>NC_062291.1:60826698-70826698 GCF_902655055.1 Lutra lutra | reverse complement strand
GTGGCCATATGCATACTATTATTTGTGTTTTATATCCTTGCACATTAATGAGAGAAGGGACGTTCAAACTCAAAACTAAAACTTGCAAATTTCCATGCGGGTAAGTGTGAAAAGTCTCACCCACCCCAAGTGTGGGCTATTTCAGGTCCTCGAGGAGCCTCTAACACTCGTAGTGGTGGTGTCTGAAATCAAGCCCGCCGGAGGCTCTTAACCTTTCACAAATGCCAGGGTCTTGAGCCAGTTACAGCTTGGCTTAGGGAACTGCCCCTTTCCCGGAACAGCAGATAGAAAGGTCATGGCATGAGAGAGCCAGCGGTGGACAGGAAGGCTTATATTGGACTGGCGAGGAAGATGCCACACCACACGATCTGTGTGCCCTTCTTCTCTGAGCTGTGAGTCATGCCATTACTATGACTTTGACCGTGTGAGCGCAGCTAGCTGTCCAGTGTGATGTAGCTGTAAGGGACAGAAAGGATTCTAGATGAGACAGCCTGCATCTGAGTCCTATCTCTGTTGCTCACTGTGGAGTGAACTTGGGCATGGTTTTGAAAACACAGGCTAGGCTGCTGGGACCAGAGGTCCCAGATAGTGTGGCTTAAACAAGGTGGGCTTTGTAATTGTCCCTCATGTTGCGGTCTGGGTATGGCAGCTTGGCAACACTGGAGAACCAGCTCCTACCATCTTACTCCTCTGTTGACCCCACCTGCATCTGCACGGTCAAAGATGGCCAGCCTCCATGTTCACATTTCAGCCGCAGGTAGAGGGAAAGGGGCGTTTCCTTTATTTCATTACCTGGAGGTCACACCCATGGCTTCTGCTCAAACGTCATCATCTAGAATGTACTCACATGGCAGTGAGTGCTGTAATGCGGTCCACACATCGAGCCAAATAAATATTCCTAGAGAAGAAGAAAAATGTTTGGGTGCATGTGTGTCAGATAGGGGGATGGGAAGGTGACTAGCAGTCTTTGCCCAAGCTCCCTAAATCTCAGTCTCCCCATCCTTCAAATAGGGATAATGCTAGTCTACTTCATGGGGTGGTACTTGTGAATATGAAATTGAGGTTTCCTTGAAGAGCTCTTGGCATAGTCCCGGACTTTCACCAAGTGTTAAGGCAGATGAGCTGTTGGCCCCAAACTTGGGTGACATTACTCATGGCAGTGATTTATTTCCCAGTCACATCAGATGATGTAGGTCACAGTGATGATTGTGAGGGATTGCTCTCTGAGGCCATGCTGTACAGAATGCTTTCTCGTCAACCCCAAGTTGCCAAGGCGGCATTGCGGAGTGGTTGAGTATGGCTTCTAGCTCCAGACTGCCCGAGTTAGAAGCCTGCCTGCCCCTTTGAGCCATGCTGTGTGGGATGGCTCTGTACCTCTGTCACCTCGTGTCTATAATGAAGATGACAATATCTGCTTCATGACGTTGTTATGATAATTAAATGGATTATTATTTGTGAAGTTCTTATAACAGCATGGAGCGCATAGAAATTTCTAGATAAGTCAGTTCATGTGAAATAAATGAACTACCGTGGGTATGCTATTGAGTCCTGATATTATGAAGCTTCCCCTCTACAACGACCATCAAAGAAAGGATTATTTCCTTCCTTGTGCCTAGAATGGAAGCTCCATTACGGGATGGAATTTGTCTTTTTCTCTGCTCCGAACCCAGGGCCTGGGAAAATACCTAGCCTTTTGTAAGCCCTTCATGAGAGCTGGATTCTGGAGGGTTGATGTTCCTTAGGGAAATAACACGTGTCAAGAGTGACCTGTCATCCTAGCTTCTGACAGTGTCACCTAGTGCTAAGGGGATAATTTGCCGACAAAAGAAACAAGTCATGATCCTCAAGCAAAGCCCTGCCTCCAAACCTCTGGGTATGGAGCAGTGAAAAGAACAGTGAGGCTGGTTGCAAAGCCTTTATTCAAGACCTGGTCTACCCCTAACTACCCATAGGACTTCGTGTCTGTGGGGTCAGGTATCAAAGCCTTAAGTTTTTCATCTGTAAAATGGGAATAGTATATACCTTTTGGGCATTTGGGGAAATATGTATGTCAATTCATTGAGACTACAGGGGGATGTCTTGTGTGCGTGGCAAAATGAATGCAATCCATCCATCTGTTATGAAGGGGCCTGGCTCCATGGGGATGCTCCACGTGGGAGCAAGCCTGACCCATGGCAGAAGGGAACTTGGCTCACATGAGGCTGCCATTGGAAGCAGAGAAAGGTCTTGAGTTGGCTGTTTTACGCCGGGACATCTAATAATCTGTATCTTATTTCCCAGAAGAGGAAGGCTGCTTTTTGTGATGTGAAATCATTGTGATTTTTAGGCATTGCTTTGGCTTCCCGTTGAAATGATTGTTTCTAGCATGGGAGGATTCTGTGCACTATTCTGAGAGGCTGATTGACCCATTCTGAAGCGACTGTAATGGGATTTGCTGCATGCCCCAGAATGGAAGGTGGTTGCGTCCTTCTTGTGTGACAGGCAGATTTGATTTCAAACTCCGGAGGCAAATAAAGGAACCCTAGGAAGCAAATATGAAAAATTGGAGCCAATGGTAGAAAGGACAAAAGGGGGGATGGGACTGGGACAAAAGAAGGAACACAGAGGGTAAACAAAAGGGCTTATTTTTGCCTCCTTACTTTCGACTGCCTTCTACTGAGCGTGGATGGGATGGGACCTTCTCTGAACATTGTTCTAGTGAGATTGGCTTCACCTTGGGGACACAAAGCCAGAAGCTTTCCTTGATAACAAACATACTAAAGTAATCTTGTTTGTTACAAAAGGCAGAACAAACGACAGAGACTTGGATGACTTTTAAATGAATTCAGCCGAGATTGTTGTAGGTTGGGTTTATGAACAAATGAGGAACAAGGACGTGGTAAAATTCTATTTTTGCAGGTGGGGAGGCTTAGGCACAAACTATTTTGCAAGGCATAATTTTGCAAGACCTATAAGCTTACAAAATGCTCTTAGGTCAGGGTCGCTTCCAAGATAGGGGCTCTATCCCTGCTGCTGTTCTTCCCATAAAAGGCTAGGCTCTTTGGAGATTCACTGGTTGCCCACAGTGGTTCTGTTTGCCAAAGGTCTACAAACCAATCTGTGCATTTAATCCATGCTAGCAGGTGTGACCTCTGGCCCCACCATCCAAATAATGTTCGAGTGACCCTCTGGAACTCTTATAGTGGAAATTCTTATGATGTTTGTTCCAGCTCAGTTGGAGGAGTGTTTTTGGTGGCTGCATGGCCTTGGATGGCAGCGGGGCTACTGTGGGAAATCACAGCCTTGAGCTGTCTCTAAAACTATACGAGGCATGTAGCTGATGATTTTATCATTGGCAGGATAAGCACTATGCTACTGGGAACTCTAGCCAGAGGGGAGACAGACATGCAAACAAATGTTTGCCATAAAATGATGGGGGCATGTACAAGAGAGGAGTAAGTCTTCACGGGAAAATGGGAGGGAAGTTTGAGAAAAGATGCCCAGAGGAGGTGGTTTCTGCTTTTCTCTGCAATGGGCATCATTGTGTCATTCTAACAAATTGGTAGGAACACACATATAGTCATGGATGCACACACACGTGTAACTCTACCTGCCAGCAGGTTGCTGGAGGCAGCAGTCTGGGTTCTAGAATTCTCTAAACCTTGGGAGCGGATGACTAGGTACTTGAGCAATTCTTCGAACAATGAGGAGAACGAGTCACGTGGATGGGAAGCATTTATTTATTCTGAGAAAAACAAAGTCACTGTGCTTCCTGGTGAGAAGTATGGAGGATGGAATAGTTGAAAAGAAAGGATTTAAGGCAGTGGAAAGGTCAGTTATTTATTTAATAAGCTTATAAAGAAGAGAAGTGGTCAGAGCTGTTGTTGTTGGGGGAGTAAATGGGGATCTTAAATGGCAGTTTTGTTCCTTTAGCCTCTTCCAGGCTTTGCATTGGATCTCACTAGTAAACTATGTGTTTTTTCTAGAATGGCCATGAGGTCCAGCTTTCTGTGTGCAATCACCTGAGCCTGGTCTCAACCTTTGTAACTGAATTTTATGGAACCAAAGGAAGGTTCTGGTGCAATTGCATAGAAAGGATGGGAGCATAGTGCCGGTTTAGGGAGCAGATGCAGTGCAGCGAGGGGAGTGGTGGGTCTCTAGAAGTCAGAGCTCCTGCTCCTCTCCCAGTCTCCCTTTTCCAGAGAAAACCACACCCAACAGGTCAAACAAGAGATAGGGACTCTCTGCAGCATGGCTGAGGGCATCTGTGTCCATCCCTGTTGTCCATCAAGCCTTCCTTCAGAGTCCATTTTGGGAAACGCCTTCCTCACAGTCTGTTGTGGGCAGTATTGAGCTGATGTGTGGAGAGCACTTAGGAGGGTAGCTGCTGACACACAGAAAATGCTCCCTCCGTAGATCACCTCCAAGATGCTGCTGTCATCTCTGAGAACTTCAAGTGCACACATTTTAAATGTAAAACTGAGTTCCCAAGGGAAGGGGTATATGTGCACACACCTGCACTGGGAATGTTTGATAAAAGAAGAATTTAATGCCTCCTCTATTTGAGAACTTTCTAGACCAGGTAATAATTGCAATCACAACAGAAGTGCTTTCTGTTATCTGGGGGCAAAGAAGTTGGCATTTTTTGGTCTGTAAACATGGAGGTCGTGGTCCTAGGATATTCAAGCTGGGAGGCACCTCATGAGACTCCCACCCACTCCCAGCTTTTATTGATGAGAAAACAGAAGACAAGTCTCGCCCAAGACCACTTGGCCAGGAAGAAGCAGAGGCCGATGATAGCTTCTGTTAGCTTGAGAGGAGAGGGAGCTGAGGGCTCTGCATCCCATCAAGCCCTACTCACTCTCCAGGTGACGACGAACCTGGGAATGATGCTAGGGCAAGGGCTGGCCTCACATACTCAGTCAGGTCAGACAGTGGAGGTTGGAGATGAGCTTGAGTAGATAGAGGGAGATGTGGACATGCTCCCAAGGCTCCTTCTGCTTTCATGGCCTTTTCCCATCTGGATGTCACCTCTGCTGACCACGTACCTGGAAAGGTTGGGTTGGTGCTACTGGTGATAGATCTTAGGTAGCCCTGCCTGTCCTGAGGTTCGGTCAGGGACAGACTGCTGGGCGTGTGTGTGTGTGTGTGTGTGCGTATGCGCGCGCATGTGAGAGGCAGACAGAAGACAGAAGCAGAGACAGAGGCAGAGAGAGATATAGGAAGATCCTGGGAAGTCTCAAATAAGCTTGGGAAAGTAAGTTTGGAATCAAAGGACCCATTCTCATTACCTCACTTCTTTTTTTTTTTTTAATATTTTTTTATTTATTAGAGAGCGATCACGAGTAGGCAGAGGCAGGCAGAGAGAGGGGGGAAGCAGGGAAGCTGAGCAGAGAGCCCGATGCGGGGCTCGATCCCAGACCCTGAGATCATGACCTGAGCCGAAGGCAGAGGCTTAATCCACTGAGCCACCCAGATGCCCCGTTACCTCACTTCTTATGAGCATTTTTTTTACTATTGATTCAACTTGTGTGTCAAGGAAAAAAAGGTCCAAATAATACTATACTCTTAACACGCACTTTTATGTAGTGTGTCCCCTAAATCTTAATGCTTGCTTAAAACTGCTGAGGCACTCGTTAGGTAAAGGATTAAGCACGATAGTCCAGAGTGTAAAGAGGTGAGTGCTAGAGAGGGGAAGTGGGCAGGTTTGGGGGGCTGCACCCCACTGAGTAGTGTGCCGGCCCCACATCTCTGGGCTGAGTGGGTTTGGGGGGAGCCCTTGTGGGCAGATGGCTATGCCATAAAAGGATTTGATTCCAAAGTGCTTGGTCCAAGTGGAATCAGTAGGGGGGAGAATGGAGAAGGCTGGTAAAGGCTGGCGGACCAGGAAGGAAAGGGGCCTGTGGATTCACAGAAATATGGTGGGGTGCTTCTTGAACTTTCAAGCCAAGGCAGTGGAGTTCAAGCCAAGTTCAGCCTGATCTCAGAGGGACCAGGAGCTGCAGTGATATCTGGGTTACCTAAATAATTCAAGTACTTGCTATCTAGGAATCCGCGTCCAGAGGACCTATGGAGTCATCCTGTCTTTTAATATTTAAAACAAATGAACAAAAGGCTTGCACTCCTGGCCTCACATACAGTGGGAGCCCAGTTCCAATCTTAATATTTGCATAACACCTGGAGGCTTAGGATCCATCCCTTCCTCCCCTTTCCCTTCAGTTTGTGGTTGTCTCTGAATAATTTTTTGAACTTGACCTTGGTTCACCTCCTGTGGCGGTTCTTCCCATTTTACCCCACGTGTATCTAAATGTGCCATAAGCCCTTTTAAAAAAATCTCCTGGAAGCATCCCCAACGCAAGACGGCTGATGCTGTAGCCTTTTACTGACGAGGGGTCACAACATAGCCAAGACGGACAGCTTGAATCACTTACTAGATTTGCTAGTCTATAAATTTCTCTTGGCCTTTTCCCACTGCCTGGAACATCTTGCTGGCTGTCTTCTCTTTTCAAGTTCTAGCCCCTCCTCCATTTTGCTGGGTCCTTCTTCCTTCTTTGGCAGATAGTTCACGCCTGTCTGGACACCCTTCCCCCATCTATGTCCTGGAGAAATAAAACGTTTTATTCTGCTAATCTGCTGATTACCGTTTATCGTCACCACCTTCCTTTATATTCTCTTTCCTTAATCCCTGCTTTTTTGATATAGGCTTTATGATGTATATAATGTACCAGGATAATAGAAGTGGCTCATTATATAATTTACAAATAAATATGCACCTGTTGCATATTTAAATTTTAAAAATTTATTTATAGGATGTTTGATCAAATAAGCTTAGAGCCCAAAGTTCTTCTCTACCTGCTGCTACCGGCTGAGAAACACAGCTGTGAACATATCACTCCTCCGTCAAAACAATTAACTGGTGCTCTGATGTGCAAGAAACAGAGTATATACTCCTTAACCTGCTCTTCAAGGCCCTGAGTGATCTGGCTCCCACTGAGTTTTCTAGCTTTAAATCCCACTGCTAGCATCCCCTGTAGGCACTCAATGATTTCCCAGCCACGTGCATTTACATATGCTTCTTCCTTTTATTTGTCCATTTTTATAGGATCTTAGTGCAGTCCCTGTCATTTATCTGCATCTCCCTGTCGTTTTTATAAACTCTGCACCTTCTGTTATGTAACTGTCCTATTCCCTGTTTCAGAATTTAAGCTCCTATTTTTGATTCCATCTTTTTGACCTATCTCTTAGCCTGGATTCATGCAGAGGGAGATCCTGGGTTTGGGACTTTTGCATAACATGACAACAAGACTATGAGCCCTCAGAGGCTCTTCTTTGCATTGTCTTTTTCACAGGAGTGAGTAATGTCTGGCCTCCTTTCCAGAATCAAGCTGTCACCTGGTTGTCCTCTCTCCAGCCTACAGGCACATCGAGATGGTTCCCTGTCTTTAAGCAGGACTATCAACAGGAAGTGCTGTGAGGGTTTGGGCACAGCATCAGCTGGGAGCCTCAGCCCCAGGGGCCACTCACTGCTCTGAGCTGATAAGGTCAATTTGTTTCCTTAAATATCTACTGATCTTCTATGTATGGTTTGAGTGTGCTGGGTGTCCTCCATCTACCCCTATAGCTCCAAACTTTCACCCTTTTCTACCCTATTCTGCAGCCCCTGTGGTTGACATGAATGGGCCACATCAGTGGGCTCCCTTGTTCTCTGCCTTCCAGATAGGTCCTGCTAATGGGGAGGCCCAGGAAAAGACTGGAGGAAAGGAGATAAGACATCAGTCTGGCGACCTCTCCTATCTGAAGTTCTCTACTCCTGTTGAGTGGCCGTCTCCATGAAACCAATGAGTCTCTTCTGCGTCTGGGTTCTGGTAACCATTCCTTCTGTACCTCTTCCTGGGCATAAGGGTGTAGTTGGGTGTGACTGTTACTGCCCTATTCCTTATGCTTGCTCAGTGCTGCTAAGTAGTTCCTTCATTAGTCCTTCCTGAAATTATTTTGTTTGAGTATGGCATCTGTCTCCTGGGAAGAGGGGGAGGGAGGGATGTATGGAGATATTGAGAGAGAGAGAGAGTCTAATATGAAGTAATCTGAGGAAAGTGAATGTTCTTCACATAGATGTAAGAGACCTGTTGGTATTACCTTTTAGAATGAGAACTCTGGTGGGGAATGGACTAGAGAAGGACATTCGAAGTGAATCAGCAGCATCAGTGTCACTGAAACACATGGTTTGAGTCCCAAAGCCTGGCAATCTAGGCTGGTAATAAGTTTTCCAAGTGATTTTTATGCACTGAATGGGAAGCAAAAAGGCCAGTTGGGAGGCTGCTGTGCTAGTTGGGAAAAGAGAGGAGGGTGTGAGTCTGGATAGAAGTGAAAGACAGTGAAGTCTTAGGGTTGATTAGGCTCAGAGCTGGATAGATGGGGAGAAGGTTAGAGAGGAGGTGGATCCCGGGTTTCAGGCCTGATAATTTTTTTGGAAAAAAAAAAAAAAAAAGATTTATTTATTTGACAGAGAGAGGGAAAGAGAGAGAACACAAGCAGGCAGAATAGCAAGTAGAGCCGGAGGGAGAAGCAGGCTCCCCACTGAGCAGGGAGCCTGATGCGGGACTCAATCCCAGGACCCTGGGATCATGACCCGAGCTGAAGGCAAACATTGAAAGACTGAGCCTCCCAGATGCCCAGCCTAGAGGGTTTTAAAGATTTTATTTATTTATTTGTCAGAGAGAGAGAGGGAGAGAGAGCAAGCACAGGCAGACAGAATGGCAGGCAGAGGCAGAGGGAGAAGCAGGCTCCCCGATGAGCAAGGAGCCCGATGTGGGACTCGATCCCAGGACGCTGGGATCATGACCTGAGCCGAAGGCAGCTGCTTAACCAACTGAGCCACCCAAGCGTCCCGCCTAGAGGGTTTTATCTGCCAAATCAGGGCTGGGGGAATAGATTGGAGAGGGAAGCTGTTATGGCCAGGAGGGAGTTCAGTGAGTTTGAAGTACTGATGGGGACAGCAGAGTGGAGAGGTCCAGAACACCTGGTGAGGTAGAGAGGTCTTGCCGTCAGGAGCAGGGCCTTGGCCACTGTTAGCTTGCCGCATTCAAGTCCTCACTGTCATGGTCTTGTAGAATATGAACTTGGCGAGGCTGATCTACGTTTCCCAGAATTCCCTTTCTGGGGTATAGTTTTAGTTAGGGTGGGTCACTGCAGAGAATCTTCAGAGATCTGGTGGGTGAGGGGAAGACGCAGCCATTCTGCCGCTTACCCATGTTATGGCTGATGGACCGACTCCCCTCCCATGTGTGAAACAGCAGCTGGGCCTACGGGCCCAGCACTGGCTCTTCCCCGGCTTGTCCTTCAGCTTTCCTAACCTCTGGCTCAGGCCTGGGTATTGAACCCCATGACCAAGGGCTCCAGCTTCGGCAGGGCACCCACGTCTCCAAGGTGAGAAGCAACGGGAGGTTTAGTCCGTCCTCCTGAGGTGGGTTCCAGCATGTTCTCCATCTCTTCCACTTTGCATTTACCTTCCCTTCCCGACAGCCTGCCTGGAGACTCCAGGCCCCAGCGTCAAAGCCAGAGAATGGCCTTACAGAAATACATGTGTCTCAGGGGTTCTGCTTGGACTGTGAGGGCCTCATTGAACCCTGAGTGTCGCACTCACTGAATGAAAGAGAGAATGGAAAGGACTGGGCTGAATCTACTGTTCTGTACACAGAGCACCAGCCCCCCATGAGCCTGCGATGGCAGGCAGAGTGCCGCCCCCACTCCTGCTCTCAGTTCTGAGGTGCCTCCCATGAAGGGAAACTTTGGCCTTGCTGAGTGTGGAAGTTCCAGGATAATTTTGATGATATTTATAATTTTCACCTTGTTCTCTGACTTTAGGTCCTAACTACCATATGAGATATGAGTCTACTGTGTGGATTTGGGGGTTGTTGGTATAAAGGTACAGAGAACAGGGCTGTTCCTCCGAGAACACCTGCAAAATGAAAAGAGGGCCATGGGAGCTCATTTAAAAAAAGAATTCAAACTGAATATGGTGCAAAATCTTTGGTCATTTATTTGGTCTTTACAAAAGACCCCATTTTGTATTTCCATTTATGTAAAAGCCACTAAATTCTAGATTTAGCAGACATTTAAAAAAAAGTCTTTACTGGAAAATATAGAAAAATGAATCAGGACCCTCCTGGACGATTCAGGGCTATGTACCTTCTAAGGCTCGGTTTTGAGCGTGTTGCTAGAGAATGAAGGGGGTTTCCTGACTCTGGGTTTAGAGTCCTTTGCTCTGTTCTTGCTTTCACTGGAGTCCCTTGCTGTCTACACAGTGCTTTAGTGGGAAAATAGCAATTTAGAACCCTGACAGTATTTACTCATTTCCTGTTTGCCCTGGGGTGTCTGAGCTCAACAGTACTGTGAATCAACAGCTTAAAAGAGAAGGCAGGATCTGGCTGTAGGATTTTGCTTTACACTCAAATTCGGAGAAAATGGAGATTTTCCTTTTGCACTCCAAGTAGAGATAGCCCCATAGGAGAACTCCGAACTCCTGGTGGGCAAGAGAAGGTTCCGCGTACCGTTGCCAACTTCTTTGACCATCATCTTAGATAAGGGTTGGTTCTGAAATAGAGCGAGGCTTGTTTTGGTTTCAAGAATGAGAGAACACTTTGTTTCCTCTCATCTCAGGCCAGCTCCTAGAGAGTAGGTCATGGACTTAGCATTAGCCCAGATATAGGGTTTCCTTTGAAAATTAAAGCTTGGCTCATGTTCACAGAGAGCTACGATTTCCTGACTTCAGCTTTGCCTACTGAGTTGGGCTTCTGTTCAAAATGCTTCGAATAGGTGTGTGTGGGGGGGTAGGAGGGGATGTGGTTGGTCATGGTTCCTGGGGTGGTTGGGAATGTTGTGGTCTTCTTTGGCAGGTCTCAGATTCCAGGATCCTCTGTTTTATCCTCCATCTAAAGGACCATTCCTCAAATCTCAGTTTTACCAGCCCTGTGACACTGTTTGATGGTAGCACTTCAGGGTTCTACTGGTAAAGGAGCTGGCTCTTTCCACCGTGGCTTCATGGGTACTCTCGCATTGCCCTGATTTCTCCTGCACTGCCTTCTCATTCACCCATTGGTTGGAAACCAGCTCTCTTGTCTTAACCATGGGGCATGGAATGTATTAGAGAACATCACTTTAGGGTTCTAGACAGAGCTGTGTTAATAACAGTGTTAGCTATTGTTGGGGCCTGTTTGAACTAGACCCTTAAAATGGGTGGGCACTGTGCTAAGCCATTTGTATTCATGAACTCAATTATTTCTGAACACAACCCTGTGAGGTAGAGAATTATGATCCCAATTTGATATGTGAGAAAACTGTTCAGCAACATTCCCAAGGCCACAGACCTTACAAGTCCAGGGACCAGAATTCAAGTTCTGCCACATACCAAACCCATACTGTTAGCCTCCATCCTACAACTCCCGCTTTGTTCTGAAATCTTTATGTCTTCCCTGTCTAGCCATTAGCCATGTTCTTGTTAAAAACAGAGCCCTAGATCTTATTTCAGCTCCTCTAACATGACTTCCCTTGAGCATTTTGTTTTGAGGCTGAAAAATTTGAACACGAGCATCTAAATTAAAGTGCCCTTAAAAAGATTTATTAGCAGATTGCTTTCATCTTGACCGTAACTAATCATAGAAAAGGGAAAACAAGACAAGTGGCCAGAAGTACACTTTGAAACACTGAATTTGCTGAAACTGGCACAGAGTAGCTTTTAAGAATACATTCAGTTCTCACAAGCCTCCCTGGGGTCCATGTGAAATAGAATTTGCAACACAATAACGAAGATGTCTATGAAAGAATCATGCCATGCAAGGAGTGGGCAGAAACTGCATCCGTTTCGGTGGTCAGGTCTCTAGAAATACCTGTAGTCAACTAATGTTGGACCTAAGGTGGTGGTATCATGAGAAAAGACCCACCCCCCCACCCCCAACCTCCTTCCTTCCCTGACTCAAATACTGCTTGAGCTCCTACTAATGCTAATTGTTTGGTGCTGAGGACTCAAAGGCAAATACACCAGAATCAGTGAGCCCGGATGAGGTTTCTGGCAAGGAGGAGGGATAATACCAAAGAAATCAATACATAGATACTGCGTTAAGTCATGGTAATTGCAGGGATGAAATAGTAAGGCGAGGGAAGGATGTGGCACATCCTTTTAGAAAAGGGGGCTCACGGAGGTCTCTCGGATGAAATAATATTTGAGCAGACACTTGAGAGAATTAAGGGACTAAGCCATCTGGATTTGTAAAGAAAGGGTTCTCCACAAAAGGGAAACAGCCAGTGCAAAGGCCCGTAGGCAGGAGCCTGCTTGTCATTTCAAGGAACCATAGAGACCAGTGCAGCCAGAGTGGGGTGAGGAGTTGGAAGAGGGGAGGAGGAGTAGCTGCAGAGTCGGGCAGGAGCAAAGTGGGCCAGGGTAAGGAGTTGGCACTTTATTCTAAGTACCATGGGAGGCTGCTGGAGGGCTTGAAACAGGGGTGTGACATCATCTGACTTGCTTTTTTAACAAACACAATGGGAGAGTAGAAACAAAAGTGGACCAGCTGGGGAAGTGGCGGTTGTCATCTTGGCAAGAGTAAGGGTGACTCGGTGGCTTGCATACAGCTGGGATTCTCCGGTGTTAATGGCGTTGTACTGGCCCATTCTGTGTGTTAAACATTTGGCCTGTTAGCTGCCTGTAGCCCTTGCACCAGGCACATACTTTTGAAGGATGGCTGCCAGCAGCTCTTTCCTACCAGGAGTCTCTTTGCCTCCTCTTAAAACTGGGATGGCCTTGTGACCTGATTTGGCCAATAGAACATGGCAGAAGCAATGGCTGCACCATTCCTTTAAGAATCCTCACAGCTACCATGTTCTTTCTGGGGCAGTGAGTCACGCCATGTAGAAGCTTGGGCTGGACTCAGAATGAGACGCCAGTGGAGAGAGAGGACATAGGGTGGAGAAGCTTTCTTGATTTCTAGACTGTGTCATCCTAGATACCTGACAAGTGTTACCTGGTTCATTGTCAACAGCTCTTGGGGGGTAAATATTTTCAACATAACTTCCCTGAACAGGGACCAGACGCTCAGAGATGTAACTTTTCCAAAGCTATCCAGCTGATAAATGACGGTGACAGGCTTTGATTTTATGCCACTGTAACCCTGAAGTCATCAACTCAACCAAGAGTAAAATGCCACTCTGAGAATGTGGGATGATTTTAAATTTAAAGTTGGAACTTGGGAGAAAAACAGTGGCTCTCAAGGACCAGTAGCAGCCCCATCACCTGGAACTCCATACTCATGCACGTTCTTGGGTCCCAGCACAGACCTCCTGAGGCAGAAACTCTGTGGGGTGGAGCTGTCTCCCAGTCTGGGTTCTTGACCAATCCCTAGATGATCTTGGTGCAAGCTAAAGTGTGAGAACCCATGCTGTAGAGATTTTCTCTTGGAAAGGACTTTGTATGTGTCAGGTATTGGGGCTAGCACAGAGGGAAGGATCTGGGGGTTGTGTTCTTTGTGGTTCTGAAAGGCACTGGTGGTTCCTGAGGGCATGTAAGCATCTGTCCTTAGCAATTAGGACAAGTCTGGATTTCTCCTTTAGAAATACCTATTTGGGGGCGCCTGGGTGGCTCAGTGGGTTAAAGCCTCTGCCTTCGGCTCAGGTCATGATCCCAGGGTCCTGGGATCGAGCCCCACACCGGGCTCTCTGCTCAGCGGGGAGCCTGCTTCCTCCTCTCTCTGACTGCCTCTCTGCCTACTTGTAATCTCTGTCTGTCAAATAAATAAATAAAATCTTAAAAAAAAAAAGAAATACCTATTTGTTCCCCAAATCTTATCAGTCTCCCAGGGCTTTTTTTTTTTTTTTAAGATTTTATTTATTTATTTGACAGAGATCACAAGTAGACAGAGAGGCAGGTAGAGAGAGAGGAAGAAGCAGGCTCCCCGCTGAGCAGAAAGCCTGATGAGAGGCTCGATCCCAGGACCCTGAGACCATGACCCGAGCTGAAGGCAGAGGCTTAACCCACTGAGCCATCCAGGTGCCCCCTACCCACCCACCCCCCAGGCTGCTTTGGCTTTGGCTAGGCAACTTGGCTTCAAAGGACTGTTACTTCAAAAACTTTTTTCCATGATCTAAGCTCCTATGATAACTTGGGTCACTGCCCTAACAGACCTACTATTTTGCTTTATTGGTCAGTTAAAGCCGGGTTAGCTGTGGTAACAAAAACCGCAAGATTTCAATGGCTTAAAGAAGAGAGAGGCATGTTCTTACCACACACAGAACTATGTGAGGTGATGGACATGTTAATTAGCTTGATTATGGTAATCATTTCACATGTATACAATATACACATATCAAATCATCCAGTTGTGGATCTTAAATGTACACAATTTTTATTTGTCAATTGTATACCTCCTAAAGCTGGAAAAATATTAAAGACATTTTTATTATTTTAAATTAATTAGTTAATTAATTTCTCTACTCAGAGTTTTTCTATAAAGACAGAAACAGAGGTAGGCAAGCTATGGTCCAGAGTCAGATCTGGCCCACAGCCTGAGTTTACAGAGATATATTGGAACTCTGCATTTACACATCACTTATGGCTGCTTTTATGCTACATGAAAATATTTGCTATTCAGCCCCGTACAAAGACAGTTGCTGACCTTACACAACAGTGGGTTATTTTTCTGCGTTCCAGAAGACTGTTCGGTGTCATCCTCACACAAGGACTCTGATTCATGGTGGCTCCACCATCTGGAACCTTCTGGGCTTGTGTGGTGCAGGGAAGGGAGGAGCAGAGAATCTCACACTGGGGATTAACCGGTTCACCCAGGTGGTTACTCCCTCTCTCATTCTGTTGGTGGAAGCAAGTGGCCAGAGGAGCGCCCCCATGTGCCCAGGAGGAGAGCAACACTGGTAAGGACTGCAGGCACTGTAGCTTTAGAGAGGTCAAGGCCAGGCAGGCTTCCAGGATTGGCCGAGGAGGGTTTTGAGCTGTAGAACTACTTTCTTTACCGACCTCAAAATTCAGCATCTACATGCAGGGCCCTTCAGCCTGGGAGAAGCTCTAAAGAGTGAGAAAGTTGGTGTATCTCACCAGGTAGCATTTTGTGGACAACTTGCTGATCTCCGTATACATATCATCAAATTATCATTAGTGTGTTGTAGGGAGTTACTTGTGTGCTAAGGAACACAAGCTGATGATAATAGTTGCTGGAATATTTTCACATCTATAATTAAGTATTTTGCTCCAAATGCAAATAAATAAATAAAAAGAAAACAAACTCTAAACCTCAAAGAAGCCAAATTACCCATAGTAAATAAGTTTCAACAACAGGGGCTGGGCATTCTGATGTGGATGTGGCTGGGAGGTTGACAACTCTGCAGCTGTGGAAGCTGTTGAGAGCAGTCCTGGTTGGGGCCAGCCAGGAAGCCTCTCTGATGGTGTGGAAATATGTGGAAGGAACATTGCTCCCATGAGCCCCTTACGGAGGTGGAAAGACAGAGCCTTTCCTTATCACCCTACTCTCTATTCTCTCCAGATGCTCATAACTATAGGCAGTAACCACATTCCAAATCCCCACTAGGAAAAGAACTTTGCCCAGACCCCTTGGTTAGTAAGTGTGAAGACTTGAATTTGAATAAGGCAATCTGACTGCAGCGCTATGCAATTTACCGCTATATAATACAGTGACTCACAACTATATTTTATTATGGTTTCTTTTTTTTTTTTAAGGTTTTGTTTATTTATTTAGAGACAGAATATAAGTGGTGGTGGGAGGGGAAGAGGGAGAGAGAGGATCCCAAGCCGACTCCCCACTGAGCATGGAGCCTGATGCGGGGCTTGAGCCCCAGACCCTGTGATCATGAGCTGAGCTGACATCAAGAGTCAGATGCTTAACTGACTGAGCCACCTTAGGTGCCCCTGATTATGGTTTCTAATGAAAAATGTATCATCTCATACACACTCTTTCAGCCACATGATATGTTAATGCTATGCCATCAAAGGTCATGGACATACATCTGTCTTTCAACTCTTTGTGGCTGTACAGTATAGATGTACCAATTATTTCATTTATTATTGATTGTTTTTCTTTATTTGACACTCTTGTAGATTACATTGTGAAAACTTAAGTTTTTGCACACATCCAGAATCATTCAGTAGGAAAGATATTACAACTGGAATATCTAAGTCAAAGAGTATGCATGTGGGATCATTGCATATAGCCAATTTAACCGCACCCCGATGTCCACTCCCTATAAACAGCATCCCTTTGAATTGTGCAAACCCCACAGCCTTGTAGCATTGTCTTTAGATTTTAACATCTGTAACTGCCCATCTTCCATAAAGTTTGTACTGTTTAATGCTCCTGTGAGCAGTATGTAAGAATGTGCTTCTGCCCAGGTTTGATATAATATCATTAATAATAAGGAAAACCTTTGGAAATTTGAAAAGCAATAAAAGATAGTTAATGTTGTAATTTTGCATTTCAACCGTCAAGTATTTTGAAAATTGCATCAGTGTGTTCTCGTGATTTGTTTCCTGTGGTCCAATAGCCTGCACTCAGAGTGCTTTTTCCCCCCCATGGGATGCAGTGATGTTGCCGATTTCTGTCAGGCAAGGAAGTATGACATGTTGTGTGTGTGCCAGTGAATGATTAAATGAGACAATGTCTGGCCTAAATGAATACAGCTATATTCTCATCTCTGCTTCTTCAATCGGCATGTTACAATGTGTTGTTTTGATTGAAGTATTTAAAGCAAAATTAGCCACATACGGACATGTGGACGGAAAAGGGAAGAGTATATTAATAGTCTTTCGGATCATTGTTGCTATTCTTTTTTTCATACTACACCAAAATGATGAGTGGCATTTCTTAAATGTTTGTAGTGATGGGATATGGGAAACTGTATTAATGAAATTTGTGTAGATCTGTTATGTTAAAATCTATTGGTCTCTCTTGCACTTTGGAATACATTTTTGAAAAATCATGCATACTTTTGTAATATCATTGGTTATTTGGAAAATATTGGATTTTTACGTTTTTGCACATTTCATGCAATGACTTATTATTATTTATTTATTTTTTTGTCAGAGAGAGAGAGAGAGAGAGCGAGTGAGTGCACAGGCAGACAGAGTGGCAGGCAGAGGCAGAGGGAGAAGCAGGCTCCCTGCTGAGCAAGGAGCCCGATGTGGGACTCAATCCCAGGACGCTGGGATCATGACCTGAGCCGAAGGCAGCAGCCCAACCAACTGAGTCACCCAGGCATCCCCATGCAATGACTTATTAAATCACGTATGTTAGTATCACTGCTGAGCTCATTAGAAGGTCTTTAAGTATTGACAAGCAGGCATGTTCATGATGATAGATCCAAATTTTCCAAAATTTTTAATTTTTGCTGGGAAGTTTTAATTTTAAAATTAGCAAAAACATATACTGTCAGTTTTTTCCCTTGAAATGACAGACCCATTTCATTAATTTTTGAGGTAATGTCTGCCAAATGCTCATGTTGCTAGTCCTTCAGCTGTTCTTTCAAGTCAAAGTTATGTTCCATGGAAAAAGTGGCTAGTTCAGCTAGCAACTCAAATAATCACACCAATACTTTTCCATGAGACAACTCTCAGACTTTGGTGTGCAACAGAAGCATTTTATGTACATTTTCCATTTTTATCACATACTATAAGAAAGGCATGTATGCAAAGGTTGAAAGTGAAGAAAATTAATATTTTGTGCTGCTTCATAAAGGGCTTTCATAAGTGAAACTGGCATTAAAAAATTATGAGCGTTTGGTAGCAAAGAAAGAAAGAACAAGTCATACAGTTTAGAGCTATTGTTTGATTTCTGCTACGGAACTAGCAATTTGAGCCCCCCACCTGCTTCATTGTCATCACTGAAAATGTCAACAGGTGACAACAACAAAAACCCCCAAATAACATTTAATTTTTATTATAAAAATAGTTCTGACATTCGATATTTTAACTTCCTGAACGATTCTTAGTGTATCCCCAGGAGTCTACAAACTACATTTTAAAAGCCTCTGCTACAGGATGACCTTGATAAAGTACATAAAAGTACTTTCTGATGTATTTATAATTGGAATATTATACTCAGTCATCTATAGCTATGGTCATTTGATTAACATTTATGGGTATACTTTTAAGTTTGACAAGATCAAGAACGTTAGTGTTGAATTTCTTCTTTTACATTAAAACTGTAGGATACAAAGAGAAATGAAAAATAGTGATTTAACGAGTAAAGAAAGAGGATTGGCAGAATCGAGGCTCTCTAGGAGGCGGGGGACAGTGTATGTGTTGGAGAGTTTCAGTATTCTACTTTGGTTGTGAGAACTGCAAAGAATTCTCTGTAGATGTTTCTGTCACAGAAGTTTAGGAATACAGGCGTACCTTGGAGATATTGTAGGTTGGATTCTAGAACACCACAACAAAGCCAATACCACAATAACATGACCCAAATGAATGCTTTGGTTTCCCAATGCATATAAACTTTATGTTTATATGTATAGACACTGTAGTCTATTAAATGTGCAACAACATTGTGTCTAAAAATTATCTAGGTTAATTAAAAAATGCTTTATTATTATCATCTGAGCTTTTGGCAAGTCATCAGCACTGATGACAAGTCACTGTAACAAATACAATAAAGAAGAAAACATTTGAAATATTGTGAAGGCTACCAAAATGCGATATAGAGATACCAAGGAGCAAATGCCACTGGGAGAGTGGTGCTGATAGACTTGCTTGACCCAGGGTGTCCATAAACCTTCAATTTGTAAAAAAAAAAAAAAATGTATATATAACATCTGTAGAGTGCGATAAGGCAAAGTTCAATAAAACTAGGTATGTCTGGTGTACCTGTGGGTCATGCCAAGTTTATTAAAGGCCTCTATGGCGGCAAGGCCAAGTACTCTGGTTTTAGAGGCTCAATGCCAACATTGGGTCTGACGAGGCAATGATTTTTCTGCCAGGCAACCCCAGCCTTCAGGGCTACCAGACATCAGCCAGGCAGTGTCACTTCCCCCCACCAAAGTGAGCACATGGATGTTCTTCTTCAGAGCCCCAAGTCCCCGAAGCAGAGCACGAACTGCCCTGCTCTAGTCCCACTTCTAATAAGAGTGCCAGCTTCTCCTTGGCCGGAAAAGCTTAACTGAAGTCTAGCCATAATCTTACACATAATATGTTGAGTAAAGAAATCAGACACAAAAGAATATGTATCATCTAACTTTATATGAAGTTCAAAATAGGGCAAAACTGGGCACCTGCATGGCTCAGTCAGTTAAGTGTCTGCCTTCAGCTCAGGTAATGATCCCAGGGTCTTGGGATCAAGTCCTGCATTGGGCTCCCTGCTCAGCGAGGAGTCGGCTTCTCTGCTCCTCCCCTGGCTCATGCTCTTTCTCTCTCAAATAAATAAAATCTTAAAAACAAAACAAAAAATAAGGCAAAACTGTCAAAATGAAAGAAACAGTGATAACTTCTGGGGGATGGATATGGACTGGGAAATGACCCAACAGAACCTCCTGGAAATGGTACCATGTAGTTGGAAGTTATATGGGTGTACAGATCTCACAGATGTGTACATTAAGATTAATGTATGGCAATTTTATTTTTTACTTAATAAAAATTAATCATAAGCTTTCTAATACAAATGAAAAAAAAATAGACTTAGTTAAGATAGTAGATGAACTAAATTGGCTCAATCACACAAATGTGAGAATTCGCCACGTTTTAGATCTGCCTGGAGAAGTTTCTCTGGCCACAAAGCTGATTCGTACCTGGTTTTGGAAAATTAAATGTGAGAAGTTAGATGAGAAAGATGGAAGCCTAATTTGTGGGCCAGGCAGTGTGAGGAGGCTTCAGGATGCTGGGCTGCTCCCAGGCTCCTATGAAACCGTGTGTATAGATACATTTCTCAACATTAGACCTTAAGCGCTTTCCAGGGAATAATTTCCAAGGCAATTACTTCCCGCTGTTAATAGCTAATTAACAAGTAGGAGATAATAACTCCTCAGTTGTATTGTGGGTAGGTAGAGCAATGTAAAGACAACTAATTAACACCCAGTCTTTTAACAAACTAATTAATCTAGCCAGGCAAGAACAGTTTATTTAGAATACGTTGGAGGCTCTGAAGCCCCCCAGTTTCGTTTTTCACTATGCTGATGAATAATTGAAGCCCACAGCTTTCATTTGTCCTGTTCATCCCTCCTCTTTGATGACTTGGCTTTGAAGAACCATCCCTAATAGGAGAAAGCTACTTATCTCTTTCTTTAATAGCCTCATGAATATTTTCTTCCCTGTTATTCTTTGCTAGCACTTGCCAGTTCTTAACACTGCAAGTTTCCTCTCCATCCTATTTGCTCTTGCCTCCTCTTTTGCTTGGTGTGCTGACTTTGGCCCCTGTAATCCTAGAGGTTACTTCGTGTTTGCTTAGGACTGGTAATGACTAGTTAGTGTAATGTTGTCCTAACTTAACTGTGCTTTAAAATCGCCTTGGAACGCTTGTTATAAAAGGCAAAGCCCTGGCCTTACCTCCTTCCTCCACTTCCTCTTCAGTGATGCTGCTCCAGAAATTCTGGGTCAGGCCCAGAATTTGCATTTTAAGTAGGATTCTACCTCCTCTTTCATGGTGGTTTGGAGGCAGATGAGCCCAGCTAGAGAAACACTGCTCTGGGCGGACAACTGATCATCGATAGTCTTTCCTAGTTGAGAAGAAAACTTCTAAGAAATGGGACGGTAACTCTTTAAGTAGGAGCTGCTGGTCTGGGTCTCTGACCCTCTCCCCTGTCTGAGATGTGACCAGGTTGAGAAATAAAATAAGGGAATGGCAGATGAGGCTGGAAATATCCTCCTCGTTACTGATGATGGATGCCTTAGCTAAGTACATTGGTCTTCAGACTTCCGTGTCCCCTTCTGTCTTCCTTTCTAATACCATGGCAAAGAACATGGGGAAGGAGGCCTGAGAGGCAGGTGGTGAAAACAGGCTCCCTGGCCATGGGTTTGCTGCTCAAATACTGTACCTGGTCATTCTGCTCCCAGCCACTGCTATGCTGCTAAAGTCCACATCTCCTCTTTTCCAGCTCAGCCTGGGACTTCTTTCCTTTACCTGCCACCTTAACTTCCCCTTGGCATCTCAGGACTGGAGATCCCTCTGAAACTCTGGTGGACCCAAGCATTCCCTTCCTACCTGCCTGGCCCTGACCTTGGTGGGCTCCATGGCTGGTCTGTTGGAGCTCAGCTTAGCATTTCCCCTGCACTGAAACCCAGAAAAACTCAGGAGAACAAACTTGGCCTCTTCTTTGCCCGACTCTCCCACTTTATCCTCCTAGTTGTGTTAGGGCTCACTGTGTTGGGGAGGATGGCCTGCGGGGTGATCTCCTAGCTCCCCAATACTGAGCTAAGAGGACAGCTGCCAATAATGTGTCTAGCAGCTCCTTCTACTCTAGGACTTTGTGGTTCAGGACCCATGTCTGATGCTGTGGCTCTAGTCCCTACTCTGCTATCCATATTCCACTGGACCCACATTCCACAGAACCACAGGTTGTGTTCTCTGGAAAGTGGACACTGAGATGTAGGTTAGTTTGTAGAAGGCTTGTTAGGGATCACCACTTGTGTAAGCCAAGGAAGGAAGGCTGCTGTGAGGAGGTCTCAGTGGCCCCAGCCAGCCCTATGGGAAGCCAGGAATGGCCCTTCAGAGTGGTCTTGAGTCAAAGCACATGGGCCAAGCCTTTTATCTCCCAGTTATCTGATGAGAGATGGCCTGCAAAGGAGACAGAGCCTGAGCAAGGTGACCCTTTAGGTGAGGCCTTTTCTGAAGAGGCTTATCCAGAAGGCTGTCTGCCAGTAGCATTCTCTTCAGCTGGGAGGGTAGGTCTTTCAGTCCTGAGAAACATGGGTGTGAGAGACCACAGTGTTCACTATTGACTGAATTTTCTTTTTCTTCTCCCATGTCATATCTTCTTTCTGCCCAGGGTGGCCAACATAGGTAGAAAGTTACATTATGAAAGAAAATCTCTGATTTAATATGCCAGGACTAGCCCTTGATACGTTAAGCAGGAGCTAAAAGGATTTAGAAAATTGTTTCGTTCTCAACAATGTCTGGCTTATAACCAATTATCTTGCCCAAAAAAATGCTATTTTGAATTTAAGAAGCTTAATTATAACCCTCTCTTTCTCTTTATAGCTCTTCTGTAATAATCCTAATACCCCACAAGCATCTGGTTGGATAATTTGGGCTAACTAGGGAGAACATACTGTATACGGAAAAGCCCGAGAGAAAACTGCAGAAATCTTTTTGAAAATGTTTGTGGTCAGGGCGCCTGGGTGGCTCAGTGGGTTAAAGCCGCTGCCTTCGGCTCAGGTCATGATCTCAGGGTCCTGGGATCGAGCCCCACATCGGGCTCTCTGCTCAGCGGGGAGCCTGCTTCCTCCTCTCCCTCTCTGCCTCTCTGCCTACTTGTGATCTCTTTCTCTCTGTCAAATAAATAAATAAATAATCTTAAAAAAAAAAAAAGAAAATGTTTGTGGTCTACCTACGTATATGTTTGCCTCTTTCCTTCTAGCTCATAGTTACTTAAGACTTGGGGCCGTGTTATCCTTATGTTTTTAATTTTCTTGCATGTTATTTAGTACCATTAGTACACTATGGTAGATAGAGTTTTGTATATCTATCCTCTTTATGAAGATGCATGTACACTGGTGTGTTTGTTACGTGTGACGCCAGTTACCCTAACACTTAGCAGCTTAGCAAACATTGTGGCACACAGCTGCCTCGGGTCAGGAGTTTGAGAGCAGCTTAAATGGTGGCTTTTGTCTCAGGGTCTCTCATGAGGTTATGTTCAAGCCATTGTCCAGACATGCAGTCATCTCAAGGATTGATCAGGGCCAGAGAATCTGCTTCCAAGCTCACTCATGGGGTTGCTGGCTTGCTTTGGCTACTGCCTGGCTGTTGACCAGAGGCTCTAGTCCCTCACCAGTGGGCTTCCTCATAGAGTTGTTCACAACATGGCAGCTTCCTTCCCCAGGAGCAAAAGTCAGAGAGCTGAACCCAAAAGGCAAGGCACAGTCTTTATAACCTAATGCCCAAAGTGATATACTATCACTTCTGCCCTATGGGACTGGTCAGAGACATCAAGCCTGGTGCAGTGTGGGAGGAAACAATGCAAGGCTGTGAATACCAAGAGGCTGGGATCCCTAGGGCCATCTTGGAGGCTGCCTACCACAACTGGCATCAATTCTGGATCATTCAATTATTGTAAGCTCAGCACATGGGGAAAATTCTGGGTTTAGGACTCAGATATGATCAAGAAAAAGTGTCTTTCGCCGTCCATTCCCTATGTGACCTTGGCAAATCACTTTCACGGAGCTTTACTTTTCTCGTGAGTAGAATGGAGATAGTAATACCTTCTTCAGAACAATGTTGGGAATAACGAATGAGGTAAACTATTCAGAAAGCCTAGCCCATGAAGAGCCCCAACAGAGGACTGTACCACATGATAGCTGTTGTTACATGTAGCAAGGTCAGCATTCTTTTCACACTCATACATTATGTCCTATTATCTGCTCCAAGGAAGTGGTCACCCTTGGGACCCAATGGTGTTCCAGATAAAGATTTGCAGCCCCAGGGAGTGGCCCACCAATCCAAGAGCAGCTTCTTCAGGGCTCTTGCAAGCCCCAATTCCAGTGGCAGGTGACAGTCGTCAGTTGAACTGAGGAACCAACACTCCAGGTCCGGGTAACTCAGGGTAATTTTGCCTCCTCCAGTTTTTCTTGTTCCGTGTCCAGGAAAATGAGTTATTACACTTTAATTTGCTGAGCTGTGTTTGTTTTAGTCCCAAAACAACCCCAGGGGAGGAGACTAAAGACGTGATTTTAATTTGCTGTAATCACAGTTGATACTATCATTGTTTTTGAAGCATTTGTGTTTTCTCTGACAAAATGTCAAACACACAAAGCAAATTATATTCTGAATTCTAGATTAAGTATTTAAAAATACATGAGTGGCCTGAAAGAAATTACCCTTTTAAAGCTCTCTGGAGCTCATATAGCTACTAACAGTGCCAATGGGCTTACAGATGCCATCAATTAAAATGAAGGGGGAAATCCAGTCTTAAATTAGTTATATGATGACAATTCGTAGCATGGGAAACAGATTTTGGGTTTAGGTGTATGTTTTATTTTAGTTCTACTTAATTGTTCTAACTAGTCGAGTGTTCTTTGTTCTAAAATGGAAAATGCTAATCTTTAATGCAAGTAACAGATTTTGTCAGGAGTTTCTCTGCATATTGTCCAAACATGTCCCTTTGGAAGAAAGCAAATATGAAAAACATTTAAGTTTGCCAGATGGATAGCGTAGCGGGGTCGTATTTTTTTTTTTCATATTATTCAAGGATTCTTGTTTTCCCAAAGGATTCACTGTAGCATGAATTCCCAAGTTCATTTCAAATATAATTTGATTTAGGTACAACTTTCCAGGAAAACATTTGCCCTATAAAGAGAGCTCTGGTTATATGATTAGGGTTAGTATCACACCTGAACACCTTTCCTCATGTAACATGGACACAGAACAAGGGTGTTTTGAAACCTACGATGTAATTCTAAATGGAAATGTGTTACAGAAATTAGCTCACTTCAGGCATCTTTTGATGCATATCTAAAGTTTAGAAAGCACCGCGGGAGAGCCAATAAATAATTTATTTTTCTCTTCAACTCCTTGTGCAATTTTTCCCCCTTTAGCTAATTCTCCTTAGAAAGTATCTTTCATTAAGAACTTGAAAGAATTCGCTTTCTTTCACATAGACTCATAAATATTTCCTTTTCTATTATCACTGATGGTTGAAACATGTTTAAATAAAAGTTTTTCCCTAAAGGTATTTTTTAAAATCTTTGTTCATGGGTGAAATGAAATTAAAATCTGGTGTATTTTAAAATGCACGATTCAGGTGCGCTTATTAAAGAGAAGACTGGTCTGTGTTTTTAGAGCTATCACTTTATTTTTTTGAAACTAGTACATTCAAATCTCAGAATGTAAGCAGAATCTCAGAACCTCAATCTTTGTATTTTTAAAACTTGTTTTGTATTTACATATTTTAGAAGGTTTTTTTCATTAGAGCACTGTGGGGCATGTTTATTAAAGCAAATTTGAAAAATACAGGAACATGAAAATGAAATGCCTCTCCTGATAATCCCTTTACTCCAAGATGAACACCTGGATATTTTTGTGTATTTTCTTCTTTTTCCTCACATTGGTAGAAATGTTTAATTGGATTTTTGAGTGTGATGGAAAGCCTGTTTGAGGGGAAGTCTTTTCCAGAGTAATATCGAATGTCTGACTCAAGGGCCTTTCTCATAGCAATATAAGATATATTGTTACCATTAGCTTTTTCCAGATATCATTGTATTTGTACATACTAGCTTTCCACATTTTTTTCCCTGACTCACTAAGGTTGCCAGTAGAATCGAGTAGGATTGACCTGGGAGAGAATTCTCCTCAGGAATCTTGTTATAAGTTGGGTGTTACGCTTGTTGGGAGTTCTACTAGCCAGTAGGCCAAGTCATTTACACCCTAACTGATAGCATTATTCTTGATGATTTTAATTTTGATTTAATTCCCGGTCATCTGTAAGACACTTTCAAGCAGTTTTTTAAGCAAAGATAAATGGCTGGTATATTTTTAGAACTTTCACATAACACATAATCCCCTCCCCCACATCAGCTTCATGTACGAAAAGAAGGGAATACATTTGTGTAGTTATCATTTATAATTTTTTCTTTTCAAAGCTATAATTATTTCTTCATTGCCTTCTAGTATTTCTTGTTACAGAATAAATTTTTGAGGTAAGAATGATTTTTTTAATTTATTTTTCAGATTTTATTTATTTATTTGAGAGGGAGAGTGAGCAAGAAAGAGAAGGAGCAGGGGGAAGGGGGAGGGAGAAGTAGATTCCCCGCTTAGCAGGGACTCCAGGATCATGACCTGAGCCAAAGGCAGACGCTTAACCAACTGAGCCACCCAGGTGCCCCAATTTTGTATATTTTTGTGTCATCTTTTTTTTTTTTAAACCGGATGCCTGAAGCAATTTTCTTTATATTATAATGTTTTTCTAAGGTGAGTCTCCTTTTTTTCCCAGGATGAGACTCTGTGCTGCGTGTGGAGCCCAATGTGGAGCTCAGTCTCACAATCCTGAGATCATGACCTGAGTCAAAATCAAGAGTCAGACACTTAACTGACTGAGACACCCAGGACCACCTAATTTAGCCTCTTTGTTCCTGGTTTCAAACTACTTGCTGTCCAAGTTTTTTCTCCTTCCCTCTTTCCTTCCTTCCTTCTCTCCTTCCTGCCTTCCTTTCTCTTTATTCCTATAAAATGAGGATGATAATGCTTCACCAGATTGTTATAAGGATTAAATAAGACACTGCATGCATGCTGAGAACTTATCTGGTAAATACAGTCCTGCTCAGTTAAAAAAAAATAAAAGTAGTTGTATTTATTATTTGTCAAATCCTGTATCAACAAAATATATTATAGTTGGAAAAATAACTAGTCGGTTGCCCCAATATCCAATACAACAAACACATTCCAAATGTTCATTCACATCTGTTTTAATAGTGTTGACTTGTGTGCTTGTGTCTACAAATTTTTTTTCAGGGATGTGACATTGTTCTCTGAACACAGAACGTGAGAAAGATAAAATTCCTTAAAATCTGCTCAGAAGTTTTTTTTTTTTTTTATTACCCCGAAGATGTTTGTGCCTCTGAACGTTGGGGAAGAGTGAGAGAGAGGAGGCCTGGGGGGTTGGCTGTTTTTATTGATTGGCTGATGGATTGATTGAGGTCGGCTGGAGAGGGAGCACAAAGCTCTGAGCACAGGGCAGTGGGAGTGAAGGGCTGTTGCAAAGTGTGGTAGTTCCATCAGGCTTCTAACCCAGTTTGAAGCCTGGCAATCCTGACTTCTCCCTTGTACACCTGGAATTTGTTCCCATCCGTGTCTTAGAAATGTGTCTCTGAGTTGGGATCCACGTTGATACGGGCTTCCTCTGAGGACTAAATATGGAGAATCTTCTTTTCTCACCTTCTTGCTCCCTTTTTTCCCTTCTTTGCTTTGTTCCTCCCTCTCTCCTCCACTTCTCTTCTCTTCACAAGAGTTTGCACTGATTAGTGGAAATGAGAAGGGTGTTGGAGAAGGTCATTGAGAGGGTGTGACCTCTAGTCGAACTGTGAGCTGACCTAGTTAACTGTCGGTGCCTCATTTTCTCCCCTCTCCTTGGAAGGTACACTCTGCCCACTCTTCCCACAGTGGGGGCTGTTTCAGGGACACAGTGCTGAGAGAGAAAGGTGCTGTTGAGACCACCTGGATGGTATATGTGACTGAACCCAGTTAGTCTCTGTATAGACTTTAAGATTCTGATTGGAGGTCTGCTCATCTTGAAGCCACCCAGGATACGCCTCACCCCTTGCTTATGAAACCGGCCGCTGACCACTCTGGAGTGGCCTGCGCCTCTTTCTTTGGTCTCTTCTTGCCCTCTGTGTATGGGGGCCAGTTAGAGAACTGACAGAAGTTTGAGTATCAGCACAAGGATTTCTCCCCGTTTTCCAACCAGTATGTCTCTTGTGGCTAAAGCCCAGAATTTTTGATATTCCATTTTTCTCCCTCGAGAGTCACTCTTCTATCTTCCGTCTATATCCTCTAGCCAAGAAAATGTTACTTTCTGTGGTGTGCATTATGTAAAAGAAGGTCTCAGTTTAAAAGTCAGAGTCTCAGTGAAAATTTTCCTATTCAGATGATCTAAATAGTGCCTCCTTTCATTGTCTATTGTATCATCCTGTTTATTTGCTCGAATAATTATTTCCCAGTGCATTGTTGTCTGTATTTCCAGGCTAGAATGTGTACTTCTTTTTTTTTTTTTTTAAGATTTTTATTTATTCGAGAGAGAGACATAGAGAGGGCATGAGCAGGGAGAGGGGCAGAGGCAGAGGATAGGGAGAAGCAGACTCCCAGCTGAGTGCAGAGCCCCATGCAGGACTCGATCCCAGGACCCTGAGATCATCACTTGAGCTGAAGTCAGATGCTTAACTGACAAAGCCACCCAGGCACTTCTACAATGTGTACTTCTTGAGAGAAAGGACTTCATCTGTCTTTTCCATTGCTGTGTTCCTAGCAGCCCAGACAACACTTTGTATCTGATAAGTGCTCTATAAATTTTTGTTAAATTAGTGGGAGAATAAAGGATGGAATACCTACTTCGTGGAGTTGCTCTGATAGTTTTCTCAAACAGTGTTCACAAAGCATTCAGTACAATGCTTAATATGCAGTAAAATCTTGAAATATATTCACCCACACAACAGATTTGGGCCCTGGGATAACCATTGCAAGGGAGAGGTGACAGTGCTCCCTTGAGTCCTCTAGGATGCTCTTATGTGGGGACTTGGAGGCAGTGCTCCTAAACTCTGGGTTTCTAAGTCATTTTCTACATTTCATAAAACCTAGTAAGAGCCCTACACTAGCATTGCTGAAGCAGCACGTGTTAGGGACCTCAGAATTATTTCTTTGGGGCTGTAGTTAAACCCTCTCAGTGTGGTAGTTTTGTATCCCTGCTCATTGCATGCTGCTGAAACATGCTGCTTGGTGGTTATCTGGTCTGTTTAATTAGAAGTGAAAATTAATTAATTGGATTTTTTAATTGCTTTTTTTTAAATGAACACAATCTTTGAATCTTAGTGGATTGGAAGGTAGGAGAGAAAGAGAACCCTCCCCCTCTCTGCCCAGTGGTGAGTTGATTGGACACCATTGACTCAAGCAGTTGCAGGTATCCCAAATGTCAGGACGGGCTGGGAGATCTCGGAGGTCATTGGACGCTGATCAGTAGAGGCTGTTGTTAGGAACACAGAGCTCAGGAGGCATTATTTGGCTAAGAGAACAAACCCCTCCTTCTTTGTCCTGTTTCCTGAAAGACTCCAACAGCCCAGTTCATGGTACCTCAGTTCTCCATCTTTTGCGAAGATTTGCATTCTGTTTGGGTGAATGTTGTTTGGTGGGATTTGGCGCGGGAGGAGGGGTATTGGAACCACAGCTGATACACTTGGTTCTTTCCTGTTCTCCAACAGAAGACTGAGACTATTCTTGACTCCTTCTTAGAGTCAAAAAAGGAAAAGGAAAAAAAAAAGGAGAAGGAGGGAAGGAAGGAAGGAGAAAAGGAAGGAAGGAAGGGATGTTACAATTGCAGCCACAGTCAGGGGCATTGTGATGTGGGTTTGTGAGCACGTATCTCTTCCCTCTAGGAGCTCAGGTAAATTCCTCCTTGGGAAACCAAAAGCTTAGAGAATCAATGCTGGAATAGTTGACTCTCCTTCTCTCACAGAGGTGGGAGGACGTAAACTATAGCAAGTTCTTTGTTTGATGCTAGATTTTCCCTTCATTATGAAAAGCACAGCGGTAAATATCATAGTTATGAACTCCACAGAACAAGGTTAATCCTCAGGTGGGGATCCGTGTAAGTAATAATACTCGTTTTCTTCATCAAAAACAAACTGTGAAGCATCATCATATTTAAATACAATGCCATTTGAGGTTTGGTTTTTGTGTGTGTGTGTGTGTGTGTGTGTGTGTGTGTGAGCGTGTAGCATGGTTGGCACTGCTTGACAAGGGCTTAGGTATTCCAGAATAATCAAAGACACTTAGGCAGCTTTTTTCCCTGTAAGTAATTTTAGCTAAGAAATCAACCAGAGTTAAGTACTGCATTCAGGCAGGAAAATAAGGTACTTTAGGATTTATTTGTTATATGCTAATATCCCAGGGAGAAACATATTTGCAGGCACAGAAAAAAGAAACAATAGATGTTCGTGAAAATGTAATTTCACAGTCGTGTTTTATAATTCAAAGTTTCAGAATCTTTTCGTATGTTGTTAGTAACAATCTTGGATGGATCTGTTTTTTGTTTTTTAAATATGTATTCAAAAGTGCTTGCTTCTTTTAATCTTCAGCTTTAGAAGTACATGGTGAGTGATTTCTACATGTCACAAGGTGAGATGAAAAGAGCCAGTGGTATGAATCTTGACCTTCGGGATTTTACTGTCTTACTGGTTGAGTGGGACAGACTTGAGGAAAGCAAAGATAGCATAAGCCACAGAACTAATGTGGTTGGCAGTGTAATTGGTTCCTGAGTGAAGGTGTAGAGGAGGAACTATGTGGCTATAATTTTTCTGATATATGTAGTGGACCTCCTGCCCACCATTTCCTGGAATACTTTTTGATCTTTCCAATACCTCTTTCTTTCTCTCCCTTCCTCCCTCCCTCCCTTTCTTTCTTCTCTTCCTTCCTTCCTTCCTTTACTTTTTTCTTTTAGAACAGTGCCAAAATAATTTGTTATTTTATTTACTTTTTTATGTTCAGTTAGCCAACCTATAGTACATCATTAGTTTTTGATGTAGTGTTCAATGATTCATCAGTTGTGTATACTACCTTTTTCAGTTTAAGGGAGCTGTTCTCTTGCTAGGAGCTGTTCTCTTTCACAGACCCTCAGCCAACTCTCCCTTTTGTAACTTAGCTATGCTTCCATCTTATCAGATCAATTAAAAAGCATCACATCTGGGGCATCTAGTTGGCTCAGTAGGTTAAGCAGCTACCTTCGGCTCAGGTCATGATCTCAGGGTCTGGGAATCGAGCTATGTGTTGGGCTTCCTGCTCAGTGGGGAGTCTGCTTCTCCCTCTCCCTTTACCCCTCCCCCTGCTTGTGTTCTCTCTCTCTCTCAAATAAATAAATAAAATCTTAAAAAAATAAAATGAATCATATCTAATGTTCAATATTACTTTTTCTGTTAATAGACATACATTTTATTTAGTAATAGACATAAAATACTTCCTACTGGGAAAGAATTAGGCAAATAGACAAAATAATAATGAAGAGAATACAGGATTTTTTTTTTTTTGATGTAGTGTTCCAAGATCACTTTCTGTTGAAAATCTTTTGAAAGGATTTTGAAATTATTTTTGCCTTTAATATGATTTGGCTCCTTGGATCCAATTTTGAATTTATTAGCAATGACTGCATCAATTCCTGGAGTATGTATTCATACTCATACAGTGAGAAAAATCTAACCAAAATGTTATTTTTATACAAAGTGAAAAAATTTTAGTGAAACCTAGCTATTAAAAAGCTGGCATAATATTAGATTTTGTAGACATTTAATTAAATATTTATTAAATTCAATTTTTCAGTGCTCTTGGGTGTATTAAAGCCACAGTCATTTCCTAGGGCCCTGAAACATCCCCCCTTAGGTCCTATGCAGAACTTCAAAGACCATGGAACACATATGAAGAGCAAAAAAGAGTGTCTTTCTTGTTCAGTAGGTAAGGCCTTTTCAGGGAAGTCACACTGCCATCAGAGTAACGTGAAACAGAGCTTGAGGGGCCTTGATGTTTTTTCCACTTTGGCCATTGAACAAAACTCCAAATGACTTACATCTCTCTCTTCTTCCTTGGTAGCACTTGGTTGATGGTTTTGAGCAGGGGTGAGGTGAGGTTCTCTGATGTTGAACAGAAGGTTTTCTTCAATGACTAAATGCATATTTTTTTACATATCGTGAAAAGCCATACGACCAAAGATCTTCAAGGAGAAGGTATCTAATATTGAGTACTTACTGCGTTTCAGGGTTCACGCCAGGTGGAACATAGGCATGTTTAGGAATTCTCAAATAGAGGAGCTCATTACGTTTTACAGAAGAGGCAGTGGGCGATCCGAAATGAAGTATTGCATAGCTAGTAAGAGGACTACCTTACTTATCTCCTCAGTAATAGAAAGCAGTTGAACTCTATAATGCACTGACATCCAGGTTCTATTTTATAGGAACCACAGGATGCTGACAGCTTTTATCTCTCTTCCTGTCTTTCCTGTTGGCCTGCTTACACCTCCCCAAGTTTGACAACGTACCCACATGCTGTGCTGATATTCACACACTCATATAGTTACCTTGATTTTTTTTTATTCTATTTTAATTTGGTCATTGCTGTTGTTAAAGACTACTCTATCCTTAGAGTTCTGGTAATTTCACCATTTTCCCCTTGGATTATTTTTGGGGGAAATGAACATGTTGACACAAATTATAATGGTACTGCCACCTTCTCTTCAATCTTTGTCCTCTTTGTCTTTGTTGGTCTTGTTATTTTAGTTAGATTCTGAAAAAAAATGTGACACAGAATCCAGAATAATGGGTATCTTCTTATATTTCATAACCTTAATGCAAATATATTCCATATTTGACCATTAAATATGATATTGAATATAGGACTTCAGGAGATTAGCTTTATCACATCTAAGAAGACTCCTATTCCAATTTTGCTGGGATTCTTTTCTAAATGTTTATTAGTGTTGAACTTTGTGGATGCTTCATATGATTTTTTCCCCAAGTATTCATGCACATTTTTGCAGAGACTATAGGACTGTAGCCTCAATCCAGAAAATTCTAATAATTGGTCCTGAAAACCTTCTTCAGTTTTAATTGGAGGTTCGTAATTTTTGCTCATCATCTAGTTAGAATGCTCTAAAGGAAGAAAAAAGCAAAACTTTGTGGCATTTCATCATATATTCCATATGGTTTCAAGTAATATTTCTTTTTTTTTAAGATTTTATTTATTTGAGAGAGAGAGAGAGAGCTCAAGCCAGGGGGAGAGACAGAGGGAGAGGGAGAAGGGAGAAACAGACTCCCTGCTCAGCAGGGACCCCCCCTCCCCCAAAGTGGGGCTTGATCCCAGGACCCTGAGATCATGACCTGAGCCTAAGGCAGATGCTTAACTGCCTTAAGAGCCACCCAGGTGCCCCATGGTTTTAAGTAATATTATACCTTGGCAAGCAGGTATAAATAAATCTTATTTATTTTTACATGTCCAGTTGGTAAAAACAAAAGCAGAAAATTAATTTATTTCCCCCTTCTTTGAACTGTTTGTAGCCCGGCAGTGTCATACTATCCAGATGAAATTAGATTGTGTTCAGTTTTGTCTCCTGACACACTCCTACCCTCTTAAAAGCCCCCTGCAGACTGGAAGTCATTTAGCCTGAGAAACCAATACCAGATTTTTTCCATTTTGGAGTCCCCATCTCTCTCCCTGGTGTTCCAACTCTGGAAATATGGAGCCAACCTGTCTCTGAAAACTTGAACTTTTTAGAAGTTTCAAGGACAAATGCTTAACTCTTGTGGTGGCTCCAAACCACAAATGCTTTCTTATGTGAGTTTTTATGTTTAACATTTGGGCTCAGAGGCAAATAGTTTCCACTTCACGTGGTTCTGGGGGGCAGAAGCCCCAGTTCTAATTCTGGCTTTGTCATGTCATGCCTCTTGACCTTACTTATCTCTTCAGTAATAGAAAGCAGTTGAACTCTATAATGCACTGACATCCAGGTTCTATTTCTAGGAACCATAGGATGCTGACAGCTTTTGTCTCTCTTCCTGTCTTTCCCGTTGGCCTGCTTATACCTCCCCAAGGATGTCTGAGTACAAGTACAATCACAATCACTTGTCACATGTTGAGGATATATGTACACCTCAAACCAGGGCAGACCACACAATGGATGTGAGCATAATGGATAAGTCATGACTATTTCATTGGCAAGTGAAAAAATGCACTCAGAGGGGCTTAAGCAAAACCAGGTTGGTCTAACTGAAAGTCCGGGGAGTAGACAGTCTTCATGCATGATCTGATATAGGTGTTCGAAGAATGGTGTCAGGAAAGGGTCCCTCTCCTCTTCTCTCTCCTCCTGGTTCAGTTCTCCACATTGGCTGGATCCCTAGGCAGCTTTCCCCACACCAGCTTTGGCTCGCATGATACCCTCAGTATAAGGAGAACTTTTCCCCAGTAATCTCACCCAAAGTCTTGAGCGGGCTGTTGTTTCTGCTTGTCAGTTACTGCTATGCCAGTCAGCGTCTTAGCAGGAAATAGTCCACTCAAATGGGATGATTTGAAGAGAGTGGAAGGATGATTCTCAAATATATAGGTAGTGTGTGGGGCAAGTACAAGGAACTCTGGGGTCATAACACTGGGATCTTATTAGTTCTAGGCTTGGGAACAGAAATGGCTATCTGCCAGGAGGTATGACCTTTGGTTGACAGTTGCAGTGAAGCCCAGGTGAATACAGAGCTTACTCTTGATCTCCTTCCTCCTTCTGCTTTCTTGCCAGTATTTGATAACAGCAGAATCTAACTAGAAGCTAGAAGACAAGGGAACATCCTGGTGAAGTCCATACTGGTCAACCTCTTGGGGCACAGAGCAGGGTATAGAGGGCTGGAGAGTTGACTTGGATCAGGGGCAAATGGGAGATATCTGTCCTATGATCATTCTTGAATCAGTCCCCATGGCCAATGGAGAATAGTGTCAGATTGGTCAGACCCAAGTCCGTGCTCATTCCTGGAGTTGCAGATGAGGTCAGGCTGAACTTGAATCAAGGTGAGTTACTAGGAAAAAAAGGGAAAGGATTATAGGCTGGAAAAAATAGCAGGGGCCACCACGGACCAAATGCATTTCTCTTGTACATGCTCAAATCTCAGACATTCAGTATTTTTCCATGGCCTTTTCCTCTTAGGACCTGAGTGAGGCTTGACTGGCAGAGATCATCCTGGCTGCTGAGGTTCAGGATTTGGTCATGATCTCCAGTGCGAAGTTCCTTGGAAAACATGCCCCACACACTGATGGCCTGGTCTGCTCAGGCCTTCAATTTGAGTTGACCTTGGGCTCCCCCGTTGGCTGCCTCTAAGCCTTACTCATTCCAGGCCAGTTTGTGTTGTCCTTTTTCCTGTCACTTGATACCCAATTCCAGTTCCTTTTCTTCATCTGCAATCCCAAACTCAGCCAACAATTTTTCACTTTGTTTTCCATTCCATGTGATATTTCCCATTTCAGGTGCTCAGATCCAGAATTCCAGTGGCTTGTAATAAAGCCAATTTTTTTTTAAGCTAATTGCCCTAGGATACCTTTCTGCCAGTGCTGCAAGATGGAATTCTAGGAACTCCAGCTCTAGGCAGCTCCCCACGCTGCCCACACACACACACACACACACACACACACACACACACACACACACACACATTATTCACTGTCCCAGCACTCCGTAGACTGAATCATTATGGTCTACACAGCACTCACTTAGTGAGCAAAGGTACTCGGAACTGTGGCCCCAGTGAAGTGACGTAAGAGGACAAACAAAGGGGGAGGGAGAGGAGCCCCAGGCAGGAGAATACTCAGTGTAGCCCTGAGCTTCGCTGGAGGAGTACCTTCAAACTCTAGACCAGAAAGTTTCCCTGGGCTCTTATCAGACTCAGGCCCATCCTCTTCCTTACCCCTTCTTCTTCCTGCCCCAAGAAAGGAATTAGAGAGGAATTAGTGGAAAGGGAAAACAGAGAAAGCCTTTCTCAGGAAGATAGCAAAATACCTGCCGCTGTTTACAGAAGGCAGCAAGTGTGTCTTCTTAACAGAGTCATAAATATTTTCTTGGGAGGGAGTGTAAGCGCTCCCTCCACTTGTTGCTATGGCAGCTGGGGAGGTTCAATAACTGGAAATAGCAGGTCTTTGGTTCTTTAGGGCTTCTTTTTTCAGGATCAGTAGTAATTTCCATTCTTTCCCAAGGACTTTGTCTTTGCCATTGAAGGCTTCCCTTGGGCTGCCCTTCTCTTGGTCCCTCTGAGACTATGACAGCCTCTCCTCACCCTCATCCACATAAGGAGAAGCTGATCCTTACTTGCTAAGCCCATGAAATGTTGTGACCTGGGTAGGTGACCTAATCGTGCTTGCCTCAGTTGCCTTACTGGTGACGTGGGGACAATAATTGCTCCCACCCTGTCGGGAAGATTGAGAGAGATAATGCAAGTCAGTGCAGAGTACTGGTCTGTCTGTCTGATGTTAGAAAATTTGGTTCTTCCTATTAAAAAGGGAAATAGGAGTTAGGGGGGTTTATAATAAGTGGGAGGAGTGCCCATGAGGTAAGCCGAGAAAGTTCTGTGAGTCAGACCTGAGAGCGAAGGTGAGAGTAATTTATCCTCCTCTGTCCCATCACTTCTCCCATTTCCTGATCTTGTGTCTTGGCTAAGTCTTTCTTTGTTGGACTTCCCCTCTGCCTGCTCTCTCCAGCAGGATTGCAACGGTAGTAGTAGATGGCATGAGGACAAAAAACTATGGTTCTAATGCCTCCTTGGGTGGTTCAAGGCCCCTCGTGCGATGTTTTGCACCTAGTAAGTGCTGAGGAAGTATGTAGGCTTGATACCTACATTGAAAAGGGGGCATTCCAAGCAGGGAAAGAGCTGAAAATACCTGGAGCTGGGAAGATCTGGGCCTCTCAGGGAAATTCTTTCCTAGTCTCCTGACTTCCTTTTTCCATTGGTCAAGGTTCAGTTCAGTTTACCAGGAACTTGTAGATTTCATCAACTGCCCCCCAGCCCCGCCGCATCCAGCAACCACTCCAGAGGAAGGGTCCCTGCTCCACAGTATGGCATTTTATGCATTCTAGGACTCAGCCCTGGTGGGGGACTGACCGGGAGTGGAGGAGGGAACTGAGATGACACCAAAGGGGTACAAAGCTGTACTTAATCTTTCTTGTCTTCCTTTTCCTTTTGTGAATACACTATTTTTAGTTAAGTAATGCATATATATGATCTTAACAGTGGAAGTATTCAAGCAAATAGATAAAAATAAAGGTGCCATTATACATAGTATATACATATATGTTATATATATAATGTCTAGATAATATATATAGATAATAATGTCTAATATATATAATATATTATGTCTAGACAATATATGTATGTACTAAACATTCTATATATTCATAAAGAAAAGTATGCCTTTGTGTTTTGTACGTATTTTAATAAATGAGATTATTTTGTATGTATTATCTTGCAGCTTGCTTTTTCTCCTTAGTTATATATTTTACAGATTTTTCTATGTCAGTGCTCAATCTTTTTCTTAGTATTGTTCCACAGTTTATCAAATTAATCACCTACTAATGAAGATTTAAGATTGTTTTTATTTTTCTGTATTACAAAGAACATCGTAAAACATGAGTTGTTATACACATACTTGTTTTCTCTAAGACAAAACATCTTGCAATAGAATTTCTGGGCCTTTAAGTCTTATTTTATATTTTTAAGTAAAGTTTTTATTTTCTTTATAAAGTTCTAGAACTTTTTGTGAGCATTATTTTTAGCTAGTTTCGTAATTTTATTTCTATTGTGAATAGAATCTATTATTCTATTATATTTTGTGATGTGTTAGCTTTGGAGTATAGGAAAGTTACTGATTTTTAAGTTCTGATGTTCCTTTTGACCACTTTTTTCAAATTTTTTTTTGACATTTACATTTTTAAATTTAACTAACATATAGTGTATTATTAGTTTCAGAGGTAGAGCTCAGTGATTCATCAGTCTTATATAACACCCAGTGCTCATTACATCATGTGCCCTCCTTAACGCCCATCACCCTATTACCCTATCCTGCCACACTTGTCCCCTCCAGCAACCCTCAGTTTGTTTCCTGTGATTAAGGGTCTCTTATGGTTTGTCTCCCTCTCTGATTACATCTTGTTTTATTTTTCCCTCCCTTTCTCTATGCTCCTCTGTTTTGTTTCTTAAATTACACATATGAGTGAAATTTTATGTTAATTGTCTCTCTCTGATTGACTTATTTCGCTCAGCATAATACCCTCCGGCTCCATAGTGCTGCAAATGACAAGATTTCATTTTTGATGGCTGAATAATATTTGTGTGTGTGTCTGTGTGTCTGTGTACATACCACATCTTCCTTACCCATTCATCTGTGGATGGACATCTGGACTCTTTCCAAAATTTGGCTATTGTGGACATTGCTGCAGTAAACATTGGGGTGTAGGTGCCCCTTCAGATCACAACATTTGTATCCTTTGGGGAAACACCTAGTAGTGCAATTGCCAGGTCATAGGGTAGAGCTACCCTAACTTTTTGAGGAACCTCCGTACTGTCTTCCAGAGTGGCTGCACCAGGTTGCATTCCTACCAGCAGCATAAGAGGATTCCTCTTTTTCCACATCATTGCCAAAAAATTTGTTGGTTCGTGACTAGTTCATTTTAGCCATTCTGACTGGTGTGGGATGGTATCTCATTGTGGTTTTGATTTGTTTTACCCTAATGTTGAGTGATGTCGAGGTTTTCATGTGTCTGTTGGCCATTTGTATGTCTTCTTTGGAGAAATGTCTGTTCATGTCTTCTGCCCATTTCTTTACTGAATTATTTGTTTTTTGGGTGTTGAGTTTGATGAGTTCTTTATAGATTTTGGATACTCACTTTTTACCAGTTTGATGGAATGACTTCCGAATCCTTAAATTCTCTTTGATTTTCTAGTTAAATCATCATATCTTCTGCAAACAGTGATAGTTCTCTCTCTTCCTTTCTAATGTTTATATTGCATTCCTTTTTCTTATCTTATTGCATTTGTGCTACTATTTATGATTTTGGCTAACTTCTCACACTCTTTAACCTCTTAGGTGAGGAGGATGTAGATTTACTGATCTTTCATGAAACTTCTGAGGAGCAGTTATTTCTGCCATAAGAAATGGTTTGGTGATTAGAGGAAAACATGCAGGGCTAGATTCCAAGTGAGATGGAATAGGGAAAAAAAAGATCAGAATGTTCTTTGAGTTGACAAGCCATCTAAAGTTATGTCAACAATATTCACTTGCCAAAAATTAAGTGGCCCTTATGGGTATGGATACAAGCTTTCTGCAAGTTTTTGTTCTGTGGCAAAGGGCTATCTTAGACTTGTGATCGGAAGGGAGATTTCCAGACCTAATGTAGACCTAATTTCTCACTGGATCACACCCAGACAGATGCAAGCCAACACCATTATTTAAACCTGTGAAGGTGACAATGGGCCATACTCCTGACCTACCATGGTGAGACATCTGTCTTCGTGGTATTTAGGATTCGCTCCCCTGACCCATCCACCTCCATTCTGATCAATTACCTACATTGTAAGGTAATGTCAAAGGTTGATAGTCTCAACAATGTAACAAAATAATCTAACTAGATATAGATCTAAGCTACTAACTTTGGTCTCTTTAGCACAAATCCCTGAATTATGGATTTAACCAGGCTAATGGTGTGTGGGTTTAAGTAGAAACTGATCAATGGGGTGTTACCAGAGACATACCATAGAAATCAATATAATGAGGGACACTTTCACTGGTCTTTTTTCCTCTGACCTTTGAGGGTTACGGTACCTCCTACCTCCTTATATTTCAGGGGTCACTAACTGCCTCCTACAAAATGCTTCAAATCACAGCTCCTTTTGCAAAGAAGTTTTAAAGTTGCTCTGCCTCTCTAGAAGCTGGATTCTAATTTAATGCTTTACTTTTCATACTTTGCTTAGATTCCTTCCCTCCTCCCCTTAAAAAAATTATTTCACATGAGATATCCCACCCCTGGAGTTCAGTGATGCAAGGAAGTTGCCAAACTTCAAGTGAAAACCTTAGACTTTAATGAAGTAGATTTTTCTCATCTTCTTTCTTCTTCCCTCAAGAAAACTTCAAACTTTGGAACTCAGAGTAGAACTGAAGGGCTTTGGGTAAATATGCACAAAGATGAAATGACAATGGATGCCTCCTGGCTCCGGAACAGACACTCCTAATGATTTTGCTTCTGTGGGTTTTCCCCTCTCTCCCTCATGTTCATCTCTTTCTGAGTAATGTTTTGGGCCCAGTGGAGAAGCACATGATGTTTTCTGGTAGCTGAAATGAGGTTAAAGTAATGAAATTCTGCCAACTAATGTTTGGGAGGAAAATGCTTAGTAGCTGCTGGGACACAGCCAGTTCCTGGGAAAGCAATTGTATAACCAGAAAAGGAATTCAGTGGTTTGTACAGCAGTGGGTGGTTCTCGAGTGCAGGTCCTAGCACTTCGATGGACACCGGGAAGATTCCAATTTAAAAACTGGGCAGAAATAAATTTCAACTGGATTGGAAGCTCCATGAGGGAAAAACCAGTTTTTGGTTTTTGGCCAGGGCATCCCTAATGTCTAGGCCACAAATATGGGTTTGGAAAAATCAGTCAAATGAGTCCAAAGGGGAGAAATCTGCATGATATGGTAGATACTGCTGACATCTATGTCACATCTTCTCCCTCTGAATCATCTGCAGCTGCCTGGGAGATTTTAGCCTCACTCCATGCTGTCCAGTGTTCACAACTGTGATGTGTCATCCTGCAGCCTCGGGTCTGCTCTGAGGTCACAGGAGCTGGCATGGCCACCCAGTGCGGAATAGAAGTGGGGGGAACGTTAATGCTTCTGGGGTGTTAGGAGGACTGAGGCTGGCCAATGAGTCTGGGAGCTGGGGGGTAAAATCTCTTGTGTTTTAGATGGACAACTGTGGGAGGTGTCATGTGTGTGAGGAAGTGATTCCCTGTCACTCAGGACAGTGTCTTCAGTGATACACCATGACATTGGTTTTCCTGCCTTCACTGTCCTGCTCTTCCATCTCCCTCCCTCCTGCTTCCTGAGATCATCTGCCCCAATAAAACCCTTGCACCCTAGCCCTTGGCTCTCACTCTGCTTTGGAGGAAACCCAAACCAAGACAAGTGTGGAGGAGCAAGGCATAAGCTTTTGTTTTTTCCAAATGGGTGTTCCCATGATTTTAGTCTTATACAGGCTCCACCACGAGCCACACTGTTCCCACCCTAACTATCAGGGATTTAGAGGATTGGCCCTGGGTTCACTACTGATACGCTGTGTGACCCTGGGCAGGGTCCTTAAAAAGATTAATGATGCGCTTCATTTTCTTTTTTGGTAAAACGAAGATACCTACCATGGTGATTATTAAAATTCTATGAGAGCATGGATATGAAACTCTTGGTAAGTGGTCCATTCATGCTAGCTGCTGTGAGGACAGCCACCTCTCCTGTGCGGCTGCTGTCAATCTTCTATACGCTGTGGCTGACCATGTCTGTCCGTTGTCCCTCCAACTCAACTGTGAGGTTCTTAAGACTGGAACCTGTGGCTTTTCCATCTTTGTGTGCCTTGTTGTCCAGCATTGTGACTCTCACAGAGTAGGCATCCAAGGGTGTCATATGAATGGAAGAATGTCCTTTCTCTTATCAGCAGTGATTTCAATAGCAACAGCCTCTTAGTATTTGGATGTCTGGAATCGCTGTACTGTCCTTCGTAAGCAAAGACCTGCCTCCCACAGCATGGACTTCTGAGTATATTTTCCAGAAATATCATCCTTATTGGATGGCATTTGTAATTGGTCGAGTCGTTTAGAGTAGGAATTTATTTCTTCCTCTCTATCTGTGCTTTCCAATGGAACTTTCTCTGCAAATGTTTTTTTCTGCTGTTTAATGCAGTAGCCACTAGGCCCATGTGGTTCTTGAGCGCTTGAAATGTGGCAAATGTGACTGAGACAGTAAATTTTAAAATTTGTTTGATTTTAGAGAATGTAAATATGAAGATCCACATGCGGTTAGGATCCACATTTCTGGCCAGCACCTCGCCTGTCTAGGGTTGGCGCAGATATGCTTGTTCAGGGAAAGAGTGGGTGAAGGTTAAACCCGTATCTTTTCACATCTGTTCTTTGCTTTGCCCTCCCTATCCTGTGAGGAATCATAGCAGGGCAATTACGTTTTATACTTGGTGATGATCGTATGGCTGACACTCCTCTCACCACCACTACTACTAGTAATGATAGCAACAACTGAAGGGTATTGAGAGTTACCTCAGGCATGTGTTCGTTACTGTACACACACTGTCTTGTTTATTCTTCGTAATGACTCCATGAGGTGCTCTCTTATTCTGGACTTCCCCTTGTACTAGGCATCTGGGGTTGCCACAATGTAATATCACAGACAGGGGGAGGGGTGACTCACACAGCAGATACTGGGAGTCCAACCCTGAGGTGTTAGCAAGTTTGGTTTCTCCAGAGGCCTCTCTGCTTGGCTTGCTCGCGAGTGTGTTCTCACCTCTGTTTGCCTATGCTCCTTCCTGTGTGTGCGCCTCCCTGGGCTCTGCTTCTTACAAGGTCATCAGTCAGACTGGATTAGGGCCCCTTCTAACAACCTCATTTTCACTTATCCTTTTGAAAGTCCCTATCTCCAAGTGCAGTCAACCTCTGAGGTACTGCGGGGTTAGGGCTTCAACGTACAGATTTAGGGAAGATGCAGTTCAGCCCATAACTCCCCAAAGAGGACTCTGAGACAAGGACTTGTGTGCAGGTAGCCCACTGGGAAAGCACAACTGAGTTTACTTAAGGGAAAGTGAAACATGTAGAAAAGCCAAGGCCGGGGGCGGGGTGTGCTAATGAGTAGGTCACTGGACCTCAGTCCTGCTGGAGAACATGTGAGAATTTTCTGACCACATTCTGGAGAGAGGCTGAGGCATTTATCCATAGACTCCACATGGGGCATAACTGTCTCTGGAAAGTAGGCTTTTTGGGTGCAAGAGAAAGCCTCTGGCTGATAAGACGGAGATCAGGTGTTTAAGGTGAGAAGCTGTCAGATGCAACTGGAAACTTGGTACCCAGGGGCTGTGGAGAGGGGGATGGGGGGAACATCAGCTGCACCTGCTACAGGAAGGTATGGTTATTATCCCTATTTTCCAGATGAGCAGACTGAGAGAGTTGAGAAACCAATAGCAAATGAAGAATTTGAATTTAGTTTGTTCAATTGCGAAGCCCACAGTCTTTCTTAGCTATCACATTAAGGAAACACATTCATTGATTAAAAGAACATTTCTTGGGCATCTTCTATATGCACACAGGCCAGTGCCAGGGATAGAGCAAGGGGCAAGGCATAGATATGCCCTCAGGGAGCTCATGGTCCAGGAGGGTCTTACCCAGAATTAGTCAGCATGGGAGCTGACATCCCAGGTCTTCAGCCTCCTGGCACAGTGTTCTTTGCTCTCTCCGAGCTGATCTATGGAACCACAGGTGAGTTGACCACCTCAGGTTCTCCACAGTCCTATTTGACTCTCCCTTCTCAGCCTTAGAGATCAGTCCCTTTGTCAGCATGAAACATTTCAACTCTTTAACTTTGTCCCCAAAAAAGGCTCCCTAGGAGAAGAAGTAAGAGATGCATGTGGGGTTTATCACTAGGATTTGTTTTCTCCTACTCATCTACTTTTTCTCCCCTCCCCCACTGCCTCCCACACAGACAGGCCTTACCAGGTGCAGGGATCTTTGCACTCGGCACTCTGTGACGTGGCCCAGGTGAACACAGTCGACATGGCTGAGGTGCGCAGGAGACGTGGGCCTCCACCTGTGATCCACTTGAAAGGCTCCTGTGGAAGAAACGGAAAGGGATGGACTGAATCCAGCGTCTCCTTGAGTTCCTTGGCAGGAAAAGGAAGCGTCTCTTTCCAGGTTTGAGGTGTTTTGTTTTGTTTTTTAATTCAAATTTATTTATTCCATGGTGGTAAGAATATGAAATCTATATTAGGATGTGTGTTTGCAGAGCTCCTGACTCTGTTAAGTCTAAAAAAGATCAATATGTTGTGTTGGTGCCGACATTTCTGTCTCCAGCTGACAAATCCTTATTTTCTGCCCTTTGACTGTCCTCATTGGAGTTTTACAAAAGCCTTATGAGGTAGCAAGAACAGATATTGTCTTCATTTTACAGGGTGGAAAAAGTAAGGTTAAGAGAGACGAACACTTGCTCTGTTTCACAAGGTTTTGGGGAAGAAACATTGAATGCTAGATGTGAAAGGATGTTGGTAGAAGGTAAAGGATCATGCAGACATTATTGTTCTCGAAGTGGCAGATCTCTCTAGTGACAGAGCTGGAGACACAGGGTGTGTTTCTGACTTCTAGAAGAGCGCAGTGATTTCTCGGCTGTACGATGGTTGTTTCTGTTGAGGTCTCTTGGGATACAGGAGGAATCTAAGTGCGTCACGGGTCAATTCAGAAAATCTCAGTGGTAAACTGAGTCCGTGAGCTATCCTTACTAGGTGTTCTCATTACTACTGTGGCAGAGCGGACCATGCCGAACATAGTGGAGGAAAACCGTGATGATTTTAGTAAGCATATGGATCCTGTGGGTCAGGAATGGCGAAAGGGCACCCGGGGGAAGGAGTTGAATCTGCTTGACGATGTCTGGGGTCCTCAGCTGGGGAAGGGGATGGACTCTACTGCCAGAGGCTGGGATGTCCCAAGGACTCTTGCACTCCAATGTCGGTGCCCAGACTGGGAAGACTGGGACCGCTGGCTGTACCTGTGGCTTCTCCCTGAGGCAGGTGCTTCCTCACAGCCTGGCTGCTCTGGGCTAGTTGCTTCCATGGCAGCTCAGGGCTCCAGGCACAGGTAATTGGACAAGTTCAGCAGAAGGTGAACTGCCTTTTTGCTTCCGCCATGCTCTGTTGCTGACAAGGAGAGAGGACACAGACCTTCCTTCTAGGTGACTGGAATATCACAGTCACATTGTAGGAGAGCTTCCCATTGTAGGATGGGAGAGAGTGTTGCATCCATTTTTATAAAATGCAATTCGCCATACTTGGTTTCAACTTACTATCTTATTTTTTTACCTTTCTCTTATTTTTCTTTAAAAACTCTAGGAGCATGTGTTTATGTGGAAGGTTTTCATCCTTGTTTGAAAAAAATGTATAAATATAAAAGATAAAAGATATATATAAATATTAGCCTTATGAGCAAGAGAGAAAACAGAAGCATAATTTACATTTTTCTGACTATACAATATGACTTTTTCTATGAAGATTAAACTCGTCGTTGGGTAAAAACATAAGCCATTCCCCACTCTTGCTGGTGGCATTTATTAATGGCTATTCTTTTTTTTTTTTTAAAGATTTTATTTATTTGACAGACAGAGATCACAAGTAGGCAGAGAGGCAGGCAGAGAGAGAGAGGAGGAAGCAGGCTCCCCGCAGAGCAGAGAGCCCGATGTGGGGCTCAATCCCAGGACACTGGGATCATGACCTGAGCCAAAGGCAGGGGCTTTAACCCACTGAGCCACCCAGGCGCCCCTATTAATGGCTATTCTTGATAGCCATTTTTTTCCTTTTTTTTTTAAGATTTTATTTATTTATTTGACAGAAAGATCGCAAGTAGGCAGAGAGGCAGACAGAGGTGGGGTGTGGGGGGAGACAGGCTCCGGCTGAACAGAGAACCCGATGTGGGGTTCAATCCCAGGACCCTGAGATCCTGACCTGAGCTGAATGCAGAGGCTTAACCCACTGAGCCACCCAGGCGCTCCCATTTTTTTTTTTTTCTTTTAAAGAGTTTTACTTATTTGAGAGAGCAAGCACAAGTGGGCAGAGGGACAGAGAGAGAAGGAGAAGCAGACGCCTCACTGAGCAGGGAGCCCAATGTGGAGCTCAGTCCCAGGACCCTGGGATCATGGCCTGAGCCAAAGGCAGACACTCAACTGGATGAGCCACCCAGGCACCCCTATTTTTGATAGCCTGAAATGTCTTTCCAGAGAGCAGCTAGCATGCAGACGTGTGCCCAGCCGCATGTGTGTTAAATACATGTCTACCGTCTCTTCCCCCTTGAGTTAATAATACAAGCCAGGAATGTGTGCAACAGGTCTGTTGAAAACTGTTTCTGTGGCAGCAGTGCACACACGGCAGACGTCACAGGCTGAGGGATTTGATGAGCGGTGGATGTTCTGAGCGACGGGATGAAAGCAGTGTCTAGTGTTACAGATACAAACAGCAACCAGATCAAACACTTGTGAAAGCTTCGGTACTGACATGTGTGTGTACAGGAGCCCGACCAGAAACAGATTACCCAAGAGTCTCTGGGAAGAGTTTTTAACTGGGGAAGATCAAAGTAATTTCCAAAGGAAATGCCAGAGCAGTCCTCACTTCTGTGTTCAGATGTTGAAGGCACACTCCTGCTCCAATCGGTGCAGACACGCAGGCGTGGGTACACGCAGGCCACGCTCAGTGTTTTGCAATTCGGGTCACGTTAGGTTTGTACCTGTTTATGGTTTGGGTTTGCAGAATTGTTAGGCACATGGAGGTCTGATTATCACAGGATGCCTGCCAAATTTCTTCTCATTAAAAAACCTTTGTCAACAGCTGTCGAATCCCTCCTCATTTCAAGACTCTGGAAAGGACATAAAGATATTTGAGGCTTGACTCTCACATTCTAGTTGGAGACATAAGATATAAAATGTGCAGTTTCGTATTGTTAACAGGATATGTGTTTAAGAAACAGAGTGTCACAGACACAGTTTGCTTTTGTTGGGAGGAAGATGTCCTCGCTGGGGATGAGGCTGTCAGGTAAATCTTCCCAGAGGAGATGGGGCCCAAAATGAACTTGGTGAGGTGGGTAGGATTCAAAAGATGAGAGGGTGGGGGCATTCCCAATGAGCCCAAGGAAGCAGGGAATGGAGAATAACATAGGGACAGAGGTGTGGAGGCAAGAATGGTATGTGTGGGATTGCCAGTCTCCCACCAGTCGCCAGGAATGACAGGTGAACTTGAAAAAGCAATTTCATGACAGCTTACTGATTAGGATACTTGGGTCCTGGTATGAACTACTCAGATCAAATTAAAACCATTCATCTCTGGGACAAGCCCAGCAGAGAGGCTGGGACTGCTTCTGAGTTTGAATCTGAGTAACTGAATCTTCTGGAATGAGAACGGCTGCTTGGAGAGCCGCTGTGTCCTGGGGGCCCGGTGCCCCAGTAAGTTTTGTGCTTCTTGTAGCCCACAAGGGAAGGGGATAGAGTCGACTTCTGCCTCCACTCACTGAGGCCTGGCTGTGCAGGGGAGGCTCTGATCCTCTTTTAATCTGGAGGAATCCGGTTGGGGAATATGCAGGGGCAATGATGGAAATGTACATCGGAGAGAGCCCGTTTGGGGCAACATCAGGTGACATCATGCTTGCCTCTCTCTTGCCTCCCTGCATACCAGAGATGCTCAGGGGGGCTTGTTAGCAGATCGGAAAAGCACAGTGATGTTAACACATCCTTAGCATTGGTGATGCAAAACACCATCAGACAAACAACATCTTTGAGCAAACAGCACAGAAGTGATGGGGAGTGACTGTTATTTTCAAGCAGCAACTGTATGTAAGTTATCTCCAGCAAAGAGAGGAAAGTTATCATTTATTCCTTTAACAACTATTTATTGAGCACCCACGGTGTGACAGGCGCTGAATTAGGTACCAAGGGTATCGTGGGGAATGAGACAGAGTCTTGTGTTACAGACCGTGGATGGTAGATGAGGCAAGAGGTGGTTTGGCAGGTCACGTGGAGTGCCTGGTTGAGGAACTAATTACGGAGCTGAGGCTGCTTGGTGGAAGGGGTGGGTGCTTTAGGAGGGCTTCCCAGAAAAGGTGTCATATAAACAAGACTTTAGAGTCCAAGCTAGACCAGCAAATAAGAGAAGATTAATCAGCAGAGCAAACTACCCATACACATGCATGTAACAAGAGGCATAGTTTCCAGAAACAAGTGCAAACAAACAAAAGTGTGCATTCTCATTTCATTCTTCATTTATTTGCTTAACTGTTCATCCCATAGTCAGATGTCATGATGTAGGAGCATGTGGACAGAATTGTTAGCAGGAACAAGAACAGGACCCTTTTGCTCTCTTCACTGGTCTCTGGCCACATGGATTTTGAAGTTGAGTACATCTGAGCTTGAATTCCAGTTTTCTCTTGAAATCGGGTACTAGCAACGTGGCTATGAGCATGTTACGAAACACGCTCAGTCTCAGTTTTCTCATCTATAAATTGGGGCTACTGCTAATGCCTATTTCACAGGGTGGCTTGGAGAATTCAGTGCGATAACATATGTCTATAAAATGGAGGTGCCCACTGCATGTTGCTCTGGCTTGAGGTTACCCCAGTGTATTTTGTTCAGCCCCAAAGTTCATGTTTAGAAACTTGCCCAACGACCTCCCTTCAATCTATCGGTCAGTTGTTGCGAGAGTGCCCTGCGGAGGTGACCTTGGGGGTGAGCTGGATGGTGTGGGGTGGACTTATGGCATGGGTGAGCCATTGTGCCACCCCTAGTAGGGGCCATCAGATGCACCCATGTGCTGAAGGATGAGGGAGTCAGCCAAGGGAACTCTGCTCCAGAAATTCTCCCAGTGTGCACTCAAACAGTGCCTTGATGGGGGTCCTTCTCTCTGCCTACTCCCCTGCGACCTCCCAGGCTGCAGCCCTTCAGCTCACTGCTAACTTGGGCCTGGACTGTGTGGGCTGTCCCCTCCTCCCCTCTTCCTCCATGGCTTCTAGTTCCATCTTCAGAGGCCTTTCCTCTACTCTCCCAATAGCAGTCAATGTGCCACTGGGAAGCATCTCATCACTAATGAAAAGGAAGTCTAGACTGACCATAGAGTTGAGGGTCCATTTCTGGAGTCTGTTCTGTTCCATTGGTCTATGTGTCTGTTTTTGTGCCAATACCATGTTGTCTTGGTGATCACAGCTTTGTAATATAGCTTGAATTCAGGTACAGTGATGTCCCCAGCTTTGTTTTTCTTTTTCATCCTTTCCTTGGTGATTCAGGGTCTCTTCTGTTTTCCATACAAATTTCAGGATTTTTTATTCCAACTCTTTGAAAAATGCCAGGGGTATTTTAATAGGGACGGCATTGAAAGATAAATAGCTCTGGGGAGGGTAGACATTTTATCAGTGTTTATTCTTCCAATCCATGAGCATGGAAAATTTTTCCATCTTTTTTGTCTTCCTCAATTTCTTTCATAAGTAGTTTCTAGAGTACAGATCCTTTAACTCTTTAATTAGGTTTATTCCTAAGTATCTTACTGTTTTTGTTGCTATTATGAATGGAATCGATTCCTTAATTTCTCTTTTTACAGTTACAATTTCAATGTAGTGGAAAAGCAGCTGATTTCTGTGCATTGATTTTGTATCCTGCTACATTGCTGAATTGCTGTATGAGTTCTAGTAATTTGCAAGTGGAGTCTTTTGGGTTTTCCACATAAAGTATTGTGTCATGTGCAAAGAGGGAGAGTTTGACTTCTTCTGTGCCAGTTTGGATGCCTTTTATTTCTTTTTGTTGTCTGATTGCTGAGGTTAGGACTTCGAGCACTATGTTGAACAACAGTGGTGAAAGCGGGCATCACTCTCATGTTCCTGATCTTAAGGGAAAAGCTCTCAGTTTTCCTCCCCGATAACGATATTCACAGAGGGCTTTTCATAGATTTTTTTTTTTAATATTGAGGGATGTTCCTTCTATCCCTGTACTCTGAAGAGTTTAAATCAGGAAAAGCTGTTGTATTTTGTCAAATGCTTTTTCTGCATCTGTTGAGGGGATCATATGGTTCTTGTCTTTTCTTTTATTGATGTGCTTTACCATGTTGATTGATTTGTGGATTTTGAACCACCCTTTCATTCCAGGCATAAAACCTACTTGGCCATGGTAAATAATCCTTTTAATGTACTGTTGATCCTATTAGCTAGGATCTTGTTGAGTATTTTGGCATCTGTGTTCATCAGGGATATTGGTCTGTAATTCTCTGTTTTGATGGGGTCTTTGCCTGGTTTGGGGAAAGGGATAATGATGGCCTCAAGAAAGAGTTTGGAAGTTATCCTTCTGTTTCTATTTTTTGGAACAGCTTCGGTAGAATAGGTATTATTTCTTCTTTAAATGTTTGGTAGAATTCCCCTGGAAGCCATCTGGCCCTGGACTTTTTTTTTTTTTTTTTTTTTGGAGGTTTTTAATTACTGCTTCAATTTCGTTACTGGTTATTGGTCTATTCAGACTGTCTATTTCTTCCTGTTTCAGTCTTGGTAGTTTGTAAGTCTCCAGGAAGGCATTCATTTTTTCCAGGTTGCTTTGGCAAATCAGGAAAAAATATCCAATGGAAAAAAGATGGTCTCTTCAATAAGTGGTGCTGGGAAACTTGGACAACTACATATAGAAGAATAAAACTGGGCCATTCCCTTACACCATACACAAAGATAAAGTCAAAATGGATGATGGATCTCAATGTGAGACAGAAATCCATCAAAATCCTAGGGGAGAACATGGGCAGTAACCTCTTTGACATTGGCTACAGAAACTTCTTTCAAGACACATCTTCAAAAAAAGTGAAACAAAAGCAAAAATGAATTTTGGGGACTTAATCAAGATAAAAACCTTCTGCACAGCAAAGGAAACAGTCAACAAAACAAAGAGGCAACCCACGGAATGGGAAAAGATATTTGCAGATGACATTACAGATACAAAGTTGATATCTAAGATCTATAAAGAACTTCTCAAACTCAACACTCAAAAAACTAATGACCAAGTCATCAAATGGGCAGAAGACATAACAGACACCTCTCTATAAAAGACATACAAATGGTGAACAGACACATGAAAAAATGTCCAACACTAACCATCAGGAAAATATAAATCAAAACCACAATGAGATACCACCTCACACCAGTTGGAATGGCAAAAATTAACAAAACAGGAAACAACAGTTGTTGGTGAGGATGTGGAGAAAGGGTAATCCTCTTACACTGTTGGTGGGAATGCAAGTTGCTACAGCCACTTTGGAAAACAATGTGGATATTCCTCAAAAAATAAAAATAGAGCTACACTATGACCTGGCAATTGCACTACTAGGTATTTACCCCAAAGATACAGACCTAGTGAAAGCAAGGGGCACATGCACCCCAATGTTCATAGCAGCAATGTCCTCAACAGCTGAACTGTGGAAGGAGCTGAGATGCCCTTCAGCAGATGAATGGATAAAGAAGATGTGGTCCATATATACAATGGAATATTACTCAGCCATCAGAAATGATGAATAGCCACCATTTGCATCGACATGGATGGAAATGGTGGAGATTATGTTAAGTGAAGTAAGTCAGAGAAAGACAATTATCATATGGTTTCACTCATATTTGGAACATAAGCAATAGCACAGAAGACCATAGGGGAAGGGAGAGAAATCCAAAGGGGGAAAATCAGAGAGAGATGAACCATGAGAAACTAGGGCCCTGAGAAATAATCTGGGGGTGTCAGAGGGCAGAAGGGTGGGGGAAGGGGGTAACAGAGTAATGGGTGTGGAGTGACGACATGCTGTGATGAGCACTGGGCATTATACTTAACTAATGAATCCTTGAACGCTGTATCAAGGACTAATTATGTATACACAGTGCTAACTGAACAAAGCAGAAAGGAAAGAAGGAAAAGATTGGTAGCAACCGGAAAATGTTTGCTTGTCATAACCTGCAAAGGACATGGTTTCTGACCTCTACTCTGCCCCCAAGAGGCAAAGGAAAAGACAAACAGAAGTTGCTTTTTTTAAAGAGTGGTTTGAATGCGGATTCTTGGCTCCTTAGCACCTGGAGTATAGCAGCCTTTTGGTAAATGGAGGTTCCTTCCTTCTTCCTTCCACTTCCCTTCTTTTTGTTCCCTCATTTATCTTCTCTTTCCTTTCCAGGCTTTCCCACCAGGTACCACATTCCTACTGGGAATCACTGTCTTCGTGTACTGTGTTTCTGCTTCATCCGGTGCCCTCCTTCCCCGAGCAACATCTGTAGATCCAAATGGATGTGGCCCAGGGACTGTCACTTACACTTTCCAAACCTGGGTATTTCATTTTGGTCACACCGTGGGGCTCTTTCCCTCAGCAAGTAAAATTCTGCTATTCTCATTCCTAGATTGTAGTCCTAGATTGTCTCATTCCCAGATGTGTAGGAAGAACGCCAGAGCCCAGTAAGATACGTCCACAACACCACCACAATATCTAAATCAATAGGAACAACAATTTCAAGAGCTGGAGAGGGTTTGGAGCCATGGGAACTGTTGCCTATTGTTTGTAGGAGTATAAATTGGTATGGTCACTATGGAAACCTTTGGCAGTATTTATTAAACTCAAGTATCTGTCTATCCTGTGACCCACTACTTCTATTCCTGCAGATGTATCTAAGAGAAAGGATTGTGTATGTCCACGAGGAGGCGTGTACATGAATGTTCGTAGCAGCTTCTTGACAATAGTCCCAAACTAAGAGGAACCCTAATGCCCTCAACAGGAGAGTACGTCCATAAATCATGGTGTAGTCCTAGAACTGAATAATACGTGGCAATGATGAAGGATGAATTACTGTTACATGAAGCAAAATGCTGACTGAAAAAGGTCAGGCAAAAAAAAAAGGACACATTTTCATTTAGACAAAGTTTGTAATCAGCATGCCTCGTCTATGGTGATGGAGGTCAGAACAGCGGTTTCCTTTGGGAATATTGATAGGGAGAGGGTACAAAGGAGCCAGCTGGGTTGCAGTCAATGTTGGTTACCTCAATCTGGGTGGCTTTTAATAGGTATGAAGTATGTAAAAATTAATTGAGCTATACACTGAAGGTTTATAGATTTTATGTATAACTTACTATGTGTAAGTTTTACTTTATTTCAAGAGTAGGAAAAGGATTTGGATGAAAAGAGGGAGACATGGGCTCCCCCAGCTCTGCCAATAACTTAATGTGACCATGGCCCAGTCACTGTCTCTAGGGACCTTAGCATCAACTCTGAAGAACCAAACCTGCATTCCATGGCTTTTTGGACACTCTGTGATGAGGTCCGTGACAGCAGTGAAGCCTGGGATCCATTGTCCCCCTTTTATCTCCACTACCACATATCCCTCTTGCTCTGTCAGCCAAGGAAGCCAGCCTCTAGGCATCTCATAAACCTCGTCCTTGGACGGGCAACTTCCAAATGCTTCTCCGAGCCCATGGGAATGTGGGTTTCATTTCTTAAGACTCTGGGAAAGAATTCTCAGTAAACCCACCTAGGTGATAGAGGTTCCTCCTGTCTTCTTACTTAATTTTAATAAACAAATTAAAATGGTGATATAAACTTGGGAACAGTAGTCCCACTGTACAGAGTAATTGTAGAGGTGGATACGTTTTTAAATGACATCATCATCATCATCATTATTTTGCCTGTAAAATAAATAAAACAAATTATTAATATTCAGTTCTGGTCATGAAAGTACTGGTATTCAGTACTCATATAGAAGATGCTGTCATAAATTGGCCCAAGCAGTTTGGAAAGCAATTTGGAAATAATTACCAGGGAATCTGTTTTTAAGAGACAGTTCAAAGTATAGAACAAAGATACTGTGTTCACAAGATGACGATGGAGCGAATTCCCTTACAATGCTTCTCCCCACATTCTGAATCCTGTAGCCACTCCCAGGGTCACCCAGGGTCGCTGGTTCTCCTAGGGTGGTTCCTGGAGCAGAAGCCACAGCCTTACCTGAGGCCTTAACAAAAACCCAAGTTCCTGTGACCCAGTCCAGACCTATGGACCTACCAATTCAGGAATTCTGGGGACAGAGCCCAGCACTGTGGGTTTTAGCACACACCCGGGGGGATGGCTGTTGCCCGTTCAAGTCCGAGACCAACTGACTGAACTTTTAGTAAAGCCTCTGAGAACCTGACAAGAGCAGCTAAAGGGAGGGAAGGGGGCATGTGTCCTGCCTCTGCTCAGTCTTGACGTCCCCTCCTCCTCATCTGGTCACCCAGCACACATGTCACGAAGCACAGAGCTTCTTCATTTCTTTGGCCAATTTTCCGAGGTTTTCAGCTACTACCAATCCTTATGACATCGATACAGGATGCGAGAGCGCACAAAATGGAGAGAAGAGACAGGAGAACCCTGTTTAATAAATGTGTCCCCTGTTGGAGTTGTGAATAGGGAGTGTAAGACAGTAGGGATCACTCCTGGTCACCCTAAAAAGTGTCCTGATGAGCACAGTAATAAAATGGTCGTTCCACTGTTCCTTGGAAAGACAGCCTCACTCACTCCTCCTGCTGCTCTGGGTGGGGAGAGAGGCAAATTCTGCTGCAGGACAAACTCCTCATCCTTCAGGCAAGCCTGACCCTGGTGGGGGTGGCTCCTGGGAGTGCCCGCTCCCTGGCTGCCGCAGTCTGAAGCCTCGTCATGTTTTCACCCCCACCACGAGCACGGCGGCTGGTGCCCAGCAAATTAGATGTGACTGTCATGCTGACCTGGACAAACTGGCAATTACAGCAGAAATAATTCTGCCCTGGACTTTGTTCCTCAGCCCATGCTTCTGGGAGATCTCGGCGGGTAGCCTTCTCCCAAGTCTGGAGTGGCCCGCGACACCTCCGGAACCTCTCCCGCCTCTTTCCCAGGAAGAGCAGCCCAGGCAGTTTTGCAGTTCCATCTCGCTCATCCTCAGCCAGCTCGGCCATGGGGGCTGCCCCCCACACCCAGGTGCATCTTCCACAGGACCAGTGACCGCAGGATCTGGGGTGGGTGGGCTCCATTCAGCCTGAGGAACCTAGGCTGAAAGATACATCCCACATATTAATTAACATATGCTGGGCTCTTGTAGCTTCCATAGTTACCCAAATGGAAATGTCAGAATTGAGCACATGGTGTCTACAAGGGCCAAATAACTGGGGCAAAATTCTGGACCCTCCTGCAGTCATGAGGCATTGAAAAGTGATCTCTTTTTGGTTGGCTGGGGTGAACTTGGTGACGTACTGGGGTGCATTATGGTTCTTTTCCCTATCTAGTTATACAGAGCTGATCTTGAAGCCCACAAACAAATGGGAAGGTTAAAGTTGGTAGAGGATTGCTTTTCTTTTTTTTCTTTTAGTATTTTAAAAGTTTATTTGACATAGAGAGAGATCACAAGTAAGTAGAGCAGCAGGCAGAGAAAGAGGGGGAAGCAGGCTCCCCGCTGAGCAGAGAACCCAATGTGGGGCTTGATCCCAGGACCTTGAGATCGTGACCTGAGCCGAAGACAGAGGCTTAACCCACTGAGCCACTTAGGCACCCCAAGAAGATTGCTTTTCAAACCAGACCATGTTATTATACACATCGCATGGAGATTGGTGAACGTGTAGTTTTAATTCAGTAGTTCTGGAATGGGGTCCAAGGTTCTGCATTGCTAAGAAGTTCCCAGCGGATACTGATGCTGCTGGTCTGTGGACCACTGTTTGAGCAGCCAGACTGTAGAGCAAGGAAGGCCAAACATCTGTACATTGGAAACACACGGGGAACATAAACAATTGTTGACATGTGTCCCACCCACCCTCTCCAGAGACTGTGACAACTGGGCTGGTGTTGTAGCCTAGATTTTGGAACTTTTAAGACACCAGGTGATGGTAATGTCCATGTTTGTTGGGACCCACTGTGGAGAAGCAAAGCAGCTGACACCTCATGGACTCAGCAGCAGGATCTTGAGTAAAAAGGGAAGCAGGTTGAGGGAGAGTAACATCCTCAGATGGGCTGATTTGTGGAGTCAGCTTGTCCTGGTTCCTGAAGCTGGCTGGCCATCCAAATCACCCAGGAACTTTTTGGGAATTTGGAACATAGAGCATCATCCCAGATTTACTGAGTTGGAATCCGAAGTGGGGTCCTTGAAAGGTGTATTTGTAATGGACTCTTCAGGTGCTTGGGAACAGCCAGCTCTGCATGGGTCTCTGCCTGTCTAGCCCTGACCAGTCTCTCCCAGTGGCCTGTCATGGGGGGCATTTATTACCTCCTTAAGGGCACCTGCTGCTGCACATTAGATACGTGCGATTTGAATTAGAGTCTGCTTTGCTTCCATACGTCTTAGAAAAATTCCACGTGCCGTCATTCCTGCCCTGTAATAGCTGTTAGTGGCTGCCACAGGGTCTAAGACTGACGTGATTCATGATTCCAGAACTCTGGGACCTACCTAATCATTGTTTCCTCTGGTGGAACATTAACATCGCCTTGGTCTGACCTTTACAGAAGAGGGCTCTGTGGTCCTGCCAGACACAGCTGTGCCTGGAGGAGGGCTCTGGGCTCCCACCAGAAGGCCTGGCCCTCATGAACTTGTGTGCCCTGGAGAGGCCAGTTTCCCCTCTTTGAGTTTACCTTTTCTGGCTGTGTGATCTAAAGCCCCCAATCATTTTTTGTAGCTAGAAATTTCTATATCCGTTCTGTTCTTTCTACTTTTTTGTCCTTGTCAGAGAAAGTCAGTATTTAGAATAAATACTCCCAGACTGTTGAGTAGAACTGAGGAATTTTAGGGCAGACAAGGCTCTGTGGGTATCCCCATCTCTCCTGGGCCTTGTTCCAAGCAAATCAGGCCCATTAATGTTCCTGGTTGTACCACCTTGAGACTTTCTAGTCATGTGACGTTTGCCCATGTCATTCGCCCTTACCTCTGAGAATCAACTTCTGAATCTGTCTTCCAATTCAGATCCTTCCCATCCTTCAATATTATGCCAATTCCTCTTCCTCAATGAAACTTGTCAGTGTGAAGGATGGGTAGGATCTGGTATTGGAAATTTAAGACAGTTCATTGAATAACTAGCCAAGATGTGTGGATTTTTTTTCTGCTAGGCATGGTGCACAGACAAGGTGGGAAATGATACAGCAGAGCTCTGCATGAGGAATACTGAGAACAGACAAGAAATGGGAACCATTTATGAGGCAATTACAAAAACCTGAGTGAGAGACACCCTCTCTAAGGGTAGTACGGATGGAGAAGAGGGAATATAAATGAATAAAATAATACTTCATGAAGAGATAAGCCATTGTCTAGATATATTGTGGTTGACTCCCCACTTCTTAGGAGATAATGTACATGAGAGTGCTTTCACCAACTCGGAAGTGCTATGTACGAGAAGGATATTGCTATTACGAGTTCATTCCTCATCAATTTATCTAAATCTTAGAAAAGCTATTAAATTAAATATTTATCCAAAAAAGGTGGATAAAAACTAAAGCCATGATAGCTATGACGTGATGACATGATATCTCATCAGAAGAAAGTTATCCAAATAATCTATTTACTTTAAAGGCAATACGGATTTTAAGTCTGCAACTTCTGCTTTGAAATGGCATAAAAATGGAAATTTCTCAAGTGAGTCATTCAATAGGACAGGCTGTTCCTTTTGGCTGTTCTATTCAAGCTCCTCTCCAGTCTCAAAAGTTTAAAAATACATGTCTGTCCCTGTGGAGTCATCTTGTGTGGCTTGGTGTACCAATTTATGGTTTAGATCCAGGAAACAACTTGACTCACCTATGTCTCCACTGGGTTTTTAATAAAACATTTATGAATGTAAACTTCTTTCAAATAGATGTCCATGTGTTATTTCCAAAGGGAAAATGGGAGATGAGTAGAACAGGCCACCATTAAAATCTAATGGGTTTCTCTCAGAAACCTGAAGTATTATAAATGTTTTAAGGGAAGAGAATCATATCTTAATTCTCTTAGAATCCTTTAAAGATTCCAGGCTGATATCTAGCCCAGAGTAGGTGATATATATATATATAAATACATATATACATATATATATATATATAAATATATATATACATATATATATAAATATATATATACATATATATATATATTTTTTTAATTAGAGGTCATTGCTATAATTTAAAAGTATTTGTCTGCTTGCTAGTAAATGTACCAAAACCAGTTTGATGAACACATTCTTACCTAAAATATGTATGAAATGCCTATCATGGGGTTAGGGCTTAGTTGTGGTATTGGATTGAAATGAACAGAAATCTAACTCAAGATGGCTGAAACTTTTTTTGAATTTAGGATGGGGATATTTTGGGAAAAAAATTGTTGGTTTTTCGTCTTTCTGCTCTGCTTGCTTTTGTGTTGGGTTTATTCTCCTACTGGCTGTCTCCTTGTTATGGAAAAATGGCAGCAGGAGCTCCAGGCCTGCCTTCTATAGGTTTTACTAACTTGGGAAAATTTTTTTTTTCTTCCAGTTGTTCCAGCAATAGTCTCAGACTGACTTGAATTCATAGTCATTCTCCCAGGAGATATGACAGTGATCCCTGGATCTGAGGGACAGGGCCAATTGGGCTGAGTCGAGAGATAGAGTTCCCAGAGGCAATCAAAGGACTGTTAATAAAAAGTAGAATCGATCCTGGACAAGCAAAAAAGTAGCAGATATCCATTTCAAGAATATTGACATATTTATTTGAAAAAAAAAAAAACCTCAGCATTTAAGGAGCTTATAGTCTGGAACAGTACTTACACAATTTATAGACTATACCACGAAATTCACCCATTTATATTTCATTCATATTCCTGAATAGAATTCAGACATGCAAATCTACTTTCATGGACTATTCAAATTCAAGGCATTTAGTATAAAACATTGCATCAGGGACTCCTCAATAAATGTTTGATCAAGTTTAAACACAACTTCTCCAAGAGTTAAAATATCTTTGCTTAAGCTTAACTTCATCCTGCCCTCAATTAAATGATTGAACTTTGTCTTAAATTAAAAATCAGTACTGCCTTCCTAAAAACCTTATGCAAATACATATACATTCCTAAGGCATATTTTCCATGGCAATCATTCCTTAGAGCATGATCCTTGCGGGTTGTATGGGTAAGTTTATGTGCCTATCATGACTAACTGAGCCTTTGAAGTCCAGGGATGCTCCTAGTCTTTGATGCTGAAACAGCACCATGGAATGAAAATAAGAGACCTACACCTCCCAAGGAAGGGGCCACCACCATTGACATACAGATGTGATTTCCTGTGCTTAGCCTTGCTCCTTACTCAGTGCCTTAAGTTGGGATTCTTAGGAGCAGAGCCAGAGATAGGAGTAGATTCCTGCATAAGTGATTTCTTGAATGAGTGCTCTGAGATACATTCTGAAAGGAACAAGGGAAGCAGAGGTCTGCAAAAAACTTAGACAAGGATATGAGGACCTAGCTTCAGTGTGATGGCACAGGGGGCTGTGGAGTATGGGGAGCACCGCAGAGTTGTCCCAGGGGGAAAAAAAGGGGTTTGCCTTTAATATGACATAGTATTCACTCATTGGCTATAGGATTCTGCCCACCCCACTCCCACTTTGCAGGGAAGTGAGCCTTGAGTAACTTCCAAGGCATTGCTGGGGAAAGTGGTTCCTGTGGATGAGGATAATTCTAATAGGAGGGTGGCAGCTGTGTTTGCTGGAAGAAGGATGAGAGCACCAGCCTGTAGAGAGGATCTGGAGAAGGCTCCACCGCTTTTGCTGTCCTGGTGATAAATCATACATGTGTGGATGCCAAGGTCAGTCTGGTAGATGGTTCATTTGGTTGCAGAGTCACTTTGAGAGCAGCAACAGATTTTGAACACACACACACACACACACACACACACACACACACACACACACACACACATTTGTGTCTACACTCCCATTGTAGGAGATTGTAGGGCTCACTGTGGTACCTGATTGGCAGTATAGCATGTAAGTTATTATTTTACCAGGAACAGTGGGATCATTGCCATACTGCGACAAAAGGGCTTTCCCTCCTGGAATGCCACTATGACATCCCCAAAATTTTCCATCATTGCTCTGTTTTCCAGAGAAACATTAGGCTGAGATTTGTTTTCTCAGTTTGTTAAGGTCAATATGACTATCAGAGACAATAGAGGTTATAATCCACCCTTAGGTCTCATTGCTTTAGTGTGTGATTGGCGTTTCTGAGCAGACAATGCAAGGAAGAAGGACAGCTTCCAGTTCTTGTCTAAGACTAGCTCCCATTAATTAACTGGAGGGCATCACTGTGCAGAAGGGCAATTTCTAAGGAGAACTGATGAAAACACATTTCATTTGCAGGGAAAGATTAAACTGGGCCATAATGGAGACATATCCAGGAAATAGAAATGCAACTCTTTCTGACAAAGAATTCAAAACTAGCCCATGCTAGACTTAAGGCCTGGGATATATCCTTCTTTCTGGCTTTTTCTTTCTGTGTCAGTGGGGACTTCCAGATACTTTCTCCAGCTGATTAAGCATTTTTTTTTTAAAACCATGTTCAACATCAGGTGACAGTGCCTGCAATAGAACACTATGGGCAGGAGTTTTAGGGAGTGAAGACCAGCCTCTGCTGGTTTGGGGCTAGAGGGGGCAAGTTGTGGATTGCTTACAAGATGAAGTTACTCTCCTTTGTGATGACTTTGGAGGCAGGGAAGGCTGTTCTGGTCTTTCTGAATTAGAAGGAATCTTGAATGACCTAATAAAGGCTATTGCTTTGTATTCACAAATAGTTGTGCCCAAGAATGCTACCCTGGGTTTCCTATATTAAGTGGCAACAGCTAAAGCATGGTCATCTTGTTTATGTGCAAAAGATGAAGGTTAAGTAGATGAAATTTACTTCTATAAAGGCAAAATGCTTCTCCCATGCTGTACCTACAACCCAACTGCCTCTTGATCAGGTTGTTTATGGAGTAGAAGAGGCAACCCATGACAGACTGTCCATGTGTGCTCACATCTCTTAGGTAAAAGACTTCATTTCTCTCTTTGTATAAGTGCTAGGCAGAGCGAATGGGATGTGGAAATACAGAAGCCAATGTCCCAGTGAAAAGATGGCCTTGGGAAGACCAGAGACGGTGGGAATGAGGCAGGCTAAGGAGATGGCCTTGCATCATGCTTGCCTAGTAGTGCGGTAGAGCCTCCTATTGCATTCCTACTGCCACCTTAAGCCAAGAGAAAGTGACTTGTCTGAGATCCCACAGCTAGTTAGTGGAGGCAGATCCAGGACCTCACTACTCATATCCCATCTCCTGGGGCTTTCCACTAGACCTGACTCATGGCTATTACCAAAGAAAAACCAGAGTTGCACAGTTGTGAACGTGGTAAAAGTAGATTTGACTCAGGATTTACGTGATAGGAGAAATGTGACTTCCATATAGAACCAAGCTCAATTCTGCATACTGCATGGACAAGTGGTGACTGAGAGCCAAGGAATGGTGTGTTTTGGGGGGGGGGGGTCACTGCATAAAAAATTGCTAAGAGGAAACATCAGGAATGCAGTGGGGTTCTGATGAAACTGACCTGGTGGGATTCTTGCTGAAGGCAAAAATAGAGGGATCAAGCATCACCTAGGACATGTGATCAGATATTAATGATGGGGAATTCTGGCTAAGTCAAACTCACAGGATTCTTGCTAAAACTGGACTCCCCAAGGACAGAGACGGAAGCCCATGTTGGGGCCTTGAGAAGCAAAGGGCTCAAAGGAGCCTCATAGTTTGGTCAAGAAGAGAATATTTGTCACTATGTAACATATCTCTCAAAAGCCCCTTGAATTGTTTGCAGATTCTCTTCCAGAAGTGGAGATCCTACCATCACTCCTACCTACCTCACAGGGATTTTAGGATAGATGAGAGATACACAAATGCTTTGGAAACTTTAAGCCATTATTTAAATATAAGGACACCTAAGGATTGATTCCTCAGTACCACACTGCCTCCCAGACTCCTGAAAAATACTCCCTCTGCCAGGTTTTTCATCACTGTCTGGGCTGCTCTTTCTGATGGTTTGGAATGGAAGTATTTGGAAATAGTCTTTGTCCTGCTGAGAAAAGGTGTCTCTCTTCAGAAAGCCAGGTGTTTATTTAATGATGCATCAAAGACTACTTTTGGAGCACATGAAGGCTTTTGTATTCTAAGGGGAAAGAGCGAGAAACATGATTTCAGCCCTCAGTTCTCAATTCTTACGCCAGTGAGTAAGATATTACAAGGATTCCTGGAAACATTGCAGTGGACCAGCATTTCTCTATGGTTTTCCCTGGCAGGGATGCAAGGAAGGAACAACCCTGGACAACCTTTGCCTGATTAGGAACAGGATCCACTCCCTAGGTTATGGCTTCCGTTTCCTTCTTGAGCTGTGAGTTAGCCAAAGACTGAAGAGCTCCAGCCTCATAAATCAATAACTCTTCAGGCAATGACAGTTAGCTTTGAGCACTGTATTAGACAGGATGGAACAGAGGAAAGAACAGTGGAGAGAAGAGAAAGACTTCTCACCTGACTCAGTGGGTTTCCTTATGGGGAAACAGCTGTGTGTGGCTCCGACTTGGCACTACCCACAGAATTTTCCAAGTGAGCTTTTCTTATTTGTTTCTTAGGCTGGCTTTCAGGCTCTGTATGTTCCTTAGGCTGGCTTTCAGGCTCTGTATGTCCCTGCCCTTACTTTTCTATCTCTTCCTCTACAAAATTATCTTGTATAACATATCCTGCTAAGCTACCTTAAAGCTTCTTTGGAATAATGGCAGGTAGAGGTCATAACGCCTGTGAGCTGAGCTGACCAGTCCTCCTTTCTGAGGCAGCTTAGAACTTGGCTGGCATCTCTTCCTGCCCTAAGGTGCAACCAGACCATGAGTCGATGATGAAATTAGGAAGATGATACTAATAGAAAGCCTGTGAGTACTACTCTCAAGGGTTAAAAAAAAAAAAAAAAAAAGAATGGGCAAAGGCAGAAGCACAAGACCAGTATAGAGACAAGACTCAGAGAATTTTAGTGCTGGAAGGAACCTAACAACCTGAGGGTCTTAACCATCTATTTTCCAGATGAGTTACCTGAGGCCCAGAGAGAAGGGTGTCACCTAAATTCATAAAACTGGTACTGGCCGCTCTGGTCCCTCACCCCGATTTGTGTGTATGGCAGGGCACGGTCCTCCCTTCACCCCTTCCTATCTTCAGCCAAGGTGGACAGGATGTCACTTAATAGTCATCATCAAAGTTTGCAATCAGAGGTGATTTATATTAGCAAAAGACTTATTTCTTTACAGATACTACCTCAATGGATGTGACTGTCCTAAACCAAGCTATGCTTGCCAGGGCATGTCCTTGGAGTAGCAGTGTGAGACATACCTGCGATTTGTTAAGAGTCAGGAAGAACTGTATAAAAGTGGGGCTTACGAGCATCAGTACATGGGAAATCTCAGTAGGACCCTCGGGTGGGGACTAGTAAGGAAAGGAAGACGAAGGGGAAAAACTGAACAGTCTTCAGGGGACTCAAGTGGGCAGATTCTCAGCCTGACCAGAAAGGTACCCAAAGGAGCAAGAAAAGGAATGTTTCTTTTGCCTTCTGTGCTCTGACTTGTGTTTTTCATTGGTTGTGAGTAACTCTGGGATGTTCTGAGGATGAACAAAGGCTGTAAGTCTTTTTGACCATGGCAGGGCATAGCGATCAAGATCCTTTTAGGATCTTCCTCCTTCCTCAGAGGCTCTGCTCTGTGTGTCCCTTGCATGCACTGGCTTGGACTTTGATGCCTTGTCCAATCTGTCAATGCCAATTGTCTCTAGGTCTATCCTCCCTGGTGTAGTAAACCCCATTAGCTGGGGGTCATCTGCACATTTAATGAGTACACATTCTATTACAGTCTATGAAAACAAAACCCATTATCTGAGAAGACTTTATAGAGAAGACAAGACTTCTGGGGGCCTAAGTGGAATTGGCATAACTGATAGAGAGAAAATATTATTTTTAGCATTAGTAATTACCACCAACCACCATTCAAAAGCATCTCTCTGTAATTAATACATTTGGAGACAGATTCCTCTGTTTCAGCGATTTCTCAGTAGAAATGTCAACTTTGTCATTTTCTTCCTGATGTGTAGCGTCTCTAATTACAAAGTATTTGGGAGCTGAAAATTACAGATGCTCTTTTGCAGTGCAACTTTAAGGATGATTTTGAGATTCCCATGTCACTTACCCTCTGTGACTGAGCTTTTGTTGTATAAGCTTGACCACGTTTCCAGGTGGCGTGGAATCAGGAGCCAGAGGACGTCAAGCAGACGGTGCTGACCCGAGGTCTTTATCATGTAGCAGTAGAACTTGATACAGCTGCTGCTGCACTGGTCCAGAGAGGACACTCCTGGAGAATTTAAGATGTTGCTAGCAACATTCTTTACTTGAGTTTTTCATATTTTAAAAGCATGAAGAGCTACTTTTGGGTTGAATGATCAAAGATGTAACTGACCAGAACTTAAGTACACCGACTACTACTAACTCACTCCAAATCCTGCCAGCTAGCTTGCTTGGAATGTACGGAATGCATGAATTAATGACAAAAATCACACAGAAAGTAGAATGTACCCAATCTCATATTTTTATTTACATGGGAGATTTCATGTTTTATTTCTGCTCAATAGGAGAATGTAAACATAAATGACAAGAGCTGTATTAAGTATACTCATGTAACCTATCCTCAACCTGACCTATTGATAGGCTTCTCCTCGAAAGGAAATCCCCAGTGGTGATCTGCCTCTAGTAGAAGTGATCTCATCCAACCTGTCCCTGCCTGGTGCCCTTTGTAGCAAGCAGGTGGTTTCAGGGGATGATGTGCTCAAGAAACTCCATAGAGCTCTTGAGGAATCTGAGGCAAACAGGTTGATGCCCTTGCCTAGAAACACCTGGACAGATATCCTTAGAAAGTCAATGAGGGATATGCCAACTCCTTACGGGTTACTTTTAATCCTGCCTGAACCACAGAGAGGATTAATGTCTTCAGAAATGGAAATGGTTTCATTTGATGTGTTTCTGAAACTTTGCCTTGTTAGCATTCTGGGTGAACCTTTTAGAGAGAAAGCTCTTAGTGGGAAAACAGAAAAGCTGTTATTATGCTACCTTTAAACCTTTCTTCCTTTTCTGTTTCAATTTAGAGATTTAAAATGCCCTCTTGTTTTCACCCCTTGGTTTGTTTCACTTTTATTCTTGCTAAAAGGAATAGCTTTTAGAAAGTAAGAAATAAATCAATGGGTAATTTCTTAAGCATCTGACAGTTTCCTTAATGTAGATAAGAAATGGATTGTTTTTAAAAAGATTTTGAGTGTGATTTTGCTTTTGGGTTTGCATTAAATGTATAGGGTGTCTCTGATCTCAACAATAGAAAATGGAAGAGACTAGAATGAAAATAGAAGAGAATTCATTTGATTTTTTAGACCTGGAGAGGTGTTAGAAATAATTTAATCAAATGCTGATTTTTATAGATGAGCAATGTGAGACTCAGAAAGACAAAGTATTTTTTCCAAGGTCATACCGCTGGATGGTCATGGTGCTAGGTCCATCTGATCAATGGGTACCCACGTACCCATTGACTCCTGAGCATTGGTCATAAATATTCATGGTTTAAGGTTCTATTCCCCATATTCCCTCTCCTGCCCTCCTTGCCATCACTTTAGTTTCCTTTACCTATTTCTGGACTTTTCACTTCCCTTCCCATCTCTATCTGGTTCTATGGTGTCCTCACCCCCGTCCTACTTCTGGCCTCTGATATTTGGGATATTCTCTCCGGTTTTGGGAATTTGATACTTGCCCTGTGATTCTCAGTGCTTGTGTTGCCTTGTGTGAGATGCTCTGTTCTAATTCCAGCCCTGCAAAACCTAAGCCTAATCTAGGCCACCCAGCAACCATCCTGGCTGTATTAGTCAACCAGTCCTGGGTTCCTTCCATTACCCCCATTTGATTTGGTTGGAGCACACTTAACTGGTAGCTGCTGAGACTTTTCAGCCTACAAAAGACATTTTCCTCTCTCTCCTTCTCATGTTCTGGCGTCCTTTATGACCTGCCATTTCTTTGAAAGTGTGATGAAAAGGGGCAGTGAACAGGGCAGTCCCGAGAGAAAACTCACTGTAAGAGCTGCTAATGTGTTCATGTGTTAAAATTCTCCTGAAAATGTGTGATTTTAAAGGCCTTCTGAAAATGCCTTCATCCCAAAGAGCAAAGCTGGTGATGAAAATTTCAGGCAGTGTGGAAAGTTAGTGAAGTCAATGTGTCTGTTCAATCTGAGCCATCTGAGAGCCCCTCAAATCACAACACTTAACACAACTCTTCTCTTACACTTGGGAGCAATGCTTAGTTAAGGAGCTCTGAACTTGGAGTAAGAAAATCTGGGTTTGAGTCTCGCTTCTACTTCTTGCTTCTTTCATGGCTTTGTGGGGTTTTAGCTCCTCAGGGTGTTCATTTTCACATTTGTGAAATGGAGGTAAACATACTTGCTCTTTGTCTTCCTGAAGGGTGGTCAAAAAGAGAAAATAAATCTAATACCTCATCATTTGACTCCCAAGAGGATGAGTTCTTATTTCTTATCCTTCCTGGCTAATCTCAGTTCTTCCTCCTGTGTCTCTTTTTTTATTACTTCTTACATAGGATATACCCCAATAATTAATGCTTGAGAATAAAGATCCCCTCTCATGGCCTTTAGGAAGTTATTTCTGGCGGGTGACCATTCATATTTCCAGCCTTAACTTCTTTTCTAAGCTTTGTACTTTGTCCTTATGCATCTGAGTATATTATAAGCAGATCTAATCCAACTTGCCCATGGCCACACTTGTGTTCTCTTCCACCACCAGAAGGATGATCCCAATAGACAGACAGACAAATAATAGGAATTGGATCATGTGGTTATGAAGATGTCCTACTGCAAGCTAGAGAATCAGAAAGCGAGTGGGTAATTCAGTTTAAGTCTGAAAGCCTGAAAATCAGGAATGTCGAGGTGTAGCCAGGAGAAGGCAGATGTCCCAGGTCAGGGAGAGAGAGCAAACTCATCCTTCTTCTACCTTTTTATTATACTCAGTTTCTCAATGGATGGTATGATGTCTACACACATTGGCGAGGGTAATCTTCCTTACTCAGTCTACAGATTCAAATGTTAATCTCTTCTGGAAGCACCTTCACAGATACACCCAGGAATAATATTTTGCCAGCAGTCTGGGTATCCCTTAGTCCAGTCAACTTGACACATAAGATTATTCATCACATAGCCCTTAATAATACTGCCTTGTAAGATTATGTCTCTTATTTTTTTCTTAAAGATTTTATTTATTTACTTGACAGAGATTGAGAGAGAGAGAGAACAAGCAAGGGGAGCAACAGGCAGAGGGAGAGGAGAAGCAGACTCCCCACCAAGCAGGGAGCCTGGTGCAGGGCTCGATCCCAGGATGCTGGGATCATGACCTGAGCCGAAGGCAGCTGCTTATGGACTGAGCCACCCAGGTGCCCCGTCTGACTCTTCCTAATGCTGAATTATAAGATCCTGAGAGCAAAGACTTTTCTTTTCATCCTTTCCCCCTAGAACATGACATATAGTAGGGCTCAGGAAATGTTGCCTGCCTGATGAGATAATTCATACCATGGAGCTTTGCAAACCAGAATCTCTACACTCTAGTTAGAGATCAAAAACATTCAGAGATGTCTCATGAATGCATGCAAATGGGATATCTTAGACTTTTCCTATGAGGACAAAATAAATGATACAATTAAGGTTATTATTCATGCAGCAAACATTTATAGGAACACCTGCTCTGTGTCAGGGTCTCTCATCCTAGCAGTACTAAGATGAATGAATAACCTATCCTTTTTTTTACCCGCTCACTGAACTCCAAGATTGTAGTCGATTGAAGGACCCACATTTTCAGGTTGTAAACAAGGATTAAGGACAATATAATGGGATATATCAAAATCCAAGTTCCTTAAAATGTTCTCTACCCCCCCCCCCCGTGAATAGTCTGAGGCCAGCAAGGTCATATAAAATGTATTACAAAATTCATGAGCTCATGCACTGTATAATGATTTATTGATAAGAAGTTAGAATAATTGTTCATTGTTCAATCAATGTATAAAGATTCATCATTGTGTTCAGACACCATCTCTTCATGTTTGGGCTCATAAACTATTTCTTTATGTTCTTTGCTGCCAAATGAACCATTTCTGGCAAATTTCATAACTCACTGAGAGAAAGAGATGGCAATAATCCCATAGGTCTCTAGGACCTGTTTCTATCGAAACATGTACACCTTCTGAACTCTACAGCTTCCTAATGCTACTTATTTACTAGTAGTTATATCATTGCTCATGATACTGCATTTTACGTGATGTTGCTTCAGAATATTGGCTTCCAATGACTCTCTTTGAGATTGTCACTGTGTTTTGTTGATGATGATCACAAGTGCAAGTTATACCCAGTGTGTATAGGAAAGAGTGAAAGGTAATTCATTTCCAGGGCAAGTTAATCTCACTTTTAAGAATGATAGCACAAAGAGAACAACACAATTTGCAACTTGGTCTTCTCTTGAACTTTTTCATTGTAATCACTACATTCCTAGAATGTGATCTCTTTCAGTGTTAATTATGTCCCAGTTGTCCACATACTTTCCCCAGTGGGAAGGATAGGTGAGGGACAATTGGTGGACTGAAAGGAGTGGCCCCATTTGTGCAAGAAATGCCTATTCCTTGTCTGGCATGACTTCAGACTGACTGAAGAGAGTCATCACTCCATCAATAGAACAAGAGAGGACATCACTTGGGACAGTCCTATAAAATTTGTGGAGGAAGAGTTTCAAAAGCCCTTTCCAGGAGTCTAACTGTCCTGTGGTGTGGGAGCACACAGCAGAAGGGTTAGATGCCCCTGGGTACCAGAATATACAGTGCTCACGGGAAAGGATGCCTGCCACCATCCCTACCATCCTTGGGTGCTGTAGACTGAAAGTGGCTCCACTGGTGGAATAGGAATAGCCAGCACAAAACAGGCCCATGCCTTAAGCTCAAGCCTGAGAGTTGGGAGTGGCCCACAGGATATCTCTAGTGCCCTGAATTTGTCCTTTATTTTATGTCAGTGAGTCATCCCAAATTAACTTGTCAACACCATCCTAGTGGCCCAGTTTTATAGTATCCTGTGAAGGAAATATCATGCCAACCAATAGGAATGATTTGCTTTCCAGTCCTTCCTCCTAAAACTGGGACCCAAGCCTAGACTGTGGAATGACCCTATAGGTGTGAAGGCATCTGGTAAATCTCAATGATGGCTGTCAAGGGAGATGACTAGGGCCCAAGTGAATTCTGGTTTGGGCACAGGGCTCTCTCCTTGGGCTGACATTGTTGGCTCACACAAATTCCAGGCATCTGACTAGGGCTTTGACATTTTTGAGGAAGAGACTCCAAAGTATAGGACCTCTGGTTTCTAACGTTGGGACTCAAAGTTCTCAGCCCTGACTGCACATTACCATCACCTGGAAAGGCTATGAAAACTAACCTGGGAACCATCCCTAGAGATTCTGATTTCATTGATCTAGAATCAGTAAGGTCTGGGCATAGAATATTTTTAAAGCTGTCTAGGTAATTCTAATGTGTTTCCAGGTTTGAAAGTCAGCAATAAAGATAAGATCTCAGATGTGATATTATCTTAGAAGGAAAGTGTCTCTTTTGGGGGTAGGGGTGGGGGCAGGCAAGACTGCCATGAAGGTACACAGGGAACTCTGCCTTCTGGGGAAGAATTTCTCCATACCTAAGAAAATCCCTTATAATTGTTTGCCAGGAAGAGAATGCTGGCCCAGTTCAGCTATGTTTAATGTATAATTGTTACAAATCTCCTTTGAAGCAGACATTTTTGTCAGCTGTTGACAATGAGGGGATAACAAAGGCAGATTCCCTTACCCAAGTACTTAATATTCAAGTGGAAGAAGCAGGCACATAAACAGACCATTTTATTTTTATTTTTTTTAAGGATTTATTTATTTATTTGAGAGAGAGTGTGTGAGAGTGAGCAGAGAGGCAGAGGCAGAGGGAAAGGGAGAGAGAGTGCAGCACACTCTCCACTGAACATGGAACCCGTCATGGGACTTGACCCTGAGATCATGACCTGAGCTGAAATCAAGAGTTGGACCCTTGGCTAACTAAGCCACCTAGGCACCCCTTAAGCAGATCATTTTAATGTGCTATGGCAGGTGCTGTAAGATAGGTAAAGATGGAGCAATAGGAACACTTACCTAAGTTTGAGGGTTAGCCCAGATGAAGTGGTGTTTCTCCACTGTTTCTCCACTGTCAGTGGCAGATACTTAGTGATGCATGGTGCCTGTCTAGTATAGTGAATGGTCTGTGGAAACTGGAGAATACATTCTGAGGAAACCGTAGAGAGAGATGAGGCTGGAGAGCATTATGGTTAAGGGTTGCAGAGGGCAGTGATTGTCATGCCAAGAACTTAGATGGAGCCTTAGCCAATATAGCATCCTTAGCCAATAGGAAATTATTGAACAATTTTATTGATGAGAGTGCCATGATTGGATTTGCATTTCAGATGGATGGGATGGGAGCTACATAAGGAAGTGGTTTGAGGGGGACAGCATGGAAGTAGAAAGACCAGTTAGAAGACCCCCAAAGAGCCTAGATGAGAAATGATGAGGAATGGAACCAGAGCTCTGATAGTGTGGTTAGATAGTCTGGAGGAGTTTGAGAAATTTCTTAGAGGCAAACCTTTCAGGGGTCTGTGTATGGCTGGTTGGGTGTTGAGGGATAGGAGAGGGAAGCATCTAGAAGGACCAATGTTTAGCATGGACAAGAGGGTTTGTGGTGCTGCAGGGAGAACAGCAGGAGGAACATCTTCTAGACAGGTTTTCGATCTGTGGTATTTGAGGTGCTCATAGGACTTTTGGTTGATTTTTTTTTTAAAGATTTTATTTATTTATTTGACAGACAGAGATCACAAGTAGGCAGAGAGGCAGGCAGAGAGAGAGAGAAGGGGAAGCAGGCTCCCCGCTGCCCAGAGAGCCCGATGTGGGGCTCGATCCCAGGACCCCGGCATCATGACCCGAGTTGAAGGCAGAGGCTTTAACCCACTGAGCCACCCAGGCGCCCCCTTTTGGTTGATTTTTAAATCAACCTTCAGATGCAGGCTGTGGCATGTGGGGAAGGGATGGTGATGGGAGGTTCAATCCTGTGGCTCTCTCAAATTTCAGCTATTGTGTGAGGAAATTAAGAGTGAGAAATCTTGAAAGATGTTAGTAGATGACATAGCCAATAAAAAGTATCCAAAATATATAAAGAACTTATAGAACTCAATACCAAAAAACAAATAATACTGTTAAAAATGGACAGAGGAGAGCAAACAGGAAGATGGTGGTGGAGTAGGAGGACCCTAGGCTCATCTTGTCCCATGAACACAATTAGATAACCATCAAATAATCCTAAATACCCCAGAAATCAACCTGAAGACTGACAGACCAAACTCCACAACTAAAGGGAGAGAAGAAGCCGCATCAAAGAAGATACCTGACACATGAAAAAGAAAAGGAAGAAGACATGAACAGCTCTTTCTCCAAAGAAGACATACAGATGGCCAGCAGACTCATGAAGAGATGCTCATCATTTTTCATCAGGGCAATGCAAATCAAAGCCACAAAGAGATATCACTTTGCACCTGTCAGAATGGCTAAAATCAACAACATGAGAAACAACAGGTATTGGTGAAGGATGTGGCACAAAAGGAACCATCCCACTGTTGGTGGCAATGCAATCAGTATGGAGGTTCCTCAAGAAATTAAAAATAGAACCACCCTAAGATCCCATAATTGCACTACTGGATACTTACCTGAAGAATACAAAGCCACTGGGTATTATATACAACTAATGAATTGTTGAACACTACAACAAAAACTTATGATGTACTATATGTACTAACTGAACACAATGAAAAATAAAAAAAAACACAAACAAATATTTACAGCAGCTAAATTATGGAAGCAGCCCAAGTGTTCATCAATGCATGAATGGATAAAGAAGATATCTTTCTCTCTCTCTTTCACACAGAGAGAGAGAGAGAGCAAGAGAGAGTGCATGTGGAATATTATGCAGCCACAAAAAATAATAAGATCTTGCCATTTGCAACAACATGGATGGAGCTAGGGAGTATAACGCTAAGCAAAGTAAGCCAGTCAGAGAAAGACAATAACCTATAATTTCACTCATATAGAGAATTTAAGAACCAAAATAAATGAACAAAGTGTTGGGGAAACAAACCAGGAAACAGACTCTTAACCATAGAGAACAAACTGATGGTGATCAGAGGGGAGGTAGGTAGGGGTGGGTGACCAAAAAAGAGTGAGAAATCCACTTCCTAACAATTCCCCCATTAAATTCCTCAGCATGAGAGAAAAAAAAAATCACCTCATATGTTTTTTGTAAGCTCTCATGCTATTGTGGCTAATCTAAGACTAAGATTTTTCCTTTCCTTCTAACCACCTGTGTGCATTGTTTTTCAAATGCTATTTAAGTGGGAAACATGGCACTAAAGCCAATTTGGTATGTTAGAACTCTTTACTACTTTTATTAGCAAATGAGAAATTCTACCTTTTGCCCAAGGCAATTATATTAAGTTCCTGAAAGTGTAATAATTTTGCATGTTACGCTGAGGATGGATTTCCTGATAAAAATGCTAAGAACCCAAGGGAGGAGTCAAGATGGCGGAGAAGTAGCAGGCTGAGACTACTTCAGGTAGCAGGAGATCAGCTAGATAGCTTATCTAAAGATTGTAAATGCCTACAAATCCAACGGGAGATTGAGGAGAAGAACAGCAATTCTAGAAACAGAAAATCAACCACTATCTGAAAGGTAGGACTGGCGGAGAAGTGAATCCAAAGCGACTGGAAGATAGACCGCAGGGGGAGGGGCCGGCTCCCCACGAGCGGCAGATCAATGGAGCACAAAATCAGGACTTTTAAAAGTCTGTTCCACTGAGGGACATTGCTCCAGAGGCTTAACCGGGGTGAAGCCCAGGCGGGGTCAGCGCGGCCTCAGGTCCCGCAGGGTCACAGAAGGATCGGGGGTGTCTGAGTGTCGCAGAGCTTACCGGTATTAGAACAGGGAAGCCGGCTACAGAGACAGAGCCGAGGAGTGAGCTCTAAGCTTGGGGTTACCTTGAACCGGTCGCAGGCTCAGTCAGCTCGGAGCGCGGCCGGAGGCCAGGGTGACGGGAGTCATTGGGCGCTGTTCTCTGAGGGCGCACTGAGGAGTGGGGCCCCGGGCTCTCGGCTCCTCCGGGCTGGAGACCAGGAGGCCGCCATCTTCATTCCCGTCTTCCAGAACTCTACAGAAAGCGCTCAGGGAACAAAAGCTCCCGAAAGCGAACCCAGCAAACCCGAGCGGATTACTCAGCCCGGCCCCGGGTAAGGGTGGTGCAACTCCACCTGGGGCAAAGACGCTTGAGAATCACTACAACAGGCCCCTCCCCCAGAAGATCAACGATAAACCCAGCCAGGACCAAGTTCACCTACCAAGGAGTGCAGTTTCAATACCAAGGAGAGCAGCGGAATTCCAGAGGAGGAGAAAGCAAAGCACGGAACTCATGGCTTTCTCCCCATGATTCTTTAGCCTTGCAGTTAATTTAATTTTTTTTTCTTTTTCAATTTTTTTTCTCTTCTTCTGCTAATTTTTTTTTAACTTTTACCGTTTTCTTTTTTTAACGTTTTTTAAATAGTTTATCTAATATATATATATATTTTTATATATATATATGTATATATTCCTTTTTATATTTTTTATCGGATTTCTTTTTTTAATAGTTTTTTTTTTTCTTTCTGAACCCCTTTTCATCCCCTTTCTCCCCCCTCACGATTTGGGATCTCTTCTGATTTGGCTAAAGCATATTTTCCGGGGGTTGTTGCCACCCATTTAGTATTTTACTTGCTCCTTCATATACTCTTATCTGGACAAAATGACAAGGCGGAAAAATTCACAACAAAAAAAAGAACAAGAGGCAGTACCAAAGGCTAGGGACCTATTCAATACAGACATTGGTAATATGTCAGATATAGAGTTCAGAATGATGATTCTCAAGGTTCTAGCCGGGCTTGAAAAAGGCATGGGAGATATAAAAGCCCTTTCTGGAGAAATACAAGAACTAAAATCTAACCAAGTTGAAATAAAAAAAGCTATTAATGAGGTGCAATAAGAAATGGAGGCTCTCAAAAAAAAAATGGAGGGTCTCACTGCTAGGATAAATGAGGCAGAAGAAAGAATTAGCGATATAGAAGACCAAATGACAGAGAATAAAGAAGCTGAGCAAAAGAGGGACAAACAGCTACTGGACCACGAGGGGAGAATTCGAGAGATAAGTGACACCATAAGACGAAACAACATTAGAATAATTGGGATTCCAGAAGAAGAGGAAACTGAGAGGGGAGCAGAAGGTATATTGGAGAGAATTATTGGAGAGAATTTCCCCAATATGGCAAAGGGAACAAGCATCAAAATTCAGGAGATTCAGAGAACCCCCCTCAAAATCAATAAGAATAGGTCCACACCCCGCCACCTAATAGTAAAATTGACAAGTCTTAGTGACAAAGAAAAGATCCTGAAGGCAGCCCGGGAAAAGAAGTCTGTAACATACAATGGTAAAAATATTAGATTGGCAGCAGACTTATCCACAGAGACCTGGCAGGCCAGAAAAAGCTGGCATGATATATTCAGAGTACTAAATGAGAAAAACATGCAGCCAAGAATACTATATCCAGCTAGGCTATCATTGAAAATAGAAGGAGAGATTAAAAGCTTCCAGGACAAACAAAAACTGAAAGAATTTGCAAATATCAAACCAGCTCTACAGGAAATATTGAAAGGGGTCCTCTAAGCAAAGAGAGACCCTAAAAGTAGTAGATCAGAAAGAAACAGAGACAATATATTATAATAGTCACCTTACAGGCAATACAATGGCACTAAATTCATATCTCTCAATACTTACCCTGAATGTTAATGGGCTAAATGCCCCAATCAAAAGACACAGGGTATCAGAATGGATAAAAAAACAAAACCCATCTATATGTTGCCTACAAGAAACTCATCTTAAACCCGAAGACACCTCCAGATTTAAAGTGAGGGGGTGGAAAAGAATTTACCATGCTAATGGACATCAGAAGAAAGCAGGAGTGGCAATCCTTATATCAGATCAATTAGATTTTAAGCCAAAGACTATAATAAGAGATGAGGAAGGACACTATATCATACTCAAAGGAACTGTCCAACAAGAAGATCTAACAATTTTAAATATCTATGCCCCTAACGTGGGAGCAGCCAACTATATAAACCAATTAATAACAAAATCAAAGAAACACATCGACAAGAATACAATAATAGTAGGGGATTTTAACACTCCCCTCACTGAAATGGACAGATCATCCAAGCAAAAGATCAACAAGGAAATCAAGGCCTTAAATGACACACTAGACCAGATGGACATCACAGATATATTCAGAACATTTCATCCCAAAGCAACAGAATACACATTCTTCTCTAGTGCACATGGAACATTCTCCAGAATAGATCACATTCTTGGTCCTAAATCAGGTCTCAACCGTTATCAAAAGATTGGGATCATTCCCTGCATATTTTCAGACCACAATGCTCTAAAGCTTGAACTCAATCACAAGAGGAAATTTGGAAAGAACCCAAATACATGGAGACTAAACAGCATCCTTCTAAAGAATGAATGGGTCAACCAGGAAATTAAAGAAGAATTGAAAAAATTTATGGAAACAAATGATAATGAAAACACAACGGTTCAGAATCTGTGGGACACAACAAAGGCAGTCCTGAGAGGAAAATATATAGCGGTACAAGCCTTTCTCAAGAAACAAGAAAGGTCTCAGGTACACAACCTAACCCTACACCTAAAGGAACTGGAGAAAGAACAAGAAAGAAAGCCTAAACCCAGCAGGAAAAGAGAAATCATAAAGATCAGAGCAGAAATCAATGAAATAGAAACCAAAAAAACAATAGAACAAATCAACGAAACTAGGAGCTGGTTCTTTGAAAGAATTAATAAGATTGATAAACCCCTGGCCAGACTTATCAAAAAGAAAAGAGAGAGGACCCAAATAAATAAAATCATGAATGAAAGAGGAGAGATCACAACGAACACCAAAGAAATACAGACAATTATAAGAACATACTATGAGCAACTCTACGCCAACAAATTTGACAATCTGGAAGAAATGGATGCATTCCTAGAGACATATAAACTACCACAACTGAACCAGGAAGAAATGGAAAGCCTGAACAGACCCAAAACCAGTAAGGAGATTGAAACAGTCATCAAAAATCTCCAAACAAACAAAAGCCCAGGGCCAGATGGCTTCCCGGGGGAATTCTACCAAATATTTAAAGAAGAACTAATTCCTATTCTCCTGAAACTGTTCCAAAAAATATAAATAGAAGGAAAACTTCCAAACTCATTTTATGAGGCCAGCATCACCTTGATCCCAAAACCAGACAAGGATCCCAACAAAAAAGAGAACTACAGACCAATATCCTTGATGAACACAGATGCAAAAATTCTCGCCAAAATACTAGCCAATAGGATTCAACAGTACATTAAAAGGATTATTCACCACGACCAAGTGGGATTTATTCCAGGGCTGCAAGGCTGGTTCAACATCCGCAAATCAATCAATGTGATACAACACATTAATAAAAAAAAGAACAAGAACCATATGATACTCTCCATAGATGCTGAAAAAGCATTTGACAAAGTACAGCATCCCTTCCTGATCAAAACTCTTCAAAGTGTAGGGATAGACGGCACATACCTCAATATTATCAAAGCCATCTATGAAAAACCCACCGCAAATATCATTCTCAATGGAGAAAAACTGAAAGCTTTTCCGCTAAGGTCAGGAACACGGCAGGGATGTCCGTTATCACCACTGCTATTCAACATAGTACTAGAAGTCCTAGCCTCAGCAATCAGACAACAAAAGGAAATTAAAGGCATCCAAATCGGCAAAGAAGAAGTCAAACTATCACTCTTCGCAGATGATATGATACTTTTGTGGAAAACCCAAAAGATTCCACTCCAAAACTGCTAGAACTTGTACAGGAATTCAGTAAAGTGTCAGGATATAAAATCAATGCACAGAAATCAGTTGCATTTCTCTACACCACAACAAGACAGAAGAAAGAGAAATTAAGGAGTCTATCCCATTTACAATTGCACCCAAAACTATAAGATACCTAGGAATAAACCTAACCAAAGAGACTAAGAATCTATACACAGAAAACTATAAAGTACTCATGAAAGAAATTGAGGAAGACACAAAGAAATGGAAAAATGTTCCATGCTCCTGGATTGGAAGAATAAATATTGTGAAAATGTCTATGCTACCTAAAGCAATCTACACATTTAATGCAATTCCTATCAAAGTACCATCCATTTTTTCAAAGAAATGGAACAAATAATCCTAAAATTTATATGGAACCAGAAAAGACCTCGAATAGCCAGAGGAATATTGAAAAAGAAAGCCAAAGTTGGTGGCATCACAATTCCGGACTTTAAGCTCTATTACAAAGCTGTCATCATCCAGACAGCATGGTACTGGCACAAAAACAGACACATAGATCAATGGAACAGAATAGAGAGCCCAGAAATAGACCCTCAACTCTATGGTCAACTAATCTTCGACAAAGCAGGAAAGAATGTCCAATGGAAAAAAGACAGCCTCTTCAATAAATGGTGTTGGGGAAATTGGACAGCCACATGCAGAAAAATGAAATTGGATCATTTCCTTACACCACACACGAAAATAGACTCAAAATGGATGAAGGATCTCAATGTGAGAAAGGAATCCATCAAAATCCTCGAGGAGAACACAGGCAGCAACCTCTTCGACCTCAGCCGCAGCAACATCTTCCTAGGAACATCGCCAAAGGCAAGGGAAGCAAGGGCAAAAATGAACTTTTGGGATTTTATCAAGATCAAAAGCTTTTGCACAACAAAGGAAACAGTGAACAAAACCAAAAGACAACTGACAGAATGGGAGAAGATATTTGCAAATGACATATCAGATAAAGGGCTAGTGTCCAAAATCTATAAAGAACTTAGCAAACTCAACACCCAAAGAACAAATAATCCAATCAAGAAATGGGCAGAGGACATGAACAGACATTTCTGCAAAGAAGACATCCAGATGGCCAACAGACACATGAAAAAGTGCTCCGTATCACTCGGCATCAGGGAAATACAAATCAAAACCACAATGAGATATCACCTCACACCAGTCAGAATGGCTAAAATTAACAAGTCAGGAAATGACAGATGCTGGCGAGGATGCGGAGAAAGGGGAACCCTCCTACACTGTTGGTGGGAATGCAAGCTGGTGCAACCACTCTGGAAAACAGCATGGAGGTTCCTCAAAATGTTGAAAATAGAACTACCCTATGACCCTGCAATTGCACTGCTGGGTATTTATCCTAAAGATACAAACGTAATGATCCGAAGGGGCACGTGCACCAGAATGTTTATAGCAGCAATGTCTACAATAGCCAAACTATGGAAAGAACCTAGATGTCCATCAACAGATGATTGGATAAAGAAGATGTGGTATATATACACAATGGAATACTATGCAGCCATCAAAAGAAATGAAATCTTGCCATTTGCGATGACGTGGATGGAACTAGAGGGTATCATGCTTAGCGAAGTAAGTCAATTGGAGAAAGACAACTATCATATGATCTCCCTGATATGAGGGAGAGGAGATGCAACATGGAGGGTTAAGGGGGTAGGAGAAGAATAAATGTAACAAGATGGGATTGGGGGGGAGACAAACCATAAGTGACTCTTAATCTCACAAAACAAACTGAGGGTTAATGGGGGGAAAGGGGTTGGGAGAGGGGGGGTGGGGTTATGGATATTGGGGAGGGTATGTGCTATGGTGAGTGCTGTGAAGTGTGTAAACCTGGCGATTCGCTGACCTGTACCCCTGGGGATAAAAATATATGTTTATAAAAAATAAAATTAAAAAAAAAATGCTAAGAACCCATCCTGTGCCCCATTGAAATGTTACATATTTGGTCTCAGCAGATCCCATATAACTCAGTGCAGAAGAGCAATGAATTAGTTTGGGTGGCAGCAACACAACAGAAAAATAACCTTTTTTTTTTCCCCAACCAGAAAAATAATCTTTAATGTAAAAACAGATAAGTATGAAATAGAAGGCTTTACTAAAATCACATGCACACAAAATGTTTTTGCCTTTAAATATAACTAGAGAAGGAATATTTGTTATTGTGGAAGTAGGGATGAAGAACATAGTCTGTTAGAATGAAAAAGATACATGGCAAATTGGAACTCAAAGAAATCAAAGTAAGAATGTTACCCTTGAGGCCCATGTATTAACCACACCTCGTCTAGTTTCTGCACCAGTTACAGAGGAGTGATGAGGAGACATCACCCAACAGAGCCCGTCCCCATCAGTCCCAAGCCAGCAGTCCTGGTCTTGGTCATGGCCATTTGTGCCCCTGTTCATTGTTGCCTGTTTTATTTTACATTCTATTGTTTATAGTTTTTATTCTTTTTTAAAGATTTTATTTATTTATTACAGAGAGAGTACATGCTCCAGAGAGAGAGAGAGAGAGAGAGAGAGAGGGAACGATCAAGCAGGGGCAGGGAGAGATGGAGAAGCAGATTCCCTGCAGAGCAGGGAGACTGACGTGGGGCTCAATCCCAGGACCCTGAGATCATGACCTGAACTGAAGGCAGACACTTAACTGACTGAGCCACCCAGGTGCCCCTAATTTTTGTTAATTCTTAAGAGCATTTATTTTAGAAATATTAAATCCATCTTTGGTAGTTATAATTTATATACATATATGTGTGTGTGTGTATATACATAAATATATATACATTCATATATGTATAGTAAATATTCTTTTTCAGTTTTTTTGTATTTTTATGACATCATTAGCTGAAATTTAATTTGTTCCATATAGATAGTAAAACATGACATGCTGGTTTTTCTTTTACGACTTTCAGCGCTTTATCACACCAAGGAAGGTCCTGCCCACTTGAGTGTTATAGAATCTATTTTCCTGTAGTATCCCCTATGACCTGAATAGATCTTCCTTATCTGGTTAGATTTTTAAAAAATAAACTTGTTATGTTATGTGTCTATAATACACATACAGAGAAATGAGCAAATCATAAGCATGAGCTCTGCAAATTATCTCTGGTTAGCTTCTCTCAATAGCTTTAAAAATATATACTTAAATTTAACAAAGGTATGATATACAATCATGTAATTTAGACATTAAAGTATACCTATCAGTGATTTTACTATATTTATAGGGTCGTGAAACCCTCACTACCATCAGTTTTAGGACATTTTCACCATCCCAAAGAGAAACTCCCTGTCTCGTCACAGTCACTCCCCATTTCCCAGCAACCCCTCAGCCCCTGGCAACCACCCATCTATTTTCTGTCTCTGTAGAATTGCCTATTCACTCCAGTTAGCTTTTTCATCCATCTGGAATCTCTTTTCATGTGTGATGTAGAGTTCTAACTTTTTTTTCTCAAATGGAAAACAACAACAACAACAACAACTCTCAGTTGTCAATAATAGTCTACTTGAGTAAACAAATAGATAAATTGCCCGGAGAATTGGAGGAATCCAGGAGCAGAAGCTACTGCCTTCCAGTGCACAGTGGGGAAGGCTGCCTGGAGGAGGAGGAGTTGCATCTTGAGTGCGGTCTGGGAAGATGGAAGAGCGAGGAGAGAAGAGGAGTGGCAGCGGGGGAGACTCGGGAAGACCCAGCATGAGCAAAGAGCAGGTCCGGGAGTCCAGTCTCTCTGAGGCAGCTCCTATGTGTCAGAAGTATCACCACCTGGGGGCGCCTGGGTGGCTCAGTGGGTTAAGCCTCTGCCTTTGGCTCAAGTCATGATCTCAGGGTCCTGGGATGGAGCCCAGCATCGCATCAGGCTTTCTACTCAGCAGGGAGCCTGCTTCCTCCTCCCTCTCTCTGCCTGCCTCTCTGCCTACTTGTGATCTCTGTCAAATAAATAAAAATCTTAAAAAAAAGAAGTATCACCACCTGGAAGGCCCACAACAATAGCTAACTAATGCATCCCCTGAAAATGGCTTGACTTAAAAGTGCCATTTCATGTAAGAAGTCATGGGACTCTCATAGAGCCTAACTTTAGGGAAGAGCTGAGCTTCCCAGGAGTGGAGAGTTATCGCTTCCCAAAATCAGTTAGCGACTCTCCCTAGCTTTTTGGAGTGACCCAGCCTCTTGTGTCTGCTGTGTACTGTTTCCCATCTCTCATTCTGTATATTGATTTCTTGCTGTGCTTGCTTCTTGACTCTACTGGTTGGTGTGTCGTATGGGGTTGCCATGGGACCACAGCTGCCCTGACTCCATGTGTCTTTACCCCAGGGCTAATTCAGTCTAATTCAGTCCCTGGGTTCCATAGCATGTTCTCAAGAAAACTCAGCTTGAATCACGTTGTCTCTCATGACAATCCACGTGACCCGGGGCCTGGTCACATGGCACTGCAAGGTTCCTTTGCCCAGGCTGAGAATGGGCGGATTATACTAAAATAAAACACGACAGGCCAATTGATTACCATTTTCCAAACACATCAAGAAATTATTTATTAGCAACAATGAAATACATTAGGGCATTTATTTTCATCTTTTTAAAAGGTGGGATCCTTTTGAGAGGTAATACGTGCCCTTAATTTATCTGATTGCAAAGTTTGTTTTCTCATTTTCAGCATTCATGAAGTAGGAACACACCTGCAATTTTATGCACCAATTACTATGTCGTGTAATGCTCTACTAAAAAGAACTTGTTTCCTGGGGGAAGAGCCCTGTTTTTGTGTGGGTGCTTAAGTTAGCAAAATATGAAGTTGGTTAGTAAAAATTTCATGTCTCAGAAGGCAAAATAATACCATCAACTGAAGAAGAGGGGAGAGTCAGATGGGCCTAAATCTGCATCCGGAACTTAAAACCGGATGATTAAGGACTTCTCTAAGACTCTGTCTCTTCTCAGTAAAATGGACCTAGTCATTATCTCATAGATTCTTGGAAGAAGTAGATGCGTTGACGTATATAATATGCATAACGTGGTACCCGGCATGTGTTAGGAACTTAATAAAAACAAGGTCATTACTATGCTTGAGAAACATTTTTTCAGCCCCTCCCCAAGAGAGATCTCTTCCAGAACCCATTGTATTTGTGGGGAGATGGAAAAGTATCCAATGCCTGCTATTTTTGCCTTGCAGGTTTAGGGCTGGTCTGGAGAGAAAATAAGTGAGCCATACAACCCACCGCTATCATGACCATTTTTGCAACTCTATGAAATAGCAGGTCGGGGGGAGCATTCATGGTGGAGGGCTGCACGCTGGGTCACACAGTGAAATGGAGTGAGCATGGAGCCCCGAGGCTTGTGGCTGTCCCAGACAGGACCTGAGGACCTTTCCTCCTCCTGTTTGTCCAAGTGTAAATTCCACCCATCCTTCTAGGGTACTTGTAAATACCACCTCTAGTAAGCCTTCTCTGATTCTTCCTGGTTTCAAGGGTGTTCTTTCTCCTCTGATCCTTTACATGTCCTCCATGCCTGTTATGCCCCCCCCAAAATGGGTCCGTGATTAAAGGAGTGAGACTGATATAAAGTGAAGGTCAAGCAAAGCTTTATTTCGAACCAAGCATCAAGAATCTAACCGAATGTTCAGGGGCACGCCTCTTACAAGAGAGAGTGACCCTTCTCTGTTTCACAGACTAGCTTTTAAGAGCAAAGGCCATGCGGTCGGGCCTGGCCGCGCACAGGTGGCCACACACACAGAAAGCTGCACAGTGATGCTAGGTCACACATAAATGACCAATTGAATTATAATTTACCCTAGTAGACATTTGAACCAGCCTATCACCTTGGTCAGAACTGGCGCCCAAAAGGTGCCCAAAGGGTGGGGCCCATACTCCTTGGTAACTAGGGAGACAGTATGCATCCCCCCACTGATCGGATGTCTCCACCTGGCCTGACCCACCCTCGTATCTGGGCTTTGTTACCTGGAGCTGGTTTCCGGGACTTGTTTTTAAGTAAGTCCCCTGGGGGAAGGGGAACAGGGATAGTTTAAGGGCTAAACAACATTATTATTTTAACCTTGATGGAAGCCTCTAGCTAAATAGGTCCTTACGATGCCCAGCGTGGCACCTTCATTCAACACATGTCTAGTCCCTACTGTGGGTCAGGCACTGCTGCCTGTTGAGGTAATGGTGAGGCAATGGCGAGACCAGCCAGCTTCTTGAGGAAGAGACCCCATGGCTGGCATTCTTATCCTCACCCCTGGGGATAAAAGGAGTCTGCTTTCTCTCTGCTGCTCCCACAGGTTCTCCCGCAAACCTTGCTTCTGGTGTGAAGGGTAAGAGGTGCTTTGGGAGTCATTTGTTTTCTTTTGCAGGTAATTGCACTGCAGCAATCCTAAAGGCTTAGGAGGCAGCCTTCTATATTATAATTAAAAAGACAAAGGTTTTGGAGTCTGTTTGAGTCTTGAGCACATCATAGCTGGGAACATTGTAGGATTCTGGTGGATCTCTCTAACTCAGTGTCCTCATCTGTAAAAGGAGATGATTGTCCCCACCTTTATAGATAATTATGAGCCCTAGAAATCAGAGCAGAACACCGAGACCTAGTATACACTGGCCAAGTGTAGCTAGCTAGTAATGTTCATTTTATCTTATTTAACCATATCATTTTATTTAGCCAAATATTTATTGAAAGCCAACTTCGTCCCATTCCAGTCAGTGTTGCAGGCACTAAAGGTACAGCACTGACCAAAGAAGGTAAAGCTCTTGGTCACAGGGAGTTCTTATCCTCAGTGCTGGGAGACAGACAACCGACAAATTTGTGTGGCAAACACGGTGAAGGAAGGAAACCCACAGGAAGGAACTGGGAGAGAGGAAAGTGCTGGACTGGGTATTTTACAGTGAGCTATCCGGGAAGGCCTCTTTGGTGGTCTAGCATGGGAACGAACCCTGGGATGATGTGAGCAAGGCATCCAGGTGGCTATAGGGGGTCACGTAGGCTTCAGGTAGAGGGAATCGTCATATGCAAAGAGCCGGGGGAGAAGGATTGGAGTTTGATGAATGGCAAGGAGAGTAGTGAGGCTGGGATGGAGTGAGAGAGAAGGGAGGTGGCAGGGACCGTACTGACATACCATCGAGGGCCTGTGGAAGAAAGACCCCGATGTAGTGAGGATGAGCCTTCCTCAAGAGGATTATTGCAAGGGAGAGAAGGGACTGTCCTTACAGGGAGGATGTTATGATCACAGAGGAATAGACAAGACTCTGGAGAGCTGGGTGTGGGGAGGAAGGGCAGAAGGACGGTGGAGCTGACAGCAGATGAGAGAACATTTCACCCTGCGGGCAGCCTCCTTTGAGAAGGGACCGAACGCCGATTCAGGCTGAGGGTAGGCTCAAGTTCGGAGGCCCAGAGGGGTTACAGAAGCATGACCAAAACTCAGCTAACAAGTGTTTTTGCTCTAGTTGAGCAGTGAGGGCAAGCTGTTCCGTTAATAATGTCTGAGACAAAGAATAGGAATTTGGAGGGTATGTGCCTGGTCTTGCCATAGATAAACAAGGGGCAGAGGGCATCCATGAGTCTTATCCAAGTCCTAGGGGGAAGCCAGTTCTTTGCAGTGCACTGTTTTCTGGAATGCAGAGGGTCAGGCCATTTCTTAACCTTCTCTATTTTGCTGGATCACAGGGCGCTGGTGAAAGGCAACACCTTCAGGCCTTGAGATTTTTTTCCATGTGAGAGATGAAGTGAGTGATATGTGACTAATCAACACATGGGCTGTAACACTGGGGATTCATACTGAAAGACTCTACTCACAGAATGTTTAGGGGCCTATCATTCCTGGGTCCCCAGCCTTCCACTTCTCTTTAGCCCACACAACCCAGCCTGTTGTGTAGCCAATGGACCCCGCACCACCAGAGGAGAAACATGGACTCCGATGTCAGTGGTTGGCCCATCATGCTCTTGCTTGCCTGCACTGTATAGTGCAGGGAGCACTTCATTCTAGAAATGTCCAGGGCCTACTTCTTATTTTTATTAAGATAATCAGAGATTGCCAGAATCTGGTCCACCTAAGGGCAAGGAGGACTCTTCCGCATTAAGAACATTTTACACTCTGATCTGCCTGGCTTACCTCCCACCAGAGCCCACTTTTATTGGAGAGATTTGCTCTTTTCTTAGGACTCTGGGTCTCTCCCCTGAGCGCTCTCTCAGTGGGAGCATGGTGAATCTTCTGTGCATCTTTGGTGCCCCACAGGTGGTGCTCATTTGGGGGGCATTATCAAGAAGGCACTTTACAGAATAAAGGCTCCCTGTCATAGGCCTCCATTTCCCATCTGTTTTAGTTTGACCGAAAGGAATCAACATTTATGAAATTCTTTCCACAGTTTATCGAAGCATTTCAATCTTTTTGCTTTTCATTGTCTTTATGATTATAAATGCAAGGTATAGATTTTATGAAATATTATAAATATACAGAAAGATATTTAAAAGAAAAAGACCATATTAATATTTTGGCATGTCTTATTTGGATCTTTTTTTCTTAGATATTTAAAGAATTGGATATCATGACAAAAATACCATTGGATAAGCCTTTCTGTCTTGGTATTTCAAGCACTTTCCCATACTATCAATATCTTGGTAAAATAATTTTTAGTAAATATGTATAAAATTCCATTTTACAGAGATGGTAAAATTTATTAATTTCCCTAATTATGATACTCAGGCAGCTTCTCTCTTTTGCTATAATTAATAATCCCATAATTTATATATAAGTCTCTATCATTATTTGTGCTATTTTTTTATAGTAGCATTCTAGAAATGGAATCACTTGGTCAAATGGTAGGAATCTTATGAGCTCTCTTTATAATTATCACCACATTTCTTTCCTAAAAGCAATTCCAAATTACTTTTCCAATATACTTTCCTAGAAGTATATTTCAACTTATATTCCTTAGCTCTTAACATTTTTTGTTTTTGCTAATCAGCTAAAATGTTATTTTGTTTTAATTCACATTTATTTGAACTGGTAATATTGAGCATCTGTTTATGTGTTGGCTGCTCATTCCTGTTCCATTCCCTATAATACTTCCATTGTAACTTGTTCCCCAGTATTGAAAGTCAAGGTGACCAGGTTCCAAACCTGGCTCATCCATTTTTCCATCTGTTCCACCTGGGAAGACTCTGAGCCTTTGTAAGCCTCGGTTTTCTCATCAGTAAGATGGGAATGGTTCTACGTACAGTCTTGTGACGATTGAGAGTGCCAAGCACCCTGTCTGGTATATAGAGGTTCTTGAAAACTTCGGGGATTGTGAAGTTTGAGAGAGAATCTATTTGATCCTGCATCTAGAGTTTCTGATGTCTTTTGTTGATTCACATTTGGAATTTTGTTTTTAGTAAATGTACAAAAGTAAAAAAAAAAAAAAACGACCACAACTGCATGTAGTTGAAGGTGTGTTGAAGGTGTGTTGCCTGCACTGATGGGGTACCAGGGACTAGAATACAGAGAAGAATGGAGGCTGCAGCCCACCAGCACTGCCCCCTAGGCTCTGGCCACCCATGGGCATGAATGGAACTCCATACTCTGTAATCACCATGCGGCAAGCAAGTTCATCACTCTATCACAAGCTCATCACTCTGAAGCCTCCCTACCTGTGTCAGAACCTCCCCAAGCCTCCTTGCCACATACTGGTAGAGCTCCCACGCCTTCCCTGATCATTTGGGGGACTGCCGAGGTGCAAATAGGCCAGTCTGCCCCGCAGCCTCCTTCTCTGTTTTTGCCTGGTTAACAATGTCACTCTGAGTCTCTGCCCTTGCGTTTGCCACCCTAACTCCTTGCTCCGATGCTTGCTTCTCCACTTTATTTTCCAAACCATCCCCACCCCAAGGCTGTTGGGCAATAGAATGTAACATAGGGAAAAGGGAAAGAGGGATTTTCGTACTTGAAAGCAAGCAAAATAATTTAAAATTCAATAGATGTCATTAAAATTTCCTGGTCCATCGCCAGCCCCAGGGAATTTCTTCCTGATTGTTCTTCTACTGAATTTCTGACTTTTCCAGAGGCAGACAGGTTCTTTTCTCTTCTACAGCAGGTGTTGACATTTTGGGTGGGATAATTCGTTGTTGAAGCTGCCCTGTGCACTGCAGGGTGTTTGGAAGTGTCCCCGGCTTCTACCCACTAGATGACAATTGTACCTCCCCCCTCCCATTGTGGCTCCTGAAAATGTCTCCAGATATTGCCAGATGTCCCCTGGGAGTCAAACTGCACCTGGTTGAGAGCTACTGCTTTAAAACTGTCTTTCCTTATGGTCTTCTTCTTTCATTCCTGGGTCCCTAGGCCCCTTACTCTTCCGTGCACCAAAGAACACTGACAAAATTCTTGAGATTTTACTATGCAGAGCAGTTTAATTTCTAATATTCCCCTCACACTGGGCTCCCATTTTTGACTTTGTGGTTGCGAAGAAACTTCACCGAGGTATTTATTTTGACTAAACCCAAAAGCTCTCTGCTGAGCCTCTATCCTTAGCAATACAAAGAACGTGGAGGTTTTGAGATTACAGTCCTTTCCTTAACTTATCCTAAACCAAATGAGTAATGAAAGATCCTTATCCACCGAGCATCTTTCCAGCAACTCTGTACTGTAACTGAAATGCAAAATTTGGTTTGGATATTTGTTATTTTCAGGAGCATTTACTAAGCATCTGAAAGTCCCCCATGCCTAAAATCTCACCCTTTTATAAACTGGCTCTTTCCTCTGGAGGTTGCAATTACATTCGATATACGTCAATGGAAGGCCTCTGGGAGCCTTCCTTCTGTGGGCTCTGCAGCAGAGAATAGGGTCAGTAGATCCCCTGCTTTGAACCTTAGAATCCATTTCTCCATGCAGATTTCTGTATTTGGCTAATGTATTTCCGTGGGCAGGAAGGATGAAAAATGCCAAGTCACGAGCTTCACAGAGTGCATTTTCAGAGTCAGCTGCACAAATGAGACGAAAGGCTGGGTGGGTAGTCAACACTGTAGGATGCTTCTTGACAATGGCCAGCCTCGTTCCTTTGTCCTGTCTGAGCTTAGATTGCTGCAGTCCGGCTGCACCTGTAATTCCCTCGGAAAGACCCCACAGCCTTCAAAGGCACATCAGGCTCCCGGGTGGCATTTTCCAATTCACAGGTATTTGTTCCTTTCCTCAATTTCACACCATTATTCCCACTTATAAAGCTTTCCCTTACATTGTTATCCTTCCATTTTTTTTTTTTTTTAGAAGAGCGAGTCTGTACGTTATGGACTCAATTCTGCCATCTTCCCCCTCCACACTCAGACGTGCTGTGTCTCTGACAGAAAGGGCTCGGGGACTGACTGATGTGCTACAGCTGCAGGAAATGTCCGCTCTTTGCACCCAGGGTCTCCGGTGGCCCATGGCAGTCTCTCAGGTTTTGTTCTTCCCTTTCCTATAAGAATGCAAACACACCTGCTCTCCAATGAGTAAAGAGGAGGAGGAAGGCAATGTAGAGTCAGAGAAGCGAGGAAAGTTGAAAGCAATGCTTTCTTCAGATTACCAGGGTTGCTTCTTAAGATTAATCATGCACGTGCTGGGGGCCTGTTGCTTTGCTAAGCTTCCAATATGCAGTATTTCATTTATCACTACAACAGTCCACCAAATTGCTGCTATTATTCTTATCCCTATTTTAAAGGTGAGGACACTGAGGCTTAAGAAAATAAGTCTCATTTACCTACAGTGGACTGCTATTCACAAAAAAAAAAAAAAAAAAAAAAAAAGACGAACACCTGATATTTGTTATGCCATGGGTGACGGATGAGCCTTAAAACCTTAAAGCCTTAAAAAATAAAAGAAGCCTTAAAGCCTTAAAAAATAAAAGAAGTCAGACACAAGAGACCTCCTACTGCATGATTTCCCTTATGGAAGTGTCCAGAAAAGGCAAATTTATAAAGACTGGAAATAGATGTATGTATAGAGACAGAAAATAGTGGCTACCTGGAGCTAGGAGCGGGGATGGGGAGTAAGTGTGTATGGGAATAAAGGTTCTTATCGGAGAGCTGAGAATGTTCCAGAACTACTTTATAGTGAAGGCTATACTTGTTGGTAAAGTCATTGATTTCTGCACTCAAAGTGTGAATTTATGACATAGGCACTATAATTCAATACAGTATTTGAAACTGGAAAGAAAGGGAAGAAGGAAGGAAGGTGGGGAGGGAGGAGGATGAGAAGAAGTCTCAGGGGAAGAAGCAGAACCCGTATGTAAACCCGGGCCTGTCTGTTTCCGGGGGCCCTGGTACCTCCCCTGTCTCCTTGATTATCTCTCCTGTTCTGTAGTCTCTCTTCCAGTCCCCCTTTCTTTATTCCTTTCTTCCTTCTCTCTCCTGAACCTAATGGTTTGCTGCCTTTTGTTCACCCTGAGTCTTTTTACAGGCTGACCCCTATGCACCAGGTCCCTGGAACCCACTTATAAGGAGGTTTGAGCATCCAGTATGATTTTGAATTACTACACTGGCCTTCCTGACTCCATCCAGGCTGTAGATCCAGCCTGGTTTCTTTCCCTGGGCTTCTGAGTATATTTTGGCTTCCCAGGTTTGTCATTTGGCAGTTTGGGGGATGTGGGGGTGCCCTTGTTGTCTGCGTCCATCTGCCCTTGGCTCTTCTGTACAACTACTTGGCTCCCAGGCCACGGATGTGGCCTCAGCAGTGTTGGCCAGTGCCTGTGTGCAGCCTGCCCAGGGCTGCTGGAGGGAGGGGCTGGGCACTCTGGGGCTCCGATGCAGGGTTAACTCGTATGCCTCTTGTCTGTTTTCTTTTCCCCTCCATGGAGCCCGTGTGAATTTCTTTCCACTGGATCAGACCAATCTGGACAAATGAAGGTTATAGTCTGAGATGTTGGGTTAAAAAGGCTATTTCTTCTTTAAAGCTCAAGATACTGAAGCTGAAGTACATTAAAGCTGCTACTTTCCTGAGAGAGAGAGAAACACAAATAATGAACACTTTTCAGGGGCCCTAGGATTCCTTCCTGTTGGTCAAGAATCATCTGGTTTTGAGTGACAAGAAACTAAAACTAGACAAGTGTAAGCATATAAGGGCATTTACTGGTCTCATAACTAGAAGGTCTAGAAGCGTATGTGCTTTAGGAATGTTTGTATCCAGGGACTCACGTAGGATTGTCGCTGTTCTCTAGGCTTCTGTGCCCTGATTTCCTTGACGTTGCCTTGATGTTGCCTCCAGTCAAAGGTAGGCATTTCCTTCATGGTAAAAAAAAAAAAAAAAAAAAAAAAAAAAAATCAGAAATTTGTTACTCAAGTCAGCATTTAGGGGAACTTCAGAATACTTTGAAGTCAAGTTAGCAGTCTTGATATACGTTTTTCTTTTCACTGGCAACTCCTAAGCACAATCCTAAAACAGAAGTCTTAGGCATGACTTATTCTAATCCCCTCAGGGAAGATCTAGCCGCAGAGAGGATGTACACCGCTCAGAGTAATAGCTCAGGTCGGTATTCACTTTGGTGATAGTTGTTTCTCATGGCTAATGTGGGTCACAGATGCTCTCATACCAGAGAATGGAAGAGTGTGCAGCCAGTTCTGACAGCACCTGATTCTAGTTCTTTAATCTGAGCTTAGACCAAAGCAACATGCGGGAATCAAAAATAGATGTGAATGGGAGCTTCAACACTGCCGCTTGGAACGGAGCCCTCAGAGTCTGGTCCTGAGAGGGAGTCCAGCTGGCTTTGGAGACATCCGCCATGACAGCCGGGAGCACTGGACCTCAGCCTTGCCAAGCCCCAATGTGCCAGTACTGCAGCCGCGATTCTCAAATAACACCCTCAGATTGAAGAGCATTTGTAAAAGTGGCTGATGTTGGGCGCCTGGGTAGCTCAGTCGGTTAAGCGTCTGGGTGTTGATTTTGGCTCAGGTCACAATCTCAGGGTTGTGAGAGCGAGGCCCACGTCAGGCTCCCTGCTCAGAACACAGTCTGCTTGAGATTCTTTCTCTCTCTGCCCCTCCCCTGCTCCCTCTCCCTCTATAAAATAAATAAATCTTTTTAAAAATGGCTGATTTCCTCAGCAGAGGTCATGTTCCCTAACGAGACTGAAATTGTCAACCTGTTGCATGTGTCAGATAACAAGACACATTTAATATAGAGAAAGCAACAAGCTACGTAATGTGGCATTCACTGCTAGCACCAGTGATTAAACTGTGCTCATAGCATTGACTTTGACAGCATTTACTATCATCTTTATCCTGGAACTACCTCTTTCTAAAGGGAATGGGCGTCCACCCGCCACGTCTTCATCTGTCAAGCTCTTTCCAGGAAATTTGAAAAGGATTTTACTTCCTCGACAGTGGGGGAATCCTGATGAATTTTTGGAAATGGTTGGATAAAGATCTTTGGTGTTATAGACTTTAATTTTGAATGTCTGAGAGATAGAAGTTATTCTGCATTTGGGCTTAATGGGAGTCTCTTGCAAGAACCACAAGGTCAAATTGCAGTGAGATGAGGGGGAGGAGTCTGGTTTGCTAGCAATATGTATGACGATGACAGTAGTTTCCTGATGGCGGTGCTGCAGAATGTGGCAGAAGTGCATTATCAAACCGGTTCTCCTCTTAGAATGCACGTACCTGGGCTTTGGAAAAAAGTCCTTTTGAGTCTCCTTCAGCGTGATCCCTTCAGAATTTTATTGGCTGCATATCAGGCAAGCTCCAGTGAGATGATTTTCTCTAAGCAGTATGTACAACTATGAAAAATTGATGATTTTACCATTTTTTATGTGTAGGTCCCATTTTAGTTATTCCAACTACTCGCTATTTAGGTGACACAATGATGTTGAGTTTTACGATGGCTAAAATTCAGGCGCATTCTGGCTCCAAGCCCCAATATCCTATGTTCTTGTCTCTTAGCCAAGCTGACCTTCTCTTGTATGGAATAGTCTTTCTCTCCTGGCTTCAATCCCAATGGCCAGTGCATCTGGAAGCTGTACAATACAGTCTGCCAGTGAATCGGGTTGTGAGTGGCTTATTTTGGACTTTGATTAATAGGCCTTTTAATCTGCCATGATGGTCAAATGAAGGCTATAATGAGGTGATCTCCCTTGTCTTGTGGGGACTGAAACTCCAGAGGATTCCCAAGTTTACTGCTCCTTCATCAAGGCTACTGGGCTCGGCCTTTTGCCATGTGGAGCCAGAAGTTGGGAACACAGGCGAAGAAAGCAGGCCTTACAGAAAAAGGCTGTAGCTTCCTTTCAGTGGTACTTGGAGAGTGAGAGCATCCAGTTTTGGTCACTAAGCAGGTGCCTGGCTTGGTGCCTGGCTTTCAGCAGTGGTGGTGTGGAGAGGGCTGGAAATATGGCCAAGCTGCTCCCAGCACATGGGATTCTTTTCGAGGTCTCAGAACCAAAGGAAAATTGCCAGCGTGTAGCCTGTTGACATGCTGAGTTTTGCCCCATGTAACATCCTATGCTGAAAGGGTGTTCTTTGAAGTAACAGTCTTTTTAAATTATTAGTGCTGTGCCCAAGCGACTATCATTTTCTTAGAAATGTCACTACTCACCTTTATTTGAACGATGCTGCACTTTCAGTGACCAACGGCACAAAGCTGTCAGAGCAAAAAGGAAGAAAAAGAAGAAAAAAAATCAAAAAGAAAAGAAAGAAAACAAACAAACAAACAAAAAATGACCAGCTTAAAAAGAGACCTTTCTCCATGGAGGTGAAGGCTTTTTCTAGGAATCTGGGGGGAGATAGAATTTGGAAGAAGCACCCGGACAGGTGCTCCCTGGAAAGAATTTATTTAGAAGTGTGGATGACCACAAACAAGCTCAACCAAGAAGAGGGAAGTCAGGAATTTGGGAGGCCCAGTGCTGCTGGCTGGTTACTCTGATCTGTAATCTCCAATCTTTTGCATGCCTACACCTGGGGTGTGACATGGTGTCTAGGGCCTTGTAGATGCCCAGGGCTTGGTGTACAAAGAAGTGAAACTTTCTCGTGGAGTGAAGGTACATGACCTTGTACGGTTAACAGTTCTCAGTTCCCAGACTTCTGGTTGCTCTACAAAGATCATGCAAAGTTGAGCTGAGAAACATGATCCTGGCTGGGAAATAAATCACTTTTATGTTACCACAAATCATGCTGCATATGAAAACACACCAAATGTAGTGGCTTAACACAGCAGGTGTTTGTTTAGCTGATGATTTGGAGGGTGGACCATTTAAGTTAGCCCCAGTGGGGGAGGTCATATGGTCTAGGCTGGGTTCCCACAGGGGCTTGGTTTCCTCATGTGGGGGACAGGTAGGCGGCTTCAGGAGGTTAGCTGGATGTCAGCAGGGAGCGGGGGTTGCCTGGCTTTCATTCTCCATTCTGCTCGCATGTTTACCTGACAGCACCAGGGTTCTGAGCAAATGCTATAGAATGACTGTGTCCTTCCCCAGACTCACTTGGATGAAATACTATCTTCCAGCGTGATGGTGCTAGGAGAGAGGCCTATGGGCTGTGACTGGGTCACAAGGGCAGAGTCTTCCTGAATGAGATGAATGCCCTAATAAAAGAGACCCCTTCCCTGATGAGAGGACACAGTGAGGAAGTGCCTGTCTCTGAATCCGGAAGTGGACTCTAAGCGGACACTGAGTCTGCCAACACCTTGGCCGACTGCGAGAAACGAACGATTGTTTTTTGAGACCCCCAGTCAATGGTATTCTGTTGGAGCGGCCCAAATGGACTAAGAGAGTAGGCAAAAGACAAGTTTTTAAAGGTCTAGATCAGAATGGGCAACAGCATCCCTTCTAGCACATTCATAAGCCATCCCAGATTCAAAGGATGGAGAACTAGCCTTCATCTTTTGATAGGAGTACCTGCCAACCTACACTGCAAAGGGACATAGATACAGGAAGGGAAATAACTGTGGTTATTATTTTTAAAATCAGCTTTTTTGAGGTGTAATTAACATACCAACAAACAGCCTGTATTTAAAATGGACAATCTGAGACGTTTTGACATATCCGTATGCCTGTAAAAGCATCATCACAATCAAGGTTATGCCCATAGCCCTCCTCCTCAAAACTTTTCTCACATTCCTTTGTAATCCTACCGTCTTTCCCCTTTCCCCATACCCAGGTAACCCCTGATTTGCTTTCTGTCTCTATAGATTGGCTTGCCTTTTTTTTTTTAGAATTTTATAGAAATGGAATCATAAAGTAGGTACTCTTGCCTGCCTTCTTTCCTCAGCATAATTATTTTGGGATTTATGCCTGTTCGTTCCTTATTTGTGAGTGTTCATTTGTATAGATACAAGAGTTTATACATTCACCTATTAGTGGGTTTGGATTGTTTTTAGTTTTTGGTTATTGTAAATAAATCTGCTATGAATGTTCCCATTCAAATCTTCGGAGATACACTTTGATTTTTCTTGGGTAAACACCCAAGAGTATTTTTACGTTGAAGTTTTTTGAGAAACTGTCAAACTGTTTTTCAAAGTGGTTGTCGCATTTTACACTTCCCCAGAAATGTATGAGGGTTCTAGTTCCTCTAAATCATAGCTCTCTATCCCTTGTAATTGGTAACTTTTTAAATTTTTGGCTACTCTGATAGGTATGCACTGGTACCTCATTGAGGTTTTAATTTGAATTTCCCTAACGATTAACAATGTTGAGAATCTTTTCATGTGCTTACTTCCCTCTGGTATATCTTCTTTAGAGAACTATCTATTCAAATCTTCTGTTCATTTTTGAAAATGGGTTTTTTTTTTCTTATTATTGACTTCATTTAATTATTATTGGCTTTTCAGGGTTATTCATTTATTCTGGGTATAAATCCCTTTCAGAAATATAATTTGTAAATATTTTCTCTCATTTTGTGGCTTTTCTTTTGTTCTTTTAGCTATCTTTTAAAGAGCAAAAGTTTTAAACTTTGTTGAAATTTAATTTATCATGTTTTTCTTTTATGGATTATGTTTGTGATGCGCTATCTAAAAACTCTTAACACAGTGCTCGCTTTGGCAGCACATATACTAAAATGGGAACGATACAGAGATGATTAGCATGGCCCCTATACAAGGATGACATACAAATTAAGGAAGTGTTCCATATTTAATAAAAACAAAAACAAAACTTTTAACACAAAGTCACTAAGGTTTTCTCCTATGTTTTCTTCTGGAAACTTTATAGTTAATAGAATTTATTGTTTTAGATGCTACATTCATATTGAGTCAACTTTTGTATATGGTGTGAGGTATGGATAGCCGATTGTTTCAGTATTGTTTGTTGTAAATATTAGACTTTCTCCATTGAACTGCCTTTGCATCTTTGTCAAAACCTAGTTGTCCATATGTGCATGCATCTCTTTCTGAATTCTATTTTGTTCCATTGAAGTACTCGTTGGTGTCCTAATACCATACTGTCTTGCTTACAGTTTTATAGTGAGACTTGAAATCAGGTAGTGTTAGTCCTTTATCCTAATTTTTCTTTTTCAGAGCTATTTTGGTTTTTTGGAATGATCACAGCTTACCTGCATGCTGGAGGAGACTTCTGAAGACCTCTGGGATGCTCTCTCAGGGCAGCTCTCTTCTCTCTGGTACTCTGTCCTTTAACTCTAACCACCCTGGTGTCCCCAGACTCTCAGCTCTGTCTCCTCAGCTCAGTCCATTATCTTCTGAAAGTTGGCCTTGCCCTATGCCATGTCCTGGAAATACTCTCAAGGCAGGAAGTGGGGGAAAATCATAAGACTCACTGAATTTGTTTCTTGTCCCTCAAGGGTTATTGTTCTCTTTTACTTGATATCCAGTGTCTTGTAAACCATTGTTTCATAGATTATGTTTGTTTTTTGGTTGTTTCAGGATGGCGGGTAAAAGTGTTACTCCATCTTGGCTGGAGTAAAGCCTCAAATATGGCTGTATTTGCAAGTAATCTCCTATAGGAGATATAAAAAATCAAGACACTAATTATTCTTGTTTTTCTATTTTGGCTTTGGTCATCGGGTGAACATCTATACCTCAATGTGGAAATAGTCGTAAGACATTTTGCCCAGTAATGGTTGGGTTAAAACAACAAGCTGTAATCATTCAAATTCCCTTGGAATTGAAAAGCAGCAAAGTATTTGGTAACTTGTGGGCATATGGTGTGTCTGATACAGCAGACATAACAACGTATTTCCTAGAAATGTTGCTTGCCAAGGTCAGTTCAATTCTACGATGCAAAGAGGTGTGATGTAGTCTGTTGTTTGGAAAACTGAAGTAGTTCAGCCTGGAGAAGCATATGTAGTATGTGTGGTGGAGAGGAAGAAAGAGAACTGTAGGGATCAAGGGGAGTTATTTAAAGAAAAACCTGGAACACTATGCAAAGTCTAGACATGGTAGCATAAGCAACCTTGTACACAGTGCTATGGAATTTGGATTATACTGAAGGCAATGGAGAATCTGATGGATGTTAAAGAGTTTAATGATATTCATACTTTACAAACACTATTTTGGAAAAAGGGTATGGGCAATGCTCGAACAGGATTTGGGTATAATCATGCAATATGTAAGAGATTCATTAAGTGGATTCTGGAATAGTTCTACTGAGGATTGAGAAAGACTTTAGAGAAACACTAACATGGGGTTGTAGAAAAGCAGGTGAGTTTAGGAGATATTTAAGAGACAAAGTCAGTAGAACTTTGGAATTGTGTAAACATATTTAGGGACTGGAACGTGATAGGGAGAGAGGAATCTGGATTTTTGACTCAAATAATGGGAGAAGTTGGAACAGTTGAACAAACAGATGAACATAGGTGGATGTTTGTGTCCACCTATGTATGTATCAACAGACCTTCATGTGATAATTTGCTTTTTCTTAGACATTTCAATGTTATTTAAGCCTCTCTCAGTTATATTGCATAAATCCAACTCATACTGGCTTAAGGAAAAAAGGAAATTTATTGGCTCTCATAATTGAAAAATCCGAGGTGTCTTTCCTCAGGTATAGCTGAATCTAGGTGTTTAGTAATCTGTAAATTGTCACTCTTCTTCTTTTGGCTCTGATTTTCTCTGTGTTGCCTCTGTTCTCTGAGAGCCTATTTTGTGTGTTTGTATATGTGTGGGGGTGGCAACTATGGCTTCCATTCTATCAGTTAAATAATCTCAAAGGAAGGAGAATGGATCTTTATCAATGGTTCTAGTAAGAGAGATGAAATGGACTCTCATTGGATCAATCTGACTCACGTGCCCAACACTAAGTCAATCACTGTCCAGGGCGATAGATTATTCTCATTGGCCAGAATAGGATCATGTGACGCCTCTAGAAATCTGAGTCAACTGCACCAGAATCATGCAGACTGAGTGTGATTCACCTGCCTACCCCTTCCAAGGAAAACTGAAGTGCTACCACAAGAATGGGACTAGATGCTGAGCAGGCAAAACCAACTTCTGTCTCCCATAATTTACTTCTAGTTCTAGAGCAGCAGCTGCACATTTGATGAATGAAAATGCTTAACTTTGGCCACTCTTGAGATCCTGCCTCACATCTGCTTCTCCATCATGATAGCCTGTTTTCTTGTCACTGGGAATCATGACTTCTTTCAAAGAGGGAAGACTGATGGTGTACATTGTTACCATGCCCCCCTGCAGTGGAGCTGGCTTCAGTTGATTTTTAAGCAGCTAAGGAAAGAATCCATATCCCCAGTCTGTATTCATAGTGTGAACTCAGTGTGATTAATAAAACGCCTCCTGAATAACAATGCCATATTGGCAATTATATTTATGGGATGTGCATAGAAATAATAGAGCTGCACAGTTTCACTGAGACAGGGACAGTGAGAATCAATAGGCACCTAAGGTATCATCCAACCCAGTGTTGCTCATGCTGTCAAATTCTGATTGTTTATAACATTGCTTTTTCTACTTCCACGTGAAAGCATTTTATTCAGATGTTTGCATGGATTCAAGAACCTCTGCTGATGGTTTTCTGCCACTTTGGGAACCCTTGATCTCATTCAGCCATCTTCATTTTGACAATTTAGGAAATTAAAAGAAATTGGTAATGAAGAGAAGTGATTTACACAGAGTCACATGGAAGAGCTAAAACAAGAACCTGTGTCCCTTGGACTCTTCTAATTTTGAGGTTTTTCCATGACAGTTGACCCTTGAACAAGGCAGGAGTTAAGGAATCCATCCTCCCAGTCCCACACAGTTGAAAATCCACATATAACTTTTAACTCCCCCAAAACTTAACTACTGGTAGCTTACTGTTGACTAGAAGCCTTACTGATAACATAAATAGTCGGTTAACTATTATATGTTTATATATTATGTCCTGTTCTTACCAAAAAGTAAGCTAGGGAAAGAAATTGTCATGAAGAAAATCATAAGGAAGAGAAAATACATTTATAGTATTGTACCATGCTTATTGAAAAAAATCTGCATGTAAGTTGATCTATGCAGTTCAAATCCATATTGCTCAAGGGTCAACTGCATATCAGGCTAAACCTGTTGCATGTTCTGTTGATACAGAAAGACTTGGTATTCTAAAAAATACTGACATTTAAGAGGAATTGCTAGAGCAATTTTTAGGCAAGTTAGACTTTTTCATTGTGTTCCTTTATGTCCACTTTTTAGAGGAAACCCATCCTTGCCCTCCATGTTTAATAAAAAGGGAAAGGGACCTGTCATGTGTTGAACAGTTACTCTGAAGTTCTTTAAACAGACTGACCATTCTGTCCAGGAGCTAGTGTGATTGTCATTTTATAGATGATGGAAGGAAGCTCAGAGAGATTGGAAATTGCCCAAGTTTGCACAGCCCACAATGAGGAGGGCCTACCAATCATCATGGCTGTGCCTTGTTTGTTCTTTAATGAACATTTTCTACAGGTAAGCAAGGACACTTCAAAGATGCTGAAAAGGTCATTGGCTGTTGTTTATTTACTAGACTGTCAAGGTGACATGTAAGCAATAATAGTAACAACAATAAAAATAATCTATAGCACTACATTCTTCAAGGTAAGAATATGCACTTAACCTTTCAGACCTTCAAAAAAGGAGGAGGAGGAGGTGGAAGAGGAAAAAGAGGAGGAGGGGGGTGGGAGGAGAAGGAGGAGAAGAAGGAGAAAAAAAAGCTTGCACCTAACCGTTCAGACCTTCAAAAAGGTAGAAGGAAGATGAGGAAGAGGAAAAAGAGGAGGAGGGGGATGGGAGGAGGAGAAGAAGGAGGAAAAAAAGCATATCCTGGCTTCTAGGGGCTGTTGACTTTCTAAGAACCTCCTCCTCTTTCAGCCAATGCAGAGATCAGCAATCCATAGCCTAAAGGTCATACTCAGTCTACTGCCTCTTTTTATAAACAAAGATTTATAGGAACACGTTCATATACATTCATTACCTATTGTTCATGGCTGCTTTTGTGCTACAATGGCAAATTTGAGTATTGCTGATGAAAACTGCATGGTTTACAAAGCCTAAAATATTCACTACTTTGCCCTTTGCAGAAAAGGTTTGGTGACCCCTGGGCTAAAGGAATGGTTTGCAAACTGTATTCTTGAGAGATTTATTAGTTCACTAAAATGGAACTCAAAAGTCTCTTTCACTAGGCATGGGTGTCAGTGTACAAGGTTATTGGGGCCTAATTTACCTCAAACAGAGCAGGTCCACTTTCATCTGTATTGCATACTGAGCTTTCACAGTTGAATCTGTGTTAGGTCAGGTGACGGACTGGAGACATTAGGTCAGATTCCTGGAGAGTCCTATAAATGTTTGTTTAACTGCTGACCCTGGGAGGAAAGTCCAGGTACCTGTGAAAAGTAAATTTGAGTATTTGGCACTTTTTTTTTTTTTTTTTTTTGTAACAATGAGAAACAGAAATTCTTCTGCCTAATACAAAAAAAAATTGCATTTACTTGAGAATCAGAGGCTTCTGAGTGTAATTGTACTGGGTGTTTTCCTTAGGAAATATGCCCTGCAATGACCATAAAGTTTGGGTGGATGATAAAAATAGTATATAAAATATGGTCTATAAAATATGGTCTATAAAAATAATGTGTTAGAACGGATATTTTGGTTGTGGAGAGTTTGATCATGCAGGAAGCCCCTGAGGCATATTACCAAAGCACTGAAAGTCTGAGATCTTTGTTCATAAGAGTAATAATAACAATGGGTACCATTTATGTAGCATTTACTCTAGAAAGAGTTCTAGGTACCCTTCCAACACTTCGCCTGGATAATTTCATTAAATCCTCAGCACGAACCTATGAATTAAGTACTCAAATTATCTCCATTTAACATATCAGAAGCCTGAGGCTCCAAGTTATCTAGTAAAAGAAGGTGGGGCTGGGACTAGAATCAAGCCTGTCTGACCCTAGCACATGAACTTACCTACGTACTGCTGTCTCAGTAGAATGTTGAGAATGAAGAACAACTATGGCTAGGAGCTGATTCCAATCTGCTCTCAGAGTGTCCAGGACCCAGGAGTCCAGACAATATATTAAGGTCTTCAATCAAATGCCCATATCTGTGTCTATAAAGGCTGAGCGCCTGCTTGCCAACTCTGAAATAATTGCAGCAGGAGACAGTGAAGTTTTGTTTTGGTTCCAAGTATGTGTAAATTCAAACATCTGTTTCTTTTGAAAATTTTGCTGAAAATATATGACCATATTTAATATATAGCCATGTAAACACATAGCTGAGGTTCCTTCTAGGACCATGGAAGGAGCCCATGAAGGTGGGGGATTAAGCTTCTACAATAGACAGTTGGCTGCTAGCTGTGAATTTGGGGATCACATGATTTTATAGTTCGTGAGACTATTACTAATGTTTGTCTTCTCATCTAGAAAGAAATTTTATAAGTAGAGAAAATATGTGGCCTTTGTTACTTCATTTTATTGTCACATAGTAGATACTCCTTTGTGTTTTAAGGTTCTAGGCTGAGCTTTATTTTTTGCCTTCTGTTTGAATCATCTTTCTGAGATGGGGAATGTAGCAACCACATTGTAGTTGGGAAAGAGGAGATATTCTGTCTTTTTTTTTTTTTTAAAGATTTTATTTATTTATTTGAGAGACAGTGAGAGAGAGCATGAGCAAGGAGAAGGTCAGAGGGAGAAGCAGACTCCCCATGGAGCTGTGAGCCTGATGCGGGACTCGATTCCGGGACTCCAGGATCATGACCTGAGCCACCCAGGTGTCCCGATATTCTATCTTTCAAAGAGGAAAGTTAATGCAAGGAATTGGTTAGCCAAGTGATGGAGGAGCTAAAGTGCCGAACAAAGGATGTTGAAGCACATCAAAAGTTATGGAATAAACTGAGGGTTACAGAAGGGAGGGTGTAGGGGGATGGGGTAACTGGGTGATGGGTATTAAAAAGAGCATGTGTTATGATGAGCACTGGGTGTTATAAGCAACTAATAAATCATTGAACACTGCATCAAAAACTAATGATGTACTATATGCTGGTTAACTGAACATTATAAAGAAAGAAAGAAAGATAGAATGGGAAAGAAAGAAAGAAAGAAATTAAAAACCCAGAAAGCTAGCTCCACCCTTAGGGATAGAAGGTCAAAGGAAGGAGACGGTTACCAGAGCTAGACCCCAGGATTATCTGACAAGAGACACAGTTATGGCAAGGACTGCCTAGTAGGAATGGGCACCATAAAGGAGGAGCTTCCTGGCTGGTGCTGGAACAATGGAGGAGAGTCATCGTCTGTCAGAGGGGCTGCTTGAGGCAGAGGGAGGAATGTACTGGCTTCTTTCCTCCTCCCACATTCAGTCTTCTCCCAGTGCCTTCTATCAACCCAGAGCCAGTTGGCAAGGGAGCCTTGGAAATGTAGTTTTCTGCAATAGAGAACAGAAAAGAATAAAGATTGGAAATAGAGCTGAGAGGAAAAAAAGTCACAAATATGCTTAAGGAATATTATGGGCTAGATTGTGTCTCACACACCCCACCCCCGCAACACATATGTTGAAATCCTAATCCAGTACCTAGGAATGTGGTTGTATTTAAATAAAGGATCTTTGAACAGGTAATTAAGTGAAGATGAGGTGATCGGGGTAGCCCTAATCCAATACAACTGGTGTCCTTATAAGAAGAGGGAATTTGGATCTGGATGAGCACAGAGGGAAGATCATGAAGAAGACAAGGAGAAGGCGGCCATCTAGAAACCAAGAAGACACCAGAAGAAACCAATCCTGCTGACACCTTGATCTTGGACTTGTAGCTTCTAGAATCATGAGAAATAAAGTTTTGTGGTTTAAGATACCCAGATTATGGTACATTGCTATGGCAGCCCAGACTACTGCAACCTCCAAAATATTCCAGGTTACAGTATTCTGAGATAGAAAATGGCCTATTATGACCTGTGGAGATTGTCTTTAACACTCCATGGTTAAGTTTGTTGTCCCCAGGTTCCTTTAGCTTCTGAATTACAGAAATCATTTGGGTCATTCCCGCAGATGGAAATCTCATTCATTATCATTTAATTCTCCTTTTCTTTCTGACGTTCCTAGAGTTCTGTGATGTCTCGCCTATGTGCAAAGTACATCAATTAGTTGTCTTATTATAGAAAGTACTCCCTTATCCATAGGCCAGGAAACAAAGAGGTGGTAAAATTTGCTTCTGAAACTGTCCAACTCCTCAAGGAAAAACAAAAATGCTTTTTGGAGCTACCTCAACTTCTATATGGGAATGGTTAAATAATAAATTCCTTCAGACCAGATGGCAATTTGATGCTTTAGAGGCAAACTGCTACCTTTTCATTTTCCCTTTGCTGCACCACAATTCATGTGGATCAGGACAACAGGAGCAGGAGGAAGAACGTTCTGCATTTTCTCCCCATCTGTTCCTGTAAGGTCAGTGTGATAACAATATGGCATTCACTGCGGGATGACAACACAAGACTCTAGACTCAAACCAGCAGAATCCTATTTTATTATAGGAATTTGTACTGCTAGACCCTGAAGGGAATTGTGGCCAATTCCAGAGCCTGAAAATATGATTACCGAGTCCAGTTATGTAATAAAAAGAACATTGTATTTGGCCACAAAATACTAGGACTTGGGGCCTGGCTATGGGGCTTCCCATATGTGTGACCTAAGGAAAATGACCTTTTCTCTCTGGACATGAGTATCCCATCTGTCAAGTGGGAGCAATACTTATCCTTTGACAAATTTAAAAAGCTGAGCAAACTGCAAAGCTGATAAATCTGAAGAAATCCTCACTGAGATAAATCATAAGAAAACTTTTGAAAATTACAGATAATGAGAAAGCAGCCAAAGAGAAACAATGTGTTACCTATGGGGTGCATCAATTTGAATTACAGAAGATTTCTCATATAAAATCATGAGGCTAAAAGGAAGCAACACAGTACTTTTCAACTGTTGAAAGAAAAGAACTGTAAATAATGAATTCTCTACCTGGCAAAATTATGCTTCAGAAATGAAGGGGACAAACACTCTCAGATAAAGGCAAACTAAAATAATTTGTTATTAATAAGACCTATCTTATGACCAGCTAAAGCAACTTCTTCAAACAGAAGGAAAAAAAAAAAAGAGGAAATCTTGGAGCATCCAGAAGGAGGAAGAGATGGAAAAAGAGAAATGTGATACAAACAATGTATTATCCTTTTCCTCATGAGTTTCCTAAATCATATTTGATGATTGAAACAAAAATTACAGCATGATCTGATACCCAAGACAATATTTAAGAAGGTAAAAGACTTTAAATGCATTGAGGTTTCTACACTACTCAAAATGGTAAGATATTGATACTAGTGGACTATTATGAGTCACATATGTATATTTGTAATGTCCAGAGCAGCCACTAAATAAAATTTTCCAAAGAGATATATTAAAAAATATTACAAATAAAATTGAACCCTAAAATATGTTCAAGTATTCTGAAGGAAGACAAGAGAAAGAAATGAAGACTAGAGAAAACAAATTGAATATACTACAACAACAATAAAAAATGACAAACTTAGGCACAAAGATATCAATAATTACATTAAATGGAAATGGTCTAAATATACCAATCAAAAGGCACACATTGATAGCCTTGATTTAAAAAAATTATAACTCAAGTATATGCTGCCCATAAGAAACTTCAAATTCAATAATGTAAGTAGACTGAAAGTAAAAACATGGAAAAAGAGATACAAACATTAATCGAAAGAACAGGATTACCCATATCAATATCTGATAAAGTAGACTTAAGAGCAAAGAAAATTACTAGAGACAAAAAAGGGACATAATGTGACAAAAGGATCAATTGCTAGGAAGCCATTACAGTCCTAAATATGTATTCACTGCACAACAGAGCCTCAAAATACATTAAACAAATACTGACAGAGCCAAAAAGAGAAATAGACAAATCCACAATTATAGTGGGGACATCAGTGTTCCCTTCCAGGAACTGACGGACTCTATTAGATGAGATCAGCAACTAATAGAAAATCAGCAAGGACAGAGAAGATGAGTAACACAATCAACCAACAGCATTTATATAATGTATATAGAACACTTTACCAAACAATAGCAGAATACACTCCCCTCACCCCAGTAGCCTTAGAACATTCACCAAGAACCTTATCTTAGGCCATAAAATGAATGTTGGCAAACTTAAAAATAACTGAAGTCATACACAGGGTACTCTCTGATCATAATAGAATCAAATTAGAAATCAGTAACAGAAAGACATCAAGAAATCCCTGAATGCATGGAAGTTAATGCCTTACTTAGAGGGGAAAACAATCTTAATTTAACAATGGCAAAGCCTCAATTATCTTATAGGTCCTCTTTAGCATATGAAAGTCCTTTTGAAAACCTCCCTTTTTCCCTACCCCCAACTCCCAAGTATATAACCCTTCACTCCTCACAACCTAGGTGCACCAGCTCCCTCTGCCCATGGGTCCTGTTCCTGTGCTTTAATAAAACCACCATTTTGCACCAAAAAAATAAAATCTTCCAAATAACTCAAAAGGAGTTAAAGAGGAAGTCCTAAGGGAAGTTAGAAAAAAAAAAAAAAAAAGAACTGGACAAAAGCACAAACATGACATCAAAATTTGTGGGATGCAGCTACAACAATATTGAAAGGAAAATTTATAGTACTGAATGTTACATGAAAATGAGGAAATGTCTCAAATCAGTAATTTAAGTCCCTATCCCAATATTTTAAGAAGGTAAAAAATGAGCAAATAATACAAGACAGAAATCAATTAAACTGAAAATAGGAAAGCAATAGAGAAAATCAGCGGGGAAAAATTAGTTATTGATAAACCTCTAGCAAGACTGACAAAAATTTAAAAAAGATATGTCACCAAAAATCATGAAGGAAATAGTGGTTAATACTTCAAATCTTTCAACCATCAAAAAAAAATGAGATACTGTGAGGAATTTTATACAAAAAATGCAAAAATTTGGAAGAAATAAGCCATTCCTTGAAAGTCACAAACTACCAAAACTCAACCATGATGAAATGGACAATATCAACAACCTTATAACCATCCAGGGAACTGAATGCTCAAGTAAAAAATCTATCAAAGAAATATCCAGGCTTGGCTGGTTTTACTAGAGATTTACCAAACATTTAGATTAAAAATTAACAATGAGGGGGGCCTGGGTGGCTCAGTGGGTTAAGTCTCTGCCTTTAGCTCAGGTCATGATCTCAAGGTCCTGGGATGGAGCCCAGCATTGGGCTCTCTGCTCAGCAGGAAGCCTGCTTCCCCACTCTTTCTGCCTACTTGTGGTCTCTCCCTCTCTGTTAAATAAATAAAATCTTTTAAAAGAAATTAATGATGATTTTACACAATGCCCTCTAAAATATAAAAGATGAGAGAATACTTCCCTATTCATTTTATGAGTCTGGTGCTGCCCTAATATCAAAACCATACAGAGATAGTACCAAACCAATTCAATACAAACCAAACCAAACCAAAACTATAGACCAGTATCTCTCATGCATGAACTGGAAGGCGAAAAGCCCTTAACAAAATATTAGCAAATCGAATCCAAACATTATAAAAAGAGTTACATACCATGACCAAGTAGAAGTTTTTCAAGTATACAAAGTTTGTTCAACATTCAAAAATCAATCGATAAAGTCCTCCATATTAATAGATTAAAGAAGGGAAATAATATACTCCTATCAGTTGACATAGAAACGCATTTCACAAAATCCAACACTCATTCATGATAAATTCTTTCTGCAAATTATGAGTAGAGAGAAAATACCTCGGCTTGATAAAGAACATCTAATTAAAAGTTACAGGAAGCCTCATACTTAATAGTAAGAGACCGGCTGCTTTTTCCCCAAGATCAGGAAACAAGGCAAGGCTGTCTACTTTCCCCACTCTTATTCTATTATAGTACCGAAAATTCTAGCCACTGCAATAGGCAAGGAGAAGAATTAAAGTCACAAACTGGAAATAAAACTATTTCTGTTTGCAGATGATATGATGGTTTGCATATAAAATTCCAAAGAATCTACAAAAAAATTTCTTGAGCTAATAAATGAGTTCAGCCAGGTCAGAGGACACATAATCAATACACAAAAGTCAACCACATTTTTATAGACTTACAATAAACATGCAGAAACCGAAATTAAAAATACAGTCACTTCGGATAAAATTACTCAGGTGTACTTTCAAGAAAAAAAAAGTTCCTTATTTGCATGCTGAAAATTTTAAAATGATAATGAAAGAAATAATGAAGACCTAAACAAATAGAGAAACATATGAATTCATGGATGGGAAGATACAATGTGGCAAAAATATCAGTACTTCCCAAGTTGATGTATAGAGTTAGTGCAACTCCTATCAAAATCCAAGCAAGATAATTTGTAAGCATAGACAAGTTTATTCTAAAGTTTATAGGCAGCAATGGCCACAGTTGCCAAACTGTGTAAGAGCCAAGATGCCCTTAAACAGACAAATGGATAAAGAAGATATGGTCCATATAAACAATGGAGTATTATGCCTCCATCAAAAATGATGAATACCCAACTTTTGTATCAACATGGACAGGACTGGAAGAGATTATGCTGAGTGAAATAAGTCAAGGAGAGAGACAATTATCATATGGTTTCACTTACTTGTGGAGCATAAGGAATAACACAGAGGACATTGGGAGATGGAGAGGAGAAGTGAGTTGGGGGAAATCGGAGGGGGGTACAAGCCATGAGAGACTGTGGACTCTGGGAAACAAACTGAGGGTTTTGGAGGGGAGGGGGATGGGGAGTTGGGAAGGCCTGGTGGTGGGTATTATGGAGGACACTTATTGCATGGAGCACTGGGTGTGCTGCATAAACAATGAATCTTGGAACACTGAAAAAAATTTTTTTAAATAAAGTTTATATGGAAAAGCACAAGCTACAGAATAGCTGAAATTATCTTGACAATTGTCAAAGTGGGAGGAGTTGCCTCCTCTCAAGACTTATGATATAGCGGGGCGCCTGGGTGGCTCAGTGGGTTAAGCCTCTGCCTTCGGCTCAGGTCACGATCCCAGGGTCCTGGGATGGAGCCCCGCATCGGGCTCTCTGCTCAGCAGGAAGCCTGCTTCCCTTCCTCTCTCTCTGCCTGCCTCTCTGCCTTGTGATCTCTCTCTGTCAAATAAATAAAATCTTAAAAAAAAAAGACATGATATAGCTACAGTAATCAAAACAATAAATGGAACAGCATAGAAGACTCAGAAATAGATTCATGTAAATAAGACTGATTTTTGAGAGTCACAAAAGCAACTTGATAGAGGAAGCCTTTTTAGGAAATGGTGCTGGAGCAATTGGTCATCCATAAACAATAAAAAATCAATAAAGGGAAAACCAGTGAAACCTCTCAACCTAACCCTTACACCTTACACACAAAAATGTCAGATCATGGACTTAAATATAAAACATAAAACTACAAAATAATAAAACTCTTTGACGAGAAGAACAGGAGAAAGATCTTCAAAATACAGAACAAAGTTAATTTGGCATTGAAAACACAAATCATAAAAGGAAAAAATTAATAAATTAGGCCTCAACAAAATTAAAGACTTTTCTGGTGCAAACCCTCATGTGAAGAGGATGAAAAGGCAAGTTGCAGACTGGGAGAAGCTGTTTGCAAACCACATATTCCATAAAGGGTTGGTACCTCGAATACATAAAGAATTCCAAAAGCTGAACAGGTTTTACTCTAATTAAAAAATGAACAGGGGTGCCTGGGTGGCTCAGTGGGTTAAAGCCTCTGCCTTTGGCTCAGGTCATGATCTCTGGGTCCTGGGATCTAGCCCCACATCAGGCTCTCTGCTCAGCAGGAAGCCTGCTTCCCTCTCTCTCTCTCTCTGCCTGCCTCTCTGCCTACTTGTGATCTCTGTCTGTCAAATAAATAAATAAAATCTTAAAAAGAAAAAAAGAAAATGAACAAAAGTCATGGAGAGACATTTCACTAGAGGTTTGCCCATGGAAAAGAAGCACAGAAACAGTTGTCCAACATCATTCGCTACTAGGGAAATGAAATTAAAGCCGTGAAATATCACTACATACCTATCAGAGCGGCTGAACTCCACCACCACCACCAAAATCTGTAACAGCAAATGCTGAGGAAGTTGCAGAGAAATCAGATCACTCATAAGTTGCTGATCTTTACCAGTGTAAGTTGGTACTGTCATTCTGGAAAATAGTTTGGCAGTTTCTTATAAAACTGAACATGCCATTACCATTTGACCCAATATTCTCACTGCAATTTCTCACATACAATTTCTATGTATCATAGAAAAATGAAAACTTATGTTCATACAAAAACCTATACTTGAATGTTTATAACAGCTTTTTCTGTAATAACCAAATAACCAAAAACTGGAATAAGCCCATGTACCCTTCAGTGGGTGAAAAATTAAACTGTGGGATCCCATACAATGCCTAACATTCCGAACACGCTGATAGCAATAGAAAGGAATGACTGATAGAGTCAAATACTTGATACATCTCCAAAGAAACACTTCAAGTGAAAAAAGCTAACCCCTAGAAGTTCTATAGTATAGGATTCCATTTATAGAACATTCTTGAACTGATGATGTTACAGAAATGGAGACCAGATTAGTGGTTTCCAGAGGTTGAGAGTTAGGGAGGGGTATTAAGGATTTAATTCTGTGCCTCCCAAATTATTATGTTGAAAACCTAACTCCCAGTGCCTTAGAATGTGACCTTAATTAGAAATAGTGTTGTTGCAAATATAATTAGTTGAGATGTGGTTAAAATGAGATAAGATGTGTCCCTGATTCAATATGCCTGAGTTCCTTATAAAAAGTGGAAACACACACACACATACACACAACATATAGAGAACACTGTGGGAAGATAAGGGCAGAGAAAGCCAAGTCAAAGAAACCCAAAGTTTATCAGCAAACAACGAGAAGCTAGGAAAGAGAGATGGACTAAATTCTCTCTCATACCACTCAGAAGGAACCAAATCTGCCAGTGCCTTGGTATTGGCCTTATAGCATCCCGAATTGTGAGGCAATAGATTTCTGTTGTTTATGCTACACAGTTGGTGGAACTTTGTTATATAGTGGCCTTGAAAACTAAAGGGTATGCTTTTAAGAAGACTACGTAGAGATCCTTTCACTATAAAAATATTCTGAAACTTGTCTGTATCAAAGTCAGCATCCTGGTTGTGATATGGTACCACAGTTCTGGAGTGTGTTACCATTTGGAGCACTGCATAAAGAGCATTTATAATTTCTCTGTGTTATTTCTTACAATTCTATCTGAATCTACAATTAATTACTCAAAAATTTGTTAAAAGCATACCTGATATGCTAAAGAAAACATACATGATATGCTTGAAATTTTTTTTGCATCTATTTAACCTTAAAATTAAAAAAAAAGTCATAATTTTTGCAAAGTATATATTTTCTCAAAAACTTTTAAGGGTATATACTAAGGAAAAAGTTGGAAGACAACGCTGTGGAATCAAGCACGGTTGTTTCTCTAAGAAGCTGGCATGTCGAGACCAATTGAGAGCAGTCCTTGGGGAGTAACGACCATGATTCCTTGAAAACAGGCTTCAGCTGGGAAGAAGAAGTATTTAAATCTGGAGCATAATCTGTGCTTTTTATTGATTTTCCTCTTGTGGCTGTGTCCCTGAAAGGGGCTTTGAGTCTGTAGGGCCTTGCCTCCTTTAGTTAACCTAATGTCTCTACCCCTGCCCCATTCTGTTACTCTCTCCGACCATGTTCACTGTCAGCCAAACACATGCTCTGGAATTCTCTGCAAATATGGAACCGGTCTTTTTGTTTATCTGCAGAAAAAAGGCCAAATGAAGTTAGTTTGGGGAGAGAGTGTGTATGTATGGTTTGAGACCAACTAGAACTGGGGGTGGGGAGATCCTTTTAAATACTTTTCTTTTCTTTGTGTCTCAAGGACAGGCACACTATCTATGCTCTTAGCGTCTGATGATCTCTTTTCTTTCTTTACTACACTGGACTTAAATAAATAAGATAATGCAGAAAAGCAGCCATCAAGGCACTAGGCACAGAGGAGCCCCGTCCTCCACGGTGTGGTTTGGAGGAAAAAGCTTCGCTTTACCGGCTGCAGGGCCCTGGGTTCAAACTCAGCTCTGGTACTCATCAGCTCACTCAATCTCTCTGGGCTCCGTTTTCGTATCTGTAAGGTGTGGACCACACTTGACTCTCCAAGGGTTGCTAGGAGGGTGAAAAAGAAATGAGATGTCATGTGTGGAACTCCTGGCAGATGGCTGGACACAGAGTAAACACTCAATAAGCCTTAGTTCCCTTTTCCCTTCTGTTAATTACTGAATGAATAAAACCATCTGATAAACTAATTTATGAGAAGGCCATTGGAATGTCAGCCATTGATTTTTATAGGTTTAATATAGCTCCAGTTAATGACTTATGGATTCCTGTGTGGTCAGGCTCCACTAGAGGTGTCTATTAATGTCGAAAAAGGCGGTGGGTGGCAGGCAGCCTCAGGGCTAGATGCCAGACCTTCCTCTGGCCCAAGATGAGCAGGGATGCTTGATCAAGACATAGTGTTTTCTTTGGTGTCTAAGTCTGAATCTATTACATAGAACCCCTTCACACAGGACCCTTCAGAGCTAGTGGCAATGGCCTCTGGAATGAAAATGCATTGTTTCTCCAATTCTGAGGCAGTGATCTTGAGAGGAGATGACGAATTGCACTGACGGAAAACAGCCTCTTGTGCAAGGCTGCCCAGGGTCAAATCTTAGCTTTACTACCCACTAGCTCTGTGAACCTGGGCAAGTCCTTCACTTTTCTTTTTTCTTTGCTTCAATTCCAATAGTAATAGTGTCCAACTCATGGGGTTGTCATGAAGATTAACGAGTTAATTTAAAGAAAGCAATTAGAACCATGCCTGGCACAAAGAAAGCACTATATAAATGTTGACTATTATTATTATTTCAAGCTTAGGAGAGCTGTTCAACAGATTTGGCTGCCATCAGCCACCACGCCCCTGAGCAAGCCTACTAAGGACAATGGCAGGAGGTGCCTGGGGAATAGAAGTGGCTTATTATACTATACTTAATTATAATAGTTCCAATTTATCAAGTATAAATTGTACCCATATAGTATCAATATAGTTGGAACATTATAATGGAGAGGGGCTGGGAAGGAACCACTTAGGTATTTAAAAGAGAGAGAGCATAAACCAGGAAATTGGTGACACAGGTAGTAGAAGAGCGACAAGGCTTTCTGGGATATGAGGGAACTCTGAGATTAGCCCTAGCAGAGGGCGACCTCCACCCCTGGGCTGGAAAGACAAGAGAAGACTTTCCGGTAATTGGCAGGCGTCGGGTGGGGTTCAGCAGTAGGAACTAGAACCATGGAGGACCTGTTTGCTAGGAGCTAGGGTCACGGCGGCAACGTTACTATAGGGATGCCACCAAGTCAGGGAAAGGGAGAGAATTCCGTGGCTTCTGTCTTCCTCGCACCCTCCATTCTCCCATGGGGACTCCCATTCGCCAACCCAGCCACAGCCAGCCTGTGAAGTAGAGCAAAAGGAAGCCGGAGGAATGGATGTGAAAACTAGAAGGTCCAGGACAGGTACAGTGCATCACTGGCATAAACATATGAAGGAGGCATTTTTATTCCCCAGTTTATAGATGCAGATACTGAGCCTGAGGGAGATTCAGTTAATGGTTCAAATATTCACAACGGTCGAAGTGGCAGAGGCAGGAATGAAATCCAAACCAGCCCAACTCCAAAGTCCCGTTTATGCAGTGAGGCTTCCTGACTTGGTTCTAGAACTAAGTCCGTGCTCCATGGTCAGCCTCACCTCCACTGGTCTGAATGTCCCACATGGAATCCCCTCCTTGCCTTTGACTCTGCTTGGGAATCGTCAGGTCACGCTTGACCTGAAGGGGTATGGCTTTCATGGCAGCTCTTCAGGCATTTGGGCAAGTGGGTGAGAGAGGTCTTTGGAGCCTAAAGACCTAATGCTTTTCTAGTCACACCTTGCCTCCAGGCCTCTACCCCACTGGGTCCCAAATCAGATACATCGGTGTCCCTTTGAGGGAACTTTGTAAATATAATTCTCTTTATCTTTGGAGATTCTAAATCAGACAGGGTAAGAGGGATCCAGAAGCTTAAGATACATGACTTTAAAACTTTCTAGAAGTCTGGCCTTGACTCATATCCTCTAGGTTTGCCATCTGCTCTGATCGCTTGAAGTGGTGGTCAGGAGTTGCTTTGTTCAAGTTACATTAGTCATTAGAGGTCACAGTCACATCCAGCTGGCCTCATGGCATCTGGAGTGAATATGGGGGAGGCCAGGGAGACCTTTCTGGCCCCTGAGGCCAGCATAAATTAGACCGCTTTCGTACCTGCTATTAAACTGCTTTGGTATGCAAACATACCAGTCCATAATAGGTTTTCTTCCAACCTGGGAAATCTCTCCCTGTATATGTTTTGCTGCTTCTATCTGCTATGCCAAAATTTTACATCCACTCTTTAGAGTCTGTAAAGACTCCACCAAGAGGGACTGTTTGGCACACAGAGCTATTTCGCTCACTTTGTTCCCGGATACTCAAGCTTCCTGGGCTAGCCCGGAACTATCTCATGGCTGGAGAATTTGGGTCTCGGTTTGGAGGGTAATTCAATGTGTGATTATTCCTACGCAGGAATCTTACCTAGAGATCTTTTTCCCTAAGTGCTAAGTATATGAATTCCAAGTTGAAATGCTACTAATTTCTAAAAGTCTCAATTTTGGTTGAACTCTGGAATAAATGGAGAGCTTTAAAATATTGATGCAAATAAATATTTCACCCATGGGCATCCTGATTAAATCAGTCTGTGGGCTGGGTTTATGTTTTTTTAAGTTCTCTAAGTGATTCTAATGAATTAATGGATTGGGAAGAATCAATTGTAGTACCTCCCTACTTCTAGGACGTGCTTTGAAAATAGGTGAGCCTAGCTTCAGATCTGGGGTCAAGTATGTAAGAGCTATGTGAACTTAGCCATTTGATTTCTCTGAGCCGGTGGCATGCAAAGGGAGTGTGGGGTGGGGAGCAGGAAAGTGGTAAGACGAAGCAGCTTACCCCAGGTGATAAAGGAATACATTATCTGCGGAAAAATTTAATGCAATAAAGCAAATTAAGGTCAGTTTGCTTTTTGTTTTCACTAAACACTGGTAATTTTAAGCAATGTTAGTAATAAAACACTTCTCCCCACAGGACCAACTCTTCTCACCTCTAGGTACCTCTCCCCGACCTTCCTTGTATGCCATGCCACTGAGCTTAAGTTTCGTTATCTGTAAAGATGAGTCAAGTAGCGATAAAAGGACACGATTTTGTCTTCGCAGTTTAGAAATCATAGGTTTGAACTCTGTCTTGATCACTCTCCTGGACTGGCTCTCCAGCTATACTGCTTGGTTGGAATTTCATCTCCATCGTTATAACTTTGAGCAAATTAATCTCTCTGCTTCCGTTTTCCTTACCTATGAAATGGGGGTAAGAAGATATCTACCTCATGGGGACGCCTGGGTGGCTCAGTTGGCTAAGTATCTCCCTTTGGCTCCTGTTGTGGTCCCAGGGTCATGGGATTGAGCCCCGTGTCCAGCTCCCTGCTCAGCGGGAGTCTGCTTCTGCTTCTCCCTCTGTTCCTCCCCCCAGTTCATGTACATGCACCCAATCTCTCTCAAATAAATAATCTTTGAAAAAAAAAAAAAGGAAGACACCTTATCATATTTCCTCATCCATGAGACAATAAATACAAAATGAGGGGCGCCTGGGTGGCTCAGTTGGTTAAGTGGCTGCCTTCAGCTCGGGTCATGATTCCAGGGTCCTGGGATCGAGCCCTACACCGGGCTCCCTGCTCAGCAGAGAGCCTGCTTCTCTCTCCCCCTCTCCCTGACGCTCTGCTTACTTGTGTCTCTCTCTAACTCTCTGTCAAATAAACAAATAAAATATAAAAAATAATAATAAATAAATAAATACAAAATGATGTGAATCATGCCCTCAGAGTAAGCACTCAGTAAGTATTAGATATTGTTATTTGGCTTAAAGTTAGATGTTTATTTAGTAATGATTATTGTGTTATAGCTACTAAAGATTTGTCAAATACCTGTATTTCTGATCAGTATCATTTGCTTCTATACAAGATAGAAGGGTACTCACCCTCTAAAGATACCAAGACAGTGGACTCATTCAGCCTCTCTCGTTACCCGGCTCCTTGTCTACTCTATAAATCTCTTTCTTCTGTCCCTTCAAATCATATTTATGCTGGAGGTAGACAGGATCTCGTTGTCAGTGTTTCAAGTCGCTAGTCATGGCAGGCCTCCAGTTCCCTGCCTCAAATATGTTAAGATAGATCATTTTTTCCGAAGGAGAATCTGAGGAAAGAAAGTTGGGCTTTCTTTGGGCTAATAGGTGTGCAATTCTGGTTAAACATGAAATTTTGATTTACCAGTCCCAATATCACTTAATCTTACTCATTCTGATAACATTGTCATAATAATAACGTTTACGGTATATCAGCTCTGTGTTAAGAGATTGACAAGTACCATCTCATTTAACGCTCATTACAACTCTTAGGTATGTTCTATTTCTGTCCCTGTTCTATAGGTGAGAAAACTAAGCCAAAGGAAGTAAGCACTTCTCTGATAAGTACAGCTAATAAGTGGTAGCTTGAACCCAGGTTTTTAGCTCCATGTTCTTAAAAACACCACCATCAGTGTGAGGGGGGGCGGGCACACAAACCTATTGCTTCCTTATAGCACATATTACCTTAGGGTCAAAGTTGGAAAGTGTACATTTTCAGCAGACAGCTCAGCAGGTCTAGAGAGAAAAGCTCCACCTGGGTTAATTCTGTAGATGGAGTAAGTTAGGAAAGTTCTACATTTGGAGCCTGTCTTACGTGGAATTCAGAGTCTGCACATACCCCTCATAATGTTGGAGTGTCTAGCTATAGTCTTGCCAACATGGCTGGGCAGGTTTGTGGTCTTCTCCCCCACTTGGTAAGGTCCCCCCACCAGCTTCCATCCCTGAAACATCCAGACATCAGCTGGCATTGTAGAGTATCTTAGATTTGCTCTTAGCTGGATCTGGTCCTGTGTAGTTCAGTCCATCCCCTTCCATGGGCCAATGCCCACTGGTTGGTGCTTCCATTGGAATCCTTTCTTGGCTGGCTCAGTGTTCTTGTGAGTTTCCATCTCCGCACACATAGACCCTCAGCTGTCACCATATAGTCTAGCCCCTTTCCTCATGAATCCATTTGCGCACATTGATTTTCTAGCTCGTTATTGCAATGGCCATTACAATTACAACTGGCTTCCTAATTCATAGCTGTTCTGATCATCAAGACAATTATGGTTAATTCTCAGTAGCTCTTATTGTTATCTTTAATATTCATTTATTCTCTTTCTTTTTTAATATAATTATGGCTTGAGTCAGGGCATTCCAAGCTTGTAAGAGGTGAGGGCACGCCACACGGTATGGTGCAGTCAGTGTAGTCTGGGCCTCCTTATTGCAAAAACAATATTATAGTAATAAAGGAAGTTGAAAAGGAAAAAAAAAATCTTAATTTCACCACTCTTGCAAAACTGTTTTCGTGTTTTCCCATTTCTTTCTAAATTAGTGGAGTGCTTATACTCCATGGTAATTACAGTGTGAATATGATTTTGTATATATATTTTTTCTTTTAGTTAACACGAGGCCAAATACAGTTTTCTATGTTGTCTTACTGTATGTATAAATTTTAGGTTGGATTAGAAAGAATTTGAGTCCCTAGCTGTGTGACTGTCAGCCTGTTGACATAGCCTTTCTGAGCTATCCTGATAAGGTAGTTTGTGATGCTTTTGAAGTTTTTGTGAGAAGTCAGTGAGAAGACAGATATGCAGATGATTCTAAGAGGACTCAGAACAAGGAGTTTCAATACTTGTTAGCTCCCATGTCATTCCCTCCCAAGATTTGGCTTTAAAGGCCTATCTTTGATCAATATCTCCCTCTTTGGGGCTGAAAAGCTTGGTTGCTGAGATTCCTTGGAGAATGCAGATACCTCTTGGAGTTATAAAGCCTAATAAATTAGCAGTTGAATTTACTGAGAAAGACCACTGGAAAGACAGCCTTGCGAAGTCTTATTAGCCATTTGGCTGGCCCACCAATAAAATTTCTCGAAAAGCACCATCTTCCTTCATCCTTTTTGTCCCTGGGGCCAAAAAACCTGATTCTTCTCTATTTTTTTTTAAAGATTTTATTTATTTATTTGACAGACAGAGATCACAAGTAGGCAGAGAGGCAGGCAGAAAGAGAGAGGGAAGCAGGCTCCCCGCCGAGCAGGGAGCCTGATGTGGGGCTCGATCCCAGGACCCTGGGACCATGACCTGAGCCGAAGGCAGAGGCTTTAACCCACTGAGCCACCCAAGTGCCCCCTTCTCTATTTTTAAACCTTAGTTCTCCAACTTTACAGCTTGCAAAAAAATTACCTTAAACTACATTTAAAAAATGTTAGCCATTCTCCATAATTTGCCATCCTCCTACGACTGCTTTATTTTTAGATAGTAGTAGTTGTGATCAATATGAAATTTAGTATGCCTTTGCACACTGCTGCTAAGAGTCACAACTTTCATTTTCCATTTCATAGCCCCTATATTACTAGCTAGTGCCCCCATGGTTGAGCATTCAGGTTGTTTGAATGTCTTACTGTTTATTATATGTAGTGCTGCAATGAACTTCATCTAATGATTATTTTATTTTTTTTACCTTTAAAACACTTCTCCAGGACAAATCCCAAGGAGTGGATTTACAGAGTCCTAGGGAGTAAGCTTTCTAATAGTGCCTGGAACATACTGATGCAGCTTTCCAGAAGATTCACACCAATTTAACCCTCATATCTTTAATATAACAAATGCTTTGCTGATACATAGGATGGTCAATTCATACCAACTCTTTAAAATCATAGCAAAGTAGATTAAGAAGAATTTTGTAAAATGAAAAAAATATAATTTTTTTTGAGTAAGTGAATCATCATTCAGGGCTTTCTTGTCTCTATTTATTTGTTTGTTTATTTGTTTTCTAAGCTTTTTAGAATTTATATTTGTTTGTTTGTTTGTTTACTTATTGAATTGGCCTCAGCCCTGTCCTAAGCTTGTGTTAGATGCCAGAAGTGAGAAGAGAGTGACATGGAAAGGGAGATTGTTATCATCCGTTACAGTTTAAGGACAAATCATTCTAGCATGGATTTTAACAACAACCCTGGAAAGGCTAAGGGGCAAAGATCATTCTCACTTTACAGACACCAGAACTGAAACTCAAGAAGGTGCAGAGTCCCCTGACTCGTCAGCTCCCCAAAATAAACGTCGACTTTCATCTTTTGGTCTGCTGACGCCGCAATCAGTACTCTTTAAATGGCACAGTTCCTGTGGCTCAAACATGGTTTACTTACAAAGTTGTCAGAGAATAAATCGGGACGTACAGAGTGCTGATTTCTTTGAGGAGGAGGGTGATGACTGACATTGATCGTGTTTACTCTGCATCAGACATGTACCTTGTCTCATTTAATCCTCATGGCAATCCTGCAAGGTGGGTATTATTAGTATCTTTATAGATGAGGTCAGAGAGTCAGGAAAAGGTGAAGTCACTTGCGTAAGATCACAGAGCTAAGAAGCGACAGAGCCAAGATTTAAAGGCAGGAAGCCCGACAGAGCTCCTGCTCACAGCACCTGCTCTGTATTTCTCTGCATCTGCTCTACATTTCTTCCCTTGGCTAAGTTCCTTTCTGGTCTGGAGAAAGGATCTCCTTCCACCTGTCCTGCTTGGAGAAGCAGCGGTGGGACTGCCTATAATGGCAAAAGTGACTGGGGCATGTGGAGGAGCAGGTCACTGGCATTTCTGAACCTAAGTTGTCTACTAAGTGGCCTGTGGCAAAAAAGAAAAAAAAAAAAAACTGAATTCCCTTTGTTCTCTGCTTTTATGTTGCCCAAAGGAAAACCAAAGCAAAAAAAAAAAAAAAAAAAAAAAAAAAAAAATACCCTTTGAAGCTGTCTTCTAGATGAAAAAGTAAGCAGACCCCTTGGCAGGGAGATACTCCAACCTGAGAGCAGAATTTCAGTAGTTGCCCTGATGGCCAGTGCCTGAGGGCAGCTGCCCTGGGGGAGGACAGACACGAGGCCCAGAGGCCGCTCCGCACCTTTCTTCATCCCATTCATCCATTTCTCTTCCCAAGAATGTCCATTCTTTTAAGCCACGTGAATGGGAGGGTTTGAGCATCCTTTAAATGACACAAAGTCAATTAATATGCAAACTATTAATAAGCTTGATTCTTTTCCTATATTCAGAATGGCAGTGGTTGTGTTTTGAATGGACAGGGTGTGGTGGGCAGGGAAGGAGATGATCTGGAGGAGAGATCTTTGCAGCATCCTTGAGGATCCTGGATTCTTGCTCACCCATGCCTCTATTCCGCTCCCATGTGTACATGCGCGTGCACACACACACACACACACACACACACATCCCTTTGATGACAAGAGTGCATTTGACTCTTGTAATCACCAGTTACCTTAAAATAATGGCTGTAATAGTGAAATATTCCTGGGGCCAAGGCTGGTCCTCAGTGAAATGCATTTAGTGAACCCCTCCTTTTGGGTCTCTTGGCTCATGGGACTCATATTACTCTCTTTGGGAACCTACAACCTACATCCTTCATCCCGCTTTCTCCAACTCCCAACAAAGGGCCATGCGCCCCAATTCCCATGGGCTTTGACTTGTAGCCTTGTATGACTGCTTCTGCAGGGAAAGGTTTTATGAAACAAAGATCATATGCTGGAGGATCCCCGGGAGCATTTTGTTCGGCCTGTGCAGTGTCTAGGAAATATCAAACCTCATGAGATTTCACATAAAAGTTGAATGTGTCAGCTTTTGATGGGGGATGTTGGGGATCTCACAATGTGTCCATGACCGCCTTCCAATCTCTCAGCACTTAGCTGGCACTGAGCAGAGGTAGCCCCTGCCTTGACTACAGTTTCTTTTTACCCCTCCAATGGGTTGCTGGAGAAGTGGAGGCTCCCTATCAATCAATCTGTAGGTCATGCCCTTGTGCTGCTCTCTCTGCACACCATACTGCCTACTGCCGGGCCATGCCCAGTGGGTGAGAATCAGAGATTGTGGTCAACCGTCTAGGCACTTACCCCTTTCTTGAGAGCCTACCTTTTGGCAGCTGAAATGGTTTGCTTCATTAATAAGATCATTACATGAATCGTTAAGGTAAAATGTTTTTACCCAGTGTCAGCTGTTCCTTTTACACTATCCCCTGCCCCCTTGCTATGTAAGAACAGAGCTTTACCCAACCCCCAGGGAAGCAGACAGTCCATCCATTTTGCACACACAAACCCTTTGCCTTACTCTTGCCTCCCCCAGGCCCAAACCTTTTGTCCCAGGACAGGGCTTCAAATATAAAAGACTGAACTGTGAGGGGAACAGCTCTTGGCCCCTTCTCTCCCTGACCTCCAGGACTATTCACTCTCCAATTCAGAACAATGAACTTTTTCTTTTCTTTTCTTTTTTCCCTAATGGCATAAAAAATTTTCCCCTCCATTGCTCTGATGCAAACTTAGAGGTATTTGGTCATCTCACTAAAGATCTGATGCCCCCTGGCTCTAATGCTCTTACCCCAGTCATGATCTCTGCAGCCCCATGTTTCTTTATCTGGAGTATTCAAATAGACTGTAGTATGTATATCTCACGTTTTCCTCAGAAAACAAAGCAGGCTACTTTTTTTTTTCCTTCCTCCCTCAGAAGCTTTTGGTTCCTTGGGAGATTAACATCAAAAGACTTTGATCCAGTCCTATTAGACCAATGGCTCTGAGACTGTTTGAATGCAAATGATTTCTCTGCAAACTGTCTCACTCTTGCTCTCATGTTTACCTTCTTATCGCCAATTACTCCTTGAACCTTTTGTACTAGATATTATTCACTGGGTGGCCAGGATGCTTCTAGAAGATACTCTCTTTCTAATCAAGTCAGGATGCAAACATAAAACAGAGCAAATGAGTGCCTTGAGAGGCCCACTGCCAGCATAGGTCTCATTTTTCACTAACTCACCTTTCACATTCAACAAAAAGAAACTCAGGGACTGAAAGGTGAGTCTCCCCGCCCCCTGTGCTGGGAGCATCCTATCCCTTGAATTACGCTCTGGCCCATTTTTCAAGAGTTGTACCACTAGACACATTTCCTTCGGCTTCTAAGGGAGTTTCTGAAGAAGGCCCGGAATTAAGGTTTCTTTTTTTGTTTTGTTTTGTTTTAAGTAGAGTCAATTGTGTATGGAGAGATTAAGGAAACAGCATTATTATCAGAGCTGGTACCTTCTTTTCGATTCACTGCCATTGATTAAAACTTGGCAAAGGGATTCTTTGTTAATTTGCATGACATTCACATCACATGCTGTCAGATAACTGACTGTGTCTTCTAATTCTTATCCTTTGTAACCCTGAGATGTCAGATAGCCTGACGGATTTGTTCTAAATTGGCTTAATTTCCAGCCTAAGCAGGCTGAGATCTGAAAGGCCGGTTAAGAAGATCACTTAGAAAATAATCTTCCAGGGGCGCCTGGGTGGCTCAGTGGGTTGGGCCGCTGCCTTCGGCTCAGGTCATGATCTCAGGGTCCTGGGATCGGGCCCCGCATCGGGCTCTCTGCTCAGCAGGGAGCCTGCTTCCTCCTGCCTCTCTGCCTGCTTGTGATCTCTCTGTCAAATAAATAAATAAAATCTTTAAAAAAAAAAAGAAAATAATCTTCCAGATAAATCTTAGAAATGTAAAATATTTTCCAGTAAAGCTCAATTTTTAATCAAACCTGATTGCATATAAAAACCTGTATTAAAACGGCACGTCTACTGATTATGAAATTTTCCTCTTCCATATTATAGGTTGGTAGACACCCGTGTAACACATGGGGGTATGAAGTGAATAGTGAAGATTGAACCACAGTGTGTTTGCTACGTGCATTATGCCTTTATAGATACAGAAATTAAATGGATTAGATACCTCCATGTGAATTTCACACATACTCCATAAGAATTATCTTTTCAAAATAAAACTCATTTTTCTCCTCCAAACACTCCTTCTCCTCTGTATTACCTGCCATGATGAGTGGCACCATCACTTAGCCCGCACTCAAGGGAGATATCAGAGAACCTTCAATAACCCGTCCCTGTAGCTCTCACACATCTTGTGTGCCACCATGTCATAAAGGTTCTTCCTAAAAGTTCTCTGTAATTGGACTCCTCTTTCCCATCCCTCTGTGGAGTCCTTGGTTTTGGTTCTCATCACCTGGAACAATAATAGATTCTTAAGTGAGAAGCCTCCATCTTTCCCTCTCATACTCTCTCTTCTACCCCAACTTTGCTGCCAGGATATTCTGAAGCCCAGGCCTCCCTACATCAATCACCGCGATGCTCAGACAACACCAACAACTTTAGTGGATTCCTATGTTGTCTATGGGATAAAAGCCCTGACACAGGAGGAGCTCTGAGGCTGTCATGATCTTGCCCCAATCTACATTTATGGCCTATTTTTCTGCTTCCTCACTTTCACTGTAGGACTGAACCAAGCAAAATTCTACCTGTTCCAAGTTTCTGGGCCTTTGCAGTGCTCTCTGCTCCAGCAGAGCGGTGAGTTATGTACTAACCTATAAATAGGACAGGTAGTTTTATCTTGTTGCCTGGGTTGGGATATGCAGTTAATGTCTTCTCTTTCTCGCTACTGTTTCACAGTCTTCTAACACCCTGTCTTGTCCACTCAGTAGTTTACACCATATGGTGATGCCTGTATTCCCTTTTGTCTTTGTAGTAATAGCTGAGCCAGAATTCTTTTCTTTCTCCTCATTTTTAAGAGAGTAGACCGTCCAGGTTTCCAGGCAGTATTCTCTTGCTCCGAGAACTGTTCAGCACAGTGGTTCTGAAACTTCAGCGTGCATCGGAGTTCCCGGAAGAGTTTGTTAAACACAGACCATTGGTCCCCACCCCTTGAGTTTCTGATTCAGGAGCTCTGGACCGTGGCCTAAGAATCGGAATTTTTAACAAGTTTCCAGGGGATGCCAGTGTTGCTCATCTGACAGCCACTCATTGAAACCCACAGAACAGAAGACTAGAGGTGAACTCACAGAAGACAAACCCTTCTTGGGGTGAAACTGAGCTAAATTGGCATTTTTGGATGGTTTGCCCTGTTTTTCTTATATTTTGGGGTTTGTTGTTGTTTAGCTGGTAGGGGGCTGAGGATTGTTACAGAAACAGAAGAGGGGTTGGTTCTGATGCATCTCTGGAAAGGGACTTGTCACTGCAAACAAGGGTGTGACCAGGTACATTTTTGTTAAAGTGAACTACCTAGAGCCTGACCTTGGGAGTCTCCTTCCTGGTTTCTGTGCCAGTGGACATCATAAGGCCGCCAAACATCCCTAAGAGTCAGTGAGACCCACAACTCTCATTCTTGCGTTCCCCTGTCCGGCTTGCCCACGAAGGCCATGGTCATCAAGGTGCGTGAGGGGCATCTTGATAGTAGCAGTCATTTTCCCTCTGCCTAGACTGTGCCTTCCTCAGCAACCTCCCAGACATCTGTAAGACAGTTTGCAAATCCTTCTTCATCCTTCTAGGAGAGTCATTTATTCTTGTGTGTTGAAGAAAGCCTGTGGTTTTTACAGCACTGATCGAATGATATTACAATGATGTAGTCTAAGGATTTCTCACCTCCATACTAGATGAGTAACTCCTTTGAGAACAGAGCATATGTGTATTTATATATGTGTGTGTATGTGTGTGTGTGTAAAGTATGAAATGTATATCCATATATTTCATCTTTTTCTCCTCCAAGCCAGGGTATATTTGCTGAATGAATGAATGGGTCCTACTTTCATGTACCTTGCTCTTTCCTCCCTTTTCAAGTGTGTAAATCTTGTTTTGATGCAGATTTCAGACTCCTACAGGTGGGTACTATATGTCATCTTTTTTCTGAGTCCTCCTCTACTCATTTTCTAGCCCCAAATTGAATATATGGTCAGAATTCAACAACAACAACAACAACAACTTGATGATAACTTGACTTTCATCTGCTTCTGGGAAATGGGAGAGTATTAGCAAGGAGGGTTTCTACTTTCTAGCCTCCACTTTAAGAGGCCAGAAAGATTAAAAGCTGCCGGATGCTTCAAAGTCAAGGTACAAATTTGAGAGAGGGATGAAATTGCTCAGACTTGGCTGTGAAAGTCTTCTCTGATTGAGAGGACTATTGCCTTTGAAAGATCAAAGAGTCACTCTTTCTGCTTTCTCCTGGAATCATTACTGCCCTTAATAAGCCATGCTGACTCTTTCTTGGGTAAATGGAGAGCTTATACCTCATCCTTATCCTGATGCGTAGCTCACAATTCAGTCATGGGCTCAATCCACTGGTTTTGGTTTAGCCACAGGTCTTCCGTGGGAGCTGGAGTGGATGGAAGTGGGATGCGCAGGATGGAAACAGCTGTGTGAAGGTAGCAGTAAGGATCTATGGTCCTCCACATCAGAGGATGGTCCACTTTTTTTCTGACAAAAGGCTAGAGAGTAAATATTTTAGGCTTTGGGGGCCTTAATAGTCATCACAACTACTCAGCTCTGCCATAGCATGAACACAGCCACAGCCAATATAGAAATGAACAAGCATGCCCGTGTTCCAATAAAACTTTATTCACAAAATCAGGTGGTAGGTTGGATTTGGCCCTCAAGCTAGTGTGACAGCCCTGGACCTCCGGCCTATAAAGCCCTGGCCCAGGGTCTGCTGGGCCTCCCAAACATGGGTGCTTTCTGCAATAAATACCCACAAAACCTAGGGTCACTGGAACAAATAATTGAAAGCTTTTGAAGGTAACTAACCAAGTATGCCCAAGAGTGGCTTCCATTTCAAAGGAAAGGGCAGACCTGCAGGCAAACAGCAAGAAGCACGCCCTTCTTCCCTCCTAACTTCTACTCTCTCTTCAGAGCCCCATATTGGTAAAACCTAAGCAGAAGCCAAATGATGGAGGAGAAAGGTGTTTTGGAGAGTCCCAGACCCAGCACCGTCAAGCAGAGTAGACAATGGTGGACTTGAGGCAGACAGACAACGGCCGAGTAACTGGCCAAGACTTCACCAATGGTATCAATACAGTCACTATGCAATGAGGTTGGCATTGAGACCCAATGCAGCGACCAGAAGCGTGAGATTGCTCTCTGAGAGTTGAACTAGTGGCTTCGATTCCCCAGCTGCTGTGATTTCACCTCTAACTCCAGCCCTACCAGTGGGGATGAGGGTGCACCAAACTTTGCATAAGGTTATCTGAGTTTATCTTCGGAGAAATGAGACTGGCATGTCATTCCAAGTCATTAAGTAGAAACCTAATCATTGCAGCATACCACCTTGGGAAAGGGGACGATGCGAGTGGAATGGAGCACATTAGCCTAGAAAAGACACCCAAAAAGCGTGTGAGTGCACTCAGTAATGATTGTGAGCCTGATGTTCACAAACAGACTCTTTGAAGTGATTATTTCAACTCTGGCCTGGTAGAAATTGAATATTCGAGGTAATGAGTTTAATTGATTATAAGAGAGTGTTCCTTTTAATAGGATGCAATAACTGCTAAGGGCAGGTTGGCTGCTTGAAATGCACAAAAGCAAGAAGAATTTGAAGTTGAAAGTCATCAGAATGATTGAAGTGTTTAAATATGTAAATGTGATTGGCCTCTGCAGCCCCAGGTGCAGCCACCATCCTCATCCCTAAAGGGTAAAATAGGTTAACGCCCACCCCCAACCCCCTCACATCTCCCTAAAAGTAGTTGTTTTGCTGATTGAGCCTTAGTAGAGGCTTAATCTGTTCTAAGCATTGTGTCTAAAGAACGCTCTGGCTTGCTGATGGTTGAGCCCCCAGAACCCCACAATGACCAGATTCTGCAATTCTCCATTTTTCTCTACCTGCTGTGCCAACACAGGGGAGCTGGGGAGATGGAAATCCATGGGGTGGCTTAGGCTATAGAATAAAGCCTTCCTCTCTGAGAAAATGTGAACATGCTTGATTATGTATTTTCCTGCACCACTAATACAGAGAATTGTTCCTCAGTCTTTCCTCTAGAGAGTATCCTTTGGCATTTCATGTGTATTTATCTACAGGCAGAGACTCCTTTTTTTTTCCCTGTCTGTCAAAGAGCTCTGGTTCACGTGACACTTGTATTTCTCGTCACAGGAACACATTGCTTGGGCTTCTGGTTTTGACTCAGCCTCTCGTAGCTTGGGCTAACATGAGTCAAATCCATACCATTGGGTCCACTCTTGTAGAGCTGACAAAATTTAGATTCTGCAACTTCAAAAGGCGGGTGCCAGAGGTGAGCCATGGTGAAGTCATCAAGGTGAGTGACTTCTTGGAGCCCTCTGAGCAGCTAGCCAAGGAAGTCTCTCTGATCTTGCTGGGTGCTGTTCTGCTCAAGCGATGGCAGATTTCAAAGTCCATTTTAAGGTGGCCTTTTCTACAAAATAAAATGCTAACCCTGCCTGGAGCTTCGTTTCTGGCAATAAAGCTCAAATCCCTACGGCTTTATTGATATTCTTTTGGGTATGAATAAGTGGGTTTTTTATTTAAAAAACAAAAACAAAAACAGGGAGAAACAGAGAGAGAGAGACAAAAACCCCCACAAAATGGTAGATCACTTTAAAAAATGAACTTACAGATCATCTGTGAGCTGTTAAGAGAAGCTGCTCTTTTTTTTTTTTTTTTTTAAGATTTTATTTATTTGTCAGAGAGAGAGAGAGAGAGCGCGAGCACAGGCAGACAGAGTGGCAGGCAGAGGCAGAGGGAGAAGCAGGCTCCCCACAGAACAAGGAGCCCGATGTGGGACTCGATCCCAGGACGCTGGGATCATGACCTGAGCCGAAGGCAGCTGCTTAACCAACTGAGCCACCCAGGCGTCCCGAGAAGCTGCTCTTTTGAAGCAAGATGGAGGACTTGGTGGGCCTCTGTTTGAAAATCGTGTCTATTCTACTGAAAAGGTTTACAGTGGGGGAGGAGGTAAGGTTTTTATTCAAAGCTTCTACCATTCTCAGTCTTTAGATCTCTGCAGAATGCAGAGACAGAATTAGCTGTGTTGCCTTAATTCAGCATGAATGCTGTACATGCTGAAAAGTTCACAGAATGTTCTACAGCTGACATTTTTTTAAGTGATGATATTTAATCAAGTCTATGGCTTCAAGAGCAACAATTCTGCTTTCCTGCATCTCTTCATACCTCATTGACTCTCCGTAAGATCTGATTTCCAGGCCCATCTTGGTCTTCTCTGCCATGTCTTTTCATTTCTGTTTCTTTCTGCTAGTGGTTTTATGACCGAATGCTCCAATTTCTCTCCATGGAGCAAAATGCATTGTTTTTTTATAATTCCTAGCATATACCCTTTTCTGCACAGAATTATTTAACTTTGGAGAGAGGCAGATGACACCCATTGCCTAATAAGCACAGTGGGAAATGAGCTGTGTGAATGAAGCACCCTTTGTTTCATTTTGTGACATTTGAGACCCAGGCAGAGTCCTGCCCACTCCACTCTGCTTTCCTAAGATCTGCTGCCTTTTAGGATGCCCCCTAGTTCCAGGTAAATAGGGAGGCCCTACAACCAGCTGAGTGTCTTTGGTTTTTAAAAATTAACTTACTTGTGGAGCATAAGGAATAACACAGAGGACATTGGGAGACAGAGAGGAGAAGTGAGTTGGGGGAAATCGGAGGGGGAGATAAACCATGAGAGACTGTGGACTCTGAGAAACAAAATGAGGGTTTTGGAGAGGAGGGGTTGGGGGGTTGGGTGAGCCTGGTGGTGGTATTAAGGAGGGCACGTAGTACATGAAGCACAGGGTGCCGTGTATAAACAATGAATTACGGATCACTGAAAAAAAATAATAAAATCAACTAAATGAAAAAAAAAAAAACAGCTTTTGAGAAGAAAGAGAGCAAGACTGGCTTTTAGGAAAAAGAATCCTTAACCTATAATCAAGGTTCTTGTCTCACTTGTAAGGAAACTATGAATATGTTTGTCTTCTCAAATGAACATGCTGCTTGCTTTTAATAATGAAGAAACTCTGTGTCTTATTCTTGTCTTGTCTGCCAGGGAGCTCAGGGTGAAAGTCAGTGTCCTGAAGATCTCCGCTTACTTTTCACTTCATGAAAAAGGTGACTTCACCCAGTCTAAGTACATTAGCTAGCTTCTCTTCTGGTCCCTCTAACTTACTGTGGTAGTTTCTCAGGGCTGCTGTATGTAACGAAGTACCACAAAGTGGGTCATTTGGAAGAAGAGGAATTTATTTTCTCTTAGTTTTCAAGAACGGTAGTTCTGAAGCCACAAATCAAGGGCCACGCTTCTTCCTTATCGCTTCCCAGCTTCCTAGCTTCTGGTGATTGCTGGCGATCCTTAGCTCTCCTTGGCTTGTATCCACATCACTCCAATTTCTGACTCCACCTTTGCGTGGTTATCTCCCCCTCTGTGTGCCTCCTCTATATGTTCACCTTCCCCTCCTATGAGTGAACCAGTCTGGATTTAGGGCCTACCCTAACTCAGATGATTTCATCTTTACTTAACTAATTATATCTGCAAAGACCCGAGTTCCAAATAAGGTCTCATTCCGAGGTCCCAGTGGATATGTCTTGAGGGTATGCTGTTCAACCCAAAATACTCCTTATAGTTCACATTGCCTCCATGGCACCCATCACTGTCTGGGTTCTTTTGGTATTATATGTGCTTCTTGTTCACTGTTTGTACCCTTCTACCACCTTCCCTGCTCCAACATATTTTTTTTTTTTTTTTTTTTAAAGCTGGGCTGTTTTGATCTCGTTCCGTACAGAAGGCATGGCATCAGGTAGGAACTTAAAAATATTTTTGTCCAGTTAGTTATTTAATTGATACAGAGCTCGATTTTAATAGTTGGTCCCTGCTACAGTGTGCTACCCTTCTTTAAAATGGCTTTTGAGTTCTCCTGTTTCTCTTCAACTCACCACCCAAGATCCTTTTGAGAACAAGAGGGGGAGATGAAATCATAAACAGTTAAAAGGCTTTTGTTTAGGACTCATAGTGTTTTTTTCCTGAGAGGTAATGTGATGAATCATGATTCCACTCCCAGGCCATCCTTAAAAGTGTTTGAAGTTAAAGTCTTTTTAACATTAATGTACTAGAAATGTATATTGGCATAGAAAAGACTGAAAAATAACAGTGTTTTCTGTGTTGTTTCAATGAGTATGGGAGTAGGGCTGTGCAGTTACCCGGCATACAGTAGGAGGCTAATAAATGTTAAGTACATTAATTAATAAAAACCAAAGAAGCTACTAAGGGACATAGTCAGGCATAGGCTCTCTTTCCTTGCTTAAGAAAATATGATGAGATGTTAGAGTATAGTGGTGGGGGTTGACTCTGAATTCTTGTTTTTTTTGTTTGTTTGTTTTCTTTTTTGTTTTGCTTTTTTCCTATGATCATCTGCTGTTTTTAGCTCACCTGGAGAATACTTATCGTGCCTCTGGAGAAACCTCTATGTTTGGTTGTCCTAAACAGTGCCCTACTTTGGTCTAAGTTTTCTGAATCACACCTTTCCCTGAATCTCTCATTATTATGCTGAGCATATCATCCAGCTAAGAATTTGGGAACAATGCTTAATGAAAACCATCCTGAAAAGTGAAACAAAATGTAGCTGATGTCACAATCCATACACTTATTTACAAATGAGTCCTGGGGGGAAAAAGGGGGAGGTGTGAGACAGTGCAAAATCTTTGCTGTCTTATTTAGTTACAGAAACCTCTAGAGGGGCAAACAGAGAATATTCTAGAATGATTTTCACTACAGTGGTAATTGCTTTGCTTTATACCATTTCATTGACTTCCCCCCTCTTTTTTAATGGAACAAGAGCATTCAGCTGTAGAATAGATGAAACACCAAAGACAGATAACAACCCAAGTCCCCTTGTAGGAGGACATGTGGTTGACTGATGGAGTCTGTTGAGTCCATGGCAGGAGCTCACAAACACATTTTAGGGGTTCCTGAAAGTCGTTCTGGCAGATGACATCACCTTTCCCAAGGAACGATCATATTGGGAATAGAAGAATATCCTTTGTCATTATGAGTCCTCCTTGAATGCACTGACATATTATCTGAAAGACATTTCCTCTTCAAAGCAAACAGGAGCACGTCCTGTGGACCTCAGAGACAGTCATTCATGGCTGGAATGACTGTGGGTGCTGCGATTTGGCCTCTTCAGAAGAACATAGCACTCTTTGCTGATATTCTTGTGTGTCACATGAAACCAACCAAGCAAATCCAATAATTCACCTTATTAGCCACAGTTTTGCTCAAGGCAAGATTGAGGAAAGCAGCATTCAGTTTCTTTCTGAATTCAGTGGTGTCTTGTTGAGAAGTGTCATGTTTCTTTTTTGCTGAGTTTATTCATTAAGGGAATGTGAACTGTTTCAACAGATAACCTCCAAATTCTGAGGGAGTTAGCACAACATGAGTTCGTTTCTAGGTTATATCACTGTCCGGTGCAGCTGTTACGGGACAGTTAGCTTTCCACTGGTCAAGGACAAGGACCCAAGCTTCTTTCATCTTAAGGCTCTGATCTCTGTTGGTCTTCAGAATTTTCTCCATTTAGAGGGTGGATGGAGAAAGGAGAGTGTATCAAACATGGGAGGCTTTTATGGGTCAGTCTTAGAAGTAGCTCACTTCATTTCTGCCCACATTCCATTGGCTAAAACTCATCACATGCCCTACCTAACAACAATGGAAGCTGAACTCTGCTGTGCAGCCAGGAAGGTGGCCAGGAAGAAGAGGGAATTGGTGTAGCGGCCATCTAGTTAATTTTTGCCACCAAGGGCAATAGTTAGATAACTAGGTCTTTCCCATAAGGTGATGTAAGAGGAGTAGCAGACATGGCCCTAAGTTAGGTTTCCTGGGGAGGTAAGTATGGAGGTTTAGAACTAGCATACAGCCTTTGGCATCCCATGTACAACACACTCCTGTGTGCAAACCCAGGTTCTTCTCAACTCCCTGTGCATCGTTGGGTATAATTCCAGCCATTTCTTAAGAAACTAAAACCTAGAGATAGAAAATGTTTGTTCTTGACCACATAGCTAATGGTGGCAAAGTGGCAAGAACAATGCTGATATCAAAGTAATGTTGAGGGTAAATACCCAGCAGTGCAATTGCTGGGTCATAGGGTAGTTCTATTTTCAACATTTTGAGGAACCTCCATGCTGTTTTCCAGAGTGGTTGCACCAGCTTGCATTCTCACCAACAGTGTAGGAGGGTTCCCCTTTCTCCGCATCCTCGCCAGCATCTGTCATTTCCTGACTTGTTAATTTTAGCCATTCTGACTGGTGTGAGGTGATATCTCATTGTGGTTTTGATTTGTATTTCCCTCATGCCGAGTGATGTGGAGCACTTTTTCATGTGTCTGTTGGCCATCTGGATGTCTTCTTTGCAGAAATGTCTGTTCATGTCCTCTGCCCATTTCTTGATTGGATTATTTGTTCTTTGGGTGTTGAGTTTGCTAAGTTCTTTATAGATTTTGGACACTAGCCATACAAACGTAGTGATCCAAAGGGGCACGTGCACCCGAATGTTTATAGCAGCAATGTCTACAATAGCCAAACTATGGAAAGAACCTAGATGTCCATCAACAGACAATTGGATAAAGAAGATGTGGTATATATACACAATGGAATACTATGCAGCCATTAAAAGAAATGAAATCTTGCCATTTGCGACGACGTGGATGGAACTAGAGGGTATCATGCTTAGCAAAATAAGTCAATCGGAGAAAGACAACTATCATATGATCTCCCTGATATGAAGGAGAGGAGATGCAACATGGGGGGTTAAGGGGGTAGGAGAAGAGTAAATGAAACAAGATGGAATTGGGAGGGAGACAAACCATAAGTGACTCTTAATCTCATAAAACAACTGAGGGTTGATGGGGTGAAGGGGGTTGGGAGGGGGGTGGGATTATGGACATTGGGGAGGGTATGTGCTATGGTGAGTGCTGTGAAGTGTGTAAACCTGGCGATTCACAGACCTGTACCCCTGGGGATAAAATATATGTTTATAAAAAATAAAATTAAAAAACAAACAAACAAACAAAAAAAAGTAATGTTGAGTTTACTTCTGTCTGTCTCTGTCACTCCTTCCCCCCCATATAATATAATACACGTGTGCACACATGTGTATGTGTATATATACACATGCATGTATATATCTATACGACTACATATATGCATATATATGGTAAAGAATTTGAAGATTTTAACATTTTAATTCATATTAACTAAAATTAACTTTTGATACACCATTTTTTATACTGTAATTAAGAATAGCTCACTTAGGACAAAGAAAGCAGTCTATTTAGCTGGCTTTTGGGACCAACTAACAAAGCCTAACCATGTTTAAATCTATCAATCAAATTATTTGTTAGCAAACATTTATGTAGTGTCTATAATATGCAAGACAGCAAGAACCAGAATTATTTATTCACTTAATCCTCAGATGGGAAAGTACTATTATTATTCCCATATTATAGATGAAAAACTTAAGGTCCAGAAGAGTTAAGTAACTGGCACAGTCACATAAGTAATTAGTGACAAAGCCAGGATTTGGACTTAGAAACTAGTTCCTCAACTAACCCTAGCCACTACATTATGGTGCTCCATATCAGATCATAAAGAGGCAGAGCAGGACTGAGGATTGGTTGATTTAATAACTCAGTGGTACTCAGATACACAGGTTTCTTACAAATTCCAGATTCCTTCTATATTTCTTTTTTTTTTAAATATTTTAATTTTTTATTTGAGAAAACAAGTGAGCAGGGGACATGGGCAAAAATAGAATTTTAAGCAGACTCTGAACTGAGCACAGAGCCTGGCCCAAGGCTGTCTCTTGATCCTGAGATCATGACCTGAGCTGAAATGAAAAGTCAGATGCCTAAGCAACTGAGCCACTCAGGTGCCCCCTCTTCCTATATTTCATCTACTATCTCTGTTTTCCTTTATGGCATGAAAACAAAGAGGCTGCCCTCTGCCCCCACCCCGGGGTGGGTTGCAAGTGGTACACTTCTTCACATCTATTGGAGGAGAGGGACTAGTTTCTTATTCTTGAGTCTGTTTCTCCCTGTGATTCATTGGCCCAAACTTGCCCAATATGGCTTTCATCTCTAAACTAATCACTGGCAAGGGGCTGAGTTAGCCTGATTGATTGGCATAACTTTAGGTCCACTATTTGGTATAAAGTGGATGTTTAAAAGTCAATCACAAAGTCTGTTGTAGACACTGACATTTCTAGGCATTAACCTGATTCTCCTGATTCTGATGCATTGCCTCCTTAGCTTATACAAGTGATACAGGGCAGTTCATGGTATTCCCTTATAATGAAATGATATTTTAAAACGTTGGAGCACTTTTACATATGTTGTCTCATTTCCCAATTAGTAGGCAGGATAAGTTTTATGATCCTTACTTCTTAAACGAGGAAACATGTTCAGGAAGGAAGATGTGTCTTCTTCAAAGCTACACCAATAGTTAGTGTGAGGGCAGAGATTTGACCCCATGTCTCCTAACTTATGGTGCAGCCATGATGAATTAACTACTCTGTCTTCATCAGATATGAAGTCACACTAATGAGAAATCTCTGGGCAGAGTAGATATCTAACTGGGTCACTTTAAGCTGATTTTATTTATTTTAAAATTTCTGTAGCAGGACTTTAGCATTTTGATTCTCCTGGGCAATTTCTAACTAGATTTTGCCTCTTATACTCAGCCAAAATGTTCTACTTTTTCTATCCCTACGGATTTGGACTGTTAAACATTTTTAATGCTGGAAGCTTCTTATGCATGAAGAGAAAGTTTAGGAGAACATCACAGCAGCCAAATCTCCAGAACACGATGCACTTCCTTTGCAAGGAATTAAAACTTTTAGAACTTCTCTGTTTCATTAAAAGTACAGGAATAAGCATTAATTAACAGGAAAATTATTAAAATAATGCATAAAACATGTCCTGCTGGTCTCTGGAGTCTGACAGTCTGAATTTTCTTTTCTTTTTCTTTTGCTCTGTATCTTCTATAAATAGTATCCAAAACTTAACTAGCATGCCACAAATTCATTTGAGGGAACTAACTGTAATTATAACCATTGTGGGGCTATGACTTTCAGCATTGTCATGTTTGGAGATATCAGAGTTTATGATGTAGTGAAGCCAAGAATTGGTGCACCATGGCCTTGAGGGGTCAGTGTTGTTTGGCTCTGTCATGACCTTTGTTAAGTTCTGGATATTACAGAATGATAAAAAAGAGCTGGAAATATTGCACAATGCTTGGTGCATAGCAGATACCTAATACATATATATTTATTGCATAAATGCTGAATAAGCGAATGCCCACCTTTTAAAAGATGAGAGTAGTAAAAACACAGAGAGGAAAAATACTGATTCAAGTTTATGGCAGAGCCAATACCAAGATTCAGCTCGCTCTTTCTTTCTTTCTTTCTTTCTCTCTCTCTCTCTCTCTCTTTCTTTCTTTAAGATAGATTTATTTGAGAGAGAAAGGGAGGGAGGGAGAGAGAGAGAGAGCAAACAAGGGAGGGGTAGAGGGAGAGAAAGGAGAATCTCAAGCTATTCTGAGCACGGAGCACAAGACTGGCTGAATCTCATGACCCTGAAATCATGACCTGAGCCAAATCAAGAGTCAGACGCTTAACTGACTGAGCCACCCAGACACACCAAGATTCAACTCTCTTGATTCCTAGTCCAATGCTCATTCTACCAAGATATGAGTTGGGGAAAGACCTTCATGCCAGTATCAAAGCAAGTTATCTAAATAAAATATATAAAGTAAATAGTTATGCAGAGTTATAAGAAGATGCTCCTAACCTGGCAGTTCTTTTAATATGGGGTTTGATTAGAATTATGTGAGGATCATTATATAACTAAGTTTAGGACTGGTAGAACCAGCAAGGTGTGGATTTTAAAGTGATGGTTTTAAAGGGTGTTGGTGGGTAAATGTCTGGTAATGCTTTCTACTGAAGAGTTCTGGGAAGTTTCTATAATGAGCAAATAAGAGGTTTACCTGGGGAAGAGTTTTATGGAATGGTAAAGTTGTATTGATGGAAACAGTGGAATAGTAAAGTCATATAGAAGTAAGCTGTGTGATTTCCATTGCTAACATGAAAAGGCAGAAGAGCTGCAGGTGTGTAGAGGGTGGGTAATTCAAAGGGTAACACATGGTAGGCGTAGGTAGAGCAACTGATAAAGTGGCAATGACTTAGGTAAGGTCAGGGACATCTCTGTTGGGAGAAAAAGCCCATGATTTATCTCTTTGCATATGCATTCCTTCTTGGGTGTGAAATCTTCTATGGAAAACCTAAGGATTGGGGCACCTGGGTGGCTCAGTGAGTTGAGCATCTGACTCTTGGCTTTAGCTTGGATCATAATCTTGGGGTAATGGGACTGAGCACCCCATCGAGCTCCAGGCTGAGTGTGGATCCTGCTTGGGATTCTCTCTCATTCTCCCTCTGCCCTTCCCTGCTTGTGCTCTCTCTCTCACTCCCCCCCAAATAGTTTTATTAGAGAGTTTGAGACTTAAGTAAAAAAAAGTGTCCTTTTGTGCTAAGGAAATAAACAACGGTTTGGGAAACTAAACAAAAATTAGATAGCTGCACGACAAGGCTATCATGCTGAAAATTATTGAATAGCAAAACAAAACAAAAAACAAACCTAGTCTCCAAAACCCCAGCTACAATAATAACAACAAACACCCTTTTAATTTCAAAAGAATATTTCACTTGCAACCTTTGTAACCAGTGGCTGGTTAACTGATCATTCTAAAATTGTTTTCTAATGATTGGTGTCCTGGTCACAATTATTTTTATAAACCTGTTACTTAGTAGGTGTAATATTTATTTACGGCTTAAATTTTACAATTAGTGGCCCAAGAATAGCAATGGATGTATGAACTATGTCTGAAGTATGTATGAGAGCAATAGGTCTGTCAATCCCTTTCCAGTGAATTCCCTAGGACCACGGTTGTGTTAGAATGCTCATTAAGAATCCCCAGGCTGGGTATTATAGTGGTGTCCATTTGGAAAGGTCCAGAAAGAGTTACAGTAAGTGACATTTTTAGACCTTCCAGTTTATCAAGTACTTTGGTGTTTGCTGTTTTCTCTTAGTTTTTGTGTCCTTTTCAAACACAAAATAAGGTGAAGTCTGAGCAGTTAAGTTTTCTTTGTTTTCTGATTATTCTTCTTCCTGTCATCCATCTTCCTTCTCCATGATTCTGCTATCAATAATGAAAACTGGGCTTTTCTTCCTCTAATGCCCAAGAATACCTAGGTTTCCAGGCCTGGAAGCCTTGCACTTATTCACGAAAAATTGGTAACATGTCCCTCTTTCCCATGTTCTCCTCACTACAGCACAATTCATAGTTCTTAGACTGGACTCTGAATGTCATAAAGTGGGGAAAAACTCTAATCTGAAATAAGGAACTTGTCTAGGAAGTTGAAACCAGGAGATTCAGAGCTGAAACCATTTCTATAGTTACCTGGTATGAAAGCCAAACACAAGAGTTGAAATGTTTAGGGAAAAAGCACTCCTCCCAGTGATCCCTTTTTTTCCTGTTTTTCTAGTTGCTATGTTATTTGTTTATTATTTTAATTCCAGTATAGCTAATATACAACGTTGTATTTGTTTCAGGTTTGCAATATCATGACTCAGCAGTCCTGTACATTACTCAGAGTTCATCATGATACCATGATAAGTGTCCTCTTAATCCCCATTACCTAGTTCCCCGTTCCCCCACCCACCTCCTCTCCAGTAATCATCAGTTTGTTCCTTATAGTTAAGAGTCTGCTTTTCTGTTTGTCTCTTTTTGTTCCTTTGTTTTGTTTCTTAAATTCTATGTATGAGTGAAATCGTTTGGTATTTGTCTTCCTGTGACTGACTTATTTCACTTACCTTTGTACCATCTAGGTCTAACCATGTTGTTGCAGATGGCAAGATTTCATTCTTTTTTATGGCTGAATAATATTCCTCTGTGTGTGTGTGTGTGTGTGTGTGTGTGTGTGTGTGTGTGGTGTGTGTACACCACATTTTCTTATCCATTCATCTATCAGTAGACACTGGATTTGCATCTATAATTTGGCTATTGTAAATAATGTTGCAGGAAACATGGGGTGCATATATCCTTTTGATTTAGTGTTTATGTGTTCTTTGGGTAAATACCCAGTAACACAATTCCTGAATCATAAGGCAGTTCTATTTTTAACTTTTTAAGGAACCTCCATACTGTTTTCCACGGTGTCTGCACCAATTTCCATCCCCACCAAAAGTGCAAGAGGGGTCTTTTTCTTCACATCCTCACCAACATTGGTTGTTTCTTATGTTTTTTATTTTAGCCCATTCTAACAGGTATGAGGTGATTTATCCTGAATAATCCCTTTCAATGCCTTCATGGGCGCAGATGAAGAAATTGAGTCCCCTTGCACAGAAAGGAAAAGTGCTCCGTTCAGAAAACATCTTGGTCTCTAACATACTTTACATAAAAATTGACATTGGCAAAGCAATTGAATTATGAAGGTTTTTTTTTTTTTTTACTACTTTCTTTGTTCAAGAATTCTGTCATTAAAATGTGTAGTTCTATTTGTGATTATTCACAACATTTGAAACAACAGCTTGAGTACAGACTGGGTCTTTCTTCTGAAAATATCAAACCACTTATGAGCCTTTTATCTCAGCTGGCAGAACCTGGCACATATCATGCTCTTTTCTAGCAGATCTTAAGAGCTATCCATAAAATATTAATGCACATTATGTATTATTCATATTTCATTGTAAACATATTTACCAATTTTCGTTTCTTCTCAGGATGTAATACTTCATGAGTTCAAAGAAGAAATCCTGAGAGGAGGGAGACATTGGCTGTCCAAGACCAAATATAAATATAAGAAGGTTAGCACTGATTCTTTTAAAGTCTTTCTTTCAACATTTGAATATTACTATCATGGCCTTTGTGCAGACATTGAACAGAGAGGTGCATGTTCATGGTTTGGTGGGATTAGGTAAAACTACCCCTTGCTGAGCCCTTGAGGAACCAAACTAAGCATTTTAAGTGTATAGATGTGGATAGATGGTCCCTTGTTGTTGTTGTTTTTTCTTTTTTTTAATTTTTTTCTTTTCTTTTTTTTTCTTTAAAGGTAAAGAAGACAGGGCTCATGATGTTAAATGTCCTGTTGTAAAAGGACAAAAACAGATGTGATGGAGGGTCTCTAGTTTTTCTTGCCTCCATCCCTCACTTCTTTAATTTTCCCCATTCTGCCTTTATTGGGCTATCTTCCCTGCCTTTGAACCGTAATTAATTAAAAAAAAAACCCTACAAGACTTACTAAAAGAGATCTTGAGTGTAATGTTCTGACAGGTATCAGTACAGCATTGTACAGAGGATCTTGAGCAAGAGGCACGAAAACTAGAACAGAACTCAAGCAGTTGCCCACTGTTCAGCTGCGAGTCTTGTAGCAGCAGTTAAAGACGAACACAGTTACCTGAGCCCAACTATACAGACACATTGCCCCTCTCCCACTGGCTCTTACGGATCCCCAGCCCTGCTTTGAGTCAAAGTTACCTATCTCAGGTCCCCTCTGATGTGTGTGAGCTGAGTAAAGCTTTTATTGGAGCCACTTCAACTAAATTTTTTTTCCCTCGCTTTGAAACAGAAACTAGCCAAATCCCATTCACCCTAATATCTCCTCTTAGAAATCCTCATTCACCCCTAAGGACTGGGTGGACGCCTGCCCTCTAGTCTCAGCCAGTCCAGAAATTCCTTTATTTTGGCATTTAACATACTGAATGACAATTACCTCTTTTACTCTCAAGAGAATATAAACTCCCTGAAGGCAGGAACTTTGTCTTGTGTGGACGAGTAGGAAACACTCCTATATTTCCTAAGTGAAAGATTGACCGACCTGAGTCATGCAGATACAAAGTGGCAATACGTTCTTTTTTTTTTTTTTTTAATATTTTATTTATTTATTTGACAGAGATCACAAGTAGGCAGAGAGGCAGGCAGAGAGAGAGGAGGAAGCAGGCCCCCTGCTGAGCAGAGAGCCTGATGCAGGGCTCCATCCCAGGACCCTGGGATCATGACCTGAGCTGAAGGCAGAGGCTTTAACCCACTGAGCCACCCAGGTGCCCCTGGCAATATGTTCTAATGAAGCTTGCTTCATTTGAAGTCTGGCCATGCTTCTTAACCTTGCCTGATCGCAGTAATTAACTGTGTCAAAAGAATGTGTATATGGAGAAATAGAGGAACGGAAGGGCTGCTCATTATCACCTGTCTCTAAGGAAAACTCTCTGAGTTTCATTTCCATAATTCAGCTCTCACCTTGTGGTTCAGATGATGTCCCACAAGTTAATCCCTATCGATTTGTTCTTAGCAAATTACTGCTGGTCATTAAACCTGGTAGCAGCCTTCTTATGTTAGGGTTTTCCCTGTCCCCACCTTCCAGATCTTTTTCTCTATGAGTTGTTTTGGTAGGCTTAAATATCATGGGCATTTTTAAGTTCTGCACAGACGTAATAGTACTGACCTGTTAAGTGATGGTTCCTTTGGATGGATGAGTGCTGTCATCTTCTAGACGGGCTGTTTTTTTGATGACCCGAGTCTCTAAAATATGAGTCAGTATCCTTGGGGATGAGGTCCTGATTGATTCAATTTCTTAGTCTCAGCTAAGAAAAATGCTTCTCCTTTATAGCGTATGGAATATAAAATATGTTTTCTTGGACTTCACGTTAGTAGCTCAGAACAGGATATGTAGTAGATGTCCCTTAAGTGTTTGCTGAGTGATAGGAAAATGGACAATTAGAGATTATAATCCTTGTAACAAAGTCATGATAGAAATGATACCAGGTGCTATCAGAGGTCAAAGAGAAGTAGGGTTAGCACAGTCGTATTTGGTATCCTCTGTTCCTTCTTTTCATCACTTTTACTCTCCTTCACTTTCAACCTAACAGGGAAAAGAATCCCTAGATTGGTGTCCTCAGATTTTACTGTTCTCCAAAACTGTTCTTCAAAGTGTGTGCCATGGGATTTTAGTTCCACAAGGTGCAGATGTCGCCTTGTCACACAGTATATGGAGATGCTGGCAATAGCCACTTGTTTCTTCTTGGCACACACTGTCCTAGGAACTCTGATGGCTTCCTCCCCCTAGCTCCTGGAACTATCTGCCTAAGGGCTTTCTCTGAGTTCAACCCACATTCAGGACAGAATAGAGGTGCTGAGGAGTTGATAGCCCTGGGCTTGGCCTTTGGCCAGGGACAGGAGTTGGTAGATGAAAACCTCAGCTTCTTTGCCTCTCTTGCCTCTCTTAGGTGGGACAACTCTATCACCTAGAAGGCCCCAGAGGGATTAGGAGAGGTAACCTGCTCATTAACATAGCCTGTATTTTCTTTCTTCCCTGTCCTGTTTCTCCTCTCCAGTTCCTTAATAAACTATTTGCATTCAAATCCTTATCTTAGTTCCACTATTCAGGGAGCCAATGCTAAGATAAACATCAAATGGTTTCTTTAGTCAAAGAAAATTGGAAAGTATTGGGTGAAAGTTACACAGGTGTCTGTTTCTAAGAGTCTTTAATATGCCGATATTTATTGTGACTATCAAAGGGAGGGAATTAGTGTAGACTATTCCCAAACTTAATTAAGATCAGCTCTCCACCCATCCCCAAGAATTTTATGAGATTAGTTTGTGAGGAACAAACCTGAGAACTATACTTTTGGGACATTCTAACCCCAACAAAACCTCCTTATGAGAAATATTTTGTAATAAGGTGGTTAACCTTTAAGAATTACAATTTTTTTATACTGTAATTACTATTTATGAGTAGTTTGAATAACCTCTCATGGTTTCAAGGGGGTTTTCTGAACTGTTGTGAGGGCATAACTTTAGCTCCACTGTGGGCGATCAGCCTTGGTGAGCAGACAGCGCAAATGATGGGGTCACCTCAGTCCCAAGACCCTGACCAGGAAGTCAGGGCTACATTTTAAGCTTTGTGGCTTTGATAGAAATACAACATTTTGGTCTACGATTCCCATTTAAACATGAGGAAAATAAAGCTCTCAGTAAAGCTAATCTCCAAAGTCATGCTGCTTAAAAAGAAAAAAAAAAAAAAACAAAAAAATCCTGACAAGTCCAGGGCCAGAAGGTTGAGCTCCATCCTCGTACAGTGCTCCTTACTCTCTTCCACATTGCTTCTGTGTGATGTGGGAGCAATAGGAGTAGAATGAGAGACAGACGGCACGTAAGGTAAAATATGGAGAACAGAGATGGGGTTGTTTTTGTGAGCTCTTAACTTGGTGGGTCTTTGTATCTTTGGACAGAAATTCAAGTCCATGTCCCTTTCCCATTCATTTCCCTTTCTTCGATGTTCTGTTACTTCTTTAAACGCGTTAGGATAGCCAAGGTAGTAAAGAGGATATCTATTCTGGTGTGTCTTATGTCTCAGCCTCTTCTCTCTACACACATGCATCTTTCTGAGAAAACTAGTTCATGGACACACGTTTGATTTCAGGAGAGGGTCTTGTGTTAACACTGCTTTCTTGTTCTTGAATTAAGAAATGATAAGTTTTTTTAAATTAATCTTTAAGTACTTCTTATTTTAAATTGTATTTTAAAGTATTTTAAATTGTGAGAGCTTAATGATCTGAACAGGAAAACGAGAAGGCGGCTTACAGATCTAGATCTCGGGGAAAAAAAATCTACTGGTGACCTTTGAAAAGAAAATAAAATGGATGTTGAAAGCTGTCCTTTGAGTTTTTCTACTTTGCCTTGGAATTTCTACGTAATAAATCTGTGTGCTATGTCACTACCTATTTCTACAGTACATCACTTAGTCTTTTTCTACTTTCTGTGATTTTTTCATATGTCTAATACTGTGAAGACAATTCTAAGAGATTCTGACAATGACAAATGCTTTATGAATTCTGGAAGGTAAAATAAAAAAAAAATAACCAAAGACTTAGTCATATAGAAATTCTGGTTCTTGGAAATGGGGTACAATACAATGGTTCTCAGTCCACTTGCACCGTAATACACAGGGTGGATGGTGGCTTTGTGAAGCCTCTGTAATGAGCACACCCAACCCTGGCTATGGTGTTGCCTCTCCTCTCTCTCTTTTTTAAGATTTTAAAATTTTAAAAATTTTTTAGATCTTATTTATTTATTTGACAGAGAGAGATCAAGTAGGCAGAGAGGCAGGCAGAGAGAGGTGGGGAAAGCAGGCTCCCTGCTGAGCAGAGAGCCCGATGCGGGGTTGGATCCCAGGATCTGAGCCCAAGGCAGAGGCTTAACCCACTGAGCCACCCAGGCGCCCCTCCTCTCTCTTACATTCAAGAGAATCTATCTTACTGAAAAGTAATCTCTTGCAAATTTAGTAACATCACTAGCGTTATTTTAAAGAGTATGTTAAAGGTAATTAACATTTCAAAATAATTATTTTAACACCAAAGCTTCAGCTCCAGTCACAGAAGGTGAATCTATACTCTTGTAAAAAAATTTAAAACGGTAGATATATATGTAGATTAAAAAGACTCTACCCTCCCAACCCTGTTCTCTTTCCCGAATAATCACTATTTATGGTTTGAGGTTGTATCCTTCCTCAACAGGGGACCACTTGGGGACCTTTGTTGTTGTCGTCGTTGGTATTTTTATAGTTACAAACAATGCTGCATTTTATGTACATGGCCAATAGTTCCCAGGCTGGAGAATCTACCTATTTTAAACTCTGCCAGATCCTGCCGATGCCTCCAAAGGACGGGAACAACGTACACATGCATCCATTCCCCACCCCATCATCTCTGCCAATACTGAGTGTCATTGCTTCATTTTTCTAAGTTGGTGGTAGAAAAATGGCACGGCTATTTCCATTTGCATTTGCCTGACCATGAGAGGAAAAACAACTCTTTAACCATCTTTTTGGCCATGTGGCTTCTTTACAAATTATTTATTCATAACTTCACTGATTCTTTACCTGTTGTGTCTCAACTCCAAATCCACTGCTCTCGATTTTGCTCTTTTGTGCTGGAACTGGAGCTCTGAAAACTGAGTGCCTTGGTCATTCTTACTTTCTGGGGTCTGTCAGCATAGGGAGGCTATGTCAGAAGGAATTTGGAAAGCGGCAGAATGGGAAGAAGGGACTTACTTCACGTTTCTTCCTGTTGCTGTGAACATTGCTCCAGGCGCATCAGTGACCTCCAACCATAGGCTTCTCTCAGCCTCCCCAGAATGAGTCACATCTTCTGCCACCCCTCACAGGTTCTGGTCACCTTATCTTTTATTTTCTTGTTCCCTCAGCCTTAGAAATGATAGCTGCTCCCTACAGTTAACATGTCTAGGTTACCCCAGTGTTACCCCCTTTCCTCCTTCAGCCCTCAAACACTTGGGTAGCCAACTTCTTGTATTAAATCCCCTGTACGAAATACTTAATGTGTTTCTGTTTTACTGACTGGCTCTTGACTATTGGCTAATATATCAATTAGGATATTTGTATTATTATTATTATTGTTATTAATTTTTAAGAGCTCTTCCTTTTTTTAAAAGAACTCTCTGTGGTTTAATATGTTGCTTTAAATGTTGTAAATATATTCTCTCAGTGCAAAATTTCCATCTTCTTATTTTTTTGTCTTGGGGTTTTCTAGAAAACATAACTTGAGACAAAAATGATAGGAAAATGATTAGTAGAGGATGCAAACCATGGCTCCCAGAATGTGGGGCAATAAAAAGGTGCAAGAGGGAGAAAGTAATGCATAATGATCAATTACTGATCTGGCCACAACCTCAGAAGAAAGAAAAAAAAAAACATGGCAAATTTATCAGTCCTTCAGGGCTGGTAAGGCCGTTTGGAACCACTGTGTCTTGGAATAGACTGTTTGGGGGATAAGGATGAGAAATTTATGTATAGGTTTCTTTCTTAATCTTGCCCCCTACCTCTAATTGCTCACACTTTGCCCCATCATAGTCAGCTTTGAAGTATTTCCCTAGCACTACCCCCTCGCAGAGCCAGGGAAGTCTGAGCTGCTGTAGATATGACAGTCAAGCCTGTGCCCTGAGGTTATTAGGACCCCACTGCACCAGGGACAACAATGCCATGATGGAACCCAGGCTCAAGTGCCTCAAGGAGAATGAGAAACCCAGCAGTATGAGACAAGTGATGGCTGGGATCCCCAGGGTCTCCACCGAGCAGGTAGTCCACACATGGGAGCAGGTGGGCCTGACCAAATCTGGGGAAACACAAACCATCTACACTATGGTTAAATATGATACAATATGGACCTGTTTCTGCATTCTACAGTCTATTCCACTGATCTGTTCATCAACAAGTATATTTACATGGATTTGTAAAAAGAGCTTTCCCATTCCTATGTATTTTACATTCTTCATCATTTTAGAATCCCAAATCTTCTTGAGGTTTTTATTGGAAGTAATTGATTTATTGATTCATTTCAATAGAACTAGCATTTGTAAGTCTTCCCAGGCAGAGAAAATGGCTTGTCTTTCCACACATTTGGGGTTATTTGAGCTTCTGCAATATTTTTCATCTATTTTATTTTATTAAGGTTTTAAGTCCCATATAGTTAACACACAGTGTTATAATAGTTTCAGGTATACAATATAGTGACTCAACAATTCTGCATTACTCAGTGCTCATCATGATAGATATAGTCTTTAATCCCTATTCACCTATTTCACCCATCCTCCGTCACCTCCCATCCAGTAACCACCAGTTTGTTCTCTAAAATTAAGAGTCTGTTTCTTCGTCTCTCTCTCTCTTTCTCTTTTTTCCCCTTTGTTTATTTGTTTTGTTTCTTAAGTTATACATATGAGTGAAATCATCTGGCTTATTTCATTTGGCATTATATTGCCTAGGTCTATCCATGATGTTGTAAATGGCTAGATTTCATTTCTTTTTATAGCTGAATAATGTTAGTGTATATGTGTGTGTGTGTGCGCACGCGCATACATACCACATTTTCTTTATTCATTCATCTATTGATGGACACTTGGATTGCTTTTATAATTTGGCTATTGTAAACTATACTGCAATAAACATAAGAGTACATGTATCTTTTCAAATTAGTGTTTTCCTATTCTTTGGGTAAATACCTAGTAGTGTGATTATTGGATCATGGGGTAACTCTAATTTTAGTGTTTTTTTTAGGGATCTCCAGTCTGTTTTCCACAGTGGCAACCCCAGTTTGTGTTCCTGCCAACAGCACACGGGTGTTCTTTTTTCTCCATAGCCTTGCCAACACTTATTATTTCTTGTTTTTACCAGAAAAATTGCTTCTACAATTTTTAAAAAATTATTTCCTTCCCATCTTGCATATTCCCTCTTAGATTTTATTCCCAGTTTTTATTGCATTTTGTGATCTCTTTTCCCACTATGCCATTTTCTACTTAGTTGTTTCGGGCCATTCATATATTACTGGTTCCCCAATTCAGTCACCTCCTAGAGCTTTCCCATGAGTGATGAGTCGACCAGCAGTTTTTGTTGGATTTTTAGGTAGATCAAAAGCCATACCGCTTTATTTCTTTTTTCACTATTTATACATTTTATTTGTTTCTATTTTTATTTTCTCATCCTCCTGTTCCATGTTGATTAGCAAGTATAATAGTGGGCATTCTTATCTTAATTCTTTTATGGGAATGCTTTTAGAAATTACTATCAGCTTAGATTTTTTTAATAATATTTTCTCAATCTAAGGAAAATATAGATATTTTATCATCTGTGTTTATTGGGAGATTGATTTCAAACAGAAACTAATAAATTTTGTTAGGTAATTTTCTAGCATCTGTTTATTAAGAAGGTTATATTGTTCTTATACTTTAATCTGCTAATTGCAATCTTTTCAATAGTCGCTTTCCTAATGTTAAGTACCCTTGCATTAGTGGGACATAATGGTTATAATTTATCTCTCTTTTAATATACTATGGATTGGATTTGCTAATATTTAAGATAAGAGATCTATAAACATAAGTGAGATTGACCTTTTTTTACTTTTGTGTTGTCCTAATGTGTAATAAGTATGAGGTTGCACTGGGCTTGTAGCTTGAGTCAACAAGTTTTCTAGAATAATTTGTAATATAGGAATTAGCTGTTTTCTTGAAAGTTTTGAAGAACTAGCCAAAGAAACCATTTAAGTATGATAACAATAGAAAATTGACTACCTATAAAGTATTTCTGTAGTTACTGCTTTGTTGATTTAAACTTGGAATTTATGTTTTTCTATGAAATCCATTATTTCCATCAAGATTTTTCAAATGTATTTTCATAATGTTGTATATAATATATACTTTTAAAAGCCTCTTGTATATTAGTAGTTATGACTATCTTTTTCATTCTCAGATTTTGTGCCTTCTTTCTTTTTTCCTAAGAAGATACTCTACAAATTTAATGAATTCATTGGTTTTAAAAACAAAAGCAAGATTTTAATCAATTGAGACTTTTTGGTTGGGTGTTTTATAGTATTTACATGCACTTTTATTCTTACTAAGTTCTTATTTCTATTTATTTTACATTTGGATTGCAGTTCCTTTTAGCTTCCAGTGTTGAATGAATAGTTCATTTATTTTCAATTTGGTTTTTTTTTTCTTTCCCTTCAGATATAAGCACTTATGGCTCTTCACTTTCCTATGAAAGTAGCTTTTATCTCATTCCATGAATTTAATATTTAATGTTCACATTGCCATTCACTTATAAGACATTTTAGTTTATCTTATTTCCATTTTAAATACCTTAGTTATTAAGGTTTAATTGACATGCTGCCCATATTTGAAATGTAAAATTTGACAACTTTTGACATATAACTACACATTAGTTTGAATTTTCTAGATTCTTTTTTTAAAATGGCATCATAAAGAACATACTCTTTTTTAGCTAAATTCTTTCACTTAGCATAATTATTTTGAGATTCATTCATGCCGAGCTCATTCTTTTTCATTGTAATATTGTATTTTATGAATATACCACTATTTGTTTATCCATTCATCTGTTGACAGACATTTGTTTTTTTCAGGTTGAGATTATTACAAATAAATATGTCTTTGTGTGAACATAGGCTTTTGTTTCTCTTAGGAAATACCTAGGAATGGAATGTATGGATCTTAAATATAGGCACCTGTGTAACTTTTTAAATCACCACCAAACTGTTTTACAAAGTGATTGTATCATTTTACATTTCACCAGTAGTATGTGAGAGTTCAGTTATTCTATAACCTCACCAATATTTAATATTGTAAGTCTTTTGAATGTTAGACATTCTAGATATATAGTAGCATCTCATTGTGGTTTTAATTTGTGTTTTCCTAATGACAAATAATGTTGAGTATCTTTTCATGTGTTTAGTTGCCAATCTGCACAAATTCTTTGGTAAAGTGTCTGTTCAAATTTTTGCCCATTTTCTATTGGGTTTCATTTTCTTGTTATTTTTAATCTTTTTGATAATAGCTGTTATAACAGGTGTGAGGTGATAATCTCATTGTGGTTTTGATTTGCATTTCCCTGATGATTAGTGATGTAGAGGATCTTTTCATATACCTGCCAGCCATTTCTATATTTTTGGAAAGAAGTCTATTCAGATCTGCCTGTATTTTTTTTGAGGTTTTTTTTATTAGAGAGAGAGAGAGAGAGAGTAGCAGCAGCAGGGTGAGGGACAGAAGGAGAACCAGACTCCCTGTTGAGCAGGGAGCTCAATGAGGGGCTTGGTCTTAGGCCTCTGGGATGGTGTCCTGAGTCTAAAGCAGACACGTAACCGACTGTTCTACCCAGGCACTCCTGGATCTGCCCATATTTAAACTGGATTGTTTGTTTTATGCTATTAAGTCATGGGATTTCTTTACATATTTTGGATATTAGCCTCTTATGAGATATATAATTTGCAAATATTTTCTCCCATCCAGTAGGTTACCCTTTCATTTTATTAATTTTGTTGTTGTTGTGCAGACGTGTTCAGCTTGATGGAGTCCCACTTGCTTACTTTTGTTGCTTTTGCATTTGGAATCAGAGTAAAAAAAAAAAAAAAATCATTACCAAGATCTATGTCTAGAAGATTACTGCCTATGTTTCCCTCTAGGAATTTTATGGTTCTAGGTTTTACATTCAAGTCTTTAATCCATTTCGACTTAATTTTTGCGTATGGTGTAAGATAGTGGTCTAGTTATATTTCTTTGCATGTGGCTGTCCAGTTTTCCCAACAACATTTATTGAAAAGACTGTACTTTCCCTATCATATATTCTTGCTTCCTTTGTTATAAATTAATTCACCAAACATGCAGGGGTTAAGCGCTTTCCATTCTGTTCCACTGACCTATGTATTTTCTCATGCCAACAACATACTGTGTTAATTACTATATCTTTGTAATACAGTTTAAAATTAAGAAGCATGATGCCTCCAGCTTTGTTCTTTCTCAAGATTGGTTTGGCCATTTGAAAACTTTTATGAATCACTTGCTCTATTTCTGTGAAAAATGCCATTGAAATTTTGATGAGGATTGCATTACATCTGTATATTGCTTTGGGAAATATGGGTATTTTAACAATATTGTTCCAATCAATGAGCACAGAGTATCTTTCCATTTATTTGTGTCTTCTTCAATTTTTTTTGTCAATTCCTTATAGTTTTCATGATACTGTTCTTTCACTGCCTTAAATTTATTCTTTTTTTTTTTAAAGATTTTATTTATTTATTTGACAGAGAGAGATCACAAGTAGGCAGAGAGGCAGGCAGAGAGAGAGGAAGGGAAGCAGGCTTCCTGCTGAGCAGCGAGCCCGACGCGGGATTCGATCCCAGGACCCTGAGATCATGACCTGAGCCGAAGGCAGCGGCTTAACCCACTGAGCCACCCAGGCGCCCAAATTTATTCTTTTTGATGCAATTGTAAATGGTATGGTTTCCTCAGTTTCTATTACTTTTTTTATTAACATATAATGTATTCTTTGTTTCAGGGGTACAGATCTGTGATTCATCAGTCTTTCACAATTCACAACACTCACCATAGCACATACCCTTCCCAGTGTCCATCACCCAACCCTTAGTTTCTATTTCTGAGAGTTTATTATTAGTATATAGAAATGCAACATATTTTTGTGTATTAATTTGTATCCTGTAACTTTACTGAATTTATTAGTTCTAACAGTTTATGATAGAGTCTTGAGGGTTTTTTATATGTAATATGTTTTTTGCAAATTGTGATTGTTTTTTTCTTCCTTTCCAATTTGGATGCCACTTTTATCTTTTTCTTGCCTGATTGTCCTGGCTAGAATTTTTAATGCTATATTGAATAAAAATGGTGAGAGTGGGCATCCTCGTTTTATTCCTGATCTTAAGGAAAAGTTTTCAGCTTTTCACTATTGAGTATGGTGCTAGCTGTAAGCTTCTCCTGTATGGCCTCTATTACATTGAGTTATGTATACTCTCTATACTTGCTTTGTTGGATCTTTACCATAAATGTATGTTTAATTTTATCAAAAGCCTTTTCTGCTTCAATTTAGATGATCATATGATTGTTATCTTTTATTTTGTTAATGTGATGCTTTGCATTGACTGATTTGTGGATGTGGAACCATTCTTGCATGGTTGAATAAATCCCACTTGATCATGGTGTATGATCTTTTTAATGCTGTTCAATTCAGTTTGCTAATATTTTGTTGAGGATTTTGCATCTATGTTCATCAGGGATATTGGTCTAAAGTTTTCTCGTGGCATCCTTGTCTGTTTTTTTTTTTTTTTTTAAGATTTTATTTATTTGACAGAGAGAGATCACAAGTAGAGAGGAAGGCAGAGAGAGAGAGAGAGAGAGGGGAGGAAGCAGGCTCCCCCTTGTCTGTTTTTTTATCAGGGAAATGCTGGTCTCCTAAAATAAGTTTGAAAGAGTTCCCTGGTGTTCTAATTTTTTGGAAGACTTTGAGAAGGATTGGTATCAACTCTTTGAATGTTTGATAGAATTCATCAGAGAAGCCCTCTGGTTTTGGGCTTGTTGGGAGATTTTTGATTACTGATTCAATCTCCTTTCTAGTAATTAGTTTAGATTTTCTATTTCATCATGATTCAGTCTTGCTAGATTGCATGTTTCTAGGAATGCATCCATTTCTTCTAGGTTCTCCAATTTGTTAGCATACATTTACTTAGGGTAGTCTCATATGATTCTTTGTATTTCTGTGGCATCAGTTGTAACATCATCTGTTTCCTTTCTGATTCTATTTGAGTTCTCTCCTTTTTTTCTTGGTGAGTCTAGTTAAAGGTTTGTCAATTTTGTTTATCTTTTCAAAGAACCAGCTCTTAGTTTCATTGATCCTTTCTTTTTATGTTTGTTTCTATTTCGCTTATTTCTGCTCTAATCTTTATTTCCTTTTTCCCACCAACTTTGTATTTTGCTTATTCTTTTTATCTAATTCCTTGAAGTATATTATATGAGGGTTTTTTTTTTTGAAGATTTGTTTATTTATTATTATTAGAGAGAGAGCATGCATTTGGGGTGAGGGGTGGAGAGAGGAGAGAGAATCTCAAGCAGACTCCCCACTGAGCACAGAGCCTGATGTGGGGCTTGATCCTATGACCCTGAGATCATGACCTGAGCTGAAATCAAGAGTCTGATGCTTAACTGACTGAGCCATCCAGGCACCCCATGATATGAGTTTTTAAATTAAGAATGGATATTAGATATTGTCAAATGCTTTTTTTAGATCTATTCAATGTCTTGTGCCTTTTTTGTGTGTTTTAGTCTGTAGCATGGTGAATTATACTATAATTTTTAAATGTTATATTCCTGGATGAACTCTACTCAGTCATGATGTAGTATCATCTCACTATTACTGGATTCCAATTTGTTAACATTTTGTTAGGAAATTTTCTATCCATGTTCATAAAAATACTGGCCTTTAGTTTTCTCATAATTTTTGGATTATAGTTTCTGGATTTTGTAGCAGAGTGAAGGAAAACTGTTCTTCTACCTACGGAACACTTCTGACACCAAGTGTGTGTGTGTGTGTGTGTGTGTGTGTGTGTGTGTGTGTGTGTGTGTGTATATGTTTTCCATACCAAACAATTCTCCAATTCTCCATGGCCATCACTTAGGTGTCCTACAGTTTAATTCAGTTCTGACACTACCTGGAATTGGTGCAGACTCTACAGACTGAGGTCTCAGTCCCACAGGACTGTCCCCACTTCAAATGCAGGCACAAGTTGTCATCTGTCCTCATGACCAACCAGATGTAAATCATAGGTTCTTCCAACACCCTCTGCAGTTTGATAATTTGACACAGTGGCTCACAAAATGCAGGGAAACACTTGTGTTTATCAGTTTGGTTTGAAGGATGCAAACAAACAGCCAGATGAAGAGGGCAAGACTGGAAGGGTCCTGAGCACAGGAGCTTCTGTCCCTGTGGAGTAGGGTTCCATCACCCTTTCAGCAAGTGGATGCTTTCACTAACCTGGAAGACCTCTGAACCACATATTTTAAAGATTTTCATCGAGACTCATTACATAACCCATTGTCAATTATAAACTCAGTCATTAGTTCCTTTCCCTTCCCCAGAGGTTGGGGAATAAAGCTGAAAGTTCAAGTTTCTAATCTAATCAATCTTGATATTTCTGGTGACCAGTCCCTATCGGAAAGCTCTCCAGGGGCCCACCAAACATCACCTAATTAGAACAAAAGATGCTTCTATCACTTAGAAAATGCCAAGGGATTTAGGACCTCTGTGTAAGATGCTCCTATCATCACTGTCACTCAGGAAATTACAATGGTTTTAGGAATTCTGTGTCATGAACTGGAGCAGAGATGAAATATGTATTTATTATGTCACTTAGAGTGATGTTGTGTTTAATGTTTCTTGAAGTGCAGGGGCTCCTGGGTGGCTCAGTTGGTTAAGTGTCTGCTTTTGGCTCAGGTCATGATCCTGGGGGCCTGGGATCCAGCCAACTGTTGGCCTTCGGATCAGTGGGAGCCTGCTTCTCCCTCTGCCCCTCCCCCTGCTTGTGTTCCTGCTCTCTGTCTCTGTCTCTCTCTCACAAATAAATAAATATTCTTTGGGGGGGGGTATTTTATTTATTTATGAGACAGTGAGAGAGGCAGCACAAGCAGGGGGAGTGGCAGAGGGAGAAGCAGGCTCCCCACTGAGCAAGGAGCCCAATGCAGGGCTCGATGAGGGACTGGATCCCAGGACCCTGAGATCCCAGGACCCTGAGATCAGGGCCCAAGCCGAAGGCAGCTGCTTAATGACTGAGCCACCCAGGTGCCCCTAAATAAAATCTTTTTTAAAATGTTTCTTGAAGTGCTGAATTAGCAGAAGTAAAATCTTTAAGATTTTGTATGTCTCAAAAAATCTTATGTCATCTTTTTAAAAAAATTTTTTGGAAGAGATTTCATCGGGCATTGAATTCTAGGGTGAGAGGTTTTTATTTCACGTTGAAAGGCATTACTCCACTCTCTTTTGTCTTACATTCTTCCCAATGAGTGATCTGCTGTTATCTTTATCTTTCGCTATACATAATGTTTCTTTCCTCTGGTGGCTTCAAAGATTTTTCTCTACTACCAGCTTTAAACAATTAGATTAGGTTGGGCCTTGATGTAGTCTTCTCCATGTTTCATGTGCTTAGGATCTGTTGAGGTTCTTGGATCTTTGAATTTATAATTTTCATTAAATTTGGAAAAATTTTGGACGTTATTTCTTTAAATATTTTTTTCTGTCCCTCCTCTTCTCTCTCTTGGGGATCCCACTTACACATATATTAGACTGCTTAAGCTTGTTACACAACTCACTGATGTTCTTTTGATTTCTTCTTTGTGTGTGTGTGTGTGTCTGTATTTCATTTTATTTTTATTTTATTTTTTTAAATATTCTATTTATTTATTTGTCAGAGAGAGAGAGAACACAATCAGGGAGCCTGCTGAGCAGGGATCCTGATGTGAAATTTGATCCCAGGACCCTGGGATCATGACCTGAGCTGAAGGCAGAGGCTTAACTGTCTGAGCCACCCAGGTGTCCTTGTATTTCATTTTAGATAGCTCCTACTGTGTTCTCAAGTTCAAAAAACTTTTCATCTTTCCTAACCTCCTACTGTAATGTGTTATCTGCATTTGATCCCACCTACTGTATATGTGCAACACTTTTTACTTAAGCCTTTTCAGTAGGTATGTGGTAATATTCTACTGTAGCTTTAATTTGCATTTCCTTAAGGTTAATGATGTTGAACATCTTTTTTTGTGCTTATTTGCCAGTGTATATCACCTTCAGTGACATTTTTTTCTTTATATCTCTTGCTTATGTTTTCCTTGAATTTGCTATTTTCACATTTAGTTCTGAGACTTCTTTAAATATTCTAGATACTAGTTCTGTATTTGTTATGTCATTGGTAAATATTTTCTCTTACTCTGTAACTTATCTTCTCATTATCTTCATGCGATTTTTCATAGAGCAAACATTTTAATTTTGATCAAGTCCAATTTACCAGCTTTACTTTCTGTGGGTCTTACTATTGGTATCATGTTAAGAACTCTGTGCCAAGCCCTAGATCCTGATGATTTTGTACTTTTTTTTCCTGAAAGTTTTATAGTTTTATATATAAGTTTGGGATCCCCTTTGAGTTAATTTTTGTGTAAGGTATGAGACTTAGAATTCATTATTTTTTTTCTTTCCTTTTCTTTCTTTTTTTTTTCTTCTTCTTCTTCTTCTTTTTTTTTTGTTTGTTTGTTTGTTTGTTTTTCCTTCCAGGACAATTAGTTTGAAAGTTCATCTTTCTTCTGCTGAGGAATTTTTTACACCTTTGTCAAAAAGCAGTTGGTGATATTTGTATGGGTCTATTGCTGGGTTCTTTACTCTGTCCCATTGATCTAACATGCCTAGTTTTCTGCTGTTCCACAGTCTTGATTGATATATCTATATAATAAGATTTGAAATTGAGTATACTGTTTCCACTCTATTCTTCTTTTTCAACTTGTTTAGCTATTATAGTTCCTTTTCTTTTCCAGATAATTTTTAAAACAACTTTATCTATAGATACAAAAAATCATGCTGGGATTACAATAAGTATTGCATCAAATCTGTGTGTTAATTTGGGAAAAAAATGACATTTTGAAAAAGTTTAATTTTTCAATTCAGCATGATCATGGCATGTTTTTCCATTGATTTTGATTTTTTGTTTTATTTTACCAACCTTTATTTCAGCATATAAGTTCTATATGTGGGGGCGCCTGGGTGGCTCAGTGGGTTAAGCCTCTGCCTTCGGCTCAGGTCATGATCTCAGGGTCCTGGGATCGAGTCCTGCATCAGGCTCTCTGCTAGGCGGGGAGCCTGCTTCCTCCTCCCTCTCTCTCTCTCTCTCTCTGCCTACTTGTGATCTCTCTCTGTCAAATAAATAAAATCTTAAAAAAAAGATAAAGATAATACAATGTTATGAAAAGAGAAAACTATAAATATTTCTCATATATATAGATACAAAAGTCCATTACAAAATATTAGCAAATAAATTCATCAATACATTCAAAAATTGATACACTATGACCACATGGAGTTTACTTCAGGGATGTAATATCCCCAGAGTCAACCAATGTAATCCACCATTTGAAAAGATAAAGAAAATATCATATGAACATATTAACTTATGAAGAAAAGTATGTGCCAAAATTCAATATCCTTTCATAATAAGAACTCTCAGAAAAATAACATAGGAAAACTTCCTTTACTTTATAAAAAATATCTACCAAAATATTATACTTAAGAATGAAAAATAAATTATACTTAACAATGAAAAACTGAATGATTTCTTCTAAGATTAGGAACAAAACAAGTATATCTGTTCTTACCTCTTTTATTCAGCATAGTGCTAGAAGGTCTAGCCAGTGTAATAAGACAAGAAGGAAATAAAAGCATGTGGACTGGAAAAGAAGAAATGAAGGGACCTGATATGGACATGATCGCAATCCCAAGGAATCTACAGAACAAACAAAAAAGGCAACAACAACAAAAATACAACTAACTCCTAGAACTAATAAATGAGTTCAGTAAGATCACATGATGCAAGCTAAACATACGAAAATCAGCTGTTTTTCCATATGTTAGCAATGAACACAGATACCATAACCAAAATACAGTATCACTTACAATTGCTCAAACATGAAATGCTTAGGTATAAATCTAACAAAACGCATATAGAACTTCTTTTTTTTTTTTTTAAAGATTTTATTTTTTATTTATTATCTTGACAGAGAGAGAGAGATCACAAGCAGGCAGAGAGGCAGGCAGAGAGAGAGAGAGGAGGAAGCAGGCTTCTTGCTGAGCAGAGAGCCCGATGCGGGGCTCGATCCCAGGACCCTGGGATCATGACCTGAGCCGAAGGCAGAGGCTTAACACACTGAGCCACCCAGGCAGCCCTTTATCTATCTTTGACGTTAGGGTAGTACTAGCTTTATAAAATGAATTGGTAAGTGTTTTATCCTCTTTTATTTTCTGGAAGACACTGTGTAGAATTAGTGCTAATTATCCTTTAAATGCTGGATAGAACTCTCCAGTAAAGCCATCTTGTTTTGGGGATTCCTTTTTTGGGAGTTTTAAAACTATGAATTCAATTACTTTTGTTATAAGGATAATTAATGATCTATTTTGTATGAAGTGAGTTGTGATAGTTGTTTTTGAGAAATTTATCCATTTGTCTTTGTTATAAAATGTATGTGTGTAGAGTTGTTTATAGTATCCCTATATTCAGTTGTTTTTATATGTATCACTTTGAAGGTTTGATTTTGATTTTTTTTTTTTCTCCTTGCTCTTAGTGCCATAGTTGTGATGATAGACAATCTATACATATCCTGCCTACTACCTCCTGGATCAGGAGCATCTCCCTAGATTAAGTGAGTGAATGAGATTTAGAGACCATTTAGAACTATAGTTTTCAATCCACCAGGAACTATAAATTTTGATTTATGGAAAAACTTTCTGGGGGAATCACTCATTTGGGGAAACATTCATATATTGCTAAACCAAGTGGAAATAATCCATACCCCTATGTGGCAACAGCTGCATAGATGAGAAGGGATGTCTGAATTGATTGGGATAACTGATTGAGATTACCATGATCATAACCAACAGAAGCAACATCTCGACTGACTTTTTCTCCAGGCGTAATTAATCTTAACAGAGAGTACCCGCTAAATGGCTCCCATCCATTGATACCAAAAATTTTTGGAGTGAAGACACTTGTGTTTGCCTCTATCTTTTCAAGAAGATAGGAAGGAAGAAAGCTTATCTGATATCAGTGAAGCAAAGGAGGATGGGCGAAGGACATAGGGAGGTGGAAATGGTTGGAAGCAATCACTGTGGAGAAGATCAAGAGAGACAAGGAGAAATGATGTTGAATAGCCTTAAGAGCTGTGGGCACAAGCAGCTGGCTTTTTTCCTCCCTTACTAGGCTATGAACTCTTTGAGGGCAGGATTACACTTGAATAATCCACAGGATACACAGAGCAGTGTGTCTTACAAGGTGGGTACTCAGGAAGTACATTTTAATTGAAGGAAGACAGGGAGACAAATTTATATTTTGACTAATGTTCAAAGTTATCTAATTTCTTAGGAACCTAAGCTATTTTTAAACACCCACAAAATCCCCACTTACCTTCAAAATAATTTTATCCGTAGGCAATGGTCCTCAACTTTGGCTGCATAATAGAATCAATTGGTATGATGATTAATTTTATGCAGCAATTTGGCTAGACTGGAACCCAGTTGTTTGTTCAAACACCAGTTTAGATATTGCTGTGAAAGTATTTTTGTAGATGTTATTAATATTTACAATCAGTTGACTTAAAGAAGATTATCTTTCCAAGTGTGGGTGGGCCTCATCCAATCAGTTGATGGACTTAAGAACCAAAGCCAAGGTTTACCAGAGAAGAAAACATTGTAAGAAAGAAATCTTGCCTGAGTTGCCAGTCTGCTGATGCCAGTCTGCTGATCTGCTCTATGGATTTTGGACTCAAGACTGCAGCATCACTGCTTACCTGAATTTCCAGCCTACCAGCCTACCCTACAGATTTCCGACTTGCCAGCTCCCACAGTCACATGAGCCAGTTGCTTAAAATAAATGAATCTAGACCTATATAGATACATCCATGTAAATATCTTTCTATGAAACTACAGAGTTATATCTGTATAAAATAAAATTGGGTATTTGTTCTATTTGTGATTCTCTGGAGATCGCTGACTGATAGACTCGGTGATTTAAAAAAAAAAAAAAAAGTAAGCTGCCTGGGCTAGCCTCACCCCCAGTGATTCTGTTTTTATTTGTTTGTTTATTTGCTTAGAATAGGTAGTTCTTTCCCATTTTTAGCTATTTATCTTCTGTGTCATCTAAGCAGTTCATGAGGATTTTTTTCCCCTCAAAATATGTTTGCTTGATGAAAAGCAAACTTTCATTGAAAGTTTAGACTAGGAAATTAAAATCAGGTTCTATTTCCTAAGTGAATATCTCATTTATTTTTCATTTTAAAAAGGGAGTACTCAAACTCCAGGTGAGGCTCACATCACGATAGAAGAGCTTCTGTCTGTTTACAGGAACTTCAGGATTCTGGCTGGTGTTTGTCCCCAAGTTCAGCTTATGGTCAAGTTTTTTTCTCTGCTTTTCAGCGATGCAGACACCTGGGCTCCTCAGAACTTGAGCTATGACCAGTTGTCTCCTTGGCAATAGGACAATAGGATTTCAAGACTGCAGAGTGAGCGTTGAGCTGAGTAGTGAGCAGGAAGAACAAGTGATCCTTGAAAAGGGTAGCATGAGAGGAAGACGAAGAGACTCTTTGCCCCAAAGTGAAATAGACGAGAGACAGGTTTTTGTTGCTGTCGTTTTAAACTTTTATTTTTATGTTTTTAATCAAATAAAGAAACATAAAAGGCAGTTATTTTTGGCTCCTGTGGAATTACAAAGAGGCTGTTAGCAGAATTTCCTGTCTCCTAGCCTCTGTGAAGTTCTAGGAAAGGAGAGTCAGATAAGACTCTTAATGAGCACCCGCCAGCATGCAGAGTGGGACCAGCGATTTAAAGGCAAGAAAAGATAAAGGCCTTTTGATTAGTTTAATCATCCTACCGAGAAGAAAATGGAGCCCCAAGGAGAAGGAGATGGACCGACCTCCTAGGAATTTTCCTGCTTCCAAACACAAAATGAAACAGTCTTTTAGTATCAACATTGAAAAAGACCACTTTGTTTTCATAAACCCAGAGATAGGGGGCTCTTTGCAGTTCCTAGAAAGGAATATCCTGGAGATTAAGTGAAGATTTCTCTTTTCATCCTTGCTGCTTGACATTTTCACGGACTCACCTTCCTGAGTCTAGGGCTGGGATGAAGAAGACGACACCGCTAATGCTTTTATGTGTTGCAGCCGATGCTCTGCTTGCAGTGTGGGATCTGGAGAGGTCGAATGGAACCGAGGGCTCAGTGTCCCCGGAACGCACAGCGCTTTGCTTCAGCTTCGGGGATAATGAACATCGTCCGCAGAATGAAGCAGGAAAAGGTAGAACGTCTCTCTTGAAGTCAAGGCAATTTCTCATCAAAACAACTTCAGTTTTCTTCCCAGAAATATTAAGCAGTGGTGTTGTACCTCGTAACCTCTCTCTATTGCCTGGTAGGAGACCATCCTTGACTGAAAAAAGAAATACACGCTTTGGCTTTCTAGCGTCTGATATGAGGAATTGAGTGGGACAGTGGTGCGGGTAAACTTCTTGGGGGCAGGGAGGGAGCCCTGCTTTGTAGCATTTGCTGATTTTCAGGTTGTGAATACACCTGAAAATGAAAACAAGAGTGAAAACAAAAGTGAAAACAAGGAGTGTTTCGAGCCATCAATGTGAAATCACTGAGAGCAGAATTGGGAAGAGAGGCAGAGTGAACTCTGGAGAGAAAGTGTCGAGCAACCCACCACCAGCCAAGGGAATGTCGGACTCCTTTATCTCCCAGCCTTAGGGAAGGCTTTAGAAGCAGAAAGCTCTTGGTTTGCGTCTAGCTGGGTGACTTGATTTTTTCCAAGCTCAGCTGGAAGATCAGAATTTGTCTACCAGTCCCACAGTGCCTTAAAAGGATGAAATTAAGGATACAATTTTATCTAAAGCACCATGTCAGTGTGTCTAGTCCTCAACGGATCGTCATAAATCTCTTGTTCTATGCCTTCTTTTAATAACTGCTACTACTTTAGCAGTAGTAAATGCTAGTAAATCTGCATTGCTCTGTTAGTTCCAGGTGTACAATAGAGTGATTCAACACTTTCATCCATCCCCTGGTGCTCGTCACAAGTGCCCTCCTTCATCCCCATCACCTGTTTCACCCATCCCCCACCCACCTCGCCTCTGGTCACCATCTTTTGTTCCCTATAGTTAAGACTATGTTTCTTGGTTTCTTGCTCCCTCCTTTTCCCCTTTGCTCATTTGTTTTGTTTCTTAAATTCCACACATGAGTGAAGTCGTATGATATTTGTCTTTTGAAGCTGTGTCATTTTTTAATCTAGCCCTGATCTAAAGGAATAGGAAGTACCAGCCTCTGTTGGAGCACATGCGACTAGATCCTTAAATGAGTATGAGGAGTGGGTGGTTAATGGGGTTTCTCTCATTCTCTTTTTGGAGGTTTCTTTTCTTACGTCTTTTCTTACACCAATAATTAATCACTGAGCTACTGAGGCTTTGACTCAGAGATATTACATGGTTTCTTCATGTGGCACACAGCACGTAAGTGGCAAAAGTTGGAAATCAAACTCACTGTTCCTTATTTCTAGTCCAGCTTTCCCATGGCCCTATTGCCAAAGCTGGGTTCCCAGATAATCTTTCACTGTGTGGAGGCAGCGGCCAGCCTGCCCCACCTATGCTTATGACCAGCTGGCGGCTGCCTCCATTTCAGGCTCATTCCTGAAAAGGTAGATTCATAATAAATAATTGCAGCAAGACCTGTCTGTGTGTAATGAAAGGAGTGCACCATGTGTCAGAACATGGAGCTCTGAGCCCCAGTTGTGTCACCTGTTCGGTCCCCAAGTCCATAAAATGGACAGAAGAACGCTTACCTTGCATATCTTACAGAGCAGTGGGAGGACAGCCTCTGTAATGGGAAGCTGGAAAGCACTGAGCTAATGCTAAATATTATCGCCACTGTCCTAGCCCAGCATTGTGGCAAACACCTGGGCTCAGGGGTTAGACCAATCTGGTCTTGGCTGGAATCCCAATTCTGCCACTTACTGGTTGGCTAACCCTGGGCAAGTTACTAATCGTATTTGAGACCCAATTTTCCCTCAGTTACCTTGGTGTAGGGATGATGGTGTTTCCTATTTAATACCTCAGATGGTATGTCTCTTGGCATGGTGCCCGGCATCTTGGAAATCTTGGAAGTGTTCATTAGCTATGGTCATTATTATGGTCATTATTATCACATGCTGTTTTTGTTCTGCAGGTGGTGCTGGTCTTTATGTAAGAACAGGGCTTTTTTTTTTTTTTTTTTTTTTTTCTTTTTTAAAGTGCAGCCAAAGGTGTACAGAAGGGATGAAGGTTTGCTGCCAGGGCAAACTTGTATCTCTTCATGGTTTTTGCAGTGATGAAACCTCGCAGAGTGCAAAGCAAAGATGTGCCTTTGCTGCTGATGGTGCCATTTGCCGTGTCTGTGGAGCCTGCTAGGGACACACATTGTGTTTGCATGCCCCTGTTTGCAGGGCAGCAATGGGAGCAGCTGCTCTCACCCATCTGTAGATGAGCAGTGTGTCTCAGAGGGGTTAAGGTACCTCCACTGGGTCTCTCAATTAGTCAGCTCAGCTACACTCAGGTCTGGCTGATTCCAGAGCTCAATGCCTCCTGGACCAGTAGCAACAGCATCACCAGAAAACTTGTTAGAAACCAATCAGAAACTCTGCGGGGAGAGCCCTGCAGTGAGTGTTCTATCAAACCTTCCAGATGTTCTGGGGTTTGCTGAGAACCACCAGTATGGTGGATCTTCCAGAAGGGTTTCCTTCAACCTCTTTCCCTGTCCTAGATTTCCCTAAGCTGCCCTTCTGGGGTGAACTTCCTCCAGTGTGAGTGGTGAAACATTAGAGCTGTCTTTTACCATTCCATTTCTTTCTAGGGAAATTCCCTGTAGATCAGGGCATTCCTGTAATTAATTAATTAGAGTAACTTAACAGCACTACTTACATTCTTAGCATGCACCTGGTGCCAATGGCATTTTTTAATTTTGCAGTGATATTTCCCCAAGATGTGCAGAGGAAATAGGGCTTCGATGCTTATTTTCAACTTAAGTCCCTGACTGGGCTGGCAGGGGAGGAGACCATGTTGTTGCCCAAGTATCATATAAAGAACAGCTGTAAAAAAATTACTATCTAGTCTCTCCTTTTATCTGAGCACACTAACAGAGAGTCTGCTATCTGATGCTAGATATATGATTTTCTTCCATGAAAAATTAGGGCTTTTTTTTTTTTGTAGTCTTTGAATTTGTAGGAGGCAAGGTCTCTAGCATTTCCTTCCAAATTTTGTGCATCTGGCAAATGATGGGGTTGGGAGGGAGCTGTCAGGCAGGTGGCATAAAATGGTGTTGTTTTAACCCAAATTGTAGGCATGCAAAATTCAAGCATAAAAGAAACGATGTGATGTTTAAGGTCACTGGTTGGGTCCATAGGAGGTGCCTAGACTACAGCTGTAGTAAAAATTTGAGAAAACGGAGTTTATTTCTCCATATTCTCTTCTTCCATGGATTTATGTTTCTTTGTTTATGCATGGTGGGGGTGGGTAGCAGAATATGCTGCTTCAAAGTATACTACTTTGGCATATTGATTTTTTTCCTTTTTCAAGTTTTTATTTAAATTCCAGTTATTAACATACGGTGTAATATAAGTTTCAGGTGTAGAAGTGAGGGATTCATCACTTAAATATAACACCAGAGCTCATCACAGCAAGTGCCCTCTGGCATATTGATTATTGATATTACTGATTTGGCATTTTGAGCTGGAGGCACTTGAAATACAGCCAATGAAGAGAGAGGCTTTCTCTGAACTCCTTATCTGACTAAAGACAGATATTCCAAACGTAGCTCAATAAATCCTCTCCCCCCTAGTGTCATCAGCCAGCTAGGATCAAGTCTTGTCATGAGAGGAGGCTGGAAGCCAACACCACACCCAGACATACTTTGTCACAAACTCCTGTACCATCCATCTGTTTCTCTGCAAACCCATTCTTCTTTCTTAAAAAGCATTTACTCTTTCCTAAGAGGTCTACACTTTCCCCAGGAGAATGGTATTTAAGCCTGAATTCTAAGCCACTTCTTTGAGTTATTCATTTTTCCCTGGGTATCTCCCCTATATACATGAGATATATCTGTTAATAAACTTCTGTTTTTCTTTGCTAATCAGTCTTTAATTATAAGGGTTTCAGGTAAGAACTCAGAAGGGTAGGGGGAAAATTATTTTTTCTCCCCTACAATTGAGTTCCCTGATGGTGCCAGATTTCATAAATAGATCTGCACTCTCATTTTTGTTCTTACTGGCCACAACTCCCACAACTCAGTTGGGAGCACCTGTTGAGGCTGAACCATGTGAGCTAGGGACACAGGGAGAGAGATGTGGCAGTGGTGACACTTTGGGGCAGGAATCAGGATACTTACTGAAGGTCCAGTTTTGTTTGTTACTTAATGGGTGTCAGGGATTTTTGTATCTCAGCATTTTCACATCTAGAAATGGAGATATTGAAATCAGTCCAACCAATCTCACAGAAGTAGTAGTATGAGGCACACTTGAGAGCACAAACATGAGTGTTTTTTGGAAAGTTTAAAGTGCTACATGAAGCTGGGGCAATATGTATCAAAACAAGCATTTTCCAGCCTTTGCTGAACTCATAATGCAGGCTTTGAGGCAATCTAATCTGCTTATTCAACTCCTTTCTCTCTCCCTGTCCTTCTCTCTTTATGATGGGAGTTTTGCCTCCTCAGCTAGTCTATAGGATGAAGGAGGCTATAGGGAGAAAGGGAAAGAACAGAGATTCTGTGGCTTTGGAAGATTTGGAGGTGCAAGAGGAAATTGTGGGTTTAAGAGTGTGAGGCTGAGTGCAAGAAAGTAAGAGGGTTGGAAAAGCATTAAGGAGGTTGGGGGTGTATTATGAACTCAATTCTCCTTTGCATTCTTTAAATAATAATTGGTTTTACTATTAAAATATTTATGATTGTTGGACTGCGTTTCTTTGACTGTAACACCATCTCTAGATAGGACCATGGGTCCTGGAGCTTACATTTGGGTACATTTATTTTTAAAGTGGCATTCGTAATTGAGCATGTAGGAAAGAGAAGGTTAATTATGGGAACTATTTGAAACTGAGAGAGATGAAAGGATGATCTAGGTTAGACCTGAGAGTCTTGTTCCCCACCTCCGATTCCCTGCCTTACGTAGTGAGATGTGAATAGTTGTTTCTGTGTATAAACAATTGAAAGGCTTTGCCTCTATTTAAAAAAAAAAAAAAAAAGTAATTTGCTCCTAACAGAAACAAATGTCATTCTTACTATTCTCTCTCACATTTAAGCAGATTCAGTTGCAGAGGGTCTCATTAAAGTTTAACAGCAACTTTCTGGGGCTAAATGAAATGATCACCCTTTAGCTCACTATTGACCTCTCCTTCCTTTCTGACTGCCCCCTGTCCTTCATTTCTAGGGCTTCTGCCTTACCCACATGTTGATATGTCCCAGGTTTCATCACTCTTACCTGCTCCTGGTGCATAGTGTCTTCTTTGCCTTTGGCTTCACTATATTCTGAGGACTTTCCAATTCTTAACTCTGTCCTTGACCTCCCCCAGAAGTTCAGACCTGTATAGCCATAGATCATGTGATTATCTCCATCTGATGATTCACAAACTACATGTTTATTCTTCATCTTCCTCTCCAGTCTCTTTCTCCTTAGTGAATGCATGACTCCAGTCAGTGAAATCAGAAACATGAGAGTGATCATTGGTCTTTTATCTTTTCAATTCCTCCTTTTTAATCTATCATGAAATCTTCTTAATTCAATCTCCTAAGGATCTTTCAACTAAATCCTTGCCTTTGCATTTCTTCCTATGCATACTTTAGTTTTACACTTAAAAAACAAAAAGAAAGAAAGAAAGAAAATACAGATGACTTTAATAACTTCCCAAATGTTTTTCCACCTCTGTTCTTGTATTCTTGCCCAACCCAGTCTGCCCACTGCCATCAGACAGACTTTTTAAAAAGGATTTCATTTATTCATTTGAGAGAGAGAGCACAAGAAAGAGAGCATAAGTCGGGGGGTTGGGAGAGGGACAGAGGTAGAGGGAGAAGTAGACTCCCTACTGAACAGGTAGCCCAATGTGGGGCAAGATCCCATGACCCTGGGATCATGACCTGAGCCAAAGGCAGACACTTAACTGACTGAGCCTCCCAGGCATCCCTAGAGAGAATTTTCTAAAATGAAACTTAAAGAATTTCAAATTTCTTAAGTGGTCAAATCTCTTTATTGGTTGCCCCTGCCTTCAGGATAATGTTCAAATCCTTTATCATGACATTCAAGACCCTTCAGGATCTTATTCACACCTATATGTCTGACTTCATTGCAATCACACCAAATAAGATACCCAGATATACAGACTTTTTGTGCATACTTTACCTCTGTCTGGGGTCCTTTCTTCATCCTTCCTTGAGCTTCCATAGGTATTGCACATCCTCCCCTAATAGCAAGTATTTCAATAGATTGCTGTTGAACAGCTGGTTCGCGAGCCCCAAAGACAGTTTTGTTAAACTCTGTGTTTTTGATAAATGGGACTATCCTGACACATGATTAAAAAAAAAAATCTGTAGATGTTCCCTAAAATTGCAAGATTAGACAGGGACACTGGACTGGGACTGTAGGAGTTCAGAATTCTTTCTGGAAGCTTATTTCTTCTTTAATTCCTGAGGACCAACTCCTTGAGCTTCAATTGTTCACCCTCCACTTTCTCTGCAGAATACTTGCCCAAAGAAAAGAGTATTGAAAGAGGAGTCAAGAAAACCTTTTTTTAAATTTTACATTCTAATAATCCCTGTGTTAACTAGAGCTAAAAACACCACCTCATCTTTCTCACAGTGTTGGTTTATAATTTTGATAACTCAAATAAATGCAACTTTCTGTGTTATGAATTTGTCTGTAAGTGTTAAGTTTTTTTTTTCAGTTCATTGGGGAAGAGGATTTCCAACTCTTTCAGCCTCACATAAGGAGGCTAAGATATTTGAAATTATATTTTAAGGTGTTTTTTTTTTCCTGCCTCGTGCTCCAGCAATAATGGGGGTTCAGAGTTTCATGGTAAATAAAGCAGTGGATAATCAAAAATAACTTTTTCTTAGGAACGCACAGCACAGGTGTTTGTTGCAGGCCAATTGGCCCCCTGTTTATACTTTGCACTGGCCACACTAAACTGAACATGCGTTTCCTGGACTTGAAGGCCAGTGGCACAGGAAGACATCAAGCAGCAGAGGTAGAACAAAGGTAGCTTCAGCTGCAAGAGCAACAACACTGCAAGAGGTAGAGGGGATTAACTCTGAAGCCCTTTGAAACTTGTTGATTTCAACACCTGACAATTAGCTTGTCAGGCTGCTGGGGCTTTGGGAAAGGATTTGACAGTTTAATGACACCTGGCAACATCAGCGCCACTCAGCCTTGCAGGGAACACCCCATTGTTGCTTGGGCAGCTGGTATCTTGAGCAGGAAGGAACCCTACTGGAGCCTCCATTCCTTCGGGAAAGTTCATCATTGAATGAGAAGGCTTCAGAATGTTCAGCTTGCGGTGGCCCTTCATAGCCTAGCTGAAAATCTCCATGGTAAGCAGTTTGGGACAAAAACTGCTGGTGTTAGGATGGCTTCAAATGCTGGTCATGACTAAGTGCCATGCCTGCCGTTCAGGGAACAGCTTGGGTTTGGAGCCAGACTTGGGCAGGGATTCCGTCTTTGTCACTTTTTTGGTTGTGTGATCTTAGGCAGTGTTCTTTCTCTCTTGGATTTCTCATATGTTAAATAAGGACAAATAGTAGCCACTTTACTTATTTTTTGTGAGAAAGAAATAAGATTAAGTATGCTAGTGGTACATTATAGGGGCCCAATAGGTGAACTCCAAATAAAACTGACTAGATGGAACTATGTCAATGATTGATTGTCTTTAGTTGGGGGGATAAGCCTAAGCAGTGAGAGCAGAGCAGAATAAAGCTCTTTAATTTCCAAAGTCCCAGATAATTCTCACTTAAGAACTATGGACTACTAATAGACTAAAGCATTTTACCACCCCTGCCACCCCTGCCCTGATCTGTAAAAGTTGTATAATGTATTGGAATGCACAAGGACTTTGGACCCGCACCTGGATTTGACTTTCATCTGGATCTCTACAAGCTCTGTGTCCTTAAGTAAGTCACTGAACCACTCTGATCCTCATTCTGTTCAGATGAAGGCAATTAACATTTGGCATGCAATATAGTTGCAAGTGGTAACTGAGAAAATAAATGAAAACGTTTCTAGCATGATCTCTGACCCTATGAGTTTGGGGTTTACTTCACTTTCCTTTCCTTATCTTTCCTCATGATCAAGAGCTTAGGCTTTCCCAACAGTCTATGATATGGCCCAGTGAGGGACCCTTTAAACAGCCAAGATAAGGAGCAGGAGAACTGACAAAGATGATGCGTCTTACCGGGAGTCACGATACTTTTAGGCCTCTTGGGGTCAGCAAATAGTTTTGACAATTTTTAAAAAAAGATTTATTTATTTTATTTTAGAGATGGAGAGAGAGGGTGTGCACAAGCATCAGGGGCAGAGGGAGAGGGAAAGAGAATCTCAAACAGACTCCAGGCTGAGCGTGGAGCCTGACATGGGGCTTGATCTCATGACTCTGAGATAATGATGTGAGCCTAAACCAAGGGCCAGGCTCTTAACCAACTGTAACCCACCCAGGCGCCCCAGTTCTGACAATGGGAAGGCTTTATAAAACAGCCAGTTATTACAGAGTTGATCACACAGCACCAGGGAGGAGGTCTCAGCAGAGTGGAAGCAGGCCTATGAGCTGCTGCTGTCCTGAGTGGCAATTCCCACCCCCAGGCTCCATGTCTTTCCTCATGTAAAATGGTGACAAGGGGGCTGGCTCTCCCTTGTCATGACACAGCTGAGATTCAGTGGGGACTAAAATGGTGCATCTTCAGTCTAAGAGTGACACTCTGAAATTAACTTTTGGTAATTCCACAAACACTGCAGATCGGGAGAAATGTTTCCTCACGGAGTCAAAGATTTTCTTTGTAGCTTATCATTGTGTTCATTCAAATATCTGCCAATTTGAGAACCTGTAATGACCCCCACTTTGAGTACTGAACCAAGGTATACATTCATGAGCTCTATGGAGACAGAATCCAGAAGCTGATTTTCTGGTTCTCAAAAATCTGCCCACCACTGCCCCATCATCTGTAACTCTACTCACCAAGGCTAGTCTAACATCCCCACCCCTGCCGTTCCCACCAAATGAAAGGTGGGAAGGAACTCTCTTGTCAGGGCTGCAATTATGCGCTTCCTGTGGCACTCAAGTTCTCTCTCCTCCCTGGAGTGGTCTCTGAGAGTGAGTGCTTTATTGGAGTTTTACCAAGGACGTTGCCTTCTTTTCTGGCAAAGCTAGGATTAGGATAACAATTGTTAATAATTCTTTGAACAGTGAACCCCCGTGAGATATTTAATGATTATTACAAAAGGTCTGTGAATCCGTATGAGCACCAAGCATTGTTTGTAGACTGAGTAAGTAGGATGTCTGCACATTCATGAAAGGCTATTTTTCAGATATACGTAGATGTCTTTGTGATTAGTAATTGTGTTGAAGGTGTGCTGAATTCATAGTAGCTTTTGTTATTACATATTTTCTTGGCTGACAATGTGTATTTGTACACTATTCAGGGAGTCTGATATGGATCTGCTGACTCAAAACCAAGCCTCTTGGGGCGCCTGGGTGGCTCAGTGGGTTAGAGCCTCTGCCTTCGGCTCAGGTCGTGATCCCGGGGTCCTGGGATCGAGCCCCACATCGGGCTCTCTGCTCCGCGGGGAGCCTGCTTCCTCCTCTCTCTCTCTCTGCCTGCCTCTCTGCCTGCTTGTGATCTCTGTCTGTCAAATGAATAAATAGAATCTTAAAAAAAAAAAAAAAAAAACCAAGCCTCTTACTGGCCCCTCTTAATAATGTTTCCTCTCTCTCTAATAATGGGTCAAAACCCAATATAGCATGATGCAGAGGCTCCATGTCCCATTAACTGTGTGTGGTTTGAGGTCAGTCACAACCCTTGTCAATACCTATAATGAACATCCCTGGATTTTGCCCAATATCTCTTCATCTGTCTTCTAGGGGAAGAGTAGCCTTCTTCACCTTCAGTGATATATTTCTCTGTTCTAGCCTGTGGTTTTAGGGTGGGCATGTGGTCCAGGTCTGGACACCAGCATGTTCCATCCACTCCAAGTACACGAACCCATAGATGTAGAATTCAGTTGCCAGTTAGTATGAGCCCTAGGGGTTTTGTTGTTGTTGTTTGTTTGTTGGAATTCTGGAGAAGAGGGCTCTCTTTCTGTTGAAGTTCTAGTCTCATGATGTAAATTGCAGATGATGCCAGCCATCTTTATTTCTTCAGAGAGAGAATCTGGTCGAAAACAAAGGCAAGGCAGAGACAAATAGGATGAGGGATTGAGACAGATACATGCCAGACCCTGCTGGGAAGCACTTCCATCTACCCATGCTGGAAGCTTGTGCTACTTCTGGACTTTTCAGTTACCCGCATAAAAGTTTCCACTTTGCGGGGCGCCTGGGTGGCTCAGTGGGTTAAAGCCTCTGCCTTCAGCTCAGGTCATGATCCCAGGGTCCTGGGATCGAGCCCCACATCGGGCTCTCTGCTCAGCAGGGAGCCTGCTTCCTCCTCTCTCTGACTGTCTCTCTGCCTGCTTGTAATCTCTGTCTGTCAAATAAATAAATAAAATCTTTAAAAAAAAAAAAAGTTTCCACTTTGCTTGAAGCCAGCCTGAGCTAGGGGTTTCTGTCACATATATCCTCACTGATCTTCCTTTGTAAAATAAGGAGATTGGACAGGTAAATTCTAAGGGTGTTACCAGCTTGAGGATCCCTGGTATTCTAAAGTCGATCTTCAAAGGTTAGTAGCCAGGGCATAAACCCCCAGTTATTGGAATAGAGCTGACTACAAAATTCTAGTAAGGTAGTTAATTGATCTATTTGGGATTCTACAGTGAAACCTGTCATTGCAATATCAGAATACTCTTTGATGGAAAACATCTTTGAAGGGCTGATTCATTTTGCCTGGGGATTTACTTTGAAATATAGATGGCATGAGAATCATCTCATCTTTTCTATTTTCTTTTTCCCCTGAACACCCTTTCACTAGCTCCTCTTCGTTATCATTAAGAAGAGTCACATAGACACACACACTCCAGAACTCTCATTCATGGGTGTAACATTAAGCAGTGAGGCTGTAGTCGGCAGGTGTGTATGGGGGGGAAGGGGGGTGTCTGTACACACCAGTACCTATCCAGCAAGGAGTTGCCTGAACTTTGTTTTTTGGAGATTGATTTTTGTTTGTTTGTTTGTTTATTATACTCACCTCTGGAGACAGATTAAAAAAAAAAAAAGATTGTACAGGCTCATCTCAGATAAGCTCTGCTTTATTTTTCTCTGTAGCAAAACAGATTCCAGGTAGCATCATGGAAATTTCCAAACTGCATTCCAGCTGCAGTGTGGAGAAGTAAGCGTGGGGGCCACCCTTCTGGAGGGAGCTCTCTGCTTCCCTCCCTTGCCTGAGCCCATCAGCCACAGTTGTTATTGACAAAATCCTCCTGTGAACAGACCTAAAAGAAAATAACTATACGTAAGTCCAGAGAAAAATCTTCTTTTTAATTTGCACTTAAAGGCCTTAATTATCTACCAGAGAACAAAGCTTTCACTAAGAGATTGTTGAATGCACTAATTCTTCAGAAGAGAGAGCAGCTCAGTGACTCATAACGTCTGTGAAGGGACACAGCAAAGTGTCTCTCAGTCTGGTATAGACTGTGTGTATATGATGATGATGATGGTGAAAATAGTTACAGTTTATTGATCACCTACGTGCCACACCCTTTCCATCTGTGCCCTCATGTAAGTGAGCTCTCACATTGTGAGAGGTGTTTAACATGGTCCTCACGTCACCGAAGAGGAAACAGCCTCACAGAGGTTAAGATCTGAGGTCTGAGGTGGATTCCAACCACCAGGCTACTCTGCCTCCGAGCAGACCATCCCGTCGATCCTGTTTAATGAGCAGACAAGGCCTTTCCTATTTCCATAACTTCTAGTTTCTCTTGAGGGAGCACATCATTCTTTCTGCTTTTCCCTGCTCCCCTGTCATTAAGGTTAAATGGCCCCACTGAGTGTTTACAATTACATTTTGGATGTATCATTAAAGTGATTATTTGCAGAAAACCAATGGCCTCATAAAAGTCCTTTATGTGGCACAGGGAGCCCTCAGAGATGCTGTTTTTAAAAGCATCTCATTAGTGGCAGGATCTACAGTGGTTTTCAGCACAGAAATGAACACTGTTAAATGGTGACCCTCTGCGTGGATGAAAATACATTTTTAAGTGAAAGACTTGGTCTTACTAATGAGAGCTTTTTCTTTTTCTTCTTCTTCTTCTTCTTCTTCTTCTTCTTCTTTTTTTTTTTTTGAATTGTATGTTGTAGGTGATAAGATCTACAAAGATCTTAAGATACCAGCCAAAAGATGTCAGATGTCACGGCTGTCCCAGATACTGAACGAAATGGGATATGTTTCTCGGTTGCACTCAGAGAGGCAGCAAGGTAGAGAGCCTGTGACCTGGCAGTTATGGAAGGCTTGCTAAGTGCCAGACCATGGGTGGAGGATTTTACCTACTGTCCAGTCTAACATGCATAGTAGCTTCCCTTTCTGACTTTGCTCCATTGCCCTGGAAACCTCTTTGACTCCTTCTGAGTTAGGAAGGATTACTTTCCGGGACCTTGTTCTGTCCATCACAGGATGATATTCAGGCTGGTGGTGGCCGCCATGAGTCTTCCGGCTAAGCGGTTGGATGCAGTTAACTCATGCAGCCCCGGTGGTGGACAAGATTCAGGGGACTGTCTGCATGAAGACAGGAGAAGGAGCCTATTTTTTTTTTCTGAGCCGGGACATTGGGGCCCAGCAAGATTAGCTGGTGTTTCAGTGCTGCAGCTGGAAGCTATTTGCCACTGCAGTGACATTTGCCCAGCCAGGGAGGGCTGTCTCCCCACCTGCCTAGACCTGGTTAACTCCTCCCTGTCCTTCAATACCCAGCTCTGGGGTCTACCCCTCCCCACCCAGAATCTTCCATAATGCCATCCTAAGCTTTCCTCTTTTTTGACATCTTTAAATGTTCCCTAAAATGTGCTTATACAGCCTTATCCTCAGACAAGCAAAGTGTTCTTTTGCTCTGTTATATATGTAACTAAACCCCAGCATCTGTTTCTCCCTCTCCTATACTCACCACCATGCTACTCACCTAGGAATACTTTGAGGGTCTAGTAAATGTTTGGTTTTGATGTCCATATCCAAATACACGGGAAGGGGAAAAGTACGGAATTCTGCACTCACATTCAAAAATGGCTCTAAGTTAATTTTTGTTCTTCAAGGATGGCCTCTGTGAGAGGGGCCCCAGCAAGCCAGGCTGCCTGGTGAGGTTGTTGGTTCCTTTTCCATTTGAGTGATTAGTCCTTGGCAATAGCTCTTTGAGAGTGAGAAAGCTGAGCATTCTGAGTTTGCTTTGTTAAAAGTTGCTGCAGCTTGATGTTCTCGTGGGTTCTAGATGTTTCCACAGCACCTCCTTCCAACTTTGGCAGAGTTTCCTGAACTGCACCGTGGGATGGGATGTTCATTCTCATTTTAAAGCAGGGTATGAAACAGAACAGGTTGGGAAAGAGAGTAGAAGACTTTTAGACAGATTGCCCTTTCAGCTGGGTTTCTTGGAGCCCTCTCCTCCCGTATCCCACTACTATCAGGAACAATGTGAAAAACTTTGAAATGGGCCAAACGTTACTTGAAATTCTTTCGACAATCTAGGTCTTGTCTGAGGATCTTTCTGGAGTTATCTGATGGAAGAGGGGGTCTTTGCCTTTCCCCGTCTTTGACTATTTTGCAATTCTGCAGAAAGAGAAATTAAGCTACGGAGAGAGACCTGATAGTAATGCAAATGATTTCTGATCGTAGAAATGGGATGAGATTGTGTCCAGAGAAGAGGCATTTGATTTCCCTTCTCTGGAAGAGATCAGTTGGTATCTATTATTTATTTGCGCTGTCCTGACTACACACATACATGTGTCCTTCAGCTTCTCCTTTGAACCATTTACAACATCTTCCTGGTTTTCCCCTAATTAACTGGACTAAAGATAAACTCTCTGGCATGTGTTCTTTTATATTTGTATGTGAGTCATGATTTTACCTTAAAAAAAATTACCCTCTAACACTCCTCTACCGTATCAGTTAGTGTAGTAGAAAAGCATTATTAATTCAGAGTCTCAATTGCCAGGTTTAAATCCCTACTTTGCCATTTGCTGGCTCAGTTTCTTAATTTGTAAAATTATTTTACTTGACTGTTCATAATGCTGTGATGGAGAATTAAAATTCATAGAGCCTTTGGAGCTGGAATAAATAATCTGACAGTTTGGAATTTGCCCTCTAGGAGTTATGGGCACCTGAGAGTTCTAGGTAATCTAGAAAAGATGAAGACTCACCTGGTATAGGAATGACAAAGATTCTTTCCTTGAGAAAACTCTAGTTGGGCTTCTCTGAGCTCTTATGAGTCTAGGTCCCATCATGGGGCGTGATCTCAAAGGCCCGATTTTAGCAAGAGTCCTCCTAAATCAGTTTAGCCATACTTCGCCACCTTCAGTATATGATCACCCTGATAACCTCACCAAATTTCTCATCCCCTACAATTCCCCAGGTGATGTCTGATCTCCCTGGCCTGCCTTCAGCCAGAACCCACCCCCATCCCTTAGTTCGAAGTTTTCTTTTCTTTTTTTTTTTTTTTAAGAATTTATTTATTTATGTGACAGAGAGAGCACAAGCAGGCAGAGAGGCAGGCAGAGAGAGAGGAGGAAGCAGGTTCCCTGCTGAGCAGAGAGCCCGATGTGGGGCTCGATCCCAGGACTCCGAGATCATGACCTGAGCTGAAGGCAGCGGCTTAACCCACTGAGCCACTCAGGCGCCCCAGTTCGAAGTTTTCTTTAGTAATTTTCCAGCCACTGGCCCTCTCCTGCTCCTTGGCATACATTCTCACGTTTCATTGTTTTTCAGAGTTGAGCCCAATCTCTCTCCCCTAGGGCAAACCTTACTCATCACACTAGTCCCTTGACCTGCTGTGATAGTCCTAAATCACGTCTATCTTTCTGTTTTCAAAAGTGTCATCAATAATTTTTTTCTTTAACAGAAATTTAGGACATTTTATTATCCCTGTGTTATCTCCCTAAGACTCTAGAAAAGAGCAAAATTACCTCCAAGTTCATATTGAAGGAAAATATTTTGACCTAGGTTTAGAGAGACCACAGAAACCCTTTTTTCTGCAACATGGAGTCAGAGTAGGATTTGATGTCTACCTTTCTTGAGCATTGTACATTCCTTGAGACCCCTGGAGCAAACAACAGTCTGGACATTTTCTTTCTTTCTTTCTTTTTTTTTTCTTCAAGATTTTATTTATTTATTTGAAAGAGAGAGCGCATGAGTTGGGGAGTGTGGAGCACAGAGAAAGAAGGAAAAGCAGACTCCTTGTGGAGCCGGGAGCTGGGGAGTGTGGAGCACAGAGAAAGAAGGAAAAGCAGACTCCTTGTGGAGCCGGGAGCATCCCAGGACCCTGAGATCATGACCTGAGCCGAAGGCAGACACTTAATTGACCGAGCCACCTAGGTGCCCTGGTTCTAGATGTTTCCTGACCATCTCAGATGTTCTTTACACTGAACATCAGCAATCCAGTTTTGATGATTCAACTTGTATATCTCATCCCATTCTGTGTTAAGGCCGAAACTAAGGAAATAAGTATATAGTGGAATACGAAAGAGGTAAAGTTGATCCCCTCTGAGTACCGAGTGTGTAGAAGGGAATCTAGGACCCTATGAAGGCCTTAAATAGTAAACAAACAGGAGGACTTTGGGAAAGCAGCAGACAGCCTCTAAGTATTAGCTATACTGACCAAGGAAAGAAAAAGAAAGTTTATCTATAGATTTCTGGGTCAATGGGATTAATGAGAAGTGGAAAAATATTCAAAGTTCTCTTTGCCTGCATGATTTACTCTTTTCTATTTTTATATTTTGCCCTATGCCCTTTGTATATTTATTTTCTAAATTTATTCACACTGAGGTTTACTCATTTATTCAATAGATAAATACTCAGGACCTTTTAACACCCCAAGCTCTGTGCTAGGTACTGGGGATAAAATGATGATTCATAAGGTCCTTGGCCCAGATTAATTCAGAGGCTAATGGGTTTACTTGTTACACTTCCCAAGAGAATTATGTGGTCTTTATATGTTTATCCCCAAAGCAAAAATTGATAACTGTGAAATTTTAGGCATCCGTTACAGTCCAGGAATGGAAATATTTAGCATGTGTGGTGGTGGCTGGTATTCTTATGAGTCCTTAAAATACTTGCAGGCAGCAGATTTTCTAGTCACCTCTCTAGCAGACCAGTCTTCCCTTAGAGGGAGCAAGAAGCCTGTGGCCCAGCGAAAAGAGGAGGGTTTTAGGGTCTTACCCCCAGTTTCATGCCATACATTGTGGCTTTTAGTAAAATATTTAATTTTTCCTAACTTCAACAATTTCATCTATAAAATGAGAATACAAATGTCTATTTCACACTAGTATTGTGAAAATTAAGCACACTAACCTATGCTATTGTAACCTATGCTACACTAACCTATGCCTAACCTAACCTATGCTATTGTAAACACATGTAGAGTAAACGATGCAGGCAAGTTCTGTGCACTGGCCAGCATTTAACATGAGTTCCTCAAACTATTATTTGCTGTCCTCACGATAGAGAAACTCTAACCCACAATCAAGGATTTGTGACCTATTTATTGTTTAATCTATGTTATTCTTGTCTGACATGTTCTTACGAGGGAATGAAAATCACCATAACGTTGTCCCCAATCGACGTTTGTCCCCTTCCACTGGCGACCAGTAAAGTCGTACTCATTGTAAGCTGGGATAATGCCTTTCTTTTTTTTTTTTTTTTTTTTAAGATATTATTTATTTATTTTACAGAGAGATCACAAGCAGGCAGAGAGGCAGGCAGAGAGAGAGGAGGAAGCAGGCTCCCTGCTGAGCAGAGAGCCCGATTCGGGGCTCGATCCCAGGACTCCGAGACCATGACCTGAGCCGAAGGCAGCGGCTTAACCCACTGAGCCACCCAGGCGCCCCAGATAATGCCTTTCTTGTAGAGTACTGGTTCCTGGCTGTACTCCCTCAGTGTATTGGAAGGCCAACAGATATTTTATGGTTTCCTGATCTTCTCTGCCGGAAAGCCTTCTCTGAGTGTGTAATATCGTCTGTCGATTGAGAAAGTTGGATGCCCCATGTAGGTCATGCTGAGGAAGGGATATTCTCTGGATGAGGAGGGATAGGAGTCAGGGGCTCAGCTCTCCAGCTTCTTCACTCATCCATGGGACAACTCTACATTGTCTCCATACCATTTCTTGGGCGATGCCTGGAGGGATTGAGTGCAAGTTGTCCATAACATTAACCTGTGCATCGGTACACCCCTTCTTGTTGGATTTCTTCCTTTCCTTCACAGAGCTTTCCAGCATTATCTTGTACCCAGATCCTTGTCTCAGCATCTGATTTGGGGGAATCCAAGCTAAAACTGTCACTAGGTAGATCAAACTGGGACAGCTGGAAGTAGAGTCCTGAGCTACAGTCTTTGAGGGTAGGACTGTTTAGGTCTGGAACACTCTCATCTGAGCCTCGAGTCTAAAGGGCAAATTGAGGTTGTAAACAGAAGCTGTGCCTAAGAATCAGAATCCAGACAGAAATGGGATTGGAGATGATGCAGGCTAGAGTGCTCTCAACCAGTCTCTATATGAGCTAATGTACGGGCTGCCAAGTCAGCCTGAGACAGTCAACCGGTGGTGCACGTCACAGCCCTTTGCAAGTGGCAGCTGGGTGGTATGGCTTCTTACTTGCAATCTCCTTCCAGGGAGGAAGAACTGTCCCTTTTGTCCCAGCTAGACAGAACACTTGAAAGCTGGTGGTGGCTGTTGAGACTGCAGAAACTTTAATATTTCATTGGCAAGTCCCATCCAGAAATGATAAACCCCCTCTCTGGGTAAGACTCAGTGCAAAAGCTGCTCATTCATGGGGACTAGGGGGCCTGCAGTGGACATTGGGATCTGTGCAGATAAATATCCTAATCTTGATTGAGTCAGTGGGAGTTTAATGAGTAACAGAGATTATAGCAAAGGAGATAAATATGTCGGCAACTAGGAAATATAATTATAACATTTCCTTACTTCACTAGACTTGGGAAACGAGATGAATTAAGGACTAAAACATATTCTAATTTGAGGGCATACATGGATAAGAATGTGATCGCCTCTTCCCTCCTCCCCCACATCTCCTCCTTCATCAAGAAAATAAAAATGAGCATTTTGTGCCACGATGCAGGAGGAATTTAATTGGGTGCTGATGATTCAATTTAGCTTGTAAATTATCTGCCAGAGAGATTACAAGTGCCAAAAAGAACCAGCCTCGCTGTCTTTTTGTTAACTTGTTGACACCTTTGACGTAAATTAGATACCGATTTATGGGGCCACAGATGACTGACTTCACAGAGCTATGTGGCACAGATCCTGGAGAATACGGGACCAAACTCAGGCCAAAAAGTTGGTTGGGTGATCTCCGGGAAGCCAACTCCTTTGGGGCTACTCTTCACTTCAGCCTTTAAAGAATGAGTAGAGAATAAGACTCTGATCTGTGTTACCCCCTTAAGTGGGGGCTTACAGGGACAAGTGTCAGCTTTTGGAACAAGTGTCATTTATTTACCTATGCAAAACACAGACCTTGCAATTTAGGTGTGTTCCCAGCAGATGGAGAACATCCTCTTATCCTATGTCTGAGCTAAGAGGTGGGAAACACTCATGGTAATTACTGCATTTAACTTCCACGACAACCCTGTACATAGACACTCTCTGTTTCCTTTTAACCAGTGAAACACTCAAGTAACTTGTCTAAGCTCATACAGCCAGCAAAGGGCAGAGCAGGAATTACAGTCTAGGAGGCCCTATAAAAATGCAAGTCAGTCAGCTTATGCTGAGTACCTTGGTCACCCTGCCTATCCTGTCCGCCCTCCGAGTTTGTTTGGATTAGACATCCCTCCAGGCATCATTGTCAACAACCAGACAGTTCTCCTTGGCTCTCTAAGTTGTCACTTCCAAGGGGCCTTTTGAAAACTAGAGCTAATGGAATTACCCGATCCCACCTCTAGTTTTGAAGCAAGCTTGAGCAAATCCTTCCAGAGTGGAGGTTGAATTTCTTTCTTCCATGTTTGAAGTCGTCAACATTGGCTGGGCTCCTGGTAAGCATGAGAACGCTAGCCTCACGAGGGTGTGGTGGGCTGCAGGCATCCACCCTGGGTAAGACGAGGAAGGTGTAAGCACTCCTCGACCCCAGTAGTAGCCTCTGAGCTAAAGATGTTCACGAGCTCAAGCTTGCCTCTTAATTTGTGAAATAAAACAATCACTCAGATCCGTTCTGCCTTTCCCAGCCCTCCCCAGCCCTGCTCCGCTACTCAGCAGGGACACCATGTCTGAGCTCCTGAGTTCCTTAGCACATTTCCATACTAGTGCTTTTCCTTCCTTTGTGGTTAAGCAAATCTGGGAAAGAATAATCTCAGTTGCCAGTCTGGTTTCTAATTATCCCAGGGAGTCTCAGTTTCCAGTTATGAACTTAGCAACAAAAGTCATCAGAGAAAAGTCTGTCCTACTAATGGCTCAGCTGACGTCTTTTATCATTGCTTTATTGCTTTCAACACATTCACCTGATAAGCCTCTAATGACTAATGAATTTGAAGAATTCCTACCCATTCTAGTTATTTCTCACTCTTAAATATTCGAAATCTACTGGTATCTTTGTTGAAGTGTTCATTTAGCTGTGCTGCCCCCAGGTTGGAAGATTTTTCAGGATTTGGATTGACGGTTCATGAATTTCACCAGGCCTTCGGGTCCATATTTCCCCAAGGCTTCTTCCCCGAGACAGTGTGTCCCATGTCTGGGAGGAATATTTTTGATCCCCACCTTAGAAACATAAAGTTAGGACCAGGGGCAGGATATCTGTAATTTTAAAATGTCCCCCCTGGGTTTTTAATTATAACCAGGTTTGAACATCATTGTCGCAGGATCCTTGGATAGTCCAACGCTTCTACCCTGTACCAGAGTAGACTCATTCCCCATGAAAGCATGTACATGTGTTAGTTTTCAAACCAAATCATTCATTCATTGGTTCATTCATCAGATTAAGTATTTGGTATTAGAGCTGATCATTATGAGAGATTCAAGTACGGGTAAAATAATGATGATTCAGAGTTCAAAGTTCTGTTGTGTATCTTGAGGATATTATAAAATAAGAGGAGTGTTCAACCTATTCTTCCCAGATATGGGTATATGATTAACTCAGAGTTGGCCAAAAGTGAATTAGTCATTTGGTTGATAAGATGAATTTCTGGCTAATTCTACTAATGCTGGCTGATTCTGCTGGATTGTTCTGTAAATCTAGGTTTTGGGTCTCTTCAACATATGCCAGGTCTCTGGAAATTCCTGGTCTTGAAGACTGTTTCTCCATCTTCTTTAAGAAACTTGCAAAGGAAATTGCTGCTTACTCTACCAAAAGTATATTCTCAGTTCACTTGGCATTAATGGAGCATTCCAAAGACTCCCTAAGACCGCGAGGAGCAGAGTGGTCTTAGATAGTGCCCTAACACCTTAGGAAGTCCCTTGGACAGGTCAGTGTATGCTTTCCCATGACCATTCAGTATTTACCATTGGCATATTCAAGAACCAAGGCTGTGTCTCGCACACTGGGAGCATATATTGTGTGTGAGCTTGAGTAGGTGTGCCCGCCATTCACTGAGATTCTGTCATATCCCTTGTACTGGGCTAAGTACACCACCTACTATTTTTTCCATTAACTCTTACCACTTCTCTGTGAGACAGTGAACAGGTAGATATCATTGACCTCATTTTACAGATGAGGCTATTTAAGTTTAGAGAGGAGGTTAAGTAACTAGCTGGTAAGTGGAAGACCCAGCATGGGCACTCACGTCTGTTTGATTTCAAAGCCCCTGACCTTTTCCTGTGATGGGGTCACCTCAACTTCACATCTATACCCAAGAACGATGCCTTCAGTGGAGAAGCATTCAGGTGAATGCTTATAAAAAAGGAAAGCTTAATGCAAATCTAGGGCTGGAAGTTATAGTCAGAAGTACAATCTTTTGCCTGAAATAAAATCTTTAATTTATTAGAGTGCTACCCTTCATTTAGAGATAATGTACTTGAAAGTTCAAGGATGAATAAATGGCAATCTGGAATATTGGGAGACCTGGCTTACCTAATATTTTCACAGAATATAGTTAGTTCTGCAAATGACACTGTTATTTAAACTGACAGTTACTTCCCTTTGTAGAATTACAGTAGAATTACAATAGACCTTACGTTTTATTTAATGAAGAATCCAATAAAAGCCATTTCCTGTTACAGACATCAGTCTAAGTGAGAGTTTTCATTTATGTACAGATACCCTGGAAAAACTCTGTAGTTCATCTTCTACTGACCCCTAGTCTTATTCCCCAGTAGAAATCATGCTGGCTTTCCTCCTTAGTTACTCCTTCTACTTGAAAAATCTGCCCCTCGCTCCTTGTTCAAAGCTGACTCATCCTTCTGAGCCCTCAGCTCTGAGCCTGATGCTTCTGTGACACCTTTCATGGTTTTGCCTGCTGTCCTCTTGCTGCCCCCTCAATGCCTCTAGCTCATTATTGCCCAACAGAAATAGAGCAGAAACCACAGAGGCAAATCATATGTAATTACTCATTTTCTAATAGCCACATAAAAAGGGGGAAAAAAAGAAACAGGTGATATTAATTTTCATAATATGTTTCATTTAACCCAATATATCCAAAATATTATTATTTCATTGTGTAATCAAAAAGTCATTTTTAAGATACTTTGTATTTTGTTGACATTAAGATTTCAAAATGTGGACTGTATTTTATGTTTATAGCACACATCTCAATTTGGATAAGGCACAAAGTACTTGGAAAATACATGTATGTAGCAGCTGCCATACTGGAGAACACAGCCTGAGCCCCACCTCCTGTGGCATTTCCGTGGCATTTGTTGTATTTTCTGCTAGGCATGCCATTCTCAGGGTGGCTTAGTGATGAGAAGAAAGGATGAGTTTGACCCTTTGCATTTATTAACTCTATGACCTTGGGTGATAGTCAACCTTGGTAAGTTTCATTTTCTTCATCAGCAAAATGGATATATTTTTATTGTAGCTACCATCACACTGGGCTTTTGTGGGGGATGAACAAGTTATGTGAAGTGTTGAACACAGGGCTTGGTACATAGTAAGGAATTTAATAAATATGAGCCAGTGATGGTAGTAGTATCTTCTCAATATAGTTTCTCTTATTCATATATTTTCTGCTCACGTTATCTCCCCATGAGGCCTTCTCAAAATGTTCAAGGTTGAGAGACTTTATTTTAGCAAATATTATACTATATCATAGTTACCATAGTCAGCTTTGGATTTCTGTCATTGATACATGAACATGTTCTCTCCTATTTTAAGCTTCTCAAAGGCAGAATCTCTGTTTTGCTTTTCTATCAAAGAACCTATCATGATGTCTACCAAGGAATAAAATGTCAATAAATTTTCAAGAAGTGAATAAAAATTTTATTTTACTGCTATTGTTTTTTCACATGTGGATATCAGGCCTCCCCAATGGTAAGGAGCCATATTTTAGAGTTATCCAATGAATTAATGGGGAAAAAAGTCATCAGGATGTATTGTCGATGAGAGACGGAAGAACGGAATTGTCAAGAATGGTTTCTGACCCCTGCGATTGTAGTACCTGAGGCATTTTTCACTGAGATATAGATTTGGAGACATGTCAGATTTGGGGGAAAATGCTGGTTATATTTTAGAAATGTTGGATTTAGAATTCTGTGGGAAATCAGAGTATTTATATGCAGCAGGCAGTTGGATATTCAGGTTTGGAGCTCAGAAGAGGAACACGGAGTAGAGAATGGCTTTGACAGTAATCCTTTAAATGCTATTCTTGATATCATGGGTAAGGACAAGATTCTAAGTTTCGGCCTTCAGCCATCTTCTCTTTTTCCTAAAAGAACACTGTACGGAAGGGTTGACCAGAGGAAGAACATGAGATGAAGACTGAGAAGGAGAGGCCAGATTCAGAAGGAGGTCTAGAAGGGAGCGGTGTGAGAGCAGCCCAAGGAGGAAGTCCTTAAGACTTCTTAAGACCTGGATTTGTTGGGGCACCTGGGTGAGCTCAGTGGCTCAGTGAAGGCTCTGCCTTCAGCTCAGGTCATGATCCCAAGGTCCTGGGATCAAGCCCCGCATCAGGCCCTCTGCTCAGCGGAAGGCCTGCTTCCCCTTCTCTCTCTCTCTGCCTGCCTTTCTTCCTACTTCTGATCTCTGTCTGTCAAATAAATAAATAAAATCTTTAAAAAAAACAAACCTGGATTTGTCAAGCTCATGGTTCAAGTTCAATTCCATTTTTAATTTCTGATTTCTTAGTCTTGTTTCCTTCTTCTTAGATGGTTTTCAATCTCTTGTTATTCTTTAGTTTCCAATATTCATTTTACCTGGTATAAATTATGGAAGTCCCTTTGCCTAGAGAATTTACAAGGACTTCAAAAAGTGGAATGCTGGTTTTGATTAATCTAGATGATATCCAGTAGCTGCCAATTTTGCCAGTTAATGGTAATAAACCCATTTTATCTCCTGTTTAAGAAAACAGGGCAAGGAAGGTGATAAAAAAATTATGTGGTGCCTATAACATTGGAATCACTGTGTCAGGAGCTTTATGCACATTATCCTCTTTGATTATTACCAATCTGTGAAAGAGATATTAGCCCCGTTTTACAGATGAGGAACTTATACTTTTAAGAGGCAGAATAACTTAAGTAGTACAAAGTAGAAGTCCGACTTGAATTTGGATTTCTTTGATTCGTAAGTCCAGTCTCTGTCCAGGACCTTCACCCAGTGATTTGATGGTGTCATTTTCACTTTACTAAGTATCCTATAGAAAAATAAATTTTTAGGACCAATGTCTTTTGGTAGAGCATTCAGCCTCTCTATAAATGCAAATTTGACTTTCCAACTGGGATTTGCATGAGCTCTAAATTAACATGAGACCCAAGTAAATACACCCTGTTCATTAAAAGGTATGATGCATTGTTCTTCCCTGAAAGGCATAATTTTCTCAGGAGTGCTTTGGGTCTGAGTTCATTTCCTTTGAGCGTCTCCTTCTCAACAGGCTGCAATTTTAGCTTTTCTCTGGGATTGATGATTCAGATTTCTGAGGTTATAACTAAATAAGTGTCAGGCTCACATACTGCAGTGTCTGTACTCAGTCCTACCTGACCGAGGGTTGAAGGGAAGCGACAGGACACAAGATAGCACAACCCTTACATGTACAGTCAAGCTGGCAAATAAGTATCTTTCAATGCCATGGCCAAGACTGGGAATCTTCAGAGAGTGCTCAGGTGCTGATGGCTTATCCATTGGAACATTTGCCATTAGCGTTAGGCTTCTGCTGCTTCCATGTAGGAAGACGAGGCAGATAGAACTGGAAACCAGGTTTGTGTTGGGTCTTCCCTCCTACACCTCTTTTAGTTGTTCTTGACAGGTTGTATGTTCACGCTGCTTGGTGAATATCCCAAAATCCCAAAGTCCAGGCCACTCCTTAGCACCTTTACAATAAAATCTTGAGGAGGGAGGGGAGACACTCAAGACTCCGTATTATTAATGCTTCATAGGTGATTCCATTGTGCAGCCAAGAGCTGAGACCCACTGTTTTCCCAAAGTTTTAGGTCTAGGAAAATGGTTTTCAACTCTGGCTGCACATCAGAATAATCTGGACAAGTATGAAAAATACAAACTGCCCAGTCACACCCATGATTTGATTGGTCTATGGTGGAGCTGAAGCATCAGTAGTTTTAAGTTTTAAGGGACTTTTCAAATAATTCTAATATTCAGCGAGGGGGAGAACCACTGTTCCAGAACTGAGTTTTGAGCAGTGGTCTCCAGGCTACTTCTTATACCTGAAGGCATCTGTGAACCCCTTGGGGATCTTATTAAAATACAAATCCACCTCACCCCCAGAGATGCTGATTTAGTGGGTATGAGGTAGGTCCTATGATTCTGTCATTTTTAATAAGCTCCCATGTGGTGCTACCCATTCCCAGACCACTCTGCAAGCAGCACTGGCCAAGCATCTACCTTACCATGATTTTGCCACTAAGCCGTCTGGTGGGCTAGATGTGGATTGGCAGATGGTAATACACTCTCTCCCCTTTGGATGCCTGGCAGGTATCTCTTAGTCACCAAGTACATTGACTTGAGAGTCACAAGTTCTTGAGTTGGTTCTCCAGCTCTGGTCCCATGCTTTCTTGCTACGGGATATAGGCCAGGGCAAGAGAGATTATTTATGTCTCCCTACATGTGAGATTGAGACAATAACAGTACCTACTTCATAGAGTTACTGTAAGGTTTAATAGAAACACTACATATAAAGTTTTAGCTAAGTGTTTGACACATTCTAAGTACTCAGTAAATGGTCACCAATACAGTTGTACATCTGTGACATCCACAGTATATTAGGTTTTTCAGTATATTTTAGCTACAAGACTTTTTTTTTTTTAAGATTTTATTTATTTATTTGACAGAGAGAGAGATCACAAGTAGGCAGAGAGGTAGGGAAGCAGGCTCCCTGCTGAGCAGAGAGCCTGGTGTGGGGATCGATCCCAAGACCCTGAGATCATGACCTGAGCCAAAGGCAGAGGCTTTAACCCACTGAGCCATCCAGGCAACCCTACAAGAACTTTCTTAATTATAACTTACATGGAAGCTCCATACATGCAAACTAGATAAGGTTAAATCCATTTTTAAAGCAGAGATGTGTGCCCAGCACCTAGAATCCCTCTGCTTCTCCCCTAGCCTTCCAAACACCTAACCAATGCAGCAGATGTGCTATCTTCTTTTAATGTACCAAGTCTAGTCCAACCTACTCATTTACAGAAAAACCCATAAGTGACCTACCCAAGGTCATGCAACTGGTGAATAGTAGAGTCCACTTCTGACCCGTGGCACCTGGTTTTAGTAAGTTCTTTTTAGTCACCAAATGATAGAGGAATTAGAACTAAGGGCAACACTACTAGATCTGTGTTTTCTGAACAAAATGGGAGTTTATTATTAACTGAATTTTAACCTTAAAATCAATGTATGTTTACAGTAAGAAAAATATTTAAAGACAAAAGGAAAGTGTAAGTCGCCTCCCCATTTTTATGACCTCCATCCCCATTTCTAAAAGCCAACCATTGTAAATAGTCACTTCGATGTTTTTCAGAATTTTTAAACATACGTACAGAGTGCTAATAAATAAAATATGTAAAAATAAACAAACATATATATTCTTTTATATAAACAGAAATAAACCATATCTACTCTTCCAATTTCTAGTTCTTATTTTACTTTGTTATCTCATTCTCTACAATGTATATACCTTTACCTTATCATTTCTCATGCTTACAAGAGATTCTTTTTTTTTTTTTAACTTAGCCCATCTTCTCGGGGATGAACACAGGACTGCTTATTGTTTTAGCTGTGGCTATGCTTACGCACTTGAGTAACTACTAGATTCCCAGAAGAAGAGATTTGTAGGGTGAGTACACTCGCACACCCAGTGTTCCTTCAGTTTTGCCACACTGCACTGCAATTTTCTTCCACGGGCCTATGAGTTAATCACCTTTGGGAAAAATAAAGGAACTTCCAGGGCTGAAATGCCAGACTCCGTCCACATCAGACGTTTCATCTTGGTTCAGTCTGTAGAGGCTGAGAGTTCTAGCACTACCTGCAGGCATTCTGTTCTAAGGACTAAATGGAGCAAATGTTCTACCCTTGATTCCCACTGGGCAACTAAACAGATATTTACAGGCCCAAATTGCTCATGTGTCAATCATCCCCCCAGCCTCCACTTACTCAGTCTCTCTTGGCCAACCAGTAACTGCGAAGTCTCCAAAAAAAAAAAAAAAAAAAAGCACAAGATGCCATGACTTCCTATTAGTAATTCTTTCTGTCTGCTCTGGGGGTTGGCCTCAAAATGGAGGTGTCTGAAACATGCACCCTGATCTATGAAATTTCTAGTGGATGAAGTTGTTCAGTGATTTTTCAAATAATGCAGCTAGAAAGGGAAAAATGGTTTAAAGCCATGATTAATGCTACCGTGTCCCCAGATGCCTCACTTCCTGAGCTCATCACTGTAAGTAATTACCTGCCTGATCCCGGACAAGTCCTTCTGTTCAGCTCAAGTTAGCTATTGATCATTTATTTAAGAATTGCATACTCTAGGGAAGGTGGAAAAAAGTCTCCAAATTAATTTTTTTTGAGCCCACTGTGGTCATGAATAAATATCTCTCATTCAGGCAATTTACATCAGCAACTGCTTAGCAGTGAGAATTTGTTTACCACTTCTGACCCGCTCCTCTGAAAATTGGTTTTCTGACCAGTCTGTGAGTAGCAGTTTTAAATTGACACATTAAATTTTCAAAATCATATTTGACTTATTGTCTGCTGCTCACGATGTTGCTCAGTGCTTTGACAGATATACATGCTGGTGTTCCGGTTATAAAACTAGAAGGCTCCCAATGCTTTTCTGTTGGGAGCACATGCTGGGACTAGAGCTAATAATTTCCTAAACTGGAGAATGCAGGCATGTGGTGATTTTTTGCCCAATCATAGTATGAAAAATAAGCAAAAAAAAAAAAAAGAAAAGAAAAGTCATCCAAGCAGGGTTTTTTTAGAACTAGTTAATGTTTATTTTCACTGGAGCTCCCTAAATGTGACTCTTTACAAACACCGTATAGTATAAAACTGCTTCTAATAATTTCAAAAATGTGTCTAAATATGCAGCCTGAGTCAGAAATGGTGCCTTAAGAAAGAAAGAAACCTTCTTCTTTGTAGTGTATGAACCCCTGTTACGTGTGTGTGTGTGTGTGTGTGTGTATGCATGTGTGTACCTACCTGCTTTCCAAGTGTTAGCCAATTTTAGTGTTGGCATATTCCTGTTAATCTGAGAGCATTTGCTTATTACTAATTACTTGGTGCTAACAACTCCCTTAGGTTTTAAGACAATCTTTTTTGACAAGGGCTTTGCTGCTACTTAGAAATGTAATTCTGTGCCACCATTTAGTAGGCATGCCAGAAGTGTCCTGTGTGAGTGCCATTTGGATTGGTTGAAGCAGGCAGGAGCCTTGAACATGAAAGCAGCACTCAGATACCATGAAAGTCATGTTTAATGCTGAGGAGCCAAGACCAAGATACAACATTATGTTTTTAAAGTTATACTACTGAAATTTTCCAGCTCAGCCTAGACTTCTACAACCTAGTGGTTATTCAAGCTTGTTCTTTAATAATTAAGTTGTTTCTCTAGTGTTTGAGGAGTCAGTTTTCTACAGTTTCTTTCCTTTAAACTGGATTCTGCAAAGTCACAGACAGAATCCTATTAAGATCCTGTTCCAGGAAAAACAACACGGAAAAAAAAAATGTAATTATAGAGTTTCTAAGGGGTAAGAGGCCAGACTTGAGAGCTGGGAGGAGGGCTGGGCTACAGCATAGGCATATAGAAGGCTAACGGCATGTCTGTCACTGGCTCCTGTTGGGCTCTCTCTCTTACCTGAATGTGTTCAAATTGGCCAAACCTTAAATCTCGAGGACGTGATCAATACCCAACATTTATGCAGGCTGTGGAAAGTGCCAAGCGGGCACAGGGGGAAAAGATCAGGGCAAAATTTTATTAAAAGGATCACATGATACAGACACAATGGGCATTAGTACCTAAAGTCTTCAGAACCATCCATAGTTTTGAGAAAACTGATGATTCAATACAGAATAAGGAGAAAACTCCCATTGTAAAGTTAACTTTTCTCTGTCCTCAGAATGATGGATGAGGCAGAGAAATGATGCCTTCCATGCAAACTCTAAAGTCTACCTTTTTTAATGGATATATAGTGACCACTTTTATGAATTAATGTATAAAAATTTAGACTAGAATATTGTATCAATATAGTTAAAAACAACTCCCAGGTCCCAGGAAAGATTACAGACTGTGGCAAGAAAATCTAAATGTATTACAAATTATGAAACAATGTTACTGAAGGAAGGAAGGGGGAAAGGTGCTGATCTCAGTAACTTTGGTAATGAGTAGCATCTCTAAGTCTAAAGGCAAAAGGAACTGCCCATGAGATCTTCATTCTAGTTGATTAACTTATTTCCCACGAAAATACTGGTTATAAATTCTGATACTGCCCTACATGTGTACTTGAACAATTAAGTAAATGGATGGTGGATAGTGGGAACCATATTTGTCACTCAGGGAGTGGTAATTTGCAGATAAGTAAGGTGAGTAGAATGAGCCAGAGAGGATGGGTTAGAGTTGGAGACATCAGTAAGAACTCATGGTACCTTAATATACATACACATGGTTGCAGAAGAAATATTTTTAGATATGTGTACATATACAGGCTGGTATGCACTCATTTATTTGTTCCGTCAGTTGAGAGGGCCTAAAAGAAATGACACCACAGTAGTAATGAGTATATCTCATACCCAGCTCCTGGTTTCTAATACTATTCTCCCATAAAAGGACCAGGATTTCTCAGAGAAATGGCTGTTATGAGGACTGGGCAGAAAATATGCAAGATGATCTTGAAACATCTTATAGTCCTTTGAAAGTAACAAAGTGTTAAAACAAACAAATGAACAAACAAACAAACAAACAAAACAACAACAGGGTGTGTCAGAGCATAGGAACCCGCTGAAAGATACCTCGATGTGCAAAGCCCCAAATTGTAACTGCTTCTTAGAGTTACATTTCTTTGTGAATTCCCATGCCTACGCAAGTCATTGAATTTGTTTTCTTTTTCTCCTGTTAATCTGTCTCTTATCATTTTGATTCATGGGTCCCAGCTGTTGAACCTAGGAGGCCAGAGGAGGAATTTTCTTTGTCCCCTACATGGCTCTTTTGTAACTTTAAGAGAGTAGTGATATAAAATGGCTACAAACGCTGAGAATGAAGGCCCAGCGAGTGATGACTTGAAAGAAGAGGAACCACTCCTAAAATCCCACTTTTGTTTAGACTCCAAAAAGCTTGGAAGTTAAAACCCTAAGCTCACGTAAAAGACTGTTAGGGGCATTCTTCTGGATAAGCATGCGTGAGCATCCAACCATCCAACAGTAAGGGTGTTTTACTTGGGTGTCACAAGAACCGTGAAATAAAGGCAGTTATTAACTTGTTATGGGTTAGTTAATAGGGTCTCAGAGAAGTGAAGTGGCCCATCTAGATTCACATAGCTACAAAGGGGGGTGGGGGGACAGATTAAAATTAGGTCTCTCTGATTCCCAAACTCATCTCTCCCTTCACCCAATCTCTCATGTACAGAATGGTGAGGTAGATGATGACAAGTCAGGGGAGTGGGGCTGGAGAACCAGGAGTGGTTGTTGCTGGGGGACAGGCAAGGGTCCTGAGAGCCTACACTGGTGTGTGGGTGTAGGGATGGACTGGAAGAGAAGGAATGGGAAGACTTTTAAAGAAACTAAGGTGATAGGTGACTGGGTGGCTCAGTTGGTTAAGTGGCTGCCTTCAGCTCAGGTCATGATCCCAGGGTCCTGGGGTTGAATCTCCCTGGAATTGAATCTCACTTTGAGCTTCTTGCTCAGTGAGGGGTCTGCTTTTCCCTTTCCCTCTGCCCCTTCCTGCTGCTCATGCTTGCTCTCTCTCAAATAAATAAATAAAATCTTAAAAAAAAAAAAAAAAGAAACAAAGGTGCTACCTGGGGACTGACTGGCAGTAGAGATCCATAACTACCATAAAATATTGCAACCTATTTCACAATAAGTTGTATTTTTTATGGGGGCCTCTAGAGATGTGAAAAGTGGTTCAAATAAGTGGTTCAAAAGGTAGTTGGTCCTAAAGCCAGTGGATACCAAGACATCTATCTCTAAGGGAGAGGCAGCATGGACCAGTGATATTTAGCCATTGTAAGGTCTTCATCTGACCCATGGCTAAGCGAATGTTGTGCTCATTTCATCCCTACTACTGCCTCTGATGTTTACTACACAGATGGATGTGAAGTGCGAGGAGTAGCTTTCACTGTCCGTGAAATCAACCCTTGGCATTTCAGTGCTTCTGAGGACCAGGATGGGAGAGTGTCTACTTCTCTTTTTTTTTCCTAGAGGACAAGCATATGCTAGATTTTCTAATTCTTCCCAAATAAATCAAGAAAAGAGTAATTTTGTTTCAAAATATCCTTCAGTATCAAAGGTTACCATTTATCCCTTCTCATTCCAGCTGAAGTGATTAATATTCACATTGGTGCTATGTAAAAGATGAAGCTCACTGTGTGTTCTCCAGCCATTTATGTTAATTGTAGGCTCTCATTTGTATGGAAAGATTCATAAAAATATCAAGAGACACTTTATACTGAATTAAAAACTATTGGCCTGGGTGTTTCAAGGCTCCTATTAAGAAAAGAACAATTATTAAAATGTATTATTCAATTAAACATGGAAATCGATATTTCCAAAAGTTGGGAGTAGAGGCAAATGTGCTACCAGTTAGGACTGGTCCATTAAATCTGATAGTTGTAGCATATTGTATATTATGTGAAGCTGGGCAAGGGGACAAGAAGTAGAGAGAGAGAGAGACTAATGATGGAGTTTAGGACACACTCCCCCAAAGATGGCACCTTAGCATATTAAATACTTTAAGCTGAAGGAGCTTAAAAAAAAAAAAAAAAAAACTACAGAAGCAGGAAGGTCCTTCTCCTCACTCTCTTCCTTCAACTATGGCATTAAAAGCTCATGTGAGAGGTGCCCTCCCTATACCAGGAGGAAAGGGGCATTCTTATCTCCAAAGACAGAGGGATACCAGGCAAGAAAAATCCTAACAAACAGGCATTTTAAGTTTCCCCCAATTTACTACGATTACCTCATACTCCTTAACCAATCATCTTTCTCCATGACTTTCGACTCTTTATCAAACCTAGCATAATGATACACAGGTCTGTTTCTTTGGGTCTTCATTTCCTTATGAAGACCTTGTGTCATATAAGACTTATATTAAGTAAACTTGTATGTTATTCTCCTGTTAATCATTGTTAGTTTCATTTCGATACCCGGCCAAGGAGTCTAAGATGCTCAAGGAAAACATTTCTCCCCTTAGGCTAACAAAAGTTGGTAGAGAAATTCTGAGCTGTTCTGTCTCCCTATTTCCTGATAGGTAAAAATAATTCTAGTTAGGTAAGAAGCCATTTCAAATTCTTTTTTTTTTTTTTAAGATTTTATTTATTTATTTGAGAGAGACAGAGACTGAGCAGGAGGAATAGAGAACACTGACCTCAGAGCCATACACAGGTCTGGATCCCATGACCCCAAGATCAAGACCTGAGCCAAAATCAAGAGTCAGATGCTTAACCAACTGAGCCACCCAGGTGCCCCAGCCCTCTAGATTTCTAATACTTTCTTAAACTAGTCAATGAACTTTCAGAAAAGGCCAATCATCCATTTAGAAAGCCACCTACAGATGCTTGCTTCAAGAAGATAGTGATGTGCCAAAAGAGAGAATCAGAAATAGAGGCCAGAATGAAAGCTTCTTAATTGAGAGCAGATTTCCTAGGTTCATTTTTTTTCATCTTCCAGGAAACATGAGCCAATGAAGTCCATTCTCCAAATCATCGGTACTGCTCATGATTTAGACTTCCACTTACACTCTGTTCATCACTGTGTTTGAGGGGTTTTGAACTCACTTGCACTCCCTGTTTTAATGTAAATTTGTCAAGCCAAGCCTTCCACCAAGTTCAGAATCATCTGGCACAGAGTCTTGGCCCCCTGGTCCTGAGTAAATTCGATCGTGCTGGCTGCTACTTCCTGCTTCCTGGCTTGGCCAGAGCTTTATAGAATACATATTACATAAGAATGGAAAATTGCTAGGAGGAAGAAAAATAGATTGCATTATTTTCAAAACCTCTAACCAAAAGACTTGTTTGATGTCTAAATAAACCAGCCTGCTCTGACACACCTAAAAATTTGGCATTTGGATGTTTATTATAGAAGCCAACAACACTGCCTCCAGAATCTGTCACGTATGAGGGATGGACTTCCCCCAGGCCCAGGTATCTGGCATGTTGTAGGTTCTCAATAAATATCAAATGAAATCTGGATCTGGGCATCATTTCTGGAGAATAGTCCCACTTGGCCAGGGATGGGGTGGTATCAACATTTAGCAGATATGTCTGAAAAATCCTCAAAATATGAGCTTTTGAGGTTGGGGTGGTCATTGTTCATTCTCTCAAAAATCGTTCCACTGGAGCAATTTAGTCTCTTGGTTCAATTTGGTTTGGTTTGTTAAATGGGTGTTGAGTATCCATATGGCCGAGCTGCTATTCCAGGAACTGGAAGAGGTAGAGGGTGATGACACAGCCTCTGTCCTTGAGAATTTCCAAGTCTGTGACCCAAATATATCAATAAGTAACATATTTATTAAGACTGAGCTCAGGTTTTTGTTTTTTTTTTTAAGATTTTATTTATTTATTTGTCAGAGAGAGAGAGGAGCAAGAGTGAGCACAGGCAGACAGAGAGGCAGGCAGAGGCAGAGGGAGAAGCAGGCTCCCTGCTGAGCAAGGAGCCCGATGTGGGACTCGATCCCAGGACACTGGGATCATGACCTGAGCTGAAGGCAGCCGCTCAACCAACGGAGCCACCCAGGCATCCCTGAGCTCAGGTTTTCTGTGTGAGACACCATGAGAATTAGAGCGGAGAGCAAATCCTTCTAGGGTCCTGAGGTTACAAAACATACACACATGAACAAGGGCCACTTTAACACTAATGTATCTTGTGCCATGCCTGAGTGAAGGAGATCAGCTATCGATGCTAGAGAACTTTAGAAAAGGAGAAATTGAGTGTGCTTCTGTGCTTCTGGGATTTTACCCACCATCATTTAATTACACTGAAAGCTATCCCACTAGGAGAGGAAAGAAGGAAGGAAGGGGGAAAGAAGGAAGAGATGAAGAAAATTTTACCTCCATCCTTTTCCAGTTACCAGCCATCTTGCTCCTTCTCACTTCAGCCAAATTTCTTACTTTTTTTGATATTTCAAGTTTTTATTTAAATTCAATTCAATTAAATTGTTAGTTAACATGTAGTGTGATATTAGTTTTAGGAGTAGAATTTAGTGGTTCATCACATATATAACACCCAATGCTCATCACAAGTGCCCTCCTTAATCCCCATCACCCATTTAGCCCATCTCCTTGTAACCCTCAGTTTCTTCTCTACACTCAAGAGTCTCATATTTTGATTCCGTCTCTTCCTTCCCCATGTTCATCTGTTTTGTTTCCTAAATTCCACATATAAGTGAAATCATATAGTATTTGTCTTTCTCTGACTGACTTATTTCACTTAGCATAATATACTCTAGCTTCATCCATGTCATTGCAAACGGCAAGATTTCATTATTTTTTTATCGGCCAAATTTTTTGACAAGTGGTCTTTGTTGTGTCAGCTTCCATCTTTCCACAAAACCATTCTTGCTAAGGTCAATGGTGATCTCCACATTGCTAAATCCTATCTTTTTCTTATGTCCCATTGTACCTGAGCCCTTAGCAACAATTAACATGGGCCATCATTCTTTTTTTTTTTTAATGTGGTAGTTTCAAAATCTGACTTTGACATTTGATCACACTCCTACCATGGGGAGTGAGGTCTGTGTCCCCTTCACTTGAATCAGATTGCCCTTATGACTGCTTCAACCAATGGACTACCACAAGAGTTAGACTGCTGACTTCAAGACTAGGTTACAATAGGCCAGGCAGTTTTGCCTTGTTCCTTGGGAAAAACCAGCTATAATTTACAAAGTTCAACTGCCTGAGATCGCCATTATTGGAAAGGCCCTGTATAGACACTCCAGGTGGCAGTCCCAGCTGAATCCCCAGCTGTCAACCGTGGATGTCCAGTTCCCTTGAGCTTCAAGATATTCAAGATATCTACAGCCCTAGCTGACATCTGGTTATATCTGCTAGAGAGACCCCCCCCCCCCCCCAGTGGGAACTAACAGGCAAGACCTTTGCAAATTCCCAATCCACAAAATCATGAGCAAGCCAAAATGGTTGATGCAGCAATAGTAGTCAAAATCCCCTGGCTTGCATGAGAATCCGTTCTCCTGCATTGCCTACTCAACCCCTATTCCCCTATGTCTGCTCATCCATTCCCATGCACTGACAGCATGGAGACAGCCTCGGGATCCAGATGCTTTCTTCTGACCTCCAGATCCATGGATATTCAAAGCGGAGACCTCAAAGACTCAGTACTGTTTTCTTTGGGTCCTTGGTCACACCCCATTTCCTTCCACCATAGCACCTCCACATATGTTGTTTCCTTTCCTGGAATGCTCTCCACTCCCCTTCCTTAACTCCTTCTCAACCCTCAGATCAGAGATGATCATGTCTCAAGAAATGGCTCACTCTCAGAAAAACTACCCCTAAGATCAAGTTTTCTTGCTTTATGTTCTCATGGAGCATTTAGCTCCATTTTTAAAGGGACATTTATTGATGCTATATTTCCTCTTCAAGATAAAGTCTGACTGCAGTACTGTATGTACATCAGGGCTGGCAACTGAATTTTGCTCACTGTTTTCTCTCCAATGCCAGCACAGGGCCTAATGCAGAGTCACTCAATTATTATTCATTCATTCCACCCTCCACTCTAGTCCCATGTCATCCACTCATTCCTTTGTTCAGTTATTTTCTCATTCAGTAAATATTAATCATGTTATAGGCCACCACTAATTAAACCCTATTATGTGCCAAGCCCAATCTAAGGACTTCGTAAATGCCATCTCATTAATTCCTCATGCTGACACTGAGGAAGGTATGTAATAATATCCTTCCTCTTTTTTATGAATGAGAGAAGGCACAGAGAAAGTAAGGGTATTTTCAAGTCTTATGTTCTTGATCTGCTCCTAAAAGGAGTAGCAGGAGCAAGATCTGGTGGTGAAGTCAGTAGTCACCTCTTTCCTCATCTTTTTTTTTAATTAATTAATTAATTTTTTTAATAAACATATAATGTATTTTTATCTCCAGGGGTACAGGTCTGTGAATCACCAGGTTTATACATTTCACAGCACTCATCATAGTACATACCCTCCCCAATGTCTGTATTCCCACCACCTCTCCCATCCCTCCTCCCCACTGCAACCCTCAGTCTGTTTTTTTGAGATTGAGTCTTTTATGGTTTGTCTCCCTCCCAATCCCATCTTCTTTCATTTTTTCTTTTCCTACCCCCAACCGTCCCCCACATTGCCTCTCCACTTCCTCCTATCAGGGAGATCATATGATAGTTGTCTTTCTCCAATTGACTTATTTCACTAAGCATAATACCCTCTAGTTCCATCCACGTCGTCACAAATGGCAAGATTTCATTTCTTTTGATGGCTGCATAGTATTCCATTATGTATATATGCCACATCTTCTTTATCCATCCATCTGTTGATGGACATCTAGGTTCTTTCCATAGTTTGGCTATTGCGGACATTGCTGCAATAAACATTCGGGTGCACATGCCCCTTCGGAGCACACGTTTGTATCTTTAGGATATATACCCAGTAGTGCAATTGCTGGGTCATAGGGTAGCTCTATTTTCAGTTTTTTGAGGAACCTCCACACTGTTTTCCAGAGTGGTTGCACCAGCTTGCATTCCCACCAATAGTGTAGGAGGGTTCCCCTCTCTCCGCATCCTCGCCAGCATCTGTCATTTCTTGACTTGTTACTTTTAGCCATTCTGACTGGTGTGAGGTGGTATCTCATTGTGGTTTTGATTTGTATTTCCCTGATGCCGAGTGATGTGGAGCATTTTTTCATGTGTCTGTTGGCCATCTGCTGGCCATTTTCTTTGCAGAAATGTCTGTTCATGTCCTCTGCCCATTTTTTGATTGGATTATTTGTTCTTTGGGTGTTGAGTTTGCTAAGCTCTTTATAGATTTTTGATACTAGCCTTTTATCTGATATGTCGTTTGCAAATATCTTCTCCCATTCTGTCAGTTGTCTTTTGGTTTTGTTCACTGTTTCCTTTGCTGTGCAAAAGCTTTTGATCTTGATGAAATCCCAATAGTTCACTTTTGCCCTTGCTTCTGTTGTCTTTGGCGATGTTCTTAGGAAGAAGTTGCTGTGGTTGCTCCCTATGTTCTCCTCAAGGATTTTGATGGATTCCTTTCTCACATTGAGGTCCTTCATCCAATTTGAGTCAATTTTCATGTGTGGTGTAAGGAAATAGTCCAATTTCATTTTTCTGCATGTGGCTGTCCAATTTTCCCAGCACCATTTGTTGAAGAGGCTGTCTTTTTTCCATTGGACATTCCTTCCTGCTTTGTCGAAGATTAGTTGACCATAGAGTTGAGGGTCTATTTCTGGGCTCTCTATTCTGTTCCATAGATCTATGTGTCTGTTTTTGTGCCAGTGCCATACTGTCTTGATGATGACAGCTTTGTAATAGAGCTTGAAGTCTGGAATTGTGATGCCACCAACTTTGGCTTTCTTTTTCAATATTCCTTTGGCTATTCGAGGTTTTTTCTGGTTCCATATAAATTTTAGGATTGTTTGTTCTATTTCTTTGAAAAAAATGGATGGGATTTTGATAGGGATTGCATTAAATGTATACATTGCTTTAGGTAGAAGAGACATTTTCACAATATTTGTTCTTCCAATCCATGAGCATGGAACATTTTTCCATTTCTTTGTGTCTTCCTCAATTTCTTTCATGAGTACTTTATAGTTTTCTGAGTATAGATTCTTTGCCTCTTTGGTTAGGTTTATTCCTAGATATCTTCTCTTTCCTCATCTTGTTGGCAGAAAGCAAAATATGGATTATAGCTACTGTCCCCACTGATGAATTTTTAAATGTAGAAAAGCTGACAGGGCCAGCTTTCCTCCCAGCTCCCACCCCAGCATCTCACCCATCATCCTGCCTAGATCCTGTTTCCTCCTGCCACGTTGGTGTCCTAGTTGGGTCTCTAGATGTTGGGAGGGGAACAGGATCTCTTTCAAGGCTCTAGCCTGCCTCTGCAGGAGTTTTTAGGGATTCATGGGGGAAAGGAATCTATCTGGGGAGTAGCTGAGCCATCCTTTAGGCAGATATGTCTGCTCATTACTTGGTGAGCAGAATGACTTCTGCATCCACTCTGTCAGCCTGGGTAAACAGGCGCTTTGGAGAGAGCGGCTACAGCAGCCCTGCCTGCCTGGTAACCAACCGCAATGTGGAATACTTCATTACCTCTCCGTTTTCACACCTATTCTGAACCTAATTATTGTTGTTGCCTCCAACTGCTCAGGGTTGAACCAGCTGACAACTTATTATGGTTGCATCAGCCTTTTCTGTCACCTAAAGACGCCTGTCAGCAGTGGCTTCCTAGAGCGTAAGGGGTTAGTAATGAGCAGGAGATGAGTGAGGCTGAGCAGAGAGACATGGTCCCTGACGATGAAGTTCGATGGTTTAGAAATGTTGCTTTCCTAGTGTGAATTCTGATACACTTTCCCACAGGGGAGTGTGGATTCTGAGAAATAGTTCAGGACAAATGGAACGAAGAGAAGGATCTTCCTGGAACCCAGGGCTTGGCATTTACTCTCACAAGCACAACCTCATTTGGACTATCAACCCCTTACTGAAAGGTCTGTTCCTTTATGGTGCCAGACCTAGGTCCCTTGCAGAGGGATCAGCCCTTTCTTTACAGAGCCAGCTGTTATGCAGGCAGCTCTGAACAGATCACTCATACGGAAATGATATTACTGATATCCTAAACAGGGACACTTTCTGAGACTATAAGTAAGCAGTAGGCACTAACCGATCTGTAACAGGTATAGGCGGGGAATCCCCTGGACAAACTAACACAATGACACAGTGCACACGTTGATATCTGCCCCCAGGAAGAATCAAAGAGAAAACCCCTGTTAGCAACCCCTAGATCTAGGAGTAAAGGGGCGGGGGTCTGTGTGACGTAAAGTGTGAAACTTGGGCTGCACTTGACCATGCAGATTAGCTACCTTCAAGTCAGAGCCACTGCGGAGATCCCAGGGTTTCCAGTGCAGTCAGATGGGAGGAGAGGACGGCAGTGGGTAACAGAGTCAGCTGGGAGGATATGAAGAGCTGTGGCTTGCCACTGGTGAAGCCAGTAGGCCAAAGGGAAAACTGGTTAAGAAACGTGGGCCCGTCACGAAGGATTCACTGAACAATAAGGAAGAAAGGGCCTCAAGCTTTCCCAACAGTGGTCAACCTGAGCCTGTAGCTTCCTCCCATCTTTTCCCATCCAGGTTGCTGGATTGCTGAATTTATAATTAAGTTTATGTCATCCAGCCCTCCAAGTTAAGATTTGGGTGGAGGATTCTAAAAGCAAGTAATAGTACAGTATATAAGACCAAAGAAATTACACCCAGTTTGTTTAAGGACAAACATTTAGCTTAGAGAAGTAATTCAAGATGGGAAAGCAAAAAACTGCAGAGCTCTGTAGAACCTGTAACAAAAAGGAGAGTATTATCCTCTAGCTCCCTAGAAAGCGTACGCTCTTGAAACACACAGGAATATGTCAATTTTACACAAGCAGGTCCTTAATAAGCTCAGCAAAATATGTTACCTGCCAAAAAAAAAAAAGTGGATGAGGCATCAATAACAATAATATTTAATATTTATTGAGCACTTTACTCTGTACCAAATGCCATTCAAAACATTTTACATGTATTTTCACATATAGACAAGATATAGAAGAAATAAAAGGAAACTGAATGAATTTAAACAAAAATAAAATTGAAAATAAAATTGCAATGGCAGAATTTGAACCCCTAGGAGAAATACCAAAGGACTGATTTGATTCCTGAAAAACTCACCTTTGGTATAAAAAGAATTTCTTTCAAAACGCATAGGAAGAAGGCAAAAGGATGACAGTTGTTAAACACAGTAATATAAAAAATACATAAAGCAAAGGCTAATGAAAACACAAGGCAGGAAAATGACAGAAAGATGGTAGGTGACTTGCACGCTTTTCTTTGCATTTGACAGGCCCAGAGATAAAAGTAAATGAGTAATTAGAGAGTCTGAAAAATAAAATTTTAAGGTTAATTTAATAAGCATATACCCAACTTTGTACTCTGTAAAGAATATCACTTTTTTTATTCAAGTTCCAATAAAGCTCATACAAAAAAAAACCAACCATATATATTAAGCCATAAACACAGTTCCAAATGATTCTAAAAAAATCAGAAATCAAATAGAATATACCTTTTAACTTCAAGCTATAATTTTCTGCCTTGAAATCATATTAAAAAATAATAATAAACACATATTTTACAAATCTAATAATTTGGAAAATGCAGATATAATTAAATCTTTGTCAAAGAAAACAGCAAATATATATGTAGTTTAATATATATATATTAGAAATTATATATATATGCATATGTAATTTTAAAATTAACAATAAGAATATTAAGAATGGGAATTTATAGCCTAAAGTAAACTCAAAGGCAAATATCCTTAAATGCTTTTATTCTTAAAACAAAAATAAGGCAAATACAAAGCACAATGAATTAAATAAGAAAAACAAATAAACACTAGGATGCAGGAAGTAGAAAGTAATGTAGATAAAAGAAAAAATGATTTTGGTATTAAGAATAAGACATCTCAAATCTCAAGGAGAGTAATAAATATCATACCATCTGAACTAGTATAGAATGTAGGTAAAGAACAAAATTTCCTCAGTTGATTTTATGAGTTTAAAACCTGATACTAAAACCTGAGAGTAGGATAGATCAATTCAAATAATATATTAGTGATTTAAATCCTATATATATATACTAAATGATACTATTGTGATTTATTCCAGAAGCATAAAAGTAGTTAATATTGAGAGTCTATTAATAAAATCTCTCATGTTAATAGTCAAAGGAAAAGCATAATTTGTTATAAAATATGCAATTCAATATTCACGTCTTTTAGACATGTTTAGTAACTTGGGAATATAAATCCAGATTTCTTCTACAGTAACATGTAGACTTTTTACCTGAAATCTGTAACTCACATTACATTAATGTTGGAATGACAGCATTATCTCCATTGAAGTCATGAATAAGGTAGAATATGCCCTGTCTCACCTATTTAGAAAGTGATCTAGGGAGAATTTGCAAAAGACTTACCTGATAAAGGGCTTATTCGACATATACAAAGAACTCTTAAAATTCAACAACATGCAAATGAAATATCCAATTTAAAAATAGGCAAAAGATCTGACTAGACACCCCACCAGAGATGGTATATAGATGATAAATAATAAGCATATGAAAAGATGTTCATCATTACCCATCATTAGGGAATTGCAAATTAAAACAATCTATTACTACCTACCTAGTCAAGTGACTAAAATCCAAAATAGTGACAACACCAAATGCCTATGATGATGTGAAGCAATGGGCACCTTCATTCATTGTTGATGGAAATGCAAAATAGAAGACAGCTTGACAGTTTCTTATGAACGTAAATATGTTATTACCATATATTCCAGCACTCATGATTCTTGGCATTTACCCAAAAGGTTGAAAACCTATGTCCACACACAACCTACACACAGATAGTAATAGCAGCTTTACTCATAGTTGCCCAAACTTGGAACCAGCTAACACATCCTTCAGTAGCTTAATGGATAAACTATAGTATATCCAGATAATGAAATATTATTCAGTGCTAAAAATAAAAGTTATCAAGCTACAAAACAAAAGAACATGGAGGAAACTCAAAGCCATTTGGCTAAGTAAAAGGAGCCAATCTGAAAGGCTACATGCTTTACTCATGATATTCTAGGAAGAACAAAACTGTAGAGCTGGGAAGATCAGTGGTGTCCAGGGGTTCAGGAAAAGGAGTGACGAAGAAATAGGTAGAGCACAGGGGAATTTTAGGGAAAGAAACTATTCTAGATGATACTATAATGGTGGTTACGTGGCATCATATGTTTGTCAAAACTCTTGGAATATAAGCACAAAATCGCTTCTTGGCCTTTTGGCTAAGATCAAGTGGAATATAAGCACAAAAAGTGAACTTTAATATAAACCATGGACTTCAGTTGATAATGATGTGTTAACGTTGGCTCACTGACTGTAACTAACGTATTACACCGATACAGGATGTTGATAGTTGAGGAGGGTGGGGTGCCTGAGTATGGGAGGACGCTACTTTCTAGTAAATTTTTCTGTGAATCTAAAATTGCCTTTAAAAATAAAGTCTAGGGGTGCCAGGGTGGCTCAGTCAGTTTAACATCCTACTCTTTTTTTTTTTAATTAACATATAATGTACTATTTGCTTCAGGGGTACAGGTCTGTGAATCATCAGTCTTACACAATTCACAGCTCTCACCATAGCACATACCCTCCCCAATGTCCATAACCCAGCCACCCTATCCATCCCCTGCCACCCCCCAGGAACCCTCAGTTTGTTTCCTGAGATTAAGAGTCTCTTATGTCTTGTCTCCCTCCCAATCCCATCTTGTTTCATTTTTTCCCTCCCTACCCTCCATGACCCCCTGACTTGCCTCTCAAATTCCTCATATCAGAGAGATCATATGATAATTGTCTTTCTCTGATTGACTTATTTCCCTAAGCCTAATACCCTCTAGTTCCATTCATATCATTGCAAATGACAAGATTTTGGGTTGTGGGGTTTTTTTTGTTGTTGTTGACTGCATGGTATTCCATTGTATGTATATGTGTGTGTGTGTGTGTGTGTATCTCACATCTTCTTTTTCCATTCATCTGTTGATGGACATCTAGGTTCTTTTTTTTTTTTTTTAAAGATTTTATTTATTATTTGACAAAGAGATAGAGAGCACAAGTAGGCAAAGCAGCAGGCAGAGAGGGAGAAGCAGGCTCTCTGCTGAGCAGAGAGCCCAATGTGGGGGTCAACCCCAGGACCCGGGGATCATGACCTGAGCTGAAGGCAGCTGCTTAACCAACTGAGCCACCCAGGCACCCGGACATCAAGGTTCTTTCCATAGTTTGGCTATTGTGGACATTGCTACTATAAATATTCTGTTGCATGTGCCCCTTTGAATCACTACCTTTGTATCTTTGGGGTAAATACCCAGTAGTGTGATTGCTGGGTCATAGGGTATCTCTATTTTCAACTTCTTGAGGAACCTCCATACTGTTTTCAAGAGTGGCTTCCCCAGCTTGCATCCCCACCAACAATGTAGGAGGGTTCCCCTTTCTCCACATCCTCATCAGCATCTGTCATTTCCTGACTTGTTAATTTTAGCCATTCTGACTGGTGTGAGGCAATATTTCATTGTAGTTTTGATTTGTATTTCCCTGATTTGTATTTCCCTGATGCTGAGTGATGTTGAGCACTTTTTCATGTGTCTGTTGGCCATTTGGATGTCTTGTTTGCAGAAATGTCTGTTCATGTCTTCTGCCCATTTCTTGATTGGATTCTTTGTTCTTTGGGTACTGAGTTTGATAAGTTCTTTATAGATTTTGGATACTAGCCCTTTATTTGATATGTGATTTGAAAATATCTTCTCCCATTCTGTCAGTTGTCTTTTGGTTTTGTTGAGTGTTTGATCTTGAAAAAGTCCCAATAGTTCATTTTTGCCCTTGCTTCCTTGCCTTTGGTGATATTTCTAGGAATAATTTGCTGCGGCTGAGGTCAAAGATATTGCTGCCTGTGTTCTCCTCAAGGATTTTGATGGATTCCTGTCTCACATTGAGGTCTTTTATCCATTTTGAGTCTATTTTTGTGTGTGGTGTAAGGAAATGGTCCAGTTTTATTCTTCCGCATGTGGCTGTCCAATTTTCCCAACACTATTTGTTGAAGAGACTGTCTTTTTTCCATTGGACATTCTTTTCTGCTTTGTTGAAGATCAGTTGACCATAGCATTGAGGGTCTATTTCTGGGCTCTCTATTCTGTTCCATTGATCTATGTGACTCTTTTTGTGCCTGTACCATACTGTCTTGATGATTACAGCTCTGTAATAGAGCTTGAAGTCTGCAATTGTGATGCTGCCAACTTTGGTTTTCTTTTTCAATATTCCTCTGGCTATTTGCAGTCTTTTCTGGTTCCATATAAGCTTTGGGATTATTTATTCCATTTCCTTGAAAAAGAATTGATGGTATTTTGAAAGAGATTGCACTAAATGCATAGATTGCTTTAGGTAGCATAGACATTTTCACAGTATTTTTTCTTCCAATCCATGAGCATGTAATATTTTTTCATTTCTTTGTGTCTTCCTCAATTTCTTTCATGAATACATTATAGTTTTCTGAATACAGGTTCTTTGCCTCTTTGGTTAGGTTTATTCCTAGGTATCTTATGGTTTTGGGTGCAATTGTAAATGGGATCAACTCCTTAATTTCCCTTTCTTCTGTCTTGCTGTTGGTATAGAGAAATAGCATCCCACTCTTGATTTAGGCTCAGTTCATGATCTCAGGGTCATGGGATGGACCCTGCTTCCAATCTGCACTCAGCACAATCTGCTTGGGATTCTCCCTCCCTCTCCCTCTGCCTCTCCCCTTCTCATGTGCGTGTGCTTGCTCTCTCTCTTGCTCAATGAATAAATAAAATCTTTTTAAAAAATAATAAAATCTATTAATTTAATGGAAAAAACAAAAGCAATCCTAGACATTCTAATATGATGAGGTTTGAAGTCAACATAATAGTCAACATCATAAAGGGGGATTCAAAATTGCCCTTTTTTGTAAATGGTGATAGTATTTTCAAAAAGCCCCAAAAAATTAAACTGAAAAAAAAAAAAGGAAATTAATAGGACTACAGTAAGTTTATGGGTAATAAAATAAATATACAGATATCATTTTACTATATAATAATAAAAACTAATAAGAAAATGCTAAAAATACAAAAATATAAATAACCTTATCAAACATATTTATGTACAAAGTAGATAATTTTTTAAACTTCTAAAGGAAAAAAATAAACTTCTAAAGGCAGAGAAACATATTTCAAAAAAATTAAGTAAATAAAATTTAATTCACTAGTTGGAAAGGTTTAATTAAGGTGTTGAAGATGATTATTCTGTATAATCTCAAAATTAAGTTTAATTAATATCAAAATTCCATTGGGACATTTTTAAACATGAAACAAGAGTAGTCCAATTCCTGAGAAAATAGAATTTTAAAAATGAGTGTAGTCAAGTATATCTTATAAAAAAAGATAAAAAGTAATGTATAATTAAAATGTATAAAAAAAAGACAAAAAGAAATGTAATAGGCCAGGGATATTCTGTTCTATAACATATTAAATAAGGTTTATCAAGTAACAATAAATAAAAAATCAAACAATATATCAAATAGTATGATATGAGCATGGTGGTGGGCCAAATAATAAAATAAAATGGAAATTTTAGAAACAGACCCAAGGATAAAAATATATTTTGTACATGATATATGTAGTATTGCAAATCAACTGTAAAAATGGATTGTTCAGTAAATGATGCTTAGATACCTGGTTAATCATTTGGAACAGTATATCTATCAGTTCCTCATTTTTTATACTAAGCAAGACAAACACACAGTATTTTCATTTTTTAATTTTTTCTTCTAAATTTTTAATTTTTTTATTATGTTCAGTTAGCCATTGTATGATACATAATTAGTTATTGATGTAGTGTTCAATGATTCATTAGTTAAGTGTAACACCCAGTGCTCACTCATCACAGCACATGCCCTCCTCAATACCCATCACCCTGTTACCTCTAACCCCTCTCCCCCTCTGAAACCCCCAGATTGTTTCTTGTGGTCCATAGTCTCTCGTGGTTCATCTTCCTCTCTGATTTCTCCCCCTTTGGATTTCCTTCCCTTTCCCTATGGTCCTCCATGCTATTGCTTGTGTTCCACCTATGAGTGAAAGCATATGATAATTGTCTTTCTCTGCTTCAACAATGTATTGAAGAGATTACTCACCAGGACCAAATGGGTTTTATGCCTGGGATGCAAGGGTGGTTCAACATTCGCAAATCAATCAACATGGTAGAACACATCAGTATAAGAAAAGGCAAGGACAATATGGTCCTCTCAATTGATGCGGAAAAAACATTTGACAAAATACAACATCCATTCCTGATTAAAACTCTTCAAAGTATAAGGATAGAAGGAACATTTCTCAATATCATAAAAACGACCTATGAAAAGCCCACAGCAAATATCATTATCAATGGGGAAAAGCTGAGAGTTTTTCCCTTAAGATCAGCAACATGAGAGCAATGCCCACTCTCACCAGGATTGTTCAACGTAGTGCTAGAAGTCCTAGCCTCAGCAATCAGACAACAAAAAGAAATAAAAGGCATCTAAATTGGCAAAGAAGTCAAACTCTCCCTCTTTGCACATGACATGATACTTTATGTGGATAACCCAAAAGACTCCACCCCCAAATTACTAGAACTCATACAGCAATTCAGCAATGTGGCAAGATGCCAGATCAATGCACAGAAATCAGTTGCTTTTCTATACACTAACAATGTAGTTGTAGAAAGAGAAATTAAGGAATCAATTCCATTCACAATAGCAACAAAAACCATAACATACAGTGCTTTTAAAGTTAAATGTAAGAAAAAAACCCATAACAACCACAGGTTAACTGGAAAAATGGAGCCCAGGAAAAGATTAGTATATTTTCGGTATACTAATACACTCCGTATACAGTTGACTTTTGAACAATGTGGAAGTGAGGGGTGCCAACCCCTTGCACAGCTGAAAATCCTTGTATAACTTTTGACTCTCCAAAAACTTAACTACTAATAACCTACTGTTGACAACAGCCTTACTGATAACATAAATAGACAATTAACATATATTTTTATGTTGAGTTTATTGTAGACTGTATCCTTACAATAAAGTAAACTAGGGAAAAATGTTAAGAAAATAATAGGGAAGGGAAATACATTTACAGTACAAAACTGTATTTATTGATAAAATCCACATATAAGTGAAGCCATGCTATTCAAACTTGTGTTGTTCAAGAGCCAGTTGTCTGTAACTGAAAAGAAAACAGTAAAATCGGAAATAGTTCCAATATAGATGGACAACAAAGTATTGATACATTTTTTATTTAAATTAAATTTGTCAATATTTTGAAGGAATGATAAATTTAAATATAATGAACCCTTATACTTTAATGTGTAACAGCAAATCCTATTAGGAAATAGCATTAATTTTTTTTAATCATAAAAAATGTAAAAAAAAGTATAGTACACAGTGTTGGTGTGTAGAGGAAATGGATCTAATGTTTCTGCAAGGCAGTTTATCAATATGCGTAAAAATCTTTAAAAATACATAGGCTTTAACCAGATAATTTCTTCCTAGGGTTTTCCCATAAAGACATTCTGATTTATTGTAATGAAATATAAGAAAGTTCTTGCACCCAGCAATATGGAATTTATTAAACAAATAATGATATGTCCATACATGAAATATTTTCAGCTTCTGAAAATCAAAACAAAAAATATTTGTGTTTGAGAAACTATACTTATGGTGTATTGCTAGTAAAAAAAAAAGCATAATTGGAAATAGTACAAAAATATGGAAAGTAAAATTTCTGATTGTGTGGTAGTAAGGGAGGAAAAGGTGTGTGTGTTGTGTGTGTGAATGCGTGTATGTATGTGTACTTGTAGAATCATTATTTCTGAGAAATGAGATCATTGGTGGTATTAATTTTCTTCTTTATACTTGTGTTTATATTTGTGTTTATACTTGTGTTTATTTTTTCTCCCAATTTTTACATTTCATAATTAGAAAAGAAACACAATAAATAGGACATAAGTAAGTTGAACAAGCCAAGCAAAAGGCTAGGGGTCCCACAGTCACATGAAGTGAGTCACATGACTCAGAGGTAAGCAAGTTCCGAGGGCAACACAGACAGCAAGTGAGGCTGGGAATGTAGCAGAATTCCTTGCACTCTAGATGCCTCTCAGACTTGGCTGGACCATGGCAGGAGAGAAATAGTCTGTTGACCAAAAAAATAGTAACGAAGCTGGCCCAGACCCAGGTGCCTTGGTCCTAGCAAGGTGATGGGGGGACACACATGTGGTTCATAAGGTCACAATAAAACAAACCATAAGTTTGGCACTTGCAACCAGAAGATAGCATTGAGTGTTGTTTGTATAACTGTATTTGTTTTTATTTGCTTGTTAAGAATTTGAATTCTGGGACCTAATCTGTTTTGTGTTTTGAAGATGACTTTTATGGAGTCAAGCGAAGTCAGACTTTGATTCTCTACTTTCATCCCTTGTCCAGTTTTTCCCAAACATATTTTCTGCCTACTTCCTTATCCCTTTGTTCAACATGACCTCTTCCTCTGCCCCTCTCAGAATACTAATATAATGGAAAGTTATGGACACACACACAATCACCATCACACACAAGTACACTCTCATAACACATCACACTCATATGTTTACACACCATTTATACTCATAAAGCTCTATTTCTTAGTTTTGCTTCCAATAGTGAGCATAGTGTCTTTTGTTCATTCAGTCATTCAGCCAGTGTTTATTCAACACCTACTTTGTGCCAGAACTATGCTGGTACTTAAGAGAGAATAATGAAATGGGCAAATCCAGTCCTCCAGCTCCTGGAGTTTATTATAGTCCACTGCAGCAGGAGAAACAAACAATCAAATAATTGTACTGATAAATAAAAACTCACCCTTAATCAGGCATTCATTCTAGAACATTTGGCATGTGCTCCTTTCCTAAGAGCTGGCAGCATGGAAAGGTGTAACAAGCATGGGGGCTGTCCCTGAAGAGCTTGTAAGTTGCAGAAGAACCAGGATGTGAATATTCGGGAGAATTTCCTAAGGATCAGACCTTGTGCTAGGTGCTCAGAGGTATGAGGCTATTGGCTCTTCACAGGGCTTGAATTTAGGCATGTCCAGTGCAAAATCACATGTATAGCCAAATTGCAACACACATTTTTTCTCATGAAGGAGTTAAAATACAAGTAGCACAATACAGAATGGGATATAAGGATATTAATTAGCTATATTGGTGAGCAGTCAGTATGTGCCGTGAATAATGTGGTCTGCCTGCAGAACCCAACTCCAAGTAAAGGGCATGATGCCCCCCACCCCCATCGCTCCTACCCCATTCAGGACTGTAGAAGTAGGGAGGCCTCACTGTGGTCATGACCTTTGTGGTTCTTCTCTGTCTATACCCATCTGCAGCAACCCCAGGGAGCTAGAATCTGCTTGGACATACTTTCCATTGACTTCGCCCAAGCTTGAATAAGCGGAAATGAAACCAATTGCTAATGAGAGATGCAGGGCACAAATAGCACTTTACTGAAGAATAATGATGAAGCGCGTTTGGCCATATGTCAGCGAGCTCAAAGGGAAGAGGCTGACTATGGTTATTACCCTCTACATTCCCCTCAAAGAGTTCCATAAAACTCTTCCATTTGCAGAATTAAGCTATAGTTTGCATGTAAACAAGACCTTAATGTTTCCTGGAAGATCCCCACATTTTAAAATATCAGTCTTGAAAACAGAACCAAACATCAGTGCCTACAAATGCTGTGAATTGTAATCTATGTATCTTAAGACATTAAAACCTCCTCGCTTTGTTGGAAGAACACGCATCAATTAACATCTCTATTGAATATGCAAGACTATGTCAAACCGCAGATACTGTGTAGGAGGTGGTGCAGACCTGCTGCTTTTAGCTCTTGGACCACATTTATAGGCCAAAAATGATTTACATAGAGATAGAAAGGACAATGAGAATTGTTCCTGGGAAGATATGCTGAGCTATATGGAACTCAGAAGAAAATGTTGACTTAAAACTACATTTTTAGTGTTCTCATCTACATCCAATAAAATGCACCAAGTCAGAACTGTTTAATTCGCATGTGACCAAACCTGCCAAAACCTAAATCAAAGTGGCTTAATTCCCACAAGGGTGTTGCCTCATGTAATTGAAAGTTCTAGGGCTTCTAAGAGAGCTGGAAGTAGGGTCTCGGGCATGTTGTCAGATTCTGTTTCATAGGTCTCTGCCGTCCTGTCTCGTGCCTCTAGCAAGTCCAGGCTTATGTTTTCCTGAGTTTAAGTCCAGACAAAGTGAGAACTCCTTTGTTCCTAACAGCTCCAATTAAAGCCAGAGGATTACAGCTCTTTGACTTGGAGTGGGTCATATGCCTTTCCAGAAATCAATTACTATGGCCAGGAGATAGTTAGTTCCATCCTCACCCCACAAACCAGGGAACAGGATCGTTGGAAAGCTAGTACCAGAAAGGAAAGGAATGGATACTGGACAGGAAAAATCAAAGAATGTTTGCAAAAACTCTGGAGGGGGTTTTAATCCCTTCTCATGTGAAGTAGTGATATGATGCTTTCAACATAATCACTATTGCTTATTAAATACCTACTGTATTTCGAGTTCTCTTATCACAACACCGTGAGATAGGTGCTGTTATGTCCATCTTACTAATGATGAAACCGGAGCTCTAAAAGTTTAAGGGAATGGCTAGGACTGTCCAGCTAGTAAGTGGGGAAGTCAGGATTTTCACTCAGGTCTATCTCAGGACCTAGCTTTGTCCATTGTGCCTGCCCCTAGGTCAGTGTTCTCTACTTCTGATTTGATGGAAAAAATGGTGCCTGCATGCATGTGCATGTATCTATCAATATTGAGAATTGTGAAACTGATGGAAGAGGAGGTAAATAATGAGGGATTCTAACACTGGTGGAGGCACCCCACCACTCCACCACCAAACTTTGCATCTCTGGAAAAGCCCAGGCCCATTTGTACCAGGGAGGTCCTATCGGGGGAGACAGAGGGAAGCGGGCAGGCAGTTTTTTAACCATCACGTATTTCTATGGCTTTCTTTTCCTTGTCAAGTTCCCAGCAGCTGCGGGACTTATTAAGACAGAATAATGTTGCATATTCATCAGATGACTTGTTAATCATCTGCAGAGCCCCTCTGGAGAGCAGGAGTCCTGGAGTGCAAATGAAGAATAGCAGACGCTTGTCCTCACCCGCTCCTGAGCAATGCGCTGTTGGCAATTATATAAAAGTTTTCAGGGAAGTGGGTTTAAACCAGAAGGAGAGTTCGCTGTTGTTAGATACAGCATGAGTTCTTTCTGATCGTCTCCCTGGCATCTTACTCTATTCCCACTATATGGGTGAAGAAAGAGTACTCTCCAGTATACAGAAGAGACAAACTGAGGCCCAGAGAGTGAATGGTGGAGAGCTTCAGTGTAGGGCAAAATGAGAAGTCGGGTCTCCTAACCCTTCTTTTAGTATCCCTACTGGTAGGGATCTTTTATCTCCGCTTTGGTGTCAAGAACCTGCTCATTATAACACATAATTCTTTCGGAGGCCTGCCCTTTGACTGTTTAGTTCCTTAACAAATCCCAAATTCCTAGTACAGGGCTTGGGTCCTAGAGGAGATTCAAAAAAGATTGGCTGAATGAATGAACCCAAGTTCTCCAGATCCCAAGTGGGCAACTGACCTATCATACACAAGGAACACAGCCCGGTCTCAATCCACTATGACTTCCAGAAGTGAGCCCTCCCAGAGAGCCTCAGGGAATGCTGCCGACACCCACAGACTCAGGCTAATTACAACCCCTTTTGAGAGGCTGCTTTAGGTTTCTTGGTAGATCCCAAAATGGTACCTGAAAATTGTTCCTTCTGTCCACTCTGCTCTCCCTTTACCACTTATCTGGAAGGACAGGCCCAACTCCAGCCTTAATTCTTCGAAAGTCCAGGTAATGGCAGGCTGTGACATTACTATACTAAGTATCCCCTTCTCTATAATGAGAGCAATAACAATACACCTTATTTCATTATAATTATCAGGAAGACATGAGATAATGCCCTGAAATATCAGGCTGCCACAGAGTAAGCATGTAGGAAAAGTTAGCCATTGTCATTTATCATTTAAAGGTGCTGGTTAAGAGCACAGACTCTGGAACCAGATCACTGGGTTCAAGTTGCAGCTCTGCTATGTAATAACTATGTGATCTTGGGTAAGTTACGTCCCCTGCCTCAGTTCCTCATCTCTATAATGGGGATAGAATATGCCTCATAGGGCTGCTATGAGACTTAAGTGAATCGATATGTATAGAGAAAACAGAAAATTTCCTAACACATAGTCCATACCAGAGATGGAGCAGTGGGGTTATCCAGAAAACCTTAGTACCAGATACCAGATAGTGCTGACCCTTGAGTCCCCAGGGTCCCCCATTTTTGTTCATTACTTACCACCATGTAAGAATTCTTCACCTTTACCCTACTGAGCCTTTCACAAATGCTGGGTCCCCTACGTCTCCTTTCTGACCTTACCAGAGGAAGAACAAAAACTGTTAGAGCCAAGGTGTGCCTGGTCCACAGTGAAGATAGTCTATTGCCCTGTCGACTAAAATTCTTAACATCCCAGAAGGATCTGCATTTGGATTACTCTTTGGATGCTGTTCTTCTCCAGGAAAAAAAAAGGGGGGGGGTGGACACATGAATAAAAGGACCCACTAAACTAGTTCCTCTATAAGGAAAGAGAAGATCTCCCCCAAATTCCATCTTCTGCCCTAAAGTGTGGAATCAGCTTCTGACACCCAGAATGTTCTTTTCCAGCTCTGTGACCTTAAAATCCAGACTCTCTTTCTGGAAGGCAATTGCTGGGAATCTTCAAATGGGAGTCTGTCCTATTTTACAGAAGGGCCCATTCTATAGCATTCTATCATTCTCACAGTGTGGGCCCTGGGCCAGCATAATCAGCTTCACCTGGCAATTTGTCAGAAATGAACATTTTAAGGACCCACCCTAGACCTCCTGAATCAAGAACTTGGGAAGTGTGGTCCAATCAACTGTTTTTAACAATCTCTCCAGGAGATCTTAAATGCCTGCTTAAGCTTGAGAATAACATGTTTATGGTGAGTCTTCATGCTGTAAAGCAGACTTTCCTAAGTTAACTCTTCTAGTCCGTTGTCCTGAATGCCCAGAGGCATCAGGCTTTGCTGAGTGCCCACCTCCCACATATGTCCTCCTCCCTCTGTCCTTGCTTCTGTCCTTCAGGGTACAGCTCCAATGGACCTCTTTCAAGAGTTGTTCTTACTTCTTGCAAGGAAGCATACTAGGCTAGTGGTTAAGAGAACAGTCTTCAGAAGCAGACAGTCTGCAGTGGAAGTCTTGATTCTGTGACTTATACCCCAGGCAAGGTGCCTTCCTCTTTGCTCCTCAATTTTCTCATTTGTAAAATGGGTATAATAACAGCTACATTTGGGTGAGGTTTAAATGGGTTTTATGAAAGCACGTTGAGTAGAAATAGGTGATAACATGGTATCTATGTATAAAATGAACAGTGATCCCTCTGATTTTTACTCTAACCACACAATAAATAGCAGATCAATCATTCTCACACTTTGCTGCACATGAAAATCACCTAGGTAAATTTTGAGACCCTGATGTCTATGCAGCATCCCAGAACAATGGAATTAGAATTTCTTGCGGTTGGATATCAGTATTTTATAAAAATTCACAAGGTGCTACCAAGTCTGGGAACCACTACTCCAGATTGCTTTCCAGTCTCTTTATAAATGGCTTGAATCATGGGGTTTGGCCCAGCAGTGTGATACAGTACCGTGGTAACAAAGCCATCTTGTCTATAGATGGTATTTTGCATGTGCCCCATCAGCCTCGCCAGAATGTAGGGCCACCAAAGCTAACTGGGGCCCAGGCCTCCTTGTTTTCCCCATCCCCAAGCCTGGAATGTGTTCAAATACATGACTTGAATTCAGCAGGTGCTTGCCCTTGATGAACTAATTGAAATAGAAACTGAGCTGGGGGGGTGCCTGGGTGGCTCAGTGGGTTAAAGCTTCTGCCTTCAGCTCAGGTCATGATCTCAGGGTCCAGGGATCGAGCCCCGCATCAGGCTCTCTACTCAGCATCGAGCCTGCTTCCTCCTCTCTCTGCCTGTCTCTTTGCCTACTTGTGATCTCTGTCTGTCAAATAAATTTAAAAAAATCTTTAAAGAAAAAAAAACTGAGCTGGTAGAAATGAGTCCCCAGTAGGCCATCTCAAAGAGGTCTGAAATGAAGAACAGGGACTCTAAAGCCAGGCTTCATTGGTTTGGGCCATGATAGAACAAATCACTAACTGTGTGACCCCGGACAAGTTAATCAACTTTTCTGTGCCTCAGTTTCCTCATCTCTAAAAGGGAGCTAATCTAATCATTAGCTCTACCTCTTGAAGTAGTTGTAAGGATCAAATATAATAACATGAGTGAAGTACTTAATACAGTACTTGACACATCAATAAATGTTACCTGTTACTATTACTGTGCTAGAGACTTAATCTAAGCTGTCTCATCCCAGCTATAGGATTGGGGTGATCATAAGATCTGCTTTTCCTTCTCATTTTCCTCAGATTGGATTTAAGACAGCAGAATTGCTCTATTTGAAATTCTGCGATGCTTCAGTATCCCCCGTCTTTTTTAGTACTCATTACAGTGCCTGACACACACTAGGATTCAATAAATATTTAGATGGAAAGAATAAAGTAGATGAATGGGACTAAAATGAACTGTTTCTCTATTAGACACGATTGTTGTCCCTGTGGAGTCAGAGAAGGGAAAGTGTCCACTTCAAAAGGAAATACAAACACAGACAAAACCCAAGGATAGAGAGAAAAAACAGACACCCCTGGCATTTTGTCATTTAAATCATAATAGCGTACCATATGTCTTTTTGTAAAATCTCTTTATTTTAGCCTTTGCTGGGTCCCCATGTAAACATCACTAATTCATTCAGTCATTAAAGTGACAATTCCTGATTACAAGCTACAATGAATTAAGTCTAGAAAGGGACTCCGTGGCAAGAGGGGCGTGAGTCAGCCTGTGGCTTAGCTTCTCCAAACTTCTCAAAGGCATCAACTCAGCTAGCAAGTCATAATGCACTTGTCTTGAAGCCCTGCTTGGGCTAATGGGTTTGTTCAGCTCTGAAAGAAAATACAAACATTTTTTAAGGGATCCCTGTGTGGCTAAGTTGGTTAAGCATCTGACTCTTGATTTTGGCTCAGGTCATGATTTCAGTGTTGTGGGATTAAGCCCCGAGTCGGGCTACACACTTGGTGGGGAGTCTCCTTGAGATTCTCTGTCTCCCCCTCCCTCTATCTCTCCCCCCTACCCAATGTGCATTCTCTCTTAAAACGAATACATCTTGGGGCGCCTGGGTGGCTCAGTGGTTTAAGCTGCTGCCTTTGGCTCAGGTCATGATCCCAGGTCCTGGGTTCGAGCCCCGCATCAGGCTTTCTGCTCAGCTGGGAGCCTGCTTCCTCCTCTCTCTCTGCCTGCCTCTCTGCTTACTTGTGATTTCTCTCTGTCAAATAAATAAATAAAATCTTAAAAAAAAAAAACAAAAAACGAATACATCTTAAATGTTGTGGGGGTGGGGTGGGGAGGGAGTACATTTATCTAGTAGCTTGGAAAATCCAACCAGTAATAGCCCGGCAACTGGGCAGTTTGGTTGGTGGCAATAGAACTCTATTACAGGAGACAGTAGATCACAGCAGTTTTTTGAGAAGAGGCTTTGAGGCCAGACATACTCTGCTGGAATCCTGGTTCCTCTCCCCACACAGTTCCATGACCTGGAACAGTGCTACACCAAGCCTACTTTACAGACCACCATCAGTCCATAGACTGCTACCTCTGGTGAGGAGGTTAGGGGCTTGCGCAGAATGTATATTAGCTACATCACTAAGCACACCATTAGTTCTGCCTCCTTTTTGTTTTGTTTTTCCAAAGTAAGACTTTCCCAATGAAGTAGGTTGATTTACATTTTTTTATTGTGTTATGTTAGTCACCATACGATATATCATTTGTTTTTGATGTAGTGTTCCAAGATTCATTGTTTATGGATAACACCCAGTGCTCCATTCTAATGTAATTTGCTTCTTCCTTTGTTGACTGACAGCAAAGAGCTCCCAGAGCAACTTTTTGAGTAGCAACAACCTAGGGCAAGTTACTTATTCATTGTGAGGCTCAGTTACCTTTTGGGTAGATTAGGGATAATCATTCCTACTAAGTAATAGGGCTGCTGTAAGACTAGAATGAGGTCTGACATGCTACATGCTTAGTATAATGCCTAGTGTGTATTAGATGCTCAATAAAAGAGAGCTATTACTAAACCAGATAATATAATCGTAATCTACCATATGATGTTAATGCTGTTATCTGAAGTGACAAAACCAAAACATATTCAGGAAACAAAGGGTTCAGTGGTCAAATAAATTTAGAAAACTGATTGAGCTCTGGAGGACAGAAGGAATTCATCCTAGGTGTCTGTCATGTTTCTGACTCTTTAAGACCAGAGCTATTTTATTTTTGGTTCTCCAAAGCCATCAGACGTTATATTCAATAAATGCATGGAAAGCCTAAAGGCAGATTTTACTTTGGAACCAGCTGTCCAGACATCAGTAGACTGAAAACTGTCCCAAGTATCTTATGTCTCATATTTTCCTCCCCTGGACAGTCTTGAGCATGAGTGATTGTTTCTTTTGGGTTATCTCCAACTGGCTGCAACTCCCGTCCTCCCCTGTTTAGACCCTCCTCCTACACTTTTTGAATCACGCTGAACACCTGACTGGACTTTTGGTACTGTGGCCTCTGCAAATGATTCTTTAAGGGCCAACTGACCGGAGTTTAAGAAAGTTGTTTTCAGGAAACCACAAGTCTTTGGCGGCAGAGAGAGGTATACACACACAGGGTAGTTTCCTCAAGAAATCTCAAAGGTACTCTTGGAGGATATGTGGAGGTAGAACTGTTCTAAATCAGCAGCTTTCAAGCATTTTCATTCTACAGCTTCCCATCATGTTTCCACTACAAAATTTTAGATTTTTTCTTTTAGTTAAATGACTGCACACTTACTTTAGATTAGCTCTATATTAATCAGGGTTCTTTTTATTAAAGGTGACCACAACTCTAATCAAAGTAGCTTGAACAAAAAGGTGAATTTGTTGATATCCATGACTGGGAGGGATGGAGGAGATGCTAACTCGAGGTGTGACTGAATCTGGGGACCAAACAATATCCTTGGGGCTTCCTGTCTCTCAACTCTGCTTTTCCTTCTGCTTCTCTTTGTTGATTTCATTTTCTTCTGCAGTATTATTTCCTCCCAGTAGATGTAACTTGGATGCTAACAGTTTGGGGGGGGGGGGCGTGTCACATCTTCATAGATTATAATCCTGGAGACAGAAAGCTGTCATTTCTGAACATCCAATTATAAAATCCCAGTGTCACCTGCCCATATGAAATCAGGTGGTTAGTTACATTAACCCACCAAGGCTGGGTATGTGGTACTCCTGCCCATCTTCCCTTTCCCTTTACAGACTGGATCTTAGAGAATTGCGAACTGAAGCCCCACCAGAACTACCTAGAGTCAGAAAACATTTAGTTTTTCAAAGGAGGGAAGAGATGTTGGGCTGATTTACAGAAGTTATACAATATTGGAGGGAGAGGGTAAAACATAAAAGAAAGACATAATGGAACTTCAAACGAAAAATAAACGAGTAAGTTTAGGTGGGCAGGTCTCATGAAGGTCACTCGAAGTACTCAATATAAGATAAACACCTTTCCTGTCTGAGGAATTGACTAGTCTTTCTTATTAAAACCTCTCTTTAGGGCACCTGGGTGGCTCAGTGGGTTAAAGCGTCTGTCTTCGGCTCAGGTCATGATCCCAGGGTCCTGGGATCGAGCCCCGCATTGGGCTCTCTGCTCAGCAGGGAACCTACTCCCTCCTCTCTCTCTCTGCCTCTCTGCCTACTTGTGATCTCTGTCTGTCAAGTGGATAAATAAAGTCTTTTAAAAAAAAATCACCTCTCCTTATTATATTAGAACTCACTTGATCTAATATAAAAACCATATTTCCCACTTTTTTGAGAGAAGCAGGAATTTTCTCATCACAACTTGGCCTTGCTGAGGAACCCAACTCTTGTGTCTCTCTGTCATTTCTCTTAATGAAATGTCTGCCACAAAGTAAATGTTTAATGCATATTAGTTATAGTCCCCATTTTGATTTAGGTTATATAAGAATAGTCTCATTAAATATTTATAATAGCCTTACATATAATAACCTTATATTATTACAGCTACTTTTCTTTCTTTCTTTCTTTCTTTTTTTTTTTTTTTGGCCATGAGGAAATTGAAGCTCACAGACTTTGGGACATTGTTATGCTCCTACCATTAGAAATGGGGGGGGGGCTGATATTATCCAGGTTTGTCTGACTCCAAGCTGAAACTCTTCATCTCCACATAATGAATTCAATCTCTGGTCGTTGGAAGAAGAGAGGAGAAAATTGACCTTTTTGACCTAACTCCAATTCCAAGTCCGTAGAAGTAATCCACACCATCCCAGCTACTAGGTACCCGCCTCCTCATGATTACAAAGCATTCATTATACAAGGATCCTTTATTTAATTTTTAAGACTATTGAGTTGAGGATGCTTCCTTGACAGTCCAATCCAATAAAGTGCAACAAAATCTCCCCACAGACATTTCTTGTTTAAATACAGATGCCACATCCTATTTAATTTGAAAAGCAGAAACAAGATTGGGCTTGTTTTCAACAGTTCCATTTGGCCCTTTATTGGCACCTTTCTGTTAATACTAATGTACTCCCGGGTTGTGGATAATTTTAGCATTACTGAAGCTCTAGGTCATCTCATTTCTGTTTTTACTGGTTGCCCATGCCCGTTCAGGTTTTACCCCCTGCTACGATGCTCATCTTCATTTTATACATGTCACCAGCTTGAGAGCCTTGAAAGATGTAACCAAGGTTTCTAAATCCAAAATAAGTATCAAATTTTTGATACTGGTTAAGGCAGTAATAGTGATTTTTCTTCCTCTACCCACTTGACTCTTAAGTCCTCTCTGGCTTGCTTATATATTTGGAAATGAGTTAACACCTGCAAGAGAAGGCAGATTGTCTGCTTTAAAATCTTGGATCAGAGGTACACTTGAAATATCTTACAATTTTATGTGTCAATTATACTTCAGTAATGTTGAAAAAACATCTTTGGATCAAAGAGTTCAAAGGGAGCCAAGAGTCCTTGTCCTGGGTCTCTGCCTTAGAACTTCATGTGTCTCCTCTCTCCTCCCCAACTCCTTCTGTCTCCTTCCCTGATGTCCTTCGTCTTTGTCATTTCTCAGGTTCCTGTCTGATGTATTAGGATGTTTGAGGTGGAAGCAACAGCTGACATCTTTGTCTCACACATCAAGGAATTTCTCCATCAGTCAGTTCTTGGTTAATTCAGCAGCTTAGGTCATTCCCCTCTTTGTTCTGTGCCCCTCAGCAGGTGGGCTTGGTTCTTACGCTAATTGTCTTGTTGCGATTGGCTTTGAGTCCCAGGTACCACACTGTACGAGCTGGCTAACCTAGATGGACACTTCTGTGCCTCGCTCTCTTTTCCCCAGTGAGGAGCACTGTCGCAGAAGCCCCCCAGCCCTTACTTCTTAATGGCCAGAGATGCATCCCAGGCCCAGGCCCAAACCTTGCAGAATGGAATACCGTCACTGACTTAGACTAATCAGATTTATGCTCTGAAGCTGGGAAGAGGCCCCACCGTGAACACCTAACTACAAGGAGTGAGAAGACAGACAAAAAAATCTGGGTTCTGTTGCTGAAAAGAACTGAGGATTCAGCAGGTAGTGTTAGGCTCAGTCTTGGGGAGCTGCCAGGGAAGGCTTACGGCCTTCATTATTACCAGTAGGGCAATGACTCCTACTTATTTATCTTCAGCCTGGATTTCTTCTGAGAATCAGAGCGGAGACTCCAAATATCCACTTAGCTATTTCACTTAGCTATATAGATCTTCCTTTTGTTTTTTTGTTTGTTTGTTTTGTTTTGTTTTTAGGTCTTCCTCTTGGATAATCCTCCGTCCCTCCAGTTATATGCCACTTAGGCCTCCCAGAAGCTCTCTCCAGGAAAATACCAAATGCCTTTTTAATCAGCCTCTTTCACTTCTAGGATTGTATCCAGGCCCCCTGAACTCTCCTCGGAGGTCAGTTGAATGGAGAAAGGTTATGCCAATGGGTCTTGTGCTATGAGTACCTTCCAGTGGGCATTATTTTTGTATTATGCCTTATTTGAGCAGAACTCCTCACTGAAAGATCAGGGGGAATACAGGAAGTTCCTGCTTTGTTTGGTAGCGTGCATTTGTAAAAATGTGCAAAATGATCTCAATAATCAATGGGAATATTTACTATTGTTCTGTGACCTTTAAAAATTTCTATCAAAACATTAGAAAGCTCTCTTACTGTCACTTATAAATGTACAGGGAAAGAGAAAAAGAGAGTAAAATTGATATTTACTTAATGCCGTGTTATTTAAACAATTAGAAACACTGAGAATCCAGGTGTTCTATTTCTTATAAAAAAATGATAAAGTGTACTTTGAACCATGCCTGCCTTCTTCTCATCACAGCACTTATAGCACCGAGTGAACACCCTCTGTATGTTCTGGCGAACTGTCAGCCTTCTTTCTAAGTTGGCATTCGCTTCCGACGTTTTTCTGTTTTTTTGTTTTTGTTTTTTCCTTTGCACCTTCAAGGTTGTGAAATAGCTCTGAGAGTTCCTTTCATGTGGTTTTTTGAAGGTACCAATTTCTCTGGGCTATTTTCCTCATCTATGTGGATAAGTCACCTTCTCTAAGTTCTTCTGATTGGCTGGCTAGAGTCTCCCAGGGGTGGCACTCAGCATTCCAGGTCCTCTCTTGCTGCTCTGTTTGCATTGTTAGAATTCTCCTTTTTTTTTTTTTTTTAAGATATTTATTTATTTGTCTATTTGAGAAAGAGAGAGAGAGAGAGAAAGAAAGCAACAGGAGAGGGCGAGACTAAAGCAGACTCCTGCTGAGCGTAGAACCCCCACTCCGGGCTCCATCTCAGGACCCTGAGATGATGACCTGAGTGGAAATCAAGATTCAGATGCTCACTCCACTGACCCACGCAGGTGCCCCAGAATTTTCCTTCTGATTTGAATTTTATTTTCACTTCTTATTTCCTTTCCTTCCTCTTTTCTGGCCATCCCCTTCTTTGGATTACCCAGTTCTGTAACATGTCCCATGAGTGTCTCACCAAGAGAGACCAGGAGGCAGCACAATCCCAAGGTTTGCTGGCTGTGCGCAACTGAAACCTGCGCCCCGCGACCAGTTGCCCCCAGACCTTGAAAGACGTGACTTGATTGGTCACTGACCATGGGGCGTATCTGTTATTTTCAAGGTGATTTGTGGACTAAAAGAGCTGGCGGCACACTTTATTCAATGACTCCTAATTACTATACTGTGATAACTGGAAATTGATCTGCGCCGTTGGGAAATTGATGCCTATTGAACGAAACCACAGTGGCTGAAATCTGCATACCGTGAAGGGTGAAGGTCGCTTATGTTGTAATTCAGGACAGAGCTGCTCAGCGGCCCCTTGCGGACAGTGTTTTCAGCTCTGTACTTACGAGACACCCCCAGGCCAGCCCGCTCCTTCCAGGTGGTGTAAAGTAGACGGAGCACGGTTTCATCAAATGCCTATCTCTGGACCGTATGCCTGGTCTCTGGCTTTAGGAGAGGGTGTACTGTTAGCCTTGAGTCTGTACAGCAGGCCTGGATGGAAACAGCTGTTAATTAGGGAGGTGACACATAGTAGCTCTGCTGAGAAGCAGGAATGCCATTACCAAGTTTAATAAGCCGAGTAACTGCCCGTGTGTCAATCAAAGATGGTAAAGGGAACAAATAAGTAGCCTGCAGGTCCCCTCTTTCTTTGTTACTAATCTGTTAGCAAAAATGAAAACTCACTCTCTTTTAGTGCTTTGGCCTTCAGAACCTAATGTAATCCAATCTAATCAAGGGAATGCTGAGAGAAGGCCTGGAGGACTCTGACCTTATCTTTGCTGTGTGGCCTTACCCAGAAATTGGAACCTTTGTTTACCGGCACTGGGTCCGTCCCTTGCTTTCAAATCCTCTCCTTGTCACAGGCACGGAGCAGGCCCCTTTGATGCCATCACAGGAGATCTCTACCCTAACCTCAAAGTGGCTTGAAATAGTGAGAAAGACTTTGTATTTGCTCACTTGGAGCTCATTAAGATGCCACCTCTTTCATTTAGGAAAAATAGAGTAGACACATCTTCTGTTGTTTGTGTGTGTGCCTGTATGTGTGTATGTGTGTCTATTTGATTACATACTTTCCTTTATGTGATGGAGAGAAATGTTAGGTTATGGTAAGGGCACAGACCGCCATCAGAGCTGAATTGCAACCTAGCCTTGACCACTGAATGTAGTTGAGATGTTCTATGTCTTACTGAGAAGGAATTCGAGATGTGGTAGCTACTGATGGTCACAAGCTGGTGTGCGGTCCAACAAGGTGATCAGTGTACAGTGTTTCACACAATCACTGGGACATTGTATGTGCTCAAAATGCTATTTTCCTAACCTCTCCATTCTTTCTACTTTAGCTTCTAGTGCTCAGAGAGGAAATTATTGTTCAGTTGTAATGATTAACCAATCCTAAATAATTGGTATAGTTAGATTTCTGCTCTAAATATTTAACTACTTTTCATTGTATGCGTGTGGTTGTGTTCTTTTTTAAAATTTTTATTTTATTTTTTCAGTCTTCCAAGTGTGTGGTTTTGTTCTTATTTCTTTTTTGATGTGCTTAAATATTAGAAACCTGCTGAAATCACTTGTAGATATGCATGGGGATACAAAAAGGATGAATGAATTAATAGTAATATCTCCATTGACGTCCCAGTGATATATAAATCATTCTTCTCTTCTTTCCTCTGTTCTGGTAACCTGTTGTGATACAGAGCCACATTCTTCAGCTTATGGAAATCTTCACCTCTGAAATAACTCCGTTTTTTTCTTCAGATCTTTTGTTTCTTCCAAACAGTTGGCACACTGTCAAAGATTTTGACTATGATGTTTTGCTTGCCAACCTCTCATAGATGGCTTGGGACAAGTGCTGGTATATTTTGGAATGGCAGAAAAAATGTTTTGTATTTATCAAACCCCATCTCATTTATTCTTCCCGGGTATACAAGAAGACTACCTTTCCTTTGTCGTTAGTTAGGCTGAGGTCATGACCAGGTTCAGGCAAATAAGATGTGGGTGGAAATGATGGCCGGGCAATAAAACCTTCCAGGAAATTGATGACATTGTATTACCCTTCTCTGGTGACTTCTAAGGGCTGTATTTTTTAAATGGAGAATGATAGTAGGAAAGAGTACTGGTTACCACATGGGGGAATATCACCATAGAGAGCCACCTAGACCTGCATCAGACCATGATATGAACATGTAATCAACCTTTGTTGGGTCAAGTGTCTGAGATATCAGGGCCATTTGTTACCAAAGCATAACACACTCTATGCTGACCAAAATGCTTCCCCATCTGATTCATGGGGCTTTTCTGTAGATACAATGATACTATCCTCATACTAGTACTTTGTAAAGGGCATGTGAAAGCAAGATGTAAATGTAGCATACGTTTGGGAGGTAAGAGACCACACTCTTGCAAGAATGTCACATGCTTGCATCCCTCTTGTCAGTGGCCTTGTCATCTGCAAAGTAACAGTCCTCAACCTTATCATGAATACTTCTCAGAGTTGTTACAAGATGCAAATGAAATCACAGACATGTAAGAACCTGGTAAATTGTAAAGTACTGTCGAGTAGAAGCCACTGTAATTATTTCTCTGGAGCTTTGAGCCTCTCTCTGGAGTATACTTTCACATGTTTTCTAGAATGTCAGCACAGATTTTTGTTCACAAAAGCATGAGCTCAAATATACCTCCTAAATGTAATCTGAAACACTTGGCTGGCAGGCATTTTCTGCCTCAAATATCTGCTTGAAGCTGAAAATAGAAGTGGCTAGGATATTAGGCACAAAATGTCTGGAGGGGAGATAAAAGAACCTTGCACAGATTTTTACTCTCTCCTGAAGATGAGGGTGGAGATGTAGGTAAGAAGATATATAGTTGAAGTCTGGTATAGGAGAAGGAGAGATATCAAAGTTACCTCTGGGAAGGACAGCCCATGGACCCCTAGAAGGGGCCCCAGGGCTACGTGCTCAGCCTTCTACAAGGCAGTTTTGATGAAACATGTGAGACAAAGCAGGTGGTTTACGGATGGAAACTTCAGGGCCAGGATCGACCAACAGGTCCCTGAGTGCAACTTTCTCTTGTTGGGGCTCTGCTCCAAGGACAGCTATGTCCTCTGAACCTCAGTGTTCAGCTTCCTAGCTCTTGCTACAGGCCAGGCACCCTGCTAGGTGCTTCACAAATATTAGCTCATTTATTAGTCATGAATAACCCTAGGCAATAGGTACTCTTATTATCCTCACTTGAGAAATGGGGAAACTTAGGCCAGAACCGCTAAACTCTAGGACACAGAAACTATAAGTGGTTGAGCCAGGACTAAAACCCAGGCAGCATGCTCTAAACAATAAGCACACTATGCTGCCTCATCCAGAAACAGAGTGGAACATGCTTGTGTACCTGGGAGGCCCAGTGGCCTTCAATACCCTGGAATTCTCAGACTTCAATTCATCAGATGAGAGTCCATTAAAACCAAATCCAAACAAGAAAGCCACTTCCTGACCAGTTCAGGTTGCACAGATATGTGGTTGTGGCTCCCAGAAATAAAATGCAAATCCTCTTCTTGCTACTGGTATTAGCAATGCCTTGCTCCTGGAAACAGAGCATCGCTCATTGAGTTTCCCAAGGGATTGGACAGCTCTACTGCAGAGACCCAGTGCCCACCACATGGAAAGCCAGACCCAAGCGAGCTCATTACCTATATCACTTGGTTGTTGGCTAAAAGAAATAAATAAAAAGAAAACCCTCCTGGGGTTCTGCTTTCAGTCTTGGATACGAAGATTCATTAGCATATCTTCATAAAAATGTGTGTCTGTGGCATGTGTTTACTGCACATCACAATGCTTATACGCACTCATTAATTACCAGTTGCCTTTAGGCATTTACTTGAAGACAGTCAAGTACTATGTAATCAAGTAGAGCTAACAAATTACTTTTGTAGAAAATCTGGAAAAAGGAAAATGTGAGATTAACAATTAGTATGTCTCCTATTTCCCTTGCTAGCTGGTTGCTTACTTTATAATGTATCAAGCATCACACGACTGGGTCTCGGTGAGTCCTTCTCTAGACTTGGTGTTTCCATCTCCCAAATGAGTATTTTTCTACCATCTTTCCTTCCTACTACTAAGGGCTGTTCAGAAATACAGTCCGAACCACCTGTATCCAGCTTATCTGGGGATGCTTTCTTAAAGTTGGAGAGTCTCTAGCTCCAACACTGACCGCCGAATCAGAATTTGCACAAGAGAGGTCTGGGGACTGCTGATCGTGTAACCTGGTTCACCCCCATTAACTCAAAGTTACTTTCATTCTCAAAATGTTTCTGCTTTGATAATAAACTATGTGGACCCGCTAGGCCTGAAGTTTTGCATTTTGACAGGGGGCCCAGATGAGTTTTATGCTTATTAAAGTTTGAGAACTATCATTGTACATGTGGTAGAAGGATTGGAGTAGATATGACTGTTAGTGAAATTGATGGGGAAAAAAAACCACTCAAGGTTTATAAAAATCATATTCTTACACACATCATTTGTCTAAGACAAAAAAGATTTTACTAGGAGATAAACATGTAAAACATACTATATTAAATGTTAATTATGAGACTAACTTCTCCGATTGGCCTCAAGCAAATCAGGAAATCTCGTACACCCGAGTCGAAGAACACAGTCGGGTTCATGCCCCTATAGAAATTGTATGAAGGCAGGAGTAGACTATATACAAACCTATGAGCTCCTTCTGAACTGGCCCCTGAGGAGTGGTCACCACGGGAAGACATCCTTATATTGCCCATATGGCTGAGAAACGTTGTCAGCAGAGGCCACAAACTGGCAGTCCCTGGCCCATAGCCACCCACAGCTGTATTCTGTTCTGAACATAGTGATTTACTCACTTTGTGTCATTTTCAAACACTTAAAAATCAGGAGATGTCATATTCAAAGAATTATTTCTAACTTTTTGTGAACTCTCAGAGGATTTTCTTCTCACATGGCAGGAGCTGACTAGCTGAGTAGCAGCCGGGCTCTTGAGATGGAGCTGAGGTTTCCCTTCACTGGAGCCCTTGGCTAGCCTGCTTCCTTCGTTCCCTTTGCCTGCCAAGCCCTGTGGCTGGGATGTTGCTGCCTCCGCTCTGCGACCAGGTGGTTCCCATTCTTGGCTGCATATTAGACTTTTCTTGGGAGCTTAAAAAAAGAGAAGGAAGTAGAGAGAAGGGAAAAAGAAAGAGGGGAGAAGAAGAAGGAGAAGAAGGAAAAAAGCAAAGCAAAAAATAAAGATTGGACTTAGCACAGATGATTACTATAGGACCTCAGGGGTGGGGCTCAGATATTTGCATTTTCTAAGCTCTCCAGGTGATTCTATGCCAACAGAAGGTTGAGAACCTCTGGTTCACCATGAGAACTTTCCAGAATCTGCCTCAAGACAGGATCCCAGCATGTTCTCAGTTACTTCAGGGCTCATCTGTGACTACTTTGTTTTAATGTACCTGGCACATTTGACCTTGAGGTGTTACCCTCAGAAATTTTGTTTAAGTCAGGAGGAGGGCCAGTGTGTGTGTGTGTGTGTGTGTGTTGGGGGTGGGTGCCAAGGTTTGCATTTTTCCCAATAGTTTTGGTGTAGGTGGTCCAGAGCCTGAGTGGGATAATTGCTCAGAGCTTTCCTTCTCCTCCCCCTGACGAGTTGGAACTCAAGGTAAGCTCAAGAAAATCAGCCATCTCGTGTCATAAACAGGAAGAGCTGGGATAATTCTGAGGTGAATGTTGCCTGAGAGAGCTGACGAGGCATTATTTCTGAAAACCTGTGTGGCATTTTAAATGAATTCTGCTCATGGCTTCTCCCCTGTTTTTCAACCTGACTGCAGTGAGCAGCTGAGCTCTGAGGGATAAGTTGTTGACATCTCAGTTTGAAATGTAAGTGCCGGGAACACTTCATGATCACAGCTAATTCTCCCCTTCTCTGCCTACCTGCTACCATTTGGACTTTCAGAAAAGCTGCCCCCTCCCATGATAAAATGGCACAAATGGAAACTCATCAGAGGAAAGGCCACTTGTGTTTTTCCTGACTGATTCAACTCACTCCACCTCACCGTTGTGGAAGTGACTGAGAGGCCTGGTGAAGAGTCTTCGTTTCATAGTTTCTCTCAAGGTCTAAAAAAAAGAAAAGAAAAATATAGGAGAAGTTCTTTGTGGTGTCAGGGGTAGGTAAAGTTGTTCTGGATAAACCACAAAGCACTTCAACAGAAGAATGGATAAAGAAGATATGGTCCATGTATACAATGGAATATTAGCCATCAGAAAGGATGAATACCCAACTTTTGTATCAGTATGGATGGGACTGGAGGAGATTATGCTGAGTGAAATAAGTCAAGCAGAGAAAGTGAATTATTATATGGTTTTACTTACTTGTGGAACATAAGGAATAACATGGAGGACATTAGGAGAAGGAAATGAAAAGTGAATTGGAGGAAATCAGAGGGGGAGATAAACCATGAGAGACTGTGGACTTTGAGAAACAAACTGAGAGTTTTAGAGGGGAGGAAGGTGGGGGGATGGGTGACCCTGGTGGTGGGTATTAAGGAGGGCAAGTATTGTATGGAGCACTGGGTGTGGTAACTAAACAATGAATCTTGGAACATTGAAAAAATTAAATAAATAAATAAAAATACCCCCCCCCCCAAAAAAAACTGAAAACAAACCACCAAGAGAGTAATTTACAAAAGAAAATAAATGGTCATTTGGACTTTGTCACAGAATTTCTGCTTTTGGACACATTAATGCTGACGTGGATGAACTATTTACAAATCCTGTATTTGATTAAGTACTTACATCTGGCATGTAGAAAGAATTCTGGGATATTCCAATTTCAGGGATTAACACACTCAGGTTAAAAACTAGGCAAAAATCGTTGGTGGGGGGGGCACCTGCCTGGCAGTTAGTAGAGCATATGGCTCTTTTTTTTTTTAAGAGTTTTTTTTTAAGACTTTATTTATTTGACAGACAGAGATCACAAGTAGGCAGAGAGGCAGGCAGAGAGAGAGGAGGAAGCAGGCTTCCCGCCAAGCAGAGAGCCAGATGTGGGGCTCGATCCCAGGACCCTGGGACCATGACCTGAATCGAAGGCAGAGGCTTTAACCCACTGAGCCACACAGGCGCCCCGAGCATATGGCTCTTGATCTTGGGATTGTAATTTCAAGCCCCACATTGGGTGGAGAGATTATTTAAAAATACAATCTTCAAAAGAAAATAAGCAAAAAATTTGAATAGACACTTCACCTTAGAGGATAGCAGGTTGGAAAATAAGCATGTAAAAAGAATCTCAGTGTCTGTAGTCATTAGGGAAATGCAAATTGCAACTAGTTTGTAATAGCACTACATGTTTATTACATTGTCCAAAATTGAAAACCTTGAGCACATTGGATGTCGGCAAGGATGTGGAGGAACAGAAACTCTCATACACTGCTGATGGGAATTAAAATGGTACAACCACTTTGGCAAACAGCATTGCAATTTTTCAGAAGATTAATCCTGTACCACATAATCCAGCCATTCTGCTTCTGGATATTTAACCCAAGAGTAATGAAAGTATATTTCCATTAAAGACTTGTACCTGAAGGCTTGTAGCAACTTTATTTGTAATAGCCTAAAATTGGAAACAATCCAAGTATCTATCCACAGGCTAGCAGGTAAGCAAACGATGTCATGTACGTACCGTGGAGTACTACTCAGTAATTAATATGAATGAACTATGGATACATCCTCAGTATGGATGAATTTCAAGATAATTGTGCTAAATGAGAGAAGCCAGACCAAAAAAAAAAGTACATCCTGTATGATTACGTTTCTGTAAAAGCTTTAAAAAATGCAAGCTATGACAGAAAGTAGATCAGGGTTGCCAGGGAGAGGGTAGAAGGGGAAAGGAATGAGAAGGAGGGATTATGAAGAGTTAGGAGTAAACTCTTAAGTGAAGATACTCATTATTTTAATTGTATGCATGGCTTCCTAGGTGTATACATACATCAAATCTTATCAAATTTTATACTTCCAATATATGTAGCTTATTGCTTGCAATCATTCCTAAATTGTTTGAAAAGGAAAGGGAAAATGAAACACAACAAAAAATTAGTTCTGTGATTTTTGTTGTTTCTGTTAAGATTTTTTTTTCTGTTATAAGTGATAGAAAATTGAATGTAAACTGGCTTAGGTGAATCTTGAGTCCTCAAGGAGATGTTTGCCTCATTAGGAGGAATAAAAGTGAAATTAAGGAAGCTAGAACTTAGAACATTTATATTTAACTCTTCCTCTCCATCTGGCTCAATCAGAAATAAATGGGCTCACTTGCACATTTACTTTCTAAAAAGCATTTTTTTTTTCTACCCAGAGCTCAGAGGCAGAAAGAGAGCACAAGATCTTGGCTGGATATCAGATTCTATTTCCTCCAGCAGAAGGGCAGGGCTGTAAAGCTTGAAAGAATGTCTTTTCTTGCTCTCATTAAGGTCTTTGGATAAGTTTTTTCTTTGCTCTTTCTTTTGCAAAGGGAAAGGTGTAGGTCAATTACTTATAAGGCAGGCCACACTCAAGGGATGGAAGTTATAAGGAAGCTAGAGGCACTCTGAGGACAAAAATGTGTCCATGGCTCTGGTACCAGATTGTGCTGGAAAGACGCCATGCCCTTTACATCCATCAATGTTCAGTTGAAAGGAACCTTCAATTTCAGTCATTAAAAACAAAGGACTGTGTGATAGTAATGTGAATGTCCAGACAGTCCATGATGTGGGTGAGCAAGCGGATGCTGACTGCTAAGGAGATGAGTTTTCAACTGTGTTGGTCCATGCAAAACTGATTTTTATGAGGTCCATTCCAATGACAGGAAAGGTAAAATACTTGGAGAACTCATAACTTTTTCCAAATAAAAGTCAAACTTTTCTTTGTACCTTCCTCCTGCCTGCAGTAATTAACATAATTTTGATCATTATCTCCATCAAGTACCAGAAGGGATACTGACAGCTCCACCTGTTATCACTAGAGAAGTTAATCCATCACAGCTTCTAGAAAGGTTAGCCCACCATACTGCATGATCTTGCACCCCTGGCAAGTGATTGGATTAAAGTGTGCATCTGACCTAAACCTAGCCAGTGACTTCAACCAATCAGATCCCCAGTGGGGAATCTGAATTTAAGACTCAAGGACCCGTCTCACTCTAGTCAGATGGTGTGGTGATGGGTACCAAAGATGAAGAGTCACAATGTGTTGAGGTGCTGAGGAAGCAGAAGTATGGGGGAGATCATGTGGTTCGTGGAGGATATTGAGTATAGTATCTATTTCTGACTTTTGTAGTTGCAATTATTCTGAAAACTCAGCTGCCCTTCATTGCCCTTTCTTGGATGTCTGTGTTCTCTCTTATTATGTCCTCAAGGTAAACCCCTCATTGAGTTGGTGTGAGGGAGCTCCTGTCATAATCTAAAGAGCCCTGATGGCTATTGGTCAATATTATAGGGCTACAAGTACCTTAGAATATGCAAAAGCACTTTTATTAGCATTTAATTTATTCTTTACTACAAATGAGATAGGAATTCTTATTTTTATTTTACAGAAAGGGTCCCGGGAAAAAATGTGTTTCAGGGAGGGGAAGTAAATCGTCCAAGGTCACACAGGTGATCAGTGGTGGATTTGGAATTCAGTCCTAGGTGCTTTGAGAGGATACTGCCTTTTCCGGGATAGCTAATCATTTGCCCTTGGTTTTAGTTACCACATAGGTTTGGCTACATGTTATAAAACTAAAAAAATAGTGGCTTAAACAATATTTCCCCATGACATAACTGTTCCCGAGTAGGTAGTTCGGTGCTGGGGTGATGATTTTGTTTCCTGTGGTTATCCAGAGACCCTGGCTCCTCTGTCCTGTTGCTCTGCTACCCCCAGGAAATTGTCCTTGCCTCCTGGTCTGAGATGGATTACCTCCATGACCATGTTCCAGCAAATAGGATTGGTAAAGTGGATGCAAGGAAGGGGCATTCCCTTTAAGAATGCCTTGTAAACTACATGCATGACTTCCTATCACATTCCACTGGCCATGATGTGATTACCTAACACATCTAACAGTGAGAGAGGCTGGAAAATATAATCTTTACTCTCAGCAGCCACACCCTCCGCTGATAATTGGGGTATGTTGCTGTGGAGGAGACTCAGGAGCTAATGGATTTGGGGTGACAGCTAGAAATCTCTGCCTATGTACCTGTTTCCTCAAAATCCAGGTTGTCTCCTGCCCCCATTTAAAGAAGGAAGTGATTATGCCAATTCACACTAAGATACAAATGACTGGCAATGGATACTACTTGAGAGGAGATCCTGTAGACAGAGGGTACAGGAGAACAAAAAGGAAGAGCAGGACACTGTGCACTGGGAGAGATAATTGGGAGAACTCCTATGGGGAACTTCATACAGCAAAGGAAGCTGGAGGAAGAAAAGTCAAGGTGTGCTACTTTCCAGTTTTGCAAATATCAGTTCCATTCCTCAGGTTCTTTCTGTTCTGTGATTTCAAGGATCAATGTGGGTACCTCAGTAATATGTCAATTAAGTCAGTCTCTATCTTTTCCACTAGGAGTGAATCAAATTTCCACACCAGATCCTGGGTGCTCCATACCGGTGAGTTAAAATGTCGGCTAGCTTAGCCCCCCATATATTTAGTTTCCTGTTGCTTGGATTTCTTCTTTAATGAGTGAAACCCAAAGGAACCCCAATACTAATAGTGTTAGTATTAGAGGTTTCAACCCTAAAGGTAGGGAAAGCATAGTTAAATTTCAGTCCCTGAGTGTCACTTCCTCTTTGGGTCAAGCTTAAGACTGAGGCCACCATATCCTCCAAATTCCAGCTTTGGAGTTTCCTCCTGGGTCGAAGATGTTTGATGATGTCATTCATCAATGACAGTCAGTAGAGCCTCAGACACCATGCAGGTGAGTCCATCTTCATGAGCCGACAACTCAGACCGAGAGAGGGGAATTTCACAGTCATTTCTTGAAGAGCTGAGATGAGAATTCTCATCACTTCTTTCCCAGGCTTATGGTTTCTGCCATACCAGCAGCATTTATCTTTCTAGCCTTCCCTTGGTTAGGAGTGCCCTTTCTAAAATTTTTAGGAGTGACCCAGAAGAACCAGCAAAGGTCTACATCATCCCACCATTCAACCTTCTCTACTCAAAAGGAGGGCTTGGAGAGCTCCAGCCCATCCACCCAGCACCACTTTGTGGCTGTGGAGAAGGGCTGATGTGTGGATTACCTGTGTCAGAAAGCCGGTTCCAGGAAGGGGCTGATCCCAGCAGCCAAGGCATTAAGAAAACCAGTGGCCTCTGTAGCTCTACCGTGCCCCTGAGACTGTCATAATTTGGCTTTCTCACATACTTCGTGAGCCAGTGCAACTTCCCCAAATCAGAAACCCAGGAGTGGATTTGGACTAATTGATTAGCTTGGGAAGCCTCCGTGTTGCTTTTTACATCCTCCAGAAATAAATACCATATGAATTTGACATGATGAATGTGGATACAAATGCCAAAGAAAGTAATAAAGATTTGACACTTATTAAAAAGTGTTGCCAGAAAAGTATGAATGATTATTTTAATATAAGCACCGTGTGGTGCATATCCCCCTGCTTTGCTTTAATTTCCCCACAGATAGGCTGCTGTGAGTGCCATACCCTTGTGAAGCAAATGAGAAATTATATTTGGAATTAAATTTTCAAAAGAAATTGCAATTGTTTTAATTATAAGTCACCCAGTGTGGGTCCTGAGCTAGACAGGCTCTCAGGCACTGATGGATTGGGGTGCCCGCACTAGCACGGGACTGATAGTCAAAGCATGAAACGGGGCTTTGCAGCAGGTATGTGTGCCTGTGCTTGACTCCCATGGGGAAGAGCAGATTTGTTATTAATTATTATTAAATGCAAAAGCAGGTTGAGAGCCTTTTTCATTGTAGCATCCGCAGGCCTTCTAGCTATGTAAATCCCATTAAACCTAATGGGGCTCTTCTGATTAAAGCTCCAGGCTTAAATCCAGAAGATGCTCTCTCGTGCATATGTTGAGGGAGTCCCTGAGGTCTACTGGGTAAATAATCTATATATTAAATAGCCCTTAAGTTATCATTAGAGCTCAAAATGACTCCTCCAGCATATGTACTAAGTCCCCACTAAGTACTAGGAATTCCAAAGTAACTGGTAGCCCTTTGCAATTCAGCGTAGTTGACATAACATGCTTGTCTTTTCCATCCTACACCTGTTCCTCCTCTTGGGCTTTAATCTTGGTCAGTGGCACCACTTACCCTGAGAGTCCTCCCATCACCTCCCAACACAGCCCCCCCCCCACCAACCGTGCTCAACTGAAGCAGAAATCACTTATCCTGCCACCATTTCCCACTGGGTTTGGATGTCACCTTAGATGCTTTTCACCCAGAATTCCAGCCCAACACTGACACGCCCAGAATTGGCCTGTTGTGTGAAAACACTTTCCAGTTCACCTAGTATCTCCACTCATGGTCCACATTTCTGACGGGTCCCTGAGTGCAGTGGATTCTGCCTTCTCTTAGAGCTCTTTTATTTGTATTTGCTTCCTATCCTCATTGTTGCCACCCTCTTTTCTTCTTCTTCTTCTTCTTATTTTTTACACAAAGGATGGTATTGCATTTGCTTTATTGTAGCTTTCCAGCGGGAGTCCTCAGACCGGCTTCGGTCAGGCCGAAGGCTCCATAGCTGTACCTCAGGGACCTGGAGATAGCTGTGTGTGTGGGAGTGGGGGGAGTAATAAAAGCATGGGGTGGGGGCAGGTGGAGTGTCAGGTTATCATCTCTGCTGCTGCCCTAGCTGCCCACTTTCCCTATGTTTTGTGCATGGAGATTCTATGGGATATTTCTTAAAAGATATATTTATTTATGAGAGAGAGAAAGAGAGAGAGCAATGTGAGTTGGGGGAAGGGCAGAGGGAGAGGAAGAGAATCTTAAGCAGGCTCCATGCCCAGCACAGAGCCTGGGGGTACTTGGGGAATCTCAGGACCCTGAGATCATGACCTGAGCGGAAAGCAAGAGTCGGTTGCTTAACCGACTGGGTCTCCCAGGCACCCCTGGAATATTTTTTCCTAGAGTAAAAGATTGGAAACCAATGGCCTGCCAGTGCCCAGAGCCAGAAAATAAGGAGCACACTCTTCAGTCTGCCCAGAGAAAATCCTACTCCACCACATAGGAGGGGTTTAGAATGAAAGAAGGTAGCCAGGGGTTATTTCTGGCTGGTCTTCATTTATCATCCAACCCCCAGATCTTATCTTCCTTCTCTGCCTCACCCTGTGGTCCCAGTGAGGCTGACCTATGGTGACTGGGCCACAAGGATTCCCTTGCTCTCTGGCTTCTAGCTGAATATAGACAGTAGAAGGCACTGGCCCTAGATTGTGGGGGTGAGAAAGGACAGTAAGAGGTGTAGGGTTGCCAGATTTTGCAAATTAAAATACAGGATCCCAGTATCTCCTCATTTCCCCCAACCCTCAGCCCCTGGTAACTATCATTCTACACTCTATTTCTATGAATTTGACTCTTATTTTACTTTTTATTTTAAATCTTTATTTAAATTCTGGTTAGTTCACATATAGTGAAATATTGGTTTCAGGAAAAGAATTTAGTGATTCATCACTTACATGTAACACCCAGTGGACATCAGAAGTGCCCCATCGTCCATTTAGCCCATCTCCCACCCACCCTCCCTCCAGCCCATCTCCCACTCACCTTCCCTCCAGCAACCCTCAATTTGTTCTTTAGAGTTAAGAGTCTCTTACGGTTTACTTCCTCTCTCTTTTTTTCCCCCTTTCCCTGGTCATCTGTTTTGTTTCTTAAATTCCACATATGAGTTAAATCATAGGGTATTTGTCTTTCTGTGACCAATTTGTTTTGCTTAACGTAATACCCTCCAGATCCATCCACATTGCTGCAAACGGCCAGAATTCATTCTTTTTGATGGCCGAGTAATATTCCATTGTATGTGTGTGTGTGTATATATATATATATATATATATATACCACTACTTTTGTTCATCAGTTGATGGACATTTGGGCTCTTTCCATAATTTAACTATTTAACTATTGTTGATAATGCTGCTATAAATATTGGGTACATGTTTTGTTTTTTTTTTTTTTCTCAAGCTAGAAACTGTGACCTCTAAATCCCACCCCCGCTTCAGCACAGGTGGTCGCGTCAACGTGCACCTCTTTCTCCTGCTGCCATGCTGAGCTGCCCCAACTACCCATCTGCAGAACCCCAGCAGCGCTCGTCTCAGCTGCTGAGGTCCGACCCCCACCCCTGGCCCCCGCGCTACCCTGGCTTTACGTGGGCCTGGCAGAGGCCAAAGTCTAGAGGAGAGGCCACTCCCAGGACTGGACTGGGCAGGGCCGCCTCTTCAAATCAGTACTTCTGCATCTTTGCATAAATTCCTAGTAGTGTAATTGCTGAGTGATGGACAGTTCTATTTTTAACTTTTTGAGGACCCTCCATACTATCTTCCAGAGTGGCTGCATCAGCTCGAATTCCCACCAGCAGTGTAGAGAGGGCTCCCCTTTCTTCTCATCCTCGCGAACATCTGTTGTTTCCTTTGTTGTTACTTTTAGCCATTCTGACAGGTGCAGGGTAGTATCTAATTGTGGTTTTGATTTGTATTTCCCTGATGCTGAGTGAAAGAATGAGTTTTTTATTGATGACCACTCATGTTCTCCACCCTGGGGCTGTGCAATTGAAGCCCTCAGGGAATGGCTTCTTTTCCAAGCTTAGGGATGCATTAAAAAATTTTTGTTTGTTTGTTAGATTTCACATATAGTGAGATCATGTAGCATGTGTCTTTCTGTCTGGCTTATGCCTCGTAGCACAATTTCCTCCAGTTCCATCCATGTTGTAGCAAATGGTAGGATTTCCTTCTTTCTCATGGTTGAATAACATTCCATTGTACATATATGTCACTGTACATACCCATATCTTCTTTATCCCTTCATTTATTAGCAGGCACTTGGTTCGTTTCCACATCTTGACTATTGTGAATAATGCTGCAATGAACATGGGTGTGCATATCTCTTTGAGAGCTATCTTTCTGAGAAATTAATTTTCTTTCCTTTGGATATATACCCAGAAGTGGGATTATTGGAGCATGTTACATAAATAAATTCTGAGGATATTAGGTACTTTGTGGTGACTATAGTTCATGGTAATGTATTACATACTTGAAATTTGCTGAGAGTAGATCTTTGGCATTCTCAGCACACATCCACAAGGAAACCATGTGAAGTAATGGATATGTTAATTAACCTGATTGTGGCAATCATTCATATATAGATACAGATATATAAGTATCTAAATATAAAAATATATATTTTATTTATATATATAACATCAGCATATTGTATGCTTTAAATATATGTACTTTGATTTGTCAGCTCTATCCCAGTAAAGCCAATGGTGGGGGGAGGGGAGGGAGGATACAAGATCCCAGTAAAATTTAAGTTGTAGGTAGCCATGAAAGAGTTTGAAATATTTGGGACATACCTATACTATAGAATTATTTGTTGTTTGTCTGCAATTCATATTTAACCATGAATCCTGGATTTTATCTGGCAATCCTAGAGAGGCTGAGCTCTTTAGTCCTATTCCTGCTGAAGCCTGGCTGAGCTTTTATAATGACTTTGGCAACAGCTCTTCTTGAGACCCCTTTTCTATGGCTCCAGGTGTCACTGGGCTGGAAACCCAGTCCTCTCCCCTTTAAGCCTCCCACGATTTTCAGTATATAAGAGCCTCACCGTCCCTTGCTGGAAACAATCTCTTTAAAAGGTTCAGTTCAGGGGCACCTGGGTGGCTCAGTGGGTTAAAGCCTCTGCCTTCAGCTCAGGTCATGATCCCAGGGTCCTGGGATCGAGCCCCGCATTGGGCTCTCTGGGCAATGGGGAGCCTGCTTCCCCTTCTCTCTCTCTCTGCCTGCCTCTCTGCCTAATTGTGATCTCTGTCTGTCAAATAAATAAATAAAATCTTTAAAAAAAAAAAAAGGTTCAGTTCAATAAATTCCTTTTTAAAAAAAGATTTATTTACTTATTTATTTGTCAGAGAGAGAGAAAGAGCACAAGCAGGCCGAGCAGCAGGCAGAGGTGGAGAAACAGTCTCCCTACTGAGCAAGGAGCCTGATGTGGGACTCGATCCCAGGACCCTGGGATCATGACCTGAGCCGAAGGCAGTGGCTTAACCGACTAAGCTTCCCAGGCATCCCAATAAATTCCTTTGGAATAGACCATCTGCTTCCTGTCTGATACAAGGGCCACCCCTGTTATAGACATTTTCAGGCCCCTGGTATGTCAGGACAGGGTACCCCTAGCTAGGAGCATCTGTGTCATTCTTCATGGCCGCAGGCCGAGTGAATGGGTCCAGTGGTCAGTTACCAGCACATCAGTATCTACCGTGAAGACTGGAATTCGAATAGAGCATGAATGGAAATGATTAACAGAAAGGGTTTTCTAGGCTACATCTCAGATGGGTTCCCGAAGCACAAGACACGTTAGTACCTGAATGTGCCTGTGTAGATGTGTACACACATGTACGTACACACATGCATACACACATATACATTCATATATAATACATATTCTAAAAAAATAATCTTTAAAAAAATAAACCTATTCTTCCTCTGTGATAATCTGCTAAATCTGCTACGAAGGAACAGTGAAGCGAACCAAGGAAGCTTATGAAATCTCCTGAGGTGGAAGGAACCGAGTTTCCTTAGCTCGGGCTTCTCAGGCCAGTTTCAAGAACCACTGAGGTGATGTACGTCTTCTATTGGGTGATCAGTATTCTTCGCCATGTCTCTTCATTTATCATTTCAGCAAGGATTTGTGAGGTGCAGTTCTTTGTGTTTTTAATAAAATAAAAAGCATTTGATTTCTTCAATTTGTCATTTCTTGTTTAATCATAAAATTTTAAATTTGCACATAAAACAAAGATAATTTCCATTAATTCTGTGCAGCAATTCATTTGCGTGAACATTTTTTGATGTCTACTTTGACCTAAGCATGAATTATGTCTCATGAGGCCCATTGGTATCCCATCAACAATGCATTATAGCCTAAAACATGTCCTTGAGGAAACAGATGGAGAAAATGCTGATTAAGTGCATTCTCAATGCCTTAGCTGCCTGGGTGATCTTTGAGCCACAAGCCATGATCAAAGTCCTTCATTCCCATTGTGGGTCCCCACTTCCTCTTTCCGAGGCTGGCAAGATTGCATCGGGGATGGGGACACTTCCTTTTCTGCCCTTCTCAGTGGCTCCACCTCCCCGAAAAAGGTTTTCTCTTCATCTCCCCACTCTCAGCTTTCTTACTTTCTTATTCTCTTCCAGAGATAGCTCTGTCATCTTCACCTGTGCTCAGCCCCTTTGGGTACAGGCAACTCCTAGTAATTTTGAATCTTCAGAGAAATTAGAAGCTGCTTCTCCCTAGAAATCAATAACCATAGTATTAGAGATCCTGATTTTGGAGTAGGATTTCTTGACTCAGAAGGAGTCTAGAGACCTGGATGGACCCCTACCCTACTTTTTTTCCAAGGGTTGATTTCAGGCAAATGTCTCTGTCCTCATGCTCAATCTTCTTATGTGAAATGGACATAATAATACCTATCTGGCTAACTCACAGAGCTCTGGCTGGGGGCCAAGGAAGTGATAGACTTAAAGGTCCATTGATGTCTTAAAGGTCCACTGATGTAAGTCGACTCTAAGGTTATAGCAGATACATCACCTTGACAAAAATGAGCATGCAATTCAGGAAAACAGCCAATTTCTTTTTTCTTATGGAATAAGTCACGGATTGACCGCTGATTGTTTTGGCCTTATGTTAAGAAATTAAATTTTCTTTTGTTTTAACAAATCTGAATCAAGTAACTATCATGTGCCAGGCACAGTGGCAGTAGGAATAAAATGAGAACTTGGTTATATACCCTGACATCCAAGAGCTCACAACTTAGTCACAACCCACCCTAAGTAGGACATAATATAGTTAGAATGATCAACGTGTCTGCAAAGCACTCTGGGAGTATAAGTGAGAGAACAACAAAATCTTCCTGGAAACAAGAATAATTGTAGGAAGGTTTTGTACTGGATTTTAATTGGTTTACTCATTTATTCATTCAACAAATATCCTTTGAGCCTTGGCTTTGTTTCAGGCTCTGTGCCAAATGCTGGGAATACAGCAATGAGCAGGTCAGATGTTTTCTTATTCTCAGCAGCTTACAGGGTAGTGATACAGGGTAGTTCAAAGATTAACAAGCATCTTACCATTATACAATTATAAATATAATAGGTGTGCAGTAGTAGTACAGGATAGTTTTACAAGAGTCTGGTTAGCCTGGTAGTCCACAGATGGAAACTGTCCTAACACAGTGGTTCAAAGTCCTCCCCTAGAAAGTAACACCCAGGCTGGCATATTAAGGATGGGTTAAGGGAGAGAATGGGATGAGCAGAAGAAGGGACAGCAGGTGTGCATAAACACTGAGGAATGGCAGAGTAGGGATCCTTAGAAGAACTAAAAGGTACCCTGCTATGAAGGAACAGAAGCTTCATGAACATGTCCTAGTCTTTCTGATTCTGAATTCATCTTGTTTTCTGTCTTGTTCTGTCATCTTTTCTCCAGTTACCAGCTAGGGCATCAGTATCCACCGTTTTTCAGACACCCTAGAGTCCTTTCCTGAGATGCATACTGAGTCTTTGATTGAACATATGTCAAGTCATTTCACAGAAAGATGGGGACAAACAAGGAAGATTGGGAAGACCAGGAACTCAGGAGCAGAAGTTCAGGGACATTTTGTCAAGCTACCATAAATGGGACTCAGAGTTCATTATTTGATTTCCATTTCTGGTTTATAGTTCTAAGTAGCTGGACTTTGAGTGGACTGCTGTGGGTGAGCTATCTGCCCCTGGATCAGTCTCCGTGGCAGGAGGTAACAACACATATAGGGAGTGTCTACTGTGGGACAGGCACTGAGTGCTTTGGACATGTATCTCATTTAATTCTCAGAGCAGCGCAGAAGTAGATATTACCAAAATCTCCATTTCACTTAGGAGAAAGTAGGACAGGGACAGATGAAACACTTGCCAAGGTCACAGCTAGTGAGAAGAGCCCAGTTTTGAACTCGAGGAGTCTGACTACAGACACTCTGCTCTTAATCATTGTTCTATACAGGGACCGTTCCATGATAGACATGGCCATGGTAACTTTCCTTGTGTATTCAAGCAGTTTCCAGAAAAGGAGGAATTGTTAATGAGCCAGTAAGACACCTCCAGGCTTGTTGACCAGATATCCCAGTTCAGTTTTAAAATTTCTTTCTTCTTGGGGCACCTGAGTGGCTCAGTGGGTTAAGCCTCTGCCTTCGGCTCAAGTCATGATCACAGGGTTCTGGGATTGAGCCCTGCTTCCCCCTTCCCCTCTGTCTGCCTCTCTGCCTACTCGTGATCTCTCTCTGTCAAATAAATAAATAAAATCTTAAGAAAAAATTCCTTTCTTCTTAAGATCAGGTCTTCCCCAGCCATCAAGACCACAGCCAAAACTATAGTACAAAATTCTAGTTAAGTCAGATGTCTACTACCAAGAGCATACACAGAAATACACAAAAGTGTGGCAGACATACTTTCCCAATGAGAGGCAGGTCATTCTCTCACCAGCAGATCTATAAAAGTGCAACCAAAGGCAGTCAAGAATCTCACATGCTTCTTGTTCTCTTCAATTCCATAATGTCCTCCAGCACTAATGTTTAGCTCTTCCCATTTCTGAATGTAGTCCTGTCTTACTAATTCCCTTTACATCTTCCTGCAAGGAACTTTCTTCCTTTTGTCTTTAAATCATGGTGCAGAGAATTCATTACCTCATTAGTTGGGAAGATTTGAGCAGGTCCTTTGGGCATAATAACACTTCTATTTATTTTTCTGTCAGAGAATGACAAGGAAGGAAACACAGTTGCCTACAATAAAAGTTTTTAAGAGTTTGCTGGAGCTTCCTTAGTTGCAAATGCTGTTTTTTCCCTTAGGCAATCTTAAGCAGAGGAGTTGGTGAATGGATCCCACTGCCTAGCTCAGGAAGTAGGTCAACTACTCTTTTCCTCTGGAAATTCACAGAGCCCTTGAGAGGACCTTTGGAGTTAACAGGAGCCAGGCTTGGACAGTGCCTTAAAGAGTAACTGGTCTGCCTTGTGTACGTGTTCTCGCCTCAGAGCTTTGGAAGCAGTAAGAGACACGATCTCAGGAATGAGAACATAGTGGCCACTACGTGGTAGCAACTCACCACTGTCAAAAGACCCAGAAGGAATTAATAGGACTTTTACAGCATCTGAAAATTCACATAACTGTGGTTGCAGATTAAGTCAGAGAAACATAGCTGTAAAGGAAAAAGTTGTCTATAGTTAATGCATATGATGTGATGAGTTTGGAGTCAGTATACATTAGTAAAACCATTACTGTCATCAGTGTCACAAACATATCCTATAAAACTGTAATTTTTAATTTTTTTTTAATTTTAAAATTTTAAAAACTCAATTGTAAAATTTTCTTTTGTGTATGATAAGAACACTTAACATAAGTTCTACTCTCGTTGAAAAAAAATTGTTTTAAAGATTATTTATCTGATAGAGGAGAGAGAGCAGGGGAGGGATGGAGGGAAAGAGAAGATCTCAAGCAGACCCTCTGTTGAGCATGGAGCCCAACACAGGGCTCTGTCACACGACCCTGAGAGCATGACCTGAGCCAAAATCAAGAGTTGGTCACCTCACTGACTGAGCCACCCAGACACCCCTCTTCGAAAAATTTTATAATTATAAAATTTATAAAAATTTATAATGTAATACAGTATTGTTAACTATTGGCACTAGTAGGTGTAGTAGATTTCTAGGACTTATTCGTGTAACTGAAACTTTGTGTTTCTTGATGAATACCTCCTCATTGCCCCCTTCTTCTACCCCATGGCCAGTAGCATTCTACTCTCTGCTTCTATGAATTTGACAATTTTTGATTCCTCATATAAGAGGCATCATGTGGTATTTTAATTTCTGTCTGGTTTATTTCATTTAACAACATCCTCCAAATCCATCCATGGTGTCCCAAATAGTAGCATTTTCTTCTTTTTAAAGCTTAATATTCCATTGGATGTAAATACCACATTTTCTTTATCTATTTATCCACTAAAGGACATGTAGATGCTTCCATGTCTTGGCTAGTTTGAATAGTAATGCAGTGAGTGTAGAAAAGCCCGTGTCTCTTCCAGAGCCTGATTCCAATTTCTTTGGATATCTACCCATAAATGAAATTGCTAGAATATATGTTCTATTATTTTTAAAAAAATGTTAATTTTTTGACGAACCTCCATACTGTTTTCCATAGTGGCTACACAATTTCCCACTAACTGTATACAGGTGTTCCCTTGTCTCCTCACCAATGAGCCTTATCATTTGTTTATGTTGTTGTTGTTTGTTTGTTTTGATAATAGCCTACCTAACGTGTATGATGTAATATCTCATTGTGGTTTTGATTTGCGTTTCCCTGATGATTAGAATTGTTGAACACTTTTTCCTCATACATGTGATGTAGTCCTACATGTCTATTTTTGCTTTTATTTCCTTTGTTTTTAGTGTCATTATCAAAGAAATCATTGACAAGGGCAATGTTCAGCCTTTTTTCTGTTTTCTTCTGGAAATTTTATAGTTTCTGTCTTACATTTAAGTCTTCAGTCCATTTGAATTTATTTTTGTATATGGTATATGACAAGGGTTAAATTTCATTTTTTTGAATATGGATATCCAGTATTCTCAACACCATTTATTAGAGAGTCCATTCATTTCTTATTGTGTGTTCTTGGCACCTTTATCAAAGATCAGTTGACAATATATGTCTGAGTTTATTTCTGGGCCCTCTTTTCTGTTACCATCGATCTAGATGTTTGAGTTTATGTCAGTACTACACTGTTTTAATTACTGTCACTTTGTCATAAATACAGAAATCAGGAAGTATAATGCCTCCAGCTTTGCCCTTCTTACTCAAAATTGGCTTGGCTATTCAGGATCATTTGTGTTTCATATGAATTGTAGGATTGGTTTTTTCTATTTCTTAAAAAAAAAGCCATTGGGATTTTTATAAGGATTTCATTGAATTTGTAGATTGCTTTGGGTAGTATGCCATTTTAATAATATTAATTCTTTCTATCCATGAACATAGGGTATATTTCCATTTATGTATTTTCTTTAAATTTCTTTCATCAGTGTTTTATAGTTTTCAGTGTACAAATCTTTCACCATCCTGGTTAAGTTTATTCCTCAGTATTATATTCTTTTGGGGACTATTTTCTTGATTTCCTTTTCAGATAGTTTACTGTTAGTATATGAAAATACAGCTGATTTTTGCATGTTAATTTTGTAGGCTGCAAATTTACTGAATTCATTCCAACAATTTTGGGGGAGTCTTTAGGGATTTCTACATATAAGATCATGTCATCAGCCAAGGGAAATAACTTCACTTCTTTCTGGCTTATATACCTTTCATTTCTTTTTTTTGTTTAATTTCTGCAGCTAGGACTTCCAGTACTATGTTGAATAGAAGTGGTGGAAGTGGACATCCTTCACTTGTTCCAGATCATAGAGGAAAAGCTTTCAGTTTTTCAACATTGAGTATGATGTTGGCTATGGGCTTTTCATACATGATCTTTTTTATTATTATTATGTTCAGTTAGCCAACATATAATACATCATTAGTTTTTGATGTACAACAATTCATTAGTTGTGTATAACACCCAGTGCTCATCACAACATGTGCCCTCCTTAATACCCATCACCTGGTTACCCCATCCCTCCACTCCCTCCTTTCTGTAACCCTCAGTTTGTTTGCTTTTTTTTCCCTAGCATACAAAGTCTCTTATGGTTTGTCTCCTCTCTGATTTCTTCCCATTCAATTTTCCCTCCCTTCTTCTATGGTTCTCCATACTATGTTCCACACATGAGTGAAACCATATGATAATTGTCTTTCTCTGCTTGTCTTATTTCACTTAGCAAAATCCCCTCCAGTTCCATCCAATGATCTTATTTATATGAAGGAAATTTCCTATTAAAGTTATTTTTTGAAAGTTTTATCATGAATGGATGTTGAATATTGTTAAATGGATTTTCTGCATTTATTGAGAAGATCATATAATTTTTAGCCTTCATTGTGTTAATGTCACCTTGATTGATTGGTATATGTTGAATCATTCTTGTATCCCAGTAATAAATCCCATTTGGTCATGGTATATGATCCTTTTAATGTGCTGTTGAATTTGGTTTTATTGAGGATCTTTGCTTCTATGTTAGTCAAGGATAATGGCCTGTAATTTTTTTTCTTCTGGTGTCTTTTTCTGATTTGGTATTAGGATGATGCTAGCCTCATAAAATGAATTTGGAAGTATTCCTTCTTCTTTCATATTTTGGAAGAGTTTAAGAATTACTGGTATTATTTCTTCTTTGAATGCTTCATAAAATTCACCTGTCAGGCCATCTGGTCCTGGGCTTTTCTTTCTTAGGAGCTTTTTGATTACTGATTTTATCTCCTTATTTATAATTGGTCTGTTTAGACTTTTTCTTTCTTTCTTTCTTTTTTTAAAGATTTTAATTTATTAGAGAGAGAGAGAGAGAGAGAGAGAGATCACAAATAGGCAGAGAGGTAGATAGAGAGGAGGAAGCAGGCTCCCTGTCGAGCAGAGAGCCCGATGCGGGGCTCGATCCTGGGACCCTGGGATCATGACCTGAACTGAAGGCAGAGGCTTTAACCCACTGAGGCACCCAGGTGCCCGGCTTTTTATTTCTTTTGATTCAGTCTTCATAGGTTGTATGTTTCTAGAAATTCATCCCCTCTAGGCTGTTCAATTCATTGATGTATTATTGTTCATGGTAGTCTCTTATGGCTCCTCCCCCCCCCATTTCATGGTATCAATTGTAATATTTCTTCTTTAATTTATGCTTTTATTTATTTGAGTCTTTTCTCTTTTTTCTTGGTTAATATAGCTAAGGGTTGGTCAATTTTGCTTATCGTTAAAAAAATCTCAATTCCATTAATTTTTCTATTGTTCTCTGTTCTCCATTTTTTTTGTTTTTGTCTCAAGATATTTTTTCCCTTTTTGTTTCTTCTTTAACCCAATGGTTATTAAATAATGTGTTGTTTAATTTCCATGTATTTACAAATTTTCCTATTTTTCTTATGATGTTTTTAGTTTTATTCCATTATGGTCAGAAAAGATATTTGGGAAAATTTAGTTTTATTAAATTTGTTAAGACTTGTTTTGTGACCTCATGTGTGATCTGTTCTGTAGAATGTTCCATGTGTGCTTGAGAAGAATGTGTATTTTGCTGTTGTTAGGTGCAGTGTTCTGTATATGTCTCAGTATTGTTTAGGTCTGCTATTTCCTTATTGATATTCTCTCTAGATGCTGTGTTTATTATGAAAATGGGCATCAAAATTATTCTCAGTCTTCTGAATTATGGTGTCATTCATTAATATGGGTGATACAAAAGGATGAGCTTTTCAATTTGGGGGAGGAAAGTTGTTGTTGTTTGATCAATTTCATTTACTTGTTTAGTTTATACACTTGCCCAGAGTTTGAGTATGACCTTTTTCGGTGGTGTTGTTAAGGAGGTTTTTATTTCCCTACAGTGAGCATGAAAAAAAACACTTGCCATCCTGGGGATGTCTTCTACCACTGTTTACAAGGCAGTGGAGACTGTGTGTGTTTCTCTCTGCTTTGCTGAGAACACTCCGAGTGCTCCGAGGGGAGGTTTGCTTTCTTATTTCAGTGCTTGCTGCAGAGCTGGAGTAAATGCATATGTGTTTCTAATATCTTTTTCCTGAAAAAGTAACTTCCCCAATTTCATTCTGAAACATACTACCCTATAGAGGAGAACCATCGAATTATAATAGCATCTCAAGTGGGACAGTATTAAACATTTCTTTCTCAACCCATAGAAGCTTTGTATCATTCTTCTCACTTTTATGTACAACATAACGAATCTGCAGATGTTTTCATTCTAAGTGAACAGTCCACAGGGCCTAGGTTGCTTTTTTTTTCTCTGCTGCCCACATTCTGGCCTTCTAGTGTCTTCCAGCACATTCGGAGATCTGTGTCATAGCTGGAAAAAGAATCCCAGTACTCAAATATCACCTTAGATTAGGTACTTAATTTATGTCTCCCTCTCAGATTAATAGTTAATTGTAACTATTTAGTGGGCTTATATAACCCTAGTAAGAAAGGAAGATAAGCAAAGTGTAAGGTAGCTTTAGCAAACTCATTGACAAGAGCGTCCATTGGAATTTGGAAAAAAAAAAAAAAAACCCTACATATATTTTCTTTCCATCCTCTTCCCTTCCTTTCTTCTTCTTTTCTTGATTTCTTTTCCTGTTCCTGCCCTTTATGAATGTGTTAAAAATGAGTACAGCCCTAAATTAAAATCAGTTTTGAGAAGTCACTGTTAATATCTTTTTCACAGCTAGCCAAGTGTCAGGATTCCTCTTTTCACCGCGATGGAGATTTTCAACAATTAATCCTTGGGCCTGTGCTTGCTAGTCAGTTCTTTAGAAAAAGATTAGATGATATGGGGAGAGAAAACTTCTGCTTTTCTAAAGCTTCTGCTTTTCTAAAATCTCCAATGCAGATTCTGTCTAGGACATCTTCATCCCAAATTAAGGATTAGCATCAGTTCATGTGATGCCAAAGATAAAAGTCAACCAGTTTTGCATCATGCCCTGATGACTGGGTAGAGCAGCATTGTTCTCACACTTTTGGAAGTACAGAAAGTCTGTCTACTCAGTTCAACAGCGATGGCCATATTCTTGACTTGAACTGTGTTTCATGTCTAGAGAAGCCTTTAGAAGCAATACCCTGAAAGAGGGCAAACCACGGTTCTCTCTATTGACTTGCCAGGCTGAAGCCATGCCTGGGGCAGTAGGGCCCTCTCCACTCATGGTTCAAATGGCCTCTAAAACCATGTGTTTGAGAGTTTTACATTTGTATTGGCTACTAAGCCCTGCTATAATCAGAAAGTAAACAATAGAATTATTTTCAAGGGTATTCCTCCTCTTGATTCTTATTGTTAAATAGATAATTCTTACAAAAGATGCAATCATTATGCACTTTTTTGTGCATATTGCCTTTGTTCCTCTTTTAAAACAGAAGTTCATTCTTACTGTAAAAATGTCACATTTGGGAGGAGTCAAGATGGCGGAGAAGTAGCAGGCTGAGACTACTTCGGGTAGCGGGAGATCAGCTAAATAGCTTATCTAAAGATTGCAAACACCTACAAATCCAACGGGAGATTGAAGAGAAGAAGAACAGCAATTCCAGAAACAGAAAATCAACCACTTTCTGCAAGGTAGGACTGGCGGAGAAGTGAATCCAAAGCGACGGGAAGATAGACCACGGGGGGAGGGGCCGGCTCCCGGCGAGCGGCGGAGCAACGGAGCAAAATCAGGACTTTTAAAAGTCTGTTCTGCTGCGGGACATCGCTCCAGAGGCTTAACTGGGGTGAAGCCCAGTCGGGGTAAGCGCGGCCTCAGGTCCCGCAGGGTCGCAGAAGGATCGGGGGTGTCTCAGTGTCGCAGAGCTTACCGGTATTAGAACGGGGAAGCCGGCTGCAGAGACAGAGCCGAGGAGTGACTCTCAGCTCAGGGTTGCCTTGAACCGGTCGCAGGCTCGGTCAGCTCGGAGCGCGGCCGGAGACCAGGGTGACGAGAGTCATTTGGCGCTGTTCTCTGAGGGTGCACTGAGGAGTGGGGCCCCAGACTCTCGGCTCCCCCGGGCCAGAGACCGGGAGGCCGCCATCTTTATTCCCATCCTCCGGACTCTACGGAAAGCGCTCAGGGAACAAAAGCTCCCGAAAGCGAACCCGAGCGGATGACTCAGCGCGGCCCCGGGTAAGGGCAGTGCAACTCCGCCTGGGGCAAAGACGCTTGAGAATCACTACAACGGGCCCCTCCCCCAGAAGATCTATGGGAAACCCAGCCAGGACCAAGTTCACCTACCAAGGAGAACGGCGGAATTCCAGAGGAGAAGAAAGCAAAGCACGGAACTCATGGCTTTCTCCCCATGATTTTTTAGCCTTGCAGTTAATTTAATTTTTTTTCTTTTTCAATTTTTTTTTCTTTTTCTCTTCTTCTGCTAAATTTTTTTTAACTTTTACCATTTTCTTTTTTTTAACGTTTTTTAAATAGTTTATCTAATATATATATTTTTTCCTCTTTTTATATTTTTTTCTTTATCGGCTTTCTTTTTTTTAATAGTTTTTTTTTTCTTTCTTTCTGAACCCCTTTTTATCCCCTTTCTCCCCCCTCACAATTCAGGATCTCTTCTGATTTGGCTAAAGCATATTTTCCTGGGGTTGTTGCCACCCTTTTAGTATTTTACTTGCTCCTTCATAAACTCTTATCTGGACAAAATGACAAGGCGGAAAAATTCACAACAAAAAAAAGAACAAGAGGCAATACCAAAGGCTAGGGACCTAATCAATACAGACATTGGTAATATGTCAGATATAGAGTTCAGAATGATGATTCTCAAGGTTCTAGCCGGGCTTGAAAAAGGCATGGAAGATATTAAAGCAACCCTCTCGGGAGATATAAAAGCCCTTTCTGGAGAAATAAAAGAACTAAAATCTAACCAAGTTGAAATCAAAAAAGCTATTAATGAGGTGCAATCAAAAATGGAGACTCTCACTGCTAGGATAAATGAGGCAGAAGAAAGAATTAGCGATATAGAAGACCAAATGACAGAGAATAAAGAAGCTGAGCAAAAGAGGGACAAACAGCTACTGGACCACGAGGGGAGAATTCGAGAGATAAGTGACACCATAAGACGAAACAACATTAGAATAATTGGGATTCCAGAAGAAGAGGAAACAGAGAGGGGAGCAGAAGGTATATTGGAGAGAATTATTGGAGAGAATTTCCCCAATATGGCAAAGGGAACAAGCATCAAAATCCAGGAGGTTCAGAGAACCCCCCTCAAAATCAATAAGAATAGGTCTACACCCCGTCACCTAATAGTAAAATTGACAAGTCTTAGTGACAAAGAAAAGATCCTGAAAGCAGCCCGGGAAAAGAAGTCTGTAACGTACAATGGTAAAAATATTCGATTGGCAGCAGACTTATCCACAGAGACCTGGCAGGCCAGAAAGAGCTGGCATGATATATTCAGAGTACTAAATGAGAAAAACATGCAGCCAAGAATACTATATCCAGCTAGGCTATCATTGAAAATAGACGGAGAAATTAAAAGCTTCCAGGACAAACAAAAACTGAAAGAATTTGCAAATACCAAACCAGCTCTACAGGAAATATTGAAAGGGGTCCTCTAAGCAAAGAGAGACCCTCAAAGTAGTAGATCAGAAAGAAACAGAGACAATATACAATAACAGTCACCTTACAGGCAATACAATGGCACTAAATTCATATCTCTCAATACTTACCCTGAATGTTAATGGGCTAAATGCCCCAATCAAAAGACACAGGGTATCAGAATGGATAAAAAAACAAAACCCATCTATATGTTGCCTACAAGAAACTCATCTTACACCCGAAGACACCTCCAGGTTTAAAGTGAGGGGGTGGAAAAGAATTTACCATGCTAATGGACATCAGAAGAAAGCAGGAGTGGCAATCCTTATATCAGATCAATTAGATTTTAAGCCAAAGATTATAATAAGAGATGAGGAAGGACACTATATCATACTCAAAGGAACTGTCCAACAAGAAGATCTAACAATTTTAAATATCTATGCCCCTAACGTGGGAGCAGCCAACTATATAAACCAATTAATAACAAAATCAAAGAAACACATCGACAAGAATACAATAATAGTAGGGGATTTTAACACTCCCCTCACTGAAATGGACAGATCATCCAAGCAAAAGATCAACAAGGAAATCAAGGCCTTAAATGACACACTGGACCAGATGGACATCACAGATATATTCAGAACATTTCATCCCAAAGCAACAGAATACACATTCTTCTCTAGTGCACATGGAACGTTCTCCAGAATAGATCACATTCTTGGTCCTAAATCAAGTCTCAACCATTATCAAAAGATTGGGATCATTCCCTGCATATTTTCAGACCACAATGCTCTAAAGCTAGAACTCAATAACAAGAGGAAATTTGGAAAGAACCCAAATACATGGAGACTAAACAGCATCCTTCTAAAGAATGAATGGGTCAACCAGGAAATCAAAGAAGAATTGAAAAAAAATATGGAAACAAATGATAATGAAAACACAACAGTTCAGAATCTGTGGGACACAATAAAGGCAGTCCTGAGAGGAAAATATATAGCGGTACAAGCCTTTCTCAAGAAACAAGAAAGGTCTCAGGTACACAACCTAACCCTACACCTAAAGGAGCTGGAGAAAGAACAAGAAAGAAACCCTAAACCCAGCAGGAGAAGAGAAATCATAAAGATCAGAGCAGAAATCAATGAAATAGAAACCAAAAAAACAATAGAACAAATCAACGAAACTAGGAGCTGGTTCTTTGAAAGAATTAATAAGATTGATAAACCCCTGGCCAGACTTATCAAAAAGAAAAGAGAGAGGACCCAAATAAATAAAATCATGAATGAAAGAGGAGAGATCACAACGAACACCAAAGAAATACAGACAATTATAAGAACATACTATGAGCAACTCTACGCCAACAAATTTGACAATCTGGAAGAAATGGATGCATTCCTAGAGACATATAAACTACCACAACTGAACCAGGAAGAAATAGAAAGCCTGAACAGACCCATAACCAGTAAGGAGATTGAAACAATCATCAAAAATCTCCAAACAAACAAAAGCCCAGGGCCAGACGGCTTCCCGGGGGAATTCTACCAAACATTTAAAGAAGAACTAATTCCTATTCTCCTGAAACTGTTCCAAAAAGTAGCAATAGAAGGAAAACTTCCAAACTCATTTTATGAGGCCAGCATCACCTTGATCCCAAAACCAGACAAGGATCCCAACAAAAAAGAGAACTACAGACCAATATCCTTGATGAACACAGATGCAAAAATTCTCGCCAAAATACTAGCCAATAGGATTCGACAGTACATTAAAAGGATTATTCACCACGACCAAGTGGGATTTATTCCAGGGCTGCAAGGCTGGTTCAACATCCGCAAATCAATCAATGTGATACAACACATTAATAAAAGAAAGAACAAGAACCATATGATACTCTCCATAGATGCTGAAAAAGCATTTGACAAAGTACAGCATCCCTTCCTGATCAAAACTCTTCAAAGTGTAGGGATAGACGGCACATACCTCAATATTATCAAAGCCATCTATGAAAAACCCACCGCAAATATCATTCTCAATGGAGAAAAACTGAAAGCTTTTCCGCTAAGGTCAGGAACACGGCAGGGATGTCCGTTATCACCACTGCTATTCAACATAGTACTAGAAGTCCTAGCCTCAGCAATCAGACAACAAAAGGAAATTAAAGGCATCCAAATCGGCAAAGAAGAAGTCAAACTATCACTCTTCGCAGATGATATGATACTCTATGTGGAAAACCCAAAAGACTCCACTCCAAAACTGCTAGAACTTGTACAGGAGTTCAGTAAAGTGTCAGGATATAAAATCAATGCACAGAAATCAGTTGCATTTCTCTACACCAACAACAAGACAGAAGAAAGAGAAATTAAGGAGTCCATCCCATTTACAATTGCACCCAAAACTATAAGATACCTAGGAATAAACCTAACCAAAGAGACTAAGAATCTATACTCAGAAAACTATAAAGTACTCATGAAAGAAATTGAGGAAGACACAAAGAAATGGAAAAATGTTCCATGCTCCTGGATTGGAAGAATAAATATTGTGAAAATGTCTATGCTACCTAAAGCAATCTACACATTTAATGCAATTCCTATCAAAGTACCATCCATTTTTTTCAAAGAAATGGAACAAATAATCCTAAAATTTATATGGAACCAGAAAAGACCTCGAATAGCCAAAGGAATATTGAAAAAGAAAGCCAAAGTTGGTGGCATCACAATTCCGGACTTCAAGCTCTATTACAAAGCTGTCATCATCAAGACAGCATGGTACTGGCACAAAAACAGACACATAGATCAATGGAACAGAATAGAGAGCCCAGAAATGGACCCTCAACTCTATGGTCAACTCATCTTCGACAAAGCAGGAAAGAATGTCCAATGGAACAAAGACAGCCTCTTCAATAAATGGTGTTGGGAAAATTGGACAGCCACATGCAGAAAAATGAAATTGGATCATTTCCTTACACCACACACGAAAATAGACTCAAAATGGATGAAGGATCTCAATGTGAGAAAGGAATCCATCAAAATCCTCGAGGAAAACACAGGCAGCAACCTCTTCGATGTCAGCCGCAGCAACATCTTCCTAGGAACATCACCAAAGGCAAGGGAAGCAAGGGCAAAAATGAACTTTTGGGATTTTATCAAGATCAAAAGCTTTTGCACAGCAAAGGAAACAGTGAACAAAACCAAAAGACAACTGACAGAATGGGAGAAGATATTTGCAAATGACATATCAGATAAAGGGCTAGTGTCCAAAATCTATAAAGAACTTAGCAAACTCAACACCCAAAGAACAAATAATCCAATCAAGAAATGGGCAGAGGACATGAACAGACATTTCTGCAAAGAAGACATCCAGATGGCCAACAGACACATGAAAAAGTGCTCCATATCACTCGGCATCAGGGAAATACAAATCAAAACCACCATGAGATATCACCTCACACCAGTCAGAATGGCTAAAATTAACAAGTCAGGAAATGACAGATGCTGGCGAGGATGCGGAGAAAGGGGAACCCTCCTACACTGTTGGTGGGAATGCAAGCTGGTGCAACCACTCTGGAAAACAGCATGGAGGTTCCTCAAAATGTTGAAAATAGAACTACCCTATGACCCTGCAATTGCACTGCTGGGTATTTACCCTAAAGATACAAACATAGTGATCCGAAGGGGCACATGCACCCGAATGTTTATAGCAGCAATGTCTACAATAGCCAAACTATGGAAAGAACCTAGATGTCCATCTACAGACGAATGGATAAAGAAGATGTGGTATATATACACAATGGAATACTATGCAGCCATCAAAAGAAATGAAATCTTGCCATTTGCGACAACGTGGATGGAACTAGAGGGTATCATGCTTAGCGAAATAAGTCAATCGGAGAAAGACAACTATCATTTGATCTCCCTGATATGAGGGAGAGGAGATGCAACATGGGGGGTCGAGGGGGTAGGAGAAGAGTAAATGAAACAAGATGGGATTGGGAGGGAGACAAACCATAAGTGACTCTTAATCTCACAAAACAAACTGAGGGTTGATGGGGGGAGGGGGTTGGGAGAGGGGGTGGGGTTATGGATATCGGGGAGGGTATGTGCTATGGTGAGTGTTGTGAAGTGTGTAAACCTGGCGATTCGCAGACCTGTACCCCTGGGGATAAAAATATATGTTTATAAAGCTGTAAAAAAAAAAAAAAAAAAAAAAAAAGAAAGGATGAATCCCCAAGTTTTGTAGCAACATGGATGGGACTGGAAGAGATTATGCTGAGTGAAATAAGTCAAGCAGAGAGAGTCAATTATCATATGGTTTCACTTATTTGTGGAGCATAACAAATAGCATGGAGGACAAGGGGAGATGGAGAGGAGAAGGGAGTTGAGGGAAATTGGAAGGGGAGGTGAACCATGAGAGACTATGGACTCTGAAAAACGATCTGAGAATTTTGAAGGGGTGGGGGGTGGGAGGTTGGGGGCACCAGGTGGTGGGTATTGTAGAGGGCACGGATTGCATGGAGCACTGGGTGTGGTGCAAAAATAATGAATACTGTTATGCTGAAAAAAAATAAAAAAATTAAAAAAAAAATGTCACATTTGCAGAAGTGTACATCGTGCAAAAAAAGTACACAAAAAAGAAAGCAAAAATAAACACATAAGGTTGTACCATCTAGAAAAAGGATTTTTAATGTTTTCATGAACAATAGATTGTGTTTAACGAATCATTGAATACTACATCAAAAGCTAATCATGTACTATACAGTGGCTAACTGAACATTGAAAAAAAAAAAAAGGCTTGAGTCACAGCAATTGCACTACTGGGTATTTACCCCAAAGATACAAATATAGTGATCCAAAGGGGTACATGCACCTCAATGTTTATAGCAGCAATGTCCACAATAGCCAAACTATGGAAAAAGTCTACATAAGAATAAGAAAAAATAACATAAGAATAAATAAAGAAGATGTGGGAGATACACACACACACACACACACACATACATATGTATATATACATACACATACATATATATAGTGCAGCCATCAAAAAACCCTGAAATTTTGCCATTTGCAACGATGTAGATGGAACTAGAGGATATTATGCTAAGCAAAATAAGTCAATCAGAGAAAAATAATTATCATATGATCTCACTGATATGTGGAATTTGAGAAACAAGGCAGAAGTTCATAGGGGAAGAGAGGAAAGAATGAAGCAAGACAAAACCAGAGAGGGAGACAAACCATGAGAGACTCTTAATCTCAGGAAATAAACTGAGGGTTGCTGGAGTGGAAGGGGTTGGGAGGTATAGGGTGGCTGGGTGATGGACATTGGGGAGGGTATATGCTATGGTGAGTGCTGTGAATTGTGTAAGACTCATGAATTACAGACCCGTACTCCTGAAACAAATAATATGTTACATGTTAATAAAAATTTTAAAAATTTAAAGTAAATAAACTTAAAAAATAAAAATAAAAAGCCATCTTGAAAATTAGGTGTGGTTGGGTTATGGTGTGTAGCTATGTATGACGTGAGAAAGAACAGGCAAGAGCTACCATTAACATTTTCTCTAGCACCAAAGAGGGGCACCTGGGTGGCTCAGTGGGTTAAAGCCTCTGCCTTGGGCTCGGGTCAAGATCCCAGGGTCCTGGGATCAAGCCCCACATCAGGTTCTCTGCTCAGCAGGGAGCCTGCTTCCTCCTCTCTCCGCCTGCTTCTCTGCTTACTTGTGATCTCTGTCAAATAAATAAATAAAATCTTAAAAAAAAAAAAAAAAAAAGAATCACCAACAAGGGGCAATTGGGTGGCTCAGTCAGTTGAGGTCTGACTCTTGATTTCAGCTCAGGTCATGATACCAGAGTCATGAGATCAAGCCCCACATCTGTTTGAGGTTCTCTCTCTCCTTCTCCTTCTTCTCTCTCTCTTCTCTCCTTCTCCCTCTGCCCTTCCCTTCCACTCACACTCATGCTCTTGCTCAGGCTCTCTCTCAAATCAATCAATAAATCTTAAAAAAAAAAAAAGAAAGAAAAGGAGAAGAAGCAGAAGCAGGAAAGAAATCACATTCAGAGGAGAAGGGAGAAAAGCTGAGAGGATAGATTGTGCATGTATATATGTGTGTCTGTGTGTGCATTTGTGAATAAAAAATGGAGCACGTAGGGTGCTGGATATGGATGAAGGAATGCAAATCTAGACAACACACGTGGTTAGAACCCACACATGAAGAGATTTTTTTCTTTTTGGAGAGGTTTCCCAGGCCTGCCGCAAACAATAACATCCACAGGGCTAACCTGTATCCGCTCAAATACAATTTAAACAGTTCTGAATTGGACTTCCTAATTAAGATTTTAAAGTCTCTTTCTTGAAACTGCTAATTAAATTCAATTGAAAACCTCCACGTGGGCTTATCTACGTGTGTGTGTGTGTGTGTGTGTGTGTGTGTGTGTGTGTGTGTGTGTGTTTCCATAATTGAACCAATCCACAGAGATACAGATCTGTTGCTTGGGTCTCGATTCAAGAAATACAGAGTTCACACAGTTTTTTAACTTATCTCGGGGGAGTAGGACTCAGAGACCCTTCACTCCCAGCCAGTTCTCAAGTTGACCTATTCTGGGTTTATTCTTCAGTGCCAAGAGAGCCCCGTAACCTCCTTTGCAACTCAGCCCAGATTCCGGGTGCAAAACTGTTGGCCCAGGATGGTTCATTGAAATCCACAGAGACCAAGAAGCAGAAACCGGCACATCCACTTGGAATACCAAACAGTTTTGTTTTGTTTAGCTTTTTCTTCTTCTCCTTCGCCTACGAGGGCCTGTCTCAGTCACAGGGAGCATAATAAACACATCTTAGATTTAATCAATTTCAGAGACTCTGGTCTGTTTGCCAACTAGTTTAAATGTATTGAATTTCCTCAGCTCCTCAGTGGGCTGGGAAGGGGAACAGTGGCTTATAGCCCAGGATGGATCTTGACTTCTTTCATGAACATCTCCTCCTTTGTTTGTGACAAATCCAGTGACGATTAGTTTTGTAATGCTGCTGAATGGCTTCTTGCCTGCTCGCTGCCCCCAGATAATAGTTTTATCACACCAAATCACCATTATAAGAATCATTGCCAATGTTTCCCCAGGATAAATAGCTGCTTTTTGACTAAGCTTGTCTTTCAGGGTAAATGCTTGAAGACCTACGTGTCTCGTGTCATTAACAAGTTAGCAGATAAATAGTCCTATTCAGTAATTCTCTTTGCTGATATAGACAGTTATAAATTCACATAAATGAAGCAGACAGTTTTCATTTGGAGCCCCCACTTGGCATTTTTATGTTACTGATGCTTGCCAGATAAAATAAAATACAACCTCTTTGCTTGGCAGGCAGTTAGCACCCTCCCACTTCGGTATTTTTTTTTTCCTTGTTACTGGTGCTAGAGTCACCCTGAAGTCAGAACATTTTTAACTCAGGAGCCAGCTGAGCTCCTAAGATTGACCTGGTAGGATTGCATTCTCTGAGTGTAGATAGAACTCTGGCAGAGAGAGAATAGCACTCAGCCGTCAACGTGTGGCTCCTTACAAAATCCCTGCCTCAAGTGTATTAGATTTGAATCAGGAAAGAATAAGAACCACTGACCACCAGGGGAGGAAAGGACTGTAAAAAGATGCAATCTTTTTGTGTTACAGTTGGGGAAAGTTGATCCAAGAGCAGGAACATGTCTTGCCCAGGGCCACACAATTAGTCTAAGTTGGAGTAAAAGAAAAAGTCCACATACCAGTCTTCCAAGGGATGGGATTCCTTCCACCACCCTTTACATGGGCTCTTTTATGTTAGGGTGTCAGTTCTCACACAGGACCTATCAAAAAGGAAAGACTGCTTGGTAGAGAGATATTTGAATGTCTTGTCCTTCCACTTAAGCAATTAACAAGAGTTTCTTTATCCGGGAAATTACCAATGACAGCTCAGCCAAAAAAACAACGTGGAACCTCTCTAACTTCTGTTGAAGTTGGACTCATCCCAAGCTCTGAGACTAATGCCAAGAGAACAAACCAAACCCTGGGAGCTATGCCCTTGCCTAGGGCTTCCCTTTGCTCATCTGGGACTCTTCTTTCATTCCTTCAGCATTTGACACTTTTGACGAAACCCCTCCTTTTGGACTTTTTCCTGTGCGATGACCCCTTTGCCTGCCTAATAACCCATTCCTGGTTTCTCTTCTTTGTAATTCAGGTCTTCCCCCTAACTTGTATTTAATTCTGATCTTGATAAGGGATGTTTGGGAGAAATTCAGCTCAGCACCTCATCAGCCCAGCTGCTGGACCCACACTGACCTTGCGCCCAACTTAAATGGCACTTACAGTGACCAAGTCTCTGACCGATGGAGAACAATGAGATAGTTGCAACTCCCTCTGAAAGGGTTCAAATTCAGGGCTCTGCCTCACTCAGGATTTCCCTCTGCAGGAAACTCTGTGGCTAGAGAACTGGGCGTGCCTGTCTACCTGGCCAAGTCTACCCACAGCCTGAAAGACAGATGGCCAAGGTGGATGGAGCTGGAGGAGGCAATAGCTGAGCAGCCAGGAAGTCCCATGCAGGGAGGTAGAAGACAGATTTTAATGCCAAATGTCCTTGGCCATCCAAGGCCAGGAAACCAGAGCATACTGGGCAACTACCAAAGGAAAAATGTATCTTTGAAGTCTATGCTGAAGGACATAGAACCCAGAAGTTGCCTTTAGCAGGAGAGCCATAGGGTCTTTTCCAGCCATCTCCTCTGTCTCTCGGACTAGCGAGGAGGCTGATTTATGAGATGCCAATGACCTACCATGTAAAAGGGGTAGATAAAGAAAAGAGAATATCTGAAATCAGTCTTAGGACAGCTGATTATAGCTTAATTTTTCTGTAGAATTTATATCTTCTTTTGGCATTCTTTATTTCTAGCTTTAGTTTAGAAGATTTCATGCTGACAGGAAAGACCATCTATTTGGAGGGGTTATTATTATCTGTTTAATGTTGAGAGTTAAAGGACTCAGTTTGACATGCTCCAGAAACTTATATAATTCAACTGACAATCTGACAATCTGGCCACCTGAGGACCCTTGAGCTAAGATGCTAAGCATGCAAGGAACACCCTGACTTCACTGTCACTGACATCTCGGGGTGTTGTCTTACACTTTGTGAAGGACAGAACAAATGTAAATGGGATATCTTATTCACTTGGGGCTAATACAACAAAATATCATTGATGGGGTGGCTTGGACAGTTAACATTTTTCACAGTTCAGGAGTCTATGAAGTCTAAGATCAAGGTGCAGGCAGAATAGTGCCTGGTGAGGTCTCTCTTCCTGGTATGCGGAGGGCCACTTCCTTGCTTTATCTTCAGCAAAGTGGAGAGAGAAAGAGCTCTGGTTTCCTTCTCCTCACATAAGGCCACTAATCCCATCGTGGGGGCTCCTCCCCTATGACCTCCTCTAAACCTAATTACCTCCAAATCTCATGACATTGAGGATTAGGGCTTCATGTGAACATTGAGTCCATGGTGAGGGATTCCAAGTTGGACTTCAAAAAGAATCAGGGGGACACTGGGGAACTCAGTCTGTTGAGCATCTGATTCTTGATTTCGGCTCAGGTCATCTCAGGGTCTTGAGATCAAGTCCTGTGTTGGGCTCCATGCTCAGTGAGGAGTCTGCTTGAGATTCTCTCTCTCCCTCTCCCTCTTCCCCTTCTCCCCTCCTCTCTTTCTCAATACATTAAAACAAAACAAAACAAAAAACAAACACTTTAAAAAAGCATGAAGGAGGGAGTCAGGAAGTATCTTTTTAATGCCGAATGTAGGTGGTGTTTTCTTTTTTTTTTTTAAGATTTTATTTATTAATTTGACAGACAGAGATCACAAGTAGGCAGAGAGGCAGGCAGAGAGAGAGGGGGAAGCAGGCTTCTTGAGGAGCAGAGAGCCTGATGTGGGGCTCAATCCCAGGACCCTGGGATCATGACCTGAGCTGAAGGCAGAGACTTTAACCCACTGAGCCACCCAGGCACCCCTTGGTCGTGTTTTCTAAAGTGTCTTATTTCAGATTTAGCCTAATTGAAGAATCAGTTTTATTTCTCATGAATCAAGTAAGATAAATGGTCCAATATTGATGATCTATTGCTATAACAGTACATTTTAATACTCAGTGGCTTAAAAAATAATCATCTATTGGTTATGTGTGAGGAAATCAGCTATGGGAAGAGAAGGTGAGTTCATAGGATAGCAATTTAGGTTATGCTGGGTTAGACTGCTCTTCTGGTCTCAGCTAGGCTCCCTCACGTGTCTGCTTGATTGGCTGCCCTGGATCTTTGATAGCCTTATTGTAGATGGCTGTGGTGACTGGGGCCTCTCTCCATGCACCCCTCCACCCGGCTGGCTCAGGCACATCCTCATAAAAATTGTGCAGAATCAAAGGTGAAAGCAAAAAATGTACAGGTGCTTCCACAAATTTCTGCTGCCTTGTTTGCTATTCCATGGGTCAAAGCAAGTGACATGGCCAAACTGAGAGTCAGCCTATGAGGGCATTTACAAAGGCATGAAACGTGAAAGTTATTGATCAGAGCAAATAATGCAGCCATTCTACAATACCAAGGGAAAATCCAGCTTGCTCTGTACTGATAACTGCCAAATCCTTACCAGTTTTAGGGTATTGATAGCTTTTAGACAGATTGCACACATGGGCAATTTGGTTTCCACTGCATTGAACACTGATTGTTTCCCAGGAGAGCTTTGGTTCCTGCCCACCCTTTCCTCCCAATCTGAGTCTAATTGACTTTTAGTCCCAACAGCAGCACCTGATTGCTGGAGCAGCCACTCTATAGTCAGAGCCCAAAACAAGAACCCTTTATCTCTTTGTGCACCGTTAGCTTCCATTCTGTGGGTGTGAGGGTGATGAATGTTTAGAGAAGCCCAAGGATGAAGAGAAGTTTATTAATCAGGTTTCTCCCAAGAAGCAGAACCAATAGGATATATTATATGTAATATTATATCACATATATTATATAATCTGAGGGGGAGATGGACATATACATCCTTATAATAAATCACTTTATAAAAAGGAATTGATTGGCTTATGTGATTATGGAGTCTAAGAAATTCTACAAACCACCATTTGCCAGCCAGAGAGCTGGGAAACCTGGTGTTGCAGTTCCAGGCTGGGTCAGAAGACCTGAGAATCAGGGGAGTTGATGGTGTAAGTGCCAGTCTGAGGACAGGAGAAGGCCCAGCTCGAACAGGCAGGCAGAGAGAGCATATTCATTTTTTTCTCCACTTTTTTGTTCTGTCCAGGCCCTCACTGGATGGGATGATGCCCATCAAGCCCAGAGAAGACAAGATGCTTTACTCAGGGTACAGATTCAAATGCTAATCTCACCCAGAAACACCCTCACAGACACACTCAGAAATAATGTTTAACCAAATATCTGGGACTCTGTGGCCTAATCAAGTTAATGCATAAAATCAGCCATCACAAGAATAATAAATGGAAATATTGGAGAGTGAGACCAAGACCACCTTGAAGATTCCCCCAAGACCCTCTATCTTTGAGGCACCGGTGATTAAAGCAGGGAGGGACCTTCAAGGTCATATTCCTAGTGTCAGTGATCTTCATGTGTCACCATAAAATATTCAGGGAATCTCAAGTTATGGATTTTAGCTCCAATGATATATGGGGGAAATATTGTACAAGGTTTCTGGGTCCACAATATTGAGGAAGAGAGCTGATTATACATTCAGACTTATTATCTCTCAATCTCCCTTCCCACTCCATACAGGAACCTTCACCCTTGTCATACTACTAGATGCACCATTCCTAGCCCCTTTCTACTTCTTTACCAGTCTGGATAGAGTTGGCGTCATCCTCCTGTTCTAACTTGCTACTCTTCCAGCTAGTGGAGAGTCTATTCTTTTCTTCTTACTTGGTCTTCTTCTTCCACTCCTTTCTTGCAAGGTTTAGGCTTCACCTCTTTATTTCCAGACAAGCACTTCTTGGCTAGTCCCCCATTTAAGGTAGGTGCCAGAGTGACACGGTAGTTATATTCTCTTACATAGTCTTGAGCAGGGTGGGAAAAAAAGGAATATTCTTTGCATATTAGGGATTTGATATCACTGAAATTTCATGAATGCCATATCAGAAATTCTTTAATTCATCTTCCTTGCTTTGCAGAATAGGAGCATGAAATTCAGTCAAGTGAGGGATTCTATACATAGATATATAGTCAATTTCTTAATAGGGCCGGGACTCAAGTCTTCTGCCTCCAAGCTCTGAGATCTTATCCAGTGATGACATTTAGAGACAGCAGATGTCTTCTCATCTCTGAAACTGTTCAAGCAATGATCACATCAAGGAAAGATAGGATTAAATGGCCCCTGAGATTCAGAGACAGTGAGTCTAACCTCTCAAGTTATAGATGAGGCAGCCAAGAGAAGTTGAACAAACTGCCTACATCCCATTAGCCTTGAAGTTAAAATGTAAAACTGGGTCTTCAGTCCCTGTTCAGTGTCCATTCCCTGCACTGTCTTCTGTGTATCTCACCTAGAAGAGAATCATTGTCTTGGATTCTTCACATTTCTTGAATCTAAGTGCTACAGAACAGAAGAGAAGAACTTGTGCTCCTCATTTGCATTTGTTGGATTCCTTTAAGTTGTTCCTGGGCCAGAAACCCATTTTTTAAAATATTTTCTGTAAAGTTGCCCAGAAGCACTGAGCCCTGGTTATTTGGATCATTTAAAGCAATTGATTTCTTTCTTTACTTTTTTCTCTTGTTCTTTCTCAATTCCTTCGGAAGACTCCAAATGAAAACAAAGAGAAAAGCAATTTTTGAAAGAATTGAACATCTTGAATTTCTTTCTCAGATGATGTTTTTCTCATTCTTAATCATCCTCTTTATTTTTTAAGTAAATGCAACTAAAAATTTCTACCAAATATCCTCAATAATGAAGAAGAATGAGCCTGTACCTCTGGAGGTCTGGAAACATAACTCTAAGTTCTCCCCAGTTACCTTGAAATTTCCTTGAAAACTTTGTCTTTTTTAAAAAATGAGAATTTCGGGGCACCTGGGTGGCTCAGTGGGTTAAGCCGCTGCCTTCAGCTCAGGTCATGACCTCAGGGTCCTGGGATCGAGTCCCGCATCGGGCTCTCTGCTCAGCAAGAGGCCTGCTTCCCTCTCTCTCTCTGCCTGCCTCTCTGTCTACTTGTGATCTCTCTCTGTCAAATAAATAAATAAAATCTTAAAAAATAATAAAATAAAAAATAAAAAATGAGAATTTCACATTTATTTCTCTAATTTATGCATTTTATTTAAAGTGTTTCAAATTACATACCATGAACAAAAATTGATTCTGCATCCTATGTCACCATCTATATCTCGGCATTCTGCCACCTATCCTTTTGGCATTGTGAAAAAATATTCTTGTTTAAAGAAGTATGGCTTTACACACCTCATAGAGATGGGTATTGAGCTTCCCAGCTTGCCCCCGAAAACCATAAAATCACCAAAGGACGAATTCAATAACTGCCAATATTTGATCTCCCTCAAAAATATTAAAATTACATTCTGCCCCATTATGGAATAACACCTTCCCCAATATGCATGTCATAATATAATATTGTACAAGATTAAAAACTAATATTTATTGTTTTATGCATGATCTCACTTCATCCTCACAACCCTATACAATAAGAACAATACCATCAGCTACATTACAAAGATGAATTGGAACCACAAAGGAGCTCAGTCACCTACCCAAGCTCACATAACAATAAAGGGCTGGAGGTGAGGGTTGGGATGAGACCCAGGCAATGTGTCTCAGAACCACCACACTTTCTGGCTTTTCTGTATGAGATTCTTCCAGTTCTTGGCAAATATTTGCTCCTTCAGATGATATACCTCTCTCCCCAAGAGTATTTGTTCTAGAAACAAATCTCATAACTTGTGTTCCCCAAGTCATTGTTTCTTGTCTGTCCCTCCAGTAAATAGAAGAACAAAAGAACTCCTTGGCTATTTCTGATATCTTTTGTATTTTTTAAGAAAAAGGAGGGCATTTGTATCAAAGACAAAAACCAAATCAAACCAAAATGAAAATGCAGTGACTCAGATGCTGTAGGGAACTATCTTGGAGAAACTCAAACTGACAAGGATGAGGTCAGGGAGAAGCTTCAGGGAGAAGACTCAATCCGTATGGAAAAGACTTCTGAGAAGAAAATGTCTTAAGATGCATTCTGGTGTTTTCCTTGCCTTTGCACTGTGTGCTATCTACCTGCATTCCCTTCAGACCTTTCTTTTTTTAATCCCTTCAGATGCTCTACCATGCTTCCTGGCTTGTGTCATGTAAGGATATTTTGGCCACTGTGAACAAAGATGGTGCTATCACTTTGATGCACTTCTTCCTAGAGACCGACACTATGCCCTTGAACATGGAGATATCTGGTACCATACTGCCAATACCCCAAAAGGGAGCTTTGGTTCTCTCAGCCTGTTCTCTAACAGTCATGGAACTTCTCATCATCCTACCTTATTGTTGCTTCATTCAACAGTATTTTTTAAACCTCTACTACATGCAAACCCTGGGATGGGAACTGGAGATAAGATCATAGTGGAACACATATACTCCCATTATCTGGAAGAAAGGGAGACCCAGTTAATAAATCATACAAATATATGAAAACTTACACTGGCTAAGTACACTAAAGAAGATGTATGTAATGGCACCATGAGAACATTTAGCAGGCATGCCTGACCTTGTCTGAGAGAGTTGGAAGAGAATTCTGCAAAACCTGAAGAATGAACAGTTGTAAATTTTGGGAAGGTAGAGGGAGGACAGAACATTCCAGGAAAGAGAACAGCATAGAATACATTTAAGGCAGGCATGCAGAGAACACAAAGCAAGGTGATAGAACATGAGACCACAAACGTGGGCAAGATCAGGCAGAGTCTTCTGGGTCATGTGTATGACTTTATCCTAAAAGCATGGGAAGCCACTGAAGTGTTGAGTGTTGGGGGGGAGCTGAGTGTCTTGTGTAATCAGAGTGACAGTCTGGAAAGTTACTCTGGTCTTGGGGAGGGAGAGAATGAATTAGAAGAAGGGCAAGTGGGGATTAAGGGAAATCAACAAAAGGCTATGAATAAATTCTACCCCTGAAACTAATGATACATTGTCTGTTAACTAAATTAAATTTAAATAAAAATGTTAAAAAACACAAAAAAGTAAATTATAGAAAAGGCTATTAAAGATGTTCAGGCAAAAAGGAGTAGACTGAATATTGACATTGGAGTGAGAGATAAATGTTTTGATTAGAAAGATATTGGGAGGGCGCCTGGGTGGCTCAGTGGGTTAAGCCGCTGCCTTCGGCTCAGGTCATGATCTCAGGGTCCTGGGATCGAGTCCTGCATCGGGCTCTCTGCTCAGCAGGGAGCCTGCTTCCCTCTCTCTCTCTCTCTCTCTCTGCCTGCTTCTCCGTCTACTTGTGATCTCTCTCTGTCAAATAAATAAATAAAATCTTAAAAAAAAGAAAGAAAGATATTGGGAATTGAGTTGGGGGAAATCATAGGGGGAGACAAACCATGAGAGACTGTGGACTCTGAGAGACAAACTGAGGGTTTTAGAGTGGAGGGAGGTGGGTTTGGCGAGCCTGGTGGCAGGTATTATGGAGGACATGTATTTCATGGAGCACTGGGTGTGGTATAAAAATAATGAATTTTGGGACACTGAAAAAAATTGAATTAAATTAAAAGGAAAGATATTGGAATATAAATTCCATAGGAATTATTGATTGATTGATATGGAGGATTAAAGCATGACCTTGATTTTCTGGTTTGCATAGCTGGATGAATTGTAGTGCCTTTCAGTGCTACAGAGAACATCAAAAGGAGGCCAGGTTTGAGGATGAAAATCATGTTTAGTTTCAGACCATTTTTTAAATTGGAGCAACTTTGAGTTTGAGGTAAAGGCATTAGGTAGTCAGTCAGATATACAGGTCTTCAGTTGAGGAGAGAACTCTGAATCAGAAACATAAATTTGAGTCACTGGTATAGAGAACATAATTAAAACCATAAACAAGGAGATTGCCTACGACACACTGGTGTCAGATGGGGTTAGATTGGACTGGATGGAGGAGTGGCTGGGAGACAAGGAAATAAAGACAGAAAATGTAGACAAAAATTTGGAAAAGTTTGGCTCTCATGGGCAGGTGGGAGACAGGGTGATAGTTAGAAAAATATGTGGAGTCTTTCCCCCACCTTGGTCTTAACAAGCCCATTCTCACTTCTTGATTTCAGACAGTTCCTTGCCTTCTTCAGCCCAGACTCCTCTGTGTGTGTGTGTGTGTGTGTGTGTGTGTGTGTGTGTGTGCGTACACATGTGTGTGTGTTCATGCACACACATGTGAGGATTTTTAGTCACCTTCTGGTTCTCTGTATTCCTGGCCATCCCTCCAGGGGACGCCCTATCATGGTTCCACCTTCACTCATCACCCCTCTCCGATTGGATCTCCTGATACTGGCTCTGCAAGTTTGATAAAAACAAAATAATTGTGTGTGTGCCTTGAGTGGAGGGATGAGAGGGAAGAGTTGGGTTGATCCAGACCTTGCTGTAATCAGCTAAATTAAATCACCAGCCCCATCCCACAGCTGGAATATGCTGGAAATTATAGCCTTGACTGTAATGACAGATAGCACTTACTGAGTTATTGCTATGAACTAGGTGCTGTGCTAAGTGTTTCATACATATCTTATCTTTTTATATTCACAGTGATAAGGTAGATACTATCATCATCTCCATTTTACAGAAGAAAGTCCCAAGGACAATGAGATTTAGAGACAGTAAGTGATTTGCTGGATGTCACACAGAGCTAGAAGTGGTAGGGCCTATGTGTCCACTCAGTCAAGCTCTATAATTCGGGCTTATCACCACCCCCACTCTACCTCCTCTCAATCCTCTCAATCAGTCTCAGAACATTTAGGTAGATTCTCTCCCTGGGAAACTTGGAATAGCTACATTGCTGTGTCTAGTTACAAAAAAAACAACACCATGAGACTTCTGATACTTTCTGTTCTTGGCAGGGGGAAAAGCAAATGAGCTTTAGTGGAAAGGGTGCTGAATTAGGAAGAACTGGGTTCCATTTTGACATTGCCTCTTGCGAGCTATGTGATGCTGGGGAACTTAATTCACATTTCTTTTTTTTTTATATATAGATTTTATTTATTTGACAAACAGAGAACACAGGTAGGCAGAGAGGCAGGCAGAGAGAGGGGGAAGCAGGCTCCCCGCTGAGCAGAGAGCCCGATGTGGGGCTTGATCCCAGGACTCTGGGATCATGACCTGAGCAGAAGACAGAGGCTTTAACCCACTGAGCCACCCAGGCACCCCTTAATTCACATTTCTGAGCCTCAAAGTGCCCTTGGTTAATTGGAAATAACACTCACTGAGGGCTGTAAATATGCAAGATATTTTCATATCCATTGCCTCATTAAAACTTTACTCCCCCCAAAATCCCACATAAGGTAGTTATATCAGTATTCCCTTTTTACAGTTGAGCAAATGAGTCTTACTGAGGTAAGTACGTGGTACATTTCTCTGGACATACTCGCACCTGTGTGCAGGGCCGGCCCCCTCATTCCTGCCTGCAGAATCCACCAAACCAGCCCCTTTCCACGACCCTTTGGGAAATTATCTAGTTTGCAAGCTCTCATCCTCCCAGCCAAGTCTTTCATCTCCTCAGTCAACAGATAATAACTGAACTCCCACTCTGCACGAGCCCCTGTATCACTGGGGGAAGAGGACTTTCTTAACACCTTTTGAAGCTCGTCGAATGGATGGTTTGGTACAGCTGTCATCTTTATAGGGAAGCTGAGTTCCTTCTGCTAATTCCACTCCCTCGGTGCAGCCTGTTGCTACTTGGATGTCTCCCACAGAAGAGAAGGAGGAAGACGTGGCAGTGGGTGTGTGTCAGGGAAGGATCATTAGTCCATGCTCATGTTGTCTGCATGGAGACGGCCCACACACTGCACAGTGGGCCTGGGGTCCTTGGTATTCACTTGGGGCATTGAGCTGGCTCGAGCCTCCACTCCATGGGTAGAATGAGTCTGATGATCATGGTTGTAAAAGACTAATGTGGTCATTAAAAAATCAGTCCCAAGCAAGCATGACCTCCAAATGATAAGAAAACAAGAGCTGTTTTTTAGGGTGACATCATTTTCTCAACTTGGAAAAGCACTGTCATGACCACAGGCAACCATCACCCTTAAAGTATTTGTCCTAAGATACTCACATGTTAGTTCCTTCTTCTTGAGGACATGGATATAGTGGGGGCACCTCAAGAAGAAGGAACCCCCATGGTGGGGGCAGGAGCCTCCTGGAAAGAACACTCTGAAGGCAGGAAGCCTTGCTACAATGTCCTCTTCTGACCTTGACTAGCTTTCCTCACTTCTCTGCACTGAGGGTCTCAACAGCTCACATTGCTCTGTGGTCTTTCCTGACATCCTTCAAAACAAGCTGCAGGAAGGAATGGGTTGTGTGTGTGTGTTCCTTTTCAGGTTTTTTTTTTTTTTAAAAGATTTTATTATTTATTAGAGAGAGAGATCACAAGTAGGCAGAGAGGCAGGCAGAGAGAGAGAGGGGGAAGCAGACTCCCCACCAAGCGGAGAGCCGGATATGGGGCTCGATCCCAGGACCTGGGGATCATGACCTGAGCTGAAGGCAGAGGATTTAACCCACTTAGCCACCCAGGCGCCCCCCTTTTCAGGTTTTTAATTGCACAAATTCCCCATGATAGTACCTCTCACCCAAAACCCTGAAGCAATTCTAAAGATTTCTCAATAGACTATGTGCCTAATCTGTGTCTATATTCTTACACCGGCCACCATGAATTTTGCTTTGAAAAAAAAAATTGACTTTGGCAAGGCTCTCTAGTTAACAACTAAGAAATGTTAAAGTTCACATCACTGCCAAGCCTTTAAAATTAATATACCTTTAACTTTAAACAAATTTAGGTGAAAATAACCTAAAAACAATTGATGGGGGTAAAGTGCTGATTTTGTTTTCTTCTCGAGGCTGAACTTTCTAGGCATTTAAGAATGAGTGGGAATTGCAGTCAAGTAAAAGTGACATCAGCAGCAAAGAGCAACCATCCCACATGCCCACCCTTCCTTGCTGGAGAAGCAATGGCTTACTACTGAAACTTTTGGGTGTTATTATCCAAAAAGTCTTCCAGCCTGGAAAAGCAGGCTATCTCCAGTAGGACTTTATGGTTTGCTGTCTTTGTTTTTCATTCCAAACTTAATACATGCATGTATACTCATTTAACTTGAACTTGGTAGCTCCTCACCCTTACCTTCCCTTTCTCTTCTCTGTGCTTCTGTTTTCTTCCTTCTTTTCCTCCTTCCTTTATATCATGGCAAATTTTACTCTAATTTTGTTTTATATAGCAGATGTCTGAAAAGACTGACCGATTTGCTAAAAATATTCATTTGTGCATTTGTATGTATACGCATATTTGCTATTGCTTTTTCAGTATTTCCCACCATTTTTCCATGTTTCTCTTTTTATCAATGAAACACAGAGTCTTGGGGAGCCTGGGAGGCTCAGTGAGTTAAAGCCTCTACCTTCGGCTCAGGTCATGATCTCAGGGTCCTGGGATCAAGCCCTGCATCTGGCTCTCTGCTCGGCAGGTATCCTGCTTCCCTTCCTCTCTCTGTCTGCCTCTCTGCCTACTTGTAATCTTGTTCTGTCAAATGAATAAATAAAATCTTAAAAAAAAAAGAAGAAGAAGAAGAAGCACAGAGTCTTCTATATTCTAATCAAGCTATAGTTTGGGGTTCTACAAGAAGGTTGGTATCATTCCTTTTATTTATTTATTTATTTATTTATTTATTTATTTATTTATTTATTTATTTTCAGCATAACAGTATTCATTGTTTTTGCACCATACCCAGTACTCCATGCAATCCATGCCCTCTCTAATACCCACCACCTCGTTCCCCCAACCTCCTACCCCCCCACCCCTTCAAAATCCTCAGATTGTTTTTCAGAATCCATAGTCTCTCATGGTTCACCTCCCCTTCCAATTTCCCTCAACTCCCTTCTCCTTTCTAACTCCCCTTGTCCTCCATGCTATTTGTTATGCTCCACAAATAAGTGAAACCATATGATAATTGACTCTCTCTGCTTGACTTATTTCACTCAGCATAATCTTCCAGTCCCATCCATGTTGCTACTAAAGTTGGGTATTCATCCTTTCTGATGGAGGCATAATACTCCCCAGGTAGCAATAACAAATGCACAAACTTTGCACAAAGGCTTTGGGGATACCTCTTGCAAGATATTCATTCACATCCAGGAGAATTTTGTCCTCTCTTTTCCTCTCTGACACTTTTGTCCCAGCAGAGTGAAGATACCATGCATGTTCAGATTTGAAAATTCTAAAATGTGCCAGGAAGTTGTCTTGAAAGCCATTGCCTTATGCTCACCTAGAAACCATCCCAATATATGCCATAAATCAAGTCCCTGTTTAATATGATTGTTCAAAGAAACCAGACTAGGAAAATCTTACTGCTAGTCATGACTTGCTCCTTTGTGCCATTCAGATCTCAGCTTTAATGTCGCTTTTTCAGAAAAGCCTTCCTGACTACTCAGTCTTTTTTTTTTTTTTCATTTTATTTTATCTTATTTCTTTTCAGTGTTCCAGCATTCATTGGTTATGCACCACACCCAGTGCTCCATGCAATACGTGCCCTCCTTAATACCCACCATCAGGCTCACCCAATCCCCCACTTCCCTCCTCTCCAAAACCCTTAGTTTGTTTCTCAGGGTCCACAGTCTCTCATGGTTTGTCTCCCTCTCCAATTTCCCCCAACTCACTTCTCCTCTCCTCCCCATGTCCTCTGTGTTATTCCTTATGCTCCACAAGTAAGCAAAACCATATGATAATTGACTCTCTCTACTTGACTTATTTCACTCAGCATAATCTCCTCCAGTCCCGTCCATGTTGATACAAAAGTTGAGTATGTATCCTTTCTGATGGAGGCATAATACTCCATGGTATCTATGGACCATATCTTCTTCATCCATTCATCTGTTGAAGGGCATCTTGGTTCTTTCCACAGTTTGGCAACTGACTACTCAATCTTTAGCAGTTCTCCAGGCACTTGCTGTTACATTGCCCCATTTCAAGTCTCTGCCTTACCATAGCTGATATTTCCTTCCCCTCTCCCTCCCTTTCTTCTTTCCTTCCTTCATCTATCTATCTATCTATCTATCATCTACCTATCTATCATCTATCATTCTTCCGCAAAGGAAAGGTTATTTTATGAGAGCAAGGATATTTTCTGCTTTCTTTTTTTTTTCTGTTTTATGTATTGTTGAATTTCCAGCACTAGGTCAGTTCACTCTTGCTGTCTAACGAATCATCTCTGAAACTTAGTGACCTAAAACAACAAACCACTTATTTATTTGCTTATGGTTCTGTGGGACAACAATCTAAAAGTAACTTTGATGAGACAGTTTTTCTCTGCTCATCATGGTGTCCACTGGGTTCATTTATGCATTTGCTGGCATCATATGGTCACATGTCCACTCATAGATATGGGGGTTGGCTCACCGTCAGCAAGAGAAATGGAGATAGCCGTGTGCTCTTCATCTGGCAGATACACCTGGGCTCATTCATAGGGTGATGTTCAAAGAGTTCCCAAGAGCAACCAGGGAGGGTAAACTCCAATGATCAATCACCTTTCTTGGCCCTGACTGCATCATACATGCTAATATCCCTATTGGTCAAATCAATGCCCAAGCCCAGATTAAAGTAGTGGAGAAATACTTTCTTTTCTTTTCATGGAAGAAGCTTCAAAGCCATGTTACAAAGGGCCTATAGGAAGGGGAAGCAGATACAAAGATGGGAGAAATTTATGACCATTTCCACAATTTATAATAAGCGTGGTGCATGGTGGGCACTGAATAAATACTTGCTGAATGAGCAAATGAAAAATGAACAATCCAGATCTATTGGGAGTAATCTTAAGTACCTCATATGAAGTCTAGTTCCTGATACTGAGTATCAAGTTTATCAGGTCATGGTTTCTGTCCTTAAAGAGTTCATGATCTAAGGCAGTCTAAAGTTCTGCTAGAACTTACCCTCTGGAATGTGTGCTTATAAGAATTCCTGTATCCACAGTGGCAGACACACTTCAAAGAGAATGATAGACATGCATGCTTGGACCACATCACTAGAGGTATAAACCTACCAATCTGAGAGATAAATGACAGTGAATTCAAAAAGTCAGTTGCCAATGGGCCAGGTTTTCTCAATCAGCAGTAATTTGCCTTTATGTCCAAAGCTACCTATTTGTATATATACAGAATAGATGTGCAGATGAGAGGAATCTCCAGTATGTTACAACTACCTGGTGATCTCGGTCACCTTCTAGCATTTCACAGTGGAAGACTCATGATAGCTCGGGTCAGGCTTTAAAACATATGCCACACTGCCAGTCTACACAGATAGGAAAACTTTGGATTAAAAAAAAAAAAAAAAAGAGGTTGGGGGAAAAGCCTTTCACTGCTTTGCATTTCAAAATTCTTCCCTTCTTTCTCCTCATTCTCATCTTACTTACCTCACTGGTATGAAAATCTTGATGATAACTTCATCCTTTCCAGATCCTGATGAAAATGATCTTGGACCAGCCTCGTTTACCTTTTACTAGGATTCCATAGGTGGACCCTTATTTGGAGGTTTTAGGGACCCCCTTTCCCTGTCAGAAGCACCAAAAGCAGGTAGCTGGAAAGCAAACTCTCAGCTGTATTGCCAATGAAGATGCATTGCAGAGCAAGGCTCCTATCCATAGCCACACTGACTACCAGATGCTGAGCCCCCCAAATTAGACTCCCCACCTGGTTGCAGGCTGCCCTGCACAACCACAGTCCTCTCCTCATTGGGACTTGCTCTAAATATTAAGGCCAAGATGAGCAAACCAGAATTCTAGTTTCCAGCAGAAAGAAGAGACAAGTTAAGCCAAGAATGCTCCTCTTCTTTTCTGCAAACAACCCCTTCTTTTTATTTTTTACAGACAGAAGTCAGGATAAGAGTGGAAAATTAAATAACAAGCCAAAGAGATTTCCCTTAACACCTTGAACCCACCGTATGTTTTCTAAGGTTTGCCTCGGAAAATCCAGGTTTCTCATTCCAAGTTCCCCAGAAGAAATACCACTGCCCCTTATGTATCCCTGGTTACATCAAATATAGCCATCCTTGTGTTGAATCCCATTCTCATAGGTTTGGGATTCAGAAAAACCTGGAGGCTGTCTCATACTGCATTATCTGAATTGCTGCACCCTATGTCAGGCAAGCCTTTCTCCTGCCAGGCTGCAGCAGGGAGGGAAGAATACAAGAACCGCATGGCTGGCTGACATCATTTTTGGCCTCAGCCACTGTGTCTTCCAATTGTGTTTTGAACTAAGGACTCCATCTCTCCGAGGTCCTTAGCTAGACTCATCAATCAAGCCAGGACTTTATTGAGAGGCTCCTCTGCTCCAAGGGAGGTACAGGCCCATAGTAGTGTTGCTAAGTTGGTAGGGATGGCTTTCATCCCCTCTGCTTTGGGATTTATTACAAAAGGGGGGCAGACATACCTATCCCCCATCTCACTCACCCAACTGACAAGGATATCATTTCTGATGTGTGGTCAGTATTAACCATTTTAAAATAAAATTCTTACCCTGTATCCAGAGGAATCTCAATACTTCAGCAATGTGATATTCACTATCCTCAGTGTAAAACACACACATACACATAAGAATAAGTTAACAGTTGGAAATTTTACATCAGTTCCTTTTCTCCTTGAATTTAAATTCCATTCTACTTCCCACACAGAATTTTATCCTAATGTAATGTATTTTAAGCCTGAAACTGTTCTATAGAAAACCCTATTATGCTTTTCTGCATCAAAAGTATTGCATATAAATGGATATGTAACTTTTTATTGCCTGTGAGCATAAGGTTCTTAGTATTAACTTGTGTGTGTGTGTGTGAGATATCATTAAAACTATTATTTTATACATTAATCAAAACAAATATATTGTTACTTCTGAAAAATATTTTTAAACTAATAACATTGTGAGAATGAGGCAGGATTCAACATTCTCTTTTTCTCTGTCTTTGTCTTAAAAATGTAAACAATGACAAGCCATATTTAAGATTTGTTGTAACAATGCCACTCAATTCTTTGAGCTCTTTCCGAGTTACATACTAAAATCACAGGGATTTATCATTAACAATAATGATTAATGATCTATTTATTGACAGATCAGATTGAACTGTCCCTTATTTTTATTGAAAGCAAATTTTATTAGAAACTATCTTATTAAAGGATGGATTTCCAAATTATTAGTCATTATTAGTCATTTACTTTCTCCACACCAATAACAGCATTTCAAAATGTGTCTTTGTTTAGTGCCCTAGAGGTTTCTATTCCCTGGGACAATGCTTCTTGGTAAGAGAATAGTGTGAGATGTGGGGGTTTTTGTCAAGTTGGGGGAGAGAAAGAAACATCACCACTATCTCAGCCACTTTATCAGGCAGTCTTCCACTTGAAGACTCATTTCCATACGACCACACCTGCCCACAATAACACTGGTTAGTGTTATTCTGATACACCTACTCTTTGAAACAGAAAAGCTCAGATTTGTGGTATTTGCTGAGTTCTATCTTATAAATATTCCCATGATACTAATATAAATGTACTAAACTGCAGAGATGAGGAAAGAGGCACATGAGCCAAGAATCAGATTTTCTATTTACAGAGTCATGTTGAGTCCCTAGGTCAGTACCTTGTAGATACCTACAGTCTTGGAGTTGGAAGGGACCCTATGGAACATCTGGTTCTATGTCTGTTACTTGCCTGAATGCACCTCCATAACATTCTCTAGAGGCGAACGTATAATTTATGGTGAAATGTCCCCAGAAACGTTGGCCGTTGCCATCACAGTGTGTTCAGTTGCAGTTTGACCAGTGTTAATTGCTTTTTCTTTATATCACTCAAATTCTATCCCATGTTTGCAATAAGACCTTTCTAATCTGCCTTCTGAAGACTTCAGAATAAATCTGACTACTCTTTCATGGGGCAGACTTCAATTATTAGAGGATTTTAATTATAATGCTGTTCCCCTCTTATACCTTTCAGTGTATAAAGCAAGCAGAGGCAATGGAGCCAGTGGCTTACTTTGCAGTCCATGGGCTATGAAAGTCCTTGGTCATTGAAGGAAGCACCCATCTGATATTGTTTATAGATACAGTATTTGACTTTTGGCATTGAAGCATTAACCCTCTACATAGATAGACAGACATTGGCATAAACATACCCCTAATCACACACAGGGGAATTTAAGAAGCCATGCTGCTTCTAAATCATATCTAAATCATTGATTACCCCCAAAGCATATCGACTATCTATATAGAGAGATACCCTCTTGTCTATATTAACTGGCAGAACCTAGTAAGTTCTACAAGTTCATTAACTTATACAGAATCATCTTCTGGGAAAGGACTGGATACAAGCAAGTCTGAATGGGTTATGACTACATATCCAGCTTTATAACCTTCTTTTTGAGTTCTTAAATAGGATCATTTACGAACAGTTATGAGTCTTTCTTTTGTAAATGGGTTTCAAGGAGGTCAGGGCAAGGCAAGAAAAACTCCTGAGTAAGAGCTTGGCAGTCATGAAATTGTATCTCCTTTCAGAGTAGAAGGAGGGTGGTTGGGTTGAGCGTTGCAGTGATGGAGAGAAATATATATGGATTTGAGAAGGTTCTGATAGGAGATCATTCTAGAAGCAGAAAACTTCTGGGTATTTTCAGTGAAGAGGAAGGTCTAAAACACTAGGGATCATGTGGCGAAGTTTATCTCCTAAGTCAGAAGAGGCTTCAGTTAAATTTGTGGTTGCTGCCACCGTACACAGATAAGGAGAGGGAGGCTTTGTTTCCTGGTAAAGTGACATGGATCACTGATATCCATTGTACTCTTGTGTAGAACCCCCAAAGTTTATCTTGATCTTTACTCTTTTTTTTTTTTTAACAGAGAGATCACAAGCAGGCAGAGAGGCAGGCAGAGAGAGAGGAGGAAGCAGGCTCCCCGAGAGAGCAGAGAGCCCGATGCGGGGCTCGATCCCAGGACTCCGAGATCATGACCCGAGCCGAAGGCAACGGCTTAACCCACTGAGCCACCCAGGCGCCCCTATCTTGATCTTTAATATACAAATAGAAAGGTAATGATAATTAGTGAGACCAAGGCTAGCAGGTTTTCAAAGGAGTCCTTTACAGCAGATAGTTCAAGGAAGTTTTTCAGCCCAAGGACTCACCTTACATATCATCCTTTACTGGATTATACAGAAAAGAAGCCAGTTTGGAAATGTTACAAATCAAATACCTATCTATCATATAACACCAAATAATTTTTAAGCTGCCTACTAATAATTGGCTCAGGAAAATCACAAATAGCTTACAGTCTTTGAGAAAAAAGAGTATCTCAATTTTGCATTATGTCATAGCCTGGACAATGTGTTCAGGCATGACAAAATGGAAGACAGTCCTTAGCAATTGTGTCCCACATATGCTACCACTGTCAACAAATAGATGAGATCAATTCTGCAAGACTTTTAATTTGAAGAACATAACAGATCATCCACATTTTATTTAAGAACAGAATCCTGAGTGATTTGGATGCTTCTAAAATAATTAAATAAATCTAAGGAGTAAGAGGGTATTTTGTAAACCACTGGGGCAAACTGTGTGTGTGCTTATGTATGTCTGTGTATTTATTTATTTATTTATTTATTATTGATTTCCCCAAGTAAATGCAAATAGATATGTGAGTCTGCCTGTCTTTTCACTTTCCTACAGCCCTAGTCCCTAATACCATAATTCTGCAAGACAGTCGCTTACTTTACAGTGAGACAGATCAAGTCAAGATGACTAGACCAAAACAAACAAACAAACAAAGAAAACAAAAAACAAAGAAGGACTTTCCAAAGAAAATTATTTAATTATTTAATAATTAATTAATAAAAAATTAAAATAACAGCTTAGAGAGCACTTCAGTGAAAAGGAAGCCAAGTGTCTTTTCATCAGGAGTGGGACTTACTTATTTTACCAGCCATGGAACTCCAGGCTCCAGGGAGGGGAGACATCAAAGAGTCTTTGATACCCTCTATTTTTAGATTTTTTTTTTTCTTTAATCAGAGAGAGAGGGAGAGAGAGCAAGCACAGGCAGACAGAATGGCAGGCAAGGGCAGAGGGAGAAGCAGGCTCCCCGCCGAGCAAGGAGCCCGATGTGGGACTCGATCCCAGGACGCTGGGATCATGACCTGAGCCGAAGGCAGCTGCTTAACCAACTGAGCCACCCAGGTGTCCCTGAAACCCTCTATTTTTATCCAAATGGCCAAGCCTGTGCAGAAGTTCAGCCAGAGCCAATAGACTGCACCAAACATCTTTGGAGGAAGATCAACTAGAGCATGGATAGGATAAGCCTTTATTCAAAAGGAGGTGAGAGGGCTCCAAAAGAACATTACAAATTAAAAGAGAAAGGTACAAAGATTTTTAACACTTTAACAAGAGAGATCAGCAAAATTTAGCCTGTTTGGGGAATAGTTGGACCAAAAATTAGTTCTAAAAGGAGAGGGAAATTATTCTTTCAGATGAGTAGCCTTTGGTTGGACAATTCAAGCTCATTGAATGGGGTGGGATATCACTGTTAGGGGCAGAAGTCAATTACTTTAGGGAAGTTACATAGGGAAAACAACTATGGGGAACAAGGACAACATTAGAAGTGTGATCTCTATGCCCAAAGTTGTAGTTAACCATTTGGTTGTAAAAGAAAGCATTATCGTTCCTACTTACTTTGGGTTTCTCTCCTCGTGGTTCTCTAAATGGGACTAGCATGAGTTTGTTTCTCATTCCTTTTGCTGTATAATAAAGGCCAACCTACCTCACCTTTCCAATATGGCTTCATCATACTCTTCATCAACTGTGACAGACAACTGGTACCTCAAGTCTACCTCTTGGTCCACCTCTGATTCTAGCCTCTGCTCTGATGAATAAATAGTTCCTGGGAATTGAGTCTGACATCATCATGACTGACTTGCCTCAAGCACAAGAGACTCAGTTTTCTTTCTTTCTCTCTTTCTTTTCCTTCCTTCTTTCTTTTCTTTCTCTCTCCCTCACCCTCTCTTCCTCGCTCTTTCTTTCTTTCTTTCTTCCTGCCTTGAGATCTTACAACTCTATTTATAGTTCAGATAAATCAATGCCTTCAGTGCAAACCTCAGCATGTGATGGGAGTCAGTAGGTAGATGTAAATGTCTATGTTCCTTAGTGGGTACCAGAAGAACTGGGCCTCTGTTACTCACAGGTGTACTTTAGATAATGCATTCTTAAATTGGCCAGCCTTACTTTCCTATTTCCTATTTCACTCTACCTACTCCCTCCATCCTGCTTCTTGGGCTTAGCTCCCAAGCAAACTACCTGTACCCAAGTCCTTGTCTCCTGTTTTGGGAAGAACCCAAACTAATATATCAACCACACCTTATATATATATTCACTTAAAGATTATGAAGTATTTATTGAGTACATAAAATGGATCAGATGGCGTTCTAGATGTTGGAGATACAGCAATGAATGAGACAGAAAAAAAAAAAATGCCCATTCCTAATGGAGGAGAAGAGGGATTTATAAATGCTCAAAAAACATTCAAAACAAAAAACACATTCAAATTAAGAATGTAAATTCTGGGTGCCTGGGTAGCTCTGCCTTTGGCTGAAGTTATGATCCCAGGGTCCTGGGATAGAGCTCAGCATTGGAGGGGGGAAGGGGAGGATGGTCCCTGCTCAACAGGGAGTCTGCTTCTCCCTCATCTCTTTATGCTCTCTTATGCTCCCTCAAATAAATAAATAAATAAATCTTAAAAAAAAAAACAGACATAAATTTCATGCAATCCCATGGAACTAATATTTATATCCCATCTAGTCCTTCATAGATTTGCCACAAGCGAATTGCCTCTCTATCTGGATTCTATAGATCCTTTAAAAATTAAATCAAGTTTTATTCTGATTATAAGAGTAATATATGTCTACCATTGAAAATTTAGAAAATACAGAGGAAGTAGAGAGAGGAAAATAAAAGCAAATAGCTACCTCAACCTAGAAACATTCATAATTATCATATCAGCTTAGTATCTTTCCAGGTATTTAAAACTCATTTTAGCTTAAAAATATACTTAAATACTAACATAGTAAAATTTAACTCCAATATATTAAAATGAAAAATATATATCAAGTACCACATTGTCACTTTTCTTTTTCAAATTTTCTTGGCTATCTTAATCTATTTGTCTTTTTTCATAAACTTCATAATCACCTTGACAACTCAAAAATAACCACGTTGCTGGGCTGCCTATATGGCTTAATTGGTAGAACATGTGACTCTTGATCTCGGGGTTGTGAGTTTGAGCCCCACATTACGTATAGAGATTACTTAAATATCTATGTATTAAAAAACCTTAAGAAAATAACTATGTTGGGATTTTGATTGATATGCATTAAAATCTATAAATTTATTTGGGTATTCTTGACATAATAATATTCAGTCTTCTTACCAAGGAACCAAGGTATAATTTTTCATGTATTCAAACCTCCTTATATAACCTTAAGAAATTATCTGTAGTCTCCTTCATATAGGTTCCAAGTGTTCTTATTACATTTATCCCAGACTGTTTTATATATTTATTGGGTAACTTTTCCATTATATTTTAAAAATTGGTTATAAAGAAAGATAACTGTTTTCTATGTTTGTAACTAATCAGTTTCCTGATCTTACTTTTACTAATTCTAATACTTTTTCAGTTGTTCTCTTGAATTTTCTGAATAGATAAGTTGATTCAAATGAGCCTCCTAACCCTCCCCCCAACACCTCAAAAACTCCTTTCTTCTTGCTACTGTATTCATGCATTATTTTACTTTTTCCAGAAGATTTGGTGGGCTTATCTGATTGGTCAGTATCCAGGAGAGTTGACTGGATACAATAGCAATGGGAATAGTCTGATGTCCCTCTTTTATGTGTTATATTTATCCAATTTTGGTTATCCGGGTTATACCAGCTTCAAACAAAAATCACCCCAAATTGAGAATCTTTCCATCTTTATTTTATGAAAGAGTTAAAAGAACATGGGTATTTTCTGTGCCTTAAAGGATCCACCTGTTAAATTCATGGAAGTATGTTAAACCTCATAGAGGTGTTCTGTTTTGTTCTTAACTGGAGAAAGTGAGAAAAGCTTCCTTGATTATTACCCAATTCCTTTTTTCTATGAAGTCAATTTTAATCATTTATATCCTCTACAGACTTTATTAATTTTATTCAAACATTTTAATGGCATTTAAAAATAATTTTAGATTTTCTCTACAGGTTACGAACTCTTTTTCGTTTTTTTTAAGATTTTATTTATTTATTTGGCAGAGAAAGATATCACAAGTAGACAGAGAGGCAGGCAGAGAGAGAGAGAAGGAAGCAGGCTCCCTGCTGAGCAGAGAGCCTGATGTGGGGCTCGATCCCAGGACCCTGAGATCATGACCTGAGCCGAAGGCAGAGGCTTAACCCACTGAGCCACCCAGGAGCCCCCCTCTCTTCACTTTCTAATTCATTCATCTTTTTTATTCTTTTCTCCTACTTAGGAATTTTTTTTAATTTCCTAACTTCTTGAATTTAATAATTGTTTCCTCTATATTTATTCTTTGGTATGTAAAAATAAAAGTATTTATGACAATGTAATTTCCTTTGAGCGCAGCTTTGATCACATCACATAAATTTGTTATGTGGAGCTTTTAGAGTAGCTATTCTCTAAAAGTCTATAACTGCAGTGCTCATTTCCTCGATAATCGGAAGTTTATTTAGAATGATATTTTAGAATTTCCAAGTTTTTTTAACTAAAATGTTTATGATTAATTTTCATTTTCATTCCTTTGTCTACCTATCATCCAGCTTAAGGACATCTGCTTCTTAAAAAGGTGGAATTGAGCTGTATTTTCTTTAGTATCTTATTCTACCTCTGAGTAGTCCTTGCTTTCTCTGATCCCCGATCATACTCGGCTTGGATGACCTGATGTCATAGTTCGTTTGTTTTCTTTTGTTTGTGTCTTATGTCTGTCTCTCTAAGTCTGTAAGCAGTACAAGCAACCTGAAGATAGAGCCCACATTTTATAATTCTTTGTGTCTCCCACAGCATCGAACACTTCGAATACATGAAGTAATCAATAAATATAAGAATACCATTTTGTATTTCAGGGATGGTGAGACTGACTCACGACGTAGAGGGATCAAAACCCTTGCTAAGTAATTATGTGGTTAGCCATTTTACTAAAATACATCTACGTTATGCCTTCTTTTGTCCTGAAAAATACTGCTCTCCTGACAATAATCATGATTGTGGTGACTAATAATGATCTAATATGACTATCGATACTGACCATGGGTTGAGCACATCTACATTCCAGGCACTGCTTTTAGAACTTCACATACTGCCTCTCACTCTCTAATGCTCACAATAGTTCTCCTAAGTAAATATGATAATTAGCCTCATTTCCCAGATGAGAAAAACAAAGCTTAAGGTCAAGACCACGCGCAGCATCTCCCAGCTGGTGAAGATGAAGCCTGGATTAGATTTCACATTTGTCTGTTCCTTCCACTTCTGATGCACACCAGTTTCTGCACATTTATTCTCCCAATTGCTCACTCATTCCCTCTTTCATCCATCCCACATGCAAACAGCTAAATGCTTGCTGGTTTACCTTGCCAGGAACTGTACTAAAAGACAGGAACATAAATGTGAATAAAACATAGCCCTGGCTTTTGGTGACCTTCCAGAGTCTAAGGGAGCCTTTTCTTTGACATACACCAAGTTTTAAAATGTTGCAGAATGTGCTAATTGTATCTGCGCTACCCTGCAGTTTCTCTGTTTCTCTGTTCTCTGCTCCCATGATGATCAGGTGTTTACTTCAGGGTTCAACTGATCCAAGCTGATTCAGATCCCGGCTGCCAAAACTGGGGCAAGTGAAGTCATTGTATGCTCTTTGTATGTGCAGAAAGAACCCAGGGTTTTAATAGCCTTTCTCCACCCACCTTCAACTCGGTTTCCCTCAGGACAATAATATAAGCTTTAAAGCCAAAGACAATTATGACAATGTTATTATTTCTTATGGAGAAAATCGATCTTGCCAGCCTGAAGTGGGTGCCAGACTTCTGAAATATACAACAGAAACCAGTCTTGGAGGCAGGGAAGACAAGCTTCAGAAATATGTTTTATAGGGAAGAAACAACCCGGGTCTTTGCTCAGACTGTCTGGTCATGTGGGCTCAGAAGAGGCTTCAGGGACTCTCATCCTTAAGATCTTTGCTGCTGCATGTTTTCATCCACACCTGGCTCGGAGTCTACAAAAGCGCCACACCACGGTAAGGCAGCCACCAGGCACTGCCTAGAGGGACAAAGCTAGGACCAGAGGATAAAAATGAAGTGGGGCCTGCTGGAACTCACCTCTTGGATTTGAAGTCTTCCCAGGTTTATAAATTTTGCTACAAGATTTCATCATTGTAGCAAAATGACCAGATCGTCCTCACCCACGGCCAGTGCCACTTCCTACTTTTCTATCCCTTCACTTTACTTTTTTTCTCACTGTCTAAAACTCTAATAATGCTATGATTATCCATCTATGTGAACTTTCTCTCTCAATAAAAAAGTAAGGCAGTTACTTAATTTTGTTTTTTACTGTATCCGTAATGCTAGATGGTATCCAACATAGATCTCTTCGTACAATGATGGAATGGATCGTGAGGAATCATCACAGCCAGACTACACTTTTGTGTTCATCTTTTATACTGCCACCTTCTCCAGATTCTTTATCTTCACAGTCACGACCTTTGCCACATCAGCATGTCGGTGTGCATCGCAGATCCCATGCTGCCCTCCTCTCATCACCTTCCTGATATTCTTGGCTCTTACTCCTGTCCGAGGTGAGGTACACGGGGAAGATGAACACTCCCAGCCCACAGATGAGGGAGCTGAGCCGCAAACTGGTACATTAACTCACTTTGGGTCACAGTCTGGGTCACTGCCCTGTTTGTTCCTCTCTTTGCAAGGGTTATTTGTATATGGCTTTTTTTTTAACTTAATTTTATTATTATTATTATTATTATTATTATTATTATTATTATTATTTTATGTAAAGCAATGTCATTTCCTTCTTTGTTCCTTTATAGTACTTCACACAGTGCCTGGTGCATTGGGGCACTTCAGACTCTACTGAAAGACCAAACGGCACCAGAGTCCTCCATGATTTGGGCTCTAGCTTCCTCTACAGTCTTCGAGCTCATGCACCCCAGTACCCATCTGAGAAATTCTTGCTGTTGCCTATCACCTTTTAGCACTGATCTGCCTGTACCCTTCCTTGCAGCCCTCTGTTGCTACCCAGTCTTCTTATTTAATGAAAGCTTTTCAGGCTTCTCCAGCTTGAATTGACCACCATTCCCTTGAATGATATCCTACCCTATAACCATTCCTTAGTGCCCCTTTGGAAAATTAGATAAGTGCCGTAGACTGTAAGCCCCTAGAGGGTGGCTGTCATATCAATATTGCTCAACACTCTATCCTGCCCCAGCACCTGGCAGTGACCGCTAATAGCAGGTTGCATTTACTGAGCACTTACAGTATGCCAGACACTAGGTTTGTTGATGTATATAGATTATCTAATTTAATCCTCATAATAACCCCAGGACATAGCTATCATTACTGTTCACATTTTATGAATGAGAAAGTAAGGTTTAAAGTTGTTACATAAGCAGTCAAAGCCACCTTCTAGCACCATCAGTAAACAGGGAACACATTCAAACACTTTTGCCAACGTTCAATCAATGTGGATAAAATCATGTAAAAATTACATGGAATGATTGCTCGTCTTCAAGTCATTGTGCTTTACACTTGATCTGTCTTGAAACACGTGTCTTCCACCCACCTCATCAAGTGATGTCCGTTGCTCCAGTGGGGGTCCCTTTATGTCGGAGACCTCCTGCTTCTTTTGTGTTTAAAATTAAGGGAAACTGGCTTCTATATTTGTAACAGCTCTTTCTGTACCTGTTCTGATGGAAAGGTATGGTGGGTGGTATTCTCTACAAGGTTACATGATTAACTTGTCTTTCTTCTCTAAATGCATTTCCTGTCTTACAAAGGTTGCCCAGTGGCAAGTCTTAGCTTCTAGGAATGTGTGCCATTTTCTGACCCCTCTGTGGGCTGCCCGCACACGAATACAGTCTACGAAGGTGGTATTAACCACACAGGATATCTCCTCCAATATACTTAACCAAGTCATAAAGCCTTTCACCTGTTTTCTTAATGTCTAGCCTAAGAACAGTAGCTTCTTACTAACCTCTCCAAACTCATAATTATAATAAGGATTTCTTTGTGTTCATGGCACTGTTTTTAGACTTGCAGAATAAAATGAACGTATGCCATCATAATTCTTTCCCCTTGACTCCTGGAAAAAAAATCAAGAAGTCATAAGGACTTGGGATGAAGAGGAAGAATATACCTGCTTTGTTTGTTTTTGCTTCTTCCAAATATTGCCCTTGTCAAAACACAGCAAGCGTAAGCAATGCTCTTGCACAAAGCGTAAGCACAGCTCTTGAATATCCCTGTCTTGTGCCAACCTATTTAAAAGAGGGGTGGGAATCTCTGTGAGATTCTGTAGTCTAATTAGCCATCAATAATGAATGAATAAATAAACTGACAAACAAAACTTCCATGTGTTAAGAGAAGATTCTATATCCCCATTTTATAGAAGAGACTACTGTAGGTCTGAAAGGGTTAGTTACATGCATTCTGCTCTAAAGCCTGGTGGTTTGGGGCATAGATTTTGGAATCCAGTGTCATGGCTCTGCCAGTTACCATTTACATGTCCTTGGGTATGTAACCTCTCAAAATGTTGATCTCAACTGCAAAGTGGTGACAATAATGGCACCTATCTGTAATAATAGAGTTATTATTTTTTAATAGAAAAATAAGCCATTTCTGTCTTATTCAGCTATTTCTCTAGTGCCTAAAATGATGCTTACATGTAGAAAATACTCAGAATATTTCTGTGCAATGGAGAGCAATGACTAGCACAGTGGTTATATAGTAAGTCTTCAGAAGATGCTGGCTATTATTATTACTACTACTGCTACTACTGCTACTACTGCTGCTGCTGCTGCTGCTACTGTCCAGGTGAATGGTAGAAGCAGGAGACAGAACCAGGTCTCGGTTGACTCTCAGAGCAAACACGGGCCATTCTTCCTTGGTGTTGCCCCCTCCCTCTCTCTCATTCCTTATTTCCTTCCACCACTCATGAAGAACTTCATTCCTCAACCACTGAAGTGACTTTCTAAATAGATTCCCTCACTTAATTCATTCTGGACCCAATTGCCTAAAATAAACTCCGTCAATTATGTTCATGGGAAAAATACAGATTCTGTAACCTAAGTCTCAAAGTCCCTCTTTTTTTTCTAGACCCACTGGCATCTCTCTTCTTCCTTTCCACGATGCTTTTATTGCAAACTGTATCTACTAGACTGAGAAGCTCCATGTGCCCCAGAATCCTACCTCTGCCCGCCCTCCATCATTCTTTCCACGGCCCTGTTCTTACCTTTTTTCTCAGTCAGACCAAACCTGGCTCACTCTTTAAGCCTCTATTCAATGAAATATTCCCTAATCACCTGAACCACAGCTATCATGTTCTTTCAAATTTGGCATTCCAACCTATGCTACTCCTATGGACTTTTCTTTATTTTAAAACATGCTTGTGGTCAAATTTCCCACACTACGTGCACTACTGATTTCCAAACAAGTGTGACTTACTATTCCTTGGATAGGCATATGCTTGTTTTAGCTGAAGGATAATGATTAGGCAAGCTATTCTGTGAGCATCCATTTCCTCATCTATAAAATGGGAATAGTAGTACGTACCTTTCTAGATTGCCATAAAAGGGACAATAAATGTAATGTGTTCCTTCCATTGAGTATCTTGCAGGTAAAATGCAGTAGCTACAGTTGCTAAATATTATTTGTTTACTAAATTTAAGTAAAGATGAGCTGAGCATGTTCTAAAAATACCAAGGAATGTTGGAACTTTTTTTTTTTCCAGTTTATAAAACCAGCTCTGTGTTCTCTTTCTTATCTTTGGTAGAACCTGATTTCTTATATATCAAGTGCCCCTAAATTAATGATTACTCCCATTTTATATGAAAAATAGAAAGCCTGTCATGAATTCCCTCATTAATAAAATTCTTTCAGCCCCCTCCCTAGCTCTGCTTTCATATTTCTGTACTATTGACCCAGGAAAGGACCAGTACATGTAGGAGGCAGACCAGATGGGGCTCCAGGGTTGGAGAACCCACAGACACTTCACCTCACCTAACCTCTTCTTACCTCACCTCACTTTCTGTAAGGGTGCCTCCCAGAAAGCCTGTCCAGGGTGCCTCCTTTTTTTTTTTTTTTTCTTTTTTTTTCTCTTTTTGGTTCTGTCTGTTTTAATAAGATTAGTTTTTACGCTAAGCCTAGAAGCGGAAGGGCCAGGATAATGTCAGGAGGGGGTGGCCCTTATGCAATTTCCTATTGTTGACTAGCAATGGAACAGAGAAATCTTCCTGGCAGTTTTATGAGATTGAGATTTCTCACTCCCAGAGGCCAAGGAGGAAGAGCTACAGGAGTGGGCAAGAGATTGCGATGAACTCCAGCCTTGGAAGGAATCAGTCTCCCAGGCCTGGGGCCATGCTTCCTGGAGACCCTCTCTCCTAGAAGACAGAGGTTAAATGTGTAGGCCCTGCACACCTGAGAGTGTACCTGCTGGGGGCTGCTTGAGCAAAGAACTGGCTTGGGCCATTAACCCTTCAAGAGCTTTACACCTTCCCCTACTATGGTCAACAATGAACATCTTAACAACAATGGTTTCCCACCAATCAGGGCTTGACAACTCCAGGCCTCCTGTGATTCATACAGAGAAAATATACTCAAGTCATAGCAGAGCATATTTCTGTTATATTCTTACTAGTAGGCACCAGAGTGTTGGGTTGCAGATTTAACGTTAGCATCAGGCCCTGGCTGCCTTCTTCTAGTGGAGAAACCGATGTTTAGGATAGTCATAGTCTTAAGCTCTTGAAATCATCTATGTGAGAACCACTTGAGGTTTAAACCACTTGCTTAAAATGTAGCTTTCTGGACACCCACTGCAGATCTTCAGAATTGAACTCTCTGAGGGACTGGCCTAGAAATCTGCATTTGACAAACTCCCCCAAACTTCAGTTTGGGGGTAACTGAGGTGCCCCAGGCTGCTGAGGACTGAGTTCTTATGACCTTCTGTGTTATGAAACTATGGTTTTGTTTTTCTTCGTCATTCATTGCCTGGAGGAAATTGACTCCCAGTTTTAATCTGATCTGGAAGAATACACACATTTTTAAAACAGTATCACTTTTGCATTCATTCTTTAACACATACACCTATTGAGCACTTTCTGTGTGCCAGGAACAATACTAGAAGCCTGGCTCTGAAGATGAATAAGACATGGTCCTTGAATTCAAGGAACTTCTAATCTCTTAAGAAAGCATATATGTGCAATTGGGTGTTAGAGGAGCTCTGAAAGAGGTCCACAAGGATAAAACCAGGAAGGTGAGAACAATCAATTACACCTAGGGAACATGGCAGTCATCAGAAATATCTTCACATGGTGAAAGTTGTGTAGGTATCCCCAACCAGACAAATGGGAAGAAAGGTAGCATTCTAGACTGACGGGGCAAAGATTTAAATTCTAAAATAGCAAGACAGTTCCTAGGAACCAAAGGTGTTTCAGGATAGCTAGGAGATAAGATGATGGGTAGAGGAGAGGAACAGAGCAATAAATGACCCCTGGGAGACAAAGAGGAGCCAGATTATAGATATCTGTGCTAAGGAATTTGATTTTTTTTTTCATTGAAATATACTTGGCATACAATATTATATCAGTTTCAGGTATACAGCATGGTGCATCAAAACTCTGTACATTCTGCTATGCTCCACAAGTATAGCTACCGCGTGTCACCATACAATCCTATTACAATGTCATTGACTATATTCCCTATGCTGTACTTTTATCCCGGGGACCTAGACAAAGAATTTGAAATTTATCTTCTAGGATTGTTTTCTCAAAGTGTAGACCTAGAGATTTCCATGAAAGAATCACCCAACTGAATCAGCATTTTTAGAAGCATCCCACATGACCAGTACATTAAGTTTGGAACCCACTGTTTGTGCAGAGGAGAGAAATGATTAGAAAGAGTATTCATCAGGATGGATAATGGTTGAGTTGCACTGAATTTAGAGGCAAAGAGAGTCCTGGAGGCTAGTTCACAGACCAAAGCAATTCTCCAGATGAGAGATATTAAGGGATTCAGCTAATAAGGATGGGGTCTGGATTGGGAGGTATGCAAAGAAGGTATTATAGGGCATAGTCCAAATGGAAAAAGAGAAATTTCCAAGAAGGTCTTGCAGTCAAGTGCAAAGCTTAGTATTTGTTGAAAGTCTTAGCCACTTATCTGGGGTCATTTCTATCTTGTGTGACAAAGAAAAGAAATGTTCTTTCATCAGAACTTTCTTTGTAAAAATTGACACCCTTATTCATTCTTGTGCATTCCCATGAGTGTGCATGAAAAGCCACAGTAGTTCCAGAGCAATTGTAGGTGCTATTATGGATGGTGCTGAAAGTAACTGTCTCTTCTCAGAGACATAATTCTGCCTCACACTTCTAAGAACGATGAGGTTGAAAGGTTGCTTGGGCTGCCAAGGCTTGGCATCTTAAACAACAGAAATTTATTTTCTCACAATTCTGAAGGTTAGGAGTTCATGATCAAGTTGCCAGAAGAATTTAGTTTCTGGTGAAAGCTCTCCCCTCAGATTGCAGATGACTGCCTTCTCACTGTGTGCTCACATGGCCTTTTGTGTGTGTGCTCAGAATGAGAGGAAGAGAGGGAGAGGCAGAGAGGGAGGGAGGAAAGAGAGAGCACATGATTCCTCTTGTGTGTCCTCCTACAAGAACACTAATCCTATATTGGGGCACTTGAAGATCTAGAACACTGATTACAACAGCCTGGCTCATAAAAGACACTCAATTTTTTGTTGACTATTGAATGAATGAATGAATTTGAAAATTCAGGAATTTCAGAGAGAGGTAAGTAAAAGATTTGGCCTAGTTTTCTTTAAAACTCTCAAAAATTATAAAAAATTAAAAACTATACTCCTTGGAAAAGAATTTCAACACTGAAATTCTTCAAGATATAGCAAATACAAGATTAACAGTGGTCGATTAAAATATAAAGTGTTCAGGGGCACTTGGGTGGCTCAGTGAGTTAAAGCCTCTGCCTTTGGCTCAGGTCATGATCCCAGGGTCCTGGGATCAAGCCCCGCATCTAGCTCTCTGCTCAGCAGGGAGCCTGTTTCCTCTCTCTCTCTCTCTCTTTCTCTCTCTCTGCCTGCCTCTCTGCCTACTTGTGATCTCTGCCTGTCAAATAAATAAATAAAATCTTAAAAAAAAAAAGAACACTAATCCTATTGGATCAGGCCCCACCCTTATGACCTCATTTAACCTTCCTTAGAGGCCCCGTCTCCAAACACAGCCACATCAGGGATAAGGCTTCAACCTATGAATTTTTAGGGGACACAAACATTCAGTCCATAACATTCCACCCTGGTTCTTATCTTCAAAATGAATTCATTTAATTCTAATGAACCCAGACGTCTTGATTTATCCATTATCAACTCTAAAGTCTAAGGTCCAAAGTTTCCTCTAAATATCATCTAAGTCAGGTATTGGTGAAACTTCAGGTATGATTCATCCTGAGGCAAAATTCCCCTCCAGTCCTGAAACCATACAAATTATGTGCTACTCCAGAATGCTGGGACAGACTAAGGATAGACACTCCCATTCCAAAAGCAAGACACATTCTAAGCAATTTGCAAACCAAGCAAGGCAAAAACTCTATTATATGTCAAACCTTGATAATAGGGGCACTTGGGTGGCTCAGTTGGTTAAGCATCTGCCTCAGGTCATGATCCTGGAGTCCTGGGATCAATCCCCACATCAGACTCCCTCCTCAGTGGGGAGTCTGCTTCTCCCTCTGCCCCTCACCCCGCTTGTGCTCTCTTGCTCTCTCTCTCAAACAAATAGGTAAAATCTTTAAGAAACAAAAACCAAAAACTTTTGTAATGGTCCTCTTTGGCTTAATGACCACCTTTTGGACCCACTGGGGTGATGATCCTGTCCCCAAGGCTCTCTAGGCCACTCCTGTCCCCCAAGTTTTCAGGTGTAAGCTGTTTGGCCTTTTAAAATCAAGGAGGTGGCCCCGCCCTTTGAAACAGAGGGAACAACACTGATGATCTCTGAATCACCTTTTAGGTGTTTCTTCCTTTTTCTTGAAAAATAGTACACATTCATAGCCAAAGAGTTTTATTGTTCCATTCTTTAGAATCCAAAAAATTCAACAGACTTCCTTAATTTTGTCCAGTCTCCATCTGGGTTTGAATCTCTTACGCACTAATTGCTGGCTGTATTGGGTTGACAATCCAAACTGTTTCTCATTTGCAAGTTGTGTGTTTATACCTATTTCATAGGGCTATTCATTCAGCCATCAGCTCATTCATTCAACAAATATTTATTTGTGTTTTGTTTCATAAATCACATGGTGGAGAAAAACAGAGTTCCTGCTCTCATGTGAATTTGCATGGAAGGATACAGACAATGAAACAAACATATGGTAACAATGCTAAGGGAGAGAGGAGTGGTACCTTTTAGAAGGTGTAGTCAGGGAAACCTCTCTCAGAATGTGACATTCGGACAGAGATAGAATGAAGTAAGGCAGTGACACAGCTGACTGTTTGGGGGATGAGTATTCCAGGGAGAGTAAGCAGTGGAAGCAAGAAAGTCCAGAGATAGGATAAGGCTCGTGGAAGGATCAGCAGGGAGGCTAGGGCTGTAGATGCTCCAGCAAGGAGCGCCTGGAGTAAAAAAAAGTGAAAAACAGAACCAATCCCTTTGCTTAGGTAGGTAGCTATCTGGGAAAGGAACCTTCTAGACAGAGGGAATAGTGGTTACGAAGGTTCTAAGGTGAGAGGGTATTACCTGTGTTTGAGGAGGAGCCAGAGGACCAGAGTAGCTGGCGTAAATCCACCCAGGTATGAACTAGAAATAAATGAGAGCAGAGGAAAAGGAGCCAGCTCATATAGGACAGCTGAGGCCATGACATGAACAGCAGGTTTAATTCTAAAAAGGGTGGTGTCATTGGAGCACCCTAGGCAGAGGAATGACACAATCAGAATTATAGTGTGATGGAGTCATTCTGGCTTTGAAATGGATGATATACTCTTGGGGTCAAGTGTGAAACTAAGAGATTGGTAAGGAGACTAAAGCAATAATTGAGTCAAGAAATGATGATGGCTTAATCAAGGTCCTAGCAGAGGAGGTGGTGAGGGCGAGAAGAGTTCAGATTCCAGATACATTTTACAATTGGAACTGATAGGCTTCACTGCTGGATTGGATGACAGGTGACCATTTCCAGCGTACACAGTCTCTAGTTGCAAAGGGAAATGTGTTTTTCCTAGTGGCCTGTGTCATAGACGCTTTTAAACATTTTCATTTGGCAAGGAAATGATGAGGGGAGACCTGAGAAGAGGTTCAGAATTCTGCAACCAGGGGGTTCATCCCTAGGAATGTTTGCTGAGTCATCATGGATGTTCCTGTTGATCCAAAGAATAGGCAGCTCTCATCTTCAGAAGAAATACAATTGCCTTCTCCACGTGACTGTCTCTCTCATGCCTATCCTACTCTTAGCCTTAAAGCAGACCAAATCTTATCCAGAAACTTGACAAGACTTCCCAGTTTCTTATACTGGAGGGGAAGACTATGAGGAAATGAGAGGAGCATGGGTCTTTCCTGATTGTACAAAGTGTGGTCACATCGTGGCTTCTGTAGTAAAAGTTCTAGAACAGGAGTCCATAGAAGGGGATTTCTTGGGCATTTGCATCAGGGACCATAGCTTAAAGCTGTGCAGAATGGAGAGCTCCCTTTTCTGGAATGAAATTTTGTTCAATGTTCTTATGCCCATCTGGGCCAGCGTGCTGGGCCCCAGGCTTCAGTCTTCTAACATCAGGTCCCACAAAACAGTTGGAGAAGCAAGGGCAGGTATTCAGAAACAGACCCATGTGTTCTAGGCTATAGCCAGTCTCCTGCAAGGCTGAGCTCTGCTAATGGGTATACCATATCTCTGTTCCTTCTACATGCTTCTCTCCCCACATGACAGCCACCGACTCTCAGTCATAGAGGCACAACCACCTCTTTTTTCTCAAAGCCGGCTTTTCTATTTCCTGCCTGTTTAGGGCACAGCACCAGATTTTATTATTATTCCACGTGTTGACATTAACATTAATTTTTAAAAGATTGTTGTCCTTTTATACACAATAAAATCACATGAACTCAGGGAATCGTTTTTTATAATGACTGATTCAGAACTTCCTTTTCTCCTGAGCAGTAATAATTTGTGCTTCTGGAGGGTTTCTTTTTCTTGACAACAGAAGTGAGATGTAAAAGGGTAACCATTCTAACATAAATGCTTTCCAGATTAAAAAGCCATTTGTTGCTAAGCAAAATAAGATATCCTTACAGACCCACATTTTGTTGAGCTATGAGAGTGTTTGGACTTTTATCACCTTGTTAGTTAGGAAGAGGAAATTCAGAGTAATTTAGTAAAATAGTGGCTTCTCTTTGGGACTAGGTATGAAATGATGAGGAAAATAAGATAATTACCTACTAGGGCTAGAGGGAGACAGTATGGAACTGCCCACGTGAAGACTGGAAGCATAAATGAGTGAAGAGCAAACAGGCTGTGACAAATGGTGGAGGCCACATTCCTGTCCTGGGACAGCTGAGGTTCACCTCTTGGTCAAACTAACTCTTATTTCTCCAGCTCCAAGCAGGGTGCCTGGTTCAGATTCAGCACTCAATGAATATTTGTAGGTTAAATGCATAAGGGTTAACTTGGCACCGAAAGTTCTGGATGGAACAAAAGCTGGCTTGGTTCTAGGATGAAAACGTAAGACACGTGTGATTTTGATTTTGACTGTGCTCTGGGATAGGAGTCGAGGTGGATGTTAGGAGTAGAAAATGAGGCTTGAGGGATCTCTCACAGATCCAGTCCAAGTCCCAAGAAAGCCAGATCAAATCGTATATTTTTAGGGTAATGTCACAGCAGAGTAGTGATATGAGCTATTTATCTGCCATTCAGTTTTCTTAGATACAGATTAGCCCCTACTGGGTATACACAGACTGATATTTTCCCCTATTTTCCAGCTCATAGACATATACTTTTGGTCAAAAGGTGGCCCAGGAAAAGATCTTTGGGTGAGTCACTGAGAACTCATGCTTACTACTAAAGAAAATATCAAACCCATCATCCTACATAATAAAATAAATTAAAAGTGACACCTTGTTGTTGAACTATGTGCAAAAAAGTTGTTGAACCACTCTTCCTGAGCTGACTATGCTTATCTCCTCCCATTTAGTTGTAGAGATGGGACGTTGAGAACTTTCACAGCTTTGGCCTCATTACTTAGTCCCACCAGACTTGAACCTCTTTTTCACCTCCTCTTAGGGTAGCTCAGTAAGACTATATTCCCTAAATAAACACTGCTCTAGGATTGGGAAATGTTTTGTTGAGGCGAAAAACCTGTAATTTGCATTTCTGTGTTCAGTCCTTATAGTATTGTTTGAGGAAGAACAGTGAGGATCTCATAATCAGTCCTAACTCTCTATTTATTTGATTTTAAGTTTACTACCTAGACTTGAATACCTTATAGGATAAGAATTCCAAAACTGACAGAAAAAGATGCACGGCATATACCACTCCTATTCAACATTGTACTAAAGGTACAATAACAATAATAATATGAATTGTCTAAGAAAGGAAGGGATAAATACACACATATTTATACTAAAGAAATGGAGAGATAAACTAAAAATTTGAGAAAATTTTTGACCAATAGTGAAAAGCAAGGGCCTGGATAGAAACTAGACTTCTTTGAAGTACTTTATTTGTAGATTTTAGAGATGTTTTATTTAATTATAAAACAAAGTTTTATCTTTAAAAACAATTCCTAAAAATCAAAAGTAAAACCAACAACTAAAATGATTGTGTTTAAAACTTTTGGAGGGGAGGGTGGTGGGAGGTTCAGTGAGCCTAGTGGTGGGTATTAAAGAGGGCATGTTGGGGCGTCTGGGTGGCTCAGTGGGTTAAGCCGCTGCCTTCGGCTCAGGTCATGATATCAGGGTCCTGGGATCGAGCCCCGCATCGGGCTCTCTGCTCAGCAGGGAGCCTGCTTCCTCCTCTCTTTCTGCCTGCCTCTCCACCTACTTGTGATCTCTCTCTGTCAAATAAATAAATAAAATCTTTTAAAAATAAAAAAAAAATAAAGAGGGCATGTATTGCATGGAGCACTGGGTGTGGTGCATAAACAATGAATCTTGGAACACTGAAAAAAAAATGTAAAATTTCAATAAAAAAAAAAACCTGGTAGAATAATCACCCAGAAAGTTCAAGGTCATTTGAAAACATGGTTAATTGATTGTATATCTCTGGTGAGGGATAGATGAATGCTCCAACCCCCCCAAATCTTTACTATCATATCAACATTGTTGATATTATTCCAAGGTAGGTTTCATGTGTGTTAAAGAATAAACCCAAAGAATGTGTCTGTCGATGTGTTTGAGAATTGAGACTTTAGTGATTTTAATATTAAGTAAAAACATCAGGTTAAATACAGTCCTGTAGTTCTAAATTTAGATTGGAAGAATTAGTACAATCTAATTAAATGGTGTAACTTAAAAATCATGCTTTCTTTTTTTTTTGCTTCTGGCAAATGAAATTACTAGAAATCATGACCAGCTCAGTAGGTATAAGTACCACAAGTGCCCAGATTGTGATTTCTAAGTATCATTTCCATTAAAAGAACCAAGAATCCTTGGAAGAAGTGACTGTTTCTAAGTTCACAGAAGAAAGTATTCAAGATGATCCTGGGATATTTTATCATATAGAAAGTGAGGGGAATATCAAAATCAATTAGAGTCACGACAAAAGAACTTAGGATCCAATGTAATTAAGTTCCTATTGACCAAAGGAACAATGTGTCTGTTAAGAGTAAGAACTACAGTACACTAAAGGACATTAAATATGTTGGCATCCGTGAGTTCCTACTGATAGTATTTATGAGGATGACAATGATAAAATCAATAAAATTGTTGTTGATCTTTTCAAAATGGTAAAGACCTCTCCATTATTTTGAAAGCTGGTAATTAAAGAAAGAATCAAGATTTATCTTGTCTTTATTCAAAATATATACCTCAGGATGACAAAGTAGTTAATGAGAAAATTTTTGTTTTTGACATTTTCAGCTAACAATGAAGAGGGAATAAGAGAATTATAAATCGCCAATTTATTACGTCTCTTGAATTAATGGTTCCAGACATGGATTATCAATGGCCGCTAACATCACAAGAAGAGGTAAGTATACATTTTTGTACTTCCTGGTGGAAGTTGACTTGTAAAACAGAACTGCAACCACAAAAATGACAAAATCAAACCTGAATCTGATCAAACCTCTAAGTATAACAATCAGTTAACAGGAAGTTAGTACTGTAGCAGAGCGATTGTTTCACTAAGTTTAGTGATTAGTTTAATTCAACTTCTAGTCTGAATGTGTCATTATCAGGTAATTGGAGAATAAATACAGAAACCATAGAACTTCTTGTCTTCAAGATCTCCAAAACATGGGCATGTGTGCGCATGTTGTGTGTGCATGTGCATGCGCGTGTATGAGAGAGAGAGAGAAAGAGAAAGAGAGAGAGAGAAAAGAAGACAGAGACATGGAGACAGAGGGAGAGAGAAAGACCATCATTGAATGAGTATTTGAAATTTCCCAGGAGCCCTAATAAATACTTCATGTATGTTCTATAATTTAATCCTTACAACAACTCTGTGAATTACCTTACTTGACAGATAGTGCTCTGCAAAGTTAAGTGACTTATTGGAGGTTATAGCTGCCTGATTCCCAAGCCCATGTTCACATCCATTACAATGTAATTACTTCCTTCTCTAAATGACTACAGAAAGACTTTGAAAACTGGTGGCCTGGGGACTCAATGTGGCACCCAGACATGTTTCATTAGACTTGAAGACTCACATAGGATTATCTATTTATTTATTTTAGATATTTCAAATTTTAGATATTTTTATATATTTAGATTTTTAATATAGATTTTTTATAATCCAGATTACTGGATTCTTCTGGAAAGTAAAGAGATTAGCAGAAGATGTCCCATATTCTTGCCCGATAAAATACAACTCAAATGAGTAGAAGCTGCTCTTATTAGTTAGTAGAAGTGCTCTGGAGTTGCCACACTCCCCACTAATCCCTATTGGTTGTTTCACAGACCAGTTTTACCTATCCTTCATTTCCTGCCGGATCCACTAGCCTCATGTGTTTGTAAATCCTGATCCATACCACAGCACTTAACTAACTTAATCATTCATACAGCTTTATCATATTCTGGCTTATGTCATAATTAGTCTATGCATCTCATCTCTATAATCAGACTGAAGCTACTAGAAATTTCATATTATTATTTTATATATTCATAGCATAAAATGTCTAGATATCCAATGAATAAATAAATTTAATTAGTTGACTAATGAAAAGTAAAATGGGTGGTTGTTAAAATGTAGCTGGTGGTTCTAGTCTTAGTTGATTTCAGAAGACTTCTAAATGCTCATTCTAATGAACTATTATGTCTTCCAAAAGGAGAAGTAAGTCACTAAAAACAGGACTCAGATAGTGGGGTTCTTTGTTGCATAGTAGAAAAAGTTGGACTGAAAATATAGACTTTTTTATTTTTGAAAATCCCATCTTATTCTCAAAATCATCATTCTTCATGGAACTTTTATTTTACAGCTGAAATAATCAGTTTCTGTGGGGTGTTATTACTTACACTATCTTTTCTGTTGAGAGAAAACGTGTTTTCAAAGCACAAGTTCCCAATCTTTCAAAATAAGTCATCTTGCTAGAAAATGAAAATGTAACTTTAGTATTTTCCAAATGTCAGCATATAAAAGGAATACTTTTCCAACTTGTAGCTACCTATGGGGAGCTATTGTGGGCATTTCCACAGACCAGCTCCCCACAGGGATGTGTAGAACAGACATAAGCTTTGAATGGCCCAGACATAAGGAATGGTATAACCAAAACACAAGACAAACACAAGGAATCTCCTCACTTGTCTGCATTTTTTTCTTTTCTCTTCCATATGACATACTAGAAACATTTTTTTCTATTTTAAAAAATTTTAAACATTTACTTCTTACTCTGGCTAGAAAATGAATGGAATTAAAAGTCCAGTCTGTCTTTTGGGTGGTATTATTTAAGTCCTCTCCTCACAGAGAATTTTCCAGGTTCAGCTCTGCAGTTGAATTCTGAGATCCAGGTAGGGTAGAGAGTGAGGAATATTTCCTTAATCATCCTCAGTGTGCAGAGTCAGAGGTAGGAGGGGACAGACCTGATGTACCGCCCCAGACCAGGATGGGAGGGAGATCGTAGTGAAACACAGGACCGGGAGCAAAGCTCTGGCTTAAAGTGGCTAAAGTTTTGGTATAAGCAAGGAGGGTCTAATGATTACAGCCCTGAATATTGTAGCCACCTTTGGAACACAGGACCATGATGATGGGTACCAGAATGAAAGAAAGCAAGGAGGCATTTCCTGGGACCATTGGGAACGTCAGGACACTTTCATACCAAAAGATGGTATGAGGACTTGGCCAATTTGAGCAAACCTCTTGACCTTGTCTTCTCTTCTTCATATTAGATCAAATTTTCCATGACATTCATGGCCCTTACTTATCTGATTCTAAGCTACTTTTACTGTCTTATTATTCATTTCTTCATGCTCACCATTTATGTACATGGCAGTCAAACCAAACACACAAGCCCCATACATTCCCCCATATTTTGTTTATGTTTTCTCTTTGGGATGGTCCTTTTCCCCATGGAGCATTCCTGAAATTCATCTTTTCCCTCTGGATTCTCATGCTCATCCCTCTTCTTCCACATTGCCTGACTCCTAAAGGCCAAGCTGAATCTGCCTGATTTCTTGTGCCCTGCAAGGCCAGGCACATGTCTTGAGTACAACAGACATTCCAGGTAAAGAAAGAAGTTCAGTCAGAATGAAGCTAATCCATGGGGCAACTTGCTTAATCACAATAGCCTGAAGTCAAGTGGATTTGGATAATTCTTCCCTTTCCTTTATTACAGTTCCCAGTTTTCTTATCTTTTTTTTTTAAGATTTTAATTTATTTATTTTAGAGAGAGAGAGAGAGAGAGCACATGAGCAGGGGTAGGGGCAGAGAGAGAGAGAGAGAATCCTAAGCAGACTCCCTGCTGAATGTGGAGCCAGTAGAGGGGCTTGATCTCAAGACCCTGAGATCATGACCTGAGCTGAACTCATGAGCCAGACACCCAACTGACCGAGCCACCCAGGCACCCCCCAGTTTTCTTATCTATTAAAGACATTCAGTCCTTCACCTTTTTCCAGGTCTCAGGTTTTCATGCTGCAGACACAGAGCTCTAAACAGTCCAAGGAGGTCTCCAGAAGCTAGCAAAGAAAATGAGCTTTTTTTTTCCTAAGGTGCATTTCAAGTTTTTTTTTTTAATTTAAATTAAATTAGCCCACATATAGTACACCATTAGTTTCAGATGTAGTTCAGTGATTTTATCAGTTGCATATTATATCCAGTGCTCATCACATTATGTGACCTCCTTAACGCCCATCACCCTGTTACCCCATCCCTCACCCACCTCCCCTTCTTCAACACTCAGTTTATTTCCCAGACTCAAGAGTCTCTCATGGTTCCTCTCCTTCTCTGATTTCTTCCCATTCAGTTCTCCCTCCCTTCCCCTGTGGTCTTCCATGCTATTTCTTATATTCCCCATATGAATGAAACCATATGATAATTGTCTTTCTCTGATTGATTTTTTCACTTAGCATAATATCCTCCAGTTCCATCCCCATCAATGTAAATGGTAGCTATTCATCCTTTCTGAATGCTGAGTAATATTCCATTGTATATATGAGCCACATCTTTATCCATTCATCTGTTGAAGGACATCTCGGCTCCTTTCACAGTTGCTGTTGCGGATGTTACTGCTATGAACATAGGGATGCAGGTGCCCCCTTCTTTTCACTACATCTGTATCTTTGGGGTAAATACCCAGTAGTGCAATTACTGGATTGTAGGGACAGCTCTATTTTTTTGTTGTTGTTGTTATTATGTTATGTTAGTCACCATATAGTACATCATTAGTTTTTGATGTAGTGTTCCACAATACACTGTTTGCATATAACACCCAGTGCTCCATGCAATCCTGCCCTCCTTAATACCCATCATTGGGCTCACCCATCCCCCCACCTCTTCCCCTCTGAAGAGAGGGTGAGCTTCAGTAACACTTTCATCTTGCTATCTGGGTATTGACTGTACTTCTCCCATACCCAATCCCAAGAAATTAGGCAGATGCAAAAAGTACATGAATTCTCCAAATGAATTCAGAAAATAGTTTGAAGCCTCTTTTTAAAAATTTATGGATTAATTGAAATAATCATCACCTTAATAAAACAATATCATATGTGAAATCTCACTGTAAGGTAAAGTCAAATGTAAACTTTCATATAAGATTTGCTGATGTCGTTCTGCAGAAGGAGAGAGAGAGAGAGAGAACTCGGACCTCTATTACTAATGAATTGCAAGTTGTTTGCCACTGGACATGACTTAGTAAGGGGATGGATCAAAGAAACTGCAGGAAGAGAGAATTCTTTCTCTAATCTTCAGGGTCTTCCAGTTGCACTAGGAATTCAGTCTACATGAGACAGATTAATAGGAGGAAAAATTCCAAAGTCTTATTACGTGTGCACAGAGCCCAGTACTGAAATTGAGACCCAAGAAATGACTAGGGCAGGTAGTTTTTATATATTTTAGACAAAGAGACAATAACTGTGAAGAATTTAGACAATAAGGAAAATAGGTACTTGAGAGCTTTCATAAGTAAGGAATTCTGAGTGGAATTTGGGCTGAAGCAGTATATTAATAAAAAAAGGAACAACGTTCATTTCTGCAGTTCTCTTAACTTTAACGTTCCTATCCCTGGCGATAAAAATGTCTTTTTACTTCTTTAGTACAGGGAGGGTGTTCTTCATATGGGAGATTTGTTTCCTGCTTTCAGGGGGCCTGGAGAGGATTTCATGGTCCTCCCATCAGTTGTTTGCCAAGTAACTTCAATTCAAAAAAATCAATATGCCATTGAGGTACATTTTGGGGGCAGCCTGTCCTACAAAGCCAACCCAAGAAAAAAATCATCAAACAAGGAGTAGAAAATAAATCTTTTTAAAAGTACACATCATTCAGTTGGACATTAGACTTCTAAAATCTCTTTTTGTTTGATATAAATACTCAATTTCAACCTGATAAATTGTCATTTTGCTTAACGGTGTCCTTGTTTTGAGATGTCTTGTGTTCTGGGCTGCATCTTAAAGATAGTCAGCATAACCAAAAGCCTTGTCTGTGCAGGCAGTGTTGCTTTGCTCCATTTGGAAATAAGAAACAATATACAGGTTTGAGTGAAGGAGGAAGTAATGAAAAGAGCATAGACCTCAAGATTCTCAGGTCTGGGTATTGCCTAGAGATCTACGACTTGAGATGTGTGGCCTTAGGCAATTTACTTAATTTTACTGCGCCTTGATTTCAATAAAATAGGTATGCTAGTAACTGCCTTGAAAGATTATTATTATACATGTACACTGTATGTGATGCTTCTTTTTTTTATTTAATTTTATTTTTTCAGTGTTCCGAGATTCATTGTTTATGCACCACACCCAGTGCTCCATGCAATACGTGCCCTCCACCTGGTGGTACCTACCACCAGGCTCACCCATCCCCTAACCCCCCTCCCTTCCAGAACCCTCCATTTGTTTCTCAGAGTCCAGTCTCTCATGGTTCATCTCCCCCCTGGATCCCCCCCCCTTCATTTTTCCCATCCTTTTCCTAAGATCCTCCATGTTATTCTTTATGCTCCACAAGTAAGTGATGCTTCTAAAGGAGCTGCTTTTCAGTGAATAATTTTCCTACCCCTCCTCCACACTTCCAAAGGGGAATATGAGATAAGAAGAGTTACTAAATCAAAAAACAACATCAAGTAAGAACTTCCCATTTTTGTCTATAGATTTTGATTAAAGAATATCAAGAAACCATCTTCATTTCATTTCATGCATTAATTCATTATTGTGGAAAGGGGGGAAAAAAGTGCATCTAACTTCCCCCCATTCCCATCTCTGATCTATGAGCTTCCCCGGATCCAGGCTGCTGTGAAGTTCTGGGCTCTGGGTTCTGGCCTTAGCAAGGTGAATCTAGGAGAGTCTACAGCAATTTCAGAGATCCCCAGAGAACTGGAATGTTGTGCATTCTGGGAAAACTTTGGCCCAAGAAAATATGAACCAGAGGTTAATACATAAGTATTTCTGGTGTCCTTTTAGTCGTCAAGAAGCTAAAAGCACATTGAGCAACTGGATAAGCCTTCTCTGTTTTTGAGGCTGGACTTGCTCAAGGACATGGAGAGCACAGCAGCCCACAGGGCATAAACTAGTTCACTGCCCATTCCTTTCAAGATTGCTGTCACAATGTGAGACCTGGTAAGCTAACAAAACAACTCCTCTACGGGAACACAAGAGCCAGGGAGAGAAAGGTCAAACGGAATCGGTGTGTAGCAATACTGAGCTACGGGACAACAAAGTGAGAAAAATGAAATTATTTAAGGAGCTTCAGATACAGCACAGAAAAACATGATGAATTCATAAGTTTTAAACTAAAAATTTCAAAATATGAGCTGAATTACCAACAATGACCAAATAACTCAAAAACTTGTATAGACCCATGGCCACAGAGATTGGCGAAGCATGCCAAGATCTACTGTTGAAAAGGTACCCAGAACAGACAGGCTCAAGAGTGAGTGCTCTTTAACTTAAAGGAAGAAATACTTCTAATGTCATTTAGGCTTTTCTTTTATAAAAATGGAAACATTCCCACTTCATTTTATGAAACCAACATTATACCCAACATTCATACCTATTTTATGAAACCAACATTATGCCCAACATTCATACCCAGCCTGATAGGTACAGAACAAAAGAGAACTCTGCAGGCTAATCTCAATCAAAATTTAAAATCTAGTAACTCTAAATAAGCTATTAGCAAAGAGAATCTGAGAGTGTAGCAAAAAAACACTACAATATGACTAAAAAGATTTATTGGGAAATGTGTGGAAAGTTCAAGCCAGGAAAGTCTCAATATGTTCACCATATCAACTAATTAATGACAAGATACTTATAAAACTGCCAGTGTCAGATACGGGCAGTTGGTAAAATATAAAGTCCTTTCTAAAACTTACTGAGCATAATAGAAACTAGTTAATGAAGCAACTTAAATAAAATATTTCCCCAAACCCAATAACATAATAGTCTAAAGAGGAAAACAACAGACCATTTATAATAATAACAGGAGATAATACAGTGCCTACTCTCAAGATTATTGATCAACATTGTCTTGACAATTTAAAAAAATACCATAAGATAAGAAAATAAGATAATGGATATAAACATTGGAAGAAATATAGCTATCTATTTTTGCTGATAATGTGATTGTGATAATGTGACCCAGAAAATCCTAGAGACTGTAGGAAAAACTCTAAAAGTAATGTGAGCATTTGGTAGGCACCTAGATATAAGATAATTACATTCATATAACTAACACATACACACACATACACACACAAACTGACACACCTACATATACGTATGTGTGTGTATCTCCCATAAGCTGAACTTAATGTCCCCTTCATGAATAGATGAGAGTGGAAGGAACATCATTCCAGAGAGTCATTCAAGGAACTCAGGCTGATAGAGTTCCTGCCAATTTTATTTCAAGGCTCTGAAGGCTGCTTGAGGTATTAAAATCTAAATGATGGCTAGAGAAAGAGAGAAAGCCTGGGATATTTTTGAGCCAGACCTGAAGCTAGTGAACAACACTTCCAGTATATTCTGTCTGCCTAAAGTCAGTCATTTGGAACCATGCAGATAGCAGGGAATCTTGGAATTATAGTCCTTGCAGGGCTGGACATCTGTTCCCCAGGGATAACTTTTCACTCTGGAGAGAGAAGATATATTCAGGGAATGGCTTACCTCTATGTTTTAGGTAGGCACTATTATTTCCATTTTATAGGTGAGAAAACAGAGGCACAGGAAGTTCAAATAGCAAGTCCAAAGCCATCTAGGCAGTAGTAGTAGATACAGGACTTGAACCCCAGCAGTTTCGTTCCAGAATCCATGGTCTTAACCACTATGTTACATTAGACGGTATCATAGGGCTTTTGTCTATTTTAGAAAAAAGCACCAAGAAGTAGAGGTAGGAAAAAAATCATCTGCACTAGTGGAAGAAACTACAAAGTTATGAGGCTTGTGTTTATAAGAAAGACAAACGTCCTATGTCAAGAAAACTATAAGATGTCATTGAAGGACATAAAAAATGAACAGATAAAAAAGCACTGCATATTCTGGAATAAAACTTAATAGCATGAAAGTGTTGATTCTCCTAGAATTAATAACCCCAAAAATTGCATTTAAAAAAATTAGACATTTATATGAAATAACAAATTGCTCAATATTAGTCTGCAAAAACACAATACTGGGGTGGGAGGGATTGCCCTGCCATCAAATTAAAATGGAAATATCAGAGAAATAGGTAAAGTAAAATAGAGAATCCTGGGGGAAAAAATCTCACTATATATTAAAATTTGATAGATGTTAAAGATAATAGTTTGATTCAGTGGGAAAGGATGAATTATTAAACAGTGGTGATAATATCACTGTTCTTCCATGATAAAGAAAACAACATTGGACCTTTATATTTCATCCCCCCTGAAAATAAATTCCAGATGAATGAAAGTCTTAAATGTAAATAACAGAAAGGTTAAAAAAAAAAACCAACTTAGTAAAAATCAAAGAGATATGTTCCATCTAAAACCAAGAGAAACTTTGTTAACCAAGGCAAGAGATCACAACTGTTAAAAAACAAAACAAAACAAAACATAGTTTCCTATACAAAAAAAAAAGTGCAAAATGCTTCCCGCATAGCAAAATATAGATCAATAAACAAACTGTGTATGGGAAGGAGCAGCAGGGCAGCCAACCAAAAATTGACAATCTTAAATATATGTAAATAGGTCTTACAAATTGACAAGAAAAACAATTGAAGAGAAAAATCAGCCAAAAAAAAATCTGAATAAACAGTTCAAAGAAAGAGAAATCCAAATGGCTGGCACACACATTTCAGACTTTTCCCACTCACTAGTGGTCAGAGAAATACAAATTAAAGTAACATTGAAATGTCATATACCTATCAAACTGACAAAAGTTATAAAAGCCTCTATTATTTATTCCTGTTGGAGAATTTAAGTATACATTCATCCATTGCTAATAGAAATCTGAATTGCTCAGTCCTTTGGGGAAAGCAATCTGAAAATATTTATTTAAAAATACACCATCTGACCAGGCACTCCCATAGAAATAAGCAAATCACGTCTCAAGATATAAGTGGTTCAATCCATCATAAAAATAAAGTGAACTTGTGAGCTATAATATTTTTGAAAAATGAAAATGATACATTTATTTAAGTGATTGCTCTCCTTTCATCAGTGAAGAAGATCTGACAGCCATCAGTGCCATCCTTGTTCTAATTTTGAAGTGTCAAAACTAGTGTACCTCTGTGGTTCAGTGGTCAGTGCTCCGTTAAGGCAAATTTAGGATAGGTCTTCCATGTTTGGCTTAATCTCAAGGCATCTAGACCTCTAGGTCCAAGCTGAGATGATGAGAAAAATGTTTTCCCTGTTAGGTTTGGGACAGAATGGAAGGGTGTATACAAGGACTACTCTGAACTGTCTCCATGGAAAGTGCCAGAAAGAGGTACATCAGGATTGATCATGTACATGTGATTGATCCAGTCCACTGGATGATGAGTGACATTTGGCCTTGTTACCCTAACAGCCAGCCAACCAACCTCCAACCAACTGCCAAACATATGAATGAGGCCATCAACCACTAGCTGATGAAAGATGCCTGAGTGAGCCCAAATGAGATCATCACAACTGCCCAGGGGGGCACAGCTCAAAGTGTCAACCTACTAAATCTAGAGCTAATGAAATGGATATTATTTTAAGGCATTAACTTGGGGAATGGTTTGTTACACCGCTAAAGCTGCCATACTACCAATGGGCCAGGAAACAAATATGTCATAAAACTTGAGAGTCTCTCAAACATCCATGTTCTAAAGTGAGAAGCTTATGTGAATATAAGCAAGTGTAAATCTGTAGAGATGTATGTGAGTAGAGAGATGGTAAAATGAAAGGAGTTAGGAAAGAAAGGCAAAGCTGACATGGAAATAAGGATATCTAATGACATAACACAATAAAAAAAAAATATCTAATCAAGTTGATTCAACCTGTGAAAGAAAACAAACTGACATATAAAAGCATTGAAAAAGTGTGAATGCTTAGATTGTATGAATAATGGAGTTTGAGTATAAGCATATCTAATTCTCTAATAGTAAATTAAAGTAGTTCTAAAGACATATGGTGCACTAGATGTAAAAACAGGAGAACTGAATTATTTTTTTAATTGAATTGTGTTTGTAAAAATCAAGCAATACCTAATTAGTCTAAATGAGTGCTTATGAAGTACAGCTTGGAAAGAATTGTTTCAAATGTGAGGCATATAGCAAGGAGCTGGGGAATGCTGGTCAGCGGAGATCAACCCAAATGAAATCCACTGCCCACTGAAACAGGAATTATCATCATGAATTTCTCCTGAGCTTTGTTTTTCGTTGCTGTCATCAACGAGAAATAATTTACTTCTCTACCCAACTCCTTGTCTTATTCTCCAAGGATCACTTGCAAAAGCCTTTAGTAAGTACTTCGGGTAGACTCAGAAAGATAAGACCTGTAGTTGAAAGAATGGTGTCCAACCTGTGGTGGATATGGAATCACACCCTGTCCCCAAAAGATGTCTCAGGAAAAACACCACTCTCCAGGGACATATCGGTCAGGCATTTGAAAGCATGGACAGTTTGTTATCTGTGGAAACTTCCTTGATGTCCTGGGAAGGTAGGCATTCTGCCTTTGTGTGGATGAAAAACTTCCGACCCTGCAAACTGGCCAACACCCTGACTCTTGCCCCCTAGGTGTTTAGTGGTTCCAGATATCGGGGAACTGCTCCAATTGCTAAGAAGCTGGAAAACTTGCTCTTAATTCTTGATTCTCCACTAAGACATTAGTTTGAAAAGCTTGCTGAGAAGTTCTGTTGCTAATAGAGGTTCCTCATCCCAGATATCACCTTTAGAGCCCCACAGCAGATCCCAGGCTTTCCCTGTGCCTTGAATGCCATTGTAGAGATGTCCCTGCCTGCCCTCACTATTAACTAACACTCTCTTCCATTTTTATCAGTCCACTTGCCCTTGCTGTCCTGGGCTCCCAATAGCTCTACAACAACAAAGTCAAACACGCACTTTTATAAATCTGGGGACAATTGTTTTGCTAAATTAATTTGTTCTGCAACTGAAGACCTAAAAGCTCCTTTGAAGGAACACAAAAGAGCACAGAGAGCTGGATTTTAATTTTTGGACACACAGACCATGTTCTCCAGAAATTTAATTTTCTAGATTAATGAATCATATCGGATATTGTAAATTAGAAATTCCTTTTACAGCATGGAAAACAATGCAAATAAATTGAATCTACTTACTGATGAAGACATTGCAGTAGCCACATGTCACACACACTTAAACATGGCTTTGTGTATTTTAGGCTACATTGAATTGGTTCTTTTCAATTAGAAATCCCCTTTTGAGCTTCTCATCAGATTGGTCTCTAAAAGGACTAGGGTTTCCTCACTTCCTCCCCTCCCCCACCCTTTTTTAGAACTTAGGAAGGATCTGAACTATCTGGAAATGCTGAAATATCCAAAAATCCAGTCCAACAGGCTCTTTATGCAGTAACAATATTTTACATCTATTATCGTGTCATTTCCAAAACATGACTACACATGTGATTTTATTTGGTCCGCATAAATTTTTAAAGCGTGTTCAGAGAAGCAGTGATTGGGAAAACTAGCATTTTATCTTCATTTCAAGAACAGGAGCCTTTAGGAAGAAAGCTTACGGGATTAGCTGGCCACCAGTGGAAAGAGTGCAGAGGCAGCCTTGTTCCTCTAAGCCAGCTTACTCTCTCCTACAGCCTGCAAATCAGGCTTATCAGAGTTACTAACTCATTGCAGGGAAAAGAGCTTCCTACCACCTTTCACAAGCACTTCTGCTCCCTATTGGAGAGATAGTGGGAAGCTCCAAGGGCAGGGTCTCAGAAGACCTGGACCCACCCTCAGCCTGTCCTAAACCACCTGTATTTATTTTTAGACCCAATGTCTTAAAATGGGAATAAGGTTACCTCCTGTATTCATTAGCTTGTTTTGATGAAAAAAATAAATAATGGATAATAAAGCCATCTGTGAACCACAGATTACTACATATATGTCAAAGGCAGGACAGAAAATCTGGAAGGAGGGGAGGCTTCCTTCTCTGAGGCCCTGGTCTAGGCACTGGAGCCAGACAGTACACAAGACGGTTTAGATATAGTATCTCATTTAACCCTTACATCAGCCCAGAGAACTGAGTAGTATTAGTATTAAGTCCCCTAATTTCCTTTCTAATTATTTTAAATTATGAAATAATTTGAACATTTTATAATAAAAAATATACTAGTTCAGAGAATATCATACAAGCATCTTCCCCACCCAGATCTGCAGATGTTAACATTTCACAAATAGTCTTGAGATGTCTCTTTTTCTCTCCAAGAAATAAAATGTCTCTTTTTCTCTCCAAGAAATAGACTGTCTCATTGGGAAGCCTGCTTCTCCCTCTCCCACTCCCCCTGCTTGTGTTCCCTCTTGCTGTGTCTCTCTCTGTCAGATAAATAAATAAAAATCTTTTAAAAATTAAACAATTTTAAAAAAAGAAGTGGGACCACCAGCTTATAGAATGTGAACATCTTCACCTTTAAAAGGTGTTGCCAATTTCTGCCCCAAATGTAATAATCACTCAGTCACTTTTTTGTCACCAGGGTTTGAGTTCCCACACACCACATCTGTGCCCACACTTGGGGTTATCAGAGTTTTAAATATACATCCGTCTGATAGACATGAAATGGCACTTCATTGCTATTTTAATTCCTCTTCTTTTTCTGTCCACAAAAATTCAAAATTAACTTCTCCAAAGTCTATCTATGGAGGTTCCAGACGATGAAAGCATTGAGAAGTTCAGTTCTGGTCTGATCTAAGTCTTCTGCGGATCCAGGAAAAGTCTGGCAAAATGGAGCCTGGGAAAGCCCTCACTCACATCTGTCTGAAGGTTCGGCGTTACTTTCTCTTCTCAAAGCCTTGAGCCTGATCACCTACTGCCTGAAGCACCATAGAAGCCTCTAGACTAGTCCCCTTGCCTCTAGTCTATATCACTTGGTTTGGACACAGGACATTCAATGAGTGTTTAATGTAGGCTGAATTGTGTTTCCCCACAAGTTCATATGTGGAATCCTTGATGTGAGGATTATTTGGAAATGGGGCATCTGGGAAACAATTAGGTCTTAAATGAGGTCATGATGATGGGATCCTCACAATGGCATCAGTGCCCTTGTCAGAAGAGACACCAGAGAGCTTGATCTCTATTTCTCTCTCTGTCCTGTGAGGACACAGTGAAAGGACCCAGTTACAAGACAGGAAAAGGGTTCTCACCGATGAACAAATCAACCACAATCTGGGTCTTGGACTTTCTAGCCTCCAGAAATGTGAGAAAATCAGTGTCTGCTGTAGAAGCCAGTATTTTGTTATGGTCCCCCAAGTGTGCTAAGATAGGGGTTAAGAACTCAGACCCTGGAACCCGATTAGCTGACTTAAATTGCAGTTCCCCAATTTATCAAACCTGTGTCCATAGGCAAGTGTCTCAAGTCTCCTGGCCTCAGTTTCCTCATCCATAAAGTAGAGATCTTAATAGTTTTTATCTCACAGGATTGTCGGGGTGTTAAAATGAGTACCGAATGTGAAATACTTAAACCAGTGCCTGGCAGTTGAAAGTCTCAGTAAATCATACCCAAGGTCATTATTTACATTATTAGACAGGAGCTTTTGTTATGTGGTTCCCATGCTTAACTACTTCATGTTTCCCCATTAATACACTATCAACCATAAAATCAAGGCTTCCTAGCATCTGGACACACACCTTCCTGTCTAGATTTATGTGTCATAATGACCTCCATGAGCCATCTGCCAGTCACACCTGTTGGTACACTCTCCTCCACCAGTCTGTGGGCTTCCCTGCAGTTGTCTTTGAACTTGCCAACTCTGCTGCCTAGAATCCCTTGTTCTTCATGCTTTCTCTACTCACCTAAGTCCTATGCAGCCTTTGAGAGTCTGGTCCAAATCTCCTGTGTCAGATAGAATAAGGCCCCCTTTACTTGTCCTCATCTTCATTCCTGAAACCTATGACTATGTGGCTTTATGCTGCAAAATGTGATTAAGATGAAAGATCTTAAGATGGGAATATTTTCCTGGGTTATCTGGGCGGGCCTAATGTAATTAAGTCAGTTCTTATAGGGTGGGAGGGTCAGATCAGGAGATGTGATGACAAAGTGTCACAAGACCACAAACCAGCAATGTCAGTAGCTTCTAGAAGCTGGAAAAGACAAGGAAACAGATTCTACCCCTAGAGTTTCTGGCAAAAAGGCAGCCATGCTGATCCATTTCAGGCTTCTGATCTCCAAAACTGTGAGTTAATACTTCTGTGTTATTTTAAGCCACTAAGTTTACAGCAATGACCGGAAACTAATATTATCTCTCCTTGACCATGGAGCCTACCCTAATTGTTTCTCTTAGCCCCCTTGGCAAATGTTGTCCTTATGGCTTGATTTGAACCCATGCCAGTCATTTACCCTCAGCCCTCCTTCCCACCCTCAATGCTGACTTCTATGACCAGTAAACAACATACCTTCGACTCCCTGGGACTGGGTTACATTCTGCCTATGGGGGTGCAGGGGGCAGGGCACAGGTGGGAAGATGGAAAGTGGCTCTTGGCCGTGTCTTGAAGCGGCATCGGGAACCACACTGGTTGCTGGAGCTATGTTGGTGGCAGTGACAGTGGCGGCTGTAGCAGCTGCAGTCCTGGGAGTTGTGCTCAGGCAGCTGAGCTCTAGTAGCAAGAGCTTCAGCAGCACTGCACACTGGCCTCCAGGCTGAGTTTTTGCTCTGAAGATCTAGAAACATCCTTCTTTCCTCCAAATACTATGAGTAACTTTATCTTCCCCTCTTCTAAGAACTCCAGCCCTTGAGATACCCTTGAAATCAATTCCCATCTTAAAGATCTTCTGTGGAGCGCCTGGGTGGCTCAGTTGGTTAGGTGTCTGCCTTCGGCTCAGGTTGTGATCTCTGGGTCCTGGGATCGAGTCCCACGTCAGGCTCCCCGCTCAGTGGGGAGTCTTCTCCCATTCCCTCTGCCCCTCCCCAAGCTCATGCTCTGTCTCTCTCTCAAATAAATAAAGACATAAATAAATCTTTAAAAAACTATCTTCTGTTTAACCTACCCAGAGTTATTTCTGTTTTCCTGATTGGATCATGATGTATAGTTCTTCACATATTCTTTGATATTTAAGATGTATTTTTGTGTGTGCATGTTTTATATCCTAACACTAGTTGATAAATTCTTTAACAACAGGGACAGTATCTTTAACAACAGGGATATAACAATGAAATGGGAGAGGTAGGATATATTGCATTAATGATTCTTAGATGCCACATCATACCCCAAAACCAGAGTGGCTTAATGCTGTAATAAAGGGTACTATGCCACTTAATGACTAAGGGATTCAGTGTCTCTCAGTCTGTGACATGCCATATCAACATATGCTTTCCATGACAGTGCAGAGAGGCATGAAGAAGTCTCACCAAATCATAAGCATTCTGGTTCAGAAATGACTCATCATTTCCCATTCATTTGCCCCAATGCAATGGCAAAGGACTTTAGGAAATATAAGGAACACATTTTTTTTTTTTTAACTTAATGTCTCATCCATTTTCAAGCCAGACAGATTTAGGTTTAAATCTGCATTTTGTCTCTTACAAGCTATGTGATCTGCTTCGGTTTACTTAAACCCTCTAAACATTGATTTTCCATCTATAATAATTCCCAGCCTACAGGGTGGTTTTAAGTTTTCATTGAGGGGATGGCCCTGGTGATAGAAATGACGATGATGATGAGGAGGAGGGGGAGGAGGAGGAGGAGGATTGAGAATGCTTACAATATGCAGGCACATGTGCCAATAACTTTATATACATAACCTCATTTCATTCAGTTCTCAAAATATTCCTACAAGGTACTAAAATATCCCCATTTTACAGAAGAAACTGGAGTACAATTGTGAACTTGCTTAAGAGCACACAGCTAGAAAATGACAGCTGCTATTTGAATCATAACTATCTGACTTGAAACTCCTTGTTCTTTTCATAATGCTTAAAATATGAATCATAAACTCTTAGACTTTTAATCCATGTCAATCTGGATTCTGCAACAACAAAACAACCACAAGAATCAATAGTCAATAATCAATTATCACTTGCATAGTATTTACTATGGTCCAGGAATTATTCTAAGTTTTATGTATATATACATAATATATATATACACACACACATATATACATATATACACACATATATACATATACATATTTTATGTATATATACATAAAATTAAGAATAATGTATATAATATATATAACTAAGAATATAACTAAGTTATATATATAGTTATATATATATGCATTTAATCATCTTAATTTAATCATCTTAATTTCCCCATTTGAAAAATAAAAGACATATTTGAGTAACTTGCCCAAGGTCACACAGCTTGTAACTGACTCTTACAGAAGACTTAGCAAGACAATTCTAAGTTAATTATATTGGAGAACCACCATTTGCTGGATGCATACTTTTGGAGATTCAAAATTTACAGTAATGTATTTTCAGTTCTCAGAAACCCTGTGCTCTTGAAACCCAATTATGTCCTAAACCTATCTGTCATGGAATACTTTATCTTTTCTTCTAGCATGTAAGGGACTCATTCCTTGGACCTCCACCTGGGAAAGTCTGGACTAGATTGTCCAAGTCAACCTGTCCTTCTAGTGCTTTGAGGAAAGAACCTGGTGTTTGCTCTTCCAAAAAGCCTCAAACAGAATGAGACCAGGGATGACAGCCTGGGTAACTAGTCACCGTCTGATTGCCCTTTCTTCTGTACAAGCCCAAAACATTACCTTCTCTCTTTTTCCCAATGACCATGTCCTACCATTTTGTGAAAACTCAATCCATTCTCCTGACAGGTCAATTCCGTGAGACACAGGCCTTTTGTAATGCTGTTAACAAGGGTATTCTTGGGTAAGCGGTGATTTGGGGCAGCTCCCAACAGGGTACCCTCACGCTTCTGTGGGGCCTGTAGGGTACACATGACTCTCAGTTTGTTTCAGATAAGCCTGGCCCTGAACTACCAATCATTTCTTCTTTTTTTTTTTTTTTAAGATTTTATTTATTGATTTGACAGAGAGAGATCACAAGTAGACAGAGAGGCAGGCAGAGAGAGAGAGAGAGGGAAGCAGGCTCCCCGCCGAGCAGAGAGCCCGATGCGGGACCTGATCCCAGGACCCTGAGATTATGACCTGAGCCAAAGGCAGCGGCTTAACCCACTGAGCCACCCAGGCGCCCCAGAACTACCAATCATTTCTTTTTTTTTTTTTTTTTTTTTTTTTTTTTAAAGATTTTGTTTATTTATTTATTTGACAGAGAGAGATCACAAGTAGACAGAAAGGCAGGCAGAGACAGAGAGAGGGAGAGAGGGAAGCAGGCTCCCTGCTGAGCAGAGAGCCCGATGCGGGACTCGATCCCAGGACCCTGAGATCATGACCTGAGCCGAAGGCAGCGGCTTAACCCACTGAGCCACCCAGGCGCCCCCTACCAATCATTTCTAACCGCATGCGCCCCTCAGCCAAGAATGAGCACGAGGAGGAGAAAGTTTGCTCAGGACCTTCATCAAGTGGGAGGACGGGGACTGTGGAAATAATAAATGCTCATGCATTATTTATCACTATTATTGCTTATTGCAAACAGCTTCATTCCATTGACTTCTCGCTTTTAAATGAGCTGGGAAGAGGGCCAAGGTTGTTTTTCAGATTCCCCTGAGAGAATGTGAGTGAGTCTGTGGCATTTGTATTTTATTAACTCAGAGTTTTTCTTTTGTTTCTTCCAAATAATACAGGGAGAAATTAGACTCTTATTTTAAGTTGAATTCGGGGAAGCCAGCAGACCCTTAATCATATACTAATTATTTCTTTCACTATAGAAGCAAAAGGAGTCCCTGAAACCAAAAAATCTCAGCAAGGAGAAAGGAGAAGATAAAATGTCATCCTCCCAATGCCCCCTGGGAACCAGAATATATAAAAGCAGTGTTATTAAACAGTATAAAGGGGGAATTTGTCTTCAAAGTGGGCATGATTCCTTTGTTTCTAGGTACATTTTGAGAAGAGGGATATCAAAAAGGCTCTTTATTGAGACAATTGCAAGATTGTTCTGTGACCATGTTCTAAACCTACAGAATGTAGATTTTGAATATACACTAGAAATTTTTAGGATATTCATAATGTATTCTGATAGCCAGGCAAAGATACAGAAAGTAGATCAGCCAAATGCTAATTCTCCACACATTCAAAGGGATTGGACTTAATCCACTGAGAAATAAGATATGCATGGATTTTGCAAGTTTAACTATTTACAAATCAGCGGAAGGAGAAACCATGTGGCTTGTGGCATGCTGGTCTCTGGCTTTCTAATGACTCAGTGTCACCCAAGAGAGCACCCTGGGTACAAAACCCTGATCTAATTAATGGGGGTGGGATTAATGGGGTGGGTGTGTCATAACATGCATGGTAGAAGATCCCTAATACATGCAAGAAAAAAGAAAAGAGAGTGAGAATTGGAGGGAAGGTGACTGCAAAGAAAGTAATAATAGATCAAGGTGGCTGATTCTTTCTGCAAAAAATTTTATGGCGTTTCTGATTTCCCAGCAGTCTCAGGGTATTCCCTCATCTCAGCAGTCTCAAAAGAGCTTCTGTGTTTCCCCTTTGCCTTTTCACGCCCCCAGTGCCTGTTTTTGGCTACCAGAACTGAAAAAATGCTGGCGAGGATGTACAAACCTTTCCAACACCAGGTAGAGAACCATCTAGGGAATCTAAAGTGAAGATCAGGGGCTCCCAGAGGCTCCCAGGCTGGCAACTCAGAGAGGGTACGCTCTGAGACTCTTCCTCTTGACTCCGTTCTGACTGGCTGAGAGTGTTGGGGAGGCTGGAGAAGAGGCAAAGGGTAGAAGAAGAGGGGTGTGATGAAAAGAGCAGAAGTCCTGTTGCCTACCAGACTCTGGCCAACCCCCAGTTTCATCACTGAGCTAGCAGTGGACTGTTTTCTCCTCTGTGAAAATTAGGGCTACACCAGATACCTCATAGAGTCACTCTAAGTTTCTCATTGAAGTGTTTTGTCTTGTTTTAGTTCCAGAGGTAGAGTTTAGTGGTTCATCAGTTGTATATAACACCCAGTGCTCATCACATCATGTGCCCTCCTTAATTGCCTATCACCCAGTTACTCCTTCCCTCCCCACTCACCTCCCCTCCAGAAACCCTCAGTTTGTTCCCTAGAGTTGAATCTCTTATAGTTTGTCTTGGTTCTCTGGTTTCATCTTCTTTTATTTTTCCTTCCCTTCCCCTATGATCTTGTTTTGTTTCTTAAATTCCACATATGAATGAGATCAAATAATTGTCTGTGTCTGATTGACTTATTTCGCTTAGCATAATACCCTCTATTTCCAACCACATCATTGCAAATGGTAAGATTTTGATTTTTTGATGGCTGAATAATATTCCATTGTATGTATGTATATATATACACTTTAAATCACTATGTTTGTATCCTTTGGATAAATACCCAGTAGTGCAATTGCTGAGTCATAGAGCAGTTCTATTTTTAACTGTTTGAGGAACCTCCATACTGTTTTCCAGAGTGGCTGTACCAGCTTGCATTCCCACCAGGAATGTGAGAGGGCTCCCCTTTCTCTAGATCCTCGCCAACATCTGTTATTTCCTGACTTGTTAATTTTAGCCATTCTGACTGGTTGAGGTGGTATTTAAGTTTTAAATGAGAACACGTGTAAGTGTCTAGCACAATATTTCACAGCGTTAGCCCCGCATTCCTCTCTACCAGCCCACAGCCTGAGTCAGGGCATAGGGGAGTCCTACACATTACAATTATGTTATGTAAAACATAGCACACAACAACATAACAACAGGACTCCCTGCCCAACACTGAGCTTGTAGTCTGAGCAAAACATGCAGTCTCCATCCTTACAAAGCATAGTCTGATAAGGAGATAACCAGGCACCACAATCATGGAAATACAAGAGCATGAATCAGGAGAAATGCAATAAGGTGCTGTTCTGGCCCAGGGCAGAGCACAAAAGGGCTTCTGCTGGCCAAGGGATAGGTTGGCAGGAGCAGGGAAGGGTCTCATGTCCCCAACGATTTTGACCAACTCCTGCTCTCTAGATTCTCCTTCCCAGGGCTCAAAGACTCTTCTTCCTTAGTCAGCTTTGAAATGCAGCTTGTCCAGGGAGAGGAGAAGCACTGATTTATAATTCCAGTTGAAATAATTTCCTTCCTGGAATCAGTGATAAAGGGACCACATAGGTTTGGGGGTTAGAAGGGAAAAAAGGCAAAAACAAACAAACAAACAACAACAACAAAACAATTCCAAAGAAACACTGTGACAATTTCAAAGTGCTGAACCAGTCCTTAACAGTCCTCCATTTAAGGCATTTACAGGCTAACATGTGTGGTTCAACCAATATGCCAAGCAGTGGTCAACCTATACCAGCTCCAGAGGCCAGTCCTGACCTTACAAAGCATAGAGAGAGATGTACAAAGTGTAAATTATTATTCAACACAGTAAGATTTAAAACAGAGGCATAGGGACTATGTTATAGAAGATTGGAGAACTACTCTAAGAGGGATATCTGAGCAGAGAAAATTCTGGCCACATCTTCTTCTTTTAACCAAAAAAAAAAAAAAAAAATCAGTGAGATACATGGATAGGTTTGAGTACACTCAACCATGCAGCAGTTAGAAATAAACCCAGGTCTCTGTGACTTAGCCACAGTTGTTCAGAAAGTTAGGTTCCTTTAATTTTGTAGTGCCTCCATATTCAAAATGTGCCTTCCAAAGTCACCATGGAAAGAAATAGGAGCATTGAGCATGGGAGGTTTTTATGGGCCAAGAGTGGCTCCCATTGCTTCTGACCTCATTCTATTTTATCTAGACTCAGTCATGTGGCTCCATCATATCTCAAGGAGTCTGGAAGTAAAGTTTAGCTGTGGAACTAGAAGGAAAATGAAATGAGTTTTGCAAACACATAGCAGTGTCTCTCACACAAGGGACAGACCCACACACTGGGGAGACAATGAGGTGTTCTGCATTTGAGAATCTACTTGGGTGATTCAGGTAAGGCTGATTTGAGTTTGAATGAGAGTTCCACCCCTTCCTATCTTTATAAATCCAGGCAGTTTCCTTGCCCATAATGATGAGGTTAATAACAATGCCTAGTCTACAAGGTTGTCACAAAGATTTGACTGATATTGTTTCTGCCATGCTCAATCAATTATAGTCATCATTTCACAGTGCAAATTCCTTGCCATGACCTACCTGCATCTACATCAAATGGTTTCTCAGTGTAAATGTACTTGTGATTTTTACATAATATTCTGGCTTCAGGGTGAATGTCAATTGCTTTTCTCATAAGGTAAACCTCTACTCCTCCCAGCTATAGCTAAGACTGTGTTGAAGTGAGCTTTCTCCTTCCTTCCTGCAGAATCTCTGAAGCTTCTGAAATACTGAATAAAGAACTTCATACATTGGAAATGTAAGCATCCGAATCTCCATGAACCTTAAGCTTTCATGTTTCCATTTAATAGTATGGAGATATAGATGCTAAATTTTCCAATATAGTAGACTTATCGTGATGAGCACTGAGTAATGTATAGAATTATTGAATCACTATATTACATACCCGAAACTAATATAACACTGTATGTTAACTATACTAGAATTAAAATAAAAATAATAAAATTTTAAAAACATTTTAAAGAACTAGAGCATCAAATTTTCTGCTAGCAAAAATCCTGTGGTTCTCAGGAGAACTTATCATCATAGAAGACAAGAAGTAGTTGTACCTGTCTCTTCCTTTCCCAGAGAAAAAAGAAGCATCAATGAGAACAATGTATAAGTACGATTTTGTTCCATGCCTAATTCTGTGTTCAAGCAGATGTGAACATGACCCAGTGGTATACTAGAGTATCATATAAACACTCACAAAAGTCTATTGTGAGTATATTGTCCTAAAATCTTGTTCCATGACTTAATGTAAGGTCTTTTGCTGGAATTGCCTGTGCTGTTCTATGTGTTAAATAACTGTTCTTGTAAGGTTTCTTTATTTATTAACTTGGAGATTCTGAATTTTGGATTTTTTAATATGTGAGGTACCATGGTTAGTGACATGTTGGTAGCTTGAAATTGCCACAGAGGAAGTATTTATACCATGGAAATTGACAAACTCTAAAAATTCAGGCTTTTTTTTTTCTTTTTTTTTTTTTTTTGGATGGGAAAGCAGATCCTCTTGTTAAATACTTATTAGAACATCACTGGTATAACCCTCCAAAAACCACACACCCCCACTATACAAAGGGGATGTAGCCAGCTAGTCAAAGGGATTTCAAATATTTTGGTGACAAGTTTGATATGTCTATGGGTAAATCGATTTTTTTGTTATTATGCTCTTTTTTAAAAAAAAAAAGATTTATTTATTTATTTGAGAAAGAGAGAGAGTGAGAGAGAGAGAGAGAGAGCATGAACAGGAGGGACAGAGGGAGAGGGAGAAAGAATCCCAAGCCTGGAACCCTACTTGGGGCTCAATCTCAGGACCCTGAAATCATGACTTGCACTGAAACCTGGAGTCAGACATTGAACAGACTATGCCACCCAGGCACCCCTTGTTATTATGCTTTAAATATAACTTTTGTTATTTATATCTTTTCACAAAAATGACATGTTTATTGTATAAAAAGAAGAAAGTACAAATTGCCCACAAGTCTACCATCCCGAGATAACCTATGTTAATATTTTGGTTTCCTTTCATTTATGAATAATAACATCAAAAATGGTGTCATATCATACATATATGGCTTTCCCACTTTATAAAATATTTTGATGACCTTTCCAGGCAATCAGGTATTCTTCTGCAATACTACTTCTACTGGTTGTTTGGCATCAATGGGGTGTGTATTAATTACAAGCATTATACATAGTGTCAACCTTTTTATTGGAAAGAGAAGTGTCTCTGTTAACTACTGAGGGGTGGAATATTTCCCATGACCTTCTGCCACATTCCTATGGACAGGTCATAATAACAAGCAGAATGGCACTCTTTTGGCCACCTAGCTGAGCTCCCTCACTTCTCCACTCTACGTCTGATGATTTTTGAGATTTCTCACAGCTGCTTTCCACCCACTCTTCTCACCCAGAGAGGATAAATGGGAGGATGTTTCTAGGTAAAGGGAACTGCCCATGATCACCTGGAAGGGTTACTTTGCATCCAGAAGAGAGACATGAATGGAAAATCCACTTAAATAAATGAAGTCAAACATCCTTGAACACAAACACACTTTCCCATCCCACCAGTAAGTTCACCATCTCTCTGATTCTCAAACATCAATTAAAATAATTATTCTTAAGTTATCATTTCAATCCACTTTTCACACAAAGCAGCATTAAACATCTGCAGATTCAGCCCAGAGCTATTATCTCTGAGGTGATACTAATTATGATGCTGGTTGGTGAAACTCTCTGAAAGTCAGTTTAAAAGCTGTCACACTCTAGGGGCACCTGGGTGGCTTAGTGGGTTAAGCCCCTGCCTTGGGCTCAAGTCATGATCTCGGGGTCCTGGGATTGAGACCCGCATGGGGCTCTCTGCTCAGCAGGGAGCCTGCTTCCATCTCTCTCTCTGCCTGCCTCTCTGCCTGCTTGTGATCTCTCTCTCTGTCAAATGAATAAATAAAATCTTTAAAAAAAAAAAAAAGCTGTCACACTCTACCCCATCCCCCAGGCTCCCAATCCCTTACCCCGATCTCTTTTGATCTTTATTCTATTGCACTTTGATCATTTTCTCACATGCTATGTAATTTTACTTATTTATCCCATTTTTTTTTAATCTTTCCCTCTGCTGGGTAGTAAGCACCATGAATGTAGGGAAGTTTGTCCTTCATGTTTACTGATGTGACCTCATGCTTAGAAGAGTGGCTGGCATATAGTTGGTGCTCCCTCAATATCCCTTTTAAGAATCTTATGGACCTGATAGAAATTTGGAGGCCTTGTATCATGGCATTTTTTTTTTCTCTATGCCTGTGAGAAAACCTGTGAGTTGGATGTCAACATCAGTCATTAAACAGGAAGGCAGAAGAACTGGGTTCCAGGGTGTCTCTCCTTTTGTCAGGAACAAATACAGTGTATTTGCTTTAAGAGAATTAAAGGAAGAGGAGCAAGAGATGATGTCAGAGCCTTCAAAAAAGTCCATCTAGGCCAATATTCTTTTCTCGAAACTGTCTAGATTCATTTATTTCCAATGCACCCTTATCATTTGATCCTTCTTGACAACAGATTATGGTCCATTTCTTATAAGTACCTTTTAATGTACATCAACTAAAGGTCAGGAACTGACCTGGACACTAGACATACAGTAATTATTTTCTTTTAATACTGACAACCCCAAAAGGTATGTATTGTTATCTCCATTTTACAGATGAATGCATTGAGATTGATAGGTGCTGAGTAGCCTGTTCAAGATGACATAAGGCAGGAGGACCATGTTTGAGCTGAGCTGATCTAAGTCCAAGACTGTGATCTTACTACTGAATGGCTCTGCTTTGCCACAAGACTCTGGGCACCAGGTTCTTTCCTCCATAGCTTTCTAATCCGTAAAATGAAGATAAGCTGGGTTCTCTGAGGGATTGGAATAAAGATTAAATGAGATATGCATAGAATTTGATTATTATAGTGCCTGATACTCAGTAAGTACAAGTTTCTTTCTATATTTCCCTGTTGATAAACAGAAAAACCAAGACAGAACGATAAAACAGCTTAGCTTGAAGTAGTGCTTACAGTGGTCAACTAATGAGACATGAATCCAGGTTCCTACACAGGTCCGTCTGTGCTGCTTCTGGACCCATCCAAATCCAAATCCTGACAAATCACAACTTCACAGATTCAACCAGGGTAGCAGGCACATCTTCACTGTGACCATCCTTTCAGATTCATGACGAAGCAGGAAAAACACAAAAATAAATAAATATTGCACAGAAAATAATGCCCACAAAAATAAATTTGCACAATAGCAAAATAAATTTTAAAACACTTGGCTCATTTTCCTAGTGCTGATTAAAGTCAGAAAAAGGAATAGGTGTTATTTATTATGTCCCTACTACTGGACCGGCCCTGCTAAAGCATCACACACAGTATGTATTACTTACCCTGTTTTGCAGAATTAGAAACTGAGGCAAAGGAAGTTAAGCAAATTACTCAAGGCCACAAAGCCAGGGAGTGATGGAGATGGAAAATGAATCTAGCTCTGTCTGAGCTGAACACCCCATGTATAATCTATATTTTGAGTTGCTGATAGAATGATTTCTAGTCTCATGACATTGACTCCCCAGTGGTACTCTGCTTCCTTGGGAGTTTAGCTGTCTCAGCCATGAAGGTAATTGTGAGTATAAGCTTTTTAATGACAAGAACTGAGCCGTATTATTACACTTATCACGGGTTACACTTAGTACAATGCTTTATTCCTTATGATATGAATAAATATTTTTGGTTAAATAATTCATCCATAAAAGACCTCGACTTGAATCCTTTGGGGGAAGCATTGATCACTCAGGGCTAACTCTATAGTAAATAAGACCCCCTACTGTGAGAAGAATAGAAATGAAAAGTTTTGGGATCACATGTCACAAATGTTGCATTTTGTAGTTGATTCTTAATGACAACAGCTTCCTATTTTGCACAAGTTTATTCTAACACTTTCTCCCACTCACTTAATTCCTCCCAGGCCGCAATAGCTCTAGTGTCTATGTAAGGACCCAAATGGTACTTCAAGCTCTTTGGCCACCCCAGGAATGTGCTGTGGTGTCATTTGTAGCCACAACCTGGGTGCATCTACTGAGGCAATGACTTTCAGTTTCTGCTGGAGATGCATTTGTCTTTGTTCTGCACCTTTATCTAATAACAGATCCCTCTTAATCATGTTACGAAGACAGACAAAGTTTAATCATGCCATTCATCATGATTGGGACACAATGTGCTAAGAAGGGTACTTTATTGCATTGTCTAAACTGAGTTTTAATACAACTAATTTTGACAACCAGGAGATGCTATTATTTATCCAATCAGGACATTACTACAAGTACAAATCTGTTGTCAATTCTGAATTGAGAGTAACAAAATGAGTTCTATTTAGTCTCAAGATGGCTTTCTTGAGCCTTTGAAAAGGTTCCTAGTTTTGACAGCCAGGACTGCAGATGAATTCCTCCCTTGGATCTTGAGCTCACCCCCAGATGGAGACGTGAGCCCAAAGTTGTACCTTTACCGCTCACACAGGGACTGCTGTTGGCAGGCAGCATTTTTGTTATATCATGACTCATCTTTTTGTCGCCTTTGTTATTGCAAAAGAGATAGAGAGATAGTAGGGAAATCCTTCCCCAACCCCCATTCCCAATCCCAGGGGGCTGTAAATCCCAGTAATTCCATTTTAGGAATACCAGCTACTTGCTCTGCTCTCTTCATTCTCTCCAAATCAGGAGGCATCAAGAAAAAAGAACCTTCCATGTGGGTCCCAGTAACTGACTGTTAGAGAGGTCTGAGGTCATATTGAACTCAGTAATCACTTCCTGATTATGTAGATTTCAAGGAAAGGGAGGATCGTGAACAGAACAATTCTGGAATAACCAAAAACAGTCTGACAGGAAGCCTACCCATTTCTTGGTTTTTATGTGATTCTAATCTATGCCCTTTGACCATGATAGTGATGATAATGATGATGAGGGTGATACCACCACATATGATGGTGATATGTACCAAAGAAGTGGAGTTGCAGAGACCACATATTACACGTAGGAGATTATACACATTAGGAGATTATACTTAATCCTTACTCTTCATGTTTCCTAGAGGGGAAGAATTTTTCTCCTTGATTCTTCTCAACCTCTAACTCACTCACTCTTTTCCAAGGTATTGGAAGGCATGTATCCAGCTAGCAAAATTGGGAGCAGAGATTGAATAGACTGGCAGAAACTGTCCTCTTCTTTCAGAGCATTCCATTGGTGGATTTGTGTATCTGTCTTTGCTCCTAACTTCTCTACATACCAAGGCCAAATCAGGTCCAAGGCTGGCCTTTGAGAGAGAGAGAGAGAGTTGTGGGTTTTTTCTCTCCTTCTCTCCTATGGAAAGAAATGAAGACCAGCCAAATGAGAATAAGCAAAGGCTATTTATTTTAGAACTTGCTACAGAAAGAAAGTCAGTCCCTTTTACATGGTATTTTGGCAGAGATTTCAAGACAGACAGGGGAGTGGGAAAGCTTTATACTGGAAAAAAGAGAGGCTCTAGGTGTATTCTGATTGGAGCCTATTATTGTGGGGAGGCTGTAAGGGCACTAATGATCTAAAAGTAGGGCATCCTATGTGTTCAATTAGGGAAGCATATTTGGCTTTCTCTGGTCCTGAATTGGAAGTGGAGACAAAAATGGGGATGCTGTCAGTTATTAATCACGTTTTGACCACTTAGGGCAAATTGCTACAGGGATTATTGTTTGGTTTCCTGGTCTGGTTGCTAGAGATAGGGGACTGACTTCCTACAAGTCTTATAGATAGCAGTCTGGTTTCCTGGACTAGTTACTGTGGATAATGGGTTGGTTTCTGGTCTTGTTGCTACACATTATAGATAAGATTTCTGTTATATATATTGTCTGGCCAGTATCCACTTTTATATTCAGTCTCTCATTCTCTACTACAGAAGTGAGGAGTAGCAATATGGAATGTGTCTTCTTTTATTTCACACTCTCGGGTGAGAACTTTCCGAGATAATTTCTTGGTTTGAGAGACAAATATTAGGACACACTATGGTGTTCATATATCCAAGCCACATCTTGTAATCAACTTTACTGCTAATATGGCGGATATATTGACTTCTGACCTCTGGGTTTTTCAAATTAGTACTAAACTCAGGGGTGAAGACATGGATGAGGTCAACAAATAAACCTCTAGCCCTATGGAGGACTAATATTCACACAGAATTGAGGAAATATCTTAATGGGCAGAAAACTCTTAAATCCATTCCCATCCTTTTGTTAATACCCGAACTATGTATCTAACACACTTTATTTCAAACCTTAATCCCTTTATGTTTTATTTTCATTTTCTTTCCTTTGTGGTTCCAAATTATTACTTTAGGGTGCCTTCGGTTACAATTTTTCCCTTTTTTATAACCCTATTGATGGGGATGTGGTTCTTTTTGTTCCTGTATATAAATTACATGTTACTTGGACTTGGGCTACAGGATGCAGACATTAAGAAAACACATAAGGCTATAAAATATTATGGGCATCAAGGTGCCTGGGCAGGGTGATGAGCCTGAGTTCTCTTTTCTTTATTCAGCTTTATTGAGATATAACTGATATTACATATGTCATATGTAAATTTAAAGCGTATAATACGGTGATTTGACTTGTTACATGTATATATTGGAAAATGATTATAATAATAAGATGAGTTAATACCTCTACCTCCTTATATAATGATCATTTTTTGTGGCAGTAACAGGGCTTTTTTTTTCTTTTTAAGAGAGAGAGGAGGGGGAAGAACAGAAAGAGAGGGAGAGATGGAAACTTAGGTAGACCCCACGATGCAGGACTTGATCTCAAAACCCTGAGATCATGACCTGAGCTAAAATCGAGTCAGATGCTTAAGTGACTGAACCACCTAGGTGCCCCTGGAGTGGCAGTAACATTAAAGATCTACTCTGCTATTAACTTTCAAGTATACAGTACTATACCATTAATTATCATCACCAGAACTTATTCCTCTTATAGTTGGGTGTTTGTACACTTCGATCAACATCTCCCATTTCCCCCATCCCCAGTCTCTGGAAAGCATCATTCTACTTTCTAGTTTTATGATTGTGTCTTTTTAAGATTATACATTTAAGTGAGAACATGTAGTATTTGTCTTCTTTTGACTTATTTCACTAGTACAATACCCTCAAGTTCTATCCATGTTGTCACAAAAGGCAGGATTTCCTTTTTTATGCCTAATATTTCATTTTATATATATATATAAAATATAAAATATGTTATTATAAGTGTATATTACATTTTATTTATATTATATATTATATTATTTTTAATACATTATGTTATATGTATATATAAATATTACATTTTTTAATCCATTTATCCATCGATGAACACTGTTTGTTTCCATTCCTTGGTTATTATGAATAATATTGCAATGGACATGAAAATACAGATTATCTCTTCAAGATAGTGATTTTATTTTCTTCTATGTACACCCAGAAGTAGAATTGCTAGATCTTATGGTAATTCTATGTTCAATTTTTTGAGGAACCTCCATACCCTTTACCATAGTGGCTGTATCAATTTACATTCCCACCCATGCACGAGGTTTCTCTTTCTCCATAGCCCTGCCAAAACATTTAATGTCTTTTGTCTTTTTGGCAATAGCCATTGTAACAGGTGTTAAGTGATATTGTAGTTTTGATTGTATTTCCCTGATAATTAGTGATCTAGAACCTCTGTTTATTTCCTAGGCATTTATATGTCTTCTTTGGAAAAATGTCTATTCAGATCTTCCACTCATTTTTTAATTGGTTTGTTTTGTTTGTTTGTTTGTTTTTGCCATTGAGGTGTAGAAGTACTCTATATCTTTTGGATATTGATATCTTATGATATTTTGGATACCTTATCAGATAGATGGTTTGCAAATAATTTTTCTAATTCAATACTTTGTCTTTCATTTTGCTGATTGCTTATTTTGCTGTCCAGAAGCTTCTCAGTTTAATGTAGTCCTATTTGTTTATTTTAAAAATTATTATTACCTTTGATTTTGGCATCATATCTGAGTCTAATCTCTTATATATTGTTTTGGGATGGGTGCATTGAAGAGATAAATCTGAACAAGTAAAATGCCAGAAACCTTAAGTCCTACCCTTTCCTGTCAGGCATATTGGTTATGGGTTATTATCCTGATGAAAGAAAGAGTGGGGCTAGATTAGAAGCCAACACAGAAAGATTCTGAAATGAATTGGGAATCCCATTGAACTTTTTTGTGATGTGAGGCAGACTATGGAGTCATCTACCCTGAGAATTTATGATTCAAATGCCTCTTTTCTCACTTACACTAACCTTGAACTCCAAAGGTCTATGATAATGAAGGGGAGGAGAGCCAGAGAGGACTACATATTCCTTGATAAATTTACTGAAATAAAGTTACATACTGATTAGCTGACTAGTAAATCCTCATCATAATCCTGTGAGGTAAGAATTATATCCACGTTTTCCAAACCAGGGAGCTGAGGAACAAATAGGAAAACTACCTTGCCCAAGTCCACATGACTTCACAAAGGAAAAAAAATGAGAGAAAAGACAGAAAATATGTAGAATTACTGAGGTGTGGAAATAAAAAGAGTCTAGAAATCGAATTATTTCCACTGTATCCATGTGAAAGGGGGAAACTGTGAATGAATTAAAGCAGGTATGTTAGAGAATCCAAGCTCCCCCCAATTCAACACTTGACTCCTCTCCTTCTACCTCCTACAGCTTCCTCCCCAAATCTTGACAAACAGCAAAGCACTTCCGAAATGAATTCTCAAGCAAACTGTTCTGAGAGCTGTCGGGATGGGATTGTTCCAACAATCCAGACAAGATGTACAAAACCTAGCATCATCTCCGACCAGTCTGATCACAAATTTTGTAGGAGTTACAGATGAAGAAAACTGCCACCCAAGCCAGACTGTGAGGATACTATTCCTTTCTCCCCTCGCTCTATGAAACTCCAATCTTGCTTTGATTCAAAGTTACCTGGTCTTCAGCTGCTCCTGGATTCACATCAGCTGAACAAAGCCTTGAATTTCTATCTGAGTCACTAAAACTGTTCATATTCTTTGATGAAAACATAAATTATTTTTAAATAGGTGACACCAGATCGAGAAGCTTATTTGATTGGGGGAGTTAAGGCTCAAAGGACATAAGGAGACGGCAAAACAAAGATACAGAAAAATTGTTCATTAAGAAACTAAGAGCATTTTGGAAGACTGCAGGTAAATCAATTCAAGCGCACATGTATAACAATGTCGGAATTAACTTGTACCTCCCCTGAGAGGAAAAAATCACCAATTAGATTAAAGTGCTCATGTCTTTTTTTTTTTTCCCCAGACTCTATGCCTTTCCAAAGTTACTTAAGTCAGTGCACCTTTTCCTCCCAAGATTGTTTCATTCATTTCTTTTTTTTTTTTTAAAGATTTTATTTATTTATTTGTCAGAGAGAGAGAGAGCGAGCACAGGCAGACAGAGTGGCAGGCAGAGGCAGAGGGAGAAGCAGGCTCCCCACAGAACGAGGAGCCCGATGTGGGACTCGATCCCAGGACGCCGGGATCATGACCTGAGCCGAAGGCAGCGGCTTAACCCACTGAGCCACCCAGGCGTCCCTGTTTCATTCATTTCATTCTGCATTCCATTCCATCCCAGGATCCACTGACTTCCTAAGTGATATTTAAATTTTGCATATAGAAAAGTCTGCTCTTTCTGCTGTCAGGTTCAATGGGTTTTGATGACCGTATTGTAATGCATATCTACAAGAATAGTCTCATCTCCCTAAATTATCTGCTGGATTTCACTGCCCTCGTCCCTCAAATCCATTCTACCATTGCTATAGTTTTTCTGTCTCTGGAATGTCCTATAATTGGAATCATATAATATGTCCTTCTAGTCTGGCTTCCTTCATGGTATTTATTTAAGGCTCATCCACGTCATTTCATTTTTTGATAGCTCATTTCTCTTTATCATTGAATGGATGTACCACAGTTGGTTTATCTAATCATGTTTAAATTTGTAGTTTCCTCTAGTTTTGGGTGATTACAAATACAGCTGCTATAAACATTTGAGTTCAGGCTCTTGTGTGGACACAGGTCTTCAAATCAATTAGGTAAATGGATAGGGACGTGATTGCCAAATCCTATGGTAAGGTTGTATTTAGCACTGTAGAAAAACTGCTAAACCATATCCCAGAGTGGTTTTTCGGTTTTGTGCTCCTAGTGTCAATGAATGAGAGTTCCTGTTGTTTCCTGTTGTGTCAGGTTTTTTTGACTTTGGCCATTCTAATCGCTGTGTCTCATTCTGGTTTTGATTTGAAGTTTTCTACTGACAAGTGATGTTGATCATCTTTTCATATGCTTACTTGCCAATTGGTACATCATCTTTGTTGAGCTGTCTTCTGCCCTTTTTTTTTTTTTTTTTTACTGTGTTGTTCTCTTATTGTTGAGTTTTAAGGTGTTCTTTGTATATTTTGAATACAAATCCTTTATCAGTTATGTGTTTTGCAAGTATTTCTCCCAATCTGGGTCTTGTGTTTTCATTATTTTAACTGTGTCTTGCAGAGTAGAAGTTTTAAATTTATTAAATAGTCTAATTTTTCTATCATGGATTATGCTTTTTGTATTATACCTAAAAATGTGTTGCCAGGCCAAAGATCAAGTATATGCTACCCTCTCTTCTAGAAATTTTGAGATTTTGCATTTTACAGTTAGATCTGTGGTCCATTTTGAGTTAATTTTTATGAAAGTCATAAGGTCTATGTCTAGGTTCATTTTTTTGCATATGGACATCCAATGTTCCAGCAGGGGTTGTTGAAAAGAATATCCTGTTTATGTGGAATTGCTTTTGATTCTTTGTCAAAGATTAGTTGACTATATCTGTATGAGTCAATTTCCTGGACTCTCTGTTCCATTAATCTATGTGTTTATTTTTTTTCCAGTTACATGTTGTCTCAATTATTGTAGTTCTATAGTAAGTATTAAGTTGAGTAGGATGTATCCTACAACTTTGTTCTTCAGTATTGTGTTGACTATTTAGGGTCTTTTGCCTTTTATATAAACTTTCGAATCAGTTGGTATTTATGAAATAGTTTGCTGAGATTTTGATTGGGATTTGTTGAATCTATAAATCAAGATGAGAATGATTGACATCTTAACAATATTGTCTTCTAAACCACAAACTTGGAATATGTCTCTATCTTTTTTTAAATTCCTCTTTGATTTCTTGCATCATAGTTTTATAGTTTTATTTTTTTAAGATTTTACTTATTTGAGAGAAAGAAAGAAAGAAAAAGCACACGCAGGAGGGAGAGGCTGAGGGAGAGGGAGAAGCAGGCTCCCTGCTGAGCAAGGATTTTTTTTTTTTTTAGCCCATGCAAGACTCGATCCCTGGACCCTAGAATCATGACCTAGCTGAAGGCAGATACTTAACCAACTGAGCCACCCATGTGCCCTGTAATTTTATAGTTTTTGTATACAGATGAGCATATATATTTTTTATATTTATAATTAAGATTATTACCTTGGGGATTTTATTATAATGATAACTTTTAAATTTTAAATTCAAATTGTTTATTACTGGTAGATATGAAACCAATTGACTTTTGTATATTAACCTTTATTCTGTTACCTTGCTATACTTGGCTGTTAGTTCCAGAAGTTTTTTGATTTTTTTAAAATCAATTCTTTGGGTTTGTATACAGATAATCAAATTATCTGCACAGGTCATCTTATTACTTCCTTCTCAATCTGTATGCCTTTTAATTTTATCTTATTTCACTAATTAGCACTTGCAGGAGTGGTCAGATAATACATTCTTACGTATTCCTAGTCTAAGGAGGAAAGCATCCATTTTCTCACCATCAGGTATGATGTTATTTGTAGGGGTTTTGTACGTATTCTTCCTTAAATAGAGGAATTCCCCTCTATTCCTACTTGCTGAACATTTTTATTATGAATTGGTTTTGGATTTTGTTAAATGTTTTTTTTTTCTGCATCAATTGACATGGTCATAGGATTTTTCTTCTTGAACCTATTAATGTGGTAGATTAATTTGGTTAATTTTTGAATGTCAGGTCAGCATACCTGAAATAAATCTTGCTTTGTAATGGTGTATGCCATTTTATCCATTGTTGGATTTTATTTGCTCATATTTTATTGAGGATTTTTGCATTCATGTTCATCAGAAGTACTGATCTATATTTTTCCTTTCCTGTAATGTCTTAATCTTATTTTTATTTCCACTTGTATTTTCTGGAAGAGATTGTGGAGAACTGGTTTAATGTCTTCCTTAAATATTTGATTGAATTCCCCAAGAAAACCGTCTTGGCCTGGTGCCTTCTTTTAGGAAGATTATTAGTTGCTCATTCAATTTCATGAATGGATATAGACCAATCTGGATTAGCTATATCTCCTTCTGTGATTTTGATAGTTTATGTCTTTCAAGGAATTGGTTCATTTCATCTAAGTTATCAAGGTTTTGGGCAGAGAGTTGTTCATACAACTGTTCTGTTATTATCCTTTTAATATCTATGGGATCAGTGTGATGAAGCTTTTTCATTTCTGCTATTGTTAGTCTGTATTTTCTCTCTTATTTTCTTGTTTAACCTAGATAAAGGTTTATAATTTTCACTAATATTTTCACAAGGTAAGAATGTAGCCATAGCCCTAGACTATCTTCTCCTAGGCTTCTTATTAGATAAGAAAAATTCCAAAGCTTTACTTTGTTTGAGCCATAACTTTTTTTTTTTACAAGCAGATGAACTTAATCCTTAACACTACCCCCTGCACCTCACCTCTCATTCTTTGTGAATCTACTGTCTGTTCTAAAGTTTAAGAGTTGCACTCCCTCTTTTCTCTTTCTTCCCTCCTCCCTCTTGTATTTGTCCTATCAATTATTCTATCAATTGGCACCTAACAGGGTAGATACTAGATAAACACTGGTTGAATGAGTGAATAAGTTATCTTGATTATAACAATTTCTAAGCATGTAAGAGGGGTAAGAGCCCACTCACAAATCCATCTCCAGTATCTATACCATGAAACAACTCCTAAGAGAAACAGACATGTATGTCTTTACCTAACCGCAAGATTAGAAAATTTCCAAAGCAAAACTAAGGCTTGAATGATTACCAGAATCATTTGTCAAAACAAGTACTTTAGCCAAATACTCAGTCCCCAGCAGGACATATTTCTGCCCAAATTATCTGGATAATTAGTTTAGTCTTCCAGTTGGCTTTTCTGTGGCCTCCTATGGTCCTTATAAACTCCCAAAGCTACGGTTATGCCAGTGCTTGGCTCAGGGGTAGAATGCAGGTAAGTGAGGGTGGAAAGCACTGAAAATCCAACAGCAAGGTCCAAAGGCACTTTTTCTGGGTAGTCCTATGTCTTGCTTTTTTGTGGTTTTGTTTTGTTTTGTTTTGTTTTTTGTTTTTCCCCTGGGAAGGCAGGGGGGAAAATGTCAAATGAAAAGAGAACTAACCTACATAATTGCATTTCTCTTCTTGGCACTTTTCATTATCTGAAGTTATATTTTGTTTTTCTTTAAGTTTGATTTCTTTCCCCTCCCTTTAGTTGTGAGCTCCATGAGGGCAAGGGCCATCTCTGTCTTGTTGTTCTCTTAACATGAAAACTTGGCACATAAGGGATGACCAATAAATACGCCTCAGATGAATGGATGCATCAGTGAATGGTTCAAAAATAAACCAAAAGCCTCTGAGGCAAGCACAGCTCTCCTCTATGGAGGTTCCCCCCCTCCAAGAAATTGGTAATTTTCTTTTTTATTTTATTTTAATTTATTTTATTTTCAGTGATCTAAAATTCACTGTTTATGCACCACACCCAGTGCTCCATGTAATACGTGCCCTCCACAATACCCACCACCAGACTCATCCAACCTACCACCCCCTTCCCCTCCAAAACCCTCAGTTTGTTTCTCAGAGTCCATAGTCTCTCATGGTTTGTCTCTCCCTCTAATTTCCCCCAACTCCCTTCTCCTCTCCTTCACCCAATGTCCTCGTGTTATTCCTTATGCTCCACAAGTAGGAGAAAACCGTATGATAATTGACTCTCTCTGCTTGACTTACTTCACTCAGTATAATCTCCTCCAGTCCATGTTGATACAAAAGTTGGGTATTCATCCTTTCTAATGGAGGCATAATACTCCATAGTGTATATGGACCACATCTTTATCCATTCATCTGTTGAAGGGCATCTTCTATGGGGTTTTGTGTTAAGATCTCTGTTTGGAATCAGATTGCCCAGGTTTGTATTCTTGTACGGTCTATTGCCAGCTTGCAACTGGTCTTATTTTCTTCATCACACTAAACTTATTTCCTTATCATAAAATGGAAGCAATAATTATGCTCTCCAATATGCTCAATATACTACCAATTACCAAGTGCAAATTTATTTTTGCTCCAAAAATTGTGTTGAAAAGATTCTGAAAAGGAAGTACCCAGGATCAATTTGCAGTGTACAAGACTAGAGATTCATACCTTTGTGCTAAGCATCACGACTTCTAATTAGTCTAATTTCCTAATCCATCATGTCTAAATGATCTCTTAGGTTTCCTTTTGCTTCAGCATTCCATAACCAGGTGACCAAGTGTGCAGTTCTGAGGGCCTTCCCTATGCTACTCCCTTCTCCTCTCCCCAGTGAAGAGTGCCTTGACACGTCTTGCTCTCTTAGAACCCCATCATCTTTCCTCATAGTAATAGGCCCAAGTACAGAGCACATGGTTTCTCTTAACTTTGCAGCATCTTGCAGTGAGTAGAATGTGTTTGGCATACCCATGAACCACTACAGGGAAAGGCCAACAAAACAACTACAGGGAAGGGCCAACAAAACAAAGTCTAATTCACCTCTTCCAAGTCAGTATCTGATGGGGCTTGGAGGAGAGTGAGACATTATTGTTTTATGTTCGTCAGAAAAGACTGAGGCCTGGCAAGGAGTATCTTAGTGGCTAATGTAACAAAGAAAAACACTGTAACAGCCACTGAGTTATTCAGAACATATTCATGTTTCCCTCTGTCTGGGCATAGGACTCACAGGTTCCCCATAAATAAAAGGCAAACATAAGTTTCTCAGAACTTGCTCATTTTTATGCAGAGGTATTCCTAATAGCAGCCAATGTTCTGCTAAAACCAGAGGCTTTATAAATCCATTCTTCCCTCCTACTTGCCTGTGCTCTGATAATCAGCAAAACAAGAGTTTTATTCCAAAGTGCCTAATAGTGTTCATTGAAATACCATCTGCACATAGTGAAGTAGTTAGTTGGTGGGTTTTTTATTTCCATCCTTCTGGAAAGGACTCCAGGATTTTAGTTGTCTCTATCACTAGCTGTATGATTGCAGTATTTTATTCAAGAATAACAACCCCACCCCCACTGACAATGAATCACAACTTTCTATATCAATGTTCTTGTATATCTCTCTATGTTGGATTTTGCTTTGGCCAATGGATCATCAGCAAATAGGACTCCAGCAGAGACTCAATAAGCACTCATACATCCTCATGTAATGGAGTCCAGAGCTGTGTCCTTCAGATTCAAAAGCCATAGGGACAGAGAGGGACAACTATCTGGTATATCCCAATTTAGCCCTCCAGAACTTCTCTAGCTGCATTCAGTCATATGAGCAAATCCAGGGAAACCATTGGAAAATCCACCCAGCTAACCCACAGAAATTTGAGAAATGGCAAATTATTTTAAGTCCTTGTTTTTTTTTCCCCCAATGCCAGTACGATTAATGTAAGGTGTTATATTAGTTTCAGGTGTACAATATAGTAATCCAGCAATTCTATACATTACTCTGTGCTTATCACAGTAAGTGTATGCTTAATCCCTCCCCTTCACCTATTTTACCCAGCCCACCCACCCACCTCCCCTCTGGTTACTACCAGTTTGTTCTCTATATTGTGTTTTGTTTGTTTTCCTCTTTTCTTCTTTATCTTTTTGTTTCTTAACTTCCACATATGAATGAAATCGTATGGTATTTGTCTTTCTCTGGCTTATTTCACTTAACACTATATCTTATATCTATATTATAGATATATCTATATTATATATAGATTCATCCATGTTGTTACAAATGACAAGATTTTCTTTTTTTATGGCTGAATAGTATCCCCATCATGTGTGTGTACATATATATAATATATATATTATACATATTTATTATATATATAAAAATAAATACAATTTAAATAGTTTCATTTTAATTTTTAAATATAATTTAAATTATATAAATATAATTTAAATGGTATAAAAATATAAATATAATAAATATAAGTTATATGCCTATATACATATTATATCTTCCTTATGTATTCTATATATGGATACTTAGATTTCTTCCATAATTTGACTATTGTAAATAATGCTGCAATAACTTTTTCAGTTACATATATTTTTTTCAAATAAGTGTTTTTATATTCTTTGAGTAAATATTCAGTAGCAGAACTATTGGGTCATATGGTAATTCTATTTTTAATTTTTTGAGGAAACTCCATACTGTTTTCCACAGCAGCTGTACCAGTTTGCATTCTGAACAATACACGAGCTTTCCTTTTTCTCCACATCCTACACTTGTTTCTTATGTCTCTTATTTTAGCCATTCTGACAGGTATAAGGTAATATCTCATTGTGATTTTGATTTGCATTTCCCTGATGATGAGTGATGTTGAGCATCTTTTTACATATTTGTTGTTCATCTGTATGTCTTCTTTTTTTTTCTTAAAATTTTATTTATTTATTTGACAGATCACAACCAGGCAGAGAGGCAGGCAGAGAGAGAGAGGAAGGGAAGCAGGCTCCCTGCTGAGCAGAGAGCCTGATGCAGGGCTTGATCACAGGACCCTGAGATCATGACCCGAGCCGAAGGCAGAGGCTTTAACCCACTGAGCCACCCAGGCGCCCCTGTATGTCTTCTTTGGGGAAATGTCTGTTCATGTCTTCTGTCCATTTTGTAAATTGGATTATTTGGGGTTTGGGGGAGTTTTTGTTTTTTTTTGTTTTGTTTTTATGTTATTATCGTTGTTGTTGTTGTTGATGTTGGATAGTATAAGTTCTTTATATATTCTGGATACTATGACCTTATCAGATATATCATTTGCTAATATCTCCTCCCATTCACTAAGGTTGTCTTTTGTTGATTGTTTCCTTTGCTATGCAGAAGCTTTTTATTTTGATGAAGCCACTGGGTTTTGAGAATGTTGGTTATGTATTGACAAGCAGCTGGTACTGTGACTTTGGGCTGGTTTCATAAGCCTTGGAAACCTGAGTTTCCTCTTCTACAAAATGGGAATAATGGCATTCACCCTACAAGGATATTGTGAAGATTAAATATAATGATAAATTTGATTATCCCTAACACTGAGCCTGGCCCATAGTAGACCCTAGGCTTTTAATACATTACATATTTTTATTACTACTTTTGCTGCCTCTGTATGTGTAGCAGAAAAAATGAATTGCTTTTTATCATGAAAATTTAGTGTATTTTCCTGAAAAATTATTTTATAGGTACATCAGGGTGACTAATCAAGATGAGAAGTTTCCTTATAAATAAAGGAATTATTTTATTTGAACTTTTAAAAAGGGGGGCACTTTTAGAAGTTGTTTCACTTAAGGAAAAATGACTTTTTCTCAGAGCAGCAACATTCACCTAGCTAATGTTGACTTTTTTTTTTTTTTTTGCAAATATTTCAGTGGACTATGCACTTTGACTAGACAGTAACCACAAGGAGAGACTGTGTGGTGATATGAGTTTAAAAAAACATATAACAAACTCAGAACATAATTGGGGGAAAGAGCTTATTCATCTCTGAGACAAAAAACATCAACCATCACATACCTCGATGCTTACTGAAACCAAAATATGGCACAAATGATTTGTTATGAATATAAATTTGTAGAAAAATAAGTCTAATGGTGTAATTATAGAGAAAATCTCAGCCCTGTTTATCAGGCATTTTAAACAAAAATTTTCTAAAGAAGTGCAATGGTAGATCAGTATATTTGAAAAGATGATGTACTTTTAAATAGCTGAAGGATTCAGAGTGGTTCAGTCCATTGAAAATAGATTTATTGCCGTAGAAAACATCATTAGGCCCAATGGACATTCAAGATGAGATAAACAAAACAGGAAGAATATAAGATGATGAAATTACTTTGGCCCTTTCAATATATTGTGTAATGGGATTCTTGGGCTATTATTGACTGGAGTTGGTGAAAAGCTAGAAAATATATACAACATTACCAGAGAAATTATCAGTATAAAAACACAAAACAATCCAGAAGCTAATTTGGGTCAGACTTCCAGGGAGGTTAGAAATGATTTAAACTATTTTTTGACTTGAGATTTTTTTTAGGGGGGGGTGGAGCTTTATTTTGGCAAATTTTTGTAACTTTCCTGTGTTCCAATAATAAATATTTATGATAACTTGGATTATGGATTACACTTTAAAATGCAACAGAAACGTGGCAGAGCAGCAAGGGTACATTCCTTGGACTCAGAAGGCCTTATTTCAAGTTAATGATTATGTGACTTGAATAAGCCACCTTATTGGATCTAAGTCTCTACATCTTCAAAATGAAGGTATTGGAAGTTAGTTATTAGATATTTTTAAGATCTAAAAAATACCTGATTTTCCCTAATTTTGTGTTTTAAAGTTAGGCATTTGTGTTATGCTAATCAACTGTCCCCAAAGATATCCAGATCCTAATCCTTGGGACTTGTAAATATAACTTTTTATGACCAAGGGGACTTTCCAAATGTGACCAATTTAAGGGTCTTAAGAAGAAACAATTATCCTGGATTATTTGGTTGGGTTCTAAATATAATCACAATCATCCTTATAAGAAAGAATCAGAGAGATATTTGACTACAAATGAAGTAGGAATCATGACAAGAGATGCAAGGGGTTACAGGGGTTATAAGTCAAGGAATGCAAGCAGCTTCCAGAAAGTAAAAAGAGCAAGGAAACAGATTCTCCCCTAGAGCCTCCAGAGGAATCAGTTTTGCTGACACCTTAACTTTAGCCTAGTGAAACTGAATTTCAGACTTCTGGCTTCCAGAACTATGAGAGAATAAAAGTGTGTTGCTATAAGCCACTAAGTGTGTTATAATCTGTGATGGTGATATCAGGAAACTAATATAGTAGTTGAAAACCCTAACACCGCTTTAAGATATAAATGACTTAAATCATGAAATAGTAACTACAGATTTGGTCGTTTATTAAGGGACTTATTTGGTGCCAAGTATGGAAGAGATATGAAACCTGGTCCTGGGGTTGAGACATAAGTCAGAGTTGTATTAGTTAGGATGCTTTGGCCTTGAGTAACAGAAAACTCAACCCAGACATGTTTAAACATTAAAACAGATTTATGAACATGAGTTCATGAACTGAAAAAATGCAGAGGCAGGACAGAGTTTAGGAATTGGTACTTCTCAAAAATGGGAAATGGATTCTAGGAAAACAACTTCTGCAACAGTATTCATAAACATCATGAATATTTGAAGGGGCAGAGACAAAGTATAATCAAAGAAGTGTAAGATATTGTGATAAATCTATCCTAAGGATATCTTTTAAAATGCTGTGGATACAATAGCCAAACTGTAGAAAGAGCCCAGATGTCCATCAACAGTTGAGTGGATAAAGAAGATATGGTATGTGTGCGTGTGTGTGTATACATATATACAATGGAATATTACTAAGCCATCAAAAATGAAACTTGCCATTTGCAATGATGTGGATGGAAATAGAGGGTATTATGCTAAGTGAATTAAGTCAGTCAGAGAAAGACAATTATCATGTGATTTCACTCATATGTGGAATTTGAGAAACAAAATAGAGGATCATAGGGGAATGGAGGGAAAATAAAATAAGATGAAATCAGAGAGGGAGACAAACCATAACAGACTCTTAACTCTAGGAAACAAACTATGGGTTGCTGGAGGGGAGGTGGGTAGAGGGATGGGACTAATAATACAATATATGTTAATTGTATTTAAATAAAGTTAAAATTTTTTAACTGTGGATAAATATAGAAACAATGTGGAAGAATGAAGAAATCTGACTGGGATGCTTTAGGGTCAGTTTCTTGGGGGAGTAACATATAAACTGAATCTTGAAAGATGAGTGAGTTAGTCAGATGGAGCAGGGGGGTGGTATTCCAAGAAAAGAATACAGATCGTTCAAGACTAAGGAAGGATGAAAACATGAGCTCAGTGAGAAGTGCAGTGTGGTTAGGAGTCCATAGTGGGACTGAAGGGGTTGAAAGGTTAAGAGTGCCATGGGACGTGAAGCAGGAAAACAGGACTGGGGCCAGAACTTATAAATTTTAGTTTCTGTAGATCTCACAGGTCATTGTGAGGAGTTTGGTCTTCATCCTGATAACATAGGAATCAGGGGCCTTGTTACTGATCTACAGAATAGGGAACTATAGAATAGACAGAACTTTGCAATTCCCGGACTTAGAAGCTAAGGAAGAAAGAGCTGCGTGCGGGACTACTGTGGAGGATCTGGCGTAAGTGAGAGATCTTTAGGTAGCCAGGAATGAGTCTGTAGTGCCCCATACCCTGAGACAGGCATACACAGTGAGCTGACAGAGCTGTGGGAAGTGTCTGTCTCTCCCTACATGCACGAGGATAGGGAGGTGTGGAGATGTAAAAGAACTTGTCCAAAGTCACGGGACAGAAAGTTTCCGATTCTGCCAGATTCACTCAAAAAATATGCAAGATTCAAACCCAGGCCCCCAGACTCCAAAGGTCATGCTTTAAACACTTCTGCCACATGGCTTCCAGTGGCTCTTTCTATGGGTGTTAATGAGCACCTGTTCTGCAGATAGAAGCGGAAGCTCAGAGAATTGATTTGTTCGAGGCTATATGGCCATTCAGTAGTAAATCTCGGCCTTGCAAGCTGGCTTTTTTCATTTCAAGTCCAGTGCTATTTCCATTACCAGGCATTGTCTTTCTGTAAAATTTTGCTGTCCAGGGACCTTTTTAATTTTTTTCTTTAGAACATATACAGGCAATTCTTTGATGAGATTGGATCAAGTAAAATTCTTCAGAGAGAAAAAACAAATTATTCTAGAGTAATTCCCTTTGGCAGTAGAATTCAGCGTGGGTGGCTTTGATCCCCAGGGGACATTTGGCAATGCTAGGAATGGTCTTTAGTTGTCACAATTGGGTGTGAGTGATGCGAGCATCTAATGAGTAGAGACCAGATGTGGTACCCAACATCCTACAGTGCATAAGCCAGCCTCCCACAGCAAAGACTTTCCCAGCTTCAAATGTCAATGAGAAATTCTGGCGTATAGCAATAATGCTTTTGCTTGGTAGATGGGGTCATTGTGGACCACCATCTCTCCGAACTTCCCAAGCACAGAAAGCTCTGCTTTCCCTCTCCTGTTTGAGCTATTACACTGATTTTTGGCCTTTATGCTGTCCCTTGACCATCATTTTAAATAATGCAGAATATTAAAACCCATGTCCCAAGAGGCTGGCCGGATATATTTTCAGAAGGAAACTTTCTAGGAAATCTTTAAAATAGTTTTAGTCTTAAAAGTTGAGTAAGGCACCTAATGACACCATACCTAAAGGAAAAGCCTAAATTTTAGTTGAAGACAAGTGGTTTAGACAGCAGTTGTAGAAGATGCATAAATAATTGGATTGGAACGTTACCCTAGGGCAGGTTCGGTGACGGGTTTCACCCTTATTTCCATTTGTCCTTTCTTCCTTGTCTGTCTCCCACAGGGTCATGCCTCCTCCTTCTGTTCCCTTAAAGAAACTCTGCAAATTCCTATGAGCTCTGAGGAGACACAATTTTGGTCTATGTTTTGGTTAAGTCCTTCTCTTATTATAGTGATTTTTTTAAAATTTGAATTGGCAACATTATACATACTCATTTTCAAAGTTATCAACAACACTGAAAAGGATAAAGAAGCAGAAGAAAAAAATCATCCATTATCTCATAGCCCAGTAGTAATTGTGGGTGAGTTCAACAGTTTTAAATATTTTATTCTTTTTTTGATATAGATGATTTAATGTTTTAGCTTCAAAGTTTTGTGCCCTTTTGTTTTTCTTAGCATTATTTTATAAGCATTCCCCCATCCCATTAAAAATTCCTTGGCAATCTATGATTAATGGATATAGAGTCTTCCATTTGTGGGACATATCTTTTTTTTTTTTTAACTAATGTTCCATTGATGCCTATTTCCTCTTTTCTCCCACTATTATAAATAAGTCTGCTATGAATACCTTTGGAAATAAATCTTTCCCTGTATTTCTTTTTTTTTTTTTTTTTAAGATTTTATTTATTTATTTGACAGAGAGGGACACAGCGGGAGAGGGAGCACAGCAGGGGGAGTGGGAGAAGGAGAAGCAGACTTCCTGCCAAGCAGGGAGCCCAACACAGGGCTTGATCCCCGGACCCTGGAATCATGACCTGAGCCGAAGGCGCTTAACACCTGAGCCACCCAGGTGCCCCTTTCTCTGTATTTCTGATTATTTTTTCAGGTTATATTCCTAGAAGTGCTCAAGCTTTGGGTCAAAGAGCATGAGAGCTTTTATGGTTGGCCAAATCGCTTTCCAAATTATATTAAATTGCTACCACCCCAGCATGCATAAGAATGCTTAGTTTTGTAAGCATCCCCAGATCAAAAGAAAAAGTTTCTTTAAAGAAATACCTAAGTAGAGTATAGTGGTATGTACCAGAGTTTTTAGATTGGAGAACAGAGCCCTAAAAAAATAAATAAATAAATAAATAAATAAATAAATAAATAAATAAATCTTAAGAAATAGATCAGTAGCAATTAGCTTGGGAAAGTTAAATGCAGATGCCCACCTTTCTTTTTTTATTACATAGCCAAAAGGGCAGTAACTGACTTCTCCTTTTCCCTCATCAGTCTGTCAGCATCATGTCTGAAAATATTTGTTGACTTTAAACCAAAAGTTTGTTTTAAAATCTTTTTTTAATTTTATTTATTTATTTATTTGACAGACAGAGATCACAAGTAGGCAGAGAGGCAGGCAGAGAGAGAGGAAGGGAAGCAGGCTCTCTGCCGAGCAGAGAGCCCGACGTGGGGCTCGATCCCAGAACCCTGGGATCATGACCTGAGCCGAAGGCAGAGGCTTTAACCCACTGAGCCACCCAGGTGCCCCCAAAAGTTTATTTTAAACAGGTGGAATTTTCCAGGAGCTTCATATTTCTATCTAGCTCCTTATACTAGGTCAGGGGCCAGCTCGGTTCACAAGCGAATTAGCTGAGACAAGCCAAAGGTATTAAGTGACAACACTCGTAATTTATAAAGTAGATATTATTCTGATTGGAAGTATCTATAAATGGTTCTTTCTTCAGTGTCTTTCAGTAATGGGCTTATTGTAGATAAAAAAGGAGCATTCCTTGAGGCCACAGATGTGCTTAACAAACCAGTGGAGAATGTAGAACAATTGCCAGATGGAAGATGAGGAAAATGAATTGGCCTCTGTGTGACATTAGATGGGGGCATGAAGACCACTGCTGGGGATAAGAGGAGGGAGCACCAACCCTGGGAGACTATGGTACCTGGGAAAGCTGAGGGTTACTGACATTTAAAAAGAAAATTAGGATACACCTAACATGTGCATATCAGGGCTGTTTAAGGGCGATCCCTAGACTGAAGAGTAGAAAGAGAATGGAATAAGGATATCAGGAAGTGGACCTCTGGGTAGCTCAGATGGTTAAGTGTCTACCTTCGGCTCAGGTCATGGTCCCAGGGTCCTGGGATTGAGCCCCTCATCGGGCTCCCTGCTGAGTGGGGAGGCCGCTTTTCCCTCTCCCTCTACAGCTCCCCCTGCTTGTGCTCTGTCAAATAAATAAATAAAATCTTAAAAAAATAAAAAAAGGAATATCAGGAAACAAGGTGCCATAAGAGGCAAATGTCAACTCTGCTTACTTTATTTGACTTGAAATTGTACCCAATCTCCTTCTGAACAGACAACATAGCTACAGATTAAAAGCCTAATCAAGGAAAGACATATAAGGCCTTTGACCCAAAGTAGGAAATGTACATTTTTAGGCTATGTGGCAGGAGACAATCCAGCCAGTGGAATCCAAATAGGACCTCTCTGCCTCTACCACCACTGCAACCACAGAGTTTAGCTGAACTCACCTTTCAACCTTTCTGTATTTGTAGCAATGTGTGCCTTACTCAAGCTTAAAACCAAATAATAGATCTCATGAGTACACAGAGTTTTCACATACTGAAGGTTTATAATCAAGAAAAAAAATGGAACTACCGTCCAATATGCTGCTCGTACAGTTCCCTCAGCTTGCAAGTTTTTGTGCTGTACGTGGTCCATAAGAGAGCTTGACCATTAATCCGAAAGCATCAAGGGAATGCTAATAAGAGGTAATAGATACTATTGTTCCCCAGCCCATGTGTGGTAGGTGTAGCTGAGGCTTTGCAGATGTCATATACGCACGCAGAGTGAACAATTTGGGCAATTATCCAAAAAAGCTTGACTATAAGGCTCACATTCACTTGACAAATCCCGATTGTTAACAAGAAACAATGTGCATATGGTTTTTCACCCCTTAGTTTGGTTCACCTTGAGGTTGTTTACTTGAGTCACTCATCTAGATAACTGCTTCATTTTTCCACCTTTCCTGGTTCCTGTAGTCACAACCCTCACATGTCAGAGTTCTGAGGGGTCTGAGAGAAGCCCCGTCTCAGGCTAGGGTAGGAGCTCCTTTCCCGTGCCAGACCCGTTGGTCTGTTTCCCTGTCCCGATTCCATTCTCAGGAGAGGAACTTGAAGCCAGAGCTCTGTTGAGATTGAAACTCAGCCTCTTCTCTCTTCTACCAGCAACTTTGGAGATTTGGGAATTATTTCCTTTGATAGACAGGAAGCAAAAACCAGCAGGAACCCACTGAATCAGGGCCCGGGACGTTGCTGCCATAGCTTGAATGCTGCTCTCTTGGAAGATGACACTCATTCTGTAGAGACCTGGAAATGTACTTTTCAATGTCTCCAGGTTTGCTCTGAGGGGGAGAAGCAGAGGGAGAGGGGAGGATGTTGGTGACTTCTGCTTTCCACATGGGTTAGATGCCTCATCGTGTCATGGGTATGAATCCCCCACCACATTACGCTTAAATGAAAGAACCATCATATAACTTCATTTTTCTTAATAAAATAAAACCTAGTATGAATTCCCATCCACAAGAACACGCAAGAGTTTCTATCTCTCGCTATGTTTTGGGTCTCTGCTATGTATTGGGACGTTTGTGGCCAGTGTGGGGCCATGACAATTCTGAGGGGTTAATGTGGTACCCAGGAAAGGAATGAAGGGCCTTAGTGATGCCATGTTGCTCATAGGCCTGTTGTGAGGTCCTCACCCTAGAGATTATGTCTCTTGCTATTACTTTCACAACTTGGCAGTTAAGGTCTATCCCCTGAAGACATCCCATGCTGACGTGCCATTTGGGAAACTGCTGGCTGGGTCTGGTCTCTGCCATTCTGAGAAATATTGCAAACTGCTATTCCTCTCCTAGTAGGTCTTCCCTGTCTGACTCAGGGCACCTGAATCCCAGCTTTTCCCCTTCAGTGACTTTGAAACAAACAAAAGTACCTGTTTACTTCTACAGGTATGTGTGTGTGTGTGTGTGAGAGAGAGAGAGAGAGGAAAGAGACTTAGTTTCAGATTTGTGTGGGAAGGAGGACTGGCGAGGCCTTAAGAAATACAATTCGTACCTCTCATCCCCAGAGTGAATGTTGTGATGCAGATACAAAAAGGTTGTGTTTTGTTTTGTTTTTACTTTTGGTGAGTTCATAGCAGCTTCCCCCAAAGCTCTGAAATGCTTCTGGTAGGTTTAATTGGAGGGGAGGGGTAGGTGGTGAGGAGGGTAGCAGGCATTTTAAGTGATTCTCCTTAATACTTTACCATATATTTTTGTTAAAAAACAACAATAAGAACCAGAGCAAAAGTGAGTGTAGGCGGAACTTAAGAAGAAAGCATTAGCATTGTGGTTCCAGGGTATCTACAATGTGTCTTAGTCCCTCCTGGACCAGCAGGTGAGCTATTTCTAACTCTCTTTTCAAGAATAGAAATAGGGTCGTTCTTTATGACTTCTGGCTAAGGCAGGAGATCATTACCAGCCTCCTGGCCATGAGGCGCACTTCTCACACTCTCCTTACAAGTTCAGAACCGAATCCATGATGTGAAGACCTACATCTGGCCCCCCATCACCCATGGCTTCAACGCCTATCGATACTCTGAATTTCCTCTTCCTTTTTAGCACTGTAAGAATCTCTTACTCTTGATTTTAAGCTTGCTTATATACCCAGCCATTGTTTTGTTCTGTTGTATCCAGGACTTAGAAGTGCCGGAAAGGTTCATTTGTTGTGCAAAGTTCTTTGATAATACATTCAGTTTCTTTAATAGGTAAGGCTAATCACTTTTTTAAAATCAGATTTTCTAAATTGTGTTTTACAAGGATTTTTTTCCTTTTCATTTAAGTTGTTGAATTTACTTGCGTATAGTTGTTCATAATTTCCTCATTATAATCTTATAATATCTGTAGAGTCTACAGTGATATACCATTTTTGTTTCTGGTATTGGCATTTTATGTTTTTCACTCTTTTTAAATTATTGTTCTTGCTAGAAGTTTCTCAATATTTTAAGTATTTTCAAGAATGAAAATATCACTGTCATTTTTTTCTGCCTTTTTGTCTGGTTTATATCCTATTGATCTGTTGTTACCTTTATTATTTCTTCCCCTCTACTTATTTTGGGTTGCTCTAATTTTTTAGCTTCTTAAGATAGAAACTTAGATAACTAATTTTAAGTCTTTCTTCTCCTCTAGTATTTACATTAAAGCCATAAATTTCCCTCTAGGCACTGCGCTATTGTTTCTCAGGTGCGTTCCAAAATGTTTCACTATTGTTCAGTTTGACACATTTTCTTATTCCCCTTCTTTCTTTCTTTCTTTTTTTTTAAGAGAAAGAGAGCCAGTGGCAGGGAAGGGACAGAGGAGAGAAAGGGAGAGAGAGAATCCTAAGCAGGTTCCACCCCCTGTGCAGAGCCCTATGGGGCTCAATCTCATGACCCTGAGACCATAACCTGAGCCAAAATCAAGAGTCAGGTGCTTAACCATGGAGCCACTCAGGTGCCCCTAATTTCTCTGATTTTTCTCTTGGACCTATATGTTTCTTAGAAACCTATTATTTAATTTCTAAATATTTGAAGATTTTCATGATATCTTATTGCTACTCATTTCTAGTTTGATTCCGTCACGGTCAGGAAATATATATTCCCCAATATCTCAACCTTTTGGAATTACTGAGGTTCATTTTATGGCTCAGGACACGGTCGGTTATGGTGAATATTCTATGTGTCTTTGGAAAGAATGGATATTCTGCAGTTGTTGGGATGTCTGTTTCTCCATGATGACTCCAAACAGCAGTAGGGAAGACCCTTTCTATCAGCTGAGGATGCTTGTCATGCATACCTGCTCATGTCAATAAATATTAATTAAAATATTCAGTGTAGTTATCACAACTTCTGCAACCACTTCTTTTTTGTCATTTATTTATTTATTTATTTATTTTAAAGATTTTATTTATTTATTTGACAGAGAGATCACAAGTAGATGGAGAGGCAGGCAGAGAGAGAGAGGGAAGCAGGCTCCCTGCTGAGCAGAGAGCCTGATGCGGGACTCGATCCCAGGACCCTGAGATCATGACCTGAGCCGAAGGCAGCGGCTTAACCCACTGAGCCACCCAGGCGCCCCCTTTTTTGTCATTTAAATTGCTTCTTCCTCTTCTTCTTTCTCTCCTCTTACCTTGTTTTATTTCTTCTACTCATCCTCTACAAGTTCAAAAAACAACATTTTGGGAGGGCCTGGGTGGCTCAGTAGGTGAAGCCTCTGCCTTCGACCCAGGTCATGATCTCAGGGTCCTGGAATAGAGCACTGCATTGGGCTCTCTGCTCAGCGGGGAGCCTGCGTCCTCCTCTCTCTCTGCCTGCCTCTCTGCCTACTTGTGATGTCTCTCTCTCTCTCTCTGTGTTAAATAAATACATAAAATCTTAAAAAAAAAACATTTTGCGCATACTCATAATTCTTTTTTTTTTTTAAGGTACAATTCTAGACTGGGTGAAAATACATGGGATAATCTAAGATTTTTGCTGCTAATCCCAGAAAATTTTCACCTTCTCCTACCCACAGAATGTATGTGTACATTTATCTCTACACTGCCTCTACTAGTAAATGTTTTAATTTTTACACTTGGCAGCTTGAAAGGTGGAAATGTCTTTAGTTGTTAAATTTGCATTTTTAGTTACTAATGAGTTTAAATGCTTTTTACATGTTCTTTGGGTAGTAATATTTTCATTTTTTGTAAATTATGTCTTTTGTCCATTTTTATACTGAGACCTTTATATTTTTCTTATTAATTTATAAGTTATCATATGTAATCCAAATATTTCTTTTTTTTTTAAAGATTTTATTTATTTATTTGTCAGAGAGAGAGAGAGAGAGGGAGAACACAAGCAGGGGGAGCAGCAGGCAGAGGCAGAGAGAGAAGCAGGCTCCCTGCCGAGCAAGGAGCCCCATGCGGGACTCGATCCCAGGACCCTGGGATCATGACCTGAGCCGAAGGCAGCGGCTTAACCAACTGAGCCACCCAGGCGTCCCTGTAATCCAAATATTTCTTTTTAATTTTTTTTTAGATTCTTTCAAGTCATAGATAGTTTTAGTCCTTAAGTGATCCAATCTCTTCTCTCTTTTCTCTGATTTTTACTTATTTTTATGCTTAGAAAATCTATCCATATCTCAAAAATCACAGCTGATTTATGTATAACTTATTCATTATGTCATATGTTTCATTAATCCATGTAGGGAGCATGTTCTTTGGTATAAAGCAAATAATTATGGAAAAATTTCTTATATCACCATCCTATTTAATAATATTTCTTTTCTCTATTGACTTCTGATGCTGTCTTCATATTTTACTAAATTCTAACACATTGTAAAAGCTTTTCCTGGACTATCTATTTGTTCCATTGATTTTGTCAGTCTATTTTTATGCCAATACAACATGTTTTAATTGCTATAAGTTTAAGATACTTAAGATAAGTTTAGGTATCTTACGCCAAGATACTTGGCATAAAAATTAGCTATGTTAGAAACTAGATGATCCCTAATATCATGTATATATCTTAGCCTATTTTGAACTTTGGTTGAGGTCATGTGACTGCCATGCTGTCAGACATAATTAGTGTAGGTTATTTCTAATATGTAATATCTAATATACCTAATATCTGGTAGAGCTTGTCTTGCTTCATTTTTTCCTTTTTTAAAGAAAAACTTGGTTTTCTTAATATCTATATATAACTATATGTAAATGTAGGCATAAACATAAATATACAATATATAAGTATATATTACATATATTATATATTGCTTATTCTTTATTCAATAAACATCCTATGGAATAGATATATTATTATTGCTATTTTGTTCATTAAAAATTAAAGTTTAAATTAAAATATCTTAAGGCTCTTTTAGTTCCCACTTTCAATTCTATTCCTCTTCCCTTCACTCCAGAGGCACTGAATTTAATATATATTCACTTATTACATCTTAAAATAATTTGGCTTACATGTATATAAATCAAGGAACTATATATGTTGTATTTATAAATAAAATAAACTTATAAAATAATAAGGTTAAAAATAATAAGTTAAAAATTTATAAACTTTATAAAATAAACTATATATTTATTTTAGTACTTTGAAAATATACATAAATGGTATCATACTGTATATCTCACCCTGATTCTGGGTTTATTCATTATGATTTTAACATCTGTCCATTGACATATACGTACATCTAGATCATCTTGACAGCTGTATAGTTTTCTATTTTACAAATAATACATTATCTTATTCAATCTTTCCATTATTGTTAAGTATTTAGGTTGTTTTCACTTTTTTGTGATTACAAATAACATTGCAATGAAAACCCATTCATATTTGCCCTGCACTCAGATTCAAATTTTTTCTTGGACTATATTTCTGAAAGTGAATGTTGAGCCATAAGGTATTACATTTTCAATTTCATGGATATTGCCAAGTTGGTCTTCATGCAACTCTAACAGTTTGACCTTCAGTTAGAATATCAGAGGACCGTTACTTATGTCCACATCAACATTCACTATCGTTATAGTTAGATACTAACATTCTGATGAGTAAAATGATACATCATTATTCTATCAATTTGTAATTTGCATTTCCCTGGTTATTGGTAAAGTTTAGCACCTTTTCATATGTTTATTGGACACTCATATTTCTTTTCCTGTGAATTGCTTGTTCATACTCCTTACCCATGTTTGTTTTGAGTTTGATTTTATTCTTATTAATTTCTAAGATTTCTTCAGCTATTCAGAGTATTTTCTATTCTTATATATTGCAAATTTTGTAATGTTCCATTGCTTGCCACTGAGCATGCTTAGAGATGTACTTTCCATATTGAGAATTTTAGTTTTGATGCAGTCACTTTTACCTATGATTAGTTTTCTAGTAAATGCTTAGTATGTTTCAAGAAATGTGTGATTACCAGAAATTATATAGTTTATACTGTCCTCTCTGAGAGTTTTGAAGAATTCTTTTTCATGTTATTTTTAAATTACATTTGTAAATTATTCTTTTGTGTTTGCTCTAATGTAGAACACTGTTTTTATTCCAGCAGAGAGTCATTGAGAATTCTATCCATTCCTCATTATCCTCATTGACTTGTGATAATCCCTCTATTCTATACTCTGTCATTTACATGTAAGTTTATTCCTGAGTTTTCTGTTCTCTTCCAATTATGTATTGTCTATTTTTGCATCAGCTTCATGTACTTTCAATTATTATGGCATTATAATAAGAAATCTGGTAGGGCTAATCTTTCTCCTTGTCATCTTTGTGAAATTTATTCCTCTATTCATAGGAAGTTTAAGAAAATGCCTGTCATATTTTGTATCACAGTGACTTAATTGGGAATTAAAGGGCATGTCAAACAAATAGAGTCTTCATCTCAAGTAACAAAATATATCTCCCACTTTATTGAAGGTCTTTTCCTGTCTTTCAGAAAAGCTTAATACATTTCCCCATAGGTTTCTAACTTCTTTTACTAGAGTTGTTCCTGATAATCTTATAGTTTTTGAATGATATGAGATCTTTTCTTCTCTTAACCTGTTATTGAATTTGGCTATTCCTAGTATAATGGAATGCTGATAGTTTCAGTTAATTCTCTTGTTTTGAATATTTAAATATAATATTGAATTATAATAATAAATAACAACTCTACCTTCTTTATGATCTCAGATTTTCCATATTGGGCTCATATCTATTTTGAGGAGTATACTTGGCATAAAAATTAGCTATGTTAGAAACTAGATGATCCCTAATATCATGTATATATCTTAGCCTATTTTGAACTTTGGTTGAGGTCATGTGACCGCCATGCTGTCAGACATAATTAACGTAGGTTATTTCTAGCCTTGCCTATAAAACTACCTGAAAAATCCTCCTCAGTCTTTTTCTTGCTTGTTGGCTGAATGAAAGAAATCCAACCAAGGACTTTGAGAAGCCCTAAAGGAATAGAGGATTCACAAAAGGGCAAGAACTTCATTTCCGGACATTGCTTTCATAAAGTCCAACTAAAACCAACTAAAGAACTTCATTTCCTATTTATTTTTCAGATGAGAACCACCAAGGAGAATTGCTTGATCTTAGTAGGATATGACAATTTTCCTTTGTTAAGCCACTGAGATTTAAGACTATTTCAGCAGCTGGTGATAATCATCCTAACTGATATACAAGCCTTTGACAAATATCTTATCACCAACTTCTAGAAAGGATGCAGATTTAAACTCTGTCCATGATTAATGACCCAAGCCTGAAGAAGAGCCATAGGACTGACTATTTAGCTTGGGTGCAGACTCGTGGATAAAAATCAAACATGAGGACATGCTAAGAAACGAAAGGTCATTTTGAATTGTCTGGTCTGGTGGATCAGCATAGCAGTGAGGGAAGGAGGATGACCTTTGTTGGAGTAGATCCTTCTCCCAAGAAACCTGGAACTTTGAGAGAAACAGCACAGTCTCTGAACCATCAGACTCCTGTATGCCATGCAGAAAAAAGAGCCCATTGTCTTTATGTTATTTTCATCCCATTCAGCAGACACTCACTGAGCACCTCTTCTGGATCATGCTCTTCCCTGCACACACACACGTTTTTAACACAAGATACCCAAATACACACACACACACACACACACACACACACACCAGAATCACTTATTCCTCAGAGTTAATTTTTTCTAAGACCCCAGGGAAGATATTCTCAGAGTACAGTTATTCTAAAATTGATTTTCTAGACTTTAGTTGTATGAGAAAGAATACATCAGGCCCTGGAGACATTCTTGTCTGTATAAGCTGATACCAAAGCTGATTAATACACAGGAGAGCCTTTCCTCTTTAGGAAGATATCAGTCCATTAGTGCAGACGAAAATAGTGATCTTGGTTTATGGTGTGTGTAAATTCTGGTCACAGAAGGTCAAGTTTCCCATGGAAGTACTTAACCTTTCATGGTCAAAATTATTATAAGGAATATTAGGAAAATTATGTTTTCCTCTATCTAAATTCTATAAGTGTATATTTAGGTAGAAGAAAAATCAAGAATAGGATATGACCTTAAGCAATGAAGTCATGTCTTATGAGGGGAAAATATGCTTTATTCATACTAATTAACCTGTTTTTGATACTTTGGCATCACAAAGTAAAGGTCAAAGTAATGTTTGTGCCCTGTAATATTCAGGATTGGCTGCAAAGCAAACTTTTTGGCCTCCAGAACATCGGGTTCATTGCTTTAGAGGTCATTTAGGATCAAGGCTGAATGATAAAGTATAATGTGCCTCAGAGGTGAAAGGAAACAGATTATTAACCATTTGGTACAAATTTATGGCACACCTCAAATCTGTACTAACTTATTAACTGTTCTGTATATTGTGCATCTTTTCTGGAAAGTAATATAGCAGCACATACAATAGGAGGCATTAAATGGTCCAGATCTTGGACCGAGCAACCCAACTTTTTCTAAAATGATTCAGAAACAAAAACTTGGGGAGACAATATCATGCATTTTAATTAGTTAGTTTATTCTACAAATATTTGTATCCTATCTGATCCATGTCAAGCACTGTGCTAGGTGCTGAGATGCAATAGTGAAGACGAAAGCCAATAGTAATGGCTTCTGTTCTGGAAACATGACTGTGACAGAGAGCCAGAAACTCTCTTCTTACAAAGAAACTAAAAATGCCACATAAAATGAAATTTTAAAGACTGTTTAAATAAATGAGTGAGCTTGGCAGAAAAGTCAGGGCAAGAACAGGACCATCACTCCGCGGAGGTGAGAAAACAGTGAAGCTCCACACAGCCCTGGGGGTGTGTGCTAACACATATGATTGCCTTATAATTTTAGTTTTAACAATGTCATTAGTAAGAGACAGGTGACAAAAACATTGGCCCAGCGAAGGGCATGCAGTCAGACTAGACACCCTCCTCCATGGATAAAGTATAAAACCACAAAGAATGCGTGGAAAAAACCTAGTTTAAAAAACATGCTCCACAAAAGGAGAGAAAACATTTTCAATTTCAGCATTGGCTCTGGTTGAAAGTGGAGAAAAAGTTGCCCTTGAGAATCTATGGTTTAAGGTCAGCCTTCATGAGAGACTAGGGATTGAATTCACACATTTGGAACCTGAAAAGCCACAACCTGAGACTTTTACTTTAAAATAGATGAAGATAGGGGTGCCTGGATGGCTCAGCTGTTAAGCATCTGCTTCTCCCTCTCCCTCCATCCCTCTTCCCTGCTCATGCTCTCTCCTTCTCTCTCAGGTTCTCACTGTCTCTCAAATAAATAAATAAAATCTTTTAAAAAAATAAACGAAAAATAAAATAGATGAAGATACTACTGTCTCCAGGCATCTAGCAAGAACAAATACAAATATTCTCTAGGGGAGCTTAGAATATATGAGATTCTTTTTTTTTTTTTAAAAGATTTTATTTATTTATCTGACAGAGAGAGATCACAAGTAGGCAGAGGCAGGCAGAGAGAGAGGAGGAAGCAGGCTCCCTGCTGAGCAGAGAGCCCGATGCGGGGCTCGATCCCAGGACCCTGAGATCATGACCTGAGCCGAAGGCAGCGGCTTAACCCACTGAGCCACCCAGGCGCCCCGAATATATGAGATTCTTAAAGAATTCCTATAAGTAGAAATGTAAGAATATAAACTACTACTACTACTACTACTATTAATGATTTCTACACAAAGTTCCTACTCATGAATGAAAGGCAACAGAAGAAAAAGGGAGGAAAGTAAATGAAGAGGAAGACATTATCTTTCATAGAACCTATAGTCTAGCAGGAACTATAGGTGAGTCATTAAGGTATTTGGAATGTTGCCATGGTTTGGTGGGCTGATAAGTGGGCAATGGCAAACAGCCTGACACCTAACCTACAGTATAAGGGTTCCAAAAAGTTTCCTGGAGGAAATGGTATCTAAGTTGAGACTTAGAAGATGATGAAGAGATTAACTGACAAAGAAGATGGGGGGACCAAGAAATCAGGAGCTAATGAACAGGAGTAAGAACATGAACAAAAAGACAAAGAATGGACCACGCATAGCAATTGGGTTTCTTCAAGTATTAGCATGACCTGAACACAGAGTTTGAGCTTGGAAGACGCAAGAGAATCTGAAGGTATAAGCAGGGGCCAGGTTGCAAGGAGCCTGAATTATTTATTTTTTGGTATTATCTATATACCAAAAAAAGGAAAAAGGAAAAAAATTTTGAAAAAGAATCTAAATAATCAGAAATTGGAGAAAGACAAATTAAGAATGGGATAGATGGTTAACTATAGGCAAGTATCAAAAAGAGATGATTATGAACTTTGTAGAAAACTGAAAAGATCTTTATGGTTCTAGTGAAAAAAAATCAGAACACAAAAATCATACTTTACCATTTAAACTGCAATTATAAGTTTATAAAATATGTATGTGTGAAGACAAAGACAGGAGGGAAATATACCAGAAAGAACATTGTGTTAGGAGATGGTGGAATATGGTTGAATTTTATTTCCTCTTTTTCAAAAATGTCATTTAATATCTTCTCATTTAAAATTAAAATAAACAGAAAGACAAGAATTTCAATTGAGTACAGGGAATGAGGTTTTTGCTCATTATTGAATCTGTTACATAGTAAAGTCTGAATAGAAATACTTATCAAATAAATGAAAGATGGGCATTGTTTCAGGCTTTCTGGAAGAATTGCTGATAGTAACCTAACGCAGTGTGAGGTCGGTCAGAATTAGGCTTCAGTGCCAAATCAGACACAAGCAGATTGAACCTGAGCATTTTGAAGATGGACAGCTTCTTGACCTTGTATACCCAAGGAAGATCTACCAGAAAGAGAAGACAACACCTTCTCAATATAGGGAGTAGAAATAAAGGAAGAGTTGAAAGTGAGATTGGTTTTTTTCCCTTTTGGGAAGAGGATATAAAGGGGAGTATTGTTTTAGTTACTTATGGTTTTTTTTTTTTAATTTAGAATATACTCAAATAAATATAAAACATTTAAGAGAATGTATTTAAATGAAGTGGAAAATCTACAAAAATACAGTTTTTTTCTGTGAGTTCTTTTTGAATTTTTTTCACATGCAGGGTCATAATTATTGTATATCTATTTTTTTCTATCCTATTTTTTCCCATTTAATGTTATTAAACTCATGTAGAAGTTTAAAATTCATTTGTCTCTTAATAAATTGCACAATATTTCAACATTTCAATCTGTAATTTACTTAACCTCAGCCCTTTGCTATACATGGAGGTTTTTGTTATTGTTGATTGGATTTTTTTCTTTAAAAAGAAAATCTTACTATCTATTTTGTCAATTTCTCCTTTGAGTGATTTTCTTGAAATAGATTTTTAAGAAGGAAGGAATTTTGAGGTAAAAAATTTAATATACTATTGGATTTGGATAGTTGTCTTCAAATTCTGCAAAAGAATAATAGGGGAAAAAAATTTTTCTTGTCTATTCTGCTACAATGGAACAGGCTTACTCAGTCAGGATTCTAGGAGGTGGTGTTGAGTATGTTGAGCTCTACTGTCTTTTCGGGATGGGTGAAGACAGCCAAAATAATAGCAGTAATAATTCTTCATATTGTTATCTCATTCATTTGCCATAAATTATGGTCTAGTAGTATTATACCCACCCTACTAGTGAGGAAACTGAGGCTCATTGAGATTAAATAAGTTTTTTGAAGATACTCAGAGAGCTAACGACAGGTCTTAGCCAGAATTTAAGGCTCTGAATTTCTGAACCACGGTACCAGGGTAATCATATCCAGAAACTGCAATAACTATGGGTTTCTCTCAGTAGGAAGATAGGGAGTAATGGAGGAGGTTTTTACTGCCTGGGATGAAACACGGACTAATCTCCAACTGTATGATCTTGATCAAGTTCCATAAACACTCTGACCTTTGTTTCTTCAACTAGAACATGGCAGTGATAACAGCACCTGCTTCATCAGGTTGTTGTGAGAAGTAAATGAAGCAATTCATGGAGAATATTTATGTAGTGCCTGCACATATCAACATTTAGTAAATACCTATGAGATGGCCAAGGTCCAAATTCTTTAAAGTTGGCAAGAAAGTCAACCTAACCATTATCCTCTATCCTTTCCTTCAGGACAACTGTAGGATTTAAGATATACTTTAGAGATTTTTTGCAGTTATAGTTTCTATATCTAGAGCCCAGATCTATATCTAGGCTAGTTTCTATATCTAGACACTTGTCGGGGCGCCTGGGTGGCTCAGTGGGTTAAACCCTCTGCCTTTGGCTCAGGTCATGATCCCAAGACCCTGGGATCAAGCCCCACATCGGGCTCTCTGCTCAGTGGGGAGCCTGCTTCCCCCTCCCTCTCTCTGTCTGCCTCTCTGCCTACTTGTGATCTCTTGTCAAATAAAAAAAAAAAAATTTAGACACTTGTCTTCCTTTGGCCCTGGTGATATTCTAATTTATTAGAGAGGAAAATATTTCCTCATGCTATTGGTGTATGTTGCTGCGTTCCTGACCACACTTTTTCAGCTCTTTATTTTAGATCACAACAAGATTTCATTGTTCCTTGTACTCTACCTTCCTGCCTTGTCTATGCCTTCTGGACCCTTTGTCTTGTTATAGCATTCTGTGACTGTGAATTAGGCAGGACTCATGAAAGCAATATTGTATTGGTGTATTCATAGCACTTCAGGCTTATTTTTCTGTTTTAGACAATGATATACTTTGTTTTACAAAGTTTCAATGAATGACTGTATAAATAGATAATGTTAGTCGTGAAGTGACCTTGTAATAACTATTAATTTTAGTTATATTGTGTGGTTGAGGAGAACAATGATTTTTAAATGAAAGAAAATAGTCTTTTTCTGTCTATGATCTATATTTATGTGACTCTGTACCTATGATTCAGAAAAATGTCTGGGATTTAAAAAGTTTATGAAGCTTTAGTTATTCAACTGATTGCAATTTTGTGAACCTTTAATATATTCAGGAACAGAGTAAACAGGGTACTTGAAGTATTTTGTCTTTGAGCTTAGAGGCTTAGTGTTAAAACTGTCATTGTCATGCACATCTCCATTGGCAACTGAGTGGACCAGTTTAGAAAAATGCTGCATCAAAAACTAATGATGTATTTTATGGTGACTAACATAATACAATAAAGATTTTAAAAATAAATAAACAAATAAATAAATAATAACTCACATTAAAAAAAAAGTTGGAATTCCAGAGAAAATGAGCAACCATTTATTTCTTCAGTCAGTCATTCTTCTCTTCCCATTATCTTCACCCCCACTCCAAGGGCTTTTTCTTCCTATGACTCCACTAACATGTCTCAAAATCAGCCATTATCTACATCTTGACAAAATCAATTGGCACATCTCTGATTTTATCCATCTTGACCTATCAGCCGTGTTACACAGGGTGGGCCCCCTCTCACTTTCCTGAAACATGTCCTTTCCTGGTTTCAGGACACCACCTTTTCTGTGTTTTCTCTCATTTTCCACAGCCACCCTCAGGCTAGTTTGCTGGCTATACAGAGTCTTTGCTGGTTACCAGACTTCTAACTGGAGGGTGTCCAAGGGCTTGCTAAGGTTATGTGCTCTATTTTTCACCCATTTCCTAAAAGATCTCAACTTGAGCCTCATAGCTTTAAATACCATATGGGTAGTTGACACTCAAAATTCTGTCTCCAATCCAGGCATCTCCCTGTGAGCTCTAGCCTTACAGATACATGAGCCTACTCATTTCTCCATGTAATATGCTGTGATAGAATTTTGTTGTCTCCCCATCAAATTTACTACCCTGCCTGCCCTATACACCTGACCACCTCACCACATGACACCAGCATAGTGAACTTGCTTATGCCAAAATCAGGAATTTTGCCTTCATTTATTTCCTTTATTCATTCCCTCTATCTATGTAGTGTGATTATTGACATGCTTAGTTTTAAATCTCACTGTTCACTTTGTTTGCCCCATTCAGTATTCCCCCCCTTTTTTTTTCCTATTTCTTATCTTATTTTGAATCAATTGAGAATTTTTTAATGATTCTATTTTACCTCGCTATTGGGGTATTACTATAAACCTTATTTCTTATCTTAATGGTTGCTTTTGCATTTACAGTAGTAGTAAATCTTTCCCCTTGGCATATTAAATCCACTGACTCTTTAAGCGCCCCATTCTGGAAAGGACATATGGAATTCAGTTATAATAACTTCGTCTGCTGATGTTTACATCTGTGCCAGTTCGGGGTTGTTTGTAGTTCATTGATTTTCCTTCCTTTGGCGGGTTATATTTTTCTTGCTTCCTTACATGTATAGTATGCTACATAGTGTGAGTTTTGTGTTATTGAATGCTGAATATTTGTGTATTCCTATCAATATTCTTGTACTTTGTTCTGGGATGTGTTTAATGTGCATGGAAAGTTTGATCCTTTTGAGGTTTCTTTTCAAGGTTTGTTAGTAGAAGCAGAAATAAAGATTGTTTCGTAGCTAATTTATCCTGAACATTGAGGCAAAATCCTTCCGAGTATCCCCCCGCCCCCAGCATGCTGTTTCCGTTACAAGTTTACCCCAGTTTGGCTAGTAAGAACAGGCACTATTCCCAGACCCACGCGAGCCTCAGTTATTTTTTCCTCTGGCCTTTTCAGGTAGTCCTTTCCCTGGCCTTGGGTAGTTTTCTCGCATGCTGTAATTAGTATTTAGCTAAAGACTCTAGGGGAATTCCATGCATATCTCCAGCATTTTTTCTTGTGTGTGTAACTCTCTCATCTCTAGTAACACTGCCCTGTGATTTCTGGCTGGCTCGGCCTCTCTGGGCTCTCAGGTCTGTCCTCTCCACTCACAGAGTCTGTCCGACTTCACCTGGGCTCCTCCTCCCTGTGTGGCAACTTGGCAAGAAGCCAGGACACTTGTAAGTTTACTTGACTTGTTTCCCATGTTTCAAGGAACAATACTTGTTGCCTGACACTAGTTGCCTGATATCAAGTGTCTTTGAAGTATTTGTTTTATAAATATTGTCCAGTTTAAAAAAAAATTAGTCAGAAATGTATATCTGGTCCTTCTTACTCTATCTTGCCAGAAACGGAAATTCTTGTCTTTGTTTTTTAATGGGTGTGGGCATTGTATTTGCACATTTTTGTAGAAATAACTTGAGGCTTATGATGTTGTTACTGTCCTCCAGAAGGGATTTGTTTCTCTAGGTGTCTGAGGGCACTGGCAATCTGAGATCATCTTAATCAAACCTCAGTTGTTGTGAGGATTTTTTGCTGGATGTCAGTTCCTATGATGGCTCATCTAATTCTAGTCCAGTTTTAATCCCACGGTGCTGCCTTTTAGAGTCACGACCCCATGGCAGGTTTGTTTACTAGCTTCCTGATCCTTTGAAAAGATCTTTTGAAAGACCTATGGACCTTTCATTTCAATTCTTGGTACCCAGTGTTATTGTATTTGAAGTAGGTTTCTAAATGGATGGTGCATGGAAGAGTGGGGGTGGATTCTTAATCCATCTTGCTAACCTCTGTATTTTAATCAGTGTACTGAAATAATTTACATTTAAGTTATGTCTTAATATATGCTAGAGCTTAGGTCTGCTACGTTACTTGTTTGCTTCATTTTTCTTTCCTATGTTTATCTTATCTTACCTTTCATTGGATTTTAAGATTCCATTTTGATTTTTTATGGTGTTATAGAGTATATTGCTTTATGTAATTGTCCTAATTGTTGCTCTAGGTATTGCAATATGTGTACACACACACACACACACACACACACACATGCACGCACACATACACCTTAACACTGTCTCCTGGTATCCATGTTCTACCCCTTCAAATAATATGTAGAAATCTCACTTATATATAAATTCCTTTACTCTCCCTACTTTTTGGGAAATTTTTAGCCAGTAATTCTTCCATCTTTTTTAGATTCAATCTGGTTCTACTGGGACTCCAATGATACAAATGTTAGATCTGTGTTATTGTCTCACAGATCTCTGAGGTAACGATGATATTTTTTGCAGTCTCTTCCCTTCACTGCATAAACTGGCTGATTTCTATTGTACCGTTGCTTTACTTTGCTGAAGCTGCCATGTGATGAGTGACTTAAACAATACAAATTTACTGCCTCACAGTTTGGGAAGCTGGAAGTCTGAAATCAAGATGTTGATAGAGGAATCTTTCTGAAGGCTATGAGAAAAGATCTGTTGCAGGCCTCTTCCTCCTTGATTTATAGATGGCTATCTCCATGTTCACATGACATTCTCCCTATGTACATATTTTTGTGTCCAAATTTCCCCTTTTTTATAAGGACATTAGTCATGCTGGATTAGGACTACTCTAACTCATTTTAACTTGATTATCTCTGTGAAGTCTATCCCCAAACAACATTACATTCTAAGGTCCTGGGGATTAGGACTTCAACATACAAATTTGGGGGGGCACATAATTCAACCCATGACATCATCTTCAAGTTCACTGATTTCTTCCCTCTATCCTATTCTGCTATTAATCCTTCTGGAGAGATTTTTAAATTTCAGCCATTGCATTTTTTATACGATTTCCACTAAGTACCTTTTTTTAAACCTTCTTTGATGGGGTTTTTCTGTGTTTTTTTGTTTGCATCAAAGGAATTTACTTTTACTTGGTTTTTTAAAAGATTTTATTTATTTATTTGAGAGAGTATGGTGGGGGGGGCACAAGTGGGCAGGGAGGGGCAGAAGGAGAGGGAAAAGCAGACTCCTTACTGAGCAGAGAGCCTGATGTAGGGCTCAATCCTGGGATCCTGGGTTCATGACCTGAGCCAAAGGCAGATGCTTAACTGAGCCACCCAGACACCCTACTTTTACTTGTTTGTTTGTTTTTTTTTTAGATTTTATTTACTTATTTGACAGAGATCACAAGTAGGCAGAGAGGCAGGCAGAGAGAGAGGAGGAAGCAGGCTCCCTGCTGAGCAGAGAGCCTGATTCGAGGCTCAATCCCAGGACCCTGAGACCATGACCTGAGCCAAAGGCAGAGGCTTTAACCCACTGAGCCACCCAGGCGCCCCTACTTTTACTTGTTAAATCATATTTATGTGGGTGCTTTAAAATGGTTGTCAGTTAATTCCAACATCTGATTCATTATGATGGCATATGTTAATTGTCTTTTCTTATTCATGTTGTGATTTTTCTGGTTGTTGATATGACAAGTGTTAGTCTATTATATCCTGGACATGATATTAAAAGATCCTGGCCCCTATTTAAATCTATTTTTGACAGCTTGTTACCTTCTTTAGATTGAGCATACAAGTCACAGCCCACTTTTGTAAGCTACAGGTCCTGTGGTAATTTAGTTCTGAGAGGTTTTTTAGTGCTGTTTTGGTTTGCTTGGTTTGTCTAATGCCCCTGGGACTTCTACTAATCCTTGCTGGTTCCCTTGCAGGAATGAAAGGCACTTCCTCTGACCAGGACCCTGATGACTTGAGGTGAGTGATGAGGGCGTCAGGGATGGAAAGTACTTCCCTAAGGTGAGTTGTTTGTCAACAGCAGGTCCCTTCTTTGATCCAAGGGAGGGAGGTACCTGGGATATCTTCTGCTGCTAGGCTGGAAGTTAGAAGATTCCAGATCTGGACCATCCACTGCTATGGATATGTGTTTGTGATATCCTGCAACACGACCTTGTTTTTCCAGTTCTGGTGTACCTGAGCAGAAGGACTATCTCTTCTCACCTTTGAACTTTCCTATTATAGTCTGTTGTGTTATTTCTAGAGGTTGCAGCTGTATTTAATAGTGTATAAGTCAGGATTCACCTCCAAAGTCACAGAATCAAGAGGAGAGGTATGTAGGTATAGATATAGATACAGATAGAGATACGAGTGCAGATATAGATATATAGATCTGGGAACCAGGGGAGTCAATGGTATAAATCTCAGTCCAAGAGCAGAAGACAATGAGTCAAGTTCCAGTAGTCAAGTTTACGTATAAAATTAACTATCATGGGAGGAGCACGGGGGAGGAACAAGGAGAGTCATTTATGCCATCTTATCCAGATCAGAAGTCGTATATTTATTCTTTCAAAAAATATATTTTCTGTTATTTATATGGATTTGGGGAGGTGGGTAAAATACATACAAATGCTCTGTATTCTGTTTTCCACACCACATTGGAGGCTGAGACTTGAGATCTTCTCTAATGCATTTTTTCCACACTGGAGTTGCTTGAGAGTACCTATTTGTACATTTGCATGATGTTTTAATGGAAATTTGTTGTTGTTATGGGGAATAAGTGGGGGAACTTCTGTGAGCATCCAGTTGTGAACTATTGAGAATTTGAAATGCGAAAAAACATAATTAATGAAGGAAGTTTGCAAAGTAAAGGGATTAAGGATTCCCTAGGAATGAATAAGATTATGTTATGTATTCTTTGGGGTGTTTTATTTTCTTTGTCTCTTAATAGTTCCGGTTAAATATGTTCACTGCTTCACTAGTAGGAATGTAAACTCCTATGTCTTTCTCTTCCCTAAGTATAAAGTATATTAGTCATTTTATTAAAATGTAGAATTTTTTCTTTATTAGCCAATATTGGTGACAAGGCTATTTCTTGATTAGAGATGTTTAATTTTATTAAACCGAATGGAATTATCAGTAAATTCCTGTTCACAATAAGCAATGTAAAAAAAAAAATTTAAATCATTCCTTGAGCTCTAGTTACATATAAAATATCTCACCTGACAGCAGCTAACACAAATGGCTCCTGTATTTAATTTTAACATCATGGGATTGCCTCATCTGTCAGTGTTTGGCATCTGATCAGGGAGAAAGGAATTTCAAAGGTTGTTATTAAAGTCACTTATGAGTTTCTGAGATAAATAGTTACATGGATTTTATTTGGAAAAGCAGCATTCCACTTTTTAGTGGTAAGCTTTAATTAGCAGAAATACAATTTTATATAAATCAATTAACAAATGTATGAATGCCTCTTGTGTGCCTTGCATTCTGACAGTCTGTGGGAAATGTTCATAAGGCAAAGAATGTTCCATTGCTCACAGCCTGAGTTTGGAGATCAAGAATGCACATATGAAATGGTTCACTGAGAATCCAGGACACTGCTATCAATAAAGAATGAGTCAGGACACCTGGGTGACCCAGTCAGTTAAGCCTCTGACTCTTGATTTCGGCTCAGGCCCTGATTTTAGGGGTAGTGAGATTGAGCTGCATGTCTTATTGGGCTCTGTATGCAGCAGGAAGTCTGCTGGAGATCTCTCTGCTCCTCCTCCTCCCCCCATCTCAAATAATAAATAAATACATCTTTTAAAAAAAGAAAAAAAGAATAAGTCCAGGGAAGGAAATACCAAGTAAATGCTGGCTGGAATAGTTAAGAAAGTCTTTTAAGCCTGAGACATGTGAGCTGGTATTTGAAAGAAGATGAGTTTTGAATTGTGTAAGGAAGGCAAGACACACCCCAAGGGAAGAGGGACAGGCTATACCCAGAGGTGAGAAGGAATTTGATTGATGTTTCCTAAATAAAAAAACCCAGAGTACTCAGGGAATGGGTGAAGATTTGTGGAAGATAGATATGAATGATCATCCTTAGGGTGAGTCGAGTGGGGAGACTCTTATGTCTGAAAAGAAAAGAGCAATCATGGTTATCAATTGAGTATGTGTTCCTTGGGGATAAGAGTTGACTTTCTGGTTTTGTATTCTCAGAATCCGGCCCTCAAAACTTTTGCTGAATGAATTAATAAAGAATAATGGAGAATCTAAGCTTAGTCATTTCTTCACCTCATGGATAGAATAATCATGGTTCTTCTCCCCCTCCTCATCCTCCTTTTCTTTACCACATATTCTATTTCCAGCTACCTTGAGCCCAGTCTTTCCCAGCCTTTGTTCTGAATGTGCAAAGCTACTTTTAAGTGAGACAAGCTCTTTCATGTTGGGATTTTGAGCCAAAAGTTCTCTTCTACAATTCTAATATGGGTTTTTACTTTTCTTCTTTATGACTCATTTCCATGACAATTTTCATTTTGTCTCATTGTTTTATGGAAAATCCTTGCTCAGAAACTCAGTTCTGAAATATTTATTTTTTTTCAATTATAAGGTTTTCACAGTTTTAGGTTCATAGTAATGTAGAGTAGAAAATGCAGAGTTCCCAAATATCCCCTCCACAAACACACTCAAAGCCTCCCCCACCATCAGCATCCCACACATGGGTAGTACGTTTATTACAACTGATGAACAGATATTGACATATCATAATCCCAAAGTCTATAGTTTACATTAGAGTTCACTCTTTCTGTTGTACCTTCTCTGTGTTTTGACAACTAATGATCAGTATCCATAATTACGGGATGGTACAGAGTGGTTTTATTGCCCAATAAATCCATTGTGCTCCACCTGTTTATTCCTCTCTCTTCCCAAACCTCTGGCAATCACTGATTTTTTTACTGTCTCTATAGATTTCCATTTTCCAGAATGCCATGTAATTGGAATCATACAGTACAGAGCCTTTTCAGATTGGCTTCCTTCACTTGGTAATATGCATTTAAGTTTCCTCTGTGTCCACTGGATAGTATCCCATTGTCTGGATGTATCACAGTTTATCCATTCACCCACCAAAAGACATCTTGATTAGCTCCGAGTTTTGGCAATTATGGATAAAGCTACTCTAAACATGTGTGTGAAGGTTTTTGTGTGGACAACTTTCAACTTCTTTTGGTAAATACCAAGGAGTGGGGTTGCTGCATTGTATGATAGACTTGCTTAGCCTTGTACGAAACTGCCAAACTGTCTTCCAAAGTGGCTGACCCATTTTTGCATTCCCACCAGCAATTAAAAAAAAAAAAAGACTTTTTCATCAAAGTATTTTGGTATTTAAAAAATCCGAGGGAGGAAAGGAAAGCTCCTTTCTCATAAATAAATAAATAAATGAATGAATGAATGAATGAATGAATAAATAAATAAATAAATAAATAACAGTTCCTTGACCTTGGAGATAAGGCATGTTTTTGCTTTCTGATCCTGGCAGTCTGCCAGACACCTGGTGGTCGTTTGGTGAAGTTTACCGGTTTGAATTCTTCCTTTCCCTTTGCAGAATTTTTTCGTTTTTTTCTTCTTTAGGCATTACCATCACAAGAGTTGATGGGCTCAACTTTCACTGAGGTCTGCTGGTGTGTCTTATCATAGCATAACTTTGTTTTGCTAGCTAAATTATCTCCTTGCTAATTCTATACATCTACAGTATTCAGTGCCTTCAGTTCACTCATCTCCAAATTGCATCAATTGTTTGGAGCTTGTGTGGGCGATGCATTCATGAGAAACAATGCCTAGATCCAGCTATAGACAGGAACCTGAGTTCAAAGGTAAGGATGTCCCTCCTAGTTTTATGCAGAACTGTAAGAGCATAATGATGTGGAATATGTAAGCTATTATTATAGCATTATTTCTGTCTATCTTTTTTTGGAAGTAAACCTGATAATTTAGTTTTAATTTGAAATGATTGCTTCTAGAAAGTTTATTTTATACCTAACCACGTAGGCTTAGCTTATTTCATCTTCTGTTGCCATAGGAGCAAATAGATTAATACAATTGTCTGGGCATGATGCAAATAATTTCTTTGATGTATTGTTTTTCATTAGAGAATGGAAAACTTGTCAATTTGAAGTACTAGAATTCTCTCACCAACTTAAATATCATAATTTTGACACCACATAATCCATCTATCATTATTTTTAGAGATATTTGGAAATTTTAACTTGATTCATTAGCATAGAGTTAGAGCTGTGCATAGAACATTTGTGTTTTATTTTCTTCCTCATGAATCTTATTGTAATCAGATGACTGCTCTGTGTGATATTGATTTTTAAGTACTATATGTGCAAAAAAGAAACTGAGGACTTTTTTTCAACAAAATCACAGGGAATCTTCAACACACTGGCAAAGCTTCTCAAATTAACTTAGTTGTCTAGATAAAATCCTTCTCCAAGTTTGAAGTAGAAACTCAAGTTAAAGGTTTTAAAGGGCTACCTCTACTCATGGCCATGTAGTGCTGAGAGTCCAGAATCTGGTTCTTTCTTCGTGAGTCTTGCAACCAAGTCCAATAGCCCACGCTTCGAGCAAGACCAATTGCCCAAGAATGGGAAAACCCTCAGGAAATCTTGACCAATCTTCAAAAGCATCAAGTAGGGAGAGAGGAAGGAGAGAAATGTTAGGGCTATTTTTAATATTATTAAAAATTAAATGGACTTCCTTGAAACACATCTGCAAGACCAGAAACCAGATATGGATTTGAAGTGTGGAATCAGAGGTCACACTTCCTGAATTTGCATCTCAGGTTCACCTCCTTGTTAGCTGTGGAATTCAGACAAGTTACTTAGCCTCTCCAAATCTCAGCTGCCTCTTTTAGAAAGTGGGCTATTTCCTAGAGTCATAGAAGGATTAAATGAAAATGAAAAACATAGAAAGTGTTTACCATAGTATCTGACCAAGAGCAAGTATTCAACCAATATTCATGATTACTAGTATTACCTTAACAGGCTGTCACATCTATGTGTTATTCCCTGAAATTCCATCAGCTTTGTGTGATAACACTGTTTATCTCATTCTGATCAGAAGCTGTGACTAGCAATTAAAGATGATTTTAATTAAAATGGGATAATTAATGCATGTCTTAAAAAGTGCTGTGTGTTTGAAGAGATGTGTCAAAACAAAATTTGAAAAAAAGAAAGTGACAGAAGCAGAATGAAAAGAAAGGGAGACTCTTGGTGGTGAGAAGTTTGAGGATTTCTAGAGTGGAGACTGAGCGCAGGAGAGGGTGTGAAAAAAGTGGGGGAGGGGGCAAGAGGAATGGAACAGTCCTTGCCCTCATGGCCCCATTTCCCACCATGCTCCCCATCAGGCTCTGTCCTTCGGACACAATGGCTTTCTTTCAGTTCTTCTAACACTTTATCTTCCTCCACTTTGGGCCTTTTCATTTGCACTTTCCTTTGCCTGGAACATTCTCTCCACTCCTGTTCATCGAACTAATCCTTCTGTCTTTTGGTATTAATTAAAGCATCACTGTCTTCCAGAAACCCTGCTGATACCCTAAACTAGGCCAGGTCCCACTGCTAAATTCTGCCATAGCACTGAGCTCTTGCTCTGCCTTCATATTGCTGTATCCACTTGTTAAACACTGAATGTTTACCTTCCTTGCCTACTTATAAGCTCTATGAGAACAGAGGTTGCTTCTGATGCATCAGGCAGAAGGCCTAGCACATGGTGGTGCTCAATAATTACAGATTGACTCATTGATAGGGAAAGATAAACTCCAGGCCCTTCCATATTGTTCTCTATCCACCTGTCTCCATTTCTCTTGATGGCAACGGTGTTCAGAACAATGCTCATATCCCATAGGCTGGAGAACAAAGCACAGTGCCTATTCAACAAGTCATGGACAAAATTTTCCCTTTTAGTATGCTCCATGTTTTTCTCTCCTGCTCTTAACACAAGCCTATCAATGGCCTCTAGGTTTCCCATTTGCGGTGCTGAGGATCTCCCCCATTGGGTTCCAACAGCACTGGAAACTACCATGGAGAGCAGCTCCTGAGAACTCTGAGGTCAAAGCAGTGATCAGGGACTTGGCAAGTCTGTAAGGACATTCATTCATTCATTCAGCAAAAACTGAGTAACAACAACAACCGGAACAACTGGCACCTATGGGGTGCTTATCTTGAACCGTGTCAGTGAATCACCACCACAACCTTATGAAGGAGGTACTATTAATACTCCTCCTACAAGTAAGAAAACTGAGGAAAAGGGCTGCAAAGCAACTTTGCCAAAGTCCCATACATAACAAGTTGTGAGGCCAGGATTTGAAACTGAACTCTCAACCATGCTAAAATTTTGTCTCTCAGGGAGCTTATTACAGGCAATTATGTGCCAAATATGAGACCAGATGCTGGGGACCCCAAAACAACTAGGTATCTGACCCTGGTGTTGGGGAGCTTGAAGTTGGCTGAGGAGATTCAGTAAAAATCTTGATGGTGCTGTACTGAACACTGGGCTAATGGGTGTCTTCCATGATGGGATATACAGCAAGCCACCAGGAGGGTGCCTGTCCTGCTGCTTGGGGAGACATCACTTGGTAGACATTCTGATCCAATTTGCACCTGCACAGCCACAGGCATTCAAATGAGGGCTTGTGGCAGTTCGGCAATCTCTGTTCTGGAGACATAGGAGGCAAGTTAATCCTCAGCACCCCTGGGGTTTTTCCCTTTGGCCCATGGCCAACCCCTTCTTGGACATGGATATGTTTCTTGCACTTAAAAGGGAAAAAGATGGACTTCAGTTTTGGAAGCATATGGTGTAATTTTAAGTTATTAGACCATTAGTAATGTTCAGGGCAACATTTCCAAAATGTTCCTCCAAGCCTTTGATTAAAAAACAACAGCTACAACAACAAACCACTATTCTATTAAACTGCTTAGTGTTTTCTACCTAAAAAGGGGCTAGTTTGTAAATTTTGAGTTTAACAATTACAAAGACTCTAGTAAGGGGGATATTTATTACCCATGTTTTGCTAAATGTATTTAGTGCTGTCTTTGTTCCTTGTTTTGGATTCCGGAAAGGTTTTCTATATAAATCTGAGGTATATCTTGGTGATGCCTGCAGAACCACTGTAGCTCTTATGTCTCCTCTTTGAGCTCCGTAAACACATATATATGGGTTAATGGATGTCCATGATAACTATAGATTTTATAATTTAGAAATTAAAAACAAATAAATTGGCTGTTGGTTGACTAAGCAATACAGAATAATGAATACAGTGAGACCAGATATGGATTTTGAGCTCTTGATTATCTCTTAGTAGTTATTAAAAAACTATTTATTGAGTTTCTACTATATACTGAGCATTGGGCTAAGCTCTGGAAATACAAAAGTGCCCAAGACAATACGTTTTTTTTGCCATTTGTGGAACTTACATTTCATGGTATGAGAAAGAGGACTAAAGAAGATCAAACTGGCTGAGTGTAATGTAAAGTTTGGGGAGAGCCAAAGATGAAGTTATAGTGGAAGTCTGGGGTGAGGGATGCTTTTTGACTATGATAAAGATTTTGGCTTCCATTCTGTGTGCAGTTAGGAAGAAGCTGTCAGTAAAATGGATTGTTCCAATTCAGGCTGCTGGCCGTGAGTAACAGTAATCCACATGAAGTAGCTCAAGTAAAGAGGGTTTATTATCGGGCAAAAGATGTGTCTTACAGAAATTCAAAGCTGGAAAACAAAGAGCAGCCAGCCCTACAGGAACTGAAAATGGGAACCAGAAATCCCTTACTACTGAGGCTCTTCTTTCTCATGCTTTCTCTATTTTCTATTTTTTAACAAACAACCTTCCTCTATCTATCCCTATTATCTATCTATAGGGATATCTATCTATCCCTATTACACCTGTCCCCTATGGGTGCCGCAAGTCCCAAGTCCAGTTCACCTTTCAGCTCAGCTACTCAGAGCTTAGTGCCTTGGTTTCCCAATTTTAACTTCCCTAAGGTGAAATGTAATAGACATCAGCTGATTTCCCTTTGGGGTGAAGTTCTTCATACAAGGCTTTATCACAGGCATTGTGATAAGCTACTAAGGCCACTCTCCATCTTTGACCTAGACAGCTAGGGCTAGCAGGATGATGTCACATAGCTTTTACCCCTCAAAAGATGGAGAAAATAAGTCATGGAAAGTGATATTATAAGTAAATTTTGCAGATGTACAAAAACTTCCCTTGTCAATCCCACATGGTTTAATGAGAGTAAAAAGAGGTAAGATTTTTTAAAAGTTTTCTGTAAACTGTGAAGGTCTGGTAGAGGTTAGTAATTGTTTTTGCTCACCACCAGACAGTGAGTAATAATAAGTATATATACAAGAAAATATATTAAGGTACACAAAGAGTCTAGCAAGTAATTTAGAGAGAAAATTATTACAATTATTTACCAGCCATATCTCCTAAGACCAGCTTCTTGATGATCCTGAATACAGGTGGTAGAATTGATAATTAACTCTACAAGTTCTAGTTGGAACTAATTTTCAACTGTGCATTATGATTCTTTCAAAGCCCTGTAACATCATTTGGGGCAATAGAGAAGAAGCATCTAAAATGTGATTTGGTGACTAGAATATGCCCTTACAAAAGGGAGGACAAGAAGTTGATGTTGTTAAAAGGATACAGGCACTTCTTCCTTTGCTAATGAAAGAGATCTCTCCTAACAAGTAGATGGTAGTAGCTATTATTCTGAAAGGCAAGCTGTTCTAGGGATTGAACTACCTGTTCAGCTTGAGACATAACCAGAGCACATCCTTTATAAAAACATTTCAAAGATTTGTTTTTTAATTACCCCATCAAAGCAGAGAAATTGAGAGCAGAGTTGGTATAACAAGTTGCTGCCTAAATTATATTAAGGGTTGGTCTTAGGAAACTGAGGTGGGCAGAAGCCACAGTTTGATAGGTATTCTTACTTTGTTGGGTTTGTTCTGTTTACTTGTTTGTTTGACTTATACCTTCTGAAGTTTCTATCATGATGTAATAGAAGAAACCATGTACAGGAAACTAGGTCCAAATCCCTGTTGGTCTCTTATCTATGGGACTTTGATCAAATGACTAACCATCAATCTGGTCAATGTATCTTGTAGGAAGTTCAGCAAGACTTTTCCTACTGTGATGGAATTTGGCTTGGGTACCAGAAGGTGGTAAACAAAAGAGATGAAATACTCATGCATAGTTAAAAAATGAAGCTTAGGCCATGTATATAGTATTTCCCAAAGGATGATATTTTAAAATCATTGTTCATCAACTACTTTAAGTATATATAAGAGGCTATGTAAGGGAAACAGAATTTCTTTGAAAAAAAAAAAAAAAAAAGAGAGAGAGAGACATGGAAGAGTGTGCTTCCCTGGCTTCAAGCCCACCACTTGTGGAAGGGAATATACAGCCAAGAGGGGGTTGAACTGCTCACCCCAACTGGAAGTTGTGCAACTAGGGCCCCAGAGCTGCTATGAGACTATTGTCAAATGTGGGGAAAGTCTTTGTCAGACATGCATGCCCCCTGCAATTCTCCTTGGTGACATCTTCCCTGATCATTCAAAATTGTAATTCCCCTTCAGTGATCCCCATCTTCTCCCCTTGCTTCATTTTCCTCCCTAACATCAATCATAGTCTAATTCATCAATAATGTATTAATTCTTTAGTAAATTGTCTACCTCACTACTCTACAATGCAAATTCCATGGGGATGGGGTCCTTGTTTTGTTCATTGCTATAATGAGTACCTAGACTAGTGCTAGGGAAGTTGTAGGAGCTCAATAAATTCTTGAAATGAATTAAATTGTGAAGATCCACAAGGGTCCTTTGGAGTTTGGGGGAGGCGGGGTACCTAGCTCTTTTAAGGGGACAAGCTGACTTGAGAGACTTCAGGTCTCTCAAAAACAGAGGCGATTGGTATGGGGCGGGGATTAGATCCAGCCCCAGGGGACACTAAGATAAGCATGTGGGCCCAGAGTGTGAAGAAGGTGGTAACTGGCTCAGGTCATCACAAAAAGGGGCCCACCAAAAGGATAGCTTGGAACACAAGCCTGTGGTCAGAGCAGGGCTCAAGAAGGAGTGGCCAGTGACCGAGAGAAAGGGTCAGTGACCAACATTGGGAAACAGAATACAATGTGGTATCAGCAAGGAGGACTCTCTGAGCTAACATTGGGCATCGGCCACAATCAGCGGGCCCCAAAGCCAGATTAAAAGTGTACCAATCTGATGAAATATTCCCTGCCCCTCCCTGTCCTCCTCCCTGCTCTGAAGTTGGAGAAAAGGGAGCCAGTTAATGACCAGGAAGGAAGGGTGGAAGAGAAGGCAAGGGCACAGTGAGAACACTGAGCTCACCACAACTTCCCCCTGTAGGTTTCCAAGCTCGGGTCCAATGGAAGCTCAGGGCAAGGAGTTTAAATCTATTGAAAGAATAAAATCTTGATATTAGAAAACAGTATTAGAAAACACTGGGCTTATAAAAAGTATCCTCAAATGAGACTTATTATAAGTGAAAGTGACAAGAGAAAGTGGGGAATCTACCTGAGATTTCATGTGAGGTTTAATTCTAAGTGGCAGGTTTAAGGGCCATGACAAGGGAAAGAAATTCCTCCCTATCTGCACCCTACTGAGTCAATACTTCTAATACTCCTAGTTTGTATGTCAAATAAGTGAGCTAAGTCCACATCCATAGTAGACCCTCAATATATATCTGTAGTTGGCAGTGATGCCCTTCCAAGAAACCTACAGAAAACATCCCCAAATGGGCTTCCAACCTCTGCCACATTTTCTTACTCAGTTTGCCTATTTCTATATCAATTTGTCTTCTCCATGAAAATTTCTCTGACATCTCCATTAATTCCAAATCTTCCAAAGTAGAGACTATAATTCTCCCAGGTAAAGACTATACTTTTATCTTCTTTCACAGTCTCACAATTCCTAGTGATAATGATGATTTTTCAAGATAGCCAAAATTGTTGAGAATTTATTAAAATACTAGACACCCTTCTAAGCGCTTTGCACATAATACTTCATTTAATCCTCATCATGACCTCGAGAGGTAATTATGGACTATGAAAACAAAGCTTTTCAGAGTTTATAGGACTTGTCTGAAATCATCCAGCTGGCATCAGATGTGACGTTGAACGCAGGGCTAAAAGCAAGCAAGGGGAAGGGGAACTAGCTGGGGGTGGTCTACATCCTGATGGGAGAGTCACGCACATGGTGGGAACATACATTCATCCTCTACTCCAGGCCTCATCCCAATATTCTTTTTTGTTGTGAAATCAGGAGGGTTAATGCAGCTCCTTTCACTGTGTTCCTTTCACAGAAAGTATATTTTGTAATCTCATCACATGCCTATAAGATGAAAACCAGCTTTCTTGGTTCAGCAGGTAAAATCAATGTATCAAATAAAAAGCTTTGAGCCTCAATTACTGAATGCAATGGTCCAAACAGAAACCCTGGTTGTCCAGGCAAAAATATTAACAAGAATCCCTTTGTCTGTTTCTAATTAAGCATATCTCCAGATCCTCTGCCTTATTCATCTCACTTGGATGAGTACATGATGAATCAGCAGGCAGGATCCAGTTGCTTTTGTTTTGTCTTTAAACCCTCTGTGGTCTTATGTTCCCAAAGGCAGACCATGACCCTGGAACTGATGGCCACCAGCTTGCTAACTCATAAAGGTGAACAGATTGCGTGGCTTAGCTATGGGTGAACACAGGGCTTGATAGAGGTCTGCATACCCTGATACCATGTTGTACGTATCCCTCTTCCAGAATCCTCACCACCGCATCTTCCCAATTAGTGCTGTGTGAATTAATAAGGTGCTACTCAAGTGTGTGAACTCTCCCAGAGAGTGAGAAAGTACTGCTGGCGAAATATTTCCATGGCCCTACCAGGGTGGTAGAATTTTCTTGTTCAGAATGCTGCGTTTTACCTAGCAGATAAAACCAAATTGTTATGGTTTGGCCAGCTGTGGGAATGTAGAATTTTTGTTAGCTCTGCCTGTGTAAGTGATTTCCTAGAACATAGGTGCACTGATACATATAAAAGGCACATATCTGGGAAAAATATAAATAACAACTCAAATTTTTGTTTGCTTATTATTTATGGATCTGCTCACATGATTGGGGAGATGCTGGATCACAGTCTGATTTGAAAATGCCAGTGTGGGGACTCTTTCTTTCCAAATCCTTCCTTTAGGCCAGGGCCTGGAGATTAGATTTGGTTTCATGAACTACTGCTTCTCATCCCTTCCTGCCTAAAATCAGAGTACTCATAAGGTGGCAGAAGAGGCCTGGCAATATATACCCATATTTTGGCTGCAAAATGGGGATGGGACGGTGCAGCCTTCATTTCATCTTGGCTTTTGCACAGACTGCCATGGTGATTAAGAAGAGAAAACTGCTAATCCTCTGGAAATAACCTCTACTATGTTTCCTATCCCCCAGGCAATTGTGTTCAGAACACAAGTACATTTCAGGGAAAGCACATGAGAAGTTATTCTCTAGATTTCGGGAAGCATCGTGTCCTAACCACTCTGAAAATTCCTTTTAGATCTAGCTGTTCTGAATATTTCACGGTTGTATATATTTCATTAATTTACACTGCTTTCCTGGCATCGTTCTTAATGCATTCATGTTATTTGTTCTGTTAGGTAACTCTTGGTTAATGATGTCAGTGGCAGACTCAAGGCAAGCTAGAGGGCCATGTTGGATTTGGCTCATAATGAGAGCTCCTGTTTGCTGAACCCTGTGCTCCATGAGACCCAGAGCTAGGCCCTTAAGTATGTTACATCTGTTACCTGTTCCCAGGCCAAGTGTATGATTATCCACAATTTACTGAGCAAGAACAGTCATTCAAATTGTGCAAGTTGCTTTAGCAAACAACCACAAGTAAACAGGCAGAGGCATGGTTTCATTTGAGTCTCATCAGAGAGTTATCACCTGTTAAACCCCAGAAAGGTTTCTGAATCTTTAAAAGCCTCACTTTTTTCACATGGACAAATTAGAAAATAATACCTGTGCTATTTATTTTCCTGGGATGACATGGAAAGCCACTGAAGTGATATACAAGAAAATGCTTGGTAAAGTAATGGCGCCATACATATGCGAGCTACAATTGCAATGGAAGCATGAGAGGCACACGTATAGTCCCCCAGGAGCACAGATTCCAGAAGCTTTATGACTGACCAGAACAAGAAGATCAGCAGGGTAGCTAAACATCATGTCGCCTTCCACAATCGGCCTTGAAACAAATGTTTTTCCTTGCTTCTCTGTTATGCCTAGCATAGGGATTAAAACTTTTTTTTTTAAGATTTTATTTATTTATTTGACAGAGAGAAATCACAAGCAGGCAGAGAGGCAGGCAGAGAGAGAGGAGGAAGCAGGCTCCCTGCTGAGCAGAAAGCCCGATGCGGGGCTCGAACCCAGGACCTGGGATCATGACCTGAGCCGAAGGCAGCGGCCTAACCCACTGAGCCACCCAGGCGCCCCGGGATTAAAACTTTTAGAGTTAATGTTGCCAGTTGTGTTGGTGACCTTCTGGCTGATTTTCTCCACAGTTCACTCCTTCTGCATTTATAGAGATCTTTTAATATTCCACTTGAACAAATGATAAAAATAACTGAAAGTATTATCCATATCCCCACTGCAGGTGAGGGACACCTGGCCACCCCCCAGGTCCCCTCCCTCTCAAAATGTTATAAGCTGCTGGTGACTTCTGAAATATTATCATTCAGAAGAGCACTGTTACTGCCCATCCCCCACTCCACCAGAATCCATAAAACATGAACCGGCTGCATAATCTCCTGCTTAAATCTATCACTTCTCTAATCACATTTCTCTTTAACACATTCATCAGGACACTGAGCAGAGCGCCGGGTATTTCTTTGGTCTTTGATTTGCACATTAAACTTTCCAGCCTTTGAATTTTTGAAATAAATGGTAATGAATGGTGATGCTTGGGGAAGGATTGAGGAGGAGGAACTGGCATGGCTTCACACAGACGCCTCTTATTGGACCTCCGTGTCTGTTTGCTGCTGTCTGTAGCCCCTTCAAACTTGTAGTGGGTGGCCACAAGCACCATTGATGAGAACCTAGTGTAGGCATGAGATGTGGTGTATTTGAGAACAGCTATTGTCTCCTGGGAGAAAGTGGGATTCATCACTCAACCACTTCTTCCCCCTACCAGTCCTGCTACCCCTAATCTATGCTGATCTTCAGGTGTGGTCATGATATGGCTTCTCAAAAAAATATATATTTTTTAAAATATACATAATATATTTATATATATAAATATATAAATATTTAGGGGCGCCTGGGTGGCTCAGTGGGTTAAGCCGCTGCCTTCGGCTCAGGTCATGATCTCAGGGTCCTGGGATCGAGTCCCGCATCAGGCTCTCTGCTCAGCAAGAAGCCTGCTTCCCTCTATCTCTCTCTCTGCCTGCCTCTCCGTCTACTTGTGATCTCTCTCTGTCAAATAAATAAATAAAATCTTTAAAATATATATATATAAATATTTAAATATTTATATAATATTATATTAAATATTAAATATATAAAATATTTAAATATTTATATGTAAATAAATTTATATAAATAATATAATTTATATATAAATATATATGAACAAAAATGCGGGACACATGTGTGGCTCAATCAGTTAAGTGTCTGACTCTTGATTTCAGCTCAGGTCATGATCTCAGGGTCATGAAATCAAACCAGCCCCGTGTCAAGTTCTATACTGGGCTTGGGGTGTGCTTAAGATTCTCTCTCTTCCTCTCCCTCTGCCCACAAACCCCTCCCCCAACACACACTTGTGCTCACTCTTTGTCTTAAAAAAAAAAAAGCAACCAAGAAATTAAATGCACAATACAAAGGAAGATGTAATTCTAATGTGGGAGAAATTTTAGAATTATAATGTTAGAAAAAATTATGCAGTAAATTTGGAAAATTAAGATGAGTGGACAATTTCTTAAAAGAAATTAATTACCAACTAAGTAAAAAAAAATTGGGAAATCCAATTAGACCCATAAATATTAATAAAATCTGTATGGAGGGTGACTCCAAAGCTCATGGCCAATATTTGTATGCAGTACCTTATTCAAAGAGAATAAGGAACAAAAAATCGACAGCGTTGTCCCTATTCCCAAAGGAACTAACATTCAAAGAGACAGAGTGGATGATATACACATCCCGGCATGAAAGGTTCAGCATTACCTGGAAGAGCCTCCATGTCAACCTGGTAGTAAGTCTCAGCATCAACGGTAACTATAGCAGTAATGAGCATTCCTGTCATAGTAGGTATCAATTCTTGGGCATTTTACCATGATTTGGGCACTTTGTACACATTATCTTATTTCATTTCACATCAAGCCCATGAAAAAAGTAATATTATTCCTATTTTGTAGCTGAAGAACTGATGCTAAAGGAGATTAAGGCATTTGCCCAAAGTCATCTTGCTAATAATTGGAGGGTCTGGATCTGGACCCAGACTTCACCCCAACTTAGAATTTCAGGCTGGGTGATCTGATTTAAAGGCAATGTTCTCTTCAAGACATGAGGAGGCAGAGCAGGCCACACCATACAAAAGTTTTGATTTGGGGCAGCTGAAAGGAAATGCATCTAATCAGGTTTTGTGACTGAGAAATTTTTCAATATATTACTTTCACTGAGGATTGTTATATATCATATTCCTGTTACAACTGGGATGTAATTTCATTTAAATGTGATTCAATGACCTTTTGCACAGAACACTGAGTAAAATTATGTTTTCTCCCCTACCTCCAGTATCAATTAATATAGACTTTATTGCTTTCCTCTATGTTTTTGTCACCAGGCCCTTACAATACCTCATCACCTGGATTACACAATCCTAAAAGCTTGCAATAGCACCTATCTGTTTTGACTGAATAATATTTATTTCATTATTGCTGTGTGTCCCAGAAATGCAGGGGCTGGAAACAATCCCATCCCTGTTTCGCTAGTGCCTACGACCAAGCCCAGCACATGATAGATGCATAGTAAATGTGGGAGGAATGCATGCATTGCCTGGTATGATGCTGAGTTTGACAGTCACATGTCTTATCATACCTGATAGAGACAGAAGTCCCAAACACAAGGAAGGACAAAATTTTTCCTCAAGAGGGCTGTTGTTCTGTTCTGTATCCATCACCTACTTTGACTTCTCCAAATTAGAGTCATCTAAGAGAGTACAGAAGCCCCAGCATTTTGATTGAGGTGTGGAGAAATTGATTAGTGGAGAGGGAGGATTTCCAATAGGGAATTAAGGTCAGTGTTGCCCATATCATGAAGACAAGAGAGAGTATAGAGAACGTGTTGGCTGTTTTCAGCATTTTGTAATATTTCTTATAGTTTTGTATCCAACTAGATTATGGACTTCTTAATGATAGGATCATACAGCTAGTACAAAACCTTGCCTTAAGGATGCACTAATTAAATGTTTTTTCAAGTGCCATGAGACATCCACGCAACATTTCCTAACCACACATTCTGCACTGGTCTCTCTGCCATGTTCACTGACATTGGGGAGGTCATTGTTCAGTAAGGAGCTAATTGGTTACTGCATATGAGAATCAATTACAAGTATTGAAAGAAATTTTGGATAGAAGAAAGATTTGAACCAAATGTTTTTAAATCAAAGATGGTAAAGAAGTTTTGGCAGCCAGGCCAAATAAGTACTTCAAAATTATATACTTTCTGCATTCTGGAATGAAAATCTACCACATCATTGAATCTTCTACCCTCCTCCCATTCTCTTGTATGATTGTCTTCTTCCTTTGTCCCTCCAGGACACTATGGATCCTAATGGGTTCTTAAAAACTTTATGAGAATCTTAGAAAAAGAATCCCAGAATTTTTAAATGCCTTTTTGCATTCAAAGAGCATGACAAAATTGTAAATGAGCCTGTGCAAACATCAAAATGAGATACAAAAACAAAATAGGAGAAAAGGATGGAAGGCAGAGTAAACAAAGACTTAGAAACCATGTCTCCATTAGAAGGGCCACTTCTTTTAAAACAAAACTGGATAGAAGTGGTAAGCATGGAAGACCACTGTTTGACAGTCCTGAGTTATCTACTAGATAAAGTTGTTTAAATTTTTTTTTTTATTCTGTAATCTTCCTCCCCAAACTTTTCTCCCTTTCCAACACACACAAGCCCATGACCCTAACTCTGTCCAGATGAAGACCCTACATACTACAAAAATAGTGTACATGGCCATGAAGTATAGAAATTAAAAACAACACTCAGTGATAAAAAAAAAATGTAATTTTTCAGAATTTCACTAAATGTATATGTAAACCAATATTAAAATATCTCTTTTCCTAGTCTTCCTTGACTTTTTCTATTTTTGGTACTCCTGCTTCTCTGGTTCCCTAAACATGTGGTCCATTTGCCTGTCAGGTATCCTTCCACTGTTTTCTGTGTTGTTCACCATGTTTCCCTACTTTACCTGTAAGGCCATCCATGTACATCACCTCCTTTCCTTTATTTACTGATCTCATCTCATCTCTTCTCTATCCCACATTTAATTTCTCTCCCTTTCAAAAAGACAGATGAACTTGGTGGGTTCTGAGTTAGGTTACTGCCATATTTGAAAGATTTGCTTTGTACCCTCAACCTATTACATCTTCTAGAATACAAAGATAAATCCCCCTCCTTCAGTCAGGGTTTTAACCCTTGGTGAATCCTTGGAGCACACATAGAATCAGTTTCCATTGAGTTCAGGTACGTATATGACTGAAATAGATATGGCTATACATACACACCATGTAATGAAGTTCTATGCTGTTAGGGATAAACTGTGGGCCAAGACTGGTTTTATACTACCAGATCTAAAATGTCAAAAAATCCCAGTCCTGTCAGTTTCAGCTGGATGGGGGTTGACAGAAAAGTCTAAAGCAACCTGAGGGAGGTTCTGGCCAGTTGGAGAAATGGTACTTCTACTCCATCCCCACTTCCTACAAGAACATTGTCTTCTCTGGCTTAGAAGGCAGCGCTTCAGAAATGAAGTGAACTCTTTTTCCCCTGTTTCCAACCAGTTTTGTTTTCAAGGAAATGGCCCTTCCACAGAAGCCATGGTTTCTAACTCTGTTTATTTTGCCTTGCGTCCTGGCCCTTTGCAAAAAAATCTCTGCCTCTTCTTGCTTTAGAGCAAGATTCAAAAGAAGTCTAAAACCATCTAGTGTCTCTATCCTGCTTTCCTGTTTATTAAATGTGTTTGTATATATTATTTGATTCTTGTGATGACTATGAGTCACTTTGGTATAACCTGATACCTTGGTACTTTCTCATAAATCTTTAGTGTTTTGTCAGCTCCCACGTATTTCCTCCAGTTCATCAGGAACTCTAAGTTTCAAAGAGACCTTGGGAAATAAGTGTAGCACTAATGCTTTGGGGATACTTACTGTAGACAGCCCTTGCTGGCAGGTTCTAGTTAGTATCTATTGTTTAGTTTTTTCACTATACTTGTTATCTTGACTTTGGTTCCCTCCAAAACATTTCCTGACACAAGGTTTCTAGTGTAAGCAGTGTATTTGAGAGGTGAGCAGGCAGGATTGGAAGTGTGAGGGAAGTGAGTCAGGGAAGATAATAAAGCCAAGAGAAGCCATGATAATGAGCAGCTACCATTATTGGTAATAGGACTTGGTCCTGCTCCTCTGGAAAACTGTAGAAGATACTCAGGACTGACCCACTTGGGGATAAAGGGCCTGAGATATTTGTCCTCTTTGCATTCCATCCCTTGTCAGTTATGAATGGCTCCTGGGAACTCTAACTGCCTTTCTGGCCTTTTGTGGGGAGTGAGGAGTAATCAAGCAAAGTGACCTAGTGCTTCAGAAGGGAAGCCTTCACACTGGGAATAGTCCATCAACACTGCAGTTGACATCTGGAGGTGGACCAGGCATTGACTTTTAGCATTGCCACTTAGTTTCTTGAGAATCTCTGCTAACTTCTAAGCATCTCCCTATAAAAAAGAAAAAAATATATGATATAACTTTATATTGCTTGCCTTTTAAAAATATTTTATTTTTCCAGTTGACACTCTCCCTGCAGTCAGCTTCCAACTCATTCCAAACTTCTCTCTCACTATCTATCTCTCATCAGAGCTCTAGAGTTGTAGCACCATAGAATTTCAAAGCTAAAAAGGACTTTTCAATTTTTTTTTTCATTAGCAGCTCACCTAAAGTTTTACAACTTGTCCTTTGTCACAGAAATCCCCCTAACAAAGGGATATTAACTTAAAATTCAAAACAGAGTATGAGTAAAGAATAGTCCATTTTTTAAACAGAACTATAAGGTGACTGTATTGTATAGGTTACAGATCCTATTGTCTGCCTTGCTCTGGACATTGACATGTGTCTTTTAGGGCATTTCTGTGTCTGATTAGAAGTAAAGGGAAGGGGGAAAAGTGGGCAGGAAAATAATATATTCCCAGTGCCTTTAACATCAGGATATGGACATTTCTTGACCAATACACCTAGAGATTCCTGGGATTTCCTCGCAGTAAGACAAGGAGTGAGAGGTCCAGTATTACTTGGTGATATATTGCGCAGGATTGTCGAGCTTATGATTTAGAAGAAAGGAGATGTACAATCTGTTCTTCAAGGCTACCCAATTGATTTTTTTGCCTAGCCTGAAACCGAGCTGAGTCAGTAGGTGGAGGAAAGCACACATCCTTGCAAAGTCAGATGCCCCAATTGGCTTGATTTATCTCCCAAAGAAGAAAAGGGGTAATTTAAATGGTGGATTTTCTTGTCTGATGCATGTTCCTCTATCTTCAGTGGTTTTAGATCTTGAGAAGATTGCTATAGAATGCAGGCTTTTTAGATCTCAAGTTCATCTTTGTCTCATTTAAGATGTTGAAATAGTAAAACGGGAGGTTCTTACAGCTCTCAGGTTTAAAGGAACTGGGAGACAACACGCCCGGCACATTTTCAGCAGGGAGGGTTGAGTTCGTTCTGTGGCCATCGAAAAATAGGAATACTTTTGCTTCCTTGCGATAGAAATTGGGCCCATGTTCCTTTAGAAAAATGACAAATTATTTTTCAAATTTTCCTTCCTGAATTACCAAGTATAGCTACATGAGCACAGCCACTGGATCACTCGGTGACTAGGAGTTCCCATTAGAATGAGAAGTAAAATTATTAAATACTCACTGAATTTTCTGTTTTAAATCTAATTTGCTATTTCTTTTTGTAAACTATGTGTAGTATATTGATAGTAATAAGAGATTACACTTGTATTACCAACGTGATGGTAGATAGATGATAGAAGATAGATAGATAGATAGATGATAGATAGATAGGTAGATAGGCAGACCCTTAATTCCCACGAAAACCAATGGGATACTATTTTGTTCCAAGGTATTGATTAAAAAAAAAAAACAAAACAAAAAAACTGAGACCTGGAGGAATGAAGTATTTGAGTGAGGCCACATGGGAATTTGGTGAGTAGCTGGGAGGGAAAGCAAGGGGCCTCCCATTAGAGTCTGTGCTCTTCCCCATCCCACCAAACTTCCCTCTATCTGTTAGAAAACTGCAAAGGCAGGGGCACCTGGGTGGCTCAGTGGGTTAATGCCTCCGCCTTCAACTCCGGTCGTGGTCCCGGGGTCCTGGGATCGAGCCCCGCATCGGGCTCTCTGCTGGGCAGGGAGCCTGCTTCCTCCTCTCTCTCTCTCTCTCTCTCTCTGCCTGCCTCTCTGCCTACTTGTGATCTCTCTCTGTCAAATAAATAAATAAAATCTTTGAAAACTGCAAAGGCAGCACACAAGGCTCTATTACATGTCATCCATGTTTATAATCTACCTATTATCTAGTTAGAGCAGAAAATCTTCACATTTATAAATTAGTAAAGCAAGAATCAAAATGGCCAAGGTTTGAGAATGCTTACCAATCCCAGTTGAGCAGTGGTGGCTGCCTGGAGGTCTGGTGGAGAACCGCCTTGGAAAGGACACCTCAGCCAACCCTGTCAGGACCCCTCCATGTGTCCCCCAAGCCCTGAGGGGCTCAGTGCTCATAGACAGCCAGCTGCAACCTTCTTGCTTAGGGACTTTCTGTGGCCTCTAAACTTGGCAGGTAGTGTGGGCAGCCAGGCAGGTGGGCAGAAAGTGTCTGGTCCCTAATACTCCTAGAAACAGGGGTGCCTGGGTGGCTCAGTCAGCTCAGGGTCTGACTTTGGTTCAGGTCATGATCTCAGGGTCCCAAGATGGGTTCCCTGCTCAGCAGAAACTCTGCTTGTCCTTCTTCCTCTGCCTCTCCCCCTGCTTGTGTTTGCTCTTTCTCTCTGTCTGTCTCAAACAAATAAATTTTTTTTTTTTCAAAAAATATCCTGGAAATAGTCAAGGACTGGCTAGAATGGATGGAAAATATCCTTGTAGAGTTTCAACACCAAGGGCATGCTCTGCATACTCTCCAAGGAGTCCTGAGTGGGCCTGAGCCCCACCTGCCCACAGAGTTAACCTGCTTATTAATGTTCCAGGCACTGGCTTACCTCAGTTCCCTATCTTGACTCCCCATTCCCTTGCCATGCAATCAACTCCCAAATACATTTCTTCTATTCAAATCTTTACCTCAGGGTCTGCTTCCGGGGGAAGCAAACCTAAGACAATTGCCATGAGTGATGTTTGACATGAGCACAAGCCAGGGGAGTGACTGCTGGCCTACCAGGTGTTTTGCAGCCTCTCAGTAAGTGTTGAGAATGGAAGACTCAGGGGCATGAAAATACCACATTCTGTTGTTATCTGTAAAAGCAGCTAATCAGAGCTACTTCACATGTTTGGGGGGAAGATATATATGGTTCTCTTACGTGTGCTTATCTTTCAGCCACATCAGGTTGTGTTAATAAGTGAAATTGATTAGAGGTGAGATAGGCGCATCTGTCCAAGCAATGGGTGGCAGAAAATCACTCTTCCTCAAAAAATAATAGAAGAAGGGCCTTACCAGTCCCAGCAGCTCTCACTCCTCAGGTCTCCAGGGACAATGATGAGATAGAAAAAATAAGGATGGATTAAGTCATAACATACATTCTAGGTCATTCTCAACGTAAGAGTATTTTTCAAAACTTGAAGGGTGTAGATAGCATATTATTGGCCAAGTACTAAGGTTTTTCTGAGTCAGTCCAGTGACAGTGGAGAAACAACATACAAAACGTGTTGGGATACAGACATTTTTTATCTTGATGAAGTCCCAATTGTTCCTTTTGCCTTGGTTTCCCTTGCCTTTGAAGACATGTCCAGCAAGAAGTTGCTGTGGCTGAGGTCAAAGAGGTCGCTGCTATGTTCTCTTCCAGGATTTTGATGGATTCCCATCTCCCATTTAGGTCTTTCTTATATTTTGAGTTTATTCCTGTGTCTGGTGTAAGAAAGTGGTACAGTTTCTTTCTTCTGAATGTGTCTTGGATGTTATATGCCATGGATGAATCATTAAACTCTACCTTGGAAACTAATAATACACTACATGTTAATGAACTGATTTTAAATAAAAATTTTTTAAAAGGTGTTGGGAGCTGGTGAGGGTAGGGAGAGAGCTCCAGAAACAAGCGAACAACAACAAAATGAGAAAGGGAGCAAGATCTAGTTATTTAGCTTCATGAAGCCTCAATTTGTCCATCTCTACAACAGAGATAACAGGACTTCCAAGGCTGTAGCAAAGAATAAATGTTAATGTAGAAACAGATACGTCATGTCCACTCGAGGCATGCAAGCTCTATTGCTAATATTGCTATTATTTGCCTGAAATTCTGTAAACTGGCCTCATATCATCCACCAGATTATAATGGAGTTCACATAATTTTATCCATTTATTGGCACGGACTGCGGTAGTCTTTTTTTTTTTTTTTTAAGATTTTATTTATTTATTTAACAGAGAAAGATCACAAGTAGGCAGAGAGGCAGACAGAGTGGAGGGGGAAGCAGGCTCCCTGCCGAGCAGAGAGCCTGATGCGGGGCTCAATCCCAGGACCCTGGGACCATGACCTGAGCTGAAGGCAGAGGCTTTAACCCACTGAGCCACCCACTGAGCTGTAGTCTTTCAATTATGCTCAAGAGTGCCAGAGCTCAACAGTTTGGTTTCATTGCTCTGGAGTTCCATGAGCTGTGGCTGCAGGATTTACTATGGAGGAATCCAGTGTGTTTTCTCGCATTGAGGACTGTCGTGAAAAGTCTATTCATTTCGCACTACTGCTGCAAGACAACATCTTTGGGAGGAAGATACGGAGTTCTGCTTTAAAAGAAGTTGGCTTTGCAAAGTCACCCTCAAGAGCTACTGGAAATCAATTAAATTGGGTCCTCCCTGTGGAATCTGAAGATGCCTGTGGTTGAAGTGGCGGCTTTGGGCAGAGTAGAGAGGTTAATGTTTGTTTTGCTGCTTCCTGGAACTCACTGGCTTCAGACAGTTTTCATGAAACAAAGAAGAAAGAACCTGAGGAGGAGGTTGGGATTTTTGACAGTCTACCAATATGGCCCTCTGCTTTTCAGGATGAGGACAGCACAACTCATGAGATCACCAAGGGAAAAAGCTTTGCTGTGAAACCAGCTGTCGCTGTGAGGACCCACTGCCTCATGGGAGCTCGGCTTGTGTACCACAGAGCTGAGCTATCTCTCAGGGCTATGATTCATGGGAGTTTCTTGCAGCAAATATTTTAGGACCATTCTCAGGGATTTCATTTTTTAAATAACTTTTCTGTAAATATATTCATTTTTGTTACATTTTCAAAATTAAAGTATAAATTATTTTTGCTATTTCTTTCTCCCTATCTCTCTACACAATCTCACACACACACAGCTTTTTATAAAATATAAACATTTGGAAAAGATGAAGAAAAAATACCCATAATCACATGACTCTATAAGAGTACCTTTCAGTGTTCACTAGATCTTTTTTATGTGAATTTTTGCAGTTATAGTTGTAATATACACATGATCTTTTGTACCTTGATTCTAGGACATTACATCATAGAAATTTGTCATGTTCCCAGACAGATTGCATAGTTCTCAATCTTTTTAGCAGCATAATATTCCACAAAGTGAATGTCACCACAAATTTCTGCACCATTCCACCAGTGTTAGATATTTAAGTTCCTTCCAAATTGCTTGTTAGTGTAACAACGGCAATGGGCGTGTTTCCCAATGTGATTTTTTTCCTACTCTTTGGGCTCTCCTCCCTAGGTGAGATCCTATCAGTTGGATGATAAGGCAGAACATATCACTGTCTAGAAAATGGGAATGAAGACGGATCTAGTGAAGGAGACTGAGAAAGAGCAGCCATGGGGGCGGGGAGCGCTGCTGAGTTATGGCATGTCCCATAGATGGAGGGTTTGTGTCAAACACTGCTGAGAGGAGAACAAAATGAAGACAGAAAGTTGGCGGTTGGCCATTTCAGGCCCTGCACCAGCATAAGCAACCATGAGCTTGACGGCCACAGTTCCTACTATCCTGGAACAGCCTGTCTGCTAGGAGAGACATGGTCCATAACCATGAAGTGAGTGTTTAATTACAATATGAGACAATGGTGCTGATGGAAAGGAATATTAAAAAAAAAAAAGAATCTGGCTTTCAGTTGTAGGTTAAAGAGTATGCTAGACAAAGGGGACAGTATATACGAAGGCCTTGCAGAAGCAGACAGTGTGACACAGTGGAGAACTGAAGATCGAGGAGCCTGGAGCCAGAAAAAGGGCAGAGTCATGCTAGGTGAGAATTGAGCTGTAGGTGGGGGCCAGATTGCATACAGCTGCACATACCATTTTGAGAAATTTGACCTTTACCATAGGGAAGGACATGGTCAGGCATGTATTTTGAAAGCTGACCTGGTAGCTCAGGAGGCTAAGGTATTTTACTGTCATGGAAGACCCTGCATCACATCAGTGAACACAGAGATTGCCATGTGCATCTCTCAGAATAGCTTCTATGAGCACCATATCTGAGGCTACCAGTCACTTAACAATAGTGTAATGGTCATGCAATTGGTATTACTGGGAAGCATGTAAGGACTGTGCTTAGAGTGATTTCTTTGTGGAAACCATGCCACATACACTCAAAAGATTCTTCCTTTCATCTCAAACTCCGTAGCAACCATCATAGCTTTTTGCTAGCTCTTTGCAGCATGTTGATTTGGAGACAGTAATTTTTCTGTCTTTAAGTTTCCATTTAAGTACCTGAATTTGGAAACACAAATCTTAGGTAAACTTTCTCAATTATGGTCTGTTAACTGCAAGAAAATGGTGAGGCTGAAACAATGATGGGGAATATTGAGGGTGTTCTGAAGGAGATTGCTAGGGACTCTGAACAATTTGACTTCTCAGATTTCCTTTAACTTAATATTTCACTTTATACTCAGCAAGAGAAAAATCAACAGAAACATCAGTACTTGAGGTGGGATGAAAGTCAAAACTCTTTATCTGTTGCAAAGAACTCAAATTGACTTAACTGAAAAGGAGGATTCATTCCTAGACAACAGTGAAGTCCCAAAGCAGGCAGGCTCTCCTTTCAGGATTCAGGAGCATAAACACCGTCATACAAGCTCAGGTGTTCTCACTCCTCTCAACTTTGTTCTCAGGTTCTCTTGCCACGTGGTTTTCCCTAGACATGCCAAACCTGTGTCATACTAGTTCAACAACCTTGCAGAAAAAGCACCTCTCCCCAGTAATCACACCCAAGTCCCAGTTGAAGTTACAAACCCATGCATGAACGAATCACTGAGGCCAGAGATAGAGAAAGGGCTCTAAGCTGGGTCAGTGTCCAGGAGCCAGGAGTGGTGTCTTTTCCACCAAAACCTCAGGGCCTGTGTTTGGGAAGGGATGTTTCCCAAATGAAAAGAGATGAATGGAGCCTGAGTGGAAAGATAGACATTCATTGCAGGAGATGGTAACACTGGACTTAATAATTTCTACGAAGTCTTAGATGAAGATTTATCATCAGCAAGCATGTGTTTGGAAGCTGTTCTATGTGCCCCTCCTCTATCTTTAAAGAAATTCATTCATTCATTCATTCACATTCTATTTTTTCTTCAGAAGAGACTGCGAAGAGCTTGCAAGAGTACATTCCACATACAAAGTGGTATGAATTAAAGATTGGGCAAAGAAGAAAGACAAAGAGAGAAAAGTGGCCTGATGATACATAAATGTCCCAGGCAAGCTACAGATCTAGCTGTGGCTCTTCGGAAGTCTGAGAGGGACGATTTGTCAGTTACCCTGTTCACACAGATTATGATTTTAAAGCGATCCCCATATTCTTCACCATTCCTGGAAACCAGATCACCAGGAATTTTTCTCACAAGATGGAATGACCAGTCTCACAGGCAAACAGCACTGAGAACAGTGGCCCATTTCTCAGCGCTCCTTTGCATAATAACCCCTCCTGCAATGATGCTCCTTCTCTGGCATAATTTGTTCAAAGCAATTCTGAAGGGACCTTTTAAAAAAAAAAAATGAGTTTTTTTTTTAAATGGCATTGCACTGAAGAGGAGTTTGGCAAATGTCCTTGAGATGATGAATACTAGTAATAATAATGTAGCTACAGTAGTAGTGTTAATAACAATGTAATTATTAAACATTGGGCCCAGTGTGAAAATTTTTTTTTATATATACACGGATTATCTTCCTCAGGAGAATACCATAAATTCAGAGTATTATTATCATTACTATGAGGCTCTACTTTATGCAAATTGGAAATAGAAAGGTATAAAAACTATATGCACAAAATTTGAAATAATGTAAATCCTGCTTTACATGCGTCCCTGTGGGATGTGAATGAAATGCGGGAAAATGAGTTTTGAATTATGCAAATTTTGAAATGTGAGAAATCTTCAGGAATTCATCGCTAGTATAAGACATTATAGGCCTATATTCTCATGTCACCACGACAGACACTTAGGTGTAGTGAGGTCAGAAAGCTGTCCAGTTAATGAAGGTCTGAGCTGAGAGTAGAAGCCGTCGTTCTAGAATTGCCTCCCTCAAGGACGGTGTGTTTGGGGAGACTATTGGCCAAAATCCCTTTTATAAACCTGGAGCATCCTAACATTCATTACATAACAAATGATTTTTTCAAACTGGAATATTGGTCCGGTTGCACTGAGATATATGTGTCATTTTCTCAGAAATACGCATGTCACACATGGTGACCACTGGAACATGCAGTGACTATAAAAAGCTCTGTGCACAATTGTGCATGCTTGCTTTTCAGAATCACTTCCAAAGAGCAGAGAAGGCAAACCCACTGCACTCTCCTCAGATGAGGAAAAGGAGAAGGCTAGGATTGGCACTGCCCATCACTTCCCCCCAATGGACGATGATGAAAAGGAGAGGGACACTCCCCCACCTCTGGAGTTTCATGTTTACTCCAGAACAGGTGGAAAGTCTGCATCTGTTGAGGCTTGAGTAAAAGAAAATAAAATATTGTAAGAGCTGGAATCAGTGAGTGCTGACAAAGGCCTCAGAGCAGAGGTCATGCTTAGCTTCTCAGGTTAACATTTTCCTTCATTGCTCATCTTAAAAACCAAAATTAGGCCCAACCCAGAGAAGGGAGTGACCTCTGGTTTAGGTCAGGGCCTAAAGCTGTATTATTATTTTTTTTTTAAAGATTTTATTTCTTTGACAGAGATCACAAATAAGCAGAGAGGCAGGCAGAGAGAGAGAGGGGGAAGCAGGCTCCCTGCTGAGCAGAGAGCCTGATACGGGGCTCGATCCCAGGACCTCTGAGATCATGACCTGAGCTGAAGGCAGAGGCTTTAACCCACTGAGCCACCCAGGTACCCCTAAAGCTGTATTGTTTTTACTCTGCTGATCAGTGAGTGGAGAATTCATTTGGAGTCTCTAGCTCTGGGTGGTGTTTTTGTTTGTTCGTTTTTGTTTTGTTTTGTTTTGTTTTGTTTTTAGCAACCTCTTCAGAAAAAAAACACCTAAATCTCAAAAAAGAAATGCCTTCTTTCACTGGCCACCCCACAAGCTGAAACAGCATTTCTCTGCTCACCGCTCACAGAGAACCTAAAAGATAGGAGATGTCAGTTAACCGAGAGGGCCATTTCACTGTGGCTCGATGTTGGGATTTCCTTCTTTTTTGCATGCCTGTGTGACCAGCTCAGTCATTTTGACCCAATATATTTCTGCCACTGAAGCCATATTCTTGTTCTGGCAAGTTTCCTGCTACCCAGCAAGAGAAGAAATTGAAGGTAATGGAAGAGATGAGAAATAATCATACCCTTGACATTCTAGCTTTTGTCTGACTTTTCTTGGTAATTTATTTGGCTGAGCATTTTGTAGATGGTCAAAAGTAAAATTATGTCCCAGGTCCTTTTCATCCATCTTCAGAAACATCGGAAGGAAAGCCTTGGTTTTTACTTTGTTCAAGAAGTGATTCTGCTACCCCGATGTATCATGGCCTTGCAAGGCAATTACTTTAGATAAAGTAAGGTCTACTCAAAGTTTGAAAAGAAAAGGATAAGGGAATTGATTAATTGTTCTAGGAGTACCTCTGCAGCAAAATAAATGTTATGGTCATTTAAAAGCAACAGGCTTGCACCCAGTTTCTCATTCCTTTTGGATCTTTGCCCAGTACACCGCTTTAATTAATGACTGATCTTCACTTTCCAAATGGTTTCATGTCTTTGAAATATCCTAAGTCCAACTGCTGAATTTTATGGTTCAACAAAAAGAAAGGAAACAACTCTACCCTTTAAAACCAATCTTTGCCTAGAGTCACAGGGAAACATGTATAAAGCATCACAGTTTTTAATGTAAACACATATCAGAGAAGAATGGTGGAGACTACATTTTGCTGAAGGTAGTATAATACAGTTCTAAGTTCAAGGATTTTTTTGGCCAGACTGACCTGGATCCAAGTTCCTGCTCCAAACTTAATGTCTGAAATTGAACAAGCTACTTTCACAGTATTCTACTGGATGTTTATCACCACTGCCGCTGTTTTTATTCTAACATCTGGCAGTTAATAACTGCTCAATAAACAATAGCTGTTGTTATCATATCTACTATCATTTTATTATAAAGTGTGACTGACTGACTGAAGACAGAGTGAAAAATTTCCTGTGGCCTTAGGAAACATTCATTCTTTTAATGAGAATGCATTTTTCTGATTATCCCTTACCCTTCCCAGATCTGGAATAGAGGATCCTTACAATGAACTACTTGTATCCCAACACCTCCAAAGAGCAGGCATGGAAATGGAAACCTGCTCTTCTGGTTTACCTGGTACTGGACTTTGTTCCTGCTCTCTAGAAAATTCTTGACCAATATAAGAACTTGTCATGCAATCATACATACAAGAAAACTGTGAGTAGTCACTAGATTACTCTGGAAGTCCCTGATTATTAAACTCAGCCCCTCTTAGGGCTACAACATACTTCTTTCCCCTTGGAATTGTGGTTGAGATGCTGTCATCTGTTCATTTTGTTTAAACTGGGAGACAATGGGTTGGATCCTTAGCCCCATAACCCTCAGAAGCATCCATGTTACTGAAACATAATGATGAATATTGGCTTATACAATAAATAATCTATTATCTGATTATGTCTGTCTGCCTTTGTGTCATTTGTATAATCTGTCCAACTAAGCTTTGGCATGGGAGGGAAGAGATGAATAGGTAGCCCTATTTTCTGATGAATCACATGACCTTAGGTTGACCTTTTCTCTGGCAGAGACTTTTTATATTGCAAAAGTGGAGTTGATGATGGTAACTTCTGGCTCTGACCTGTCACAATGACCCTGAAATAATTGCAGATGTTTTAATCTCCTCAAAAATCGTTTGTTATGATTCTAGTCATTAGTGTCTTTCTTGGATGTTTTCAGATTCAAATGGACAGTCCATGACATTTTTTGGATGGGTTTTTCAAATGTTTCCATGGTTGCCAATAAATGCATGTTCAGCTGAGTTGAAATGATATGATATGACTCATCAGGACTCAGCTTTCTCTGACACCATTGTCTTTGATCTACTTCATTTCTTGAAAGTCATTTTTAATCCATAAGCATTTCTTCTCCTTCTGGTACACTTGCTCCATTAAGTACTGAAACGATGACTTTGTACCACGATAAAAGGTAGTACTGATCACCATAGTAATTTCTGTTCATTTACTTAAATTTGCTAATTAATTGTTAGTTCCCAGAGAATATTTTATAGATAACATTAGGTGGTCCTGGCAGGTATACTGAAGGTTAAAAACTTTCATAACCTAAAAATGTCTTTGAAGACTTATTTAATGATGTTTTATTTCTTTTTTTTCCTTCTTTTTTTCTTAAAGATTTATTTATTTATTTTAGAGAAAGAGAGGAAGAGTGGGAGAGAGCATGGAGGAGAGGGCAAGGAGAGAGAGAGAGAATCTTAGGCAGAGTACATGCTCAGCATGGAGCCCAAGCTGGGGCTTGATCTCATAACCCCAAGATCACATCCCAAGCTGAAACCAAGAGTCAGATGCTCAGCTGAGATGCCCCTTTTTTCGTCTTCCTTTTCTTCTTCTCAGCCGAAGATAAAGTAATGGAAGTTTATATTTTCATGCTATTTATTTTGTATCTCTTACTCTAAGCTAGCTCAAAGACACTCAATGATCATTTTTTTCATTTTCAACACAATTTTTTATTATTGTATTATGTCAGTCACCATACACTCAATGATAATTCTTTTGAAAGCTCACAGTCTTTAGAATCAAGCAGACTTGATGTGAAATATCACCTTTGCCATTTTCTACCTTTGATTGACCAAGTGACTCAAACTCTCAGGAACTAATAATTCCTTCATCTAAGAGCTGTACTCAAAAATAAAGCACCAGACATAAGACTCACAGCACCTTATAGATGGTCAACTGACATGAGTTTCTTGGAGAAACTTTTCCTGGGAAAGTTGAAGGTATTTGGCTGAATTGACATCTATAGCTTCTGAGAGGTTGCTTGGGACATGCAAATTAAATTATTCCATTTTTTTAGGATCAGAATTTCTTCACTCTTGAATTTTATTTTAGGAAGGATTTGTTTTACTTTTTAGAGAAAAGGCTAATTAGAAAGCTTTCATATCTTTAGCAGTCATTCTGAAAACTTTGTATTGAATTTCCCTTAAAATATACATGTGTTTAAAATTTGAAAAGAAGGGGAGAATATTTGGCAATAATATGTTTAGAGATTTGACCAAAACCCCAAATATTTTGAAATCTAATGCAACCCATACCTAGATTATTTTTAGTCCTCCCAAGTCCAGTAATTTAATCTCTTAATCAAACCTCTTGAAGTTTCCATTTCTAAGTAAATGAAATGATAATAAATAATGAGCCAAAAAATAAAGTGTACCCATTTAAGGAAACAATGGAGGAAATTTGATGGGAAATGAATGTGAGTTTGAAAAAAAATGAAAATGTCATTTGTCTCCTTTGATTTTCAGCACTGAGTAAATGAAGGGCTGAAGTGGGTGTCAGCCTAAGTGCTTGGGTTGAGCTCTTCAGTTAGATTTCCTTGTCCACAGCATTCATTCAGGGATGAAGGGAGACTTGGGGAATTTAAGGTCTATTATCCTGACCATGACTGCTTATGCTGGCATAAACTCCCTCCCAAGGACTGTTCTATTTTATTTCATGCTGCCATTATTTCTGCCTTACATGGTCTGAAAAAATGTAATCTGGAGAATGTGTGGAGTAATTGATTTGGCTGATTGAGTCAGCTAGCAGTGACACTGGAAAAGCACAGAGTGCATCAGGCCTTGGTCAGGTGAGACAATCTCCATTCCAAAGTAAATCACAGTGCTACAGGGTGACAAGAAACATTTAAATAGGGAGTGCACAGCAAAGCACAGCAATTAAAGAATGGCTGTTACAAGATCGTGGAACAGCTTGGTGTAGGAGGGAGAGCAAAGACTGGCAATCACAAGATTGGGTTGTAATCTGAGTTCTATCACTAATCAGCTCGATAGATTTGGATACCTTATCTTCCATTTTGCTTCTTTGTCACCCCACCTTGAAAAATGGGTAAAAAGAGGAAAGAAAGACCAGGCAACCTTGAAGATTTTTCCAAGTATTTTCCATCTGTCTCTCTATCTATTATCGATGTGTTTTTTCTTGATAAAAATAATTCTGTAGTAGCCCAGGAGATCATGAAAGTGGGATTGAAACTCCTCAAAAGATGGGCTGATAAGAAGGGAAAGTTGTGCAGATGTATCTTGCTAAGATAGAGACCCAGTCTTCTCAAGTTGTCGGTTTTGATCCGAGCCATGGCAAACCATTGCTGCCCTCCTAGACATGGCGCAAATGAATTGGAACTAATGAAGTCATGCCCCACTAAAAGGAAACAGAACCCTACCTTCCATATCATCCCAAGTAACGTTTTTCACTGAACTCACTCCCTACTCTATGTACTTAGCAAGAAACAAGGCCCTAGATGAAGATACAATGTTGTGTGCAGTATCTGCTCTTGAGTCAAACAGAAATATATCCATAGGGCCATATATCACTTTTTTAAATTACTTTTTTATTTGGAGCATAACAAACATAATGAAAAGAGCACAAATCATAAATGTATACTTCAGTGAATTTTCACAATGTGCACACATCAATGCAATCAGCACCAAGATAAAACATAGGCTACTACCAATACTCCACATTTCCCCTTAGGTCCCTCCTGGTCACTGACCTCTACCCACTACCCAGACTTCTAACATCAGAGATTTGTTTTATTGATTTGGGAAGTTTATATAAACAGAATCAGACAGTATGCACTCTTCTGTGTCTGTAATCTTTCTCTTGTTATCATCTTTGTGAATTTCATCCATGCTATCCCATAAAGCAATAGTTTGCTGTGGGCATAGGTACCAGTTTCAGGTAGCTGTATACCTTGAAATGGAACTAATTGGTTCCAGGGTTCAGCTTCAGGGACTACTAATGACTTCTAACCACCAACCAGTCTTCCAAAGACAAATGTTAGCATTTGTCATGTCAAAGACATCCAACATGTCTCTGGGGCATATGCAACAACTACACATTTCATATGCTGCTCATGAAAGGTAAACTATTTGCTCCATGGATGCATTATTCAAGTGGGCATGCAGTGGTTTTGCATTGTGATGTTAATTTGCATTTCTCTGATGACAAAAAGTGGAACACCTTTTCATATGTGTATTGGTCCTTTCTAAAATGTCTTTGACCCATTACCCCCACCACTACTGGGTTAGCTATATTTTCCCAACTGGCTTGTGGGAGTTCTTGATATAGTCTCCTTTGTCAAAAAGATGCATTGTAAATATATTCTTTCACTCTCTCATTTACCTTTTTATGTTTTCATTGGTGTCTTCTGATCAACATACGTTCTTAATTTTAATGTAATCTGATTAGTATTTTTTCCTTGATGGTTAGTGCTCTTATGTCCAAACTAAAAATTCTTTAACTAGCACAAAATTGCATTATATTCTCTCATGTTTAGATTTTCAGTCTATCTGGGATCGATTTTGTGTATTGTGTGAGATGAAGGTCAGATTTATTTTTTCCATGTATATGTCCAATGGACCTATTAATTAAAAAGACCATTCTTTCCCCATTACACTGTTTTACCTTTGTTACAAATCTAGGTCTGTACCTAGATTCTTAATCCTGTCCTTTGGTCTATTTGTCTATGTCTATGCCAGTGGTACTTTACATTAATTACTGTAGCTTTATAATAAATGTGATTTCTGATAACAGAAGTCTTACAGCTTTGTTATTCTTTATGAGCAACAAAATATTTTTTAACCCTGTCATTCCTCATAAATTCTAGACTCAGCTTGTCAATTTCCATTAAAAAAAATCTGGGGTTTGATTAGGATTGTATTGAATATGTTGATAAGTTTGAGGGACTGAGATTTAAATAACAAATCTTCTTATTTATGAACACCATAAATCTCTTCATTTGGTCTGATTTTCTTTCATTCCCTCAATATTAAAAAAATTAATATAAGAATCTTTTATATCTTCCATTAAATTTATTCCTATTTATTCCTCATGATGTAAATATTTAATTTTATATTTTTTTGTTGTTAGTACATAGAAGTTGTAAGTTTCTTTATATCTAGGATCTTGCTTAATTTATTTATTAATTCCAACATTTAATATAGATTTAATTGACAGTTTAACTGAAGTGATTTACATTATTCAAAGATTTTAAAGAAACAACATAAATTGGTCATCTTTTAAGACAATGCAATTTGGGACACCTGGGTGAATCAGTTGGTGAAGCGTCTGCCTTCATCTCAGGTCATGATCCCAGGGTCTTGGAATTAATTCCTCCATAGGGCTCTCCTGGTGAGCCTGCTTCTCCCTCTGCCTACCACTCCCCCTACTTGTGCTCTCTCCTCTCTCTCTCAATGTGACAAATAAATAAAATCTTACAAAAAAAAAAAAAAAAAGACAATGCAATTTAAAAGCAGATCTGGGTTTTCGCTCTGGCTTCTACCATTTACAAGCTTGGGAAAGTCATTTAATTTTCTCAACTGAAAAGAAGAGGTAACAATGGTGCCTACCATATAGTTTTCTATTGGAATATAGTTAAATAATTTATATTAAGTGCTTAGCACAAGGCCTGGCAGGTTGGGCTTTTGACTCAAGTAACGTGAGCTCTTAGAAATAAGTATTAAAGATCATTTGACATCCAATGATTGTAGGCTCCTTTGTCCCCCTGTTGCCTGCATTGCTTTCTTTAAAGCATTTTTTATATTATAGGATCAGTCAAAAAATACAATGATTTTTGTATGATAATTTTGTAAGCACACACCCATTCTAAAACTATACCATTCTAAGACTTTTTCAAAAGAAAAAGAAAAAGCTACCTTTGGAACATTACCACCTCCCTCTCTTTGCTTCTTGCCCTTCAAGTCTGTGAAGGAGAGTGCAGTGTATTTTTTCATTTAACTTCTCCTAGCTCCTTAGGTATCAGCACATTCTTGTCTCAATCTGGTCCTGTTTCCTTCAGCACAGGGCTAAAACTTCTTGGCTTTAAATTTCCTCCCTATTTAAATGGCATATCAGAGAATTCCAATCAAGAGAAGAGCCTGAAGTTTCCCGGGTTCACTTTTCTAGTTACCTAACTATTCTTAGCATCAAATGACTATTCTTCAATCTTTACTTAACTGGACAGATAAATGCATAAGATTAGTAAGTAAAGCCGGTCTGAAGTTTAGCACATCAGAGTTAAAGTGTTTCTTAACTGTTACCAACTCCAAGTTTATTATAAATTCCCAACATATAATGGGTGTAGGTTGGGGGGGGGCACAATGTATATAGCATGTATATATGTACATACATGGAATATACATATTATATATGTGTGTGTGTATATAAAGCCATCTCTGCTGATAGATGGAAGTTGAAAATCACCCGTGATGATATCTTGTCACCATTCTCTTTTTCAACTCCATTCAGAAGATGCAGTCTACCCATATTTCCTGAGCATTTGGGATATCAGTGGAGATATAGCAAAGAACAAGACCCAAATCACTACCACCCTCACCCCCTGCCAATTTTTTTTTAAAAAGCAAAAAAACAAAAACAAAAACCCATATTGATTTCTCCCAACCTTTACACACACACACACACACACACACACACACACACACACACACACATTATACAGACTATGTAGAGAAATATCATTAGTAAAAAGAAAAATGATAACCGAAGTTGAATTTCCTTTAGGAGATTGCTACATTTATACAGCAAACACAGGGCCTATGAACTTGACCAATGGCTTGAGATACACTACAATATTAATGCAGAAAAACTAAGATTTTGTCTTACAAATCTAGGTAAGATAAGATGATGCAAATGGACCCTGCTAATGACCAGTCTGTGCTGAGGTGGAAAGAGTAAGCAGATGAAACCTAGTAAAAACAAAACAAAAGGGCTTTATTGAGCTATAACTGGCATACTATACAATTCATCTATTTAAAATGGACAATGTGATAGTCTTTAGGATATTCACAGATACGTCCAACTGGCACCACAGTCGATTTTAGAACATTTTCATCACCTCAATTGGAAACCATGTACTTTTTTATTATTATGTCCAGTTAGCCAACATATAATACATCATTAGTTTTTGATATAGTGCTCAACGGTTCATTAGCTGCGTGTAACACCCAGTGCTCATCACAACATGTCCATATACTCTTTAGAGATGTCCCCCAGGCCCCAAGCCCTACCCCAACTCCAAGCAACAACTAATCCCCTGACTCTATAGACGTCTCAGCTCTAGACTTCCATACAATCGGAATCCTCTAACATATGGATTTTTGTGATGGGTTTCTTTCACTCAGTATAATGTTTTGAAGGTTCATCCAAGTCGGAGCGTGTGTGAGCACATCATTTCTCTTCACTGCCAGCTAACATTTCAGTGTCTCGATGTTCCACATTCTGCTGACCCGTTCATTCTTTGATAGATATTTGGATCATTTCCACCTTGCGCTATTGTGAACAATTCTCCCATAAACATGTGTGTGTGTGAGTATTTGTGTGGACATAGGCTTTCATTTCTCCTGGGTGTAAATCTAAGAGTAAAATTGCTAGGTCATAGGGTCACTCTGTCTGCTTAATCATTTGAGGGAATGCCAGACTCTTTTCAAAAGCAGCTGCACTATTTTGCATTCCTGGCAGGTTTACTCTTATAAAGATCTCAGAAAGAATTTTTCTTTCAAAACCTACAAAAAAAAACAAAACAAAACGAAACAAAACAAAAACCATAACCTGTAATGTAGCCAGAAGACACTCTGAACTGTAGAGTCTACCCATCACTGTTTAAATCGTGTGCCAACGAGGTTAGATGAACTGAGAGCCAAAGTCTTGACACATGAACTTCTGGAATGCATCCTTTTTAACTGGGGACTCCCTGTATATGGGTGATGTATTCATCAAAAAACAACACCTGAGAAAAGCCCTATAGATGCAGTTAGGTTAAATATTCCAGACCTGTGAATTTTAGGGTAAGAACTTCCCCATTTCATATGGGCTTTTCTCAGGGGATGGGGAAGCTAACATCTTTTTCAGAGAAATTAACTTTCAAGATGAATGGAGAAACTTGGGGCAAAATGTGAGCCCATGCTAAGATTCCACATAAGCTCAACATGTCTGGAACTGTGCTCTGGAAACATTACTTCTTTTGTGTGTAAAGGAAGTAATCAAATTTTAAAAGTATGTGGTGGAAAGAGGGTGTGATATAGAAAATCTGCAGCAGGAGGGAACATTACAAGTCAAATTGAAGCTCCAACCCTTTCAAGAATCTTTGCTCATTATGTCTGACTTGGATGATGGTAGTGTCTTCCTTTTTTATGACATACAAAAAGGAAGGTTTTGAGATCAAATGTATTTGAGGTGCACTTGTTCCTCTTTCTGTACTTTTTTTTTAATTTGCAATAATTTGTTCTTGGATATTTTCACGTCTTATAAGAAGATAAATTAATTATCCTCTTTTTTTCCATAAATCACCATCTCCTATAAGAAAACTGGTTTCCCTCCCGTTTCATGTTTGGGTTAGAGATGTAAATGTAGTCAATTATTCTAGTCTTTTTTTTTTCTTTTGTGTGAAGAGTGAATTATGCTCCCAATAAATGTCTCTTCACTATTACTTAAGACTGATTAGAACTGAAACACTACAGAAAAGGGATTTACTTTCATTGCTATATTAAATAGAATTTCACTGTTCTCCAAAGCAACTGTTTCTGTCATATTTCTTCAAGAAGCAAGTTGAGAAATGATGCTATAAAAAAGATGGAAGCCTTTTCAGATGTCAAAATTTGGATTTCTTCTACCCATCTTTAAGAAAAAAAAGTTTTAAAGGATATATTTTACCATTGTCTCACACCTTGAAGTCATCCAGTGCAAAAATCTGCAGTTTTAGACAACGTCATGCTAAAACTAAACTTTCTTTTTTTTTAATTAAGATGTTCAGCTCCTGTGGTATTCAGGGTTCTGAGGAGGGAAAGGAATTTAAGCTCAGTTGTCCTCACACTGCCCAGAGTCAGCAGGGAGAGTTTATTGCCTGGGATATGAAAACAGGCTAGGCTCCCTGCAGACTTCCCAGGCAGTGACAAAGCATCCTTGCCAGAACAAACTCAAGGACCAGAGGGCAGATTCTGGGTGGTATGGAGAAAACCTTTTTTTCCTATTAAGACATACCTTGTGAAAGGGGTTCTAATCAGGAAAGAACTCTCTCATTCTTGTGCAATATTTATTTTTAAATTATTAAAATATATATTTATATACTCAATATATTCACTAATTTAAGCAGAGAGAGGAAGGAAGGAGGGAAGGAAGGAATGAGGGTAGGAAGGAAGGAAGGATGGAAGGAGGGAAGAAAGGAAGGAAGGAAAGGAAGGAATGAATTTAAAGATGACTATCCCCTCCCCACCTTCTGTGTACACTTATCCTAGTTTCTGTATGTTTAAACAAGGCCTAAAGCATATAAAACAATAAGGCTCCTGGCTTGAAAAAACTCGGTCTTTCATTGTATCTTTGGGGACCTTTATAAAATTATGTTGGTGATAATAATTGCTACAGTTTGATGAACTTATGATGTGAATTAAACTGCATGTGTATAATCTTATTTAGTCCTTACAACAGCCCTGAAATATAAGTACCTTGATTTCCCCCCATTTCTAGATTACGAAACAGATGATCAGGGAGATTAGAGTATGTGTGGAGCGATACAGCAGTGAGTTGGCATGAGGATCCTGGTTCCTCTGACCCTGAAATGCATCATCTCAATGATTCCGATATGCTTGTATTAGATAAGTAGTTTCAAAAAAAACAAATAATTCAACGTCTTTATTCTTTTTTTTAAAAGACTTTATTTATTTATTTGACAGACAGAGATCACAAGTAGGCAGAGAGGCAGGCAGAGAGAGAGGAGGAAGCAGGCTCCCCATAGAGCAGAGAGCCCGATGCAGGGCTCAATCCCAGGACCCTGGGATCATGACCTGAGCCTTTAACCCACTGAGCCACCCAGATGCCCCACAACTTCTTTATTCTATCAATAAGTCTGGAGATGCCTATATTCAGAGATACAGTCCAGAATACAGTCCAGAAATGAGGACTCTGCCAATGAGGGGCAGAGTTCAGGCCATAATCAGGTTTTCTGACCCCAAGACCCCACCCCTCTTCACCCCCCAAATCACTTCCTCATCTCCATCCTCCATGGAGATACTTAATGTTGATTTCCTCGGTTTGAATCTATAATTAATATGAAGAAAACACTGCCCAAACTTTCCTTGTTGAAGCAATCAACTCTTATTTTTAAGAACTCTCTTTGGGTTTAATCAGCAGGGAGATAGGAAGTTGCTTTCAAGGGCTCCTTGGTACAGTTGGGGAAAGTTGAGCCAGCTCATTCCCAGCATGGGCACCAAGGTCTGATGATTACTTTCTTTAAGAATCAGAACAGCGGTCTCTTCACCTTGATTTTGTAATAAAACAAAAGGAGAGGCAGAGCTGAGTGAGTATGGTTGTTCAAGCCATATCTTTCTCAGGAAGTGGTGTAAGCATAGGAAATTTGATTTGAAATGGAAGATTGTGATTCTCTACAGCCTTGACTTCTTAGAATCAGTGCATTTTACCTCCATTTGGGTCATCCCAGCTTTCATAGCTCAGCAGCAGTCGAAGAGGCAATACCATAATAATCAGGACCGTTTGACTTGCAAGTGACAGAAAACACAATGTAAACTGGTTTATGCAAAAAGAGAAATTCGGAGAGCCCATTTAGGTGGCACCTCCAAGGATAGGGTCCTTTATAAGGTGCAACTTGACACATGGCTCATTTTGTGAACTAAAGAGTTAAGTTCTCTCTGCCTTTTGCCTTTGTTTTCTACTGTGTTAGCACCATTCTCAGATGAATTCTTCCTTTTTAAGAGTATGATGATCATAGCAGCTCAAATTCAAATACAGTGAATACAGGGATTATGCTTCCCCAATACCTCAAACAAAATCCTGGAATTGAGTCTCATTGTTTTTTGTATGCATAATTCAAATCAATCACTATAGCCAAGTTTCACCGGCTGGAAGACCAGCGATGAAATGTAGTGAGGAAATAGAACATTAAATGGGAGGCTAATAGAGTTCTAGACTGGCATTTCCTGATTTGCTTGTACTGTTGTGTGATCTTGGTTAATTGATCTTCTTAGGACTAAATTTTGCTCCCTGTGAAATGGGGGACGAAATCACATCTAAAGGATGTTCTAGTTTTCATATGTGGTAGTTTTTGATTTGTGGAACATTCTGTCATTTGAGAGCTAAAGAGGTTCCATTGTATCATCCACAAAATAATCTAAGAAGGGTTTGCGGTACAAATTCCATGTTTCACCTAGTAGAGGGAAGGCAGAGGGGGCAACATGACCATCCCAAAAGGGATCTTAACTTAGGGAGAACTGTCTGGTTGAGGGAAATCAGAGACTGTTAACAGAAGTTTGATGAATGAATGCTGAACAGCTTAAAATAATAAATTTCACTTAAAAAAATCAGAAGCCAATTGATATTAATGACCATGCTTAAAATTGATATCACACTATTATACATTTTCATAAAGGGATTGGGTCTCTAAAACACTGGAATATTTATTCAACATAACATTTCCTTCAGTTATCTGGACAACCATTATTCATCAAAAATTAACTCATACCCTACCTCTTCTGGGAGAAAAAAAAAAGAAACAACAAAAAACTTCTTTATGACTTTTAATTGGATCATGTTCTGCATTTTTGTCACTATTAATATTGCCTCTCCTTTGTAATTTAGTTCTTTACAACATGAAGTCTTTCTCTCCTTCTTTGCATGGGTATGTTTTATATACCTGTAGGTATACTCATATCTCACTAAATCTCATAACATCATTACCACTGTAGATGATTCCTTCCATCTAAAGTATTCTCTTCATTACCTAGTTCTTATATTTTACCTCTGGGTGTTTCCTTCAGTCCGTTTTCTATACTCTTCTTCATCTGCTTATCCTTTCATCGTTGCTAATTTTCAGGTTGCGGTCCTAGACCCATTTCTTCTCTCAGCTTCCACACTGTCTCTATATAACTACACCCACCCCTGTGGTTTTACTCATTCATTTTCTATGGCCTCTTGAAGCTATGTTTCTGATCCTGGTCCAATCACTTCCCCAAATTCTAGGTGTATTTACATACCAGATTTCTCCACTAGGATCTTTTATGGACACTTCAAGCTTCCAAAATGAAATTAATGGGTTCTTCTCATCTCTTCTTCTTCTTCTTTTTGTTAAGGTTTTATTCATTTATTTTAGAGAGAGAGAGAGAGAGAGAGAGAGAGAATGAGAGGGAGGGTGAGAGCATGCAGAGTGGAGGGGCAGAAGGAAAGGGAGAAAGGGAATCTCAAGCAGACTCTGCACTGACTGGGGAGCCCAACATGGGGCTCAAACTCATAATCCTGAGATCATGACCTGAGCCACAATCGAGAGTCAGATGCTTAACTGAGTCACTCAGCCTCCCCTCTCCCCATCGCTTCTTAACCACCCCAACCTGGTTATAGTCACCCAGAATTTCCCATGTAAGTAAGTACAATTCCCATCCAATTGCCCAAGTCAAAAACCTGGAAGTCAATCTTACTGCTTCTCCCTATAGTATGTATCCAATCAATCACCAAATTTCGTGAATTCTGCCCCACACATCTCTCTTAAAATTCTGTGTGTGTACATTCCTACTACCAATACACAAATCCAAAGCCACTGTCTTCTGTAGCCCCAAAGGAGCCTACCAACTGTAACTATTCCTCCATGTCATCATTCCTCCCCATCCGCAGGTCCCTCAACTACTCTCCTTCCTCCTCCCAGAAAGTGCTTCCATGAATGCTGGCAGGAAAGAGAACTCTTTCTTAAGAATGATCAGCCACTGCCTGTTGTCGTTAGTACAAAAAAATATATATTTTTACAGTAATCTTGCATGGTTTATTCCCCAGTTGTCTCTCTTGTACCCCTCACACCTTCCTTCTTTCACTGCCAACTTGGGTCAACTCAGACGTGGGAACCATATTATAAAAAGTGGAAATGCCAAGACAAATGGGCACCCAATTTAAACACACCAAAGGGCTTGAGGAAATATTTTTCATTTTTGATTGAAGTTAATAGCACATTTTAAGATCATATTTTAATCAATTTTTATTAAAATAGCATTTTAAGGGCTATTTTCCTCCTGTCATGATTTTATGACAAAATGACCTTTCTCTTGACAAAGATCCCCAAAATTTAAGGTGTGAAAGAATCAACCAGGAAATTCCTAAATATACATATATGTGTGTGTATATATATATATATATATATATATATATATATATATAAAACCTCTAGTGTCCAGCCCTATAGATTTGTATTCAATGAACTCCTAGGTACAGCCTAGGATTCTGCATTTTAATTAGCTCCCAAAAGACTCTGACGTCAGAGGTGTGAAAATTACAGTCTGAGATCATTTCAAGGGTCCAGTATTGTCCTGCTACATCCAGATGGGTTCCCACTTCCTGACAGCTCAGTGGGGTCACTAAATAAAACATGTTTTTTAAAGGAAAAAGCAGCGGTCCCTCAGAGGAAAAAAAAAATGTCTTTTAAGCTTTTTACCCAACTTTTTTGTGTATGTTTTAACCAATTTTTTTGGATAAGGACTAAATTCCTTATAAGCCTACCTCTATTCTTGTGGGACTGACTTTTCTGCATGGGCTCATACCCTTCATTTGTTCTCTTACCCTAAGGATAAGGGTGGTTTTATAAAATATCTATGATATATATATAATATTTATGTGTAATATATGTACAAATTATATATAGAGGGAAAGCTATATATCTCTCTCTCGTATTATTATACATAAATATTACATATACATCATAGACATTTTATATATGTGTACATATGTATAGCCTGCATATATATATTATATATAGCCTGTATATATATTATATATATAGTTAGTATATATATTATATTGGTATAGTACATAAATATTATATATAATGTACATATATAATTTATAATATATTTAATTTTCTAATTCTGAACATTTTTGGAAATGTGCTTTCTTCTGTTCTATCTCTTCCTGTCATTCATTCAGCAGCTATTTAACAAGTGCCTTCTATGCTCCCAGTTCTGTGAGGGCCACAGGCGAATCTAATAATGAGTAAGTCAAACTTTGTCCCAGATTCCATGGAGCTTCTAGTCCACTGACAGAAGAAGCCAGGAAATATGAACATTGCACAACACCTTCTTTAATTACAGTCGTGGAAGTGCTGTGAAGAAGAAACAGAGTGCACAATAATAGCAAACACCATGGGGGTCACGCACACGCAAACCCACCCACAGACTGTTAGGTTTGTCTTCTTCTTTAGTTTCCACAGCCCTTACAGGGAAAAAAAAGAACCTCTTGACCCAAACACTGGATGTTGTTAGATCTGGCAGTTGATATTGATATATGTGTGAATATTATTAGCTGCATGGGGTTGTCCTGGGTCCTACAATAATATTTAATGTTTAGGGTGAAGTTTAAGATGGTGATAGTTTTCTCAAATTTGATTTAAAAGAAATAATATACAGTAAAACTTTTTTCTCTTATAAGATTCTGTAAAATGAAGAAAATATCTTGAACCTGTGCTGGGTGTGCGTTCTGTCACCTGAGTCTAGAAAGGAACATGTGTTATCTGCTATGGAGTTTAACTGTCCACACTGTCCAGTTAAAATGATGGCTCAGAAGGGTACATGGAGCATATGCATTGCATTTGGGGGGCACTGTGGATGAGTGTGGTGCTTTTATTCCTTTTGGGTATCCCCATTTCCAGGTTGCAAGGTTCATGATGAGCTCTCCTGGAGTTGACCTGCCTCCCCCAAACCCCTGAAGAAAAAGGGCTATTTTGGGGGTGGGTGACTTAGTCATCTTTGAACCTTTCAATAATGCAATAAGAATTATGGTGATGGTGATAGGGAAAGTGCAATCTATCTTGCCCGAATACTTTTTTCATGACCATTTTGACTGTGCTGAAATCTATGCATCCCATGTTGATCTGTTCCCTGCTGAACAGTGTGGTTCCAGCTGAGGCTGTGGAGAGAGGGCACGCCAGCCACTGTGCTTGTCCAGAGTGATGGCTCTTTCTTTTCAGCTGGCTGGCTGCCAGGCTCAACAAGAAGGCATGCTGATTTCCCAAATACAATGCTTTGCTGGGGCTGGAATCAAAGCCATCAGGAGTAAAGAGTTTTTTCATCTTTCTTTTCTCCCTGCTTGTATATTCAGTGGGGATTCAGCAGCGAAAACATGATCAGCAAAAGGCAGAGGCCCTGTTACAATCTTTAAAACTCATAAAGATAATTTTCAGGTCTTGATTGTCTAAAGATGACATGCATATTGATGTAAATATTGGAGTAGGCCTGCAAATCACTTACAATAACTTTCTCACCTGTCTGTTAAGTCTCTTATTTTCTGCCTCTACAGGATTATGGTTTCTATCTGAAAGACTTGTTGGAGCACTAGAGGCATCCCTGATTTTTCTAGGAAATGTGTTATCACTTTCTAGAAGTTATAATTCAACCGTAACAGTGATGTAGTCCCATGAGTTATAAAATGCAAAAGCCTTTTTAAAATGAGCCAGCACTATTGTGTTGGTCAGAGATCTGTTGATTGAAAGTGACAGTGAGCCAACTAATGTGGCCTAAACCAGAAGATTCATTTATTGGAGAGTTTAAGCGTTGAAAATTCCATCAGGTATGGCTGGATCCAGGAGTCTAAATGACATAATCAGTGCTTTACACTTCTCTTTTCACAGCTTCACTTTTCTTTACTCTCCATTGCCTTCACTACTGGACATGTGATGACTCCTGGTGGCTCAGGCTTGCACATCTTTACACCTACTAGATGGCAGGTGTAGTCTTTCTGGGTCCCAGGATTCACTCTGATTGGACTAAATTAGGAAACATCACCAATCTCTGAGCCAATCACTGTGGTCAAACAGATGGAATGTGCTCCTTCTCCAGGCCTGGATCCTATGACCACCCTGGAAAATTAATGTAGGTATGAGGTTAGCTGATTGATGCCACCCAAATCACATTAGCATGAAGTTCAGGAAGGATTCTTCCCCAAAGGAAAACCAGGTTGTCATTTTCAAAAGATTAAAAAAAAAAAATGGACACTGGAAAGACAAAAAAGAATCAATGTGCATTACTTGTATCATAGAACATCCAAAGACCCTTCCTTACTGAGCATCCAACCCGACTCTTGACTTCATCAACTAGGTTGAGCCACTCTGCCTTCTTTTAGGGCCTTGAATGCAGTGAGCTTCGTCCCACCTAAAGTTCTCCTCACTCGGCCTGCATCAAGCCAGTCTAGGTTTTCTGAATAAGCCCTTCATGTTTATGCCTCCCAGTTCAGCTCTTCCCCGTCTCTCGTCCATGCTGCTTGTAGTTCTCGTCATCCTTCAAGGCCCAGCCCAATTATCAGCCTCACTTCTTCCTTCCCCAAATGCTCCTCATAATTCCTTTCTCTGTTTTCTCATAGGTCCATTAGAATCGTGGTCAAGTTGTAGTTTAATTAGGGCACTTACGCGTTGGTTTCCTCAGCTAGTCTGCAAGTTCTTCAAGAGTCCGAGCTATGTCTCTTACATCTTTATATAACTTGGGTATAGTCATATCAAAATAGCCCTTTAAGAGGTTTTCTTAAAAAGGTTAACTATTTTTAATAATACCTTAATAAGCCCACTGTAGTGCATAAATGAGCTAAATACCTTACATTTGCTGTTTCACTTATGCCTCACAAAATCCTGTAAGATAGGGATTATTCATTATTAAGCCACTCTACGGATGAAAAAACTAAGGCTCACAGAAGTTAAGAAACTTGCCCATGGATCCCCTGCTGATAAGTAGTAAGGCTAGAATTTGAATCCATATCTCACTGACTCCAAACTCTGACACGTTATCCACCGTGCAAACTGTCCCTTAGCCTGACACTGTGTTTGCTAGTGAAGAACTGCACAGATACGAATGGGCGTACCAAGGAGATGCCACTTACCCACTCCGCAATAAACTCTGATTTCTACATATGGAATTCTCTACAACATTAGATAAAGTGTTGAGATACTCGTGCCAGTTTTTAAAGCATCTATATTCCCTGCTTCACATCTGATCCACCATGAGTACCTGACCTAATGGAGTGGGATGGTTTTTTCTGTAAGAAAAGTTCACACCAAAGTTGGCAATTTTTTTTTTTTTTCAAAATGTGTGCGGTTCATGGAGATCACAGTTGTTCCTTCTTATGTAGACAGGCAGTCTGAGTTGCATCCAGTAGGTGTCACTAGGCTTTCCTTTCCTGGCCGCAGCCAGAACTCACTTAAGCAGCTGCTGAAAGGGACACGTAGAATGTTGCATTGCTTCCTAAAAGTTATATCATCCTAGTTGGAGCAGGGTTCCTCCCCAGCTTGCACTCACCTTTCTCTGCCCTAGAGCATGGCCACATAGATCAAATACCAGTACTAAGTAAGCAGGAGGGATGGGTACCCAGCCCCAAGTGTGGCAGTCTCCAGAGACCGCCCTTGCAGGAGCTGGCTCCTTGGCACAGCTTAGAGCCGATGATGGGGAGGAAAAGATACAGATGCATTTCAAGCCCTTAAGAGGAAAAATGCCTCTGGCAAAGAACGTCTAGGTTGGATTGATAGGTTGCGCCAGGAAATGTTTTTCTCTGCATCGGTAGGGCTGCTGAATGCCTTGATCTAGCCACTTGATCTAGGTAGTATCTAGCCACTCAACCAACATTTCCTAAAACTCTTCTAAGAATCCAAATGACTGTAGAAGCTAAAAAGGATACACAGGTGTAAATAGCATGGTTCCTATATTCCTAGGAATTTACTGGCCACTAATACCCATTGAGTCAGCCAGTACTAATTGGGCACTTACTGAAGAACTGGGAATAGAGTGTTAGACTACACAAGGCATGATTCCCGCCCCAATGGAGCTTCCAGCTTAGGAGAGAATACAAACATTAAATAAGTACTGACACAGTGCTAGTGTGTACTAGTATGATTAGCAAGTTAACAAATAATGTAGGAATATATAGCAAGGAAGTCATGTGAGAGTGAGTCAAAGGCCTTCCAGAAGAGATTGTTTTTAAGAGGAGATCCAAAGGTGAGTTGGAATTAAATGGGAGATAGGAGAGGGGGAGGAAAAAGAAGAGAATGCCTATCTACATAAGAAGGAACAACTGTGATCTCCATGTGAAGGTCCAAAGACAGGATGGAACGAGGTCCATTGAAAGCACTAAAAGAAAGTCTAGGGGACTAGTGAGCAAGTGGCAGAAGGTGGCACTGAAAAGACTGATGGAGGCATCTGGGTGGCTCAGTGGGTTAAGGCCTCTGCCTTCAGCTCAGGTCATGATCCCAGGGTCCTGGGATTGAGCCCCATGTCGGGCTCTCTGCTCAGCAGGGAGCCTGCTTCCCCCTCTCTCTCTGCCTGCCTCTCTGCCTACTTGTGATCTCTGTCTTCAAATAAATAAATAAAATCTTTTAAAAAAAAAAAAAAAGACTGACGGATAGGGCTAGAGGATCCAGGACCTTCTATGCCTCTTTAAGGAATCCAGAATGTATTCAACAGCAATGAGAGCTGGTGATGGGTTTTTAAGAGCATCCTAATACGAGATGTTCATTTGTTTAGTTATTCAACCGTATTTACTGCATGGCTATATGTACCAGTGTGCCCAGTGCTGGAGACGAATAGAGATATAAACTGCAATGAAAAATTTAAGAAGTAATTCTGATTCAAGGGGGAGGAAGATAGACAAGTCATCTCAGAATGAAAAAAAACTGCCATAAAAAAGCCATTGGGCATCCTGGCATGTTTCAGGATCTATTCTAAGCCCTGGAGGTTCAATAGTGAATTAGACTCAGTCATCATCATGAAGAATATTTATAGTATACATTTAAGATCAGGAAGAAAGCTACAGTAAGTCAGAGATTAGAACAGAAATTTACAGTCAATAGAAAGACTTGCTCTCAGATGGACACTGAGAGTATGGCATAGTTAAAGCAAATATAAAGGAGACAGGCTTTTTTTTTTTTAAAAAAAGAGATTTATTTATTAATTTGAGAGAGATAGAGAGGGGAGAGGAAGAGAATCCCAAGTAGTCTCTCACTGAGGATGGAGCCCATCACAGGGCTCGATCCCACGACCCTGATATTATGACCTGAACCTAAAACCAGAAGTCAGACACTTGACAAACTGAGCCACCCGTGTGCCCCACAGATCCAAACATTTTAGTGTTTACATTTTTATAGTAATGATCCCACTGACTGTGTCACACTAAGAAGAACCAGGACCCTGTAGAGAGATGGCTGGTTTCAGGTCCAAGGCAGGGCATGTACAAGATCAGCCTGGGCCAGCTCTTCATACCAGAGAGGAAAAAAACAGAGACGAATGGAGTCCTATCAAAAGGACACAGGAACAAGCTTGAGAGGTCTCTCACTGACCACATACGGGACAATTTGAACATCAAGTAAACCTCAATTGATAATGACCTGTACAACTATAAAAATCTATAGACTTGTAATCATGGTTAAAATATATAGACCTCTCCCCAAAATAATCCAAAAAGCCTCACTGGTCAACATTCAAAGTAACTCCTCACTCTGAAAATTGGCAAGTAATGGGAGTTAATTAGATATTTATTCTGCCTTTCCTGGGTAAGCAGTATTTCAACCTAACCCCAGCCCTAGGTGGAGAAAGTACTTCTTTATAGAATTCCAGTAATACATTTGAAAGGATTGGAGAAATGGCAGAATTAAGAAATCAACATTTTGCAATTTGTAATGAAATGATTAATTCAGGTACAGGTTATCAATCAATACAAAAACATTTTTTAATACATGAAGGACTTTGTGAAGGAGAGATCAGGTTCTTACATCTGAACTTATGCATCCCTCTAAGCATTAAACCGATCCTAGTGTCAAAACTAGAAATTTTTGCCACCTGAGACAAGATGAAAACCACAGCACCACCTGAGAGGTATTGGTGGCAATAAAAGGTCAGATCTGAACAGAACTGATGGTTCACCCTTAGAGCTAAGTGTTTGTTTACAAGACATGTAGAGTATGGGGAAATAAATGAAATGTCACCCCGAAGAAACAAGCAGAAAAACTGAGAAGGTGAAATATTTCTAAACCGTTTTCTTCAGTAAGACAATAGACTAAGGTAAAATAAAATAAAATAAAATAAAACAAAACAAAGTAAAATAAAATAAAATTGGCCCTGCTCTAGACTGAAAGATTCTAAGAGACATAACCAAATAAAATATGTAGGTCTCATCTGAATACTATTTTAAACAAGTCAACTGTAAAAAGACATTTTTGATATAATCAGGAAATATGAATCTAATGGATCATAAAAGAATTCAAAGAATTATTGTCGCTTTTGTTAGGGCTGATAATAGCATGGCAGTTACATAATAAAATGTCTGTATGATTTAGAAATGCATACTGAAGTATAAAGGGGTGAAATGGCAGGAGTCCTAAAATTTGCTTTAAAATCCTTGGCCAAAAAAAAAGAGATCGTGACCTACGAAGCTAATGTGACAAAATCTAGGAAACTGTTTAATTTGGGTGTCATTTACGCATATCCACTCTACTGTTCCTTCTTCTTTTGTATATGTTTGAAATTACTCATGAAAATTGTAGAGGTCTCATGAGTCAGGGAGGCAGAGATCCTCAACACACAGGTGAAGCACTGGAAACCCCACGGATGGCTGGCTGGTAACCCACTTTGGCTGAGGAACTAATTCTAACGCTGGGAGTAAATCGCCAGCACTGGGCTCAGAAATCTTGCCCATTTGCCTAGAACTGGAGATGAAAGCTGTGGTTTAACAATTGGTTCCTGGAGAGACATGGTTTCCAACTGCTGAGGAGATGAAGCATCGAGTATCAATAAGGGGGTTGTTCACTAGCTAGGAGTAACCAAGGCCCTGGTTTCTGGCCTTTCTCAAGCCACAGGCAAATCTCAGGCTTGCTAATCAGATGAAAGCATCTTTCCACCTGCTCTTGGTTAGGCTCTAAACAGCAGCTACCCCGTCTTAATGATGAGAGTATGAAACCCTTATATTCTCTTATATATGAGAATACAATTTTCCTTTTAATGTGGGATAAAAGAAACTTACCTTGCCAAATAGAAGCAAATCTGTGGGCAAAAGTTCACACTTAGATGGTGTCTATAATTTTCTTTTCCTATATAATTCGGAGAGGTTTTTCTCTGGATCAGCAAAGAGGTGGGAGTGCTAACACAGCTGAGACATAACTAGCCCTATTTTCAGGAAAATGACACTAAGTGGCATCACTGCCTACTGCATGGCCGTCATCCTGCTGGTGGCTTTCTAAAAGTTAACTCATTCAGTGCAAGGTAAATGTTCATTAAAAGCAGAACAGTCTGGAGAAATGAGTCTAGAAAACTCAAGGACTAAGACAGCATTGAATATTCACTGTTTACCTTTCCTTCTTCAGAAACCCAGGGAGAATGGCTACAGAAACACCAGGTACTGGTGATTCTGTAATCACAGATGAAACTCCTAGCCAGGCAGTCCTAGAGTTTTCACTTTATGAAGGAGACGTAAGTAAGAAATTACTATTTGCATCGGTTAATCAATTATAAAAGTGTCTATGCAGAGCTTGTGAGGAAATTTGTTAGGAGGTGGTTTTGTAGGCAGTGGATATTGCCAAGAACAAAATATGTTCACAGAATAAGTTACTTGAAGAAGTTAAAATGTGATCACTATACTGTAATTTCCATGAGAATCCATGTCTCTTTTGATTATCATCATATCACCAGCACCTAACACAGTTCCTGGCCCAGGCTCTTCTGGCCCTCATCAAGCATTAGATGGATGATGGATGGGTGGTTGGATGGATGAGTGGATGGATGGATGGATGGATGGAAATGAATTTTTCTCTCCTTACAATGTGGTTCAAACACCTGTTTATTCCTTGCCAAGTAGACTAGAGTCAAGCAAACACTGAGGTGGAATTTTGTTGTTTGAAAATTATAAATCACAGAAAGACATAGATTCTTACATGTGTTATAAATTCACTGGTCTTTCATAAATACACTTGGCAAGTGTAGCTAAAACCTGTGCATTGTTCTTTTGATTCATTTTTCTGAATCCAATTTGTGCTACAGGTTCCCACTTCTCCCCAAATCATCCCATTTCCAATCCACACATTCACCTGCTAAGTCTGGGATTTTGATATCTCCTCCAAATTTGACCTGTTCTAGACTTCTGTGTTTCTAGAATGTCCCACACACTGATCTGCATTTATCTAATTGTTTTCTACCTAACTCTAAATTTCCTCAGATTCCCCATTATCTACAGATTACTCACAACTGTTCAGTCTGGCAGACTCTGTCATTGGAATCCTCTCTCCTAATGAAATTGGTCCTCCCAGTCTGCCCCAGTAAGAGTCTCTGTTCAAGCTAAAGTAGTACTTAGCTCTGATTTTGGCAGGCCATGAAGGAGTGAAGCAGCTGTACTCAGTTCTTTTGGTTTCCCAAATGTTTAGGTGTTCTGTTGAGCTAGAAATGCCACTTGTGATGAATCACACATACAAACACAGTATGTATACAGTCTTGAAAACACAAGCTCTTTGCTGACCTCTCTATCCTAACTCCAATGATCTGAAAGGGTCTGTGCGTATAAGGAGAATAAGACTGCTTAACCACCTCATTTTCCACACTTCCCTCCATGTTAGTGAGCGAGGCTGCCAACACAAAGTACCATAGACTGGTGGCTTACACAACGGAATTTTATTTTCTTACAATTCTGGAGCCAAGAAGTCTGAGATCAGGTGCCAGCATGGTCAAGTTCTATTGAGAGTTTCCCACCTTGTAGATGGCTGTCTTGTCACTGTGTCCTCATGTTGCAGACAGAGTTCTAGTGTCTCTCCTACTTATAAAGTCACTAGCCCTCTTGGATTAAGGTGTCACCTTTATGGCTTCATTTAGCCTTAATTATCTCCTAAGAGCCCTATCTCCAAATAGAGTTGCACTCAGTGTTAGAGCATTAACATATGAACTTGGGGGGGGGACATAGTTCAGTCTAGAGCACCTCCCTACCACTGTACCACCCATTATTCTAGTTGTGTGTATATCATTTTTGAGCCAAAGCTTAAGTTACAAAATGCCTCATGCATTATGGTAATTAATCTAGAACCAGAAAGCTCAATATCAAAAATTTCTGATGAGTTTAATTTTTTGGATAATCTTTTATTTTGTTTCCCAAGGACTCAGAGACACCTGACACTTCCATAACACAGAGTAACAGTTGAGTCCAATGATTTGGGGAACCCACAGTAGCATCAAGCTTGGGTTCAAGTCATGACACTTATGAAGGTGTGACCTTGAGTAAATTACTTAATGCTTTGAAATTTGATTTTCTTATCTGACAATGGAAATAATACCTAACTCCTTAGACTATTAAAAGAATGAAAGACGTACATGGTATGAAGGGCTCAGCATACATGCCCAGCACATAGCATATAGTATAAGTTGATGGATGTAAAAAAATGTCAAAATTTATTGAGAATTGACCATGAGGCAGATACTATACTAAGCCATTACTTACATTACCTCCTTTATTCTTTACAGTATACGCCTACAAGGTAAGGGCAGTTATTAATTCCATTCCATTTATTGACATTTAAACCCTAGCACCCAGTTTTGTTTTGTTTTTCAACCACTCTATCGTGTTGCCTCTCAATTAAAAGGTTGAACGAGATGAGCTTTTGGAGCCCCCACCCCAATCTGGACTACTCTAGAATTCAAAGATTATTTCTTCCTTGAAATATCTCCCATGGAATTGAGTGGTGGATGGAGCCCATGCTCTCATATGGCCCCAATTTCCCCAGAGAGTTGTCCACACCCACCGAAGTGAATAGCCTTCCAGAGCCCTCTACCCTCACTTGATTCCCTTTCCAAAGTTCTGACACACTGGGTTGACTGAACAGGCTATCACAACTGAGTCCTTCCCTAGGATTGGATGTCCTTGTGGAAAGCATCCAGGTACCTTTGTTCTCTTAGGCTGTGATCTCCTCTTTCTTTTTACCAGGAGAGGTTAGATATAAAGTATAATGTGTGTTGTTTGTATTTTCATTGACGCATGCAGTTATTCCAAGATGATATTCCCTTTGGTTAATTGTCAAAAACTATAATTATTGCAGGAGGTTATTTTTTACTGTAACTGCTTAAAGGTACAGAAAAGCAACTCTCTTAATCTTCAAATTCAGAAGAAAATTCTACCTCTACCTTTAAGAGAAGCTGAAAGAAATAAGTACCTTTATTTATCTCTACCTGGCTTTGAATGAGCTTTTTAAAAATTGTATTGGTTCGTGCTCAGAACCAGTAAAGCAATAGGGAAAAAATGGAACAAAATGGTTCTTCATGGGTTTCCTATTTCTCTCTCCACTGTAATTTTTTTTTTTTTTAAAGAACATGAAATGCAGTTCTGCCTCTGGATATACTCCCTTTGTTCAGCATTATTGCCTTTGCCACCTGCCTTGAAATGGTCCTTCAAGGGTTTTGATAAATCAGTTGCAAAGGTGTCTGGTTTCACTGTAACATCTGTAAGTGCTTTTTCTGAAAGGCTCCTTTTATGCTACCTAGAGAAATTCACCTCAGTGAGTCTTTGGAGAACCCTAAAATCAGCTCTAATATATCAGAAAGGGAAAGGGTATTATTTTTCTCTCCTATCTTTACTTTGGAAAGGCACTGAGGGCATTTCAGAGGAAGGAAAGCAAGTAATGAAAGGAAAATGATCATTTTGAGAGACTCCTCTGCAACTGCCTTTTTTTTTTTTTTTTTGGTACTATGATGCTAAGAAGTTTAAATATGACCTTAGAGACCTCTCCCAGCATTCTCCACTAGTCATTCACCCCTACTGAGCTGTTTCCTTTTTTCACCCCAGCCAGGTGAATGAGGAGATGTTACAGGGACTTACAGACACTGACATCCCCCCCAACCCTACCAAGTGAAATTGGCATTTGTCCTTTGCAAGCTCATCTCTAGGACCACAGGACAAAGATTCAGAATAGATGGCCACTGGTTAGGTTGGAAGGAATGAGAGGCATTATCTTATTCTCCAGGGTTCTCAGGAATAAAACTATGTATATGCCCACCAGATCATCCCAAACAACCTATAGACCACTGGTGTATGATGGAGATCCACAGAACTTTAACCAAGAAACTAATTTTACCAAATTATCCAAATGTGCATAAATCAACCAATCCTAGGCTGGTCTGTGATTTTTCTGATTGATGAGTCCATGAGCATAAAGACTATCCAAATTCCATTCTGGGGAATTTTATATGGAATTTTCCCCTGAAGGAGACAGAGATCAGTTGTATGAAGATAGTAATTTGGGGTGAGGAATTAGGCAGTCCATGGAATTGGATGTAGAAGAGACTTGCTTCTTTCTCATTCCTGGATTCTGAGCTAAGAGAAAACTTGGCCACACGGACACAGGCCAAGAGCAAGAAGCACCATCCAACCTGCACTCTGAGGGAACAACAGCAGCATGAGAAGAACGAGAAGACCTCGTCTTCAGGTTCACTCTTGCATCTGAGCTCCAGTCCCAAGAAACAAGTTCTGAGCCTCTGGATAGAGTAGAGAAGCGTTTCTTGCTGGGAACTTCTGGCAAGAGCCATATCTAGAACCTTTTCTGACTCACCCACCAAGGCACATGAGTGGGCTTAAGGTCCACAATGCCAATTCCATCCTAATTCCATCCTGCATGAATTTCAAAAATTGATTGCTGAGAGCTACAAACTCAGATGTCTAGTAGTTCTGCCATGTCATACACTTAATGTGCACACTGGGGGAAGCAGTGATTGGAATTTGAGTAATCCGGAACTTAGCTGTTTTGGGTACTGGCCTTGAGGGGACAACTGAGTCCCATTTTTTCTAACTGGTGACTAAGACATTCTTCTCTTCCCCTCTTCTTCCTCCATCTCATCCCTTTCCTACTCCTCAAAATTGTTACTGATCATACCAATACTGTTTATTGGCTATGGCCTATTCATTGACATACCAACAAGTCTTCAAATTCTATACATCTAGAACTGAACCCATCATCTTCCACCCTTGGCCAAATTCTTGCCTGATCTGTCTTTCTGTGCCACTACTCATTCTCCTATTCATCAAAACTCAAAATTTCAACATCTTTTTGGATTTCTTCCCTGGTCACAAATTTCCTATATCTCCCACCTTTACAACCTCTCATCTCTATGCCTTCTTTCTCTACCAGAGCCATTAAGGAACTTCTTACCTTCCTTGCAGACAGAAGGTCCTAGAGCACCATTATTGGTTTCCCTGCCATCCGTCTATCCCAGCTAAAATAAACCCTGCACATTTGCCACACAAGTAATCACCTCATATTATTGTTTTGAATATATCAGTTCTTGTTCAAAATCCTCAGTAATTCACTATTGCTTATAATGCTGAATCTAAACATAGTTGATTCCCATTAGTCACTGTAATTATACTCTATAAGATCACTCTGAATGCTGAATTAGTAAATACTGAGCCATTGCTCCTAGGTTCCTGAGAGCTTCTAGTCATTCACTTTTATCAACCCATCTATACATAATCTTCTTTAAGTGTTAAAATACCCCTTTTTTAATACATGCTATTGGTTCATGAACATTGAACTCATAACCAACAGCACTATAAGTCATGTATTTTTTCTGTAAGACACATCACAGCCTTCTTCCTCTTAAGGAAACTAGACAACATTTCAACACTATGCTTGGGGGACATTCAACACCAATGCAAAATATCTGGCATTAAATATATTGTAAAAAAAATGATACCTGATTACTGTGTGAGAGCTATGGGTGTCAAATGGCTCAGGTTTTTTGCTACTCTACACATATCCATGAATGACCATGAAAGGGCCATGAGTATTGACTTCGGGGTTAAAATAAATTTTAGTGAGTAGAAAAACTTCAAATATGGAATCATGAATAAGGAGGATTAACTATGCCCCCATCTTGGATTGCAAAGCCTCCAATAACAAGGTCATTTCCTCTCTCTCTCTCTCTAGTATTACATCCCATTATGTCCCTATACCCCACTCCTGCTCAGATGCTCAATCTTTCTGAATTTACTTCCTATTTTCCTGCCTTTTCTTTATTCATGCCAATCCCTATTCGTGGCATCAATTAATAATCTTCAGTTGCAAGCAACAGAAATTAGTGAGTACCGACTAAAGAAACACAGCAGAGTATTAATGAGAAGAGTGGCTCACAGGCTAAAACTGAGAAATCAAGAACCAGGAAGGCTATGTGCCAGGGAAGCTGAGAGATCCAAGCAAAGGGAGCCCATGGACTTTCTAAGACGCTATCTTCTGCATGACTCCACCCCAGCTAATTCCCTATTACTCCCCCCATTTTATGCCTCCAATTTTCTAATTCTTAGGAGAGACAACCTGATTGGCCTATTTGAATAAATTATCTCTTACCCTCAAGGTGTCTCAATCCCAGTAGATAAAATAAGGTGGAATGATAATGGAGCTAATCTGGCTCATTTGCTCACCACTTTGGATAGTGTGGCAGAGTCCTTCACCAGTGTAAGACTGGAATCAGGTCTGCTCAGATAAACACAATAATCGTTGAACTTTTTTTTCTTCATATCCATAGTCTAGAATTCTACTTATCCTTCAATTTCCATCTGAATATAGTGCATCATACTCATATTGTATAGCTATATGAAAAACTTTCTTATCATTCATTCACTTACATATTCAGCAAATATGCATTAAGTACCTACTGCATACAGAGATTGTCCTAAGACTCCCTTGCTCTGGCCTTCTAGAGAGCAGGGACTATGGCCTGTTCATCTTGAAACACAGGCAGAAACTAATAATGGGCCAAATGGATTCCACATGGAATGGCCCATATCCGAGCAGCTTGATTTTATTCAAGAATGAGTTATTTTGTAAGAGTTGTGGAGCTTGGTGTAGTTGACTTTCTAGTCAACATTATAACCAATTTTCTCTATAATTCACTGATGTTATATAATTTACCTCAGAGTGACCCTGGTAGAAGAATTAGATACAACACATTACATAGCAGAATAAAAATTTACACACACAACACACCTATTTTTAATGATTCCAGAGGAAAAATTCTCAAAGGCTTCATAAAACATAGCACCAAAAGAGATTATAGAATTCTTTTCTCCAGTTCTGTTAAGATCCATTCACTACTTCAACAAATAGCTTATCTATTTGTCAAGAATTAGCACAGTAGGGGTGCCTGGGTGGCTCAGTGGGTTATGTCTCTGCCTTTGGCTCAGGTCATGATCTCAGGGTCCTGGGACCGAGCCCCACATCGGGCTCTCTGCTCGGCGGGGAGCCTGCTTCCTCCTCTCTCTGTCTGCCTCTCTAACTACTTGTGATCTCTGTCAAATAAATAAATAAAATCTTATTTAAAAAAAAAAGAATTAGCACAGTAGTAATGAGGCCAAGGTATGAAAGAGTTAGACACACACACCTTTTTATCAGATTATACTCTGAAGAATAAATTAATATTTAATGAATTTTAATTTTTTTTAAAGATTTTATTTATTTATTTATTTGACAGACAGAGATCACAAGCAGGCAGAGAGGCAGGAAGAGAGAGAGGAGGAAGCAGGCTCCCTGCTGAGCAGAGAGCCCGATGCGGGACTCGATCCCAGGACCCTGAGATCATGACCTGAGCCGAAGGCAGCAGCTTAACCCACTGAGCCACCCAGGCGCCCCTGAATTTTAATTTTTAATAGTAAATAATTATAATGAAAAGAAGAAATAGACATAACCTAGCCTTTGAGTTTAGGAAACCACAAAACAAATCAGAACCCAATGGATGAGAAGGTATGAAAACGCACAACTCTAGAGGCAGTATGTAGATTCGATTTAAAAATGTAACTGTGATAGCAGTTGTCAAGTTCAGCCGACATCCTCAGGAAATGATATCCCCCAATATGATGGGGGGATATACAATGCATTGTATACTGCCTGTACTCTGAATTTCTTTATGGGCCAGAGGATCAAAATCTGGACTCATAACAAAGAATTTATATCGTTCTTGAGACTATTCAAAGCTCTTTTCTAAGATAAGATACAGTCTTTGTCCAGCAAGCCTGTGATGAAGTGGGATGTGTTCTGGATGAGACAGCAAGTCCGCATCTTAACCTCTCACTTCAACAGGCCAGCTCAGCCTCTTTCATGACTAGCCATTCAGGGTACATTTTGGCTGATAGTCTTGACTGTCTGCATTCCTGAAATTTGTACTTTACCAAATTGACTGCAACTCAATACCTACCAAAGGCTCGCTTAAAGCCTTTAATTTGCAAGAAAGGGTCTAAAAGAAATGTTAAGAAATGTCTTCCTTCTTCCAGGTTCTCTAAGTGAAGTCCCTGTCATAAAGCAAAGTATCTGGACCACAATACCTAGGCTTCTTACAAAAATGTCTTTGTGGATTTTTACCACTCTCAACTTTTATAGACAACTGGCCCTCAAAAAAAAAATTATTTTAATCATGTTTTAAATTTATTTTTATAAGACATTTTTATTTTTAATAAAATAAAACATTTTATTTTCATAAGACATTTTATTTTTATAAAAGCATTTATTTTTAATCACATGATTGCCTTCTTCAATTTTTTTCTTGAATGTATTGTCTACTAGATACTCAGTGTCCTTTATACCAACACCTACAGGATAAATTCTTCTGTCAGTGGAATTCAAAGACAAAGTTTGCCCCTGTAGAGTGAATTTGAAGTTTTCTTGTCATCAGATAATAAAACATTATGCAACTCATTTCCCCTTTGTCCCTTTTTTGTTCTAGAAAATTCAAGGTCTGAATTCTGTCATTGAGTTTGTCTATTGTAAAGTCATTCCTTTCTGAGGGGTGAAGAGATTTGTACCCTCTTTTCCCCTCCCTTTATTGCTCTATAGTATGCAGTGTTTAATTTTTTGAAGCTGCTTCAGACCTTCAGACACTTTTGTAATAGGTGGGAGATAAGCCTTAAACCAATGCAGATATAATTTGTGATCTTTCCTCTATTAATTCAGACTCCTGTCAAGATCCAAAATCAGGGGTAATATCTCCTTGAGTGTTTGTTCAAATGCTATTCAGCACTGGGAAAACCGGGGAAAGTAATCTGTGTTTTACTTTCTCAAAGATGCAGCCAGTATGAACATTTGTCTGAACATCAATAACAATTAGATCTTAATTGTAAAGATATGTTCCAAGTAACATTCCGTTCCCGAAGGAGCAGGTTTGGGTAATTTGAGCCTCAGATTAATTTTGTCCTTTGCCATGAAAGTCATGCTAATAGTGGATACTAAGCAAGTTCAATGTGATGAGGTAGAGGTATAGATCCTGAACTTGCATCAAACCTTTGCAGTCCTCTTGGCTGATTAAAACCAGACCTACGGGAGAGGAACATTATGTGTTTACTGTTATATTATATTATTATTGCATGTAATTATTTGTGTAGCCCATATTTATACAATAATAATTTAATGAATAAGGTTAATCAGTTCTTGTAACTCTGATATGATTTCAAACCCTTTGGTAGCCTCCCTCTGCACTGAGAATAAAACCTGAACTCCCTGTATAGACTATAAGCCTGGAATGACTTAGCCCCTGCCTAATCTCCAGGCTCATTTATTTCCAGTACCTTCTGACTCACTCTGTTCCATTTATACTCCAGTCCTTTCTGTTCCTTTAACTTTATATCTATATCCTTTAACTTCATATCTGCCATCACAGCATCTTATGTGCTTACTGTTCTCTATACCTTCCTGTCCCCCCATGTCTGGTTCTTCCAATCTCAGCTAAAACAATATTACATCTCCTGGGAAGATGCCCAATCGTTGTTTATCACAACACTTTCCTATTTCCTTCCCAGAACTTGTCAGATCTGCTCTTGTTCACTGTCTACTACCTATATATGTCTACTACTAGTAGTAGTAGAATGTCTACTACTACTATAATAAGCTTCATGAAAGCAGTACCTTACACATAGTGAGATCTTTGCATGTAGTTAAGAGCTTTGTTCCTTTTCTTAGATTATTTTGTGGATTGATACAATTGGACCTCCCCAACTCTCAAATGACAGAACAATCCAAAATCAAAAAAGATAGCACATTAGAACCAGAACATCCCTTAGAAGTGATCTAGTCCTTCATTTCATTGAGAACAGAATTTAGACATAGAGAAGTGAAGTAACTAACCCAAGGTTCATGATGATAAGACTAGACTGGGACTCTTGTCCAGGCCTCTTATTACCCTTCAATAAATGCTCTATTTCTTTGGTGCCTGTCACCACTGATCTTCCAATGGGTAAAACTTGGTCCAGTTAGGATGATTGAATTGTCCAGGTCTACCCAGACTTTTTTGGTTTTATCACTGAAAGTATCATGTCCCATGAACCAACTCAGTCCTAGACAAATTAAATGGCTGGTCACCCTAATGGGCCAGTGTCTATGTTGTGATGTCATCCCGAGTGTTCATGTTGATACATCTTCTCTCCTCCCAGGGTGTATGTTACTACAGGTAATAAAGAGTATGAGTAGTACATGCTCAGATTGACTAAGATGGATATGTCCTCAGAAGCTATCACTAGCTACTAGCTACTGATCATCAACTAAAAATCAACAAGCCCAATGTTAGTAGACAGGCCTTGAATTTAGAAACATTCCCCTTTATATCAAGAATCTAGGACCCAACAGAACATTCTCTTGGAACAAATGTGTCTTAGTCTGCTCAGGCTGCAGTAACAAAATACTATAGGCTCTGTAGTTTAAACAACAGAAATTTATTTTCTGACAGTTTTGGAGCTGGAAGTCCAAGATCAGGGTGCCAGCATGGTCAGGTTCTGGTGAGGACTTTCATCCTGGCACAGTCCCCCTCTACTTCTCTCTCCCCAGTTCTCCAGGGAAGAGCATGTTTGTGGAGTTGACTCATGATTTACAGGGCTTGAGTGGGTCCCTGGGAGAAAGTGTGAAACAGTTAATCCAAGCAGACCCCAAACTGCTGTTCAGACATTGAACGGACCTCAGGGCAATGCCAACTGCAGAATACCGATTTACTTCTTAAGACTATTTGGTCCAAAGGCAATCACACAGCAGTTCTCAGGATCTCCAAACTGGAATGGCCTGAGTCCTTTTGGCTTATTTGGACTTCATTTTTAGCTCCTTCAGTAAAACAATACACTCCTAATTATCCTGACACAGAATTCTTGTAACCAGATAAGTCAAAAATTTTTAAGATTAAGGAAATGCACCCAAGTTAGACTATTTAAATAATTTTCTATGCAATAGTCTGGAGAAAGAAATATGTCAAAAATACAGTTTGCTGACCTGCTTCCATATATGGTATTAAATCCTTTCTAAAAACCTCAGCTATAAAGAACAACAACAACAACAAAAAATCTTTAACCATGATTTCAGCCAACTAACATGGTAGATTTGAAAACTCATAAAATTTTATCTTCAGTGCCATCAGTCTCTTCCCCCAACCATACATCTCTTCAGAATTCCTTCTTTTATAAACACCTAATGTCATTGTCTCTTCCTTCACTATTCTCAAGAAAATTGCCTATATCTGCCTATGAATTTGAATCACTGCTCTTCCCCCCCACCCCACCACAGGTATGTGTTTAAGCTTCATCTCTGACTATGGAAATAATCTGGTTGCCTGGTAAATAATTTCAGAAACTGGGTGTACATAGTGGGTGACCTGCTGGGAGTATCTTTGAGAACAGCAATGAGTATTGACTCTTATTGAAAATATTATACTGGTGCCTTGTACAGGGCTTCCAGGGTCACTATAACAAGATACCACAAACCAGATTGCTTAAACAACACAAACTTATTTTCTCACATCTCTGGAAGCTGAAAGTCTGACACTAAAGTGTCAGCAGGTTTGCTTCTCCTTGGCTTGCAAATGTCTATCTTCATGCTGTATTTTCACATGCTTTTTTCCCCTTGTATATGGGAATCATTGGTGTCTCTTACTCTTCTTAAAGGGACACCAGTTACATTGGATTAGGGCCCCACCCTTATGACCTCATTTAACTTTAATTACCTACTTAAAGGCCCTAGTCCAAATGCTATTATATTGCAGATTAGGGCTTTAATATATGAATTACTGGGGATTCACAAAAGGTAAAAAGGAGAGAATTACAGAAGATAAAGAGTCATGGGGTTCCTGGGTGGCTCAGTCAGCTGAGCATCTGACTCTTGATTTCAGCTCAGATCATGATCTCAGGGTTGTGAGATGGGGCCCTACATCCATAGAACTCCATTTTCAGTGCAGAGTTGGCTTCTCTCCCTCTTCTCCTTGCTTGCTCTCTCTCTCTCTCTTAAATAAATAAATAAATCTAAAAAAGATAAAGATTCACAAAATACAAAGAAAAGAGAATCAAAGCATACAACTATGGAAAGTCATCAGTTCACAAAGGAAAATAGCAAGAAAGAATGAAAAGGATAGGGAACTACAAAACTAGAAAACAGTTTCTAAGATGAAATTAGTAAGTTCTTATCCAAAAATAATTACTTTAAATGTAAGTGGATTCGATTTTTCAATCAAAAGGCATAAAAAGCATGGCTCAATATATAATGTCTCTAAGAGACTCACTTTAGCTTTACTAACACACAAGGCTCAAAGGGAATTGAAGAAAAAAGGTATTCCATGCAAGTGGAAGCCAGAAGAACAGTGGTAGCTATACTTATATCTAAGAGAACAGACTTTAAGCCAAATATGATAATAAGATATGATAATAATGACATTCTTTTTGGAGTGAACTCATCAAGAAGATATAATAACCCTAAATATATATGCACCCATTATTGGAGTATCTAAATATATTAAATACTAACAGATCTGATGGGAGAAATATACAAAAATTAAAAAAAATAGTAGGAGACTTTAATACCCCACTTTCAACAATGCATAGATCATCCATGCAGAAAATTAACAAGGAAATTGTGATGCTTGAACCATACTTTAGACTAAAAGAACCTAAGACATATACAGAATATTCCATCCAACAGTGGCAAAATACACCTTCTTCTAAGTGCACAGGCAATATTCTCCACGATAGCTCACAAAACAAGTCTTAGCAAATTTAAGTTTGAAATCGTACCAAATATCTTTTTAAACCACAATAATATGGAACTAGAAATCAACAATAGGAGGAAAGCTAGAAAATTCACAAATATGTGGAAATTAAACAACACACTCCTGAGCAACCAATAGGTCAAAGAAGAAATCAAAAAATATCCTGAAACAAGTGAAAAATGAAAACACAACATACTGAATCCTATGAGATGCTTCAAAAACAGTTCTAACAATAAATGCTTGCATTGAGAAAAAAAGATCTCAAAAGAACAACCTAACTCAAGGACCTATAAAAAGAACAAACTAACCACAACTAACAAAAGGAAGGAAATAATGAAGATCAGAGCAGAAATAAATGAAACACAGACCAGAAATAAAATAGAAAAGGTCAACTAAACCAAGAGCTGATTTTTTAAAGATAAACAAAATTGAGAAATATTGAGAAATATTAGCTAGATTAAGAAAAAAAGAGGAAAGACTACAATAAATAAAGCCAAGAATGGAGGAAGAGACATCACAACTGATACCACAGAAATGTAAAGAATCATAAGAGACTACTATGAATAATTATACACACACAACTGGATCAACTGGAAGAAATGGATAAATTCCTAAAAACTGCAACCTAACAACACTGAATCATGAAGAAATAGAAAGTCTGAACAGACCAATAATGAACAAAGAGATTGAATTGGTAATCAAAAACCTCCCAACAAAGAAGAGCTCAGGACCAGACAGTTTTACTAGTGAATTTTACCAAAAGTTTTTTTTTTAATTTTATTTTTTATAAACATATATTTTTATCCCCAGGGGTATAGGTCTGCGAATCGCCAGGTTTACACACTTCACAGCACTCATCATAGCACATACCCTCCCCAATATCCAAAAGTTTTTTAAAAAAATTAATCCCAATCCTTCTTAAACTCTGAGAAAACTGAAGAGGAGAGAATACTCCCAAACTCATTTTATTAAAACAGTGTCATCCTGCTACTTAAACCAGACAAGGACACTACAAGAAAAGAAAATTATCAGCCAATATTCCTGATGAACATATTTTTGTATTTCCTATGGAACTGAAAAACTGTTCTCCAAAGCTAAGTGGAAAAGTTACAGTTATTCCTCATCCTCTCCAATACTTAGTATTGTCAATCCTTCTAATCTTAACCATTCTTAAGTATGTGTAGTATGTCTCTTTGTGTTAGGAGGACAAAACCTTTTTCCAAAAACCTTCTAGCAGACTTAATATATTGGTTGTGGCTTGGTCTCATGCCTATTGCTTAGCTACAAGGGCTGTATCTCATGCCCATGCCTTAGAAGGTGTGGCACTTTCAGCCTCTAGAGTAGGCAATGATTCTTCAGCAAAAATGAAGGGAAATGAAATGAGTGTTATGGACAACTCTCAATGCTTCCCCAGCATTCCATGGTTCACTGGTTTAGATCTACTGCAAACTGCTGAAAGTAGTGATACAGACTTGATAACTGAGTTCTTTTAAAAGAGGATAAAAAGGCAAAGCAGACTCAAGTTTTGCGTTTGGGTTCTTAGAGACAATTGGCATTGTTGGGAAAGGTGTGGAGCCAGATTTGGTTCACACACACTGTATTTGCAGAATCAGACTCCTTTGACCCACACCCCTTTCAGTGGTTCCTGAGATTTTGAAGTACAGTTCAGTCTTCCTGATTCTTTCAAGAATTTTACAAGTTATCTGGAGGGAACAAAATCACCCCTACCCTGAGGAAATCAAGAGTGAGGGGATCAGAATTGGTTGTCATCACATCATTAGTTTAAGTAAGAGATATAGCAAGAATCCATGTCCCTCCCCACTCCTTTGAGTCTTGATGAACACTCTAGGTTTCTTTCCTATCAAGAGTGCCTTCTGAAAGCACTGGCGTTTGAATGAAAACCTTAGGAATAGTCAGGGAAATACTCTTCCAACGGTCTCCAGTGTGTTCCCAAGTCTTAGGCATGTATTTGCAGAGAAAGACTATCTACCGTGCTAGTACAATTCAAGTCAATCATCTCTCCTCTTGGGTGTTTCAAGTGACAGTGACAATATAATGGTAAAAAGCCTTTGTTACAGTCCATGTCACACATTAAAAATATGAGCATGATAGGAAATGATCTCTATTAACCAGAGTTTGATCTCTATTTTTATTTATGCAGATACAAAGGGCTATTTGGATTAGTAATTATGTTTTTGGCATTTCCTGGGGTTTCAAATTACTTACTGGAAACAGCCTGCTGAATTCAAATACTGGATTCTAAATTTCTTATTCATCTATAAGCCATTGCTCAACAAAGATAATGGAAATGCTGCACCAGTAAGTAACAACTTGGAATGGAAAGTAGATCATTGGAATTCAAAGTGGATTTTTAGAATTTTGGTAACAGCTTCTTACAAAAACTTTAGTGGACTTAACATGTAACTGAGACAGATTTGGAAGTTTCCGTTTGTTTTTGTTTTTGTTTTCTTTTTCAGTTCTGTTATTATGGAGTTGTTTGTTTCTATGGAAAATCTAGTATTTTTTTCAAGTCTTGCCAAGGATATGTCTGTGTTATGTAATTTACCACCATGTGCTTCAGTTTGGTTTTCAAATTTCATTATGCCTACTACCATGTGTAGCTGTGGGCACATGTGTGTGTGCAGAGAAAGAGAGAGACTGTTTCAAAATTGCCTCAAGAAGATACTCAATATCCAGCCGGTAGTAGTCTATGAGAGCCAATTTCTTAATAGGGAAGGAGATAATTATGAGCATGAACACAGTACTTTTGGGACTCCGTCTCTCAGATTCCCTGGAGAACATATGTTCTCAGCGCCCAGAGGGAGATTTCTGCCACCCCCACTCAGCATGCCCTCTGCATAACAGGCTGACTCTGAGATAACGGAGAGAATCATTCTTCAAACAACTCTTTCCCTATCTTCCACTAATGATAATGGCAAGTTGGATGCCTTGCTGTCCTACTTTAAAAATCTACTCGTGTGTGTATGTGTGTGTGTGTGTGTGTGAGAGAGAGAGAGAGAGAGAGAAGGTGGGGGGAGAGAGAGAGAGAGGCTATCTTCTACTCAAAAACAGAAAAAAGGGGAGTCCTGGGTGGCTCAGTGGGTTAAGCCTCTGCCTTCAGCTCAGGTCATGATCCCAGGGTCCTGGGATCGAGCTCCGCATCGGGCTCTCTGCTCAGCAGGGAACCTGCTTCCCTTCCTCTCTCTGCCTGCCTCTCTGCCTACTCGTGATCTCTGTCTGTCAAATAAATAAAATCTTTAAAAAAAAAAACAAACAAACAGAAAAAAGGCATAAGGCATAATGCTCTTTTCCTCCCATTACAACTGGCTTTATGTTCCTAGGTCAAGAGGCAGGAGTCTTATTAACCAAGGGTCAGTTCCATGCACATATTAACCTTGTTGCATTTTTATCTTTATCCCTTCTTCTCTTTACCCTTTCCCAGTGTTCTGATCACACACTCCCCGACTTCATGGCTCTCCCTCCCCTCCTCCATCACTAATGCCTGGGAGGGGGTCTGATTAAGTACCAGTTCCCATTGTAGAGCTGACTCGAAGCAATGATACTCCACATTTTCCTACACAACACATGTCATGGATGCCACTCACAAGTCAGACACACCTGCTGAGGATCTAAAGGGGCATGTATAATTCCCAGCCCCCAGCCAGTGATAACTCCGCCCTTTTCTCTCACAAGCACAGACAAAAATCTAAATGCAGGTGACTAAGAGAAAGCTACTGCAGGGATAATGTTGAATCTCCGTGAATGTACAAAGAGAAATAATTTGCATGTTGCATTACTTTAAATGTAATTAGCGATAAATTACTTCTGTCGCATTTTACCACTGTAAGTCTTAATGCCGTTTCCTTTCCAAATTGTTTCTCCATCCTTCCCATTCTACGTTGTGCCCTGGGAGGATCTTTTTGACCTGCTTCTCCTCTGTTTCTTTATCTTCTAGCCAGTGGAGACAGTATCAGAATCCTGCCTGGAGAAAAGGGAAGTTATTGCATTTGTTCTCATCTCGTTCTCTGCTGGTCATAGACCCTCTTCCAAAGGCCACTTGACTCCTGGCAGGGAGCCTTCTTCCATACTGGCAACCTGCGCTGTAGCTACAGCTCTCTCCAATGTCCAGGAATGATTCCCTCCTCCATTCCCCTAGGGGTAAGGAAAGAGGGGACTTGGAGACCTCCTTGTTATTAACCCAGGGGTACCTAACCAACCCTTGCTGGTTCCTCCTAACTTTATTCATACATTTGTAACACAGTTGAGTGTTCTACTGCGTCCTCTCTTCCCTGCAGGACCCTAATTTTACAGTTGAGAACCAATTGCTTAGATTAACACCCCTCCCATGAGTTCTGATGTTTAATAGGACATTGTTCTTGGTAATGCATGAAGACCAAAACCCCCTGATGTATAAAAGGAATCTCTCTCAAGTGGTGGATTTGGATTCTGGCAACTGAGAGTTAAATTACTTGAGTCCGAGATATCTATTCCTCATTAGTACTGCCTGTATGGCCTTTATCTTTCTGAACTCCTAGGGCGCAACTTTCTTTCCAGGCTTTTTCTCTTTACCAGATACTCTCTTTTGATCTCTATTTTAAGGATCAAATTTATGGCGAAGAATCCATAAAGCCTTTCTTGACCCATGTTTTCCCTCCTTAATCCACTATCCCAGAGTTTAAAGCAATCCCCCCAGGGAACACACCCAACACACGCACACACACACACGCACACACACCCCTTATAACAACTGTAATTTTCATACTCTATATATTAATTCTCACTATTCACCAGACCTCAGACAATGATGCTATTCATGATCTGAGTTTGTCTCTTGTATAACTGGCATCATAGTAAATAATTTAAAAGCACGTCATTGACTTCAGAGTCAGAGGAGTTGGGTTGGAGGCTTAGATCTTCCACTAGTCCACTGTATGTGTATGTGTTGTCTAGCTTTGCTATACGTCTGCTTCTGAAAGGAGAAATGTATAACAATATTCTCACACAATTGTGAGATTGGGATATTTGTCATGTTTTTAAGATTTGTGCTTGTTGCATAGCAAATGCTAAGTAAAATATTAGCTAAAACAAACACATAAGGAACAGGTTGAGTTGTTTCCATTGAGCTCCTTGAAGGTAACAGCCTGTCTTCACATCTTTGTGTTCTCCTCAATTAGATTTCCAATATATCCTACGGACGGATAGATGAAGGATGATAGATGGGGTCAATGAGACCAGCCTCAAATAAAAATTTATTCAGGCTACTTAGACCTTCCTTGGAAGAAACCATGTGTTAAAAGTTTCCAACCAGTCCTTTGGGTCCCTGGATGTGCTTTTTCTTTCTGCTTAATTCACTCAAATCATAGATGCACACTCTTGCATTTATAGGTTGTCTTTTCATTATTCTTTTAGCAAGGAATCTAAATTCCCTTCTCCACATTTTGCCATCCTCATTCCAGCTTTTTGGAAGCTTCATACAGGTATTTATCTCCTTGGAGGATTATTTTCACATTGCTTTAAAAGCAAAGGGCTCAGTTCCTGCCAAAGCTAACTGCAGAGGATAGAGGCGATCATTAGTTGGCTAAATATTTCCACAACAAAAGTTGGGAAATTTCACCTCAAGGGTATTGGTATTTCCAGCCATTCTCTATGGAGCAACAATTAGACCAAGTTCATCTATCAATTATGAAACAGCCCAGAAAGAATTTGGACTTTTATTTTTGCCAAGCAGCAAAACAAACTGAAAAGTATGGAAAATACCACACAAATGCCCAACTTAATTTATTTCTACGTCTGATACGGCTTTCCCTCTTCACCAGTCAGAAGTTACTGAATTCAAGTCAATATTTCTTTTACCACCTACTATGTGATAGGCAGTCTGTATACGCACTAAAAGAACTCTTTTGAAATGAAGTCTAATTTAATTAAAACCATCCCTATGATGCATCTGCATTATTTGGAAAAAGTAGATTCTTACCTTTTTGGCCAGAATGGTCTCATCTGTGATTGAATTCACCAGCTGCAATGGCTTCAGGTTCTCCAAAGATGGTAGAGTGGACTGTCCATAGATTCTGGAGTCACTTTTCATCCTGACTACAGTTACCAGCTCTGTGGCTGAGTAAGTTGTTTTGTCTGTGTGATCCTCTTTCCTCCACTGAAAAATGAGTGTAATAGGATTTACCTCACTATGCAGAGCTGAAGGATGAATGCAATAGGGCAGGCAAATATCAGTTTCCCTCATCACTTTATATTCATGCATTTTACATATCATCTAGGACACGCGGGAACAAATGCAAGCCCTACATAACTTGGTTTTTGCTTCCTTATTTAATGACCACAAGAGCAGAAATTTGACCTGATTTATTTTGTGTATCTTCTATTTCTATGAAAGAAATAACTTGGGCTTTGATATGAGATTATTGAAACTTATCTTTTGATTACAGGAGGGAAGTCCTTGTCTTGACTCCTACATGCACATCTATCTCAGATTAGTAGATAGATAAGTGAAAATTCGGATAATAGCCAACGTAAACCTTTAGTGCTAAGGTTCTAAATAAATTGAGTTCTGAGGCTTTATGTCTTTTTCTTGTACTTAAGTAGGAATTCTAACCGCCTATTCTGGGAAAATCTCCTTTGAAGAAGGCCAGGCCTGTTGGTGGGTACCATGGTGCTAGCTGTGAAAGACAAATTAGGCTAATTTAAGTAACAAAAATCTCCTAGATTGGATATTGGATAGCTCACAACATTGACAGCCTGGAGAACTAAGGTCAGAAATTGGGGGTTGAGGGGGAGACAAACAAACAAGGGAGGTTGGGCGCCATTAAGATTCTGTGGCAGAAACAGTCTTTGTGGACTGATGCCACCAACCTTGACACTTTTGAGAAGACGTTAAGTTCTAGAAGAGCTACCATAATTAATCTCTGTTTTCTCCTGTATAGTTGGGCTACATTCTTGAGATTCATGTCCTAGTTATGAGCATCTGATCATCCAGTGTAGGTCACACGATGGTGACCCACTCACCGTGGAACTGGGGAAGGACAGATATCTGTGATGCAAAGGGAGAGAAGAGGGGCCTTGATTTCAAGCTACCATGATTCTTTAAAAATACGTAGGTAGTGGGCGCCTGGGTGGCTCAGTGGGTTAAGCCACTGCCTTCGGCTCAGGTCATGATCTAGGGTCCTGGGATCGAGTCCCGCATCGGGCTCTCTGCTCAGCAGGGAGCCTGCTTCCCTCTCTCTCTCTCTCTCTCTGCCTGCCTCTCTGTCTACTTGTGATCTCTCTCTGTCAAATAAATAAATAAAATCTTAAAAAAAAATACATAGGTAGTTAACAATACTGTGGTGTATAATTGAAAATTGCTAAAAGAGTAGATACTAAAAGTTTCCATTACAACACAAACATTTGTAACTATGTGAGATGATGGATGTTAACCAAATGTATAATGGTAATCATTTTGCAACATATACATCTACAAAATCATTTTGCTGTACACTTAGCTAATACAATGTTATGTCAATTATAGCTCATACTCTTATGAACCCACATAGAAATGTGTTCTCTGCAAGGCTATGGCTGCATTTGGACAGACATAAACTTTTTAGGATGATCTGGCTGTGCACCCTGCATTTAACTGAGTCTGGCCTCCAAATTTTGTCACACTCAGTAGTGAAATTTCTCTGGAGCCCAGTAAGATTACCAGTGAGCACATCCATGCAATGAGACATCCATGATGGAGACGCTGTTGTTGACTTACGCTCAAACATGAAAACTGGAATACGAGTTGCTGAGGCATTTGAAGGCATCATGTTAAAAGCTTCTTGTTTAACTTTCAGTGCTGAACAATGTTTGTTTGTTCCCTTCATTTCAGGCCACAGAAGATTAGTTTTGCCAGAATAAGAGAGGTAGCTAAAAGGCAAAATAGCAGCCAAATGAAAAGTACTTTGATGAAAGTGCATTGAGGTAGATAAAAGCATTTATTATGTTTAGAATCAGTTAGGCCTGGGTTGGAATCCAACCCTCCAACTCTTTTCAGGATGACAAGTCTTGATATGGTGATTTAAAGTTCTGTCAGCCTCATCTGTAAAATATGGATAACTGTGTCCCCTAGAAATGGACGGTTGTGAGCATGAAAGATGATCTATTTAAAGCACTCAGCCAGGGCACCTGGGTGGCTCAGTCATTAAGCGGCTGCCTTTGGCTCAGGTCATGATCCCAGGGTCCTGGGATCGAGTTGCGCATCAGGCTCCTTACTCAGCAGGAAGCCTCCCTCTCCCACTCCCCCTGCTTGTGTTCCCTCTCTTGCTGTCTCTCTCTGTCAAATAAATAAATAAAATCTTCAAAAAATAAAAAATAAGGCACTCAACCACACTACAGCCCAGCCAGCACTAGATCCTGTCTGCCCCCAACTCTTCCTCACTCACAGAAGAAAATAAAGAAATCAGCTTGGCTCTTTAACTATAAAGCATGAGATTACTAGAAGCAGTTGAGTAAAATTCAAAGGTTAGATGCCACCAGTGAAATAAAACATCAGTGTAGAAAAGAAAGGGCATGGAGCTCAAGCAAAGAGGAGACAGAGTTGTGGTGTCAGCAAAATGGGAAAGCCATATGGCACTGGAGTCACTTGTGAAAGAGGAATCTTCAAAATAAGAGAAGTAATTTTTATAAGGCACATGCTGTGTATCAAGCTGTGTCCTTTACACACCCAGCTCCTGCTTGGGGCACTCCATCCCACGGTGTGGTTAGTAAAACTGAGGCACAGAAAGGCAGTGAGTGGATTCCCTCTGACCTCAGTTCCACTGCTTTCCAGGTCAAATGGTAGAAAACGACTTCCTTCATCAGCCCGAGTTTATGTCTCTTCCACTGAAGAAAGCAACCAGCAAATTTGAGCCATTTCAAATTGGAGTTTGGGTCAAGTGTTAGCTGTGATCTAGTCAATAATGATGAAGGCAGGCAGGGAGAGAATGGTGTCTCTGTGAATAAACATGAAGTTTCCACTGTAACCACATACATGGCAAGGGTAAGGGGAGTTGGGGGGGGTGGCAGGAACACTGCATCAGCAAATCCAGGAGACCCCATTCACATTTTAGTGCTTTAAAAAAAAAAAAATGGATTTAAAGATAGAGATACAGCAGTAAGATAATTTCGTACCCTGTCAATGTTACCCTTACGCATTAACTGGCTCACCCAAGTATTATTTAATCTAAGATAGGAATGGGCAAACTATCACCCACAGCCACATGTTTTTGTAAATAAAGTTTTATTGGAACAATCACATCCACTTGCTTATGTATAATCTAAAGTTGTTTCTGTGCTTCAATCTCAAAATTGAGGAGCTTCACCAGAAACCATATGACCTGGAAAGCCAAAAATAATTAGTGTCTGGCCCTTTGGAAAGTTTGCTGGCTCCCTGGCCTGGGGTAATGTACTTATGTTTGAATTTGCCATTTACTATTTGATTAGATCCCAGATATTTCAAAGTTACATATCTACTGGTTGATTTCTAGAAGTTAGAAAGCATAACCAGAAGGCTATAGCTTTGTTGCTCTGTAAGATATTAACCAGTTTAGAACATTCCAACAACTTCATTTCAGTATTCCCCTGGACCTACTGACTATATAAATTCCCTTCCTTAAATTCTCCTTGGAACCAGATTTGCCATCTCAAGGATCCCCTCACTAATATCAAGTTGAAGAGATGTTTGATCCATGTTCATTCTATTTTGCATGAGTCATGTTTTTAACGTGTGGGAAGTTATAATTCGGCAACTTCAAGGGACACCTTCAAATACAACATGAATGGAGAGGGTGCTAAGTCTCAAGACGGGGATAGTCGTACCGGAGAGCCAGTACCTCATTTAAGGCACACAACAACGCTGTAAGGTATGTTAACCTACAAAAATGGGGAAACTAAGGTAATAGCAAGACCCATCTCACCGGGTATTTTTTGGTGGTAAAAAAAGATAGTGCAAGTCAAGTATTTAGCACAATACTTACTGCTTAATATTTATTCATTAAATTCTTATAATAATAATAATAATTATTATTAATGGCATTATCCTGTATATAACCTGTTTCTTCAGGTGAAAGTAACAGACGTTTGACTCGTATTAGCATGAGTAAATAAAATTTATAAAAGAAGTTATTAGATTAGGTACCTTGTGCTCATAGAATCAAAGGAAGGGCGCCTCTTCTCCACATTGGCTAAGGCTCAGAGGTGAGAGAGCCAGCCATGCCTTAGACATACAAGTGATTTGGTTTCACAGGACTGTAAACCCTGATCTAATATGGAATTGGCCTCATTTCTTCTACCCTGTAAACTGAAGCAGAGATTATAACTTCCTTACCTTTGGATCCCCGTGTTGCTCAGCACGGTGCCTGCTACCTAGTACATGTTCAGTAAAAATGTATTGAGTTAAATTACCAGCCTGTTGTTGGGGTTGATAAGTACATATGGCTGGCCAAAAAAAAAAAAAAAGTCAAGATCTATAGAAATAGCAATACATCTGATTTTGGTCGTACAGATAGAGGCCAGGTTGGGATGAGGACTTTGAGTGGTAGCCTGAGGCTACTTTTCCTCTTCACAACTATAAAATGAGACAAAGCTAACATTCCCAACACAGCTTGAATGTCCAGACATCACTGTTGTGTTCTCTTTCGGTTGTCGGAATCTTTCACTGCTTTGGGGGAAGTGGAGAGATAAGACCTATTCCCCTTAACCCCTACAGGCACAAGATTGGCCACCTTTATTACATTATGGGAGCTGTCTGCCTCAATTGCGCTGACAAGACCTGCCAGGCCTGTGCACACATCCCGGTCCTTCTAATCCCTTCAGTTCCATCACCTGGACGTTTTATTTGAAATTGATTTTTAAATGTCTGAGTAATTGAGGTTTATGTGTAGTTGCCTCTCTGCAACAGAGGTAAGCTGAGGCTGCTTATAGCCTCATTAAATGCTGATTAAATGTGATTGCATTACTGGAGCCCCCGACTGGTGCCATTCCTCAGGGCACCTATCAGAGAACAGATTCCGCACTTGGCAGATCCGAGTCTGGAGAGCAGAAACCGTACAGAGCCGGGCTTTGCATCCTCTATTCATCTTCCACAGATGACCAGCTCCCATAGGAGGGCTATTTTCCAGGCTTCTCATCTGTGGTACACATACAAGCCTTCAGACTCTGGTAAAGGCAAAAGATCCACTTTTTTCCCAAAGACATGAGACTCTCACCGGAGTCAATCTTATGACCCAGAGTTTTGAGGTGGGAAGTGTAATATCTTTTGGCACAGATCTAATGACCTGGACAGTTCTAGAACCTCTCTTTCTGTCTTTCTCACCCTGCCAGTGTCCCACTCATACCCTGCATGTATAGCCCCGGACTTGTTCTTTACCAAACAAATTGGTCTTCAGATTTGGCACAAAAGGGTCATAAGAGGGCCTTTAGGGAACAAAAGAGACCACTAGGAATGGTTGTGATCTTAAAGACATTCTCTGTCCTCCTCGCTCTTGTTAATAGCTTTGCCACTGCCCATTGCCAGAGGCACACAATTTTGAAGTGGCAAGTGATGAGAGCAGACAAGTTTTGATGTTGAAGTCGGGAAGTCCGGGGTTTGAATCTTACCTCAACTCATTACAACTTGGGTAGCCATGGGTAAAATCCTGAGTCTCTGGCTCGTTTCCTTCATCAATGAAATGGGTATATCAGAGCCTCCTTCACAGGGTAAGGCTGTGAATACATCATGAAATAAGACATGTAAAAGACTGGGCATAAATGAAGAATTCAGTCAATGGGAGTTATTCTTCCCTAAAGGGATTGTAAAGCTCATCTAAAAAACAAAGAAACAAAAACAAATTTAAAAGAAACTACACCTGACCCCCCACACACTTTGTTTTTTTTTTTTTTTTTTTTTTTTTTTGTCTTGGATTCTCCATCATGGATCATGAGCTCTGGGTTGCATAAAAAGGTATCAACAATGTTTTGGAGGAAAAAGAAGGAAGGTCAAAAGGCAGGGTTCTGAGACCTCCAACCTCTCCTGGAACATACACTATCAGGAGCAGCTCATTTTTAGTCTATTTTATGTATTGGGGTTCTATGTAATATTTCTATTGAAAACTTTACACAACTTTAAAAAGAAAAATTGACTACTATTACTGTATTAGAAAATTCATGACGTTCACAAGGTGAAGTAAGAAATCCCTATTTCCCATCACAGTGCAATGTCTTCTTAGCACACCAGGTGGCAGAAGCTCCTTGGTGTGTATGTGAAGAAATTTCACAACCTGTCTGGACTAGTGCATCACTAAAGCTTTTGCAGTAGAGAACAGAATGCACAGATTCAGTTAATTAAAGGCTAAGCCTCTAGGATTTGGAGTTCTCTCTCTTTTTAAGCCAAACCCAGAGCAGCTGAGCTCTGTACTTGGTCTTCCCAGAGTTGTTCCTAACGTATTGTCTGTCTCTATTCCAGCACCTTGCACTGAGCAGCACATTGTGTAGGAATTCAGCAAGTGTTGGTCAATAGAAAGTTCTCCATTCCAAGTAGGTCAGACCTCAGTTCTCATAGTTCGTGCTGGTTTGCCCTGAAAGGCCCCAGGAATGTATGCTTTGTACTGAACATGCGTCAACAAAACAAACTAACAGAGAAGCTTTGGGAGAGGGATATGGCAGTGAAGACCTCACGGGTGAGGCAACGATTGAGATGGGCCCTTCCGGAGTTAGGACTTGGAAGAGAAGAGAAAAAGCAAGTGATTCTTGGCAGGATCCAGCGTCAGAGCAGAAATGAAAGGCAAGGCTGAGCAGAGTGTGTGGATAAGAAAAAGATGTGAGATTCAAAAGAAATGGGAAAATGTGTTTCCCTAGGTGATACTTAGAAAATGTTGGGTCCCTGGGGTGCCTGGGTGGCTCCATCAGTTAGGCATCCGACTCATGGTTTCGGCTCACGTTGTGATCTCAGGGTGGTGAGAGGGAGCCCCACCATAGATTCCTGTCTCAGCAGGAGTCTGCTTCTCTCCCTCTGCCCCTCCCCTCACTCTCTCTCTAAAATAAATAAATAAATCTTTTTGAAAAAGAAATTCTAAGAAAATGTTGGGTCCCTGTCTTCATTTTTGATCAGAAAATTCAGCCACTGTTAAGCAGTGCAAACAGAGATCTTCTCCCAAAGTATTTAGCCAGGAATCTGTGTCCCTTTCCGAAAAGGAGAAGAGATAAGTAGAGCAAAAGGTTAGGCCACCATTTATTGGACATTAGTATGTGGCAGGCACTTTACTAGACACTTAAAGAGGGGTTAATTTAACACAAAGAGCAACCCTATTCATACATTCATTTATTCATTCAGCATAAATGTATTCAGTGTTAACATGTTCTGGGCTTTGTATAAAATCTCAGAATTTTGATATAGCAGTGTATAAAACACCTCGCATCCCCCTCCTTGTGGAACTTACATTTGTAGGGGTGAGAAGAACAAAAAAATAATCAACTAACACTTGGTAAGGATGTAGAAATATTGGGTATATTTCTGGTATACCCAGAAATAGGTATCTCCAAATGCTATACTTCTAACCCCAAGGCCTTTCTCATGCTCTTGGCATCATTGGGAAATTTCTGTTCTTTTCCCTTGACATACTTTCATTCTTTGAAACAAAGGAACCAGCCAAGGTCCACTGAATACCTTTGAGAAACCTACAAGGCCCCATGCCTGACCTTGGGATGATTTTGAGTTCTGCAGAGACTTTTTATTTCGGGAGTCTTGAACACTACATACTCCCTCCCCAGATGAAATCCCATCATAGCTTTTAAGCCATCTCAGCTCAGTTCCAGGTATGAATTTATAGACTGCTGCTTCCAGGCCCCAGCAGTGTCACTGTGACTTAATACTCTGATTTTACCAGTGTTCCCGGTTTAGTCACTTCTTGGAGCCTTTGGGTATTCTTTCCCTCCCTACTTCTTCTTAAAGAAACATGCTCATAGCCCAAAGCAAAAGTAAACACAGTAGAGTTCACATCTACACAATTAGGGACAAAGGGGTTCCCCTCCGCAGGCTCTGTCCTGGAAATTGACTTCCCAGTCAAGCATCTTTAATAAAGGTTCTTTAATGAAAGTCTCATCTTTGAGACTGAGGTAGGGTTTCCTGTGAAAGTGAAGAGCCTCCAACTACAAAATATTATAAGTGGCATACAGTGTTTCTCAAAATGATTTCAGAGCATTTATGTATTATTTATGTATGCATCTCTCTTCCTCTCTCAATATCAGCAACTCTCACTGAACTAAAACAATTTGGGGGATCCAGGTGGTAGATCCAATGTGTGTGTGTGTGTGTGTGTGTCTTGTGTGTGTGTCTTGTGTGTGCTGGGGGAGCAGGAGGAAATTTGCATTCCCTTCATTTGTTATTTTTCTTTGTTCACTGAAATGTGGCATACACATTAAATACACATTTCTCTCTTCTAGAAGAAAAATCTCTAAAATAAACAAGAGAGAAAACTCCCCCTTCTCCTTAGCACTTCTGTTTAAGGGAGAAAATTCAGAAGATAAGTGCTAAGACATGCAATAGTTTTAGAGAAAACACATTATGTTAGACCCAACATAGAACATTCAAAAATCAGTGTGTCTGTCTTCAGAGACTGACCTATCTATAAAAAGCATACCCACAAATTCTGTAGAAAATATCAAGGAAGAGCCTTGGGTGGAGAAAATGAGGGCAAAGGGAATGTGAACAGGATCAGCAGTACATACACTTCTCAGTATGCCCGTAAGTGCTCCCAAAGATGACACAAACCTATTAAAACTGTCCCCCTTTAGGAACCCCCACATAACCTCCTTAGAGTAACCAAAGTTGCCAACATTGTCACCTTCAATGAATCGCAAATGATTCATTGAAGATGAAATAAAAGATAAAAGCCCAACTCCTCCTCTCAACATTCAAAACTTCTAAGGTCAAGACCCTACTCCTTTCCTCCTTTCTGAACTCATGAAATGCACCCCCTCTCAGTCATAGAAGCCGGGTTTCTGCCACCCCAAGGATATTACTGTCTTCCAGTTTCTCTGTATCTTTCCCCCATATATTTACAGTGATGGGTCTAAAAATGAGATTAGCTAAGTACAGAAGGAACACAGAACAGAGAAGGGAGCCTGGGATGAACCCCAAGGGCACTCCAGTATTTAGAGTGCAAACATAGTATAAGAAGGCAGAGAGAAAGACAGAAAGAGCTATTCCTGAAATGGGAAGAACTGTAGGAGAGTATGGATCTCAGAAACCAAGAGAAGAGAGGTTTTAAGAAGCAAAGAGTTAACTGACAAGTGACCCTGAAAGTGAAGTGAAGAAGAAGACATGCCTATTGGTTGTGTTAATGTGGACATCATGGAGTTATCTTCATGGGATATAAGAGCTGGAAACCCAGATGAGGGTGTTCAAGGGAGAAGGGCAGATGAGGGCGAATGGAGTTCTCTCAGGAATTACACTCTAGAGCTCTAGAGGGTATTTTCCAAGATAGCTTAACCTAACCTAATCTTTAACAAGTGACATTTTTGGGGGGTGTATATATATATATTCCAGAGTGAATTCCATTTAAGGCTAAATCATGTAAGAGATAAAATCAGTTCCAACATAGAGACCTTGTTTGGATTGTTACTCAACTAAACCAACAAGAAAAGACAGTTTGGGTATAATTGAGGAAATGTCAATCTAAACTAGGTATCAGATGATGTTAAGGAATATTTGTGAATTGTGTTACATGTGATGACGTTATCATGGTTATGTAATAAAATGCACTTATTTTTAAGGAATGCACTGAAATAGATAGAAGTGGAATGTCATAAGGTTTGATATTTGCTCTAAAATGTTGAAACAAAAAATAAAAAGAGTGATGAAGGAAATATGACCGAAGCTAATAATTTTTACATTTGTATGGTGAGTACATGGGGGCTCATTATAAAGTTCTACTTTTATGTATCCTTGAAATTTGTCATAATAAATGTCACAAAATAGTTGTACTGTGAGGGAGAACAGAGAAATAGGACAGTAGTTAGAGAAGAATGTAGGTCGAGGGAAATTTGGATTTTTTCTTTAAGACTTTTTTTTAAAGAACAGTTTTAGGTTCATTAGAAAATTGAAAGTGAAGAGATTTCCCATGTACTTCATGCCCTGACAAATGCATAGCCTCCCCCATTATCACTTCCTCCCACCAGAATTATAACATTTGTTACAACTGATGAGCATACACTGATACAATGTAATTACCCAAAGTTCAAAATTTACCTTAGGGGTCACTTTTGGTACTGTACATTCTATGGGTTTGGACGAGTGTATAATGACATGTATACATCACTATGATATCAGAATATTTTTACTGCCTTAAAAATATGTATTCTGCTTATTCATCCCTCTACCCTCCACCCGACCTGTGGCAACCACTGATCATTTTACTTTCTCTATACTTTTGCCTTTCTGGAATGTCTTACAGTTAGAATGATACTGTATATAGCATTTTCAGATTTTTTTTCACTTAATAATATATTTTAAAGATTCCTCCATGTCTTTGCATGGTTTGATAGCTCATTTCTTTTAACATGGAAAAATATTTTGTTGTGTGGCTATCCCAGCTTATCTCTTCATCTACAGAAGGAAATCCTGATTGTTTTTACTTTTTGTCCATGATCACTAAAGCTACTATAAGCATCCATGTGCAAGTTTTTATGTGGACATGAATTTCCAACTTCTTTGGTAAATACAAAGGAGTGCAATTGCTGGATCATTCTATAAAAGTCTGGGTAGTTTTGTAAGAAATCACACACTGTCTTTCAAAGTGGGGGTACCATGTTGCATTTCCACCATGAAGTGAGATTCCACACTGCTTCATCAACTTCTGGTATTGCCAGTGTTTGGATTTTGGTCCTGCTGATAGCTATGTAGGGATATCTCACTGTCATTTTAATTTTCATTTCCCTAATGACACATAATGTAGACATCTTTTGATATGTTTGTTTGCCATTTGTATATCTTCTCTGATGAGGTTTCTGTGAAGCTCTTTTGCCCATATTTTAATCAAGTTGTTTGTTTTCTGATTGTTGAGTTTTAAGACATCTTTATATATTTTAGATAAAACTCCTACATCAGGTCCTTTCATAAGTATCTTCTCCCAGTCCATGTCTTGTCTGCTAATTCTGCTAATTGCTATTGCTATTTGCCTGAATACAAGTTTTAAATTTTAATGAAATTCGGCTTATTCATTATTTCTCTCACGGATCATGCCTTTGGTATTGTATCAAAAATGCCATCGTTATACCTAAGATCATCTAAGCTTTCTCCTATTTAATTTTATATGAGTTTTATAGTTTTGACTTTTACATTTAGGTCTATGATCTATACTGAGTTAATTTTTAGGTAAGGTGTCAGGTTTATTAATTTCCACGTAGGTGTCCAGTTGTTCCACCACCATTTGTTAAAAAAAATCTGCTTCATTGTATTCCTTTGGTCCTTTGTCAAAAATCAGTTGACCAAATCTGGGCTTATTTATTGGCTCTCTATTTTGTTCCACTGATCTATCTGTTCTTTCACTAATACCATACTATCTTGATCACTATAGCTTTACAGTTAGTAAGTCTTAAAGTCCAGTAGTGGTAATCCTCCCAACTTTGTTTATCTTCAATATTGTGTTGACTATTCTCAGTATTTTACCACTCCATATATACTTCAGAATCAGTCTACCAATATCCACAAAATAGCTTGCTGGGACTTTAATTAGGATTGCATTGAATCTACTGAACAATCTATTGGGAAGAAAAGTTGGGAAGAATTGACATCTTAACATGATTGAGTCTTACTGTCCATGAACATAGAATATCTCTCCATTTATTTAGTTCTTTGGTTTTGTTTACTTTAGAGCTTTGTACTTTTCCTCATATTTAGACCTTGTACATCATTTTACAATCTTTATACCAGAGTATTTCATTTATTTGTGTGCTAATGTAAATGGTATTGTTTTTATTTTTTTTTAATTTTAATTTTTTAATTTTTTTAAGAGTTTATTTGTTTATTTGACAGACAGAGATCACAAGTAGTCAGAGAGGCAGGGGAGTGGGGGTAGCAGGCTCCCTGATGAGCAGAGAGCCCGATGCAGGGCTCAATCCCAGGACCCTGGGATCATGACTGGAGTAAAAGTAGAGGCTTTAACCCACTGAGCCACCCAGGCGCCCCAATGGTATTGTGTTTTTAATTTCAAATTCCACCTATTCATTGCTGCTCCTATAGAATACCTAGAGTATTCTTTTTGTATATTAAGCTTATATCCTTACTGTTATTATGGATTTGTCCTAGGAGTGTTCTTGTCTGTTCTTTCAGATTTTCTATATAGACTATTATGTCATCTTCAAAAAAAGAAAAGAAAAAAGACACTTTTATTTCTTCCTGTCAAATCTGTATGCCACTTCTTGTCTAATCATATTAACAAGGACTTCCTGTATGATATTAAAAAGAAGTGGTAAATGGAGACAAACATACTTTATGCCAGATGTTAGTGGGAAAGCTTCAAGTTTCTCACCATTACATATGATGTTAGCTGTAGGTTTTTTATAGATATTCTTTATCAAGTAGAAGAAGTTCCCCTCTACTTCCAGTTTGCTGAGAGTTTTTGTCATGCATGGGTGTTAGATTTTGTCAGATGCTTTTTCTTATTTTCTTATTTTATTTCTTATTTTCTTATTTTCTCTATTGATATGATCATTGGGTCTTCTTTTTAAGCCTTTTGATGTGATGAATTATATTAATGGATTTTCAAATGTTGTACCAGTCTTGCATACATGAAAGATGATGTATTATCCTTTTTATACATTGTTGGATTTGATTTGCTAATATTTTTTGAGGATTTTTGCATCTATTATCATGAGAGATACTGGTCTATAGTTTTCTTTCTTGTCTTTTTCCAGTTTTGACATTAGGGTAATACTGACCTCCTCGAATTAGTTAGAAAATAGTTCCTCAGCTTCTGTCTTCTGAAAGAAATTATAAAGCACAAGTATAATTTTTTCCTTTAATATTTGGTAGAATTCACCAATGAACCCGTCTGGATCTTTGAGGAAAGCTTCTAAATTGTTCTTTAAAGAAGAAACACTGAATCATCTCTGTGATGACAAGGATCCAAGAGAGAGGGAGAAAGAGATGATACAGGAAAGACAGGGAAGAGTCATGGTTCTAAGTACCTAAGGAGACCAGAAGGGACTCTACCAATTCCAAGTGAAAAATCTGGCCTCTGAATTTTGAGAGGAGAAGAAAAGTTGGCAAGTAGGCCAGTGGAGTTGGTACTAGAAAGGAAGATACCTTTCCCTTAGATCAATTCTACTTTCTCAGTGACCCATGAAATGAACTGCTCAGTAAAGAAATAACCCATGGTGACACTGAAGGTAGAAGAAGAAAGGAGACTGTATGAAATAGATAATTTGGGAAGGGAAAAGTGTAGTTAGATTGCCAAGCGGTGTTAAGAATTCATTAGAGGTGTGGAGTTATTAACTGCAATTAAGAAACATCAGCAATCTCAGTGGTTTCCTCTGGCAATATCCTCCAGAAATTGTTTAGGTGAAGGCATAAACTTGATAGTTGGTTCTAACTAGGTTGGGGCTTTGCAACATATGTACACATATATTGAGAATAATCAAACGAGGGAGTTCACATGTTTGGAAGGGACCAGTTATAAGGATGGACAGTGAAATTTACAGTAGGGAAGTAAGAACATGCAGAACAGAGGTAATGAAGCATGACACATTGAACTCCAAGGATCAGACAGCCTTCACATTTATCAAGCAAATGCCATGTTTTGGGCACAATTTGAAGCATTTTATATATATTGAGTTATTAAATCATTATAACAACCCTGAGATGTATTGTTATTGTTTACCACTTAAAGACAAATAAACTGAAGGAGAGAAAGTTTAAGGGACTTGTGAGCACCCCCACAGCTGTTAAATGTTGCTTTAGAAGCCTGACATCACAGTTGCAAAGTTTACACTAAAGCACTAATGACCCAGCCTCATTTACAATTTTTGAAGTTGGTGTCGTGAAGCAGGCGAGCTGATGGCTAGGAGGTAGTGGTCAGAGAATGGCATGCTTGAATAGGGAGTTCAAGGGTTTGAACATTAGTAAATGTGGCAAGATAGGGAAAAAGGTCACTAGAGATGAGAAGATTAAGGAAATAAACAGCCTAAGAGTTGGATGACAAATTATCACAGATATTGGGGCCTTTGAGAATGGTGGCAAGTGTTAAGGAAACAGATTTCCTTACTCCAGGACTTCTGAAAGAGAGACTTCTATGCTGACTTCTTTTATGACATCCCAAAATGGAAAAACATATGTTGCATTTCTCATATTTATTCATCATGATATTCTTTCTCTCAAAACATATAACAATATACATAGGGATCTAGTCCAAGAAACAATGCAGAGAAACTAACTCCAGGGCAAAGCCTAGATCATATCTTCACCCAATTCCTAATGCCTACACACCTGAACTTTATCACCCCCTCACCCCAAATTAACCAAGAAATAGTTCTGAAAATATTTATATCTCACTGAGGGACAAACATGTGCCTTTGAAAATGATATATTACAGGAATTTGAAAGTTTCTGCTTTTATTCATCTCCGTCCACACTGAGCTCTAGTCCAAATGGTCAAATGAACTGTAATTCTGATTGCCTGAAAAAATCTCAGCTGCAAACCATTCTCCCAAAACAATCCAGGCCTGCTTTTCAGGCTTGAATTTTAGATGAGGCAAACAATCTGCAAGATAAACATTTGATCTTCCCCCTTGCTGAAGGCCACCCAAATACTTGGTTTTTGAGACTCATTCGCCATCAGTGCCCTATGATTGCGGAACTCTGTACTGCCCTATACTTAGAGACCTGGACACAGTTCAATAAAAAGCTGCCCACCACTTTCCTCCTATTTTCTCTGCTAATGCAAACCTTTTAAACTGCTGAACTTTGTATCGGTTATTTGTTACTGTCATTTGCCATTGTCTGTTCCCAAGATGATGGATCTGTCACTAAATCCACTTCTCCCTAAGCCTTGGTGGGAATTGAATTGACATTCAAGTGCAAACAGCCCAGCCACTAACCACAATACAATTCCAGCCACCATTATCCCACGTCCAGAGTCATTTTAATCATTTGTAAGCAGCATGTGAGTGGTAAAGTTAAAGTCAATGAAGAAAGCAAATAATATTGGCAATGTTTCTCTCAAGCAGCTCTCAACCTGGCTTCCATTGTTATATATTACCTCACCAACTAGAATGCTTTTGCTTCCACAGTTTCTTGTGATACCAAATTGGCTTAGAATGGCCATCTTTCATATTGCTATGACTATCTTATTATCACAGGGTAACTATATGGTACGATTACATTTTTGTTGGAATTTCCCAAACATGATTCTCTCTTCTCTTTCCACCAAAGAGGAGCCATGGAACACATCAATTACAAAGTATTATTTTGGGGGTACCCGGGTGGCACAGTCAGTTAAGCAACTGACTCTTGGTTTTGGCTCAGATCATGATCTCAGAGTCCTGAGATCCAGCCCCACGTCAGGTTCTGTGCTCAGCAAGGAGTCTGCTTCTCTCTCTCTTCCTCTGCCCCTTCCCCCAACTTTCTAAAATAAATAAATCTTGGGACGCCTGGGTGGCTCAATTGGTTAAGCGGCTGCCTTCGGCTCAGGTCATGATCCCAGAGTCCTGGGATCGAGTCCCACATTGGGCTCCTTGCTCGGCAGGGAGCCTGCTTCTCCCTCTGCCTCTGCCTGCCTCTCTGTCTGCCTGTGCTCGCTCACTCTCTCTCCCTCTGTCTCTGACAAATAAATAAATAAAATCTTTAAAAAAAATAAAATAAAATAAAATAAATAAATAAATCTTTTTAAAAAAATTTTAAGTATTATTTTTTTTATTTCACAGCCCTAGGCCCATGTAAACAGTGATCAATAACTTCTGGCAAACAAACCCAGTGCTGCTGGTTTCTTTACAATGTTTCATTTTTTTTCTAACAACAAATCTCTATCTATCTCTCTGTAATTATCTATCTATCATCTATCAATCATCTACCTATCGTCTATATCTATCTATCTACCTATCATCTATCTATATCTTGTGTAACAATCATTGGCAGTGTGTTGGAAAACTACACTGAACACAAAATTAAGCTCAATGGTCTCAGTGAATTCTGGTGTCAACATGAAATGGATTTCGAAGAGTCAAAGAGATTTGTAGAAGTAAGGTTCACTTGTATTCCTCCACAGGAAACATTCTAAATCAGCTTTTTAAAATCAGCTTTATTGAGATGTAATTTACAAACAATAAAAAGCCCACATTTGAAATTCACAAATCAATGAGCTTTGAAAAATATAGAAAGGAACACAACCATTAGCAAAAACGGGATATAAAACACTTCCCATTTCCATCTCAAAGTTGTTGTTGTTGTTTTTCTTTTTAAGATTTTATTTATTTGACAGAGAGAGACACAGCAAGAAAGGGAACACAAGCAGAGGGAGTAAAAGAGGGAGAAAAAGGCTTCCTGCTGAGCAGGGGCCACCCCCCTACCCCACCCCTTCCAGGCAAGGGCTCTATCTTAGGACTCTGGGATCATGACCTGAGCCCAAGGTAGACCTTAAGGACTGAGCCACCCAGGCTCGCCCCCCCACCATCTCAAAATTTTTTAGTGTCCCTTTCCAGACAATGCCTGCCCCCATAGGAAACACCCATTCTGAATTCTATTTTGGAGTGTTTTGCCTGTTTTTGATTCACTTTATATAAATGAAATCATATGGACTGTCGTGTAGCATGCCACATTGGCTTATCATGATACTTTTTTTTCTTTCAAGTTTTTATTTAAATTCTAGTTAGTTAACATACAGTGTGATATTAGTTTCAAGTGTAGAAGTTAGAGATTCATCACCTACATACATCACTCAGTGCTCATCACAAGAAGTGCCCTCCTTAATCTCCATCGCTCATTTAGCCCATCCCCCCACCCACCTCCACTCCAACAACCCTGTTTGTTCTCTAAGAGTCTGTTTTTATTGAACACTACACCTGAAACTAATGATGTACTATATGTTGGCTAATTGAATTTAAACAAAAAGGTTTGTTTTTTTTTTAAAAGAGTCTCTTTGGGACACCTGGTTGGCTCAGTCTGTTTGGCTCAGGTCATGATCCCAGGGTCCTGGAATCAAGTTCCATGTTGGTCTCCGGGCTCTTCAGGGAGTCTCTTCTCCCTCCGTCCCTCCCCCAACTCATTTTCTCAATCTCTCTCTCACTCTCATGCTCTCTCCCAAATTTAAAAAAAAAAAAATCTTTCTAAAAAAAGAGTCTTTTTATGATACTTTTGAACTTCATTTACTTGTTTAGCTTTTCCTTTTAAGTCTATGTTCCATTCTGAATTGATCTTTTTACGTGGTGTGAGGGAGTGGCTGAGGTTTGTGTTTTTCCCGTAGAAATAAAAAATTTTCTTTCTGTATAGAATTATGTTAATGCCTTTGTTGAAAATCACCATATGACCATATGTGTGGGTCTATTTCTGGAATATCTATTATGTTCCACTGATCTAAATGTGTATATTTACCTAACATCACACTGCCTTGATTACTGTAGATTTGTAGCAACGCTTAAAATCATATAATGTAAGTACTCCAACTCATTTTTCTTTCTCCAAACAATTTTGGCTATTTTAGGTCTTTTGCATTGCCATATATATTTTAGAATCAGCTTGTAAATTTTTTTAAAGCCTGGTAAAATTCCTATTGTAATTTTGTTGAAACTATAGATTAATTTATGATAGCAATATTGTATCATCTAACCTATGAACATGATCTAGCTCCCCACTTATTTAAAAATTCTTTAATTTCACTAAACAATGTTCTGCAATTTTGAACATAGATTTCTTGGCATGTTTGGATATTTTTATGGTATTTTAAATATAATTTAAGTTTTTTATGTTTAATTGTTTATTATTAATATGTAGAAATTAGTAGATTTTTCTATTATGACCTTATGTCCTGTGACTTCATTAAATTTGTTCATGCATTCACATGGCTATTTCTAAAGACTATTTAGGATTTCCTGCACGGACATTTACATTGTATGTGAATAAAGGCAATTATATTTCTTCTTTTCTAATCTGTATGCTTTCTTCTTGCCCACTGAACTGGTTAAGACCTCCAATACAAGGTTGAATAGAAGTGGTAAGAATGAACATACTCGCCTTGTTAAGCTTAATGAAAAAACATTCACTATATCACCATTTTTAGATGGTATTAGCTGCAAGTTTTTCATAGATGCCCTGAATCAAGTTGATCTTGACCTTTCAATGTATTGTATTTTCATTACTATTCAACTAAAAATATTTTCTAATTTCTTATAGGATTTCTTCTTGAACATATTGGTTATTTAGAAGTAGGTTAATTTGTAAATATTTAGAAACTTTTCTAGATATTATATTGTTACAAATTACTAATTTAACTATGTTGTGGTTAGAGAACATATTTTATAACATTTCTGTCTTTTAAAAATATTTGTAATATTTCTTTTAAAAACCACTGAGGCTTATTGTATGGCCAAGAATATGGTTTTTATTAATATTCCATGTGCATTTGTAAAGGATATATTTCTTATGATTGTTGCATATTATGTTCTGCAAATTTCTCAATTGGGTCGTTTGCTGACAGCATTTTTTAGATTTTTTTAATACTCTTAACACTTTGTTTTGTTTTAAAGATTTTATTTATCTGACAGACAAAGATCACAAGTAGGCAGAGAGGCACACAGAGAGAGAAGAGGAGAAGCAGGCTCCCTGCTGAGCATAGACCACGGGCCTCAATCCCAGGACTCTGAGATCATGACCTGAGCTGAAGGCAGAGACTTTAACCCACTGAGCCACCCAGGTGCCCCATGTTTGTTTTTTGTTTTTGTTTTTAACCTACCTGTTATGTCAAGTATAGCAATATTCCTAAAAGAGTATGTTAAAATTTCCAGCTGTGTTGACAGATTTGTTATTCCTTTTTTTTTTTTTTTTGACTTCTAATTTTGTGGCTCTGTTATTAGGTACATTTATGTACCTTATGTACCTAAGGTACGTTAATGTTTTCAAATTATTAGGTCTTCTTGGTGCATTAGGTGAAAACACCTAATAATGTTTTCAAATTATTAGGTCTTCTTGGTGCATTTGTAAGTCTTATAAACGAATGCATTGCATTCTTTTGTAAGACTTATAATCTTGATAACTACTTGCTCAAATAGTAACATAGCCACACATACTTTCTTATGCTTACTTTTAGCCAGATATACCTTTTTCCATTTTTTATCTTTCAACATATCTGTGGCTTTATATTTACAATGTTTTTAGTATATGGCATATAATTGGGACCTGCTTTTTAATCTAACTTGCCAGTATGTGCATTTTAATTCAAATCTTTACTTTTACATATAATGTAATTATTGATACGGTTCTAGTAAATTCTGCTATCTTGCTATTTGTTTTCTATTTGCCCAGTGTGTTTGTTTTTCTTTTGTTCTTTTCCTGCTTTTTTTTCTTATAATCAACTATTATAGTGAGCCTTTTAGTAACCTTTATTGGGTTTTTGGCTCTAACTTACTATTTTTATTGATCACTTTAGGGTTAAAAATATACAACCTTAATGTATCAATGTTTATTTACAAATTGATATTGTATCTCTTCACATTTCACACATTTTCTTCTTCCAATTCCCATCACACACCTCAAAATAATAATAATACATTTACCCACTCCCACATTATTTTGTGCTATGTTTATCATATGTCTGTGTTTCACCCTTGTTAATGAAGGATATTTTCTCTGAATATAGAATATGAGATATCAGATTTTTTTTAGCACTTAAAAAAATGCCATTCCATTATTTTCCTACTTTCATTGTTTCTGATGAAGACTGCTATCATACTTGGAGTTTCCCTGTATGTATTAGGTTTTCTCTGCTTTAGGATGTTTTATTTCTTTATTTTTTTATGTCTTCTGTTTAAGTCTAATGTGTCTAACCGTGGCTTTCTTTCAATTCTTTCTTTTGTGAGTTCACTGAGGATCTTGGATCTATAAGTCAATGTTTTTCATCAAATAACAAAGTATTTGGCTACTAATTTTCAAAGTTTTTATGCTGTTTTCTTGCTCTCATCCTTGTGAGACTCTAATTATATGTTTGATAAGGTGTCCAATATTATTCCAAAATTTTTAATGTGCTGTTAATTTTGTTTCAGTCTTTTCTTTTAGATTCTGTTGGGGTAGATATAGGAAGAGACTTTTTTAAAGTCTGACTCTTAATTTTATGATAAAGTCTTCCTTGTGTCTTACCTGGAGTTGGAGTGTTAATGAAGTTTATCCAGTCTGACTGGGCCGGACTTCCAATGTTTTCCGACACCTTTGATATCTAGAATCTGTTTCCTTCCCAATGCCGTTAACAGCCATGGAATTTCCAGTCCACAGAATTTCACCCTTCACATGTGCAGGCTAGCCCTCAACCAAGGACTCCCAAGGAACCTCCATGCAAATTTTTCACCACTACCCTGCAGTATGCGGCTTTCCTCTCTCTGATGTTTTACCCTACAGAATATAAAGATCTTTTTTTTTTTCTTTCAGGGTATAAAGATCTTCTAGCTGCCCTGAATTCTAAGTTGTGTGTGTGTGCGTGTGTGTGTGTGTGTGTGTGTGTGTGTGTCTTTGTTTTGGTTTTTGGTTTGTTTTTGTTTTTGTTTTTAGTTTTCCCCCTCAATAAAACAGCTGCACTCTGCTCATTATGTTGAGGTCAGAAAATTGTACCCAGGCAGACAGCTGCGTGATTTTGGGGCTCATCTTGTAAGTTTCCTTTATCTCAGGAATTGCCATCTTTTATGCCTATTGTCCTATGCTTGAAAAGAGTTGCCTTGTATATGTCTTTCAGTTTTGTGTGTGTGTGTGTGTGTGTGTGTGTGTGTTTTAAGGAAAACTGTGTCTAGAGAAGGCGTTCCAAATAAAAATTGTTATGCATTTGCTATCTACTTCTTCAAATTGTTTTCACATAAACTCTAAAAAACCATGAGATGATCAAAATGTTCTTATGAGAGGAAAAAAAGAGAAACTGAGAAATATTTTTGGCTTGAAACCACAAAATGACTCTGTTTCTATATGTGTACCCCATCCTCTGAGGCGAGGCTGTCTATAAGTGTTCCATATAGTGACTCATTTTTTTATTTCAATTGTCAGTGTTCTCTGGAAATTTTATTCCATCAGTCTAAGCCGGCCAGATTTACTATTTTTGTAGCTTCTCTTAGATTTTTAATAGCATTTTCCCTCTTTGATAATTCAGGGTCCTCTTACTTAAGATGTCAGTGCTCCTTCCCAAATATTAAATCCAGAATGTTGTAGAAGAAGAAATGAGTGGCTATTTCTTTCGAGCATTTTGTTTGAATAAGAAATACCAATATTCTTGAAGTGGTTTTTCAAGTTACAAGGCCAACACTCTTGACTGCCTGAAGTCTCTTCTGTTATGGTGTGTTTTTGTTTTTGTTTTACTCCCAGAGTATTACTGGATATGTATCAGGACATTTCCTTTAAGAAGATTTCAGGCAGGAGCTAATTATGCTGACAGCCAGCTACTCATCAGTAGACAGTAGAGAGAAAGCCAGCAAAAGATGAAAGATGTTGGGTATATTCACCAGGCCAGATGGTCAAACTGGAAGCGTGAGCCACCTGAACACACTGTGTTATTTTATTGGCCATTAAGCAAAGTGAAATTTTGCAGCAATATTTAACAACATGTTTTTTTTCTCCCTCATTTAAAACCACCAGGCCTAAAATGTGTCAAATGAAATTTTGACTCAGAGTGCAGTCTGTGTTCCAGAAAATGTCACTGAGGGTTTTGAGGCAGCTGTCACTGTCATTATAGTTTTATGAAAGCAAGATTATAGAATTCATCAAGTTCCTTGCCTGATAAGATGAGTTGTATATATATGGAATCTCTAGTGTTCTACTTTATTTTCACTTCAAAAAGGAGACCACGAAGTCCTCCCCACAAAACCATCCTTGCTAGAAAGTAATGTAAATGGAAATCATCCTAAGCCTTCCTATCACCTGGGACTGAAATGGAGCCCACCCCTCTGTCCCTTCCCTTTGAGCAGCTATGTTCTCTGTGCATGCACCAGAATTAATCTTGGGATTTAAGTTATATACCCCAGATCTCCCCAAAGCTTCTCTCTTTGCCCAACATGGAGAATATTGGTGTTCTTTTCATGTTGAAGCTTTTGAAAGGATTCTTCCTAACAGGATGTTGTGTATTGGTTTGAGGACTGCTGCAAAATGTCAAGAGGGCTCCTTGGATCTGTATATCATTAGTGTTTCCTGCTGCTCCCCATGTAGCATGTTTTGATCTTTCTTCCTTCTAGTGCTGCTGCTTCTTATCTGTCCCTTTTCCTTTCTCTGGGGCTGCATGGGTCCTCACTAGCTTATCACCTCTGGCATTTTCATCTTCGGTGTGAATCTTAGTCACCTTTAAGTGGCTTCAAGTACTTACTTCAGGGGAACTTTTTATGTGTATGGAAGATGGTAGGTTTTCTTTTTTTACACTTCCAGTTTATTGAGTTAGAAATTTAAAGTTCTACCCAAAGGCCAAAAGGCCCCAAGGGTCAAAGAGTGAAATGAAAGAACTTCTCTGAAGTTTTGGCAGATTCTTCTGCCCCAGAAAATGTATTCCTGGGCTTGGGGTCTGATCGGAATCCTATCTGGGCATACCATTCTCAGGGGCTATTTTCCCTCCTACCTCATCTTCAGTGGGATTCTAGGTTGAAGAGAGAATAAGGAAATGAATGCCCAACAATTAATTTCACGTGTCATGTTAACATGCAGAATCTGATTACTCATACTGATACCATCTTCGATGACTACATAGAGGTCTCTGCCGCAGATTCAATAAACATCCTAGTGTCAGCCAGATGGCGTGAGACATATGCTAGAGACGCCAAGATGAATGAGATGATGCCCTTGCCTGAAAAGCGTACACACAGAATTCAGTGGTTTAAACAATGAGTCCTCAGTTTTTAATGAGTCCTTTGACTCTACAAGAGATAGGCATCTCCAGACAGAGATGGACCCCATTCTTTTTATACTGCCAGATGTTTCATGGCTCCTCTACTCCATACCAGGAGCTCCAAAGCCCAAATATGACTGCTGCCATATCCTTCCTTCAGATGCAGTGTCTTCATTTGTTCTAGCTCAATTTTCATTAGAGAAATTGCATCCATCTTTGACACTTAGTGCTTTGCCAGCATTGTGCTAACTGGCCAGCAAGGGATGCTCTAAGTCATCTTGGGATGATTTGACTAATGAAAGCAATGCAACTTAAGAAACAGATGAACAAGGCCTGGGGAAGCCAGCCCCTGCTGGTAGGCATGAGGGTGGATGCAGACATGAATTTCCCATGAAGCTCATGAGGCGTAAGCCTCAGGGTCCCTTCCTCTCCTGGCCTCGGGAGGAGTCCTAGCAATGTCCCATGGTCACTCCATATTTTTCTCTGCAAAAAGGGCTAACTCACATTGAGTATGCCTCTGTTCCCACCAAACTTATGTCTTTATGTACATATATTTAAAAACAAATCAGTAAGAGAAAGTAGTCTCTGTCATCTGAGATTCATGTTAGCAAGTGAAAAAAATAGCATAAATGCAACAAAATAAGCAGACCCCAAATAAAAAGCTCTCGGTCCGTTTTCCCACTGGAAATTTTTTTTTGGTGAATTTTAACCTATGCGTGGTTGGAGATGGAGTTGTAATAATTGATATTTAATTTCTTAACTTACTTACAGTAGATATTTAAATTCATGTTACCTAATATAGTGATCCTGAAATAATACTTTTTCTACACTCAAATTTCATGGAACAATTTGATTCCAACTTTTGGAATTTGCAATTTTGACGTCAATCTCTTAATCATCCCTAGAGCCCCTTTTTGAATCATCTGGTAAAGTTTTCTTGCATACCGTATTCACTGCTGACTAAGTTGTTTCAACTTCAGCGCTATTTGATTCTGTGCATAATTCTGTCACTGGAAATTTTGTCCTGTGCCACCAGAACCCATAATGGGAGAAAGTGCTTTTCATTTGTCCCATAGATGCATATTTGACATTTCTCACACCTTAGGATGATGTATCTTTTTTAATGACATTGAAGCTAATATTTTTATAACGATACCTGCCATTTGTAATGGTGAAGACGTTCCCTTGAGGAATACTCATCTGGTCTGTGTTGAATCCCTGCTTCTACAGACAAACTTTATAAATATCAAACACAACTGCTAAGGTTATTTCTGGTTATCAGTGACTCTCAGATATAGGTATACATTAGAATCACCTGGAGAGCATTTAAAAAACACGGATGCTTGCATCCACTTCCAGAGATTCTGATTTAATGGTCTGGGATGCAGCCTGTACGCTGAAATTTTTAAAAGTTCTCTAGGCAATCCAAATGTGTGGCCAAAGTTGATATCTACTATGTTCCCCAAGCAATTCTTATTATTCAAAATAAAATAATTGGGAGAAGGACAGATCTTAACAGAAACTTCGTAAGGACTCAAATATGAAGTGATTACTTTTTTCCTAAATGATAATTTAAAGAAATATAAATGTCACTTATACAGACATATGTATAATATAGACATATAAGTATTCTCACGCACACAAAAAGGAACTGCATTTTTTTAATATGGCGAATACCTCCTCTTTTAAAAATTATACTTGTGGAGTGCCTGGTTGGCTCAGTTAGTTAAGTGCCTGCCTTCGGCTCAGACCACGATCCCAGGACCCTGGGATCCAGAGCCACATAGGGCTTTCTGCTCAGTAGAGAGCCTGCTTCTCTTACCCCCTCTGCCTGCCTCTCTGCCTGCGTGTGCGCTCACTCTCTCTCTCTCTGTCAAAAAGATAAATAAAATCTTTTTTAAAAAATAGAAGCTCTACTTGCTAATTAAATAAAATTTAGAAAAGGTCAGACTATCTGTCTCATTTGAGGATTCAAAGAAGGAAGATACTCAGGTATGACATCAGTTAGGAGAAACTGACATCAGAGGATTTGCCTGGACAAAGAGTGAGGAATCATTTAAGTACAGAGATTAAGGAGAGGCAGGTGTACCAGGCAAAGGAAATGAAAACATAATACTCAAAGTCCCAAAAATATGGTGCCTTTGAGATGGCAATTAGAATTTCTTTTTAAAAACAAGGACAAATGTTTTCTTGATGAACAAAGCTATGTGTCTGGCTTCTAGAGATAACCAGCATGTCAGGAGTATTTATTTGGTAGCTCGTGGCATGGAAATATAGACTAACATCTAGAAATGATTGTCCAATCATTGACAGTATTATTTACTACTTTACCCAGGACACAAATGCAAATTTCTACTTGGAGATTTGTGGGTTAGTGGGTAATGTTTCCTTTGGCCACTGGCATATTGAAGAATCTTCTTTCCTGCCCTTTATTTGGGTTTGTAAGACCAGTCAACAGCAAATGATCCAAAAAGCAAAAGCTGATCACCCTAAAAATCGAAATTGAGAAAGTCACATCAAGCTTAGTCACTACTCCTAATATGACAGATGTTTCTGGTTGAAATTCACTTATAAAGAATTAAAAATAGAAAACAAATGCTCCGTAAGACCCATGTATTGATTTTCTTTGTAAAAGATAAAGTATAAGGTTGAAAGTGGGCATGGTACATAAGGACACCTGGTTTTCAATTCACTTGGCTTCATCAGCAAAAAAAGAGGCAAAAAGCAGAATTCAATCTTTGAAGAGCTGAAAGTCTGAAACACAAAGTCATGTACATTTTTTAAAGCACTTTACATTTTTCAAAGTCTTTATGTAATCCTGTATGATATTCTTACTAGTTTATGAGATGATCAGACAAATATGGTTATTCCCATTTCCAGGAAAAAATATAGGTCAGAGAAGTTGAGTGACTTTTCCAAGGTCACAGAGCAGGAGGAGACCCAAATCTCTCAACTCTAAGTCTGTCTTTTCTACCACTCATAATTGATCCCTACAGTTCATGTTTTACTTCTACCAGTAGCACTAATTTAATGGAGTCCCCAGAAAGGTCACCATAGGAATGGATTATTTTCAACAAACTAAGCAGTTTTTCTTTATTTTTAAAACTGTGTATACTTATTAAAGAAATTTTAGAAAATGCAGAAGATAAACACAATAGTTCACTATCATTCTATTAATATTATTTTCCCTTAATATTTCTTGTATATTCTTTAGTCTTAGTCTTTCTATTTATAATTGTTATTCTTAATGTGAAATGCTACATTATTTCACTTTTAAGATAGCATAAATATTTCTCCTTGCTTTTATGCAGACTTTATGAATATTTAACGACTCTATAATAGTAGTTCTCATTTATGAATTGTCCGCCATATTCCAAGCATGATGCCAGTCTTAGATATCTCAATGACACTAGTAAGCAAGTTTTTATAGCTACTTTCCAGATAAAGAGACATAAGCAGGAGAGCAACCTATAGGTTGTAAACTAGAAGGGGCAGTTATGGAATTCACCCACAAGGGGTCTGTTTACCCTACTCTGCTACACAATGCATAATCAAGTAGATGTTCTCTGGTTTATTCAAACATTCCCAGCAAGATGAACAGTTAGATTATTTCTAATATTGCCAATTATAAATAATACTGAGATAAATATTTTAGGACTAGTAATACTATCTCAGTATTATTTATACTAATACTAGCCAAATACTAATACTAGCCAAATATTTCCTTACGCTAAATTAAAGAAATGGAATTCCTAGATCAAAGAACATAACCATTTAATGTGATTTAATTGTCAATCCCCCAAACACATTATTTTCTTACAAGAGAAAATAATACCCATTTATGTTCTTAGATGAGAGTCTTATCTTACAGTGCTTTTGCCTACATCAAAGTTTAGGTTAATGCTTCCTTATTTTTTCCTCCTGTTAAATTACAGGTGAAAAATATTAACTAATTTTTTTTGTTGTTGTTGTTGTTAAAAGATTTTACTTATTTATTTGAGAGAGAAACAGTGAGAGAGAACATGAGCGAGGAGAAGGTCAGAGGGAGAAGCAGACTCCCCATGGAGCTGGGAGCCCGATGCGGGACTTGATCCCAGGACTCCAGGATCATGATCTGAGCCGAAGGCAGTCGTCCAACCAACTGAGCCACCCAGGCGTCCCATTAACTAATTTTTTATAGCTCCACTGAGATCATTGATATACAAAATCTGCATATATCTAATGTATACAATTTGATGAGTTTAGTCATATGCATACACCCATGATACTATCACCACAATCAAGGAAGTAAACGTATCCATCACCTCTAAAAGTTTCCTTATGTACCTTTGTGTTTTGTGTGTGTATGGTAAGAACACTTACCATGAGATCTATCTCAAATTTTTAAGTGCACGAAGACATATTGCTAACTACAGGCACAATGTTGTACAACAGATCTGCAGAACTTACTCATCTTGTATCACTTTATACTCTTTGAATAACAATTCTTCATTTCCCACTCCCTCCATTCCCAGGTAACCCACCATTCTATTTTCTGCTTCTGTGAGCTTGACTGTATTATATACCTCTTATATGCGGAATCTTGCAGCATTTGTCTATGACAAATTTAACTTAGCATAATCTCTTCTAGATCTATCTATATGGTCACAAATGATAGGATTTCCATCCTTTTTAAGGCTAAATAATACTTTATTATAACTATATGCCATGTTTTCTTTGTTCATGGCCAATGGACATTTGGATGGTTGCCGTATCTTGGCTATTGTGAATAATGCTGCAGTGGAATTTGGAGTACAGATATCTCTTCAAAATCCTGATTTTTATTCTTTTGGATTTATACCCAGAAGAAGATAATCAAACTCAAAAGGGTGAAATTAGACCTCCATCTTACACCATATACAAAAATCAACTCAAAATAGATTAAACAATTAAACATAAGATCCCAAACTATAAAATTCCTGGAAGAAAATGCCATTGGTCTTGACAATTATTTCACAGTATGACAACAAAACTACAGGTGACAAAAGCAAAAATGGACAAGTAGGACAATATCAAACTAAAAGACTTCTGACCAGCAAAGGAAACAATGAACAAAAAACAAAAAAAAGACAAAAAAAAAAAAAAAACCCAACTCAGTATAAAAGTGGGCAAAGGACTGAAATGGACATTTGTCCAGAGAATGTGAAAAGATGCTCAACATCACTCATTGTTAGGGAAATACAAGTCAAAACCAAAATGAGACATCACCTCATATTTGCAAGGATGGCTATTGCAGGGAAGGAAAAAAACATTTTTTTAAATCATTTTTTATTTTACTCTTTTCAATTCTCAACTGGGACCCCTCTAACAAAGGCCAGATTAACAAGAAAAGAGCAAACAAATTATTTAATATGCATTTTTACATGAACCGGGAAGCTTCCTAAGCTCTTCCTAAGCTCTTCCTAAGCTCCTAAGAGCTTCCCTAATGAAGACCCAAAGAAATGGTTAAACCTGAGTTTCTATGCTAGGTTTGATGAAAAGTTGTGGAAATATGGCAAAAGCAGGCTAAGTATAGTAAACTGAAGAGAATTTAGCAAGGCCTGTTCATTCAGATTCCCCTCTGTCCCTTATTTAATCCTTGTCAGAGATAAGGATGCTGCTTTTCTCTAGGATTAGGAAGGGTACCTCTCACAAAAGGCCTTTATGACCTGCTTCAGGGGAAGGTCCAAGAGCCCTTCCTACACATACCATTTCTCAAATTCAGGTTGAAATCTTTAACATGCCAAGGTAAAGATATTTAGGGGTACTGTGTCTTGAAGCTCACTATTATTATCAGAAAAATGAAAGGATTTTGGTTATTATCAGAAATACCAAAGGATTTTGGTGAGTTTGTGGAAAAAAAGGACTTTTCCTACCCCATTGTACACAATTAGTAAATTGGTACAGCCACTGTGGGAAGGATCCCTTAAAAAATTAAAAATAGAACTACCATATGATCCAGCCACACCACTTCTGGGTATTAGCTATTTATTTTAAAAGAAAATATTCTGGTAGGGCACCTGGGTGGCTCAGTGGGTTAAAGCCTCTGCCTTCGCTCAGGTTATGATCCCAGGGTCCTGGGATGGAGTCCCGCATCAGGCTCTCTCTGCTCAGCAGGGAGCGTGCTTCCTCCTCTCTCTCTGCCTGCCTGCCTACTTGTGACCTCTGTCTGTCAACTAAATAAATAAAAATCTTTAAAAAGAAAATATTCTGGTACATTTTGGAAGACCTCCGTTTTCAGCATCAGCACTTGTCTTTTCCTCCCACATATACTTTTATCTCTTTTACTTAAGATTTTTCTCTCTACTTTTCTTACCTTTGTGAACAAAACCTGTTCGCTAGTGCCCTATTTATAAGGCTTTATGTTTGATGATATTTGGGGACAATTAGGTACATAGCACAGCCAGGGTGTGGAAGAGCTTAACCATTAGTGAACACATAGGAAGAAAATAGAATAATTGGCAGAAGGACTCCTAGTGTTGGGAGGAGGGAAAGATGGAAGTTTCCTCAGCTCCTCCCTTCCTTCTCTCACTCTGACAAGGGCAAATTTTCTTCCCTCCCCCAACAGGGTTCCAAACTGCTGAGTCATGTTGCTGAATAATCATGAGGCATATAACCAAATTCCAGCATATGTGTTTATTTTAATTTGGCAGGGGTTGAGTATGGGAAGGGTGGTTGGGAGTTCTGCTTATGCATATGTATTTATTTTAATTGGCAGGGGTTGAGTATGGGAAGTGGTTGGGAGTTCTGCTTATCACATAAGTAAAGATTCTGGAAAACTCCTTAGTATAATAGATACCATTCACTATAAGAGGTTATTAGAATAAACTGAGAAACTTTCCCTAGTGAAGTGTAGCCCTTAAGAAGTGCAGATTATGACAAATTCAGTTGCAAATTAGAAAGAGTCTATTAGACCACGAGAGAAAAAGGGCTGCTGGGGGAGGGTTTTCCTGACTGTGGCATTACTGAAAGCAAGGACAGTTAAGTGGGGCTATTATGATGATTTAGCATCTCAGAACAGCCTCAGAAGATAAACACCCTTGCTTTTACAAGGGCAGGTTTGGTACACAAGAATCTGCAGCTGGAAAGGGAATTACCTAAACCTGGAGTGACATCCGTTATTTTGCCACCATTTGGACAGTGCTAGGTGAGGGAGGGGGAGCAAGTGGCTAAGAGTAGAATAGGAGACTGAGAAGAGAGTCGGGGGTCTGTTGCTGTGCTGGATGGGTGACAGAGCCTGCTTGGAGCTGGTGCAGGAGTCAGGGATGGTGGCCAGAGATGAGAGGGAGATGACATGCAGAATTCTGGCCAGGGTGGGGAAGAGGAGACAGGAAGGCAAACCTCTGCAAAGGTGGGGAGCCCAGGTGCCCAGCAGAGTACCTGGCACAGGGCACACCTGCCATGATTCCTCTACCCCTCCTCCTTTGGTTTACAAAGTTTTACTCATCTTTCAAGTTGGTTGCATGCAAGCTGGTTGCATGTCTTAAACCTGTCTTCCTCAAAGAAGCCTTTCTTGATGCTGTAGAATACAGATTTGTTGCCCTTCCTAAGGCCTTCTAGGATGCTGTATGTCCAGTACATCACAGCCCATATCACGATATTGTCATGTTTCCCTTGTCTTTCAGCCTCTCTAGATTATAAGCTCATGATGGCATGAGGGTCTTGGATACAGCTGAGTGTCCAGGGCTTAGCAATAGTGCCTGACACATAAAGGTTTAAGACATAGTTGTTGAATAAGGAGTGGGAATTTGGAGGTGACCAACCAAGATGTTTTAGAAGACATCCATATCCATAAAAAAAATATTTTCCTTCGTCTAAGTTTCACCATGATTGATTTTTTTCACAATTTTTCTGTTTTCCAGGAAAAATGTAATGTTGAGCAAAAAAAAAATTTTTTTTTAAGAGTGTTCCTTCTGGCTTATTTGGTTATATAATTAAAAGTCCAATTATTTTCCATTGTTTATGGTTAAAGGCTAGATTCTAGTCAGTGATATGAGCGATATTATATAGAGAACTCAGGATAATGTAAAACTTTGGTGAAAAGCTGATAGGGGCCAATAAATTCACATCACTGAAGAGTTGAAATTTTTAGCACTTTATTTAAAAAACAATAAGAAGGGCTCTCCTATATCTTCACAAAATTTAATGAATCAGGCTTGAGTTAATGATCTACGTATTTGCCAAGGTCTGAGCGTGAGAAGCAACATCTTTTATCCCTTAAGGTAATTGTTAACTCAGAAATGTGCCTAATTAGCTAATGGACTGGTCTCTGGTATTGACATTTCCAAGGATAAATCCTAAAAGGGAAATAAGAAGTTTGCTGGGAAGGAGGAATGTGCAATTATACAATGTAAGAAAAATACCTAGATCAAGCTTTTTGTACACATAAGGTGTAATCTTTCTTGTATTCTTGGATTTTTGTTTTAGTTCTTAATATATATGTCTGTTTTAGTTCTTTATATATATATTTTTAAAGATTTTTCATTTATTTATTTATTTATTTATTTGACAGAGATCACAAGCAGGCAGAGAGGTAGGCAGAGAGGGGGAAGCAGGCTCCCTGCTGAGCAGAGAGCCCAATGCGGGGCTGGATCCCAGGACCCCAGGATCATGACCTGAGCCAAGGGCAGAAGCTTAACCCACTGAGCCACCCAGGCACCCCTGTTTGTTTTAGTTCTTATTTATTATTGTTAATCACAGATTAATTCATACATTCTTCCTTTTTAAGATTTTATTTATTTCTTTGAGGGAGAGAAAGCTAAGTGGGGGGAGGGGCAGAAGGTGAGGGAGAAGCAGGCTCCCCACTGAGCAGGAAGCCTGACACAGGGCTGGATCCCAGCACCCTGAGATCATGACCTGAGCTGAAGGCAGAGGCTTAACTGACTGAGCCACTCAGGTGTGCCCAATTCATACATTCTTGTAAAGAATCATCAGATAAATAATTCTATCAAAAGATCCCCTTTGCTACACCAAACTCACAGCCTTCTCTAGATATAATTTTATACAGTTTGGTGTATATATGTCCAGATCCTATTCTGTACATTTACATGTATTTATGTTCATATTTAGAATTACATTTGTGTTTTGCTTATTTTTATATAAAGGGAATTGCATTGTGTATTATCTTATAAACTGCTTTTATTTGAGGTGACAGTATGTCTTAGAGATCTATGACAGTACATAAAAAACTACCTAATTCTTTTTCATTGCTGTATAATATTCCACAGAACAGATGGAGTATTTCATTTAACTGTACCCCACCTGATGGACAGTTAGTCATGTTCAGCTTGTCACTGTAATAAACAACATTGTGATGTGTATGTCATATTGTAGACACAGGAGAATATTTTTCTCGGAAACTACTATTAAAATGGATTGTCAAATAAGAGGATATAAATATTAAATCTTGATAAACATTGTGAAATTTTTCTCCAGAAGAGGCTGTATCAATCAATGTCAACACCCATACCAGTATATATGTCCTCATTATCTTCTTCTTCCTTGTCTTTCAAATTTATGGGAGCAAAACTGGTATTTCATTGATGTTTCATTTGTATTTCTCTGATTATAACTGAAGTTTTATGTCTCTTCATGTAGTTCTAGCTATTTGAATTTCTTTTTCTGTGAATTACCTGCTTCTATTTTTGCCTTTTTCTTATTTGTTAATAGAAAGTCTTTATATATTTAAAATATTTACCTGTTAGGCTGAAAGAAAATATTTACAACATAAATGTTATTATAGCTTAATGTGTTTTTTAGATAGTTTGTGCCCAGGCCAGACTAACCTCTGAGGAGCCCTCTCAGGTCCACTGCACAAGCCCCAGGCCTGGGGATTGCCAGGCTGAGCCTTTGCTACAGAACCAAAGGCTAGGGGAGGCCATGTAAGGAGGTCCGGGATGGTAAGAGGAGTGATAGCTCAGCTAGGCTCCCTTCGGTAGGAAGGTGTCTGAGTGGCCAGCCCCTCGCCAGGGTCCTCCAAAAGACACCCTCCTACATTGCCCATAGCTGCTCTGAAAGCTCCATCCAGCTCAAAAAACTCCAGAAAGCCACTCAGAAAGCTCCAGCCACTGGAAGAACCCAGCTTCATAGGCCAGGCCAGCAAGGAGGCCACAGAAGAGCTGTAGGAAGGATGGCTCAGAGCTGAGCAGTAGTATCTAGGCAACAACCACAATGACAGTATCCCCTGGGGCTGTCTAGGTTGGTAACCTAGATGCAGTAGCATGGCCAGCCACCAGCTGCACTGGACCCACAGAGCACAGCTATTGGCCCAACAGCTAGGGCGAGCAGGGCGAAGGTGTACAGGAACTACACTGGGCCCAGCTCATCTTTCTGTAGCAGGCTCAGGAGCAGGCCAGGTAAGGCCAAATGGCCATGGATCAGCAGTCAGGGCACTGCCAAGGGTCCAGCAGCATCTCCTCTGCCGGTCCACGACTGGGGCCGGCCCCCGCCAGCCTCAGGCTACTCAGCAATAGCATCAGGAAGGAGGAGGCCAGAGGCAGGGCTGAGGAATACAGAGCATGTCCCATACCCTCCTGAATGCCTGGTGGAGCCCCCAACTGGGAGTCAGGATTCCAGATTCCGGCCCAAGAGCCCTGAGCCGGCTTGGCTCACACTCAGGCACATGAGCCCAGCAGACCAGAGGGCTGGCGAGTCACCCACAGATCACTGCCACCCATGGATTACTCTGGATCTAATTTTCTATTTTCTCAGATATCTCGCCAGTTGTCCTAAGTTCTTTCCTTGGTTACATGAAATGCCATCTCTAGAATATATTTATGTCTGGGTTCTATTGAGTTCCACTGATCCCTTTTTATCTACTTCCATTCCAATACCATATCCTGTTCATTACTGCAGTTTTATAGTATACTTTGATGTCTAACAAGCCATATCTCCATCAGTTTCCTTTTTCTTAAAAAATTGACGTACTCTTATACATTTTCCATTCCACAAGGATTTTAGAATTAATCTGTCAGATTCCAAAGAAATTTGACTGGGAATGCAACTAAATTTTTAGATTAATTTATGAACAATTTATTGAGTCTTCCTAAACACAAACATGGGACATTTCTATTTTATCAAGTCGTCTTTTCTGTCTCTCAGTAAGCTTAATACTTTTCTTCATGTTCATATCAGGAAATGATATTTTATAACTATCACTGGTATACAGAAATAGATGATAGGGAGAGGGAATCCCTCAAATTTGTTGAATTTTTTTGAGTTCTAATAAAAAATTCAAAGACTACCTGACAAACTACTTAGATTTTTGGATAAATCCCAAGTACTATCAGCTGTTACCTCTTTCTGTCTAGTGGCTTATTTTCCACATCTTATTGCATTGTCTAGTATCTTCATTAAAATGTTGAATAGTATTGATCATAGCAGCCATACTTCTCTTGTTCCTGATTTTAGTAAGAATGCTTCTCATATTTCAACATTAAGTGATATGTGTGTTTGAGGTACATAAGTTTTCATATAGTTTGTATTCCACAAGAAAAAGCTAACGTGTGTGTGTTTGTACACACACGTGTGTGCAGGCTTTAGTCTTACAGAAAGTATTAGAAAATAGTTAATTTTACAAAGTTTCCTAACCTTCAGTCACATCCATTTAAGGAGTTTCCAAAAGCATTTTGTGAAGAGTGCCCTAATTAGGTTTCCAAATTGTTTTCACATTAACCAAGAGGTAAATAAAAATTATTCCCCTTTGATTAAAATCACCAGGATGGACTTTGTATCATTTCCTTCTAGGTTGCAATTCTGTAACCACTTCAGCTCTATGCATGAGCCCCTCCAAGCACCATTCCCAGTCCCCTAAGAATCTCTCTACCACCACAGTAATGACTTAAATTTTTCAACTTCTCCTGTGCTCTATCCACATGGGCCTGGTGGTTATCTCCCTGACCCTGGAGAACCTCTCCTTTCCACATCTCCCCATTTTAAGCAGCTACTTTGATGTGTATGTGACCTGTATCTGCAGAAGCTGTCTATCAAGCAAATCATTCTACACCCATATAGTATCGCTTACTGTATGCCTGGCACTATACTAGAATATTTAGTGGGTAACAAAGGCATAAAAGACACTGCCTTTTTTTCTACAATTTTCCCACAATTGCTTGTATTGTAATTGAATAAGAACTATAAGCAAGGGGCAAGAGGTGCCTGGGTGGCTTAGTCAGTTGAGTGTCCAGCTCTTGGTTTCGGTTCAGATGGTGGTTTGGTGGGTTGTAGGATTGAGCCCCACGTCTGGCTCCATGCTCAGCAGACCCTTTGCTTGAGGGATTCTCTCCCTCTTCCCCTCGCCTCACTTGCTCTCTTTCTTTCTTTAAAAACAAGTAAATAAGTCCCAAAGGGGGGGAAAAAAGAAGAACTGTAAGCAAGACCAATTTCTGTAGCTAGGAAATTCTTGGAGGAGAGGCATTCTTGAATTAAGTCCTAAAAGGCCTAATAGACATAGGTCAGCACAGAAGGTTTAAAATGTGTTTGATTTTTAACTAATTTATTTTCATTAGTTCCAGTCTGGACTGGGGCACACATTGTCACATGTCTCCCCATATTGAAGCCCTGTTTTTAAATCAGTTTCACATAATCAGACACGTACCCATATCTCCTTCTCAATCATATCCTGGCAGGTGCCACACCTGCCTAAGGCATCTCTACAGGGTATTCATTACTATAATCACATTTGTCCTCACCTAGAGTATCTCAGTCCTCATCTAAGTGGCCTCCCCATCTTCAATTTCTCATCTCTCCAATCTTCCTTAGACACAGCTACCATCTCAAGCTTAGAGAGAAGCTTCAAGGATGCCAGTCTTCTTTTCAGGATTAATGACTTTCTATTTTCACACTGCGTTTAAAATCCTTGGTGACCTCTTTTACCTCTTAACAAGAACTGGTTTTCTATAATGCAACCACATGTAAGTGTTCAATGAAGTCTTTACTTCTGCTCACGCTGTTATATCTGCTAGAATATCTTCCACTCTTTTTATTATCCAAGGCCTAGCCTTAGTACCAAAAAAAAAAAAAAAAACCCCAAAAACTCATTATTTCCATCTCTCATTAACTCTGCCTTTCACTGGTTTTTATACCCGTTAAATTATGTGTGGCAATTAAATTATAGTGCTGTGTTCTGTTTTTGCGTAGCCATATTTCTTATCCTTCTTACCTAGATTGTAAACTCTGAGGAAGGCATTGTTACCTGCATCATTGCTATATTTTCTTGGGGTGCTCACAATGCCTACAACACAGGAGGGCCTTTGTAAATTCCTTTTGGATTGAACTGATCATGCTAGATAATAAACTGAAATGATCAGAGGTCATAAGTCTACCTTGGATTGGGATAACTTCCACGTATAATATTTTGCATTCATGGTCCAGAAGACTATGTATTAATAAGCTAGTTTTAGGCACTGAGAAAATCACAGTAGGAATTGTCAGCTTTTCCAACAGTGTGCCTGGACCTATCTTTTTTCTCTCTTTCTCTCTCTTTCCTAGAATAAACTACAACATTGTCCTTCCCTTTCCTTATCTTCGGAGAGTGTCCCAGCTTCTTCCATTGGCATTCTAATTTTAATTAAAACAAAACCCGCCTATTCATTTGGAGAATCACTTGCATTTCTTTTCTTTTCAAATTTCAATAATACTCCCTATGAGTTCCCAGAACAAGATAAACATCCTGCACCTACAAGAGCTCAGAGAGAGCAGTTCGCACCCATTTGAATGTTATTCTGAATGTTATTCAGAGATGCCTCACAGAGGATGGGCACTCCAGGACCATTACATGGCTTTTTATTCTCTTCACCAATCCCAGAGAATCCCACAACCACAGATTGGTGCTGTGAAATACCAGTGAAAGGGAAGTGGTTAAAAGGAACTTCTGAGTTCATTTCTTTTCTTCAAGTATTTATGAACAAAAAGTTGGAAAGAAATTCACAGCATAAGTACATTTAGAAGAAGGCTAAGAGCAGCAGAAAACCAGATGACACATTCTGGAATGGGAGCAATCAAGGTTCTATTCAATCTGTTCCCCCTACCCCCCGTGCATCAGAATAGTTTCCCCTTTGAAACTTCTTGCACAGTTGCACAGGTGTATTGAATTCACACTGATCCACACACAAAAAAAGGCAAAAAAAAAAAAATTGTTCATATGTCAACAGCTCTAGAAATTTCAGCAAATTCTTTAAGATGCAAAGATTAAAAATAATCCATTGAGGATTATTTTCTACTATCAAGACAATGGCAATGCTTTTTAGCCGTAAAGAGTCTCTTGATCTGACCACAAAGTATTTGTTGAGAAAAAAAAACATTGTGTCTATGTCTGTGCCACATACTAGGAAGGTATATGGCTCTGCCAGGATTCAGAAAACTTATTGTAAAAGGCTAGGCAGTAAATATTATAGGCTTGGCAAATTGCAACTACTCAACTCTGCCTTGTAGCTGGAAAGCAGCCATAGACCCTACATAAACAAATCAGCATGTCTGTGTTCCAATAAAACTTTATTAACAAAACAGCCTACAGCCATGGTTTGCTCTGGGTTGGACTATATGTTCTTTGACTACGGTGATCATATCTTTCTTAGCAACCATTGTGTCTCTAGGACCAAGACTGCGTCTAACACATAGTAAGTGCCAAATAAACACTGGCAAAAAAAAAAAAAAAAAAAAAAAATCATTAGGTTAAAAACATACTTCTTGTCCTCAGCTTACCGTCTAGTTTTTTGTGGAAGACCAAAACAGGAAAATGTAGAGTAAGAACAAAAAGATCCTGGATTGTGGATTCCAGGTTAGTTCTTCACTCAACATCAACTCTTTCTACCAACTTTAATGAGAGCTTATATTTCCATATCTCAAGAACTCAATAATTATCTTAATTACTGAGATAGGATTTAGGCTTAGGCTTATATTATAAAGTCACCATATTTAATGGCTTTCCAGGTTGTTTTGTGAAACTGAACTCATGTCAGAAAAGAAGTGCCATGAAGTTCACAAGATAAAAGATGGCAGTTGGCTGGATGACCAAGTACCCCCTCTATTCACCTTTACCTGTCACCATATTTAATGGCTTTCCAGGTTGTTTTGTGAAACTGAACTCATGTCAGAAAAGAAGTCCTATGAAGTTCACAAGATAAAAGATGGCAGTTGGCTGGATGACCAAGTACCCCCTCTATTCACCTTTACCTGTCACTTCTGACACAGTGCATATCCCCCATGGCATGGGAGATGAATCAGACCCCCATTGCTACAATTGTCAAAATTCTAGCTGGGCTCCTAAAAGGGGTTACCTAAAGGGGATATAGCAAGAATAGAGGCACAGTCTGAAAGTTGTGTTATTTGATATGGAATTTTCTCCCAAGCCAACACTAGGGGGAACTGTGGCTGGATCTTGATTTGGAACAAGTTGAGACTAGTATATCAGTTAGAGTCCCAAAATAAAATGGCTGGCATACGCAGGATAGTTCAAGGATAGTTCATGTACAAAGAGATTATTTACAAAGATGTGGACAGGGCATGGGAAAACCACAAAGGATGGTACAACACCCTAAGGTTAATAAGGGAAGAGAGTAACCACCCCTAAGCCCAAAGAGACCAAGGGAAGGAAGACTTATGTGAATCCAGAAGGGAAGAGTAATCTAGAATTGGTCACCATGTGAAGAACAGTGATCTTGTGTTGCATGACATAGCTAAACGGAGTTGACCCAACATGAGTCATGGGTCAAGATGAGAGTGGAAGTAATTCACTATCCTCACTTCCCTTTCTCTCTGATTTCCTACTGTAGCTTCTGATTGGCTGCATTGACCCATAAGCCAAAGGGCAAGGGTGCTTGTTGGTACGGTCCACATAGGTCAGCCTCCAGAGGCAGTGAACAGGGTGAAGGCAGTGGAGAGAAGATCTGGAGGGACAAAAAGAAGATGTCCAGCACAGATGGAGCCCAAAGTTACCGAAAGCCTAGTACACTGAGCCTGTCCTCTGTGAGGGTTGTTAGGTACACCATGGTGGCATCAGATTGATTATTCACACACTCCCATTTTTCTCCTGAATGAGATTTTCACTGTCTACAAGGAAATGAATTGAGCAATTTTCTGTTCCCTGCAGTGTAAGGAGAATCTCTTGCCAACCACTGTCATTTAGCAGATGGTAGGTGATACTGTGAGGCCTGTTTGGCTCCTTGTAAGTCAAATGTCCAGGGAAAGAGCACTGGAGTCAGGAGTTCCAGCTCCAAATATGGCTTTGCTCCTAAGTAACTAAGTGACTGTGGGAAAGTCACTTCTCTTGGGGCTTTTCCTCATTTTCCTAATCAAAGAGAAATACCCATGGAATCTGACAACCTGTGATCAGGATCCTCAGAATCCTCTAGAAATGACTTAAAACCTCTGAAAGTTTTGCATGTGTGCATTATCAGCATTTCCTATCAAAATAGTAACGGTTCCCTCTTATCAAACATTTAACTACCAACTAGGCACTTAGGTACTCTGCTTAGCTCATTCTCTGTCTCTTCTCTCTCATCCCCTCTCTCTAGAAAATCTCATTGAATCCCCACGACAACTTTGCAGCTCCTGAGTCTTTTTCTAATTTTATCATTGAGTGACTTGCCCAAGACATATGGTTAAGAAGCAGCAGAACCAGAATTCTCACCACCCTCTGTAACCCTCAAGATCATGGTCCACCTACCCCATCTTCCCTTGATCCCAGAGTTAGACACACATGACTCAGGATGCCAAATGCACATTAATTGCCCCTGTAGAAGTGGCCTCAGGGAAACATGGGAGCCAATTCTTGGAGGGACAAGGTGTGAGAGTTTGAGTGTTGAGGTCCTGATGGCTATAATGTGGGAGAGGTGAAGGAAGGATGATTTTGGCCTGAGGAAATCAAGTCCCATTGAGCTGAGCCCTAGAAGTAAAGGAGACACCTTACAGAGCAAACCCAAAGGCCTGGGAGATCTTAAAGCTGAACAGGAGTGCTTCCTCTCTCATTGAAAATGATTTTTTCCTGTTAGCCTTCTATAAATTTTGTTGGCCTACCTGATGAAGGAAGTATTGCCCCATTCTATAGTATGGGCTCTGGAGAAGAAGTTCCCCCACCCTAAAGGGCAAAGCCATCTATACTTTCCAGAGAGCAGAGGCAACAGAAGGTTGGTGTTCTCGGGGCTATGTGATCTGGCACATTCAAGCTGCTTGAGCCACCAGAGCTTCCTGCTGGGATTGCTGCTGGCTGCCCTGCCACCATCTGGAGAGCCTCTCTACCAGGTCTCAGCTGCCCTTTGCAAGCCAACCTGTTCTGTTGCTTACTCCAAACAGGGCAAGTGGCTGAAGAGCATCTGTAAAGCCAAGATATCCCATCTGTGAACCTCCTAAGATACTCTGGAAAAGTCCAAGAAGGAGTTTTCTGACCTATCCTCTGAGCACAGTCCCTCTGAGGGAGGGAGAAGTCCCTTTGACCCAACATGCAGCATTTTTTTTTACAGCCTGGTCAGTGGTGTCACCTACTGTAACACACCAGGGACACGTTTCCCCTGAGGAAATCCCATTCCGGGGAGGAAATGATTTGCTGGCCTCTCTGCAAGGGCAGCAGTGCCTCCAGAGTTGATCAACCCCAGACTTCAAGATGGGAGACTCTCGTGGGCACAGGCAGCCATCCAGCCAGGTCTCTCTCCTTTGTGTTGGCACAGCCACGACAACAGCAGACCTTGGCAGCCCTTCTGTTTGACCTGGATCACGAATGTGAAATGCTCTGCATGGCCTGGCGAGTCCTCTAGATTCCACTTTGTTCTGCCAGAGGCCTTCTCTGCACACTCCATCAATCCTTATAATCCCCTCCTTATTGCCTGGATGCACGGATGGTTTAGCTTGCCTCCGAGCTGCCTGAAGCCTGCAATCTGTTACCACTGCTGGTGCCAGAAACCCCAGTCTAGTCCCAGGGCAGGAGGGACTCTGAAGCTCTCCATCTGGGTGGAGAGGGATGGAAAGGGATGCTTGGCCTTGCTGTTCTGGACCAGAGAACTCTGAAGAGCTTTTTGAATAGCCCAACAGTAAGGAATCCGTTGATGGAGTATAAAACTTGCTCCTGATTTGGCCTGAGAGCCCATGCCGACATGTCAACAGGAAATTCTGGTTGCTTTGCTGAATCCCACACCTTCCTACCAATGTTAGTGACATTGAGATACCTAGGAACTTCATTTCCTCTCTAAACTTTGGTACCTGGCTACCCGAATTGCTTGCATGGGTGGGATTTCACAGATAAAGGAACTGAGACACAGAGAGATGAAGTGATCCATTCAAGGTCACAGAGCCAGTCGGTGGCAGAGCTGGCAAGCCAAGGACGAAACAAGATTGGACCCAGCACTTATGATGAGCGACGTGGGACTAGGCACGGTGTGCACGTTCCCTTTAATTCCTAACTCACCCTTGAGACGAACATCACCCCCCTCATAATTATTGCTCTCACGTATGTCAATATATGGTTCTGGCCTTTAAGAAGTTTGCAGTCTGAAGCTCTTTCATAATACCACACTGAATTGTGTTTCTCCCACCTGTTTTGAAGACCTGCCTCTTTCATATCCCCTTCCTCTGAAAGTTTCCTTCTGATTCAGAAAATGAAATCTATGGATGCTTTACCTTGTGTTTCACTTGTTCCTATAAAGGCCAAATTCAACCAGAAACTCGTGAAGTTCAACATTAAGCAGTTTCCTTCCAATTTGTCCCTTAAACCAGCTTTGACCATCCCCTCTGTGAGAGGCAACAGTAAGAGAAGAGAAGAGGCCCCATCCTCTAGAAATTTATCAGTTTATCAAATGATCCAGAAATTTACCTTTTGCAGGAACTCTTGCAATGGGAACCAGGAGCCAGTTTCAAGAACGGTCAACAAAGGGGTGCCTGGGTGGCTCAGTGGGTTAAAGAATGGTCAATGAAGCAAGATAATAATTATTTCAAGTGAAATAACCCAAATATATATCAATCAGAGAATATGCACATAACGTGTGGGAAAGTAATACTATGCAGCAGTGACATCTGAGTGAGCTATAACTCTAGGTATCGATGAAGATAAACCCCAAAACATAAGATAGTGGAAGAAGTAAGGCACAGAAAAATGTAGGTAATATTTACATGACATTGAAACATTAAAAAAAAACAAATCAAACAGTATTGAGTGTCCATTATGTAGGGGGCAAAACTATAAGGCAAGACAAGGATACAATCCACTAGCCAGGATGATGGGGTCCTCTGGGCTCAGGCGGGAAGGAGAAGGATGTGTCTGAGAAGGGACATACAGGGTCCTTCTAGGGGAAAATGTTCTGTGTCTTCAGTTGAGAAGTAGGTATCAAAAGCCTGTCCTATTCTTTAAACTGTATACCTATTTTCGTAGGTGTCTCATTCCCTAGAATGTAAGCTCCACGAAGGCAAGGATTCACCTGTTTATTGCCAGATCATCAACATCTAGAAGGCTGCATAAACAGCCAATATTCAACAGATATTTTTGAGTAAATGAATAAATTCATTATTAATGAATATTTTCATAATATAAATTTTAGTAATTAATGTTTGATATAATAAAACCCACAGACAAGACAGCTTCTGCAATAAGGTCCACAAATGCTGATGACAGACCCAAACAGAGTAAAGTGAAGGGAGGGGGTATTCGCTGTGACCAGTGTCATCTGGGGAGGACGCAGATGGACACTGAGGAAGAGAGGGGAAGGGGACACTAGGCCAAAGGACCAACACAATAATTACTACTATTAACTGAAATTTTTATACTGTGCCAAGATCTTATTTGATTTTCACTATAAGCCATTAAGATAAATACCATTATTACCTCCATTTCACAGATGAACTCGTGGCTTTCACTGAGCCAGTAAGTGGGCTGGTGGCCCTGTCGGTCTGATTCTAGCACACAGACAAGCAGAGGAGGGAAAATGCAGGCACCCTTCTGTGGGAGGGGCGGGGCGGGCACGGAGACAGGCTCCTGCTGAGCTGCGCTCACCAGGTTTACCTCTGACCCCACTGAGCTCACTTTCCAACCAGGCCGCACTGCCCTGAGATTGGAGCTGTTTGTCTGCAGTTCCTCTGCAGCAGAAGTGAGTGAGCGGCAGATGACCAGTAGTGAGTCACTTGCTTCTCGTTCAGCGGTGGCGGAGAAGGTGCCATTATCTCAACAAAGATCCCCCTCCTGCCGAAGGCAGGCGCAGGCTGAGGAGCTGGGGTTTTGCAGCTCAGATTTCCATTTGATGCAAGCACACCACCTGAGGTCAACGGGACTGCAAACCGAGTGCCAATTTAGACCTCGCCACTGAAACTTCTGCTCATCCAAAAGAAATCCTCTTGTGTCTCCCAGGGAAAAATCATATTGATAATCAACATTATTATCTTTAAATGATGACACCACTTACCCAGTCCCAGGTTGCATGCTAAGTGCTTTATATGAAACATGGAATTTTCACAAGGGCAGTTTGAGGCATGTAATATCTCCATTTTACTGAACAAATATCTTTTTTTTTAAGATTTTATTTATTTTTTTTTTTACAGAGACATCACAAGTAGGCAGAGAGGCAGGCAGGAGAGAGGGAAAAGCAGGCTCCCTGCTGAGCAGAGAGCCCCATGCGGGGGCTTGATCCCAGGACCCTGAGATCATGACCTGAGCCAAAGGAAGAGGCTTAACCCACCGAGCCCCCCTGAACAGAGATTTTTAATGACTTGATCAAGGCGATACAAACTATAATCCAGGTATGTAAGACTCAAATCCACGTTGGCAGGCTACAGAACTTAAGTTCTTAAGAACCTTACTCTACTGCCTCTTGGGCATATTAATGCATTTAAAGGGTCAGGAAATACCTGGGAATGTGTCAAGAAAGGGCAGGATCCTATCACCCATCATGCTTAGGACTCTGGAAACAGACCTAGTTGGGTATCCTTGGTTCACTGCACCAAGTTCTCTACTATCATTGTCTCTACCAGGTCCCAGACCTCAAGAAAATGTGAGCTTCTCTAAAAGTTCATCAGATTAGCAGCACAAGCCTTAAGGCTGTGCCTCTCTTTGCCAGATTAACAAGGATGTGTGTTACATTCCCCCCAGAGCTCACTGGGCTTCCCTCTCACATTAGCTTGAAATTCAGGCACATTTTCATCTTCATTTCACCTTGAGCTTCTACTGGCAGTGGCTCCTACTGCCTCAGATTTCAGTTTCCCTATTCCTTCTTTCACACCATCCTAATTCCTGTAAGACAGGAATAGGGACTTAGTGCTCTGAAACAGATCTGCAAGGCACCCAGAAGAGTTTGTGGCTTTGAAAAGTTAGAATAAAATTTAGAATAAAATGAAAAAGCAAATCAGATGCTTTCTAATTTTATCTTATTTATAACTTTGGGTTTTCTAACATCATGACTCTTTCTAAAGCGGACTGAGTTCGAGTTATGAGACAAATGTGATTGGAAAAAGAAATCCCATAATTAGGATATTCAAGGTTCATCATACAAAAATCCTAGCCCACATCTTTAAAACCTGAAATGCTAAATTCCATTAAATTGCTTCCAATTTATATATTGGAAATAGAGCCCAGACAGACTCAATTATAGTCCTTCTTGTACTAGGATTTATCTAGTCTCCACCCTGGGCTCAGACTAAATGGGGTCTCCTAGCCCTGCCTCCCTATGCACACAGCAATCACACCATTTCTCTGGTGGGCTTCACAGATGTGGTGGGCTGGCTCAGGGCATTGGCAGCTGCCCCGATTCTGGCAATTATCTCCATGTGGCTTGACCTGTCATTGCTGGGACATGGAACACAGGTGACAAGAAAATGGACTGACTTGGCCTCATCCTACCTCTCTCCAGTGCCACAGAAGGCTTACAGGATGTTCTTGGTATCACGTGGCAAGAAAATTGCCAAGAAGAGACCTTCAGCAATTGCTGGGAGACTTAACACTGTGATCAGCAAGAAAGCTATAAAAATGAAAGCAGAAAATCAAAAGAGAAGGTCAGACAGTAAAAACAGAGAGTCTCAAGAGAGTGAGATGAAGACTTAAAATACTTGAAGATGGATGGTCCAAAAAAAAGAGGAACAATTTTTTTTTAAGATTTATTTATTTATTTATTTGACAGAGAGAGAGATCACAAGTAGACAGAGAGGCAGACAGAGAGAGAGAGAGAGAGAAAGAGGGAAGCAGGCTCCCTGCCGAGCAGAGAGCCCGATGCGGGACTCTATCCCAGGACCCTGAGATCATGACCTGAGCCGAAGGCAGCGGCTTAACCCACTGAGCCACCCAGGCGCCCCCAAAAGAGGAACAATTTTAAAGAACAAATAAAATTACAAATAGAGCTACTCCTGCAGGGGAAAAAAAAAAAAAAAGAACATTTTTCTAGTATCTAAATGCTTACAATACTTTGATAGGTACAGGGTTTTGTAATGAAGTTTCCACATGTCCCCACCTCTCCCTGTATACCACTTTCCCATACATATATGAAACAAAAAGAGAAATTTGACCTTGCCGACTAAGATTTATACCTTCCTTTTGCTGTGTCTCGAGTTTCCATTTTATTCTGTTGATTCTCAGATACTTAGCTCTGTACAATCAGGAGTTGGATAATACCATTACTACTATTAGTAACAATAGCAGCTAAAGTTGAGTGCTTACTGTGTACCAGGCACTGTTCTAAGTACTTCGTGAGTATGAACTCATTAATCCTTACAGGATTAAATTTCCACTTTGGATACAGAGAAACTGGGGCACAGTCTATACTACCTGCCCAAGATCACATAGCTCCTAAGTGATGACTGTGCTGGAGAAGCTGGAGGGAAGATCAGAAGACTTAGGCAAGGAGGCTCAGGCCACAAACCAGAGGCCTGGTGGTGGTGAGGACGGAAGACGGAGAAAAGCCAAATGGGCTGGGAATCGAGGAATATTCCAGGGATGCCAGAGCAACAGCAGGTAGGAAAGAATTAAGAAGAGAAGAACTGCTTTTCAGAAACATTGCTGTAGATTATGAATTGGGCCAAATTCAATGCTCTTCAAGGGACACAGGTAAAAGTTGAGCTTCCTATTATAATATTCTATGTTTTAGACTGGGTTCTCAGATTACAGCTCTGCAGAGACTGAGACATTTAAGGACCCAGCCTTTGTGATGGATGGATCACGACGGTCCATCGTGCTTCATGATTTCACGTATGTGATCTCACCAGTTAAGCACAATCTCATGAGGATAAAACATAGTGATGATGTGCATTTGCAGGGAGACAGCGGGGAGGAACGAGGTGGCTCCAAACAGCTCAGAAGCAAGATGGCTCCTCTGGCAATTAAACCATGAAATCAACAAACAACGGATTCCTTTAAGAAATAATTACAGGGCACCTACTATATGGCAGGAACTGTTCTACACAATGGGATACAGCAGTGAACAAAACAAACTTGTACTGGAGCTTACATTCCCAGAAGGAAAGAAAGAAAATAAGCAAAGAAATGTGGAAATATGTATCACGATGTCAGTTAGGAGCTGACCCAGGGGCTGTCAGCAAAGACAGACAAAGTCATCCTAAGAAGAATGGACATCTCCTAGCTCTACAAGCTCCCACTTTCACCTCCAGGACTGAAGGTGTCATCCACCCAGGCTCAAGGGGGTTGGGAAGTTATAAAAGAATGGAAAAGGGAGAGTTACAAGAACCCAATACCAGCAGAGCCCATTAAAAAAAAAAAATACTGTAAGAGAAACATATTTCAAATCAAGCTCTACTCCTTCCCAGCTGTGTGACTTTGGGCCGGTTACTTACCTTCCCTGTAGCTTGGCTCCCTCGACTGTAATAATACTGCCTGCATGTTAGGTTTGCAGTATACATTTAAAAAGTACCTATAAAGTGTCTGCCATAGTAACTGTTGCTCACTGTTCAAAGTATGCAGCATCCCTACTGATAAAGCTGTTGGTTGTGGAGAAACAGTGAAATTCGTCAAGTTAACTGCAAAGACTAACTAACATGTATGACAAGAACTCAGCTTGGTGACAGCAGTCCTTAATGTTGATCAAAAGCCCCAAACACTTAGGTTGAGGGCTGGTGGAAAGCTCAGCATAGCCAGAAATTTGCCATCCAGAGGTGCCAGACTCAGTCTATCTATACATTTCTCTACATTCAAAATTCTTATTTAAGTTTCTTTTTAATCAAAAGAGGCACCAGTAGTCATTACCAAGCACTCACTGGGTGTCAGCACTAAACCCATGTTCTAGAGAATATAAAGGCAAAAGGGAACAAAAGGTCAAACTTAGTTTCCTGCCTCAAGAAGCACACTGCCTACTGTAAGATGTACATGAAATCTTGGATCAAAAATCTCAAAGCAGGGCCACCTGGGCAGCTCAGTGGGTTAAGCATCTGCCTTCGGCTCAGGTCCTAATCTCAGGTTCCTGGGATTGAGCCCTGTGTGGGGCTTCCTGCTCAGCAGGGAGTCTGCTTCTCCTTCTCCCTCTGCCTGCAGCTCCTCCTGCTTGCTCTCTCTCTCTCTCTCAAATACATAAAATCTCTTTTTAAAAAAATCACAAAGCAGCGTAAGGGCAAGGGGTTCCCCCTAAACACCACAGATGAGAATAAGAAAGACGTTCCCTTGAAAGGAGGCTGAGTCATAGGAGGATGAAGGGAGCACACTTCCGTGGAGGACCTCTTGTGTCCCAGCCACCAAAACACACATTCTCACGTATTCCTCCCAAGCCCCACTGGGAGAGATTCTTACAACCATTTTATAGATGAGAACACTCAGCTTCAAAGCAGTTGAATGATTTGTTCAAAGTCATCCAGTTATCCAGAGACCGCCCACGATACAATTCATGTCTGGTCTGGAACCCTTTGTTACTTTCCCTGTCACAAGGAGGTAATATGCGGTCAAGGTCAAGAGTCTGGTGGGATCTGGGGACAGAGCTAGGATTTGAACTCATCTAACTATGTGATTTAGGCAAATTATATCATCTCCTTGTGCCTGTTCTCTCAGATACAAACTATTTTTTCATGACTATATCTCTCGTACAACATTGCTGGAATTCAATGACATAATCCTTGCTCAGTGCCTACGTGGTACTCAGTTAAGTGTTGTCTGTGACTTCAAATAAGATGACACCCTTTCTTAGTTCCTCTTCCCACTGGGACTTCTAATGACAGACTTTTTTGGCTTCTGAATATAACTTATTACCCAAACACCCAGTTTGCTTACAGCAGGGACTGGAACTGAATCAGCATCACCAGCCAGATTACCAGTTTTTCACAAATGTCTCATTCTCCACTGTCCCCAACTCCCCTACCACCCTGACCACCTGCTCGGCATGGCGTCCCCACCCCCGGGTTACCCTGATGCTCTTCTCAGGGGAGGACCGGAGAAAGCAATCAATGTCTGTATTATTTCTGAACTAAGGAGTGTTTAAGCTGAGGATTTAGGAAAAAACAAAAACAAAAACAGATTTCCTGAATCAGCAAAGATTTATGCTAAATAATCCTTTTACAAAACAACCCACTGAGAAAGGAGAGCTTCACTGTAGCGGTTTAAGATATCGTGGGGGAAGAGACAAGTTATATTCTCTCTCATTATCCGACTCTCAGTACTTTGGGAAGTCTCCATGCTGCCAACCAGACTTTTAGCATAGTGCAAAACAGCTCTTTGTAAAGGCCTATCAGATATCATTGATCCATTTAGAAAATATCTACTGAGCACGTACTATGTGCCTTGATAGGCATCTGGGTAATGACGTACACAGGTAATGAGGACAGAGTAACAAACACAACCAAACAACAAAAAGGCATTGTCTCTGCCCTCCTAAAGCTTACATTCTGTATTATCTATTGCTCCATAGGAAGTCATACCAAAATTTATTGGCTTAGAGAAATAACCATTTGCTTTAAATTCTGTAGGTTAGCAGTTTGGGCTGGGCTCAGCTGGGCTGTTCTGTCTGTCTCATCTGGGGTCACTCATGTCACTGCAGTCATTTGGTGCCTCGACTGGGGCAGCGTGTTTGGAAATGGCCTGACCCGAAGTGGCAGGGGGTGATAGCTATCCAATATCTGGTCTAAGGGCCCCCCTCTGGGACAGCTTTGGCCTGTTCCACAGAGCCTCTCTGCCTCCAGTCAGGCTCGCCTCAGAAGCTGTACAAAGTTATGTCTATAATACTCAATAGGTCGAAGCCAGTCACAAGGCCATTCCAATGTAAGGGGTACCCATCTCTTGACGGGAAATGCTTCAAAGATACATGCAACTTGAATGTATGTAGCTTGGGAAGAAATTTGTTGTCTCCCCTCTTTTTTTTCCCCCCAATTTACTGTATTTGTCAGTAGCTGAGACAAACAGCAAATATATAACAATGTTTAGGGAGAAGTTTTCAAATCCAGTTCTACATTAAGAATTCCCTAGAGGGGTTCCTTAAAAATGCCAGATCCTCCACCAGAGACCAGTTAAACCCAGGATTGTAACTAGGGAATTCACAGGATTGACCAGTTCCCCAGGTGATTCTAATTTGCCCCTGAGTTTGAGAATCAGTGGTTAACGTGCGCTGAAGGAAACATAAGGAAGGATGGGAGATTCTAGAATAATGAGAGAGTTGTGTTAAGACCTGCAGGCAAGGAAAGACTTTCTAAGGAAATGCTTGAGCTAAGATCTAAATGAAGCCAGAGAGCTTTGCTGCCACCAGAAGCAGAGAGGGAAGAACAAGGGCAGAGGTAAAGAACGGGCTGGGGCAGCAGGAACAGATTTGGTAGAAGTGTTGGAAGAGTGTCCCACACCACAGAGACGGTATTTCAGAGGAATGTTCTACTCGCTTTCCTAGAGTCAAGTCCTTATAGTATGATCACGTCACTTGGTTTTTGTAAAGAGACGATGCAATAAATAATTAACTGAAGAAGACACTGTGGAAAAATACAACTTTTAAAAAAGATTTTTTAAAAAAGAGCTCACTAGTTCAATCGCAGTCTCTAGGAAATGGGAAACAAAGCTGGAAAGGAGGAGAATGGGCAATAGGGGAAAACAAACAATAAAAAAAAGCATGGCTTTAGAGGAGACAAGTGTAGGAAAAAAAAATAATTCTTGAGAGTTTGCCAGGGATGGGTACTCTGTTTCGTTAGAGCGAATGGAAGCCCTGAGAACAAAAGCTGGTACCACATCCCACAGCTGGTTAGAAGCTGAGAAGATGGGGATGCGGGGACTCCTGCTCCCACTTCACTTCCTTGTCTTCTCTCCTCCCAGCATTCCTTGCCAGCCCCCGCCCTGCTCAGTCTGTCCTTGTCAGGGCGCCATGATGACCTGCCAGGGAGATCTTGGGCATCTTACCAACCAACCCCCTCCTCCAACAAAGTGGCTAACTTACTGCCGAGATTGTAGCTTCCCTGGAAGAAGCCAGCTGGGTGCGGAGTTGTTACTTCCCTCCCCAGCATCTGCGTCCTCCCTGGAGGCAGCAGCCAGCAGCTCCGGTGGAGTGACTGAGAAAGTAACGAGAAAGCACTCTGGCCCAACTCCCAGGGACGGTGCCCCCAGCAAGAAGGAATCCTGCTGGAGAAGAGGAAACTAAGGCCCAAACAAGGAATTCCAAACCCACCAAGAGCTGGCTACCAAGTGAAAAATGGTCAGCGTCTCCTCCCTGAAACTACATGCATGGGGATTCCACCAACCTCTTCTCTGCTTGCGTGGGACCCAAGTCTTCAAGAGTTTTCCACGACACTGCCAGCTGCCAGCCCTCAGCCTCCCTGGCCAGGCCCCTGCCTAAGGGCCCTGAGGCCCGCACCAGAATGTCTACTAAATGGGCAGAGTCCCAGGGCCTTCTCCAAGCCACTGACTCAGAGTCTTCAGGGTGGGGACCTTGGGCTGCTCATTTTACACGTGCTCCCCAGGTAATGCTGTGCCACGTTAAAAATCACAAACTTCGGGACACCTGGGTGGCTCAGTGGGTTGGAGCCTCTGCCTTCAGCTCGGGTCATGATCCTAGGATCCTGGGATTGAGCCCCACATTGGGCTCTCTGCTCAGCGGGGAGCCTGCTTCCCCCTATCCCTCTCTGCCTGCCTCTCTGCCTACTTGTGATCTCTGTCAATAAATAAATCTTAAAAAAAAAAAATCACAAACTTCAAAAAAATAAAAATAAAAATCACAAACTTCAGTGAAAACCTAAATGCAATTCTCCACGCCCCCGGCAACCAAAAGCATTTCTCTCTCAGCAGCCTGCTAGGAAATCTCAGACCCCAAATGCTTCTCTGGAACATATCACTAAACAGGAAGCCCCAGAATGAGACTGTGAGCCCCAACTCTGGCAGAAAAAAGGTATTTTCCCAAAGAAGCACTTTCAATAAGCTTGGAACACCATTTACTCTGTGGTCCGTACAGACTGCAGCAGCCTCCCAGCTTCCCATGGATGTGAAGGATCTTATTAAACTTGATTGAGGAGACCGTCCATAACCAGGGTCTTAGCTGGCTTGAGCCCGTTCCCCAGATGTGGCCTTGACATTGTTGTTGGAAATCTCAGGATACAGTTCTGGGAGAGGAGAGAAGCAAGACCCTGGCAAGAAAGCAAGACATTTCATAGGTAAAGAGGTTTGGGTCCAGACAATTCTGTTAGAGAGGCAGACTTTAATGAGGTGGGGTGTGCTGATGGTGGTGAGAAATGAGGAAGAGACAGAGGGCCAGAGAGACAGGCAGGGCCCCCAAGGAAGCCCCACTCCATCCCCAGGGCATCTGAGTTCTTTCTTTTTTTTTTTTTTCTTTTTTCCCCCACTTGCCTAGTTCCTCTCTCCTCTCCTTTCCCTTGGTGCTCTTCCTTTGGAGTTCCTTTTCCTTGTGTCTCTCCCCCCCCCCCCCACTTTCTATTCCTTTCTCTTTCTCTCTGTCTCCTTTTTTCTTCTTTTCCTCCTTCCCTTCCCCGCACCTTTCTCTTCACTTTGCCACAAACATTGGGCAGGTGTCCACTCTATGGACAGGTGTCTGCTCTGTGCCCAGCCCCATGGAGAACACCAAAGAAAGAGGAACATACTATCAGTCGCCTCTTGGAGCTCCCAACTCATGGAGAAGATCCAAAGAACAAGGCAACCGCAATTCAGTTACAGGCAGTAAAGTGGAGACCCCTGAAACAGCCATCTAATCCAGGCTGCAGTTCAAGGAAGTGACGTGTAAGCAGACACTTAAGAGGGGAAGGTGCAGTAACGCAGCAAAGGGCCTGGGGAGGTGTAGGGAGTGCTCCTGCCTGGTACAGATTTCTAATTCACGAGAAAACATGGCACCTCTGAGGGACTGTGAGGGTCCAGGCCTTCCATGCTTAGTTTTGTAGGTTGTGTCCTGCACAAGGGCACTGGGCCAAGGAGCAAGGGCTGAGGGCTGCCGTGGGGCATGAGTCTGCCCTTCACACACGGAGTCTCCTGTATTTGGCTCCATATGGACAGGACCAACAAGCCTGTCTATCGTTACTCTTCTTCACGGTGGATCAGCAAACGATTATTGGGACAAGAACAGTAAAGCAAGAGCTTCCCTAGAAGCATCTTTCTCTGTTAGCTTGTTCAGGGAGGGTGCATGATATTGTCAGTCTCTGCCTGGTTTGAGGCTCACCGGATCTAACCAAATCTTGAATTGCCTCCCCAAGACTTTGTCCTGACGGGGTGCATCTGGCACCCCTGCCTTCAGATAAGCCTCCCTTCCCTGAAGTCATCCATGCCCTTGGGTAGGACTGCATGGAAATATTTTGTTTTCTAATATTTCCAGCCAACATTTACCCAGTGATGCCTCATTACCATTTAGAGAACAACCTTCACAATGTATACTGGGAATCATTACTTATTCTCCCCCTCAGAAAGAGGAGGCGTTTTGATACACTGCATTCGTTTTTAGAGTTTGGCTCCATGTCTGATCCAAAGGCACTTTAAACAGAAGTGTTTAAGAGACATTTGCATACTTTCCTAATAATTTCACCGGGCAGAGAAATGATTCTCAGCTGCAACGATGGCCTCAAGGCACTAGCAGTGCCTTCCTTCACCTTCAGAACTAAAACCACAGGGAAAACCAAAGGTTGCTTCTCAACACCTTTTTCTTCTACAGCTGAACCCGAAGACAGACCTTGCTCTGACTGGAATAGTATCGACTCAACCTTGCCCACCAGGGTTCTTTAAAGGAAGGGCTAGTTGGCAGCGGAGGTGGGATTCTGAAATATTTAAGAAAATTACTATACATTGTTATCTTTGAGGAAGATGTTTTGAAATGTTTTAAACTTCCTCTTCTTTGTATAGAAGGACCGACTTGTTTGCAATTAGAATAAATGAGGAAAGATATTTGTAAATTTTAAAATCTGCACTATCCTCCAAATAGGTGGAAAGGTATTTTTGCCCTCTCGCAGAGAAGCCTGGTGAGAGGGCTGCTTACTGGGGCAGCAGCCTGTCCCCAACAATGAAGACATCCTAGGCCCAAAACATGGAGCAATACCGTAAACACAGAGACTAAGAGACCCAGAGGGTTCTCCCTCTTACTCAAAGTCTGATTTTAGAGATGAGAAAATGGCGACTCGGAGGAGACAAGCGACTTTTCCAAGTCACGTGGCAAGTCAGCAGCACTGCTGAGAGGTGCCCCAGGATGACCTAATCTCCTCCAAAGGTCTTTTCTTCAGCACCAGGATTTACTGTCTTTTATTTCATTAGCTCATAAGGGCTCAGTGCTGCGTGGACCCAGAGAAAGTAAATGACATAGCCCCACACACAAAGAGCTTTTGAGTCTTCTAATTATCCTGAGATAACATCATCACTCTTTCTGAGCTAGGCCACTGAGGAGAACCCTTTAGATGGTATTTAATGCAACATCTTCCTTTTCAACAAAGGAAGAAGCTTAATTCGCCTCTACTCTTTCCTTAACATTTACTGGGATCAGTGGGAAATAATGGTTTTAAGTATGGAGAACAGAAGCTGCCAGAGAAGTACTTTCTTCTCTCTGTAATGAACCAGAAATAGGCAGTAAACCATGCGTGTGTCCGTGCGCAAGAGTGGTGTGGTATGGTGTGTGTGTGTGTGTGTGTGTGTCTGTGTGTGTGTCTAACTTTAGGCTGAAACAGCACATATCTAACACATGCACGGATATTCATACTAGACCGACTGGGCTCAAATATCAGCTCGACAACATCTACCATGTGACCTCAGCCACCTTCCTTAGCATCGGGTTCCTCTTGTCTGAAGTGGGAATCACAACCTCACAGTCACTGACATGGAGCCTGGGTGTGAAGATTGAGCCAAGCAGAGAATGGGAAGTCCCTGCATCCCGTGGGCAAGGGAGAGGTCAGCTTGTCTTTTAGGGGAGTGGAGAAAGGAGTTCTATACTTTCTATTTTCCCATATTCTTTAAATTCCTAGGATTAAGATGTTTTCCATTGTGAAAGAGAAAGGAAGAGACAGGAGAGAGACTTTATTAAGGATGAAAAATGGCTACAATATTGAAAGCAGCCTTGTTGACAGAATGTGAGTATGTTTTCAGCATAATTAACAGGAAAGCCAGGACTGAGGAAATTAATTACTATTGGTACAACTGCCTTCCAAATGGCAACCTCGAAACTGATGCACAGTGAGGCCTCAGTTTCTCCGTGAGGTCAGGGAAGGCCTCTGTTGATCAGCTGCCTGATGCCATGGGAGACTGAGGAAGTGATTCTGTCCATCATCATAATATCTTCCAAAGGTGGGAATGAATATTTGTGAAGCCCCAACCATGTGCTTGCCGATACCAGCTGCTTTTGTATGTACAAATTTAAATATCTTATCGATCTTATAAATTAGGTATAATTAACTCTGCTTTAGAGAGGAGGACATTCAGGGCTGAGAACTTAACTTGCCTGAGGACACACATTTGGAGATTGACAGTCATTTATAACCCAAACCTGCCTAACTCCAAAGCTTATGCCCTTCCTTCTCTATGAGACCACCTTCCACAAAGTGGAAGGAGGTTGGCTTAGGACACTCGAGGCCAGGGTCTCGCTTTATTTATTTGTCCATTTGCCCTAGGTTTGAGAACCACCATTTAGGAGCTGAATGAATCTGGCAAGTTACTAACCTATCTGATTTCCTCCTCAATTTCTGTATCTGTAAGCATTTTGTGATTTTGAAGACACTGCCACCACCTTACAGGGATACTTAGAGGTTTAGAATCTATATGTCATCTACCCTCACTCAGAATGTGGCCGGAGCCTAACCTCATTGAGTAAAGAATGAATGGAGATACATATAGGAAAGTGTGTGTGTCCCTGGATAGAGAAAATAAAACTCAAGTTCCATATTATTTCCTTGCCTCAGGGTCAGTGAGGTCCTTACCCACTCAAATGGGGTTAAGCCATCCTTTCATGTTGGCAACCATCTTTGTCCAAGTTTTCTAGAGGATCCTATCCACAGGAGGCCAAGAGAACTAAAAAAAAAAAAAAAAAAAAAAGAAAAGAAAAAGAAAGAAAGAAAAGAAAAAGCCAAAACAAACAAACAAAAAACATGGCCAAGAGCCTGGTAACCCTCCAGATCCAAGATTTCATAAACAGTAGCAAACTTGAGAGGAGATAAAGATAAACCTAAATTCAGTCATTGTGGAAACCAAAGAGAGAAGCCCCAAATGTAAAGGGACTCCCAATTCTAACCAGCAGCTGAGAACTTATAGCAGCTATGGTAGGATGGAAACAGCATGGACTTCGGAGACCACGGGCTTGAATCTCAACTCCAAAGTGATTGGCTGAGTAACCTTAGGCAAGGACTCTTCTAACAGGCAACCTTCCTTAGGGACTCCTCATTGGTCTGGCTAAAAATTTCTCAGAACTGCATGGTCTGTACTCTTTTGTCTAAGTCCTCCCCTTCTTCCCTCTCCTTTCTTAGATGTCAGCCACAAAGGTCTTTCCGGTCCTCTGCTGCCCCTTCCCTCTTAATTCTTCATAGTTGTTTCCTCCCTCAAATCTCCTGCACATCCGATCCCATCTTAGTATCTGCTTTTCAGAAGACCTGCATGGGCCCAGGGTACTAGAAGTGGTCTGAGAAAGATTGAGGATGGGCACATTCACTGGTAATGAGTGGGACATGAGACATGAAGAGTTTTAGCCACAAGGTGGTTGCCATATAGCTGAAAAAACTCACTGAAACAACCTGAGAAGTCATGTGAACGGAGGGAAATGTCCCTACCAATATGATCACTCAGGTACTTTGAAGACATGGAGAAACCAAGGATAAAAGGATAACAGAGTTGGCCAGCTGCTGGTAAGTTGTACTGATGCTCCACAGAGAGATAAAGAGAAACTAAAGTTGGTCAACACGCAGCTAAAGTCTGAGTGTAAGACCCAGTTTAAGAGTGAAAGAGCAAGAGGTTCTATTCGGCAGCTTAAAGGAGGTTCTTACCTACTGCAAGGAAGTGTAGACAATGACATTCCCTTACAGTTTTGCCCTAGGCCTGCATTAATTCTTTTCCCCTCTATAATAATATAGCCCAGTTAGAGTCCTCTAAGATCTAGAGGTCTAGACCTTGTGGATATCCTACAGAATGTCCCATCGATTCATTACACTTGATGCCACCTTGCAGTACAAACAAGAAGTGGCACCTTGGTAAGATACACAGCTAAGGAGGATAGGAGAGAAAACTTTTGAATTTCAGGGATTTCTCATTTCAGAAAGGTTTCTAGGGACCCGGCGATCATGGGTACACTAGCTGCCTTCGGCTCAGGTCATGATTCCAGCGTCCTGGGATCGAGTCCCGCATCGGGCTCCTTGCTCAGCAGGAGCCTGCTTCTCCCTCTGCCTCTGCCTGCCATTCTGTCTGCCTGTGCTTGCTCTCTCTCCCTCTCTCTCTGACAAATAAATAAAATCTTTAAAAAAAAAAACATATAACATAAACAGGAAGATTGAAAAGATTCCACGACCAAGTGGAAGGATACCTTGGTCCCTGCTTTATACTGGGAGGGCACAGCCTCTTATGGATGGGTCTTTGCTCTAGAACTCCAAAGAAGAACTCTACACTGAGCCACAGCAGTATATCTGATATTAAAAAAGAACTTAAGTGCCCAACATAGAACAGACTACATAAGATCAAAAGCTCCCTGTGGTTCCTATATGATACACACACACACACTCACTCATTATATACAGGGGCTGCTAACCCTGAAGGAGTTGGAAAAGCAGATGCTTAGAATACATAGTTAATTAACTCAATGTATAATATCTTTCTTGAAATCTGTAATGTCTGTCAAGAGTATAATCTTCCTGATGGCCAAGACAAACTTGCCTTTGTAATGCCGTAATCTGATTAAGTAGCTCAGTGCTTGGCATATAGTACTCATTCAGTAAATCTTAACTGTATTTTGGGAAGAACAAAGAAAAGAAAGAGAAGGGGCAACTTTAAGGGAAAGTTCCCTTTAAAGATGCAATAATATAAAAACAAACGACAATGATCAAAGATTCCTGAATCCGAATGTGCATGTGCTGTGTGTAATCAATCGTCAGTCTACTCCTGAGTAGAAATCAGGCATTTCTGAAACGTAGCAGTTTGTTCATTTTCCATTCTTCGCTTTTTATATTCTTCTGTCCCAGTGGAAAGGGGGAATGTAAATCTTCTCATATTAGTGGCTCCTGGTCTCTTTGGGTTTCATGTGGTATTGAGTGGATTGTCAAAATTAAACTCCAAAGAGGGACTAGGGTATTGGTTTATGTGAAGTCACTGTAATATTCAAATGAAAGCTACAAATCAGCTATGTAAATGAGCCTGTACCCAGGGCAGAATTGCAATCAAACAGCCTGCAGAAGGAAACTTAATAAGCCCTGCCTCTCCTTCTATTACTTGTGAGTAAGTTTCCTGAGAGTCCCGGTCTTGTGAGGGCACTGAGTGCGCCTAGCTTCAGGCATTCCACTGGCTGTCACAGAACTGCACTGGGACCTGGCAGCTCTCTGAAGTTCCAGGAAGGGTTGAGCAGTTTGCATCTGTGTCTCCATCAAAAGGCATTAAATATGCATTTGATCAAGATAGTAGTTAGGAATATGAAGCACCTATGGGGGAAATTTGCTTGAAATTATAGTCCTATGTACCTCCTTCCCCTCTAAAATGGCTTTGGGACCAACATGCTCACAAGAGAGTTGGTTTAAAGAATGGGAAATCATCCAGAGAAGACTGGCTGCCAACAGTTTTGGGGAAGGAATAGACCAAAAGTCAGGGTTAGTGACCAAAGCTGGGACGCAGTCCTACCCATGGATTTTAATTTTACCATTTGTTGGTGGCCACAGGATCACAGAAGCCAAGCAGCAGTACCTCCCGGTTTGCCCAAGATAGTTTGGTTTTAAACCTATTGTTCCCATATGATTGTTACTAGCACCAACTTTCATTCTTACATGTGTCCTGGTTAGGATGGTCAACTATAAGGCCATCCTACAAAGTAAGGATCTTCAAAATCATTCACCTTTCAGGTAAGTCAAACCCTAAGTCTAGTAGCGTAGGGACTGTCACTTCTCATAGCCCAGCTCTGTGTCCGTTCATGATGAGGCTGGTAAGTTTCCTGTCCCTAAAATGATTCAAGCAAAGTAGATAAGGAGACGAGGTAAAGGGGATTCAGCCAGCAAACAGAGACCAGACAGTGACTTTATGGGTTACCTTCTTCCCCCAACATTCTGCAAGAATCAGAGATTTAGCAAGAAACAGACCCAGAGTGGAAATAGTTGCTCAAGTTTCTTCAAGACTATGCCAGCTGGAGAAGAGTCCTGAGTGTAAGTTTCCTCCCCTTCTTTACTAGATACTGATCAGGAGAGAGGAAGTGAGAAGGAGGTAAAAAGTGAGAGCTTACAAATATGATGTGCCTACCCTTACTATACCCGACCCAGGCTCTAGCTTGGACTCCAAGATCAGCAAATTCTTGCTAGATGCAAAAATTCAAGTATGTGTCAACATCTAGGAGTTTGTTTTAGCTGGGTAGGGGCAGGCTTTGCTGGAGTATGAAGCAAAATTTCAGTGGCTAAAACAACAAGTTTATTTTCCTCTCTGCCACACTTTCCACTGGGTATTGGCTGGGAACTCTTGCTCATGTTCTACTTACTCAGGCACTCCATAGTTTCACAGTTACTGAAATTGGAAAAGGGGCATGTAGCAACTTACCCATTAGCTCTGGAAGTTCCTGCCAGCCATGGCACGCATCACCTCTGCATTTCACTGGCCACAGGAAGTTACATGCATGGGGATATGCCTAATTTCTCATGGAAGTCTGGAAACAGGAAAGACATGGAGGATGGCACCAACTATAGGTCTATGGGAAAGAGTCTACAGAGGGCATGCCAAAGTGCCTGGTATGCAGCAGGAGCCAAGCATGTGCCACCTCCCTCCAGAGAAATGTCCCTGTCCTTTGGAGTCCTTTCCTCCCGCCACCTTCCTTTTGAAGGAAACCACGGTGTGGAGATTACTTAGCCTGGAGACTCAGAAGGGAGGTGTCCTGAGTATCCCCAGACAGATGAAGAGCTCTGCCGGTCATCGTACAGGCCAGGACCTCCTCATCCTAGTCTGGCCTGAGCACATCTGAACAGTAGCAGCAGCAAAGCTAATATTTACTTACATGGCCCTTCTCATGTGCCAAGCCCTGTTTTAAGTGCATCACCATGCATTTAATCCTCACAACAGCTTTTTGAGATAGTCAGTATCCTCTTTTCACAGATGAGAAAACTCGAGCAAAAAGAGATACAGTAACTTCTCTGAGGTCCATGGTTATTAAGTGTCCAAGCTGGAATACGAACCCCAGGCCTTCTGTTCCAGTCCATGTTCCATTGCCTGTGCACCAGACAGACTGGATGGAGAATCAAGACACACATGTCTTGGTGCCATTAGAGGCCATCGGCTGACAAGAAATGCTGTTGTGCAACAACAGGATCTGATGGTGTAGCATGTGCTAGAATGTTGTTTCCCAGGGAATGAAACTCCTGGAGGCTTTGGAAGTGATCCTAGTGATTCCTTAAGAGCATTAAATAGCACTGAATCCCTCGGTGGTACGTGCATTTCCTTTTCATTGTTTTCTTCTCTTTGTTTTCCAATCCTTTTGATTATGTCAGAAAAAAAGCTTGGATGTCAAGGTCATCCTAGAACTAACCAGCGCTTGTTAATCTCACTTTGAAGGAAGAAAAAGGCTTCTGCAGTCAACAGCATCCACTGAGAATGAAAGGACATTATTTTGCTTGCACTGTATTTATTTTTATTGCTATTTTCTATTATTGGAAGGGGATGCAGTGATATAGTTTCATTTGAAAACACTTGTTGAAGTAAAAAAAAAAAAAAAAAAGTGAGCCGGTATGGAAAATGAAAATTAAATAGCATGGATGGTATTCAGACATGCCCAAAATGGTACAAGTAGTGAGTCCAAGAGTTGAATTTGGGAAACAATATTCTGGACAGATGGGTTTGCAGAGGAGCAAGCTGGACTTAGGGTAGATGGTAAAAAATTCTTTTCCCTCATGTTAGCTGCTACTTGGTGGTCAATAAACAAAATAATAAGAATCTCCTCTTTCCCAACTTTGACACTGTTCAAGTGTCCCCAAGCCTTACAGATGTAAGATAAAATGAGCCTGAAAGGAAGCAGCACAATGAAACACAGAGAGCATTGCATCAGGCAGGGGGAGAAGTAGACTTAGATCAGTAACTAGTCACCATATGACCACGAGTGAATTTCCTACTGATCCAGAGCCTCCAAGCCATCAACTACAAACTGGGAGAAATAAAATCTATGTCCCGGGGTTCTTGAGATTATTAAGTGAAATCATGGGGAAAATATTACCTGCCTCACCTTGCTGGCTGTTGTGTAGATCAAGCATTCATCCACACTTTTTAAGATGCCTACCACATGCTGGGCAGTCAGAAGACAGCATCAGCTTTTGCCCCTGCAGAGCTGGGTTGAGTGGAATTTACACTGACAGCAGCACTAAGAGAAACAAAACCATGGAACAGCCATTTACGGAGGATTCACCAGAGGGCGGGTATGGAGCGAAGGGTTGTACAGGCATGATCCCATTTCATCATAGCTAGAGCTCCTAGGAGGTAATTATCATTCCCATTTTATAGATGAGAATCGCAGGCTTGAGGGATAAGAAGCTTCCATAAGGTTATGGAATGGGGGCAGAGCAGAGCCAGGACTCACCCTCACAACTGGTTTCTTCCTAAAACGGATATTATCCAGGAAAGCAGAGGCTGGATGGATTTTAGAAAGAGGATGGAGTACATTGAAAGCACTTAGAGAGTCAGCCCTGCATCTACCCGAGAGCTTCATGGATTGTGACGCATTAATGGGGGAAACCTGTTGGTCCTCGGTATTCCTATTGCATTATTCTTAGAGTCACATCTTCTCCATGGGGCATGTGAAGTTCTCCAAGCACCCATGTGAGCAAGGGGGGGCAGTTCCACTATTAGAGCAATGCTCCTTGCTGCTTCCCAAGTTCTCATGCACGCAGGAATTACCCCCTGGAGATCTCATTAGAGCACAGATTCTAAGGATGGAGTGAGACCTGAGGGTCTGCATTTCTCATAAGCCCCCATGGTCAATTCTACTGGCTCAAGGCCACAGTTTGAATAGCAAGGCATTAAAGCCCTCTGTCCATGGAATAGAGGTTTTTTCCCAACCTTTCCCACGCAGAAAGCCCTACTCAGCTCTAAATCAAGGTATAGCATCTGAAGTGGGAGGGTGGGCTCCCCGCCTTAGTGGAAAAGGAGCAGAACCCAGAAGGACTGGTATCTCCATGCAGCAGCTTCAGCTCTGAGGGGGAGGGGCAGGTGGGGAGCCTGCTGGCTCATGACTTCCCACCAGCAATGAGCTGGAAGGAAGCTGGTCTCAGGGGCCATTAACATTTACATGTCGCCCCAACAGTCCTCCCCACACTCACTCGAGGCACCACAAAATACGTGTTATTGAACCTAATGAAAAAGCCTATAAAATGTGCAGTTAAATTGCACTTCCTTGGGGAGTGGTAGCTTCTTTGGGGATGGGAGTCTCCCTCCGCATGGTGGTGGCCTTTGTGCTGTGCTGGGCTAGTACATATTGAGCAGGCAAGGGCGTCAAGCTCTCTGTGGGGTCATCTCATTTTATCCTCGCTCCTTCCCCGACTGTCAGAGAAGGATGCCGAACCCCAGACAAGGAGTTGATGAGTCAGATTCAACCCCAGATTTCTGGACTGCAATTGTATGCCAAGTTGTAGGTGTGTGCGCACGTGCGAATAGGCTTTGTGTGTGAAGAGAACAACCAAGGAGTTCATCAGGTTCTCAAAGGCACCTGTGATCCCCTCAAAAGGTCTGTGCTCTCTGGTTAGACAGTATGACCAAAAAAACAACTAAAACAAATGTCATCCTGAGCAGTGGCTCTCAGCCTTTCTTCATGAGAGGTCCGGCCGTTTAATGTCAAATTTTCTAACCATTCCCTCAAAAGGTAGTTGGGATTTCAGAGTCTCTCTGTGGAGAATAGCACATACGGACAAAAGGACTCAGTTCAGGCCTTCTCTCCAGTGAATCTGTGCTTTAATCATGGCCAAGCATCTGCAGGTACTTGGTAAATAGGAGTATGGGGCTACAGCAAATACGGTTTCCTTTCTTCTCTCTTTATTCTCAACTGGTGTGTGGCTGGGCTGAGTCTAAATGACGGAGATCCCTGTCCCTAATCAAAACTCATGCCTTGGGACGCCTGGGTGGCTCAGTTGGTTAAGCAGCTGCCTTCGGCTCGGGTCATGATCCCAGCGTCCTGGGATCGAGTCCCACATCGGGCTCCTTGCTTGGCAGCGAGCCTGCTTCTCCCTCTGCCTCTGCCTGCCACTCTGTCTGCCTGTGCTCACTCTCGCTTCTCTCTCTATGACAAATAAATAAATTTAAAAAAAAAAAATCTTTAAAAAAAAAAAAACAACTCATGCCTTGTTGCCATAGGCTGACCACAAGCAGCTGCTGGACTTCTGCGTCTTAATCCGGGAAGGCGGCTCATGACAGCAGTGAAGGGCACCAGCCATGTTGGGAGCCAGACAGACCAGCAGGCAAAATACAGGGGTGTAACCATTGGCCAGTCCCCTCAGTTGACCAATCTATAAAATGGGGATAAGAATAGTACCCACCTCCTAAGGGTTCTTGTAAGGCTTAAAGAGATGATGATGTACAAAGGAGCATGGCTCCCATTCATTCAGCACTCTCCAGGGGCTGGCCTGGTTCTATCATCTCCTTTCAGCTCGAGATCTTGAGTGTTTATGTACCGTGCTCAACATCCCTTGTGGTCTGAATTGGGTCTGTCTAGAATCCAAACCCCTGGTGGGGGTTGGGGGGGAACTCTCTCAATGATCTCTTACGTGCTCAATCCCACCATAGAGCCATGCACACACAGGTGTTGGATAGATACATGTTCACTTAAATCATTCTAAATTCTAACCCAGTATGCACACTCGAAAACAAAAGAGTACGCATCAGCTGGAGGAGCACACTGTCTTGAGGTGTACACCAGCGCCACTGAGAACCAATGTGCTGTTGTCAAAACAAGACTTGTTGACAAGCATCGGAGGAAAGAATCTGAGGGTGGCATCAGATAATGCAGACCCTTGTTTGGACTGGATAACTTGGCCATGATTTCACCTCTCTGAGCTCAGCTAGAATGTAAAAACGTCAGTAGGTGCCTTGTCTACCTTTCAGAGCTGGCCGTAAGGAGTGAGGAGATCACCTGAAGGAAACTGTTGGACATTGTCGGTACGGTTTTCTCGTCGTCGTATTACAGTTACAGTGACAGGTAGAAAAGTCCCAAGGAAACTCCAAAACAATTCTGCTTTGGAGGAAAGTTGCATTTAAAGAGACAGAGGACAAGAAGGAACCAGGACTATGGAAAGAGTCATTGTCCTCAATGGAAATCTAAAAGTAACATTGCTGGTCTTAAGGCCATGATGGCAGAGTGGGGGGGCGGGAATGGGAAAGAGGGTAGCTAAAATTCATGGCCTTCCCAAATCTATCTTGTAGAAAGAGTTAAAAGTGATTTAAATAAGATATTTACCAACATTTAAACTTTACTCCTCAAACTGACCCAGTTTTCCTGAGAACATCTGTGGCCTAGCAGTAGGGGACAGGAGTCCCATTACATAGACAACCTGTCTAAAAGGATCTGTAAAACTCGGAAGGCCCCATCAGAAGCCCATTCAAAAAGCTCTGAATTGGATTTGTGCAGCTCAAGAGGTGGCAGAGATCAGTAAATGATTTCCGACAGAAAACAGAAAAATTGGCGAGTCTGCCTTTTCAAGCTGCCTGAGCCAATCCACCAGCAATGCTCATCACAGCTGGAGAGCTGCTTCCAGAAAGGAGTAGGGAGGTGAACTCAAGCTAGGGACAGCCTCTTGGGACACCAACTGGCATCCCCAAAGCTGGCCAGGCCACCAGCTATAGTCACCAGGCTGCTAAGATTGCGAGTGGCCCTTTCCTTGGGAAGCTCCGCCAGCACTCACAGAGCGGTGCCGTGCCGGGTCTGGAGCTCATGGAATAAGCCACTGGCTTTCCTGGTAATCCGTTTTCTAAGCCATGCTGAAGGATCAGAGCAAGCAGATCTGTATCCCACTCATCCCTCTGTCTTGCAAGCAGAGCTCTCCTTGGAATTAAAAAAGCTATAATTAAAGTACCTTATTTGGGCATGCCGTAATTAGTCACCAATTCAGCGTGCCATCAAATGTAATCCAAATATAAACACCAAGGCTGCAGGTGCCAATCCCCTGGTGAGCACTGAGAGCTAGTGAGCCCTACCTATCTTTCTCATAAGACCTCCTCACTGCCCCCCCTACCCCCACCCACCCACCACCCCAGTCACTCACTGGTGAGACCCGCTGGCCACTGAGAGAGACCCCCCAGGGCAGTTTGTCTTCCCAGACATTTCCAAACCCTGGGAGGTGGGCTTCCAGGGAGCAGATTTTGTCCCCTCACCGCATAAAGAAACTTGAGGTGAAACCAGCTTCTTAGTCAACACTTGAAGGGGAATAGTGTGGCTTCGTGATTAAACACAAGCTTTGGAGCCACTTTTAATCCATTGACAAATGTTTACGAAGCTCCTGCTGTGTGCAGGACAGTGGGGGTTCAGTAAAGAATAAGACAGGATAATGTGCTAGCAGCTCCAGAGCGGAGAAACTGGGCACTCAAGCTGTGTGACCTTGGGTAAATGAGGTGACCTCTCTGAAGCTGTTTGTTTATCCATAAAATGGGGATAATTGTGTTCATCTCACAGTGCTGTGGTGAAGATGTCAACATCTAGTAGTTTGCGCAACACAAAGCAGAGCTGGGACTGGAGAGTCATTCTCTCTAGATGAGTCTAGCCCCTGGTTTCCAATCTGTCTCCACTGGCAATTCTGCTGCACTTCAAAGCAGGCTTGGATTAGAGGAGGACCTGGAACTGCGGGTCAGGGTCATATGACTAACCCCTTCCCATTTAAAACTCATGAGTTTTCCTAGAGCCACTGGACTGGAGTTGGCCATGATTGTGCAGGGACTGTCTGCTTTGTAGAGGGAATACCTCCCCCCGACATTATTCATGTGCATGGCGATTTCCTGCTCAACCCTTAGCTCCAGAAGCCTCCTCCCCTCCTCTGCTTCTCACTGATCAGGGCATTTCCTAATTCTCCACAGAATTTCATTCAGTCAGGATGCCTGGCTGACTTAGTCAGAAAAGCAGGTGACTCTTGATCTCTGGGTCCTGAATTCGAGCCCCATGTTGGGCATTGAAATTACCTTAATTAATTAATTAATTGACCAAAAGAAAGAATTTCGCCCAATGTCCAGTACATAAGGGAATCAAGTCTGGCTACAGTAATTCATTCAGTCAGCCCAAGGAGGCACCTCAATGTTTATTCTCGTGGCCCCTGGGCAGACTTTTGCTCAAGTGTGTGGGGTCTCCTCCCGTGCCCAATACTTAGCTGCTTAGCCAGCACGTTCCCCTGAATATTTACTGAGCCACTTACTACCTTAGACACTCTCAGGACCGCTTCACCCACTGCATTTTATATCCTCCTCAATACATGGCACCAGCAATTTTCAAATCAGATCCCATCCTTGGTTTCTCTGCCCACAGCCATTGCATCTAATCCACCAGCATGACCTTCAAAATGGGATGCCCGATCCATCCACTTCTTTTCTCCTTCACAACCACATCTGTCCAAGTCACCTCTTACTCAGGCTCTCTGTTTCTGTTCCTTATGATCTGTTCTCTACAGAGTGGCCAGGGAGATCTTTTTAAAAACACAGATCAGATCAGGTTACAGCCCCGGTGAAGACCCTCCGATGGCTCCCATCTCACTTAGATCAAGTCTAAACCCCTTGCTCTAACCTCGTGCCCCAGCACTCTGCTCTTCCACGGCCACCCCTCATGACTTCTGCAGCCCCAGGATCTTTGTCTTTGCGGCTGACTTGCTTAAGAACTCCTCTACAGTTCTCCACATGGATGGAAACACCCTTAATGTTGACTCCTCAGAGAAGTTTTCTCACCAGTCTCCTCCCAGCCATTCTCTATCACACCAGCCTTTTAAATTTTGTATCCCGTCAATGTCTGATAATCTTCTGTTTATTTCTTTAGACTGTCTCTCTCCTCCCTAGAATGTAAGCTCCCTTACTATGTGCCATGTATCCCATCTCATGGGATACATGGCACATAGTAGATACTCAATATATTTGCTGAATGAATGAATCTTCATATCAGTTATCTGTAAAATGAGGATAAATCCACCTGAGAGAGGTCAAGTAATTGGTGTGACACAGACAGTATGCCACATAACTTGCCTCCATTCAAGCCTGAATCTTTGCTACTCTAAACTTGTTGCTTTTCCACACTCACTGTCTTCTGTTTCATTTCCCTTTCCCTGCCTCCGCCCCCAGCAGCTAACAACATTTCAGATTTATGATAAATGCCTAAACATAAGACTCTGCCTTTTTTTTTTTTTTTTTTGGTGGCATATGGCTAACACCTAGATGTTTGTACTTTCAGCCTCCATGACTCTTCTGAATCAATAGAAAACACTCATTCAAAGAAGACCCCGCCAACATCCTCTACCTTTTATCAAGGGATGCCTACCTACCACTCATCAAGCATCTGACATTTCTGTCCGTTATGCCTGTAGAAAAAGGTGTCTACCACACCCCAGATCAGAACATGGGTGGGAAGTTTCTCTCCTTGAAAAAGAATCAACCAAGATTGCCACCTAGGGAATGGCTGGCCAAGGTTTCTGGAATAGAGGCACCATGACACCTCCAAAATTCAAGGTGGCACTATGAGCAATCAAGGGGCAAAGTGTTGGGGTGGGAGCGTGGTGCCATTTGCACAGAAATCTCATAAAGGGGGAAAGGGCATGCCTGGAGGAGTGTCTGGTAGCTCTGTGGAACAGGACTGAGTGTGTGAGGGGAGATATTTGACAGGTGTCTACATAAGCATACTCACCTTTTAAAGTAGAAATGAATAGCACTAAACTGTGAGTCAGAACACTTACCTTTTGAGCATTGTTTGGTTTCCTTGCTGTAGGGCTTTGGGCAAGTCTCACAACTTCTTGTCTCAGAATCCTCCTCTCATATAGTTGGGGGGTCAGCTCCCCAGCCCTGCTTACCTCAGACCTTTCATGGAGACCATTCAGATGATCCGTGGAACCGGACCTATGCAAGGGAAAGTAATTATTATTGTGGTTCTTATACTAATGGATCCCATTCTGCAATTCAACTCACAGGATATAATGATGGAGGCAAGGCAGGTAGAGATGGGGACCTTGGGGTTTCCATCTCCATCTTTCCATCTGTGTCTTTTCATCCCTGAGCTCACCCGCTCCACTCCTTAGTACTAAAAGGATGCTCTGCCCTACCCTTTCTACCAACTCCCCTCAAATTCTTCACTCATCCAAAATCCAGCTCTTGAAATCATACTCTATGGTCCCTGAGGGAACGAAATCTGTCCCTGCTTCATTCCAATATGGAAGCCTTGAAAGAGGCTCTGCTATTGAAGAGCATTTCCCCTCAAGGTGACACCAAATCAAATGCATCTTCCTCAGTGAACACCAAGCTAACCCATTCCACAAGACCAAGGCTGACTTCTCTGGAGGCAAATAGGAAAGGGCCACTGGCATGACGAATCTCATCACCATAGGAATTAGGAATTCTGTCCATTCTGTCTGATGGACAGAAATCCCGCCTCACATTTGGTTAATTTTCTCAGCACCGTATTTCATGGCTCTAAAGTCATTTGGTTAAGAAAGGGCAGAGGATGACAGTATTCATACTGATATGAAACAGATAACAGTACCACTCTTCCCTGACATAACTGAACTTCCATGCGTGCTCTGAGCGTTCATAGCTCTGGCCCATATGCCCATGAGTTTGTGAAGCCATCTGAACAACTGGTCTTCGAGGGGACCAAATACATATTCAGGGGAGATATTAAGCCTCTCTGCAAAGGAGATACCCTGTAAAGGACTGTGGAAACACTGTTTTGTGCGGGTCTCAGCCTACTGACAGTGATGTCATCAACTAGAAATGCCTGTGGGCACACACCTGAGCCCAAGACAAACCCCTACATTTTCCCAACCAGAACCAGTGTTGTGGCTGGATGGTTCTTACTATGGTTCTTACTATGATTGCAAGACATATTCCTCAGCAATAACCATCAGGGAACTTTGAAAAGATAGGTTTATTACTCACAAGTGCTGGAGAGTACACATCACACCTGGGGCCATGCAACAAGACTTAAAGAGAGACAGAGAGCTCTGACCAAGAGTTCTGCCTTAATTGGGGTCAAGGGAAGGTGCCTACTGTTGCATAGGATCATTCCTTAGTACTGACTTTAAAACAGAAGGGCAGGAATTAAAGCACTGGAAGGGAAAAGCAAGCCCTCTCTCAATTCATTATGTTGGGTGCCCAGGCCCTTCTAAAAGGGGAACTTCATGGGTGGGGCAGCCTAGCTCTTTAGCTCCCTGAGTATCTGGGAAAGTGTTTATTCAAAATGGATGCTTTTGAAATGGATGCTTCGGCAATCAAAAGCTTGATGTCAGGCACTTACATTACAATCAAAAATGCTAATTGTCAGGCGCTAACACTACCAGCACACTGTACTCAGTTCAATTCAACACATATTTATTGAGCACCTGCTAGATGTGGCTAGATGCCAGGACGATGTTAACAGCTTTAGGGCCAAGTCTTGGTTCTGTGGTTTGTTACCGATCACACGGGATCACCATCACATGGATGACTTCACTTCTGCAAGCCTCGGTTTCTTCATCTGTAAAATTAGGAAACATAGTAAAATTTACTTTGTGGGACTTAGAGCGTATGTCAATAAAAATGTCTATAAAAGTGATTTCAAGTAAAGGTACTAGTGAGCTGTGAGATAACCCCTTAGATGTCAGCAGTGGAGCAGGGTGTGCCCGTACTGAGAGGGGAGAAGAAAGATGGTGTCCTCCTTCCCCAGCTGGAATGAGGAACCAGTTTGTCCTGCAGAACCTCCTTGATTTGGGTAAAACGAAATGCTTGGGGTGCTATGTGACAGGCAGTAGTGAATACAGTCACAAAACCTGTGGCCACACTGGCTGATCACTTTATCATGACTTACTGCATGAGTCACTTACTCTGCCTGAGCCTGAGCTTTCTTAACTGTCCAACAGTGTTGGGAAGATTCAATAAGTTAATATATGTAAACTACCTAGAATAGTGCCTGCCACGGGCAAGGTCTGCATGTGTGTTGCTATTGTTATCACTTGGGACATTTAAAAGGCAGGCTGCTCCCAACTTGAAAAGGTCTTGGAGGAGAGGCCTTCCTTACTGACCCTATTTGATGTTGTACTCACTCACTACCTGTTCCTTGGGTGGTCAGATAAAATTCGGAGGCTCAGTTAAATCCGAGTTGCAGACAAGTAATGAATCATTTCTAGTACAAATATATCCCATGCAATATTTGGGATATACATATCCTGAAAAAATGTATTTGTTGTCTTTCTGAAATGCAGATTAAACTGAGTGTCCTGTTTTTTAATTCACTCAATCTAACCCTCCCAACTATTACCCTGTTAAATAATTCCAGGCAGCGAAAAGTACTATGAAAGTGTCATTTTTTTTTAAGATTTTATTTGTTTATTTGACAGACAGAGATCACAAGTGGGCAGAGAGGCAGGCAGAGAGAGAGGGGGAAGCAGGCTCCCCGCTGAGCAGAGAGCCCGATGCGGGGCTCGATCCTAGGACTCTGGGATCATGACCTGAGCTGAAGGCAGAGGCTTTAACCCACTGAGCCACCCAGGCGCCCCGAAAGTGTCATTTTTTAATATTACTTATCATAATGGCTTTCCGCCTAGAATGTACCTTCCACGAGAACAGGATCTTGTCTGTGTTCTCTCTGTATTCCCAGGCATTGGCAGCATACCTGGCCCACGGCAGGAACTTAACACTGAGGTGTTTTTATGACTGAGCAAGAGGGAACTTGCAGGGAGAGGGAGAGGCCTTGGAAGCATCCAACTTCCCGCTCTTCTGGTCTTTCTCAAATGCAACCTCCAAAAAAAAAAAAAAAAAAATGCAACCTCAACAAATCTTTCCAAGCGTCATTCCCATCCTCACCCCTAAGTCTGAGCACTTTGCGCTTGTGGTATGGGGATCCTGACCCTTCTCGGAGCTTAGACTTCGATCCCGGCTTCAGCGTGGGGTTAGGAGACGCGTTATATTTTTCCTTTGAACTGTGAACAATCCATTCTCTGCATTCCACTTCTGTCACCGTCCTGGGCTCCTCAGACTACAAGAAATGGACTTGCCTTATGCTAATGGCATTTCATTTATCATGATGGTGCCGAATGAGGGGAGACCATTAAGCCGTGCGTGATGTTTTATTAGCGTGTTGTTCTGAGGTCTGTGACTGCAGAACACAATGAATAAAAATGACCTAAATTTCGCTTCGTGAGATGAATTCAGGCCATACTTGCTCAGTTGCCCAAGCTTGATGCTGCCTTTGGTAAATAGCTTCAGAGTTCCGGTCTTTCCTTCTAGAACATTAGTGCACGTGTGGTTTTGATGTCATTTAATTTTAATTTTTTGCTCTTAGTAATAACTCTGGTTTTCCATAAAATGAACATCACTTGACTCTTTGTGACTTCTAGGTTGAGACCATAGAGACTTCGGGGACTTCAGCACCAGAATGTCTACCCTGTGCCTGAAACTGCCAATGTTTGCCACAGTGTTAAAGATGGTGTTGCTAAGCGTGGCTGAAATTGTTCATAGCCCTTTCTGATTCAAAGTGTCATATTTGCTGTGTCTGATGTACTGCACTTAAACAGAAATGGCTCTCTCTTTGCTTTGGAATTGAGTTCTTAATTGAACGGGTAGTTAGCCAAGCAGCACTGTGACAAGTTGTAGGAAACCCTCGTTTGTAAGGACTGATGGGGAGTGGAGGAAGGTCCCACTGCCTTGCTTCCTGTACTGGGCATTAGGAGAACCTAATGATCTACATAAAACTGAGCTACTTTGGTCTCATGCTCCTGTAACATAACTTTTTTTTTTTTAATTAATTTTTTATTTTTTCAGCACAACAGTATTCATTATTTTTGCACCACACCCAGTGCTCCATGCAATCCGTGCCCTCTACAATACCCACCACCTGGTGCCCCCAACCTCCCACCCCCGACCCCTTCAAAATTCTCAGATCGTTTTTCAGAGTCCATAGTCTCTCATGGTTCACCTCCCCTTCCAATTTCCCTCAACTCCCTTCTCCTCTCCATCTCCCCTTGTCCTCCATGCTATTTGTTATGCTCCACAAATAAGTGAAACCATATGATAATTGACTCTCTCTGCTTGACTTATTTCACTCAGTATAATCTCTTCCAGTCCCGTCCATGTTGCTACAAAACTTGGGTATTCATCCTTTCTTTTTTCTTTTTCTTTTTTTTTTTTTACAGCTTTATAAACATATATTTTTATCCCCAGGGGTACAGGTCTGCGAATCGCCAGGTTTACACACTTCACAGCACTCACCATAGCACATACCCTCCCCAATATCCATAACCCCACCCCCCTCTCCCAACCCCCTCCCCCCATCAACCCTCAGTTTGTTTTGTGAGATTAAGAGTCACTTATGGTTTGTCTCCCTCCCAATCCCATCTTGTAACATAACTTTTTAAAAAGATTTTATTTATTTATTTGACAGATCACAAGTAGGCAGAGAGGCAGGCAGAGAGAGGAGCAAGCAGGCTCCCCCCTGAGCAGGGAGCCCAATGCGGGGCTCGATCCCAGGACCCTGAGTTCATCACTGGAGCCAAAGGCAGAGGTTTTAATCCACTGAGCCACCCAGGTGCCCCTGTAACATAATTGTTAAAAGAAGAAAAGGAGAGAGAGGGATGATAACATAAATGGGCTTGCCCATGGGCCACTGAACAGTTTTCCTGGTCCCTTCAAAAGGGACAGCTGTAAAAGCCGTGACTTAGGGCTTCCTCTTTTGCTGGCAACAGGAAAGGATCTGCAGCTTATAATACAACTATTCTTGGATGATGTAATATGACTTTACAGATTCCAGCAGTTAGTTTCAAAATACACGAAGACTTTTTTCCGCCTTTACTAGTCAATAACTCATCAGGGCAAAAAAAAAGCTATACACATACAGTGTTAATTAACAACATTATCAATACTAGCAAGAAGAAATTGAAAACAAGCTGTATGTATAATGTGTAACGTGTAACATTCTGGAAATTGCTAAGTAAATTATGGTGTGTGGACTCTGATGAAAGATAATGCGTTCATTGAAATGATAATTAGAAAGACTTGGATACATGGAAAATGTTTAAGCTAAAGTATCAAATGAGAGAAAAATTACTGAATTATATGAGCATCGTGATTACAACTATATCAGCATAACTGGGTAGATGAGTACAACTGGAAGAGGAGGCAAAAATGAAAATAATAGTTATACAGAATTAGTTGGATTAAAGATAATTAATTACTTTCATTTGAAATTGTTTCTTAAAGCCAAAGGTTCTTTTTAAAATAATGGGTTTGTTTTGTTTTGTTTTCAAAAGCAATGGCAGAAACGTGTTATCAGTTTAAATCTTTGAATCTAGGGGCACCTGGGTGGCTCAGCGGTTAAGCCTCTGCCTTCAGCTCAGGTCATGATCCCAGGGTCCTGGAATCAAGCCCCGCATCGGGCTCTCTGCTCAGCAGGGAGCCTGCTTCCCCCCACTTCTCTCTCTGCCTGCCTCTCTGCCTGCCTGTGATTTCTCTCTGTCAAATAAATAAATAAAATCTTAAAAAAAAAAAAAAAAACAAATCTTTGAATCTAGAGTCTACTCCTTTGTTCATCCTGAAGTTCATTACTAAGGTAATATCCAGCTTGTAGAATCATTTAAATTCTCTAAATACTTATAAGGATGAAGTTGAAACTACTCAGAGACTTGCAAAAAAAAAAGTCATCCTCTTTTAGGATGAGAAGCTCTCAGATATCACCAATGATATGCTCCTTGTATTACCAGTGGGAGAGCTCCACTCAGGATTGCAGACTTGGTCAAGACCACACAGAGGGTAGCAGGGCTAGGACTAGACAGGGCAGCCCCTGGTACAGTACAGACCTAGTAGGTGCTCACAGAGGCCTCCCTTTGGTGGGGGATTACAATAAAGTTCCTTCAGCCCAGTGGCAGGGCCAGACAAGACTCAAGTTCAGCCCCTAAAGTCTTCCAAGCCAGCACACACACCAACTGCCCTGCCGAGCTCAGCTACCCTGGCTGGGCAGGAGGAAGATGGACAGTGTTCCCTTGCCTTCCCTATGTGTGTATGAAGTGCTCCTTTCTCTTCCCTGTTCAAGGCAAGGTTGCCTGTCTGTTACATTTTCTTGGCTCTGCCCTTGACCCATGGCTGAGTCCTAAGAACCAGCAGTCCACTCAGTCCCTAGGAAGCTTTCCCTCTTGTTTGACAAGGTGCTGTCCTCAAAGCTCCTGGCCCCTGGCAGAATGGGCAGGGATTTCTCTTGGGGGCGGCCACTCTTTACCATCAAGAAATTTTAACTCAAGGGGTGCTTGGGTGGCTCAGTGGGTTAAAGCCTCTGCCTTCGGCTCAGGTCATGATCCCAGGGTCCTGGGATCGAGCCCCACATAGGGCTCTCTGCTTGGCAGGGAGCCTGCTTCCTCCTCTCTCTCTGCCTGCTTGTGATCTCTGTCAAATAAATAAATAAAATCTTTTAAGAAAGAAAGAAAGAAAGAAAGGTAGAAAGAAAGAAAGAAAGAAATTCTAACTCAAGCCCTGGGGCCTCACAGGGTCTCCCAGGGGCAGAGCCCTGAGAACAGAGTGGCCCTGATGTCCTAGATGTCATAGCTGGCACCTGGTTCTAAATCAAGGATTAGAACGTCAGAGCTCCGAAGACCTGGTGCCGATTTGCCTTTCAGTCCAGCTCTGGATTAAAAATGTCCTTCCTAGCATGTCTTGTGCTTTGTGCTCCTCGGTGCTCCTTATTCTGGAGTTCAACAGAACTGCTCAACTAGATATATAGAAAGTGGAAGTTCAGGTTTACTGAAAGCTTTTTATTACCACTAACACAGGAAGAGGCAACACTGTTCCCTATCTATTCTGGAACTTTGGACAACTTACCTCACCTCTAAATCTAAGTTTTCTTGTCTGTAAAAAATGGGAGAATTTGAAGAAAGAATACATATAAAATTGCAGGACAGTACATAGCATATGGTAAATATTCACTACGAGTTAAGTTATTATATATATACATATACCTCCTAATCTCCTTATCCACGAAATGGGAATTTTAATATCTGTCTTCACCAGAACCTTTAATGGCTGTGGCTGACAAATAACTTCTAGCCCTGAGCTAGTGTGGACACTGTGCAATCCCAGCAACACGAGCATCACAGAGTCTTGGGTCATGGGGGCTCTTAGCACCAAGCAACTCCCCCGCTAGGATCTCTATCCCCACATTAGACATGAGGACTTCAAGGCTAGTGGGCCAGTGTGTTGATGGGACATGCCCAAGATCACCAAGCTAATTAGGGACAGGACCTGTTTCAAAACCAGATTTGTCCAACGGTCAAGTCCATATTCTTAACCATTATTTCATAACGCTTTTATGCCATCAGTCAAAAAATTAATTTTTAATTAATTTTTATACTACATGAAAAACATGTTAATGAATTAATTAATTCATATACTACATGAAAAACATGTCAATTATGCTAAATGTCCATCAAATCCATAGTATATAAGACAAATTTGTTCTTCTTCTTTAATATGTGAAATTTTTGTTGTTTGTTTTGTCTTACTTGAGTTGTCACTCTTTGACCTCTTTATTCTGAAAGACAGCATGGGTGCAAAGATGAGGATGGTGTGGGGGGATCCTTCCAGATCACAGAAGACCCTCATTACTAAGACCTTCTGTGCATGGTGATTCCTGCAGGCCCTTTAATCAAGATTCTAAGACCCAGGGAGGCTGTGGCTCCATGTCTTCTTTGGGAAAGGGCTTTATCATTAAACAATCCTTGTAGCCCATTTGATCCAGTTGTTTTGCACTGGTGGGTCAGAAGCTACTCTTTATTGTAAACTTTTCTTCTCTTAGTCCTGTCAGAGTGAACGGCCATCTCTCTATATTGCATTCAGAGCCCGTCAGTCATTCTGGATTCAGATTTAAAGATCCTATTAATGAAAATGTTATTTTAGGAACTGGAACGGGGGAATAACATATGCTTGCATTAATGGGAGAAAACAAGAGCAATTGCTTCTGTGTATTACGGTTGGGTCTCAGATTCAATGAATTCTGGAATGAGATGGAAAATATAATAAGCATGATTTTGAAAATTGAATAATCAGCATTCCATGTGGTTCCAATTGTAATAGATGGAAAAACATAAGCAAAACAGAAGGATTGTTTGCTCATAAGCTTTTCTGAGACTGTCACTCTGAAGGTGGACTTATCTCTTCGAACAATGGCCCATTGTACTGTGGGAGAGGCAACACAACTTCCACAGCTGAAGTCTCACATTTTAAGTCAAATTTTGAAAAGAAAAAAAAAAAAAAAAAAAATCCAGACACTTTTAGATTTGTAGAATTAATCTTCTGTCTTTCCTCCAATAACAAGTAAATTGAATCTGCAAAATTATGTTCAGTATATTATTTTCAACTGTGTAATTATTGTTTAAAGATACATGTCTTCAATTTCTTCTGTTCCCTTTTGAAACTCAAGTCCATTTCAAATCTTTTGTTAATAAGCAATTTAGTTCTCAGAGAATGGTTTCTTTGTGTTGGTAATTAAGTGTTATATTTACACAAAGGAAATAGTGAAATACAATCTCTTCCAAAAAGAACATTCTAAAACATTCCACTGAATGCAAAAGCATGACCCTGCAGTGTCAGAATTTCTTCTGGTGATGCCAACAAAAATCCTTGAGCAATTTTACAAGGAACTAAAAGGGAAGTCTGATTTCTCTAAATGATATGGCCCTTCAGGCGTGATCATCAAGGAAATATTGAAACAATTCAGTAGGAATTGTGAAAGTGAATATGCAGTAACTATAAGTGTATTATTTGACAATTTACCATCAGATCTTACCACTATGGCATGAGTTTGTTTCCTTGGCTGCAAATATCTTCAGGGAAAGGGTTTTTCTCTGCATATCTGATAGTTACAGATGTGAATTTTTTCCTAAAGTGAAAAATGGACATTAGTTAATATTCCAACAAACATGTACAGGTTCCCCCTGACCATGTGACAGGCACTCTTCCAAGAGCTGTGGAAGTCTTCCAAGTCTGAGCAAGATGGAGCCCACCATCACTGGTATCCAGTCTGGTCAGGGGCATATGGGCAATTGGGGGGGGCAGGAAATGCAAGACATGTTTAGGAAAAAAGAGTGAACTATATAAAATGATTATTATCATATTTATTATGCACCAAGCACATTGCTAAAAGTTTTATTTTGTGTATGTCATATAGAGTGACCAGCTCATCTCAGTTTGTGTGGGATTTTCCTGCTTTGGCACTAAAAATCCTGCACACTAGGGTGTCTCTCAGTCCTGGACAAATGGGACTTCTGGTCACCCTATATACATTCCTTACAATGACCTTATGAGATCCTGCCTATAATCACCCTCAGTTTGCTGGAATGAAAAGTCAGAAGGCAGGGGAATGTATCCAAGATTGCACAGGTGCTAATACATGGAGGGCTGAGATACGAAACAGAGAGCTCTGAACTAGGGCAAGACCCAAATCCTTAGCCAAAATGCAGCATTTTCACTGCACAGTTCCAGATGATAAAAACAATCAAACAAAGGAAATTGGTATAAAATTGTGGTGGGATCCAAATTCAAGGAGTATACCTGTGGGTGCTGGAGAGTCACTGATTGTTTCCAAATAGTAGAACATGGCAGAAACTTTCCTGATTAACTTCTTATTGAAGATACCAAAGAAGCAGTTCAAGCCAATGATTTGTCCATTCATGCTTCCTATCTCTAGAAATCTGCAATCCCCTCTCCTTTATGGCTACTTCTGGTAAATTATAAACAAGGCAAAGAAGGCATTTTAAAGATGGAAAAAAATGTTCTTCTGTCCCAAATCCACTTCAGGATTCTTTCTCTTTACTTCTTAGAATTTTCCCCATATTTCTCTCTATAGCAGAAACTAGAAACACTTAGAAGGCCCTACGCAGTTTCCTTAAACACACTTCTTTTATAGTTTATCAGGCCTCAAATCTCATTTCCTTAGAAATAACAGGTAGAAGAAATGCTGGATCTAGGCTTTCCTCTGAGAGATGAGAACAGGAGCAGGCAAATAAACTGTCATGTGGCATGATTTAGAGTCTGTGTGGATGCACGCATCTTTTGTCATTTTACCAATTTCCTGTGAGTCTGCTTACTCCCTTTCATTGCCTTTTATTCTGAACAGTTTTGTGGTTTATTTTGAGGGGGGGAGTAAGTGGGATCTACGTATTCTCTCTGTTGAGATGTATGCCACCTTAGGTCAGCATAATTCCATGGTCTGCAAGATAGCCAAGCAGAGAAGAGTCCAATCAAAGGGAAGGTGGCAGTTTTCAGGATGTGCCTCTCCCTGACTGATTTAAGGAGTTACATTATGCAGAAACCTGAAACAGTGGAGCCTTTGTGCTGGGAACATCCATTTAACTACATTCCATAACATTTCCTGCCAAGTCACCAGGTTCCTACATTCTCGGGCTCTTTCTTGTTGGAACTGAAATCATTCCCTTTACAGAAACAACCTATCTTTCTCTGTGAGGTCTCGTCCAGTTGGTCAGAACTCCTTTCCTGGGGGTTTGATGATAAATTATATCAAGAAATTAAACAGAAGCCCCATTAGTAATGTTGACAATATTTCCTGCACACACATGAAATATTTAATGAAAACCAGGAGCGGGGGAGTTGAATTTGCACACAAAGAACCTGTGTTAAGATGGATGTTCTTTGAATGCAGTAGCAAGCTTTTTTTTCCCCCAAAGATCTTTGCAAATATCCAAGAGCTGTCTCTTATTTTGCTTTTGGTGATAGGGAGACATCCATTTAGTAATTTCCTCCCTCAGTTGTTCCCATGCAAAATGGGATATCCAGAGGGATTTTAAAAGTCCTGGGACATTCTAAATATGGAAGCCGAAGGGTACAACCAGCCCAAATGGTTGGTACCATCTGCAGAAGTGTTAGAAGTGTAAAGGCCAAAAGAACCCTTACATTTCAGGGGATGAGTGAGCTTGTTCACATTCAAAACAAAGTGGTTTCAGCTAAATGCCAAGTACACGCAGCAGAAGGAATTGTCTAAATTGGGGATAGCGGGCGCCTGGGTGGTTCAGTGGGTTAAGCCTCCGCCTTCGGCTCAGGTCATGATCGCAGGGTCCTAGGATTGAGCCCCACATAGGGCTCTCTGCTCAGCGGGGAGCCTGCTTCCCCCTCTCTCTCTGCCTGCCTCTCTGCCTACTTGTGATCTCTCTCTGTTAAATAAATAAATAAAATCTTTAAAAAAAATTAAAAAAATAGAACAGGGACAGCTGAGGGTCCTTGGGATATATCTCACCCTCTCTCTTTAAGTCAGTTGGACTCTGCCATAGAGATAAACAGGGACACTCTTATATACTGATTCTCTACCCTGACTGTACATTAAAATCACCGATGGTCATTTAGAAAGCCCTGTTTCTGATCACAGCAGACCAAGTAATTAACATTTGGTTATTGGAGAATCCAGACATCTCATATTTTTTATGTGCCTACAGACAGGGTCTTGTCAGGATGAAAAACCAGAAACAAAGAATTTAATTAAAGTAATTTTTAACAAGTTAACTAGTCACTGAGGAATGCAGGAAGCAGCTTCAGTCTGTAAGGGTGGGACAAACAAAGGAATGAAGTCACTGGTATTAAAACAGAGTAGGGGGGTGGGGCTGGCAGAGCAGAGACCCCAACCTCGGGTGGGGGAGGGTATGCTGCCAGTTGTTTCTGGTGTCTAAGCTCGGGGGAAGGATCCTGTGAAGGTGGATGGGAGCAGAATTTGGAGGAGGAGACGCCTGCTGGGGCTTGCATCTCAGGTACAAATGGTTCTGGGATTGCCAAAAACTGGAAACTAAACCAACTGTTGTTACTGGAACCAGCTGCTATGGCCAGGTGATTCTGGTAGGAACAGAGAGCGAATAGGAGGGAGCAAACTCCCTTCTCTGTAGTCCATCCTCTCAGTCTCCTGCAGTGCCTCCTATCGGTGGATCTGGCAAAGGAGAAATGCCATTGGCATATTCTTAGCCCTTGCACAGAAGGGTGGGTTTGAAGTAAGAAATAAGAAGGAAAAACCAACACGGTTTGGTCCCTTAAGTGATTCTATGGGGCAAGTAGGGTTGAGAACTACCAACTATGGGAAGTTACTACTTAGGACTTTGCCCAGGCATTCCCGGTTTGCTTTTGTTTTTATCCCAGTTTTCTGATCAGCTTGCCTGTAATCAGCCTGCTCCTTCGGTCTCCATGTGCACCTTTGGACTCCTGACCTTTGGGTTCTCACAGTTATGGCTTAGACTTAGTCCCTGGGTTCTCCCAGCTTTGAAAAACCCCGGGCTCATTGGCCCTTCAGGACCCAAGATAAGGCAATAAGAGGAGAGGGCTGGACTTTGACGTCCACGGAGTTTGTTCAGGCTCATGATTTCAGGGACCATATATCCCTGGAAGCAGCAGATCTTGGTGCTGATGGCCAGTCCCAACGGCACTGTGCTGCCACGGACTTTGATGAGAACCTAAACAGGAAAATTCTCTTACCCTGAGAGGTGTGGTCAAATGAAAATGACAGCCTTCATGCTTCTGCTTTTCCTCTCTGGCAAGCCTGATGGGGTTCTTTCTATTAATGCTGGGGTTCATCACTTACAAAACACCCGACGGGTTAGATCATAAAAGAAATAAAGCTAGTCCTTCTCATTCTAAGGACCCCCCACATACATGAAAATCCTATAAGTACTCATTCAAATCATTAGATTGAATGTCAGCAGTCTTCAGTCATTTATTCAACAAATATATATTCAGCACCTACTGTGATCTAGGTAGTGTTCTAGGCACTAGAGGTATCGCAGTGAACAAAGCAAAGGTATTATCCTCATGGAGGTCACATCCTGCTTGGGAAGAGAGACAATAAGTAAATAAATAAGTAAACCTCTAATGTACCAGATGGCCTATTAGTTATGTATTACTGTGTAGCAAATTACTTCAAATTTAGGACCTTTAAACAACAAAGATTTATTACCTCCGCAAGCTTCTGAGAGTCAGAAATCTGGGAGCAGAGTTGTTGCACGGTTCTGGCTTATGGTCTGTCTCAAGGCTGTAGTCAAGTTGTCACAAGGGTCGTGGTCTCATCTGAAGATTTGCCTGACTTGGGGGAGATCTGCTTCCATACCTTCTTACCATGTTTGTCACCATGTGGAACTCTCCAGAGAGCTGCGTACAACTTGGGAGGTAGCTTCCCTGAAGTGACTGATCTAAGAGAAAGAGAGAGTGAGTAAGATAGAAGCCATGGTATCTTTAATACTCTAATCTTGGAAGTGATCTCCCACTGATTCTGTGATATTCTATTGCCCCTAACCCTGATAAAGTACACAATGACAAGAATATCACAGATGCAGAGATTTCTGGGGCTGTCTTGGAGGCTGGCTACATGGATGGTAATAAATGCAGTGGAGAAAATGAAGCCAAGTAAAAGGATAGGAAAGGCTGGGGTTTGGGATGACTGTTAATTGCTCTTAATACAGATGGTCAATGAGGACTTCTCTGATACAGAGCAGAGACCTGGCAATGAAGGAGTAGCTTTCTGGCTTGCTTTGTAAAGGTTTCTACTTAGGGGTCACATTTTCTGGGAAGACCTCCCTCAGATCCTATCCCACCTATCAGGTTCACTAAGAAACCCTACATATGGTCCCAGGGAACCCACACCTAGTCTCTGAAAGCTCTCGTCACCCTGTGGGGTCTTCTTTCTACTTTTTCCACCAGAGGGGACATTTCTTTGTGCCATGGACAATGTTTTCATTCATCTCTGTATCTCCAGTAAAATATCAGTAAATGCTTGATGAATGAATGAAATAAATGAATTTACTTTTTCGGCTGTCTTTTTTTTTTTTTTTTTTTTTTTTTTTTTAGAGATTTAGCTTGAACTACTCTTTAACAGTACATATTTTGTTATGTTTTGTTTTAATTAAGCATCAGTTATCTTTTGTCTAAAACAAAACAAAAAAATCCTTGGACATGGATTGATACAGCTGCTTCAAACATAACTCTCCCCTCTGCTGCTATGCCAGCTGCATTGCCTACAGACACTGTTAGTTTATGAAGCACCATATGGAACACAAGTATGTGGCAACTTACTGAATGGGAACATTCTGTGAGAAAAATATTTTTGTTCCCATGCAGTAACATTTCTATTAAATAGCTTCTAAATATGTAAAAAGAAAAAAGAAAAGAAAAAAAAAATTCCAAGTGGCAAGAAAATACCCTAAGGAATCTAGAAAGCATGCAAAACAGCAATATTATTTTATAATGAAAAACAGATATGAGTAATATTATTTCTTCCTACCCGCCTTTCTTTTGGCAATCATTTTCTTTCTAAATATATGTCCTTTGTCCACTAAATCACATGCTCTGATTCACCCACAGCCCTGGGCGGGAGGCAGCCACTTACACAAAGGACACATGGTCACTCCCAGAAATATGTCTCCCTTGTGTCTGGGAACTCAACTGTCATTCAAAACATCAGCAGTCTCTCTCCCTGTGGCCCTAGGGGTCTAATTTAGGATTGTCCCCAGATTCAGCCCTGAGAACTCATGGTACCAAAGCCACAGAAACTGTAACGTGCACTGAAAAACCTGGGCATCTTGTTAACAGCAGCTTCCGGTTCCGAAGTTCCAGGACAGAGTCTAAATCTCAGCGTTTCCAGTGGACTCCTGGGTGACTGGGGGTGGGACGTGGGGCTGGTCCTCATGTCATCCTTTGAATGATAAGAAAGTAAAACAGATTTGGAGGGTCCAGCGTTTACCTGTCTGCCCACCTCTGTAGATGATTTGCGATTTCTCTTTCCTTTCTTCTACTTTTTGTTTTTTTAAAAAATCATCCTATTGAGGAAATTCCTAATAATCAAGAAACAGATTTATTCCATTAATTTGAAAAGTTGTTAAACCACATATTCTCCACCAGATAATTTATATTTTAAGTTTCTGTTCCTACAAAGGCTTAGTTTGAAAAACAACATGTTTGGCCATACATCTTCACTTGAACAAATATATGCCAAGGAATCCACAATTTCGATTTCAAACCAAACTAAATCCTTACCCCTTATCTTCACACCAAACATTCTATGTTTCAAGCATTTCCACATTGGAAGTAAGCAAAGAAAAATAGAGTCATTAAAAATAAGATGAAAAAGGTGCATTGATCATCCTGTAGAGAATTCCAGGTCAACCTCTTTCTCCTGAACTCCAGTTGCATGGGGGGAATAGGGGGATTTCACTCATGATTTATTTTACTTTTATTTTTTAAAAAGTTATTATTTTTATATTTTAAATTTGGGTTATTTTAAATATTATTTTTAAAAGCTAAAAATACATTTTATGTGACATTGATCTATTTCTCAAAGTAGTATACAGAGTGTGCAGTGTTATCACTAGACTTTGGCCTAGGTATATTCAAATTATCTTATGAAGATATGCAAATATGACATTATATTGGCTGAAGGTTGTTAGCTTGTGTTTATTTCTTAAAGATTTATCAACGTGCAAAAATGTATCAGAATGAATAGGACCTCCCCTGGCTGGTATCACTCAAGTACTTCACCATATGCCTTACCACCCTATTCCCACCCCTAGAGCTCTCACCCCAGTCTAAGTAGGATAGTAGCACCTGTTCCCAGGAGGTTTGGCGATCACTGAGCAGGTCCCTGCAACAGCTTCAAGGGCTTCAGCATTCTCTCATCAACAAGCCACCAGCTGTGGGTCATTATGGTCCCCAACTCACAGATCTGAAAGCACCTATCTTTCATAGACAACAAGTCATGGGTGAAGTTAGATATTCATTATACTTAGGGAGTTTGGGATAATCACAGATTCATCATCTCACTTCCACTGTGAGCCTCATTGCCCCTCAAAGAGGGTGGAAGTAGTTCTGACTTCTGAATATCTAAAAAGACAATAGTAATGGAAACCCAGCAGATTCTTGCCTTTGGTCAGTGACAGAATCTTTATACCTGTCATCCTCCTCCACCTGCTTTTGATTGTTTTTCACTATTTTCCAAATTGTCTTTGAATCATGCAAACTAAAGACCGACTAGATCAGCACCTAGCACGCAGATGTACACAGTCATTTAAGGACGTAGATGAATGAGAGGTGGAATCTGTAAATATCTTCAACTCAGCCACTTCAAAGGACAGATGTGGCCATGACAGTAACAAATAACACCTCCATGTGAATAATTACCATTTTACAAAATTTCCACATATGTCATCTCCAACCTTCCCTGTGGCTCCATGAAGTGGAGAGGAATGAGTACATTTCATCAGTGAGAAAACAGACTCCGAGATTAAGGGGTATGTCAAAGGCACCTATCAAATAAACAGCAGAGCCGTGATTTGCATTCAGGTCTTTCAATTCCAAATCTCCTACTTCTCACACTATGTTGCTTCAACTCAAGTAAGGCTAGGAGACAGAATTTTGAACCTGGAACTCCTGAGATGGTCCAAAGACATTTCCAGTACACCACAATTCTTAGTCTTGAGGCATTTTTCTTGGCCCAAACATCCACACTCTAAAATGAGAAAATATATCACCAGAATCTAATCTGAGTCAGTGCTTGCTACAGGGGTGGGCTTCTAGAGACCCCCAGGAAGTAAAAGGGAAGCCGAATCCGAGGTGTTCCCAGTTTCCACTCTTTCCAAGTCACTTCCACCTCCTTTCTGTTTTATATGTTGGGGTGCAGTTTTTAAATACACCCACCCTTACAACGTATAAAGTGGGCCATAATTTAGGAGACATAAACCTGTGTTTAGCACCAGCTTAGTTCTTGTCTATGTCCAGTTAGCCTGGGACACTGCTCCATTGCCTCTCCGTGCCTCAGTTTCCTCATTTGGGAAAACGGAGTGGCAGAGATCTTGTGAGAGCAAATGAAATAATACAGTCTTACTTGGGGAATAAATGCAAAGCCTTCTCACATGCATGCCCTTGCTGAGATAGGGGGCACGAAGGGGGTGCTGGGGTAGTGGTTGGCATGAGAGGAAACCGTCAAGAATTCTCTACAGCGCAGAGCCTGGTAGAACCTGCAGGGAAATTCCCCTAACTCTCCCAAGGATCAGCCTGCCCTGGGAAAGAGCCTGAACGGTCCTATAAAGAATCTGGACCCTTTCCCTTTTCCCCATTAGGAAAATTGGCATGATCAAAAGAAGTGGAATCTTTGGGAAAAGGAAGAGTGTTTGCTGTGTTAACATTCAGTTCTTTCCCAGCAGGGACGATGAGGAGACCATCTTAGAACGTTCCTCGTGGGAATATACCAGGAAGTGTTTCCTGAACTCATGACCTGGGAGCAAGCAGGACATCAAAAGCTGGATTAAGTAGTTCGTAACTCATTGTAACTGGAGTCACGTAATACGACCAGCATCTTTTTTTCTTTCTGTCAGTATAATTTCAACCTGAAGAGGCAGCGTGGAGGGACAGAAATAGAACAAGGAGCCTGGCTTGAATCCTGGGTGTAGACTCCGGTTGAATCCCTGCTCTGTCATTTACAAACGGAATGAGTTCAATTTCCTCCGATGTACAAAGTGGGCCTATGTTGGGGTTTGAACAGGTCAATAAATAAGGTTTTCTTCTCCTCCAAATAAGAAACTGAATAAAATAAAAATAGACATGAGCCGAATTGAGGGGTCAACATGGGTTTAATAACCGGCACATCAGGATTTGGGAACGCAGCCTGGACTGGACTCACAGCCAGTAATTCCTAACATTTCTGGTATTTCACCCTTAACAAAAACTGAACCAAATTCGGCCAAAAGCACCACACAGTCATAACCATTTACCTTCTCCAAAGTGACTCTTGGCGACAAAGGAGAGGATGATGGGCATCAGATGGGAGATCAGGTCACCTGAGGATCAGGGACCCTATGGCCGTAAGTCACCTGGGAAGGAACAGTCAGCCGGGAGCTGTGCAGACCCTTGGGAGCCCACCAGTTGGAAAAAGGAAGCAGCTTCCTCCAGGGGTAATAGTGTAAAAGAGAGGCTGGAAGAGTCTGTGACGGAAGCCTGGAAACATGAGGACAGAGGAAGATGTCCCCCATCAGATACCATTCTCTCCCCTACCTGCCTTGTGGGGTTGGTGAAATAAATAAGATCAAGAAAATGGAGCCCCAGAGAGACAGTGAGAGAGCCCTGGTGATTCTTCTTTCTTCTCTCTCTGCCAACCTGCTTTGGAAAATGAGGAAGGCCAAGTTCCGAAGCAGCTTCCTGAGACACTTTCCTGAGGGCCACCTCAGGCTTGGATGTCGGGCTGGGCCCAGCATACACCTGGCTTCCCCAGGCGTGCTGGGCTTACCACCTGGTCCCCCATCCTGTCCACCTGAGCATTGGCTGGACGACAGAGTCTTAGCTGGGTGACACTTAACTAGCCCCCCTCTTTCCAACACGAAGTTTTTTAGGCAGAGAAACAACAAATCCTCCTCTCTTTGTTGCCAAGTTGCTTTTTCTTGCCCCTTTTCTCTTCCTGGTCTCCTTTGCTGTGAGTTCTTTTTTTTTTTTTAAGATTTTTTATTTATTTATTTGACAGAGAGAGATCACAAGTAGATGGAGAGGCAGGCAGAGAGAGAGAGAAAGGGAAGCAGGATCTCTGCCGAGCAGAGAACCCGATGCGGGACTCGATCCCAGGACCCTGAGATCATGACCTGAGCGGAAGGCAGCGGCTTAACCCACTGAGCCACCCAGGCGCCCATGCTGTGAGTTCTTTTTAATAAAAGTCAGTATTTCCCAGATGTGCTTCTTTCTCTTTTCTTCTTTTCTTCCTCTTGTCCTCTCTGGGTGACCCCCCACCCCCCACCCCACTCCACATCCTCAACCACACAAACTGCATTTGAGCCGAATTCCAAATCCGCCTCCTGCCCTAACTCCCTGGCTCACACCTCCTGTTGCTGCCCCTCTGCTTGGATTCCCTTCCAACACCACGAAGGTGACTCACGCTCTTACCTTCCATCCCTCAAACTGCTTCTCCTTCTTGTATTCTCCAGCTCTCGCTTTCCCTAAATAAAAATCTTAAAAGTATCCTCGGTTGCCAATTCCCTCTTACTCCCCCCATTTAACACACACTCAGTTGTGCCGGTGGCTCTCACATCCGGCTGCCTCCTGCCACGGGGCCATCAACGGCTCTGACTAGATCTTGGTCTTGCACCTGCTGCCTTGCAATCGCTTCATAAATGATCTCCCGGCTCTAAGTATAGACCTCTCCAGTATATGACCTGCCCTCGTCTACAGTTGAGGTTGTCTGCAAACCGCCCCCCACCGTCTCTCTCTCTCTCTCTCTCTCTCTCTCTCACACACACACACACACACTACACAAATTGCAAAAATGTATGTAGTCTCTTCAGCCCATGCTCCAAGCCAGGCTTCTCAGAATGACCCATAAGCCCTCCAGCATCCAGTCCCCTTGCCTTCTCTCCCATTTATCCACCCTCCAAGTCCCAGGACCCGATGGCACTGAGTCTACGTCACCATTCCCAGAACAGCCCACACCCTTTAACACTTCTCTGTTTATGACCTTCTCGTTCCTTCCCCCTTGAATGTCCTTGCCCAACGCACTCACCTCCTCTTCGCCTTGTAAACCTATATTTCTGTCAAGGATGATCTCAGGTGTCCGGGCCCTGGGAAAGCACTTCCCCGCTTGTTAGTCACAAGCCTTCTGTATACCCTCAGCATTTAGCTGCTGTAACAGTTATGCATAATCAAACTTGGTAATCCTTCGGCATTTATGAGTCTCCCGTTACTAATTTTGTGGCTTTTGAGAATGGAATCAATTTTTTTTTCACTGCTTTATTTCTAGCATCTAGATCTCAACCCCCTCTTAGGTACAATCACTGTGTCCCTTACCACGTGCAGGGATAAATGGAAGAATGAAGACTGATTTACTTTAGTGTGATAAAGTGTTCCCATTAATTGCAGGTCTGGGAATCACGAAACACAGCCCCCGGCACTGGTGTTGTCTCTGCTTAGCCTCTTGAATTTAGACAAGTCCCTACTCTGGGCTGTGTTTTGGTTCTTCAGCCTGAACAATGGCCAAATAATAACTGAACAACTTCCTAATGGGTAGTAATGGTAACAGAGAAATTACAGTCTTCTGTATATTTTCACTTCTAATGTGCAAGTTCAATATGATGAAACTTAACAGTATTATATAAAATTGACTATTGTTAAACAGGTGACTTACCTCAGATACTTTATAATAAGTGAGTAAAAAAATGCTATTATACTGAAAATGATTGAAAGAATTAAACAGAACTCAACCTACAGTTTTCTTATTAAACCACAAATATTATGAATTAGTAGTCAGTAGCATCCTTATTTTACATATAGGCTTGCTTAGATTTTTATTTTTTTCCTGGACATAAATATTTATTTTGAATTCATACCTCTCCCAGGCTGTGAATTCAGACCACCTTGTCTTAAAATCTCTTCCTAACATTTTGAGAAATGAAGTAAATAATCAAAGAAAAATAGAGGTTCACAACACTGCTGTGGTACTAGAACTCACTCTATGTTAGAGTCTCTCCAAAGAGAATAATTCCAAATACGGAGGAGAGTTCATCACAACATTTTTTTCCTACAAGCAAAAAAAAAAAAAAAAAAAGAAGAAGAAGAAGAAGAAGGAGGAGGAGGAGAGAGAGAGAGAAAAAAAAAAAAACAACCAATTATAAGAGGGCAAATGGTTAAATGAGTTACAGTGTATTTTTGTACCATAGAAACAAAGCAGCCATTGTATATTCTGTTACAAGGATTTGTAGCAATGTGGGTAACAATTATGTTACAATTTTACCGGAAAAAGCAAGGTAAAGAGCATGTGAGCAATTTGAACACAAGTATCTGGAAAATAAACAGAAGAAACTAGAAGTATACCTGTATCTCTTTGGCTCTTTCTATGCCTCTCCCTCTGCCAGCTGTGAAAACGGTGAAGGAGAACCATTTTGTTTTCAGAAGTGGGAACTTTCACCAAGAACTTTTCCTCGGCAGACTTCCTTTGCCGGTTTACCCTGTGGGGAAAGGATTTCAATAGTCTCATATTCCCAGCCTTACTTCATTTTTCTGGAGCTTTTTTTTTTTTTTAATAACTTATGTTTGATTATCAAAGTAATTTATGTTCACTTAAAAATCTCCCTAATTTTAAAGTCCTTAACCATGTCTGGTTTGAAGTGAAATTGGAAAATTATTGTTCTTTCAGCAACCAAAACTTTTGGCAACTTGCCTCCAAAAAGACCTTGGAATTATGTAACTCTCAGTTTGGTAGAAAAAAAAAATGCTTTTTAAAAGGGCCAACTTCTCTTCTGGAACCCATCATTTCTTTTCTTTTTTTTTTTTTAATTTAAATTCAATTAGCCAACATATAGTACATCATTAGTTTCTGATGTGATGTTCAATGATTCATCAGTTGCATATAACACCCAGTGGTCATCACATCACGTGCCCTCCTTAATGCCCATCACCCAGTTACCCATCTCCCCACCATCTCCCCTCTAGCAACCCTCAGTTTATTTCCCAGAGTCAAGTCCCTCCCTTCCCCAAAGATCCTCTACGCTATTTCTTATATCCCACATATGGTTGAAACCATATGATAGTTGTCTTTCTCTGGTTGACTTATTTCACTTAACATAATCCTCTCCAGTTCCAACCATGTTGATGCAAATGGTGAGTATTCATCCTTTCTGATGAATAATATTCCATTGTATATATGAACCACATCTTCTCTATCCATTCATCTGTTGAAGGACATCTTGGCTCCTTCCACAGTTTGGTTATTGTAGACATTGCTGCTATAAACACTGAGGGGCAGGTGCCCCTTCTTTTCACTACATCCATGTCTTTGGGTAGAAACCATCACTTCAAAACAGCTTTTAAGCAGATTGTGAATGGTTTTTACCTCCATGGGTGTTATTTTCAGCATATACACTTCAAAGTGTGACATAATTTATGGGTGGTTTTTAACGCTTTATAGTAGTAGTGAATTCTAGATAAACAAAAGGATTCTTCCTCTCTCCCCTAAGAATGTTGTTAGTGAAAAATTACCAACTAGAGAGAATCAAAAAAGAAGAAAGTCCAGTTAAGAAGATGTGGGCTGGGAGCTGTCCATCTTCTCAGTGAGTCAGACAACAGATGGACACAAACACCTGAAATGTAAGGCTCATCTCATCTCTCATATGTTCAGAGGCTTCTCTGAGGTCCTCTCTGATCTAAATAAATCTCCCCAAGGTCCTACTATAGACAGGCTTTCCCACCAAAATTACCAGGCACAGCAATTACAAACACAGTTTCGAGGGCCTTGCCCCAAAGCCACTGAACTGCAATCTCTAGGAATGGCCTCAAGATTCTGCATCTTAACAGAGTGTCCTGGTAAATCTCTTGCACCCTTTACAGAAAGGAATCTGAGGATTAAAAGGGGAACTTGACTTCCTTAAGGTCACACCACTGGGTAATAGTACTTGGACTCCTCACCTCCAGGTCAGTCCTCCTCTAAGGGGAAATTAGGTCTTAGGACAGACCCATGTAAAAACAGTGCTGGATATGATGGTTGCCTAGGCTAGATACAAATAGGATCATTGGGCTACCATAGGGTCCCACTGTAGAAGTGCCTCTCTGAGGTTTTTAGAGAGAATGAAAAAGAAAATTACAAGTTGAAGCACAGCTTCTGCAAACATTCCTTAGAAAACTAGTCCTTATAAAATAATCCATGAAAAAGGAATTCCACTGTTGGGGAAGTCACTGTATCCTTTCTCCCTATCTTGAATCATCTCAGGAAATCACTTGTTCTGTGAGCCTATAAAGGCACTGAGAAGTCCTGCAGTAAATAAACCCACTTAACTTTCCTCATTCTAGTAGCTCACTGACATATTTGACAGAAATGCTTGTGTGTGCATGTGTATGATATCGTTAATAATATCTTACTAGTGTTCTAGAGAAAGCATCTAATCATCCGGAAGTTTCCCTGGTCAAATTCATGTCACAAGCATGAACTAGTTAGTTTGGTAGGAAAGCACTAAGCTTGGAGTCTGGAGATACCTCTGACAACTTGCCAGTTTTGAGACCTTGGGAATATCTCTTGCCTCACCTAAGAGATACATGCCTTTCCTGTCCACTCTACTGGGTTGTCTGGAGGACCATGCAGAGCTGCCTACAGAATAAACAGCACTATAAAAGTAAAGTTCCATCATCTCTTCTACTTCCTCTCTTCCTCCTCCTCCTTCTTCTTTCTCATATGCTCATCACTCAGGAGGTCATCTCCATCCCAGAGACCTCATCCTGTATTTCACAGCAGAAGCCTGACAAGATGACATAAGGAGTTGGTCGTGATACAGATACGGTATGTCAGGGTGACCAGTTGATCTTGGAATTGCTGTAATATCAACACTGCCTTGTCACTGGCGACAAACTCTCTAAACATTGATTATAGATGGAATTGACCTGGGGTGGGATCTTTCTCATTGAATTACAGGTCAGTTATTCACATAATTGATTTTCTTCTCTAGAGACATTGACATTGTTAATGCTGTTCCGGTCAGATGGCAGAGGGCAGAACAGTTTTCCTTGGTCTGTGTTCCAGTGGGTTGTTCTCTCACCAACATGCTTCCAGCAGGAGCAGGCTCTCCCACCTCCCTAAGGGAGGGGTCCCACTGTAGAGGAAGGGGATGCAGGCTAGAAATGGAGACATCATGTGCTGCACACTGACCTTAGGGAAATAGTCATTCATGTGTGTCACTGGCTCTGGTGTACCCCTCAGTGGCACTGCTCCTGCTACCTCTCAGGTGCTCAGAAGATATTTCTTAATGAATGGATGAATGAGTAAATGAACTCTGTCCTACAATGCCCCGCATATTTTCTCTGCTTTAATGGAGCCTCCATGAGCCATCCTTCTCACCTATGATAGGCCACACCTTATCATGAGGTTGAAAAGTTAATACAAGAAACTCACTAGTACTCTCAGAAAACCAGAAAGTAGAGATAAAGAAATGAGTAGAGCCTTCTTTGGACTCTCAATGGTCTCACTGTGTAGCTGGGGAAATTTATTGGGCTGCAAGCCTTCCACGGTAAGGCCATGGCCACATGGGAAGTCATTTTATTTCCCCAATAGACTCTAAGCTCCCAGCGTTAGGAGACATCTTCATCTTCATCTTCAATATCATCATCATCTTCATCCTCACTGTGTAAGCTCCATGAGGACCAGGGTTTTTGCTTTGTTCTCCAATGCACTCCAAGCATTCAAAACAGCCCCTGGCACATAACAGATGTTTTTAAATCCTTGGTGAGTTGAATAATTGGTATCAAGGCTAGAACCTTATGCCTACTTCTTTCCAGGAACTGTGCCAAATACTCTATATTCATTATTTTAACAAAAAGAGGAACGGGGAACCTGGAGCAGCAGTAGACAGACAAATGTCTTAAGTTGATGTTGACACACTTCTTATTTAGGAGATCTGACTCCAGAGAACGCACTCTTACCCACATCCTTCCCCATTACGAATATCCCCAGACACGCTGAAATTGTTTCTAAGTCCCTTGCAGTTCCTTGTAGGATCAGTGCTAGATGTCAAGTAAATGAGAGGACAAGACTCCAAACCAAAGTAATGGCAGTGGATTGTTGACTGTGCTTGTATCTGCATGTTGACAGCCCGACACCAAACCAGGATTAATAAAGGAACAGAGACAGGATTGACCAGATAAGCAGGCCAACGTTAAACCCTGCCCAGCCAGTCAGCTAACAAGATTTTTCTTGACAGGAAAATAAAGACTTCAGAGAAAAATATGATTTGCTTTGCCCTATCTTTAAGTGAAAAATGAGTTGGGCCAGGGACATAACGGGTCATTTCCCCTTTCAAAGACACTCTCTGTAGTTTCTCTCCAGTGATCCCGATGTGACCAAGCAAGTAGCAGGACCACTGGTTTGACTACCATGGGACAGGGGGACAAGAAGCATGACGACTGGGGGACAAAAGGGTGGGAGTTTCACGCCACCAGGAGGGACATCCCTGTATGTGCCAAGAAGTGTGCTGAGCACTTTCCACTTGAAATGCAAACAGGAATGTATGGGCGGGGCCAGGGGGTGAGTGATATTGGGGTGCCAAGCAATTAGGAAAGCCTCCTGTTCTTAATGATTATATTTAATTTATTTCAACAAATACCTGCTAGTCACCTACTCTGTGTCCATGCCTGCATTAGAGATTTGTTTCATTTATGCCTGAGTTACCTAATAATAGTAGAAATGACTAATAGTATGTGACATTCTGCAATTCACAATGTGCTGCTCTCTTCTGCTTATTTTGATTTGGAATCCAAACAATGCTGTGGGATAAGCATGGCAGGATTCATTATGCCTGTTTCATAGTTGAGGATACCAAGGTTCAGAGAACACACACTAAGAGCTAACATTTATTGGGTGCTCGACCTGTGCCAGGCACCAAAGAGGTCCACACCCATTATCTTTACAACAACCATACAAGGTAGATAGCTTATTATCTCCATTCTATAGATGAGAAGGCTGAGGCTTTGAGAGATTATGTTGTTTCCCAAAGTTGCACAAAGAGTATGTGATGCAATTGGTATTTAAATATAGGAAGTCCTGTACCCTTGGGGCGCCTAGGTGGCTCAGTGGGTTAAAGCCTCTGCCTTCAGCTCGGGTCATGATTCCAGGGTCCTGGGATCGAGCCCCGCATCGGGCTCTCTGCTCAGCAGGGAGCCTGCTTCCTCCTCTCTCTCTCTTCTCTCTGCCCGCCTCTCTGCCTACTTGTGATCTCTATCTGTCAAATAAATAAATAAAATCTTAAAAAAAAAAAGGAAGTCTTGTACTCTTGCTCTGAAAGTCAAGGCTATTCTGTCTTCAGAGGTTAAATAATTAGCCTAACATCATGCAAATTGCCAGAGGTACAGCGCCGCTCATGCCAGAGCTCTTTCCTTTATCCCCGCTGCTTGAGGAAGTTATTTGTTAATATTGGAAAGGGTCCCTGCTTCAAAGGCATTTGTCATCTGGCAAGGAAAACAAGACAAACATAATTCAGAGCTAATACCGAGGCAAGGCCAAAGTCTGGCCTTTAATCAATTAATAAGATCTCCAGGCATAAAATATTGTTTGTGTTCAGAATAGAAAGAAAATCAATTAGTTCTGCAGTGTACTATGAGCAGCCCTTTATTGGGACTTGAGTACATACTAATGTTTTACTTGCCTTGGTGGAAGCATTTGCTGCTCGTGGAATACCTAGATGTTACCCACACCTCCTTGGCCCTTTGCATTTAGGCAGAGCCATGTGATTCATTTTGGAGAAGAGGTTGTGAGCAGAGGGGACATGTATCACTTATGGACTAAAACGAGAAGAACACATGAACTTTCCACATCCTCTTTTTTTCCCCAGGAACAGTCCAGGTTATAAAGCATTTGTCAGCCTGTGTTCCTAAGTTTCTTTGAGGAGAAAAGCCTCCTGCTGAACTGCACTGGGTATGTATTATGGAGGTGAAATCACTCTATTATGTGTGAGCCACTACACTTTGAGGTCGATTTGTTACTGCAGCACAACTCAGCCCATCTTAACTAATGTAGAAGCCTGATAGCATTTAAAAGCAGAACATACCAAAGAAAGGTTGGGATTTTAATTATGCTTCAGAAGTTCTGTATGGGGGATGTGAACATGGGAAGCTGGAGGGCTAGAAAAGAGAAAAGCCCCCCACCCCCAGCAGTGGGTGTGTGGGGGGAGCCAGATTGGCTACAGTTGGACTGGGGAAGTAGGAAGAGGCCAGAAAGAGTTCTCATTGCCACACCCTGAGGTTAGAATGACAGCATGATGAGATTGGCAAGTGCCTTAAAGATCACCTTATGATTGAAAAGATTTATTTTTGCCATTGCTTATCATCTGATTATAAACCATGACAACAGGCCTGAGCAAGAAGCACAGGGCCCTTTGGATCCCATAAGGCAAGACCATGGTCTAGTTTGTTGGATGAAGGAAGGCAGGCTGAAAATCAAGGACTAATCTAAAAGGAAAATTAGTAGCGCATTCCAGGCAGAGAAAAATGCAGTCTGCAGATGCCAGGAAGAGAGACCAGGACATTGCGGTTCAGAGAGACAAAGAGAGTCAAGGGAGATGAGCCTGAAGAGATGACTGGTTTCCAGTCCCTTGCCACGACCTACTGGGCTGCAGGATCGGCCTCTCTGAGCAGCAGGGAACCCTTGGACAGCTTGCAGCAGTGAGTGAAAGAACAAGGCATAGATTTGATATCCAACTGGCTGACATGTGGACGTGGGTGAGGCCAGACAGCACAGGGGTAGTTAGGGGCCACTGTGCTTATCTAGGGAGGGTGTGATGACTACGGTTTGGTTGGGGGGCTGGTGGGAAAGGTGGAAAGAAGGAGATGGTTTTGAATGATATACATGAAATCACAAGATCAACTGGGAATGGTGGGTGAGGGGAAGAAGGGGCCAAGGGTGTCTGCTAGTTTTGAACTGCACAATTTTGTGGACGGTGTTGGTGTCAGCTCTCAGAGTAGAGGAGAGAGGGGAAGCCAGGTTTGGGGAAAGGGAAGATAATTAGTTAGGTTTTGAGCAAGTTGGAAAAATCCAGATGGGGCTACAGATGCTGGGCCTTCTGGTTCATCAACAAGGAGACTTGAGGACTTCTCACTTCCCATTTCCCAAGTGGTAGTACATCCTGTTCTTGATGCCTTCCTGGAGGGCCTGGAGACCGAGGATGGATGGGTCCCTTCCCAGACTCCCGATCAGGAGAGCTGGAACAATGCTGTCATGCTCTCACTCGGCTGACCACATTTTCAATGAGCTGACTCAAAGGTCAGAGCTACAGTGTTTGACCCTTGAGTCTTTGGTTTTACACATTTTATGCTTTACTGAGTCCCAGTTTGGCAGTTGACTTAAGATCCATAATAAGAACTTTTTACAGGAATCGACACACAGAGGTCATAATAAACTGGGAGCTGGGGCACGGCTAATCATTTGGGGGTTTCCACTGTTTACAGGAGAATCCCATCAACATCCCAGAAGATTTCAAGGTTCCAGAGAAGGAATTGTTGCTTCTGGCTGGGAACATTAAGGAGGAATTTGCCATGAAATTTGCATTTGAGTTGCATCTTGGAGGATGAGTACAATTTGAACAGATAGAGATGGAAAGAAAGAAGAGTTTCAGCAAAGGCAGCAGGGAGGGAGAAGGAAGACATGATTCCTCCCCCAGGCATCCTCCAGAACCCTCCACTTTGGTGCCCTGTTCTGAGCACAGAGCCCTTATGTTCCTTACTTGGCAAGAGTGATTGTTACCTGGAAAGGGGCTTCCGATCAGTCTGGGGGTAACTCCACTGACTGAAGAGAAGTGGCTGAAGACAGCGAGGAAAGGCAGCACAGAACAGATACTTCATGGCCCGCTCACTTATCTCCCGTCTACATCCTTACGCATCCCATATCCGGGAGCAAGCTGCTTGTTAGCCTTCCACACACTCCTTTATGCTGCTCTCTCTGCCCGAAATGCCATCCCTGCCTCCCTCACCTTCTGTCCAAGTCTCCCAACCTGTCTATGAGCAACTCAAAGGTTAGATGAGCACTCTCCTCTCCTCCCCCAGGAAGAGGTGGGTCTTCCCATCTCATCAGCTTCCCTGGGCCTCTCACTTGGTACCTCTTACTTTCTGAGCTTCTATTCAGTTTCTTTGGGGTCATGCTGTGATGCTACTTGAGACAGAGACTGTATCCGATTCCTCCTCGGAGACCCAGAACCACCTAGCCCATGCCTGAGAGCACCACACAGGTGAGACAGGGGACCGAGCTTGAATATAGAACTCATGGCGCCACAGCCCAGTTCTGACTCTGAGTTGCAAAACATGCAGGGGCAATGCAAAGCCAACTACACCCACGGAACGCTTTCATTCCATCGCCTGAAACCATGGAAGTGAAACTCTGTGCACTTCAGGGCTTTATAGCTAAATTGGCTTTTGCTTCATCTGAATTTCACAGCTTTATCTTGGGGGACAAATTGCTTCCTGCCAGTATATTGGTGGTTTCCCCAAGGCCCAATATGCTCCACCTGGTGGTGGAGGAAAGATGACCTTGGCGAGAAAAAGGGTCTCTCTGCCCAGCAGGCTACCCAAGCTGAAGTCCAACAGACACTGGGTGCGTGTGTGTGCACGTGTGACCGTGGGCATGCACAGCCGTGTGGGTGTGGGCATGGGCATTTGTCACAGCCTTACCAGCTCAAGCTTCTGTTTTGGAAAATTTTTGTTTGGGGTTCATTCACAAGCAGAGATGAGAGACACAGAAAGAGGGAGAGAGATCTATCCCCCAGGGGTAATCGTGTTACTGAAAACCACCAGCAGCCATCGTGTTTATCTTTCTCATTTATCCAAACCCCCAACAGCCCTCTGCAGCAAATCACATTTCGGCAAGGCAGATTATTCTGTCTGTAGCATAAACTTCTCCCTGCATCTCTCTCAGGAGCAGCCTCTCTAGGTAAATAAAAATCTATTCTAATGGCAACATTTGCAGAAGTAATGTTATTTGCCCTGATTTAGAGAAAACACAACATAGGCTCTGGCAAAGCTGATCATTTTCCTTAGAAATTAATCAAAGGCACATAATTCAGAGGCAACACAAATGTTCCACTGGCAGAGTAGAGGGCTGGTGTGTGTGTGTGTGTGTGTGTGTGTGTGTGTGTGTGTGTCAGCAGAGGTGGGGGCCATGATGAATTAGTCCTGGCTTCTGACCCCTCCCCTGGGGAAGAAGAGTGAGCCCCCTTTCCTATCATGCAAATGGCTTCCAAAGACCAGTTCACAAGATTCATATGGAGCTGAGAAAGATCAAATGGCTGTTTTTCACTGCAAGACGAAGAATCTATAAATTTTGCCCCCAGGGAATATAAAAAACTCAGGCTAGTGGTGACCTCATCTGCCTTTGCAGGGGAGCCTCTGAGAGTGCTGAAGCAGACAATTACCTGGGGGGGGGCATAAGGGGTGGGGGCAGGAAAGACAGGGTTTTAATGACCACAGCACTGTGGGAGAAGCAGGGGAGATTGAGGGGGGAAGATACTGCCTTTCTGAGCCCATTTCAACTCTAGCCCCTGAGGACAGGGAGACAGAATCTGTAATCAATGATTTTCTTTTTTTTCTTTTCTTTCTTTCTTTCTTTTTTTTTTTTTAAATTACAGTACAGCCTTGTTCTGAAGTGCCACTCATTGTAACCAGGACAGCAAGACATCATGACTCGGGATCCAGACTTGCTATCCTCAAATCCCACATCGACCATTTACAAACTAGGTGATCTTGGATAGTTAGCCTTCCTCTGCCCCGGGTTTCTCATTTATAAACTGATTTGATAGGAGTCGTGAGGATTAAATGAGTTCATACGTGCAAGGGTCCTAGAACGGCACCTGATACAGTCAGCATGCCTGCAACCTTTCATACTCTCACCGTTATTCCTAATATTGATGAGATGCGCCATGTGAACCTCCTGCTGGCCCATGTTCTTATGAAAACCACATCACAGGAGAGGATCAAATGTGTAGATTTACATACCTCATAGTTGATTTAAAAGAAAAAAGAGCTCAAAGTGCTCAGGATGGGAGGGTAAGAAGAGTTAATCCAGCCAACCCCTCCCAGTCCAGGATGTCTTTGGACCCAGGCCAAAGACTTGCTGAGGCATTCTGTTTTTCTTGGGTTAGTTATTTAATATCAGCATTTATTGTCAGAGGCCATTCTCTGTCTTCAGAGCAGAAGACATTTAGGGTTGGAAAACACATACGATGGAGACTCAAGACCACAGTTAATGCCAGCGGGCCATGTGATCTGTTCAAGACCCTTTCCCTCTGTGGCTTCAGTTTCTCCATCTGGACAAGGAGGATGTGGCACCAATGGCCTTTAAAGAATCACCCAATATGACCTACAGTCCATTGACCACCCTGGTCCTCTAGGGAGGCTCAGCTTCTGCAGCAGGCAAAGCCTGGGGGTCACCACTGGCCCAGGACTCCAGCTAGAGAGGTGAACTGGGTCAGGAGTTTTTGGTTTCCATCTCAGCAGAGACAGGGGAATCAGAGTGAGCACGAGCCTCCTGGCTGATCCTTCCTGCAGTGGTCTTACAGTGAGGCCAATAACAATGACCAAAGCGGAGGGACTGGCCTCTGTGGATCAGTCACTTTCCCCCAAAGGGCTGCTGATTCTTTTTTTCTTTTTTTTTACGATTTTTTTTTTTTAAATTTTTTTATTCAACAGGGCGCCTGGGTGGCTCAGTGGTTTAAGCCGCTGCCTTCGGCTCAGGTTATGATCTCAGAGTCCTGGGATCAAGCCCCGCATCGGGCTCTCTGCTCAGCGGGGAGCCTGCTTCCTCCTCTCTCTCTGCCTGCCTCTCTGCCTGCTTGTGATTTCTCTGTCTAATAAATAAATAAAAAAATCTTAAAAAAAAAAATAAAAATAAATAAATTTTTTTATTCAACAGATTGAGAGAGAGACCACGCGAGAGAGAACACAAGTAGGGGGAGTGAGAGAGGGAGAAGCAGATTCCCCACTGAACGGGGAGCCCAATGCAGTGCTCGATCCCAGGACCCTAGGATTAGGACCTGAGCCAAAGGCAGACACTTAACGACTGAGCCACCCAGGCGCCCCATGGGCTGCTGATTCTCAGACTTCTTCACTGTGTGACTCTCTGAGGACTCTGGGCTCTGGTAACCCCACCTTCCAGAGGACACTGCTCATGGTGCGGGCCTTGCCACCCCCAACAGCCTCTGGCAACTTGACACTTTGTCTCCTTCTTGTCCCGTGGCCTTGTCAGGGTGACAAGGTGACAGGTGACGACCTTTGGAGAGTGGAGGCTGGCCCGGCTTCCCCTGCATTTCTGTCCCTTGAAACCACGTCTCTCCTCCATAGCAGTTTCAGAACAGGATCTGAGAAATTCCATGTTTTGAATACAGCAAGAGTGCTGCCATCTAGGTAAGGCAGGAGGAATCCATCTGTTCTCCTCTATCAAAGAGTGCGTCATTCAATAAACCCTCTAACAAGAAGGGGGCACCGACCATGTGCTAATGACAGTAGAGGAATCTCTGAATTTGAACTGGTACTCGGAATTGTAGATACCCTTTAAACTTTTTATCTCTTTAAGATTTATGCTACCCTTATGAAAGTGCTACTAGTATGATGTGCATTTTACAACCGGAGACATTGAGGCTCAAAAAGCTTTAGGAACATCACCAGGACTTGACCCAGAGACATTACAACAGGAAATAGAAAACAGCAGAAGACTTCGCCTCTGTCTCATAGAGCGTACACCCCGTTGGAGAAACAGAATGTGGGCTCTGCCTGGCTTTGTCCTGTGCCGCCATTTGATAGATAAGAGAATATACTGTGCAGATTATGAGATATGAAAGTCCACTCACTGGGGCCTAGAGAAGTGGGAAAAGCTGAATGGGTTTTCAGGCAAGCTTTGCGGGATAGAGAGGGTTTCTCTAAGCAAAAAAAGACCAGGTCAGATGAGAAAAATTGCACAAACAAAGGCCACCAAACTGTGCCATTCAAGATCCCATTTCCTTCTGGTTGTCTCAGACTGAGGATGTTGATACAGCTCATGGTCAAGGAGTCTGGAAGCAAATGCTAGGGTGTTCTCTCTCATTTGGAGCTTTGGCTGGCCTGGAGGACTAGGGGTGTCTGCACAGAAACATGCACCAGGGAAGAGCACTAAGGAGAGGTCTTCATGAAACGTGCTAAGGCTCAAATTAAAGTCAAGTCGGATATTCCTAAGAGGCAGCTGCTCTAACATTTTCAACAAATGTCACGAGTGGTAGAAAACATAAAGGTGCGCTCCCAGGATTGTTTACCGGTTTGGATTTTAAAATTCATGCCATGCTTGTGTAATTCTAAAACATATCCATGTTTGTTTCAATTCACTTATTTAATAATTCCACAAATATCTGTTGAGCCCCTGTTCTGTGCTGGGAACCGTTCTGGGCACCTGGGAAAAGCAGTGAACATACACACATGGCAGACCTCATCCTCATGAAGCTGCAACCCAGAGTTTCTTCTCACATTTTGGTAGAAAATGGTAGTTCCTTGGAGATGCAGCACATCCACCTTGAGTTTCTTATACCCCCTGCACCTCACCTGTGGGGATTCCTGGGGGCATGCATCCCCACATTCGAGAAGCAGAGTTCTCAGGAAAGACTGGCAATCCATGGAAACAAACAGGACTTCCCTACTTGACTCTAAGGATTGTGCTGGAAAATCTGGGGGTGGATCTTCCAAAGTCACACATCAGTCACAGAATCTCTCTTCCTCACCTATTATCAACACTCTTAGGAAGAACAAGAACCCTGGCCCTATGATCTGTCATGGTTGCTATTCTGTGATAAGTGATAAACCATCATTTTATTGGGTCAGTGATGGTTCCCCATAACAGAAAATCCAACCCCAAACAGCTTGAAAAATAAGTACCACATTCATTATCTCACCTAGGAAATGTGTGGTGGGGTGGCTCCAACATGATCAATTCAGTGTCCCAACAAGCATCATGAACCTGTATTTCTTGCCCTTTCTTCTCTGCCCCACCAAACATTCTGGCTTGCCCTTCAGGTCCATGTCCTTCTTGGCCCCAGGAAGACTACTGCATTTTCAACCTTTACATGCAAGTGTCCAGAGGAGAGATGACAGCTTGTGTCCTCTATGTGCTTTTGTTTGGTTGATGGTTTTTAGAGCAAGGAACCTACCCAAAAGTCCCATCACATCTCAGCCACAATAATCCCTGGCAAAGTGAGCAGGATTGCCATGCCTGGCTGGGACACTTCTCCATCCTGGAAGATGAATCTTGGATTAAATGGGGGTCTATGAATGAGGGGAAAGGAGAAATGCCTGGTGGGTTGTGAAGAGTATCTGACACCCTGGCTTCCTCTCATATGGTGAATTTCAAGATGGCTCTACCTGATATGGCGACTGAAAGCTCCCATGCATTGATGGCTTCCTACCTGACAAACACTGTTCTTGGCACAGTAAAAGCCATTAATTCCACTTGGCCCCAACCCTGTGTTCTCTTCCAAATCTCTCTCATACTCTAATATTACTTGTCTGCTTATTTATTAGGTTGCCTCCCCAGTTAGAATACAAGCTCTAAGAAGGCAGCACTCATGTCCGTCTTGTTCAGTGTCCCAACATCCAGCATAGCACAAGGCATGTAATTGATACTCAACGAATATTTTTGAAGAAATAAATAAATGAACTCTTTCACAAGGTACGAGATTCTCCCAATGCTTCTATAGCCATTCTTCCTATTTTGCATTTGGGGAAACTGGCTGATAGAGATTAGATGACCTTCTCAAGGTCACATGAGGAGCATATGACACAATCAAACTTTAAACCTACTCTGTCAGAGTCCACATCCTTGCTCTGTCTGCAGTGCCATAAACCCCTGTCCCAGTGAGAAGATAGCTTTTGATTTAATGATTTCTCTTCTTGGGTGGCTGCACACACTTAACTGCAAATTGGAGCCATTCATTCAGTCACCAGTGCTCCTGCTCTTCTCCTGAGTCAGAACCCTCTCTACCTGTCTGTGCAGAGCCTCCCCCCATATACACACATCCATGTCCAGAGTTCACAAAGACACCCATTTTTCTGAAGTCACCACTCTACTCCCTACCTCTATTGTTTCACCCTCTGCCTCTAGCTTAATTATTCCCACACTCAGACCTCATCTCCCCAGGGAGAATGAAAAGCCTCAAGGTCAGGAATACTCCATTACCTCAGGAGGCAACACAGAATAATGGCTAAAACCTCAGATTCCAGCACCAGAAGACCTCTGTGCAAATCCCAACTCCTCCTCTTGTGGATGATGTGAACTCAGGTGAGTTTCTTCACTTCTCCAGGTCTCAGTTTCCTCATCTGTAGAATGGGAATAACAGTGGTATGTAGGGTTGCTGTGAAGACTGAGCTAATGTGTAAAACTTAATGTAAAGTGCATATTAAGAGTCACATAGATGTCAACTATCACTTTTCACTTTTCTTCTTTTCTTTCTCCAACAGTGTCAGGCACCTAAAAAATAGTTTAAAATTCTGGGGGCACCTGGGTGGCTCAGTCAGCTAAAAGTCTGCCTTCAGCTCAGGTCATGATCCCAGGGTCCTGGGATCAAGTCCCACATCGGGCTCTCTGCTCAGCAAGGAGCCTGCTTCTCCTTCTACCTCTGCCTGTTGCTCTTGATCTCTCTGGCAAATAAATAAATAAAATCTTAAAAAAAATTTTTTTTAAATTCCTACTAACTTGAATCCACTAATCCTCTAGCTACCTTCTCAGTATGCAGTATTTCTTGCCTGCCACACTGCAAATTCCAAGGACAGGCATTGCTAGTGTTTTCTCTTTCTTCCCTTTCAGGGTCTGCCATAGTAGAAAGAACTAGATAGGTCGTCATAAATCCTTATGGAAATGAACAAAGCAAAAAGGCCTTGAGCTTTGGGGAAAATTCTCATTTGATTTTCTTTTCTGCCTTTCCTCTCTCCTTTAATTGTACATCTCTTCTTTCTTCCTGAAATCAGATTAAGCCCCACTGAGGCTAAACCAAAAGTGTTTCAAGTCATTTTCCTAATGGATATGAATTGACCGTAATCCTTTTGTTTTGTGGCTACTGGCAGTTGGTCAGGCAGGTGACTGAGATGAAGATTTTATTCACTCCCAAAATATAGTATTAGCTTACAAAATGTCAACCCTCTCCTGCACTGGAGAGTCATTTATGATAACATTGTAGCTAAAGGAAAGGGCCCCAAGAAACCTTAATTGGCCCTTAGCTGATTTTAGGAACCAGACCTTCCTTGTAATTTGCTGCAAAACTCACACAATTCTCTGAAATAAGAAGATCAGTCATGGGACACTGCAGTGAGAACATTATAGAAAATAGCTCAAGGACAGATCTGTGTACCACAGATTCGTTACGAAGTTAGGACCAGACCCAACCTCCAATGTACTTGTCTTTGGGAGAACTCATTTCTTTCTTTTTAGTTTTTTAAAGATTTATTTATTTATTTTTAAAGAGAGAGAACACACAAGTGGGGGGAGGGGCAGAGGGAAAGAAAGGGAGGGAGAGCCTCTCAAGCAGACTCCCCAGTGAACGCAGAGCCCAATGCGGGGACCCATCTAAGGAGCCTGGAATCATGACCTGAGCCAAAACCAAGAGTCGGACACAACCAACTGAGCCACCCAGGCGCCCCTGGGAGGACTCATTTTTTATCAAGACTTGACTTTTAAAGGCAATGGGAAGAGGTGGTCCCAACAAGATTTCTTTTGATCCACACGCAAGTGAAAGCAAACAGAAATATTGATAACAGTGGAAAACAGGAAAGCTGATTTACTTTGGGCAGGAAACTGTTTTTGCCAAAAGATGAGTCTGGAATGGAATTAAAAACATGTAAGTATTTCGCTTGAGGCCATTCCAAGTGGCACCTGCGCTCATGGGCATACCGTGGATCTCATTACCATAGAACACGGCTGGCCAATGAGTGTTATTTTGCATAACATTTCTGATCAGTTATAGTGGCTGCTGAGAACACAGTATCCAAAAGGATTCTCCTGTTGCGTTTCAGCTCAGTAAGAGAGAATGCTGGAACCATTCGGCAAGGTCTACTGTGGCAGAGGACCTGAAACCCTTGTACTATAAGGACTTGCCATCCTCAACTTGGAATAGTGGGAGCAAGTAGGATTTCTGACACACATAGGGACATACCTATGAAGCTCTGTTGTGTTATTATTTTCAATTACCACTTCTCATTGCCAACAACAGCATAAATCACAAACATGAATATCTAAAGTTAGAGCACTTCCTTCAAAGTGTCAAATCAGTGGGCTCTCTCAGTCCCTGTTTCCTTTTCATGAGAGCCATTGTGACAGGTTTGCCAGTGAGAGAAACAGGTCTATGTTGAGGAACTATTTTATGGTAATAAAGGAGAAAAACGTAAATGCCAGTGTGGCTCATGGCAAACAACTCCCTAAGTAAGACTAACCTTGAAGCAAACTTCATACACCCACCCCCATTTCCACAGGAGGTTCAGGAACGTCCTTAAAAGAGAGGTCTTGCTCATTCCTACCAATTACTGGAAGAACCAGCTGGTGAGTAACTTACCTGTTCCCTGACACTTGACTTGAGATCTGCGTCATTGGTTCAGAACAGTCAAAGGAAACAGGAAGCGATATGCAGGAGAAAAGATCATGTCCCCAAAGGCAACTCAGGCTCCCTACTGACACTGCCCCCAACCTAGGCTCTGACAGCCATTTGGCAAATCAACCCCTCCAGCACTGTTGTCAGCGACAGCTTGAGAGAGGGCTGAGGCAATTTTCCCTTTCTTGAGAGGAGTCAATGCAGCAAGAAACCACTTCTCTGCACACTGTGTGGGGATCTGCAGTCTAATGGAAAAGGCAACATGGGTTCAGGACAAGGGGAGGTTTCCCTGTCCTCTGAGACCAGAGTGCCAGAGACCAGCAGTAATAGAGACAGTGCAAATACTTCTAAAGACATTTCACTCTTTCCAAGGTTCATCCCTCTAAGTCTCAATGGCAGTTTGAGATGGAAGAGATGGAAGAGGGCTTTTCTGTGAAACAGAGGCCCACAGTCCCACATTCTGACTGATCAGCTAGCTCCCCTCTAGCTGATGAAAACGAGAAGACCTCTTCAGCAATACCAAGAAAGATATCTGGAAAAAGGCAACAGAGTTAGACTAGATATTGGCTCAGAAACGTCACTGTCCTCCTTTCCCTCCCTTTTCTGACATCAATAAGCACAGAATGAGCTCCGGTTGCTAACAAACTTCTTGATGAAAATCTGAACAATGTTTTCTGTTTTACCTTATGAAGTGGAAAGTCCCCAAAGGGGGAAAAGAAGGACTACAGTCTAGTTGGAAATTAAGTTAAACTCAATTAATTTGCATAAATGCATTGGGTTGCTTTGGTATTGTAATTAATTCTCAGTTTCTAAAGAGGAGCTTGTCCCTGCAGACTGTGTCCCAGAGTGCACCATGTGCAATGGCTTTAACTTGGCTGGCAGCCTGGCTACAAGGGCATCAGCAGATGGACGGTAAGCTCTCTGAGGACAGACAGAAGGCTGCTGTTGCTTTGTTGGATAAATACGTGATGTGTTCACTTGATAAATATTTATAGAGCATCAGCACATTCGTGGGACCTAAAAGTGAACAAAACAGATGGCTGCCTACCTTCATGGATCTTACATTCTAAGTGGGGAGAGGCAGATTCTAAACAAGCAACCCAATCAACAAACGAGACCCTTTCAGGTGTGACAAATTTTATATGGTACTATAAAGAAATAAAATGAGGTATGAAAATAAAAAGCAACTCGAGGGGAAGACATCCAAGAACTGAGAAGTAAATGACTGAGAGTCAGCCGTCACTCCTAGCAGGGGCAATGGTGTGCACAGGTGCCATAGGTGGGCAATCTTGGCATGTTCCAAGGACAGAAGGCAGACCAGCATGAGTGGAACCTGGTAAATGAGAGGGAGAAAGACATAAGAGGAGACTGGTGGAATAGAGAGGGACTAGGTCGTGGTATAGAGTTCTAGTCTAAGTCCAGCGTTCTCTGGGTTCTAGTCTAAGTCCAACGAGAAGTCACTGGAAGAATTTTAAGTGAGAGAAATGGCATGATCTGATAAAAATTCACTCTGGCTTTTATTTGCAAAATGGATTATAGAGGGTCAGAATGGATGCATCTGAGATGCATATTCTCATTCTAAATCTGGGTTGGGGGGTAGGTGAGGAGCTGTGGAGCAAAAAGAGGGAGGCAAGAAGTAAACAGGTTATATTGATTGAATATAAGATAAGCTGCTATATCAAAAAGATCCCACAATACAGTAGCTCATAAGAGATACAAGTTTATCTCTCTTGTGTAAGTCCACAGTTGAGCAGTCTGGGCTCACTTAACTTGCCTGTGAAGTTATCAAGGACATAAGCCACTAAAGTGAACAAGCCAAGCCCAACCTATGGTTTCTATCTCTAGATCCTAGATAAATGCTTTAGCTTTGCCATCCCACAGACATGAAAAGGGGGCAAAGGGAGAAATACAGGAAGTGGTGTACTGATCAATGTTTAATAACGGGTTTTCTTGAGGGTGAAGGGTGGAGGGTGTGGAAGGGAGGGACTGGATATGCAATATTTGCTGATTTCCATGGTGTAAATCTTCCACCACAGTTGATTTCAAGTTATCTACTTGACCTCACTAAATTCAGTTAGAGATGCATACAATGGAGTCTCATAGGTCCTGGTAGGTTCACTCTGGCATACCACTGGCTCCAGAGCAAAGCTTCTACTATAAGCTAATCCCATCTGAGATCATGACAAGTTATAGCACACCCAAGAACACTGGGCTGTAGGGTTTGGGGGAAGCCACACATTGATTAGTGCAAAAGCATACAAAAATCTACTTAAATTCACAGAAAAGGAAATTTTTAAATGATAGGTGTAAGTATGGGGGATGCTTACAGCAATAAAACTATTCTGAATGATACTCTAAGGGTGGATACATGCCATTATACACTTGGGAAAATTCCACAGACTGTCTAACAGGAAGAGTGAGTCCTAATGTAAATTAGGGTTAGTTAATAATATCAATATTGGCTTATTAATTTTAACAAATGTACTATACCAATGCATATGTCAACAGAGGGGAATTTGAGGGAAGGGGCAGCAGGGAGTATGTTGGAACGCTCTGTACTTTCCACTCATTTTTTTTGTAAACTCAGAAGCACTTTAAATATAGTCTATTAAGGGGCACCTGGGTGGCTCAGTCATTAGGCGTCTGCCTTCAGCTCAGGTCATGATCCCAGGGTCCTGGGATCAAGCCCCGCATCATGTTCCCTACTCAGCAGGAAGCCTGCTTCTCCCTCTCCCACTGCCCCTGCTTGTGTGCTGTCTCTTGCTATGTCACTCTCTCCAAATAAACAAATAAAATCTTAAAAAAGACAGCCTATTAATTAAAAATATATATCGAGAAAAAAGCAACAACATGTGTATGTGTATAAATGTGAATGTGTACACAGGGGTGTGTGTTTGTGTATGTGTTTGACAGGAGGAACCTCACAGACCTGATGGCAGGAGACCTGAATGACTGTACTCCAAGCCTTGCAGAGCAAGATCAAAGGTAATCCTGTGAAGGAAATGCCCATATTTCTTCAGTCAGCCTGCTACCTTCCTCTACAATAATTTGGAGCTTATGGTGGACCTGCCGAAAACTGCACTTTCACTGACTGGAGACATTTCCAAAGAGAAGAATTGTAAATCAGTGGTCATCCCTGTCTTTCACCCCTTCCCATACAAATCTCTTCTCTGCAATCTTATTGGAAACAACCATGTGTGTTCTATTTTGGGGCTGAGGAAAGACACCAAGAGGGACCATGAGAGGAGTCACTTTCTGCTTCTCCCTGCTCCTACCCCAAAGACAAATAACTAAAAGATCATCTTTCATGTCCCATATATCCCATTTCCTTATTATGTTACAGTAGCTTGAATGATGGCCCCCTAAAGATGACTATACACTAATCCACAGAACATGGGAATATGTTCCTGATATGGCAAAAGGGACATTGCCAATGTGATCAAGTTAAGGATCCTGAGATGGAACTTGATCCTGGACTGTCCAGTTCAACTCAATGTAGTCACAAGGGTCCTTATAAAACAGAAAGCTATGTAAGGGAAGCAGAGGGACAGGGAGAGAGATTAGAAGGTATGATGCTGCTGGCTTTGAAGATGGAAGATGGGCCATGTGCCAAGGAATGCAAACAGCTTCTAAAAGCTGAGAAACGCAAGGAAACTGATTCTTCCCTAAAGCATCCAGAAGGAATGCAGCCCTCTTGACCCATTTTAGAACTTCTGACTTCCCAAGCTGAAAGAGAATTAAGAAACACTAAGTTTGTGGTAATTTGTGCCAGCAATTTGTGATGCCATAGGAAACTAATATATGTACCTTCTACCTAGAATTCTGCTCCATCTGTACCATCAAACTACCCAGGTGTCTCCTCTGCCTATCCTGTTCTTGTAGCTCTTACCTTAATTCCGTGGTTCCCAGGCCAAGCCCAAACAGAGCACATGCCACCATCTTGCCTCTCTGTTCTTAGTCTGGCATAATTGCTAGTGGGCAGATAAAGACACTCAAAAGAGCATTTGTTCAATGAGTGTATGTTGATTTGCAAAGTCATTCCCTGCTTACAAGGATAATGTAGGGCTTTTATGGTTTTTAGTATTTTATTTTCAGCTGTGCTGTTTGCTTTAATCTACTAATCTACCCTCCATCCCATAAGAAACCAACCCACACACATGGTGGCTTCTAGCTGGAAGGACACAGATTTTTTGTTGTTGTTGTTTTGACCTGCCCCCATCATCTGAGATCTTTATGGGGCTCCTCTTCCCAGAACTTCTTACTGGAAAATTCCATCTCAACTTCTTTTTGTGTGGGGCACCAATCTAAACTAGAATCAGATGGAAGCTCTATAGAGCCCCAAAATACACAGCCATGGGCTGGGGTCCAAAAGAGACAGTGACTGTACCTGAGCTAGCAGAATAGCTAGCATGTGAAACTAAAAAAAAAAAACATCTGGGAGCTGCACGGGCTTGTTGGGCGCACAAAGAGGGAAATGCTCCCAAGTCACAGATTTTACCCCCAAACTGGCCATCCACCTCAGATACACAAAGTCCTAGCTCATAAGGGGACTAGGTGACAAATGGTAAGGAAATGAGATCCCAAGATGAAAAACCCATTCAAAGGAGGTCTCCTTCTGTGGGGGGGTCACAGAGTCTGGGAGTACAGGAAAATGCATTGCAAAGAAACATAAAAACCAGTAGTTCAACTTCTCTTCTGAACCAGACCAGTTACTTCTCCTCTCAGACCTTGGTTGGACCACTCAGACAGCAAATGTCTGGGTCGCTCTTTGCAGCATAAATATAATAAGAAAGGCACATTCACAGGGCATCTGGGTAGCACAGTCAGTTAGGCGTCCAACTCTTGATTTTATTTCAGGTCATGATCTCAGGTCCTAGGGATTGATCCCCGGGTCCATCTCCATGGTCAGCACAGAGTCTGCTCTGGATTCTCTCTCTCTCCATCTCCCTCTGCCCCTCCTTCCACTCATGGGCCCACATGTGTACGCACTCGCTCACTCTCTCTCTCAAATAAATAAATCTTCAGCAAAAAAAAAAAAAAGCAAGACACATTTGTTTTTAACTCAGGGTAAGTCAGAAAGCAATGAAATGATGAAATGATCACATTAACTTTCTAGATTTTAATATTGAATCATTTTCCTTTTTTGGTTCTCTACAAAATGACTGAATTCATTCAACCAAAAATACACACACCCAGTTGGGCAGAGTGTTGTTCCACTAAGGTGGCAATGACCATGGGACAATCACCACTTTTCACCCTCGTCCCTCTTTGATTCCGTTCTATGAACCTGGGAAATGCCAAGTGTCAAATATTTCTAGTTACCTAAGCCTTTCAAGATGGGCTTCCATTTCTTGGAAATAACACTAAGCAGGAGACTTCAGAGAAGGCACCATTTAAATGTCCCAAATTGATTTGCCTTATGATGTCGGGAGCAGAGGAGAAGGAGGAAGATACCAATTAAACTGAACCCTCAGGCACAGACATCTCATTACAGGCATCTGCTGAGTGGAAACTGCTCAGGACCACCTCCACTGCACAGTCCTCATCTCCAGTGACTGCCCACTTCTTAGAATGACCTGCAGGCTAATGACAGAACATGATTTCAGTCATTCCAAATGAGACCCCGTAACCAACATTTGGCTTTTCTGTAGGGGTTCATTTAAAACTCACTCCCCACAGTTCTAGGCAGAAAAATTCATATCAACTTAAATACAAGGAAATGCCCCAAGCTCATGCAACTCCAGGGAAGACTGGCAGAATCCACCTGATATGAAGAAAGGTACTTGTGTCTTTCTAGTTCTGTTCTGTATAGACAAGTGTCAGACAAGGGCATTCTCCTGGTGCTCAGCTTTGGTCCTAACTACATCCCATGAAATGATGGAGGATAAAGTTCGTAGAAGAAATACAGGTTAACAACCGTAGGGAAAATGTTTGATCTCCATTGTAATCAAAGATGTTTAAGTTTACATAACAGTGAGAAACCACTCTTGTCTGTAAGATATGGGAAGATATATACATATATGTAACATATATAGATATATATCAGATATATACAGATATATATATGTATATGAATAGATGTAGAATAAATATCAGAACGGGTGAAGTTGGTATGTAATCAACTTTCTCATAATATGCTAGGGACACTGTTTTAGAAAGAAAACCAGTCATTTATACAAGAATTTTAAAAAGAACCCTATGAACTAATCATACCACTTCTGAAAAGTAGTTGAAGGCAATTACCCAACACTTACTGCACAAAATCTTCAAAGCAGTATTATCCATAGCAGCAAAAACAATAAAAATAATAAAAGGAAGCATTTTAACTAGCCCTTAGATAACTAGGGCACACCCACATGATGGAATATTATGCCACCTTTAAAAAGTATATCACCACCATCTTAAAATACCTGAAAGATGTTTAAAATGTAAGTATCATATTACATTTAAAGGAAAGGATAGCACTGTGGTCTGAGACTATTCCAGGAATAATCTCAGTCTTTTGGTTCTGGTTAAAACCTGATTTGTGCCCCAGTATGTGGTCATTCTGGAGAAAGTTCCATGTGCATTGGAGAATGATTATTCTGTTGTTTTAGGGTGGAATGTACTGTATATGTCTATGAGGTCCATCTGGTCCAGTGTGTCATTCAAAGCGTTTGTTTCTTTATTGATTTTCTGCTTAGATGATCTGTCTGTTGCTGAGAGTGGAGTGTTGAGGTCTCCTACTATTAATGTATCACTATCAATATGTCTCATTAGCCACTAGGAAAATTCAAATCAAAACCACATTGAGATACCACCTTACACCAGTTAGAATAGCAAAAATTAACAAGGCAGGAAACAACAAACATTGGAGAGGTTGTGGAGAAAGGGGAACCCTCTTATACTGTTCATGGGAATGCAAGCTGGTACAGCCACTTTGGAAAACAGCGTGGAGGTTCCTCAAAACGTTTAAAATAGAGCTACCCTATGACCCAGCAATTGCACTACTGGATATTTACCCAAAGATACAGATGTAGTGAAAAGAAGGGCCATATGCACCCCAATGTTCATAACAGCAATGTCCACAATAGCCAAACTGTGGAAAGAGCCGAGATGCCCTTCAACAGATGAATGGATGAAGAAGATGTGGTTCATATACACAATGGGATATTATTCAGCCACCAGAAAGGATGAATACTCAACTTCTGCATCAACATGGATGGAACCGGAGGAGATTATGCTGAGTGAAATAAGTCAAACAGAGAAAGTCAATTATGATGTGGTTTTACTTATTTGTGGAACATAGGAATAGCATGGAGGATATTAGGAGAAGGAAGGGAAAAACGAAGGGGGGGAAATCTGAGGGGGAAAAGAACCATGAAAGACTATGGACTCTGGGAAACAAACTGAGGGTTTTAGAGGGGAGCGGGTGGGGGGATGGGTGAGCCCAGTGATGGGTATTAAGAAGGGAACCTATTGCATGGACACTGGGTGTTATACCCCAACAGTGAATCACGGATCTCTATATCAAAAACTAATGATGTACTGTATGGTAACTAAAATAACATAATAAATAAATAAATACATACATACATACATACATAAAATAATTGTGATGACAGAAACAATCCCTGGATATGAGAAAAGAAAAAAAGAATTAGATCTTTCTCTAAAAAAATAAAAATTTTTTAAAAATGAAGGAAAGGATAAGTTGTATATACCATAGGCTGACAGCTTCTGGGGGAATAACCTTAGAGTAATGTAAGGACATCAAAATGCAATTGGAATGAGGCGCCTGGGTGGCTCAGTGGGTTAAAGCCTCTGCCTTCAGCTCAGGTCATGATCCCAGGGTCCTGGGATGGAGCCCCGAATTGGGCTCTCTGCTCAGCGGGGAGCCTGCTTCCCCATCTCTCTCTGCCTGCCTCTCTGCCTGTTTGTGATCTCTGTCTGTCAAATCAATCAATCGATCGATCGATCAATCTTAAAAAAAATAAAAATTAAAAAAATTAAAAATAAAAATTTTTTTAAAAATACAATTGGAAGGTCTGATTATGGAATATATTTTCATTCTTATTTTGCATTTTTCAATTTTCACATCAAGCACATACTATTTTCATAATCAAAAGAAATGTAATTAAAAAAAGAAACTATGTTTTGAAACATAAGTAAAAAGGAAAGAATGAAAGTGCAAGGAAAAAGTAGCCCATTTAGACCTCTACTCTAGGGAAGAGGAACTGTAGGAAAGCCCACATCCTGTTTTAATCCATATGCAAATAAAACCCTCATCTTTATATGCAGATATTCATGAATATGGAGAATCTGGCAGCTGAAACTAGTACTTTGATGTATGCCAATGCATGCAGAGCTATTAGAAAGAGGATTTGTGATAATCCTGTTGACACTACCCAAAGAACCTTACCTATTCCAGAGCCCAAACGGAGCTCAAAAATATCATAGAAAGACAAACAGCACGGGGTAATTTAGCAATTAAGGGAATCACAGTAAACAGATTGGAGGATGAGCTGATTTATCCCCATTTCCAAAGTTTCAATAATAGATTTCTTTGGAGGGTAAGACAGAATAAAAACCTTGAAAGCTAATACTTCCTTTGAGAAACAGTAGGGGAAGGAAATGTTTCCTTTCCCACTTTGGAAAGGTTAGGGCTATGAAAAGCTACAATAAAATGCTTTGGAATCCCACAGAGCAGCATGTATCACAGGACAAATTATGGCTCTGGCTGTGGAATAATCCTCTGCACCATCGCTGAGCTGAGACACCCCCAGCACAGGAGTTTTGCTCACTTCGAACCCCAAACAATTTTGTATGTAACAGATTCCGGAAAAATTCCTTTAGACTGGTTTGCAGGAAGCAGTATTTGATGTGGGAACCGAAGGCGGAAGAAAACTTACTCAATTTCCTTACTATCTCCAGCCTATTGACAAGTCCTTGAAATAGGCAGAGTGATATGCCTCTAGGAACTCAGCTGCCTCGATGGTAATACTTTGTAAAGGGCAAAAGGCAATCTCTGTCTGACTCCCAGGATCCTGTGAGTCTACTTTAACATACAAAAATGCCTTTGGTTCTGGGATCAAGTCCCACACTGGGCTCCTTGCTCAGGAAGGAGCCTGTTTTTCTCTCTCTGCCTGCCACTCCCCCTGTTTGTACCCTCTCTGTCTCTCTTTCTCACTCTCTCTTGCTCTTGCTCTCCCTCTTGCTCTGGCAAAGAAATAAAATATTTTTTTAAAAAAAAATTCCTTTGGCTGGGGCACCTCAGTGGCTCAGTGGGTTAAGCCACTGCCTTGGGCTCAGGTCATGATCCCCGGGTCCTGGGATGGAGCCCCACATCAGGATCTCTGCTCAGCAGGGATCCTGCTTCCTCCTCTCTCTCTGCCTGCCTCTCTGTCTACTTGTAATCTCTGTCTGTCATATAAATAAATAAAAATATTTTTAAAAAAATCCTTTGGAAACTTCCTTTTATCTCTACCCGTCCCACCCAAGATACTAGTTGCCAAACATTCCCCAAATGTATGACCCACAGATATACATCTGAAGGGTCTCATGACTGAGGGTTTACTAAATAGTAATAAATGACCTTTTCCTAAACAAGAGCTAGCCCTCTCAATATCCTGGAAAACTTGTTTCCAAAATACCTGGGAGGCTTACGCTATCCCTAACCCCCTCCCAACCTAAAAGTACATAATGGGCCATTCCTTGACCCACTGCAGCTTTTTCTGCCCAAGGGTCCCATCCCTGTGCTTTAATTCCCACCTTTTTGCATCAGAGACATCTCAAGAATTCATTCTTGGCCATCAGCTTTGAACCCTAACATCTTTCCTACATCAGTTTTGACTTCTCTGCCAGACTGCTGCCCCATGGAACCTGCTCTGACTTGAGACTTTTGATAATCTGTTTTGCCAGAAAATACATGGGATGATAGAAGAGAATCCATTTTAGGAAATTGCTAAAGAAAAAAAAAATTGACAAAGATGCAATCTTATTTTAAAGGCCCAATACATGAGTAATAATGTGAATGACAGTGAGTATGGGGCAGTTAACAGTGAATTTCCACACTAAATATGAATCTTTCATGTCTTTCCTCCCTGAGACTCTGCTTCTGTAACTATAAAGTAGAGGTAGGAGGGTGGATGGTGGGGTTGGAGTTGGGGCGGGGGTTGCATTCGGTGAGTTCTGGGTCCCATTACAGGGTTAACGTTCACTGACCTGAAGAAGAGGAGGCTGAGAAGTCTCATTAGGGTGGAGGGAAGCCCCTTCCAAGAAAGAGATTATGCAAACCGCACAACTGTCCCAGACAGCACTGTCCACATCGCTGACGCACAGTTGGTAAGACTGCACAGTGCCTTCTGGATGTTAGGGTTTAACCACACCCAACACTCAGTTGTCTACTTTGAAGCCCTTGCCCTGGAAACCAGAATCAATTGCTCTGTATCCCAGCAGACCTCAAACTATACATTACTCAGGGAATCGTCTCTGAGCTCAAGTTCTTGATGGTCAAGCTGTCAACACCGGGTGGCCTCGCTCACATTCAATCTTGGATGCCTGCTCCTTCTGTGGGCAGGAAACAAAGCCGCTGCCCTGGGTAGGGTCATGACCCCACCTGCCCCATCAGTCTGCTGCCATAATTAGAAATTTCCCTTGTTAAGTCTTTCGATGGTTCCCAAGCCTCTATCCATCACAGAGAACACGTTCCTTTGAACAAAGACCCCAGGTGACAGCGAGAACCAACTGATTCATCAAATCAGTGTGTTCACAAGCTATAGTGGTTGATCAATATGTTGAATATAACCCCTGGTTATGTGTCACTAAAAAAAAAGAAAAAAAAGTCACTAAAATGCAGAGGAAGTGATATTGACTAACTTCCATTCTAGTCCAGCTCTATTACATACTTGCAAAATGGACCCAAATGGACTACTTATTCTCTGGACCTTGGTTTTCTTTTCTAGAGAGTGTTTGGGTCTGTTCAGAAGGATTTTGCTATTTTATTCTATTTTATTTTACTTTAACCTGTTTAGGGTTAAAGCAGACTCCGAAAAATCATGTGACAGATGTGGGTGTCTGCACAGAGGACCTACAGCTTTTATCAGAGTCTCAAAGGGATCCATAATCCAAAAGTCAATTAAAAGCCACTTCTTTAAGCAAATCCAGAATTTGCACACAGGAGGGGCTTGGTGGCAGCATGCTGGTTGGCAAATGATTATCTGCAAGCTGTATTTGCCCCACTAGCACAATCATTTTATTTACACCATATGACACAGATCAATAGGAAGGACAGAATTTTCTAAAGATGCATTACCTCAAGCAAAGAAAATAGTAGTTATTAGTCCATGTTGGTGGTGGTGTTACTTTCTTACAAAGAGTGTCACTGCTGCTTATGATGACTTTGGGGATGAAGGAGAGGCCAAAGCATCCCCAGGTCAATTCTTGGCTCCAAGATCTCAGAATGCTCCATAATGTCCATTTGGAATTGTAAGGTATAGAGAAGATCCAAAGAAAGTAGTGCTTTCTCCATGGAAAGCAAGCCTAGGAGACCAGAAATATGAGAAGACCAAGGCATGCCACCTGCAAGACCAAGGAACCAGGCTGATGGGCACCTCAACTGAATCTATCCCATCTTATAGCTGTCTCCTTAAAAATCTACTTGCCTCTACACCCTGTCTCAATGTGACTGCAGTGAATACACCAGCCTATTCTACTCAAGTGGTGGTAAGAATGAGGCACTGAATGAACTAAAAAGGATGGTAACAAATTTGCCAGAAAGAAAAGTTTGATTAGATTTGCATAATCATGCAAATAATGACAGTCCCCACTTTGTGCTTGGATGCCAACTCTCCTGGAGGTGTTACCATCGTTATTCCATAGGAATCATCATGATGAAAACACACAAAAGCAAAAGAATATTGTGTCCAAAACTCTGTGGGGTGATGTGGAAATCAGCATTAAGTGAGCTGATGGCACATCATTAAATAAGAAACCTTGTTTCCCCATAGGCTTCCCTGAAGAACTGCATTAATTCAGAAAACTTAGTTGGGGAAGGGTAACTCTTTCCTGGAAAGCATAAATGTGCAAAGACTATGTTTAAAGTCCTTGTGGACCATTGTTCAGCCATAATGACCTCCTGGGGGAGTTTTCCAAGCACTCACAGGTATCAATTTATGACAAATGCACAGAAATTTAGGAAGGCTATTCAAGATGGCGTTAGGATCATAAGTAAGTTGGTGACCTCCCAGTGACCACCATAGAAACAAAAACACCACCACAACTACTAGGCACTCAGTGAAACAATACTGGAAAGAATTTAAATGTCCAACGTTAAAGAAAAATGGCGGCAAATTACAATATATTCGTAAAGTAATGATGATGCTGTCACTGAAATTTATGCACATGAATATTTAAGGACAGGAGAAGAAAGTTATGATATGTTAAATGAATAAATCAGGATTAAAAGTTGTATATAAATAAAGCATGATCCCTGCTCTGTTTAAAAAATACTCTAACAGAGATAACCATTAGTAACATTTGTTGTACAAGTGACTTCCTATACAAGTGACTTTTCTTCCTTATAGTTCTTCATTGAAAAAGATAAACACCTTAAAACCTGATCTTTCTGACCAAGAAAGAACTTTTGAATGGGGATATCTAAAAATAAAGGGCTTTTCCTCAAATTAGGAGGACATATTTTTTTTTTCTTCCCCTGGGATGGTAATCTGCTATATCTGATGAACAAAAGGGACTTAATATATCTGGTCTACCGCTGGCAGGAGCTTCAAACTCCTCATTAGCCTTCCCTTCCTGTCCCTTCCCCCAGCTCCTCTGAGTCCCAAGATAGAACACAGCAGAGAACAACAGCCTTTGTCCTGTTCCTAGCCAGTAGATTCTGGCACAATTGCGGGGACCCACAGTCCCCCTACTTGTGACCCCAAATGGACCCTGAGCTAGAATGCCATCTGTTGCTAGTACTTGGAAGCCAGCCTAAAGCACCAACACAGGTACGGGACTGAGAATGGAAATCACTGCAGAAACAAGACTCCATTCCCACCATCAACAGCCACTAAGCCTGGCTTTGAGGATTCTTCTGCCAGAAGCATGTTCTCCAAGTCAGGTGTAGGAGAAAATGCAAAGAATGAATCCTGCTAGAATCCTAGTTCCGCCTGTTATGAACCATGTGGCTTTGGGCAAATGGTTCAACCTCGTTGATCCTTAATGTTCCCTCTCTAAAATAATATCTATAACCTAGACAATTGTTTCAAGAATTAAGTGAGATCACATATATACCATATTTTGGCCAGGGCCATCTGTGCGCTCCGGGATCAGTCAACAATCCCTGTGAAAGGAAAAGCTTTGCCTCATTCTATTGCTGTAGAAATATGTTGCCCTAAGGCACAGCTATCCATAGTGACCAAGAACTCACTGCAGAGACAGAAAAAAAAAAAAATAGCGTTAAGGGCGCCTGGGTGGCTCAGTGGGTTAAGCCGCTGCCTTCGGCTCAGGTCATGATCTCAGGGTCCTGGGATCGAGTCCCGCATTGGGCTCTCTGCTCAGCAAGAAGCCTGCTTCCCTCTCTCTCTCTCTGCCTGCCTCTCTGTCTACTTGTGATCTCTCTCTGTCAAATAAATAAATAAAATCTTTAAAAAAAAATAGCGTTAATAAAAGTCTTCAATTAAGGCACCAAGATAGTGGTACCAATTCCCTAGGGAATTCAGATTAGAAAAAAGGCAAAACAAAGAAGACAATCATCAGAATCGCTGTGAAGGAGGTCCCGTTTGAGCTGGGCTTCGGCGGGTAAGTAAGAAAAAAATATATTTTTTTCTCTCTCTAAGCTAATACACTTATTCTTGGTAAATGCCCCCAACAGGACCATCCTGCAACATCACTTATATAGTCATAAAAAGGTGCAGTCACATTTGTTTTAAATAGCTATCCTTCTTTCCCTTCCTCCTTCCCTTGCTCTCAATCCTACTCCTATTTTTCATTTTAAGGAGTTTAAGGTTAATGTGTTTGGGGATTTGTTTGGAAAGGAAAAATATCACAAAATTGGGAATATTTGCAGGTTATGGAAGCCTACACGTTATGGGGGTGGTCTTCTCTTTCAGATGGCAGATGTATTTATCAGTCAAATGGTTGGATGCTAGTCTAAGCATCACAGATTTTACCCTGAGATGCATCTGGTTAGGTAGAAAGTTAGCCCAGGTGGGTACCTACAGTCACTTTTAGGTCCTGTGTAGAGCTCCATAATCCTACAAGTTTCCCTAAGAGAGGGGGCTGCTTTTCTAATTGGCTCTAATAATTCCTGAAGTATGTTCCTCCTTGACTATCTGTTTTGTTGTCCAAGAAATATTTACCAATTGGGAAAGATTGGATCACACAGCATGCAGTGCCTCCATGCCTGGGGACACTGTGGTTAATGAGGAAGAGTAAATCCTTGACTTCATAGAGCCACATTCTGGGGAGAAATAGGATGCATGGCCATATAAACAATCACACACAGAAGATGAGTTCAGATGGTACAGTGTGTCACGAAGAAACATGGCAGGGCAATGGGATGACTCTAGAAGGATGTTCACCAAGACCTCTTGAAGGAGATGCCTTCTAAGTAGAAACCAGAGCTATGACAAGGAGACTTGCCTCTTTATTGACTTCAGCCATGTTCCTCACTTCTCCTAGAGAAACAATAGACCCTATGGAATAACACTCTCTAGACTGTTGTGTTGGTCTGCCATTCTGCTTCAACAAGCATTGACAGCAGACCTATGATGAATGAGTTGTAAGGAAGGAAAAGTACTACAATGGCTAAAGCACAAGTATGTGAAAGCATCACTAATTACACTGTGCAGGGTTTCTCTTCTAAAACTGCTACCTTCCCAGCTAGACTAGGGTCAACATGACAAACTGTTATGCACAGAAAAGTAACTGAAGAGCTGTCTGAAGAAATAGACAAGGACTTCTCAGAGAGAGTGATGTTTCCACTGGTTCATAAAGGAAGAGTTGGAATTGTCTGGGCCGAGAAGAGCAGAGATTTCTAGCACAGAAAAGAACTTAATACCTGTGACTAGAGTCAAAGAAGAATTTCTGGGAGAAAGGAGAGCTGAGGCGCAAAGTGGGGGTGGGAAGACCACTTGAGTTACAACTACAAAGAGATTTGGATGCTTCACTAAGACACTGAGACACAAATCAGGTGGCAGTGGTGGGGGAATGGTAATCTGGGGCAAGACATGGCCAGATGATTGCACAAGGAAGATTATTATGGGTGCTGGTTCGAGAAAGGTAGAGTCCAACTAATCCAGGGGAGAGAAGGTCCGACTAGAACATCTCTTTCCTGGGCAACATCAAACCCCAGCCTGGAAGATCCTACTTGATTGATTTGCTTAACAAATTGTATAAAAGACAACAGGCAGAGGGCTAAGTCATAGTTATCATGGTTTGTTTTCAGACAAGCCTTCACAACTGACATATGCTCATTCTCTCATAATTCATCCTTCATTCAACAAATTGAACTAAATAAACACTTCCTATGATCCAGGTGTAGGACTTGGCATTGGGGTGTAGAGCATCAAACTTGACCGTGCCTGTCCTTGAGGAATCTATGGTCTTGAGGTGGTGTTGGACTACTAAACAGACTGGAAGAACAACCAATCCAGAGAGGAAATCTCTGCAGAGGGGGTGACGTCTGAGCAGGGACCTAAAGGATGAGGACATATTAACCAGGTGAGAAGGAGGGAAGGATGTTCCAGGCAGAGACTGATACACAGTTTGGGGAACACTTCAGGAAGTCAGTGTGACTATGGTGTGGGCTTCAGTACAAAGAGGGGTAGAAGAAAAGCCCAGCAAAGTAGATTATGGACATTTTCTGAATTTCTGTAAAAGAACAGAGAACAGAAAGGAAAGAATTCAAGCTGATGATGGCCAGTTCATCCTTCATTTTCCTATGGTCTGAATTTCCTTCTGCCTACCCCTGGGCAGAGTAACCTCCTGAGACAAAGGAGAAAATGGGAACTTAAAAAAAAAAATTCTTTCTTTCTTTTTTCTTTTTTTTTTTTAATACCACACTGATAAGTCAATATGTCTGGTTCCCAGAGCAGGCTCTCTATTTTCTTTTCAGTACATTTGCTTTACAGTTCAAAATATGTGGCTGGGGGATCCTACCCTTCACTCGATCTATGTCCATTCTCTTCAAGGCTGGCTGTTGCTCAACCAAGCAGGACTACTTTTCCAGAAGAAATTAAATTGATAGATTCTCTCATGTCCTGCAATTTCACGTGCCATAAATTCCAAGCACCAAAGAGAAAGTCCATCATTATCAAACACAGGAGTTTCATTGTAGGCTTTGTCAAGGTTTGGAGAGTACACAAAAATTTAGGGCAACATCAAAGGCAAATCAGAGCCTCCAAGAATTTGGACCTGAGACAAACTATGAGAGATTATGAACTCTGGGAATCAAACTGAGGGTTTCATAGGGGAGGAAGGTGGGGGATGGGTTAGCCTGTTTATGGGTATTAAGGGAAGGCACGTATTGCCTAGAGCACTGGGTGTTATATGCAAATAATGATTCATGGAACATTACATCAAAAACTAATGGGGGACGCCTGGGTGGCTCAGTTGGTTAAGTGGCTGCCTTCGGCTCAGGTCATGATCCCAGCGTCCTGGGATCGAGTCCCACATTGGGCTCCTTGCTCGGCGGGGAGCCTGCTTCTCCCTCTGCGTCTGCCTGTGCTCGCTCTCTCTCTCTCTCTCTCTGACAAATAAATTAAAAAAAAAAACCAAAAACTAATGGTGTACTGTATGGTGACTAACATAACATAATAAAAAAAAATTATAAAACAAGAATTTGTACCTGGTGGTAAATATGAGTATTACTTATCTGCCCCCTTCAGATATCATTACATAATATGTTAAATTGTCAATCTATCTCTTCCTCTAAAAACACTTATCAATGCATAGCTAAGAAAACAAGCCAGGGGAATCCAAATAATCTGAAATACTTTTTCCTCCCCATACCGCACTGGCAGCCTTCATTTTACAGATCAAGGAAAGAGATGGAATCACTGAACTGCACCAAACATTTTTATAATCTTCTGTCTCGGGACAGCCTCTGCAACTTGAGGAAATCAAGCAAGGAGAAGAGAAACTCTACATGAACCAACTTGCTAATCATGCCTCATTCTCTGTATCCCAGAGTCTGGCACAGAGCCTGACTTATAGGAGCTGATTGTTTTTCATTGAGAGTCTTCTTGAGTGATGACAGCTTCATGGACAGGCAGGTATGGATATAGGGTTAAGACAGAAATTAGGTCGGGGCACCTGGGTGGCTCAGTGGGTTGAAGCCTCTGCCTTCGGCTCAGGTCATGATCCCAGGGTCCTGGGATCGAGCCCCGCATCGGGCTCTCTGCTCAGCGGGGAGCCTGCTTCTCCCTCTCTCTCTGCCTGCCTCTCTGCCTACTTGTGATCTCTGTCTGTCAAAAAAAAAAAAAAAAAAAAAAAGACAGAAATTAGGTCAATGGTTTTTAATCATTTTTAGCCACAAAATCCTTTCTTTAAAAAAGAAGATAAATACTAGGAATTTCTGATTAGGTGAGAGGTGGGGCCCTGAGTCACACACACACCCCCCACTTCCATCCATGTTCCATTGATCTGTGCTAAGTGCATAGACACTTGATTGTGCTCACTGCTTTGGTATTGATGTTAACCTTTCCACTTTTGCTTTTATTCATCTTTTTGTCCTACTGCTCAAATAAGACACAAAGGGCAGTTCATCAACTGCACCAAGTAGATTTCCAGACAGAAAGCGTGACACCTACCTCCCTCTTAGAAATACCCTCCACCGAGGAGGGATTCCTCTGGAACACAACCTCCCCCTTATTGGTATGACTTTGGTCATGATTATGTCCTTCTCCATCCCCACTAAGGGGAGAAAGATTGACAACTGACTACTCTTAACAATTTTTCTTGAGTCCTTCCCCTCATCACACACCCCACCCCCAGCTGTCAGATTTACATACATTTATACAAAATGGAGGGAGGTGACGAGGTGGTAGATGTGGTAGCAGAGCTATTAAATACCCCAGGAGGCATTTGCCTTCCACATGTTTCAGGCTCACTCTAGAACTTGGGGTACAGAACTTTGTCCCTTTTTAAGTACTAATTTTCAATTTCCAGATAATAGGAAGAGTTCCATTTAGCAACCTGATACTCAATGAATATAGTCTTGGTGACTGCAGAATTTTCAGAAGATAGACAATCTCCCTGACTTTAGAGAACTTCAAAGTCAGTTACAAGTCAAGACACACACATACATGTACACACACACACACACACACAGTCATGTACACAAATGTTAGTGAGACAAGTCAATAGGCTATGAGTTCTTAGGGAATTCTAGAAGCATGGAATACACTCTCCATGTTGTGGTTCAGAGGAAGAATAAACACTGTAGATTGGATGATCAAGAAAGGGTAGGCCTGAAACTGTACTGTGAAGGATCACTGCCAAGGTTAGGGTGTGGTGGCAGGAGAATGTGAACAGAGCATGTTTGGGTGGCAGATCTGCCATCTGGCTGGTCTGGAAGGATCACACAGGGGAGCTGTAGGCAGTCAGGGTTGGAAAGTCTCAGTGCCTGACTGTGGAGTCTGGGCTCTACCCCCTAGGCAGCAGGAGAGCCATATGGGTTCTTGAGCTGAGACAGGACAAGATGAGGTACTGAAAAGGAAAAGGGAGAAAGACAGCAAGTCCAAGTCTTTCCTTTAGTTCTATTTCAGAGTTAGGGATATGGTTTCATCATTTAAGCGGTCTTGCAAAGAACATCCCTGATGAAAAGCCTGGATGACATAGTCATAGGGGACCAGACCAGAAAACAGGAGATGTCATAAGGCATTTGCAGACACCTGGCATGCACTCACAGGAGAGCCTGGCCCAGCTACAGGGACCAGAATGAGCCAAATTCCAATCCTCTATTTCCTTTCTTTTTGCACCAAAATCTGTATATGCTTCTTCTCAGACCCTGTTTTCCATATGCGCTCTAGCTGACAGATGTCATGACTCAAAACAGCTCCCAATGTTTTCCTCAGTCCTTGCAGAGATGTTGGATGCCTGAGCCTTGAGACATTGGCATAAAACTCCACATGGCCTTTCAGGGCCTGTCAGAGTTATGCAGTGATGGAAGAGTGAATGAACCCTGGGTGAGGCAGGGATGAACATGCTGTTGAGATGTCCATGAGCATGGTCCGTGGAACTGCCATGTGAAGTCACTAAGGCCAACAGTTCTTAAGATGCTCGAAGTCCTTCCCTTCACTTGTGATTCTTACTTCCTCATCTCTGTAGGCTCAGATGATCAGCGGTTATGCCCAGTTGTTGGGCTCTGGGATCTCACTCATTTCAGGACAGCTCTCTGCTTCTCAGATTTCATGAGTAAGATAGAGAGAGACAGAAGATGATGGTGATAAAGACCTTAGCCTGGAGCTGTCTGACAACTTGAGGGAAGAGGTTGTTTCTAGATTCCCTGGTCCCAGAAGTTAGGCCTAGGCAGTGGGCATAAGGGTAGCCATCAGCTGTGTAGGAGACTTGTTTTCCTATTAGAGAGACTATTTCCAAGAGCAGATTGGCTCTGAAGTAATAGATAAGGAGAGAATGTCCCTTTCCTCACCTTTTGACACAAGGAATTTCTGAATTCCTTAATTCCTTGAGCTGGGATTCTGCTGTGAAGTGTCAAGCGTGGGACAGAGGAGCCACCTCACTGATAGGCAATCTCTTTGGCTCACACATGGAGTAGCTATTGCTAAAGGCTGGGACTTCACACTGGATCAAGGTCAAACTGAGCTTCTGCGGTTTGCTGGCATGTCGGGAGGAGTTCCTGAATACCAAATGGATACAGCCATGTGTGTTTAACAGACCTGGTTTCTGGTGAGACTCTTCTATACCACATGCTCCCTTGTACATAAAAAACCCAGGTGTCTTCTTAAAGGCTCATCCTTTGCAGGATAAATGCTAAACACACAAAGAAATGCTAAGAAAAAATATCTAAGTTTTAAACTGTTTACAGTAATCGTATTGTTAGTAATGTAGTTGAAATTGCCATTTTGAGATATTTACGCATATTGTGAGATAAAACAAATAAGTAATTATGTGATATTCTAATCCTCTGATTTCAGGTGTCCTTGAGAACTGGATTTTCAGAGTGGGAGAAAAAGATACAGTTGGAATATCTTAACAAAAACTTTTGGTTTAAGAAAGCACTGGTATGAATTCAGGATGTATTTTAGTTTAAACCAAACAAACAAAATAGAACATAATTCTCAGTTCTGTTCACTAAAAAGACTTAGAAAGGCCTAGAAATATTGAACTATTCCTAGAAGCAGAGACAGAGAAAAGGACATGGGTTCAGCAGTTTTTCTGTGGGGGAAGGAGGAAGCAAGAGGGAGACTTCAAGGAAAGTACAACAGAGAAGAAGAAGAATCCAGTCAAAGGGTATGTTATTAAGGTCATAGCAGTGAGCAGTGGCGATTAGATTCCGTGCAGCCCCCTGCAGAATGCCCCCCAGAATCACCCATCTGCACATGGGAGGCCAGAACATTCTCTCCCACTGCCGTTTCCCATCAGATGAGCTGATAATTCCAATGTTGATAACTCCCCGCATTTAGAGAAGACTCTGAGGCAGAAAGGGGGAACATGCACCACACACACTTGAGGAATAACACTTCTACAATCAGTGAGAGTCTGAGATCCCACAGAAATTCTGCCACAGCTGCAGCTGAAATCAGAGGTGGACAAGTACCTATAACACAGAGCACCAAGAGCTACTAAACTCATGTTGTGATATTTATAGATGAAATGCCATATGCTTGCCTGGGATGGTAGTGGCTATATGAGGCTACAGATGAAATGAGTGTGGCCAGAAACTCATAATTGTTCAAGCTGAGTAAAGAGTACATGGTTTGTTAAATTAGTATGTTTTTGTAAAAGTTTAGCACTTGCCATAGCAGAAAATTATGTGAGAGAGGGAGGGAGGAAGGCTGGAAAGAGGGAGGGAGAGAGGGAAGATGCAAAGAAGAGTAGGTGTAAAAGAAGAAAAACAAGAGCGAAGGTCCTAGAATCAAAAATTCTGGCTCTACTGCATTGGGCAAGACAAATAATCCTTCTAAGTCTTGGCTTTCTCATCTAAAATGGAGTTGGTAAAAAACAAACCAACCAACCAACTTCCCTAGAGCAAATATATACACAATGAAAGTGAATCATTGTTCAGACAATGTCATACACAGAAAATGGTTGATAAATGTTAATATTATGAAAACTCGATGTCCAGAGAGGACAGGAAAGGGTAAGCATGCCAATACTGGTTGACCAAGGAAGAGTGTCAAGAGGAAAGTGATTGTTCAGAAATGCTGTGATTCTGGCCAGCTCACATACTTTGAAATGTTGAGAAGAAAAAAGTCAGAAAACTGTGTTGTATGTGTGTTTCTGAGGGGGGGATCCTGTAACTAACATAGGAAGCCCCAACTGCCCAATACATTGGAGTGCTCCCCAACTAAGAAAAGTATGGGACACCTGCTATCCCCTATTGGAAGGAAATGGTAACCGAGTAACTTCATTTAGAGGTTGAAGAGGAAAGGCATATAGCATGGTGTCTGATATGAAGCACACTTGAAATGCTGTCATGAGGAAAGAAGTATTATTGAGGGGCACCTGGGTGGCTCAGTGGGTTAAGCATCCAACTCTTGATTTTGGCTCAGGTCATGACCTCGGGGTCATGGGATGGAGACCCACATCCGCCTCTGAGCTCAGTACAAAGTCCCCTTGTCCCTCTCCTTCCATTCCTCCCTTACTCATGCATTCTCTCCTGATAAATAAATAAATAAATAAATAAATAAAATCTAGAAAGAAAGAAAGAAAAGAAGGAAAGAAAGGAGGGAGGGGGGAGGATGGGAGGTAGGTAGAAAGGGAGGGAGGAAGGAAGGAAGAAAGAAAAAGAAAGAAAGAAGAAAGAAAGAAAGAAAGAAAGAAAGAAAGAAAGAAAGAAAGAAAGAAAGAAAGAAAGAAAATTCCTATTGTGTTGGTAGTTCCTGCTGCTGCAAACCATCTCCCTGTCTCTTGACATTGAGGCCACCATGAATCATTCGCCTCAGATTCTAAAATGAGATCATCCCCTCCTCATCAAATACCTTCCATCCTCAAAGGGCCAGCAAGAGAACTGAAAAAAGTAAATGAAGACTCTTGTGAGATATTGAGAGCTATAAAAATAAACCCTCTTATTGTGAAAACTTCACCAGCTAATGTTGTTCTGGAAGCAAAAGACTAAACTTTCTCATTCTTTGAGAGTTAACCAGAAAACTCCTTATTTCCACACTGCTTTTGAAACTTTAATCTTTGAAGGCTTTGATCACATGATGCCTCAGGATCATTTTTCTGACCATCTCTAGTTCTTTGCAAGAGGAACCAACAACACGGTAGTCACCTGACCTCAAAACATTCTAAAGGCATTGTGGTGACCGATCAATAATAATTTTCCTTCTTGTCACTTGCCTCCTCCATAAAAAATTGAGTGCCAGAAAACAGTTTGGCTACTTAGAGATTCCAACTAATTAAATTTTTATTCCATTTTACTGGATTATGTGAATCTGATGTTACCTTAACATTAAAAACCCCTGCCAGGCAAGTCCAAGTTCATATCCAACCATTTTTACAGTTTCACATGGATATATTAGAAATGGTGCCTAGATTGCATTTATTGACTTATTCTTGTCCCTTTATTGGGCTATTGTGAATATTTTTTTCTTAAATTGGAGAAAAAGATTTTTTTTTGTTTTGTTTTTTGTTTTTTTTTTTAATTTTATTTTTTATAAACATATATTTTTATCCCCAGGGGTACAGGTCTGTGAATCGCCAGGTTTACACACTTCACAGCACTCACCATAGCACATTGGAGAAAAAGATTCTTAATAAAAATTTCTTAAGCTCTCTTGGGCTACAACCCCCTTTAATAAGCTGATGAAAACCGTGGACCTTCACCTTGGAAAATGTACACATGTACCCAGAGCACATCCATAGGCTCATAGTGGTTCCAGGGACACCAAGTTAATGGCTACTGGCTTAGATTTTCTTTCACTGTTGAATGGATAAGCCCTTCATAAGAGAGTGGTCCTATGCTTAAAAGGTACAAGTAAAAAAATAGTTATTCTGAGGTCTATAAGTCTCACATAGAAACCATTCTTATTGAATTTAGGCTAATTGAACTTTTTTAGGTTATTGAAATTTTGCTGAGAGGTCCCTTATTAATTAACTGAAGATAAGCTCTTCCTTCCTATAAATGGGACACACTGGAAAATGTCCTCTCTCCCTGAAAAAACATGACACACTAGTATCTGTCACCTCTGCCCACACTCAGCTGCTCTTCCAGCCACCATGGAAGCTTCCTGGTATCCTCCAGAGGGAATATATTTCACATCACAATTGAACAGAATAGAGAAAAAAGTTGATTCCTAGATGAAGAAGCACTGAACAGAAAATAAAATTAAGAATTAGAACTTCTAGGACAGGAAGGACATCACAGGCAGCATGGAGTTCACTCTTGCATTTTTTGAAAACCTTCATATCTAACTGGAACTTTATAGTCAAGAGACTTAATTTTTCATTTTAAAAATGGATAAAAAGCACATTTCACTAACTCTCTCTGATGGTCCCTGAACTTTGGGGATTTGTGAAACAGATGGGGAGCTTTAAAGCCAAATCTCCTTAGCTAAGATGCTACACATAGCCATTTTCCTCTTTATTAGCCTATAAACCTGTCAAGGTAAAATATAGTGACACTGTCTCATTCTTTTTCCCCCAATTTAAATTCTAGCTATATGTCAAAATTGCTGATTGATCTTTAGAAAACTGTAATTCTTCTAAATTTCCATTTCTTCATTGTTAAAATGAGGACATGAATACCTACTTGACATGAAGGTTCTGGGCAATTAGGTTATACTTGTAAGGTATACCTTATACTTGATGGGTATCACTTTACTAACATGAAGTAATAAAATATCATTTAATGATAGACGGTGGTCCAAGAGGTATACTATAAACCTAAAGCAACCGCTGGAAAAAACAATAGAATATTATAGCCAGTCAATTAAAAAAGATTAAAAATAATAATATTTAATTAATCAAAAATAAGACAAAGAAAAAATAATGAAGATAGATAAGTAGAAAACAAATGGCAAGGTGATAGACCTAGCTGTAATAATAATCACACTAAATGGAATTACTCAAAATATCACACTTGGAAGGTAGAGATTGTCAAATTCAATAAAAAACAAAACAAAACATAAGACCCAATTCTGTATTCTGCCTTCAGGTAATGAACTTCAGATGTAAGTACACAAATAGCTGGTATGGTCTAATACAAAGATGGGAGATGATATACCATGCTAACACCAATGAAAAGAAAGCTGGCATGTAGTATTAATATCTAAAGTAGACTTAAGAGCAAAGAATATTGCCAAGCACAAATAAAGTCATTTCATAATGGTAAAGGGATAAGTTAACCAAGGTTAAACAACCATTCTGAACACTAATATACCTAATAACAGAGCACTTAATACATGAAGCAAAACTGATAGCCTCAGATGAAATTGACAAATCCACAATTTTATATTTATATAGTTTGATGCAGGGATGTAGTTCAATATCCCTTTCTCAGTAATAGATAGAATAACCAGAAAAAAAAATCAGTAAAAATATACAAGATTTCAACAATTCTATCAACTAACTTGACCTAATTGACACAATTTTTTCCACCAAACCCCAGAAGAATACACATTTTTCTTAAGCATGCATGGAACATCTACCAAGATAGACCACAGTCTAAACCACAAAAAAGCCCCAATAAATATAAAGGGTTTAAGTTATATTAAGTATATCTGTTGAAAACAATGGATTTAACAAGAGATTGATATCCAGAATGATCTTTGGGAAAAAAAAACTCCAAATATTAGGAAACTAAATAACACATTCCCCAAAACCCCATAAACTAAAGAAATCAAAAAGAATTAAAAAGTATTTTAAACTGAATTAAAATAGAACACAACATATGAAAATTTGGAGATATTGCTAAAGCTAAAAATGTGTGGGATACAGTTAAATTTGAAAACTCTGAAAAACTTTGAAAAAGAAGAACAAAATAGGAGCATTAACATTACCTGAGTTTAAGACTTAATATAAAGAAACGGTAGTCAGACAGAATGGTACTGGCATAAAAATGGACGAATACTTTTGATCCTCATTTTTCACAGATTCCATATTTGCAAATTCACCAGCTTGCTAAAATTTATCAAGATCCATGAAGTAACTTTCGAGATAAAAGATATTTTCAAAATCTTGATTGTGATGATAGCTTCATGGATGTATACATACATGAAAATTTATCAAATTCTTCATATATGTGCAGTTTAGTGTATATCAAAGCTGTTAAATTAGATGCTCACTCAATATTTACACCTACTATCTACCACACTTGACCAAGCTTTTCACACATCCTTTAAGAATTAACTAATTTTCAGAGAATTTGAGAACTATGCTAAAGATTCCACTGACCAGATTATAAACTTTTCTAGTGATATTTTAGAGGATACATTGGACTTTATTAGTATCTCCAGTCACCAATATGTATATAAATTATCACTTTCTTATGGAGCCAGAATTTTGGGATAAGCCAGTGATGGTTTTACTCTTGGTAATACTTGGATATATGCAGGAAGATCAAAATTCTTCCATATACAAATAATGAAACTATGAGAGCTGTCAAAATCTTTCATCTTCTGAGCTATGCTTCTCATTGTCAAAGAAAGATGTTATAAATAAATAAGGGGGAAAGGAGAGCATGAACCATCTGGTACTTGAATAGTCAAATATCAGTATGAACTCACATGTAGCTTAATATACATACAGATAGACATACACAGAAACAATTTCAGATACGTGTGTATACATTGGTTACTATACATATGTAAGTTTCCTGGCTTTGTCCCTAAGAGGGCCTAGGAGCAGTAACACCCTGATGTCAACAAGCACATCTGTGCCTAGATCTTGGTTTCTAATACCACTCACCAATAAAAGGAACCAGGACTGCTTGGAGAAATGATTTATTCTAACATTGAGATAGAGAAAATACAACAAAAGCCTAGAGCCTTTTACGGTGCCAGAAAGCAAGGAAGGGCTCAAAATAACATAAAGGATGGGGTCTTGTCAGAAAAGGATGAGCTCTTATCAAAGGGACATAGGAACCAGCCTGCAAGCGTTTCCCATGGCTAAAGCTGGAATAATTTAAGCAACCAAATGAATACCATAGTATTGAATAATAACTCAAAGTATAAAATAAATATACATGCATCCATGTTAATATAAATAACTAAGTAATTAAATAAGAGATAACATCTTTCCAGAATTCCAAATAATATATGTAGTTACTCCCTTATCCAGAAAATGAAGTTTAATTCCCTAACTGAATGTAGTGACTGACTTCCAAAGAACAGAATGTGGAAAGGATAAAATAATAACTTTCAATGGAGAGTCTTAGAAAAACACTACCATAACTAAGTAACCAAAATTGTCATCATCGGTGATAAGTCATGTTGTTAGCATGTACCCCATGATATAATGAGAACCCCATGATAAGGAGAACATATCACTTTTGTGGTATTGTCCCCAAAATTTCATAATCCAGCATATGCACGAGGAAGACATCAGAGTAAACCAAATGGAGGGACAACCTACCAAATGCCTAACTATTTACTCAAAAATGTCAGGGCTGTAAAAACAAGAAAGACTGAGAAACTAATAAGGACCAGAGGAAGTTAGGGAGACATACAACATCAATGCGACATAGTGTCCTGGTTGGGATCCGGAAATAGAACAAGGGCATTAGTAGTAAAACTTGTGAAATCCACATAAAATCTGGAGTTTAATTAACAGTAGTGCATCAATAACTATCTTTTAGTTTTGACAAATCAAATATAGATTTTTAAGAGATTACATTAGGAAAAATTGCGAGTTATAGAATACAAAATCGGGTAATTACAGGAACTCTCTACTCTCTTTGCAATTTTTCTATAAATCTGAAATTGTTCCAAAAGTTTTTTAAAAGAAATTCTATCCTCTCATTAAATTCGTTAAAAGCCTTCAAAGAGTGACAGAAGGTTGTCATCACGAAACTGCTCAACTGGACAAATGAATGCTGAGATCTGATTCCGGCCTGTGGCGTTGAGAATGTCATTCTGAGTAGGAGATTGTAAGTCAGTTGTTCTCTTCTCCCTAGCCCCAGGAACACCAAAAAGTGCAATTGCTCTTACAGTGGTTCTGGGCATCTCTCAGAGAAGAACTGAAGACCTTTAGAGAAGAGAGGAGACCATGGTCTAGATGAGCATGAATGGCATGTGTCATGATCTCTCATGACGATGGGGCAGCCAAGAGCTCCATCTGCCTGATGGGCCATAGCATAGGATGCTGGTAGCTGAGGTGTTGGCAGGTGGGAAGGTGAGCTCATTGCTTAGTGAATCTTTTCTGTTTAAGCAATCTGAACCACCCAGCCAGCTTGATATTTTAAATGCACCAAGAATTTTAAAAAACAAGTCTTAGATGTACTAAAATGTATGTCATCCTTCCCAAGAGGCAGAATCACAAGCTTATCCAATTTGCCAGCTGACAATTTGGCCATCTTACTGTCTGTGTCTCAAAACCAATTCAAACAGACACATTGCTCATCCTGAGGGATGCGAGATGGACGTACGTGTCAGCAGCCAGACTATTCTACTGCTCTCACTGGGTAAGCTCTTCTTTTTCATTTTTTAACATTTTAAGAGAAGAGCCTACCTCTGAAGGATGTGAGATGCCCAATCAGCTTCAAATTATGCTGTCTGGAAATGTCACCAATCTCACACAAGCTCTAAGAATTAATTCATGACAAGCTTGAAAGAATGCCCAGCACTCATCTCTATAATTCATCATAATATCCACCAGCTGATCTCTTCCATGACTCCCTTAAATGCCTTTTCTCCATCACAGTGACCCGTGCTCCATGTAATAGACCTCAGCGATTCATGAAACATTATTTGATCAAGTGAACTCTAAGTTCTGCAAACATAAATAAATAAATAAATAAGTAAATAAATAAATAAAATAAGCCCTTCCAAGAGTGAATTCCAATTTCGAAAACCTACAGCTAAGAAGGCATCAGGGATTGTTTCCAAGCAAGGGAAGTTTTATAAAAAGCTCTCAGAGCATGTCTACCTTCTACTTCTGCTGATGCCACCTGCCTGCCTAGATGTCTAGGTGTGGCTCTCCCCAGATACCCCTCCCTAGTCTCCCCTGCCCCCACTAATATCAACCCCAAACAGTTTGTTATGGATTCACCATGCTTTTGGTGACCGCATGTCCCCATGCCCTGTGCTTACCCACCAGACTGGCCTCTGTGTCAAGGGCTACGACATAAAATAGAAAGAAAGTTGGGGTAGAGGAGAAATCCTCATCCTTGGCTTGGGTTTGCTGTTCTACCATCACAAGTGTCTATAGAAAGATGCTCAGTTCTGGTATGTGTTGACTATAAGACTTTGTTTTATGCAAAATAAATATTCTTTATTCACCATGTCTCTTTGCGGCCTCAGATGGATCTACTGTGACACAGCTTTTACCTCAGCTGGCATTGATGCAACATAAAAGCTCATGTTCTTGGCAGACAAGACTAGGAGATGGGGAGTTGGCCACAAGACTAAGCAGTACTGCAGGAAGAAGTTAGAGAAGATCCTTTCCCTAGACTCCCCAACAAAATGGAATAAGTGACTAGAATCTGCTTCCCCTGGCAACAGGTACTAAGAGGGATACTCATCCAGGGGCCAGCATGGAATAAAGACACGTTTCATATTAGTCAAGGCAGAGTCACAAGAAAGGGTAGTGAATGTGAGACAACGTGTTAGGGGTATCAGGTGGGGTATGGCAGACAGAGGTAGGATATCCAAGGTCATTACACTGAGATGTCCAGGCAGTCCACTGTTGTAAGCAGGGGAACGCAGAAAGATATTCACCAGAACCTATGGAGCACTTGCTCTAGAAACAGGTTCCAAAGCATCATCCATTCTGATAATTATGGTTTTACTGGTATTTGTCCCTCCATTTATTGTTTTTGTTGTATAGTGATTATACTCCATAAATATTTAGCTATTTTGGCCTGAGAGCTCATGTCTCCTAGGACAACAACTACTCTGTCCAGTAACGTGTAGAAGGGAGTGGCTGAATTTCAAGCCCTAGTCTATGAAGTGAAAGAGAGAGAGAGGAGCAAGACAGCTCCAAGCACTGGAGAATCATTGCAGCTCCCTCCAATTTGCTGCTTTTCAATCAAGCTGTTGCTGTGACCACAAATTCATTTGTTTCAAAAGATTTTATATATATTTTTTCATTTGACAGAGAGACAGCAAGAGAGGGAACACAAGCAGGGGGAGTGGGAGAGGGAGAAGCAGGCTCCCAAGGGAGCCTGATGTGGGGCTCGATCCCAGGACCCTGGGCAGATGCTTAACAACTGAGCCACCCAGGTGCCCCCACAGATTGATTTTTAAACTCACTAGAGATAAATTGAGAGGAAGTTTATCATTGGATATCAGCACATTGGGCCAAGGTGGCAAGAGGAAGAGGAGATGGAGAAACGGCCCAATGGAAGACAGCCAGCCCACAACTTTTCTCTCTCTCTTCACCCCAGAAAGTGTTGCCTTCCTATTATCCCAGTGTTGACGATAGTGACTGTCAATGTCATCAACAGGTGACTGTCTAAGAAAGGGGCAGGCTATGGCTGCCTCAAAATAATCCTGGGGGAGAGGCAAGAGCAAGCCTAGAATTCAAAAGCTTTTTTTTTTTAATTTAATTTTATTTTTTTATGTGACAGAGAGATCACAAGTAGGCAGAGAGGTAGGCAGAGAGAGAGGGGAAAGTAGGCTCCCTGCTGAGCAGAGAGCCCGATGTGGGGCTCGATCCCAGGACCCTGAGATCATGACCTGAGCCGAAGGCAGTGGCTTAACCCACTGAGCCACCCAGGCGCCCCTCAAAAGCTTTTTTTTCCAATTTGCCTTCTCTGCTGCCTCTAGTTGTTGTCTGCCCCACAGTACGGACATCACCCCGTACCCTCTAACCAACAAGAGAAACACACATGCACGCACACACGCACACACTGTTTTTTTTTTTTTAACTGTTTTTCAAGGTATTTAAAAAAAAACTATTTTGATACTAGGAATAGAAGTTCTCTTTAAGAAAAAATGAAGTATGAGATCTATGTACAGTTTTAATAAAAGCCCATTGGTGAAACATGAAAAAAAAAACCACATCCATGGTATTTTTGTCAGTTCCTCTTAGTCACATTTTCTTCTTGCTTCTATAATTTTGCCAAAGTTGTGTTTCTTCAGAGTTTGTCATATCATTATGTAAATTCAAGTTTCATTTCAACGAAGTTTCTTGAATTGCATTTTTAAATATTTGTTCTGGCCATTATTTCCTTCTTATTCCTTGGGGAAACAATAATCATACATATGTTGGATTTAATTTGCCTGTCCACCATCTATCATTCTCTCTCTGACTTGCTTTCATCTTCTATTTCAACTTAATGTTGTTTACTTGCTTTATTTCTCCTATTTATACCCTTTATCATGCTTTCAGCACAGTCTATTCTACTGTGAATTTTCTAATTTCTTCTACATTTCTGGGATGAGTTATGTCTTTTCTCCCTAGGATACACATGCATACTTCCTTCCTGAGTCTTGACAACACACCTTTTTCTCTTTCTTTTAAAAATCATAAACTTTTGGTCACAATTTTTACTAGATCTATGGTAACATTTTTCAAAAATTTTTACCATAGTTTTTCCTAATTCTTCTTTTTATTTTTTTTACTTGTATCTTGCATAGACTATGCATTTGTTTCTTTTTTTATTATGTATCTCTAAAGAAGGTAAGACTTCCCTCAACCAGCTGTGGGTTCTCTATGCTTCAATATTTTTCACTAGGAAAATGAAGATTAAACAAGACAATGAACTTTAAATTAGAGTTTGCCCTTATAGTTATATAGATGTCAGTAATTATAATCTAATTTGTTATTTAGATTTTCTCCCTATTTCTACTCTTCTCCCTGGATCTAAATGCTAAATTCATAAAAAGAATTCACAAAAGACCTAGAGGAAATTCTAGTTTATTTGGGACCAATGCAATGGGATCTTTATACCAAATCTGATGTCTTGCCCTGTTTTGTGGCACATAATTCCTTCTGCTCTGGATGAGAAAATGACTCCCAAACTGTGCCTCATGCAACATAGTCTTCCATGAGATTTGAATAGACACATCGCCAAGAGGACATACTGCTGGCAAATAAGCAAATGAAAAGACATTCAACATGACTGACTATTGAGGAAATGCAAATGAAAACTACAAGACACCTCTTCTCACATATAAGAAGTGTTTATAAAAAAAATTGAAATTGCCAAGTGCTGGAGAGGATGTGGAGCAACTGAAACACTCATAAATTACTCTAACAAATATTTCACAGCCACTCTGATAAACCATTTGCATTTTCTTATAAAGTAAAACAGATCCTTATCATATGAACCAGAAATGCACTGGTGTTTTTCTCCCTAGAGAAGTGGAAATTTATGTTCACACAAAAACCTGTGCGTAAGTATTTACAGAAGTTGTATTCATAATTGTCAAACCAGAACCAACCTACATGCCCTTCAGCAGAGGTCAATGGATAAAATAATTTCAGTTTATTCGTTAAATGGATATTACTCAGATAAGAAAGAACAGATATGCAACAGTATAGATGAACGTTCAAGGCACTTTGCTGAGTGAAAGAGGCCAGTCTCAAAAGATGATGTACTGTATGATTCTACTGATAACGATATTTTGGAAATTGCAAAATGACAGAGAAGAGAGTAGTTTCCAGGGGTTAGTGTTAGTGAAGAGTATGTCTACAAAGACATAGGGGCAGCAGAAGGGACATTTTGGGGTGATAGAACTCTTCTGTATCTTAAATGTAGTAGTGTAATAGTAGATAAATCCATACGTGTGTTAACATTCATAGAACTATACACCAACATAAAGTTAACTGTATAGTAAGTTAATTTAAAAAGGAAAAAAGACTACCAATCAGGGAAAACTATAGTTAGATACTACCTTTTGAGATACATTTATGCATTCACCACATAATCCTAAATACATACATATATTTTTGTTTTATTTTTAACTGACCAGTAATATTATACTTGAGATTTTTATAGGATCCCCTTCTCTCAGAACTAGAAGTTCTTCAGTACCTTGGATCAGGGTGTTCTCCTTTAAAGATCTTTTTTGTTACGTAAATTGTATTCTACTTGGAGTTAGGTAAATGCACTGGAACCAGGCAGAGTCAAAACCCCCACTGGGCAGGAGCAATATGAGAGCTTCCAGAGTAATGTATTATGACTCTCAGAGAGATCTAGTAGATACTGTTGGTGGCATACTCAGCATCCTGTCCTCATTTCTGCCTTCTCAGAATCCTAATTTTGTTTAGGCAACTATTCAAAACTCTTTCAAAACCTTGTTAGAGGGTATGTAAGCAAAAAACTTCAAATATTTAAATTGACTTCTAAAATTTGTCAATATGTGTTTAAATAGAAACAAAGAATGAATTTTCCAGCATGTTGCAAATATTGACATCTTCAAATAAAACCATTAGATCCCTTTTAAAAATCCACTTGATGGGATTTAATACAGAGACTTGGGCTTCATCATCATCTAATTTACAAAAATACCTGAACAATCTCATTTTGTGTAATAGGCAGAAATTTTATACCATTGATTTATTTCCTTGAAATCATTTTTCCTTTCCATTTCTACCAAAGAACTTTATCCTAATATATTGACTTACAGATCTTTTTTTTATTTTCTTTTTTTTTAATTTTATTTTTTATAAACATATATTTTTATCCCCAGGGGTACAGGTCTGTGAATCACCAGGTTTACACACTTCACAGCACTCACCATAGCACATACCCTCCCCAATGTCCATAACCCCATCACCCCAACCCCCCTCCCCCCATCAACCCTCAGTTTGTTTTGTGAGATTAAGAGTCACTTATGGTTTGTCTCCCTCCCAATCCCATCTTGTTTCATTTACTCTTCTCCTACCCCCTTAACCCCCCATGTTGCATCTCCTCTTCCTCATATCAGGGAGATCATATGATAGTTGTCTTTCTCCGATTGACTTATTTCACTAAGCATGATACCCTCTCTAGTTCCATCCACGTCGTCGCAAATGGCAAGATTTCCTTTCTTTTGATGGCTGCATAGTATTCCATTGTGTATATATACCACATCTTCTTTATCCATTCATCTGTTGATGGACATCTAGGTTCTTTCCATAGTTTGGCTATTGTAGACATTGCTGCTATAAACATTCGGGTGCACATGCCCCTTCAGATCACTACGTTTGTATCTTTAGGGTAAATACCCAGTAGTGCAATTGCTGGGTCGTAGGGTAGTTCTATTTTCAACATTTTGAGGAACCTCCATGCTGTTTTCCAGAGTGGTTGCACCAGCTTGCATTCCCACCAACAGTGTAGGAGGGTTCCCCTTTCTCCGCATCCTCGCCAGCATCTGTCATTTCCTGACTTGTTAATTTTAGCCATTCTGACTGGTGTGAGGTGATATCTCATTGTGGTTTTGATTTGTATTTCCCTGATGTCGAGTGATGTGGAGCACTTTTTCATGTGTCTGTTGGCCATCTGGATCTTTGCAGAAATAAATATTGAAATAAATCTTTGCAGAAATGTCTGTTCATGTCTTCTGCCCATTTCTTGATTGGATTATTTGTTCTTTGGGTGTTGAGTTTGCTAAGTTCTTTATAGATTTTGGACACTAACCCTTTAACCTTACAGATCTCTTTTAATGCTCATAACATTAACATTTTCCTACAATGTGGACATATACAAATGAGTCCTGGTCTCCCAGATTTTAAATTTCAGGCTGGGAACATTGTAAGTTCACAGTAGACACAAAATAAAATGCTCACTGATCATTCTTTCAACATTAATATGGTATTTACCAAAATATAAACGCATTCCCACTTTAAGGGTCAGGAACAGGACTTGTCAACCAGTCCCAGAAAAAGTGTATCCAAGAATCTCATCAGCAATGAGAAAGAAACCCCCAGGAGATGAGCTGGATATAGGATAAGCCCAGGTAATTCTTAGAATATGGAAACTCACAGGATTTTAGGGTAATAAAGAATGTAAATCCAAACATTTAAGAAAGAAACCATAACAATCAAATGCAAACTTTTTTTGAGTAGAGAAATTCTTCCCACTTTGTTTTCTGAGGCCAGAGAAACCCTGAAAACCTGACAAATACATTACAAGAAAGGAAAATTATAAGTAAATATTGCTCATACGCACAGGCATAAAAATTCTAAACAAAAATATGAACAAATTGACTCCAGCAATTTACAAAAATACAGTATGTAGGAGGGAAATTTTCTGACACCCCCCCCCTGCCAAAAAAACCCTAGATTAAGTTGAGGAAGGCCTACAAATTTTATTTCAATGTTGTTAAGTGTTTTATGTGGCAAAAAGATGAGATAGAGATTCTTCACAGAAAGAAAACAAAACCCCCTAGGCGTGGAGGCTTTTATACCATTCTAACAAAGGACAGTAAATTTGTAGAGAGATAACAAGACAAAAGAAGAAGGCTTCTGTACTTTTTAGGGGTGGTAAATTGTGGGAAGGTAAACTTATGGGGGACACTAATGGTAGATAGGGTTACTTAGTAAGACTTGTTCATGTAGATGCTTCTTGGGGTCAATTCATTTCAGATGATAAGCTGTTCTTCCCTTCCTGGTACAGGAAAGGTGGGGGTGGGTGGGAACCTTTCTAAGGGGAACCCATATCCCTTTTGGTTTTCAGGCAGATAGGGGGAGGGCAGGGGACTCACTTTGTATATGCTTTTTCTCAGTTGCCTTCATCTCAAACTGATCCTTCCGCAGTGTGACTCATTCTGGGATGGCACATTCCAATACCCTATAGATCATGATCAAGGGAGCTCATCACTGGAATGTTGGAATGTAGCAAGGTTACTTGCTACAAGGTTGGAATGTAGCAAGGTTACTTTAATTCTTGAAAACCATTCAACATAAATAACCACATCTGCATAATAAAGAAGAAAACGATATAATCTTCTCAACAGAGGCAGAAATGGCCTTTGATAAAATTCAACACCTGTTCAGAATTAAGGATAAAAGTTTATAGCAAATTAGAAATAAAAAGAAAGTTCATTAATCTTTCAAAAGGTATCTACAATATATCTAAAGGCAACTACATACTGAGCAGTAAAATACAAAAGTATCTCTCCCAGAAATCAGGAACAAGAAAAGGGGGTCCATTATTTCCACATCTCTTGACATTATACAAGAGGTTCCTAGCAGTACTATGAAACCGGAAGGATAAAAAGATTAGAAAGTTAGAAGAAACATTGCAGTTCCTTACATATGATTTGATTGTATACATCAAAAACTGCTATCATTAATAAGTGAATTTATCAAGGCTGCTGATTCAAGCTCAGTAACAAAAGCGAGTGTGTGTGTGTGTGTGTGTGTGTGTGTGTGTGTGTACATGCTCCAAATAAATAGAAAATGAGATTTTAAAGTATCCTATAAAATATGAGTTAAAAACATTAAATACATATGAATAGATCTAATTATAGAGATGAAAGTCCTCTGGAGTGAAAAGTAACAATGCTGACAGAAATTTAAAAAGTCCTAAATAAGTGGGAAAATATTCCATATTAATGGATTCAAATTCTCAATATGGACTGGAAGATGTCAATTCTCCCCATGTTGACATGTAGATGAAATGCAGTCTCGATCAGAAGTCCATCAAGATGTGTGTGTGTCTGCATGTGTAAATTGAAGAGCTGATTCTAAAACATTTATGTTGAAATGCAAAGGATGATGAAAACCATCTTGAAGAAGAAAAAAGCTGGAGGACTTCCATTCCCCAGTATTCCATACTATTATAAAGCTACAGTAATTAAGACAGTGTCATGTTGGTATAAGAACAGAATATATACATATATATTATATATACATATGGCCACCTGCCTTAAGATCAAAGCATGAGTGCATATAGACATACTGTGATTCCATGTACAAAAACTGCAAGAACAAAAAAAAAAAAAGGCAAGAACAGGAAAAACTAATCTTTGATGATAGAAGTCAGAATAGAGGTTACTCACTGGGGGAGGGAGAGGTATGACTTGAAAGAGGCATGAAGGAATCATGTGCATGCTAACATAGAATGCTAACATTCTGTGTCTCTTTCCAGATTATGGCTACCCGGGGGGCCTATATGTATCTAAAATTCTTGTAAATCGTATGCCTAATATTTGTGTACTTAGCATGTATGTTCATACCACAACACAAAAATTGTAGGAATATAAAACAAAGTCTGGCTCCATTTTTTGATGTTTGACTGCTGATAGCTTGTAAGCCTCACTGCTTTGTCTTCCCCTTCTGCCCCGCATGCCCTATACCTGGGCAAGCTGATAAGAAAGCTTGGGTATTCCCTACATTGGCCCTGAGGAGAAATTCAAACCACCCAAGCCCCTGTCCACACACAGAGATCCTTAACTTATCCCCACCCTCTAACCACACAGGAAACCCCAGCCAGTCTCCTTTCCTGGTCCTTAAAAGGAGACAAGTCACTTTCAGACCTGCTTGTGAGCTCTCCTGCTGTTGCCAGGAAGTCTCTTTATGTGAATAATAAAACTTTTCATAATTTCTTGGTATGTGTATGGCATTATCAGTCTCAATATCCAAACCAGATTTTGACTTTGAAAATTCATCCTCCTTCTACAAATGAAAAACAGAAGGAAAGTGATTTTGCTTTGGTTTTGTGTTTTGTTTTCTGCTGTAGCCTCAGCTACTCTAAGGATGCTGTGCACACGGTTTCTCCACAAATATGTGTCGAATATATTGTTACTTGATAACTACAAGGTTAGAAAATAAATAATGTGAATTGGGAGAAGGATGGATGGGAGGATGTCCACAGAAATCTCTATGTGTGTCTCCAAACCAAATAAATAAATAAATAAATAAATAAAGATTTTCAAATCAGGCATGTGCCATGGGAGGTACCAACTATAGTAGAATGACATCCATGGTAAAATGAATCTACTCAGAGTTATGAAAAAAAGAAGCCAGCTGGTAAATAAATAAAAATTACACAAGTTCTGGGGTAAAAATGTCCAGAATTTCACTTCTCATTATGTGAAACAGCAGGCAAAGAGGTCTCTGTGGAAATACTCCACCCTGCAGTGAGCACAGTGTGGCTCTTGCTTTAAAAAAATTTAAAAAATAAAAACAAAAAAACTCAAAATCCCTGCTTCTCTGCAGCCATTCTCATTGCCTTATCCATGAGAAGTTTTGTCCGGGGTCAGCTCAGTACTGCATTATAAAAGAGGACTGGAGCCCAAGAATATCTCTGATTGGAAATAACCTGTCAGAAAGAGGGGGACTCCTCTGGGTTCCCCAGCGAAGCACAAGTAGTGTAGAGTCAAGTTTCTCTGGAGAAGATCCTTTGGTGAGCTCCAGGAGTCAGCAACACAGCCTTTCCCGGGTTCCACTGCACTTCCTTCCCTATGAATAGAGCCCCAGGGTAAGTAAGCCTTTGTTTCAGAAATGTTTAGCCTTCCCCCTTGGCGTCAGGTGGCATGTCTGTAATTTCAAATGCATATCTGATGTGCTGGTGCTGGGCATTAGGAAAGGTCCAGAGACCCTTGGTTCCAGCTGACTATGAGCAGACACAGAGGTCTTAGCAACTGATTTCATGTCTGGGTCTTTGTCTTTCTGCATAAGAAGTAAAGTCTGAAACAAAAAATGAAAAAATTTGCAAACACCAAACCAGCTCTACAAGAAATATTGAAAGGGGTCCTCTAAGCAAAGAGAGACCCTAAAAGTAGTAGATCAGAAAGGAACAGAGACAATATAAAGTAACAGTCACCTTACAGGCAATACAATGGCACTAAATTCATATCTCTCAATACTTACCCTTAATGTTAATGGGCTAAATGCCCCAATCCAAAGACACAGGGTATCAGAATGGATAAAAAAACAAAACCCATCTATACGTTGCCTACAAGAAACTCATTTTAAACCCGAAGACACCTCCAGATTTAAGGTGAGGGGGTGGAAAAGAATTTACCATGCTAATGGACATCAGAAGAAAGCAGGAGTGGCAATCCTTCTATCAGATCAATTAGATTTTAAGCCAAAGACTATAATAAGAGATGAGGAAGGACACTATATCATACTCAAAGGATCTGTCCAACAAGAAGATCTAATAATTTTAAATATCTATGCCCCCAACGTGGGAGCAGCCAACTATATAAACCAATTAATAACAAAATCAAAGAAACACATCGACAATAATACAATAATAGTAGGGGACTTTAACACTCCCCTCACCGAAATGGACAGATCATCCAAGCAAAAGATCAACAAGGAAATAAAGGCCTTAAATGACACATTGGACCAGATGGACATCACAGATCTATTCAGAACATTTCATCCCAAAGCAACAGAATACACATTCTTCTCTAGTGCACATGGAACATTCTCCAGAATAGATCACATCCTCAGTCCTAAATCAGGTCTCAACTGGTATCAAAAGTTTGGGATCATTCCCTGCATATTTTCAGACCACAATGCTCTGAAGCTAGAACTCAATCACAAGAGGAAATTTGGAAAGAACCCAAATACATGGAGACTAAACAGCATCCTTCTAAAGAATGAATGGGTCAACCAGGAAATTAAAGAAGAATTGAAAAAATTCATGGAAACAAATGATAATGAAAACACAATGGTTCAGAATCTGTGGGACACAACAAAGGCAGTCCTGAGAGGAAAATATATAGCGGTACAAGCCTTTCTCAAGAAACAAGAAAGGTCTCAGGTACACAACCTAACCCTATACCTAAAGGAGCTGGAGAAAGAACAAGAAAGAAACCCTAAACCCAGCAGGAGAAGAGAAATCATAAAGATCAGAGCAGAAATCAATGAAATAGAAACCAAAAAAACAATAGAACAAATCAACGAAACTAGGAGCTGGTCCTTTGAAAGAATTAATAAGATTGATAAACCCCTGGCCAGACTTATCAAAAAGAAAAGAGAAAGGACCCAAATAAATAAAATCATGAATGAAAGAGGAGAGATCACAACTAACACCAAAGAAATACAGGCAATTATAAGAACATACTATGAGCAACTCTACGCCAACAAATTTGACAATCTGGAAGAAATGGATGCATTCCTAGAGACATATAAACTACCACAACTGAACCAGGAAGAAATAGAAAGCCTGAACAGACCCATAACCAGTAAGGAGATTGAAACAGTCATCAAAAATCTCCAAACAAACAAAAGCCCAGGGCCAGATGGCTTCCCGGGGGAATTCTACCAAACATTTAAAGAAGAACTAATTCCTATTCTCCTGAAACTGTTCCAAAAATTAGAAATGGAAGGAAAACTTCCAAACTCATTTTATGAGGCCAGCATCACCTTGATCCCAAAACCAGACAAGGATCCCATCAAAAAAGAGAACTACAGACCAATATCCTTGATGAACACAGATGCAAAAATTCTCACCAAAATACTAGCCAATAGGATTCAACAGTACATTAAAAGGATTATTCACCACAACCAAGTGGGATTTATTCCAGGGCTGCAAGCTTGGTTCAACATCCGCAAATCAATCAATGTGATACAACACATTAATAAAAGAAAGAACAAGAACCATATGATACTCTCCCTAGATGCTGAAAAAGCATTTGACAAAGTACAGCATCCCTTCCTGATCAAAACTCTTCAAAGTGTAGGGATAGACGGCACATACCTCAATATTATCAAAGCCATCTATGAAGAACCCACCGCAAATATCATTCTCAATGGAGAAAAACTGAAAGCTTTTCCACTAAGGTCAGGAACACGGCAGGGATGTCCGTCATCACCACTGCTATTCAACATAGTACTAGAAGTCCTAGCCTCAGCAATCAGACAACAAAAGGAAATTAAAGGCATCCAAATCGGCAAAGAAGAAGTCAAACTATCACTCTTCGCAGATGATATGATACTCTATGTGGAAAACCCAAAAGACTCCACTCCAAAACTGCTAGAACTTGTACAGGAATTCAGGTAAGTGTCAGGATATAAAATCAATGCACAGAAATCAGTTGCTTTTCTCTACACCAACAAGACAGAAGAAAGAGAAATTAAGGAGTCAATCCCATTTACAATTGCACCCTAAACTATAAGATACCTAGAAATAAACCTAACCAAAGAGACTAAGAATCTATACACAGAAAACTATAAAGTACTCATGAAAGAAATTGAGGAAGACACAAAGAAATGGAAAAATGTCCCATGCTCCTGGATTGGAAGAATAAATATTGTGAAAATGTCTATGCTACCTAAAGCAATCTACACATTTAATGCAATTCCTATCAAAGTACCATCATTTTTTTCAAAGAAATGGAACAAATAATCCTAAAATTTATATGGAACCAGAAAAGACCTCAAATAGCCAAAGGAATATTGAAAAAGAAAGCCAAAGTTGGTGGCATCACAATTCCGGACTTCAAGCTCTATTACAAAGCTGTCATCATCAAGACAGCATGGTACTGGCACAAAAACAGACACATAGATCAATGGAACAGAATAGAGAGCCCAGAAATAGACCCTCAACTCTATGGTCCACTAATCTTCGGCAAAGCAGGAAAGAATGTCCAATGGAAAAAAGACAGCCTCTTCAATAAATGGTGTTGGGAAAATTGGACAGCCACATGCAGAAAAATGAAATTGGATCATTTCCTTACACCACACATGAAAATAGACTCAAAATGGATGAAGGACCTCAATGTGAGAAAGGAATCCATCAAAATCCTCGAGGAGAACACAGGCAGCAACCTTTTCGACCTCAGCCACAGCAACATCTTCTTAGGAACATCGCCAAAGGCAAGGGAAGCAAGGGCAAAAATGAACTATTGGGATTTTATCAAGATCAAAAGCTTTTGTACAGCAAAGGAAACAGTTAACAAAACCAAAAGACAACTGACAGAATGGGAGAAGATATTTGCAAATGACATATCAGATAAAGGGCTAGTGTCCAAAATCTATAAATAACTTAGCAAACTCAACACCCAAAGAACAAATAATCCAATCAAGAAATGGGCAGAAGACATGAACAGACATTTCTGCAAAGATTTATTTCAATATTTATTTCTGCAAAGATCCAGATGGCCAACAGACACATGAAAAAGTGCTCCACATCACTCGACATCAGGGAAATACAAATCAAAACCACAATGAGATATCACCTCACACCAGTCAGAATGGCTAAAATTAACAAGTCAGGAAATGACAGATGCTGGCGAGGATGCGGAGAAAGGGGAACCCTCCTACACTGTTGGTGGGAATGCAAGCTGGTGCAACCACTCTGGAAAACAGCATGGAGGTTCCTCAAAATGTTGAAAATAGAACTACCCTACGACCCAGCAATTGCACTACTGGGTATTTACCCTAAAGATACAAACGTAGTGATCTGAAGGGGCATGTGCACCCGAATGTTTATAGCAGCAATGTCTACAATAGCCAAACTATGGAAAGAACCTAGATGTCCATCAACAGATGAATGGATAAAGAAGATGTGGTATATATACACAATGGAATACTATGCAGCCATCAAAAGAAAGGAAATCTTGCCATTTGCGACGACGTGGATGGAACTAGAGAGGGTATCATGCTTAGTGAAATAAGTCAATCGGAGAAAGACAACTATCATATGATCTCCCTGATATGAGGAAGAGGAGATGCAACATGGGGGGTTAAGGGGGTAGGAGAAGAGTAAATGAAACAAGATGGGATTGGGAGGGAGACAAACCATAAGTGACTCTTAATCTCACAAAACAAACTGAGGGTTGATGGGGGGAGGGGGGTTGGGGTGATGGGGTTATGGACATTGGGGAGGGTATGTGCTATGGTGAGTGCTGTGAAGTGTGTAAACCTGGTGATTCACAGACCTGTACCCCTGGGGATAAAAACATATTATATGTTTATAAAAAATAAAAATTAAAAAAAAATGTTGTAGGGGCATCTGGGGGGCTGGGTTGGATAAGCATCTGTCTTTGGCTCAGGTCATGAACCCAGGGTCAGCCTCCCTATTAAGGAAGAGTCAGGTTCCTCCCTCTGCCCTTCCCCCACCCCCATTTGTACTCTCTCTTTCTCTCTTTCAAAAATAAATAAATAAGATCTTTAAAAAATAAAAAAAAAATTTAAAACAAGAAGTAAAATCTGTGCGTATGGAATGAAAATGCTCAGACTCACTGAGAGGGGTCCTTAGGATGTCCTCCAAATGAGGTCCATAAGGGACAACTCCCAAGCAGTCCTTTTTGGCCGAGTTCACAAGCATGGGCTCTTTTCCACAGGCAAGAAGTTAAGGTAAGAATTTTTAGAACCATAACAAGGCAGGAGTTCTACTTTCGGTCCCCATCTCAAGCGGAGAGAAAATGTAGAAAAGACTTGGGAACAATGGAGGATCGTGCAGGAAGAAGGCCGCACACAGGCTCGCAAAATGCAAATCATTCCCCTTGCAGCTTTAAATTTTTACTGTTTTATGCTGCAGGGTGGAATGAAACTCTACAGATGTTAGCCTTGAATGTGACTAAGACGCAGGATTTGGGGGAGGGCATTATGCAAATAAGGCTATACCAAAATTGTGCTTTCCAAAAATAAATAAAACAAAAGCATTTCCAAGGATCCTGTCCATTAATAGCCACTAATGAAAGCTCAGGGTGCCGTCAGGGCCACTTTGGAAATGGGGCTTCTGAGATACAAGGTTACTAGCGGTGCCCCGTTCTGTGGAAGGGGTTGCAATTATCTGAACTAATGTCTTCTTCATTAACTCTTAACTACCCTACTGGAAAATGAGGGTTGGATCTTAATTGCTAGCTAGCATCCACTAAGCCCTTAGTGAGCTATTTTAGTCACTGTGTTGAATGTTTTCTATGCTTTACCTTAGCTAAACCCTACAGCCAACCTATGAAGTTGAAACAGAGGCACAGAGAGGTTAAGAGACGGAGCTAATAAGGTGTGAAGCTGGGATCTGAACACAGATGCACCCTCTGGACCACTACTCACTCTGCCTCTGTTGTCACAATGCATATTGGAATTTAGTTGTAAAGGGGGGAAAATTCAACCCATAATTACCTAAGCATGAACAACTGCATTTTGCTTCCTGTTTCAGCATCTCACATAACCCTCTCCGGGCCTTTTCCCCTTGCCGACGGGAAAGGTCAATATGATAACTGACCTGTGGAGAAAGGCGAAAATGACCTGTAGCCCTAGTCTGAAACCGTGCCCTCCATGATTAGCATCGAGGCACAGGTTGAAACGAAGGCCATACTTGCCAAGAATGTGCCATCCTTGATCTAATCTAACTCCATTATTCTACAAACAATAGAATTGAGGCACAAAGAGAGAAAATGAACTGCATGAGGCCACAAGCCAAACCCAATCAGAACTCAGGTTGTCTTGATTCTAAATTTGCCGCTTTTCCCGTACAGCCCTGCAGCCTTCTACTTGCCAAGCGACATCCTAACCCCCTTCCCTATTTAACAGTATTGTTGTGAATAACCAACATGGTAACAGTCATGAAATGTCACTGAAATCTATCAAAGCCTGATTTTTGAGCAGGGGTTATAAAGATTAGCAACAGCAGCACGAAACCGTTCCTTACCTGCAAGTCTTATCTTTTTGAAAGGTTCTTTTTAAGGGGATTATATAGGACACTTCCTCCGGTAAACTTCTTAGGCCTTCACCACCACAAAGACCTCTGCTGATTCTTCTTACGGGGGCACCACTTAAGAGTCATGTGAACACTTTCATGCCCACTTAGTGATGGTTGTCTAGTGGCCAAAAGTAGTTAATGCAGCTCCCCGAGGTGCCTAAAATGACCCCCAGGAAACAGTTTTAACACTAGGAAAATCACCCTCACTCATGTAACTATCTAGCAATTTGAGGAAAGAAATCCATCAACTCTTCAGGGTACCATGATCATTTTTGTAATTTACCATTCGGGGCAAAAACTAGCATGCGAATGCACCAAAAATGAGCCTAATTTTGTTTTGTGCCCCTTCTCTCCCTGCATCATCTCTCAGTCCAATTTGGCAAAAAGCATCATCTGAATGGAAGCATTGCTAAGAAAAGAACAGACGGACACAAAGAAGAGAGAGACAGATGTACCTTTGGATGGAAGTTAGGTGTGGAACTTCACGCCACCAAAAATAAACAGTAATTTTGACACCAAAATTAGTCATTTAGAAGGGCATCCAAGGAATATTCAATGAACTCAAAACTTCCACAGATGTTGGAGAAATTGCTCACATAGAACTCCCTTCCTTCACACATTTAGCTTGGATTTGTTATAACTATTAAAGGACTTTTATCTGGTTTTCTGCTTCACTAGCTGAGCAGGCCAATGGTGACACCAAAAGCCTTCCTTTTTTTTTTTTCAAGACAGACTTTGATAACTCAACGAGGTTAGTTTTGTGCCTAACACAAGATCCTAGATACAGTACATGTCCAGTAATTATTTGTATGGTATAAACTAACAGTAGCCCTGTGTTTAGCCCACTAAGTCCTTAACACACTACCTACATGCTTGCCCACACTGTTTTCACTCATCCACAGTGCCTAATCTACACGTGCTTGTAAGGATTACCTTCCTCTTACAGAGAGCAAACGGGGCTCCCTGAGCCCAGATCACAGCACTGGTATGTAAGGAAGCCAGGACTCCAAACCAGCCTCCCTGGTTCCAGGACCTCCTAAGCACCACACAGCTTTTTATGAGTTTGATAAAATCTGACATTCCAGCCATTGAATATTTGGAGAAGATTACATGTGAGTTGTGTCCAATCATGAGATACAATGACCTGATGTAATGTGGCCAGCGTACAATGTGTTTTAGCTTTGACCTTTGAAGCCAGCTTCACAAAGGATTATACTGTTCTTGAAATGTCATTTGTGATCCATTATTTAGGTGTCATGGGAGGGCTTGTGCCTCTGACATCCTTCTGTCCTTTTGGATTATTTGCTATTCAGTTTCCAAACTGGAAAAGAGACCGGTAAGGGGAGGGGACGGTGAAATGGGAGAGAAAATTGGAGATAGAGGTTGGGAAAGTGGTGTTGCTACGTACACCTGCTCCACAACCATGAAGTCATGCCCTGCTATATCATATGGAGGGGAAAGAAAAAAAAACCTCTAAGGCAGCTTTCCCTTATAAGTTTCTTCATCATTAACATGAAGACAACAAGGGGAAATGCTGAAGGAATCTTCTTTTTGAAAATTTGTTCCCTGGACAACATCATTCATCTCTTACCCTTTGATCTATCTGCAAATCCTTGGTGGGATCTGCTTCCTGCATCAGAACTCAGCACAAGCCTAGCATCCTATCCCAGACAGATTAAAGCCTCACTGAAAAATAATAGTGGAGATGAGGGGAAGTTCCCTTGGTCCTTGTTCTAGCTTTTGGGTCCCTCATCAGAGAACTGCATAGGCTTTGACTAGTTAAACAAAACAACAACAACAAGAAAAAGCATTAGTCTGGCCCTAGAAAGTCATCTTTGGAATGAGAGAAGAACTTTCTCTATGTGCTGTGCTCTCCTCTGTTCCCTTGTTTGCTCACCTTCTGGTATAACCATACGATCTGGAATGATCAAGCTGGAGAGAATTACAAGTCACCACTCAGCCCTACTATTCATACCGACGCAAGGGGTTTCCCTCCACTTCATCAACAGTGAAATGCTGTACACTAATTGAGCATGAGGACAGTTTTGCTGCTTGGAGACACTGGGGGTAAGGCATCTAGTTTTCAAGATTGGGTCAACCCAGTGAATACGTTTACCAGAGACTGGAAGGATGGAATGGAAGGTGTCAATTACTCAACAGCCAATTCATTATAACAGATGTTTATATCCTCCAAATTAATAGGTATTGAGGATGTTTGATCCAGTATCAGAGGTAGGAATCAAGGACCCCATGACCAACTCAATACCAGGGATACCTGATTCCAGATGTTTTAAGAAGAGTCCATTAGAATGAACAATACCATGTTCTCCAAATGCTTTTGGGTGGTATAATTCTGAAGATCATGTTAACAATTCTTTGTTAGGGACCATATAAGAGCTGGTTCTGTCTCCAGAGGATGTTGACATGGCCTCTGTTCCAGAAGAGAAGAAAAAAAAAATATCCTATACACTTGGATTTCCAACCTTCTCAGTGCTACCATTGGTCAAGCTAAAACAGATCAGAGCAGAAATCATGGGAGCCAGTCCTGAAGTTATTGGACATCTGTTAGCAAGCTGGGTGCTCCTGGTCAACAGAGGCCTTAACAGTGTGGCTGGAAATGAATACAACTTAAAGGTGATAATGAGGGGCGCCTGGGTGGCTCAGTGGGTTGAGCCGCTGCCTTCGGCTCAGGTCATGATCTCGGAGTCCTGGGATCGAGCCCCGCATCGGGCTCTCTGCTCTCTCGGGGAGCCTGCTTCCTCCTCTCTCTCTGCCTGCCTCTCTGCCTGCTTGTGATCTCTCTGTCAAATTAAAAAAAAAAAAAAAAAAAGGTGATAATGAATATTTATCCAAGCAGGTGATGTTGAGCCTCATACTTGCAACATGTTCCCCCTAAATTATCCAAGCTTCAAAGACACATAACTACTCACTCCAAAATCAAGTGCTATTTCAGCTCCATCCAAGGCCAATCTTAAGGTGCAATGCCCAGTCATCACCGCCACCTTTGGGAAACACTTCCCTTTCTTGAACCTCTCCCTGATCAAGCCTGTGGTTTGGTCACTAAGGCCCATGAATGCTTGGATGGGATGCTCAAACATATGGCACACCTAATAAGAGCCCCAGCAGTATAGTACAAGGGAGCCACCACCACTCTATCGGAATTTTTCAACTTGCTACAAGTAAGCAAGAGAGTTTGAAAAAGCATCCCTCTCGGGTGAATTGAAGCATCTCTTAAAAGGGAGACCCGTGGTCCATAAAATCAAACAAAAATGATGCAAGGTTTCAGACTGAGGGGGATTCCCATTATATAAACCCCATGAAATCCACTGCTGGAATCACTTCATTTACAGAAGGTCAGTGTTCCCTCCCAAGTTCCTCTGAACAGAGTCTGTGTTGGTCCCTGCCTTTGGTCTTGAAATGGTTGGATCTCCTTCATGCAGTCTCACCAGAACTGGGGGAAATCATCACATATGACTCATAATTTTTCCAAATTCACCTTTTTGTTTTCTTTTTTGTGTATTATCTACACAGATATGAAGAAAAGGGCTGGAAGCCTCTACTTGTCTCGGAGCTGACATTTGGCCTTTCTGCCTTCTTGCTCCACTAAAACATTTCCAAGGAAAATTTCCACCTTTCAAGCCTTAGCTGGAAATCAGCAACCAAATGTCTTTGGGGGATATCAAATGCTGGGGTTTGGCAAAAACCTTTTGCATGTCTGGTCAATTTGTTTTGTGTGGGAAGGACATTTAATCGATATCTGTCTGATTCCCTTACACATGTATCATCCAAAAGTCATCTTGAAAGAACCATTTCACTCCCAGGGAACTTTTATACATCTGTTTCTGGAGATACATAAGAGATATTGTAAATTTTCTTAAGAGAATAACCATTAAAATCCCTCACACAGCCAGAGCTTAAGGAAATGAGAGATTTAGGACTGCTCAAAACATATAACATCATACAAATTCTCCCATTGCTCCTTAGTGCATAAATGATGATTCCATCTCTTTATTTTTATATAGAACAAAAGGCAACTATTAGACAAGTGATGGTACTGACCAATTCCTAACCAACAGATGTCCCCAAATCCCTGAAATATAAAACTTTGCATAGTCCCTCATATCAAGATGGGGCCAGCTCAGATTATAAATAGACAGAAATAATCCCATTTTATTCTGCAAGGAAACCATATTTCCAAAATTCCACAATTATGGCATAACATTCGGGCCCCATCTTAGTCGATAAACACATTTCTTCCATGAAAAACCTACTTAAGCACCATGTATCAAATGAGAAGTATTAAAACTTAGAGCAAGAAAGAACATTACATTCAATTTGCCTTTCTCTGTGGGGGTTTTTCTGGTTTTTTTTTTTTTTTTTGGTTTTCTTTTTTTGGTCATTGGTGTTTAGCAATATATTAAGATTTCTCATAAAATAACAACAAATATTCACTAAAAAATTAAACCAATCATGCAATGTATGAACCCTTACCTCCATTACCCTATCTACTCTTGACATCTACCTTCTGAAATATATCCAATTATCACTCCCACTTAACAAAAAAGAAAACTCAGGCATTCACCCTGCCTGTAAGTGGGAACAACGGGATTCAAATCTATTCTGTCTGACACCACAGCCTGGCTCTTTACACTAGTCGGCTTCTGAGGAAAACAATAACACAAACATGTTTCAAAAACTTCAGGAAATAGGAAATAAAAAACAAGCCATTAATCCATGCTAACACAACATGTTGCAGCATTTGGTGATTTTCTTCATGAAGCGCTCTCCTTACCTGTATGATAATAATGAGTATCTTCCTTTTTTCAATTAACATTGCATCAGATATTTTCCATGTTACCATAGAAACTTCATGATATTAACTTTTTTCTTTATTGGCTGCAGAACATTTCACTGGGTAGACAGACCATAGTGTATTTAACTACTATCCACTTGATGTAGCAGCTAGGTTGTTTCAATGTTTCATCCAATATTAAAACTATCATTGAACATCTTTGTGTACAACATTCTTTCTTAGAATATGCTTAGAATTGATGGTCAGAAATGAAATCACTGTATCAAGGAGCATGGATCTTTTAATAGCTCTCACTAAACCATTACATTCCTTTCCAAAAATTTAGACCAATATCTGTGACTGCCTTTTTTATCCTTGGTAGGATTAGGCATTATATTTTTATATGTTTGTGTTGAAGCAGCAACCAAAGCAAAAATGGGGATTCAGTGGTGTGTACAATTACATTTCTATGGTCACTCATGAGATCAAAGTTTTTCCATGTTTAAATTATTAGATGGATATTGATACTCTCATTTATCAGATGAGGAAAGAGAGGCTAAACATAAATGACACAACTGCCACCAAAATTGGTTCTAGAATCAGTTTTTCCAGTAGTATTTGTTTGTTAAATAAATTTTTAAAAAAGAGTAAATGAAAAAGAGAATGAGCATCGCTGGGACACCTGGGTGGTTCAGTCAGTGAAGCATCTGCCTTTGGCTCAGGTCATGATGCCGACATCCTGGGATTGAGCCCCATGTCAGGCTCCTTGCACAATGGGGAGCCTGCTTCTCCCTCTCCCTTCCGCTCCCCCTGCTTGTGCTCACAGGGTCTCTCTCTCTCTCTGACAAATAAATAAATAAAATCTAAAAAAAAAAAAAAAATGAGCATCTCATTCCAAGTTTCCTGCCACTAAGCACAATGCTTTCCTTATCCCGCTCTTGTTCTCTTAAATTTTAAATTATTTTTTCCAAACCTGCCATAATCAAGGAAGAGTATGGTGAGCTACCCACCTCCCTGGCGTGGAGCAGTACATCTGACATCATAAACAGAATACTGGAATGATCCAAATAGACCAGGCTTAGTCTGGTTCTTACTCTGACTGTACTCAGCTGCGTGACTCTGGACCAGGCATGTGTCATATTTTACTTGACTATGGAAAATGACTGAATGATCTCTCAGATCTTTGCCATTTCCAGCTTATTATGGTTATAAAACAGAGAGCCACACTGGGCATCAGAACAGATCATCATTCCCCACTTCTATCTGAATGACACAAAGTCACACAACAGAATAATAAGACATAAAATGTGTTTTAAACCCACAATGCCTTTTCCACCAGCTCTTCATGGCGATTGGAATGCTTCCACCAATCACGAATATGAAAGGCGATGTACTTAGCCACTTCTGAGCCCAGTAACACTGCTTTCTATGGCTTCACGTGGTCAGTGGATGGATTAGAATATGACCTAGTAGCATACAGACCTGGGTCGGATGGACGTAGGTTTGAACGCAATCTCTGTCTCTTCCTTGTGGTAAGACCCTGGGAAAGTTACCATCCAACTGAGGCTTAGTTCAGAGTCAGGTAGGTCCAAGTACCAATATCCGTGACATATGGGTAAGAATCCTACCTCCTTATGGAGTGTTTTTAAGCACTCAAGGTAATAACACTTCATAAAGTTCTTGCCACAGGCCATGCACTGTGAAACATGTTCCATAAAGGTCACCAATGGTCACCATTAATTAGTAAACTAGGAGATATTCCTCAGAATCACAAGAGGGAGAGTGACAAATGGACAACTCAGAGGTGACTCGGCTGCCCACTCACCCAACAAACTCCTTCGGCCAGTTAGAAGCAGCCTGCCTTCTTGCAGGGAATGACCTCTGAGGAACTCAGGCCTCTGTAGTCACCAAAGTACTGCTCTGGGGCACATTTTCTGGGGCTGAGTTAGTGTCCTCTCTCATACAACAAACATTCTGTGGTGCTAATGGAAATTTAATCAATGTGGCCTTTGGGACTTAAACCGAGACCTGCGTCCTGGACCTGATCTCAGCTCATTATGTCAGACTCCAACTGGCTCTCTGAACTGTTATTACCCTGATCTTTCTACTTAGGCTCCAGAAAATGGTTGAAGGTGTTTTCAAAGGAAACTGCTAGAAGCTGATTCTGGAAACCTTTGGCATAATTAAGCACCAGAGATTCACTGAGAACCAGAAGAGCTCCAGGTCACAAATTGCCACAGTGACTGTTTACACAGCTATTTCACAGAATATTCATCTCTATTCCACAGAGGCAGAAGTATCCCTTTGTTAGCAAACATGCCTGCCTTCATTGCGTGGCCAAATTATTTCTTTGGATAATTGGGAGTCAGAGAATTAGAGAGAAGAAACTTGGAGGTGTGTGCTGATTAATGATTAGCTACAGAGAACAGAAGGTCTTCTACTCAGTGGTGGAGGGCAGAGGAGGATAATAGCAAGAAAAGTCCCCTTCAGTCTCACTGAATCATAGACAGTTGCAAAGGGACTCAGCTGTAAGGGTTTTTGTTGTCATTGTTTGGGTTTGGTCTAATTTGGTTTAGATCGATAGAGCTTGGTTTTGACTTCTTACTTGTTCTATTGTTGCCTATATTTAAGTTCAGAGTCTACTTCAATTAGTTTCCCTCCCACCTGCCTTTCTTCTAACACAGACTGAGCACCAATGTTTTGGATCCTGGGTGAAGCACTTGCTTATATTCACTCTCAGCGTCTTCTTTCCTGAGTGTGTTCAGCACAATAATACCTGCCTCCCAAGGTAGTGGTGAGGTTCGAGTGACTCACCAAAGGATGTGAACTAGAAGAGCCAGAGTCAGGATTCATATCTATAGCCTTCTTCTCTCAAACATCAGAAGGTGAATGCCCGTGTAAGAATAGGAAAGGAACAATAAGAACACTGTTCCTAACTGCATCTATCCAACAGGACCTTTACATCTGAGTGTAGTTAAGCAAGAGCTTCTGCAAAGTCAGGAGTCAGATTGTGTAAGAATGAGATAATGCCCCAGAAGTCCAGATGGTGAGAGGTGAAATGTCCATTTTTGTTTCCCTCACAACGGCCAGCACAGAGTCTAGGCACAAGCATCATATGTCAGGGCAGACTAATTGGCAATGACTGCCTGAAATCCTATCTTGAGAAGGATTCTGGAGCCCCTGAATCATTCTGTGGAGAAGGGCTCTGTGATCGTTTATTGATGTCTGCTATGAAAAACAGGCCAAAGGAGAGAGGCTAGAACCAAGCATGTCATCTATTTGCCATCTCCAGGAATCAAAACTATATTATGTTCCTAAGAAGACCTTGAGACTCCCACTTAGATAATTTCTAGAGAGATAATTTACAGCAGAGCGACTACAGTTATATAAGACCATATTATATATTTGAAAGTTACAGTACACCAGAAAGTAGTACAATGCTGAATGTCAATTCTAGCTCAATAAAACTTGAAAAAAATCAATTAATTAAAAAAAAAAAAACAAGCAAAAGGCCTTTAGGTACTATTAAGAATGGTGAGAAAGGGAAATTCCCCCTTTACCTGTTCATAAACACAACTCCTCTGTTAAACACTGTCCCACTTCTCAACACACAGTTCGTTGGGCTCAGGCCTTAGATCAGTCTCCCTCTCTCTGGCTTTTAGCAACTTTTTCAGGAATTTCACACAGGGCAATTCTTTCCTCCAGCTGAATTGCCAGAAAGTTATTTGCAAAGCAGAGAACAATCTGAGGAAGTGGGATAGAAGAGAATCATTTCCCAAGCGTCACACACAAAACCATGGCATGATTTTTATAGTCAACTGTTGGAAGATTTTTGGATTATAGCTACACAAAGAATTGCCCCTTAAGCCAAAAACACGATGCGTAGACACGATGCAGACTTGAATTCACTCAACAAACATATATTGAACTCCCGTGGTTGTCCGACATTGGTCTAGGAGCTAAAGCCACGGACGGATACTGACAGTCTCTTTTCAGGAGGTGCTCACATCTTGTGAGAAGGAAGACAGCAAACAGTAAACCAAAGTCAGTGAGGTGAATAGATGCTTGGTGGGGTCTGTCCCTGTTAGAATAGTGAGGAGAAGGCAACCTACTCTGATCTGATGAAGAGAGCCAGAGAAGGATTTACAGGGAAAGGGGTCATAAGACCCATGGAACTATGTCTAAAAGAGTCATAGGAATTTTCCAGATGAAGAGGAAGGATGAACATACTGAGAGGAAGAAACAGCATGTACAGAAGCAAGGAGGAATGAAAGGACAGCGGGAAAAAGAGCTTGTTTTGGCTGCTATATATTTTCTCCTCTTGGGAAGGGATGTGGCTGGGAACCAGACTGGGCCAACTTGTGATGGACACTTCATAATCAGTAGGCGAGATATAACTGTCCTTGCTAGAGTTCTGGTATGTCCTCTGCTTGTATGCCTGACCATTTTACCTTAAATACCTGTAAAAAATTTTGAGAAGATAAAATTTACCAGGACCCCATTGAAGGACAGCAGGACCACTGTCCAGAAGAAATTCCTTGGCAAACTGCTTTTAGATGAAGCTAAGATCCTAAAAAGCTCAGTGAGTGGGGACATTCAGTTTCAAGAGATTGGGGAGTCTTGTGCCCTAGAGAAGAAAGAAGGAGAAAGAATGGGAGAGAAAGAGGCAGTAGAATATAGATAGCCAGGTGCTCTGGGAGGAGACCCCTCCCTGTTGCCCATCAGCAAAGTATTTCAAAAACTAAAATAAAGATAGAGATAAATCCTGATAATCAGAACAGATTCCTTGGAGGAGTTGAGCTCAGTGTTCCGGCAAAGAGATTGGCAGAGAAACAGCCCATAGGTGGAGATAGAGAGAAGCATGAGAAAGCAGGAGAAGCCAGATGCCCCAGAGGCTGTGGAATTTCACCAGATCTCAAAGGGGCATGAGACCTCAGCTGACATCTGAGTTATAGGTCCTGTCCTCTGAAGCGTGGAAAATGCAAGCGGGGAGGAAGCAGGATGTTCTTCCTGCCAGCATCCCTCTTTCCGTCTGAAACCTCCTAAAAGGTCAACTGCTGTAATGAGCAGCAGTCGTCTGTGGTGGGACAGGCATCAACCGATGTCTTAAAGCAGCTGAGAGACTTCGTCTCCCTCACTCTGCATAGACAGTGACTACTGGGGGCGTCAGACGTGAGCAACAGTGACCACCTGGGCAGTGTCCCCGAAGAGGTATGTGTGACCCAATAAACAGCACATCACAAAGCGGGGATTCATGCCACACTTCCTGGAGACTGAGCTACAGGAGGCCTGGCCCCAGAGATGCCCGTTTTCTATTCTAAAGAACTGGGTTTCTATGACCGGCCCCCTCCACCAGCGCTAACTGTAAGAACAAGTTCATTAAAAATCCATGAAACGAACAGCCGCAAAGACTGTTGTGATTAAAAGGTCCGCTGAGCTCTCTTGCTGGTTGGCACTGGGACCCGCCAAGAAGGAGGCAGAATCCAGAGTAATGAGGATTTTTAAAGCCCTTTGCAAATTGCCTCAGATCAAAATACTTTATTATCATAATCACTCCCATTGCCAATTTGGAAATGACGATCTGGAACAACAAAGTGCTCTTTAAATGTTTAAAAAACAAAAATCACAAGGAGGAGGTGCTTGGCAGAAATCTGCATTCTGCTTAAAGCCATAAGTCATATTTAGACTTTGCCTTCCAGAACGTCTACGGGGTGTTCGGTTTTAATCCTACTGCCAGAAGCTACATATCTTTCTTTCTTCCGTTTTTCTTCCTTCTTTGGCAGCATTCCTAGAGGACCGCTCATTCCTAGAGGACTGCTCATTCCCAAGTTCAGAGGCTCTTCTCGGTTGTTCACTGTCACGTGGTCTTAAATGCAAAGATCAGCTGCTCTGCCGTCTCCTGGCTTTTCCCTCCTTCTCACAGACCGGCTGAACCCACGCGAAGGCCAGCCCCCGCTGGAGCTCTCGCTTTGCCTCTTCTCTGGGCTGCTCCAGGATGAAGGCCCAGGCCATTGCCCTGCTGTACCCCCAGAGCCCTGCCCTGTGGGGGAGACCCAGTGAACACGCGTCTCTTCCTGTTCTCACATCTGACCTGTACCTTCCTGACTCTCCCCACCACCTGCTGGGGCTGTGGCAGCCATCTTCGCTTTGCTTCCTCACCTGACCCCTCCCTTATACCGCTCTACCCTCCATCCCACACTGGGGCTGCCAGACTCATCCTGCCACACTGTTATCCTGTGCTCAGAGACTTCGGGTGGCCTCATCCAGGAGAACCGGTGAGATTATGTGGAAGGAAAGAAATCCTCCCTACAAAGAGCTCTCTTTTATGGAATGAAGACCCCTATAAGTGACTTCGAGTGGGCAATGTGGTCCTCGAAGGGACATAACTGAGGTGGAAACTGCAATCCTTTTCCACTTCTGTTTTACCAGGTACAATCATGATCATAGAAAGCAAGATCTAATGGGAGCCATGGAAGAGAGTCCCAGAGGCTGTGAGGATGAGGAAAGAGCGAGAAATAAGGTGGTTGGTGGACAGAAGGATCGGGAGGAGGGAACACATCAGAAGGCCTAAGGGGAGTTTTATTAGGATTCTGCTCTGGGGTGGGCACCATGATCCCTTTTCCAGATGCCCTCAAAATTCTTGGTGAAATCTCCATTTCTTACCCAGGCCTGTGGAGGTAGCAGCCCAAGACCGCCAGGCAGAAACGGGATGAGGAGAGACACTCCCTGCTCAAGGGAGTTTCTGCCACACCTGGATTCTATATGCCACCTACACCCTGCTGAGAGAACCCCCAAACTGCTTGCCTGGCATGCAGGCCTGGCACAGGGCTGGGAACTCTTCAGGGCAACCTGTTCACAACCTCGTGGGCAAAGTCACAGTCTGCTCCCACCATGAAAAGAAGCCCAGCGGCCAACATCAGAGCCTCAGAAACCTGACCTGGCTCTGAGTCCAGTTTCCCCTCCAGACAGACTCTTCGATCCCACCCTCCCACTCCTACACTTGACCCATTTCATCCCATCCTTCTCTTTTCTGCAGGAGTAGCTTTCTGCTTTCCCCCTAAGATCAGAAGCCTCTTTACACTGGCCCCATAGACGGAGCCTATATTAGCAAAGGTTTTTTTTAAAGCAGAGAATTTTGGGGGCACCTGGGTGGCTCAGTGGGTTAAGCCTCTGCCTTCAGCTCAGGTCATGATCTCAGGGTCCTGGGATGGAGTCCCGCATCGGGCTCTCTGCTTAGCAGGGAGCCTGCTTCCCCCTCTTTCTCTCTGCCTGCCTCTCTGCCTACTTGTGATCTCTCTCCCTATCAAATAAATAAATAAAATATTTTAAAAAAATAAAAAAAAATAAAAGCAGAGAATTTTTTTTTTATTAGAGTGTAGTTGACACATAATGTTATGTCAGTTTCAAGTATATGACATAGAGATGCAACGAGTCTGTATGTTATGCTGAGCTCACAAGTGTAGTCCCCATCTGTCACCATACAATACTATTACAGTATCATTGGCCATCCCATGACTTACTCATTTAATAACTGCAGGCCTGGATCTGCCACTCCCCTGCACCCATTTTGTCCTTCCCTCCATCCCCATCCCCTCAGACAACCATCAGTTTCTTCTCTATATTTATAGTTCTGGTTCTGCTTTTTGTATGTCTATTTGTTTGTTCTTTAGATTCCACATATAAGTGAAATATGGTATTTCTTTTTCTTAATATGACTTGTTTCACTTAGTCCATCCCTGTTGTTGCAAATGGCAAGATCTCACCCTTTTAACGGCTGCATAATATCCCATTATAGATACATCTTATCCATTTGTCTATTGATGGACAATTAGGTTGCTTCCATATCTTGGCTACTGTAAATAATGCTGCAATAAACATAGGGGCATATATATCTTTCTGAATTAGTGTTTTCATTTACTTTGGTAAAAACCCAGTAGTAGAATTATTGGATCATCAAGTATTTCTATTTTTAGTTTTTTTAGTAAACTCCTTACTGTTTTCTACACTGGCTGTACCAGTTTGCATTCTCATGAGGGAACGAGGGTTGGTGCATAAGGGTTCCTTTTTCTCCACATCCTCACCAACAGTTGTCATTTCTTATTTTTCCTATTTTAGCCATTCTGACAGGTGTAAGGTGGTATCTCACTGTGGTTTTCATTTGCATTTCCCTGATAATAGGGAAGCTTATTTGGTCACACCCTCTGTCCAGACCACCTTTTCTCATTCTCTGTTTTTCTTCCACAAAAGACATCACCTTAGATTGCCTCTTCCTGATATGCTGCCTTCAGGGACCAAGCCCAGTTTAGTCCCAGCTGACTCATGACTCTGATCCTAACCTTCAGTCCTCCACTTAGTAGGAAGGGGAATAGAAAATCCTCAGCCTTACCAATCCCTTCCAACCTTATCTCCTACTTCTCATTAGTGCATTGTTATACTCTACCACACACTTATCTTCCAATAAATCACAATCCTTCCCAATTCCAAGACTTTCACATTCCATCACACCAGCCCAAAACACTCCTTTCCTCCCCTTTCTCTATCAAAATCCTATTTATTCTCTGCAGTGTAATCCCAATTGCCATCACCAATCATTTCCTAATCAGTCCATTTTCAGCCGGCTGATACTGACTTTCTAGGAAATACATGCAAAGCAGGTCACTTCCTGTTCAGAAGCCAGTGGCTTCTAAACCTAGCCCTGAAAACCGTGGGTAGGCTCTAGACTGTGGCAGGCATTGCATCTTTCTTGAGAAGCTCCCTGTCTACCAAGAGATAAGAAACACAGGTGAACCAATAACACTGGTGTGTATATAAAAGAGGAAAGGTTTAAATTAGCCACTTATATGCAACTGAATCAAGTATCTGCTTTTCTTGGGAGGGAGAAGAAACACCTGGGTAGAATGAGAGGAAGGAATCCACTACCTCATGTGGAAATGACTGCTCCGGGCATGCCTGGACCAGAAACAAAGAGTCAAGAGTTATCAAGGAGGTAGGGTTGTTAGAGGCCAGGAAAAAATGAAGTGCAGTCTTGCCCAAGTCTTGATTCCCTACATCATTTCCTTCCTGCTCTCTACTTCATGAGAATCTCAGCCCACATGTTTGGAAATAGCTGCCCAGACATTTAGTGTGGCCCACCTGTCACTCGCTGGTCCTCTGCTCTCCTGATCAGTTGGTGTTGATCAAAAGGAGGTGATCCCAGCCAGAGCAATGAGTCTCCCCATCCTCCCCACCCTGCCACACACACACATACACACACACCCCTTCAGCAGCCAGCCCTCTGAAAACGAAGGGTATTATAGTAAAATATACTATGCCAACAAGTCAAAATTGCTATAATTGTAACATTATAGTAACAATGATTAGATTCATCATGCCATACAATAGTTTTATTTAAGTCATTGCCAAAGGCGAGAATATCTGTGAACCTTCAAAAATAATTCCTCCTCCACTCACTCCCCTCCAGCCACATCAGCCTCCTCGCAATTTCTCAAATTCTCTAAGTGCTCACTCTCAGATATCAGAACAATTAAACATCTCTACCTAGATAGAGCTAGCTTGTGCAAGTCCTGTGTTGGATATTCTCTGTTCTCTGTCCCTCTGATCCACTCTCCGCTGCCCACCATTCAGCCTCCAGAGACGGACATATCCAGAGATGACATTACTCCCACTCCCTTACCTTCTGGTTTCTGGTTGGGTTGACTAAAGGGGAGCATTGGCAAGAATTAAAAGTTGGGGAGAAAGAAGCTTGGGGTATTTCTTCCCTCAGTTCCTTTCCTGTCAGACACAATTTGGCAATGGTTATGATGCCCCTACTGGAGGCCAGAGCTTATACAAAAAAGAACAGAACAGGCTGAGCCCTGAGTATTAAGAAGCTCTGGTAATCTTCTTACCCAGAGATGCTCAGAGATGAATACAAGGATAGGCAGCTGTCCCCTAGCTTTTAGACAGACTTTTCTACTGAAGAGTCTCTTGAAGAACCCTCCTGTTCCTCAAAAAATTAAAAATAGAGCTACCCTATGACCTGGCAATTGCTCTACTGGGTATTTACCCCAAAGATACAGAAGGGCCATATGTAGCGCAATGTTCATAGCAGCAATGGCCACAATAGCCAAACTGTGGAAAGAGCTGGGATGCTCTTCAACGGATGAATGGATAAAGAAGATATGGTCCATATATACTATGGAGTATTATGCCTCCGTCAGAAAGGATGAATACCCAACTCCTGCATCAGCATTGACGGGACTGGAAGAGATTATGCCAAGTGAAATAAGTTAAGCAGAGAGAGTCTATTATCATATGGTTTCACTTACGTGTGGAACATAAGGAATAACATGGAGGATATTAGGAGAAGGAAAGGAAAAGTGAACTGGGTGAAATCAGAGGGGGAGACGAACCATGAAAGACTGTGGACTCTGAGAAATAAACTGAAAGTTTTAGAGGGGAGGAGGTGGGGGGATGAGTGTGCCCAGTGGTGGGTATTAAGGAGGGCACATAGGGCATGGAGCCCTGGGTGTGGTATAAATAATAAATCTTGGAACACTACATCAAAAACTAATGATGTATTTTATGGTGACTAACATACCACAATAAAAAAAAAGAAGAAGAAAAAAATTTGTCAAATCAAACAATTAAACAGTTAAAAAAAAAAAAGGAACCCTCCAGTACTATAAGTATAAAAGGGTACAAACCAAAATTCAGATTGGATTAAAAAAATTACAAAGGAATTTTGAAAGAAGTAGCACATTCAGTTGACCCTTTTCTTCCTCTTTGTCCTGAGTTCATCATTGTGCTCATCAGAGACCCAAAGTGAGATACCAAACATCCAAGTAAATACTTGGCCATTCATTCATTCATATATTTGGTTGATGTTTATTGAAAGTCTTTCGCGTGCCAAAAACTCTGATAGGCATTAGTGATATGTTGGTTAATAAAGTAGACCTATGCCCTGCCTTCCCAGAGCTTCCAAACTTGTTAGTAATCACAGACATTTTTATCTTTCTAAAATTTAAAAAGACAAATTGTGAAAATGATGTGATAGTAAATACTTACTGGTTTTGTTTGCCTGGCATCCATTTTCCCTTTTTAAAAATATTTATTTATTTATTTATTTATTTATTTATTTATTTATTTATTTTAGAGAGAGAGAGAGAAAGCATGAGCAGGAGGGACAGAAGGAGAAGGAGAGAGAGTCTCAGGCAGACTCCACACTGAGCACAGAGCCTGAGGAAGGGCTCGATCTCATGATTCTAAGATCATGACCTGAGCCAAAATCAAGGTCAAATGCTTAACCAACTGCGTCACCCAGGCGCCCCTCCTCCCCTATTCACAGTTCCTGTCACTTGGGGAGCTCCCACTCTAACATTCTAGGAGTAGGTTGGGAACCCAGGCATAGCCTATGAGGATAGGCTTGGCTGCACTGATCCATTCTATTCAAGGTGTACCTCACCCAGGCCAGGCTCTTCAGAGACAAGGGCATCAGGTATAGCTGCTATAATATTAGAAATGGTGGTTCTCTTTCCACGAAGATTGCTGAGCTGGTGGGATGTAAATGTGAAGTGATCATGGGGACCACCAAGTGGGGATACCCTTCAGGGAATGCTGAATCCACATGAAAGAAGGCAGAGCTAGAGTTAGGACAGATTCCAGGAGTTGGATTTAGTATCCCGTAAAAATTCTGTCTAAAAGCAATCAGAGTTAAGATTCAATTTATTTTTGTTTATCTTCTAATTCAGGATCTATTCCCTGTACCTGCCAATTTGCCATCACTTGGGTTAATCCTTCCTTCTCTATTGTCCTGCGTTCAAGTCACCAAAAAGGAATCCTTGACTCAACACTCTTCCTGAGTTATCAAGTTTATCTGAGGGACCAGCAAAATGGATATGCCTGAGTGTTTACTTCTAACTTAAGAACTCTCCAAGGGGCTGGCACTCAGCAAGTGGGTATTTTTTTTAAACCTCGGGGAAGGACAAATGAAAGTGAGAGTGCCTGATCTCACCCATACACAGAGCACCACACTTCACCCCTTGGGCAGCTTCTTAAAGCTGCTGACATCTGGATAGGAGTTATTAAGATAGACAAGAAGCATATGGATATTTGATTTGTGCCTACCCCAGACTTCTTTTGGATCAAAGATAGATGGATAGGTATCTCTTCTGTGTGTATAACATCTTTACACACACACACACATCACATCACATCACATCACATCACATCACAAAATGACATTTTACTTCACAGACTTGAGATTGTGTGCCTGGAAGCAAGGAAACCCTAGTTTCGGATTCTTCCCCTAGGGACTCTTTGTCACAACTAAGAAAGCAACCAAAATCAACAAAATGTCAGAAAGCCAGCTCAGGGAGGGGGACATTGTTTTGGATGGGTTAGCACCTGCACTCAAAAAGCAGGGGTCCTTTCTCTGCTTGATAATCTAGAGGGGGGTATCTGGGCAGGTGCGGTAGTCTTTCCAGCTGACTCTTTGCAGAGAATGGCCTCCTATTTCTTCTTATAAAGAAAGCCAGGAAGTTGAATTCAGTCCCAGGCCAAGATGCAGAAGGTCCAAGCTCACCATCAATTGGGAGTAAATATGTTGCACAGCCCCAGGGGTCATTCTTAAGGTCACACTAGGATTCCTACATGGTTCTCCTCCCTGACAGGCACCAGTGTCCCCAGTGTACATCAGAAACCCCTGACAGGGAACAGTCAGATTGATCTGCTCTGGGGAGAGTGAACAAAGGGCTGCTTTTAGCCAAACATTCTTCTCTTCTAGGTAAGCAGTTGTCAGTTACAGTACATCGATCTACACGTTTCCATTGTAGGATTATTCACCCCTGAGAAATGCAGATACCTCATTGACACAACTGGCTATAGGAATCCAGCCAATGTCAAAGGCCCCCTGTCACCTGAGTCTATTACCAAACTGCTTTGCTGACAGCAACTCCAAAGGCATCTGCTTTTACTTTCCTTACACAGTCTTCCAAAAAGACAAACCTGGAACCATATTCCATCCTAGCCCTGACCTACTGAGACCGTGGGCAAGGAAGCTAATATAACTGAGCTTCAGAATCTTTCTGTGTAGAATGGGGCTGGAAGTACCTGCCTCGTGGATAGTTATGGGGGTTAAATGATGAATGCAGGTAAGTGTCTAACAGAAACTGCAATATATGAAGGTTTGATAAATGTTCACCTCCCATGTTTACCTCCTTCAGCACTATGGAAACTGACAGGCTCACCCCGATGGGAGAGAGTCATAGCCATGTAACTTGTCTATATGTCTAGCACTTATGGGCGTGGCGGGGGGGAATCTTGTTGTTTCACATGTTTTTGGTTGAGAATGCCCCAGAAGCCTTTGAAATAACAAGAGAAATTAATTGGGATGAGCATGAACAATATCAGAAATGCCAGTTGACTTCCGAATGGAGCCTAGCAGGATGGCTCCAACAACAACAAAAAAAATGCTGGCGAGAAGGACCATTCTGCCACCAACAAGGAGGTGACCGGAGAAGACACCATCCGTGTTCACAAGCCCATCCATGGAGCCGGCTTCAAGCATGCCCTCAGGCACCCAAAGAGACCCAGAAATCTGCCATAAAGGAGAGGGGACCTCCAGATGTGTGCACTGATACAAGCCCATCAAAGCTGTCTGGGCCAGAGAGTAAGAAATGTCCGTATAATATCCCGGTGTGGTTGTCCCAAGAACGTAATGAGGGTGAAAATCCACAGAACCACCTTGACACTCTGGTTAAGTACGTACTAGTCACCAGTTTGAAAGATCCACAGAAACTTACCGCGGATGATGAGAACTAACCCTGACTGTCGAATAAAGTTATGAAACTGCCAGAGGGAAAGGGTTCAGGGGAGGGGCAAAGTGGGCACAGAGGAGTGGGACATATAGGCTTCCAGATATGGAATAAATAAGCCACACAAGGATAAAAGTGACAGGAAATACGGTCACTGATATTATGACAGCATTGTAGGGTGAAGGATGGTGGCTACGCTTGTGGTGAACCCAGCATAAGACAGAGAGTTGTCAAATCACTATGTTGTATGCCTGAAACTAACATAGCATCATGTGTCAACTACATGATTTAAAATAAATAAATAAAAAAAATAAAATAAAATAAAATAAAATAAATAAATAAATAAACAAGGCTATTTTTTTTTTAAGTTATGAAACTGCCTCTCCCCCACCCCCCAATAGCTTAGGTATGTGGCTAGTTGCTCTCCACATAGGCAGACACATATTCATTCACCCAAATCCTTGTTAGGGAGGAATTTAGAAATTCTTCTGACTTCAAACAGCTTAGCGTAAGCTCCTAGGCCCAAGCAGGTTCTGCATGTGGTAATGTTGGCCTCTGCTGAAGTAGGAGCCAAGATTCAGTCTAGGCTCCACTTGCCAAGCCAAGAACCCTGGCTCCAGGTTCTGTCTCCCAGAGAAAGGGGCACCTGTTTCTACTTCTCACAAAGGCACCAGCCATATAGACTGTCTCCAGGGTCACAGTCCTACTCTTTCTTCATGGGCATTCTCTCCTCTCCTTTGCCCTTAGGTCCACATTTCTGGTTTTAGATGAACCTACACAAATTGCTTGAAGGAGTTTTTGGGTTCTCAGGCTTAAAGCTGATATTTTCCGGCAAAAGAGCTTGTCACCATTAACACAAAAACATTGCCTGCTCCTCTCCCATCTCTTTGTTTTAGTATATCTGCCCAACCTCAGGGCCTTTACACATACTGTGCCCTAGCCTAGAACAAACAGTCTTCTTGTGGTAGAATCCATCTTGTGTTTCAAGTATTGACTTAAACATCAACTCTTTAGATGGGCCTTCCCAGACACCCCAATTTCAGTGGGTCTCACCCTTATCCGTACTACTTTCTGTCACCTTACACCATTTGTGGTAAGTGCCATGTAATACACAAAAATTATTTATAATCACATATTGACTATTTGTTTATTTTCTGCCTTATGCTTTAAACTCTAAACTCTCTGAGAAAAGCAGCCATGTCTATTGTATTCACCAGTGTGTTTCTAGCACATTCCCTGGCACAGCCTTCTCTTTTCTATTTACTGAATAATGAATGATGAAAAAATGAACGAATGAGTGTTAGAATCACTCCACCTCAAGAAGTCTTTCTTGGGCCGCATTGTACCCACTTCTAAGGCAGTTCATTCTCCTTGAGTATATGAGACTTGTCTCCCACAAACAGACAACCAAAACCCAGAGGAACCTCTCCACTGTGTCAGTCAGGCCCCGTTGGGAACACAAGGGGTTCTGAGTTGGATAGAAATAAGAATTTATTAAAGAAATGAGAACATATGCAAGTGTGAGAGGAACTGGGGGAAATGGGGGTCTGGCAGGGGGAGTCAGAAGAATCAAAGACATAGTTACTCACCCATCAGCTAACATGCACCTGTTCAGGTGGACGGGCTGGAGCAAACAGGATGTTCGAGAGTCCAAGCCCACCGAGCCCCTGAAAAGGACCTGGAAGGGGAAATTCATAGACAATCTGTGGAGCTGCTGCCTCTGTGGGTCCACGTCAGGCACCCAGTGGTGGGCCTGGGTCTGCTAGCAGTCAGAGAGGCCAGCAACCAATAAGATGAGCTAAGTAGAGCATAGGAAACGCAGCCAAGTCAGGATCCACAATGCACTGGGGTATCTCTGTTACCACAGACAACCACAACTCCCCTCCAAGAGGAATGTCTGCTCTTCACTGCCACCATCCAAATTCACACAAAGTCCTCTTGGGCCCAGTCTGACCCAGAATCCCACCGTGAAGGGGATTGAGGGAACGCGGCTCCCACTGTGGCCAGGCTGACATGGCACTGCCAGTGAATCCAGCTGGCCCTGCCAATGACTCGACTTATCTGACCACATCTATAAGGAGCCTGCTGACCTGGATGGCCCAGTCCTGACCATACAGTGACCAACAGACATCTTTTCCTGCCTTCGTGACCGGCTTCCAGAGCCTCTGTGACCATGTCCCACCATGACTTTGCTTGATTCTGTAGGTGACAGAGTTGGCCTGAGTCCCACTAACAGCAAGAGGTGCTTAGCTCATCTATGTGGTTCGGAGAAAGGAGGGATGTCTTCTGGGTAGAGCGCCTCTGGAAAGACTGAAGTAAAAGAACGTACTAACCTAGGGGAGACTTGGTCTTTTCCTATTTCCTCATCAGAACTGCCCCTTAGCTACACCAGGTAAGCAAGGATTAAATCACACTGCTGCACTAATCAGAGGTTTTCCTGGCCTCTTTGAACACCCTCTGTTCCTTCTAAAGTCGAACTGACCGTCCCAATCCCACCCTCACAAGGCAGGGCCAGTTCCTACTCTCAGAAAAAGCCAAATAAACTGAACCTTAGCCTGAGTCTGGTGCCTCCCCCTGTTCATCTGCACATCACCCCTGAGCCCTTGGATGGAAGGGAATTTGCTACCCATTCACCAGTTCTGCTCTCCAGCTATGGTCACAGGCTCTGCCTTTCTTGCCCAGCCTCCCCGAGGGCCCATAACAGCCCCCCCACCAACCCATGCTCAAGAACAAATGAGAGCTTCTAAGGCAGCAAAACACCGTACCTCCCCTTTCATTTCCAGGGCAGCTGTCACGACCCTGCTCATCTTCTCCAGAGGTGACGAGCTGTCTGGCACAATCCGTCATCCCACTGCTCCAGAATGTAAATCACAGGAGGTCTCCTGCCTGAGAAAAACAATTAACACAAAATACCAGGATTACCGTCTGCCACATTCACAAATCCCTCTAGCTCACATTTGTCTCTCCCGACAATTTATGCCTTCACAGCGTCAAGCTGTTCAAATACCCTGTGTTTTCCCTAAACGGACTGACTCGTGGCCCTTGGCACTGTTTGTACCATTTGCTGTAAAACCCAGAGCTATGGGCAGCAATGTCCCATCAGAGGTGCTAATGCGTGGAGAGGATCAGGAGGTTTATCTTCTCTTGTCCCACCAAAGTGAAGGCACATGTCTTCTTTCCAGTGAAAGGAAAACGAGTTTCCAAACTTTTTTTTTTTTTTAATGACAGGGTTTGCAGTCACCCCCTTTCTGAGCTACTCAACATGACTGATTCTCCATGGTCCAAGTCACGAAGGTAAGAAACCATCATCACAATAACCCAGTGGTTCTCAACCAGGGATGATTTTGACTCCCTGGGAGTCTAAATGTGGGAGTCCATATCTGGCAACGTCTGGAGAAATCGTTGACTGTTACAGATTGGAAGTAGGAGTTCTATCCGTATTTAGTGGGAGGGCCACTAAATATTTAGTTTAGGCCAGAGATACTGCTAAACATCCTACAAGGCACAGAACACCTCCCTCCACCCACAGCAAAGAATTGTCTTCCACCACATGTCCTTAGGATCGAGAAACATTGCAAATAGCCCCATGTGGGTTGGCTTCTCCGGCATTCTGCTTCACGGGCCGGAGAGCCTCGCCTCAAAGCAAGATGGCTTTTGGAGGGCAATGAGAGAGCAGCGCTGGACGGCTCACGGCCTCCTGATCTCCTGCCTCCAAGAAGCAGCAATGTGACAGCATGATTAGGCAGAAAGAACATTTTCCCCAAAACAAACTGTGCACATTTGGGCATTTATCCCCTGGAGGCTCCGTTTTCTTATGTGCTCAATGTGGCCGGAAAACAGCCCTGCCTGGCTCACGGCCACGTTCATGAGAGGCAGCGTGTTAAAAAGTTCACCGGAGCCGCTGGCGCGCTAAGTGGTGGTTGGGAGCAGGCGCTGCGGCGATGACCAAGTGAAGGCGAGGTACCGCCTGCCCGCAGCTGGCACCGGAACGAGCTCTCGTGCTGGGGAGCGAATTCTCTCGGACTTCTCCTCCCTCTTCCTCCTGGTCCTCTGGAACACGTGGGCGCGAGCACGCACGCGTGCGCTCACACACACAACTGATGAGTACACTCGGGCCGGGAGAATCGTAAAGCTTTCGGAGGAGAACAACGAAATTGCTCTGCGGAGGACCGAGGGCGAGAGGTGATATTCCTCGCTGCCCGACCCAGCAGGATCTGGATAGGGTGAAGAGCTCCATGGAGCGAAATGCCTAAAGGGAATCTGAAAACCGTGAGGCCAACTCTTCCACTGGAGTCTGTTTGGGTGACGTAATGTGAATCCACACACTATCCTATCCTCAGACCCTCATGAATGCTTTAAGTGTGTGTGTGTGTGTGTGTGTGAGAAAATCAAGTGCTAAGAGAATCAACACAATGTGGAGAGGCAGGACTGGATATAGCAAAAGCCATGAGCATGTAAGTCATTCCCTACACACACACACACACACACACACACACGCGCGCGCGCGCGCGCACGCACGGAGTCATAGAAATCTTGGCAAAAGTCACAGAATTTGAGGAAGACATGTGAATTAAGGGACGCTCAGATCACAGGAGGGGCAGGAAAGCACCCTACCCAACTCTAGGTGGGTTGCTGGCATGAGAGCGGGATTTCTGTGCTTTTTTAAAGTTATCCTGCATTCCTAGCCAGGCCATGAACACGTCTCTGGTGTGGGAACCCCCTACCACCAGCTGCTACGGAGGGGTCAGGGCAGAGATGCCAATGACAAAATCTCTCAAAGCTTATTTAACCAAAAGCACCACACAGCTTCCATCAGTGCAGAGAGCCCCTCCCGCTCTGGACAAGAAAAGAAAGGATTCTTGAGACTGAAATTTTCTTCCTCTCCCCAGCTAGCCTTAGATGGACTTGATGATATCCGTGATTTTGGCGAAGGAGCCATTGCTGGTGTTAATTGGACGGCAGCCAAGATGGCCTTGAAGGAAAAAAAAGTTTTTAAAAGATCAACATTCATTAGTTTGGTTCTACATTAAGGGAAGCACATGTGGAGAAGGGAATAATTAGTGAAGTTAATTGAGGCTTCTCGCAGAACCAAGGGGAATCCAGTGAAATGTCCTGACATTCATGCAGAGCAATATGTTCAGTGCTCCTGCAACTAATTGCAATTAGCAAGTGAGAGAACATACGTAGAGTCTCTATGTGTAATTAATCACACGCCTTTATCACAGTAGACACAGGCTGCTGAGTGACAGGAGACACCTGCCTTGTGCTGTGCGCCCCCTGATCTCCTGTGCTGATCCCTGCTGTGCTTCTTCCCCACCCTTACACCTGCTTAATGCCTCTTGCATATTCAAGTCCTGCCTTTGTGAGGCAGGCTTTCTCAACTGTGTTCCCACTAAAATACGTATCTATTAGCTTCCTGACATAAAGGAGGTACTCAGGAACTATTTCATTAAGGAATGAGCAAACGAATGGTAAGCAAGTTGGAAAGGGTCTTCTCCCATTTGTGTAGATGACAGTGGCCATGGACCCTTTGAGAGCCACAGAAAGGCAGCCTTTGAGATACAAGAGGCAGACAAGGAGATTTCAAGAATGGAGCTAGGATGAGGCTACTTGTCCAGAGGAGGTAGATCCTAGGATGCTTATGTTAAGTGGACAAGATGCCCTTGAAGGAAGTCCCCTCCCTCTTTTTCCTACACCATCTTCTCAAGCATGACTTTGAATGGTCAGATAGAGGCTTTCATTGTTGTCCCCAAATCATAACTCTACACTCCCCACCACTAAGAGAGAGAAACGTGATCCACTCCTCTGTAAAACATAAATGCTTGCTTCTTCGTTGACTTTGCAAATCTTAGACTAGCAAAGGAGGTAATGCCCTGGGAAAAGCTTGGATCTTGTCTCTTCAATACCTGAAGATTTGAGAAGTTATTTGAGTTTGAAAGTGTATAAAATCTTAGATACGGAAGAGTTGAGCGTGGACCCAGAGTCCTTCTGACTCTTACACCTTCAGGAATCTCTATGACCTACAAAATCATTGACGTTTCTTTTTTTTTTTTTTTTAAGATTTTATTTATTTATTTGACAGAGAGACATAGCGAGAGAGGGAACCCGGCAGAGGGAATGGGAGAGGGAGAAGCAGGCTCCCTGCGGCAGGGAGCCCAATGTGGGGCTCAATCCCAGGACCTTGGGATCATAACCTGAGCCGAAGGCAGCTGCTTAACAACTGAGCCATGCAGGCGCCCCAGATCACCACTGTTTCTGCCAGTCAAGTCACACTTATTATTTGGAGCTACCTTAGAACATCCAAAGAGCCATGACGACTTAATTTGTTACAACAGAAGCTATAATAAACAGATCCCCAAATTCAGTGGTTGAAACTACTTACTTAGTTCATTGCTTTCCCATTTGCCAGTCCAGGGCAGGCAGCCAGTAATATGCCATGTGGTCATCTGTGGAAGCAGGCAAGAGTGTTCTGTTATCCTCGACAGTATCTTCCACGGTTGTCTGGCATTGCCCTTCCGGACAGAAGGGAAGAACGAGTGGAAATTCAGAGGGAAGGATTTCCTTTTAAGCAAGGGACACCGAAACTGCTCCCATCATTGTTGCTGAAGTCCCAGTGGGGAGAACTCAGCGCCACCAAGTTGCAAGGCACACAGGGACACGCCATCTCTCTCCAAGAATACTTTGCTATGTCCAGGAAGAAGGGAGGATGAAGTAGGTTGGGAAAATAATACTAAAAAAAAAAAAAAGGGGGGGGTAGGTCTTAAGATATTTCATAAAAGTAGCTTTATCCCCATTTCAGTTACCTAGAGAAGCATATCAATCCCATGGTCCAAAGCCAGCAGTACTGACTTGACCACGAGCTCTTTGGGGCAAGGAGGGACATGGTACCTGGCACACAGAAAGCACTAAGGAAGTGTCAGGCCATGAACAATTGAATGGATTAAAGAACTGATGAAATACCACCTAGGTCCCTCCCACCTTGTTTGGAGGACGCATTGCTAAACATTTCTAGGATACTTTTTCCCTTGCTAAGCTTCAGTGGCCTCTGAATAAATCAGACCCTGAAAACAATAATCTGGCAATCCCTTAAGGATTCACTCAGTCTGGAGGTTTCTGGACTCTGCCCACTCTCCATTCAACTGGTTCTGGCACCCTGGTGTCCCTAAAGCCTCACTCTCCTCTCGGCTCTACTGACACTTGACTTTGCCTTGAAAATCCTGTGACAACAGAAATCCTGGGAACACTTTAATTATTAGCATCAAAAGAAAATCAATACAAAACAAAATGCAAAAAGACTTGACATCAAACACAAGAGGAAAAGAGAGAAAAGGACATTTATTGGGTCCCCATTGCATTAGGATGGGATAAACATCCAGATAAATACTGAGTGCCCAGAACATTCACACCCTCCTCGGGAGATAACGTTTATGGTCTCCAGCTTGCCCATGGAAAATGAAGTCTCAGGCCGATAACTTTCCCAAGGTCACCAGTTAGACCCAGCAAAAGGTAGACCCAGAACTATCTAAATGAACCAACCAGCTGAATTCCCACTCCCTGAGAGACCAGCAAACCCAGAACTCATTTCTGAACTGACATGTGTAACAGTGACTTATCACCTTCTCTTAAGGCTAAAGACAAAAAATGCCCTGCCAGTGGCCCAAGTGGAGTATCATAAGAGACTTTTGCTTCAATCTCTTCTCGTAGAGGGGATTTTATTTAAAGGATGGGGATACCACATCAACCCTCCTCACCGTCATCGGAGCCTCTAGACCAGGGGACTTGAGAACACATCACGGTGCAGAGCACAAGCAAGACAAGATGTTCTTTAGTAATCAACCCAAGAGGGACAGGTAGCAGCTTCCCAGCTTGCGGGGGCCGGGTGGGGTGGACACCCTTCAGGAAGCAGACAGTCTGATTATTTAAAAAGAAAGCCAGCCAGGCTGAGTAACAAATCTTGTTCCTTTCTTCATTAGGAAACTCCTGTCCCTTCAGAAATTCCCATGGCACAGGATAGCCAATAAGAATGAGAAGACAAGAAACAAAATCGCATCTGCCTGGGTAATTAGCAATAACTCCTAATGCCAAAATTTGCATATTATCCTCAAATGCAGGTGTAGTGGCACCGAAAATAAGGAAGAGGGAAACAACACGTGGAGCTGGTTCTACTGGCTGTGGGGCTTAGGGGTCACGATCCAAAGCCCCACTAGTCTGTCAAGAGTCTTCTGCCTTCCAAGGTTAGATTAGGGACGACCAATATCTCACGCACGGGCTTCACTCCTACACCCTTGGACATAATTTGTGAATCTTAACCGAACTTTAGAATGCTCTCAACATATTAACCCCCCAACCACCAACAATCAATCTGCATTGACCACCCCACCACCAAAAAAACCTAATCGTCACCTTCTGCCTAAATCAACTTCTTGTAAAGTGTCTTTAATTAAGGGAAGCCAGAACAGCCCTAAGGAGCAGAGGAAGCTGAGAAAGTACAAGAGAAGGGAAAAGCCACTCTCCTACAGACTGGTCAGCTGTTGCTGGGTGATTGTCTAACCCCAAGCCTCTAAACAAAAGTCCAAAAAGACAGCCACACGGGTCTCCCCCAAGACTGTCCAGAAGATAAATGACATGAGTTGGGAGAAATCGGAGTGGGAGATGAACCATGAGAGACTCTGGACTCTGAGAAACAAACTGAGGGTTTTTGGAGGAGAGGGGGATGGGGGTTGGGTGAGCCTGGTGGTGGGTATTAAGGAAGGCACGTATTGCATGGAGCACTGGGTGTGGTGCATAAACAATGAATTCTGGAACAGGCACACAGAAAAAATTAAATTAAAAAAAAAAAAGTATGTCCTAAAGCACTTGAAACTTTGAGGAGAAATCAGAGGGAATTAACACAATATCTACATTTTCCTAAAACAATTTCTAACCCACCCAAGGTAGACTGACAACAAGCTTAGTCTCTTTTTCTTGACCAAAGGACTCTCCCTTGGCCCAGCATTTTCGTCTTACACATGTTAATCTCATTCGCAGAATTCTGATTTTTAAAAGGCAGCTGAGTCATATTTTGCTTAGATCCTTCTACAATTCCTCTCTCAGGAAGCCAACACATTTTCCAGAGGCCATGCATCAGCAGCTGAAAAAATACGTATTAAAACTTAACAGTGGGGCGCCTGGGTGGCTCAGTGGGTTAAAGCCTCTGCCTTCGGCTCAGGTCATGATCTCAGGGTCCTGGGATTGAGCCCCACATCGGGCTCTCTGCTGAGCAGGGAGCCTGTTTCCTCCTCTCTCTCTCTCTGCCTGCCTCTCTGCCTGCTTGTGATTTCTCTCTCTGTGTGTCAAATAAATAAAATCTTTAAAAAAAAAAAAACTTAACAGTAATGTTCCCTATAACTAATGACCAAATTTGTGCTAATCCCCAACCATCTAACTTCGCACTCGAAGTGTGATCCTTAAATTAGCATCATTAGCGGCACTGAGTGCTTGTTAGAAATGCAGAATCTCAGGTCTCCCAGAAGCCAGCAGAATTAGAATCTGCATTTTACAAGATCCTCAAGGAATTCTGATGCACATGAAGTCTGAGAAGCACCCAACTAGAACAGAGGCCATTTTGTGTCAAATGCCTAATTGTTCTGTTTCCAAAGCTTACTTGTGTGCAGTACACGGTGCTAACCGGTTTGTTACCCAGCCACAGAGATTAAATGTGCGAATTTGAAAGAAAATCTACAGCAGGCAATTAGTATTCATAACAAGAGAAAAAGAACAAGAGAATGAGAAGAAAAAGCAATGAACACACAAAGAGACATGCACACACGCATAACTTCATTGGTACTGCAACTAATGAGCATCCTAATTTGGGTGAAGTACCCTACACACCTTCAGCAGAACAAATATGGATGAGCACTTACTTTTTTTTATTTTTATTATTTTTATTTATTTATTTGTTTGTTTGTTTGTTTGTTTTAATTTGACACAGAGAAAGAGAGCACAAGCAGGGGGAGCAGCAGGCAGAGGTAGAGGGAGAAGGCTCCCTGCTCACTGACTTGGGGCTCCATCCCAGGACCCTGAGATCATGACCTGAGCAGACCCCCAGCCAACTGAGCCACCAGGTGCCCCAGATGAGCTCTTTCTGATTAAATCAAGTTTGTCTATGGTCAGCCTCATCTTTATGAAGCTTAGAAAGTTACTTGCAACATCAAAAGAGATGTCATTAATTAAAACTCCAATCATTTGAAACATGTTAAATGTGAGCTAAATGAATTTTTTAGAAATCTAAAGCTGGCTACTTTATTCTGGATTAAGGGGGGCCTTACTACACACACACACACACACACAAGCAAAATTTTTATTTTGAAAAGTTTTGAATGATCTAAGGAGAAATAAAGAAGAAAAATCGGGGGAAGAAAAGCAATAGAGAAGATTTAAAAAAAAAGAGAGAGAGACTGTAATCAGTTTTTGTTACTACATACTGATCTAAATTTATGAAAGAATACGATAATCATATTTCTTAAATAGCTCCACACTACACCCCCTCACTGGATGGTTCTCTGTGTTCTATGGCTCCTTCTCATTCAAGGATTAGGAGGGATCACATGCCCAACAGACACCAGTCATGGCGGATCCACAGGTCCTTAAAAAGACTTTCAAAGCCTCAGTTCTATGTGACTTTGGGGCCAGCTCGCAAGACCGGTGTCAAAATCTCAAGAGATGGGATGCACCTATGTAGTCCGTCCACAAGGAATCACGGCCTTTGCTATCTGTTTTTTGTTTTTTTTTTTTAAGATTTTATTTATTTATTTGACAGACACAGAGATCGCAAGTAGACAGAGAGGCAGGCAGAGAGAGGGAGAAGCAGGCTCCCCACCAAGCAGAGAGCCCAGTATGGGGCTCGATCCCAGGACCCTGAGATCATGACCTGAGCCAAAGGCAGAGGCTTAACCCACTGAGCCACCCAGGCACCCCTCTCCTTTGGTTATCAATCACCCTTTGAGAGTGGGCCTTTGAAACCGGGGAACCAGCTCTGTTTCTCATTTCTGTGCTGTTCTCTGGAGACACAAAGGAAAAGCGGACATGACTTGCCTTCAAGACATAGGGAACACTTATAACAGAGCCGTATCTAAGGTAATCTGGGAACACCAAAGAGGCAATATACACTATTCTTCCTGGGTTGGGGAAAGAGGTGGGTCAGGGATTACAGGACTCTGCCATCTTTTTTGTTTCTGTTTTTGTAATCAACATACAATTTCCTATTAGTTTCAGATATATATCATAGTGATTTAACATTTTTATATATTATGAAGAGGTCCTCAAGATAGGTCTAATTTTCATCTGCTACCATACAAAGTTATTACAGTGTTACTGAATATATTCCCAAGGCTGTCCATTCCATCCCTAAGACTTATTTTATTACTGAGAATTTGTACCTTTTAATATCCTTCAGCTATCCTTAAACCAAACATTGATAGTACTATTTACACTCCAGTGTGGAAGAGTAACTCAGTCAATATGTGCTCTCAAAAGCTTCTCTTCAAGTAAGTATTTACTTTTTCTTTCTCCTCCTAAGGGGGGGAAAAATAAAAACAAAGGTGATATGAAACAGAAACTTAATTTTCCAATTAAACCAAAAGTTGTCTGTAAGTCTAAACCATAGGGTACAAAGATTGAAAGCTGGTAGAGGATGTATCAGCCAGAGTCCAACAGAAATTGGATAGATCACTCAAATAAGTTTTTTAAGGAGTAATTTACCTGTCTACCAGGTTAAAGGAAGACATTGAATACAAAATCAACTCAAAACGGATCCTAGAGAAAGCCTCAAACTACAGCAGAAAAATCTACTAAAGAAAACATAAGAAAATATCTTTGTGACCTTGAGTTAAGCAGATTTCTTAAATTAAACACAAAATGCACAATAAAAAAAAACTGACAAACTGAACTTAATAAAAAATTTCTTCAAAATTCAGATTTTATACTCCACTCACAGATATTCTGATTTAATAGCTCTATGGTGAGGCATAGACATCCTTAGAGAAATCTTAGGGTAGTTCTGATGTAGGTGGGCCCCAGAACATGCTTCCTTTCCTTAGTCTTGTGTTCCTCAAAGACGGACAGCCAATCCGCCCTCTTCCCCTGCCGAGAAGCTTCCGGTTGGGTGACTTTCAATACAATTTGTTTTACATCTCTGAACCCTAGTTTTGCCATCTTCATAATAAAAATAATAAAACCTAACTTAAAGAGTTTGAAAAGGATTAAATAGAATAAATGAAAGTGCTTGGTATAGAATCTGGCCTACAACAAATGCTCAGAGTATTATTTTCTTTTTCCCCCAGTTGGCTAGGCATGCCATATACTATATCTTATGCTCTTCTATCATTTCTGTAATCTTTGTGTGACCATATGTTTAATCCATAGGTTTATGACCGACGTCCCTGAGTTGCCACTTCCCTGAAGGCACAAATATGATTTATGTGTGTCCTCCAGATGCTGGAATGCATATTATGGCCACGTGTCTTAACTCATTCTTAATGGCCACAAATCTTAACTCATTATGGAAATGCTAATAAAAACTGCCCATCCATCCATCTCCCCCAGCAGCCTGCCTGAAATCCCTCCATTACCGGTTCCTTCCTTGAATTAAGCCAGAGTTCAGTGCAAATGGGAAAATACCCAAGGGTGGGCCCTCAAACTTTCTACTTAATGAAGGGGTCTTTGGTCCTCGGTTGCTGAGTTCCTCCCTCAAGAAGCCAGAGGTCCAGATCAGGGAAACCTTAAGGAGGCAGGAGGGAATAAGAGATGAGGTGCATAGATTTAAGAAGGGCAAGAGGTCAAAGCCTAGACCAGTGAAGGGAAAGGTGAGTCATAAGGGTAATTTGGGTACCTGAGAGCCAACTTGAGAGAGAGAGAGAGAGAGAGAGAGTGTGTGTGTGTATAATGCAGTCCCCATGGCCAGCCCAGGACAACACAGAGTCCTGAGAAGAGATGGAGGTAACGGGTAATGGTGGGTATAGAAGGAAGGGGAGGGGGAAGCCATAGGAAACCCATTATGCCTGCAGAGACACCCTTCCATTTGCCCCTACCCCTAACAGCCACTCAGGTGGCTCTGGCTCCTCACAGGCTCTGAGTACCAGCTCCACACGGGTATTCCCATGGTACCTCTTCCTGCCCAAGGCAAAAAAGGGCATCTGCATGGAAATGTGGAAACTTCCATCCTAGCACCATGTGAGAGGAGTCATCCATTGGGACATCTAGCTCCCTCTGTGGTCAGAGCTCACATCAGCACGAGTCTTCCTTCATGCTCTCTGAGCTCAGAAACCAGGGTGTGGAAAAACATAGAGGCTGTGTTCTAGCTGAAGAAAAGTGAATCGTGGTATTTTCCAGACAATTCAGCTAGGGCCTCAAGGCCGGTGGGTACCAGCTGGGTCACATAAGTGGCATTCCCCCACCCCACAGCCTCACCATATGCTCACCCTCCTCCTCACAGTCTCCCTGAAGGATGGTGTTGAGCAGAAAGGGTGAGGTCTTTGTTTAGGCTTTTGCAGGAGCCAGATTTCTGTGAAGAAGAAATGCAAATCCTTCTACATCTGAAAGTCAACCTCTAGAGACTTCTACTCACTTCCAGCCCCTGATGTCATGCCTCTTTTGATCCCTGTCGATGGCTATAACTCTGTCTCCAAGAAGGCTGGAGGTCAGGGCAGCTCTCACAGAGGAGGTCCGTGGGGTATTGCAGGAGAGGTCCTGCTGGACCTGTAACATAATCCAATTCTCTATTCTTTATTCTATTTGCATGTGTAAGATATTTTTATTTAATATTAACACTCCATGAAGGATACCTGCTTGTTGCTAGGGGATAGAAAGCTAAATAAGCATAGTCCCTGCTCATATTCTAAGTACGGATTTTTAGGGAGGTTAGTAAATATAATTTACTGACCAAGTGCGAAGCATCTTATTATTTTATAATTTTAAATCTTTCATACATATAAGTATATACACACATATGTGAATATATGTACTTATATATTTATTCACATTTATTTTTTACATATATGAATATATTATCATTTCTATATATGAATATATTTTATACTTACATATATCTTATAAATAACAGATGCATTTATGTCTGTCTCTTCATATATATAAAATACATATTTGTGTTTTGGAAATGACAATGGCATTTTTTCCTAATGATCAAAGTAGTAAAGGAGTAATTAAGGGTACAGAATTTAAAGTCAAGCTGCCTTTGACCTTGGGCCAGTTACTTATTTGCTAAGGGAAAGAGACTAGCAAGTCCTAGCAGGCACAGAGAAGAAAATCTGAGTAAGCCCATCACCCAGAGTTAAAACAGTTAATAGTTTGCTAAATACAACTCCTGGGTATTTTTTTTTTTATAATTTTTTTTTTTATAAACATATATTTTTATCCCCAGGGGTACAGGTCTGCAAATCGCCAGGTTTACACACTTCACAGCACTCACCATAGCACATACCCTCCCCAATATCCATAACCCCACCCCCCTCTCCCAATCCCCTCCCCCCATCAACCCTCAGTTTGTTTTGTGAGATTAAGAGTCACTTATGGTTTGTCTCCCTCCCAATCCCATCTTGTTTCATTTACTCTTCTCCTACCCCCTCAACCCCCCATGTTGCATCTCCTCTCCCTCATATCAGGGAGATCATATGATAGTTGTCTTTCTCTGATTGACTTATTTCGCTAAGCATGATACCCTCTAGTTCCATCCACGTCGTCGCAAATGGCAAGATTTCCTTTCTTTTGATGGCTGCATAGTATTCCATTGTGTATATATACCACATCTTCTTTATCCATTCGTCTGTAGATGGACATCTAGGTTCTTTCCATAGTTTGGCTATTGTAGACATTGCTGCTATAAACATTCGGGTGCACGTGCCCCTTCGGATCACTACATTTGTATCTTTAGGGTAAATACCCAGCAGTGCAATTGCAGGGTCATAGACAGCATGGTACTGGCACAAAAACAGACACATAGATCAATGGAACAGAATAGAGAGCCCAGAAATATACCCTCAACTCTATGGTCAACTCAGCTTCGACAAAGCAGGAAAGAATGTCCAATGGAAAAAAGACAGTCTCTTCAATAAATGGTGTTGGGAAAATTGGACAGCCACATGCAGAAAAATGAAATTGGATCATTTCCTTACACCACACATGAAAATAGACTCAAAATGGATGAAGGATCTCAATGTGAGAAAGGAATCCATCAAAATCCTTGAGGAGAACACAGGCAGCAACCTCTTCGACCTCAGCCGCAGCAACATCTTCCTAGGAACATCACCAAAGGCAAGGGAAGCAAGGGCAAAAATGAACTATTGGGATTTCATCAAGATCAAAAGCTTTTGCACAGCAAAGGAAACAGTTAACAAAACCAAAAGACAACTGACAGAATGGGAGAAGATATTTGCAAATGACATATCAGATAAAGGGCTAGTGTCCAAAATCTATAAAGAACTTAGCAAACTCAACACCCAAAGAACAAATAATCCAATCAAGAAATGGGCAGAGGATATGAACAGACATTTCTGCAAAGAAGACATCCAGATGGCCAACAGACACATGAAAAAGTGCTCCATATCCCTCGGCATCAGGGAAATACAAATCAAAACCACCATGAGATATCACCTCACACCAGTCAGAATGGCTAAAATTAACAAGTCAGGAAATGACAGATGCTGGCGAGGATGCGGAGAAAGGGGAACCCTCCTACACTGTTGGTGGGAATGCAAGCTGGTGCAACCACTCTGGAAAACAGCATGGAGGTTCCTCAAAATGTTGAAAATCCTGGGTATTTTCTATACAATTCTTTCCCTACACACAGTCATGTACTTTGTTTTTACAAAATGACATATTCTATTTACTGTTCATATCTGACTTTTCTCCCCAACATGGAGTGGACATCTTTATGAGTCAGTGCACGGAGAACCCTACTGTCTTTGTAACGGCTTCCCAGTAGTTCACAGTTTGCAAATTGTCTCCTCTCCTCTATTTCTTTTTCTAATAGAGTTGGCATATCTGGAAAAAATACTACCAGGTAACAGTTGTGACAATGCACATTCTTTTCACATTTTTTACTTTAATGGGAGTTTTATCACAGGGCATGGGGCTAGCCATGGATTATAAATACTTATTTAATGTTATAAGCTTTTCCACTTATTGATATTTTATTGAGTTTTTGTATCAGGAATGGATTAATTTTTATCAAATGCTTATTCAGCATTGACCAAGATGATCAGCTACACTTTTCTTTGCTGTTAATAACTTGAATTATATTGATTTCCTAATATCAAATAATTAATGTGGTCCTTAAACTTACCTTGTCATGGTGATTTTTCTCTTTCTCTTAACATACTGCTGGACTCTGTTTACTATGATGATTACAGATGCCCAAATCCCAAAAAAGATAGCATATATATATATATATATATATATATATATATGCATATATATACATATATGTATATATACAGCTAATGCATATAATATATAGCTATCATACATATAATATGTAGCTGTTAAACATATTTTATATATTCGTATATAATATAAGCACAAGGAGAGCACAAAAGAAATCTATAAATATATTTCATATTCTTTTTGTGTGCTCCTTGCACTTATGTTGGAGTTAATGCTGTTTTTTATAAAAATAATTGGAAATATTTTGTTCTATCTTTATGCTTAAAAGGCTAGGTGGATTTGTTCCCTGAAGGTTGAAAGTATTTGCAAGGAAAATAATCCTTTGACAAATGTCTCAATTTTCAACTCTAGATACTATTGTACTTTGGTTTTCTACCTCCCTTAGGGCATTTCTGGTCATTTACATCTTTTCCCATTTGGGGGTAAAATAGTCACAAAGCCCCAAGGCTCTTCAGCTGTTCCGTGAAGTCCATGCATTTTCCTCCACTGGCCAAAATTCTCGAGTAGTGATACTAGTTCTCCATGAAAATGGCTTTTCCCACCTCTCCTACTATCTGCTGAAACCTCTGGGTTGAGGAGTCATTCCCCCTACAACAGTAGACTAAAATCATGTGGCTATCAAGAAGCTGAATCAAAAAACAAAATGAAGTGCTTGGTGAGGTGTGACCTTGAGCTATGACCTCCATCCCCAATCCCAGTATAGGAAGAAAGACTGGGCACTGCTTGCCTCTCCTGCCTTCCCAGGCCTCCAGTTCTCAGCTCTTTTCATTCTAGCAATCTATTTCATCTTATTGAATACCCACCTTAGGAGAACATATCTGTGACCTCCATTTTGCAGAGGAAACTGAACGTGAAAGATTTCTTAGTCAAGCTGGGCTCACACCGGTAGTCAGTGGTGCAGATCTAGGACTTGAACACAAGGCTGTCAGCCTGTGCAGTCTATGGCCTTTCCCCCACTCTCACCAGTATATTTACAGTCTGAGCTCTGGAGATTCTTAAAACTCTGCTTTACTCTATGCCTCCCACAAGGTTGGGGACATGACACTAAGTGACAGTTAAGTTTCTGTCACTTGCAACCAAAACAAGCCCAACTAATAAAGCTGCTAATGGGTCTTTGCCCATCCCTATCCGATTATAAATTCCTTTAATGGTGCACTGTGCTTTCTCTGTAAAGCCTGCCTAGCATAAGGACTTCCATAAAAATGCCACCAGGAAGATCAAGTTCCAAGTAAGTCTGCCATTATTAGATTGATTCTGGGTTCTAACGATAAATCATAGGAAAACTAACTTAAAATGTACCACATAATTAAATATTAATAAATATGGTATGTACATGGAGACAAATAGCAAGCTGGAGGGGCTGAATCTTAGCATTCCACATGGGTACAATGCGGTCAATCCTGGCTAGTTGGGTTTTCTTTTGGGGTTTTAATTTCCACAGCTGTCATATAAACCACTGGACTTACAGGGTATGAAATGTATGTGAATTCTTGAAGATTGAGAAGTGCTGGGTGCAAGAGGTTCTGGCTCAGTTACAGCCTCTGAACAACCAAAGGCAGAAGAGCAGAACAGCAGAGAGATGGAGCCTCCATGTTGTTCAGGCACGTGATGTCACGAGCACTGGGTGTTACCTGAGATTGAAGAATCCCTGACCTCTGCCTCTGAAACTAATAATACACTGTATGTTAATTAACTGAATGTAAATAAAATAAAATTTAATTTAAAACAAGAAAGAGACGGATACATAGTAACAGAGGGAACCCCCACCCCTGACGCTGCCAACAGCAGAAGGGACGGATGGTACTGAGGGACCCAGGACAGATCACTTTGTCCTTGGGCACAGGGAAAAAAAGCCTCGGTTTAAAAGAACAACTACATATAAAAGGGACAATTCTAGAAGTCTGTCAAGTGGTAGAGGAGCCATGGGAAAGCTCTCCCGGTCAGAGGGACTGGAGAATGACACAGTTGATGTTCCCAACCCTACCCTAAAAGATCTAGACCGAAGCCAGGTCCAGACACTGTAACAGGTGGGTTCAGTTGTCACAGGAAGCTTGCGACCTCCGCGAGCCCAGGGCCCATGAGCCCATACCAGCTGCCCTGGAGTGCTGGGACACAGAACACCTGTCATGGTATTGCGTGTGCATGTGTGTGTGTGTGTTTCATCTTTACTGTTTTATTTATTTTTACTTTTTTATTTTTTCTAAAATTTACTTCTTTATTTTAGAGAGAGAGAGAGAGAGAGAGAGAGCACGTGTACACATGCAAAGCAGGGGGTGGAGCAGAGAGAGAGAGAGAGAACCCTCAGACTGCCGGCTGAGGGAGGAGCCTGGCAGGACTCAATCCCAGGACCCTGAGATCATGATCTTTGCCTAAATCAAAAGTCGGGTACTTCCCTGCGTGAGCCCTTTATTTTTACTTTTTAAAATTTGTCTTCTTTTCTTTCTATTTTTTTTTTCTTTTTGGTTTTGTTCTTTTCTTACTTGTTGTCTTTTTTCTTTTCTCCTTTTTTCTTCCCCTTGGTTCTTTTCACCACGATCAGATGGGATTTATTACTGGGGACGCAAGGATGGTTCAACATCATTTGCAAATCAATCAATGTCATACTCCACATCAACACAACAAAGGATAAAAATCAGATGATCAGGGACGCCTGGGTGGCTCAGTTGGTTAAGCAGCTGCCTTCGGCTCAGGTCATGATTCCAGCGTCCTGGGATCGAGTCCCGCATCGGGCTCCTTGCTCAGCAGGAGCCTGCTTCTCCCTCTGCCTCTGCCTGCCATTCTGTCTGTGCTTGCTCTCTCTCCCTCTCTCTCTGACAAATAAATAAAATCTTTAAAAAAAAAAAAAAAAAAGAAAGATACTTCTAAAAAAAAAAAAATCAGATGATCATCTCACTGCAGAGAAAGCATTTGACAAGATTCAGCCATTCATTCAAGATAAAAACTCTGAACAAAATGGGATTAGAGGGAATATACCTCAACATAAGAGAGTCCATATATGAAAAACCCACAGCTAACATTATACTTAATGGTAATAAAATGAGTGAAAAATAGACCCATAGATCAGTAGAACAGGGGAGAGATCCCAGAAATAAATCCACATTTATATGGTCAATTAATGTATGACAAAGGAGGCAAGAATACACCATGGAGAAAAGACAGTCTACTCAACAAATGGTGTTGGGAAAATTGGGCAGCTACGTGAAAAAGAATGAAACTGGACCACTTTCTTACACCATAAATGAAAGTAAACTCAAAAGGGATTAAAGACCTAAATGTGAGACCTGAAGCCAAAAAAGTCCTAAAAGAACATGGGTGATAATTCCTCTGACATTAGCCACAGCAACATTTTTCTAGATAGGTCTCCCAAGGCAAGGGAAACCAAAGCAAAATAAACTACTGGGACTACATCAAAATAAAAAGTGTTTGCACAGCAAAGGTTATCATCAACAAAACAAAAAGACAACCTACGGAGTGGGAGAAGATATTTGCAAATGACTGATCCAATAAGGGGTTGGATTCCAAAATATATAAAAAACTCATACAACTCAACACCTAAAAAAACCCAAACAATCCAATTTTTAAATGGGCAGAGGAGCTGGGTAGATATTTTTCCAAAGAAGACACACAGATGACCAGCACACACATGAAAAGATGCTCAACATCACTGATCAGGGAAATGCAAATAAAACCACAATGAAGTATCACCTCACATCTGTGAGAATGGCTAAAATCAAGAAGACAGGAAACAAGGAGTGTTGGTGAGGATGTGGAGGAAAAGGAACCCCCTTGCCCTGTTAGTAAGAATGCAAACTGATGTAGCCTCCGTGGAAAACAGTATGGAGTTTCTTTAAAAATTGAAATTAGAAATATCATATGATCCAATGATTCCACTCTTGGGTATTTACCCAGGGAAAACAAAAACACTAACTCCAAAAGACAAATGCACCCTATGTTTATTGCAGGATTATTTACAATAGTAATTTTTACTATTGATATAATATGTAATACACTATATATTATATATTTACTTATTTATATGTTACTATTAATATAATATATAATATTAGTAAACAGCAATTTACTAATACAATAGTAAATAAGCTATGGAAGCAACCTCAGTGCCCATCAATAGACAAATGGGTCAGGAAAATATGGGATATACACAATGGTATAATGACGCAGCCATTAAAAAAAAAAAAGTGTGATATTGTGTCATTTGAGACAACATGGATGGAGATAGAGGGTATTACGTTACATGAAATAAGATTGAGAAAGACAGCTACCATATGATTCTACTCATAAATGGAATTTTAGAATCTAAAAAAAATGAATAAACTAAAAGCAGAATCAGAACTATAAATTCAGAGAATGAACTGAGGATTGCCAGAGGGTAAGGAGTGGGGGGGATGGGCAAAATGAGTGAAGGGGAGAGGGAGATACAGGCCTCCAGTTATGGAATGAGTAAGTCACTGGAATAAACAGCGGGACACAAGGAATTCAGTCAATGACACTGTCACACGGCAGATGGTGGCTATGTTTGCAGTGAACAAGGCGTAACGTACAGACTTGTCCAATCACTAAGTCGTACACCTGAAACAAATGTTACATTGTGCAGCAACTACCCTCAGACAAAATACAAAACAAAAGTAACAAAATAAAACTTTTCTACAAACAGATCCCAAATCTTAGATTCCCCTTGAAGACACCAAGAACTTCATAAACCAATGACCACCATTTCCTGGACAAGAAATCTGACTGTGGGCATATCTCTCCAAAAGAACACAGGTCATATCTTAAATAATTCCTAAGGTCCACAGTGTTAACAGAACCGAAAACCTCCAGAAAATCTCCCCCTTTCTCCTTTTTTTACTCATCTGGATTGGTCTAGACAGCTTATGAGTGTGCAGCATCAGTGCTGACGGAACACTGACATTGTACTAGGGTTTTCTTTTCCGCTGTGCAGGTATTTTCATGTTGAGAGTTCTCTGTCTTCTCTTTTTAGAAAGGAAAAATTTGTCATCCGGAGCCATGCTGCAGTTTTTTGCAGATCTCATTTTGCTGACCTTGCTAAGCACCGTCATTTCCTTTAATGATATTATTCATAAGAACAGTAATTGCCTCTAAAATGGCAAAACGCCCTGTTTTTCCCTGACAGTGTAACAGCAGCTTTAATGAAATGTGCCCACCTCCAAACAATGGCAGGAGACCCTTCTCCACCTCCCGGAGAACCACCTGGAGGTTATTTAATACCATGGAGTTGCTGTTAACTAGAAATGTCCAAAAGAATCATACAGCAGCGCTGTTTATTGGATTTACTCATTAAAAACATGTAAGATCCACTTAGAAATTGAATAGCTGTTTCTACTTCTTATCTTCAGGTTGGGAGAAAAAAATATATTTTCTTGCAACTAGAGCTGGGCTTCACTCATCACCTGATGTGCTGGAAATTAATTATGCAGCAAAGATTTTGCTGCATCAGAGCTTTCTACAATCCTAAGACATAAATGTTGTCTATAACTTTATAAAAGGAAAAGATTATATGATGAGCTCAGCTTTATTTCACCAATATCTGCAATGGAAAGAAAATAAAAAGTACCTTTTCAAAAAAAAAAAAAAAAAAAAGCACCTCTTCGTGAAAAACAGCTCATCTCCAGGGGCTAACACTGTACTGTCTATGCCCAGAATAATAGAGGGGATGTTGCTGGGGAAATCATGAGGATGTCCTTGCTTTTTTCTGGGGGAAAAAAACCACTACTGAACATAGTTCCTTAGCTTCAAAAGAAGTCAAAATGTGAGTCCTACCATTTGGTGGGAATTTTAAGCGAAAGAGTATTTTCTCCATATTCCTGTCCCCTCTCCCGCTATTCCCCAACTCAATGGCCATCTTCTGAGTGACAGGAAATCCAGACCACCCTGTCACCGTCTACGGTCTTCCTCCTACAGAAATAACCCAGCAATGGACAGCCTTCTGTGGGCTAGATGCCAGGTCCTTTGTCTGTGTGACACTGAATCCCCATGACAGTTCTACTGCACAGGTAAGGAAAGTGAAGTTAACTGTCCCAGCTCCTTACCCAAACTACTCAAGCATTAGAAATTAAAACAAAACAAAACAACAACAACAAAAAAAAAAACTCAGCCCCTAATATCCGGAAACTGACAGCTGAGCCTTACTGATATTACAAACAGATCTGATGCTTACTACCAAATCATACCATTCTCCTGTTGGTCATAATATCACAGGGTATCTACTTAGGTCATTGCATACACCAAACACCCAATGTCCCTTCTCTCCGTGGCTAAGTGAGTGACTGCTGCTTCTGTAATTATAACTTTATCCTCTCTAGCCTGCCCTCCTTATAGATAAGATTTATTAATTAATTATAGAATAATTCCATCAAGAGATAAATGGCACTTCCTTAGACATTTCCCAAATGGACCCATCTAAATCCAAAGGCCTACAATAGTTCTTCCCAACACCCTCTTATTAAGACCCCCCACGGTTACCTACCATGTGTGTTCTCCCACTGTTGCAATGAGGAATAGAATACTTTCTCAACTCCATGTGTGTATGGTCTAAAGCCACTGGGCTCTACCCACTCTACAACGTCTTCACTTGTCCTCTGAACTGGCCTAAGCCTCTCTTTTTCTCATCTCTAAAATGAGAATGAGCAAAATATCTAATTCCTAGAGCGGTTGTAAAGATTAAATGAAATGGTAAACTTACTAAATGCGAGTTCAACTTACCACCATTTCCACCATGATCCTAATAACTACTGTTTTCATCACAATGACCCTTTATTGCCTCCTGGAGACCTTTTCTGAGAGCCCAATTTCAAAGAAGTCTCTCCTTCCATACCTTCACACATGTATTAAGCTCATGTCGCATACAAAACACTTTCCACTACCTCTCAGAATTCCTTTCTGCTGAAAATTTCTAAGAAAAATTTCAAAGAGTAGGAAGGCTTTGCTCACTATTAAAAATTCTTTACATGTTGCCTTGTATATCATTTCTATTTCTTTATTTCTATTTTTAATCCTCTTTATCTCAAACAAGATGGTGTCTGCCTTTAAGGAGCTTACTATATCCTAGAGTTGTAACCTCCACAGCTCTTGGCACATAGTAAATGATCAATAAAACATGCATTGATTGAAACAAAAGGCAAGTATAGACAGAAATGTACCACTGAAAGTGTAAAAGAACTCCTTTTTTTTGAGACACAGAGCGAGTATACACTTGTGTGGGGAGGGGCAGAGGAAGAGAAAGAGAATCGCAAGTAGGCTCCATACCCAGCGCAGAGTCTGACCTGAGGCTCCACCTCATGACCCTCAGCCGAAACCAAGAGTGGGACACTTAACAGACTGAGCCAACCAGGCATCCCCCACACTTGTATTCTTTTTAAGAAAACACTATCCTGAACATGGTGCTTGAACTCATGACCTTGAGATCAAGAGTGGCAAGTTCTACTGTCAGAGCCAGCCAGGCACTCCTAAAGGAGCTGGTTTTGTAAAACTACAGGCTCTGAAGCCTGGGGACACGTAGGAATAAGAAATGCAGGGGCCCTTTGCCTTATGGCCTCCCCTTACTAACTGTTTCCCTCCTCTCAGGTTGCTGGTTTTTGTATTCTTCAGATTAACAAGATCCCATTGTTTTTAAGTGTTTTTCCCATCAAGTTAGGAAAGAGTCTTACAAAAAGAGTACATTTCATAGTGTTCCCTTTCAAGAATTTTTAAAAAATACTCTTTTTCTTTCCCACTCTACCACCAAACATATTTTTCTTGGCTCCAGATAGCATAAATTTCTATTAGTAATGAGGAAGTTTCTTTCTGATCACTCTTTTCTAGCTCATAAACATCTTCCAGGGTTTTAGGATTTTTTAAATGATGGGGTTGGGGGAAGCAGCTTTCAATACAACATAAATGTTTAATTTGCTGTATGTAGCAAGCACTCCTTTGATGTCCTAAGCCTGCCACATTAGATTTTCAGTATTTCTTAGAAGGTAGGGGTCAAAAGACCCCTTCCCTACTATTGAATATAATCATTTTCTTTGAAAATTACTTGGTTTAACTGCTAGGGAAATAATATTTTCTTTAAAACTAAAGAACAACACCTCCCCCAACTCCCCGCCACCTTAGACCCTAACTGTGAAATTCCACCACAACTGGAGGGTGCCGAGGTGTCTATTGGCCCAGCAAAGACATCTCCCTGTGCCACCACGGTGACCCAATTCAAGTGACAAAGCCTGTCCTCCTTCCACACTCCCCACCAGGCCTACTGCAAAAAGGATAACTCTGCTCCTACTCCCCAACTGTTTGCATTTCTTCCTCAATCAGGTGCCAGTATCCAAAGCTGGGAGGATGGTGACCATATCACAGTATGTGTCCTGCGGCTACTTCCCTGAATGCCTTCCACTGGTATCCACACATCTGAGAGAGCCACAGTGTTTTAGTTCCAGTGAGAATAGCCAGATGCAATTACATAAACAGCATGTTTCCACCTACATCAACTCTCACAACCCAAATTCCTATATATGTGTGTGCAAATGTTTGTGTATGATTGTTGAAACATGAGGAAAGTTTAGATGGGTCTATGATCAATGGTATTGATTTAGCTCCAGGAGTAAGGGGAATGGGAGAAGCAGGGATGATAGGGTAAAAATGATTATATTGTATTTATATATTTTTGGATTTTTTTTTTTTTACTTCATGGAAGAAAACGTATGATTTTTTTAAATAAAAAATGAAAAAAATGTAATAAAAGCTCAAAAATCTCTTTTAGTCCTTTCTGACTCTTGAAGTTGTCCCTGCAGTGCTCAAAAACCCCTTCTGGCAAGAGTAAGAAATAGAAATCTCAGAGACCGTAGCATGATGAAGAAAAGGGCCCTGGGCTTCAAGGAAGAACATCTGCGTGTAAGGAAATTTGAGGTTAGCAAAATAGATTACTGGGTGTCTCCAAAGGAAAATTATGCATTGTTTGGCTCATATGCCTCAGGAGGACCTGATTCTCATCTTTCATTGCCTTTAAGCAACTTTACAACTCTGAAAGTTGTAGATAATTGAGAGCAATGCAAAAGAATTTTTTTTTCTACAGGCAGGCAATTGGGTTTTTATCTGGTAGAGGAACAAGTCTCATTCCCCTGCCCCCACCTTTTACTGCTATCAATATGTCTGTTCTTGGGATTTTTCTTTGAACTCCTTATGAAATCTTACCAGTTCCCTCATTAGCAGTGATTTAAATAAAATGTTTACTTTATATCTGAATGAGAATCATCATAATTTTACTTTTTTTTAAGATTTTATTTATTTATTTGACAGAGATTACAAGTAGGCAGAGAGGCAGGCAGAGAGAGGAGGAAGCAGGCTCCCTGCTGAGCAGAGAGCCTGATGTGGGGATCTATCCCAGGACCCTGGGATCATGACCTGAGCCGAAGGCAGAGGCTTTAACCCACTGAGCCACCCAGGCACCCCAACTTTTTTTTTTTCCCAATTAGCCCTTAACTTGGGATTGAATCCCATGGTGACTGGGACCAGAGAAGTCAGCTCCTTCGTTCTCCTGTCCCCGTCCAACCACCTTATTACCCTTCTGCCTGTTACATTCTGTCTCTCTCCTGCTCATATCCCTCCATCCACACGGATCCGAAGGCTTCAGTTGTCATGATGCTCACTCGTTGTCTTTGGGTGGTGGGATCCGAGGAGATGTGTAGACTTTTCTCACTCGCCTGCATTGCTTCAATCTTTTATCATCGACATCTGCCATTTTTATAACTCAATAAAGTATATGTAAGTAAGGTCTGACACTTTTCCAAATTTCTTAAGTGCTTTTTTTCTCTCCTAATTTTGTATATGTTTGATCTTCAAGGAATAAGAACAGTGAGAAATCTGATATATTAGCAGAGGCCAGTGAACTTTATCAAAGAAGAAATGAGAAGATGTGCAGCACTCAACGAGCAGCGTTTCTGAAGCCTGTCCTACCGGCACGGACGCCTCCGGCATTCCTCAGTCCTTTCACAAGGCGGGCCCATCCCTGAAGCCTCCCCCTACTCCCCACCAAGAGCTCAGCCTTTCTGCCCCTGAGTTCCTGCTGCACTACTATCCTAATGAGGCCTTTTCCAGGTGGCCAGCAATTTGCTGATATATCCCTAAGATGCACCAGAGAAATCAGCACATCCATTTTGTAACAGCAACCACCAAAGGCATTTGAAGGAAATACACCATTCTGAAAGGTAAGTATAGACACCCAAGTTTTCCGAGGACACTGTAAGAGGTATAGCAGCATCCCTGCTCATCCCCTCTAGATGCCAGGAGCACATTTCTCCTCTTCCACTCCCCACTTGCCACAAGCCTATTATCCTCTGGGGAGCAAAATGGCTCCCAGTTGAGAATCACTGGTCTAGCGCATTGGGTTGGTACTCCAGCCAAGCACTGTGCTAAATTCTGGAATTAGAATGCTATATATGACAGTCAGGAAGGCAATCACCAATGGGTTGTCCTCTTACAGATCCTGATCACCATCTAGCTGAAGAAAGGAGATAGGACTTGTCCTTCCAAAGGACTCTCTCTGAAGAATGCTTTTCTGATGCAGTTCTGAGGGAAGCCACATACTGTATGATGCTGTCTGGAACACAATGCCAATGCTACATGAAAAAATCCCTTACGACACCACTAGGAACATTCCATAATTCAGTGCTCGATTAGGCATGACTTTCTGATACCAAACCAGATAAAAGTATTACAAGAAAATAAAACTACAGACCAACAGCCCTCATAAACACAGATGCAAAAGTCCTTAACGAAATTTAAGCAACTTGACTCCAGCAATATATCATTGGATAATATATCATGACCAAGTGGAATTTATCTCATGAAAGCAACATTGATTCAACATTCAAAATTCAACGGATAGAATTCAACATATTAGCAGATTTCAAAAACTAAAAAATGGACTATTTACACATTTTTCTAAAAAACAAATCATCATTTACATATTTTTCTTTTCACATAACTGTGAGAGAAAAGTCTGCAAAGCTTCTGCCACCATGTAACAGGATCTATCTTCTTCTAGTTTCCAAAATTATGTTCCTCCCTTTGTTCCAAGCACTTGGTGTTCTCAATGTCTTTCACTATGTAGTATTTCTACTAAAAGTCTTTTCAAGGTGACCTTGACATTTTCTATTCTGTTCTTTGGACATCTACCAACATCTCCCTGATTCCAAAGCAACTCCCACATTTTAAGTGTTTGTTATGGTGGTACCCACTTCCAAGTATCAAAATGTGTATTAGCTTTTTATTGTATCCAGAAAATTTCCACAAACATAGCAGCTTAAAATAGTATTAAAACACCCTTTTAATACCTCTGAGTTCTTCAGTTCCAAACCCCAAGCAGGCTCAACTAGGTGGTCTGCTGAGGGTTTTCCAAGACCAGAATTAAGGCTGAGTTGGGCTTTTCTCCAGAAATCTTGTGGAACAATCTGCTTCTAAGCTGCCTCAGGTTGTTGGAATGTCCTTGTGTTTGTAGGACTGAGGTACCTGATTCCTTGCTGGCTGTCAGTCAGAGTTCATGCTAAGCTTCCTGAGGCTACCTACAGTTCCTTCTCATGTGGCCTCCTCCATCTTCAAACTAAGAAAGGCAGGTGAAGTCCTTCCCATGCTTTAAATATCTGTTCTTTCAAAGGGTTTGTGTGATTAAGTTAGGTCAAGCTGAATGGCCTCCATTTGCTGCATAACATGTATAACCATCTGAATCACATCTCACAATATCCACAGATTCCATCCACACTCAAAGGGGAGGGCATTATAAGGATGAGCTCCACAAGGGACCACTCTCAGAATTCTGCCCACTGACAAATTTTTGGAGGTGATGGCAATGGTCAGTATCTTGATTACAGAGGCAGCTTCACAGCTGTACAAAATGTCAGACTCACAGATTTGTATACTTTAAAGGGAAGCAGTTTATTGTGGGTAAATTAAATCTCAGTTAAAGTTTAAATTTTTCACCGAATATCATATTTAAGTATGAAATGTGGAAAATATTTCCCCAATATCAGAAGCAAGAAAAGGACGTACTCTAACACCCTGTGTGCTCTAGATTGTACTAGAAATCCTAACTAGTGCAATACTGAAAAAAAAAAAGACCTAAAAGTACAAAAATTGGAACAAAAGACATATAAATATCATTCTGTGCAATGGACATGATTGGGTATGTAAAAGTCCCCCGAGAATCTACACATGTCATTAGAATTCGTAAGTAAATTTAGCAATATTGCATGACTGAGATCGATATAAAAAAAATCACACATTAACAAGAAATATTTGGGAAATGAAATCTTTAAAAAAAACCATCTACAGTAGTATTTTAAAATACCAAATATCTAAGAATAAAGAAATAAGTATAGTTCTTTACACTGAGAGCAACAAAATATTGCCAGAAGACCTAAATAAACAGAAATATACTGCTCTTATGAACTCCAAGAGTCTTTGCTGAGAACTGCTGAGCTGTTAATTCTTCCCAAATACATCTATAGATTTAGTTCCAATCAAAATCTCGCATGGTTTTGTGTGTGTGTGTGTGTGTGTATGTGTGTGTGTGTGTGTGGAAATTGACAAGCTCATTACAAGACTTATATAAAAATCCATAAAATCTAAAATAACCTAAATAATTTTGAAGAAGAAAAAATCTGGGGAACTTATACTACCTAATTGCAAGACTTCTTAAAAATGCCATTCTATTAATGTACCACTGCTGCATGGGTAGACAAATGGACCAATAGAATAGAGAATCCAGAAACAAATTATACATATAAAATCTCTTGATTTACAATAAAGACATAATTTCAATTTAATGGGGGAATGGTTAGTTTTTTATATTGAATGGATAGTATGGAACAATTAGATATCCACATGGGAAAAAATTTTAACCTTAGTCCCTATTCATGCCATATATAAATATCAATTTAAGAACAGGCCTAAATGGAAAAGTCAAATGTACCGAACTTCTAGAAAAGATATAGGAGAAATCCTTATCACTTTAGAGTAGGCAAGAATTTCTTAAACAGTATGACAAAATTGTTTAACAAATTTTGAACTTTTGCAAATTAAGACTCTAACAAATCAAGAACTTTAATTAAGCAAAAGTAACCTGAAAGGGAATTAAAAGCAAACCATAGATTGAAAGAAGATATTCTCAATGCACATATTTGACCATCCAGTAAGAAAAAGACAGACAACCCACATAAAACAGGCAGAGGTTTTGAAAGGAAATTTCACAAAGGAGATAGACCCAAATAGCCAATAGACTTGTGAGATGGTCCTCAACACCAAAGAGAGTCAACTTTAAATTACAAGGAGACAGCCTATCCACATCCTGCCAGAAGATTCAAATTAAAAAGACTGGAAATGCCAAGTGTTAAGAGGATATAGAATTAGAACTCTCTTCTATGCTGCTGCTGGAAATTGGTAGGACCACTTTGGAAAACTGGGTCAAAGTTCGACGTATGTTTACTGTATGATCCAGCTTCTCAGGACATACAAGAAAAAAATGTATGTCCAGCAGGATACATGCACCAAAATGTTTATAGCAGCTACATCTATGGTAAAACTGGAAGTAACGTAAATATTTATCAAGAGATGAACAAATAGATTTACTGTGGTCTATTGATGCAATGGAATAATTCAACAGTAAAAAAGGGACAAACAACTGATGCATGGACTACAGAGATGAAGGTCACAGGAATATGCTGAACAGAAGAACCCAGCCATAAAGGGCCCAGACACCAGCTGCGTAGTATAGGACTGTGTGTCATCAAGTTTAAGCACAAGGAAAATAAATCAACAGTTATGGCATTGGATTGAGTGCAGCGTATCTCCGAATTTTTTTCCCCCATCCCTCCCTCTCCAACCCTAACAAGAAGACTTTTTAGACTTTTTTTCCCCTAAAGCACCTTCCCCATTTCATTTTAGCATCACAGGGATTTTCTATATCTGCTTATATACTGTGGCCTTTGGGTGGGACACAAACCATTATAAGAGCAAAGGGGTTTTTGCCTTCCTCTCCCAAGAACCAATTCTTATCGCCTTGGTTGGTGCCACCCCATTGAGAATGCATGGATTAGCTGTCCCTCTGGGAAGTTATTATCCGGGAAGGCACATGAGAGAACCGGAGAACCATCCGGGGTGCTTGAAACAGTCTATGTTTTGATCTAAGTGGTGGTAATACAAATGCATACATATTTACCAGTATGCAGCACAGGTATGTTGAGTTGGCCTCTAAAGATTAATGTACTCTATTATATTTATGTTAAATGTCAATAAAAAAGTAAAACAGTGATAGCGGTAACAAGGAGAGGGAATGAGGATTTAATGTTTCGCCATCTTTCAACGGCGCTTTCTCTGCTCTGTTTTCAGACAGCCTCTCCCATCATGATGGCAGGACAGAGCTGTGAGAACACAAATCTTGGAAAGGCTAGCAACCAGTGCAACAGAAAACAGAGATCTTCCTTTCTTTCATAGTAAAAGCAGAGGTTCTGCACTGATTCTCCTTGATGCAGATTGGGTCATATGCCTATTTCCTGAAACATTAACTTTGATCCAAAGGGGAGTCAGAGGCTGATTGGCCAGCCCTGGGCCATATCCTCATTTGTAGAGCTAAAAGCAAAACCAACAGCAACCAGATCACGGGGATGTAGAGTCAGAGGAGTGCTCCTGTTCCCCCCAGAAAAATGAGGGTGTTCTTTCTGGAAGGATAAGTGGACACTAGATGAAAAGAAAACCAATAGGAAGATAAAAGTCCTCAACTGCCGTCTCTTACAGTGTCAGAACCAACAGCAGACCTTCTCAGACATTGCAGGCAACCAGACTAATGTCATCTCTTCCTAGGACCTTAGGGCCAGGTGGGAAAGCTCCAGCAGCAGGCGGGAATTGATGTAAACACTCTCTCCATCTCCCTACCCCAAACCCCAGACTTGAGAAACAAAAATAAAGGCACCATTTGGCATCATGGATAAGCAAAGTGCAGAAAGGAGAAAAGAAGGTTGAACCGAAGAGTCCGTTCACATGGGTCTCAGTCACTGCATGATTGAACATCAGTTTCATCTTCTTAAAATCTGGGAAGTGCTCTGGGTCCTGTCTCGCCCCGGGGGGTGAAGAAGAGGAAGACCCTATTCCGAGGGTGGCTTTGGGGAAAGTGGGAAGGGCTCTGGGTTCCAGGATCAGGGATAGTCCCCTCTCACTGCCACTCTGGATTCAGCAATCCTATAACACGGTGACTGGCGTTTCCCTGTTTAATAAAAAGAACCACTGGATTATTATTGATTTTCTTTTTTTTTTTTTTTTTAAAGATTTTATTTATTTATTTGACAGAGAGATCACAAGCAGGCAGAGAGGCAGGCAGAGAGAGAGGAGGAAGCAGGCTCCCTGCTGAGCAGAGAGCCCGATGCGGGGCTCGATCCCAGGACTCTGAGATCATGACCTGAGCCGAAGGCAGCGGCTTAACCCACTGAGCCACCCAGGCGCCCCTATTATTGATTTTCTCTATACCTTTCCCTTAGCTGATAGGCAGATGTTGGGTAATCCTGGACATCTGCCTGCTGAAATAGTCATTACAGAAAAGAAGAGGCTCACAAATAAAGATGTCTGGTCAACCCAAATTCGTGGGTGTTTATGCTCAGATACTGATGATGCCAGGATTTCACAGGAGAAAGTGGACAGAGAACTTCCAGGTCAAATGTCAAAGGTCATCGCAGCAAATGTAAAGATCCTTCTCTCCCGTTGATTCTCCCTCTGCTCTCCCCTCTCCCATCCAGCCTTCTGGTGATATGCAGGGATGTGGGAGAAATCTAGGAGGACAGTGGGGAAGTTCAGTTGAGCGAAAGACTCTCGATGTTTTCCATGTCAGGCTTGAACCTGCACACCGGTGGGCTCTCTTTGTGAACACAACGGCCACTTCTTAGATCAGTGAGTTGCCAACTCTAGCCCAAGTTATCCCAGAGCCCCCAAAGAGCTGCAATCACTTGAAAGATTGCTCATACATTACAGATATCTCTGGAGTTAAAAATCAAAAAGGACCAGATACAGTTGGGGTTTTTACATTCATATTTCCTTTACATGCCCATGCGGTTTTACAAGGATAGGAAATTACCCTTACATGGTAGAGCTTGCATCAAAGTAAGATCAGTGACTGAAGGGCAGCAAGTTAAAGACAGAAAGGGCCAGTCCCGACCTTGCTAGCTCTTTTTTCCCAGTGGTACCAGCCCACTCCTAGAGGAGATACCCCTGCTCTTGCCGCCAGACAACATTACTGTCCTGAAGCCTGATTCACTGTCTCACACACACTGAGAGCCTACCCCTGGTGGCCTCCAGGGCAATAATCCTTGACCTTCTAACAGCAATGGCTATAGGAGCTTTTATGAAATGAGTAAAATCCTATACCCCAGGATATGGAATGGAAGGTGAACAGAAGATGGTAATTTAACTGCAAGGCTTCGGTTTAATATAGAGATGAGTTTTCTTCCTCCATGAGCCTATCACTCCATGTACACTAATCTGTCTTCATTTCTAGCACAGAACCTGCTACAGACTTCTAAATTGCCATCAGGGACAGGAACTAAAATGGAACATGAACCAGAAACTGGATGAATATACTCATTTACTAAATCCCACAGCGAATCCAAATATTAACTTTCTAATTGAATTGAAAGTTTTTTAAAACCAGTGAACCAGCTCAAATTGAAACTGAACCTATATGTTTTCTAAAACTACTAAATGGGAAAAAACTACCAACGGGGGGAAAAGGGGAATTTAAGAAGTCCCAAGGATATCTACCCAAAAGAAATAAAACAACTGCCCGGTTGTTTGCAGTTTGCAGGCAAATGTTCACAAGCAGCATTATTCAGAATAGCCAAGGACTGGAAACAATTCAAATGTCCACCAACTGATGAGGGAATTTAAGAGAAAAAAAAAAAGTAGTATATGAATATGATGGAATATTATTCAGTAATGAAAAGGAACAAAATACTGACACATGCTCTTCAGGGTCATGAAGTCAATCATATTATGTTAAATTAAAGCCAGATGCCAAAGACCACATGATAGACAGTTCCATTCATAGGAAATGTCCAGAAAAGGCAAATCCATAGAAAAAGAAAGTAGAATTGTGGTGGCTTAGGGCTGGAGGTGGGACAAACTGGCAAAAGGGACCTTTTCAGGTGGTGGAAATGTTCGAGAATTGAACTGTGGTCTTTGTTGCATGATTCTGTAAACTTACTAAAAATCAATTAACCACTCACTTCAAAAAGTCTCAAAACCAATGGGCACTGTTTGAAGTTCCTGATTCCTGCATCTGCATCTGCTAATCCGCTGCCTCTGGCATGGCTTCCTGCACTGGGGCCTGCCCATCAAGTCCAGGAGACGCGTGGTGGAGAAGGAGTTTCTAACCATTTCCCCAGTGGTCACATCTTCTGGTGAAACCACATTTCCTCACAGTGCATTAAAGCACTGTTAGGCCAATCAGCATCTCTCAGGCTGGGCCCCAAGGATTGGTCCAATGAGTTAGAGTAGAGTCTAAACCCAGCCAATTAGAATCTTGCCTATGATTTTTTGAAAGCATCTCATTTTCCTCTTAGCCCAAAGCTGGAAGGTATGAGTTCAGAGCTACCTGGTGTCCTTTTCCCTGCCTCATAACAAAACATAAAGAAGAACAGACATGAAAACTAGCAAGCTAAAGGCTAAGTGCATCCAACTCCAGGAAGCAAAACCAAACTCAAACCAGCTCCATCTCTGCTTCCTCTGAAATTCGGTTATGTTGGCCAACAAATCTCCGCCTCCCCACCCCCGGTCTATTCTTTGAGCTCGTGTGATTTGGGCTTCTGTTGCTAGTAAATAAAACACCAGAGACAGAAACAGAGCTCGAGGCGACCTCTCCTAGGGAAACTTCTGAGTCATCGCTTCCCACTAGAAACATCTCTAGTTCAACCCCAATACATTCAGGTGCCAATATTTTGTTGTGTTGACCCCATGATTAGGATCCAGTGCCCACCCTACTCCCCCACTATAGCACAAGTCAGCAAAATGGTCCTGCCAAGGTCCAGAGAATAAATATTTTAGGCTATCTGGACCACTCAGACTCTATCACATCTACTCATCCCAGCCACAGAGGTGCAAAAATGCCATGGTCGATACACAAATGAATGTAACTGTGTTCTAATAAAACTTTATTTGCAAAGCAGCTGATGGGTCAAATTTGGCCCTTGAGCCATAGTTTGTCAACCCGTGCTATATAGGATTCCCTCCTTCCTTCCTTCCTTTCTATCTGTTTAACCCCAGGTTCCCAGAACTGAATTAATTACAATCCTTAATTCATGACATGCTGTCACCAGTGGTTGCTGACAGGTTTCTTGTATTTGAATTATGGATGGATTTTTAAAACATAATGAACCCTTGTGAACCCACTACCCATCCAAGACCTGGAGCATTATTAAGAAAACTGACCTAGGTCTGGTGATCAATAGAGGCTTGGCTCTCCAGGCAGAGGGAACAGCATGGATGAAGACACATAACTACTGTTCCATTCAGAGCATGGCGTGGTGAAGGGCACCCTGAAATATGGGAAGCAGTAGGAAAAGAGCTGGGAGAGGACATTTGGTCCAGGTAATAAAAGGTTGCCTAAACATTGCTATATATATATAGCAGGTATACCCTATATATACATATGTACATATACGTATATATGTATATTTAAATTTTATTTAGATATTTATTTATTTAAATATTTATATAAATGCTTTTTATATAAATATTTAAACATATATATATGTATAAAATTCCTCAGAGAACTACTAAAAGGCCAGCCCACTCAAGCAAAAAAAAAAAAAAAAAAAAATCGCTTAGTCCTAGTCCTTTCTTGTATTCTGGAATTTGAGAATTTGTATTAAGAGTCACCTTTAGGAAACTGGAAAAACTTAAAACCATTCAGCTATGGGGTAACTCATCCTTTAATTCTAACAGGAAGGGGTTAAGGTCCTCACTTGGGTAAGGTCTGAGTCGGGCACCACCGTAAGCATCCTGAAGGCACCAGGAATGTTATGGAAACGTTGACCCAGATCAGGTCTGTGGGAGGCGAGCTGACCTGAGGATGTGGAACAAAGGGCAGGAAGCAAGTGCACCCACTCTGTTGGGAGTGAGAAGAGATTAAAACATATTTTGAACTCTGGTCTCCCCACCTGTGGTGCTTGTTGGAGCAAACCAGCCACCCCAGAACGCCGGTTCTCGCTCTGTGCTCATAAGCTTGTGCTTCCCTATTAGGCGTGACCTTGTGGCTTGCGTTGCCCAGTGAGCAGTGAGGAGAAGGGAAACGTGTCTCTTCCAGGCAGCAACCTCAAGAGTCCCATGCAGTTCAACCATTTCTCTTCTCCCCACCAACGTGACTGTTGATCTCAACAAATTCTGTTGAGATGAAGTCACCATCAGCCTGAGTCCCTGAGAGACCACGAGAGCAAAACCATTCTTTTGACCTACTCTAGACATTTAGCTGAAGCCAGAAATAATCCACTGTGGGTTAATGCATGAGATGTGGTATTTGTTTGGGGGTGTTTTTTCTTGGGATCAGGAATAACCTCGACCAGGGTCAACAAACTACCTCTGGCAGGCTGAACTCTGCCTACAACGTGTGGTGTAAGCAGTTCTGTTGGAGCATGGCCACACCCATTCACTGATACACTGTCCAAGGCTCCTTGCACAGACCAAGCAGCTGTGACAGCACCAGATGGTCCACAAAGCATAAAAGATTCACTGTTTTGCCCTTTACAGAAAACGTTCACTGACCCCTAACCTAGACTCTTCGAGCCGAGAAGCTGAGCAGGAAGATCCCTCTGAGGAGCTTGTCCACACTCCCCAACCTCTTCTTCCTTCCCTTTTTGTTCTCCTGCCCTCAGGTAAGACATTGATTCTCTGAAGAAAGGATTTGCTGCTGTTAGTCACTTGTACCTTTAAAATTGTAGACCCCACTACAAAGGGCATTCATGAACTAGATGGAAGAATTATTTTAGGGAAAAAGTAGGGGTCTTTCCGATGCCCCTGAAATTACATCACGCAGGTGACCTCTTTCTTTAGCTCTGAGTGCAGGAGCAGTCCTGGGAATAACAAATAACACGTGTCTTTCCAAACCTCACCCATCTGCCTCCAAAACAGATGCACTTGGTTCTCTAACAGTTTCATCCACCAAGCACAAAGCTCAGAACCAAGAAGTAAACCAAAAACGTTTCAGGGCAGCCAAAAAAAAAAAGTCACAAACCCAATATGCTGGAGTACAAGATACAAGGAATTTCCATCTATATAATTGACTGTAAGTTTACACACAAGTCTCACTTCAGGATCTGGCTTCCAAGATCTTTACAAGAACCAGCTCGTACAAATTCCCTTCCCAACTCTACCCCGTGGTTTATCATTCTTTCATTTACTCAACAACAAAATTACCCAGTGACTCTTATATTTTCAAATGCGACTTAACATGTGTAGAAGAACATACAGTCGAACACGTGCACACGTGCGGGCCGGCTTCCGCGGTCAATACTACCATGAGGGAGGCTGAGCCCCGCACCCAAGGAAATGATAACCCACCAGAAAGGTCGGATTGTCAACGCCCAAGCCTAACTCCAGGCAGATGAGGGAAAGAGCCTAGTAAGACAGCAGGGTTTCTATGGGAAAACAGAGTAGGAACGGAGGCTGACTTAATGCTCGGAGCAGAACATGGCAAGCGAGGACACTGGCACCAGTCAGAGGCGAGAGAGCAGACAGAATAATTCTGAAGTCCAGGCAGGGCAGAGGCAAGACCTCAACAGTGTTGGGGCATTTCCTCGGCCTGGACCGCCACACGCAGGGGTCTGCTCTGCACTCCTCCCCTCCACGCCTCACCTGCAGTCTGAGCGGCCTTTCTTTTTCTTTTTGGTAAGCTCCACGCCCAGTGCGGAACCCAACACAGGACTTGAACTCATGACCCTGAGATCAAGGCCTGAGCTGAGATCAAGAGTCTGCTGTTCAACCGACTGAGCCACCCTGGCACTCCTGAGTGGCCTTTCAAAAATATAAATCTGATCACTCCCGTCCCTGCTTAAAAACCACAGTAATTTCCTACTGTGAGGATTTCAGGCCAGGGCAGGGAGCTCTGGAGGTGGCGGCAGAGGGGTGTGGGGGGCACCTGTCTATAATCCAGCCCACATCACACACACACCCCCACCCCGGGCTCACTAGCCCAGCCATGGCCCTCCTTTAGCAGTCACTCCTCCATGCCCTGTTCCTCTAGCACAGGACCTTGAGGTCATTTGGTACAAGACCAGAGTTCCTTGGCCTTTATGAACCCAAAGATATCACCAGCAGTGTAACACAGCGCAAGCGTTAATGTCTAGGGTCAGCCTCCGTGCTTCTCATTTTGAAGACAAAAAGCAAAGCCTGGCAGCAACAGGTGCTCCAAAAACTCCACATGCTCTACGTGTGGTTAGGAAGAGCTTCACCTGGAGGGAAGATTTCTAACCAAAACGGCTAAATTATTTTAAGTCCTGAGGCTTACGAGAATAAGTGCCCATTGGAAAGACTGGGCTAACCAACACTAATTCCCCAAGGCTTCCACATTCATCCCATCTTCCTCTGAGGCTGGGTGCCTTGCAAACTTGTTTGTATTCATAAACGTCCCCACCACGCTTCTAACCTCTCCCTGCTGCCCACACCCCAAATATTGCTGAGCAGAGAAGCTCTTTCAGTCCACGAGGGAGAGTGTTGATTCAGGTGGGAAATGAATTGTGGGAACAGATGTTCTTGAAATCAAATCTCTGGTTTCATGCAAATATTGTCAGAAATAGACAATGAGAGAACCACAGAGGAAGTGCAATCGACACATAAACCTTGTTTCTAAAACAAATCTCTAAGCCACCCACAGGCCTGAAGTGAGCCTCCAGGCGTGTGATTCAGAGGCAGCCTGAGATGCAAGCAAAATACTCAACTGTCTAAATGACACTCTTTTAGGAAATCCAGGAAGTTATCCATCATCTCAGATAGCTAGACTATCCTAGGACCAAAGCACTAGAAATTTCACAATTAGAAATTCACTCCGTTGGATACATTTTCTCTAGTCCATTTTCCCCTTTTTATTTATTTGTTTTTATTGACCTATAATGTATTATTTGCTTCAGGGATAAAGGTCTGAATCATCAGTCTTATATAATTCACAGCACTCACCATAGCACATACCCTCCCCCATGTCCATAATCCAGTCACCCTATTCCTCCCCTCCCCCCAGCAACTCTCAGTTTGTCTCCTGAGATTAAGAGTCTCTTATGGTTTGTCTACCTCCCTGGTTCCATCTTGTTTTATTTTTTCCTTCCCTTCCCCCCATGACCCCTTGCCATGCCTCTCAAATTTCTTATATCAGAGAGATCATATGATAATTGTCTTTCTATGATTGACTTATTTTGCTTAGCCTAATACCCTCTAGTTCCATCCATGTCGTTGGAAATGGAAAGACTTCATGTCTTTTTTTTTTTTAAGATTTTATTTATCTATTTGACAGACAGAGATCATAAGTAGGCAGAGAGGCAGGCAGAGAAAGAGAAGGAAGCAGGATCTCCACGGAGCAGACAGCCCAATGCGGGGCTCGATCCCAGGACCCTGGGATCATGACCTGAGCCGAAGGCAGAGGCTTTAACCCACTGAGCCACCCAGGCACCCCGAGACTTCATGTCTTTTTGATTGCTGCATAGTATTCCATCGTGTGTGTGTGTGTGTGTGTGTGTGTGTGTGTGTGTGTGTGTGTGTGTATCACATCTTCTTTATCCATTCATCTGTTGATGGACATCTAGGTTCTTTCCGTAGTTTGACTATTGTGGACATTGCTGCTACAAACATTCAGGTACACAATCCCCTTCGGATCACTACATTTGTATCTTTAGGGTAAATACCCAGTAGTGCGCTTTTAAAAGATGGCAGAGGTTGGGGTTGGGGGGAGAAGTTGTCATTCTTGAGCAAGTAAAACACTAAACTCATATCATATAAAGTGTTAAATAACAGTAGTAACAATGGTTTAGGTCGACATAGCATGTTATAGCTTCCAAATTCCCTGAGGAGTAGGTAGAATCTTTATCCACATTTTACAGATAAGAAAACTGAAATTCAAAGAAGCACCTGACTTGTTCAAAGACACAAAACAAGAAGCACAAAGAGCAGAATCGGGTCTCCTGACTCCTAGCATAGCGCTTTTTTTTTTTTTTTTAAAGATTTTATTTATTTGACAGAGAGAGATCACAAGTAGACAGAGAGGCAGGCAGAGAGAGAGGGAGGGAAGCAGGCTCCCTGCTGAGCAGAGAGCCCGATGCGGGACTCGATCCCAGGACCCTGAGATCATGACCTGAGCTGAAGGCAGCGGCTTAACCCACTGAGCCACCCAGGCGCCCTAGCATAGCGCTTTTGCAGAGACGGCTGAGAGGCAGAAGCAAAGGGGCATGGGCTGGGAAGTAGGTCTTCAGCTCATCAAATGATGTCTGTCAACATGCCTTTGATCTACAGAAAAGATTTCATTGCAGATGAAGTATGTTGCACACGGTCACATCAAGCCCCTCACACACCCACCTCTAGCCCTTTCAAGCCAATTACATCTGCAAAGCCCCTTCTCTGCAGAAGCAGGGGCACTAAGGGACCACTAGGCACCAGGTCTTCAGGACACAGTGGGGAGCAGGGGCACTGAGCCGAGCAAGGGAAAGGAGAAGGAGCAGAAGGGAGGCATGCACCAGGCACATTTCCCCAGGGTTGGAAGAGCCATGGGGCTTCCTCTCCGCCAGGTTCATTTACCTCGTGTGAATTCTCACAACCACCCTACGTGTAAATTTCAGTTAATTCCCCTACTAAAAAGGAGAAACTGAGACTCAGATCGAAGTGACCTGCCTGAAACTGTGTGAGCAATATGGAGCCCAGGCCTTGGACTTTCCATACCAGGCCTCAGCCAGAAATATTTGTATCCTAAGAAACCAAGAGGATGCTCTATTCCACACCTCCTAAGCACAAGTCAAGTCTTTTACAAAAACTGTAAAAGAAAGATGAAAGGAAAAAATGATAGTAAGTATGGGCTGAGCATGTCTTCGGAGACAAACAGCCATAGAGGCCACTTGGTCACCTCTCAGCATTTATCAACTCTGTAGTTGGAAACATTCAGTTTCTTCCATCCACTGGCACTGGGGAGCTTGAGAACGAGCAGAGGATGAGCCTAACAGGCATACCTCCCTTGCTTGCCATCTGTGGACAGCATCTCAGTGCTCTGTATATATACACGGAGCAGGTCTGTCCCCATCACTGCAGAAACAGCACATATCAAGCTCTCCCAGGATCCTGGGGCAGCCCCAGTCTTAGCCTTAAGCTAACACGAGAAGCACTCAACACAGACCTCTCCACAAAGAAATCACCTTCACAAATGTTCCTCGAGAATCCTGCTTCCAAACAAAAATGAAGTTTGCACAAAAACAAACACAAATATTTATGGCAAATATTTAACAACAACAAAATACAAGCAATCCAGTATTCTCAACTAGTAAGTAGAAAAACAGTCCTTATTACATTCTTACCAGAGAATACTACTCAGCAGGAAAAAGGAATGAACTAGTGAAATGTACAACCCAGATGAATTTCAGATGCATTACATTCAAATAAGATACACTTTAAAAAAAATTGTACAGAAATCTTCAGAGATGGATTGCATCTGGAAAAACAGAGGCTTAGAGAGATTAAACATTCTTTGGAGAGTCAGGGCTCAACCTCCAGGGGACCCAGCTGCAGGGCTTACAGCTGACAAGAAGAGGCAATAGGCAAACATCAGGCAAAGATTCGGGGAGAACAAAAGGCCCTTTTGCCTTTTCCACCCTGGGCAACCCCAGAGCAGAAGCAGGTGAATGAAGCACGCAGAAGTTCACAATAGCTATGCAAGGAGGTTCTCTGCCCCATAATACAATCCATACTGATCTAGCTGACAAGCTCAGAACTAGAACGCCGCCTTGATTACTAACTGACTTACCACGGTCAGTAACGAATACCAAGAAAATCTGCTGAGCAAATAGATTTCATTTTCCATCTCAGGGTGACTGAAGCTATTTTTATGCAGGGTTTTTTATGAATCCTTTGAATTCAAAGGCAACCATAAAAAATGGAAAAAAAGGCCCCCTTATTACAATTCATTTTTTTTAAATGTATCAGAAATTATGAGAAGTAATTCAACCATTTCAGCTCAAATGAGGCTAAGCTGGACCTTGGCTGCAGCCCCAGGTCCAAGATACCTGCTGTCCTTAATCTGTTTTTTAAAGATCTCCTTTAAAAAAGAAACTTTGTTCTTGGCATCATTAGTCTGTGCCAGTCTCTTGACCTAGCCGCAGCCCAGCTCTTTCCAAGCACTAGGCAATCAAACGGAAATTGGCACTAACCATGTTTTTTTTTCTGGGCTGCAAACCATAATCAGTCCAGCCCAGTTTATACCAAGCAAGCATCTTTCGTGGGTCGGTGCTGAGCTGGGGGCGGGGGACAGGGGTAAGCGGGGAAAGGAGTACAAATCCTCAAGAAACTTGTAGACATATTACCTCGTGCATGGAAGATCTTTCTTTAAAGAGAAAGTGAGGAGAGAGAATATAAATCCAGAGCTAACATTCCATATTCAGGTCTAAATATTGGGTTTCAAACCAATGGTCCTCAAGCTTTATCACACTTCAGCCACTCTCAGGGTGATGGTTAAAAATGCAGACTCTTGAGCACTGCTCACGGAAGTTCTTCTGTATCTGTAAATCCGGAGTGGACCTCAAGAGCCTACCCTTTTAACATATCTCCTCCAGGTCTGGTAATTCCAATGCTAATGGTCCCAGACCACACATTGTGGCCTTCCACTGAGTGTTTCTGCCAGCAAGGAGACCGCTGCCAAGAAGGATCAGGAAAGGCCATGCAAAGAGCAGAGCATCCTCAGAGTAAGCTGGAAGTATCTCTCTTATAAAACAAAATAAAACAAAATGGAGGAATGGGCCGAAAGAAAACGAGTCAACACCCCCTTTTTTCTCATCTCCATTGATTCCAAACATCCAAATCTCTAGTCTCATCCCTTTGATGCAGATGTCCTGTGATATGGGAAAGGTCAGTGTCTGGGCCGGCAGCTAAGAAAATATTTGGACTAGGAACATGATGGCCAACAGGGAGGCCAAGCAGGAGCCCGGAGGGCAGGGCTGCGGTTAGCTGATGCCCCTGGGTAGAGCGGCCCTTGGGTTTTGGCTGAGTGAGGGAAGTCCCCAGGAGGCCCATGTAACTGTGGGAACCGCCAGGGAAGTTCTCCACAGGCTCTGGGAGAGGCAAAGGAGGTTACAGGGACACCAGAAAGGCTCCTGAGGACGCCAGCAGCCATCTTCTCAGCTGGGCCAACTCAATGATCTCACAGCTCCCTCTGTCACCTAGAGGCTTCCTGACAACTGACTCGTGAGAACTGGCAGGAAAATGGCTCCTCTGGGAGACTCGCCCTAACAGATCTCTACACGAAGGGAAGCAGGGAGAAATGAAGGCAAAAATCCCTTGGACAGTTGAAATCCAAAGAAGAGTGACAACCTGGTAGTTTCTGTCCAGGCAAAGGAGGTTCAGGCACATGAGGTTTCACCTGTGAATATTTCTGCAGCATTTTGGTTTCAGGCTATGTGAATTGCCAGTTAAAAATGAATGATAATAACATGTATAATAATGCTTACCACGGTCTGTCACGAAGTCAACCCCCATGCATCAGCGGGTCTCAGTCTGGCTGCATGAATATTGTATCAGATGCATTTTCACTCTGGAAATAAAACAAATGAGCAAACAAAATACTGAGGTTTTGTTGGTTCAGCGAACTACCTAAAGACTAGTTCCCTGTTTCCATCCTTTCTTCTCTCTGGTCTTTATCCCAAATAGTAAACAATGTGCTCTTCCTCAAAAGCAAGCACAAGGCCACAGTCACTGCTGAATACAATCCTTCAGGGACTTCCACTGTTTTGGTACAAAAGCAGAGGCCATGATGTAGTCTACAAAACACCACCCAATACAGCCCCCGTCACCCCTGCCCCCAGCTCTCGGCTCCCCCTCCACTAGCCTTCCTTCAGACTTTGTAATCTACCAGCTTCATACCAGCCTTCAGGCACTTGAACTTGCTGCTCCTTCTCCCTGGAATACTCGCAAATGTCCTTTCTTCTACTTCATATACCAATGCCCATGTCCATATTTGACTTGCATGGCACCCCCTACCTGATCTGGTTCCTGTGGTCTGATCTCCCAGCACCTTGTGCTTCTGTCTTGCCTTTCCTGCCCCATTTCATGAATTGCAAAAGGAGCTGTTTCAGATCTGCTTTCCCTGTTACAGCATGACTGCCATGAAGCCGGGGTCCTCATTGGTTTTGTTCTCTATTATAGTCCTAGCTCAGTGCCTCACAGATGATAGGCCCTCAAGAATTTTTGGAAGAATGAATGGAGGGGTGAATAAATGAATGGGGAAAACTAAGGCAAGGTAACCTTGAGTTTAGGAACCGCTCCAAAAGTATAGCCAATACCAATCACCAAAGCTTTTTGCCTCAAGAATCCATGTCACTCTGTCCTATTGGAACCTTGTTGAACCCTAGGGGGAGCTTCTAAGAGGCAGGAATTAATGAGTCCAAACCATGAAAACCAAAAGCACCTCCTTTCACGTGGAGAACCAGACTCCTAAAAATCTCATAACATGGATGTTTTCTGTAACTGAACAAAATAAATATATAAACATCTTATCAAAATTATAAGAGAAGAAAATCTTGAAACATTCCTAATAAGGAAGTGATAATAAAGAGAAAGTAATTATCCATTCGGGATACGTAAAATCTCGCCAATAGGCTCTTTGGCATACAGCTGTTATCACTGGATTTTAATAAACATGAAAAAAATGTATGAGAGTAGTCTTAAATTCACTCCAGGCTTTTTCTCACAGTTTCCAACCCCCCATTTCCCATCTATGCGCCAAGGAGAGCTCCATGAATATAATGTTAAGAATTGGCACAAGACTGAGATAAGGAAGGGTCAAGAGAAGACCAGACAGCACTTAGGCTACTTCAGTCATTATTTTTAATCAAGTTTCCTGAGGCGCTTTACTTAAAATTCGCAATTTTAAATATATAGTTTGAGGAGTTTGGATGGTTGCCTGGAGTTGTGAAACCAGCACCATAACTGAACGATCCTTTCTCCATAAGAAGCTCTCTCAGAACCAGCCAACCCTCTCTGTCATCCCAGGCCCTAGGTAACCACTGATCTGCTTTTCATTGCTATAGTTTTGCCCTTGATAGATAGTCATATAAATAGAATCATAAAATATGTAGTCTTTTTTTTCCTGGATTTTTTCACTTATAATTATACTTCTAAGAAACGTTTATGCTGTGGAACATATAAGTAGTTTGTTCTATTTTAATGCTAAATAGTATTTTACTATGTGGATATAGCACAATCTATATATCTATTTACCCACTGATGTATATGTTGGTTTTTTAGCTTTTTTGTGATTATGAATAAAGCTGCTATGAGCATCTGAGTAAGTTTTTGTGTGAACATATGTTGTTATTTCTTGGGTAAATACAGAGGCATGAGATTGTCAGATCATATGATAAATGGGTATGTTTAACTATATAAAAAGCCACCCAATCCTTTCCCAAGGTGACTGTACCATTTTGTAAAAGCATCATCAATATATGAAAGTTCCATTTGCTCTGAAGGACAGCCAACATATGGTTATTGTCAGTCTTTTAAAATGGTAGCCTTCCTGGAGAGTGTGCCTTCCTGCAGAATGTAGACGAATGTTTCATCGTGGATGTATCTTGCCTTTCCCCAATAACTAATAGTGTTGAACAACTTTCCATGTACTTACTGGACTTTCATATATAGTCTTTGGAGGAAATGTCTGTTCATATATTTCTTCCATTGTAATAAAGCTTTTTTTCTTTTTATTATTGAGTTGTAAAAGTTCTTTATATATTCCAGAGGTATGTTTGGCACATGCTTCCTCTCAGTCTGTGGCTTAAAGTTTCATTTTTTAAAAGAGTTATCTAAAAAGTTGTTGAGTTTTTAGTTTTGATGATATCAAATTTATCACTACAGCTCATGCTTTTTATAGCACATGTAGGAAATCTTTGCCTAATCCAAAGCAATGAAGACTTTCTTCTTAAAATTTTCTGATTTTTAACTTTCACTATTATATTTATAATATAGTTTGTCTTCAAGTTTGTATATGATGGAGATAAGGGCAGATGCTCTTTTCTTCCATACAAATAGCCAATTATGTCTGCACCATTTGTTACAAGACTGTTCTTCCCTTACTGAATATATTTTGGCACCTCTGGTTTATTATTGGGGGTCGATTACTGGGCTTTCCTCTGTTTGATTGATTTGTATGTCTACCTATCTTCTAATTTCCCACTGGCTTGATTACTGTAGCTTAAAGTAAGTCTTACAATCTGGTAATGTCCATCTTGCAACTTTGTTATTTTTAAAATTATTTGGTCTATTCTACGTTCTTTGAGTTTCCATTTATTTTAAAGTCAGCCCATTCATTTCTACATTTAAAAAACCCTGCTGAAATTTGGATCGTGACTATATTGAGTCTGTAAATCAATTTAGTAAAGATGACATCTTAACAATATTGACATTTCTGGAACACAAATATGGTACATCTCTGTTTCTTTACGTCATCTTTAATTTTTGTCAGTAATAGTTTATAGTTGCCAGCAAACAGCTTTTATGCCTTTTTAAAAAATTTTTTTCTAAGTATCTCAGGTTTCTGATGATTTGCAAATTTTGCCATTTTAAAATTTTAATATCCAGTTGTTCGTTGTTAGAATATATAAATAGAGGTGATTTTTTATATTGACTTTGTGACTTTGCTAAACTCACCTATTCTCTTTTTTCTTTCCTTTTTTTTCCTTTTTTTTTTTCTTTCTTTCCTTTTTTTTTCTGGCAGACTCCTTTGATTTTTTTTTTAAAGATTTTATTTATTTATTTGATAGAGATCACAATTAGGCAGAGAGGCAGGCAGAGAGAGAGAGGGCGAAGCAGGCTCCCGCTGAGCAGAGAACCCGATGAGGGGCTCGATCCCAGGACCCCGGGATCACAACCTGAGCCAAAGGCAGAGGCCTTAACCCACTGAGCCACCCAGGCGCCCCTCCTTTGATTTCCTACACAGACAACTATGAAGGGAAAAAGTAGTTTTACTTCTTCCTTTCCAGTACGCCTGACTTCAGTCTTCTGTCTTGACTTGTGTTACCGAGTAGGACCTCTAGCACTATGCTGTGTGATGGCACAGACTGGACATCCTCTATCACACTTCAGTAGTGAGGGTAAACTAGCCCTAAAGACTGCTCAGATCTACCTTAAGAAAGCTTAAAAGCAAACCTTGTAAACATCAAACTGATCCACAGGTAACTTACCAAATAACTTACCAAATTACTAGCATAAATTCCAACACTCAATAGCTTCTAATTTAGGGCTGACATGCTATCTCCCAGACACTCCTTTATGTGGCAAGCATGTATGGTTGGATGGCTTACGTAAGGTGTGAACTACTGTTTGTCCCTACCATGCTCCACCCATTTTGAGCCAGTCCTTAAGTCCTTTTCCATTTTGTTCTGGAAGGTTCTTTTGTTTTTGGTTTTGTTTTCCTGAGAAGAGGGTATAAGATGCTGGAAGTCAATTGCTCCTATCTTTTGTAAAATCCACTGAAAAGGAGTGGGTTCTATCGTTTGTAAAATCTATGGAAGACTGAGAAGTGGGCAGAGGACGGGGATCCCAAGAGCAGGAGGGCCCATCATGCTGTTCCCCTGTGGGCTTGGCAAGCCCTCTGAGGGTCACATAGCTATGTGACCTGTCCACTGACACTGGCCCCAGGAGCCCAGGTTGTCAGCATTAGTGCAGAATCCTGTGCCTGGACCTGGCCTGGAAGTTGAAAGCTTTGGGCCTCCAGGAACCAGGCAACCTGGGGCAATAAGGAAATCAACCATGAACTGACTGTGATTGGAGGCTCCTCCCTTATCTTCTAGATTCTTATACGTCCCCAAAAAGGGTCAGGAATTGAAATAATGAATAAGGGTCGACTACCAGCTTGGGTGGAGAGGAGAATTCAGTGGAAGATTCACTGTGAAGTTGCTCTAGAGGAAAAAGTCTTAAATGCCATAGTTTCCGACATCTCATTTCATGACCTGTGATATGTACCCATTATATAGGTCTTAAAGACCTGTGGGTGAACATGTTGGGCTCAAAATCAATTTTTGCATTGTGCAGAGCTAGGCTGTAGTACTTTCTCAGACATTCACTAGCCTAGACATTCACTAGGCACAGTATTTTGGTATGAATGCATACATATGCCCTTGACCTAACGTAGGCATCCAGAGAGTGACTGCGCATTACGTACAGCCAGTGTGAATAACTCCAAGAACAATACCTGAAAGGTTTCCTTTGGAACGTTATAGGAAAAAATAAGAATTCATTGTAAAGAACTGTGCCCACACATCTAGAAGCATCACATGCCTTTGATGGCTTTCAGTGAAGGCCCTCTTCTGTACTAGTGGGGCTAGTAGGTCTAGAACCCTCCTCTTTGAGCACGCATTAGGATACCTTCTGTGCTGAGCTGTCTGAAAAGCTACTATACAGTTTTCAGAGGCCATTCCTTCTGGGAGATATTTCCTGTCCTCTCAAACCTCTTCCTCCAGATCTGGCTTAGTTGGGATACCTTGGATGGAAAGACACTCTTCCTGCTTCTCTAGTATATTAGGATTCTTTTGGTCACAGGTGACATAAATTCAATTTAATTAGCAAAAGGGGGATTGGTGGTCTCGAGGACTCCAAGGACAGAGTGAACTAGAAGAGGGAAGGACAGGGATGTTACCAGAACCTAAGGCAGTCCAAACTTGGGCTCAGAATCGCCATGACACCTCTCCATTCTGTTCTCTCTGTGCCACCTCGTTCTCTGTCCCTCAGACCAGAACAGCTGCTTGCACATAATGAAACACATGGCAGCCAACAGCATCCAGACCTTTTACCATATCATTTCAGCTACCAGAGTACTGCTTTGTTGATCTTTCAGGTCTAAACACCAAAAATTGCAAGGAAGTACCTTTTGGCTCAACTTGGGTCATGTCTACCAATGAATGGATCAATGAACCTGGATGCAGCCAGCCCAGAAGATGTCAAGTCCTGTGATGATGATGTAGGTTTGATGGCAGAATGATGGGGTGTACAGGGGTGAGAGGAGCAGGAGTCAGAGGAAGTGCGCTCCAAGAGCACTGGCAGGTGAAACCATAGTGTCTCCTCATAGGGCCTCTGCAATAACATCCTGGGTCTGTGTTATGTAAATAGCAAATCCATGCAGGGCCCAAGGCTGGACTAACCACAAACACACACCGACACAAAGGAAACGAAGGCGGCAAATTGCATCAAGTCACAAGTTCCTAAAACTTCAAGCCATTTCCTTAAGACCAATCAGACCAGAAGCCAACATTATTCAGGAACCTTCTAAGAAGACACAGGCCTCAGTTTCCGTTTCTGCCACATAAGGGAGTTGACCTCAGAGGTCCCTTCATCTCTAGCCTTCTATCGCTGTCACAAAATCTCACCCTTGGGGAAGTAGGCCCGATTCAGATTACCATTCTCATTCCAAAATGGACACCTTCTGAAATCTGACACTGGGGCCTTTAGTAGAGGAATGACACATTTCTGGGGGCTTCTTCCATCTGGGAATCACCTAATGGAGGGAAACAAACCACTTCTAATTAAACAGCTCTTTAGAAAATTTATTTACATATGATTTGAATTTGCTGATAAAAACAGATGAATTATCTCTCTCTTCTGGGATCACAGCATTTCGCTGCTATCAGAACACCAGAGGAGGACAAAAGGAAAGGAATGGGATTCCTAGAATTCTATTCATATTTAGTGAATCCCAAGAATACAGAAGTGAGGGCATCAAGACAAGGTGGACAAAGTGAGTGAGCAGTTCAAGGTCAGACACGGAAGACTCAAGTCCACCTTCTCAAAGTCACAGAGTAGACCAGAAGCCGACCATCACTCACTAGCTAATCTCTTGATAATCATGCTATTCTCGTTTATACCAGTCACTTTGGCATTGGGATTATAGTAGGTAACTCCGGTTTTGTTATAGAATTTCTTTTCAAAATGATACAAATCACTGGAATAACCAGAACCATTTGAACTGAATCTCAAGTTCAAAGGTCAAGTTCAAACTTAGGCCACCAGTCATCTTCTAGAAGTCTGAATGCTCTAGCTTTCACGACACCAGTTAGCATTCACTGAGCTCATATCCTGTGCCAGACACAATGATATATGCTTTACAAACTCAAGTGCTCTGTATTCTTCTCAACAACCCAGTGAGAAGTGTCACTATTAAAATTATCACAAAGCCATACGGTGGCATCAGACCTCCTAGCCTCAGATAGTGGCCCTACTACCATCAAGCCCTGCAACATTAGATAAGTTAGTGAGCTGCTTTGTGCCTTGGTTTTCCCTTTGATAAAATGGAGGTGGACACAATAACACTTACTGCTAGGGTTGTTGGGAGAATTATTAAGTTAATAAATATAAAGAGTTTCAAGCACAGTCTGACACTTGGTAAACTGCCCCATAAATGTGAGCCACTATTAGTAGCTCCTTGTTATATATCAGACACAAGAAAGGCTAAAGAATTTGCCCAAGGTCACTGAGCCAGTAAACAGCAGAGCAGGGACTCAAATTCACCCATGCTCCACAGTCTCTTGGCCATGCTTAATGTAAATGGACATTACACAAAAGCTACATTTGTTATTATTATTTTGTCCAGCATTCAGGGCAACCTTGGAAATACATGTGCTTTTGTGGGGGCTCCACTATTTTATCGGTAGGCCAGTTTTTTTCTTCATTAATGATTAGCATGGCTAGGAATTCTTTCCAAGCGGTCTGGAATGAATATTCCCATTTGAACTATGGAGATGTGTTTCTCTAGGAAGCCAGATACTGGGCATAGATGTCTGCCATTCTTAACGGATTACTGAAGAGAAGCAGCTTCTCTGGATTCAATTCCGTTTATGTCTGAGTAGATAAATACAGAATTTGAGATGCTATTAAAAGGGAAGAAAAGGATGCTCAACTCAGAGAAGAACTGAGGTAAAATAAATGTTCTGTCGAGCAAGCGATTGAAGTCAGTGCGAAGTATAAGACAGCAAAACAAAGGAAGGCTACTGCTTCCTCCAACTCCAAAAAAAATTAAAAAATAAATAAAAATAAAGGGAAATTGATAGAGCCAAAGGAGGAAAGCAAATTTGCCAGAGGGATGGAAAGAGCTGGGTCAGTCCTGGTTTTGCTGAATCTTAAATGAAGCAAATAAACAACTAACACACACACACACACACACACACACACACACACACACACACAAATTATATTCTCTCCCAGGGAATTTTTCCTCTGTATCTCTATTTCCTGGCAAGTGAAATAAGAGGCAAGAATTTGAAATGCCCTCTAGGGGATAGCTCCGCCTCATTTTTTTTTAAAGAAATTCACAGAAGGCATCTGTGTAAAGTTGTTCTGTAACACAACTATCTGGCCTGAGACTGGGGTTGCAAAGCCATCTGCGTGGCTAACTTGTCACTCTCGTCCCCTTTGTGTGAGTTAATCTCATGTCTCATTAGGCGCCTCCTGCCTCTGCCACTCAGAGTACAAATCCACACAGCAGGGCTGGGCTCCACAAGAAAGGCCACCTGGGTCTATATGACACTCCTTGCGAACTTAGCAGGCCTTTCCCCAGAACGTGGGGTTACCTCCCCCCGCCCAAAGCACTTCCTTATTAACCCCACCTCACCCCCATCCACATCACATGCTGTGGTCCGGACTCTCCTCCTCATCTCCCTCAGCCCATAACCAGAGTGGACTGTTCCCCAGGCAGGCAGATGTGGCCACATGTCTCCCATTTTAACAATTAAAAATTTGATCCCCCATCTGTCTTATCAGCAGGAGATGATGTGTATGTGTCTTCCTCCCTCAACACGTAGGCCCTTGGGGTTTACACAACTCAAAGATGATCTTTCCAGTGTCTCTAGCTAACTAAAGGAGACGGCTCAAGTCTTCTTGAGCCACCACTGTTATAGCTCCTTCTTGCCACCAGGTGTCACTGTTGGGAACCAGACCCCGGCAGTCTGGTGCTGGTCGAAGACCTCTAAGATTCCTCCCTGGGGTAGACTTTCCCACACAGGTGGCTGTGGTTCTTTGAGGGAGGAGAAAGCCCTCCTTCACTGCTGAACCTGGCCAAGGTTCTCGTGCTTGGACTCCCAGGCTTTCAGCTCTTACTGTCAGTTCTGCCAATTCCCACAGAGAGAATGGAGCAGCCCAAACTGGAGTCAGGACTGAGCGAAAGCAATTAAGACAATTATCTTACACCCAGTTTGGGGCACAGCACAGTTACCTGGTGAAAGTCATGAACACGGCGGCGGGGACCAGGGAGGATTAGGAGGCACCATTAGGGACAAATGTCTATGCTAGCATGAGAACAAACCATCACACATCATGCAAGACCATATAGAAGAAGGAGTTCTAGAAATCCACATGGGATTCCTTATATTTAGTCAATCCAGCCCTGAGTATTAATATTAACTTGCATGAGACTTTAAATGCTAAAAATAAAACATTCATAACTTTTTCCATTTATGTATCCTACTTACTTCTAAAAATGGTTTGAAGACATCCATTTAAAAAACCCTCGAACACAATAAAATTAAAATAAGAACTAAGTAAGAATGGCAAGTAAGGGAATAACTACTTTAGAAATCCTAGAATACGGAAGTTCTTGCAATTGAGCTCCAAATTAGCCCTGAGCTTCCTGGAAGCCAAGCCAAAGAGGGAAACCGAATGGTTTACATATTTCTTCCTGCCTCATAAAAGGACAAATCCCAATTCACCATGACAAACATTTCTCTACCTCTAACAGCTAAGAATGTGAATCTGATAACAATTTGTTTCATTAAAAATAAATATTTGAAAACTATCATTTTTTAAAGATTATATTTAGGTATTTGAGAGAGAGTGAGTGCACATGAGTTGGGAGGTGGAGTTCAGAGGAAGAGGGAGAAGCAGGTTCCCAGCTAAGCAGAGAGCTGGACATGGGGCTTGATCCCAGGACCCTGAGATCCTGACCTGAGCTGAAGGCAGATGCTTAACTGACTGAGCCACCTAAGTGTCCATGAAATGTTTCAAAAAGAGATAGAACATGAGGTTTTAGACGGGATGACCATATTAGTTGTTATTGAAACCAGCACACTTTTAACAGTGAAACAGCGCACGATAGACAATGATGTTAGGATAATTACATTTGTTAGAACTGTTCTGTGAAAATTGAAGTATATGCTCATCTCACTCTAGGACATGTGATAGTACATTAATTATGGGTTAATGCAATTGGGTTTAGCACAATGTGCTATTTCTTTTCAAGAAACGCTCTTAAAAATTAGGTGCAAACCCCTGGATCACATGCTATATGCCCCATAACCTATTATGCAATTATCTCAGATGACAGGGAAGTTTATTTGCCCCTAAATTATCATATTAAGACTATGGACCTTTACCCAGCATTATGACCAATTCAGGTGACTCTAGATATTTATCCAAGAACCTATAAATATCCCTATTTCGTTTTAAAGTGGGAAAAGCCTGGGCCTTTCTCAATTGCTATTTCCTCCTACAAAATATAGACTGACTTTTCTCCATATTTAATGTCCAACATTAAGACAATTATCTCCAGTTTGTCAGTATGAAGAGCCTGTTAATAAAAGCATTTCTGAAAGTCACATTACTGTTCACTTTGGAAAAGTAGCAACTGTCTCAAGATTTATGAATTACATTAAAAATCCTGCCCCATCACAGCATGCAAATCTCCTCAGATAAATTAAGTTTATCTAAATAAGCTATATAAATTAAATATTGTAATAATAACAGATAACATTTACTGGACACTTAGTATGTTCTAGGCACAGTGCTAAATAATTTACTATTTTCTCTTTAACTTCACTGTAATCCTAAAGGGTATTATTATCCCCATTTTGCAGACAAGGACATGAGGGATCAGAGAAGCTAAATGACTCATCTATCATTGTGTAGATGGTCCATGGCAAGGTTAGGATTCAAACTCAAACCATTCTTAGTCCAAAACTTAAACTCTTAACCACAATATTAGTTTCCCCATCATCTTCTATCCCTTCTGACCCAGAAGGAAATGCTTTAGGAAAAGTGTTCAAGGAAAAAGCCTTAATAAAGGGAAAATAAAACAGCCACTTGACTATTTTCCTCTCTCATCCTGAAAGAACACCCAGAGAAGAGCTTCTCAAAGGCCAACCCAAGAGGAAACCTCAGCATCACCCCCAGCACCAGGAACTCTTGGCGACCCTGTTCCAAGAAACAGGGGTACTTTCCAAGGTTGAACCTAGGACCTGATGCTTAGAAATATTATTTATGAGTCAGACCAAAGAAATGCTGTGGGAAAGTAATGTAGTTAGAGGGTTGAATCACAGAATACTGGAAAGTTCGAATTCTTGGGGAGAAGTTTGTTGGGTAATGACAGTTTACATAAAACAAGAGGAGTCTGGAGACGAAAAGGGATGTGTGATAAGGTTGAGTGGCTAACTACAGAAAACCACCATCATCTCCTCTGTTGGTCATTAAATATTGCAGCTTGCTCTTTATTTCTAATGAATGGAACTTCCAGATTTTAAAGTCTGCAGCCTCAAAAATCCACCAACCTCTCTTAATCCCATTTATCTCAAATAGATGGCCCCAGAGGAAGAAGAGGCTGGAAATGATTTGTTGAGAACGCTTTGAGATCAAGTCTGGTTTATCTGTTGCCATGAGAAGTTAATCCAAAATGGTACCAAGACTGCAGATTCTGCCATACTATTGACACAGATGTTACCAGAGCTTTTCCAAGTCCAAACTTGAAGATCATGCTTTAGAAGAGATGAAGGAACCTGCTCTTCTGTTCTTCTGACGGCACCATTCAAAACCTGATCCTTCACCAAGATGCCACTTACAGGGAACTCAGAGTCATTTCTATCCTTAGAATAAGAGGGCGGCAAGGGTGCTGCCAACTTACTCAGTTTTGAGCTGGCAGAGGGTGTAGAAAGAAAGGGCTGCTGTGCCCATGTACGTAACTAATTTAAGACCCATAGATCTCTACTCCCAATCCTTTCTTCCATTCTCCAGGGGAGGTAAACAAAGGGGAAAGTAATAAGTATATATCTACAGCTGGTCTCCTGGAGAGCAGGGGACAGAACCCTGCTTAACCAAGATTAGGAGAGAGGAGAAGAGGACTGATTTGCTCATGTAATCCAGACTGCGGAGAACAGATACAGAGTAGCTTAAACACACAGAGCCCTGCAGCTCATGTTTCTGCTTCTCTCCAGAAGTCAGTTCTATCCTTGTCTACTGCACACCAATTCTTTCCATAAGGCTGCTGGAACAATGGCTGCTAATGACTCTGGGCCCCAAATGTTTCCAGCTTCAGAAATGTGGTAGATTATTTACAAATTTAGTGCATGATTCCTTCCATCCGTATACACAAGACACTCTGTAATACGATTTTGCTGTTCCTCTCAATAATAGGTTGTGGAGAAAGACGAACCCTCTTACACTGTTGGTGGGAATGCAAGTTGGTGCAGCTACTTTGGAAAACAGTGTGGAGGTTCCTCAAAAAGTTAAAAATAGAGCTACCCTACGACCCAGCAATTGCACTCCTGGGTATTTACCCCAAAGATACAGATGTAGTGAAAAGAAAATATGCACCCCAGTGTTCATAGCAGCAATATCCACAATATCTAAAATGTGGAAAAAGCCAAGATGCAATTCAACAGATGAATGGATAAAGAAGATGTAGTCCAGGGGCACCTGGGTGGCTCAGTGGGCCTCTACCTTCGGCTCGGGTCATGGTCCCAGGGTCCTGGGATCGAGTGCCGAGTCAGCCTCTCTGCTCAGCAGGGAGCCTGCTTCCTTCTCTCTCTCTGCCTGCTTCTGCCTACTTGTGATCTCTATCAAATAAATTTAAAAAAAAAAAAGATATGGTACATACATTCAATGGAATATTACTCAGCCATCAGAAAGGAAGAATAACCAACTTTTGCATCAACATGGATGGAACTGGAGGAGATTATGCTGAGTAAAATAAGTCAAGCAGAGAAAGTCAATTATCATATGGTTTCACTTACTTGTAGAACATAAGGAATAGCATGGAGGACATTAGGAAAAGGAATGGAAAAATGAAGGGGGTGGAATCAAATTGGGGAAAGAACCATGAGAGACTATGGACTCCAGGAAACAAGCTGAGAGTTTTAGAGGGGAGGGAGGTGGGGGGATGGGTGAGCCCAGTGATGGGTATTAAGGAGGGCATGTAGTACATGGAGCATTGGGTGTTATATGCAAACAATGAACCATGGAACACTACATCAAAAAAGTACTAACGATTTACTGTATGGTGACTAACAACATTAAAAAAAAATAGGTAGAATATATTTCCCTTTGTCTTAAATCTGGGTTAGTCCTGTGATTTACTTTGACCAAAACGCAATACAAGTCAGCTTGTTCGATGTCCAACCCTTGATGTCAAGAGGGCTTCAGCTGCCATTTTTGCCCTCATAGAATGCTGCCACTGCCATGATGGGAAATCCAGATGGACTTACATGGAGAGAGAGGCCCAGACAATGGCCAACACCAAGCACCCAAGTATGTAGGGAAGCCATCATAGATCCTCCAGCCCCACTCAAACCATCGACTGACTGCGGCAACATGAGGGAATGCATCTGAGACCAGCACAGGAACCACTGAGTTAACCCCAGAGAATAGCGAAAATAATGTCATTGTTATGTCAGATCACTAAGTTTTGGGGTGATTTGCTATGAGGCAATAGGTATAGGTGAAATACCTATCTTTAAACTATTCATTGTGCCCAAAGAGGCAGGATTATCTTCCAATATGTCAAACCCCCCCCCCCACCCGGAACACATGTCAGAGTGAGAGACAAGGAAAAGTGACTCCTCCAAAAGAAGGGTAATGCTAATCCCAAAGTAGAAAAGTGGGTCTGGGAAGACAAATGAACCCCCATGACCATGTTGGAGAACTTTACACTTAGGAAAATATCTTGGTTAACTGTTCGCCATTACCCAATGATGCGAAAAGATCAGATGTTATTCTAACTTTACTAATGAAGAAACTAAGACTCAGAAGTCTCAAGTCTTTCTCAAGGTCATGGAGCTATTATGTAGCAAAGCCAGAACTCAAGTCCAGCAGTCCTGATTATGGTTGGTGCTCCTCCTCCTAAAGAGATAGGCGTGAGGGCTAGTTATTCATGGAAGTAGTTGGCAATAAGAAGCAGTTATTCAGTCTAATAGACAATAACCAATGCTTGTGGCCAGCATCATGCCTTCCTCCTAGGACGTCCATGACAATGGATGGGATTTATTGGTCTGACATATTAATAGATCCATCACCAGTAGTCCATTCTGAGGACTAAGCAAACAGCAGGAAGGCAGAATAATAAATCACAGAAATAGGGAGTTCCATTAGATTGAGGTACAAAACTGCTGCTGCATGTAAAAGAAAAATTATTTCAATTTAGACTGAAAATCAAAGCCCCTTCCGTGGGAGCCACAGAGGAAAAATCCATTCTGTGATATCACCTGGTGCCCCAAGAAGACCAGAGGCAGAGCAAACACCCACGTGGCCCATATTTCACTGCAACAAGTTCCTTCCATTTTGTTCCTCCTAGAACACTAGGCTTTAAGAGTTTGGACTTCCAAATACACTGCAGTGATTAATTAACAACTTATTTCCTGTTTTTTTTCTGTATCAAAGACATGTCTAACTGCAAATTAAACAACCTAATCACCATGAGATAAAGTGTTACCACACTGAGCTGCTATAATTTCAGACAAAAGCAAAGAAAATTTTCAGTTTGCATATCCACAGATTTCATAGGCTCTTCCTATTAAACTTCTTCTAAATATTGAAGAGAGTTTAAGCACTCTAGAAATACCTTCTAGATCTACAAGGGCCCAAGCTACTAAAAAGAGATAAGAAAAGTAGTACAAAGAAGAACAGTCAACAATTTTGATTGTCAAAATCATAAATATTCAAAAAATTTATATATTTACAATATATATATGCACACATATATGTATGTATATGTGTAGAGTCAAAGTTTTACTTAATACTTCCCTTATTGCTCCAAAACCGTGAAAGAGAAGATTGTAGAATTTTTTTTCAGCTATCAATTAGCAAAAGTTCATTTGAGCTCCTATTATATTTAAACCAGACCCTAAAAATTACAGTAATAATGTCATACAAACCCTTACCCACTGTAAAATTTAGGCCTTGGAATTAGGCAGGCAAAGTCCAAAAGGTCAGAGAGGCAGTAAGAACAAGCAAATGTCATGAAGTAAAACCCTAGATAAGAGAATTTTTTTATTATATTAGTCATCATACAGTACCTAATGAGTTTTTGATGTAGTGTTCCATGATTCATTGTTTGCATATAACACCCAGTGCTCCCTGCAATTTGTACCCATCACCAGGCTCACCCATTCCTTCATGCCCTCCCTTCTAAAACTCTCCGTTTCCCAGAGTCCATAGTCTCTCGTGGTTCGTCTCCCACTCCGATTTCTCCCCCTTCATTTTTCCCTTCTCCAAATGTCCTGCATGCTATTCTTTATGTTCCACAAATAAGTTAAACCATATGATGATTGACTTTCTCTGTTTGACTTATTTCACTCAGCATAATCCCCTCCAGTCCCATCCAAGTTGATGCAAAAGTTGGGTATTCATCCTTTCTGAGGGCGGAGTAGTGTTCCATTGTGTATGTGGACCATATCTTCTTTACCCATTCCTCTGTTGAAGGGCATCTCGGCTCTTTCCACATTTTGGCTATTGTAGATATTGCTGCTATGAACATTGGGGTACCGATGGACCTTCTTTTCATTACATCTGTATCTTTGGGGTAAATACCAAGTAGTGCGATTACTGGGCATTGGGTAGCTCTATTTTTAATTTTTCGAGGAACCTCCATACTGTTTTCCAAAGTGGCTGCACCAACTTACATTCCCACCAACAGTGTAAGAGGGTTCCCCTTCTTTACAACTTCTCCAACATTTATTGTTTCTTGCCTTATCAGATTTTGCCATTTTAACTGGTGTAAGATGGTATCTCAATGTGGTTTTTGATTTGAATTTCCCTGATGGCTAATGATGATGAACACTTCTTCATGTGTCTATTAGCCATTTGTATGTCTTATTTGGAGAAGTGTCTGCTCATGTCTTCTGCTATTTTTTTACTCAATTATCTCTTTTTTGGGTGTTGAGTTTGAGAAGTTCTTCAGAGATCTTGGATATCAATTCTTTGTCTGTAGTTCATTTGAAAATATGAGAAGATTGTAGAATTATTCTTTATTAAAAGAGGTACTCTACCCAGTTTCCAAGAGAATTTGAGGTAGTTTTAAATAAAATAGTTATAAAATAGTAAATAGAAAATTAAATTAAGAACATTAAGTGCATATTTTAAAATTGGAAGGGGTGAAGAAATAAACACGAGGCTAATATAATTACCTGGATCAAATAATAAATCTCTGAGCTTCCTGGTAACCAAGGCTAAAGGTAAGAATAGGAAGTAGGGGCACCTGGTGGCTCAATGGGTTAAAGCCTCTGCCTTTGGCTCCAGTCATGATCCCAGGGTCCTGGGATCAAGCTCCACATCAAGCCCCACATCAGGCTCTCTGCTCAGCGGGGAGCCTGCTTCCCCTTTCTCTCTCTGCCTGCCTCTCTGCCTACTTGTGATCTCCGTCTGTCAAATAAATAAATAAAATCTTTTAAAAAAAAAGAATAGAAAGTATATTTCTAGGGAATAAACCATATCACTGATTTAGGGGAAAAAATAACTATACCAAAAAGAGAGCCTTTTGTGCAAATATCAATGTATATCTAGGGTAAGTTAATGACAGCCTTTAAAAAAGAAAAGAGTATTGCAAACATATTATAGAAAATCTGGAAAAGATGAAAAGAAAACGAAAAGTAAAAAATAGAAAAAAAATTTGCCTATGACCCGTTAGCTAACCACAGAGCTACCAGCTTATACTTTGAAGGTGCCTGGGTATCTCAGTAGGTTGAACATCTGCCTCTTGATCTTAGCTCAGATCTTGATCGTGGGGTCATGAGTTTGAGCCCTGTGTTGCGCTCCACATTGGGCATGGATCTTACTTCAAAAATAAATAAATAAAAATATTATCTTATACTTTGGCAGTTTCTTTCAGCCTTTTTCCTACACTTCAAGTGTTTTTAAGCTCAATTTTAATCCACATGCTTATGCAACAATACATTCTATCTTTTTATATTATACTCATTGTTTTATCTTATTACCTAATAATGTGATCAAAAATAATGATTGCAAAGTAGTCCATTGTATAAATATTCCATATATTACTCAGCCATTGCCCAATTGTTGGACATTTTACTATTTCCTCACTATTTTAAAGATTATATTTATTTATTTGTGAGAGAGGGAGAGAACATGCACAAGCAGAGGGAACAGCAGGCAGAGGGAGAAGTAGGCCCCAAGCTTGAGCAAAGAGCCCGATGCTGGACTCGATTCTAGGATCCTGGGATCATCACCTGAACCGAAGGCAGAAGCTTAATTGATTGAGCCACCCAGGCATGCCAATTCTTCACTATTTCAAATAAAACAGAGGAACATTGTGCATAAAGCTCTTCCTAGTTTATGTAATAATCTTTAGGATATGTTCCTAAGAGTGGTATAACTATACATAAGCCTATATATGAGCATTTTAATTTCTTGTCTCAAAAGGGACACATGTTTAGTATGGTTAACTTGGAAAGTTTAAAGACGCACAGAGAAGAAGAAGGAACATCTGTACCCAGAGACACCAGCTCTTCACTGCTTATCATGTGTCTTGTAGGGACACTTCTGTGTAGCCGGGAATCACAGCATATCAGAAATGTCCTATCCTACTATATTCACTAACTGTGTGGTAACTCTTTTCCGTCATTATAAACTGTTCTTAAATAATGGCGTCACCACATTCTTTCTTATGGGTCATCACAGTGTACAGCACGAAAACATCTTCCAGTCAAACCTCAGAAGGATCAAAACCAAAACTTTCAATGATTCTTTGTAAGATACTGCAAATTGGAAGCAAGGTACCAAAGGTGGCCCAGAGACATGCATTTTGTTTCAGTTTTTGTTTTTTTATTTTGGTTTGGTTTGGTTTTTTGGCTTGTACAATGTTTGACTTTGAGTTTGTTTTTTTTTATTTTTCTTTTTAATTTCTGAATTGCCAAAATTTAAAATGTGAGAGATTTCGTTGAAAATCTAGACTTCTGAGGGAAGCCTGGGTGGTGCATCTAGTTAAGTGTCTGACTCTTGGTTTTGGCTCAGAACATGATCTTAGGGTGGTGAGATCAAGCCCTACGTCAGGCTCTGTTCTCAGTGCAGAGTCTGCTTGAGATTCTCTCTCCCTTTCCCTCCCTTGCCCCTCCCACTCATTCCCTGTCTCTCTCTCTTGCAAATAAATAAATCTTAAAATCTAGACTTCTGGATCTGAGGGTGATCTGGCTGCTATGTCTGTCACCCCACTGATCACCAGGCTTGACTCAGCTGGTCTGGCTGTCCAGACTGGTGTCCCCTCCTCCCTCGATGATCTGTGAGCATCCCTCCCGAAGCTGCATGCTCCATCAACGAGGATGACCTTTCCCGATAGAAGAGGACCATTTTGGGGTCAAGAGTATACAAATAGCTACACTCCCCTGCTAAAACTTGCAAACAAGCTCTTCAGGTCCATTTGTAGGAGTACATAGGGTAGTCAAGCTTCCAAGACTCCAGACCTTCCTTTAAAAAAAAATTTTTTTTTAACTTAATGAAATCTTGACTTCTTACTTTCCCTTATATAATCAGAAGTTCTGAGCCTACATCTCATTTGACAATAATTGGGCCAAGGTTGGGGAGAAGGTGGTGGCTTCAGTGGGCCTAGAGGATTTGGTCACCTAAGTCCTTCACCTGCCTGGGTCCCAGGGCCATTTGAGTACGTTTTTGATTATATGTTTGTCTGGGTGGAAAGTGAGGCACTATCTAGCTACACTCACAAAAAGTTGTGTTTTGGGCCTGGAAGGCAAATTTTTTAAATTTTAGAATCAGGATGACAGATGAACAATCTGGCTTCTATTCCAGATTCTGTCAAACATTTCCTGAGTGACCTTAAGCCACAGTGTGTCCCTGAATCTGCTTTTTGTATTGATAGAAGATTAGACAGAATTTATGGTCCCCAGTGCCCATCCTGGATATAAATACATTAATTGTTCAATGAAGATAAAATTAAAAAATAAAAGAAGTTCCACGGTCAGTCGCCTCTGAGGCAAATTTCTGACAGTGCCATGCTAGGCCAGCAGGGCCTGGGAGCAGGCCAGTCTTCCATGGGCAGTCATTTCCTACAGACCAAGAGACCTGCACACATAACATCTCCCCACATGCCTGCAAAGGAAGGGCAGGGAGACTGTGGGCTGCTACTCTAACATTTCTTCCGGATTGCCCAGAAAACTACAAACTGAGTGAAGATAACTTCGTGTAATGGAATTTCAACAAACTACCCAAATTTGAGTTCTACTTTCCCAGGACATCACTGCATATAGATGTCCCACAACACCACCAAGCCCCAACCCAGGCACACGCCTGTATCAAGAAAATAAATACATGTCACACGATATCAAATAATTAAGAAAATACGGTGTTCACTTTCTTTCAGATGCAGCAAAAAACAAAACTTATTTTACTTTAAGACTTCTAAAAATCAGGATGCATTGTCCAAACTCAATTTTTTTTTATTTTATTTTTTGTAACATATATTTTTATCCCCAGGGGTACAGGTCTGTGAATCGCCAGGTTTACACACTTCACAGCACTCACCATAGCACATACCCTCCCCAAGGTCCATAATCCCATCCCCCCTCTCCCAACCCCCCTCCCCCCATCAACCCTCAGTTTGTTTTGTGAGATTAAGAGTCACTTATGGTTTGTCTCCCTCCCAATCCCATCTTGTTTCATTTACTCTTCTCCTACCCCCTTAACCACCCATGTTGCATCTCCTCTCCCTCATATCAGGGAGATCATATGATAGTTGTCTTTCTCCGATTGACTTATTTCGCTAAGCATGATACCCTCTAGTTCCACCCACGTTGTCGCAAATGGCAAGATTTCATTTCTTTTGATGGCTGCATAGTATTCCATTGTGTATATATACCACATCTTCTTTACCCATTCGTCTGTTGATGGACATCTAGGTGCTTTCCATAGTTTGGCTATTGTAGACATTGCTGCTATAAACATTCGGGTGCACATGCCCCTTCGGATCACTACGTTTGTATCTTTAGGGTAAATACCCAGTAGTGTAATTGCTGGGTCATAGGGTAGTTCTATTTTCAACATTTTGAGGAACCTCCATGCTGTTTTCCAGAGTGGTTGCACCAGCTTGCATTCCCACCAACAATGTAGGAGGGTTCCCCTTTCTCTGCATCCTCGCCAGCATCTGACATTTCCTGACTTGTTAATTTTAGCCATTCTGACTGGTGTGAGGTGATATCTCATGGTGGTTTTGATTTGTATTTCCCTGATGCCGAGTGATGTGGAGCACTTTTTCATGTGTCTGTTGGCCATCTGGATGTCTTCTTTGCAGAAATGTCTGTTCATGTCTTCTGCCCATTTCTTGATTGGATTCTTTGTTCTTTGGGTGTTGAGTTTGCTAAGTTCTTTATAGATTTTGGACACTAGCCCTTTATCTGATATGTCATTTGCAAATATCTTCTCCCATTCTGTCAGTTGTCTTTTGGTTTTGTTAACTGTTTCCTTTGCTGTGCAAAAGCTTTTGATCTTGATAAAATCCCAATAGTTCATTTTTGCCCTTGCTTCCCTTGCCTTTGGCGATGTTCCTAAGAAGATGTTGCTGTGCCTGAGGTCGAAAAGGTTGCTGCCTGTGTTCTCCTCGAGGATTTTGATGGATTCCTTTCTCACATTGAGGTCCTTCATCCATTTTGAGTCTATTTTCGTGTGTGGTGTAAGGAAATGATCCAATTTCATTTTTCTGCATGTGGCTGTCCAATTTTCCCAACACCATTTATTGAAGAGGCTGTCTTTTTTCCATTGGACATTCTTTCCTGCTTTGCCGAAGATTAGTGGACCATAGAGTTGAGGGTCTATTTCTGGGCTCTCTATTCTGTTCCATTGATCTATGTGTCTGTTTTTGTGCCAATACCATGCTGTCTTGATGATGACAGCTTTGTAATAGAGCTTGAAATCTGGAATTGTGATGCCACCGACTTTGGCTTTCTTTTTCAATATTCCTTTGGCTATTTGAGGTCTTTTCTGGTTCCATATAAATTTTAGGATTATTTGTTCCATTTCTTTGAAAAAAATGGATGGTACTTTGATAGGAATTGCATTAAATGTGTAGATTGCTTTAGGTAGCATAGACATTTTCACAATATTTATTCTTCCAATCCAGGAGCATGGGACATTTTTCCATTTCTTTGTGTCTTCCTCAATTTCTTTCATGAGTACTTTATAGTTTTCTGTGTATAGATTCTTAGTCTCTTTGGTTAGGTCTATTCCTAGGTATCTTATAGTTTTGGGTGCAATTGTAAATGGGATGGACTCCTTAATTTCTCTTTCTTCTGTCTTATTGTTGATGTAGAGAAATGCAACTGATTTCTGTGCATTGATTTTATATCCTGACACTTACCTGAATTCCTGTACAAGTTCTAGCAGTTTTGGAGTGGAGTCTTTTGGGTTTTCCACATATAGTATCATATCATCTGCGAAGAGTGATAGTTTGACTTCTTCTTTGCCGATTTGGATGCCTTTAATTTCCTTTTGTTGTCTGATTGCTGAGGCTAGGACTTCTAGTACTATGTTGAATAGCAGTGGTGATGACGGACATCCCTGCCGTGTTCCTGACCTTAGTGGAAAAGCTTTCAGTTTTTCTCCATTGAGAATGATATTTGCGGTGGGTTCTTCATAGATGGCTTTGATAATATTGAGGTATGTGTCCTCTATCCCTACACTTTGAAGAGTTTTGATCAGGAAGGGATGTTGTACTTTGTCAAATGCTTTTTCAGCATCTATGGAGAGTATCATATGGTTCTTGTTCTTTCTTTTATTAATGTGTTGTATCACATTGATTGATTTACGGATGTTGAACCAACCTTGCAGCCCTGGAATAAATCCCACTTGGTTGTGGTGAATAATCCTTTTAATGTACTGTTGAATCCTATTGGCTAGTATTTTGGTGAGAATTTTTGCATCTGTGTTCATCAAGGATATTGGTCTGTAGTTCTCTTTTTTGATGGGATCCTTGTCTGGTTTTGGGATCAAGGTGATGCTGGCCTCATAAAATGAGTTTGGAAGTTTTCCTTCCATTTCTATTTTTTGGAACAGTTTCAGGAGAATAGGAATTAGTTCTTCTTTAAATGTTTTGCTTTCTCCTCCTCTGGAATTCTGCTGCTCTCCTTGCTATTGAAACTGCACTCTTGGTAGGTGAACTTGGTCCTGGCTGGGTTTCTTGTTGATCTTCTGGGGGAGGGGCCTGTTGTAGTGATTCTCAAATGTCTTTGCCCCAGGCGGAGTTGCACCGCCCTTACCTGGGGCCGCGCTGAGTAATCCGCTCAGGTATGCTTTCTGGAGCTTTTGTTCCCTGAGCGCTTTCGGTAGAGTTCCAGAGGGCGGGAATGAAGATGGCAGCCTCCCAGTCTCCGGCCGGGAGGAACCGAGAGCCCAGGGCCCCACTCCTCAGTGCGCCCTCAGAGAACAGCGCCCAATTACTCCCGTCACCCTGGCCTCCGGCCGCGCTCCGAGCTGACTGAGCCTGCGACCGGTTCAAGGTAACCCCGAGCTGAGAGTCACTCCTAGGCTCTGTCTCTGTAGCCGGCTTCCCCACTCTAATACCTGTGAGCTCTGCGACACTCAGACACCCCCGATCCTTCTGTGACCCTGCGGGACCTGAGGCCACGCTGACCCTGCTTGGGCTTCACCCTGGTTAAGCCTCTGGAGTGATGTCCCTCAGCGGAACAGACTTTTAAAAGTCCCAATTTTGTGCTCCATTGCTCTGCCGCTTGCCGGGAGCCGGCCCCTCCCCCCGCGGTCTATCTTCCCGTTGCTTTGGATTCACTTCTCCGCCAGTCCTACCTTTCAGAAAGTGGTTGATTTTCTGTTTCTAGAGTTGCTGTTCTTCTTCTCTTCAATCTCCCGTTGGATTTGTAGGTGTTTGCAATCTTTAGATAAGCTATCTAGCTGATCTCCTGCTACCTGAAGCAGTCTCAGCCTGCTACTTCTCCGCCATCTTGACTCTTCCCCTGTCAACTCAATTTAAGTTGATGGCATGCTTTCTAACTGATAACATTTCATAAATGAAGAAATACTGAATATCATTTCTCTTTAAATGCCAACAGAAAGTTGCCAACTCTCTTTTTTTAAGAGAAATTATCCTCTGTTCTGAATCTCTATCCTTCCTAAACTTTTAATGTTGAAATACCTTTCCATTTAAAATGCCAGTGGCTATAAATGTAGTGATCCGAAGGGTCACGTGCACCCGAATGTTTATAGCAGCAATGTCTACAATAGCCAAACTATGGAAAGAACCTAGATGTCCATCAACAGACGAATGGATAAAGAAGATGTGGTATATATATATATATATATATATACAACGGAATACTATGCAGCCATCAAAAGAAGTGAAATCTTGCCATTTGCGAAGACGTGGATGGAACAAGAGGGTATTATGCTTAGTGAAATAAGTTAATCAGAGAGAGACAAGCATCATATGCTCTCCCTGATATGAGGAAGTGGAGATGCAACGTGGGAGGTTTGGGGGGTAGGAAAAGAATAAATGAAACAAGATGGGATCGGGAGGGAGACAAACCATAAAAGACTCTGAATCTCACAAAACAAACTGAGGGTTGCAGTGGGGGAGGGGGGAGGGAGAAGGTGGTGGGGTTATGGACATTGGGGAGGGTATGTGCTATGATGAGTGCTGTGAACAGTGTAAACCTGGCGATTCACAGACCTGTACCCCTGGGGCTAATAATACATTATATGTTTATAAAAAATTTTTTTTAATTATTTAAAAAAACAAAAAATAAAACGCCAGTGGCAGTGCACACACACACACACACACACACATAAAACATACCCTCACTAACAAAATTAAAAGCTGTCAATCGACCTTGAATACATTTTTAACCTGACCTGTGAAATCAAAGCATCTGGGAGCCATGAACTGGGCGATGTCCATGCTCACTGGCAGACCTAATGTTGTATCATGTTCGTCCTGAGACTGGACGCTCTATTTCCTACGTCCCCTCAAACTTGCACATCCGGTCATCTGCTTCATGAAAGCATTTCCATTTCTTAACCGAGTGGTTAATCCCCTAGGGTTCAGGATGGCAGATACTTTACTGAGTACTAGGACTGAACCAAGCCCCTCCAGAAGCTCAGAACCCCCAGGACCACAGACGATGTGACAAACCTCTTTCTCTTCCCACCACTCGCCATCTTGGATACTTGGAGATGCCCTAGCCGTCTTCACAGCTCCCAGCTCAGCCTGAAGCTCTGAGACACCATAAATGTACCTGCTCAAGCCTTGGCAAAGCCATTTACAAAACTTGCCATCTGAGACACATCCCTTGGCCCCGTGTATAGAACTCAGAGTAACATTAAATACCTCATCAGATGGGAGAGAAATTAAGTAGACAATTGTGACAAAAATGCTCAGAAGAGTGCCTGGCACATAGTCAATTCTCAAATGTTCTACAGGAACAAATTAACTTCCAAGACTGTTCTCGGTAAACTTCAAATGACCATGACGAATGAAGTCAATTGATCGTACACTTCAAAGGAACCACAGACGGTCTGTTTGCTGTCACCTCCTAGGAAGGCTGACACCACTGGTCACAGCTTGACATCTGCCCAACGTGCACAATCACTTCATCACGTGGCACCTGGTGCTTTCACCGTAAGTGATTCCTTTGGAGGAAGGAGAGAGCTGATAGTTCTCAGCAGGCCCTCTTTTCTTCAGCCCTCAACAGCAGGCATTCATTTCTTCCTTCCATTCAATCATTCACCCAATCCACCGGCATGGAGGGACTGCATTCCAAGTTCCGGGTACAGTGCTAGGTACTGCGGACATAAATAATTAGACACAGCACTGCTCCAAAGGAACAAGCATGGTCATTGCCAACTCTTGTCGGAGGGCATGGGTGCCATATATTCATTAAGTCCTAGCAGACACATACCTGGAAGGACAACTTTAGTAAAAACTTTCATATTCTCTCCTTTAAGGATATGTGGACATGATCTCCTTTGCCAATTTTGTTTCTCGGCGCCAGAGAAAGCAACACACTGCTAACAGGAAGCCCCTCTTTTCCAGGGGAGCATTAATAATGGGATAGTACAGAGCTGTTTCTGCCCAACAGTACTCATCACAGCGGCGGCTCCGTCAATGTGCAACCCATAAGGTTTTATTTATGATGCTTCTGGCCACACTGAGAGGACCAAATCACTTAGTATCTTGCGTCTTCCATCAGGCATTTTTTATTTGCAGTTATAAGGCAAAGTATACAAATGGTTATGTAATGTGGGGGTTCAGGCAGCTTGCAAAACTTGGAGAGGGAACAAAGAAACAAGGTTGCGGAGTGGCCATTTAAAGCAGAAATTACAGCAACAAGGGGCCCGTTGGCCAAGACAGCAAGAACACGACAGCCTGGGTGGAATGACCATTAAAGGGTAATCATTTCTCAGTTCTCGAGCCAGATCCAGGCAACATGAGCTGATCCCTTCTCCCCATATAATCCCAGCTCAGTGTGCACTTCCAGCAATTTCTAAGGCAACTGCCACGATGATAGCCAAAAAGAATAAGGGAGCACCCACTTGCCTTCCATTTCAGCTTTTGTAATATCCTGATGATCCTCACAGACCTCATTCCGGAGATACTAAGTTTGTCTTCATTACTGTTTCTTCCATAGACACAGCCACAGAGCAGAACATAAAACAAATTCTTGTCCCCAAGGACAGAGACTGTCACCTGTCAGGGTATTTCAGAGACAAGAGAGGGCTAAGCCATATTTGTTCAGTTTTTTCCTTTAGTTTGCAGCTCTGAGAATGCTGAGCCATAGCTTCAGAATTAAAACACACTGTAAATGCTTATATTTCACAAATTGTCATCCTATAAAGGGATGCAGTTTTAATATCATTTAATAAATGTCTTCTTTCAGTCTTGTCAGAGTGGCTCCAGGAGCGAGTGTGGAAACCTGTGGCAATGACATCAGACTCTACATTTGAAAGCTTGATGAATGAGAGGCCCTCCTAACCCCACCTGGAGATCTGTTCAGCCACAGCTGGACGGGAAGGGGCTTTCTGGAGTCCGCACTCTCTACTCCCTTGAGGCACATGTCCATCTCCCAAGTCAGATGTCTTAACTTCTTTTTTGCCCGGAGCCACGCCCCAGAGGCGGTACTCAGTGAAACCAGAGAGGTGCAGTGTCTCTGTGTCTCCTGGGGACAAACCAGGCTCTGGACATTCAAAGGGGAAGACAGGAGTTGCTGTTGCTACCTGGGAGCTGCACTCCAAGGACACCGGATCTAGCTTCATTCGACTCCTTACGCCCCCCACACATGCAGGTCATTGTATTTCCCACATTTCCAAGGGGAGTCAGGGGAAGGCAGGCTGCAGGGCTGTTCTGTACAAGACATGCATTTAGAGCAGTGTCCTGACTCCCCTGTACAGAGGGGGTAAGCAGAAGGGTTAATGAGGCCAGAGCGTGGGCTTTGAAAGGAGCGCCATACGAAGGGAGGCCACATAGCCAGGAAGTCACAGGGCACTGGCACACAGCACTGTGTGATGCTCCTCAGAGCACTGAGACACACCATGTGGCCGACACCTCCACTGACACCTGTGGGAATTTGCATATGGCAGAGTTGGGGTCCTTGGGCATGGATGCTCCACAGTGGAGCGAAGTCTATGCCAGGGTGTGGGGCTCTCAGCTATCTAGAAGAAAAGCTTTAACCATATTGGGGTTCAGGGCAAGTTTATCAAGATCTCTGAGGGGCAGAGGGCATAGACAACATCTAGATTCTCTGAATCACTGAATCTCTGAATCATTTCCTGGAGAAAAAACTTCCACTTTCCTTTTCCTTTCCTAACATGTGTTCCCTTTCTGTCCATCTTCTCTGCTTTTTGTTCTTGGGTCCCTCTTCCTACGAACGACACTTAAATCCAGTGACTCTGGAACTGGTAAGGAGTAGGTCCCTTGGTCATCTCAATCTCCATTTTCCTAGAGGTCCAACGAAGCTGGTACAGCATGGAGGACCACAGCATGGTTATTATCACACCCAGAGCCCCTTTCCTATCCACCGATTGGCTTAAAGAAGCAAAACCTCCCCAAATGGATATCCTCAACCCAACACCTATACTCACCTTTCCTCAATGTGGCAGTAGGGGTGGGGGAACTTGTCCAAAAGAAAGAACTATGATCCCCAGTCATCTCACAGTAGCAAATGCTGACTGAGCTTTCGCTATGCACTAAGCACCAGACAGGCATACAGTACAAGTTACTTGAATTAGTAAATGACTGAAAGGAACACCATCCTCTCCTGATGAGTTAAGGAATGTAAAAGGGTTTTGTAAATCTTGTTCTATTTATTCCCCTTTGATTTTAATTGATTTTTACAACAAACTTTTAAAAGGAGCATTATTGCCAACAGAAGAGCAAAGCAAGCTAATAGCATTTAGAATTTTTTCTATCATGCAACAAATAGTTTAACTACAGTTCAGATCATTTCTTTCTTCTTTAAGGCAGAGCCTGGCACAATGCTTGGCACAGAGTACATATCAGTTAATACTGGTCAAATCAATTAAATAGAACCAATTTCACCATATGCCCTTGCCAAAGGCATTTAGTGAAAATGCATTTGAGTATTTGCTCAAAGACAAACTACTTTATCAGATAACTCAAGGGCCAATTTCCACACTGAAGAGCAGAAAGAATATATTTTTTTAAGATTTTATTTACTTGAGGGGCACTGGGGTGGCTCAGTAGGTTAAACCTCTGCCTTCGGCTCAGGTCATGATCTCAGGGTCCTGGGATCAAACCCCGCATTGGGCTCTCTGCTCAGCAGGGAGCCTACTTCCCCCTCTCTCTCTGCTCTCTGCCTACTTGTGATATATATATATATATATATATCTGTCAAGTAAATAAATAAAATTTTTTTAAAAAAAGATTTTATTTACTTGAGATAGAGAAAGAGAGCACAAGCAGGGGGAGGGGCAAAGGGAGAGGGACAGGCAGGCTCCCCACTGATCAGGTAGCCCGACACAGGGCTCGATCCCAGGAACCTGGGATCATGACCTGAGCCAAAGATGCTTAACCGACTGAGCCACCCAGGGGCCCAAATTTCACAAAGGATTTCTAGAACATGGGCAGTAAGGGAAAGCCTAGCACATCCAGATCTCTTATAGGAACAGTTGCTTGTTTACAGTTTTAACATGATGAGATAACCCCATTCATGCATCAAGGAATTCAAAAAAGAGTTACACATCTGAGAACCTTAGATTTTCATCAGTAGTGCTAATAGTCATTACACTTAAGAAGGATGTTGAAGCCACAGTGGAGAAAATAATTAAGGATATACAAAATGAAGTGTAACACAAACAAATGTTCCAGATTTCTGGTAAGGAAGGCCTGATTACTAGCCCCATGTCCTTTCTGTTCTGAACCAAAGCCTGTGCCCATACCACTTAATGCTCCAGGAAATCTTAGAGCCATGCTTCCTACCATAAACTGTCCCACTCACCCATATAGCAAAGGATTTTCTGGAAAGGCCACCATTCACCCCAAGATCCATACTCCTCTTCCCCAGAATTCTACTAAATCTGGAGTGGAAGACAGCATTGGGCCTTTCCTGTTCTTTTCCCATAACAGAGAGACTCTATTCTTCTTATGTAGTTGGCAAATCCCTCTAGATGGCCAAGTCTCTTTATCCATCCATGAGCCAAGCAAAGGACTATGCCATAACTTCTTCCAAGGAATCCCTTTGGTCCAGACTTCTCCCAGGTAAAACCCTTGGGCTCTTATACCACCTAACATGCAGGAACATTGTTCCAATTATCTGTTGCTACATAATAAACCACATCAATTGGCATGCAATAATAATAACAACTGTATGATGCTCACAGATCCTATGAGCCTGGAATTTGAAAAGGGTAAAGCTCCTCTCAGTTCCATGATGTTTGGGCCTTGGATGACTCCACTAACCAGAGGAGTCTGGAACAGGTAAGACTAGAACAACCAGAACAGGAGGAGTCCCTTCCATGATGGCTTTTTCAATCACATGTCTGGAAAGTAGGCTGAGATGGTGGGAGGACCAGAGTACCTACATATGGCCTTGCCAGCATGGCCAGACATCTCAGGTCAGTTGGAAGTTTTACATGGAAGGTAAGAGCCCCGAGAGCAAATGTTCCCAGCAGTACAGAGGAAATTGCATAGATGCTTATGATCTGGTCTCTGAAGTCATCCTTTCTGCTATTCTCTATTTGTCAAAGTTGTCATAAGAGGAGGGGACAAAGATACCAACTCTTGATGGAAGGAATGATGACGAATACGCAGTCATATTTTTAAATCACCACAGTCCTTGCTCCAGCCACAAATCATTTATTTTCTTCCCACAGGCAAAATACACTTGCCTCCTCCCAAGCCCCCCCAAGAGTTTCATTGAATCACAGGCTCAGGCTCAAGTTTCAGAGTATCATCTTCTAAATCAGGGCCATGTGCAAATGAGGCTCTTCAAGTTCAGTCTCTTGGCTATAGTTTCTCTTGATTTGAAATCCTGTCAACTGTTTACCTCTGCTCCCCTCCCACACACACATACACATAAAGGTGAAACAGGAGTGTGAGATAATGAATACAGACACTTCTGTTCAAAGAAGAGGAAACTAGAGGCTCACAACAGTCACTGGTCCATGGCAATTCTGCTCTTGGGAAATGCTCTTGGCTTCCTCTGAGACATCTTTCTCATCTATTAAAGTCACCCTCGTCTACCGTTGAGTAGTTTCTCACTTGTCTCCTGCCCATAGAACTTTGTGGGAGGTCCAAAGGCCTCTTTTCATTTTGTATTTTCTCTTTTCCTTTCAGTCAAGTATGATGTCATTCCTTTAAAAATCTGATGAGTCTCCTATGATCAATTTAAAGTCTACTCCATCAGACCAAAGCTGCATCCACACATCTCCAAGATAAACCTATTTCCTGGGCTTCCTATGACACCACTGTGAGACAGAACCACTAAGATTCTTAGAGTCCATGAAGTGTATCCTTAAGATCCTTAGAAGATTTTTGTCCATTTCAAAGTATCTATGAGGCATCAACTTAAACCATTCTGAAGTCTTTCCCAAAAAGGGAAGGTTTTACAGTCACATTCTCAGCTTCATCTTCACCCTGAGACTGTATTTTCCTGACCAAGTCCTGGATTTAATTTTGTCCCTGGGGTTCCTTTTTAGTTTGAGAACATTTTTCTGGGTGGGAAGACTGTCCAGGGGTTTTTATGTTTGCTCCAAATTCCATTCAAAAACTGAACAGTTATTCTCTAATTCATCTGTCTCCGTCCACATTTGATTGAAGATATAATAAGGAAGCCAAATGGCCATTCCAACACTCTGCTTGGAATTCTCCCTAGTTTTATCACTGAGCTCAGTAAGTACTTTCTTGTTTCAACATTACCACATGTGACAGTGTTGACCAAATTTCGACCATTACAAAACAAGGCTCCCCTTTCTTTCAGCTTCCAGTAACATTGTCCTCATTTCCCTACCAGCTCTTACAACAGCCTCCTTGAGGTTTGTCAGACTTATGCTAACCATCCCCTCAAGGCCCTTCCAGTGTCCACCTACCATTAAGTCCCAAAACCAATATGACTTATTTTAAGTTTTTGCTATGGTGGCACCTCACGTTCAGACTAAAACATTTTATTGTAATTATTTTTGTGTAACAAACTATACCAAAATTTAGTGGTGTAATACAACTCTATCTTTTTTATGCTTGGGATGTCCTGGGTCAGAAATTAGGAAATGGCTCTGCAGGGTTGGCCCTCCTCTGGTCCACAGTGTCTGAGTCTTAGCTGAGATGACTCATAAGACAAGGTAAGACCCAACAGCTGGAGGTTAGAATTGCTGGGTTTGGGGGGCTCATTCCAAAAGAGCTTCTTCACTCCTATGACTAGAGCTTGGGCTGGAATGGTGGAAGGAAGGCAGACGTGGCTAGGACAGTATTAGAAAAGCTAGTTGGGGCCCCTCAAGGATGATGATCTCAGGACTAGACTTAGTAGTAGTAGCCCATGGCCCCAAGAACAAGTATTCTCAGCAGCCTAAAGCTATTCATGGCATAGTCTTAGAAGCCACATAGCTACATTTTCAGTGTATGCTATTGTCAAAGCAGGCACAAGGATGCCCAGATTGAAGATAAAGGGACATAGACTTCATCTCTCAATGACAGAAGCATCAAAGAACTTGTAGCCGTATTTTATATCTTCCAACAGCATTTACTGCCAAATGCATAGTCAGCAATAAAGATGAAAAATGTGAATGAAGAGGCTAAATAGTTAATAACTGGAAAGTTCATTATCGTCCATATGAAGAAATATGGACCAAATCCAAGGAATCTAAAGGGTTGAACTAAATCTTCATCTACAGAGACAGAAGCCAAAAAGAAAGCTTTAGAGGAAAAGAAAAACACAAAGGAATGATGGATTTTTTAAAAAATATTAGGACTACTTCTTGTCAAAACATGAACTACCAAAAGAGAGAGGGTGAGGAGGATTATGGAGAAGGGGTGGGGAAGAAAGTCATTCAAATATTCATATGCCATGAGTCTTCACTCTTTTTTTTTTTTTTTTTTTTTTTTTGGAGGGAGGGGAGTAATATCTTTCTGTCCTTGGCATTTTTTACTTCAAATTTTTATTTAAACGCTAGTTAGTGGGGCACCTGGGTGGCTTAGTTGTTTAAGCATCTGGCTTTGGCTTGGGTCATGATCCCAGGGTCTTGGGATCGAGCCCTGCTCAGTGAGAAGCCTTCTTCTCCCTCTCCCACTTCCCCTGCTTGTATTTCCTCTCTTGCTGTGTCTCTGTCAAATAAGTAAATAAAATCTTCAAACAATAAATAAATAAACACTAGTTAGTTAATATATTGTATAATATTGGTTTCAGGAGTAGAAGAGTCTGCATCTTTAAGATTTTTAAAAAACATTCAAAGAGTCTGTTTGGGGTTTTTTGTTTGGTTGGTTTTTGTCTTATTTTGTGGTTCCATGCAAGGAAGATTTCATCCTATTATACCAGAAGGACAAGCAAGAAAATGTTTGCTAATATTGAGACCTTGGAAGAAACTTCCTGTCAGGAAGAGTGATGGAAAGGGCCTGGAGTATCTTCTCAGGTCAAGCAGGCTGGTGCTGTACTATTAACACCAAATGAGGAGTTGGGCAACCTGGGTCCTAATCTTGGCTACATCCTGGTATGGATGAGGACCCTGGAGCCTGAAAAGGGGAAGTGATTCACCTCAGGTGATCCCAGGAATCAGAGTTTATCAAACTAAGGGCCCATAGAACATCAATATTCCATGAGAGCATAGAAGCATCCCACCATTAAAATCAAACAATGGGGACGCCTGAGTGGCTAAGTGTTAAGCCTCTCTGCCTTCCACCCAGGTCATGGTCTCAGGGTCCTGGGATCAAGCCCCACATCGGGCTCTTTGCTCTAGCAGGGACCCTACTTCCCCCTCTCTCTCTGCCTGCTGCTCTGCCTCCCTGTGATCTCTCTCTGTCAAATAAATAAATAAAATCTTTAAGAAAATCAAACAATGACTTCCTGGTCACATAGGATTTAGTTAATGTATGATATTTTTCCAATTTAAAAGCTTTATCTCATAAATTTCTCTTAAGCCATGGGCATCTTTTTACTACTCTACTCTGAGATATCTGATTTATTAAACTCAATATATCATAAATAATTTATTTCATGATGTCCTAAAAAATACTATGAATTCCAGAGACATCATTGCTGGACCAAGCTTAAGAATGATCTCAAAACCGATACTGTGGATTTGAGAGTAACTCGTATTCTCATTCTTTTATTATTCAAGAACTGTGGGACCTGGCACAGTATCTCACAAATCGGCACTAACAGGAGAATAATAGATGGAAAACGTACGCTAGATGAAGGTAAGAGATTGGCCTGGATGACCACTCAGGGAAGATTTTAGGTACCTATTTTGAATAAAAGTATATATTCAATACTACTGTCAGCTCCCATTATCTCATCTCTCAGAATCATATATATATATATATTTTATATCTATATCTATATCTAGGTATATCTATATCTATATATCTTGATAGATATAGATCGAGATATCTATATCTATATACATATCAATATATATAGATAGATAGATATATATCTATATATATCTATCTATCTATATATCTTGATAGATATAGATCGAGATATCTATATCTATATACATATCGATATATATATCTATAGCTATATCTATATATATATATATATAGATATAGCTATAGATATATATATCGATATGTATATAGATATAGATATCTCGATAGATATAGATATACCTAGATATAGATATAGATATAAAATTTATTATAGCAGCCCAAATGATCTCCATTTGGGCTGCTATAATAAAAAATGCCATAGACTAGGTGGCTTAAAAACATTTATTTCTTACAGTTCTGAGGGCTGAGAAGTCCATGATCAAGGCTCCTGGTGAGGGCTTATTTCCTGGTTCATAGATGGCTGTGTTCTTGAGGTGCCCTCACATGATAGAAGAGGCAAAAGAACTCTCTGGGGTCTCTATCATAAGGGCACTAATAACATTCACGTGAGCTTCATCCTTATGACTGAATCACCTCTCAAAAGCCCCACCTTCTACTACCATCACATTAGGGTTTAGGGTTTCAACATACAAATTTTGGAGGGCCCCAAATATTCAATCCATGACATATACAGGTCATTGCTAATTTTGGACTTTGAACCAAAATGCTAATAATTTTCCTATCAGCTGACAGACAGAATTTTGGGAGACAATTCTCCCTGGATCTGTGGGTCTCTCACATTTCTAAAGATCTTGTGAATCTGGCCCTTTTCATGTGGCACTGTGGGAATGGCGATTCAGGAAACTGGTGTAAATGCTAATACTTGGACCACTGTCATGGCTGTGAGTAAGAAACTATTGTTTGTTTCTGATCCCGAAGACTCCTATCTTCTGCCAGCTTCCGTGAAACTATAGCAGGCTTACTTGTTATCTTGCAAATAGAGTGAAATTTCAGAGGCTTCACGGTCCTTAACACAGAATGCTCAGTGACCAGAACTTGCTACCAAGGAAAAATTCTTTGCTAAACATTCAGGGCCGAAGTGTCCACTTTCTTATGGATGTTCTTTATATATCTGTTTGGGGCCTTAGCTATGCAAAGGTATTCAGCAATTCTACCTCAAGAAAGATAGGAGGCATATGCCAAGGGCTGTGCATGAAGCACTGTTGACAAATTTAAAAGTCTGGAAAGAAGTGAACTCAAGAATAGGATGTTGGCAAAATTGTGATCCAGCCATACAATAAAGGCTATGCGTCAAACAATATCTGTATCCATAGATGGGTGTTACTTACATGGCATAACATCACAATATGTCATCTGGAAAACACACACACACACACACACACACACACACACACATTACGAAGTAGAACTGGTCCCCTCTTAGTTCCAGGAAGCATGTCTTTATACAGAAAAATAATTCCAGAATGATGTATACTAAGAGATTAATGGAAGATATTCTGGATGGGAAAATTTCAGAGCTTTTTATCTCCCTTTTGACTCACCCATATTTTCTTAATTTTTGCAGTGAACATGTATTTCCTGCTCAGAGATGGAAAAAAATAACCTGATCAATAGCTCTCTTCACTCAACACATTTTCAAAAACTGTTTAATGTCCAGAGAGACTGGTACTAGCGCTAACACAAGCATCAGTGGCCAGGAGACCACTGGGGCTGTGCTTTAGGAGGCCAGGCTCTCCTTGGGTAGGGACGGCGGGGATACTCTGCAGTCTGGGCAGAAGCACAAAGCTCTCCAGACAGTGTCTGCTGGGTCTTTTCTGGGTTTTGACTGCATGGTCTCTAGCGACTCAAGCTGCTTTTGCGCAAAGACCCATGTGCCATCTTTCTCTGGCTTTATTGCTGTAACGCTTCAAGATGGCCAGGATTTTAATGTGCTCAAGGAGCAATCTACAGATACATCAAGCAATAGCACCCATTGCCCACCCTCCTTATCTTCAGCAAAATAGCTGTGCTATATGAGTCTAAAGCCAGCTCTCTGCTAGCTGGCTTCTCCTGCACATGAAGATCATTATCAGTATGTAGCTAGTATGGTTTCTGACCCTGAATAATTTTTGAGTCTTAACACCTGGGGTTAAATTCTGATGCTGTTATTTACTGGCTGTTGGTGTTGGGGTAAACCAGTGACCTAGCTGACTTCCTCCTCTGTGAAATGGAGATTACAAAACTGTCTACTACTTCACAAGTAAATGGGGTATTATGAACTCAGTGCCCCAAAGACCAAGTAAATCCTAAATGGGGGCACCTGGGTGTCTCAGTGGGTTAAAGCCTCTGCCTTCAGCTCAGGTCATGATCTCAGGGTCCTGGAATCGAGCCCCAGGCTCTCTGCTCGGCGGGGAGCCTGCTTCCCCCTCTCTCTCTGCCTGCCTCTCTGCCTACTTGTGATCTCTGTCAGATAAATAAATAAAATCTAGAAAGAAAGAAAGAAAGGAAGAAAGAGAGAGAGAGAGAGAGAGAGAGAGAGAGAGAAAGGAAGGAAGGAAGGAAGGAAGGAAGGAAGGAAGGAAGGAAGAAAGAAAGAAAGAAAGAAAGAAAGAAAGAAAGAAAGAAAGAAAGAAAGAAAGAAAGAAAGAAAGAAAATCCTAAATGTACCCTTAGGGACAATCCAAACATTTATAAGACCTAAATACCTTCACTTCTAAGGACCCATCCCAATGTGCCATCAAACCTATTAAATCCTAGTTGTGTCCTGTCATAAACATAAATATAATGTGAATATAATAAGTATTTGCCTTAAAAACACATTGAAGATTTTCACAATTTTGCCTTTGAAATCCAGTTACAAGTCATTTGTCACGGACTATGGCCTCTTAGCAATTATCATGCATATTCAGAGGAAAAAAACATCTAGCCTACAAATCATTCTCAAGTGTGGTGAAATTTTTATAAACACTAAACTTAGTAACGGACACAGCTGGCATGCTATCGTTGGTAGACAGCTCTGGCTTTTGTAGTTGCCTATTCTTCTTATGGAGCCAACATAATTTTTTCCAATCTCAAACATTTGTCAGCCCCAGAAAAGCTTGTAGGCCCTAGACAGTAAGTCTAGAATGCCCAGTAGATAAACGATTCTGTGTCCTCACGAGCGCCCCCCAGAGGTATGGTAAAGCAGTGGTCTACCGGGAATCCTGATTTCCAGTGCATTTTCTCAGGCCCCACCTACACCAGGGACTGAAATTTCTGAGGTCTACATTTTTAATAAGTTCTCCAGGGGATTCTTTGCACAGCAGCACTTGGGAACCAATGGTCTGAAGCCATGCACAGGAAGGTAAGAAGAGCAAAAGAAGACGGGAATCTTGGCTACCAACGGAGCCCTGCTTTAACAACCTCTCTGTGGACGCTAGCAGGGCAGAGCAACCTGCCAAGGAAGGGAAACAGGCAGCAGCAACAGCACCTCGATGGAAACCCAATTCCATTTTTATAGAAACGGCATAAACGAAGTATATCCTGCATTCAGCCCCCAGATGTTGAGTCGAGTTCCTTTTTTCAACTCGGAATGAATAATTTATAATCCCATTGTATTAAATCCAAAATAATAAGCCTGTCTGTTGCAGCACTGCCGAAGTCCACACTTTGAGGACACATAAATCCTTAAGCACTTTTCTAACGAGTTGGGAAAAAAATGCATGAAGTGGCTTTCGAGAACCACGGAGCTGGGGTTCTGTGGAAGTGGCCTGAGGGGGAGCGTGCCTACAATGGGATGCCCTGGCTCTTGTTAAACACACATTCCTGGATCCCCCCTCAAACTCTGAAAACCAAAATGTTAGCACAGGAGGCCCAGAGGACTTCATTTTTAACAAGGGCCCCAGATGACTCTTCTGCTTCCAGACTAGCTGAAAGCTTTGCCTTCTGGACCCAGATCTGAGCTGACCCCGGAGGACCCATTTCCACCCTGACTTAATTCTGTTTTCTGGGTAGAGTTGAGGCCTTCACCAAGAGGTCAAACCTATTCCCAGGGCTGCAAATATAATTCCTCCCTTCCCAGAAAACATTAAGTGTGTAAAAATGGCCAGCTTATCTCCAAGAGAGCAGAAAAATGCCCAGCTATCCTCTGGAGAATCCCTCTCCTTCCCCAGGAGCCACTACCCAGCCTTTCCAAAGGTAGAGGCACCTCATGGACTGCCTGATGCATGATGAGGCCGCCTGGGGGGGTGGAAAGGCTGCCTGGTGGGTGGGGAGGCCAGAACAGGTCAGGGGACACACCAGCTCCCCGCTTTCTCCTTTCTGACCCATCTATTTGGCCTGGACAGCCGGAGTTTTGGTCCCCACCTAAATCCGTTTCACCTTACTTGTGTGGCTCACCTCGCCGCAAGTGAGGCAGTTTGCCCTCCCCGGGTGTGACTGGCCACAAGGCTTCCCCGTGGGCTTGTGCGCTCTCAGGAGGGGGCTAAATGGACCCAGACGAGTGATTTATTTATAAGGAGTCGCTGTCGCACTCTCAGGTTTAGTGCCACGGGAGCAAAAAAAAACAATTGCTTTTTTGCAGAAAGAGTGTTTTACTGCCCATTCTAGAAAACATTCTTTGGGCCACTTAGCATTGCCTTTGCTCTACAGGGCTACGCTTTCTGGCACAGGGATGTGGGAGCTGGTGGGGAGGTCTAGCGAGAGCACAGAGAAGAGCCAGTATGACACTGTGTCATTAGAAACAAGAATGAAGTCTCACTCTAGGAGTCATTTAAGAATTTCCTCCTAAAGAGGAAGGGAATCAAAGAGCTCTTTAAATTAGAGCTCCTTCCCTCACAAGCCCATCTGCCCAGCAAGGAAAACTGACAACTGCACCCTGCAAACAGGAAAGCTACAAGTGAGGCCGGGGTGACTGGCCTTTTTTTTTTTTTAAGATTTTATTTATGTACTTGAGAGAGAAGGTAGGTGCAAGTACGTGCAGAGAGAGGGGCAAAGAGGAAAGGAAAGGGAAAGGGAAAGGAGAGACTCTCAAGGAGACCCTGCACCCAGCACAGAGCCCCATATGGCCCCATCTCATGACCCCAAGATCACAACCTGAGCAGAAACCAAGAGTGGGATGCCTAACCGACTGAGCCACCCAGGTGCCTGACTAGTCCTTTGATAGAAACATGGACACAGAGAAATATTCCTCTATTATTAAGAAATAGGGCAAGCAGAGTAGCAAAGAGTAAGGGGCCCTTGGCTCAGTGTTGAGGGGCAGTGGGAGCCTAAGGCTAGCAGAGGGGTACAGGTCCTGCCTGGGAAGGGGGGCAGCGCCCCCCAGGCCCGTGCACTGTCTGTATACAGGAACATGGACTGAGCTTTACCGAATTGTCCCAGTTTGCAGAAGATGTTAAATATTCAGGTTTTCAGGTGACTTCTTCCAATTCTTATCAGCGCTATTCTATTTTTTAAGCACTGTGTATAAAATAAGTGTGTCAGCTGCAGCCTCTGCCCTAAAGTCTCCAGGCTAAAACAGGAGACCCCATGTTCTCTGCAGACCTCAGGCATTGAAGGAACAAGGGTCCGTCACTGCCCACCTCCTTCAGGATCCGTCCGTGGACTGAGGCGTCCGTCCTGTCTGAGACACGAAGGCCAGTATGGGTTCTGAGCCGTTTGAGGAAAGTGGGGGATTAGTGCTCAGGCAGGTAATGCCGGCAAAATGCCCTGCCTCCCGCAGCTGATCCCAGAAGTGGGGACTCGCTGAGCCCCTTTCACCTCTGGCCGGGTGAGCTGTAATTACCCAGGACAATGCTCACAGTGTCTGTCTTCCTTCTGCCTTGTCTTGGTGAAACCCTAGTCACTCTTTAAGACCCAGCTCGTATGTCACCTTCTCTGGGTCATCTTGCTCGATGCTTCCCATTGAACCTAATCCCACCACCCACCCTCTTCTATGTCCCGCAACAGCCCACATAGATCCACCAACTAGAGAGCAAGGTGACAGATGCTACATCACATTGGGAACCCCGTGAGGGCTGGGGTTGGAGGTCGGGGTGGAGACCACAATTACTGAGCAATAATCATGAACCTAGTGTTTTGTAGCCATGGTCTTAGGGTGTTTAGTGTGCTGTGAAGTAGGTCGGTTTTCTACAGAGAAGAACGTGAGGCTCAGGGAACTTAAGTGACTGGTCTGGGGCCACACAGCTGGGATGAGACAGCTGAACCTGAATCCAGGCCTGGTTCGTCCAGAGGCCATATTTTCCACGATCCAGCTCAGTGCCACAGGTATTTGTAATTCAAGAAACAACCACAAACACAAAATTCTGTTCTATATCGGACTTGTTTAGAAAATGAAATGTAAAATTCTGCAGAGGTTGAGTGTGTGTGTGTCCTACACTGAAACTCCAGACATACCAGCATGGAATGGTCATCACGATATATTTTAATGATGGAAAGAGTGTACTGAAGAGTGGGAACGGCACGCTGCCCTCTGTTTAAGTCTCTGTGGGTTTAAGCTTAGTTTCCCCCAATAGCAGAGCCCAAGACAAGGATTTGGGAACAAGGACTTTATTTGGAAAGAAATTTCAGGAAGCCCCAGAAGAGGAGAAGGGAAAGGAGTCAAGGAAGGGAACAAAGCTAATGAAGGGTGTGTTCATGAACAGGCTTCCAGTCTGGGCAGCTGAGACCAGATCCATGTGGGGACCTCTGGGAGACACGTAAACACATGTCGGCAGCCAGGAAAAAGCATTGAGCTTTTGAAGAGTAGGAGAGGGGAAGGAGAAGGTGGGGTTGGGGCAAGAAGGAGGAAAAGCAGGAAGGGGAAGAAGATGGACAGGAGGAGGAGGAGAAAGGAGTGGACCCCCCTGGTTACCTGAGCTCCCACACCCTAGAGACCATTCCAAACTAAATGCTAATTTTAGGAAATCCGTGACTCAAACTGGTTAAGGCTGCACTCCCTTTTGAAAGAGAATATCACCCCCCCACCCCAACATGCCCCCCGCCCACAACTGACAAAAATGCTTATATTATTCATTAAGGAAAGCTTGGGTCTAATTTTAATATCTTGCTTGGCTAGCTGACCCATCTTTCATACCCCCACCAGCTCTGGGATTTCTGGATCCAAGACTCCAGGGGGTTCAGGTTCATGGGGACAGGTTCAAGTTCCCACAGCAAGTTAATGCCAAAATCAAGCAAAAGGCTCAAGGAACCAGTACCACTAACAGTAGCAAAGCTTCCTCCAAGCAGCTTGGATACTAGTATCAGTTCCTGGCTCCCTTTCTTAGCTATTCACAACAGCCCATTTAAAAAGCAACAATATCAAGCCAGTATGTGGAAGAGAACTTTGCCTAAATTATGTTTGTACTTGCCTATTTTCAAGGAATCTCTCTAATAACACAGTATTAGAAGCCATTGCTCATCTGTTCTGCATGTGCTTATCTCTTCTCTCTTATGTGGCTGAACAGTTGAACCCTTTATAAATTGGTCATTTCCTTCTTTCCTTTGCAATCTCTCAGTTCTTATATGACTACATGAATTCCCTGTATCTGCTCTGGTTACTTTGATCTGCCCTCTGGGGAACCCCAGGCAATATGGTTACAGCATCACAGATAGGAATAATACTTTCTAGTATTATTATTTTTGTAAAAACAAACCAGAGGATAACAGAATCATAGGGGGACTTCAGCACCCCCATCAGACATCTCCATGAGGGCCGGGGCCCTGTTTCATTCACCACTGTACACAGGTACCTAAAATAACGCCTGGCACATCATAGACCTTCACTCAATGACCTTCGTCAGCAGCACGCCCTGCCCCCAAATAAACTTGAAGTCCAAGTACAAAGAGTGAGTTTGCTCTGCAAACACAGGGCAGAGACAAGACCCCTAGCACCCAACACCCTTCCCACTTACACTCAGACCACTCTCCCTCCTACTGAGTCACACACACACGCCCACACCCATCCCAGACACCTTCCCAACCCTGTTCACACACTCCACCCTCCAGCTCGGCATCCAACATGAACAGAGCAAATGGAATACTGTGAAATGTCTGGGCTGTTGGATTCCTAGAGCCAGAAGTTCCCTCCTGGACCTGTCTTCTCTTCCATCTTCCAGGTCAAATGATGCACACTCAGGAGCTAACCCATCTTGCACCAACATAACCTAGAGCCTGACATACTGCATCACATAAGAGAAGGTATGATGCCACTATTCACAGATTCTAAAGGCTCAACATTAGCAGAAAATTCTAGACCTAAAACTTTTTTTTTTAATCAAAATCATCAGTTTAGACTAACAATTAAGTATTTGGGGTAACTGGACCCCTGTGATCATTGTCTTTCATGCCTTACAAAACTCTGAGACATTCCCCCCACCACCGCCCCAAAGGTCTGGACAGTGTATACGGGAAAGGGGTTTGCTCCAGTGCTCACAGCAAGATGATGACAAAATCACACCATAAAGCACGGACTAGAGAAGAAGCTAAATCGGTTTTTAAACCATACCTTTCTTCTCCAGCAATCAGGCTCCCCACCAGGCTCACCTAGTCAGGAGAGGTAGGAGTTTGCTACAGTTTTATGGAGTACTGTTGTGTTCTATCAGAGCCACAAGTCTCCAGCAAGCAGTGGCCATTTTACCCGCTGCTGCAACCCCAGGATCCCCTCAGTGTCTGGCATATAGTAGACACTCATTAAGCAGGCGGGAATTGAGCAAAATCCAACTAAATCAAGAAAGGAAGCTGGTTGAGGGCCTTCCAGGTACCAGACACCAAGTGGCATATGATTTCTATGCTACTTCAGACAGCCTTTGTATCCCCTCTAGGAGAAATATCATTCCCCTTTCGCAGATGAGAAAACAGAGATTCAAGAGAATGGACAAGTTGCAGAGATGGGACTCAAACTCGGATCTGAGTGATGGCAAATACACTCCTCCTCCAAATACTCATGGTCACTTTTCAGTGTTCTGATCCCACGGAGCACGGCATCCCACAAGCTGTTCCCAGCTCTAAAAGCATTTGGGGCACCATGTACTTTGGAACGCTGGGTAATGAGAAAGGGTGGTGGTTCATCAAAACGTGAAGGGACCTGAACCAATGAGAGATGATGGAGAGAGTGTTCCCGCTGGCTCCAGGTTGGGTGATAGATGGGCCGTTCCCCCAGCAGGACCAGGGGCGCGAGAGAACTTCCACACACAATTGCATTTTGAATAAGGATCTGAGAACAATGCCGGACACCTCTCCATGTGAATTACGGCTCAGGAGAGAAACACAACAGAGCAATTTGCCTCTGTAACGAATTCCTCTTGTCTGTAGCGCTGGAAGACCAATACTTTAGCAGCCAGTGAGTTGGATAATTGGAAATAAGGGCAACTCTCTGAGCGGGCTGAAGGAAGGCTGAGGAAGGCTGGTTTTTATCAACCTCGGGGCTATCTTTTATAATCAGTGTCTATGTACAAAAAATAAAATAAGTAAATACAGAGGAGAAATAAGCAAACCTTCCTCATCTAACAATACAGGCAAATCTTTAAAAAAAAAAAATACTATCTTGAAACTCCATTAAGTAGCAGTGAAACTCAACGACTCAGCTTTGGCAGGAATTTTGGAGGTAGGTTATTGAACTAATACTTCTTCAAATTGAGCAAAATTTTGCCAGAATCAATGTTCTTTCCAACAGAGACAGGAGATGAGACCAGTCACTTTTTGACTGGAAATCCTGGCAGACGTGTGCACCCAGTGATTCAAATGATAGTGTACACACACACACACACACACACACACACACACACTCACACCTGCCAAACTCAGCCCCCTCCTCCACGTTAGTCCACATTCTTATGTTATCAGCCAATTTGCACCCCAAGCCAAGCCAACATCCAACCCACCATTTAATAAGCATCATGGAGCCTGACAATGAGGTTTTGCATTTATACCCACGGTGGTTTCCCTTCCCCCGTCAAGTTGTTTCTGATTTCTGTGGGCACAGATTTGTAAGCGTAAAAGCCACAGGCAAAATTATAGGCTGGGGTCTTCCCTTGGGTAAATAATGAAGGCAAACCAGTCCTGGGGCAGGAGTCGTTTTCTAATTAGAGATTTTACAAACAATATAAGAGTTCAGGCATACTGTTTGGTAGTGCATATAATATGCAGAGAAAGATGGACTGTTCCATTCACCAAGACCTCTTTGGAGCCAACACTGCATGTACTCTGAAGACATTTCTTGTGAAACTGCTGGAGGTCAAGGTAAGACTTCCAGAGCAAGCCCCAGACACAGGGTGGTGAAGAAATTACTCTGCATAAGAAAGGAGTGGGAAACTTGACTTTCTGGGAGAAATCCTGGAGAAGGGAAGAGGAAGAGAGAGATTGACGCTGCTTGGCAACAAGGAAGGAGAAAGAAAAGGAAACCCCACATGACAGGGTATCCGTGGAGTAGGCTGGAAGCAGAGAAGGTCTAATAGGGAATTTTCAACACCACCTGGCCCATTATTCTTAATAAAATATCAGTATTAGAACATGGCTCCCTGATCAGAAACCTTCGGTTGCTTCCTGTTGTTTCCAGGATACATTCCGAAAGCCTCAGTCTGCTCTCCATGGCCTGCCCACCCCAGGCTGACTCCAAATGTTCACTAGCACCCCATCCCTGAGGACACTGGGACTCCAGCCCCCATCCAGGTTCCCCCACCTTGGGCAACCCCTCGCTCTACCCCAGTGTCAAGGGCGAAGGTAATGCTATCTAAACTCTGAAGACCTCTTCCCCTCCACACTCCCAGAGGACACATGATTTCCCAGGTACCTCCATTCCCACCAGCCTCCACTCCTCTTTTTTTACTTCCTTGTCACAAAATCACAGGATCCCTCATCCAAATTACCTTTCCCTGCTTGCCCTGCCCCTCTTTGAGAACAACCCATCCTCTGAATCCCAGTAGGTTCCCACCAACTCGAAAACCCCCAATGCCACCTTGCATGGGTGCCCCAGCCTGCTATGACCTGCTGCCGCTCTCACGGTGGGGACCGTCACATTTTTCATCTGCGACTTCTTCGGGTCACCACTCAAGGCTTCTACATGGCGACGTCCTGCTTGCTCGTCTGGATCCTAAAGCCTCAGGAACTTGAACAGTTTAAGTTTATTATTACTACTACTCTGGTATCACCAACACACTTGTGTACAGTTCCAAGCGCCAAATAGAAACTAAATGAACAAAGCTCAAGCTCAGATTTTTTGGCTCAGATCCACATGCTCCCTGTAGCTTAGAACTTTCTCTCTAACTTTCTGGAACTCCACCTGCTGGAGAAAAACTTAGTTGCTTTTTCGAGGAGCTGGGACAGATCTGGGACAGCAAGGGGACCTCTATCTCGGCGCAGGGCACGTATTTCTGTGTGCACCTGCAAAGCGAAGGAGCAGACGTTCACTGACAAACTACTGAATAAATCACTCGTTACAGGTAAATAATGGATTCCTGAAAGAGCTGGAGTCTGTTGCCTTGCCTAATTTGGGGGTCAGAGTAAACAGTGAGGGGGTGTCTTTCTTCCCACCCCTTCATTTGGGAAAGCTACGTGAGCTCCTTGGGAGCAGAAGCCGTTGTCTTTCTAGCTCGTTCACCACCATGTCCCCGGCACAGATGGGTACTTGTGTGGGGTGAAGGACTGAATTAATGAACAAACACGAGCACAGTGAGGACCCTAGGGGATGTCCACAGCCTTCTCATCGACAGCCCCCATCAGATGGTGGCTTTCACAGGCTTCGCTTGAGCAGCAGCTGGGGGATAGATGTTGAGCACGTGGGGATGTTCAATGTCTGGTGGTTCCTTTCGGCATCAGCCAAATGCTGCAGCTGCTTCCCAGCCCGCCTTGCAGGAGCACAAGGATACAAGGCAATACCTCCGGGATGGTCCATGCCAGGCTGAGCACCCAATATCCAAATCCATGAAAAACAATGCCTGGTGACCTTGCAAATTCCCTACAGGGTCAAGTGGGTCTCAGGAGACGCCCATAGATGGGGATGAGATATGGCTTCCCTCACACCTAGAAAGGGATCTGAAGCACAAGGCCCTTCGGGGGTAAGACAGTAAGTAAGTCCCACCAGGCACTATTTCTGAATGGTCTGCCCAGTGGTAGGGTTTGTTCTCAGGAAACACTCACTCATGCCTATTCCTTCCCTCTCTTAAGACACAATCCCTACAGGATAGCTGGCCAGAGTGAGCAAAATATAGACTTGGTTCAGGCCAAAACTAACGAATCCACATACAGTCAAACCCAGGACCGTGGTACTAAGCTCTCAGCCTCTACGTCAGGGCAGAGAAAGTGCAGTCACATCCAAAGGAGCTGGGAGAATCCGGGTAGTAGAGCACAGTGGTTAGTTCAAGCATGGACCCTGGAGCCAGACCACCTGGGTTTGAAACCCACCTCCACCGTGGCTCAATATGTGAACTAAGGCAAGTCACCTCGCCTCCCTTTGTCTTTTTGTCTCCCTTTTGTCTCCTCACCTGTAAAGCCCTTAATTTTCTGGATGTTAGGCAAGGTTATATATAATAGGGTAAATTCACCAGGGGGGCTGGGTCCTCCAAGGCCGTCATGAGAGGGAAATATGGTAATACTCAGTATACTTGCCTTCATTATCTATTGCTGAGTAACACACCTCCCCAAAAGCCAGTGATGTCAAACAACAGTCATTTATTCACTCCTGGTTTGCAACTTGGACAAGGCTCAGCATGGATGGTTTGTCCAGCTGGCTGGCTCTTTGGGCCAGAGAATCAAAGTGGCTTCACCCTCATGTCTGGCACTTAATCTGGGGAAGGAGGAAAGGTCACAGGGCCAGCTGACTCTCTCTCTCTCTCTCTTTCTTCATAGCCTCACCCTCCTGAGTAGTCAGACTCCTCTGCATGGCCTCCAAGGAGCCAATGTAGAAGCTTCCAGGTCTCTTACAGACCAGGCTGGAAATTGGCAAAACAAGTCCATCACGTGCTCTTGGTCAACAGCTCGTGCATCCAAGGAAGGTCGGGATGGTGACCATCGCGCAGACAATCCACCCAGCACTCACTGTCCATTCCTACATTAGCTGGAGGAAAACCTCAAGTCTAGACACTAGATGTGGTAGAGAAGTAATAATGCTCTTGACTTGAACTATCTCAAGTGACCACCAGCTAAACATAAAGCACCAAGCTACAGCAAAGTGACATGCAAATCCCAGGGCTCTCACTCACCCACTGTGTCATGCTGAGGAAGTCACCTTATACTTGAACTACCCCAGTGCTCCCCTGCTCTTCTGTGGGGGGGTCTCGCACTCCAGCAGGCAGCACAGAGTGGACATCTTGCCGTTTGTAGGTACTCGGCATTTCTGGATTGAATAAATTCTAATATGATCTGCCGAATGGATGAACAAATGACTCAATCAGTAAACCAGTGAATTGAATTAGTGAATAAATGGGGAGAAGCCCCAAAAAGTAGACCATCTCCAGGGCTGAAGAACTTTATCCCAAGGAGCAGTTCGCACCAAGGACCCTCTAGTGGCTGAAGCTGAAACATCTCTCAGTCCTGAGACCCTTCTAGTAGCTGTGTGACCTTGGGCAAGATAAGGGTCTTGCACATAGTAGATGTTCAATTAACACCTGTGAAATGTGTGAATTCTAAAATATTTGTTAAATAGTTGAACGAATCAGTGAATGAACAAGAAAAAAAATGACGCCAACAACAAACACCACCACCCCTCCCCCCACTGTGCAGGTGAGCGCTGTAACTTAAGGCCCCTCCTTATTGGAAATACCATTCGGTGGAAATTTCCCCTACTCTCCTCCTGCTTCTTCCCTAATATAGCAGCTTCCATATTTAGCCAAACGTTGTCAACCCCATTAGTGAAGTGCAGTTTTTATTTCTGTGCAGGTGGGGAATACACCCTAACTTATGCTTCATATTTGAGTATCCTTGCCCTAGCTGAGCTACCAGAAAAGCTGGAATTCTGAGTTTTGCATGAAGGCTTTCCAGACCTCCTTGCTGTGTCAGGTTGAGCATCTGTTCTGTTTCCACCCTGGTAAGCACTCCCTTGGGCTGCCTCCACCAGCAGCAAGAGCAGCGACAAAAACACCAGTTCATCATCTCCCCTGACATTCCCCTAAATTGTTAGCTCCCTGAAAGGTGTTCTGTCCACTTGGGGCAACATCTGTCTAATGCAATCACATCTACTACTACAACCACACCACTAGGACTTTTACCACCCATACTACCAAAAACTACAATAGGCAGTCTCAGCTACTACTACTATTATGGTTACAATGTATCAAAGATATAAGCTCATTACTTTCTTTAGTCCTCTCAATAACCCCATGAAATGGTCATAATTATAATCCCAAATTTACAGATTAAGTCCTAAAGCCCAGAGATGTTAGATAACTTACTCGAGTCCCACAGCTTCTCAAGAGCCAAGCAAAGATCCTAAGTACAAGCAGCCCGAGTTCAGAGCTGCTTTGTCACATCACAGCCATGACCATGCTGTTCTCATCTATTTGTCTGTCTCTCCCTTTAGATCGGGAGTTCCTTGAGAGTTGGGGCCACTTCCTCCTCATCCCTGAGGTCTCAGCATTCAGCGCAAAGCCTGGCACAGAGAAGGTGTCCAAGGGAAGACGCTAATTGGATGAATGAGGACTCTGTGACCTGACACAAGGGGCCATTCGTTCAATGGCATTAACCATTTGAGGAAACATCCCATCTATCAGGCTTCATTGCTCCAGTGGAAAAAGCATTCTAAAACCTGGCCCACGAACATAATTAGCTTTTGGCTCTAGGAGATATTCAATTCATCATTCTTAGCCATCACAGGAATTGGACTGAGTCGGGCTGAAATGCAACAAGACAGACCGGATTCCTAAAAGCTGCCTTTATTTTTCTTAAGCTCCTCTTACTTTCTCTCCTTCCTCTCTCTTTTCTCCACTCTTGTCTCATAGGGCATAAATTCCAAATACTTAAGTTTGACAGCTTGGGGGAAAACAATTTACCCTAATTTTTTAAATTTTCACATTTTGGGCATTTCTGCTGGAAAATGCTCTAGTTCCTCTCCTTCCTCTTTCCTCTGCTACCTATTCACAGGCACAACCTAACAAGGCTGGGAGAAACCTCAGCCACTCAGGAAGGATGCCCCAGGAGGTAGTCTGGGATGGTGCCCGAACACCTAGCACATGTCTGGGGCGGCCCTCAGTGAGATGCAGACATTCGCACACACCATTTCACATAAGCCCACAACAGGGTAGAGTATCACAAGCCCTCTGTGTACAGGTATACAAGCTGAGGCCAGGGACTCCCAAATCCTCAGAGGCTAGCCCTTAGACTCTAACCAAGGAGCTCACATCCCAGCCTCATCCTACAGGGTGTGAGATAGAAAGGAGGTGATTTCTGAGTATGTGAAAGCCCAAAGTGACAAAGAGTACAAAAAGGTAGGCACCTTGGGATGACTTATTTTTAATAATTGATCTTATTTCTGACATAATTAGTCCACATGGGGAAAGCTGGAATTTTTTCAATAGGAAAAATCTTCCAAGAACACTCAAAGTGTGACCCCATATACTACCCAGGGAGCTGGTTAAAATGTAGATTCCTATGTCCCACCTCAGATAGACTGAATCAAAACCTCGGTGTGGGGGTGGCGGGGGTTGGAAATCTACATTAACAAGCCTTTCCCACCCCCAGCGAAAATTCTGAAAAAGTTTGAGAACCTCTGTTCTAGAGGCAATGGACGAGGTTCACTGTCCTGGAAAGATAACAGGCACTGGAGGAGAGTGGAGGTGGGGTTACACCTCATACCTGGCCCTGTGGGTGCTCTCCCAGGTGCTGAAGGAGGTTCTTAAGAGACAGGCCCAGAGAACCTTCCTCCAAATCTTATCTGGCCTCCCTATACAGGGAAATACTGAAATTACTTTTTCTCAATGCCAGAACTACTGAATGAGAGTGTCATCTGCCAGCTTCCTGCACGTGAAGCCAAAGGTCAGAATCTTAAGAAAATTAAATTACTGGGCCTTAAATTGGAAGGATCTTACAAACAGCATTTTCTAGAAATAACTCATCTCTACTCATTCTGCTTGTTTTTCTGTGGGTGGGGGAGCATACTGGAAAAGGAAAAGTGTCAAACATGAACTATTACTCAAAGTTTGGGGTGTGTACAGTCTTGTACGCACCTCTCTGCCAAGAAGCTTCTCAGTGAATGTCAGTTTCTGTGCATCAGCACTGAGGACACTTTCACTAGATCTCCGGATGCACAACTGAAATTCCAGCAAACACAGGATACTAGCTAAGTCATTTTAAGTCAACTCAAAAATTCAGTTCTTTACTGAAGCCCCAATTTTTCATTGGTTAAATGCCTCCATTCCCTGCCATCCCAGCCAACCACCCACATGATGTCAAACCTGGGCAGGAAGCACTTTGGTCAAAAGCATTCCTCATTCCTCTTCCTTTGTCAGAGGGACAGAAAGGCTTGGCTTTTCAAATGTTCCCCAAGTTGAAAGAAGTGTGGCATATAAGCTCAGTATTCAGGGAAATGAAGCTTGCACTAGTGCAGAGTTGGCCTTTTTTTTTTTAATTTGTGGGATGGACAAAAAAATTTCATATAATTTCATATAATTTTTACCATCATAGCATGAAAAGCCACTTGCCATATTTAAGAGGAACTGCGATGGGCTCTGGGGTCCTCCAGAAGAAAGCAGAAGCCAAAGAGCCAAGAACAGAGCTGTGTGTTCCCTGAGCTGTGTGGACATTTCCCAGGAAAAGGAGACCAGAGAAAAATGTTTCAGAGCAAGCCACAACATGGTGTAAAACAATGCAGACCCTTTGCTTTCTTTGGAAAATCATGTCTTAGAGGTTCTCAACTGGGACAACCTGGGACGATCTGGGACAATGATGTTTGGACTTATTTATTTTTAGTTGTGTGTTGACCATTTTAGAGATGTGAATGCTATCATGGCAGGATTTGTTGGCCCAGTCTCTCCTCTGGGACGGGACTCCCAGGGCTTCACAAATAGGGCTGATACAATGCTCTGCCAGGTGCCAGGACTTCTACTCAGGGATAAAGACCAGTCCTCTAACTTCTGGAGCCAGGCTCTGTTGGCATGGGCTAAAAGCTTTGAGAAATGCTCTCTTGCTGTGCACACATGCTGGTTTCTATGGCAACAGTCATCAAGGCTTGGGCCGAGGTTATCAGATTTAGCTGTCCCTACAGAGGCTAAAGACAACGGCCTGGTGCCTTCTCAAGAACAATTTTTTTCTCTTCCCTGATCTGACATCTGATGGTCACTGATAACTCAGTATCACACCCATGCTGCTGCTCCCCAAACACATCCCACAAATGCCAGCTTCTATAAAGCCGTTTTTCCACCTCCAGATAGGACTACATCACAGTACCACAGGATGCAAAGATGGCATGCTTTACTTAACTCATGGCTTTCTTGGGATGGAAGGTTATCTTCAACTGTTATTTTTATTCACTACCATTTAGTAAGCACCTATGATATGCCAAGACTGTCCAAGGCATTCAAGATATACATTTCATTCTTTAAAACAGTCCCATGAACTCAGTGTTATAATCCCCATTTCACAGATGGTAAAACTGAGGGCCAAAGAAGCCAAGGAGCATGCCTGTTGTTCCATGTGGGGGATCCAAGATGGGAACCAGGTCTTTCTGATTTCACCAAAGTCACCCTACCTTTCCGTCACTTACTGCTGCCCACCACAGATAACAGGTTACCTTAATCTTTCTTCTTAGAAGACTTCATAACTTTTCCAAAGTCTTACATTGTTTCCAAGCTTCTTCTCTGTACTTTCAACTATCATATATCCTTTGAACATTTCTACTCTACTATCTGCTTTAGTTCCTTTTTTTTATCACCCCTTTCTGAACCATCTTAACTTTCTGATCTTTTGCACTGAAGCCCTAAAATAGGAATTATTATCTTAAAAAAACTAATAGTAGTTTTCAAATTTGTGCTTTTCGATGCCATGACATGCCAAGATCATGACCTTTGAGATGTCTTACACTGACTTCTTGGGTTGTATTTATTCTGACAGTTATCATCTGGGTGTCGATCTTCCGAAGGAAGCAGTTAGCAGGTTGGGGGTGGGGGGGTGTAGGACTGAGGAAAGATGGGCAAAAGAACAGAGATAAATTGCCTGGAATAATTAAACAGTCCAAAGTCTCAACACATAGTGGAGATAATAGGAGCCCATCCTTTAAAATACTCTAAGGCAATGAATGAAGAATGCTCAGTGAGTATCATCATTCAAGGCTCATCTATCATTCGGGATGAAGGCTGGCATCTTTACCCACTTGCAAAATTTTCCCAAGTGCCAGCATCCTAAGCCAATGATCACAGCAAATAGGCTGCCTCCTAAATAAATTTCATATCACCAAACTCGATTATTCCATTTTTCAGGCATTAACGTGCAAACAGGCTGAGAATATTGCAACCATCTCTCAGTGCAGTGGTTATAATGACAGGGCTAGAACCGATTTGGGGGTTTTCACAATTTTCAAATGCCTTTATAGAGTTTACCTTTCTCTAGGCTCTGTGTGTTTTATTTATTGGTCTACCCTCTTTTACTGGGATTTTTTGGTGTTTGCTTGTGCTTACAGCTTGGTCTCCATTTACGGGGCCTCAGCAAAAGTCATCCTCCAAGCCTTCCAGAGAAACAACACCACTTGGATACAAAATCAAGAACACAGAAATTATCTGATAACTTGGGACTATCAAGCTCTTTCTACAAGGAGCCAACTTTTCAATTCACAACAAGCAAGGAATGACACCAAATTTGCAACAATTTAGTCCTTGTTAGAGTCACTAAACGTTTTTAAGTGGAAAGCAAAATTCAGATTCCTGCCTCTGGTTTCCAGACAGAGGGCATTTGGATCCATCCGATCTTCCCTACTCTTCTTTCTACTCCGACCTCCTAACAAGTTATTTCCCCAACAAGCTTATAAATTTCCCTGTATTCAGGAACCCCTACTCACAGCACCTAGAATCAAGCCGCACACATGGATCACTGTAGAAGGACATTTGACCAGAGTCAGGAGTCCTGGTTCCATCAGGAACTTGCTGTATGTCCTGAGTGGATGATCCTATTTCTACCTCTCTTGTCTGTCTGTCTCTCTCTCTCTCTCCCTCTCTCCCAGTTATTTCCAGTTTGGTGAGCAGAAAGAGACACTTACTGGAGTGCCTGGCTGGCTCAGAGAAAGAAAGTGTGACTCTTCATCTTGGGGTTGTGAGTTCAAGTCCTGCACTGGGTGTAGAGATTACTGGAAGGAAGAAAGGAAGGAAGGAAGGGAGGGAGGGAGGGAGAAAGAAAAAGACACTCATAGAAACCATCACAGTGGTGGGGCTCCTGTGGTTTCTAGTGCCCAACAGTTGATTGCAGCCAACTGGGTGTTCTTACAGCAGTCCGGAGCTGTTCCTCCTTATGGGTAAAGCTAGACCAGAACCCATTTAGAGCTGATTCAACCCAATTATCTGTAAGAATCCTCAAGTCATCTCTTGATTGGTATGGTTTAAACTTTGGACTCTAAAAGGAGGAGGCTTTCCAAGCCCCAAAGAGTAACCACCTAGGGGCACCTGGGTGGCTCAGTTGGTTAAGCAGCTGCCTTCGGCTCAGGTCATGATCCCGGCGTCCTGGGGTCGAGTCCCACGTCAGGCTCCTTGCTCGGCAGGGAGCCTGCTTCTCCCTCTGCCTCTGCCTGCCATTCTGTCTGCCTGTGCTTGCTCTCTCTCCATCTCTCTCTCTGACAAATGGATGAATAGAATCTTTAAAAAAAAAAACCTTCCTGTCTTTAAAAAAAAAAAAAAAAAGAGTAACCACCTAATTCACCCATAAACTCCAGGCCCACTTAGGGTCACCAATTCCATGATCTAGAAGTTCTTTGCAGTCACTGCTTAATAGCTTGGAAGTAAGAACATAGCTGTCCAGGCCCCTGGCTTAGACTCCAGATCAACACTGCTCCACTTGGGAACTAAGATGCCCATGCCCAACCCAAGGCTGGTCATCTCGCAGCATCTGATCCCTAAGAAAGTGGGGAGAAAAAGATAGGGGATTCACTTAAAACTCATTCCCACCACACACTCCCCAGCCAGCATGCTCTGCTGGTAGTAACTCATCTTCATTTGCAAAGTCATAATGAAAAAATCACGCATGCAGGTTTGATCCAGTCTGATTTGCTCAAAGGCTCCCAACTACCCAGAGGATAAGGTCCCAGTTCCTTCGCTTGCAGGTACTACCTTTTTTCATCTGGCCCCTGTCTTCCTTTCCAGGCTAATTCTTGCCAGCTCCCATCCCCTCACACTCTGCTCATCAATCCCACCTCCAATCAAACTTCTTGCCAACTCCCAAACACACTGCACTGTACTTCCTCCCACATGCACTTGCTGCTCTTCTTTGACATTCTTCACTTGCCCACTAGTAAATTCCATCTTGGTTCAGGCTAAACTCATAACTAAACCCAACCCAACTTTGACCCCAGTAGGGTTGGCCGCTCCCCTCTTTGGTCCACATGGTCCTGCCCTACCCCTCCGTGTAATGTCTCCTACTACTCTACAGGATATTCATGTGACAAAGGAAGCATGAACCTCCAGATAGAGATAGGGGTAATTATCATGTAGCTAACATAGCAATAGGCACTTTGTGTAAACTCGTTCTGTCATTTGCCTAATGCTGTCCCCATACCATGATAAGAAAGTTGAAGGCAGGAGAATCACTTCTTTTTTTCTCATAGCATCCCTAATGCCTGAAGGTTTATAAGCACCCCAGAATGTTTATAAATTTAAATTCAACTCACGCATTCAGTTGACAACTGAATGACCAATGACTGCTATAAAGCGTCCAAGTGGCTAAGGTTTCATGTAGTAAGACCAGCCACAGAAAGTTTTCTATGGCTTAATCATTAGACTGAGCCCAGGAGGTCCACTTTCAAGCTGAGTTTTCAGGACTGGAAATAATAGGAAGAAGGAAAAGAAAGGGGAAAAAAAGCTCTCAGTGAAGTAAACAAACATCAACTGCAAAAAGAAGGCGAGAGATAAGAAAAGGATATAAAGATTGCAGCGATATCCTGGAGAACTCTAGCCAAGCAAGTCACCCTGCTCTCTTCGCTGGATGGGCAAAGGTATCATTTATATGCCCAGACTTCATCATCTTGAATTTTTTTAAGGTGATAAGTTGTTTTAATCAACCTGGCTTATTCTTTTTGCCTCGTGTCTGATGCAGTCGTAAGCTAGAAGACAGTTTCATGCATTTCCTTCTTCTATTTGGTTGATATATTATGCTCTCTTCCAAGTTTTTCTCTCTAGAGTATCCCTTCTTTATTACTTTTCTTCTCAGTTCTTATAATGAAAGTTTTGCAAAGCATGACTACTGTTTTTATTCCTGATTGAAAAAGAAGATTGTACAAATAGAAAGAAGATGAGTCCAGCTGGAATGATTTTTAAGCACAACATTTTGTTCTTACTGGATGAACATCAACCAAAGCATAGAAGTCAAGGTCTTCGCAATCAGGGCACACACCTCTGAGCTGTGAGAAGGTCCTAAAGAGAGGTAAAATGAGATCAGGAGGCAACGTGCCTTTCCTCGCTTCTGTGATCTGTCTTTCTCACTGCTTTATAGAGGACTGTCTTTTTGTTTTTATGAAGACTGCATCCATGGCCATGGTTGGCAGTGTGCTAGCCATACTGTTGGCACACAATCGAGTTTTATCTTGATTTATGGTAATAATAATCAGGCAAGGTAAAAAAAAGTTCCAATCAATTTCCCACAGCTTCATTTACCACTTCCTTTGTGGTAATTCCTTCCATGCAATTACTGGAAAGGAAAAGGATTCATTTGCACACGTGTGCGCGTGCACGCGCACGTGCGAGCACACACACACACACACACACACATACACACACTCTGTGCCTCAGCCATTCCATCCTTATTGTATGTCAGATGAAATTCCCAGGAAGGCATGATGGCCAAAGAAAAACCCCACAATCCTGAAGCTCTACCCAAAACACTTCTCTAACTTGGCTGCATGTCTTGCAGCAAATCACCCATGTTTCTAAGTTGACTCTTCTCCCTTGGCCACAAAGCCTGGGGCTCCCACCTCTGGCTGTTGGCCATATCAGATGGCATGGTCCTCGGACCAACTGCACTGACCAGTGAAATAATGCTGCCTCTCATGATCTTCCAAGGGGTTTCTTGTATTTGTCTTCTGTGTTGCAGGGAAAGAGTTCAAAATAATTCTGGTTATATTTGCTACCCAAACGACCGAACCAAACTGAATTGATCATTTGTGGTTATTCTCTTACTCACACCTAGAGACTCAACCCAACAGTCTTCTCTTCCATGAAGCTTTTCTCATAGGATCACTGTGCCTTACACACACACACATCTTCTTTGCCCCCAGAACCCAATGTTTATACCTCAATTTAACACTTGATTCATGTCTGTTTCCCTTTAGAGGGCAGAGTCCATGTCTAATTCATCTTTGGGTATTCCATGGAAATTCCACACAGGGAGGATACATAGTAACCCTCAAAGAGGAGTGGCTACAAGGGTTTAAATAGAGATCAACTGTAGTAGCCAAAAATGTCCTATACATGGGGTGCCTGATGAGGCAATGAGATGATACCATTCAAGGGAGTCTGTTTCAGCCAAGCTATGGAATAGAAACCAGAAACCACAACGTAAAACCAGATAGGACCAGAAGACAGAGGGAGGTGAACTGGTGTTTTCTGTGGTTCCTTAATTCTCTGGCTCTTAAAAATACATGATGCCTAGGGTTCATGGGCAGTAAGAGACCTGAAGGTGCAATAACAGTTCATGACTGTCCTTGAGAGACACAAGAAGGCAACAACAGAGGAGAAGTCACCAGAATCAATAACACTGCTCAAAACATAGAAAGTTCTGCAAACACTATGGAAATCCTAGTAAACTATCCAAGTCTATAGTATTGGGACACTTAATAAAGAAATCTCGCAGGCTCTTAAGTTCTAGTAATAATTAATATAATTATTACTTGGTCAATCAGAACTTGTTTAGTTGTAAGGAATGGAAAATCCAACTAAATCTACTTAAAGTATATTAAAAAAAAATACATTTCTTGCTCACGTAAAGACCTTTAGACCTAAAGATGCTCATGTAGGTGCTCAAATAAAACCATCAGAAATCTTTTTTCTCCAGCTGTTTCCCTGATATTAGCTTTCTCCAAGGGGAAGTACAGATAGCCCTCAAGAGCACATGGTTTAGAGACCCAAGGGAAAAAGAGAATGCTTCTTTCCATTAACTTCAGCAAAAATTCTGAGGTTGCGCCTCATTGGCTGGCTTAGATCACATGTCAATCCCTGAGCCAAACACTACAGTGACATGGATGAAATGTCTTCATTGAACAAGTCAGTGTGTCAGAGGAAAGAGGAATGGATGCAACCAGGTCAAAAAAAGTAGATGGAATGGACAGGCAAACCTATCCGTCTACCTCACCAGTATTTAGCATTTATTATGCACTTTTGGTCTCCTAGGCATAGCCAAGAAATATCAGTCTGTGTTGTGCTGGCTTTTTCTAAGCATTCAGCAAAGAGGACCGCAAAGAAAAGCTTTCTTCTTCAACGCAGCCTCCTCTCCCAAAACTTCCTCAAGAATGGAGAGCAATTCATTCCAAGAGCAGTGTGACTTAGATTTCATAGTCATTATGTTCGAGACACTTTAGGAATCAAGATCAAAAGATTAGCAGCAAAAACTAGGGAGTAGGGAAGAGGAAAGAAGATCCCAACTTAGAAATTATATAATCCGGGGGCGCCTGGGTGGCTCAGTGGGTTGAGGCCTCTGCCTTCAGCTCAGGTCATGATCCCAGGGTTCTGGGATCGAGCCCCGCATCGGGCTCTCTGCTCAGCAGGGAGCCTGCTTGCCTTCCTCTCTCTCTGCCTGCCTCTCTGCCTACTTGTGATCTCCGTCAAATAAATAAAACAAAATCTTAAACAAAAACAAAAACAAAAACAAATTATATAATCATACAGCCCAAAAGGATCATGGGTGAAACTACTGCAAACAATTAAAGAATTTAGTAAAATGGCCAAGTAGAAAATTCACATGCTATGCCAGCTCTTAAGCTACTGTCCTTCAGCTCCAAAACCACCTGTGTATACTGAGCTTTGTGATGCAGAAAGGAGACTCTACAAACCCTACTCCAGTTTTGCCCACTGAATAAATAATATATTCATCATGAGGAGCACTCACGGGCCATGTAAACCTGTGAGATCTCTTTATTAAGTGCCCAATACCAGAGTCTGGGCAGGTCTTTTCTCCCTGTGTGGTGTTAACATCAGAGGACCCTGGAGGGAGATGGCACAGCTGAGAGGAAAGGAGGGATTCCTTCCTCCATTGGTTGCCTGCCTACTTCTGGTTCCTGTCACTACCCCAAGCAATAACTCTTCACTTCAGTAGCAGCAGTGGTTGTGGTTTCCAGTTTCTCTAAGAATTGCAGACCCAGCCTCACCATGTACACTTCAGAGACACCAGCTTCAGCCAGCCAACATCTTCCCCTGAGAGATCTGCTTCCCATGGGCTCTTTCTCTGAGCTTGGAGAGGCCAGCAGCAGCTGGGCAGCCCCTTCCTGAAAGTCCAGGCCCCTCCCCAAACTTCTAGATTCAATAACTCCATCTTTTTCCCTTTTTACTCAACCCCAGGCGTGGGGGCTGTTGCCTGTAATTTCTTCCTCTGTGATACCTTGGTTTTCTCTTTTCACCTGTTCAGTTACACACATAACACCTTATACAACTTAACAATTATTTGTATTAAATAATCTCTCTTAAAATATTTGGTACTAGGGGCTCCTGAGTGACTCCGTCATTAAGTGTCTGCCTTCGGCTCAGGTCATGATCCCAGGGTCCTGGGATCAAGCCCACATTGGGCTCCCTGCTTGGCAGGAAGCCTGCTTCTCCCTCTCCTACTTCCCATGCTTGTGTTCCACCCACCCCCTCTATGTGTCAATTAAATAAATAAATAAAATCTTAAAGAATATATTTGGTACTATTTCTGTCTCCTGGACTGGACCCTGATTAATACCTATGCAGAAAGCAACAGACTTCACATATATAAAATAACCACTTAGAAGATATATGGGAAAAGAAGAGAAAACCCCATTCATGAGAACAAAAAGGAGAAAAGTAAGATAAGTATTAAACCAACAAAAAATGTGAACAACCTATATGAGGAAACCCATTAAATTCTCCTGAAAACACAAAAATAGTTTGAACCAAAAGAAAGATACACACTCTTAGATAGGAAAACCTAGTACCATAAGGATGCATTCTGTAATCCCAATAAAGATCCAGCTGGGTTCTATTTTTTTCTGGAGCAAAACAAATTGATAATAAAGTTTATGCAGAAGAATAAAAAAACAAGAGTATCAAGAAAACTCTGAAAAACAAAGAATAAGAAGAAGGTGGGGCTAGACTTATTGGGTATTCAAGCATATATTTGAATAAAACAGTGTGTACTGATGTCACTTAGACAGGCAGGCAGACTAATGATCCAGAACAGAAAACCCCCAAATTGACCTCACTATATACGATTAAGACAGTATCTTCAGTAAGTGAGAAAAGATAGAGTTTTAATAAATGATGTTGAAAATACTGGATGACCATGTGGGGAAAAAAATAGATTCATTTCTCATATCATACTTTAGGATAAAGTCTAAATGGAGTAGAGATTTAAAAGTTTTTCAAAATAAGTGAGAAAAATCGGTCCTAGCTATGACTCAAAATCTAAAAGCAATAAAATAAAAGATACAGAAATCTGAAGACATTTAAAAAAACCTCTTACACAACAAAAAAAAGAAAAAGAGAGAGAGAGAGAGAAAAGAAATCCATAAAGTCAAACAATGGCCAAGAGGGAAAACTATTGCAATGAGTACCAAAGAAAAAGACAAATATCCCAGATATATGAAAAACTCCTAAAATTAACGACAAATTTAACATAAGCAAAACTGATAAACTGGCAATTCAAAAAATTCAATGGCCCTTAATAAAAAAGATATTCAACTTTTTTTGAAATTAGAGCAAATAAAACTGCATATATGACAAAAAAAAAGAGTCAAACAAAATATAAAAAGAATTCTTAAAATTATTAAGAGAGAAACAATGGGCCAAAAAAAAAAAAAGGTTAATAGCATTTCACAAAAGAAGATATTCAGAGGACTATGAAAAGGTACTTAACATCATTAGTCATTAAGGTAATGCAATTATGAATCATAATTAACCACCACCAGATACCCACCAGAATGGCTAATATTTTTTTTTAAGATTTTATTTATTTATTTGACAGAGAGAGATCACAAGTAGACACAAAGGCAGGCAGAGAGAGAGAGAGAGAGAGGGAAGCAGGCTCCCTGCTGAGCAGAGAGCCCGATGCGGGACTCGATCCCAGGACCCTGAGATCATGACCTGAGCTGAAGGCAGAGGCTTAACCCACTGAGCCACCCAGGCGCCCCCAGAATGGCTATTATTTTTAGACTAGTGACAATTGTTGGCAAGGGTATGGATTGCTCAGAGGTCTCACAGGTGGCTGATGAGGTCTAAATGGGTACGACTATGTTGGAAACTATTTAGTGTCAACTAAAGCTAAACCCATGCCTATCTCATGATCAAGAAATTCTACTTTTATATAAATATCCAAAATAAGTAAGTGCTTATGTCCAAAAATATTCATACCAGTGTTACTTATTAAAAAAATGTTTAAGCTAGAAATGATCCAAATGTCCAACAGAGTAAATATGTCATAATTTATTTACCCACACAGTGAGACACTACAGCAATAGGAAATAACCAACATACCACAATAGAAACACATGGATATACCTCACAGATGTTATGCTGAGTTAAAACAGACAGAAATAAGACAATGCATGCTGTGTGATTCATTTATTTAAGGTAAGGATTTTTATGGTGCTAGAAATCAGAAAACTAGCTACTTCTAGCAGCCATGTTGATTGAGAAAGAACAGAAAGGAGGTTTCTGGATTCAGGAAATATTTTATATCTTGATGATGATGGTAGTTACACAGATGTGCTTGTAAATAGAAATATATCAAACTTTTCAATTAAAATTAGCTCACTGTACACATTTTGCATGTTAGACCTCAACAAATTTCAAAAATATAGGAAAAAGTAAACTTAAATGCCATCTCTCACCTATTAAGTAGGCAAAAATCAATAAATTTGACAACAATCTCTGATGGTAGGGTTACGGTGAAATGGGTACTCATACATTGTTGGTACAACATTGGTAAGGCTTAGCAAAATCATATATGCATCTATCCTTTTTCACATAGCAATTACACTTCTAGGAAATCATCACTGTCAAAAAATACAAAATGATGTATATGCAAAGACACCTACTGGGGCATTTTTCATAATGACAAGAGATTAGAAGGAAGACCAATGTTCATCAACCAAAGGCTTGTTGAATAAATAATGAAACTTCATATGAGGAAGGATCATACAGAATAAAAAAGGATGTAGAATATTTTCCCTATTATATCCTTTGGTGACAAAAGGTGCAGAAGATTCTTTAGGGTGACCTGAAGGGCAGGGGCATGTTGTGCAAAAACAGCTACGTATTCTTTGACACGCCTTTTGTCCAGATTTGGAACCTCCTTTCCTTCCTTTTGAATCTGGGCTGGCTTGCAACTACTTTGACCAATAGAACATGGTGGTAATAAGACCAAATCAGTCAGGGCCTAGCCTTTGAAAGGACTGGCACTCTACTCAACTCTCTTAAAATGCTAAGGCACCATAAAAGTCATTCTACCCTTTCAGTGAGAACACCCCATAAGAAGACCCTGAAACTACTTGGAGAAGAAGTGGAGTCCAGCTGAATCCACTGGACTCCAGCCACTCTTGCCAAGGCACCAGGTGTGTATGTGAGCTGACTTAGATCTCCCTAGCCAGCCCAATGAGGCCAGCCTCCACATGAATATCATTACCCCCACAAGGAGCAAAAGAATCATCTACACTAGTGATATGCATATTGTTCATTTAAAATTGTTACATGTATTTTGTAGCAACTTTTCAACTTGACATCATTAATAATCTAAATGTTGAATGTAAGATTATAAGTCAAAGAAGTTGGGGCACCTAGGTGGCTCAGTGGGTTAAAGCCTCTGCCTTCAGCTCAGGTCATGATTCCAGGGTCTTGGGATCGAGCCCCGCATCAGGCTCTCTGCTCAGCAGGGAGCCTGCTTCCCTCCCTCTCTCTCTGGCTGCCTCTCTGCCTACCTGTGATCTCTGTCTGTCAATAAATAAATAAAATCTTTAAAAAAAAATAAGTCAAAGAAGTTAAAGAAAGACTATAAAGTTAAATTTGAGTGGAAGATATCAGTATATGCTCATATTTTTTCTGTTTCTAAAAATACGTATTTCCTAGATCTAACTACTAAAAAGGTCTAGAAGCAGTCACACTACTAGGTATACCCAAAGAATACAGAAATACTAATTCAAAGGCATACACACATCCCGATGTTTATTACATCATTATCTACCATAGACAAATTGTGGAAGCAGCCCAAGTGTCCACTGATAGATGAATAGATAAAGAAGATGTGGGATATATATACTCTGAAATATTACTCAGCCATAAAAAAGAACAAAATCTTGCCATTTGCAACAACACAGGTGGAGAGAGACTGCTATGCTAAGCAAAATAAGTCAGTCTGAGATAAATACCATATGAGTTCACTCGTAGAATTTTAAAAACAAAACAGACTAGCAAAGGGGGAAAAAGAGAGAAAGAGAGAGAGAGGCAATCTAAGAAAAGACTCCTAACTACAGAGAACAAACTGCTGCTTGCCAGAAAGTAGATGGGGCTGGGGGTGGGGTGGGTGGGGAAGAATGGGTGAAACAGATGGTGGGGAGGAAGGAGAGCACTTGTTGCGATGAGCACCGGGTGACGTATGGAAGAACGGAATCAAATATTATATGTGAAACGAATAACACTGTATATTAACTAACTGGAATTTAAATAAAAACTTTAAAAAAAACATAAACAAATAAAAGGTCTAGAAGCAAGACAAACCGGTAGCAGTGAGCAACCCTCGTGCCCAGACTGGGCTGTTTAAATATGGTTCCCCACAGAAAGGCACCAAGACTCTTCCCAGAAAAGTCTGATTCCAAGATTGGGGCTGGAAATACACAAGAGCAGCCGGAGACAGCTTGCACGGGGAAGGCAATGAAGCCACGAAGACAGGCAGGGTCATGGTTGAAGGTCACAGGAGCCAAATCACAGGCACATGTTGGCCTAAGCCACTGTCACATGAGGAAAAAAAAAATGAGTGCAGGGGAGTGAAGCCTATCAAACATATAAAAATTCATGAGATCATTCTGACCCTAAAAAAAAATTAAAATCTCATTCATCACCACTGGAGGCTGCTAAGGCACCAACTTATTACTCTATAATTTGATAAAGTGAAAAGATCAAACATTTACTCTGCCTTTTCTGTATAATTTCTATTTCATAGTAATGAAAAGATGGTTGAGGGAAGTTTTTTTACACTGAAAAATCCCAGGGAATAAAAGGCAGAAGGAGGAGTGAGATTTGATGATCGCCATTTGGCAATCCCACCAAAAGAATGGATTTAAGCAATAACTAGGAATGGATGCTAAATGCATTAGCTGAAAGTTTGATGGGGAACACTATAATGGAGAGATCAGGCTTACAGCACCTAAACACACAAATCTGACTTTGCAGCATTAAAAGAGGGAGAGCCACACATGACACACCTCATGATGTATTACAGTACAGAGCACATGGTTCCACCTACAAACCTATGAAATGCTCGTGTCTTAAAAAAAAAAAAAAAAGAGAGAGAGAGAACCTAAATCTGTTCCATCTCCAGATATAGCTGCAAGATCACAGGAAACACCAGGAATAGAGTAGCAAGCTAAATGACATGAGAAAGTAACAATCAAATCCAAAGTAGAGTATTCACAAGCTCAATGTTCTGGTACCTCTGGCAAATAAAATGGCATTTTAAAAAAGGAAAGAGAGTCTAAGAGAGATATAAAACCCAAATGCAATAGTATGTAGACCTTTTGTAGAGCCTATGCAACTAATGACAAAATAAGAAGGAAGGAAGGAAGGAAGGAAAGTAGGCATGGAGGGAGGAAGGAAGATAGGAAGGGAGGGAGGGAGGGAGGGAGGGAGGGAGGAAGGAAGGAAGGAAGGGGGCCAGGGAGGGAGGAAAGGAGGGACAGAGGGAGGAAGGGAGGGAGGGAGGAAAGTAGGGAGGAAGAGAGGAAGGAAGGAGAGGAGGGAGGAAGGGAGGTGTTCTGCCTTTGTTTCTTAGTTAAAAGGTAAAACTTAAACATTCACCTACCCTATGACCCAGAATTTATAAGCTCAGTTATTGAGCCAAGAGAAATGAAAACGTATATCCACAAAAGCTGTGTACAAGAAAGTTCATGGTCATTTTGTTCATAACAGCCAAAAAGTGGAGGAGAGAGAGAGGGAAATGCCCATCAACAGGAAAATAGATAAACAATTTGTGGTATATTCACAAAATGGAATACTAGTTCTTAACAACAGGAATGAAATATTATATACAGAAAATATATGGATCTTACAGATACTACACTAAATGAAAGAATCTGAACACCAAAGACTATTACACGAGTCCTTTTATATGAAGTTCTAGAATAGGCAAAACTAATTTATGGTGAAAAGGGTAAGAAAAGTGTCTCTGTTAGGGAGGTTGACTGCAAAAGGACAGGAGAGTGCTTTCTAAGGTGATGGAAAAGTTCTGGATCTCGGTAGGGATGTGAATTACAAGACAGTATACATTTGCCAAAACTTATACAAACGTACTTTTAAGATCTGCACCTGTCATTTTAAGTAAATTTTGCCTTAAAAAAAAAAAAAGAACTATAAACAAATACTAAACTCTAGCCAACAGGTTTTCTTTCCACAGTGATAGATATTAACAATTCTGAAACCAATTTCTCTATATTAGAGGCTTGAGCAAATAAGTAGATCTACTGAGGGCCAGTTTTCTCAGTATTGAAGGATGGAGATACATATGTGGAACAAAAAAACAACTAGAATGTTCTGGTTGGGACAAGAGGCATCTGTATCAATTTGTAGTTGTTAATAAAGCTTTCAACAATTTTAGTTTTATAAATAAATGTGTGTGTGTATATACATGTATTTCCTGTCTCTGTCCACTAAGACAGCAAAGAAGCAATGATAAAACAGTGGCAGTGAGCACACCTAGAACCCAGAGCTCAGTTTCCAAATACTCTTCTCCACTAGAAAGAATAAGAACTTGAAAAAGCTGAAATTTGAAAAAGCAGACATTTTAATTGGGAAGAAACAAACAAACAAGCAAACAAAGGAAGTTCTCAAAGATCCAAGATCTCCCTACCAATTACTTACTAACTATACAATGGAGACACCTGGAGACACTCAACCAAAATATCCGAGTTGACCTCACCAAGACCCTCCTGATACAATGCACCGAGACCAACACAACATCACAGCTTTGGTCTATTACTGTCAAAGAGGCATAGCTTAAATCGTAAGAAAACTTCAGACAAACCCACACGGAGACATTCCACAATATAACTGACCTGTACCCTTAAAAATAATGATGAGATCAAGAAAGACAAAGAAAGATTGAGGAATTTTTCCATGTGAAAAAGACAACAGAGACATAATTAAATGGGTGATCCAGGATTGGAGCTGGACTGGGAGAAAATACATAACCATAAAAAGAGCTATTAGGAAAATTGCCGTATTTCGTATGTGGGCTGAGGATAGATAATAGTATTATATCAGTGGTAAATTTCCGACTCTTGATAATTATACTGTACTGTGGTTATATAAGAAAATGTCTTTGCCCGTAGGAAATGCATGCTGAAGTGTTTACAAGTAAAGGGATATGATCTCCAATATACTCTCACATAATTCAGGAAATAGTATGTAAATAGTAAATCAAATAAAAAGGAAGCATTTGGTGAATTCAGGCAAAGAGTATATGAGAGTTACTTGTGCTGTTCTTGCAACTTATCAGTCTCCGATTATATTTTTTTAAATAACAAACCAAAAAATAATTACTTGATAAATCAGAAAAATGAATACGGACAGAATTAGATGATATTAACCAATTCCTGGTAATTCAGAGTGGTGTGATAATGAAGTACTGACTATGTTGCTTGTTAAGCCTTTGCTAGTTAGAAATATATATTGAATTATTTGTGGCTGATATGACATGATGCCTGAAATTTGCTTTAAGCTATTCCAGTAAAAACAAAAGGTATGGGGATAGATAAAAGAAGAACGGTTGAATGCTGATAACTGATAAATCTGTGTGACGGGCACAGGAAGCTTCAATATATCTTTCTCTTTCTTGTTGCCTATAATTGAAATTTTCCATATAAAAAATAAATAGGTTGCCAGATATGTAAGGAAAGAATTCTCCAAGTAATGGAAAAGGAACATTATGCCCCAGGTCCTGGTTCCCACTCTATGGTGGCCTCACCAGGAGCCTGGACAAGGCGACATTCATCTGATCACATCCGCCTGGTCATCTGCACAATGAGGCTAACGAAGCAGCCTTGGTCTGCCTCACTGTCACTTCTGAGGGAGAGTGAGGATGATCTTCCCTTGTCAACTGAGCAAGAAGCACCTGGCTGCCCCTTCCCCTTCCATATAGCCCAGCCAGGTGGGTTCTCCTTAGCCAGGAAGGTTCTCCTCAGCAAAGTGAGTTCTCCTCATCCAGGTGGGTTCTTCCCAGCCAAGTGGGATCTCCTCATCCAGGTGGTTCTGCTCAGTCAGGTGGGTTCTCCTCAGCCAGGAAGGTTCTCCTCAGCCAGGAGTGTTCTGCTCAGTCAGGTGGGTTCTGCTCAGCCAAGTGGGTTCTCTTCAGCCAGGAAGGTTCTCCTCAGCTAGGAAGGTTCTCAGCAAGGTGGGTTCTGCCCAGCCAGGTGGGTTCTCCTTATCCAGGTGTGTTCTCCTCAGCCAGGTGGGTTCTTCCCAGCCAAGTGGGATCTCCTCATCCAGGTGGTTCTGCTCAGTCAGGTGGGTTCTCCTCAGCCAGGAAGGTTCTGCTCAGCCAGGTGGGTTCCCCTCAGCCAGGAAGGTTCTCCTCAGCCAGGAGGTTCTGCTCAGCCAGGTAGGTTCTGCTCAGCCAGGTGGGTTCTCCTCATCCAGGTGGGTTCTGCTCAGCTAGGAGAGTCCTCAGCCAGGTGGGTTCTGCCCAGCCAGGTGGGTTCTCCTCAGCTAGGAGGGTTTTCCTCAGCAAGGTGGGTTCTCCTCATCCAGGTGGTTTCTGATCAGCCAGGTGGGTTCTGCTCAGCCAGGTGGGTTCTCCTTAGCCAGGAAGTTTCTCCTCAGCTAGGAAGGTTCTCCTCAGCAAGGTGGGTTCTGCCCAGCCGGGTGGGTTCTCCTTATCCAGGTAGGTTCTGCTCAGCCACGTGGGTTCTGCCCAGCCAGGTATGTTCTCCTCAGCCAGGTGGGTTCTGCTCAGCTAGGAGAGTTCTCCTCAGCCAGGTGGGTTCTGCCCAGCCAGGTGGGTTCTCCTCAGCCAGGTGGGTTCTGCTTAGCTAGGAGAGTTCTCCTCAGCCAGGTGGATTCTGCCCAGCCAGGTGGGTTCTCCTCAGCCAGGAAGGTTCTCCTCAGCTAGGAGGGTTTTCTTTAGCAAGGTGGGTTCTCCTCATCCAGGTGGTTTCTGATCAATCAGGTGGGTTCTCCTCAGCCAGAAGGGTTCTGCTCAGCCAGGAAGGTTCTCCTCAGCCAGGAGGGTACTGCTCAGCCAGGTGGATTCTCCTCAGCCAGGAAGGTTCTCCTCAGCTAGGAGGATTCTCCTCAGCCAAGTGGGTTCTCTTCAGCCAGGAGTGTTCTGCCCAGCCAAGTGGGTTCTCCTCTTCCAGGTGGTTCTCCTCAGCCAGGAAGTTTCTCCTCAGCCAGGTGGGTTCTGCTCAGCCAGGTGGGTTCTCCTCATCCAGGTGGGTTCTACTCAGCCAGATGGGTTCTACTCGGCCAGATAGTTTCTGCCCACCTAGGTGGGTTCTGACTAGCCAGGTGGGTTTTCCTCAGCCAGAAGGGTTCTGTTCTGCTGGATAGGTTCTCCTCAGCCAGGTGAGTTATTTCTAACCAAGTGGGTTCTCCTCGTCCAGGTGGGTTCTGCTCAGCCAGGTGGGTTCTCCTCAGCCAGGTGGGTTCTCCTCAGCCAGGTGGACCCACTGGCCGTGGAGCTGTGGTCTTCATGTCCCTGTAGGAGGGCCACATACCACACATACACCTTTTGCTTTTTCAAATACTTGGCAGCAACAGATGTGGGGTGGAAAGCAGGAGGGGGAGCTTTTATAAGTCTGCCTTCTTTATGGAGAAAATAAATATATCAAAGGTGATTTTTCTCTCTCAGGAAGAAATTAATTTCTAAGTGAAATCATGAATTTCCTGATAGCCGGGAAATAGAGAGACAAGTCCCTCTCTTGGCAAGTGCCTCCACAGGCTGATTAACCTGCTCTGTCGCATCTGAAGATTCATGCAGCCCTCCGCCTCTTTCCCTGGTGGGGCGGCCCTGGTGATCTTCAAGCCCTTCTACATGCTTCTCTGTCGGGGAAATGGGAGGAGACACCCAAATGAAAGTGAGGTTCCAGGAGCACTGGCTCTGGACACAAGGCTGGCTTGCAAGAAAGACCTTTCGAGTGGTGTTAGGATGAGGGGCAGGTTATTTTGTGGACCACCAACTTTTCTGTGCCTGAAAGGGTCATTCTCAGGGCAGCTTCGGATGTGTGCAGCTGCGAGGCTCCATGGCCCCTAGCAGAGAAGGGAGAGGCTCCCAGAAGGCTTCCTTGGAGAACTAGACTCACCTGGGTCACTAGATGTCTTATTACTCTGTGTCTCATCACTAGCTACCTTTCAGACTGCTTCTGGCCCAGCCACTGAGGCCACATGGGGTGAAGGGCAGGGGGCTGGGTGGGTGGCATTCAGGCAGAAGCAGCAGCTCTCCCCAGAAAAAAGGTGAGGCAAAAGAGCTGTGTCCATAATAAAAATGATGATCATGTATCATTCACGAAGGGTTAAGAGTTTGAAATGTGTTATTCACTTAACTTCTCTTTAAAAAGTTACTTTTGTTATATTTATTTTTCAAATGGTTAGATGTGTTCATTACCCTCACATGAGAACTGAAACCAGAAATCGAGTGAGTTCTAGAAGCCACAAAATAGGTGAGGAAGTCGGATTTGAACCTACAACAAGTCTGAGTCTTGAGTCCCCACTCAACCTCCGTACCATACTGCTATTGGTTCTCAGGAACTGAAGCCCAAATCGAATGGCAACTGCCCAGGGGATCATTGGCTCCAGGAATGGAGGACTCAGTCAAGGGGAGTCAGAGATTCTGAGGTAGGAAACATACCCCTGGGCCCAGGGCACAAGGTTGACATACAGTCACTTGGGAGGCCCTCAGGCAAAAAGTCAGGGAGGTAGATATGAGGAAGTCTAACCTTGGGGGACAGACATTCAGAGCAACCAGTGAACCAGACAGTTGCTTTTTCTGAAGCTGAGAGAAGACTTGGCCATAAGGCCATTAAAAACCCACTGGGGGCCACTCTGGGTGGGGCTAGTTGAACTCAGTTGACAACTGGAAAAAGGGATAATCTCTGAGGGTTAAGGCTATCACAGAATGCTTTCTGGAGAAGAGGAGACATCCAGCTCACCCCTGAGGGCAGAAACAGTTAGAACAAAACAGAGAAGAGGAAGAAATACCTTCAAATAGTCTTGAGGACAAACAGAGAAAAGACTGCTTAGTATGTCCCCTTCTGGCACCAATGAGTTTCTGATTTTCCTTCTCTCTCAAAATAAAACCTCTGCCTTTGGGGCTCTTTTCGGGAAAGTGTACTCTACAAGGTACACAGCAATATTCTGGTTTCTCTTCTGATTGCATAAATCTTTCACCTCTTTTCAGGTACAGAACATTTTTAGAGGGATCTTAAGCTCAGAGAGAACAACTCTGTGAGCGTGAGCACTTTGTTTAAGGAAAAAAAAAAAACACTCAGTTTCAAATCCAGGTTTCAGAGACGTTAACCCCTGCCTTTGGGGGAACAGGGTCAGAGAAGGCCACTTGTTGATGGATTTGAAGAGGCTTGTTGTGGCAGAAGGAGGACATTCCAAATACTGCAGTTTCATCTTATTTGTTGATGTCACCAAGTGTTAAGATTAGCATTTCTACTACTGGGTGGGAGCCGGGAGCTGGGCAAAGTGGCAGGAACAGAAGAGAGTCACTCCTTAATGCATCTACTCATTCATCAAATATGTATGGAGCATCTACTATGTGCCAGGCTGTGTTTGTTTCACCGATAGCCCAGTTCCTAGCAGACACAGTCCCTGTGCTCACCGAGCGTGCAGTTGGGATGGGGGCTTACATGACGGCACAGGCACAGAATCCCATTCTGGAGTAAGGGCTGGGGGTGCGGAGTACAGGGAAGCTACTCGAGCTGTAATGGGGGCTCCCACCGAACCTGGGAAGTAACAAAATGCTTTCCTGGGAAGTGACACGTAAGCTATAAAAGATGAGTAGGAGTTAACCGGAGATAGAGGAGCTTCAGGAACATTCCAGGAAGAGCAGACAACCAGAGTCAAGGCCAGGAGGCAGGAGGGAGCTATGTGAGGCCCACCGAACAGGAGACAGAATAGCCTTGAGGTGACAGTGGGGAGGCAGAGCTAGACCGTGGAGGGCCTACAAGCTCAGGGACCTTTATGCGAAGCCACTCAGGAGTCTGAAGGCTGGGGTGGCTTGAATAGAACCGTGTTTTAAAATGTCAGTTCGACTGCTTTGTCCATAATGAATCAGGGACAAGAGTGGAAACAGAAAATAGAAAACAAGTACAGGAAAACACGTGGGAAGTGAAAGTGACTTCTGCCCCAGAGATAGCCATGGACACAGATGTTGACAGATTTAAGAGACAAAAGGAGGCCTGGGCAACAGAACATTGCCCAGCAGGAGGACAGATAGCACAAGACACTCCCGGTCATCCAACCCCAACAGGGGGCGTGGACAAAGGAAGAACTCTCAGCCCGAGATGTGACCTGAACTACCCAAGATCACCCAGCCAGGAACAGAGCCCAGGTCTCCAAACCTGGGCCCAGAAATCCCCTGCCTCCCAGCAGACCTGCTCCTGGGAAAGCAGCGAGGGTACCACCATCACCAGATGGCTTTCAGGGTTTGGTTTAGGCTCTTCCCAAAACCAGACCCATAGTCTAGCGATGCCTTTCACGCTCTGTAGTAAAAACCAGTCTTTGACACATCCCATTCACCAGCAGTCCTGGTAAATCCGGCTCCCCTGGATCCCCACGGGTGGATAATTCAAGAAGCTCACAGAGTTCCTTGTTTCCTCTTGCTGCCCTAACAAATCACCATGAACTTAGTGGCCTAAAATAATGCAAATATACCCTCTCAATTTCTAGAGGTCAAAGTCTGAAGTCAGTTTCAGCGGGCTAAAGTCAAGGTGCTAGGAGGGCTGGTTCCTTCGAGAGACTCTAGGGGAGAAATCTGTTCCCTGCTTCGGGAGGCAGCCTACGTTCCTTGGATCCTGGCTTCTTCCTCCAGCTTTGAAGCCAGGAGCCCAGAATCCTGCTTCCATTTTCACTTTGTCTTCTGTATTCAAATCCCTCTCTGCTTCCCTCTTGTAAGGACATTTGTGGTTCCATTTGGGGTCCACCTGGATAATCTCATCAAGATCCCCAACTTAATCACAGCTACAAAGTCCCTTTTGGCATGTAAAGTAACATTTATAGATTCTAGTATATTGGGACCTGGATACCTTTCTGGGCCATTATTCAGCCTATGACAGCTCCTCCACGAGGAGGGGAAGACATGGCACAAAACCGTCCAGACAGCCTTCTTAGGACAATTGGGTTCGTGTTAAAATTACTGCACCCACTGAGGCCCACGAAGGCTAAGCATTTGCTGTATACAATCGAAGCAAGCCAAACAGGCTGGACTGAGTGCTCAGGTCATGTAGCCACTACGTCCCTAACTCACTCTTTCTGAGCTCTCCTGGTCTCTGCTGCTTCTGTCCCAGGTAACCGCACAGGAACCAAAACCAGCCATTAAGCAAGCGACGTCTTAGGGCCTCTGCTGGTAAAAGCTCGAGCTAGAGCAGACCCACTCCTCCTCACATACACACAACTAACCAAGAAATTCTGGAAAATCTACGAGTTTAATTTTCATAAACCGCACAATGAAAATGTACACATGTGAGCAGTCGGGCCATTTTATATTCAGAATCCATCACACTTAGAGTCAGACCCTTACCTAAAACAGTTATGAATATAATTAATCAATCAATCAAATGAAATAGTTATGTAAATTATGAGAAAAAAAGAATGCAATAGAAAAAAAATGAGGAAAGATTTGAGCAGAGCTCAAAAAAGAGCATAAAGAGGGCTCCATGCACGAGAGGAACTTTCACAGGACTTGTCAGGGAAACATTAGTCTAACCACTTTGGAAAACTGATGGCAGCATCAACTAAAGCTGAACATTTCCATACCTCATAACCCAGTAATTCACATAGAAATATGCATATGTTCATCAAAAAGACATGCATTAGAAAGTTCATAATAGCACTCTTATTTTTTTAAGAAATTTACTATGGATCTTTTTAATTGAAGCATGACTGACATACGATATATTTGTCTCAAGTGTACAACAGTGATTCGACATTTCTATACACAAGGAAGTGATCACCGTGGTCAGTCTCGCTCCCATCTGTCACCGTAAACATCTCTTACAAAATTCACTAGACTCCCTCTGCTGTACATCGCATTCCCCGTGTCTTATTTATTTAGATACACTTTAAAATGAAGATGGGAACAGGCAGTACACTGTACAGTACAGATTGCTTGGAACATTTCTGCATGCCTTTGGATACTGTTTTGCAACAAGGACAGAGTGCTTCTGGGGGAGAAAGTGCCCCAGCTCATCACCCCCTCCCCCAGCCTTCCAAACATACACACAGAAGAGCCACGGCGGCTGCAGACATAGCCCAGGTTATTTCCAGCCCCTCTGGACCAGAATGAGCAGTTGCTGGGGAAGCACCCCGCTCCTACCTCCCACGGAAAACAGCCACTTACAGGATGTGGGTAGGACTCTTCAGCTGTGGCCCAAACGTTCACAGCACAGACTCCCTTAGCCCTGAAACCCAGGCTCTAAGCAAAGGGCTCCTGTTCCCTGGACTTCTCTTCAGGTGTCCCCTGGGGGTTCTGCAGCTTGCCCTCCTGGGAAGGCAGGAGCTTTCATCTCATGTTTGAAACAGCCTTACTTGAGCTCCGTGGGTCCAGCCTATTCCAAAGCCCCTTTAAAATTTTCTGAGGTCGGGGCATCTGGGTGGCTCAGTGGGTTAAAGCCTCTGCCTTCAGCTCAGGTCATGATCTCAGGGTCCTGGGATCGAGCCCCATTTTGGGCTCTCTGTTCGGCAGGGAGTCTGCTCCGCCCACCCCCCCACCCCCCCCCCCCGCTCTGCCTGCCTCTCTACCTACTTGTGATCTCTGTCAGTCCAATAAATAAATAAAATCTTTAAAAAAATAAAAATAAAAAACAAAAATAAAATAAAATTTCCTGAGGCAGAGTGTCCTCAGCCTTCCAAGGTTCTACTGTTTTACACAGAAACCTGTATCGGCGCCTGGAAATAGCCACCCTGAGCACCATTATTTTTTACTTTTATTAAATGGTGGTAGAATATATGTTACATAAAATTGGCTTATGTTATCCAATCTTATTTTTTTTAAGATTTTATTTACTTATTTGACAGAGAGAGACACAGCGAGAGAGGGAACACAAGCAGGGGGAGTGGGTAAAGGAGAAGCAGGCTTCCCGCAGACCAGGGATCCCAATGTGGGGCTCGATCCCAGGACCCTGAGATCATGACCTGAGCCGAAGACAGACGCTTAACGACTGAGCCACCCAGGAGCCCCTGTTATCCGTTTATAAATGCACAATTCAGTGGCATGAAACATCTTCACATTATTGTGCACCTCTAGCAGCATTCCTCTCCAGAACATTTTCCCATCTTCCCAAACTGAAATTCCAAACCCGTCCAACACTAGCTCCCCATTTCTTCCTCCCCTAGGTTCTGGAAGCCACCATTCTACTTCTGAATCTACGGATGTGAGGTACTTTCAGTACCTCACATAAATGGAAACCACACAGTATTTATCCTTTTGTGATGGGCTCTCTTCACTCAGCACAATGTCTTAAAGGTTCATCCAGGTCATCCATGTTATGTGTCGGATTCTCCTTCCTTTTTAAGGCTGAATCATATTTCATTGTATGTATCTGCTACACTGTCTTTAGCCGTTCACCCATCAATGGACCCCTGGGCTGCTTCCACCTTCCCATCATAAAAAGCGTTCTAGTTTTTCCACCCTCCAGCCAACACTTGTTATTTTCAGTTTTATCATCATCCTCATCTTAATGAGTGTGAAGTGGTATCTCATTGCAGTTTTGATTCGCATTTCCCTAATGATTGGTGATGCTGAACATCTTTTATGTGCTTCTTGGCCATTTGTCTACCTTCTTTGATGAAATGTGTATTTAAGCCCTTTGTCCATCTTTTAATTGAGTTGTTTTGTTTTTTTATGGTTGAGCTGTAGGCAGTTTTTATATATTTTGGATATTTAGATATTAACCCCTTATCAGATATGTAATTTACAACTATTTTCTTCCATCCTATGTGTTGTCTTTTCACACTGTTCATAATGTCCTTTGATACCCAAAAGTTTTAATTTACTCCAATTTATCTATTCTTTCTCCTGTTGCCTATGCTTTGAGGGTCATATCCAAGAAATCATTGCCAAATCCACTGTTCTGAAGTTTTTCCCCTTTTTTTCCTTCAAAGTGTTCTATAGTTTCAGTTTGTATATTTAGGTCTTTAATCCACTTTGAATTAATTTTTGCACATGACGTAAGGTTAGAGTCCAACTCTATTCTTTTCGATGTGACTATCTAGTGTTGCCAACACCACTGGTTGAAAAGACTAGCCTTTTCCCACTGAATAGCCTTGGTACTCTGGATGCAAATCATTTGGCCATAGATGTAAAAGTTTGTTTCTGAGCTTCTTATTCTGTTCCATTGCTCTATATGTCTGTCAGCAGCACCATTTTTAACAACCCCAAAGTAGAAACTAAACAAACATCCGCCAATAGCAGAATGGAGACATAAGTCATGAGACAGCTGTACTCTGGAACACCGAAGAGCAACGGAAGTAAAAGATTTACAAGTAACAACAACATTGATCAATCTTACAGAGATATGTTGAGCAAAACAAGCCAGACGCAAAGGAAGAGTTACCTTATGATTTCATTTACGTAAAACACAAAGTTGGCAAGTTTAGTTATACTTCTAGAAGTCAGGAGAGGTATTACTCCTAGGGAAGGGAAGCGACAGTGACAGGGAAGGGTATGACAGGGGTAGGAGGGGCTTCTGAGATGCTAGCGTTGCTACATTCCCTGATCTGAATGCTGGTTTCCTGAGCATGTTGAATTAGTAAAATCCATCAGACTGTACATCTATGATTTGTGCGTTTTTCTGAATGGGCATACTATGTTGCAATAAAAAAGTTTAATTTTTTATTATGTTCAATTAGCCAACATAAAATACATGATTAGTTTTTTACGTAGCATTCAGCAACTCATGATTTGTGTATGACAGCCAATGCCCATCACCACATGTGCCCTCCTTAATACCCATCACCTTGCTGCCCCATCCCCCCAGCCCCCTCCTTTCTAAGAAAACAAGTTATTTTTGGAAATTTTTTAGAAATTATTAGAAATTTTTTAGAAATTATAGAGTTATAAATTCTATAAATTATATTTAGAATTATATATTATAGAATTATAATTTCTATAAATATAGAATTCTATAGAATTATAGAATGCTTTTTAACAAGCATTCTATAAAGTCTAAAAAACATAACTTCCCTGTAAGAGCCATTCTCATGGCTGGCCGGCCTATCCCTACCAGCTGACCTGTCAGAGAGCTCAGCCCATCAGAACTCAGTAACGCCAGACTGTCCCAAGCACATACGTGGAGTGCTGGCCAGCTGAGAACAGCTCATAAAGTCCCCAGCATCATGTACTATAGTTCATGTTCTGAGTTCATAAAGCTGATATAAACAAAGTGCATTACCCATGATCAGTGTCTAATAATAAAACAATAAGATTATACCTGTTGTTCATATGTCTATGACTAGGAGACAGCATGACAGGGGCAGACAATTAAATCAGGATGTGCAGTAAGTTAATCCTGGGAGACTCTGGAAGAATGAAACGGGCCTCATCTATGACTGTCATTGGGAGCCTTGTGAGTCACTCCAAAGCACCTCGGGCTGCAGGAGCCTCAGGAGAGACGCCTTTCAAGCTTTTTCATCCCGTTATACTGCTTTGCACCAGGCTGTCTCTCGTTGGCTCCCCTCACACCCTTCAGGAGATTCCGTCTAACCCTAGCGAATATTTCCACTCAGCATAGAGGACCCCAAAACAGAGCAAGCATCGCAGGGTAGGTGCTCTGTAAGTCTGCTGACTGAGAGGGAAGGAGGGAGGAACCGTTCCTCTGACAGGAGACTATGGAACAGTCCGGAAGCCATCACTGCTCTCTAAACTCCAAACGGCTAAAAAAGACTGTCCCAGTCCACCTAAATATAGGAACTTGAAAGCTGAGTTTAAGGGGTGGCTTGGTGCATTCAGACTTTGTCTCTGCTTAAAATTACTTAATATTTTATTTATCACAGATTTTTTATTCCTCTAGGTTTTTAAAAATATCTCACCAAAATATTATTTATCTTACATAACTCAACACCAAAACAAAAATAATAATTCATTAAAAAAATTCTCGGAAGACACAAATAGATATTTTTCCAAGGAAGACATACCGATGGCCAACAGACCCATGAAAAGATGCTCAACATCACTCATCATCAGGGAAATACAAACCAAAACCACAGTGAGATACCACCTTATATCTGTCAGAGTAGCTAAAGTAAAAAACACAAGAAATAACAAATGTTGATAAGATGTGGTGCTCTTTGCACTGATGGTGGGATCGAATGCAAGCTGGGGCAGCCACTGTGAGAAACAGAATGGAGATTCCTCAAAAAATTAAAAAGAGAATTACCACAGGATCCAATAATTCCACTACTAAGTATTCACTCAAAGAAAACAAAAATACTAATTTGAAAAGACATACACCCCTTTGCTTATTGGAGCATTATTTACAATAGCCAAGATACGGAAGGAGCGCAGGTGTCCACTGACAGATAAATGGATAAAGAAGTTGTGGTGTATATAGACAATGAAATATTACTCAGCCACAAAAAGAATGAAACCTTGCCATTTGCAACAACATGGATGGATCTAGAGAGTATAATGTTATAGGAAATAAGTCAGAGAAAGACGAACACCACATGATTTCACTCATATGTGGAATTTAAGAAACAAAACAAATGAACAAAGAAATAAGAGACAAACACAAAAACAGACTCTTAAATATAGAGAACAAACTGATGGCTACCCGAGGGGAGGTGGGGGGATGGGTGAAATAGGGGATGGAGATGATTTACCATAATCAGCCCTGAATAATGTATAGAATTGTTGAATCATTATATTTACACCTGAAACTGACGTAACATTAATGCTAATAAAATATTTTTTTAAAGATTTTATTTATTTGTCAGAGAGAGAGTACACGAAGGGTAGCAGCAGGCAGAGGGAGAAGCGGGCTGCCCCTTGAGTAAGGAGTTCCATGGGGGCCTCCATCTCAGGACTCTGAGATCGTGACCTGAGTGCAGACAGACGCTTAACCGACTAAGCCACCCAGGTGTTCCAAAATAATTTTTTTTAAAATTATTTTATTTCTCTTTATTTTATTATTTTATTGGGTCTTGACACTCCCTCACATTTTGCTCCTGAGGGGCGTGCATGGTTGTCATCACCCGTGTCCTGGTGCTGCACTATTTGCACACTTGAAGTAAAAGTCACACTCAGGATACAGCAATCTTAGTACAAGCAGAGTGCTCTTAGGTTACAACCACAGTCTGCGCCCGGAACTTTCCAGCTCTCATGTCCCCGAGCAGTACAAATGCGTTTGTTGGCAACTCCTCACCAGATTTGAACAGTGTTTCAGGGTTTAATTAAATTCCAGGAACACCTGTTTCATCAGCTTATAAATTCCAACTAAATTTTAAGAGGCTTCTGTTTGGCACGCAGAGTTTTTATTTTTCTAGGCTGTAACCACAGCAACATTTTTTCCTTGAACATCCATCCTTCGCTCCTGCCGCACACACCACACCCTCATCTCCAGCCCCTGGTGGTGTGGAGAGCTCACTGTGGCTCTGCACTCCGCCATTCGGCCCTATGGAGGTCAAACAACAGCACGATAGCATTCCAGGCTGTGGGTTTCCTCTTCTCGATGGTTCCCCTGAAGTGTTCGCTTTGTACAAGAAAGCACGGCATGTAAACTGACCCTCCTTCACCACCTCGAACCCAGTGACTGAAAGAGCTGTCCTCTGGGTCAGCCTCAACCAGTGCACAGCCAGAGCCCCGGGCTGGGGGCCTCCCAGGTCTCTGCTCCTCTCAGAACTCAGTCTCTGCTCTGTGAAGGGAGCTAACCCACAGCACAGTAAGGATCAGGCCACTGTCCCTGAGGCCCCACGGCTAGGAAACGGTAAAAGAGGGACTGGAAACCAGGCCCCTCAGATTCCAAACTCTGCCCACCTCACAGACTTCTGCTTCCAGGACCCCAAAGAGACTCTATTAAGGGTCCCCTGGGGATATGATAGTGAACAAATGTCAAAAATGGCAGTGGCTAGGATAAAAAACAAACAAAAAACCTTGAAGAAATAGCATCACCCAAATGAGGGCCTGATTGAGAGAATGGGAAAGGTGTCATTAAATGGAATCCCCATGAACCATGAAGAGGGAGACAGGTTGTACGACAGCAGTGACATTGGGTCTGAGTCAAGTACACCCTACACTGACTGGCCTAACTTCTCTGGGCCTCAGTTTCCATTTTTAAAAAACGGAGGGAATCATTTCTAACTCATAGGCTTGATCTGTGAGTTAGGAGAATTAATTACGGTAAAATGTTTAGACTAGGGCCCGATGTCTAGTAAGAGCTCGGTGAGTGTTAATTATTATTACTGCTGTCTTCAGGGTTGCTGTGTGCCATTAAAATAAGTGCTTTTGCCATGCCTTCCTCAGAAACTTCCCATCATCTCCAAGACAGGTTTCAAACTCATGGCAGCTGGAGCCAGCGGCCCTCACGTCCCCGTGTACTTTCCTCCACGGCGACTTGCCTTCCCTCAGGCTATCAGATCCCCCTGGAGTGCCCTCCCCTGACCCTGACGTTAAGAGCATACCTGAGCCCATCATCACCTCCATGGAGCCTTCCCTGACCACCCCAGTCCTCAGGGACGTCCCTCTCTTCTGCTCTCCTGCCTACATGTTTCCCCTGGTTTCCCCATGCATGTGCCACACCCCAAAGGCCTCTTCGGCACTGCTTGTCCTTCTGTGCAAGGACACAGATGGGGGAGGGCGGCCTGTGACCTGTTCTAAGCACCAACTCAGTTCTCCCCAGGCCGGGTGCTCATTCGTTCCCACTTTCTCCAAATTGTCTCTCATGTGCTTTTGTGCTAGAACCTGGGAAAACAGCATCGAGCAAAGCAGATGCAGCACCCGTCCTCGTGGAAGACGATAATGAACAGGTTGTTAGAAAAGTCGCTAGATAATTTTGAAACTGCGGGAAGTGCAGTGAAGAAGAAGAAGAGGGGAAAAAAAGACCTGGGGATTGGTGAGGGTTCTGCCCCTCTACACCAATTTAAACCAACCACCAGGCACAGCCTTGCTCTGTTCTCTGAAAACCACTCTCCCTGCTTGAACCAGAAACCGCCATTCTAACCACAGCATCCTCAGATCAAGGAAGGAAAAGACCAAACGGGCCTTCCCCACTTTCCTGGCCTTGGCAAGGGTCTGTCTTCCTCGGAGGCACCCGAGCTCCAGGGCCGGGAGCTCTGGGACACTCTCGCTTTGGCCACGGATCCTCAGGGAGAGAGCAGTTCCTCTGGGATCCCAGGAGGCGTCCAGGAGAAGGCAGCATTCAGACGCCCTTCGACTAATTCTTTTCAAAAAGGAAAACAGTGGCTGAGTGTTTAGAAACCCCCAAACTCAGAGAACAGTGACAGATAAGATGCTGCAGGCAGCAAACACGGACGGCTCCGACCACACGGGGGACCTGACCTGTGCCAACTCCCCCATTCCAAATCTGCGTGGAGCTTTCCAGGTGCTTTCAGGGGATCTCGGAATTTTATTTTATTTTTTTTATTTTTATTTTTTTTTAATTTATTTATTTGACAGAGAGAGATCTCAAGTAGACGGAGAGGCAGGCAGAGAGAGAGAGAGAGGGAAGCAGGCTTCTTGCTGAGCAGAGAGCCCGATGTGGGACTCGATCCCAGGACCCTGAGATCATGACCTGAGCCGAAGGCAGCGGCTTAACCCACTGAGCCACCCAGGCGCCCGGAATTTTATTTTTCTATTCCAAGCAGACTATTCCCTGAAGGCACTTTTAGATAAGCCTGGCAATTCTCCCCCCTTTCTTCCCCGGGATAAAAACCAGCCAATGCTCTCTCACCTTTATTTACTCGTAAGTCTTAATGCAGGGTCCATTTACTCATTCTGGCGGCTTCCCCTACTCCCCCCCCCCCCCCCACACACACCGCAATTACTGTGTGCGACCACAGAGGACCCTCCTCTGGCCATCCAGCCCTGCTACTGCCAGAAAGGGCTTGTTCCCCACACAGCCTGTCCCTCTGAAGTCATTCCTGGTGGGTCCGGTTTTTCCACAGACTTCTGATCTCTCACCCTCTCCTCCCAGGTCCAAGCACACACACGGCTTCAACACCACCTGCTTCCTGGGGCTGCCACAGTAGACTTCTGACACCTGGCCTCCAGAAATGTGTTCCTACAGTTGTGACCCTTGCTGCTTACCCTGCCTTGGCTGACTGCCTTGACTTGGCTTCCTTCTCCTCCGTTCCTGTCTGTAGAATGCTGTGCCATCTGCTGGGCACGTCGAACTCCTGCTCAATGGCTGAGTACTGCACCTGCGAGAACCTGACCTTGGGAATCAGGTAAACCTGGGTTTCAATCCCAGCAACCCCATTACCAGCTAAATTCCACTTTATCCTTCTGCAAAATACAGAGATCCATGCAGTTAAAAAAAAAAAAAATCAGAAAAAAAATACTGTTTTGCAGATAGAAAATGTCCTTAATGACATTATATATAGTCACCTGGACTCTCAGACTTTATGGACATCCTGTAGTGATGATAATACCAGTCCCAGGGGACTCCACTGAGAATTAAAGGGGTTAATACATGTAAAGTGCCCGGCTTGCGGCCCTGCCTTTAGAAGAGACTCATTAAATATTTTGTTGCCTCCTCCTCTAGCCCAGATGGGTCCTTTTCCCACCTATACCATTATAACCGGAGTGGCATCACATGCCTCCCAGCCCCAGGCCAGGTGATCTGAATTACAATACTTCCCATCTTCCTAGGCCCCTGTCAAAAACATCCACTCGCTCAGAGGGAATGGAAACCAGGGCTGCCGGCTGTCACTTTCACCTTGTCTTTAAAGTCCCATGCAGCTCAGGGCTTTTATGAAAGTATATCTTGGCAGTTGCAACTGTCTCACGCTAAAATTAAGAAGTCAAGAGCCTTATTTCATAGAAGCTCAAATTCCTGGCAACAACCTGTACCTTGTCTATTAGGAGAAATGAGTGGGTCTATATATGATTTGGGGCCTTTGCAGAGGTTTGGTTTAGATTGTCTCCAACTCCCTGAGAAGGTACATTTTCCAAGCCCAAGAATTTATCAGCATTACCTGCATCCGCAAACCTGTCATTTACATAGACTGTATATTCCTTTGGAAAAAAAATAATAACTCTGCTTTGTAGCTAGAAATTTCCTTTGACTTGATCGTGGCTGTGGGCTGAACTGATGTGACAAAGGGGGTTGCTAGAGAGACCCTATTATAAAGGTGTGGTAATAATTGTTTTCCAGAGGAAGTAACTGAATACATTCCATTCTTGTTGCAAATATACAGCTGATGAAACATACATGTGATTGCAATGGAAGAACAGCTCAGATTTGCTTAGGGTTTTAAACAACAAATTCAATTTCATTCAACTTCTCCCCCTTCCCCCTATAATAAGAATCTCATAGACTATTTCAGTGTCTTGCTTCCCAAAGACAAGACATATATACATTGTGCATACGTTTGTCTATGTGTGCATATGCTGCCCACACTGTTCCATTTTAAATCTCTACTTTTCTCTGCTTAGGAGCAAGATAAACCACCAGGTAATAACTCCTAGGCAAGGCAGGAGAGCATGGCACTTATTTTTAAAACATCAATAAGTCCCCAGGAAGCTGCCCTGCAGGGAAGGCTCAGAAATGCTTTTCCCACCACCTTATAAGTCTCACCTTCTTGGGCCCAGGGGAGACACAACAAAATAGCAGAGACCACACAATTCTGCCCCCAGAAGCAGCTCCCCTCCCCAAACACACGAAGTTCTACAACTAGCTTCTGCAAAGGGGAATAGCATACATCAGCATTTCCCAAATATGTTTATCCCACAACCTCTTTTGATGAATCATAAGATTAATGTTTTGTGAATCAGTTTGGGAATCATTGCTTCACTAAAGATGCCTTGGCTAAGAGAATAATTGAGAAGAGAGAGGCCATCCTGGTATTTTCTTACCTCTCATTATTTGGCAACCTTTACTGGCTCCTGGATCTTCACTGTCAGCAGAGGCATAGGGATTTTTCAAGAGCTAAAACAAGGTCTCCTAGGGAATTCAGATTCCCTAGGAAATAATTCCAAGACCAAATGGTCTCCCAGAGATAGAGGTCTCCCTCATTTGGGGTCCCCATAGCTAGGATGCACTACTATACAACAGTAGATCCATGCCTGAGTACGTGTTGGATTTCTTGGTAGTAGATACACCAGATGTGAGAGAGGATCCCCATCAGCCATCCTTCCCCCTCCAGAGCTCTAACAGGCACACATTTCTGGGCCTGAAGCGTAAGTAATAACTTCCTTCTCATTGCCCAAATGTGACCCAGGGCAGGCAAGGGGAACCACTTAGACTGTGATTCTCGCCATTCCTGGAGGGATAGCCAGCCTCTGCACTGGGAGAAACCTCATCAGGAGGCCTATGGCAGAAACCTAACACCTTTCATACCCTTGGAGAACTGAATGGTAAAGTACCAAATAGGTACTGAAAATACTCAAAAAAATAGGTACAGAAGAAGCTTGCCTTCTTTCCAAGGGTTCTTCCTAGACCAGCTACTATGGGCTTCAAATCCTTGGCCATTCACACCAATTCTTTGGTTGACTTAAATTTTGATTCTGCATCTACCGGGGCCCCAAATCCCAGGAACAACAGCAGAAGCTCATGACTTCCTGACTTTCCTAATTACCAACTGGATCCATTCATTCCCTTGCCCCTTCAGGGACAGGATCAATGCTAAATGTAGAGATTAGGGGATTACCATTCAATTCAAAACTGGTCCACCCAGGTTAAACTAACTGAGTTAACAAAGGCATTTAACAAAAGAAAAGTTTGAAGTCTAGAAAATGTCTCTATTAAATTGGGTGAGATTGAAAAGAAAAAACATCAACCTGGGTGGGAAAAAGTTCCTGGAAGCAAGTACATTCAATTAACTGATACAGCTATATCATATTTTTCCTCTTTCCATGAGGCAAAACTAACTCAGAACAGAACGTAGCCATTTAAGTAATGATTGCAAAATAATAGTATTAAAAAGTTAAATTTGAAGAGAGCTTCTTGGGTAACACACTCTGTAAAGCCTTCTATGGTTGTCCATGGTATCTTATCCTACTCTACAGATGAAAAAACTGAGGCTTACAGAAGTTAAGGGACCAGCTGAAGATCACCCAGCTACGAAGTAATGAACCTGGGATTTGAACCCAACTATGTTTGAATCCAGAGTCAAAATTCCCAACCAGTACATTCAATAATATACAGGCTGTAACGTCCTCCTGACCTGCAGCATTGAGGAGACCCCAAACTAACTTCTCATACAACTAGCCTGCCGTGCTCCCAACACTACTTGGGTTCCCTCCCTGTATCATCACTGAATCCTCACCGTGGTGCTCTGAGATGGGCCCTATCTCCATTTTATGTAGAGATAACTGGGACTTAGAAAGGTTACATGTCCCATGTCATACTGTTAGGAAGTGGCAAGCTTGGCCAGTGACCCACCCTAAGCCATGCCACTCTTAAAGCCATCACGTTAGCTACCTTTGTACTAAAAGTTTCCTTTACACATTTGGAAAAACATGAGTTGTATGGAACTGTCTGGGTATGCTGACAATCATGACAAGCTTCCCTCTGCAAATCTCCAGAGTAATCTCTTTGTCCCCCAGTTTTGAAAACCGAGCAGCTGGCCCCAAGCAACCAGCACTGACTCAATATGGCGTCCATCATGCTGAAAACTTTCAAGGGAACATTGGTAGCAAATGTTCCTCAAGTTATAAAATTCCCCTTGAGTGGTGTCACAAAACATGGAGGGTTTTATGCAAGCCTGGGCCTTTCTCCAGCTCCTCTTCCCAGGGCTCCTGTTTGGATTCCTCCACTTAGGAACTGTCAGCTTGTAGAGCAGGGGTCGGACGCTCTGTGGAAAGCTGTGGTAGCAGGTGCCAATTGTTTTAGCCACTAACAGATGTGTGCCTTCCCGCTTCCCTCTCCTCAGCACCCAATATACTATGGACTGAAAACCCTTCTCTCCAGCTCCCACTCTTAATAACACAGGGTAGCTCAGGATCCAAGCTTGAGGCCCAAGTGGATGCCTAGCAAAGTCTTTGGCAAGTTTTCTAAGAACTTCTTCCTCTCTCCCAGGCTGGCTTCCTCTGCCTGCTGGACAAGTGTCAGCAACTCTCGCACAATCCTAGGCTTTCATCTCAGAGGACAGCCGCATGTTAAGTTTGATCTACTCACTTTCCATTTTGTGTTTTGCCATTATCAAATATTCAAGTGGAACTAATGAATGTCTTTTACTTCTCTCGAACATAAAGAGTCTTGAAGAAATTGAACCTCCAGAGCCTGCTAACTTAAGGGAATGAGTCTAGTCTTTGAGAAAATGAGTTTGTTATCCCCACCCCCCCCAAACAGTTCTCGGCTTTTTGTGCCCACCTAAAAGGATAATAATATCTTCACCATTACTATGCCAGCAATAAAAATGTTTCTTTCCCCAGGAGGCAGAAACACATTTTCTGACGGAGCCTAGGAGACAAAATGTTAAATTTGAATTTCTTTTCCTTAGAATATCTTTAAAATACCTGGGATTTGCCCCTGAGTTCTGTGCAGTCTGTAGTTCCTCCCAAAAAACTCATTTATTTTTCATGCTGTCTAGAGCTAGAGTTTGATTTTCCTCCAGTCCCATTTCTATCTCCCCTGGAAACTTCCAGAGGAAGGACCCTGATACCTAAGGGAAGAGCAGCCTGGAAGAGAAGTATGGAAGGGCTGGCTATTGAGCAGAGCCCGCAATGGTTTCATGAGGAAGAAGGTGACATTGGACAGCACGTCTCAGTGATTGTTCTCCTTTTCCTTTCCTGAGGTTCCCAGATGGAGCAAGTCCCTGAGAGGTTCTGGGGAGAGCTCTCTCAGCATCTGCTTGTAACGCTTCATCACACCATTTCACAGCTGTGTGAGGAAGAAACCCAATGTGGGGCAGGATGAAGCTGACACACCTTCTGCCAGCATAGTCCACAACTAAGGGGAACCAAATGGGAGCCATAACAAGGCTCTCGTCAAAACTATTTAGAGCATTCAAGTCCTGAACCAAAAAGATTCTCATGACATGAGCCCTACAGACAAAAAGGAAACATTTCCCATACTTCCTTACCTGAGCCCCAAACCACCCCTCAAAACTGTGGGGTAACCATCTCTTAAACTCTGGAGAATTCTGAAAGAACAAGGATGGAGCCTATGTGAGGTTCAGAATTCAATCTGCCAGCATCAGATAGTCCAAACAGGCTAATAAAGTATGAAACTGCTCTCAGATAAATGAGGGCAGCAGTAGCTACAACTGGACCAAGGCACTGGCGCTGTAGCGAATGCTGCCTCAATGGACACAGCAGCCCGGGCCCCCAGGGTCCTGCTTGTTGATCTGTCAGGCGTAGCTCCTTCTCATTGCTCTACTGGTCATATAGACCCAATATATGCCTTCCCATCCACACCCATTCTTAATCTGTTCATGTTCAGCAACACTTTCCAACCTCAGTGAACCGAGCTTCATCTGTCGACAGAGATCCTCTGCCCACAGCCCAGCCCATCAATACCTCAAGATCACCCAACACAAACCTGTATGGGGGCCATTCAAGCATTTTAAGTAGAGGAGGAATGCCAACACACTGGACCGTTAGGAAGGTCACACTGACCTCAATGCAAGGAATGGAAGAAGAAATAGAAAACTTGTTAGAGGTTGATACATTAGCCTAGGCAAAATATAATAGACTAGATAAGAGTAATGAAAGAGGAACGAGGGAAAAGATGGTGGTGTTAAGAAATATTTAGGCACTAGGATAAATAAGATGTCAGCGTGGAAGATGTGCCTTATGTGGAGAAATAAAGAAGTGCATGTCAAAGATAACCCCTGGTTTGAGATATATATATATATATATATATATATATATATAATATTTTTATATTTCTGGCTGGACAATACCTGGCATGGTGGCAAATACTGAGTTGGAACACCAGAGAAGAAGCCAATTTGAGGGAAAAAGATGTCAAATTCAATTTTCTATGTATAGAGTTTGGAGACTTTGTGGGACATTATCTGGAAACATTAAGTGGACAGTTGGATATAGATCTGGAACTCCAGAGATACATCTGAACTCAATATAAAAATGTTGGAGATTTTTTTAAAAGATTTTATTTATTTCTTTGAGAGAGAGAGAGAACATGAAAGAGGATTGGTCAGAGGGAGAAGCAGACTCTCCACTGAGCAGGGAGCCTGATGTGGGACCCAATCCCAGGACTCCAGGATCATGATCTGAACCAAAGGCAGTTGCTTAAACAACTGAGCCACCCAGATGCCCCCCAAAATGTTGGAGTTTTTAAGCACAGGTGGGATCAAAGGTGTGTGGCCGAATATGAATGCTCCAAATCAGGGGAGATCCAAGGAAAGAACTCTGATGCACCCAAGACTTCATACCTTAGAATACAGTTTCTGAAAGTGATTCATAAGCAGTGGGGAGACAGAAAGGAGGTGCACACAGAGGAATGTTGGGAAACCCCAATGAAGAATGGCCCATCGTGTCTCATAACACAAAAACACATAATATTAGACTTTGAAAATGGTCTACAGGATTTAATGACAAAGAGATCTTAGGGACCTTCATCTGGCTAGATTTTTGCTGCAGAGAATGAGCGAGAGTGACGCTCGTTTAAGGTGGGCTGAGGAGAGACTGGAAAGTGAGGAACTGGAAGAATGAATGGATACAACTCTTTGAGAAGTTTGGCTGTGAAAGGAAAGAAAAACCAGGGAGGGTGGGCTGAGGACACCATGGAGAGTTTTATTTTTGTTATTAAGATGGAGAGTTTTATTTTTGTTATTTCAACGCTGACTGCAGTGAGCCAATTGAGATAAGAAAGGAGATAACTGGTAGATGAAGTTCCCCGAGGAAGCAGGTGGAAGGGATCTGGGATCCAAGGCATAGGCACCTCTTCCTTGTAGAGAGAGGGGGACAAAGGTAAAAACCCACAGAGCTCTAAGGAAGTGGGTTGAATGAGAGGCTGGAAGTTAGGGAGTTCCTGCCAACCCTGCATCAGATGCCAGCAGTAGCACACTCTCACCCCACCATTTTATCATCTAAAAGAAGAAATAAATTTGTTCTATCAGGAAAACTGGAACATATTGGTGGGTGTTAGGAGGAGGCAGATTTTGAGTCAAGAGAAGAAAAAAATTTCTAACAACTGGAGCTGTCCAGCCACAGCACAGCAGCTATGGTGAGCTTTAGTCTGTCAGAGGCAGTGTTCAAGCAGAGAACAGAATGCTGTAGCCTTCCTGACCAATCTCAATGAATCTTGTACTGGAAAGAAGTTTGAGCTACAGAGTGTCTGAAGACCCTTTCAACTATAAACTATGTCTGCTTTCAAGGTAGCCCCTCATTCCCAGGAATCCTGGAATTGGCTCCTGTCTTGCCAGTGAGAGATCCTGGAGGTTCTTGGACCACCAGTGCTAGAACTGCCATTTGCAGACATGCCCCAAAGGGGTTGTTCAGGAGAAAAAACATGACTGCTAATAACCAACCCCATTTCCTAAAATTTCACTGTTGGAACTTAATCCTGTGAAGCTTTGCTGACCCCCAAGAATTCCCTGTGAAAATATGAACATACTGAGAAGACTTCCCATTTTCCATTGGCATTAGCCAATATCTGAGAGCAGACCTTTGTGGGGATGGGCAGTCCATTGTCATGGCTGAGATCTAGATTCTAGTATCCTTCTGCTGGACTTTACATCCTACTCCCTCAGTTTCAATGTGTTGACCTTTGGTGAGTTATTGAAATTTTCTAAGCCTATTGAAGAGGTAAAAAAATCCAGTACTTAAAAAAAAAAAATCCAGTACTTAGAAAAGTGCCCAACACATAGTAACCACTCAATAAATAGTCATTAAACCCACAGATGGGGCAGCAATGACGGGAACATGGGACAGAGTACAGTCATGGTTGATAAGAAAATACTGAAGAAATAACATTTGCTTCATAATCCTCCAACAAAATTTATAACTTGAAATTTGCCCAAATAGCAATCTTTCAGAAGATGTTTCAAGTTAAAATTATTAACTCTCCAGAAAACACAAATGTATTTGTATTTCCAATGAAAAAGCATTCTGAGCTATAAAGATCGGCTGAGAAAATGGATTCAGGTTCCTCTTCATCTTGCTTTAGGGGGCTCATTTCAGCTTGGCTACAGATGCTGTACAATTTCCCCCCAAATCATATTGGTAACTGACACGTATTTAGTACTCAACCATGAGCCAAGCAACTTAATTATACATGCTATCTATAATCCTCATTAAAAGAAAACCCTACAGGGCAAGAGTTAGTCCCATTTTACAAAGAAAGAAAGATGGTTTAGAGAAATTTCAATAGCTTGTCCAAGGTCACACAGCCAATAGCAAGGTCAGGATTCCAAGTCATGTCTGTCTGATTCCAAGTCGTGTCTGTCTGTTACCGTGCCCCATATCTGCTCCATGAAATACCCTACTAGATGGTGAACTTCTTGCACACAGCGTAACACCTTTGTTTCCCCTGCCTGACCCAGCTCTATCACATGGGAAGTGCTAAAGAATGCCTGTTAAATTCCCAAACAGGAGCTTGGTCCTTTCCATATTGTCAGCTACTGTTGCCCTGTCTTGTGCCTTTCGAACTTCCAACAAACAACAGTCCACTCATGAGTTTGAGTTCCCAAATTTCTTCACTTCCATCCCTAAGAAGTAAATCCTGACACCTCAGAGGCCATAGGAAATCATTCCACTGCTTGGTCTATAACTTCGAGAGAACATATCGACACTTCCCAGTCTATAGTAACCAACAGTGGACACTTACCTAATATTTAGTACAAATGGAAACAAGGAAAGCCAAGATCACAGGGATGCAAAGACAGAGCCTCCCCTATGGCTGAGTTAGGAAGGGGAGTCTGACACTTTTGGCTCAGCCCAGCACACTCCATGTTCTTTATCACCCAGCCTTCCCTGCTCTGTGCCTCTATGCCTTCTGCCAGGATGTTTTTCAACCTGGGCCCTACACACATGCATTTCTTCCTCTGTGGTGTGATTTATAGAACTTCCTTCATCTGGCATGCTTATTCCTATTACTTGGCCAATTCCTACCCATGCTTCAAAGACTACCTCCAGGAAGCTTTCCCTGATTGTTCAACCCCTCTCCAATCTTCGTCTCTTCATTTCTAACCCAAACCATAGCCTAGACATAGCTGTGTGTAGCCTCTTGTCACCAATGCTTCATGCCTGCACTCCAAGTCTCCACAAGAAGACTGAGCATCACTGGCAAGAAAGAATGGTGGTTTCTATTCTCCCCTCCCCCATTCCAGTCCTTGCTCATTGAGCCCAAAGCCACAGGATATCCCCAAACCAAGTTTCTCATGCTGCAGTACTCAAAATGCTCCACCCTGGTGAGCATGGGAGATGCCCTTTCCATGAAACCCAAGCACCATCCTCATCCCATTGGCTTTCCTAAATTATCTCTAACCAGATTATCCTTCTCCCACAGAACACAGAATCCTCCAAGGATGGATGCCGGCCCCAGTTCTTCAGCTAATTGTTCTCATCCTCTTCCGATACAAGTAAGGAATTATCCCTTCCAAAGCAGTATAGTCCTGGAAAGACATGAGTGGTGATTCATGCACGGGTGAGGGCGGGCGTGGGGGCAGGAGAGAAATGGGAGAAGAGAAGAGAGAGAGTATCCAGGCTGGCTATGGAGCCACAGAATGAGGCACATTAACCAATTTAGTCAATTATGCAGCTGAAGCAATTAAATAACCTCACAGTGGTAGGAGGAAGTGTAAACAGAGCCCACAACACCACCCTGTAGGCCAACAGAAAAACAAGCCTGGCTGTTGTGGTGGAAAGTCATTGCATCCATGTCTTTGGCATCCATTTACTTCTTTCATAGGTAATAGAACAACTCCACTTGGGAAATCTATTCCATGCATTTGAGTAGGGCTCACCTCCGGGTGAGATGGGCCTTGTTCAGGGATTAGTTGAGTGTGCCTTCCCCCAACCTCAGTGGTTAATTCCAGGATGGGCATAGGACATGACAGAGCTGATTGGAATCATACCTGAGAACAGAAATACAGATACTGAAGGAAATCAGCCCCTCCTTCTTCTGGATTGTGAACTTTGAAGATGCTAGGTTGGGACTGCCAGCAGCCATCACTCTCCCCACAAATGGAGAAAGCTTAAAGCATAAGCAAAAATCAAAAGCATAAAGAGAAAGCAAAAGCATAAAGGCAATATGCTAAGGGGAGCCTATGCAAAGGATTCAAGAGGTAGAGAGAAAAGGGAGCTTTGATGGTTCATTCAAGCCCTAGATCCAGCCATGCCTGAAGCCTGTAGACTTAGCACTTACAAACTTTTCCCTCAAACTAGTTAGATATGGGTTTCTAGGGGTTTGTTTTGCTTTTTTGTTTGGTTTTTATGAAACACACATCCAAATAATACAGTCACTGAGACTAGGAGCTGATATTCCAGGGGGAAAAATACCAAAAATCAGAGAGATCTATAAAAGAATACCATCCCCAAATTTTCTTGAAACTGCAATTTAGCAGGACTTTCAGCCTTCTGCACAAGGGAAGCAGCCTACCAAGCTATATTTCAACTAACAAAAGAGAGCCATAAGTCTAAAGCTCAGGGAAGAATGCTTGAAAGGGAATTATCTTGCTCTTCCCTTACAATCCAATCTAATCTAAGCTTCAGGGAAACTGGAAACACAGTCTTAATTTGACCAGGGACCCACCCACTAGCTTCTGTGCACTCAGTTCTGAGTCTAAACATCTTCCAAAAGTCTCTCACTTAAGTCAGGGGTCAGCTTTTCTAATGTCCCACCTGGACGCCGACCACTGTGCAAGAATTTCCACAACCACCTTGGCAGGGGTGGGGTGGGATACAGAGACGGAGACCTTGCCAAGTTACTCTCCTGATAGCCACCCAAAGTGTTGTCCTCTCTCGTTTCCCAGGTAGAACACCAAGGAGGCATCCACAGCTCCCTGAAGGACGGAGAAGCAAGCTATTAATTACAGGAAAGATGTATCCCTTCAAGATGATTTGTGCAGGGAACTAATCTTCCTGTGGTGGGCGCTCACACAGACACACGCTCCAACAGAGCTTCTCTGGGCAGAGCTGCCATCGATGCAAAACTGCTCCAGCCCAAAAAAGTGCCTCATATACTGTCCATGAGAAGTCCCCCCATGAGGAGGGAGAGTACAGTTCGTCCTCTGGTGCCACCAGCAAGCACACAGTGGAGGCAGAATGTTGATTCTCCAAGGACCTTATGCAGAGTCAGAAAACAAGGGACATGAAAAAGAGAAACAGACACCGTTTTCTCTGGGAGCTGATCCTCGGAGCTCAGTTCGGGACCTTGCACTCTCTTGCACAACCACAAACTCAAGCCAAGATGGAGGCTCTCAACCCTGGCTACACATTCAAATCACTGGAGTAGCTCTAAAATTTTTTGATGTCTGAACCTTAAAATCAGGATTTTCAGAGAAATCACCTCTTGGAGGATGGAAAACCATTGAGTCAACCATTTTTCCATCCATTTCCTGTCACTTCCAAGGCACCCTCAGTCCAACTGGTCCAGAGGAACCAAGATGACATCAGGGTCTCTGTTCCTCAATCCTCCCTCTGCTTCCTTGAGACACACAAGTTTCTAGTTGGCATTAAGCAAGACTTCACCAAAGCGTGAGGACCCTAGAAGCTAAAAGCAAAAGTTCTAGGGAAAAAAAAAAAAACAGACTAGAACCCAGCTGGTGGACAGCTCTTCCAGATCCTCCTTCAAGACAATGACTATTGAATGGATGTCTTGGAGGGGTGCACAGATGCACAGAAACACTGAGTGGGGGATGGGCTTCGTGCTCAGTCACCCCATCCCCAGCCACAGGAGACTAGATGCGGTTGGCGGATCATACTGTCTCCCTGGGATTGTAACACAGCTCTTGTAGCCAACCTCGGTTGGTGTTTAAATGGCAAAGACATTTTGACCCATGTGCAGAAAGGATTAAGCTGCTAAGAAAGAGAAGAGAGGAGCAGACACTGATGATAAGCAGGAATAAGCCAGAATAGGGCAAGTTACCCCATCTCTTGGTGCCTTTCAGGCTCCAGCCTGTCATGAAGCGGCAGCCATCCCTGTTCTGGGCTCCAAGAAACCCTTTGCCCCAATGGGGAGCAAAGTAACTGACAGCCTTTCCTGACTGAACACACACCCCATCGCTCCTGCCTCCTCATTTCAGAAGACTTGTGGCACAGTGGAAAGAGAGGCTCTGGCTCAAGGATCCAGATAAGTGGTTTTCCATGAGAGACCTTGAGCACACTTGTCTGTGCCCCTGTTTTCTCATTTACAAAATGGGGGCCCAGTAAAGCCTTAAAAAATTAATACACACCACAGTCTCCAAACAGTATCTGGCATGTTTGCTCTTAAATAAATTCCAGTAAAAGTCATATTTTACTTGTCTCTAAAATTAAGTACTTTTTCCTTCCAGTTCCAGGAAGAGAATCATATTGCCCATTAACTCAGTGGACAAGTGCTCTGGTTTCCCTGAGTATGCGGGAGTGTTTTATGGGATGTAACTGGGAATCACATTGCCTATAACAACAACTACAACAACAATAATAATAATAAAAATGCCCAGTGACATTGCAGGCGATACTACCAAAGGGGGTTGATAGAAAGTGGTCACTGAAAACATCAGGCCTGACCAGGCTGGTCATAGAGTCTTCACAAAGAAGCTGGGATTTGAGTTGCCATGCTATGTGATGCCAGGCATCAGGAAGGCCACAGTGCCCCTCCACCACATTCCCCACCATCCCTCCTGGGAGAAACTGGAAATGCCACCAAAAGGCATTTTCCACACTGTAAAGATTTCTCATGATCACATTTCCACTAAGGGCCCAGTAGATTCTATTTTTAGATGAGGAAGTTTGGGTTTGCAGTTAATCAGAAACCAATGTCTTTTTTGCTTCTAGAGGAAGAGTAGACTTGGCCATGGCCATGAACCTGCCCAAGAGCCACCTGCAGATGGTTCCTGTAGCAAGTGAGTTCCTGTATCTCTACCCAGGACCATGCTCTGCCTTGGGACCTTACTCATCTGTGCTTGGGAGTGCCAGAAAGTGACCAACCAGGTGTGACTCTCTGCCAATGATGATAGGAATTCATGGTACATATCCCCATGTTTTCTCTTCTCAGTATGAGGGGCAAGGCCAGTACTGAGATGTGTTCCAGACAATTTCTCAGAGACGATGTAGCAGGACAGAGCCCCACAGCCCATAGTGCTTCCTAGTCATCAGCTCACCCTTTACTGGGTTTCCTCCCACTCCCCCCCCCAACTTCACAGTGATTTCTGAGTCATCTTGCTCGATTGACTGCTTATAGCAAATATTCATCTCAGAGTCTGTTTTTAGAGGAGCCCAAACTGAGCCTTGCAAGAGACCCTAAAAGCCAGGTGGAGTGTGGGTCACCCTGAGAAAACATTCCTCCACTCCTGTCATGCCTACTTCTCCTGGAACAATCTGGAAAGTTTGCTCCTGCATCTCTCCCAGTGGGTCTAATCATGTTTGTTCCTGTTCTCTGCTCATCAACACCATTTGCTTCTGGTCGGTGGGTCTCTGCTCCTGCAAGTGAATGAGCAACATGTCTTGGATGTTTTTTTGATGCGTCTTTACAGGTTTGGTGCTCAGAAGGTCTACTTGAACCAAATGAACTGTTAGATGAAGGGAAGGGAAGTCAGCTAAATCCCTGCATAGGCCCCTACTGGTCCCACTCAGCGGAGCACTGGAGATAAAGCAGAGCCCAAGTTAGGCATTCATGTGACTGAATCCTCCTGTAGGTAAATAAACTGGCCAACTTCCCTGCTTGACCTGTGAGCTGGGTGTTGGTGAGCGGGAACAAGCCATTAACCTAGGTGGGCATTATCCCAACTCCCTAAAGAATGGAAGCCCCAAGCCCAGGCTACTGGGTAGGAAAATCAGGATGCTGGTTCCTAGCAGACGAGACAGGTGCATCACAAGGCTGCACATAATTCCCTCGGCAAGACTCTGCTAGAAGTCTTCAGCCCATTTTCAGTAAATGCCATCCTTCTTTGAAGAGTGGAATGAGATTGGCTCAGAAGGAGCCATAGGAAATCAAAAAGAAGCCATGCCTCCTGCTTAGTCACTCGGCAGTGATCAGTGGCAGGGTCATTTACCAAAAGGATCTGGGCTTCCAAGACAAGAAAGGCGGGTAGAGGACATAAGCCAGTGAGGCCCAGTGATCACTGGAGAGCCACGCACTCAGCCCATGAGATGTGATCAGTTTCCTTTTTCCTGCTGCATCCACCTATGGGCAGGGGATGTTGAAAGTAGGAGGCTTGGTGTGGGAAGCAAGGACTCTCCCAGGCACACAGGGCTCTCCGACTTGGCCATGCTTGAGAAGGAAGCTGAGAAGAAGAGAAGGGAGAGAAGAAAAGGAAGAAAGGGGGGCGCCTGGGTGGCTCAGTGGGTTAAGCCTCTGCCTTCGGCTCAGGTCATGATCTCAGGGTCCTGGGATCGAGCCCCACATCGGGCTCTCTACACAGTGGAGAGCCTGCTTCCTCCTCTCTCTCTCTGCCTGCCTCTCTGCCTACTTGTGATCTCTCTCTCTCTGTTGAATAAATAAATAAAAATCTAAAAAAAAAAAAAAAAAGAAAGAAAAGGAAGAAAGAACCAGGCAGCTGAGGCGATTAAACTGAAGGTATCTCAAGGACAAAATCCATCTTGAGCAGGTGCTCCACAGAAGTGTCAACAGGAACCCCCTCCTTCAACAAACACTCACTGAGCACCTAGTACGTGCCAGTCCCTGAGCTGGGGGCTGGGAATTTGAGAGGCACATGCTACACCTTCTCCAGCTTTTCCCACCATGCAGAAAAGAAGGATTTGGAAAAAATAAATAACGTCAATGGATGTCAAGGGAGTGTTACCTAAGTGAAATCATAGAGGATGTTGAACAAGGGCAGCGAGAGCAAGCCCATCTCACTGTGGGGCAAGCTCTCCAGAATCTCAGAGTGAGGTCTCTAAAAACGAGGAAGGAGCTACCATCAGCCAGAAGGAGGCTGGGGGAGAGGGATCTTCCGAGCAAAAGAAAGAGCAGGTGCAAAAGTCTCAAGGCCAGAAAGCCTGTCTTCTCTGCAGAAGCTGGGGAGAGAATACAAGCAAGAGATTGGTGGGAGAGAGTTCTGGAAAGGCAGGGAGAGGTTTCACCTGATTAAACTGTATCCAGGTTCTACCAAAGAGGGGATTGGTGAATGACATTTCATCTGCAAAACTTACTCAGAACGCACAGAAAGAGACACTGGTGGGGAATATGAATGAGAAGGTAGGGGGGCAAGGAAGAAGAGTGAGTAGCGAGGACAACAGATACTTCAGGATAGACTAGATCCCGAGACACGCTAGCAGGGAATTTTCCAGGATTGAAGAGAAATGGCTCAGACTGGAGAAGCATTAGTCATGAGCAGGATACATTTAAGGAGTTTCAGAATTGCTAACCAATACCCTTGTGAGAAATGAATTTACCAGTTATTATGTTTGAGTATAATTCATTCTGCCTTTTTTTTTAAACTAGATACTGTAAACACTGTTTTCCTAAGATCACTCCAAGGTCGCTCCTTCCTTCCCGTTACGCCTCAGTGTGATGCTGTAATTGGTTTTAAATACAGTTAGACTCACGGGTTCTAGTCTGCATTCCAACCCCCACCCCACTGACCTTCCCCTACCCCCGCCAACACATACACCCTAATTGATTTTTTTACATTTATATACAATAATATATATTTTTATAGTCTGTTGTTCTGCACACTTTGATAAATGTGTGGTCACGTACCTGCCACCACAGTTTCATACAGAACAGATATATTTATCATTTAGGGTCTATAATAATAGCCCCATTTTACATTTGAGGAAATGGAGGCACAAAGGAAAAAGTAACTTTACCTGAGGTCTCCCAGTGTGACCCAATGTCAGGTAAACAAAGAGCTAGGTTTTTGCTTGGGAGGTCTTGGCTCCAGAATACCAATTTTAAAAAAATCCCGATGTTGAACCATCTTGGATTTCCACCTGCAGCCCCAGTCTACATGAACAGCTGATTGCCAAAACCCTGCCACAAAGAAATCTCCCATGTGCCTCTACTGGAATCCTCAGTCAGTGACACCACTAGAGGCATATGGAAAGCCTGGCCCAACTTTCTGGAAAAAGAGTCATGAGGACAAAAATAGCACCCCTTTGCAAATTGTCAAATAGGTTGAGGTTAAAGGGTAGAATAAAGGGGACAGATCTTAACCTCTGGCTCAAGATTTACTGAGGATTATTTTAATCCTCCAACTTTTGACCCTTTGAAGTCACAGATCACATCACATTCATCTCTACAGACCTAGTACTTAGCACATGGCAAGTGTTTAATCAACATTTGTTGGATGAATGAATGCATGTACCAATAAAAGAAAGCTACAGACTTAAATATCAAGAGGTACCAGAAAGAGCCATGAGCCCCAGGACATGCTTCCTTTTATAAATGACATCCTACACCCTTCCCGTCAGATGGGAAGCCCTGTACTCCATCCTCTTCATCTTCCCACCAGGGTCTCAGACATCATGGTCCCCATGCTTGTAGCATAGCAGAGACCACAGACATGTCCGAACTGTTATCTGTGCAATGGGCCTTAATGTTTTTCTGTAGTCCTTTTAGCCACATGGGACTATGTGGCAATGCGAGACAACATGAGGCAAAGACAAGGATGGATAGATGGATGGATGGAGGGATGGATGGAGAGATGGATGGATGGATGGACCAAAAGCCTGCACTAAATTTCAGTGAAAGCTACGCTTCTATGCTCCTTGAGGACAAGATTTATTCTGTCCTCCTTTACAGCCACAGCCCCATGTCTAACACTCTGCCCTACACATAATACTTTCTCAGTAAATATCTGTTGAATAAAAGGGAAATGAAAAGAAAATGGCTGACAAGCAGTCTTCCTGTGCCAAACGCCAAAAGACAGAGGCATTCTTCGCTTGTCTACATACTCCTATACGTTTGACTCCTGTGTCTCAGCTTCTATAACAGGTTTTACTAACTCTGAGGAGGAAAATTCAAAGACTACCTCCTTCTAGACTGGTTTTCGCACACACAGCCCCCACAAGTTGGGAACACCTAGAAGTTAAAAGGCTTTCTAAAGCCCTAAATGGAAGAACACAGAGCAAGGGGGACAGAACCTTCTCTAGGGTTCCTGATAAGATCTGTTTGCATACCATCAAACTTCACCACACCCACGAGAACCCACACCCCCAAGAACCAGAACCTGATGTTCAGAGGCACAGTTCTCCCTATAGACCAGAAAACATAGCATTGCCAACAACATCCAGGGAGACCCTCACCAGAGAAAGTTGGCCTGAATGACCATGAAAAGGCAAGCCAACAGTCCGTGGTGGCAGATCTTCTGGGTATGACCCTAAGAAAGAGAAAATGATATTTCCAAAAGGCCTCATGTTCCTTTTGTCATGTTGGGTTCTAGGAAGGGAAGGAGGGCATGTTCTCCATTCCAGCCTGTAGTAGGGCCTCCACCAGATCATTCCTTTTATGAGATCATGCTTCCTGAGTCAACAAGAGCATCACACTGTCCTTGAAATCAGTGTGAATATGCGTGAGTTAAAAATAACTAGAGTGTTGCTTGGTCCCCTGGGCATTCCCTGAAGAACTCCTGCCAAGGAAAGGCTCTGCTCCTTGGGGGAAAGAATTTACAAGAGAAGACTGAGTTTCATAAATCATAAAATTATTTCCATAGAAGCAAGCTTTTCTCCCCAGGACACACAAGACCACAATGAAGAGCCCAGCTTTGAATAAAGTTCCTCATAGAGACAGCATGCAAATGCGTACTCTCAGAATCTGCAAATTAGGATTTGGGGCACCCTGCCTATTGCAATAGAGTAGGTCCTTGTTAGCAAAATCCAATACAAGTGTTGTCCAAACCCATCAGATGCCCACCCATGAGTCACCCGCGCTAACTCTACAGAGCCCGTCTGCTATGTCCCGTCACTCATTCACCTGCCCTCCACCAGAGTATTCTTTGCTTCTCTGGTCCCTCAGAAAGACAAGCCCCTCTCACAACAGATGACTGTGAGGCTGAGGGAACACAGAGCATGACCGCAAGTGCTGAATTCACCACCATGCTCACAAAGGGCCCAGATGCCTGACTTGAAATATGCTAAGGTCTTGTCCTGTCACCATCCCCTATCCTGGGTGGATGGGATGATCGTGTAGTTGGGTTGTGTTGGCTGTTCTCCATGAGTCTCCTCAGCTCCATACTCTGGCCTTCTCTGCCGCAAGGAACTACACCACCAGGGCAGGAGTTGCTGCCGGCCTTCCGGGGGGCTCCCTCAAGGGAGGCACTGCCACAGAGACGAGGGTAGGAGAAGACGTCACGTCCCCTAGTGCAACCCCTCCCTGCTTGGGACTACATTGCTGACATGGCTGCCTCCCTCTACACTTCACACTTCAGCCCCTGCCAGCAGCCACTTCACTTGCAGCACTGGAACCCCTGTGACCCTATTCTGCATCTAAACTCCTCAAACCTATAAATGGTGGTTGCTTCCTGATCCTGCTTCTCTCTGGGGGCCTCAACACCCCTGGTTGATCTCCAGAACCATGTCCATTCCTCTATATCTTCCCCCTCACCAAACTGTGCAAGAGCAATTGTGTTTCCTGACAAGAGGGCCTCTGGCTGGTCATGCGGTACAAGGGAAAGGTCATTGACCTGGGATTGAGGGGAGCAGAGTTCTACAAGCTGCTCTGCTTCTGATTAGCCCAAACCACTTGGGCTCTCTGGGCTACCACTCACTACCTCATCACCAGAACCAGGAGGCCGGATCTGCAGAGAGGCCCACACCAGTCTCTGGGCCTCCTTCTTTTCCACATAAACCCTAGCATTCCCTGAAGCATCCCTCTAGAACCCTGGGGCTCTGAGGAGAAGTGTTTGAAAGCTAGACATATCAGCCACTCTGGTTCTTCTTGTGACTTTGATATTTGATATACCGAGATTAGATGATCTTCTCTGGAGAATTAGCACAATGATTAGAATAGCAATGACTTACAAGGGGATCTTTGGGATTCACAAGCATCCTGGAGGGGATATCTAGGCACCCACTGCACCACAGACTGGGCCTTCCTGAAGCAAGGAGGCCGACCTTTCTTTTGTGCCCACCTGTCATTGGCCACGTCCATGGGCAGCAGGAGCCCCAGAGGGTGGTGGGCTCTCTCTGTGGCACCCATTCTTCTGAGGACAGGGCCCAGGAGGGGCACAGCTACACAACTCTGGCACCAGGGCATCTGGGGATCTGGGCAGGGCATGCAGCATCCCTGCATGGCACACCTGTGTCCAAGCATCTCTGGTTTTCCTTCCCATAAGCCACCATCCCCCTCCATATTCACAGCCTCCCTGTGGGGCAGGCCGAGCAAGAACATTTGACAATTACGTTTGACAAGTAACAGATAAGCATGTTCAACGCAACTCAGCCAGGGAGGCATTTCCCAAAGTCATACAGCTCACAAGGAGGGAGCCGTGACCAAAATCCAGGACTTAAGTGTCTTTTCCAAAACCACATATACAATTTATGTAGATGATTAAACCAAATTATTGACTTTAAGGTCTTCATATTTGGAATAGAGCCAACTTTTCCATATTTCTACTCAAGATTAAAAGCATGTCCTCTGGCTATTCTCCATAACGTCACAGGCTTACCTGGAAATGAAGACAAGTCTCTGGGAACCTTGGCCTCTTATCTGTACTTTCCCACGTGCTTTTGTGAACACTATCTCACACAGGTGGGGCTGTCTGGGCTAAGGTCACATAGCTGTTGAGCCCCAGCAAGTCTGCTGTAGAGCTCCTGTCCCTGGAGTCTCAGTCTGGAACTATTTCTATCTTCTCGTGATCCTTTAGTCACTCAACAAACATGTGCTGAGTTCTCCGCCAGTGGAGGTTAAGAGCAGCGATTTCCAAGGGGAAGGGACCACGGAGTGATGTGCGGGAATCCTCCTCCAAAGTGAGCCACAGCAGCCCATTCTGGGCAAGCCCCCTGCGATGGCTGTCCTGCTGGAAGCACAGTACCTGGGGTCTTCAAGTGCCCCTCACTAAAACGGAGAGAAAGCCATGACAGTAACAGGACTTATGATGGCCACCACCTAGCGGGGCTGGTGCCAGAGCGAGGCCTTCGTAGGGTTAGCAATAGAGTCAGCGTTTTTCCGCAACATCCATATGACTTGCCCCACTCTGTAAGATGATGTGAACAGGTTTCAGAAAATAGAACCACGCCATCCTCAAGCCCGGTCAGGCCCAGCTCCACAGGAAGCCGCTCTGAGCCTCGGGTTGGTGACCTCAACTCTGTGGGGTCTCTGCACCCCAGCGGGGCACCCTCCCCAAGTCTGGAGTGGCTGAGGGTGGTCCATGTCCTTGACCTGCCTCCTGCGTGAGCCTGGGGCTCCTGGGGCCCCTGGCACAGCTAGAGCCATGCTGCACAGGGTAAGGGCAGTGAGTCAACAAAAACTGACAGCGGCAGCTCCCTCCTCTCCCTGAACACAGTGGTGCCACGGGAGCTGTGTGTGCCCTTTCTGACGGCTTGTCTGTCTGCACATCTCCTGGGGAGGCAGAGCTGTGGATTCCCTGGCATCCTACCTTCCCTGTGAGCCATGTCTCCTGGCATTTGTCCAAGTCTAACACCTCCACGGTGGCCCTCCAAGGCTTCCGTTCACAGAAACTGTGAACACATCCCAGGGAGAGGCCTTTTTCTTTTTTCTTCCACTTTTCAGTGGAGATAAATCCAGGCAGAGGAGACCAGAGGGAAGAGGAGCACAGAATATAGGAGAGACCGAGGAGCTCTGGTGCAGGGTTCAGAGTGGCAGGTGCTCTCAGAGCTCATGGGAAGCCAGCCCAGAGAGGGTCACAGTTAGCTGGTTCCTACGCAGGGACTCACATTCCATAGAAAGCCATCCCTTTCTCCCCTGCCTCTAACAAAACAGGTCAGGTAAACAGACCCATGGATTCTGCATGCGTTTTCATCTCCATCTCTGAGAGCCCCCTTTCCTCCACCTAGCCATGGAAGGAGTTATAAAACCAGAATTCTTAGTAGCCAAGATCTCAGAAATAAGTTAGCAGGATAATTTGGACCCAGGAAAGTGGGAGCAGAGCATGACCTATAGGGAGGGTGAGACTCCCAGTGGCAGAAGGATCAAAAGCAAGAGATGTCCAGCTCACGCTGAGCACCTCTCCCACGCCAAGTGTATGACACACACCATCTACTTTCTCCACAATCCTTGTACAAGCAGGTGTTATTATCCCTATTGACAGATTTGGTCTCTGAGGCTCAACAAGGTCAATTTACTTGGCCAAGGTCTTCCAGCTAGGGCAGGGAAGGTCTGGATTTGGTCCCTGCTAGTGAGCATACAGGTACATGGGCAGCCTGTTAAAAACAGGTCTCACAGTCCCACCTTTAGCGATCCCGATGCACTGGGTGGGATTAAACCCCAGGAATCTGCATTTCCTATCAGCACTCTGAAGCGACTCCAATGTTCCCGGATGCCAGATAGTGGGTTGTAATAGGAGCTTTGGAAAGACACTCGAGTTAGAAGCCCAGCTCTGTGACACTAAATAAGGTACTTGAACTTGCTAAGCCTCAGCTTCTCCATCTGTGAGATGACAGAGAGTACACCACGCGGGTCTGCTGTGAGGTTTAATGGGGATAATGCAGCCACCGGCCTGGCGTAGACTCTCCTCCACCATTCGGGGGTGCCTAGAGCAAGAGCACAAACAGGCCCCCTGGCCTGTGGCCAGGTCCTCCACACTTCCCACCCAGGTTCCATTCCACACCACCAAGGTCTTGCCCTACCGAGCCTGGACATCCCAGGCCACATCCCAAGCTTTGTCCACAGCCCCTGAACACAGCATCTCTTCCTTGCTGTTGCCAGCCCTTGGGGCCAGCTTTGTGCAAACTGGCAGCGTGGTGTGACTTCAGGAATATGGATTCAGGGAAGAGGCCCGCCCAAGAGGGCCATGTAGGCAGGAAATCCTAGGGTTTCCGGCACCAGAGGGGATGACGGCTTTAGATAGGCACATCCCAGGTCCAAAGACATGGGCTCTAGTGAGGAGCAGTACGATTAGAGTTAATGAGACTGTATTGCACACTTCAGAGTTACTAAGAGAGGAGATCTTCTGTGTTTTAACCACAAAAAGAAAAGAATGGTAATTATGTGACACGATGCAAGTGTTAGCTAAGATGGTAATCATAGTGCAGTATAGACAGGCAGCCAACCGAAACATCGTATACCCTAAACTTACCCAATGTTATATGTCAGTTATGCCTCCATAAAGCTGGGGGGAAGGGTGGGCAAAGACAACCCTGCCTGGCAAAGGACTAGCTCATTCACATTGCCTAAAAGACATACTGCTATAACTAGCCCTGACACCGGTATTGGTATTGGTCTTAGTGTAGCTACACTGAGCTCCTGCTTTTCTGATACCCCAAACTGACAGCCATAGGCAGAGGCCCAGGGCATTTCACAGTGACACAGCGTTGGCCATGGGAATCCAGAGATGCTGAAGCCTTTTCTCAAAGGCAGCTACAGAAAGGCTGGGGGTACGGGGTGGCAAACAGGTGGCCCCTGAGGGATAGATGGGTTTGGTGGAGACCCGGCCACCAGTGCCCTTGCAAAGACTGGGTGAGGTCAAGATCCTCCCCTCTCCCCTCAATCCAGCCCTGGGACCAGGAAACATGGCGAACTGAGCAGAGAGACCCTCTCCTCTTTGATTCTCCCCCAGAGAATGCATGTTGGACAGGGATGCCATGACACACATCACAGTAGCTGTGACCGTGACCCAGTGTCCTGCAGGAGGCAGGAGCTGCCTCTGAGCACACAGGCTTCTCCCAGAAACATACGCAGGGTGTCTGTGTCTTAGGACAGGAAATGTTTAATGGACTTTTTTCTTCTTGTCTTTCTGGACTCCAACCACAATCCCACCAGAAAACAAATATGAACCACCTGGCTCCTATGTAACTATTAAAACACTTGACAGGGGAAGCCTGGGTGGTTCAGTCGGTTAAGCATCTACCTTCAACTCAGGTCATGATCCCAGGGTCCTGGGATCAAGTCTCACATCAGGATCCTTGCTCAGTGGGGAGACTGCTTCTCCCTCTCCCTGCTGCTCCCCCTGCTTATGCTCTCTCTTGCGCGTTCTCTCTCTCTCGCAAATAAATAAAATATTTTTTAAAAAATTAAAAAATTAAAAATTAAAAAAAAAAAAACTTGACCATCCTGTGGGGAGGACATCAGAGCAATGATTCTCATTTTATGGATGAGGAACATAAATAAGAGAATTATCACTCTTGGGGCATTTATCTCCTTTTACCTTTCCAGGTCTGAAGTTGAATGGATCTGAGTTCAGATCCTGGCTCTGCCTCTAGAACCTGGAGACAGGAAATAATAGGCTTCAAGTATTATAGAAATCGGAGGCAGTAATACATGGAAATCATTTAACACAGAGTCTGGCAAATAGTGAGGTTCAGTAAGTGTTACCAGTTACCATTTATCTTGTACTATTTACATCCTTTGGAAACATGGCTTATCCCTCTGACTGAGCTGCAAGGTCCTGGATAAGGTCAATTCCATATTCAAGTCCAGACCCCTCTTCCCTCTAGGACTGGGCACAGTGTTTGGGATGTAGCACACAACTAATAAATGATGGGAAAATAAGTCAAATAATTTAACAATGAATGAGAAGGGGAGAAGAAAGAGTGGTCCACAAGACCCACGATACCCTGACCCAAGGACTATCCAATCAGCCCAGAAGCTAACAAACCCTAAACCCTAAACCCAGGGCCCTAACTGCTTCCAAGACAGACCTATTGCATGTCAGGCCTGACTCAGGCTCCGGTAAGGCTAGAAAGAAGGTTTGAGAAGGAAGTGGGAACACAGTTGACATTAAGTGACTCATTTTCAAAAGCCATCAAGCTAAATTCGAACCATATAGTGGATTATATGAATAACATAAATTTTTATGTGCATACATATATATGTGTGTGTGTGTGTGTGTGTGTGTGTGTGCGCGTGTGTGTGTGTTTGTATGTGAATATATATTCCTTTAGTTTCCTTGGACTCCTTGACAACTCCCTGGGGACCCTCTTTATGACAGGAAAGCTATTTTCGGACAGACATGTTAAGAAACTCAGTTTCTACTGAGGTCCCTGGCGTGTACCCCTGGGGCTCATTGGACTGGGTGGGTCTTACCATTGGCTCCTCCAACGTGATCTGGGCACGGCCTCCCTTTTCCTCATTCAGAGCCGGTCTGGGATTCGAAGCCAGGAAAACATTCCCAGAAAAAAGATGGGTCATGGAGGACGAGGGCCAAAAAACTAGAGGAAAGATCAAGTATTTGAAGGAATCTGGAGAATGAAGTGACTTTGTTTTCACAGCAAATTAATTTAGGCGGCAGTACACACATTTGTTCTCCTTCAAGCCTACTTTAGAAAAATCTCCATATTAGCCCGGGCATAGAACGACCAGGATAATGCTCACATGGTTCCCGTGTGATCCACGTTCCCACGGCATTTTCCAGATACAGAGCAAGGCCAAGCAAAGGTGAGAAGTAAGTCCTAACTGAAGCCTTAGGAAAGGAGCAGAAGAAGTCCCATCCAGTCAGAAGGGGCCCTGTCCTCATCCGAGCTCTCCCAAGCACACAGCCAGGTCTTCTGCCCTTGATAAAGCAAGATTTGGGGCCCTGTGGCCTAATGCTTCCTGCCAAGGACGCCAAGGATGCTGTGTCTGCCGGCCCCTCCCTGCACAGAGCACTCCTTAGCCGGCCCCAACCATGAGCTCCAATAGTCCTCCACCTTCAACCCAGCCTTCAGGTCCCCCCCACAAAATATAGCAAGATCCACTATATTCGTCTTTCCTCAGTAGAACCTGAGGGAAGAAACAGGAGAAAGGAATTCAGACAGCAAGAGAGAGAAGGAAAGAAAGAAGGAAGGAACAAACCTTTCTCGAGCATCTTCCTACCAGTGCCATGCAGTGGTCCCCTTTATGCCCCATTTTACAAACAAGGAAGCTAACATCTGGAGAGATGAAGTAACTTTCAAGATCACACAGTCAATCTGTGCCAGAGCTGAGCGTTTAGCCCAATGCTCCCTGGCTCCCAAGTTCCCATCCTACACATCCTTCTGAAGAGTCAAAAATGAATGCATTTCTGGAATTGTTAAAAATTAGCAAATTACCTGGGAGTATAAAACTCCTCATATGACGCAGAGTGATTCCAAACACACTGTCTTACTGTCACACTTGAACCCAACTAGACCCCAGCTGAGCAAAGTCACAGCAAGGATAGGACACATGTCTCCACACTGTGAGTGATAGGGAGGCCCTCAGCTCTTTGTCACACCACCTGGAACCTTTCTATATATCTGGAAAATGCCAAGCCTTCCCAGAAGGATTCACTGTCCCCGTCTATTCAATAATCCCAGGGAAAAGGAGGCTGAAACACATCTTGGTACATAATCCAGGGTTTGAGTTTTATAAAAGTAGTCGAGGTCCCCATCACCTCAAGGTCTAACCAAAATCCGTCACAGGTGTTGCTGCCCCTCCCTCAAAGGAGCCAGGAGCTCATGTGAAGTCTCTCTGACTTTGTGACTCTGACTTGTTTTTATAATTGAAAAAAAAATTCATTGATGATGTTCCAGGCCCCTTGAAGGCACACAAATGTGGCTTCCCAACAATAAGACTCCTACGATATGGTTTTGGCATGAACTGCAAAGAAATCATTAAGACAGGAGAAACAAGGTGATGTTATAAACTATTAATAAGCTTGGGATTTCTCCTCATAGGATGTTCATTTTTTTTTCAAGATTTTATTTATTTATTTGACAGAGAGAAATCACAAGTAGGCAGAGAGGCAGGCAGAGAGTGAGGAGGAAGCAGGCTCCCCGCTGAGCAGAAAGCCCAATGCGGGGCTCGAACCCAGGACCTGGGATTATGACCTGGCTCAACCCACTGAGCCACCCAGGCGCCCCAGGATGTTCATTTTTAATTCAGAGTGTAGGACCTGAGAATCACTTTCTCAGTAATAAGAAACTTCTGTCCCATCATTCACTTTTCTCAGGTGGATTCAAAGCCAATAAACTTACCTCTGAGGCTCCAGCCCCTTCATCTCTACACTCCCTTCCACACCCACACCACCTGGGCCTTAGGAAAATACCACAGGTAGAAGTAGCGTTGGAAGGAGCCAATGTGACGGGCAGGACTGGGACGGTCTATCTAGTATGGGGGAGAAGAAACACTTTAAAATATCCTGATAAGGAAGAATCTGAGACGGGACAGAGGTAGGCAGCTGACTCTCAACCCAGCCTGGTCATAGGTGGGGATAAAGGTTTTGAAAAACCAACAGGAGTTGAGATGAGAAAGGAACTGCAGAAGAGTTGCTCCATGTAAGGCTAGCTAGATGTATGCAGACACAGGTCAAGGCCTTTGCCATAATGTACCATGTTCTCCAGGCTAGAGAGCAGAGAGTTCACCTGGGAGACCCAAACTAATGGAGGTGCATTAAATAAGGTAGGACTGGACTCCCAGTGTCTCTGAATTTAAATTTTGCCTGCTGGAATCATTCTCAACTCAGAATCAAGTTGAGTTATGTATCAACCAGATTGTCAGTATTGCCATTGTGTGATGAAGGCCTTTGGCCCCAAGACACTCTCTGAGGGAGCATAAAGCTCACCGTGACCTTCTGCCGAACACCTGACTTCCTTAGACTCAGCGAGTCTCCCGCCCTGCCTGGATACACTGGACTCCTTGGCCTCATTTGAAACCAAGTGTGTCTTTGTGGGTGATTTCTCGAATCTAGACTACGGTGAAACAGAGAGAGACCACCAGGGATGAGTTCCTGAGAGGAGGAGGCAGGGAAAAGTTACAGACAGGTGGGGAACTGGCACCATAGGAAAGGGGGAGCTGTTTTCCCGAATTTTCACCCTCAAGCAATGACGTCTGCATGAGAAATGAGATCTCATAGGCAGGGGGGACACAGGGTCTGCCTCTCTCTCCAGCTTGAAAATGTCTAAGCAGCTCAGGAGCAAACCCTCCCAGATAATGTGCATGTCCAGCTGAGCCAAATAAGGGGAGAGAGCTGTAAAACAGACACCCCGTGATCAATGGCAGGCTGCTTTTCTTCTTGAGGGGCTCCAGGAGACATAAAAACGAGACTTGCAATTTTCCAGAACCACTGCAATGGGTGACAGGTGTGAGTAATGAGCCATTAAGATAAGTAAGAAAGTCCAGGAAGGTTCACTCAACAGAGGAACAGACAGAATGAAGATGCTCCTTTCAAGGGGAAAGACAGAAGCAAAGACTATCTTCTGGTCCCATGAGCATTAGCAGGGGAAGGCAACATCTCTCTCCAGTGTCTACTGTGACTCCAAAAGACATGCTTGGATATGTAGCAAGAACCATGTCCAGGTTCTTCTCTTTTATCCAGAGATACCTTTCCGAAGATTTTTCTAAAGGAAATCAGTACTGAAACAGAAAGCATATTTGGGGGGGGGGGGGAAGACATTTGTTAAAATATGGTTAACCTTTGAACAACATAGCTCCACTTATATGGGGATTTTGGTTTTTTAAATAAAATACAGTACTATAAAAGTATTTTCTCTTCCTTATGATTTTCTTAATAACATTTTCTTTTCTCTAGCTACCTTGATTGTATATGCAATATACAGTATATAATACATATAACATACAAAATATGTGTTAAGAAGCTATTTGTGGGGCACCTGGGTGGCTCAGTGGGTTAAAGCCTCTGCCTTTGGCTCAGGTCATGATCCCAGGGTCCTGGATCAAGCCCGGCATCAGGCTCTCTGCTCCGCGGAGAGCCTGCTTCCTCCTCTCTCTCTACCTGCCTCTCTGCCTACCTGTGATCTCTGTCAAATAAATAAATTTTTTTTAAAGAAGCTATTTGTGTCATCAATAAGGCTTCCAGTCAACAGTAGGCTGTCTGTAAAGTTTCTGGGGAGTCAAGGTTACATATGGATTTTTGATCACATGGGGGTTGGTGTCCCCAACCAAATGGAAGTTAGTCATAGTGGTTTGTATTTGCATTATAAACTATCATCCAGCCATAAAAATGACAGTTATGAAGATAACATAGATATATGAAACAAGGGGCACCTGGGTGGCTCAGTGGGTTAAAGCCTCTGCCTTCGGCTCAGGTCGTGATCCCAGAGTCCTGGGATCAAGCCCCGCATCAGGCTCTCTGCTCGGCAGGGAGCCTGCTTCCTCCTCTCTCTCTGCCTGCCTCTGTCTGCTTGTGATCTCTCTGCTTGTGATCTCTCTCTCTGTCAAATAAATAAATAAAATGTTAAAAAAAAGAAATATGAAACAATGCTTATAATGCAGGTTAAGGCTGCTCTGAGCACTTACTATGAGCTCCACACTATGTGATGCGATGTACATGCATTTATCTCTCCTCATCCACACAGAACCTTATGGGTGGGGAGGGTACTACTACTGTCCTGTAGTAAAGATTAGAACATTGATACAAAGTTGCTTAGTAATTTTCCCAACTTCACAGGAAAGCCAGGATTAAAACATAAGCTCTTATTAAAGCCATCTCTCCTCATCAAAAATGGCACACAAGCCCTAGAGAGCAGAAGATAATAAGCAAAGGTGGGAGGGGAAAGGGCAGAGGGAGAGGAAGAGAGAAACTCAAGGAGACTCTGCACTGAGCACAGAGCCTGACGTGGGCCTCATTCTTACAACCCTGAGATCACACCTCAATGGAAACCAAGAATCAGACACTTAGCCAAATGCACCATCCAGACACCCCTCAAGCTTATTTATATATGTTCACAACAAACAATGGGAAATTGAATTTATAAATACCATTAAAATAGCATGAAAGAGAAGAAAGTACTTAAGAATTAAACCTAACAAAATATATGCAATATCTGTACCCTGAAAACTACATACTTTAATACGATAAAAAAAAACCTAAATACAGAAATTAGAAGACTCGATATTATGTAGATGTCATTTCTCAACAAATTAACCGAGAGATTAAATATCATGTCGATCCCAGTCATATTTTATGCCGTAAATGGCAAGCTGGTTCTAAAATGTATATGCAAATGCAAAGGAGTAAGAATAGCCAAAACAATTTTGAAAAAGAATAACAAGGTTGGAGGGCGCCTGGGTGGCTCAGTGGGTTAAGCCGCTGCCTTCAGCTCAGGTCATGATCTCAGGGTCCTGGGATCGAGTCCCGCATCGGGCTCTCTGCTCAGCGGAGAACCTGCTTCCTCCTCTCTCTCTCTCTCTGCCTACTTGTGGTCTCTGTCTGTGAAATAAATAAATTTTAAAAAAATCTTCAAAAAAAAAAAAAAAAAGAATAACAAGGTTGGAGGGTACCCATTAACAGATTGCAAGAACTTGTATAGAGCTACAGTCATCAAAACAGTATGTCAATGGTATAAGAATAAACATAAAAATGAATAAAACAAAGAGAAGCCACTTGATTGTCAATGAAGATTCCACAGTAATTCAATAAAGAAAGGAAAGTCTCTTCTCAACAAATGGTACTGGAATGATTGGGTATCTATAGGCAGGCAGACAGACAGACAGACAGAAAGACGCCCAACCCTTACATCACACCATCTATCTACATATACAATCAAGAACTAAAACTACAATGTTTTTTAAATGTACCATTTTTTGAAGAAAGCAACAAAATTTTACAACTTTAGATTACTCAAGATTTCCTAGATAGGACAAGAAGCATGATCCTTAAAAGAAAGAGATATAATAAACTGGATTTCACCAAAATTTTTAACTTCTATTCTTCAAAATACTATTAAGAAAAGTAAAAGAACAAAGGCATACTGGGCAGAAAATGTTTGAAAAACACATATCTAATAAAAGATATGACTACAGAATACACAAAGAACTCTCACAACTCAATAATAAGGAAAAGAAGGCAATAAAAATGGGTAAGATGTATGAACATTTCACAAAAAAAAAAAGATACCAATAGTCAATAAACTCATGAGATAATGCTCATAGCACTCACTTAGAGCTGAAATTAAAGGTCCAGTAACACCAAGTGTTAATGAGGGTGTGCTGTAACAGAAATTCTCAGACAATACTGGGTAGGAATGCAAAGTAGCCACTTCAGAAAACAATTTGGCAATTTCTTATAAAGTTCAACATACACTTATCATCCAACCCCGCTACAAAAAAATCCTTCTGTTATTTACCTAAGAGACATGAAAATGTGTAAATGCTCACAGCAGTTTATTTATAATAGCTGGAAACTGGGAAACATCTAGCAAATGGATAAACAAATTTTACGATATCACTACAATGGCGAACTAACCAGCAATTAAACAAAGCACTACTGATACATGCAACAGATGGATAAGTCTCCAAAACATTATGTGAAATGACACCAGGCATTGGAAGATTCCATGTATATGTTACATTTCACAAAAGGTAAAACTAGAGGGACAGAAAATAACGCCTGTGGTTATTGGGTCTCAGAACGTGAAGACAGGTCAGATTGCAGAGGGACACGGGGAATAAAAACGTTCTATATTTTTAGTGTTGTGGTAGCCATACAACTGTATACATCCATTGAAACTTACCAAATTGCACACTTTAAATAATGTTTTATGTAAATGATGCTCCAATAAACCTGACATTTAAAAAAAAAGGATGGAGCCTGTCAGGCATATTAAATATAAATATCACTTTACTTAACGGCAAATAAAATGAAAATGAGAAGAGCTTTTTTTTTCCTCCTACCTTGGAGCTCTCTTGAACCTTCTTAATCATGAACCTCTGGACTAACACTCACTCACCTTTGGGCAAAGGAGCTTGCTGCCTCCAGAAACCTTTCTGCCCTGCCTCCCAAAACAGGCTTTGCAGATCCTTATTTCTCTAAATGCCACCTACTGGTCTACAGAGTAATGTGGTGCCTAAATAAATCGCCAGCATATAGACTGAAATGCCCCCTATGAAACAGAGACTGATATTTAAAAAGAGAGAAAAGAAAAAAAAAAAAATGTGTGTCACAAGAAAGTGTACGGAACTTATGTAGCAAGTGAACCATGAGGGAATGCTTTGGGAGAACAACTGGACTGTTCCACAGAGCCCCTCGCCCTGCCTCTCAACTCACCCCAGATGAGAAAACGCCCATCGTGTTGAGGGGGGGATGCTGACAGGGATGATAGGATGACAGCAACGGCACAGCATCAGCACACCGTAAGCCTTCACTAAACTTTCACTCTGAGTTTGATGTACATTCTCATTCAGACCGCAAGACAACCCTATGAGTCATCGCTTTCATCATCCCACTTCATGGAGGAGGAGAATGAAGCACAAAGATGGTGACTAACTTGCTCAAGTTCACGCAGCTCCTAAATAACAGGGTTGGTGTCATAGATTTTATAGATCAACTTGACCGGGCCAATGGCTGCCCTGATATTTGGTCAAACATGATTCTGTGTGTGACTATGAGGATGTTTCTGGATGAGATTAACCCTTGAGTCAGGACAGAGGAAAGCAAGTTGCCCTCCCATAATGTGGGTGGGCTTCAGCCTATCAACGGGAGAGCTGGACAGAACAAAAAGCCTAGGGAAGAGCAGACTTCTCCTGTGTGACAGCCTGAGCTGTCATTTCGTCATATTTGTCTTCTTTCGTCTTCTTTCTTTCATCTTCTGTCATATTTCGTCTTCTTCAGCTTTTGGACTCAGACTGAAACATTGGCTCTTCTTGGGTCTCAAGCCCCCCAGCCTCCAGCCCGGGACTACCATCATTGGCTCTACTGGGTCTCCTGCTTGCTGACAGCAGAGCCTGAGACTTCTCGGTGTCCATAATTATGTGAGTCGTCAACCCCCAATATGGGGTCTTATTAGAAGGCATTGACACACATGATTATGGAGGCCAAGATATTCCAAGATAGGTAGGTAGATAGAAAGGCAGACAGACAGAGAGCTGATAGACGGCCTATTGGTTCTGTTCCTCTGGAAAACTCTAAGTCAACTGGGCTTTGAATCCAAGCATCTCTGACTCCAAAGCAGGAACTCTTAGTAATGTTAACCATTCTTAAGTCATACGATATCAATGCAAAGTCAGTTCGCTTTCCTAAAAGTTGAATGCCTTCTGCAAGTTCTAGGAAGTCCAGAGTTTTGTTGTTATCTTACATCTATCCTTTATGTTCCACTGCTTCTAAGACTCAAACATAAAATACTCTGATCCTACCTGGCTGTCCTCAATCCTTTGGACGCATAATTTCTCATCCATTTGTAATCACTGCAAAGTTCTCCCTAAGTCCCAAGTCCAGAAAGAAATGAGGGCCTCTGGTTTAATTTGAACTTTTTGTCAAAGCAAGCACATAATAGGAAATCAAATACTAAGACAAGGAGGCAAGTGATTAAGATCAAGGGCAATAAAATTAGAAAAGAACTAGAACAACAACTCCCTTTCAGCCATCTCTGAGCTCTATGATCTATAATCATACCCATCAATCTCCATCCTCCCCATCAGGATATATATGAAGGCAGGAGTAGAAAAGAGATTAGAAAATGTTCAGGAAGTGATCCAGAAGGATCACAAAGCTCAGTTTATCACCTGGGTCTCTGATCATGAAACATTTTCATCTCTGCCAGATCCTCCCAACGTGGTTCCTCCAACCAAGGAGGCCTCTCAGCTTTCAATGGTGGGAATCTATTATTCGTGAATATGCACAGCCCTTCGGAGAGGGCCTATTTCTGGACACTCCTACTCCTTAGGTCGTATGCTTCCTGTTGACTGGATAATGCTGCACCTGATTTAAAATATCTTGAAAGAGCCACTGAATCTGTACAGTGCTTTACAGTTCTCATTTCCGTGTGCTCTTACTGCCTCTTCCCTGTGGCTGATGTGACCAGTTCTGGCCCATGATTTATAAACATAAATGATGCGCCATTTCCAGGCCAGAACATTACTGCTGGGCAGGAGGTTCCAAAGCTCTCCTGCCCTCTGCTAGGAAAACTACAGGGTTCCTGATGGGCTGTTCCATCAGCCTGAGTCTCAAGAAACATGGAACCAAGTTCCCAGAAGTTACATGCAATGTGAATTGTTACAGCCATTAAGATGGGGGGCGATGTTATCAAAGCAAAAAAGAGTCTCTAGCTTAAATGGTACAAGTAGTTACAACTATATGTTTTTATGCCTCAAAGGGTATATTCAGAAATTATATTAGCTAATCTATGTTGACTTTTCTGAACCATCCACGCATTGTAGGGATGGTCCCATTCCCTCTCAGCTTTGGTATTTCCAGTTTGAAGTACTGTAGCGTGAGAATCCATCCTGATTCCTCTGCCATTATCATGACTAGCACACTCATACACACAAACACTCACACACACACAACCATCCCACACCATTTGATTGTGCCAGCTTAGCAAGGGCCTGGCAACCGAGTACCTTCCTTGTTACATTGTTTGAAAGTCACTTCATAGCCCTACAGAAGGGATCTAACAGAAAAGGAGTGACCTCCTGCTTTACAACTATGTGGCTAAAAAGGAGAGACTATGAAGATGGGGCATGGACTGCTGAATCAGATAAAGCAGACAAACAGTGGGAGGACGAAAAGGAGCCCCGGAGTCCAGGACAGACACAGGACTACAGCTATGGAACCTTGAACAAATTCCTAATTGGGAAAATCGTCCATAGTCCCATACCACGCTGGCTGTCAGAACCTCTAGCTAAAGCTGGTTAAAATGCCGACGCCAAGACTACATCCCTGATGTCTGGGATCCGGACCTCCAGGAATACACACAGGGAATATAACACGTTAGCGAGCCTGTGGGAGATTCTGATGATGACCCACAGATTAGGGGAACTCTCAAGCCCTTTCTGATTGTGCAACTTCATAGTCCACAAGTAAAGCCAGGAATACAAGGAAATCAGTCTTCCCCCATGTGAACACAGGTGCTAGTCCATGCTGTGGTGAACCTGCACTCACTAGATCCGCTAATGAGAGTAACAAAATCTTTGGAGACAGGGTAAGAAAAATGGCCTCTTTGAGCCAGGATTAGACATGAGGATGAACTTCCTGGTAGTGCACATGGTCTAGCAGAAACGAAGTTAGGCAGTATGTGGTCAGAGCCCACATTCCCTCAATTAGCTGTCTTCTGTATGTCTAGGCAGGGCCGGCTTCATGTGTGTAGGACCTGTGCAGGCAGAGACGGACTCTCTCAGAAGGAGCCCAGGCTTGGCTTAATGCTCTACCATTGCTGTCTTGAAATTCTTACGATTTTGTCTCTCCACGTGAATTATGTAAGTGAAGTCTAAGGAGACAACAGAGCATGCATATGAACAGAGAGGACTCACGAGGCTACAATAACACACGCAGGCTCAGGGCTCCGGGTATGGCAGGCTGCGGCAGCCAGCACCAGAACCTAAGCCCAGGTGGGTGGCAGCAGTGACCATGGCTGGGGCGGGGGGTGGGGGGGGGGGGCTGCCCGCCTGTCAGAGTCTGGAACCCATCCCTGTTACATCTGCATAAATATGAACTCCCTGTCCTGGGAGCCAGGACAGAGACTGCTGGTGCTCAGGCAGTAAACTCTGTCAGTAAATTACTACGAAAGAAAAATGTGCCCAGGAACATTGCATTACAGCATATCCAGGAGCTATGAAGATTCGTTAAAGACTTTAGAATTTCCAGTTTTGAAATCTACTGCAAAAAAGCAGAGCAAAGATCCACAGGCTTAGAATTAGAAACTGAGTTTAAAGGTTGCCAATGCAACTTCAGAAAAGAGGACCATTTCATAATGAAACGCTAAGTGAACCACTTATGAGCAAAAAAGACAGTTTTAAGTAATCTCTATACCCAACATGGGGCTCGAACCTACAACTGTAAGATCAAGAGTTGTATGTTCCACCAACTAAGCTAGCTAGGTACCTCAAGAAAGACCATTTCTAAATTAATTTTTCCTTGTATGAAGAAACACACTGGACTACATAAACGAGCATTTTGAATTACATACAAATCACGAAGGTACTTTCAGTTGCTCACAGAACTCGCTCCCGGTTACAGGAAATGTCAGAGAAAACTTTAATTAAAATGCTCTTATTTAAAATTAAACTCAAACTTACACAAGACTGCTCTGTACGAAGAGTTAAATCTTTTTAGAAAAATTGTTAAATGAGAATCATTAGCCCTAGACTCCTGAAGTCTGTATTCCAAAATAAATTTTTTAAGAAATTTATCCTAAAGCTGTTATACTCAAAAGATACTCTTAAACTCCTATAACAATTCCAATAACCCCAGTAACTCAGCAGAAAGATCCTTCTCAAAATTAAAGTTATCGAACATTATTTATGATTTTGTACTTGCAAAGAGATCACTTTCAATTATATCAAATGAAAATGAAATGCTGAGAGTATAAATTTTGACAATCTCAAAAATGAATTAGCAAAAAAGAGAGCCAGAAAAATCTTACAGTCAATCAAAATATTGCACTGATGAATTATTTTTATTATAGTATATAAAATTATGACCACAAACATATTTTTTACTATTTATCATTTTTGTTATTCCTATATCACAATTACACCATTGATTCATAAGTAGTAAGATATTTTTAAGAGAAAAAGTTTATAATGTAATATCTTTAACTATACTCTTTTGAACAAGCAACCCCACATTTTCAATTTGCCCCGGGCCCCAACTGTCACGTCCTGCTTGAAGGGTAACTTTGTTGGAAATTTCAGCACAGGTCTGTGATCCCCATCTTGCCCAAGATTTTTAGTGATTTTAGCAAATCTAAGAGTCCAGTGTATCCTATAACCCAGAGACCAGGAGTATTATAGCAGCTACCTTCTCAGTGTCTACATTCTTAGGAGTTCTGGGACATCCTTGACTTTGTGTTCCTCCTTTTGGACTAAGGCCCTCATCTCCTAAAACAGAAGGACTATATTTCAAGCTTTCACCCAATGATTCATGAGTGCAACGTCTTTAAATAAAAACGGGGCAGGGAGGGGAAAGAGCATCAGACTTCTTTGAATTTGGGCCAGTGTTTCCAAATGCAAAATACTCAACAGCCAATTTCCCCTGACTTTGTAGATAAACAACAAGATGACCTTTTATGTCAGAAGGAGCAATGAAATTTCCATTTCCTTGTGGAATGTCGGGTTTGGAACCAACTTTTTCTGTATTTCTTCTCAAGATAACAACCCACAAAATGCCCCCAATAAATGCAAATTATGTGATTCTGTTACCAAGTCAAATGTTCAAACAAATGATCTTGTCTCTTTTCAAACAAAATATCATAAACACATCTTTAGGAACCTTTCCCGTGCAGGAGTGGAAATCTCCCCTTTCCCTGTCATGTTGCATCCTCAGGCTCCTGGGAAAGGATGCTCTGGTACTCCGGTAACTGAGTACTGTGAAAGCAAGGCATGACTCCTCCCCACCCCATTCTCCTTCCAGTCATTTCAGAAGGAACTGAGACCATTTTCCTGAATCCCTTTGGGGACAGGCTGGGGTGGGACAGTGGGTGTGGTGAGCCATTCCCCCAGTGGAAAAAAATGAAGCCAATAAAGCCATCATCCATTCTTCACAGAACTTTTGATCTACTTTCTCCTGTTTCACTATTCCAAAGTTCCCTAAGAATAAAGTTGTTTCCCAGGACCCACCAGTCTGGAGATAAAACCAGGAAGGCTGTAAGAGTCATGTTCCCAGCCTCTTTTAAGAAATCTGCTGCCCCTGCTGACTCCAACTTTCAGGGGCTTCTGATAATTCTTTTTACAAGGTTGCTTTAAATAACAACTTTTCAGAGTGAACTTAAAATAGAACTTGAGTTACAAAATGTTGGTTTACATGCAATCTTCCAAGACTGGATCGGTACATGCTAGGAGGTCCACTCAATGATCACTTTGCTTTTAAACTCCTGTAAAACATTTAGTTCAATAATACAATATGAAGAAAAAAATACTTTTTAGAACCTTTTTGTGCTTCTGTTTAATTTGCCTTTAAAATAACCCTGGTATAAATGCTCTTTATCAGAGCTGAAAACATAAGGAAGATCTCTGCCAAATCATCCAACAGGGGAGAGAAAGAGAGAGAGGAGGGAAAAGATCTTGACCTTGACCTTGAGAATATGAGGAGAAATGGAAAAAAGTGGACTAAGTGGCTGTGTGACTTTCTCTGACTCCACAAAGGAGTGGTGATCTTGACATTCATTCTATCTGCATCATCGAGATCAACATTCCCTGCAAACCCACTGGGCCAAAAACCTTCTACGATCCTGCCATCGTTAACACACGAGCGGTGATTTGGGTACTACTGGAAGGACAATGCCCATCTGTGGAATTGCCAGAGGTAAGTGGACTCTAGATGAACAACAGACTTTGCTGAGACCATATGAGCTCCATATGACCAGACAGGAACAGTGCTTGGCCCAGAGCAGCTCCAGAGTATCTACTCATAGGGTGAATGAGTGGGTGGAATTTTAAAAGAGTTTACCATCTAGTTGAACATGGACAAACTCCACCCAACATTTAGATTCAAAGAACAATAGATGAGTGGGTCAGACAAGAGCTGTGTCAGCTCAAGGAAAATAGAACTTGGAAGACATTTCAGAAGGATGAAGCCCAGAGGCAGTTCCAGACAACCTTCACTTGCCTTCTTGTCACACAGATAAGAAGGACAGAGAGTGTCCCTGAGGATTGCAGTGAGGTCACTCTCTTGGGTGGCCATATTTATCAATGCCAAACAAATTGTTCTGCTGGTGACCCCAGCATTTTAGCTCTCTGTTCACTTTTGGTGCCTAAGTGTAGAACTGTCTGAACTGGACCATTCTCTTACACCATACACAAAGATAAATGCAAAGTGAATGAAAGACCTCAATGTGAGACAGAAACCCATCAGAATTCTAGAGGATAACATAGGGAGTAACCTGTTCGGCATCGACCCCAGCAACTTCTTTCAAGACATGTCTCCGAAGGCAAGGGAAATAAAAGCAAAAATGAACTACTGGAACTTCTTCAAGATAAAAAGTTTCTGCACAGCAAAGGAAACAGTCAACAAAACAGAGGCAACCCATGGAATGGGAGAAGATATTTGCAAATGATATTACAGATAAAGGGCTCATAGCCAAGATCTATAAAGAACTTCTCAAACTCAACATTCAAAAAACCCAGTCCCAAAAAATGGGCAGAAGACATGAACAGACATTTCTTCAAAGAAGACGTACAAATGGCCAACAGACACATGAAAAAATATTCAACATCACTAGCCATCAGGGAAATACAAATCAAAACCACAATGAGATGCCACCTCATACCAATTAGAATGGCAAAAATTAACAAGTCAGGAAACAAAAAATGTGGGCAAGGATAAGGAAAAGGGGGAACTCTCTTACACTGTTGGTGGGAATGCAAGTTGGTATAACCATGCTGGAAAACAGTATGAAGGTTTCTCAAGATGTTAAGTATAGAGCTACCCTATGACCCAGCAATTGCACTACTGGGTATTTATCCCACAGATATAGATGTAGTGAAAAGAAGGGGCACCTGCACCCCAATGTTCACAGCAGCAATGTCCACAATAGCCAAACTGTGGAAGGAGCTGAGATGCCCTTCAACAGGTAAACGGATAAAGAAGATGTGGTCCATATACACTGGAATATTACTCAGCCATCAGAAAGGATGAACACCCACCATTTGCATCGACATGGAAGGAACTGGAGCGGATTACGTTAAATGAAGTAAGCCAAGCAGAGAAGACAATTATCATATGGCTTCACTCATATGTGGAACATAAGCAACAGCATAAAGGACCATAGGGGGAGGCAGGGAAATCTGAAGGGGGAGAAATCAGAGAGGGAGATGAACCATGAGAGACTGTGGATCCCAAGAAACAAACTGAGAATTTTAGAAAGATGGGGGTGGAGGGATGGGGAAACAGGGTGATGGGTACTAGAGAGGGCACGTGTTGTGATGAGCACTGAGTGTTTTACATAACTCATGAATCATCGAACACTACATCAAAAACTAATGTTGCACCATACAGTGGATAACTGAACATTTAAAAAAAAAAAAAAAAGCACTGTCTGCATCTTCTAATGTCCTGAAGTAACAACAAAATCAGGATGAAACCACTCCAACTGTGAAAATCTGGGGAACATACAAAACATAGGAAACGATCTTCAGAACTAGCATTCCAGCTGCCTGCCCCCATGGTAGAAAGAGGAGGCCCAAAGGAAAGAGCCTTCCCTCCCAACCTCGACTGAGCAAAGTACCATACACAACCAGCAGCCCAGACACATCTGTGCTGCAGAATGAGCCTGCTGAATTGGCCTATTCTGAGGATGGGCTGCTTTTTTAACCAGAAAATGGTCCTGAGAGTTCAGGGGGGAAAAAATTCAGTCTCTTCCCATGAAATTTTTCCTACCTGCCTAACTGCCACTTACCTGTTCGCAGTGATGTGTCATCTCCCCCTTTGTGAAAATAGATGACATTTCAGTATCTCTAAGGACATAAAATCATAGGGTTTTAGAATGAGAAGAACCCGAGGGACCCTCTAAGGCTGATCATTCACTCTATTAAAAGGATCAGCCATGGGGGTCCCTTAAAATGACAAGCTCATCGTGTGCCTTGAAAGTGGAATTCAATTACAAAAATTAAGTCCACACAGACACACTCACGTCTCCAGGAACGTGACCACCACATATCAGGAGGTGGGCCCATAACACTATTTGATTTGGGTTTATCTTGTAAGAGCTAAAAATGCCAAAGAATAAACTCCAAAACAGAAGTTCTGGGGTCACCTTCTCATTTAGAGAAACCATAGTGGTTATTGTTAGCAAGCCTGCTCCCGCCCCGGGGCCTTTTCCCTGCCATTCCTCCAGCCCCAAACACTTTTTTCCCCAGATGTACGAATCACTGAGCCTTCCCTTCATCCAGATCTCTGCCCAAATGCTCTCAGAGAAGTTTCCCAGTTCCTTGGAGCTGAAGTACTTCCTCCCGCCTCACCTATCCCAAATGCTGTTTTATCTCTGTTCATCCTGCTTCCCACCCCGTGGCTTAGCGAATCTCTTCAGCCCTTAGCAGCTGCCCTGACTAAAGTATATGCTCCATAAAGCATAAAACATAAATGTTTTGTTCACTAGTTTCATTTCTAGTCTCTATAACAGAATCTGGCATGTATAGGTCAATAAATACTGGACAGATGAGTGAAGGAAGGAACAAGCAGGCTCATGAGTACTTGGCCGTGTCTCACACACGTTCTGGAGAACTTTCAGAATCTTGTCCTGCACCCCCCCCCAATCTGTGGCTAACTCCAGTGTGACGTTCCTGTCGTGTGAAGAGCTCTCTCCTTTGACAAGTCTCTCCGGGATGGCATTAGGGACTGAACAGGTTGTGTAATCCCTCCAACCCCTGCTACGTGCCCGACAACATTCATGAACAAACAGGGAATGACTAGGGAGTGTAAGAGTGAGGGTGAGAGCAAATGGCAAACATGACCCCACGCGGGGCCACGGTCTAAAGGATGAATCAGGGTAGCCAGACTGGGATGAAGAGAGGGGCATTCCGGGAGGAGAAAACAAAACACATGGAGGTCTTAGAACAACAGAAATGATGGAAGGATCAGGAAGGAATCTAGCTAAAAGAAAAGGCAAAAAGAGGAAGAACGCTAAATGAAATGTGAGGTTCTCGAATGAATGAAAAGCCTCCCGTTAACAGTCTCGCGTCCCCATTGCCTACAGCCCAGACTCTTCTGCCATGAGCCCCACCGGCCTATCACAGGCAGCAGCCGCCACAGCCTGTGGTGGGAAGGCTGGAGGGCGGTCCCGCCACAGCTGCCTGCGAGCAAGGGACAGAGACAGCTGCCAGTGCAGCCAGTCCTGAAATTGTCAGATGGAAATAAGTCTCACCTGGCAGAGTCACTAGACTTTCACAACCACGAATTTGATGGTAACCTTGGTAGAGATCATCTGCCTAGTTTCATTTTCTGGTTCATAAGCAAAGAGAGACAAGAACTGAGAGAGAGTCACTGGAGCATTCAAGGTCCCCCTGCGCTCACTTCAGACCTGGACACATCCAGCCCATCGTTTTATACTTGATTTTTTTAAAGAAACCCAAAGCCAACTAGAGAAAACCTATCGCATATCAGACATGATACCCCACACTCTTGAAAATATTATCTCCATCAGACTGAATGATAGCCCTGGGAGGCCATTATGCCCATTCTCCATCTTACAAGAGGGCAGACGGAGGCTCTGAAGAGGTACCATGACTTTCCCAAGAGCGTATACCTATCGAGTAAAGCTAAGCCTTAAGCGAAACATGTCTGACCTCCAAAGACCCAACTCATATCCACTGATATCCAGCTACCTGGATGTAAGAAACTCATCCACGGGTGGAGGTATTTATTGGATCAAAAGCAAACTCAAGCCATGATTTGAGAGAATGGATGAAAGTGCCCTTGTAATGGAGAACTTTCCACAGCCCTATTCCCCCTGTCTGCCAATGCCTTGTCAAGACCAAGGCCAAGTTCCAGGGCCTGAATCTATCCCTTGCTTTGTTCTTCAGTCAAAATATACAGGGCTCTTAAGTGGCTCAGTCGGTTAAGTATCTGCCTTTGGCTCAAGTCATGATCCCAAGGTTCCAGGGATGGAGCCCCGCATCGGGCTCCCTGCTCAGCAGGGAGCCTGCTTCCCTTCCTCTCTCTCTGCCTTTCTCTCTGCCTACTTGGGATCTCTCTCTCTCTCTCTATCTCTCTCTGTTAAATAAATAAATAAATAAATAAAATATTTTTTTAAAAATAAAAATAAAACAATGTTCCTAAGGAGTTTTGAATGTTGAAGAAAATGTTTTTGAAACAAAGTAAGAGAAAAAAAGCAGATTCGAAATCTAGACACCATGGTTCTTAACTGCATCAGGACAAACAGGTATGCCATGACAGAATAACTGGGAAGGCACAGTCCACTTACTATAGCAACTAGAAAATCAAAAATAAAACTACACCAACAATGGTTTCTGAATACTGAGCAGCAAACAGTCATCGTAGGACTATGATCTCTGAAAAAAAAAAAAAATGGAGACATGGTAAGCCTTATTTTTGCCCTAACTGTTGCCTGAACGAAACTTTCACACCATAGGCAGGGAGAAGAATCCCAAGCAGGTTGGCCGTCTTGCTGGTTAAGATACAGAGCTCTGAACTTGAGAAGGCTGAGACAGCCGGACCTCGTGGGGGGGAAAAATTCCAGAGAAGAAAGACCTATATAGAGAAAGCGCTTTGGAAAATTCATAAGAGTCCCCTTGGGCTTGTTGCCAAGTATGAAGGTGTGGATTAATAGGGTGAAGCCCCGCAAAGCCAAGAAGGTAATGGCTAGGGATCTGGAAGCTGGACACTCTCCAGGACTGAAGGGGCTGAGAGGTATTTAAGTTTTGACCAGACAGCATAGTGACTCATGACTGATCGCCGAGATCATTCAGTATGGAATCTAGAAGGGCCACACCCTGGACATGGGGCTAAGTTAGATCCGGGGTAAAGACTACCACAGAATGACCCTAACGAAACAGAAAACAAGCCTTCAAAGCAATAGGCTGGTCCTCAAGCAGCACAACTCCCTGCCAGGACGAAGCCTGGCCCTTCTTAAAAGAAAAAACAAAACAAAAAGCAAAACATCAAGGTTACAGACAGAACTGTGTTTCATCCAAATTTACGTGTTGAAACCCTAATCTCCAATGTGACTATGTTTGGAGATAGAGGCGTTTTAAAGGTAATTAAGGTTAAATGAGACCATAAGCCCTAATCCAATATTATTAGGGTCCTTATAAGAAAAAGAAGCTACATCAGGGAAGCATGTACACAAAGGAAAGGCCATGTGACTCAAGCGGAGAAAAATCAATCAAGTGAAACACATCCAGAAATGATGGAAATGGCAGATAAGAATTTTAAAAACATGGGGCGCCTGGGTGGCTCCGTGGGTTAAAGCCTCTGCCTTCGGCTCAGGTTGTGATCCCAGAGTCCTGGGATCGAGCCCCACATCAGGCTCTCTGCCTGGCAGGGAGCCTGCTTCCTCCTCTCTCTCTGCCTGCCTCTCTGCCTACTTGTGATCTCTGTCAAATAAATAAATAAAATCTTTAAAAAAAAAAAAAAAGAATTTTAAAAACATCTCTTATAAACATGATCAAGAATAAAGAACAACATGAACTTAAGTGCAGATATTTAAAAGACATGAAGAAAACAACCAAATGGAACTTTAAGGCATGAAAATTATATCAAAATTTAAAAAATTACCAAATGTAACTGTATTAGTCAGTGTTCTCCAGAGTCACAGAACCAATAATATATATATCAAAAGAGGGAGTTTTGGGTTGTGTGTTTTTTGGTTTGTTTGTTTGTTTTTTATGTAGGCTCCACACTGGGCATGGACTCCAACTCGGGGCTTGAACTCACCACCCTGAGATCAAGACCTGAGCTGAGTCAAGAGTCAGATGCTTAATCGACTAAGCCACCCAGGCACCCTGAGAGAGATTTATTTTAAATAACTGCTTCCGGGTGCCTGCGTGGCTCAGGTCATGGTGCCAGGGTCCTGGAATTAAGCTCTGTGTTGGTCTCCCTGCTCATCAGGGAGTCTGCTTCTCCCTCTGCCTCTCCCCCTTCCTCATGCTCTCTCTGTTTGAATTAAATAAACAAAATCTTAAAAAAGAAAGAAAGAAAGAAAGAAAGAAAGAAAGAAAGAAAGAAAGAAAGAAAGAAAAGAAAAAAGGAAAAGAAAAAGAAAAAGAAATAGAATTGCTTCACATGAGTATGGAGGCTGGCAAGTCCAAAATCTGCAGGGTGGGCAGGCAGCTTGGAGACCCAAGGAAGAGCCTCATGTATAGGGTTCTCTCATGGGAGAATTCCTTCTAGCTCAGGGGAGGTCAGTCTTTGTTCTGTTAAGGTTTTCAACTGGTGGGATGAGGCCCACCTTCATTATGGAGGACAATCTGTCCTTCTCAAACCTCATCACTTCTTCACCATTATATCAAGAAGACATAATCCTTAATGTATATGTACCCAATAAGAAAAATTCAAATTACATGAAGCTTCAAATAACTTAAACAGACCAAAAGGAGAAATAGACAAATCTAGAATTATAGTCAGAGATATTAATACTCGCCTCTCATTAAAGTAGCAAAAAAAAAAAAAAATCAGGAAGGCTACAGAAGATTTGAACACTTTGAACCAACTTGAGCTAATTGACAGTTATAGAGACTACCCAACAACAACAACAAAATACTCATTGTTTCCAAGTGCTCATGGAAATTTTACTGAGATAGGTCATCTTCTGGGCCATAAAATAAATTTCAATAAGTTTAAAGGAATTGAAATCATGCAGAGTATGTTTTCTGACCACACTGAAGTTAAGTCAGTAATAAATAAGAGAAAATATCTGGAAAATCTTCAAATATTTAGAAATTAAACAAAGACACTTCTAAATAACTCATGGGCCAAAGAAGAAATTACCAAGGAAACCAGAAAATATTTTGAACTAAATGAAAAGAAAAACCAACATATCAAAAACTGTAGGATATCGTGGTAGCCATGCTTAGAGAATTTATCATTTTAAATATGTAGACAAGAAAAGAAGAACAATTTTAAATCAAAGACCTAAACTTCTGCATTAAAAGTTAGAAAAGGAAGTGATAAACCCACAATAAATGGAAGAAGTGAGAAGCAATATGAAAATTAATAAAAAAGCAATGCAAAAAATAGAGAAAATTAATGAAACCAAAGTCTAGTTCTTTGAAAAGATACAAATAAATTAATTTTTTAAAAAGAATATTCAAAAAAATCCTAATATTTGTTTTTCTTGGTTATATTATAATTGTTTAATTTTATTATTTATATTTCATAGTTCCTAAAGACTTTTAATGAGCACAAAATCAGATTCTAATCAGAAAACCAAGGCACTATTTTTTGAACTGCCACTCCTGTGTTAATTTCAGAAGCACTACAGTGACTTGTCCTCTAAGGAAAGATACTTGTCCTTCTTAAAGTCTGTTGAGTAAGTAATGTAACTATTTGAAAGAGAGCACCTCCCACCCAAGTTTCCACTGAAAAGAAGAGAGCTGTACTCCTTTCTAGATGGCTCCAGACCCAGAATGAGCACTCTTGTTTCTGACCACAAAACACTTTAACCTTCTGGAGAGCCTGAAATCCAAGGGGTTCATGTAACCCATTGGTCCTTTAGAGTAGAATTGATTTCCTGCTCTGCCTTGTCCTTCTCCCTCCTACTACTTTACTCTCTAAATCAAGTCTGCTTTCTTCCTCACCTACCTAGGCCCTTCCTCACCTTCTCTTCCCTGTACCCCCACTGCAGATAAGACCTGCTGTTTTCCACCTTTGCCTTAGAGCACTTGTGAAATTGCACCTGAGAGGAAGATGCCCCACTGTGTGCTCCAACCCATCTTCATCAGTATCAAACGTGAGACAATGATCTAATTCCCATTTGGCAACTTGTGTCTATTTCCAGTTGGTTAGAATCTTGAAAAAAGGAGAGGCCTTAGCCTACTCTCCCTTTCAATATATTGCTGCATCCATAATCTGTTTCTATGAGATAACATAAGCCTTTTCCTGATTAAGCCATACACATGTGACAAATGCACCCAACTGTGTTACAAATGAATGACATGACCTCCCTGATAGGGCTGGAGAAGAAAGGAACAGATCTAAATCACCCTGGAAAACAAGATTTTATCTAGATGCTGTAAAGTTAAAGCCATAAAACCTGTCAATAACACAATATTCTAGTTGGTAAATTTGTTTTCTCACAGGAGCACAAGTTAGATGCCTACATATATAGGATTGGACAATAAATATATTGCACATAATGACAGCCAGGTTTTTCACCATGAAAGAAAGAAAAAATGAAAGAAAAATCTAAAATGAGCTCTCTGAAAACTACAGAACACTTATGAAAGAAACTAAAGAAGACACAAAGAAATGGAAAAACATTCATGCTCACAGATTGGAGGAACAAATATTGTGAAAATGTCCATGCTACCCAGAGCTATCTATACATCAATGCAGTCCCTGTCAAAATACCATCAGCCTTTTTCACAGAGCTGGAACAAACAATCCTAAAATTTGTATGGAACCAGAAAAGACCCCAAATAGCTAAAGAAATATTGAAAAAGAAACCAAAGCTGGAGGCATCACAATTTCAAACTTCAAGCTCTATTACAAAGCTGTAATCATCAAGACAGTACGGTACTGGCACAAAAACAGACACGTAAATCAATGGAACAGAATAGAGAGCCCAGAAATGGACCCTCAGCTCTGTGGTCAACTAATCTTTGACAAAGCAGGAAGAATATCTAATGGAAAAAAAAGTCTTTTCAACAGATAGTGTTGGGAAAATTGGACAACCAAATGCAGAAGAATGAAACTGTACCACTTTCTTACACCATATACAAAAATAAACTCAAAATAGTGAGATACCACCTCACACCTGTCAGAATGGCTAAAATTAACCAGACAGGAAATAACAGGTATTGGCAAGGATGTGGAGAAAGGGGAACGCTCCTACATTGTTGGTTGGAATGCAAGCTGCTGCAACTACTCTGGAAAACAGTATAGTGGTTCCTCAAAAAGTTGAAAATAGGGCACCTGGGTGGCTCAGTGAGTTAAAGCCCCTGCCTTCAGCTCAGGTCATGGTCTCAGGGTCCTGGGATCAAGCCCCGCATCCAGCTCTCTGCTCAGCAGGGAGCCTGCTTCTGCCCCCACCATCCCCCCCCCACCTGCCTCTCTGCCTACTTGTGATCTCTAATAAATAAATAAAAATCTTTAAAAAAAAAAGTTTAAAATACAGCTACCCTACAACCCAGCGATTGCACTACTGGGTATTTACCCTAAAGATACAAATGTAGTGATCCGAAGGAGCATGTGCACCCAAATGTTTATAGCAGCAATGTCCACAATAGCTGAACTATGGAAGGAGCCTAGATGTCCATCAACAGATGAATGGATGAAGAAGATGTGGTATATATATACACAATGGAATACTACGTAGCCATCAGAAAATCTCACCATTTGGAACTAGAAGGTATTATGCTAAGCAAAATAAGTCAATCAGAGAAAGATAATTATCATATGCTCTCTCTGATATGAGGAATTTGAGAGGCAGGGCAAGGGGTTGTGGGGGGAAGGGAGGAAAAAATGAAACAAGATGGTACCAGGGATGGAGACAAACCATAAGAGACTCTTACTCTCAGGAAATAAATGGAGGGTTGCTGGAGGGGAGGGGGGTGGAAGTGTTAGGATAGCTGGGTTATGAACATTGGGGAGGGTATGTGCTACGGTGAGTGCTGTAAATTGCATAAGACTGATGATTCACAGACCTGTACCCCTGAAACAAATAATACATTATATGTTAATAGAAAAATAAAATAAAATAAAATCAAAATGGATGAAAGACCTCAACATGAGACAGGAAGCCATCAAAATCATAGAGGAGAACACAGGCAGCAACCTCTTTGACCTCAGCTAGGGCAACTTCTTGTTAGACACATCTCCAAAGGCAAGGGAAACAAAAGCAAAAATGAACTTTTGAGACTTCATCAGGATAAAAAGCTTTTGCAAGGTAAAGGAAACAATCAACAAAACCAAAAGGCAACCCACAGAATGGGAGAAGATATTCACAAATGACATATTGGATAAAAGGCTAATATCAAAAAAATCTATAAAGGATTTATCAACCTCAAGAGCCAAAAAACAAATAATCTAATCAAGAAATGGGCAGAAGACATGAACAGACATTTCTCCAAAGAAATGGGTTAACAGACACATGAAAAAAATGCTTCTCCCCAAAAATGCCCAACATCACTCAGCATCAGGGAAATACAAATCAAAACCACGATGAGATACCACCTCACACCAGTCAGAATGGCTAAAGTTAACAACACAGGAAAACAACAGATGTTGGCGAGGATGCGGAGAAAGGGGAACCCTCCTACGGTGTTGCTGGGAATGCAAGCTGGAGCAGCCACTCTGGAAAAAAGTATGGAGGTTCCTCAAAAAGTTAAAAATAGAACTACCTTATGACTGAGCAATTGCACTACTAGGTATTTATCCAAAAGATACAAACATAGTGATTCAAAGAGGCACGTGCACCTTAAGGTTTATAGCAGCAACATCCACTATAGCCAAACTAAGGAAAGAGCCCAGATGTCCATCAACAGGTGAATGGATAAAGAAGATGTGGTATATATATATATATACCACATATTCCATTGTGTATATATATATATATATACACAATGGAATATTAGTCATCAAAAAGAATGAAATCTTGCCATTTGCAATGACATGGATGGAACTAGAGGATATAATACTAATGAAAACAAGTCAGAGAAAAACAAATACCATATTATTTCACTCATATGTGGAATTTAGGAAACAAAACAGATGAATATAATAGAGGAAGAGAAAGAAAAATCAAATAAAAACAGAAAGGGAAGAAAACCATAAGAGACCCTTAACTATAGGAAACAAAGTGAGGGTTATAACAAAGAAAGCAAGGGGATGGGGGGATAGGGTAACTGGTGATGGGCATTAAGGACAACACTTGATGTAATGAGAACTGGGTATTATATGCAATTGATGAGTCACTAAATTCTACCCCTAAAACGAATAATACAGTGTATGTTAACTAAATCAAATTTAAATTTAAAATTTATCAAAAAATTAAAAATAATAAAATGAGCCCCATGGCACTAGATTTGAGTCAGGGATATCAGTAGAAATGCATTTTATTCAAACATCTATACAAATGGATACATAAATAAGTCTAGATATGGATTCTTACAAGTGTATACATGTGTATGCTGTGTAATTCCCCAGCTGAGTCTACTGAGAAGGCCTAGAAGCTGTGACATCCCAAGAGCAGTGAACACAAATAATACCCAGATCTTGATTTCTAAATACCATTTCCCAATAAAAAGAAATGGTTGACTTTAGGTCTGAAATCTAAAAGATCTCATAGTGCCAGAAAATAAGAGAGTACTTAAATTTAAAAAGATTTAAAAAAAAAAAAAAGTGCCAGACCTAAGGCAAGTATTACCTGATTCCACTTATATGAAGTATCTTAAATAGTCAAGTTCATAGACTCAAAGAATCGAACGGCGGTTGCCAGCAGCAAGGTGAGCAGGAAAGGAGGACTTACTAATTATCAGGCATAAAGTTTCAGTCCAGCCAAGATAAATAAGCTCTAAAGGTCTGTTGTACAATCTTGTGCCCATAGTTAACAATACATTATTGTAGACTTAAAAAAAAAATGTTCAAACGGTAGATCTCATGTTAAGTTCTTACTACGACTTAGAAAAATGAAAAGCATGTCAAGGGACACAGGAACGTACCTGAAAGAGCTCCCAGTATCCAAACTTGAAAAATATGAGCAACAAAATAAATAACAATAGTATGGGACTATAATCCAAAGAATAAAGATTCACTTTTTCCATACTGATTTAAATAAATAAGACAAGTCTTTTTATAGAATAATTCCAAGCAAAAAAAGCAGAAGGAAAGACAGAAACAGAAAAACATTATGAGAAACCACAGTGATAAATGCTACAGCCAATATCCACTAAAGAATGCTAAAATTAGGGGCGCCTGCGTGGCTCAGTGGGTTGGGCCTCTGCCTTGGGCTCGGGTTGTGATCTCGGGGGTCCTGGGATGGAGTCCCACGTCTGGCTCTCTGCTCAGCGGGGGGCCTGCTTCCTCCTCTCTCTCTGCCTGCCTCTCTGCCTACTTGTGATCTCTGTCAAATAAATAAATAAAATCTTAAAAAAAAAAAAAAGAATGCTAAAATTAAGGGGTAACCCTTGAAGGACAAACAGATATTTGCAGAGCCTCAAAGTATGTTCCCTAAAATATGTATTAATTACTGTGGAGGTTTTAAGATGTCCACATAGCCTCTGATACTTTTCCCTCCAGGAGGTGGAGCTTTCTTTTCCTTACATTGAGCGAGGGCTAGACTGAGTGACTGACTTCTGAGGACAGAGTATGGAAAGGGAAAAACTGCAGTGGAGAATACTGGGCAGACACTGCTATCACTGAGTGATGAAAACCACTATCCACAGTCCTACATCCCACTGATCTGTGGTAATGCGTGATAGGATGTAATGAGGAGGTGTCACCTCTATGACATTCTTCCCCAGTATTCATAACCTCAGGCTAAGAATGAGAAAATAGCCAGCAACTCCGAACTGAGAAGCACTCTCACAATTCCTGACAGCACGCATCAAAAGTGGCAAAGTAATCGAAGACAAAGACAAGAGGCAATAAGAGTACTCAAACTACAAGGGCATCTGGGTGGCTCAGTCAGTGAAGCATCTGACTTTGGCTCAGGTCATGATCTCAGGGTCCTGGGATCAAGCCCCCAGTTGGGCTTTCCACTTAACTGGGAATCTGTTTGTCCTTATGCCTCTCCCTGCTCAATCTCTCTCTCTCTCTTTAAAAGATAATCTTTTTTTAAAAAAAAAAGAATGTTCCAACTACAAATAAATGCAGTAACAGATGAATGTCATAAACATGCTATTGAGCCAAATAAACCAGAATCACATAAAAGTATAATTCCAGGGGCGCCTGGGTGGCTCAGTGGGTTAAAGCCTCTGCCTTTGGCTCAGGTCCTGATCCCAGGGTCCTGGGATCGATCGAGCCCCACATTGGCGGGAGGGGGGGGGGGTCTCTGCTCAGCGGGGTGCCTGCTTCCCCCCCCTTCTCTCTCTGCCTACCTCTCTGCCTACTTGTGATCTCAGTAGAATAAATAAATAAAATATTTTTAGAAAAAAGTATAATTCCATTTATATAAAGTTCAAAAAATGGGCAAAACTGCTCTAAGGCATTAGAAGTGAGAAGAGTGGGTTTCCGGTGGTGGAAGGGGGAGGACAAAGGAAGGGCGGATATTGACTGAGGGAGGCCTCTGGCTGCTGCTCTCCTGCGTTTTGATCTGAGTGTTGATTAAATAATGTGTTGTTTGTGGATATTTATCAAGTGATTCAGGATTTGTGTACTTTCTGAATGTATGTTATACATAACAATAAGTTTCCAGGGAGGGGAGAGAGCTACATACATGCCTCTAAAAGGCCCTTAAGGAGGACTGTCGGGAAGAAACAGGTCAACAAGAGAGATGCAAGCCCCCTCCCAGATACACTTTCCTGATCAAAGAGCAGCCCAGAGGCTGTGTAGGGAGCCAGCCAGTGGTAGAAAACAGAAATTCCCCATCAGCCCGGATGCAGATCTCTGGCTAGGTGCAGCTCCTTTTAGGCTTGAGTCCTTGTCTCAGTTCCCATCAACATTCTCATTTCTCTCGCTCCTTTTCCCTCTCTAGCTCTACAGCACCAGAACAGAACTGGAGAGAGACTGCTCACCCTGGACTCCGCCTTGAACTGTATCTCCTAGCCATCTCACCAAGTCAGCCTGCCAAGGTCTCACAAGAAATTTGTGGGGAAAGGCAGCAACAGGGACGCCATCTCTAAAGGCTAGAGAACACGGAGGCTGGCCACCAATGTGTCCACAAGAGCTGTCCCTGGGACGAACGAATGTGAGGACATCGGGAAAACACAAAGTTCTTTTTGTCAGCAAGAAACTTGAAGCTGTGTCCTTCACCTTGCTATCTATCAAAGGATCTTGGTGATTTCATCTCTAGATAAATACTCATTCTAGTGACACTTGTGTCTTGTCTCCGACCATAAAGTCAAGATTTAAGAACCATGTGATGCAGGAAGCTTAGGGATTAATTAGGATTGTCTAGAATTTGTCCTTAGATCACCAGCTAAGTTCTGATTTAATGCCAAGTTTTTTCAAGTGTGGGGGGACGCTCTGAACCATGTGACTCGTCTGTAGTAAACTTGAGTTGACCCTCTGTGCCTCCCTTAGACCATCTGTCTTTAAAATGTCCCCTGCCCCGTCTGGCCTCCCATGACATTTCATGAGTCAGAGTGTCCAAAGGCCTGAGCTACTTCCCAAATTACCAACACGCTGGTGACCATGTCAAATCTTGCCTTGGAACTTGTTGACACAACTGCCTGGCCATTCTGTATATCCTTCCAGATCATGCTGGAAGGGAAGGATTCACCTTCTCTATTACCCCTTCCCTCACCCTGCCCTAACTCAAGAGTCCTGACACCCTTTCCACATGTCCCTACACACAGTTCTGCCATTGCAGGGCTCACATGGTGGTATAATTCCTTCCATGGCTTTTTCCCCTACTAGACCTTGACCTTTACAAAGGTGGGAACTGTTAACTTATACATCATGCTATCCACAGCTCCCTACACAGTGCTTAATATCTTTATTGCTTTTTCTGATAATGCATGTAATACAAGGCAATAAATTCAGTTAACACAATAAAGTTCAAATATCACAGAAATACAAAGTGTAGACAATGAAACTGCCCCCAAAATCTTCAGTCATAAGACAACCACTGCCAGTATGATGTATATTCTGTCAACAATTTGTGTGTAAAAAATATATTAATTATTAGCGTTATAATTTTTCCTAAAGAGGAAATCACTGCCTATATGTTGTTTTGCAACTTGCTTTCACCACTAAGCAGCGTAAGCAGCAGCATACTTCTTTGATGAAGCACATAGCCTTACATTGTTCATTTTAACAGCTGCGTAATGTTCCACTGTAGGGAGATACCCTCATTTATTTACCCACTCCTCTATGGAAGGACTTCTGCATTACATCCACTTTCCTTGCTATACAAACAATAACACCATGCATCTTTTTTATACATATCTCCTTGCATCCATGAAGAAGTCTTTTTCTGGAATAGCTTCTAGAATTTGAAATGCTGGGTCCTTACCACCTTTGTCTCCCTCTGCAGAACACCAATATGGTGTCCATAATCAAGAGTGCCTCCAAAATGATTGTTGACTGGCCAAACAATGGGAGTTGATAAAAGAAATGCTATTAAAAAGACAAGTTCTATTTCTTGTGTAAATAGCTTTAGCAAGCTAGCTGGCCCCTTAGGTAAGAATTCTTTTTTTTTTTTTTTAAGATTTTATTTATTTATTTGACAGAGAGAAATCACAAGTAGACAGAGAGGCAGGCAGAGAGAGAGAGGAGGAAGCAGGCTCCCTGCTGAGCAGAAAGCCCGATGTGGGGCTCGAACCCAGGACCTGGGATCATGACCTGAGCCGAAGGCAGCGGCTTAACCCACTGAGCCACCCAGGTGCCCCATAGGTAAGAATTCTTATACTACACTCTTCCCCACTAGGCTGAAGGCAAAGTTCATGTCTAATTTGTATTGGTTCAGTTCACCAAATATTTTCTGAGTCCACCCTAAGCTAGAAGCAGTAATTTCTGGTAAAAAGTTGATGTCTCCTGATGAAATACAGAACATCCTTTATTAGTTAATTTCCCTTTATGTCTTCTCCGCCAGGAAGTTCAACACTCTGGGCTGATAAGAGCTCTCTTCTTCTTTGGGTTTCTGCTATTGCAGTCACCCTTCTTAGAATTCCATCCCATTGTTTGTTACTTTTTTTTTTTAACCTAAAGTTCTACTGCAGGTGTATTTTGTTGCTAACTACCTCAAACTGACGGTTAAGGGTAATTACAGTAACTAGTTTCTTTATACGGAATTTACATGTGTTGTTTTATTTAATCTTTTTTTTTTTCTTTACAGTGTAATGAAGGTAAGACAAGGATAATCACTGTCATCTCAAAGTTTTGGTAAACTGAGGATCAGAAAAATTAAGTGATTCACTCAAGACAACACAGCCAGGAAAACAATGATTTGAGACTCTAAGTGGGGTCTCAGGATTATATCATGGGAAAAAAAATGAAAATTAAAATGAACTATGCACTGAGTCAAATGAACACTTAACTTCTTCCTTCTCCCTCTACAGTTAAATATACTCATTTTCACCCAGACGTCCACATCCTCAAAGTAAACAAAAAAGGAAGTTCTTGAGGGAAGGGCAGGTGAAGCAGAATTTTACCTCGGTAACAGGTGTGTCAAGATTAACAGAGTCACCCAACCAGCACCACCATTAATGTCACTGTCTTCAACCTTAATTTCTCACTTTGCTCCAAGACACAACTATTTCCCTAATGTCTATTATGATTCCTGCATAATTCTTCCAGAATCTTCCAGAAATATTGAATCATATGACAGAAGGAGTGAGGAAGAAAAGAGGTTGGGTGAGGAGAATATGTGTAGGGAAGGTGGGGAGAGAAAGAAAGAAAGAGGGAGGAACAGGGAGAGAGAGAGACAGAAATGTTAACTGTTGAATAGATTAAGCCAGTGAAAGACCCTTTCCAGTGTCCAATAAAAGTCCTCCCTTTTCTTCCTAGTTTTGCTTTGCTTTTCTATCCTTCCTAGGGTGGGGAGGACTATTGCAAAACAAGTAGAACCATAAGCTCCATTTTACAATTTATGTAGTGATTTCAAGTCATTTGAAGTTGTATTAGAGTTCCAAAAGCTACAGTTTTTTTTTTTCTCTGGGGAGAGCCTGAGAGGCAAAGACCCTACACCCTTCCCAACACCACCTATTTATGACCCATATCCTGGGCATTTCACAGGTTAGTTTGTATTGATTCTCCACACCAGCTTCTCTGAACACTGGATTCAGGGATTTCCCCTGCTCATTCCTGGTGTCACTGGGATTACTTCTGGAACCCATGGATCATTTTCTAGCTGAGACCTTCAAGTGTGTTGTCCCCATTGGCTTCCTAGCCCATGACAAGCTGTGGTACCACAGTGCTTTATGACTACTGCTTGATGCCCAGCTCTACGGAGACTAGTTAGTATCTGACGGTGATGGCTCATGTTTTACATCAGCTACACTGGGCTAAGAGATACTCACATGGCTGATAAAATTTGATTTCTGAGTGTGACTGTGAGCGTGTGTCCGGAAGAGATTAGCATTTGAATCAGGAGACTAAGTAAGTAAAGAAGATATTCCCTCATCAAGAACGTGGGCAACATTCAGTCCCTCAAGCCCAGACTAGAACAAAAAGGCAGAGGAAGGGCAAATTTACGCTCTCCCTACCTGAACTGAGATAACCATCTTCTCTTACCCTCAGACATTGGGACTCTGGCTTGGGGGCTCTTAGAGTGAGACCAGGACTCACACCTTGGATACAAGCCTTTGGACCCAGAATGAATTACACCACTAGCTTTCTTGGATCTCTAGGTTTCTTCTTGGCCTCCATGTTTGCATGGGCCAATTCCTAAAATAAATCTCATCTCGATCTGTATCTCTACCATCTACATCAACTATGTCATTATTTATCTGTGTCTCTAGCCTTTTGGCTCTGTTTCCTCCAAGAACCCTAATACACTGACTGGCCAACAGGAGGTGCAGGAAAAGAACAATGTTAAAAGGTCTCCACCTTGAAGGGGTCTGAGACCCCTGTTGTTCAAAGTCCAGGAAGGTGGAACAAGGGGGTGGCACCTTGTAAATCTTGCACAGCGGCTGAAGGGGTCACGTTCTTCAAGCAAGGGACACTCAGAGTCAAGAAAAATCTGTGCTACCAAATAGTGGAATTTCAAAACTGTCTCTCTCTGGACAGATCTGTGCTCTGAACACCAGCGCCACACCTCACCTGCCTTCTTGGTGACTCCATCCGCATGGCTCAGGCAGCTTCAGCTTCCCAAGTACAAAACTGAAGCCACCATATTCCCCGTCCCCACCCTCTCCAGGTTTCCCATTCCAGGCAGTTCCGTGTGTTCCAAGAAGAAAGGCTAGAGCCATCCTGACATCTCCATCTCCTCAACCATCGACAGGTTTGCCTCCTGGGGATTTCTCCGATGTATTCCCCATGCTACAGCTCCACTACCATCACCCTGCCCATGATTTCGTGACCAGGCTAACTCCCCACTCTTGACTGTGTTCAATCAGCTTCAACAGGAGAGTAAATTTTAAGAACACAAACCATAGCACAAACATGCCAATGGCTTCCTACTGCTTTTAGAATTAAGTGCACATACTTGGCTTTGGCTCATGGAGGCCTGCACAGGTCTGACCCCTGCAAACCTCTCCAGCCTCATCTCTCACCAGTCTATACCATATTGGCTTTCTTTTGGTTGCTCAAAGGCACTGTGTCCTTCCCTGTCCCACAGCTTTTGCACACACCACTTGTAGTGTCTACATGGAAACCTGGGTCCCTGCTCATCTTCACTTGGCCAACTCGTTATGACCCGGGGCTCGGCTTTAATGGCACCTTCTCAAGGAAGTCTTCCTGACTCTCTGTAATGAGCTCTAGAGCATCCTGTGTTTTAGTCACAGTATTTAGGATAATGGTAATTAATTATTTTTGTAATTATTTATTAAATGTCCATCTCCCCCTCCCTCACCCTCATCTCCAAACCAGAAGTTCAGTGAGGGCAGAGACGACGATCTACACGTACTCCCTGGCATTCAGGTCTACAAATGTGAAATGCTCAGTAAGGGTCTGTGGTAGGACAAATGGAAATAAGTGGGGAAAAGAGGGGGAAAAGGCAGTTAATTGGTTCTTTTTTGGACTGATTTCTCCTGGTGTTTGGAACAGAGGGAATAATAGTTTCCTAGAAGATTTAAAGGAAAGTGGTTTTTGAAAAAGTATGTGCATAGGTGTATGTATAAATATATTTTCTTCTTTCCTGACTACTTTAATAAGGAAAGAAGCCTAGGCTTCCACGTAAACCTCGACAACAGTGGAACCATTCGAAGAAAATGTGTCAGTTATAAATGAAGACTGTGTACGGAAAACTCAACTCAGTATGGCAAACCACCATTTTCCTGGATTCCAAATAACTGGAATGTATGATAATCTTCTTTTAATAACATTTTTTTCCTCTTTCCAAAAGTTACACAGGTCCCTTGGGAATAGTAAGGATTTTCAACATCTTTGGCAGAAACAGTACAGTTCTAGAATCCAATGCCCTAGGAAACCATCAAATCTGTCAACTGCCAATGAGAAAGGCCTGAATCCAGCTACCAGACTTGAAAGTTTGAGCAGCAGGGCTTGGCACAGTACCCGCCCCCTAACAGCAGTCCCAAGCTTCCTGGGTTCAGGGCTGCTGTGGGTCATGAAGCTATACGACAAACCCACCCACCCCACAAATAGCATCCCTCCCGAAGCTGTCATCCTAGGAGGTCAAACCCTTATTCCTAACGCCAAGCGGTTACCCAAACTAGTTCTGTAACTACTTTTACATATCTGCAGTCATGGCTACTTCTACCTGGTGAGGTTCAAAGAATGAGGGATTTGGGAAGTATCTAAGAGACATGTGGGGCCAAGCTTGGTGCATAAATGGAAAATCAAGCTGAATACTTTTTTTGGTGGGGAGGGGGGTTCACAACACCTGCTACATATTATCCGGGACATAGAAAGCTTCATGTCATTGGCTTTTCTATAGGCACTTCCCAAAGAACTATCTTGAGTGGACCACCATGTAAGAAAATAGTACTTATGTCTTTGGTGAAAGTACGGATCACCTACATTAGAATTGCAGAGTCAGGGGAGCTTGTTAAAAGGCAGATCAGAGGGGAGCCTGGGTGGCTCAGTGGGTTAAGCCGCTGCCTTCGGCTCAGGTCATGATCTCAGGGTCCTGGGATCGAGTCCCACATCGGGCTCTCTGCTCAGCAAGAAGCCTGCTTCCCTCTCTCTCTCTCTCTCTGCCTTCCTCTCCGTCTACTTGTGATCTCTCTCTGTCAAATAAATAAATAAAATCTTTAAAAAAAAAAAAAAAAAGGCAGATCAGAGCCCCATCCTGAACCTGTGAGGAAATTAAACTGAACCCTCCGGTAGAGAATAATGAGGGAGATTGGCAAGACCTCTGACAAGATCCACAGCGTAAGAGGAGCCAAAATGGGAGAAGCAGCAGGCAAGAAATTGAACCCAGGAAGACTCTGCCATGGGGCATGCTTCAGGGACCAGAAAGGAAACCTTGGTGGCAGAAGCCCCGGGAGTGAGGCAAAGACCACAGGAGATGGGGCGGGGATGGGGAGTCCCTGGGGAATCTCAAGCAGTCGAGTCCCCGGGGTGACTGGTGTTCTCTGAAGACTGCTCTGATGCTGTGTGGAGAAGATATTCAGCAAGGCAAAGAAGGAAATCAGAAGACCACTTGGCATTGGACTAGGTCAATGAAAGTGACAACAGAGAGATGTGCAAGTCTGAGGTACACCACAGCAGTGACTCACGGGCTGAATGAAAGCTGAGGGGAGAGCAACTCTGGGATGGCAGCTGGGGGAAAATGGGGAGACAAGAGACTCCCTTGGACATGATGTGCATGGGAGTCTGATCTATAAAGTGGAGATAATTCCACCAGCCTCCATGGCTTTTATGAAGATTAGAAATAATATATGCAAAGCACCTCAAGAAACATAGTAGCAACCCAATGAGTGGAATCTATACTCTTATGATTATGATTATCAAACATAAGAATATTTGTTGGTACACTGCACACACTTAAGCTGCCATGTCTTCCCTTTTTCCTCCTGAAAATGCCATTTATCGAAGCTGGACTGAACAAGGCCCACCACACAAGCCCAGCCTCAGAGATTCACCCAGAGGTTAGCTCTCCTCTGCCAAACGCCAACACTTGATCCACTTTGCTCCGCTCAACTGACAGGAAATATCCAGAACCATAAGGATTGTGTTCACAAGGACTCGTAGGTGGGGCAATCTGTACGTTTTCAGTCCCCAAGCCACTGCTTATTCCCCTCTTTGGTCTCACTCTGACCCCTTCAAGCCCGTGACTAGAGAAGGTGCAAAGAAAATCAATTCTGCCTGAAAATCAGCAAGCCCAAAGAGATTCCCCTGGCGATGAGAGGAAGTGAGGGATGGCCAGGAGCTCAAATCCCCAAAGTACATTCTAATGCCTTAATGTGATCAAGAATACAGCCCTGTTGGCACTAGGAGCATTCTGAGGGACTCTAAGGAATTAAGTGATTCCAAAAATGTCTGCAGGAGGAATCTGAAGAGACTTAGTGAGCAAGCAAAACACGACTCTGAGTAAACTGTCCCCGACACCAGGTGACAGCTGGCCCGCTGCAGCCATCCGGCGGGTTCGGGAAGTGAGGCTTGACGTCAAAAGTCTTTTGCTGCCAGAAGAGCAGGAAGGTAATGATTGTGGCTGACGGGGCAAGGAAGGCCAGAAAGGGAAAACCATTCGATGACTCCAAACCTCCTAGGAAACAACAATGATTGGGGTCAGAGACTGGGAGCTCATCATACCAGCCTCGAAAGGAACAATCAAGACTGTCTGCTCCAGGGCCACAATCAGACGGGGCGGGGGGGGGGGGGGGGGGGGGGGGGGGCGGGGGGGGCGGCCACAAGCCCGTGGCACTCTCAGGAGCTGGAGAGCTCAACCTGAAGGAGGCGCCGGTCCCACCAAGTGGTCCCACCATTTACCATCCAGCCAAGATACAGCCAGGGAGGTGGGCGAAGAGCCAGAGCGGGCAATTAAGAAGGTGCTAAAGGGGATACCAGCCCCTCCCTCCCACCCTGATGGTGGCAGACTCCCCAGCTTCCCAGGTAGACCGCCTGCATGCTGGCCTCTCTAATCAGGGAAGAGGCAATCGTCAGGCTCAAAAAACCTCCAGCATTGCTGGGACTGGTACAAATGTTTATCTCACAGGGTAGTCACTTGTCAAAGGAATGTGAGAAAATCCCATCCTTCTCTTCCTAAAACTTCCCCCACAGGGCACTGAATTCCAGCCCTGGCCCACAGTGTTGCCTCACCGGCACTGAGCTAGACAGAAGGATGTCATCCCAGTGATAAAATACCTTCCAGCCACAAGCAATTGGAGCACGTGGTCACCCTGATTATCCCCCCTGGCAGGATCTCGGCTGAGGAGGGAGAGGAGCGTGCAAGGGAGGAACAGGGGGAACAAGGCTTTCCATGGCACGGCCATCACCAAAGGAGCAGGCCTCTCTCGTCTTCTCAGATGAAAATTAAAAGAGGCAGGAGTTGAGGCTTTTTTTGTTTTTTGGTTTTTTTAGGTTTTAAAAAAATTTATTTTTAAAAGTTAACATGTGCATAAAAGGAAACTGAAAAACACATGAAGCAAAGAACGAAGTCATCCATAATCACAAGCAGTTTACAGTTTGACTTCTAGGTCCCATGTGTGTATCTACAAAAGTAAGCATTTTAATGTAATTGAGATCATAATTGTATATCAGGCTTTTTAAAATATACCATGAGTATTTACCATTTCAAAGTCCCCAAACTATGAGTATTTTTATATCCAAGAATACACTACACCAACTCCATCTGAAAGGAAAAAAAAATGTAATCCTGCCATTCTTGGTGACAAAAATTTCATAAAAGACAAAAATGGCAACAGGCCTCTAGATAAAGGTATTGGCAGGCTTACAATTAAAATACTTCATTCCCTTAATGTTCAATTAAAACTGAGACATAAAGGGGGTGCCTGGGTGGCTCAGTGGATTAAAGCCTCTGCCTTTGGCTTAGGTCATGATCTCAGGGTCCTGGGATCGAGCCCTGCATCGGGCTCTCTGCTCAGCAGGGAGCCTGCTTCCCCCTCTCTCTCTGCCTGCCTCTCTGCCTACTTGTGATCTCTGTCTGTCAGATAAATAAATAAAATCCTTTTAAAAAACTGAGACATAAAGTAAGAGTACACAATGTATAATGCTTCTAAAAGAGTTCATTATCCAATCTATACTATTCAAATATTAGCAAGGAGGTATGATTCCATTGAATCACTTAATGTATTCCTATAGTACAGCCAAAGAGACACACACGAGACACACACACGCATAACAGTTATCATCATAGTGTAAGTATGAACACATCCACATCCATCTCTCCCTCTGTACTTCTTTCTGTCCCCCACTGCCAACCTAATAAGTCCTAACATTTCTCAGAGAAAATGTAACAATTCCACGTCCAAGATGCTTCTTTCTTATCAATGATAACAAAAAGAAACTTATAAAGTGGTTAATTCACTAGCTGTACATTTTATCATGCATTGTCACTTCAGGACAACCAAAAAGCTCAGAAGTTACAAAATGATGAAACTTGTCCACAACAAACACAGGTACTTCATAAAAATGCACATACGGACGTATGGTTATAACCTAAAACAGTCTTCTAGATGTGGAGATACTAGCAAGAAGCCCTTCCCTTCACCCTCCTCTGCTCCCTCCACCATTTTAATGACTAAGTACAGGACTACATCTAGCTCTAAAAGATGGATTGACAGACACTCCCAGAACCGACCTTCCTAAAAACTAACAAAAGGGCATTCATAAAGGGAGTATTTTACTACCTCTACTTTTAATATATTTTGGGTATTCAGACTTGTTTATACTTTGACACCCAGCAATATTAACTAAAATGCACATACAGAACTTTAAAGACTCATGGGCACAGAACTCTTTTCTCCTCCCTTCCCTGCCCCGTCCCCGTCCCCTAGTGAACCCAGTGAACAGTCAGCATAATCTCCAAAACATCAAGTTTAACCCCATTCCCGAAATACAAACATTCCCATGAATTAACAATAGTTAAAATGTGCTGTTACTCTATCTACTTCTAACATGTTGTTCACTTCCAAACATCCAGAAGACTCGATTTTTCAAATAAGGATTTATTTAAAATTTACCCACTACATACATAGTAGCACTGAAAGAATACTCTGGCTTAGAACCCTCCCTCTTCTCATCTTTGTCAACCTACTGGAAAGTACAAGCATCTGCAATGCTTAGAGGGGATTGTAACAATTTCACTTCCTCTAGTTGTTTTCAGAATAGTCTTTCCTATGAATTTAAATACAAAGTGAACACAATGTTCTTGTTTACTAACTACTTTTGTATACACTGACAACCTCTTGAACATCTAGAAAGACTAGATGTTGTAAATTAGGACTCATTTATCCTTTATATACACAGCTAAGTAAAACAAAATGCAGACATGCAGGACAATGGTTAATCCCACCTAACTAGAAACATACTGGTATAAAGCCCTTTGTGCTTTCTTCTCCTTCCTCCCTGAACCAGCACAAACATCATATAATGTGCACTGCTCTGACAGGTGGTTTGATTACTTTGATCATTCCATTCTCAAAAGACAATATATCATATGAATTCTAACAAAAGGATTATCAACAAAATGTATTATTTTACTACCTCTGCTTTTAACATACTTTGTGCATTTCTAAACATCTAGAAAGGCTAGATGTTTCAAATAAGGACTTAAATCTGTCCACTATATACACAGTAGTGTTGAGTAAACTAAACACATGTAACAACGGGTTACATCTGTGAGTGTCTTCTGCATGGGAACATTCCAGTCTAGAACCCCTCATTTCTCACAACTCTTCTCTACCGCCAACCCAGTGGGTGAGTGCAAACAGGCACGTGTCACTTAGATTTGACTACAATGTCATCTCTATAGGTCCTTTTCAGAAGAGAGCTTTCAATGAATTTTAACACGAAGTGTGCAGAAAATGGGTTAGTTTACGAACTCTACTTTTTGTCATACATTGGCAACCTCTTTAATATCTAGAGACTAGATATTATAAAATTAGGACATATTTGTCCAGTATATATACAATATATACAGTCAAGTTAAATGAACATAACATATAGGGCAATGGATAAGCTGAAATTCCCTAGCACATACTAGCAAAACATCTTCTGCAATTTCTTTCCTCCCACCTCCCTCAAACCAAGGAACAAGTATATTGTTCAGAAGGGTCGTTTAGCAATTCCATTTCCAAAGATAATATTCCCCATCAGTTTTTAAAAGCTATGTATAAGAAGCACTACTCTACTTCTACCTCTAAATACATCAAGCATTTCTAAATATCAAGAAAAACTAGATATTTCATATAAGTACTTGTCCACTATGTACACAACAGCACTGTTAAATAAAATTGCACACACCTAACAATGGGTGTAATCTGAGGTATCTTCTAAAGATGCCCTCCCTCACTTCCTTCTCTCTACCACCAACCCAATAGATAAACACATGCAAGTATAATGCTTAAGAACAAATTCATATCCAAAATTCATTTACAGAAGAAAAGCTTTTCTTTGAATTTCAACACAGTGGGTACAGAATGTGCTAATTTTATTGCTTTGTCGTACATTGGCAACCTCTTTAACACCTAGACACTAGATGTTGCAAAACTAGGATTCACTTGTCCATTATATACATTATATACACAGCAAAACAAAATGCACAGTACAAAAAATGGTTTTGTCTGAAAATGTCGAAGCATGAACACACCAGCATATTATCTTTTGCAATTTTTTCCCTTCCACCTCCTTCAAGCCACTGAACAAAAGATACACGACAGGATACTGCTCAGACGTGGTTAACAATTCCATCCCCAAGATGGTTATTTCCTATGAATTTTAGCAAAAAGATATTTATTTTCCTACCTCTACATTTAACATACATTGGGTACTTTTAAACATCTAGACAGACTGGATGTTTTAAACAGGGACTTAATTTGTCCACTATATACACAGCAGTCTTGAATAAACTCCACACATATAACAGTTATAATCTGAAAGTGTCTTCAAAATATGAACATTCTAGCCTAAGGCGAACCCTTCTCTTCTCTCCTTCCTCCACCAACCCAGTAGGCTATAAGTAAGCTATATGAGGTTCAAATTTCAGAAGACAATCCTTCTAGGAATTTTAACACAAAATGTACACAATGTATTAGTTTACTAACTCTATTTTTGTCATATACTGGCAAGCTCTTGAACATCTAGAAAGACTAGATGTTAAAAATTAGGACTCATTTGTCCAGTATATACACTATATACACAGCTTAGTAAAACAAAATGCAGGAACATAAAGGACAATGGTTAATCTTCCCTCAGTATAAACACACTGGCAGAACTCTTTGCACTTCCTTCTCCTTCCTCCTCCTTTGAACCAGTGCACAAACACAATGTGTACTATTCAAAGAGGTGGTTTGGCCATTCCCCCCCAAATTAAACAGCATTTCATATGAATGTTAACCAAAAGATATTTACAAGAATATCTTTTTACGGGGCTCTTGGGTGGCTCAGTGTGTTAAGCCTCTGCCCTCGGCTCAAGTCATGATCCCAGGGTCCTGGGATCGAGCCCCACATCGAGCTCTCTTCCCCCTCTCTCTCTGCCTGCTGCTCTGCCTACTTGTGATCTCTGTCTGTCAAATAAATAAATAAAATCCTTGAGGAAAAAAAAAAGAATGTTGCTTTAACATAATATTAAAAAAAAAAGAATGTCTTTTTACTGCCTCTATTTTTTTTTCCTTAGCATGCTTTATTTTTTTTTCTTTATTTTTCCAGTGTTCCAAGATTCATTGTTTATCCACCACACCCAGTGTTCCATGCAATACGTGCCCTCCTTAACACCCACCACCAGGCTCACCCATCCCCCTACCCCCTCTCCTCCAAAACCCTCAGTTTGTCTCTCAGAGTCCAGAGTCTCTCATGGTTCGTCTCCCCCTATGAATTCCCCCAACTCACTTCTCCTCTCCAACTCCCAATGCCCTCCATGTTATTCCTTATGCTCCACAAGTAAGTGAAACCATCTGATAATTGACTCTCTTTGCTTGACTTATTTCACTCAGCATAATCTCCTCCAGTCCCGTCCATGTTGATACAAAAGTTGGGTATTCATCTTTTCTGATGGAGGCATAATACTCCACTGTATGTATGGACCACATCTTCTTTATCCATTCGTCTGTTGAAGGGCATCTTGGCTCCTTCCACAGTCTGATGATTGTGGACATTGCTGCTATTACTACCTCTATTTTTAACATGTATCAGGCACTGTAGAACATCTAGAAAGACTAGATATTTCAAAAAAGTACTTAGCACTGCCAATTATATATATAGTAGTTGAGGGTTAAAATGCAGACACAAAACAATGGTTATAATATGAAAATGTCTTCTAAATATGACCAGTCTGGCATAAAACCTTCTTTTCTTCCTCCTCAAGGTCATCTACTTCACGTCCTCTTACCCACTGAACAAACATGGATGCATGGCGCTGCTGATATCCCTTCTAAAGGTGGTCTAACAACTCCATTTTAAAGTCATTTCCAAAAGGCATTTCTTTTCTATGATTTAAAAAACGAAAAAGCAAACAGGCATTTGCAAGACGTGTGATTTTACTAACTCTATTTATCATATGTCAGCAACCTCTTTACATCTAGAAAGTCTAGATGTGGCAAAAGTCTTTTGAAAGGTTGGGGGGAAAGCTGAGAGCTGCTTTTACATATCATATACACAGGCCTTCTAAAAACAGCCACTAAGTCTTCCCAAAGGATGGTCTTCTTATTGGCCAAATGTCGTACGTAATTCTCCTATTTCGATCTTCCAACATCAAGGTCTGGTGGAATGAAGACCAACGGCCTATGGCTCATTAACCGTTCCACCTGTCGTCCACCAGGGCTTTCCTCACCTTCCGGGCCCACTAGGGCCTCTGTCTACCATTCTCCATAGAAGGTGAGGTTTCGTCCAGTGGGGCTGGAGCAGTCATCCCAGGGCCAGACCTGCAGGGCTCTGAGGCCCAAGGGTGGCCGAGCTCATTCGTGTCCACGCAGACCCACCTTCTTGGGCCCTCAGCGGCCCCAAGAGCCGTCCACGGCATTCACGTGGCCTCCGTTCTTCTCACCAGCCACACCCAATGTCCAACTGCTCCACATGACGACTGCCTGGGCAGGGCTTGGTGGAGGCCCCGCAGAGCTGGGCTAGGGGAGTGGGCAGCAGGCAAGGTCTGGGCTCCGAGAGGCGAGCGCCAGTGGCACCAAGGTGGCGGTCAGGGTGGGGTTGGGGATAGAGAGAAGCTCACGGCTTCACAGTCTGGGCCTGGCCGGTGGGCAGCCGCGGCGAGGGCACCAGGTCTCTGCAGGTCAGAGCCCGCGACCTGCCCCCGAGACCCCCAGTTCACGCACTGGCCTCAGGCCAGAGGGCCAGGAGGGCCCCAGGACAGACAGCTACGCTGCATTTCTCACCTCACTCTCTGTGGGTACTGAGTTGAGGAGTTTTTAATGTATTTTTCATTTTAGTTGTTGAGACACAGCAGGATGTAATCAGCTTATGAGTTAGAGACATTTGTCTGTTTCTACCTGAGACCTCCCAGGTTACAGTATATGGCCCTGAGTGTTTTTGAATAAAGCAACAGGATAAAGATACATAAACATGTTCACACAAAACTGCAGAGTGCAGCCAGTTCCTTTCCACAGCCCTCCCACACCTCCCCTAGGTCAAGGATTCCCTACCCAGTAAGAGTAGGGGCCTTGCACTCTCCCAACAGGTGAGATCGGCCGGGCTGCCCATAGCCAAACTTCATCTAAATGTCATGGCAGCTACAGGGGCAGCTTCTGGAGAAAAGAAAAAAGTCCTTCCAGACTGAGGTCTTCCCCATACTGCCCTGGTTATGGATTCCCAATCCTGCTGCCACCGTTGGACACAGACGACCTGGAAAAAGCACTCAGTGGGTCACGCAACAGTGATTCACTGAGCACCTCCTTTGTGCCAGGCCCTCTGCTAGCAGGCAGAAGACAAAATAGGATGGATCGCAAAGTTATGCGCAAATGGGAGGAGGAAGAAAAGCACAGGCATGAGCGAGCTGAATGGGGGAAGGTGAAAGGCCGTGAGGAAGATAGGGAGGGCGGGGGAAGAGAGGGCGGGCGGGGGCAGTGCGTTTGCTGCAATAGCCACGGAGGGTAAATCTGAGGACATGACACCGGGTCACAACCTGGAGGTGATGGAGAAGGCAGATTCCAGCAAAGGGAGCAGAGACTGTCACCACGGCACCAGCAGGCACGACGACGAAGCCAGTCCCAGCCACGTGAGGTGAAGCGAGAAAAGCAGCGAATGTAAGGAACCACGCAGAAGGCAGCTGATGATTTACACACACACACACACACACACACGTGTGTACTTGCACACAAGACATCTCACATTCGTCCCACCGCCGGAGGGCCTGTCTGGCTTTGCTCAGCAGGCCCCAGGCACAGCCAGGAAGTGGAAATGAATGGCCAGAGGGACACATCAAGCCAGTCTGAAGGCCATGGGAAGCCACCCTGCACCTGCCATCAGGGTCACCTGTTTGCTCCAAACGGAGCTTCCCCAGCTCCTCCTCCGCGCTCTTAGGGAAACCTGCGGGTCACCGCTGGGAGCAAGGCATGTTTCCCCCCAGACGGTCTGGACAAGACAGAGCTCCCTTACATTTCATAACAAGCTCAGGCCTGAATTTATGCCAGGTCATTTTGTTCCATTAAGGTTGCCATGGTGACGCCTGGCCTGGGGTACCTCGACTTCGGATGTTCTGGATGCAGGGACAACAGCGGCTCTGCTGCTCCTGCGATTTACCAGGAAAGCAGCCGTCTTGGGAGAAGCCGTCCGGGCCGCTCCGTGCTGGATAGGACCCCAGAGTTCGGAGGAACTGCAGGCAGGAAGAACGCACCACTCACCCCTCAAACACTAAGGCTCTTTCCTAAATCCAACAGCCTGTGAGCTCTAGCCAGGCAAGGACCCAGACTGATCACCCCTGGTGTCCCCCAGCACCTGGTACATAACGTCCCCATAGATGTGACTGGTTCATTTTGTGGAAAGTGGGGGGAAAATCATAAAAGAATTCAAATAAAGAATCCATCTTAGGTTCTGACCTCTTTAAAAGTCAAGGGGTAACGAGGAGATGACAAGGAGAACTGTGCCCCTCTTGTTGTAAACTGGAGATCACAGGGTGCTGTTCCTCTCAGTGAGGGAAAGGACCCGAATGTGAGAAGGGAAGCTTGTGTCAATCCCCCAAGAAGCAGATGCCAAGGGGGCATTAGACAGGGAAGAGAGGTGCTTGGGGAAAATGCCTATAAAGGAGAAAGGGGGAAGGAAGTGGGAGCGGGAGGGGAGAGCCTTGGGACCACACTGTAGGTCTAACACTCATAAAGGGAGGAAGGGGAGAAGGAAGATTGGGTAGGAAGAGCCTCAGACTGCAGGACAGCTCTGGAAAAGTCTCAGCCAAGTGAATGGAGAGCCTCTGGGCAAAGTTAGAAGAGTCCCACACAGAGCAGAAATGGCCAAGTCTAGTGTCCCCACTGCACTCAGCCATGGTCTGGGCAGGGCCCAGGGGAATTGTGATCTTGACATTTCTATAATGGGAAATTCAAAGGTAGGCAGCCGAGGCCGTCCAGCAGATGTCTGTCCCCTCCCACCCCCAGCAAGGAGATCTAGGCAGGGCACCTTCACTGCCATTCAGGGTGGGGGTGTTTGGAGAGGGTGTCAGGGAGGAGAAGACGACCCCCAGGAGGGTAGAGGCTGGCACCAGCGTGGCTGGACATATGGGCAATGTCTTCAGGTCACAGAGACAAAAACAGGAAATGGCTGGGAGGCTGTTTATCAACGCTGATTACCTCCCTAGTCTCTGCCCTGCCATTCCTGCTCCAGGACAGAAACAACCTAAGTTCCCTCTCAGCGAGGGGTGGCCATGTAACCCCAGCCTGGCTGGTGAGACGGAAGCATGGCAGGAGAAAGCTGCGGGATGTTCCTGATAGAAAGGGCCTGGCTCCACGGGCCTTTGCCTCCTGGCTCCTGGGAAGGCGGGCCTGAGGCCTGCACGGGCAGCAATCATCTGGCCGGTGTGAGAGGATCACCCTGAGGACGAAGACCACACAGCAGAGCCAGTGGGGCGCAAAGAACACTGACAATGCGGGGGGCCGCTGCCCGGGGGGAGCCCAGCTCCAGAATTCTGGTTATACCAGAACAATGAGCCCTCATGGAATGAAGCCTTGAAAGTCAATCTGGCATTCCACGTTGTCAAACCCAAACCCGACGCGATCCAGAGGAGATTCAGGAGGAGGCTGCTCTGAGGTGAGCAAGGGGACTCCCTTCCCCATCTCTGTATAAGACATTCGAACAGCCTCATGAGGAGGGGAGGGTCAGGGGGCCCCCCCGGGGCAGGTGGGCATGACAAAGATATTCTGTGTTCAGAACCTGTCACAGGACAAGACAAGAGGCTGTCCGGAAGAACCAGTCACCTACATTATGAACGGACGAGTCCTAAATTCTACCCTCAAGTAGCTTACAATCTCACTGAAGAAACAAAGCAGAGAAATTCTACCTTCATCCACATAGCAAGCCTTCTGTGCCACAGCTCAGTCACTGCCAGCCGGCTCTTCGTGCCCATGCCCACCACCCGTGATAGACGTCAGCGACAGTGAGGTCACTCTCTCCCCAAGGCCTGGCCCCCTCCCTACCCCTGGGCAGCCCCCACCACTCACGTGTGGTCGGCTGCTGGAAGGAACCTGATTTACCTCTCTTGATGTCATCATCTGCAAACCTGAAGATCGTAGGCCACAGAACAGAGAGTTGAAATACACTTTTTCCCTCAACTTGATGTGACTTACATGAAACGGTTTTCTGCTAGGAATCCCCAGAATATATCTGCCGCCCAGATACCAGGGCACATGAAACAGGCACCCCAACCTGCTCTCTCACTCTGGCCAACGTTGGCAAGTGGCCCGTCCGGTCCAGCTTATCTGGCAGTGGGAACTCCTACTTGCGAACCTCCGGGAGGAGGACCGGCCCAGAGCAATTACCCTGACAAACTCGGTGCAGTGAGGCGGCGGAGGAAAGATCTCCAGGTCACACTTCACTTGTCAGCATGTCAACCTCGAAGTGTCAGCAGGAATGGACGCTTACTACCACCGCTCCGTGGGCCAAGCGCTGGACAGCTGATCAACCCTCCATGCTCCACGAAGGCATGGCACACGGTCCAGAAAATTAATTAAAGCCTCTAAAGGAAACAGAGAATTCTGGTCTTTAGAAAGTAAACCAACCCCCATTCCTCCCCTCTCATCCCCAAGAGACTTGCACAAAGTCAATCTTCTCATCTAAACACAAGTCCCATAACCTTTTCTAACTGCCTTAATGAGAGAAAGTTCCCCCATGGACCACTTCCGTTGTTCCTTCAATCTGGAGAAAATACATTTGATTAATAATCATGTAATTACATTTCCAATTCAGTGACCATTCTCACTGGATGTAGATCAAGATGAAGTCCATCAGTAACTCCAACAGCAGAGTCTTCATCAGAGTGGGGTCATTGGCAACGGCAGGGAGGCTTTGCAAGGATTGCAGTCACCATGTCCTTAAATGATTGGAGTCTGACCTTTCTGCAGACTTTGTCTAAAAACAAACCTCTGCTAAGTCAAACAGATGAAATTAGGAAGATAAAGACACACAGAAGCTGGTCCCTTAGAAAACGTGCCTAAGAGGAGGCAGCGGAAGGCGGACCACTGGGTTCTGTCCACCCAACCCCATTTCCTGCCCTAATATCAAACACCCCCCCAGATTGCTAACATATCCTCAGCAAACATAGGAAGCCACACTCCCGGTCCTTGAACCCCCAACTCCATTGCTCAGGACCCATCATCCCAGCCATTTGCCTCACTTCTGTGGCTCAGGTCTGCCAGCTGCCCATCACCTGCTTATTCTTATACACCTAATCTCACCTGGGTGGGGTGAGCTAGCTTTTTCAACAGATCTTTTGCTACAAATCTCCTCCTGCCACTGTTTATTTGGTTGAACCCTGACTGATAAAGCTAAGATACATATAATTTAGAATGTTCTCTCTCAAACACTCACCCTTTTTTACTAAAATAAATATAGTTTGCACACAGAAGTTGTATCTCTACCATAAGTAGGAAACTCGTACCACCTGCCTGAATGGAAGGAAACCATAAAGACAAATACAGTTTTAAAAACCCAGTGATGCCATGCGATTCCAGCTGGATGTCATCACCTGCCAAAGGCTCCAAGCATGAGGTCTGCCCTGCTAGCGTTAAAAAGATGAGAGAGTTGATTTGATGCTGCAGAGTGTCTCCATCAGGGACAAAAGTCTCAGGGAGATGCTGATTGGAAAGAGAGATTGCTAGAGAATTGAGAAGGGAATCCATTTCTCACCCCCGTGCTCCCTGTGATTTAATGCTATGTCTGTGCACGTCTGTCTGAAATCCTTTCCTGTGCAACCAGAAGTTTCCATCCAGCACTTGCAGATCCAACACAGCAGGGCTGTGAAGAGCAGCCTGGGAGTTCCTTCATGGTAGTTACTCGGGGTCCAAAGCAACTGGTCTTGGTTTAACCACGGGAGTTGCCAAAACCGGTCATGAGGACAGTGGAGTCTACCCATGGACTTCATCTTTCATATGGGCTCTGAAAACAGGGCCCTGCAGAAGGCTCCCTAGTGATGTATTAGAGTGGCAAGGTCAGACCCCTTCTCGGTAATAAAAGCAGAAGAAGCCATAGTAATACTGTCCCTTCCCCCAAGGAGGCATCACCCCAGATTCTCGGGTGTGACTGCTGGGGTTCCCTGTGCCAAAGGGAAAAGGTCCTAGGCCCCAGGAAGCAGTGTTCAGAGGGAAGAGGCTCTTGGTGACCCCTCGGCTCCCTAAGGAACTCGTTCTGTGCCTATCCCAGTGCTACGGTCCTTTGGGCCCCACCAAGCACATAAGTAACCAAATTCACAACACACAGAGGAGCTCTTTCCAAATCCCCCACCTGTGTCACTGGCTCACTTCCTGTTTGACAACAGGCTTCCTTTGTTCACAAGCAACCTGTAGGACTCTCAGCCTACAGAAAGACAAAACAGGTGCTCTTGAAACAGGACAGACCCAAAACGGGCTAAATAATGCAAAGAAGATGGGGTCAGGATTCAAATTTCAGCTCTGGTACTCCCCAGTGGTAAGATCTTGGAGCAAATTCTGTGACCCTCGATCTCTTCATCTATGAAATGGACCCAAGAATAGAACTGTAATAGGGGTCTTTTTTTTTTCCTTTGGGTTAAGGAATCCTGATTTTCTTTGGGAATGCCAGCCCTCCCAATCAGTCCATGCGCTGTCAATGGGTGGACCTTAATCCCTCCCCCTAAGCACCTGCAGGACACACATGACCTGGCTCTTGCCAACCAACCTAGTCCATCTTTCTGATTCAGGAATGAGAATGCAAGCAAAGGTAGTCCAGTGAGGCAAAGCCCATTCTTTCCACTTGCATGTCGAGGCTGCAATGATTATAATATAACATAATCCTTGGGGTCCATGAGGAGTCTATACCAATTAGAACTTTCCAGTCAGGCAAAATCTGGAATATAAGCCAGAGCTACTGATGGCCATCTTTGCCATGTCACAAAGAGTTCCTAGTGAGAACAAAGTCAGTATAAAGGAAGGCAAGGAGTATGAGAAGAGACAGAGACAGAGAGAGGCGGAGAGGCCCATCATATTATTTGAGCACCTGGGTCCTGCCAGGCCTAAAGCTATTACGATTTATCCCAAAGACTTTTCTTCAGTTTCATCATCCAATGGCACTAGCCAGGACATCCATGGAAGCTGAATCAAGTGAACTATCACTTGCATCCTCACTAGGCATCTACATCTCATAAGATGATATGAAGAGTGAACGAGAATGCCAGAAATAGTAGGTGCTCAATAAACACTAGCAGTCATGTGGTTGGGGGGGGGCTCCCTGAAACAATGCCACCCGCTTCTCCAGTTGCTTACACTGGGTGAGCACTCATTCAATACGTGACAGTCGTTACTTCTCTCCATGGCAGCAGTGGTAAAAGCCAATGCATTCACCCAGCAGCCAAAACAAGTAAGAAAATTCTTGAAAAGCTCCTCGTAGCCATGGCTCCGTGCGGTGCAGCTTCGTGGACCTTAGCAAAGCTCTTCAAATGGAAAAATCATTTTGCTACTGGTCAAGTTGGACAAGCTCTGAGAAGTCAGCATTACATGCTGCTACAGAAGCTGAACTTTCTTGAAAGGAAAAATGGTAGGGGTGAGAGAAAAATTCATCTTGCTTCAAAAATCCAGATTTAGATACTGCCAAGAGTTATGCACGACACACAACCCCACTACATCTTGATGACAAGAAAGATTTAATAATTCCTTTTTTTAAAGGTTGACATACTTAAGCATTCTTCCAAAAATACCAACAGAGAGGGGAGGGGGGAGAAACAGATGGAAAGTGACAAAAATGCATCAATTGCCCACACCATTTCTTAACACCAGCAGCCAGAAGGAGAAGTCAGTCAGCAAGTGATCAAACTGCCATCTTTAGATCCAGCTGCCACTGGCGGATTTCATTTGTACCTGCTGCAGATAAGCCCCGGCCTCTAAAACACACACACACACACACACACACAAATATATATATATATGATAAGAGAAAACATTATAGAAGGGATATTGCTGGATAAACTCTTTAAAAAATGATCTTTTAACAGCTTCTGAAATCTTCCAAGGCCAGTGTCATAGACAGGCAACTTCTGACATGGGTTTCATCCTGTTGGGGTAAGGGCAGGAGGGCGGTAAGAAATCAAAACTTATTGAGTGGCTACCATATGGGTTCCCTTTTAATCGTCATCCTCATTCCATAAGATGGGTAATTAGTAACCCCAGTTTGAAATGATTAAGCAATATATTTAAATTCACACTAGCAACGACAAAGGATGGGTCTGCATACTCTAAAACTTACATGCCAAACACCACTGCCCACCCTATGAATCCTTCCTTTCTCTCTTCCTCTCCCAGTTTTTATTGTGTTTCTCCTTTTACTCCCTCTCTATAAGAACTGGAGCTCAAGGAGTATATGGACCAGGTCTATACTGTTTACTTAATTTACTACATGACAGTTATTATTCTCCATGTAACCACCTTATGCACTGGTTCGTTTATCCAGCAGCCCAAGACGCTACTTTCACTCTAGGCAGGTATAATCTGTTCAAAAAAAAATATTTGAGGAAGGACCCAGGAAAGAAGGAAGGAGAGTTGGTCTAGCCAGGCACCTTTTGACCCTCAAAGCAGCTCAAAACCTAGATAAATGTAATGGTAACCACTATTTGAATGGCTTTCCTCTGTTTTGCTCTTTCAAGCCCTTTGGAGTCCATGAGGAGTCTATACCAATTAGAACCTTCCAGTCGGGCAAAATCTAGGAAACAGGAGGAGGCACTTGAGGTCACAATATAATCACTAACATTTTTTTACCTATGTCCTTACCATCTGCCTGACCCCCTTTTAATCATTTCATTTACATTACCTCAGAGACTCCACAGCAATGCTGTGAGGTACTGTCATCCCCTCCACTTTCACCCAAAAAGGCAAAGCCGTGTGACCACGATCCGCCAGCTGACGATCGTACAAACCAAAGCATGTGGCTCTGGAGCCTGCGCAGGAATCTACCACACTGGTCCTCAGCGGGGAAGCGTGACCCATCACCTATGTGTCTCCTAGGTTTCAGGCACCTCTGGACAAGAGGACTTTTCCTGAAGAAACAAGGAGTCCGGGGGAGAATGGACGTGGAGCTGTCGAAGTCCTCCCCAAACATAAGAAGCCAGTGTCAGGATGAGGAAGGAGTTTCACACACAGCTGCCCACAAGACCATCTCCCAACCCAGTCCCCAAAAACTCAGAGGACCTTGGCAGTAGAAGGCAGAATAACAGAGGCATTAACATTAAAAGTGCTGGGTCCCTGAGTGGATTCAGTGGCTACTGGAGGCAGCCCCCAGACACAGACACGGTCCTCCTCCTGGGTGACGCTCAGTGGGGCACAGAGCAGACGTCAGGAGCTGCCACAGGCCTGGAGACAGAGCGGCGGCTGTCGGCATTCCCCCAGCCAGGAACACCAGAGCAAGAGAGCCAGCAGATGTGGCAGATTACCCAGAAGAGAGCAGACACGATCACGACAAGTTTGAGAGGAGCTGGCATTTTCATAGATCACATGGCGTAGAGACAGAGAAACTTCATCTGTCTCTATCATCAAGACCCACTTGTACCTCAGTCTGGTTGTCATCTGGAAAGTACAATGATCTTCATCCAGAAAAAAAAAAAAAAAACACAATAAATCAAACATCAGATGGGTATATACGTACATACACACACACATGGATTTTGTATGTGGGTATATGTATGGACAGTTGTGTACTCACACTTCCTTCATTTATAATTTTAACAAGTGTGTATATTTTCTTCTTCCCTGAGTCACTGAGTCATTTGAAAATGTAGAGAAGCCATTCTTAACTCTTGTGGTGATTTCTTCAGTTTACCTGAAGAACTTCTTAGAAGACCTTCTTGGAGCAAACATCTGGAATTCAACTCATAAAACACAGTTGCCTATTTTTAAGACCCAACAGCAGCAATGAGCAATGACCTTCATTCCCACAGCCCTCTTCCTCCACACCACACATGCTGCTCCTTCAGATCTCGGGGGCACCTGCTTCACCCCCTCCGGCCTGCTTTTAAATCCCTTTGGCCAAGAACTGGCTCCCCCACTTCTCTCCCTCCCATCCCAGTGCCCAGAGAACAGCAGTGAGCCCTGCAACTCTCCACTCAACATGAGGAAGTAGGGATTTGAGAAGCAGAGCCCTGGAATCCGCTCTCTCCGTGCCATCCTGCCTTCTCGGAGAGCCGCAGTCTCCAGTTCTGGAATGACCCATAGAGATGGAGTGGGATGAAGACCAAGCCAAGAAGCAGTGCTGAAAGGTACCGTGGAGTTTTCTCAGTCCCCCGTTCATCCAACAAATGTTAATTGAGCATTTACAGGACGACGAGCAACTTCTAAACCCTGATGGAAGGAGTACAGGTCAGCGTATTTCCGCAGCTGTCAATCTCTTCTGCTGTACAACTCCAAATCGTTAGAAATTCCACTCACATATTGCATCAAAATCTGCACCCCAAAACTTAACCTCTTCTGATTTAGGTATCAGTTTAAACTGCATCGTAACTAAACTATGAGGATTTAAATGTAAAAACAAAACCCAAAGGGTATTGGGGAAAAAATATAGAGAAACACATAATCTTAGATCAGGAGAGATTTATCTAGATGTGACACCAAGAGAGAATTAAATAAAAATTTTTGACAGATTAAAAATTAAGGACAATTTTTGATGGATTTGCTAATAGATATACCCAAAATCCGTATACACCAAATCAAAGACAAGAAAGAAACCGAAAAGAAACATTTGTAACCTAGATGGCAGGTGGGGGCTAAGAAGCTTAATATTAAAAACTTATAAAGTCACTAAGAAAAATATAATACAGGCAGGGAAAAGTGGACAAAAGATGCAAATAGGCAATGCATAAGAATATATACAGATATGAAAGAAAAGACACTTAACCTCACTAATAATCCAAAACATACAAATTAAGACAAGATGCCCCATTTTACTCATCAATCTGGCAAGACTTTTTAAGATCCTAATACCCAGTACTAGGGAGGATGTGGGGAGACAGGTCCTCACACAGGTGGAGCTGCCTAGGGAACCGTGTGGCCGCACATACCAAAGACAAAAAAAAAAGAAACATCTTAAAATGTTCATGATCCAGGATGCCTGGGTGACTCAGTCGGTTAAGCCGATGCCTTCGGCTCAAGTCATGATCCCAGGGTCCTGGGATTGAGTCCCACATCGGGCTCCTTGCTCAGCGAGGAGCCTGCTTCTCTCTCTGCCTCTGCCTGCCACTCTGCCTGCTTGTGCTCGCTCACTCTCTCTCTCTCTCCCACCAACAAATAAATAAATAAATAAATAAATAAAGTCTTTAAAAAAAATGTTCATGATCCTTCAAACCCTAGAACTCACACTTCAAGGACTTTATACTAAAGAGTACTCAAGGGTATGCACAAACTATATTCCCAATGCCATTCATCCCAGCATTTGCTGTATTAAATAAAAATTGAGGGGAGAACATATAGAAGAGAATCTTATAAATAAGTCATGCTCAATCCCTGAAGTAGATACTTTGCAACACTTGAAAATGGTATTGTGGAAAAATATTTAATGACTTTGAAAGTTACTTACAATATTTTGTTGTAAAAAATATTTAGTTGTAAATATATTTATAAATATAGTTTTATATAAATGTATGTGTGTATATATATATGGTTTTCAAAATACATTCTTTCAAAAATGGTACCCTTATGAATATAGGATGTCTATTTGCCTAGAAAAAATAATAGGTTATAACCCAATGGGTTCACTGATAATTGTGAAAGAGGGGACTCACTCTCTCTCTTCTCTTTCTCATTTCTTTGTAATTTTCCACTATTTTGGCAACGAGTATCAGCTTCTTTTCTACTAGTAAAAGTCTGCATTGTAAGCTAAGATTACATCTAGTGTTTTAAGAAGCTCTACCATACAATGTGTTCATGTTTAATCTTTCATAAAAAAAAGAAAAAGCCAAGGGACATTTTTTTTTCCTGATGTTACCTAGTTGTTTTTTTTTTTTAACTTCAAGGTTCTTAAAGATTTTTATTTATTTGACAGATCACAAGTAGGCAGAGAGGCAGGCAGAGAGAGAGAGGAGGAGGAAGCAGGCTCCCTGCTGAGCAGAGAGCCCGATGTGAGTCTCCATCCCAGGACCCTGGGATCATGACCTGAGCCGAAGGCAGAGGCCTTAACCACTGAGCCACCCAGGCGCCCCACCTAGTTGATTTTTTAAATCTAAACGCCTTTTTTTTTTTTTTTTTTGCATTTATGCCTTCAGAATGTCACCATGTTGCCTGGGACTCTGACTTCCAGTCTGCTGGGGTCCTCTAGACTCCTGTTTCTGTCATGGATACCTTAGCTGCCTGGCTCTGTACCTTTGGGAAATTGAATCAGTGCGCCTTCTTCTCCCTCCTGCAGTCCCCCTGCGTACAGAATAGAGGAGGGGCCACTGTGAGGTCATCCTCCCCATCTAATCCTGCATGGGCAGCAGATCAGGAAGAAGAAGAGAGCGAGACTTACCATGTCAACCCTCGGGACCCGGGAGCAGAATGGCAGAGAGGAAAATAGCATCAAAACAGAGACATTCTATGAAGGAGCCACAGAAAAACATTCTGCCTCCAACCTGATTACAGAGCCAAAGAAGTAAGACCATTCAGGGCCAGCTCTCCTGGCTGCCTGCCTCGTCCGCAGACCCAGGCACTGTGGTTGACCCACTCTGCATCACTCACTTAAATGGCAACGACATCTGACAGACAGAGCATTGAGCCATGGCCCCATGTGTCCCTAATGTGGTTAGAGCTGGAGAAATTATTCATCAGAGAATATGCTAAAGCGTTTAGTGTCCCCTGGATGCATTAGGGGCGGGTTCTGTCAGCCTCTGCGCAGCACCTCTGTGCGTTTATCCTGAAAACCCCTGAGCTGGCTCCACGCTGTCCTCATTACTCATCTCCAGAACCCCAGCCAGTCTCCGTGACTCAGCCAGGTGGCCCCATCATGGCCCCTTTTCTCTCTTCATTTCCTTCCAGGTCTCTTCTGGGTCACTCACTTCCCTCTTTCCGAGGAGCCACTGTCCCCAGCCAAGCCATCAAGGGCTCCCACTTGCTGTCCTCACTGTCAGCCGCCCATGCCTTCCCCGTGGCCCCCAACTGTTCCCTACTCCCCAGTGTCTCTGCCTACCCTCCCTGAGCTTCAGGGCCTGGCAAAGGCCACCTTCTCCTCAGTCTTCTCAGCTCTCCTTAGCCAGAATTAGGAGCACTCTCAAGTGCCTGCAGAGAACTCTTATTTCTCTCCAGCGCTTCCAAAGCAAGCATCGAAGGACAGGAGGAGGGGTGGGGAGCCATTGTAAGGGAGATGGTCAGCTCCTACAGAAAGGAAAGACCACCACCTCCTGAACTTTTACACTTTGCATACAGCATGAAACCAAGCATGTGGGCTTCTCATACTATACAGACCACATTATACTCCATTATACTCTCCCCATACTATAGAGAATACATTATACTCTACTATCCCTATGCTCTGATTTCCTGTGAAAAAGAAGGGCTTATCATCGTTCCCAAGGACCATTATCACGGAAACACCTGCCTAATATTCTGAAGTCTGAGTTTAGGAAAAGATGTCTACTTTACAGAAGCAACTCATTACAACTCATTACAATTACAACATTGTTATTTTTGCTGCCGTTGTTAATCACCTTCATTTATTACGCAGCTGTTATGAACCATGTCCTGTTCTATGTGTTCTGCACATGCTGTTTCTAATCATTACAATATTACCACAAGGTAAGTCCTACCGCCACTATCATCATCAAGATCATTAAGATTCCAGCAATACTGCCCATGTGACTGAGAAAACTGAAAACCTCCATGAAGGATTTTCCTGCCCTGTTCTCCTACATAACCCATGTCAATCAACAGACTTTTCTCAAGTCTCAGATATAACTCCCTTCCTTCTGCAGTCAGTGCGCTAACCACGTAATAGCAAAAGCACAAAGACCATTCAAAGGCTGACCTACTGCTCTTGCAGGAACACATAAGCCTACGTCCACAGACATAGCACACAGTAGGCACTTGGTAAATATCTGCAACATGATGAGTATTTATGGTGGGAGGCAGCTCTCCTGTGGTGCCAGCTTGGCAGTCAACCATCCACATGGTTCTGATTCGATCACCTAGTTTTAAAGGAACAGGTGGTGTTACAAGGAAGAAAAGCACTTAGTCAGAAGACCCAGGTTTAAGTCCTAGCTCTGCTGCTTAGCAGCTGGGTGACTTTGGGCAAATCACCTGCCTCTCTGGGAAACAGTTTCCTCCTCCATAAAAAAGGGATAATTTGCCTTGCCTTGTTGTGGGAATTCTATACAATCAATGCATGAAAACTACCTAACACAGGCCTGATGTGGTGGTTCGTGGACATCTGTAGGATATGAACTTGTTTCTGTGGTTTTGCAAGGCTTCTTTCCTGACCCTCAAACTCAGGACCCAGAATTTTATTTGTATCCATCCTACCAGCATCCAAAATAAGAGGAAGGAAGAATAGAAAACAGAAATGAAGAAGTGACTCCTTGGGAGAAATGGGTGCCTTATCCAATTGGACTAGGGGTGGGGCTGAGGGAAAGCATCATAGGAAACCATCACACACACACACACACACACACACACACTCACCACTTACACACACACACACACACACGCATGCAACCAGATGCTGAGTATGATAATGTGGAAAAACTCCTTTATTTTAGCTATATAAAACTTGACCAAGTATTCTCCTTTATGGGAACCACTTACTATTTCTGCCCAACTGTATCCTCACGCACATCATGAAATATATTTGGCTTCCTGTGGCTATATGCATGCTGGCATCTTCACCAGTGTGTTAACTATTTGTTGGAGTCAGACAGCTACTGTTTGTAAAAACTTAAAGAATACGTTGCTTCTTATTCTTGTGACCAAGAAAAGAGCAACTTAAAAGAACATATATGGACGGACCCATTAGAATGGCAATTACCAACAACAACAAAATGGGAAATGACAAGTGTTGGTGAGGATGAGGCGAAACACAGAGAAACTGAAAGCCTGTGCTAGTGGGACTTTAAAATGGTGCAGCCACTGAGGAAAACAGTATGCTGGTTCCTTAAAAAATCAAACATAGAAATACCGTGTAATCCAACAATTCCGCTTCTGGATTTCTACTCAGAAGAAGGAAGAGCAGAGACTGGGGGATATTTACACAACACTATTCACAGCAGCATTATTTATAATAGACAAAAGGTGGGAACAACCCAAATGTCTACCAAAACATGAATGAGGAAACAAACACATACAAGGAGATACTACCCAGCCTTAACAAGAAAAGGGATTCTGATATAACACTACACATGGACAAACCTTGAAGACGTTATACGTAAAAGACATAAAAGGACAAATACTGCATGATTCTACTTATATGAAGGAACTAGAAGAGACAAATTCATACAGACAGAAAGTAGAGTGGTGGTCACCAGGAGCTGGGGGGGAGGGGTCATGGGGAGTTGTTTAATGGGTACAGAAATGATGGTTGAACAACACTGTCATTGTACTTAATACTGCTGAATTCTACACTTAAAAGTGGTTAAAATGGCAAAGATTATGCTGTGTTATATTATAATTAAAAATTATATATAATAGGGGCGCCTGGGTGGCTCAGTGGGTTAAAGCCTCTGCCTTTGGCTCAGGTCATAATCCCAGGGTCCTGGGATCGAGCCCTGCATCAGGCTTTCTGCTCAGCAGGGAGCCTGCTTCCCCCTTTCTCTCTGCCTGCCTCTCTGCCTACTTGTGATCTCTGTCTGTCAAATAAATAAAATCATTTTTTAAAAATTATATATAATATATAGAGTATTATATAATCTGTAATTATAATATATATGGAATTATATGTTATAATATGTAATAATATATATGGAATTATTATGTATATATTTTATATATGAATACATACACACATATATACATATATGTATTAATATGTGTATATGTTTTATGTATATATCTTTATGTGTATATGTATACATTTATATATATATATATATATATATATATATATATATATATACACACACATAAAATGCATTTCTCTGGCATGGTGTTCGGGTTAGTTCTCAATTTCTCCTTAATTGTTCCAGTATAATAACTGGCAAACTGGCAATGGAGGAAGTATCCCAAGCTGGCCAACTTCAGCTCCTTTCTGGAGACCGGCATTTGGAAGGATCCTGAAGGAACACAATTTTCAATTCTTCCTCTTGAGTGTCCAAAACCCCGCCAACAGGGCTGGCAAAATGCTGAACTAGGCCACTCTCCTTCCGGAGCCTGGGACTCCCTGGCAGAACCTTGACTGAGAACAACCCCACCCTAGAGTCCTGTGCTGGGCTTCTGTACCCAGTCCCCAAAATGACCTGCTGGGGCTTCCCAGGATCCACTTAAGTAACCAGAACTAATTCAAGAATCTGGTGTTAGAGACTCAGTAGCTTAGCAGGCAGCCTCTACCAGAGAACATATTTGCATTTTCCCTGGGGTTATCTGGACACAATCGTTTAAATCAAAGGAGCAGATAAAAATCCGTTCTCTCAACAAATACTGTGGGTTCTAGGACACACAGCTACACAATATTTGTCCTTTCAAAGATATGCAGGTAGCATCAGGGAAGGCCAGAGTTCGCCCCCCACACCCATCCCCCCCACCTCTTTTACCCTCCCCCAGCGCCTCATACCACCACTACCATCACCATCACCACTCCACCCCACCCCACCCCACCCAGTGGAAAGAACAGAACACTGAGCCCGGGAACGAGAACCATGGGCTCCCTTCTGTTTTGCGCTGGTCTCAGCCTATTATAGTGATCCTGTAGGCTCAAAAGGCCTGGGAGCTACAGCCCTGGGTCCAAGTTCCCTGCAACCAATGCTGTGGCAGGACCAGCCCTTGTGGTTCTTTTTATGATTGTGAGAAGCCCTCAAAACTAACCGGCTGGAAACTTTAGAAAACAATACTTAGTACTCACAGGTCCTGGGAAGTACACAGCACAGCCCGGGCCGCGCAGCGAGGTCATGGGTAGAGAAAGAGGGAGAGAGAGGACACACAGTCCTGAGGTTCTGCTTTTATTAGGGTCAAGAGTGGAGGACGTGGGTTTCGCAGATTTACTCTTTATTGGTGAATTTAAAACATAAAAGTGAGAATTTAAACACAAGAAGAAGGGGGGCACGGAGAGGGGAGTAGTCAACAGGTCAATTCTCTAAGTCAACCAAAGACTTCCAAAGACTTCCAAAACCCGCTAGGGTTGGGGCAAAGGGCAGCCTGGCTCTTTACTGGGTGGCTGGCCGGGTTGTTACTCAGACAGCTGTCTCTGAATGGCTGCCCCAGCGATCAACGTCTAAATCAGGCACTTGCATTACAAAAAGCAAAACCAACTGTCCAAGCTCACCCTATACTCTAAGCATGGGTCCCCTCACTTAAAAAGGAGATTCTGGGCTGCTTCTCTCTCTCTCTCTCTCTCTCTCTCTCTCTCTCTCTCTCTCTCTCTCTCTCTCGGCCAGTCCGACACAATCACTGCTCAGCTCCAGCCACACCAGCCTCTCTGGTTACTCACCTGAGCCACACCCCCATCCCTAGGGCTCGGTAAACAGATAACAGCGCCTTCCCACCCACTTAAGCCCATGGGTCACCTGAACAGGGCCAGAGCCAACAGCAGCCTTTATCCTCAGTGCTTGTGGTTATTGGATCACCCCCCACGTTTCCAGCTAAATTCCTTTAACTTGAAGCTTTACTTTTTTTTTTTTTCTTAAGAGAGGGTAAATGAAGGAGGAGCAAAAGGAAAGGGAGACAGAGAATCTTAAGCAGACACAGGGCTCGATCTCATAACCCCGAGATTATGACCTGAGCTAAAATCAAGAATCTTAACTGATTGAGCCACCGAGACACCCCTCAAGGATTTACTGGGTTTTTTCAAGAGTTGTTTATTTATTTGAGAGAGAGAGAGAGAGCACGCACGAGTGTGGGGGTCGTGGGGGACAGAGGGAAACAGAATCTCAAGCAGACTCCCCGCTGAGCACGAAGCCTGATGTGGGGCTCGATCTCAGGACCTTGAGATCACGACCTGAGCCAAAATCAAGAGTGGGACATGTAATCGACTGAGCCACGCAGGCGCCCCTCAAAGCTTTACTTTTGAAACTGACATTTGTTCCCAAATGAGCAGGGATAAGGCCCCGGAGGCTACCTTGTTCTCTCCCACAAAAGCAGGCACGATGAGTCCTCCAGACCGGCTCTCAGTCCAAGGGGGTAAGGGACTCATAGTTTAGTGTCTCTGAAGGAGGCAAGCAGGAGCAGGAGCTCCCTGAGGAGGAGGAGCCATGCAACCTGTCCCTCCTCTCACTGGCCCTCCAGGTAGCTCAGGCCAAGCCATCCTCAAAGGGCAATTCTAGCAGGAAGGGGTCAAGACTCTTGGTGGGAAGCATGGAGGAGAGGACGGAAGGGAACGGTGGGCTCAGGGCCTGACTCCCCCCGAGCCCTCCACTGACCTCCACTAACCCCACTCAGCAACGTCAGAGCAGCAGCGGCCGCTCACGATGGGGCTCGTGTGCACTGTACACTGTATAGGCGTGGGTGACCTTCAGGTGGCACAAACTGTTATCTCTTCTGTATAAATGGTGGGACTGACTGTATAAGAAAGCAAATTTGTAGCTCCCCTTGGCTCCTCCTTAGCTCAGGTAGAGGTAAATGCTTCTCCGTGGCCCCCCAACCTGGGATAGCCCTTTCCCCTGCCTCTGTCCTTAGAAACAGTCATGAACACCCACCGCGGTCTGCACTGGGGGGTCAGGCTCGAGCCTCGTCCATCGTGGATCCCAGCTGAGCAGAAACAACACCCATGTGGGATGACACAAGAGGAAACCCTAGGAACCTGGCTGTCTTCCAAGGCCTTCCGGGATGCTGACTTTGAAAAGACCACTAGACACCCTGTTCCCATCCTCCAGGCCCGAGGGACACCAGGCTGACTCTTGCCTATGGTCTACAAGTAATAGCAATGCCAGAATTTGCAGTATTTTCTCAGTCTTAAGGAGTCATTTCTTCAAAAATACCCAACAGCTGTGCATGCCACAGTCGACTGTCCATTAATCATGCATCATGGGGGAACAGGCCATCGCTGCTTCCAAATCTCCTGCGAACGCCCAGACGGGCACCCAGTTTCTAAGCCACCGGGGAATAGAGACAGGCCTCTAAATTCCAGCTGGCCCTCTCTGAGTGCTGTAAAGCCCCAGACATCTGGCTAGAAAGATTGGCAAGTGTGCAGTCCGTTGGCGGTGGAGCATATGGTTATTATATAAGGGTTTGAGCACCGTTTGGTAAAGTTACGTTCACGCTCTCCAGCCCTGCGATGGTCTGAGACACCACCTCAGCTCACGCCTTTTCCTTCTCCCTCTCTCTCTCTCTCAGCGGTTCAGGGCAATACATGTTAAAAATAATTAGACTCACAATATTAATTTAAAAACTATGAAGCCATTGTATTTGCTGAATGCCTACTGTGTGCCAGGCAGGGCCCCAAGCCTCACCCATTCCCTGCAGGCTGGGCGGAATTATCCTCATCCACAAAGGAGGCAACCCGAGCCAAAGGAAATGAAGGTACTTCTGCAAGTCACACAGCCGGGAAGTGGCAGAGCCAGGATTCAAACCCTGATCTGGCTGATGCCCTCATCGCATTTTCTCTTCTTTCCCACAATCCTGTAGGGCCCTCCTGCGATCTCTGTTACCTGGTCAAGATCCCGAAGCCCAGAAATGAAAAATGATTCACCAGTGAGGCCCGGGCAGCTCGGGGCAGGTCAGGGGCCAGGAGGGAGAAGGGGAAGGAGGAGGGCTATAGGAGCAGAAAAAGCCTATGAGGGATATGGTGCAGAAGGAAACTGTTTGTTGTGAAACGTTTAATTATTGCACTTGGGGGTAATTTATTATCAGGGAAATTAAGTGATTCCATTAGCCTCCTGTCGCTTTCCAAAATAAATCTGTCAGAGTGGGATGAGGGGGATAGGAGATGAGAGCTTCTCTGTTTTAATTTGTTTTTCTGTCGATTGCCAAATGAAGGTCCAGACTCCATTTATCTATGGGAAGGGAGTTGGCGGCACTCCTGTGTGAGCCTCTATGCTACATTCAGCCCCTCTGCAGCCACATTTCCATATCAGAACAAAAAAACGAGCCCAGCTTGGAAAAATGGGGCAAGTGCCCAGTCAGCACAGGAAGAGACCAGAGGCCTGGGAGCTGGAGCCAGCCCTGCCCCCCTCCAAGACCTTGAGCAACGCGGTCCCCAGCTCAGAAATGAGATTCTCCAGTGGTAATGTCCCTTCCCCCCCAACATCCCCTGAGCATGGGCTGATGCCAACTTCCAGGCATTGTCCTGCCTCAGCCCCACAGTCAACTTCTAACAAGGACTCGGTCGATGCAGAGCTCTTCTTCCCCCGCCCACTGGGTACCATCACTCTCTGGATCCAACAGGTACAGCTCTGAGGGAACCAGAACCCAGGTCTGAGCCTCAGCCTCGACCAGTGCTCTAAGCCACTGGCCTGCACGGCCACCTGACTCCACGGGGGCATAGGGAATGTTCTTCATGCACGAGCGGAGCAACACGAAATCCTACCTGCCCGGACTGTGAGAGATGGAAGACAAGGCACTATTGTTTGCTTCTGTGTGTCGGAATGACTCCAGCGCCTAAGCAAATCAGAAGTGCTTTGTTATTCTTTGTATTCTCAGGGCCTGGTACTCAGCAGGTACCCTATATATATTTGTTGAATTAATCGATCCCCCTGTGATATAAAATTTCTCACTTAGCTGAATGGATAACCAGATCTTAACCAAGGGGGAGGAAATTGCACTTTTTTTTTTATTATTATTACAGAAAATCTAGCTATCTGGAGAGAGACGAGCTGAGAGCGATCTAGTAATTCCAAAGGGGAAACGCCAAAGTTTGCTGCTCCGCCCCAAGAGCTCTGATTTCCTCAGCAACTCCACTGTGGCTCCGTGAAGATGAATGTCCCCCACTGAGAACGGTGCCAGAGGCCACTGGCTGCAGGAATCTGCTGTTCGCAGATGCCCCTCCCTGGTCATGGACCTGGGGAGCTGCAGTCTTCCTCCTGGCCCAGGTCCCCGGCTCACTTCCTCATCTAGAACGTGACAACAGAGCAGCATCGCCCAGCCCCTGAAGACAGGGCCAGGAACACCAGGCTACCAAGATTGTGTTTAGGCCTTGGCAGACCCAGGCACTGCATGAGACCTTCTGAAAGGTTCAGCGCCTGGGAGTCAGACCACTTCACGGTCAAGGCAGGCACCAAGCTCAAAGCCAAGGGGACCCAACACTGCCATTTCACAGAGGCACCAAGACATGGGGCTGCCCCTATCAAAGAACTGTTCCAGCTCCCGGGTCATAGGTCATGTACTGGAAGTGAGGCTTCCCCACCACGGACACTGCATGGGACCTCACCCCAGCCCACCGCCGGTGTTCACTCAGTGGTCCACTGAGCTGGAAGGAACACACCCACAAGCCCTCACACACATTCTGGGTTTCCTGAGGAAGAAACAGCTGTGGTTGAAGATGTGAAGCCAGTGAATGCAGGCTGGGAGGGAGACCCAGCTGCCTGACCCAAGTGCCCCATGTCCCTGTCCCCACCTCCTCATGTCGGGGGTTGGAGGGAGAACCACCACGTCTCTTCAACGATGACTGCCTGGGTCCCATATTCGTATCTGCCATAAGCTAGCTAATGTCAAGCAAGTTGCCCAGATCTGTGGGTCCCAAACTTTAATGCACACACGAATCACCTGGAGACACAGGTTTTAGTATAGCAGGATAGGGCAAGGGCCTGAAATCCTGCATTTTTAGCAAGCTCTCAGGTGATGCTCAAGCTCCTGGTCCGCAGACCACGCTTAGAGCAGCAACGCCCTAACCTCCTGGGTCCTCTGTTTCATCTGTAAAATGGGGCTCACACTAGCTACCTTCCAAGTTAGAGACTAAACCTCATAACATCTGTGAAGTGCCCAGCAGAGCGTCTGACATATAACGGGCAGTGTAAGCAATAGGAGTTTCGCCTTCCCTGTACTTCCACATCTTTCTAGCTCACCCCCGAGCCAGTGGCTGTTGACCTTGTTTGGCCAATGGGCCCTTCTGAGACCCTCATGAAAACTAAAGGTTCTTGAGCAGTCATGAGCTAGACTGTGTTGTGATAATGAAAAGTCCCAAATCTCCATGGCGTAACTCAACCAAAGCATATTCCATGCTCCTGCTACACGTCCAGCTTGGCTCAGGGGGGGCTGTGCTCCCTGTCGTCATTCAAAGACCCTGATGACAGAACCTGCATGTCCACATACTAGTGCCCATTCCGGCTCTGACACTGACTGTGACACCATCTTCTCAGAAGGGACCTGTGGCACTTCTCTTTCAGAGACCAAGACAAGTTCCCGCACAATGCTTCATTTCAAAGGAGCCAAGGACATGCAGTTCTGCCCTGTGGCCGGAAGATGGAGATCCAGAAATATGCGGTGAAGAACGCTCATGATTAACCCCCACCTGCTTCCCAGGGGAGAGGATGCAGTATCGAAGCTTGCTCATAATTCTAGGAGGCCCACAGACCTCCCAAGCCCAGTCCACCCTTTATACATTTTGAGCATGTTCGAAGGAAACCAGGGAGGAAGAGGGCTCATTCAACAGTTCAATAAATGTTAATTGAGCATCTACAATGTCAGGCACATTCTAGGAGGGAAACAAGGTAGAACAGGTCCATGCTCTCACGGGTCTCATCCTCAAGAGGGGATAAACACACGATAAGTGGGGAATTACAGCAGGTAGAAAGTACTATCGAGGTAATGAACAAGAATGGGCTGTAACAGAGTAACCGGAAGGTTGGGAGAGACCTACTTTAGACGGAGAGAGATCAGAGAAGGCCCCCTCTGAGAGGTAAGAGCTGAAACCAAAATAGAAGAACCAGAAGAAGCCAGACGTGTGGCCGGGTACAAGAAATGCATTCTGGGCAGAGGAAGCAGCAAGTGCAAAAGCCATGTTTCTGGAAGAGATCAGTCTGCTGGGTGGACAGACAGAAGGCCAGTGTGGGGCAGTCTTAGTGAGTGAAGTGGGCAGTGGTAGAAGTTGAGGTGGGAAAAAGAGTCAAGGAGCTCAGCAGGGGCCAGATCTCGGGAGCCCTGGCTATGTGTTCATGCCGCCTGACCTTGATCCTGGGAATCCTTCCCCCATTACAAGGGGAGCTGGTGATAACCTGAAGACCAAAAGTGGAGTCAGCTAGAACCTCAGGACAAGACAGCTGAGTCCAGGGCCTGGAGGACAGATGGTACTCGTGGTAAGTCCAGGAGCCTAGACAACAAGACCCTCCCCTAAAACACTGCCATTCCAGTCTTCTCTCTCCCCACAGCAGGACCCAGCGGGAGGACTTCCTTCTAGAACTCAACACATCTCCCTCTGCTCTTGTACAAAGACCCATGCTGCCCTCCTCTCCTGTCCTCAGCTGTACCCGGCAGGCCTTCCTGACTCCAGAACAAGTTTCCTGCATTCCTACTTCCAAGCTGTTATATTCCTTCCTTAAAATGTTATGTAATGTCCTCTGTGCCTGAACATGGACCATTCTTCCTTCAGAAAACAGCTTAAATCCCACCTTCTTTCTGACACCTCTAGGGACCACCCACACAATGGAGCCGCTGACCTCTTCTTAAATTTTTTAAGCTGCAGTGAATCAGCCTCATGGCACCAGTCACTATTTCACACGTAATTCTCCTCTCTCAAAGAGCAAGCGGGCAAAGAGCGGGCAAAGAGCAAGAATGATGTCATCCTGTTAGGGCTTTTCATCTCCCACAGCTGGTACTTGGGAAACGGTTTGACTTAAGACAGAGGTAGTGGGCTGGGAAATGTGCCAACATCGCCCTCTGCACCCAGGCTCGCTGGAGGACAGGGATAGGCCCACGGCTTGCTCATCTCAGCCTCCCGGTCCCCTAACACAGGACCTGGAGCTGGCCAGCACTCAGGGGATGTTTGTGAAATAAATCAGAGGACTCAGTTAGGCTGGGGATTTTGGATCAGTGACTCGACATCTCTCACCCTTGGTTTCCTTATCGCTAAGCCAGGGATGATGAATTCCTTCCACATCAGCTTGTTGTAAAGACCAGAAGAAACGTAAAAGGGAGAGTGGAGTCCTCACGTATTACGAGGGGCTGAGTGGCTCCTTGGTCAACAGACTTGGGTCACTCCCAGGGGGTACCACACCCAACAGAGAAGGATGTGAACCAGAAAGTTGACTGATACATCCTGCTTCCTACCAAAACAGACCAGACCAAAAGCAAAGAACGACAAGGTTGTGTTTCAAGGGAGAGCATCAGTGCTTTGCAAGATAAGGATCTTCTCATCCACCCCATCTGGTATCAACTCTGCTTGCTCTCTGATTCCCTCTCTTGGCTCGTGGGGAGAGCGGAGGGGAGGTTGGCCAGCCGGGTATCATAAGGTGTCATAATCATGTTCTTGGTCTCTAGGCTCCCCCTTATTTGTTTCTTGCGGGGCTGGTTGGAGTTGGGTTGCCCTCCAGAGGTCTGCTCTGGCTTCCCACACATTCCATACAACAAAAGAGAGTCTAGGGAGCAGCAACAAAGGTCAGCAAGGTCATCAGTTGTGCAGACAAGAGGTTTAGATCCTACCGAGCAGTGAATGAGGCAGATCTGAGGGCCAACACCATTCTCAGCCCCTGTACACTCAGCTAAGGTTTCACAGGCAGACAGGGCTGAGTGGCATTCTGGCTCCCTGTGTATAAGCTGTGTGACCTTGGACAAGTCTCCGAAGCCTTCAAGATTCACTTTCCTCCTAGTACCTACTTCAGAAGGCTTTGGTAAGATGGCATCTAGATAATGTTGGAAGAGTGAATGGCCCGTGGAAGAGCTCAACCAATGTTAGCTGTTTCCCTTATTATATCATCCAGGCATGGGTCTGGGGTTCGAAAAGAGTCCTCCCAGACACTCCCCAAAAGGTCAAAAGCCACAGACCAACAGGGCATGCTCCTGACGCACTTGGGGATTTCCTCTGTGGCTTGGGCACCCTCCTGACACTCTCAGAGACGAAGGTGTCTGAGCCTTGTGAGCTTCTGCTGGACAACACAGGCAGAACAAACTGGAAAGTGTCTATGCTGGCAAGGTCCCAGAACATGATCATTCACAGAAGGACCATGTGTCAAAATTCTCCTTTGGATTATGAAGCGAGATTGGTGGCAGAAGGCAGAGCTCTCGAACATTCCTTTATCAATGCCGTGCCAAGGACGGGCACACAGTACAACCGGGGATGTCTCACCTTGTCAACTAGTGGATCGGGAAGGAAGTTTCCCTCCCCAACCCCGGTGCAGGGAAGTGATGTGGTGCGGGTCACCTACCTGCCTTGCTCACCTCACCCGTTTCTGAATTTCTCAAAGGCAGAGACAAGCCTATACATCTTTAGAGGGCCAACACCTGACAAAGGGCATGCACCCAATAAACGCTTGCTTAATTCAATTGAGCCGAGAAAATCCTTTTTCTCTGCCCACAAGTGCAGAGAACAATGAGCCTGACCTAAGGAGGTAGCTTCCAGAGAGTTCCACCAGCATTCCTGGGGCAGACGCACATCCAGCCTGGTGACCCATCTTCCCTGCGCCATACTGGCATTTCAGTCTTGGGCTTTGGTTACCTGTAGACATCTGCCCCTCCACCTGGACATATGAGCTTCTGAATAGTAGAGACACTCTGTCTTCTGGTGCAGAGGGGGCACAAGCATTATTAGTATGATATGCCGGCTACTCTCCGTTTGCCCCTCCAAGTCCTCCCTCCACTTTGCTCTGCTCTGTTCTGTGTCATGGGAGGCTGAACTCCATGAACTGCATCAACAAGGTTTCCTGGTACCTGGCTTCCAGATGGTTTCAGTCAATGGGAGGCACTAACAGATGATCAAAAGTTGAAAGAAGACAGGGTATTTATTTCCCCCAAAAACCTCCCTGATGGAGCGTGGCTCGGCTAGTGGCTCTACTCCCTTATGCAAGTCCACGGCTTCTGCCGGGTGGCCCTCTCCTGCACTATTGCTCTCTCCAGGTTCCATAACTGGTTCCATCCTTCCCTTGAGCCCTTCAGAGGCAGGTGGAAATGGCATTCTGCTGTTACTGACCCTGGGGTCCTTCATCATCCTTGTCAGTGCCCCCTGAACCCCTCCCACTGCTTTATAAACAGTCCCCTCATTGAATTCCCCCTCATGACTAGCCTGACTGTGACATCTGCTTCCTAACGTTCAACAGATAGGCCTGGAAATCCGAGAGGAGTGAAGCTCTAGTCCTGGCAACTGGGACAAGTGACCATGGGCCTTTGGTGAGGCCCCGCCCCTTCTGGGTTTCAGTCTTTCCCTCTGTACGATGGAGGATGATTTGACTAAGTGTCTCTAAGTCCCCTTTATTTTACAAATTGTTCCCATGTATTCTCGCAGGATCCCTGAGACAGTACGGTGCAGAGCTGGTGGAGGAAACTACTTGATGGAAGGTTGCCAAGGTGGGGAAGGGAGAGCGTAGATGGGGGAGGGCAGGGATATAGGGGAAGGTCTTTGAGATAGAGATTAAAATCAATACGATGCTGTTCATTGACAGAAAGGTGAATAGTCTGCGACAGAGGAAACTGGTCTCCTGTGACCTGGGTTTTGTGCTTTATGTGGCTGCAATGGCCAGTGAGGGACAAAGAGGCTTGGCTCAGGGGAGGTGTGTAGAAACAGGGCAACTAATGTAGAAGCATCCAGCATGGGATGAGAGAAAAGCGTCCTGAATTCAGGTCTCAACTGTGCCATTTCCCAGCTCTGCAACCATACTCATTCCACCCTCTAACCTCCCATCCCTTTCCTTAGAGTGAGGATTATACGAACAACTTCCTCAAGGAACAGATGTGAAAGTGAGAAATGCACGAGTAGCATTTGTCGCAGTGCCTGGAACGCAGTGCTCAATAAACATCACCTATCCCAATAGACAGCACCTATCCTGTGACTGATCAGCTGGACTGGGAAGCAGGTACCATCCAGTATGAGAACCAGCAAGGCCATAGAACACATTCACCCCAATAGCCAAGCTAGGAGACAGGAAATGAAACCCAAACTTTCTTAGGGGTTAAGTCAGAAGAAACAAGATAAGAGCTTGTAACCACCCCTACTCTCTTTCTAGCGACGATTTCCCAACTTTGATGCCATGAACTTGAATCTAAACAGAGCATGTCAGTTTCAGTAAGCTTAAGCAGCAGAGATTAGCAGAAGACGCTGACATCTGCAGGGCAGGGTGCACACGTGCGGGATGAGACTATCTAGTCCTGACCAGACAGTGACTGCTGCAGGTTCAAAGGCTGAAGAGACATATGAGCTGGAGAGTGCTGGGGGACACTAGAGCTCTGGCCCAGTCAGAGGGCGAAGAGCTCTCAGATTCCTCATTAACACACCATGCACCCAGATGAAACACCAGCATTCAAGGACTTAAAGGAAAATGTTGCCTTAATAAATGCACAGATGGGGAATCTCATAAGGAAGAAAAATAAAAAGCATTTAAATAAAGAACCAAATACAAATTATACAACTGAAAATTATCACTGCTGAGGGGTACCTGGGTGGCTCAGTTAGTTAATCGTCTGCCTTTGGCTCAGGTCATAATCCCAGGGTCCTCCCTGCATCGGGCTCCGTGCTCAGCAGGGAGTCTGCTTCTCCCTCTCCCTCTGCCCCTCCCCCCCAACTCATGCTCTGTCACTGGCTCTCGCTCTATCTCAAATAATAAGTAAAACCTTAAAAAAAAAGAAAATTATCACTGCTGAAAGTTTCACTAGATACGCTTAACTTCAGATAGCAGAAGAGTCAGTAAACGAAAAGACAGAGCTACAGAAATTATTAATCTGAAGAACAAAGAGACAAGAGATCGAAGAAAAGTAGAGCTTCAAAGATCAATAGGGCAAAATCATATGGCTTCACATATCTGTAATTTCAGTGCTAAAAGAGAAGATAATGAGATAGGGTAAAAAAAAAATGTTAATAACAGGAAAGGGATGCCTAGGTGGCTCAGTGGGTTAAGCCTCTGCTTTTGGCTCAGGTCATGATCTCAGGGTCCTGGGACTGAGCCCCATGTCAGGCTCTCTGCTTCCCCCCTCTCTCTGCCTGCCTCTCTACTGGCCTGTGACCTCTGTCTCTCTGTCAAATAAATACAATAAAATTTAAAAATCTTCAAAAAAAAAAAAAGAAATAATAGGAAAAAAATTCCAAATCTGCTGAAAACATACCAACTTAAAGAACCAAGGAGCACAAATAAAAATTCTAAAAACTGAAAAAGTACAACCCGATGCATGATAGTCTCATTTGCCTCTCTACTGTCCTGGCCCTTCTCCCTCTTAACTAGTCTGGTTTGAACACTGGTCTAACATCAGATCTTCCCTGATTGAGAAGGCAGAGTCGAGGGGGAAGCATCCTTGAGTTGATCACCAAAGAAAGAAGGGGCTCAGGAGGATCTAGAACCATGCACCCAGAAGGCACGAGTGTAGGAGCTGAAGTGTGACTACCCAGCCAATGTATGGGTCCAGATTTGTGCCCTGGCCACACTCCGCAAAGTGGAACACAGAGTGAACTACATGGTGAGGAACATCTCATTATTTTCTACTGAAATAACCATCTTCTGGACAAACAGCCAGGATCTCCCTTTGCCTGTATCCATCTCTACGGAAATCTAGAGCCAGGTCTTCCCCACATTCTGAATCCTCGCTCCCGGGACCAGAAGGAGAACGTGCTGTATCTGCCCAGGGTTGCTCATGGCTTTAAAAGCAGGACCTCTCAGCGTTTATGGCTGGAAGCTCCCTGAGATCTAGCAGCAAAGAGAGGACCCTGAATCCTCCTCCCAAGAGGTATTTTTCAGATATGTTAGGAGATGCAACCCTGCTAGGAGATGTCAAGTTGAGCATCAAAGTTAAAGCATAACCATCTAGTTCAGGCCTTGTGTCTGAGCAGCCCAGAGGCTCACTGGGGCCAAAGCTTCCAGAGAAGAAGACTTCATACCTCCATGCCCTCCTGCTGCTGCCTGAGGCACCCGAATCAAAGAGGAAGTGGGAGGATAGAGCTGAGGGTGAAGGTCAAGCTCACTTGTAAGACCAGAGAAGAGATCAGGTTAACCCAGGCAGCCGGCCAGGAGCTGCTCTGGAATTTCTGAGTAGGAAGCACTCAGGAGCAGCAGTCACATGGAACCCGCCCCTGGGAACATGTCACTGCGCATCAAAGATGGGGAGGTTGATGGGACTAATCTCCAAGGGCCGCTCGCTCTCTTGACACTGAATCCAGAGACTGAGGCTGAAAGGGGGAAAGTAAGGGGGGCTTTTCCCCAGATGGTGTTAGAGAATAGACAGACCCCCCCCAAAACTAGCTGCTCACAGTGGTGTTTCAGGCATCAGTAAGAGAGTCTGTGAGAGGACAGGGAACATTCTTTCACTCTTCAACTCACACTGCCTGTTGTACCCACTGTCAAATCAGGCCCTGGTTATGGGTTCAGCTTGGGAACGAGAGAGCGACATAATCAGATGACCTGACTGGGTGCTTGGCTCTCTGTGTCAGTCAGGTTCTCCGAAGACACAGAACCAAGAAAACACGCTGTGTGTGGAGACAGACAGACAGAGAGATTGATTGATTTTATGCCTCTGGTGGGCCCAGCGAGACTCAGCTCTGCAGCGAAGGCTGGCAGGCTGGAGGCCCAGAGAAGAGCTGAGCCCGTGGTCTGAGTCAGAAAGCCAACTTCTGCAGAAATTCCTCTTCTTTGGTCTTTTTGCACTCGGGAGGAAGCCAGTCGTTTTTTGTTTTTTTCTGTTTTTTGTTTTGTTTTGTTTTGTTTCTGTTTGTTGTTTTTCCGTGTTTTTGTTTTTGTTTTTTTGGTTTTTTGGTTTTTTGTTTTTTATGGAACCCTTCACGAATTTGCATGTCATCCTTGCGCAGGGGCCATGCTCATCTTCTCTGTATCGTTCCAATTTTAGTACATGTGCTGCCGAAGCAAGCACAAGGCCAGTCGTTTTTATTAAGGCCTTCAGCGGACAGGATGCAGCCCAATCACACTAGAGGGAGGAGCTAATCTGCTTTACTCAATATCTATTGATTTAAGCACTTATCTCATCAAAAACCTTCACAGCAACGTTCAGAATCATGTTTCACCAAACACCTGGGTCCTACAGCCTAGCCAAGTGGACACAAAATTAACCATCACACCATCAAGGGGCACCTGCTCCGGGAAGGACCTGTGCAGGACGCAGATGAGCCTGAGGACAAGGTCAACCAGGGCCAACGGGGGATTGCGACTACCAGATGTGACTTTCTAGACAGCAGCTGTAGAAGTCACAGGCCCTTTTCCTTTCAGGGAGGCTAGACCAGAGCGTCTCCAATTTGAATATGCAAGTCAGTCACTCGGGGATCCCAGATCTTGACATTCAGCATTTCCCTTGAGGCTTGAGGGTCTGTGGGCCACACCTGGGGTCAGGAGCACAGGCCCGGAGCTAGATTTCCAGGTCCAGTCCCGGATTCCCCCCCCCTACATGCTGTGTTAAATCTAAACAAGGGAAGTACTTACCCTGCTTGAATCTCATCTATAAAGGTGGGTCGGGGGCGGGGGGGTGGGGGGGAACCAACAGTATGAACTTCAGAAGGTCTTTGTGAAATTAAAGAGAAAATAAACAGGAAGTATTGGGGCAAACAGTTCAATCTCAATAAATGCTCTTGGCTACTACATTAATATGCGCAGAAGATTTTAAAAGAATCCATGTCGGGTAAGATAAATAAATCTTACATCCATTGATTCGCTTGGTAAAAGGACCTAGACATAAAAACCACAGGAAGAACAGTTAATAAAATTGAGAACATTCTTCCTAGAGAAAAATGGATATCGGGAGGAGGCAGAAGGAGAGTGGAGTTACCGATCATCCTTGAACTAGAGTATCCATGAAAATGAAATGAGAATGACTCTACAAGGCTCTACTAGGTTAAACAAAGACCACAACACGAAGCTTCTGAGGAAGTCAAAATGCGATCAGTAACAGGACCTGGGAGCCATCGAAGTTATCCAAAAGTGAAGCACGCTATAAGGACCGAGTCATCTGTCCCCTACCTGGAAGACAGCCCAACCAGCAAGACCGTCGGAGACAAGATTTTGTTGCCACAAATGCACGTGACAATTCCCCCAACCCTCCAAGCCCTTCTAGAACTCAGAGCAGCTTACATCGCTGGCTCTCCCTGGCGATGGTCTCCGCCACGCAGTCCTGGCGCTCTAGACCTGTTGTCCAAGGACCTCTCCTGGGGGACACTTGGCAACCTGCAAGCTTAGTCATGATGCATCAAACAATTCATTCAGATTTCTCCAATTCCATTACCCAGCCCTTTGGGAGCCAGATGGGAAAAAGAATCAGCTCATGTGAGGGCCAGAGAAGCAGCTGTGTCCAAACAGCCTTGCCCCCATGAAAACACTAGCCTGTCCTCCTGCAGCCTCCCAGACCCGAGCTGCCATGGTGCCAGAACATTCGGACAACCTCCCTGCAGGGTCATATGTCAAACACTTGGCAGACCCATGGAGACAGTTCTCCCTGTACCCTCTGCCCCAGGCCCTACCCCGTGACCCACTGGATTGCTCCACAGTCTAGGGACCCAAACTTAAAACCTGGCTCAACAGGGGCCTGGGTCTTCCCAACATCCAGTCACCAGCCGTGCAATATGTTGAACATCGCCCCATGCATTCTGGCCATACCCCCAGGACCCAGCAGTCAGGTGTTCCTTGCTTCTTGCCTGTGTCTGAGAGTTCCTTCCAACCTGAGCACAGGCTCCCCAGGAGCTAGAAGGACAAGGGAAACCATTGCTTCCCCAAACACACCTAGCTTTTATATCCCCATCTCCTGCTCCCCGTCACATTTCTCTTGAAAGAGAAGAGAGCCTAGAAGAGAAACAGAATAAAGAGGGAAAAACCAGGCTGCGGTGAGAGTACCTGGGCCCAGCTATCAGGTTGGGTGGTTGGACCACTGGCGGGGGCTGGGGGTGGGGGGTACTCTTTGCCTCTACATGGGAAGAATCAGCCTGCTTTGTCCTCCTGGCCCCTGAGAATGGGGAGTATATTTGTTCTTCCTGCAGAACAGTGAGCATGTCAAGAACAAGGACAGACGTGACAGTCAAGCAGACAGACCTGAATCCAAATCCTGGGCCTGTTGCTCACTACCTATGTATCTGTGGGGTAACTGCCTCTCTCAGACTCTCCATTTCTCTATCTGTAAAAGGGAGATGAGAATAAAAACAGTGCCTGTCTCACAGGGCTATCATGAGGTCAAAAGAAATTAAAGCCCATAAAACACTTAGTCTGCACTTGGCTTTCAGTACTGAATAAATGTGGGAGTTAGATTTCATTAGAGAAACCCCTGCCCCCAAGTCTGACAACACTCATCAAACTGAACAGAGCTGGGGTCTATCAGGAACACTCGCAAGCTCCCAGCTCCATCTGCACGTGGGCTCTAGGGTGGACGCAGCTGTCTCCCAGCACCTCCTTACCTCACCTGTCAGCAGGAACCAAGGTCAAGGAGATGGGGGTCTCCCCGTCTAAGGTCTACCAGGGGAGACAAGAGCTCTGCAGAGTTCAAAGAGCCCAAGGCTCATGCTGTAAATGTGCTTCAAAGTCATAGTTCCTTCAGCAGAGAGGCAGGGGGTGGGCAGGAATGAGGAGGGAGAGGTAGGACCCCCCCATCCCCACCCCAGGAGGCCTTGCTCCCATCTCTACCAGGCCCAAGCTTTAGCCGGAATAGTCTAGCTTCTCTCTGCCCGACATCCTCCCCGCCCCTCCTCCACAAGGGCTTCTTACTCTAAATCTAGAAGGGATTTGGACCCACATCTGGCCCCAGCAGCCTTCACTGACTGATAACCAGAGACAGGCCGACAGAGGGCCGTGGCCTTGGACGCTCACCCCCAGGCAGCCCAGGTTCCTGGAGGTGAGCCTATTCTGACAACTCAGTGAACAGTTGGGTGCCAGCTTCTGTGCCCTTAGAGGGGAAAATGAGGCATTCCATCTTCGGAGGAAGCGGGGAGGGGGATGGCTGCCCCAGTGCCCATGGTCTAAGGCTGCGGCAAAGGGCCACGGGGATCTAGCTACCTCTCACAGGGACTTCCTTGGGGACGCAGGACTAGCGGCTTGTCCTTCAGAGAGGGGCTTACAGACCAGTAAGGAAGTGCCCAGGGGCTGAGGACAAAGCCCATAAGAGAACGTGGGTCATTTCCAGTGAGGTGGGATCACAGAAAAGCAGGGAGGAACACCTGAAGCAGAGGGACAGGAGAAGACCTCGCACCTGGGATCTGAAATTAGCACTCCCAGGGACACTGGGAGAAACACTGACTGGGAGGAAACCGGCCTGCAGAGGTCAGTGGTCAGGGGCCCGAGGAGAAGGCCCTGGAAGCTGCTCTCAGGCCACGTTGTCCCCTATCCATAGAGCAGGGGGAGATCTCCGACCCTGGAGAACCCCAAGTAGCTCGGGTACCCACTCCCCTCTCTGTAACAAGGCTTCTGAAGAGGCCAAGCCCCAAGAGGCGGGTCTGATTGCTTCAGCCAAACGTGGTGGTCCCTTGGTCAAGGATGTGTGATTCTGGCCAATGAGATACAAGCCGGCTGGAGGGGCGCTGGTCAAAGGTTCCTCACAGGGAAGCAATGGCCGCCGGATGCAACTATATGGCACCTGGAGATAGTGCATCCATTTTGTGACCATGAGGAGCGCCAACCTGAAGGCTAAGCTGAGAGAACCTCAGAGCAGGCAGAGCTGGAGCTCATGGGACTCCCTGCATCTGGACTCACGACCAATAGTAAACCCCCATACTGCCCAAGCCCATCTATCCACTAGGGGTTTTGTTAGCCGCGGGGCCTTCTAAGAGATTTAGAGACCCCATTTTCTCTCTTCTCCCCACATGCTGCTTGAGAACTATCCAGAGCTTAAGGTTGCCGAAGGAAACTAAGGTTAACAAATAAAAATACAGGGCACCAGTTAACTGAAACTTCGGGTAAATTAGAAGTAATTTTTCCAGTATAAGTGTTGTATGCTGTATTTGGGACTCACACTAAAATATATATATAAATATCCATTGCTTATGTGAAACCTAAATTTAACTGGTCATCCTATATTTTATCTGACAAACTCTACGCCAAATCCCCCGTTTTCTCTCACTCAGTAGTAAACTATCCTCCAAAATGGCTTCCCCACCGAGGGGCTTCTGGGACAGCAGCAGTACACCCCCTCACAGAGTCTCACACACCACCCTGCATCCCCCTCTTCCCTGCCAGGTCCTAACAAATGGTGACAGAGGAATGAGAAGGAGGGGGGACCAAAATATCGCCTTCATGACTGAGAAAGCTGTTGTAGGGGAATCTGGCCAAGAGCTGCAAGTGACTGGGCTCCTAATACTGAATCCCAGAAGGAGACAGAACACCTGCCCAGTCCCAGGCAGCCTGGGACTCTCCCAATCCTACTATGGGTAGGGTTGGGGCCATCCCCCAAGTAACCCCATGACCAGGAACAATGGAGACTCAGGCAGAGGTCTAAGCTTTGCGCTGGCAGAGACCTTGCTTCCAATCCTGACACCCCACTTAGTGGCCATGTGACCCTGGGCAAGTTGCTTTCCCTTCCTGCAATCCCTTCAGACTGAAATATGTCCCTATTATAAGATATATTATTTACTTTAAAATACTTAAGTATAAACAATGTGAAGTAAATGCATATGTGCATATTAATTTATTTTCAACTTCACCCTAAGGCAATTATGAATAACTGCATTTCCCTATCAGGGGTCCACATTCTAGTAGGTACTACTAAGGGCTTCAAATATCCTTCTCTAAGTTTGTACCCCAATGACAGTAGCCTAACCTCCTGAAGGTCAGACATACTGGTCATGGGTGAAATGACAGAGGAAACGGGGTGGATGGAAAGACTGTGCAGCCTTCTAACCTTCTCATGAACAGGGTTCAAGAATCCAAACCCCAGCTGCATAGCCCAGTGCTGGCACTCAAGTTCCTTTGGTCCTGTGTGCCCCACATCTGACTTCATGGAAGGGTCTGTCATCTGATCTGCCTCGAAAGGTGACAGGTGCTGCCATCAAAATACCATTTCCTCCCCCTGGAGCGGTTTTTATGCACAGAGCTTGTCCAAGTGCCAAGGTCAAAGCCGGGAGCATGCTGCGCTTGTAGGAACAGGTGTGCCGAGTTAGCCATCACTTACCTGCAGCTCTTCATGTGGCGGAATCTGAGACTCACACTCACTGCCCTGCATATCCAAGCAGCAAGAAGATGCAGAATTCCAGCCCAGGGGTGATCCCTGGAAGCTGTGTGCTAACAAAACAAAACAAAACCCTGAGAGTTGCTAAATGGCCCAGCTGATTTAGACTTCCTCCCCGCTTCTCCTTCTGGCTCGTTGGGAGGATTCCTGATAAGAACGTGAAACTCATGAAATACAAAATTGATATATTCATCATTATTTTTCTTATTTCAGCCTCCCTCTTCTTTAATCAAAGAACCTCTCTCTGTCCTGGGGAGAGGGGCTGAGAAGAGGAGGGAGGAGGGAAGACTGTTTGCTGAGATTTAGAAGACCACAGAGCATGTCCCACCAACATGTCCCCAGAGGTCACACTGCATGCAATCTCAGGGCACATGGGGCTCGAAGAGGCTCTCTCATTGGTGACAAGAGCCCACGCAGGGTCCTCTGCAACCAACATCATGAATTCACATCACTCTAATCTTGTGGTCTCTTGTGAGCTGCTGGAGCCTGCGACACTCCCACATCTGCCAGTGACACATGACACTCAGACACGGCTATCTTGATGTGGGCACATTTTATCATGGAGATATTTTGATGATTATCATAATAACATCAGAAATAACTGTCGTATTGTACCTAGCACATAGTAAGAGAAATAGTGCTAGCTGAGTTCTTCATGTGAATGTTCTCATAACACAATACCTTATGAAGTCTACAACGGGGAAAGTGAAACTTTACAAAATTAACAAAGGTGCCCAAACTCCTGGAGTAAAGGGTAATTGGGATTTTAACTCAAGTGGTCTCATTCTGGAACCTGTATCCCTAACCACTGGTTTACAGAATACACACAGGATTGGGGGCAGAAGGTACAGAAGTAGAAAATCACATCCTAAAGTTCAGAAAGAGCCATAAACAAACTAAAATATCCATGGAAGCTCCGAAAAAGAAGATCTATGAAGAATATGCTATATATTCCCAAAAATTAAATCAGTGTGTCACGGCATATGCGCAGCCAACTATCCCAATCAAACAGAAGAAAATGCAAGAAGCAGACCCCCACTATGTATGGAATTGAGTACGTGATCAATGTGATGTCTCAGATCAGGGAGGGAAATAGGGATGATTCGATAAGTGATATGGGGCCAACTGGGTGACCATCTGCAGAAAAATAAAGTCAGCTCCATGCTCCACACCGTATACAAAGACAAGGTTCAAAGTGATCAAAGATTTAGATCGAGGGGCACCTGCATGGCTCAGTGAGCTAAGCGTCTGACTCCTGGTTTTGGCTCAGGTCATGAACTTGGGATCATAAGATAGAGCCCCGCATCAGGCACTGTGCTCAGCGGGGAGTTTGCTTGAGGTGTTCTTTCTCCCTCTGCCCCTCCCTTCTTGTTTGCTCTCTCCCAAATGGATAAATAAACCTTAAAAAAAAAAAAAGACTTAAATCAAGAAAACATGAAATCACAAACTGACTGGAAGAAAAAAGAATTTCTATACAGCCCGATGTAAAACCCTCTAACCAAGACTCAAATTTCAGAAGTCATAAGAGAAAAGACAGACCAATTTGACTAATACAAATTAAAACTTCTACATGGAAAAAATGATAAGCAATAAAACTCTGGGAAGAAATATTTATAACCCATATCACAGATAGAAGGCAGTTCTAAAATGTGTAAACTCTTACAAGTTGCTAAGGAAAGACAACACAAATGGATATGTGTAGACCGTTCATAGAAAAGGAAACAAAAATGGCCCTTAAATATAGGAAAAGGTGGGGCGCCTGGATGGCTCAGTTGCTTAAGTGTCTGCCTTTGGCTCAGGTCATGATCTCAGGGTCCTAGGATGGAGTCCTTGTTGGACTTTCTGCTCAGCAGGGAGTCTGCTTCTCCCTCTGCCTCTCCCTCCCCACACTCGTGTTCTCCTTCTCAAATAAACAGAATCTTACATATATACATTTTATATATGTGTGTGTATATATATACACATATATATGTATGTGTATATATATATATATATATATATATATATATATATGTATGTATATATATGAAAAGATGCCCCACCTTCTTCATAATAAGAAAAATGTGAAGGAAAACTTCTTTGAGATAATACTGTTTATCTAGCAAGTTGGCCAAAAACCAAACATTTAACTCTCTGCTCTGTTGGAGAGCCCATGGAGAGATAAGCTCCCTCACACATTGCTTACAGGAGAACCCTCTTGGAGGGCAATTTGGCAACATCTGCCAAAATTATGAATGCATGGACCCCTTCACCAATAATCTCACTTCTGGGAATTTACCCTACACACAGACTCGCAAACGTGAACTAATGTACTTACAAGGTTATTCACTGAAACATAATTTGTTATAGTAGAAAAAGATGGAAAACAGCCAAATGTTCGTCAGTAGGGACTGGCCAAGGAAATCATGACATTACGGTATGTCCACCCAATGATGTGTTGTGCTGCTGTTTGGAAAAAAATAAGAATGAGGAAGCTCTTTATGTCCTGATACAAAAGGAACTCCAGGATATGTAGTGACTGGAGGAAAGTGCAGAACAATGTTTGTAGTATGCTACTTTTGGTGTAAAAAATGGGAGGGGAGTATTTTTCTTAAATTCACTTATATTTTCAAAATAAACTAAAATTTACAAAAGAAACAAGAATGATCCTGCATTAAAGGTAGAGGGGAGGAACTGCACACAGAGGAGGGCTGAGGCAGGAGGGAGAATTTTCACCCTCAACCTTTCCTTGAACCATGCGAGTATATGCCCTATTTCAAAAATCAATATTTTTAGAAATTTTAATGTTACATTTTCAGCTTTTTTCATGATTTACCAAGTGCTATGTGAAAAGAGACATCCTCCCCCACTTCCTCGAATGAGGCTCAGGGACCATTTAAGTGAAAAAAATGAGGGTCAGAAATAACTGCTGGGTGTGTTACTTGGAAATTAAAACAGCGGTTTTGCATTTTGATGAGACTATCAACATGTCCCACATTCGGTCACACAGGTAGAAGGCTGCAGAGAGCACCCAAGTTCAGAACCCGAAGCCCTCCTCCACCCCAGGCTCTGCCCTCCACACTGGGGTCTGGTTGCAACTTCCACTCATCTGGGGGCTTTAAAAATAAGCCCAGGGCCTCAACCCACCACCAGACTAGTCAGGCCAGACCTCCCTGCGATACCCATCTCAGCTCACACACCGGGTGCCGGGAGGTTAACTCACTCTGCTCTGGACACCGGGACTTCCAGAGCCCCTAATGAGTCCCATAGGTGCACCGGAGAGGAAGCCATCACATGGAGAAATGCCCTGCAGGAGGTCCAGCCTCATCTCTCGGCCTTTCTCCTCGGACTGGCACAAAGGAATCAGAACCAACTTCCGGACTCAGCCTGGCACGGTGCCACTGGACAGGTCCCCCTGACCCTCTGGGCCTCCCTCTCCTCACGGCCCAATGGGGAGTCATACCTATGACCTGGGCTTGCTGTGGTACAACTTGTAGACCAACAGACGTCATTTGGAGCAAATAAGCCAGATCCCGTGACTCAAACCAGTGAGCAAGGCAGTACCTGGGAAGTGGGAATTGGGGAGTCTTGCTTTTAGTAAGTCTTCCCACACCTCTACCATTTTCTCCCAGATGGATTCTTGGCCATGGAGGCATTAAAAGTCCTAGACAGCCGGAGGGCAGGGACCAGGAGACAAAGGCTTAGCAGGAACCACCACCAAGGTGGACAGAAGAGCCAAGTTCAAGGAAAGTTGCTTTCTTGAGGGCTTCAGACAACGGTCCACATAGGCATGTCGAAGAGAAGGAACCACATGTGAGGTGCTCAGAGTATGGGGTCCGTGGGGAGTATGGGTGCCCTGGAGTGGATCCCATGGCCGGTTTCTCTCATGTCACCCTCTTCGTTCCAGGCCAGGGTCAGGGTTCCTTTCAGACCCAGAACCTCAAGCAACTGATACTGATTCCAGGAAGGCACAGGTACCGAAAGCTTTCCGACCCTTTGTGTGTACGACCTCCAGGTACTCCTATCATCCCCACTGCACAGAGGATGAAACTGAGACACAGAGAAGGTATCTGCCCTGCATCACTTGCTGAAGCCTTTTAGACTCAGCCCTCCAACACCCTCACCGCTCCTGGGATGCGCTGTAGGCACAAAATGCACTGTGGTTTAACATACCAGGAAAACAATGTAAAATACCTCATTAACAATTTTTTATATATATATTTGTTGAGAGGAGAGAGAGAGAGCACAAGCAGGGAGAGCAGCAGGCAGAGGGAGAAGCAGGTCCCCAGCGGAGCAAGGAGCCTGATGCGGGACTCGATCCCAGGACCCTGGGATCATAACCCGAGCCGAAGGCAGAGGCTTAACCAACTGAGCCACCCAGGTGTCCCCTCATTAACAATTTTTATATTGTTTATACTTTGAAATGATAGTATATGTTGGGTTAAACGTATTAAAATTAATTTCAACTTTTTTTTCATGTTTTTGATGTGATCACTAGAAATTTTCCAATTACATGTACGGCTCCCGCTATATTTCTATGCAGCAGCGCTGCTTCGGGACCTAAGCGGGGGAACCGGGCATGGCAAACATGGAGTCAGGCCAAAGGTTATTTATGAACAACACTCGTTTCACATAACTTTCTGAGGGCATATATGTCTCCCAGCCGGCTTCAGGCCATATCCAAACTGTGCCTCAGTTGACTCCCACTGTTGGTCCCTTCTCTGTCCTGAGCACCGAGCACCCGGAGGGCAGGGCCTTGGGGCAGATGCCAGAGCATGGCGTCAGGTGCCTAGTGTGGCCTCGGGCAGGGTCAGCGCTGGAAGATGATGGCAATGAGGCAAGTGAAATCCACAACGGGCCTCTGTGGCCGGACAAGGTGGGAGGCCCCCGTCCGCTCAGCCAGATGGGACAGATGAAGGAAGGATCCCAGGGACATGCGTGGTGCTCGAGCTCCTTCTCTCTGCTCAGCTCCTGGGGGCCCCCAGGCCTCCCTGGCTACACTCCTCTGAGCCCGCTGCCCTGCTCTCGATGGAACAGGTGACGGGCTAGGACAGTGGCTTTGGGAGAGCTTGCCCTGCCTCCCTGCCCTTCCAGTTCATCGGAGAAGCTGAGTGTGAGAATGACATGGGGTCAGAGCCCCCTCACCTCCAAAAGACGCCACGTGTCACCCAGACAGACACACACAGGAATCAGCAGGCCACGGAACAGCCCACTGTGTTCCCCACAGTGGCCACACTGCACTGAGCACAGTGGGGACTCAGCTTCCCGGAGGCGGGTGTCAGGCAGAGAAGGAATGACGTTCCCCCTGCTCAGCACTGACCTCTGGCTGGCTGACCGGCTGTGCACAGGGCCCTACAAGCCGCACGTGCTGTTCCTTGCCTGGAACAGCCTCATCACCTGGCAAACCTTCCACTCTTCCCTCACGTCTTGGCTCTGGCCTCTCCTCTGCGACACCGCCCCTGGCCCCCCACCCCCGTGACAACGGCACCTCCTACCTCTGTCCCACTGCCACCCCTGGCACTGCCCTCACCAGGGCGCCCCACGTGGTGCCAGCATCCCCTGCACCACCCGCACCCGGGGAGGATTAAAGACACAGGCCCTGCTGGCAGAGCCAGCCCCGCGGTGTCACCCACAACACCAAACAAGCACTGTTTTATCTCCACCTTCCCCTTTTTATTCCAAACACGAAATAGAGAAGTTTTATCAAGCACATTTAATCACTGCTCTTCCTCCTCTCCTCTCGTTACAAGGAGGGTGACTTAAGCTATGTCCTTGGCAGGCTGGAACAAACGGGGATAAAAATTCAAGTCACTTCCCGACACATCCCAGAGCTCTTCCTCCCTATGTCGGCTCATTCCAGAAACCTTCCCCCAGATGCTCCGGGAGTCAGGGACAGCACCACACTGCAGTCACACAGGGTCCCCAGCCATGGAGGTGGACAGGCTAATGGGAGGGACAGCCTGCTGTGTCTCCAAGCTGTCTGTTTCTACACTCTCTTCTAGAGCAGGAGATGAACAGAATGTTATGGGGAAGCAGGCGATGGAGGGGCAGAGTCTGTCTGGGGAGCAGGGAAGACTGGACAGAGGAAGGGACACGTTAGCTGGGTCTTAAAGGATAACAAGAAAGGGAGAGATGTCCCAGGCAAAGGCAACAGCATGTGCAAATGCAAGGAAGAATGAAAGAACGTGTGCTGCTGAGCCCAGGGAGGAACAGAGCTTGGAGGGCCACCTGTGTTGCTGTAGACCATGGGGAGCCAAGGGTGTCTAATTTGTAGGAAGTTCACAGTGGAAGCTGAGTGGAGACTAGACCATTCTGGAGTGTGTAGGGCACTGTGCTGGGCACAGCGTGTTCAACTCTTGTACAGAACAACTGACCTGTTATTTTAAAGGTCTTAGGACTACAGACTGGCCAGGTAGGGGGAGAGGAAAATTAACGGAATCCCCAAACAGAGGATAACACAAGTGCCACCACTCCTCTGTCCCTGGCAGGCATGGTTAATCAATCACAGCATCAACTTCATCCTACAACTGAGGAACTAGGTAGAGGCGGAAAGGCAGGCCCGGGGCCCCACCACACAGGAGATTACAGAGCCAGAGTTGGTGTCCACACACAGCAGGGTAGGCACTGAAAGGCCACAGATTCAGACAAACATCGGTGTGTATACAGGTTTTTCCATCTACTGGATGAGTGCCTGCATGGTCACCCACCCTCCCTGTGCCTCAGTCTCCTCACCTGTAACGTGGGGATAATAATACCCCTTCACAGGTGGAGTGGAAGGGGATGACGAATGCCAAGTGTGAGTTCAGAGCCGGGCATGTACTAAGTGCTCGAGGAATGGCAACTCTTAGTCGTGTTAATAACTCTGTTATTTCTCACGCCTACCATGCCATCTTTCTCTAGGTCTTGCCTAACGATCCCCCGGCTCCCATCTTTTCTTTCAACAAGTTGCCAAGGAAGCAGAGTGGGAGGTTCTCGAAACAGTCATGGAGCAGATGTGGGCCTCATCTGGCCTCTATGCTTTGCTCTGGATGGACCGAGAGCCTTCATCCTTTCAGCAACGAAGGGAGACAAGGAAAGCAGCTGTCATGGGCTGGTGCTGCCCATGTGTCATCTGGGCCACCACTTGGGTTTCTAGGAAGGGAATTATCTCGGAACCTTCACAATATTAACACGGGGCCAGCTCGGCGGCTGCCAGGAGCCCCGCCCATTAGAGGGGACTCCAGAAACTCCCCTGGAAATTTAATATGATGAGACATATTTCAAAGAGTTGCTTTCAGGGAAAGTCCAAGGATGTTGGAAGATTTTTCTGGACAGGCTCTTTGGGCTATGGAATGTTCTCCTTGGTGTATGCTGAAAACATGAGATGGTCCCTACATTTGATGGAGACAACTCTCTGATGAGCCTTCAAGCTGCTGGTACATTTGGGGCCAGAGCTAAGTGGTTCAGGGTAGGAGAGGAGAGGCTGAGGACCACACTGGGGTCTTCCCTGATCTCCTCTGCATTCCAGAGGAATTCTTTTCTTTTTTTTTTTAATTTTTTTTAAGATTTTATTTATTTGACAGACAGAGATCACAAGTAGGCAGAGAGGCAGGCAGAGAGAGAGGGGGAAGCAGGCTCCCCGCTGAGCAGAGAGTCCGATGCGGGGCTTGATCCCAGGACCCTGGGATCATGACCTGAGCCAAAGGCAGAGGCTTTAACCCACTGAGCCACCCAGGCGCCGCATCTGGAGGAATTCATTTTTAAAGGCTACTGAGATATCTGCCAGCCTGGGGTAACTACCTTTTTTGGCTAACACAGGCCTCAGGGGCCAAGCGACCACCGTGGAAACCCGGAAGCCCCTTCCCAAGGGGTGCAGGAGTCTCTGTCTGGAGTCCGGGCAGAAGCAGGAACACTGGAAAGAGGAAAGTGGAGAGGTGCCAGCCATGCAATTCCCCTGCGTTGTTGTGTCACTGAGAGTGTCCAGCGCCAGCCTGTACCAGGCAGATGCAGGTATCAGGCAGATATTGTCGGAACTGCTGGACCTGACCTGGGCACACCGAGATGGGAACAGACCCATCAGGAAGTCAGAAAGGCCAGGGAACTGGGTCAGAGAGTGTGTGTCAGGCCACCGACCCCGAGGCAAGGGCTGGGGAGAGCTGAACTAATTTCTTCCCGGGATCTGCTTACAGTTCCACAGACCTGAGGGGGTACCGTGGGCCGAAAAGTTGGCCTGGCATTGGCCCCTCCACGTGCAAAAGCTACACACTTCCCACTGGAACAGTTGGCTCACATTGCATATGGTCTTTAATCCTTGGGCTATGCCTGCAAAGTCAGTTGCTAAAGCCCGCCTTTTCACAGAGGGAGAAACAGAGGTTCGGGTTCAGGACTCAGCCTTGGGTTGGCCAGGAACCCTGCCCTGGTCTGGAAAGGGCTTCCCGTGGGTGTCCCACCGATACACCGGTGATGACGGATGAGCTTTCTAGTCTGTGACGTGGCCCTGCCTGAGGGGTCCCAGCAGGGTCTAAAATAGTCCACCCTTCTGTGGGTCAGGGAAAGAGCATGGGTCCTAAGCCCAGCCAGGTGATGGGTTCTCGACCTGTTAGGGACCCAGTGGGGCTTTGTACATCCGGGTGAAAGGGAAGCAAATACATGGTTCTTGGCAGTGCCCAGCAAGGAAAGGGGATGGGTCCCCTTCCCTCAGTACCTTGCAGCTGGTCTAGTCTGGGGATTTGGGAGCTGGAAACACCAGAACCAGTATCTCTCCTTCTGCTTCTTAGGGTGAGGTGGGGGAAGTGGGAGGAGGAAAGGCAGGCCCTGGGCAAGGGTCAAGCACAGAGAAGGGAGGATCAAAAGGCCAACATGGTATTTGCTTGTCCCAGATGCTTGCCAAAGGCCACAGGGAAGCTGACTGACAGCTGGAGCACAAAGCCCAAATCTTCCTCAGGACCTGAGCCCTACTGGCATTCTGGAATTCTCCAGTGGGAAAAAGCAGGGGGGAAGGGCTAAGATGGGTTCTCAACTCTTTCCTAGCCAAGGGAAGGGTGGGCTTCTTGGGCCAGACAAGGAATCCAGCTACTCTGCCCCCAGCACCTCTGAGAACCCCAACTAGATGATGTCTTGTTTAAATCAACTTTGCAACTCCCTTCTCCTTCTGCAGGCGAAAGCAGAAATTGGAAGGCAAGACCTGTGATGGCAAGGACTTGAAAACTGCTTATAATTTCCAAGTGTGTGGTAGAGAGAGTGACAGGTGCATGATGATTACTGTGTGATTCCATCACTTTGTAGGAAAGTTCATCCCGAGGCACTTTTTTTCAAAGTACTTTCCCAAGGTTGTGAACTTGATTCTTCTCCACCAATCCCTTGGGTTTATTTTGGATACTTCCTTCTTGGGAACTTCTACAATAAGCTCTTCTCGCTGGTGCCACTTGTTTTAGCCTAATGTCAATGTTCGGTTTCATTTTCCTGGGACAAGAATGGCAAACATGCTTCGTTTCAAGTGCCACGTAAGCCAAATAGTGACGGCTACCTGGAGCTCGGCCTTGGGAAGAAATCTGTGGCCAAGACCAGACTCAGCAGCAAATGGTGCTATGATTGATTAGTAATATGTACCAGGGACATGGGACAGAGGAGAGGTAATTCCTGAGCTATCCCCTATGTGGAAATTAAATTAAATTTCCTCCACTCTACCCAGCCAGTCTATAGTCATAAGACCGTTAAAATAAAAAGTTAAAAGGTCAGTGGTCTTATACAAGAGTCTAATACACTGTGTCCAGCACAGGGCCCTACATGTTCCAGAATGGTCTAGCCTCCACTCAGCTTCCACTGTGAACTTCCTACAAAGTAGTCACCAACAGCTCCCCATGGCCTACACCAATGCAGGTGGTCCTTCAAATTCTGGGCCCAATTTTCCTCCCTGGTTCATCAGCCCGTGCTCTTTTGTGCCTCCTTGCCTTTGCCTGGAACATCTCTCCCTTTCTTGTTATCCTTTAAGACCCAGCCAACATGGCCATCCTGCTGTCCAGTCTTCCTTATTCCCCAGATGGACTCTGCCCCTCCATGGTCTGTTTCCCCACAGCGTTCTGTCCATTTCCCCATTCGAGTAATAGACCAATAAACAGCACCAAAAAAGCATTCATAAACTGCAAAGGACTACGGCCACCGAACATCTCGGGGTATGCTTGTGGAATGAGAGTGAATTCTTCTGAGGGAGAAAGGCACCCTTTGACTCCTCGGAGCCCGGAAGGTCCTGGTTCCTCCTCTTCCCCTTGGAAACGCTTAATGAAATAAACGAACTCCAAGTCGAGCCCCAGTCACGCCAACGTCAGGCTCCTTGAACCCTCCATCCTGACGCTCCCTCGTTCATGTCTGCCCTGGTGTGACTCAGCACGATCACGTGCCTCCACGAGAAGCCAGGTTGCACGGGGCCCCCACACGGGGAGATGGCTGGCTTTTTCCCATGTGAACGAGTAATACAAGATATGAAAATAGAAATGGACGGAGGAACCCCACCCGACCGCTGATTGGTCTCACTGAGCTAAAAAGGAGAACGGGGTTTTAAGACCCGGGCAAAATCAACAATGAATTGGCTTGTGGGGAGGAAAAGAGATGGCATTTTCTTGAGCTAAAGAGACTAAAAATAGTGTGAGGTTTTCCAAGAGGCTGCAGTGGCCCTTCAGGATATGACTGTGAAGCGCTTATTCCAACAGTTATTGGCGCACTCAAAGTCAAAGCCATTGGCCCGCCGTCTGCTCCCCAGGCGCTGGGAGGGGAGGGTTGCCTCTTGAACGTCAGGCCTCAGCTCTCAGCAGAGCTCCCGCCCAGAATGCCAGCCTTGTCCCCACATGGAGTCCAGACGCCCCATGCCCTGGTTACAGCCACTCCCCTGAGCTGCATTTCTCAAAGTTTCTCGCTAACGCACCCCCAAGAGCGGCAGAGAAATTACAACGCAGGGAGAGTCAGATCTGAGCCTATAGAGGCTACCCCAAGCATGAAACTTCCTCCAAATCTCAGATATATCCTGAGAATTCATGAAAACTATCTCATTCTACTAAAAATAAATAAATAAATAAATAAAGTCCAAGTTTGTGTGAGTGTTTAAAAATCAGTTTGTTCCCCGATCTCACAATTACATCATCGCTCCAGAAAGGAGGGTGGTGTTTATCCTGGGACATCAGGAGTCCCCCAGCCCACCACTGTCTGTGCCTGGCACCCCACAGTGACAAAACAGAAGCTCTCACTGAGGACCTCGATCTCAGAGCTCCTTCAGCCATCAAAGGGAATCACTCATTCACCCATCAGTCCATTCATTTATTCACTCAACAGGTATTTACTGGGTTCCTTTAACCGCCCAGAACTTGGGATGAAGCAAGGAGGATCCCATCCCTCCAGGAACTGTCCCTGGGGGAGAAACAGACAGGAACACAAGGCATCACACAGCTCCTCGATGAATGTTCCAGCAGGGAATAACCACCATGGCTCTGGGGGCAGGGAGGTGGGGCTCCGGAAAGCCTTCCTTCCACGGAAAGCACAAATCAGACTACTCCAGCCTAGCAGTCAAGACACATGGGTGTCCCTGGGCATACCAGTTAACCTCTCAGTTTCCTCATCCATGAAATGGGTACAACAGCTTCACACAGGTTTCACGGGGATTACAGTAGTTATGTAATGCTACGTGATTCAGGCTAAGGTTTGATAAATATTATCTGTTAAATGGAGAGCTGAAGAGTGGATGGAGCTGGGATGCCAGGTGGGGGGGGTGGACAGAGATAAAGGAGGAGGGAGGGCAAGAGCGTGTTCCAGACAGAGCGAACAACATGTTTAAGGACAGAAACTCAATAAATATTTGTTGAACAAATAAATTCTTTAACGGAAGTGAGAGCAATGCAACCTGAGCGAGCCACACCCTTTATCTCTCATTTCCTGGTAGGTGTGTGTGGAGGTGGACAAGAGAGGCCCCTCAGCCAGGCACCCACAGGCAAGCCCGCTGCATTTTCCTAGCCAGCATGTCAAACATTTCAGGGCCAAGATTGAGTCCTTCCCTCTTCTCCCAGGCCCAGAGCCCTGAGCCTTTAACCCCTTAGGGGTGACCAATTCCCCTCTCTCTTCCCTCCTTCTGCTATTTCACCATCATCTCCACCCTGGGGAAAGGATTTGACCAAGATCATTGGAGAGGGCTCATGGGTGACCTGAGAAAAACAAACAGGGGCAGGGGGTGGACAAGGAGCCCTGAACCTGTGGTCAGAGGCCCTAGATTCAAGTCCTTGTTCTGCCAGCTTGCAGCCCTAAGACCGGTGACCTTGGGTGAGTCGCCTAGGACACCAGTCCCAAAAGCCCACTGGGCTCTCATGATGAGCAGGTTTGGGGAGGGAGAGGGTGAGCAGTAGGGTCACCAAGCATCCTGGTTTTCATGGGACTGAGAGATTTCCTGAGATTTAGGACTTTCGGTGCCCAAACCGGGAAAGTCTCAAGCCAACAGGGGTGACCTGGTCACCTGAAGCCTTGCTTCTCCCCTGCCATGTTCGGCCCCCTCTGCTTCCCTAGACCTGCATCACAAGTCAGCACAGAGCAGCACGGAGCCCTTTGGCTCCAAGGCTGAGCCATGGGGCCATGTCTATGCTGAAGGAGGGAGGAAGAGGAAGAACAAGGCTTCGATGTTGCCACCATGATGTTTCTCCACTGGACATTGGCTTCGATTCACTAAGGTGGCCCGCTGTCTGCGGGTTGGGCCAGAGTCACTCAGAGATTCAACGCAGGGCAAAAACCAGGCTAGCCAGGGAGTCTGCAGGGCTGGGGATGGCGGGGGACAGACGGAGGGTTGGTCTGTGCTGCTCTCCAAAGGGTTGGGGTGATGGAATTTATGACCCTGGTGGCCCTGAGCCCATCGCTCCTCCCAACAAGAGCTAACTGGGCTGGTCAGCCCGATGTTGACCCACCAGCCAAAAAGTAGGCAAGAGGTTGCAGGCAGGTGCTCTCAGCTGGATGGCCCATCTCAGGATGGGCCCCACCCCATCCACTCTGGTTACACCGGGACAGCCTCCTGGGACCTCTGCTCAGAACCCCATTTTGGGCCCTGCCATCGAGATCACAGAGGGCTCCCTGCCATCCCGTTGGAGAGACAGCTTGTGTTTTCAATTACCAGTCCCCGTTTCCATCCTGCTTCGGGCTCGGATGCCAGGCTATATTAGGGCATGCCGAGACAGGCCTGTGGGGCTTTCTCATTAGCCACATCACATCGTATTTTTAGGGGCGGCCAAGACCGAGACAATGCCAGAGGGCTGCCTTTCTCCCTGATTCCCCAAGCGCCATCTCCAAGAACATACCACACTCGAAGATCCGAAGGCCCCCGTGGTTCCCACTGCAGCCTGGAAAGGAGTCAGCTCTGAGAAAGGGGCGAGTGACGGGATGAAGCAGAGGCAACAAGGAACATGGTCCCTCTGCCTTTTCTCCACCCACTCAAGCCACCTACACTCAGCTTGCCCCAGGCCCTACCGAGCTCCCGGTGTCTTATGGCCCCCTGCAGAAGGATAAAGATTCAAGACGCTTGTGGGGACCAAACTATCTTCCTCGGAGCCACCTTCCTGTCCCTCTGGTCCCTCCGCAGACCCCCAGCAGTGCGGGGGCCTAGCACCCTCTTGTCTGCTACGTCCATCGTCACTGCGGCAGGAACCTCACAGTTCCCAAAGTACTGCCCCACTCACGGGAGCATCAGATTCACCCACGGGGCTTGCAGTGGGACACCTGTTCCTCAGCTGAGACGGTAAAAAGGGAGTTGATGGGCCCAGGTCCTGGAGACAGTACATGCGGACTTCGGGGCCTCAGCCCGGCCCCAGGGGTGTGGCTGAGAAGCCAAGGCCCAGCCGCCTGGTGAAGCCGCGCTCTTGGTCAGCGAGGAGGAGCTATCATGGGTGGGATTCCCTCCCCGAAGCACCCGGCTCACGCTGGACGCAGCAAGCCCTGCACGTGCCGGAGCCCTCGCTACTTCTCTCCTGCCCCAGCCGTCTCGAGCAGGGACAGTCACCCACCACGGGCGTGGACAGTGCTCCCCATGACTTTCCACCTATCTCCAGTCCCTATTCCTATTCCACCTTAAATCAGCCTCGCTGGCTCGTTCTCTGACTCTCACACACAACATACACAGACGGACACACATGCGCACTTGCCCGCGATGACTCTGGGACGAGAAGAAACCCCCCGCTCCCCATGCCAGCTCGGGGTGCAGGAGGAGGGCAGGGCTATTCCTCTTGTTTTTCCCCAGTCCACAACGGAGCATGGTGCCACTGTACAGGGCCTCAGGCTGAAGGATGGCTCCCAGAGCGGGGCTATGGTCATGCTGGGACAGAGGTAGCAGAGCTGAAGTCCCATTTCAATGCAGCAGCTTTGGAAACATGGCTGGGATCTTCAAGATCTCTGTGTCCATGAGATCCTTAGGATAAGGCCGCAGACAGAAGGCAGGGACCCATTCCAGATGCTTCCACACTCTCTTCCAGAGAAGGGAGAGGGCAAGCCCTTTGCCTAGAGCTCTGTGGCCACCAGCCCTTCCATGTCAGGCATGCGTCATGTTTCAGGACCCAGACCATGTGACAGGGCCAGCTGAGGGGAAGGGCACTCGACCAGCAGGTCAATTCATCTTGGTTAAGTGGCTGCAGCCACTTTTGCTTCCATGTCCCCGCTTCACTTCAAGCTACAGATCCAGGATCATTTTCCTGGGTGCTCAGGGCAGCCCACACAGTGCATGAACACAGGCTAGACAACGGAGGAGGGGTCAACTTCTTTCTTTCATTGACCACTTCCTCCAACATCTGGTCACCCCCACCTACACCTCCCTTCCCACGTCTAACTTCTGCTCTTTCCTCACACCCACTGGCTGCCTCCTATCCCCACAGCAGCAAAGATCCTAAGATCGACAAAGCCCTATCAGATACCCTGTATCTGCAGCGCATAAGAGTAGGCGAGGTTGGTTTGTAGAGAAGGAAGGTATAGTCTCGACCCACCTAGCAGTTTCAGGTTAGTTAGAGAGAAGGGAAAAGCTTACATAGACCCCACCGCCACCACCAAAAAAAGTCAAACAATATGACAAGATAAAAAGATCCAGGAGTCATCCCCCTAGGTAGTGGAATTAAGCACTCTGGAAAGATCAAAAGGTCAGCGTTGGGGGGGACACAGAGGAAGAGGAATTTGTAGAGTTGGTGACAGCCCAGTTTGTCTTGGAAAGACAAGACAAAAGTGGACTTCAGGCATCTCTCTCTTTCTGGTACCACATAACTTAGAAAGAACACAGGTCTGCAGATCCCAGAGCACAGACTCTTGACCTCAATGTTCTTTCATTTTCCCTGGACTCACGTCACACAGAGGTGATTTACAGCCATAACTAACACTTAGAAGTTTCATGCCCAATCACCACTGCACAGTTTCAAAGGCTGGGATCCAATGCATGTGTAAAGAAGCAGAATGTAAGTGCAGAAAGCTGGAAACCCAAATGGCCCAGGCGCTTAGCCCATATGGTTTCATTTTGCCAACGAGATCAAAGAAGAGTATTCCAAAAACTCAATAAACACACAAAAAATGCATACACATTTCAACAACCTCTAAATCCCATTCCTGGAAGGTCTGGCCATGAAATCAATCACTGGGTGACAACAGCTCCTGTTTGGGGACAGTCAGGATTTGAGCCATGAACTCGATTGCTTTTGGTAATGAAGACAATGTTGGACTATTTGCTCAGCCAGGAAACTGCTGTGAGAACAACTGTTCTGTCCTCTTTAGAAACACATAAAAAGTAAACTGGACCCTGGAAGTGGAAGTCTGGATGACCAGGAACCTCACACCTCCCACCCACAACTTCAAAGAATTCCAAGAACCAATGGATGACCGCTAGTTCCTCCCAACTCTTCCAAGCAGTTGTACCAACTACGCCTGTAAACATGGTCTGTAGGCTCCCACAGCATGTGCGTGGCTTATGGGTTTCTGACATTGGAGTGATGGCCTCCAGACAAGTTCAAAGAACTATTTAAGGCCACTGGAAACCAAAAGCAGTGTTGACACAGTTTAAATAAGAGAATGGGCCCTAACACTAGGACCAAGTGCCACTGGCTGAAGTACAACTAAACTCACCTCAAGGTCATGCAGCCTTTCAGGTAATTTTGACCCAAAGATCACAGGGCTGTACCCATTGGGATTTTCTTGGTTTTAAGTGACAGAAAACCCAACTGAAACAGGCTTAAATAAATGGAAGGGAATTTATCAGCTCATGAATTTTTTTTCTTTTTTAAGTCTAGACGTAGGTCTTATTTCATGCACATCTGAATTAGGGACTAAACTGATGTCATCGAGACTCCATCTCTTTCTCAGCTCTGCTCTCCACCATGGTCACCCAGGTGACAGCTGGACCCAGCAGGTCCAGTCAAAAAACATACCTGTCTCTCTCTCAACAGTTCCAGCAAAGTCTTCTGGGATCTCATTGGTTCTGACTAAATCAGGGATGGATCCATGACTGCTATGGCCTGAATGTTTATATTCACCCACAAAATTTGTATTTTGAAACCTTCACCCTGCAATGTGATGGCCTTAGGACGTGGGGATATGGGAGGTGCTCATGTCCTGATGGTAGAGCTCTCGTGAATGGGATTCATATTCTTTTTTTTTTTTTTTAAGATTTTATTTATTTATTTGACAGAGATCACAAGTAGATGGAGAGGAAGGCAGAGAGAGAGGGAAGCAGGCTTCTTGCTGAGCAGAGAGCCCGATGTGGGACTCGATCCCAGGACCCTGAGATCATGACCTGAGCCGAAGGCAGCGGCTTAACCCACTGAGCCACCCAGGCGCCCAGGGATTCATATTCTTATAAAAGAAACCCCAGAGAATTCTTTGCCCCATCTGCCATACAAGGATAAAACAAAGTCTTCAACAGGGAAGAGGGTCCTCACCCAATTATGCTCGCACCCTACTCTTGGACTTTCTAGCCCCTAGAACTGTGAGAAATGAACCTCTGTTGTTTATAAGCCACCCAGTGTGTGATATCATGGTCTGTGTAACAGGGGACTGAAGGGACTAAGTCACTGTGGTCAGGGTGGGACATACACTATGGCCTTCATGTCTGGGCTTAGCTCATATGACTATCTTGGAGCCCAAGATGAGCCCATATAACCATCCTGGAGCCTACCCTGACCACAGGGACTGAGAGCAGTAAGAGGAAAGTGTCCAAACACAGACAGGGGCGGGAGGAGAGAAAGAAGGGAGTGGGATCTCTGGAGGCAAACCACAAATGTTCACCACATTATACCAAATGAATCCATTTTCACATGTGGATATCATCATACACATGACCTTGATGAGCTCCAGATAGAAATCATCACCTCTGTTCTCTCTGTCCCAGGGCAGGGAGATTCCTGGAAATGCTTTGGGAAAGCCAGGGAGAAAAAGAACAAAGCCCAGGAAGAGCTTAGAGGTGACCCCTTAGAGAAGCACATGGTAGATCTCCTGCCTCCTTCCACTTTGCTCCCATGGTCCTCCACCCATGAGAGCCGTGTAGGCCCTATCTGCAAAGCTGCAATCAAGGGAGTGTGAGTTATCCCTGCCCTCTCACAGTAGGGACCCCAGGACCGGGTCAGAGAGGCATGCCCAAGATGATCTCCACGCGTTGCTGGGACAGAGAGCAGGCAGTGCCATTACTGAACAAGTAACTTCATCATCAAGGAGATCCAAGGCTCAGAAGACAGCAGCAGGTGCCAGATCCAAAACAAAACAAATTTAACACAAGCAAACAAGTGACCACATTGGTTACCAGTACAGCCAAGAGCAAGCTATAACAAGTGCTGGGCGGGGGAATTACAGGGAGTGGTTCTGGACCAGTCCCATGAACAGGGATTACATCCCAGGGCTGCCTGAAGATCCGTGAGAGGGGTGGGAAGGCCCAGGCCCTGCCGGGTCCAGGCCACATCACAGAGAACCCAGAAGCGGCTACTAATGCACAAAGTCTCCCTGGCTTGAGGCTCCCCCCTCACAGTCTCCATGAGGAGTGACATAGAAGAGTCACCCAGAAAGCAAAATAGAGGGTGGGGTGTGTTGTTGCCCCCCAGGGGCGACCATGACAGTGATGGTGAAGCCGTGAATCACACAAACTGATTGCTTCTGACCCCTTTCTTGTCCTTCTCCATGGAGTCAGGGTCAGGCTTAATGAGCTGAAACCACCTTTTGTACATGGGCTGAAAGCTGGAACAGGAACACTTGTCCCCAACCCCCAACTCCACTGCTCTACTCAAACATCTAGATCAGAGTTCTGTTTTAAACCCATCTGGGATGGTCAGTTTTATGTGTCAAATTTGGCTAGCCCCAGATACTTGGTCAAACGTTATTTGAGATGTTTCTGTGAAGGCATTTTTAGAGGAGATTCACATTTAGATCAGCAGACTCTGAGTAAAGCAGTTAGCTCCCTGTGGTGGTGGTGGGCCTCGCCTAGTCAGCTGAGGGCCTCCACAGAGAGACTGACCTTCCCCAAGCAGGAGGAAATATTGCCAGCAGACTAGCTTTGGACTCAAACTGCAGTTCTTCCTGGGCTTCCGGCCCACCCACCTATCCTGCAGGTGTTGGAGGTGTTGTTCTAGCCTCCACAATTGTGTGAACCAGTTCTCTAAAGTAAATCCACATGGTAAATGATGATGATGATGGATGGGTGGGTGGATGGATGGATGTGTAGACAGAGGCATAGACAGGTATGCACATATGTTGGAGAGACAGATTTAGAAATGACCAAGAGAGAAAGACAATGGAAAGAGAGAGAGAAATGTATACATACATACATCCTGTGGTTCTGTTCCTCTGCAGAACACTGATTAATATACCAGCTGTCTGGGTTTAAACCTGAAACCCTTTCCACATTGCCACACACCCATCCCACTGTCATAGGAAATGAATATGTAGCATATCTACCGTATCCCGTATATATTTTTATCACATATACTATATACCATACACACATACACACATATACACACACACACACACACACACACGCCCCTCCACCCCTCCAGGCTCTGCACAAAGGTGTGCTCTCTGGGGATCCCTCCATGATCCTCAGGCTCCAGGGTCTACAGCCTGCAGGTCAGTCCACACACCCTGGAGCACCTGCCTTCATTTCTAGTCGTATCAGGCACCAAGGAACAGCAGAACCACAGCTCATGAAGGTCAGAAGAGCCAGAGATTTCAGTGGCTTCCACCAAAGCCAGAGAAAAGCCCTTTTACTAGACCTACCACTGCATAAGGACCTTTAGGAGAGGGCCCTTATCAAGCTGGAGGAAGGCTCTCCCCCAACAGACTGCTACCTCTGGTCCCCGAGAACAGATTCCGCTCCACCCCACCCAGTGGACATGCGTATCCAGGGAGTGTCCCAGAGCGTGTGCCTGTTTCACACTTGACACGATGTATTCACCTGTGTGCCTGCCATTCTGTGTCTGAGCGTGGTTCCCGAAGGTCCCATCTACCGTGTGGGGTGCCCTCTGTCACATCACGTGTCATTCACCCATTCATCCGACAAAGGCTCAGTGGACACCTACTGGGGGCTGGAGGTGCCTGGGACTCAGCAGGAAACAAAGCCCTGCCCTGCGTGGGACAGACACTCCCGTGGGTAGAACACGATAAGCACATGGATATGACACGATAACCACGCGGCCAGGATATTGTGGAAAAAGATAAGATCTTACCCAATTTTTCAGAGAAGGACAGTGAAACTCCAGAAAAGAAAACAACTTGTCCAAGGTCACAGAGACAGCCAGAAATGAGGCCACAGAGCCACCCACGTCTGTCTAACACCAGCACCCGAGCTCCTCTTCCCCAGGTGCTGGAGAGCGTGGGAGAACATGCCGGCGACCAGTGGCTGGAAGGCGAGATGGCTTTCCGAAGGCAGAGTATCTGCATTTCTCATGCTCTCCTCCTGCTTTACATCTCCAGCTCGTCTGACCAAAAGTTCCCTACGATGCGGGCACAGTGGATCTGGCAAAGACGCCAGGCCCTGGCTCGAAAGCCACATGAGCAAGAAGAGCGGTGGCGAGCAGACCCTCCCGCAGAGCTCCAGGGGATGAGCGGGGCAGTCCCGTTTGGGCATCGGCAGCCTTCGGGGACAGCGAGGGAAGTTGGCAGGGAGTCAGACCCATGTTCTAAGCCCTGGGAAAATTAATGCCAAACCTCGGCTCCTTTCCTCCATTAAAATTAAAAAGTACTGCAGTGTAGCTTGGCTTTGCAGTTTGGGTGTGATTTCCTGAGGCAGCTGGGGAAGACTGTGCGTGGTGTTCCCCATGCAGGACAGCTTGGGCGGTTATGGAGGAAGAAACGAGAGAGCTGGGATCAGGAGACCGTAAAACCCACCTGCGGGGAACAAGGCAGCAAAGAGCAGGATTCTGGGTGCCAGGAGACCTTGATTTCGGGGCTGCTGCTCTGGAGACCACGGTGGTCATCATGGGTCTTACACAGGCCTCAGCGTTCATCTGCTCCCACTTTCTCGCTCTACTGAAGAACACAAGGTCTTTCATTCATCGGGCTGGAAACGAGAAAGCCAAGAGTCTAAGAGGTCACATCCCTGTCACGGGTCACAGATCACCCCAAAACACTGGCTCTACGGGCATGCTGTTGACTGCCCCCAACTGGCCAGCCCACCCTGGCCCAGCCCGGAGCAGCTCCATGAGCAGACCCCAGCCTCCAGCTCTCAGTCTGGGGTGGAAAAGTTCCTGTCCTCTGCCAAGCACTGCCCTGGGGAACCCACCAAAACACTAGGAACTATAACCAAGTCATAATGAGGAAACAGGCTTGGTCACCTGCTCGAGGTTACAATCAAAACCAAGGGACAGAACCAGGATGGGAATCCCATCTTTCTAACCCCAGTGTCTTACCTTTAAAACTCCCTTCTCAGGAACACCAGCCATTCCCTCCAAGACCTGGGACCCTCCAGGAATGCCTCAGAGAGGCGGATCCCTCTCAAGCAAGCAAATGTTGAAAGTGTAAGGATTGGGTTTCAAGCCAACAAACAAGTGGAGAATGACAGAAACAGACCCCCCCAGGAACCATGAGCCGGCTGCTCGGAGCTCCAGGGGCAGGCAGAGCAGACAGGCGTGTCAAGTCCCAGGCTCCCCAAACTCCTGGCAAGCAGAAGGCTTTTCTCGCGGAGGGGCCTGGATAGGCCTGGCACAGCAGTGAGCAGGGAGAGTCCCCGTGTTGGGGCTTATCAGGTATCTCTCGGCTCCGAGCAGGAGCTCTGGGGTGCTGAGCGCTTGCAAACCCTCATCCGCCCCTGCGTGGCCCCCCCAGTCTTCGGCAGCTCAGCCTGCTTGGGTTCCCCCCTGGCCTGTGGTAGACACAACCACCGAGGCTGGGAGATGGAAGTGTGTCAGGCCAGGTTGGACCTACATAGCGCCAAGGCCAACCAAGTTACCTGCCCAAGGGGATGACTGCATGGAACCCTGACCGGGAAGCTCTGAGTCCAGGAACCGCTAAGGATGGAAATCCACGATGGGGGCGGTGGGGGTAACAGTATTTCACGGCAAGGGTACCTCTGAAATCCCAGTGACTGGGTCAGCATAGGGAGGGACTGACACTGCCCTTGGGTGACCCTAGGGACAGCAGGAGCCCGGGCTTCCTGAGGGTCATGTCAGCTCCCTGGCCAGGCCACGGTCGGCTCTGGGTTACTGCTCTCGACTCCACCCAGCTAGCCTCCAGCCACAGCCAGAATGATCGATGGATTGTGCTCCCACCCCCAAAAGCTCTGCAGTGGCTCCCCATTGCCCTCAAGACAAATCTTTCAGGTGGCTGTGTGACAGGCCCTGCCCCCCACCCTCCCCACCTGCCTTTCAGCTTCTCAAGCCCAGTCCCACCAAAGTGGGCTTTGCTGAGTTGCTTGAACAGATGAGGCTCCCCCACCCCAACCCCCGCGGTCTTTGCCAGACCCATTCCCGCCCAACCCTCAGTTCTCATCCTGCTGTCACTTGGGAGGATCCTCCCCAGTGCCTGAGCCCAGGCCAGGCCCCCTGGCAGTGAGTCCCCATCGCCCACGGTACCCCCATCATCCTGTTTACTACTCCACGGTGCCCACTTACTATCTGTCTCCCTCTGAAAGGTGTGTGGCGAGACAAAGCCCCTCGGTACCTTGTTCACCACTCTGTCCCCAGCACTGAGCACAGAGCAAGATCAGTGATCTTAGTTTGGGGACAGTTCCCAAAAAGAATTGTTGAATGAATGAATGGATTCATCATTCGTTAAAACTCCTGAGGCCAAGGCATAAAAAAGAAACTTTAAGGTGAGGATCTGCTGAAAAGGAAGGCTACGAGGTACACACAGGTGATAAGGAAGGAACCCCAGAATCCCCAGCGTACCCCGGGGACAGGTGGGGTCACTGACCCGGGCAAGTCCTCACCACTCCTCACCAAGCCCCAGCTTCGTGGGTCACCACCCGGCAGCTCCTAAGCTGGCACCAAGCCACAGGCATGAGGAGAGCCTGGAGAGCTTTGACCAAGAGCCCACCCCATGGTTCCCTGGGCTCTCTCTCACCTGACTCACCTGTGGGCAGGGAGGACGGTCCGTGTGTCTGAGTCCACTTATGTCTGTGTGTCTATGTCTCTGTACGCAGGCGCACTCTGCCATTACCCACCACAGAGTGGATGGAAGGAAGGTCTGTTTTTCTTCTACAGCTGCCCAGTGACCCATGCAACTGGCCCATGGACAAACGGAAAGAACCAAGCCGCCGGCCTCCCTCCAGTCTGTCCCTCAAAGTGGTAGCACCTGGCTGCTCTCGAGCATTGGGTCCTACCCTGGCTGTTCCTGATCTGCCCCTCTGGCCAAAGCCTCTGCCTTTGTCCATCCTGTTCCAAGTCCCAGAAGGGCTGTCCCCAGGAGCCGCTGCCTCACCCTGACTCTCTCCGGCGCTCACTGCACTCTGGCTAAGGGCAGCCCTCCAGTGTGGGACTGAGAGTGAAGGCACGGATTCTCTGGGTTGCCCCTGTCCAGGCACAGTCTGGCAATGGCTGCAGCGGCCCTCTGCCCACAGCGCCCACCAGACTCCCCTCCCATAGCTGCAGTTCTAACGGTTTTGGTAACAGCTCCCTCCCCTCACTCCCTCAGGCTGAGGGTGCTCACAGCCCCCACTGTGCACCCCCAAGGGGCTTCACCACCATTTGTGGGCTCCCCTTCAGCTTGCCTGCACCTTGTTAATAGTCCCCTTTTTAATCTCTCTTTACTCGCCGTCTTAGGGCACCATCTGATTTTTTCAGATACAGATTCCAGAGAGGCCCCAAGTTCCTGCCCTTGACAGGTGGAGAGAGACTTAAAGTCCAGTCCAGCTTGGCCTCCCAAACCATCCTCAACACTCTGGAATCGCATAAATTCCCTCTTCCATGGAGAGTTGCTGCTTAAAAAAATACCTGCTGGAGAACCAGCATTGGCCTCTCCAAAATGTCCACATTCCATCATCCTGTCCTCCTCCGAGTAAGCTCTAATAAGCTCCATTACCATGGTAGGGAATGAGGACTCCAGCCCTGGGGGTGAGAAGGAGGAGCCAAATCACAAGTTGGAGAGAGGCCAACTGTGATGAGAATCAAGGACACAATACTGCAGTCCCCTTTAATTCCCTTTGTGACCTCTTCCTCTGGGATACACACATTTGCCCTCAACTTCCCTGATGCTTCCACCCCAGGTCCTGGTGAGCAAAATATCCCCAGAAAGAGATCTTGAACCTGTTTGCACATGGAGAGACATGTGCACACACATTCACATTCACATACATTCTCACACACGTACACATAGCCCTTCACACACGTGAGCACATACACTTATTCACATGTACACACATACATAAAGGTAGAGCCCACATTTGAAAAACACACCGAACTTCCACTTCCACCCCAATTTTCAGTGAGGCTCATGACTCTTTTAGCCACTTATTCCCAAGGACAACCTCTGGCCCTGCCCAGTGGCTTACCTGAGGCAGAGACACAAGGAGAAAGCAGAGTCAGTCTTTCATAGAATCTTAAAACGGATCAACAGAAAGGCCCAGTGAGATTTCTTAGCCTAACATTACCCAACAAGTGTTCCAGCGAATGTGAGTCTCTGAGCTGTTCTATGAAAAACAAAATTCCGCAGTCCAGGCAGTTTGGGAAACACAGGCCGCCATATTATCCCCTCTCAGAGAATCCCAAGGCTCTGTGAGGTCCTGAAGAAAAGGTTCCTGCTAAAGGTCATTTCACTCAGTATCTCAGTGGTGGATGATAGGTAGACAGATGGACCAAGAATAGATGGTACATATGTGAGAGAGGAAGAGAGAGAGTGGGAAACAGATTGATTTTGAAGTTAAACTCTATGTTACACATGTTTAAATAACATTGACATAGACCAACCATTTTCATAATTAACGGAGGCTCAGAAAGGGCTTTGCCCAAGGTCACCAGCTAGTAAAAGGCAAAGGTGGGACTAGAACTCGGGCCTCCTAATGCCCACACTCCTTCCAACAGGCTCTGTTCCATTTTTTTTTTTTTTAATTTAACTCTAACCCCCAGGATCTCTGGGAATCGAAGAGATCAATGCTATTTTCAAAACAAACCCTGGTGTTTGTGATTGTACTTGGTGACCTCACATGTCTTCCCTCGCAGACACACCCTCTGCTGAGGAAGATGTCCCCTCCTGCATCCCGGACTCCCAGGGTGGCAGGGCCCAGGGCGGAGGCCTGAGGGCTAGGCCTGATGAGGAGTCCTGGCTCTGGCAAGGCCAGGGGCCTGGATACTGGGTCCTGCTACTCTACTTGAGGTGGGGAGGGAGGCTTCCTGACTGGTGGACCCAAATGGCACAAGTGCCCACAGTGCCATCCCCAGGGATGGGGTTGGAGAAATGAAAGCCGAGGTCTGAGGCCTGGGTGTGCCTGGCACTCCTTCCACAGGGCTCAGCTACTAGAACTAGAGCTCTCTTCCCACCCCTCCTCCCTCAGCCAAGGTCCTGGCACCCTGCCTCCTACATCCTATCCCCTGAGCTCCCAGCCACAGTGACCTCTCCCTCACTGCACACTCATGGCCCAGAGAAATGCCCAATGCCCTCAGCGGGCCTGGACCTCCACTGGCCCCCCACCCCCCCACCCCCGCCACACAGTCACCGGGGTTTGGCTACTTAAGGCTTCCCCCAGCACCTCCTGTCTCCCCACGCAGCATGGAGGCTTCCAAAGCCCAGGGCAGGCCCTAATTTCAGCTACCTCCCGCAGGGCAAGTGCCAGGCCCTGCAGGCACATACACAGACGAAGAGAACCTTCTCGATGTGCCCGGCGTGGTGCTTGGCACACAGCAGGCACAGAGGGGGGCCTGGGTTTATGGGCAACTTCCTCATCCAACAGCAAAATAGAATTCATTTTGGAGATCCGTCACAGGACAGAGGAACCACAAGGAGGAGGCTTCTGGAGCAACTCCGGGATGCCACACCACCCAATGACCTATGAGGGTCTCAGGTCCCTGAACAGCAGCACCACGTGGGGGCAGAAGACATGTGCAGGCATTTCTGGCCCTTGAGTCTGATTCGGTTATAGACTCACAGAGAGGGAAAGGCCAAGTGCTTCCCATGCTCCCCTGCAGGCCTTTAGCACAGCTGAGCTGAGCAGAGAGACCTACAGGGAGAAGGCCATGCTTGCAGCTGGGCTCAAACGGGGCACTAGCCCTCCCAGCTCAAGGCGCCTCCCAGGAGTAAATCTGGCAAGATATGCTTCACACCCAAAAGCCAGTGGCTTTTGATACCTCAACCAAAGTTCCATAAAATAGGAGGTTCAGCTGCAGACAGATTCTCCTGGCCTACACACTCAGGAGGAGATGCGGACAGGAAGGTGTGGGGAAAATCTTATCTCCTGATCCTTAGGCAAAGATCCCCACGTGGGCCACTTCTCCTTAAATCTCCCCCCTGCCCCGCACAGCCCCCCGCCCCCGCAGGCTGTTGCTTGAGCCCTCCATGGAGCAAGCAGGGATGACCGCTGTGAACTCAGAAACCCAGCCCTGAAGTCTGGACTCTAGCCCTCACTCCCCCACCTTCCCCAGAACCATCCATCTCTGAGGCTTCTCTGCTGCTGGAATGGGGGAGGGGGGTGCGCACCCGAGGCCCGCACTGTGTGCCACCATTGCTCATACTTGTCTCTTTCCCAAGCAGCAGGGCCTCTGAGGGCGAGGGCAAGGCCAACACCTCCCGGGCAGACAGAACAGAAGAGAGTCAACAACGGCAGTGTTTGTATCTGCTCCTTTGTCTGGGACACACAGCCCAGTTCCTGGGGGCTTGCCAGGATGGCCTATTGTCTGGTAGTGTTTGCCTTTGGGGCGAGAGGTGCCCTGGAGTAGGAAGTGGGGGGGGAGGGAAAGCAGGGCCCGGCACCACACCAGGCAGCCAGCCTGGGTGCCAGAGGCCATGGCTCACGAAACCCCTGGGCGAGGAGCCAAGGGCCTGCCCACTCTTCTGTCTGCAGGCTCAGATGACCAGTGACGGGAGGAACTCCCCCCCCCCCCACAAAGACCTCTCAGAACCATTGTCTTCCCTCCCCCAGGCCCCTTCCAGGCTCTCCACTCTCCCACCCCTGCACACCTACCCTCACTCCCAACTCAAGGAAGGTAAGGAAGGTAAGAGACATTGCATAGTACTGCCCAGAGGGGACAGAAACAGCCCAGGGAGAGCGGAGGACCTGCTTCTCGGGGGATGTCCAGCGTCGGTCTGCACATGTGTTAGAGGCAGCTGGCCTTACAGTTCCGTCTTCCCCAAACCACCGCCTGTGTCTCAATTGCCCTCAAACCCAGCTCCTGCACGAGCGGCTCTCTTCTATCAGGACTGCACGTCCATCAGCTGCTGCTAAACTGAACGAGGCAGCATGTCCCCAGAGCTGTAGGACCCTGCGCAAGTCAGTTCCTCTCTGACTAGGAGGGGCTGGATTTCTGGGTCTCTCAAGGCCCTCAGCTTCAAAGTCACAGAAGTTTCTACATGTTCAGCTTCAAAGTCACAGAACCAGAACCACAGGGTGAGGGTCTGAAGCCTGCCTAGACAGCAGAGCGGAAACGGATACTACAGGAACGCAACAGGAAGGATCCATGCCTTCGGCCGGAAACCGTTCACGCCATCAACCAAGACACGGTTCTGTGCAGGTGTCTCCAACACACTTTGTGCAGAGACCACACCTTTAGCTGTATACCGCAGGCTGCAGATCCTCACACTGTAAGGAGTCATGCACACTTCGGGGTCTACGCACACTTTGAGGTGTACACACACTTCAGGGCACACAGACACTCTGCAGCATGTAACACTTTGTAGATCTACACACTTGGACGGTATCCCATACTTTGTGTATCTACCACGCTCTGCGTAGAGACTTCCCTGCTGGGAGCACTCCATAGTGTGAATGACTCTGGCAGGGCTCTGAGGCTCACCTGCAGACCCCGGAACCAGACAAAGCTGGGTGGGATGCCTTTCCGCCACTTGTTAACCTTGAGCAAATCACTTGCCCTCTGAGACTCAGTATCTTCACCTGTACAAGGGAGATAATAATAGTACCTACCTCATAGGGCTTGAGGGCAAGATTAAATGAAGCTGAGCCTACAATGGGCTCACGATAGCATCCAGCGCACAGAGACCCCTGGTAAAGGGCGCCTGAGTGGCTTGGTCAGTTAAGCTTCAGACTCTTGTCTGCCAGGGTCACAATAGCAGGGTCGTGAGCTCCCACTTGGGTGGGGAGCCCTTCGTGGAGCCCCTCCTCCGGTTCCGCTTGGAGCCCTGAGTTGGGCTCAGAAACCTTTCCGCCTCTGGTTGGGCTCCCTGGGATTTCAGCTTCTCTCCCTCTCCTTTCGCCCCTCCCCCCCATTGCACGCATGCGCGCTCTCATGCCCTAAAACGAATCTTAAAAAAACAAACACTTGGTAAACGGTAGCCTTGCCATTGCTCACACTTTCAAAGTTGAGTGTTTTATAATGTACTCTACTGTTTAACTTAAAAATTTTAGTTGAAGGAAAAAAAAATATATATATATATATAATCGGATGTTCCCAGGGTCGTAAAGCTTTGGAAACTCAGATAACAGACAGAAACATTTAATTCATATTTATTTCACATTTGATCTGTAAACTTTTTATTTAAAAAAAAATCCACTGTCATTAGCAACGTGTGCTGCCATTAGTTTGTCTTTAGTGAAATAAGAGCGCAGGCCTTAAAGAGTCTCTAAAACATGTAGAAACTTCGATGTAAACACGAGGTGTCCGCCCTCCTCCCTTGATTTTGGGAGTTCGTGAATGACATGATCTCAACCAGAAAAGCAGGGGGAAAGGACAGCACTTTGATACCTAAGAGCTCCCGGAGCAGGAACTGCACAGTTTGGCAGGCTCATTTGTCTTTTTGAACTGTTTACCTTGGGCAAATTGTATCAGGTTTGCTTCTTCCACATAATTTCCACTCCTCCATCTAAAAACAGCAGCTAAAAGATTTCTTGCAGTCAGCACTTTCAGAGAAGGAGGGGTAGGTGCATAAACATACAAGATGGAAACATACATATTCCTCAAGCAGTGGCCCTGGAGAGAGGGAAGGTGGGAAAGAGGGAGGGAGGGACCCAGGAAAGAGATACTTTTAAAGTGAGTTACTGGGGCGAAGGGTGCATCAGAGGATAATGGCTTTATACACAGGGCTGCTGCAAGGCAAAAAGGTTCATTTACTTCTGTCTTGGTCCCTCGTAATATTTACATAGGAAAAGGCAATTAATTATGCTGTTAGGCACAGGGGAAAAAAATGGACAGAAAACTTTTCCCCCTCAGGGAATCTCAAAGCAGGTCCAGCCCCAAGGGGCAGTCACCAGAAAGGGACTTGCATTGCAAAGGGGCCGGGCCTGAACCGAAGACCGTGTGTCTGCCTCAAAGGCATCTCCAACAGCATCACAAGCCCAGACACTGGGGACCTTAGCGTGTACTATCAAAAATATGTTTATTTACAGTGGGGGGATGGGAGGATGGGCAGGGCTGCCCTGAGCATTTTTTAAAAACAGAGTTGGGGAAAAAGAGAGAGCAATTAGCTAGGGCTGGGTAACCCCCATCCCTTAATCCTTCGTGAACCATACCCTCTGGGGTCCGTTCAGTGCTTTTTTGCTCTGATCTGCACTGACAGCTGGACTCAAGGGAGGTGAAAATACCTTTAGGAAACCATACTGATTAGGGGACGCCCAGAAACCCAGGAGGATCGCTCCAAGTCACAAGGGACCCTAACAACAACTGGGGGGCCTGTGGCCCTCCCAGCCAGTTCTTTTCCCTGGGGGGAGGGGAGTAGGGAAGAGCAGAGGCCCACAGGAGGCCGCAGGGCAAGGCCGGGTCAGGAAAACACCTAGTAGGCAGGACCCGGGTTTCAGTGTACTGGGACTGCATAGATGCGCCCCTCGATCCCCGCCGACTACAGCAGGCGCCAGTCTGTTAGCAGGTCGTGGACCCGGCGCTCACACGATCCGTTTCCTGTCCCCCCGGCAGAGGATCTTCTTGAAGGCCCGGCGGAAATCGTGGTTGAAGATGGTGTAGATGACCGGGTTCAACGAGCTGTTGCAGTAGCCGAACCAGAAGAAGAACTTGAAAAGCGTGCGCGGCACGGAGCAGCCCACGGCCGTGAGCGTATAAGTGAAGAAGAAGGGGAACCAGCACACCACGAACACGCCGATGACCACGGCCAGCACGAACGTGAAGCGTTTCTCGCGGTTCTGCCGCCCGCGCCAGCGCGACGCCTTGGCGCCCCCGCCACGCTCCTCCCCTGGCCCCGCCGCCGACGCCCCGAGCCCCGTCGCCCCCGGCCCGCGCCGCGGCAGGCTGTCCCCGGGCTTCACCTGGCTCGCCCGGGCCTTGCCCTTGGCCCGGGGACCGCGCTCGGACCTGCGGGGCCCCGGGGGCCGCTCGGCGTGCTCGGACGACGAGCTCTCCTCCAGGTCCAGCGCGTCCGCGTCGCGCGGCCGGGCCGGGGCGGGCTCCCCGGGGGCGCCGTTGAGCTGGGCGGGCAGCGGCTCGGCCTCGGCGCCCACGGGGCCCACGCCGCGCTCCGGGCCCAGGCCGTTGGGCCTGCGCTCGGCGCCCCCCGGCGGCGCGGCGGCGGCGTCCGGGCCCCGGCGGCTGGGCGGCACGCGGGTGCGGCGCTTGGCGATCTGGTAGATGCGCACGTAGACCAGGATCATGATGAGGCAGGGCGCGAAGAAGGAGCCGATGCACGACGAGATTACGTACCACTTCTGGTCGTTGATCTCGCAGAGCGGCTCGGTCGGCTTCGGGCCGCCGCCGCCGCCCTTCTTCTCGATGGAGATGAGCGGCGGGAAGGAGATGACGGCCGAGATGACCCACACGGTGATGATGATGGCCTTGATGCGGCGCGGCGTGCGCTTCAGGTTGTACTCGATGGCCTGCGTGATGGACCAGTAGCGATCCAAGCTGATGGCGCACAGGTGCACGATGGACGAGGTGCAGAAGAGCACGTCGAGCGCCAGGTAGATCTCACACCACGCCTTGCCGAAATACCAGTAGCCCATGACCTCGTTGGCCAGCGAGAAAGGGATAACGAGCGTGGCCACCAGGATGTCGGCCGAGGCCAGAGACACCAGGAAGAGGTTCTGGGGCGCCTTCAGCGCGCGGCTTGTGAACACCGCGATGATGACAAGCACGTTGCCGAACACCGTGAGCAGCATGAGCAGGCCGGCCAGGCACACGAGAGTCAGCGTCACCTGCAGGGAGTAAGGGGTGGCCCGGGCGCCGCCCCCTGGCGCCTCGGTCCCGTTCCAGCTCGCGTTGCCCGCGTCCGGCTGCAAGGAGCCCATGGGCGCGAAGCTGCCCTCGGCCAGCGGCTGCTCCTGGCGGAACATGAACGCGGGTGCCCGCTTGCCTGGGCCTGCTGCCAGCTGCCTTCCGGCCGGGCGCCCGTGGGTCCTCCTCTTCCTCCCGCGCCCCGCTCGCCCTGCGGCGCCTCACATGGGGAGGGGGCCGCGGGGACGCGGGCCCGAGCTGGGGGGCGGCTAGCAGCCCATGGACCCGGCTCCCGCGAACGGCGCCGGGCCCGCGCTGCTGGCGCTCGTGGGGGGCGACTTCTCCTTCCCAGCTCCGCACAAGTTTTATTTCTAAGCGGCGGGAGAGAGTAGGTCGAGCCGATGGGGAAAGGGAGATTTATTCCTCAAGAAGGGAGAACAGAAATCATCGGTGGCCTGATCACTTGGAGGGATGACAGAAAATTTAAAATCTAGCTCTATCTTGACTCTCGAGCCTGAGCGAAAGCAAGAGGTCTTACCGTGTGCGGGGCCCGCCCCCACCCCGGGAGGCAGCCGAGGGGCGCCGATGCGGGCCTGGGGTCCTATGTCTGTCTTCTCACATCCCCGAAGCGATTACCGACTCTCTCGCTGCCCCCAGACGCGGCGGTGCCGGCCGGGCCCGGGCTGGGGCCAGGGTGCGGACTCTGCCGCCTCTCTCCGAGCACCGCCGGACTTCCAAAGTTGCGTGCCCAGCTGGGGCTGGGGCTCGGCGCGCGGAGCTCGGGGGCGGCGACGACGGCGGGGTGAGCTGTGTGCGGCCCGCATGAAGACGCCCCCGTCCTCAGGTGGGCCGGGGCAGGTGGCCGATCGGCCCTCCGAGAGCCGCGGCCAAGGCACACGGTCTCCTGGGCGTTGGCCCGGCGAGCTGCGGGCGCTGAGTGCCGCCGGACCGGCCGGGGTCCGAGGGCAGCTTGAGTTGGGGCAGGAACGCGGGGCTAGGGGGAGAAGGTGCTGGGGGTGGCCGGGAGGCGGCGCGCCGGCTCCTGGGCGTCTGCACCGAAGCCCGAGCCGCTGCTGCTCCGCCGCGCTCACGGTGGACTGGTTTTATAGCCCCAGGATCAAGCCGGCGTTGCCGAGCAGCCGGCGTCAGCCCCACGTGGGAAACCGACCCTCCCCCGCCCCTTGCGCCTCCCCTCCGCGGGTCTAGCGCCCTCGCCCCGCGTGGGAACTTGGGGAGCGCTGCTCCCCTGGCGGGACTGCCTCTTTGGAGAGGCGGGTACCTGGAGCGAGGGGTTTAAAGAGCCCGGGGAGTGGAAGCGGCCCCTGCTGGGAACTGGCCGAGCAGCTCCGGGCCGGCCCAGCCGAGGGCAGCTGGTACCGGGGAGTGCCCCCATCGAGCTGGGTCGGAGGAAAGAGAGTGGGGGACCCTGGCCCGAATCGGGAACAGCACCCACCGGTACCAGCAGCACCCGAAGCGGCCTGGTCCTGGGCCATGCCGCTCTCGCCCGCAAGGGCTCCTGGCGGTGAGGCGAGTGGGGTCCTGATGAGAAAGGAAGGCTCGGGTTCGGATCGAACCCTTGGGGCGGAATGGGACGGACCCCCGGAGAGCGGGACCCGTCTGAGTCCAGAGCTCCGCTCTGGGGAGAGGAGGCCACGTGCGGCCTGAGCCGCAGAGCAGTCTGCCGGACACCGGCGGCGGGAGGTGTCTGGACCGCGCCCCCTTACACGGCGGTGAGGAGGGGTCCTGGAGGCGGCGGCCACGCGCCGCGACTGAGCGAGGGCGCACTGACACCTGCTGGCAGCTCGTCGTCACGGCCGCCACGCCGGGCGCTTTCTTCCGCCTCTGCAGTCCTTTGCCTACAGCGCCTTCTCCTTTTTCAAGACAAGTTTGGGTCCGAGCTCAGGAAAGGAGAACCCAGATTTTAAATTGCATTTTGTCACGTTGCAGAAATCTTCCTAAAGTATATACTTGGTGTGTCGGGAGTGGGAGTTCGCCTGAGAAAGTCACAATGGGAAGGGCTCAGCAGGCATCACGACCCAAGACTGGCATCCCATCCTGGCCAAGGCACGGCTCGCCGTTCCCACAGATCCGAGATGCCTGCGGCGTACCCTAATGATTGCCCAGTTTTAGCCGGCCACCAACCATTTTGTGTTGGTGGAGGCAGGAGAGCTAGTCTCCTCTCCTTCCCCGCCCCCATCTCAGATGCATGCACACCGTTTTTTAGTTAAGGAGGGGGGTGCTGGCCCAAAGAGGAGAGAATCATTTCCGTGTTCTCTCTGACCGGAATAGCCTGGAGCGAAGTGAAGGGCTAGTTTTTCTCAGCCTGCTGATTGCCGTACCATAGATCTCGGCAGTTGCCAGCGGACCAGCCAGAGTTGTGTTATCTGCGCTTTCCAGGTCAGCAAGCAGTTTAAGTGTAAGTGCAGGAGGATAGGCACTGTTAATGGGAGAGATTAACAGAAAAGTTACCTAATTGAAGGACCTGATAAAGCAGAATGCCTTCTGGAATCCGGTAAGCTGGAAGTTCAAGACCCAGCAGATCACCTCCCCCGATGGCAGGGAGCAGGCTGGGGACTGGGGAGGAGTGCAGGGCCCGGAGCCTCACATTAGGCCCCAGATGATGTCTACAGCCCGCCAGTGATACAGTGACTGAAACAGCATCTCTGGATGGACATAGTCAGGAAGTCTGTATCTTTTCAAAGCACTTCGCAGAGTCTCATTTGACTTTCATCTCCCAATCTCTGATCCAGTCGGGGGAACTCCTCTACTAGTCTTAATTCTGAGGAGCCAAAAAGCCCTTTTCTGGAGGATCTAAAGAAAGCTGAGAAGACAGAATTTCCTCCCTCTGTTGAGCCCATCACTTCCCACCCTCTACTCAAATCTCGGCTCTGAGTCTCCTGCTCAAATCTCAGCTCTCTGGGAGGATGCAGTAACATGGCACTAGGCTCAGTTGGCCAGGTGATACACTCTTTTTTGCACAGCACCCAGGAGCCCTGAACTTCGAGTATGAATGATGAGAGACACAAAAATCCAAGGCCAAGGCAGTCTGGGGCTCACGGTGCTATTGACAGAACTTGAGGAGGGAGTCCTGGACAGCCTCCGCTGCCCATCTCCCTATCCCTGCGAACATGCTGCTGTCCTCCCGTCTCATTTCAGAAGCAAGACAGAAAGTGAAAACGCAGGCCGAAGTACTTTCCTTTCTTGGTTCTCTGCTGCTAGCCTGTGTATGATACCTCTTGCCACATTTTCTGAATGCTTCCCAAACAGCCAGTCAGTTCCTTAATTCCTGGGTTTGGAGTCTTTTACTAAAATAAGAAGAGAGGTCTATCAAGGCACTAAGGTCTGTGAGACCAGTAGACAACATTTCCTAGCTTTGGGTAGTACCGGGCTGTGTCCAGAGCCCTTCACCTGCAGAGTTCTCCCTCCTTCCTCTTGTACGTGCCCCTTATCACCAGGGGCTTGGCCTCCTTTCTTTGACAAACAGGGTCAGTCTAACTGAGCTTAAAAAGCTAAGTGGGTACCATTATTTTTTGCTAGAAGATATAGTGCTGTGCTAGCTGAATGAGACAGCACTAAGCAGAGAGACATCCACAAAGACAATACTTCCTAACCAGGCTTGCATGTCAGCATTGCCCCGGAAGGTCAAACGCACTTATCAGTGCTCCCCCGGCACCGTCGTGATTTGTCAGGTCTGTGGTGGGAGGCAGCACATGTATTTGAAAAGGTTGCTTGGCAGGCGCTAACAAGCACGCTCAGGACTCAGTGGCCTAAGGGAGACAGGTGGTGGTGGGGGGGGTAGGAGAGAGGAGCAACCCTCTGGGTGGGGGCAGGGAGGGAGCAACCAAACACCCTGAGGACTTTCAGCCAGTCAACCTGAACTACAGAGAAGGTGCTCCAGATTAGGAATCACTGCCCTGGTGGCCAGTGGGACAGCCAGGGGGCTATCCCAGGCCTCAGGGATCTGAGGCAGAACAGGTAAGAGCCACTGCAATACAGAGGTTGACTTTTGTGGCTCAAGAAGTCACCTCTGGGCATCCAGGTGGGGGTCCACCACTACTGTTAGTATTAATAAAAATAAATACTATTTGTTAGCACTAACCCCATACCAGGCATGATGCTGATAAGTTTATGTATTACATGTATTGTATATGATCCCCCAAAACAACCCTATAATGTAGATACTACCTATCTTTACAGACGGGAAAAACAAGACTCAGAGAGGAAAACTGGCGAAGTAGAAAGTTCATCTAATAAGTAGCAGGGTCAGATCTGTCCCGATTTTAAGCCCACTGAGCTTTCCAACTGCCTTTCGGGTGCTGTCCTTTACCACACTGACAAAAGGAAACCTGCAAGAGAATCATCAGAAATACGAGTGTGGACGAGCTGTCAGATGATCCCTATGTCCTCTTCCTTCTAGTCCATCGTGTGGCTGCTAGAGCAGGACAGTGTGGGGCCAGACGCGTCCCTTCACTCCACATCTGACACTGCCACACGAGAGGAAGCATCGAGCATCCTCCCCACAAGACTGAGCACTTGATGGAGAGCCAACACCAAAACACCGCTTACACAACCACAGAATTGTGACTTCCCCTTGACAGAAGTCACAACCCCACTCTCCTGGGCGCCCATACGTACTCCCTTCATGGCTCGGGTGACCTTTGTTATTGCACCTGCTCACCTGTTCGTTTATACGGTAGTATAGTAAGGGGGAAGGACTGTTCTGTTCATCTTTGTATGCCTAGAACTTACATAAAACAGGCTTTCTGGAAATCAAATTTCTGGAACCTACCCCTTGGAGATTCACCAGGACTGTGGTAGAACTTGCATTGTTAACAAGTTCCTGAGTAAACCAATAAATACCAAATGTAACACGCACTGGCATAGATAACGGTTAAATGCTTGGGTGATGACTGCATGAAAGAATTAGTGAATGGGTGGATACCACTTTCCATTAAGGTTTCCAAGAGGGAAGAGGCCCAGAAGAAGGTGCCTACCATGGCTAGCACTTCATTCCAAAGCCAGGAATTAGTTGAGGTATCTTAACTAGTTCGGGGACTTGAGTATAGGATTCTCTCATAGTCTATCTATCTATCTCTGTCTTTTATTATCTCTCTATAGATTTTTTTCCTAAAAAAAAGAAAAAGAAATAAAACATATAAGTAATGAGAGATGTTCTATTTATAACTATCAGCTAGGCAATTTGCCAGTAAAGGAAAGCTGCTTAAACTCCATAATCTGTTTGTCCTGGAATTCCATTTGTAACTGAAGGGTCAGGCAACACCAAAATGTACCTTGCCTTTGTCTGAGGGGAGCGAGGGAACCGGGTAGGAGGTATTATTAATAGCTTACTTTCTTTCTTTCTTCTTGAAGGCTTGACTAAGGGAAAAAAAAAAAACAAAAAACAAAACAAAACAAAAAACCCATGCCTCATTAGCCTGGGCTCATAGGCTGTGACATAACCCTCAGGAACAGGAGTGCAGACACCCACGCACGCAGACGGTACTCAACACACATTGTCATCCATCTGAACACCAGGAGCAGGTGGGGAACGCCGTGTCCCCACTGCTGCCCCCGCCACGTGCACAGCTGGGACAGAATGCTGCCCCGAACCAGGGACATCTGTCAAGTCCCTGCCTTGTCCACACAGGGGCGGTGGGAGGGCAGTCACTAGGAAAAAATCCTGTTGCTCCCTCTGAGCCATTGTTTAATTCCTGCACTTTCTTGTAACCCGGGCCGGAGCCCTTCGGGGTCACACTGTAACTGAGGGCGAGTGTAAGCGCAGAGAAAGGCCAGGATGAGAGTCGTTGTTCGTTGTTGTTCGGTGGGGCCTGATCTCCCCCTTCGTGCGTCTCATCGCCAGCTGCCTGCTGCGGGGCTGTCCCGCTGTGCCTGCCTCCTGCTCTTTCTCTAGACACCGGCCCATCTCACCCGTATCCCTCCAGCCCCAGCCCAAGAAGAGGGCCCTGTGCCAGGATGGGCGATTCCTCCCGGGTGCAGGAACAGGCTGGGCTCCTCTCGGGCCCCTCGCGGCAGCCCTCCCCGCCCCGTGGACGTGTTTGTGTTTCCACAACCGTGGGACCGGGGAGGGCGATGCCCACACAGGAACCTTGTCGTCACCTCCTGCAGCTCTCCAGGGCAGTCCCCATAAATAAGTGCCCTTTCCCGTCACGTCCAGGCGATTATCTTGCCTGTTTTGTCCAGAAGCGTAAGGAAAAGCAAACCTCGAGTCAGTTACGTCAGGGGATGGCTGTTCATTCTCAGGTGTGATAGGGGAGCTGGAGCCGCTGCGCCTGGGGGTAAAGGAGATAATGGTCACCGACGTTAATAACTCTTAAACTAACATTCATTCATCTGGATAGGTAAGGTGAATTCACCCTTCACATTTACTCAAAGAAACCATGGAGACACGGTGCCTGAAACATAACACACACACACACACACACACGCATGCACGTGCACACACGCCCATGCACACACACACAATGTAAGATGTGGTCGGCTATCAACGGTCCCTGGAAATGTTATCACAAATTCCAGAAGAAATCCATCTTTCTAACCAGAAAACACAGAAAGGGTTTGTTTGCTACAAGTGATGGCGTCAGGGGAGCCCCAAGAGAAGGGAGCAGGGGTCCTGGCAGCAGTAAACCCCCGGCTCACTTGTGAGCTGTGCCTGCGTGGGACCGACAGAATGCAGCAGAGCAGACACTTCGAACACTCCAGTTTGGCAACAGTGGCCGTAAAAGGAAAGATAAAGCCTGTGATCCGAAACCAGCCTTAACACTGCTATGTATTTGCTCAATTTTATAATGTGTATAAAATAGTTTCAGCACTGCTTCTTCAGCTATGCCACTACAAAAAAAGAAGAAAAAAATCAAGCTACTAAAGAGAGTTCAGAGATTACAGTATGCTATGTGAAAGAGGCCAGACACAAAAGTCATGTATTGTAGGATTGCATTTACACACAAGATTCCAAATTGGCAAATCCAGGATGGCAGAAAGCAGATTTGTACTTGCCGGGGCTGTCAGAAGGTGAAAGAGGGAGCAAGCACTTTTGGGGTGTGAGGTTTGTTGTGGGGGGTGACGAAAAAATGTTTTGGAACTAGGTAGAAGTGGTCGTTGCTCAACATTATGAAATAATCACTTTAAAATGGCTCATTAAAAAATAAAATGGGTAATTTTGTGTCATCTGAATTTCATCTAAAAATTTTTAAAGATTTTATTTATTTATTTGAGAGAGAGAGATCACAAGCAGGGGTTTCTGCAGAGGGAGAGGGAGAAGCAGGCTCCCTACTGAGTAAGGAGCCCAATGTGGGACTCCATCCCAGGACTCTGGGATCATGACCTGAGCCAAAGACAGACGCTTAGCCGACTGAGCCACCCAGGCACCTCTCACCTAAACTTTTTTTAAAAGAGTTCAGAAATTGTAAGCGGTTCTCCTCTACCTTGCACCCAAGACTGAAGAAATACAATTCCCTCAGGACAGTCAAATTCAATTTTATATGTTTGTTTGCTTCCAGTGTTCTTTTTTTTTTTTTAAGTTTCCCCTTCTGACTTACTTTACATTATGAATATGCAAAATATGCTTCCAAAAGTCAAAACTATACAAAACAGAAAAGTGTCATCCCATCGTGATGCCTCCCACCACCTCCCCACTTAAACCAGTTTCATTGTCTTCCTTCTATGAAGACAAGCAAACAACATATCTCCTGTAAATCACTCCATATCAGTTCGTATCGACCTTATTTTCATCTTTTTTTTTTTTTTATAGCTGCATAGCATGCCATGGTGTGTACATATCATTGCTTATTCAACCAATTTCCTATGCTTGGACATCTTGGTGATTCCAATACTTTGCCATTATAAATGATGCTGGGATGGATATCTCTGTGCATGTGCACTCTCATTTCGTTGGAAACATAGCTTGAGCTTACATTCCTAGGAGTGAGACTGCTGGGTTGAAAGGCAAATGCGTATGACTTTTGTAGATATTGCTGCATTTCCCTCCACAGGGCTTGCACCATTTTGCATTCTCTCAGGTCACATATGCGAGTGCCCATTTCCCCAAAGTCTTGTAAATGGAGCATATCATATTGTCAAACTTTCAAATTTTGCAAACCTGATGGGTGAAAAATAATATCTCATTGTAGCCTTAATTTGCATTTCTCTTATGAGTACAGCTAAACATCCTTTCCAGATCTACATTGGTCAATTTTACATCTTTTTGTCAATTGTCTATATTTTTAGCTTATTTTTCTATTACTCTATTTAGCTTTTTTGGTCATAGTTAGGAAGGTTTTCTCACCTATGTTCTCCTCCTGTTACTTGTATAGTTTTAATTTTTACATTTAGATCTCTTAATCTTAGTAATAACAATAAAAGAATAAAAGCTTTAATTTTTTTTTCAGTATTATTTTATTATTTGTCTGATAAGACTAGTCCCCTCTCTTAGTGCTCTCCTTGGTATTCTTGAATATTAATTTTTTCATAAAAACTTTAACATTGACTTGTTTTCCTCCATACAAACTCATAGGTATTTTTCTCACTAAAATCTTTTCAATTCTTTATTTAAATTCAATTCAGCTGACATACACTGTAGTATTAGTTTCAGGGGTAGAATTTAGTGATTCACCAGTTGCATATAACACTCAGTGCTCATTATATCAAGTCCCCTCCTTAATGCCCATCACCCAGTTATCCCATCCTCCCACCAACATCCCCTCCAGCAACCCTCAGTTTGTTTCCTAGAGTTTAGCATCTCTTATGGTTTGCCTCCCTCTCTATTTTCATCTTACTTTATTTTTCCTTCCCTTCCCTTATGTTCATTTGTTTTGTTTCTTAAGTTCCGCATATGAGTGAAATCATGTAGGATTTGTCTTTCTCGGACTTATTTTATTTAGTATAATACCCTCTAGTTCCATCCACACTATTGCAAAAGGCACGATTTCATTCTTTTTGATAGCTGAGTAATATTCCATTATATACATATATACACAGTATGTATATCTTCTTATACATACTGTGTATATATGTATATAATGGAATATATATATATACTGTATCTACATACTGTATATAGTATATATATACTGTATCTTCTTTATCCATTTATCAGTCAATGGACATCTGGGATCTCCCTGTATTTGGGCTATTTTGTACATTTCTATTAATTTAGGGAGAATCAATATCTGGATGATGCTGAGATATCCTATTTGAGGAGAAGAAATGTCTTTCAAATTGTTCAAGTCTCCTCTGTTTTTTAGGAGTGTTTTTTACAATATGTATTTTTATATGTTTTTTACTGTATGTGTTAATATACATCTATATCTATGCTTTTGAACATTTCTTATTATTTCTTGTTTATTATTATTTTATTTTTCTTCTTCCTAATGTAAATGGGATTTTCTCATCCATTGTATCTACTGGTTATTATTCATGTATATCATACATTCTCAATGAGTCAACAACATACAGTATATTGTGTTAACTTTTGGTCTCAGTTTTGTCGTAGTATTTTATCTTAAAATTCCATATTATATTTATTATGTTCTTCTCTATTTTGTCCTTTCTTGATTTAACAAAAATTATGTAGGAAGGCTTGTCTTTTTCTTCTAGTGGTTATCTTTGAATTAATACTTTTTTTTATAATGCTCTAGGGTTTTTTTTCTTACTAACCTTTCATTATATGGTATATTGGTTTTAAGTGGTATCTTCCAACTGTCATCTACACAAAAATTACCTCTATTTTCCTCTCTCTCCCTTCTCAACAATTTCATCAAGATATAATTAATATACCACAATTCATCCACCTAAAGTACACAATTCAATGATTCTTAGTATATTCCCAGAATTGTACAAGCACCCCCACAATCAGTTATAGGAAACTGTCATCACTCCAAAAAGGAATCATGTACCAATTAGCAATCACTTTCCATTTCCCACACTTCTCCCAGCCTGGGCAACCATTTATCTACTTTCAGTCTCTATAGTTTTCCCTCTACTGGACATTTCGTGTAGATGAAATCATATAATTTGTGGCATTTTGTGACTGGATCGTTTCATTTAGCATGTTTTCAGTGTTTATCCGTATTGTAATATAATCAGTATTCCTCTTTTTTATTGCCAAATACTATTCCATTCTGTGGGTATATCACATTCTATTTATTCATTAATCGATGATTAGTTGATTATTTCCACTTTTAGCTATTATTAATAATGCTGGGGGCACCTGAGTGGCTCAGTCGGTTAAGTGGCTGCCTTCGGCTCGGGTCATGGTCTCGGGGTCCTGGGATCGAGCCCCGCATCCGGCTCCCTGCTCAGTGGGAAGCCTGCTTCTCCCTCTTCCTCTGCCTGCTGCTCTGCCTACTTGTATTCTCTATCTCTGTGTCAAATAAATAAAACTTTAAAAAAAAATAATAATGCTGAATGAATATTAATGTACAAGTTTTTATGTAGACACATGTTTTCATTTCCCTTGGATGTATACCTAGGAGTTGGGTCATCTATAGGTCTGTGCTTAACATTTTGGAACTTCCAGACTCTTTTCCAAAGCATCTGCACCATTTTACATTTCCACCAGTAATTTGAGCATTCCAGTTTCTTCATGTCCTCACCAATGTGTGGTATTAGCTTTCTTTTTTATTATAGCCATCCTAGTGTGTATTAAGTGGTACCTCATTATGGTGTTGATTGGTATCCCTTCTCCCCTTTTTTGGATTGCATCCTTTCTACTTTGCCAGAATATTTAATAGCTGCATATTCTTCCTAACCCTCACTCCATCCTTATTTTGGTTTTTGTTTGTTTGTTTGTTTTTTAATTTCCAAATATAAGCTGGAAATTTACTTTAAGACTCTTGGCACTTTTGAAACACACAGGCCTGTATTTGAATCAGTTTCCCCTACTTACCCTGTGCCCACACAGACATCACTTAACCTCTATGAACCTCAGTTTCAGCATCTGTAAACTGGGAATAATAGAACTTATTTCCTGTGGCAGGAATTAGATGAGATGATGCATATTAAGTACTCAACAATACTGCCTACCATATACTAATGGCTAATTCATGATAGGTATCATTACTAATATTGCTAATTATTTCCTACTCTCTTCTACATAAATAACACAAGAGAGGCCACAAAGGAGAAAGAGACCTCACCTCAAAAAGATGTTTTGTGAAAGATAGCTTGGTAATGATGCATGTTTAAGGGTACTGTGTTCTAAAACTCTAGAAGAGTCTAAGGGTCCTCACATAACCCTAGCACGGATCGTAGCACAGAGTCCATTACGCTAGGGAGCACTGTTCATGAGTAGTGGAGAACCATATTGGAATATCTAGGCAGCTGTGGATACAGACCAGGCTAGAAAAATGCATTTCCAATAAATCTCAGATAACATTAACCTAGGTAATCCAGAGATCTGAAGAAAAACAGTGGAAGCAACACAAGATTTGCCAGACCGACTCAGACGAACTCTAATGTCTTTTTCACCAACACCTTAATATCCTCCCTAGTTGATGATAAGACTTCACTACATTTTTTTCTATGTTTATAATATTTTTTCAAATCACTAAAATATTTATTTCTTGTTTTTCTCCACATTAGAATGCAATGAGTCAGAAGAATGTTATTGGCGAGGAAAAGAAGCAAACATTTAAAAATAGGAAATTCATACTGAAGAAATGCAGAAATGCCATTTTAAGATTATATTTTGGCGAAGGCAATTAATAAGCTTTTAACAGATGTTATCCAAACAAAATAAACTTTAAAAAGCAACATGATTTTGACAATATTGATTGCAAAATGAAATGACTTTTTTTTAATGTGCTAAAGAGGGCCTAACCATGTTCACTATTAGTGTGGTTAAGACTCAATATGGAGTATCTGGGAGTGTGAGCGTGTTATCAAGGCTAACTCTGAGAGTTGCACAATAACTACATGCTAGGGGGTATAAGTCACTTGTACAACCAGGAGGAAAACAGGACAAAATCATAAAGAAATGATACTTTGAGGCTGCTTTTTACCACTTGGGGCATCAGAGTACTGCCATAATTTCTTGGAGAAAGCACAAGAGTCAATTCAACACCAAAAGAGGTAACAACTAGAATATTTCTGAGAAAAATGGGTGTTTCAAAATTTGAGAGGCTAACTATAAATATACCAGAATGGCTAAAATAAAAACAGTAATACTAATTGTCAGACAAAATGTGGACCTATTGGAATTCTCATACATTTACTGGTAGATATGTAAATTAATTCAAACACTTTGGAAAATTGTTCAGCAGTATATTTTAAAGCTGAACATAGGTATATTCTATAATAATTTTATTCTTAGGTATATATTAAACAGATGTGCATATATCTGTTTATTAAAAGACACATTTAAAAATATCCATAGAAACTCAAAACTGGAAACAATTTTATTATCTATCAAAATGGTAGAATGGTTAAAAAAAATTGTGGTATATTCCCAGGATGAAATGTTATACAGCAATGCAAATCACTAAACTACAACTAGATGCAACACTATGAATCTAATTGGTAATTTGTGTACTCTCTGTCTTCTTCCCATCCTTCACATTTTTTTTAGACTTTATTTTTTTTAATTCTTTAATTTTTTATTAACATATAATGTATTATTAGCCCCAGGGTACAGGTCTGTGAATCGCCAGGTTTACACACTTCACAGCACTCACCATAGCACATACCCTTCTCAATGTCCATAACCCAACCACCCTCTCCCTAGCCCCCTCCCCCCGCAACCCTCAGTTTGTTTTGTGACATTAAGAGTCTCTTATGGCTTGTCTCCCTCCCAATCCCATCTTGTTTCATTTAATCTTTTCCTACCCCCCAAATCCCCATGGTTGCCTCTCCACTTCCTCATATCAGGGAGATCATATGATAATTGCCTTTCTCTGATTGACTTATTTCACTCAGCATAATGCCCTCTAGTTCCATCCACCTCTAGACCTTATTTTTTTAGAGCAGTTTTAGGTTCATGAAATTGAGTGGAAAATAGTTTTCCCATATATATCCTCCCCCCTACCAACACACACGCACACATACACACACACTCTCCAAACATCAGTATACTGTACTACAATGGTGCATTTGTTACAACTGATGAACTAACCTTGACACACCATTATCACCAAAGTCCACAGTTTATCCTAGGGTTCACTCTCAGTGGTATAAGAACATGTATCCCGCATCATAGTATTATACAAAATAGTTTGCTGTCCTAAAAAACATCCAGAATAGTTTCACTGTCTTAAAAATCCCGTGCTCCTTCCAATCATCCCCACAAAGCCCTTGGTAACTACTGATCTTTTCACTGTCTTGTTTTGCCTTTTTCCAGAACGTGATACAGTTGAAATCTTACAGTATATAACCTTCTCGGATTAGCTTTTTCACTTAATAATATGCATTTAGGGTTCCTGCATGTCTTTCATGCCTTTTCATGCCTTGATAGCTTATTTTTAGCACAGAATATTTCATTGCCTAGAAGTACCACAATTTATCCATTCACCTACTGGAGGAGGTCTTAGTTGCTTCCAAGTTTTGGCGATTATGAATAAACCCTCACAGACATCTGAATGCTAGTTTTTGTGTGGCCATGTTTTCAGCTCATTTGCTAAATACCTAGGAGCATGATTGCACGCAAGTGTAGGTCTAGTTTTGTAAGGAACTGCCAAAGGTCTTCCAAAGTATCTGTACTGTTTTGCATTCCTGCCATTAACGAATGAGCATTCCTATCACTCCACATTCTCACATTTATTATCAGGGTTTTGGATTCTAGCTATTCTAATGGGAGTGCAGTGGTATCTCTTTGTTTTATATTTTCAATTCCCTAATGATGTATGATGTTGAGCATCACTTCATATATTTATTTACCCTCTGTTTATCTTCTTAGGTGAGATGTGTTTTGATCTCTTGACCATTTTTTAAATGGGATGGGGTTTTTTACATTGAATTCTAAGAGTTCCTTGTAAAAATTTTTGTAAGTCCTTTATCAGAAGTCTAACGCAAATTTTTTCTCCCAGTCATGGCTTATCTTCTCATTCCTTTACCAGAGTATTTCAAAGAACAGAATTTTAAAATTTTAATGAGACCCTACTTATTTCATAGATCATGACTTCAGTATTATATCTACAAGGTCAACACCAGATCCAATATCATCTAAACTATCTCCTGTATTATTGTCTATGTGTTTTATAGTTTTGCATTTTACACTTAAGTATATGGTTCATTTTGAGTCAATTTTTGTGGAAGGTTAAAGGTTTGGATTTTTTTTTTTTTTATGTGAATATCTAGTTGCTGGCCCACAATTTGTTGAAAAGACTACCCTTTCTCCATTGGTTTATTTCTGAGGTCTCTATTCTGCTCTATTGACTTGTCTATTCTTTCACTAATACCACACTGTCTTGATAATTGCAGCATTATTCAAGTCTTGAAATTAGGTAGCATTAGTCCTCAACTCTGTCTTTCTCCTTCAATATTGTTTCAGGGTTTCTGAGTCTTTTGCTCTTCCTTACAGATTTTAGAATCAGTTTATCAACATCCACAAAATTTTCTAGAATTTTGTTTGGGATTATGTTGAATCTATAGATCAGGTTAAGGAAGAACTGGCATCTTGACTGTTGACTGATTTCCTATGAATGAACATAGAATCACTCTCCATTTTATTTAGCCATTGGTTTCTTTCACCAAGAATTATACTTTTCATCATGTAGATCTTATACATATTTTGTTAGATTTATACCAAAGTATTTCATTGTTTGGATGTTAATGTTAAATGGTATTGTTTTTAATTTCAAATTTCTATTCTTTGCTAGTATATAGGAAGGCAATTGACTTTTGTATGTGAACCTTGAATTCTGCAACCTTACTACAATCACTTATCTAGGAGTTTGTCAATTCTTTTGGATTTTTTACATAGATGATCACATCATCTACAAAGAGAGTTTTATTTTTTCCTTCCCTTTTACTTATCTTCTGTTATTGCATTAGCTAGTACTTCTAGTATGTTTGAAAAAGAAATGAGAAGAGACATCCTTGCCTTCTGTTCTTAATTGAAAAGCTTCTAGTTTCTATTTACTATGCTGTTAGCTGTAGGGTTTGTTTTTTGTAGATGTTCTTTATCAAGTTGAGGAAGTTACACTCTATTCCGAGTTTTCTGAGATTTTTCATAAATGGATGTTGTTTTTTCAAATGCTTTTTTCACAACTTATATGATTATGTGATTCTTCTTTAGTCTGTTGATATGATGGATTGTATTTATTTAGGAAAATTAAAATGGCCTTGCATATCCGGAATACATCCCACTTGATCCTTGTGTATATTTCTTTTTATACATTTTTGGATTCAAATTGCTAATATTTTGCTGAAGACTTTTGCATCAATGTTTGTGAGAGATATTGGTCTGCAGTTTTCTTGTAATGGCTTTGTCTGGTTTTGGTATTAAGGGGATGATGGCCTCACAGAATGACTTACAAAGTATTCCCTCTGCTCCTAGCTTTTGGGAAGAAATTATAGAGAACTGGTATCAAATCTTCCTTAAATGTTTGGTAGAATTCCCCAGTAAAAATATTTGGCCGTGGCACTCTATTTTGGAAGGTTATTAATTAGTGGTTCAATTTATTTACTAGAATTGGGCCTATTCAGACTCTTTCCTATATGAGTTTTGGCAGACTCTGTCTTTTGAGGCACTGGTATATTTTATCTAGGTTATCAAATTTGTGGGCATAAAATTGTTCATAATATTCCTTTATTATTTCTTTAATATCCATGGATACTCTGGTGATTGCCTGTTTTTTATTTCTTCTATTTCTAATTTGTGTCTTCTTTTTCTAGTTAGCCTGGCTAGAGTGCTCTCAATTTTTTTTTTTTTTTAAGATTTTATTTATTTGACAGAGAGATCACAAGCAGGCAGAGAGGCAGGCAGAGAGAGAGGGGAAAGCAGGCTCCCTGCTGAGCAGAGAGCCCGATGTGGGATCCCAGGACCCTGGGATCATGACCTGAGCTGAAGGCAGAGGTTTTAACCCACTGAGCCACCTAGGCACCCCAATGCTCTCAATTTTTCTGATCTTTTCAAACTAGCTTTTGGTTTTGCTTTTTTTTTTTTCCTATTGATTTCCTGCTTTTAATGTTTTAAACAATTTTCTCTTACCCACTGTGGATTTAATTTGGTCTGCTTTCCCCCTATTTTCCCAAGTTGAAAGCTAGATTGATTTTAGATCTTTTCTCTAGTAAATGCAATCAATGCTATACATTTCCCTCCAGGCACAGCTTACAACACACAATTTTGATGTTCTATTTTCATTCTATTTTGTTCAGAATATTTTAAAGTTTTTATTGGAAATAATTTCAATATTTAGAAATGCATTTAATGTGCAGTACTTTCAGATTTTCTAGCTATCTTTGTTATTGGTTTGTAGCTTAATTCCATTGTGGTCTGAGAATTCAAATATGAGAACATATTTGTATGCTCTCTTTTAAATTTAAGTGTATTTTATGGTCCGTAATTTATGGCCCATATTTTGATTATTTTTCCATGTGAGCTTAAGAAAAATGTGCATTCTGGGATGCCTGGGTGGTTCAGTTGGTTGAATGGCTGCCTTCGGCTCAGGTCATGATCCCGACATCCTGGGATGTGCATTCTGCTATTGAAATTACTGATATGTCAATTACATCCAGTTGATTGGTGCTAATGAGTTCAACTATGTTCTGATTTTCTGACAGCTGAATCTGTCCATTATAGAGGGGTATAATAGTGGATTGTTTTCTCTGTATATGTTAGCTCAGTTTTTGCCTCATATATTTTGATGCTGTATTGTTAAGCACCTACACATTATGTCTTATTACTGATAATTTTCCTTGTTCTGAAGCTTGCTTTTTCTGAAATTAATATACTACTCTAACTTCGATTAGTGTTAGCATGGTATATCTTTCTTCATCCTTTTGTTTTTAATCTGTGTCTACTGTGATACTTTTTTAATTGGTGCATTTAGACCACTGATGCTTAAAGTGATTATTCATATAGTTGGATTAATATCAAACTTCTGTTCATTGCCCTTGCTTTGTCTTACACATTTTTCTGCCCTCTGTGTCTGAATTGAGCATTTTATATGATTCTTTCCATTTTCTCTCTTCTCTTAATGTATCAACTATATATATATATATAGGTTAGTGGTTGCCCTCGAGTTTACAACATACATTTACAACTAATCTAAGTTCACTCTCAAATCACATTTATGTCACCTCATTGGTAAAGCAAGCACTTTATAACAGTATTTTCAATTCATCCCCCCATCTGTTACACTGTTGTTATTCATTTCACTTATCCATAATCTATAGTCACCAAATACATTGTTGCTGTTATTTGGAACAAACTGTTATCTTTAGTACAATTAATAAGATGATTTTATTTTACCTTCATTAATTCTTTGATGCTCTTCCTTTATTTAGATTAAGTTTCTGACCTAGGTCATTTCCCTTCTCTTAAGAACTTCAAGGAATTCTTGTAAAGCAGGTTTACTGGTGACAAATTCCCTAAATTTTAGTGTGACAAAGTAGTTCTCCTTTGGAAGAATAATTTCACAAGGTACAGAACTCTAGGATGGCAGGGGCTCCCCCACTTCCAACGTTTAAAATACTTCTCTTTTCTTACGTGGTTTCAAAAGCAAATCGGATTTTCTTGTTCCTCCATGGGTAAGATATTTTTACCTTCTGATTTCTGTCAAGATTTTTTTATCTTTGACTTTTCTGTCATTTGAATATGATATGCTTATGGATTTGAGTGCATTTATTCTGCTTGATGTGCTCTGAGATCCCCCAATCTACAGTTTGTTGTCTGACATTAAAGTTGGGAAATTCTCGGTCATTTTTGCTCAAGTATTGTTCTCTCCTTCTAGTATTCCTATTACTGTATATCTTCTCTAGCTGCCTCGTAGTTTTGGGGTACTTTTGTAGTTTTTCTCCTTGTTTTTCATTTGGATAGTTTCTACTGACCTTCAAGCTCAGATTCCTTCTTCAACTGTGTCACTTGCTAATGAGCCCATCAAAGGCATTCTTTTTTTTTTTTTTTTTTTTTAAGATTTTGACACAGAGAGCGAGCGAGCGAGCGAGCGAGGGAATACAAGCAGGGGGAGTGGGAGAGGAAGCAGCAGGCTTCCGGCTGAGCAGGAAGCCCAATGTGTTGTTTGATCCCAGGATCCTGGGATCATGACCTGAGCCAAAGACAGACACTTAACCACCGAGCCACCCAGGTATCCCCATTCCTCGTTTCTATGTTTTTATTTCTAGCACTTTAAAATTCATTCTTAAAATGAATTCTTAGAATTTCTATCTCTCTGGTTACATTACTGCATTTCTGCATGTTGTCCACTTTTTCCATTTGAGCCCTTATTAATCAGTTATTTTAAATTCCTGGTCTGACAGTTCAAAAACCCCTGGGATAGATATCATAGTCCGGTTCTGATGTTGGCTCTGTCTCTTCAAAAAATTTTTTTCTTTTAATACGCTTTGCAACTTTTTGTTGAAAGCCAAATATGATGTATTGGGTAAAAGGAACTGATACAAATAGGTCTTGATGTTGGGGGAAGGAAGTGTTCCATTGTCCTGAGTAGGTCTTTTAGTGAGCCTGTGTTTCTGGGCTGTGATGAGGCTCCTCCTCTACCCCCACCATTTCAGTGGAATAGGAAGGCCACACTTGGATATTTCTATTCCCCACATGAAAAGCTAGACGAGTCTGTAGTTGGGTGTTTCTCTTGCCCCAGATCAGTTAGGCTCTGATAAAACCTCAGCAGGTTACTGTCTGGTGATATAGCTTCTCTCCTTTTTTTTTTTTTTTTTTAAAGATTTTATTTATTTATTTGACAGAGAGAGATCACAAGTAGGCAGAGAGGCAGGCAGAGAGGGGGAAGCAGGCTCCCCGCCTAGCAGGGAGCCCGATGCAGGAGCCGGATCCCAGGACCCCGAGACCATGACCCGAGCCGAAGGCAGAGGCTTAATCCACTGAGCCACCCAGGCGCCCCTAATATAGCTTCTCTTAAGGAAGGGCAGGGCTTGTTAAGAACAGAAATGTTCTCAGTGTATTTCAAAATGGCTCCCTTTCCTCTCGCCATGCTGGAAGGATGAGGAAATTATTCTCCAATCTTCACTGTAAGAACCTGCCAGGGCTTCTGGAGATAAAAACTTTAAATAAAAATGTGGGGGTCCCCTTTAGACTGGTCCCCTTTAGACTAGGATATTTTAACCCTCAGACTTGTCCACACTGAGCCATCAGCAATTCATGCATTACAGTTTAGGTTTTCCTAACCCAACACTGGATTCCATAAAGATTTATACTTATGGGTATCTGCTCTGGGTATCTCTTCTGGTAATCGTGATTTTCTGTACCCACCTATTTTTCCACTTTGAGGAGCACCAGTTGCCCTGTGACCTCAATTCTCCTATAAATCTAAGAATTGTTGGTTTTCAGTTTGTTTAGCTGTCTTTATTGTTAGGACAGAGTGAGAACGTCCAAACTCCTTACATGCTGTGCCAGAAACTATAAATTTTTGCTTTTCAATAACATTTACCAACCTTGAATAGACTATAAAATTTACTTACCATTGGCCTTGCCTCACTAGAATGTAAATTTCACTTACTATGGTCTGTTTTGTTCACTAATACATCCTACACTTAGGTGCCTGCCACGTTACTGAGTGCTCAAGTACTTGCTGAATGAATATACACCATTTCTTCATGCTTAAGTTTTGGATATTAAAAAAAAAAAATGAACTTGGATGCAGAATTCTCTATCAGCCATGTCTCAAAAGGCAACTATGAGAACTTTATTTGGATTTATACCTTATAGGCCACCTGGTTTCTATAGTTTTGGAAGTAAATGCAATCTGGTTTTAAGACTTGTCACTCCATTGTTCCCTGGGATTCATTTAAACTGGTCGGGATGGCTGGCCAAGAGGCCCACTTTTTAAATTACTACTCAAAGAGCTCCAAACATCTCTCTCCCAAAGCTGAACCTTTAGAAAATGCATTCACAATGAAGCATACAATATTACAAAATCAACATGATAAAGTCAAAAGAACAGTCAGCTAGTAGAGGTAGTCCCCACCACCACTGTACTACTTATTAGCTAGTTGACTTAAGAAGTCTTTGGATTTGATTATTTTTATCTTAAAATGTCTTATTCTACCTGAAAGACAGAGATGGTCCATGTAATTTCTTTGAACCCCCAAACCTAAAGTCATTGATCTTTGACTTTATCCAAAACAAAAATTTTATTAGCAAATATTTCCACCTTTAATCAACATGAAAGATTACCCAACCACACAAAAATAGTAGCAGTTAAGAATATAAATTATACATTGTAGACTTAATTAAGTCAAATACTTTGCTTATAGCTTATACCTTGCATTTGGTTTAAAAGGATACAAAGGAAAGAAGTGTGGAACTATTTAAATTGTTCAAATTTATGGTTGTTATACGTTTTTTCAAATTAGTAGATTCTTAATGGAGGAAAAGTGTTGTTTGATTTGGTTTTCACCTAGTTAGTCGGTTTCACCCATGGCAGTATATATATGATTCAAATGGGGAGGCTACAATAAAGTAATAGGAATACTAAGGAGTCAAAAGACTCAGGCTCTAATTTCAATGCTGACATGATACTGCATCAATGTATAACTCATTCAATTACCCTGGCTATTCCATCATCTTGAATATAAAGATAATTAAGATTTACATAAAAGTCAAAAGAACAGCAAGGGAAAAACAGAATGAATATACAAATGATCCTTAAAAAAAAAAAAACAACTCAACAGTTATAACCAAAACCAATTAAGTGGAAAAAACTGATTATCAAGGCTGTCAAGTTTTTAAAGGTTCAAAATACCTGAACAATCCTCAGTGGAATTCTAGTAATCCAAATTATTTTAAAATTCAGTCTTAGACAAACAATAGTATATTGTATATTGTGGAAAAAAGTTATTTAATAACTGCCAAAGCACTCAGGTACAAGAAAACTCTTATTGAACCTAGAACTTGTTTTAAAGCGTTTCCTGGGTAGAAAAGTTTGTGTATTTTATTTTTTTAAGATTTTATTTGTTAGAGCGAGCAAGCACAAGCAGGGGAAGCAGCAGACAGCGGATGAAGCAGGCTTCCTGCTGAGCAAGAAGCCTGATGCAGGACTCAATCCCAGGACCTAGGATCATGACCTGAGCCAAAGGCAGACACTTAACAGACTGAGCCACCCAGGTGTCCTGTATATTTTAGAATTATGCATGTTGTTTTTTTTTTTAAGATTTTATTTGACAGAGAGATCACAAGTAGACAGAGAGGCAGAGAGAGAGGGAGAAGCAGGCTCCCCGCTGAGCAGAGAGCCCGATGAGGGGCTCGATCCCAGGACTCTGAGATCATGACCTGAGTCGAAGGCAGAGGCTTAATCCACTGAGCCACCCAGGCGCCTTCATGCATGTTTTTTTAAAGCTGGCATTAACTACGTGGTATTCAAATGTGTGTTTAAAAAAAAAAAAAAAAAGTGGTGTTCTCCATGAAGTGTGTGTATGGGTGTATGTATATGAAATGAAAAAAATGCTAATACTCAGATCTCTCATCTACAATTAAAACTAAATGAATGTGTTAAGGCTAATTATGCCCTGGGGAAAGTAACAATAAGTTATTACTGTACAAAAGCAGAAAACTAGAAAAATTTTGCTTTTAGTTTTCATCTGCAATCTGAATTAATTAGGGGTTAAAAAATTCTTGACTATACAGTGTTCTTTTGAAGTTGACATCAAAGGGCAGAATGTGTAAATTACTTGCATCTATGCTGATGTTCACAGAAGGAAAAAATAAATCACCAAACATTTTAGAAGAAAGTGGTAATCATTCCAAACCCAGGATCATCCATAATTCTTCATTTCTGTTAACATTTTATTCTCTATAAACCAAAGTCTATGCGTGCTTTTTAAATTGCAATCAATGCTGTCAACTGCCTCAGGATGCCTTTCTTAAGCAGTAACGAGAGGTGCTTTGAAGGTTAGAAAAATTGAATGAAATCAGCAATTCCCAATTTTGAAAAGTAGATTACTCAAAATATGTGTGAAATCCATTACATTGTGACCTCCTCAATGGTGAAAATTTCTGTCTGTAATGTGTATTTGACAAGATATATAATGAACATTATTCTGCACCAAGAACCGTGCTAGTTAAACATGCATGGAATCTCTAGTAAGTAAAATTCAGCAAAACATGACCCTCCAAACAAAACTCTCCACCCAAGTTAAAACAAAGTTGACTTCATTTATGTCTTCATCATTATGCTTTTACTCTTTCATATTCATATAGATGTACTCACATAAACATATGGCACATATCTTCATACTTTAGAAATTAAAAAGCTAACTCCATTCTGCTACTTCTACCATAAGAAATACGGCCATTCAGATGCTTAAACAGTGAGCATTAAAACTCCCTCCCTAATAAACAAATTACATTAAAATTAGGCTTTCTAATTTTCAAAGCTAGCAATAAAAACAAACAAATAATCCAAACATTCAGATTCTTACCAAAGGAAGGAATTTTAGTAACCATACACTTAATTCAATAAAGTGAACTATGTTAAAAGACTTGGGACATTCACAATACCTAATTTTGAAGGTAGTATTTATAATATATATACTCTCTCATTAGGCACTGTTCCATTTATAATTTAAAGGAGAAATTAATACCCAACTTTTAAAAATCTCAGTTAAAAACAACAGTTTTAGAGTTGACAGTTTCATTGCTGTTTGTGAGAAGGCAAACTGGTGCAGCCACTCTGGTAAACAGTATGGAGATTCCTCAAAAAGTTAAAAATAGAGCTACCCTATGATCCAGCAATAGCACTACTAGGTGTTAGTCCAAAGTGTACAAAAAATACAGATTCGAAGGGATACATGCACCCTGATATTTATAGCATTATTATCAACAATAGCTAAACTATGGAGAGAGCCCAAATGTCCATCAACTGATGATGGATGTATATAATGGAGTATTACTCAGCCATCAGAAAATTGAAATCTTGTCATTTGCAATGAATTGGGTAGAGCTGGAGTGTATTATCCCAAATGAAGTAAGTCAATCAGAGAAAGATAAATTTCATAGGGCCTCACTCACATGTGGAATTTCATAAGGAAAACAGGCAAACATATGGGAAAGTGGGGGGAGGAGAGAGGGACACAAGCGCAAGAGATGCTTAACAATAGAGAACAAACTAGGGGTTGATGGAGGGAGGGAGGTGGGGGAAGGGCTAGATGAGAGATGGATATTGAGGAGTGCACTTGCTATGGTAAGCACTGGGTGTTGTATGTAAGTGATGAATCAGTTAATTGTACTCCAGAAACCAATATTGCACTAAAACTGAACTACCTAAAATTGAAATACAAATAAATGGTTTCATTGCAGAAGTCATTGAAGAACCAATCATCTAATCACTTAAATTTAATCTAAGTACTTTTTTATTTTATAAAGGTAGTCTTTTCAAGTCAGAATCTTTTGATATGCATTTTAAAATTGTGCCCCTCCCAAATACAGACAGTCTCTCCCTGGGCCTGATTTTTTGCAAGCAGGTTTAAGACCATGAAAATCTTGTTTTTTAGCTAGACTAGGTAAGCAGGTCTTGATCAAATAAGAGTTAAAAAAAAAAAATGTACAGGGGCACCTGGGTGGCTCAGTCAGTTAAGTGTCTGCCTTTGGCTCAGGTCATGATCCCAGGGTCCTGGGATTGAGCATTTTATCAGGCTCCCTGCTTCTCTCCCTCCCCACCCCCCAACTCATGCTCTCTTTCAAATAAATAAAATCTTTATAAAAAATGTATACATTTGGCCAGTTATCTAAAGTGTAATCTATTGCAGAAGATTAACTACAAAGAATTAAATAGCAAAAAGGGAGAAAAACCACCATACACAGGTTGACTAACTAATTAGAATGTGGAAAAGAACAGTAATTTTTTAAATGAAGAAAAACAGGTTAAATCTTTAGGTGACATTTCTAGAGGTAAGATTTAGCAATCAAATTCAACTAAGAACATAAGCAATCATCTTCATGGAAAGACCATGAAGAATTGCCCTTAACATTCCTTATCTGGCACCCTCCACCCAATTCTTTGGGGAGAGAATATTGTACACAGGCTCAATCTTAAGAATGAGCAGTTGGTATAATCTACCTACTAGCTTCTATTTATAAGGTTCAGGGCTGAAAACTAATTATGAAGAGAGTTCTGTATTTGTACTAATAGAGTAGTCAGCAGTCACTTATGGTTATTGAGAACTTCGTATGTGACTATGGTGACTAAGGAAAGCTAAGTATTCAATTTTAATTACTCTAAAAAGTCATATTTGCCTGGTAAATAGCAATGGTTTTGGACAGTACAGAGTCCTGGAAAACCTGGTACTACTACTACAGCTACTTCAATTGTTTATTTTTGACACACTGCGCATGAGTGGGGGGGCGGGAGGGGGGCTGCAGAGGGAGAGAGAGAATCTCAAGCTCAGAAAGGAGTCAGACCTGGGGCTTGATCTCACAACCCTGGGATCATGACCTGAGTCCAACACAAGAGTCAGATGCTTAACCAACTGAGCCACCCAGGTACCCCCTATCTATGTAAAAGCTAAATGTTAGAGTTCCCCAGGCTTCCATCCTGGAGGATTCCATTCTCTTTTCATTCAACATGTGCTCCCTAGGAAATTCTTGTTTCAATTATCATCTATATGCTGAATGTTGTTTCCAAGTCTAACCTTCTAAGCAGCAGACTTAATTATCCAAATGCTTACCTGACGTCTCCATTTGAGGTCCCACAGGTAGTAGAACACATCCTCTCCCTACACGCGAACAAACTAAAAACACCTGGTGGTCCTGCAAAGTTTCACACTTCAGCAAATACACCCAGATGCTTAAGGCCATAATCCGAGAAGTAAACTTTATTTTTCCTCCCAAATAAATCATGAAATCTTACTAATACGTCTTCTACTGCTCTCTTAAATGTTTCTTTTTCCATCCTCACCACTACAATCCCAAAGTCATTGTCATCTCTCACCTGTATTACTCTAACAGCCTCCCATTTGGCCACTTGGAATCTAGTTTTTATTCCCTTCATCCACTCTTCTCAAAGTAGCCAGAGTGTTTTTTTGAAATACACATCCAAGAAGGTTAAGAGGAAAGATAATCACATTGTGCCTATGACTAATATTTGTGATCTTCCCTGATAACTTTTCTTCAGCTAATTACAGTTTCTACTGGGTAAGGTCTCCTTTACCCTTAGGGATTTTCTCATGAAACACTTAAAAACACAATTTAAATAATGTTCTTTATTAGCTAATATCCTAACTTTCTTTTTCTAGGAATCTTGTGCTCAATTTTCACCTTTAGTTACTAAGATATCCTAAACGGTAGAGCAGACCTTCTTAGGAAAGCTTAAAAAACAAAAGGCATTGTCTCAGACTCAGAGAATGAGGGAATTACCTCTAATAATTCAATGTCTCCATGATATACTCATTTTATACTCTAATAGAAAAACCAAAGCAGAAAAAAAAACAACATATAGTTTGTGGCTTTATAAAGAGTAAACAATATAAATAACTATACTGAAGTTAACTCTTGACCACATAAAATGCTTTGTTGCATTTTCTTGTGCACCTGTTTTTGTATATCTTATAGATGCCATTTGCTGTTTTATAGTTTTCCAGAAGATTAAATGGTAGTGAAGAGTCATTTCTCTCAGTTCCACATTTTTGTGGTTTGATGACACTGCAAAGATTGATTTCAAAGTCCAATTTCAGTCATGTAGCACTGGAAATTTTTTAAAAGATTCAACTGGAAAACATTTACAAATACTTTATTTATATTGACTACCTTAATGCAGAATGACTGACCAAAAAATTAAGATAATTTTTATGTGGTCAAAAAATCAACAATATAATTCAGGTGAAAAGCACACTTTCTGAAGGCTGTTTTATACCTTCTGACCTTGAATCATAATTCAGAATAGCTAAGTTTTCACCACAGCATGAGCCCTGTTAAACATCGATGGAAGCCTGAGCTTTACTAGGAGAAAAGTCAGAACTGTTAAATATTGTTATCAGATACTATCATTTTTGCAGTGTTCTATCTTGCAACTGTGTTCTATACCTTATAAACTCTGTACTGTACAAATTATCATGTACCTAATTAAAAACAAGTTCTGAGGGGTGCCTGGGTGGCTCAGTGGGTTAAAGCCTCTGCCTTCAGCTCAGGTCATGATCCCAGGGTCCTGGGATCGAGCATTGCGACCGGCTCTCTGCTCAGCAGGGAGCCTGCTTCCTCCTCTCTCTGCCAGCCTCTCTGCCTACTTGTGATCTGTCAAATAAATAAATAAAATATTAAAAAAAAACAAGTCTTGACATGCAGGTTAAAATATAATCAAAGGACACTATTAATCCTACAAAATACTTGTAGTCTTATTTAGCAATTACAAGACAATGTGGTGAACTCTGTTACAAATGAGTTTTGAAGTGAGAAAAGTAAAACACTAAACAAGGAAAAATTATGTATTAGTATACTTTTCTATTAAAGACAAATATTAAAAAGAAAGATTCAAGCCATATATATGACATTCCCTTTAGTACTGGGCACTAGGTTTTAAGTGCTAGCTAGCTAGAGAGATTTACTGAATAATTTCTACAAAATTACTTAAAGAAAATGGTATAGACAACTGAAGCAAATGTTATTTGTATATTAAACTGACTAAACCAATGTAAGATTAAATCCTCCATATAAATATCAGTAATGATAAAAGGTAACTTAATAACATATGAAATCCAATTAATAATGGTCATTGATAAAGCCCCTCTTGGATTTTCCAAGAACATTTTTATTAGCACCTAGGACATATAAAATCCTTATAATGTCATTTAAGTATTATTCAATTATTATTAGGAGTTTAGAACAGAGCTCTAATAATCTGCACAAAGACTGAATCTCCCCACTAGCCCACTTAGTCTAAAATGCTCCTTCCTCAAGATTCTTTACTTTGATCTGTCAGAAATTTGACATAATATACTGATTTTGTTAGAACAAGGCACTTTACTGCCATCTGCTGAAAAACTGTCATAATATACAAATCTATGATGTGACTATATCCCCCAACATGTAGCACTGTTGCACACTGCATAGCCTGCAAAGCCTGCATGTAATGGCCCTGCCCATATTACTCTTTTTTTTTAAATTTTATTTATTTATTTGACAGAGAGAGAGAGAGAGATCACAAGTAGGCAGAGAGGCAGGCAGAGAGAGGAGGAAGCAGGCTCACTGCTGAGCAGAGAGCCCGATGCGGGGCTCGATCCCAGGACCCTGAGATCACAACCTGAACCGAAGGCAGAGGCTTAACCCACTGAGCCACCCAGGTGCCCCCCCATATTACTCTTAATGGCCCAGACACTAATAGTATGGACATTAATCTTCCTGTCAAACTTTAAAAGTCCCCAATCTAAAAAACCATAAATTACTATCCAGCTCATCCTGATCATTCATCAGTATTTACATTCAAAAGTTTATATCTAGAATGTGTATGTCAGCAGGATAGTTAACAAGGATATACAGTTTTTTTAAGAGTAATAATGACCCAACTTCAGTTTTAAGAGTCTTAAAATCTCCCCAAAAACGTACTTATATTTTAACTTATATTTCAAAGTTAAAAATAAATCTTACACTGTTGGTTGGAATGCAAGTTGGTGCAGCCACTTTGGAAAACAATGTGGAGATTTCTTAAGAAATTAAATATAGAGCTACCCTATGACCCTGCAATTGCACTACTGGGTATTTACCCCAAAGATACTGATGTAGTGAAGAGAAGGGCCATCTGTACCCCAATGTTCATAGCAGCAATGACCACAGTCGCCAAACTGTGGAAAGAACAAAGATGCCCTTCAACGGACGAATGGATAAAGAAGATATGGTCCATATATACTATGGAGTATTATGCCTCCATCAGAAAGGATGAATACCCAACTTTTGTATCAATGTGGACAGGACTGGAAGAAATTATGCTGAGTGAAATAAGTCAAGCAGAGAGAGTCAATTATCATATGGTTTCGTTTACTTGTGGAGCATAAGGAATAAGATGGAGGACATGGAGAGATGGAGAGAAGTGAGTTGGGGGAAATTGGAGGGGGAGACAAACCATGAGAGACTGGATTCCAAACTGAGGGTTTTGGAGAGGTGGGGGGTGGGAGGTAGGGTGAGCCTGGTAGTGGGTATTGTGGAGGGCACATATTGCATGGAGCACTGGGTGTGGTGCATAAACAATGAATTCTGGAACACTGAAAAGAAATAAAAAAAAAAAAATTACACAGGGATGCCTGGGTGGCTCAGTCACTTAAGCGTCCGAATCTTGATTTCAGCTTAGGTCATGAATGATCTTAGGGTGGTAGGATGCAGCCCCAGCTTGGGCTCAGCACTGGGGTGTAGAGCCGGCTTGAGATTATTTCTCTTCCTCTGCCCCTCCCCACCCCCCTCACTCACACTCTCAAAAAACAAATAAACCCACATGTTTCCTTAGAATTAGTGTTAACAGGTTAAGAAGGCATTCTAGTCAATAACAAAGTACTGGTACCTATTTTATAAAACATCTTAATACTTTCGTTATATAACAACACTCAAGATATCCTCTTATATACCAAATCAACATCACAATTCTTATATATTCAAATTCTCGGAAATGTGAAAATCAACCAAACATGGCTACATCTCTTCCAATTGCCCAAAATGGCTCTTAAAAGTTAAACTAACTAAAAGAATCAAAAGAAAAGAGCAAGAGAAAAGTTTTAGCAAAGATAGTTGGTATGCCATCTTTCTATCCTCTGGTATAGGCAGAAGGAAGCCTTTCTTCGTAAGGTATTCATTTTAGGTAAATTTGAAAATTTCAGGAATTTACTTCCCTGCTTATTTATAAACTCTGCCATTTATTTTCGTCTAATTTTAATCATACAAGAATAACCATATAACCTTGGTTTTCCAGAGGCAGTTCTGATGTATGGCTGTTTTGGCCAACATAATGACTGTTAGTGCTCCTTTTCCATTTCCAAATGTCCCATTTTATACATTTTAACCACAACCCAATATTGCTGACTGTTAACAATTATAATTTTGTGATCTGAAATTTGGACTCCGTATGCATGGCCTAGCAATAACTGACATGAAAAGCAAAAGTTGTAACAAAAGTTATCACAGAAAGACTACATAAATTGTGACATATAACCATTTATCCATTTTAAATGACTCAGGCTTTACAATGAGATAAATTAGAAATATGCAATTACATTTTTGGAGCTCATTCCAATTTATCACCCACCTTTGAATATAAGTACAAATAAATGTTTTATGCGTATTTTCTCCTTCAAGAGTTTCTATCTTGTTTTTGGATGTATCCATTAAGTCCATAAATTATGTAGCATCTCCCCCCTTCTTTCTGTATGAAATAATCATACAGGATTTAAAAGTACTATATTACCACAAAAGGACTGTTTAACATTGTCTTTGCGGTTTTGATACCATGATATATTAACAAAAGCAAAGTTTAGAGCAATTTTCCAATGTAACATTCTACAACACTGCCTTTTTTTTTTTTAATTTATTGAGCCTATTTATTGAGCGACTACACCTGATTTCTTCAAAAGAAAGGAAAATGTCTGGATATGCCAATTAGTCCTACTGCAGTTTGAGGAAAAGTATTAGCTCACAGTCATTCAACAATATCCCTTAATATATTCAAACCCTGTTTAAATATTAAATTTCTTGATTTCACAAGGATATCCCAATTAAGAGTCCATTTTAGTTTCTTACTAGAAGTAATGAAATTCAAGGGCTTTTACAAGGTGGCAGCCATAAAAAGGACATATGTTTTATACTTCTTAAAAAAATTTTACAGTCCTCAGCTATATACGGTTTGCCTGTAACATGACTTGTTAAGAGTGTGATCCTTCTGCATTTCTGTTGCAGACTAACATAAATGAAGGTAGGGGAACCAAAATGTTTCAAAAACCAAATCTATTTTCATTTTTAAGAAACAATAACCTTTTTTTCTCACAAAAAAAATTAGTTTACTGCTTCGAAAGTTCAAGTTCTATCATTTTTATATATAAACACAACTGGATATGATATTTAAAAAAAACACATACACATAGATATATAGAGCTGTAATAAACAAATTCCTTTTATAAACAAAATTTTAACTGAAAAGCCACAGTAGACAGAAAAAAAGAAGAAAGGATATTACTTGGTAAAATCCAGTGACATCTACAATAGTTTTACAGCACATTTAAGCATTCTAGGGTTTTATATCTTCACCTGCCTTCCATTTCTTACTTGCTCCTTAAAAAATAGCCAATTACGAATCCAGGTTCGACCTCAAACTAAGTCCCTATTGTGAGTGCCAGAAAAAGGAAAACACTCCAAATTTCCATTTTAATAGAGCTTCAATTCAAAAATGGTTTTATTTAAAACACAATGCCCACCCAAATGGAGGGGAAAAAAAAGAAAACTAAGCAGCAATACTTAATTACACATAACATTCATTATATGGGAAATGTTTTTTAGGATGGTATCTAGAATGCACTTGCTCTGTCTCTTTAATAATTAATGGACTTAGAATGACACTACCAAAAGTAAGATTACTGTCTAAGGGGCACACACTTACAGTACTGCTAGCCTTAGAAGCAGTAAAGCAAAAGAAAACATATCAAATAGCACATGCACATCTTACAGAATTTCCACTGAACTATCAATGGCTTCTATACAATGTGCCTCTTTTCCGTAATCATATTAACAGCTACCAAGAAAGGAAAGATGAGATTAAAATCAATGGTACTGAACTGAATTGTTTGAAGCCAGTGCCCCAAATGTGGGGAAAAGTGCATTTAGTTCAGCAGCAATAGAGCACAGTGTGAAGATATTGTGCTTAGACGCAGATATTCCAGAACTGAGAGATGTACAAGGCAAGTCAAGATATAAAACCATAGTACACTGTTAAATAACCTTGAAACATACATATATTGCAGTGTTCAAAGAAAAAACATTCATTTCATTGTACAAGGCTAGGGAGAAATCCTTAAAGTTACCTATTGTAGTTTATGATATAATAAATACATATCTATATAGCATTGTATATACATATATAGAATGTGTGTGTGTTTATGTGGGTTTTTTTTTTTTTCCAAATTATTGTTAGTTTTTGTCATTCTGCAACTTTCAGGAGTGAAAACTCTTCCATACTATAAGTTTCTGTTTCCCCAAACTTAAGAAAAGATATTTATACTAGAAAAGATCTCAATACCCTCCCCCAACCAAAAGACTCACTTCATGTATTTTGCTTTACAATTGATCAGAGAAACACAATTAAAAGAATTCTAGAATTTTTGACTTTATCTTTTCACTTGCCAGTTGTTTCAACAAGCAAATATCTTTTAATATTTAAACCAGCTGATGCAAATTCTTTAGCAGAGGATATAAACTAGATTTCACTGATTAAAACAGAGCAAATCAAACAAACAAACAAACAAAATCCAGTGATTTACTCTGACTGTAAACAATATATAAAATTTAAATCTCAAATTTCAAAATAAGTTAAAGAAAAATTCTACCTTTAGGGCCTATAATACTATAACGATCTGACAACTGGTAAGGGGAAAATGTATATAAAAAGTTGCAACAAAATTGTCCATTATTTTTGCTAAGAGAAAGTATATCTAACTATACTACCTCTGGCCCTTAAATTTAATAACTTCATAATTTGTTGGCAAATGTTTTTAGCAAACTGGCGTATCATATTACACAACAGAAAAACATCCATCAAGTTCAGCAAAGAAAACTTATATAAGCTTTTTGTACAGAATTAAAAAAAATCTAAATGGCTATGATTCCTCTATTAGCAGAAACACATAATGCAGTCTTTATAAATCTGCCAAATATATCAATATCTACATAAATAGATACAGATATAGATATGAAACATTAATGGCAGTCTATTTTTGAACAGTGTGTGGGACCAGCAGATTTGTATCAGACCATGGCACGATATGGACCCTGCATCTTTAGGAACTGAATGATAAAAGAAGGACCCCCAGCAACAATCTGAGGTGGAAGGTGACTGAGTGGACAGTTCTCAATACTCATGATTGAAAGCTTGCTGCAAAGAGCCAGCTCAAAGGGAAGGCTATGTAGATTGGGGTTGTCATTCAAATATAGTTCTTCTAGGTTCTCCAGTGTACCTGTTTAAAAAAAATCAAATCAATTACTATTTTTTAAAAAAATCAGTTACTATTTTAGAATTTCAGTTGGGCAGGATACTATCCTGGGCATTATATATACTGAATACACATTGACTCTTATTCTCTTCCCTTCGTTTTAAAACTCTACAACCATGGATCTCCCAATTTTATTGCATATTCAAATCAAGTGGGGCTGATCTAAAGAACTCTGATGTCCAGGTCATGTTCCATACCAATTAAATTGGAATTTCTTCCTTTATGGTCAGTTTTCAAGTTTCAGGGTTTTTTTAAATACACTTGCTACATGTCCAAAGATTTTGTTTGGGACAGCCTGGCATTGGTATTTATTTTTTCGAAACTCCAGAAGTAAGTTTATTGTAAACTGGTGCGTACAATCACTTTCCTGTTACAAACAATGTGATGATCTCTTTTTTAAATAAATTTCTCATATGGAAAGATTTTTGTTACTTCGTATAAATCTTTCACTGAGAGAGTTATCACTATTTGGCAATAAGCCAAAAATCAACTTAGGTAATAATCTTAAAAAATTATCTTAGACTGTCTCAGGATATTCACACTTTCTAGGCAATGTCTCCTGCAATCAAATGAGGCCGGATGAATAAACATACTAGAAATGAAGGTGGCTCCCATGTTTTCTAATTTTTAAACTTCAAAATTTGTGATATTTGATACTGGTATGCAGAAGACTAATGAAAATAATGGCTATCAGGTAATGGATGTTTACATTTAAGATTTTAACTATGAGAAGTTACTATTATTATTCTTACTTTATACAAGTAGAAAACTTGAAGCTTACTTAGGGAGTTTCCATATGTTACCCAAAGCCATAAAGCCAATAAGCAGCATGGCCAGATTGTGAATTATATATCTTACCCCAAAACAGTTTTTTTAAATTAAAGTATAACTTACAGTATAACTCTAAACCCATTCTTAACCACTAATATAAAGGATCTCTGAAACAGCATGATATAGATGGAAGAACATAATATATGGAATTACTAATTTAAGAACTATAATGTAACCTCAATTGGTAATTCTCTTTGTAAAATGGGGTTACAACTTGCACCGACTAAAATTCAAGGTAGTCATATTGATTATATGAAACACTGAAAACATTTCAAGATACTGTTAAATAGTAATTTAATCAAAAAGTAAAATTAATCCTAAAACCTCAAGAAGAAATGTTCTTTTGGCATAAGACATTACTAGTTTAATTCAACTTGTGTAATTTTTAAGCTGAAGAAATATAAAATAACTCATCTAAAATAAGGTTAAACATATTGGAAATGGAAGTAGGTCAAAATATTCTCAAAGAAATATTAACTCTTACATCCCATGAGGAAACCTAACCAAAACCAACCATCTGACCAACAAAATACTTGGAGCTCTATTTAAAAGAGAGAAAGAGAATATTGACCCTGAGGTAACATCAGGTGACAAAAACAGATTTGTCCTATTTATCTGAAATACTGCTTGAACACACAAGAGCTAATTAGTACAGAGTCAAGCATCCAAATGGTTCATACCAATTTCTTCAGGAAGATGAGTGAGTAGGTTCTCTCCAAGGCCTAGATGTGTGAGATTGGTAAGGTGACCAATGCCTCTGGGAAGGGTGGTCAACTGGTTGTTTGTCAAGACTAATTTCTAAAAGATTAACAAAATAAAAGATAATTACACATGGATTTCCTACTACTGATATAAATTTAAAATAATATATCTACTAAGCTGATAAGATAAATAGGTAAGTTAGATTAGGTAAGAATCACTCAATAAATTTTACTTTCAAAGTATATCGTTTGTTAGCAAGTGAAAAGCAAACATAAAACTCAGCTCTAATGCTATAATAAGAAATCTCTAATTAAAGAATTATATCAAATTCTTAAGAAAAATGTGCAGTTTGGAATGTACCCCCATAACTTTAGTCATATAACTATAAAATCACCAGGATAATGTTTTACCTGTAAATCCTTAAGGTAAGCAATTTCATTTGGCAAGGATTCCAATTTGTTCTCCTCTAGATCCAATTCTCTTAACTTCCTAAGGTTTCCAAGACCATGGGGAAGCTTCTTTAGAAGATTGTTTGATAATATTAGAACCTAAGAGAAATTATTGATAGTGTTTGGTAATTCATGAAATGGAATTATATATTACCATTGGGTGGCTTAAATTTTATTAAACTGCTAATTTTCCAAAGAGTGAATATATATATTGTTAAGATGTTATTTATTTATTTGACAGAGAGAGAGAGAGAGATCCTAAGTAGGCAGAGAGGCAGGCAGAGAGAGGAGGAGAAGCAGGCTTCCCTGCTGAGCAGAGAGCCTGATGCGAGGCTGGATCTCAGGACCCTGAGATCATGACCCGAGCTAAAGGCAGAGGCCTAGCCCACTGAACCACCCAGGCACCCCCCAAAGAGCAATATTAAGAGCATTATTAAGAGCATTATTATTAAGCAATATTAAGAATATTAAGAGCAATGTTCACTATATAACATAAAACATTCAACTTACTATTCTTTAAAAAAATCACCATAGCTATTGGAAATAAAAGATTTAGCTGAAGTCGAAACTAATGAAAGCAAAAGTTTAATTTTACCCATAACAAATAAAATGTAAAATTAACTACTTGCATTAAAATTCATATAGTTAATGGTATTTTGACACTGAGTGGTTACCAATGTGTATCTGATAGGAAACCACTTATTTATTCAAAACGCTTTACAAACCAACACTTTTAGGGAGGTAATGATTTCTAAACTGCCTATTTTAATACACAATAGTTATTATTTATGGTATATTTATTATATTGCAAGCCATCCTCTAATATACTGAAGAGGGGAAAAAAGTAGTTGAGAAAGATAGTCCCTGTTCCCAGAGAAATTACAGTGGTGGTGGCGGTATTAGGAAGATAACACTGAGTATGGGGATAGTGGAAAAGAGCACTGAATGGAAAGACCTACATAAGATTCTGGTTGATGTCTTATGCCCACTTTTTTCCCTGCAAAGTGATACCACCTATAATAAAGTAAACATACATAATAAGACCAGAAAAACCCAGTAGCTATTGAGTTTACTGCTTGCAAGGCACTAAATGCATTGTCTGTATTTTCACATTAGTCCTAACTCCAATCTTCTGAGGAAAATACTATCATCTTCATTTCACAGCTGAGGAAACTGAAGCTTGGTCGAGTTAAATCCATAAATAGAGATAAAAGTGGAATTGTACCCAGATCTGTCTTCGTTCAGAATTCATGCTTTTAACCATTACACATACTATTTGACCTTACTAAATAAAATAATTTAAAAAAGAAATTCGATTTTAAGAAAACATAGATACAGAGGAAACTTTTAAAAACATATATTTAGGTTGCCTGGGTGGCTCAGTTGGGTTAAGTGACTGCCTTTGGCTCAGGTCATGATCCCAGAGTCCTGGGATCAAGTCCTGCATCAGGCTCCCAGCTCTGTCGGGAGTTTGCTTCTCCCTCTGATCCTCTCTGCTCTCATGTTCTCTCTCACTCTTTCTCTCTCTCAAATAAATAAATAAAATCTTAAAAAAAAAAAAACCAAACATAAAAATATATATTATTAGTAAGCTTTTTTATAAAAAGGACAAACATTCCAGGGACTCAGAAGCTGGAGAATTCATCCGTCACTAAGGAGGGGACAATACGATGGATCTTTAATTACGGAAAATAATTTAAAAGGAAAAAAAGGGATGAGAAGAGGATACTGTAGATACTGAGAATAATAAGACTAAATGTACAGCGGTGCCTGGGTGGCTCAGTCGGTTGAGCATAGGCCTTGGCTCAGGTCATAATCCCGGCATCCTGGGATGGAGCCCTACATTGGGCTCCCTGCCCAGTGGGAAGCTTACTTCTCCTTCTCCCTCTGCCTGCTGCTGCTCCCCCTGCTTGTGCTCCCTTCTCCCTCTCTGCCAAATAAATAAAATAAAATCTTAAAACAAAAGATTAAACGTATACAGAGCTAGAAACATGCACAAATTCCCAACAAAGAAAATATCTAATTGGTTAAATAAGAGCGTACTAGGTAATTAGGATGTAAAAGTGGGCCAGAATCATACGAAAGGTCCTTATTGCCAGTCTAAGGACTCCATAATCATTCTGGTAGACATTAGTGCAAGATTCCTAAATAGAGTTAAGGGAAAAACTATGTTCTAAAAGATGCTAAATTTTAAAGACATTTCTTTTAAAGACACTTTATAGCACTCAAACCTACCAACTTTTAGTGGACAAGAGTAATTCAGAAGCACTGAGCCCAGATTAAGTTAATACCTCATCATCCTAATACAGTTTTAGTTTAAGAGAGCTCTAACATTTCTAATTATGATCTTCCTCCAGTAGAAATTGCTTATTTTAACTGGAAACTTTATAAGCAAGATGAATGCAGAAGGATCTAAGGAGTTCTAAATAAATGCTCTTTTATACTCACCTCAAGAGAAACAAGACCAGACACATCCTCAGGAATCTTTGTGAGCTGATTGGTGGCTAAATTCAATTCTACCATACTGGTCCAAGTTCCAAAATCCAAGGGAAGTGATGTCAACTGATTGTCCTGGCAAAGACAAAAAGAAGTAACCGAAGTAGAATGATAAAAACAAAAAGCTCCATATACATATACCTCTCTTTGGAAAGAAAATTCTTAATTAAACAAAAAACCCAATTCCCCTTTTTGATACCCAAATAAAAAATGAAAAAGCAATGAAAAATCTAAGCCTCCAAAGTAGTTTAACCTTTTTATTTTGAAGTTAAATTAGAAGTTTGTTCCTTATGTGACTATCTGTATTGGATACAGAAAAAATATACTATATAGACCAACAATTGAGATTTCAAAGGTCCCGGTGAAAAATAGGTTTTTCCCATTTCACAATAATATACAGAAATCATGGAAAAATGTGGATGCTCATGAGCACAATGGAAGAAGAAATACTGAATTACAGCCCATGAGGAAATCAGATAAACATAGCAATTCTAGAGACACTGAGCAATAAAGGAGGAGAGGAAAAAAATCTTAAGAAGATAGCAAATTAAATTATTAAAACACTAACTGATAGTATCCCCGATTTTACTTTAAAAATCCGTAAGAGGGGCGCCTGGGTGGCTCAGTGGGTTAGAGCCTCTGCCTTCGGCTCAGGTCATGATCCCGGGGTCCTGGGATTGAACCCCGCATCGGGCTCTCTGCTCCGCGGAGAGCCTGCTTCCTCCTCTCTCTCCCAGCCTGCCTCTCTTGCCTACTTGTGACCTCTGTCAAATAAATAAATAAAATCTTTGAAAAAAAATTAAAAAAAAAATAAAATCCGTAAGATATGGCAAAAATACATTTCTCATTGAATAATAAAAACAGATATGAAACAATATGATCCAATTTTGTTTAAAAATTAAATATAGCTACATGCAGAAAAAATTGTGAGCTATATACCAGTGATTGACTATTTTTCTTCCTGCTTCCTCAAATCTACATATAAAATACATTTCATCAATAACAACTCTTACCACAGTGTATTTGTTGGGAGCTATTTGTATCAAGAGAGAACCATCAGTACCCCTGATGCATGCCAATGTGTTAACAGTGATGCTACCTCAAGTAGTAGGATTATTTTATGTCCTTTTTGTTAATTTGTATTTTAAATTTTTCTGCAATACACATGAATTACTTGTCTCATTTTACACAAAATAATTGGTAAGATTAATTCCAAGTAGCAAACATCCATTTGAAAACCAAGCTTTTCTTTTATTATAATATTTACATTTACTACCTATTCATTATAACACAAACTTATTAACTACTGGTAGCTTGATAAAGCATTTTCATTAAAAAAAATTTACTACTGGTGTTTATGAGGAGGAAAACATCAGGTTTCATTTTGACTTCTTTCAAAAAAAAATTTATTAAACAGCTGTCATGCTATTGAAGAAAAATTAAGGCAAAGCTCTAGGCAAAGTGTTATTTCACTGAAAACAAGCCTTTCCAAGCTAATGTTAAAGTAACATCATATCCATAAAAATGTATCACCAAATGCAAAAAACTAATGAACACCTGGACTACTGTGTTCCAAGACTCTTATTACAAAGAGAACATTCAGAATAAATACGATTACCACTATTAAATCTCATATAACTGAAATGATGAACAATAATTTTATACCTGTTTAAGATTATGTAAGATTATTTTGAATTCCCACTAGTTCACTTACTACAAACCTCTAAAGAATTATCATAAAAGATACATATATTTACAAGTATACATAGAATCAATAAATTCTACATTTAGACTATAGTTCATAAAGACCCACAATTATGTTGAAATAGTTCATCAAAGATAAAAGCCTGTAGTATAATACAATGGAACACTTATACATGGAAGCAGGAAATCTATGTCCCCTGGATTCCTACACCTCAGCGACAAATTAGCTATACGGCCAATTTACTTTTTACCTCTGGGCCTAAAGTTTGTTCACTATAAACAAAATCACTGGAAAAAATCAGGTTTCATTTCTTTCTTCCTTTTTCCTTATTACAAATGTGAAACTCATTCACTATAGTGAATACAGATATGCAAGAAGAAACTAAAGATTGCCCATCAGAAGAAAACATTTGCAAATTATATATCTGATAAGGGGTCAATATCCAAAATATATGAAGAACTCCTTTAACTCAACAGCAAATACTATGCAGCCATCAAAAAACCCCGAAATCTTGCCATTTGCAACAACGTGGATAGAACTAGAGGGGATTAAGCTAAATGAAATAAGTCAGTCAGAGGAAGACAATTATCATATGCTCTCTCTGATATGAGGAATTTGAGAGGCAGGGTGGGAAGTTTTGGGGGGAAGGGAGGGAAAAAAATGAAACGAGATGGGACTGGGGAAGGAGACAAGCTTAATCTCAGGAAACAAACTGAGGGTTGCTGGGTGGGGTGGGGGTAGGGATAAGGTGGTTGGGTTATGGACATTGGGGAAGGTTTGTGCTGAGTGCTGTGAATTGTGTTAAGACTGATGATTCACAGAGCTGTACCCCTGAAGCAAATACATTATATGTTAATAAAATAAAAAATGGGCAGAGGATGCAAACAGACATTTTCCCAAAGATGACATACAGATAAATGGCCAACAAGCACATGAAAAGATGCTTAACATCACTATCATCAAGGAAATGCAAATCAAAACCACAATGAGCTATCACCTCATACCTGTCAGAATGGCTGTTCTCTAAAAGACAAGAAATAACAAGTGCTTGTGAACATACTAAAAAAAAAGAGGGGGGACCTTTGTGCACTGTTGGTGGGAATGTAAATGGGTGCAGCCACTATAGAAAATAGTATAAAGGTTCCTCAAAATATTAAAAACAGAACTAGCATGCAATTCAGCAATCCCACTCCTTGGTATTTATCTGAAGAAAATGAAAACACTCATTCAAAAACATATATGCACCCCCATGTTCATCGCAGCACTATTTAAAACAGCCAAGATATGGAAGCAACCTAAGTGTTCACGGATGAATGAAGAGATAAAGAAATTTCAGTACAGACACAGACACACACACACAGAGGACAGCATTAAGCCATAAAAAAGAATGACATCTTGTTTGTGACGTGAATGGACTATCAGAGCAGCATGCTCAATGAAATAAGTCAGATGGAGAAAGACAAATACCTCTTATATATGGAATCAAAACAAACACCAAGCTCAAAGATAAAAAGAAAAGATTGATGGTTGCCAGAGGTAAAGGTTAGGAGGTGGCAAACTGGGTAAAGGGAATCCAACGGTATAAACTTTCCAGATATTAAATAAGTCAGTCATGGGGATGTAAGATACAGCATGGCAACTACAGTTAATAATATTGTATTACATATCTAAAAGTTTTTAGGAGAGTAAATCTTAAACTGTCATCACAAGAAAAAATATTCTATAACTACATATGGTGATGGATATTAACTAGACTTAGCGTGGTGATCATTTTCCAATATACAAATATTGAATATTATGTTGTACAACTAAAACTAATATAATGTTATATCAATTATTCCTCAATAAAAAAGATCATCCTTAAAATAATTACGGTATTTAAAGATAAACATATTTTAATAAATTCTGGCTATATACACATATAAATCTATAGATACTTAATATATTTAAGTGCATTAAGAACAGTTTTTAAAAACTGTGTGGATGCTTTAACAATCTTGCCTGCTTTAACTTTTTCCTACTAAATAGAGAATGTTTCAACTGGTATTAATATTTCTTCTAACCTTGGGTATTATTTTTAATGACTTCATAGTATTAACAGTTAATCAAAGATATACTATTAAAAAATGAAACCTTTGTTAGGTTGGTACCAATTAAATAGAAAATTCTATAGTAAATATCCCTATAACTATGCTTTCATGGACATTTATGATTATTTCTTTAGGATAAAGTGCTACGAGTATGCGTGGCTCTAAGATATTTGTTATCTACTACAAATTGTCCTGATGTATCATTATCAGTTTAGACTCCATCAGCAAGTAACAAGTAAGTGTTCTCCATACTAATAAAGAAAACACAAATATTAGTATAAGTACTAATAATAGCAGCTTTTCTCCCCCTCAAAACAAAGAGAGGCTTACCTTCATATTCAGCTTACTTAATACTTTTGCTCTGGAGAAAATTCCAAATGGGATTTTGTTGATTCGATTGTGTTCCATGTTCAGGGAATAGATGGTGGAAAACTGAGATGGACCACCTACTGGGTATAACTGGAAGCAATTTCTAGCTAAGGTCAAACTATTCAGTTTCACAAGACTTGATAAAAGACTCTGTAAACAAAATAAGCATACGAATTAGAATTGTAACAAGATTATTCCATAGAATACAGAGCAGCAGTCACAAATGCCTTGAAGGGCCTTCAGGTAACAAATGACAGAGACTCACTGTTGGGCTAGCTCTGTGATACCTTACAGGGAGGACAGTCACTACTCAGTTCTAGCTAACTATTGCCTTACAGGACTATGGAACAAACAGATTTCCAGATTTTAGAGGAAACAGAAAAACTCATATGAAATCTGATTTTTATTCCTTGGCTTTAGCTTATATAGAACACTATAAAGAAGGGGGACCTGGGTGGCTTAGTCAGTTAAGTGTCTCTTTTGATTTTGGCTCAGGTCATGATGATTTCAGGGTCATGAGACTGAGCCATGCTGACTGTGTAGCCTGCTTGGGATGCTCTCTCTCTCCTTCTGCCCCTCCCTCATTTCCCCCCTCTAAAAAACAAAGCACCAAAAAAAACCACTCTATAAAGAAAATATGTCTGAGGGTAAGCGGTATCTTGAGTCGCCAGTTTGAGAACCTTATAAAGCAGAATCTTTGGCATCACACAGTCCTGAGTCTGAGTCCTGGCTCTGCCACTTGCTATGTGACCAACCCTATTCAGGTCCGAGTTAATTATCCTCTAAATTATTATTAAGATTAACATAATACTGGGGCGCCTGGGTGGCTCAATGGGTTAAGCCGCTGCCTTCGGCTTAGGTCATGATCTCAGGATCCTGGGATCGAGCCCCGCATCGGGCTCTCTGCTCAGCAGGGAGCCTGCTTCCTCCTCTCTCTCTGTCTGCCTCTCTGCCTGCTTGTGATCTCTCTCTGTCAGATAAATAAATAAAATCTTTAAAAAAAAAAAAAAAGATTAACATAATACTGACTCAGAGTAAGTTGTTATTCAGTAATTTAATGGCTTCTTTAAAGAATATTAAATTCAGAAGATAATAACACTTCCTGATATTATGTAATAGTGTTTTTCCATATGGTAAGATTTCAGAGGGAAATATGCATCTATCAAAGAAGTATTTAGTACAGATACTACCCCCATATCCCTTCACTTCAGCCTCCCACCACCTAACCACAGTGCTAGAGTTTAGGTATTATAAAAGAAACTCTGCCATTAAAATGACTAAAACCTATTTAGAGAAATAAAGCACAAAGATGGGAAAAAGAAAACAACACATAACTGTATAAAATCAATAATAAATTATATGTAATATAATTATATTATCTTGCTTTTCTAAGTCTGCTTGAAGGAAGAACATCAGCTTGTTAGAAATGCAGAGCTTTCAGTCCTATTCCTACTGAATTGATATGAATCTTTACAAGATTCCCAAGTGAATTGTATGCACACTAATGTGTGAGAAACACTGGTATAGGCTATAAAACAACTCTGAATCCTAGCTCTATTTTTCAGTGGCTTGTGACTTTGGGCAAACTATTTCTCCAAACCTTAATCTGTTCATTTGTAAAGTGATGATGCCTTGTTTTGTTAAACTGTAGTGAAGACATTTTAAAGAGATAAAATACATAAATAGCTTTACAATCTCTAGCATATAATAAGTGCTTAAATTTTAAGTCCCTTCTCTAAATTTAAAGAAAAGAAGAAATACTAGAGTAACTGGAAAAGCAGGAAGGAGACTGAGAGTGAGCTAGATCTTGAAGGATGAAAAAAAAATTTAAATATTCGGAGAAGTAGTAGAAACATTCTGGATTGAAGTAAAGACCCAATCAGAGAGGAAACAAGCTGTGTGAGGTATGTATGTGTGTATATTTTAAATAACGTTCAAATATCAGCTGTATAGCAGGAGGAAACTGAAGACTTAGTACTTGAGGTGTCAGCCGATTCGTAGGACCAACTGAAAGAATGAAATAACTATGTAATTGAAGGTATAATTATATGGTGAACTGAAACTTGTTCTTTATGCTGAATGTTAAGAAGCTTTCAACATTTGTCTACTGATGTACACAGATAAAAGGAAAAGCTCAGGTAAGACTGCTGAGAACACTTTGCATGGCAGTCAATTCTGGAAAAATGCCTACATCCTACTTTACTGAAAGTACATGAAATTCTGAGTCTCATGGTAAAAAAATTTTTTTTTTATTCATACATGTAGCTAACTTTACTGACATTCTTTGAAAAAAACTGCAGAAATCTGAAAAGAGGCAACAACAAGGCAACTCTCCAACCTTTCACTCTTAGGGCATATAATGAAGCTATGAAGTTGCTTATCAATTCCTTAAAGTCAGACACATCTGGATCCCCATCCTAGGTCTTCCACTTACCAGTTACGTGGCCTTTGGTGAATTAGACAATCAGTATATTTCTTATAGTACTCTCAGAAAAATAAGATACAAATCTGGCTAAAAACATAACTTATCTTAAGTCTTATTACCCTTCCTATTTGATAATACCCCAATAATTAATACAATTATAGTGAAGATTCAAATGGGATAATCCACGTAGAATCCCTAGCCTTACACCTTGAGCATATGTACTTAAATTTAATAAATTCCTTTTCCTTCTATGTGTCTACATTAAAACTAGTCCATTTTCAGAGAGTTGTCAAAAAACCAAAAAACGATATGGTCATTTTGCCAGCTCTGATTTCAGCAGTGAAGCCCAACTGAAAACCACTTTCCTGATTGTGCACGCCTCACCCAGCTTGAATGTCTAGTTAAGTGCTGTCTAATGGATTTTGTTGTTTTCTTTATTGTGCTTATTATAAATGCAGATAATTACATATTTGCATTAGGAATATGCTGTTTCCAAAGCACATAGACGCCTTTTAAATAAGACTTAATCCTTTCCCAGATTTGGACAGGACCAATCAAGGGCTTCCCCCATAGCTTCTCCATCTGAAAAGAGGCCACTTTAAATACATGCATGTGGGAATGAAAACGCATACACATTGTGCACACACACACACACACAGACACTTCTTCCACAGCCAGACTGAAGGGAGCGGTCTTCTTCATAATTCTTTTACTAAAAATAAATCTTGACTAATTTTAGTCACAAAATATTATATATGAGACTAATTATAATTAGCACAATGTCTGTATCCTAAGAGGTACCCAATAACTATTAGTTTTCCTTCACTGATAATCAGATATAAAAATAAATTTTAAATTTTCTCACTTCTTGAAATTTAATATACACCCAGTCTTTATGTTCAGCCTGACATCGTAAAAGCAGTCAATTTTACTTAAACTCACAAATCACATCTAAAAAAATCGCAGTAAGGTCTAATTATTGTGCTAATTACTGTTAGAAAAGGAGGTGACTTTAAACAATAGAACCCCGCCCATCTTTACCATTCTAAATTACCACTAGCGAAGAAAGACAAAAATCCAGACAGTCTAGTTGTCAGGGCTATCTCTACAATCTGTGGATTCTATCCTTAATCCCGTTTAAACTGCAGGTGAGATACTGTCACAGCAGTTTTAGTGAACTGGTCCATCTTAGCAAATACAATCCTGAAAAACTGATTTTTGTATTCTGATCAAAGGTTTTCTAAAAACCCAAACACCCAGAATAAGAGAAGCAAAATTAATAGGTACTTTTTTCTGTATCCCTATAGAAACAAATTAATCATATACATTTATTTTATAAACTGCTACAAGCCTATAGCTTTATATACTCAAACTGTTCTTTATAAATCATATCTAAAAACATTTGCCCAATGTACCTTTACTTTTTTTTCCTTTTAATATCTTTATTAACATATAATGTATTATTAGCCCCAGGGGTACAGGTCTGTGAATCGCCAAGCACCTTTATTTTTAATTCACACACACACACACACACACACACACAGAAAAACTAGAAATAGAGTCACTTATAGAAAGCAGTTTTAACTATTAGGAAAAAAGACGTTTTGCAAAGCTCAATCAGTAAGCCACAAGTCCATTCTTTTGTTAGAATAATACAGTAAGACATAATGCTTCAATAACCGTAAGCAAACATACAAGTTGTGGGTATGCTAAAATAATAATATGCAGCAAAAGAATAAAATAAAAGAGTACTGCATTCTGCCCAAAATAAGCAAAAATATTTTTTCATAGAACAAAACCCAAATTAAAAATAATGTGCTAAGAAGTAACAAATTTTGGTGACTGGTATATGCTAAATAAGTTTTAATATTATTGTATAAACAGGGTAATAATCTGGATCATGGAAGTATTACAGCTAATATTAACATGATTAATAAACAGTGTGTTCTATATAGCTTATTCTTTTCGTGAACCATATTTTCTACAGCACTTTTTAAATAACCGAATTGGGTGGGGTAAGTTGAGTTTTAAAACCAACCATACAACTTTTCCTTAATAGCTGCTACTGTCAGTTCCAAAATGATGTGAGAAAGATTTACATGATGATTACAATGGGAATGTAGCAAACTGATTTCTTACTCTGGTTTCTCCCTTCTATATAGAAAAAAGAAAAAATTAGTATGTTCCTATAATCATACCTATTTTTTCTTCTCTGGAGTATTTATTTTAGTGGTAGCTAAATGTCTGTAGCATACTCATTATTTAGACAATCTCAATAATCAAGTTATCCACCCAGCTGTAAAGATTTACCACCTCTCACCTCTGGTAGAGCAGAAATGTTATTGTTCTCTAAATTTAGCTCTTCAAGGGCACTGCATTTTGCCAGTGATCTGGGTATTGCTGACAGTCTGTTGTATCTCAGACCAAGACGACTTAAACTGGACAGGTTTCCTGTGAATAAAAAAAAGGAATTTTTTTTAATCTGATAAACTTGTTAATTTCCTTTCTGACTTCAAATTACAACAGCTGGTATCATGTTTCAATGTCACATGTAGTGTGGCCAGCCTCTAGTTTTAAATTAAACAATATTACCAGCGTTAAAGAATTACAGATGGAGATGCTTGTGTCACACTTAACTTTTGGAGACAAATACTGTGATGTCTTTTAACTTTCATCATCTTTTTTTTTCTTTTTTTAAAGATTTTATTTATTTATTGAATACAGAGAGAGAGAGAGATCACAAGTAGGCAGAGAGGCAGGCAGAGAGAGAGGGGGAAGCAGGCTCCCCGCTGAGCAGACAGCCGGACCTGAGCCACCCAGGCCCCCCAACTTTCACCATCTTTCTGAAGTTTGCTCATTTATTTTTGCTTTGATCATTTTTCAAAAAGTTGCTGAATAACTTTCTTTCTTAGATGTAACACCACTATAATACTTACAGAAAATATTTATTAGCTTATAGCATAAATTAAGACTTGAAACCCTAGGAAGGCAGTCACTATGCCTCATAATCCTATCTAGTTATCATTCATCTGCATCTTTCCCTCTTGCTGAAGAAATCAGTGATTCAAGTTATAAGAAATCATTATATCAAGCTAATTTTTACTCTTTATATCTTCAAGGCAAAAATTCGTCATTGATAATGAAAATATTCTGATAATTAAATACCATAAGTATAGCCAGCTATAATGCAGAAAAACTTAGCAAACATTTCAATTTCTGTAGGAATTGTAATTGGAATTATTCCAGAGGTATACTATTTTAATTTACATTACTTTCTTATAATAGTGTCTGGAAACTGGGCCAAGAGTTTGCTGGTTCTGTTTAAGTAAGACTCCATTAGGCAGGCAGAAAACTGAATTTAAAGGCAACAATAAAAAACTATCTCTTAGCAAAGACAAGTTAATTTTGTGTTTAAAATGCTTTCTAAACTGCAGCACCAGGGTGACTCAGTCAGTTAAGCGGCTGCCTTTGGCTCAGGTCATGATCCCAGGGTCCTGGGATCGAGTCCCACATCGGGCTCCCTCCTCAGTGGAGAGTCTGGTTCTCCCTCTTCCTCTGCCTGCCGCTCTGCCTACTTGCGCTCGCTTGCTCTGTCAAATAAATAAAATCTTAAAGAAAAGAAAAAAAAAATGCTTTCTTAATTAATGAAGGATGTTTCACTAAATCTTTCTAATGATATTCTGGTAAGATACGTCAATTTCGGAGTGGGGAAAAACAAGCTGAGGATTAGATGACTTTCCAAAGCCCCAAAGAATTTAGAGATTAGAAGTAAGGGCAAGAACATTGTTATCATTGCACTATGACACTGAATATGATACAAATGTTTCTTAAAAGTTGGGTCTGCAGAAAATAAAATAATCTGCTTTGTGGTGGAGTATAATTATATTCATATTTGTAGTGGCAAAAAAAAAAACAGGGACAACCCATTTATTCAAGGATATATGAAGAATTCTTTAAACTGGAGACACCACAGTGTCAAGAGACAAAGAATTCTGCGTTATCTATGTGACTCGGGGCAAGTTACTTAACTGAATCTATTTCCTCATCCATAAAGTGGGGATACCAAATACTTGATAGGGTTGTCTAAGGGTTAAATACAACATGTGTAAGATATGTAGCACAATGACTGGTACATACATTCAAAACATGACTTTATTCTGTAGTATGTGTCTGTACTCTACTATATTTTATACCTATAAAATTATGTTACAAAAAATTTTAAGATGTGAAAGACTATGATGTTAAGTGAAAAAAGATAAGAAAAATTATGCATTTTGTATGATCTCAACAATGTAAAAAAAAAACAAGTAGAAAAGAATGGAAAGAAAACATTCAAACTAAGTTATCTCTGCATGGTAGAATTATGGAAGATTAATTTTTTTTCTGTGAACTTGTCTTTTTCCTAATTTTCTACAGCTTTGCCATTTAAAAACATTTTGATAAAGAAAAAGTCTGTAATTATGAAGTCATTTTAATTTAAAAGACTGCAATATCTTTATACCATTCTCTTTTTGAATGAATATTTCACATCATGGAGACGTTGTATACTAACGTAGAGGTAAGAACATTCAGACATTTTACATTGTGAGGTTTATCTTCTCCATAAAGTGTAGATACGAGCTAGATTATGAAAAAACAGAGCATAGTGGTTTGAATTCTTAAACAAGCACCCTGATTTTAAAAAGAGATGAAAAAACACCTAAGAAGCACCTTATAATAAGAGCCATCTGAGAATAATAAGCACAGACTCTAGCGTAAGATAATGTGAAGAGACTTATCAAAGCCACCACCTAGTTAGTGGAAAACTAGGATCAAACTCAGCTGGGTCCTTGCAACAAGTAATCATTCTTCAAGATCTTCATGGACTGTGCTCCAGTTAGCTTGCTGCCTCTTCACACAGAAGCATATGTTCACTCTTACTCCCAGGCTATCTGTCCATACTACTGTGCTGATGGAAAGCATTTTTACTCCATACTGAGTCCAACACACTTGTTCGAGAAGCCTTCCCTGGCCATTCTATCAAGATCTCATGGATCTCCCTATAAATCGGACTCATGACTGCATATTGTTTTCACGATAAAATGGCATCTAATTATACTTGTTTTTATGTTGTCAGTCATTTCATGGATTAGTAACCTTCCCCCAACAGGCTGAAAACTCTGTAAGTAAGAAACCTTATATATTTCCATCTCCCCAGAGAATGTTTCAGTGCTAAGCCCACAGCAGGCATTCATTCGTATTTTCTTAATTAACTGCAGAAGCTAAAGCATTTTCACTATTTATTTTTCTCTCCATTAGGAACAAAATGTTTAATCTTAAAACTGTATGAGGTGCTTTTCTTTGACCCATTCTCATTTTAAAATAGGGAGGGAAGGAAGAAATCAGTATTTTATCATTTGCCTATCCCATGCCCACTATAGCTACAACAAGGCCGGTAATGGTGGACATTTTCCTACAAGCAGTGATAATATCTGATTTTAAAGAACTTCAAAAATCTTATGGTAAAATTTTAATTTGCTGTATGAAGTTGGAAGACAGAAAAGGCAGTCAACCTTAGTGGGGAAAAAAAAACAACAACGGAAGACAGACCATCCCTTTCTTTCCTTCACACCACTGCTTCCCCTATGGAAGAAGCCTGATTCAATGTAAAATGGCTGAAGCATTTACCAAGGAGTCACTGCAATCTGCCAGTTGAAGAGTAGCACAAAGACCCCATATTTTTGCTCGAACTGACATCTCTCATTCAGTCACTGTTTAGAGCAGAGCAGTACACAAATACAGTAGTTTAAACATGATTTATTCTCATTAAAACCTAAAAGCTTTCTCTAATAACAAAGATGAGTATAACAAATTCTAAATACTTATCAACTCAAAAGCCCAATAGAACCAGATTCCCGAAATTTCTCTTCGAAAAGCAAAATAACTCTTGAACTTCTCACTTTTAAAATCAGAATAGGTTTCTAGAATTTAAAAATTACATGAAAATGATGTAGTGAAACCGCCACATGACTTTATCTAGTACTAAAATTAGTGGTTACTTAAACAAAAATAGTACCTCCATCTTTCCTAAACTTTTTCTTTCTTTTTCTCCCCCCCCAACCTTTTTTTTTGGTGTGGTAGAAATTGAACTTTAAAAAATGCAACCTAAGAGAATATGCTATTCTGATGAGAAACTCACGTGTGCAAAGCTCTTATCACTTTACTGAGAGCACGGCACATTAAGTCATCCACATTTTGCCAAAATCCATGACTCTCAACAAAATAAAAGAGGTGAAAAAAAATTAAGGATAAAATACCCAAATTCTCTTGTGCAAGGAAAAAAGCTGGACATCAGAAGTGTGACATTTTCTTTCAGTGATTGGTTTTATCATAAACTAAACTGCAACCTAGAAATCAAGCCATGGCTTGCTTTAATGTTGAGCTATGTGACTAAGAAAGAAAATCAACATTGCTGAGCTTCTGTGTATAAATGTAGGCTGATCACTGCCACTCACTGGCATTTAGCTTTTAAGTGCTTAACTTTGACTGTAAGTTGTTCTGTGCTCTGCTCTGACAGCTTGCTTTCTTATGCTGTCAGATTTTTAAATTACAGCAACATCAAATGGCTATGAATTAAAATTAGATGCTTTCAATTTCAGCAAATATAATCAGCATCTTTAGGTTAATTCAGTATAACTTGAGTGAAACTCAACTCAAATGATCTTAATTTTATTTTAACAAAGCAGCAAAAAAAAAAAAAAAAAAAAAATCAACAGAACAGGCACACAGCTCTAACAATGAAAATAATGTCAACGGTATTTTTTTTTTCCAGAAACACTGAACCAAAAAACTGAAAGCAAACTGAAAAGCAAGCAATATAAAAATTCTTAAATGTCAAAAACCCAAAAGAATGCCACCATTAAAAAGAAAACTAGTAAAGTTGTTATATGAATCTGAACTGTAATTACCTAAAACCTAATTACTTAAACTTTACTTGTTGATATAACCATAATTACTGTATCATTTCTTCAGAGCCCAGTGCAACAAAAGACCTCTGTGAATTGTTCTGTGCTCCAGCCTTGAAGGCAAGTTCTTGTTGCAGATTTCTCTCTCTATCTCATTTGAGAAGAAATAGAAAACCAAAGTTTTTCCTACTTGAGACCTCTAACCTCCCCCCCTCCCACCTATAGTTTCATAAAATCACTACAGATCACAGGAGATTTAATATCCAAGTTCATAGTTTGAAACAAAATGACTGCTGTTATGAAGTTTAATATTTTTCTTTCGTTCATAAGGGACTCTTGAATTAGAAAATATTTACATGAAAGAGAATATACATTTTATTCAACAGGGTAGACTAACGGTTAAGTCAGAGAAACTATAAATATGTTTTGAAGTACTCTCTCACTTAACTACAACCAGCTGTCCCCTCCTTACTTCCTTCTGCCACTTCTCCACATCCTGTGAGCTGTCAGTGATCCTAGCACTGCTCAGCCTGGATGTAAATGGCAGTGAGTACTGCGCCAAGGAGTGAGAAACTACTCTAGGAGTGTTTGTGTTAAATAAAGAAAGGGGTAAAAACATCTCGGTTTACTTATAAGAAAAAGAAAAGGCAAGGAAATAAAGTGATTTTTGGAAAACTTGATTATCAGGTGACAGTTAAAAGATCTCATTTCAATTGTGAGTTTACAGCAACTTTCTTTAAGTCCAGGAAAAGGCGAGTAGGGCAGCTGCTGCAGGACTTACATCAACTGTGCAGGATAGATGTGGATTTTTTTTAAAGTTACACTTTTCAAGAAGTAGAACAGGAAAAGACAGGAAAAATATCAGGAAAATTATATTCTAATAAAGTTTACCACTAAATGTTTTGGGTGAATTTCTCTTCTCTGATAAATGAGAGGGAGAATCTCAAAGGTCAATCAATTAAGACATGTTTTATAACAGACTAAGACCCAAATGTTTGAATTTCTCACCAAATCTCAACCTTCTGCTATACAATCAAAATACTGGGGATGAGAGAGAGATGGAAAAGGCAAAAGAATTTTTAATATACATGGTATATAATAAATGACAATATAAAAAATTTCAATAAATATTACTCACTGCTATTATTTGGATTAACAGCTATAAATACTCCATTTGCTGACAACTATCCAAAGCATGTAAAAATATTTACAATTTTCTTATTGTTAATGTTTCAGTCCTTATTGATTTCCAATACATATTTGTAATCTGATCATGCAGAATGTTCTAGAAGCCAGGCATTTATGTTATTCTGAGATAACACCTTAACCACAACAGATTAATAATGAAGCTAAATGCTTTCATATTAAGAAACATACTTAAAATACAGTAATTCTGGCAGGAAAGATATATAAAATTAAGAAAGCCAGGAGAAAGAAGTATACATGGAAAAGTGATCCTTTGTCAGAGGAAGTGAATCCAAAAGACTGTGACCCCAGTCCTCGAAAATGGAAGATCTTTATCACCCACAACCACCACCTATGTTTCTCTGTTTGCCAGGGCTATTCATTTTTGCACTCTAATTTCATCCCCGTTCCATTATTATTTGACACAACACAAATACAGACACATGCATAAAACATTAAACAAAATACTGCTGGACTATTTGAAAGAAAGAACAGCGCTGACTAATAACGATGCCCTGTATATATTTGATCAGCTGAAAGAGTACAGAAAATTATGTGGGTATTTAGGAGAAAGAGTCCTGAGCAGAGAGACCAAGAGGAATAAAGGCCCTGAGGCTAGAACTTGACTGATACATTTAAGGAGCAATAAAGTGTTCAGCATCAATCATATCCTAAGAAATACACAGTGACTAAGCATTGGTGACAGGGATAAGAATATTAACTTTATCACATTTCAAGCATCTTTAATTTTGGTTCCGTCTGATTTGTAGTAAACAAACTTTATTTTTCTTTCCAAAACTTCTGCTCAGCAGGGAGCCTGCTTCTCTTCCTCTCTCTCTCTATCTGCCTCTCTGCCTACTCGTGATCTCTGTCAAATAAATAAATGAAATCTTTTTAAAAAAATGATGTTTCTATAAAAAAAGATTATGCATTATTCTTTTCCCTTTACTGTTGCAACTAGTTGGTTATTCAAAATAAGCAAACTTACAGACATATCTTGCAATGTAAGAACATACAACAGAAGCTAAGTGTATCTATGTAATTCAAGAAAACTATAAAAAGTATATAAACTATATAAAACTATCAAAATTGAACCTATATTTTGATTGGCTCAGAGTATCCCAGGGAATAGGACTCTGGAAAATCAACACTGAGAAACATAATGGAGTTCTTAAATTTCAGAAATAAAGGAAAGTACTCTGGGTGGCCAGGCAAAAAGATTAAGTCACAATGGGAAAAAATTGGACTGGCTTCATACTTTTGTACATTCAATGCCAGAAGATAGTACAACCATGTCTTAGTTTTACTAAGATGCTTAAGGAAACAAAGCTGGACCCAATGATTTTTATATCCATCCAAACTGTTCAAGTATAAAGGTTACAAACATTCTATAACTAGGGAACTATTTATTTATGAACCATTTCTGAGAAAACTCCTGTAAGACTGACTTGAGCCTACCCAGAGATGACTGGGGCAACTATGACAACGCAGGACTGTTGATGAACATTAAGAAGAAAAACTACAGATCAGGATAACAAGATATACCATAAATGTTACATGTCCCAAAAAGTGTCATCTGACAAAAATTAGGAGGGGAAAAAAAGACAAAAAAGGACAGGTAGTAGAATAAATGCACTGGTTGCCTCACCTATGTCACTCTACTCAACAAAAGAAAAGTAAATTAGAAAGTATTCTGAACAGAAGAAAAACACAATAGATCAGGATTGGTGAAATGCTACTAAAGCAGTACATAAGGGGAAATTTATAGCACTAAATGCACACATGAGATAAAATCTTCAATGTAAGAACATACAACACAAACTATATTGATATGTCATTCAAGAAAACTCATGAAAAAACAAAAAAACAAAAAATTCACATCAATGACCTCTAAACTTCCACCATAAGAAACTAAAAAATAAAACTCAAAACACATAAAGGGAAAAAATAAAGGTCAAAGTGGAAATCAGTGAAATAAAAGTCAGAGAAACAATACAGAAAAATCAGTAAAATTTAGAGATAATCAATTAAATTGACACAATTCTAATCAAACAGTTAAAAAAAAAAAAATCTAAGTTACTGATACCAGGAATGAGAGAAGCTGACATTACAACAGATTCTATAGACATCAAAATAATAAGGGAATATTATAAACAATTTTATGCCTATTAAATGTGACAAATGAAATGGACCCATTCCTTAAAAAACATAAATGATTAAGTTTGCTCAAGAATAAAGTGGGGGGGGAGGCGCCTGGGTGGCTCAGTGGGTTAAAGCCTCTGCCTTCAGCTTGGGTCATGATCCCAGGGTCCTGGGATCGAGCCCCACATTGGTCTCTCTGCTCAGCGGGGAGCCTGCTTCCCTCTCTCTCTCCGCCTGCCTCTCTGCCTAGTTGTGATCTCTCTGTCAAATAAATGAATAGATTCTTTAAAAAAAAAAAAAAAAAGAATAAAATGAGGGTCGGGGCTCCTGGGTAGCTCAGTCGTTAAGCGTCTGCCTTCAGTTCATGATCCCAGGGTGCTGGGATAGAACCCCAGATCGGGCTCCCTGCGCGAGGGGAGGCCTGCTTTTCCCTCACCCATTCCCCCTGCTTGTGTTCCCCTCTCTCGCTGTATCTCTCTCTGTCAAATAAATAAATAAAATCTTTAAAAAAAAAAAAAAAGAAAGAAAGAAAGAAAAGAAAAAGAATAAAGTGAGGGGCACCTGGGTGGCACAGTTGGTTAAGCCTCTGACTCTTGGTTTCAGCTCAGGTCGTGATCTAAGGGTTGTGGTGGAGTCTCATGCAAGGCTCCGCGCTAAGTGCAGAGTCTGCTTAAGACTCTCTCTCTCTCCCTCCCGCTCTCTCTTTCTCTGCCCCTCCTCCCTCTCTCTAAAATAAATCTTTAAAAAATAAAAAAGTGACAATCTAAACAGCTCTGTATCTATTAAAGAAATTGAAAATTTTTTAAAGATTTATTTATTTATTTTAGAGAGAGAGCGCAGGGGAAGGAGCAGAGAACCCTTAAGCAGACTCCGCACCAACACAGGGTTCGATCCCAGGACCATGAGAGATCATGACTAGCGGCAAAATCCAGTCCGCCGCCCAACAGGCGCCCCAAAATTGAAAATGTTTTTTTAAAAGCGTACCTATAAAGAAAAACCCTGGCCCCACTGACTTCACTGATAAATCTTACCACATATTAAAGGAAGAAATAATGCCAAATTTATACAAATTGTTTCCCCAAACTGAAGAGTACGAATCACGTTCCTACTTACTATATGTGGCCAGCATTACCCAGAAACTGAAACTAGACAAAGAACAGGTTTTATAACATTATATGTCACTATATGGTACATCCAAAGCAATTAAGTAAATCTAATTTTTAAAACTTCTACCAGAATGTATCTTTTTCATTATGTCTTCTTGAACATCAATCACATTATCTGGGTTTTTTGTCAAGTTCAGGGAAAGACTGTAGAATTATATTTTATTTTGTTTCTTCATTATATTACCTCTATTATCGTTCTAGAACTTCTAGTCCTTTCTCTCATGACTCCTCATCACTTACTTTGTATCCTTCTATTTTTTTGTTCTAGATTCTAATGGACTTCTTACACTTACCCTACACATTTCTATTTTGGTCTTTGGATATGTTCATTCTATTACACAGTATTTCCCATTAAATTAAACTTTATATGGCAAAGGTATTTCTAAGGAATGTATTATTTCCTTTTTTTTGCACCAGTCTGATCATGTTTTATAAATGCAATAAATATCTTTTCTATGCTTTTTTTCTTCTAGGTTCACTTTTCTTTGTTCATCCTGGCCATTTCAATAGATTTTAAGATAGAAAAGCAAAGGGGCGCCTGGCTGGCTCAGTCCTTAAGTGTCTGCCTTCTGCTCAGGTCATGATCCCAGGGTCCTGGGATTGAGCCCCGTATCAGGCTCCCTACTCAGCAGGAAGCCGGCTTCTCCCTCTCCCACTCCCCCTGCTTGTGTTCCCTCTCTCGCTCTCTCTCTCCGTCAAATAAATAAATAAAATCTTTTTAAAAAAAAAGAAAAGCAAGAAATAATTGTGTGCAGTCTTTACTGATCCAGAAATCAGATTTTTTTATTTATATAGGAAATCTGGTAAAATTCTTAAGAATATAGTAGAATAATTCACTGTAAGTTGTACACCATCTTGCCTTTCAGAAATAAATCTAATGCAGGTAACTAGATAACTAGAATACTTAGTCTGTTGCTACTACAAACAGTAATGTGATATAAAGAATTCGGGGCCAAGAATCAGGAAGATATAGGTTCTAATGGATAGCTATTATATCCTAAAGAAGTCTCAGATTAGTTGTCCTGCCACCTAGAACAGTTTATTGTAACATATTAAAAAACTCCTTAATAATTGCTTCTGTTTCAAGTAATGATAGACTAGCTAATTCAGATAAACCCTCCCACCAAAAAAAGTTAAATATACTTCCAAAACAAAAATCAGAGAGCTAACAAGATAATGACTAATTACCAGGCCAGATACCAGCTGGAAACCCAAGAAATAAGCAAATAATGGAGAAAATTTTGTCCTAAGAGTGCTTCTCTAACTGGAAGACACAGCTGATAAGGCATGTTTTTCTGCCTAGAGTCAAAATCTACAACCAGCCAAGGGTGGGAAGTCTAGAAATCAGTACCAACTGGGATACTACAGGGTTCTCTCCCCAGCAATAAGGGTAAACCAGAGGTAAAATAGTCCTCCAATCAGTCTACAGATTACCTGGGAATGACCTGGGGGACCAGAAAAATTTCAAACCTTAGGATACAGATGGATTCAAGTGGTCACTTAGGTACCTGACAGAAACAAACAAAAATCCTTCTGGAGAAAGATATCACCGTTATAGGCCTCTTATGATATAATAACAGAACCTCATAAATGTTCATTACTGCAATTACAAAAATTAAGTCCAGGTGTAATTTTCCTAAATAAACATTACAGTATCCTATAACACAACAGTAACTAAAAAGGTGTCCAAACTTTTAAAAATTTGCTTTACTGTTTGTATAAATTTATGGACATTTAGAAAAATAAAACTGTGTAAATACAGAACATTTCATAGCAAGGACACTTCAACTTTTTGAGTCTGGCTAAGTCTTTGAAACACATTTTGTACTTCAAGGCATCTCTTCTCTTAGCCCCTTCAACAGTGGAAATGAACAAGCTTTAAGTTACACTGCCCTTGTTTTAAAGACTAAACAGCAGTGGTTTTATTTTTTCAGTATGTTTGCTTTAGCAAAGAAGAGACCACACCCTATATAATAGCACGGAACATTCTGAAATAAGCAAAAACAAAAATGCACCCATTCTGCAATTTCAACAGCTTTAATAAAATATATACTCAATATTCAATATTCCAAATTCTATCTTCTTTATAATCTGATCAAATTCATTTCCTAAAACCTAGTTAGAAATGGAAATAAAAAGTCTTGCTATTTTGACAATAGTGAATTTTAATCCTTTAACTTTTATTATAGAAATGCACCAAAAATAGTCTTTCTAATGTTCAGGTAGCTATAAATGACTATCAATATAATCCATACCTATAGTATCTGGGAGGTCTAGCAGTTCATTGTGCTGCAAGTCAAGGTTGGTTATCTGTGTGCAGTTTCCAATCTCCTTTGGGAGGTGTTCAAGTTGATTGTGAGCTACATCCAGCGTAATGAGGTTACATAATTCACCTGTAAAATTGGCCAACATAAAAATTTAACAAGAATTATTAAAGAATACATTAATACTGAAGGAAAGAAAAAAAAAACTCTTCATTTCTATATCATAATTATACCTTTATGGAAAATGTAAAAATCAAACACAAGCTCTGAAACTTATTAGAAAAGGACATCTTAAAATATTGAATCATTATGTTGTACGCCTAGAACTAATGTAATCTGTCAATTATACCTCAATAAAAAAAGAAGAAAATGACATCTGATAAAGTTAAAAATATAAATAACCGCCAACTAATATTACACATGTAGTTTTAAATAACCAATCAACCACATTTATGTTTGTATATTCCATACTTTAAGTAGCGCTCACTAATTTTTTTTAACCAAATTCAACACAGTAATATATTAGATTCATCTTGAATTCGACGGTCACCTTCTACCTCAAAATATATATATAAAATCTCAAATAGGCATATGTTCTGTTATATAAATATACAAAGTGAGATTATAAGTCAAAAACTGCTTCTAGATTTTAATAGTACTCCACAAGGATAGAAAATAAGGTATATTTCTCCACATTCTAGTTGAAAGGGCTGTACTGGCAATTTAGATTATTCTTAGTGTTATTCTGCAACATTCTTTCTTGCAGAATTCTTTATTCGAAAGTACTATTCAAAAACTAATTTGTATAAAAAAATTAAAAAAAAAAAAAAAACTAATTTGTAACAGCTACATTGGTTCTCTCATGACTTCCCTTTTTTCCCAAAGGCATTAGTTAATAAGTTAATAAGTTAATAAGATAAGCAAATAAAGCGCATGAAACTGAAAAAACAATGCGTCTAGGGCACATCATTAAGCCGTATTACTATAAACACAGGTAACAAAGAGAAAACAGGTAAACTGAATTTCATCAAAATTAAAAACATACGTGCATCAAAGGACACTATCAAAAGAATGAAAAGGCAACCGACAGAAGGGAGAAAATATTTGCAAAAAGGATTAATATCCAAAATAAAAGATCTCTTACAATTCAGCAAGTCCCCAATTTATAAATGGTTAAAGAACTTCAATAGACATTTCTCCAAAAAATATACAAATGGCCAATAAATACATGAAAAGATGCTCGACGTCACTAATCATTAGAATAATCAAATCAAAACCACAATGAGACACCACTTCACACCCACTAGAATGGCTATAATCAGAAAAAACAGAAAATAACAAATGTTGGCAAGGAGGTGGAGAAACTGGACCCTTGTGCTTTACCACCCAGGTTTTCAGGGTGAAGACAGAAGAAAAATCCTTTCCTGTTTTTCCCTAGGCATTGCATATTCCAACTGCAGAAAATCAAAGGCAAAGACAAAATTTTGGAAGAAGTTAGAGGATAAAAGCACCTTACTTTTGGAGAAACAAGGATAAAAACCATATATTCAGACTTCTCTTCAGAAAAGCATGTAAGCAAACAGAGAATGCAATGAAATATTTAAAGTCTTGAAAGAAAAAAAAAAAACAAACCCAACCAACCTAAAGTCTGTATCCATTGAAATTATCCTTCCAAGTAAAAGAAAAATAGACTTTCTCAGACAAACAAAAATTGAGGGAGTTTGTCACCAGCAGACCTGTCTTACAAGAATACTAAAAGAAGTTCTTCAAAAAGAAGGAAAATGATATAGGTTAGAAACTTGGATCTATATAAAAGAAGAGCATTGGAGAAGTAATAAAGGTAAAATATTTTCTCACTTTTTTTTTTTTTAAGGCTTATTTTTGCTAGAGAGAGAGCAGAGAGTGAGCACACTTGGGGGAGGAAGGAGCAGAGGAAGAAGCAGACTCTCCTTTGAGCAGGAAGCCCAATGTGGGACTTGATCCCAGGACCCCAGCTGGGATTACGACCTGAGCTAAAGGCAGATGCTTAACGACTGAGCTACACAGGTGCCCCAAATATTTTCTTACTTTTAATTGATCTAACAGATATTGGTTTGTTCAAAGTATTAGTAGCAACAATATATTAGATGATTACAGATTAAGGATCAATGAAATGAATGACAGCAATGTTATAAGGGACAAGAGGGAGGAACTGGGAATATTGTTTTAAGGTAACCGCATTACCCCTATGAAGTGGTACAGCATTATGTGAAAGCAGACTTATAATCAGCTATAAATGCATACTGTAAATACCAGGATGACCACATACATACAAATAAAATTAAAAGAAGTATAAGCAATATGTTAAGAGAGAAAATGAATAAAATGTTCAATTAAAACCAGATAAGGCTGGGGCGCCTGGGTGGCTCAGTGGTTAAAGTCTCTGCCTTCGGTTCAGGCATGATCTCAGGGTCCTGGGATCCAGCCCGTGTCATGCAGCCCCGCGTCATCCGGCTTCCTGCTCCGCAGCGAGCCTGCTCCTCCCCCTTCACCGCCTGCCTCATCTGCCTACTTGTGATCTTTGTCTGTCAAATAAATAAATAAAATCTTTAGGAAAAAATAAAACCAGATAAGGCAAAAAAAATGATGAACGACAAAAATAAGTTCAGCTAATAATAATAGTTACAAATATAACTGATATTTATCCAACTCATCAGTAAACACTGTAAATGTAAATAATCTAAATGCACCAAATAAAAACCAAGAGACTGTCAGAGAGGATAAAAGAAGAAAGACTCAACTGCATGTTGTTTTCAAAAACTCACTTTAAATTACATAATGGTAAATCGAACAATTCTCCAAAACATAACAATCATTAAAGTTTGTATACCTATTTATCTCTGTATCTAGTACAGTGCTTAGTACATAGCATCATGTTAACTTAAAGAATAAAAGAAGACAAACTGAGGAAGATAAAATTTGGATTCTAATACTCTTAAAGCCAGAGGTAATAAAATACTTTTTTAAAATTTGCCATCATCTTTTCTAATAAATATTTGAAATTTAGTACCTATGAAAATAACTTCTACTATTCTAAAGAAGATACACAAGCCCAAAAGTGTACAGAGTTGAGGCAAGTAAATAAAACAAACTGGAAGAAGACTATGACTAACTTTACCCATTTGGAACAGCTAGGATTCAACTCAGATCCATTACCACTATATTGCAGGACTTTCAACTTCAGTACCATGACATTTTGGACTGGGTAATTCTTTGCTATATGAGGCTGTCTGGGGCATAAGCAGCACCCCCAGCCTTTACTCATTAGATGCCAATAGCACCTCCCAAATAATAACAATCAAAACTGTCTCTAGACATTAACAAATGTCCTCTGTCACAACACTGCAAAAATTGCTCTCAGTTGAGAATCACTGCTACATTGGAGTAAGAAAGTTCAATACCGTCCAATCCTCACATTTTTCAAACGAAGCTGGAAATCTAGATCTTCAAATAAAATCTTCAAATGCTAAAATGCTAACAACTAATTCTTAGGTTAAAACAGAACAAAACACTGTGTTACTGAACATGTTTGTGGGCTTTTTTTCAGTATTCAGGATGCCAGTTTGACATCTCTGAACATAAAAACAAATTAGTTACTAACATTTTAGGACAGAAATTTGCATATGACTACCTAATATTAAAACTAAGAAGTGTTTTTAAAAAGCAAAATATAATCATCGAGACCCAATTAAAGTTAAACTTTTTTGATGTGTGTAAGTCACCACCTGGCAACTGGATTATTTTAAACATATATTCTCTCCAGAAAGTTATCCTCCAGCAATACAACTCTCTGCAAAGTCAGGATATCATGGTAATAGTGACACATTAGGAATAGCATCACCTAATAACACTAATACTTCTTTCTCACAATTTAGTAATCCCTAAATATTCTCAAAGTGCTTAAAACTCAGGAAATGTGATTTAATTTTTTTAAACAGCACAGAAAAAAATAACATGATTTTAAAATCTAGTCTGTTAGTCCCTGAAATACAGTACACTCAAAATGAAATTACCTATATTATTGGGAGTAAAATCTCAAAGTTATTTTAGGCTTTTCCCAACATCTACATATAAATTTTAGGAACCACGAAGAACATTTTCAGAATAGATTTTGTTCAGTCCAAAGAAAAAGTCTAAGAAACTTCAGGGAAGTTTATAATTTATACATAGTTCCCATAAAAATCTAAAATATTTTCAAAACTAATCCAAAACTTTGTATTTAATGCAATTAACAAAACATTTTTAATGTTGGTGGAGGGATGTGTTTAAGATCTCTTTTCTTTGGAGTTAACACTCGTAACTGCCCAAGCTCCTCTTGTCCATAGTCAAATAATTAGAAACATTTGAAAATTGTGAATATATGACAAATTCTGTATTAGACATTGTGTCAAGATAAGAGCCTACATTATAATTTGTAAGTAATTCAAATATTAAATATATAAGCAGTTCATGAAATACTTATACACAACTTGTTATTTCTATACTCTGTCCAGCTACATAGTACTTTTAAACATGTTTCACCACATAGGATTCAAATATGATAAAAACAAAACAAAACAATATGTAAATCCATCCCAAATGGTTCTCAAAGATAATAACTAAGGTTTAAAAGTGACTTGCCTCTGAATGGGTTTAAGAGTGGTTTTTATTTCCTACTTTATTCATTTGTATTTTGTGATTTTTCTTCATTTTGTACATTTTTTTATTCAAAGAGAAAAAAGGGAGATTCAAAGAGGTAAACACTAGCAGTCTCTCCTACACTGTTCACAGAAGAGCATTTTCTGACCCATAACAGAAGTTCCCCATCTATGGAGCAGATATATCTTTTAGTGAAAACAAATGCATCATGCTATCATACTGTTAACATCAGCCATTAATATTACGCATCTTATGACTCATATTCCACACTCATTAAGCAATCTTTTGATTTTAAATTTGACTTCCCACACATTTGCCTACAGAGAGAACATGGACTTCATTCATTTATCCACTCTACAAATGCTTATGAAACACTTACTAGACACTATCCCAGAGGATGAGGATACAGTAATAGAAGAAAAAAAAAAGATAAAATGCCTGCCTCCATAGAACTTATATTTTAATAAGGAAAAAACAAATTAACAAGTAATCAAGCGAGGAAGTATTAAGAGCTATCAAAGAAAATAAAGCAAGATAAAAATAAAAGAATGTGATGGGGAAAGAGAGTGAAGGTGTTGGTAATAAGTAAAAGGGAAAGAAATGCTGATGAAGTGCCATTTGCAAACAGACCTGTGCTTCAGGATTCTCTCTCCCTCTGACCCGTCCCCTGCTCCTACATGCTCCCGCACTCTCACACTCCTGCGTGTTTCTCATTCATTCTCTCTCTGGAATAAATGAAAGGAAAGAAAGAGAGAGAGAGAGAAAGAAAGAGAGAGAGAAAAAGAAAAGAAAAGAAAATGGACCCAAATAATGGGAGAGGGAAGAAACAATGAGAATTCTCGGGGAAGAATGTTCCAGGCTGAGTGAAGAACAAGCACAAAGGCTATGAGGCTATAGAGTTCAAAATGCAACAGAAGGTCAATGTGGCTAGAATCATGATTAAGGAATCAGGTGGTAGGAGATAAAGTAGCCCTGGATCAGATCCACTGATCTGATCTGTAGGCTAAGATAAAGAGTTCAGCTTTGACTAAGAAATGAGTGGTAATCGTAGTAAGAGTGTTTATTATTGTTTTTATAGTTTTATAGTTTATAGTTTCAGGTTTACAGAAAAACTACACAGAAAGTACAGAGAGTTCCCATAGATCCTTTCCCCTGCACAGAGTTTCCCCTATTAACATCTTCCATGAAGTGGTACATTGTTACAGTTGATAAATCAATATTGATACATTAATATTATTAACTGAAAGTTCTTATTTTATATTAGCATTCACTCTTTGTGTTGCCCAATTCTAGGGGCCTTGATAAATATATAATATGGTGTACCCATCATTACAGGTATCATATAGAATAGTTTAAATAGGGGCACCTGCGTGACTCAGTCAGTTAAGCATCCAACTCTGGTTTCAGCTCAGGTCATGATCTCATGGCTGGGGGATCTAGCCCCACATTGAGCTTTGTGCTCAGTCAGAGCCTGCTTCAGATTTTCTCACCCTCTCCCTCACTCTTTCCCTCAAATAAATAAATAAAATCTTAAAAAAAAAAAAAAAAAAAACCTAGCCTAAAAATCCTGTGTTCCATCTACACACTCACCCCTCTTTCCCTCTCCCAGAGCCCCTAGCAACCACTGATCTTTTACTTTTGCCTAAGCCAGAATGTTAATATATAGCTGGAATCACATAAGATGTAGACTTTTTCAGATTGGCTTCTTTCATTCAAAAATATGCACTTAAGGTTCCTCTATGTCTTTTAGTAGCTTGATAGTTCATTTATCACTGAACAATATTCCATTGTATGGTTTTACCACAGTTTGTTTACCCATTCATTTACTGAATGATATCTTGGCTGCTTTTAATTTTTAACAATTATGAATAAAACTGCTAAAAACATTTTGTGTTGTTTTTTGTATGGACATGTTCTCAACTCATTTGGGTAAATAACTAGGAGCATGACTGATGGACTGTAATAGTAAGACTATGTTTAGCTTTGAAAGAATTTGCCAACTGTCTTCCAAGTGTCTATACCATTGTGCATTCTCACCAGTGACAAGTAAGAGTTTGCATCTACATTTGGTGTTGTCAGTGTTTTGGATTTTAGCCATTCTAATAGGATGTAGTGATGGTGGTGGTATTTTGAAAGAATCTTACAGGATATAAGGGAGACTTATGGAAAAGCAATAATAATGTGATAATGTTTTCCCTCAAAAAATAAACTCTATCCTGGAAAATTAAGATCTACATAAAAACATATACAAGTAGAATGCTGTAAACATAAAGTAGGAAGTATATAGGGGCACCTGGGTGGCTCGTCAGTTAAGCATCTGACTCTTGATCTCAGCTCAAGGCTTAATCTCAGAGTCATGAGTTTGTGGAATTTACTTAGAAAAAAAATTTTAAAAGTAGGCGGTATAAACACATACACAAAGTGATGGATAGGGAGCACCTGGCTGGCTGTCACTGGAGCATGCAAGTCTTGATTTCAAGATTGTGGGTTCAAGCCCCACATTGGATATAGAGATTACTTAAAAATAAAAATCTTAAAAAAAAAAAAAAAGGGGGGGTGGGCAAATAGAGAAGGAAGATTCTGGCTGGGTGGATTAGGAAAAGCTAGATTTAAAAAGATGGTCAGAAACAAAGACAAGAAGATGGAAGGAAAGAAAGGAAGGAAGGGAGGGAGGAAGGAAGAGAGAGAGAAAGAAAGAAGGAAGAAGGAGAAGAAATAACAATAAGAGGTAATCAGGGAGGCAAGAAAATCATAGACTCCAATTCTTTTGTTAGGGATATATTCAACAGAAATGAGTCCATATATTTACCAAGAGACTTATATTACAGTAACATAGTAGCACTATTTGTATTAGCTCCAAATTACAAAGTACCAAACAACAGAATGGATAAATAAATAGTGGCATACTCACACAATGAGATATTATGCAATAACAAGAATAAAACTATCTCTAACTACATACACCAATTATGATGAATAATGCCAAGAGGAGAATTCAAACACAAAAACATATACAGATTAAGGATCCATTTATATAAAAACAAAGAAAATTAACTGTTAGTAGAAGTCCGTATACTAAGTTTACTCTTCATGGGAATAGTGACTGATAGACGGATCTCATGGGTGGTCTTACTGTTCTATTTTTTTAATTTGGATACTGATACCATACAGTTTGCAAACAGTCTTCAGTTGTACATTTATGATGTATCAATAAAAAGATTAAAAAAAAAAAGCCTCTGGCCCAAGCACCTGCTTTGGACATGCCTTAAACTAAACCATGGCATAAAACCAGAAAAAGCCATTCCTTAAATTTGTGTTAGATGGATTATCTTCAACATATCTTAGTAAAATGTTGTTTTTTTTCCTCTGTGGAAATTCTCTAAAGTCTAAATTAATTCCACTTTGAAAAACTTATTCTCTTTTTGCCTTGTCTTTAGAGGAGGCAAAGGTTGCACACTATACCCAAGACTTTTTAAGCATGGTGTTACCCTATATCCAGACAATGAAGCAAACTGGACATATTCCTTCTCAAAGGTGACAACACTGTCTAGACTCTTGTTGGAATTCTTCCTGCTATTTCTCTGAGCAATATAGCCTCCCAGGTTACTCTAATATATTAAACCCATTTTCATTTTGTAATACAGGAAGTGTTACACATGCAAAAAGAAGTGGGACACAGGATGCCTGATATCTAGAAGTCAGATAGTTGAGATATAAAACATTATAATGTTCATCAAACAACAGAAGAGTGATTTTAGGAAGAGAAAAAAAATGTTCCCCTTCTGGAGACTGCAAGTTATTAAAATGCATTTAAGTACCAAATTCCTAAGGAATATTTGGAACTTTTTTAAGTTTCCACTTTTTCCACATCTTATTTTAGAAAGATCTTTGACTTTTAGTAATTGTTAAAAATATTTTATATGTGGCTTTGTTCAGAGTAGCTTAACAAATACTTGATTAAATAAGTTACAAACTAAATGTGTGGGGTTTAACCAGGAACAAAGAAACATTACTATACAAACATCTGGATACACTATTGTCCCTAAAACGTAACAGAAAATAAATTACTGCTCTAAAAGCATTAATTCAATCAGTCTGAAAAAAATTCCTATGTTTATGTTCTCTTTACCAGGCACAATACTAGGCCCTGAAGATACAAAAAGACTACAAGACACTGAATACCTGTTCCCATGAAACTTAAAATTAGTAAGAGACAACACGTGATTTGATGGAAGCCAGAGAGGGCTCTGCTTATGAAATTTTACCATTAAGAAGCCATTCTTTAAAGATATTCAAGGCCTTTCATTATCAAAGTTCTTTATCTTTAGGGTGACCATCTCATTCACTTCATCACTCAACAAAAATTTACTGTGTATCTACTAGAAATTAAGCAGTGAACAAAATAAAGTCTATTCTCAAGGAGCTTACTTACATTCTAGTATGCGCCAAAGGAAGCATCAGAAAATAAGGAAAGTGCTCTAATTGTTAATAACACTGAAAATGTTAAGGCTGTAAACAAAAGTAAAGCAAGGAAAGACAGCTGGAAATAAGAGTGTCTGGAGCAGCAAGGAGGAACTATGTGCATATATGAACTGAAACACAGGACATGTTAGAGGGAGAAAGGAAAAGAAAACACATTTGGAATCCCAGATACCAAACTAAGGAATATGGACCTTTTTGATCAGGTAATAAGGTACAATTTAAAGTTTCTGAACAAGCAGAACATTATTCTAAAAGTCTATTTTCTCACAGATTTGAAGGAATGGATTGGAGAAGGCAGAATTAGGAAGCACAGTCTATTAGGAAGCTATTGCAATTAGCCTGAATAATACAATATGAGGGCCTACAGTGAATAATCACAAGCAGTTGAATGAACAGGCCCCTACACAAGCAACTAAGAGACATGGAAATAGCAATAGGGATGTAGTAAATTATATACAACAAAGCGGTTTTGTTTCTTTCACAGGTGGTTGTGGACCTACATTCTGTAAAACACAAAATTGCATTCTTGGATGTTCCAGCAATGTCACATTGTTGATACAAGATTCTAAATGCTTGCTTTTGATTTATTGTTAACTTGTGACAAACTGGTGACAAAAAAAAAAACTGGTCGGCCAGCAACCTGTCTGGTGATTAGGCCACATTTGACCCGATCTAGAATACGAAAAAAAAATCCTAATTCCAAGATCTTGAACCTGAGTTGACAGAGAAAATAATGACGTAATTAAAACAGAGAAACAGAACCCAAAAGGAAGAGAAGTGTTTGGTAAGGAGTTATATTTTGATCATGCTGTATTTAAGATATCAGTGAGACATACAGGTAAAAATTTTTGGTTAATTGGGAAAAAAATAAACAGGTAAGAAAATATTGTCATCATAGAACATTTTTGTCCCAAGAGAGTTGGGGTTAAGATCTAAAGAGTCAAATATTGGTCTTCTGACTAATGGTAATAATGGAGTACTAGATAAATTATTTTATTTTTAAATTTTATTTATTTATTTGAGAGTGAGAGAGAGAGAGCATAAGGTAGGGGAGGGTAAGAAGAAGAAGCAGACTACCCACTGAGTAGGGAGCCCAATGTGGGACTCAATCCTGGGACTCCAGGATCATGACCTGAGCCAAAGGCAGTTGCTTAACTGACTGAGCCACCAAGGCACCCTGGATAAATTATTTTAATAACACTATACAAAAGCATGCAGAGAGATTCAAAGCAGAAACTAGAACAAATTCAACTCCTGCAAAAAGGGAACTATGCTAAGCAGACTTTTAAGATGGCCCCAATAACCCTATCTCATGTATAACTATATACACTGCATAATTAACCCTCCCCTGAGTGTGCACTGAACTCAGTGACATGTTTCTAAGGAAGAGAATATAAGAACAGTGAGGAGATGTCACATCTGTGATTAGGTTACAAAAGACTATGCTCTTATCTTGCTACCACTCTCTCTACTGCCTTCTCAGCTTGCATTCTTTGATAAAGCAAGCTGCCATGCTAGAGAGATCCATGTGGCAAAGAACTGAGGGCAGTTTCCAGCCAACAGCCAGCAAGAAGCTGAAGTCCTTAGTTCAACACCCTGCAAGCAAATGAATCCTAAAAACAACCACATGGGCTCAGATGTGGAGCCTTTACCAGACATGACTTCAAGATGGCACCCCAGCCCTGGCTACCACCTTGAGTAAAAGATCTTGGGAAGAAACCCTGAATCAGATGATCCAGCTAAGTTGTGCCTGATTCTAAACAAAGACAGTAGTAAATGAGTGATTTTTAAGAGCTATGCTTCAGAGTAATTTCTTATGAACAGTAGATAACTTACATAAAAAATTACACTGGCTATGATCCACATTTGTTAAGGCTTTTACCATGAAGTTACTCACAAATCTGGCAGCAGAAAATAAATCTCAAGTAGAAAGTTAGAGTCCAACTGACCTGAGAAGCCAGAGGGCAAGGTCTAGGATCTATGACAATGGCTGAAATTCAAGGTTGCATATCCTGGAAAGACTGGAGTACCAAAACTTGCATACACATACCACTCAAATTTTTGACTGACTCCAAAAGTACACTCATGAGAGAGAAGACTGCAAGGAGCCCAGGGGAAAAACAACAGCTAGAAGCTAAAAGAGCCAAGCACAGATTTTGACAACTGCCATCTATAGTGGATAAGTTTTTGGAATTTCAGTCCTGCCAAGTTAGAAGGGTCAGAAAACAGTATCTCAAAAGAGCCATATTATAAAAATAAAGACCATATATCAAGACTAAATCTCAAAAAACTACAATATCTCAAATTAAAATTTCATGTGCACGGCATTAACAATAGATTTAGACACTGAAAAAGAAATTATATATAGCAATTAAAAAAGCAATAGGAAATAATCTAAAACACACATAAAAAATGAATACAGCATCAATAACCTGAAAGGTAACATAAAGAGATACAATATACAGGTAGTTAGAAATCCACAGAATAAAAAAACAAAGGTGCCAAAATCAAGAAAATTTCAAGAAATAATGGCTTAAATCTTTCCAGCTTTGATGAAAACCATAAACCCAGAGATCCAAGAAGCTCATAAACTCCAAGCAGCTGGAAACCAGGGACAAAGAAAAATATTTTGTAAATATACAGAGAAAAATAAAACACAGAAACAAAGATAAGAATAATAGCATAACTGTTGCCCAAAGCTAGGCAAGCCAGAAAAAAAAAAAACAAAGAAAACCAAATAAAACCCAGAGACACAGGAGAGAGAAGTTTAAAATACAGGAAAAAGGAAAAAAAGAAAAGGAAAACTGTCAAACTAGAATTCTATACTAAGAAAAATAGCTTTCAAAAATAAAATCAAAAGGCTTTGAGACAAACAAAAGCCTGGAGAATTCATTATGAGCATACACACACTACAATATATATAAAGGAAATTCTTCGGAAAAAAAGAAAACAGAAATTCAGATCTACATATAAAGGACGTTAAGTACTAGAAATGGTAAATTCATGGGTAACTATGAAAGAGGTTTTTTGTTTTGTTTTACATTTTGTAATATCTTTAAAAGATAATAAAGAAGGATGACGGCATGGCAAAAGGCACAGGAACCAACCTAAGAGTCCACAATAACCAAAGGTGGAACTGGGCAATAAAATAATAAGAATCACACTGAATTGGAACCCAAAGAATAGAATAAATGAGTCCAGACTGATATAAATCAAGTAATGGAACAAATATATATATGAGGGAGAGAAAGGACAGCTCCTCCCTATAGAAGAATATTACATAATGCAAAAGAAATGAGAGAAATTTTTTAAAAATCACCATTAGAATACAGTACTAATTATTTCAGGGAAGATCAAGATCCATCAGTGAATGCTAAAATCAGGGAGCAAAAGATTAAGGAAAAACAAGATACTGGCATAAACTAAAACCAGCATTCCTTAGGGTAATGATTAAGAAGAAAAAATTAGGGGTGCCTGGGTGGCTCAGTGGGTTAAAGCCTCTGCCTTCAGCTCAGGTCATGGTCTCAGGGTCCTGGGATCGAGCCCCGCGTCAGGCTCTCTGCTCAGAGGGGAGTCTGCTTCCCTCTCTCTGCCTACATCTCTGCCTACTTGTAATCTCTGTCTGTCAAATAAATAAAATCTTAAAAAAATAAAATTTTTTAAAAAAGAAGAAAAATTTAACTTTAAAGTAGAGCAGCACAGCAAAAATCACATAACCAAGGTCAAAATCACCAGCAATGAGACATATCAACATCATGTATCTCTTGATGTGATTCAGTGGGGAAAGCACCATAATCACCTCAGTGGCATTCTTGCCAAACACATAATCTCAAACTAGTTATGAGAAAATATAAACAAAAAATGAGTGATCTATTGCATAATACCTGAGCAGAACTCTTCACAAGTATCAGTATCAGGAAAGAAAAGGAAAGACTTTCAAAAATCTTTCTACAGGTTGGAGGAGAATACAGACATAGACTATTAAATGTAATGTGGGATTCTGGGACAGAAAAAGGACATTACTGGAAAAACTGGTGAAATCTAAATAAAATTCGTAGTTCACAGTATTATAACAATGTAAATTTATAAAGGTTATATAGAATGTTAGTAACAGAGGAAGCTGGGTAAGAGGTATATGAGAACCCTGTGTACTGGTTTTACAACTTTTCCATAAGTCTCAAATTTGTTCAAAGTGAAAAACTTAAAAAAGATAAAATTTAAAGCAAGAATAAGAGCAATGCATTATTATGGGATTTATAATATATGAATAAAAAGGTATAACAATAATTGCACAAAGAATAGAAGTAAAAGTGTTCTATGTGATGTTCCTAGGACATACGAGAAGTGGTATAATATTATTTGAATGCAGACTGTTATGTACTGTAAATACTAGACAGATACTCAAAGCAAAGTAACAAAGACATATATAACTAATATGCCAACAATTGAGAAAAATGGAACTTATAAAAAGTCAATCTAAAAGAAGGCATGAAATAAGAGGAAAAGAATAACATATGGTATAAATAGAAAATAGATGGCTGATTTAATCCAATCATATTAGAAACTATATTAAATGTAAATGGTCTAGACCCTTCAAGTAAGACACAAACTTCTAGGATTAACAGGATCTCACCCATATGTGGAATTTAAGAAAGACAACAGATGAACATATGGGAAGGGGTTGAAGAAAAAAAGGAGAGGGCGCCTGGGTGGCTCAGTTGGTTAAGCAACTGCCTTCGGCTCAGGTCATGATCTTGGGTCCGGGGACCCAGTTCCGCAGGACTCCCAGCTCCACGGGGAGTCTGCTTCTCCCTCTGACCTTCTCCCCTCTCACGCTCTCGCTGTCTCTTCAATAAACAAATAAAATCTTAAGAAGGAAAGAAAGAAAGAGAGAGAGAGAGAAAAGGAGAGAGGGAAACAAGCCATAAAAGACTCTTACCAAGACAGAACAAACTGAGGGTTGATAAAGGGAGGTGGGTGTGGGATGGACTATAGATGGGTAATAGGAATTACAAAGGACACATGTTATGATGAACACTGGGTGTTTTAATTAAGTGATGAATCACTGAATTGTACTCCAGAAACCAATACTGCACTGTATGTTAACTACCTAAAATTTTTTTTAAATGCTTTATTTATTTGACAGACAGAGATCACAGGCAGAGAGGCTGGCAGAGAGAGAGGGGGAAGCAGGCTCCCCACGGAGCAAAGAGCCAGATGTGGGGCTTAATCCCAGGATCCTGGGATCACGATTTGAGCCAAAGGCGGAGGCTTAACCCACTGGGCCACCCAAGCGCCCGTAACTACCTAAAATTTAAATTAAAAAAATTTTTTAAACTGCCAGGATTAAAAAGAAGATCTATATGCTGTCTATAAGAAACCATTTTAAAATGTAAAGACGCAAAAAGGTAAAAGAATGGCAAAAGATATACAATGTAAGTACCAATTAAGAAGGAAACTGGATAAAATAGGATTCATTAAAAAAAAAAATTACCAGGAATGTTACAACAGAAAAAAGACAGATATTTCATAATGATAAGTAATCTCATCAGGAAAAAAATGTCCTAGGTATATCTACAAGTAATAACAGTTTAAAAATATAAGCAGCAAAAATAGCACTAGTGTTGAGAAAAATCTATTAGTATGGTTGGCTATTTCAACACTTATTTTCTCATTAATTGAAAAAACAGTGGATAGAAAAACTGATGGTGGTATAGAATAAATGAATAATATCAACTAATGTGACCTTGCTCCAAAAAAACGAACACAATGCATATAGAACATTTAGTAAGACAGGCCATATTTTATAAATCAATAACAAAAATATCAGAAAACATCTCTTGAATGCTTGAAAACTGAACAATTCACTTCTAAATAATCCATGGGTTACAGAAGAATAAGAGATATTTAGAAAATATTTAAAATAAACAATAATGAAAATATAACATCAAAATTTGGATGCAGCTGGGGCGCCTGGGTGGCTCAGTGGGTTAAAGCCTCTGCCTTCGGCTCAGGTCATGATCCCAGGGTCATGGGATGGAGCCCCGCGTCAGGCTCTCTGCTCAGCGGGGAGCCTGCTTCCTCCTCTCTCTCTGCCTGCCTCTCTGCCTACTTGTGATCTCTGTCAAATAAATAAATAAAATCTTAAAAAAAAAAATTTGGATGCAGCTATTAAAATAGTACTTGTGGGGGGATTTATAATGAAATGCTTATATAATGAAAAGAAAGGTCTGAAATCAATCTAACAACTTAAAGTAGACAAAGAAGAGCATATTAAACCTAAAGTAAAAATAAATGAGCAGAAAATAAACAAACAAAAAGATTAAAAAAACAAAAAAAAAAAAACAAAGATAATAGGACAAAAAACAAAACCAAAAGCATTTTTTTAAAGACCAATAAAATTGGCAGATATCTAGTCAGACTGATCAAAGACCAAATTACCAATATGAGGAATGAAAGAGAGACATGATTACAAAGTATGCTGATGACATTAAAAGAATAATATAGGACTTTGAACTTATGAACTTTATGCCAAAAATGCAACAAATTATACAAAATAGACAAATGCTTTGACAGATTCAAACTACCAAAATTCAACTGAGAAGTAGAAAACTCAGGTAACTCTGTATCTTTATTAACTAAATTAAATTAGATCAGTAAATAAAAACCTTCCTACAAAGAAAACATCTGTCTCAGATTGTATAACTGATAAATTCTTCTGAATATTTGAGGAAAAACTATTAATTCTATACAAACTCGTCTAGAACATAAAAGAGGAATACTTCCCAACTCATTCTATGATATGAAGCCAGCATTACTCTTATGGCAAACCATTATTTAAAACAAGAGAGAGAGAAAGAGATAAAGAGGATTACAGATCAATAGCAATGATGAAGACAGACATAAATTCCTTAATAAAATTTTAGTAGGAGTTAAATTAAAATCTAGCAAAATACAAAAAGGCCCTAGGTAAAATGTATGTAGTAGGTACCCAAATACTGGTAAACAATTAGGTTTCTTAAGTTGTGACTTACCCTGTGAAGTCATATGACCTGCCCTTTTGAGTCCTATCAAAGATGCTTATATTTTATTTTATATGTTACTTATTTTTTTTAGAGGGAGAGAAGGGCAGAAGGAGAGGGAGTGATAGAATCTTAAGCTCCATACCCAGCTCCATACCCAGCATGGAGCCCCATTTGGGGCATCTCATGACCCTGAGATCATGATCTGAGCTGAAACCAAGAGTCAGTTGTTTAACCAACTGTACCACCCAGGCACCCCAAAGATGTTTATATTTTAAAAATAATTATTGTTCCTAGGGGCAGTTGGTTAAGTGACCAACTCTTGGTTTTGGCTCAGGTCACGACCTCAGGGTCATGTGGAGCTCTGAGTTGGGTGGGGCATGGAACCTGACTTAAGATTCTGTCCTCCCCTTTCTCTCCCTTTGCCCCTACCCCCCAACTCTCTCTCAAATAAATCTTTAAAAAAATTTCAACTCTTGTTCCTGAACTTATAGGAATACTTTCAAATATTCAACGATTTCCTGTATAAAAAAAAGAACGTAATAATTTGACAAACTACATAATTAACAAAAGCTGGAAATACCTATCACACATGCTTGAACAGATTTAGGAACTTACATCAGAATTTCTACCATTACTTGAGTCTTAGAGGCTTAGTTTTCCCTTTCACTGCAAAGATTTCAGGAGCTCTTCTAATCAAGGACATCTGCAACTATGCAGAATGGACAAGAGTGTCTATATTCCTTTGACTGGGTAGCCTGACTTCAGGAGGGTGAAAGTCAATTGCATTCTCGCTCTGATCCTATCAAACTCTTCTAACATGGCTTTAGCAATAACTTTTACATGCTTTTGTTGTTCAGTGAAACACCCTACAATCTGATGACAATAAACTAAGTAAATTAACAGTTCATCTCCAAGTCTCTAGAATCTCTTGAGGATTCCAAATCAAAAGGAGCTATTTATTTACAACCATGAATTCCCTTTCCTAATTTCTTTTTCCTGCCAAACTAAGTAACTCATTAGCACTTGTACAATACACTCAAATGAGATCCATTAAATGATATTACCTGGACCATGAGAGCAATTTTATCACTCCCGGCAGTCCTGGGAGAAGGGACAAAGGGTTAAAATTTCAGTTAAAGTTAAAAAAATGGGTAATAGTACTTGGCTTCATTAAATTCCCTTCAAGCCCCGCTTATTGAAAACCTATAATTTATTATCTACAAAAATTCACAGAAAATTAATAGGGAATTAAAATCTCTAAGGTCCTCCAACTTTTAAAAAAATTGCTGGTTCAGTCCTTAGTGTTTTTATACAGATATTACTGGCATATATTTTCTATGTTGATTATATCACTTAACTTACAGAGTATAACAGCAGCACTTTAGTATGGTAGGAATTCTGTTTTCAGTAACTTACCGTGTCAAATGGATAAAAAATTTTTCCTGATTCTAATTTTTTATAGATCTGAATGCTGTAGAGAGTTCCTTAAAATGGGTAAAAATGATATGGATTCCCAAAAAGCATACATTTTAACATATCATTTCATCCTCATAAGCAAAATTAGTTATTCTGACAAATTCATATGAAATTGTGTATTATATATAAATGTAGCATTTTATTGATTATACAATGTAGGAAGAATAAATGGGTTTTAGAGCGGAGGGGGCTGGGGGGATGGGTGAGCCTGGTGATGGGTATTAAGGAGGGCATGTACTGCATGGAACACTTGGTGTGGTACATAAACAATGAATCTTGAAACATTGAAAAAATAAAACTAAATTTTAAAATATTTTTTTAAAAATTCCTTCTAACTTAGCTATTTTTAAAAGGGTTCATGTTTAAATAAAGAAATCCTAGGGGCGCCTGGGTGGCCCAGTTGGTTAAGCGACAGCCTTCAGCTCAGGTCCTAGGATAGAGCCTCGGATCAGGCTCCCTGCTCAGCGGGAAGCCTGGTTCTCCCTCTCCCACTCCCCTGTTTGTGTTCCCTCTCTCGCTGTATCTCTTTCTCTCTGTCAAATAAATAAATAAAATCGTTAAATTAAAAAAACAACTAAAAAATAAAAGTAAATAAAAAATTTAAAAAAATAAAGAAATCCTATACTAGCCCATAATTCAATGAAGGAAAACTAGGAATATTCCAAAGAGATAAAGATGGAGTGTCTTCTGATTTCAAAGAGCAACCATTTCCTTCCCTAAAAGAATAAAATCCTTTAAAACTTCATTTTCCAGAATTCCCTAATTATTCAAACTATCTGATGACCTTAACTCTAATCTACCCAGGGGCCCCCCCCCAAAAAAAAAATTTACAAAAGCTTATCTTTAATACTCAACAGAACCAGTACAGTACAGGTTACAGCGAGAGGGAGTGATTATTTCCTGTTTTCCCTCTCAAAACACAACTTCTTGACTGTCTTGGTACACAGTGAAGGGTCTCTTTAAGGATTACAAATGGTAAAAGAAAGTAAGGGAAGAAGGATGGAGCACTGATCTGTAAAAGAAAGCAACCACTAGAAGTCCCACCTACTACTTAACACAAAAAGACAGGACATTTACTTTATGTGTCCATGCCTTATCACACAAAAAGAAAGGTAAGTATTACTAAATGAAGAGTTTTCTTGGCTACTCTGGTGTATTATCTCTGGCTCTTCATAGGATTACATTTACTGTCCGTTTAGTATTCTTTTACTGTTTTCTGCCAGTGTTCACCCATGTGAATATGTTAACACTGGTATGAAATCACACAGCATTAATAAAAATGCCATTAATGCTGAGACAGATAGATGTTTTGATTTTAATATAGTTACAGAAAGTTATAGTTATAGAAAGCAACGCAGCTTGTGTAGTGGCTAAATTCCAAATATATTATTTAAACTAAATAGTAGGCTATATTTCAAGAACTTCTAATTTCTCATATTCCTCAAATATATTGCTAGATGGCATGACTGAAAATGGTGTACTCATATGACTATAAGCATTTAATATGCATACTATAAATCTAATATATATCTATAATAATGCGAATCTAATACATAGAGAGAAGTTTAGCAAAATAATTAGCATATATTTTGAATCGTAAATTCCTATTATGGGTTGCAGCAGTAAGTCAAACTACGGTAAAGGTATATGACACTTGGGGCACCTGGGTGGATCAGTCAATTAAGCATCTGACTCTTGATTTCAGCTCAGGTCATGATCTCAGGGTTGTGATAGCAAACCCCACCCTTAAGATCCTCTTTTTCCCTCTCCTTCTGCCACTCCCCACCATCAAAAAAAAAAAAAGGTATAGAACACTGTAAAAAAATGTCAAATTTCCAGTTTACTTGATCTTTGCCCATGGGTCTTATTTGTACACATTCTCAAAGGGGCTCAGGATTTTATTTTTCGTAATTACAAAAGCAGTAAACTGGGACACCTGTGTGGCTCAGGCCATGATCCCAGGGTCCTGGAACTGAGTCCTGCATTGGGCTCCCTGTTCAGTGGGGAGTCCACTTCTCCCTCTCCTTTTGCCCCTCCCCCTGCCTGTGTAATTTCTCTCTCAAATAGACTCTTTTTTAAAAAAGCAGTAAAGCAAGATCTGCACCACAAAAAAACTATTTGTCTTTCCTTTATAATAAAAGACAGCTGTCAAAAATTAAAAACAAATCTATAGTCATCAAAACACTGCAAATCAAAACCACGTAATACCACTTCTTACTCACGGAATGACTATAATAAAAAAGATGATAGCAATGATGTTGAGGATGTAGAGAAACCAGAACCCTTATACACTATGATGGGAACATAAAAAGGTGCAGTGACCTAGGAAACCAGTCTAGAAGTTCCTCAAAAGTTTAAATATAGGGGCGCCTGGGTGGCTCAGCGGGTTAAAGCCTCTGCCTTCGGCTCGGGTCATGATCCCAGGGTCCTGGGATCGAGCCCCACATCAGGCTCTCTGCTCGGCGGGGAGCCTGCTTCCCTTCCTCTCTCTGCCTGCCTCTCTGCCTACCTGTGATCTCTGTCAAATAAATAAATAAAATCTTTAAAAAAAAAAAAAGTTTAAATATAGAGTTACTGTATGACTCAGTAATTCCATTTTTAGGTATATAACCCAAGAGAAATGAAAACAAATGTCCACACAAAAACTTGGGACACATGTTCATAGAAATTTTATTTGCAACAGCCAAAAAATGCGAAACAACCCAAATGTTCAACTGACAAATGGGTAAATAAAATGTGGTATATTCACAGAATGGAGTATTATTCAGCAGCAAGAAAGAATGAGGGGCACCTGGGTGGGTCCTTTGGCTCCTCCCACTCAGGTCAAGATCCCAGCATCCTGGGAGTAAGTCCCGCATCAGGCTCCCTGCTCCAGAAAGCCCGCTTCTCCCTCCCCCGCTTCCCCTGCTTGTATGCTTGTATTCCCTCTTCCACTGTCTCTCTCTGTCAAAGAAATAAAATCTCAAAAAAAAAAAAAAAAAAAAAGTAAACTAGTGTCTGCCTAGGGCTAAGGGATTTCAAGAAAACAGAGGAGGGGTAACTGCTGAAGTGTACAGTTTCTTTTTAGAGTGATAAAAATGTTCTAAGATTGTGATGACTGCACAACTGTGGATATGCTGAAACCCACTGAACTGTACACTTCAAATGTATGAACTGTATGGTATGTGAATTATATCTTCATTAAGCTGCTAACATCTTCCTCCCTCAAAAAAAACCCCAAAAACAAAAAACCAAAAACTAATGCTATGGCTTTTAACTGCAGCTACAGATACAGTAACAGAGCTTATTCTTTAGAAGTACATATCCCTTGAACCTGCCAGACTACTAAGTCATAAACTATGGGAGTGGGACCCACTCTTCTAGACTAGTGGGGGTAGCAAGACCTAGGTTCAAATCCTGACTCTTAACTTCCTAGCTGCATGACTTTTTTAAAAAGATTTTATCTATTTGAAAGAGATAAAGAAATAGCAAGAGAGAGCAGAGCAGGAGGGAAGGGCAGAGACAGAAGGAGCTCATATAGGGCTCAATCCTGGGACCCTACGATCATGACCTGAACCAAGGGCAGACACTTAAACTACTAAGCCACCCAGGTGCCCCCTCCCCCAGCTACATGACTTTTAGTAAATTATCTAATCTCTCTACATTTTCAGTTCCTACTTCATTACAATGGAGGAAGAAGTGTCTATTTAATTGGGTTTCTGTAAGAACTTAGTGAGTTAAAATATGCAAAGTATACCATATGACATACTGTGTTCAAAACAGCAGCTATTATTATTACAATTATGTTGTTTTTACTGGACATTCTCTTGTCCTTTACAGGGAAAAGATAATGCAGACTTCTGCAATGTCTGCCCCAAATTCATGCATCTAAGTTTATTTATTTCACAGAGAGAGAGATCACAAGTAGGCAGGCAGAGAGAAGGCGGGGGGGGGGGGGGGGGGGGGGGGGGGCAGGCTCATCCCAGGACTCTGAGACCATGACCTGAGCTGAAGGCAGAGGCTTAACCCACTGAGCCACCCAGGCGCCCCAAACCTTATAAATCTTAACCCCTTTTATGAAATATTAACTTTTATCTTTATAAGCAGTTTATTCTCTATCTGATGCCCTGGTTGGAATAAAATAACATTTATGAAGTTACTATTCTTATAGAAATACAAAAATTACAAGAACACAAACTTTAATACTGCCACTAACTGTGGGAGGGTAGTCCTTAAACAAATTCAAAGGTTATTTTTAAAATTACAAACTTAGGAATAAAGGTCAAAAGATTAGGCAGACACAAACCATTTAATGAAATAAAATTTGCCAATTTTTAAAAATACATTCACTTAAATAAACATGCTGATCTATATGCTAAGAACAAACTGAAGCAAATTTAAAATCCTGTGATTTCGAGGCACCTGGGTGGCTCAATGGGCTGAGCGACCGCCTTCCTCGCAGGTCATGATCCTAGAGGCCCAGGATTGAGTCCCGCATCAGGCTCCCTGCTCAGTGGGCAGTCTGCTTCTCCCTCTGACCCTCCCTACTCTCATATTCTCTCACTCTCTCAAATAAATAAATAAAATTTTTTAAAAATAATAAAACCCTATAATTTCTTACATAAGAAATGTACGTTCTTAATTCCTAAGTAATTTGGTAACATCTCTACAGAAAGACATTCTTAATAGGACTCTCATGAATTAAAGCCAATATATTCAGATGGAGGATAACATATACACAAAATAATAAGAAAAACAGGAGATAACAACATTTGATATTTATATATAAAAATTTAGCATTTTTCTTTAGTAATTCCATTTCAGAATGAACCACCTATATTGGTGATATTTTAACCGAATCTGGTATGAAATCAAAAGTCAATCAACAAGCACACTTCTATCTGAAAACATGAAAAGGAGTATTTCCTTTCAGATTCCTTAAGATATTTTCATACCTGATAAGTGAGTCATACTTTCAAAAAGTGCAGTTCACTGCTTGGGAAAATCTATCATGGATTAGAAAATGCATTTAATGAAACCAAAATTAAATTGGGATTTTGTGTCTGGTGAGAGTTAAATGTAGAAAAATGCCATACCTAAAACTTAAACCGTATCTTTTTCAAAGCTAAATAAATTTTTAAACACACCTACAGAAAAGTCTCTCTCTACAAAGCTGCAGTGCCTTGCTTCCTTTGTCACCCACTCACCCAATGCTCAAGCAACAATATTTTTTTTTTAAGATTTTATTTATTTATTTGACAGACAGAGATCACAAGTAGGCAGAGAGGCAGGCAGAGCCTGCAGGCACAGAGCCACAGGCAGGCAGAGAGAGGAGGAAGCAGGCTCCCTGCAGAGCAGAGAGCCTGATGTGGGGCTCGATCCCAGGACCCTGGGATCATGACCTGACCTGAAGGCAGAGGCTTTAACCCACTGAGCCACCCAGGCACCGCAACAAGCAACAATATTTTTAAATCACCTATTTTATTCAGCATATATCTGCCTTTCATAAGAAAACCTTCCTTAGAAAGTTAAATAATTAACTTTTATGTCAATTTTTTAATGTTATAAAATGAGCCCACAAATACCTTTATCAACTTCTCAGAACTAAGTCAATGCTTACTATACTCCCTAATTAAAAAATTAAAATATTTTTACCGATTTTTTTACATATATATTTACTATTTTTTATACTATTACCGTTCTTTTGCCTTTTTTTTTTTTTTACATGGCTCTGATATGCCAATCTTTTGTAGTAAATTAGGCAGAAGAGTCATGTGAATTTACACAGTTTTCAGATAAGGAAGGAAAAGTGAAAACTGGAAAATGTAGCCTAAGTGAATCTACTATACTTTTTAAATATTTTTAAAATAGGTGGTAACAAGTTAAAAATTCAGGAAACATCTTTTTATTACTACAAATTCACCTCTTCTCCAGGGAAAATGAAAGCAGAATAAGTTTATGTGAAACAGGCCCAACTACATCTATATTCTAATTCACTTTTTTTAAATCTATAAAATAAGCTCACACCATACACCAGAATTGCTAAAATTAAATAACAGAAGTAAAACATAAAGAAGAAATTTAGAAACCAGCTGTTTTTAGGCAAGTTTCAGATATTTTGATATGGAAAAGCACTTGACATATTATCTGGCGTAACAATTATCTGGCATAACAAATAACCACAAAGAGTAGTAGCCGAAGATCTCTTACCAATTTCAGCAGGTAGTTGTTTGATTTTGTTCTCTCGAATGCTAAGCATGCTGAGTTTTGACAGATTTTTGATGTCCTTTTCCACAGTAGTTATACGATTAAAGCGAAGGTAAAGAGTGGTGAGAGAATCTAGCCTATACACCACTGAAGGAATTTCTCTCAGTTTATTATGCCGTAAATCAAGCATCCGCAGCTTCTTCAAGTTATCAAGAGAGTCAGGCAAACTGGTAAGTGAGTTTTCATTTAGGGCCAGTGTCATGAGATTTACTAGACAGCCCACCTCAGCTGGGAGGGACTGCAATTTGTTGCTATATAAATAAAGTTCCGTTAACTGAGTCAACTCTTTGACTGATGACGGCAACATGTGTATAGACCTCTTGGATAAGTCCAAACGCATCGAGTTCTCCTCCCGGCATTTGTTGAGCTCTTTAATCACCTCTGCATTGCTAGATTTTTTTCTAGTCCCAGGTGCTGGATTTGGCCGTTTGATCGTATTGTCAACTGAAAAAGCCACCCCTGGCTGGGCAGTACTGGAGTCTTTCTTTCCGTCTTTGGCATCTTTCCCTTTGGTCTTAGGTTCTTTTTCTTTGCTCTCTTTCCCAAAACCTCCAGAGGCTTTTGCCTCCTTTTCTCTTTCCTTGGCTGATGGCACTTTGGGATCTTTCTCTTTAGAGTCTTTTTCTTTTCCTAAACTACTACTCATGGTGACTCAAGCTTGGGCAAAAACTACATGAACTCCTTTGTTTTATTTGCCAACAACAGTAACTGGAATTCGAAGATGAAGAGACAAAGATCCTAGACAATCACAAAAGGTGTTGGTGTGAAGAAGTAATCACCGTGGAGGAACAGGAGGAACAGCCATCTGTTACATGTTGGATCGAAAAGCACTATGCCCATTTCTGGTAACTTGCTCCAACTGGTGAAATGGTGATGGTCAATGGTTCATAAGAATTCCTGAAATACAATACAAAAAAAATTAAATTACTTTCGATTATAATTTATATTAAGTAAATGGGCTCTGAAAAACAATCTTACTGAATATTTGGCCATTTTCCTATGATTTGATGTAGTAAATATTTATTGAACACTTTCTACTATGCAAAATCCATTGAAAAAACTATAAAAATAGTTAAGGCAGGCCCCTATCTTCAATGACTTTATAATCTAAGAGGCAGACATAAGGTAAGTATACAAGTTACTGTTAAGTTTGTAAGAACTGAAAAGTGGAAGAAATCATAATAGCAGCTAATGGTTGAATACTTTCTATGTACAAGCACTACTGTAAGAAACTTACAAATATTAACTTAATACAGTAGCCCAAAGATCAACTCTTGTCCCTATTTTTTAAATAGGGACAGCAAGGCACAGAAATACTTTTAAGTAACTAGCCCTGTGATCTTGGAAAAGCAAGAGTTGAGATTCCAATGTATATATCCACAGCCTGTGTTCCTAAGCACTACACTAAAACTGCTCTATCTGCAACTAATTGCCAGACAGCTTTAGGAATCAGAAAGGACTTGAGAGAGTATAATGATAGACTCAAGAGCAGTCTCACAAAAGAACAAAATAGCAAAGTGAAATATGTATGGACCACAGCAAATAATTTAGGGAAAAGGACATTAAGAATCTGTACTTTAGGGGCAACTGGGTGGTGCTGTCATTAAATGCCTGTCTTCGGCTCAGATCATGATCCCAGGATCCTGGAATCGAGCCCCACATCGGGCTCCCTGATCAGTGGGTAGCCTTCTCCCTGTACCACTCCCCCGGCTTATGTTCCTTCTCTCCCTGTGTATCTCTCTGTTAAATAAATAAATAAATCTTAAAAAAAAAAAAAAAAAAGGAATCTGTACTTGAATAAGCATTCTAGGTAATTGCAGTGCAAGTAGACCTAGGGAACCACCTTGAGAAACAGTAACAAAGAGCAATCTCTAATGAAGTCTATAAACTAGAAATTGAAGGGTGATAAGGGTTCTAAAAAGTAGAAAAAACTGGTAAAATGACTGACCAAAAGGAACTACAAAGGCTGAATAGATGAGTAAAATGTTTGTGAAGGAGTCAGTCCTCCCTAAGCATTTTGAAATTTAAAATGGTTTGTATCCTGTGGCTCTGTTATTAATTTTATAAGTAACTGATCTTTATGTGGTAGTAGGGCTTAAAGATTAAAGATAAAATGATTAACATCCTACCTGATCAGCTTAAGAGATTAAAAAAAAAAGCTAAAATTTTATGAAACCACCAAAAGTATTTGACAGTCTAAGTGCACAGGGTCATGCTAAGAATTTCTGTACAGAGAATGTGAGCCTTACCCTATACAAGGTTACAGTTTAACTAGATAGCCAAAACATTCACATATAACTAAACATAAGATAGTATAGTAAATCTTCAGACAATGACATATGCTATTGCTCTTTTGAGAAAACTGTCATCAGTGAAAATGGCCGAGAAAGGTTGTGTACAAAAGTACAAGCAAGTAAAGACAAGGTGGCAAATCAGTCCAGGTAGATACAGTGAAAGGGTAACTTAGGCCAAGAATACCAAATGATCTTAGTTTGCCATAGGAAAATGAAAAGGTGGAACTTTGCTGAAGCAAAATCTCAGGGGTGCAGTAATAACAGAAGGTGGATAGAAGACTAATGATCTGTAAATTCCAGACTAGAGTTTGAACTTACCAGCTTATAAGATTCTACAGTTAAACAAACATGCAATTTTTTGCTAGTGCATCAGGAAAATTACTATCTCCCCACTATTCACCACCCCTTCAAAAAGAGAAAATAATGATTTTTGAGCTACAATGGGGAAAAACTAAGAAACCTTCAGAGGTACTGATTGAAAAAGCGATGCTATTAAGCCAAAATGAAAGCACATTTATTAAAATGATACAACAGTGAATAATGGGAATATATACACAGATGACGGAATACAGACATCACTTATCAATTCAGATGTAAGAAAGGTCATTTATACCAAGTTTCTGAAAATCAAATTTCTATTTGGCAAGATATGTACCGAATTTCAAGTGAGACGCAGATGGTATAAAAAAGATGTTACTAGCAAAACTTTAATGCTTCTGCTTAATAATCAGATTCAAAAACATTTTTATGAGTAAAAAATAACACTTTTCTAAACACACAACTGGCATTTTAAAAGATGGAATCCTTGATCTCCTATTCTGTTGTTTCCCAAACTTCAATAAATAAAATAAAATAAACCTGGAATATTGGTTTAAGAAAAATAAACTCCCAGGCTCTATCCTAAACCACTGAACTGGAATCTTCAGGAAGAGGAATCTAGGAAACATCTGTTTTAATAAGGAATGTTTCAGGCACCTTGGTGGCTCAGTGGGTTAAGCCTCTGCCTTCCGCTCAGGTCACACCAGGGTCCTAGGATCCCAGCATCACATCAGGCTCTCTGCTCAGCAGGGAGCCCGATTCCCCGCCCCCATCTCTGCCTGCCTCTCTGCCTACTTGTGATCTCTGTCCATCAAATAAATAAATACAATATTTTTTAAAATGTTTCAGCAAATGCTTAGCAAGTTTGGAAATAGAGGATATAACCAAATCTGAACACTGAAGATCTGAACGAGTATATTTACTACTGTATTTCTTAAATATTATTCTAAAAATGAATATGGAGGGGGTGGCTGGCTGGCTCAGAATGACTATATGTCATTCTTGATCTCAGGGTTATGAGTTCAAGCCCCACAACAGATGTAGAGATTACTTAAGAAAATAAAATGAAAACCAAAGAACTATATAAATATTTGTATGTTACATACATGATACTACTATAAATGTTAAAAATGGCTCCATAAAAAAATAAAATAAAAATAAAAATTGAGGATTAAGGAGTGGGTCAGGAAAGAAATTGCATTAATGACAAAACAAGTTACTAATAATTTCAAGTTTCCACTGAAGTTGGAAAAAAGACCTCCCATAACATATAAATACCATAATATATCTGAAGTTCATCCTAGAGATACTTGAGATGTTTGATGGTTTCCCTGCAGCAGTGATGGATTTGAACTGACCCCAGATACTCCTCCTCTAACTCTTGTACCTATTGAGATTTGTTGGTGTACAGTTCAGGCACTGTTCATAAAAATATAACTAGTTAGAACAGAACTTGGACTTCGACATCACCATACTGAAAGGAATTAACTAACCAGGCTTGACTATTAACTAAAAATTTTTCATATCCAGTAAAAATATATGTTGTCTAAGACAACTAACAAATGACTTGACAGTCCCAAATTAAGTTCTGATCTAATCCAGATCTGAATCAGGTGACACCACTAGATTTTTTTGGAGAAGAAAAAAAGTATTGGCAGTAATCCTTCATGTTTCTTGGAAATAAACTAGCCAATAGATTTCTTAAAAACCAGGGCACTGGGTGGCTCAGTGGGTTAAGCCTCCGCCTCCAGCTCAGGTCATGATCTCAGGGTCCTGCGACTGAGCCCTGCATCGGGCTCTCTGCTCAGCAGGAAGCCTGCCCCCCCCCCCCCGCCTGCCTCTGCCTACTTGTGATCTCTGTCAAATAAATAAATAAAATCTTAAAAAAAAAAAAAAAAAAAAAAGATTTCTTAAAAATCCCTTTATAGGGCGCCTGGGTGGCTCAGTGGGTTAGGCCGCTGCATTCAGCTCAGGTCATGATCTCAGGGTCCTGGGATCGAGTCCCGCATCGGGCTCTCTGCTCAGCAGGGAGCCTGCTTCCCTCTCTCTCTCTCTTTCTCTCTCTGCCTGCCTCTCTGTCTACTTGTGATCTCTCTCTGTCAAATAAACAAATAAAATCTTTAAAAAAAAATCCCTTTATAATGTTGTGGGAGATGGTTACATTTGCACAATTTAACTCCTGCACCCACTTAGGTGACAGAAAGTGACAGTACCCATTCTAAAAATGCTTAAAATCTAGTGAAAAAGCATAAAATTGCACCAATTACTAAGCTGAGGCTAGCAATGGTGTTTCTATATTGGGGTCTTTATCACTCCAGAAGATACCTCTATTCCCGACCACCTAATAACTATCATAAATACAGCACTTGACATGACCTTTTAATCTTATTTCAAATTCTCACAACAACATCAAGGAAGATATTAAAAGTGTCTCCACTTGATTTTTTGAGTCCCTTTTATCATTTACCCAAAAATGAAACCAAATATTACCAATGCTATCTGTTGGCAGAGGTCTTAGTTGATAAAACTTTTCTAAGGTACTTAGTTACGTTCCAAATTACAAAAATTCTTAACTTCAAGTTCCTAAATAGAAGAGTTCCTCTATTTCCAATTTATAGATAAGAAAATTGAGGCACTATAGTCAGATACCTGGATGTAAAGAAAAATTCAAAACCAAGTCTAACTGATTCTAAGCCCATGTATGTTCTTTCCACTATACCATGCTGTATTTCAAAGACAGCTATCCAAATCATAATTGTATTAGGATGCTAATTACAGTATTTTAGGCCTCAATACCTTCTAAGACAGGGGTCAGCAAACTTTTCCTGTAAAGGGCCACATGTTAAATGCTTTAGGCTTTGTGGGCCAGATGTTCTATTACGGGTGCTCTGTTCTATCACTTTAGCATGAAAACAGCTGCAGACACTTGTCAGTGACTAGATGAGGCTATGTTTCAATAAAAGTTTACCAAAAGAGGCCACAGACTGAATGTGGCCTCCAGGCAACAGTCTGCAGATCACTGTTTCATATTTCAAATCGTTCCTTTCAGGAACTATATTTTGTATGCAAACTCGATGTTAAGAAGTAAAAAAAATCTCCTTGTTCTTATAATACACTCAACATTACTTTTAGCTATTTCTAAAATAACTACCACATCAATAAGCCACATATACTAAATATATTCCCTAGTCTTACCTTAAATGTGGGTATGAAAGCTTTACGATATTGGACCTTGAATTACAATGAACATGACTTCTGGCTCCAAAGAAGATGGAATAAGCCCACCTTACCATTTCTCCCATTAATTACAACATAAAACCCTGGACAAAATACATAAAGCAACTAGCAGAAGTTCCTGAAAAGTAGAGAAAAGAAGGTACAGTCTAGGGACTCTGGCTGAAGGATAATCTACTGGTGAGTTCTCTGTGGTTTTTGTTGTTGTTGTTGTTTCCTACATACCCTGACTTGGCAGTAGAGAAGCTCATAATCCAAAAACACCAGTAAGTACCTACCAAAAAAAAAAAAAGAAAAAAAAAAAAAAAAAAGGATCCAAGCAATGTTTTCGCTCTCTACTCAGAGGTCTATGAAGAGAATGAAAAGCTACAGTCTGGGAGAAAATGTATCCAGAACATACAAAGAAGTCCTTTAAATAGTCAGAAAACAATAGAAAAGTGGTGAAAGACTTACAGAGACACTCCACTAAAGACACATAAGATGTTCAATCACTAGTCATTAGGGAGATACAAATATAACTGCACATCTTTGAGAAGAGCTAAAATAAAAAATATGGATAAAAAGGAAAAGGAACAAACCACCCTTGCACACAAAAACTGGGATGGATCTCAAGGGCACTATGCTGAATGAAAAAGTATCAAATAGTTGATATGTATGATTCTGTATGATTCTGTTCATACAGTATTTTTAAACAACAAAATTCTACTTAGGGATAGCAGATCAGTGGTTGCTATGGCTTAGGGTTGGGTGAGAGTATGACTATAAAGGGGTAGCATGTGCAAGCATCTTTGAACTGATGAAACAGTTGTGTACTTTGTGTGGTAGTTATAAGAATCTGTACAAGTTTTCAGGGTGCCTGGGTGGCTCAGTTGGTTGAGCATCCAACTACTGGTTTCGGCTCAGGTCATGATCTCAGGTTCATGGGATTAAGCCCCACGTCAGGCTCTGCATTCAGCAGGGAGCCTGCTTGGTTGGGATTCTCATTTTCTCTCTCTACCTCTGCTCCTCTGCCCCCCTGCTCGCTCTCTCTCTAAATAAATAATCTTGAAAAATTAAAAAAAAAAAACTGTACAAGTTTTCAAATTTCATGGGACTATCAACATCCCCCCTCCAATACAAGACTGCATAGAAAAACTGGCAAAATCCCAAGATTGTAGTTTACTTAATAGTATTGTACCAATATCAATTTCCTGATTTTTATAATTATACTATAGTTACGTAAGATAATATTGGTGGAAAATAAATGAAAAGTACAAGGGACCTCTCTGTACTATTTTTATAAATTCTATCAGTGTAAAATTATTCCAAAAGAAAAATGTAAACAATAAAATACAATGTTTAATACAAATCTACCATACATAAATTATAAAAAAGCACACTGAGTTTTTTCAGTACAGTGGAAGTTTAAAAACCACATTGAAAAAAAATTTTGAAAATAACAATTTAAAAAAAAATGAGTAACAATTCATATTGGCTATGAAAAGATTCTTCTCAATCTTTTTCAATATCAGATAAAAAATATACCCACTCACAGATACCATTCAATTTGGGAAGGTAGATATTTCATAAACATTGGTAGGAAAGAAAAGATTCCTTCTTTTAAGTATACATACATTTAAATACACTTTAGTTAATGCAATTATCATTCATAAAATAATGGTGGGTAAATCAGGAACACCCTAATCATACATTCCCCTCTGTCTTCTAGATAAAATTACAAGATAATTTAACTAGAGTTAGTTTAAAAGCTTGGCCATTATACATCAAAATACTCAGTAACTCCAGTTTTACTTGTCATATCTAATGTTAACTGACCTTTTAGTTAAAATTAAAAAAAAAAAAGAAAAAATTGAATGGAATGAGGAAAAATATCTGCAATGTTATCAGACATGCTACCATAAGTCTGAGGTATAACCCACCAATACCTAGTAAGCAGGGTTGTGCTGATGTCACACCACTGCTCTTAGAATTTGAGGGTCAAATTAAAAGGACAGTTCCAATAGTTTCTATGTTGGAAATAAATAATTTCATTATTTTGTAATCCATCTGGTAAGATTTAAACATAAGTGACATAACTGACATCTACTAGAGAATCAAAGGTGAACATTACTGTAGAAAAATAAAAGGTTAAAAAAAAAGAAAGAAAAAGAAAAGGTAAATGAGTTGTAACTATATTAGGTCCAAGAGGCAGGGAGCCAGAGACTATACTGGAGCACAGTTCTGGCAATATGGTAAAGAACCAATGCACAGAAAATTTATTTACTCAGGCACTTTTAGAAATGATATATGTACGGAAAATGAATACTAGTAAGACATACATAAGCAGTTAAATGGCAGTCCGAAGAGGACTTCAAGCAAAAGAAATACTACAATAACCTCATATAAGCATTAAATAAAATATTTATTGAACTCCTCCATGTGCCAGGCATCATGCTAAGTGCTGAATAAATAAAAGAGACATGGTTTCTGTCCTCAAAGTGCTTACAGTCAGGTAGAAAAAAGAAACAAATAAAAAAAGCATTCCATAAATAGAAAATAAGATGTAAAGGCTGAGATATGCAAGAACATCATGAGACAGGAGTGAAATGGAAGCCATTTCACTAATAGGAGATCAGACTGAAGTTAAAACAAGATTATGCAGGATTCTGTAGCCATAATGAGCACAGATCTTCTATACCATTCAACGGTTTTAAGAGAGCAACATGGTATGTTTTTAATCTCTCTCACAATATTGTACAGTGAATGGATTTCGAGGAAAAGAGTAAAAGCAGGAAACCAATTAGGAGACTATTACAGCAACTAGGTGAGACTTGATCTTACACTAAAATATTATACAACAGATAAAGTGGGTACATTCAAGAAATCTTTAGTAGGAAAAATTAACAAACTTGGTGATACATTCTATGTGGACAGAGGGGTTGAAGAAGAGAATCCTAGAGCTAAGAGGTTTGAGATAAAACCATGTGGAAGTTATCAGCATATTGATAGCCCATAAGACCATGATCAGCATGAACAATACAAAAAGGGGGGTGATGAGTTCAGGGCTAGACTCAGGTCATCTGTAACAAAGACCCTGATCCTAGGCAACCACAAAATTTACAGATAAGGTATAAAAGGTTTCTTCCTGAGGACAAAAGATGGGTTAGAGTGGTAGGAAGCAAAATAAAAAAAAATATGGTATCCTGATTATACCAAGTATTAATAAGAATGTGGAACAATTAGAATTCTAACTCACTGCTGGTGGGATTGTAAAAGTTTTCCAATTTTTAAAACAGTTTGGTACTCTATTAACAAGAATAAACTCTCACCATGTCAAAGTAGACCTATAAAATTACAACTGATTATATTCTTTCAATACACTGTGTACAAATTAACCGTCAATACCTGCCACGTAAATATTATTATATGATCCATTATATCTAATATTATTTACTTCAGTATTATGCCAATATAGTTGACCTATATAGCCACGATGATAAAAAATATTCATGTCTTATTTTAGATTAAAAGCTACATAGTACATAAATAAGAATTAAAAAGGTAAACTATACACATACTTTCTTGGTAAAAGAAATTACAAATCATATTCATATCATCAATACTGAAACTAGAAAAACCTATGAGATCATCTAATACAAACCCATCATCCTTTCAATCACCCACTCATTCACCAAGCACCTATGAGTCAGGTACTATACTGTTATCTGGGGCTAGAAAAGCCAATCAAACAAAAAATCTTTGCCTTCAGTGATGTTACAAAGAGAGGGAAACAGACAAGTTATAAACTTTGGGAAAGGTAATGTGAGAGCACAGTGATGAAGGAGGGACAGAAAGAAGACTGCGATGAGACTACAACTGAATCTTCAAAGTTGAAAAGAGGTTCACAAATTCATTCTGTGGGGATGGGTAGATACTGTGTACATGGAAATGGCATGAGAAAATTATCCAGACCCAGGAACCACAAACAGTTTTTCTACGTTGGAGTTCAGGCCCAAAATAAGGTTGGAAATCCAGACTGTCTAATTTTGAAAGCTTAAGTATTCAAATTTAGTAATTTGGACTTTACTCTGCAGCACCACAATTTCAAACCCTAATATTCCAGAAGGGTACTTTCAGGGGCTGCTTAGAGTAAATATGAAGAGTGATTAAAGGATTCCCAAAGAAGAGAGCATATCACGGAACTATTTTTGAAAACTTATCTGATACTGTTCCACATGATTTTAAAAGATCAGGGATTCAAAAGTAAGACAAAATCTACTTAGAGGGCTACTACAAACTTTAATGACTGATTCTCAAATGCTCTCAAATCAGTGCTAGACATGTTCTAGAAGAATCATTTGGGGAGCCTAGAAATCCTAAACCCAAGAAACCTACCAAAGTAAGTATCTAGGGTAAGAAACAGCAATTTATATGTTCAAAGAATTTTCCAGGTGATTCCAATGCAGGACCAAATTTAGAAACCATGCAATAAAGCCATACAAAACATGATAATGGTAAACTCAACCACATTTTTCTTTTTTAAAGATTTATTTGAGAAAGAGAGATCGAGCCTGGGGGGCAGGGAGGGGGCAGCATGGGAGGGAGAGGGAGGTAAGCAGCAGACTCCCCACTGAGGGCAGACCCCAAGGTGCAGGGCTTGATCCCTTGACCCATGAGATCATGACCTGAGCTGAAATCAAGAGTCAGATGCTTAACCAACTGAGCCACCCAGGCTCCCCTCAACCACTTTTCCTGAGAGTATTTTGGAATTTCTGGCTCATTTTTAGGTTGTCTCAATGTTGAGGGAAGTGGTGCCAGCATTTAATGGACAGGGGATGGAGGCATGAAGAACCATCCCTGCATGCTGCACAATCTTTAAATGACCATTGGATATATAACTAGTTGAAATATCTATTTATAATTCTGAACTTAGACCCTAATACCATTTTCTTAAGTAATCTCTATGCCCAAAGTGGGGCTCAAACTCATGACCACAAAGATCAAGAGTTACATGCTCTACCAACTGAGGAAGCCAGGCACCCCTAGAACCTAGCTCCATTTTACATATGAAGTCCAATTATTTTTGCACTTTTTAGGAAATATAAACAACATCCACATTCTAGAAGGGCAAGATAGTTTGTTTAGATTGTACTTCAAGAATTATTATTATTTTTTTTATTCATGACTCTGACAATCACTGACACCCATACAGATCTTGGCATCTGAGTCACCAACATAACACACCTATGTAAGTCTGCATTTGCAACCATTATGATGGTATTATGTACAAGCCTTGGTCTTCATCATTTTCTAGTATTGTGCCTGAGCATTTTCATATTGACAAACAAAATGTGTATCTTATTTTTCCTTTCAATTAACCAGTGTATTATATAGTTTCAGTGTAAATAATTGTTTCAGAAGAGTAAAAGGGTTTTACAAAGTAATTTGTTATATAAATGGGATATTAGGTCTGAGGCACTTAAAGAACCACTGGTTCATTCACTCATTCATTCCTTTTTTAAAGATCTATTTATTTATTTGACAGAGACACAGCGAGAGAGGGAATATAGGCAGGGGGAGTGGGAGAGGAAGAAGCAGACTTCCCGTTGAGCAGGGAGCCCAATCCAGGGCTCGATCCCAGGACCCTGGGATCATGACCTGAGCTGAAGGCAGACACTTAACGACTGAGCCACCCAGGTGCCCAAGAACCACTGGTTTAAATTACAAACTGATGTTAACAATACTGAGTAAGAATAATTCAAGAGACATTTTAGAGACAGAATCAAAGTAGTTGGAGATGAATGGGATTAAGAAGAAGAGATCCAGAATAATGTCAAACTGCTGGTCTGAACAACTAGATAGATATAATATGGATTATTTAAGTTAGGGAACCAGAAAGGGGAAAAACTGTCAAATTTTGGACAAGCTTCTATTGAGGTTCCAATGAAAACACCAGGTTATCCTATTCTAGTCTACACTTGAAAATAGGATTTGGAGAGACACCTAGATGGCTCAGGACATGATCTCAGGGTGCTGGGATCGAGTCTTGTAGGGCTCCGTGCTCAGGAAGGAGTCTGCTTGTCCCTCTCCCTCTCCTCCTCCCCCCAATTGTACACTTACTTGCTTTCTCTCAAATAAATAAAATCTTAAGAGGAGGAGGAGGGAGAGAAGAAGATAAAAAGGAAATAGGATTTGGAATAAAGCAGAAAGGTCCAGGATAGAAACAAGCTTATGGCGTTGGTGTCAATAGCATAATTATGCCACCTGAAGGTCTGAAATGAGAAAATCACAGAGCATATAAAATGAAAAGATACTGGTACCTTGGGGAAGATAAACATTTAAGAATAGGTGGATGGGAAAAAAAAAAAAAAAAGAAGAAGAGGAGGTAGGTGAAGAAGGGCCCAATAAATACCTTGCTTTCTTAATCTCTGAAAAAAATTCTAAGCTCACCTGAAAAGGTCACCCAGATGTCTAATTTCACAGGTCAACTAAAACTTGCTCCTTTCAATTAAGCAAACAAGCTACAATTACATCAGACTTTCTCACAAAAGGAAGCTACTTATAAGATACTTTACTGACAACACGTATACATTAAAAAGACTGCATTGTTATTAAAAGATCTTTCTAGAACCAAATCTTTTTATTTTTCACAAATGTGAAAGACATCATAATAATGGTAACATATGGCAATAAAAGCAGATAATCTAAACCTAACAGATCAAGGGAAATTTAAGTTCTAAAAAACTTTATACAAAGATTAAAAATAATTTTTCAAAAAGGTAAGTTTTTTTCAAACTAGACGCTCATGTACATACTTAAGGCAGTATGCATGCCCGAGGCTGTATATATGCTCAGGAAAAACCTGAGAATGCCCCAAGCTCTTATTTTTAACCATGGGGCCCTGCACAAGCAGGAACGAAGGACTAAGGCAGAGCTGTCAGATGCCTGGTTGAGTGCTTGAAGATACATCCCCACAACAGAGTTCTTTAGCAAAGACTAGGAGATTTATTAGTCCCAGGCATTTAAATACATTTCTGTCCAATCATTAGCTAACCACTAAGCTAAACAAGTAGAGACTTCGGTGGCCACACACAAGAGAATTAGTTCAGAAAAGTCACTAAATCAACAACAAAACGAGCAGCAAAAACAACACACCCTGGGGAAAGGGCAAAAATCTCCATAGTTTCCCTGTTTGTTATTTAAAATATTGTTCTTTAGGGACTCCTGGGTGGCTCAGTCAGTTAAGCAGTTGCCTTCGGCTCGGGTCATGATCCCAGTGTCCTGAGATCAAGTCCCACATCGGGCTTCTTGCTCGGCAGGGAGCCTGCTTCTCCCTCTGCCTCTGCCTGCCACTCTGCCTGCCTGTGCACGTGTGTGCTCTCTCTCTCTGACAAATAAAAATAAAATCCTTTTAAAAAATACTGTTCTTTAAACAATTTTATTATTCAAAATGTCCATATTATTGGGCACCTGGGTGGCTCAGTTGGTTAAGTGACTGCCTTTGGCTCAGGTCATGATACTAGGGTCCTGGGATCTAGCCCTACATTGGGCTCCCTGCTTAGTGGGGGGCCTGCTTCTCCATCCCCCTGCGTGTGCTCTCTCTCTGTTAATATAAATAAATAAAATCTTAAAAAAAAAACAAAATAAAATGTCCAAATGTAATTTTTCAACAGAATGTCTCATCAAATACAGACCATGAATAAAACATAAAAATTATTTGGGGATGGGGCGCCTGGGTGGCTCAGTTAGGTGTCCATCTCTTGATTTCAGACCAGGTCATGATCCTCAGAGTCCTAAGACTGAACCCCACATCAGGCTCCACACTCAGAGCAGTCTTCCTCGGATTCTCTCTCTTCCTCTGCCCCTCTCCTTGCTCATGTTATCTCTCTCTAAAATAAATAAATAAAAACTTTAACAACAAAAAGTTATTTGGGGAAAAAAATCCAATAGATAGTCTGATGTTGAAAATACAATAACTGGGGGCACCTGGGTGGTTCAGTCAGTTAAGTGTCTGCCTTTGGCCCAGGTCATGATCCCAGGGTCCTGGGATCAGAGTCCCACATCGGGCTCCCTGCTTGGTGGGGAGTCTGCTTCTCCTTCTGCTCCTACCCCCTGCCTGTGTGTATGCGTGCTCTCTCTCTCTCTTTCACACACACATACTCACTCTCACACTTTCTCTCAAATAAGTGACATCTTAAAATAAAAAAAGACTTTAAAAAAAAAGGAAGTACAATAACTGAAATGAAAAAGTCACTAGAAAGGTTCAATAAGTATAAGCACACAGAAAAAAACAGTGAACTTCAAGATAGGTCAACTGAGATTATCAAGCCTGAGGAAGAGAAACAGAAAAAAAAAATGATGAAAAGTGAAAAGAGTTATCAGAAATTAGTGGAACACCATCAAGTGAACCAACATATATAATAATGGGAGATCCAGAAAAAGACAAGTGACATATATTAGAAGAAATAATGGCCAAAATGTTCCTTTACAATTTTGAAGAAACACATTAATCTACACCTCCAAGAAGCTGAACAAACTCCCAGTAGGATAAATTCAAAGAAATCTACACATAGGCATCACTATCAAACTGCTAAATAACAAAGATGACAAAGAAAATCTTGAGCAGAGCAAGAGACTCACCATGTGTAAGAGATAAAAAGGTTAACAGATTTCTCATCAGAAAATATGGAGGCCAGAATGCAGTGGGAGGACATATTCAAAGTTCTGAAAGAAATAGAACTGTCAATCAAGAATTCTGTATCCAGCATTATTCTTCAGTGAAGGTGAACTTAAAACTTGCCCAGATAAAAATGAAAGAATTTGTTGCTAAACTGCCCAATAAGAAATAGTAAAGTAACTCCTTTGGGCTGAAAGAAAAAAACATTAAGACAGTACTTCAAATACAAATGGAGAAATAAAGATCATGAATAAAATTAACTACAAAATAAATATAAAGAACAGTATACATGTATTTCTTACTTATAGCTTTTCTTCTCTTATTCAATGTAAAAGAAAATTCCAAAGAGTGCTGTATGGAAGTGTTGAATCACTATATTGTACATCTGAAACTAATAACTATACTGTATGTCAACTGGAACTTAAATAGAAACTAAATAAATGTAGTTCTACTCTCCAACCCACACACACATACATACACAAGAGAAAAGAAAAAGAAAAGAAAGAAAAGAAAAAGGAAAAGAAAGAAAACTGCATAAAGCAATAATTATAGATCTCTGTTGATGGACACACAATGTAAAAGATGTAATGTGCATGACAATAAACAGCAAAATGAGGGGGTGGAGCTACATAGGCACAAAGTTTTTATACACTATTGAAATTAACTTGATATTAATCAGAACTAGACTGTTACGATTTAAGGTGTTAATTCTATAGGGCAATCTCTAAGAAATCACAAAGAAAATAGTACTCTAAGAAAATATTTAACACAAAAGATGACAGCAAGGGAGAACAGAAAAACAAAAAAGATAGGACATAGAAAACAAATAGAAAAGTGGCAGGTGTAAAAATTCTACCTTATCAATAACTACATTAAATGTAAATGGATTAAACCCTCAAAAGGCAAAAGTTGGTAGAAGAGATGAAAAAAAAGGTGATCCGACTAAATGCTGTCAATAAAAAACATATTATAGATTAAAAAACAAAAACAGATTAAAAGGAAAAAGGTATACCATGCCAATAGTAATCGAAAGAGAGCTGAAGTGGCTACACTACTATCAGATAAAATAGACTTTAAGACAAAAATTATACTATAGACAACATTTTATAATAATAGATGAGTAAACCCATCAAAAGATAAGACAATGATATACAAATATCTACTTAACAGAGCATCAAAATATATCAAAAATTGACAGAACTGAAGTAAGAAATGGATGATTGAACAATAATAGTGACTTCAATACTCTACCCCAATAACAGAACAACTAGACAGGAGATAAGCAAGGAAACAGACTCGAATGCCACTAGAAGCCAACTACACCTGAGGAAATTTATCAATGCTCCACCCAACAACAGCAGAATATACACACTCTTCTTAAGAGAACATGAAACATTCTCCAGAACAAACCATATGGTAGAACACAAAACTTTAAGTATTAATACATAATAGGTATACTGTCCAAGCACAATGGGATATAATAAAAAATCAACACCAGAAGGAAATTTGAAACACAAGTATGTAGAAATTAAAAGGCACACTCTTAAATACTCTATGGGTCAGAGAAGAAACCGCAACAGAAATTAGAAGCCCAAGTAGATGAAAAGAGTGTCACAAGAGAGGCAGTTCAATTCCCTGGCAAAGCAAGTCAGAGCCTGAGCAGGCCAAGAAGAGTGTTATTACAGGGAAGTGACCTAGCATGGACTAACAAAACTTGAGCAGAGTAAGAATGTGTAGCCCTTCAGATGGGTATTTAACAGAGATCTTTCTGGAAAATAAAATAAGTGAGTCTATCACTTCACAGTGATAGACTGTGTATACTTGTAAACTGAGTATACTTGTACCCAGTGATAAAATTAGACTTTAAAACAAAAATTAAAGCTTTGAAAGTATGTATTCTCTACCAAGAATCTCAAAAACTACTCAATATTTAAAGACCTTTCTTTAAAAAAGTGACCTTATTAACAAATGTGAATTTCTTAAATATTGCAAATAAAATGTGTCAACATTTAGAAAATCTACATAACTCAGGAAACCAGTATTGTCTAGTTGATTATTTAAAAATCACATATGGGTAAAAGATCCATTCAAAGTACAAGACAGATCAATGAATCTTATTTTAACAGAATGAAAAGTTCATTAGATGGTACTAGAAAATTCGGACATCCACAGGAGAAGTGAAAAGGGAACTTCAACCTAAATCTCACACTGTATAAAAAAATTAATTCAAGTGGTGCCTGTGTGGCTTGGTTGGTTAAGTGTCCAACTTTTTATTTCGGCTCAGGTAATGATCTCGGGGCCATGAGATCCAGTCCCACATTTGTCTCCATGCTCAGTGAGGAGTCTACCGTATACTTACCACATATTACCCAGGAATTTCACACTTGCATTTACCCCTAGAAAAGTGAAAATTTATGTTTATCAAAAAAACCCTGTACACCAAATGTCCATAATATCTATTCATAATGGGCGGGGGCGGGGGATCAACCCTTGATTGATGTCTTTCAAGTAGTGAAGTGATACTGTCAACACAATGTAACAGTGCTCAGCAACAAAAAGGAATGAACTATTGATACATTCAACAACCTGGATGGACCTCAAGGGTATTTTGCTTAGTGAAAAAGTCAATCTCAAAAGGTTACATACTTTGTAATTCTATTTATACATTTTTGAAATGATGAAAACTATATGGATAGGGAACAGAGTAGTAACTGTCATGTTAGGACAAGGTGGAGAGGGAGAGTTCCTTTGTGATAATGAAACCGCTCTGTATCTGGACTGTGGTTACATGAATCTACACATGGAATTAGAAAGCACAGAATTATAGAAACACCCAAATGAATACCTAAAAAAAGGGCAAAAAACTAGGGTACCTGGGCAGCTCAGTCGGTTAAGCATCTGATTCTGTTTTGACTCAGGTCATGATCTCAGGGTCATGAGATCAAGTCCCAAGCCCCTACAGGACTCCTCGATCATTGCTAAGTCTGCTTGAGATTTTTTCCTCCTCGCCCTCTTTCCCCCTCAGCTCCTCCCTATGCTTGCCCACTCTCAAATCAATAAAATATTTAAATTTTTTAAAATGGCAAAAAACTTATAAATAAGGTCTGTAGTCTAGTTAATGATATTATACCAATGTCAATCTCCTGGCTTTGATAAAGCACCATAATTATATAAAATGCCAACACTGGGGAAAGCAGAGTAAAGTACTATTCTTGCAACTTCCTATGAGTCTATCATCTCTAAATGAAAAGTTAGAGGAGAAAAAGTGCAATAATATAGTTTTAGATTTTACACTGCAATTAAACTTTAAGAAATTTGTGTCATTTGAAGCAGTAGCAGTGAATATATACAATTATGTGAAAAGGCTATTAAAATATTCCTACCCTTTCCAACTACATATCTGTATGAGGCCTAATTTTCTTCATATTCTTCAGCCAAAGTAATATACTATAACCGACCAAAGCAATTATGAGAATTCAGCCATTATCTACTTAGACATTAAAGAAACTTACAAAGATGTGAAACAAATTCACTTGTTTTAAAAAGTAATTTTTCCCAAAAAAAAAAAATACTGCAGGTTAACATGTAATGAGTTTGTTTAAAAAAATAAGTGATAGGGTGCCTGGGTGGCTCAGTGGGTTAAAGCCTCTGCCTTTGGCTCGGGTCGTGATCCCAGGGTCCTGGGATCAAGCCCTGCATCCAGCTCTCTGCTCAGTGGGGAGCCTGTTTCCGCCTCTCTCTCTCTGCCTGCCTCTCAGCCTGCTTGTGATCTCAGTCAAATAAATAAATAAAATATTTTTTAAAATTTAAAAAAAAAAATAAGTGATATTTTTAAATTTCTTAGTCTTAATTACTAATATAATAAATATGAATAAATATAACCCATATATAGAAGCTCTCTGGTGCTCTAAATAATTTTTTAAGACTGTGAAGCTGTCCTAAGGCCAGAAAGTTAGAGAACTACTACATGGAAGTATTCAGGGATGAAGAAGAATCAGATGGACAATTTACTCTCAAGTAGAGGTGAAAGATGTTATCTTACTAAATTCCAAACTTCTAAGTTTATGATCATTTAATAATTTTTAAGGTTAATTAGAAAACAGGGGTGCCTGGGTGGCATAGTCAGGTAGGCACTGGACTCTCGGTTTCACCTCAGGTGATCTCATGGTCATGGAACAGAGCCCCAAATCAGCAGGGTGAGTCTGCTTGAGATTCTCTCTCCCTATTCCTCTCACCCTCCCACTCGTGATCCCTCTTTCAAATAAGTAAAATCTTAAAAAAATAAAACAAAAAATACAAAAGAACAGACAAACCATAAGAGACTCAATCTCACAAAACAAACTGAGGGTTGTTTGGGGGTGGTGGGGTACAGAGAGGGTGGTTGGGTTATAGACACTGGCGTGGGTATGTGATATGGTGAGTGCTGTGAAATGTGTAAGCCTGACGAGATTCACAGACCTGTACCCCTGGGGCAAATAATACATTATATGTTAATAAAAATAATTAATAAAAAAATACAAAAGAACATGCTACAGACTAGGACTAGATCTTTGTAACTCATACTTCTAAAATAGGATTTGTATCCAGAAAATATAAAGAAACATAATAAATTGCTAAGAAAAAGAAATACTGTGCTAAAAAATGAGGATGCAATTCACAGAAGAAAAAATATATTTTTTAAAGATTTTATTTATTTTTTTGACAGAGAGAGAGAAAGAGATCACAAGGAGGCAGAGAGGCAGGCAGAGAAAGAGAGGGGCAAGCAGGCTCCCCGCTGAGCAGAGAGCCTGATGCAGGGCTCGATCCCAGAACCCTGTGATCACGGCGCAAGCCAAAGGCAGAGGCTTTAACCCACTGAACCACCCAGGCGCCCCCACAGAAGAAAATTCTTAAAAGGCCAATACACACTGTTTGAAAACTAATTATTATCACCAATAATTAAGGAAATATGAAGAGATATTACTGCCATCAGACTAGCAAGTGAAAAAGTCTGATAAAACCAACTTGTTGGAGAATGTAAAGCCATGAGAACTCACTCAATGCTGGTAAATGTCCCAACTGTTAAAGCTACTTTGGAGAGCAATTTGGCAAAAATATGATGAATTTGAAAATGCCTGTATCTACCCATCCAATCAATCAATCCTATTTCTAGGTATTTACAGTATGAAAACTTCTACAGACTCACACAAGAAACTACTGCGGCAAGGTTACACTTCACAAAGATAAAAATCAATGACTACACCTAGAGGAAGCAATATGGACAAATCTCAGAAACAAAAGTGAACAAGAACAAAGAAACATACAAGCTGCAGAATGATAAAGAATGGTCCCATTTGTATGAAGTTCTAAAACATATAAAATTATATACTGTCAATACATAAGTTTGAGACAAATGCCAAATTTAGAACAGTGGTTTCTAAGCTATGTCTGAAGGTAAACAGAAGGTAAGATAATACTATTCCAAACCAATGTTTGATAAATTGTTTAATACACTGTTTTCACAGAGTTCAAATTTACATTTCCATTTTGAAGCAAATGCTTAAATCAATTCTGAGTTCTACCTTTGTCTGTATGAAAGATCTAGAAAGATAACATCACTGGTCATTAGAAGAACCTTTATTTAAAAACACAATGAGAGATAATATTGTATCTATCAAATTGATGAAAATATAAAACAGTGCTTTTAAGGATACAAAGAAACGGACACCTTATGAACAGCTGGTGGGTATATGATTCAAGTAAAGCTTTTCCAAAAATGTGGCTTCTTCATAATATAATTTGGGAGTTTTTGTTTGTTAGAAGACATTTTGTAAATGTATGTGAGAGCTACAGTTACAGAAGATTACAAAAATATATCCCAAACTGTTAATCTAAGTGCTTATCCCTCAGGAAAAGACATGGGAGTTGGGAGTGATGTAAGGGGTGGGGCGTAGAGGGGAGAGAAGGGTATAGCAGGGAATAAGGTAAAGAAATAGATACTGAAACCAAATCTTAAAGAAAAATGAACAGTGAGCTAGGAGTTTGGACTCTGCCACAGATTCTTCATCTAGATCTTTTATGGAAGACACTGATGAGACACATGCGAATTCTGGGCCTGAATGACCTGGAAAGGAAGTTATGTATCCACATGTACTTTAGTTTGCCAATACTAAAGAAGACAGATGTGTCTTCAAGGCCTCAGCTAAATTCTTTCCCAAAAAGCAGATCTCCATTCCCTCTGCTTTTACCTGCCAAGTTCCTAATGGTATAAGACTTGTTACCTCAGCTCAGACAGGTTTGAGAGTTTATAAACTACTATCACATAATTACATTTGATTTCCAAAATAACCCTGTGAAGTAGGTAACCAAACTAGTATTCTTCCCATTAACAGGTAAGTTAACTAAGACTTATGGAAGTGAAATTATTTGCTCAACAGTATGGTGTGAATCTAACAATAACATCACAAGCAGCAACAGATATTTACTGAGTATTACATGCCAGGCACTGCACTAGGTGCTTTTAGCTATCATTTCATTAAGTCCTTGTAACAATTCTAAGGCAATTTAGTCCCCATTTACAGATAAGGAAAGGAAACAGAGGCTCAAGAGCAATCAAGTGACTTGTTAAAGATTACACACACCATAAAGCAAAGTAATTAGACTAACCTAGTTCTGATTCTAAAACCCATGTCTTAAAACCTAGGTCTATACTATTTCAAAACCCATTAAATAGATATAAATGATGATAGAAACAATCAGGATTGACACATGAACCAAGGAAAATCTAAGTTTTAGGAAATGTTGGCTTAAAGACCAACAAAATACAGAAAATCTAAGCATCTTTAAAAAATTATCTCCCTCTCATCTAAAACCTAATTCTAGAGACAACACTAGTACATTCTGGCACTTCAAAGATAAATTTCTTCCAATAATGTTATTATATGTCTTAATGCATAATTCATGTAACACTGAGTTCAATTACTTTCTACTGAATGCTATCTTCTTGAAAAGTGTGACATAAACAATGTATTTTGTAATTTAAACTCAGTATGTTAGACCTTAATTCTATAATCATGTGGGTCCACTCTTCCACTAATAGGATATATAAATAATTATTTACATAATTATTTACATAACTGACCACTAGAAATTATGATGCAGCTCAATTTAGAAGAGAACCTGACTCATACATGACTGACTCATGCACCAATTACTGAAAACTAGTATTAGGGGTACCTGGGTGGCTCAGTCAGTTGAGTGAGCAACACCGGGGTTTTTGGCTCAGGTCATGATCTCATGGGTCGCAAGACTGAGCCCCAAGTGACACTCCACGCTCAGTTGGGAGTCCGCTTGAAGAGTCTCTTCCTCTGCCCCTCCCCTCACTGACACCTGCATGCACTCTCTCTAAGTAAATCTTAAAAACAAAACAAAACAAAACAAAACACCACTAGCACTAACTATTCCTTATTAGTAATACTAAGAATACATGCTTATTGGGGCGCCTGGGTGACTCAGTGGGTTAAAGCCTCTGCCTTCAGCTCAGGTCGTGATCCCAGGATCCTGGGATCCAGCCCCGCATTGGGCTCCCTGCTCAGCGGGGAGCCTGCTTCCCTTCCTCTATCTCTGCCTGCCTCTCTGCCTACCCGTGATCCCTGTCTGTCAAATAAATAAGTAAAATCTTAAAAAAAAAAAAAAAAAAAAAGAATTACATTCTTACTTTAAAACTATTTTTCTCTTAACTAAAAGAAAGAGAATAATTCAGACACGTGACATGTGAAGGGACACCTAGACGTCCACAGACTTACTTGGGAAGTACTAAATTAAATTTATATTAAATATGATGCACCTTGTAACTTAACTCAATCTCTACCCTAAATTCTCATGTTAAATGGATCTATCTCCTTCCCCACTTCTATTTCAAAAGGAATGTGATTAAAAGTAATATACTAAAAAGAAAATACAGTAAAAAACAGACCAAAAGATCTGGAGCTATACACTTTGGGCTCCAAATTCCCTGATAAACTGCAATGTGACCTTGAGCACAGCTATACTTTAAAGGCCTGTTTTTTAATTTTTTGTTTAACTTTTTTTAAAGATTTTTCAAAAGAGTCTACTTATTTATTTATTTGTTTGAGCGAGAGGGCAGGGAAGGCGGAGAGGAGAGGGAGAGGGACAAGCAGACTCTGGTCGAGGATGGAGCCCATTATAGGGGTCAATCCCACGACCCTGAGATCATGACGGAGACAAAACCAAGAGTCAGACATTCAACTGACTGAACCATCCAGGTGCCGCAAAGACCTGTTTTTTATCCAAAAAACTGAGTTTAGGGGCTAGCTAATCTCATAGGTACCTTAAGGCTTTAAAATTCCTACTGCTAAGTCTTAGCAGAAAGCAGTTCTAAGGACCAATATTGGGTGTTTAAGACACAATAGGTACTTGAGAAGTGCTTTCAGACTGAAAGACCAATTCTAACCAAACGTCCAGGTCAAAAAACAAACCCTTAGAATTATAGCAAAGATATTATCATAATTGTGTTGGGTAACTTCACAAACCAGGATACTAATTATCATTTATCCATATTAAAAGCTTATTAGGTCCCCATAACTATAGATAACCATAATTGTCATGCAAACAGATGTTTTGGAATAACCTAACATGTTTACCTGAAATACATTCTGTAATACATTCTCAGCATTTCCCAAAATGTACTTCTACAACATCTACTTACATGGTTAAACAAGTTTATAGTTAGGATGAGATGTTTTTCAAACATAATTATACTGTGTTTTTATAGCAGAAATTATCCTTTTTTGATATAATAATGTACTCTGTGATGAGGACAGAATATACAAGATTTCCCAATACATCTGGATCAAAAGCTTTTTCTAAGGAATATCTATAAAATTTCGTAGAGTTTCAAGTGCTCTTAAGTGCAAATATTCAGTAATAAACATAGGTCAGCATGAGACAAAGTAGAACACTCATAGAATTTTATGAAACTTTAGTAATTTGAAATTTTAAAAACACTGGAGTAATCAATGATTAGAGTAATAGGGGCTCCTGAATGGCTCAGTTGGTTAAGCTGCCTTCGGCTCAGGTCCAGATCCTGGGGTTCTAGGATCAAGTCCCTTATCAGGCTCCCTGCTTGGTGGGGAGCCTGCTTCTCCCTCTCTCTGCCACTCCCCCTACTTGTGCTCCCTCACTCTTTCACTCTCTCTCTTAAATAAAACCTTCAAAAAAACAAAAAAAGTTATTAAAAAAATAATTGGAATAACAAAGACTTAACACTGAAATCTCCAATGATCTAAAAGGCATTAAAATTTTCTGAGAGGCTATTAGAATGTACTTGTATTTGAGGCTAACAAAGTAATATATTCCATCATACAGAAGGAATGGGATGGAAAAAATAACTTGTTTCTCTGAGCAGTCACCCTGATCTTGCTAATAGACAAAGGACAGGTAAAACACAACTAGGTCAAGTGAATAAAAGATTATCTTCATATCAGAAAAGAAGAAAGCTTGCCCACCAGCTACCAAGATTTTTTTGGAGTATTTCTTTTAATAGAGCCATTAAGAAAATAAATTGACATCTCTCTTGAAAAAAAAAAAAAAACAAGATGCCGTTCAGAATACCAGACTATGGGACACCTGAGTGGCTCAGCTGGTTAAGTGACTGCCTTCAGCTCAGGTCATGATCCTGGAGTCCCAGGATCAAGACCCACATCAGGCTCTCTGTTCGCCAGGTCTGTTTCTCCCACTGACCTCTCTCCTCTCATGCTCTCTCTCATTCTCTCTCTCTCAAATAGATAAAATGCGAAAAAAAAAAGAAAAGAAAAGAAAAGAAAAAATACCAGATTACTCTGGAGCTAAAATGTATTACGCCAAAAGACTTAAAATTTAAAAAAATCTAGCGTGTATTTATTTCAAAAGTTCAATTTTTAGGGGTGCCTGGCTGGCTTAGCCGGTAAAGTACACGACTCTTGATCTGAGGGCCATACATTCAAGACCCACGTTGGGGGGGTACAGCCTACTTAAAAAAAAAAAAAAAAGAAGAAGAAGAAGAAAGGTTAATTTTCAAATCCAACTGTAAAAGGAATCAACACCTAAAATTAAAGAACTAATGAGCACTCTAACTAGAGGCATTTGTTTTTAGTTTCATTCTTGATGCTTTGTAACGAACAAGGCTTCATAAATACAAATTGATATAATCAAACTCAAATGTTACACTGCGATTTTTTAAAGATTTTATTTATTTCTTTGACAGAGAGAGTGCACAAGCAGGGGGAGGGGCAGGCAGAGGGTGAAGGAGAAGCAGGCTCCCCTCTGAGCAGAGAGCTCATGGGACATGGGCCTCCATTCCAGGCCCATGGGATCATGACCTTAGCTGAAGGCAGACGCTTAATGGACTAAGTCACCCAGGCACCCCGTGATTGTTTTAATTAAAATATTTGCTTGAAAAGAACCTCTGTAAATGAACTGATTTTGGCTTTCAGAAAACTTTATCAACATACATTTTATTCCTTATACTTATAAATGATTTTAATTTTGATTAAACCAGGCCTACAGAGTATACAATTTCCGGTGAATATGGCAGTGTAAAGATGGTGTAGCCCCTTTCTTCTCTTGAAAAATCTCAAAACGAGAAACAGAAGCAAAATCTACATCCCTAACCAAGAGACATCCCTAACCACGTATATAAGAAAGGCTGCTTATGCAGTGAAGGAAAAGAGGGATGCTGGAAGATCTCAAGCAAGAGAGAGGTCTGCATCTTCACATCTCCAAAGTATCACACCTCAGTTCTCTATAAACTGTACAAGGCACAGCCAGAAGGGTAAGCCCGACCCCCTGTTTGGCACATCTGAAGGTTTCAAAGACATCATCTGACTAATAACACAGGAGAGTCAGAACTGATCAAGAAAAGGGGTCCATCTTTTCCTAAGAAAATAATTAAAGTACTTTAAAGAGAATTTTTGTGAGGCACCAGGCTGGCTTGGTCCACAGGGCATGCGACTTTTTTTCTTTTTAGATCATGTCATTCTTGATCTCAGGGTTGTGAGCTCAAGCTCCACACTGGGCATAGAAATTATTTAAAAACAAGTACATAAATAAATAAATAGAATTCTTTGAGAACCTAGGCAAAACATCAGTACCCAAAAAAATGGAGAGCAGGAAGGACTCAATGCTAAAAACAGTACATCAATACCTATAAGAACTTCAAGGGAAAAAAGTATGACTCAAGAATATATATCCAGTCTAACAATACAGTTCAGCAATAAAGTTCAGCTATTTAACTGTTAAATAGCACTGAGTATGAAAGAACTCAAGGAATACTGTTTCTATGAACTGCTCTTGGAAAAAAAATACTAGTTGACAAAATTCAACTATCCAAAGGATAAAAAGAAAAACCATGAAAAAAGGACAAGGTCTGAGCATAAAGGCCATTTAATTATTGGCCTTACACACAAAACTGGTACTGGTTTCCCAGAAAACGAAACAAAGCAGAAGAGGCTGCAGAGTGAAAGATGTGCTTTACACTTCTGTATCTTTTAGATTTTGTACCTAAGCATGTAATCACTAGATAAAAATTACTACTTAAATTTAAAAACTCTAAAGAATTTAAGTTCACTCAAACAGTGCTACTTTTCTGGTTAGTTCTCCAACTACTATGCCTGAAGTAAATTTATTCAGATCAAAGGTCCTAAATTACATTCTCAGAGACGAATATACTTCCCCAAAGCATCTATAAGAGTTCAGATATTTAATGTTGCAATATAAAATACAAAAATTTATCTTTGGAGACAACACTACAAAGACATTTGCAAAAAAGTGTTCAGAGCAATGTGCATATACTTAGCACAACATAGGAAATAACCTACATGTACATCAATAGTCTCAATAAATTACAGTGCCACACAAGAGAATATCATACATTCAAAATGACAGCATACAAGTATAATACAAATTTATGTATAAAACTGTCCATTTTGCGTTAAATGGTAAACAGTAAATTATGGACTCTTTCCATATAAGAATACAGATATACTTCATTTCTTTCCATTGCTCCGACTTGTGCTATAACCATACCATAATTTACTTAATTATTCTTGTATCAACTGACATTTAAATTGTTTCTTTTTGACTTTCTTCATTTACTTTTTAAATCAAAAAGATCTGAGAGAGAGTGCACGTGCGTGTATACACACTAGAGGGTGGAGGGGTAGGGAGGCAGAGAGAATTCCAAGGAGACTCCATGGTGAACATAGAACCCAACATAGGGCTCAATCCCATAAGCCCAATATCATGAGCTGAGCCAAAATCAAAAGTTGGACACTGAACCAAGAGAGCCAATCAGGCATCCCTTCATTTATTTAAATTAAAAAAAAAAAAAATATATATACACACACACACACACACACACACACACACACACACACACACTATTTTTTTGGCCAGTAAATAGTGTTTGTTGAGGGGGCGCCTGGGTGGCTCAGTGGGTTAAGCCGCTGCTTTCAGCTCAGGTCATGATCCCAGGGTCCTGGGATCGAGTCCCTCATCGGGCTCGCTGCTCAGCAGGAAGCCTGCTTCCCTTCCTCTCTCTCTGCCTGCCTCTCTGCCTACTTGTGATCTCTCTCTGTCAAATAAATAAATAAAATCTTTAAAAAAAAATAGTGTTTGTTGAGCATAAATCTTCACATATAGGAACTAATACTTCTGTAAGGCAGATTCCTGAAAGTGAAAGTATTTAGTCAAAACTAATATGTATTTTAAAGATTTACAGGTAGTACCAAATGGTCTCTTTGAAAGAGACTGCATCAATTTATTCTCTCCCAATCTTGCCATTATTTTCAATCTTTTTCATTTCCATCAACCTGATATATGAAAAATGATATATTTTAATCTACATTTCCTTGGTTAGTGAGGGCAAACAGATTTTTTAAAGATTTTCATTTATTCGAGAGAAAGAGAGAGTCAGCAAGCACAAGCAGGGGAGAAGTAAAAGGAAAGGCAGAAGCAGATTCCCTGGTAAGCAGGGAGCCCCAGGTGGGGCTCAATCAGATCCCTGAGACTCTGGGAACATGACCCCAGCCAAAGGCAGACACTCAACCAGGCACCACCAAATACTTTCATTCTTCCACTGTTTGTGGTACTAACAAAACACAGACCATGGCTACTACATATAACAAACATAGTTTTAATTTTTCATTTGACCATATTTAATAATTGGGAACTTCACTACAATCTTGACCTTTACCTCCCATTGAAAATTTAAAAAGAGCAAAACAAAACAAAAACCCCCAAAACAAAAAAACCTTGGAAAAAACTGGGTATCACTGGGCCAACATTTCTTAAAATCAACTGTTACTGACTGAACAGAAGTTGTGCCTTCCAACTTAACCTTAATGTATTCATTCATTTATGTTACCTGTCTGGTCTGGTCTAAGAATTTAAGTTGAAGACCCCATTTCTATGGAGTTATTTGGTTATATGCTAATTATCAGGATTCTTCATATGAAGAATATTTAATACCTTTTCTTACATATTATGCCATATAGATTTCTTCTCTGTGGATGACTTTTGATTTAATCATAGCATTCACAAATATATATAAAATCTTAAAAGTCTACATTACCCATCAAATGATAGTAATATTTATCCTTGGGTATTAAGATGTTTGTCACTTTTCTTTATCTCTACTTTTTAAAAAATGTATAAAATAAGCATTGATTCCTTTTATAATCAGGGAGGGGGGAGAACGATTTTCATTTGAAACAAAAAATTCTAACAGTGATAGTTTGGTTATGTTGACTTTTAAACTGACAAAGGATAAAGCTAATTAAAAATTTATTTATAAAGAAAACCTGAATGTGTACTACAAGAGGAGGTTAACATAATAATCAAAGTCCGTATGTATTATTTCATGATAGCACTTCAGATTTGAATTGTAACATTTTTACAAAAGATATTCAAAAGTGCATGGACTGATCCGATTCACACTGAAGTTATAAATTAAGTTTTTGGATACTGATACTTCAGAGAAACACGTTTGTTCTCCAGCTAGAAATATAAAAACTGTATTCTCGGTAGCTTGGTCAGTTAAGGGTCTGACTCTTGATCTCAGCTCAGGTCTTGATCTCAGGGTCCCAAGTTCAAGCCCCCATGTTGGGCTCCATGCCCAAAAAAGCTGTATTTTCATTCAGATATTTTATTTAATACATACTAAGTGTTATACACTGTGCAAGGTGCTAAGTAGGCAATAATAAGGCACAGTACTTGGCTGTAAGCTTATAAACAAGTGAAAAAGGCAGTAACAGTGTAGTAAGAGCTGCTGAGGCACAAAGAAAAGGAATTTAAACCAGTCTTGGAGACTGGAGAAATAAAGAAAGGTTTCTTAAAGATATACCACCTTAGGAGAAATCAACTAAGAAGGGTAAGAGCGGGGCAGGAATCCTGCAGTCACCCTGACTCTTCTCTCTCCGATTCTCGTATCCTAACAATCACCACTCCTTTCTATCCATCCTTCTAAAATTTCTCCTGATTCTTTTTCTTTATTCTCACTGTCACTACCCTGCTCCAGGGTATACTAAATTCACTCCTCTAACAGCTTTGTAACTGGTCTCCTCACCACGTCAACCCCACCATCCAGTTCCTAACCTAATCACTACACTGTAATTACAGTGATCTATCAAATACTCATTCAGGCTACTGTCCAAATTAAAACACTTGGGCTACTGTCCAAATTAAAACACTTGGGGGAGAGTGGGTGGTCCCCACAAAATCCTAGCCCTCAGGATAAAACCCAAAATTCTTACCAAGCCCTTCAAGACCTGGCCCCCACTTACTTCTGCTACAACCCTAGTATTTCCCACAAGAACTTCTTTCAGATCCCCTATCAGTTCCTGCTATCTCCCGTTGCCAGGAATTTACATAAGCTATTTCCTCCTGTCAGAAACATAGGTTCTTCACTAACTCTCATGTATTCTTCAGATCTCAGCTTAGAAGTCTGGAAAAGACTTTTGTGATCACTCAAAAGCTTTTCTCAATACACCCTTCTAAGCTTGCTCACACTTAAAACTGCCCCATCACAATATTTAGCACACTGTACAAGCTCCAGGTTAGCTATCTTGACCCCCTCATTTAAAGTAATGGGAAAACAGGGAAACTTTTGTCTTTTTCACAGTTGCGTTCTAGTATTTAGAAACATTACCTAGTATATACAGTAGTTATATTTACTGAAATAATTATATTTACTGAAAAAATTATATTATTAATTATATAATTAAAAATAATTATATAATTACCTTGGCTTTATCTACCCTACTACCCTACTAGGCAGCAAGCAGGCACTTTACACAAAGAAGCAATTTTTACTCTACAAAGCACTCTGCAACTTCAAAGATATTATGAACTTCTTATTAAGTACACAGTAAGTGCTCAGTAAACACTTGTTAAATGAAGACAGTCGAATAATAGACAAAACCCTTGTCCCATGCATAATTTCCCTAAATTCTACTTAAAATTAACTCTAAGTCACTCCGATTTTGATATAAACACCTAAAAATGACAAGATTTCAATTGTAGTTTTTTGTTTTTTGTTTATAAAGATCTGAAATGCTCCTTACTTTTAAAAATAGTTTAAAGGACAAAAATTAACTATTCTCCTCTCCAATTCACATAAAGCTATATATTTTTTATAGTTCAAGAGTTAAAAAGGAATCTTGAGAACTGGAAGCCTAAAGATCAAAAAAGCATCCAAAATTAACATGCCCAAAGGAATGTTGTTATTCATACAGAAATGGAAAAAATACATTCTTAAATAGCATGAATGAACCTGAGATAAGGGTAGTTTTCATGGAGGATAAAGAAATAACTGAAAAAATAAAATGCTCTATACTAGCCCATGTTAATAAGAATTATGTAAGAGTATGGAATTACAGCACCTTCAAATTTATTTAACTTTTTTTCCCTTTAGTGAGGAGGTAAGATGAATTGTTTGGACTGGCATGGAGAGATAGGACTAATTTATTTTCCATAGTAGCAAATATATAAAGAGTTCTTAGGGAAATCTACATTTCTTCTTATGGAAAAGCCTAAGATTATGAAATTTTGATTCTGGGGAAAGTTTTGAGTGAGGAACTATAAATTCCTGTTTACCCAACCCACAATATAAGCCATAACTGGGAATACACCTCTCCTGGACAACGCTTCAATTCACCGTCTATAAAAATTGCAAGATTCTACAGCAAAGCCTCAAAATAAAAGGGAGGGGTGGGGTAGTAGGGATTTAAATGTCTCAATGGACCTAAAATACAACAGTAAACATCAAGTATCTGGGCCGAACATTCTCTTAAAAGCTCTTATGCCACCCAAACAACTCTCCTAAAGACTGACCTGTGAATGTTTGCTTTAACTGCCTTTTTTGCCAAAGAACTCAAAACATGTCACACACACCTGAAATACTCTCCAAACACAGGTTACTTTTCCTTTACCACGTGCAAACGGGCAATAACGAAAAAAGCTGACTACCTAATTATCAGTGAAAAGCAGAAAGAGAAAATGTAATTGCTATCTTAGTTTATATGCACGAAGAGGACTACTGCATTCAATAAAGTGTTTTCAACCTAAAAAAAAAAAAAAGGTTTTTCAGTATTTTTAAGCTAAACAAGTTAACTTTCTCTAACTGCTTCATTTTTACAAGTATAAACTCACATTCCTTCACTAGTTCTTAACTGATTATAAATCCTTTCCACTACGCACTCTATAAATTATTTACCAGAAACTGTCAGAAAAAATGTAAACAAAAATAAATGTATTACACAAAGCAAGAGTAGAGGATGTGTGGTCTCAAGGTATCTTACATTTAAGCATCAGTATTTGGCAAGTTGCCACTGTTATAGAGCCGATTTACGCCTGGCTGGCTCAGTTGGCAGAGCACTTGACTTCATCTCAGGGTCTGGAGTTCAAGCCCCATATTCGGTGTGGAGCCTACTTTAAAAAAGAGAGCAAACAGACTTGCTCACATTTATACAGACAATTTTTGAGACTATTCAGATGACGACCCTATGCTCAACTAATTATTTATCTACTTACCCTGTCAGTTAAAATAGGATTTACAGAATGCATTTTGGGCTTTAAAAGATATAATCTCATTATCTCTGTATTATGTTTTTTTAAATACCCCAAAACAAAAATATTCCCCAAACAAGATCAAAAGAAATATACTGGGACGCCTGGGTGGCTCAGTTGGTTAAGCAGCTGCCTTCGGCTCAGGTCATGATCCCAGCGTCCTGGGATCGAGTCCCACATCGGGCTCCTTGCTCGTCAGGGAGCCTGCTTCTCCCTCTGCCTCTGCCTGCCATTCTGTCTGCCTGTGCTTGCTCTCTCTCCTCTCTCCCTCTGACAAATAAATAAAATCTTAAAAAAAAAAAAAAAAAAAAAAAAAAAAAAAAAAAAAAAAGAAATATACTGAGCAGCCAAGCCCAACTTAAGGTTAATAAGGAATTTCTCCCATCAAAATACTGAACTCAAAATATTGAAAGGCAGCTCTTGCTTACATTTTTTGAATATACAAAAAAGGAAATTATTTTTGAAGTTAACACATTAACACATTAAACCCAACCAGTTCCCAACTAGTATGTACTATATTGTGACTATAATCCCAAAATGATTCTCACATAGCTTACAGAAATTTTGACATAAAAAATTCTGATACCACAAAGATGTAAATCATTTAGTAATTTGCAGGTAGCAAGTGATAGGATATTTAAAATCATGCCAGAAAGAAAAAAAAAACTATTTGGCAATACTTAATTTTATTCTTGGAAGCAATGCAAATATTATCCCATTGTTAGTTATAAAAACTGGATAATGATAGAGTCAGGAAAGAGTTAATTAACAAATTATTTTAGCACATGACTCTACCACTTGTGGATTATCAATTTTTAAAGAATCTGAATATAATCAAATATAGCAAAACTTGAATTTTATTAATTTCAACTTTCTTTGATGAAACAAAAATTTGAGATCTTGCCACAGGATCATTATTATTTTATCAATTATCATTAAATGCACACACACACACACACACACACACACACACACACACAAGAAAATGTCACGTATAACTGAATTCCAGCAGAGAAAAGACCAGATAAATTCCTTGGGTTTTTTTTTAAAGATTTTATTTGAGACAGAGAGAAAGAGTGCGAGCAAGCAGGGGACAAGCAGGCTCCCCACTGAGCAAAGAACCCAATGCCAGGCTGGATCCCAGGACCGAGGAAGACGGGGGGCCAAAGGCAGCCATTTAACCGAATACACAACCCAGGCACCCCAATTCTTTATATTTTTATATACAACTAGTTTGCATTAAGGCATTACTCACAGAGCTAACTCAACAAGAATTACATAGCCAACTTTTAAAGCAAATTCTTTCCTTTTTTGTATCATAAAAATCTTTAAACTGAAACATTTAACTAAATATCCATCTGCATGCATGCAAATCAACTCAATCCCTTTAATTAATAAGATGGCAAAGCTATGTTTTATCGAATCCCTTTACAACCATGCTTTCCTGAACAATGAGTATGAACTAGATTTCATTCTTCATAGTTAGTAGCTAATCAATTTCAGTATCTGGTTCTCATAGGCTGACAAAATGCTGCAATGTTTCCATTGCACAACATTCTGGGGGAAATGTTTAGAATTATTTCCACTGAAATTTTTAAGTCCTGTACACAAGCATCATGGAAATGTTTAAATCAGAGCTATCAAACTTCTTAAATAAGAATTCTAATTAAATTCTTAAAAATTATGTTTTCTAAAAAATAGTGATTATTTTTTTAAAAGTCATTTTTCTCAAGCCCCCCCAAAAAATTCTTGCTTTTTCCTACCTTATTTGCACCCTAAAACATTGCCTGAAGTGTGTCAGTCACTCACTAATTATCATTATATTTGATCACCTTTTAGCTTCTAACTACTCAACAGAAAGCCTGACAATCTCACATGTTTTGGGGATTTCAATACACTTTGTTCTTGTCCCAAATACTCATGTTCTGTGTGTACTACTATAAGCTATTATATAACAGGGGGTGGGAAAAATTAAAAAATACTGCAGCACTACAAGCCATTTAGCATGCTGAGTTCCCACAGTTGCTTAGTGGGTGTTCTGAAACTAGGCCATATTTCTAGTATTAAGAATTTCAAATCACCACTTCCAAAGTGCAGAAATAAATGTCTTCAAGATTAAATCATAAAACCTTACTATTTTAAGCTGTCTAGTATATAAGTATCTTATTTCTATGAGTTTAAAATGGTAATTAACACACGGTAGGTAAACCAGTATTTGTTTTAGCAACAATAAATAACCAGCTTTTCTACCCATAGTTACAGAATCACAGACTTCAATAGATTACAATATTAGGATAACGTGCAGTTTATCTGAATAAGAACTAAAGCCCTTAGGTGAAATTTTGAATTCTTTACCCCAAAGGATATATAAACAAAATTGGAATTAAATATAATCTCTTTGAGGTCAATCTGTTAGACTCCAAATGCTTATAACAAAGAAGTAATTACAACCCCCAATCTAATTTTTCCAGTCCCGGTTACCAAGAAATACCCCAAAAATAAAGCTTACTCTTTTTAATAGAATAAAAGATGCAGAAATACTTAGGTCATTTTGTCATATCATTGCAACAGGTATGTTTTTATTCAAAACTAATGAGAAAAAACGTTACTCAATTTTACATATTTCATTGCTAAGGAAGGAAAGAAACAACATGGTAGGTATAAAATCCACTTCTACAAACTGTAAAGTACTTATACTGCAGTGATTCAGTACTTTCAGATAATTATTTGCTTCAACTTAATTTTACTCAGTACTTATGGTGCCTACTATGTCTCACCGAAGCAAATCTTTCTAATAAAAACGTTTGACAATGTTATTTTTTTTTAAAGATTTATTTATTTGAGAGAGAGAGAGAGAGAGATCACAAGTAGGCAGAGAGGCTGGCAGAGAGAGAGAGGAGGAAGCAGGCTCCCTGCCAAGCAGAGAGCCCAAAATGGGGCTCGATCCCAGGACCCTGAGATCATGACCTGAGCCGAAGGCAGAGGCTTAACCCACTGAGCCACCCAGGCGCCCGACACTGTAATTTTTTAATTGCATCATTTTAGATAAAAACCTCTCCCAAATACAACACATGGGCCTGTGTAATCTTGAACAAAACTCACTAACAGCATTTAATCAACTTCTTCATGATCTTCTATCAGCATTACTGTTATACTCTTCTATATGTAAAACAAATGGTGCTTTGAAAGATTCTATGTTTATTTTATGTTCAGATTCTATGTTTATTTTGTTTATATTAAGCTGCCTTAAACACTTTAAAAAAAAATGTTCTGTATCTGATTTTTAAGTGTCCCCCCTCCTCCCCCCATGTTCAACTCTCTTATGACCTCTAGGAGATATCTCAGTCCTTTTTACATTTGGTTACTAAACTTTTTAAAATTGTACATTATGAGGAAAAAAAAAAAAGCCTTCAATTAAGACCTGGGAGGGTCTAAAGGCAGAAAATATGTTTAAGACCAAAGGCACTATGACATCTCTTTGTCCTTTTCAGTGGTCTGTTTGTTTTGGGGGCTCAAGACTACTAATTTTAGTAATTTTTTTTTTATTAGACCCTACAGTCTAGGCATTAGATACTGGAGAAATGGTAGTAAAGACAGACAGACATACTTGATGCTATCATGAAACTTACAATCTTAGCAAAAAAGACAGACATTAAAAACATTACGAAAATATTCAAAAAGAGTAAGTGCAGGTGCCAAAGAACCTTAGAACAAGAAATCTAAGGATCAAAGAAGGCCTCCCAGAGGACGTGATACAGAAGGCAGAGGGTGACTGGGTTAGCCAGGTGAGAATGCACGGGCTTGTATCTATCCAAGGAGATGAAACCAGAAAGCTTTAGTTTCCTAATAAATAACCTTGAAATAAATGAGGTGACATATAATTTATAATGTAGGGGCACCTGGATGGCTCAGTTGGTTAAGCATCTGACTCTTCATTTCATCTCAGGTCATAATCTCTTGGGGCTGTGGGATCAAGCTTGGTATCAGGCTCCTCCCTCAGCAGGGAGTCCGCTCAGAAAGATTTTCTCCCTCTGCCCTTCCCCACCCCACCCCCGCTTGTTCTTGCTCACTCTCACTCTCAAAATAATTAAATAAAACTTTTTTTTAATGTATAATGTAACTGTTAAATGGTGAAAAATTTAAAAATGAATTTCTGGAGTTTCTATAACAAAAATAACTGGAAGGATCAAAAGCAACAATAAAAAGCAGTATGAGAATCTTTTAAAATGAGAAACCATGACACTTTGAGGGAACAGAGTTTGGAATGGCAAAAAAACGGCCTCTGTGGAGTATATGGAAAATCACTTAATATTCAAATTTAGAGAACTTTTAAATCATGTAAGCCACACACAGACTTCTACCAGGATATAATTGCTGATGATATAGTCTGACTTACCCAGTTATATCAGCAGTTATATCCTGGAAAGAGTAGCACTTTGAAGCAAGTATGAAAACAGGTGGTTTTAATGCTCTCAGAAGAGTGAATCTTATTTTTTAAGTTTATTTTTAGTAATCTCTACACCCAAGGAGGGGGTCAAACTCATGACCCTGAGATCAAGAGTGGCACACTCTTTCAAATGAGCCAGCAGATGCCCCAAGAAGAGTTAATTTTAAATGTTTGTACAGTAAACACCACTGAGTTCTAAAGAGGTTCATAAATGTTACTCTTAACATGATGCATAAATGTTGAGAAAAAGATATTTAAATGGGACTGAAAAATAATTATCAAAGGTCTAAACCTGGGGATTATTCCATATCAGGCTGATAAGTTCTTCTTGTATTTAATTAAAATATTAACGAAAAATATACTTAGTTAAAAGATTTAAAATCTCCAACATTCATGCAGATCCATAATCCAAGGCCCAAATTAAACACAAGAAATAACAGTCTCTAAAAATATATGCCTTCATGAATCCCTACTAAAATACTAAATCATATATAGAATCCAAATTGCTATTCACCTGCAATTCTCCAAATGGAGCTTAACTTCTATGCTTTTTCTGTCCACTCTACCCTACTTACTCCTCAAGAGTTAATTCATGTCCTATTCTCCAGCAAGCATTGCTGGTTATACATGCAATCTGTGTCTTAATCCATCTGAGTTCTCCAACACATACTGATACTGCTATCAAAGCACTTGTCAACATGATAAAACAATTTACTATTGACTTGCACAGTTCATGCAACAAACTGTGAACTTTCTGAAAGCAGAAAACATAATGTTATCTATGTATCTTCAGAGTCTTGGACATACATGGCACTTAGTAAAAGGTCGATAACATTATGAATATGAAATTATAGTTAATAAGAAATATATACAAAACAAAATTTTAAACTTAAGGACTATTTATAAAACGGATAGTTTTGAAAGCAGGAAGAAGTGTTGTACAACACAAAACTGGAAACTGAGAAAGGGCAAATTTAACTGATTAACACCTAAAACTTGGGAGTTAATTTCATTGTCAGAACAAGTAATTTCTTGTCTGCCAAGACATCAAAATTTCCAAGACATTAGAAAAACCAAAAGAAAAAAAGAGCTCTCTTTATCAACTATGAAATTACTTAATTAAAATTGTACAATTTACAAATAGTATTTGAGGGCAAATAAAGTACTTAACTTTTAAGTGTTCACAACGCTATAAAACTTAGAAGATATACAAGTCAAAATACTTCATAATTCATAAAGTCTTTCAAGTTCATTTCACATAGTGACCAATTATACCCACTTTTAAGGTCTCCTTTAATGTTTTAGCTTCAAGCAGTATGTTCATTCTTTCCAATAAAAGAACCCTTACCTTTTACAGTATGCACTACTTTTTGCAATCAGTTCTGATCTTTAGAGAAGTTGGAATGAGATATATAGTGTGAAATCTAATTAGTTCTTTTAAATCTTGATAATGGGAACCTCATACTTTCTCAGAAAGCACATATGTTACCAACATCTCAAAAGCTAAAGAGCCTTTTGTAATTAGAAAATTCTTTTCATGTTACAACTTGGTTTTGCAAAATTAAAGATGCTATGCTAAAAAGATGGGAACCAGGAGAAAGTACCAAAGAATGAGCATTAGTTTACCTCAAAAATAATGCAATTACCTATTTTAGAACATAAATCAGTTTTTCCAACTCATCCTTGTTTCTTTCAACCTTCACTGACTGCAATTACATTTCAGAACACTCTATATAAAGTTCAAGCATTCCATAGGTCACCTTGTGACTTAGAAATTTTTCAGATCTTAAAAGTCAGTGTAAACAGAGCTAGAAAAATACAAAAATTTAACTAGTATAATGTCAGAGAAAATATTTTCAGGAAGATTTACATGGCCTAACTTTGATGTGGTATAACTAGCAGACAAAACAAAATTCAAAATTCAAAAAACAAAATTTTTATAATTCAGCCTATGGAAGATTTAGCCTTAAATTATAATATGCCAATACATAATATAAAATGCATGAAGCAAAGTCTAACAATAAGCAAAAAAACAACCAATTTAGTATCTGCAGTTTCTCAAGTACATGAAAGTACTTAAAATAACACTCTGCTGCGAAATTACAGCTAATTTCTAATTTATGTACAACAAAATATTTACCAATTCCCTACTAGTCTTATTAGGAAATGTCAAAGTGTTTAGTCTATATCTAAATTTCCTCTCCTAACAGAAGTGATATTTTATAAAGTAATTCAAGAACACTTCCACCAAGGCCAAAACATAAACCTCAGAACTCACTGTAGGATTTATGGGTCAATCTGTTTGGTTTTACTGTGTTTTGTTGTGGGGGGAGGAGAGCTACTTTTGTTTTGGTTTTTTGATTATAAACATAGATTTTATGTTTTCATACATGAATGATACATAAATGATACATGAATAATATAGTAAACTGAATTCTAAAGATATATTCTTTTGACCTCCAAAAAAATACTCATCTTTCTATCTACACACAGAAGTTAAGGTATATTTTTAATCAATAATACAACAGTTTATTTTTATATTTAAATATCTCACTAGAAAAAAAATCAAAAATTAAATTGTTTAAAGAACACAAGTCTTACCGAAATATTAAATTACACAACAGATATTGATAAACCAGCATATTTTCAAAACAAATAGGACTGCCTGGATAACAAAGAAATTCAGTATTATTTACCTTTCCCCCACATGGGTAAGGCATGTCAAAAAATATACCAGCAAAGGGGGCGCCTGGCCGGCTCAGTCAGAAGAGCATGCAACTCTTGATCTTGAAGTTTTGAGTTCAAGCCCCATGCTGGGTGTAGAGATTACTTTAAAAAATCAAATTAAATTAAACACACACACACACAAACACGCACGCGCACACGTGCGCACACACATTCCCCCAGCAGCTATTCAGAAGGCATCTGTAGAAGATCCCACAGAATTCTAGTTTACTCTAGTTTATGACTCTCTAACATGGGACAAGTCCTGTCCCAAGTTATTAAAGAAACAGTAATACTTTAAACGCACAATTCCATCAATATAACACAAGAATTTATAATTTTGATGTACTTTTTGTTTCAAATTTCTGACTGGTCTGTAATTCACAAGTTGTTGCACATGTCTGGCTACAATTATCAAAACACAGCTCTCCTCGACTTTCTGAATATGGTAGTTTATTTATTTTTTTTTTAAGATTTTATTTATTTATTTGACAGAGAGAGATCACAAGTAGACAGAGAGGTAGGCAGAGAGAGAGAGGAGGAAGCAGGCTCCCTGCCAAGCAGAGAGCCCAAAATGGGGCTCGATCCCAGGACCCTGAGATCATGACCTGAGCCGAAGGCAGCGGCTTAACCCACTGAGCCACCCAGGCGCCCCTGAATATGGTAGTTTAAAAACTTTTTTAAAAATCTAGCTGCAAGCTATTAATGTATCTCTTAATATCACTCTTTTATTCCCAACAACTTTTAACAAGAGAAAAACACTTGAAAACTGTATTAACAATGAGAGATTAATAAGCAAATGCCAACCTGAGAGTAATGTAGTTGTTTCTTCAAAACCTAAACAAACACCCTAAGAAAAAGTAGTCATCTTAGATAGGCTAGGTCCACCTCTCCAAACTCTGTGGCATTTCAAGAATACAGTTTTATATTAGGTTTCTATTATACTTAAGCCATTTGAAAGTTACAAACCTTAAGGCCTTTACTTGTCTAAGATCTATTTTTCAAATGTATATTCATAATTAAATAAAAGCTTCAATGTACCTTATGTCAAATAGGTATTTAGAAGGTTTATCATATTCAATATAAATTCCACAGGTAGGGAATGGTTATATATATATGATATATATGTAATTTCTAAAAATTCTTGTCACTGTCACACAGAAAGTCTTCAGCACTTGACAAATTCAAAATATAAATGTATGAATGTTACAGACTGTACCCAATAGCTAAGTTTCTTCAAATACAATTTAACAGTTTTAAGAGCTATAGCATGGAAGGGCCAGCGTAGAAATCAGTACACTAATAAACTGAGGTCTTTAAAATAAGATAATTTTTCAGTGTTAATGCTACATTTAAATACAAAAATATTTGGTTACACAAGTATACCCTAGGATTCTGGAAAACAAAAACTTTTAAGTTTTAGATACAGTAATTCCTCTCAGTAGATACCAGAAGCTGACATTTATGAAGAAGTATACAAAATTGCACAGGTGAAAGCTATAGACTGAAGCAAATACTATACAGTACATATCTACAACCCAATTTTGCTTCAGCATCCCCAGAGACTTAAAAAATATTTCTTTGGGTAGGTTGCAAAACATTGCTTCCTCTTTTATTCTCATCACCCCCATTATGATACAAAGCGACAGACAAGAAAATCAAATCACCAACTGTAAGGGCTGAAAGCTTCGAAACACATAAAAAAGCATCTTCTTTCCACTCCCGAATCGGTATTCATTCCACCTGTTTGTAAATCCATACAAACACAATAACACAAGACCTCTGCTGATTTAAGAACGGGGGGGGGGAGGGGGCAATTAAGGGTTTGAAGTCATTCTTCTTCTACCTAGGCTGGGGCGGGGGAGGGGGATGGTACAAAACAATGGATACTGAGGGGCTGGGGGAAAATCGCTTGCTCCCGAAGCCTCCAGCGTTAAAAGCTTGAGGGGTGGAGGGGGGGCGGGGGGAGGAGGGGAGGAGATAGAGTACTTTTCCTCTATTCCTAAAAGCTACCGCGGAAACAGGCTGCCACCAAGCAAGTCCAACAGGGCGGTCCTGGATGCCCACAACTCGCCTCACCAGGCAACAGACCCAAATCCAACTCGCCACTCTTCACCGAAACGACAGAAGGGGAGAGAGTGGTGGGCTTTGGGGAAGGGCGAGGAAATACCCCACCCCGCACCACTAGCACTGCGCCAAGGCCCCGACCAACGATTTACACGCCTCCCGGACGCCCACGGGGCGCCCCGCAGCCTGAGCCAGGTGCCCCCCGGGGACAGAGCGGAGCAGGGCCATCCACCGGGCGCCCCCGGCCCGCGCCCTCTCGCCGACTCGCCCCCGCCTACGAGCTACCCCGGCCGCCCGCCGCCACCGCAGGCCCGGCCCCGGCCGCTGTCAGAGCCGCCCGGCTCACTCTCGGAGACCGGCTGCGGGCCCCGCACGAGAGCCGACTCCGAGGGCCGGGCCCTCCCTGCGACAGGACCCAGGAAAGAGGCGGCGGCGGCGGCGCCTCCCAGGGCCCCAGCCCCTCGGGCCTCGCCCCGGCCCCGCCGGCTCTATCCCCTCAGGGCGCGCGGGGCCTCCCCCAATCGACAGCCAGCTGGGCCGCCCGACGGGTAGGAACGAAAGCAGGAAGAACCCACCAACAACCACCCTCCCGCCTCAGCGGCCCGGGGTTACCGTCAGGAGCCCCAACTCCGCCATCCTCCTCGCTCGCCCTCCTTCCTCCTCCTCCTTAGAAGCGACGCTGCCCAACCGCCGCCCCCCGCCCGCCCCTCCCCCACTTGCCCCGCCCCGCCCCGCCCGCCCCTCCACACACTCTCACTCCTACGGCCCCGCCCCACCCCTCCGGCTCAGGCCCTTCACTCGCCGGAGAAGAAAAACAGGCGGAGCCAAGCATACTGACGCTGCCCAATCAGAGTGAGGCACTGGCGCCAAAGACGCTGCCCAATCAGAGTGAGACATTGGAGCCAGCTTCCCTCGCTCCGCCCTTTTCCTTTCCTCCGCTGCTCTACGCCCTCTCCCGCCCACTGGGCGCCGCTGGCAAGCCGAGCCACAGAGTAAGCCTCCAACAGGGTAGAGTGACAACTTGCAATCGGAAGTTACTGTTGAAGCCAAAGCAGCCATAACTGATAAGGGCACGGAGTTTCCTGGCCTCCCGTCTCCAGTGTGACGTAGTTTTCCCTTCGCCCAAATCTCACCGTTGCCCTGGGCAACAGTCGAGCCGTCTGGGAAGATAAATCTGTAAGTAGGCCCGGAAAAGGACCAAAGGTGACCAGACATCCCAGGTTAGACAACTTAATTCATATTTAGAACTACCTGCCCGGGATGGGGAAGTGGAAGGAGCAGGTTTCCTGGCCCTTATTTTGCTGGGACGTCTGGTCACTTACCTAGGTGGACAAAAGGTTAGGGTTCCGAAAATCCCTGTCCTGCCCGGAAGTTGCATTTGGCACTTCTGAATGGGGTCATGGCGGAAGGGTGGGAATAGCCAGAGACCCCGGCACCACCGGGAGTGCCCATTCCAGCTGGAGTCGCAAAGTGAGATGTGGGTCCGTCTGCCTTGTCCGGTGAGGCAGCCCACAGCTAGACGGCCGGTGGGAGACGGAGAGCGAGGGGGTGAGCAGGGCTCACAGCCGCTTCCGCTGGAAGAAGGTTTTCTTTCCGGGCTGGCCTGCCCGCCCTACCCCCGCCCCTCTGAGGTTCCCTGTGGGGCGAGGCCGCTCCACCGGCCCCTCGCGCCCCGCTGCAGCCAGCCGGGTAAGGAGGGGGCTTAGGCTCGCACCGCTGGGCACTCCCGCAAGATGGAGCTCCTGACCTCGCCCCTTAAGTTCCTATCAAGTGCTTCCACCCTGATCTTTGGAGGACAGAGAATTCTGGAGCTTGAGGAAATCGTTTTCCATTACTACCTAGAAAGGAAGGAGGTGGTCCTGCACTGCAGCGGCAACACTTCTAAGTCTTACTTCCCCGCCTCTTGTCTTAACATTACGTTATTCCTTTTGTTTCTCCTTTGGGGGTTTAAAACCAATGACTGCGGTGCTGGCTGAAGCTCTACCGTCCTAAACGTCCACGCCTACGTTTTATTAAACAATATAATGCCTGTGAATATTCATAAAAGTACCGTAAGACTTTTATATGGTTCTTTTCAAGAGTTGTTACACTTTATCTCATGTAGTTCCTTCTGTAGGCTTGAGTCAAGAACTGTAAGTCATCTTGGTCATCCTGGGTTGGATGCCTAACGTTGCCAGAAAAAAGACCAGGAGAACTTTCAGGTAAATTGAAAATTACATTTACCCAGCCAGTCAACAAACGTGCAAACCTAACTTCTTTACTTAATTTCTTTCTACTTCCATACTACTCATGCTGTATTCAAAATGAACTATTCTTGTTTCTTCCAAGATTAATCATTGAACCACTAACCTTTCATGACTCTTGTTGCCATGTCCTAGTTATCCTTGGAGATGTGTTTCCAGATTCTCTCCAACAGGAAGTAATTTCCTCTGTGCTTACCTAGCATTTTTTGTACTTCTTTTATGACAACCACTATTTTATATATAACAGCTGCTTATTATTTTGGTAAATACTTTCTAAAAAACTGAATATATTTCGTGTTTCCCAGGTGCCTGAGACATTGCCAGCTTCAGTTGGTTAAATTCAGTGTAATTCTTGTTACTCAACCTTTTCTTAGATTTCCCTTCTGAAGTCTTTCCAACATGACTTCTTCCCTCAATTAAAAAAAAATCATACATAAAAAAGTCGAAATAATACAAAAAACATTCTTATAGCCTTCACCTAGATCCAGCAGTTAACATTTTGCCATTTTTATTTCATCCCTTTTCATGCTTTTTTCATTGTCATTAAACTATTCGGTAACAGATTAGACACTTGTTAAGCAGACACCTCTAAAATTTCCAAAATGTATTCCCCAAGAATTATAAAGTTCTCCTGCAAAACATAGTATCATTATCACAACTAAGGAAATTACTAATTCTGTGTTATTTAAAATCTAGTCTGTATGTGTATTCTCTCATTTGACCCAAGAATATCTTTTATACCTTTTCCCCTGCTCCTCCAACAAAACTTAGGATCCAGTCAATGTTTATGTCATTGTCATTTTAAAGAGTTCAGGCCAGAAGTATTTTCAGTGTTTCCTTTTTTCTTATTCTTTATAAGTCTTAATGTATTTTGCAAGAATATTCACAGCATTCATACTTCACCAATCATGATTACGCCTTCTCAAAAATAACTGTAACTACCATTATCATGCGTTGTTAGTTAAATCCATCCCACTTCTCTGCACACACAGCCTTCTATGGTATCCTACAACGGAGAGTTTAATATTTAATCCTCCTGTCTGTGGAGAGTAAGTGCCAGTGTCCTGGACTGATTGTCTCCCTGTAGTAAAGTGTTGCTGCTACTTCGCCAGCACTTGGAGCTGATGTGATATAATCTGCAGCAGTGTACTGATGTCAGCACAGTTTCAGGAGTATCAACTCCTGGCACCCTGAGGACTGTTGATGAAAGATGTGTGGGCCCTGCAATTCAAATACAGATGAATCTTGATGTTATCAAAGCAGATACCAAGGCAACTGCTGGCCATCTGGTATTTTGTGTGAGTAGGATGTGTCATTTTCTATTAACTTAATAGTAGTGTCTGCTGGTGAAGTATACCAGAACCGGTGGCATCATCCAAATTCATCCAGGAAGAACAGTTCCTGTTCTTAGGCCTAGGCACAGTTCAGAAGCTAGACACTGCACATTTTATTCACATGAGTCTAAATTAATTAGCCAAATTGAACATGTTGCAACATTTTTCTGCTAGCAGATGCCAGATAGCAAAACAGAATAGAACTACTATAGTTTCTAGCCACATGACATATGATGCTATTTGGCATCTCCAGATGAATATTATCAGTCCAAATTAAGCTCAGCCAGCATGTGGGCAGCCACTTGGGTGAGAATGAACATTACTACTTTATGTCTGCTGAAAAACACTTTCTTTTTAGGCCCCCTCTTTCACCTTTTCTTCATGGTAGTTTACATTCAGAAATCTAATACACATTTGAAAATTCACCTGTCAATCATAAGTCTTGAATAAAACAAAATGTTTCATATTTTTCCTACCATTCCTGCCACCCCCATCCACAACCTGTAATAGGCAGATTGAATTTACTTAAAAGGATCTAAATTAGTAAATACTCACCAAAAAATATCCTTTGTTGTTCTTTACATAAACAGATTGCTTCTGGTACCTCCCTTAGTTCTCAAAGATTGTATTTTTGTTTCTTAATACCTATTAATGATAAAACAGGGCATTTGGCATTTGGTGTATTATAGTGGTTCTGTATTCTACTTAAGTTGTGAAGTCAAGGCTCTTTAGCAGTGGGAATAGTAAGGAAAAGGAACAATAGGCAGTAAAGGGGACTACACAACTCCCCATGTTCATCTAAATGGGACATTACTTCCCAGCTCTAGCCAGATTTTGCCATGCAAGAATATGGGCCCAGTGTTGCCAGATCTGTCAAGAGGAGCAAATTTGGACTTTATGTGAAACCTTCCCATTTTAAAACGTTGGTTCAAATACTTTTTAAACATTTAGCAAGCCAGCAAAAATTTAGCTGCCAGAAGTTTATCACCTGTGTTTCTTATGTGAAAATAGTATTGATATTAGATTAGAATCTGAAAATACGTTTTTTGCCCCCAAAAATTTTTGCCATATTTCAGGTGCATTTATTTTTCTAGGTTAGGCAACAAGCCATTTGTCACCTCCATTAAAAATTCAAAATAGATTCTTTTTTTTTTTAAATTTTATTTATTTATCTGACAGAGATCACAAGTAGGCAGAAAGGCAGGCAGAGAGAGAGGAAGGAAAGCAGGCTCCCTGCTGAGCAGCGAGCCCGATGCGGGACTCGATCCCAAGACCCTGAGATCATGACCTGAGCCGAAGGCAGCGGCTTAACCCACTGAGCCACCCAGGCGCCCCCAAAATAGATTCTTATGTTCTTATGTACACTAAGCTTCCATTCCCTCAGTTAGAATTTTAAACATTTTTACTCTTTACTACCAGCTTAAAAACTTACCCACATTTTCTCAGCCTTGAATTATATTATGAAATAGATTTGCTTTATCATATTTTCTTAGAAATATATTTAAGAGGAGTGCCTCGGTGGCACAGTTAGTCAAACATCCAACTCTTGGTTCATCTGGACTTGTGAGATTGAGCCCCCACATCAGTCCCCACACTCATAGAGGAGTCTGCTTAAGATTCTCTTCTGCAGGGGCGCCTGGGTGGCTCAGTCAGTTAAGCATCTGCCTTCGGCTCAGGTCATAATCCCAAAGTCCTGGGATCGAGCCCCATGTTGGGCTCTCTGCTCAGTGGGAGCCCGCTGCTCCCCCTGCTTGTACTCTCACTCTCTAATAAATAAATAAAATCTTTTAAAAAAAGATTACCTTCTCCTTCTGCCCCTCCCTACTTCTGTGCATGCATGTGCACTCCCCCTCTTTGAAATAAATAAATAAATCTTTTAAAAGCGTATTTTTCAAGAGCACAGTTTGGCAGCACATGCTTTTTAAAAATAAATAAATATGAAAGGTTTTTAAAGGAAAACATCTTTCAATAGCTCATGCTATCTTACAGGTACTATAATGTTGATAAGGAATCAAAGAATTTTTAGAGTCAAAGGTACTTAATGGGAAATCTAGAACAGTCTGCTATCATATCCTTATTTTATTTTTTTAAAGATTTTATTTATTTATTTGACACCGAGAGAGAGATCACAAGTAGGCAAAGAAGCAGGCAGAGGGGGAGGGGGAAGCAGACCCCCTGCTGAGCATAGAGCCAGATGTGGGGCTTGATCCCAGGATCCTGGGATCATGACCTGAACCAAAGGCAGAGGCTTAACCCACTGAGCCACCCAGGAGCCCCTATCATATCCTTATTTTACAGTGATACGAAAATTAAACCTGGAATAATAAATGTCACACTATATTTCTAAGCATTTTTACATCTACTTTTTGCTTGAACCTTGCAGCCCAGGACAGATGCTAAACATGCTTTTTTTTTTTTTTTTTTAAAGATTTTATTTATTTATTTGACAGAAATCACAAGTAGGCAGAGAGGCAGACAGAGAGAGCGGAGGAAGCAGGCTCCCCACTGAGCAGAAAGCCCGATGTGGGGCTCGAACCCAGGACCTGGGATCCTGACCTGAGCTGAAGGCAGCGGCTTAACCCACTGAGCCACCCAGGCGCCCCACTAAACATGCTTTTTATGAGAAAATCAAACCTGGAATTACTTAAGAAATGTATTCAGGGTCATGCTAGCTAGCGATAGAGCTAGAGTACAACCCTGTATCCCATTTCAAGTATAATGTGAAATAGATGAATCCAAAAAGAAAAAGAAAAAAAACCCTCCAATACAAGTTTCTGTTTTAAATCATACATTAGATTTTACTATCACAGCTTGTTTAAAATACTTGGAATCCTAGAATACTCTGAAGCATTCAATTTCAAATTTTAAAAATGGAGTTTTGTACAATTAGGATAAGCTGATAAGTTTAATATAAATTGGGGTGCCTGGGTGACTCAGTTAGTTAAGCAACTGCTTTTGGCTCAGGTCATGATTTCAGGGTCCTAGGATAGAGTACCACATTGGATTCCCTTCTCCGCGGGGAATCTACTACTCCCTCTGCCTTCCACCCCGCTTGTGTGTGCTTTCTTTCTCAATCTCACTCTCCTCTCTCTCCCTAAATAAATACATAAAATCTCTCTCTCTTTTAAGTTTAAGATAAATTAGTGGAGGGGAAAAAGAATTATGGTGAAGAGCTAACAGCAAATTAGGAGTGGTAGGCACATATGGAAGATAACCACACTGACCAACAAAATGGCTCCATGGGGCTCCTAACAAAGATCAAATATTGGATTAAGACTTTAGTATGACCTAGGAGGACAGTTTTAAAAACATCCAAATCCTGTCCCAAACATTTTTAGAAACAAAGGCTTGGCATTGACATTCACAGTATGTTTCATTTTGATACTTTTTTTTTTTAAGTTTGTATTTTTTTTTTAAGATTTTATTTATTTATTTGACAGAGATCACAAGTAGGCAGAGAGGCAGGAAGAGAGAGAGGGGGAAGCAGGCTCCCCGCCAAGCAGAGAGCCCGATGCGGGGCTTGATCCCAGGACCCTGAGATCATGACCTGAGCTGAAGGCAGAGGCTTTAACCCACTGAGCCACCCAGGCGCCCCTTAAGTTTGTATTTTTATAAGTAATCTCTACACTCAGTGTGGGGCTCAAACTCAAAACTCCCAAGACCAAGAGTTGCATGCTCTAATGACTGAGCCAGCCAGGTGCCCCTCATTTTGATACTACTTATCCGTATGGCTATGCTTTGAGGTACCATGAATGCAATTTGGACTTTAGTAATCGATCCCCCTTCTCTGTCTGTCCCCTCTAAGATTATAGCCTACGTTTTCCAGATGGCTAGGTGAAAATAGTGTACCATCTAAAGCTAACAGTCTTTTTCGGCTGTTTGACCCACATTATTGGTCTTATCAGTGTTCTCATATCTAATCTGTGAGAGGAAAAAATGCAAAACTTGTAAGCTTTTAAAGTGTTGCATATTTCTAATTAAGCTTGAGATTTGAAAGTTCCAATGGCATCCTCTTTTAAAGATAAGACTAATGCTGTAACAAAATCCACAGATAAAAAGCAGTATTTTTTCCTAAGAGATTTCCTTCAGAATGGTATCAAACATGACAACTGGAATGCTGAATCCTCAAATTAAGGAGAAAGAAATCGAGAGATAGAAAAACATGCTGGTTAAAGCTATAGTAAAGAGGAAAAAATGCGGTCCTTTAGTCAGTATGCTGCACTTACATGTTTATCCTGAGGTTTACTCTTTGACTAATATTTTATGTTCCTCCTCCTTTGCAGAAGCCATTTGTGGCTTAAAACTCCCCATTTTAGTAGAAACTGAAGATGCCATGTTACTTTAACTTTCATTGGCTTCTACATACCATTATCTACTTACTATCCTCTTATCTAACATATTCTGAGATGTTCATGTTCCTTCAGTGGGGCTCCATACTCAATCCATCTAGGGTCTTTAGGCCATTCCTACAGATGCAGCACAGAGAAAACTGAAGAGACCAAGGCTGTTTCTTCACTTACCAATTATGTGATGTTTGACAAAATAACTTTTCCTAGACCTGGTCTTACTTAAATTTAGTATAAATTTAGGAGATGCAATGGGAGGTGGGTAAATGGCTAATTCAATTCTAAAATCACCTCTTATGGTGAAAGTTAATTTATTTTCAGAATTACTGTAGAAAAATCCCTTAAAATGTCTGTGTAGTTAAAATAGATGATTTTGTACTAAAACACTGCTGTTACTGTTACTCTTAAGCAAACAAATTTAAGAGCCACTATGCTAAAAGAAGGAAGCTAGAGTACATTTCTGGGCACTGAAACTGTTCTTCCTTTAAGATGACCTATAAGGCAATACAGATGCAAAAGGGATAGGTGGAGAATTCTAAGTGTTCTTGCTCACCTGTAAGCTCTTCTCCACTCTGTTCTAATAATAAGCCTCTATAATTCTAATACATGTCAACAGACTTATTTTTTCTAAGAATCTAATTTTATGACAATATTGCCATGGTTTAAGAATCACTAACATCCATTGAGCTCTTACCAGGTGGTAGGGACTGATAATGAATTATGAGTTAGGTCATTTAATATACTGTCTGAGGTCAGTGCCATTACAAGCTTTATTTTACAGATGAAACTAAGGCTTAGAAAATTAATTTGTGGGGCACCTGGGTGGCTCAGTGGGTTAAGCCTCTGCTTTCAGCTCAGGTCACGATCTCAGGGCCCTGGGATGGAGCCCCACGTTGGGCTATCTGCTCGGCGGGGAACCTGCTTCCTTCTCTCTCTCTGCCTGCCTCTCTGCCTACTTGTGATCTCTGTCTGTCAAATAAATAAAAATCTTAAAAAAACATAATGGGGCGCCTGGGTGGCTCAGTGGGTTGGGCCGCTGCCTTTGGCTCAGGTCATGATCCCAGGTCCTGGGTTCAAGCCCCGCATCAGGCTTTCTGCTCAGCAGGGAGCCTGCTTCCTCCTCTCTCTCTGCCTGCCTCTCTGCCTACTTGTGATTTCTCTCTGTCAAATAAATAAATAAAATCTTTAAAAATATATATTAATTTGTTTAAATAACTAAGATGACTTCAGATCCTTCTCTTAGCCACTACATGTATACTCATCTCTTTTTACCACCTCTCCTATCACCATCTGCCATCTTTCCATATCCTTCTTAGGTGATTATATCCACTTCTGGAGCTTATACTACTGTACCATTGGCTCTCTGGGCATCCAGTCCTTTTTGCCTTCCTATTGGACTTCAATACCCAGTGTACCTGATTCATGGTCTTTATCCTTCCCTCCTTAACTTGTACTTTCTCTGTGTCCTCAACTTCAGTTAGTAGCTGCATTAACTCAAAAATGTTAGCTTGAAATCTCAGCCATCCTTTCTCATTTCTTTATCACCCAGAAGTTATGGAGGATGAGGGGAATAATGGAGGATACTTGAATCTCAACTTCTTATATCCTTGAATACCTCTTGTATCTTCTCTTGATGCTTGTAATCACTGCTTTTGTTCATACCCTCATCATCTTACCTAAATAATTATAGTTCCTTACTTACCACCTTGCCTCTTGTAGCTCCTGTTTTTCCTTTTTGTATAGAATGTGTTTCCAAAAAACTAATCACATACCCACTTAGAGCCATCCAATTAGCTCCCTTCTCTCTGTAGAATATTAAGCCCAAACTCATGACATTTAAGGCTGAGTGTGAACTGGCCTCCACTTTGTCAGTCCCACTACAGTACATATACTGTACGTGCACTGTACTCTCTAGCCATTTGCCTAGATTTTTTTCTTTTACTGACTCTGAGCATATTGTTCACTTTGTCTAAAACACTGTCCCCTTGCTTCTCTGCAGCTGCTTCTCTGCATAGTAAACCCCCATTCATCCTTGTGGGGCTAATTCTAATATCACATTTAGTAGTTCTTCAAAGACCAGCCACTGTCACCTTTCCTAAACCAACCAAATTATTTATGGTTTTGGTTTCTTAAGGCACAGTACACATGCTTTTATTAATAGGTTGTATTCAACTGTAATGTATTTACATGTGTCTCTCTCCCCCCTACCCACCTTCCCCAAGTTCCTCAAAGAGAACTCGTTCTTATCCACTCTAGCTCCTTTATTTAGCTGTGGCTGGCACATTATGGACATTTGGTATGTTTGTTAAAAGAAAAAATGTGTTTGGAAAGGAACATATGATCCCAAATTCCTCTTATATATGGTTTTTTTTTTTTCCCATTCTGAAAGAGTAATTCCCTTGTCCTGAAAAGAGCATCCTTTCTACTCCAGTCTTTACTGTCCAGTATTTACTTTAAAAGCTCTGTCCTTATTAACAGATATATAGCCGTTAACTTTATTTTTCATCTTGTTATTTTATCCATGTGTATATAACTTGTTTTGATTAGTTGTTTTTTTTTTTTTTTTTTACTAATAATTGTTGTAACTCAATACAGAATATCTTAGTTTTTCATTTGAATTCATAAACATTTTTGGAGTGCTGGGTGTCTCATTTGGTTGAGTGTCTGACTCCTGAGCTCAGCTCAGGTCTTGATCTCAGGGTCATGAGTTCAGGCCCCAAGTTGGGCTCCACAGTGGGTATGAAGCCTACTTTTTAAAAATAAATAAATAATAAATTTATAAACATTTCTAGAGAAATATGTAGGAAAATTAACCATTAAAATACGTTCAAGCATGAAAATGTATTATAATAAAATTAAGTGGAATGGTAATAGAAGTCTAGGTAGAAAAAAATAAATTTCTAACTTAGAGAATTCTTCATTCTTTTATTAATGGATGATAATAGCTGTCAAATTTTTATGGTATTTTATATTGGATAGGTTTTTAAAAAGACGGATATAACAGTCTTTTTAAATATGTTGGAAATTATATCTTTGTAACTACTTGAACTTTATGATAAATTTATATGTCAATTTAGAAAGGTTTAAAAGGGTACTTAGTTTTTCTATCTAGTTTTTTAAAATCCCTGTGGGTGTTATGTAAGCATAAAATCTGAGGCCTACTGACCTACATTCTCAGGGTTTAGAAGTACACTTTAGTGTTCCTGTCCAGTCCCACACATAATTTAGATAAGGTATCAAACTAAATCACCCCAGAAATGTTTAACTTGTCCAAGTTGTAATATTAATTTGTGTTATCAATATGGGCATGATTGATTTAAAGTAGTAATCCTTCCTAACTTAAGTGTCTTTCAGCTCCCACTCCTACAGTTAGTAAATATTTCATGACAAAGACTTGGTTTCCCTCCAAGTTCTTCTGCATTAATTTGAGGCATCCAGCTCAATGGCTATGACAGTTATGCTTACTTCGTCATGATTTTGAAATGTACTATGTATGAAAACCATTATCTCTGGGACAGATTACAAACTAAAGAAACTATGGGGGGAAAGAAAGCGGATTATTTTCCAATTACGCAGAACAAGAGCCTCAAAAAGTGACTGACATCGTATTCTCTAAGCATTAAAAAGTTTGGGTTCTATTAGTATAAGAATTTTACTTCTGCAGTTGAGTATGTTTACTCTTAAAATATACCTTGATAAATTTATCATTTTAAAATCTGACATAGTAGTCCATTATATGGCTCTGTCAATATTTATTTAACCATTGATATACTGCTGAACATTTTACTATACAAAGCAATGCTTTAATGAGCATTCTTGTTCTTAGATCTTTGTACACTGGTGCATTATTTTCTTTGGGGCTCATTACTAGAAGTAGTACCTTTAGGTCAAAGAAAATGTGCATATTTTGTATTAGTACACAATACAAAATATTAAGAGATAAGACAAATACCCTTTAAAAAATTGTACCCAGGCGAGGCTCCATACCTCAGGGGTTAGAGCACTGGTCTTGTAAAAAATTTGTACCCCAAAAAGCCACCCACCAACAGAAAATGCCCATTTCCCTATACTTTCTCTAACTCTGGATATTATCAGAACTTTCGACTTTTTTGCAAATTCAAAAAATTTAACATGCACACCAAAATGAGGTCACAGTGATTTTCACCTTCTTAATGAGTCCATGATCATTTCTCTACTTAAACTGCAGTACTCCACTCAGCACTCCTAAATCCCCCTAAACTATTTTATATTCTATAGATGTACTACTTTACAAAATTCTATTATTTATTTCTCTCCCCTTACTCTATAGAGTATAGGCTCCAAAAAGTTTTGGGTTTTATCTGTCTTGTTCACTAATGAACAGTGCTTTCCACATGACAGACACATTTTTAAGATTTTATTTTTAAGTAATTTATACCCAACATGGGACTCAAGACTCGTAACCCTGAGATCAAGAGTTGCATGCTCTTCTGACTGAACGAGCTAGGCTCTCAGACATTCACATATTTATTGAACTGAATGACATGGCACTTGTATGATACACACGAATTTCAGTCATGGTTGGTATGTTTCTTCTTTGACCCATATGTCCCTAGTGTTACATACATCTTACCTTATCATAATAAGAAAGTACCTTTAGGAGCAACAACTCCTTAGGGCACATTACACCAGACAAAACACCATGTTTGGCTATTAGCAGGCCAGTGGGTAAAGGAAAATATGCTCCTTGCTTCTGTGGACTCCCTGGGCAGTTGATCAAGACAGTGCAGCCTTGCCAATGAGGGCCATCCAGCCACCACCTTGCTTATTTTAGCCCTTCCCTTCCTGTTTCTCTCCTGCGAATGCCTGGGGTGGGGGGGGGAGCCTAGGAACAATAACCAACCCTAGTAAAGCAGACACTCCACCCAGGCAAGTGACTGCCAGCACTCATCTTCCCCACACCAGACCCAACCCACTCCCTACCAGGCCTTTGGCCCCACACCCTTTGCAGTAACAATGGCAGCTTTAGTGAGAGAGAGAGAACTAAGTTTTGGTAGAGCACCAAGTTTCATTGTTTTCCTGGAGCCAGATTTTGGATGTGAGATACAGGAGAGAGCAAGCAAAGGATAGTGACAGATCTGAGTAGCTGCAGTTGCTACTCTATAAAACATTTAACTATTCATCCACTGTTTTGCTGGTAAGAAATTTTGTGATACAAAAATTCTTAGCTGTTATTTCCCTCATATTTGTCAACATCTGTAGTATCTATTCTCCCTTTTGGCAGCATATCCTATCAGATCTACACCAAATAAGGACCTACTGAATATTTTCATTGTGATATTTTAATGGAGAGGCTGTTTTCTATGATAGCAGTATTCAGACTAATGAGGGATTTGCAATGCTATTAGCCTTCAACATAATCCGGGGGGGGATGATCGCTGGGTACCACTGGCAGGCCTAAGTAACAAGAAAAGAACGTGGCAGTAGTGTGTTCTAAGGAAACTGCGTATTGCACTTATCTCAGATTCCAGTTAGTGATGAGATGCTTTATTCCAGTCCACTCCCTATTTCATTTTCACTCCCGGAAAGAACAGTGTAGGAGTAAATTTTGATGACAAAGTTCTGGAAAACGGATGGAGTTTCCTCAGGAATTTTAGATATTCCAGAACAGGGATTTGAACAAGAAGAGACCTGGTGGATAGAGTAGGAAAATTTTATTACAAATGTCAAAGTGTAGTAGAGTGGGAATAACTGAGACCAGAAAGAGCTTCACTTGATTAGTTGGCAGTGGGCGGTAAAGACAGGCACCACGCCAGCATCACCACTTTATAATAATAAATCTTTCTTCTCCGGTGATGTTGTGAAAGGCACATGGTAAGGGTGCATCACCATGGTGAAATGTCACAAAGGGGTGGGACTGTCTAGAGAAGCGTCTGTGTTTGGAGAAGGATCATGCTACGAATTACAGTCCAGAACACCCTGACTGTACAGCACAGCAGTAATCTGGAACGTAACACTGGAAACAAATGTCATCAGCCAGTTGGTATATGCTGGTATCTTAACAAAATATTCAAGATAAGGTATTTGCTGGCACTTTAGCATGTATTATCCCTGTTACTAGATGATAGTAGTAAACTCAAACTTCTCATTTCTGTTCAAGAGCCAATTTTGCCCATTTGTGTTGCTTCCTTACAAATGTCAGCTGTGTAGCCAGGTAACTGATCCTTAGGATGCTTTTTGTCATTAAAGCAAAGAAATTAAAGTAGAAACCAGATGTTAGCTATTGAGAAGTGGGAATGTCAGGGAAACATTTACCTACTTCCTCCTTTTTCCTAACTACCTGCCTTACCCCACACTTCCCAAATGGTAATTTTTTTAACTCATCCACCATTTAGGAGATGCTATCAGTGAACCAAAGGGCCACACATAAATGCTTCTGTTTTCCTCAGCGATATCTATTAGGTGATTAGGTCTAAAAAAATGAAGTCCTACCTAACTTTTCATAAGGGGAAAAATTTAGAACATGTAGCCTTACAAATTAACACCTCCACTGATTAAAGAATGTTGACAAGATCTAGATGCTTACGTGAACTCTCTCAACTTTCAGTTAAAAGACGCACAAGAAATTAATGGGATAATTATGCAAGGATTGAATAGTTCGTTCTTTATAGAAATTGTTATTTTAGTTCTTAACCTACAATGGAAATACTCCAGCAATATGCTTTGTAAATTCATTCTTGAATATTAATAACTGATTTCTCATTGAAGGAAAAAACTTAGCTGTATCCAACAATTCAGATATGGCGGAAGTGAAGTCAATGTTCCGGGAAGTTCTTCCAAAACAAGGTATCTAAATTGCAAATACTTAGGTCACAGACTATTATAGGGGCCAAAATAAAAAGTAGTAGGCATGGCATATAACAGGATCAATACTAAACATTGTATTTTGTATCCTGTAGGCCACATTTACTGTGCACTTATCATTACTATGTTTCTCTTAGGAGTAGGTTATAAAGAATTCATCCATTGCTTTTCCCCCCCAGTAAAAAGATGACAAATGAAGCACTGTTTCTTAGACCTAGAAATCCAGTTGTACTCAGATTTGCAGATAAAAACATGAAATTGTCAGTGAAAAAAAAAAGTGTAATTCACTAATGTTAAATAAGGTCTGAAAGTGGGGAAAAAGAAACCTAAGTCAAGCAATTGTTAAATGCTGATGTCGTAAGTTAAACATTTATATTAATATTTGAATATTCATATTAATTATATATTTATATGCTTATATATTAACAAATATTAATACCATGCTTTTACTATGTAAGTATTTGTATGCACTATGTATTTCTCCCAAATCTTTTTGCAAATTAAACATCTGATACAAAATGTTGTGTGTCTCATAGGTAATAGAATGTTAGGTAGGAAGTTTAAAATGTCATCCTTATAAACTCCCTAGAATTAAATGTTGATATATTTGAAATAACTAAAAACAAGAGTTTTCATTGACAATGGATTAAGTCGTTAGATGCTCATTCTAGCTGCAAATCCAAACCACCATACAACTGGGTCATCTCACTAAACCATTTCTTTTTAAACTTAGGGCAGTTGTCAGTGGAAGATATAACCACAATGGTGCTGTGTAAACCTAAACTTTTGCCCTTAAAATCTCTGACTCTGGAAAAACTGGAGAAAATGCAGCAAGCAGCCCAGGATACGATTCGCCAACAAGAAGTGGCAGAGAAGGAACAACAGCAAATAACTCACTGAATGGTAACTTAGCACTTCTACAGGATATTCTGCCTTACTATTAACAATAGCGAGACAATAATTTGCCTCTGTATGCTAAAGATGGTGTGTTTAATAAAACTGATAGTGCTTATAAAATAAAAATACCCAAGACTAACGAAACTTGTGAATTTAGACCCTCTAGTTTGTATTGAACATGAGCAATTAAAAAACTGAATCCAAATTTTATAGTTTTTTTTTTTCTTTTACCCAAGTTTTTAGAACTATAGATTATGGTTTCACTATTCCTATGACTGTGAGTCTTATAGATAACATTCATAGGTACAAGTGACTAAGTGAAACTTTTATATTCAGGTAATTTTTACATGTTTATTAAAAACTGAATTTGAAGATACGTTCTAATCTCGTACAAAACGTTTTTGGTGCTTTTACATCATCATCTAATTTTAAAACTTGTTTATGAATTTTGTGTTTCATATTTAAGGCTTTTTTTTTTTTAAGATTTTATTTATTTATTTGACAGAGAGAGCTCAGAAGTAGACAGAGAGAGAGAGAGGAGGGAAGCCAGGCTCCCTGCTGAGCAGAGAGCCCGAGGTGGGGCTCGATCCCAGGACCCCGGGATCATGACCTGAGCCGAAGGCAGAGGCTTCAACCCACTGAGCCACCAGGCGCCCCGTATTTAAGGCTATTTTGCCTGATCAGCTGGTCCTCCTGGCAATGACAAAACTGTATCACTTAAATCTGATTTTTTAAGAAACCTTCACTTATAAAGTAGTCCCCTGAGCTTTTCATGATACTGACTTTAAGGACTAAATTACCGTGCTACCTTTATTTATCCAGGTATCAAACACAATTAAAACCCTAAAAATAGAAAAAAAATATGGACTTGAAAGAGCCCATGAAATAAATATGAACATTAAATTTGGGGTTTTAGTGCTAAAAGCCTGCCTAAACCTATAATGGGCATATTCCTAAGAATATATTTGTAAATCTGAATATAATTCTTGGCTGGTTGCTACAATCAATAATAGACAATTTAAATTAGCACAGACCTTGAAGCCTTGCTGAGTTTTGCTCTGCAAAAGAGGTCAGAAATGTGATCATTCTTTAGAGAACTATTATTTATTGGTAGATAACGATCTTCTTAGACACTGGATAAATGTAAAAATTTTTGAGTTTCTGAAGAATAATTTTTTATAACACAAACACTGGTAACAGAACTTAAGGATAATGAAGGTATTATATTTTAGAAATTTCACTGGGCTTTAAAGAAGATCGAAAAACCAAGTATGTATGCATTTCCCACAGATAGTATTAAAAGAATTTACTATTATACTTTTGATTTAAGAGTTTGCAAAGAACAAAGTTAAATTCACTAGGTTCAAATACACTCTCTTATAGGATTTAAAATTTGCTATGTAAAATAAGTTTTTAAAAAGACCTTAGATATAGGTACTCCCAATAAAGAATCAACACTGCTTCACATGTTTTATTTTGTCATATATTCTTTTAGAACCGGGTTCATTTTTCCAGTTTTGTAGAAAAATAGATGTTCCAGCCACCATTTATTTAACTGTCTAGTCTTTAAGACCAATCAATATGTTCCCTGGAAAAATGAATAAGTCTTATGACTAACTCATTTTCTTAAAATTCTTTAAGACAAAGAAATAACTTTTTTTTTTTTTAACTCCCAAAGCACAGTATTCCAACAGCAGCAGCCAACATGGGGTTTTAGCAGCTTAACTTCACCCCCTAAATAAAGCTTTGTATAAACCAGTGATTTTACTACAAAAACACTGTCCTTGAAAGAAAGGAGTGGCAGTCAGACATCAATGCAAAACTTGGAATGATTAGGTCATAAACATGGCACTTACAAAAGGTAGCTTATGAGAATATTCCACTTAAGAAGTGGTTACTCTTCTGTCCCTCCTTTACACCCTCCAAAAAAAAAAAAAAGAAGAAAAGATAAAAAGGAAAACACTTCCTTTAAAAATTCCCCTTTAAATTTTAAGTTTATAAAATTTCAGAAATGCCTTGTACCCAAAACAAGTGCTTCAAAAAAAAAAAAAAAAAACAAACCAACAAAAAACCTGTGCTAACAACTCTTACAATTCAGATATATTTATATATTTTTTAATAACATCTTAGACTGTAAGAGTTCTTATATTCAGTAGCTCTCTGGTTTAAGACGACCTCCGTCTCCTTCACTTACAAAACGTTTTCTGCCCCTGTAATGAAAAGAACACAAACATGAAAATAGATACCAATTCTGACTATAGATCAAAATCAAAAAAGCCTTGGGTTCCTAATGGTTTTGAAGGGTTTTACTCTTTAAAAATAAAAAAAAAAAAGTGAGCACACCTCTAATTCCTTTGAGAAAGACGCTTTCCCTACTATATACCCTAGGATATAACAAATCAAATGAACTGCTAATCTAAGCAGTTTTTAGTTAAATAAAAGCTTAATTATTGAAATAAGTTTATTGTCCAAATGGAGTCATGTTGATAAGTTAAAATATAAAGCAAACATGCTATTTAGAATTTTAATATTTACTCCTACTATGTTATTAGTATTATTTGAAAACTGAACAGTGAGCCAAAGAAACACTAACATAATTTGGAATTGTGTAAACTAGAGCTACAGAACCTATGAAAATGTCCATTTTTAAAAAATTTTTTAAGTTTCTTCTCAAATGTAGAAAAGCCATAACCTGTACATGGAAAAACAAATCAGAATCCAATTAATTCCAGTCTATGCTCCATTTTGGAATTCCTACTATTTCAAACTCAAGACACCTTGCTTCAACCCAAGAGGAATAGCTGACCAGCAATCTAAAGCAGTAAGTGGAAACAGAGTTTGCTCAGGATTAGCCCTCTTTCTCTGACTAACATGCACTAGCACTCAAGACCTCACACAAATGTGTGCTTCACCCAAATAAGCTAATGGGTAGAGGATAAAAAGTCACTTCAATGGCAAACAAAGTACTTTTAGGTATCTCCTCAACTGATCCTTGAGAGTAAAGCCACAAGAGAAATGACCAGTTAGATTTCTGAACAGATGCTGAAAAATTTTAAAAGCCAGTGCCTTTTCATATTAAGTCTAAGTGGAAATCAGCTACATTTTCCTGCATATAAAGGCTTCAGACTATAATATTAGGAGACTGAGATGGGGAACAAAGCAGTAAGTAAGAACCCTTACCAAAGCTGGCAGTATTTACTGATGTATACCACTTGGCACATGAGTGATGCCATCACCAAGCAAAGGTCTATATATATATTTTTAGAGATCTATATTTTCAAACTTTTTTTTTTTATCAAAGTCATTAAACCCTATCTTCCTCCTCCTCTATCAATGACTTTTAAACTTTACAGAGAGACACTACCAGCAACTATTTTTTCTGAGATTTCTCACAATCGACTTCAATAAAAATAGACAAAGCTTTGCAATTTTTTTGGATTAAAAATTACGAAGACTTAAAATGTATATAAAGCAGACATACACAAATTTACCTATTACTAACATTTAGACCTATTTATAATCTTCATTATAAACTTTATTTTAACCACAAAAAACCTCATCAACTCCTAAAGAGTTAGATCCCAGTAGTACAAAGGTATTATCTTCAAAGAATCACACACATTGACTTTCCAATGAGGTTAAGATTCAATTAGACTTAATTCTCCATTCCATGAAGGAGAAAAAGGAAGCTACATGGAGTACAGGAATGAGCCTAGATCTTTGAGCCAGGAAAGGTCTGGATCCATCCTTGGCCTCTATTATGTGTGACTTTAGGAAAGGTGTATCACACACTTCCTCAAACCTCAATTTTCTTATCTTACTGGTGTTAATATCTACTCTAAAATAATATTTCAAGTATGTAGAACAGAGCCTGGTACACAGAACTACTACACAAAGTTAGTCCTTCCAGTGAACAAGGGCTTCATGAAGTAGGCATGTATAGATTTACAAGGGGGCAAAATAAGTTTCGCCCCTGTTTTTCCATAAACTCAAAACATGATTTTCACTCTTAAGTAGCTTTAGGGGAGATTTTCTTTTTCTGACAGAATTCCAGAATTCTTCTGGAATGTTAGAAAATTAGCTTAGCTTTCCAAGCACTTAGCCAGTGTCTTATGTGAAAGAAGTAATAAAGTACCTTGAAGGACAAAGATCTCTGAGTTGTTTGGAAATTATTCCAGCCTGAAAACATTCTTCTACAAATCGCTCAAGCACAGAGTATGAATGTGGAACATCCAGATTAATGTCTGGAATTTCATTGTAAATTCTCTCATAACCCTAAAACAAAATTATATACAGAATGTTAGCCCATATGAAATACATAATGCCATAAAACCTATCACTGTCATCAAGCTACATTTAAGGCCTTAGCTCTTCACAAAATTAGACTGAAGTCAGATCTGATCCTTGAAAAGTACAGACAGCAGGTATGTTTGTTATAGAATGTTTTCTCTAAAATTGTTCTCTCAAGAGAGTTTAGGCAGATATCAGACATTGGACACATTTCTTCATCTACTTCTCTATATACATTTATTACACTTTTTAAAAATAAAAGGCAAGGGGCGCCTGGGTGACTCAGTCATTAAGCATCTGCCTTGGGCTCAGGTCGTAATCCCAGGGTCCTGGGATTGAGCCCCACACAGGCAGGAAGCCTGCTTCTTCCTCTCCCTCTGCCCCTGTCTGTGTTCCCTCTCTCACTGTGTTTCTGTCAAATAAATAAATAAAATATTAAAAAATACAAGATAAGTAAGAATTTCACTAATATTTTAAATAGGAATAAATTAAAGTGTATTTGTTAAAAGATCATGTTCATGTTGTTTCTAGATATAAAACAATCTCTCATATCTTAAAAGTAGAACTCTTGAGGAAGAACAATCACATCTTTAAAAAATCCACTGAAGAGTTACTTTCAAGAAATGGCTACAAGGGGTCAAACATAATCACAACCATTTAAAAAAACAAAAACAAAAAACAACTACAGGCACAGTATTATTAAACATACCTGAAAGAACATTTCATTGACAATTCATAATCTTTATTCAATCATTATACATTGAAGTATTATATATTTAAGCCTAAGAATTATGCAAAATAATGTTATACTTACTCTTTTCATTTGGTCCAGAGTAATGGTAGAAGATTTCCAAAGAGATTTTAATAAATCCAAAATCATCTTAAATGTACTTTCTCCAGTTGACTCTAAAACCATTACAATGGCCTAAAAATTGAACGAATGAATGAATCTTTGGTCATTAATTCATATAAAGAAAGTGCTCCTAAAATATATCAGATTCCTTTTGTCTGACATGTAATTATAATCACTATAAGAAATTAAAAACAACTTACTCCCTTAATATTAAAATTTAAAAAAAAAGATATGCTATTAAAGAAGCATTAAGTCACTGTAGTGCAAAAAGGAACACTTAATAATTTTCTGTGGAATGTCAAAGGAATCTTACTTCATATACAAGCTCATGGTGAAAATGAGGTACTTCCAGTTCCTTAAGGCAATGTTCAGCTTCAGATATGTCTCCAGAGAGTAAATACTCTTTCAGCAGCATATCAATCTATTAAATTTAAAAATTAAGATATGTTAGAATTCTTAGTTTTTATTTACTTCTTAAAGATTTTATTCATTCATTTTTAGAGAGAGCACACATGTGTGCACAGAGGGGGAGGGAGAGAGAGGAAGATTCTCAAGCAGACTCCACACTAACCAAGCACAGAGCCCGAGGTGGGGCTCCATCCCACAACTGCTAGACCAGGACCTGGGCCAAAACCAAGAGTCTGATGCTTAAATGACTGAGCAACCAAGGTGCCCCTAGAATTCCTATTTAAAAAAAAAAAAAAATCTGTGCTTTTTGTCTATAGGATTTACTTATTCTCAAAGCAGGTCACAAATAGCTGTGTAAGAACATATAGACTCGAGACAACACTATCATGACAAATTTTTTTAATCAAAAAGTAAGCCCCTGATGGCAGCCACCCGGCTCCTGCGTGTCCTGTGGTTCATGTCAGTCACCACAGGACCTTGGAGAGCTGCTGCCATCGCCACCACCAGTATGGAGGAGACACTTAAGTGCAAGAACCTCAAACTGGAACAATATATTTGTAAAGATCCAAAAATAAGTGATGCTACACAAGAACGAGTTAACTGTACAAACTACACAGCTCATGTTCCTTGTTTTCCAGCACCCAACATAACTTGTAAGGATTTTGGTGGCAGTGAAACACGTTTTACTGGAAATGAAGTTGGTTTTCTAAAGCCTGTATCTTGCTGAAATGTAGTCCTTTCCATTCAGCCAGCAGATGGGAAAGAGGAAAAGGAACCCCAGAAATGGCTATTCATACAAGGTGGCAGTTGCACCGTCTCTTTTCCTCAAATGGTTGGGAGCAGACTGAGTTTACCTTGGATACCCTGCCTTGGGATTTGGGCTTCCTTGATTTCAATAGAGCACTCTCAGTATGTGAATTTCCAGATTTTCCTTTTTCTTCTTCAAATACCACCTTGTGGATTCTGTGTAACTCTCTGTTTTATTTTGTTTTGTTGTTTTACTTAAAAGCATATTATTTAATTGGACTTTGAGAATTGTGTGATAACTGAGTCTTAGATACTGTCTCTATTATTGGTCTCTTATTACCCCGATACGCCTCTTCCAAAGGCAAGTTGCCCCTTGTCATTTTCACTTCTGAAAAATAAGAGTATGACTATTCACACACACACAAAAAATACATCCTCAATTTTTAAGTAGTTCATAATTATAAAGAAAATGCAGTACTTTAGTGTGTCTTAATAATCACTGAGATCTAGGAATAGACTCAAGATGTACATGGCCTGAGTTGCGACTATAATGCTTCAATGTTCACTGTAAAACAAGGGATATTAAAGACCACTAGAGGGCACTGACTGAAAGTCACAAGATGGATTTTTTTTTTTTTTAAGATTTTATTTATTTATTTGACAGACAGAGATCACAAGTAGGCAGAGAGGCAGGCAGAGAGAGAGAGGAAGGGAAGCAGGCTCCCTGCTGAGCAGAGAGCCCGATGCGGGGCTCGATCCCAGGACCCTGGGATCATGACCTGAGCCGAAGGCAGCGGCTTTAACCCACTGAGCCACCCAGGCGCCCCACAAGATGGATTTTTAATGAAGTATCACAAACTTTCACTTCCATCAGGATGACCTTAACAGTGCACTGGCAGCCAAAAAATAAGTGATGATAACAGAGCTTTACGAGACGGAGCAAAATATGTATATACTCTCTCTTTTCTCTACAGCTAAGGATTTGAAACCAATTATCTAAAACATCAGTAATTCAGCTTCTAGTTGTAGCTAAAGAACCAAGACTTGACTTTTTTTTTTTTAAAGATTTTATCTATTTATTTGAGAGAGAGGCAGTGAGAGAGAGCATGAGCGAGGAGAAGGTCAGAGGGAGAAGCAGACTCCCCGTGGAGCTGGAAGCCCGAATCGGGACTCGATCCCGGTACTCCGGGATCATGACCTGAGCCGAAAGCAGTCGTCCAACCAACTGAGCCACCCAGGTGTCCCAAGACTTGACTTTCTTGTTTAAATAAATCTCTATGGCTCCAGAGAGTAGGAAAAGTTTTCCAGCACAAGAATTTCATCAAGAATGTTCTTCCCTATACACTGCCTTTTAAAATCACTTCTGCAGCTCGTACACAATCAATGAATATTGACTGACTGAATTAAATAATCTCATTTAAGTATCTTTGACTTCAACTTCTGTAATGTACTTTCATGAAAGGTAAAGTAAAATTTGATCACTAGAATACATCCTAATGAATAATTCCTATTATTCTGCTTTAGGAAAGTAAATATTTAAAGCATGGCATTTAAAGTGTTTTTACTTTATAAATGTAAATTAATGTATTTAATAGATTGTATCATTTAGAGTTTTGTGACTTTGTTATGCAACTTTAAGTATTTAAATGTTTCCCATTAGGTTCAATGCATTTTTTTGAGAAAGATAAATTATAAACATATGTATACATTTCTAAAAGTCCTCTTTGTCCAACTCATCCTTCCAGGCAAAAATAAATGAATATCCAAATAATGCAACCCTGAAACTCATATTGGCAGTTTTACTTCGATTTTTATCTTGACTGTTTTTTGCTTGAGATAATTCATATAAAATAGTTTGACAGTTTCTCAAAATAATGATTTTAGGATAGTATTACCATCTTTTTTTTTTTTTTTAAGTAATCTCTACCCCAACATGAGACTCTGACTCACAACCCTGAGATCAAGAATTGCAAGTTCCTTCAACTGAGAAAGCCAGGTGCCCTCAGTATTACCATCTTAACAATCTTACATCTTTCAATCCATAAATATAGGGTATCTGGATAGCTTTTTATTTATTTAGTTCTTAATTTATTTCAACAATGTTTTATAGTTTTTGGTATATAAGAACTGTAATTCTCTTGTTAAATTTATTCCTAAGTATATTACTGTTTTTTTATTCTATTGTAAAAGCAATTGTTTCCTAATTTCACTTCATATCATTGCTAGTGTACAGAACTAGAACTGAATACTGTATATTGATCTTCTACCCTACAACCCTGCTGAATTCATTTATTAGTTGACAGTTGGTTTTTTGTTTTTGTTTTTTTTATAGATTCATTCAGATTTCCTGTATATAGATCATGTCATCTGGAAATAAAGATAGTTTTACTTCTTCCTTTCCCGCTTAGATGCCTTTTATGTCATTTTCTTGCCAAAATGCCTTGGTATCTTGACTGTGTTTACAGCTCAATCTTTCCAACTTGAAAAAATTTTTAAAAGCAGATGTTGCAATCATGACATTACAAACCCCAACTTACCTACTTTAAGATATATAAAAGCAAACTGGTCAAAAATCTGTACTTTCAGCTCCTTAAACCCCAAACTAGGTACACATATCATTAAAAGATTAAATATCAAAACTATAGTCACATGAAAAGATTATACTCAAAAATCAGAAGCACATGAGCTATAAATCTTCTAATTTTCTTAACAATCTGCAAGTTAAGATTAAATACTTTTTCTGGCTTACAGTTCTAGAACATTACTTTATTACCAGAAAAAAAGATCCATAGAGAATAAATCTGGCATCTTGATTATTTTTACTTTTAAAACATGCATACAGGTAGTGACCTTCCTTAGAAAAATCTACCACTCTGTTCTACTCTAGTGTTCATAACTCATAACTTATGATCTGAGAGTATCCAGTTTCAAGCCACTCATTTAAAAATGTAGTTACTTACTGAATAACTACAAGACAGAAAGTCTTATTTTCACAGTATTTGAAAAATTTTAAAAACCAATATAAGACTTCAGACATTCCTTTGAGGTTCAAACATAGCCTTCTTATGAAAGCCCTTTTAACTTAACTCAGTCTTATTTTTAAGTTAGGGAAACCTTAAAAATTTAATAACAATTATATAATTCATGTATAATTTAAGGCAGTAGGGTATAAAGCCAAATATATAAAGGTTATCCAATTTTCCATTGTAGCTTTAAGACTGAACTTAATTTTTTTTTTTTTAAGATTTTACTTATTTATTTGACAGAGATCTCAGGTAGGCAGAGAGGCAGGCAGAAAGAGAGAGAAAGGGAAGCAGGCTTCCTGCTGAGCAGAGAGCCCGATGCGGGGCTCAATCCCAAGACCCTGGGACCATGACCTGAGCCCAAGGCAGAGGCTTTAACCCACTGAGCCACCCAGGTGCCCCTGAACTTAATTTTTGTCTGCAAAAATACCAGCTAGAGGGTATAGTTTACTCCCCTAGAGAAATACATGTAAATTAAATTAAAGACAATACCCAGTAGTTGTTACCTCTTTAACAAGGTGATTAACAGACTGCTGCCCACCTCCAGAACCCCACACACTGTCTTTGCGCTTTCCACCTTTAGACATACTCAGGAGTACAGTAGCCTTGTCCAGAGCAGCTCTACCAAAAAAAAAAATAACAATAATAAATAACTTTGACAACTTGGACATGATTGAGGCTGACCTAAAAGCTTTCATGTAACCTAAAAGAAACCTAAAATTCAAAAGTCTTTTAAAAAACTACTTTTTAAATTAAAAAGTTGGGAGCAAAAAAAAAAAGAAAATTTGCTTTTCATGTTAATATTCTCATACTCTTATTTTCTTTTCTAGTCAACAGAAATCTAACCTTATTACAAAATAATTCATCTATTCTGAAGAGAAACATTTTGCATAAAACTTAACTTCTATAGATCTATGCATTCCCACCAGGAAAACCACTCCACTCTGATCTGAGTAGTCCTAGGAAAATTAACATCTACACCTGAGAAAACCTAACACATGGCTAAGACCAAATCAAAGTTTCCAGAAAGTTATAAAAATCATACAGGATGACTCCCAAATACTACATTTAGCTTAAAATTAATTATACCAAAGAACAAGAGTAAAAAACATTATTTCCTAATATTGCTGTAGCAGATAAATATAAAATAAAATTGAAAATGGGCTCCTTTGTTAATACTGTCCATCTTACTAGAGTATTAAATAGTTACAGAATGCAATTCCTGAATGAAAACTTGGGGAGACCTTAAACATTCTCAGTCCAATCCTTCCGTTTTATAAATAAGGAACCTGAGGCCCAGAGAAGAGTGGTGTGACATAAAGGTAGCTAATGGTTTAGCTAAAATCCCCAACTTCTACATTATAGTATTGTCCTCTTCCTGTTATAGCATGTCAACAATCTCAATTTTGTTTTAGCAGCAGAGAATGCACACAAATGACAGAGATCTACAATGTAATTCAAATGTCATTTCAATAAAATCCTGCAGAATTTTCCCCTTTCGAAATTCTAAGTAGAAAAATTAATTTACTTACCTAGCCTGTACACAATCTACAGTTCCTTTGTAACTATCAATATAGGTATTACATAAAATTCCATCTCCAACAGCTCTAGCAATAAACTGGCCCACCAACTACAATAAGAAAAAAAAAATCTATATAAAAAAATCTAAAATGAACCTTTACAGGACACAATTTCTAAACACATAAATGATGAAGAACGGCTGAACTACACAATCAGTATCTAAGATATATAGGAATATTCAAAGACATCTACTTAGCACCTGCTAGTTATGCTCAGCATACTCCTACATCTTACCCTTCAAGATGAGTACTATGGGCAGGAGCACATTGCTCCATTCTAATCCCCCAACACCTTTGCATACTGCCTGAAACAGTGTATCATCAAAATTACTCGTTAAGCCAATGGCCTAAATTCAAGAGAACAAACAAAAAAAATGGGACTAGGTGTTCTCAAAAAATGATTAAAAGAATTTATTATATGGAGAAAACTTTGTGTAGAAATTTCTGTCTGAAAGTATATCATAGCATTACTTATTTTTGTTGTTGTTATTATTAAAGCAGGCTCCACACCCAATGTGGGAGCCTGAACTCATGACCCTGAGACCAAGAGTCTTATGCTCCACAGACAGAACCAGCAAAGTACTCCTTTTCATAGCATTATTTCTTAAAAAATTGGAAACGACTTTAGTGTCCAAGAATAAAGGATAGATACGTAAGATGGTACATTATATGGCCATTAGGAAATGCGTTTACATTTTATGGTTTAAGAAAAATCAAGTTTATAAATTAGAATATACAATGTAATTCATTAAAATGCAAGGATATATAAAAACCATAAACTGATATATACCCATAGAAAGTAAAATAGATTTAACAACAAAATGTTAAAAGTGGTTATTTTTGCCAGCCTTGCTTCCTTTTGACCTTTATTTTTTAAAAATTCCATAATATGTATTTAAGTAATCATTTCTTAAATATAAGAGTACTGCTATAAAAAGAAAAAAAAGTCAATGTCTGAATCATTGCTCAATACCTTATAAAAGACTACTGTCTAAGAAAAGTGTTAACAGAAAAAGCATTTAGGAATTAAACTACCTATACTCTATTCCTAAATTAACGTTTAAGTAAAGTGCTCCTACCTTGATTTAAAAGTTGGTTAAGTAAATACCAACGATTTCACACATTTTCAATTTCAAACCAGAAAGTCACATTATAGTATCAGCATGTATTAAATCTAATAAAAGTATAAGGCTTTGAGGACAAAATCTAAACAGAAACATAAATCATTAATTTTCTAATTGTTTACCCACAAAACTACAAAAGGGAACAGAAAACATCAGTTAAGCCAATTCAATCTTCAATTACAACAATCTAAATATTTTTAAAATCACAGCTCATATAACAGCTTAACCACATGTAACAGAAAATATACAGACAGCAAAAACAAAATGACCTATAAACTATACAGAGCATGGGTGGAAAGCGGGATATAAAATTATAGTATGATGAAAACTACATTTGAAAAAGAAAAAGAAAAGAAGAACAGCTAGACAAAAATACACTAAAATGACAGAGGGCTATTTTTGTGTGGTAAAAAAATATGGGCCATTTTGTCCTCTTTATCTACTAAAATTTCCTAGGAGCATGTATTATGTCTATAATTGGAAGTATAGTGGGGGAGAGAATGAATAAAAAGAAGAGTCATACAAACCTGTGGTGCTCTAGGAGTATCCAATGCCAATTCAGGTAGATCCTTCAATAATTTGTCAAATGATTTTTCTACATCATTTGTGCTCATTACTGTCCCACAAAGGTCAGAAAGAAGCTTAGATGTCATTTCTCTATGACTAGCCTTTCCCTCCAATGCCAAGGACACTGCCAACACTGGTACTCCACTTTTCATTTCACCAAGATTTAAATCTCTCAGCATTTCCTATTAAAAAAACAAAAACAAAAACAAAAACTAAAAAGTATATGTCACTGCCTTTAATTCAATATAACTTTATTTTCAAAAATTCAAGATTTTATCCATATATCCTTACCTTTTTCCTGTTTGGTAATAGTAAGAAAAGCAGTCAAATTTTGTAGGATAGAAAAAACACATCTTTCTGTGCATATAAAATTAGATATTGATCAACTCTGTAAAGCTTTTACTATCTGAACATCACTGAACTGAAGAATGTGAATTACACTTAAAACAATTAAACTACACATTGCAAATAAGTCTGTTTTTAGGAATTAATTAACCCTGCATCTTATAATTTTTTTTTCCTATTTAAGTAATCTCTATACACAACATGGGGCTCAAACTCAGGACCCCCAAGACCAAGAGTCACGTACCCTTCCAACTGAGCCTATCAGATGTTCCTAATTTCTAGGAATATTCGTCTATGAATATTTTTGGTGAGATTCATTTTACATTATTATAAATTGTTTATACTCTACTTTTCCTCAGTTTTCTCTTCCCACTATGGTTTATATTGTTCATATAAAGTTTAAAAGGAGATCTTAAACTACTGTTTTTAAGTGGTATTATTTCTTTAAATGCTGGGATTAAGTTGAAATTTCCTATTAAAAATATAATAGCAGCTGCTAATACTAACTACTGTATATAATGTAGCAAGCATTGTAACAGCCACTTTAGTTTTTTATTATCTTATTTAAGACTCAAAACAACCCTTTCAGGGAGGTATTGTCATCATACCCAAAGCAAAATTAAGTATTTACTGAGGACATGACTGGAGTGGCCAAGTTGAAAGTGGAATAGTCAGTTGACCCTATAAGACTTCTAACTCAGTTACTTAGAAGGCCTTCCTTTTTATTTACAGGATGCCAGGTTTAAATACTCAGGGTACTTAAACCATGTTATACTACTAAAAGGGTGCCAGAACTATTTTCATAGCCACCTAACTGGTGTTCTTGTTAGCAGTCTCTTCCCACTGAATTTCCTCTTTCCTGGACTGTGCTTGAACAACTCATTGCTTTTATTTTTTTTTTTAAGGAAGATTTATTTATTTGACAGAGAGAGAGACAGCGAGAGAGGGAACACAGGCAGGGGGAGTGGGAGAGGGAGAAGCAGGCTTCCCACCAAGTAAGGAGCCTCATGTGGGGTTCATAACCTGAGCCCAAGGCAGACGCTTAACAACTGAGCCACCCAGATGTCCCTAACTCACTGCTTTTAAACAAGATACTTCTCTCTGGAAAACTCTTCAACCATCTTGCCCTGTCAAACTTCTAATCATTCTTATATAACTCAGAATCATCTTTTCTATTACTCTCTATTTTATGCTTCCCTAACATTCTGCTTATAGTACTACTCAGTTAATAAATACATAGTATACGTCTAGTCCCATGCTAGGTAGATAGGATTTTAATAGTCTACCCTTAGAGGACTTAAGCTCTTCCTCTACAATAGAAGGCTTCACATTATATATATCACTTCCCTGACTGAGCTTCATAAAGGAATCACCTATTACAAATTCCTTCACATGGTATGCACTGAACAAATACTGGTTTTATACTTAAGTCCTACAAATCTAAGGATATCAGACCTCATGGTATCAGACAAACCAAGAAAGCCAGTCTGAAGTATGAGTCTAAATTGTAAAAGCCTTTTAAAGAGTTGCAATTTAAAAAAAAAAGAAAGAAAAAAAAAGACATTTGTTCTCTTGGTTTCTGTATACATTCTTATTCAAATCTTTATATCCATGTTCTCTTTCTTGGACATAACACAAAGATAAATTTTATCTTAATCCTGAGCATGGAAATAAACGTCAAAAAAACAGAAAGCAAGACATTTTTAACCAAGATCCCTGAAGAGGTCTGAGAAAATCCATAGATGCTAGCAACTATTATAATTCTATACAATTTAATTACAAAAATTATTAAAATATTACTGTGCCATTTTTCAGGGAAAGAAATGGCATATAGTCCTCATCACATCCCAAGTAGGAAAGAACTAATCCGTATTAAGGAAATTTTACTCCATGTCTTAGAAATTCATTTATGCCAAAGAAAATGCTTAAACTTAATTCAGTGATCCAAGATCATTTTGGATATGATGTTCTGCTTTTAATAGTGTTTTCTTTCCTATATTAGATAAATCATACTTGCAATTTTAAACCTACCGCAACTTCATTAGTATCTCCATGCTCAAAATATTCTTGTATGATTGGTGTTAAAGTCTTCTCAAATGCTGTTTCATCCAAAGGCAAAACTACAGTTTCATAAACACAGTTCTCCTAGAAGGGAAAGCAGGTGAAAGGGTTTATAGATTAATGAACAAAATATTCATATAACTGAAATGTTTTTATTTTTATTTTTTTAGAGAGTAAGCGAGCACGGGGGGGGGGGGGGGGGTCAGAGCGGGGAAGAGAGAGGAATCTTAAGTAGGCTCCATGCCCAGCAAGACCCTGATGCAGGCTTGATCTCACAACCGTGAGATCATGACCTGAGCCAAAATCAAGAGTTGGACATTTAACTGACTAACCCACCCAGGCGCCCCTAAAATTCTGTGTTTTTAATTTTATATTCTGACTTAAAATTTAAATATAAATTACATATTTTTTATATTCCAACTTAAAAATTAAATATAAAATATAATTTTATGTTTTTAATTTTGTATTCTGACTTTATATTCCAACCAATTTTTATTCCACCCTCATTCAGGGCAAGAAAAAGATATGTTACATGTTTTGATCACTGATACTAAAATAGAATCTATGTCACTGTTCTTTTACAAATTTGAATAAACTAAAAACAGAGATTAGAACCATTAACCACAACCTGACATTTTGTTAATTTTTTATCTCTCTCACAAAAACAATCCTTCATTGACCAAAAAGTTTTAAGATGGCTTCCTATAGGTCATACCTAGTATTGTCATTAAAACTTCACTTAAAAAGGGGCGCCTGGGTGGCTCAGTGGGTTAAAGCCTCTGCCTTCAGCTCAGGTCATGATCCCAGGGTCCTGGAATCGAGCCTGCTTCCCTCTCTCTCTGCCTGCCTCTGCCTACTTGTAATCTCTCTGTCAAATAAATAAATAAAAATCTTTAAAAAAAAAAAAAAAAAGAATCCGGTCTTAAAAAAAAAATGGACGGTGGTACCTGGGTGGCTCAGTCGGTTGAGTGTGTCTACCTTCAGCTCCGGTCGTGATCTTATGACCTCGGGGTCCTCGGAATCAAACCCCACATCTGGCTCCCTGCTCAATGGAGAGATGGCTTCTCCCTCTCGATTTGTCCCCCCCATCCCCCGGCTTGTGTTCTCTCCCAAAGTACTGATAAAAAATAAAATTTAAAAAATAGACTTCATGATTAGTATGGTAACAGAAGTCCTTATATAATAAGAATCAATGTCATAGTGACTAAGAAATTCTCTGAGAGTGCCTGGATGGCTCAGGTCATGGGATCGAGTACCACATCAGGCAATAAGCCTGCTTCTCCCTCTCTCCTCCCTGCTCATGTTCTCTCTCTCACTCTCAAATAAATAAATAAAAGTATTTTTAAAAAAATTTTAAAAAATAAAAAAATCTCTAAAGAAAAGCAATATTCAGCTAAAATTTCAAAAAAGGAAGATTACTCTCAATTTTCTCTCCCATTTGTCCTCTGAAAACACCCAGAAGTGGTTATATGCACCTTGTGATTAGTTTCTAATAACATACACTTGAAAGACTGTATGTTAAGATTAGAGTATTTTGCAATGATTCTATAGTATTTGAATCCTACATTTTTTCCTATTTTCAGAAATATTTCCATGTCCAATAATTAGCTAAAATAGGTAAGTATATACAACCATATGGAATAAAAACAATGTAACATACACCCTGATAATTTCCTGTCTAAAATTCTCATCACCATGTATTATCTCTTGTAAGACAGTACTTTAAAAAATATGTCATAATGTCCAGGATTTGTTTCAAAATAATCGGGGGAGGGGGGCAGAGGGGTGTTGTGCATGCAGGGTGATACAAAAGGAAAAATAAATGGAGGTACAGGATTAAACAAGATTGACCATGAGTTATTAATTACTGAAGTTGGTATAGCTGGGAGAGGAGTACAAGCATGTTCATTACACTATTCCACTTTTGTATAAATTTAAAATTTTCCATTAAAAAATAAATATATACACGTTCACTATAAAATCTATTAAAAATGTACATTCTCGGGGGCGCCTGGGTGGCTCAGTGGGTTAAGCCGCTGCCTTCGGCTCAGGTCATGATCTCAGGGTCCTGGGATCAAGTCCTGCATCAGGCTCTCTGCTCGGCGGGGAGCCTGCTTCCCTCTCTCTCTCTCTCTCTGCCTGCCTCTCCGTCTACTTGTGATCTCTGTCAAATAAATAAATTAAAAAAAAAAATGTACATTCTCATGGATGAACCTAAGTGAAATGAGACTGAGGAAGACAAATACCACATAATTTCACTCATGTGGAATTTAAAACAAAAACAAATAAACAAAAAAGAATCAGACCTGTAAACACAGACAACAAACTGACAGTTACCAGAGGGGAGGGGCAAGACTGGTGAAGGGGAGTAGGAGATACAGGCTTCCAGTTATGGAATGTGTAAGTCATGGGAATAAAAGGCACAGCATAAGAAAAACAAAATTTACATTCTTAACATTGAAAAAAGATGGTCACGTTCCAAAATAAATTTACCACAGAGTTACCATCCTAAATAGTAGTATTTTAAAAGAAGCCTAATATCTATAACTCTTTAATGATGTTCAAAAGAATATATATTCTTCTCAATTATCATTACTATAGAAATTATATTAACAGAATTTATTGAAAAACAGTCTACTTAGGGGTGCCTAAGTGGCTCAATCAGTTAAGCATCTGACTCGATTTCAGTTCAGGTCATGATCTCATAGGTTTTGAGTTTGAGTCCCATGGTGGGCTCTACACTTAGGGAGCCTGCTTGAAGATTCTCTCCCTCTGCTCCCTTCCCAGTCTCTCTTTCTCTCTCTCTCATAAATATTTAAAAAAAAAAACAGTCAACCTGGAGCACCTCAGTGGCTTAGTTGGTTAAGCATCTGCCTTTAGCTCAGGTAATGATCCCAGGGGCCTGAGATCAAAACCACATTGGGCTCGCTGCTCAGCAGGGAACAGGCTTCTCCCTCTGCCCCGCCCCCCAACTCTGCCTCAAATAAATAAAACCTAAAAATAAAAATTAAAAAATTCAATCATCCTAAATCTGTAACGACTATTTTTGACTCATTTCAGAAATGAAATGAAAATTACACATATATCATTATCAGTTAATTTTATTTCCTAATCCAAAATTTACCTTAAAGTCCAAAAGGACTGAGTATATGTATGATTTAGACATAAATACTAATGTCTATATATACATACACACACATTATGTGTATATCTATACACACACACATGCTATAAATCATATATACATGATTTGACAGGCACAGAGTATAGATACAGAATGTATAATTTGACAAATGTATGAGTAAACTACAGACAAGAAGTCAAAAAACTTACAGACTAAAAAAATAAAGTAAAACATTGATACCTGGTCATCATCATAGTTAGGATCTTTCACATCTACCTCCTCCACATCATATACCTGTCCAGGTGTACCCCAGACACCTTTGCCTCCTGCACCACCTGAAAAAGTTTAGAATTGAGAAAGAACACAAAGTTCAGTTCATAAATTTTAATTGAATTCTAGATATTCAGATATTAAATAAATAAGTTAAAAAACTGCATTTAATTTCTATGCCAGTTTTTTCTCCAGTTGAATTATACTTTAAACCTCATTTTTTTTTTGGATCACTGCTTTTTCAATAGTGATTAGATATTATATATTTTACAAACTATTTCTAAAACATCAAGTTGAAATAGCTTATAAAGTTAAAACTAAAAAAGTAGATGCTTTAAAATGAAAGCAGAAACAAAACAAAACAAGATCAGAAAAATATGTGTATCAGGGACTCCAAGGGGTGTGATAATGTAGCTGAGCTCTAAATTTTATTTGACATTTCATAATACCAAAACAAAAAGACATATTTTGAGCCAATAAGATGTGGCATAGGAAAATCAGTAAGGGAGAAATTACTTAACAAAGAAGCACAGTTTCCACTCTAAGTGTTTCAAAGTCAAATACCCTTTAAATAGAATAGTACAGGAGCTCCTGGGTGGCTCAGTGGGTTAAGCCTCTGCCTTCGGCTCAGGTCATGGTTTGGGGTCCTGGGCTCGAGCCCTGCATGGGGCTCTCTGCTCAGCAGGGAGCCTGCTTCCCTTCCTCTCTCTCTCTGCCTGCCTCTCTGCCTACTTGTGATCTCTGTCAAATAAATAAAATCTTTAAATAAATAAATAAATAAATAGAATAGTACACATAAAACTATACTTGACAACTGGCAATAACTAAGCTATTTAAGCATTACCTGCACTGATCATTATTTCTCCGTACCTCTATTTACAAACTAACCAGCTGAAGTTTAACAATTCCAACTTTCGAAGTGGTTTTTCTATATAAACTTACTGAAATATTTTTGTAATGCTTAATACATTACATTATTTTTAAGGAACTCCTCAGTATCACCAGTTTTTTTGAGGGTTTTTTCTATCAAGACTAGAGCAAAGCAGAATCTGATTATTAGGATTCATTTTGATGTAACCAATGGTTATAAAGCCATTCAACAAAATAACAGTTTTTGACTGACCACAAAAACATTTAACAAGAATCCTAGGCTATAAATTGAAGTTCACACCATTCAGAAGCTGTGAAATCTTCAAATTATATCAAAATCCTACCACAGACCAAAGCTAACATTCCTCATCAACAAACACTTAAGTATCTACAACTGCTAGTCATTACTCCAGGCACTGGATATAGCAGTGAAAAAATAGACCATTCCTGGGGTGCCTCGGTTAAGTGTCTGCCTTCGGTCAGGTCATGATCCTGGGGTCCTAGGACATCCAGGTCCTCACTGAGCAAGGAGTCTGCTCAAGGATTCTTTCTCCCTCTGCCCCTCCCCCTACTCATGCTCTCTCGCTCTCAAAATAAATAAATATAATCTTAAAAAAAAAAAAAGGATCATTCCACTCCAGTATCCAAGAAAGAACTGAAGAGTACTTGGGGGGCTCCTCACTGGCTCACTTGGTAAAGCATGCAACTCTTGATCTCAGGGTTGCAAGTTTTAGCCCCATGTTAGGTACAGAGATTCTTAAAAAATAAAATCTTTTATTCATTAATTGAATGAATGAATGAATGAATGGAAAGAAAGAAACGAACAAAAGAATGCATGAACTCGGAACCATCTATGAAATCATTAAAATTCTGATCCACTTATTACCAATCCAATATATATTTATCCTATATTTTTAACAAAGGACATAATTACATTCATTAGATAATACATATAATGCATTTTTTTAAACTTTTATTTATTAAGTAATCTCTACCTGCCATATGGGGCTCAAACTCATGACTCCAAGATCAAGAGTGACATACTCCACTGACTGAGCCAGCTAGGTCCCCCAGGTAGGATGAATTTCTGACCCTACTTTCAAGCAAAGTTAGAGAATACAATGCACAATTCACAACTGTACAAAAAATTCATGTGTATTTTGCTGAAAATAATAAAGTTCTGCTCAAGAAAACAATCTCCTCCAGAAAAAAAGCTCAACTTAAATTAAAAGTGTGATGGTCCTCAGATTATTACTTTGTAAGTACATACACAAATCATAAAATCTTACATTATCAATGTTTAAATTTCTCACATTCCTAGAACAAGGAAACCATAGTTTAAGTATCAGGCCATATTGTATTCTACTTGCTTCTTTGTACTTGGAATACACCAACCTTTCTTTGGTAGTCCCCTTCCTTTGCCAGATCTCGATCGCCTATCTAGCAACCTTCCCTTTGGACTGGTTGGTACAGTTACTCCACTTCTAAGGGCTTCACTTCCATTATCACTGACTGAATCGCCTCTGCCAGAGTCCCGGGATGAGTTTTTCCTCAGGCGCCTTTTTGCCTTGGCATTAATTCTAGCTTCATTAATGGAGGATGCCGAAATCCAATTTCCATTTATCTCATTTTTTATTTCTTCAGTCCCAGCATTTTCTTCATCACCGGAAAAGAGAGAGTCGCTTAAATTATCAGGATCTTAAAGAGGAAAATGAAGAAAGAAAATTCTACATAAGTACTTTGTTATACCAGTTATCATCGTAAGTTATATTAGGTTGAATCACATGAAATTACTGTTTTTTAGGTAACAGTGACATATTGACAATTTATATGATCTAATAAATAACAAAACAGAATTACTTTTCACATTATCACAGAAAGTAAACTAAGTTAATTTTGATGAGCGAAGTTTAATGAAAGCACGTTATCTCCTATGTTTAGAAAATAAAATCTAAGTTAATATACAACCACAGACGAAACCTTTAGACTTTTGTGAGCGAAGAGAGTTAAGCAATTGGAAACAGTAAGAAAATACTAACAATCTTGAACAGAAGAAAGATAAACTAATATTTACAGAATTCCTACTATTGTTTATCTGGCACTGTGCTGGATGTTTTGTCATTTACCCACAAGTTTGAGAGCTATTTACTACATAAAAGATCATTAATACAGATAAGGAAACTAAGGCTGATAGTGTTTAAATAACTTGCCAGAAAACTCATTAATTAATTATAGAAACTTAGGAAATATTACTAATCCAAAGAGCCTGAAAGGTATTTGGCAAATAAATGATTACATATAATCACTGAGCTTAACTGCTAAGGATTCACTGCTTCAAATGTAAAGCGGGGGGGGGGGGGGGGGGGGCTTGCTCTCAAAGCTCTAATTCACTTCTCCAAACGACTCATATTACGTATCACCTTCTGACAATCTTCCAGACTATTTAAGATTTATACATTATTCCCCGAAAGACAGCAACACATTTGGAGTTTCCAATGGTCCCACTGTATCCTTTAGGATACACTCAAGTTTTACTTCCTCCATAAAAACTTTTCTAACAATTCTAGCCACAATACTACTAATGCCCACACACAGTTCATTTACCACGTAAGAAACAAACCACTTTGCTATTTCTAATTTATGTGGCAGTCTTGCTTTTCCAAGTAAGTCATAAGTCTCAAAAGAGGAACCATGCCTTTATTTGTACTTCTCTGTACCCTCAGCACCCAACAGAGCATAATTCATACTATCAACTCAAATGTTCATGGAGATCAATGGCATGAATACAGCTGGCTTTGCTTGTAAAACTTCCTAAGTCAGTAAACTACTGAATTAGTTACCCTTGGGCCACAGTTTTGCTCATTATGGCTAACTTAAGTCAGAACTGAATCCCTCAAATGGTTTTACATTTCCTACATGTAATTAAACTGTGTCAAGTCTATGTGTATAGGCTTTAACTTGTTTTAAGATAATATGTTGAAACTGAAAATTTATTAAAACAACCTGTAAGAAAGAGATGTGCTAAAATCTTTGTAATTCTTGACAAAAAGTCTAAAAGTTAAGAACATTATGGTAATCAAAAAACAAACATTAAGTAGAGTCCAATTACATCATTAGTCTCCTAAACAGTCTTTGTGCTTTCAATCTTCAAACCATTCTCCAAACTGCATGAAAACTGATTTTCTAAAACATGCCTCCACTCAAAACCCTTTGAAGCTATTCCCATTGGGTCAAAATAAAGTTTAAAACTCATTACCTTGTAATTTAAGAGCCTTCATAATCTTGCTCCTGCTTACATCATCAGAGTAACTGCTGACCACTCACATTCAAAGGGTCAGAGCTTAGGTTTGGTATCACAGGTAATAATGGAAGGGATTAGTTTAGCATAGAAATACAAAATATATTAGGGAAAAAAGAAAGTATAAAATGAAGACCAGCGAAGAAAAGGTTACAATAATTCATTCACTAACTGAAAAGATCAAGGGTAAAATTTGGGGTAAATAAGCAACACTCAAAAAATAAAGAGTTTTTAAACAGAAGCAGCATGAAATGTAGTCTTAAAAAGTTTTTAGACTAAGATAAGAAGTTAGAGGGTGAGTTTGAGACATCATCACAACCATCATCATAACTAAACTACTACAACTACTAGTAGCAGTAGCCGTCATAGCAGGAGTGCAACTTCCTTTGTCATTACCATCATTGTTGTTACTACTAGATACCAGGTTCTGTGCTAGGCACTTTACATACATGGTCTTTAATCTTCACAAAGCTCTATCATAAAGCTGTTTATCCTCAATTTACAGAGAGAAATGTTTCATGGAAAAATTACATTATCTAAAATGGACTATGGCCAGGATTCAAATCCACATTTAAATCTCCGATGATTATAACTGTAGAAAATACAGAGCTAGAGCAGAGCAGAGTAGTGACAGCTAAGAGACAGGACATGGGAATGATCATAAAGAGAGAAAAGCGGAAGAGTAAGAGGAAGGAGAAAAAAATGACCAGAGATCAGATAAGTCAGATGTAATTTCAAGTAAGAGCAGGCAGTTGAAGAAAACATTAAACATCTACCTGTGACATACTGCTTTCATTATTCTGTAATTACGGAAAACCATTAAACTCACCCAGATGATAAAGGACTTCAAATTACAATAAAATGCTTTATACTATCACTTGGAGTACTAAAGTATTCAATTTCAACATATTTCCCACAACCGAGTTTCAGCTATTTTAATATCCTTTCAAATATGTTTGTATGACTGCAGCAGAACATACCTAGGTATGTTTTATCTATTAGATCTTATAATTTTTAACCCATGTTTCCATCAACTACTCTTTTGTATTTTGCTGTTCATATTTACCTAGTCTTTTTTTTTTTTTTTAAAGATTCATTTGAGAGAAAGAAAGTGCACACGCTCGTAGGGGGTGTAGGATGGAAAAGGGAGAGAGATCTTCAAGCAGACTCCCCACTAGCATAGATGCCCAATGTGGAGCTCAATCCCAGGACCCTGAGATCATGACCTGAGCTGAAATCAAAAGTTGGCCACTTAACCGACTAAGCCATCTAAGTGCCCTGTATTTGCTCAGGTTTCAGGGTTCCATAACCACCACTGATCTGACTTTAAGAAAACCAAAATACAAAAGATAAAAAACCTGAGTACATAATGTGGTGACTTCAAAATTGTTTTCCACTGTGTACTAATTCCCCTTCTAAATTCTCTGGCAACTCAGTAGTAACCAATGTAACTTCCAGTATCACAGTAACAATCAAATTTTCAACTAATGGTCCACTGACTGACATAATCAGAATTAACAATATTAGCATTTTCATTTGTTACATACAAAGAAAGTGCTACGGGCATGACACACATATACTATAATCTCATTTAATCCTACTGATAAACCTATAGAGAGGGCATTTATACCCCAGTTTTACACAACCTGAGAAAACTGAAGGTCAGAGCAAATAACCTACTTCTCCAAAGTAACAGAGCTGGTCTAAGTAGAAGTTGAAATTAATACACTAGTCTGACTTGAACTATCTGATTCAGGAAGAATTTATAGCAAAGGTCTGTCTTAGGCCCATCCAAGTATTGAAGAACTACAAGTCCTTTATATTAAGGCAGTTCTGGCCAGAGGCATCATGTCTGTGAGTCATGCTGTCTCACAGAAATATAACGCAGGCCGAACAAGTAATTTTAAAGTTCCTAGTATCCATATTAAAAAGAAACAAGTGAAATTAATTTTAATATATTTGATTTAATCTACTAGACCTGTTATAGATTTTGAACACAGAGTCAATATAAAAACTTAATGAGGGGGCGCCTGGGTGGCTCAGTGGTTAAAGCCTCTGCCTTCGGCTCAGGTCATGATCGGGATCTCTGCTCAGCAGGGAGCCTGCCTCCTCCTTCTGTCTCTCTCTACCTGCCTCTCTGCCTACTTGTGATTTGTCTGTCAAATAAATTTAAAAAAAATCTTAAAAAAAAAAAAAACTTAATGAGGTATTTCATTCATCCTAAGTCTCAAAATCTGGATGCGTCTGCACCTACAGTATATCTCATTTCAGACAAGTCATATTTCCAGTGCTCAATAGTCACACATGGTTAGTAGCTATCACACTGGGCAGTACAGAAAAGCAGCAATTATCTATATGTGAAATATATTCTTAAAATATATTCTTACCAACCCCACTTCAATGAAGCAGGGATATGATATCCATTTATAACCCTAAAAACAAGTATTCACACAGCTATTGTATATAGCAGCACCAATATAATCATTAATTATTGCAATAATTTTTTTCCAACTATAATTTTCTAGCTCACTTTAAATCAGGTGTATAAATACAAAATGGCAAAGAGGTTTCAACTTCAAAGTGTCTGTTCAGATCAAAGAAAACTATATAATTTGTACACAATGAATGAGTCATTGAAAAAATAATACTATTATAGTGTTAAAAAATGAAATATGGGGGTGCCTGGGTGGCTCAGTGGGTTAAAGCCTCTGCTTTCGGCTCAGGTCATGATCCCAGGGTCCTGGGATCGAGTCCCGCATCAGGCTCTCTGCTCAGCAGGGAGCCTGCTTCCTCCTCTCTCTCTGCCTGCCTCTCTGCCTACTTAAGATCTGTGTCTGTGTATCTACTTAAGATCTTTATCTGTCAAATAAATAAATAAAATGTTAAAAAGAATGAAATATGATAAAACATACCAATAGGAAAAGCTCTCACCATTCAGGATACCTCAAAATCCTATGTAAGATTTTTCTGAAAGTTATAAATACATTTTAAGTTTTCTGAAGTTACTCAACATTTAAACCTCTATTCCACAGAACTTTTTTTTAAAGATTTATTTATTTGACAGATAGAGATCATAAGTAGGCAGAGAAAGAGGAAGGGAAGCAGGCTAGCAGGGAGCCTGATGTGGGGCTTGATCCCAGGACCCTGGGATCATGACCTGAGCTGAAGGCAGAGGGTTTAACCCACTGAGCCACCCAGATGCCCCCCACAAAACTATTTTTATGATAAGGTGCTACTGAAGCACCATGGAAAATCAAGAAAAATACTATAGATAATATAACATATAAATTATTAATTAGGAAAGAGATCGAGGGGTGCCTGGGTGGCTCATGGGTTAAGCCTCTGCCTTCGGCTCAGGTCATGATCTCAGGGTCCTGGGATGGAGCCCCGCATCGGGCTCAGCAGGGAGCCTGCTTCCTCCTCTCTCTCTGCCTGCCTCTGCCTACTTGTGATCTCTGTCAAATAAATAAAATCTTTAAAAAAAAAAAAAAAGAGGTCGAAAACACCGGTAATAGTTTGTATTATAGAAATCACAGCTCATTTGAAAATATCAGTGAACAGGTTTACTATTCTTCTCCATTCTGTACCTTACAGTTTATTATAAAAAGTGGAGAATAAGAATGTATGGAATGTGAAAGGATGGGCAGAAAGATAAGGACATGTGAAGAATTTCCATAAAAATAAGAATCACAGGAGCACCTGGGTGGCTCAGGTCATGCATGATCCCAGGGTCCTGGGATGAAGCCCCACATCGAGCTCCTTGTTCAGCAAGGAGTCTGCTTCTCCCTCTTCCTCTGCCCTTCTCTCCCAGCTTGTTCTCTCCCTCTCAAATAAATAAATATTTAAATAAAAAAAGAATCCCAAACTTGATTTTAAAAGAACATAATTCACTTTCTTGAAGCATGAATAAGATGGTTTAAAGTAAAAAGATGGTTTTAATACTATGTTTTCATAAAATTTGTAGGACCTCAAAAATGCTCACAGTACAGTCAAGGTTCAAAATATTCTTGCTTACCTGCAGGGTTTACATTCAGTATTTGCTCATTTTCTACATCCATAGTTCCTTAATGTCGCTTGCACTGATAAATTATTAATGGAAGTCTTCCCTTGGGATCTATTTCCTTAAAAAGAAAAAAGTTTCAGTATCTTCCAAACTGATATAATTAATAAATTGAATTTACTTAATCACTGTAAAAAAAAATCAGCACATAATTTCATTTTTTGCAAAAGAGTTCTCTTTATTTTGAAAAATAGTTTACCACTATTAACATTTGGTTTCAATCTTCCTGACAAGTGTACCTTTGTCCAAAAAAAAAAAAAAAACATATTTCTGAGTGTGCCAAAGCATCCCTTTAACTTGGAAGTAAAATTAAAGCAGTATATATATACTCCAAATTTTTTAGGACTACCAAGCTTCACAATTAATCTGATATACACTAATACTGGCTAATTCACTACAAATGAATTTTAAGAACTACTACAAAATGCAAGGAACAGTTTTAATCAAGCATATGACATGACTGTGTTAATTTTTCACATTGTAACATATCTGAAGGCAGATAGGTCTGCCATTTCATTACCTAGGTGTCCATAATTATAAGACTTTGAGATTGGGAGAAATTTTTGTAAATGTTGTTTTCTACAGTGAGAATATTATTTTCATAATCTAAAAAAACCCATTCCTTTTTTAATTTAAAGAAAATTTGAAGATTTTATATTTGAGTAATCTCTACACCCAATATGGGGCTCAAATTTATAACCCTGATATCAGGAGTTGCATCCTCTACACACTGAACCAGCCAGATGCCTCCCCCATTCTCTTTAAAAAATAAAAAGTAAACAAAAAAACTTGCCTTCAAAAAAGAAATAAGTACAATGACATTAGCATCTCAGTATTATAGACCTCAGTTCTAAAATGGCTTAAAAATTATTAATGCTGAAGGTTTTGATGAAATCAGTTACCTCTTATTTAACTTAGTGATATAAATCTGTTACTTGAAAGACTATAAAAATATATTTTCATGGAAACTATTACCAGAAGGTGTAACCAAATGATTTTAGAATCTCTCTGCAAATATTTTTAAAATAGTGGCTTACAGTACTTAACCACTGATCTGTTCACATCATATAGGTTATATATAAGCCTTCCCAATCATTTCACTAGCAATATGCTTTCAAGATATAAAATGCACAAATTAATGAAAATGACTAATAAACTAATTGCAGAAAAGCATACCTTTCTCATATAACAACCTATTTTAAATGTCATTTTATTAATAATATCAATAAATATAAATTATTCATAATAATTATATTAATATAAATTATAAATTAATAAAACTAGTTAATAATAATAATAATAATATGTGATGCCTTCTGGGACTCAACTTTTTTTTTTTTTTTAAGTAAACTCTAGGCCCAATGTGGGCCTCGAACTCATGACTCTGAAATTGAGTCACATGCTCCACCAACTGAACCAGCCAGGCACCCCTCAACTAACTTTTAAATTCCTTAATATTTACTATTTTAACATCTAAAAGGTTTATAGTCCTTTGATCCAGAAAAGGGTATTATTTTGTAAAAGAAAAATATACACACCTTAATGCTAACCATGATAAAACTTAGTAAGGCATAATCCTTAGGCTACCAGGATGCTATCATACCACTTCAGAAGTTAAGAAAATGGTGAGGTTATTCTAATTCTACTCAGAATACACAGACTTATGTAATTCTATGTAATGACTTTTCAATATCATAATTTCCATCAACTCTGGATTTAGGGGAAAAAATTACCGTTAAAGACATGCATATAGAGATTTATATAAATATATAAGCAAAAATAGTTTGGAAACCTAGGCACTTGGTGTTTTTCATGTCTGAAAATGCCTTATGTTTCATTTTATATGAGTTACATATTATAGGACAGTGAAAACGTCTTATGATGTGTGTATGAGCTTTTTAAACTAGAATTACATTGAAGTCTGTCAATACTTTCTGCAGAACCTAGCTACTAAAGGAAATGAAATTATTTTAACTGGTGTTTATAAAGCCTTTTATACTTCACAGAGAATTTTATAGGCATTATTTCATGTCCGTCTCAAAACAACCTTGACCTATTTACTCCTCTGCACACAACTAAAATTCAGAGAAGGTAGATGATCTGTCCAAAGACGGTGCTCAGTGAAAAAACCAGAACCCAGACCTCCTCAATCCAGTACTGCTTGCACAAGTTCAACGTAAGATTTTAATATCCCACAAGATATTCTGTTTTAGGGCTAACAGACAGAAGCTTATTAAAACAGACTCTTACTGTTATATCAAATCTTTAAATATTACTTTCCAAACACTAAAAATAATATTTATTTTAAACTATTACACAAAAGACATTCAGTTGGGCAAAGAAAATTATTAAGTATGACTATATCTAGAACTTACCATATTTGTTTTATTTAGTAATCCTAAGGGGGCGGGGAGACTTGTCTGTGTCTTTAGGCAATGATAAAGCAATCAAGAACTCAGTCACACTTGATGGCAACACAGACATTTAAGAATTTAGAGAAAGATAAAGATACATTGCATGTTTTTCCTTTCCTCAAAGTAGTGGAGCTTTTTTCCAGTTTGCTCAACAATCCGTAAGATTTTTGCCCCACACTTAACAAACTACATAAAGCAAAAATTCTAAATGCCACATGCTTGAAACTAAACAATAAAATTTTCCATAAGAAAACAAAAGCATTCATACAAGTTTGACAAAAATTAAGGCTAACATTAAACAGTTTTCATTTCTTCAATGGGTTTTACAGAAACATACAACCAGAAACATTCACATGCCATGACATTCCCCAGGAGATAGAACCACCCCTTCCCACTAGCCCCCTCCCCAAAAATCTGTTTCCTGAAATAGACCTCATAAACCACTCTGACAGTTTCTAGTCAAGTTTAGGCCATATGTTAACCAGAAAATTATTTGTTTTCATTCCAGGGCTACAATACAGCTAATTAGCAACTTAAAATCAGCTAAAAGTATTCAACCACGCTGATGCAAAAGCTGCGCAGAAGACATCAAAAGTGTCATTTATTTTTGCACACCCAGCAACTATTTTTTTCTTTTCATTACTACAACAGAAGAACCAATCAAAATATAATTCAAAGATCGCTGCTGAAATAGTAAGGAATTTAAGAAACCTATAATGAAGGAAAGTTAAGGGCATAAATACCAATAATTAAACTTAAAGCGCATTTGCAGTGCTCCCCTTTTAGAAAAGTATACGGTGGTTTCTACGAAGGCTTACATTAGTAAGAATGCCAAAATTCTAAAACAGCAGTAAAAAATACAAGTAAAAACAGGCGGTGACTTTTTGTTCACACGAAGCTGCATTTTGATCGTTTTAATCACTGCAGATACTGCACAGTTGCTGGTCACACAGCCAGTTCTCACAAGGGTAAGCGAGACGGGAGAGACCGACTTCTGCAGTTTTCGAAGCGCGGGGCGGGGAGGGGGTGGTGGGGGGGTACAGGACCCCTCCCGTGTACACTGCAGCACCAAACTGACGAATGCAGCAGAAACGGCCTGCGTTTCACAGAGGGCTCCCTTCCTGTCTTTGTTGTCCCTGGGAGATTTTCACTTAAACCGAAAAAGCGACCCTTCGCCCGAAGTCCGCGCAGGGCCGGGGAGGCCGGCACGTGTCGCCTCCCAGCGGCCCCTCCCGCGGCGGCTGGCCTTCCTCCCCGCCGCGGGCGCAGGCCGGGACCCCGCGGGCCCCAGTCCCGGCCGGCCCCGGGGGATGCTGGACCAGAGCGGCCGGGCCTGGGCTCCGGAGCGCGGGCCGGGGTCTGGGAACGCTGGGCCGGGGCCCTCCAGGGAGACCAGGAGGGCGGGGAGGGCGCGAACCTTCCTCACAGGATTTCAGTCACGCCCGAAACACGCCTCCCGACGTCCCCCCTCCAAGTAAAAATGAGAACTCGGCCTTAGCGCGGATGAGCAGCCCCTCGCTGGCGAGCGCCCCGCGCACTCTGCTCAGCCGGAAGAGGGTCCCGGAGGGGGCGGGCCCGCGCCGCCGCGCTCCGGGCCTCGGCCCGGGAGGGAACCGGAGCCCGCCCTCCGCATGCCGGGGCGTTGGGCGGCCGCGGCCGGCCTGCCTGCGGGGCTCCGAGGAGGAGGCCGGACCCCCGCCCACCCGAGCCCGCCCCGACCCGAGCCTGCTGCGGTCTCGGGCCCCCTCCCCCTCCCAACGTGCGGCTGCCTCCGAGGAGAGACGGGAGCTGAGGGAGAGAGCGCAGTCGTTCTGAGCGTGCGAGCCGCCCCGCTGGTACTGACCCCTCGGGCCGCCGCCGTCGCCACTGCTCGCCCAGGTACCCCGTCCGCCGGCCGAGACCCGCTGCTCAGCCTCTGCCGCCGCCTCAGAGCGTCTCAGCCCCCACTCGCTCTGTTTGTTTTTGTTTTGTTCTACCCAGTAACACGGGGGCGAGAGAGCGGCGTTTATTGGCCGAAGTGAGGAGGCCCGCTGGCCAATCGCGGCGGTGGAGCGGGAGCTGAGGAGGAAAAAGGGAGGGAAGTGAAACGTGGAAAGCTGAGTAGGGGCACCGGAAGGCGCATGCGCGTCGGAGTCCTGGAACTAGCTGGCTTGGGAGACCAGCGGGAAGCTGGGGGCGGGAGGTTGGGAGGCGTGGCAGGATGGAAGCGTCGGCGAAAGGACTGTGCTTTGGGGTGAGGACCCGGCCAGGCTGCCTTGACCAGCTCACTCCTTCCTCTCACAGAGCAGTCAGCGATCCCGGCTAAATGTTGGGCTTCTGGAGGGCCCCTTTCCTCCATTTCCAGATGCTCCTCAAGCGAACAACCTTAATCTCTACAGTTGCTTCTCCCGCGGCTCCTCTTCAGTCCTTGGCTCCTACTGTGTACACTAAGAACTTTATCTCAGTGAAAGCCCTCATCCCTTGAAGATAGAAATCACTCCCATTTCATATATGAAGAAACAAACGCTCAAAAACTCTTTGAAGTCCCTGTGCTAATCATGACTAGTTAGGCTGCTGGGATTCAAACTCCCACAGTCCCGCTCCGGGACTGGGGTTCTCAATCATGGCTGTAACTTCTTGATTGAAACCTGTACCCCGCCTGGCTGTTGTTGGCGTCTCTCCTCTTGGCTGCATTGTCTTCGGCTTCTCTTGTGCTCTAATTCTTCCTCCCTCCCTATCCCCTGAGGAAATGACCAGAACCTTCTGCTGTCTGTTCTCTCGGGAAAGGGTTCAGCCATTATCTCTGGACAGATTTTCTGATTGTCTGATGTGCAACACCTAAATGGTCTGTTGGTCTTTTGGCAACCAAACTGCCTCCTCCCCCACCGGGGAGCTCCTTCCCCCGACTTAACCCCTTTCTGCCCAGTCACCCTGCCTGAAAGTCATCTCTAATGGTATTATTTCTCTGAACAAGGACAACAAAAACCCCTTTCAGTAGCTTCCGGTTGCCAGACTCAGCCAGGCATTCAAGGCCCCATGGTGTGACTTTCTGGCCTTTCAGACTTTCAAGACTTTCTGGTCATGTCTCCACAATCTCCCAATCCACACATGTCGTTGGCTGGAACCCACTTGGACTTCTCACTGTTCCATATGCTTCCCCACCTCCTGAGGGTTCTTTATCATATCAGCTTGAAATGCCTCTCTATCCCCCATCTCTGCCTGGTAAAATCCTAGCCATGCCTCGTGGCTCAACCCCACAGGCCTTCTTGAGCCTCCTGACTTGATGTGAATTTCCTGTCTCCTGATTCCCCCCAGTAATGACTTTTACCTCTGGGGATATTGAAACATTCTGCCTAGCATTATGTTATTTGAGTCCCTGTCCTAACTCTCCTCCCCATTAAACTGTCACCTTGTCGAAGGCAAGATTCCTGTCTTACTCATCTGTTATCATAGTGGGTCTTAAGGAGGTGCCTTGCACATTTCCTGTACTGGCGCAATAAAGGTACCCTGATCTGAGTTCACAAAGTTTCTCAGCATTTCCTGCTCATTCCCATCTCCTGGGCAAGAGCCTCTTGGCATGTCCAGCATCTGAATTAGCCTTATGACTCACTTTTACTTTTTAAAAACAAAGCTTCCTGGTCACTCAGTTTTGTCTTGTTTTTGTTTTCTCCATCACCTGCAGCTGTCTCCTTTCTTTTCTCTGCCAGGCCTCATGGCTCCCCCACTGAGCAGTAACTCCTGACTCCTTTTTTCACCCATCCCCCTTTCTCCACATTTTTTTCCTTTTCTCACTCCTTTGCAGTTCTTAATTCTTTCCTTCCTCCTCCCTGCCACCCACCTCCTCTGACTTTTTCCGGTTCTGTCCTTCCTTCATTCATTCATTAATACATTTATTAAGCACCTATGGCATATGCAGGCTGCAAAGGGCAAGCACCCCAAGATCTATGAGATAATAAAAGAGTGGGATATGATTACCCATATTTAAAAGCAGCTAAAACAACCTAAAGCTTTTAGCAAATTATCCCAAAAGAACCCATTATGGAGTAAAATGTTCATATCTATTTTACCCATCATCTCTATACATGATGTTTGGTGTCCCAGGACCCACCTTTGAGAATACTCCTTTAGCTGGGTGTGGCTGACCAGTTTAAACCAGGCTAAAAAGAAATGGGATCCTAGTCCTAGTCCCCCCACTAGCTACCTGTAAGAACTTCAACCGCTCTCAGGACCTCTGTTTGGTCACCAGTAAAATTCAAAAACCAGGTTCAATTAATAGTTCCCAAGGTATTTTCCAAAGAACATTAATTTTGTGGGGCTTTAATGGATATCACGAGAAATCTGTGGAAGGGACGTAATCAAACCAACTTGGAAAGAAATTGTTTTAACGAAGTTAAAGCTGGTTTTGGTGGGGGGCAACTCTTCTCAGTATTTTTTTTTACATTTTTTTATTTTTTTAAGATGTTTATTTATTTATTTGACAGACAGAGATCACAAATAGGCAGAGAGGCAGGCAGAGAGCGAGAGGAAGAAGCAGGCTCCCTGCTGATCAGAGAGCCCGATGTGGGGCTCCATCCCAGGACTCTGGGATCATGACCTGAGCCAAAGGCAGAGGCTTTAACCCACTGAGCCACCCAGGCGCCCCTCTTCTCAGTATTTTTAATAACTAATGAGTCTTGAGCATCTTGAGAGACCAGAGTAGGAAGCTAAGTAACATTCCCCAACCTATTTAAACACAGAGCTTTTTTTCCCCAAGATACCCCAGAAGCAGTGTTACTTAGAGACCAGTTTGGGAAATATAGATGACAGCCGCTATCATCAACATTCCTTCTAGATGTATTAAACACTGGCCACCTGCGCCTTTGCTAAACACTAAAAAATAAGAAGCTGAAAAATGGGAAATTATCCAAGTGCCAGGCATTTTTCCTCATCAAATCAATCCACAAATATTTATTATGTGCCTATTCTGTGAAAAACACAGAGCTGACCCAGCTGTGTTCTTGGCAAAAGACATTATGTTCTACCTTAGAGTAAGTAGTATCTGTAGCTTCCCAGGCTTCTGGACCACAATGAGCAGTTTCATTTCACATTATAATTGCTCGCAACCCAACTTTCTGTTTCCTAAAGCCCTGTACTTATGGGCTTATGTTAACTTAGGTGTTGGATGAGAGAAAAGGAGGAAGCCCTTCATCTTAACTCATTCTGTCCAGAATGATGGAAGTTCAACTTTATTCCAAGAATAACCCATTCCAACTTAGGATAGGATGGGCCACCCCTGTTGCCTAGGATGAGACAACTGTTCAGAGGCGGCAACAGAGGCCGTGCTGGGTGATCAGGTACACATACATGATGTCTCTCCTCTTCCCAGTACCCCTCAGGTTTAAGCATTATTGATTCCTCAAGGGACACCAAGAGTGTTTAATTTGTTAGGGTGTATGGAGGTGTGAGAGTGGAGAGTGGTTTCTAGTTTTTGTCTCTTAAGACGGGTTACTGTGTCTCTAACTAGCTGTGTTGCCTTTGGTGTTTCACTTCCTCTCTGGGTGGATTGAATGCCTCAGTCTTGCACCATCAAAGAAGGAGTTGGCCCCTGCAGCGAGTCTTTAAGGAGTCATTCCAGTTCTGACACCATGATGCTGGGCAAGGCCCTGGGAAGGCAACACTGGTAACAGGGAAGAACTAATCACCAGGTGTGGACAGAGGAAATGTCATTCTCAGCTCAGGGGCTTTGTCTGAATACAAAGCTCAGGTAATATCCCTTTCTGGCACCCCAAAGGCAACACTAAAGGCTGAGGTAGTGTTGGGAGTACTGATGAGTGAATGTCAGTGAAGACTTGGAAACACACACGTGCTAGGCAAAAGACAAGCACCTCAAATTGCCATTATTGCCCTTGGAACTTTCAAGGCTTTTTCATTCTCTGGGCAAACCCCTGTCTGAGAACACAAGTTTGTTAGTAAACTCTGTTCATGCCCTTGCGTAAGATCTCTAAGAAGCCATCTCTCTCTGGGGACCAATGGAAGCCTTAGCCCACTTCCTTAAGAAGAACTTTCAGATAGCACTGTCATTTGCAACATCTCCCTGAGCTGACATCTGCCTCCTAGTTCATCAACCAAGGGCTGAATTTTGGGACTTCCTATAAGGCACTGGTTGTTCTTTAACAGAAATGGTAGAAGACTAGAAAAAGAGAGGCTTCTACTCTGAAGAGAGAGAGAGAGAGTTGCATAAAGAATTCTAAGGATGATGATGATAACTGACATTTGTATTATGTTTTAAGGCTCACCAAGCTTTTCATATACACTTTACCCCATCTTTTTGTGGTCAAACAGATATTACTGTCCCTGTTTTAAAGATGAGGAAAATGGGGCTTGAGTGTGTCACTGGTAATCAAAGGACTTTTATAATAAAGGAAATGTGGGGATCCCTAATCCAAAGCCTTCACTTACCAACAGAGACCCCAAGAACTCAAGTGAGTTTGCTCAGAGCCACACAGCTAGTTAGTAGCAGAGCCAGAATGCAAATGAGGTCTCAGTGTCACTTACACAGGCTAGGCAGGGGGGTGGGGTGTCCCAGACATTCTAGTACCTAGGCCTCTACTGGATTCTTTCTGCCACTCAACTTTGAGTCTCTTGAATAAAGTTAAATGTCTTAGCCATTTCTGGTCCCCTCCCCCACAGAGCCTCCTACTATCATGGGAGTCCATTTAAGATTGGAGAAGTGAAGAAGGAGGGGGAGTGGTGGTACAGGAGGCTTAGTCTGATATTTAGAAGCTGTTGACGGGGTCATTTTCAAGAATCTCTTTTCTAGACTAAAAAAAAAAAAATAGACTAATGTGAAGCATGGCACAAAGAAGTAGATGCAATATTTTAAATAGTATGTACCAAGAAAAGCTAATAAGGTTTTACTTCCCCAATTCAAGTTTCAAGAGGTTTTCTTAGTGCATTCATCTTTGTGTCCTTCCTCAACCCCCAATCCCCACACCAAATCACTCCTGCCACCTTAGGGTGTAGAAGCAAGCTAAATTAGGGTCCAGGAACTGCAACAGATCATCTTTTCCCCAAAAGCCCATGTATTTTGACACATCCCCAAACCCGCCTGAATTCTAAGCCTGTAGAAACTCCAGCTCCTCAGAATTTTGCAATCACAAGACCATTCAGCCAGATGCTTTTCCAGTAGTTCCTACAACTGTCACACCCTGCACTGAATTAATTGTGTTGAGTCAGTGTAGAGAAGCACCTCTCAGTTATATCTCCAGGGGCTTTATTCGCATTCTTCTGGAACCTGGGATCCTCAGCTAAGCTGCATACTTGTTGGAATTCATCCTCTTCTCTCCAGTGAGTGCTGAGCTCACAGAAGATGGCATTATGCCTTACTCCTGTCTGTACTGCACTAGTTTCTGCTCATCTCCCAAAAGAGGCAGTAGAGCACGGGGGCCTCTTGTGGAAATGAAAGACTCTTCATACTGGAAAAAAAGGGGGCTGAATGATCGTGAGCTGTGATTAAGAGAGCCTTTACCACAGGAAACATAACCAGGGAAGGCTGGAGACGGGTGGAGGGTGGATCAAGAGGCCAGTGTTAGGTAGTCAGAGACACGCATAGAAAAGGAAGTTACAGAGGGGAAATAATCAAACCTCTATTTTGGACAAAGTGAAATAAAGTAGTGGAGAATGAGAAGAGGTCAAGGGCAAGCCAAGGGAGATACTGTTTTGTACTATAAAATGTTATAAGAAAAATGAAGTTGGCTTCATGGAAGGTCAGAGACAGAAGAAAATCCAGGAGATGGTCTAGTGAGGCCAACTTGCTTGATAAGGATATAAAAACTGAAGCCCAGAGAGGAGCAGAGGTCTGCTCCAAGACAAGTTATAGACAGCCATAGTACCTCTAACCTACTATATGCAGCTGTCTTTCTTTTTCCATATGGGTCTTCTCTGCATGCGTCTCACCCTTCAGCCTCCACTCTCTCCTCCCACTCTGTCTCTCTCTGACTCTCTGTCTCTCTGTGTGTGTCTCTTTCCAAAAAGGGCAGCGTCCAGAAAGAAAAACAAAGAGTGACATTTTACAGCAGCTCCAGGAAATCCCCAAACCCTGCATTTAAAGCAACAGGATAGGCAGCCCTTCGGCACCATTGACAAAGCCAGCATCAGAATAGGACATCGTGGACAAGGCACCAAGGATCAATAATTCAAAAGAAAGAGAAAAATAACTCCTGAGGGCAACTAAAAGTCTTACCCTTTTACATTTCTTGTGTGTGTGCATTTGTGTGCATTTTGTTTTTAGACAGTTCTCTTTGAGGGCAATGAATCAAAGGGCGAAGACCATCCTAAAATTTTATACAAATTGTACTGCGAATATGCATTTTCAGCAAAGGGGCATCTATAACTTTTTTTAATAGACCCCCCCCCGAAAGAGTCCTGTCCCGGACAAAAATCAAGAACTTCTGGAATGCAGCATGTTACTATGTTTGGGCCCCTCTACAGAGTTAAGTTTTCCAACAAGAAAGACCAGCAGACTCCTCCGTATGTCAAACCAGGTGCAGAATCAAAATATCTTCAAAGCAACCACAACAGGGAAACAAAGCTAAACAAACGTAGTTTCTGGATAGCAGTCGTCCTAAAAATAGAGAAAATGTTATCTTGAGACATCCCAATAGTCATTCCAGTCAGGTATGGCAGACCTTCCATTATGTTGACGTCAATGGGCCAGAAATATGGCTGAATCTTCCAACATTTCCTAAGCTAGAGTCATTGTTCCAATAGCTATGAGTTTATCTGTTAAAAAAAACCCTCCAATTTATTTAAGAGACAAAACAGTATGTAGTATCTCTCAAAACATGCTCTGCAGATATTCCATCACAAAAGGATTCTAGGATGAATTAACCTGGGGAAAACACCTTACCATCTCCCCTCTTGGAGGATCACATAAGAAATGGTGTTTTAAAGACTGAGAAATCTGTCATAAATGAATACATTTAATTCTCTTTAATCTAATGTTTACTGGACTTACTTGACCATGGCACTCCTTTTTACATAACATTGATTCACATTTTATGAAATACACCCCAGAAAGCACTTATGTAGTAGAATGGGACCTGAGCTAGAAGCCAAGAGGCCTGGATTCTACTCCTAGTTCTGCTACTGGATTTTGTGATCAGAAATCTTCTGATTGCTCTGAGAGTGTAGAATATAAAAGGACTTCCAGATTCTGTGCTGTGATCTAGCCAATATGATCTCTGGGTTGGCTGCTGGCCTAAGATCCTGGTTACAACCTTTTTCTATGATTATACATATTTTTATTCAGGAGACTGGACAGTACCTGCTACCCTAATAAGCCACTGTCTCTTAAGAATCCTTTTGAAGTGGGGTGGTACAGGCTTCCAGTTATGGAATGAATAAGTTACAGGCATAAAAGACACAGCACAAGGAATAGGGTCAATGGTGTTGTAATAGCATTATATGGCGACAAATAGTAGCTACACTCATGGTGAGCATGGTGTAGAGAAATGTTCAATCACTATGTTGTACACCTGAAACCAATGTAACATTAAGCGTCAACCATACCTCAGTTTTTTAAAGAAAACAATCCTTTAGAGAGATAAGGTAAATGTCTAGGCACTAGAACAGAATAGAACCAACATTAAAAAGTTGGGTCAGTCATAGACCTTATGCAACACAAAGGCAGCTAACTAATGGCCATGTGTGTTTGATGGGACTGGTTCTTTTTTTTTTTTTAAATATTAAAACAGCTGTTAATTTGTTAATGTTATATAAGGAATTTAAGCAAGTTACACTATCTGAAAAAAACACAAGCAATGTATTTTAATGTATTTCTTTCTGCCCTCACCTCCCTACTCCCATCTGCCTCATGAATTAAAAATCTAAGAGAAGAAGTAATCACAGAATCCTTCATCCAGAATGTCCAGAATGCTTACCTGATGGTTAGATTAATATTGTCTTCTTACAAAATTTTTCTTTTTTATTTAAAAGAAATTTTTGTAGCATTGATTATTTATCACAAAAAAATATCAGTAAAAAACTTCAGCATCTTGAAAAACATTTTCCCCATTCTCACAGCACTATTATATATAGCAAAGAATAAGCAAGAGTAGATTGTTAATCTATATTATAGATTATAACCAGACAGAGTGGTTTGTTTACTCTTCCCGCCCCTTCACATAAGAACTTAAAAAAACAAGCCCACACACAAAAATGTCAGGAAATTTGAGGGACCCTATCCAAACAGTACACAGTTTATTTCAGTGTCAATAATTCACATTTTGTAACAAAGTATATGGATATGATTTTGTTTATAGAAATTTCAGTGTCTAAAAGGAAATTAAGGCCATCAGATTTGCAGCTTAGAAGTTCACATAAAAGAAATATGAAAATATGCTGGGCCTCTGAGAATGTTCTACACTGTATATGGGTAAGGATTACTATACTTCTTTATTTTGAGGAAGGCAGTTGACTTGAGTTTACACAATTGCACAGCTTCTGTTGGATGCTCTTGGGGCTCCTTGCTGGTGGAAAGGCTCTTCCCTCTCCTCTTCAGGTATGTTTGAAAGACTGTACATTTTATTTTATTTTATTTTATTTTATTTTATTTTATTTTATTTTATTTTATTTTATTTATTTGAGAGACAGAGAGAGCATAGGCAGGGGAGAGGCAGAGGGAGAGGGAGAAACAGACTCCTCGTTGAACAGGGAGCCTGACATGGGGCTCGATTCCAGGACTCTGAGATCATGACCTGAACCAAAGGCAGTCATTTAACCAACTGAGCCACTCAGGTGCCCCAAGACTGCACTTCTTTGAGCAACACCCTGTCCCTGAGAATTTTTCAATATAACCTTTACATCTTCCCCAGTGCCACAGTAGTTCTGGTGACGGGGCTGGGTTTTTTAGAAATTACCCGGCCTCTTTGAAGCCAGCAAGATTTTACCGAACATGATCACATGACCTTAAGAGCAAATGCCTCTTTTCAAAGGACCAAAGTTATTCCCACAGGCATTATTATCCTCTGGGAGAATCCTCTATCTCAGAGAAAAGGGGTGCTGACTCTAGCTCACTTTCAAAGGTGTTTGAGTCTATAACAGCCCTGACAGCAAACTTTCCCAGGGAATACTAGAGGCCTGGGAGCACGTTAAGTACTACCTGTGAAGATCTCCAGCTCTTGCACAATTGGTGGAGAAGAATTAAGGCTACATGTGCATTCTGCATCCTAGGCGCAGAAGCTCTATAAAAAATTTGCGGGCATCACACAGGGAAGATGTCATAAAAAGCAGAGGCCCAGAGCTGCAGGCAACAAAGCCAGAGATACGTTGGAACTTGTTCCCATGGAAGGGTTTTCCCCAATCACCACTGTGACCGTGCGTGTGCCCTAGCCTCCAAGTGCGGCCACAGGATATCATTCCCAGGATATGCTTGTCTGGTCTCGTGCTGGTCTCCCAGCCTCCGTCTTCGTTTCAAGGGGCTCCCCACTGGACTGTAGGCTCCAAAAGGGCCACAAGCCTGCCCCTTCTTCTGGTACTTAGTAGATGTTTGACAATAAATTCTTTGGTGAAGACATAAAAAAACTAATACCATTTTGATTTTCTGTTCAAGAGCATGTCTGAGGCTGTCAGTGGGAGTTTCATTTCCTGGCTTAGCCCAGCAGATGCCAGCCGACTGTCCTTTGCTGGGTCCGCAGGGGCTGCTCAGGAGGACAAACTACAAGTGGCCTTCAGCGCCTGCAGCTGAAGCCTGACTTTGCTGCGAACGTGCCGAGGAGGGGACACTGAGGCCACTCGTAGGAGCCTCCAGGAGTGGCGGGAAGCTGGAACAATCCAGGGGCCCAGGTGCGCTGGATCCCAGGCAGAATGTGCAGAGTGGCCCTCCAGCTGTCTCAGGAACACTCTGGCCCGACGGCTGAGGCAGGATGGATGTTTGTGCCTCAGTCCAGGGGCCAGGCCCGACCCCCTCAGCTGTTTGTGTTCTCACGGAGCCTGCTTCACTGGGGTGAGGACTGGTTCAGAGGAAGAGCTGACAAAAATAAAACCAGAGCGGTGAAGGGCTGTGCAGGAAGTGGCAGGCCAAGGAACCAGCGCAGAGCTCAGGTACAAGGGCGCACGCCACAAGAAAGCTGCCTGAGATCAGACTTGAGAACGAAACCCTGGCTCTTCTCGTGTTGGAGGGGTGGGTTCTCTCAGGAGTCAGGTCAACGCTACTGCTAGTAACGTCGGGCAGATGGGGTCTAGGGTTAGCCTGTGCCACCAACCAGACAGCTGAGCTTAGACAACTGACCCCTCAGAGCCTCATGGTCCTCATCTGGCAGCCTTCGGGAGACCGAAGCAAAAAAGCGCGTGTAGAAGGATCGAGCATTTATAAGGAGTTTCTTTCCTTCCTTTGCTGTTTAGCATCACTGAAGGTAAAGGACAAGGCCTCCAGGAAGCAGGAGAACTCCCACCGTAAGAGCTAACACACCCACCACACACAATATACTATACACATACACTCCACACACATACACTCCTCACACACAGAGACACACCACACACACAATATATACACCCCACACACATACACATACCACCCACACAGACACACCGCACACAACACATACCACACACCCCCCACACATACACATACCACACACACATACGCACCCCACACAACTCATACCACACACCCCATACACACACTCTACACACATACACACCCCACATACATACACACCCTACACACACACCCCACACACATACACACCCCACACACATACACACACTACACACACACACCATATACACACACATCACACATGCATACCACACACAATATACTACACACATGCACCACACACATATACACACTATACAACACATACTACACATCCATACACATACCACATGCATATCACACAACACAGACCCAGCACAAACACATACACACACTAAGTTTAAAACATTTATGAATCAACAACTCTCAATTTCACAGTTCTTCCTTTGGCTACTCCCTAATTGGAAACAGATTGTCTCCCCTACCCAACTGTTTCTGGGGCAGAGTTCCTCTAAATGTGGGTCTATTCATGGTGATTTTGTTTCCTTTTCTTAGTCGACAGTCATTCGACACCATTACCCCGGTGTTCTCTGCAGCCCTGCCCTTTTATTAGTTCATAAATCTGGGACCTGAGGGGATGTTTACAAAAATTCAGGAGGTCTTCACCATTGATTGAGCGACTACTGTGCCTGGCACACTCCACACTCCCCAGTGTCTGGCCCTCTCCACACCCAGAAAGATACTCCTATTATTCCCTCACACAACAGAGAAGGAAATTGAGGCTCAGAAAGATCAAAAACCTGTGGGAGGCCTCACAAGCAGTAAGGGGCAGGATCTGGACCAAAGTGACCAATTAGCCTGAGCTGCTTGCATGCCCACCGCAGCCCGCGAGCATAAAAACCCGACTTATGCTTGAGGAGGTCCTAATCCGTGGTCCTGAATACCACCCAGACTGTTCCCCCCTTCCCCCCCCCCCCCCCCGGTGTTTCTACTTGGGCTCCTTTTGGCTGAAGCTCCCTCTCCTCCCTTCTGACCTCTTCCCTCTTGGGAGCCGGTCTCTGCCTTTTTGGAGCAGCGCCCCGCAGGCAGAAGGCTGGAGGCCTCTACTTCCCCTGCCCCCGCCGGCATGGCCAACACAAACTTCTCGCTGGAAAACACTGTGTCCTGCAGACAAAGGCTCTGTGTGAAGTTCCTACCTGCCTGACAGGTCTTCTGTGAAAAGACCCAGCTGGGGTAGCGGGCTGCCAGGCCTGGGACAGGCAGAGTTGGTAAATAGCTTCTCCAGCCCTGAAACTCAGGCTGGACTGGAGCCAAGGGCTGCTTGCCCTGTGCCTAAACCCTCCCTGGCCTTGGCTTGCCAGAGCCCTTTTCTGGGAAACCCACAGGAGAGCTGAATTTTCAGGAGCTGCGGGTAGAGGGGCTTCACAACAGAGAAAGTGGGTTTGGAGCCAGACATTGCCAGGTTATACCCCAGCTCTACCACCTCCTAACTGTGTGACTGTAGTAGAACGGCTTCTGCGGGCCATTCTTCAGCTCTTTTTTTTTTTTTTTAAAGATTTTATTTATTTATTTGACAGAGAGAGATCACAAGTAGACAGAGAGGCAGGCAGAGAGAGAGAGAGAGAGAGAGAGAGAGGAAGCAGACTTCTTGCCGAGCAGAGAGCCCCGATGCGGGACTCGATCCCAGGACCCTGAGATCATGACCTGAGTCGAAGGCAGCGGCTTAACCCACTGAGCCACCCAGGCGCCCCCATTCTTCAGCTCTTTGAGCTGTAAACGAAAAGCGTAACATCCACTGTCCAGAGTCTAGTGCCTGAGTCTCAGTCTCCTTAGCTCTGAAATACAAGGGTTGGGCCACATGACCTTGAAGTTTCTATGGAAAATGCTCTCATAGGAGGGGAGGGTGGGCATAAAAAAAAAAAATAGTAATAATAAAATGAAAGAAACATAAAAAAGAAAAAATGAAATAAAAGAAAATGCTCTCGGTGGGTGGAAGGGTAGGGATAGGGTGGCTGGGTTATGGACATTGGGGAGGGTCTGCGCTAGGGTGAGTGCTGTGACTTGTGTAAGACTGATGATTCACAGACCTGTACCTCTGAAGCAAATAATACATTATATGTTAATTAAAAAAAAAAAAAGAAAATGCTCTCTATGCAGGCTGGGTTGGAGGTATCCTTCCTGCTCATGGATGGGACACTGGAAGTCCTGTTTCTCTTGAGGTGAACCAGCCCTGTGGGAGAGTTCCTGGTTCAATTCAACAAATTTTATTGAACACCCCATGACATCCTGTACTGTTTTAAGGACGCAGGGTACAAAGATAAGCATAGGCCCTGCCCTTAAGGAGCTCATAGCCTAGAAAAACTAAGAATGATAAGACCCACAAAAATAAGTACGGTATGCCCTGGGAAGTGATAAGTGTATTAGGAGGGGCACAGATAAGACCATGAAGCTTGAAAGCAGAAAGAAGGGGTGATTCTGGGCTAGGAGGGAGGTAAAGCTGTGGCCAATCCATAAAGGGTCTTGAATCATAGTTTAGACTTTGTAGGGTCAGGCTGTTGGGAGTCATTAAAGGCTTCTCTGACCGGGGCAGTGGGCAGATCAGGGTCAGGGGGGTTGGAGCCTTTTGTTAGACCTCCACCACCCAAAGCAACCAGACTATGGAATTCCTAAAAGGGAAAGCCTCAGGTCCCACCCTTTTACAAGGGCTTTGTTCTCTGAACGAAATAGTTCAGGACTTAAACCGTGCAGTGGACGAAAGCTGACCTCTGTTCTTAATATCCAGCCCGAGGCCCACCATCTCTCTCCTCTGGGCCTTCTTAGCCCGTCACCTCCATGAGTGAAAGACATGAGATTGAGGCATATGGGGCTGGAGGCAGGCACCCTGCTCAGGGAAATAGTCCTGGCTCGATAAACAGAGTTCCTGGGACCTTTGCTGCCCTGCCAGTTTGCCTTGGCCCAGCTCACAGGCTTCTGGGAAGGAGTCAGCCTGTTGAGGAAAAGATGTGTCAGTGAGTTGCAGTTGGCTTAATTTCCCTGAGGGGTGTGTGTGTGTGTGTGTGTGTGTGTGTGTGTGTGTGTGTACGCGCGCATGCATGTGTGCTCAGGACTAGATGTTTTGTGGCTAATTTCAGTCTGGGTCAGAACTAAGCAGCTCTCAGTCCACATTGATAGCCAGAGAAGATAAGACTAAATTGTCCTCTCCAGGACTGAGCTGTAATAAACTAGCCCTCTGGGTTGTAAACACAGAAATTTACCACGCTCTGCATGAACAGAAGGGATCCAGGTGGGTTGTGGGTTTGGCTGAACCTCCCAGAGAGGAAGGGTCGGCAGTGGGTCCACACTTAGGCCCCTATGTTTAGAAACATGGAAGAGGCAATGGTGAGTTCTGCCCCAGCCAAGCTCCTGCCACTTGGCCCATCAAAGAAAGCATATACACAGCTGAGCCTCACAGGGCCACAGAAATGAGGAAGACCCCAGGTTTTAGTGCTTCTTTGGTCACTCAGCTACCATGTGACCTTGACCAAGTCACCTTGTCTCATCGGCACCTGTTTCCTCATCTGGAAAATGCAATTAATGCTTTTATCATGTGCAAACCAGGAAGAAAATCCCAAAACACTTCTGAGTAATCAAAGAAATTACTCCAACTGTCAGTCTATCTCATATTCTTTACTCAGAGGAAAGCCCTTTAGATCTTTTCCTGGAGCCTGTGTTTCCTTAGTTGACGTATAATGAGAGCGTGCTTGGTTTTCTGGCTTCCTGGCCTACCACAGATGACAAACATTGATTAGCAGGGTTTGGTCGGCTAGAGATAGACATACTCTTGACTGACAAAAACATAGAAGGCAAAAAAAGAGAGCGAGGAAGGAGAAAGAAAAATTGTAGGGCAGAAAAAAGGTCTTTAAAGCAACACAACCATTAGTACCATGGTAAACACTCCCATGTGTCAATAGCTCCAAAGGCCATCATGCCTAGAACCTATGTGACAATTGTTACTTAGGGGGACTTACCAAACAGGGCTTTACAGACTACTATTTTAGAAACATTTCCTTCAGATGTCTTAAATAAATGGTGCTTAAAAGAAAACCTCTTGGCATTTTGAGCATTCAGACATTGGGAAAGAGTGCTCTGGAGGGTACACTCATACCCATTCTTTGCATATCAATGTTTGGCCCCAGGATCAAATCACATAATAGGAATAGAGAAGCTACCAAAAAGGTCTGAAATCCAAACCAAATGACCAGTTTGGATAGTGGAGGTAATCCTTTGTTTCAACTTTTTCTTGAATGACTGACTGTTCAGGAATGGTTTCTAACAAACGTTGTTGTGCATGAGTTAGCCTGGAGATACAAATTCATTTTGCCTTTACTCAAGTTTAGAGTGTGAAATTTTCCCAATATGTGTGGCATATCCACTGTGGGAGGAAAGAAGGGGAACAGGAAAATAACATTTCTGGCCAGAGAAAACAGCCTTTGCAATGAGCCAAGCTGTTGTCTTTAGGTCCATATGAACACTATGGGCTGGAAATTGAACCAATTGAGCCCTATGCTTCTGCAGCTGATCAGGCCCTGTGCTAGGTATGTGGGAGGAAGGGGGTCCCTAAGAAGGATGGGGGCTGCCCTCAAGAACCTTACAGTCCTGTTGCTTTTCAAGGATAGGGCCTAGGTCAATATGAGGTATTGGGTAATCAGCACTCCTCCTGATACTTTTTCTTTAAATAAATTTCAGTGCACAAATAACAATTGTTTATGTAGAAAACAAAACAAAATAAAACAACAACAAAAAAAAAAAAACAAACAAACAAAAAAAAACTGGATGAGATGTGTCTGCTGACTCAGTGGTAGAGCCTGTGACTTTGATCTCAGGGGCCATGAGTTCAAGACCCATGTTGGGTGGGTCTTGTAAAAAAAAAAAAAAAAAAAAAAGTAAAAACCCAAGAAAAATACAGATGAGAAGACAGAAAAAATTAAAAGCATCTTCATCTGATCACACAGAAATGACCAATATTAACATTTGTGTTAATAAGCAATATTTATAAATTATGGAGGTGTTCATGTAAATGAGTACATTAATAGGATCACAGAGCATACAGGCATTTTTTACTAAAAAAATTACATATATATATTTACTAAAAAACATAAAATACATACATAAAAAAATATACACACACACACACATATGGGTTCCTTAACACATTCAGAGTGAATAAGGGAAGAAAAACCTCAGAAGCAGATCATCTACACAGGCCAACATACATTCCTCATCTACTCCAAATAGAATTCCTGAAACATAACAATTTGAGTATAAATAAATGAAGCTTTAAAAAGATGATACGAAAACAGAGCAGGCTAATTATGTAACATCAGAGCAGGACACCTTCTTAAGTAACACAGGAAACCCAGAAACCAGAAAGAAAAATACACATTTGAATACTGAAACATTCAAAACTCCTACATGATGAAAAACAGCATAGTTTAAAACCAAAGAGTAGACCTGGGTAAATAGTCAACGACATTTAACAGGGCTTTCAAAACACAGTGTCCTTTCTTTCTGCCAACAGATGCTTAACGTTCAAGAGTGCCTACAAGTAAGAACAGCTCAAACATCCAAATAGAAAAATAGGCAAGGAAAATACACAAAGAATTCAAAGGAGAAAGACAGATGACCAAGAAACATAAAAAAGATGTTCAACATTGCTGTTGTCAGAGAAATGCAAAAATGAAAAAATTATTGGACCCCGGTGCTTACTGGGTTGTATGAAGTGTGTGCCATCCTATATTCCAAGTCCAAGGGTAAATGGCACAACTTGGGAGAAAAGTAATTTGTTAGAATCTGATGTATGTACTTGCCATGTGTGTACTTTTCGACCCAGCAATTACCCTTTCAGGACTCTCTCCTACAGAAACATATATATAAATTCCTAAACATGCATGTCTATTACAGCACATTTTGTAATAGAAAAACATCTGAACTGGGGCGTCTAGGAGTCATGGTTGCTTAAACGACCTACTCTTGGTTTTGGCTCAGATTCTGATCTTCAGGTTGTGAGATTGAACCATCTGTTGGGCTCTGCACTCAGTGTGGAGTCTGCCTGAGAGTCTCTCTCTGCTTTTCCCTCTGCCCCCATGACCCCCCCCATCTCAAATAAGTAAATAAATCTTTTTTTAAAAAAAAAGAGAGAGAGAAACACCTGAACTGACCTAATACCCATCAGTAGTTTGTGTTAAGTACCACATATCCATATAAAGGAGCCCTATGTAGTCGATGTAGAGTCATATTTGAAATGTATGTGATAGATTGTCAAATAGAAATAAATCAAGTTGCAGACCACTATGTACAGTAATATTTTATAAAAATATGTGCATGTATACATACATATCTGTGCCAGTGTAAACCTAGGGAAAGTATCTGGAAGTATTTGAACCAAAATATTAATAATGCATGTCTGAGGAGGAGGATTTGATTGGTGAGGAAGAGAAATTTCCTCTTACATATATTTTAAAGATTTTATTTATTTATTATGGGGGGGTGCAGAGGGAGAGAGGGAATCTCAAGCAGACCTCCTGCTGAGCCGGGAGCCCAGGCCCCTGAGATCACAGCCTGAGCTGAAACTAAGAGTCAGATGCTCAACCAACTGAGCCACCCAGCACCCTACATATTTCTAAATAGTTGCAATTATTACTTGGCTTTACATGTCAGTTTACCTCAGCACATAGAGAGTTGTCACTTGCCAAGTTCAAACGACAGAGTCGTTAAGAGTGGCAGAACTCAGACACCAGATGAGTTTCCCATGGCCCCAAAGCCATGTTCTTCCCAGGTTCTCTGCCAGGCTGCTCTGGGAGGGCGGGTTAGCAAGAACAGCCCACAGGGTTCTGCCTGGGCTCTTCGGGACCCAGGCAGGCAGGATTAGGTCTGTGACTAGCCCCGGATCCATCCTAGAGCTGAGCTGCAGGGAGGTCCTGGAGAGGTACTCTGCTTCTGACTTCTGCCCCTGCTCCTGGAGCCTCAGAATTCTGGGGGGGGGGGGGTAGTTATTGAGGCACCAGGACAACTTTTCTGAGAGGCTTTTCTCTTTGAGTGAAGGCTACACAGTCTAGACTAGGTGTCACTGCCTGTCCTCCTGGACACAGAGGGTAGACCTGTCAGCAGATGCTGCCCCAGACCAAAGGTGGCTCAGCTCCAGCAGCCTGGGACACTTCATTTCCCCAGCAGCCCCTCTGAGAGCCACAGCCATGAGAAAAGAGAAATTCCAGATCTAACGGAAGGAGCCTCCTCCCGAGAGAGCAATCCCTGTGCCCTCGCTGTGCTCAGGAGCTCCGAGCCCGCCGAGGCTGAGACAACGGGAAGGAGCCCTTAGCACAGGCAGCTGAGCTCCTGCACGGCTCACCTCCTTGCTTTGCATCAGTCAGTGCTGCTTTTGGCTCTCTGGCCTCTTGCCTGAACCAATATGACAGAGCACCCTACCCCAGTTGACTTTCCTGGACTTGGCTTCTCCCCTGCCTGTCTCGTGGTGCTCACCTGATCCTGCCTTCCTTATCCGCCCTTCCTGAACCTCTCAACAGAGCACTTCTGGGCAGCTGTGCCCTGGCCAAGGTGACCTTCTGACAGGCTGACACCTTGAAACTGACCCGGCATCCTTGCAGACGTGGCGCATGCGGGCTGGTGGATTTCCGGGGGCCTGAGTCTTGGCTGTAAGCTCCCTGAGGATAGAGACTCGGGCAGTTTTGTCCACCAATTGTCCACTCAGGGACCAGCACATAGGAAGCTCCCATTAGAACTTGTTGACTAAATGAATCCTGGATGAATCTGTTTCAACTCCCTTCTCCCTGGCCACGTAGGACAGCTTGAGTCATTCCAGAGCAGGAGATAAGCCACTTGAACAAGATCAGCAAACTTTTCTGTAAAGGGTCAGAGGGTAAATACTTGAGGCTTTGCAGGCAAGAGGCAAAATTGAAGCTCTTACATTACATGGGTACTCAAAAAAGCAAGAGCAAACAAATTCCTATGAGATTTTTAATTAGCAATAATCGCGCCTCGGATAAACCTCATTGGCTACGATACTGCCACTGCGCAAAGCTTCCTATGAGATTTTTATTAACAAAATTCAAAACACAAAAATTATAATAGAGTATCTATTTTTTATAATACAGGTCTTCTAATGAGAAGAATAAAATTTTTTTTGAGGACTGACATTTCACTTAACTGGAGTTCAAAGTCAGTGTCTTCTGGGGCACCTGGCTGGTTCAGTCAGTAGACTCTGAGGCTTGGATCTTGGCCAGTCATGAGTTCGAGCCCCATGTTGGGTGTAGAGATTGCTTAAATAAATCAATTAAAAAACATTTTTTTTTCAAAGTCAGTGTCTTCTATCATCAAAATCTATTGTAAATACTAATCTGTTAATGCTGATATGTAATGAGATATTATGTACATACTTCTTTGAGAGTAGAAGTGGAATTTCATGTAATTTTCACATATCATGAAATATTATTCTTTCTTTCTTTTTTTTCCATGAAGCTCAGTCATGGGTACCACAGAAACAGGGAGTGGGCTGGGTTTGGGTCTGGCTTCAGGCTGTAGTTGATTAACTCCTGCACTTGAGGATAATAGAAAGTAGGATATTCTCATTCAGCCCCCCAAATCCTACACACTTTCTCAGCCCCCTAAATCCTACACTTTCCAAACCTTGAGGTTTCCAAGACATTTTCATTCCCTTTCTTGGTGCCCTTTCCTTCTCAAAGGAGGCCACATGGGGTGAGCCTGACAGCTCCCGAGAAATGGGTCAAGAATTTCGTTATTGCCCAAACGCCCAGAATCACAGAGTGGAGTCAGAGCTGCTGTAGGCCCTTCCTTTCCCAAGGCTGTAGCGCTAGCTCTTTGCCAACCACAAGAAAACCGCTGGAAAGGGCTCGCCTATGTTTCTGCTCCAGCCCAAGCCACAGAAGGGAGGGAGGCCTCAGAGTGCCTGCCTTAATGGGAAACAGTTGTGCTTGCTCAGCTCCGTGCACAGAGGGAACAAATTTAAATATCTAAAATCTCACTGCATCCTGAAACACGTATCATTTTGGAAAAGGCAACTGACCCCAGGACAGAATTCAATGCTGCCAAAAGGACATAAATGATGCACAAAAAGGGCCTCCCTTTTGGTAAATAGCGAGAGTACTAAGGAGATCAGGGACTCCTGAAAGCATTGATCATTCATTGACTCATTAGTTTACTCAACGAATCATCTTCAGGGGCCTGTTATGTCCCAGGCACTGTACTAGGCCCTGGGCACACCGCAGAAAATAAGACTGACAATTTCTACTCTCATGGAGTTTCTAGTATTGTTCAGTGGTATTGGTTCAAGTTCAGTATTCCGTGGCATATTACTAACTATTCCTTGCAGTAACATAATTCCATGGTAAAGTGGTGGGGGAAAGAAGAAATTTAAGGAAGTCAGTCATGTTACTTTATCATGAGACTTTAGAAGATTTAGCATGCACATTTCCAAGAGATGGATACCTAGAAGCAGCCTTCACAGGCTTATTTAACTGTGGCATCCCTTTTGTGAATTGCATCTTGTGGCACCAGAGTCACCTGGAACTCATTTTGGGGAGCAAGGCTCTCAGTACAGTCGTGCAGGTTGTGCACTGAGTAGCTTTAGCAGGACCATTCACATAGACCATTGATCTAAGGTGCCCTGGAGTTTTCTGACTGATGGACCTGATCTCTAACTAGAGGGCAAAGCACAGAGACCACAGGGCTCACAGGGCTATCGCTCAGCTCCCTGCTGCTCAGGCCCCTCCCTCAGATCAGGCCAGCAGGCTAGTTCTCAGCTGCTGGGAAAACTGACCTAGTTGCAGAGACAGCCTTAGGGAAGGTGGCCAAGAGGTCAAAGCACAACATTCATGTGAGTCTCCAGGCTGAAAAAAACCAGCAAAATGAATTTAAAATTTTTTTTTAACTTTTCTTATGTTAGTCACCATACAGCACATCATTAGTTTTTGATGTAGTGTTCCGTGATTCATTGTTTGCGTATAACACCCAGTGTTCCATGCAATACACTCCCTCCTTAATATTTTAAAGGACCACACCAAGTTACAACTCTGTTACACGTAAATTTCTGAGGCTATAAAGAAGACCCTAGGCTAAAGAAGAAACCTGAGTGTCTTAATTGGTTGGGCGTCTGCCTTTGGTGTCCTGGGATCAAGTCTTACACCAGGCTCACTGCTTAGTGGGGAGCCTGTTTCTCCCTTTGGCCTGCTGCTCCCCCTGCTGTGTGCTCTCTCTCTCTTTGACAGATAATAAAATCTTTTAAAAAAAAGTTTAAATTCTAAATAAATAAATAAAAATAAATAAAGAAGACCCTAAAAGCTTCCAGAGAGGTAAAACAAAAGACAGATCACACACAAAGGGACACTTCTAAGAATGGCATGGAGTTCTCAAAAGCAGCTTTGGAAGCTAGAAGACAATGCAGCCATGATGGCAATATTCCAGATGGAAATGATTTTCAAGCCAGGAATCTCTACTTGGCCTGACTTCCAATCAGTTTGAGAGTAGAGGTATTTCAAGAATTGTAAAGTCTCGAAAATATTACCTCTTATGCTTTCCAGGAATTATTTGAACATCTGCTCTACTGAAAACAAAAGCAAATAAACAAAGAGAAAGGTATGGGCTCCCGGAAATAGGAGATGCAAGACAGGAGAGATCCAAAGGGCATCTGGGATGGTGGCAGGGACCGTCTAAGGACAACAGTTACAAGGTAAGCCTAGAGGGTAACTGGTCCCAACTGGAACTGGATGAAGGGACAGAAGTGGGAAACATTCTTGGAGGGAAGCTCCAGACAAAAAAGAAAAAAAAAAAAAAATCAAGAGACTATCTGACCCTGTGTAAAGAATGAGGAAGACCTATCCATGAGTTTGAAGGAAACTAATGATGACAACGGGAAGAAGTAATTATTAACTAAGATATAATATATAAGAAAAGCAATGTGATCACAGTTTGCCAGAAGAGATCCATATCTATTTAACTACAACAAAAACACAAATACCAGTTTGGAATGGGAGGAAGGGAGGTTCAGAAGGGAGAGTGAAAGCAAGCTCTGCTCCCTGCTCAGTGGGAGTCTGCTTCTCCCTCTGTCCCTCTCCCCTGCTGGTGTGTGCTTGCTCTCTCTCTTTTGCTCTCAAAAAAAAAAAAAAAAAAAAAAAAAGTAGGGATTTTTAAACCATGCTGTTAACAAGGTTGTCATTGGCTAAGTGGCTTATGCCATTCATCCGTTCAAAGCTTGCCCAATTAAAGTACATGGATTAATAAAAGCACAAATCACCACATGTTCTGGGCCTTTGGGACTCAGGGGAGAGTACAAACCTGAGAATAATGAGTTTACTGCCACACTACTCCAGGCATGGAGCAGAAGCATGGGGGAATCACCTGGGAACTTGTTAGAAATGAACAGTCTCAGGTGGCACCCAGACCTATTGCATTTTGGAAGACCCCTAAGGTGATCATACGCACATTGAAGTTTGTACGGATGGAAGGTGTCCGGGGCAGTGGGGTGGAGGGTCCCATTATAGATGATACAGTACACAGGCCCATTATAAAGTCAGCGGCAATAGATCAAGAAGGTAATTTGGGGGACATTTTAAGGGTCTAGGGAGCTTTAGAGGCCCCAATCCACGTTGAAATAATCCCACGTTGCAATAAAATGTATCTGCATATGAGAGGAGTTGAATTATAGACTAGTTGATATATCACATTCTGTAGGTGTTTAAAAATTGAACATTTTTCAATTAAAACTGACAAAAAGTACAGAGTCCAGGGGTATCCAATTGAGGCAGGAGCCAAGAACAGAGAGCCCCAGGCCAGCCCATCAGACACATGAGGCTACCGGTCAGTATCCTTAGTTGCAAGTGACATAACCCCAACTCACTCCAGCTAAAGCAAACAGTGTATTGCCTTTCATAATTGGAGAGCCTTCTCCAGTGTTGCAGGCATGTCCTCTCCAACTCTAGGAGGGGACTCCTCCCCCTAGGAATTTGATCCAAATTTTTGTATATCTGGACTCTGACTTTGTTTCTCAGAGTGTCTGCTTACCTTCTTTTTCAGGCAGCTTCTTGCCACATCATGACGAAAGACAGCTGACTGTCTAACCTTATAAGCAGTCATTGTCTAAGAGCTCTTAAAAATAATTCAGGACCCCAAGGAGCTTTTGTTTATGTGTACCTAGTTATAAATATTTAACTGTGGTAGAAAATAAAACAGAAAATTTTAAAAACATGTATAATTAATTCATTAAAAAAAATAAAGAAGAGGGGTGCCTGGGTGGTTTAGTTGTTAAGAGTCTGCCTTGACTCAGGTCATGGTCCCGGGCTCCTGGGAATGCCTGCTCAGCGGGGAGCCTGCTTCTCCCTCACCCACTTCCCCTGCTTCTGTTCCCTCTCTCTACGTGTCCCTCTCTGTCAAATGAATAAATAAAATCTTAAAAAAAAAAAAAAAAAGAAAGGGGGTGCCTGGGTGGCTCAGTGGGTTAAAGCCTCTGCCTTTGGCTCAGGTCATGATCCCAGGGTCCTGGGATTGAGCCCTGCATCGGTCTCTCTGCTCAGGGGGGAGCCTGCTTCCTCCTCTCTCTCCGTCTGCCTCTCTGCCTACTTGTGATCTCTGTCTGTCAAATAAATAAATAAAATCTTTAAAAAAAAAAGAAAGAAACATGTGAGTATAAAGAACACATTCCTATAAGAAAATTATATTTTCTAGAACAAACAGCATTTACTAAGAAGAGTGTCATTGTTTTTACATTTTTGCAAATCTCTTTAATCTTAAAATTAAGAGACTAGAACTGGATTTGCCTATCTACTTCTGAATTTAATTTGTTGCAATATGTTGTTTTGGTCGAAGTATGTGAGGAAAATCTGGCCTCACAAAGATAAGTAGGTAGAGAAGGGAAGAATCTTTTCGTAACTTTTTCAGATAATTGTGCTCTTTTGATATCATACCAAAATTCAAAAATGCTAGTGTTGGGGGTCAAGGGCAGGCCACTCCAAGACGGGCCCCAGTAGTATGAAGATTATTTTGAGTTAAAAAGTGATAAAAAATGAAACAAGATGGGATCGGGAGGGAGACAAACCGTAAGAGACTCTTAATCTCACAAAACAAACTGAAGGTTGCTGGGGAAGCGGGTAGGGAGAGGGTGGTTGGGTTATGGATATTGGGGAGGGTATGTTTTAGGGTGAGTGCTGTGAAGTGTGTAAGCCTGATGATTCACAGACCTGTACCCCTGGGGCAAATAGTACATTATATGTTAATACAAAAAAAATAAATGAGAACTTTTTGGATGAAAAAAAAAAAAAAGGCAATCAAAACCCAGCAGATTCAAGATAAGTTCTTGACCTCCCCCAACAATTGCCTAAAAAGAATTTAGATAGAGGACCCTCTCTGGGAAGAGAGCTATGGCAGTAGATCGATGTTTTATGATAGGGACCAGGTTTAGTAGGCAGCAAGGAACCTGGCAAGGCCCATTTGACCAAAGGCCTCTCTTTCTCCACTATTTCTGAGTGGTCCAGCAAACATTTGTTTACCAAACAGTTACTCTTTTTCATTCTTCCTGAGGATTATATTCCTTCCCTTTGAACACCCAGACCCCTACCTCCTTCTTTTTAGTTCAAAATGACATATATTCCTCATTTACCTGTTTTTGGAATTTCCATGTTTGTAGGGATTCCTTGTAAATATGCTTTTACGTTTCATTTTCTCCTACTAATCTGCCTCATGCCAATTTGATTCTTAGTCTAGCTAGAAGGATCTTAAAGGGAACAGGAATTTTTGCTCCTCAACAGTAGTTTCATTGAAGAGTAGTTGCAGTGTGGAATCTGAAACTGTATCAATCAACTTTTCATACTCTGTTATATTCAAATCCCTTGATCTGGGGTGCCTGGCTGACTCAGCAGGTCAGTGGAGCCAGCAACACCTGATTTCAGGGTTGTGAGTTCGAGCCCCACGTTAGGTGAAGAGATTATTTAAAAATAAAAATCCCAAAAAATTAAAAAATAAATAAAAATAAGATCCATTGATCTGTTCTTCACTGTGAATAAGTCTTCTACCTGTGAATGATTATTTTTTTAGATTTTATTTTTATTTTAGAGAGAGAAAGAGCGAGTGGAGGGAGGGATAGAGGAGGAGAATCTCAAACCAGCTCCACACTGAGCGTGGAGCCCAACACAGGGGCTTGATCTCACAACCCTGAGACCATGACTTGAGCTTAACCAAGAGTCAGAAGCTTACCAGAGTCAGAAGCTTAACCAACTGAGCCACCCAGGTGCCCCCCACCCAGTGATTTTAAAACATCATGGATCAGTCATTTGAAAAGTATTGGTTCACTGAGGTTTGCAGACTCTTCCAGTGTTAACCCATCTCATTACACAATATCCCATTGTTTAGTACCACCACCAATCTCACCAAAAAAGCCCTCAAGCATCAGAAAGCTGTTAAGTTCATGGTGAAGATATATGACTTTGCAAAATTCCAATTTTCCTTTCAAAGCTCAAATTTTACCGCTGACAACAAACTGTCATTTGTTTTCCTTGAAATGGCAAGCTCACTTCATTCATTTCTGAGCGAATGTCTGCCAAATACCAAGGCTGAATAACCAGTTTGCCAGTCAGCCATTCTTTTCAGTCAAAATGGTATTTTATGAAAAAAAGCAGCTGACTCAGCTCTTGGCTCAAACAATCCCGTGAGTGTGTTTCATGAGACAATTGGGGTATTCTGTTAGGCAGGGGAAGTGCTTTCTGTACATATAGGACCTCCCAGAAACAGACACCAAGGAGAGATTAGATGGGCCTGATGGGAAAATCACCTGTGAAGGAAAAAGGGTGAGAGCTAGAGAAGAAAGGAGACGCTTTAGACCACCATGCTGAGGAGAGAGGAGAGGAGAGAAGAGGAAACATCTCAGGCTACTGTCAATAAAAATTTAGGCAGACCAGTGAGGAGCCCTCCAGCCAAAGTCACCCAGGGTAGGAGTCCCACGTCTCTCAATAATGAACTTGCATTAGTGTTGGGTCATCAGCTGGGAGCAGACCAGGAGAAGCATAGCCTTGGCAACAACAGGAGGTGGAAATGGCAGCCAGCAGATGCTCCCTTGGCAGGAGATCCACGTGGAGCATTTTCACAGCTTCCACAAGCTTCATGGGTACTTCCCATTTCATCACCTCCCAGTAGGATAAGGACGTGTATGCAAGGGTTAAGGCTTAATAAAATTAATCATTTTTACTGCTTCATCAAGGTGTTTCCTAAGTGCAAATGGCTTTGTTCCTCTTGCAAATGGGTGGCAATGAAGAATACAGAGACTGTACACACACGTTCACTTTGGTTCCACTGCCTGGATTCAGGCCAAACGTGCCAGGACTTCGGCCCAGCATTGGCTTTTGCACTCTCAGTGCACATGTCAACTCGGAGAAAAAAGCACATGAGATCTCGATGTTGTTATAAAAATAGTGTTGACCTTATAAATCCTCTGAAATGAGCTCAGGAACCCCCAGGGATCTACAGACCCCACTGGGAGAACCAATACTTAGAGATAGCAACCCCAGAATTGGAGGATGCTGGGTTTATTTTTTTTTCTTTTCCCTTTTTTTTGGGGGGGGGGGAGGTTGCTTCCAGCAAAAGTCATGGGGAAGATATCGATTCCCATTTGGGTCACATTGCTCTCCCTGAATCAATCACCGTTAGGAGGAGGATGAGGTATTCTGATTGGTTGGGCTTCAATCCCATGCATACCTCCCAGAAGAAGGGGACATTTCAGCCCACCCACATCACAGCAGATGGGTTCCCATGAGAAGGAGCAGTTCTCTCATTGGAAGGTGAGGGAAGGGATGCTATACAGGCGAAACAACCCATCATACAGTTCAGTGGTGTAAGAGTATATGTGCTGCCGACGCGAGCACTCAGTGGTGTAAGAGAAGTCAACAATAGGCATCTGGGCTAAGAGATGTCCCTATTACCAAGGAAGCCTGAGGCCAGAGTCAGGCAGGTGGAGAAGGTGCTCAAGTTGGAGCCTAGCCCCTGAAGGCCCCAGGCCTGCAGCCATGGGGCAGCACAGCCATTCAGTCCCTCAGGGGGGCCGAGTGAGCAGGCCTCCCGGTTGGCCAGGTTGTGTGAGTGTTGGTGGTGGTGGGGCAGGCACTTACTGTGGCCACCTTCCACAACCGTACAGCCATGACCACTCACATTTCCTATCTTGGTCAGTGCTTGACTCCAGAATTGGAACCTAGTGGGCCCTCAGGGCTGGGGAGTGGGGCAGGGTGGAGGGGATTCACGGGTCAGAAGCTGGGTATGGAGAGCAACCGTCTACACTCTCTGTAAATCGATGGAGATTGCAGTTTTATGTATTTATTTTGAAGATTTTTATTTATTTATTTGTCAGAGAGAGAGACAGAGGGAGAGCACGAACTGGGGGAGAGGGAGAAGTAGGCTCCCCACCGAGCAGAGAGCCTGATGTGGGACTTAATCCCAGGATCCTGGGATCATGACCAGAGCTGAAGGCAGACACTAAACCAACTGAGCCACCCAGATGTCTCGAGATTGCAGTTATAAAATGGCATTGATTCAAACACAATCCTGCCTGTCTAGCCTTCTCCACATTTACCACTGAACACCCTGCACCTTCTCCTTGTTTATCCTCGGAGTGACTCACTCAGCTGAGGAGCACTCAACGCCTATGATCTAGTGGGATTATAGATCAGCAGTATGACTCCTCACCTTCAATGACCAGCTCTGCCCCCTTGAAATACTCTCATTCTTAGGTCTCCTCAGTGACCCTCTCCCAGGTTTCCTTCTGGCTGCTTTTTCCTAGACTTCTTCGCACATCCTTAAATGAGGACAGTCTTTTGGGGTGCTGTCATATAACCCCCTTTCTTCTCAGTAGGCAGTCTGATCTGTCCCCATGCTCTCAATTACTACCATATTTCTTTTTTTTTTTTTAAAGATTTTATTTATTTATTTGAGAGAAAGAGAGAGTACAAGCAGGGGGACAAGCTGAGTAGGGAGCCCGATGCAAGGCTCAACACAGTGGTTGACCTCAGGACCCCAAGATCATGACCTGAGCCAACATCAGACACTTACCCCACTGAGCCACCCAGGCGCCCACACCATGTTTCTTTCTTAAAACCGCTGCAGAAACCCCTCTTCCTGCAGCATGCACAAACATTCATTGTGTGCTCCGTGCCCATCCGTGCTTTCTGCAAAGGCCTGAGATCATCGGAGTAATTGGTACACTACTGGCACTAAGGCCATAGTAGCTCCACACACACAGGAGCGCTGAAATCAGATCACGTGGTCATCCAGATGTCCAGGCTGCGCTGTGCACATGTGCACACACACCTGTCTAGCCATCTTTCAGACTGTCATTTAAGTGGAACTATTTATGAAGACATTTGGAGAGGATCCGACTGTAGCCAACCCCCCATCCACCGCCCCCAGAATACGCAGTTTTGCTCCATAAGATTCCACTGAGCACGTTTATCCCTACAATGTGCTGGGTGGATGTAGTTGGTGCTGTGAAGCTTACCAGGGTCAGAGTTAGTGTCCCTCCTTGGGATGGGTGGGGGTGGGGCTGGGGGACAAGCACTTACATATCTGCACTCAGAATAAATCTCAGAGCCCCACATTGTCTAGCCCCAGCAGGGCACTGAATTTTCAGGAATCTAAAGTAAAAGTGCCACAGTCATACATTAAAACACATATAATTTTTCCCATTTTAACATCCCTAAAGTCAGGTGGCATCTAACAAATAATTAGATAAGAACACTTCATTAGAATTTCATTGGCAGGTGTTTTTATCCTTCCTCGGAACAAAAAAAATCAAGCTGAAATTTACAATTGATTCTGTCTTAGACCAAATGAAAAATGTTATCTGGGTCACTCAAAGAATAATGAGCTCAAACCCGTGATCTGCAACAACAGGTCCTTAAATCCCTGTATCCATTTTGTCTGGTTTCTAACTCTCTAACACCCCATAGCTGGCTGGGAGCCTTTCTGTCTCTCCATCCTGGAATCTCTACTCTCTACCAAAACAAGACAGAGCCTCCCTCACATCTCCCCCAGAAAGAGTACATTCCCTTTCTTCCTCTCCCTCCTGCTCTCTTCTCCGTGGGAGTCCATCTCAGCCATCTGCAAAGGTTATCTTCCCCAGCCCTGCAGACGGATCTGTTTTACCTGATAAGAAAGCAGGGGGCAAATACTTGGCAGTTAGAGTTTTCTTTAGCAAGAAAAGGGAGCAAGGCTTTGAATAATCCCGCAGGAGTAACTCTTGGGCCAGGAGCGAGAGAATAGGCAGATCACCGTGTGGGTCAAGACAGAGTTGGGTGCACCAAACTGCATGGGGTGGGACAGGAATATTCACTAACAGGACATACTGGGAAGGCTCAGATTTTTGACCCCCCCCCCCCAAACTGTGACCATTGCTTTCCAGAAGCTTCACGTACATGTACTCCTGCATGCACCCATGTCTGCAGATGTAAGCACAGGCATATATGCACCTGTGCTCAGACAATAAGCCAAGACCTTTCTGTCCTATCTCACATAGCACTAGGAGGAAGGAAGGCAGGGCCAGGGTGATGGCCTCTTTTCCAGGGCGGGAGGTCTGGCTGGTAGGCCCAAGGCCAAGGCAGCCCAGAGACTGGGGACCCCTCTCTTTCCCACCCACACAAATTTTTCAACAGGCTGGTCACTATGCTAAAAGAATGGCTGCCCCTGGATGGGGCTGCCTCTTCCCTGTCGAGAGATTTGGGCTGGGAAGGTGGCCTCTAGGGAGAAGACCGTGCTTCCCAGGGGCCTTGGAAAAAAAGTCAGGGAGAAACCAGAAGGATGAGTCTGCAGAGCGGGGAAGGAATGAGGGAGCCCCACTTTGGCCGCCTGGCTGAGCCCTGGTGTTGGGGTTCTCAGCTTCCAAGTTGTCCATCAGCCACCCGGAGTCTCAGGGTTCCTGTGGCTGGAGAGGGATGTTGGGAGAACTTAGGGGTTCTCCGATGTGAGGATGGAGTGCATCCCGGCTACGAGTTCCCCCTTCTGAGCTGAATGCTGGGAGTGCCTGGCCCTTTGCAGAGCACTGGGCAGCGGGAACCTAACTAAGAAAGGGGAGAGGCCACACGGGAGGAACTCACCATGGAGGTGGGGAACTCGAGCGTCAACACAGGTGGAGCCCAAGTCCAATCTGATCTGCTAATCCCAGCCCAGGGTAGAACCACCAGAGCTGGCTGCACCCCATGAGTTGCCCAAGGTCTGCTCAGAGCCTGTGGGAAAGTCAGCAAGGCTTTATTTAGGCCATGGACTCAGAGGACCTCTGGTAGGTGGGAAGGAGGAGCCCTGAGACGCCTGAGAGGCTATTTTACTCCCAGAGCTCTGGGACCTAGGCCCACACTGAGCTTCTCAGCTTCCTTCTCTGCCCCTGTTCTCCTGTGATTCCTGGCTGCAGGAGTGTGTGTGGGGGTGGGGTGGGGCTGGGAACAGGTCAGGGTTAATTATTAATCACCTGGCTAGCCTAATCAATGCAGACCAAAGTCTTTCTCTTCCAGGGCTGTGAAATCACCACTCACTGGGCTAAAACTAAGCCCCAGTGTTGTGGTTTTGGAATATAGGTGAGGTTCTGTGGGGTGGAGTCTGGATGTCTTTGGTGCAAAATGGTGGTTTATTAAAGCATAGGGACAGGACCTGTGAGCAGAGAGAGCTGCTATTGTGAGGGGTGGCTGATTATATACTATGGGGTTGGGGGAGGCAAGGAAAAGCCAGGTTTGGAAAGAACTTTCATATGCTAAAGAGTACCTAAGAGATCCCAAGAGCCTTGCCATTGTCAAGTTAAGGTAGTTTTTTCCCCCTCAAGCAAGGCATTAACCATGAGATAGCTGGGATCTTCCTGGAAAAGTGTCCCCCGTGTCCCACCCAGGAGTGGGGGTTGGGGGCAGTTGCAGGGTGTCGGCTTTCACTTTGTCTGCAGCCTGCCTTCTGCTCCCTCCTCTCTCTAGGGCTTTCTAGATGCTCCGGGAGAAGGGTGTCCAGAGGCTCCCTGCAGCCCCTGGGTCTTTGGGAGGCACTGATTCTGTGTGGGCGCTGGGGAGGCAGGTGTGGTTTCCGAGATGCAGGGTGAACCAAGGCTATCCACCCAGTGTTGACACAACTGTCATAAAACCACGCTTTGTTCCCAGCTCTGCCTGGGAAGGTCCCCGAGAACTGGGTGGGCCTGGCTAGGTGGGGATGCAGAGTGAGGACAGGTAGGTTTGGCGAGAAGATCCCCCTGGGAACACAGAGGGTTGGAGCTGGCATAGGAAGCCCAGCTCTGTGGCTCTTGCAGAATCCCACTGTTCAAAGGCTGAGCTTTGGGCAGTATAAGCCGGGCTTGTGTCTACAACCGTCAGAGCTGCCTCCCGGTCTGGGTGGGTGGGAGCCCTGGAAGGAAGGATGGACCAATCCCTGGGCTGGTGGGCAGAGGGGAGTACTGACAGGCAAGGGCTCCCTGGCGCCATTCCAAAGACATGCCCTGCTCCGACAGCAAGCGGTGATGGGGCAGAGACTGGGGGCTCAGGCCTGCGTTGCTCCAGCCCGTGCCAGGGATGGGCAAGGAGGCTGCTTTGTCCTTCCACTGAGAGTCTGTGGTAGCTATTCTGTGGTGGGGGTGGGCTCAGAGGCAGCAGGACCCCTTGCCTGCCCTTGTAAATGCAATGGCTAATGTAGAGACAAACCTACAAAGGGATCACAAGGCAGCCTGCCAAGGGCTGTCAAAGAGAGGCTGTTGTGCAGGTTGTGCATGTGTGGGGTGTGGGGGGCTGTGTCCTGAGACACGGTGGGGGAGCAGGAACACCTGCCAGGAGGTCAACGACGGTCAAAAAAGATGGCACAAAGGAGGTAACGGGTCCCTAGGATGTGCAAGGAAGTCCTAGTTTGCAAGTAGAGAGAGGGGGAAAGGGCATTTCCAGCCTGTGGGAAGACCACGTGAAGAATGGAAGAGCTGAGAAGGGCCTGTGTGGGGATAATGAACCAGGGAGCAGGGCCAGACCACGGGGGCCAGCTGTGCGGGGGAGAGTGGCCAGAGAGGAGGCCGGCATTGCCAAGTGCCGGTAGACACCAGGACGGCAGGTGTGGAGGGTTTCCCTCAAGTGCAGCCCCAGCCAGGGGTTGGGGGTGAGAAGAGAACCCCATCTCCAGATAGCCTTGTGGCTTGTAGCACTGGGGCTGTGGAAAGCACTGGGACAGAGGGACCGCCACCTCTGGTGACAGAGAGTGAGCTGTGTCTCCTACCCCTCCCAGGTCTCACGTTGGCTCCAACTACCTCAGGCAAGCACCAGATATGTGTCAAATGTGCCCAGGGGCAGACGGAAGTGGCTGGAGGTTGCCATTTGCCCAAGTCTGAGTGAATTCACCCAGCTCTGCAGGGAATCAAAGTTCAGATTCCCAGCCCCAGGGACCTGCCTCTGAACTGGAAAATTCTCTCCCTTCTTGCCTTGCAGACACAAACAGGAGGTGCCCTCTGTGCCCATCCTCTTCAGGGCTGGTCCTTATCAGACAGGTTTGAGGTGGCCCCAGACTCAGACTGAGGGGGTCAGAGCTTCCCAGTCCAGCTGGGTTTCCTCCTGGCCCTGTCAACCTGTGGGAGAACCCCAAAGAACAAATGTCCACAGGCTGTTTCCCAGAACCCAGACCGACAGGATCCCCATCCCGAGGGCTCCGTCGTCAGGTGGCTGTGCAGGCTGGTCGGTGGCAGGGAGGACAGCAGCCTCCTCCCTGCCTTACGGACTCCGTTCCTGGAAGCTCAGCTAAGTAGCAGAAGTTTGAAACAAAACAAAACAAAACAAACCCAATCCACAAATTCAAGCCAGCCCTCTGGCTGGCTCGTGGGCTAGGCAGGCATGTGCAAAGATTACATCTTTGGACACTGGGAGTGTCACCCTAACATCAAGGACAACTTCACATAGACCCGAAATCATCCACAGCCCTGTTCTCCAGCTACCTAAGAACTTTCTCCAAGCCTCTCAGTGCCTCTGCCCACATCATGGGCGGTCCTACAGGAGAATTCTAGAATACAGAGTTGTGTCAAACAATTTCCCCAGATAAACTGCAACACTTTTTCTCTGCTAATAAAGAGAAAGCCAAGTAATGGACCCTACTTCCTCCTTTTGCCTTGGCTCCCAGGAGGCCCCCAAGTCTCATGCATACCCACCACCACTCCATCTGCCCTCACTGCTCACATCCTTGCCTTCAAGTTGTCTCAGTCCTCACTCAAAACTGGTTTAGGGGTGCCTGGCTGGCTCAGTCGGAAGAGCATCCGACTCTTGATCTCGGGGTCGTGCGTTCGAGCCCCACATTCTGTGTAGAGATTACTAAAAAAAGGAGACAATCTTAAAAAAAAAAAGTTTCTTTTTCTGTTGGTTTACTCTGGTCCCATGTGGCCTGTGTTACAGATCCCCTCAACTCCTTGTTGGAAGGAGGTGGTAGGTAAATAAACAATGAAGTTTCACTCAGGAAGGAGAGGTTGAAAGTGCAAAGTGTGGCCAGCATTCTGGGGCTGTGGGAAATCCCCTTTCGATCACGCCCTTGTACCCCAAATTACCCGAAAATAGAGAACAAGGACGCTTTCCTCCCTCCCTGAAGCAGGGGGAACTGGAGCAGTCCCCACCCCTGGGCTGTGCCAGCACTCACACCCCGAGATCCAGCTCACCTGGCAAACTCTGAAGCCTGGGGACAGGAAGAAACTGCTTCTTCCGTGCCTGGGACCTTCCTGCCTGTTTTTCTGCGCGAGGTGGTTAGGGGCCGGCCTTCAGTGACTTTCTAGGGAGGGCAGGTGTTGAGGAGATCAGTTTCAGGAACTTAGCAGTCCAGGTGTCAGTAATAAGACCGGAGAACTGCTAAACTGGACTCTCTAATCATCCCTCCCCTGCTGTGCCTTGTGGCCCTGGTCTAGAGGCTTTAAGGAGACATAGGAACAGAAGCCCCCCGTCCTGAGACAGCCAGTGGAGAACCGTGGTTAAAAGCATGATTTGAGAGTCACACAGACCCAGGTTTGAATCCCAACTCTACCATTTCCTGGTCTCGACCCGCACCCCCCGCCCAGGCAAACCTCTGTGGGACCCCAAGCTTCATTTGCTCCATCTGTGAAATGGGAGAATAACAGTGACGAGACCAAGAGACAATGTCCCCACAGAGTACACGCTGAGTTTGGCATGCAGACTCCCCAGCAGTCACTGGGGGGGTTATTGGTTTTGGTGGTGGCTCACAGGGTAGGAGGAGTGCACAAGCCTCAGGGTTCTTCACTGGCAGGAACATGGCCCTGGGGGGATGTGCCCTGTTCTGTGGGACTCCTGTCCCCCAAAGGGCCTACTGACTTTGCACAGGTCAGGGCTATCAGCAGATCGCAGGCAGTCTTCTGAATAACCAGTGTTCTCAGCCATTAAGAAGGATAAAGAGACCATTGGAAAATGGACTTTTGCCTGAGCACAGTCAATATGAATCCAACTGAAAAAAATCCTGACATGTGCCCCAAGCCCAGTCTGATGAGCACCCTTGCCACCACCAGCTGCCACCATCTCCATCTGCCACCATCTCCATCTGCCATGGCCGTGAGGGTCCTCCTTCAAGCCTCTTTCCTGCTAGAGTCTCTTCTACCTTGAATGGTCTCCATTCACTCTCACTTGCCCTTCCCCCAGCAAAATAAATGCCCCTTCTATTCCGGGAGCTGCTGGGGAAGTCCCCGGCTGACTTCTAGGGAAGCGTTCATCAAAGTGTGAGCACAGGAGTCCACCTGCCCTGAATCACCCACAGGCTCGCTAAAATGCTTGTGCCTACGTGCAGACCTGCAGAGATAGAATCTCCAGGGAGGGGCCGGGAATCTTTATTTCTAAGTTCCCCAGGTGATTCGGATACACAGAAAACATTAAAAAAACCAACCAAACAAAAAAAGCAAAAACAGTGATTTGTCTTGAGTCTTCACTGAGGATTCAAGTTCAGCTGGGGATAGGCCTGGAAAATTCACGAAGTCACCTAACTGAAACAGCCTGTCCCTGGCAGGACCACCTGGGAGATCTGGATTCATCTTGATCTGACACCAATAAGCTGTATTGCCTTGGACAAGTCACTTCTCCTCTCCTGGACCTCAGTTTTCTCACCTGCAGAAGAAGGGCCAGGACTTGAGGGTCCCTGGGTCCATCCCACTCGGACATGCTTGGAAATCCAGTTGGGACAGGCTCCTTTTAGAGTGGGAAAGAAGAATGGAGGGCTGTTGGGGGTGAGTCCAGATGTCCCATCCCTGCCTTGCTGGACAGTCAACGGTCGCTATTGCTGTTCCGATGGGGACCAAGGTTAGTGTCCAACTGGCCTGGCCTAGTCGGGGACGGTGAGAAGCAGTATCAATGTCCAGGCCATGGCAGAGTGGAACCAGGGGCAGTCTGCCTCCAATCCAGGGGAGGAGGAGTGAGCACAGAGAATGGGTTTAAATGTCAGGGCTCTGGCTTGGTAGACTGGCTCAGAACCAGATTCTAGGGCCTTTAAGAATATCGGAGAGAAAATGGGAACACCCAGGCAAGGGCAGGGGGACTGCAATTCAGGAGGTCCCCTGGCAGGACACCCCCACTGCACAGCTCCGGGGAGTGCCATCGGACAGAATACGAGGTGCACGGTGCCCCCCAGAGCAATGCCACTTGCAGGGACATGTGGGGCCTGGGACACGGTCATGCATCCTGGATCCTGAACTTGGCATGGAGGACGAGCTCCAGGTCCATTCACTACTTTGGCCAGCTGGGGCCCAGCCAGCACTTGCAGGGAAGGATGCTTCTCCACCCCTCCTGGTGGGAACTGGAGGCCTAAGGTCAGCTCCAGGATGGCCACAATAGGCTGAGGGTGCGGCAGGGCAGCAGCAACAGGCTCGACAGGAACTTTCCTCAGCTCTACAATCTGCTCCTGCTAATTACAGGCGGCCCCACTCACTTTGCCCTCTGGGGCCAGACTGCCCAGCCCCTCCCCGTTGACTCAGGAGCCCTGCCAACAGGAGGGAAGGGCCCACCAACGCTTCCAGGCCATTCAAAGGACTGGCCAACTGGGCTCAGGAGACCGGCCTTGTTTTGCTAGAAGAAATGATTGAGAAAGGGCTTAGGATTCTGAAAGAAAATAAGGTTCAGTACCAACAATTATACTAAACCTGAAACAACTCAGAGGTGATGTATGTACACCATGATCCCCGCGAACGCCAGAGGACTTGGGACTCAGGAAGTCACAGGGCTAAGAAGAGCTGGGGCTGGGCATCAACCACCTCACCGCAGATGGAACGTCCAGAAAGGATGCGACCTGAACTGGTGCAGGACAATAGGGTTCTGCCCGGGGCGCGGGGGGAGACTCAGGGCAGCGGGCTGCAGGGTTAGACACTTTTCTATCTGATTCTGCAAAAGGGACAGCAGCTCTCCACTTTCCCCAACTTACCCTTCTGGAGGCTCACCCCTGAGCATCTCTGATTCCCAGGGTTTTAGACAGAAGCTGCTGTGTCTTCTCTGTTCAACCCTTTAGAGACATCCTAGACTCAGAGAGGGGCCAGATCCCAACCTCTGTGCTCAGTGAGCTTCCCTAAGACAAATGCCAAGGGCTCCCTGCATGACAGACAGCCACTCACAAGCTTTCAAATTCTCTTTATTAAAAATCTTTTTTTTTTCCTTTTGTAAAAACAAACACTTGCGGTCAATTATACAGATCAGGAAAAGTGATGACGATTGATAAGACACTCAACAAATTCTAATACCTTAGAAGTTCAAACTTAAATTAACTAGTGTTTTTCTTTTTCTCATAAGCTCAAAAAGCAAACTCTGGTCCAGTTCAAGGACAGTCTAATAGATCACAGCCTCCGACTGTCCAAGGAAGGGATAGTGATGGCTGTGCTCACACCAACATCTAATCTATCAAATTATTTGGGAATACTGCCTGGATATACTTTATTTCGGGTGTTTTATGATGAAAAGAAAATTACCTATGCCCTTTGTTACCTTAACCCAGGGTACAAATGAATCTGTTACTCAAGGTAACAGATGCTCTTACATAAGCTTTTTGGGGAGACACTTTGAAATGGTTGACAAACACTAAGGAAAAGCTTTAAAAAATAAATCAGTATTTTCCTGGTTGTCTGTAATATTGCATTGTGTATGACACATGTAGGAATAAAAAGTGCAAATTACAGAGTGGGTGAAGGACCATGCCAATGGAACTGTATAAAAATAAATAGAAATAAATACAAATATATATACAAATACAGAATTTTAGACGGTTTTTAAAGTGAAGGTTCTGACTGAATGCAGAGAGCCTCTCCTCGATCCCTCCCTGTGGCTCTTGCCAGCTTTCCAGTATGGAGAAGGTCAGTCTATCAGCAGGGGAGCCATTGCATTACTTGGGAATGAGGCTGTTTGAACAGCCATCTCGACTTCCATGGAAACGGTGCTGGGCGGGAGGAAGAGGAGGAGGAGGAGGAGGAGGGATGAGCTGGTGGGTTGACGTTCACTTTGCTGGGAGAAAAGACTGCCAGCCTCTCTGAAAATGCTCATTTCCATCCTCTGGTGGAGGTGGAAGACTCTTCCCGGCAAGGTTCCCAGAGAGCTGGCCCTGGACACCCCCTGAGGGCAAAGAACGACAATGAGGGCCAGAGGTTTTCCCAGAAATGCAGAAGGCCGATCTGCAGAGCAGCAGGTGAAAACCTGTGGAGGCAGCTTGAGCTGAGCCGCCATCTTCAGAGCCGACTGTCTTGGAGACGCCAACCTTTCCGAGGCCCCCAGATGGCGTCATGCCAAGGCCAGGCTTTCCGCTTCCTCCAGCCCCTGATAGCGCGTGCCCAGGCTGCCTGGTTGGCCTCTGGTGCTGGCCTTCTCTGTTCTCTTTCACAGGTTCCCCGCAACTCTCTCCTCACCAGTAACCGTGTGTGCCCCGAGGTTTACACAGGATTCATTTTATGTCCTACATCTCTTCCTTCTCTGTGCTTCAGATTCACTGATAAAATGTCAGTGTTGAACTCAGATAAGTTCTCTATCCTTCGGCCATTAGTGCAGAGGACAAAATGTGCAGTCTACCTACCATAAAAAAAATCTTATCTACTATAAAAAAATGCAAAAAATAATATAAAACAAACAATCCCTTCCTAGTCTATCTGTCATTAGGAGTAGAAACACAGGAACCATCTTCCAAGGGCTGAGCTGGGGAAGTTGTTCAAGCTTGTGGGAGCAGCACAAGGCTCCCCTCTGACCTTCTTGAAGTCTTCCTCGGGGCTGTGATGAAACCTCATTTCCCCCCAGCACCTCTGTCCTAAATGCTCCCCATGAAACCTTGGACTCTTAGTCTGGGGCCTGAAGGCACTAAGTTCCAGTATCAGAAAACCCTGTAGGAAGTAGAGGTCTTTTCTTCGTGACATTTGACCCCCAAAAGTGTGCACACAGGGGTCCTCTGAAATGGCCTTGACCTCCTGCCCTCCTACCAATTCCTGGCAATCCTGCGGCCTTGCTCTTTCCTTGTGTCTTTCTCCACCGAGAGACCATTTTAAAAACCATCCCACCGAGAAGCTGCTGGATCCTGGGACGCAGGCGCCAAGAGCGAGTCAAGGACAGACACCATTTCCCTGGCTCAGTGCTCTTGCACCAGTGCCACACAGGGCTGGGAGGCCAACATCTGACCCAGCCCCATATTGTTCTGGCTGAAGGGAGAAGACATTTTTAACTGAAGTGAATCTATACCAAATGAATTGTCCAGAACAGAACGAAGCTTGGCACCTCCTGAAATCCTGAGGATGGAAAGAAGTTTGGTGGGTGAGGGAGCTCCCTTAACAGAGCTCCCAAAATGAAGAGCTCTTTTCCTCCTCTGTGAGATTCATTACTTTTTGTTAAGGCGTGAATCTGGTGGACTTCTAGAGTAACTGAGAAGATGAAAGAGTTATTAAAATTGGGGGCTTTTCAAAAAAGATGGTCCTGCTGGAGGAACTCCCAGCTTCTACCAGGTGCTGGTCTAGGGTGCCCCCTTTCTAGGCCTGCAGGACCCAACAGTTACCCCAGCTCAGGACGCCAGGCACCGAAAATGCTCCAGACCCCCTGGAGTGGCTCTTGACCCAGAAGTTTCTGTGAGATCTCTTCCTTGGTTGATCGGGCTGGCCTGACCTGTCCTGTCCCATCAAGAATTTGAACACTGTGAAATCCCTGAGAAGTTGGATTTTATGAAAAATAAATGACCCTTGGCACAGAGGTTGGCGGGGGAGGGGGAAGGAGAGAGAAGCAAATTGAAGGAAACAAGGATCAACGGTGGGGAGAGAGAGAGGGTGACCCTCCGTCGCTGGACACATCAGGTGACGGCTTCTCTGGGGAGACACTGCAAGGGCGTTTTGACGAGTCGGCGAGAACAGGCCGAGGCAACATGGCCTGCCTGGTTTTCCTTCCTCTCTGGCTTTGGCTTCTGTCCCTGAGGTCAGGAAGGCCCCACCTCAGAAGGCCCTCCTCTCCCGGCTTCCAGAAGCGTCAAAGCTTCTTCCTCTCGAACTGCGGCACGATTCCGCCCTCCTCAGGCCCAGGGCTGCCGGCCCCCTCTGTCTCCTTCAAGCCCTCCTCGGCCAGCTGCGACAAGTACTTCTGCGGAGGAGAGAGAGGGACAAAGGGAAGAGACAGGGTCAGTGGTGACCTGGCTGGAGAACAAAGGAGAGAGAGGAGAGAAAGGGATGTACTTGGGCCCCTTCTCCCATCATTCTCCCAGTGGGTGAGACTCCCCCACCCAGCCCTCCCCTATCCTTCTGTGGCGCAGGACCATACAAAGGACCTCCTCTCTCTACGTTAGTTTACAAGTAACACAGGGCTCTCGTGGAAAACACAGAAAACACATATCCTAACAACAGGGACCACTTCCAAAGCCCCCTTATGCTGTACAAGCGCTGTTCTGCCTTTCTTATAGAAACTCACTGAATTCTCACAACGATGCCACTTGTTTTCCAGAAGAGCCTCAGCGCCCAGGGGCACATCTGCGTGTGACAGCCAGGGGGACCAGAGGCCAGTCGGACTGGCCGACCTATGGCAGGAGCACAGCACCGTCCTGCGAAGACTGCAAAAGAGGGCCAGCAGCCTCTTGTAACCACCTGCTTCCTGGAGGGTGGCCAGCAGGCTGAGTGCCCGCAGGTCTGTCACTGGGGGCTGCCTCACACCACCCCGGAGCACTGGCTGCTATCAGCACCGGCCCCCGGCCATAGGGCAGGCCGCCCCTGGGATTCTAGATTCTGTGCAGTGAGACACAACTAGGAAAGGCCTGGGGCCCCATGGGTACCTCTGATGGCCCAGGCAGCAGGGGGCAGCGCAGAGAGCACCAGATCAGGAGTCAGTGTGCAAGTGGTCATGAGTGTGGGCTCTGTGGCCAGAGGACCCGGGCTCAAATCCTAGGTTTCAGCAGGCGAGTCACCCAGGATGTCTGACATGTGTGGACGTGGCTACTAACAGGAAATAGCCCCGTAAGGTGGCTGTGAAGTCCAGCGAGGCACCGTATGCACTCAGCACAGCACCTGGTTCAAAATAAACCGTCCGGGACCTTGCCCTGTGTCACGAGTGGCATCGGCCATCTGACTCCGGGAAAGTCACTGGCCTCTCTGCCTCGGACTCCTAATCTGGTAAATGGGAGAAACGGTGCCTTCCTCCCCCCAGGGTGATTTTGAGGGCCAGACGAGGTGATGCCTGTGAGATGCCCTCTCTCTTTAGAAGAAACTGGTTGGCTCTGAGAGCCCGATGCGGAGAGCAGCAGACCGACCGTGGGTCCTCGCGGGCCAGGCTGCTGACCGAGGGCCTGGTTCATCCCCCACCTCATTCCAGGAAGGGAAATGTGGGCTCACTCCCCTCTGGACCTGGAGCCCAGGGAGGCATCTGGTTTTCCATCTGACCTATCTGCCTCCCCCCATTGTTTCGGGTCACTATGGATGGGTTCTCTTGGGGCTATGACCAGCAGCGGGGGCCCAGCAGAGGCTGCACAGAGAGAGGGAGGCTCCTTCCAGCTGCTCCCCGCCTTGAAGAGCAACCCCTCACCCCCACCTCAAGGCCTGCTGGTAGTGCTAAGTTTACGAGTTGCCTGACTTAGGTGTGAGCCAGCCCCTGCTGCTTGGGCAAAATTCTTCACTTTTCACACATGTAACGTGGGGTAGTGTGGGGTGGGCGAGGCTGTGTGGACAAGAGACATTCTGTCAAGGCCACTGACAGAAACCTTATCTGGGAAGCCTGCGGTAGAGGCTCCCAGCTCCCCAGCAGGTGCACGAGAGAACCCTGAACTGCAGTTGGTGGGCCTTTAAGGCTTTGCCTGTGCCTGGCCCTGACGTGCCTGGGGACCACAGGAATGACTCTGGCCTGCTCTGGGGAGGGATGTCTGCCTGGGGGTTTAGCCCATAGGCCCAGAACACAGTATAGTCTACTGTCCTGGAGGGGAAAAAAAAAAATACAGGATTTAGAATCAGAGGCCCCGGCCAAGTCTGGACTCATCCTAAATTCCTGAGTGACCTTGAGATGTGAACTTCCTCGAGGATGACACAGTCCGGCTGAGAATGCTGCAGGAGATCAAAAGCTCTCACACTGAGGTATTAGAACCTGCTGGAGAGATTTTTTACAATGAGGCTTTTCAGGCCCAGCCCTGAAGAGAATGAATATGCAGGGGAGGATGGGTCCAGGACGTGGCATTGTTAAAAGATGCCAGCTGGTATGGGGACCATCATTGGGGGAAACCAGGATTCCATGATCTCCAAGACCCCACCCAGCCCTGCCATTCTGTAGGTTTTATCTTGTTGGGATGGGGGATGATGTTGTCTTCAGGACAGACGGCCACCCTCCGCTGGCTCTGTAGAGCCCAGTCTGAATCCTGGTCAAGTCAGGCCTTCACTGTGCTCCCCCAGAAGAGGCCAGGACTTGGGCCCCAGACCCCAGAGCTTCCTTGTTCACAGAGCAGTTGCTCCCCAGAGGGAAATCAAGAGGCTTAAGTGACATGACCCTGGGAGTAGCCAACGACAATTCCTTGCAGATGGTGATATAGGCTATTCATTATGGGTCTTGGTTTGCAAGATCCGCTTAATAGGGTTAAAAAAAAAAAAAAAAGGAAGTGATTAAGAATCAGGCAGTCTGTTCCTGGGTCTATGAACTCACCACCTGCATGGACTTGGACAAATCACATAGCTTCGCTGGGGCTCAGTTTCCTCAACTATAAAACAAGAGTTGGCCCCTATCTGAGTTTCTTAACTAGGGATGAACATTCGAATCCTATGGAGAACTTTCTCAAATTGTGTATTCCTGGATCCCCTCCCCATCTCCATTCTACTGAATATCTAACTTAGTATATAAATAGACTTTCCAAACACTGTCCAGGTGATTCCCTCTCACATCTCAGGTTGAAAAATGCTGGATCAGCCGCTCGAACAATTTAACCGTGAGAGTAATGCCTGCTCTGGAATTAGAGCATGCTGCCACCATGAGGGGCTGCCCTGGGTGAGGCCTTATGTGTTACAAAAACTATTCTGACTCCTTGCAGGAAAAACAGAAGGAGCCTTGGAATACTTATTCCTGGGCAGCTGGTATCTCATGCTTCCTATTAAACACCCCAGAAGTTCCAACATGCTGCGTGTTAGTTAGGTCTATATTACAGAACTTATTACTGTCTTTCATTGACTCAAGACCAGCCCCTGCCCCACCCACACTAAAATCTCTGAAACCGAGATGCATTGTACAATTGATGGAGTCTCGCTGTCACTTTGCAATATTTTTTTTCCTATTGGTATCCAAAACCTGGCAATATGTCTTATAACTGCTGGCACCTGAGATTGGAAGAAACACACTATTTTTTATATGTCACCAGTTACTATACCATAAAACTTACTTATTTTATCATTTAACTCCTACACTAGGATGGGAGCTCCAAGAGGAGAGGGATTTTTGTCTTGTGTGTGTGTGTGTGTGTTTATAATTTTTTCAAGTTTTACTTATTTGAGAGAGAGAGAGCAGGAGCAGACGGGAAGGAGCAGAGGGGGAAGCAGACTCGCTGTCCAGGCAGGGAACCTGATACGGGGCTCGATCCCAGGACCCTGAGATCACGACCTGGGCTGAAGGCAGATGCTTGACTGACTGAGCCACCCAGGCACCCGTGTGTGTGTGTGTGTGTGTGTGTGTGTGTGTTTTGTTGTTTTATCTCCAGCGCCTAGAACACTGTCTAGTACATAGTTTGCCTCTGACAAACAGTCGCACTATGGATGAATATTTAAATAGAACCTAATAGTGATCTTTATTGCAGCAAACAAGGATACTGCCTGCGGGAACAGAAACACAGAGAAATGTCAGCATCTAGAACATCCAGGTCTTGTGAAAGGGGGTCAGCCTCAAGCATGGGCCGGGTGACCCCTAACTCAAGTTACTCAGGCCAGTGGGGAGAGGCAGATACCCCCAAACCCGACCCCAACAGAATGCTGTAAAGTACTCCTGGGAGACAGATGTCCTGAGAGCACAGGGAAGGCCACCAGCACGTGGAGCAGCCTGGGGGAGACAGGCCTGAGGAAAGACCCATTCTCCACGTGCTGGAAGGACATTGATCAGGGAGCCCGGGTGCTGGGCAAGGAAGGCTCCGCTTACCTGTAAGTTCCTATAGTGGATAGCACTGCGACAGTGGCTTATCTTCGCCATCTCCTCGCTCGTGTAGAACAGCCCACACAGCTTACAGTAAAACCCAGTCCTGGGTACCACGAACTCCACTCCTGCAGGAGGATGGGGGACAGACAGGCAAGAATTAGGAAGGCCACCTGAGACCCCTGAGGTCCTGCCAGCCAGCAGGTGGAAATGGGAGCAATGAGCCCCATCCCTTGCTTGCTGTTGACTTTGGCTGCTTGTGGAGCTTCTCCCAGGCGGGTTTCCTCATCTGCAAAACCAGCCTGAGAAGAGGTCCGACTCCATTCCCAGGTGGTTAGGAAGCGATGTACTCCCCCAGGGCTGATGGAGGGCTCCACCATGCTCTGCTCTGCAGCTGCTGCTGGGAACTAGGCCCAGGCTCTCCTGTTATCAGCCTGCTTCCAGGGAAAGGAGGAGGAAGGATCTCGTTTCTCCAAGCTGTACCTTTCTCTGTAGCTGTTACGCCCAGGACTCAGAAAGGATGCTGTCATTTTTGTTTATTTTAGAATTATGCTCATTAAAGACAATTTTAAAAATACACCAAAGTGAGGCAAAACCACTTAGAGTCATTCCAATCCAAACATTTTCTTCCACACTATCTCTATGCAGACTTTCTTTTGGGAGGCGGGCAGTTTTCATCGAACCCTAAGTATGGTTCTGTCTCTTCCCTTTTCCATGTAATCGTGTATCATAAACATCTTCCCATCCTCCAGTCTTTACATCTAAACCACCTAGCAATCACATCTTACTTATGACTTGGTAAACAGAAGTCACAGGATTCTGGGAGGCCTTCTGATTTTGAGGAGAGGAAACAGTGGCCCCATAGCAATAGAAGTGATGGTATCACAGCCCAGAGGATTCATCTCTGAAGGCATGGCGGCTGCTCCAGCCTTCGCCAAGGTGTGTGGGGGTCACTGTTCTCCTCTTGAAGCCACGGTCAGCAGAGTGGAAAGAGCCCAGGTCTGAGAGGGCACAGACCAGACTCGAAGAACCTGTGGGAAGCTAGGGAGAGTCAGCCGAATGCCCGTTTCCCCCGGGGCCTCAGTTCCCTCACCGCCCTTTGGTGAACTGTCAGCAGAAGACCCAGGCATCAGGGCTGTGAGAAGCAGGACCCCTAACGGAACTGAAGGATTGGGACAGGTGGATCTCGGAAGGCCTGGATCCTGCTTTCTGGCCAGGGCGGCTGGCATGTGCACACGGGCTGGGCTGGGCCGCCGCCCACCCGCTTAGTACCCGTGGCCCTGCTGGGGGACCGGGGTGACGACAAAACGGCCGCAGCAGATGGACGGGGGACCGGGCAAGGGAGCCACCCACCAGGGGAAGGGCCACTTCTGGCAGAAAGGGAGATAGGCCAGGTCTCCATCGAGACGCTGCATGTGACCACAAGCCTGGGCCGCCTCCTCTCTCCTCCTGCTGCCGCCTGGGAGACAGAGCTAAGTGTAGAGGAGACCCTGTCCTAGAGCCACTGCTTAGACTTGTAATTATAACTTTCTTTTCTTTTTTCCGTTTCATTTCAAAAGAGCCACTTATCAGTGTGCAGCGGCGGGCCTGGAGGGAGACGGGAGCCAGGAGGCCTGCCCAAGGCCTGCTGTGACTGATTGCTCCTCTGTGGTTTGGGGCCTGCCTTTGGCAGCCTCCTCAGCCAGTTTTCTCTAACTGCCACGTAGCCCGCTGCCCTGCCCACACCAGCCCCCAGACGGGCGGGGGCCTCTTTTGGGCCTGCTGCCCAGAAAGAGGCTGTGGCCTTCCCCTCCTCACCGTCCTCCCACCCCCATGGCAAAGGACAGAAGCGTGACCCCTGCTCTGCCTGTGGCCGGCTGGCGGCCTCGCCCCTCCCCCATGCACACAAGCCGGTGACACAGGAGCTATAAGCAAGGCCCGCCTCGGTCCTCCGTTTCCACAGAACAGCTCTCTCCTGCTGCTGTCTGTAGGGCGCAGATGCCCACACAAGACAAGATCAAGGAAACTGGGAAAGCAGCAGCACACTGGGAGGCCACAGGGAGCAGACGCAGGCCTGTGATCAGAGCTGCTCCCCCTATCCTGCCCCAGACCCTGCAGGAGGGATTGCTGGGTGGTCCCAGAAAAGAAACCTTGGGGTTTCACTGCAGGCCCCCTGGTAAGGCCTCCAGCATCCTCTAGGTTTTCTAAGAGGCCTTCCAGCCCGTGTCCTGGGTCCCCAAGAAGGGGCACCATTGTCTCAGAAGCCACCCCAGAGTGTAAAGCAGGGCCCGAGCTGAGCTGGCAGCTGTGGGTCCTTTCAACCCAAGCAGCACAGTGACTGGAACAAAGGTTTCCACTGCCAAAAAGAAAAAAGGCTTGGAAGTGACGGTAGAGTGGAGAGAAAATGGAATGTAGAGTCCGAAAGATCTAGCTCTTTTACTTACACTGGGTGACCTCGGGCACATTATTTAAACTCTCTGAGTTTAGCTTCCTCATCTGTCAAATAGAAATAACACCACCACAAAGGGTGTTACGGGAAGCACCTATCATTTTGTCTGGTGCTCAAAAAATATTCGTTTCCTGCCGCATGTTAAACATCTCTCCACAGAGGCCTTCTTGCTCTCTAACCAGGTCAACCCTGGTTAAGAACCAACCCTGGAGAACCCTGGCTCCGAAGGTGGGCAGCGACGCTTCCCTGCCCCTGCCAGCACCCAGCAGCTGACAGGCGGTACCAGGTGGTTAAAAGCACCGAGGAGGGAGAAGTCTGAGGAAGATATCCACATGCCTGGCAACCCCCTCCCCCACTCAGCAACTGGGAGTTGCCATGGGCACCACACACCAACACCACCTCAGGAAGCCTCTGGAATGTGAAGCTATAGCGTCACAAAAACTGTCACTGTCCCAACTCGTCTGGAGCCACTCAGTCCTCCCATTTTTCAGACTCTATTAAGCATGACAATTAAAGCTGTATTTGCTTTCTAATAATAGCTCCTGGGCCGGGTGATTATAAGTCCATCATCCTAGCAAAGCCTGCACTGGGTGGAGGGGAAGCTTGCATTTTGCAGCAATGCCCTTCGGTTCTGGAAGTGCAGACCTGGGCAGGCTCAGGCTGGCTAGGGTCACCTAGAACTGGCCTGAAACCTGTGGGCTGTGCCCTCTCTCTGTTCCCCATACCCCATGTTCCACGCCAGTCCCCGAGCACTGGGACTTCACCTCCCTTTACTTTGGATCCTTGGCACTCCCCATTCACCTCCCTGCTCTCCAGAGGGAAAAGCCTGAAGGCTGTTCCCTTCCTCCCTAGAAGTCCCTTTAGGAGTGATGGATTCTGGAGCATAAGGGTCATGTGGCCCCAGTGAGAGGAAAGAGGAGGGGCTCAATGACTACTTCATCAATGAGTAGTAACAACATAGAACCCTCCTGCTAGAAGACACTAAGACCTTACAAGTATTCATTTCCTCCTCAAACCAACTGTACGTGGTAGGGTTCTATTACTAGCCTCCATTATTGACAAAGAAAGTCAATAAATCAAGGAGAAGAGGTTAAAGAGGAGACTTTTGTCCCGTAGCCAGCTGAGGTTTAAACCTAGGGAATCAGATTCCACAGCCTGTGCCCATAACCGCTGCACAAAAACTGCCTTTCCTACATTGTGCTTCCTGAACTGGAGGAACAGGAGGGCAGAGTGGGCTCAGATTAGGAACCCTGAGCTCTGACTGGACTTGCTACATGATCTTGGCTAAGTATCTGCACTTATTTCTTCTGTCAAATGTGGAAAATGGTACCATATCCCCAGCCCCTAAGATCAGTAAGATAATGGGCCTCAAAGCTCATCAGAGACCACATGCAATACAGAAGTACAAGCTGTTAGAGCCACAAGCTGGAAACAACCCAACTGCCCATCAAGGGCTCAAAATAATTATTCCGAGTGAAAGAAGTCAGGCAAAACCGGTATATTCCGTATGATTCCCTTTGGTTTCAAATACATATTTAGTGACAGAAAGCAGATCAGTGGTTCCCTGGGGACTGAGGTGTGGGGAGGGAGGAATTACAAAGGAGCATCAGGAAACTCGGGGGGTGATGAATACGTTCACTGTGTCACTGTGGGAATAGACTCACGGGTGCACAGAGACGTCAAAACTGATCAACCGTACACTTTAAACATGAGACTTCATTAGTATCAATTATACTTCATTAGAGCTGTTTGTAAAAAGCAGAATGAGATACCATTTCCCTAACAGGTTGGTAAAGATTCAAAACTGATGACGTCCGATGCTGGTAAGGAAGCAGAGAATGAGAAGTCTTGTTCTGGCACTGAAAACTGGTATAATCTTTTTGGAGTGCAATTTAGCAGCAATTATGAAAATGTGAAATGGAAATATACGTAACGCCACAACCCTCACCCCCTGCTCCCAGCCTAGGACGCTGCCCTGCAGATACCCTGGCACGCACACCAAGGTGACATGTGTTTGGAAGGGCAGCAGAGCAGAGAGGAAGCACGGTCCTATGAGTCAAACTACTGGGATTTGTATCCTGACTCCAGTCTTTGCTAGTCATCAGCTTTGTAACCCTGCATCTCCGATTTCTAGCTTATAAAATAAGGATAAAAATATTACCTACCTCATAGGTGTTTTGAGTGAGTTAAAGAATGAAGTAAGCACTAGAAATGATACCTGCATGGTAAATGATAAATATAAAAGCTTAACTATTACAGCATTTTAGCCACGGGGAAAAAATTGAAAACATCCTAAATGTTTACCAGTAGAGAAATGGATAAGTAATTTACGGTACATCTTTTAGGATGGAATATTTGCAGTGGTTAAGAAGAATGCATTGTCTGTGTACTGAGGTGAAGAGGTCTCTGAGTCTCACTGTTAAATTAAAAAAGCAAATTGTAGAACATTCTGTGTATGGTGTGACCTAGTCTCCGTGGGTATGACTGCGACTACCTCTGGAGCTGAGGAGAACCTGGAGGGAAGAGATACAACACTTAACATTGACTTTACATGGCTCTTAGTTTTTACATTTGTCATAATAATCACACTTTTTGGAATGAAAAATAGTTTTTAAAAAGACACAAATGACAAGGTGGTGGAACTTAACTCTTAATTTTTGCTTGTGTGTGTCATGCAGATTCCACATTCTTGGACGCCAAGAGACCTGTGCTACACTTCCCCACCGCCCAGAGTGCCTCGCGTAGGGCACTCTATCCAGAAAGTGCTACTCAGTAAAAATAGATACTCTATGAAAATGGAACTTTTGAAGGGCAGAAACAGTAAGAAATGTTTCACAGGAGATGAAAAGAAAAAGAGAAACCTGATGGAAGGTGTGAGCCTCCATTTTGTCCAGCCCCTCCCTGAGGAAGCAGACATGTGGTCCTAAGTTCTCACATAACCCGTCCTTCTCGTGCTTCCTTGGGACGCTTTCCCACATGATACCTTCCTAAGTTCTCTCTCCAGTGGCTGCTACGGCTCCCTTGTCTCCTTGCTTTCCAACCTCTCAAAGTCAAGGCAAAGACTCGAAGATGAAGTGGAGTGGGAGTCACTGAGTTAGTGGTGGCAACAGAAGCTCCAAGGGCACTCTATTGAAGTAATTTCACTCCCCACCCTGAGATTCTAGTTAACTCTCTCCTTTGAAAATGTGTCCAAGTGATTCTATTATTAAGCTCCCTTCCCACCCTCCGCAACACTTCCACTATTGAAAATTCCACTGCAGAATTGATCTGATTCAGTTCCATATACAGGTGAAAAAAACCTAAGGCTCAGGAACCCCAACCTATCATTCCCTGTGAGGGCTCTGCATTTGCACACTGCCTGTACAAGGTCCGAGCCACTCCCTTCTCGGTGCCTCCCACCAACCGCACCTCTGGACTCCCGAGCTCCATTCTGCCTCTGGCTGGGTTGCCTTCTCTAGCCAGGTGGGTTCTGTCAGTACCTTCCATTCCCAGGGCCTCCGAGAAAAGTATTTTTACATCTCTCTCTTTTTATTGACTTGTTAATAAAGGACTTGTAGTGACTGGACAAAATAAAACCCAAAATACATTCCTGGGTATGACTTGTCTGAGGTCATGCAGTCATCCAGTAAGTGAAACAGGGAGGAAAGGGGCCCAGGTCTCTCTGTGTTCAATGCTCCTCTATCAAATAGAGAGTGTCTGCCTCAAGTGCAGTCTCACCAACATCATTGCCTCAGAGCTGGTCTTTCAAAGAGAAAAAAATGTAGTATTGTCTTGGAAAGGGCTGGGGCAAAGAGGGTAGGGAAGCCCATAGCAGAAGAAGTTCATTTCTATTGACTTTGAGTGGCCAGCGGGGCCTCTGACCTCTGCTTGAATAAAGGCTGTGTGGTCAGATATAAAGCATTCCCAAACAGGGAAATCGAGTCTCCTTTTGCTCCGGTTCCCAGGGCAGTACTGTTCAGGGCCTGACCCCATGAGGTATCTGGTCTACTATCGGGAGACTGAAATTGCAAGAGACTTTAAAGATATGCACTATCCATAGAATGGTTATTACACCAGACATTAAACACAACAACAAAATGACCAAAAAAGCTTTCTCGAGCTCTCAGACGTTCCCATGGCTCTATGGTTTCCTGGAGCTGAATGCTCAGGAAGGACTGCGTACTTCACCTACCTAGAGGAATGCTAAGTTCACTGAACACATCCTCTGGTTCCCAGGAAGGCAAAGAGAGGGGCTGTTTCAGCTCAACTTCGGCGTGTTCCGGTGACCTCACGTCGAGAGATTTCCTTTCCACGAACTTGGGGTTTTCTGCAAAACACGGGCCAAGGCAGAGAACTAAGGAAGCACAATGTACTTCAAAGACCCTCTCCTATTCTTGTACTGTGTGATCAGGAATGGTCCCTTGCACAGCTTAATAACATGAAGCTAGGGCGAGGACTGCTCATTAGAACCAAAATGCTGTAATTGAGAGTTGTTCCACTGCCAAAAGAATGCCACACACACGAACCCTTGGCAACTCTGCACCTTGGGTCCGTGGAGGATGGGCCACTGCCTCCTTTGGCTGGGATGATCCCCGCCTTGCCCCCCACCTCAGAAATCACTCCCTCTCTGCAGGCAGGAGGATTACCGGAGGGCAAACATTGCGCTGACGTCTCTAGGCACAGAGGCTGGCCCAAAAGGCAATGACACGTTCACCCCAAGCCTGTTGAGCAGTGTCATTAAATATGAACTCAAACTGGGTACGCTAATAAGCCATTAACACCAGTGCGTGTTGAGACCTATATGGCCAAAGAAAGGGGTTCAATCAGGGCAACGTGAACATCTCGCTCCTTCTTTATTCCTGCCTTCCACAGACACAGCCCAGGCCTCCCTCCGGGTTTCTCTGGCAACAGCAAAGCAGCTGCTCCCAGCAGTTTCCATGGAGACTCGCAGGTGAAAAACAGCTCAGGTCAGCCCGCCACGGAGGAGAGCCCGAGCCTCCAACTACCCGACAGGCTCATGCCAGCCACATGGCACTGGCCGGGAAGGTTTCTTTTTAAGCCTTTACGCCACGGTTTCTGCCCCCGACTCTGGCCCCCCTTCCTCCCACCTTCAGCATGCTGCAGGCTTTCTGTGAAACGAAGCCCTAGTTATTTTCACTCGAAGAGCACTGAGGGCTGCTCTGCTCCTCCTCCCCGCCCCGCCCCCCACGCCGTAGCCCTCGCTGGATCTTTGTTTCCACTTGGCAGAGAAGACACGGCTTAGCCTATTTTAAACTCTGTCTCTCATGATGTCATAGTGCCGGGCACCCACACAACGTCACCTGCAGCGGCGGCGGAGGACAGCCTGGGACAAGCCTCCTTCCCCCATCAGGCCGCAGAGATGAGTGGGTCTACGGTGGGAGCAGCAGGAACGGGCCGCACCCCCCAAGGACCCCTCGTTCTGCCCTCTGCCCTTTCGGTGCTCCCTTCTAGCTTTGCACACTCCTGCTCCCTCATCCGGGCCTCACAGGAGTGACAGCCTGGGTGGTCCGCCTTTGGGCAGGCTTGAGAGGCTGTCTACCCATCCAAGGAACCAGAGCCCCTTGGCCTGATAACGCGAAACTTTGGCTGATTTTAGTTGTCAGAGTCCACCTGGGCTCCCATAAATTCAGGGAAGTCTATCCTGTCTGAGTCTGCTTCTCAGAAAATGTGTGGCCTCCTATCTGATTTCCTTTACACCATTTGCCGAAAAGCACTAACCGTTTAACCAGGACTTTGGAAGCTGGCTTTCTGCACCGGCTTGAACGCTCATGTATGTTCCAGCCTGCACACGCCCACATGCCTCCCTAGGTGAGCAGTGGTCCCATCAACCCAACCGCACAGGAGAAAAGGGGGGTAGTTACCCTGGGTCGACACTCCTTGGCAAGCCTGGCTTTGGAGGTCCGTGTCGGTGCGAGGGCTGGCTTTCCCCTGCAGGGGGCTGCCTTCACGAGCCCCATCTTCGGGGGTCCCCTTGGCCTTGCAGTCATCGAGAGGTGGGCTAGGCTGCCAGGCCCCCTCTTCTGCTGGCTTCGGGGAAGACATTTGCTGGAGTGGAGGGGCCAGACACACATCGGAGCGCTCCCCTCCCTCTGCCTGCTTCTCGTAGCAATCTGAACCCTCCAGTGAGAGGTCTGTCTTACGTTCAGCTGGCTTCTGCTCAGCGTCCAGATTTAGGCCAGGCATTTCCACGTCCATGTCACTGGGACAGCTCGTGGAAGCAGAAGGCAGGTCTCTGGGTGTCTTGAGGCTGATTTCCGTGGCCCCGTTCCCTATAGGCTTCTCTCCCTCGTGGGTGAAATCCTTGACTACGTCCAGGTCTAAGGTGGTCGTCACGCAAGGACATATTTCTGGGCAGATTTTGTCCTTCTGGTCAATGGGCACAATTTCTTCCAGTTCTGGGATGTCCGGTTCCATAATAAAATCTTCCTCCTCCCCAACCTCGTCCACTGTAACCAGCTCCTCCATGTTGGTGGGATACCAGCTCTCCCCATCTGCCTCGCTTCCACTCTCCCACTCTTGCTCCTGAGCAAACATGCAGAAGAAAGGTCACAGTTTGACAGAGGAGCAGGTCCTGGCATTCAACCAGAGGGCGCAAACCCTGACCACGGAGCCCCTCAAATCATGCAGATCCTGAGCACTCTGACTTCTGCCTGGGAACACCAACAGGGCGATCAGGAGGTGGGAACCACTCAAGCCCCACATCACTGATTCTTCCCTAGGATGAGGCTCAAACACAGCCTTTAGAATCAGCTCTGAATGCTGAGTCCGCCATGTTTAAAATGGCACAGAGAATTTCAAACCCTGGTGTAATAACAGGTGCTCAAGAAACCGTTTTTGAATGAATGACTGATAAAGTTATAAACTCGAAATAAATCAACTGGCTGGGGCTATTTGCTTGCAGGAAGGGTACCACTAAACGGAACTGTAGCAAAGTCCCCCTCAAAACTGCCCCAAGCTCCCTTTCCCACAAGGGTGCAACTTCCATGGCCCCGCCTCAGGCTTGGCCCCTCCTGCAACTCTGTCACGTCCCCAGCAGCCAGATTTCAATCAGCTTCCTCGCCAGCCAGCGATATTCATCTCTCCACCTCTCCTGACCAGAAAGGCGTAAAGCTGGCTGCGTTCCAAACACCGTTCTTTTTGCTGAGGCAGCCACAGCACTGTAACTGGATTTTTTTTTTTTTACTTTAATTAAGTAAAATAATCTTTACAAGCATAGTAGATGTTTTGTTAATCCCAGGGTCTGGGCAGGCTGAGGTCAGGGCCCTAGCTTGAGCATCCGAAGCTCCCCTCTTCCCCCAACCCCTCCCAAGGGACCTATTTTGGGAGCCTGGCTCCGGAGCCTGAGTCTTTTTTGGGCTCATGTTTTCCTCTTATGAGTACAGCCAAGTTGCTGGAGACTGAGGCAGAGCCCAGGCAAGTAGTAAAGATCTTAATGAAGATCTGCAGAGATCCCAGGCAAAACCATTCTTCCAAGAAGTGCTGGCTTCATTCGTGGAATCCCAGGTGGGGTTTTGGCCTCAGCCCATGCAGCAAGTGGGGCATCTCGGGGCAGGACCAGGACGCCTGCGACGCACGGCCCAAGGGCCATCATGCAGATGGGGCTGTCCTGCTAGCACCTGGGACCACCTTTACCTTCTTTGTCCTTGGGTCTTCTGCATCCAAGGACTCCGTTTCTTTCTCCTGCCTGGCTGGTGATGAGGTGCTTTCTTCCACGCCCTCCTGCTCCTCTTTTCCAGCCTTACCAGAGAAGAACATAACAAACCAAATCAACGGTGAGCAGTGGCAGAGGAGAGAGGGAGCACCGGGAGAGAACACAGTGCAGATAATGGTCCTCAGGTGGTCTCAGAGGCACCTTGTCCTTCATCCTCACCAAACCCCTTGGAGGCAGGCGCCTTTCCTTTTATAGTTGAGGAAATGAAGGATCAGAGAGGTTAAGTAATTTGCTCAAATCACACAGACAAGTGGAGGCACCAAAATGTCTCAAGGGTTGGACTGACGTCTTTAGTGCCGCAGAAATCTCTGGCAAACTGGGTGTTTTCACAGTTGTGAAACCTACAGGCAGGGAGAGTGAGTAAAGGAACCAAGGGTAAACTGGCCCTGGGGTTGACAACCATTGTGGTGACATCTCCCCCTCAAAAGATCTCTTTTGGCCATAAAAATCACATCCAGGCCACTTACGAGTAGGAAGGGGGTTGTCAGCCAACCAGTGTCCCCCTCAACCTTTTTTCTGTCCTCTCTCTGACCTAGAGCTATAGCCCCAATTAGCAACCCCCTCCCTTCTTCCTTCCTTCTATTCTCTCCCTCAGAGTCAGTCCCTCATGAGAGTTAGTGCTCCTGTCTGAGAAACTGAACAAGCGAAAGCAGGTGTTTGGTTTGGGAATTAAGATCTCTGACCATCCTTGAGAACAGGAGTCAGCAAACTCTCATCCTCAAGCCAATCCGAACCAGTGCCTCTTTTGATATAATCAGTGAATTAACAAGTCTTCCAAATTTTAAATAACTGCATTTTAAACGATTACATCAGTGCCCACATAGTACCCTCACTTTGGCTTCTTGGCCCACATAGCCTAAAATATTTATGGTCTGGTATTTTGTAGGAAAAGTTTGCCAATCCCCATTTTAGAAGTTTTTGGAGAATATTCTCCCATGACTTCAACATTGGCCCCCAGATCAGTGACTCTCCCTGGACTTTCTCGAGGGTATGTTGCATTTTCTTAACAATTTTGGCTGAGGTTCTAAGTAATGACTCGAGTTCTGATTTCTTCTGAGCAGACACACCTCTCTGGAGTTGACAAGGAGCCAGCTGGGGCAGGAGCTCAGGGCTGACTGGTTTAACCAGTTATGGTCAGACAGGGGAAGAAAGCTGAAATCCTTCTGTCCTTGCTCTTTGTGGCATTTGGAGCAAAAGAGTCCACTGTATGCTCTGCTCCAGTCTTCTAAGCTAACCTAAGTGCAAAGCAGCTCCAAAATGTCTTTTTAGCCATCGGAACCCATAGCGTCTACCAGCAGGAGATCTCTTTATTTTATCTCCCTGAATAAGCTATGGCCCTCCCTCGTCCAAGTAAGTAATCCTCACCCACCCCAAGCAATTCCTACGACCACACTCCTACATCAACACAACAGAGACCTCCCTGCCCCAGTTCAAGCTGGGAGAGGCAGGACAGCCTGGCTGGCTGGAAGCACCTTGCCAGTTGGATCCCGGTGCTTCCTCCCTGCAGACAAAGGAAATGCAGCAGTGCCTTCAGTGCACCCTGTGCCCTGGGATCATATGAGAGTAGCAGCTTAAGGCAAACCAACAAAAGCAACAATGCACCCAGCTGCCCACACCAGCTCACAGACTAAGATATTAGGTCCCAACTATTGCAAGCAGAGATCCACCGCCACAGATATAAGACTACTGGTAAGCCACCTCCTAACTGTTCTCCCCTTTCTCCTCTGTAGCCTCCTCCCAAGTCTATTCTCCCCAAGGTGATCAAGAACGATCACTCAATAATGCAACAACTATCATAACCTCACTGCACCTTCTTGCTTAAATATTTCATTTGTTTCCCCTTGCACCTGGGATGAAGACAAATCCATAACCTGCCTACAAGGCCTTGCATGATATGACCCATTGACAAACCAGATATACCTCCCGCCATTCTAACCCTGGCTGTCTCTGATCCAACACACTGGCCTCCAGCCACAGGGCCTTTGTACATGTTGTTCTGCTTTCCTTCCTTTTCTTTTTACCTTTTTTTAAAAAGATTTTATTTATTTATTTATTTGACACAGAGAGAGAGATCACAAGTAGGCAGAGAGGCATGCAGAGGGGGAGGAGGGAGCAGGCTCCCCACTAAGCAGAGAGCCCGATGCGGGGCTCGATCCCAGGACCCTGAGATCATGACCTGAGCTGAAGGCAGAGTCTTAATGCACTGAGCCACCCAGGCGCCCCTCTCCTTCCTTTTCACTCAGTGAAACCCACCATTCCTTCAAGTCTCAACAGTCACATCCTAACCCAGGTAGGCCTCTGATCTGTCACAGGCATATACTCCATTGCCTTCTTAGCACTCAACACACGTGCTCCTCTACTCATATTAGGAACTGATGAGTAGTCTTTCCACTAGACCTGAGCTCCATGAGATCGGGGTCATTTCAGCTTTCACTCAGAACCGCAGCCCCAGTGCTAGGTGCTCTGTGGACATGAGTCTATAAAAAAGAGGAGACCTGAAGGCTTAAAGGAGGCGGCAGAATAGTTAATTAGGGTCACACTTGCCTCGCATGCTTGAGTCTCTGTCTAGGCTCTGAACTCAGAATGAATAGTTCTTCTATTTTTCCGTCCTATGGACTGTTTATACTGGGGGCTGCATTCTAGGGACCCCTGGGCTCCACCTGGTCCACAGACATGTTTTGGCCTATACAATTTCTAAAATGTGGGAAATTTCACAGATATCTGGACTTTGGTGCTGCTCCTCCAAAAATGGGGGCTCTAACAGCACAGGACATGCAGTCCTGAATGGCGGCCATAAAATGGAGCCGAGCAGTGGCTAACTGCCCCCAACAGAAAGGTCCCTCCTCCCTGGTCTGCCATAGCCCTTTGTCTCCATGTTGGCTTCACGCCTATTACCTGGTCCATATCCCCTGCCTGGCTTCCCTTCTCCAAGCATCCGGGTCTGTAACCCTTGACTGCTCTTCTTTCCTGTGTTCACTGTACTCAGTCACTTGATTTCTTTCATCCTATCTGCGGTCTGTGGTCAAGGTTGGGTCCCACGGGTGGACCTGGCCCCAACACCGAGCAGCACACATACTGGCCTCTCCAGCACAGGAACTTTCTCTGGAGATCTTGGAAGTTTCAAATGAGCACAAGCTCATTAAGTCCTACGACTGCCTCATGATCACACTCATTTCACAAATGAGAAAACTGAGGCAGAGAAGAACAGGGTGTGACCTGGTTCTCAGAAGCCAGGCCTGTCTCCAGGGTCCGGGTTCAGTCATTCCTTCCTTCCTTCAGCAAATACTTACTGAACACCTGTTCTGAGTCAAGGCCTCATCTGAGGGTCTGGGGACTTAGCAGTGAGCACTGCAGACAAAAATTCCTGCCCTCTGGAGGTTACATCTGGGGGGAGGAAGAGACAGACACTAAATAAAGACAGACATCAGGGGATAGGTTGGACCTAGGAAAAGTATGCAGGGAAGGAGGGGAAGCAGGCTGGGACATTGTGGTTTTACGTAGTGGTATTCCTGGCCAGAAATACACTTGGAGAGAGTATGGCAACAAGTAAACACAAAGGAGGGGAGGAGGGAGCCTCGTGGACTTCGGGGAGGGGGGGTGCCAAGGCAGGTGAACACATGTAAAGGCCCTTGTGGTGGGAGGGGCCCAGTATATCAGGAGAAAGGCAAGGACACTGCCCTCAGGCCTGTTGCCTTCCAGATCCAAGTTTAGTCATTGCCATCATCTAATTCCTGGGGCAGCCCTGGGGGGCTGGGGCTGTTTTCAAGATTGTGATACACAGTTTGAGGTCAGTGAGGAAGACTTGGTTCTGCTGATATTCCTCCAACTGGTATTGGGCTTCCTGGCTCTGAACCCACTGAAGCAATCCTCTGGGGACCCCAGCAAGTCCCTTCTGACTGCACTCTGGGGCTGTTAGAGGCAGAACCAGCCAGAGAGACAGAACTTGGGGAAACCCATGGGGTTTTCTGGGCATCTGTTTTTGCATCAGGGCTCGGGGCACGACCCACAGTATGTGTCACCTGAAAAGGGCCAACCGATGAAAGCAGGTAGGTCAAACAGTGGGAGCAGCCAGCTCACTGAAGAAGGGCGGCAGAAGTAGGGGTGCACTGGAAGGGGGCAGCTCCACCCCTTTGCCATGGGGACACAGGTTTCTAGGCTGCTGGCGTGTGGCTGAGGTCTAGGCTGAAACTCCTGCCCAAGGGGCTGTTGCTTTCTGTCCCTCTGAGCCTCTTCCTAAGGCACTGACCCATCACTAGCTCCTTTGATCCCTCCAAGTATAGACACGCTTCTTAAAAACATCCTCTGGGGTGCCTGGGTGGCTCATTCGATTAAGCATCTGCCTTCAGCTCAGGTCATGATCCCAGAGTCCTGGGATGGAGTTCTGCATCAGGCTCCCTGCTCAGTGGAGAGCCTGCTTCTCCCTTTCCCTCTGCCTGCTGCTCTGCCTACCTGTGCTCTATATCTCTCTATCAAATAAACAAAGAAAATCTTAAAAACAAAAATCCTCAGGTTCAGAGGTCCTCAAGATTCAATTCAAATTCTCAGGGAGGCACCCGAGGGCCTTCCACCCAGGTCCCTAATCTCATCTCCTGAGCTCTCCCTGCTATGCCAGTCAGAAGAAACTGTGGCAGACTTTGAGCTGGGCAAAAAAGACAACAGGGTGTTCTTTCCATGGAATGCTGGGCAGTTCGTTGTCTAGCAGACTCCCTCCAGGAGGTCTGGTCCCACAGGAGTCTTCACCTTTTGTTATCGTGAGCTGAAGTCTTACAGCCCTGTAAATTGCAGAAGACGGAGAGTAGGGCAAACAATTCTCATTCATAGAGATGCAAGGGAATTTTATCTGGCGGAGATGCCACTGGCTTCCCACGCCCATGGAAGAGGCCAGTTTTCGATCTGTTAGCAAATTCACTTCTGTGTTCCCGAGCACCTCTCCATGTTGCCAGCTTTCTGGATTCTCCTCTAGACCAGCATTTACATCTTGCCGGCACCCTCATTAATTCACGAGTCAAATAACATCTTTGACAAGTATTCATTTTACGTTTGCACAAGAGACTTTACTTCTTAAAGACATTATTCTTTAAGACGCCCTAAAGATGCCGCCACACGGAGTATTTGCAGGTTCTTGGAAACAGTCTTCCTTTCTTGCTTTTGCCCTCACTGTTTCCCACATTGCTTTTTTCCCCATGCCCGGCTCACACATCACCTCTGTGCAGCTTTCCCTGTCCCTGCGCGGAGGGAACGTCCCCGGAGCAGCTCATCCGCTGCTCTGCTCTGGCACGGGCCCCACTGAATGTCAATCATTTTTGTAGCTCTCCTTCCACCATGAGACCTTGGTCTTCGCCACAGCATGGACCCTGCCCCACTCACCTCTGGACGCCCTGCGCCTAGCACACTGCCTGGCCAAGTGGCCAAGTGCATGGAGGAGTAAAGGCAGTAGTGGACAAACACGTGACTCTTCAGTGTCCCTGGAGTCGAGAACTCTTATTTCGACTTTGTCCCTGTCACTAAGTCCTGGGTCAGGCTAGGAAATACGCATGTAGGATTTTTAAAGCTGGGTTCTTTATGCAGACGCACCCTGCTCCCCATCCTCCTCTATCCTGCTCCTACCTAAACGTACGTGGTTTGGGCAAGAAGGAAGCGTAAGCCCAGTGAGAGGGTGAATTTTGTACCGTGAGTCCTCACGACCCGCCGTGTGAACTACAGCTAGGCAGTATGTTACAAGCCCTTTCAGACGCATGGATGAAAGGGGCCAGCCAACGGCTGAGCATTTTTATTACAGTGGAAATAAAGCTCTGGACACTGTCCAGAGCAGCACACCAAGCTCTGGGCACCCAGGGTGAGTTTGTGGGTGGTGGCTGCTTCTCTTTACCGCCTCTCATCAAACCCCAAGATCAGCAGATGCTTTGGGCAGGAGAAAGGATGGAGCAGACCAAAGATCTCACCTCCCTGGGCGGAGTGCGGTGGTGCAAACACCGCGGGACCCCTCCAGCCCAGACACACACAGGACCACAGAAGGCCTCTGTGACACATCACTGCCTAAATTCCAGCCACAGCAGCAGCGTGCCGAGGGATTTGGAGCCCCAACGCTCTGCTGTTTGCAGACAGTGTGGCCAACTAACTTAGGCTCTCTGTGCCTCAGTTCCCTCATCCATAGCCATAATCGTATTATTACCCATATTACCTCACCATGGTTGCTGTGAAGATTAAATACCTTGATTGAGATAAGGTGCTTGGTTCAGTGCCTGGCACAGAGTCAACCTTCAGTAAGTGCTTCATTCAATAAAAGTGCACCATCATTATGTTAACACTGCCCTGCCCGGGAACCTGCCTCTCCTTACCTGGGGGAGAGAGTGCGTCATTACCTCATTCCCCGCCATCCTGCTTTCTCTTCTATCACCAGCTCCTTCTGGATCTCTGTCGGGTCTCTTGGTTCTGTTCTTCTCACTCGGCTTCGACCTGGTGCTCTCAGGGGCACCAGTGACCTTCGGCTCCAGCCCGTCTTCTTTGCCTGAGTCCTCGGTGTGGGGGTGTCTGCTCTCCCGCAGTCTGGCCTCCTCCCTCCTCCTGGACCTCCCGGGAGCATCCTGCTGCTGCTGCTTTACGTACTTGTCTGACTTTCCCTTGGGCTCCTTCCGGTAGTAGCCCTCTTCTCGGCTTTTGTAGCCCGAGGCAGAGTGCAGCAGGCTGGGGGACCCCGGCCTCAGATGCTTTTCTCGGTGGCCCCTCCCTCCTTCGAGCCGCTCCTCTAACTCGGCTTTGTCCAGTTGCCAGGGGTAGTGTTTGCGATCGTGCGTCCACATGTCTGCCCTGTCCCTCTTGTCCTCCCCGTTCTCCCTCCAGGGGCCCGGGTCTCGCTCTTCCTCCCTCCTGGCATAGGGCGAGTGCTCCCATGAGTCCCGGCTGCTGCCCCAGTCGGCCCGGGTGGGGCCCAGTGGGCTGTGGGAAGAGCTGCAGGAGGTGAAGCTCGGAGTGTGGGACCTCGGGGACAGCGACCGGCTCACGGGACTGCGAGACCGTGGCCTTTCTGGGCCATATCTGTTAGGGAGCAAAGGAGTGGGTTTTAGAATATGCACATCCCCGGCCCCCATACACAGACATGCCCAGTTCCTTGCATGGACACACCGCACACATAACCCCATAACACATGTGGCCATTTGCTCTTCACCACAGCTGTACAAAAGACACAGAGTGCTACAGGAGAAAGCTCTTCCTCCTCTGGGCTTCTAGGAGGATTTTCCCTAAGGACAGTCCTGGTCATCTCTGTCCCTCTACTCATTCTGCTCCTGGGAACTGGCATAAATAATTGGACTGGTTTGGCTCCACTCCATCTTTGTTCCTCTTGGAAGGAAGCTAGGCTCAGGGGGTGGGCAACACTCCTCCTGGGGTGTGGAGAGGTTGCCCTGGTCCAGCCTGGTGGGCAAGGCTGCCTGACCCTGGGGTTCAATGGTCCAGCCTCTTGACTACAAGACCAAAGCCACAACCCACCTGGTCTCTACTGTAATGGCGGCCTCTTGGCCGTCATTTGTCTTGTTTACTTCTCATCTCAGTTTGTTCAGATCCTAGGCATGGTAGAAGGATGCTAATTACTGGGGGGACGAGAGTGAGGAGGCCAGACTCAGAGATCCGAAACCAAAGAACGAGGAAGGCATGTTAGGGTTGGAGGTTCGGAACCTTAGAGCTCCGACCTGCTCGTGTTTCAGATGAAGAAACTGAATCCCAGAAAAGGACCTTAATCTGCCTAAGATTCAGCAAGACCTCCTAGTTCCTCCCGACAGTTCACCACGGAGCGGCAAGCCGCAGGGTATGGCTTTATATGTATCTTTTTAAAAAACTCAAACAACCATTAAAAAAAAAATCCCAAATAAATGGAAATCCCAAATCCAAGCAGCTACATAGAAAGATACACAAACATATGAACACACACTTTCTCTTTCCCTCTCTCCTCTTCCTGAAGGTTGTTTGGTTATTAAGAAGATCTACTTAATCGTATATATATATCCTTTATTGTAAAAGAATAGACGATTTTCCCAAATACAGGAAACCCATGCAGCCCTGACTGACCAGGGGACACCCGTATGTGGCTCACTGGGACCAGGCTGCCTCGACCACCAGCGGGGAATCAGCCTGGACACTGTCCTTTGCAGTGACGTTAAAGCGCCACCTGTGGCAGCAGTGGGTAAGAACCACAGATTCTGCTCTACTCTGCTCTCCAGAGGGATGGGGTCTTTGTGGGGCAGCAGCAGTGGGAAACTTGTAGCCCCCTCCTGGTATGGTCACAATTTCAGTTGGAAGAAATAAATTTGAAAACTGGATGCATTCCATCTTCAGAGGAAGTCACTGGTCAAGTCCCCACTTTTTTTTGGGTGGGGGCGGGAGGGTGGTTCCCCTACGTTCCTCTTCCTACATCTACATTCACCCCATGAAAAATCAACAGGTGGCTATAAAAGGAACACACACACACACACACACACACACACCTACTTTCAGACTGTTTTAGCAGGAGTGTACACTTGCCCCAAAGGGCTAAATATCAACAGAACCCCTCCTCTATATATTGCCCCCCGACAAAGGACAAGCTGATGAGAGGAAGCCTACCATTTTGCATTTTCCTGAGGCTTACCCTGAGCAGAACTGATGCCTTCCATCAGGCACGTGGAAAAGGAGGGCCCCAAAAAGGCTGACGGACAGGGCAGGGGCAAGGGCAGGACACAGTGTGACTGAATAACCCCTACGAATAAGAGACAGGAGAGCATCCAGCTGCCCAGAATCCGCCCTGATGCCCAGGGCTGAGGCCTCACCTGTCCGCTTCCCGGAACATGTCCCTCTCCCTCTGGGAATGCATGTCCTGGATGATGGCAGCCACAGTTTTCCCAGGTTTCTAGGCAAAGTCAGAGAGGTCATTGTCAGACCAGAGATGGCCATGCAGACGCCGAAGAGAAGCAACAAGGACTCAGGTGCATGGTCCGGTCTACCCAAGGGGAACACAGTACCTTCTTAGAGGAAGAAAAAGTTTAATCCAGGGCGTGAGGAGTGTGAGCAGGACGCTGAATGGAGCGGCCCTGACATTTTGGGTACCTCTTTATCACAGAACACCACGAACATACACAAAAGCACAGAGAATGGTATTTTGAACCTCCATGCTCCGTTTGCATTGTCAACAATTCTGACCAATCTAGTTCATCTGTACCCCCACCCACTTCCCCACCCCACAGAATACTCTGAAGCAAATCCCAGCCGTAGATCTTTTCACTCATCCTATGAAGACACTGACGTGGCTCAGTAACCCCACAGGGGGACCATCCATGGTGCTCATGGTCAATGCATCTTGCTGCTTTCAGACAAGGGTGAGAGTCCAAGCCCCAGACTGCCCAAGGGAAGCGCTGGCATCCTGGAGCGATGCCCCTGGACTTGAGGATCTCAACCCAGAAAGAACAGCTTAGCTCCGCCTCCAGCTGGCTGGGTGATCTGGGGTCAAGGCTTGCTGTCTGTGGGAGACTCCCTCCCTCCGCCTAGAAAGGTGAGATAATGAGGCCCATCTGGCATCCACCAGCAGCCTCGAGGCATGGCGGCACTGCGGGCTATGCTGATAAAAGTCACAGGTGCTTGGCCTACATAAAAGGAGCTGCGGGAAGCTTTCCTCTGACCCTTCTGTGGCTGTTTTCCATGTCTCAAAAGTCCCAGGAAGATGCTGAAACCTTCCTTATGAACCTGAACCTGTCACAGCCAGGCCCTGCCACAGCAGCCCTGACCCTTCTCGACATTACTGTGCTTCCCGGGGTCTTAGTTCCTTCTCAGCCGACTCCTTCCTCCCGGACACCCTCTCTGTTGAGCTGATTCACCTCAGCCTTCAAGCCCTACTCGGCAATCGTTCCCTGCTTTACACAAGCCAGTCACACTGCCTTTTGCCACTGAACTTCTAGGAGCTCCAGAGTGATGCACTCATGTTTAAGTCTTGTATAATTTCCAGAGGAACAGCCTGTCTCTCCAGTTACACAGCAAACTTGCCAGCCCTCAGTACCGTGTCTTAGCTGGAGAAAACCCTCAGTCACCACTTGCTGATTGAACCTTCCTGAGAGTACCATGGAACATACCCAAGAATGCTTCTCGGGGCCGAAGACACTCTCTGTGGCTGGAAGGCTGACAAGACCAGCGGCTGTGAAACCAGGCTTTCTGCCCCCAAACCGCCTGGGACCCTCAACCCCACCCCAAATCTCTCAGGGAAATCTCTGGCCAAGGGAACCTAAAAACTCCCCTGACGCTTCTCCAAAGCAGTAACTGGGAGACACTGGTTTAAATTAGCCCAAGTTCCCTTCCGCATGTAAGACACCATGGTTCTGGAGAACTCTCTCTAGAACAGCCCAAAACAGAGCTCATTCTTCTCGTCCAAATCTGCAGGAAGAAAAAACTCACTTTTTATTGATCCTTCTGATTTGGTCTTTCTCATTCCGTGAAAGATTCTGCTCCAAGTGCCCTGAGGAATAGAGCCTCTGCCACAAAGAGGGTATGGGGAGACCTGATGGCCAGCGCAAGGAAACATTCAGGGGAGGTGATGAGAGATACCTTAAATCTCTCCTTTTTCTCCCTCCACTTTGCCTGGTGAGCTAAAGGTAAAGGTAGAGGAAAAACAACAATCAAAATACCCCCCCACCTCTGCAAGTTCTGGTGGGACCCCAAGTGGGGCCCTCCGTGGCCCAGAGACGCGTAGAGATGGTGTTTTGATGTCTACCTCCCCAGTAGCCACTCCCCCTCCTCCACCCTGCCCTGAGGTGACACAGGCCTGGCCAGCCACGGCCTGGCCTTCCCTAGCACAGAGATTGGCTCAGGGAAGGACATGTGTTCAGAACGAGCCGGATCACGATCACGGTGGCTCTCGAGACGTCTGAGGAAGCTACTCCAAAAAACCCAGGCTCTCTTGTCCCAGGAACAGAACGTGGAGGAAGAGAAGCCAGACGGCAGCAGTGGATGAAGCCATCACGCCACCTAGAGGAGGGAGGCTGGGGCTGCCCGGCCACCCAGGGAGACCCTCAAAACAAAGCCAAGCAAACAGAAGAAGGCAGAGTGGAGAAGAGCCAAGTCCTAAGGATATCACTGAGCAGAAGCCAGCTGCACCTGCAGCCACGGCCACTCCTGGCCTTTTCATTTACACAAGCCAATAAATCCCCCCCTTTAAAAAAAAAAAAAACACGAAACACTTTAGTGCGTAAGCTTAAAGGAGATAGTTTTCTGTCACTTGCAGAGACAGTCCCAGCTGATTCACACCAACATAGGGACCACGATGCATGCGTTCCTATGTGGCTGCGGTGGGTTTTGAGATCTTTCTCACAGAGGCATCGTGACAGCTTGGGAGCAGAAAATCCTTCGTAAAGGGCAGAAAACAACGTGTTCTAGTCCCTTGTTGCTCAAAGTGTGCTGTGAGAACCGGCAACACCTCCCGGGGAAGTGTTGGAAAGGCAGAATCACAGCCCTGCCCCACTTCTACCGAACCAGAAATTTTAACAGGACCTACAACTGATTTGTTCATACATAAAGTTTGAGAAACCCTATTAGAAAACTGTCTGCTACTTATGGGCTGGAGGACTAACGGCAAATTTCCCAACTTCTCACACGGACAGTGGAGATCCTACTGACACAACACAGAGGCGCAGACATACGCAAAGCCAAAACAGCCCCAGGTTTTGATCAGGGCTATTCCAGGCCCTATGATCTTGTGCAAGTCACTGTACTTCTTTGAGCCTCCATTTCCTTATCGGTTAAACCGAGATAACGAACACCTGTCTGACGAGACTTATGTCAGGATTAGAGTAGATGACATATGTGAAGTGTCTAGCCCATGACCTGACCCAGAGTACCAAGACTCAATTAAAAGTACCTATTCTTGGTATTACTGTTGTACTGTTATAATTACTGTCATTATCCACCCTACACACCTCCCAGAGGAAGGTGACCGCAAGACTCAAAGAGATAATACACGGGGGAAAAAAGTGCTTAAAACCAACGAACTCAACGTAGAGTCCTTTCCTGATCTGGTAAACTGAAGTTCATGCAGTTTAAACACCTTGTCCAAGCTCATCTAAGCAGGACTAGGTAAAACCCAGGTAGCACCAGCACCCTCCAATCTGGAATAGGTCACGTGGTTGTCGCTGGTTCTGTTTTCTCGTCCTTCCTCACGCCAGACTGTGAGCTCCTCCGCCAGCTTGCTGTGCCTATAACCATGGCACCTGGCCCAGCGCCCGCCCACAGTGGGCACCGAGTGAACATTTGCTGAGTGCAGACCTTGCCCATCTGACCTCTTTAACCCACGGTGTTTGCACCACCCCAAACCATCTCCCGCAGGAAGGTACTATGATGCCTTAGTTCCTTCATTTAAAAAGCTGAGTACTCCTGCTAATCCTAATCAGAATCTTACAATATTTCATTTAGAGACCGAAGATCCACTGGGAATTTAGTGCAGAAATTCAATTCTAGCTTCCAGGGGAGAATCCAGGAGAACAGAAACTTTGGCTGAGTCCACAATGGGATGGGATCTTTCATTTGTCTGAGCAAAGCAACATGCTTTCATTCCCCGGTAGGGGGGAAATGCCAGGTTCTGCTAGAATTGTTGGCAAAGGAACTTCAGAAGCAAAGTTGAATCAAGGCTTTGGTGACATTACTATCTCCACATGCAGACTTGTTAGAATGCTACCCTTAGCTATCAACAACCACTGAGCCTTTGTCTCCGGTCTTCAATCTTGAAGGCAGATTAAAGACACTAAAGGGTCTTGAACAAAATAGGCCCTCAGTAAATGTGGAATAAGCTTAAGTGAACTAGAAGGGCACTATTAAAATGGGAAAGTAGTGGGGCACCTGGGTGGCTCAGTGGGTTAAAGCCTCTGCCTTCGGTTCAGGTCATGATCCCAGGGTTCTGGGATCGAGCCCCGCATTGGGCTCTCCTCTCAGCGGGGAGCCTGCTTCCTCCTCTCTCTCTCTGCCTGCCTCTCTGACTACTTGTGACCTCTCTCTCTGTCAAATAAATAAAAAATATCTTTAAAAAATAAATAAATAAATAAAAATGGGAAAGTAGAAAGCACAAAATAAGAAGTAGATTTAAATAAAAATACAGCAACTTAATTACAATAAATCCAAATGGACTAAGTGCCCCAGTTAAGTGAGCTCCTTCCTGCAAACCATGAAGAAGACACAGTCTAAAGAAAAACATGGGTGAATGACCTTAAAAGAAACTTTCCACCACAGAAGATCCAAATGGAATGGCCAATGAACACAGGAGAAAGGGCTCACCTCAATTAGTAATCAGGAAAATAAAAATATAAATCATGATGGGGCACCTGGGTAGCTCAGTTGGTTAAGTGTCTGACTCTTGGTTTCTGTTCAGGTCATGATCTCAGGGTTCTGAGATGGAGCCCCATGTCAGGCTCCCTGCTCAGTAGGGGCTCTGCTTCTCTCCTCCTCCCTTTGTTCCTCCCCCCACTCATGTGTACTCGCTCTCTCTCTAAAACAAATAAATCTTTTAGAAAAAGTAAAAAATAAAACCATGATAAACCAATATACATTTCCAGATAGGCAAAAATCAAAAAGTCATCTAATAAAATGTTAGTAAGAATGCATACCACTGAGAACTCTTACTCTAGCAGGAACGTAAATCTGGGACAACTGATTTTTTTTTAAGATTTTATTTATTCATTTGACAGACAGAGATCACAGTAGGCAGAGAGGGGTGGGGGGAAGCAGGCTCCCTGCTGAGCAGAGAACCCAACGTGAGGCTTGATCCCAGGACCCTGGGATTGTGACCTGAGCCAAAGGCAGAGGGTTTAACCCACTGAGCCACCCAGGCACCCCTGGGACAACTGATTTTGAAAAGGGCTTGCTGGTAAAGTTCAGGGTAAGCATGCCTTGAGATGCAGCAATTCTACTCCTAATTACATGTGTGCCCCTCGTTATACCTCATGTACGTATATACCAGGATACCATGTTCACGAATGTTTACAGAGTGTAAACCTGGCGATTCACAGACCTGTACCCCTGGGGCTAATAATATATTATATGTTTATAAAAAAAAAAAAAAAAAGAATGTTTACAGTGACTTGTCCCTAATACCCTAAAACTGGAAACAGCCCAAATGTCCATCAACAGTGGAACATATAAATACATAGTCACACAATGGAAATTTATGTAACAATGAGAATAAACAGATACACCCAGCATGGATGGCAGAAGTTGAATGAAAGAACACAACGAGCGTGATTCCATTCATGTAAAGTTCAAAATTAGGTAAAACTAAATGCTAATGGTAAGGGAGGCAGAAATGGGTTGTTGAACTCTAAGGAAAAGCAAGGAAATGATCATTCTCAGTTAGGAGAGTGGAGAGGGACGGGTGGAGCTTGTGGAGGGATTCAGAGGGGCTTCTGGGTGCCGCTGGTGATGTATTTCTTGACTTTGGTGGTAGTTTTATGGGATTTATGAGATTTCAACCATTACTACTTATTTGTATTTATTTGAGGTGCAGGGGAAGCAGAGAGGGAGGGGCCAGCGGACTCCACACTGAGCGCAGAGCCCCACAAGGGGCTTGAGATTGTGACCTGAGCCGAAATCAGGAGTCAGAGGCTTAACTGACTGAGCCACCCAGGTGCCCCCATTACTACTTTTTAAACTGCACAATACATAAATTAGTCATTTTTCTGAATGTATGTTATACCTCACAATAAAATAAGGAAAAAGAAAATAAAAAAGAAGAGACAAACGTAGAACAAGCTAACACAGAAACAAAAGCCCTGTTTGGAATTATCTGAATTCACCCCTGACTGTGGCCAATACAGTCATGCGCTGCTTAGAAGGATTTCTATGGGGCTGAAGACATAATTATAGAGGACAGAGAAGAGAAGAAGCAATCAGGGCGGGGTGGCAGTGAGAGAGGAAGAGAAAATATTGAAGCTCTGTATGGGCAGAGAAGGAGGTTATATTCAGAGGAGGTTATATTCAGAGCTTGGAGCTCCCACCTCTGAAATGCAAACACCTTTCCCTTCTTCCTTCATCCTTCAAAAGACTTCCCTTGTAAGTCTTTCCTCAAGACCCCTCCTCGAGTAGCATGTAGTTAGTTATGCTGTCTCCAGCATCCCTTTGCATTTTGTACTTATCTTAATAAGCATTTTTCTTGCCATGTTTTAAGGTTGGCCTTCCCATGTGATATTCCCAAAGGCAGTAGGTAATCTCTGGATGTTTTCCTGCCCCCTCCTTCCCGCCAGTACTTAGGCCAGTGCCCCACAAGGAGACACACAGCCGATGTTGCCGAGTGATGAAACAATGGGAGAATGCTTTACCTTCAGCTGTAATTCCTTGTATCTCTTGGACATCCGGATGAGCAACTTCTCACCGTTGATCACAGCAGATTTTTCTTGGTAATACTGGACCATAGCCTGGGCAGCTTCTGTGTAAGCCATCTCTAAAAAGGCCTAGGAAAAAAATGGAAGGACTTAAGCTGAAGCTGACGGGAATGGTCTTTTTTTGTTGTTGGGGCGGCGGGGGGCACAGAGGGAGAGGGAAGAGAGAGAATCTTGAACAGGCTCCACACCCAGCACAGAGCCTGACAAGGGGCGGATCATGACCTGAGCCGAAATCAAGAGTCAGATGCTTAACCATCTGAGCCCCCCAGGCACCCCTGATGTGAATGGTCTTAAACAAAAGTCAGTACTAGACGTAATTCCATGTCTATGAAGTTCAAGAATAGGCAAAATGAATCAATGCTGATAGATGTTAGAGCTGAGCTTCCCTCTGGGGCGGGGGTGGGGTTCTGACTGGGTGGGGAATGAGGAAACCTTCTGAGGTTCTTTGGAAATGTCCCCTCTCCTGACCTGCGTGGTAATTACATGGGTGTACACATGTAGAAAATTAATGGAGTTGTACACTTAAGACTAGTACACTTTAGAGTATGTATTTTATACCTCAATAAAAAGAAAAAAGATCAGGACAAGAAGCTTTGATCCCATCTGTTCAAAGAGACCTATTTATTAACTTCACCCAAAGAGCTCATTATAAGACGGCCCCTCTCCTAATCCCCCTGGTTACCAATAATTCTTAAATTCTCACTATCCATCCTGGGCCACATCATGCCACAGGAGCCCCCTTGGGATGGGAGAATCCATTAACCCACAGTTCTCTGAGGGGATGTAGTGGGGAGAGTGAGTCTTGTACAAGTGACCTTGGGCTGATCCCTGCAAAATTTGCTATTTTGTCACAATGAGGGTAGGAGACAGAGACACAGCCATGAGTCTCTGAGTTCTCATTTTCTTTGCAGGGAAAGAAAAATACTAAACAACTCAGGGGCTCCCAAGGCTTGAAAGAAAGCCATGGCTTTCTGAGTTACAGAGAGGAGAAAACCCTCAGTTACAGCTCTATAGCATATTCCCTCTTTATTTAACTGTTCTGATAAAACACACACAAAATGGGCTTTTGCATTCAATCAGTATCTCCGGAGAGTTTCTAAATAGACTGTATTGACTGACCCGCCAGTTTACCCCAAAAGCAGCTGTGGCGGGTTCATCCTGTTACCATTTCTTAGATTGCTTTGGTTTGTACTATACACACAGCACACGGTCCCTTGATGTTGAAAAGGGAAAGTGGTCTCGTGACTAGGGAGCCCTCATTGTGGGTCCCTACACTTACAGTTCCTTTGAACCGAGTGGGCTAACCAAGCTCGTCTTCCCTCCTTCCCTCGCATCTGTTTCTGAATTTCAGAGATGCTTTTCCCTGCTGTCACAGTCTATGCAGATGTGTGGGAGATGAAGAAGTCAACATTCTTTACGGTTCTATTTCGGATCCTGTCACCCAGCTTTCTAAGTGCCTCTTTCTTGATGCAAACATTTTAGCACCTCCAGTTCTCAACTGTCAGATGGGAATAATACTAATTCAGGGAATCTCACTGCATTAACGTTGCAAGCTGAATTCTGTACATTTATCCAAAATAGAAGTCTGAGCAGTCCGAGCAAAGGGATGAAGTGAGTAGTCCAAGCCCATTTTGATGGAAGAAGACCACCTGTGATCTGACGTGGCTCAGAGTCTCTAAAGTTCATGTGTTAATTAAGAAAAGAACTTCCTGGGGCCCCTGGATGGCTCAGCCAGTTGAGTTCCCCACTCTCAGTTTGGGCTCAGGTCATGATCTCAAAGTGGTGGGATCGAGCCCCGCATTAGGCTCTGTGCTCAGTGTGGAGTCCGCTCAAGATTCTTTCCCTCTCTCTGTGCCCCTCCCCTTACTCACACTCTTTCTCTCTCTCTCTAAATAAATGAATAAAATCTTAAAAAAGAAAAGAATGTCTATGTCTGCCCCTTTGGTTCATAAAGTAAAAATATTTATTAACACTAAACATAAAATATTCTTATTCCTGGCCATTTCTCTGTATAAACTTATCCTTTCACTCTAGAAGCAACGACAGCCATATTAACCCCCAAGTTCTCACTCAACCCCCATGGGTTAAGGGTTCTTTGCCCTTTAGACTTACCAGGCACCCATCAATTCCCACCCACTCTCCTGCTACAAGACCCAAGGGCTTCAGATGCTAACATCAAAGATCTCTGAAGACATTTGTTCACAGAGAGTTGTTGGCTCACTCCAAACCCAGGCTTTCAGATACGAGAACCTTAGATGGTAAGACTGTAGCATTAACTCAGGGGGTTTGTAATACAGTGAAAAGATTCGAGTTTATGGGTTTCTATGTTGGGGGCCAGTTAGCTTTTCCATGTTATTGAGTCCCTCATCCCAAAGTACCTCCTTACCTCCAGGCTACTCACAGAGGCCAGTGCCCATCACAAGGAGGGTAAGGTGAGACCAGGGTAAGCAAAACACCACCAACAAACAAAACCTCTGTGCTATACCAACAAGAGGCCAGCTGTGTATTACCTCTTTATTTTCAGAATAGCTTCTCTCTCTCTCTTTTTTTTTAAGATTTTATTTATTTATTTGAGAGAGAGACAACAGAGCAGGAGGGAGGAGCAGAGAGAAAGCAGGCTCCCCACTGAGCAGGGAGCCCAGTATAGTATGGGGCTTGGTCCTGGGATGCTGGGATCATGACCTGAGCTGAGGATATCTGCTTAACTGACCTAGCCACCCAGGAGCCCTAAGAATACCCTCTTTAAAAAAAAAATAGAAAATATATTATTTATTTGTCAGAGGGAGAGAGAGCACAAGCAGGGGGAGCGGCAGGCAGAGGGAGAAGCAGGCTCCCCGCTGAGCAAGGAGCCCAATGTGGGACTCGATCCCAGGACCCTGGGATTATGATCTGAGTGGAAGGCAGACACTTAACCGACTGTGCCACCCAGGTATCCCCCATGAATAGCTCCTTTTAAAAAAATTATGTAGTTCCCTCCACCAATATGTGGTCTATCTGGTACGTCCCAGTGTGAAAGTGCCCGACCTACCTGATTAGTGGACTTCATGAGGATGTAATTAGTGACCTTCCCAAAGGGCAGCCCCAGGTTAATGACGTCATTCTCCGTGCAGCTTCCTTCCGGGAGGTTGCAGATGTGCACCACGCGGCCGGCACCCGTTTTCCGCTGTGCAAACTGATGGGAACAGAGAGCTGTGGCTAGTCTTCCAAATACATTTCCCTCTGGCCTTCTGTTCCAGATGTCCCTAATGACCATCTTCCCCCCAATAATGATTGCAAAAGGATAATATGAAATTAATGCAGAAAAAGAATCCATTCCCAGATATGTATAAAATATCAATTTTATGCCACCCCGTTACAGGAAAGATTTCCAACATTTTAATGAGCAATCACATCCAGAATTGCCAGAGATGTGAACACATCGGCTTATCCCTGGGTCACTGGGGGCAGGCTACACGCTATGACCCCTTGAGAATACACTTGACCCATATTTAATAAAACTTGAAGTACAGATAGCCCAGGATCTTGACATTCCACTTTTGGAAATCTCTCCTACAGAAATAAATGCACCAATATATAAACACCTATGTTCAAGGACTCTGCAGTTATTTATAAGGTGGGGTAAAATTCTGGAAACAGCCTGGATGTCTAAGAGTAGGGGAATGTTTGAGTAAATGATGGTTCAAGCAGATAATGGAAGATGACAGAGCCATTAAAAGGCAGAGGTAAGTGAGCTGATAAGGAATAATTTTAAAGACAGTTCAGCAACAAAACAAGTTGCCAGACAGCACATGCCTTTTTTTGTTAAACATAATAAAAGGAGGGTAATTGAATTGGCATCCAGGCCAATGCCTTTTTTGTTAAAAAAAAAAAAAATCTATATGTGAGAAAGAGACACATCAAACAAGTGTAAAGTTTTGATCACCATTGGAACTTGGGGTTAATTTTATATTAATAGGACAGACTATATATATAGTCTGTCCTGTTCTGCACATTTGAAATTTTTCATAATGAAAAATTTTTCAAGGCTATCAGCACAGACAGAGAAAGGCAGGCAGGGAAGGGTATCTAGCAATTTGTCAACACTAGTTATCGTCAAAGAGCTGAACTGGAAAGAAGTAGGAGGAGAGAGGTTTTTTTAACATTTTTCTTATATACCTCGTATTGTGTGAGCACAGAAAAAAGAGCACAGTAAGGATTTGTAGGAACCTTATATATAGACAACCGTGACAACAACGCGTGGTTTAGGGCGGTGGCTTTCACAACGGTGTTAGCCTTGAATCCTTTCCGCAAATACAGGCTTGCTCAGCAGCCCAGTATACTCCACAAATAAGAGGAGCTGGGCTAGGCAAACCTGGGGGTCGGGCCCCCTGCCACCACCACCACCAGCCAGCAGCCCCAAGGGACCTCTGAGGAACACAGTTTGGAAGCCAAGAATGGGGCATAATCAAAGTTTCGGGAAGGAGATGTTTGGTCTGTGCAAACCTTAATCAGCCTGGGAGTCTCTGGGAGGTTCAAGAATGAGTAACCAGAAGCCAATCCAGTGTGGAAGAGAAGGATGCAATTTTCCAGACCTGAAACATGGTCTAATAGCATAGCCCACATTTGCATAATCACCATATTCTATGAGAAAGTGAACTTCAACATCTAATTACATTTGATGTGGGTCTCATCCCTCGCGAGGGCTAATATTTGGGTAATTCTATCACAAAGAGCCCTCATTTGTCTCATCTGGGCTGAGGACAATTAGAGTCAGTACAAATTTCCTTTCACGGCTCAGCCCTGAATTGGAGAAACCCAAGTGCCCCTTGCAGACCACCCCCTCCACCATGTCCAGAGGTCAAGCACTTTCCCAAAAAGGAATGGGATTGAGCGTCTGGCACAGGCAGCTTCCAGAACATCCCTGCGACTCCACTGAGTGCAAACAGAGTTCTTCGTAAATGATGAGACTTAAGTCTGAGCCTGGCTAACAAGAGCTGAACTCTTCTCCAGAATGACCACAAAGATGCGGGACCTTTGCTTCTCCCTTAGGGTGAGCGGTCCGCACAAAGACCACAGACCCAGCTGAGGGCCGAAGCAGGGAAATGTGGCTGGTCCTCAGAGTTTATCACCAGGCAGGCTGAGCTGGGTGCTCTGCCCGCCCCCCTCCAAACAAGCACGTTTCTGCCCCATGTGACTCTGCTGTGGTCAGCCTGGGCTAACTCGTGCTCGGATGACAGGGCAGACACACAGAACCACAGGGTCGTTTCTGGGCCACTCCTGCCCCTTGCCTGTCCAGTTGCCTAGTGACCAGTATGAAGACCGGCCCCTCTGTCACTGTCTCCTCCAGGTTGGAAGAGCAGCTCACAAAGCTTGTACCCGAGCTGCTGCTCAGTGGACCAGGCCTCCTAGAGCAAGCACCCCCTCGGTGGCCAGTCACTACAGTGCAAGAGGAATTCATGCTGTGGACATTGTTAGGTCCTCAAATGACTGGGTCTCAGTTACGGTTTACACTCAAGTTTTAAAAATACATTTCATGAGTACTTTCTTCTCCCAAGAAGGCGGGTCTACAATAGACTGACTCTGGGCGGAGGCCGAGGCCCACCAGTGACCACTAGCAGCGTCTTTACTCCGACCAGTTTACTTCCATTTCTCATTTTCCAAAGTGACCCATGAAATGAACATCTTGAGGACTGAAAAATCTTGCAAATCGCTGTGTTAATGGTTTGTTTGTGTCTGGTTTCAGGGCCAAGTGAGAAACCCTATCTGGTTAGGGGAAAGAAAAAAAAAAACAAAACCTTTTTATGTGTTATATTCTTTAGCAAATATTTGATTTAGGATAGGTTGGTCTATGTTCTTTTCTGCCACTGATCTAAAACACCTTTTCATTAAACTCAATTAGGTTCAAAATCATATTTGACTCATAACAGGTGTCCAGTTATAGGCATAATCATTCTAATCTATTCTTGAGACTGTCTGTATAAACGTGGCTATTATTTGCTTTATGCCTTATGGCAGATCTGAACAATGAGGCAGGAAAGGAGGGAGGGAGGGGACTGGGAAGGGAAGAGGTAGAAAGAATGAGGTCTTCAGGTGAACAGCTAGAGTAAAATTTGTCTATTGGGGACACAGACGACCCTGAGTCCCTTTGAGCACACACCATGATGTTGTACGCTAATTCCCAACCTGGGTTCTCTAATGTGTCCTTAAGGGTCTTTGAAGGTAATAGTATTTCAAGGGAGGGTCATGATTTTTGGCATTTATTTATTTTTTAAAAAAAATTTTTAAAGATTTCATTTATTTATTTGAAAGAGAGAGACACAGTGAGAGAGGGAACACAAGCAGGGGGAATGGGAGAGGGAGAAGCAGGCTTCCTGCTGAGTGGGGAGTGCAATGTGGGGCTCGATCCCAGGACCCCAGGATCATGACCTGAGCAGAAAGCAGACACCTAACGACTGAGCCACCCAGGCACCCCAATTTTTGACCCTTAAAAAACCTGAGTTGAGTCTCTTTACGCTATCAATATGGTAACCCTGTTAGATCTTAAGCTGATGAGAAAGTCTGATTCATATGTTTGTCTTTTTGATTAATAAAAATGGGTAACTAGTTAATTACTCACTAATATAAGTACTTTCTTTGGTAGATACAGTAGTTTTCTAAACATGGAACGCAGGGCTGTGGCTGCGCGAGGTAGGTAGGAGTCGATGATGAAGGGGTCGGGCTATAAGAAGCATGGGGCTTCCGTATGTAGCAGAAGACAGGGGGCGTGGATCCAAGTCCCAGCCTGGCCACTGGTTGGGTGCATGACAGGGAAAAACTCATTTTCTTCTCTGAGCCTCAGTTTCCCAATGTCTGGAATAAGGGAGGTAGCCTATACATCCAGAGTCCTTTCCAGATGTGAAATATCTGCGTTTGTGTGGCTCTAAATTCTATAATTCCACTCCTCCCAGAAGACTGGCCCAACTAAATCCGAGGATCTAGGACAATGATAACCTTCTCCAACGGTGCTGGTCGAAACAGGAAACCTGTGTCTTTCCCACTCCCCGTCCCAGGGAATGCCATGTTTTTGCTGCCTGCCCCCTCCCCCACTATGTGATCAGCGGATTTCAGCAGGTGCACTTTCACAGACGCGTTCATCTTGCAGACGCGCCTGTGTTGGGGGCGGTCTCGTCTTCAGAGCACCAAAGACAAGCTCCAAGCAGTGAGCCCCTTGCTGAAGAGCCCTGCCGTTCCCTGAGTGACTGTGTCTGCAGCGCCTTGAAGAGTTGAGACGATTCACTGAGACGAACAAAAGAGGCAGGTCTGGCACCTCTCTGAGGACAGACACACACCACGTCTGGGCCTTAAGGTCTCCAGGGACCAGTGATAGGCCGGTGAGAGCATCAGACACACCTGGATCTGCGTCTACTCCCCAGTGACTAACCCCAGGGAAGTTTCTGAATTTCTCCAGGCTGGAGTTTGCTTATCTATAAAACAGGGAAAATGAAAACTGATTCCCGGCCTGTTAGAAGACAAAACGGCTACAAAGTATGTAAATTGCCTTGGTGCAATGCCTAGCATCCAGCAGGGTCCTTAAAGCATGTGTGTCTCTTTCCTTCCCCCGACAGTTGTAGGATATGCTGTGATGCTCCTGACTGAGAAGAAAATGCAACTGCACTATGATTATGTAAGAGAAAAATCCGTGTTCTTAAGAAATTCATGCTGATGTAGTTAGGGGTGAAGAGGTACAATGTCTCCAGTGGTTCAAGAAAACATGCATAAATGATAAGACAGATGGATGGACAGACAGATTAAAACAGATGAACAGAAGGAAGAGAGAGAGAGGGAATGATAAACAGGTAAAAATGTAAAGGACTAGTGAACCTGGGTAAAAGATATACCTTATGGCAACTTTTCTGTCATTTGAATCATATTAAAAGTAAAAGTTACAAAAACTACACTTTAAAAGATGTGTATTAGGTATATATGCGCTCTGGGGTAGAAGAGTAGATGTGTTTAGAGAGAGTTGCTTAAGACTTGGCCAACTTGGATTTTTGATGTGAGGTGTTGATGGGCTGTGTTGACGTCCCGCCCGAGGCTCTGCCTGGAAGGCACACATGTGACAGGTGCATCTGTAACTGTCAGCCCAAAGTCAAGTTTCCAAGAGAGCTAAGGTGTCACGGGTTGTAACCAAAGTCCTGACTACTAACCTAAAGGGACAGTCATCCTTTCCCAGTCTGGGGGACACTTCAGTCGGCCTGCGAGCCAGCTGAGACATGGAATGTCCCCATGTGCAATCAGGGGCCTGGGCTGGCCATTTTCACGTGCTGGAGTCACGTACTCAAAACCAGATGCTGCTTCTAATGGTTCACGTGGCAGGGTCCCAGACCTCGGAACTCACTGCATCTTTTATAAGTGGATGGAAATGTGAAAGCAGCAAACAGATTGTGTAGGGACTTTCTGAGACCTTTCCATGCCCCTTGATGCAGGCGGGAACAGGCTTCATAGACGAGTTCAAAGAAGAGACTCAGTTCAATAACTTCCAAGGTTGCAATAAAAATGTGGCTTAAGCGACGGGCCTGCTGAGTGAGAGCAGTGTCTCTAAGTCCTTCCTAGGGCAACCAAGTGTTGACTGGATCTTCGATAAACAATTTCTGTGTTCCAGCCTAATCTCCTTCAGGTGTGACCTAATTTCACGTGGCTCAGTCTCTGGTTTGGGGCTAAACACACCTGAGAACAGACACAGGGCAAATATTTAGTCCTCATGGTGTGGACTTTGAACATATTATGCAGATAGCAAATGGGCACGGGTTGCATAGCTAAGGATGTGGCTTAACTTGGAGGGTAGACACTGATATCTTTATTGACACTTCCATATGTTTTGTAAAGCCTACTAGCTTTGACTTAAAGTACATTTACTTTAGAGGTCTTGCACGGTTCACCTGCCAAGTAACTTCAATATCCCTGTAAACTCTGAAGTTGTGGAATCTTATACTGTGATGCTGCTAGGAGACACTAAGTGTGGGCAACTCAACAGTGGTTGATTTGTGATCCCAACTCTGGTCTTGCTGAAAAATCGGTCATTCGCAGACTTGATAAATCAAGGTAAATGCATTCAGGAGATGGCATTACAGCATAAGATAGGTTTTATGTTAGCTATGGAAAGATGTCTAGACACCATGTATAGAAAAAAACCAAGCTGCACGATATCCTATGGCATTTTCTGATGTTTGCAAAAACATATAATTTTTCTAATTAAACATACACATGTACACTAGCTAAACCATCTAAGACATTTATTGTCCGTTTTCCCTATAGAGCTAGACTTTCTCTATTTTATATTTGTTTCTGTTTGGATTTTTTTATACCATGTTTGTACTACTTTTGCAACAAGAAAAAACATTTAAGATCTGTAAAAAGAAAAGGAAAAACACCCCAGAAAACAGAAGCCACTCAAGTATCCTGTTTCCTCCCTCGTTCTTTGCTTGCTTTGAAAATGCACAAGGTCGCCACCACCCGGGGCACAGGAGCAATGACAGAGCTGGGAGGGTGGGGGAGGGACAGGTATCTTCTGCCACATCAGTTCCTGCTCTTGACACTCTTTGCAACTCAGGAGATCAGGGTGATCTGTGCCATGGACCAGGAAGGCCACAGCGGACAGAGAGAAGTTCTGGAATTGCCAGTCATCCAAGGAGCAACTTAAACCTCTGGCCTTCCACAAACATGTATATTTCTCTGTGCCTCTATTTCCTTCCTTATTCAAGTTTTCTGGTGGGCAGGGTCCCGGGGAGAAAGAAAGCCCGAGAAAGATGTCTGGCTTCCCGGGCCAGGAGAGCCCATGGGTAGCACCGGCACCGCATAAACTCCAAGGAGGCTGGGAAGATGGCAATGCCATTTCATGGGGACAGTCAGCAAGCTGAGTGCATCTTGGGCAAGCACAAGGAAACTATTTACAGCCTGAGAAGGCCCCAATGGCCCCTTCCAGAAACTTGATTACCCTGTTTATGACGACTCAGGCAGCCAAGGATAAAGTGCCTCTCCTCTGTCAAATGGCAAAAGCTTAAGTGAAAGTGAATACCCCTCTCCTGGGACCCCGGGGGTGGGAGGGACAGGCACAAATCACCACCACCCCCGCCCAACACCAGCAAACCCAGCACACCATCCGGTGTCCCTTCTCTGTCAACAATAAACACAGAAATGAAAGGCTCGCACTCCCACGGAGCTGACCGATGACCGAAGCATCCATTCAGCCCAGCCTGGGCTTGGTGCAAGTGGTAGATGGGTTGTTCGGTCCTTTTAGATTTTGTAGTGGTGCAAAGACCTCCTGAAAGCCCATTCCCAGAGCCCTGAGTCGCTTTGCTTTCCTGTTTAAAGGCAGGGAGCTTTAGAGACAGCCATCGCTCTCTGCTCCTCGAGTAACAGCGATATTACAATGGTGGGGTTCTGGCGGCTTCTGGTTTTACTCAATCAAATGTGCTTCTGAAAAGCTGTATGTAAGTGGAATGGGCTTGAAAAAGCCCTGGCACAGGACCAGAAAACATTTCTGGAGGAAAAATGCATCTACGCTTTTATGGGTTCTCTGTGAGGGCTTGGCACGGGGTGGGGGGGGATAATGGAGGAATATCCCTGTCTTCATGAAATAGTTCTTTTCTGTTTGAGTTTTCCCTAAGTATAAATTATGTAAGCAAAAAAAATAAGAGAAATGTATATATAAAAGGAGCCCACTGGGCAGTCCTTAAGCCTCACCAGGTGTCTTTTGGTAACACAGTAATTGCCCCTTGATGTATCTGCTTATCTTTGGAGGTCAGTGTTTGTAAGCAGAATTAACAATCAATCATTTCTCCGAGGGACACCCCTGCTGCTTAAAGGAGTCTTGCAAAATCTCTTTCTGTAGTGGATGAATCAGCTCTTCATTTCTCGGCTTCTCTTCAAATGTCAGTATTTGTGTATTTCCAGTTTTCCTAAAGACAGACTCACTTGCATTTGATGGGCCACAATCTGACAGAAGAATGTGACCGTCCAGGCACTGATGATACAGAGACTGGTTGGGGCAGGCTTTGCCCTTGTCCCCCAGATGTCCTTGGGAAGGGTCATGTGACCAATGAGACCTCACTGAACTCATAACAATAAGACCAGTCTAGTGGTGCTGCCTCCCCGTCCACTGGATCTGTAGGAAACGTCTCCAAACATCTCAGCTCACCTTGGGGGACACTGTCAGAGCGTAAAAGAATTCAGGTGCCAAGTCCCACTGGCCTCCTCACCTTGCTCCATGGCTGATGGCTAGCTGAGACCCAAGAAGTCCTTACCATCCCCAAGGCAGCTTCAGATCCCACTAAGCAGCATGTGGTGTGTAAGTATAGGTGGGGGGTGGGGAGGGAGAGAGGAGGGGGGAGGAAAGGGCTCAGTAAAGAGAGAAGCATAACAAGGAAGAGAACTCAGAGACCCTCAAGGACGGGCAGCAGGGCTCAGTGGCCACAAGAGAGGCTTCTAGAGCCAGGCCAAATCCCAACACTTCCACTTACCAGCTGAGTGACTTTCTGCAAAGCACTTAGTCCCTCCGTGCCTCAGTTTCCTTACCTCACAGGGTTGTCTGGAGGATTGTCTGGAGTGAATACATATGAAAATACATATGAAATGTATTTTCATATGTATGTAAAAATACATATGAAAATGCTAAGAACCTGTTAAGCACTATATGAATGTTAGCTACAGTCAGCGTCGTGAGCCTGCAAATCAAGGTTTAGGGTCCTCATCTTCTGCAGGCTGCCAGTGCAGAAAGCAAAGCGTTCCTTGTGCGGCCCCTCCTCAGGCTCAAGCCAGATGAACTCTCCTCTCCAGCCATTTGGAGGAAGCAGCACTCAGAGCTTCCAGTAATTGACACAAATTATCATGAATCATTACCAACACAAGTCATTACCAACACAAATCATCAGATCGCTTGTGCCCACCGCACACGTAAGTAGAGTGCTTTCATGGGAGCCTGGCAACGTCCCTCAGAAGGGGCAGACACGACCACAGGAATTACCACGCAGATCTGCACGGGAGGGGGGTATGCTACTACTGGGATTCGCCCAAGGTCACGGGGCTTCTCCCCTGGCTAGCCATCGGCCCTGGGTCAGTCACGTGACAGCGTGGCCTTGGACGGGATAGGTTCCCCACAAGGGGTTCAAAGGAACTAGTTGCTCAGTCACAGCCCTTGGCACTTATTATGCATGTGCAGTTCACACGCCACTATCTTTCCCAGTCATGCATGATTCCCCACGACAGCTCTGGTCTCGGTGCAGCCTTGCTCCCACCACCCGGCTCTGACCACCCACCAGGAGACTGCTTGGACAGTGTGGATGTTCCAGGATTTGAGACATCATCAAAATGATCAATTTCACAAGCTGGATAAAAATGACGCTGTTTTACTTTGGAAAGTCATTATTAGTGGGGTGATGGCCTCCATTTAAGGAAACGGAGCCTCAGCGCAATAAAGTGACTTGCTGGCGGACCCCTTAGCTGGTGGGTTCCAGACTAAGTCTCGACCTTAGGTCTCTTGGCTCCATATCCACAGAAGAGGGCTTCCGGTACACCGATCAGCGCTGGAGAGTGGGGCAGGGGTCCTCCTGCTCTTGCTTCTCCATCACTCAGCCTCTTCCCCTTTACAAAGGGGCTCAGGGGACACCAGCTCACTTTCTCTGCCCAGACCCCTTGCCCATCTGCCACCTAATCCAGCCTCCCCAATCTGGACACAGTCCCTTTCTCCTGGTGCTAAGATCTCAGAGCAGGGTTGTGGGCACAAACATGCCTTTGCGATCCACAGTGGGAAACAGGCCCCGCCGTGGCAGTGGTGCTGGAACTGCCCACACCCCCATCCAGACCCAAGGTCAAAGACAAATGACAGGTCTCCTCACTGAACCCAGCCATTCTGCTCTACTGGGACTGACCCAAAGCTGCACTGACCCGGCGTGGCCCTCAGCATGGAGAGGGCAGAGAGGGAAACCACAAAATTCTCTTTCACCGAAACATGCATGGGCTGAGAGCTCAGAGCTCCCTCTTGGAGCGCTTCTCCCATCAAACATCACACACGGACAAATAGAAATCTGCACCCAGGCAGGCCTCCCCATCCACTCATCCCCTAGGGCCTAACACCGACAATTCTCAGCTTGCCCACCCGAAGCTTTGCATGAACACCCCGAGGCAGCGTGCAAGGGACGGCTCTCGGAGGCCCACTCTCAGGAGCTGGTGCTCGGGGGTCGCAGGAGAGGAGAGAAAGAGGCTGCAGCTGTTCACACCACAAAGTGGAAGAAATACAGGCCTAGCCACAGACACACGGACATGAGACTCTGGCAGGGTCCGGCCACACACATTCTGTTTTACAGAAGGTCTGGTTCTGGACCTCCCACCTCCTTCCATGTGTTCTCAGAGAGGAGGTGCCCGACAGCCTGGGGGCAAGGAGGGGGGAGAAGCTACACGGAGGAGGGAGAAGCTACACGTGTGGGCAAACAGCAAAACCAAGAGGGAGAGGAAACTGTCACCATCAGTGGGAAAAGGAGGAAAGAAGCTTTGGGGGACCGAAGAGCAGGTTGTAGAGAGAGAGGAACGAGAACACAACCAAAAACAAAGGATTTCACAGAAGCAATTACTTCCTCAAAAGGCCAACAAATACCATGACTGCACAGTCCTTACTTTCAAACACAGTTTCTCTTTCCGGTTCAACTTCCAGAATTACCCACTCATAGGAAATAACCAACTTGAATAAAATATCAAAAAATCTTAAAAACACACACATATACAAAAGCTCCATCCTTTTTCTTCCCCCACTAAACCAATGTCGAATGCTAGAAAGTCTAGGCATGCTTTTGATTTTAATAATGTATGTTAGTTTTTTTTAATCGATGTGTTTCAATACTAGCTGAGTTAAACAGATGTCAACCTCTGCCCAAGGGACATGTTTTCCTGCACTACACATTGTGCCAGCTTCATCCCAGCCTCCTCTGTGTACCTCTACACCCAGGCAGAGCTGGGTGATACAAATGCTTTGACACCAACAATGACAATGGAGAAAATGCTTCTGTACTCACATTTGTCCCAGGGGCAGCCGAAGGAAATGCGGGATTTGCCTGAGCAAATGACCTTGCTGGAATGGCTGCATATGATGATCCAAGATTTGAGGCATAATCTAAATGATAAATTACACCAACTGTGTGAAATCCTAGTCATTTACTTTACCTTCAAAAGTCATTATAAGGACATAAATTGGAAGAAAAAAATTAAAATATTCTCTTAATATATTGATTAGTGATTGGTATAATTTTTACCCCTGGGCATGTTGATAACCAACAAAGCCTTATGTCTGTAAGAGCCTAGACAGTAGGCCAATACATTTTAGCGTCTTGGGATCTTTTTGCTACACACACACACACACACACACAGATGGGAGGCAGGGAAGGATAGGGCACATGGGCAGGGAAGTCTAGTTATTAAAGACAGGACATCCTAAGTCTTTAGGAAGCTAGTTTCTGCTTCACGCTGCTGACCTGAAGGGCCTTACTCACCTTCAGAGTTCCCAGCAGGGTTATAAACAGCTGTGCTGTTGGGAGAGGAACACAGCGTTCCCTCTGCTGAACCAAGTATACACCGGATACCAGCACTGGAGAGGGGTGGGAAAGGGGAACCAGGAACTCAATAAGTAAAATGAAGAATTACCGTATGACCCAGAAATTCCATTCCTAGCCATAGGCCCAAAATAGTTGAAAACCAACATTCAAACAAAACCTTGTACATGAATACTCATAGTGGCACTATTCACAATAGCCAAAAGGTAAAAACAACCCAAATATAGACCAAAAGATGAACACATAAACAACATGTGGTACATACTTACAATAGAATATTATTCAGGCATAAAGAGGTTATATATGCTACACCACAGGTGAACCCTGAAAATATTTTGCTAAGTGAAAAAAGTCAGGAATAAAAGGCCATATATTAAATGATTCCATTTAGGGGCGCCTGGGTGGCTCAGTGGGTTAAAGCCTCTGCCTTTAGCTCAGGTCATGGCCTCAGGGTCCTGGGATCAAGCACCACATCAGGCTCTTTGCTCAGCTGGGAACCTGCTTCCCCCTCTCTCTCTGCCTGCCTCTCTGACTACTTGTAATCTCTGTCTATCAAATAAATAAATAAAATCTTTAAAAAAAAATAATTCCATTTGTATGAAATGTCTGGAAGAGGCAAATCCACAGAGACAGAAAGCAGGTTAGTGGTGCCAGGGACTACAAGGGAGGGGAAAAGGGAATGTCTACTTAATGGGCATAGGGCTTGGGGTGATGAAAATGTTCAGGAACTACATAATGACAATATTTGCACAACTTTATGAATCTGCTAAATACCACTCACTTGCACACTTTAAAATGGTTAAAATGGGGGCTTCTGAGTGGCTCAGTCAGTTAAGCATCCGACTCTTGATTTCAGCTCAGGTCTTGATCTCAGTGTCGTGAGTTCAAGCCACACACTGGGCTCCATGCTGGCCATGGAGCATGCTAATTAAATAAATTAATAAATAAATAAAAATACAAAATAAAATGATTAAAATGATGACTCTTAAGTGACTTTTAACACAATAAAAAAGAAGGAGCCAGAAAACGGAGACCCTTATAAAATTATCTTTAAAATTGTGATAAAATATACATAACATAAAATTTACCATCCTAACCATTTCTAAGTGTACAGGTCAGTGGCATTAAGCACATTTACCTTGTTGTGCGACCATCACCACCATCCATCTCCAGAACTCTTTGTCTTGCAAAATGGAAGCTGCCCCCATTAAAAACAAATACCCCACTTCCCCTCCCTTGAGCCCCTGGCAACCACCATTCTGCTTTCTGTCTCTGTGAACCTGACTCCTCGAGCTACCTCCTATAAGGGGAATCATCCAGTATTTGTCCCTTTCTGACTGGGTTCCTTCATTGAACACAATGTCTGCAGGTTCGGCCATGCTGTCACATGTCAGAGGTCCTTTCTCCAAGGCTGAAAAATATTCCAGTGTATGCACAGAACTCATTTTGTTAATCTCTTCATCTGTCAGTGGACGTTTGGGCTGCTTCCACCCATTGGCTACTGTGAATAAGAAAGGGAAGCCTTTCCGATGTACTTTGTTCAAAACACTCAAGACTACTCTGCTGTTCATATCCCCGGCCGTATGCCACCTTCTCCACCTGGATGGCCCCGGCCCTGTGCGTACTGTTCTGTCCTCGACCCGCCCCTGCCTATTCTCAGCTCAGCAGCCAGGGTCCTGCTTGCTGGAGCCAGAGAGCATCGCTCCTCTGTTCGGCTCTCCAGTAATCCAGTCACTCTCAGAGCAGAATGGAGTCCTCACAAGAAGCCCAGGAGCTCAAATGTGGGCCCGGCACCTTCCCTGGCTCCTCACCCCAGCACTCCACGTTCGTTATACTGATGTCATCTGAGCATCCCAGGGCCACACCAGGACCTTCAGACTTGCTGTTTCCTCTGCCCCAGGAGTACCCGTCCATCAGACAGCCCTGGGCTCATTCCACCCCCTCCTGAGGTCTCCTCAGAGAAGCGTTTCCCCAAACACCCTACGTAAAGGCAAGGACCAGCCCCCATGAGGGCACATGCGTGCACACACATGCTTCCTGCCCTGTCCTGACGCTGTCTTCAGCTTAATATTTGCCACCAGGGATGCTATGTAAGTCACTTGTTTATTTTACCGTCTGTCCCCTCCCCGCCGCCACGTTAAGCATAAGCTCCTTGAGGACAGGGGTGTTGCCCATTTTTTTCTCTGCTGCCTCCCCAGCGCCTAGAACAGAACATGCCATAGGTGCTCCAGGAACATTTGCGGAGCATGTGCAGGCACCTGCTCTCCTTGCCCGCACTCACTTTTCAGAGAAGACCAGGCATTTCTGAGCATGGAGTTTCCCTTTCACATGCAGCTCCCAGTCCTAGACCAGAAGGAAAGGAAAAGTGACTGAAGTAGAACTGAGTCCAAGAGAAGGAAAGGGATGAGTACAGGCGTCCCCGTCAGGCTAGGGGGCTCAGAGCCCAGCAACCAGACCAACCCTGCCAACGCCTCTCCCTCCCGGGCTCCTCCCCACACCCGCCTTCCCGTCTGTCCAGCCGCCATGCCATCGACCAGACCCGCATATCCAGCACCCACCTTGGACAAGAGCCCAGAATCCCAAGCCAGAGGCCCTCCTCTGGGACCCTTGGTTCCATGGCACATCCCACCTTCCACCCCAACCCCTTGTCCCCCAGAGAGACCCCACCCACTTCTCTGACCGGCTGGGGAAATCGGGCAGGTGGACGCACAGTGAGCTGCAAAGCTTATGAAAGACAAAATGTGCCATCACTTCCCAGTGTCGGCCAGCATCCCCCCCACAATGCCTCCCCCCGCCGAGTTGAAGGAATGAACTTGCACAGTGTGACCCAAGCAGAAGGACACCGTGGCATGACTCCCACTATCCAGGGATCATCAAGCTCTGCAGACCTCGTGGGAGAAGACAGGCTGCAGAGCCCAGTGCTTAAGTGACACAGGTTCTGGGAGCGCCAGACCCAGGTTCAAATCTCTACTGGGCCACTCTCTAGCTATGGGACCCTGGACAAGTCCTTTCCTCTATCTGGGCCTCAGTTTCCTTTTCTGCAAAATGAGATAATAATAGTCTCTGCCTCACAGAGTTACTGCTGGCCTATGGAAAGGATTTAATATGTTAGCTGTTTTAGTTCTTAATGCTCTGGAATATTTCACTGCATCTTTAATACATCTTGGGGGAGGATTTATACTAGAATAGACCTTTGCTTACAGGGGCCCAAAGAATCTTATGACCACGGGGAAGGGGTGGTGAGGCTCCATCTCCGTCTTGCAGATGGGACACTGAGGCGCTCTATAATGATGTCCCTCGGTCTCACCTGAGACGTGCTCTCTGGCCCTCATCCAAAATTCTGCCAGCGTTTTCCTTCCCTTCCACACTCAGTACGACGTACTCTGAGCATACCCCAGAGGAAGAGCCCTCCTCAAGGAGGCAGGAGACCAGTTCCTGAGTCCCTTCTCTGTCACGCGGGTGCGGTCACCCCCACTCGGCTGCAGCTTTCTCATTGATAAACTTGGGTAGGAATCTCTTACTTGCCTTAAAGCAAGGGAGTGGTCCCAATACATTTCTGAAACAAATGTGGGTTCTAATATCTCTAATTTTGATCAAGAGTACTGATGACAAAATCCTGCCACCGAGTCCCCAGGCGGAACCGTTCCTAGCTTTTGAGTGGCTAGCGTTGGGTTGTGGGGGTGAGCACCCCCCAGGCTCCAGCTGTGGCTCCCGGGCTGTCTCGGAGGACTCACCTTCAAATCAAAGACCTTCTTGTCGCAGATGCTACAGACGTGGGGCAGGTGCAGGGGGGCCACACCATGAAAGTCATTCAGCTCGTGAGCCTGCAGGGGCCGCACGGACAGCAGGGCCGGCTCCTCCTTGGCCCGCCACCGGACACCACTGAAACCCTGTTTGCTGTTGTTCAGCCGCCCCCCAAAGGAAGGAGGGGTCCTGTCTGGGGTGGGCTCCTCAGGGTCATACAGCTCATAGGGCTGGCTGGGGGGTGGAGGCCACAGGTTAGGGCCTGATGTCAGATCGGGCTTGCTCTGGCCAGAGAATCCATGGGGGCTCTCCCACTGGCTGTTTGGACCCTGAAGCAGCGGACCTACCTCGCCTTTCATGCCCCCGGCCTGCTCAGTCGCAAATCCACCTGCCACATGCGACCCTTGGGAGCTGGGTCCGTAAAAGTCCTTGGGAAAGGCAGCTTGGCCGTCTTGCCCTGAGTGGCTGTAGTGGCCTTCGTAGGTCACGCTGCCTGTGGTAGAGGCCGTGGCCGGCAGGAAGCTGGGCTGACTGTCTGTTTCCGAGCCATACGCCTGGCTGGAGCTGGCCTTGCCATACTCGTAGAATCCTGCCGCAGCAGGAGCAGGCCCTGTCTTGCCAATGCCCAAGATGACCGCTGGCTGGGCGGGGGTCTGAGGCATGACCCCCCCAAAAGGATGCATCACCACGGTGTTGGGGGGTTGGCTGGGAAGGTTCACGGAGGGCCCCGGGCCTCGTGTCTGGCCGGGGGGCGAGAAGGCAATTGCATTAGAGGGAAACCGGGCACTGGGCACAGTCGCAGCATGTTGGGGCACCCCAGTGTGGCTGTGGGGGGCGCTGATCACAGACGGATGCCTCAGCTGGTTGAAGAGAGGCTGGGACATGGCCACTTTGGAGAGGACTTGGTTCAGGACTGTGGCGGCCGCGGTGTTGTTGGTGACAGCTGTCTGTGCCAGCTTCAGCCGGTGGAGGGTGAGCTGGGCTTGCAGCTGAGCCAGCTGGAGGCCGGCAGGTGAAGGAAGTAGGGGGCTCGGGTTACCCACTGAGAACGGGTTCTTGTCCAGGAGCTTGGCAGCACTGCAGAAACACAGAAGGCCAGATGCAACAGCAGCTTTCACCAGAGGGCAAGGGGCTCTTGCTTCACATCCTCTAAAACCCACCCACACTGACCCCCACATACAAGCGAGTCTGCAGAAAACCTGTACTCACACATATTCCAGTTTGTTTAAAACTCCAATAGAGGGGGCACCTGGGTGGCTCAGTGGGTTAAAGCCTCTAGCTTTGGCTCAGGTCATGATCCCAGGGTCCTGGGATCGAGCCCCTCGTCGGGCTCTCTGCTCGGCAGGGAGCGTGTTTCCCTCTCTCTCTCTGCCTGCCTCCCTGCCTACTTGTGATCTCTGTCTGTCAAATAAATAAATAAAATCTTAAAAAAAAAAAACTCCAATAGAAAAATTATTTTATGACAGAACGGTCAATCTCACTGGTAATCAGAGATACAAGCTAAAACCCCAAAAAACCTTTTTCTTAGTAACATCATTCAGTATTGATAAGACAAAGTGGAGTGGACACATTGTCAGTGTTAGTCTAAACTCATGCAACTTTGTTAAAAGAGAGCCTGATAATACCCACTCGTTACAGCTACACTCTCTGACCTAGTAATTCAATTCTGTAAATCCGTCCTAAAAAAATGAGCTGAAATGCAGACAAAACTTGATGCCTAAAGAGGTTTAATAATACTACATCATTTAAGAGTCCAAAGTTGAAAATTACCAATTTCCGATAACAGGGGCTGGGGGGGGGGGGTTTAAACAAAGTAAACTACGATATATCTACATAATAAAATGTCAAGGAATCATTTACTATTGATGCAAATTTCTACTTTATTATATAATATTTAAAACATTCAAAAAAATGTACCCAACACCAAGGTTAAAACAGGAAACATTCCAACATACTAAAATGCCCCTGGTCTCTGTTCTCCCCATCCACGCCCCACCCTACCATTGCTGACAGTAGCTACTATCTTGGATTTGGCAAAGTCATTGTTTACAACAACAACAAATTAGTGACATGAACAAATCCATAGACTCTATATGTTAAGCAAAAAAAAAAAGAGCAGTCTTCAAATTCACATGCAGAGTAAATTATGTGTATATTTGTGCCAAACACATTTTCATCCCGATCCTCATTGCACATCCAAAAGCAACAGGAATTAAGCTCCCTTCAATCCACTCTCAAATCCAAGTAGCATAAGGAATAACCAAAAAAATCCCAAGTGAAGTCTGAACCTGAAGTTGTGGGCAGTGGTGGGCTCTCACGGAAGCTTACCGTGGCTGTGTTCCATCTGACGTGTGCCTTTCATGTCTGACCTCTGTTGGTTGGTTATGGTGTTTTCTCTACCAAAAACCAGGATGTACGATCCCAGAAAGCCTGGACATGTGGCTACTATTGTCAGGGCTGTTTGATAAGACCGTAGTTTCTGGGTCTTCAACTCCCCTTCTGGGTAGTGGGTGTAATCAGGGAAATGTGTTTGGGATGTCGATGAACTGGAATTCCCAGGACACAATAACGTTAGCAGGAAGAATAAGACTGAGCATTTGAACCTGCGGTTACCATGGACCATCCAGGCTCTACCTTCAGCATGCCTACGGGAGTCTGGGGCAGAGACTGCAAGACTGGGACCCTTCAGACAAGGTGTCCACTGTCATAGGCTCTGGACAGAGTAAGTCTGAAGAAACAAAGAGAGAGACTGGGGGTAGGCCCAGTGAGGAAAAAAGGGGAGACATGGAAAGTGTGGGCATGTCACAGCTCTCCCACTTTGGAGATGCTTTAGGAAAGAGAGCTTCTGCTTAGGATGGCAATTTGCATTGGTCTGAGAGAACAGTGGGTGGCAGGGAGGAGGTGTGGCGTACCTGGTGGAGAGGAAGGTAAGTAGGAGAGAGCTTCACATTTACTGTGTGGAGATGCTCCTGTGTGACCAGTGCTCAGCCTATGTCATCCCCTTTGATCTCTCCATCAGGCCTACTGGGGAGAAAATGTTCACCCCATCTCGCAAGGCAAGAATCAAAAGCACAGAAAGATGAGGTTACCTTCTTATGAACACTCACTGTTGCAGAATATAGGCGTGGGATTCGAACCCCAGCCGGGCTTTGAAAAGAAAAGAAGGTACACCGGTGGTTGGGTATGTGGCTTCTCAGCCCTCCCTAAGTACAGCTTCTCTTCATGGGCTGCTGCGAAGCTTTGTCTCAAGTGAGTTCTCAGAACATCGGGCACACCAACATTCAACCATCAGTGCAAAACACATTTCAAAGCCAGATAAAAACGACTTTGGATTATTCTTTCCCATTCTGTGAGAAATCAAGACTTTTCCACAAGTCACCGAAGAGACATTGCCTTCACCCAGCCAGCAGCCCTTTTGTGCTCCCAGGACAGAACAGTTTGGCTGTGTTTTAAGATGCTGGGAGGCTGGGGGAGTCACAGTTACAGTTGGTTACAGACCTTTCCTCCTCTGGGTGGTTGTGCTGGTTACAGCCCAGTCTTGGTCCCCCAGTGTGTCCCAAGCACAATCATGGCAGCAGCAGACCTAGGGAGGCACTAATTGTCTACGTAGGCGAGAGTATGAAGGGAAAGGAGGATGGTCAAGAGTCTGATGATAGATTTCTACTTGTGTAGTATTAAGTAGCTGAGATTTAGAAGAGCAATTAAGCTTAACTCAAAACCCTGCCCACACAGGGCCAACCCTTCCGACCAGGTTTGTCCGCAACACAGCCTGTCCCCGCTAACAAGGTGATAATGAGGTGCCAACTTCGTTTCCATGACCAGGATAAGGCAAGATTGGTTTTGTTTTCCCCAGAGAAGTCAGCTGTATTTTCTAAAACTGTGTTCTGGGCTGGAAGGAGCTCTTGCAAGAGATTCCCCTTCACCTCTGAAAGGACATGCGAGGAAGAGCTGTCTTTCCAACTAGGAAAACCAACCTCACTGGTGTTTGTAGGTCAGCCACGAGAAACAAGCGCTCTTCTGAGCGCGGCGCAAGTTATAGAAGTTCACCAGGTCAGATGCAGTGTGAAATAATGAAATAAGGCTCACTAGATTTTCTTCCCAACTTCTGCTTTGCCTCACAAATTCATATCGTTCCCGGCCTTCACCAACTTTGAGTGGAAGTGATTCTGCATGAATCATGAGAGTTGGGTGCCTCTTTCGAAACAAAGCTCCTTAAAAAGGAGAACGCATTATCCTATTTAAAAGAAGGAAAGAGAAGGAAGGAAGGAAGGAAGGTAGGTAGGTAGGAGAAAGAGAGAGAGAGAGAGAAGGAGGGAGGGAAGGGAAGAGGGAGGGATGGAATGGATGGGATAAGGAGGGAGGGAGGAAGCAAGCCCTAAAATCCTTAGCCTACAAGAGTTAAAGACCTAAAAGTCAGGTGCATATAGCAATCATATTTCTAAGCCCCAAACTATGAGATCACTAGGGGCTAGAACTAATGTTGCCTTCTTGTATTCCTGCCACCTCTGTTTGTCACTGTTACCTCACTTAGCACATCCTGCTTTGTGTTAAAAATAATTACTTATGTACCTTTCTCCCTCTACCAGACATAAGCTCCACAAGGGAACAGGGCGTGGCGTGGGGATTCTCCCATCATCCTGGCGTGCTGTCCTGTACCTGGCAGTCACTCAGTAACCTCGGTGAAGGGAATGAAGAAGGAAGATAGTGGACCTGGCTCATCAGAATCTGGAGGCTTTAGGCTGTGGACTGCTCATGTGAGAGTAGACATCTCTGTGGATAAAAACCCTCCAACAGTTCAAAAAGGAGAATCTATATATACCCAGGAAGCAAATGGATTTTGCTGTTGTATACGGCTCAAATCCCAATCAGGTACAGAGTCACTTGCCTCAAAGAGTACCTACCATTCCCCATTCCAAAGCAGGAGTTCCAATACATCCTTCTCCATGCCCAAGTCTAGGTTTTGAAATTGAATGAATAATCCCTATGGTAGGCTGAATAATGACCACCTCCCAAGATAATCCAGTCCTCATCCCCAGAACCTGTAAATGTAACCGTACATGGTAAAGGGGACTTCGCAGATGTGATTAAATTTAGGATCGTGAGATGGAGAAATTATCCTGGATTATCTGGGTGGGCCCGATGTCATCACAATCATCCTTAAAAATGGAGGCAGAAGGATCAGAGTCAGAGAGAAAAGATATGGGGACGGAAGCAGAGGTCTGATATGAAAACAGATGCAATTAATGCTGGGGCTCTGAGAGGAAGGGGCCACGAGCCAAGGAAATGCAGGCACTCTCCAGAAACTGGAAAAGTCAAGGAAATGAATTTCCCCTAAAGTCTCAAGAAGGAACCAGCCCTGCTGACACCCTGACTTTGCCTCAGTGAGACTGATTTTGGATTTCCGACTTCCAGAACTATAAAATAAGAAAGTTGCATTTTCGTGAGCCCCTCAATTTCTGGTACTAGGTTCCAGAAGCAATAGGAAACTAATATAATCCAGCAAGAAAATCAGATGCAAGGGAGGCTTTGTCTCAGAGAGGCAGTGGTGGGTGTGGGGGTATTGGCTGGATCTTATTGGTATAGACTCAGCCCCCCAGGGGCCCAGGAAACACAGACCTTCTGACTGGTTGTCCCAACATTCTCTGGGAACCTTGCCAGAAGCCAGCAAAACCCAGACGTTTCTTCCTTTTCAAAGTCAGCTTTCTTTAACCCAGATGGATGAGTGGCAACCTGGGAAATCTTTGAACTGCAGGGATCAATTAGGGATCAAATCATCCTCTCGTACCCACGCCCCCCCCCCCAACAAGGAGAGAAAGTGACTTGCCCAGAGCCACACAGCTGGGGGGCAGCAAATCCTTAGTGAGAGCCCAGATCATCCAAACCAGCTTCTCGTGCCTGACAGAGTAGCATTGCCTCCAAAAGCCCTAGCTAAGCCCCAGAACTATCTATTTCATCACCAAATTATCATCTCCACCCATATTTCTCTCTCTGCTCTGCTCCAGAGATCCTGACTACTTTTGATATACAAGGCTCTCACCGAGCACGAGGGCGATGCGAGGTGCAGTCCCCCTTCTGGAATTCCCACAACTCTGGAGGTGGTAGCAGGGAGGCCCCCTTGTCTGGGGGAGGGGGTAGAGGCAAAGTTCTCTGCACCTGCTGCATTTCTTCTCCTTAAACTGTGCAGTGGCACTGTTTGCAGCCAAGGAGGGGAAGCGTGAACCGGGGAGGAGGGCGTGCTGTGTAGCGAGTTCTGCTGCCTGGGTATCTGGCAGGGAGTGGGAACAGCTTATCACTCAGCACAGCCACTGTGACTCACCCAGGCCTCTGCAAGGCTAACTGCCCCCGCCCCCCACTGCCCCGGCGCCAGGGTTTTCTTTCTGAGCCATTAATTGTTACAAAGAATTCTCCATGCATAATTATATTAAAAACTCTGGTTCCCTGCTCACTTAGACAGCATTTTTTTAATTAAAGCAGCATTTCTCTCAAGAGTTCTCAAAATCAAATATAACATAAAGGAGAACCGGTTGCCTTTAGAATGCCACGATATTCATGAGATCCAGATGAAAACTGCTTCTAATGGTTTAATTCTGTAGTGTTGAAAGGATGTGCAACATATTGTATTCACCGGAGAACGAAACATCTGTCTTGGCTTGAAAACACTCATTATTTGTCCCAGAGCTCATTACTTGTCCCAGAGCTCTTTCATATTTTATTCTGAGTCCCAAGCAGGTTGCAATGATGGATTAATATTTGGGCACAAGGAGGGAGGCAGTGTCTTTCCTTGGTTTGAGTCAGGCACGGTGCTGGAAACTCAGCGAGATTTTCGTGATGTACCCAATCTGGTTCTGAAAGAGGGCAGGGCACCCAATACACAGGCAGGAGCTGTGGGACCTCTGCTCAGAAACAGAACAGGCATTCATGTGTTTGTTCATTTGGCCCACGTGGACTGAGCATCTCTTAGGCACCAAGCAAAGTTGCTAGGTGGTGGGAACACAGAGAGAAGCAAAGAGAAATCTTCCGGAGAGCACAGGGGAGTCAGATGGACCCAGAGGGTGATGAGTGTGCTGACACCAGCAAGCACAGAGACAGTAAGGCACAGGGTGGGGGGAGGGGGTGTTCAAGCCTCAGACATTTTAGAGAAATGCAACCAACGAAAGAAAAGGCCATCTAAAGGGCTGTCCCTGAACTTGGAACAAAGACAAACATTCTGGACTTATTAAACCACCTATAAAGCAAAGATGCATCAGCTCTCGGTGAAAGGCGGTTGTAGGGTAAACTGTGGTCAGAGACCCAGGCTTCCACCTACCTGCCTCTTACTGGTTGTATGATGGGCAAACGTCACTTAATTTTTCCAACACTCAGAATTTTCTCATCTATCAAATGGGATAGTAATCTCATCCAGTGTGAAATGTGACACAAGCCCAGCCAACCAGAGCCCGCTGGCCGCAGTGACTGGGATGGACACTCCTTGACACTCTGGTGGAGCAACTGGGAGAGAGACAGTCTTTGGTCTTGCCAGGCATGGGTTGCTAAGCTGGTTGAATTTAAGCCAGCGTTTAAGGAGAGGCTGCCTGAGAACAAAGCTAACCCGAAGGCACTGCTCAAAGACAGCAGCACAGGCAGCTTCAGAATGACCTCCTGGGGGGGACTTGAACCAGCATCCCCTGCCTCTGCTTGGACATTTCTGTATATGAATCAATGCACTTCCTTTATTTGCTTCATGAAAATAATAATGTCATAAGAAGGGGCGCCTGGGTGGCTCAGTGGGTTAAAGCCCCTGCCTTTGGCTCAGGTCATGATCCCAGGGTCCTGGGATCGAGCCCCACATCGGGCTCTCTGCTTAGCGGGGAGCCTGCTTCCTCCTCTCTCTCTGCCTGCCTCTCTGCCTACTTGTGATCTCTGTCTGTCAAATAAATAAATAAAATCTTTAAAAAATAAATAAATAAATAACGTCGTAAGAAAGCCGACCTACCTGAACCATCTGCTTCTAATTCAGGTGGTTCCCCGCCACAGCCCCACATTGACTCGAGAGTTCCCTGTTACCCTCCAGTCTCCTCTACACGGTGCCCTGACCGGAAGGCCCCAGCAGCAGTGGAAACTCAAGCAGTCACTTTGCTGTGACTCTCTGCTGACCAGAGATACCTGCTCCTTGGAGGTTTGGGACACAGAATGCTCCCCCACTCTTTCTGAAATAAGAGCCCCATATCCTGGTCTCTAGGCCAGGTGTGAATGGGGTGCAGAAGAAAAGTCCCCCACAAGGATACGGGCTGCCTGACAACCTTTTTCCAGGTATGGAGATCCTGCTCTGGCCCTACAGGGGCTCCTGTGAGCAAGGGATATAATGCCTTGTAGCCCTCACCAGGGGATAATTTCTAACTAACACCATTCGTTTCTCAGCACCGAACAGGCCAGTTTGGGTATACTAAGAACTGGCTTTTAAAAAGGCATTAGTTGGGGCGCCTGGGTGGCTCAGTGGGCTAAGCCGCTGCCTTCGGCTCAGGTCATGATCCCAGGGTCCTGGGATCGAGTCCCGCATCGGGCTCGCTGCTCAGCAGGGAGCCTGCTTCCCTTCCTCTCTCTCTGCCTGCCTCTCTGCCTACTTGTGATCTCTCTCTGTCAAATAAATAAATAAAATCTTTAAAAAAAAAAAAAGGCATTAGTTATCCCCCTGGAAGAAAAGGATCCTCATTAAAGACATAATGGTTCTTAGTCTTCCTTCCCGTGTACACAGCCAGAGACAGTTGGGCTGCAGGCTGCCCTGTATGAACCGGGGGTAGGAAAATCAGGTATCATGGGTTCTTGACCTAACTTGAGGTTTGTCGTCTGTGTCACAGTGGATGACAGACTCTACCTCTCTGAGCCTCGGTGTCCTCGTCTATGAAAAGAGGTCACAATCTTGTCTTGGTTACATTATGAGGACTGACGTGGGATTAAGGAAAGTGTTGTCGGATCCCTCTGCAGTGCTGCACCCAGGGCTGGGCATGGCACAGTCTGGAACATTATTAAAAGAGAACATTTCCTGTGAGTACAACACACCCTCCATTTCTGAAAACGTTCCTCCACAGAGGAAGTGGTATTCCTGACTCAAGTCCTTGGAGGTAAGCTCATTGCCACTAGGATTCGGGGTAGGACGAGTTAAAATCAGTTCAGCTACATTTATGGAGTACCTGCCATATCAGTGTGATTGTGCTCTGCACCCCAGATGGGGGCGGGGATGGGAAGCAGCATGGCCCAGAGGCTAAGGGCACAGGTTTCCAAGTTGGCATCAAGATGGGTGTGAATTCCAGTTTGCTACTTGTAGGTTGGAGATGGTGGCAGATACTTATCCTCTCTCAGCCTCAGGGTCCTCGTCCTTAAAGCAGGACAGCTGTATCTAAGCTATAGTCTTTTCTTGAGGGTTAAATGACAGGGTATACATAAATTGTTCTGCATGGTTCCTAGCACACATTAAGCATTCACCGAGCAATGTCGCAGTGACCATTTCTACTACTAGTCTTTTTACCATCGCCATACCATGACCATCACTAGCACCATTACCATGACCATTACTATCAACCCTACCATAACCATTAGCAACCACCATTACTATAGCCGTTACATTACTATTATCATCATGATTACTGCGACCATTACTATTACCATCACCATCACTGTCACCATTACTGTTACCATCACCATTACTATCACCATTACCTTCACTATCACCACGACTGTTCTCATCAGTATTACTATTGCCAATACCATCACCATTAGTATGACCATCACCATCACCATCATCATTATCATCAATGCAGGTGGCAGGTGGGCTCTGCCTGGGCAGAGAGACAAATCTTCCTTAGAGATAGATAGGGATGGAAGAGGGAAACGCAAAGAGATGTTCAAATGGATGGAAGGGGAGTAAGAATAAGGGTGGACGCCTGCGGATTGGGACTTGGGGGAATGGAGAGAGTTACAACAGCTGCTTGGTGACCTGGCAAATAGTCAGCAACAGACTTAAAGGGCTGTGGGTTAACAACAAGGACCCAGCTGAATGAAGTTCAGCAGTACAAATGTATGTGGACACACAGCAAGGTTCTCCCTGGTAATGCTCAGCCACCCAGAAGCAGGAGCCAAGAACTATAGCCCAGAGCACTGGAGTGCCTAAGTCAACCAGAATGGCCACATTTGCAGTTAAGCACAGTATCTTTCAAGATAATCTCCCAGGAATTTAAATTCACTTCCAGTTCGACTCAATTCCCTTTCCTGGTCAAGCAATGAAGGTGTCATTTCTTCTTACGTGCTGAGATTTAAAATATAATCCAGGCAAGAGAGCTCATGACCTGGGAAGAGAATGTTCTCCAGGTTTGGTCACACCTTCATCACGTGGTCAAATCAAATAAAGCGCAATGGCTGGGGTTGGGTCATTGCTGAGTCTTGCCTTTCGCTTGTCTCCTGGGAGCTGAACTTCAAATCATGAATTCTTAACTCTACCATAATGCTCTTAGAAGCTAGGTCAGGATGTGAGCCACAGAAACAGTCCCTGAAGACCAGGTTACAAAGATGAAAATGATGATACCGTGGTAATATCAGGGCTAAGGTTCAAACTCTAGCTCATTACCACAAATGTTAAGAGCAAGAAGAGGGCTTAGAGGGGCGCCTGGGTGGCTCAGTGGGTTAAGCCACTGCCTTCGGCTCAGGTCGTGATCTCAGGGTCCTGGGATGGAGCCCCGCATCGGGCTCTCTGCTCGGCAGGGAGCCTGCTTCCTCCTCTCTCTCTGCCTGCCTCTCTGCCTACTTGTGATCTCTCTGTCAAATAAATAAATAAAATCTTAAAAAAAAAAAAAAAGAAGAGGGCTTAGAGATCACTTAAGTTTAACCCACTCATTCTACAGAGGGAAAAAAAGTGGAACTTCGTGAAGTTGGTGTAATAAATGAATCACCCCAAGTCACACAGCTAGCTAGAGGAGAGCAGGGAGTGGAATCCACATTGCCTCATCATTCAGGGCTAACGAAGCTCTTTCAGTGGCACACATCCCCGTCAACATTCCTGCCAAGTCTTCTCCTTCGTAAGAAGAGGGAGGTCACACTTATTTTTTTGATAGTGCTATCTGCTTAGCAACGGTAGGGCTACTGGATTATCACTAGTGAGAACTCCGTGTTTAATTTCAAGATGACTGGGTCAATGCTGGCATTATCCCATGTGTGGGCTCTAGCTATGACATTACCATGGGATGATTCACATTACCATGATGCCTCTTGCAAGCGTTCATAACAAAAATGATGATCTTACCATCTCTCTTTTGTTGTGTGTTTTTTAGTTGAAGTATTTTCTTTAGTTTAATTTTTTTTTTCATTTTTAAGTTAACATATGATGTATTATTTGTTTCAGGGGTACAGGTCTGTGATTCACCAGTCTTACACAATTCACAGCTCTCCCCATAGCACATAACCTATGTATGTACATAGCACATACCCAATGTCCATCCACACCGCCGACCCCCGCCCCACCAGCAACCCTCAGTTGCTTGAGATTTTCTTGAGATTAAGAGTCACTTACGGTTTGCCTCCTCTCTGGTTTCATCTTGTTTCATTTTCCCTCTCTTCCTCTATGATCCTCCATCTTCTCAAATTCTTCAAATCAGTGAGATCATATGGTAATTGTCTTTCTCAAATTGACTTATTTTGCTTAACATAATAGCCTCTGGTTCCATCCACGTAGTTGCAAATGGCAAAAGATTTTGGGTTTGTTGATAGCTGCATAATATTCCTGTGTGTGTGTGTGTGTGTGTGTGTGTGTGTGTGTGCGCGCGCGCGCCACCTCTTCTTTACCAATTCATCTGTTGATGGACATCTAGGCTCTTTCCGTAGTTTCGTTAGGAAGACACAAAGAAATGGAAAAATGTTCCATGCTTATGGATTGGAAGAACAAATATTGGGAAAATGTCTATGCTACCTAGAGCAATCTACACATTTAATGCAATCCCTATCAAAATATCATCAATTTTGCTCAAAGAAATGGAACAAACACTTCTAAAATTTATATGGAACCAGAAAAGACCCCAAATAGCCAGAGGAATGTTGAAAAAGAAAACCAAAGCTGGTGGCATCACAATTCCAGACTTCAAGCTCTATTACAAAGCTGCAATCATCAAGACAGTATGGTACTGGCACAAAAACAGACACACAGATCAGTGGAACAGAATAGAGAGCCCAGAAATAGACCCTCAACTCTATGGTCACCTAACCTTTGACAAAGCAGGAAAGCATGTCCAATGGAAAAAAGACAGTTTCTTCAATAAATGGTGTTGGGAAAATTGGATAGACACATGCAAAAGAATGAAACTGGACCACTTCCTCACACCATAGACAAAAACAGACTCCAAGTGGATGAAGGACCTCAGTATGAGAAAGGAATCCATCAAAATCCTTGAGGAGAACACAGGCAGCAACCTCTTCAACCTCAGCCGCAGCAACTTCTTCCTAGAAACATTGACAAAGGCAAGGGAAGCAAGGGCAAAAATGAACTACTGGGATTTCATCAAGATCAAAAGCTTTTGCACAGCAAAGGAAACAGTCAACAAAACCAGAAGACAACCAACAGAATGGGAGAAGATATTGGCAAGTGACATATCAAACAAAGGGCTAGTAACAAGAATCTATAAAGAACTTATCAAACTCAACACCCAGAGAACAAACAATCCAATCAAGAAATGGGCAGAAGACAGGAACAGATATTTCTGCAAAGAAGACATCCAAATGGCCAACAGACACACGAAAAAGTGCTCCACATCACTCGGCATCAGGGAAATACAAATCAAAACCACAGTGAGATACCACCTCACACCAGTCAGAATGGCTAAAATTATCAAGTAAGGAAACAACAGGTGTTGACGAGGATGCAGAGAAAGGGAAACCCTCCTACACTGTTGGTGGGAATGCAAGCTGGTGCAGCCACTCTGGAAAACAGTTGAAGGCATTCAGCCAATAAGGGACTTGAATGAAGTTCCTTTTACTCTAAGGCCAGGATTCTATCCTCCACTTACATATTCACTAAACAGAACTTCTCAAACCACAGTCCTAGCTCTCTTTATTTGGGTGTGATTTGTTTTGCAGGGGCTTTGTTTTGTTTCTTTAAAGATACTAAAATACAAAGCATTTTGTTTATTTTGTGGTTTTTCTCCCAATTTGTCACAGTATTTCATTTTTCCCCAGCTCTATTGATATATTCTTTAAGTTTTTTATTTATTTAAGTGATTTCTGCACCTGACATGGGGCTTGAAGTTACCACCGGCAGTACTATTGTTTTATAAAACATTTTATTTATTTATTTATTTACATCAAGATCAAAAGTCACATGCTCTTCTGACTGTGCCAGCCAGGTGTCCCACCAGCTTTATTGATAGTAACATTGTCTAAGTTTAAGATGTACAATGTAATGGTGTGATATATGTAGGTATTATGAAATGATTGCCACAATAAGTTTGGCTAACAATCTAAGATGTGATTTTAAAATAACACATTTGGTGTTATGAAATGACCAGCTTTTTGGTCCACAGTACTCTACCACGTTCCTTCAGTCAGAATAAGATTCTCTAAACCAGGGCGCCTGGGTGGCTCAGTGGGTTAAAGCCTCTGCCTTCAGCTCAGGTCATGTTCTCAGGGTCCTGGGATCGAGGCCTGCATCGGGCTCTCTGCTCGGCAGGGAGCCTGCTTCCCCCTCTCTCTCTCTGCCTGCCTCTCTGCCTGCTTGTGATCTCTCTCTCTCTCTGTCAAATAAATAAATAAAATCTTAAAAAAAAAAAAAAGATTCTCTAAACCAGGGGACGTGCAGTCACCAAGGGGCAGCTAGCGGTTCTATAACTAACAAGAGAGGCCTGCCTTTCCTGGTGGAGTTATCAGAAGTGTTCAAATGTGCAAAAGAGAGCTGATAATGCCACAAATGCAGAGCCAAGAACACACACTCTGCTAGCATCACGACAGGAAAGACTTACGGCAGAGCAGAATTCACAGGGACATATCCACCGAGAACCATGCATTCCTTTTTTTTCTTTTCCTTCTTCTGTATCAATTTATTTTCTGTAAAATATCCTTTATTTTATAAAACGAGGGGCGCCTGAGTGGCTCAGCTGGGAAAGTGTCCGACTTTTGATTTTTACCCAGGTCATGGTCTCGGAGTTGTGAGACGGAGGCTCAAGTTGGGCTCACATGCTGGGCATGGAGCCTGCTTAAGATTCTCTCCCTCTGCCCTCCCCGAAAAATAAATAAATAAATAAAATGTTTTATAAAGCAACAGTACTGCCGGTGGTAACTTATTTTTTTTTTAAAGATTTTATTTATTTATTTGACAGACAGAGATCACAAGTAGGCAGAGAGGCAGGCAGAGAGAGAGGGGGAAGCAGGCTCCCCGCTGAGCAGAGAGCCTGATGCGGGGCTCGATCCCAGGACCCTGAGATCATGACCTGAGCCGAAGGCAGAGGCTTTAACCCACTGAGCCACTCAGGCGCCCCGTAACTTATTTTTAATATTCACATTTTTTTTGTTTTGAACTTGAAAAGCTATAAAAATATGAAGAATATAACAAATCTTTACAAGTTTATTACCTGCCCATTGCCCCAAATTAACAAATGCCATGATTATGGTCATTTTTGTCTGATATATTTTTCTAAAAAAAAAAAAAAAACCCACAAAATTATACAAAATCGAAGTCCCCTTTGAGATTCTGCCCATCTAATTCCTCCGTCTCCCTACGGACATCCATGTGTCATGTGTGTATCTATCTATATATCTGTCTGTCTATGTCTCTCTAAATAAGAAAAAGTATAAAAATAAGAGACTTTTCTATACCTCTGTGTGCTTATAAACCAGCATGTAGGACTGGTTTCAACAATACTTCTAAAGAAAGAAATGCATATTCTCTGTAGTTAGTTCCTTCCTTCCTTTCTTTTGGAAATATTTTATTTATATATTTGAGAATTTGAGAGAGAGAGAAAGAGGGCACTAGTGGGGGTTGGGGGGAGCAGTGAGCAGGGATCCTGATGCAGGGCTCCATCCCAGGACCCTGGGATCATGACCTGAGCCAAAGGCAGACGCTCAGCTGCCTGAGCCACCCAAGTGCCCCTCTGTAGTTTCCTTGAGCACACTGAGGCTGCAGGCAGGGTGGTGGTGTGAAAAACTCGCTCACCTAGAAGAATCAGAAGACCCAGGCACCACAGCCACTGCTTACTCCCTGTGGGACCGGAAGCTGGTCAGCCCTCTTTTTATGCAGAATGAGAAAGCTAGATGAAAGGACCTCCAAGATCTCTTCTACCTCTGAAATCTGATAAACCTCAGGTTTAATTTCCCCATCTGTCAAATGGAGATAATGTCTGCTCTGGCTAGCTGTTGTCAAGAGTGAAGGTGATGGGGTGCCTGGGTGGCTCAGTGGGTTATGCCTCTGCCTTCGACTCAGGTCAAGGTCTCAGGGTCCTGGGATCAAGCCCCACATCAGGCTCTCCGCTCAGCAGGGAGCCTGCTTCCCCCTATCTCTGCCTGCTTCTCTGCCTACTTGTGCTTTCTCTCTCCATCAAATTAAAAAAAAAAAGAGTGAACATGATGGGCAGGCTCGCGGTAAAGCATGACGATGTCGCAGGTAGAATCAAATAATATTTTTAAAAAATCAAATACTATTTAATAACATATAAATATAAAATGAACATTATTTAATAATATATTATTCATATTCATATACTACATATTATTACGATTATAATATCACATGACTGATATACAATAAATGTTGTAAAATAATATAATCTATAATTTATTATTATTACTTCTCACAAATTAAGCTATTGTTAAGCTCCTGGAAATGCTTTTTTTTTTTTTTTAAAGATTTTATTTATTCATTTGACAGAGAGAGATCACAAGTAGACGGAGAGGCAGGCAGAGAGAGAGAGAGAGAGAGGGAAGCAGGCTCCCTGCTGAGCAGAGAGCCCAATGTGGGACTCGATCCCAGGACCCTGAGATCATGACCTGAGCCGAAGGCAGCAGCTTAACCCACTGAGCCACCCAGGCGCCCTCCTGGAAATGCTTTTAAAGAAACTGTTGTTATATATATGGTGTTCAGATATTCATGTTGCTGGCCAGTCAGCATAAAATCATTTAATTTCTTCTGTCTTGCCCTGCTGCTCCATTAGCCTCAATTATGCTCTCCTAGCTCCTGCCACCTTGTGTCCTAATTGTCTACACAATTGCTCATCTGATGTCCTCACTGCCCCGTGATTATTTTGAAGGCAGGAATTATGTGCTCTGTTTCATGTCACAGCACCCAGCATGAGGTTGGGTGTGGAACCAATAAACACTCCTATACACATACACATCCATTGCGTGTGTGTGTGTATGTGTGTGTGGACTTAGCAGTCATGTGTCACACTCTCCGTTTGGTTTCCTGGCTAGATGTTCCATGTGTATGTTGCTATAGGCTCTGAAGAGGAAGTTCTGCAGAGAACGTGGATGAGATTCAGGCTTTGAACACTGTCCAAATTATGTAAATACCACCAACCACATCAAGTATAAAATTCTAAAATATTCAACAAATAGACTGGTTGCCCTATTTTTCCCTTTAATGAAATTTGAAGAAAATGCAATTTTAGTGTATGATCTGAGATGTGTCTAATCTGCACGACTCTGAGATAAAACACATGCTCTGAGAATGATCCCTATGTTCTCCTAACTTTATTGTCAGTAGTTTGTATCACTGAAGTTTTTCTGGTAAATGCATAAGGATGGTTATAAAAATTTAAACCAAACTTAAATCAAAATAAAATTCTAGAATAATTGTTTAGAATTAAGATTCTCAGTCGGGGGGCACCTGGGTGGCTCAGTGGGTTAAGCCGCTGCCTTCGGTTCAGGTCATGATCTCAGGGTCATGGGATCGAGCCCCACATGGGGGCTCTCTGCTCAGCGGGGAGCCTGCTTCCCTCTCTCTCTGCCTGCCTCTCTGTCTACTTGTGATCTCTCTCCGTCAAATAAATAAATAAAATCTTAAAAAAAAAAAAAAAAGATTCTCAGTCGGTATAGCTGGTCTTTTCCCAGAGTTCCCTAACTATTAACCCGAACATTTTAAACAATGTGACTTAAGCCAAATTATAAGAGTCCATATGAAATTCAAGAGGCAGTGTGGGGTAGTTGTGGGGGCTGTAGCACTGTTTTGGTCATAAGTAGACCAACTTATTAAAGACTTTCCCACCGAGAGCTGTACATCTCCTTATGGTCAGTTTACCCTGTAGACCTTACTTTTCTCATCTGTGAAATGGGAGGGTCAGATGAGACATTTTTAAGGCTCCTTTATGCCACATGATTTGAGGATGGTGGATGTTTTCTTAAAGCTGTTATTTATGGCACATGGAAAAGTTAAAATCATCTGGCCATGGTATCATGATAGATTTCAGCCTTGGGACGTCTGAATTTCTAGCCTCTACCCCTCTTCCAGTTCTGGATGACTTCAGAGAGAGGCATTTAACCTGCACTCAACAGACCTGTCTGTAAAATGACATGGTGAAACCAGAACTTTTTTAAGAGTTAGGTGGACATCAGGAGAGCTTCTTAAAACACAGATGGGGGGCTCACTCCTAGTTGCTATACCAGGAGGGCTGGGTTGGAGCCTGAGAATCTGCATTTCTAACAAGTCCAGGGGACAATGATGCTATACGTTGAGAACCACTAAACTAGAATGTGTTGACCCTACCTTGCAACTCTAAGAATCCATGGTGAGTTACAGAGAACTTACTAACAACTGTGTTTTCATAAGCCGCTTCTATCTACTAAGCAACCAGTACACCAAGAAGGGCCTTCTTTTTTCATAAGGGTTTCAGACACTGCCAAAAGAACTTCAGGGGCACACGCAGCTACCCTTATACCTACCTTCCTTTAAGAGACTCAATCCTTGGGGCACCTGGGTGGCTCCGTGGGTTAAGCGTCCAACTCTTGATTTTGGGTCATGTCATGACCTCAGGGTTCGAGGATGGAGCCTCACCTTGGGCTGTGCACTAAGCAGAGAAATGCAACAGGTTCCCTCCCCTCCCCCCCCCCCCCCCCCGTTTGTGCTCTCTTGCTCGCTCTCTAATAAATAAACAAATCTTTAAAGAGAGAGAGAGAGTTTCAAGGAGTGCGTTCAACGTTTGACCTCCTGGAATCAAAACCCTCAAGGTTCACAAAACCTCAGGTAATCTCATTAGTTGGTCCATTAGCTTAGCGTCCTGTTATCTGGTTTGCAGAATAGGAAGGTCCTGTTATCTGGTTTGCAGAATAGGAAGAACAAGCACAGCTCCATTTACCCTATTCACTAATGCAGAGAATAAAAGAAGCAGACTCCAGAATGCCCGAAATTCTTCAGTCAAGCAACAGTGTGAGAAAGTCTACCTTTCAAAATCACCCTAGGCTAAAAAAAAAAAAAAAAAAAAAGTTTTCAACAAATCATCCTTGTCATTAAACTTCAAACGGCAGCACTGTAATCACCAAGGGTGTGTTTAAAACACTGATGTTGGGGTCAGATCTCCAGAGATTCTGATTCACCCCAGGCATTGGGATTTTTAATGGTTCCCCAGGAGAACTTTTGAGAAGCCAAGCCTGAGGCTTGCCAGTCTATAAGGGAATAGAATTGATCTGTTCATCATTACTTTGAGCCCCACAAGCCATTTTTGTCACTACAAGCGGCATGACCATTTGTATTAAATTATACTTAAGAATAAACACTGTACTTTTTATAAGCCCACAAAGGGTCACAAACGCAATGGGCAATCAATCAATTTCTCTTAGCTATAAACACCGAAGCATATTTTACATGGCTCGATGAATATTTTCTGTGGCAAGACTTTCTCCACAGTGCCCACATAGTCTCTGCTGCAGAGAGCCAGAGGACGATGGCGGGGGGTGGCTTCTGCCATCTAAATTATAAGCACCTTGAAGACATCATCCACCATCCTAAAATCTTTCAGATTCCTGAGTGTCTATCTGGCTCAGTGCCGGGCAAATTAGAAGCACTGAACAAATTTTGCTAAGGGTTTCACTGTGAAGTACAGCGTATACGTTTCCTGTGTGTGTGCTGGGAACATACGCGGTCTAACTCTGTTAAATTCCTTAGCGCCAATGAGAATATTAAGATTGGAACATTATAAGTATACCGTGTAAATGTCTGTTTGAGAAAGTATCCGTTTCCCAAAACGGATGGAGGTTTCTGGTGCCTTAAGGCCCACACATTTCTGACTACAGACAACAAAACACAGGTGCCACCCAAGGCAGAGAATATTCTATATATAGGTTACTTCTGGCTTTTGTCTCTATGTTACACAGCTGTGGCCATATGAAAGCTACTAAAAAGAGTGGATAAAAGGCAAAAAACAGCAAGAGTCAAATGTGGCCATTTGCACGTGCCATTCTGGGTATTTTCTCAGATGACCACAACCTAAGCCTGTGGTTAAGATCCACGGACACTGAGAATTGCCTTGGTGGAGGCAAGAAAGAATGGTTACAAGTCGATGGCTGACTTTCCTTTCCCTCAAAACTGCTCTCCAGTGCTTTCCTCTTCTACCCCATGCATTGCTAATTAGGAACGGCCAACGCTGGACATGTACGCGGTCTTCTGTGGTAAAATTGATTACCCTATTCCTATGGAAAATAAGGAAGTCATTTCGCTCAAAAGATCAAATTCCACAAAACCGTACGGGGCAGCTGTTAGCGTATGCGTGTGGGGGGAGGGGAGTGTGTGAAAATATCTACCCTTCAGTTTTCCGACATTTTGGCAAAGGCGTGCAAAAAAAAGAAGAAAAACATGATTCCAACACATATAAGGCAGAAACCAATGGCAATGCCACATGATGGATTTTTTTTTAAGGCTAAAAATTTCCCACGAGGTAAGACACATCAACATGCCATTTTACACCCCATTTTATACGTGCGGATTTGCCTTAACACACTTGCAAGAAAAAAACCAGTCGTCCTCTCCCCAACGTGTCCAAGCTGCTTTTAATTGCATCAGATAAAGAAACGAGGTGAGTCATGCTTGGTTGTGTTTGAGCCTGCTCACGGATCATCACACTCAGGTCCAAATACGTTCCCTGACCCGCACAGCAGATGTTAATACACTGGCTGGCTTGCTTGCTTGGGGATGACTAAAACAGCTTTTGTTTTGAAATATAACTTTACTCAAAGACCCTTCGCAGCTGCAGAAGTGCGTATCAAGGCTCTTTCAGAGGTGCTGGGTAGCAACCTTCAAACACTTCTTGGCAAAACATCCCGAGCTTCTGAATTCTAACACAGCGCTCCCCTCCGGGTTCGTGAACCTGACTCTGCCCTCAACGGACACAAGACACTTCAAATGCCTTCAGGTTCCCTTTCCATCGGTGACAAATTCCAGCCATCAACACACAACACCTCAGCCTTCAGAAACCCCCATCCCTCGTAAGGTTTCAGAATTCGGAAAATGCCCCCTTCCATGCCCTCGGGTCTGGTGATAACGCAATCCAGTCTCTGGGCAGCCCCGCAACTTTCCTTTCTCAAAGAGTTTAGTAACCAGCGTAAAAAGAGCATCTAGACTTGCTGACGGGGGATCGCCGATTTCACTGGGGTCACGGGGAGCTGTCTGAGGTCACATGCTACCCTGCCGTTGTGAGTCATTTCTTACAATTTTTTTTTTTTTTTTAACAGGAGGGGGTGGGGATACAGACAAATCGCACACTCATGCACGGATGCTTAGCGCCAAGAACATGGTCAGGAGAGCCGCCTGGACTAGGGCATAGGAAGCAAACCCTCGGCTTCCTTCCTGTGCTGGGGAAAGGTGGGATGGAGTCATGCAACCTTACCTTTCCGAGAAAGACCAAGGCGCCTGGCATGGAGCGCTCACCTGAGGCCAGCGGAGCCGGGAGTCATTTTGGGTGTTGCGTATGTGCCTCCCTAGAAAATTCCAATGACATTCTACCAGCTTTCTGCTTGCCAATCATGACAAGCGTCCACTTACACTCTCACGAGTCAGGGAAGGGGCAGAAGAGGGGGATCGCGGGTGAGGGAGTGAGCAAAAGAGAAAGAGCGGCCCCAGGGCACCGCATACCCGGCTGGAAGGGGAGTCACATGCCACCAGGAGCCATTCCTGCTGCATTACACATGCCGAGTTAAATGGCAAACAATATCAGTCCGAGTTTATGCCACATGTTCTCAGCCTCTTCACATATCAGCACCCCCGCCGGCGCTGCACAGACGGGCCTCCTGAGCGCCTCTGAAGGAGGGGGTCTTGCGCTCATGACACCCCCACTTTTAATAAAACCCCAAAGCCTCCTGTCCCGGTTTACTTTCCTAGTTTTCATTGGTGGTGGTGGTGGTGGTGGTGGTGGGAGTGATGGTGGCTTGTTTGCTTACTTGCTTATTTTTTTGTTTGTTTGTTTTGTTTTTTTCCTTTGGGTTTTCATGCGCAACACTCGGGTCCTGCAGGTGGCCATAAAGACATCTAGCCATGGAGCCGCAAGACAGCAGGGCACGCTGACCCCCCGCCTGCAAACCTCCTGAACAGCTTGCCCCTTCTTGGTTTTATGTTTATGGAGCAGGAGATGGAGTGAGGTGACCCAGCAGCTCACCCGCCCAGTGGTAACGGCCGTGCTTTTCAACAGGAAAAACAGACGGTCTCCTGCTCTAAGCGGCGGCTCTTCATCATGGTGAGTCCCCCCAACGCGCCCCACCCCCGGATGTGCTGGAGGGGTTTTGTTTGTCAAAACTGGGGGATGCTGCCAAAATCCTGCAACGCTCAAGAAAGACCCTGCAACCCAGGTTTACGAAGCCCCGGACATCAACAGAACCTCTACTGAGAAACGGCTACAATGCTCAAGCCCTTCCAGAAAACACGACACAAAACGAAGAAGAAGAAGAAAGCCAAAACACCCCTCTCTGGAAGGAGCCGGCGGAGCTGCGGGGTCCAGGGATGGGCTTTGCCTGGCTTGTGGTTTAATCACTTAGGAAACTGCTCACTTTTCTCTCCAGGAGCCCTTGTTCTTCTGTCATTTTTTCCCTCCTCTGTTTCCAAATCTCACCCTGTAATATTTAAATCATCAAACCAAACTACCCCTTTGGTAAGGTTCTAAATCCAAACCAGCTGTCCATGGGGACCACACTGCCACGATGTATAAAGCGACCCTCAGCCCAGGTGGTCCTGCCTGGACGGTCTGGTGTTCATCTGTGATGCCCAGTATCTAATATAATCTCCTCTCGAAATTATTCAGGAGGGTATGCTTTTCACAAAGTAAAACCTTCCCCAAAGACCTTGTACAGGACCAGGGATTAAAGCCCACTGGGTTCTCCTATGTTATGTCCACCCCTAAAGGCAGGGGGGCAGGAGGCAGGTTCAGTCACTGGCATGAGGGAAGCTTCTCTCTGCTAGGACCCAGGGTGTGACCTTCCTGCAGCCTGCTGAAAAGTCAAAGTGAAAGCCAGTCCACATAGCGCATTTCCAGCTGCCCACCAGGGGTGTGAGCACTGCCCACCTGCCCAATGAGCTCCGGGGAAAACCTGGGGGCTCTTTCTTCCTAATTTAGTCATAGCCCACAGGTTGCCCCAGGCTTGCCTGGCTCTCTGCCCCCGACTCAGTCACAAACACCCCAAGGCGCCAGTCCCAGATCCTGACCTACAGGAGCCAGCCAACCTGGCTGCAGCTGCATTTCTGCTCAGGCTGTGGGTCCCGCCCATGATCTACCAGGTTTCCCCAAGGCACAAGGTTCAGCTCGAATTATCGACTGCATATTTTGTCCTTCTTTGGTCTCTGTCTTATTTCACGATGCTCGGGATTTTCTTAGGATAAGAGTTTACTGAAAAGTGCTTTACCAGGAGCGTCTGGGTCAGTTAAGCACTGGACTCTTCATTTCAGCTCAGGTCATGATCTCAGGGTCATGAGATTGAGCCCCGCCTCAGGCTCCGCACTGAGCACAGAGCCTGCTTAAGATTCTCTCTCTCTCTCTCTCCCCCTCTCACTCTGCCCCTTCCCCCCAACCCACTTTCTCTTGAAAAAAGAAAAGAAACAAAGAAAGCACTCCACCATACACATCTCCCCAAATCTGAAGGAGAAGAAAAGTCAGTACTTAGAATGAGCCCTTCTAATTGTGTGACCCAAGCTCGTATCCAGAGATTAGGACACAAAGCTTTGGCACAAGCTGATCATCACAAACTGCAATGTAGTAAGCACATGTTGAGCACTTACTGTATACCAACACTGCCAGGCAAGGAAGGAAGGAGGAACACAAGGTAATACTGAGTGTAGATGTACAAGGCATTATGTTACCCACTTCACATACTTGATCATCACAAGTCTTAAAAATTTAAGATATGGGGCGCCTGGGTGGCTCAGTGGGTTAAAGCCTCTGCCTTCGGCTGAGGTCATGATCCCAGGGTCCTGGGATCGAGCCCCGCATCGGGCTCTCTGCTTGGTGGGGAGCCTCTTCCCTTCCTCTCTCTCTGCCTGCCTCTCTGCCTATTTGTGATCTGTCTGTCAAATAAATAAATAAAAAATCTTTAAAAAAAAAAGTTTAAGATCACTATGCCCACTTTAGAGATGAGAACACAGAGGCTCCAAAATGACAGGGTAACTAACCTAAAGTCCCAAAGTCAATCTATGCTCTTTTGGTCAATCATATGGTCCATTCCATATGATTCCACTAAAACATGCCCCAAGGTCCAAGGTGAGTCATAACTGTATCTAACAGAATAAAACAAGATGAATGAGGCAGGTAAGATGCGTTCCAAGTCAAATGAGAACAGAAGTGACTGAATAATAAATGTGGCCCAATGCAAAATGAAAATGCAGGGTCCTTGTTCAAAAATTATTAAGAATTTCAAGATGGCAACAGCAGAGCATTAAATTAAGTGCAGAACCCTTTGAATCAAAGGGCTTTATGAGAAGACATGCCCATGAAGCCAGTCCTGACAGGGAGGGAAGAACTCTGAGAGGTCAGTTGTGGGAATGGGAGCTCCGTCATCCGTCCACACTGCCCACAGCAGTTCCCAGAGCACCGCAGCCCAGAACCCTCTGCAGGACAGCCAAGCCTCTCCCTGTTTCCTTTGGCCATTCTTTCTCCTGCTGCAGAGCTGGCATTAATGTGAGGGCATGAGAAAGGTCCAGGGGGAACTGCTTGGGTTGGGAGAAGCAGGAGGCAAATCTGGCCCAAACAAATCCTACTAGTCATTATGATACTGAGTTTCTTCAGGTAAACCATGGAAAGAGGTCATTTGGCCTCCGCTCCTGAGGAGATGCCCCAGAGCAGTGGTGTAGTGATGCTCAGTGGAAGGAGGGGCGAGGTCATGCAGGATGAAAAGACACAAGTGGCAGGGACATGGCACCAGCTCATGTGTGAGGAGTGAAGGCAGAGAAAGGCTGAGAACCAGTGAGTATAAGGAACAATCAGCTGGAGTGGGAAACATGGGGTCGGCGTCTGGCGTCCTCACTGGCTCACTGGGTGACCTCCGGTCAGCCACCGAGTCCTGGGGGCTCAGGACACCCCAGTGCCAGGTACGCAGGAACTTACGGACCTGCCGTGTGGCCATTAAAAGCAGTGTTTATCCACTTACTCTTTAACGCTAAATCAAAAACCAGTGCACAAAATTGCATATTTATTATGCTTATAGACATGTAAACAGCAAAAATAACCCTTAGGTAGAAAAAAAAAAAAAAAAACAACGAATACAGAACACATCAAAATGTCAACAAGGGGCAGTCCGGGGAAACTTGGGTAACTTGTTTCTCTGTTCTCTTTTTGTGAATGGTCCAATTTTTATTTAATAAACATGTTTATTTTTCAGAAGTAATTTTTTAGGGAAAATAAATTCAGTTGGGATAATGGTGCCCATCTAGCTTATAAGGACCTTCAAATGACCCCTTCATATTACAGAGTGTAACCCAGCCCCTTACCATAGCAGACACGTCTCTCCTGGAGAACCATATGCCAAAGGTAAGGGCAAGGGACACAGGAAAATGAGGCATCTATGCAAGGCATGGCCATGTTCATCCTCTCCCGAAGGCCAAAGCACATAACTCGGGTGGGTTTTCATACCTGCCTGCCAAGAAGGCACTGAGCACAAAGCAGGCAGAACATGCGACATGTTGTCCAGGGGTAAACAAAGGTTCATTTTATGACCTCTGACTTCTCACCAGAGAGATCGAAGTCATTAACATGAAGACAGCTTCTTGGCACATGCCACAGCTCAAAGTCGACAGCCTCCGCCCTTTCTCCTGGCCTGTCCCCCAACCTGCTGCTGGTCTGGGGGCAGGGAGGAGGACCTAACTGCCGTCAGGCAGGACAGAGAGGGAAAGGCAGGGTCAAGGAACAATTCTGAAAGTGGCCTTGGGTCTTTGGTTTCTGACTTAACATTTCAATCTCCTTGGCTCAGTTTCCTATAATTCTCAGGGCAGTGCAAAGTAACTGTGTTTTCTTTTGGGTGTGCATGTTCAAGGAGAGTGCTAATTAGTGACTAATCAGGCTAGCCCAGGCTGACAGACCGAATAGCTGGGCCTCCTATAGTTTCAGGCCTCTGCCGTAGGTTGTGGATCCCCCTAGAATCTACCCACACTGGACAGGCAGAACTGGTCCCTGCGGTGGCCCCTCCCTCCCCCCTCTCCAGGCAACTCTGGTCAAACGATCTCTCAAGACCACTTGCTCTTCATAACCAGGGCTGAATTATACCATCTTCAGCAACAGGGGGAAAAGAAAAGAGGAGGTCTTGGACCCCTGGGATGGATAGAAGGCAGCAAGTGACGCCTTGATAGAGCCGGGCAGAAGTTTCAGTCTCTTGTCACAGGAAGATGCAAGGAGAGAACAAAGACAGGACTTGTTCCCAGAATGGAAAAGCTCAGCCCTGGAATGGCTACTTCCTGCACAGACAAAGGCCAGCCACAACCCATTAGCAGAGGAAACCAGTCAAGAGTTGTGAGTCACACGATGTGGGAATGGGCCCTTCCTAGAAAGGAAGCCAGTTTCTTTGTTGATCAGGGTTTTTTAATTCCCTTCTGGGTAACTGTTGTTCCACATTAGGTTCTCCAGGGCCCCCAAAACAGAAGCCGGAAGCATTTTAAGTTTTCCAGGGTTGCTTTTTTTTTTTTTTTCTCTTTTTAACATTTTATTTGACAGAGAGAGACCAATAGAGGGACACAAGCAGGGGGGAGCAGCAGGCAAGGGAGAAGCAGTCTCCCCACTGAGCAGGGAGCCTGAAGTAGGGGCTCAATCCCAGGATCCTGGGATCATGACCTGAGCCAAAGGCAGACACTTAATGACTGAGCCACCCAGGCGCTCCTCCAGGGTTGCTCTTTAAAAGACTGAATCTAGGGGCACCCTGGGTGGCTCAGTGGGTTAAGCCGCTGCCTTCGGCTCAGGTCATGATCTCAGGGTCCTGGGATCGAGTCCCGCATCGGGCTCTCTGCTCAGCAGGAAGCCTGCTTCCCTCCCTCTCTCTCTCTCTCTGCCTGCCTCTCTGTCTACTTGTGATCTCTCTCTGTCAAATAAATAAATAAAATCTTAAAAAAAATAAAATAAAATAAAAGACTGAATCTAGCTTCCAGACATAAATCCCGTGCTGGGTTCTCAGGACCTTTGCACAATCTGTTCCCTCTGCCTAAGAGTTCCATCCTCCAGATTTGCACTGTGCAATAGGGTAGCTATTAACCACATATACTTTTTCAAATTTAAGTTATTAATATTAAATACAATTTAAAACTCAGTCCCTCAATCATACTAGCCACATTTCAAGTGTTCAGTAACTACATGGGACTAGCTAGATCACACAGCATGTAACATCTTCAGCATTCGGAAAGTTCTACTGGACAGCATTGCTTTGGATCTTCATGTAATTGGCTCCTTCTCAACCTCTGGTCCCTGTACTACTGTTATCCTCTCAAAGAGGCCACCAGGACCCAGGAACCTAAAGGACATATGGTGACTCTCTGTCCCCTTATCCTACCTTTATCTCTATCTGAAATTACCTTATTTGTTTCATACTTGATTGCCTATCCCAGCCTTGGAATACAATCTCCATGAGAGCAAAGAGCTTGTCTGCCCTTTTTATTGCTGCATGTCTAACACCCAGAACAGTATCTGGCACAAACAGAAACTCAAGTCAATATTGTTCAATAAATGAGTCTACTCCATATCTGTGGGATCAGAGCACACCAGCCACCCAAGACAGCTGTCACTTATCTTCCCATGGACCAAGACAATAGCTAAGCATGGGCCCCAGTTAGAACATTTGGGATGCTGGGTGTTGTGGGAGTACCGGGTAGAAGCAGGGTGGCTGAAACCCAGCCTGGTCCTGATTCTCCTCCAGGAACCCAGCGGCCTTGCATCGCCTCAATCAGTCAGTCAACGGGGCCGGTCCAGCTCTTGTACTGCCCTCCTCTGCTTTTGCAAAAGATCAAAATACTCTCAAATGTATTAGACACCCTTCAACACGCGATCACTCTTCCTCCATGTGCATATGCAAAACTAAATGACAGGCTGGGATCCTAAGTTTTAAGGACTGGTTGGTATTTTTTTAAGATTTATTATTTTAGAGGGGGCTCAGGGTAGAAGGGGAGGGAGAGAAAGAATGTCAAGGAGACTCCACATTGAGCTTGGCTCCCAGTGCAGGGCTTAATCTCACAACCCTGAGATCAGGACCTGAACCGAAACCAAGAGTCAGACGCTCAACCGACTGAGTCACCCAGGCACCCTGACCTGTTGATATTTTAATACTCTGCATACTCTATGAACGCTTTCTGATGTCCTCTCTGGAACAGGAGGTGGAGGGAGTCTACTACAACTTTGTTTTACTATTAACTTTAATTAAAATTTGAATGGTAGGGCCACCTGGGTGGCTCAGTCACTTAAAGCAGTTGCCTTCGGCTCAGGTCATGATTCCAGGGCCCTGGGATCAGGCCCCAAGTCAGCTCCCTGCTCAGCAGAGAACCTGCTTTTCCCTCTCTGTGTGCTGCTCTGCCTGCATGTTCTCCCTATCTCTCTCTCAAATAAATAGATGATATCTTATTAAAAAATTTTTTTTGAATGGCAAGGGGACACCTGGGTGGCGCAGTCAGTTAAGCTTCTGCCTTCCGCCCAGGTCATGATCCCAGGGTCCTGGGTTAGAATCCTGCATCTGGCCCCCTGCTCAGTGGGGAGTCTGCTTCTCTTTCTCCCTCTCCCTTCCCCACTGCTCATGCTCTGTCTCTCTTTCAAATTAATAAATAAAATCTTTAAAAATTTTTTTGAATGGCAAGAATATTACTTTCAGCAAAACATTATCCCCATGGCTAAACACAAGAGGAGCACCAAGATAAAAGAATTGGAAAACATACTACGTGTCACAGTACTGAACGTTCATAGCAAGCTGATACAGAGGAGGGGGGCATGGAAACAGGTCACACAGAGTGAAAGGAGAACGATAAGCAAATACGAGACAAAACTAAGAGCAGGTGGTATCTGCTCAGAACCAATCCGAAGGATATAAATATAAAATAAAAATAAAATATAAAATAAAATAAACCGAGGGGCAGCCTGGAGCAGCTTTGGCAGTGTACCGTCTAGTTCCTGCTAAGGAAACAAATCTGATTTTAAGCTGGTTTCCTCTTAAAGGCACGCCAGGCAGTTGTTTCCTAAATCTCTAACTACTCTCTCGGTGACACCAGCTAATAAGATGCACCAGCCTCAGTAACGGAGGAGCATGGCAGGACAACGCGTTTGTGAGAGAACCGGAAAGAAGAACAGGCACTTCTTATCAACCAAACTCCATGCCACTTCCTGATGGCACATGGGAGAAAAAAGAAACACAAACAAGTCAGCTACAAGAGAAAAGGAGCAGGGGCGACAGTTTTCTCCTCCAATATCCATTCTGAAATGAGTTTTAGGAAATTGAGTTTATTCTGATGTACAAATCATGAATTAACTTTTGTTTCATTGGCCAGAACTGCTTGGAGCCTGGTGATAGGCAGCAGAATTGGTTCCCAACTTCAGGCTTTCTCCACTTTGTTTCTTGCTGAGTCTTTTTTTTTTTTTTTTTTTTAAGATTTAATTTTTTTTATTTGACAGAGAGAGAGAGGCAGTGAGAATGCGAGTGGGGAGAAGAGGGAGAGGGAGAGGCAGGCTCCCCACTGAGCAGGGAGCCCGATGTGGGGCTCAATCCCAGGACCCTGGGATCATGACCTGAGCCGAAAGCAGCTGCTTAACCAGCTGAGCCAATCAGGCGTCCCTTGCTGAGTCTTCAACAGAGAAGCACAGTCACCTTTATACCTTGACCCAAGGATGGTCCTCCTCCAGGTAGGAAGGTCACTCTCACCGATGTGAGTCCAGGTTTGGGAGGGATACGCACTGAGGTATGGGGAAGGTCGGAACCAGGCGGATCAGTCAAATCAATGGGAAAACAAACATCTCAGGTCACTTACAAGCAGCCCTAGATTCCCCCTCTAAATCTCAGTTTCTCTCTTAGGTCTTTGAGCTCTCTGCACAGGACAAGATTGTCAGCATTCTGATGGCAAGGACTCTACAATACCCAGCACACTGCATTCCAGACAGTAGAAGTCCATTAAATGTTTTCTGAATCAACCAATGATTTATAGGCTTTCAGAGGTTTCTGACCATATTTTGGAAAGGAAGACCAAGGGGTCAGAAATTCATTCTTGACATTCAGGATTTAAAGTTATAAAAGCTTGATCCAAGACCAGCTAGTCAAATTGCAGTGTTCAGTGAGCCGAAGACGGGACTCGCAAACCTGTCCCCAGTGCACCCAGAGTCAGGAGCTGACACACATTGGAGTGCTAGGGCCTCAGGCCATGAGAGGAGAGGCTGCTGACTAATGCTGTCTTTCCCGTCTGAATCAAAGCCAGCTGCCCTCATTGCTGTCCCTGACTTGAAGAGGCTGGATCTTGGCCACTGCTGGGCAGCACAGGGCCAGGCTGAGGTGGCTGGGGAACCCGCTAAGAGTGGTCTTTCTTTGATGGTTATTTTTTTAAGGCAAGGATGCAACTTACTGGCCAACCAATTGAAGTTACCCCTTGAGGAAGGAACAAGTGGCCTCAAGCAGGATGGGCTCCACCATCCATCAGAAGTCTCACGTTTTTATCCCAAAGTCTATGCCAGGTCAGTCTTCCAAATGGTTACTACCAATCTCTTGGAGCAAGTAAAAATGTGGGCCTATATCCCCTTGATCCTTTTGCCCTGTAAAGTACCTACTGGCAAATATCATCATTGTTAAACACAAATGCATCATTTTATGCAATAAAAATGTATAGCTATTTTGTATAAGGCAGGTTAGGTAGTGGGATAATCAGATAAACCCTCTGGCTGAAAACAACTCTGTAGAAATCATCTTAAAGGCAATGAGGAGTAGAAAAGATAGCACAGTCCTGCCAGTCGAATTTTGGAAGAAGATTGAACCCAAAGAGTTTGGAGGATTATGTGAGTGCCAAAGTTGCTTTTGCCTTGAAGACTTTGTAGGGGTACAGGTGACAGAAGGCAAGGTGAAGTTTGCTTTCAATGTAAGAACTTACAGGATACCTTTTCCTGCATTAAGCTGGGTTCCAAAGGGCTATAGACTCGGGATTAGGATGAAGCAGGATGAATCTGTCACCTCCTGTTCCTCCCCAAACCCACAGGCCCAGAAAGAAGGCTGCTCTGGGGGCCAGTAGCATCTCATTCATTGACCCAGGATAGCTAAACAAGTGTCTGCTTTATTTGTTAAACTCTGCATACATGCTTTAAAAATTTGGGGGTGTGTGTGCCATATTTTAAAATTGAAAATGATTAAAAACCATCAACAATCACATACATAACCCTTTCAACTATAGTCCATGTCCAGACTTTTCTATCTTAGCTCAGTGTTCAGCAAACTAAAAACCCATGAATGAGTTCTCTGGAGACCATCTCAACCAGCCTTCTGTCTACAGCCAAGTAAATGCTTACTATACCCAGTTCGCAGACGATGCAACTAAAGTCTAATGAACGTGATTGATTTACCCAAGGCCATAGTGATTTCATCCAGAGAATTAATTGAGAATTACTTTTACTTCTATTTCTCAAAAAAAAAAGCAAATTCTATCTTTTTAAAAAAGATTTTTATTTACTTATTTGACACAGAGAGAGAGATCACAAGCAGGCAGAGAAGCAGGCAGAGAGAGAGGGGGAAACAGGCTCCCCACTGAGCAGACAGCCCGATGTGGGGCTCGATCCCAGGACCCTGAGATCATGACCTGAGCCGAAGGTAGAGAGGCTTAACCCACTGAGCTGCCCAGATGCCCCCAAATTCTATTTTTAACTCACCTACCCCCATATACCCATTCTCCATGTTACAAATCCATCGGAAAGATTTCCTAGTGGTGTATCTACTGCACTGAGATAGCCCCAGAACTGAGTCTGCATACCCAGGACTCTATTCCGCATATTTCAGAAAGACAAGCTCGTGGCCAGAAAAGTGTGAGTGCCTGTAATTAACAGGGCTTTTGCAAATCTCTCCCTTAATATTGATGCAGTGATACAATTCAGAAGGTTCAAGAGCAGGGATTAAAGAAACAGGACACATAATCAAGCCTGGACTTGAGGGTGGCTTCCCAGTGAGATGCTCACCGAAAACAATGCTGCTAAAACCACCAGCCACGCATCACGCTCTGGGAAACAGCATCACACCACCCGGAGCAGCCACTGCCTCAGAGCAAGGAACTCAGAGGAAGCATTGCCTAGCCTGGGGGGCTGGGCAGAGACAGTGAAGGAGGAGAGGCAAAAACGGCATCAGTGGCTTAAGAAGTAGATCCTCGGGGGGCGCCTGGGTGGCTCAGTGGGTTAAGCCACTGCCTTCGGCTCAGGTCATGATCTCAGGGTCCTGGGATGGAGCCCCGCATGGCATTGGGCTCTCTGCTCAGCAGGGAGCCTGCTTCCTCCTCTCTCTCTGCCTGCCTCTCTGCCTGCTTGTGATCTCTCTCTGTCAAATAAATAAATAAAATCTTTAAAAAAAAAGAGAAGAAGTAGATCCTCGGAAGTTTTTAAGAAACCACCTTCCTCTTAATACAAATACATGTTTAGAGAGCAGCTTCGTTTACTGCGAATTCCCTCTACAATCATCAGGCAGGTTAAAACACCTGCCACAGAGCACGAGATTTTCAACCCTGGTCATTGCAAACACAAGAGCTTTATGTTGCCTCTGGGCAATGTCCACCCTTCTGGGATCCCCCGCACTCTCAGCTTCTGCCGTGCAAATGCCATCACTGTGAGGAACCCCCTTCCATGAGAACGCGCTCTTTGTGGACGTCAGCAAGCTGGGGGTGAAGTTAAAACGTGCACAGTCAAGTTCTGGCCAGCGTGTCGGGAACTGTGGGTTTCCAGAGGTGTGGCCATTTTCTCTCGAAAGGTTCAGGTCCCAGAGAGCCTCGGTGGGTCTGTTTTAGGGCATATCCTGAGAACCATAGCTATGACCACAGAATGGAGCCTCCGAAAGCCCCTTATTTCTCAAACCACCTTGCAGGGAAAGAACCCAGAAGATGCAAAGGGGAGATGTTCAAATGAAACGAAGAATGGGAGACACAGAAGAGGGAGGATAAGAGATGAGATAGGCTGTGATGGATAATGTCGTTAGAGGTTGAGAGGTTGAGGTGAACAGAGGGAAAGAGTGTGTCTACACCCCCAAACGGATCCTGCTACAACTGCTCTCAATTTAAATACTCGGTCTAGTCTCTTAAAATTCACTTCTGTGGCAAAGAGAAATGATGAGAGGATTCCCTGCCTTTCAACTCTGATTTTTGTGTCATTTAGCACTCAGATTGGTTTTACAGGGACGTCATGTAAAGTTTGAAGAATCTGTCTACACACACACACACACACACACACACACAATTTACAATGACTAAGATCTCGTTTGCACTCCCTGCTTGGATTGAGAGCAATGACAACTGGAATTCCAAATATTGCGTGGAAAACAGCACCAACTCCTCCCTTCTTTTTTCAAAGCTCTCTCTCTACAGGCAAAAAGGAAAGGATCCCCTATAGCACTCGGGTCTCCTCAGGTCAACCCTATTTCACAGATGAGAAAAGTCAGAGAGGCCTGCAGATCCATAAGGGAGGCAGGACTCCAAGACTCCCGTTTCTAAATTACCAGCCCATAGACAACCATCTTGAGCAAAATACCGGTAACTCCCTAGACACCCCGACATCCATCCTTTGTGCCCATCCTCCCAACACTACACCATACAGGGTGTATTTCTTGGCTCGTTTTCAGACTATGACTCCAGAGCAATAATGGGGAATAATGGAGTCCAATTAAGCAGGTACATCAACGTCAGCAGCACGACACTCCTACTCAGTCCCACTAATTAAGAATCTCTGCCACTCGGTAGGGAACACACTTATAGCTACAGGGCACCCAGATCCACCCTGCCAAGGAAAACAGAAAAGTCTAGGGTTTCAGAGACATCAGGCAACGCCTGTGAATTAAGAGGTCAGGCAAGTATGAGTTGAATGTAATCACTTGCACGCACTCGTACAGAATTCGTGCTTATGAGAAGGCTCTTCCCCATGCATTCTTCCTTCTCTGCTCCTCCTGCCTTGGTCACCTCTCCCACGGAGAGAAGAGGGAATGTGAGAGCCACCAATGGAGAGGACCTTAGCTGATGATCAGTCCAATCCTCTTGTTTTCCAGAGTGAAAAGCTCCTGAGAGGGAAGATTCTCACCCTCAGACACAGCTTGGTGATGACAGCGCCAGGACCAGAATCAGACTTTTAGGGCCAGGCAATCTGCCCAATACAGCTATGGCTTCCACACTGCATGCCGATCTGAATTGGTAGTTGTTTTGTGCTTTCTTGTTTTAGTATATGTGGTGCTGCTGAAGCGAGCATTTGATGTGTTTTCTTAAAAAAAAAAAAAAAAAAAGTGGGGTGCCTGGGTGGCTCAGTGGGTTAAAGCCTCTGCCTTCAGCTCAGGTCATGATCTCAGGGTCCTGGGATCGAGCCCCACATCAGGGTCTCTGCTCAGCCGGGAGCCTTCTTCCTCCTCTCTCTCTCTGCCTGCCTCTCTGCCTACTTGTGATCTCTGTCTGTCAAATAAATAAATAAAATCTTAAAAAAAAATAAAAATAAAATAAAAATAAAAAAGTTTGATACAAAAATATGGATAAATATAGCAAGTTGTCATATTCCCACCATCCAGAATTAACCAAGGGTAACATTTCCTCAACTTTAACACTGAAGACAAGCATCTCATCCGCTTCCCTCCCATTCTGCCCAGAGGCAACATCCCTGTGGATACGTCTAAGCCATAGTCTCATACTTAACACTCATAAATCATGGTACTTTAACACAGTCAATTTATCAACCTTTTCACTTTTGAGATGTTGGAGTTTGGGGGGGGGATGTCTTTTCTAAAAAAAATATTTTTAACCCCTAAGGTCATAAAGATACTCTCCTGGATTATGTTTTAACAGTGTCAAAGTTTTGATTTTCACATCTAAGGCAAGCTAAAATTTATCTTTATGTATGCTCTGACATAAGGAGCTAATATTTTTCTATAGAAAGCAAGTTGTCTTGGTATGAGTCACTGAAGAGCTCAGCCTCTCACACTGGTTTATAATACATGGCTACCCATGCCAGAAGTTCAGAGGGATTCTTAGGTCTGTTTCTCCGCTCTAATCTGTTTTATTGATCCCCTCATTCTTTAAAACTTTTTTGGGGGCACCTGGGTGGCTCGGTGGGTTGAGTCTCTGCCTTCGGCTCAGGTCATGGTCTCAGGGTCCTGGGATCGAGTCCCGCATCAGGCTCTCTACTCAGCGGGGAGCCTGCTTCCCCCACCTCTCTCTGCCTGCCTCTCTGCCTACTTGTGATCCCTCTCTCTGTAAAGCAAATAAATAAAATATTTTTTTTTTAAAGTGAGCCCAGTAGTTTGGAGAGAAGCATCACCTTTAAAACAACAACAACAACAACAACAACTTTTTTTTTCCCCAGAAGTATCAGACCTATCTATGTACCTTACTCTTCCACCAAATGAATTTCAGAATTGGTTTGTGTAGTTCTAGGAGAAATCCTAGTTGGAATATTGATCAGAATTGTCTTAAATGAGATGCTTTTATGCAAAAAGTTGTCCCATCTATGAACATACCATTATCCATTTATTATATACCCTGATAATGTTTTATGATTTTCTTCATCAAAGCCTTATCTATGTTTTATTTCATTTATTCCCAGGTGCCATACAGTTTAGTTGTTATTATGAACAATATCTTTTTTCCTATAGGTTGCTGTTGTTTCACAGAAGTGCTATTGTTTTTCGTATGTTGATACTGTACTCTGCAATTATGCTTATCTCTTTTATTATATATAATACTTTTGAAAGTTCTTGAATTTTGAAGGTACACAATCATATGATCATATATATGATCTTTATATAATGAGAACTATGTCTCTTATTTTCTATCCTGTGCTTCATTTATTTTTCTTATCTTATTGCATTGGCTAGGTCCACTAGCACACCGTTGAACAGCAGTGGGGATACCTAGTATCCTTGCTCTTATTTCTGACTCTATCTGGGAATGCTTCTAAGGTTTCCCTAGTAAGCATGATGTTGGCCATAGGATGGCAGTTGGCTTTTTTCATGTTCTCAGATAACATCTTCCCAACTAGTAAGCTCCTGAGGCACCTGGATGGCTTTGTCAGTTAAGCATCTGCCTTTAGCTCAGGTCATGATCTCAGGGTCCTGGAATTGAGCCCCACATTGGGCTCCCTGCTCAGCAGGGAGTCTGCTTCTCCCTTTCCCTCTGGCCTGCTGCATGCACACGTGCTCTTTCTCTCCCTCAAATAAATAAATAAAACCTTTAACAAAAAAATTCCAACTACTAATTTCCTTTGAAGTAAGGCCTAAATCTAAGTCTCATACATCTTTCCATCCACTGTTGTACAGTACCTGTCCCACAGGAATAAACAATAAATGTTTGCTTGCTGCTTCTATGTTTCGAAACTCTGCTACTCGGTGTTCCTTTTGACACTTTCTGCTTCTCTGACCCCAGCAAACGCAGTAGATACTGCAGCAACATTTGGCTAGATGGCTCTTTTTTTTTAATTAATTATTTTTTCTGCCAGATGGTTCTAAGATGAGGCTTTTCGAGCGTGTGTGCACGTGTGTGTGTGTGTGTGTGTGTGCGCGTGTGCCCATGTGTGTACATACTTAAATCTTATGGAGAAGATGGCTCAGGTACTGAGGCTCTGAGAGTTCATGAAAAAGACAAAGAATGCTGGTTTTTAAAAAGTGAATTCTGTCAGGGATTTGGGATTTGATTACCATCTGAAAACTATCCTTTCCCTCCTTCGTTCCATGTGAATGAGGATTTTGGGGGGATTAACTGGCCCCAGAATGGCCTGACTTTTCCAGAAACAAAAGAAGCAACAACTCCACGGGCAGGACAGGGTTGCTCATGCATTTCAGCTGGAGTGATGCCACACACCTTCTGGCTTCTCGGCACGAATGCGCGTCCCAGGAATGTGACCAGCAGAGCCCCCCAGGGCTGCACATGCAAACCCACCAGGAACCACCTTCAGTCCTGATGAGGAAACGCTGCCGCTAAGGAAAGAAGAAACAGAACTGCGAGCGGTCCTTCCTTCTTGCACACAAGCTCCTGCTCCCTTTGCCCCTGACAGAGCCATCGGCTGCCTTCTTGAGCCATTTCCCCAACCCTTGGCTCACTTGCCTGAGGTTCAAGGAGGAATGCAAACATCAGGACATGAGATGGCGGCGGCCCCACTCCAGCCCTCCTCAGCCTGTCTGAGCAAACCGCTGGGAAGAGGGGAAACTGGGTGCTGCACACCTGGGGTAAAATCAGAATGGCCAGCGGCAGGGACCCCCACCTCAGCAGCAAGAATTGCAGAGGCCGGCGCAGGCATGGGCAACAGAGAGAAGACTGTGCTCCTCGTGAAGCAGGGAACCCGAGTTCAAGTCTCAGCCCCACCACTTCCTTGCAGTGTCATCACAGGCAACCTTTCCATCCCTAAGTACCTCTCCTGCAAAATGGGGACAGGCACGATGGCCTCAAGTGCCGTCGCAGCAGGGACCACGGATAAGGGAGAGTCTGCTTCATCTCTGAAATGCCCCAGGCCTCTGAAGGAAATCTGCGTGAAGGCTAGGGACTGGAAATCCCTAAGTGGATGGCACGAAGGACCAGGGCACGCTGAGAGGAATGGGGATAAGCCATGAGCTGGGCTCTGCCAGGGAGACCCATAAAGCCTTCCCCTCCAGTGTCATTAAAATGGCTTTGTGACTTAGCAGCCTCTCAGGATTCAAGCAGCCCACGGCAGAACAAAGTGAGAGTGAGCGAGGCTGAGCAGGACGGCTGGACTGGACCCCTCCAGGCCCGTCTTCACCTCCTCCTCTCCCGTGGCCCCCACATCCATGCCAGGAAGAGGTCTTCTGGGTCTGTCTCCACTCTGAATAGCAAAGGCAAATGCAGCCACTCTGCGCTATTCACCCTGCCAATGTCCCAGGAATGATTCTTGTTTCCCTCACATCACTCCCAGCCCCAGAGGAAGCTCCAGAGCGCTACCAGCCGCATCCTCCCTGGCGGGGGTGGGGGGGGGGGGGGGGGGGGGGGGGGGGGGGGGGGGGGCCTCGCTTCACTCCTATGTGCAAAACCTTCAGGGGCTCCAACTTGTCACCGCGTCCAGACTTCCCAAAAAGCCCCTGTCCCAAGCTGGGTTCACTCCCACCCCGTCTCCCCACAGGTTTGCTCATCAGTCACAGACCACCTGCCTTTACCCAAGGACACATGCAACTTTTGCCTCTGGACTTGGGTGCTCCTTTCTGTATCATGAACCGTATTTCATTCTTCTAGTTATGGCCCACAGTGCCCTTAACACAGGAAATTTTCAGAAGGCAAAACTGAGGCCAAACAACACGGATGGCCTTTGAAAACCAACGCTGTGAGAGGACTGAGAGAAGCCAGACAGAGAAGGCCACAGACTGATGATTCTGGGCACAGGAAACATCCATAAGAGGCAAACCCAGAGGGACAGGAACCAGACTGGGGACTGGGGGAGGAGAGAGTGACTGCTCAGTGGGTGCAGAGTCCTTTTTGTGGACCATAAAAATGTTCTGGAACTGAGAGTAGTGACATTCGTGATGTAATTAATGACACTGAATTCTATCCTTTAAATTGGTGAGTGTTGTGCTGTGGGTATTTTACCAACACACACACACACCGAGGCTGAGAATATATAAATAATTATTCCAGGGGCACACAGCTAATAAGTGATTATAGGAGTTGAATTTAAGAGCCTGGTTTTTCACTGTCATTTTAAGAGTCAACAGAGAGCCATCCCTCTACATCTCTACATCCAGCCCATGTCAGGTGCATTCCTGCTGATGCCTCCTCTGGGTGATCCAGGCCTTGATAGCTCTTGTTTCCAGAAGCACCCATGGTACCCAACCCTGTGCCATCTTACATGCTGGTCTTTGTCCCCGTAGATGGATGGCGCACTCTCTGAAGACGGGACATCTTGTCCAAGCCTTCCCAGGGGCTTACTGCCTTCAGTAAGTGTGTGGTGTGGTGGACACTGAAAAGCATTCTGGATGCCGTTTATATTTTTCACAGTTTTAACTTGTATTTTGGCTGAAAAGTTCCCACGTTCTTTTGCTCAGCAAAACATAACAGTCTCCTTTTGGCATCGATTCAATCTCAGGAAATGCCTTTTTGTCACAGAACCACTAAGCCAAGTGCTACCTATTGTTTTCTCATTGATGGGGAAAAAAAAAGTTAACACCACTGTATCCACTTATTCATAAGAGAAAGTTTCATTTCTCTACTTCAAACACTGTGAATATTATAGGTTGCATTTTTAATAGAGCAAGCCAATAAATAAAAACATGTGACATAATGGCTTAAAGTTTAAACACGTCAACTGAAAAACAAGTTTTATTAATTCACTTGAATTTTTTGTTTGTTCTCTTTTTAGTCTATTAAGGAACTAGCAAGGGAAACCCAGGTTAGCCTTGAGTCCACCACTTATGACCTTGGGCAAATCCCCTGGTCCCTAGGGGTAGTTTTCCTACCCACAAAATGGTAATAAAATGTGCCTTCCTTGCAGCTTCAGGGTGGCTCTGTGGGTTAAAGCCTCTGCCTTTGGCTCAGGTCATGATCCCAGGATCCTGGGATCAAGCCCCACATCGGGCTCTCTGCTCAGCAGGGAGCCTGCTTCTCCCTCTCTCTCTGCCTGCCTCTTGGCCTACTCATGATCTCTGTCTGTCAAATAAATAAGTAAAATCTTAAAAAAAAAAAAAAAAAGCCTTCCCACCAGCCAGACAGAAGTGACGGAAGACACTACCGAAACAGGAAATGGGACGAGCTCGGTAAAGGAGAGAGCCCTGAATTTAGGGACCTGGAACAGCAGGTTCCTGAGTCCAGAGAGGAAGGAGGGAAGTGAATGCACCTTCCTCTGCACAGCGGTTGGGCTGATCTAGCAGGAGCGCATTATATGTGTGCAGACACCTTAGGTAAGTAAATTCCCTTACCCGAAGCAGGACTGATAGCACAACATGATGAACTAGACCACGGATCTTAATCAGACATCCTCAGCTTTTGCATCCACTCTCATTTTTAACTTTACAAACGACGATAATGGTGCAGAGGGTAGAGAAAGCCCTGGTATAGAATTACTTACAACTCTGTAATGAAATCAATACAACATGATTTCCATAGGCAGTTCCTGGACAGGCAAAGGTTGCTTTATCACAATGTTTCTTTGTGATTGTGTCCACTGTGATGCGATGACATGTACAGCATCTTACTCCAGGAGGTGAGGAGGCTTCAGTGATCCTTGTTCCCACAAGAGTTCTATGAGAATAACCAGGGGTCCTGATCCATCATCAACCAAGGCAAACTCACTGGATTCCCTCAGCCTTTTTTAAGATTTTATTTTTAAGTAATCTCTTCACCCAAAGTAGGGCTTGAACTCACAAACTCGAGATCAAGAACGACATGGCCCACCGACTGAGCCAGCCAGGCGCCCCTGGATTCCCTCTGCCTTAAGGGCATCTCCAGGTGGAACTTGGTGTGGACCTTGAAAAGCTCCAGGTCCCCTGAGCAATGCCGCCATCTGGTGGTCACACAAAGAACTAAGAAAATCAGTGATCATGGGAAATTCTGTTTCAGGCCCTTGAGTTACTCAATCACCTTTTACATCTACTCCAGGAGGCTCTACTTAAGGTCCATTTGTACTGAATATTCTAATAAGAATGTTTTATACTAAGGCTCCTGTGTCGTTGATTAAATACGGCTACAGAGTCTTTGAAGTCCCTCCCATTAAGAGGCGGAGCTTATTTCCCTCTCTCTCCAATCTGGGCTGAGTCAGTGATGAGCTTTGGAACAGAAGGCACAGGAAATGATGCTGCATGATTTCCAAGCCCTCACGTCAAGAGGTCTCAGAGTTTCCCCACTCTTAGAACACTGCTGCCTTTCAAACAAGCCCGGGCTAGCCTCCTTGAGGTTGGGACTCCACCTGGAGGAAGGAGGAAAGGCCCAGCTGTGTCAGCCATTTCTCCTGAGGCCCTAGACTGGTGAATGAGGCCATCCAGGACCAGGCAGCCAAAGCCCAACCATTGCAAAGAGGGCGATGCCCCGGGAAGGCCAGCTAAAGCCAACCCAAAGACTAGCCCATCGTATCACATGTTCTCATAAGCCACTAAATTCTGGGTGGCTTGTAACACAGCACTAAATAACCAATGCACACCCTCAGATTTATGACTTTAGAAATCTGTGTTCCAGGGGCCCCTGGCTGGCTCAGTGGGTGGAGTGTGCAACTCTTGATCTCAGGGTTATGAGTTTGAGCCCCGCACTGGGTGTAGAAGTTACTTAAAATATTTTTTTAAATAAATTTTTAAAAATCTGCAGGGCTCCTGGGTGGCTCAGTCCTTAAGCGGCTGCCTTCAGCTCAGGTCATGAATCCCAAGGTCTTGGAATCCGTGCAGGAAGCCTGCTTCTTCCTCTCCCTGCTAGTGTTCCCTCTCTATCGCTCTCTGTCAAATAAATAAATAAAATCTTGAAGAAACAAATACATAAAAATAAAAAAATAAAAATCTGCATTCTGGCCTATACACATCAGGTTTATTATTACTGTTTTGAATTGGGGTTGGGGACAGCATACATCCGTATTTACGCATGGTGAATGTTGCACAGATTTTGACTATTACATGCTCTGATTTTCTCAGGCATTTTTAGACCCTGCCACACCTCTTCTTTCATTCGTTCATCAAACATTAACTGAACATGTCACAAGTCATAGCTACTGGGGAGGCTCTACGGACTTGGGACTGAGTTAGGTATGATGCCTACTTTTAAGAGGTCCCAGCGACTGAAGACGCACATGCAAATATATCATAACAAAGAGTAGTATGTCTTGGGTTAGAATGGAGAAGTGACCCCTGTGTGTTGGGGCAAGGGGTGGGCATTGTATTACGCAGGACCCAATCAGGAGAAGAGAGAACAATCCAAGTATATAGAACGAAAAGATTTAATCCAGGGAATTTGCTATATAGGTGAGAAGGCAAACAAAAGATCGTGGGGGGCAGAGGGGGTGGGCAGAGCCATGGAAAAGGGTCAGCAGCTACTGCCAAAGACACAGCGAGCCACGGAGAAGGAGGGGCAGAAGGACCCTGGCATTTCCCTTCCTCCCACTGCAGTCTCCCACTGTGCCGGACCCCATGGGAGCCCAGGGAATGCCGCTTGCCGGCCACCGTGGGACTGGGAACACTGCAGGGAAGGGTGACAGCAAACAGGATTAGGATCTGCCATGGGGTGTTGTGGACGGTTTCATGCCCTCGACACACTTCCCCGCCATAGCCTCCCTCTGCCTCTCCCACCCCAAGAGCAGTATCAGGGTTCCACACGGGCCCTTCTCAAAGGAGAATCCCAACAAACTTTTTTTTTAAGTAGGCTTCATACCCAACGTGGGCCTTGAACTCACAACCCCAAGATCAACAGTCACACTCAGCCAGCCAGTTGTCCCCAACAAACACCTGAATAGGAGCATTAAGTCATGTGGGATAGAGGACAGAGCACTTGCCTGGGAGTCTGGATCTCAGCCAGAAGAACCACTGCCTCCCACCCCGACCCCAAACAGTGAGGGGGCATGACTAGTGGGACTAAATGGTCTTCCAGTCTCGCATTTCGATGAGCAGGTAAGAGGACCCGGAGCGCCTCTTAAGCCCATGAAGCCTGTGAGATGTGCGGGACACCGTGGCGTGGTGGAGGACAGTGGCTGCCAGGGCTCCGAGTGCAAATCCCAGCTCAGTGCTTGCTACGCATCACTAGCAGGAAGTTGTTCTCTCTCCTAGCCTTTGTCTCCTAGTCAGTAAAATGGGGTGAGCATTCCTAGTTCGCAGGGTTGTCCTGACGATGAAGTGAACCCCTCGAGCTCCTCTGGGATGATCTATGGCAGGGGCTCTCAGACACCGGCTCCTGGACAAGGAGCATCGGCATCACCTGAAAACTTGGTGGCATGAATTGAACCTTCTGGGGCTTCACCCCAGACTACTGAGTCAGAACGCTAGGAGCAATCTGTGTTGGAACAAGCCGTCTAGGGGCACTGATGTCCTGCTGAAGTCTGAGAACCAGTCATCTGGCTGGAACAGAATAGACCCTCAAGAAGCAGGAGCTATTGTCGCTATTTTTACAGCTTTGATGAGTTTGAAAAAGGAATATTTCCCCCTTTCACCAACTAATCTTTTGGAACGAGCCAGTGTCTGAGGATACCCAAGGCTTTGAGCCCCAACGCCAACTGTCAGTGTTCTGGGGTTCACTCAGCCACTCCACAGATGGCTGAGACCACAGATCGCCCAGAGAACTTCAGAGCTAGCCGCTTCCCAGACCCCAGGTATGACACATTCCTCCACATCTCAGAGGGGTCTGGGAATCTCTCAAGTTGGGGGAGGGGGTAAAGGACAGAGAAGATTTCTGAGAGAGGGTGAAGGTACAAAAGAAAGGACAAAATAAATATGCAGCCCTAAAAAAGTAGAAGTGAAAATCTCAGAGAACTCTCTGTCCAGAAATCTGGGGGGTAAGAACACTGAGAGAAGAAAACGAGATGGAGGGAGCCGAAGAGATTGGTGATGCCCGTCAAACGTAGGACAGGGTGGGGTCCTGGCCTCAGGGAAGCAGGAAGAAGCTGGAAGGACATGTAAGGAGTAGAAGGAAAAACACCCCCTCCCTTCATTGCTCCTTCCCGCTCCTCCTGTGCTAGGAGGGGGGCTCCATGGCCACTAGATGGGGGTGTTCTGACAAACTGGGTGGGAGACACGGTCAGAAAAATATGACTATTTTGAGATGTTCTGCAGTCCCGATGCAGGCTTGCCCAGAAAAACGAGGATGAGAAGGCACAGGGTTTGTATTCAACCAACTGCGCTAACTCCGACCCACGGAGCAATAAGGATGAGAGAGGGCGTGTGGAAGGAGGACATTGGACCAACCAGGGAGGGAGCATGGGAGCTCTGGAGAGGCACAGAGGACTTCTCCCCCTGGGATCCTGTTGGCGCTGGGTGAAGGGGAGTGGGGCTATGGCCAGGCCACCAGCCATCCATCCGCCGCCCCTCTGTTCCGCACTCGGGCCACTGAGTTTCACCGCAAGACAAGCAAAGGACCGGGATGGACTCACTGCCTTTGCTAGAAATACAGCTGAGCCCCCGATCCACGGATTCCTTTCTTTTCTTGGCACAGGGGGATGGATCTTGAGATTTCTTCCCCAATGGCTACAAGTACATCTAAACTGATAGGAAATAAGGCACCGGCTCTTTAATTCTAAGGCTCAGTGCTCCAACTTCAGCAAGCACCCCCACCCAGAGGGGGAGGGCGTGTTAAGGACAGCACTGCTAGCACCCACCCCCAGAGTTTCCAATTCAAGAAGTCTGGAGGAGTCAGGTCAAGAATTTGCATTCTCTCCAGTTCCCAGGTGACGTTGCCGCTGGGGGTCCCAGACCACACTTGTTCTAAGGTAATAACTTTCCTCCAAGCCCTTTTACTTTTCATATCAAGTCACCCTTCTCATCACATTGGTAAGCCATTCCCACCATCCCAATAATAAGCATAAGCAAAGTGTGTAAGCCTCCTAGCCACAGCCCCCTCCAAAGATGTCATCTTCAGAGTCCCCAGGTGAGGCAGCAGGACCACAGGAGCCACAGGTGTCCTGCAGGCCCACTGTGTGCCTGGCACTATTCTCAGGGACTGACAGGTACTGCGTCACTTAATCCCCCCATACTACTACTTGCATTTCCTTTTTACAGAGAGGTATCCGACGCTCCTTGAGGTGAAGTCACTTGCCCGACATCACACAGCTAGCAGGTGGAAGAGCTGGGGGCGAACCCAGGAGATCCTGCTCCTGTGTTCTTAATCATTCCGCTCTATTTCCTCCTAATTCAAAGGGCTCTGGAGCTCCTGCCAGGGATCACACTGACCGATCTCCCTGGTGAAGAGAAACGGATTTCTTCCGATAAGGAAAATCTAATAAAAATAAAACAAAGGGGCAATGCAGGCACTGAATGTGTGTGTGTGTGATCTATAGGTCAGCAGGCTGTGGGAAGGTAGAAGACAAGCTCTGGAATAAAGCTGACCCAGTTAGAATACAAGCCACTCAACCTCTCTGAGCCTTGGTTTAATAATCTATAAAATCTGCCTTCTCTTCCCCACATTGGAGGTTGAGAGAATTAAGTGAGATCATGTATGTGAAAGCTTCTACTTATCTCATAAGCCTTCTACAAAATTTTTTGCTAAAATACACCCAGCATAAAACTTACCATTTTACCATAAACCTCTCAGAAATGTTTTCGACCATGTAGTTTGCTCAGCTCCCCAAACAAGGTAGCAATGAAACCACGAGGTTCTCTGAACCCTCGCAAGCCTGCGCTGTTCTGAGAGCGGTGGCTTGCATCATCGCAAGGAAGTGTCCAGCACCTGGTGTGACCGACAGCCCGAGGCCTGTGCCCAGCTGACCCAACTTTCCAGGACTCAAGCTCACCAGAAAGGGGATCTTGCACAGATGAAGCTTTAAGTGAAGACTGGGCCTGAAGAGGGTAGATATGAATCTTCCCGTGTCTCTGGCATCAGCCCTCTACTAAGAACCAGAAGAGCCTTTGCTTTTGGCTTTAGGGCTTTTAACACATCAACAGAGCTTCCCAGCTGCTATCCAGGTGCTTTTAAGATCAAACATGCCAGGGGTTACTAACATACAGGTACCAGCCCAGCCGGGCCCCAACAGTCGAACAGCACTATTCGATCTTCTGTGCGAAGTTTGGTTTCTTTTTTCTCGTCATACGTCTCCCATAAAAGAAAGAAATCATGTTGTGAGAAAGTAGAACTTCTGTATAAGGAACCTTGTGGGTAAAGAAAAAAATGAGGAAAAAAACCATTGTGGGTGAATTAAAAAAAAAAAAATGTTTAGCTGGTCTTCTTGCCTTTAATTAGCTCCAGGAAAAGTGCAGGTGAGCACACTTCAAGGGAACTGGCCCAAGTCCCACTCTCCAGACCCAGACCAGGGTTCCATGCTGCTAAGGTTCCAGAGATTTCTGTGGCTCAAAGAGCAAAACTGTCCATGTTCTCTGTTTTCTTGTCTTGGAAGCTTTGCAGAGGAGCTGCAAAGGACTGCAGTAGGGCCTCTAGGCTGAAAGCTAAAGAAGGAATGGCTCAGGAAGCTGATGAAAGGCGAAGGTCTTCCCTCTCCCCAGCCTGTGACTGGGGACAGGGTGGTGGAGAAGGCAAGGATAAAGAATGTGCTGGTGGGGACCAGGGATGCTAGAGAAGCAAGATAGCTGATGTGAGTGTTGGGGAGCTGCCGAAGGATGCACAGCCTAAGCAGAAATGAAGGCTGCCATCTTGGATGATCAGGAAGGTAAGGAAAGCCCAGCTGAGTACCATAGGATCACAGGAAAAGACAAATGCAGCCACTAGGGTAGAGAAGGACCTGACCCCCAGATAATAACAGGCATGTTGTCCTGGACAGAAGTTCTAACACCGGGGGATTGTCAAGGATGTTTCTCCCATGCTGGATCTACCTGGCTTCTGCCTCCTCTCTCTAAACCCACAAGAGCTAACATGGTGTGCTGTGTATCTGCTGAACCCTGCCCCTGAAGCAAATATGTTTCTGTGTTTTCACACAAATCATGTTGTATCTGCTGCTGTCTTCCTGAGTAAGGGGATGAACAGAGGTAAGAAAAAGCCAAGTCACCTTAGCCCAGGAAGGGGTCCCCAAGTCCTCTCCCAGTGGAGGTCCAGGTGGCCACAAATTGCCCCCCACTCCTGACACATACTCCCCACCAAGCCCCATGGGCAAGGAAGCCTTGGGGAGCACAGGGGGGAAGGTGGCCTCCATCTCTCTGGTGGGTATTTAACCTGGCTCTGCAGCTCCCCACACTGGGCTCCCGCTAGCTAACCGTGGCCTCCCTCTCCAACTGGACCTGGACCAGCTTTCTCTTCCCAGATCCCACCATTCCCCATGAAACCCAAGCCTGGCAATCTACATTACACGATTCCATCAGAAACAAAAGCATCCTAACTTTCCAAGGTCAACATCACTCCACCTTGACCCAGAGCCAAGGCCATCAACACATACCTAAGCAACAGACTTTTACCAAATCCTAAAAACACTTCCTTTCCAAAACTCTGGGGCCAACGGCCCTGGGGCCTCCAACCAGACTTCCTTCCTTGGCTCAGCTTTGACCATGAACCTGTCTCAGCTCAGCAGCTGGCCAGAAATGCCAAGGTGCCTTAGCACCCAAGTTCCCAGACAAGACTGCATTGCTGAGGATCGGGGGGCGGGCCGGAGAGGGTCGGGGCACTGGGGCAGGAGCAAGAGGGAGACTGCATGGCTGGGCCTGAGAACACCCAGATCTGGAGGGCACTGGGTGAGGTTTTCACATTGCTATGTGGGGAGAATCTGCGAAGCCTCATGGGCCAGTAGCCAAGGGGCTTGACCTACATGATCTCAGTTCAGTGATCTTCATTCATCTTCCCATCAATTCTGCTGGTGCAGATTATTTTACATCTTACAGGTCAAAGTTTTCAGATCAAAGTTGCCCAAAGCCGCATGCCCAGGAGCTTGCCCGGCCTGGATTCAAACAGACACCGATGCTCTTTCAGGCTCTTCTCTGCTCCCTTTCAGATCAATCCTCAAGTCAAGTTCTGTCTGGAAGCCCTACTTTCTTTCTTCCTCAAGTCTGTACATAAGCACTTGTCTCTCATGTAAAATTCTCTGAGACGTCAAGCTATCAGGCAGCTCGACAAAACAACCCTATTCTTACAGAAGACTATGGATGAGGGTAGCATCACGAGGATGGAGACTCCGTTTTGTTCCCTGCTGGACGCCCAGCATCTGGGACAGTGCCTGGCACATGCCGACACACGGTTGGTACCCAATCAATGTGAGTGTTGAACGAACACCCTTCCAGATGGCAGGTTCTCCCAAAGTTTTCATGGTTTCCTGGTCAAACCCCTTCCCAAAAACAAGGCAAAGTTTCAAGAGCCCTCAGCAAGACTAGAGCAGCCACAAAGACACAGCATAACTCAGATACGTGCAGGTTCCCCCTCAGTCCTCATGAGATCAGGCTGCAGCCAACAAACAGAAAAGTATCCGCCTGACTTGGCACACGCAGCCAGAGAAGCAGCAGTTACCTCCTGGAGGGACACTGACAGCTCCCCACACCCCTCTCAGTTACCTATCAGCTGAGCAGTTGCAGAATATTTCAAATGCTTCTTGCTAATTCTGCAGCACAATGGGCCCTTCCGGTTCAGGGCTGCTGGTCTGGGTTCCCAGCCGTCTCCTGTGCCCCTGAGGAATGACCAGGGTACACTGGACCTCCCCGCCATGACTCACAAAAGCTCCTCAGCCAGTCTCCCTTAGGGATGCTGAGTCAGAAGACCCTGCGACACCACTTATTTCCTTTAGGATAAGAACAGACCAATTGCAGTGGCCTTGCTGAAACTGGGCAAGCTCCGGGGACCCCACATTACCTCTGCTGACCTGCAGGAAAAGCTCAACTTAGAAGCCAGACCTTCTATCAGCTTGGGAGTAGCCCCCAGACAGGAATAAGCCAAGGTCCCTGGCTCAAGGAGCTTAAAACTAGTTTGAAAACCAACACAACTTTAAAATTGGCTTTAAAGTGTTTTAAATTTAATAATTCTTAAAAATATATTTAAACATAATTTTAAATAATTTACATTTTTAATAAAATAATTTTAATTCTCTTTATTGTGAAATTAAAAATGTATAATAAAGCACATAATGGGCACTAGTTTTGTTGACATACATATATACCCATCTAACCATATATAGAGCAAGACATATGGAATATTTTCAGCACCTCAAAAGGTTCTCTCATGTATCTCTCTGCCTGATCTACACCCCACAACAATATCCTAACTTCCGATACCAAGTATAATTTTGCCTGGTTTTGAACTTCATGTCATTGGAATTGTATTGCTCACACTAGTTTATGTCTGGTTTCTTCCACTCGACATATCTCTGAGATTCACTTATATGGAGTGTGTGCTCATTCTTTTAAATTTCTGAGTGCTATTCATTGTCTAAATAGACTACAATTCTTTATCCATTTGCCCATTGTTAGAAACAACCAAGTTGCTTCCAGCTTGGAACTATTATAAACAGGTTGCTACAGACACGCTTACCAGTCTTTTGGGGATGCGTATACTCAGTGCTTGTGATATCTAGCTAACAGCGGGCTGGCATGGTCCTAGGGAGACCTGTATTTAACATTGATAGAAACTGCTGTGTCCTAAATTGGTTGTACCATTTCACCTTTCCATGAGCGGTGAGTCAGAGTTCCAGCTTCATGTAGGAGTACTTTATTCCTTTTTACAGCCAGATAATACCGCAGTGTATGGACAGACGACATGGTGTACCAATCAGTCCATCAGTTGTTAGAAATTTGAGCTGTTGCTGCATTTGGGTGATTATGAATAATGTTGGTATGAATATTCCTGTGTAAGTCCTTGTGTGGACACATGGTTTCATTCCTCTTGGGATACTCCTAGGAGTGGGACTGCTGGGCCATATGGTAATTCTATGAGTAACCTCTGGAGGAACTACCAGACAGATTTCCAAAATGGCTGTAACATTTGACAATCTCACCTGCGAAGAATGATGGCTCCAATTTCTCCACATCCTTGGCAACACTTGGTACTGTCAGTCTGTTTAAATTTTACTCATTCTGATGGGTGTATAATAGTGTCTCACATATGGCAGTAATCAGCACTTTCCTAATGAGTAATAATGTTATGCTCCTTTTCCTATCCTACACTCTCCACCTCCATATCCTCTGATGCCCCACACAGATGTTGCTACCCACCCACCCCAGAGAGAATCACTAGACAAGAACATCTGCTTGGCTTTTATTCCCCCAGGCTCTATTACAAAAGTGGGAGTTTGTTTCATTAATCAATAATCAACTTATGTCAAAATATTAAATGGGTCTTTTTCAAAGCCCCCCTTTGGAAATCCATCCAAAGAAATGTTCCAACACTGCTTCTGTCCCCAGGAACAACACTAGTGTTAGACACTAGAAAGGGGCAAGTAAGTGGGAGTGAGAGTAATCTGGGAAGGCTTCCTGTGGAGGTGAGCTCACCCACAACTTGAAGAACAGGTTAAACTGATAAACAGGAAAACCATCTATGCAAGGGGAACTTTGTGAGGAAGGCAGAAAGGCTCTGGGAATCTTGGGGCCAGGAGGGAGCCTTGCTTTGACAGGAATGTTGCAAAGCGTGTCTTAGGGCCAGAGAAAGTTGAAAGGGTTTATTATTAATATAAGATCTATAAAGAGCTCTTTGTGTCACAGGTGCAGCGAAGGTTTTGGGATGGGAACTGATGGCCTTTTTTACAGAGAAGGTGCCAAACAAAACACACCAACAAACAAAAACCAAGGGGCCAGCTGAGACACAGGATGTTATGATTTTGTCCACAGGGTCAGACATAAAACCCACACAGACCTAAAAGGACCATTAGCCAATGCCCAGGCCAGATAAGGAGACTGGCCCAAGAGGGATTGTCCAGTTGGCTGATGGTCACTTCTGAAATCTTTCATTCTCTACTCAGTCCTGCCAGGCCATCCTCTCCTTGTTTCAGAGGAGGTTGGCCAAACAGAAGAACAAAGGAACAGGTCTTTATGGTTCCTACAGATCCCATGACTACCTTCTAAAATACTTCCAATGGTTTCCCCTTGCTCTAGAAAAACCACAAGGGCCTGAAACCCTCACCTCACTGCTCTCTCCAGCTCCCCCAATCCTGGCTCTGCACTCTGGCTACCCTGGCATTCCTTCAGCTCCAGGTATTTTTCCCACATGCCCTTCCAACTGCCTGGAAACCTTCTCCCACCCCCTTGCTTACTCCTCTCCATCCTTCATATCTCATCGTCTTCAGGAAAGTTCCCTTACACACCACTCTTTCTGAGTTCAGATCCAATTCCTATGTTACATGTTCTCTCAGAACCCCTCTTCTTTCCTTTTGAACACTGATGTCTATTACAACTACACACCTCATCTTGGTGTTTGCTTGATTCAAGTCTGCACAGGAGAAAAAGCCATGTCTATTTCTGCTCGTTATCATACCACATTGTCCTGCACAGTGCCTGGCCCATAAATGGATGAAGGAATGAATGAATGAAAGAATGAATGGCCACAGAGAGTCCAGCAATTAGTAAGTTCTAGTCCTCTGGCTTCTGGTAAGACAAGAAAATGATGCAGCAATTCTACTTTCAGGTGTATACCTGGGAGAAATATGCACATATGTTCCCCAAAAGACATGTACAAAAATGCTCATGACAGTATTATTAATAACAGTCAGGAACTAGAACAACCTAAGTATCCACAAAGAGTAAAACAGATAAATAGACAGTGGTATGGTCATTTAATGGAATACTATACAGCAGTGAAAATTAACAAAATGCCATTACTCACTACAATGTGGCTGAATCGCACCAACCTAACACTGAGCAAAAACAAAGTTAGACACGAAAGGGAACATAAGTATAATAATTACATGAAATTCAATATCAGGCCAACTAAATTAGGGTGAAAAATTTCAAAGTTAAAGCCACCTTTAGAGGGGAATAATGACTGGAAGGAGGCAAAGAGGCTCCCAGGATTTTGGTAAAGTTCTGTTTCTTGATCTGGGTACAGATTTTTCGGGATATGTTCACTGTATGAAAATTCATTGAATGTTCACTTGCTATTTCTGTAGTTATATCATACTTGAGCAAAAAGCTTACTGAGAAAAAAAAAAAAAAGGAAAGACAATTCCTTCGTTAGACGTGCTGGACCTCAGTGCGCCAAGAGGGTATGTCAGGGGTCTAGGAGCATAGACTCCAATGCTGCTGGCATGTTTCTGTGTGCACACATGGTCCACAGCACACATGACCCGCAGCACACATGGCCCACAGCAACCATCATGTCTCTCTCTTTCCTTGCTTTCCCAAGAAACACAAAGCAGAAACAAGGTTGTTGTTGAATGACCTAATCCAAAAATGTATGAAATGTAAAGCAAAAAGTAGAACAAAACATTTTGTTCTATACAGCTACAAATGTGTTGACAAACACACAGAGCATGTGTTTGGGAAGAGAATAAGTAGGGGAATTCAGTGCAAATTGGGTGTATTCCATGCAAACTGCATTGTAGAGAAGTAAGCATGTGACTGGAAATGTAATTTGGGAAGGGGAACTTGATCTCTTTAAATGTTATAAAAACTGCATTAGGATTTCCTTGGTTTAAGCAACTTCTTCTCAAGCCCTCTGGTTGCAAAGAAGTTGAGACTTTGTAATCCTAAATGCATGTTATTCAATACTTGCTGCCGGAAGATTGAGTTTCAGCCTCTCTGGGGCTGAAAGTGTGAACATTTTGTGCACATACATTTGTTCTCTTCGAGACAGCCCAGCTGGCCCAGGGAAGGTTCAGGTTTGCCCACAGCCCAGTTAATCAGCTGTCAGGACAAAGGGTGGGGAATAGTGTTTTTTCATAACTGTGATGGTATGATTTATAAAAACATCTGTACATAGTGATAACCAAGTTTCTAGTGCAGAGCTCCCAAAACCCTTGGTATTTCCTGTAATGAGAGTGATACAAGTATCTTTTATCATATTAATAAGTTGGCTTTTGGTGGACACCAAATGAGGGTTGATGATGAGGGTTGGTAGCTAGGAGGACCAACCATGTGACTGGAGGGTTGGGACCCAAGAGCCAATGAGTGAATCAATTGTGCCTACATAATGAAGCCTCCAGAAAAATCTAAAAAGAGGGTTTAGAGGCTTCTAGGTTGGTAAACACGTGGAGATTCAGGGAGAGTGGTGCACTTGAAGAGAGTGTGGGAGCGCCTCACCCCTTCCTTCTACCTTGCTCTATGTCTCTTCCATCTGGTTGTTCCTGAGTTACTTCCTTTTGTAATAAACCAGTAATCTAGAAAGTAAAATGTTTTCTGGAGTTCTGTGAGTCACTCTAGCAAATTCTCGAACCCAAGGAGAGGCCACAGGAACCTCAGATCTATGGTGGGTCGGTCAGAAGTACTGGTAGAGGCACCTGGGTGGTGCCGTCGGTTGAGTGTCCAACTCCTGATTTTGGCTCAGGTCATGATCTCAGGGTCATGGCATTGGGCTCCGTGTCAGGCTTCGCACTCAGCGTGGAGTCTGCTTGAGATTCTCTCTCTCCCTCTGCTCCTCCCACTGCTCATATACTCTGTCTCTTTCTCTCTCAAATAAACAAAATCTAAAGAGAAAAAGGAGGAGGAGGAAAAGGAGACGACAACATGCAGGTAACAACCTGAACTTGCAACTGGCATCTGAAGTGGGGGTAAGGGGGAGCCGTGGATAGTGCCAGGTAATGTCAGAATTGAGTTGAATTATAGGATATTCAGCTGGTGCTAGAAAACCACATATACACATTTTGAAGAACCTTTAATGGTCTGAGCTTGTAGTCAAACTCCTAAACTTCTCACTGCTTGGGCTGAAGCTCAAGAGATGAAACTGGCCATCCCGGGCAAACACCCCAAACTCCAGCTAAGATGCATGTTCATTGGCAAAACTGCTGCCACACCTTTGTATGTGGGGCAGTGTCCTGGGTTCTACGGCTGGTAGCAGAAGTTTAACTAGAAGGCATCAACTCTAGAGATGATGGCCAATTGGTGGGGCAGACACGCACTCTCATACCCTGGGTGGTTATTTTTATCAAAATAAAAATGCGTACACCTTTGACCCAGCAATCCTACGTAGAGAAAGTGGATCCTTCCAGGGAAGTCCTACACATGGACACCATTTGTGGTTTTCTTCTGAACACAAGCAAAGATACACCTGCAAGGCTTCCATTGCAACACTGTGGTGTTGTAACAGCGAGACAGAAGAAACATCTTAGATTAAATAGGACTGTGCAAATAAATTAGGGTAATTCCTAAGTGGAATACTACTGAATCAAGACAAAAGCACAGGGGGTTTTGTATGGGCTGACAGGCAACAATGTCTTCAGAGACAACAGTGTTATGACAAAATTAAATATGGTGGCTAACTACTATATAGGTTTCTTTTGGCATAAAAAAGCTATACATGCAGATACATGTTTATAAAAGTGGAGCATATTTCTTGAAAGAGACCCAAGAAACTGAAGAGAGGAAACAAGAGAAGTAAAGTATCAGGAAGAAGGGAAATTTACTGATGATTATAGATAGCTCTGCCTCACTTGCATTTTCATCATATGCATATGGATTGGGTTTTTTTCTTTTTTTTTTCCGAATAATAAATTTTGCTTTGTTTTCTTCACTGGAAAAATATACGTCTAGAACATGGAAACTTAATTTGTCCCCTGGCTGCCATGAGCCAACTAACAGCATATATAGTGAGGAAACATCAAAACAAGGGCTGGAGCCAAGTGTCATGATTTGGATTATCCGCGGGAGCCTCCAAGAGCAAGTCAGCTCTGAGCAGGGCTGGAGGGTATGACCTTATTAAACTGTCCTTCCCCCAAAAAAACTATAATAAATCTATGAAATGTTTTACATCTTTGGTCATCTGTGAAAGAGCCCAACCCACTTTTCCTCCTGGCCTCAGGTATCTTGATGTTATTATTACATTCATTAAATACACATTTCTCTGGTTAAAAACGGAGGCTCTGTCATTTACTCGCCATGTGTCTTCAGGCAGATAGCCCTCTCTGATTCCTCAACTGTAAGGTGCAGAGAATAATACTTCTTTGTAGGGCCCCCTGTGAAGGTTAAGTGAGGTCCTGTAAAGTAAACTTGCTTAGCCTGGTACCCTGAAATCTGGGACAAAGCTAGAGCTCAGGGAACAGCAGGGAGTAATCATCATCCTGGTTCTCCATCTTGCCTCACTGAACCAACTGCTCCTGAAGACAGCGATGGTTAACATGGAAGTGAGCCTGGCTTCCAACGCTTTTCCATTTGGGTTCCCAGTAGGGTCTGAGGATTACCACAGGGGCTGGGGAAGAGGTGGGGAGCAGCCTGTTCTGAAACTCATCTTCAGAGAGAGAAGGGACAATGCCCAGCCATGGATGAGCCTCAAGAACCACCTGAGCCCAGTCCAAAGCCCAGACGGCAGACAGCCTGGCCTGGATGTCCCTCACTATGGTGGCTAAGCTGGGCTGAGTAAGGGCCACTGTCGTGACGATGTTAATGATGCAGCTACCTGAGAGGTGTGCCAGGGACACACATAAATTCATCTCACCCTCTCAGCAACCCTATCTTACAAAGGAGAAATATCCACCATTAAGATTAAGATGACTCGGGGTGCCTGGGTGGCTCAGTGGGTTAAGCCTCTGCCTTCAGCTCAGTTCATGATCCCACGGTCCTGGGATCGAGCCCCGCATCGGGCTCTCTGCTCAGCGGCGAGCCTGCTTCCTCTTCTCTCTCTGCCTGTCTCTCTGCCTACTTGTGATCTCTGTCTGTCAAATAAATAAGTAAAATCTTAAAAAAAAAAAAAAGATTAAGATGACTCATCTCGGGGTCTAGGTTTAAGAATCCTCTTAAAATGAAAACATGAGGGAATCTCAACATGCCAAAATTTTAACATCATGGCTTATAAGTGAGTTCACCCACAGGATTTAACAAGGTAGGCTAAAACATAAAGCGTGACGCAAAGACAAATCCCATTTTAGTGGAGGACAGAGGGAATCATTTCCCATGACATATGTAGTTCAAAGAATTCTCAAAACTATACCTGAAAGCAAGTAAGTTTTCCAAGTTAAATGGGTATAGTTCCTGGGACCAACTTGAGTTCATTTCCACACCGAGAAGGCAGTATTTCTGCCCCTGATTTTCCTTGTTCTTAGTTTCTCCATTCCTCTTTCTTCTCCCACAACCTCGACATCTTTGCTCAACATCTTGAGTTTGTGGATCAGCATCAAAGGAAGAACAAATCCATCTCTCCAAGAACACAAATGAGACCCCCGTATCATACTCTGTGATGTTATAAGAAAACAAATCAATCGAGAAGGTATTTTTGAATCAGCACACTTATTTCAAGTTTTTGCCCAAAAGATCAGTAATTCAAGATAGAATGCAGACCCTTCAGTGAATGATGAAAATTAGCTCCTCAACTAATGGAAGGGAGAGGTTGATTTCATTTTAATGAAAAAGGGAAGGAATGAATCTAGCAAATATGGTTTAACAAATGTTCCCAGGTATGCTGAAAAGACAAGAAAGAGGCAGGTTACACACCACACCTAAGTAAACTGAGTAGCTGAGGTCACGTGAGAGTCCCTCCTCTTGAGAAAGCACTCCATAAGAGTAAATCAAATTGCTAGGGATAAAATATGTCCAGTACCTCACTTAAGAGGTGATCACCTTTAAAAGTGGAGTGAAAGTAGCTAAGTGAGCTGTTCTTGGGCACTCTGGGAAGTCACAGGCATCAGGAGGTCAAAGGTAGCTGAAAAGTGCTGAGTCACAAAAGTGTGGGAAACGTGCGGCTCGAGCTAAGCCAGTATTCCTCAGGCTAAACAGAAACCATAGGCAAGATCCCCAAGGAACAGGAAAGGGTCTGCACCCCTGATTTACCATGATCTTAATTAAAGCCCACACACCAAGGAGCTAGCCTTGCATGGGCAACTCTGTCCACAGTAATCACAAACCATGGTGTTTGCCTCCTCTGTGTATCTGGAGCTTCCTTACCCAGAAGCCGCCCCCTCTAAAAGATACCTGTCTGGGTAGATATTTGGAAGCCACATCAACAATCCTCTCAGCCATGTACCTGGCTCTGGGCCTCGTGGTTCTGCCTCATAGTTCTGCTCACCCCTACACAAGAAACATCCCCAGCAAGGAGCAAAGGATCGCTGATCTGCTGTAAATAAATATCAGGGTGGGACAGGGATGGACAGAATTGAGACACCATGTACCAATCAGGTCCAGAGCTAGAAGGATGGAAGAAGTTCTCAAGAATGACTTCAAGCAGGGGAGCCTGGCCGGCTCAGTCAGAGAAGCATGTGACTCTTGATCTTGGGGTCAGGTGTTTGAGTCCCATGTTGGGTATAGAGACTACTAAAAAAAAAAAAAGAAAGAAAGAATGAAAGAAAAAAAAGAATAACTTCAAGTTAATAGTTCAGAACTCCATTTCCCCAAAGGGCATTGTACCCCAGTGTACAGACATCATTTTGAACCTCACCAACTTTCCTCTTACTGAATTTTTAAGTGGTGATGACATAGACAAAAAGGGAAGGAGTAAAGAATCTTGACAGAAGCAGGATGCTAGCGGGGATCCTGGCATCTGTAAGAATTGATCCCATAAGGGAAGTCAGGACATAAAGGAGGTTTTCTGAGCCTGGTGGCTCTAAGCCCCGAGAACACAGGTGACTGAGATGGACCATTACTGATTTCAGACCAGACCCTGCCGCCTGGGAAGGTTTCTTAGGGTTTCCTGAGGTCCATTATGGGGAACCAGGTATGGGGGCCAGACCCTGCTGCCTGGGAAGGTTTCTTAGGGTTTCCTGAGGTCCGTTATGGGGGAGGGGCTGTTGATGGTTCCAGTGGTCAAGACGGTCAGAACTTTCCAGTGAGGGCTTCAAGACCCCTGAACTCAGAAGACCCAAGTTCTCTTATTCTGGACACCATCTCCATTTTTTCCAGGCAAGAAAAAGAGCAAGCCTCCCGGCAGACTTTCTGCTCTAGAACCCAACTGTGGGGTTTCAGTGTCAGTGACTCACACGCAGCCCAGAAACCCCCGCACCTGAAGATGGAAAACCTGGATTTGAGGAAAGAAAATAAATTTAGGGGATGATTTCAGAACCCACCAAATCACAGACTCTAGCAGCTGGGCACAGAGCTGCCAACTGAACATGCCCTTGAAAACCTCAGTTTACCTTTTTAGAAGTCAGGATCTCTGGGCCAGTGACATGTTTGTATCTGATGGAGAAATAAAAGCTTCCCTGATTCTTAAAAGAAATCTGAGAAAGGAGACAAGAAGAAGAGGTCCTGCCAGCAGCAGAAATAATTCTCAGAGAGGCGCCTAGGTGGCTTGGTTGGTAGAGCATACAACTCCTGATCCTGGGTTTGTGAGTTCAAGCCCCACACTGTGTAAAGATTACTTTAAAATATTTTTTTAATTAAAAAAAAATAATAATTCTTGTAGAAGAGAGTGCAGAGGAACCTGGAGAGAAACGTAGCTAGCAATGAGAGGTCAGGACAAGAAAGTCAACGCTCCCTTCTGAAATGAAAGTGGCAGGGAGGAGCCAAGGGAGGAACAGGGAAATGTGGAGACAACAACCACTAAACAGATTAAGCCACCAAAACTGCAAGAGAGAAACGGTTTTTAAGTGGGTGAAGGTGCACACGTGGGGTCGGATCCCCCTCCCTGTCAGACTAAGAGGCATCTAATGTTAAGTGCAAATTAAGAGGATTCTGAAAGACCAGATTTATACCCTGAATCTTACCACAATGGTAAACAGAGCAAAAACAAACACAGCTATATTCTGCAAATTCAGTGGAAGAGAACATTCTTCTGAGTGTACAACTGAGAAGAATTCATGCATAAACCCAAACTCCAAGGAAAGCAATTTGGGGTGGACATAGAAAAGTTGCTTTTGCCTTTGGAAGCCACTTTCACATTAGGCCTTTTTATTTTTTTTTAAGATTTTATTTATTTATTTGACAGACAGAGATCACAAGTAGGCAGAGAGGCAGGCAGAGAGAGAGGGGGAAGCAGGCTCTCCGCTGAGCAGAGAGCCTGATGCGGGGCTCAATCCCAGGACCCTGAGATCATGACCTGAGCTGAAGGCAGAGGCTTAACCCACCGAGCCACCCAGGTGCCCCAGGACCTTTTTTTTTTTTTTTTTTTTTAAGATTTTATTTATTTGTCAGAGAGAGAGAGAGAGAAAGAGCACAAACAGGGGGAGCTTCAGGCAGAGGGAGAAGCAGGCTCCTCACTGAGCAGGGACCCTGACGTGGGACTCAATCCCAAGACCTCTGGGATCATGACCTGAGACTAAGGCAGATGCTCAACTGACTGAGTCACCCAGGCGCCCCCTCATTAGGACTTCTATCTTCAGCAGCACATTCGCAGAAAAATCTAAGGTGAACCAGCCTCAGTAACAAAATGAGGGGGAAACTGTTTTCCAAATGTTAAGATAAAGAGTGGCTGAAAATTTAAGAATCAAGATAAAGATGGCGGCACATGTAGAAAATGACAGAACTGTCATTTTTGACATTGACTAAAGCCGACTCGCAGATTCAGTGAACAAGTGTGGATTCCTGGATTTCTCAGAAAGATCTGGGCCATGGCAGAGGAGATCTGTCACCTGTGGCAGAAGCATCAGACAATACAGAGGGACCCTCACTTCTCTCATCAAAATTCCAAACATTTCTACTTCCTCCTCACCACGGCATCCTTATATGGCTAACCCAGGAATCACAGGAGTTACTCTCTCATTCTCTCACAGGAAGGACGAAAGTAGGGAAATGAACACCATCTTGGCTTTCTTGCTTGTTTTCTGCTGAAGTCTGAGGGGAGCATGGAGGAGGCAAGAGGGAAGGAGGAAGGAAGAAGGAACCTGCCTTGTTTTCCAAGTGTAACAACCAGTTCCTGAATTTGAGAACTGGCCTCGGAGAAAGTAAGGCAACAGGGATCTTTCACACCGGGGAAGGGAAACACAGAACAGTTTCACACCTCAAATGTACTTTAGTCGTTGAAGAAAGCACTGGAACATTTCTCACAAACAGCGCGACACAAAGTATTTAAGTTACACCACTGGAGAAGAGGTCTAGCTGAGTGGTTTCTAACTGGGACATCTGGGGGACGGGGCACCCGTGCATGCTCTAAGCAGGATGGAGGAGGGGGCTGGGTCCTTCAAGGAGAGTGTGGGGAGGGCTGAAGAAATCGAAAAGGATGCCTTCCTTCTATCCTCCTGCTTCCCTGCATGCGGGCTTCTCACACATGACTTCGCCCTGGCATTGCTGTTTCACTGGGAAGAAGCAGCAGAAACCGAGCACATGGTCCCCAGACTCTAGAAGCACTGGAGAGGGAGCACTCCTCCCACCGTGATGAGCTTCGGAGAAGAGGTGATGTCAACTGGGCCTATGGGCCAGGCGCTCTGCACATTGTACAGATGAAAGTCCTAGCATCTTAAGCGATGAAAGGCCACAGAGGTAACAGCACAGCCAGAAGGAGACCCCAACCTGTTTGAATCCGAAGTCCATGCAACCCTGTTCTCCCTCTTCCAGGCTCGAGGAGTGCTCAGGACCAGAGCTGGGTTCACTGCTGCCAGAGGACTTGCAGAAGGGCTGGGGGTGATGGGAGTTAGACACCCAGGGGAAGAGTGAACATGGGGAGGACTCCCAGCCAGGACTAAGGAGGTTAAAATGGGGGGACTCAATGTGGATGTTCTGAAATCTATGCCACAGAGGCTTTGCACAGAGGCCGGGGGCACTGCTGTTAACGCACAATCGGGACAAGGCAAGTCCTTGGAAACCATGTCAGGTGTGTTTTAAGCAACAATCCAGCGGCTGTCTTCCACCCCGGGAGCTACTCGTCTCCGGCCACATGCAGAGCTAAGTGAGAGCCAGCACAGACAGGCATCGGGAACTTGGGACTAGTCCTGAAAAGGAAAGGATAGGACCTTCATGTTCCCCAGAGACAGGAGGTCAGCCGAGTGCCTCTCCAGGACTCCAGTCTCCGACATGGCATGCAGGTGGTGCCGTCTGAGCTGTGGGCACCAGGGGCTGTAGGCAGCCAGTGCCCAAGGCTGGTGCTCACCAGAGGGAGAGAGACTGCTGGGAATCAGCGGTTGGAGCCTCAGAGAGATCCCACGTGGGTTTTATGACTGAACAGACTGTGCCAGCATCATGCTGGGTCTCCGAGATAAGATCCCAGCTTCTGCCCTCATGAGGCTCAAGGCCCAGCAGGAGGGATAGATATTAATCAAACTGTCAAAGCAATGAGAAACCGTGACTTGATAAATGCTTCAAAGGAAAGAGTAAGATGGGGAGCGTGAGCTCTGCTGGGGTCAGGGAGGAGCTAGGCTGTGAGGAAGGTGTGGGGTTTCCTAGGTTAGAGAGGCGCAGAGGCAGAGAGGAGAGGTCCAGGGGCCAGGAAGTAAAGGTAGATAACTATCTGGCCATTATCAGGAAAGATTAATGACTGCCACAGACTGCCTTCTCTGTATTCAGGAAATCTCGTTCTGAGTTTCTCCACACCCAGCAAAAGCCTTGACAAGTCATTGCTCGCCTTGCCACAGTAACAGTATTTGTACAGCTGTTCCTCCTGGGCACCCAGGGTTACCAGCCCACCCTTCACATGCTTGATCTCATGTGAATCTGACAACACTCCTATGGGACAGGAGAGTGCTGCAGGAATCCGCCCAAGATCATGCAGCTTGGGGGTCACAGGGACCGAATCTGAACCTTGGTTCCTCGGGTTCAAGGCTGGGCACGCAGACCAGGATGGCACGGCTCTGAGTGAGCAGAAGGAGGTGAAAAGATACCCTGGACTCCCGCCTTGGTCCCTACGGTCAGTCCTGAGTCCTGGTGACCCAGCGAGCCTGCTATGAAGGCACTGCCTCCCCTATAAGACTGGGAGGGTGACCCTGCCCACCCCTCCACCAGGGCTTGTGAGGTTCAAGCAAGCACATGGGAGCCAGACAGGTTTCAAGCGCTGCATGAGTAAGAGGCAAAAATATACCAAATATACCAAGGCTAACTTCAAATAGACAAGGGGAGGGATACCCTTTCAAGACCACAGACATAACTAGGAGAAGGGAGAGAGAAAGAAAATCCACAAAAGAAGCCACTTTCCCTCACCTTCACCTCAGGGCAACAAGAATGAAAGTTGAGCGGCGCCTGGGTGGCTCAGTGGGTTAAAGCCTCTGCCTTCGGCTCAGGTCATGATCCCAGGGTCCTGGGATCGAGCCCCACATCAGGCTCTCTGCTCGGTGCTTCCCACCCACCCCCCACCTGCTTCTCTGCCTACTTGTGATCTCTCTCTCTGTCAAATAAATAAATAAAAATCTTAAAAAAAAAAAAAAGAATGAAAGTTGACAGCACTCCTGGGAAGTCTACCACTTACCCGGCTCGGTCCTGTGCGGTCAAGGACTGATTTTACCCAAGAAATGCCTGGCCTTTTCCTTGCTCTTGGCTCCAGGAGGTGATTTTTAAACCCTTGGATTGTCCTGCCTGACAGGTGTCTGTCCACCCAGGGACCTTCAAAGTCACACCAGATGGTCTACTGATGTGGTTCATGATGGGGGATCTGGGCCCCACGGCATCAGCTTAACCTCCACAAGGGCCCAAGACAGAGGCCAGCCAGCCAGGCTTCCATGTGACTGAGCCCAGGGAAAACCCTGGATGAAAACGGGGGAGCTTCCCCCATGGGTGACAGTCCATGTGTACTGTCACACACCATTGGAGGAGAAAGGAAATGTTCTGCCTCATTCCATGGGGAGAAGATAATCAGAAGCCCACATGTGGAACCTTCCTAGACTATGCCCTGTGTACCTCTACTCCCGGCTTGTTTTAATCTGTTTAAGCTGTGATGATAACAGCTTCTAGGAAGTTCTACAAGTCTTTCTAGTGAGTTATCATACCTGAGTATGGTCTTGGAAACTCCTGACAGCAACTTGTGCCAGAAGTGAAGGTGGTCCCTGGGTTCCCTGAACGTCAGGTCCCTCTGCATTGTCATTTAATCCCACCTAAACCCAAGGAAGGAAATGCTCCATTCCCACCTCAGGGACAAGGAAACAGAGCAGCTTCAGGAAGCCACCGCTCACCGGGGAGCGCACACCAGCAGGTGGGGACCCGAGGTTAACCAGCAGGCTGCCACCTCAGTGAGACTCTCACCTGGGCTCAAGGTGGTCCTGCCACCATCAGCTGGACCACATCTCCGGCTACCCTGAGAGCTGCAGATAGAGAAGAGAGGGCCTGGTGCATCGAATGGCAGCTCATACCATGAGAGGATAAGGACAGATCTTAGAAAGTGCTTTAGTAGGAAAAAAAGAAAAAAAAGTACTCTGCTGTAGAGCTGCTGAGTGGTATTGTGACCTTATCCTTCCAACTTTGAGTCAGGCCACCTAGGACAGAGACAGCACAGCACCCTGAAACCTAAGCCCCAGCCCTTTCATGGTCAAAGACTCGCCAGCCCTCAGGAGCAGGAGCCCGGGCAGCAGTGATGCAATGACCCCGGGACAGGACATTCCACCAAGGGGCCGAGCGGCTGAGGGGCTACGTCAGGGGTGTGCAGAGAGAGGACTCAGGCAGGAGGGGCCTAGGGGGCAGCCAATGGCACATCTGCCCCCAGACGGGACGGTGTTGTGCGTCTGCCTGCTGTGACACCTGCCAGCACGGGAGGGGCAGGAAGGAGGCTGCTCACACAGCAGATTCCCCCCCAGCTCAGAGACCAGGCTGTGCCTGTCAATCCTGCCTCGGTGTCTCGGGAAACCTGGCGGGCCAGTGCCCTCGGTCTCCAACATGCACACCACCCCAGCTAGGTGCCATCAGATCAGTTTTACAAGAGTGGTAGATTTAACACTGCCCCCCCATAAACAGCTCTGAGAGCTCTGCAGCCCCCAAACCATGCAGCCAAGCAAGATGGCATGCACAAAATCCAGATCGCTGTGCTCTCTTTGTATACTAAAAAAAAAAAAGCCTGCCCCTATACCACTGTTTCATACTCTACTTTATTCATGTATACAAGAACAGAAGAAAAATTTGGTCAATCAGATTATCTTGCTTTTGCTTTACCCTTGGAATTCAAGAATCTAAATAACACATCATAAGAGATATTTAGCAAAGGAGAAGGATTTTTTTTTTAACATAGAAATAACTGAAGGACAGTATTCTTAATAATAATAAAGTGAATTACCATCTGGCATCTGGAATTTCAAAACGCCCTTCCAGGAATAAGGTCTGCAACAGTGTTGTTAACATACAGCCCTGCAGGTCCGCAGGTGGGTTTCAGGATGACCATAAAAACCATGAAATTGAAACTGTTTGCAAAACATGTGCTCAAGAGTAATTTTTCTAAGGTGAAAGTCCAAAGCTTTCATCAGCTCCTTAAAGGGATCTCTGACCCCAAAATGTTAGAATGACTAGCACATTCTTGGTCTCGTTTGCTCTCAAGACATCCCTGTGAATTAAACAGGGAAGAATGATCATCCCGCTCCCGGGAAGGGAAAGGGCGGTAACTGCCCAAGTTCACAGACTTCATTAAGCAACGCTAGTAAATGCTTCTCCCAGACCACCCTGCAGTGCTGCGGCAGTCCTAAGGGGTTCCTCCAACCCAAAGTGTTAAAACTTCATGAAGAACAGACTGAACCACATTCCCTGGACACGTAGCCCATGCTAGGGGTGGGATCAGGGTCCGAGAAGTCAAGTTCCTGGAAGGAATGCCCAGCTCGGCTGTACTAAACCAGGCACACCCACAAAAGGTGCTGGTAAATGCTTTTCGGTGATAATGGTGATCCTGTCTTCCTTGCCTGCTGAGAGGATTATTCTCACTCCTCAGATGATTCACACGAGGCAAAAATATCTGCATTGGCTACAAAGAAAGAATGTACCCTCTCTAGGTCTCCAAGTGCCAGACCACCAGCAGGGCAACAAGATGACCCAGCACACCGCCTCTGGCGGCCTACATTAGAGACATTTTGCAGCAGCTACTGGGGAAGAACGCTGGGCGGGCTGAGTAACTGAAGACCCCTTCTCTCCATTTGCAGCTCAAAGCAGGTCAATGATCCCATGACTCAGTGATCTTTCCTCTGCTCCTGAAACAGAACTGGGGAAATCCTGACTAAGCCCTCTTGCAGAGCTGCCAGTAAAAAAAACGATGAGGCCTCCGGAGACACCTGTGGGCACTGAGGTTGCCCTGCACGCCTGGGGAGGGACTGCTAGTGGATGTGCCGTTTCCTTCTGGGTTTATGAAAATGTTCTGGAATGAGACAGTGGCGCTGGGTGTACAACCCCAAACATATACACCAAAAAAGCACTGAATGGCACATATTCAAAGGATGAATCTTACGGGATGTGATTTAAATATCTCAACAGAGCTGCTCTCAAGCACAGGGGGCCCACCTTCTAGCTCTCAGGGGTGCTGGGAAGGTTGTGTCTCCCGGCACCCCAGCCCAAGGGCTCCGGGTGGAATCAGCACCATTACTCCATGCTCCACGGTTCCTCAGTTCCTCGGGAAGCAAAGGGCAAGATACAAATGGACAACAGTGATGGGTTCTGGGGCAGGTCTGAGACTGGAGATGGTGGAAAAAAAGTCTCTATAGCTTTATAAGTAAGGTTTTAGTACTTTAAAGTAGAACGTATTCATATGTTACTTGTATAATTAAAATTTAATTTTGGGGGGTGCCTGGGTAGCTCAGTCTGTTAAGCATCTGCCTCGGCTCAGGTCATGATCCCAGGGTCCTCGGATCGAACCCCACATCAGGCTCGCTGCTCAGTGGGGGACCTGCTTCTCCCTCTCCCTCTCCTCCCCTGTCCCTGCTCTCTAGCTCACTCTCTATCTCAAATAAATAAATAAAATATTTTAAAAATTTAATTTTGGGGGGCACCTGGCTGGCTCAGTCAGTGGAGCATGCAACTCTTGATCTCAGGGCTGTGAGTTTGAACCCCATGTTTGGTATAGAGCTTACTTTAAAAATTCTTTAATTTTTGGGGCACCTGGGTGGCTCAGTGGGTTAAGCCACTGCCTTCGGCTCAGGTCATGATCCCAGGGTCCTGGGATCGAGTCCCGCATCGGGCTCTCTGCTCAGCAGGGAGCCTGCTTCCCTCTCTCTCTCTCTCTGCCTGCCTCTGTCTACTGTGATCTCTCTCTGTCAAATAAATAAATAAAATCTTTAAAAAAAAAAATTAAAAAAAATTCTTTAATTTTCAAAATGCCTGCTGTTATGCTTGAAATGAATCTTTCTATTAATCCTCTCAAATTTCCTGGCTTAACAACCATATGTAAACACTGACAACAACTAAAAGCTAGGAAAGTTATATAGAGAGAATATAGTCATCAAAGGAAAGTCATTTCTATTACAATTAGCCTCATTGCTCCAAATTACAAAGTACAGCAGCCGCCCCGCCCCCGCAATTAACCAAAGGTAGAGAAAAAGCAGCAGTCAGGGGAGGGGGCAGGTGCCAGGGCAGGGAGGGGGGCAAAGTTGGACCTCCATATGCCCCATTCCAACATCCCGGTTTGGGGAATGCATTCCCCCACCTCCCCGGGTTGCTCCTGCGGCTCAAGCCTCTTGCACTTGAGCTGTAAGTGAAGTGGGGGCAGGGGGCAGGGTAGCTCTGCAATAAATTTCCTTAATCTGCTCATCACACCTATTTTTAGGCCTTCGTTTTATAGCTTGATGAAATGAGAAGGTGCGGAGGATCCGAATACACTGCTACATTAAGATGTTTCCTGAGAAGTAGGGAGACGCTTTCACAAGCAAAACCAGAGTTGGAAGCCACAGGCTGTTTACCCCCAATTAGGGAAGCTGCTGAAGTGTTGGCTGATGTGCCCTCTGGTCATGTGAAAGGCAGGGTCTGTGCTTGGTGATTTACTGCAGGGACGAGATTGCCTGGAGGGGCGCGTGTGAACCCTGACCTCTCCTGTCCCACAGGGGCCCCCCGGGGAAATGGAGCTCACGTTGCCCACACTGAGCCGACAGGCCAGAAGGCAGCCTGGGTCCTCCCAGCAGACTCGGTGCTCTGTAGCAAGGGTCCGGGTGCTACATTCCCACGGTCCCCCAACTAACAGGTGAGGGCCTTGGGTACCCAGGCCATCGTGCTGGAGGCCATAGTTTCAACCAGCAGGAAAGGAAACGAAGCCTCTCTTCTGGCAGAGACTGCATTCCAGCGCAGGCCGGCTGAACACTAGACAAATGCATGATGTATGAGGAGATGACGAGAACAAGACAACTGAAAAAGGAACAAGGAGCAGAGAGGGATGGGGGCTGCAGCTCCGGCCCTGGGCAGGGAAGGCAGCAAGGGCTCAGATGCTGCAGGCCTCTGGAAGGAGAGGCAGCAGGAGCAAAGGCCCTGGGACACCTGAGGAGGAGTGAGATAGCCAGAGGGGAGAGTGTCAGGGAGAGGAGAGGAAGGAAGAAGACATGATGGTCAGGGCCAGGGAGGGCCCCACAGGCCACACCTCTGGATTCTGTTCTTGTAACATGGGAAGGGTCTGGAAGGTTCTGAGCACGGGAGGGAAACAAGGGGACTTGCATTTTCAAAGGTCACTTGGCTGCTGGGGGAGAACGGACGGAGGGGCCGAAGATGGAAGGAAACTGCAGTGTCTGGGTGAGAGGCCACGGTGGCCTAACCCTGGGCAGCAGACAAGGTGGTGGATGTGGTAGATTCCACCTACATTTTAAGGTAAAGGTGACAGGATCTGCTGATGGATGGAGAAGGAGAGAGAAGGAGAGGAGAGGCCAGGATGCCTCTAAGGCTTCAGGTCTGAGAACACATTGTGGTCCCAAGGCTGTGCAGCTGTGGAGCAAGATCGTGGGTCTGAGGAATGTTCTGCTTTTCTAGGAAAGCAGCGCTGAGGTGAGGTCCTGACACACCCTGGGGGTAGCCAGTCCCCCATCAGGGGCAGGTGAACACAGGGTTCCCAAACACTTGCCCAAATTCCTTGGCTTTGAAGCAAGCAATAGCCATGAAGGCTTGTCAATGCCATGACTGGCAAGCTGGGAGGGAGGGAGGGAGGCAGGACCCTGAATACACAGTATCTCATTAAGCCCTCAGGGGATACTGATTATCTTCAGTTACAAATGAAGAAACCATTATGGTGGACAAAATATCTAACGTTTAAAAAAATGCACACAGAGAAATCTATAATCTGGGATGGGAAAGGTCTTCCCCAGCAAGATGCAAAACTCAGAAGCTGGGCACCTGGGTGGCTCTGTCGGTTGAGCATCTGCCTTCGGCTCGGGTCATGATCCCAGTGTCCTGGGCTAGAGCCCTGCGTCAGGCTCTCTGCTCAGTAGAGAGTCTGCTTCTCCCTCTCCCTTTGCGTGCTCTCTCTCAAATAAATGAATAAAATCTTAAAAAAAAAAAAAATACAAACTCAGAAGCTGTAAAGAAAAAAAAGCCTATCAAATTTGAATTCATACAAAATGTAAAACATCTGCCTGATCAAAGATGAACAATGACAAAACCTAAAACGGCCCATGCCCAAAAGACAAGCAAAAAACAAAATCCAACCCATTCATAAACAAAACAGAAAGCAAATACCTAGGAGAAAATACAAGGTAAGTAACACAGGGTTGAGATCTATAATGAGCAAAAAATTTACTCAAATCAATTAAAAAAAAAACATTTTTTTTAAAAAGCAAAAACTGTGCATATCAACTAACACAAAGGAGAAATCTGAAATTTCCAGGATGCGCTGCAGCTCAACCAGCTTCCAAAAGGGCTCAAAAAGGAGGACCTCCGTTTTCAAATAAAGCACTTATATTCAGTATTGGCGGGGGTGTGGGAAACATACACTCTGCTTTGCAGGTGGGAGTGTAAGCCGGTAGGTCTTTTTAGAACATGATTTGGCAGAATCTATCAAAACACTGCCTGTGCATGTCCCATGACTCAGATATTCTACTAGAAGACTACACCTACAGATACACTTCCGTATGTACACAAGAAGACACACGCAAGCTTACTCACTGTAGCACTGCTGTATCAGAGGGAAAAAACCATGACAATGACAAGTAAATGTCCACCAACAGATGACACAGGCAAATTTCCATGCTATCAAATACTGTGACCTCTTTAGTAAGAATGCAGTAGAACTATACACACCAGCATCAAAGATCCCAAAAGAAACTATAAAAAATTATAGAACAACACATGTAATAAGTTACTCTATAAAAAGTTCTGAAACAATAGATGTAACATGTTACTCTTTGAAAAAATAAGGTACAAATTGGGGCAGGTGGATGGTTCATTCGGTTAGGTGCCCGTCTGACTCTTGATCAGAGCTCAGGTCTTGATCTCAGGGTAATGAGCCCAAGCCCCCACCCCCCCAAAAAAAGGATTAAAAATAAAGCACTGATTATTTGTATGTGTATACATATATATGGATGTAAATGCAAAGAAAATGGCCTGGAAGTGTACATCCCAAACTTCCTTCAACCGCTAGACTTTTGGAGCGAGGATTGAAACTGAGCAGGGCAGGAAAGAATGGAACTACCACTTAGGACCTGCAACTCCTAAGGAAACACTAAGGTGTTTGAATGTTTATAATCATGAATTCATATATTGCTCCTAAAATTGACAGTGTTTTAAAAACTCAAGGATGATCATGATACTTGCATTCAAGCCTTTCACTGCACGTGACAGACACCCAACCCAAAGGAGCGGCAACAAAAGGAGGAAGTGGTGGCCCTTATACTTGGGAAGCTGGGGCGTGGCACTGGCTCCGGCTGCGACCAGCAGGTGCAGAGACAATGAGGCCAAGCCTGTGTCCTGCCCCACCTCTCACTCCCCTCATCTCAGTTTCTCATCATTCCTGAAGGAAACGAACACAAGAGGGCTGCCCAAAGCCCCAGGCACATGTCTTCTCCGCAAAGCAGCCCTGCTGCAAAACGATCCACTTTTCTCCATGTACTCATCCCAGGGGGACCACTGATTGTGGTGACTTGCTAGGGGTGCCTCTCCCTCACCCAGTGAGCGGGACCAGTGCAATGGAGTCTTTTGGGTCACCTGCCCATGCCTGTGAATGAGGAAGACTCCCTTCCCAAGACTATGAAGGACAGCCCTTACTAGGACCCCATAGATCAGGTGAGGAGTGCCCCCGAGGGCGAACCAAATCCAAACCAGAGGAAGGGGGAAGGGAAAACGAGGCAGGCAGGGCAAGCAAACAGACAACACAATCCACAACTGAGCAGAAATAAACACGATCTGAAATCACTGCCCAATGTCACACAGCTAGGGAATGGCGGAGGTGGAATTCAAATCAGGTGTGAGAAACTGCAAAGTCATTGTTCTCTCCACTTCACCTCAGTGCCACTCATGGCAGCCAGGGGACACCAATCTCAGTAAGCCCTCTGCTTGTGAAGGGCGTGCTGTGGCCTGTCAGGCAAGAACTCCAGGAAGCTCATCATATTCCTTAATGTTCCCTCTAGATTATCATCCTTAGAACAGATAGAATCTGCTAGAGGGAGGGGCCTGAAGGGTGAGAGAAGACAGATGAGTGAGTATTCAGGACATATGGAGGACAAAGATGAGATAGGTCCCAACAGAACTTGGAAAGAACAGGAAAGTATGAAGATGTAGAGAATGCGTACAGAGACTCATCCTGTAGACTGCCTTCCCCAACGTCCTCATTTATTAAACACCTTGTTTTGCACTGTGGAAGGAGCAGTATAAAAAGAATGGAGCAGACACCCCACATGTCTGTCCTCAGAAGACTGCATCAAAGATGGACACACTGGTACAGGTGACTGTCACGGGATACACAGACAAGATAAATGGGACCTTGGGACTCCTGGTTGGCTCAGTTGGTTAAACCACTGCCTTCGGCTCAGGTCATGATCCCTAGTGCCCCGGGATTGAGTCCCGCATCCGGCCATCCGCTCAGCGGGAGCCTGCTTCTCTCTCTGCCTCTGCCTGCTTGCATGCTTATGCTCTCTCTCTATGACAAATAAATAAATAAAAATCTTTAAAAAAAAAAAAAAAGATAAATGGGACCTTGATACAGCCAACTAACTTTTCTTTATGCAGAATCCAAACATACAAGGAAGAAATCTCAGTCAACAGATGTTTAAAAATACAATTACTGGAAGGATAACAGCCACAGTTGTAAATTCAAATTTTCCAGAGTGTTTAATCCTTTTACCCCATCCTCCACTTACCTATGCCACAAATATTTGCTTACTCAAATATCCACTAACTTCTGAAACCCTGCCCACTCTTGTGCTCTCATTCCAAATGAGGACTTGATCTACATCTTGTAGGACTGAATAAACCAGGTTACCCCAATCCCAAACCACGCTCTTTCAATGGTGGTTAAATGTGTGAAAGTAGACAATGCATTTCTTAATTATGCTGGCTGTGGCATAATTAAGTTGGTCTTCGCCCAAGCCCACGGACAAAGAGAAGCCAGGCACTCTGGTGCTCGGGCTTGGAGTAGTAGCGGCCAGTCTCCGCTCTTGTTCCACAGTAGAAAATGAAGTCCATCCTTGCCTTGGATTGACGACCGGAGTCTGCTCAGACAGCTTTCCCCATCCCTAACCACTCAGCTCTCTGTTACCAGGAAAGGGAGAAGACGGGCACTTTCACACAGAGAATGCCTAAACTACTTCTTACTAGTCTTTTCCAAGCTGGACAATTAGCTATATATACTTCACTCTTCATCATTTACACCCCTTCTAAAAAGGAACATGACAATTCCCAATACAACTTTGGTTCAAGCCAATGAAAGAACCAAGAACATGATTAAAAGCTGTGTAGGGCACCTGGGTGGCTCAGTGGGTTAAAGCCTCTGCCTTCGGCTGAGGTCATGGTCTCAGGGTCCTGGAATCGAGCCCCGCATCAGGCTCTCTGCTTGGCGGGGAGCCTGCTTCCCCCCCCCATCTGTCTGCCTCTCTGCCTACTTGTGATCTCTGTCAGTCAAATAAATAAATAAAATCTTAAAAAGAAGGGGAAAAAAGCTGTGTAAATGGTTCTAGAGCTCGCCCTCACCCAATTTTCTTCCAACAGCCGGGAGGATCACCCTTCTGGGCCTCTCGGTAGGGCGGGCCCAGTGATTCATTCTTGCCCATGGGCTGTGAGGAGCAGTGATGCCACCTCCTGACTGGAGCATTAATTGCTGGGTGAGAGCCTGCGGTGCTCTCTTGTCCTGTCTCAGTGACCAAGGCGGTCCCATGTTCCAGCTGGTGCAGCTGGGAGATGGTGGAACCTCTGTTATCTTGAGGGACCGTATGGAGCCGTCCCCTCTATGTTTGCCCCACTGATCCATGCAGGACATGGGAATGAGTGACACATGCATTTTTATTGTGCTAAGCCTGGGATTTGGCTACAGTGTATGTCTACTGTACCTTAATGAAAAAGTTTTCAATCTTAATGAAAAAGTTTTCAATCTAGCAAAAACTTAATGAAAAAGTTTTCGATCTTAATGAAAAATAAGTAAAATACAATAAAGGAAGGCTGACGTTGGCCTAGCCTGCCAAGGTAGTCACCCAGTGTCTGGTGGGGGAGGGAATAAGTGGATGACATAGCCAAGGTATAGATGGATGAGTGTAGGAAACATTCACTTCCACTTGGGAGTTAATCCGGAAACAGTGATGGAGCAGAGAACATGTAAATATCAACCACATAAATACTGAAAACAATCTGCTGGGTTACTGACATTCCTCAAGTTCATTTGGGAAGGTCCCTACAAAAGGAATCCTTTTTCTAAGAGCCACTCCTCCCAGGAACCTGAAGACCAGGTGATGCTTCAAGCCAGCAGGAGCCCCTGCCCTGAGCTACAGGGTCTCCAACCAGATCACCTAATGTTTGCCATGAGGTGGGAAGATGAACCATGTCACCCTTCCTCAAGACTTGCACACGGCTGGGGACCCCTGGGAGGGACTCTGTGCTGCTCCCACTGGTGGGTGCCATTGCCACAGGCCAGCCACAGCTCCTCGTGGCTGACCCCACTCCCCAAGAGCAGTGGCTCCTTCTGACAGTGCCCAGCAGCTGCTCTCCTGAGCAGTTCGCTCAACAATCCTAGTGGCAAGAGTGCTGCTCTCAAGGAATGTGATCTCCCACAGGGGCCTCAGGTGGGCAGCTCCTGGCGTCCTCAGTGTCATGCCCCTCCAACAGCTCAGGTTGTGCCCCTCCAGCCTGGGTGGTGGCTGGCCAAGCATGTGTCCAAGCACACTTTAGAAGGATCAGTGCTGGGCCAGCCTTCTGGGTTGCAGCAATGGTACCAGGGACACAGGCCAAAGGAGCTCTTTACAAAACCTTTCCACGGCCCTCCAAGAACCGCAGATATGGTTACACTTCTAGCTGTCCGGCATGGGCAAGTCCAGGGTCATGAGCCTCTTGAATCAGGGAACACTCTATCTCCCTTAAGAGGGTCTCCTACTATTCCTCAATCCTAAGTGTACTGAGGCTTAAGTGTCTACTCAGTGCCTTTGGCAGAAGTCCCGACATCCCATCTTCAGGATCAGGAGCACTTCTCTGACTCTGATCCCAAGCCCTGACCTGCTTAATCCCCAGCAGATGGGTCTGATTCACCCTCAGCATATTCCTGGGTTATGGTCCTGTGGGACCTGCATCTTCTAGGGATTAACGTATCTAAATATCACCAGCGTTCATTAAGAAGTATTTCATACTATTCTTTCCCAGCTTAACGAGGCAGTCCTCAGTGCAGTGGAAAATACGCTGGCACAGGAGTAAGGAGCCCCAGAATCTGCTTCCAGATTGTCACTCAGCAGCTGCGAAGCCCAGAAAACAACCTCCTCCCTAAGCCACAGTTTCTTCACCTGGAAACTGGTGTTAGATCTGCTCTACCTAGCTCAGGGAATGGTTGCAGGACTGACATTAAGTTAATAGAAGTGAAAGCTCTTTTAGAACCCTATACCAATGCTGAGTACTATTAGTGCATTTATTCTTTAATTTGTGAGAAGTACATATATTTCATTAATAAAAAATTCCTTATCAATGCCATAAATGCTCAGATTGCAGTACCAAATGACTCAATAACTACTCTGTCCTTTGAGTGTGCAAAGTATCATGAGGGACACAGCTAAGTTTAAGGCCTAGTCTTTTCTCTCTAGTGATTTAAGCCCAGTGGGGGTTATCATTGAATTTAATCTTGTTGCATCTAAAGAGAGTAGAGGAGACTCAGAATATCATCCAAGGCATGTCCCTCACTTAACAGGAAGGGAAACTGAGGCTAAGTAATAACCAGCTAATACCCAACAACAGCTCTCACATTAGCTAGCGTTTACTATGCGGTTCCCATGTGGGAGACTTGCTTTCAACCCACAGCAGGATTGTAGCCCAGGCCTGGGACTCCAGTGTCCAAACTCCTTGGCCAGGAGTATTTCCATGAGTCTATATAGATCTACTTTTCTGCATCGGCCCTGTTCATCGAGCTTTCATGTGAACTGCTTCTCTTTCGTGATCCTCACATTGAGTGTCCTGAAAAGAAGAAGAATTGAAACAGTGGGCAGAACAAAGGAACATTACAGGAGGTAGCCTGAAGGAAATGACCATGAGAGAGGAAGTAAGAGACAGAAGCCAAAATGAGGATGACCTAAAATGATTGACATTTTAAGCTACTCTCTAGAGAGCATAATAGATGTGCTGGGGAATTACAGAAAAAATACTGTTTCAGACAAACAGAAACATTTATTTGAGTCCAGGTGATAAAGTATATACCTGTGACATAACAGAAGATTAATGATCAGGGACTCTTGAACAATTTTCATTAGGCTTAAACAATGAATAATGAAAAATCCTAGAAAGTCTCCTCATGCCATGCTTGGACTATTGCAGTAGCACGATTACTTACTACGACTACGAGGACTGTGATGGTAAATACTATTATTACTACATGCACACGCGTGCGCATGCACATGCGCGCACACACGCACACACTTCTTCCTCTGTGCTCTTTGGGCTCAGGGAGACTGACAAGAGCATCTGTCCCAAGACACTCCTCTAAAGCAACCTTGGGATATCTGCATGCCGCCTTCCGGGAATGGCATTTCATGACAACCTTTCTGTGTGGGAGCTTCCTTGTTCCCCAAGCAACAGCAGCCCCAGAAGACTGTGGCCCCAGCTTCACCAGTATTCTTCCACCTTCAAGGGTCAGGGGCTCATGTGGGACCTGTCCTCCAAGTGACGGTCCTACTTCCAGTTCTCCTTATGTGTGGGGAGCCCAGAGCAGGTAACGATTCCTAACCAAGCAGAGGTCTACCTGGGAAACTAGCCCCTGTGGTGCCCAGTATTCACAAGAGACTTTGGGAAAGGAAGCCCCACCTTTTCTCCCCAAAGAAGGAGAGGGAGAGAGGAACCAGCCTCTCTTCAAGAAACTGTGAGCTCCTCTCCTTCCTCAGCCTCCCCCTGTTGGGAAGGATGAGGTGGGGTTCAGGTTTGGGCTGAGACGCTGAGATCCTAGGAAAGCAGCTCTTTCAGGAGACCCAAAGGGGCGGACCCCAAGCTCAGATGTTCTCCAAACTCAGAACTGGAGGTACAGTGGAGACATGGTAGTGCTGACCCCTGGGGCTGTTGTGAGGGTCAAATGAGTGCATATGTGGGAATTCCTTGCACCAGTGCTGAGCACACAGTATAGGGTGCCCCAATGTGTGTATTTCTGCCATCCTTTACAGGCCCGGCTGCATTTCCAGATCATCTGGGAATATCTTCCTCAGCACAGTCATCAAGCTCTTCTGCTAAAAACTACCTCAGAGACAAAGCAAAACATTCAATATGATCACAGCCCAACTACTGGTATCGTGGTTCACTCATCAGCACAAAAGTTAGCGCTCAGAGATCTTAGACGCCAAGGGTGAAACAGCATGGAAGGAGACAGGTCAACCTGTGTGGTTTTCACACTTCCGGCTTCTTAGCCACAAACTCTCTCTTCATATGAAATACTAGGTGGAAAACTAAAATAAAATGCTCGTGTGACTGAAGCGGGCCCAGGAGATGTGGGATGAGGACGCTCGCCCTGTCCTGCCCTCTTTGTGGCAGCCCCTGAGCCTCAAAGGGACACACATGAAAAAGCAAACAGGCCGAGGGGCACCTGGCTGGCTCAGTTGGAAGAGAATGTGACTCTTAATCTCAGGATCGTGAGTTCGAGCCCTAAGTTGGGGGCAGAGATTACTTAAATAATTTTTAAAAATAAATAAATAAAGGAGCACCTGGGTAGCTCAGATGGTTGAGCATCTGACTTCAGCTCAAGTCATGATCTCAGAGTTGTGGGATCGAGTCCTGTGTTGGGCTCCCTGCTCAGCAGGGAATCTACTTGTCCTCTCTTTCCCTCTGCCCGTCCCCCCAGCTCATGCTCTCTCTCGCTCTCGAATAAATAAAATCTTAAACAATTATATTGGCCAAATGGATCAAACACCACATTCTCTTAAACTCAGATAGGTTTAGACTTGGCTCTACATTGAGCCTTGTAAGTTTTGAAATTATAATTTACCTTCACGATTATGTGTAAGACTTGTCAGGGCCTCCACTCAAAGTATCCCCTATCCATAACCATCACAGAGAGAAAATTCCGAGGTGGCCCCACCATCAGGGCAGAGGGGCCAGGCAGAGCTGGCTGGGCTGGGCTTGTCCCACACTGGCCTGCTGGCTGTTCCAGGGCTCCCGGCATGCCCACAGGGTTGCCTTCTCAGGGGCAGGCATCCAGCAAAGGAATGCCAGGGTCACCCACTGGTTCTTTTACTCTTGACCCCAGCATTTAAATCCTGGCCGTCTCACAAGCAGCAGGAGGGCGTTTGTGGTGCCACAGTGGACGGGGGTGAGACGTGTCAACAAGGGTTTACAGGCTGAGGCTGTTTATCTTACACTGAACCTGACCCCTCATCAGAAGAAGGACAGACGTCTAGCCCTGTCCTGGTTCAAACGCGAGCTGCAGCGTTAGCCCAAAGGGCCACATTTCAGACTTGCGACTGAAGAGTTGAGAAGAACTTTTAAAACAAGAAAAACAAAGAAAACGCACAACTGATAGCCAAGGACTTAAAATGACATAAGATTCCATCACGGCCTCGTGTAAAATTAGATGCCAAATCCAAATTATCCCCAAGTTTACACTCACCAAACAATTCTGCCCCAAATAGTGCCGCCCACTCTTGGCCACGCTTGCACCCAAGCCCTGATCTCGAACTGTCTCAACATGGCTGGAAGTGCCCTGCAAGAATGGGAACCCCAGAGCCCCAGCTCCACAAGGCTGCCCACCAGCATCGAAAAGAGTGGCTCCTCTTTTTAAAGCTGCACACTGAGAGGCTGGTTTTTCTTAATCTTTAATGTTCCTTTTTTCCTCCTGAATGACAAAAATAATACCTGCATGGGGGCGCCTGGGGGGCTCAGTGGGTTAAAGCCTCTGCCTTCCGCTCAGGTCATGATCCCAGGGTCCTGGGATGGAGCCCTCTGCTCAGCAGGGAGCCTGCTTCCTCCTCTCTCTCTGCCTGCCTCTCTGCCTCCTTGTGATCTCTGTCTGTCAAATAAATAAATAAAATCTTTAAAAAAAAAAATCCCTGCTTTTTACACACAAGTGGATTCAGGGTCATAAAATTGAAAAAGGGAAATATCACCTGAAATCTCAGCCTCTGACAACAGCCATTATTAGTGATTTGAGAAACAAGAGTTTCATTTCACTATGATCCAGCAAAACAAACAAAAAAAAAAAAACCATAGAACCTATATACTTAAATAGATGCTAGTAGGGAAATGAAATTTTGGTTTTCTATCATGTGCAACAAAACTAAAATGTTCGAAGATACCATCTTATCCCACAATCAAAACCGTGAAAATTGTTGGAAAAACACATATCTAAATAAAAGGTCATGAGGCTGGTTCTCACAACTTCATGTTACAGAAAAGAATATTAAAAAAAAACACAACGATAAATGTCTAGTTAGGATTAAGCTGGAAATTCAAAAGCGCAAAACTAACTTGCACTGAATTACTAGGTAGCCAATACGTAATTTTTTTTTTAAAGATTTTATTTATTTATTTGACAGAGAGAAATCACAAGTAGGCAGAGAGGCAGGCAGAGAGAGAGGAGTAAGCAGGCTCCCTGCTGAGCAGAAAGCCCGATGTGGGGCTCGAACCCAGGACCTGGGATCATGACCTGAGCCGAAGGCAGCGGCTTAACCCACTGAGCCACCCAGGCGCCCCGCCAATACGTAATTTGTGGTGTCCAGTGGGAAATGAAAATTTGGGGCCCCTTTTTCAAAAATGATTAAGAATTTCAAAAGGGCAGCGACAGAGAATTAAACCAAGCACACGCCTTTCTAAGCAAGAAACTGTGCAAACCACACGCACACAGGTCACGTGCCAGTGGAGCCAGCCCTGTCCATGCACATTAATTAAACCATATGACCACCAAGTGTTTACTCTGCATTTTTCAGGTCTCAGATCTATCACGTTTGCCTTTAAGATCATTCATCACATTTTCTGAAAAGGTTCAGCTTTCTCTAAGGAATAAATTGGCAAGATGAGAATAAGGCCGGGAAAAGACATGAAAAAAAAACCCAGTTTATTTTTAGCTTGACCTTGATTAAATCACATGTTTTCTGATGCATTTTCCAGTTGAAATGAATTGGCTATGCAGCTAATATTGTAGAAATACAAAACACTCTGGAATATCAGGTTAGCCAAAATAAAATCTTAAGCTCCATTTCACATCCAAAAATCTACATCTGAGATTATTTACAACATGAGATAGTTTTCTAGGATACATTTTGGAATACACTTTCAATTTTTTTTATAACAAAATATGAGCTTCCTTCCCTATACTCTAATAAGCCGTCACTAAATAGACTTCCCACAAAAGGAAGAGAAAACCTTATCACTTGGTAGATTAAACTGTATAAAATTAAGAATTCTCTTTAGCTCCTTTAAAGTGCAAAAAGTTCGTTTTACAACAAAAACGTGCTGCATAAAGTAGTCATTCTAGCGCCTCCCTGGGTCCCTGGAACGTATTTCCATGTTTAACTTGAGCTGGGTCATACATAAGAATAGCTTGATCTTTAATACACGATAGGAATACCACGAATTCCTTCTAAACTGCTATAAAAGGCTCACAAAAGCCAACAAAAGGCCTGGACCACATTCCTTGGCAATTATCAGTAGGAGGAGGAGGCAGAGACAGGAGGGGGAAAGTGGTCTGTAAAAGGCGTTGACTACAACCACCAAGCCTCTTCCATTAGGAGAAACAGCTGCAGAAGTTCTTGTCTCTCAAGCAAGGGAGAATCACTTTTGTTCCTGAGGTTTACCCTCCGACCTACAAATGGAACACACGGTCCGAAATTCCCCACTCTTGAGTGGCAGGGGAGACCAGAATAGCTCTCCATACCGGAACTCTAATGGACGCATCTTGGAACCCTGGGGGAGTTCTTCCCCTAGGGTTCAACACTGTCACCCAATGAATGGGGTCTAACTGTAACGGCCGCAGGGTTTTGGGGGGCTTGTGGAGAGGCAGGGGGTGAGAAAGAGGACAATCAGCCTGAGCTTCCTTCTGAGGGTCCAGGGACACAGAGACACAGTCTCAGAGACACAGCGATGCTGCCCATGCCAGATAGAGAAGGGAAGAAAGCTCACGTGAAGGTCCTACTGTGTCCTGGAACCTCCCCCAGGGGCTCCGTGCACGTTACAGTATTAACCCACACAAGATCTTACCATGTCGCAGGTGAGGAAGCAGACCACAGCTAGTAAGGTCACTTGTCCAAGTCACAGGGCTACAGATAGGCAAGGCTGGGCTTCAAATTCCAGTCAATGGACTTCCGAAATCCCCTGTTTTCTCCTTACTGTTGAAACCCAATGTGGGGTTCCCCGGTGCAGTAATTAAAGCAGGGCTCTGTCTCTATAGACTTTAGAACAATAACACAACCACTAAGAGTCATCTGCATTTTTTTTTAAATCACCAAGCATCAGCAATTCTAAATAATGTCAGTGAGAAGCTCTACCTCCTGAAAAGCAGATACTTTGTGAGCTTAAGTTCAAAACAATTCCCACAGTTACTGTAGCATTCACCTATTACATATAGAGACTTTAAATTGAGCTTGTTTGTCATATTCACCCTTTGATAAGCAACATATTTACAGGAAAGGTAATTGGAAGAACTCCTACCTTTGTAGTTGCCCCCCACCATGCAAATCCAAACACCAACTGATTTCAGAAATAAATTAATATTAGGTCAGAATCTTCTGACTCCACTTCTGACACAGTTCCTGTCTCCAATCCCAGCAGTACCATATATTCTTTTATTTTTTAAAGATTTTATTCATCCACTTGACAGAAACCACAAGTAGGCAGAGAGGCAGGCAGAGAGAGGGAGGAAGCTGGCTCCCTGCTGAGCAGAGAGCTCAATGGGGGCTAGACCCGGGGATCCTGGGATCATGACCTGAGCGGAAGGCAGAGGCTTAACCCACTGAGCCACCCAGGCGCCCCCTATATTCCTATGTTTAAACAGATTTACCATCAACAGTGAGAGCACAGAGTTTCTTCAATTCTGTTACTCTGTGACCACTCGGAGCTTTTGTTTGCATTTAAAATTTAAAAATAGCAAACAGCAAGAGCAAATTTTATTTCTGATGTGAACTACTGTATAAATTAGGGTAGTATCTTTAAAAAATAAATGTATTTTTTTATCTTCCACTGTTTGCAAGGTAAAGGGAAAAAAATCAAGAAAATAATGACTGCTGCTTACATGATTTTTACTGAAAACAGTTTTGTCACTAAGAGAACAGGAATGTGAAAAATTATCTGTCCAGGTGGCCAGCATGCTGGCGAGCTTGCACTGCCCTTCATCAAATCGACCCGATGCCATAGGCAGAAAGGGCATCAGGCAGGAACCTGGGGAAAGCAGTGTGGCTGGCCATGAGTCCAGCTCCTAGGCCACAGTGGTGAACCGTTAGATCCAGGCGGCCGTCCAGCAATGCCACGCTTCTGTTCTCTCCTGGTAAGAATGCTCTTACAAACAAATTTATGATTCTGCAACGATCCTTACCTTGGACCCAAGCACCCTTTCTGTGCAAAACTGATGCTTTTCTTCAAATCCAAATGTTTCCAAATCTTTCTCAGATACAAAGACCATCAAGTTCCCAACTCAGACACAGTGGCACCAGCACTGGCCACCCTTTCCCAGACCTTCATTCTCTCCCACCCTGCACTTCCCACCAAGCTGTCCACTGGGTTTTTTCAAGCCCTCGGTGATCTGATTACACACGATCTATATCGGCTATTATTTGTAACTACTTCGTTCCCAGACCCAAGGTGAATATTTCTCGAAGACAAGAACCACCACCATACCATTCGAATCTCCTTCCTTCATCTATCCCTTACACAGTCTTGAACACATTATAAAAGCCAGTGACTCATTCTAATTCATTTAACAAGTACTAATACAATGCTTATTATAAGTCAAAGAATTTGACATAATTTTATAGTTGGGAGCCACAAATTTAAATAACAAAGTGTTATACCTATTACAGTAGTAAATCTAAACATGTGATTTCCATACGACCCAATGGTTGCCCGCCTTGGGCATTCATCTCAGAACAATGAAAACACATGTTCACATGAAAATCTATACACAAACGTTCATAGCAGCTTTGTTTGCAATAGCCAAAAATAGGTGAATGGTTCAATTGGTGAGTGGTTCAAGAAACTGTGGTACATACATACCATGGAATGCTGGCCAGCAAAAAAAGGGATGAGCTATTGATGTACTCAACATCTCGGGTAAGTCTCCAGGAAACTATGCTCAGTGAATAAAGTTGATTGCAAAAGGTTGCAAATGGCATGATTCCATTCATACAACATTTTTTTGAAAGGACAAACTTATTTTTTTTCAAGACTTTATTTATTTGAGAGAGAGAGAGAGCATGAGTTGAGGGGAGGGACAGAGGGAGAAGGAGAAGCAGCTTCCCCGTTGAGCAGGGAGCCCAATGCGGGGCTCAATCCCAGGACGTTGAGATCGTGACCTGAGCCAAAGGCAGATGCCTATCCGACTGAGCCACCCAGATGCCCCTGAAAGGACAACTTTTAGAAATGGAGAATAGATTAATCATCGCCAGGGCTTGCTGGGAAAGGGAGGGAGGTGGGTGTGTCATAACAGGGTAACACGCAGGATAAAACCACACACAACTGATCACAAGGGCACAACCAAATGAATATGCACAACACCGGGGAGATCTGAATAAGACAGGTGGACTGTATCAGTGTTGATATCCTGGTCACCATATTGTACTATAATCCTGCAACATGTCACCAGGGGGACAGGGGTGACTAGAGTAAATGGAACATGTACGTGGGAACTCTGGGTTATTTCTTACAACTATATCTGAATCTACAATGATCTCAACAAAAAACTTCTGTTAGAAAAGTCGTAAGCCATCAAACTAGTAAGGTTTATTATGCAACAATTATATGGTGCTTACCAGTTGCCAGGTAATATTTTAAGCACCTACACATTAGCTCATTGACTCCCATGAACCATATGTGCCAGGTACTGTGGTTATTCCCATTTTGCAGATGGAGAAACTGCAGCACAGAGAGCTTAAGCAACTTCTCCAAAGGACACACAGCAAGTAGGTTAACTGTTGGAATCTGATTCCAAGGCAAGCAATCTAGATCCAGAACCCTTCCCTCAGAGATCTCTTCATTTCACCCTCCGAGGCTGGGGTCCACCAAGCCAGGGTTGGGACCCTGAATCCCAACAGTACCTATTCTGGAAGATTCCTCAAATTCAATCCAAAGTATGACAAATCCTTCTGATCATAAAGCCAATCAAGAACCTCCCAGGCTGTCAACTCTCAGGGAAATAAGTGAAATTACTGGTTTTTAATGTAAAATCTTCCATCATGGGAGGATAACCAGAATGGCTTGCCACAGGGTAACATCTACTCTTCCTCCGTAGGTTGGAAAAGAAAGGGAACAGTTGGGCACATCTGGGAGCATATTTCAGTGGGAAAGAGTAAGGAGTCCTAAAAAGCAAAATGCATCTGGGAGTCAATGAAAACGAGAGACTGAAACAGGACCAGGGGACAATGTCACGCTTCATGTGTCCTGGCCCCAGCCCACGGTCCTGCCGCCTGGTCACCAGGGTGCTGTGGCTTTAGCTCTCTGCCTTAACAGCTTCAGGCCCATGCTAGCCAGTGTGAACCCCGGGGACTGAAATCCAGAACCTCTGTGGCATTCCAGAGCCACAGGCCTATAGCAGGACAAGCTGGTTCGGAAGATTTTCAGATTATCAAGTGGGGAAGACAGGAATGTCACGGCCTCTGGGTGGACATGGGGACATTCATCAAAAAGACAGCTACCATGAAACCGCAGTCTCCCTTTCCCACTGGGGTGGTGGAGAGCTGGGGTATGTGCAGAAGCAGGAGTGTGGACATGCATGTTAGAAATCAAAATTATTTTAGAAATCATTTCCCAAGATTCAGTGCTAGAAAGGGCAATGGAGCCCAAATTTTCAAACAACAAACTGTTTCAAACAACAAACAGAAGGCCCTGTAACTTAATCCTAATCCCCTGGGCAAATGATGTGAACAGTCTGTTGCTCGTGGGTCAGGCTGATATGAAGAACCATCCAGAAAAAAAGGGGGCAGGGGCCAGACTTTATGGGTCTCCATGGCAGGAGCTCATAAAAATTCTCGGTTAAGCCTTGGTTTATCAGTCGATGAAAATTAAGCCCCACTGTGAACTCTGGGCTGCAAGAAACCACACAGAAATGAAGTTCTTCACAATCTGTGATGTTGAGAAAGAACAACTGGGAACAGAGTTGGGAACGGTCCCCAGGAAAATGGAGTCTCAGCTCACCCGACACCGACAGCCTCAAATGACTCAGACCCACGTGTCAGTTTTCATATTTAAGCAGCATTTCCTTTGCAACAAGGATCCAAAATTTCCAATCACAGACGAGAGAGGTAAACAGAGAGTCTTGGCTCCTGCCCTCCCTCCCCGACGTGCTGCTCCTGCTGTTTGCAAGAAAATGCATGATTCCTGGAACCTGTGTCAGCCACCCCCTCAGAAGGAGGCCACAGACATGAGCATAAGTGCATCACTGGACATGGGAGGGGGAGGCATGGAAAGATCCTGGGTCCCTGGAGTCCCCAATGAACCTCTACATCAACCCTGAGCCACCTGCCCCCAGACTTCAACTTAAATAGAGGATAGATGTCCCTCTGGTGGAAGCCACCATTTGCTGAGGTTTCTACTGGCAGCCAAACATTTCTTAATTGGTACAACTTGCCCATAATGACTTTGCTCAATAGCTATATTACGATGATCAGTGCTGTCCTCCCTAACCAGCCCAAGGTTGAACCCAGGCACCCTATAGGTCTTTGTGTCCTGGTACCCAGATCTCAAGTCCCCAAGTACTAGAACGCGACACCTCTAAACCCGGCCAGCCTTGTCACCTGGAAATCTGGGGCTGGTGCCGAAGGCACAACAGATAAATACAGGAAGATACAGAAAGGGGAATGGGGGGGGGGCAAGGTGGAGAAGTGGGGGAAAACAGGAAGGAGGAAAGTATAAGGGAAAAAAGAGAGACAGGAAACAAATGCCTTTTGAGAACGTGCATTTTTTTTTTTTTTAAGGGATGCTGCATGTTTTTCAAAATCAGCCTGCTCGGAGTAAGAAGTCCCTGTGTGCCCGACCTCCGTCTCCGGGCTCTGGAAAGGCTAACTCCCACCAGCGGAGCCCCTCGGCCACATGGCGCAGACGTGTGAATGACCGATGGGCCTCTTGCTCTGCCTGTGCATGACTTGGCGGGGCGAGACATATTTTACATTAGCTTAGGTCCTGACATTCTATCATGTTCCCTGTCAAGAGGCCAAATAGTTCTTGGAACCTTGCACGGCAAGTGACATATAACAGAACCCTAGCACACGGGCTGGCTCTCTGCCCTTGAATTAAATGCTCTTCTTACCCCTCCCACGTCCACGGCAGTGGTCTGGCCTGCGGGGCTGGAGCAGACGTCTACCCAAGAAAGGTCACCATTCGTTGCCAGCAACTAAGGTACGTCTTATGGAGGGGAGGTTTAAGGTGTGGGGCTACTTGGAAAGGGTTGCCTCTGGCTATCTGCATCACTGAATTGGCAACAGAAAGTGGGATGGGGCCAGCACCCCGGGCTCTGGGTGGAGCACAGCTGAAGGCTGAGGGAATGGCCATCAAAATGACACCTTCCTTTTCTAGCCACAAGCTGTCTTCAGTGAACCCTGTCCTGCCACCCCCAGGGACACTCTGTCAGGCTGTAAGGGGATAACCTCAAATGCCGCTTCACATGACACTGCCCGGAATGCCGGCGGCCCAGCGACCGGAGTGTCTGTGCCCTCCTTGTGAGGTGTCAGTGCTCTCACAAGGACGCAAGGTCCTCACAGACACGCAGGACTCCGAACGGACAGCTGCCAGCAAGGGCGACTCCTGGGGAGGAGACTGGCACGTCTCGAAAGTGCTTCTCTCTCCAGCCTCTCATCCCCGCACAGCCATCTGCGGCCTCTCCGGGGCTCCGCGCTGCTCCCCAGGCCGTCTCCTGTATGACGGAGGGTCCTGCTGTCTGCCCGGGACCAGGCAGGGCATTAGAGGCAGTGCCAGGAAACAGAAGGCAAAGACTGCCCGCAGGACGTACACTATCTCGTTTAAGAGACGAGGTCTTTTGAAAACAAAACAGGAACATAGGGGAAGGGAAGGAAAAATAAAACAAGACGAAATCAGAGAGGATGACAAACCATAAGAGGCTCTTAACTATAGGAAACAAACTGAAGGTTGCTGGAGGCGCGGTGGGGGCGGTGGTAGAAAGGGTAACTGGGTGGCAATAAGGAGGGCTTGTGATGTGATGAGCACTGGGTGTTGTATGCAACTGATGAATCACTAAAGTCTACCTCTGAAACTAGTTAAAAAAAAAAAGAAAGAAAGAAAGAAAGAAGGTCTCTTTTTTTTTTTTTTTTTTTTTTTTTGATGAACCACTAAATTCTACCTCGGAAACTAGTAAAAAAAAAAAAAAAGAGGGCGCCTGGGTGGCTCAGTGGGTTAGGCCGCTGCCTTCGGCTCGGGTCATGATCTCAGGGTCCTGGGATCGAGTCCCACATCGGGCTCTCTGCTCAGCGGGAGGCCTGCTTCCCTCTCTCTCTCTCTCTGCCTTCCTCTCCGTCTACTTGTGATCTCTCTCTGTCAAATAAAAAAAAAAAAAAAAAAAGAAAGAAAAAAGAAACAAGGTCTCTTTTTTTTTTTTTTTTTTTTAGTGTGAGGGAATCGATTGTGGTAATGTGGGAATTGCATTTATTGGAGCTCAGAGGAGGCAGGTGTCACAAGACAAAGGGACAGTCAGCAAAGACTTGTCGGAAGAGGCAGGACCTGAGGAAGAGCTTGAGGAAGGACTGGGGACCAGACAGAACTAAAGGAGAAAGGGATGGCAAATATGTGCTAACCAGCACACCGGGACGAGGTGAGCTCGGGGACAAGGACGGGGCCAGCATGGGTGGCACGCAAGGGGGCCATGAAAAGCAAACCCACAAAGATGGGACTCTGCCACACATCTGGTCACCTGCACTACAAGCCCACAAATAATGCATCCCCTTTCTGCTGTGAACACTTCTGTATTCCTAACCCCCAGCATGTGCCTGGCTCGTAGTCTGTGCTTAATAAATGTCCAGGAATGAATGAGTACATAGTGTTTGGCACCCTCAACGATGCTGGAGGTCCGAAACCAAGAAACAAAATCATACTTAAAGGTAAGCATTGCAAACTCAAATGCCCTCAGGGTCAGGCAGGTGACAATATAGCTAGGAGTGGGCAACGGGGAGCAGTGGGTAGCCCAATGAGTGGATGCCTCAGCTTCGGGAGACTCACCCCAAATGACTTGGCCCAGCACTGCCACCAATGTACATGAGCCCAGTATTGCCAGATCTTTCTACCGTTATGTGAAATGCCCCCATTTTTATGCATTAGCAATGAATTTATTTATTTTTTTTAATGTATGTGCCAAGCAGAACACACCATCTGGAGCCATATTTGGTCTGTTAGGGGTCTTTGGCTAACGAGGACAAATTTTTTGTTGATGTTTATAATCTAAAAAAGTCCCCAGTGTAAACGAATGTATGAAAATGGAGGTAAGAATGGGGTTTCCCTTAGGGGAGGGGACCTATGGACTAGAAAGGCCTTTTAGGAACCTGGAAATGTCCCATATGTGGATCTGGCTTGTGGTTACAAGAGTGAGGACACGTTTAAAATCCCATTGAGCTGCAAACCAATAATTGTATACTCTATGCCATGTAGGTTATAATTCAATTTAAAATGTAAAACTGAGGGGCACCTGGGTGTTTCAGTTGGTTAACAGTCTATGATCTCAGGGTCCTGGGATCGAGCCCCGTGTCGGGCTCTCTGCTTGGCGGGGAGCCTGCTTCTCCCTCTCCTGCTCCCTCTGCCTGCCACTTCCCCTGCATGTGTGCACATTCTCTCTCTCTCTGTCAAATGAATAAAAATCTTTTTAAAATAATATTAAAATCTTAAAAAAAAAAAAAAGTAAAACTGGCAAGTAAACACAGTCCCCAAGAGCTGAATAAAGCCCTCTCTAGAGTTTGCTTTCAGTGGTGCTGCCCTTTCCACCTAAAATTCCCTTCTGCCCCTAGCTCTTTGCACCCTGCTGCCACCTTATTTGTCCTCAAAGAGGTGGCCCAGGTAGCACTTCCTTCTTGAAGACTTTCTTGGCCCAAGTCTGAGCTTGGCCAATCTGGGCATTCCCAGACACAGTGCAGTGAGAGCCTTCTCCACCTGGCCCAGCTTCCATCACCTCCCTGCCTCCCTTGGAGCTCCTGAGTTTCTGGGGACAGGGACTGTGTTCTGTTCCCTGTGGCCCAGGTCTAGCCCCCAGTGGAGCACCCGGTAAGTGTCTGTTGTGATAGCTCATCTTCCTGGCAATCCGCAAATAGGATGCTTCCCCACACACACACACTATTATCCTAGAAAAGACAGAGCATAGAATCTGGAAACATGAGATCTGGAGAAAAGAGCCAGGAGACTAGTGGTATCCTTAGTGAGAAGCTGCGGTAACTTCCTTTGAGAGAGGAAGGGAGTATATGTAGGAGTCATGAGTGCCCTGCCTGATTGACACAAGGGTAGGGCCAGGGGTGCTCAGATTCTAATGGGCACCAGAATCACTGTGGGATTTCTTAAAAACAGATTCCTGAGTCCTCCCCAGACCTGCGTACCTGCAGGTCCAGAACAGGACCTGAGAATCTTTGTTCCTAACTAGTCTCCCGGTGATGTCAATGCTGTTGGTCTGGGGATGTCCCCGGGAGTGGCACTAGTGCCAATCATCACAATGTATCAGTATTCTTTCTCTTGCTCATTTAACCGACTTATATTAAATTTCTACTATGTTCAAAGCTGTATAAATGATGCAAACGTAATTACAACCGATAGCTGCATTCTCACCTTGGTCACCAGAAAATGGATTGCTCCTCCTCAGTGCCCTTTGTCAGATCTGCTACTGAAGCAGAAAATGACACCAATGTTCAGCCACTCCCCAATGCTCAGATGGTCTCAGGTTCAAAGTCTTAACTCAGAATAAAGTTTTCAAGGTCCTCGCCCAACATCAAGCTCATCCGTTTCTCCAAACGTCTCTAGTCAAACGAGCAATTTTCCCAGACTTCCCTTCAGTATAATATCTCCCTCATTTAACCAAAAGAGGAGTTGGGTTATAGGGTTTGGTATTCAGGCCTGGGCCAGGAGCAGATGAATTTCCCTAGAGACCAGCAAAGGGTCCAGAGAGGAGTCAGAGGATGGAGGCATCTCTCCAGCCGATAGGCAAGCACACTGTTCCGAAACAACACCCCTTCCCTGTCCCAGCGGGAGCCACCTTCTGACATATTCGGTTACAACTGAGTGCCTGGGCATTAAACTAAGTGGCCCAAGACACGGAATGTCTGGGCACCAGGCAGTTGGACTATTTATGCCCTCTATACCTGTGGAAGCCGAGATTTAATGATTTATTCCGTGTTAAATTTCCAATCCTGGGCTTCCAGGCGGCAGAGGAATAAAGCGCTTCAGTTCAGCTGGGGACTCTGGGTCATCACTCAGCAGGAGCTGGAAAACTGAGCAATTTCTGCACCCTGGGATATCATCTCACTCTCTAAGAATGTCCTAAAGAAATCCAATCACAGATGGATGGAAGTCTTGAGAACCCTTTGAAGCAGCAACACCTGAGAAGTTCAAGCCTGTCCTCTCCATGAACGTGGAACTCAAGCGGTAAAGGCACAACCTCTGAACCATGGACATGATATTCTGCTGGTGTCTCTTTCCTGACACACGTCTGACTCATCGTAGGAGACCACTGGCCAGATTTATCCCTACTGCTTGAGTGAAATGTAACAGTCAGTTCTCGTGTTGGATTAGGAAGCAATATGGAGGTACATTCTAACAGAACCAGTCACCCTCCTACGGTAAGACACAGTGTGCTCTTGCTGAAAGGCCTATGGTTTGGAAATGACTATTTTAACCCAAAGCATCATTAGCTCTTCACTGCAGAGTTACTCAGCATCCAAACCCCAACCCTTCTCTCCATCTGTCTGTCTCTGCATTCGTAACTTGAGTGCAGTGAAATGGTTAGCGCCCATTTCACTGGATTTTCCTCCACGGCAAAATGTCACCTTTCACATGTACGTCTAGAAGGCTTCCAAGGCCGTGAACCAACTTACCTACTGCTTCATCAGGGTCCTCTTCCCCCACACGGTAGCTACACAGGCTTCCACCAAAGGGGCCAACTCAGCCCAGCCAAGATGACAATGGCTGCAAATGCAGTCACTTCATTCAAAGGGACAGAACAATGTGAATGGCAGAACCATCTTCGTTTTGAGGACCAGTGCTGCTTTTGGGTTTTGGTTTCAACCCTGGGTTCTTCCAACCACACAGGAAGCAGCCTGTTTTGTGGGCTTCTGTGTTGGTATCATTGGGAAATCTATGGCTACAATAATGTTTGGCACATGGCAGGTGCTCAATCAATAACCGACGGACGAGTAACTCTATTAGAAAATGCCCACCGAGAGGACCAGGTGGAAACACAGAGGAAAGTCACAAAGCTTCTCCTACCATGGGGGTTGCTCTTCTTGGCTCTGTCAGACCCATTTGGTGAAAAGAAACTTGAGAAATTTAAACTGGGGCCAAATACATCATGAGTTCATTCCTTTGTACCAATTAAATGGGCTAAAGACCATGTGAAAACGAGGTCAGTTGGGGCACCTAGCTGACTCAACGTGTAGAGCATATGACTCTTGACTTGGGGTTGTGAGTTCAAGCCCCACGTTGGACATAGAGATTACTTTGAAAAAACGAAATCTTAAAAAAATAAATAAACAAACAAGCAAAAAAACAAAAACAAAAAACTCCGGTCAGTTTACAAAGAGTAGGGCTAATTGTCAGTCAATAATGATATTTTCAAAAAAAACCACAGAAGTCCTGTAATTTAAATTATGAGTCACTAGTAGGTTTGGAAGCACTTTTATATAGGCCAATAGTCATATATATATATATATATATATATATATATATATATACCTTCCCACTTTTAACAGGTCAAAAGACACTCAGTAAAATATCTTATTATATATTTGACAAAATAGAACACACATTATCATATTCCTTGGTACTTTACTTTGTAAAGAAATAACACACCATTTAAAATAAGAGTTTCACTGTTAGGCAAGAAAGTAATTCAATAAAACAGAAAGAAGTAACTGGGGTGCCTCGGTGGCTCAATTAGTTGAGTGTCTACCTTTGGTTCAGGTCATGATCTCAGGGTCCCGGGATTGAGTCCCGCATCAAGCTCTCTGCTCAGTGGGGAGTCCACTTCTCCTTCTGCCTCCCCCACCACCCGCTCCGAGCACTCGTGCTCTCCCTCCCTCACTCTCTCTAGCAAAAATAAGTAAATAAAATCTTAAAAATAAAAAAGAAAGAAGTAACTAATTTGCCAGTTCAGTTCAAAAACAGCCATAACTGAGATAAACAAATGCCTAGAAACACATAATTTGCCAAAACTGACCCATGAAGAAATTGAAAAATCTAAGAAGACCTGTAACAAGTAAGGGGATTGAGTCATTAATCAAAAATCTCCCAGTAAGGAAAATCCCAGGACCAAAAGGCTTCACTGGTGGATTCCATCAAACATTTGAAATATTAACATCATTCTTTCTCAAACTGCTACCAGAAAATTGATGAGGGGGGAACATTTCCTAACTCATTCTGAGGTTAGCATAACCCTGACACCAAAGCCAGTAAAAGATACTACAGGTAAAGAAAACTAAAAACCAATATTCCTTATTAATGTTGATACAAAATTTTCAATAAAATGCTAGCAAACTGAATTCAGCTGCAAATTAAAGGACTTATATACCATGACCAAATAGAATTTATTTCCAGAATGCAAATACGATTCACCATACAAAAATCAATCAATGTAATACACTATATTAACAGAATAAAGGGGGAAAAAGCACATGGTCATCTCAATTGATGCAGAAGCATCAGACAAAATTCAACATGATAAAAACACTCAGTAAATTAGGATGAGAAGGGAACTTTTATTAAAGCAAAGCATTTGTGGGGTGCCTGGGTGTCTCAGTGGGTTAAGCCTCTGCCTTCGGCTCAGGTCATGATCTCAGGGTCCTGGGATCAAACCCTTTCATCAGGCTCTCTGGAGACCTTCACAGGACTCTCTGCTCAGCTTCCCCCTCTCTCTCTGCCTGCCTCTCTGCCTGCTTGTGATTTCTCTCTGTCAGATAAATAAATAAAATCTTAAAAAAAAAAAAAGCAAAGCATTTGTGAAAAACTCACAGCTAACATCATTCTCAATGATGAGAGACTTAAAGCTTTTCCCCTGAGATCAGGATCAAGACAGACGCCCATTTTCACCATTTCTATCTAACATAGTACTGAAGTTTTAGTCTGAACAATTAGGCAAGAAAAAGAAACAAAAGGTACTCAGATTGGAAAGGAAGAAGTAAAAGTATTTCTGTGTGCAGATGGAATGATATAATATGCTGAAAACCTTAAAAATTCCGCACCCCCAAAAAACCTATTAGAGCCAATCGACAAATCAATAAAATTACAGGGTACAAAATTAACACAGAAATCAGTTGAATTTCTATGCATTCTGCAATGAACAAAGCATAAAGGAAATCATGAAAACAATTTCATTTACAATAGCATCAAAAAGAGCAGATGAAAGACTTATACATTGAAAACTATAAAACATTGCTGAAAAATATTAAAGAACACATCAATGAATGGAAAAAATTCCATATACATGGATTGGAGAACCTAATAATATTGTTAAGATGTTAGTACTACCCAAAGTGATCTACAGATTCAATCTTATCTCTATCAAAATCTCAATGAAATTTTTGGCAGAAATAGAAAAATCCATCCTAAAATTCAACAGATCCTGAATAATCTTTAAAAAGAAGAATAAAATTGGGAGACTCACACTTTCTGATTTAAAGCTTACCACAAAGCTACAGTCATCCAAACAGTGTGGTACTAGAATAAAATTAGAAATATAAGCCAGTGGAATGAAATAGACAGTCCAAGGAAGAAACCTCATTTATATGGGGAAAGGGCCAACTTTTCAATAAATAGTGCTGGGAAAACTGGATCTCCACATGTAAAAGAATAATGTTGGACCCTTACCTTATACAATATACATATATATTAAAAAAAATTCAAAACGGATCAAAGAACTAAACTACAAACCTCTTTTTTAAAAGATTTTATTTATTTACTTATTTGAGAGAGAGAGAACACAGGAGCAGGGGGAGGGGTAGAAGGGGAGGGAAAGAACCCAAGCAGACTCCACGTGGAGTGCTGAGCTAACATGGGGCTCGATCCCAGGACCCCAAGATCATGACCTGAGCCAAAACCAAGAGTGAGACACTCAACCAATTGAGCCACCCAGGCACCCCAATTACAAACCTCTTAGGAGAAAACATAGAAGAAAATATCATGACTTTGGAATTGGCAATGACTTCTTGGATATGCCACCAAAATCACAAGCAACAAGAGACAAATGCATAAACTGGACTTCATAAGCATTAAACACTTGTGCACATTGAAGGACTTGATCAAGGAGTGAGGAGACAGCCCACAGGATGGGAGAAAATACATGCAAGTCATATATCTGATAAGGAATTTATATCCAGAATATATAGAAATCCTACAATTCAGTAACAAAAAACAAACAACTCAATTCAAAAGATAGGTAAAGGACAAAAGACTTGAGTAGATATTTCTCCAGAGAACATATGTAAGTGGCCAAGAAACATATGAAAAGATGCTCAACACTGTTAGTTATTAGAGTAACACAAATCAAAACCATACCGAGGTAACACTTACCACTCGCTACAGTCTACTTTTCCCTCTGCCTTTGCCCTGGCTTGTGCTCTCTTTCTTGCTCACTCTCTCTCACATGTATGAATAAAATCTTTTAAAAACAAACAAACAAAATACTTGGGGGGCATCTGGCTGGCTCAGTCAGTAGGGCATGCAACTCATGATCTCAGGGTTGTGAGTTCAAGCCCTACCTTGGGTGTAGAGATTATTTAAAAATAAAATCTTTAAAAATAACAATACTAATGAGTATTTTTGAGGATATGTTCCTTGCTGATGGGAATGTAAAATGGTACAGCCTCTGTAGCAACTTGTTTGGCAGTTCCTCAAAAAGCTAAACATAGAATTATCATATGATGCAGCAATTCCACTCCTAGGTACACACCTAAAAGAATGGAAACTGATCCTTTCATATCAATGGTCATGGCAGCATTATTCACAATAACCAACAGGTAGAAACAATCCATGCGTCCACCATGTGGACAAACAAAATACATACACTGGAAAATTCTCAGCTATAGAATAGGGTAAACTCTGAAACATGCTAAAATATGGATGAATTTTGAAAACATTATCCTAAATGAAATACACCAGACACATAAAGTTCAAATACTTTATGATCCCATTTATATGAGATACCTAAATTAGGCAAATTCACAGAGGCAGAAAGTAGACTGGAGGTTACCAGGGCCACCTGGGGAAAGGAGGAATTGGAAGTTACTTCTTAATGGGTACAGAGTTTCTACTTGGAAAGACAAAAAGCTAAGGAAACAATGTGGACAGCTAGCTACACTACACTGTAAATGTATTTAATGTCACTGAATTGTAAGCTTAAAAGTGGTTATATGGGGGCACCTGGGTTGCTCAGTGGGTTAAGCCTCTGCCTTCGGCTCAGGTCGTGATCTCAGGGTCCTGGGATCGAGCCCCGCGTCGGGCTCTCTGCTCAGAAGTGAGCCTGCTTCCTCCTCTCTCTGCTTGCCTCTCTGCCTGCTTGTGATCTCTCTCTCTCTGTCAAATAAATAAAATTAAAAAAAAAAAAAAGTGGTTATATGTATTTTGCCACAAGAAAAAAATGGCCATGGCTGTTCATTTGAAGTTACTCATTTCCAGGGCTTTAAAATAATTGCCACCATTCAACATAGTCACCTGAAAGCCCTACTTAAGTAATTTTTAATACCCATCCTCCAGAAGCACTTAAAATGACAAAATCTCTTTTATGAGTGACATGATTTGACAAAGAGATGAAAAACCCATTCTAAATATTTGCAATCCCAAACCTCCCCCTCCCTTTGATTATGTCACAGCTTCTTGATGATACCAAGAATACTGAGAAATAGAAACACCATTTCTATCTCGGTGTACACGCTACATCTGTTGTCACAAACTCACAAAATGCTGAGGCTCCTTGCTGGCTCAGTCGGTAGAGCCGACGATTTTTAATCTTGGAATCCTGAGTTTGAGCCCCACGTTGGGTGCAGAGTTTATTGAAAAGAATAACAATAACAAATTCACAAAATGCCATCACTGTCTGGCCCTACCCTATAGTGTGGAACTAGAAGCCACAGAAGCAAGGCTCTCAATGCAATTTTACTTAAACTCGCCAGCGGTGCCTGGGTAGCTCCGTCGTTATGCATCTGCCTTTGGCTCAGGGCATGATCCCAGGGTCCTGGGATCAAGCCCTGCATAGACTCCCTGCTTAGCAGGAAGCCTGCCTTTCCCTCTCCCACTCCCCCAGCTTGTGTTTCCTCTCTCACTGTCAAATAAATAAATAAATCTTAAAAAAACAAAACAAAACAAAAAAACTCGCCAGATTTAAATTCCCACTAACAGCGCAGAAAACCACCATGGATTTCCAACAAACTGGATGTTAAGAAGTTGTACATGACCAGTGCAAAACACAGATTAAGCAATTACCCCTTAAAGCTCCTTACCCCCACCCCCACCTCTGCCCCCCCCACCCCACACCTTGCTGGGAGGGAAGGCTGGTCCCATACGACCAAGGCTCAAGATTGCCAAAAGAAGCTAATATTCTGGGGCTCCCTGAGTTGCTCAGTCATTAAGCACCTGCCTTGTGCTCAGGTCAGGATCCCAGGGTCCTGGGATCAAACCCCACATCAGGCTCCCTGCTCAGTGGGAAGCATGCTTCCCTCTCTCCCACTACCGCCCTGCTTGAGTTCCCTCTCTCACTGTGTGTGTGTCTCTCTCTCTCTGTCAAATAAATAAATAACTAAAACCTTAAAAAAAAAAAAAAGCAGCTGGTGTTCTGGATTTCTTCCTCTCTGAGTCTTTAGTCTGCTTTATTTTTCTTCAACCTTCTTAGCGGCATGCGTTTTTTGGTCCATGCCTATCTCCTGGAAGCTAAGCTCCACGAGGACAGGTTTGCCTCTGCTGCTCATCCTTGTTGTCCCTGAAGCAGAGCCTGAGCCCTGGAGACCTCAGCCAACATGCACTGAACCAAGGGACTGCAAGAGTTGGGCTGGATGACAGATTCTCGTGGTGATGGAGATGTCCGGTATCTTGATTGTGTCAAGGTCAATGACCTGGTTGCGCACGGGACTATAGTTTTGAAGATGTCAGTCTTGGGAGGAAGTGGATAAAGGGTACACAGGACCTGTCCCTCTGTTACTTCATACTACTGCATGTGAATCTACAGTGATTTCAATAAAAAGTTTAGTTTTAGAAAGCTTACAAACAAAAAATACAAGCAAGCAAGCAAATGTCTCATTCTATGAAATACCTGTCCAGTATGCTTCAAAACTAGCAAGCTTACAAAAAATAAAAAAAGATGGAGAAAATGTCACAGAGTGAGACTAAAGGGGTCATGACAACTGTGTGTCACATGGGATCCCAGAACAGAAAAAAGACATCAGTGGGAAAACTAGGGACATGTAAACATGCCTATGACTAAGCCAGTAGTATTATACCAGCGTTAATTTCTTAAGTTTTGACAAATGTTTGTATACAAGCTGTTAACATTAAGGGAAGCTGGGTGAAGGCTGTAGGAGAATGCTGTACAGTTTCTTTGTAACTTTTTACTTTTACTCAACCTCGAATTATTCCAAAATAAAAGTTTATTTGGAAAAACTGTAGTGTTGGAAGAGAAATGTCTAATAATGTACCAGGCAGTTAACCAGAACTACATCTGCTTTACTCTTTAGATAAAAATCATGTAAATCTAAGCAATAAAAAAGGTGAAGTGTCCACTTTTTTTTTTAAAGATTATTTATTTATTTATTTTTATTTATTTGACAAAGAGACAGAGAGAATGGGAACACAAGCAGGGGGAGTGGGAGAGGGAGAAGCAGGCTTCCTGCTGAGCAGGGAGCCGGATGATGTGGGGCTCGATCTCATCCCATGGGATGAGATCCCATTGGGATCATGACCTGAACCCAAGGCAGATGCTTAACGACTGAGTCACCCAGGCACCCCAATGTTTGCTTCTTATAAACAATTATGCTGCATCTTAAATCCATAGTCCCTTACCCAAAATCCTTGTGGCCAGATTTGTTTTGGAATTTAGCATCTCTTCGAGTTCAAGAGGAAGCATGACACCTGTGTTGTACACTACACCCCTGAGGGACCAGGCTGTACCTTCCCATAGCACAGCAGAGGTCTGACGATCACGTGATATAGGATAAGTAAAGACTACAAACAGCTACCCCTCATTCCAGGAAAGATTTTATTGCCGAATTTTTGCTACAAACTTCCAATTTCCTGAGCTATTTGGATTTTTAAATAGTGGCTAGTTGGACTGAAATAATGGGATTCCCAGTGAATAAAGCTTTTGATTTTTAATGTTAGATTTCCAAATTTCTAAAAACTAACACATTGGTCTCTCCCCAGTCTCTCCCTTGCCTTCTCCCTCTCCATCTCCCCTCCCCTCCTTCCTTCTCCCCCTCCCTCTCTCTTTCTCTCTCTGATTTTCTCTCCCTCTCCCTCTTCTTCTCCATTCCTACCTCCCCCTCTCTCTCTCCACATCCTTCTCCCCTCCCTTTCCTAAACCTCTCTCTCACCTTCCCCTTCTCTCCTTCTTTCTCTCCCCTCTCTCTCATTCTCTCTCTCTCTTTCCTTCTCACTCCCCCTCCCTTCTCCTTCCCTCTCTTTCTCCACCTTCCTCTCTCTCCCCCTCCCTCTCTTACTCTCTCCGTCTTCTTCTCATTTTCTCATTCTCTCACACTTTCTTTCTCCCTCCCTCTCTCCCCCCCCCCCCTCTCCATTTAGGAGTAGCCCTCAAGAACTAGAGGCAACAAACAGGGCCTTCTACAATACAGATAACATTTTATTTCTTAATCCAAGACTCTTCAGAAGGGTAAAAATTCACTGAGATTTGCCTGTACAATTTGGCCACTTTTCTGTATGTACGTTAATGTTGATGGAACTTTTTTTTTTCAAAAGCAGCCATCACACAATTAGATTTAAGTCACAAAATGTTAGCACTGCAAGAAATCTCTCCCTCGAGAGAGATGCAGTCTCATTCCTTGCAAGGCACAGCTCCAGAGTGGTGCAGCGATCTGCCCAAGGCCACACAGCAATGTGGGGAACAGGGCTAACTCCCAGCTCAACTCTCAGTACAGGGCTCTTTCTGTTATACAAAAACATGAGATTTCTGTTTCAAACATTTGTTCTACAATATGTGTTACTAATTAACTGGGGAAACTTGTAATACCATCATATTGGAGTTAATACCACAACATTTTTTGCTCATTTAGGTTTATTTTTTCCCATGAAATTACTGAACTGATGTCTGGATCAGATGTCTCCCTTTAATTTAGTGTAACTATGCTCCTCTCTAATAATGCGTAAAACCATCAATGACCATAAATACGATTTAAGTGTTTTGTCATATCATCCAACTTAATCATTCAGCTATAAATATATCATGGATGATTTAAATCGCACTGATCAGGCTTATCACTAAAAAAGTGTGAGCCTTCTGGATAGCTACAACATTTTTGAGGTTGGAAAAGGAAACATGATTTGAGTGCCTTTAATTTATGTATTTTTAATATCCTACTACTTTCAGTACCCTATGACTCACTCAGATTTTCCTTTTGTTAAATTCACGGTCTTCTTTTACACGAGTTCACAATCTCACTATGCGCAGCTGAACTGGGGCCATACTAGAAAAACAATGAGCTTAAATTGGGATAAACATAATGCTTTCTTCCACTGGAAAAATAAATGATCTAGAAAAATCCATACAAGCAGAAAATTCCAAATGTCAGGCATCTGTAAAAACCTAGTTCTCTCAAATCCAACTGGAATTTCCATAAAAGAAAACCATCTTCAAATCAGCAATTCATAGCTAGGCTTCAGACTGTGAATCCCTGATATTCTATGCTAAATTTGTGGGGGGTGTGTGTGCGTGTGTGTGTAGGAGACCCATACTTCCATCAGAATCTCAAAGGAAACCGTGACTGTTAATAAAGGAGGGGTGAGAGAAAGAACCATTAGCTATTATAAATAAATAGAGGGAAGCAAGGTCTGGATGTGAGACCCCCACCCCCAGTTCCTATCACAGGTTTTACAAAATATCTAAAGAGTCCTGGCCACATTGTATAACACTGTAACCTGGACCCTGGTAACAGTCCTGTGAGACAGGCAGGCCAACCTGACTCCATTTTGCGGATGAAGAAAGTAAAGAACTTGTCAAGGCTCCAGGTTAATAAATGTGGACACGTGACGCTGGGAATTCAGTGTGCATTTAAAACGGTTCCCAGCGAAACAAGATGCACATTCCTGTTAAGGACAGCAGAGCACTAAAGACCACTGTCACCACAATAGCACACTGTGTTTTAACAAACTCTCACATTATGTGTTGTATCTATAAGTGCAATTTTCGGTACAAGAGTTGTCATTTATGCTTCATGCAGCATGCAAAAAAATAAATAGCTCTGCCTTTCTCATTACCTCCATCCTACCTCCACGTCTTCCCCCACCCAAGGCCACTGCAAATTCTACGTTTATTTTCCATTTCCCTTCCAGCCATTCCCTTCCAGGCACTAAACTCACCAATGGTAGAAATGTCTCTCCCTCTATCCATGCCAAACCTGAAGCTGGCATCTCTTCCTGTCTGCCCTCCCAGAGGTCCCTCCTCTTCACCTCTCGCCATGGACTACTAGGGACTTGCTAACCAAAATAGCAAAGAAAAATACATTCCAGCACCCCCTCCTATCTAGGTGTTTAAATACCTCAGCTATCTTTCAGCTACCCGATGACCATTCTGAACACAGACACAGCTGTCAACAGAGGACAGAAAACAAGAAAGTCCCTGCGAGTTTGACCTGACAGAAGACAGGTTTGTCACCCGTCTCCAAGTCGAAAATAGATCACCCACCTCTCTGAAGGGCAGTGCATGAGTTTCCACTCTTATCACAGAGCCCTCCAGTACCTACATGAAACGCGTGCAGCAGTTGATGGAATGAAATGTACAATCAGCAACAGGCTTTCGAAATAACTTCTTTTTGACGGGCCCGCCAAGGACAGGACGGCAACGAATCCATAAGGTCACGTGTGAAAGGGCTGCGCTTCCAGGAAAAGCCCACACAATGTCTCTCCCAGGCCAACTGCTGATCCAGTCACCCCTTCTACCAATGACCATCCTTTTTTTTTTTTTAAGATTTTATCTATCTATCTATCTATCTATCTATCTATCTATCTTTCTATTTTAGAGAGAGAGAAAGAGGGAGCACACCCGTGCAGGATGCACGGGAGGGACAGAGGGAGCGGGAAAGAGAATCTCAAGTAGACCTCCCACTGAGCAGAAAGCTCGGGGGCCTGACCCCACCACCCTGAGATCATAACCTGAGCCAAAACCAAGAGCCAGACACCCAACCGACTCAGCCACCCAGGCGCCCTGACAATGACCAAACATTTCACAAATGAAGTCGCCACTTCATTTCAGGCTCCATCAGAGAAGCAGATCTGGGAACGCATGCTAGAGCTTTTGTCTGTCTACTCACTTCTCAAGATGCCGGATCTACCACAATCATTGGATATCCCACCAACAGCTCTATTGTCTCCTTCACGGTTACTTTTTGCAAGTGATTGTTTCAGTGGTCCTGAGCTCCAAGAGATCTATATCTGACTTAAACAGCTTATTAGACTGCTTCACCGATAGTGAAATAAACACACAATGAAAAAGTCTACGATTCCTTTTTGCAAATTACACAAAAAGTACTAATATCTCAGCTTTTCACACAATTCTACAATTAGGTAAGATGAACAAATTAGGTAGAAATAGCATACCAGGGGCGCCTGGGTGGCTCAGTGGGTTAGGCCTCTGCCTTTGGCTCAGGTCATGATCTAGGGTCCTGGGATCAAGCCCCACACCGGGCTCTCTGCTCAGTGGGGAGCCTGCTTCCCCCTCTCTCCCTGCCTGCCTCTCTGCCTACTTGTGATCTCTCTCCCTGCCAAATGAATAAATAAAATCTTTAAATAAAATAAAATAAAAAAGAAAGAAAGAAAGAAATAGCATACCAAAGTTTTGGATGCCTCTTCTCCGTTACTAGTTGGAACCTGCCTGACTTCCACAGGACTCAGTAGCACACACACTTCTACCCTTACAAAGGGAGAAATTATGCTGTGGGTAATGAGGTTCTGTTCTAGTGAATTCTGTACCATGACAAGATCAGAAGTTCCCACTTTCTTCCTTCCTTCCTTCTTCCCTCCCTCCCTCCTTTCCTTCCTTTCTTTCTTCCTTTCTTTGTTTTTCTTTTTCTTTTCTTTTTTTCCTTTTGACTGTAACCATGTCTTGGGCAAATGATAATTCTTTTCCTTCTGTTTTTTCCTTAACTGACACTGTAGGAGAAATCTTTCTATGGATTTTTTTAAAGGTTTTATTTATTTATTTGACAGATAGAGATCACAGGTAAACAGAGAGGCAGGCAGAGAGGGAGGAGGAAGCAGGCTGAGCAGAGAGCCTGACTCGGGGCTCAATCCCAGGACCCTGGGATCACGACAGGAGCCGAAGGCAGAGGCTTTAACCCACTGAGCCACCCAGGTGCCCCTCTATGAAGTTTTTTTTAAAGCCAAGTGAGTTTACTCACCCTTTCTCCAAACACTAAGTAGATAAAAAATCTTTTGAAGTAAGGAACACAACCCTGTTCATAGTCTCAGAACGTGCCTTGATTTTTCTCTCTTCCTTCTATCATCATTGACCAAAGAGCCCTAAGAACATAGCATCTACAAGGCTAACAAAAATGGAAGCGCCATATTCACTGGCTATTCACCTAAACTCCCATATGGTCCCTAAAGGAATAATTTTAATTATAGGGAATAACAGAATTTCTCCTACTTTAGAAAGCTGATTCAGCATATTCATTGCACGCTTCAGAGTAAATCAGATGGCTTCTCTTTTGGAAATGTTTGGTTTTCTAATTGAGCCATTTAAACTAACATTTTACTTTAATCTAGGAACGTGCCTACAAATGCAATGAAACTCTATTTACTTTAAACTCTGCACCTAAGCAAGGTTTTTCACCTTTAAATAAAGTTTCCCAACAAGTAGAATAAAAAGAAAGCTCTTAAAAAACCAGAGGGAAGGGAGAACTCATAACCTCAACCACACTCACAATTTAAACGTGACCTAGAATGAACCAGAAAATACTACAAACTACTCTTCCACCCAAAAGATTAACGAAAACCAATTACCGGCTCCCAACTGGCCCCTGTTGCCCTAAGGCTGACCTCCCACTGCAAGTCACCAGCTGTGTGGTAGACTGGGAGCGTAAAGTTGGCCAGGGCTTTGGCTGAAAAATAAAATGCCCTTCTGCCATTAACAAGTCAATGAGATGCAGACCTATTGGGTCTGAGGCTACCGGATGCCCACAGAGTTGTAAGAAGAATAAAGCCAACTATGAAATCAAGAGGGTGGCCAAGAAGTCCAAAAGAGGGGCGCCTGGGTGGCTCAGTTGTTAAGCATCTGCCTTCAGCTCGGGTCATGATCCCAGTGTCCTGGGTTCAAGCCCCACATGGGGCTCCCTGCTCAGCAGGAAGCCTGTTTCTCCCTCTCCCACTCGCCCTGCTTGTGTTCCCTCTCTCGCTGTGTCTATCAGATAAATAAAATCTTAAAAAAAAAAAAAAGTCCAAAAGAGATGAGCTGTGGCAACCATTTCAAAAATTGTGATCGTCATAATTAAAAAAAAAAAATCCATGAGTCCATACGGATATAAATAATCGATGAATGCATTCATGGGGGGAAAAGAACAGCTCTTCCTTACAGAAGAATTCCAATTAATAAATAGAGAAGAACTGAGTAGAACAGAAATTCGCCACTGGAACACTCTAGTCATAACTGTTGCACGTAAGCTCCACCGAGGGATGCTGAAATTAGCAACTGAGAGTCTGAGGAAAAACAGGGCATTTGTATAATCTTACGGGATCTCCCCTGACATATACTTGATTACACAGGAAGGAAAAAAGTGCCTTTATTTACTTTACAGTTAACACCCCCTCAACCAAGTGACTAAGTGATACACTTCCTCTCTGTGGGATTCTTACTTAAAAATGCAAAACCTCCACCTAATCATGAGAACACACGAGACAAACTCAAATCTAGGGTCTTTTTCCAACAAGGGCTGGCAAACTGCAGCCAAATCTGGACCTCTGCTTATTTTCAAAAATGAAGTTACGATGGGGCACAGCCGCACTCATTCATTCACGTATCATCTCGGGCGGGTTTTGCGCTAGACAGCAAAGCTGAGGAGCTCCCCCAGAGACCGCGTGGCCTGCGGAGCTGAAAATATGTACTACCCAGCCCTTGACCGAAAAAGCGGGCTGATCCTTGTTTACAAAAGTGAATGGCTAGGGCTCTTCCAAAAAGCGTTGAGGTCATGAAAGACAAGGGGAGACATTGTCATGCACTGGAGACACGACAGTTAGATGCCAGGTGGGATCCTGGACTACATCCTGGAATAGAAAACAGCATTAGTGGGAAATTGCTAAATTCGGGGGGAGGGATGCAGAGCATCTATAATTTGGTTACTAGTATTGTACCCATATTCCTTTCTTGGTTTTGTTGTTGTTGTTGTTGTTGTTGTTTTAAGATTTATTTATTTGACAGAGAGACAGAAATCACAAGTAGGCAGAGAGGCAGGCAGAGGGAGAGAGGGAAGCAGGCTCCCCACAGAGCAGAGAGCCTGATGTGGGGCTCGATCCCAGGACCCTGAGATCATGACCTGAGCCGAAGGCAGAGGCTTAACCCACTGAGCCACCCAGGCGCCCCTCCTTTCTTGTTTTTGATAAAGGTATCATGGTTATGTAAGATGTTCACACACGGGTGGAACGCATACAGGAGCTCTGCTCTTTTTTGCGAATTTTCGTCAGCCAATTTATTTCAAAATAAAAAGTTATTACAGCATCGTGATGAGCTCCCGAGTCTGATCCTGCGGCTAGTGGAGCCAACATCAGCTTCCAAAGTTTGTCTTTATCCTCCTCCAGGGTCACCGTGGAAATAATTTCAACCTCACTGATACTTCACGCGGGTGACCAGAAGGCAGACAGGATTAGCATAGAGCATTCCTTGTTTTAACGAGCACTGTCTTTAAAAATACAGTGAAGTTTGGGGATCCCCAAACTTAAATACAAAACACTCAATAAAACGATGAATGCAGACATCTGAGTCTCTCCCTGTGGCCTCTGGAAGCCGAATCCAACAGTAAGACGGAGGTGGATGGAGAGTTCCTCGCCAGCATCAGCGGGGGAGGGCGGGGGTTCAGGGCAGACAGTGAAGGGAGATCGTGTGTTCCCAGTGTTCCCTGTGTTCCGGGGTGCGGGGCCAGTTCTGTCACCAGCTCTTCAAGCAGCCCTGACAAGGGAGTGAAATGCCTTCAGCAGAGGCATCCCTTCTGCATTTACTCCAGGGCTATCCCTACATGGTCAGTGAGGAACTGCGAGGTCCCCTGCTTCCCTCCCACCACGCAACGGCCCTCAGACAGAAACAGGGCACACGGAGTAAAGATTGATCCTGACTTTTAACAAATCACATCTACAATTATGCCAGGATTTAGAGGGAGAATCAGAGACACAGCTTGCAAGAAAGACATGAAAAGTAAAAAGCAAAGGGGACTGGTGGTGGGAAGTACAGGGAAGGAACAGAGAAAAAAGGTTGGGGTGCAGCTCTCCCTTGTGTGTAGCTGCTGGGCAAACTGTCACTCCAGAACCCGCATCTCCCCCCAGCCTTACTAATTGGCCCCAGTCTAAGTGGGCCACGCTGGGACAAAGGGAAATGGGCCCCCGACGCTAAGTCATGGCGGGGAGGCATCAGGCTTCCCCCAAGTGCCCAAGCTCCTGGACCTAGGCGAGTCGTTGCTGTGACAGCCACCTTGGGACAGAGCATCAGACCCAGGCCGGTTACTGACTGTGTGTCAGTCCTGCCGCTGGCCAGACGCTCTTGGCAGATGCCAGCTCACAGCTGAACGCACGACCCAGTGAGGCCAAGGCCATCTATCATAGCCCGCCAGTGGGGTAGTAAAAGGGACGGCGCTTAGAGAACAGAGGCTCCTACCCCCCTTTCAGCGGGCAGCACTCCTCCTCCCCCCTTCGAGAGAAATGAACCCCTGAGGTGGGGAAAAACTGGGCAGTGGCCGATGCCATCTGGAGAAGGAAGAGGAGGCATTTTATGAATGGGCCATTTGGACAGGAAAACAGACCTCCGGGCCTTCCCCGGCTGGTGCCGTCCCTCCTCCCTCGAGAAATTCTTTCAGGCTCATCTGCTGGGAAGGAGGCAACACACCCCGGGAGCAAACACACCACCCACTCCCCAGCTTCCGCCCCCACCAAGAACATTCCAGTGGTTTTGCCAAACACACTAATTGCTCTCCCCCAGGGCAGCCTGCGTGACAACAGGTGCCCAGCTTCAACACACCACTCACAGTTTCTGGATTTTATTGTCTGTAATCACTCTGTATCATTGTTTTTAAGAACGGTGCTGTCCTATGGTGCCCTTGTCTGACAATTTCAAACAAGGCAGCTGAAGGGGGGCAGGGTCAATGTCGAGATGAAATCGAGATGAGGTGCCCTCTGACTGCCTCTGGCATGAGATGGCATGAACTGTGAATGACAGTCACCAAAGGAACCATCTGTGGGCTGGGCTCGTCTGCCTGGATGGACGATGTGTCTGCATGTGCCTCAGTCCGTCAGGGCTGGAGGAAGACGGACCTGCCTTCCAGCCTCAGCCAAACCTACTCGCAAAAAAACAACCAAGCTGCCGACAGGGAGACGTCCCGCCTTCTGCTTCCACTTGCCAGTCCTAACCCCTCACCCCCACCATAGTTATACCTGACTTCCTAAGGGACCCACTGAAGCAGGCACTACAGGCAGGATTCCAAGACGGAGGGGCTCCCGTGACATGCCCACTGAAAGACCACAAGAACAGAAGCCATGATAATGGTTGATAAGGAAAACGAAGTGATCTTGAACATTTACTGGGCACTTACTACGTGCCAGGCACAGTGCCAAACCCTTCCAAGGCCCTTCCTCCTTGTTCCAACTCTGGAAGAGTATAGGGGAGAAATGGAATTTCCATTTCATAGATGCAAAAACTGAGGCTCAAGAAAGACAAGTTTCCTGCCCAGGGGCACATGGCTACCTTGTGGAATGTTCTTGTTTTAAACCCAGAACCCGCACGCTGACCCGCTACGGAGCCTCCTTGTCTCTGAGCAAGAATTGCAGTGGAGGAGGAATTCACCTGCGCTCTGGGTCTCAATGAGGATAACCCACATCATTCCAAGAATCCAGTCCAGCTCTGGCAGAGCCTGGAACTTTCAGACTCCCAGTCTAGTGCTCCTACTGCATCACACCATAAAAATGTCATGTCTTGATTAAGTATAAACTGATTCTACTGGAACATTTTTCTACTGTGCATGTCTTGAAAAATAAAACTTGATCCTAAAAGACAATCTCCTTAAGGTTATCAAGCTCAACCCTTCATATGCTGCCTCTCCTAGTCTCAGGGAAGCCAAGCTCACTGACGGAAGGACTTAGCAGCAGAATCCAGATCGCTCTGGCCTTGCACACCCAAGGATGCTTTCCAGAATCAAACCGCATCTTGTCAGAAATGAAAAATAATGGAGAATTCATAGTCAACCAGTCAACGTCAATCAGACGTTTTCCATAATGGCTCTGAATCTGGGGGTCTGTACCCCAGTGACACTGCCATGGGTTCGAGACTGTTTTAACTAAAGCAAACCAGATTATGAAAAGATTCACTGTTCATGGTCTTGGAATGACCATGGGCTCAAACATGTCTTGAAACAGAATTCCATTTAGTGACACCCTCAAGGCCAATTAATGGCAACATGATGTATTTAAAGGCCTTGATACCTACACATTTTTTTGCATAATCATTTTTTTTTTTTAGATTTTATTTATTTATTTGACAGAGAGAAATCACAAGTAAGCAGAGAGGCAGGCAGAGAGAGAGGAGGAAGCAGGCTCCCTGTCGAGCAGAAAGCCCGATGCGGGGCTCGAACCCAGGACCTGGGATCATGACCCGAGCCGAAGGCAGTGGCCCAACCCACTGAGCCACCCAGGCGCCCCTGCATAATCATTTTTAATCTTTGTTCTTTGTTTAGATTTCCATAGGAATCTGATTGAAGAAATCATTTCTTTCCTTCATATTATTTATCTCAATTTATGCTTTCATAGTTATCTATATGGTTTGTTTTTTGGGTTTTTTTGTTTGTTTGTTTGGTTTGGTTTATGTCTTTTTTTTTTTTTTTTTTTGGTTTATGTCTGTTTTCTTCATTAGACTATAGGCTCTACCCGTAAGAACCACACCTGCTCTGTTTACCACTCAGGACCTATGACAGCTTCTAGCACATGGTAGGTGTTCAATACATACATCTCTTAGTTTAATGAACTAGGAATGAAGTGTTCCGTAGGTTAGGCTGGGAAGCAGTGAGCTCAGGAGGATATGAGCACTTCAGGCAAAACAATTTGGAAAGGCATTACTATACCAGCCAGATCGACCTCATTACCTTTGGACAGACGTCCATGACATGAAAGCCAGCAACATAAAACAGAGGCCCAGCTATTTAAGAGCCCCGTTCTAAAAATACCTTTTAGAAAATTCATAAGGGGCACCATAAAAGCATACGACTCTTGATCTTGGGTCATGAGTTACAGCCCCATGTTAGGTATAGAAATTATTTTCAAATAAACAAACAAATAGATTTCTAAAAAGAAGAAGAAGGGGAAGAAAGGAAGAAAATTTATAAAATTTAATAATGGGCAACACTCCAGGTTTTCCAAAATACCACTTAGCACCAAACAGATACGCAAGTAGTAATCTGATTCTCACCTTATTTGAAAACTTAAAAATTCTACAGCAATTTATCAATTTTGATAAAAAATTTTCATATATTCAGACATACCACATTTTTTTAAAAGAGGGAGGCAGGGAGGGGCAGAGGAAGAGGGAGAGAGAGAGAAAAAATCTTAAGCAGGCCTTCACACCCAGCACAGAGCCCAACATGGGGCTCAATCTCACAACCCTGAGATCACAACCCAAGCCCAAATCAAGAGTCAGACTTTAAACTGAACAGCCACCCAGGCGCCCTGACACATGACATTTTTTTTAACTTTTATTTTCCCCGATAGCGTCTTGCATCTCCAAATTTCAAAACCAATATTGGATTAAGAGCAACAAAGAACATTTAGTGGTTCCAAGGAAGCCAAGTTGCATGATACCAACGACACAGAGATAAGAACAAAACAGGTTCATCACAACCAAGAAAACTGAAAATCAGAAAAGGACATTGTTCTTTTTTGCAGACATTTGTACCATGGTTTTGAGATTCTTGGAGGACGTAATGCTAAGAGAAACTCTACAAGCCCAGGATGCCAGAGAGAGAGAAAAAAAAAAAACCACCATGTGGGGGCACCTGGGTGGCTCAGTTGGTTGGGCGGCTGCCTTCGGCTTGGGTCATGATCCCAAAGTTCTGGGATCGAGCCCCATATCTGGCTCCTTGCTCAGCGGGGAGCCTGCTTCTCCCTCTCCGTCTCCCTCTCCCTGCTACTCTGCCTGCTTGTGCTCTCTCTCTCTGTGTCAAATAAACAAATAAATTTATTAAAAAAAAACAAAACAAAAAACTGCTATGTGAACCACCTGGAATTGGCAAGCCCTCCAACATAAAGAGCACGAAATACTGTTTCTCCATGAACTCTCAGAGAGATATTTCTAATTAGCATGTCATCTTAGAACACTTTTTCTTCTGCTGTTTTTTTTTTTCTTCTCTTAAATGCGTTGTTTAAATGTCTCTGTCTCGGTTATAATTATCCCATGCCCTGTTTTACTTGATAGACAGTTACTAAGTACGCTACTTTCAAATATCTCTTTCTCTCTGAGATGCAGGGCGATTATCTGTGGTTGGGGCAACCAGAAGACGGAGGCGGCAGAGCGAGGACACCCATTTCAGCAGATCCTGATTTCAGCCCCTGGAATGTACAACTGGTGCCAGATCCTGTGCTTCATTTCAGTACAATGGCAATGTCCTGGTTTTACCCTCCAAGTTTTGGAGGACAAAGAAAGATGCAGTCAGTTCTTGGAGCAATGCAGAACAACATCTGGAATTTACAGTCCGTTCCTGGAATGCTCCAGAAGAAGGAATTCCACATCCGGTATCTGGGTTGGCTAATTATTATTGCAAGTGGCATCAAGTAGATTCTATCTGAATCATCTCTTACCCCTATTCCCCCTCCCCCTCCCCCTCCTTCTTCTCCTTCTTCTTCTCAGTGACCTCTTCAGAGCCTAAGACATATTTGAGAAAAATAAGCCCCCAGTAGCTATCATTTCCTGCCCACTCACTTCCTGGAGGGCATTCCACTGGGTGATGTATGTATATTATCTCATTTAACCCTCCCAACAGCCCTGAAGCATCATTATCCCTCCTTCGTAAGTAATGAAATCGAGGTTTACAGAAGTAACCTCCAAGGTCAGAACTAGTAAGTGGTAGAGCCAGAATGTGAGTCTGGGCCTCTCGGACTCGAAAGGCTGGGCTCCTCCACAACCCAATGGAGACCATGCCAGCCTCACCAGGAGCTCTCATGGTGAAGGTCACTGGCTCTGAAAGACACCGGGCTGCCTGATTCAGTCTATCTGACCCCAATGCTGCCTCCTGCCAGCTGGAAGTTACTTAACTTTTTTGTGTCCCAGTCCCTCTGTTATAAAGTGGACGTAAAATCAGTTATCTGTTTCATCAGGTTGTTTGAGAATTAAGTAAGTTATATGTAAGGCCCTTAGAACCATGTTGTCAGCACACAACAAAGGTTAGCTGCTAATAATATGCTGTTGGTGATGATGACAACGTGGTGTTGATTTCAAGGATCAGCCTCTCTTCTTCTCTACGGGCTCCTCCCAAACCTAGACCCACCATCCTATCTAACCTTGTACCCATCACAAGCCAATAAAAGTCTTATTTTCTTAACCAGCCTCATCTCCTTTATCCCACCAGAGGCTTCTTGGGCTATATCTTCAGTAATTTCACTTCCACCCAAAACCTCTTGTTCCTTCAAGGACCCTCCAACCCCATCCCTCCAGGATGTCTTCCCCAAACACTAGGGCCCCACAGATCTCCTTTCAGACCATCTGCACCACACAGCACTGACCCTTCGAACCTCATCATCAATCAGCAACACACTGTGAATCTAGAATTATATCCTGTCTTGAAACATTCATTAGGTAGTTCAGCCGTCTTTGCCTTATCACTTCAACTTGGCTGCAAGCTTCTTAAAGATAATACGTGAGATCCTCCTATATTCTCTACAGGCAAGGACACAGAGCTAGTGTACATACACACACACACACACACACACACCCTGCCATATAAAACAGGCATATCCTCTGGGGGGAGAATTCTAATGTTACTGGTTTATATCATTTTAAGGCATTTAAAAGCAATTATTTGAGATAATTAAATTATCTTCAACAGTGAAAATGACTAAAAAAAAAATCTGAAAAATACAGTCCATCAACATCCTCAAAAATACCAAACCATGTATTTTTATCTTAAAGATTAAAGCAGTATCGGGACGTCTGGGTGGCTCAGTTGGTTAAGCGGCTGCCTTCAGGTCAGGTCATGATCCCGGTGTCCTGGGATCGAGTCCCACATCGCGCTCCTTGCTCGGCAGGGAACCTGCTTCTCCCTCTGCCTCTGCCTGCCTCTCTGTCTGCCTGTGCTTGCTCGCTCTCTCTCCCTCTGTCCCTGACAAATAAATAAATAAAATCTTTAAAAAAAAAAAAAAAGATTAAAGCAGTATCACTCTTACTACCAGCTTGTCAATATGCAGGCTTCTGAATGCAATTAAAATTATTTGGATTAAAAGACTTCAACACTATTAATCCAGTGAATTTCTATTAATCCACACAGATTTAAGAGACATCATTGAGCTTATGTAGTCAGGACACAAATGTCTAGTTACAGATTGTGTAATTCAAGTCTGCCCATCATCTGGAAATGGGCTGGAAATTGAGAACAATTTCAAGGAGACACTCGGAACTTGTTTAAACTGAAGAACACTGGAATCCTGCTCTAACCCAAAAATAGTAAGGCAAATCCAGTGGCCTTGGATTCAAGAGCTCACTTTGTAAGCAAAGCCCGAGCAACACAAAGGTTAGGCACACAATGAACAGTGATAGAGTCACAGGTTTTCTAATGGATTCTATAGAACGTAAGACCTGACCATGAACAACTCAGTGTGAATACCATCCAAACAGTTCATTTACTAATAAAACCCAGCCCTTGCAGTACATTTGTAGACCAATGACTTTATTTTTTTTTAAGATTTATTTATTTATTTATTTATTTATTTATTTATTTATTTATTTGACAGACAGAGATCACAAGTAGGCTGAGAGGCAGGCAGAGAGAGGGGGAAGCGGGTTCCCCACTGAGCAGAGATTCCCAATGCTGGGCTCCATCCCAGGACCCTCAGATCATGACCTGAGCCGAAGGCAGAGGCTTAACCCACTGAGCCACCCAGGCACCCCTCTCCTGAGGACTCTCATTCTCAGCTGTGCTGGGAAGGCTGGCGTGCACTGTATACTCAAGCACAGCTAGCAGGAGTGAAAATTGGTACTAAACTTTTAGAAAGTCGTTTGAAAATAGATGATAGACTTAAAAATATCCCCACACTTTCCCCCAAATAATTACAATAATGAGACTATAACCTAAAAGGGAAAACACTTTGGGCAAAAAGATATTTACCATAGAACTATTTTTTATTTATTTATTTATTTTTTAAAGAGGAAAAAGAAAAACCCAACCACCTAAATATCCAGCAGGGGAATGGCTATCTTAAGCAACCAGAATGTATGTTTGTAAAATCATGTTAAGTGAAAAAAGCAGACTTCACTATTCAACGTTTTAGTACAGTTAAAACTAGAAAGAAAGAGAAAACTAATCTATGTCTAGAAAAAGAAGCTGATTTTGGAGAGTGGAACCCCGAGGGGTTTCTCCTCCTTGGTTCTGCAGGGCTGGGTAGAACAGGCAGGTCTTAGGCTTGTTTGGCAAAGTGAAAGGGTCCAGGTTCAGGGTACCTCCCAGTATGTTGGGAGCATTGGCGCTTTCCCACTCCAGGAGAGACCATCCGTCTAGGGGTCACTGGGACCCCACAGGCCCGGAAGGGTTTCCACACAGGGGACAGAAGCTGTCCACGGAACTGACTCGGGGACGCAGCAGAAGCCAGCGGGCGGCGCGCACACCTCCTGGTGCGCTAGCGGGAAGATCGGGAGATGGCAAGGACGCCCGCACTGTCCCCGGGGCTTTCCGCCTGCGACCACAACCCCCCCCCCCCCCAGCCCCCTCAAAGCTCGCCAGTCAGAGAGAGAGGGCGAGAGGCAGCTGGGAGAGGCGGTCTCAGCGGAGCAGGGACGCAGGCTCCTGGTGCAGGTGACATAGAGCGCACGGGGAGCCTCCCCCTTAGCGGGCTCGCTGAAATTCCTCAGGCTTCTAGTTGTTCGGGGTGGGGGTGTTAAAGTAGGATCCATGTCCAACGTGGGGCTCAAACTCCCACCTTGAGATCAAGAGTCGCATACCCTACGGACTGAGCCAGCCAGGCGCCCCTCTCCAGCTTCTAATTTGAAATACACGCAAGGGTTAAACTCTTCGGGCAGCTCAGCAGAAACAACCGGGATTAAGGAAAGGAAAGCTGACCCAGCCATATCGGGACAAGTTCTGCCACTTCTGCCACCCTCCCGCCAGCCCTCAAGGGTCCAGGTGAAGCCTCACCCTCGCCCCAGGGTCCCAGGGCTTGGCGGGGGAGGGGTGGGGAGGGACAGGGATGAGCACCGCACCCCTGCTGTTCCCCAGGTAAAAAGCATCTCAGCTTCAAAACCGGGATTCTACATTAACAGTCACTGAATGGGGAGGAAGAAGAGCCTCAAATATAGGTCCTAAAATACTCACATTTGCCCCCAAAGCTTAATTTAATTTAAGCTAGCTTAATTTAAGCCAGCACAATTTCTCAGAGATGCCAGGCTGTTTGCCTCAGCACTCCCAGGCCCACTAACCCTTACTGACCTTCAGACCCCATCCTAAAGGGATACAGGGCTCTCTTAAAAACTTAACAACTTCCTACATAGTATGAATAAACTCACCAGATTTGATCTGTTCGATAAATTAGCATTTAAAATTTACCTTTTCCAAAAAAAGACATTAAAAAGGAGTTTCTTAGAAATGCTGTTAATAGGGGCGCCTGGGTGGCTCAGTGGGTTAAAGCCTCTGCCTTTGGCTCAGGTCATGATCCCAGGGTCCTGGGATGGAGCCCGCATCGGGCTCTCTGCTCGGCAGGGAGCCTGCTTCCTCCTCTCTCTCTCTCTCTGCCTGCCTCTCTGCTTACTTGTAATCTCTCTCTCTGTCAAATAAATAAATAAAATCTTTAAAAAAAAAAAAAGAAATGCTGTTAATATAAGTAAAAAATCGTTTTCTAACAAAAGAAGTCACTGCTATTAAATTATTATTTTTTAAATCCTGAACTAGAGAGATATGTTTATTTAACCAACACACAGGGTAAGACTTGCCCAGGCACTGTTCCAGGCACTATACAAATATTAACTAAATTATTCCTGATAATAGTTATCTCCATTTTACAGAGAAGTTCACTGAGACACAGCAAATTGACAGAACTTGCCCATGTTTACACAGTTGGTGGCAAGTAGCAAAGCTGGGATTCAAACTCCAACAAAGCCTTTCCCATATCCTCTCATGAAACCATCATAAACTTCACAATGAAACACATACCCTCATAATTTACTGCTAACTTTGTGAACTGGTATGACTTTATTATAAAGCAATATGGCAAATATATCAAGAGTAATAAAATTATTCATACCCTTTGACCTACTAATCCCATTCCTGGGAAGTACTCCAAAGCTATGTGCATGAAGATATCCATTACTATAGTATTGGGAATCCTAATTGTCCATCAGTTGGTGAATTATTAGATATATTCTGGTATATCGGTTTAGTGGATATCAAGCATGGTCATGGAAAATTAAATTATGAAGTTGATGCAGCTGCAAAAAAATATTTTTACAATACATTGTTAAGGAGAAAAAAACAGAATATAATGCATTGCATGTAATGTTTCAAAATATCTGCACATGACCCAACATAAAAAGAATGGAGACAGAATGGACAAATTATGGAGTCTAACCAAGAGATTATTGGCGATTATTCTTTCTTTCAAAATTTCCCTTTAGTCAACTCTACTTCAATTTAAAATAAAAAATAAAATATGGGGCGCCTGGGTGGTTCAGTGGGTTAAAGCCTCTGCCTTCAGCTCCGGTCATGATCCCAGGGTCCTGGGATGGAGCCCCACATCGGGCTCTCTGCTCAGTGGGGAACCTGCTTCCTCCTCTCTCTCTGCCTGCCTCTCTGCCTACTTGTGATCTCCGTCAAATAAATTAAAAAAAAAAAAAAAACTTTAAATAAATAAATAAATAAATAAATAGAAATAAATAAAAAATAAAATAACATAAAATTACCCTTTAGGTTGTTACAGGAGTGCTGTTATAAATGACCCCTGGAGAAAGGGAAACATGTCAAGGTATTTATGAGAATAAGCCACATTTTCACAAACGATGAGCATTCAAAAGAAAATGTGCAACTGGGGTGGTTCTATTATGTCTAAATGTTCTCCGAGGGGGCTCCCTCTTGCCAAGGAAGGAGCAGGCCCCTGCTGGCAGCTGGAATTAGCAGGGCTCTCATGACAGTGCTAGCGAACTCCAGCTGAGAAGAACTCTGTGGGGGATCCCAGCCTAACCTCAATACCACAAATGATGGTAACAGTAAAAGAAGCAAAGCCAGAAGGGCTTTCCACACACCAGCACGCCGTCTAAAGAAACATAGTCTAGTCCTGAGAAATTGAGGCTCAGATCTCCCCTCCGCGGACAATTTAAAGAAGGGCCACATTCTTGTTTCCTTATCTACCTGGTCCAAGGAACCCCCAACGGTGCCTGAGAAAGGGACAACAGTGATCTTGACCATGTCTTGGATCTACCCCGAACCTCCAAGACGTGAAATCCTTGGACTCCCTCAGGGGTCAGGCTGAAGCAAGGAAAAACAAGACAAAAAGGTTCTCCTTAACAGGAACAACCAACCAAGATGAAATTAAAAGGTTTCAAAGAGATGAATCATTAGACTCACTAAGGAATAGAGTCCAGGCAAAAACCAAGACAAAAATATCTGAATAACCAATTAGGGTGAAATTGAATGGTTTTAAAGTAATGGCCTATTATTTTGAATTCAGCAATTCTGTCTATCAGGGATTTGTCCATTCTCCAAGTCCCAAGCAACTGCCTTACCCAGAAGCCAGACAGCAACAAGTACTTTTCCCCACCCCTATCCCTTCTTTGCTTTACTAACTGGCCATGCCCAAAAATATCAATCTGGCTAAGAGAGCCCTTCCCTTAAAATTTACTGCAACCAAGTGAAAGTACAGAGTTTTCAGAATTGAAAACCTTCTAAGCCTGAAAGTATTGTAATTTAATTCAAAGTTTTATTGAAAAGATCATTAAAGCAAGTAAATGGTTCATTGAACTGTAGGCAAACGCCCAAGAGAGATTTTTCAGACAGAGGGTTGTGGCCTATAAACACATCAGACTTCATTTTGACTGCTTTTAACAGAAGATGTGGTGTATGGAAGGTGCTTGTTGTGTAAATATCATTCCTAGTCCCCAAAAGGACCTCCATGACCCCATACCCCCCCACACACCGCTTTCCTGTTCTCCCCTCTCAGACTCTATCTGGAAATATTTTCTAGTTCTCTGGCCATAAACAACCTCACCATCAGCGGATTAGCAAAGGTAATTGGCATTTTAAATTAATCTTCTGCTTATCCTCAACAACAGCTTTGATGTCATACCCAAAAAAATAGAAGGAAGTTTTTCCTCTGCTTAAAAATGACACCTTAAAGAGGTTCAGGATACCACAAGCTGAATCTTCATTCATGAGAAATGCACAGAAAAATGACACAACTGACACATACTCACCCAAAATGACCACTTTAAAACACACTTTTCAAAAACATAAACAAGAGCCAGGCATTATCGTGATAAACTGGCTTTTTTTTTTTTTTTACACTTTTCTAAAGCGTCTTACTCAAAAAAATGTCCACAAGAAACTGCCCTGAGAAGTTCAAAAAAGAGCCTTTGTCAGTCCCTGCTTTCAAGTGAAACTTTAAGCGAAAGAATCTTAAGAGTTAGGATCAGCTCTGCCCTCTGCCCCCGCTTCACAGTCCTCAAAGAGCAGACATTAAAAAGATTTCAAAGAAGGAATTTAAGAGGGTTTCTGAAAGTTCTCCCCAGCACTCTCATCACTCATCAGGAACTCTCTGCACAGGAATGACACTTGCTAACTTTTTTCTCTCTCCCTCCCTCCACCTGTTGTCCCAAGTCTCCCTGGTAAACCAGGGCCTTTCGCACTTTCTGCCTGAATGACAGGATCTTCTCTGCCGTCTGGGGTCTCCCCTTCCTCCCAAGTGACTGCATCTAAGTTGAAGCCCCTGGAAAAATATGAACCGATGAAGGGCTGCCGTAGGTTGGTTGGCTGGTTGATTGTTTTTACTCTCATGTCATTCTTATTATCACTATTATCATTATATTAGTATGACTAATGCCTCCTTAACCTTCCAGAATAAGTAAAGCTGGGATGGGTGAAGACACAGAAACTTAGACAGCAGAGGATGGCTAGCTGTCCCCAACTCTCCTCTGGGCCTCCCACTCTAGGTAGACCCAGCGAGGGCTCAGGAATTCCAGGCGGGATGCTTGGCATAAGTAAGTAATTGAGTTAAGGGAGATCTAAAGAAAGACTTCACGTTCACATTCATATGCTAAACTCAGTTAAAAATAGACTCAAGAAGGGCCTGACTTCACTTTTAATTTTAGCCTGGTGATGAACATGCCCTAAAGACAGAAAGTCACCAGGCATTTTCCTGAGTGCAATGATCTTCATATTTTTATAAAAAGGAAATGCAGCATGTTCTATTAATAAAAGTGCTGTAGCCTCAGTTAAATCCGGACAGTTCGTAAATCAGGGCTCCCTCTGGCTGAGCTTCTCTGGGCCAGCAGCTCACACCCAAGCCCCCAGCAAGTGGCACAGGCCACATGCAGTGGGGGAAAGTGAGCTGGACACCCAGGGATCAAAGACCAAAGTGTGGCTCCTACATACTTCCCAGGTGACCAAGTGACTCAACCAATGCATCTGCCAGGGACTCAAAAGTCTCATGACAAGAACCCCATTTGCCAGGATGGAGCCCTGTGTGTCTGGAGATTTAGTGAGGAAAGGGGCGTAGGGTTAGGGTTAAGAGGTAAACAGGGTAGAAGGAAAAGAAAATGTGGTGCTCCCCTCAGAAAGGATAAGCAATTTTACCTTTTCGCTTCAGTCTCAAAGATGGCAAAGTGGAAATTAGCCTCCAGATATCTGGATGGACTTTTCTGTGGACCCCCTTCAGGAGAATCTCCTCAAGTTACCCTTGGCTGTCAAGCCACGCAACAAACTCAAACATGGCCAGATTGGAAAAATTATTGCCCTTAGAGTCCTGGTCCTCCTCAGGGAGGCTACATGGTAATTCCAAACTTAGGCATGCCTGCCCCGGGTCCTAGAGAAAGTGCTGGAGAATGTGTTAGGGCTGGGATGAGACAGGGATGTCTAGACCATGAGGAACTTCCAAACACACAATCCATCCCCAACCCAGCTTCAGGATTCTTAGAATTTCTGTGAACTATATGTCTAAATAAACATTTACAGTTTATGTGATCCTCTCAACAACCAGATGAGTCTGGTTGAAGAAACAGAGGCACAAAATGGTAAACCCATAGCTGGTACTGTGTCTCTCTCAATCCAAAACCCAAGCTGATGCAGCAAGAAAGGTCCAACTAAGTCTGAGTAGGAGGAATGCCGTCTTTCCATCTTCTCGCCTTTCCCTCCCTCAAAGGAGACCAACGCTGATGTTTTGGTTCTGATTTTGGTTCTTCTTTTGCTTTTGCCCCAGTTTATCTTATAACTGCTTGTAAAACCCTATAAACCCTCAATCTAAACAATCCCAAAATAGTCTCAGCCACACAGGGACATAAATTCTACAGAGTCAGATGTTAAGACCTTGAGGTTTGGGGCCAGACATATGTGAATTAGCATCCTAGCCCTTCCAATCACTAGCTGTGTGATTTCAAGAGCAGAGCCCACAATCCAAAATTAAATTCAGGGACAGCTGAAATCAAAACTGGCCAACTGACTGAGCTGGTGGGCTTTATTCATTTTTTTTTTATTTTATTTTTGTTATGGGCATGTTCTAACTATACGAAGGTAGAGGGAATAGTATAATGAAATCTCATTTGCCTATTACCCAACTTCAACAATATTAATTGTTGGTCAATCTTATTTACTCTGTACCCAACCCATTCTCACCCCCGTACCATTATTTTGAGGCCAGTCCCAGAGACATCATTTCATCTATAAATACTTTAGTATATAGTTTTAAAATATAATAACTTTTTAGGTTTAACATAATCACAATATCATTACCACAACTATAAGTTAAATAAATGATTTGTGAATAAATCATTCTTTAGTCTCAATATCCAGAATATTCAAGTGTCCTAAGTAATCTCATCATTTTTCTTAATTTTTTGAGCTAGGATACAAATAAAAATTATATATTAAAGATTACAGATGGGATTAGATACTGGGTAAGTATTTTTAATCTCTTTTAATTTATAGAGAACCCCTCTTGTTTTTCTTATCCTTATAATTTACTTGTTGAAAAAAATCAGGTCTTTGGGCCTGAAGGATGTCCCACGTTCCAATTGGTCGATTCTTATCTCCATGATATCGTTTTGACACGTTCCTCTGTCCCCTGCATTTTCTATAAACTGATAGTTAGACCTTGAGCCTGGCACAGGGAAATTCAGGTTCTACTTTTGATAGTGCTGTTTAACTCCTACTGCATTCCCTCAGTGGGTACTTGATCCCTGAAGTCTTTCTTTTTTGTGACAGTAAGATTGATCAGTGGGTTTGAATGAATCAGCCTGAGCCATCCATTATAAATTTTCCCATCAGTTTTGCCTGATGTTTTAACAGGAATTTACCAATCATGTTGTCTAAATGCATTATTCACTGGAGGATACAAAATGATGAGGTTCCAATTCTGTAATTCCTCCTGTATTTATTAGGTAGTGTTCTTCTATAAAAAAGAACTTTTCTTGGGACTCCTGGGAGGCTCAGTTGGTTGAACGTCTGCCTTTGGCTCAGGTCATGATCCCAGGGTCCTGGGATCGAGTCCCACACGGGGTTCCTTGCTTGGCAGGAAGCCTACTTCTCCCTCCGCCTGCCGCTCCCCCTGCTTGTGCTCATTTTCTCTCTCTCTCTGACAAATAAATGAATAAAATCTTTAAAAAAAAAACCTCTCAAAAAAAAAGAACTTTTCTTCATCAACAATTTGGATACCCTAAGATAACCAATTAAAAAGGACAGAATAAATGTCTGATTCTTTTCCCTTCTTTGACCAGTTTTCAGAACGAGTTGGTTCCCCAACCTTTTCCGGTGGGGACCATTGAATTTTTAACTCAAGGATTTTACACACTGTCGTGTTTTTAATGTATGTCCATCCACTATGTGTACTCTCTTTAATGCTCCAACAGTTCCGTATGTGGGCACTGTGGGAAGCCCTTCAACTTGGGATACAAGCGGTCTTTGATAGCTTCTTTGTTTTCAGATACAAAATAGTACAATTCTTCTTGTCCATTTCCCATCCCAGACCTCGAATCAGCCACTTTTCTTTTCTTTTTTTTTTTATTTTTTTTAAAGATTTTATTTATTTATTTACTTATTTGACACAGAGAGAGAGAGAGAGAGAGCACAAGCAGGCAGAGAGGCAGGCAGAGAGAGAAGCAGGCTCCCCACTGAGCAAGGAGCCCCATGCGGGGCTCGATCCCAGGACTCTGGAGATCATGACCTGAGCCAAAGGCAGCGGCTTAACCCACTGAGCCACCCAGGCGCCCCTTTTTTTTTTTTTTAATATTTTATTTATTTATTTGACAGAGACCACAAGTAGGCAGGGAGGCAGGCAGAGAGAGAGAGAGGAGGAAGCAGGCTCCCTGCTGAGCAGAGAGCCCCACGTGGGGCTCGATCCCAGGACTCTGGGATCATGACCCGAGCCAAAGGCAGAGGCTTTAACCTACTGAGCCACCCAGGCGCCCCGGAATCAGCCACTTTTCTGAGGAATCTTGGGCTCTTTAGTGGGAGGTGGTATTTAGAGGCTACAAGCTAAATGTCACAGGTGCTTACTGCGACTGATTTGGTCATTATTTCTAGACTTTTCAGTGGACAAAGTTAGGAAATACTTTCTCATTTGCTAAACAGAGAGTATATCAGAATTTTTTAAAAAGATTTTATTTATTTATTTGACAGAGAGAGAGAGAGCACAAGCAGGGGGAGTGGGAGAGGGAGAAGCAGGCTCGCCGCTGAGCAGGGAACCTGATGCGATGTGGGACTCGATCTCAGGACACTGGGATCATGACCTGAGTTGAAGGCAGACATTTAACTGACTGAGCCACCAGTTGCACAGTATATCAGGAATCCATACTGACATTTCCAATTCAAATTCACGGTTATAGGATTTTTACTTAACATCTTTAATTATGAAACTGTTCTTTTTTTACATAGTAAAAATACTGGTTTCTGATGAGTTTAACATAACTTACTTATTTCTTTTAAGTTTTTATTTTAATTAAGTAATCTCTACACCCAACATGGGGCTTGAACTCACAACCCCAAGATCAAGAGTCTCACACTTGGGGCGCCTAGATGGCTCAGTGGATTAAAGCCTCTGGGGCGCCTGGGTGGCTCAGTGGGTTAAAGCCTCTGCCTTCGGCTCAGGTCATGATCTCAGGGTCCTGGGATCGAGGCCCGCGTCGGGCTCTCTGCTCAGCAGGGAGCCTGCTTCCCTCTCTCTCTCTCTCTGCCTGCCTCTCCGTCTACTTGTGATCTCTCTCTGTCAAATAAATAAATAAAAATCTTTAAAAAAAAAATAAAGCCTCTGCCTTCGGCTCAGGTCATGAATATATATACATATATATATAGTTGTTTCAGAAGAGTAATACCAATATTATTACACACACACACACACACACATATATATAGTTGTTTCAGAAGAGTAATACACATATATATAGTTGTTTCATATATATATATATATATATATATATAGTTGTTTCAGAAGAGTAATACCAATATTATTACTACAAATATTACTGAAAACAGTTTAAGATTTATTTGGAATTTGTTTGGACCTTAAGATACATTCCACTAAAGATAAATAATCAAATTATTACGTTTTAAAGTTATATGAAATAGGGATGCCTGGGTGGCTCAGTCAGTTAAGTGTCCAACTCTTGATTTCGGCTCAGGTCATGATCTCAGGGTCCTGGGATAAAGCCCCAAGTCATCGGGCTCCCTGTTCGGCAGGGAGTACGGCTTGCCTCCCTCTCCCTCTCTCTCTCTCCCAAATAAATAAATAAATAAATGTCTAAAAAAAATAAAGTAATGGGGCACCTCTGTGGCTCAGTGGGTTAAGCCCCTGCCTTCGGCTCGGGTTGTGATCTCAGGGTCCTGGGATGAGTCCCACATTGGGCTCTCTGCTTGGCGGAGAACCTGCTTCCCCCCTCTCTCTCTGCCTGGCTCTCAGTCTACTTGTGGTTTCTCTCTCTCAAATAAATAAATGAAATCTTTAAATAAAATAAAATAAAATAAAGTTATGGGGCACCTGAGTAGCTCAGTCAGTTAACTATCTGCCTTAGGCTCAGGTGATGATCCTAGGGTCCTGGGATCGAGCCCCACATTGGACTCCCTGCTCAGCAGGAAGCCTGCTCCTCCCTTTCCCTCTGCCAGTCCCCATGCTTGTGGTCTCTCACTCTCTCTCACTCACTCACTTGCTCTCTCTCTCTCTCTCTCTCAAATAAATAAATAAATAAATAAAATATTTTTAAAATAAAAAAATAAAGTTCTATGAAATAATTTTCCTATTCTCCCTTTTCTTACATAAAAGGTAGGAACTATATACATTTTTCTGCACCCTGCTTTTTCCCCTTAATACATCCGTGAGATTTCTTTTTTTTTTAACACACTCTTTTTTTTTTAAGATTTTATTTATTTATTTGACAGACAGAGATCACAAGTAGGCAGAGAGGCAGGCAGAGAGAGAGAGGAGGAGGCAGGCTCCCTGCCAAGTAGAGAGCCTGATACGGGACTCGATCCCAGGACCCTGAGATCATGACCTGAGCGGAAGGCAGAGGCTTAACTCTCTGAGCCACCCAGGCGCCCATGAGATTTCTTTCTAACAGCACACAGAGATAGTTCTCATTGCATGGGAGGATGCGGCGGAATTGATTCACTAATCAATCCCCTATTGCTGGACACGTGGTTGTGCAACTCTTTGGGTCCCCTATTGCAAGGGGCTGAGTGAGAACATGTCCTCCCCGCTCTTTGTTCAACATCAAGATCCCCCCAAAATGGAGTCTCTGCCAAAGGGAGTCCAATGAGACTGGTCACCTTCCGAGCCGGGTTGGGATCAGAGACATGAGTCACTTAAGCCCCCGGGGCAGGAGGAGCAGCCCAGTTCCATACCCTCCTTTACTCCCAAGAACCACACCGGAGCAGAGGCTACGACCCTCCCACACGTTGCACTTCCAGTTCAGTTTCCTGCAGCACCAAACTCAGATCCCCGAGCCACAGAGAGTTCACAGGCTGGATGGGCTCTGAGAAGAAGCCAAGGTCACTGTGTAACAATGTCTAACCTTGACATCTTTAGCAACCGCTCATCCCAGTCCTTTGAACAGTGAGGGAGCAGCTTCTAGGTGCCAGGTATCGGTCTTGGGGGGGGGGGGGGCAGGTGGATAAGAGGGTGGGGGAGTGGTGGGGGTAAGTTACTGAATAAAACATCCCACACTCCTGCAGAGTGAACAGGACGCAGGCGGGAAGGGAGAAGCACACATTCAGTAAAACACAGTAATGAAATAAGTATGTTACCCCATCTGGGAAGAGAGAAAGTGCTATGGTCAAAACAGCAAAGTAAGGGAGACCGTGCAGGAAGAGGGAAGATGAGATTTTAATCGGGGTCAGGGGAGGGGTTGCTGGAGTAGGTCTCATCGAGACATCACAGGCAATGGCTTATTTTCAGGGCACTTTTTTTTTTTAATTACTCAAAAAAGCTTCACTTGTTGACTTAGCTTTCTGACTCTGTGATTGTGCCTTCCACACTTTGGCAATGATTTTCTGCGCCTCAAGAAGGAAGGCATGCTTGATCCTGTCACGCACGCACTTAGCTCACACGAACCACCACACAGGCCCTGCTGACGTGCTTTTTCATTTTATTTTTTATTTATTTTTTTTTTAAGATTTTATTTATTTATTTGTCAGAGAGAGCGAGGGAGAGAGAGCGAGCACAGGCAGACAGAATGGCAGGCAGAGGCAGAGGGAGAAGCAGGCTCCCCGACGAGCAAGGAGCCCGATGCGGGACTCGATCCCAGGACGCTGGGATCATGACCTGAGCCGAAGGCAGCCGCTTAACCAACTGAGCCACCCAGGCGTCCCATGCTTTTTCATTTTAAACAGCCTCCTAAGAACCTTGGGTCTCACAGCATGAACTTCTTGAAGTCGGCCTGGGCACGTGCCCTGTGTGGTTTTGGGTGCTTTCCCAACCTTCTCGAAAAGGTAAACCTATTACCAGGGCTTAGGGACAGCCTCAAAGTTTAGTCAGAAGCTGTAGCCTGGGATGTGTGTCAAACACTGGACCATTCTGAAAGCCTCTTGACACCATCTCAGGAAGAGGAAAAAGAAGTGCCTGTGAGTTCAAAGGCCAAATGGGCAACTCCTTTGTGCAGCTGCGCCTGGCCAACTGTCCTTATCGTTGCTATGATTAAACGGTCAATATAGCAAACAGGAAGGTAATAACAAAGTGTCTTGGTGTCACGGTTGTCTTGAGTTGTGTTGTTTTAGCAATGGCTTCAAATAAGCATTGTATCTGCTCAGGGCTTAAAAACCATTTTTGAGATCCAGAAGCTTCTGTGGTTAAAAGCTTTGATGCAACAGGACTTACGAGGTATTCTAAGTGGCCATTTCCACCATTTCTCCTATTTGGATCAGATGAAGAAATTCAACCTGGAAACTGCCTGTCCCTTGAAAGGCATAATCAGGTCCCTGGCTGGAGATGGCCGAGAGGGATGGAGCCTGGTTACATTATGACACGTGTATTCAGCACATTAGTCTTATCAAAGTGTGACCCCATGTCATCTCACTAAGGGTTATAACAAACCCGTGTCCTGTAACAAGCCCACATCCTGGTCCTCCTTTAACAAACATGGGACCTAAGAGGCTAAGGGCCCCTAGTGGCTTGAAGACAGAGCTGGAACAAAGCTTGGGTTTCTTACTTCTTGGGCCTGTGTCTCCCTTGTACCACCTCTCCAAACATACAGGCCTGGTATTTGTGTTCCTCTAGCCCTTCCGGACAGTCAGGCAGAATAACACGTAAATGGGGAAAAACCAAGCTTTGCTCTCTTTTCAGTTCTCACCCATGAGACCACCCTGAGGAGCTTTTCTCATCACAAAGTCAATTTGATCTATAGGTAGCTTGCAGTCAACTTGCTCATTCTCTCATGTATTTGGCAAACTATGTGCCAGGGACCCTGCCAGATGCTAGAGACTCCAAGATGAAAGACACTGGTCCCAAACTCAAGGACTTTATGGAGTCTTTGGGGAGACCTACAGGAGGTAAGCTTGGATTAAATGCTACAGTTGGGGGCCACAAGGCCTCACAGGAAAGGGACACCCAACCTACCTGCTTGTGTGGGGTCAGGGACAGCTCCCTAGAAGACATGAGGTCTAAGCAGAATTCATAAAGATGAAAGGAATGCTTGAGTTGAGGAGAAAAGGTGTTATAGGGAGAGAGAGCAGGAGGCAGCTGGACAGACATCAAGGTCAGGCGCAGACAGCTAAGTTGGGGGAGATCCAGAAAGGACTTGTAGGCAGTATGAATCTCAACCTACCGACAAGACACTAAGGCAGGGCTTTGAGCAAATCGACAACAAGATTAAAGCTAAACCAGTGTGGAGAAGAGAAAGATGGGAGGCCAAGCCCAGCTGGAGGCAGAGGGAGAAGCTGGGAGGCCTGAATTAAGGCAGTAGCAGCCAGCACAGAGGTAGGGGAAGGTTCACCAGAAAGGAAGGAGAGCATGCAAGTTGGAAAGGGGAAAAGGCCTGGCTCTGAGCCTGGCCTCTCCAATCATTGATTAGGAAACTCTGAACCCCTAGTAATTACCTAATCCCTACCTGCTTCACGGAGTTGTTGGAGGATTAAGTGGGATAAACTAGGGGGGAAAGGTGAACCTACACCACAGCAGGAATATGGTGCCATTCACTCAACCCCAGCACTATTACATCTGCAGACACCTCCTCACTCAAAAGACTTAAAATTATTCTCACAGGCTCATAAGAGTCCTCTGCTCACTTAGTTTCTCTAATGGCTGAATGGCCTTCAGTAAATCTGGCTTTCCTTCTGGACCCGGCTTTCTTTTCTATACAACAAGAACACTGGTCCCTTCCAGCTAGAAGTTCTGCAGTTTTGTCATCTTACTCATCTTTTGTCCCAAGTTCCAAAGTAAAAATTATTTGTCAAGTGAAAAATTATTAGGAGAAGATTCATCAGTAGGAGAAAAAAAAGAAGCAAAGGTGATGAGTGACTGACCCTGAAAACTAAGATGAAAAAGTGTGTGTTCTTTAAATGGCTTGAAGGGGGGACCCTGAAAACTAAGATGAAAAAGTGTGTGTTCTTTAAATGGCTTGAAGGGGGGCGCCTGCCCTCGGCTCAGGTCACGATTCCGGGGTCCTGGGATCGAGCCCCGCATCGGACTCTCTGCTCAGCGGGGAGCCTGCTTCCTTCTCTCTCTCTGCCTGCCTCTCTGCCTACTTGTGATTTCTCTCTCTGTCAAATGAATAAATAAAATCTTAAAAAAAAAATAAAAAATAAAATAAATGGCTTGAAGGGTCATATTTAACACACTCTGTTCAAAGACCCAACAATAAAAATTCAAAGGTGTTTTCACCCCAAAATTACTCTTCTATATAACATCTATGCTCCTAAAAGACTAAATTATCATTGGCCTAGATATTTACCCAACAAAACTACCCAAGTATATAAATAGTTGTAAAGGACTATTCATGCCAGCTTTAATAGCCCAAACCTGGAAACCACCTAGATAAATCTCAGCAGACGAGTGGGTAAACCATTTATGATAAATCCGTAAGACGGAATACCGCTCCACAACAGAAAGGACCAAACTTTGATATATGCCCCAAAAAGGATGAACCTTGAAATCATATGTAGCAGGGCACCTGGATGGCTCAGCGGGTTAAAGCCTCTGCCTTCAGCTCAGGTCATGATCCCAGGGTCCTGGGATGGAGCCCCGCATCGGACTCTCTGCTCAGCAGGGAGCCTGCTTCCTCCTCTCTCTCTGCCTGCTTCTCTGCCTACTTGTGATCTCTGACAAATAAATAAATAAGGTCTTTAAAAAAAAAAAAATCATATGTAGCAGAAAACCCCAAAGAGGGAGAAAATATTTGCAAATCATGTATCTGCTAAGGATCTAGTATCCTGGGGTGCCTAGGTGGCTCGGTGGGTTAGGCCTCTGCCTTCAGCTCAGGTCATGATCACAGGGTCCTGGGATTGAGCCCCGCAATGGGATCTCTGCTCAGTGGGGAGCCTGCTTCCCCCTTCTCTCTGCCTGCCTCTCTGCCTACTTGTGATCTCTGTCAAATAAATAAATAAAATCTTTTTTTTAAAAAAGGATCTAGTATCCAGACTTTATAAAGGACTCTTAAAATTTCACAAAAAAGATAAACAACTAAATTTTAAAATGGACAAAGGACTTAAAGACATATTTCTCTGGAGGAGATAGACAAATTGTCTTGTTACACATGAAAGGACACGCCACATCATCAGTCATTATGGAAATACAAATCAAAATCACAATGACATGCCACTTTATACCCACTAGGATGGCCACAATTTAAAAAAAAAAAAGAAAATAACAAGTGTTGGCAAGGTTATAGGGAAATAAGAACACTTCATTAGTTGGTGTTGGGAATAGAAAATGGTGCAGCTACTTTGGGAAAGAGTTGGAAGGTTCCTCAATAAATTAAACACAGAATTACCATATGACTCAGCAATTCTGCTCCCAGATATATACCCAAAAGAATTAAAAACAGATGTCCAAACAAAAACGTATACATAAATGTTCAGAGCAGCACTATTCACAGTAGTTGAAAAGTAGAAAAAACCCAAATCCACCAACTAATGAATGGATAAAAGTTGTCTGTCCAGACAGTGGAATATTATTCAGCAATAAAAAGAAATAAAGTACTAATACAGGCTACAACATGGGTTAACCTTAACGTTATGCTAGAGGGGGTGCCTGTGTGGCTCAGCTGGTTAAGTAACCAACTCTTGATTTCCGCTCGGGTCATGATCTCAGGGTTCTGGAATCAAACCCCAAGTTGGGCTCCGGACTCAGAGGAGAGATTGCTTCAAGATTCTCTCTCCCTTTGCCTTCCTCTCTCTCACACAAATAAGTAAATAAATCTTTTTTTTTAAAAAATGCTAAGAGAGGGACGCCTGGGTGGCTCAGTTGGTTGGACGACTGCCTTCGGCTCAGGTCATGATCCCGGGGTCCCGGGATCGAGTCCCACATCGGGCTCCCAGCTCCATGGGGAGTCTGCTTCTCCGACCTTCTCCCTCATGCTCTCTCTCACTGTCTCGCTCTCAAATAAATAAATAAAATCTTTAAAAAAAAAATGCTAAGAGAAAGAAAGCCTGATACAAAAGTCCACATACAGTATGGTTCCATTTATATGAAATGTCCAGGATAGGCAAATCCATGGAGACAGAAAACAGATTAGTCATTGCCAGGGACCTGGGGGGGGGAGGAGGGAATGGTGAATCTGCTTAATGGGGACAGGGTTTACTTTTGGGGTGATGCAAATGCTCTGGAGCTAGATAGTGGTAATGGTTCCACAACCTGAATGTACTAAGTAACTGAACTACACTTGAAAATAGCTAAAATGGGGGTGCCTGGCTGGCTCAGTCGGTAGACATATGACTCTTGATCTCAGGGTCGTGAGTTCAAACCCCACGATGGTCACGAAGACTACTTTTAAAAAATAAAAATAAATTTGAAAAATAAAACGGCTGAAATGGTCAATGTTATGTTATGTGTATTTTGTCACAATTTAAAAATATATGTATTTCCCGAAAAAAATCATTATGTTGAATGAAAGAAACCAGGCCAAAAAAACCCCACAAAAAACCAACAAACAAAAAACCACCCCACCAACAACTATGATTCCATTTGTATAAAATTCTAGAAAATGTAAAAACTCAACTCATCACTTACAGTGATAGAAAGCAGATCAGTAGCTACCTGGGAAGAAAGAGGGTTAAAGGAAACAGCAAAGGATAAATCATAAAAGGCATAGGGATGCCTGGGTGGCTCAGTGGGTAAAGCCTCTGCCTTCCTCTCAGGTCATGATCTCAGGGTCCTGGAATCGAGGCCTGCATCAGGTTCTCTGCTCAGCTGGGATCGAGCCCTGCATCAGGCTCTCTGCTCAGTGGAGAGCCTGCTTCCCTCTCTCTCTCTGCCTGCCTCTCTGCCCACTTGTGATCTCTGTCTGTCAAATCAATAAATAAAATCTTTTTAAAAAAAATAAAAGGCATGGGGCGCCTGGGTGGCTCAGTGGGTTAAGCCACTGCCTTCCGCTCAGGTCATGATCTCAGGGTCCTGGGATCGAGGCCCGCATCGGGCTCTCTGCTCAGCAGGGAGCCTGCTTCTCTCTCTCTCTCTCTCTCTCTCTCTCTCTCTCTCTGCCGCCTCTCTGTCTACTTGTGATCTCTCTCTGTCAAATAAATAAATAAAATCTTTAAAAATAAATAAATTTTAAAAAAAGGCATAAAGAAATTTTCAGGGGTAATAAAAATGTTTACCATCTTGATTATTTGAAGGATGCTTTAAACATGCACAACTTAGTGTATTTCAATTATAACTCAGTAAAGCTGAAAAAAGACAAAAAAATTTTTAAAAATTATCATTGGACTTCTGAATTCTTAGACTTACTAAATTTGTATCTGAAATACACTGAGAAACTCACTGTTTAAAGGATCTTTACTGTAAACCCTTTCACAGGCCAACAATCCTTCTCTAACTTACTGACTCAGTAAGTCCTGTTTCTACATACGATGGTGTCTTAAAGCAAGTCAAATAAGACCATTCACCATGTGTCTACTGGAGACTAAGCGAACTTGATGTTGCCACGTTTCTAGTCAGGAATTCTCGCTATTTATAGGAACCCAGCATACGTAAATCATTGCTGAATCCCATTTTTTTGAATTGGTTTAAAAATGGTGTGGTAGAACTTGGCAGACGCTCTCTTCGCAAATCAAACTGTCCTATCTGTTATGACTTTAGCACATGCTGAGAGGATTATAAGTGTTTATATACTCCCTGTGAGCATCAAATTCAGGTCTTGCCTAACACGCATAACAAGCAAGTAAGACAGCAAATCAAATGCCAGAGTCCGACTTGCTAATGGAATTGAAACTGGGATATGGATTTCACTTTAAAGGCACACTTGAAGCGACAAGGAAAAAAAAAAAAACAAGGGAAAAAGAAACAGGAAAGTATCTTTTTAATTGGAATGTTTAGTTTATCTCAAATTCAATTGGACACCCTTCAGATTAATTTCAGCAAAGTTTTTCTATAATATTTTCTTTGTAAGTGATGGGTTTTCCATAAATTATTTTGAGGACATAGAGAGGATATGATTTACATTTACATAGAGAGGATTTACATAGGATATGATCACCGTAATTTACAGAGCATTCTCTCATCCCAGCCTCATACCACCGGTTGTTTCGTAAATATTATTTTTCTTAGTTTTTTTGAGTCCTGGCTAGTTTCTGACTTGATTTCCTCACTTCTAAAATGAGGTAATAACAGCACCTACCTCATAGGATTATAGACAGATTAAATGATTAAATTATAGACAGATTAAATGATTAGCATATACAAGGTGCTTAGAATAGTAGGCAGCACCCAGGAAGCACCCAACGAGTATGAGTAGTTACTTTATTATTGTTCCCCTTTACAGATGAGAACACTGAGGCTCAGTGTTAGCGGCGGCAAAGCTGACTCTAGAACATAGAGCAGGCTTGCTTTTGATTCTTTTCACTACTCCACACCACTCTCCCCACCCATACATATTTTGTGCATGAAAATAAGAGTACCAATCTGGAAGAGGCAAAAATAGCTCTGTAATTTAAATCTAAAAAGCATGAACACACTGGTAGTCACAGACCCACTCCAGGACTCACCCAGTTTAGGCTCCTGGGCAAGTCATCAGTCATTTTTAAAGTCAGTTTCCTATCATGATCTTGAAGAGGAAGGTAAAAGGTTTCTGCGAAGAGCTGACTTAGTTTCAAGAGGATGCCTGAAACACCGTGGAAGCGAGCAAAAATCACATCAGCATCCGTTTGTGCCGTTAGCATGAAAAGGGATTTATACTCACTCTGTATGGACGTTAAAAAGTACTGCAGCCTGTGACAAAATGTGTGCTTCGGGGGTTAAGTGGGAAGTGAGGTTCCTAAAAGTCAGGTTCCTAGCAAGTCAGGATTAGAAAAACCCAGAGTCTCCAGGTAATTCCCGAGGGCAGGTCCAATGCACACATATTTGCAAGGCCAACTGTTTTAAACTATACACCCAAACTAATCCATTCCAAAGTGATATTTATTTATCATTTCCGTTCCACCTTTTATGGAAGGGGACTTTTAAAAATATGGTCAAATTAAAAGATAAAACCATGAGGGGCGCCTGGCTGGCTCAGTCTGTAGGGCACACGATTCTCAATCTTGGGGTCATGAGTTCAAGCCCACATTGGATGTAGAGCTTAAAAAGAGAAATAAAATATATATTTTTTTAAAAAGATAAATCCACGAGGTGAAAGTTTGTTGGCAAACAGTATATTCACAGGATTTCACAGTATCACTCTCACAGACAGCTTACTAATCACAAGGAGAAAAATGTCCCGTTACAATGGAGAGGTCTGGAGGTGACCTCGTTAACCAAGATCAAACTTAAGGGAACACACAGCACCCACTGCAGATCCTGCCCAAAATGCTTAACCGAAATCTGGTCATGAGGGAAGAATATACCTATCCAGATCAAGGCTCATTCTACAAGACAGCCAACCTGGCATCTTCTGTCATGAAGAACAGAAAAAAGGTGGATACAGTTGCTAATTTTATTTATTTATTTATTTATTTTTTTATTTATTTATTTATAAAAGATATTTATTTATTTTATTTATTTATTTTTTAAAAGATATTTATTTATTTATTTGACAGAGAGAGACCACGGGAAAGGGAACACAAGCAAGGGGAGTAGGAGGGGGGCATGGGAGAGGGAGAAGCAGGCTTCCCACCCAGCAGGGAGCCCAACACCGGGATCCCAGGACCCTAGGATCATGGCCTGAGCCAAAAGCAGATGCTTAATGACTGAACTACCCAGGGGCCCCTAAAAAGGCATTTTTAAACAAATACACTTGTGAGTCTGAGCCAGGGGGTTTTAAAAAGAGCTACTGGATGACATTTTTCTGACAAATGGAAAAAGTTAAAAATCTAGTGCTCGGGGCGCCTGGGTGGCTCAGTGGGTTAAGCCGTTGCCTTCGGCTCAGGTCATGATCTCAGGGTCCTGGGATCGAGCCCTGCGTCGGGCTCTCTGCTCAGCAGGGAGCCTGCTTCCTCCTCTCTCTCTGCCTGCCTCTCTGCCTACTTGTGATTTCTCTCTGTCAAATAAATAAAATCTTTAAAAAAAAATCTAGTGCTCATTAGATAAAATTTTTTAAGATCAATTTTCTGTGAATAATAGAACTACAGTTATGGAACTTATTTTCAAATAGTTCAGGAACTAAAAAGAAAAAAAAAAAAAGTGCTGCCCAGCTGGTTTGGCAGGATGGAACAGGGCATGAGATGCCCTGGAGAGCCCAGTCTACGGTCATGTGCAGAAAAACCGACGGGCTGGGGGAAGGGAGTAATGGAGAGGCGATGACATACCTAAGGATGTTATTCAAGTCCCTTTGGGGGATCTGAGCAGACCAGAATCAGTTGATAAATGGAGAATGTATGAATGTTCTCCATTTCTCTCTTCCCCACCTTCAGGCACACAAAAGGGAAACCTAGCAGAAAACTCAATAAACAGAGAGGTCAGGATTCCTTTTCCAACCTACTACTACCCTTGCTGTGTGACCTTGAATAATTCACTTGACTTCTCTGATGCTCACTTGCCTTACTTAGAAAATCAGGAAGGCTGGGCGAAAGCAGCCCTCAGATGCCTTCTAGACCCAAAGTCTAAGATGCAAATAGGCAGTTCTGTCTTAAAGATGGTGCACTGCCAATATGAAATGTCTATTCCTAGTTTTGTTTTTTAAAAATAGAAAGTTTTTGGGACGCCTGGGTGGCTCAGTTGGTTAAGCCGCTGCCTTCAGCTCAGGTCATGATCTCCGGGTCCTGGGATTGAGTCCTACATGGGTCTCTTTGCTCAGCGGGGAGTCTGCTTCTCTCTCTGCCTCTGCCTGCCACTCTGCCTGCTTGTGCACTGTCTCTCTCTCTCTCTCTTCTCTCTCTGACAAATAAATAAATAAAAATATTTTTAAAATAAATAAATAAAAATAGAAAGCTTTCTTTTCTCTGATAATAAAATTTCCATAAGAGACTCTTAATCTCAGGATAAAATCTAAGGGTTGCTGGAGTGGAGGGGGTTGGGAGGGATGGGGTGGCAGGGTGATGGACACGAGGGAGGGTATGTGCTACAGTGAGAGCTGTGAATTGTGTAAGACTGATGAATCACAGACCTGTACCCCTGAAACAAATATTATATGTTAATAAAAATAATTAATTAATTAATTAATTAATATTTACACACTGAAAAAAGTGGAAATTATTTTTTTTAAACCCTATAACTGAATCACCTGGAGTCAGAACTACTGTTAGCATCTACTTCTTCTTTAGATGCTTTTCCAGGATTGTGGGCACCCCCCCCAACACACACACACACACCCACATTCATTTTTTTTTTAAATGTGAGATTCCTTGCATACACGCTGTCATTTTTAGTTAACAATACTGTAGTCCATATTATTTTATATTTCATATTAATAAATATAAGGGAACAGAATTACATGCACACAATTTGTTTTCCCAACTGGAAAACTTTCACATGGTTTCTAATTTCTTGCTCTCGCGGACAATGTTGCAGTAACTATCCTTACGTTCGACTTCATTATGTCTTTACCTTAAAGTCTACAAAGCAAGATTTAGTCTACAAATCAAGACACAACTCATTCCCTTTCTGTGCAGAAGGTTAAAAAAATATCTTTTCAAGTTTCAGATAAAGGCTCTCTTAATAGCAGTCTATGGGTCACGTGGCCAGTCCCGAGGACACAGGGCGCGGAGGAGACCCAGTCCGTGGGAGGGTCTGGATACAACAGTTGGTCTCTTCAAGGAGGCCACACAGAAACCTCAGGCTCAGCTTTTGGACACCCATGATCTCTTCGCGAAATGTTTTTTAGGCCGCGAGGTGGGACGGACTGACAGCACCACAGGGTAGCGGGCGGAGTCCGGGCAGCCCCGCCCCAAAGGACACTGTTTACGGTTTGTGCTTCTGAAAACAATACCATCACCAAACACAGTCCCACCAAACTGTGCTGAACACAATCCAACTTAGATGAAAATTATTGCATCTGCCTCCTGCATTGAAAACTCTTCTTTGCAAATTCTAATAGTCGCTTCAACATTCCCAAGTAATTAACATTCTCAAATAATTTGATTTTCTTTTTAAAAATTTCTAGTGATCAGCAAACAGTATAAAATGTTTGTCTTTTCACTGACGCCTCTATTTTTCTGACTTAAAATTGTGACACTGATCCAAATACGCTTTGCAAATGTTACAGGAAGCATTGGGCTCCATTTTATAATTATTGTTGTTTTTATAATTATTGTTGTTTTCATGTGTGCACAGTCTCACAAACATATACCTATACCCATGCCTAAAATGTAACTGATATGGGATATATTCTGTATCAGATGTATAGGAGAGGGGAGGCATTCTACATTGATGAAAATTCAGCAATATTCCTGGAGATTCACATAATTTTATTCTCGGAAGAGCCTGCCATTGATCATTTCCAATCCCTGGAGAGGATGGATTAAGAAGGTTAATTGGCTTGTCCAGGTCAGTCACTCCCAGTCCAGGGTTTTCTTTTCTGCTCTGAGCTTTTCTGCAGAAACCCCATAATTAATGTAGAGCAATGACGTGCATTTTACACTCTGCGACACCAGGCAGATCCTAGATCATTTTATTCATTAACAAACTCAAACTAGAAGAAGTAACTTAGTGAAATTAAAACACCTTTAAAAGACAGTATAGATTACCCTGTCTATTCCTTTAAGCTTCATGATGTTGGAGTTTAGAAGCAGATCTAATAAGAGCCAAAAATGTATTTGGGAAACAACCTAGGAACAAGCTGCGAAACCGGGGAAGTATTTACGATGTCCGTTTAAGATGTCCCGCCTGCCGTGAGTGGAGGTTTCCAGGTTCGGGCTGGGAAGGGAAGTGGTAACTGACAACTGATGGGACATTACTGCGATCAGGAGAAAGCAGTTGCATAGAAAGGGCAGGAGCAAGGGTCCCTGATTCATCCTTAAAGCCAGTACCCCCATTAAAGAAGGGAAACGTGGCGTGAAGACTACCTTCATGGGTCTTCATGACAGCCACTCTTAAACACACGCACGATCCGCAGCCTCTTGTTTCTGAACACATGGAAAGATCTATTGGCCAAACTGAACTGCAAGTTATTAACACCTCCCCACGCAAGTTGTTTAACGGCTCCTTTTGCTCATAAAGTACTTTCACATCAATATGTACCACCACCCCCCACCCCCAACAGATGTGCTGTCATCGAGTTGGAAAAGTTGCCTTGTAAACCATCAGGGGACTTATTTATAAAATCCAGCAGGAATGGCAGTAAAGAGGAAGATCAATTAACTTGGCTGTAACTTCTGCCACTGTAAAGACTTTATCATATTAGATAGATATGTGTGTCATATCCAAAATACTGGGGGTGGGGGATCCTCACCTCCTCCTCAAACAGCTGGCCGTGCTGACTTGCACCCAAATTTGCTGTCTGTAAATGTTGAGGACTGAAACCTTAGTTGGGTGGAATTTAAAGTGACCACCCACTGAGCCGGGCAAACTATCAGCCCACCACCAATACCCCATAGGTGGTGTTGGAAGCCAAATTCACATTCCTGATTCAAAAATGTGCCTTTTTAATTAAAGTCAGGATTTCCCAGTCTTCCCACTGGTGGGAATAAGCAATAGTAGGCTTCCAGTATATCAGGCATTTCAGGCAAGATCCTGCCAGATTCACTAACCAGAAAGGGAACTGCCGTGTGCTCCCTTCTACAAACCACTCATTACCATCTTTGCCCTGATTCTGGAATACGGATCACTTCACTTTCTGCAAAATTTTCAATGTACTATTCTAAACACAGCTACCAGTCACTCACACCAGCTGTGGATCCACAGCAACTTTCCCTATTAAAATATACAAGATCCTATCAGTCCAACCATCCTAAACAAGAAAAGTACTGTGTGGTAGGAAATAAAAATCAGATTAAGTGGAATTTTGTGACACAGGAGACCCCTTTAAGCTTCTGTCTGGCAGGGGGATCAGGAGAGAGGAAGGGTGAGGGGTGCCCTGTCCCCCAATATCTCTCTGGAGTTTTAAGTCCACTTTCTCAAGCTTCTTCCCATTCTTGCTTTCCGTGTGTAGTGTCGTCTGTGTTAATTCTATCCCTGGGTGAGACCCCAGTTCCTAACATTTTTTAGATTCTTGTTTATCAGTGCTGTGAATTGAGCTATCTTGGTTTGTTTACTTAAGGATTAGCTGTTATGGGCAGGGAAGAAATATTAGTTTAACTGGAATGGAGAAACCTGCAGCCACAAGAAAAATAAATCAGAGAAAGAGAGAGACACTAGAAAATGAAGCGTCATTTCACTGTGAGTCAATCACGGTGGGGTTTTTCTCTCTGGTGATTATAAGGACGGGCAAAGAGATCTTAACAGATCAGAATCCAATTCCAACAGACAGTTCTGGGCTTTTAAAATTATTAACTTGACAAACTGCTAAGAAGGTAACAAAAGAATAAGTGGATAGAAGAATAAAATGGGTGATAATTTTTCTCTCTCCCCCACCCCCACAGCACTGGCATTATTAAGCTCTGTGTTCAACGTATGTATAGCCACTTACCGTGACTAATGGGAATAACGTGCTACATTTCATAATACTGATCTCTTTGGCAATTTGAAAAAAACCTCATAACTGGATAGCTATACTTGTGATCTAAAAATGCTTAACCACAAACAACCCTAAAGGAAAATTTTTTAAGAAAAAAGAATACCTTTCTAGAGAAGCAAAGAAACTTTTCAGAATGCTAAGAAAAGAATCCACTCTCTCTCCTTCCCTGTTTTGGGTAAACACTTAATGCTCTCAGATGTTTTCTTCTGCTGAATACTTGTCCTAAGCTTTGCACAGTGGCAGTATCGTAGCCAATGAGGTTTATCCGAGGCGCGATTATTGCTAATTGAATACTTGTCCTACATGCAGTTTAAGATTGTGTTCAAATTTTTCAAAATTCCTTCTACAAGTGTATCCTTGTTTTCCCTAAAAATGGACTCAAACTGTTGCTAGAAACTGGCACAAATGTTAGAAATTCCATCCTCTTTCCAGAAAAGGACCAAGTATGAGTGTGAGGTAATGTTCGTTTTTGGCAAATTCTTATTTCCTCCCCGATTCTGGATGTAATTGTCAGCATTCCCATCAAAGCGCATGGACATCATACACAACTTGCCTCCATATTGTTCCCTGAGAGTTACATGGAACGTCTTCCAAATGCAGAATGTCTGTAAAATTATCTGCAAGCAGAATAAATACTTGTAACATTTTCTATACTGAATCAGGGGAGTTTGCTCTGTAAACAGTAAACCAGGATCCTAAAGCAATGCAGAAGACTATAATCTTAAGAAATCAAAGCTGGGTTTAGATCCTCCTAAGTCATGAACACATGCAGGTGACAGTCTCTATCAAATTCCAAACCAAAACCTTTTCGATTTTTATAATTGATTTTTATTTGTTGCTTATCCAAATAATCTAAAAGGAAACAAAATAACTTACCTATACTCAAATGTACAATCTGATATCATGCATTAGGTCCTAATATTTTGCTGCAAGTTAAATAATTTAGGCAAATCACCTATGCGTTCACCTTACAGAAGGTGTGTGTGTGCTTCTTTGGTTAATTTTTAGCATGACTAGTGACACTTTATAGTTAACATCTGACAACTGATTTCAGTATTTCACACAGAATTGACTGACTCTATTTCCATTTGGAAGAAAGTTTTAAAATTTACCTAAATTTTCATGTCTGCTGTCCATCAGGATAAATAAATAACTTCTCATGAGTCAAGAATTAGGTTTGATTTGAAAGCACAAAATTAAAATGCAAAATACTTTTGGAAATAAAATATTTTGAATGTTTAAGGAGGTAAGTCCTTATAAAACATTCACCAAAACACATCAGTCAGTGCTGTCTTACTTCTGGTATTATGCCAAATATATATATTTTAAGTCATCGCATTATTCTGATTTCCTAAGCTCATCCAAAATCTCCTCTGAAGTTATTATTTATATTTTTTATTGCCCGCATGGATTACACAATGCTTTACATCTTACCCAATAATATCTTCACACTGGCCAACTCGGAGAATACAAATTTAAAACAAAGATCTTGCAAGATACAAGTTATACGTCTAAACGTGGCTGATGCCAATATAGGCCAGGAGTCAGGGGTTAATATGAGCAGAAAGGTCATGGGTGATTCTTGACTGAAACTAAGAACACAGTAATAAAATAAGTACACCAGAGTCGAACAAAAGTACTGTACCAAGATGAACTGTTGAGGCACTCTTCCTGAGTACCGAGACTGGCTTCCATAAAACAAATATCAAAATCAGTCTCATTATTCATCATCCTAGGTCATGTGTTTAGCTACTTAAACGTAGTATACGGCAGTTCTCCCAAGACCAAATATGACACACATAAGTAGGAAGAGGCTTTTATTACGATCACGACTATTACTTTATCATAGTCCTTGGCTTTCTCTAAAATGCAAGCCAATATAAATGAAAACCATTAACACGGATGTTAAGAAGTGAAAACAATTCTTGTAATCCTCAAACGTGACGCACATGTAAAAGATTGATATCTCCATCATTTTTGAAAGAGTTGAAAACTTCTCCTCTTACGAATTACATAATGACCTCACTAAAATAGCTAGAAGAAACAAAGGTGCCCCTGTAAAGTGTCTTTAATATGTGACCCACTAGAGAAGAATTTTATCCAAAGCTCTAGCTCACAAAATTTTCAATCAAGATGCGGGCACTTGATTTTGTGGCTGAGGGCAATCTCCCCACCAGGTTTTCTCAAAGATGGCTGATGCAAACAGCACCTCAGAACTACATTAAAAATGGTTGCTCAGATTAAATTATGCAAACGTACTTGCAAAATAACCTGCTCAAGTTTCAGCGCATTTAAGATGGAACTGCAAAGCATTTGCCATGTTACGCCTGGTTCCAGTGGAATTTCAGCGGGTTCTGAGGGGAGCAAACCCCAAATCATCCTCAAAAAGGACGTTTTTGAAATGTAAGTGCACAAACATCCAATTCCATGGGTACAATCACCGACTGGCGTTCAACCTGTCCTCTGAACACTGATCTGTCACCAATGCAAAACAAGCAGATCCATCACGCACTTCTTGAAGTCTCCATCCTGGGCTCTTAGCAGAAGGGGGCATCTTTGAAAGGTTCCTAGCTACTAAAGTAAGATATTCCAGAGATAGAATTTTAATAAAATTGGTTAACAGGGTAGATCAGACACCTATCTCCAAAGATATTTCTGTGAACATAAAATTCCTAGCTTTTTCCGAATTAAAAGTAAATTCTAGGAAAACGCATGGTGATTACAGTATTAAAGCAAACTCAATAAATTTAATGGGTAGCCTAACCTCAAGCCACAGAACACTGGCTCGATGGCACATTAGATGTTTTCCAATTAATAACTGGTCAATTAGTTTTTTTTTTTTAGTCAAGAAACTTTAGATTTTAAACATATTTTTCTCTGTTTATATTTATATTAAGAACTAAAAGATACATTTTAATTAATGATATGCTTAAACTGTCAATCATATGCAGTTAAATCTTAGCTTAAATAATTTGCAAAACAAGAGGAACAAAATAACATTTTCATGTTCAAGGAGTTAGCAATTTGTTAGTTGTTAAGAGTCAGATAAAATCGAATTAAAGCACAAAGTTATCACAGATGGAAACTTTAGTATTCCACCAGTCAAAAAAGGGGAACCATTTTGTTCAGAAATATGACACCCGCGTTTTTTTATGTCAAACTTGAATTTTCACTATTCTCTCTATTCTTTCTAAAGTCAGTCTTTAAAGCAGGATTTAAGTGCCATTTACTTCCACTTACAACCCATTACTGGTTATTTCTCTTACTGCATTTTCAAACGTTTATGTAACTCAAAGCATCATTATCGCAGCGCTGGACCCCCTCCCCCTTTCCACCCGGCTGATTTTGCTGTACGTATGTGCATTTCTCCAGCATCGTCAATTTCACCCAAGCATTCATCATTCAGACTTTTCCCCACTTCTTAAACCAGTTTTGACTTCAGTACAAGCTGAGGGAAGCCTTCAGAAAATAAAGGTCCTTCAAACAAACCAACGTTCTAGGCCTTAAACTTTCAAACAAAATCTCGGAAGAACCAACAAAACATCCCCGTTTTACTGTTACTCCCCCCAAAATGGGCTGAAAGACCTTCTCAGAGCCTGTGGACCACCCCCAACCTACTCACGCGTCGGGAAGGCCACCTCCTAAGATTTAGCACAGCACCCAAACCGCAAGATGGTAACAGTCATGCGAAACCGTGGCGCGGCTAAGAACTCTTCTTCGCAAGGGCCTCCTTGAAAAGCTTAAACACTTCTTTCAGGGCGAAGCAAATTGTGCTGTTTACAGACCCTCACCATTCTCGCCCCCCATGTCAGGGGCCGACTACCCCCAGGGGCACCATGAAAGGCGGCTGCTTCGGGGCGGCATTTTTCTTACACACCCTCACGGGTGCACACACACTCACGCACGGCTCTCCATACATTGCAGCGGCCTCTGGGACCAGAAAGATGAACTAGAGTGTCTGGGCTATTTTCCCCCAAATTGAGCTATTTTGATTCAAAATACCCAGTAACGTCCCTGAAGGGAAAGAGGATAATTATGGAAAAACAAAATTATTTTCCCCAAATAACTTGGCTTCCCTGTCCCCGACCTCACGAATAGCCGGAATGACACCGACTCCGCCGAGAGAGGACAGAAAAACTTCAAACGCAAGGCGGCCGCGCGGAGTTCAGCAGCGACGCGAGAGATGAAGCCCCACACCGGGGCGCCCGGAGCGTGTCCCCCAAGCACACCCGGGGTCTCCCCTCCGCTTTCCCTCCTCTTACTTTTGGATGATCTGCGGTAGGCCGGCTGGGGGCGGCGGCGGCGGCGGTGGCGGCTGCATTCCTCTCGGGCCTGGGGGCGCAGTGGGCGCGGGGGGCGCAGGGGGCGCCGGAGCCCCCGGCACGCTGCGGGCATCTCTGTCCGGTTGCTCGGGGCCGCTGGGATCCGCGTCCTGGCTCATGGTTGCGGCCAGCACCATGTGAGGCGACACCGGCCCCGGGCTCGAGGCGAGAGAGCGCGCGCGAAGGGCGGCCCCGGGGCACGGGCGGTCACTGGCCGGGGTCCCCGTGCCCAGTCCCCTTGTCCTTCCCGGTGGCGCGGGGAGGAGACGCGAGGGGCGGGGAGGAGGCAGTCCCGGCGGCGCCGCCTCCTCCTCCTCCTCCCGCCGCTCCCGCTAGCCCCGCGGGGCCACGCGGGGGCGGGGGCCAGGGGGCGTCTCCCGTCCCGCAGGAGCCGCTCGGCCCCCGGGGCTGCTGCGCGCCGGGGTGGTCCGGGGAGCTCTGTCCGCGGACCCGGAGCGTGGCCGGCGGAGAGCGGCGCGGCGCACGCCACCCGCCGCCGTGCGCCCTCAGAATGCGCGGTCCGGCTCCCCGCAGCGCAGCGCAGCGCAACTGCGTGAGGCGGGGAGACGCACACCGGCCGGCGGCCGCCCGCGGGGCTCTCGCTTCTCCGCGGGGCCGGGCGGCCTCGGGGTTGTCCCGGAGGATCGCGCGCGCCCGAGAGGGGCGGACGGAGCGCGCCCGGGGCGTCCGCGCGCAGAGCCCATGCTAAGTGAGCTTGGCACCTTCCGGCGTCTGGAGCCTGGCCAGCGCCCCTCGGCTGAAGGGCCCGACCAGGCGGGGGAAAAGCCCGGACCCTCTCCCAGCTCGGGCGGACCTGTAACCCCGGGTCTTAGATGACCAGGCCCGAGGCTCTCCAAATGGGCAGCTGCAGCTGCCGATTTCAGGGGTCTCCAGAAACTGCCGGTGGGGCCGCCGTGGTTCCTCTTCGTTCTTCTCTCCTCTCTAAAAGACCCGCTACGATCCCGGGAGCGCAAAGACAAAACCAAGCAGACGCTTTATTCTTGTTATTTATTGGCGAGATCTCAGTGGACACGTAAAGGATGAAAAGGAGAGAGTTCGCCTACATCGTGCCGCCACCGCAGCGTCTGCAGTTGGGTTCGCGGTCGGGGCGCCGGTATGCGCCGGTTCACCTGCACACACCAGCTCACAGCCGTGGGCGGCATCTTGCGTGGAGGAGCTACCCCTCGAGGAGCTGCTTAATGTTCTGGCCGAGGGCGGAGATCTGGGAAGGCACCTGGGGCCGCAGAAACATCTAGGAGCTGGGCAGAGCTCACGGAGAGTGGTTATTCCGAAGATCCTTGCCGTGAATTGGCGCACTAGCTTTCTAAATCCTGACATTGGCCGTCCTGGAGAAGCAAGGAAAAAGCATCCTTTGGGTACCTTGGAAGCCAGAGGGCAGGCCGGGGTGCCCCATGGTCTGGAAAGAAGTTTGCTGCGGGTCTCAAAAACCCACTCCTATTCCTCTCACAGCCACGTGAAGGAACATCCTGGGGGTGGGTTCTCTGGAACATGGCAACTGATGGAATTCCCTGAACGATGCTTTCTTCCCTCCCCAGACTGTGAGTTTCTGTCAACTTCCCCTCCAGGCTCAGGAAACTAAGCCTCCCTTGATTTCTGCCACGCTACCTGGATCTTTACCCCTCCCTCCCTCTCTCTCCTACAGATAAAAATGTCCTATCCACTTTCTTTTCCTTCCTTCCTTTCTCTCTCCCTCCTTCTCCTACAAATAAAATGATACGCCAATTGCTAGTATTAATTAAGATCATCACAATTCATAAACTCGAAGTCTCACAAAAAACCCAGGTAACAAGGTATTGATTCTTGTCTCCATTTCACAAATGAGGAGGTGTCAGGGCTATTTTTCCCCTGTACATGGTTAGTAAGAGGCCATCCAGAAGAGTCTTCTGAGGCTGAGCTGTTAGTTCATTATCTCTGGTGTCTTTTTCTTCCTTCCTTCCTCTCTAGGATTTTATTTATTTGAGAGAGAGAAAAAGAGAGAACATGAGGGGTGGAGAAGAGGCAGATGGAGAGGGAGAGGCAGACTCCCCACTGAGCCTGCCGTCGGGCTCCGTCCCAGGACCTTGGAATCAGGACCTCAACCTTAGTTAACCAACTGAGCCACCCAGGCACCCCCATCATCGCTGGTTTCTATCACTAAAGTCCTGACTATGGTTTCCATAAAACTCCACATTCCATTGCCTCTCTCCCCACTCCCACCTTGGTGGAAGGAATTAACTGAAATTAACATTGCACCTCTCCTGGAAACCAAAGTTAAAACTTTCCGTCTGCTGCCATTGAACTGTCCCTCTGAGAAGCCCCCAAAAGGGATGTGTAGTCAAAAAGACAAACCTGCATTTATTAATGGAGTGATTCAACATCTGAGTGTCAGTTATCAAATATGTAAATTGGGAGCCATGAGACCTGACTTGCACAGTTGCTAACAGGCTTAGGGGTCATATATCTTGCATATTTGGTGTGGGAAGTATCAATCCAGAAGTTATTATAAACATGATCCCTTACATTCCAACCTTATAGCCAAATAGAACAACAGATCTCAAACTTCGGGAAGCTGAGTGTCTAGGAGCCACACTATTGATATAACTATATCCATTCCTATAACTCTTTTACTGGCAAAAAAGAGAAAGAGAGGCCACATTATATGAACGCAGCTTTCTACAACTCAAAAATCATGTGTTAGTGTATGTGACAAAATAGTAACAGTGGGTACATCTGAGTATTCATTGGGCATTTCTTTGCATCCTCTCTGTAAATTTGAAATTTTCACAAAATAAAAAAAATTTTAATTAATAATTCACAAGGTGTTTTTCAGAAATCCCACCTAGAGCTTCCTATTTGCAATTTACATGTTATGTCCTACCTAAAATTTAAATTGAAGCAGATGCAAACCGAGAGGGAAACACTGTAGCAAAAACCCAAAGCTTGTTCATGTTCTACCTCTAATCCCCACACCATGTTGTCCGAGATCACCTCAAATAAGCATTTCCACTTTGCAAATCAAACATTCATTGTATTAAGCAGTTCCAATGAAAAATGCTTTTTAATTTATGTTTTCTCACTTCTTTCCAGGAAGAATGAAAGAGATCCCCAGCTGGAGTTACAGCCATTTAAGAAACCAGAGCAGTCTTGCTTTTGTCTGCCCTGTGCCCTCACCCCTCCACCCAACACCCCCCACCACCACCACCACGCCAGGGCATTCACAGTTACCAAAGCGAGAAAAGGACTGTGTGAGTCACCTTGACAAATGGGGAGCGTGACTGGGAGGTAGGGGCTGCTAACATTTCTCTTTGTTCCACTCTGTGGAAGCATCCTGTCCCTCCTGATCCACCAGTAAGCTAGGATCAGACAGTGAGACTTTCTGCTGTCTATGAATATATTGAACATGTAACAGGGGTCAGCTGCTAAGTGCTTTCTTAGATTCTTACTTCATACTCCCAATAATGCATGAGGTAGTTCCTGTTATCCATGTTTTAGAATCGAGAAAACCGAGGCTCCAACAGCTGCAAGAACTTGCCCAGGTGCCCTGGCTTCGAAGGGGCAGAAGCAGGACAGCAGGTAGGTGGACCTGACGCCCAAGCCTCTCTCTGCTGCCTCAGTGACAGCTGTGGAGCCCATGCTTACCTCTGCAGTGATGCTGCCTGTGTCTTCCAGTCAGTGTAAATTGCCACCAGCCTGGTGACTCACCTCGGCACTCACGTTTCTCCAGATCAGCAAATGAATGTGGGGGGATCCGAACTGACATCTTACAAGCAAGAAAACTTGAGGAAATTAAGCATCTTGGCAAGGTGGCAGGAGGGTAAGGGAAATAGAACCCTGGTCTCTGTTATGACTCGGTCATTCTCTAACTTGCCAGGGACTCTAGCTCCCTGGCTTGCTTCCTAATATTAATCAGTGTTTACTGGGCTCCAGACACTAGTTCTGGGAGGTTTTTCATGCTTTATCCCATTTAATATCACTGTTTTTTAGACAGAGAAGCTTGAACCTGTGGCCAAGATCACTGGGATAATAAACAATGGTGCCGATCTTCAGACCCTGGTCCAACTCCCTGCAGCCTCCCTGTGGAGGAACTAGCCTACTTCTCCATGGGGATTATAAACATTCATCTCTGCAGATAAGATCACTTAATGTGTACTGCTCTTCCATTCGGCTATCGTTATTGTGCTTTTTAAATAACAGTTTTACTTACTAGTTTGTAAAGTGTGATAATTTTCACCCAAAGCTGGTGAATCTGCAGAACACAGACATTCTTGTACGCTATGGGCGAAAATGTCAGTTGCGACCACCCCTTTGGAAGTGAGCTGGTACCATCCATGAAAATTGCATAGGGGGACTGGGTGGCTCAGTCAGCTGAGCATCCGACTCTGGATTTCGGCTCAGGGTCCTGTGCGCTTATGTGTAGCAACAACCAAAGCCTCACATACAAGGTTGGAAACAACCATAGTGGCAAGCAGTGGAGGACTGGCTGCATCAAGGGTGGTCCTTACACACAAAGGAATACAATGTAGACCTTAAAAAACAAGGGGCAAATCTATGTGGGCTTCTAGGGAAAAATTTCCAAGATGTGTTACTAAGGAGAAAATTTAAGTTCCGCGACAGTATGATTCAATGTATGTTGATTCTAAAGCATGTATGTATGTAAAATCAAAGATCATTAAATATGATATAGGAAATTTATTATTAACAGAAACAACCTCTAGGAATTGGGATGGGGCAGGAACTTTACCCTTTTGTGATTTTTTTATATTGTTTGACTATTTGAAATAAAATTTTATTGTAGTATATGTATGGTTTGAATTTTTTTTAAATCAGGAACACGTATTGTTTTTAATCAACAACAAAATCTAATTACTTATTTCTTCAACTGGTAATTCTTAACAACAATTAGCACATTAATAAGATATTTATTTTTATTTTTTATTTTTTTTTAATATTTTATTTATTTGACAGAGAGAGAGAGATCACAAGTAGGCAGAGAGGCAGGCAGAGAGAGGGAAGCAGGCTCCCTGCTTGATCCCAGAACCCTGAGATCATGATCTGAGCCGAAGGCAGAGGCTTTAACCCACTGAGCCACCCAGGTGCCCAAGATATTTATTTTTAAAGCAAAAATTCATCTGGAAGAATGAAGAAGAAACACTCTGGACAGTGTATCATCCAGAGTTGTTTTTGATATCTTAACAACCCAGTAGAGCTAGTCGAATAATTAATTTATTAAGTTGCCAGCAGTCATGTTGCTAGTTAGAATTTACCAGTTTGACAATTATGGGTAAGTATTAATCAACCTATCGAACTTAGTTACAACATATTGACTGTTATCCGGGGGTTAATGATCACAGTTACCGGCTTTTTGGTTGTTTTTATTTTTGTTTTTCTGAGTATTACTCTATGCCAGGCTGTCCTAAGCACACTCTATTTCTCATTTAATTCTTACAATCACCTTCCTTACCAGATGGTTGTTTTTACGCCCATTTTACAGGTAAGAAAACTAAGGCCCAAAGAAGGTCAGCCACCTGGCCAGCTGTTAAGTGGAGGGGCTGAAGATCTAATCCTGGTCTTCATTCCTCCTGGGACCGAGCTTTTAACTACCCCACGCGGTGACATGGGTGCTTCTTGTTATAATGGGCTTTTGAGACCAGATGCTCGTCTGTTAAATCCTGGCCAGATATCTCCAATACCTGTCTCTAACATCTCTCTTTTTGGTCTCTTGCCTCTCCACAGAACCTGACTTCTCTTTTCTATCAACAGTGCCCCACCCCCGCCCAGGTGAGCTTTATCTATATGCTGGCACCCCTCTCAGAGCTGTAGCATAATCTTTTACTTGAATTCCTTGGAATCCCTGTAAATGTTTTCAAACAATCATAAAATAAAATCCTGTGTGTGCTGGCTTCACGAAGGATTACCTCTCTGAGAACCCGGGAGAGGCAGTGGCTGAAGGATGCTGTTTAAAAATAATATGGTTACTCATGGAACTGGATTCACATTTGAATTTGAAGGAGACAGTCAGGGAACTTTAGCTGAGGAAAAGTGAGGACATGACCCAGGAGGTTCTTTTCTGCCTAACAACTCACAGAGAGTGTCCCTCATTGGCTGTGAGGAAAGGCTTAGCTTCCATCTCCCTGGTGGCGGTGGATTTGTCATCTCGGCCCCTCCTCCTCTAATGAGCTGCACAGGTGTTGTAGTATAATCCGTGTAGCAGGTGACTGGGGGTCGGGAAATCCAGCTTCTGGACCACGAGGTCTATCGATCATCCCTGAACAGAAACGCAGTTATCCCAAACCAGTAGTGACATCAGCATCTTTGCCTCCCCTAAAAGCATCATTGCCCCAAGCCCAGGTGCCTTCAGCTCTGTCCTTCCACCACTGGTTCAGTACCTGGCCTCGAACCAACACTGTGGACTGAGTTCAGAATCCGAGGGGGCCCAGAGCAGGAGAGGCAGGGTTACCTGGGCATGGCTTCCTGGGAGACAATTTTGAGCTACGCTTTGAAGGATCCAGAAAATGACTTGATCTCCTTTGCTATTTCCCAGAGAAAGCCAAGCAGCAGCAAAGGATAACGGGTGTTATAAAACAAGTTGCAGCTGAATTTTTTTGGAGGAGGGATGGGAAATGATGGCGGTATGAAATGAATGTGGGAGAAATGTTAGCTGGTGGCTATTTGCATGATTTAAGTTCCATGGGGCTCCGCACCCCCCGTGGAGACCCAGCTTCTACACGGCTTGCTTAATCCCTGGGGAATGTCACTGTCATTCAGAGGCTGGTAGTGTGACTCCAGGCCCCAGCCAAGTAAAAGAGCACTTCTCAGAGTCAGGGGATTCCTTTATCGAGTCCCTTCCCCCAACCATCTCCTCTGTCTTCTCTTATCACCGGGGCTGTCTGTCTGTGAGACAGTTGGTCGTCAGGGAATAAACATCTCAGGCTGTTTGCCCACCAGCTCAGGGATCAGGTGACCATTATGGAAGGCAATACTGGAGGCCCTTGCATGCCAGTGTGACGCCAGGAACAGTGAGAGCCTGTGATGTGCTGACCTCACTGAGCGGGCACCCATGCAGCTGGCCTGGAGCTGGTGGACTGGTGCCACTCCCTAATGTGGCACCTTTGGTCATCCCAGGGCTACCCCAGGCAGTAGACCTTGCCTAGCCCCTCTCTGCAGAGACTCTGGAGTTGGAAGAGCTGGATTAGAAACCCGGACCTAGGATCTGTTAGCTGCATGGCTTTAGGCAAGTTGCTTTACCTCTCAGAGCCTTGGTGTTTCCATCTGAAAAATGGGAATAACAGTGCCCACAGGGTAAAGTTACTGTGTGGATTAAATATAAAGCACTTAGGGGGTGCCTGGGTGGGACAGTCGGTTAAGCGTCTCCTTTCAGCTCGGGTCATGACCCCACAGTCCCAGGACTGAGCCCCGCATCAGGGTCTGCTTCTCCCTCCAACCCTCCCTCCTCTCATGCTCACTTGCTCTCTCATTCTCTCAAATGAATAAAATCTTTAAAGAAAAAAAAAAAAGGTTTACTTTAAGATTGTATTTATTTATTTGACAGAGAGAGAGCACAAACAGGGGGAGCTGGAGGTAGAGGTGGAAGAGAGCAAGGAGCTCAGGGCAGAGCTCGATCCCAGGACTCTAGAATCATGGCTGGAGCCAAAGGCAGGTGCTTAACTGACTGAGCCACGCAGGCGCCCAAAGGTAAGCCATCTTAAAAAAAAAAGAAAAAGAAAAGAAAAGAAAAGACTTAGGAGGTTGGCAAAAGGGTTTACACTTTCAGCTATAAGGTGAATAGGTCTTGGGGTGCCCGGCAGGCTCAGTGGGTACAGAATGCAATTCTTGATATTGTGGTCGTGAGTTCCAGCCCCAAAATGGGCATAGAATTTACATCAAAAAAAAAAAAAGATGAACAGGTCTGGGAATCGAATGTAAAACATGGCGGACGTGGACTGTGGGGGTGGAGCTAGATCTCGTGATCCTGAGGTCACAACCTAAGCCAAAACCAAGAGTCAGACACTTAACACACTGAACCACCCAGGTGCCGCTGTGGTTGGCAGTTTTTAATGTAATGATTACATGGGGGAATCAATGCTCATAACACACAGCCTTCTCTTGAAAGGGGGAGATGCTCTGAGCCAGGATGTCAGTCACCTTCTGCATGTAAAACCCCAGGGTGAAAGGAGAGACCTGCAGGAACCATCTGGAAAGTAAGCAGGGGAAAGGGAGCATTGTCAGAAGGACACACTGTGGTAAGAGACTCCCAGGCCTCGGCTTGCGTCCTGGTTCTGCCCCTTTGCCAGTTTCAGGACCCTGGGCTTGCTTCGAAAGTTCTCCGCCCTCATTTGTCCTCAGCCATGACACGGGGATAGCAAATGTTTCCTTCTTTTCACTGTGAGGCTGAGCACAAGGCTGGCCCAAAGTCACCTCTCAGTACAAGTGTCTGTGATGACAACTTGCTTGGTCACACTACTCCAGGCAGCTCAGAAAATTCGAACGCAGTGAGGAGAGGGCACCTGAGAGTGTGAAGGGTGAGAGGTATGGTTGGGTTTGGTCTTTGGAGGTAGGGGATTCCTGGGGTGTTGCCTTCTCCTTGGAATATCTCACTGAGTGAGATGATTTAAAGAATTATCTCGGGGACGCCTGGGTGGCTCAGTTGGTTGGACGACTGCCTTCGGCTCAGGTCATGATCCTGGAGTCCCGGGATCGAGTCCCGCATCGGGCTCCCAGCTCCACAGGGAGTCTGCTTCTCTCTCTGACCTTCTCCTCGCTCATGCTCTCTCTCACTCTCTCTCAAATAAATAAATAAAATCTTTAAAAAAAAAAAAAAAAGAATTATCTCGTGATTTAAAGAATGACTTCTGGGGCACCTGGGTGGCTCAGAGGGTGAAAGCCTTTGCCTTCGGCTCAGGTCATGATCCCAGGGTCCTGTGATCGAGCCCCACATCAGGCTCTCTGCTCAGCAGGGAGCCTGCTTCCCCCACCCACCCCGCCTGCCTCTCTGCCTTCTTGTGATCTCGATCTGTCAAATAAATAAATAAAATCCTAAAAAAAAAAAAAAAAGGACATGGTCATTAGGTGGGCCTAATCCTACGTGACTGGTGTCTTACGAGAAGAGGGCCATTTAGACATAGATGACACAGGGAGGAGCCCACATGACGACGTGACAGCAGCTGCAAGTCTAGGAGCAGCGAGCATTGGCAGTTAGCCCCAGAAGCTAACAAGGGTTCTACCCCGCGTCTCAGATGGCCCTGCCCACACCTGGATTTCTAACTTCTGGCCTCCAGAACCGTAGGAATCCATTTCTGTTGTTTTAAGCATGCTAGTTGGTGGTACTTTCTTATAGCAACCGGAGAAAAGTCATACAGGGAGGACAGGATCTGGGGGAAAAGCGGGAGCTAAGGGATCTTGTTCCCTTGATCTGAGAGCCCAGAAAACCAGATGCGGGAATGCACAGCCGGAGGAGCCTCTGAGAGCTGCGTTCAATTCCAATTCCAGGGCCACCAAGGAAGGCAAGACATTGGACCAAGTGATAGGAGGCAGAGGAGGATTCTACACAAAGACGTTGCCTCCGAAGACCTGGAATTCTGGGGTGGTTTTTAGTTCCACTATTGGTTTGTCTGTGGCAGTAGCGTTAGGGACATTGGCTTTAGAATCACACAGACCCAAGTTCAAATCCTGGCTCCGTGTGTTACTAGCCGTGTGGCCTTGGATGTGTTACCCAGCTACCGTGTGTTTCAGTTTCCCCACGGTGAGGTTCATAGGGTCATAGGCTGTCATGAGAGTCGCAATGCTGTATGACACGTAGTACGCCTTCAGGATTCACCTGTAGAATGGATAATTTATGTAAGTGTTTAGCACCATGTCTGCCAAAGTGAGGTGCCCAGGGAAACGGACGCTGAGGCAGAGATGGGGCATGGCAGGTTGTGCTGCTCTGGGGATCGATACTTGTGGAAGTGAAGAGGAGGCACCGTTGGGCAGAAAAAGAAACGGGCTGTGATCAAGTCTTGGTAGAGACCTCAGGCAACCCTGTGGAAATTCTGAAGCTAGGGTGACCCTTCAGAAGTGACAAAATAGTTCTCGGCATTTCCACGTCGGCATCCCCATGCCTCCCCCACCCAGCTCATCCAAGCCTAATAGAAAAGTGAGTGTGCTTCATCCAACAATCCTAACGAAATCCTTCTTACATCTCTTTGGCTCTGACTGGGTCATGTTCCTATTCGTGAACCCATCTATGGCCAGATATGTGATACCCTCGTTAGCTAAGCCCGAGGCACAGTCTCACGTCTGGTATCAGACGTAACATTGACACCACCTGAAGCAGGTATGTTGGAAATTAGGGAGTCTGGGGGTGCCTGGTTGGCTCTGTAAGAAGAACACGCCACTCTTGATCTCAGGGTGGTGAGTTCAAGCCGCACATTGGGTGTAGAAGTGAAAGGAAGGAAGAGAGAGACAGGGAAGGAAGGAAGGAAGGTAGGTAGGTTTGGTTGGTCGGTCAGAGTCTGTGATTCCCTTGGTGGAAAATCTAAGGGTGCCAAGAATGAGTGAAAGCTGGACAGCAAAAGCCTGACAAACATCGATTCTTTAACTGGAAAGGATGTTAATGGGCAAACAGCTTCTGTTCGGGCAGGTGCCTACCGAGAATGAACACCATGGTATGGTATGCAACCTGCATTTCAGGGTGTTTGACACAGGACAGTATTCAAAACACGTTTGCTGAAAAAAAAAATAATAATAACCATGTCCACTCAACAGGGCGGAGAAGCACCCACTGGATGATGCTCAAGTTGTTTTAAATCTTAGCCCTAGAGAGGTTTCTGAGCTGTTGGATTGTTTTGTTTCTTATCTAGATGGTGGTTTCATGGATGTAATGATAGACATTCAAGCTATACATTTGTGATTTGTGTCTCTTTCTGCATCTCTTATACCTTTAAAAGTTTCTTTAAAAAGTTAAAAAAAAGGGGGGGGGGCACCTGGGTGGCTCAGTGGGTTAAAACCTCTGCCTTCAGCTCAGGTCATGATCCGAAGGTCCTGGGGTAGAGCCCGGGGCAGGCTTTCTGCTCAGCAGGGAGCCTGCTTCCCCCCCACTCTCTGCCTGCCTCTCTGCCTACTTGTGATCTCTCTCTGTCAAATAAATAAATAAAATCTTAAAAAAAATTTTTTAAATAAAATAAAGTAAGTGGTAGGGCGGCTGGGTGGCTCAGTTGGTTAAGCAGAGGGCTCTTGGCTTCAGCTCAGGTCATGGTCTCAAGGTCCTGGGATGGAGCCCCATAGCAGGTTCCTCTCTTAACAGCGAGTCAGCTTGAGGATTCTCTCTCCCACTCCCTCTCACTCTGCCTCTCCCCTGGTTTACTCTCTCTTTCTCTAAAATAATAAATACATCTTTAAAAAAAAAAAAAGAGAGAAAAAGAAAAGAAATCTCCCTGAGTCTATGGCACAGATGATAAGACCACATTCTTAAAAACGTAAAATAAATTGGGGCACCTGGGTGGGTCAGTCAGTTCAGTGGCCAATGCTTGATTTCTGCTCGTCATGATCTCAGGGTCATGAGATGGAGCCTGCCCACATCGGGCTCCCTGCTCAGCTGGAAGTCTGTTTCTCCTTCTACCCTTCTCCCCTGCTCATGATCTCTCTCTCTTTCTCACTCTCTCTCAAATAAAGTCTTAAAAAAAAAAAAAAAAGAACAACCTCATCAAGGATTATTTTCATAACAATCGTGTTCCCTACACCCTCCTTACTCTCAACCATTCAGATTTCGGTTTTTAAGGGTGTGTCATGAAGATCACCACGGCACCAGTTTTTTTAAATGTGTGTCTCAAGTTAAGCTTCCAAGATTCAGATAACTATTTTTCTGTTCATTTGTTTTTGGTGAACTAGTTGAAAATAAGTGGGAGGCACCATAACAGCTCATCCCTAAATACCAAGTGTTCCCAAAGAACAAGGATGTTTTTCTCTATAACCACGATATTCTTTTTCTTTCTTTCTTTTCTTTTCTTTTCCTTCCTTCCTTCCTTCCTTCCTTCCCTCCCTCCCTCCCTCCTTTCTTTCTTTCTTTCTTTCTTTCTTTCTTTCTTTCTTTCTTTCTTTCTTTCTTTCTTTCTTTCTTTCCTTCTTTTTTAAAGATTTTATCCATTTAGTTGACAGAGAGAGACAAAGCCAAAAGGGAACGCAAGCAGGGGGAGCTGGAGAGGGAGAAGCAGGCTCCCTGCTGAGCAGGGAGCCCAATGTGGGGCTCGAACCCAGGATGCTGGGATCATGACCTGAGCCAAAGGCAGATGCTTAACGACTAAGCCACCCAGGAGCTCCCAACCACAATATTATTGACATACAAGAAATTTAACACTGATATTATAATATAGTATTATTTTCTCTTCATATGTAAATTTTCCCAGTTGTCTAGATAATGTCTTTTATATTTGCTTTTTTTGTTTAAATCTAAGATATGCATTATACGTATTGCATTTGTTATTCTCCTTAGTCTGCTTTATCCTAGGAAAGTTTCCACATCTTTTCCTTTTTTTTTTTTTTGGTCATTTATAACATTGACATTTTTGAAGACTCAAGGCTTTGCAGAATTCTATATTCTGTGTTTGTATCTGTATCATTTTCTCATTGCTGGGTTCAGGTTAAAAAACAGTTTATCAAGAAGACCACATAGGTGGTAGCGTGTATTTTCCATTTCTCACTTGAGGTGGCCTGTTGTGACGGTTGGTTCCATTATTTGGTGAAGCAAAGTTGCCTCTTTTTTTTTTTTTTTAAGATTTTATTTTTTTATTTCACAGAGATCACAAGCAGGCAGAGAGAGAGAGAGAGGAGGAAGCAGGCTCCCTGCTGAGCAGAGAGCCCAATGGGGAGCCGAAGGCAGAGGTTTTAACCCACTGAGCCACCCAGACGCCCCAAAGTTGCCTCTCTTGATTAAAGCAGATCTCTCCCTTTCCCTTTGTAGCTACACGCCATCTTTGGCGCGGACTTGGAGACTAGGAAAGTGTCACATTCCCTAGTGGCTCATTCACCTGGCTGTTTCTGCATCCACTGATGGGCCTTGCTACAACCAGCCAGAAATGAGGGTTTTCTCATTGAATCAACCTTCTACATTTACTAGATGATTCCTTTTGTAAAGAAAGAGCATACTCTGTGCTCCCCTCTGTCTTGTCTTTCTTCTTCTCTCTCTGTCTTTCCCTCTCTCCCTCCCCACCCCCCTCCTTTTCTCACCTGCGTGTGTAAATACCTACATAGCTTATTTTCCCTTTCACAAAAGATATTTCAGGACTGTTGTATGTCTTTTTAAATAAAATTATCTCTTTTGTCCATTTTTATATTGCCCTCTTTTGTATTTTTATACTTGGAGAACTTTCTTCCCCCTCAAGTCCCCTTCATGTACTAGGGAAGTTAGATCTTTATCTCTGATATAGGTGGTGAATGTTTCCACCTAGTTCAGTATTTCTCTCGATTTTTTAAAGATTTTATTTATTTATTTGAGAGAGAATGAGAGGGAGAAGGTCAGAGGGAGAAGCAGGCTCCCCATGGAGCTGGGAGCCTGATGCGGGACTCAGTCCTGGGATTCCAGGATCATAACCTGAGTGGAAGGCAGCCGCCCAACCACTGAGCCACCCAGGCACCCCTTCTCTTTTGATTTTGCTTATTACATTTTTTTTTTGCCATGCTAATGTTGCTTTATTTTTATGCAGAGATATTCATCAATCTTTTCTTTTGTTGCATTTGGATTTTGACTCAGAGTTTAAAAAGTTTCCCTGCCCTGAGATTATTTTTTAAATTCTCCTGTTTTCTTCCGGTACCAGTAGGACTTTCTTTTTTTACACTGAGACCTCTAATTCATTTGGAGTTTATTCTGGTGTACAGGGTAAAGCATGGATCCAATTTTATCTTTTCCACATGGCCAACACCAATTGCCCCAACACCATTTTTTTTTTTAAAGATTTTATTTTATTTATTTGACAGAGAGAGATCACAAGTAGATGGAGAGGCAGGCAGAGAGAGAGAGAGAGAGAGAGAGAGAGGGAAGCAGGCTCCCTGCTGAGCAGAGAGCCTGATGCGGGACTCGATCCCAGGACCCCGAGATCATGACCTGAGCCAAAGGCAGTGGCTTAACCCACTGAGCCACCCAGGCGCCCCCCAACACCATTTTTTAAAAGCAGCTTTTCCTCTGTGATTTATTATCTTTTCATCTGCTAAATTTCCATATGCACTTAGGTATATTTCTGAACTTTCTCTTTTATTCTAATAGTTTATTCATTTACCTATTTTTTTATTCATCTACCAGTGTTAATTATAGATTCTTTTTAACATCACTTACTACTTGACAAACTTATTTTCTCACAGCTCTTCTTTTTGGGGGGTTTTATAGCTACTCTTGCATGTTTATTTTTCTATATAAGTTCTGGAACCAACTCCTCTTGGGGAAAAATGTGGTATTTTTATTAGGATCATGTTAAAATTATAGATGAACTCAATGCGAATTACATCATTATGAGTTGAGTTGTCCCGGCAAAGAACAAGGGATATCTTTTGCTTTACTCCAGTCTCCTTTTATGCCTTTTGGGAGTGTTTTAAAGTTTTCCTCAGAGAGGTTTTGACGATTTTAGCAGTAGCAAATAAAACACTTGACACTCTAGTAGATCAAAGCAAAAGTTTTATTACGGAAAAACTGATACTAGAAGAGAGAACAGAGCCAAGCAAATCACCACGTTGACACCAGCTGCCAGTTTCCCAGCCCAGAGGGACAAGGGACCCGGAGCCAGATGGAGAATTAGCCAGGGCAGAAGATGGCACCCAGAGCTCCTCTCCTGGGACCAGTTATCGCCCTCCTGGTACCTGGGATTGTGATGCCCGAGGGATTCCAAATGACTTACGTAGGTGTCTACTTCCAGGGCCAAGCTTGCCTATTATATACTATGTTTCCTTCTCTGTGACTAAATAATTCATCTTCTAGATGCCTAGTACCACAATATCAGCTAAACAACTCCCTCACAGATTATGCTAGAATGTCCACATCATTCAAATAGTTATTTGTTTATTCCTAAATATTTTCTGCTTTTTTGTTTCTTTACTAAACAGAGGTGTTGCTTTCATTATTTCCTCTAACTGGTTATTGTTCATAGAAATAGAAACATATTTGCATATTTATATTTTCTTCATCTCTATAAAAACGTACACGTATATGTGTATCCTACAGAATTATTTGGTTTGTGTTAGCTTTATCATTAAATTTCTGTGTTTTCTTGGGGCATCTGGGTGGCTCAGTGGGTTATGGATCCAATTCCTGATTTTGGCTCTGGTCATGATCTCAGGGTCATGAGATGGAGACCCACATCCGGCTCTATGCTGGGCGTGGAGTCTACTTAAGATTCTCTTTCTAAGATGGGATCGGGAGGGAGACAAACTATAAGAGACTCTTAATCTCACAAAACAAACAGGGGTGTGGGGGGAGGGGGTAGGGAGAGGGTGGTGGGGTTATCGACATTGGGGAAGGTATGTGCTATGGTGAGTGCTGGGAAGTGAGTAAGCCTGATGATTCACAGACCTGTACCCCTGGGGCTAATAATACATTATATGTTAATTTTAAAAAGGTAATTAAAAAAAAAAAGATTCTCTTTCTAGCTCTCCCTCTGCCCCTCCCCCTCTAAATCAATCCGTCAAACTATCTCTATTCGTAGATATGATATATATAGTTGGATATATATATATATATATATAGTTGAAAAATGCAGTTTTTTTGTTTTTGGTTTTGGTTTTTTTTGTGGAGGGAGAGAGCGCACCTGTGAGCTGGGGGTTTGCAGAAGGGCAAAGGAGGGAGAGGAGATGAAGAATCTCAAGGAGGCTCCAAACCCAACACAGGGCCCATTGCAGGCTCGATCTCACAACCCTGAGATCATGACCTGAGCTGAAATCAAGAGTCGCATGCTTAACTGATTGAGCCACCCAGGTGCCCCAGTATAGTTTTATTTCTTAATTTTATATTTTTAAAAAAGATTTTATTTATTTATCTGACAGAGAGAGATCACAAGTAGGCAGAGAGGCAGGAGGCGGGGTGGGGGGTGGTAAGTAGGATCTTCACTGAACAGAGAGCGGGATGCGGGCCCGATCCCAGGATCCTGAGATTATGACCTGAGCTGAAGGCAGAGGCTTAACCCGTTGAGACAACCAGATGCCCCTTAATTTTAAATTTTATGCCTCTAATAGTTTTCTCTTGTCCGGTTGCTTTGGTTAATATCTCCGATATTATGTTAAATAGCAGTGGACATGCTGGGCATCCTAGCCTTGTTCCTGACCTCATGTGCTTATCCTTTACATAAGGAGTGAAGTATATATTCTAAATATATACATTTATTATATTAAAATGAATTCATTAATTCTTGTTTTAATTTAATGTTTTGAACATGAATGGATATTTCTTTAGCCCAAAAGTTTGTAATATCTATAGATATATATAATTTTTTCATAAATTTATTATTATTATTTTAATATTTCATTTATTTGACAGAGAATAAGAGAGCATAAGCAGGGGGAGCGGCAGAGGGAGAAGCAGGCTCCCTGTTGAGCAGGGAACCCTGTATGGGGCTTGTTCCCAGGACCCTGAGATCATGACCTGAGGGAAAACAGCCGCTTAACTGACTGAACAAACCAGGCGCCCCCATAAATTTATTACTATGGTGAATTACATTAATAAATAATATCAGATCATTCCTGTGTTCCTGGAATAACTCCCACTTGATTATGGTATATTGCTTTTAATGTCCTCCTAGAGTTTATTTGCTAATACTTGGATTTTTTTGCATAAATATTTGTAAGTAAGAATGGCCTAGGGGCACCTGGTTGGCTTAATCAGAGAGTACACAACTCTTGATCTCAGGGTCGTGAGTTTGAGCCCCGCATTTGGTGTAGAAATTACTTAAATAAACCAAAAAAAATAACCCCAACCCTAAAAGGAAAAAAAAAAAAAAAGAATGATCTATACATTTTCTTTTTTTGTTTTTAGTTTTGTTTTGTTTAAGTAATCTCTACCCCCAACATGGGGCTTGAACTCTGAGATCAAGAATCATATGCTCTACTGACTGAGCCAGCCAGGTAACTCTGGGTTTTTTTAATTTATTGTATTTAGGTATCAATGTTATACTTACTTCATAAAAAGAGTTATGGAATTTTCTTTCTTTTTCTATGCTCTAACATTAGGCTTATCTGGTCTTATCAGCACCATCATCCTCGTCAGCACCACCATCATTACCACAAGGACAGCAGAGACATGAACACTGAATGGAGCATTTGCTGTTTCAGGCCCCTTTGGCCTAGGGAATGGCAAACAGGCTTTTGAAAAAGTTACCGTGGGATGAACATGGTTTGTGGTTCTAAATCCCAAAGTATCTGAACCCCTGGAGCCCCTGAATTCTCAAGTTCCATCAAGGGGCCACGAGTGGTGCATGTTTGGTGACCATCACTGGTTTTGCAGATGATAAAATGGTGGCCATTCAGCTTATCCTAGTTTTCCTGTGGTGGTCCTCGGCCTTAATTGGCAGCTGTTCTTCTGACAGTGCCAGCGTTGGGGGAGGGGTGGGCGAGGCTCCCTGTTCTGTGCTCCCTCAACATCCGGGACCTCCCCCATCTCCACCTGCCTTGTGGTTGCCTCTTGCTGACGACAATGCTTAGAAGGCTGTGAGTTGCTCTGTGGAGGCAAAGTCTTACTCACCATTGTCTGGATCTAGCACAACACCTGACAACATAAGAGGTTGCCCATTAAATATTTGTTCAATAAATGAATGAGTAATGCCTCCCTTTGTTATCATTATTATTATGATGATTGCATGTAGCAATTAAAAACAAGCGTAAACAGTATATGGGAACTTAGGAAAATATGTGACAACATTAAGTGATAAGTTAAATTCCTTTTAGTCTCACCTGGAAAATGGGGCAATTAACATCTCTTGTATTGGTTTTGTTCTGTTCTCACTCAAGTGAGACAGAATAGGTAAAATGCTTAGCCCAGTGCCCTCCATGAGCATGTATTTGATAAACGGTAGTGGTTTTGTTATCATTTACAATAATAGTAAGTGAAAGAAAAAAAAAAACCAGAATGAAAATATTTAGGCTGATTTTAACTAATAAAGCAACAGGGGCGCCTGGGTGGCTCAGAGGGTTAAGCATCCAACTCTTGATTTCTCAGGGCCTGTTCAGAGTTGTGAGATGGAGCCCCGTGTCGGGCTCCTGCTGGGTGTGGAGCCTTCTCCTTTCTCCTTCTCCCCCTCCCCCACCTAAAAAATTATATTAAATTAAAAATAACTAATAGGTTAACAGATTTCAACCATTTCTTTTAATGTAACTAAACAATATTTTTTCTATAATTTCAAAAATTTTGTGATTAAAGTAACAGTGACCTGGGTTTATCAGCAGCCCCCCAGCCTCATAAATAAATTAAAAATGAAGTAAAAATAAATATTATGCCCTATTTGCTTTATAAGGTTTCAGGGAATTAAATGAATTTCCAAATGTTCGAGTGCCTTAGTGTAGTCACCTACCTTTTCCGGTTCTTTCTCTCTTCCCTTCACGTCCCCCTCTGGTGTCCTTGGGAAGGGTGACTGGCCACGAGGGAGACCCTGAACAAAAAGGGAGAGTCAGTAATTCGAGTGAAAATCCGTGTGGAGCTGGCCAGGATTTGGGGGTCACGGTGGCCAGAGCTGGAGGGGAACCGGTGAGCAACTCCAGGGCAGAGGGGCCCGCAGACAGCAGCCTGGAATGACTGCCAAGTGGAGATGAAAACCACAGTCGGGGCCCTGGGTTCGGAAGGGCTTCAGAAAGTGCCATCAATGGGGCGCCTGGGTGGCTCAGTGGGTTAAGCCGCTGCCTTCGGCTCAGGTCATGATCCCAGGTCCTGGGTTCGAGCCCCACATCGGGCTTTCTGCTCAGCGGGGAGCCTGCTTCCTCCTCTCTCTCTGCCTGCCTCTCTGCTTACTTGTGATTTCTCTCTGTCAAATAAATAAATAAAATCTTTAAAAAAAAAAAAAGAAAATGCCATTAAGACTCAGAAATGTTCCAAAGAAATGCTGGAGGGGGATGGCCTCCCGCCTCCCTTGGGACCCACCTGTGGCATCGACCAACCAGGGGCGTTGTTTGCTTAAAAGGAACTCAAGCTTCCTACTTCTCTGACCTAAGCCTCCGATGCGCCTTCCTCCATTGCTACTACCGGCTGCTTGGATCCCAACCACGGAGTCCTTGACTCTCTGGCCCCCACAGCCCCAGCCTGAGAAAGACAGAGGTCACCTTCTGCACGTTACCAGAGCCGCAGCAATGGGCCAGCTGGGCAGCTTGATTCCTGTCCCTGGTTGTGTCGCTTTCTGGCTCCAGAACAACACACGTGCTCTGGCCTCTGGGTCCTCCACTCGCCCCCTCCACGAACACACAGGCGGAAAGTGGATTAAGGGACCACTCCTACTTAATGTGAACAGTCACATGTCTCTGGAGTCCTTTTGTCTGAAAAGTCCGGCAGCCTCCTTCACACCTGTTGGCAGAGTATCAGCTTTCTCTGCTTCATTCACTCTGCCTGGGAGAGTCAATCACAGGTTCAGTTACAAAGCCAACAACATTTGGGAAGCCCTGACGGGCATTTTATTTAATCCTCACAAAAGCTCTGCAAGGAAGGGGTTATTACGCTCGTTTTTTTAAACAAGAGAACTGGGTCTCAGAAAAATTCAGAAACCTGAACAAGATTATACAGCAGAGCCAGGATTCAAAACTGGGGCTCTGGCCTCCTAAGAGCCTGGCTCTTTCTACTACACCAGAATTTAGACACAGAATGTTGGGTTTCCTTCCTTCCTTCCTTTTTCCTTTCTTTCTTTCCTTCCTTCCTTCCTTCCTTCCTCCCTCTTTCCTTTTTTTTTTTTTTTTTTTTAATAAATTTGTGTTATTGTAAGCCATTGAGTCTGTGGCAATTTGTTACAGCAGCAGTAGAAAACTAGTTATGATGTAGTGAGAAATAATACTTAATCTTTGTGTCTCAGGCTCCTGGCACAGAGCTCCCAGAAGCCTTGGAATCTCCTGAAGGGTAGGAGTGAGAAGAGTGTGTTTGTTATTTTTTTTTTTTTAAGATTTTATTTATTTATTTGACAGAGAGAGATCACAAGTAGATGGAGAGGCAGGCAGAGAGAGAGAGGGAAGCAGGATTTCTGCTGAGCAGAGAACCCGATGCGGGACTTGATCCCAGGACCCTGAGATCATGACCTGAGCCGAAGGCAGCGGCTTAACCCACTGAGCCACCCAGGCGCCCCTCTTTCCTTTTTTTAAAAAAAGTAACCTCTACCCCCAAACTAGGGCTTGAACTCACAACCCCAAGACCTGGAGTCACATGCTCCACTGACTGAGCCAGCCAGCTACCCCCAGAATATTGGATTTTAAATGACTGCTCTGTAAAGACAACACTTCTAAGGCACTACTGCTCCTCCAAGCACCTAAGAATAATAGATAAAACTGTTTAAAATTTCATGTTTGCACAAAAGCACAATGGACATCTCTACAGACTACTCAAAATGAGTGAAAACCAACATTTTTAAGCACATGAAAAAAAAAATAACCCTAAGAGAGACAGCTAATGAAATCAATGCATACGGAGGAAAATTTAGTACACAGTAAATTAAAATAGTAGGATTGTTTGACGTAGATTTTTAAATGACATGTTCAGGTGGCATTCTTCTCATTGTGTCTTATCATGGGGTGCATGGGTCCCATTTGTCCCCTTCACAGTGATCTTCATTTTGATCACTTGATGAAGATGCCACCTGCCAGTCTCTCTTCCCCTGGTAACTAAAAAGAATTTTGTAGGGAAACCATTGTGGTGCCTACTGCACTTGTGCAAATGAGAGTTAATGGCGGCTTCCACTGGGAAAACGGCACAATGGCAGAGGTGGGGGCGTAGTTCATAAAATTCAGGAAAGAAAAGCCGAATCCAAGTCCTGGTAGTTGGTTGGATATGTGGAATGAGAGAGAGGGAGAATCTCATCCTGATAAACATTCAGATCTTTTTTTGTAGAAATTGATATTCTGATTGTAGATTGTATGTGGAAATTAAAAAGACTCAGAATAGACAAAAACAATTTTGACAAAGGAACAAATTTGGAAGACCAACAGTATAGATTTTAAGAGCTACTGTTTAGTGATGATAATCATGAGATGGGGTATCGGTCTAAAGGTAGATACATAGATCAGTGGATGAGAATATGGTGAGAAATAGGCCTGTACATCTACGGTCGATTGATTTCAGTGGTGTCAGGATAGTTCAAAGCAGGGAAAAAACAGTATTTTTAACAAATGGTGTTGGATCAATAGGACAGCTGTATGAAAAAAACTTGACTTTCACTTCATACCCTACACAAAAATTAACTCAAAATGAGTTACATACCTAAATGTAACTGCTGACTGTAAAACTTCAGATGGAAAACACAGAGAGACCCCTGGGTACCTCAGGCAGCTAAGGGGCCATCTCTTGATTTCAGCTCAGGTCATGACCTCAGGGTTGTGAGATTGAGGGGGTCCATGCTGGGTGTGGAGTCTGCTTAAGAGTCTCTCTCCCTTTCCCTCTGCTCCTCCCCCACTTAGAAAAAAAAAAAAAAGAAAGAAAGGAAAACACCGGAAAAATCTGTACAGATTTTAAAAATTGGTAAATTAGACTTCATTAAAATTAAAACTTTAGCTTTGCTTCAGAAGAAACCATTATGAGGAGCAACTAGCCGGCCCAGTCAATGGAGCATGTGACTCTTGATCTTGGAGTTGTGAATTCAAGCCCCATATTGAGTGCAGAGCCTACTTAAAATAGAAATACATAAATACATAAATAAAATAAACCATTAAGAAAATAAAAAGCAAGACACAGAATGGAAGAAAATATTCACAATATAGAAATCTAACATAAGACTCACATCCAGAGGGGCGCCTGGGTGGCTCAGTGGTTAAGCCGCTGCCTTCGGCTCAGGTCATATCTCAGGGTCCTGGGATCGAGCCCCGCATCGGGCTCTCTGCTCTGCGGGGAGCCTGCTTCCTCCCCTCTCTCTGCCTGCCTCTCTGCCTGCTTGTGATCTCTCTCTCTCTGTCAAATAAATAAATAAAATCTTTAAAAAAAAAAAATAAAAAAAAAAAGACTCACATCCAGAATGTATTGAAAACTCTGACAACTCACTAATAAGAAAGAAAATTACTCGATTTTTTTTAATGAACAAAAGATTTGTTTTTTTGGTTTGCTTTAATTTTTTGAAGATTTTATTTATTTATTTGACAGAGAAGGAGAGATCCCAAGTAGGCAGAGAAGCAGGAAGAGAAAGAGGGGGAAGCAGGCTCCCTGCTGAGCAGAGAGCCCAATGCGGGGCTCGAACCCAGGACCCCGGGATCATGACCCGAGCCGAAGGCAGAGGCTTAACCCACTGAGCCACCCAGGTGCCCGGGACAAAGGATCTGAACATGAAAGAAGATATGCTGATAGCCAATAAGTAAGGAAAATATATTCAACACCATGTGTTACAAGGGACATACATAGCAGAGCCACAATGAGGTAACATTACACACTCACAAGAATGGCTAAAACTTAAAAGACTGATTATATCTAATGTTGTCAGCTCTCATACACTGTTGGTGTAAATATAAAATAGTACAACCACATGGGGCACCCGGCTGGCTAAGTGGGTTAAGCATCCAACTCTCGATTTCTGCTCAGGTCATGATCTCACTCAGGATTGTGAGATCAAGCCCCAGATCGGGCTCCACGCTCAGTAGGGAGTCTGCTCTCCCTCTCCCTCTGCCCCTCCTGCTCATGCCCTCTCTCTCAAATAAATAGATCTTTAAAAAAAAACAACAAAAGGGGTGCCTGGGTGGCTCAGTGGGTTAAGCCTCTGCCTTCGGCTCAGGTCATGATCCCAGGGTACTAGGATCGAGCCCCGAGTCGGGCTCTCTGCTCAGCAGGGAGCCTGCTTCCCTTCCTCTCTCTCTGCCTGCCTCTCTGCCAACTTGTGATCTCTCTCTGTCAAATAAATAAAAATCCTTTAAAAATAAATAAATAAATAACAATAAAAAATAAAACAAAATTAATTTTGGTGTTTTTCATATAAATGACTAGGAAATTTTACACATTACGGATGTCTAATATCGTATATTAGATATATTAGATATATTTAATATATTAGACATACTAATAGATATGAATATATTCAATATATTAATATCAATAGCAATGTTTCCCCTGGCTTGTCATTTTCTTTGGCTTTGTCTCTGGTGTATTTTTTTTTAAAGATTTTATTTATTTATTTGACAGACAGAGATCACAAGTAGGCAGGGAGGCAGGCAGAGAGAGAGAGAAGAGGAAGCAGGCTCCCCGTGGAGCAGAGAGCCCGATGTGGGGCTCGATCCCAGGACCCTGGGATCATGACCTGAGCCGAAGGCAGAGGCTTAACCCACTGAGCCACCCAGGCACCCCTCTGGTGTATTTTTTGGCCATGCAAGTTTTTCTTATTATTTTTAATGCAATTGAATTTATGAATCTTTTTTTAAAAGATGTTATTTATTTATTTGACAGAGAGAGACACAGCATGAGAGGGAACACAAGCAGGGGGAGTGAGAGAGGGAGAAGCAGGCTGCCCTGCAGAACGGGGAGCCCGGTGAGGGGCTCAATCCAAGGACCCCAAGATCATGACCCAAGCCAAAGATAGACGCTTAACGACTGAGCCACCCAGGTGCCCCTATTGATCTTTTCTTTTATGATGTAGAGTCATTTTTAAGTCCAATTTCCCACTAGATACCAGAAAAAGATGATTTCAGACAAGGTCTAGCTATGTTGGACTGAGCGTGGGAAGGGCCTGAGCTGGTGGCGAGCAGACAGGGTTCAACCCCTTTCTTTGCTGCTTATCTGCTCTGGATCCTGGGCAAGTTGTCTTACCTCACCTCCTCAGTCAGTTCCCTCAGCTGAGAACTGGGGATAACGAGGCCCGGCTTAAAGAATTGTCAGGATTCCATGAGATGGTGTAGAAAAAGCGCCTGGTGCGCGCTTAGCACAAGCCTTCCATACAAGGTACTTCTGTTGCTCCAGATGATGTGTGTACAGGTGTGTGTGTGTGTGTGTATGTGTGTGTGACAGGTGTAAACATATGTGTGTGTGAGTGGGAAGAGGCAGGGCCAGCTGTGAGATACTGCACAGTTGGCTCAATTACTCATGGCCTCAAAATACAAAAGCTGCTCCAGGACCCCAGGATGATTGTAAATCCTACAGCCCTGGCCCTGGGCCAGAACCCTCCTTGCCCACCCTCCCTGACTGCCTCCACTGATGGCCAGAGCCCTGCTGCCTGACTCTTTCCCAAGGATGGCCCTGCCCATGGATGCCTAGGCCCTGGGTAGCCACAGAGCATCAAGGGCTCCAGGAGAGTCCTGAAGGGTCTGGGGCAGAGGCTGGGCCCCTGGTTTCTGTTGGCCTTTTGGAAACCACCTCCGTCCGGGCTGCTTACCCACTCTGGGGACCTCTCTAGGTAAGGAGACTGATCTAGAATCATTGAGTAGAAAGCTGCACAGTCTGGCTCAGCCAGGAGCAAATCTCAAGTCCCCCACACATGGGAGCTCACAGAGAGGTGGGTGCACGTCAGGCCTCAGCTTTTCTGAGAAGCGTTCAGGAATCCCTGTTTTTGTATACCCATTCCTGTTCTTACACTTTGGGAATCCATTTTTATGAATCCATTTGTAAACAGACCCGCCACCTCCTCCCTGTTGAGCTCTGTAACTATTTTTCTGTGGCTTTGCTAGAGGTGAGAGGCACACAGACACCTCTGGAAACCAGCATGAAGCTGGGCAGGTCTCAGTTTCTCCGGCAGTGTCAGTTAGCCCCTCAGTGGGCTGATCCCTGAAAGGTTCTGGAGCACCCAGTGCAACCTTCTTCTCACTCCACTGACCAGGAAAGTGGGATTCTGGGAAGGGAGGGGACCAGCCTGACGTCACTTGCATGAGGAACAGGTCAGGCTGAAGTCTAAAACCTAGGAAAAATCTCTTCTGTCTTTGGGTTCCTGACGTCAGACCTAAGGCCTTGAGAGTAACAGGGGCTCAAAGGATGGTAGTGGGTTAGACTCAAACCCAAGTTTCTGGTGGCCAGCCCTGGACCCATTCCATTCCCCCAAGATGTCACTAGAAAAGTTCTAAACAAAGCAATACTTCTTAAGATCCTATTTGAGGGTGTCTATGGTAGATTAAAGATCAGCAAAACTGTGACCATTCCTCCCATACAGAGGTGCGGGCCACTGCCCCTCACCTTGGAACTGAGCTGGGCTTCTGACTCGCTTGACAAACTGAATAATGTGGAAGTGATGTCCATTCATGGCCCGGTTTCCCCTAACATGATGCCAGACACAGGAGTGATGCCACCGTGTACCCTGTAGGTCAGCCCCTCTCTTCTCACTTAGGCGGCTGCCATTGCTACTCTGTGGAGCAGAGTCACCTAGCCGAGGGCTGCCCGGATTCCTGACCCAGCAAATCAGGAGACAGAATAAAATGGTGGTGATTTCAGTTTACTGAGTTTGCGTGTCATTTGTTACATGGTAATAGATGCCGTTTCGAACACACCAGAGGGTAGGGCAGCTGGCTACTGAGTCCTTTCTAACGTGAGTACACACTCCCCTTTCTCAGAGTGTCGTGAGGTATTCTCATTCTCCCAGAGAGGAAGCAGAGACAGGAGTCAGCCAGCTTGCCCGTGACCACACAACCGACGAATGGCAGGACTGGGATTCACAAACCCTCCTTTTTTCTAGAGTCTACCAATACTGCCTCTCTGGATGGACAGAGCTCCCCTGGGACCCTCCCCATATGAGACAACATGCCTGGACATGCAGTGTTGGTGGCACCAAGGGCTGGGGATTCAATGCTGGAGTGAGGGTCCCAGCGCCCCAAGAGAGCTGCCTCCAGGATGATGAATGAGCACAAACCCCGGGCCCAGCCTTTCTCCATCTGCCTGAGCCCCCTCCTCAGGCCTCTGCCGCCACAGCTGTCACCATCACAGCCTCCGATCCAATTACAGACCCCAGAGCCCCCGGTTGCCTCCTCCTTCTCCTGCCACTGCGTGCACACGATGGCAGACACCCATCCTGCCTGGGAACAGCACTGAAGTTGGAGGACAAATCTGTCAAAGGCAGTGCCAGCTGCAGTCATCTCCGTGGCCCCCACCCTCTGAAATCATTCCCAGAGGTCTTAGGCGGCTGGTGTTGAAGAGGGACAGGAATGAGGGCCCTGCAGAGGGCCGTGTGGAATCCTGCAGTTGGCTTTGTTTAGTCGTGGAAGTCCGCACCAGGCCTGGGCTCTGCACCTGCTGCTAAAGGAAGTCACCTCTGCCGCCCACCCGGGACACATACATGAGCACACGCACATGCCCGGAGGAAGTCACCTCTACCTCCCACACGGCTGTGGCTCAGGAGACCCCCGCATGGATTAACTCGGCTTCACCAGTTACTAACCTGGAGACTCGGGGCTTGTTCTAACCTAAGCTTCAATTTGAAACAGTTCTTCATAGCACCTACCTTATGTTTTCGTATACCAGGTCCTTACCATATGCTTGTTGAGTAAAGCCCATCATCCCCCAAATCTTTCCATTCATTCCCTCTGTGCGAGTCCTGACTCCCACTTTCCTCTCCCTTCCCACCTCCCCAACATGGATGCAACCAGGCTTGACTACAGCAACTTCATGCTACTCTTCCCCTGGTTCCCCTGAGAGTCTGTGAGCTACCGTCCTTGAGGTCATGCTTCTGAGGACAGGAGTGGGTATGCAGAGAAGCTTCGGGGGTTTAGAAAACGTGTCTGATACTTGGAAATAAGGCAACAAACCCGCTGGATGCTCTTTCAAAGCCATAGTAGAGTGCTAGCCCACAGGCCCCCTGAGGGTCATCTGATCTCTAAGGGAAGGTCACCCACTATTTTCTACTGATTAGAGCCCAGACTTCCTAAAATTAGATGTTAGCTTACAAAGAAATAGAGGACTGGAGGTTGGGAATGACTCCATGGGCTAGAAAGATACCCCAAAGGTTATGATTTGATTGATCTATAGAAGTCTGGTCGTCCTGCTGTTTCCATCACTAATGAGACAAATAAATCTCTAACACATGCTTCTGTACTGTGAGCATCATGTTTCCAACTTTTCAAAATTCATGCTTCAACACAGATCTCATGTGTTGGGATGAGGCCGGAGTTGGGGTGGGAGGACCGCTGAGGGTGGACACTGGGAAGAAGGTCAAAGCCATTGTGGATGGCGACAGGCCACAGAACGGAGAGGAAGGCTGAGCGAAAGGCTGAGTGCATTTGTGTCCTGAGTAGGAGGCGTGATTGCTGCTCAACAGTGCTGAGGACAGGGGTTCAGTGGTCCCTCTTCCTAAACCTGAGGGAAGAAGTAGGTGAGAAGATGTGGTCTCCATCAAACGGGTTTCAAGGATGAGACATCTCAGAGGAAATCATCAGTGGGTGAAATGAAGTTCAGGTGCTGCAACTGAGGCTGAAGTTTCTGGAGGGCTTAGTGAGAAAAGAGGTTTTTGGAGGAGGTGGGGCAAGTATGGACGATGGGTGCTTGAATGAGGGCAGCAGGAGATGGCCAGCCTTCTGGACAGGAAGCTGTCAGAATGAGGTCCTGAGGGCCTCCTACCCATGGATTCAGAGGTCAGGCAGGCTCAGAGCTGGGTTCTGGCTGCCAGACACGAGCCATGGGGGGTTTTCTTGGTGGCCAGACTCACACTGGCTGAACAAGGGACCACCACTACACTGGTCCCGCTCATCCTGGGTCCTGGTCCCCCAGAACCTCTGGTATACATGGGAGGTAGGAGGGTGGTGGGGGACTATAAGGTCCTCCAGCTGCACGCACTGTAACACCAGGGCTGTGATTATGCTCCAAATCCCACCCCAAACCATCAGCAGGCATGGGCCCTTGGCTGGGAACTTCCGGGTCCCTTCTATTAAGAAGGCTTAGGAGTCAAGCTGGTAAGTTTAAACCCACTCTCCCCTCAAGATGGGGATTCACTTAAGGCCCTCAAGTAAAACGGGGGAGGTGGCACCCACCATGGTGGGTCAGGGTGGGGACGACTCTGGTTTATTGTCTCTGTTGCCCCAGCCCTCCAGCTTGGAAGCCTTTTCATGTAAAGTTCTGCCCATTTCAGGGACCCCCAGCTCCCTCAACCAGAGGCTGCAGGCACTTGACCTTAGTACAGATGTCAGCTTCATTTCCCATTTTGCATAAAAATAAGACCAAAAAAAATGTGGTGCTTTCCTTGGCATAGATGCCTCAGGAAGGACATCTCCCAGATTCGGACCTCAGGTTCAGGTCAAAGGTTTCAACAGGCCTGAACTTGAGGCCAGCTGAGCTCCCTGCTGGGCCCTGGCACAGACCTGCTGATTCCAAATCTCCGGGGGCAAAGGCCAAAGAAACTGCACCTTCAACCACCACCCCACGTACAGCTGACGGGGTGCTAACAGCTTAGAGCTGCTCCGCTGTGCTAATGAGCTGGTATATGGGGTCCTGCATACATGTCTAGACAAAGTTCTGGCGAAATTATTCTAGATTCTTCCCTAGCCACCAGGTTCATCACTAGGGTGGGGCAAAGTAGACCCTGCAGAGCACAGCTTCTCTCGAACATCCACTCCTCCTCTGCGAGGAGAACCTCGTCAGAGAGAACCATGGTGAAGACAGAAATAGAGTCTGTGGGAGAAGTCACTGGGGGGCAGTGTGGGGTGTGACAGGAAACGGCCCACCAGCAGGTGGAGGGCTTACTGACGGGGAGGTACGGTGATGCTGTGGGCCTGAGAGGACAGGTCTGCTGGGGCCCGGCTGCTGTCACTGAGAGCTGCATGGCCGTGAGTGGGTAAAGACCTCTTTGAGGCTCCGTCACTTTCTTTGGAAAACAGGGACAACAGTTTCTCTCTGAAGGTGATAAGGCTCCTCTGCCGTAAGGAATAGAAACCACTGAGCACCGAGCCCGGCATTCAGTAAGTGCTCAGTATGCCGGCTGCGTGGTCAGTCAGTCATTCAACACTCACTGGAGAAGAATGACAAAACAAACAACAAAACAAAAAACAGACACGGTCCCAGGCCTCATGGTGCTCACAGGGTAAAGAATCTTAAAGAGATTTCACTTAAACAAAGGTAAGTAAAAGAAGATAAAGTTTTTGTTTTTAATGTGTGTGGGGTGGGGGCGCCTGGCTGGCTCAGTGGGTTAAAGCCTCTGCCTTCGGCTCAGGTCATGATCCCAGGGTCCTGGGATCGAGCCCCACATCGGGCTCTCTGCTCCACGGGAACCCTGCTTCCTCCTCTCTCTCTCTCTGCCTGCCTTTCTGCCTGCTTGTGATCTCTGTCAAATAAATAAATTAAAAAAAATTTTTTTTAAGTGTGTGGGGTGGGAGGTGGGAAGTATGGGGCTAGAGAACCGGTTTGATTCAGAAGATGAGAGCTTTGTCCTTGCCCCTGCTTTGGATTCACTCTGTTGGAGCAAGAATAGATTGTGGAGGTCCCAAAAAGGGGATGTGACTTCCTGAGACCCCAGAGCCTTCAGCCTCATAGAACAAATAAAAATTGTCCCCTGCTCCCCCTGCCTCCACACCACTGTGTTTAACGTGACCTGCAACTATTCCTAGTTCTATCGACTTCCATATCCTTCTCTACCTCAAATGTCTGGTTTATTTTTTTGAAAAGATTTTATTTTTATTTATTTGGACAGAGAGAGAGAGAAATCACAAGCAGACAGAGAGAGGGGGAAGCAGGCTCCCCGCCGAGCAGAGAGCCTGATGCGGAGCTCGATCCCAGGACCCTGAGATCATGACCTGAGCTGAAGGCAGAGGCTTAACCCACTGAGCCACTGAGGCACCCCTCAAATGCGTCAAGTTTCTGCTTAGAAACCCTCCTACATCTGCAAACTACAAAGTGAGGAATATTGCTTTTAAGATTTTATCTATTCATTTGAGAGAAAGAGACAGAGAGAGCACAAGTAGGAGGAAAGGCGTAGGGTGAGGGAGAAGCAGACTCCCCAGTGACCAGGGAGCCCAGCCCAATGCAGGGCTCAATTCCAGGACCTGGAGATCATGACCTGAGCTGGAGGCACTTACCCAACTAAGCCACGCAGGCGGCCCCGTGGAGAATAATTGAATGGATTTGAGGACCAAAAGAGAACAGGGGCGGGTGGCACTGGATGGGGGGTCAGTATCACAGGCCTGCTCTTCTGAACTAGAGGATGAACAAGAACTGAACCCAGGCTCTCCTCCAGGAAGGCCGAGCTCTACGCAGCATGGTCAGGGAAGGGGGTGGGGTAGTGGCAGGTCCTCAGCCTTTTTAAAACTGGGAGCAGAGGATAGGGTTGGGAGAGGTGAGAGCAGCTGAGGGTTAACACTAGAGAATTCCAGAATCAAAACCCTCAACCGGCATCCCACTCTGCAAGGCGCCTGTGAGTCATGCAGAGTGAGAGGAAGAAGGGGATCCTGGTTTTGGATCTGCAACTCCTTCTTGGCTACCATCTGAGAGCCTACATAGCCCAGGATCTTGTTGCAACAAAGCCCTCTGCCGTTGCGGCTTGGCCTGTCTGGGGGTGCGGAGTGGGATGGTCGTGGGGAGGCTGCAGGAAAGAACAAAGCTCCACAAACAGTCCTCAGATTTGTACACGGCTCTGAAACCAGCGGGTTCAGGGGGGCCTCTCACTCGATGTTACGGCTGGTGGAGCTGCGAGTGTTGACACCATCTTCCTTCCAGTTGTTTGTAAGCAGGCTCCACGCCCGACACGGGGGCCGCATTTGAACTCACAACCCGAGGTCAAGAGTCACATGCTTGACTGACGGAGCCTGTCAGGCATTTTGAGTTTTAAAAAGGAAGCCAGAGAGGTCTGGTGGACCCCGGAGAAACCAAGAGGCTATTCTCAGCTCCACCCTCTCTAACTGGAATTTTTAAACAAATTACTTCACCCTCATGGAAGCTCAATTTCCTCTTCTGGAGGTTGGGGTTACCACCGCCCACCTCTGTCCTTAAGTGAGATGATCAAAGGGCCTGCCTGGTACTTAGGAGGTATTTAATAACTATGAAGTCACATACACAAGGCTAGCCTGGATAAATCAATACTCTGAAAGGCTAATCTCTGTCTCTGAAAGGCTAATCCTCATGCCTCCGCCCATGGGATCAGGAGAGCCACCTGAAATCAAAGGTCTCTTTCTTCTACTCCACTAAAGGTAGAGGTCAGACACCTCAGGAGCACGTCCACAGGAAAAAGAAAACAAAGGGTCACAGGAAAGGTGTCCTCAGCAACCACTTCAATAGGTTCACTTTCTAGGAGGTTTCTCTGAGCTTTAATTGTACACGTGAGACGACGGACAGACACGCTCCTTCTCAGAACTGAAATGCCAGGTTGCGTATTGATCTGCTCATACCTTAAACTCCTGTCCGTCGTGAGGCCGTCCGTGCTCTGTCCTCCATTCCCAGCAGGGTCATCAGGTTAGCAACACGCAGGACAGGATGGAGGCCAGCGTGCAAGCCCCGCTGAGGAACACAGGGCAGGGCTTTCTGCACACAGGCTCCCGCACACCTGCTCAACAAGGGGGCAAACATGGTTCTAAGTGGTATAGAAACTGGACTTCTGGAACAACCCAAAAGAGGATTTTCTCCAAGGCTACAAGGGTTCTAATAAAGTTTCTAATAAGAAAATAAATCAGCAGGGCGCCTGGGTGGCTCAGTGGGTTAAATCAGGTCATGATCCCAGGGTCCTGGGATGGAGCCCCGCATCTGGCTCTCCGCTCAGTGAAGAGCCTGCTTCCCCGCTCTCTCTCTGCCTATCTCTCTGCCTACTTGTGATCTCTGTCTGTCAAATAAATAAATAAAAATCTTTAAAAAAAAAAATAATAATAAAAAAAAAAGAAAACAAATCAGCAAGTATTCCTGTCATTCTGTGAGCAAATTAACCTAATTCGGACTCAGTCCTGCTGGGGAGATGACTTTGAAATGGTCAAAAGAAAAGCAACAATAATAGGTGAAGACGTTTCCGTTAAGGGATGACAGCTTAGAGTCAGAAATCATAGATAAGGAACACTAAGGCGATCCCTTTGGGTGGATACAAGATTCAGAAGGCCCAGGCAGAAAACAGTACAGCTCTGGGCAACAAGAAGGGCTACTGAGGAAAGGGCTGCTGCACTGCTTTCTGAATAGCTGTACACCTGCGGCAAGCACTAGGTACCTCGGCTAAAATACCCAGTTTATGACTGAGCTGGAAGCAGTTATCACTTAGCTCAGGAACTCCTGTAATAGAGAAATTTCAAGAATATCACACCACGACCTTCTCATGGCTCCTGCAGCTCGACGAATGAGGAATCCGAGAGGAAACAACTGAACGGAGAAAAGCCAAGGGGTTGGCACATGTCAAGGGCCCCCTCTAGCGGTCTGGAAATAAAAGCTGTAATTTGGGATTAAGGATATTGGGAGGAAAAATAGCAGCATACCCAAAGTTGACCAAAGCCTCGACCTCACCAACCTTTGATCATCATTCTAATTCTAAGGTGGGAGTATAGATTCCTGTTGGAAAAACCTCTCCCAGCAAAGGCTTCTGCCTTAAACATGGCCTGGTCCTTTACAGATAGTCTCCATGACCTTAGTCCAAAATGATTTGGCCTTAAACCCATGTCCTTCAAGTTCAATTTTCTTTCTTTTCTTTTCTTTCACCTGCATGCACACACTTATCAGTTCTTAAAACCAGCATTTTTAATGGCTGAATAACTTCCGACTAAAATTATGAGGCTAGCACTGGACCTGGTATTACCGCACACTTAAATGTCTGTTATGTAATCAGCACACCAGGCGCTGGTCTGAAACCATATGGAACCCATAAAAGAGAATACGCAAATGCTAGTGTTCCGTTTGCAACAGACCTCAACCCACCAATGCGATGACTCGAGAGAGTCAATATACCCGTGTTCTCCTCGAAAACCTAATCCCTGTGCTGCTTCGTTTCCCCATGCAGCTACTGGCTGCCACAAGGGCTCTTACACCCAGGAGACACTCTGTCTCTAGGAAGGGGGGATGGAGTGCTATGCGGTGGCAGATTTATGGAGCTACACTGGCATCTTCCACGCAGAAGACTGGCAGCCAGGAGTAATCCAGTCCCCCTAGGACACTAAGCGAGACAGATCAGATGCCACCGAAATAGGTGACGTCTAAAGAAAAAGGGAGGAGGGTATGGAGGGAAAGGCGGAAGAAAACAGAAGAAAGTGGTGACTCACCCTTAAAATCTGTTACTCTGTATGACACAGAGGATCAATCAGCACTGTACAAATATGACACATCTTCCTTTTCATAGTGAAGTAGGGGGAACAAAGTACTCAGGTATTAGAAAGCTGGCTCTAGTTAGGAAAGTCAGCTGTGTGTGCTCACTTAAGTCATTTAGGTCCTACTTACTTGGGTGTTAACTTGGGCTTCAAATTTCCTCATCTACAGAGGTATTAGACTAAAAAGAAAAAATCTTGTTATTTTTAGATCTAAATATATCCCTGTGTACAGGGTCCTGATATTTTTAGTGTAAAGAAAGTGTTGACCAAAAGCAGCTGTATTTAAGGGGCACCTGGGTGGCTCAGTCGTTAAGCATCTGCCTTCAGCTCAGGTCATGACTCCAGTGTCCTGGGATTGAGGCCATCGGGCTCCCTGCTTGGGGCAGGGGAGGAGGGGGGTGGAAATGAAGCTGTATTTAAGAGCAAATGCTTTAGGAAATCTTGAGCTTCTGCCATACTTAATATTTCTCCTAGAAATGTACATGAATTAATAATCTTTGTTGAAAATTAATGTGATCAAAACAAAGGCCATGTTTCTAGAAATTTCTGGAAATAGATTCTATTGTTTATCCCAGAGGAAAAGAGCGAGCTACCTATTTCTCCCAAAAGGGGTATGAAAGCTAGGGAACAACGCTTTCACTATTGCTTAATCTTAGAAGATAATTTCTACTAATTACATACGATTAAAAATAAAGGAAAAATCCTCAAGTAAGGAGGGAAAGACCTCCCTATTTTCTAGGTACTGGGTTAACACTGTGCTGTCACCAATTTTAACTGCATTAATATGCATCTGTTTTCTATTTACTCTTCCCCTGATTAACATAGAAACAACATAAATACGCAAACTTGGGTTAGTGTTTCAGAATAAGGACTTAGGCCTGAGTAAAAGGTAAAGAGAAAGAATGAACATTATTTCTAAAACTGTAAGAATCCTTAAGACAGAACAAACTTACTCCCCACTTTGCTCTTTGGCAAGCATCCCAGCAATGCAATGCAATGGTGCTCCTTGTTTAAGGAGACCATCTGCTGCTGGGTGACAGCGGAATCTTAATACTGTTCTCTTTTCCTCAACATTGGTATTCTCCCTTCATGGGAAGCTAAATGAAAGTGCTAGTCCTCGGGGGGCCTGGATGGCTCAGTGAGTTAGAGCCTCTGTCTTCAGCTCGTCATGGTCCCAGGGTCTTGGGATCGAGCCCCGCATGGGGCTCTCTGCTCAGCAGGGAGCCTGCTTCCCCCTCTCTCTCTGCCTCTCTCTGTCAAATAAATAAATAAAATCTTAAAAAAAAAAAAGGAATTAACCGTTTTCTCTGTTACTGTTTTTGCTTCAAGTTTTTACCTAAATTCATTAGCTAACATATAAATAATACTAAAAAAATTAACCAAATGTTTTTAAAAGGAGTTGCTATTGCCTCTTCTTAAAAAACAAAGAAAAAAAGAAATCCTCCAAAACCCGTCTTTTACCTTTTTCTGTACTTCTAAGACACTATTCAGAGTAAACCGTTTCTATAAACTGCATCATTTTTTTTATAGCAGTTGGTATTTTTTTTCTTCTTTAAAGATTTTTATTTATTTATTTGAGAGAGATCACAAGTAGGCAGAGAGGCAGGCAGAGAGAGAAGGGAGGGAAGCAGGCTCCCTCCTGAGCAGAGAGCCCGATGCAGGGCTTGATCCTAGGACCCTGGGATCATGACTTGAGCCGAAGGTCAGAGGCTTTAACCCACTGAGCCACTCAGGCGCCCCTAAATTGCATCATTTTTTAAAGATTTTATTTATTCATTTGACAGCTAGAGAGCAGCAGCAGGAGGAGAGGGAGAAGCAGACTCACACCGAGCAGGGAGCCCGACACAGGACTACATCCCAGGACCCCAGGATCATGACCTGAGCCAAAGGCAGAGGCCCAACTGAGTGAGCCAGCCAAGCACCCCAAGTTGCATCATTTTCTTCAAAAGTTGGTACTTTTCCATTTTTCTATTCATTAGAATTAACAATTTCTATTCATTAGAATAATCTTATGTCATCACTATGATAGAGCAAAGAATATAGTTTTGTTTTTTTAAGTAGGCTCCACACCCAACATGGAGCTCAATGCAGGGCTTGAACACAACCATAAGATCAAGACCTGAGCTGAGATCAAGAGTCAGGTGCTTAACTGACTGAACTACCCAGGCACCCCAAGAATACGGGTTTTAAAAACATTTACATTCTGGGGCACCTGGGTGGCTCAGTCATTAAGCGTCTGCCTTCGGCTCAGGTCATGATTCCAGGGTCCTGGGATAGAGCCCTATATTGGGTTCCCTGCTCAGCTGGAAGCCTGCTTCTCCCTCTCCCACTTACCCTGCTTGTGTTCCCCCTCTCGCTGTATCTCTGTCAAATAAAGAAATAAAAATCTTTTTTTTTTAAGATTTTTATTTCTTTATTTGACAGAGAGAGATCACAAGTAGGCAGAGAGGCAGGCAGAGAGAGGGGGAAGCAGGCTCCCTGCTGAGCAGAGAGCCCAATGCGGGACTCGATCCCAGGATCCTGAGATCATGACCTGAGCTGAAGGCAGAGGCTTAACCCACTGAGCCACCCAGGTGCCCCAAAGAAATAAAATCTTAAAGAAAAAAAAATTTACATTCTATGTCTCATTATTTAGGTGCTTGTTACAAACTCACTGGAGTTTCATTATATGGATATTCACGAGGAGATGCTTAAGAACACTACTAAGTTTTAGGGGTGCCTGGGTGGCTCAGTTGTTGGGCATCTGCCTTTGGCTCAGGTCGTGATCCCAGAGTCCTGGGATTGAGACTGGCATTGGCCTCCCTGCTTGGCGGGAAGGGGGCTTCTCCCTCTTCCACTCCCCCTGCTCATGTTCCTTCTCTTGCTGTCTCTGTCAAATAAATAAAAAAGATCTTTAAAAAAGTATGTTACTAAGTCTTAGAATGATGCTATACATGTAACTTCCCTTACCAAAATCTGTATTACGGAGGTTGGTCATATCAGAACAAAGCTATATATCATAAACTATACAACAGTCATTTCAACCTCTGTACGTAGTGACTCAATGAAAATTTTGGGGGAGATGCCTAAGAAACATTTTAGGAATATTAGAAAGATACTATGCTTATATAACCCTTTGAATGGGGACTTACACAGAACATTTCTTACACCAAATTCTGTCAGGGAAGATCAAATAAATAAAGATTTTAGAGAGCATGCACATCTGCAGGGGGGAGGTGCTGAGGGAGAGGGCAAGCGAGCATCTCAAGCAAACTCTCTAATGAGTGTGGAGCATGACAAAGAGCTCCATCTCATGACATATCATGATCTGAGCCAAAATCAAGAGTCAGACGCTTAAGAGTCAGACAACCAGGAGGCCGTGGGAAGATTAATCATATTATAGCAAAACTAGAGTATAAAACTAGAGCAAAACTAGAGTATACACTTAAACTCTACAGAGATTCAACTAGTCAAAATGAAAGTGAATATACATTTTTAATTTAAATTCACAAGCTACTTCCTCTTTAAAAATGCCTCTTTAGGGATTTCTGGCTTCCACTAATGGAAAGCTCTAAAAAACCAACCCTCCCGTTATCTAAACAACTACAAAATCTAGGGAGAGAAATCAGCAAGAAAAAAAAAAAAGGTAGATATATTTTGAAAAGAAAAAAAACAGTCTCTATGGTCACCTGGGTGGCTCAGTTGGTTAAGCGTCTGCCTTTAGCTTAGGTCATGATCCCAGGGTCCTGGGATCAAGCCCTTCATCAGGCTCCCTGCTCAGTAAAAGCCTGCTCCCCCCTCTCCCTCTGCCTGCTCCCCACCTGCTTGTGCTCTGTCAAATAAAATAGTTTTAAAAAATAAGAAATAAAAAAATATTTGTAAAGAACATGATTTGTCCATGTAGAAAACCCCAAAGAATCTCCGAAAAGCCCTACTAGAATAAAGGCGATTTCCAAGGTCATAGGAGTATCCCAATGTGGATGGTACCTAGTGACTTGCTTCCAAAGAATAGAGTCAAAGAAAAAAAAAAGCAACTAACTTTACAGGGAAGAAACTGGCAAATGATCTTCGGCAGGTAATTGAGTAAGCGTTAAAGTAAGACATGTTAATAACAGGGGCCACTGATGAGATGTGATGGGAACACTACTCCTGTGATATTATTTAATACCAGTCTATGTACAAGAAAAATAATCAGGGAACTCTAAAACAAGAGATACTCTATAAAACACATGAAACATAGTACTCAGAACTGTCAAGATAGGAAAAAGACTGAGAAACTCACAGACCAGAAGATCTAGGACAACTAAATGTAATGTACTGGAAATACTCAAGGGATCTGGGGAAAAAAAGGGCATTAGTGGAAAAACTGCAATCTGAATATAATCTGGAGCTTAGATGATGAACTAAATGCATCCACGCCGAGTGACTAATTTACGATGGTAATTGTTTTGGGCTGAATTGTCTCCCCCAACCCTCCCCAAATTTGTATGTTCCAGTCCCAATTCCCAGTACCACTATATATAACAGTATTTGGAGAAAAGGCCTTTAAAGAGGTGATTAAGTTAAAATGAGGTCTTAGAATTGGCCTAGTCCAATCTAACTGGTGTCCTTATTTGAGGAAGAAATTTGAACCTGTAAATTTATTTTTAAAAAATGTTACCTTTCAAAAGACACCATTTGGAAAGCAAAAAGACAATTCACAGGCTGGAGAAAGTTATTTGCAAGTTCTACCTGATAAGGGACTTGTATCCAGAATATTCAAGAACTCTCACAAATTCAGTTATTTATTTTTATAAATAAAAATATATATTAATATATAATACATATTAATATATAAAATATTAAATGATATATGAAATATATTTACATTAAATTAATATATTAATATATAGTATATATTAAATATATATTTAAATATATAGATATTTAAGATTTTATCCAACAGAGAGAGCAAGCATAAGCAGGCGGAGCAGCAGGCAGAGGGAGACAGAGAAGCAGACTCCCCATTGAGTGGAGAGCCTGGGATCATGACCTGAGCCAAAGGCAGACGCTTAACCGACTGAACAACCCAGGCGCCCTTGTTATATTCTGTAATAAGTAACAGAACTTTAAAATGTACAAAAAATATGAATAAGCATCTCACTAAGGAAGAGACACAAATGACCAGTAAGTACATGAAAAGATGCTTAATTAACATCATCAGTTAACAGGAAAATGCAAACTAAGATCACGAGGTACCAATCCACATTCACAAGAATGGTTGGCTATAATAAAAAGAATAACAACTGTTGGTGATGATGTGGAAAAACCGTAACCCTCATATATTACTGGTGGAAATGTACAATGTGCAACTATAAAAGACGTAAAAGGTGCAACTTCTTTGGGACAGTGTGGCAGTTCCTGGGATGCTTGGCTGGCTCAGGTCCAAGAGCACGAGAGACTCTTGATCTTGCAGTCGTGGGTTTGAGTACCACGCTGGGTGTAGAGATCACTTAAATAAAATTTAAAAAAAAAAAAAAAAAAGGAAAGGAAAAAAAAGTTTGGCAGTCCTGAATATGTGAAAAAGTTACCGTATGACCAACAATTCCAATCCAAGAAAAGTGACAACATATATCCACATAAAAACTTGTTCATGAGTGTTCACAGCACTGTTATTTATAATAGTCAAAAGTGAGAACAAGCCAAGTGTCCAACTAATAGTTGGATAAACCACAGTATATATTCCTACAATAGGTATCACTCAGCAATAAAAAAAAATGAATTATGTGCTACAACACGGATGAACCTCAGAAACACACTGAGACAAGTCACTCATAAAAGGCCCCACAGTGTAGGATTCTATTTGTATGAAATGTCCAGAGCAGGCAAATCCATAGTAGGAGACAGAAACTAGATTTACAGTTGTCAAGGGACGAGGCAGGTGGGAGATACAAAGTGAGTGCTAATAGGTATAGGGTTTCTTTTTGGGGTGATGAAAATGTTCTAAAATTAGACTGTAGAGATGGCTGAACAATTCTGTGAAAATACTGAAAAAGTACAGAATTGCATAATTTTAATAGATTTTATGGTCTGTGAATTAAATTTCGATAAAGTGATTTAATAAACATAATAAACAAAAAGCAAAGACCTCATCTGAGGGGGGAAAAGTTTCAACAGTAACGTTTTCCAAACTTTTCCTTATTCAGATAAACAAGGAAACTTTAGGACTTAATCTTTTGACTTAGTGTTCTTGGCTGCTCTTAAAACTGTCTTCCCAAATTCTAGTAAATACACTGCCCTCTTAAATTAAAAATTATTTTTAAAGAACTGTTACACTGAGTTAAAGCGAGGGTTCTAATCCTCACCAAGGGTCATAATCCCCTGGGGGAACTTTAGAACTACCAACAACCAGAACACCACTCCAAAAAGATTCTGATTCAACTGGTCTACGGAAATACGCCAGCAGTTTAAAGCTACCCTGTGGATTTAAACATGCAGCCAGGACTGGCAATCGCAGATTTATTTCAAAAGAACTATGAAGCCACGTTTAAAAAATCTTCTTTTAGGTGAAGGCAGATCTTTTCTTAGGCAAAACAAAAAGCAAGATATTTAAGAAAAATTTGTTTCTAATCATAAAACTATAAATAAAAAGCCACATAAAATACTAAATTAGTCATAAACCAATTATTTAATTGAAGCTATAAAAAAAGAGGCAATATAATTGATAAAATAATTAGGAAAGAATATTTAGCATGTTTCAAAAGATTTAAAACAGGAGCAGGACACTTTACAAAAAGTTGTGTGGGAAATAAAATTCTTAAACTATAAGTAGAAATGTAACATTACAGAGTATCTTATAAAATACAATGACAGAAATATAAAAGGGCTACTATGTATGCTCTACGTCTGAAAACTATTAGTAGTGACTACATATTTAGATTTAAATATACAGTTCCTGGGTACGAGATTCATATTACTATACACAACTTCCAAACCAGTGGACAATATTTTCCGTTTAACCGTGAGTAGTATCATCTTCTACAAAGTCTTTGGCCATCTCTGCTGTGATCACGTCAATATGACTAACCTGAAGAAAAAATGTTAAAAAAACTGTGTTAAACCTTAAAAAAAAAAAAAAAATCAGTGTTCTTACTGTATAGAGTAATATTTAAAACATATGACCTACTGCCTATAAATTTTACATACCAAGTCAAATGAGTCTGCAACACTGATAGTAAGATTTTTTATAATGGTGTTTGTTGAAAGCATTGAGTTTTTTAAATATTCTGCATTTTAGAACTCTGAAGATCTGGGTAAATACTAACGTCTAAATATCAAACTGCATTTTTTCAGTTTTTATTATTTTGTTATTTCAAAGAATCTTAGGGCTGAAGACATTAGTTAGAGCTGGGTGGCCCAGCCAAATAGAAACGACTATATATAATTGCTAAAGACTGTGCACTGAATAGACAAGACAGGAAGATATTGTCTCTTAATGCTGATAAAAATAAAATCAATGCAAGGAATGCCACAAAAAAAATTGCTACAACTTCACAGGCATTTGAAAGAAAAGCTTTTTCTTTACAAACTCATCATAAGCAACAAATTTCTAGGTTTTCCTTTATGATTTAAGTAACAGAAAACAAGAATTTGACAAGTACAATACAAACTTAAACTCAATGTAAAAAATTTTTTACCTTATTTCTAAACTTTACACCATAGAATTTGTCAGCTGACTCAAGCAGTTCAGGCCTAAAAGTAGTTGTAATAAATTGCGCATGTACAGCAAGTTCCATAATCATATCTATAAAAAGAAACAGTAATTTAATAAAACCCTTTTTTCAACAGATCTGAACATTTAAAAATCAACTATCTTCACCCTTACCTAAAATTCAAAATAGCCTGTGACTTTTTCATGCACATTATCTGCAAAATTACGAACTTACTACTCTCTTACATTAGGGATAGATTTTTTGAAGATTTTATTTATGTGACAGAGAGAGAGAGCAAGAGAAGGAACACAAGAAGGGGGAGTGGGAGAGGGAGAAGTAGGCTCTCCGCTAAGCAGGAAGCCCGATGCGGGGGCTCAATCCCAGGATCCTGGGATCATGACCTGATCTGAAACCAGACACCCAACAACTGAGCCACCCAGGCGCCCCAGGATAGATCTTTTACCTGGTATCTTAAAGTTACAGAATATGAAGCAGCAGCAGCTACTTATAATACAGCATTAAGTCAGAGCAAAACAAGTTTTCTCACATAAAAAACAAAGAACAACGTTCCCCTGCTACCCACATATCCAAAGATCTTTTGAATTTATTAAAGATCAAATATAGATTCTTTATTTTTAAAGATTTTATTTTTTTAAGAGAGTGCAAGTGAGCACTAGTAGGGCAGGGCAGAGGGAGAAGCAGGCTCCCTGATGAGCAGGGAACCCCACATGGGGCTTGATCCCAGGACCAAGATCCTGACTTGAGCCATAGGCAGAAGCTTAATTGACTAAGCCACTGAGGCACCCCAAAATATAGATTCTTTAAATACAGAATCAACATTTAATGTCAGGGACTACTCAAACATTGAGAAAAACAAGTTTTAAAAAGAGAGACTTCTGGGTGCCTGGGTGGCTCAGTGGGTTAAAGCCTCTGCCTTCGGCTCGGGTCATGATCCCAGGGGCCTGGGATCGAGCCCCACATCGGGCTCCCTGCTCAGCGGGGAGCCTGCTTCTCTCTCTGCTTCTGCCTGCTGCTCTGCCTGCTTGTGTTCTCCCCTTCTCTCTCTGACCAATAAATAAATAAATAAAAATAAAATCTTTTAAAAAAAGAGAGACTTCTGCATAAAAGTTTAACTAAAGTAGGATTTTCAATTGATAAAGAAACATATCGACCTCTCACAGAATTAAGCTTTGTAAAGTAGTCTAATGCTAAATTCTTAAAAACTTATTAAAATAAATTTTAGGGGCGCCTGGGTGGCTCAGTTGTTAAGCAAATGTCTTCAGCTTAGATCATAATCCCAGGGTCCTGGGATCAAGCCCTGCATCAGGCTCCTTGCCCATCAGGAAGCCTGCTTCTCCCTCTTCCACTCCCCATGCTTGTCTTCCCTGTCAAATAAATAAATAAAATAAAAAATAATAATAATAAATTTTATTTTACAGAATATACACCCTGTCCAATCGCCCTAAATACCTTAGGCAACAAGAATTCACAATCAAAGAGGCAAGCTATCATTTTTAAGCAAGTTCTCATTTTTAAGTACAAACCAAACTACCTGACACAGCTTTTCTGTGCTGGGCATCCAGAGCCTGGTCAATCTCATCAAACAGGTAAAAAGGAGCTGGGTCACATTTCTGAATAGCAAAAATCAGAGCAAGAGCTACCAAGGATTTCTGTCCACCAGAAAGCTGTTGCATTTCTCTCATTTCACCCTGTTTTCCTGTAAATGACACCTAAGAGAAAATTTAAATGAGTTAATACCCAAAAAGGGGTAGACTCACCATCACCTCTTAAATCACATAGAATGTACCTATTTAATTTGTAAAATATTCCACAAATTCCACTATGGTAATACTGGGGAAAATTGGATATAAAGGTATTTTTACCCTAATTCCAACTCCAGTGAACTGGTCAACTGATGGGACGCTGCTTTGTGACCCAGAACCCCTCTCACTTTCACCACTTCCTTCTCCTTCATCCTGAGACTGACTGCCCTCCACATCTCCTTTCTTCATTACCAAAGTAGCTTTGCCACCAGGTACCAACTTCTGGAATACTTCGCTGAAATTCTTCGATACCTTAAAATGAATGAAATGAGCAAGTTACAGGGTGATTCAAATATAAATTTTGCTTAGGTGGCACTGCACATATTATTTCTTAAAGCAAAAGAAATATTTATTTCTTAAATATATTTAAGAAATATTAAGAAATATTTATTTCTTAAAGCAAAAGACAAATATTTAAAACCAATCACAAATATTTTAACAGCAGCAACAGACTGAATCCTTTTAAGAGTTGTGTAGGATGTTCTAATTACTATGTTAGAAAACTATATGCTGGATTTGTTCACTTGTATTAGATCCAACTATCAGTAGGAAAAAAAACTTTATAAAACCTTTACGAATTGAATAATAAGCTGAATAACAGCCGAAGCTTTTGTCTTGTGTGAGCATTAAATACAAACAGAAATATACCTGCTTGAAAGTTAACTGAATAGCTTCGTATTTTCGAAGTTCAAGTACATTCATCAGTTCCATGATTGATTTGTACCCCCTATCCAACTCTTCTTGTCGTTTTATTAACTTTTCTTTCTGCTCAGAGAAATTCACAAACTGATCTAAAGCTTTTTTGTTAACATGGCTGTACTTCTTCAATTCTGTGTTGCACTGTTCAAGTTTTCGAAACAACTACAAAGAGAAAAAGATGTATAAATAAATTCACATAAGAGAAATTTGCAACAAGATTTCAGATTTAAAACTACACAATTTACAGGGTGCCTGGGTGGCTCAGTGGGTTAAGCCTCTGCCTTCGGCTCCGGTCATGATCTTGGGGTCCTGGGATAGAGCCCTGCATCGGGCTCTCTGCTCAGCAGGGAGCCTGCTTCCCCCCTTCTCTCTCTGCCTGCCTCTCTGCCTACTTGTGATCTCTATCAAATAAATAAATAAATCTTAAAACAAAACAAAACAAAACAAAACTACACAATTTACCTGTTTGAGACTCAGCGTTTGGTACTTTTCAAATGCTTCCTGGGGAAGTGAACCAAGCTCTCGAATTTTCTTCATACACTCCTCTTTCTTCTTCAGTAGCATGCCTTGTCGATTTGTCATCTTTTCTAGTTCTTTAGTATCATGATTTATAGCATCCATGTGTTCTTTTTCCATATTCTTCCAGCGTTCCATACTCTTCTGAAGCTCCTTAATTCCAGCTTCTGTTTTATCAATGGAATTGTCCAAATCTAAAAGAGAAGAAAACAAATTAAGCCAAAATACCTACTTTAAAGCTAGAGCACTATCTGACCAAAGATTTTAATGGCCAAATCTATCAAAATAAATAGGTTTTAGGGACGCCTGGGTGGCTCAGTCATTAAGCATCTGCCTTAGGCTCAGGTCATGATCCCAGGGTCCTGGGACTGAGCCCCACAGAGGCTCCTTGCTCAGCGGGAAGCCAGCTTCTCCTTCTCCCATTCCCCCCTGCTTATGTTCCCTATCTCTCTATGTCTCTGTCAAATAAATAAATAAAATCTTTATAAGTAAATAAATAAGTAAATAAGTTTTAGGTTTTTACCTTTGTTTAAATTTTACTGTGTAAATAAATCCATGAAACATTTAATTCAGGACAAAATTAGGAGTGTACACGAGTCATTAGGTATATATTTCTCATTATTAAATGTTTATAAAAAATTTTAAAAATAATTTTCTTCTCAGCAACTAGGTGATAAGAAACTTAATTCACACTTTTGGCAACGACATTAGTAATTATAGTCTCTCATAAAATTGTCACAAACATTTCAATAAAACAAAGGTTACTATTTATAATCAACCCACTAAACTCCATTCACTATAAATTATTTCCGGTGATGGAAAACACACAAAATCATTAGTGCACACTTTTGCTTAACAACTTTATCAAATAAGCTAATTTTTAACAAAATAAAAAAATGTTTACTAAATAAAAATTCACCTTCTGATCGTGCCATAGTATCTTTTACTCTTTTATTGATTGCTTCAAGTTCTGAGGTTGTAGCAGTGAGAACAGTACCCCCTTCTGTCTCTCTCAGTTCATTAAGTTCCTACAAGATAAAAGAAACTTAAGATTATTAAACCACAGAATAGGAATTCTGTTAGTTTCAAAATTTTATGACTTTAAGAGTTTCCAACAGCTGTTGTTTTTGCATTGATGTGTAAAATTTTATTTAATCATCCAATTCCTGATATACATTTGTATTTAGTTTTTGACTATTATAAATAATCCTATGAACATTCTTGTTATCAACCTCAATGAAGTATAATTTACATCCAATAAAGTGAGCTAATTTTAAGTGTAGAGCTCAGTGAGTTGTGACAGTGTATACACCCACATAACTACCACCACAATGAAGATACAGATTTTTTCATTAAACCAAGAAGCTCCCTTGTGACCCTCTAAAATCAGTTCCCTCTACTCATGGCCCTAGAAAACTATCATTCTGCTTTCTACTGCTATAGAGTGCTTTCTCCAATAGCTGTTATTATGAATAAGTATTCAAGTATAATTGCAAATATTTAAAGTATCCATTAAAGGGGGGAAAAAAGTAATGATACAATAACTACAAAATTTCTCAGCAAGTGACTAAACTGAGAAAACATTAGTAACTTAACACTTACTGAGTACCTAGAATGTGCCAGAATAATCATACAAAAAGGTATTACTGTTATGCTCATTTTTTAGAAGAGGAAACTGAGGCTTAGGAACACTACATTACTTGCCCAAGATCGTACACGAGATGGCAGTGCTAAAACTCCAACTCATGGTAGATACTTTCTGTCCCCAAAGCCCATGCTCTCAATCAAAGCTCCTCATGTGTAAGTTCTTTCAAAAGGTTATGGTCATCAACAAACCCACAAAAAAGAATATACCTGTTCTACTTGGTCCAAACGTTTCCTCAAATTCTCATTTAGGTATGTCTCTACTCGAGTAATGATACCTTCTAATTTAATTCTTTCATTCAGCAACTGTCTGTTTTCCTGGAAGAAAAGAAAATTATGTCCACACAGGCATGCGCATTTCACACACAGGAATGCTGTTATCTGCTGTCCTCTCCACTACTTGTGTTCAAATGACCTACAATGGAAAGCCCTATATTTTTTTCATTTTCTGTCTTATCTATTCAGAATGCTTCATTTGCGTGCTTGGTTATTTTTATAAGACATGCTGCCAAAAATATTTATCTATTTTTCATTTTTTTTGGACTTAGTATTTACATCTCTACATACAAAAATCAGTGTTTAATAAAGGGGTGCCTGAGTGGCTCAGTCAGTTTAACATTCAACTCTTGATTTTGGCTCATGTCATGATCTCAGGATCCTGGGACAGAGACCCAGGTTGGGCTCTGTGCTAAGTACAGAGTTTGTTTGTCCCTCTTCCCCTGCTCCTCCCCCAACTCATGCGCGAATAAACTAACAAAATCTTTTAAAAAAATGTTTAATCAAAACAATATTAATTATATAAAGGTAGTCAGATCAACAGAGACAGCAAAGCTAACAAGCTCGATCTTACTACTAATTAAAGTGCATTAAAATAAAGATGAAGAAAACGAAGAGTTCTTGTATAATCCTAACATACCCACAATGGTTTAGAAAAACTTATTTACTCTCATGGGTACAAGAAGTTCAAGTTTCATTTTTCTATTTTCTCAGAGTTCCCTTCTTTCTCGTTCCCTTGGTAGCAATAAACTTTCTGCAATAGCTAATTATAAATGAAAAATTATACTTCTATAAATTGTACTTGCCTGCTGAAGTTGACGAATTTCATCATTCAGTGCATCTACTCTCTTCTGATCTTCCAGACTAAGTTGTGAAAGCAAATCAGTTCCCAGTTCTGCTTTCAACGATTCTCTGGTGGATTCCATAGCATGCAAGCTTGCTTCCAAACTTTGTAAGCTACGTTGCTATGTGACAGATCATCCACTTATTAATAAAGGTATTAGTCACTGTATTACTTACAACAGTGAAAAACTGAGAACATTCTATATTTGATATTAAAGTGAACTAAATTTTATCAACTCAAGTAACTATTAGGTATCCACTTAATTTGATAATTAGGACTAAGTAGCAGTAAGAAAAATATTTATGATATATTACTATTGAGATATGTGGGACCAATCACAGTCCATGACTGAATCATATAAAAATCTTCTGGCATATTAATAAGAACAAAAAGAAAAGACTGCTAGAATGTGTTAGGATGGTATAGTTGAACAATTAAAAACTATGATTTTAGGGCGCCTGGATGGCTCAGATGGGTGAGCAACTGCCTTCGGCTCAGGTCATGATCCCGGACTTCCAGGATCGAGTCCCGCATCGGGCTCCCAACTCCTTGGGGAGTCTGCTTCTCCCTCTCACCTTCTCCTCTCTCATGCTCTATCTCACTCATTCTCCCTCAAATAAATAAATAAAATCTTAAAAAAAAAAAAAACTATGATTTTAGTACTATTGATGAACTATAACAGTTTTTGTCAAAGCTTTTGAGACTAGTATGTTATTACTTGTAATTTAGCAGTAATAGTTTGGTTTCTATCCTGTTTAGTATAACTTGGATAAAAGAAAATAGTCAAACAATTCCATAAATAGTGCTTAACAGACAAAAAATGATTACTGACAAATTAATGATCATTAGAAAATACTATTACACCATAACTCAAAATGTCTACTTGTTCAATGAAGTTGGACAATCTGAATGTGGACTGCAAAAGGAGACTTTGGGTACCCACGGGTGTAAGTGCAGTACAGATACACAGACAAGTCCAAAAGTATGGGGCTACAAGAAATGGAACAGATGAACTCCAATGGATAACCAATGTAATATACAGTACATCCCAATTCTAAATACTTAAAATAAGTCTTTAACAAAAGAGACATACTTACGAACCTTTGGCATAAAAGTTTTCTCTGATTGCTGCCTCTTCTCTTTTAGCATCTTCATTTCTGATAATATGCTATCTCGAGACGCTTTAAATTTCCTTTGCTGGGTCTCTATCTGCTGCATTTGGTTCATCAACTGATCAATTTCATTATTAATCCATATACAAGGCTAAGGAAAATTTTCTCTAGTTCTTTTAAAAAGTGTGTATCCCTTCCCTTTTCTTTACCTCCAAATAAAAGTTATTTCCTCAAACTTATGTACCATACTAATGCTAAATTAAATACTACACTGTGTTCAACCATAAAGTAGCTTAAAACATTTTACCTCACCATTTCTCTCTCAAAATAACCTATGTGTTTTACTTATAAGCTATGTAAGAACAAAAATTCTTGGGAAACCCTAAGAGAATCTAAATGAAGTATACTTTTTGTTATCTTTTCATTCAAGAAATATTTACTATATAATTTATTATGCTTAAAGCACTATAGAAGGTAGTTGTGTATCAAAAGGAGACATCGCCCAATGTAGAAAAATAATACCACCATCCAAAAAAAATAATTTGGATTATCAAATACAGGAAGGTAGTTGATGTATGTTGTCAATATCCTCCTTTTTCTTAGTGTTCCCCAAAGATTTCTTTGTGCCAACATCTTGCCAAATTTGGGCATTTCTAGATATGCTTTGCAAACCCCTGCAAAGTCAAAACTAACATGTTTATTTACCTTTTGCTTGTGCTGTTGCTTGCACTGATGGCACAGAAGGTATAAACTCACTTCAAAAAAAAAAATTGCCAGTTTCAATTAAAAATATCCCAGAGGTGCCTGGGTGGCTCAGTCATTAAGCATCTGCCTTCGGCTCAGGTCATGATCCCGGGGTCCTGGGATCGAATCCCACATTGGGCTCCCTGCTCAGTGGGAAGCCTGTTTCTCCCCCTCCTCCCCGTTCATGCTCTCTAGATCACTATCTCAAAACAAGAACAACAAAAAAAACCCACAACCACCTTTAAGAATATTCCATTGTCGGGGCGCCTGGGTGGCTCAGTGGGTTAAAGCCTCTGCCTTCGGCTCAGGTCATGGTCTCAGCGTCCTGGGACTGAGCCCTGCATCGGGCTCTCTGCTCAGCGGGGAACCTGCTTCCTCCTCTCTCTCTGCCTGCCTCTCTGACTACTTGTGATCTCTGTCAAATAAATAAATAAAATCTTAAAAAAAAAAAAAAAGAGAATATTCCAATGACTTAGTAAAAATGGTTGTTCTTGATGCTGGAGTACCTATATAGATATATATTAAGTTATCTTCACATCCAGTGTGGGGCTTAAACTCATGATCCGCAGATCAAGAGCTGGATGCTCTACTGGCTGAGCAAGGCAGGTGCTCCTTAAGTATCTATATTTTTTAAATTGTGTGATATATTTTGAAGTACATAAAAAGCACTTTTGCCTTATACCAAAGAACTGTAGTTTTTTTAAGAAAATGCATAGGTACAATGTTTCTGTTGTGAGCTAAACTAGACACTCTTCATGGAACACCAGTTTTATTTAGAAGAATTTAGAGTATGATGTTTACTAAGACTTGGATTTTGACAGCCTTCCTCCATTAATACTACACCTGTACCAAATGACCTTGAAATAAAAACTTAATGCACATTTTTTAACCCCTATGTTTAAATTCTATGCAGTATGTGGCATTAGAGAGGCCCCCAACCCTTCTGTGCAACACTAACCTCACTTTCCTTCCACAATACTGACCATCCTCCTCAGTTTCCTCTATAACTTTAAATTTCAGTGCACCTCAGGTTCTCTGCTCTCAGAAATACACTCACTGCTATTAGCTTTAAATATTAACAGCTAAGGAAACAATGTTACAAGAGTTTTTTCCTTGTCTTTAGAAGTTAACTTCTGACAAACATAAGCTCCCATGCTTAAATAAAAGTCAAATGTGGTTTTTTTCCCTACTTGTATATATGAAAAAACACACAATACGTAAAAAATTATATATTTCAACCCAAACACAATTCTCCACCATAGCACAAGACAAAAAGATATTTTCAATATTTCTGCGCAGGTTTTCGTTGAGCTTTGCTTCAAGCTCACCTAGTTCTTCTTCTGCTTTTCTAACATCTTTCTGCAATTCAAGTCTAGACTTCCTTGTGTCATAGTAACCTCCAGTTAGAGCACCCCGATGACTAACTTGGTCACCTATAAACAAAGCACAAGGAAGGTAGAAATTCTGTATAACAATTTCTTTATTCAGTGATAAACTGATTTATAATCAAACAACTAATTTAAAGGTTTTACCTACTTAATGAGAATTTAAAAGGATTAAACCCACTCTGAAAAATGCCTGCTTTCCAGCTGTTAGAATCTACATTTTTAAAATGTGCCAGAAAGAAGTGCTAAGGACCAATGGTGACAGGTCAAGAGGACAAAGGACTGGAGTTTGGCATTCCACTGGCCATATTTGGGAAAATGTGAACATCAATGGTAATAATAATGGCAAGTCTTGAGAAGTTGAATGCTTCTAAAAGCACAGAGGTAGGGGCACCTGAATGGCCCAGTCAGTTAAGCATCTAATTCTTGGGGCGCCTGGGTGGCTCAGTGGGTTAAAGCCTCTGCCTTCGGCTCAGGTCATGATCCCAGCATCCTGGGATCGAGCCCTGCATCGGGCTCTCTGCTCAGCGGGGAGCCTGCTTCCCTTCCTCTCTCTCTGCCTGCCTCTCTGCCTACTTGTGATCTCTGTCAAATAAATAAATAAAATCTTTAAAATAAAAAAAAATAAAAATAAAAATAAAAAAATTTAAAAAAAAGCATCTAATTCTTGACTGCAGCTCAGGTCATGATCTCAGGGTGGTAAGACTTAGCTCCATGTCAGGCTCTGCACCAAGCATGAAGCCTGCTTGAGAGTCTCTCTCTTCCTCTCTCCCCACTCCTGCTAGCTTGCTCTCTCTTAAAAAAAAAAGACAGAAGCCTTCACAGAACTTAAGAATCGCCATTTGGAAACCCCCAGTGTATTGAGTCAAACCACTGGTAAAAGAAATTGTGGTGGTGGGGCCCCTGGGTGACTCAGATCATGATTTCTGGGTCCTGGGATCAAGCCCCATGTCCAACTCCCAGCTCAGCAGGGAGTCTGTTTCTCCCCCTCTTTCTCTGTCTCCCCCCTGCTCATGTTCTCTCTGTGTCTCAAATGAATAAATAAAATCTTAAAAAAAGAAATCTGTTGGGGAACCTGATATTCATGTTTTCTTAAAGGATAGTCCCACATAGCACTTATCAACTACAAAGAGGCAAGGGCATCTTTACAACAGAGAGACTGCTACTGGTCAAACTTAACATCATTAGCAGTGGGACATATTGTGGGATGCAGTAAGAAGTACACATCACTCATGTCAAGAACATAAAACCAAATCTAACGATGAGGAAGCAGTTAAAAGGCAAATTTAGAAAATGGGACATTATGAGAAAGTCAATTTCTTGAGGGTGGGAAGGAAAGGAGCTATCCTATATTCAAAGAATCCAAAGAGAGGACTTTGCATGCATCCTTGATTGGATCCTGGAAAGAAAAGTATTTTGGGACAACTGGGAAAATTTTAATGTAGGTACTTTTTAGATGATGATGATATTAGGTTATGTTAAATTTCTTAGGTATAACAATGATACCTGGGGTGATTAAGGAGAGTGTCCTTATTCTTATGAGATATACAAGCTTAACTTTTAGAAATAAAGTATCATAATTTTTATAACTTATTCTCAGAGGCAGTCCAAAACAACAAAAAAATTATCTATAGAGATAAAGCTGGGGGTGGCGGCGGCATGGTACCTTCTTTCATCAGCAAAAAAATTACATAGAAAAGAAAAAAACTGAAAAATGAGGGCATATGAACTGATATACCAGAGGTTCTTAACCAAGACTCCATGGACAAAATTCAGGATATCCATGACTTAAGTAGGAAAAAAAATTTACATTTTTATACTAACTTCAAAATGAAATTTAGCAATTCCTTCTGTTATAACAAATAAATATCACAGTGGTATTATCAATACTTGTAACTTCGTTACCAAGAGAAGTAACAGCTATTTTCTATCAGATTATATTTGTTACAAATCTCAAAATATCGTTTACATGTATCAGTACTTCAAAGTTACATTTATTAGACCCACTGCTAAATCTTGTTTTTAAATACCTTTAAGAGTAAATTACTGTCATGTTTGAAAAAATATTCTGATTACCAAGTCAATTATGATTGGTTTCTTTTGTGATCCAAAGTATTTTATTTTATGCACTTAAAAACATTCTGAAAAAGGGCTCATAGGCTTTACCAAAGAGCCAAAGGAGTCCACAGGACAAAAGGTTAAGAATCCCTACTACAGACCAAATGATTATACTTAAGAGACATCAACTAAATATAAAGTGTAGATCCTGTCTGGATGACAAAAAACTGGACATGAATTATGAAATACTCTTAAAACTAAAATGGAATTTATCTGTTCAAAGCTAAGAATTACTATTACAAACCTTCTAGGGTAATGCAGTCCATAGTGAAAGCACGGGCTAGCTGGGTTGAAACTTCCATGCTACGACAAATAAGTGTTTTCCCAAACACATGTTTGAAAGCTTTGTCAAATCTGGGATTGTATCTCAATTTACTTATCATAGGAATCGCATCCTAAAAATGAGTATTTTGTCAGCAAAGAGATCACAACATAGTTAATTAAAACATGTTAGAATTATGAATTACATCTTTATAAAATACAAATAAACACAAATGCCTTCATATTTCAAAACTACTTTTAGTCTGAAGAAGTCAGGAAAATCACTTTACTGAAATACCCTGGAAATTATGTTCATGTAACCACCCAAGTTTTCAAGTGCAGAGAAAAATAAGAAAAAGTTTAGTGGCTCTGGAGTCACAGCTCAAGCTCAAATCCTAGTTCTGACACTCATTTGATGTATGTTCTGGACAAGTTGCTTAACTTCTCCATTTAACAGTCATTTCATCTATAAAACTGCAGTAACATACTTTCCTGATAAAGTTAAGACTAGAAAAACGAGTATCTGAAACACAGAAGATAGCATCTGCCACATAGAAGGGCTTAATAGGGGAACCTGGGGCTCAGTCAGTTAGGCGTCTGACTTGATTCTAGATCAGGTCATGATCTCAGGGTTGGGAGATCAAGCCCCATGTCAGGCTCCATGATGGATGTGGAGCCTGTTTAGATTCTCTCCCCCACTCCCTCTCTCTGCACCACCCCCCCACCAGCTTGTGGATGCACTTTCTTTAAAAAAAAAAAAAAGGGTAAATAAATGTAAACTAATAGTATTTCCTCAAGATGTTTTCATTTTATTATATAGGTCTTAAATATTCAGGAAAGTATTTTTTCATATAAAATCTTCCCTTTTTATAAAATAAAAATAAAAAAATAAAAATAAAATAAAGTCTTTCCTTTTTATGTTCTTCTAAACTGTTAGGAAAGGATTTTCCTAATTCTCAAATTAGGAAATACAACCTACATACAGAACAATGCAACAAATATGTTAAGCTTAAACCAATAATTACAAAGAGAACACCAATATAACTACCACAGAGGACAAGAAATAAAACACTGCTGACACTAAAAGTGTGCCCCTTTCCTAATCACAAACAGTGGTTACCTGTTGGGAGGTGACCACTATCATAACTTTTGTGATAACCATTTCCTTGTACTTCTATCATCTAAATTTAGTTTTGTTTATGTATTTATTTATTTACAAGATTTTATTTATTTATTTTGGGAGGATGGTGGGAGGCAGAGGGAGAGGAGAGATAATCTCAAGCTGACTCCCCCCTGGGCATGGAAGCCCAGTCTCAGCTGATGTGGGCTCAGTCTCAGGACTGTAAGGACCCGTGACCTGTGCTGAAATCAGGGGTAGGATGCTTAACCAACTGAGCCACCCGAGCGTCCCTTTCCTTCCACACTACGTGCATTCTTGAGTCTTGGTTCATTCATAGCATCACATTTGTGATATTTGTGAATTTTTCCTCCCCAAAACCTCAAGGATAATTTATAGATTTAAAAGAAGAAAAAAAGGTGGACCCTTTAAAGTAGCTTTTAAGATTCTCACTGTAGCAGGGTGGGGCACCTGGGTGGCTCAGTTGGTTAAGGATCTGCCTTCAGCTCAGGTCCTGATACAAGGGTACTAGGATCAAGCCATGTGTGGGGTTCTCTGCTGAGTGGGGCAGGGAGGGGCAGGGGTGGGGTGTCTCTGTCTCCTCCCTCGGCCACTCCTCCCTCTCTTGTGCTCTCTAATAAATAAATAAAAATCTTAAAAAAATATCCTCACCGACCCACTTAAATTGTTACCGTTATCACAGAGTTTCAGCTTTAACCTTAGACAGGACAGTAAAATAGTTGCTAATACCATCAACATTCTGAAACCACACACCTCAAAGCCATTACATTTATCTCAAGAACACTTTCTGAGGAATGTTTTTAATGCATTTAAACATACACCAGCAAGTAACAAAAACACTGTTTTCAGGGCCTATCACCTGGCTGGACATTTTTATTTAATTTATAAGCCATTTAAAAAGTATATTCAAAGAACTTAAAAAATATTCACTTCAAATGACAGTCCCTCAAGGATTTCTTCTTAATTTTGTCACCCTGGGATAATCTCTCCAAGTATCCTGTACTTCTGTATTTTAACACTTTGAGACATTTGCAATGATTTGTTTCATGTGTTTGCTGTGACCTGCACCTCCCTTCCCATTTCTACCCAGTAGTGACTATGCAGTAAGAGAAGACCAGTAAATCCTAACACACAGTACCTGTGCACTAGCATGTGCTAACCGTAAGAAATAACTTATTGAAAGACAGACCTTCACACACACCAACTCACATTGGTTTCAGGATAGGCAGTATCCCTGACATCTAACTTGTTAAGAGGAAGAAAAGTGACCTCTCCAGGAAGATTCATTTTATTAAACTCCATCAAAATCTTTGTGCTGACTTCATCTGAATCAACAATATGATAAAATAACCTGCACGTAAACAAAACAAGACATATCTTTACTGCTAGACTTTAAAGTGCTATAAACATTCAGGCAAACAATTCACTTCTTTCCTATGCAATCCAATTTGTACTGGGGTAGGGTGGGAGGGAAACCAGTTAGGAAATTCCAATGGGGGGAGGGAGAGGAAGCCCCAAAAGGGATAGTTCTAGCTTCTACAATTGGGAATACTTAACATGTACAGCTGTAAAAAATTAAATAAGCAAATAAGATAAAAGGGAATGGGAGACAGATTGTGCAAAAATTCCAAAAATCTGCTTCTCTTATTCCTTCTTCCCTTTAAAATTTCAAAATAGCAGACAAAAACGTCACCTGTTGCCAGCAGTGACTTCCACGCATGTGTAGAAAGCAGGCTCACATTCGAAGTTATTCATCACGATGCCGTGATAGCCATTCTGAACATGCTGGTTTATTCCTTTCCTACGGAAGTGGTCCAGTACTTTGTTTATGCTGTCTATTCCATTTAAAATAGCCTGTTAAATCGTCAGAGGTGAAAAATATTAAAATAGTATTTCCAGTGGCACTCCTGCTGGTAAGAAACAAACCCACTACTCTATACATTTAAAAATGCTTCAGAGATTAGACACCCTCCCCAACGCTACATCACCCCCTTGAAAAATGTCAACTACATGAAACTTTATTATGGGTTCTCTTCTGACACTAACATTAAAAATGGGACTCTTCATCTAAAAATCAAAAGTGCTATTGTAGTAAAGGCTGCTTAAACGAGACCCATCATTTCAAATTTACAGGACAAGTGATTTGCACTCTTATTTATCACCTGAAACCAAGGACTTACAGCTTAAAAATTAACAAATTCTTGTGTAGTAAATGGCTCAATGTAAACTGAAGTAATGAAAAGAACACGCTCACCTTTCCTGTTGCTGCTCTAAGAAGTTGCTGTTTCTTTTCAAGATCTTCTCTTTTAGCAGCAAGTGCTTGCTGTTCTGCATTTTCCTCTCTCCACAAGTAACTAATCAATAAAAATTACACTTTAATTTTAAAAGCATTAAGATGCACCAACGGTATATATATAGGATAAAATACCGAAAAAATATCAAACTTGAATAGTTCATTTTTAACTTTTTAAGATCTTTAAAGAGATTTTGAGAGCGAGTGAGCACAACCAGGGTGTGTGTGTGTGTGTGTGTGTGTGTGTGCACGTGCACATGTGTGTGCACATGCATGAGGCAGACCTCCCTGCTGAGTAGGAACCCCACCTTGGGGCTTGATCCCAAGACACAGGGATCATGACCTGAGCCAAAGGCAGATGCTTAACTGAGCAGCCCAGGCACCCCAAGATTTTTTTAAGTGATCTCTACACCCAGAGTGGAGCTTGAACTCACAACCCCAAGATCAAGAGTCACATATGCACCATCAACTGAGCCAGCCAGGTACCCCAAGCTCATTTATAACTTAAAGACCATTTAACAGCCAGTAATTAGTGTCACTCAAAAAAATTAAGGCATATTTTAGTCTATACTAACTTTCTTTCACTTTGTAATTCATCTTTCTTATTTTTTACTTCGTAGTATTTTCTGTCCAGTTCTTCTACTCGAGCTTTGACTTCGTTAAGATCCTGATCCAGTTTCTATGGAAATAAAAATAATTTAAACTTAAAATCCAATTTCATGCAAACTAATCCACAGTGACAGCAAGATCAGTACTTGCTTGGGGATAGCAGGGCAAGAAGGAAGGGGAAACATTCTCGGGTGATGAACAGGCTTATCATCTTAACAGCACTGATGATTTCACAGATGTATTCATCTGTCAAAACTTATTAAATAATATATTTTAAACACACACAATTCACTGTATGCCAATTGTGCCTTAATGAAGTTGTTAAAAAAATCCAATTCTAACTTTTTAAAAATGCCTTTAGGCAAAAAAGCACATCAAGAGCAAACATAAAACATAAAATGAATTATTCTATAAAATATTGCTAAAATAGAATTAATTTGCTCATTAATGATCTAAACCTTTCTACTAGAATTTTAGAAGAAAAAAATACATTCACACATGCTCAAAATACTACAGTCAATAGTTTTCACACCACTCCCTCTATACACAGAGGAAAGATTGAGGTTATACTAAGAAGCTGGCTCATTCTACATCATTAAGAAGCAAAAGGCCATTCTACATAATTCAATCAGCACTATAAAATCATCTCTATCCAATGTAAAGGACAGACTTCAGCAGTGGAAGGTATAGCTGAAATACTGCAAAATAATGAAGTACAAGCTTGAGAAAGAATGAATGAAAACTCCACTGACAAATCTTGGCTCATCACCAGGCTGTTTCAAAAGGAGTATTTGTTGAGGATGTTTCCATGAACTCATGACAAACACATTTCCTTTCTTTCAGGAAAGGACATGTAGCTATCACAGCTGAAACTCAATTAATTTCCAAATAACTACCTGGAATCAACCCATGTTTTCGATTTCCTCCATAAAATACTGACCAAAGCACACTGGACTCCAGAGGCTAGGAGACAACGGTCTATGACTCCTGGTCACTCTTCTACCAGTTATTTTTGATTACAGAGCCAGTTAGGTTTGCTCCTCACTACGTTTTCATTTTTTGTTCATGCTGTGATTACATTAAGTATTAAACAAATATGAAGACAAAATAAAGAGCTGTTTCTTTAAAAACTTGATTTAGTTTTGGATACACTCAAAGGTGACTCACTAAAAATTAAATTAAATGGGGAAATCAACTCTAAAAGATCAGGGAGAAATAATATATAAATGCATATATTAATATGCAATATGTACTTTATAACAAATTATAGTAATTCAAAATGTCAAATCAAAGTTAAAGACTAGGAAACTGACCCAGATTACAAAAGATAACAGAAATAAGACAACTAAATGCAATACATGATCCTAGACTGAATACTGAATTCTGTTCTCGTCCAGCTTTAAGAACTATCTTTATATGTGTGGCTCGGAACAAAAATGTCCCGAGAATTCACAATCACCACTCATATTCAAAAGAAATATCTGGGGCTCTACATGAAAAGACTGGTATGCATTCTGGTGCGGGGTGTTGATAATGGGGGAGGCTATGCATTTGTGGGGTAGGAGGTATAGGGGAAATCTCTGTACCTCCCTCCCAATTTTGCTGTGAACCCAAAACTGTTCTAAAAAAATGGTTCTTTAAAAAAGATTGGTACATGAGCATACATTTATCTTTTTAAGCAAAATACTTAGGATATATATAAATAAATGTATGTTTACATGTGTATAAATACAAATACTATTACTATAAAACTTATATATACACACTTAGATAAACATTTTATGCATTTAGCGAATTTTTTGATATAAACCAAAAACCAACTGGTATAGATCTCATGAGGTAAGAGGAGGGTTCCTCTGTGTAGGTACATATATAATTTCCTCACCCTCTACTTGTCCTACATACTCCCTTCTCATCACTTCTATCATCCTCCAATCACCTATATGCAGCCATACATAATACTTCACAAAGGATTTTCCCCTTTCTCATTTTAAATAAAGTGATATCTTTCTTATCCTAAGAAATAACAAAAAAATAAGAAAAAATAAATAGGAAAAAAAATCAGAAAAAGTGATTTTATCTTCTACTTCAATTTTTAAGAAAATGCTACTAAACAAGCATAGTAGATAGTGTTTTATTCACTTAGGAAATCTTATAAAATCACCACTGCCTTAACAAAAAAATATATTCTGCAATAAGTTATTAAATTGACAGAGAATTGTGAAAGACTATAAAAATGGAAAAAGAAATTAGTTACTCTGAAGTTATATTTTGACTTATCATGTTAAAATTAAGGGTAGCTCAGGAACGTTCCACCAACTCATAAAAATGTATTTTAGAATATATTCAATCTATATGAACACTCACAGATATGGAAAAAATGTTCCTTGAAAAGGAAAACTATCATATAAATATTATGTATATGAATATTAAATTGTGCTGGTCTTTTATAAGTAAGTACCTGTTTTGTATATTTTAAGAGTAACAATGTTACTACTGAGAAATAAAACTTAAATTGGTAAGATGTACATGTCTTTTGAAAGACTTTCACAAAACAGCTATAAAAGTTCTTACATTATACTGCTCCAGGTTTTTCTCTTTATTTGCCTCCGTGTCCTCCAAATCCTTATGGATAGCAGCAATCTGTCTTTTTTTGTCATTAATAGCCTGATCTAAAGACTTGAGTTCCTTTTTAATCCACTTATCCCTTTCTTCTTTTGATGTAAACTGGCTTCCTCGACCCTGCTTTGCATAAAGATCTGTTCTTTCCTGGGTAGCCTGGGCCAATCTATAACAAGACAGAAGAAAAGAATGGATTAAAAAAGGAGACCAGAAAATAAGCAAGTTTAACTGCAATCAATGTCAAGACCACAGAGATAATAGCCATCTTCAAAATTCCACAGAAAAAATAGTAAAAACAACTGGTATCTAATAGAGATCCTTGGACTAGTACTAAATAAATCTCATTTTGAAAAGCCACAGTTAAAGTCATGTAAAACAGCCTATATCCTAAGGATTTCAGGCAGACAATATCTTCACTCCAGGTCTGGGTTAGTCAGTAAGGCTAGAGACAATCCTAATATCCTACCTCAGGAATTTTCCAACTATATTTAGCTATATAAACATTTCCAATTCCTTATAATAAGACACTATCAAGGTTAAAAGGCAAAAGAAAGACAAAGAAAACATTTACAATACACAGAATACCAGAACAAATACAGATGATAGACAACCCTATCAAACAATAAAAAAATTCAGAAAAAGAGTGGCAAAGGAAATAATTCACTAAATACTGGTAGCATAAGAAGATAATAATGCACTAAACCATGAAATCAGCAGAAGTTGGCATGTTCAATCTACAGATACATACTAAAATGTCTAGATGCTGAAACAGTAATGAAAAAAGGAAACAGGAGGAAACAGAGTAAGATATCATATGGGTAAAAAACAAAACAAAACAAAGAAACCAACATTCATGTTTTAAAAAGCCCAACAACATCTAGGCAAGTTATTTATCTTAGGCAAGTTATTTAACCTCCCAGAACCTCAAATTTGTTGTACCTAACAGTGATAATGTGACTCTCTTATGGCTGAATGAAAAAAAATATATGTGATATGTATACAATAACACATGGCCCACAGGAGCTGTTTAACACAGGCTATTAATGTGAAACTGGATTTAACTTCTGCTCTTACTGTGTCTTAATTCCTAACTATTTAGCTTTCACAGAGGAACTACGTAGAAAAGTAGAAGTGTTGGTGAAAGAATCCCAGACCTAGCAATTCCTCGCTCTTCTTTTTCTTTCACACTGTTGAATTTAGGTTCTGTTTCTGCCAGTTCTTTCTGTTTTTCTTCTATTTTTTCAAGCAGCTTCTGCCTCTCTTTTAATAAGCGTTTCTGTAAATAAAGTAGGGTAAGTAAAAATGCAACCTTAAAAATTTCTGCTTAATTTTAAGTTTAGCATTAAGATACTCTCATGGAAAAGAATTCATGAAAAAAACTGATCCTGCAACACAAAACTAATTTTTAAATAAAAGAAACAAAGAGACAGTACTGAGTTGCTACTAAGTGTGAATTATTTTAATGTGCCAGATCTTTTACAAAAATTTAAGCTTGTACTCCCATTACAGAAAGGATGGTCTTCTGCAATTCCTACTCAACTGAACATCTGTCTTTCATTTTTAGCATTTTAACTTACCCTTTGTTCACTATTGCCTGCCAATTCATCTTGTAAATCCTTGGCTTTAAGCTCCAATTTAGTCCTCTGCTTAATCTGTTCTTGTCTTTCAGCACTGAGCTGCTCCTTTTCTTCTTTCATAGCTGAAATTTTTGTTTTCAGTTCTCTAACTTGGCGCTCAATATCCTAGCCAAAAAGTATGACACTGAAGTGAGTCAGACAATTAGAAGTACAAAAGCAGAGTTTTCACACCATTAGTTCTGTCCCTTTTTCCTTCATTTACACTTTCAGTACTGTTCTGTCTTTCCAATACTCAATCCCAATGACACCCATCTGAAGTTACCACTCCATAATTCTGGTACAGAAGGATTTACTGTGGTCAAAAAATGTAAGTTAACCTAAGCCTACTTTATAATCTTACCTCCATCTTATCTCTTGCATCCTGCTGGGCATCTCTTAATTGCCTGGATTTTTCTCCACTAGTCTCTCGCTTAGCAGAAAGCTGGGGGGAACAAAAAGCTGTAATTTCTAACTCATTTTGTATTCTGTTTAACATTTCATAACATGTAGTAAAATTGTAAAATACCTGCTAAAACAAAATCACTTACCTGAAGAGTTTTTTAATTTTTAGTGATTTTAAGTAAAAAGCTCCTTTAGTTTTAAGTATTACCTAAAAACAAACTTTTGGATGAAAGGTCAGCAATACTAATTACACAATACATCTTAAAAAGCCAAGAAAGGGGCACCTGGGTGGTTCAGTCATTAAGCCTCTGCCTTCAGCTCAGGTCATGATCCCAGGGTCCTGGGATCAAGCCCTACATTGGGCTCCCTGCTCAGCAGAAAGCCTGCTTCTCCCCCTCCCACTCCCCCTGCTTGTGTTCCCTCTCTCACAATGTCTTTCTCTGTTAAATAAATAAATAAAATCTTTAAAAATTTTAAAAAAATAATAAAAAATAAAAAGCTAAGAAAAAAAATTCATGAAACTTTTTTTTATTATTAAGTAAACTCCACCCCAAATGTGGGGCTTGAACTCATGACCCTGCTGTCAAGAGTCCCGTGCTTCACTGACTGAGCCAGCCAGGTACCCCTTCATGAAGCCTTTTTTTTTTTTTTTTTTAAGATTTTATTTATTTGTCAGAGAGAGAGGGAGAGAGAGTGAGCACAGGCAGACAGAATGGCAGGCAGAGGCAGAGGGAGAAGCAGGCTCCCTGCTGAGCAAGGACCCTGATGCGGGACTCGATCCCAGGACGCTGGGATCATAACCTGAGCCGAAGGCAGCTGCTTAACCAACTGAGCCACCCAGGCGTCCCCTTCATGAAGCTTTTAAAGGTGGCTTCCCTCATTCTTGTTTGCCTTGCACCAGCACCTGATTACATTTCAGATAAAATCATAGCAAGGACCATACAGGTCTAGGCGTTTTTTTCTTGGGATAAACTGAAAGAACAAATTTACTGACCAATGATTTCATTAAAAGGTATAAAAATTTTCTTTAAGTTTCCATTTAAAAATTACTGAAAGGTATAAATATAGAATGAGCTTAAAATAAAAATCACTCTGAATTCAAGTAACAAAATTCTTTACCTCATCAAGTTTAGCACGAGTCTCGTTAAGCTCCTGGTTATAAATGGTATATTCCAGGGCTCGTCTCATTTTATCCCACTTTTGATACTGAGCTAGTTCTTCCTTTTCTTCTTCTAAGGTATGTAATCTCTCTTCAATGTATTTTAACAACTCATTGATTTTTTCCCGTTTGCCCTCTTAAAAAGAAATGAGAGAGGGGTGAAGGAGCTGAATAAAATTTTTATGTAAATAATATCTATTCTCAAATATACCATGAGTTAAAATCAATCTTAAGAACTAAAGCATTATAGGATAGTGTGTGGTAACCAAATCTAAGAAAGTAAAATGACAAAACACTTTATGACGAAAAGCATCAGAGAACAAAGTTACACATAATGACACTTTTTAAGTTTTCATTATTTTCATTCATATACAATGTTTTATCAGTTTCAGGTACACAAACAGTGATTCCATAATTCAATACATTACACAATGATCACCATGAAAAGTGTAGTTACCATCTGTCACCGGACGTTATCATAATATCATGGACTATATTTCCTAAACTGTACTTTTCATCTCTGTGACTTACTTTATAACTCAAAGTTTTTCCTCTTAATCCCTTTTACCTATTTTACTTATCTTCCCCTGCACCACCACCCTGGCAAAGGAAATAAATAATTCCTTTAGAAACTCAAGACTGTCGGATTCTAAGACATGAGAGAACACAGCACTTGAGAAGCTAAGTAGGGTTTCCATAATACATGTACTAAGGAAGATCAGAAGTTTTCCATTTACTTGCTCCTAAACAACTTAAAACCTAATGCTAGCTGATACTCCCAACAATTTTTTTTTGAGGACTGCATCCAAATCTGTTATCCTCACTAACAATGAGGACAGTAGAGGCACAAAATAGTTGACCTACAAAGGCATTATTATCTAACAGTAATTCCTTATTTAGAGAGAGAAATTATTTGAAATCTCGAAACTTAAAATGTCACCAACTAATTTTCTCTCTGTTCAGTATATAGGCAAATTATCAAACAGTATACTCCTGGGACTAGATAGAAGCCCTTACAACTATAATAACACAATGACAAAGTAATTCATAAAATAAGGCAAGATCACATTTCTTTACCTGTTTCTTTCATTAAAGATATGCTTTCTTCTTTTCGTTCATCATATACTCTAGTACCAGCTACTTCTCTTAATAGTTTTAGTCTCTGAGAATCTGGTGCTGTGGCCATCTGGTTGATCTACAAATTTTACAAAAATAATTACTATGTAGCTACAGACTGCTCTTTAAGAACTCTACCTTGAAAGAGTATTCACATGCTAAGTTCTGAGTATCACTTCAAGAATGTAATTTGTGCAATGCATATACCTACACACCCGTATGTCCTTTATGTAAATGAAATTTATCAAATGAAAATCCAAACAGAATTAATACATTCATCAATCTAATTTATGAATAAAACTCTAAATCAGGGGCGCCTGGGTGGCTCAGCGGGTTAAGCCGCTGCCTTCGGCTCAGGTCATGATCTCAGGGTCCTGGGATCGAGCCCCACATCGGGCTCTCTGCTCAGCAGAGAACCTGCTTGCTCCTCTCTCTCTGCCTGCCTCTCTGCCTGCTTGTGATCTCTCTCTGTCAAATAAATAAATAAAAAATCTTTAAAAAAAAAACAACTCTAAATTAAAAATGAAGGAAGAACATCCCAACACCATACTTCTTAGTCAACATTGTTAAGGTATAAAAGATGTACTCCATTTTGAAAGAACAAAGTATTTTTACAAGAAGGAAACTATCACTCTATAGTTTTAAAAAGCTGTAATGATACTATTACAAATATAACAGGAGTATCTGGGTGGCTCAGTTGGTTTAGTGTCCAGTCCTTGGGTTTTAGTGCAGATCATGATCTCAGGGTTGTGAGATCAAGGCCTGCATCTGTCTCCCCATGTAGTGCAGAATCTGCTTGAGATTCTCTCCCTCTCCCTCTGCCCCTGCCCCCACTCGTATACACTCTCTCTAAAACAGAATCTTAAACACACACACACACACACACATTATTACTTCTTAAGTAAACTCTACACTCAACATGGGGCTTAAACTCACAACCCCAAGAGTCACATGCTCTACTGACTAAGCCATCCACATACACCAGAAATGGTATGCTTTAAATATAGACAGATAAAAATAACTAACAGAGGTAGTGAACATTAAATAAGCAAAAGCATTTTTAAAATCTTATTTATTAGCACCACGCTCTAACCAACTGAGCTAACCGGCCAAGCACACTTAAAATTTTATTTAAAAATATATGGCAGAGCACCCAGATGGCTCAGTCAGCTGAGTGTCCAATTTTGGTTTTGGCTCAAGTTGTACTCTCAGGGTCATGATATCAAGTTCCACATTGGGCTCCACACTTGGTAGAGTCTGCTTGGGATTCTCTCTCTCCCTCTGCAACTTTCCCTGCTTGAGCATGCTCTCTAAAATAAATAAAATCTTGGGGTGCCTGGGTGGCTCTGTCGGTTAAGCGTCTGCCTTCAGCTCAGGTCATGATCCCAGAGTCCTGGGATCGAGCCCCACATCGGGTTCCCTGCTCGACAGGGAGCCTACTTCTCCCGCTCCCTCTGCCTGTAGCTCCCCATGCTTGTGTGCTCGCTCTCTCTCTCTCTGTCAAATAAATAAAAATCTAAAAAAAAAAAAAAATCTTGAGAAAATATATATGCAAAAAACCCACAGAAAGTGGTACAAAGTGCCATGCAACTTTAAACAACCATGAGTTTACCATATTCATAAAAATAAAACTAATCATGAAGGGCAAAAAATGCTCTCACTACATTAAAAAAGTGAACTGAGTTACTCTAACACTTCTTTTTTTTTTTTTTTAAAAGACTTTATTTATTTATTTGACAGACAGAGATCACAAGTAGGCAGAGGCAGGCAGAGAGAGAGAGAGGGAAGAACGCTCCCCAATGAGCAGAGAGCCTGACGCGGGGCTCGATCCCAGGTCCCTGAGATTGTGACCTGAGCCAAAGGCAGAGGCTCAACCCACTGAGCCACCCAGGCGCCCCTACTCTAACACTTCTTACATAAAAAGAGAATCAACTTTTTACATAAAAAGAGAATCAGCTCTGAACTAAGAAAATATGGTCTATCAAAAGTATATATATATCAAAGAATCCTTCAGATCCTTTTTTTTAAAAAAGATTTATTCATTTGAGAGACAGAGTGAGAGAAGGCATGCACACTCAAGCAGGGGGCACAGTGGGGGGGGGGTACGAAGGAGGGAGAGAGAATCCCCAAACTGACTTCCCAGCGAACATGGAGCCTGACTCAGGGACTGAACTCAGGACCTGGAGATCATGACCTAAACTGAAATTAAGAGTTGGCCACTCAACTAACTAAGCCACCCCAGGTGCACTCCCTCCTTCAGATCCTTATCCCTGATTACCCCAATTATGCATGGTCATTCAACTTATTCACTTAAAAAATATTTAAGAAATGTTTACAACATATATGCACTCTGTTGGGCACTGGGAAAAAAGATCAGCTAACAAAACAGAAAAGGTCTTTCCTTCATGGAATTTACATTCTAGTGGAAGACGACAGGAAATAAGTATACCAATACAGTATACAATATAACTGTTACAAAACAACAACAACAACAACAACAACAACAACAACAAAACACCCCAGAACAGAGAAAACATGTAGGGCTGGGATAAAGGCAACACTTTTTTTTTTTTATTATTATTTTTTAAAGATTGTATGTATTTATTTGACAGAGATCACAAGTAGACAGAGAGGTAGGCAGAGAGAGAAGGGGGGAAGCAGGCTCCCTGCCGAGCAGAGAGCCAGATGCAGGGCTCGATCCCAGGATCCCGAGATCATGACCTGAGCAGAAGGCAGAGGATTAACCCACTAAGCCACCCAAGTGCCCCAAGGCAACACTCTTAGTTGAGGTAAATCATGGATGGCTTATATGAAATGACATATAAGCAGAAAATGAAATGAAGTATAGGGGCCTATTTGTATGTGTGTAGGGGAGACTCAGATAAATTAACAGGCTCCCATAATCAGCCTCCATTTAAAGAAATTCCTTGCTTATAAAGAAATTCCTTGCTTAGGGCACCTGGGTGGCTCAGTGGGTTAAGCCGCTGCCTTCAGCCCAGGTCATGATCTCAGGGTCCTGGGATCGAGGCCCGCATCGGGCTCTCTGCTCAGCAGGGAGCCTGCTTCCCTCTCTCTCTCTCTCTGCCTGCCTCTCCGTCTACTTGTGATCTCTCTCTGTCAAATAAATAAATAAAATCTTAAAAAAAAAAAAAGAAATTCCTTGCTTATAAAGCTGGTCTTTCCAAACACTTGCTCTCAATTTCCCAAATGTGAAACACCATACTCTTCCTAATCACCTCTCCTGGATGCTAACCTTCCAATACATATCTAAAAATCCTCCAATATGAAATAAGTGGACATTTAGAAAGAACTTTCCCCTAGTCCAAAAATACACTACAACAAACTATGAGAACACTGCAGGGTATGTTCTAAAAAAAGAAATTATCTTAGATATAGTTTAAAGTGTATGAAGAAACAGTAGAAAATACGTAACTAATAAAAACTATAAAAAAATATAATCTCCACAAGAAAACAGTTTGTGGCATTATAGGTTTCTGGCAATGTAAGCTTTCTAATCATTTTAGCTCTATGATATATTAAGTAACAGAGCATTAATTTTAGGAAGTAATTTTTTTTCTAATGTTATTTTTAAAGAATTTCTATAGTATTCTTTTTTTTTTTTTTTTAAGTTAGGCTTCATGCCCAGCATGGAGCCCAATGCAGGGCTTGAACTCATGACCTTGAGACTAAGACCTGAGCTGACAGTAAGAGTTGTGTGCTTAGCCAGCTGAGGCACCCAGGTGCCTCTCTATACTATTCTTAAATATGATCATTGTGACTTTCACAAACCAAAAATGTCTTCTAGTACAGGACATCTTATTAAGTGATATAGGCCACTAAGAAGACAAGACCCACCAACAGCTGAAATTATTGTATCCCACTACATAATGGATCTACTTTGTACCTTATGGGCACATAAAAGGTAATACTGACATCGATATAAAATAAATCATGAAAACAAATGACAGTAAGGTCCATCTTGCTTCAACTTAACCACTAAAATCAATCAGCTAAGTTCATCATTCAAGTGAATATATTCAGAAAACAAATTCTATTAAAAAAGGACATACAATTTTTTTACCTTTCCTTGTTTTACAATGTAATAAGGATTGCTTCGAGAAAAACCAGCACTTTCAAGGAGATTCATCACATCATTTTTCCTGTTAATAAACATTGAAAAAAAATTCTTCAGATGAATAACCCAACGATAAGCAAAAAAAGGGAGGCTGACTCCTAGGTTAAGGAGCATGAGGGACTATAGTTATTGAGCCACCTACTGTATCTGCCTCAGAGGATCCTGATTCTTCCCACCCCCCACCAAAGATTTTATCTATTTGACAGAGAGAGGAATCAAGCACCCCGCTGAGCAGAGAGCTGGAGGCCAAGGTCCTGGGATCATGACCTAAGCCAAAGGCAGATGCCCAACCAAAAGAGCCACCCAGATGCCCTGAGAATTCTGATTCTTATGTTAATGCTCAAAATACTGGTTTGTTGAACACAAGGCATATATAACCCATATAACGAAATAAGTAAAATACTTTTACTTTGTAAAGAAATTAAAACGTAAAGAAAATGCTTACGTGACCATTTTCTTGTCTAGGAAATACTGATCCTTTTTGGCACCAATAACTCTTCTAAGTGAAACTTCTTCTTTATCAATCTAAGAAAAAATGTAAAAGCCCAAAATTAATTTCACAGTAAAAGTGGAAAACATTTTAGTTAGTAAGGTCATTCTAGAATCCATAGCCATAACCATTATTTTGAAATCTCACTAAAGATATGCTATGAATATCAATTCTTATGACAAAGACATTTTTCACAACAGCTTACATAACCTCCCTTCTGTTTACTAGAATGTTCATTATAATTTTAAGACAAAATTAATATGTAAACTGCATAGCTATTTTAGCATAAACTATAAGAGCTTAAGTACATTTGTAAATGTTTCAAAACTTGGAAGAAAATCAGCTGCATCAATAAAATTCTCAACATTATTACTAGGGAAAAAACCCACTACTCACTGGCAACCGGTTGTCTGAATTATCAAAAATAATCTCCACAAAAGCAGAAATGACACGAGGACCAGTACCCTCCTAAAACATGCAAAATACAAATTGGTCATTTAAGTGGTATTTTCACATTCCTTATCTTTTTTTTTCCCCTTTCAACGCCTTTAAAATTTAGTGCATGGTAAGCCTAATTCAATGGAGAAAAAATCCAATCAGACTACAATATATCCTTCTTGTCAAAAGAGCAAAGACACTGGATTAGGATAACAATACTTCTCAACTAAATGGTTTTAGATTCTAACCAAATATGTGAGAAATATGCAAAAGATAGCAAGTCAGATGTAAGGTCTTATTCTAAAGACCACTTTATTAGAATTTAAGACCCCATGCTCACCTAATTCTACTTATTTGCTAATATCTACAACACTTTGAGGCTCTTCTCTTATAGACTCATTTAATGCTGTAAAGGAACCCTAACAAATACACAATTACTGGAACTCAACTTTTTAAAACTATCTGCAATATGCTACATACTCTTAAATCTGCCATGAGAAGACACATATCTATTGTGTCACATACAGACAAATTTATGACCCAGCTACTTCTATACCAAGTCCAGAGAATTTCCAGAGTTTAGAAACTGTGTAAGTCAACAAAATAAAGAATGGTACCTAAAGAGGTTATTCTTTCAATGCCAATCTTAGAAACCTAAAAAATAATTCATCTACAGGTAACCAGTTTTGATTACTGGGCTATAAATTCAAATTTAAGAGGGCTAAATAAAAGATAATGGTTAAAAAACATAAACAACTAAAATACCTCCCTAACTGTGAAAGACTCTATTGAGATATAGTCAGGATTTTCAATTTCTGGTCTTAAAACTAATTATAAGCCACATTCAAACCAAAAAGAAATTTTATCATTTTATTATAGCCTTTTATAATTTTTTATTCTGAAATTTCTTTAGTTTGTTATTCGTAATTATTCAATGAAAAATTCTAACAATTTTATTTACCATAAATATACTTATGTTTCATACTGGAAAACACTGTTACCATTTAACTTACAAATATAGAGTAAGTTTTTGTAAACTTACAAAAATAGAACAAGTATGTTGTTTAATTTGCAATTATTGCTTCTCTATGCTCCCAATAACTTCTGATTCTAAGTCTCAAAGTTCCTAATTTCCAATCTCAAACTCTTTTTCCTCCTTAGCAAATCTGCTTTTGAGCATTACCAGACCATACTCTTAATAAAGACATACCCATCAATAGAAAAATCCTACAATTTTCTTACCATTATTTAAAAATCGGGCCTTTATCATGCATTAATATAGGAGGCTAAATTCCACAGCAGAATTAACACACTTAAGAGAGACAGTGTCATGTTTACAAAAGATATGCAGCTTGAACAAATGATTTTATTTACCAGAATCAACAGTGTAGTTTAAAAAATACATAATATCAATAACATCTCAAAGCAATTTCACTCACATGCAACAAAGCCAATCGCTGTTCAGGACGAAGATGACTGAACTCATCACTAAGAACAAACTGAATTGCTAAAAATACAAAAACATAACTATTAGTACAGTCTAAAAAAAGATCTATGCCTTATTTACACCTTTCCATACCTTCTACCAGGTAATGAACAAGGCAAATAAAGTAGATTATTCCATATATGCAGATTTGTCTGTATTTCAGACTAATTACCTTGGACATGATAAGAAAAATACTAAGAAGTTTCCACTGAAACATTTAAGGAAAGAAAAAGAGAACACTAAGGTAACAAAGAGAGACATGCAAACTAAAGTTTACCTCTTGATCAAAATATACACTGAGTGGCTAACACTTTGTTTTTACCTACTAGATATAAATAATATACATCAAAATATTTATAAACAAAATAGGATATATTCCTACAATATCCTTAACTGGATACTTTTGGTCAAAAGAAATAGAACTAAGTGGGAAATACAGGGACATATTTCAGATTCCCATATTCTAGTTCAATGCTTATCTGCTTTAAGAAGCCATTTCTGCTTCCATATGGGGTATCTAACTGGACGACCCTGCCCTAGAAAGGAAACTCTACTCAGCCGTCCTGTTCACAGTCCACCCAGGAGACCTCTGACATTCTAAGATTTGAGTGTGCATGTATGAATATGTATGCTGAGGGTGGACATGGAGTGGTTTATCTTTTATAATCATCTTGGGAGGATAGATTCAAATTACCTTCATCTCCCTGGAGATCACAAAATACTTCTACTCCAATCCCACTCTCTTACCTTCACCAAATTACAACCACTAAAGAGCTATTGATTTGTGAGCACAGAAGGGATAAAGCCTTTGTTTTAGGTCCCTGCTTTTCCTCAAGCACTACTCAACTAAGAGGTTCAAAATCTTTGCAACTTACTTCTTATATAATTCAAAACTGTTAAAATGTTTTCTCTGAAGGATTTGTTAACAGAGGCATTATTATACTTAATAACATTTTTTAAAGATTTATTTATTTGAGAGTGAGTGAGAGAGAATGAGAACGTGGTGTGGAAAGGCACCACAGGAGGATGAGTCTTAAGCAGACTGCTCTGAGTGCAGAGCCCAGCTCGGGGCTTGATCTACACAACCCGGGAGATCACAACCTGGGCTGAAATCAAGAGTCAGATGCTTAAATGACTGAGCCACTAGGTGCCCCACTTAAATGCACTTTATCCTTACAATTTTCAAAGCTATTTAACTATCCACAAATTGACAGCGGTCTTCGCTGAATCTGAGATTTTTTTATGCCCTTCCATCCTTCAAAAAAAAAAAAAAGATTCAGAAAGCATTTTTTTAGAAGATGTAACAGAGGAGTACCTGACTGGCTCAGTAAGTAGAGCAAGTGACTCTTGATCTTGGGGTCATGAGATCAAGCCCTAGATTGCATGCAAAGCATACTTTAAAAATGAATACATAAATGGAACAAAAAGATGAGCCATTTTCCAAAACAATATTAGCTTTTCTACTGCATTTACATTTATATATATATACACACATTTGCAACATTTATATACCGCACTCAAGTTTAAAAAGCACTTCCATTTGTATTATCTGATGATTCTCACAACCCATCAAAGTAGGCAGACCAAAGACCTCTTTTTAAAGTGCAAAGGTAGAGCTTGTTCTGTCCATTATCTCAGCTCATTAATTACTAGGTAGAGAGAACTCAGGTTATTATATCATTATACTTGAAATCCTCTACACTAACCCACAACCCTGTATGAAGAAGTATTTGAGTTTCATGCAGACACAACCTCAGAAAACCAATTTTTCTAAGTAGGCTCCATACCCAGCAGGGAGTACAACGAGGATCTTGAACTCATGACCCTGAGACTGAGACCTGAGCTGAGTTCAAGAGTCAGACACTTAACCAAGTGAGCCACCCAGACACCCCTCAGAAAACCAGTTTTTATTTTTTATTTTTTTAGAAAACCGATTTTTAAAATAAATTACCTGAAAATACCCAGGGTCTTTAATATATTTAGAATTTAAAAAACAATACCTACCATAAAAAAAGTTACTTTTTCCAGATCCATTTCTGCCCACTATAAAATTTCAAAAAGTACATGTTACTTTGCATAGAAACCAATAAAATTAAAACCTTACTGAAAGTATTAAAAACTTTATACTCTACTTTCTAACTTATCATCTTAATATTTGAAATTAAATACAATAAACAAAAGAAATCAATAAACAAAATAGCTTTAATCACCAAATGAGTACAATTTTTTGCAGAGACATCTAATGGCTTTTTTTCTTAAATTTATTTCATTCATTCTTTTACTCTTTCCTAATAGTTTAAAATTAATAGGAATAATCAAATGTTACCAGGTTTTCATAAATTACAATCATTACTATGGACATACAAGTCTATTTTAATTATATATAATGGTTTCTTTTTAAAAATTTAGACTCACATGTTGCTAAAATTTTTAATACTTAAATAATCATTTTAAATTCTCAAAACTATTTGCTTATTAAAGTACTTATGATTAGCCCTATGATTATATCGTGTAATCTCAGAATCCCAAAAGTAGACAAGTATAAGGCACTTTTTTTAACTACCTACCTTCAGAAATAAACAATTCTATACATAAGATATCAAATGTTTCAGATTTAATAAATTCATTTGAATTTTCTTGTTCAGCAAAATTCCCAACCTCTCTCATCTTGACCAAGATATCCTGAACAAATCAGCCCTTACAGTTATCATTTTTAATGCGAAGTAAAGCATAAAAAAAAATCATTTGTTATGAAAGTAATAAAACACTTTTTTTTTAGAAGGCATATGACACAGAGGCCAGCTTGAAAAAGATTTCCACGGGCTTAATCTAGGACAATTTGAGCACAAAATAATTAGATGAACTATAAATTTGTGCTGGAGGGGAATAATCCATGACTCCAAAGTGATAATAAAATGATAAATAAATAGCTAAGGAAGGAGAACGCTTGCTCACAGTAGAATAACACACAGTAAATGTGAAAGGACATCTGGAAATGGAAAATCATTTTGTAAACACTAAAATAAAGGCAAGAAAAAAAAATAAAGGCAAGAATCATCAATGGATACGAAATCTAGGTGGAAATTTTGAAAAGGAGAACAATATTTGCACGGTCCAAAAGTATTTCCCATCCTCATACTATTTATTAGTTGCAAGAGAACAAACACTGCACAGAAGAAAAACCAGGTAACTACCCAGACCGGGTGATCAAAAATAACATCATTTAAAAAGAAAGAGACAGAATGATGTCTTCACTTCCAGATGTAATATCCTCAGAAGACCGCATCATTTATGTAGTTGTTTTTTTTTTTTTAAATAATGTTATAAAAGACAAAAAGAAGCCTGTGGAATTGATCCAGATTAAAGGAGGCTAAAGAGACACGACAACTATCTGCAATACCTAATCCTAAATTAGATCCTGTACTGGAGGAGGAAAAAACACTATAAAGAACTTTTTTGGGTCAATCAGTATAACTGGAAAATGGAGAGAAGATTATTTTATTAATGTCAAATTTACTGAAGTTGATAACTCTACTGTGTTTTATATAAGAAAATATCCCTATTCTTAGAAGATATACATTGACATCAAAGGTAAAGGGTTATGACCTACATAACTTACTCTATGAAAAAAAAAGGGTGAGTGTGTGCAAATGATAAAGCAACTAAGGAAAATGTTAACAGGTAGATTAGGATAAAAGAGGTAGGAGTATTCTTTGTATTGTTTCTATTTATACAACTTTTCTATAAATTTAAAATTACCTCTAAATAAAAGTTTACAAGATAATATATCATTAAAAGAATTACATATAGCTCAAACCATAATCTACTCATGAATAAACAACCTAAAATTTTAAAATTTCCCTTTAAGAATTACTCTTACCCATAGTTAAATACTATACAGTAATTTTAAGCATGTTGAATACTTAATGATAGAAAAAGATATTCAAAACTTAAATAGAAAAAATAGATTACCAATAAGTAACAGTACAAGCCCATTTTTATTTAAAAAGGCTTTTTCTTTTTAAAGATTTTATTTATTTGATAAACAGAGATCGTAAGTAGGCAGAGAGGCAGGCAGAGAGAGAAAGAGGAGGAAGCAGGCTTCCCGCTAAGCAGAGAGCCCAGGACTCCGGGATCATGACCTGAGCTGAAGGCAGAGGCTTTAAGCCACTGAGCCACCCAGGCGCCCCTAAAAAGGCTTATTTATGCAGACACAAACACCGGAGGGCTGCCGAGATAGATCCAGTTTGTATGTGCCCCAGATTCACCTGCCCCGACCCAAGTCTCGGTTGCCCGTCGACAGACAGGCTCGGCACCCCATCACTGAAGGTTGTTTCAGCCTACCCTGGGTGCGCACTCAGCTCACATCTGTGAAAAACCAAAGGAGGCTACAGTTCACTGACTCCTTCAGGTGAATTAAGTCCCCAGAGTAACACAACCCAAGGACATGGGGGAATTGATGCCCTGTGTGGTAAAATGACCAATCAGAGACAGGAACCTGCAAACAAAACCCTCTCCATTCCTTTCCCATCTGATCTTTCCCACACATGGTGGGTTCATAAAGTCTGTCTGAAAGTTATCTAATTCGACCCCAAAACCAGCCATGCCTTCTTTATAAAACTATGACCAGCCTTCCCCCTCATGCCAGCCCTGAGACTGCACCTTCCCATTAAAGCCTTATTAGTAGCTGAGTGTGCCTTGCACTCTTGTTTTCTAGGAAACCTGGTCTAATGTAAGTAGATTGTCAATATTAAGAATGGCTATTTCTGGGAGGAGTCAAGATGGCGGAGAAGTAGCAGGCTGAGACTACTTCGGGTAGCGGGAGATCAGCTAAATAGCTTATCTAAAGATTGCAAACACCTACAAATCCAACGGGAGACTGAAGAGAAGAAGAACAGCAATTCCAGAAACAGAAAATCAACCACTTTCTGCAAGGTAGGACTGGCGGAGAAGTGAATCCAAAGCGACGGGAAGATAGACCGCGGGGGGAGGGGCCGGCTCCCGGCGAGCGGCGGAGCAACGGAGCAAAATCAGGACTTTTAAAAGCCTGTTCCGCTGAGGGACATCGCTCCAGAGGCTTAACTGGGGTGAAGCCCAGGCGGGGTCAGCGCGGCCTCAGGTCCCGCAGGGTCGCAGAAGGATCGGGGGTGTCTCAGTGTCGCAGAGCTTACCGGTATTAGAACGGGGAAGCCGGCTGCAGAGACAGAGCCGAGGAGTGACTCTCAGCTCTGGGTTGCCTTGAACCGGTCGCAGGCTCGGTCAGCTCGGAGCGCGGCCGGAGGCCAGGGTGACGGGAGTCATTTGGCGCTGTTCTCTGAGGGCGCACTGAGGAGTGGGGCCCCGGGCTCTCGGCTCCTCCGGGCCGGAGACCGGGAGGCCGCCATCTTTATTCCCGTCCTCCGGACTCTACGGAAAGAGCTCAGGGAACAAAAGCTCCCGAAAGCGAACCCGAGCGGATGACTCAGCGCGGCCCCGGGTAAGGGCGGTGCAACTCCGCCTGGGGCAAAGACGCTTGAGAATCACTACAACGGCCCCTCCCCCAGAAGATCTACGGGAAACCCAGCCAGGACCAAGTTCACCTACCAAGGAGAACGGCGGAATTCCAGAGGAGAAGAAAGCAAAGCACGGAACTCATGGCTTTCTCCCCATGATTTTTTAGCCTTGCAGTTAATTTAATTTTTTTTTCTTTTTCAATTTTTTTTTCTTTTTCTCTTCTTCTGCTAAATTTTTTAACTTTTACCGTTTTCTTTTTTTTAACGTTTTTTAAATAGTTTATCTAATATATATATTTTTTTTCCTCTTTTTATATTTTTTCTTTATCGGCTTTCTTTTTTTTAATAGTTTTTTTTTTTCTTTCTTTCTGAACCCCTTTTTATCCCCTTTCTCCCCCCTCACAATTCAGGATCTCTTCTGATTTGGCTAAAGCATATTTTCCAGGGGTTGTTGCCACCCTTTTAGTATTTTACTTGCTCCTTCATAAACTCTTATCTGGACAAAATGACAAGGCGGAAAAATTCACAACAAAAAAAAGAACAAGAGGCAATACCAAAGGCTAGGGACCTAATCAATACAGACATTGGTAATATGTCAGATATAGAGTTCAGAATGATGATTCTCAAGGTTCTAGCCGGGCTTGAAAAAGGCATGGAAGATATTAAAGCAACCCTCTCGGGAGATATAAAAGCCCTTTCTGGAGAAATAAAAGAACTAAAATCTAACCAAGTTGAAATCAAAAAAGCTATTAATGAGGTGCAATCAAAAATGGAGGCTCTCACTGCTAGGATAAATGAGGCAGAAGAAAGAATTAGCGATATAGAAGACCAAATGACAGAGAATAAAGAAGCTGAGCAAAAGAGGGACAAACAGCTACTGGACCACGAGGGGAGAATTCGAGAGATAAGTGACACCATAAGACGAAACAACATTAGAATAATTGGGATTCCAGAAGAAGAGGAAACAGAGAGGGGAGCAGAAGGTATATTGGAGAGAATTATTGGAGAGAATTTCCCCAATATGGCAAAGGGAACAAGCATCAAAATCCAGGAGGTTCAGAGAACCCCCCTCAAAATCAATAAGAATAGGTCTACACCCCGTCACCTAATAGTAAAATTGACAAGTCTTAGTGACAAAGAAAAGATCCTGAAAGCAGCCCGGGAAAAGAAGTCTGTAACGTACAATGGTAAAAATATTAGATTGGCAGCAGACTTATCCACAGAGACCTGGCAGGCCAGAAAGAGCTGGCATGATATATTCAGAGTACTAAATGAGAAAAACATGCAGCCAAGAATACTATATCCAGCTAGGCTATCATTGAAAATAGAAGGAGAGATTAAAAGCTTCCAGGACAAACAAAAACTGAAAGAATTTGCAAATACCAAACCAGCTCTACAGGAAATATTGAAAGGGGTCCTCTAAGCAAAGAGAGACCCTCAAAGTAGTAGATCAGAAAGAAACAGAGACAATATACAATAACAGTCACCTTACAGGCAATACAATGGCACTAAATTCATATCTCTCAATACTTACCCTGAATGTTAATGGGCTAAATGCCCCAATCAAAAGACACAGGGTATCAGAATGGATAAAAAAACAAAACCCATCTATATGTTGCCTACAAGAAACTCATCTTAAACCCGAAGACACCTCCAGGTTTAAAGTGAGGGGATGGAAAAGAATTTACCATGCTAATGGACATCAGAAGAAAGCAGGAGTGGCAATCCTTATATCAGATCAATTAGATTTTAAGCCAAAGATTATAATAAGAGATGAGGAAGGACACTATATCATACTCAAAGGAACTGTCCAACAAGAAGATCTAACAATTTTAAATATCTATGCCCCTAACGTGGGAGCAGCCAACTATATAAACCAATTAATAACAAAATCAAAGAAACACATCGACAAGAATACAATAATAGTAGGGGATTTTAACACTCCCCTCACTGAAATGGACAGATCATCCAAGCAAAAGATCAACAAGGAAAACAAGGCCTTAAATGACACACTGGACCAGATGGACATCACAGATATATTCAGAACATTTCATCCCAAAGCAACAGAATACACATTCTTCTCTAGTGCACATGGAACATTCTCCAGAATAGATCACATTCTTGGTCCTAAATCAAGTCTCAACCGGTATCAAAAGATTGGGATCATTCCCTGCATATTTTCAGACCACAATGCTCTAAAGCTAGAACTCAATAACAAGAGGAAATTTGGAAAGAACCCAAATACATGGAGACTAAACAGCATCCTTCTAAAGAATGAATGGGTCAACCAGGAAATCAAAGAAGAATTGAAAAAATTTATGGAAACAAATGATAATGAAAACACAACAGTTCAGAATCTGTGGGACACAACAAAGGCAGTCCTGAGAGGAAAATATATAGCGGTACAAGCCTTTCTCAAGAAACAAGAAAGGTCTCAGGTACACAACCTAACCCTACACCTAAAGGAGCTGGAGAAAGAACAAGAAAGAAACCCTAAACCCAGCAGGAGAAGAGAAATCATAAAGATCAGAGCAGAAATCAATGAAATAGAAACCAAAAAAACAATAGAACAAATCAACGAAACTAGGAGCTGGTTCTTTGAAAGAATTAATAAGATTGATAAACCCGTGGCCAGACTTATCAAAAGAAAAGAGAGAGGACCCAAATAAATAAAATCATGAATGAAAGAGGAGAGATCACAACGAACACCAAAGAAATACAGACAATTATAAGAACATACTATGAGCAACTCTACGCCAACAAATTTGACAATCTGGAAGAAATGGATGCATTCCTAGAGACATATAAACTACCACAACTGAACCAGGAAGAAATAGAAAGCCTGAACAGACCCATAACCAGTAAGGAGATTGAAACAGTCATCAAAAATCTCCAAACAAACAAAAGCCCAGGGCCAGATGGCTTCCCGGGGGAATTCTACCAAACATTTAAAGAAGAACTAATTCCTATTCTCCTGAAACTGTTCCAAAAAATAGCAATAGAAGGAAAACTTCCAAACTCATTTTATGAGGCCAGCATCACCTTGATCCCAAAACCAGACAAGGATCCCAACAAAAAAGAGAACTACAGACCAATATCCTTGATGAACACAGATGCAAAAATTCTCACCAAAATACTAGCCAATAGGATTCAACAGTACGTTAAAAGGATTATTCACCACGACCAAGTGGGATTTATTCCAGGGCTGCAAGGCTGGTTCAACATCCGCAAATCAATCAATGTGATACAACACATTAATAAAAGAAAGAACAAGAACCATAGGATACTCTCCATAGATGCTGAAAAAGCATTTGACAAAGTACAGCATCCCTTCCTGATCAAAACTCTTCAAAGTGTAGGGATAGACGGCACATACCTCAATATTATCAAAGCCATCTATGAAAAACCCACCGCAAATATCATTCTCAATGGAGAAAAACTGAAAGCTTTTCCGCTAAGGTCAGGAACACGGCAGGGATGTCCGTTATCACCACTGCTATTCAACATAGTACTAGAAGTCCTAGCCTCAGCAATCAGACAACAAAAGGAAATGAAAGGCATCCAAATCGGCAAAGAAGAAGTCAAACTATCACTCTTCGCAGATGATATGATACTCTATGTGGAAAACCCAAAAGACTCCACTCCAAAACTGCTAGAACTTGTACAGGAATTCAGTAAAGTGTCAGGATATAAAATCAATGCACAGAAATCAGTTGCATTTCTCTACACCAACAACAAGACAGAAGAAAGAGAAATTAAGGAGTCCATCCCATTTACAATTGCACCCAAAACTATAAGATACCTAGGAATAAACCTAACCAAAGAGACTAAGAATCTATACTCAGAAAACTATAAAGTACTCATGAAAGAAATTGAGGAAGACACAAAGAAATGGAAAAATGTTCCATGCTCCTGGATTGGAAGAATAAATATTGTGAAAATGTCTATGCTACCTAAAGCAATCTACACATTTAATGCAATTCCTATCAAAGTACCATCCATTTTTTCAAAGAAATGGAACAAATATCCTAAAATTTATATGGAACCAGAAAAGACCTCGAATAGCCAAAGGAATATTGAAAAAGAAAGCCAAAGTCGGTGGCATCACAATTCCGGACTTCAAGCTCTATTACAAAGCTGTCATCATCAAGACAGCATGGTACTGGCACAAAAACAGACACATAGATCAATGGAACAGAATACAGAGCCCAGAAATGGACCCTCAACTCTATGGTCAACTCATCTTCGACAAAGCAGGAAAGAATGTCCAATGGAACAAAGACAGCCTCTTCAATAAATGGTGTTGGGAAAATTGGACAGCCACGTGCAGAAAAATGAAATTGGATCATTTCCTTACACCACACACGAAAATAGACTCAAAATGGATGAAGGATCTCAATGTGAGAAAGGAATCCATCAAAATCCTCGAGGAGAACACAGGCAGCAACCTCTTCGACCTCAGCCGCAGCAACATCTTCCTAGGAACATCACCAAAGGCAAGGGAAGCAAGGGCAAAAATGAACTTCTGGGATTTTATCAAGATCAAAAGCTTTTGCACAGCAAAGGAAACAGTTAACAAAACCAAAAGACAACTGACAGAATGGGAGAAGATATTTGCAAATGACATATCAGATAAAGGGCTAGTGTCCAAAATCTATAAAGAACTTAGCAAACTCAACACCCAAAGAACAAATAATCCAATCAAGAAATGGGCAGAGGACATGAACAGACATTTCTGCAAAGAAGACATCCAGATGGCCAACAGACACATGAAAAAGTGCTCCATATCACTCGGCATCAGGGAAATACAAATCAAAACCACCATGAGATATCACCTCACACCAGTCAGAATGGCTAAAATTAACAAGTCAGGAAATGACAGATGCTGGCGAGGATGCGGAGAAAGGGGAACCCTCCTACACTGTTGGTGGGAATGCAAGCTGGTGCAACCACTCTGGAAAACAGCATGGAGGTTCCTCAAAATGTTGAAAATAGAACTACCCTATGACCCTGCAATTGCACTGCTGGGTATTTACCCTAAAGATACAAACATAGTGATCCGAAGGGGCACATGCACCCGAATGTTTATAGCAGCAATGTCTACAATAGCCAAACTATGGAAAGAACCTAGATGTCCATCTACAGACGAATGGATAAAGAAGATGTGGTATATATACACAATGGAATACTATGCAGCCATCAAAAGAAATGAAATCTTGCCATTTGCGACGACGTGGATGGAACTAGAGGGTATCATGCTTAGCGAAATAAGTCAATCGGAGAAAGACAACTATCATATGATCTCCCTGATATGAGGGAGAGGAGATGCAACATGGGGGGTCGAGGGGGTAGGAGAAGAGTAAATGAAACAAGATGGGATTGGGAGGGAGACAAACCATAAGTGACTCTTAATCTCACAAAACAAACTGAGGGTTGATGGGGGGAGGGGGTTGGGAGAGGGGGTGGGGTTATGGATATCGGGGAGGGTATGTGCTATGGTGAGTGTTGTGAAGTGTGTAAACCTGGCGATTCGCAGACCTGTACCCCTGGGGATAAAAATATATGTTTATAAAGCTGTAAAAAAAAAAAAAAAAAAAAAAAAAAAAGAAAGAAAGGATGAATCCCCAAGTTTTGTAGCAACATGGACGGGACTGGAAGAGATTATGCTGAGTGAAATAAGTCAAGCAGAGAGAGTCAATTATCATATGGTTTCACTTATTTGTGGAGCATAACAAATAGCATGGAGGACAAGGGGAGATGGAGAGGAGAAGGGAGTTGAGGGAAATTGGAAGGGGAGGTGAACCATGAGAGACTATGGACTCTGAAAAACGATCTGAGAATTTTGAAGGGGTGGGGGGTGGGAGGTTGGGGGCACCAGGTGGTGGGTATTGTAGAGGGCACGGATTGCATGGAGCACTGGGTGTGGTGCAAAAATAATGAATACTGTTATGCTGAAAAAAATAAAAAATTAAAAAAAAAAAAAAAAAAAGAATGGCTATTTCTGGACAGGATTAGTTTTTTTTTTTCTTTCCTTCCTTTTAGCTTTTAAACTCTTCCATAATGTTCTATAATTAACATACATTTCTTCTGTTAAAAAGTTACAAAAAAGGTAACCTTAAAAAGGTATATGCTTGGTACATTTAGACATCATTCAACTATTCAAACAAGAGATTCAAACATCAAACATCACCACAAGAGATATCTGCCTTCCAATCTTCTTTAAGGTCAAAATCATTAAATAACAAAAGTAGTACGCTTTCATAGAATATTTTTAATGTCAATCTCAGTCTATACTACTTTGAATCTTTCTTATATTAAGGTACCTGTTTTTAAAACATGTTTAAGCAGTAAAATCATACTAGGCTTGTTAAAACAAACAAAAGAAAGAACACTAAGACAATCTCCTTTGTAACTGTAACTATTAAGAACCCTAATGTTGCATACAAAGCAATAAACAGCTGTTTGATAATAACTAAAACAAAAATATTTGATATATCCTACAGACATAATCTAATCATCGTAGGTAATAATGGTATCATTTTATAGCTCATTTATAAAATTATAACATTGATATAATTAAGATATTCATCTACTTTTAACCTGTAAAGAAAAAATATAAACCTAGTAATTATTCATTTTTCTCCATTTCTAAAGATTTTCTGGTTGATGAAAATCAGAAGGCACTTATAATCAAAATATAAGGAAAATATTTGGTAAATCTATCCTTATAACACACCAATTAAATTAACTATTCAACAGGTACAGGAGGGGGGAAAATGTTTCCTTTATTCCCAACTACAAGAGACAAGTGATGTACTGAGGGTAGGTTTTCTTCTTGCCCTCAGTTTTTTTTTTAAACTGTAGTTGACATTCTTATCCTCAATTTTTAAAATTTAATATTCATTTCAAAATAATGTTTGCCCTTTACTGATCTCCATGAGTCTCACCTTACCAAGTTCAACAGACTGAATTGTGCCACCTCCCTTTCCCATTCATATGCTGGAAGTCCTAATTCTAAATGCATGGTATTTGGAGATGGGGGCCTTTGGGAGATAATCAGTATCAGGTGAGGTTGTGTGTGTGGGGGGGCTTCATGATGGAATTAGTGTTCTAATAAGGAAGACGCAGAGAGAACCAAGGAGGTCATATGAGCATGACGATGAAGATGGTGACTTCCAGAATGTGACTGTGCTGGCACCTTGATCATGGACTTGAATTTCCCAAAACAGTCGTAAAATAAACTGTTTAAGCCACTTAGTCTATATTTAATGGTAGACCTAGCAGTCTAATATACCAATAAACCACGCAAGAAGGACGATGTATAGACGTCTATTTGTAACACAGTTTCTTCTGGCCTTTAAAAATTCAGCAGAACTTCAAGAAACACTTTCACTGGCTCTATCAGCAAAAAATGGAGAATATCATCTGAAGAGTCTTTAAACTAAACACTGTATTGCAGAACAATAATCATTGTAGCTCTTTACCCTCACACATATACCTTCTCATTTAATTTTTCCAACAGCCATGTAAGATGAGTATCATTAGCTCCACTTTACAAACCCCTCAGGGACTCAAGTTTGAAAAGGTTATCAGAACCGGGATTGGAAAGCCATTCTATTATGCTCTAAAGTTTATGCTTTTTCTACCAAGCTGCATGGTGTGACCTTAAACAGTATGAAAGAAAAAAAAAACAACCCTGAGAACAATCTAATTGTGAATAAATAATGGCCATCTTTGAAATAAGGAAACCGTGGGCTTTTTAATTAAGAAATGACATATCAACACCAGAACAGCTCAAATGCTAAATTTAGTGTCATTCGCTGTAAAAACACACTTTCATACATACCAGGCTAAAATAAAAATGAGTAACTAGTGATCGCCTTATGCAAATATTTTAAATGCATAAAATAAGCAATTCCTCAGTGCAGATAGAAGACATGCTATTTCTTTTTTTTTTTTTTTTAAGATTTTATTTATTTATTTGACAGACAGAGATCACAAGTATGCAGAGAGGCAGGCAGAGAGAGAGGGGAAAGAGACTCCCTGCCGAGCAGAGAGCCCTATGCGGGGCTCAATCCCAGGACCCTGGGATCATGACCTGAGCCGAAGGCAGAGGCTTTAACCCACTGAGCCACCCAGGCGCCCTAAGACATGCTATTTCATACAGAAAAAGTAAGTATAAATTCATGTAATATTCAAAGCCAATCCCTCTTTCCTCAAGCCCAGACAGAATTTAAATGGCTCTCTACATATAAATCTGATTTTGTAAACCATCAACACTTACCGATAACATTATGTTTTGAACTGAAGGGATCTACAATAGTTTGATCTCTGTAACTCCGAAAACCCTGGATAATAACCTAGTAAATAAAAAAAAGATACCTTTCAGAGAATACATACTAAAAGACGTAACTCCTAAACATTTTTCCTTGGCTCTTCTCTTTTCGGGGGTTTCTCATTTAATGCAAGACAGAGAACCTTCCATTTCTTACGAGAGAAACTCATGCTGGAGGATGGTGATTAAAAATCTTAAACAACAACAGTCCGTTTATCAGTAACGACTGACAGCGTTGTTTTTTTGGAGTTATCATCAGGAGCCTGGTAAGGAACTCTCAGAATCAAGTACATTGTATAAGGTTCGTGGGGACGCTAAATATGACACTGCTCTAAGAAAAATGTGTCAAGCGGGCGGCCTGGCCCCGGCTTCCCTTACTCCAAGAGCAGTGGGCGCTTCTTTGGGACACACCCGCCAGCCAGGGTAAGGAGCCGTTCCAAGAAAGAGGCGCTTCAAGTCCAACGCATCCCATGGAGAAACTTCTCTCCAAGAGCGTGGATGGGCTCATCTCTGCGGTGGACTCTTGCGCAGGAAGACCATTTTGACAGAAGTAAACAAGTGAACGAGGCGGCGCTACAGATTCTGCAAGGAAGAGGGTCCTTTTCACATCCCCATTAATTCGGGGACAAAGACCCCGGGCTAAGCTGACACCCCAATCTGAGCGCCCCAGGGGCGTCTCCGGGCCGGGGAGACCACCTCTCCATACACCTATGCAAATGGCCGGCGCGGGGCGAGAGGACAACGCAGCCGCCCGCCCCGCCGCTGCAGCCCCCGGCGCGGCCCCCAACCAGCCCGGGGCCCCCAGCCCGCACCCGGCCCACCCGGGAAGGCCCGCTCCCTCTAAACGTCTCGGAGAGACTGCTCCCGCAGACGAGCGCGCTGCAGGCGGGCGCCCCCATTCTCTGCGGCCCCCGGGGCGGGGCCTCTCCCCTCCCCCGCAGCCCGCGTCCAGCTCTGGGTCAACCCCGCCGGGAGGCGGGAGGCCGCGGGTCGCACCGCGACACCCGTGCCTCATGGAACGGTCCTCAGAGGCCCGTAAGGGGGTGGGCAGGGCGCACAGGCCTCACCTGTTTTATGTACATGGTTCCGCGGTCCTCACCGGGGAGGACTCCCCGCGAGAAGCGACAGCGCGGCCGTGGGGTCCAGTGAGGCGCCTACGAGACCCCTCCCCCAAAGCGTCGCTCGCTCCCGTCCAGCCAAACAAAATGGCGGCGCCCGTGGAGGTGGAGTCCGCGCCTTAGACGGAACCATCCTCGCGGGCCCTGGAGAGCGTAGGGGGAGTCAGGGTCAGGTCTTCTCTTTTCCTTTTGGCAAAAAGAGCCTTCGACGGCGTCCTACAGTGGATTTCATTTGATTGTTGAATTTGCAGCTGAACTTTTCCTGAGAATTAGTCGGAAGCTTCGTTCGTAAAAGCCTTGGTCGTGAGTTTGGCCCGTATTCCCTCCGAGAGCGGAGCCAATGGTTGCATCCACAAGGGGGTAAAGGTTCGGCGCCAAAGCCAAGTGTGAGAGTCTGCGGGCCAGTGGCGGAGCTTGCCGGTGGCCACGTGATCTCTGGCTGTTTAAAAATGCTTACGCGCTCGAATCTGCGCAGTCTTGGGAGCCTGTGGGGTTCGCCGAGCGGAATCCCTGTTGCTCTATTTATTCTTGCTCGCTCTGGGAGCTTGTGTAAACTTAGAACGGCCCCTGCTGGCTCGGGACCGCACGCTCGCAGCACAGGGAAGGGGCCTGACGCTTGAAAATTTGTTTTAATAACGTGATAATTAATACCCTGGGAGCTCTTACTACTTTGCCATTTACTGTAAATCTAGTCAGACATGGACAATTGCAACAAAAAGAAATTTAGATAAGAGTAAAAGCTCTTTTATTGTTTTAACAGCCTGAAAGATACTAGGTGCTAGCAGCACCCTAGATGCATCTAATTTGATCAGTCTTAGGGGAAAAACTTAATGTAGTTAAGAAGTTGAAAAAAAAAAAAAAAGAAGTTGGATCTCTGGACAGCTGTAAAATTACCTGCCATTTAAGTTGGTGGTCCTTGCTGCCCCTCCCGCTGCTGTGGGCTGTACCAGCCCTAATTATTTCTAGATTGAACTATTTTTAATAGCTGGCTAACTTCATCCTTGTCAGCACCCCCTTGGTGCTGGCAGAGTCAAATCCTTTCCAGCTCTGGGTGTTTAAAAAAAAAAAAAAAATCTCTTAAACATTTCTCCTGGACTAGTGTCTTTACACTGTCAATTTCTGTGGGATTGTAGGCAGATTAATAAAGTCCGAAATTTCCATTTCCTATTCTATAATATGAGGATGATAAAACATTTCATTTTTAGAATTAAAAATAGAATGTATAAAATAATTATATTTACTAAAATTGTAGAGATGTGTGCCCCTAAGGCTTTTATGAAATTGCAGTCTGGCTGACATCTTGATTTCAGCTTAATGACGTCTGAGGAGAGAACCCAATTATATTTTGCCCAGACTTCTGACCTTATTTTTTTTTTTTAAGATTTATTTATTTGACAGAGATCACAAGCAGGCAGAGAGGCAGGCAGAGAGAGGAGGAAGCAGGCTCCCCAGTGAGCAGAGAGACCCATGCGGGGCTTGATCTCAGGACCCTGAGATCATGACCTGAGCTGAAGGCAGAGGCTTAACCCACTGAGCCACCCAGGCGCCCCCTGACCATGTTTCAAAAAATTCTGATGCTGTAGACCTTTTCTCATAAATGTTCCTTAGTTTACAATATCTGCAGCAATAAAGACTCCAAGGACAGTGAAGGTGAAGTATAGGGCAAGGGCCAAGTACACATAGGATAAGACCCTACTTTTTCATTCTCTTCCTTATACCCCCTCCATTGTTAAGACATTCCAAAATAAAGCTTTGACTCTAAGCTATTGTCAGTTCACAGTCTTTATTCATCCCGGGAAGGGATCACAGACTTATTTTATCTATCTCTAAGTTACTTCTCCCAACCTCTTTTTTTTTTTTAAGATTTTATTTATTTATTTGACAGAGAGATCACAAGTAGGCAGAGAGGCAGGCAGAGAGAGAGGGGAAAGAGACTCCCTGCCGAGCAGAGAGCCCTATGCGGGGCTCAATCCCAGGACCCTGGGATCATGACCTGAGCTGAAGGCAGAGGCTTTAACCCACTGAGCCACCCAGGTGCCCCTACTTCTCCCAACCTCTTAAAAAAGATTCTTTAATGTGTGCCCTATCTATCTTTATTCTCAGGTTAGACAGATTTTCTATGGGTACCTTCCAATCCAATGATCAGGAAGGAAATATTATTATCGCTCAGTTCATTTTCAGTTGTTATGGTACCCAAAAGATAGAAGTAACACAGCAGAGATAATTCCAAATTATAGTTTTCTCTTGGTGACTCCTGGTACTGTGAAGTCCCAAATCACCTAAGAGAAAACCTAGAAAATTCTTATCCAAACAAGATAGAACTATAGCATTTCTGGGAAGATGAGACTCGAAAGAAAGACAAAATCTTGGGGCGCCTGGGTGGCTCAGTGGGTTAAGCCGCTGCCTTGGGCTCAGGTCATGATCTCAGAGTCCTGGGATCGAGCCCCGCATCGGGCTCTCTGCTCAGCAGGGAGCCTGCTTCCTCCTCTCTCTCTGCCTGCCTCTCTGCCTGCTTGTGATCTCTCTGTCAAATAAATAAATAAAAAATCTTAAAAAAAAAAAAAAAAGACAAAATCTTTTATTGCCTCCCTCATGGATACATAGGAGACATTGCTAGATTTCTTTAGGGAAAAAACTTGGGAGGAAACCTTTTTAGGTACCATGCCCCAAAAGCCAAGACTACACATTTTACACCATTGCAGGATTTTTCTTCTCTGTTGGTGCCTGCATCAGCCACTTTGAAGAATGAAGAGGTAGACAGAGAGGTGGGCAGAAAAGCAGCGTTTATTGAGCCATAACAAAGTGATAACACAAAGCTCCCGAAGAGAGAGGGGACCTGGGAGGGTTGCCATTGAGACTCTGAGTCTAGGGTTTTATGGGGTTCGTTGGAGGGCTGTTTTGATCTGATTAACCCTCCCTGTGCCTGTCATCCAATCAAGGTTTTGTCATCTATCACATCAGAAAGCGTGGAGGGCTCATTCCAGCTTGGTTGTAAAATCCTTTTAAGGGTGGTTCCTCTTCAGGCAGGCAGCCTCCTTCTTCCTGTCCGCCTTTCTTCCAATTACTCTTCATCAATACTTCCTAGGATGTAAAAATTCCCATCCCTCTACTGGATGCTGTTGGGGAAACTGTCCTTATTGGAAAAACCCATTCAAAAAACAACTGCCTTGGGGCACCTGGGTGGCTCAGTGGGTTAAGCCTCTGCCTTCTGCTCAGGTCATGATCTCAGGATCCTGGAATCAAGCCCCGCATTGGGCTCTCTCCTTGGCAGGGAGCCTGCTTCCCCCTCTCTCTGCCTGACTCTGCCTACTTGTGATCTCTCTCTCTCTCAAATAAATAAATAAAATCTTAAAAAAAAAAAAAACCTGCCTGAAAAACCACCAATAAACTTCACTTTGCTTCTTTATTTGTGTTCTCTTTATGCCACAATAATCTTCATATTTTTATCTTTAAAAACTCAAATTCTCATGTAAGCTTGTGTCAACATTCTATTTAATTCATTAATGATAAACTCAATAACATGAGCAAGGTGGTTTAAAAGATCAAAACTGAAATTTAGATCATCATTGGGAGAAAAAAGAACACTAAAATAATATTGCTAATTTAGACACAAAACTGGTAAATGCAGAGTGATAAACTATAACCTTTAAGGTAATCTAGTCTACTAGTCAAAAGAGATTCATCACATGTTATTGGTTTTCTTCCAGTTTTTACAGAATTGGAAACTATTTAGTCCCTGATCAATTGTGAATACTAAGTTGTTAATAACATTGAAAGGTCATGCAATTTTTCCCCCCTGTCATTCAAGTTTAGAGATATTTTTCTGAAAAAGGACCTTAAGAATAAAAATAAAACTTAGAGATAAACTTTCTTGGATACCTTAGATATTCGCAACAAGTTAAGGACCATGTGTTCTCATATCTTACAGAAGGTACAGTCACTGTCTCTCCATAGAATCAATCACATTGGGCAAATTGGAGCTATAATAAAAAACTTAGTCATTGGAAAAATAATTGCCTGGATAAACCTTGGGTAAACCTCAATAAATTGCTAAATACTTGCACCAAATCCCAGCCTTCATATTCCATATAGATGAAATTATACAACATGTGGCCTTTTGTGCCTGGTTTCTTTCATTTAGCAAAATGTTCTCAAGGTTCATCCATGTTGTAACCTGTAGCATGTAGTAATGGTACAGGCTGTATTCCCTCTTGTGGTTGAATAATATTCCATTGTGAATGGATCACATTCTGTTTGTCCATTCATCAGCTGATGGACATATGGGTTGTTTCCACTTTCTGGCTATTAGGAATAAAGTTGCTACGAATATTCATGTTCAAGTTTTTGTGTGGATATATGTTTCCATTCTTCTGAGCATGTCCCCAAGCGTGGAAAAGCTGGGTCATATGGTAACTTTCCATTTACCTTTTTGAAGTGCAAAACCGATTTCCAAAGGAGCTATGCTGGGGCACCTGGGTGGCTCAGTGGGTTAAGCCTCTGCCTTCAGCTCAGGTCATGATCTCAGGGTCCTGGGATCGAGCCCCACATCGGGCTCACTGCTCGGCAGGGAGCCTGCCTCCCCCTCTTTCTCTGTCTGCCTCTCTGCCTACTTGTGATCTCTATCTAAAAGAAAAAAAAGGGAAAAAAAGCAAAGGGGCTGTGCCATTTTATTTGTTTGCTTGTTTATATCTGACAGAGAGAGAGCATGTAAGCACAGGCAGCGGGAGCAGTAGGCAGAGGGAGAGGGAGAAGCAGGCAGAGGAAGGAGAAGCAGGTTCCCTGCTGAGCTGAGAGCCCAACGTGGGGCTCCCTCCCAGGACTCTGAGATCATGACCTGAGCTGAAGGCAGCCGCTTAACTGACTGAGCCACCCAGGCGCCCCAAGCTATGCCATTTTATAGTCACACCAGCAGTGCGTGAAGGTTCTAGTTCTCCTTGGCAAGACTTGTTATTGTTGTCTTTTTTATTTCAGCAGTCCTAGTGGATGTGAAGTGGTATCTCATTGTAGTTTTGATTTTCATTTCCCTAGTGACTAATGATGTTGAACATCTTCTCATGTCTTTCATGTTAATTTATATATTTTATTTGGAGAAAATACCTTGACCATTTTTAAATTTGTCTTTCTGCTGCATTGTGAGAGCTCTTTATACATTCTGGACACTAGACCTTTAGAGCAGATAGAAGATTTGCAAATATTTTCTATTTGTTTGGGTTGTCTTTTCCCTTTCTTGATAATCTCCCTTGAAGTAGTTAAGTTTTACATTTTAATGTCATCTAATTAATGTTTTTTTTTTTCATTTTGTTGCTTGCGATTTTGGTGTCATATCTAAGAAATAATTGCCTAACTTTTAGTCCAATTTTGATAACTTATATCTATGAAAGGAGTCAGCTGACTACTTCACACTGCCTGGAAAACACTTCTACCAGAAATCTCCAACACTCACGCCTCATTTACGGCTCTGCTCAATTGTCAGCTTTCAGGAAGGTCTCCTTTGACTAACTTATCTAAAGTAACACCACCCCTCGGTTACTTAACATCCTTGATACTGCTTTATTTTTCTTAGAGTACTCTCTGACATTCTCTCTCTCTCTGTCTCTCTTCTTTTTCATTTTCATTTATTATAGAGCCCACTCTCACATTGGAATGTATGCTCCTGGAAAGAAGGAATATTTGTTTACTTGGTCAGTTGCTGGTTACTCAGTGTCCAGCGTAGACTTGTAATAGGTGATCAATGATACTTTGTTAAGTTAATGATTCCCCAAATCTCCAACGCAATGTTAAACTTTCTCATCTTTGCCAATCTGAAATATGAAAAATGGTATTTTAACATCTCTCAATTGCATTTCTATGTCTGTGAGTGAAGTTTAGCACTTGCTCATGTACTACAAAATCATCAGGGCTCCTGGCTTTCTCAGCGGGTAAAGCATGCAACTCTTAATCTTGGGGTCACGAATCTTGGGGTCACCCTACATTGGGGTGGAGATTAATTGACAATAAATAAATAGATAAAAATGATTTTTAAAAAATAATCTTTTTTTCTGTATAAACATCATTGTTTCTAACAGATGCTATTTTAATAAATGTAGTAAATATAGTTATTTTATTTTATTTTTAAATACAGTTCTTTAAAAGGGTTATAGATGTCATAGAGTTTGGTCATTCTGTACTTTATCAGGGTTTGAAATAGTGCCTGTTGAATGAATAAAAAGTAACTACCAGAGACAACTATGAGAAGGTGAACACAGGTTCCATGAAACTTCTGCTGTTTAAAAAGAGTCCTCCTAATTGAAGAGGATCTCCTAGGCTGAAATATGGAGAAGAAATGATTAGCTTCCTTGACAGCTACTCGTGGACCTTATTTTAGTTTTCCCCACACTAGCAGAGCCTGAGAGTAGGATTTGGGGGCAGGGAGTGATTGCAGGGAGCAGAAGTGATAGAGTGGGAAGTAACAGAACAGGAAGGGAGAAAAGTTGATATTGTGTGCAACGGTGAAATTTCTGCTCACATGGGCACAGATGATCAATCCCACTGGGAGACTCCTGAGGAAACATGTACCACATGCCTCAGGATTGTCATACCAAAGGACAGGGAGACCGAACCACTCGTCTGCCAATTCCCATCTCCCACTGATTGAAAGGATATCTTGGAAGCATATCTCCCCCATGCTTGGGAACTGCACCTGTATCTAGCTGTGCAGCATTCTCCAGCCTCAGAGAAAGAACAAAGGCAGAAAACCAGATAGCTGCACTGGCACACTCTTGAGGAGAGAGTCTGTCAATGTGTATGGTCTCTGGTCCCTGCACTGAGAGCATGTGTGTGGCCTTTGTGCTGCTACTCTATTAGTCTTCTACTGGCTTTGAATGATTCCACATGTTCTTGTCTTATCTCACCATCTGGATTTCACATTCTTTAAAGGCTGGAATTTTGGCCACTCCAAGGTGTATCATACAGTCTTTTGGAATTATATAATGACACACACACATTTGTGGACTGTTTTTCATTCGTTCATGCATTCGTCACAAAATGTGATGATCATGGTTCTGTGCAAAAGGAAGGAAGATATGTACTTCGAATTTATACCTAGCCACCTTGCCATTTGTTGTCCAGGGTCCTGGATTTGCCTTCGTGCTGCATTTGCACGTCCCAGAGAAAGAAACTAGACAGTCTCATCAGCCCTAAATGAGATACCCAGGGAATATTAGCTACAGGGTGTATTGGGCAAAAGAATTGGAAGTCATGAAATAAAATCTCTGCTTTCTGCAGATCATGTCTGAAATATGTTACCTTCTCAATTGATTTGTTAAAAGGAGAAAGGGGCAATCATTGGGGTCCTGATTATATGATGTAAGCTGGTTTTATAGTCTTGATAACGACTTCTGTAGGAGGAAAGTTGGTGGGTCTATTATCTGGAAGAGCATGTCCCTGTGTACAGGTTGGTCCTGGTTGGTCTAGACAATGCCACCACGTACAACTGTGTAGACTGTGCTGCACAGCTCCTGGGGACATCATTCTCACAGTTGGGCAATATGGAGACTAAAGAGAAAAATCTCAAGTGGAAGCTCCTTCTCAAACAAGAAAGACTGACAGAAGAGAAAGTTAGTAGGTGTCTTCGCTCATTGAATGATGCCCAGTAACTGACCCGTCCCCACATGACTTTGCCCTGGGGAAGGCAACAAAGGCTGGAAAGCTGGTGAGTTGAAAATAATAGTTGTGGCATCTACTCTATTCCAGACTGTGCTAAGCAATTCATGGATAGTATTTTTAATCCTCAAGAGCCCATTTAAAGATGAAGAAAGTGAGATAGAACCTTGGGCAAGCCACTCAGGTCTTCAGGTTGGTACTACTTCAAGGGCACTCATGACTCCTTGCAGCCTATGAACTACTCATTACCAGTTCACAAGGGAAGCGGTACAGAATTAAGAGTAGGCTTTTAGAAACTTGTACAGTTGGCACCTGGGTGGCTCAGTGGGTTAAGCCTCTGCCTTCAGCTCAGGTCATGGTCCCAGGGTCCTGGGATCGAGCCCCATATTGGGCTCTCTGCTCAGTGGGCAGCTGCCCCCCCCACTGCCTGCCTCTCTGCCTACTTGTGATCTCTGTCAAATAAATAAATTAAATATTTTTAAAAACTTTTATAGTAACTTAATATCCAAGTACATGATCAGGAAACTCACCTTGTTGAACAAAGGATAGGCCAAGTGCTGTCCATGAATCACGTGTTTTGAGAGCTGTGTATGTGGTGGGACCTTGTTACCATGTGTGATATTTCAAGGTTAGTTGGTTAACAGCAAACCAAACACATGTAAAAATCTGAGAAAATAAAAATATTTCTCTAGATTGTTATTTTTACCTATTAAAGATAACTTTTTTTTTGTAAAAACTATATTTAAAACTTATCTTTTAAAAATATTAGCTAAGGGGCACCTGGGTGGCTCAGTGGGTTAAAGCCTCTGACTTCGGCTCAGGTCATGATCCCAGATCCCCGCATTGGGCTCTCTGCTTGGTGGGGAGCCTGCTTCCTCCTCTCTCTCTGCCTACTTGTGATCTCTGTCTGTAAAATGAATAAATAAAATCTTTAAAAAAATATTAGCTAAGGGATGCCTGGGTGGCTCAGTGAGGTAAGCATCTGCCTTCTGCTCAGGTCGTGATCCCAGGGTCCTGTGATTGAGTCCCGCATCTAATCGGGGTCCCTGTTCAGTGGGCAGCCTGCTTCTCCCTCTGCCTGCCACTCCCCCTGCTTGTGCTCGCTCTCGCTCTCTCTCTCTCCGACAAATAAATAATAAAATCTTTTAAAAAAAATTTCTCCTTCCATTCCCATTAACAAACCTCTGTGAGATTCATTTCCCCACGAAAGCTTTTATTAAGACAAAACATAAAAGCAGTTTTGACAACCACTGTACATAGCTAGTAGCATTATGTTCCGTTCTGCATGGATTAAACAGGCTAACAAGCCATAAACATGTACATTTGTCCCTTAAAACCCAATAATGTTGATATTCCGTTTATCTGAAGTAGGGAATCACTATATTTCACTTATAATTTTTTTGTTTAATTGTGAATGCAGAACAACAAAGTCATTAGCACAATAGCAGTTCTCTATATTAATCATCTATAATATGCACATTGGATGAACAACAAGTAGAGATTTTGCATTTATTTTCCTTTTTCCTATGTTATGTTTTGACTATATTTATTGACATGTAATTTTGTCTGTTGTATCTGATAATAAAAATCAGGTTTTTAAAAAATTTTTGTATGTAATATAATTTATCCAATCACTCTTTTTTCTTTGAATTTTACAAATGGATTGATTTGCAACAGATAATTTTTCAAAAATACTGATTCTTCACTATAGTGTGAGAAGCTCTATATGTCACCTTCATCTGTAAAGTGAGGATAAACTGCCAACTTGAATCCATCACAGTTTTGGATGGTATAAAGTCCAATGAGCTAGGGGAAAAAGACCACACGGTCTATGGCCATATCACCCTGCATGCACCTGATCTCATCTGATGAGGGAAGCTAAGCAGGGTCAGGCCTAGTTAGTACTTAGATGGGATTCCGCCTCGGAATCCTGGGTGCTGTGGGCTTTAAAACAAAACAAAACAAAACAAAAACGGACCTCTCCTTCCTGCAGGGAAGAGAGCTGTTTGGGGTTTCACTTTTTCATCTTTCCCACTAGAGGGCAGTCAAGAAGTACTTATAATGTCAGAAGTACAGCATCCTTTCTTGATCAAAACTCTTCACAGTGTAGAGATAGAGGGTCCAGACCTCAGTATCATCAAAGCCATCTATGAAAAACCCACGGCGAATATCATTCTCAATGGGGAAAAACTGAGAGCTTTTCCTCTAAGGTCAGGAACACAGCAGGGATGTCCACTATCACCACTGCTATTCAACATAGTACTAGAAGTCCTAACCTCAGCAATCAGGCAACAAAAAGAAATAAAAGGCATCCGAATCAGCAAAGAAGAAGTCAAACTCTCACTTATTGAAGATGATGTGATACTTTATGTAGAAAACCCAAAAGACTCCACGCCATAACTGCTAGAACTCATACAGGAATTCAGTGAATTGTCAGGATATAAAACCAATGCACAGAAATCTGTTGCATTTCTCTACACCAACAGCAAGACATTAGAAAGAGAAATTAAGGAGTCAGTGCCTTTTACAATTGCACCCCAAACCATAAGCTACTTAGGAATAAACCTAACCAAAGAGGCAAAGAATCTGGACTCAGAAAACTATAAAGTACTCATGAAAGAAATTGAGGAAGACACAAAGGAATGGACAAATGTTTCATACTCATGAATTACAAGAACAAATATTGTGAAAATGTCTATGCTACCTAAAGCAATCTACACATTTAATGCAATCCCTATCAAAATACCACCCATTTTTTTCAAAGAAATGGAACAAATAATCCTAAAATTTATATGGAACCAGAAAAGACCCTGTACAGCCAGAGGAATATTGAAAAAGAAAGCCAAAGTTGGTGGCATCACAATTCCAGACTTCAAGCTCTATTACAAAGCTGTCATCATCAAGACAGTATGGTACTGGCACAAAAACAGACACACAGATCAATGGAACAGAACAGAGAGCCCAGAAATAGACCCTCAACTCTATGGTCAACTAATCTTCGACAAAGCAGGAAAGAATGTCCAATGGAGAAAAGACAGTCTCTTCAACAAATTGTTTTGGGAAATTTGGATAGTCACATGCAGAAGAATGAAACTGTACCATTTCCTTATACCACACACAAAAATAGACTCAAAATGGACGAAAGACCTCAATGTGAGCAGGAATCCATCAAAATCCTTGAGGAGAACACAGGCAGCAATCTCTTCGACCTCAGCCACAGCAATTTCTTCCTAGAAACATTGCCAAAGGCAAGGGAAGCAGGGCAAAAATGAACAATTGGTACTTCATCAAGATCAAAGTCTTTTGGACAGCAAAGGAAACAGTCAACAAAACCAAAAGACAACGGACAGAATAGGAGAAGATATTTGCAAATGACATATCAGATATGTCATTGGCTAGTATCCAAAATCTATAAAGAACTAATCAAACTCAACACCCAAAGAACAAATAATCCAATCAAGAAATGGGCAGAGGACATGAACAGACATTTCTGCAAAGAAGACATCCAGATGTCCAACAGACACATGAAAAAGTGCTCCATATCACTCAGCATCAGGGAAACACAAATCAAAACCACAATGAGATATCACCTCACATCAATCGGCTAACCGGCTAAACGGCTAAAATTAACCAGTCAGGAAACAACAGATGCTGGCGAGGATGCAGAGAAAGGGGAGCCCTCCTACACTGTTGGTGGGAATGCAAGCTGGTGCAGCCACTCTGGAAAACAGCATGGAGGTTTCTCAAAAAGTTGAAAATAGAGCTACCCTATGACCCAGCAATTGCACTACTGGGTATTTACCCTAACGATACAAATGTCGTGATCTTATGGGGCACATGCATCTGAATGTTTATAGCAGCAATGTCCACAGTAGCCGAACTATGGAAAGAACCTAGATGTCCATCAGCAGATGAATGGATAAAGAAGAAGAGGTATATATATACAATGGAATACTATGCAGCCATCAAAAGAAATGAAATCTTGCCATTTGCAACAACGTGGACAGAACTAGAGGGTATTATGCTGAGCGAAATAAGTCAATCAGAGAAAGAAAATTATCATATGATCTCCCTGATATGAGGAATTTGAGACAGGGTGGCGGGTTTGGGGTGTGAGGAAGGAAAAAATGAAACAACATGGGATCAGGAGGGAGACAAACCATAAGAGACTCTTAATCTCATAAAACAAGCTGAGAGTTGCTGGGGGTGGGGTTAGGGTGAGGATGGTTGGGTTATGGACATTGGGGAGGGTATGTGATATGGTGAGTGCTGTCAAGTGTGTAAGCCTGACGATTCACAGACCTGTACCCCTGGGGCAAATAATACATTATATGTTAATAAAAATAATTAATAAAAAAGTTTTTATAAACCTTTGTGACTTTGAAATAAAAACAGTTCACAAAAAGAAAATATTAATAAATAATACTTTATAAAAATAAAAAAAGAAGTACTAATAATGTCGGTGCATCATAAAGCCAAAATTGCTCTTAAACCAAGAGACTGAAACAGGTAGGAAATAATAAAACAGAGGAAGAGCAATTATCCAGTGGTCATTACTGAATATAGTTAACACTACCAAACTGTATGTTTAAAAATGCTTAACAGGGTAACATTTGTATGACGTGTATTTCACCACCACTGAGAGAGAGACAGAGATAGTCTTCAGGCCAGAAGCCTGGAGTAGGCACGAACCGTCCACATTGCCAGCTTCAGCTCACAAGATGTGGAGAGGAGTGGAGGGTACAGGCTGGCCCATCACAGGGGCTGTCGAACCTCTTCTCTGGGGCACACACACTTACACATACATGTACTTTTATTCTGGTATTTCTTTACCTTAGTTTTCCAAAGCCACTGTTTTAGAACCTCCCCTTTCCATAATTAGTTAGTTCATTCAACATTTACTGACTACCTCCTTATTCCAGGCACCTTGGAAGGCTCTGGAGGACAGCTGTGAATGAGTTTCTGCCTCAAGGGGTCCAGAGAAGATAGTTCTTTCTGTTTGGGGCCTTGAAGGTCCTGCCTCTCCTTCATTTCCTTGCCAAGTGGGCTGCTTGAAACTGTTTCTCAAGCGTTCTCTTGAGAAGGTAAGGAGACACGGAAGAAAGATGGAGAAGGGCTACAGAACCACAGAGCGATCTAGGGTTACCCTGACAACAAGATCAGAGGAAAACGGCCAAGCCCTGAAGGTGCCAGGGCTGGACTCAGTCTTGGCCAACTCTCCATGGAAGGATGTCACCTTTTGACTCTAACAGAAGTTCACTGAAGTGACTCTTTGAAATCCAAAGGAAGAGGGGCCCACGCTTTGAGGAACTCATCCCACGTCTACTCCAGCCTTGTTCCGATTCTGTAGGAACACAGGATGTCCTCACTCCAAAGGCTGGCTGAGACCTCTGGAGGCAGTGTAGGGTATATGGGTAAGGGTTTGGCTTAAGAATCAAACAAGCCTTAGTTAAAACTCAGGCTGTGCCTCGTGGTATCTGTAACCTTGTGCAATGTTTGTATGTCTGAGCCCTACTATCTTCACTTATAAAATGGAAACAATAATATTAGTAGCACCTCAAAGGCTGTTGTAAGGCTGACATTATAAAATGTACGTGAAGTTCTCAGCACAGTGCCTCACACGCAGTAAGTGCACAATAATGCTGGCTTACAAAATAGAAGCTGAACTGGAACTCAGAGTGCATCTTACCCAACTCCAGTCTACAGATGGGAGGCCCAGTAGTCTAGTAACGGTGGAAAGATGGTAGATTTTGGACTTAGACCTAATTCGAATCCTGACTCCACCACTGGCATTTAGGAAGTTACCTTAATCTCTCTAAACCTCAGTTTCCTCATCTGTGGAATGGGACAATCAGGTTGTTCTGAGGACTAAATGGGAGGTATTCTGTAAAACACCTGGTACCGGGGCCTGGCATACAGTAGTTGCCCAATAAAATGTTCCTTTGTGTCCTTTCTTCTCTTTGGTTGTCCAGAGTCATATTTGGTCCTAACTAACTTCCTTCCTTCCTCCCTCCCTCCCCTCTTTTTACTCTTTCCTTCCTTCCTTCCTTCTTTCCTTTCTAGTAGGATCCATGCCCAATATGGAGCCCACTGTGAGGCTTGAACTCATGACCCCAAGACCTGAGCTGAAATCAAGAGTCAGACACTCAACCGAATGAACCACCCAGGTGCCCTGGTCCTAACTTTAAAAATGCAGGGCTCAGAGAGTTCGTGGTGACATTCATGATGCAAACATGGAAGTCAAGCATATCTCAACTCAAATCCAACTCCTGACCTTGGGCAAGTTACTGATCCTCTTTCTGCTGCACTTAACTTGTCTGTAAATGAGGATAATAATAGTACCTACCTAGCTCCTGGTGCTGGTGTGAGGATCCAGCTCTTTCGAAGTGTCCCATAAATGTTTATTTCATGTCCTGCAACCATGGCTCTGATCTAGAAGATACTCTCAGGTAGATAAGTAGTAATGCCCATATTCATTCATTCATTCATTCATTCATTCATTCATTCATTCCTTTTTTTTGTTCATTTGTTTGCCAGGCTATTAGAGCTGGGATTCATAGAATTAGACAAGACCCCTGCTCTTGAGCTGCCCACAATCTACAAAACTTATACAATGGCTCCCTTATTGTGTGTCAGGGGCTTTGAGGAGAGGCCAGATCACAAACAGCTGAGAACACATACTCTGAAGTCAGACTTCAGCCCTGCCAATCTGTGACCTTATCCGAGTGACTTAACCTCTCTGTGCCTCTATAAAATAATATAAAGTAGGGATTATTAGTCCATTTCATTCACGGGGTTGTTATGAAGACTGAATGATTTCGTAGCTGCGAAGAGCTTAGAACAGACTGGCACATGGTAAGTAAACTATGTGGGCTTATTCAGTCAATAGAAGCATAAGCAGAAATGACACCAGCAGCATTCTGGGGTAGGAGTGGAGTCCTAGAGGAAGAAATAGCGAAACCCAAAAGAAATTCAGGGCATTTCTTACATGTCAACGCCTCTACATTTCATGTTTTGAAATAGTCCCACCAGCCAAACCTGGAAGGGACCCTGGATAATATTTTGTGAAAGGTTCAGTTTACAAATGAGAAAACTCAGGTCAGGTGAGGTGAACAGAATAATGGCCCCCAAATATGTCCACATCCTAATCCCCAGAACCTATGATGATGCGACCTTACATGGCAAAAGGGACTTTGCAAAAGTGTGTGATTAAATTAAGGATTTTGCATTGGGGAGATTATCCTGGATTATCCAGCTGGGCCCAACGTAATCACAAGGGTCCTTGTAAGGGAAAGAAGGGAGCAGTAGAGTCAGAGAAGTCAATGTGATGATAGAAACAGGGGTTGGATTGAGGTGGGACCAATGAGTTAAGGAACCCGTGCATGTGTGAACAGGGACCTCTGCTTCCCCCACACCCCTTTCTCCCATGGGTACCTTTCTATTGATCTGAGCCTTCATTCCCTGCTGATTGTCCCAGGAGCCAAATCTGCTCCTTTCAGCTTTGATAAAGTGTCCTCCTCTCCATCCCTGCCTTCAGAGACAAAGCCAGAGCTTTATTCTCAGAAGTGGAAACTAGGAGTGCCAATAGGAAATGAGTGATATTAGCTATCTGGAAATCTTTTCAAGAAAGAACTCACCCTAGATGAGATTTGTGAATGAGGCTGATGAGATTGGGAAAGGTAGCCAATAGCAGATAAGTAGTTGTCTAATTATCAGGGGTCCTCTGTGAGAAAGATGTGGTGGCTGGGATGGAAATTTGGTAGGAGGCAAAAGAGCTTATGCTTCCAGAACCAGACAGGGCAGAGGAAGCCTTGTGAGTCTAGGAAACGAAATTTGGACAGGAATATCCCTGGAGCAGAGAAGAAAAAGTAGTCAGGCTACTGCTACTGGAGAGAACAAAAGGGTTCACCAGTGATCAAGAAAATGGGTCCTACTGGATTTGGTAGGTGGGAACATAACCAGACATCAAGTTCTTGGAAGGTTGTTAGTATCCACCAACAACTCTCCTATGGGAGATGGCATGGGAGTGGGATCCCATCTCTTGTTTTTTGTTTTTTAAAACCATGCAAAGCCTGGAAGGATAAATACTAAAATGCTACCAATAGTACCCTCTGGATGATGGAATTATGGGAGGTTTTAGTGTTTTACCATTTAGCTTATAGAATATTTTCAATGTTCAATCATTAGCATAGATTACCTTTGCAAATGAAAGTTATCTATAAAAAAATAATTAAAAGGAAGTGACCCCTTGGTTATATCTAGTTTGTGCCTGGATCTTCCCATACATTATCTCACTTCTACTTAAAAGCAGTACAAGTTAGGTGTTAGTGTGCCCATTTTATTTACTGGGAAACTGACACAAAGACTTGAAGCAATTTGCTCAAGGTCACACAGTTAATAAGGGCCGGAGCTAGGATTTCAAAACAATTCCTTTGCACTCATAGGCCACCCTCGTTCTACGACATGATTTGCTTCCCTTTAAAAGAATTGCCAGGTCTCTCTGTGCTCTTTCTGTGTTCAGAGCAACCCTCTGCTTATATAGTAGCCTTGGCTGGCCTTACCCTCAAGAGAGGGAACAATACTGGCGCTGTTGGACTCCAGGAATCACCTTATAGATGAATACCCTCATTTCCTGTTTCATCATTCCCACTGTTGTTATGCCTTCGAGTACACTGGTCCCTCCAGACCCAATTAGGGCTGGGGGAACTGGTGGGTCAAGGCTCAGGGTCTATGCTCCCAGGCTCTGCTGCCCTGGCTGCTTTTCCTGCTCAGTCTCCTTCCTTCTACCTCCCAGCGGGCCATTTGAAATAAGCTGGGGCTTCTATAAATACCAGAAGTTAGGTGATATCCCCCTGCATATTAACCCAGGGCATTGAGATAAATGCTCAGTTTCCATTGTGCAGGTCGACCTGGGGAGGGATGTATCTGAAGGGACTCAGTCTCCACACCACTTAGCACAGCACTTGGCATGGAGAAGACACAGGGTCACTATAAAACGTATCCATGGCTACAAGAAATCAGCCAGGTCACTCTCCCTGCTAGCAGCTGCCTTTTCTCTCCCCTTAGGTCAAACATTGTCCAAGTGGCAGAGAACTGAGCAAGCCACTAGTATATTCTGAAGACCTCCAGTATGTCCTACTTTCCAAAATGACTAAAGGGAGTGTGACAGAATCTTACAATTATTGAGTGCCTGCCTGGGATCAGCATTCTGGTCTTTCTTGTATTCACTCATTCAACAAATATTCAACTTGTTGAGTGTCCATGGGCTAAGCCTTGTACTGGATGCCACAGAAAATAAACAGGTAAACGAGGATATGCAAGGACCTTCTTACTTGGAGCATAGGAATTTTTTAAAATTATTTTTAAATTATTATACAGTAAAATTGATTTCTTCTGATGTATGTTCCATGCATTTTAGTACCTGTAGATTCATGTAACTAGCGTCACAATCAGGATTCAAAACAAAGTGTAGGGATTTTAAGGTCCATTTGACTATTGAGGCCATTGAGGTCCAGAGAATCTGAGCAACACCCCAAGGACGAGCACCCTGGTGTTAACACAGATGACAGAAGGAAATTGGGATTTTGCTGTGGAGTCTGAGAGAGGCTGAGGAAGGGATCTGGTTCCAGGTATTGGACCTTGAAGTGGAAATTTTTGCTTTTTCAGGGATGGTTGCAAACTTTAGTGAAGTCTATTTTGAGGACTTGGAGAAAGCCTTCTGGGATTTTAGAATTTAGCTGGGCCCAGTGATTTACTCTCTCTGATTACCTGCCCAGCCTCAAGGTCTATAGCCTGTCTAGAATAGCTGATTTCAATTATGAAACATTTGGGCTCATTTTCTTTAAAAAATATACATACATGGTAATCTTTGCCAATCATTCCTGGTCAGATTGGTGACAGTTACTTGATGTACCCAAAATGAAACAATTGTTTTTCCGACTCCTCTCTTGGGGAAAGCGTGCTTGCCTGCCCTTATCACAAGCCTGCTTTTAACTTGATGGGTTTAATGAGTGCCATCCTGGAAAAGTAACCTTCCACTGTTGTGAACATTGTAAATTAAAAGTCAATAAAGTAGATTAAAAGGTCAAGAATATCTTCCAAGGAGTGTCAGGTACTCACAACATCTAATACCTCTCAAGTCACCCACTGTGGTTGCTGAAAACACTTTTGAAGGGTTTTAGACTAGCGTTTTAATTTTAGTTTATGTAATTAATAAACACACATGGTTAAAATGATATTAAGTGACCAATACTCTCTCTCCCGCCCCCAGACCCTAGTCCCTTGGTCTCCCTTTCCAGAGGCAAACATGATGACCGGTTAACTGTGTATCCTTTTGGAAAGTCACTAAGCAATCAAGGGTATTTTATTTATGGTCTACAGAATATGTATTTACATATTGTCTAAATGCAATCCCATGTTTCCTGACTCTATTGGATTAAGTAAAGTCAATGGGGCGGGGGCGGTGGGCACCAGGGATTCTTGGATTTATGGCCCGGATGCCCCCTGGTCCCGCCCATTTGGTCCTGACCCATCCACCACTGGTGCCATCTTCTGGCAATGGCTGGTTTTCCAGACGTAGTTACATACAGGGCTGGTCTAAGGCTTCCAAAGCAAGGCTAAGCTTGACTTCCAGTGGAAAGGGAAATTCTTCTCCTCAGAGTCCTCAACAGATGCCCAGATGCCCACTTCCACAGCTGGTGACCTCCAGCCTGGCATAAACCTCATGAACAACTTCCTTCCAAAGTGCTTGGAATTCTCACCCTATGAAATTGAGTTGGAAGGGACTTTAGAGAGTGACCCATCTCCGTTCCAGACTTCCCACACATTCTTTCCCCACCATCGGGTCTTCTGGCTTTGGTGGGGGTGGGAACGCACCAGTGAACAAACACTCCCTCCCTGGGGCAGCCCACTCAGTGGTCACCCAACACAAAGGGCTGGAAAGATCTTCCCTTTTTTTTTTTTTTTTAAAGATTTTATTTATTTATTTGACAGAGAGAGATCACAAGTAGATGGAGAGGCAGGTAGAGAGAGAGAGAGGGAAGCAGGATCTCTGCCGAGCAGAGAACCCGATGCGGGACTCGATCCCAGGGCCCTGAGATCATGACCTGAGCCGAAGGCAGAGGCTTAACCCACTGAGCCACCCAGGCGCCCAAGATCTTCCCTTTATTGGCTGACACATGTCATCTGATAACCATCCACTGATAACCATCCTCTGATAACCATCCACTCTCCCCAACACAGGATTACCCAACAGACACACTAGATATAGCTCATCAATCAACAAAATGGAGGCCACTGAAAAAAATAATTTTTTTCCAAGAAATTGATACAATTTCTTAAAAACTCTAAAGTGGTCATCAATGGAAAAATCAGCACATTATTGGACTTCCTTATACTTGTTCTTAGGATTTACATAATTTTATTTTATATTACCTATGGGGGTGGGGGTGGGCAGGAGATATTGTAATCTTTAGAGTCTGAATACCCCTAAAGATCTTGAATGAGTTCCATGGTCCTACATTCCACGTTGACCCAAAGAAAGTCTCCTTCTCAGATAGCCTTTCAAACATCTAAAGACTTCCTCCACTCTCACGCTCAACTTTGCTGGTTTGTCAGGCTGCAGGAAGCCCTTTCTGAGCAACTGTGAGAGAATCGGGGTTTCCCCCAAGACACACAACCCCATCTGTATTTGTCTTACTCGGTGTCCTGACCCATGTACAAAAAGAGAACCTGAGTGGGTGCCCACACAGCGCCCACAGAGTCGGTGACTACTCCTTTACTTCATGGCAGAAGCTTGAACATCCGCCCACCTGTCCCCATCAGCCTTACATCACCAGTCTGGAGGGATGGGGATCATCCCTTCGCCTCCTTACACGTCCCCAGGACAACCAGGCTCTCCCACCAGGCTGTCCATAGCAGGGCTGTGGAATGGGGCTGATGTTGAGAGTCGGTGCCGCTCAGCCTGGGAGGAGGAGGGTATAAGAAGGGGTGACTAAGCCTTTCTAGCAGCCCAGGGGGGTCATACATATGATGGCTCTTATTACTAAACAGGGCATGGCAGAGAGAAGGCTCTGGAGAACAGGGGACCCTGAATGGAACAGGAAGTGGTCACTGTGATTCAACCACAGAGCTTTTTCCTGAATGCCATCTGTTAAGAGTGACACAGCTTTTGGGGGAAGTCACTATGCTGAGGTGGTGGTGTGGGTAGGTAGAGAGATGTTCAAGTTATGGACTGGTGCTGCCACAGAAACTGGGAATGGAAACCAGGAAGGAGGGCTCCGGTCGCATTGGTATCTCCAGGGGCCAACTGCCAGCCTGGGTCCCAACCTTGTGGGAAAGTGCATCTCTGTAGAGGTGGATCAGCCCCCAGGAGGCAGCATCTCTCTGCCTTCCTGGGGTCAGAGACCTAACTCACCAGAGCTGTCATTTGGACAGGTTGCTTCTCTGAGCCTCTATTTCCTTATCAATATAATGGGAATAATAATGGAATCCACAAACTGGGTTGCTGTGCCGATCAAGTGAGATTTACATGATTATCACTTTGAAGAGAGATTGGCATAGGGTAGGTGGTAAGAAACAGTAGCTGTTACTATTTTGTGGCTATCATAACCAGAGACTCTCAGAGGTGGAAACCTTAGCCTGAATAATCCTTTTTTTTTTTTTAAGATTTTTTTTTAAATTTATTTATTTGACAGACAGATCACAAGTAGGCAGAGAGGCAGGCAGAGAGAGAGGAGGAAGCAGGCTCCCTGCTGTGCAGAGAGCCCGATGCGATGCGGGGCTCAACCCAGGACCCTGAGATCATGACCTGAGCCAAAGGCAGAGGCTTTAACCCACTGAGCCACCCAGGCACCCCTGAATAATCCATTTTAAAGATAAGAAATCTGGAGTGTCAAGAGGACACTGATGTCCCCACGGTCTCACATAACTAACTGAAGATGCAGCTGTGCCTAAAACCAAGGGCTCCTGCTTCTCAGTCCCTTTGTCCCTTTCCCCAGCCCTCCTTCTTGATCACACCATTCACTGTGTCAATCATCTGCTAATTCCTATAAAAAGTAGGCAAAATTGTTCCATCTTTCAGATACCAGGTCATTCAGAATGCTTCTGTCCATCTTCTCATCAATTTCTCTAGAACTCCGCCCTCGCTGCCCTCCCCTTTCCGGGAAGTCCTCCTGGATTAAATCTCCTCCAGAACTTTGAGATGATGGGTCCTCTCAGCTATTAGTGGACAGCCTGCTCTAGCAAGGACTTCTGCAACCATCAACAATCGACACAAACATATAGGGGAAGAGGACAGTGTTGGTAAAACATGGGTCTTTCAGGGCTGCCTGGCTGGCTCAGTTGGGAGAGCACACAACTCTTAATCTCAGGGTGGTGAGTTCAAACCCCATGTTAGGTGTAGAGCCTACTTAAAATAAAATATTTTTTAAAAATGGGTCTTTCGGGGCGCCTGCGTGGCTCAGTGGGTTAAAGCCTCTGCCTTCGGCTCAGGTCATGATCCCAGCGTCCTGGGATCAAGCCCCTCATCAGGCTCTCTGCTCAGCAGGGAGCCTGCTTCGCACCCCCCCCCAACCGCCCCGTCTCTCTCTGCCTGCCTCTCTGCCTACTTGTGATCTCTATCTGATAAATAAATAAAATCTTAAAAAAAAATAAAAATGGGTCTTTCAAATCATAACTTTAAAAAATTATTAAAACTACTTTTATAATAAACATAAAGTAGTAACGATAGCCACCTTTTTTTTTTCTTTTTTGAGTTTATTTTATGCCAAGATTTCTTCTGGGTGATTTACAGGGAATATTTTAAAATCTGCATTTATAATATCCTCAACAAGTGAGGCAGATTCCTCAATGGCTTCCACCCTTCCAGGGTTTTCCCTGGCTTCTGGCAGCTCACCCAAGGCAGTAGTGGCTTGTGGACAGTTTCCACTGTCAGGAAACATCCAGTCTCAGATAAAGCCACAGAGCACCAGGAGAGGGGACAAGGACGAGATGGGGACAAAGACCCCAGGTACATCTGGGGACAACCAATCAAACCCATTCATTGTAGTTTTAAGCATATTTCTGAGAGGAGATCTGACCTCTCTTGTTGGGATCGGATTCCTCGGCTTCAGGGTCAGCCTGAGGGTAGCTGGCCAGGTCTGTGGTGTAAAGTCCAGGATCTTCAGCGTACATTTTCAGCCTGGTGGCAGAATAACTCCTTCCTCTGTCCCTAACCTCTGGGACCCGGTCACTCACCACTCCTTTCTCTGGTTCCTGACCCCGTCTCTCTTACACCAACAAGATCTGTTGCAATTTCCTCCAATAAACCTGGGGGTGTCATACATCTGGTCTTCGGCACGTTTCCTTCCATGCCTCAAACACTCCTCCTACCCTCTGCTTGCCATCTGAGGACGTTCCTGGGGAATTAAATAAAGACTTTATGTGGGCCTATCTCTCTGGACAGAACAGGGACTGGGATTTAGTCTTCATTATTTATTAAAATCGGCTGCAGGCCTATGGGCTCAAGTTTGCTGATTTGACTTTTTAAAAAATATTGCATTAAAATATCATTTATCCTGGTCCTTGAGTTTTTTGGCATCCCCTCCTTAGATTTTGTACTCAAAGCAACTGCCCCACTCTCCTCACACTCTTCCCTGCCCTCTTTGCATCCCCAGAGCCCCAGCATATTACCTGAAGGTTTGATGAATGAATCAATGAATCAATGAATGGAGTGGAAAGGACACCAGACTGGGAAGTGAGAGCTCTGAGGTCCAGACTCTGCCACTGATTATGTGATCTAGGCATATTCTTTAACTCCGCAGACCTCAGTTTTCTCATCTGTAAAATGCACAGGCTCTATTAGATGATCTTGCAGGGTCTTTTTTTCTGCAAACACTCCAGAAACATTCACAAATAAAATTATGGATCAAACATTAAAAAAAGTCAGACAGTTCCTTGCACTGGAGGTACTCCTACTTGGGTGAATTTAGTAATTCTCTGAGCTGTACATTTTCCCTCTGGATAACAGGATGGTGTTTGCCTTGGCCTGCTGTGAGGCTCCAAAGAGAGAAGGCGAGCATTCTGCATTACTCCACACCCTCTCAAACCGTGAACCGTAGGACTCTCTTTCACACCTTTCTATAAGCCAGTAGACAAAAATACTAACATCACACCTTGTACTGTGCGTGGGGAGCAGCTGAGTGCCATGATTTCAACCCCACCTGGCCACTTACTGGCTGTGTGTCTTAGGGCAAGTTACTAAACCTTGCAGAACCTCCCTCCATTTCCTCATCTGATGAGTGGGCATGACAGTTCAGAGTTCTCCCACCTCACAGTGTTGTCGTGAAAGCGACTGGAGATTGTCCCTGCTGGTGCACTGAAAGCTGACGAGCACCAGTAGGGAAGCCACCCGGGGACGCCTCCCACCACGATGAAGTTTGCTGTCCTCCTTCCCTCCCTCCCTTGCACCTGCTCCCGGAAAAAGGAACAGAAACTCCTTCTTCCTGACATGGGAAGTGATCCCTGCCAGTCGAAGCTTAACTACTCAGTTAGCACCAAAGCCTCAAAGTAAAGGAAATGAAGTGGAATTTCAGGTGCTGAAGAGGAGAATTGGGGGTGGGAGACCTTTTCTGAGTCACTGATAGCCCATCTAATAAAGGATGGCTCGGCCAGTGCTTTCAAAAGCTCCAGCCACTTTCTCCATTGGGTTGTTTCTTACAGAATCGCGGGGTAGAGCCGTTCACTTCTTCTCGGGCCTCACCTCCCGCATGAAATGAGAGAGTCGGACACGCTGCCCTCTGACCCCGCCAGCATCTTTGAGATTCTGATGGTGCTTTGGAGGGGCAGGAGGGGCAAGACGCCTATTTCGTTTCTCTTTGCCCTTCTTAGATAACCTCTCTGTTCTCTTGCCTCTCACACAGGCGGCCTCCGCAGGAGCTGGCCCCAGGGCAGGGCCCCTCGGCAGGCCCAGGATGGATTCAGGAGCACGTGGGTGTCCGGGTTGCGGAGACTGGGGCGGGGGGGGGGGGGCGCGGGCGGTAAAGGTAAGCGCTCTGTCCCTCCAGCCTATGGGAACCCGGCTAGGTTGGGGCGCATCCTCCGCCCGCCCCACCCTCGGAGCCGCCCTGGCTGGGCGCGGGTGCGCATTGCACAACTGCCGCCCGGGGAATGCAGCCCAGGCAGTTCCCACGGGGCTCCCAGCCCAGGGTGGGACCCCCCTCCTTGGCAGGGCGATCAGAATCACACGCGGCAAAATATTAATTATTGTTGCTTCCAAAGCCCCACCACTGGCGGGTGCTGGGCCCTGCCCAGGAAATCCAAATAATCTGCCACCATTGGCATTTTAGTCTCCCCCGGTGCGGGGGGGGGGGGGGGGGGGCATACCACGCCCCCCACCACCACCGGTGCTGTTGCTTTTTTTTTTTTTTTTTTTAAGCCAGGGCCACTTCCTGGAACCCAGCTTGAGACCCACAAGTGCAGGGAGGGGCTGGGCTGTGGTGGAGGTGAGAATGGGAGAAGCGGAGAATGTGAAACTCTAGGGGATGAAAGAAAGAAGAAAACCCCACGGTCCAAGTAAATTTATACGCGATTCTCCTCATTTTGGAGACAAGGCTGACAGATATAAGAAAATTGCCCCAAGTCCCAAGCTGGCAAGAGGCAGAGCTGGGGCGCTTTCCACAACGCTGATGGCAGGTGATTTCACAGGCAGGATTAACCACTCCGGTCTAATCAGTGGTTGAGCGTATTGGGAACGTGAGAAAGCAGTGGGCAGGCCAGCCGTGTCAAGGTGTCAGCGGGACTGTGGGTCATACTCTTGGTGGCAGGGAAAACGTCCCATCAAAACACAGTGAGGTGGTATGCATCTGGGAGGGTTGTGTCCCCCTGACCTGCCTCTGAATGGTGGGAATTTTAAGAGGCAGAATCCTAAAACACTACTTGGAACCAAGTGCTTAATCGATGTCAGCTAAGCATTACTTAGTATTTCAAAGAATCATTCCAGAATCAGAAAGTTTTTGAAAAAACACTCCACTTATAAATGCATACCACTCCCTGTCCTCTCCCGCTTCCCCGACAGTGGAAGCAACATTTAGGGAATAATTCTATCCACTCTGCAGGATATTTTGTTGTTCTTAAGAATAATGATGATGAAAAGTTTTTGTTTTTTTTTAAAAGATTTTATTTATTTATTTGACAGAGAGAGATCACAAGTAGACGGAGAGGAAGGCAGAGAGAGAGAGAGAGAGGGAAGCAGGCTTCTTGCTGAGCAGAGAGCCCGATGTGGGACTTGATCCCAGGACCCTGAGATCATGACCTGAGCCGAAGGCAGCGGCTTAACCCACTGAGCCACCCAGGCGCCCCGAAAAGTTTTTAATAACACAAGGAAATGCATATGCTATAAGATAGGAGGCACGACTGTACACATAGGACCTTCACAGCTATTTGAAAGGACAAAAAAAAGGGGGGGAAGAAAGAATGAAAGACCCCAAACCAATACATACAAAACAGACCAGCAAGAAACACCCAGATGTTGACAGAGGCTTTCTGTGGGTGGTAGGTGATTTCTTTTTCTTCTTTCAACTTTCCAGTATTTTTCAACTTTTCTGTCTATGGCATATATTACTTTATAGTAGAAACTAGCCATACTTTAAAAAGAGAAAGTGGATGATAATAGAAATGTAACAATAATTACAACAACAACAATAGTAAACTAGCATTTACCAAGCATATACTGGCTGTCATTTACTTGCTTTTTTTAAAAAAAAAGATCATGGGGTGTCTGAGTGGCTCAGTCTTTAAGCATCTGCCTTCAGCTCAGGTCAGAATCCCAGGGTCCTAGGATTGAGCCCTGGGAGCCTGCTTCTCCATCTCCAGGTCCTCCGAGCTTGTGTTCTGTCTCTCACAATCTCTGTCATAAATAAAATCTTAAAAAAAAAAAAAAAAAAAGGTCCTCAGAGCAATCCTGTGAGGTGGATATTATCAATGTCTCTATTATACAAAGGCCCTGAGTTATAAGGGCATGTCCTAGACATTGAGTTTTTGGCTGTCCTGGATCCAAAGCCCCCTGGCTGGCATGCAGGACTTGCCCTTGTGTGTGGGCTTGAAGGAAGGAAGCACCCCACCCCCTCCAACCCCTGAGGTCCAAGAACAAATCCTCCCACCTCCAGCTGGTGGTGGGTGTGGGTACATGACCCATGCACAGCCAGCTGGATGCTGTAGACTGAGGCCTGTGCCGTGGACCCCTGAATGCTGAAGGGTTAGAGCTCCACTTGTTGTGACATCTGCCTACAGTGGCATCAACGTCCTGATTAGACCCTTTCTGGCCAAGTGCCAGTTTTGGGCCTTCTCCTGCTCTGAACCTTCAGAGCTGCCTTCACTTCTGGTCCTTTCCTGAGACTAGCGCCTCTCGAACCCCTGCCAACTGCATTGTATTTGATTCCCTTCTTCGTTTAAGATATAGGCAGGGTCTGTTTCTGTGGCTTGTTACCAAGACCTCTGACTGAGATCAGTGATTTTTCCAGCAGTTCCTGAGCAAATGGTAGATGCAGGACTCCAGTCCGGATTTCTCCATCCAAAGCCCAAGCATTTTTTTTTTTTTTAAGATTTTGTCAGAGAGACAGAGAGAGAGAGCACACAAGAAGGGGGAGCTATAGGCAGAGGGAGTGGGAGAAGCAGGCTCCCCATCAAGCAAGGAGCCCAAGGCGGGGCTCAATGCCAGGACCTGGGATCATGACCTGAGCCGAAGGCAGACCGTTCACCGATTGAACCCCCCAGGCACCTCAGAGAGCCCAAGCATTTAACTAGTCCTATGCTACCCACTCTTCCCCAGCTTATGATAAACATTTCTTGAACTTCTAGAAAACAAACCAGAAACATCGTCTTGAAATTTTTCTAAGAAATGAGGGCCCCACCACCCACCCTACTGCCACGGGAGCCTGGCAGGTCAGCCCTGAAGGGCAGTAAGCTCAAGGCAAAAGCCAGGTCAGGGAGGAACCAAGCCAGGTCCCCAGTGACTGCCCTACCCTGGGATCCGGGCAGAGAGGAAGCAGAGGCGGTTCAGGCCTCCCTGGCACTTCCTGACTGCTGCCAGAGAACTGACTCAGAATGGGGTCTCCTCCCCCAGAAGCTTTCTTTGACCTTTGGCGTCTGTGAGAAGAGCCTCAGGTTTGATTCCCCATGACACCAGTGCTAGGTTATGATCACTGGTTTACAGGCCCCCCCACCTCCACCCTGTCGCAACTGTAAATTTCTAGAGGACAAGCACTGGAGTATCTCCCCCTGGATCCCTCCTGTCTGGCACATCAGTATTAATGGAATGAATGAGAGAATGAATGAACGAGGGGCTCGTCCCTTCCCCATACCCAGCAATGGGAAACCTTAAACCCTGGGAGCTTCCAAAGGCATCTTGGCAAAATAGAACCACCACGGGCTTTGGCATTGGCAAATCTTGCTTCAAGCCATGGCTCTCTAACCTACAAGCAAATTCTTCCTTGACCTTCCTGACCCTTGGGTTCCTCATCCGCAGCATGGGGACAGTAGCTAAAGTCTCACCCCAAGTGATCAGGAAAACAGAAACAGTGGTCGGCACACACTGGAGGCCTCAGTCTATTCTAGTTGGATTCCTCCTCCCAATACTCGATTTTGATTTGCTTCTCTCTTCCTGCCCCGACCTGAGTAAATATCCAACAGTAGGGAAAAGGTTAAATGAACTATGGTATACCAATAAGAGAAAATGTTAGGCAGTCAATAAAAATGTGGCTCAACCAAAATTTTTAACGGACCAGAAGATGCCTGTATATTCATGTGAAGTGAAGAAAGGGCGAAATGATTTATGCAGCATGACCTCAGCCATGTGAAATGAGTATGCGTATGCATGCTTGTACATGAAAAAGGCAATTTCTGGAAGGATATGCAAGAAACTCTTAACAGTGGTTTCCTCTTGGGTGGGAATAGAAAGTTGGGTTGGACTTTGATTTTTTTCGCCTTATAATCTTCTGCCCTTATTTTATGCATAGAAAAATAGAGAATATATCATCTTTCTAAAAAATTTTTTTAAAGATTTTATTTATTTATTTGACACACACACACACACAGAGATCACAAGTAGGCAGAGAGGCAGGCAGAGACAGAGAGGGGGAAGCAGGCTCCCCGCTGAGCAGAGAGCCCGAAGCTGGGCTTGATCCTAGAATCATGACCTGAGCTGAAGGCAGAGGCTTTAACCCACTGACCCACCCAGGCGCCCCAAGAATATATCATCTTATAAATAAAAACTTTGCCATGATTATGTACTAATCTATAAATAGAAACCCCCAAACGCAGAAGAAATAGAAAGGAAAGGTAACAAGATTTCAACAGTGGTTATTTGGGGAGTGGTAGAATTATGGAATTAATGAAACAATTTTCTCCTTCATATTTTCCCCTATTTTCCAAGTGTTCTGCGATGAACTTACAGCTCTTCTATAATCAGAATTAAGGCAAACCTCATTTCAGTAGCGCCTCTGGAATACGAAGGAGGGGGAGGAGGAGCAGGTGACTGTGTCCAAAGGGACAAGGGAGCCTGAGGTGGAAAGGGGCAGAGGCAGTTGTATTTTTGGAGTCCTGTGGTTCCTGCTGAGTCAACTAACTAGTTGTTTGGTCCCAGCCTGCCCGTGGAAGCAGGAAATGCTCCCACTCCTGCCCCGGTTCACTCTTAGTCATCCTCTGGGAAAGCAGGGTAGGAGTGGGGGCAGGAGGGTAGTTGGTAGTCTCCATCCACCCCTGAAGCCTTGTAGGCAGAGAAGTCCTGGGAAGGAGTCTAGGAGCTAGGCATCCTGTCCATCTGGCACTGTATCGTTGCGGTGGGCCGCTGCTGGGAGGGAGCAGCGGGGGTTGGGGAAGGGGTGCTGGGAAAATGCCCCTCCAGCCTCGGCAGGTGGCACTACGTCCCCCTGTGGAGCTGCTGTGAAAATTAATTACCATTTGTCCAGGGCTTTGAGATTCCTCAGATGAAAGACATGGCAGAGGAGTGCCACGATGAATACGTGTTTACGGTATGGACTTTCATCCCAAACACCCATCATGACAATCACGTGTTTCTATCCTCACTTCCCCTTGCCCTGACATCCTGGCCTCAAAGCACCAGAAGTTGAGCATCAATATTAAATGCTGCTGAAGAGGAGAAGGGAAGGGCAGGGGACAGTGGATTCCCCATCATCCTGTATCTCAGATGGGTAAACTGAGGTGCCGTGTCCCCCCTCAGCTAAGAGGAGGAAATTAGGACAAAATTGAGAAAAGTGTGGTAAGAAGACTTGGAGAGAGGGGTTGTGGATTAGTCTATCCCAGAACCCAGGCCTCTGCCCCTCTCATGGACTGAGGGATGGGAGGGATTCCAGAACTCTCTGGCTCAGGGCACGCAGTGCCCAGTAGCTTCATCCCGGGAAATGCAAGGTAGATGGATTTTGCTCTGACTTCTAGTTCCTCTAGCAAACGGAAGGATTCTCTGTTGATTGCTTCGAACTCTTGACCACGATGAATTCTGTCATCTCCTGGCTCTGTGAATTTGGGTGGGAAACTCTTTGGTTTCCTGGATTCTTTGTTTTCTGTCTTTCCCTCCAAATTTTAGGCAAGATAATTGATCGGAAAAGCTGCTTCATGTGTTTCTGGGCAGGGGTACAGAGCAAACCCAAAGGAGAAAGGATCATGAAGGGGCCAAACCTTCCCTCAAGGAGACTGCCTTCTTATTGGGGAATTAGATCCTCCCTTGCTTAGAAGACATTTAAACTGTGTGAGGAGGTCAGAGGATAGATGGAGAAAAGGCCTGAGCCCCAAGAAGCATAGGACAATTGTGGACTAGAGAATTCAGGAGACTTTCCTAGGACCCAAGCAGGGAAATGCAAAGGGACATGGCCTTAGTGGAGACAGTGAAGAGGCCACTGAGGCCAGAATGGAAGGTGCGTGTGAGAACGCGGACAGGCAGATGGGCTGGCTGGGTGACACTGAAGGGCCCTTGAACGCCAAGCTAAAGAACTGGGATTTTGTCCAGAGGGCAGTGAAGAACTCCTGAATGTTTCTGAGCCAGAGAATGAAATGATGCAGAGTTTGAGAAGAGGTTAAACTACTTTCATCAGGAGGTGAATTTTCACATCTCTGAGTCAGAGGCCCTTCCATGAAATTCACCATTTTCCTCCTTCGTCCGACCGCTGACATCTATTTCAGCTAATGACACACGTAAGCACAAATGTCACCTCCCCCGGTTGCTCTCTGACATGCTACCTGGTGTTATTTTCTTCACAGTACTTATCACCTTTGGAAAGGAACTTGCTTGGTACTTGTTTCCTTCCTTTTTCTCTTGTTGTCCTTAGAATCTAAGCAGAATGGGGTAGGCGGGGCATGTCTCCTCTTTGCTATTTAGTCGCTAACACCTAGGACAGCACTGAGCTGGAGGCAGAGGCTCCCTGTGTACATGTGGGATGAATGAATAAGTGGATTGATAAATGGATAAATGGTACCACCATTTTCTCAGCCACCCTGGCCCCTTGACTTGTCCGTCTTCGTCCTCTGCAGGATCCAGTTGCTCTCTCCCATGTCTATGGATATGATCTCTGCATCTCTCCCTGTCCTCCTCCTCCCTCTTTGCATTTTACACCTTGATCCTCTCAAACAATATTAAACTCCTAAAAGACAGAGGCTCCTTGTTATCATTTCCCCATGTGGCTCAGTACAGGGCCTGGGCAATGGCAATTCTCACCGATCCAGTCTTATAGTTTTCCAAGTGCTTTTTACACCGTCCTGGTATACCTAGGACTCGAACCTCAGTTCTCTTCTCCAAACTGCACACGACACACTAACGGAACAATTATTCCACTATTATTCTGATGTATGCATAATTGCTGATAAATAAATAGATGGATGCTGAAAGTGCTCAAGATCCATTGCGGAGGGAGAAACTGGAACCAGGAAGGCCACTGGGGGAAGATGTTGGTCCATATAGAGAAGAGGAGAGTGAGTGAAGGGGTTGCAGTGTGGGAAAGCCAAAAGTGGGGGCTAGAGAAGGTTGACTCCGCGATCACTCTGTCCCATGTGTCAAGTACCCCATCCCGCTTGTCTTGTTACTTAAGACAGAAAGACATGTGGTCAGGAGAAGACACTAGAGACGAAGTTAAAGGGGCAAGGAGATTCTGAGTCCAAAAGAGACATTATTTACTGGTTTGTGAGCTTTTGTATTTATAAGCAAAAAGTATTAACTATGTAAGCCATTCCACTGGACAGAAATTACAAGAGGACAGGGGTACCTGGGTGGCTCTGTTGGTTAAGCATCTGCTTTTGGCTCAGGTCATTTCCCATTTCCCATTTCCCATCCCGGGGTTCTGGGATGGAGCCCTGGGTCAGGGTCCCCACTCCATGGGGAGTCTACTTCTCCCTCTCCCTCTGCCTGCTGCTTCCCCTGCTTGTGCTTGTGCTTTCTTCTCTCTGACAAGTAAATAAATAGAATCTTAAAAAAAAAAAGAAAGAAATTGCAAAGGACAGGGGCACCTGGCTGGCTCCCTTCATGGAATGTGCAACTCTTGATCTCAGGGTTGTGAGTTCTACCCCATGTTGGGTGTATAGATTCCTTAAAAATAAGAAAATAATTTTTAAAAAGTTAAAAAAAAAGAAATGTCAAAGGACAAAGAAATAGAAAGAAAATATAAAATGAAAATCAGTAGCTTTTTCACGATCCAGAAAAAGTCATTCTAACATTTGATGTACATCCTTTTAGACTATATGTTTATAAACATAAACATCAATATAAATATATATGCACATATATTTATGTATTTATATAATTTCATTATATATGTTTATATATTTATATATATTTTTTATTTATTATATATATTATATATTTATATATTTTATATATATATATTTTATATATTTATTTATTATATATATTATTTATTATATATTATATATTTTTATATATATTTTATATATAAACAGTATTTGTATTTTATATATGTAAGTAGACACACACATTTGTTGTTTTTTTTTTTTAAAGATTTTATTTATTTATTTGAGAGAGAGGCAGTGAGAGAGAGCATGAGCGAGGAGAAGGTCAGAGGGAGAAGCAGACTTCCCATGGAGCTGGGAGCCCGATGCGGGACTCGATCCCGGGACTCCGGGACCATGACCTGAGCCGAAGGCAGTCGTCCAACCAACTGAGCCACCCAGGCGTCCCGTCACATTTGTTTTTTTAATAAAATGGAATACATATAGTTTTGTAACCTGCTTTTTGTTCACTTAATAATATGTAGTGAACACAAAAGAAATTTTATAAGCCCAAAGGGCAGTTTGAAAAGATAACCTTTGGGATAAACAGGAAGCCAGAGAAGATATATGAGCATAAAGTGAGTGGCTAAGCTCTGTGGTTTTGATAAATATTATTAAAGCAAATAAATCTTAGATGTCCTGCCAGGTTAGGTAATTATTAGCTCTCTATCAGCAAGGTCACTAATTCATAGACTCACAGGATGTTGGTCTTAAAGAAGCTTTTGAGATGATCTAATTCCATCCTCTTGACTTAGGTATTGAGAAACTACAAACCCAGAGACATTAACCAATGTGCCCACAGAGGCCTGACTGGTGAGCCACCGAGATGGAATGAGAACAGAGCCCTGACTCCCATTCCAGTGCTCTTGCCACTAACCTATGCTGATCAATAGTGGATATGTTCTTCAGTCACAGGCCCTGATGTGTTGAAGGGAACAGGGAGAGACAAGGCCCCAAACCCAGTTCTCTGGGTGTATAATATCATTGGAGCGGTGTGTGTTAAGAGGGCAGCAAAATGTCCTCAGGCAGGTCACGTGGGAGGCACAGAACAGAGTCCTTAAGAGGGGTTGGCTCTGATGTCAGACCACCAAGACACCAAACAAATCTTGCTTCCCTTATTGACCTTATTGCATGACTGTAGGCACTTGACGTAAACCTTCTTGCTTCATTTTCTCATCTGTAAAAAGCAAATAATAGTAATATCTCCCACATCATATTGCAGTGAGATCTAAGAGATAATGCACACCAACGGTTTAGCAAGGTGTTTGTCATAGGGAAAGAGTTCAGTAAATGTGAGCCCTCGTGATTATTAATGCTATGGTGTTGAAGGTCAGTGTTCTCGCAGGCTTTAAAAAGAGCGTAAGGGAACATCACAGCTGTCCTTGACTGCGACATCTGTAGGGAAAAGGGACTTAGAAGCCCAACTATAGAGCTGTGTGAGCCGTGTCTGTTACGAGGGCAGGAATCAAGAGAGACTATCACCCAAAGGAGGCCATGTGGCCTGGAGTGGAGCTGTAGGCAGCTGGGGACTCAGAGACTTTCCGGGACTCTCACTGAAAGTCCCCCTTATATATAAAAGTGAGGCCATCCTCATACTCCCTGGGCTAGCCAATTATTATAATATAAATATAAAAGTGAGGTATATAAATAAAAGTGATATAAAAGTGAGGCCATCCTCATACCCCCTGGGCTAGCCAATTATTATACAAATCAAGGATCTAAATTTTCCCCCTCGTTTTTCAACCTATTTAAAAGATAAGCAACTGGGGCGCCTGGATGGCTCAGTTGGTTAAGCATCTGCCTTCTGCTCAGGTCATGATCTCCGGGTCTTGGTAAAGAGCTTCAAGTCGGGCTCCCTGCTCGGTTATTAATAACTGTAATAGCTCGGTGGGGAGTCTGCTTCTCCCTCTTCTACTGCCTCTCCTTTCCACTCACGCTCTCTCTCTCTCTCAAATGAATAAATAAAGTCTTAAATAAGGAAAACACTCGAGTTGTCTAATAGAAGTCAGGAAAACAGGTGTAAAGAACAGAGGGGACAAATAAAACACAAACAGCAAAATAGTAGAATGTAAGCTCAGCGTACTGATAATTACATTAAACGTAATTTAAAATAAAAGAGATAGATTGGACAAGAAAAGCAAGATCCTAGTATATGTCGTGTACAAGAAACAACTATAAATGTAAATACACAGATAGATTAAAAATAAGATAAACAGACACACCATGCAAACATTAATCAAAAGAAAGCTAAGTAGCAATATTCATATCAGGCAATACAGACCACAGAACAAGGGATATGACCAGAAATAAAGACAGACATTTCACAATGATGAAGGGGCGAATTCATTAAGAGGACACAGCAGACCTAAACACTGCTACACTTAACAGAGCTTCAGAAATCATGCAACAAAAACAGATGCAACGGAGGGGCAGCTGGGTGGCTGACTCAGTCCGTTAAGCATCTGATTCTAGATCTTAGCTCAGGTCTTGATCTCAGGGTCAGGCCCTACATTGGTTCCATGCTGGATGTGGAGCCTACGTAAACAAACAAACAACAAACAAACAAACGAACAAAACTAAAAGGAGAACCAGCTAAATTCCAAGTGTAGTTGAGGACTTCAACACTCTTTTCTCAGTCATTGATCAAACAGTAGATAGACAAGGATAGAGAAGACTTAAATAACATTGTTAATCAGTTTGGCCTGAACTTTCACAACACTCCACCCAAAACAGCAGAACATATATATTTTTTCCCAAGTGCACATGAAATATTCACCGAGACAGACCATATCTGAGGTTGTAAAATCAGTCTCGATAAATGTAAGGGAGCAAAACCACGCAAAGTATGTTCCATGACCACCACAGAATTAAACTAGAAATCAGTAGCAGAATGATATATAGGAAACCTTCCAAATTTTGGAAACTAAATCTTCTAAATTAAATTAATTAACTAAACAAATACAAAAGGGAATCATAAGGGAAATCAGAATATGTTTTGAAAGGAATGAGACTGAAAACACAACCTATCAATAATTTGTGGGGTGTTTACTGGGAAATTCCTGGCTCTAAATGCTTATATTAGAAAAGAAGAGGGGCGCCTGGGTGGCTCAGTGGGTTAAGCCGCTGCCTTCGGCTCAGGTCATGATCTCAGAGTCCTGGGATCGAGTCCCGCATCGGGCTCTCTGCTCAGCAGGGAGCCTGCTTCCTCCTCTCTCTCTCTCTGCCTGCCTCTCTACCTACTTGTGATCTCTGTCTGTCAAATAAATAAATAAAATCTTTAAAAAAAAAAAGAAAAGAAGAAAGTACAAAAGCAATGACGGATTTTTACCTTAAGAAACTAGAAAAGGAAGAGCAAATTGAACCCAAAATAAATGAGAGGAGGGAAAAGTAAATATGAGTGGTAATCAGTGAAGTAGAATATGAATGTACTGTACAGAAAAATCAATAAAACCAAAAGCTAGTTCTTTGGAAAATATAAATAATGTTAATAAATTTCTAGCCAGACTGATTAGGAGAAAAACAAGGAAAGACAAAAATTACTAGTATCTGGCACAGGAGAGGGAACACCACTCTAGGTCCCAGGGTCGTAAGATGATTATAAGAAAGCATTATGCACAACTTTATGCTAAACAGTTCAGCAACTTTGATGACATGAACAAGTTGTGTGAAAGATACAGACTACCAAAGCTCACTTAAGAGGAAATAAAGGGGCGTCTGGGTGGCTCAGTGGGTTAAGCCTCTGCCTTCAGCTCAGGTCATGGTCCCAGGGTCCTGGGATCGAGCCCCACATCGGGCTCTCTGCTCAGCGGGGAGCCTGCTTCTCCATCTCTCTCTGCTTGCCTCTCTGCCTACTTGTGATCTCTCTCTCTATCAAATAAATAAATAAAATCTTTTAAAAAAAGGAAATAAATAACTGTAATAGCTCTATATTCACTAAAAAACTGAATTTGGTTAAGGAAGAAATATACTGTTGGATCCTATTGAATAGTAATTTGGTGAGAATTTTCACATCTGTGCTCATCAAAGATCTTGGCCTGTAATTCTCTTTTTTGATGGGATCCTTGTCTGGTTTTGGGATCAAGGTAATGCTGGCCTCATAATTTTTTGGAACAGTTTCAGGAGAATAGGAATTAGTTCTTCTTTAAATGTTTGGTAGAATTCCCCTGGGAAGCCGTCTGGCCCTGGGCTCTTGTTTGTTGGGAGATTTTTGATGACTGCTTCAATCTCCTTACTGGTTATGCCACCCAGGCATCCCTAAAGAAAATTTTCAATAGATACTTTACTAAAGAACATCTATGAATGGCCAGTAAGTACATGAAGTAATTGTTAACATCATTAATAGTCATAGAAATAAAAACTAACAATCTAATGAGTTACTGCTATCTACTACCAGAATGGCTAAACTCAAAACAAAACAAAAAAACCCTAATAATACCAAATATAAACTAGAATATAGAGTATTCATTAATGGTAGGAATGCAACTTAACATGTGACCAGAAATATGTCCACAAATGTCCATAGCAGTTTTATGCATAACAGCCAAAAGCTAGAAACAACCCAGCAAATGCAAAGGGGCACAAATAAATTTTGCACATCAATAGAATAGCCCATATTTTAATTGCAGTGATGTCAACATGCCTGTATACATTTGTATACAAATGTATACATTTGTCAAAGCTCATTTAGTCGTAAAATTTAAATAAGTGAATTTCATACTATGTAAATTATATCTTAATAAAGATAATTTTTAAAGATAACGAACATCATTATTTAATTCCCATCATGATAGTGCTCTAGGAGCAGGCATAAGTACCAAGGGAACATTTATTATGGAATCCTGAAATCTGGGAAGGTTTCCCTGAAGAAGTGAAATCATGAATGAGGTACTAAGGAGATCCAAAATGAGCAGGTGAAGAAGGGGAAGAATGAAGCAGAAGAAGGAATGTGTGCAAAGGCCCTGAGTCTTGAATCCTCTCCACAGCAGCCTTTCCAATAGAAATCCCACTCTGCTTGTCCAACCCTCACACCAGTGGGTAGTTCACGGCTGTAATTATTGTAATTAATAATCATGACCGCTATTCATTGGAAGACTTACTGTGTCTTTGACTTCATACCAGGCAATTATTCCTCTTCACATTTACTCTTCAAAATTGTACCCACAAAGTAGATTCAATTAATATACCCCTTTTATAGATAAGAACTTCAACGTTTAGAGACATAAAGTAATTTGTCCATGTCCACACATACAGCATATGCCAGAGCCGGAATCACACCCAGGCTTATGAAACTCTAGCTCCCGATTCCCTAGACCCCACTCTATACAACTTCAGTCAGACAATTCATTGACTCTCCTCTGGTGGCCACACATCTAGACATTTCCCTGCTCTTCCTCATTTGACATAGTTTCCCATCCCTTTGTTGTGTTATCTGTAAACACACTGGTTTGTCCACATCCTTCTTGAAATCCAGCTCCCAATCCAACGGCCCAGGAATCATGTTGGGAGAGAAGGCTGTCAAGTTAATGAACTCTTGCCATGAGATCTCTTGAAACCCGATTCTGAAGAACAAATAGATTTCATAACCACCGTTAAGAGGTATAGACACGGAGACACACAACTTCGTTTTCTGCAAAAGTGTGGTATAGAGGAAAGAGCATGGCTTTGGAGTCCAGTGCGAGTTAGGGATCCTGGCTCTGACATCCACAGGCTCGAGCTATGTAACCTTAAGCTGGGTTTGTCACCTCTCTGTTTTCTCACCTGTTCTCACCTGTTAACGGGCCTAACAGTATCCACTAACAGTATTCACAGTGAGAGAACATATGCAAAATACCCAGCATCCAGCCAGCCCATTGTAAGTGCTTTTCAAAAGATCTTTTTAAAGATTCTAACTCATTAGGTTCCCTGGGATGGCATCTATGCTTCCTTATTCTAAGTCTACTCGAAGGCTGGAAATAATTTTTGATTTTTTTCATCTTCCTCCCATAGAGATATATTTGAGGCTCGCTATCTGACAGGTTTTTCTTCTTAAGCAGCACATTTTCTCCTGGCTGCTAGAGCGGCCCAAAATGAAAAGTGTACAGATGCTTCAAGGGTCTATTTTAAGCTCCCACCTAGTGGCTTCTTGGTTTCTGTAAACTTTAAAAGTGAATGGTGGTGAGCGTGTGGGTGGGAAGTGATTTGATCTACTGCTATAAATAAATACTACCAGAATATTAAATTTAGGTACCATAATTCATCCCCTTAGGGTGCTCACTGGTGGTAGGACAAGACCAGTAGGGTTGAATTTCATTATGCCCAGGCTATGTGGTGGTCTCCTGGGCTTTCTTATCCAATAATCAGTTGGCCAGCATTAATTGAGTCCTTTACATGGCAAGTTAGCCTAGTGTATGGCAGGATCCCTGCCCCTTCTAGCTGAAACTGCCCCATCTACAGCCCTGCTCAGGGAGTCTGTCCTAGGCAGGTCTCTGAGCTTAGAGGAAATGGATTGGTCCCAGAATGGACACCTGATGTAAGGGCAGCTGAACTGTGACTAATTGGGTGATGGGATGACATGCACTCTGACCAATAGGGTAGCAGTCATTAAATCTAAGAAACTTGTTTCCTCTAGGATTGGGAAAGAATTGGCAAGTGGCACGGGGTAAAGGAGCTTATGTGTAGAGGATGGCACAGGCCTTGAGAAAGATGAAGAGCCCAGCTTCTGGTTCCGACAGTTTTTCATTCCCAGTTTTCGTTCATTCACTCCTTTACTCAGTACTTACTAAATACCCATATGAATCAGGCCCACAGTGGGTCCTTCTCTCTCTCTCTCTCAGATTTATGTTAATTAATTAATTTATTTTTGAGAGAGAGCAAGCAAGCGAGCATATGAGCTGAGGGAAGGGCACAGGGATAGCAAGAGAGAATCTCAAGCAGACTCCCTGCAGAGCAGGGAGCCCAATGCGGAGTTCGATTTCAGATCTCAGGACCATGAGATCATGACCTGAGCTGAAATCAAGAGTCAGAGGCTTAACCCACTGAGTCACCCAGGCACCCCCTGCATCCCTCTTGAAATGCAATGTAATCTGCTCTCCTGGTGCTTCTTGTCTAGAGAAGAGAGACATTAATAGAATGATCATGGATAAATAATCTTTAAACTTTGGTGAAATATGAAGAAAAAAATATAGATAGGGAGCTAGGAAAGATGAACAGAGACATCTGACCTAGTCTGCAAATCTGGGAGGGGTTCCCTAGAGAGGAGAAGTTTGAGCTAAAACACGAAGACCGGTGGGAGTTATTTAGTTGAAGGGTGAATTGAGGGAGAAATGTGTTCCAGGCAGAGGAATTAGCGTGTGTGCTCCATCCACTCAACACTGAGCAGCACCTGAGAAGCACCTGCTAGAACCTGGGGGAACCAGAGTCAAGCGATCCTACCCTCATGGAGTTCATAAGTACTAATGACTGTCACTGGACTTTCAGTCCCAGACTGGAGCAGTGATGGGTATCTAGGCATGGAAGCACATCCCTCACATCCACTGTGTAGAGATCAGGAGGGGCTGTACTGGGGCTTTGAGCAATCTGTCCATCCCTTCCAGCGTTCTGCCCATAAAAGATTACCACCAGCAGAATACAGGGCTGAATTGGAGGGTAGTGCCAGAGACTAAAGGACAAGGAATGAGGGCCCTAGCCATTGGAATTGGGGTCTAGACAGGGTTTACTCCAGAAAGAATACAGACCTTAGCAGAGTTACTGAGAAGGCAAAGGAACCCACTCCCAAGGATGAATCTTTCAGAGTGAGATGAAAAGTTGCAACACTGAGGAGAAACAGGCTTCTCTCCACATGTTTTTATACACCACCTCATTCCATAAATGCATCGCGGTATGTCTAATCTTTACCACCCAAGGGTTGGTATGTTTTATGTATTTTTTTTAAAATTTTTTAGAAGATTTTATTTATTTGAGAGAGATAGCAAGAGAGAGTATGGGCAGGTAGGGGGAGAGGGAGAAGCAGGCTCCCCGCTGAGCAGGGAGTTTGATGCAGGGCTGGATCTCAGGACCTTGGGATCATGACCTGAGCCAAAGGCAGACACTTAACCAACTGAGCCACCCAGGCGCCCCCAGAGAAAATTTTCAATAGTTACTTTACTAAATAAAGAAGATCTACGAATGGTAGACGCTTAACCAGAGGCAGACGCTTAACTGACTGAGCCACCCAGGCACCGCCTGTCTTGTGCTTTCTTTTAAGTCACTGTGGAAATGGAAGTAAAAGAAAAAGAGATTTGGGAAATTTCAATGGAAACAAATAACATGCCATAAAGTCATTGCAGACAGTTGTATAATTGTCACAAGGTAGGCGAAAACTTTTGTTCCGGGCTGCCTAACGAGCAGGGAGGGAAACAGGGCAGGCACGAGCTTTACTGGTGTTGGGAAGAGAAGCCACCAGCAATTCGGAGAGTTAGAGCCTCTAAGGTATTGAGACCTGGGCGGCATTTTTCCCGGGTGCTCCCAGGAAGGAGACTCAGGGCCACACAGAGCTTCTGCCAGCGCGCTGGCGTGTGGCTGCTCAGACATTTCCCGCCCCCATCGGGCCCGGCTCAGGAGCCAGGGTGAAGCGGAAGGGGCTCACCCGCAGACCCAGCTGGGACACAGAGCAGGGGAGAACTGCTCTCTCTGTTCTCCCAGCACTGGTGCTAGAGACCAACAAAGGTGGTTCTTCGCAATCTAGGGATGAAGGAGCCAGACACCACCACCTTGAATTCCCCACCCGGCCCTGGAAGCCAGTGTGAAGTTGGTCTTGACACAAAAGGAGTTGTAATTAATGAGATTATTAAGGGAGTGAGAGTCAAAAGCCGTCCCCAGCTGTGGGGCTTCACTTGGCTTACCCCCCCCCAGTGACTCATTGGCTTATGAGCAATCCTCATATGCCTGATTTAGAGGACTTACTCACCCTTCAAGAGAAAGACTTTAATGCAATAAAGCAAATGTCAGCAAGTGGGACGCAGCTTAGCACATCACCCCAGCCTGCACCCAGCTTTCCTCCCTCCGGCTCTCCCTGCTCCAGGCTGCTCCAGCCACTCAGCGCCTGCACAGGGCTCTGGGTCACATGCCAAGGCCGAGCAGAGGTTTCCCCGGAAGGGACTCAGGCATCAACTAGACCAAGCGCAGGAGGATTTTGGCCCAGAGAGGTTATTAGAGGTTAGCACCAAAGTGCTAGAGTTAGGGGCAAGGTGAGGGCTAGAAGCCAGGACTGCCCTCGCCTGTCCAACATTCTTCCCTCCACTTTTCGTGAAAGTCCTGCTTGGATTATTATGCAGAGTGGCACGAGGGGAAGGGAATGCAGCCTCTCTAGTGTGGGTGGCTTTCTTAGCTGAGGGCTTGCCAAGGAACTCTGTGGAGGGAGAGTGGCGAAAAGAAAAGGCTTGCAGAGAACGAGGCCTCAAGTCAAGCCTTTGAGGTGTATGTTTAGAAAGAGCTGGGCTACCCTGGGCTAGGCCGCCATCTTGCGGACGTGGTAACTGACAGGGAAGCTGTCACTTTGGGCCCCCCAAAACTGAGGGGTATGTTTGGAATTCCCACATCAGGTCCTGATTAGGAAACAGGCCCCAAGAGCTAGGCTGGGGCAGAAGCCTCGCCAGGTATGGGAAGAACTCAGTATTATTCCTTTCTTCCTCCACCAACAGAGGAAAGAACTCAGTGGACAAGTCGATCCAGGGTGGGACTTAAACCCACTCACTGACTGAGGGAATTACCTGACAGAAATTATTTCCAGGAGTGGAAAACAAGGCGGGGGGCAGGCACTTAGAGTGAACTGTCACCTAGTTCACTTACTTCTCTGTCCCTTAGGCATTTTTCCAGCCTTTTCTGAGTGTGTCTGCCATGTGCCTGGCACTAGAAGGAGGCTGACCACAAGCTTTGCATTCAGGTTTGCTATGATCAAGGGCCTTGAGCTTTAAGGAACTTTGGGGAACCTTTAACTCGTTTCACTGATGAAGAGTCTGAGGTTCAAGAACACTTTGCCTGGGCTCATGGGAGGCAAGAGCCCTGAGCTGGTGGGTGCTCCGACCACCTCTCCGTGTGGCCAGCACCTAAAGATTCCTCTTGCAAGTGAGCTTAGGGAAGCCTCTGGGCTGGAAAGCAACATTCTGTTCAGATCACCAGCCGCGAGCAGATGAAGATTCGATTTTTGGCCTTATTACCCCAACTCACCAACATGAAGTGGTGCTTTTTTCTTTTCATCTTTTTATTTTGCACTATAAAAAACAACAACAACAACACCCAATAACATACTGCTTTTCTTCACATTCATATGGATTTTAGGAAATTATTGCCTTTTCCCCTGGAGAAAGAACCAACGGACAAAAAAGTACCACAATACAAAATCTGCAAACCCCAGAAGTCCACAGCTTGAAGACAACCCCCAGGGGCAGGGAAGAAGAAAACATGTGTCACAAGAGACGAGACAAGCACACATGAAGGACGGCAGGCTGGGGAGACGATCATGTCGACGCCACTGACCCGGACGCAGCGGGTCCCTTGTTCTCTTGGCACCCGCTGTCGCCCCCTCAAAGGGGTGATTTTTGGTCTAAGGTCCGAAGAACTCTTTTCAAATGACATAAGAGATGCTTTGAGGAGAGGGGGCAACGAGAAAGGTTCAAGTATGAATAAGGAATCATGCGACGTCCGGAGTCAGGGAAGAACCCACAGTGGAAAGGACACCCAGGTAGGTCGACATCTCGCTACTTCAACCATCCGCCTCCACCCCGGACCCAAGAGGGAGTCTCGGAAACGCGGGAGGATTCAAGCCAGCATCTAGATGGTGTCCCTCCAAGCCCTGGAGGGGTTACTTTCCTGACTGGGCGGTGATCAGCTTATGCCCTGAAGCAACAGATAGAGACTGCCAAAGTTAAAAAAGTAAGGTGGAAATTGTGCTTCCTTCAAAAGAGTTGGCTATGTCACTGCCTTTTCTCCCGGTTTAGCAACTGCTCTCTCCCACGCTGCCGTGGGTATATATTGCCTTGCGCTTGAAATGAAAAGGCGAGCTTGGAGGTGCAGGGCCCGGGCGGTCCTGAGAGGGCAGGGGGTCTGGAAGTACAGTAGTCGGCACGCACTGTGCTCTCATCATGGCTTGGGCTTCCTTCAGTCCCCAAAACCTATCTCCACTGTCAGCATGAAGCTCGTTTGCAAGCCTGGTGACTGCTCACTGTCCCGCTGGGGCAGCGGGACACAGGGAGGTTTTCAGTATTGCACAGGTATGAAATGTCCACGAGTTTAAAAAAAAAGCAGAATCACAGTTGTTCTTGGGGCTGGGCCGGCTCCCCCATCCCCGGTTTAGCAGGATGTGGCCGTGGCCATGGGACTCCTGCCAAGCTCCGAGACTGTCGAGTGGGTGGGCACGGGCGCCAGCACCGAGGTAGGGAAGGTGCAGTAGGAAGCCTGCAGGTCAGGGCTCAGTGTCTGCAAATGGGCTATGAAAGACGAGCTGGCTGCCTCCCCTGGGCTGGAGGGAGCCTGGGGCGTAGAAGGCAGGATCTCAGACTCATACTGCAGGAGCTGGCCCATAAAGCCGAAGTTGGGTGAGACCACACTCCGCCGCTGCTTGATGTAATCAAAGGCGTCCTTCAGGCGGAACTGCTTGGCCTTCATGAGGTAAGCCATGCAGATGGTGGGAGAACGGGAGATCCCAGCCTCACAGTGGACCAGGACCTTGCCTCCCTTTTCCCTGACACAATCTGGAAGGAAGAAAAGAGGGTGAGGATGAGTTGGGACTGGAAACCAAAGGCAAGGCCAAGATACGAGAATTAAACACAAACGTGACCAAGTCCTCAAAATGTCACACCTGTCCAAGAGCTGAGGTTCCCACGCAGTCTTTTTAATGCCCACCGGCAAGGACAAAGCTTATGGGGGCCCCGAGTGTCTATCCCCATGTAGTGCCTTTCCAATCTTCAGAGGTGCTACCCTGGTTCCCAGGATACTTGCACAGATTCTGCCCCTGAAGGTGCTAGATCTGGGGAAAGAATCCCTTCCTGGAGATGCCATCCTCACTTGGGCTCCACGGATGGGTTTCAACAGGGCATCAGAAAATCCTTGACATTACATGCAAATTTCTTGGGTAGGTACGTTTTTCTGAGGGTCCCAGGTTCAAAGACTGACCCAGAAAAGCAATTCCTGCCTCTTGGGATCTGATTCTCAGCAGAAGGACCCAGCCCCTCTCCTGCTAGAGGCCTGCCAGCCTCCCTGGGCACCCTGTCTGGCTGTGCCAGGGCGGGATGCTTGGCTCAGCTCCCAGGGTTCCCACCACCAAACACACAATAAATAGTGCACAGCCAATAATTACAGCCCTGGCCAAGTGACGCTTACTAGACGGGAGGACAGAAATGGCTTTCGCAAACTCCATCTTGCACAACAATGGGAGTCACTGCTGTAAAGCTACCACCATCAGTTGGCATTCTTTAGCTCAATATGACAAGGGGGTGCCCTCCTTTTCTATTCCACTCCTCCCCCGGCCCCGAGAGAACTACAACAGTTAAAAAAGAGGGCCAAAAGGTTATGCATAAATATACACATCAATTAAAAACCACAAAAAACAGTCTTTCCAATTCCCTCTCTCGCTAGTGAGGAAACAATTACATTACAACACAGGAAGTCTGATGTACCCGGTACTCTGTAAAGCCACAGTGTGCAAAAACACTTAAGATTCTGAAGGGCAGGGGCGCCTGGGTGGCTCAGTGGGTTAAGCCGCTGCCTTCGGCTCGGGTCATGATCTCAGGGTCCTGGGATCGAGTCCCGCATCGGGTTCTCTGCTCGGCAGAGATCCTGCTTCCCTCTCTCTCTCTCTGCCTGCCTCTCCATCTACTTGTGATCTCTCTCTGTCAAATAAATAAATAAAATCTTAAAAAAAAAAAAAAAAAGATTCTGAAGGGCAAATAAAGTCACCTCCCTCACCCAGCTCTCTCCTCCAGTTTAAGAAGTTTGCAAATGAATCTGTAAGATCTAAAAGATCCAGTCTCTGAGGAGTCAGGGAGGAAGCCCGGAGTTTCCCCAACAGAACAGAAGTCAGAAAGGACACGCTCAGTGTAGCTCACTAGAGGTACCCCCAACTTAGTCTGACTCAAAAGAAAAAAATTTCCTGTAAATGAGTTCAAAGGGGACCCCAGCCCTCAGTATTGTAGGGTCATGACCCCAAATTTCCTTTGCTCCTTGTAGATGAGCTTTTTTTTTTTTTTTAAGACTTTATTTATTTATTTGACAGAGAGAGAGATCACAAGTAGGCAGAGCAGCAGGCAGAGAAGGGGAAGCAGGCTCCCCGCTGAGCAGAGAGCCCGATGCGGGGCTCGATCTCAGGACCCTGAGATCATGACCTGAGCTGAAGGCAGAGGCTTAACCTACTGAGCCACCCAGGTGCCCCTGTAGATGAGCTTTTAATTGCTTGGTACCATGACCAAGAAAGCAAAGGGCCTAGAAGGTATTGCTCCTGCTTTGCCCCTTAGGGCTTGTCTATGACGGGGGCCCTCCTGGAACCCACCCCGGGAAGGGGCCAAGAGCATGGTATGGGCATGGTCCCCAGACTTCTTACCAGCAGGCAAGAAGTCTGGGGAAAAGCATCCTGTGCTCTCAGGAGGCTGTGGGTTCGTGCGGTTGTGTATACAACACACAGGATGGGGAGGGAGGTGTCTGAGAAATGGATGGGGGTGGGTTTCATGACCTCACTGAGTAGCTATCTAGGTAATTAAATAACAGGCAGAGAAGGGCAAGGCATTCCCAGGGCCAGCGAGACAACGTCAAGGGTTTCCCATTCTGAACCCATCATCTGGGCAGCCTCTCAGAGATCCAAAGGGATCCTCTAAGCCCAGAGGCTCAGAGGACCAGGACAGGCTCAGCCTCCTGCCTCTGGTGACTTTCCCAGTGGGCTTCTTATAGGGGTGAAACCATGTGTGATAAGCACAGGGCCCACCATGTGGCTGAAGGGAGTCCCCTTAACTGCTACCTGCCCTACATAGTTACTGCTGGGCTCAACACCTGCGCTTCTCCCTCCAAAAGCCCTCAAAACAAGATAAGGAAAATCACATCTCAGCTTCAACAACTATGCGTATTAAAGGGAAAGAAAGGCAAGGCCACAAGGTTGGGGAGTGGTACTTGCAAATCTGAAACAGAAAAAAGTCAGCCTCGCTGCCGCTGCCACGAGGCAGAGGGAGGAGGGGAAAGCGAAGCTGTCAAATGCGGGAACAGTCCAGCCTGCGCTGAAGAGGCGGAAACCCAAGGCCCGGAGCCCTTTCCAGGCCTGCCCAGGGGAGAAAACGATAACCGCCTAACACAACGTACAAAAGATGCCAACTTCCCTACGCACAGAGCACGGAGCTCGGTCAAATGCTATCTTTAATCCAAAATTAGCTGAAATGCAAAACAAATTGCCCCTAAAGCAGTCTGCCAAAAACTGTGAAAAGCTGCCAGGGCCCTCGGGGCTCGGTGTGTAAGAAGTCTTCTCTCAGTCCTCCTGTTGGCTTTCTAAAAATGCCCCGGCCTACGCAGGAGCCCCGTGAGGATGGTTCTTTCCCTCCCTGGCTTCCCTGGCACGGCGCATCACGCAAGGACACACTCTGCTTCCCCCCCAGCTCGGAAAAACAAGAACGGCAGTGAGTACGGCCCTAAAATAATATTAATTCATTTATCTTGCAAATTAAAGCTCCTATTAATAGCAGCTCGCGTCCTCCCCTCCGCCCCTTTGGTGGCTGCATCCCCTCCTGGCTCCAGCTCCCGGTGGATGCACGTACGAGACACCATCCTTCTTGGCAAAGGCAGCCCCCATCAGTGCCGCAGAAGCGAGAGCAGGGGCTCCCAGACGGCAGAGGGCGAAGGACTGAACCTACCAATGAAGTCTATTGCTTCCTGAAAGTGGGAGCTGATGTCGGCTGTGTGGCTGTCTTCCACGGGGATCCATTTGTAGTGTAAGTGGGTGGCGCAGGCCTCGGGAAGCCGCCGCGAGACGTTCAGCAGGGCCGTGATGTGCAGGTTGGCGAGGAACTCGCACTTGGACGCGTGGTAGGCACTTCCAAGGTAGAGGAACGGGAGGATTTCAACCGGGCTGCCCTGGAGGGAGGGGCAAAGGACACCCAGGAAATCGTGGATTAGCTTGCTCCTTCAGGAGAGGAAACAAAACCACCCTGACCTACTTGTTGTCAGTGGGGAGGTTCCCTTTCTGGTTTCCAGGTGGACAGTTCGGCGCCAGGGTAGTTCAGCCCAGATTGTGGGTGGAGCCTCCCTTCTGGCAAACTCTCTAACCGCTCTTGCTGCCTTGTGACTCTCAGCGACAGCAAAGCCCACACAGCAAAGATTTCTCGTTTCCGTACACATATTGAGGTAGGAAACGCGAGCAGCCTTCCTGTGCTGGCAAGGATGAGAAGATGGGCACGAAGGGGAAGGACCAAGAGGCTCCTGCTCACGTTCCCGCTGCCCCGACGGCACCAGCGCAAGCCTTCTAACCTCAGGGCAGCCTTTGTTTCTTTCGAGATGAAAGAGGTTAAAAACGCTACTAGATGAACCCCCCCCCCCCACTTTGCAGTCCAGGTATCTTCATGGTATATTTTATCAAAACTAGGACACCCATGACTGATCTCAAGATATACATGGGTTTCGGAGAGGTCAGAGTGCATCCCCAGCACGGACGCTTCTTGTTAAGTGGAAATGACCACTGTTTACCCAGAATCCTTAAGGAAAGGCTATGAAGCCCAGGGGAGAGGGGCTTCTCCTCCCCTTATCTTCCTCACGTGGGACTGAGGGCTCGTGAGAGATGCTTACATCATCACCCTTTTGGAAGGCCACCCACACACCAGGTTTCCAGTTAAGGAGGCTCCCAATTAGAAGCTGAGACCATCTACCCTGAGGCAAAGTTAAAAACAGCTAGCTGGTCAGACTCTGGCACTCGTAGCAGCTCCCAGGTGGCAAGAAAAACCGGCGATAACTGGAACAATGGGAGGCCCCAGAGACTGAGAAACACTGGGCTTGGTGGGGGGGGGGGGGCAGTGGCTCCGTCTTTGGGAGCCTTTCCTGTATCATCCATCCGCTTCCTGTGTTTCCATTTCCTGTCCCAGAATAAAAGTGGAACGGAAACTCGGCCAGACTCATAATAGGGAAAGGGGCATAGGATGAGGGCCAGCAGAAGGCAATTCTCAAATTACTTGGCATGTGGTATGTGCTTTTTCTTTCCTGAGAAATCAAGTGTTCCAGCAAAGGCCAGTGGGGCCACTTGGAAGAAAGTTATAGAGGATTTTACCAAAGATAGTAAGAGTAACAACCAGTATTTTTTTTTTTTTTAATAGTAGTCTTGATGCTCAGTGAGGGGCTCGAACCCACGATCCAAAGATCAAGACCTGAACTGAGATCCAAAGTTGGATGCTTAACGAACTGAGCCTCCCAGGATGCCCCAACAACCAGTATTTTTATTAGCACCGACTATAGGTGGCCCCTGGACTGAACACTTCCCATGCATCTACACAGATCTCTCCCTGTTTAGGTCCGGAACACAGGGACACACCAGGCCTGGGACCTTATCCAATTACCTCTAAAGCCTAGAACAACACACCCCTGAAACCATGTCTTTTTCTGAATCCTCTGTTTTGACTCAAGAGGAAGGAACCAGAAGCCTTCAGAAACCCCAAAGGTTAACACGACCTTGCTTGGCTTCTCTCCATGCAGCAGCGCTTCTAAGAAATAGCACTAGGGGGTTCCCCAGATGAACCCTGGAGACACGTCAGGGCCTCCCCAGTCCTTTCTTGGCCAAAGGTCTGCTGTGCCTTCACAACATCCTGACAATTCTTGTTTCTCTTTCACTTTCTGAGAAGTGAGGGGGAAACACCCAAACAGAAAACAGAAATCCAGCTAAGCCACATGCCCATGACTTGAATGCTGAGGGTTCATCATATGCTGTATTTTTGTTTTAAGATGTTATTTATTTATTTGTCAGAGAGAGAGAGAGAACACGCACAAGCAGGCGGAGTGGGAGAGAGAAGCGGGCTCCCTGCCGAGCACGGAGCCTGATGCGGGACTTGATCCCAGGACCCTGGGATCATGAACTGAGCCGGAGGCAGTGGCTTAACCGACTGAGCCACCCAGGTGTCCCTCGTTTTTTTTTTTTTTTTTTTTTTTTTTTTTAATTTTTATTTATTTATATGACACAGAGAGAGAGATCACAAGTAGGCAGAGAGGCAGGCAGAGAGGGGGAAGCAGGCTCCCTGCTGAGCAGAAAACCCAAAGCGGGGCTCATTCCCAGGACCCTGAGATTATGACCTGAGCCGAAGGCAGAGGCTTAACCCACTGAGCCACTCAGGTGCCCCAATATGTTGTATTTTTTAATAAAGGAAAACAAACAAAATAATAACCCTGGAACCTGGCCAAGCTAATAGACTTCCCGACCAGGGATCCCATTCAAGGGCAGTCACTTGGCTTTCATGGGGCAGATCTCTGCTCATGCCGGACAGCTTCCAGACCTCTTCCTTCTTTTTTTTTTTTTTTAAAGATTTTATTTATTTATTTGACAGATCACAAGTAGGCACAGAGGCAGTCAGAGAGAGAGATGGGGAAGCAGGCTCTCTGCTGAGCAGAGAGCCCGACGCGGGGCTCGATCCCAGGACCCTGGGACCATGACCCGAGCCGAAGGCAGAGGTTCAACCCACTGAGCCACCCAGGCGCCCCAGACCTCTTTCTTCTTATGATATGGATATACACTTATGTTGTGGGAAAAACCTGAAAAGCTCCTCCCTCCACGTCAGGTGCCTAGGATAGACCCTTTCCAAAAGAAGTTCTGTTTCTGTGGAAAACAACAAGGTCTTGAAAAGAACCAGAGTTAAGAGAAGGGAGTCTTTCTGGGTCTACTGTTGCCAGGAGCCCAGCTATAGGATTCTTTGTAAAGAGATCATCTTCAGTTCTGAGACATGGATTTCTCCCCTCCTGTGAAATGGGAAGCAGGGCTTGGGCTCTGCTTTCTGCCAGACTTGGGTCCTTGCCCACCTTCCCCTCATCCTGCAACACTGGAGGGCGGGACCCCTCAACTGAGCCTTCCACACAGTCAGCCCTTACAGGAGTGCCAGAAAGTTAAATTCTTCAAAGGAAAAAAACACCGGATGTTTGTAGGAGCATGAAATCCTCTACAGTGTCTCTTGATCTTCACTGGTTTCAGAATTTATGAAACTGTAGACACCTGAAACCCTCAGCCTCTGCTTAGCCATCCAAATAGTAGTCTCTCCACAACTCTCCCCCAGCACCCGTTCAGTTAAAAATAACAAAAAGACACATCTTGAGGGTACTGGGTTGGTTTGCTGAAACTGCCCAGCATGAACAATTACAAAGAAGATTAACACAGGAAGCCTGAAAGTCAGCTCTGAAACATCTTCAGGGAAACTAAACTGATATTTTGAAGCTTCTGCTTCCTAGGCCAGCTAATAAGAATGTATCTTTCACTTCCTCTTTTCTCCAGAAGCTGTCAAGCATCCTGGGGCTCGTTTGCTCTTGTCAGCTTGTTTGCTGGAAAGAAGCCCATTTACTCTTGGATGGAAAACTCAAGTTGGCAAGCAACAGCTCTCTGAAGCTAGAGGGCTCTGCCAACACCCTTATCCACAGAAGAATGCACCAGTGCTACTGAGCTGGGAGAGGAAGAGCCAGGGGGCTGGGGAAGGAGCAGAGTCAGCAGCCAAGATGGCACTTCCACACCACTTACCTGGTCATAGGCTGGCCTGTAGCTGATGCTGAGCACTGGTTTCCCACACTGGCTCATGAGGGCTTTCTCTGTTTCAACCTTCTCTTGTGAAATGGGTTGTACATCTACACAACATTCCGGATATTCCGAGTAGAAAGTCTCATATCCTCCTGCAAAGTAAAAAAAGGAAAGAAAAAAAAAAAAAAAAAAAGGAAGATAGATGTTAAACATTGATTGCTCAGCTTTTAGAAAATGTCCAGAATTAATCAATACCCTAAGTGTGGAAGAGTCAAGAATATCAAGCTAATGTAGATTCTGATCTTATAAAAAAAATTAAGCCAAACCAACTAATAGCTTTAGAACAAAAATGGGCTACACAGACACAAAAACACACACACTCTCTTTTCTAAAAAGTTATAGTTCAGAGAGGCAATGATTAACTTTTTAGGTCTATCACAAGCAGCTGAAAGGAAAGCTATCTGACATCTGGAAAATATTAACCAAATCCCTCCAGAAAACAAAAGCGATTTTCACTCGTTTGTCTAAAATGCAGGTGTGATTATGCAGAATTTCATTCATTTGCAAGAAGAGACTCCTGAATTGGTTTCATCCCTAGCTCATTAGCTCTGAACTGGATTATAGATGGAACCCCTCTATTCGTAAGAGAATGGAGGCTAATAGGAGGTTTAAACTAGGTGCAATAAAACAGCCCTGCCCTTTCTCACTCCCAAGGTGCTAAAAAACACTGCTGACAATCCTCTCTATAGGTCCAATTTTGAGTAATCAATCTAGTTAATTACCTTCTAAACCAAACTGGAGGCACAAGGCTTTAGAACTTAATTCTCAGTCCCAATTAAGTAAAAACGGTTATCTCCCCTTCAAGACCACCTACCCTTTCCTTTCTATCTTCCTCAACTTCCCCTCCTGATCTTTCTTCCCTGCGACAAGCCCTGAAATGATAACTACCAGCAGGTATGACTGTAAAAATCTTACTATTACATTTAAACTTCTCCAGATGGGTCACTTAAGGTAAAAACTACTCTATGACTGGGTCATAGAAACTTGAGCATCTTAAAGAAGTCTCAGGCCCAACACTCAGCGGTAAAGAACCAAATGAAAAACGTTTTTCATTTTCAGCACTGCCAAGTGCCGCCAGGTGAACAGGCCAGCCTCGCTTGGGGAAACCCTCACTCTCAATCCAGAGGGACCTAAGGGACTTCTGGAAGCCTCCAGAAAACCCACTTCTATTTTTCTCTGACCCAGAGAATTCATTTAGGGTCAAACCATCAATTAAACATGCATTCTGCGCCCATGTATTTTCCACGAAGTCCCCTCTTTCTTCTGTCTCTTGGCATTTTGATAGCCCACAGAGGAGCACATGGTGGCCTTAAGCCCCTGTGGTAGACAAATGGTTAATGGATAACATGGCGGTCTCCAGCTCCCTCCCAGAAGCTGCAGCCAATTCCTAGAATGAGTCATCTTGCCATTACTGCTTCCTCCCAGCTTGCTGGAACTGCCCCCGCCCCCATTGAGTACACTCAAATCTCCTCTGTGGTCACTTCAACAAAAAGCCCATTGGGCCTCCCCAGATGAGCTTCTAGTCCTCCTGGTCATGATAGGAGACCACCTGCCTGAGAGTAATGGAGGGAGGTGATGGTGTTCGTGGCTTAGTTTCCTGCTCGCCTCCCCACACACCCCCCACCCACCACCACTGTAGCCCCTGGACCCTTTCCCTCCTAGGATACAGACTGAAGGTCAAACTTAGTGACCCACAGCTTCATTGGAAGAAGTGACCTTACAGTAAATCACTTCCTGTGCCTGGGCCCCCAACGTTTTCGATTCCAGGAGACAAACTGAGTGACAGGGGATGGGAATCCAGCATAAGAGTGGCCCATGCCCTCCCAAACTTTCCCAAGAATGAGGCTTGGGAAAGACAAGCCTTCAGGCCACTCCATCTCTTGTCTTTAAATAGCACACTTAAAAGAGATGGCAGTCAGGACAGACAGGAGGTACGGTGTGGGCTGGGTCCTGCCTGCCTGTTGACAAAGTAAGGCAGGCGGACAAAGCTGCTCAGTGTAATTGAGGGACAGATAAACAGGGGCCTATCTCTTAAAGCTGGGGTCAGGAGTCCTTCGGATTAGATGGTCTCTTTCACCCACTCCCCTGAGAGGCAGGGAGAGACAGACCATTCTGAGTTCAAGAGCTGTGGCCATTTTTCTTGCTGCTTCAGCCCTCTTCAGAGTGACTGGGCTTTTGATCACTGCTGCATGACCAGCGGAGCAGAGAAGTTGCACGAACACTGTATTTAAATACACATTGACAATGCCATCCGGTCACCATGCCATTTTAGTGTTATGTTTGGGGGGGGGGGGAGAATAAAGGGACATATAAAAGGCATTGTCCCCAAGATCTGAAATGCCACTAGATTAAAACGTGAATTTGTATCTGGAGATGAGGCAGTAAGGAAATAAAAATTTTCTTGGACAACAATTGAACCTCCGTTGTGTTGTAAACGGTTAAGCATCCAGCAATTCCTATTGAGATTTATAAATATTTTTTTTTTTTGACAGATAGAGATCACAGGTAGGCAGCCACAGGTAGGCAGCGAGGCAGGCAGAGAGAGAGAGGAGGAAGCGGGCTCCCTGCCGAGCAGAGAGCCCGATGTGGGGCTGGATCCCAGGACCCTGGGATCATGACCTGAGCTGAAGGCAGAGGCTTTAACCCACTGAGCCACCCAGGCGCCCCTCCTATTGAGATTTAAAATGCACACAAATCAACCTGCCAATTCTCTGAATCCTACCGAAAGACAGTGCACATGCAAAGCATTTGAACAAAAATATACCCTACCACATTGCATCAAATAATGAGGTTGAAAGCAACCTACTGGCTACCACCAGGGGACCAGTTTAAAAAGTGAAGGGTGCCTTACTCAGTAGGTTAAGCGTCTGCCTTTGGCTTGGGTCATGATCCCAGCGTTCTGGGATCAAGCCCTAGGCCCTGCGCCAGGCTCCTGGCTCCCTGTTCTCCCTCCCCTTGCTCCTCATGTTGCATGCATTCTCTCTAATAAATTTTAAAAAATAAAATAAAAAGCAAAATGGACATGTATGTTCTGATAAAGGCAAACCTCCCAAGGTCTAGTTGCGTCCAAGAAGCAGGAATACAAAATACGCAAAATCATTCTATTTTTTAAAGATACTCGGGGAAAATTAACTTGTCTAAAGATGAACAGAAAATATTTGGTGGCTGTCTCTGGAGAGCGGAACTTGATTCAAGGGTGTGCAGAAGACCCACTTTTCATTGTATAGGCTTTGTGCTTTTAAAATTTTTACCTGTGTACGTTACTGTCATTTAAGTAAACATTTTAGACATGAATTTCCCAAGATGTGAGTCTAGAGAGCCACTTACTTCCTGTGGCAGTAACTTCTCAACAGTTAGCATGAAGCCCCCCCCCCCCCAAGAGGGCTGGGGAGCAGAGGTAGGACCAGAAGGGGTTTCCTGAAATATATCTTTCATACTCCTGGAAAGGCAGTAGCTTTTCCTGTACTCATTGCTAAGGACAGGAGACAAAGACCACCATCCTGGGCTAAGTGTGAAATGTCTTAAGGAGGGCCTCGCTCCTTCCCAGACAAGCTGAGGCTGGTGGAGAAGATGATCCCAAACAGGAATCAACAGGGAATAGTCTACAAGAGGTGCTAACAGAGGTGGGGGCTCCGTGTGTGATCTCCAGGCCCCACAGGTGTGAAATTCCCCAGGCTGCTTGGTTTTAAAAAGGGCCCTCAGGTTCATTTCTGAACCCCATCACTGCTGTATCTCAAGATGTCTGCAACAGAGTTGGCAGGGCCTTGGGGCACAGCTTGGGCTGAACACTCATCTCTGCTCTAAGGACTGAGTTTCCCATACATTGGAGGTTACAAAGGACTCAAACACAAGGCGGGAGTAGTCACAGGAAGTGACCCAGAAATCAGTGCTCTGTAATTTGAAAGTCACTCACTCACGACACAGTGAGGGAAGTCAAAGTCCTCTCTCCAGCAGGTGTAATGGACGGACTTGTGGGGCAGCTTCTGGGGCGCCTCAAACCAAAGGCGACGGAATCCCATCCACCACCACCCTGCTACACCTCTCCTAAATCCCGGGGCTGGCTGGCCAGCCGCCCCCTCCAAACCCCGGCAGATAGCAGGAGGCCAGCCCCGGGAATGATCTGCGGGGGTGGCGTGGGGGGAGGGTTTGAGGGAAGAGTTGAAAAGGGTGGAAAGGCTGTCAGCTCCAAATGGAGCTAGAGAAAGGCCTGGGAGGGGAGAAGGAAAGGCCGGAGGAAAACAATAAACAGCAGTAAATTGAAGTGGAAAGGAAGGGGAGGGACTCGCCAGGGTCAAAAAGGCTAGAGGGGTCGGTAAAGACTGCCTTACACACGTTAATTGTCCAGGCGGGAGGAAAGGGGACGCCGCGGCGCCACGCTCCGGGGGGTCGCGACCTGCTGATCCCGCCAGATCTGCCCATCAGAGAGGCTCAGAGCCCAGGCCCCAGCGAGGGCGGCGCCAGCAAATGGGGGCCCGCGCCCAGCACGAGCCGACGGCCCCCGCGGCCGAGAAGAGGCGCCCCCGGCTGCGCAACCAACCCTACCCACCCAGGCCGGCCGGCCGCCGGGAGCTTTCGAGGAACGCGGGAGGGGAGAGGGAAGCTCTGAGGGCTGACACTGGCAGCGCCCTCCCGAGCGCACGTCAAGCCTCGGTGTGCGGACGCCGGCAGGTGGAGACTACCGGGCTCCGGATCGCGGAAGGCGCCCCGCACGAGGAGGGAACCCCAGAGCCCCAGGGGTGGGGGTGGAGGGGTGGTGACAGGCGCTCGGCGGCCCCGACGCGCTCACCTTTGAGGAAGTAGACCCGCGGGCCGGCGGGCAGGCAGGCCAGCAGCGAGGTGAGCACGACCCGCGCGGCGCTCTCCTCGCGGAGCTTCTGCCAGTGGCGGCTGCCCTGGTCCAGCACCACCACGGCCGCCACGCCGCCGCCGCCCTCCTGCAGCAGCCGCGCGCGCGCCGCCTCGTCGGGCAGCACGTAGCGCGCCGACACCGCGCCGCCGCGGGCCCGCCGCAGCACCACGGAGTTGAGGTTGACGTTGAGCGAGCCGCGCACGCTCGAGGCGGCGAAGGCCAGGTAGGGCCGGCAGTCGAGCACCACGCAGCGCGCCGCCGCCTCCTTGCGGAGCATCTTGCGCAGCTGGCGCCCGTCGAGCGACGTGACCTTCATGCCGCCGCCCAGCGGTCCCGCGCCGCGCGCCCCGCCGGTGCCCACAGCCAGGGTGCCCGCTGGCGAGGCGCGGGAGGGCGGCCCGCGAGGCTGCGGCCCAGCAGACCGACCGACCGAGCCCGGCGCCGGAGCGGCAGCTCAACTCTTCTTTCCCGCCCCGCACGCTCGGCAGCCGGCCCGGCCACTCGCCGCCCCAGAAGCCGGGGATTCCGCCGGCAGCGCCGCGTTTTATGTGAATGAGTGTGCGGCCTGTGACGTGGCTGCCCATATAAGGCCGAGTATGGGTCTTTCCCCGCCCCCTTCGGGCTGTGGCCACGCCCCGGGGAGCCGGAGGCGTGGGGCGGGCGCCGGGCGTTAGTCAGCCGGGGAAGGAGGAAGTGGAAGGCGCCTCCCTCCGCTTTCTGTGGCGTTGCGCGGGGACACTCACTCGCGCATCACCGAGGGCTGCCGGTGGGGTGCCACGAGGCCGAGGTGACCCACGCTGTGCGGGAAGAGGAGGAAGCGGAGGAGGCAGGGCCTGGCGCCGCACAATCCGGCTTTGAGTTTCATAGACGTAGGCTCTGAACGTGTTGGGTGGGGGCCGTGCGGGGCACGGAGCCAGGCTGGGCCAAGGGGAGCCCAGGGCCGGTCCCCCCCAGATGAATCGGAAATGGATTTTGGGCTCCACACAAGTCGTAACGCGTGAAATGAGATGCTAGCTGGGATTTGCTTCAAGGGATGGATTATAGATGACCTCGAGATTGTTTGTGTTGGTAACCGTTGGAGTTCAGTAATGGGTACCTTATAGTGGGTTCATGATACGGTTTTCTCCACTTGTCTGTTTGCTTGAAACGGTCCATAATAAAAGTACTTCAAAGTAAAAATGGAGAGAAGAGCCAGCAGTTAATCTCCCCAAATAGATTCTGCTCTCAAAGGATTGACAGTCCTTTTCTCTGTCACACTTCAATAATAATTAGAATAATTGTTTTTTGAGGATCCGTTTTCTGGCCCCTGGAAAATCTGTCACAGAACCAGCTGCAGCATCAACATGCATCCGTTGATGGAGCTCAGTCCAGGCAACTGTCCAGGTGGCTTCTGGATTTGGGGGATTATCTGTGGATCAAGTCTAATCCCAGGCTGACTGCCCCCGTCAGTCCCCAGCAGCTTCAGGCTTCCCATCCCCAATCTTGGTGAACTGGACACATTCACCCATTCAGCAAGTATTTATTGAGGGTCAGCTTTGTGCCAGGGTCTCTATCGTCTAACCCATGACCGGACTGGGGAGGAGTCAGCCCAGTGGAAAACAGGCTGCCTCTGCTAGAGTGGGGCTTCTTGTTTACTATAGACATAAGAGAATGAGGTTTTTAGAAGGAAGCAGAAGTCAAATTCTGAAATCAAACACAAGCTAGACACTAGATAGTTGCTATTGGGTCACAGCATTCAATCGGAGGCGCTGTCCTGGTCCTGCCCGGGGAGACTTACTGAAGATGGGACATGGGGTTTTCTTTCTCTTTGGGGTTATTCCTGCCAGCCTTCCCTGCAGATGGCTCATCTTCCAGTGTCACCAGTAACATCCACCACCAGACAGTTCAGCCAGAGCCACACGTGCCTGGAGCGCCCAGAGGGCCAGGCTCTGTGTTAGGAGCTGGATACCAAAGTGAGCAGGACCCACTCTCTGCTCGGGTTGCCCCCAGCTCAGAGAGGAGGCTTGGCGCAGCCACTGGCATCTGTAAGGTCCTGCAGTCGGCATGGAAAAGCATCCAGGGTGTGGGGAGTGGGGACCTGGAGAAGTCCTCCCAGACCAGGGGAGAGCTGACAGGAACTTCAAAGAATGAACTGAGGTTAGCCAGGCCAGTGGAGGGGGAGGGTGGAAGGCATTCCAGGCAGAGGAAACTGATAGAGGTAAAGAAAAACAAAACAAAACAAAATCCCGGCTTGGTGGCTTGGCCTGTACTGGAGCTGTGTGGGAGACGAAGCCACTTTCGGCATTTATTAGAAAATTAAGCAGGGTCAGATGGCGGAGGGCCTTGTGAGCCATTTAAGACATTTCGATCTTATCCTTTGGCCGCAGCAGCACTGGGTCTTGCTCGGTGACCTGGTCAGGTGACACTTGGAACCTCTCTGAGGCAGCACTGTGGAGGATATTTTACTTGAGAGTGGGGGTAGGGGTGGAGACTGGAGTCAGGGAGACAGATAGGAGGCTTTTGTGGGTAATCCAGGCCTGAGCTGATAAGGGCCTGCCGGAACTTGGCAGTGATAACAGCGATTGAAGAGGCCAGGCAGATGGGAGAAACATTTAGGAAGTAAATTGCCGGAAGGGACGGGATGGGGAGACAGTAGAGGGTGACGCCAAGGTTTTCAACTGGGGTAATTAGGTGAATGGTGACACCTTTAGATAGGGAACCTACAGGAACAGATCTGGGTGAGTAGCAGCAGCAGAGAGGGGGGTTGATGTTCAGACATATTAGGAAGTTAGAGGTGATCATGTCCCACTCAAAGGGATGCCCAGTAAAGCGGGGGTGACCTGGCAGCCGGTACAGAAAAGTCATCTGTCAGCCTCTCTTTTCTTGTCCAACAGATCACCAGGTCCCAGGACCCTGCCTTCCAGATTTCTCTTCTGTCGTTCCCTTTCCCTTCCCGTCCTGGGGCAGGGCCGGCTTCATGGGTGTCTGACCTGTATTGCTACACAGAGCCTCATGCTTAGTTTAATGCTCCGCTGTCACTCTCTTGAAATTCTTAATTTTTGGACAAGGAACACTGCATTTTCTTTTTGTACCAGGTTCCATAAATTATGTAGCTGGTCCCGGCCAGCTACATAAAGGCTACATAAAGGCTCCATTATCTCCCGTACTGGGCTGTAGTGTCCTGTTTCCCAATCTCCAAGACCTCTCCTTGCTCTCTCCGCACTGTGATCGTTTTTAAGCGTAGATCTGAGCACAGAGCCCACCTGCTCTGCTCAGAAACCCTCAATGACACCTACACACTGTCTGATAAAGTCCAAATTCCTTAGTAGTACACCAAGGTCCTCCTCGTTCTGGCCAGTTGGCCATAACCCACCTCTAACCTTGTTTCTCTCCTTCCTTTCCGCCCCTTCCCACCCCTCCCCAACCCAGGCTCCAGAGGTTGCCTGTCTCCTAAACTTGCCCAGCATTTTACCGACTCCACCTTTTCAACAGGACTACAACTCATTCTCTTGTATGGGGACCCTTCACCTTCACACCCATTTCCAGAGCTGCCATTGCACCTCCAAGAAGCTACCCCCTTCATCCCCAACCTGTTAATCAGTTGCCCTCCTGGGGAGTCTCACCTTTGTGCCGTTTCTCCCTCCTCTGACCTGAGTGTCATCTGTCCTGCCATTAACCTCCCAGGCCATGCTGAGGATCTGTCCCACCAGCCGCGACTGTGTCATAACACCCAGCACATGGTGGGAGCTCCAACCATGTGGTAGGGTAGAATTCAGTGGTTGCTGAGACTTGCAGCTGGCTTTTTAGGAAACACCTGGGAAGAAAGTTGGCCACAGCATATAAATCAGAGCCTTAGACCCTGGGTAAAGAGGCGAGATAGGAAGCTGTGGGCATACAGTCCCTAGGGTCAGGAACTGGTCTTCATCAGCTACGGGCCTACTAGGAAGAGGAGAGTGTCTGAGATTGGAATTATATGAATAATCCTGCCTGTCCATCCTGCTTGCTTTGAATGGGGACAAGGATGGGTCAGGGAAAAAAAGAAGAACTTAAATTAACATTGTGAGTACATGAGGCAGGGCCTCTCCCCCTGCCAGTTATACTCAGAGGGGACGAGAAGACTTTTTTAGGTTTCTTGATGCTTGTTTGACCAGTCATCCTAACCCTGAGGCCCCGGTTCATCATTGTGATCTGGGATTCTTACCCTTTGGAGGGTCATGGGCGGCCCTTTTAGAAATGTTGTGGGCCTACGGCATTCAGCTTCCGATGTCAGGGATCCTGTGTCCGTCAGTGCTTATCTCAGCCTCAGTAGGAGCTTCTGGGATCCCTCCCAGCCCTGCTTCCCAGGCCCCTGCCCATAAGATGGGCCCAGGTGTCCAGTGGGGATGGATCAGAGAGCACCCTAAAATGCCAGGGAGGGACCCAGGGCCAGCCCAAGGATCTGCTCAGAAGGATGGATTTTGTCCCCCTCTTCATGTATTTGTTTCTGATTATGCAGGTAGCACGTGCTCATTGTGGAAAATGTAGAACATGCAGGAACATAAAAATGCTTTTTTTCTTCTTTTTCTTTTTTTTTTTAAATTTTTTAAAGATTTTATTTATTTATTTGACAGACAGAGATCACAAGTAGGCAGAGAGACAGGCAGAGAGAGGAAGGGAAGCAGACTCCCCGCTGAGCAGAGAGCCCGATGCGGGGCTCCATCCCAGAACCCTGAGATCATGACCTGAGCCGAAGGCAGAGGCTTCAACCCACTGAGCCACCCAGGTGCCCCTCTTCTTTTTCTTAAGAGCACTGCTCTCTCAGGCTTATGATCCCAAATCAAGCCTGCCAGCCACATCTGGACCCTAGACTTGCTTCCCACTGTCTTGCATAAAGAAAAGAGCACCGGACTAGGAGTCAAAGATCTGGCTTCCCATCCAGTCTCTGCTGTTACCAGGTTTGATTTTTGAGTTAATATTTGTAAGTGCCTTTTGGGGGGGGGTGTTTTTCTCCCCATGGACCTCTCTCCCTTGCCCCCAGGTTTCTTGGAATGGGGTCAATACAGTGCTTCCTCATGAGTCCAGACACCACTTGCTGTGTGACTGGTGAGAATCACTCATCCTCTTTGAGCCATGGTTTCCTCTTTTATAAAACAGGGACATTAGTGTCTGTTTGCTAATGGTGACTGATGATGACAGAGTGTACATAAAGCTGTATTGCATGATGCAAGCAAAAGATATTTGTATGGCCGCTGTTGCTAATTCTATCCATCAGCAAAGCATTCACTGGTTTACTTGGTCAAATCCTGATGCACTGGTACATTCAGTTTCCTCTTCTGTAAAATGGGAGTGAAAATAGGACTTAGCTCATAGGTTAATATATGTAAACTATTTAGAACAATGCGTGGCACCTATTAAGAACTCAATAAATGTTAGCTCGTTGAACAGACTGTAGTATTTGTTCGAGCCAAGAAAAGACTTTTCTAATAGCACAGGAAGAAAAGATGGGGGTAGGCAAGGCAAGGAAGAGGAGCTGCCTCATTCAGCTGGCAATCAAAGAATTATTAGAAGCCTATGAACTTGTTCTTCGGAAAGTCTACTGAGTGTGGGGAGATATTTAAGAGTAAAAATCCCCCGGCCCACTTATAGTAAGGTAGGAGAGACAAGAAGCTGTTCACATGATAGTTACAAAATAGGGTGGTTTTGGGGGCGCCTGAGTGGCTCAGTGGGTTAGAGCCTCTGCCTTCGGCTCAGGTCATGATCCCAGGGTCCTGGGATCGAGCCTCGCATCGGGCTCTCTGCTTAGCGGGGAACCTGCTTCCTCCTCTCCCTCCTGCCTGCCTCTCTGACTACTTGTGATCTCTGTCTATCAAATTAAAAAAAAAAAAAAAAAAGATTCTCTCTCCCTTTAAAAAAAAAAATAGGGTGGTTTTGAAAATTTTGAGAAATGAAGACATTTTACAAAAAGAGATGGCTAAAGCCCAGAGTATTAGAGCAGCTGAGCCTGGAAGAGGAGTGGAGATTTGATAAATAATGCCACCAACTCTCCCATCACACTCCCAAGTGTGACATCCTGAAGTTCAAGTCCCTGGTCTGCCTCTTACTGGTTGTGTGACCTTGGGTAAGTTACTCCACCACTCTAAGCCTCAGTTCTCTCATTCAGAGAAAAAAGAGGGGGGCATTAATAATAGTACCTACCTCAAAGGGCTATTGAGAAGATGAAATAAAGTGCATACAAAAAGCCCTTTTCTGTGTGCCTGGAGCATGGTGAAGGTTCCGTGCGAGCCATTATTTTTCTTTATGAAAAGTGGTAAGAGGCACCGAAGCACAGAATCTTGGCAGTAAGGAATTTTAATTCTACCTTGAAATTTTCCAGAAAGGAAGCTTACTGCCTCAGGAGACATTTTTGAATGAGGCCAAAAAAGGAAACAATTCATGTTCTGAGATATTATGAAATGCCAAGGATACCCTGAGCACTTAACTTATTCTTACAACCACCCTATGATGTAAGTACTATTGCCTGCATTTTACAGTTGACCCAGGTCACAGAACTGAAGCCGACCTCCCTGTATCTTCCACCCTTTGCTTCTAGGTCTGGAGACACACACAGTATAGGTCTAGATCCTGTTTGAAATATGTGAATAGTCGTCTTCTCCCTTCCCTATCATCTCTTTTCTAAGACAATAATCGTTACTTACAATAACGGTTTTCCAGATTCCTAGAAGACTTTTTGTTTATTTGCCAGGACTCTTTACTTATGATGCCCGAATGAAACTAGGGTGCAGGAGAAAATATCCATTTATTCAAAGTTCCTGGGTTCTACCAAAAGAAAGAAAGAAAGAAAGAAAGAGTGAGTCCCTGGACATGGTTAGAGAAAGGAAGAAATGATGTGGGAGAGCAAACACCTGAAAGCAGAGAGATGCAGTTCTTCCCCCACCGTGGAGGAGCCACAGGCTGTCTCCAAAGGATGGGAGCAGGATTTTTGTCCTACAGTCCAGCCTCACCCTAGTGCCTATTCTGCTGTTCAAACTTGGTCTTGATAAAGCAGGGGCATTTTTTTTTTTTTTTAAAGATTTTATTTATTTGACAGAGAGATCACAAGCAGGCAGAGAGGCAGGCAGAGAGAGAGGAGGAAGCAGGCTCCCTGCTGAGCAGAGAGCCCGATGCGGGCTCGATCCCAGGACTCTGAGATCATGACCTGAGCCGAAGGCAGCGGCTTAACCCACTGAGCCACCCAGGCGCCCCAGCAGGGGCATTTTTGAATGCTGTAGGCAGTAGGCTGGGGTGGAAGGAGGTTAGAAGGATCATGTTCTCCCCAGATTCAACGTGGAAATTCTAGATTGTAGCCAGAAAGATAAATGTCTGGTGTGCGCGCGCGTGTGCGTTAGTGGTGAGTGCGTGCCCTAGAGTGAGCCTTACCTTAGCTACACAGTAAGACACCCTGGGGGCAAGGAGGTTGGGAGAAACCACCCAGACCTGAAATGTCCATAGCCTCTGGGTACAGCTCTGCTTAGAGGCTTGTTCCCTCCACTCCCTCCTCCCCCTTCTTCCTCTCCTCCCAACCTCCCTCCCTCCCTCCCTTTCTCTTCTTCCCTCTCCCTTTGTGTCTTGTGGTGTTTGCAGACTCAGACTCCAGTCTTTTTCCACCTTCATGGATTTTGTAATATCTGAATACTACCTCCTCTGTCATTCCTGAAATTAACCGTACAGAGACTCATTTAAACAAACAAACAAAAAAACCCTTATTCTATCTTAAACAAAAGAAAGGATCTGGGGTTTGATAATCTAATTCTATTTTTTGTAGTAGAAATTAGAGTACAGGACAATTCAGATGGGGCGTTCTCATCCGCGTGCTACCTACAGTCATCTCTAACGCTCAGGACGCCTCCCGATGCTTGGGGAAACAGAAACTGGGTTCTGGAGCAGAGAACACCGCCATCAGGCCCAGGCTCCGAAAGTGGCTGGGGTGTATCTTCTGAGCTACAGTTTCTCCTTGAGTCAAGCTGGGATAATTAATAAGTTGTAAAGTATAAGGAAAATAAAAGATGTGAAAGTACCTCAGAAAGCTCTTGGGATATTCTTTATCATCAGGCATTTCCTTGCTCTTGGAGACGTGGGGTCTGGAATGCTATCTCCCTGGCCCAGAACTACTGGAAAACTTTACTAAACCTCCAGCCTTCAGAGCAAGGTCTTTGGCCAAGGTGCTGCCTGACCTGCGGTGTGACACGGTGGGAACCGCTTCCCCTCTTTGTGCATCAGGGTTGTGCCCTCCAAAGTGCTATGGGTTAGGACAGCCCTTCTCAAACTTCACATGCATGAAATCAGAGGAGCCTGTTGAAATGCAGATTGCCACTGTGGAGCCTGAGAGGCTGCATCTCCAACCAGCTCCCAGGGAGTGCTAATGGCTGCTGGCCCACAGACCACACTTTGAGTAGCAAGGAGTTCTAGTACTAACACCTAGAGGTGTCGAAGCTTAAATTAGGTAATACATCCTGAACATTTAGCCTGGTGCTAACTTCAGGAACTTACCCAATAGAGAGTGGCTCTATTTGACAATAGACAATATTCAGTATTTGACAATTTGACAATAATCAATATTATAGTGATTAGTGTTTATGGGGGGGGGGGTGGCTGGAGAGCTAACCCCAGGTAGAACAGAGAATGATGAGACTTATTGCATCTGTGGGGTTTGGAAAGAGCAAGGTACCAGGAGTCAGGTTCAAGTTGTAGCTTTATAACTCCTGCCACAGCAGGATATTTTTTGTAGTTTGGGCACATCTCTTAACCTTTCTGAGCCTCAGTTTTTCCTTCCACAGAAGGAAACTGGGATTGAATTAGATGGTGTCTAAGGATTCATTTAGCATTAAATCAAAACTTGGGACCAATAATCCCAGCTCTACCCCCACTACAAAAAGACACTGCTAACAGGCCTGACCTTGGCCATAACCTTGAGCTGCATCTGTTGTAGGGATGGGCCTGTGCTGAGCTTGCCTTGACTACAGGGAAGATGAATAACTAGAGAGCTCAGCCTGGTGCCCTTGGTGCTCCTTGAGCCCTGGGTGACATCACCCCCGGAAGCCTCCCTTCCTTGGCCAGCTTATCTGAAGTCCTCCCTGTTAGGGTGGGATGATTTGCAGCCTAAGTGGGAGCGGGTTTGCTGCATGCCCAGGAAAAGGATGTTAAAAGGACACACTTTGAACATTATATCCCACTGCTTCACCGCACTGGAGGCAAAGATGATTCATGACCAAACTCCTTGCAAGCATATATCACACCTAGCAGTTGTCTGCCCTTATGCATGTGCCTCCAGACTCTGGACTCAAGACCCAGGCAGCTAGACCCCACAAGAAACTTGCTTCTTGGTGGAAGAAATAGGCACCCAGCAACTTAATTCCCAAGTGAGAACAGGCCAGCTAAAATGCACGAGTCCCGTGACCTCAAGCACCTTGTCAGTGCTCCCCCAGACAATTTATTAACTCACATGTCTGTGCTGAGACTGTGTGTGTCTCACCATGAGAGACACCTATTGAGCACCTGCTGCATGCATTGGGTTAGGCAAGGTCACCTGAATACCTTATTTAACCTGTGAATTACATCCCAGTGAAGGTGAGTCTGGTATAAATGGGGGCACTCTGGTTCAGAGAAGCTGAGTGACTTGTTCAGGGTCACACAGCAAAGCCTTCAAGTATCATCCCCTGAGCAAAGCCCACCAGGTTGGGCTGACCCCCCTCCCTTCCCTCTCCTCTGTTACAAACTTGCATCAAAGGCCCTGTCCCTCATGGTTCCATTTGATTATTTACATCTCTCTCTCTCTCTCCCTCAGTCTAAAGAGCGTGCTCTTGACTCTAAAGAGCTGTCCTCGCAGCCATGATCTCTAGGCTGTTCCATAGCTGACCCTAGGAAGACACTTTGCTCCGTGAATGCCTGAAGTTCAGCAGGGTCCCAGCCGCCTACCGCTCAGCTGTGGGCTGAGTGGGGAGGAAAGAGGCGCTCAAGACTTCACTGCTGACTTTTGGGGCCTACCATTGGTTGTTACAGACCCAACCCTGAAAGAGAAAGGTCCACAAGTCAGTCTGGGCTTGGTTATAGATTCAAGGAGGGGTGGGGGTGAAAATCAGGGGGAGAGGAGATGGTTGAGGGCCCAAGCAGTCAGGGCAGGCTGGGGAAAGGTGTAAGAAGGGAAAACCAGGGAGCAGTTACTCAGGCAGAGAGGAGAAAGGCTCTGTAGCTGAAGGAGACAGGAGGCAGCAGGGGAGTGGGAGGGGGAGGCAGCCAGGTGATCTCCAGGGGGATCGCCCTGGAGGGGGGCAGGGGAGTTCTGGGACCCGAGAGAAGGTGGGGGAGGCTAGGTCCAGGAACTAACCCCTGCTTCATGCAAGCAGGCGTTCTGTATATGAGTCTAAAAATGTTTATTACCCTTTGACCTAGTAATTCCACTTCTGGGAAATGATCTTAAGGAAAATCTCCAAAATCCGGGGGAGGTAAAGCTATATTCACAACAGTGTTCATCACAAAGCTATTTATAAGAAGGTAAAAATGGAAGCAGCCAAAACATTTCTCTTGAGAATGGCAAAGAAATCAGTATATCCAGCAGCCATTAAATGTGATGTTTCAAGGCCTCTGAATAACATTCAGAATCAATTATGTTAAAATGTTAAGGGAAATGGCAGTTTACACATAATAACAATAGCCACCTTTATTGAGCGCTATTTCCTAAAGCCACTTCCTAGGTGCTTTCCCAATTTGGCCTCATTTAATCAATACAACAGCCCTGATGGTTGGGGGTGGGGTGGGAGGGGAGGGAGGCAGTTACTCCCAGGGAACAGATTTGGAAACTGAGGCTCACACAGGTGGGAGGGGGGAAAGCCTTGGGATTGGCACCCTGGTCCAGCTCCGGTGTGTGCTGACCGCCACCTTATATGACACAACTACATCTGGCATGGAGACCGGAGAGAAATTTATGGAACCCTATAACCGTTCTTTGTCAGAGTGGGGGGTGGGGGAGGGGTGATCCCCCCACCCCACTTTTCTGTATTTTCCAAATTTTTCCCCCACGAAGTTGTGGTACCCTTTTTGTATCTTTTCCTGATTTTCAGTTCTTTATTCTGCTCATCATTTTGCCAGTCATTCCCCACCCACCCCCCACGGCCATTTCCCCATAGGCCTCAGTGATTTCGTCATCTCGTGGATATCTTTATTCTTGGGGGGGGGGCTCGGGTGATCCCATGGTACAGAGTTGGCATGATTTATTTACCTGGGTCTCCTATTGAAGGACATCTTGCCCTACACCCCTTTGGACAGAGGGTTGCATTTGCTTCAAGAACAGATTGAGAAAAAAGGACTTCCAGGCAGCTCCACGTGTGGTTCCGGCAGCCTGGGGTTAGTGCTCCAGATTCCGGGACGGTCCTCGTTGGTAAGCAGCCGGCTGGAGTGACTGGGTCTATCCGAAGGATCAGTTTCTCTGGACTCTTGGGTTTCCGGCAATCATATCCCTACTCCCCACACTGGCCTTGGGGCAGCTCCATCAACTGACCCTCCTTGGCAGGTGTGGGGCTTTTCTCTTTGGGGGAAGTCATAGATTAGGATCCCCCGCCCTTGATTCACATTGACAGGCAGCTAATTCTGTTCAGCTGTGGGCAAATCCTCTTCAGGAAGTCGGTTATTCCAGCGCCCGTGGGCCACCAGGATGCAGAACTGACTCTATTTCATTCAGTGCCACCAACTTCCCTGGAGGTTTGTTACAGCAAATGTAGTTTGAAAAACCAGAACCGAGCCAGTTCCTTAGACCAGCCGTGCAGCCTGCAGCCAGCGTTGTCCGGGCCCTGGGCTCTGTGCTTCACTTTTTTTTTTTTTTTTTTAAAGATTTTTATTTATTTATTTGACAGAGAGAGAGATCCAAGCAGGCAGAGAGGCAGGCAGAGAGAGAGGAAGGGAAGCAGGCTCCCTGCTGAGCAGAGAGAGAGAGAGAGAGCCCGATGCGGGGCTCGATCCCAGGACCCCGGGATCATGACCTGAGCGGAAGGCAGAGGCTCAACCCACTGAGCCACCCAGGTGCCCCTCTGTGCTTCACTTACACAGAGTAAGGAGGAGCTAGAGTTGCAAGGTTTCAAGCAGCTGCAGCCTTCGCTGTGATTCTTCCAGGCCTTAGAAAGACACAGCACTTCGTACTCACCGTGCGCTCCTGGGTGAGTCTCACCGTGCGCTCCTGGGTGAGTCATTAACTCCTCTGAGCATCAGTTTCTCATCTTTAAGATGAGGGTGCTGAGACCCACCTGGTAGGGTTGTGCGGATGACATGAACTAACTGTCAGGAGTTGGGCACTTACCAAGCTGGCTATGCCTGGAAGCTGAGCAGGGAATCATGCTTCCCCTCCTTAAGGATCAGAAGAATGGAAGCCCTTGGCTCCCTTAGCCCGGTTTCCAGGGGTTTCCCTGGGGCTGCTCAGGAGAGAGAGCTTTTCTTTGGGAATTTCTCATCAAGGCAGGGAAGCCTACTCATTTCTCAGCTAAGGCAAAGGTACTCTGAACCACTTAAGCTAAAAACAAAAGCAGCAACAACCAAACATCCCTTCCAAAGACATCTCCGGACCTCGTTAAGAGTCCGGAGAGCGGGGGCGCCTGGGTGGCTCAGTGGGTTAAGCCGCTGCCTTCGGCTCCGGTCATGATCTCAGGGTCCTGGGATTGAGCCCCGCATCGGGCGCTCTGCTCAGCGGGGAGCGTGCTTCCCCCTCTCTCTCTCTGCCTGCCTCTCTGCCTGCTTGTGATCTCTCTCTGTCAAATAAATAAATAAAATCTTAAAAAAAAAAAAAAAAGAGTCCGAGAGCGTACAGCTGCTGTCTGGCCAGCACATCGCACACACCACGCCCTGCTTCAGCCTTAGCTTGTCTTCTGACATCCCTTCATCCCAAGCCCTAGAAGCCAACCCACCAGCCTAAAGCTCCCGGAGTCAGGTGAGGGGGGGGGCATCATCTTCGTGAGGTGGAAAGGTCTGGTCCAAAATGTGTTATTAGAGAATGAAAACACCAAATGGAACAAAGAGTCTGATGCTCGTCCTGCAGGAAAAAGGGAAACCCGCTTACCCAGACAGGTGTGTGTGTTTGTATACCATAGACCTCTTCACGTGCCTACATGCATTGTGCTGGTATAAAACTTCACTCGAGTATGAAAGTTATCAGCTAACAACAGTTCCTTCTGCGGAGTGCAGTGGGCTCTCCCTGCTTACTGTTTGCCTTTCTGGTAACGAACACGTCTTTTGAGAGCGGCATTATCATAGTGGAAAGACGGAAAGACCGGACACTGGAGTCAGATCATGCTATATGGCTTCATACTCAGATCTGTGTGAATAACAAAAGCAACCTTGCAGGGATGTTAGAGGGTTAAGGAGATGCACATGCTTAGCACAATGCCTAGAATTCAGGAAGCACTCAGAAAAGGTCCGCTGGTATTATTATTTGTATAACTTGTGTGTGCGTACGTATAATATATATGTATGTGCATATATACACATCAATATTTATATATATGTGGCTCGGGCCCAAGGGCAGGGACATTATGAGGCTCCACATGCCTTCCTGTGACCTGTACAGCCATAAAAACGGAGGCGAGAAAAAAAAGAGAACGTCCGCTTGTTAATAGCCAGCTCTGAAAGCCCCTGCCTCATGTGATCTTCTCTATCTTCAAAAGTGGACAGTTGAAAGAAACACTGATGCGGGAAAGGGCAAAATGCTTTCAGGCCCAGCACATAGTCACCCCTCCTGGCAGTGCCCCATGGGTTAGATGGCGAGAGAGCTGGAAAAGTGACTCAGGTTTGTCCTGTCTCTTGAGCTAGGGGCTTCTGCTGTAGGAAGGAACCAGAGCTGTCTCATTCATTCATTTTTTCAGTGACTACTTGCTGAGTGCTGCGGTGTGACAGTCATAGATCTGAGCCCAGGGATGCAGCAGTGGGCAGAGAAGACCTAAACAAAACAGCCAAGAAACAAATGAGATCTCATAATCAGAGAGCTACGTTTTCCTGGAGGTTGGTAGACAACTAAGCAAAATGAGTAAGACCTGTGGTATGTGGGATAACAATATATGAAATGCTACGAAAAACAATTAGCAAAGAAGAGTTTTAGGGATTATTGGGATGGTTGCAATTTTTTTAAAAAAAGGTTGTATTTATTTATTTGACACAGAGAGAGAGATCACAAGTAGGCAGAGAGGGAGGCAGAGAGAGAGGGGAAGCAGGCTACCTGCTGAGCAGAGAGCCCAGATGTGGGGCTCCATCCCAGGACCCTGAGATCATGACCTGAGCTGAAGGCAGAGGCTCAACCCACTGAGCTACCCAGGCGTCCCGACAATTGTAATTTTAAATAGGGAAGGTCTCCATGAGCAGATAACATTGAGTAAAGACCTGGAAGTGGGGACGCCTGGGTGGCTCAGTTGGTTGGACGACTGCCTTCGGCTCAGGTCATGATCCTGGAGTCCCGGGATCGAGTCCCACATCAGGCTCTCAGCTCCATGGGGAGTCTGCTTCTCCCTCTGACCTTCTCCTCACTCACGCTCTCTCTCACTGTCTCTCTCTCAAATAAATAAATAAAATCTTAAAAAAAAAAAAAAAAGACCTGGAAGTGCAGGAGAGAGCTCTGCACTATCCGGTGGGGGGGGGGGGGGGAGCAAATGCAAAGACCTTGAGCGAGGAGTAAGGAGAGCAAGGAGAACAGAGCAAAAAGGGCCGTGGGGCTGGAATGGAGTAGTTGAGACCAGTGGGCCTTGACAGGGGGTGATTTTGCTTCCTGAGTTGCCCCCAGGGGACAGCTGGCAGTGTCTGGAGAACTTCCTTGCTGTCACAACTTGTAGTGGGGTGCTACTAGTGTCCAGGGATGCTGTCCAACATCCCACAGTGCATGGGGCAGGCTCCCCTGCTTCTCAAAGAATTACCCAGCCCCAAACATTGCTAGGGCCAGTTTTGAGAAATCCTTGTCTTAATGAGTTGCAGGAGATCATGTCCAAGAAATAAGAAGCAGAGGATTAGAGGATGAGGGTAGGGAGGGAGATCACCTAGAGCCTTATGGGCCTATAAAGACTTGACTCTAAGCCAGATGGGAAGCCATTGGTTGTAGCTTAAACATAAGGACAATGTGTAACCAAGAGTCTTTGATCTTGGTTCCAGGTGCTGGTTGCCTTTGGCTTCTTGGCTGTGGCCAGCCCTTGGGGCCGGAAAGTAGAAATCAGGGAAACTCCAGTCATTAAAGAAGACTGGATCAGCATGTAAAAACGCAGCTTTGCTAGGAAGTTGTTCATCTGGATTATAGGAGAAGAGCCCAGCCTTAGTTGCTAGCAGCCCTGAGAAGTCCTGACTTCAACCAAGAAGGGAGACTTTCGGTTCACCAAGCAGTTAGGCTAGTGGTAGGGCAAGGCCAGTGTCTGCATGTAAACCTTGCCTTCCAAAATGTTTAATGTGCTGAGGGATAGGGGAGGGGAGAAAGATTCACCGCCTCCATTGATACGTGCAACATTCATGCAGGCCCTGATGAGTGCACACTGCTTGGGAGGAGCTGACGTTGTTAGAGCGATGAATACACACGTGTGTGAGGGAGGGATTTGGGCTGGGAGATGATGTACCCAGACCCTGCAGCATGGCGAGATACTCTCAGTCACAGATAGTGTGGGCCTGGCAAGAGGACCAGGTTCAGCCTTGGGTGTGAGCGGGACAGGAAAGGTGGTGTCTAGGCCTTGGAAGACAAAGGAGCTCAGGAGGTGCGATTACGGGGAACAGCACCCCAAGCAGCGGGCAGAGTGAGCCGGTGTTGTCAGAAACTCCATTCTCGTTAGATTTTTGGGGCTCATCCTTGTAGATTCTTATATGGGTCTCCTCAGGTCCCACGGCCTGCATTTTACCCAGTGCCCGGGAATCTGCGGCCCAGGTATCTCCCCAACGCCTGCACATTGAAAGGCAAGGTTAAGGTATCCAGCCTCCAAGAGAGAGGCACCCAAATGCCACTGTCTTGAAGGACAAAACCCGAGGAGTCTGGCCTGCTGAGCATGGCCACACTGAGGGCAAGTGTTCCCAGGCTTGAGTGGCCTTAACAGCACTGCAGGGGGTGGTGGTGTGAAATGGCAGATTTCTGGATCCTGTCACAGACCCTTTGCCTCACTGAATCTCTTAGACAGGTCCCCCCACCCACCCTGGAATCTCAAAAACATGAAGATAGTCCCACCCTGTGTCCCATCTACTTAATTTAATAACAATGACTGCCTTTTATTGAACACCTACTGAGTGCAGTGCTCTGTGCTGAGCACTTGACATTTATTATCTGCCTTCAAGCCTCACAAAAACCTGGGTAAGGAGGGAAAATTCTGATAGGGAAATGGAGGCCCAACATTCAGGGCAGAAGTGGGAGCAGATATAGCATAGGCTTGCCTGACCCCAACCCCGAGCCCTTCACTTCTCCGCACTATGTCCCTCCTGATGCTGAGCAGGACATATCTGGTGCTAGTTTCCACGGCTAGATTACAAACTAAATTGAAGACAGAAATGTCTTCAATTAATGGGGTTAGCCTTCTCAGAAAGAGCTAAGAGAGCTTTCTCTGGACTGTTCTCCTGGCTGCAGACCCCCAACCTCCTCAAAAAGCATCTCCTCCTTTCTCTCCCCAGGTGGAGTCAGACCGTTCTGGGCTCCCGGGGTTCTCATTCCTCTGCTGTGCGGCACTTGTCAGAAGGGTCTTGGATCTGAGTTCTCAGCCTTCCCTTCCTGCTGACGCCTTCCTCCTGGGAACTCCTGCAAGGAGTGAGGCTGGTTTCTGCCCATCTCTCCTGGGAAGCAGCACCAAGTAGGCTCAGTAAATTCAAGGGGAGCTCATGGATAGCACTGAAATTCTAGATTTCTGCAGATATAACCCAACGACTAGCTTTTCTTCTTCCTTATTATTATGTATTTTTTTAAGGATTTTGTTTTTTAAGTAATCTCTACTCCCAACATGGGGCTCGAATTCAACCCTGAGATTAAGAGCTGCACACTCCGCTGACTGAGCCAGCCAGGCGCTCTTTCTTTAAATAGCATCTGTTTTTATTTGATTTATTGAGCACCTACTATGTTCTAGGCCCTTGCTCAGGTACTAGGAATTCATTAGTAAACAGGATAAATGAGTTCCCTGATGTCATGGACCTTCCCGGTAGTGGGGAAGACAGGAAATGCATGAATACACCCAGCAAAGCCAACCTCTGTGGTCGGGGTTGGAGAGATGAAAGAGCGATCAGAGCAGGAGCCAGACTGGTCTTTCTGAAGAGCCGGCGTTTGAACTGATGATGGGATGATTAAAATGAGCCAGCCATGTATGAATCAGGGAAAGAACATTCCAGGTCCAAAGGCCGGCCCATCTGAGTGTTCACGGATGCTCCTGTGGATGGAATTTTGTGGGCAAGAGAGAGAGGTAAAACAGAACTTGGTTGGAAGTTCGAAATGGGTCTTACTGGGCTAACAGCACATTGTCAGCAGGACCATGTTCCTTCTGAAATCTCTAGGGGAGAAGCTGTGTCCTTACCTTCCCCAGCTCCTAGAGTCTGCGTTCTCTTGACTCATGGCTCACTTCCTCCATCTTCAAAGCCAGCCATGGGGGCTCAATCTTCCTTACACTGAATAGCTCTGACTCTCCGGCCTCCCTCTTTCACTTCTAAGGCCCCCTGTGTTGACATTGGGTTCAGGATAACCTTCTCACCTCCAAATTCTTGACTTTGTCATATCTGCAAAGCTCTTTTTGCCATTAAAGTCACATAGTCACAGTCCCCATCTTTAGAGGGGCCTTATTCTGCCACCACCGACACGGACACAATGGAACTCTTGATTTTGTCGCTCTTCCTCTGTCTCCCCATCTCAGAATATGGTACCCCCATTTATCTACCCCAAACCTGGGGTCCTCCTTGATTCCTCTTTCCCTCGTGTCTCAGCCCTGCCACATCCAATGCATCCAAAAGTCATGTCTGTCCACTTCTCTTTGCTTCCTCTCCTTCTACTGGTCCAAGCCACACCGACCCCCACCCAGACCCTGGCAGTGGCCTCCTAGCTGATCTCTGCTTCTGCCCTATCCTCCCTACAGTCCATTCTTGAAACAGCAGGTGATCTTTCATTGTCACCCTGCTTAAAACCCTCCAGTGGCTTCCCATCTCACAGTTAAATCCGGTTATTTTCACCAGGCGCCACGTAATCTGAGAAGCTCCAAGATTATCTCCTACCTCTCCTTCTTGACTACTAAGGTAAGACATGAGGTGGGACTATTTGAGACTATTTCCCACCCCAAACAGCAATGATGTCTCCTATTAATTGATTCTCCTCTTTTGCCTGAGTTAAGCATTTAACACTAAAACAACCCAAGAGAAGCAGGTCAGGATTGGATTCCAACAATGATTTAACTTGGAATAACATTACCACTAATAACTGTCCTTCTCCTCTATCCAAGAATTCCATACCTTTCCTGCAGACCCTAGTCAAGGTGCTGGGAACTGTAGGAACAGTGCCTGATATACTAGAGCCTTAGCATTGGCCGCTAGGACTGAGGCTCTAGGGAGAATATCCAAGCCTTCAGGAGACCTTGTCTTAGGTGATTTCAACAACAAGGAAGGTGGAACCGATGAACCCTCTTACAGGAAGCCCTCCCTGATTGCTTCAGCTCACAGAGCTCATCTTTCTCTCCACATTCATGGTTTGTTTCATTTACTTCCCAGCAGACTTTGCAGAAGCCATTATTGTTTCACATGTACGTTTCACCCGTAGCACGGGAGCTCCTTGAAGGAAAGAGATTTTTATTTGGCTTTATGTGCTGAATCCTGAGTACCTAAAAAGAGCCTGGCACAGGGTAGCCACAAGAAGTATTGGTTGGATGACTAGATGCTTCTAGCCACTTACAGACACTGGAGTTGGTCAGGGCCAGGCCTGGTCCTGGCTTCCATGGATTTGCAGAAGTGACCCATATAAGTGCTTGCCCTCTGAGTTTACAGGGGAGACAGACATATTCAATGCACGCAGCCAAAGAAAGGAGGAGGCAACGAGCAGCGGGGCTGGACCTGCTTGTTGGAAGGGGAAGGGTGCAGATGGAAGATAGCGAGGCAATTGTTGTGGAGTCCCTGGTGGCGCAGGTGGCCTCGGGGAACGGAGAGCCTCCACTGGGCAAAAGTTAGGAGCACAGGCTCTAGAGCCCAGCTGTGTGAAGTGAATCCCCCTCCAGCAGACACTTGCTGTGTGATCTTGCCCAGTTATTTAATCTTGAGAAAAATGCAGCTTTCAAACCCCCACTGCAGAGATTTTGATCTAGCAGGTCCAGGCTGGCTGGGAGCCTGTGCTTTTTGTTTGGTTTAGTTTAGTTCTGTTTTTTACAAGCATCTCGTGATTTATTAGACATGGCGCATGGACTACACCTGGAAAAACAGTGGCTTGCAGGGAGAGAAGGTCAAGCTGGTCAGCAGACTGGAGGGTCAGACTTTCATCTCAATGACCTTTATCAGTCTGAAATCATAAATTGTCCTTCAGAGTTAGACACGGTACCATCTACTCGGCGCTACAGAGAAGGCTTCGGGACAGTGGCCAAGGAGGTTTTCCAGCAGGCCTTGTCTCCCCAGATCAGCCTAGGACACTCCCCAAGGTCAGATATGGAGGCACTCTGCGAATGTGCATTGATAGACGGAAGGATTTTCTTGCTAATCCCCAGCTGGCTCGCCTGAACCCCACATAGCAGTTCTGTAGGGACCACATGAACTCTAGCAAGGGCCGGGTTGGTATGGAGGGGTGGAGGAGAGTGCCCAGCTCTGCTGTCTTCATTGCTTGGTTTGAACCAGGACTTCACTGCCAGAAACCTTGAGGAGCCAGATGCAAATAAGCCCCTGGGAGATATGAGGGAACCTCTCTGAGCCTTGGTTGAAAGGTAAGGTCTGAATGTTATCAGTACGTTCTTCCTTTATTCATTTCACAAACATGTAAGCATCTGTCATCTGCTGTGGTAGCCTAGAGATAGAGGGGTAAAACAGGTGTCTGTTGTGGTGAGGTTGTATTCTAGAGGGGAATTAGATAAAAGCAAATAAAATATATACATTTAAATCAGAAGGTAATAATGATAGGAAGACCATAAAAGAGGGTAATAGGACAGAGGGCGGTGGGAGGCTTGGGGGAGGTTCCTTTTTTAGTTTGGGCAATTGGAGAAGGCTTCTGTGAGGAGGTGACATTTATCCTAAGTCTGGATGATGGAGAGCCAACCATGAGTCTGAGGGAAGCATATTTCAAATATAGGGTACAGCATGTGCAAAGGCCCTGAGCTGGGGAAGTGCTTCAGATGTAATAGCGTCCTCAACAAGGGGTCATTGAGCAGCTGTCCGTCCTGTCCAGGGCCCGCAGCTCTCATCTCACAGACTCTGTAAGTTATGTAAGTTATGTAAGTTATGACATCAAGGCTATAACTATGGTAAACACTGATGGAGAAACTCATGCCAAACATAACCTCTTCTCCTCTGAGCCTCACAATCACTCCTCAGATAGGTACAACTACTGTATTTGGGGCATTTTACTGAGACTCACAGTGAAGCAAATCTTTCAGGTCACTTACTTGTCAAATGGAAGAATGGGGATTCAAATCCAGGGCAAACGCTAGAGCCCTAGACTCATAATGGATGTGTGGCATTGTCGATCTCTCTAAAGCAGGAACTCCTGGGCCTGGGAGTCCCTGCCTTTCCTCAGCCATTCCAGTAGTCCCCGGGCCTGCTGGGCACTGGTTGCCATGCTGAGCCACCCCTTTGTCACATGACTAGCTAAGAGGTATAGTCTGGGGGTGGTGAGGCAAATTGGCCCGACTGGAAACCATCCTTCTAGGCAACTCCTTCTAGAAGGAAGAGCTGTGTTCTTCTCCCACCCTGCCCCCTCCATGGCCCCAGACGTCCGCTTGAGTCAGCCCGAGGTCCGTGTGGGGGCATCCTCCGGGCTTCTGCGACATCCTGTGTTCTGCCTTCTGCGAACCAACTTTCCATTCCCAGGGAATCCCTCCCATTAGGGTTTGTTTTTACACTCTGGAGCTGACCAACCCACAGAACAATTAAAATGGCTCCCCCAGGGTCACCCAGAGCTACTCCTGCATTACACAGTCAGTCTCCTGCCTCCAGGTTCTGGCAGGCGCTTCCTCGCCTCCCTACCCAAGGCCTTCAGTTCTGCTCCTTCTTCAGCCCACAGTTAGGACCTTCTCTTCCAAGAGCCTACCTGCTGTCTCTGCTCCTTGAGCTCCTATTACATTTGCCGTCTGACCCCTGAGAGTGGGCATCGGTTGGGTTTGTCTGTCCGGCATCTTCTCTGCTCCTTCCTCTGATGACAGCACACCCTTTTCCCCAGGGAGCTCCCCCACTCCACTCCCTGAGATTAGATGGGGCCTCCAATCACATCATGCCCTTTCTCCTGCCATCATGATTGGCCCAGGGATGGGCATGTGACCCAAAGCAGGCCAATCAGAATCCTTGCCTGGGATTTTAGATGTGGAACATAGGGAGAAAAACCTCTCTGTCTTTCCTTTGGGTTTGCTAACCTGGCATGATGCAAGGGAGGCTGGGATTATATACATGCATCCCTTCTTCTCCCCTTACCAGATGGAAGCTACCTGTCTGTGGCGGGAGAAATGAAGCCAGCACGCGGAGAGAAGTGGAGAGAGTAAAGATATGAGTTTTTCATTATTCGCGTTTCTAGAGTTCCTGGAGCTGGCCTGACCTCAATTAATGAGCGAGATTTACTTATTTACTTGTTATTTACTTACTACTTGCTTCTGCTTAAACTAGTTTGAATTTGGTTTCTGGCATTTGCAGCCAAGAGTCCAAACAAGGACAGTCATTCATTGGGTTTTTTCTTATACTATCACATACAAAATGTCTTCTTGGTTAGGGGGAGGGTCTGTGCTTCTGGCTTCTCATATGGATAGCAATCTCCTTCAGAGCAGGAGTTGTTTCTTTCTTTAAAAATGTTTATTGTGGGGGCGCCTGGGTGGCTTAGTGGGTTAAAGCCTCTGCTTTCAGCTCAGGTCATGGTCCCAGGGTCTTGGGATGGAGCCCCACATCGGGCTCTCTGCTCAGCAGGGAGCCTGCTTCCTCCTCTCTTTCTCTGCCTGCCTCTCTGCCTACTTGTGATCTCTGTCAAGTAAATAAATAAAATCTTTAAAAATTGTGGGGGTCCCTGGGTGGCTCAGTCAGTTGAGTATCTGGCTCTTGATTTCAGCTCAGATCGTGATCTCAGGGTTGTGGGATCTGTGGGGTCTGTGCTTGTGCTTGTGCTCAGTGCGAAGTCTGTTTGTCCCTTTCCCTCTGCTCCTTCCCCCCGGCTCTCTCTCAAATAAATAAATAAAAATTAATTAAAATTAAATAAAATTAATTAAAATTAAATAAAAATTAATAAATAAAATAAATAAATAAATAAATAAATTATTAAAATAAATTAATAAAATAAAATTAATAAATAAAAATTTTGTGTGTATTTTTTATATAAAAGGACATAAGCAAAAAATAAAACATAATAATAAAAGGATCCCTTATAGCCTGCTATGTGGCTTAAGAACTAGAACATGTGGGGCACCTGGGTGGCTCAGTGGGTTAAGCCGCTGCCTTCGGCTCAGGTCATGATCCCAGGTCCTGGGTTTGAGCCCCACATCGGGCTTTCTGCTCAGCGGGGAGCCTGCTTCCTCCTCTCTCTCTGCCTGCCTCTCTGCCTACTTGTGATTTCTCTCTGTCAAATAAATAAATAAAATCTTTAAAAAAAAAAAAAGAACTAGAACATGACTCAGACATGAACCTGCGTGTGGGCTCCTCCTCATCCATAACCTGTCCTACATTTTATGCTTACTATTCTCTTCCTTTAGAACAATTTTGGGACACATTTGCATGAACGCCTTAGAAAAAACCTGTTTAGTTTTGATTGTTTTTAAGCTTTAGAAAAAATGGTTTCATGTCCATAGTCTTTTGAAACTCACTTTTTTTACACACCATTTATTTCTAAGATTCATCCATCTTATTGCACATAACTATAGTTACATTATAGTTAGTTATAGTATATTTTCACTGCTGTGTAATATTATGTTGTGGGCTTAGACCATAATTCACAATTTTTTCCTTCTCCTGGTCACAGACACCTGGCTTTTTCATAATTTTACTATTATAAGCTATTCTTTGAACATCCTTGTACATGTCTTTCACACAGGTGCAGGAGTTCTCAGGGTGTATACCCAGGAGAGGAAGTCCTTGCTAGGTTATTGGTGTGTGCAAGTTCAACCACACAAGAGGGTACCAAATCATTTTCCAAAGCCATTGTACCTACTTATCCTTCCCGCCACCTTGTGTGAGAGTTCGCACTGCCAACATCTTGACTAACTTGGTGCCCTACTTCTGTCTCCCCCACTGTACCTAGAAGGATTTCAGACTTTTCATTTACTGATGAACTGGTTCATTTACTGATTGCCTGAGACAGTGGAGAGGATGGGACAATGGCATGAAAGACAGAAGTAGTTGGAAGTTGGAGGAGGTGTGGAGACCCTCTGGAATCCCAGTATCCCCAATGGTCTGGGCTGAGCAGAAATTGCTCTCTGGGCTTCTCCAGGCCCTGGGACCCTCTTGGAGGCTTTCATGATTGCCTGATTCTGACCCTCAGTGCTCAGCAAGCTCTTTATGGACACAAACTTCTAGTATGGGCCTGTACTAGGGAACTCATGCCTGGCACTGCCCACCTTGGAACATTCCAGAGGGAGCTTTTCAAATGCCTGTTCAGGCATGTCCCATGAGCCTGGGAGGAGACTTTGAAAACCCACTTCCTTGGGAATCCTATCTATGAATAATAGCCCCTACATCCAGATGGGCCCTAATGTCCATTTCAAAGCAGTCAGGTTTCCTTGCTGTCCTTGCTCTAACTCTTTTCTCGAAGTTTTTTTTTTCTTTTTTTAAATAGGCAAGTCTGAATAACATGGTAGAACTTTCTCACTGTTTCCAGCCACACCTGAAATTCTTAATCTTAACACTCACACGTGTGAGTGCACATGTACACACACACACACACACACCCCCTCTCAAAGCACACATTCCTCACTTCAAGTCCAAGGCCTACAAAAAGAGTTTTCTGTTGAAGGTCAGCAGCTCTGATTGCATTTCTTTATTTAGTACATTGTTTTTGCTGAAGCTGATTCCATTACCTTTGAGTTCACGGAAGTGGAGCCCATTAGAAGAGTCGGCAGTCAAGAGGTTCCCAAACAGGCTGAGAGATGCTAAACTTAGGTTCATTTGGCTACTGTGGTTTATTGACAGAGACCTCTCTCTCTCTCTCTCTCTCAATTTTAATGGAGCCTGCATTTTGCTGCCTTATAGCCACCAACCTGTTTACAGTGGGATAAAAGGAAACTTGGGGCTTTGGTCCCAGATGTCAACATCCACTCTTATCTCTGCACTTAAATTCCCTACTCCTCCAGCAAGTTACCTACTTCCCATGGCCCTAATGTGGCTCTGGGACACCCACATCCGGGCCTCAGGCTGGCCTAGGCAGGCGTGCAGACGAGGCAGCACTGGGGCTGGTCCTGGTGGAGTGGGGTATAGACCTGGCCGTTGACTGGTCTCTTGGCTTCTGACCTGTGTGTCTCCTGCCTCTATCTTGATTGCCAGAGCCTGCGTGTCTGTGGAGGGAACCACGACCTTCTCTGCCCTGGCTTCCTCACTGTTGGCCCCGCCCGTGGTTTCTGCCCTCTCTCCTGGGACTCTGGCTTTGTCCTGGAGCTAGCTTCTGATCCACAGAGTGGGAGTGAAAATATCCACCACGCCAGTGAAGGTGGGCTTACACTTAACAGGCACACATCGTCAGGCATCACGAGACTGGCGAAGATCAATCCTGCAAAGTGTTGGGTTGACATCATGATGGGGATGCTGCCACAGTCAGCTGGGGGTGAGACTGGGAAGTGAATTGGTCCAACGGCTCCAAACAGCAATTTGTGGATATTTATTTAGACAGAAAAAAAAATGTGATTGATTCTCCCTTGAGCCAGAAATTCTACTTCTAGGGATTTGTTTAATGGAAACACCAAAGACCTATATATGAAAGTGTTTGTGGAGACCTGGTTTCTATATGCCCAAACCTGGAAATGATCTCAATACCTATTTTTCTATCAGATAGAGCTGTGCAATGGTATACGATGCAGCCAGTGAAAAAGCATAAAATAGTATTCATGGACTCATATGAAATGATCTTTACAAAACATTGTTTGGTGAAAAGATGGTACAAAATCATATACTATGCTATCTCCATATTTTAAAATAGGATTGGGAATATACATGTCTGTATATGCTGACAATATTTCTAGACAAGGATGAACAGATAGAATATTTTCTAGGGCTCAGCATGGGGTGGAGGGAGAGATATTTCTTGCTGTGTGCTCTTACACGCTGAAGTTTTTGTCAGGGGTAGGTTCAAGTTAAACGCAATTTTGAAATACAAAAATAAATATAAGCTGTTTTTTATTCTAATTACTCCCAGGTTTTTATTTCTGGAATATTTATATGTCACAGATAGTGGCTCTGACAATGACCTTTTAAGAATGGAAAGACATCATACGTATGAGGGAACCGAAAGAAGGATGTGGGTTTGGCCTTGCCCATGCCCACCCCAAAGTGGCTGGTCTCCTGTGGCTTTAAGCCTGGGGAAGGGAGTCTCCCCAGCTGCCTGTCATTGACACCCTGTCTCCTAACTCTGGCCAGCACTCGTTCTCAGGCTCCCAGCTCCATGTTGAGTATCACTTGGTGGATGCCAGGCCTCAGGATGCCAGGCCTCAGGCTCAGTGTTACTGTCAAGGTATTTGCTTTTTCTTTTTTTTAATAGCATCTTTTTAAAAAATATATATTTTTATTTTTTTTATAAACATATAATGTATTATTTGCCCCAGGGGTACAGGTCTGTGAATTGCCAGGTTTATACACTTCATAGCACTCACCGTAGCACATACCGTCCCCAATGTCCATCACCCAACCACCCTCTGGCTCTCCCCCTCCCCGCAAGGTATTTGCTCTCTGCTTCCTCCCATCCCCCAGTGGGCATGGTGGTCCCGGCCTCTGCAGCTTCCTCAGCTGCTTGCTCCACTTCAGTTCACTCCTCACGCAGCTGCCTGAGCAATCTTTCTAGACCATAAGTCATAACAGTTTTGCCCTGCTTAAAAACCTTCTTATGGCTTCCTGTTGCCATTAGAATACAATCCAGAGCAGGACCTGACCCTTGCCTCCCTCTTTTCCTTGCCTCTCCCACTGCCCCTCACTCTCACTTCTCCAGCCACACTGGCTTGCTTCCTGTTCCTTAAAGACCACAAGCATATTCCTGCCCCAGGGCCTTTGCATTTGCAGTTCTCTCTAACAGACACCTCTTTCACTCTTTGCAAACGTTGTGCCTCCTCATTCAGTTCTTTGCTTGGTGTTACTTGTCTGACTACTCTAGGTAAACAGGGCACCCCCTCCCCTAAATTCGCCCACCATTCCATCCCATTCTGATTTGCTTTCTCATAGTATTTATCAGTGTCCACAGGGACCTTTGCGACTTGTTTGGGGTCCAAAGAATTTCGATGCTCTTCCCTGTCTCTATGTCTGTGGTGCTCTAAGCAGTGCCTGGAGCCTGGTGTGACTGCTCGAGTGTTTACTAAGTGGGTGGACACAGTACCTGGCATGTTGCAGGTGTTACAGGTGCTCAGTGCTGGTGAAATCTCAGCTTCTTACTTGCTGTGTGGCCTCAGGAAAATCATAATTTCTGCAGCTGTGAGATGGAGCAGGCTGGGCGTACCCAGGCAAACAGAGAACCTCTCTGAGTGGAGCGTTTTGGGTTTTTTTCTCCAAGTCTATTATTTTAAAGAAGTTGTGCAGAAACACAGACTCTGATTTTCCAGCTGGGGCCATTTTCTGCCCACCTTCCTGCTCTGGGAAGCAGCACACGTGCTTGGGAGGCTCGCCAGGCAGGGAGCTGTTGGCCTGGAAAATCTCCCAATGCCCAGGGGGCAGGGAGAGGCATGCCTGGGGGTGTTGAACTGTCTCTTGGAAAAGAGAGTGGGAAGAAAGAAAGACCGGGGTAAAGGAGCTCAGACTTCAGGGAGGCGGTATGGACTGAACCCGCAGACGATGTCTGACGCTCACTGTGGGGACACAGAAAGAATGATGGTGAACGTGACTTAGTATTACTGTTGCTAGGCCGAGAGCACTTCCATGAAGGTACAAACCAGACAGGTCACGTCCCGCTGCATTTTCCCAATTCTCGGCCTCATTTCACCTTCACAACAGCCTTTGGGGCGGGTACTCTTAGGAACCCTGCTTGAAGTTGAAGAAACTGAGGCAGAGAGGGAGTCTTGCTGTAGAGCCGGGATTGCACACGTTCAGACTCTTCCAGTTTTGAGGTTCCTCGGAACTTCCCAGTCTTCTTTGCTTTCGCTTGGCTGCTTCCGTGTGGTTACCCACAGGAGAACAACCACTCTGAAGTGAACCGGGCTGTTGGCTTGTTTCGGGGGAACAGGGCTCGGGAGAAGGAGCACCACTGCCTGGCTTTGTGGGAGAATCTGCAGGGGGACGTCCCCCGGGGCCGCTAGGTAAGGGAGCGAACCAGGGCCAACCCCCGAGAACCTCCCTTCAAGCCAAGGAGGTGAAATCTCCACGCAGCTCAGGAGAGGCTCTGGAGGAGGCTGGACCCTTGGAAGGGGCTCAGCCCGAGTGAACAGAGACAGCAGCCCAAAGCAGGCGCCCACAGGCTGGGGACTCGGGCTTTCTGGGGCTGGATGTCCCCTGCCCCTCCAGGGGCCGAGCCAGGCTCCCAACCACAACCTTCCCCACTGAGGGACAGGCCCAGCCTGCAGGTTTTTCCTCTAGAGCCAAGTTCTAGGGGCCGTGCCTGATTCAGAACCACAGGCCGAGCCACCCGCCCAAGATGCACAGGGCAAGGCCCAGCCCCTTGTCCCACCGCACTGGAGGGGTGACCTTCTCCGCCCTGACTCACTCCTTTCCCCAGCAGGTCACCGACACTCTCACCATTGCTGCTAGTGCTTTGGGATAAGCGCTCGAAGTCAGAGCCTTTGTTCAAAGTCTGCAGGGAGCTGCCCTGAAATGTCTCGTAACCTTCATGTGAATTTAGCCACTCAACGGTGTGTGGGAGTCGGTGTCCCGTTCCAGGGGCTGTGAGGGATGGGGAGAGGCCCTGTGAAGGGGTCATGGCAGAATGCGCTAGAGAAACAGTCCCCAGTCAGGCCTGGGGTCAGGGCTGGAAGAACAGGTAGTGGAACCCGGAGGCAAAAAAGGAACCGAATTAGGTGCTTTCTAATTAGACCATTATGTTTTAGGCAACACCTCTGCTGGAGAGTTGGTCTGCTTTAAGAACTGGATGGAGGCAGTGCTGTCAGGGTTTCCTGCTCTGGGAAAGGCCACCTGGGGTCTGCGCGTGTCTTCTCCCCCCTGCCCCACCCCCAGCTCAGGCCCCCTTCCCAGTGCCTCCCTCCCCAAGGAGGTTCGGGGAATGGCCACCCACAGAGCAGCCTCAGGGCAGGGCGCTGAGTCAGAAGGCCGTGGGGGGGGGGGTGTCAGGGTGGCAGATGGCTTGATGTGGGCGGGAGTGAGGGGAGGGCAGATGGGAGGGGGCAGTGACCCTGGGCCCAGCAGGGAGGGATTTGAGGAAATGACCTGGGAGGTGGGCTGAGTCCTGCAATGAGCTTTCCTTTCCTGGGTCTTTCCTCCCATTTTCCAGGGACGCTGCTCTTCCTGGGGCAGCGGGTGTGGCCAGGGCGGGGTGCGGAGCCACCCTGGGGGTCTAAGGCCCAAGACCCAGGGCTTGCGCAGGGCCGGCCCGGCTGGTCCCACTGTGGGAGGCAGAGCCCGGGTGTGTTTATCCGGGCTGGAGCTTCCGGAGCAGATGGGCGCCTGTCAGCGCTGCCAGCCAGGAACTGGGCTGACGTCCTCTCACTGCCAAGTGGCATGTGACTCGGGGGCCTGGAGGGGAGCATGTGTTTGGTTTGGCTGTTTATTAGGGAAAGTCTCTCCAGGCCCAGAGCTGCCTGCACACCTCAGGGAGCACAAGCCCAGCACATGGTGCCAACTCTTTGACCCAAAGACATTCGGCCCTTCTAGATCCTGCGAGCTGGGCCAGCTGGGAAAGAGGCTCCAGGGTCTCCCCCGAAGCCAATGTCGGACTCTACTTTTTGCCACCTCTGTCTTGCTGTAGTACCTGGGGCTGCTGTAACAGAGATGCACCAGAGATGCACGCTCTCCCAGTTCTGGAAGCTGGGAGTCCCAGATCGGGGGTGGGGGCAGGAGGGAGTTGATGCCCTGGGAGCCACCGTCCCAGGCCTCTCTCCCAGCTTCTGGAGACTGCCGGCCATCCTGCAGTTTCCTGGCCTGTAGGTACATCCTCTGTGCTCTGCCTGCCTCTCCCTGGGCCTTCTCCCCTCTGTGACCCCTGTGTCTGGTCTCTTCTGAAAGGACAGCGGTCATTGGATTAAGGGCCCACCGGACCTCAGCAGGACCTCAGCTCCACGTCATTGTATCAGCAACGCCCCTGCTGAGGACCTAATAAAATCACATTCCGGGGCTCTCGGGAGAACCCGGCTAACGGGGTTGCTCTCCTGCCTCGCCATACTGCCATCTTTGAAGTTCCCTCCCTCTCACTTCTGAGATAACTAGGAAGAAAGCGCTCGAAGAGAGGCAGGAATGATTTTTACTCATATGTTCTTCCCCATTAAGAGGAAATCCACTTACAACTGGGATTTTTCATCCTTTTTGGGTTTCGGAGGCTTTTGGGACTCTGAGGGGAAGCTTTGGACTCCCACTCAGGATAAATGCATGCACATACATGGCTCTTTCAGTGGCGACATGGCTTTCCAGTGCCCATCTGTCCATCTGTCCGTCTGCCCCCAGGTTCCGGGGAGGATCCTCTCAGGGCTGAGGAATTTCGGCCCAGGAGCCAAAAGCAGGGTTAGGGGTTGTCAGCCTAGGCAAGGACCAGGGACGGTTTCCTCACATCGGATCATCGGCAGTGCGTGCGTGTGTGTGTGTGTGTGTGTGTGTGTGTGTGTGTGTGTGGGCACGCATGCACGCTCCTGTTTGCGCATACCTTGCACACTCCGGGGTAGAGTAGACATCACGGGGCGGGGGGCGGCGGGATGTGGGGAGCCCAAGTAAAGGAGGTGTGAACTTGTTCAAATGTGGTGTGAACTTTATTTTCTCCTGCCTCAGTAGCTACCACATGAGAGACACTGTCGGGAAGAAGCCCAGCCCTGGGATGGCTCTCTAAGATGCGTTATTAGACGGGAGGTGATGGCGGAGTTGAAGCATAACACACCCACCATTATCCTGTTTGTATAAAAACACCTACTGTGTACAGAGACCTTCCAAAGTAAAAACAGAAAACAGTGGCTGCCTTTGGGGAGGGGTCTAGCACTTTCCTTGATGCTCCCTATGTTTCACTATGGTTTGACTTTTTCCAGTGGGAATGTATTCAAATGTTAACTGTATTAAATAACTGAACAGCTTGTCAAAGAAAGGCTTTTGATATTTGGGGGATCAGATCCCTTTGGAAAGCCCTGAAAACCAGGGGCCTGCTCTCTACCTGGGCACCTGCCCACTATAAGAATCCCTGGGCTAGAGGGGGGACCAGCGCCCCAGTCTTGAAACTAACGCAGCTCCTTTCCTTGGAGAAGCCCACCTCCTGTTCTAGCCAGGCCGCTGGGATGTCCTTTTCCCCTCTCCCCACTTCACACCCAGCGCCCCGTAAATTCTTGCCTGACCGTCTGGGCCAGTGGTTCTCCGACTAGAGGCAACAGAATCACCTGGGGGGGCGGTTGTTAAAGTGGATTGCTAGAGCACCCCCACACCTGGGGGGCGGTCTGAGATTCCCTTTTCTAACAAGTGTCCAGGTGATCTGATGAGCTCGGTCCTCCTGCTAGACTAGGAGAGTCACTGCTCTAGGTAAAGGACACTAGTTGTGCCTTTTAGGGTTCACCTGGAATGCAAAGAGGGGCTCCAGTGGGGAGCAGAGGTTCCTGTGTGGCTGTGAGGCGAAAGGACAGTATCCCTGGGAATCACCTGGGGGCAGGGAGACGGGGAACATCTTCCACTCTTAGGGGTTAGGACTAAGAGATGTCTGCCCTGGACGACTTGTGCTTATCTCAGTAGAAGGGGATCATCCTGCCCCAAGCTCTGCTCCCTCCTAACCCATCAGTCTATGTGTCCCCTCTGCCCTGAGACTGAAAGTGGGGCCACAGAGGCAAGGACAGGAGGGGTCAAAGGGAAGGGGGGAGCTCTGTAGCCTCTGAGCTTCCCTTTCCTCTCTTCCAGGCTCTGAGGTTCTTGTGAATTGAGAGAAAGGGTCTTACCCACCACCCACCTCCCACCCCCAAGGAACTTGATTGAACAAATCCGTGTCCCTGGCACCCGGCCCAGCAACTGGCACGGAGTCAGCGCCCAGTGCATTAAAGTGCATTAAAGGACAGAAAGGTGGAAGCTCGGCCCCACCCCGCAGGCTGGGGGATGGCAGGTTGGAGGCAGGGGAAGTCTTTCTGGGGTACTTTTCCACTCCTTCCTTTCTGCGTCTTGCCCTCCAGCAAGTCCCAGTCCTCCCTCTGCCCACAGGGAGCAGCTGTGGGTTTGTTTTTTTCCCTCAGGTGAATGTGTCCCACCCCGGGGGTAGCTGAAGGGAGGACTCACAAGCCCAGAGAATTAAACCCCAAGGATGGAATGTGGGGCCTCAGGGCTAGTGGTTGTGCAAGGTCAGGACTCACGAGCAGTGGGTTCTCAGAGGCCTCCCCACCCCAACCCACGTCAGACTTGCCCTCTGGAATCTCTCTTCAGTGGGAGTCATAAAGATGCAGGTTCCCCCGGGGCTTGCTTGGGAGGAAGTGCCCTGGGCGCCACCATGGAGGGGGGCCTGTGTGTGTGAGTCTGCCGGGGATGAGCTCAGCTGTTGTGTGGAGTTCCTTTGTCTGCTAGACGGCCCCGGGAATGGTGAAAGAGGGTCAGCGGTGCCAAATTCTAGCAGAGGTGGAGGTAAGAGCCCTTCGCAAGTAGAAGGTCAGCAGCGGGGGCTACCTGCCCGCTGAGCCGGAGAAAGGGCTGTTCTGTCCGCCCCTGGGGAGACCAGTGAGGCGTGTGACTTGGCAGCCGCCTGTCCCCCAGTTCCTTTCACCTGCTGGGGGTGGGTGAGGGTGGATAGTGACCTGTGGAGGGACAGGGACAGACGGAGCCGCTGCAGATCCCAGGTCAGCCCTGTGAGGCCCAACAGCCAGTTACCAGTGACTTTTGGGGAGCCTAATTCCACAATCCCTCCCCCACCGCTGCAGTGTCAGCCAGGGCCAGCCCTTGCCTCCCGCCCCCACCCCTCAGCCTGCGCTCCCTCGGCCAGCCCACAGCCTGCTGGGCTCTGGGGTGCAAAGGGAGTGAGCTTGGCTCCAACTCGAGGGGTTCCCACTGGCATGGATGGAGAGAGTTGGCAACAGGCCGCTCAACACAGCAGGTGAGAGCTGGGTCTGGGGAGCACAGAAGGAAGCAACCCCTTCTGGAACTCCTCTCCTTCCGTATCCACACCATGAATCTATCTCTGTTCCCCTGTTTGACGGAGGCCAGCTCCTGTTTCTCGAGCTCTGGCATTCAGAGCTTGCCATGCCTTCTCCATCCTCGCCACAGGACAACACAGGGAGACTGTGGACCCACTTAAAAAAAGAAACTGAGGGAGAGAGCGGCTCGGAGCTTGCCCCCCTTCCACGCCTTGGTTGCCTTTCATGCCTAACTGTTCTCCCGCTGCAGCAAGACTCCTAGTCCCTGTGGTCTGGCCTCCCTTGTCTTCTCGGTCCTCTTTCCTTCTGAGTGTGTCCCCACCCCTACCCCACCATGATCCCGCGTCCTCCCACACCTCCCATTCTGGATCAGAGGCTCCAGCACCTTCCAGATGTGCACCCACACTTTCGCCGGTTGCTGGGCATCTCCGTCCGCGCATCCTGCCAGAGCTCAGCCTGCGGTGCCCAAGCCCAGATCTCTCTGTTGTTGGTGGCCCCTGTTCCTGGCCACCCAGGTCCCAAGGCGTCTCTCTTTCGCCTCCACCTAGAACACATAGTGCTCTGTGGCACAGCACAGGTGGATGGAGCAGTGACATCCCTTAAGACTCTTCTGGTTGCAAGTGACAGAAAATTCCTACTGGAACCGCCGTGATCCACAACAGACCCAACGGAGCTGGCATCAAACACAGCTGAACCCAGCCGTTCAGATGGCACCATCGGGTCAGTCAGCTCCGCACACTCCCCATGCTGGCTCTGCTCTCAGTCCCACCAGAAGGCACAGTGGCCCTCAGCTGGGGTCTATGCCCTCTAGGATGGGAAGGAGGAGGCCAGGGTGCCTTTGTGAGAGGGCGACAGGGAGATCACAAGGTGGGAGAGGCAGGTGGGTCCAGCTCTTCAGGTCCTTCCTTCTCCCCTTGCAGGGCCCCAGGAGTCGGTGCATGTCCACCTCCTCCAGGAAGCCCAAAAGTCCTCCCTGCCTCACTGTTCCAGTCTCTCCAGTTTCCCCAGCTTTCTGTGGCAATGAGCTAGAATGGGAGATATGTGAGAATTGCAACATCCTCTCTCTTTGCCCTCGAGGAACAGGGAAGATAGCATCTTATGGACTCCGCGAGAACGCTGGCAATTTGGACCGTGGACCAGAGAGCCAAGTAATGGGAGGTGTGGATGGCCGAGACTGGAGGGTGGGGGTCAGGGAAGTGTGCACATCCTCTGTGCACTGTACTGAAATGGCAATCGGGATGGGAGGACCTTGCCTGTGCCCACCACTCCCAGACACCAGATGAGCACGGGGACGGGGCTCAGTCCTACCCATAACCCAGGCCCTTTGCGGGGGAAGGGAGCTCAGTCTCACAACACAGCCCAATGCGGACCACTCTCCCCTGCCCCCACCTGGATTAGGGTTGTAGCTGGGGTGTTGGAATAATGGTTGGGATCAACAGAATCTTGTTATTGATTTTCATGAACTGGTGTGCCTGCTTCAGGACCCAAGGAACACAACACGCAAATTACCTATTAGATTTTTGAGCACCTACTACTGGGTTCAAGGCTCCATATAAGGCAAGGAGCTCAAAGTAAAATAAAAAGCTTGGTTCCAGAAACCTCATTAGCCTAGGCCTTTGGTTTCCATTTTCAATTATTGATGACAAGAGCTTCAGTACAGATCTGGGAGAGCTGCCTCCTACTCTCAGTCATGAAAATCTTGGTTCCCCTGGGCTTTTAACTAGAATTATGCCCTCTGGTCTTCCCTACAAAGAGGTTTTTTGTTTGTTTGCTTTTTGTTTTGTTTTGTTTTGTTTTAAGTAATCTCTACACTCAAGGTGGGGCCTGAACTCACAACCCTGAGATCGAGAATCGTGAGCTCCACCGGCTAAGCCAACCAGGTGCCCCTTAAGAATTCTTCATTATATGAATAAGTGTGTTTGTAAAATTTGAGGGGGATTCAGTTAGCTGTCAACAGCTTCCCTTTTTTTTAAGTAACGTATTTCTTTCTTTTTCACTTTAGAAAAAAATCAAGAAGAAAATTAAAAAACGATCCATACTCCTACCACCCAGGAACCCCTTGTTCCTGCTTCTTAAATGCATATGGGAAAGAGTAGAAATGCTATAGAAGGACATAGAATGCGAAGGAAAACTGTCCCATGGCTCCCTCCCTGATTCTAGTTCCTCTTCCTAAAGGTTTGTGTCGTTCACGGCCTCTTACACATCCCACCAGAAAAGGTTTGATGCGTTCGCCAGCATCCTAAATGCATTATTATATCCTATTCATAGAAGGTTCTCCCAGAAGTTAAAGAGGGCTGCTCTCACTATCGTTTGATAGTTCATTTTTATGGGTTTTTTTTTTCTTCCTGTCCCATCACATCTGCATTTCAGAACTAGTCAGAGGAACTAGGTATCCTGTGCTCCCCAGCCTTGGGCTCGCTGGGTGACCTCAGCAAGTCACTTCATGGAGACTCAGTTTTCTCATTGTGAAAACGGGCATCCTGGTGGGGGTTCCGTGGAAGTGTGCCTGCAATAAGGCCTGGCTAGCTGGGAGGTGTTGCGCACATGTCAGAGCATTCCCTTGGACCCTTCTGGAAGGCAGAAGGGCTGCCAGTTCTAAATAAATGTTACAGAAGGGCCTGTCAGCAGTCGCCCCTCAGAATGACCTGTCACTTCGTTTCCCAGCTGCAAGAAGAGGAGCGTGGGAGTCTCCTGACAGGAGATGATGGGGTCACACGAATTCCTCACCCTTGGTGTTGGCTTCCACCCCAGGGGCTCCGTCGATCGGATCCGACTCTGGAAGGCTGGGCCCATCTGTTCTTGGCTGGGAAGGAATCTCCACTAACAGCTGGGACAGGTCCCTGATATATGGTCCCTGCCCCTCCCCCTCTTCTGTCTCTGATCTCAGGTTGTAAGATCTCTGTGACCCCGGGCCTCAGGGGGCAAATGGCCCACAGGAAAGGTCTCTAGCATCCTCTGGGTCCAGAAGGTGACTTGGCTATTGTCAGCAAAACTGTGTGTAGCCCCAGGAAGTGGGAAGGCAGGGCAAGGTTCCAGCCTGAGGAGGTGGGGCTGTGCTGTTGGCAGACGAGGACAGAGGGTGGACAGAGGCCATTTGGGGTGTGCTGGAAGGTGTCTGCCACAGCCCTGCTCCTTTGCGGCTGTTGCTTTCTTGGTCCTCCCAAATGCGCTCCCACTTCACAGATGAGGACACTGAGGCTCAGAGAGTTGAGCCAGTTTGCTATTCAGTGAATGAGAGGCAGAGCCAGGACTGGAGTCTGACTGAGGGGTCCTTGTGCTCTGCCCCTAGGCCAGGCATGGGTGGGGACCAAACTGGGCACCTAGAACTCAAGGCCACAAAGAGGCTGCCCACTCACAGGCACAGGCACCCTTCTCTTGGCGTCTGCTTTTATGAGGGCTGTTCCCTCAGTCTCCAGTCTAGAACAGTGCCTGGCACGTGTACTCAGGTAATCTCTGTGGAGTAAAGAAAAGAATGGGCAGCAAACATGGCTGATTAGCTAACTATGAACACCTCCCCCGCCCCCCCCCATACTCCAAGGCGTCGGATGCTCCCTAAATTTGCCTCGGGGCCCTGTGAGAAATGGTGTGAGCTTAACACCAAGCCACCAGTCAGATTTTGGAAAGGGGCATGACCCCCACACTCTGTGGCAGCCTCCTTTCCTTCTTAGTCAGACCCTTCCAGCTCTGCAGCATGCGGTGAGGACTGTGATGTCACCAGGACCCAGCTGCTGGAGGACTGTGTCTCCCGTGGACATCCCCCAGACTGGGGTCCAGGTAGAGAGGCCCTGAGTGGAGGGGTGAGGACGAGGTGCTCAGCAACCGGGCACTTGTGTCAGCCCACAATGTGGCTCCAGCTGCCCTCCCAGGGCTGCAGGAGGGGGCTGAGGGTCGCAGTGGGGTCAGCCTTGGTTCCGTCCTGCTGAGGTGCCGTCCCAGCTCGTGAGGGAGTCAGATGCCCACAGCCTGGCCTACGGGGAGCACGTATTGACAGTAAGAGCAGAAACTAAGGAGCATTCACCACGCACTGGACAAAGGTGCTTTCCATGTAATTTTTTCACTTAACTCTTACAAAAACAGGGGCTAAGCACCATTTCATCTTCATCGGGCAGAGGAGAAAACAGAGGCACCTAAAAGTTACAGCCTAAAAAGTGGTAAGTGGGCTTTGAACCTCAGCGCCCAGGTCCAGAGTTGTGTTTGGCCTCCTGTGTTTCACCACCAGGACCCACGGTCATTGTCAGGGCCAGGCCTCTGAGCAGCTTCCCCCCAGGGCTGCTTTATCCAGCTTCTACAAGTGTCAGGCCCTGCTTCTCCACCGTCCAGAGGAGCCACTGTCCCCTCTGAGCAACTGGGGGAAAACAGGGCAACCCCATTATTCAGGCCTGGAAGCTTCCTACGAGCCCTGAGCTTCCAGCTAAGAAGTCCAGCTCCTCTGCTGGCAAGGCCACGAGGAGAGGAGGTGACCCTGAGGGTGAGGGAGAGAAGCCCAGTCATCCCAGCGTCCACCCAGGCCACCCCTGCCAGCTGGGTGCAGCCCCACGCACGACCCCAGGCAAGGGGAAGAAAAGCACCGGCCCGGCGGGTGCCCGGCAGGTACTGGGCCTCTCGGGTGCCCAGAGTTGTGGTGTCTCCTCACGCCCTGTCCATGCTGCAGCATCGTGGACAAATGACTGTTGTCATAAGCCACTAAGACTGGGGGTGCTCTGTTACTTACAATAGAGAATGGAAACAGAAATTGGTCAGGAACCTGGCCCTTGGAAGTGCTGAATGAAAGCATCCACTGCTAGGTGAATCACAGACCAAGGTGCTTCTCTCTTCGTCAGAGAAGCCGTTCCAGGTGGAACAGAGAGGCTCACCCAGGCCACACCAGTGGCTCTTCTTTGTTCAGTGCCATTAACTGACTCACTTGTGTCTCTTTCCGGAGCCCTGGCAGCACCAGGTTCCCTGGGGCCAGGGCCAAGGGATTCCTTGTTGTTCCCTGTCCCACCCCCACCCCACCAGGAGCCTTGGCCAGAGCTCTGCACACAGTGGGAGAGCAGTTCAGCGTGCTGTCCGACTCCCACCAGTCAGCTTCAGTCTGCACTAGGCCTTCCTCCCAAGCCAGGTGCTAGCAGATGACAAACCTTCAGTGCCCAAGTACGTGGTTCAAAGCCCACCTCTGCCCCTTGTTTGCTGTGTGACCTTGAACAAGTCAAGCCACCTCTCTGAGCCTCTGTCTGCTTATCTGTAAAATGGGAAGAATACTACCTGCCCTTGTGAAAGTAAATGAGATAATGTTTCTAAGAGCCTTACATAGTGCCTGGCATGTAAGTGTCCCCTCCCCCATACATATCCTTATTCTCCTCTTCTTATCTACAAATGAAGGGAGAAATTTAAGTTCCAATGACCCTTCCATCTACCATAACTTAACCCTCTTCTCTACAGGTCAAGCCTGGGTCTGAAATTCCAGCATAAGTCATTGTTTGTGGCTGAACTGTCAGTGCCCGACTGCAGGTCAGCTGGGATGAGGCTGGTGAAGGAACAAGCCCTGTTTTCACAATGAGGAGACCTGGGCTCCAGCCTGCCCTCGGCCTGTGGGCAAGGAGACCTTGGGCACGTTCCTTGACCCTCTGTGCAGTGGGGTGAGTGGCTCCTGCCCACGCCTGGCAGAGTTGCTGTGAGGTTCGTGGGCACCAATGGACACGGAAGGGTTTTACTGTTAGTATGTGTCCAAGCGTGCATCTGGACGCTGCCATTTTTAGTCCCTTCGCTAGGAATTGGTTCCCTAGAGCTGTGCTGTCCCAAATGAAATAAAATTAAAAACCCAGTTCCTCAATCACACTGGCCCCGTTTCAGGTACTCAGTAGCTACGTGTGGCTGGTGGCCGCCATATTGGATCACACAGACAGAGGATATTTGCATCACTGCAGAAAGTTCCAATGGACAGAACTGTGCCAGAGTTTCCCCCAAAGGACAACCGGTGGGAATGAGAGGGAGTGATGAAGAGCAAGGAGGTCTGAGCATGGGTGGGTGGCGTGGATTTTTGTGGTTTGTTTTGCAGACCAGATTCAAGGATGGCCACCGTCTTTGACTCCTTCCCTGCTAATAGCCATGCTGGGCAGCTTCTCTGGAAACAATGTTTTCACCGTGAGATCAGGGAGCACAAGCGCTTGTCTCTAGCAGGAAGTGGTCAGAGCAGGCCAAGACCACAGGGCCAAGCTTTATCCCCCGGTGTGGCTGGTGCTTGGGTGGGCTCAGGGGCTGATAGAGCTTCTCTTTCCATCCCTGGCCCAGCCTGGTGGAGAGGGAATGGCAAGCAGCCGGGGCCTCAGTGCCAGGACGATGATGCCTGAGCTTGGTGCTAAGGGACCAATTAGCCAGTCATGGGGTGCATCTCATGACTCCGCTGCCAATCCACGGAGGCTCCCTGAGTCCCAGATCCTCTCCCACTGCAGGCCACGCCCCCGGGAACGCAGCACACCCAGGTCACCAGCACCAGCTAGTGCAGCTTGACTGATAGGCTCTTTGCAGAGGACAGGGGTAGAGGGAGATGCCCAGACAGCAGCAGGGACAGACTCAAGGGCGCACTCCATGAGGGGTCCAGCTGGGAGAAGACCTTCCAGAATTGACCTTCTCAGCCTTGCCAGGTAGAGTTCCTTCCTGCCCACTCCAGCTCTACACACAGCCATATTCGTGTATGTACCCAGACTTCTGGACAGCAGGCACCAAGACATGCACCTCCAGACCCACCCAGAGATGGACACAGACACGAACCCAGACATATAAAGTAGATGTGGCCACAGGCACACAAGCATGTTACACATGTGCGGGTACCCGCCAGCGCTGGCCAGAAATCCCCCTTTTCCTCCTTAACCAGAAGCCTTCCCTTAGCCAGTATTCGCTGTGTGTCTCCACACAAAAGCAGTCCTAGGGGTCTCCTCGGCCCTCCCTGACAACAAATGAGCCACCTCCCACCCCCACGCCACAGCAGGGCCACAAGCACCCGTGCCCCACACATGGGCTGGGGGACGTGGCCACCCAGCTGGACACATGACATCCCTGCTCTCATCCAGAGGCTCCTTCTCTCGGCACTGCAAGAACGTGAGAATGCAGCACCTGTTCTTGGGGCTCCCCTGGGCACACCTGCGGGCCCCCCCCACCGCCCCAGTCCCCTTGTAATCTTCCCAACAGCTTCGGTTTTCCCACCAGGCTTCTGGGGCCCTCCCCACCCTCCGGAGCAGGCAGGCAGCGTGACAGGTGACAAATCAGAAGTCATTCTCCCTGAACAGGTGTGTGCCAGGGCTGGGGGGGCAGGGCGGGAGGCCAAGCTTGGGGTAGGAGTTCCTAGAAGTCTGTCGAGCTTCAGAGTGTCACGGGCCCATGTCTGGAACCCTGTTTTGAGCTGTCAGCTCGTCGGAGCTGCCAAACACTGGGGGCGATTTCCTCCCCTGTTCCAATACTCAGTCCCGTGGCCACATTAACTTTTACGAATGTTAGCCACCCACTTAGGGCCAGGCTTTCCTCTCGGGCCAGAGTTTCATAAGGGATTCTCAGAAAAAGCCCAGTTCCCATCTGCTCAGCCCCATGTTTTCCTGTCCAACCAGTAGCTGCTGGCGGACTCAGGTGCTGGCAGGCCCAGGTGACCTGCAGCTTTCCAGCCGACTGCCTGGTCTGCCTCGAGGCTGGCAGGTTACCAGGAGCCTCAACCCCAGAGTGGGGGGAGGGGAGGGGAGAAGTCAATAAAGTCACCCACCCATCTCTGAAACCACGGGAAATGTCTGTGCCAACTCAGGGGATTAAATCTCTCCCTGCTTCATGCCCTTTCACAATCAACAGAGCAAGATTTATTAGATAATAACAGATCATTTCATTTTTATTATTATTTCTTATCGAGAGGCAAAATGGGAAGGGGCAGAGAGAGACTCTTAAGCAGGCTCCATGCGTGGGGGCCTGACTCAGAACCCTATCTCCCAACCCTGAGATCGTGACCCGAGCCGAAATCAAGAGTCAGATACTAGACAGACTGAGCCCCCCGGGAGTCCCCAAAACAGATCATTTAAAAATACCAATTTGAAAATGCTAACAGTTAACATTACTTACCCAATAATAGTTCATTTAAAAATAACAACAACTGCCTTTAGAATGTAAGGAGCAGCATAAAACACAAAGGCAGGCTCACGGATGCGCCCCAGTAGCCTAGACCAGGGTTTGGCACCTTGCAGACGCTCTGCGGGTCTTTGTGGAATAAAGGGCTCCCTAGGTGCTGAGCACTGTCTAAGCGCTTTTCAAACGTTAATTCATTCAACTTTACAATCGCGGGATGGGCGATATTATTCCCATTTTGCAGACAGGGAAACTGAGGCCTGGAGAAACTAAGTAACGTACCCAAAGGCACACATCCAGGAAAGGGAGGCTTTGTGCTCAAGCAGCCTGGCCCGGCTTCTGACCACCATCCACATCACTGCCTTTCTTTTTCTTTTTTCTTTTTTTTTTTTTTAAGATTTTATTTATTTATTTGACAGACAGAGATCACAAGTAGGCAGAGAGGCAGGCAGAGAGAGAGGAGGAAGCAGGCTCCCCGCTGAGCAGAGAGCCTGATGCGGGGCTCTATCCTAGGACCCTGAGATCATGACCTGAGCTGAAGGCAGAGGCTTAACCCCCTGAGCCACCCAGGCGCCCCACACTCACTGCCTTTCTTGATGGCAATGTCACGTTCTAGCATTTATGCTGCTTCATCGAACATATTTTTGTTTCATTTCTTGAACAATCATGTATTGACCTCTTTTTCTCCCACCGGACTACCGTTTCTCTGAAGCCAGGGGAGGCAGGTGTGTTTCAAACACAGAAAATGATTCCAGGTTGGTAGAAGGAGTGTGTAGAAGGATTTCCTTCCATCTCATGGCCTGTGTATCGTTCTCCAAATGGCTTAGGGATTCCTAAGGGTTGGAGAAGGAATGGAGGTGATGGACCAAAAGCACAGACTCCGGAGTCCAAATGGCTGGGTTTGAATCTTCATCTCCACCCCTTTCTAGCTGTGTTTACTTGGGCAGGTTACTCAACCTCTTAGGGCCTCAGTTTTGTCATGTTGTTGTCTGTTAAATGGGGATAATAATAGTTTTTGCCTTCTAGAGTTGATGTGAGAATTAAATGAGATAATTCTTGCTCAGAGCGTGGCACACGGCAAGGGCTCCATAAATGGCAGTTATTGTCACTGCTAATATGATGTTGGGGTGACTTCTGCTTGCCCTGTATCTGATGCGAAGTCAAGGCCGCCTATTAGCTCTTCCGCAGGCCACAGCCAGCAGTCTGTCGGCTGGCGCCTGCTGCAGGCATGACCCACTCCTCCCCATCTGTCAGGGTGATTCCTCCGCTGGTTCCGGTCAGAGCTCACAACCTACTTATTAGGTTAATTAGACGCGACACCTTTCTAAAGATACCCTGGCTCCAAAGCCAGCCCTAACATCTGGCAAAGGACCCCTGGGAATGACGCGCTCTCACGGGCCTCAGGCTGGAGCAAGAGGGGCCTGGTGGGGGGAGGGGCGGGAGGCGCCATCCCTTTCCTCTCTGGGATTATCTGCGGGCTTCTGAAGTCTTCTGTGGGTAGGACTGCCAGATAAAATACATACAGATGCCCAGTTAAATTTGAATTTTACATAAAGGCCAAATTTAGATCTTATTATAAGTAAGTCCCCAATACTACCCAGGCATGCTGATATTAAAAAAGTGTTTGGTGTTTGCCTGAAACTCAGATTGAGTTGGGTGTCCCTTTTCTGCCCCCCAAGGCTGGCAATCGCAAATCGGGGGCATGCAGGAAAGGGAGACAAGGAGGAGGAGACATGGGAAGGAGCAGGGGCAGAACTCGGCCGGGCCCTGCTCTCAGTGGCCCTGGTACCCGGGCTCCACTCTGGGCCTCCTGGGTCTGAGGCGGGAGTTGCCTGGGGACCGACTGGAGCTTCCCTCCTGGACTGAGGCTCTGCGGGAGGAACAGGGCACTGCTACCAACTGAGTTGTTTGCACTTCACCCGCTCCCTTGGGCACAGACCCCTTCCTGCTTAACATCCTGCAGGGCAGGACCAAGCACAACAGCCCTTTTCCCCTGAGGGAGGTTGACAGGCAATCCCAGGAGCCCCGTTGGTGAGGATGGGCCTGTAAGGCCCACAGAAGACCAATCCCTCTTATAAGAGGGTCCCCGAGAAGATGAGTGGCCTGTCCAATGTCACAAGGGGAGTCTTGCTGGAGGTAAGCCTAGACAGGGGTCTCTGGACATTTCATTCCCATTCCCCATGCCTCCCTGATTATCTTCCTGTGCCTGCTGGGAACAGTTGTCACCGGAACAATTTTGATCCTCAAACTCAACAAGCCTCCAACTAGACCCATCCTCTTCCTTCTCTCCTGCGCCCAGCTGCTGCGTGCGCTGCCGACCGACCGGCCACCCTGCCTCGCCTCCAGCAGCAGATGCAACATGAATCTGAGCGTGCCAGCCTCCACCCTCCCATCTTACAAATTCATCACTGGCTTCTTATTTTTAGGATCAAAACTGGCCTCATTCAATGGCTTACACACTTCTTTACCATCTAGGCCTGTCTGCATCTCCCACTGCTCTTCCCTCCCATGGGAATCCCTCCCTCCACCATGCAGGGGACCGACCTCCCTTCACTCCTTCCACGGACCAAGCTCTCTCTTGCTTCAGGGCTTTGCACGTGCTCTCCCACCTGCCCGCCTCCTTCCTCCCAGCCTGCCTTCCTCGGCTAACCCCTACCTGTCCAATCTGTCCATCAGACCTTTGTGTAGGCTCCGCGTCCTTCAGAAAGCCTCCCCTCGACCCTGCCAACCTTCTGAGGCTGAGGCAGGGTCCTCCCCCAGGCCCCATGAGGGCAGGGCCCAAGTTTAGCATTTTCCTAGCTACATCTATAGGAACCAGTGTGGTGCCTGGCTCGCTAACCATGGCTCCCTAACCATGACTCGCCGTCATGATTATAACTGCCTGGGTCCTGCCAGATGGCAAACACTGGGAAGAGAAAGGAGAGGAAGGGACCGGGAGGCTCAGCCGTCTTTCATTTCCAGCCACAAACAGATTTGCCTGGGTTGCTTCACAGGATTACTGATGCCTGGAAATCACTCCAGAGATTCCCATCCTTTCCGTCTGAGGTGAGAGCAAGCATATGGGTATTTTTGAAAACTCTTCAGATCTTCTGATGTGCAGCTGGGGCTTAGAGCCCTGGGTGAGTTCTCAGTCCAAGCGTGTGGTCTCAGCTCAGTAAATTCTGGCCGACTGGTGTCCAGGCCTACTCCTCCTTGTTGGGGGCGGGGCGGGGGGGGGGGGAAGGACGTTTGTAGCCATTTACCTCTCTGCCCTCAGATGCCCTTCCTTGAGGAATGGCTTCCTGGGGTGAAAACCACAGGTTCCCCTTCTGCCCAGCCCATATACACCCTCCTCATGGGGCCAGTCTGGCAACCCAATGTTGGATCTGTGGGGAGATAGCTAGGCCCAGAGGAAGGGGCAGAGGAAGGTGTAGCTCAGCAGGCTGGGTCCTCCATCTCCTGCCAGAGTTGGCTCCAGGGGAGGTCAGCTGTAAATATTTGCTGAGCACCCAGGCTGAGTCGGGTTCATTGTCAATGGCAGGAGAGCCAGTGAATCCCGTAACTGAGTCTGACTGAGGATCAGTCCCATATTTGGCCCTGGGCAGGGGCTCAAAGAGAAACTGGCTGGAGAGTGGAGGTGGCACTGGCTGTCATCACCATTAGTGCCTAAATCCACCTCCACTAGCATCTGAGCAAAGAGGAAGCTCTGGGTGCCACGTCCCCACTCCTACTGCCTTCAACATCTACTACAGCCCAGTGTGACCGGCGCTGTTGCGTCTGAATCTCCTGGGAAGCTTGCTCAAAACACAGGTACCTGGGCCCCAGCTCCAGAAATCTGATTCGGGAGGTCTGGGGTGAGGCCCAGTGCTCTGCATTTTCAGCCAGCTCCCCGAAGGATGCTAATGCAACAGGTGGTTGGCAATTTCAGTAGGGAGCTGCCTTTAAGCCCCACAACAATATCACTTTCCCAGGCTGGTTGATGCCTTTTGGGGGAAGGAAGGGGGTGACAGCGGCTCAGGGCCCCAGCCCTACCGGGTTCTGACTGACTCACTTCACAGTTACCCTTCCCCAAGTTTCTACGAGGGGCCTTGTGGGCACTGGGCTGCGTGATTTGTTCAATCCTCACCCCAACCAGGAAAAGCTGGTGTTATCCCCAATTTATAGACCATAAAAGGTCAAGTTACTTTTTTTTTTTTTAAGATTTTATTTATTTATTTGTCAGAGAGAGAGAGAGAGAGCGAGCGAGCACAGGCAGACAGAGTGGCAGGCAGAGGCAAAGGGAGAAGCAGGCTCCCCACAGAACAAGGAGCCCGATGTGGGACTCGATCCCAGGACGCTGGGATCATGACCTGAGCCGAAGGCAGCTGCTTAACCAACTGAGCCACCCAGGCGTCCCGGTCAAGTTACTTTTTAAAGTCACAGAGCAAAGAGAACTAACTTGGGGTTCTGGCTCTCAGGTTGCTCACAGACCCTGGGAGAGACTAAGTTGTACAGACCACCAGCGGCTTCAAGCAAATGAATCAACGGGCCAGGAGACGTAAATGCTAAGTGCTCAGCGAGTGCCGAGAAAGAAGTAGTTAATGCCTATCAGAGAATAGCAGGGGTGAGACCTCGAGGGAGGTGGAGGCACCGAGCTGGATCTTGGTAGATGAGCTCAACTTTGATATTCAAAGAAGGAGGGGTGAAGGGCTCCTGGGTGACACAGTCAGTTAAGCGTCAGATTCCTGATGTTGGCTCAGGTCGTGATCTCAGGGTCATGAGATCGAGCCCCGTCATCAGGCTCTGTGCTCCGCACGGAGTCTGCTTGAGATTCTCTCTCCTTCTCCTTCTGCCCCTGCCCACCTCTCTCGTAGATAAATAAATAAAAGAAGGAGGAGGAGGAGGAAAACCCAGGCAGAAAACACAAGGTGACTGACATCACGAGGTGAAGAAACTCACGACTGGGTGGACAGTGGGTGGGCTGATGGGCCCCAGCAGAGCGTGCTGGGAGGACATGGGTGTGACCACACAGGAAAGGTCCACCAAGGCCTCTTTATGTGGTGGGCACGGGGGAATGACCAGAAAGATCTGGATGGAGGACATAACAAGGCTGATCTGGCTTCTGGAAGGTGATTTTACAAGAGAAGTGGATGCTGATGAGGAGGCCAAGCAGGCAAGCATGGTGAGTGCCTCCACCTCTCTGGGTCAGTGGGTTCATCTCTAAAATGGAGACGATTGTCTCTCTCTGACATTTGTCTCAGGCTTGTTGTGAAGATGGAAGAAACTGGAAGATGGGACAGGGTGTTGGTGAGACCCCTGGCCCCGAGAAGGTCAGCATCAGGGGGTGGGGAGCCGTGTGGACAATGATGCACTTTGGCTGGAGACCCTAGAGGCACAGCCACATGGCACAGGGGCAGCCAAGGACGATGCAGGACCAGTGCAGGAGGAGGCATGTGTCACCTGAATCCACAGAGAGAGAGACAAAGAGAGGCAGAGACACAGGCACACAGAGAGAGTTCAAAGGCCCATCGGAAGCAGGACAGCAAGCAGACCTGTTTCTCCGCCTGCATAGACCTAATGGCCAGAATTTTGTTTCCTAGAGATCCTTACTGGCAGCAGCCTCTTCTCCAGCTGGAGAGACCTACAGGAGACACTGGGGCCAGAGGGGCTCAGGGTCCCTGGGCAAGAGGGATGTGAGGATGACCTGGTCCAGAGCGGTCACCGGAAGTGTCCAGTCCAACTTCCCACCTTGGCAAGAATCACTCCTGCCGTGTCCCCCAAGAGGGTTACCAACACTCCCCTCTCTCCAACCCTGCCCCAGCCTCTGAGTCTTATCCCTCTTGGGACCATTGCTTAACCCATGGCAGCAGCTTTAAGCCTCGCAACTCCAGGAAGTGAGTTTTTCAATCCTAATCTTCCCAGTGAACAAACAGCCTCAAGAAGTCCACACAACTAGCTATCGGAAAAGCTGGGATTCACACCCAGGCCTGGGATGCCAACGGCTGGGCTTTCACCCCTGTGTCATGTACCTACCACTCAGACAGGGGCTGGGCTGTCCTTCATAGACGACACATCTGGAGGGCAGAGCGCTAAGAAGCCTGCTATGAAGGCAAGGTGTGAGTTGGTGAGCTCACGGGGAAATGTTTCCTGGAGGAGGTGTGTCATTGTGGAGGAGGGAACTGGCAGGCCAGTCTGGAGGCCTTGGCCTCTCTGGGACCAAGCTCTGGGTTTGCTCCATTTCCTCAGGGGTAGGAAGTTATCTTTACAGAGGGACACAGCTCTGACCCAGGCCTGTTCCCTCCTCCTACCTGGATTCCTTTCGGGTCTTTGGGTGTGCAGTTCCCAGGAGTCTGGAAGAACACACACTGTCCCAGGACCTTTGATATCTACATATGTAGGCCACTTGTTCTCCACAGAGGCTGGTGTTGCATTCATGTCCCTCAGGGCCTCAGGCTGCAACGTCCCCAAAGTCCAATGTGTGGGCCTCACAGTGGATGGTCGAGTCCAACAATTCATACTGCTCAATGACACACCGGCCCTCATGGTGGAAATTTCCCATTTGGTGGAGGGACCACACCTGCGTTTTATATTTGTGTAACCAAAGGGCCCATTTGGTCATTTCCCCCCAACAAAGGGCAGGAGATTTCAGAAGAGCATGACTTTTTCTGTGGAACGACCACACGTTCTTTGCTCCCTTGTTGTTGTTGTTGTTGTTCTTCTTCTTCTTTTTTTAACCCTCCCGCCTTCTCATATCTTCATCAGTTCCAGGAGAGGCCACCATTCTCACCATCTCCCTGCCCAGCCGTTGCCTCAGTTCAGGCCTCCTCAGCTGTCTCTGTTCCACTGACAAGGGACACCCCATCTCCCAGGCCCCTGTTCTCTGAGCAAATTCTGTTCCTCTCTGTCTCACCGTACCCTGAGGCCAAAATTGTCCTTCTTGCTTTCGCTTTGGGTTTTACTTAATTTTTTCTTTTTTTTTTATTAAACTTTTTTCTTTTCTTTCTTTCTCTTTTTATTTTATTTTCTTTTATTTACTTATTTGACATGAGAGAGAGAGCACAAACACAGGGAGCAGCAGGCAGAGGGAGAGGGAGAAGCAGGCTCCCTGCCAAGCAAGAAGCCCGACGCGGGGCTCCATCCCAGGACCCCGGGATCACAACCTGAGTCAAAGGCAGATGCTTGACTGACTGAGGCCCCCAGGTGCCCCCGTTTTAGGAATAATTCTTGATTTCTGCCCTGGGAGACAAGTTCTTTCACTCCTCTGTGCATCACCTCCACTCCCTTCCTCCCAGCACAGCAATAGGTCATTTGGTTATGTCATTATTCACAGTTGACCTTTTATAACTATGTAAAAACTATGGCCAGCTGGACCACATAAGGGACTAGGATTCTTATTTTCCACCTTTTCTCTAGCTGTGGGTGGTAACCAGCTCCTGGGTAGTATCGGGCATCACCGCCCAGTGACAATCTGGCTCCACAGCCCCCAGTCACTGACATCATCAAACCAGACCCCAGCTTCTTCTCATGAAACCTTTGCAGTCAAGATAATGGTGACTACGAAGAACACATGGTGCCAAAAACCCACCTGTGCCTGCTTGCCTTGTGGGTCACTAAGCAGTCACGGCATGGTGCTCAGAGGTAGATGTCAGAGTGCGTGGGTTTGGATGCGGCATCTGCCCTCCGTGGCTGTGAGAACGTCAGGAAGTTCTATGTCCCTTTTGAGCTTCAGTTTCCTTATTTGTAAAATGGAATTAAAAGTTGGAACCTTTGGGGCGCCTGGATGGCTCAGTGGGTTAAAGCCTCTGCCTTCACCTCGGGTCGTGATCCCGAGATCCTGAGATCGAGCCCCACATGAGACTCCCTGCTCTCTCTCTCTCTGCCTGCCTGTCTGCCTACTTGTGATCTTTCTCTCTGTCAAATAAATTAAAAAAAAATTTTTTTTAAATCTTTAAAAAAAAAATTAGAACTACCTACTTTATGGGACTCTGACTGGGATAAGACGAGGTGATAAAGGCTGCATAGCACATGGAAAGGCAAGCAAATAGTGAGCATTCTTATTGCTACTAGCTTGGTTATTAGTAGGTATCCCAGAATGAAGAAACCGCATGCCCTCATTCTGTCCAGACTTGCACAGTGCGTAACAGTCATGTGCCTTGTCTCCAGGAGAGCCGACGAGCTGCTCTGAGGAACACAGTTCCTGAGAGCTATGTGGGGCCCCGGCCCAGTGCTGGAAGAGAGAGGTATAGACTGCTAGGATCCCTGTCACAGGGAAATGAATGTTTCCCCTGTTTCCATGGACCTCACTTCATTGTGGTTGGAGCACTGCCCCACAATGTGGGCCTCCCTCCTAGAGTCGCGCTTCCTCTCCTTCTTCCAGGAGAAGGCTGACCACCTGACCCGTCCCAGTTCCAGGATATTAAATCAGATCTAATATGTGCTAAATTTAAGAAATTCAAACAGGGGCGCCTGCGTGGCTCAGTGGGTTAAGCCTCTGCCTTTGGCTCAGGTCATGGTCTCAGGGTTCTGGGATTGAGCCCCGCATTGGGAATTTCTGCTCATCGGGGAGCCTGCTTTCCCTCACCCTCTGCCTACCTCTCTGCCTACTTGTGATCTCTCTCTCTCTCTCTGTTAAATAAATAAATAAAATCTTAAAAAAAAAAAAGAAATTCAAACAGTGCAGTGCAGAAGTGTATCACATACAATTAAACATTTTTTGGGGTGCCTGGGTGGCACAGTCAGTTAAGCATCTGATCTAGATTTGGCTCAGGTCCTGAACTCAGGGTCATGAGATCGAGTCTTAGGGTCACGCTCCATAGTCAAAGCAGAGTCTGCTTAAGACCATTTCTCTCTTTCCCTCTCCCTCTCCCTGCTGTGCTAGCATTCTCTTTTTCTCTCTCTCAAATAAATAAATAAATCTTAAAAAAAACCAAAAAACATCTTTTTTCCATCCTAGTGGTGGCTGCTGTAAACATTTATTGTGTTTTCTAGGATTTTCTTTTCTGTCCTTCAAAATGTGTGTGTGTGTGTGTGTGTGTGTGTAGAATTGATTCATACACCACACTCAGTTACATATACAACATACATATAGTAACAAAACGAGATCACACCATACATTGAATTCTGCTACTTGCTTTTCACACATGGACCACTTTCCAGGTCTATGTAGATATCTTTGCCAGCATGCTGTATATTTGGGGAGGGGCAGAGGATTGCTTCCCATTTTTTTTTTTTTTTTAAGATTCTTATTTATTAAAGAGAGAGAGAGGTGAAGTCCACAAGCAGGGGGAGGAAGCAGGCTCCCTGCTGAGCAGGAAGTCCAATCCCAGGACCCTGGGATCATGACCTGAGCCAAAGGCAGATGCTTAACCAACTGAGCCACCCAGGCACCCCAGAAAGCCATTTTTAAAATCGCATGTATAGAAGAAGACAATGTTGGAGAAGAGGATTTAGGAAGCTATTCCTTTTATCTTTCCTGAATACTTTCCTTTCCCTACTTTAAAAAAAAAAAATTAACATAGAATATATTATTTGCCCCAGGGGTGCAGGTCTGTGAATCATCAGGCTTACACACTTCACAGGATTGCTTCCCATTTTTACCAAGACAATCTTGTAATGAACACACTCTTGGGTATGTCTTTGTGTATTTGTGCTAGGATGTTGTAGAGCAGAGCCCTAGAAGGTGGGTTTCTACAGAGTGAAGATGAAAACAGTTCAGGAATGACTCACTGGTAACTTCCTTATCCACCTGCAAGACCATCCTTCCAGCTTCCCTATCTCCCACCTCACTTGCCTCCATCAAGCCACCACTTTCCTAGAGAATGTCGGATCTGGGCCAGGCTGAGACAACTGGAGCGCCTGTTGTATATGGCTGCGGTCGTCCAATCCTCCCTTGCTCTGAGTTCTTGTGGAAAACAAAAGGGTTCCAGCCCTTTGAGAGGTAGGGAGCCTGTGGACCCTCAGCCCACGACGGAGCCTGCATCGTCCCTCTACCTCCGAGGAGGCTAAAACAGCTTGCAGACCGGAAATGACTGCTTGCCCTCCTTTGGCCTTTCCACAGAGCTCCCAGTTTCATCAAACGAAGAAACTGAAACCTAGAGAGGAAGTGGTCTGCACGAGGCCTGCCCCTTGCCTCTGGGTCAGAATCTGGGTCTGTGGACATACAGGAGGCGGAGAGGGAGAGTATGGGTGCAGGAACAGAGCTGGGGAGGGGAGCAACATGGTAGGCCCTTCACTGAGTTATCCCAGGCAGCTCCAGTTGCCATGCCATGAGATCCAGGCGGTGCTTTTCCCCATTTTCCGGGTGAAGAAACTGAGGCAGATCCGGACGTCAAACTCGATCTGTCAAACAATTGTCCCCTGTCCTCCTTCTTCCTTCAACCTCCAGAGGCTGAGCTCTGGGCAGTAGCCTTCAGGTCTGGGGGTTCAAGAGAACCAACAGCCCTTCCAGCTGTTCCTCCCCACAGGGTTGGATTCCAGGAAAGACACCTGCTCTGTTCCCAGCAGGGCACACGCATGGAGTGTCCCAGCCAGGCTTCTGGAAGCCTCATCTTCCCACACACAGAGCCAGGGATACAGTCAGGCAGCCCAAGTGCCCCCACCCCCCATAGGATCGGAACACGGGGATCCCTGGTCTCCTCATCCCTTGGTGGGCTCTGCCGGTGACTTCTCAAACATCACATGGCAGAACAAGATGCAACTGGTTGGAAGAACTCCCCATTTCCTCCTTCCCCTTCCCTTGGCCAGTAGGCCAGCCTGTCCCCTCTCGAGGAGCCTCCCTAAAGCAGGGGCTAAGGGAACCCCGACCTGGGCTCTATCCGCTTGCCCTCTGGTCCATGGGAGCCGGGGACTCCTTGGGCAGGGCGTTCCTCCCTGGGACTCTAACCTCCCACTAAACCAGCAGGCCCAGTTGCCAGGCGCTGTCAACAAAACTCTCCCTACAGGCCAAGGCCTTGCTGGAGACCGAGAACAAGGGTGTCCAGGGAGCAGCCCCGGTTCCCGGGCTAGCTCTGAGGAAGAAGTGGGGCTAGCCGCCTTGGTGTTGGGAACCATCTTCAGGAAATGTGAACGCCTCCTCAGGTCTCCACACCTCCTTCCTCCCCTCACACCTCTAGGAAGGGTGGGCTACCCAAGCAGAGAGAGAGCCCCCTTTGGGCCCCAAGCAGCCAGGATGAGCCCTCTGAGGGGAAGCGGGTCTGGTGGATACCAAAACCAGCTCCTCCTCACCCGACCTGTCTTGCTTGGGTACAATTCATGGTCCCCTCAGTGGCCTCGAGCATCCACTCCTGCCCTCCCTCAAGCTGTTCTATGGTTTTACAGTCCTCAGTATTTTTTTCCTGATAACAAAAGCAGAATAGGCTCATTATTAAGCCTATAAATTAAATGACAGGTTTAAAGTAGTGGGTGAAGGGAGCCCCTCTCCCTGCCCTGGTATCCAGTAGGTGTGATAGGCTCACACTGCAGGGACTCAATTGGCAGCTGCTTCAAGGACGTTTCTTCGAAACCAAAACCCCTCATGTTGCCTCCATGCTGAAATCACTGCATGACTTCCCTCCACTCCCAGATAAAGAACATTCCCTCCCTTGGTGACAGGCCCTGCTGCCTCTCCTGTCCCATCTAGTGAGACCCTCCGCTTACTACCTTTCTGTCAGGTATCAGGTGTCATCTACACTGCCTTTCTGTCAGGCCCCTGGCCTCCCTCCCTCTCCTCTCTCTCTCCCTTTCACCACTCCCCTACTTTCCTTCCTTTGCACAGCCCGTATCCTGACCGTGTCCCCACCTGGAGAGCTATTCACCTAGGGAACCCCTGTTCCTTCAGATCCCAAGTGACTGCTTCAGAGAGCCCTCTTCTGAGCTTCCAGCCCGTGGAAAAGCCCTGCGCTCTGCCATCACAGCAGGAATTAGAAATTTGTACATGACTCTCTGATGGTCTTGCTCCCCAGCCAAGTCCAGGAGAGCAGGGATCTCTTCTGCTCACTATTGTCTCCTCGTGTCTGGCACATCATACAAGATCAACAAACAAAACTGAATTGGTGGAGGGATGTGTTCATACTAGTTCAAAGGCTAAAATTAACAACACAGGAAGTGACAGATGTTGGCAAGGGTGCAGAGAAAGAGGAACCCTCTTACAGTGTTGGTGGGAATGAGAGCTGGTGCAGCCATTCTAGAAAACAGCATGGAGGTTCCTCAAAAAGGTAAAAATATAATTACCCTACAACCCAGCTATTGCACTTCTGGGGGTTTACCCAAAGATACAAAAACAGTGATTCGAAGGGATACATGTGCCCCAATGTTTATAGCAGCATTATCAACAATGGGCAAATTATGGAAAGAGTCCAAATGTCCATCAAATGATGAATGGATAAAGAAGATGTGGTGTATGTATATGCCACTTCTTCCATACACACACACACACACACACACACACACACACACACATATATGTGGAATATTACTCAGCCATCAAAAAGAACTCAATCTTGGCATTTGCATGATATGGATGGAGCTAGACTGTATTACATTAAGTGAAATAAGTCAGAGAAAGACAAATACCACATGGTTTCACCCATATGTGGAATTTAAGAAACTACACAGGTGAACGTAGCAGGGAAGAAAAAGAGAGACAAACCAGGAAATAGACTGTTAACTAAAAGGAAGAAACTGAGGGTTTCTAGAGGGGAGGCGGGTAGGGGATGGGTCAAATGGGTGATGGGGATGAAGAAGGGCACTTGCCATGATGAGCACTGAGTGTTATACATAAGTGATGAATCACTAAATTCTACTCCTGAACCCAATATTACACAATATGTTAACTAACTAGAATTAAAACAAAGATTTGAAACAGCAACAATAAAATCCTAGTTCACTCATGGCTTACATGGATCCAGGACTGTGCTGGGTATGGGGGCTACTCAATGAAACAAGTCGAGGGCAGGTTCTCAAAGGTGGAGAGGGATGGGGATGGGGGAGGCAAGGGCTTGGGTAAGTGTTAGAATATCATTTTAAAGGGCTACAAGGGTGTGGATTTTGAGGTTACATTTGTGTGATATAGTTGTTATTGCCTGATTGTTTACTCTTCCCATTAAACACAGGACCCTGGAGAGAGGGGCCTTTGCTTCTACTTCCCTCCACTCCTCCCTGCAGCCCTCCCCCTTCCCTTCTCCTCACGTAGCCCAGGGCAAGGTCTACAGAGTGTGTTAAAAGGATGATGGATAGTTGGATGGATGGATGGATGGATGGATGGTTGGATGGACGGATGAATCAAGGAGTTGAAAAGCAAGGAGGTCCTCAGAGATCCCTTATCCACGTTCTGACTTTTACAATGAGGAAGCTGAAGTCTAGAGAAGTGGAGTGTATCTTTCATTACTTCCTCTCTTCCAGAATATCTGTTGATTTCTTCTCTTTGACCTATAAACATGTTGAAATGCCCTCCGACCCAACCCGACCCAACCCAACCCAAACAAAACAGCTCTTTCGCTCTTCCCTGCACATTTTCCCCGAGCTAGGACTCCCTCTTTCCTTCCTCTGCCAAACTTCTTGAAAGACTTACAAACTCACCCTCTGTACTTCCTCATCTGCCACCCCCAGACCTCTCAGTCTCTGCCTTCCACAGCAACTGCTGTGAAGTTGTCACTCACCAGGGACCTTTGGGCCCTGAGCCCTTCCTGGGCCCCAGGCAGTGTTTGGGGCTGTCACCAGCTCTTCCTCCTAAAACCCCTGAGGCCCTGCTTGGGGGTGGGGGTGGGGGTGGGGAGGGGTGGATCTCTCTTCCTGTATAGAAGAATGCTCTCTTCTGGGAAACTTTAATGGCTTCTCCCTCCCCCAGCATCCTCTGCCACAGTTTCAACCTTGGCCCTTTTGTTGCTCTCATTCTGAACTCAACTATTATTGGGTGCTTTCTGTGTGCCGGGCACCATCCTAGGCTCTTAGGTGTGTCACCCCCGTGTAATCCTGATGCCGACCCTCTGATGTGGGTGTGTTAGTTTCATCTGCACTTTGCAGAGGGAGAAGCCCAGACACAGTGAGGATGAGTAAATCGCTCAATGCCACATAGTTGGTAAGTGTGTCTTTGGGATTCAACCCTGCTCTTGTTATTTGTAAGTCTGTGCTCTTAGCCTCAGATCCACACCTTTCTCCTATCTGCCTCACCTACACTCGGGACTCATCTGGGTTCTTACATCTCCCAACTTACTGTTTTCAGAGGTGACCTTCCTCTGAGGCTTCAGACCGGCTCTTCCAAACACATGAGATTTTTTTCTTACATGTCCTTCCAAAATCTCAAAGCCAAACTCCTCAGATCTCTTGCCAGGTGGATCTTACCAGTCCTGTGCTCCAAACCTTGTGGTGGTTCCCCAGTGCCCATTGATCTAGGGGCAAAGTCTTCGCTGCCCTCACAGGCTCACCTGCAATACGGACCCGTCCCCCCACCCCTGTGCCCATCTGCCACGATCTTCTCCTGTTTCCTCCTGCTTCTGACTCTGTTTTCTGAAAGATCTAGTACTCCCTGCAGCTCAGAGAGGACCCTCCCCTGCCTGCCCTTCACTCATGCTCCCCTTGGCCACCAGAAACCCTTTGGATCTAGAGAATAGACTGGCAGGAAATAGACTAAACATGACTAGTGGTTACTTCCAGATGCACGGGATTCCAAGTGACTTATTTTTACATCTGTTTTCCAAATTTCCTGTAGTATGTTTTACTGTAGAATCAGAAAAGAACTTGTTAAAATAACTTAAAAAAAATTCTTATTCATCCACCCCTCCCACTTCCTCTTTCCTCTCTAAACCCCTTCTTGTTTCTTTGTTCACCTGAGGCTTCCCTAAAGGTCATGGGTGGGGCTGCCGTGGCCGCTTGGGAGTCAGGTGGCCTCCTGTGTAGTGCGATCCCCCTCGGCCCCGGTGGCCCCCTCCGCCCCATGCCCAGAGTGTACTGGACACGGCAGAAAGGTAGGAGGAACAGAGTTAAGACAGACACGTTTCCAAGAATATTCATCAAAGGGAGCAGAACGTTGAAGACTCATTAACTGCCTACCAGGGGGATCCCAGTTAAATGGCTCCTGGTCGGTCTAGGGGCTTGCCTGTTAGTCTTTAGGAAAAAGGACATGGATTCCAGCTGCCATTATGAACTAATTTTGAAAATTTGTCATCATTAAATGAAAAATAAAAGTTCCAGAAAACTGTATGTAGTTTGCTCACATTTACATAAAAAAAGGATAGAAACACACACACACACACATACACACACACACACACACGTGTATGCAGAGAGTATCTCTTGAAGGATGCCCCCCCCAAACTGGTAAAGCATTTGTTTCAGGGAAGGGACACAGGGGCCAGGAGAACTGGGTAAAAAGGATCAGGAGTTGGGATCAGTTGTTTCTGTTCATTTTAAAAAACTGTTTGCAGGGGTGCCTGGGTGGCTCAGTGAGTTAGAGCCTCTGCTTTCGGCTAGGGTCATGATCCCAGGGTCCAGGGATGGAGCCCTGCTCAGCAGGGAGCCTGCTTCCCTTTCTCTCTCTCTGCCTGCCTCTCTGCCTACCTGTGATCTCTGTCTGTCAAATAAATAAATAAAATCTTAAAAAAAAAAAAAAGAAAAAGAAAAACACAAGATTAAAAAAAACAAAAACAAAAACGTGTTTGCACATACCTTTGACAAAGAAGGACAACTTATGAAACGAGATGAGAATTTTGAGCCCCCCTCGCCGGCCCCTGCATTGAGTAAGTGGGTAGACTCTCAGCTTGGTCCCTCTTTCCGTCCTTCCCTCTGAGTGAACTGGGGAGGGGCGTGGAGAACAGACACCACCCAGCTCTATATCTGCAGATGGCAGGGGTCCCCTACTCCAGCAAGGACCCTGGGCATAGAGGCCCCATGAGCTGTTCTCCAGAGGGAGCTGGGGCTGTGAAATGGGAGCCTCCCCACCCAAAGCAGGTCATCACAGGCCTGTTTGTGTGAGGTGGGCATAAGCCCCTGGGCCCTTTCCTCAGACCAGGAGCACTAGCTAAGAACAAGGTGCTGTGAGCAGGCACCTGGCAGCCCCGCTCCCACAGGAAGTAGCTGTGCCCCGCACGTGGGGCGCACGGGCATGTGGTGGGAAGGACAGCTGAACCCTGGTGTCTCCTCTGTGAGGTAGGACACCCTGGGCCAGGCCTGAGGCCCAAGCGCTCTGGGAACCATTTATCTTCTCTAGCCCAGAAATCATTTACGCTTGGGGGTGGGGGTGGGGCTTTTATCTGAGCACTGCAAACCTCAGGTTTTGTTTGAGGACTGAGAATTTGGCTGGACCAAGAGTTTAGCCACCAAAGGAGAGGCAATGCAGACCCTTCTACCTCATTCTGTCCTGCTCCTCATCGGGGCCCACACACCTACCACCTTCCTCAGCCCAGGCTTTGTCCCTGCGGGCCTGCTATCAGTCACAGAGAGTCATAGACAGTCTTTGTCACCTAAGGAGACCAATTTGGCTGATAGCTAGAGCTCCCTGTGCCAGCCTCCCAAGCCTGTGGGCGGCGCACCGCACTGCTCAGGCTGGGCACGTGGCCTGGGACTCAGCCGACCTGGGTTCTCATTGCCGCGGCCACGTACAGGGCCCGTCCCTTCTGCCACCTGGGCCTCAGTCTCCTGACCAACAAAATTCGCCAGGGTTGCAAACCGTGCTCAACAAAACCCTGGCATTTGGGGGTGGGGGAGCTTTGTGGATTTTACCCATGCTCGATTCAAATATGGTTTCTAGAACGTATTTTAAACAACTCAAAATATTTGTAATAAGCATCAAAGTGTCGATTTAGAAGTGACACGTGCTTTTCACACCTCGGAGCCCACTTGTGTTCACACCGATTTCATTAGCAGCGCGGTAATATGTTAGCAGTTCGGACTTCGAAAATCGAAATGAACGGAGGGCACCTCTTGTCAACTGCCTGCACAGGGGCCCTGGGCTCGGTCAGGTTTTGTCTGGACAAAGGATCTGACAGGCATCAGGCTCTGTCACCGGAGAGGGACAGGAGAAGGGATCAAACTAGTGCTTCTCTGTGGGATGCCCTCTGTGTCTAGCCCCGACCCTGGGGTCAGGGTTGGGGGGCTCCCCAGCGGATCGTGGAACATCTTGAGATCCTAGTCAGAGCAGTGCTCCTGACCAACAGAGATTTGTGAGGCCAGTTCCGGAAGTCACTAGCAGGTGACAGCTCTAGGCTGATCTGGAAGAGGTAGGGACCGCTTTCAGCACCTAAGTGGAGGGACCAGAACTTCCCCGGAGCTGCTGTGAGCCATGGGTCAGGCACCCAGGCCTGGGGCCAGAAGCAGAGACTCATAATGCCAGGGGACACTTCCAAGGTGCCAGGCACCGTGCTGCCTATCACCTCCCCTGTGGGAACGTCTTGTTTCTCACAATTGCATGAAGAGGCTTAGCCCCATTTTACAGATGAGGAAACTGAGGCAGAGAGGGTTTACACCCCCCAAGTCCTGCAGCAGTGCCAGGAGTCAAACCGCAAGCCAGAATGGGGCCCAGGGACCTGCCTCTGCCCAGTAATTCAGGTGACCCACAAGGAAATCCTTCACTGCTTTGTACAGGGTTCCAGGTACTGGGATACTAGGCTGAGGCACTAATACTTCTGACCAGCGGTGGCCTTCTCATAAGCATTTCCTTTCTGCTGGCTTTTCATCCACGGCGTGGCTGTGGTTGAACGATGTCGGAGAGGGGTCTCTGACCCCTGGCACAGGCAACACAGGGAAGCACCCACTCCTTCCTTTGCTTCCCTTCCCCCACCAGTAAAGGGGGGAGGGCTGGACTTGACAATGTCTAGGTGCCCTTCCTGTTCTGATGTCCTGTGACCAATTGCCAGCCTGGGTGATGTGGGAGAGGTAAGGGGTTGGAGTGGGTCTGCTGGCTAGGGAGGCGGGGCTGGCTTCATGGGTCTGCTGGTGTCCAGATCCCACAGTCTTAGCTTCCAAGCAGCCACATCTCCGACGGCGAGGTTGTGGGAAAGGCCGCACAGGCACAAGACGGGGTGTATGGTGCACAGAAACATTAAAAACAACAATGAAGCCACCGAAAGCGACGCACAGGAATTCTTCACAATGCCAGCGATCAAACGCTGCCCTCGGAGGAGGGGGCTGCTCTTGCCCGAGCACTGCCCCTCGGCCACACTCGGTTACCTGAGTGACTGCTGGGCTGTGCAGAGGAAACAGAGGAAGAAGATGTGGGTACCCTGCTGGGGGCAGCAGCCCCCTGGGATGAGGTCCCCATCCAGTCGCACCAGCTGTGACAAAGAGCCACAAGGGAACGTGGTCTGGGTGACTGCGGAGCTCATTTACCTCAGGCTAAATATAGGTGCCTTCTCTGCAGCCGGTGGGTGACTCAGCGAGCCCTGGGAAAGCTCCTGGGCAGAGAAGACACGAGGCCCGGAGGCCTTGCTTTCCCCCTGAGTGCCGGAACTACAGGAAGGCTGATGCACGGGGGCAGAAACTGAGGATATGTTTTGCAACTCCTCCTGGGCGAGCTGAGTTCCTCCCGCTCCCCTCTCCAGACTGTCTGTTCAAAAGCCATGAGACTGCTGTTCCAGGCCCAGTCTTGTGCTAGCTTTCTCCCAGGGGCTTAAAGGGGGAGGAGAGCGGGAGGGGTGTGTGTGTCGGTGGGTGGGTGTTCATCCCCACCTGGCTGGGGCAGGGGGAGAGAAACAGGCTAGGCAGTGTCTATACAGTGGTCTGCCTTGGCCTCGGACTCCCACCCTGGCCCCCACCCACCTGCCATGAAGCGCAGGGGGGGCTGCTGATGCCCTGACCATTCTCTACGATGCTCTGTGCCCAGGGAAACGGTGAGTGCTCCCTTCTTCCCGTCCCAGGCTCTTCAGGAAGCAAGCACAGTCCTGGCCTTCTAGATTCATCTCCAGAGGCTCTGCGGAAGCTGAGGAGTGAGGCAGTCCTTTGGAGACTGACGGGCAGCTATCTGAGCAGACTGGTGGAATGGGAAGAGGCAGGACCAGGCACCCGGAGAGGTTTCTGCCAGTCGCTTGCTGTGTGACCTTGAGCAAGTCCGTTTTCCTCTCTGGTCTCCAGTTTCTCCTCTGTTTATCCACCTATCTAATCTCTTCAACAAATAGGTAGTAAATGCATACGCGGTCTGTGCTTTCCATGCTAGACACGGGAAAATAACCACGATGAAGGATTTCAAAAGTCCAGGGAGTCTCCACAGCTCTCCCTATCGAGCACTGGCACTGTTTTTCCATCCCCTGACTGCAGTGACCTTGTAACTTGCTTTGACTAACAGGATGCTACAAAAGTGACCAGTGACTTTCGATCTCGCCCTCTCGGAGCCCAGCTGCCACTTTGGGGAGGCCTAAGCTGGCCCGCTGGAGTGGTCACATGGGAAGGAAATGGGGTATCCGCACCAAAAGCCTCAGGCAGCTGCCAGTCACGTGCATGAGGCAGGTGGAACCCCCAGCCCCCAGCCCCCAGCCCCCAGCAGACTGACTGCAAACCGCGGGCAGCAGAGACAAGCCATCCCAGCCCGGCCTTGCCCAACTCGTCAACCCAGAGAACTGCGAGGGGTTTGAAGCCACTGTTCCAGAGTGTGTGTTACGGAGCAAAAGATAATCAAGGTAATTAACATTTTGACATACGGACCACTGTCTACGTGCCAGGAGCTGCATGAAATGTTTTACGTTTGTAATCTTTATTTCTCAGGTCAACCAGGTGAGGCAGACATTGTTACCTTCATTTACCCTTGACAGAGGAAAGCCCTGAGGCAGAGAAAGAGAAGGAACTTGACCAAGATGGCAGAACAGGTGAGCGGTGGAGCTGGGGTTGGAGCCCAGGCAGGTCAGGCTTCAGATCCTGTGCTCTTAGCCCCAACACTACGCAGAACCGAACAGCTGTGGTTCTTGCTCTCATGGAGTTGACAGTCTATGGGAGATGGCAGGAAACACACGGGAAGGGATATACAAGCACAAAGACTGGGAAGGAGTGTGAAGAAAGTGGGTGCTATGTTTAGTCCCAGGGAAGCCCTCTCTGGAGCACTTAGGGTGGAAGGGGGAGACTCTGCAAGAAATGCAAGTTCCTGGGCCTCATAGACCCGTTGGGGGCCCGGCCACTGTCTTTCCTTTTTTTACTTTTTAAAAAATATGCCCTCTGAGTGATTTTTCTCATCAGAGAAATTTGAGAAACACAGCTCAGCAGAATCACCTGAGAAGATTAAAAAATATAGCTGCCCAGCCCCCATCCTAACATTGTGATTCAGCTGGTCTAGAGTGAGCCCGGAAATCAGTAGCTTTAAAAGCTCCTGAGGTGATTCTAATGTGTCGCACGGGATTAGAACTGATTCTAGAAGATTCTACAAGGTCCCAGACTGTTTTTGTATATCTCTTAGGAGCCACCAGGATTACCTGCTGTGTATTAAACTGTTCTTTTGGTGATTTAATACTGTGGAGGGACGGCCTGAACTGAGCTTGAGGTAAACCTTTGTTCTGAGACTCACCCTCTTGAATGGACCACTCCTCACGGAGCCCCCAACAGAAAACTTTCCCAGGGCCTCTGTAGGGACTCTCCATAGCTTCCAAGTTCCCTTTAACTTCGATTTGTTTTAAAGTAGCGCATTCCTTTGACTGCTGGGAGAAGTTGTTTACTTCCCACAAACAAATGTCCTTCTTGGAGGCTGGCAAGACAGACCCTTGGTTTTTTGATTGTTTATTTTTTTAACGATGTATTTATTTATTTGAGAGAGAGAGAAAGAGAGGGAGTGGGAGGGGCAGAGGGAGAGAGAACCCTCAAGCAGACTCCTGGCCGAGCGTGGAGCCCTGTGTGGGGTCCCATCCCAGGACCCTGAGATCATGACCTGAGCCGACATCAAGAGTTTGACTTAACCAACTGAGCCACCCAGGTGCCCCAGCAGACCCTTGGTTTTCTCTCTTTTTCTGACATCCCAGCTCAGGGACCTCTGGGGCATAGATTCCCCACTGTGAGGAGAACAATGGCATCTACGGTGTGGCAAAGAGAGGAGACGTGTTGGTACACGGACAGTTTCTTGTCTGGTTTCTTACTCTTCTTCCAAATGAGGCAGGAAGACCACTGGGGGTTGCTCCTGCTTGGTTCAGGCAGAAGACTATGAAAGAATCCACCCTCGGCTCGGGGCCTGCCGGGCTCAGGCCTGGAGAAAGCCTGCTGGAGGCTGGAGGGCAGAGAGGGACCGGCAGAGGCCCCGCCCGGTGCAGCCCCTGGGGAGCGGGCCGCATGGCTGGGACGAGCGGAGGTGGTGTGCGGACAGCACAGGTGCGAGCTGTGCCACCCAGGAGCCTCGTTTCCTCATTCTGCAGTGTGGGTAGTGCTCGAGGCTGTGGGGGTGGAATGAGAACTCAGAGTTCACAGCAGGGCCTGGGCCCAGGAGACACTCTCCAAAGGGGTTTTCGTTCCTCTTCTTTGGGACAGACCCAGAAATGAACTTGACACTCTTGAGGAAGACAGAGCTTATTGGGGGAGACCCCAGGAGAAAGGTCCTTTTGGGGCTGGGACAGACCCTGGTGACTGTGGCCCATCCCGGAGGCCACAAATCTCCCAGGAGACTCCAGGAGCTGGGAGGTCCACGCTGCCCGCCTGGCCTCACATTCAGAGGGCTCTCTGGGCAGCTCTGGGGGGCACGGCCTGCACTCACATGGGGCAGTTGGTGGCCCAGAGGAGGGGCTGGCAGAGAGAAGGCGTGAGGCCTGACCTGTGTGGAAAGAATGATGAGAACGAGGCTGTGACTCATTCCCAGGCTACTGCTCTCAGAAAGAAAGGATCTGCTTGGGGGCGTGCCTGGGAGGGAGCCAGGCCAGAGGGTGCAGTGAACAGGGCACTCTAAGGCCTCGGCACTCAGGTAGAAAGCGTCCTGGGAAGGGGCCAGTTTAAAAACACATCTGCACTGGTGGTCTCTGCCCTCTTCTAACACATCCTTCCAGCTGGAGGCAGTGGTGGGAGGCCCCACCAGCCAGGTCAGGCAGGATGCATTCCCTGAGCCCTGGGCGGGGGGTGGGGGGTGGGGGTCCTGCTTGGGCAGAGCCAGCGTTTGCCATCATGTTTGGTTCTCTTGACCCAGTACTGTCTTCCCCACCCACCCCCTCCTCACTGGGCCGGCCAGCGGCTGCTACCAGGACAACTTCTTCTATATGGCGCAGATAGTTTTAAATAGTGCGGAGGTAGGAGTGCCTGGGTTGAGCGACAGACTCTTGGTGTCAGCTCAGGTCGTGATCTCGGGGTCCTGGGGTCAGGCTCCACATCAGCCTCCACGCTCAGCAGGGAGTCCGCTTGAGGATTCTCTCTCCCTCTCGCTCTGCTCCTCCCCCCTTTGTGCACTTGTGCGTGCACATAAAAGTCCATCCATCCATCCATCCGTTAATCGTTCAGCGGTATTTACGGGCCAGGAGCAGTGGCTCTGGGTGTCAATTTGTATGTGTTAATTTGCATGGAGGTAGGTAGGGCTCTGAGGAGGAAGTGTGGTGAGTAGTAAGGGTGGGGCAGGGAGAGAAGCAAGGGGCCCAAGTCTAACCTTCTGTATCATTAAAATTTTGATTGGAAGTAATACAAAACCCAGTGTTTTGCTTAATGCAAACCCAGAACGTATTGGCCTTGGAAAGGAAGTGCAAGGGAGTGGGGTTGGCTTCTGACAAGGCTTTATCGGAAGCTTGAAACAGTTCATCAAGACCTGGTGCTCCCTGTCATCTCTGGGCTCAGCTCTTCTCCAGGTAACAGCCCCGGCAGGGGCAGGTTCCACACCTTGGGGGCAAGACGGCTGCAGAAGCTCCAAGCCTCACACCCTCTCCCCAGGGCAAAGAACCAGTCTGCCTCTCTGAGAGCCTGAAATTCTGGAACTAAGTTTCATTGGCTTTGATAGGCCTGACTTTGGTCATGTGCCCATCCCTTAACCAGTGACAGCCAGGGGGATGGTGTCTACTAAGGGGGCGGGGGCGTGGATCTGTGTGGGACCGGGAGCATAGGGAGCTTGGTTGTGGTGGGGTGGAGGCAGGTTCGCTGGAATCATGCGTGACCTGAGTAGAGCCCGTTACTGTAAGTGAGTGAATGGGGTCAGGCTGACAAGGAATACTGACCCTTTACTCTCTGCAGAGAGAGGGCTTCAGGGAACAGCTGAGAGGTTTCTCTGGAGTCTGGGCTGCAAACTGAAAGAGGGGCCTTCTGCCCATTTTGGCTCAGAGCACAGAACCACATTGTGCTGGGGAGAACTGAGGGCCTGCCACCTAGGCCAGCTACAGGGCTCATAGCCTTCCAGAGAAGCAGGGACCTCATGGAGTACCCCAGGCTGTGAGAGATGAGGTCCCTGCCCCTGCTGCCCAGTACCTAGCAGACAACAAGGAGGTCAGCAGAAGAGATATCCAAGGGACTTGCAGAGATGGTGGGGGGTGGGGTGGTAAGGTCCACTGAGGTCCCCTATGGGAGAAAAGGGCAGCATCCCTGACCCTTCAGTCTGGGGGTGAGAAGATTTGGATGCTGGTCATTGCCAGACTGTTTGTTAGCTATATGGCCTTGGGCAAGTCCGTCTCTCTTTCTTGGCCTCAGTTTACTCCTCCGTAAAATGGGAGTGTTATCAATCACCTCAAGAGTTGACGTGGGAATCAGGTGAGCCAGAGCAGATGAAATGGGGAAAGGCTGAAGTGTGCCTGTTAACCCTCTTTATCCTGGTTCCTGGAGATCCGAGGGGGGGCCCGAACATTTGTACCTGGAGGCATTCGCATCAGGAGGAAAAGCCGGGAAAAACAAGCCCCACGTGTGCCCAGTGGAAGCTGGTGGCCGCAGACACCTGGGGGCCAGGCTGCCAGCCAGAGATGTGGGAGGCTCTATGGGCCGCTCCCCTTCCCTGCCACTGAGTCAGAGGAAGGGACTCAGGCTGGGCATCAGCCCTGCAGGTTCTACCAGTTGCTGGCCAGAGAAGGGAGGGCTGGAGAGAGAAGGAAAACACAAACAACCTCCTCCCGTGGGCCTCCCCACAGATGCCAGTCCTCCTCTTCAGCCCTGGAGGAGTGTTCGTGGGCCCCAACCCACACTTCCTCCTGGCCTCTCCCCAGAGCCCAACAGCAGGGCCCTCTGGGTGGGGAATTGCATGTTTCCCAGAATGCAGCTGGTCACGGGGACCCAGGCCTCTTCCCACCTCTGTGGGTAGCTCAGACCATCCATTCTCCAAGGCCTGGATTCTCCCCTGTACTCTTCCCAAGCTGCTATCCATACCAATCACTCCCACTGCCACAGGCTGGCCTGCCAGATTCAGCCCCTTGGAGAAGCGATGGGTGGAAAGATCTCTCTGCCTTGGTTGGCCTTTCAGTCCACCTATGAATCAGCTGGTATTGGAGAGAAACACTTCTTTTCCATATTTGCCCCAGGCTGGGCAGCTTTGCTGTTCTTTGCTGAAGAAAGGACATCTGTTTGGCCAGTACTGGAGGCCCCCAGGTGTCTCAGACTCTGTCCATAGGGAATAGTCATTTTGGTGGGAAAGGCATGGGGGATGGAGTCAGTTAGACTGGATTGTAGCACCTGTGCTGGTCAGTTATGTGATTTGGGACAGGCTAATTTGCTTCTCTGAGCCTCAATTTCCTTATCTGAAAACAGTATGGCAATGCCCTGTGGGTTGCTGTGAGGACTGGAGATAAGAAGTGCAAAGCTCCTAGAAGGGGTCAACAGATCAACCTTCCTGTCCTTGCACACCTTATCACATGTTACTTTCATGTTTCATTCCCTTCTGGAGCCAAAACGGTCAGCTTGTTTGTTCTGCAATCATGTGTCAAGAGTCTACTTTGCACCGGGCGCAATTACCTTTATCTCCACAGGCCTGAGAAGTTGGTGCCAGGAGCTCATTTGATACAAGAGGCCACTGTGGCTTGGAGAGAGTAGGAGTTGGAAGGCTACCACGTGATAGAGCCAGGAGTGGGTGCTGGGTCTCCAAGAACTTATGGGAACCCCATTCCTTGTCTTCCATGGACCGTTGCTCTGCCTGGAATGTACTTCTACCTCGGTCTTGTTCTTTCCATTGCCTCCACAACACCTTCTGATCAGTGAGGACACTTGTAGTTGCAAGTGATAAGAATTCCATCCCAAACAGGCTTAATTAAAAAAAAGGGGGAAGGGAAAAAGGAGGGGGAAGGGCAAAGGGGGAGAGAGACAGGCAGAGAAGCAGACTCCTGCTGAGCCTAGACCCTGACACAGGGCTCGAATCCGGGCTCAATCTCATGACCCTGAGATCATGACCTGAACTGAAATCAAGAGTTGCACACTTAACCCACTGAGCCAAATAGTCACCCCCCAATAATATTCTTTTTAGTCTAGAATCTTAAAATGAGACTCACATCAGGTGATTAGTTATCCTCTGTCTTGTCTTTCTCTCATGACAGTGACTTTTTTAAAAAAAATTAATTTTTATTTTTCTTAGCGAGGGAGAGAGAATGAGCAGGGGGAAAGGCAAAGGGAGAGGGAGAGAGAGAATCTTAAGCAGGCTCCACATTCAGTGCAGAGCTCAGCACCATGCTTGATCTCACAACCTCGAGATCATGACTGAGCCAAAATCAAGAGGTGGATGCTTAATGACTGAACCCCCCAGGTGCCCAATAGTGACATTTTATTAATTTTTTATTTTTAAAAAGATCTTATTGATTTATTTGAGAGAGAGAACTAGCAAGCAGAGCTAGGATTGGGGGAGAAGTAGGGATGGGGGCAGAGGGAGAGAGAGAAGCAGGCTTCCTTCTGAGCAGGGAGCCCGATGGGGGGCTCCATTCCAGGACCCTGGGATCATGATCTGAGGCAAAGGCAGATGCTTAACTGACTGAGCCACCCAGGTGCCCCTCAGCAGTGACATTTTAAGGCATCACTGCCAATTGTTTCAGAGACTGTCCTTTACTTTGGATCTGGCTGTCTCAGAGTTAGAATCAGGTCGAGCATTTCTGGAGGCGAGAATAGTGCATGGGTGATGTTCTCACTGCATCATACCAGGAGGCTTACAATGCCCGTGGGGTCCATTACTGGCAATGCTAAGTTTGCATGGTTGGTGGGATCCACCAGATGTCTCCATTTTAAATATCTTTTCCTTGGAATTCTCTGGGAACTCTAGGTTGGGAAGTAGCAAACTAGGGCCCAGGTGTCTAATGTCCATTTTATGGATGAAGAAATGAAACGTAAATACCTGAAGTAGCCAGATACTCAGTGGCAGGACTGAGGCTGGCTAGAACCCAGGTGCTCCTGAGCACCGCCCCCCTAGCTCAGTGCCCACCTCAGGCCCTGCCTCTGACCCTATCTGCACAGATGCTAAGAAGGGTTCATCCTTGAGCCTTCCTTGGGTGAGGGTCTGTGTGTGGCGTGTTCTCAGCCCAAGAGTTAGTTTCTGACTGGGGGTAGGACTGAAACACCAAAGTTAGGCTGTGTGAGGAGCCACAGCCATGCTCCACAGACACCAGGCCCCAAACACCGACATGAAGCAACCTCTAGAAGCCATCTAGTTCAACCCCAATCTCCCGAAGAGGAGGTGGGAGCCCCAGAGTCATGAAATGACCTGTCCAAGGGCTCATGAACTCAAAATGCCTTGCAGTGGGTGGGGGTGGTTAGACCCTCTGCCTAGGAAGGTCTCGTGGAAGGGCCATGGGTGGGGAATGGTCACAGCCCGGTTCCCAGAACCCGAAACGAGGTTTGTTGAGGACACCCGGAGGTGACTGTCACCTGGCCCTGGCTGATATTTGCCAAATTCTGGAGACCAGAGCCCAAACCAGAGTCCCTGGTACTGATGGCACTAGCAGGGGAAGAGTCCGGTGAGTCTGGCTTGTCGTTCCCCAGAGGCTGCTTGGCACACTTCCTTCCGGGAGGCCTGGGGCCACATTTTTGTTCTTTGAATTTATTTCCTGTCCCCCCTGCAGACGAGTCCCTCTCCCTTATCCCCTTGGCCCATTCTTTCTCCGAAGGGACACTGCATCATTTGTTGGCCTGTGTCCTCATAGTTGTAAGAACTTATCTGTCAGGTCATTTCTGACATCTCACAAAGATGGCCTTGTTTCGAGTCTGTTCCCAAATCATTTCGAGCCTATAATCCCAATAGTCTCTGGGATTGGACTGTTGCAAAAGATTCATACAATCATTCCACCAAGTATTTGGGGACCACCCGTTAAGTGCCAGGCTCCAGGGACACAATGGTGAGCAAGATGATGAAGGACTTACATCAGGAAAACCACGTTACCCAATACAGCTTATATACGGGACTGTAGCTGGGGGAGGGGGGCGAGGAGTGGGTGGGGCCTGGGGACCAGTGAGGCCACTGTTGCTCCAAGCCCCTCGGAGGCCTTGGTGGCCAGATTAGGGTGCTGGCTACAGGGTTAAAGAGAAGTGAACAGATCTAAGTAGACAATGTCAAGGGGCTTATTGGCAGACTGAGGCAGACACCACATACTACTTAAGGGCACCGGGTCTGGGACTGGACTCACCCACTGTCTAGCAAGGTACATAGTCTGTCCAGGCCTCAGTTTCCTTGTCTGTAAAATGGTGATGATAACTTTACATCACAGGATAATAGGTTGAGGAGACTGAGCAGGTAAAGCCTAGCTTCATGGAAATCAGGTGCTGCTCCTGAGTTGGAATTAGAGGAGGGACGGGGGACTGGGGGTGGGGGGTGTTCTATCCCATTGGGGATTCTGGGTTCTAAGGACCCTGTGTGATGCATCTAACTGGAGATGCTCAGCAGGAGATTGGAAGTTGGGTCCCAGGCTCCAGAGGAAAATCTGTGCTGGATTTTCCATTTCATTTAGACTTTTTCTGATTCCTTCTTTTAAATGTAGGCTGTATGGGTCCCAGCCTCCCTGCATGGCTTACAGGCAGTGATGGAGCTGGGGCTAGAACTCAGTCTCCTCTATCAGAAATCCTGCTTCATCAGGCTGTGCCCTCTACTCCAAGAGTCAACAGCTTCTATATATCAACTCTTCCTACTATCGTGTGCTATGCTGAGCGTGTACCTAGATTCTCTCCTTTGGACTTTGTGACTCCCTGAGATAGCTATTATTATGAAGGAAAAAGCAGAGGGGGGCTTCAGGAAGTTAAGCGTGTTGCCCAGGATCCCAGTGTAAATGACCAAGGGTCTGCCCAGCTTCCATGCCCACACTTGGAAGCTTATATTCTAGGGCAGCACTGTCCAGTTGAACTTTCCGTGACAACGGAATGTGGAATTTGCACTGTTCAATAGGGAGCCGCAAACGACGTGTGAGATAAGGAACCGAATTTTTTTTTAATCTTTTTTTTTTTTTAAAGATTTTATTTAGTTATTTATTTGACAGACAGAGATCACAAGTAGGCAGAGAGGCAGGCAGAGAGAGAGATAGGAGGAAGCAGGCTCCCTCTCTCTCCCTGAGCAGAGAGCCCGACGCGGGGCTCTATCCCAGGACCCTGGGATCATGACCTAAGCTGAAGGCAGAGGCTTTAACTCACTGAGCCACCCAGGCGCCCCAAGGAACCGAATTTTTTTTTTTTAAAGATTTTATTTATTTATTTGAGAGAGAGACAGTGAGAGAGAGCGTGAGTGAGGAGAAGGTCAGAGGGAGAAGCAGACTCCCCATGGAGCTGGGAGCCCGATGTGGGACTCGATCCCGGGACTCCGGGATCATGACTGAGCCGAAGGCAGTTGTCCAACCAACTGAGCCACCCAGGCGTCCCAAAGGAACCGAATTTTTAATTTTATGGTCTTTAAAATAATTTATTAGTCACCTGTGGGTAGTGGCGGCTGCGTTATACAGCACTATCCTAGTCCTTCCTGAAGGTCAAGAAAGACTTAGAACTTCTCCTCCTGCCTTGTTGCCATCGAATGGTTCGTAGTTAGGGACAGGATCCATCTTGTGCAAAGCGTGGTTTCTGCCTCAGGCTACTGAGCTCCTCAAAATAGTAAGGCATTCTAGCCCTCGAGGGTTAAAGAGATATTTCCTGCTGCCCACGGTGTTCAGAGGCACCAGATGGGAAAGTTGGATGGTGTGGGAGGTGCGAAGGCCCCTGGTGGCTTCTGCAATGGGGAAGGGAAATGCCCTTTTGTGGCATCCTGGAATGCCAGCCTCTGGGCTGGCAACCCAAGCAACAGGCTGTTGCCTGGGAGACAAGGAGCCCTGAAGACATCTCCTGGGGTGGCCAGTCTGAAGCAGGGAACACCCCTGGGAGATAGTCACTGGAAGCAAAGGGATGGCTGAGGAGAGGACCAAAGCGGGCTGGATGGGGCAGCAGGGGCAGCAGGTGGGGGGCACTGGGATGGTGCCAGGCTCAGTGCAGATGGCATGACTGAGGGGGAGGGGAGGGATGGCAGTGGCGGATGGCAGGGTGTTGGGGGGGCGCTGCACAGAGAGTGGGCACCCAACAGGCTTGCTCAGAAGCGGTGCCCGTGATCCCTTGTCTATTTAGAAGTAAAGACCCTTCGCGTAAACTAATTGCCTGTGCCCTGCCACCGTCAGCAACAGCCTCATAAACCTGAGGGATTAGAGACCAAGAAGAGGCTTGTTACCGTGGGAGCAGCACCTTCTGTGGCTGCAACAGTGCCACAGTTCCCCTCCTTCCCCCAGCAGGATGGTTTTCTAATTACATCTAGCCAGGAGCACCAAGTGTGTTTCCCACTGCATTTCGTTTCTGGGCCTGTTGAATGCAGAATTAATTTTTAATCGCCCTGGAGGTGTTGAGTTTAATTACTTAGACTGAAAATGAGAAGGAGAATAAGATTTGGAGGGTAACCTTTTGGGGGTGCTTGTTGGGAATGGGAAGCACACGTATTTTCAGAAGGCTGTGGAGGAGCATGTCTTGGCTGTCCAACAGGCCTGCAGTACTCCCACCTCCACAATAGACAGGGTCAGCAAATGAGGTTTTTGGGAAGTAGACCACAGAGAGATCAGGGGCAACTAGAAAAGGGACCCGTGCAGCAGGCTGTGGCAGGGGACGTGGGGTGTGGAGGGTAGTGTCCACTAGTGGCTTCACAGGTCTGTGGGGGTGGCTTGGTGTTGAATGACGGCAGCGCAGTGACTCCAGCTCTGGGTCACAGGGAGCTATGTGGCGGGGAGCCACAAAGACTGGACAGTGCCAAAGAGAGTCTGGAGGGCAGGGACCAGGTCTGCAGTGTTTTCTGGGTTCCCTTCCCAGTGTTTCTGTAGCTTTGAGTACTGTGGTTTCCACTCCTGGTCTTCGATCCCTGCTCTCGATCTAGCCCTCCTGGCACTTACCTACGGACAGTGGGGCAGATAGTCCGTCGGGTGGGAAGCTGCAAGAGGGCAGGTGCTCTAGCTCAGAGCCGTGGTTGCTGAGGTTCACTGTGCCAGGCCTGGGGCCCAGCTTTGTGTATCCATCCATCCCCGCTTTATCCTCCCAACATCCCATGGGGGCGGGGGGTGCTGTATCTGACGTGCTTCAGGTCGGCTGATGACGTTCTGTGCGCCCAACGCTGGAGACACAGCATTGACTTCACAAATACCCTTGCCTTCCTGCAGCTTTCATTCTACTGCAAATGTCCAAGTAACAGTTCAGACTGGCCGGCACAGCGGAAAACACAGGTAGGCTTATATAACTAAGACAACAAAGGGTCTGTCTTAGACATAATGGGAGCCAGAAGCTCAGGTGAAGTCACTGAGAATCTTTTTTCTTTTAGGGTCTCTCACTTCTGCCTTTTTTTTCTTCCTTTGCTTTTTTTTCCCTCTCAGGCAGGCTCTTCAGGTGGTGACAACATGGCCACAAGAAACTCTAGGCTTGCACCCCAACAAGCAAAAAGAGAGCCTTTCTTTCTTAATGGGTCCAGCAAAACCTCTCAGCCTAATTCTCATTGGCTGGATTTAGTCACATGTACGTATCCCCTGAACTCATCACTGAGGCCTGGAGAACAAGATGCTGTAATTGGCAGGGCCTGGGGCATGTGCTCACTCCTGCAGCTGGCAAGTGAGATCATTGCCAGGAGAACCAAAGGAATGGGGACTAGTGGTTTCCCCAGAGGAAGTCATGGTGCAGCAGAAAAACAGAATAGCTCTCCTAGCCCCCACAGGAGGGGAAACTGAGGTTATGAGATAGTAAATGACTTGCTCTAGAAAGCAACTGGTATATATGTCATCCAGAATTTGAACTTAAGTCTCTTTGACTCCAACATCTGAGCTCTGAACCCCAATCCTCCATTCTCTCCAGGGCCTCCTGTGGGGTAGAGGCAGTGGGTGACAGCAGAGGGGCTCTGGAGTCCATCAGACCTGGGTTAAATCCTGGCTCTGTCATTACGTAAATAAACTCTCTGGGTCTCAGTTTCCACCTTTGTGAAATGGGTTTAATGACACTTACCTCACAGGGTTTTTGGGAAGATTACATGAGTCAAAGGACGTAAAATCCCCCGGAAGAGAGCCTTGCTCATGCTCAGCGGGAACTGAATGACTTTTAAAAAGCAAATCATATGGTAGGAGCTAAAGAAAATTTTTAATGGCTGAAAGGATGACATCTCTGAGCTTCCACGTTCTTTCAGGCTTCCTCAGCTGTTAGATACGTCCCCGAATCTCCTTGGTACTAGGGTGGGCAGAAGGGAAAAGCAGGAGAAAAAGGAAGTCAGGGAGAGTGGGAGGGCTTCTCTTCCTACCATGAGAATAAGACCCAATTTCCGGTCTGTCATTGTCAAGGGAAACGGAAATCCTGCTCCAGGGCCGGAGGGAAGCCCCCACCCGATCTCCACAGATGAGGGGTGGGGATGTGCATTCCCATGGGGAGGGTGGGGAGGTGGGAGCTCCTCCTTCCTCCCTGTACCCTGCTCCTCTGATCTCCCACCCAGGTCCTCCCAAGAGAAGAGGCTACTGGAAAGCCTCAGGAGTGTGTAGACTTGGGTTCCTGTGTGGTGAGCCTTCTTGGTGACATCCTAATCCTGATGCCTGATCACATGCCTCCCCCCAAGCCTTACCTTCACAGCGAGCCGAGGTCTCTGAGCAGAGCATGGCAGCCACGAGGGTAGACTCTCAAGTTTGGATGGCTTGGGTTCAAATGCTACTGTGCTCCCTGTGCAGTGACAGTATGGCCTGTGGGGATTGCCACCAGTCGCTCATCTAGTACACCCCACTCCCATCATCTCCAGGTGGGTGTTGGTAAACACACATATACCACACACACGGATGCACACACACACACACACACACACAGCACACCGCATGCCAAACACACACCCTTCCTTGGAGGGACAGCATGTCCTGCCCCAGGTGATGGATTATGACTGGTCTAAGCCAAGGACTGACAAACTACGAACTGAGAGCCAAATCTGACTGCCTCCTGGTTTTGTATGGCCCATGAGCTAAAATGGCTTTTGAAAAAAAAAAATCAAAGAAGAATATTTTGTGACACGTGAAACTGACGTGATATTTGAACATCAGTGTCCATAAAGTTTTGCTGGAGCACAGCCCTACCCGTTTGCTCCCGGGTTTCGCACTGCCAAGGAGAGTGGAGTAGTTGCAGCAGAGACTGCATGGCCCCCTCTAAAGTCTAAAATAGTTCCCCTCTAGCCCTTTGCAGAAAATGGTGCTGATCCCTGGGCTAAGCCAATCATGGCAATCCCGCTCCCTTTTCCCAGCCTTTCTTGGGGCTAGCAGTGGCCACATGTTCCCATTTTTTCCAGAGAACAAAGCAGAAATCTGTTGGGGAGATTTGTATAAAAGCATTGCTTTTCTGAGGGAAGGGAGTAGAAATGGCTGGGACCTCCCCTTCTTGGTACTTTCTGCCTGATGCGGGGGTGTGCTGTCTGGAGCCCACACAGCCCTTCTCTTTCAGAACTCATTTCCTGCCAAGCGACAGGAAACTGAAGGTCACGAGTCCAGCTGGGGGCGGGGGGGGGGGGGGCGGTGGTGCTGGCTGGGGTCCAAGCAGGGGGGAGGTCCACCCTGGCCATCTGCCCAGGAGCCTGGGCTACTTCTCACCTAGACCAGGTTTGGGCCCAGAGGGGTGGCCAGTCACCTGGGCTGGACTGAAGAGGGGTCAGCCCTTCCCAGGAGCTGGTCCATGTGCCCCAGCATTGCCACGTGGAGCTGGATGATGGACTGAGTTTCCTCACTGTTGAACCCTGGGTCTGTCCCCCTCTCCTCCTACCTCCTCCACAGTAGCTGAAAAAAAAAATTTAAAAAAAAATATTGGGTGGGCGAGTGGATGGTTGAGGGAGGGAGGGAAGAAGGAAGAAAGAATATAGTTAGGCAAAGGCCTCCACACACATGAGCTGACAGCCACCCTGTGCGGTTCTGCCCATTTAAGAGAGGAGGAAACTGAGGCTCTCTAAGACTATTGACTTTCCCAGTATCACAAGAGTTGGGTGAAGCAGGGATCCTGGCACCGGAGCTGGCCCGAATCTCTGAGTATGATCCTCTCCTGCCTCATCGTCTTAGACATCAGCTCGGGCTGTGCCAGGACCTCGCTCCAGGGACACAGGCACAGAACACACCGTCACCTCAACAAAGCATGAAAGGAACTTCCGTGATGTGGGTCTGGGCAGCTGCGGGGCACGGTCTCTCGTCCACACGCCCTGGTTCCACTCTTGGGACTGCCGAGAACACGTCACTTCCTAGCGGGCGCTCAGGACATATTTGCAGAATGAATGAGCTGCTTCTATCAGTGCAAATTCCTCAGCAAGTAGTCACAGGCTGCAAAATCCTGGTAAAGCAGGTAAAATGGACATCGTGTCTCCTAGCTTTGCCATGGATTGGAATGTGCGTTCCTGGAGAAGAATAAACTTTTTGCCTCGCCCTACAAGCGAATGATAATCACAGCCATGATGGGATGGGAACATTTAAGCTATAGGCTTGCTAGTGTGCCACTCGCTACACCACGCATGCGAGGTCACTTGTCTTCCTTTTAAACTTCCCAGCGGCCCAATGAGGTAGGCGTTATTGCCATCCCTATTTGTGGCTGAGGAATCTGGAGCTCAGAGAAGTCGATCATCTTGATCAAGGCCACACAGCTCGTAGGTGGCGGAGTGTGATTTGACAACCAGGTCTTCACCTCCATGAAGAAGAGAGGAGCTGGCAGGGGAGATGGGGATGGGATGGACCTAAAGGACTGGCTTGGGCTGGGGCCGGGGGGGACAAAGCCCCCTGTAATCTGTAAGGAAGATGGCTGAGTCAGAGCCCTGATGGGGAGGAGGGAGCTGTTCACACAAGCACAAGTGGGGGAGCGTTGCCCATAAGACTTGTCGTGCCTACTGGCCTTTCCCTGTCAGGCTGGGCCCAGCCCTAGTGTGATCACCAGCCAGCAGAATGTTAGTGTGCGTTGCAGGTGGGAGCTGTGGCTCAGGAGGGGCTGGGCTGGGCAGGGCTGGCCTGACTGACTCTCCCCCAGATCAGGTCCACCTGGAGGTGGTGGTGACTCATTTACCCAGTCCACGGGGCCTCTATCAGGGTGCGATGTATAGTAAATAGGCCACAAAATGCCATCAGGCACGAGAGAGATGGGAAGGGCGGGTGGCTCAAAGGGCAGCCTTCAGTCCCTGCCAGACCTGAGTCTCATCCTGGGCCTGCCATGTTGGCCTCTAGGAGCTTCTGTGTGAGGCCCACCCAAGCCCAGGGCAGGGAACCCATGGCAGGAATCCTTTCCCTGCCTGCAAGCCATGAGGCGTGTTGGGACAGCATGACTGCTGGACGTTCTGGGAAGTTCTAGGACCTCCAACCCTGGGCTGGCCCAGAGGTATGGCTACTACTTTACTCTCTACTGTGGGCCTTGGTGCCCAGAGGTTACCCCTCTGCAGGCATCTGAGAGGTGTGCTTGGGTGAATCAGCCCACAGAACCACAGGGTCCAACAGGGTCCAACGGGGGTCCAACGGCTAACGTGGGATGGGTGCTCACTCAGTTGGGGTCTGCTGCCCAACCGAGAGATGGAACCGTCCAGAACTCAGAGGTCAGGGGAGAGACCAGAGAAGGCAGATCCCGGACCTGGAGGTACTAACAACTTCACGCACATGTAATAACACAATTAACAGAATAAAGTGTTAAATTATGAGACTTTCCCTGGGTGCTCTGAAAGTTTATAATGGGAGCCAGGACCCGTCCCGGAGGAGGGGGATTCGGGCTGGTCTGAGCAGGGAGCCTGGAGGTGGGTGTGAATATGGAGGGGCTTTGAGAGGAGCCTGGGGAGAAATGCAGTGATTGTATGATCCTCTAGAGTGGGAACGTCCTTAAATATCGGGTCTGATGCCAACAAATTTGTTGTTGGCTTGGCTAGGAGTTTACCCGGTGTCAGGAACCCACTACACAGACGACTTCTTACTGAATCCTCATACAGACCCTGTGGAGGAGGTGTCCGTATTCCCATTTTTCTAGTTGGAAACAGGCTTTAACAGGATCGGTAGAATGCTTAAAGCCGCCCGGATACAGGGCACGCCTGGGTGGCTCAGCTGGTTCAGCGTCCCACTGTTGATTTTCCTTCCGGTCCTGATCTCCAGGTTGTGAGATGGAGTCCCATGGTGGCTGCTTGAGACACATCCTCCTCCTCTCCCTCCAAAAAAAAAAAAAAAAAGCCACCAAATGGAGGAGAGAAAGCCCTGGACGGACGTTATCTACTATGGTAGCCACTAGCTATGGGTGGCGAGTGAGCCCTCGAAGCGTGGCTAATCCCAGCAGATGGAGGCTCTAAGTGGAAAATAACACACTAGATTTCAAAGACTTCGTACAAAACAAAGAATATAAAACATTTCATTAACAGCTCTTTTTAGGGCTTATTGCCAATTGAAATGATATTTGGGGTATATTGTAGGAAATAAAATATACGATTAAATTAATTTCCTCGTTTCTTTTTTTTTTTTTTTAAGATTTTATTTACTTATTTGACAGAGAGAGATCACAAGTAGGCAGATACGCAGGCAGAGAGAGAGGAGAAAGCAGGCTCCCTGCCAAGCAGAGAGCCCAATGCGGAACTCGATCCCAGGACCCTGAGATCATGACCTGAGCCGGAGGCAGAGGCTCAACCCACTGAGCCACCCAGGCGCCCTCTTTTTTTTTTTTTTAATGTGGCTACTAGAAAATTGAAATTATGTAGGTGGTTTGCGTAATTTGTCCACAGGACTATTTCCTGCCAAGTCGCTGTCAGCCTCAGCTCGAGTGCCTCTAGAGACAGGGTATTTGTATCCGAGCTCAGCCCTCACAAGGTGCCACAGACCCGGGGCTTAAACAACAGAAATGTGCAGTCACAGTTCTGAGAGCGAGAGTTTGAAGTCAAGGTGTCAGCCGGACTGGTTCCTTCTGGGGCCGTGAGAGACTCTGCCCCCGGCCTCTTCCCTGGCTGCTGGAGGCTGGCTAGCGATCTTTCGAATTCTTTGGCTTCTGCTGCATCCCCTCATCTCTGTGCTCATCACGTGGCTGACCTTGTGTGTGTGTGTGTGTGTGTGTGTGTGTGTGTGTGTCTACGCACACGCCCAAATGTCCCCTCTGTTTAAGGACACGGGTCATATTGGATGAGGGGCCCACACCCTAGTCTAGTACGACCTCATCTGAATTTAACTAATTACTGCATCTGCAAAGACCCTTCCTGTAATTGAGGTCATCCAAGATACTGAGGGCTAGGACTTCAATACATGAATTTGGGGGGCACACAATTCAAGGCATAACAGATAGGGTTCTCATTCCCTCTTCAGTAGCTCATTCCGTATTCGAGCTCCCTAACGATCGTCCTCGGGCCAGCCCATAGACCCGCTAAGCAGTCCTCTTTCAAATCACTTACAAATGCCTAGCTCCCAGCCCCCACCGTGAGGTGGCATCAGGTGCCAGGGACACCCACATTTCATTCCCTGGAGCCCAGGTGTGACTGACCCCACCCTGGGTGAGACCATATCTATTACGTAATGACAGCAACTGGGGAGCAGAAAGGAGAAAACTGATAAAGGAGAGGTTAAAAATAACCAAGGTGGGGAGAGGGGTGCTGCCCAAATGACCTTTGCCCTTTGTAACTTTGATTTACAAACAGCAGAGCCAGGAGGTAACCCCAGTCAGCTGTAAAAACCTGAGCACACCCCAGAGGACACAACCCTCTGCCTGGGGGACGGGGGAATTTCCAGTCCCAGGAAAATGGGACCGTAGCAGGGTGGGCCGGGTTCTGGTGAGTCCTTTAGAGAGACAGGTAGCTGGGACCTGGCCCAACTCCTTGGCACAGGTGTGACCTAGGAGAATGGCAGAATTTCCTGGAGCCTCTGTTTTGTCATCTGAAAAACAGGAATAAGGTGGAAGGCTTGTCCTGTGCGCCTCGGCGGGTTATGGTGAGGGACGATCGAGAGGCACAGGGTGCGGGAAGGCCTGAGGTGGGCTCCAAGTGCCATCAGCGCCTTGGTGCCCTCACTTGTTGCCAAGTTGTCGGTTTGGGGCAGGTGTTAGGGGGCATTAGGGCCCTCCCCACTCAAAGCGGCCTCTGCCACTCCAGTGGAACAGCAGCGGGGGAACTTGCCAGAAAAGCAGACTCTTGGGCCCTGTCCCAGACCTTCTGAGGCAGAACCTGCATTTTGACAAGATCCCTAAGAGATCTGTGTGAATTTTAAAAAGCCCTGCGTTCATGGACATTGTTTGCGTGTCCCCTGGGTCTGTTCTCCCTCCTTTTGGTAAAAGTGATCTTATTTTCTTTGGAGAAGCACGCCCCACTCCCTCCCTTCCTCAGTTGTACCTGCTTCCCTGGGGCTTAGCTGCTTTCCAGATACTTGAGGGGTATGACAGCTGGTCCTGGCCGATCAGAATGAATCCAGGGACTTCGCCGGTTCTCTTGGGATAGAGGAACTCTCCTTAGGACGGAAGGCTGGAGCTGGGTGTTGCCATCTCCGTCACCACTGTGGAGAATCGAAGAACAGAGGCCCCACAGAGAGGAGAGGGGTGTGTGTGTGTGTGTGTGTGTGTGTGTGACAAAGAGGAAGATTCTTGATCACATTCTTTGCGTTTCTAGCTTTGTCCAAAGCTAGATCAACCCCTCTTGGTTTTCCGGTTCATATAGGCCAACCCATTCCCTTTTACCTAAGCCAGTGTGTGATGGGTTGCTGACTCTTAGAAGGAGCTCTCCTTTCCATGGTGCTGCTGAACCGAGGATAAGGCAAGGTTTGCATCCTTGTGGAGCTCACCCACCGACTACTCCCCGGGAAGATGAGAAAGGGCCATTATGATGGTGAGTGGGTAATGGCCTGACATAGTGAGGCTCTTTGGGGGAGAGGGGTCAGGGAGGGCTCCCTGGAGGAGATGGCACCTGAGCCAAGTGTGAAGGACTAATGGAATCAGCCAGGTGGGCAGTGTAGGCGAGAGGATTCCAGGCAGAGGGAAGCATGTGAGTCAAAGCCGGGCGGCAGGACGCAGCATGAGGGGCCCAGGGTCCTACAGAGATTCTCAGGTAGCACAGGGCGTGGGGAAAGGCCAGATGGAGAAGAAAGTGGAAAGAAAGTGCCACCCCCTTGGTGGGTGGCAATGACATGAAGCTGGGCTCTGTTGCCAGCAACCTCTCACCCCTACCCTGTGTGTTCCCAAAGGAACTGATGGTGAAGGGGATGGGGAGGGGCACTTGGGGGGAGGGGGTGTCTTATTACCAAATAAAGTAGATGTCCATGGTGGCCATTCCTGAGGGACAAATCTCACCCATGCTCAGCTCCCTGTCCTTGGGAGCCCTGGGGACACCCTGGCCTGGGGTGGGGGGGGGGGGGGCGGGCGGCAGGGAGTTAGCGTTGTGGCCAGAAGATCCAAGCAGGAATCTCAGTTGTGTGATCACAAAGTTATGTGACCTGGAGGCGCCCCTTCACGTTCCTGGTCCTCATCTATAAAAAACAGATTCAAAATGCCTACGCCCACAGGGCTGCAGTGAGAATTGGGATTATGATAGAAAAGCTTCTTAAATCTGCCCAACAAGCAGTTCTGCAGCCTGCCGCTGGGGAGGAGACCCTTACAGGCTGAGGCCCTGGGGTTGGGGAGGTACAGGAAGGCGTCTCTGTGCTGTAGGTAGGACCCCCAGGCTTCCGTGCCTTCCTCCCCGCCACACAATCTGCTCTCCACCAGAGGGGCCGGGGGCCAGGGGGCCCAGGGCTTAGCCTCCTTTGGCTCTAGTTGGCCAATGCCAATGAGGCTGCCCTCAGGCCTGGGCTGGTTCTCCCAGCCTGGGCTCTGGGCAGAAATGCAGCATCCCTGAGGCTCTGGGGAAAGACAAGGGTTAGGGCTGTCCACCCAGAGGTTCAACAATTCCTGTGTGGGCCAGGGACGGACTGAACATGGACATGCACTGAGGAGCTCCCCAAATTTATTCTCTACCCCATAGCATCCCCATTTTAAAGATGAAAAATGGTTCAAAGAGATACAGACACCTGTCCAAGGTCCCACGGCTACCTGGTGGCGGGACAAGTTCTGGAGCTTGGGGGGATGGTGGGGTCTGCCTGAAAGCCAGCTCCGTCCTGTAAGCCGCAGGGTCGCCATGGAATGCCTGACATTTTCAGCAAAGGGCGTTACAGGGAGGATTTATTATTTTCTGGCTCCTTCCTGCCTCCTCTGTCCAGCCATCTCACCCTCCTCAGGCCGGAAGAACAGGACAGAGGCAACCCAGGGGTGTGATAACCTCTGCAGGAGGGAGGGGAAGGGCTGTCTGACCAAGCAGGTGAGGTCTTCAAAACCCAAAGGCCTGGAGCTTTAACGGTGGGATAACAGGCAACAGGCGACATTTCGGGGGGGATCCAGCTTGAACGCTCCTTTCAAAGTGTGTCTGTGGGGCAGAGCTCTGCTCCTGGAGCTAGACCTGGCCTGCCCTCAGGCTTCTTGCTGGAAGCTCTGGGCCCCATCAGCCGGGTGGGAAGGGGGGTGGGCCAGCTTGTGCACGGAGTTGCCCGAGCATGTCCCTGTCTGCAGGCAGGAGGCCTCAGGAGACAGGAACTAGTTGGTCAGGGATGGAGGACAGCAGCTAGGGCCCAAGGGCCCCCTACATGTTGTCAGCCTGTAAGTGGGGGACAAACTCACAGGAAACGAGTGGCCTCCAGGCACAGGCTGATGGCCAGGTGTTTCTTCACTGAGCCATGCCCCAAATGGGTTCCTCTAGATGGTGAGCAGCCCCGCTGGCTGGCTCAGGACAGAAGGGTTCCTAGGTCACCGGCAGACCTGCGCACGCGACAGTCACCTACTCTTCTGCAGTTTCTGGAGCTCCGCCTGAGGCCAGCAGTGCTCGTGGGGTAGGAGTACAGGTGGGGGTTGGGGATCAGAATGCCCCTGCCTCCAAGGAGGGGGAGGGGTGAGGCTGTCTTCATAGAAGCGCAGAGCATCCTCACCACCCAGAGGGGCTTACCCTCGGAGGGAGGGCGTGAGTGTGCCTGGGTGTGCCTGCATGGGGCGGGCCAGCGGCCTCACGTGTGTCTGAGTGGCCAAGTGAGGGACAGTATCTGGCGTGAAGCTTCGAGAGTCCCGGTCTGGGGCGGGGCAGGGTCTGAGAGCGGCGGGGGTGCTGGGGAAAGTGGGGGCTGGGAGTCATCTCTGTTTCTGTGGCCTGGGGTGCAGGTGGGTGGAATCGAGAGCTGTAGGAGGTGTGGGTGGAGAATTACCCGTTGCCCAAGGGGGCCGTGTGATGTGTGAATGTGAAGCGGAGGCTCTGTCGGATGTGGGGGTCTCCGGGCAGTGCGGAGTCGAGTCGTGGGCGAATGTGAGTGGGCGGGTTACCTGCCAGACATGTGAGCCCAGCGTGCAGGTGCCCACGGTGACATGAGAGGAGGGTGTCCAGGACCAGCCTGTCGCGTGGATGGGCAGAGCGTGTCCACCAGGGTCAGCTCAGTGCTCACGACTGCCCAAAGGGCAGGAGGTCCAAGCCGCGGGTCACTGTCCTCAATTAATTCCCAGTTAATACTTGTTAATAGTGCAGCCTGGGGGAGCCCAACGTGTCCCCTTGGGCTTCTTCAGAGCAAAGGAAGCTGCGGTGCGCTCAGCAGCACAAAGCCCCAGGGTCGCGGTTACCACTTTTTTACGAGGAAAATCGCTGGTGACACTTCCGTTCCAGAGAGTGGCTTTCGTCGCAGATGCATCTTCAAGCCAAGGACCAGGTCTTGGAGCACCTGACACTTTCTCAGCATTGTGGTCATAAAATCTGAGAAATATTAGAATAATAGAGCCATATGGCCAAGAACCGCCTGTGCCTTTGCGTGGGGCTGGGAGGAAGTGAGGCAGGAGGAGGCAGGGGAGGCAGGGGGAGGTAGGGGAGGTGGGGGAGGAGGGGGAGGAGCAAAGGAGAAGCTGGTGAAGGGAAGGGGCAGGCGGAGAGGAGCTCTGGGCCTGTGGGGGTGGGGCGGAAGCAGAAGCCTGGGGGCTGCCAGTAAGAGGCTGGGGGTCCCCTAGGTTCTACCAAGAAGCTGCAAGGGGAGAGGATGGGGACGGGGGCTTCGTCTCCCACCCAAGTTCTTCTCAGACGCTCTCACCTGCATGGCAGTCATAGGGCTAGAATTAAAAGGCCCCACTTGGTGACATAAGTTGTGGGGACCTTATCAGGCTGCAGCCCCACCTGCTCCTAATTCCTCCAGCGTCTGCCAGAGACCTCAGCAGAGACTGGCCTCCGCGCTCCTGCACACCTGGGAGGGCCGGCTCGCACCGGGACAGGACAGGGTGCTTTGGGGCCTTATCTGGATTCCAGCCACACCTCTTAAAACACAAAGGCCAACTTGGCACACGGGGCTGCTTCCCCCAACCCCGTTGCTGGTCCTGGTCACCAGGCAGAGCGTTGCCAAATGACTTTCTCCTTCTGAGTTCCGCTCAGGGAGGCTGTGAGGAAACACGTTTCCTCCCCATGTGCTGTGGATTGACTCCAGCTAGCTTCCCAGTGGCCCATAAAATAATAGTAACATTTATTGGGTACACATTTTGTGCCAAGAGCTATTAAGGAGATCTTAAAGAGAAGCTATTAGCAGCAACATTCCTAAGAACAGAGAGGGTATGTGACTCTACCAAGCTCACACGTACTAGGAAATCCTGGGGCCAACACTGGAGCCCGGGCAGCTGACTACCAGAGCCTTGGGACTTAACCACAGACCACCCTGCTTCTCAGGAAAAGGTGGATTTGTGAAATGCAGTGAGGAGGGGACAGAGAGGCATCTCAGGGGCCTGGGTGACTCATCCCAGGGAAGCTGAGCCAGAGGGCAAGTGTACCTGGGGAATTAGCCAGGCCCCAGAATGGACTCACCGAGACGGCACAGCCAGGATTTGGGGAAACCTGATCACAGAGAAGATATTCCCCAAAAGAAGGAGCAAAGTCTTGGCTCATCCTGAGGTTATGAGTCAGAGGAGAGGAGCAAAGACCAGCTGCTACATCGGGTGGTGGCCCCTGGGGCCTGTGCCTGGTGCTCCAGGGTCCCTGGCTCTGTAGGCAAAGCCAGCATTCTAACCAGCCGCGCTGGGCAGGCGAGAGAACATGCCAGGGATGGGGGCCCTCGGAAGGCTGTGATCTTGAAGACCAGTCTTTGGAGGAAGAGCTGGCTGACCTCCTTACGCATTTTCACAGCTGCATGGTCCTCTGATGTGTGGACAGCCCATCACGGACTTGGCCACTCCCATCCTAGAGGGCCTTTCGGTCGCCAGCTGCTATTACAACACACCTGTGGGTCTATCTGCCGGATAAATTCCTAGGAGAATCGCCAGGTCAGAGTACAAGGTAATTTCACAACACATTACTGCTGGCATCATGACTGTATGGGTCTGCATGCCCCCCTCCACCCCTGTGTTTTTGGTCTTTCCCAAAGTGACATGGGAAACCTGGCATTTAGAGCAGTTTTAGTTTCCATTTCTCTTAATAGGAGATCGATGAGCACCTTTTCTCTGTTTAAGCGCCAGTGGTGTTTCATGCGGGATTCCCATCACTCTCAAGGACTTTTCTCGTTTAAACCACTAACTGTTGGGTGAAAGCCATCGGTCAGCATGGTCATAGCGCCTTTAACCTGATTAATTAGAATTCTGTTTTTCCAGGGACCAGATGAAGACCTAAACAAGAGTTCTGTTTGTTGGGTCTTTCAATGCAGAAATGGGGACGCTGGGCAGTCAGAACCCCAGGTCCTTTATTTTTCCAGCTTGGGCTGGATTTCTTATCCAAAGGCAAGGAGCTAAGACCCCTGTAAGCCTCACAGTCCGTCAGGGCAGCTCCGTGGGCCTCACTCAGCCTTGGCGTCTCTGTGCTCCCATCCAGGTGCCAGCTGCTGGTGGCTAGGGTGCCCCCCGGACGCACGAGGAGGTCCTGCTCGAGGGTCCCCAGCAGTGATGCCGCCCTGAGCTCCCGCATCTGCACACGGGATCCACGCCCCCCACCCCGGCACTGTGTTCTCAGCTCCTGTGGTGGCTGCATGGAAGCAGGAGCGGTGTTTGCAGACCTGCCCCAGGAGAGAGAAGGTCCAGCTACAGGTTCTCCCTCTGGCCCCTGCCTGCTTGCCTACAAAAGGGCAGCTTTGAGTAAGGTGCTTGAGACTTTCTGCTATAAAATGTGTCCATCTTTTCCCTGATTGAGCATGGGTCCCTGGTTGTGCAGTTTCCCCTGCTAGAAACTTCTCCCTTTGGATCTTCACATGCCGATGCTTCTCATCAGCCCGTCGCAGCCCAGAGGCTTGGCATGTCATCCCCCCTTCCAGAATCACCAGCTTACTGACTCGTTTCCTTGTTTATGGTCTGTCCCCACCAAGGTAAGAGCCACATCTGTGTTGTTCCTTATGTCCCAGGGCCTGATGGAGAGAGGCTGAGGTTATAAAGACCAGAGGGTCTCTGAGTGCTGCAGGCATGGGGAGGAGGAACTCATCCCAGGTGTTCTAGAAACTCAGATGGGTGAGGCTGGACTTCAGGAGAGAGGCAGGGAGCAGCCAGACCAGAGGAAGGGGCTTCATGGTAGAGTTCTGGGAGCTTGGCATTTGGGGGCTTCTCGGCCCTGCCCGTCAAAACTTCTAGAACCTAGGCAGCCCCTTTACAGGAACTACGGGCTCATCTAACAGCAGGAAAGTGCTCTTTAAAATGTCTTTTTTTGGTGCCCAATCAAAGTGAATAAGCTTTAGTGTATAGTCTGGAGACAGAACAAGGAAGATATCCCCAACTCACCTCCCCCCCACACACACTCACCCGGAGCCTAATGTACGGGGGCCCTGTGTTTCCCTCCCTTATCTCAGCCAGACGCTTTTGGTCAGTCTGTCCCTCTGTTGCCACGACATGACCCAGTTCTGCACTTCACCTCCTTGTGGGGGGGTCAGGGGGGCGCACAAGGTCTTGGAGACCAGGGTCTCAGACTTCCCACCCACTGCCCAGGGCTGGATGTGGGCGCACCCACTCCTACTCTTCCTGAGGCCCCATATTACTGCCCCCGAGGCATGTCAGGATCCCTTCCCCCTCCCACCTAAGGCCTCTGCTGCCATGTCTGTTGTGGAGAGGAACAAGCAAGATTAGTCCAAAGTACAGGTCCAGCGATAGGGAGCAGGTTAAGCAAACCAGGAATCCTCTAGATTGGGTTTCTCAAGCTCAGCACTACTGGCTTCTTGTTGGACGCTGTCCTGCGCACGGTAGGGACTTCAGCAGCAACCCGGGCCTCCACCCGCTGGGTGCCCCACGGCACCTTCCTCCCCGGGTGACAACTGTGCCTCTGGACAGCGCAGATCACCCAGCTGAGAACCAAATCCACGGGTCTATAAACGGAATTCCGTGCAGCCATTGAGAATGACAAATAATAATAGAAATAATTACAACTAACACTTCTTGGGGGCACACAATGTACCAGACTCGGTTCTGAGCTTTATATGGAATAACATCTTTAATCCCCAGAGTATCCCCATTTCACATATGAGCAAATCGAGGCACGGAGAGCTTGATTAACTTTTGTAAGTTCACACAGCCAGTAAGATGCTGATGACATTGACATATTGCTAAGAGAAAAAAGGTAAGAACACAGTACAGGTAGTATGATTTCTATCTTTCTTTCTTTTCTTTCTTTCTTTCTTTCTTTCTTTCTTTCTTTCTTTCTTTCTTTTTTGGTTTTAAAAACACATGCATTAAGGTGCCTGGGTGACTCAGATGGTTAAGCATTTGCCTTTGGCTCAGGTCAGGATCCCAGGGTCCTAGGATCAAGCTCCACATCAGGGTCCCTGCTCTATGGGGAGTCTGCTTCCCCCTTCCCCTCTGCCTGCTGCTCCCCCTGCTTATTCTCTCTCTCTCTCTCAAATAAATAAATAAAATCTTTTTTTTTTTTTTTAAAGGGACTTGATCCCAGTAGCCTGTGATCACGACCTGAGCTGAAGGCAGCAGCTTAACTGACTGAGTCACCCAGGCATCCCTAAATAAAATCTTTGTAAAACAAATAAAAGCACATGCATTATCCAACCCCCGGCCTGCACATATATATGTATCATAAAGTATATGTTAATTATTCTTAGGTCACAAAATTGCAGGTGAACTTTATTTTATTTCTGTGTCCCTGTAGCCTCATATTATATTATTGATGTGACGAGAAAAACCTTGCTGATGTCTCCAGTCTTATAGCCTTGCAGATGTGGTGTCTTCAGCCCCATTTCCAGCCCCGGTGACCAAGTAGGGACTCCATTGCGTTTGGGGTGTCTCTGGGGTCTTGTCTAGAGTTGGAGGTTGGAATAGACCCACCAGAAACCAGTGGGTCACGTTCCCTGCAGCCTCTGGGAAACCCATCGGTCCACCACTTTCCCGAGTGTGGTGGGGTGAGGACACTTCACCCAGTGATTGGCACCTGGGGACAAGCAAGGTCTCAGACCGGGCTTAGCTGCCCTTGAGACCTACGGGCCGGACGACAACAGCCCACACGGCCCAGGGCAGCAGGGTTGGGGCCGCTGTGGCCCAAAGGTGCACCTGATTTTCTAAAAAACAATTTTAAATAACATTTGAAACGATCATTTTACAAGTAAATGATGTTATAAATAGCATATCTTATTGTTCCTAAAATACCCAAGTGACTCTACATGTCTAAGGGGAGTTTTGAAATGTAAAACAATTATTTTTTTTTTAAAGATTTTATTTATTTGAGAGAGAAAGAGAGAGAGTATAAGCAGTGGGCTGGGGGTGCAGAGGAAGAAGCAGGCTCCGCACTGAGCAGGGAGGCAAGTGTGGGGCTCGATCCCAGGCCCCTGGGATCATGCCCTGAGCCAAAGGCAGACACTCAATCAACTGAGCCACTGTCAAACAATTATTTTTAAGACTAGAAAAAAATAAATCCAAATCTTAACAGTATTAGAATAGAGGTTAAAATAGAAATGTGCTCTCGAAGCAGAAAACCTGAGCTGATGTGCTCACACCAGCCCTTCACTTCTGGCTCAGTTCCTTTGGTCCTCGAATGGGCTCGTGTCTATGGGAAGGGTTGGGGGCTGGAGGGGAGCCCTGGGGGAGTTCCTGACATGGGGTTCACCCTCGGTGATGAGGAACTGTCATCACCACAGGGTGCTGGCCTTGTAGTTAGCTTTGAGCTTTTCTACTCTGGTCAGTTTGCTGGAGGCCTAGTATTTTTAGAATCAGAAAAAGGAAAAAAAAAAAAAAAAAAGCCTCCTGAAACCAAAGAAAGGGTAGGAGGGAGAGGCGAGGGAGAGGCGAGGAAGGACCTCGAGGAGCAAAGGGCAGAGGGTCAGATGCTCTTTAGGAACCTTGAGTGGCTCAGGGCCTGGAATTTCACCTTCAGCCAATGAGGCTGAGAAGCAGGTGGGCACACCCACAGGTTTCCTGACTGAGGACTTCCTGCCTTTGAGCCCACCCACGAGCCCACCCACTTGTCCGCCAGGTAGAGGTTTCAGGGAAACCCCAGGGTCACGTGCTCCTCCGCGCACACCCACTACTGGTGAACAGGCCTGCGGGCCCAAGTTGGGGCTTCCGGAGCCCACCTGGCCTCGCCTTCGCCTTCCGTGGCTGCTCTCCTGGGCTGTGCCCCTGGGCTGGGGGGTCTCACAGGCAGGTGATGTAGGACCGGGAACAAAGGCTGAGGCCCACAGAGTCTCTTTTGTTCCACTGTCTCTGCCTCTCTTCCTGGTCTTTCTTTTCCTTTCTTTTCTTCTTTTTTATTGTAAATATTTCCAAAGTCATTCCTTCAGCTACGTCGGGCTTTATGAAGACTTAAAACATTGTGCATCCTAGGACACAATCACAGAGTAAAAAGGCAACTCACAGAATGGGGGAAAATATTCACAAATTAAGATACCCACATCCAGACTATATATAAAGAGCTCCTAAAACTCAACAACAACAAAGCAAACAGACCATTTCAGAAATAGGTGAGAGATGCGAGTAGACATTTCTCCAAAGACGCATAAATGGCCACCAAGCCCATGAAAAAATGCCCAACGTCACTAATCATCAAGGAAATGCAAATTGAAACCACAGTGGCATACCACTTCACGCCCCTTTGGTAGCTATGAACAAGAAAGCAGAAATGACAGATGTACACAAGGACATGGAGAAATTGAAACCCTGTGCATTTGTTGGTGGGAATGCAAAATGGTGTAACCTCTATGGAAAACAGTACAGAGACTCCTCAAAGAAATTAGTGACAGAATTATCATATGATCCAGCGGTTTAACTGCTCGGTGTAAGCATAAAAGAACGGAGAACAGGGAACTGGAAGAGAGATGTGCACCCCGGTGTGCATGGCAGCACCGTTCCCAAATCGTCACGGTGGAGACAACGCTGATGGCCGCTGGCAGAGAAACAGAGGAACAAAGGTGCTTTCCACCTACAATAGGATGCGATTCTGCCTTCAGGAGAAATGGAGTTCTGACACGGGTTGCCGCGCAGACAAGCAAAGACATGATGCTGGGTGAAGTAAGTCAGGCCGAAAAGGACAAAAAAATACGATTCCATTTATGAGATGCCTGGAACGGACGCATTCATAGAGACGGAAAGCAGAGTAGTGGTTCCCAGGGGCTGGGGGGACAAGGGAATGAGGAGTTAGTGTTTAAAGGGTGCAGAGTTTCCACTGGGGATGATGAGAAAGTTCTGGAGATGGATGATGGTGATAACTGCACAACAGAGTGAAGGTACTTAATGCCCCTGACCTGTACACTCAAAAACTGCTAACACCGTAAATTTTATGTTATGTGTATTTTACCACCACAACAAAATTTTAACGGAAGGAGCATCAACTGTCTCCTAGTGCAAACCCTTCATTTTGCAAGAGAAATCAACTGAGACTCAGAGAGGTGCAAAAAAAAAAAAAAAAAAGCCATTCGTTTCAAATCCTTTTAACTACCTGAAGCATAACAGGTGTTCTTGGATTTAGATGATCTAAAGTAAAACCCCCTTTAGGCGACCCTCCTTAACCACATCCCCTCCTCCAGGGGTAACCACAGTGAAATCATTTTGGGTGAATGCTTCTAGATCTTCTTTTGTAGGTTGACAGAAATGGAACCATTCTGTCCTATTTTGCAACTTGCCCTTTACACTTCATGCTATCTTTTGCGGATCTTCCCATGTCAGTTCCTGTGAGCTCCCCCGTTCTTGTAAGGGGCTGCGCTCTATGTCATATCCGCGCACACCACGGTTCAACGTTCCCCCGCTGTTGGGCACTTAGGCTGATTTCACTATTTGGCTATCACAGACAACTCAGCGTGAATTCCTCTTTGTGCATACATCCGTAGAAGTGTTTCTTTAGAAAAGCTCGTATTTCCTTATTAAAGCTACAAGTGTACATGCATGAATGTCAGTAAAATAGTTGCCACGTTTTGCCTCTCGGGGAGTGTGAGGTCTTTTCCATCATGATCTCACGTGCTATTATGCCTTCAATGAACCCCATGAGCTGTCCCCACAGATGAAGGAAAGGTTCAGAAAACTCAGGTCATTTGTCCCTCCCTCTCATCATAGGGCCCATGAGATGGTCCTAGGCCTTCAGGTCAACTTGGCCTAAGTCTGTGATCTTTTTTCAGATCAGGACTTGGATCTCTTTCCTGCTGTGTCCCTGCATCTGACCCAGGTCATGGACACTAACAGATGTTCCTTGAATGTTTTTGAGCAAATGAAAGAACGGATGGGTGTGGGGGAGCCTCCTGGTGGCTCTCGGCACTCTGTGGCCAGCATTTGCCAACATCCACTCACCTGTGCCTGACCACGGCCCCTGCCTTCGGGCCCATCAGGAAAGGTGGGTTGGACCCCAGACCCACCAGGGGCCTCCCCATATAGGTAACCTAGAAATGTAAGTGCTTTGAGAAGGAAGAACCTTGGACGAGACCACAGTGACTCCATGAAAAGCTGGGGTCACCCATCCTGAAGCATTTGACAAGGGCCCATCATATGCCCCCTGCACTCAGCCAGTGAGGAAGGCACCGGTTTGACTCAGACCCAGGCCCTGCCCTCATTTGGCTGCAGGGCACTCAGACATGGAAAACATAAATGACAGAACCGCGTGGTAAATACACAAGTAGAAATGTCTACACACACAATTCAGCAATAAAGACAAATAACTGAATTTTTAAAAAATTTTATTTATTTGACACACAGAGAGAGAAATCACAAGTAGGCAGAGAGGGGGACGCAGGCTCCCTGCTGAGCAGAGAGCCTGATGCGGGACTCGATCCCAGGATGCTGAGATCATGACCTGAGCCGAAGGCAGAGGCTTAACCCACTGAGCCACTCAGGAGCCCAAATAATTGAATTTTAAAATGGGCAAAGTGGGTGCCTGGGTGGCTCAGTTGGTTAAGCCTCCAACTCTTGATTTCGGCTCAGGTCATGATATCAGGATTGTGAGATGGAGCCCTGTGTTGGGCTCAGTGCTGTGTGCGGAGCCTGCCTAAGATTGTCTCTCTCTCCCTCTCCATCTGACCCTCCCCTTGCTCTAAAGGAAGGGAGGGAGGGAGGGACAATGGGAGGAAAGGAGGAAGGAAGGAAGAAAGGAAGGAAGGAAGGGAAAATAGACAAAGGATTTGAATAGACATTTCTCCAAAGAAGATATACAAATAGCCAACAGCACAGAAAAAGATACTCGACATCACGAGTCACTAGAGACATGCAAATCAAAACCACAGTGAAATACCACTTTACACTCACTGGGATGACTATACGCAAAAAGGCAGATAAAAACAAGTGCTGGAGAGGGTGTAGAGAAATCGGAGTCCTTGTGCCTTGCAGGGGGTGGGGGTGGGGACATAAAGTGCTGCAGCCACATTGGAGAACAACGGGCAGTTGGTCAGAACGTTAAACGTGGAGTTCCACATGACCCAGCAATTCCACTCTCAGGTGTATATTCACCCAAAAGAAAACATAAAACGTGTACACAAATGTTCTTTGCAGAGTTTTTCAGAATGACCCCAAGGAAAAAAACCCAAATGCCCCTCGAATGATCTCAGATAAGTAACGTATGGTCTGTCCATACAACAGAATGTTACTCAACTGTAAAAATGAGTAGAGTGTATCCAACTGGTCATGGTGGGTGTATGCAGTGGGTTTTTCTTTTTTCCACTGTGGGAAATGTAGAGCAGTTAATTTTTAAAAAATTAAAGTTACAAAAATATGATTTGGGAGTTATGAGTAAGTGAAATTTTGGAAAAGAAAATAAAACCCGAGAGTTTAAATTGAAAACGTAGTCTCTTTTTCCTTCATAACAGAAAAAAAAAAGAGTTAAATATTTAAAATATATGTTTATCCAATTTCTATTTTTATATACGTCAACCTTCCATTGGATTGTTTTTACTGTACTTCTGGTTTATCTTAGAGAAAGAAAATCCACACAGGTAAATAAATGAGAACACTGGGAATATCAGAGGATTGTCTATGAAGAAGACTTTTTATTCCTTGTTTGTTCATTGTTCATTGTTTTCTGGTTTGTTTGGGGGTTTTTTTTTGCCTTTTTATTTTTTTAACTTGAATCTTCCACTTAGATCATTTTATTTACTTCTCTGATGATATTGCATGAGGTTAGTAACTATACTGAGAATTTATTATTCCTCCTATTTCTTTGGTGACCAAAGAGTTATAGTGGAAGTCATCCATCTGATAAGTCCTAGGAAATACAGTTCTTCACAAAAAGCCTTTGAAGTATCCTTTTCCTGCCTTCTTCTATCATTTCCTGTCCCTGAAGTCCAAGAAAAGTTAGGTGCAGAAACACATGGAAAAATGTGATGGTGAATTAATATTTACAAAAACAGGAGCATGTGTTCAAAGCAGATCCTGGTCTCTGGAGATAGTACATATTTTCTGTGAATTCAAATTGTAATACTTACTTGCAATTTTACCAGTCTCTATATACAGTGAAACAACTGTATAGAAACTGAATCATTACCCAGGCAGGAAAGGATAAAAAGTTGTGAAATGGATGTAAAATTATTTAACCCGATACTTAATTTGTTTATAACAATAAGACTTGCTAAATAAATCTAGAGTGATTCATTTTTAATAGGAAGCTATTATTTTTCTATTGTGTAATAACTACCTGATTTTGAAAAATAGCTTGGTCAAATAATAAGATACATTGTGTTGTTAAAAAAAAAAAAAGGAAGTATTTACGCATGTTACAACATGGGTGAACCTTCAAAACATTATGCTAACTGAAAGAAACCAGACACAAGAGGACAAATATAGGATGATTCCTTTTATATGACACATCTAGATAGGCAAATCCATAGAGGGAGAAAATAGTTTAGTGGTTGCCAAGGACTAGGGAGAGGGGAGAAACAGGAATGCCTGCTAATGGGTATGGAGTTTATTTTGGAATTGATGAAAATGTTCTGGAATTAGATAGTGGTGATAGTCCACAATTTTGGGAATATGCTAAAAATACTGAATTGTATACTTCAGAAGAGTAAATGTTCCGGGATGTGAATTACATACCAACAAAAACCTAATAAAGGCAAATATGCAATAGTACAGAGGTAAGGAACACAGAGAGAGGGAAGGAGGGCCCAGGCAGTTATGCCTCTGTGGGGAGGTTTCCCAGAGAGAAGAAACCATTGGAACCTGGTTTTATAGGGTCGGCAGGATTCACCAAACAGACTATGGGAAAGATGGGCTTTCTAGGCAGAAGGAACAGCACATGCAAAGGTCCGGTCTGAAGACGGGAAGCACTGTAACTGATCACTTCAAGTCCTTTGGTCCTTAGGGGTATAAACCTTGGTGCACAAACTCAGAAGTCATTTTTTTTTTTTTTTTTACAGAGAGATCACAAGCAGGCAGAGAGGCAGGCAGAGAGAGAGGAGGAAGCAGGCTCCCCGAGAGAGCAGAGAGCCCGATGCGGGGCTCGATCCCAGGACTCCGAGATCATGACCCGAGCCGAAGGCAGCGGCTTAACCCACTGAGCCACCCAGGCGCCCCAGAAGTCATTTTTTGTAAGTGGAACTAATTTCTGACTCTGAGCTCCATTCCTCCAGGCTGCAGAAAGTGTCACCCCCATCAGTTCTGGTGTCTCTAGGTTTGTGACATGTTCCAAGATCCTGTCCTGCCCCAGGACACGGGGTCAGCATTAGTTTCCACGATTTAGCGCGGAGATGCGGTCCTGCGTGTCTTTGATGCCTCTGGCTCTGCGCTGAGCCAGAGTCTTTGTCAAGGCTTTGTCAATCCTGGAGTTCCACAGTCCTGAGGTGCTGTGGGGGCCACCCCTCCCTGGATCTTCCTGTCTGCAGACACCCTGCCCCAAAGCGTGGCTGGTGCTCCCGCTGCTGAGAGCCCCACCCCCCCAGTCTACGGGCGGAAGAGTGTTTCTCTGATCTCACAGCCGGTGATGCAGGGGGAGGCTGCTCTCCACCACTGCCCTGGGACATTTGTCCATCTCAGTAGATTTTCTCCATTGATCTCCTCTGCAAACTCCCTAATAATCATCCTCAATTTTTGAGCAAAGACCCAGCAAGACAGTCAAACTACTCCTGTTGAAGCGGGAGGATGGAAAAGAAGATCCCGCATTGAGGAGAAAGAAAAACGAATATTCCAAAATACCCCAGTTCTAAGTGATCATAGTGTCTGAGGAGTCATTGTCTGACGGTCATTCCAGTTACAAGGTGAAGGTGCCCCTCCAGGGTCCCTCTGAGGAGCAGAGGCCCAGAATCACTCCACCCCTCAGCCGTGTGCCCCTCCGTCACTAAGTCTGTCTGGGGCTGTTGCCAGGAGCTCAGTGGGCTGCAGTTCCTGGTCCCCAGGGACATCCGCGTCATGCAGATCCCGCAGCTGCCCCCCCCCCGCCCCCTGCGGTGGGGGGGGGGCGGTGGTGGCCTCCAGCCCCCTCTGCCTTAGGGCAGGGAATTGGAGGGGAGGCTGCAAAGCTGAGGCCCTGAGGGTAGAGGCCGGGCAGCAGGTCCAGACACAGTGTGGAGACAAGGTGGGGATGAAATGGAGGGTTGGAGATCAGAAGCAGGAATGTTCGGACTCTCCAGGCCAAGAGGGCCAGGAGGCCAGCACAGAAGGGCAGTGAAGGAGGAAGCACCTTAAGCAGGAGGCCAGTCTGGGTTACCTGTGGCCTTTGACGGGTGGTGCGGCTGGAGCCATTGCAAGGGTTGGAGGGAGCTGGAGCAGGAGCTGGAGACTGTGCACAGCAGGTAGGGGTGTGGCACTGGGCAGGCGAGCCAGGGAGAGAGGGCCCAGAAGGCCAAAGCCAAAGTGGAGTGAGGGCCCAGGGCCCCTCGTGCATTAATCCCCAGTCTGTTCCCACACATGGGTGCGAGCGCAGGGGGAGAGCAGGGGGAAGGGGAGCACAGAGGTGCCAACAGTGGCAGGGTCAGCCAGCCTGGCCACTGACTTTACTTTGTGCGGAGGATGTTTATTTAAGGAAAATCACTATGTTTACTCAAAGCTTTGGGCTGCAGCCCTCAGGGGTGGAATTATCAGTGAAAGCTGGGCTATTAATCAATTGTGGGGCCTGGTGACAGGCCTTCTACCCTTCCGGAGAATAGGAGGAACAGAAGAGTTAGGGAGGAAGGGAGCAAGAGGGGCTGACCCAAGCCCAGGCCAGTGTGGGAATGACTCTGATCCCGGGAGCAGGAAGGGTGCGCGGGAAGTGGCCTTGAGGTGGCGCCTGGAGGGGGGTAGAGGGGGGCGTTTCCATGGCACAGCAATAATGGGATGGAGCTGGACGGAAATCACAATCTGGGATGTTCCCTGGCCAAGGCCAGGTTGCCAGGGGAGGAAGGACAAACTTCCTGGATGGACACCCGGAGGCTGAGCCCCTGGGAAGAGGGCAGGGTGGGGGCGGAGGTGGTGCTGGGCCAGTGGGATCCCTCCATGCCATTGGCCAGGACCTTGCAGAAAGTCTGACCTAGCTTGCCCTTGGGGATGCAAGCTGGGTGGGGGGCTGTAGCCCTAGGTAACTTCCCGCTTGCCCTCAGCTCTTCTGGGTAGCCTGGCGGGGCCGGTGAGAGGGGGGTTGTGCCTGGCCCCCTCTCCCCCCACCGCGGTGAGCCAACTGGACAGGCAGAATAGGGGCTGACAGGGGTGCTGGGCAAGCAATGCCCAGACTGGAGAGCCTGCGTGGGAGGAGGAGCCCAGGAAGCCAGGAGGAGCCACGGGGCTGGGACGTCAGCTGGTCCAGGAGGGCTCAGATGGGGGATGGAGACGCTACCCATGTGCGCATGGGGCATCGGGCAGCTGAGGTCACATCTCCTGAATGCAGTTCCCTGAAGGTCTCTTGACAGCAGACTCCAGCCAGAATAGGGCTGCTCTTGTTGGATGTCTGGACCATTGTCTGGGGACAAGCACCCTGTGCAGGGTCAGGAGTGATGAGTGAACGGAGGAAGGAAGGAAGGAGGGAAGGAAGGAAGGAAGGAAGGAAGGAGAAATGAAGGAAGGACCTCCCTCATCACGTGTTGGTGAGAAAGGACATACAAAACATCAGGCCCAGGATACACGAAGGGTACAGTCAATGCCTCTGGTGTTAGGTGATCCTGGGAGAAAAGGATGGTGAAAGTAAGACAGGAAAGGAGGAAAAGCCCACAGAAGAGTGTGTTATCAAGGTGGCCTCTGTAGGAAATAAGGGCTCAGCTTCCAGGAAGCACCGAAAAGTCTTCAGAAGGCCAGCCAGAATTGTCTCCTTGTGGGAGGGAGGCCACTGCATTTTCCCACTGTCTCTGTCCCCCACTGGTGGTGGGGTGGGAGGAATGAACTTCTGCGCACTGTCTTATAGACCCAGCAGGCCCCTGCAGCATGGGAGGGAACCCTGGGGCAGGAAATGAAAAGGTGAGATGGCATGCTATTGGCTTGCTGGGCTCCGTGCTTACACAGCCGTCGCTGGAAGCAGGGTGGGCCCAGGGTGTGTGTGACAGGCACCAGAGACATCCCTACAGAATCCCTAGAGGGTCGAGCTGTGTTCTGTCCATCTTGGTGTTCCTGGTAGGTGCTTAGTAAGTGTGGAATGACCAGGACACCAGAGTACAGAGAGCCCAAGGGAACCAGCCATGGTTGGGGTCTCCAGCTGAGAACTCTAGACTCCTGACTTTCCCTCCAGTGAGGCTGGGGGGTTTCCTCCCTGTAACCCATCCCTGTAGCTACTTCTCAGCTAAGAGCATCTTCAGAGATCAGACACCAGGGGAAAGTGGAATTTCTGGGACATATAGAATGCCTCCCTTGGGCAGGAAAGGGTGGGACACTTTAGTGGACAGTCCCACAAGACAATCCGACTGGAGAAGGGTATTCCTCAGAGCAAAATCTGGGTGCCCTTACCTGCAGAGTGTTGGTGGGGAGGACAGCCTAAAACCGTAAGAATAATATTGAGATACAAGCAAACTTCTCCATGCCATGGAGTTGTGTCACTCCCACAAAATCACATGTGTGGCAGGACTTTGAAAAATATGCGACCCTCAGTAGAAGGTCCTCATGAGACCACAGAGTATTGACTGGGAAGAAAAGAGCTGGCCATGGTGCCAGGATGCACTCTTCCTCTGAAGAATGCACAAACGGAGATGTCCTGGCCAGCACCCAGGAATCCCTGCCCACATCCTTAACCAAGAGCTGCCTCTCAGATATGGTAGCTAATTGAGCCATACCTCAAGACCAACTTCTCCCTCCACCATGTTTTTTTTTCAGTCTTATTAATTCCTTCTTTGAACACCAACTATAAGCCAGGTCTGTGAGTCTCCAGAGGAAGACTTCCCTGCCTTCAAGAAGTAAACGGTCTAGGGCCAGAGATCAATGAGCAACTATTTCTGTAACGTAAAATGTGGTGGTTTCTGGAACATAGGTAAGCACAAAGCCCGTTGTAGAGGAGGGAGAAGGAGTCGGCTCATTCATTTACTCAATAAGAATTCAGTAAGGGACCACGAGGAGCCTGGCCCTGCACTGGGGGCAGGAGAGTCCAGCGAGTGGTGTAGACACGGTCTCTCTGCTCAGAGCATGGGCAGCCCAGCCTGAGCCTCTCGCAGCCCAAACCAGGAATCTGCCTCCTGCCCCCTGGGCCTTCTGTGTTCTGCTAGGAAGGGCTTCCACAGGCTGCCTCCTCGCTGAGCCCATTCCGACTCCCTGGCCCAAGGAACACTTCCAGCTAAAGCTGGGGTAGGCTGGGTCCTCTGGGAAGCAGATGAGGAAGCAGAAGTGGACATGCCAGGGGTTGCCTTGGAGAAATCCCTACGTGAGAAAAAAAGAAGAGGAAACAAGAAAGGGTCGGAGGGCGGTCCAGCCTCCATGCGAGTCTCACCCGAGGAAGGACAGAGGGAAGTCAGGAGGTGTGAAAGCATCCCAGGCCGTCGTACGGCGCGAGGGAGGCCTGGCAGGGCCGCCGGGCGTGCTTAACCCTCAGAGGGTCCTGTCTCCAGGAACCGACCTGTGACAGTCCCCTGCTGCCCCGGCAAGTGTGGCCACCGCAGCAGTGGGTCTGAGACCCCACACTCCCTGGGGCCGGAGGTCTGTGCGGCTCGGCCACTGGCCTCCCCAAAGTGCCGGGCTCCACGTGTCACATCCTTGCTCTGAAGCCCCCGCACGGCTTGTCTCCTGCCCTCTCGAACGGTGTCAGGGGAATCTTGACGTCTCACCTGGCCTGTGGGTGAGGGGCTCAGGACAGGGGTGACGTCATCATTCTCCAGCCATCCATCTGGCTACCGAGACATCCGTTTAGTTTTTCCATGGCCCTGGGCACGAAGGCGGTGAGCAAGGTGACCCCAGAGAGTCTGCAGCGGGAGAGGCATTACGGGACCCATCACAGCGTCAACAGGGAGTTTCTAGGTAAAGGTCAAGTGAGTTTCTATTTCCCCTTTCCCCACAGCTGGAGGGGGGTTTTCTCTGAAAGGGCAGCTGTCCCCAGGGCACAGGTCCTGCTCTGGGGACATGAGTCAGCCCAGGGCTGGGGAGAACACTGGGGCCTTCGGGAGCAGCGATGACAGGGCCCCGGACTCTCCCCAGGAACTGCTTTTCACCACTTCCCTGGACCCTGAGGGAGCAAGAAAAGAAACATTGAGGGCAGTCCTGCTTCAAAGAAGAAACACTCCCTTGCTTCCTTCGGGGCAAATGCCAGCTCTTCCCTCCCCCGGGAGCTTCTCAGGATGCTCCGGGAAATGCTGAGAAATCGAGTGTCTTCCCTGGAGAGCCTTGGAGGAGCCGTGTGGTTTCCTCTCCCAGGAGCACAGCGGGCTCTGAGCGAAGCCCCGTCCACACAGGCCTTCCGTGAACCCCAGGCCACACCGGTGAGGGGCCTCACCTCACAGAGGCTGGGGGGGTGGGGGTAGGAAGGGGCTTGCCCGGGGCCACAGCACTGGTTGGTGGTAGAGTGGAGACCTGCGACCAGCACACCAGCACGTGGCGCCCCTCATCCCCGCCACACCGCCTCGAGATGCCTGCCCTGGGGCCTCTCCTCCAGCCCCGCAGGCAGAGCAGGACCTCAGTCCCCGGCAGGAGCCGGGACTTGCAAGCGAGGCCTCGGTGCTCCCTTGCCCTGCGTAGCTGGCGAGCTGGTCTCCACACGCGGCACCCCAGTGTGTTCCCACGCCGCGGAGCTGACGGCAGAATCGGGGTGCTGACCCCTGCGCGGGGCCCCTCGCAGTTCCTTCTAAGGGGGGAGAAGGTTCCAGAACCCGGAGAAAGCTAGTACCTCATTTTATTTTCCTAAAACAGTTTTAAAGCTAGAGGACAAGAGAACCAGTGTAACTACTATCACAAGGGGGAAACCGAGGCCCGGGACACGCGGCCGACCGGTGGCCACACAGGTTAGCGGGCTCGGGGGCAGGTTGCAGAGTCCTGTTCTTCCTTCCAGAAGCATGAGGCTCTCCTCTTTCATGGTTTTTCAAGTGTTCTTTGCGAAGAACGGGACATTCGGCAATAGTGAAGTGTGGAAGGTGGTTGTGAGAGCCGCGCCCCACTGCTCCATTAGCTTTCCCCTGTTAGGTGCCTACCGTATGTAGGCGCTTCCAGTTTTATCACAAGGAGTCATGTGTGACCAAACCCATGGGAGCCAGCGTGCTCAAGCAGTGCCATCTGAGGCAGCAGATGGGATGGGGGCTTTTAGGCCATGGGGTCATCCCGTTCTGCGACTACATGGAAGCCTTATAAGCTTAGACTCCTCGGGAGACCCACAGGGGAAGCGTGAGAAAATTTGGCAGGGTCTGAGTGCCACGTAGTCATTCTGAGCAGCCTGTGAGAGCTAACCCACCTCCTTTGATTGCTCAGGCCCCCGCCCTGTCTAGTTGCCTTTCCAGATGCCCTGATCCTTGAAGAAATGCTCCACCTCTAGAAACACCTGCTTTGGGGCCCTCGGTCTGCTGAGGCTGACCCCCGGGCCCGGCTGCTAGAGAAGACCAGCGTCCCCTGGGGTGTGCACAGGCTGCTGCCTCTGGACCCTGCTTCCCATGATCAGATGGGGAGTAGCCTCAGAGGAAAAGAAGAACCCAGAAGATGGGCCCCCAAGGTGTGGCCACAAGGAGCAGCCAGCTGTGAGCCCAGCCTGCAGTGAGGAGCCCAGCCCAGGGGAACCTGGGCTGGGCCCTGGAGGGTCCACTGGGGTCGGGGTGGCCGTGGAGTGGGGGGGGTGAGAGCTCAGTGGCCAACAGCCTCTGTGAGGAGATCCTCATCCCTGGTGAGTTTCCAGCATCAGTCCCGGCTCTGCCCAGCCCACACCCGCTCCCTTGGGCTCCAAGTAGAGTCGTGCTACTATTCACAAGCTGACTTCTGTTTTCTTTTCAAAGCCAAAAAAGACATCAAGCTGTCAAAGAGACTTTTCCAACATTTGGGCTGGGTGGAGATGCTTGGGGGAGAGTCTTCCATTTCTTTGCACCATGGGGAAATGACCAAACACAGGGTTTTAATTATCCTTGGGGTGGAAAAATGGGGTCCTCTCTCAGGCATAGCAAAGAACCTTAGATCTCCGAACGGGAACAGATCGCCCCCACAGCCCGTGCATCATTTCCCCTAGAGAAGAGGACAGCTTTGAGTCAGAGCTACTCACAAGTCCTTGTACCTTGGGCACCTGTGTGTGTGGGAGGGGTGGGGAACAGGGAACAGCCAGGATGCCACCAGCAAGGAGACCTAGCATGGAGTAAGTGCTCGTTGCCTTCCAGGAAGTCTGTTGGACCTTTACATCAATCATCTCTTTTCATCCTTCCAACACAAGGAAGGTATTGTCATCTGCCCATTTTTTGGAAGAGGAAACAGAGACCCGGAGGTCCTACAGCTGTAAGCTGCAGAGCTGGGATGTGGATTCTGGTCTGAGTCCACATCAGAGTCTGAGCCCTTGGCCATGGAACCAGGGTTCTCACAGTGGCGTCTGGAAACCACCTGCCTGGGGAATTCCCAGGATGCCAGATAAAAGTGTGGAGTCCGGAGTCCTGCCCCGTTTACTGAACCAGAACCTCAGGGAATGGGGCTGGAAGCTCTGACAATCTTTCAGTCAGGTGGTTCTCATGCTTGAGAACCCCAGTGGGCTGGGCTCCACCGTCTACATAGCGGGGAGAAGGGTGGAGTGTGCAGTAAGAAGACCCCAGGTGCAGAGCGTCCTCCGTGACACACTAAACAATCTGGAGTTACTTCAGTGACAGGGGCATCCCTCCGAGAGTTCCCCCAGGCCCTGTCCTCTCATCCCGCCTGTGTTAGCTGGGGCCTGGCCAACTAACAGTCCCAGGCCTGAACTCTCCAGGGCCACAGGAGGCCGGGGTGGGTTTCTATGATGTTAGCCCAAGTTCGTGCCAGGACTGTGGCTCACTCATCCCCAGGGTAATTCAGCTTCCAACCCCCCTAATCTGTCCATTATGAGAAACTGCCCCCAGAAGCCTCCCCTCTCTCCTTCCGGGGAACCTTCTCTCCACCGGCCTGTGCTCTCTGCCCCACTCCTCCAAACAAGATCATCACTCGAGTGACAGTTACTAGAGTCAGTGACAGCGATGTCCTGGTGGGGGTGTTAGGTGGTCCAGCCATCTTCTGAAGGCATGTGGCAAATGGCGAGTGACACACGGTAAGCCAGGCAGGCCTTCCTGACTCACTGAGGCAGCAGCAGGAGCCCTCGGGAGCACGGCCTGGAAATGCCAGCATGTAGGGCAGGGAGATGCTGCTGCTCAGAGCTGGGGCTCGTGTGTCCCTCCACAGACTCTCTGACCTGCTCCTGCCCCCCAACAAGCCCCTGGGAAATGTGTGGGACCCACTTCCTCCAAGCCCTTGTGACTCAGCTGGCCTTCACAGCTGCTCTGGATGTTATTTTTAACTCAACTTCACCTGGGTGGGGCGGGGACCAGATCTGGGACAATTCCACTCACCAGGCGGGTCCCAGGCAGAAGAGGAAGAGGACAAACTCCGCTTTCTGGCACTTCGACGAGCCTCTCCCCTGGAAGCCAGCGCCACGGAACCCACCTGCAAAGCCACCTGCCTCCCTTGGCCCGCCATGCTGGGTCCCAGGGCGGCTACTGGGCCCCCATCGGGCTGGTGTGTCCGGGCTGGGGCGGGGTGAGGGGAAGGCAGCCGAGAGGCCTTGGGTCACCAGAGATGGAGGCTTCTGAGCAGGCCAGCAGCCACCCAGATCTCTTTCCTTCCGCCAGCTGAGTCCCCTCCTCGTCGTCCCCCCACGCCACCTCCTCCACGTGTCCTCCAGGAGAAGGGTGACACAGATGGACAGGAGCTCCGTCTGGTTGGAGATGGCTGGTCCAGACAGCAAGTCCTGTTCCTTCTCCATCTGGCTTTGTCACTGAACTTTCTGCTGAATTCCTTCCAACCCTGTCGGCAGTCCTCCTGCCAGGAGGAGCCAGTGCCAGGGAGAGCAGAATAATTGCCTCTCATGTTGTGCATGCAGAGCCTTCATTAACATGCCCCAGAGCGGCATTTGCAGCCCTGTCGCAGCGGCCCCCATCGGGGAGCTCGCAATTCATCACCCCCAGATCCTCCACTGTCTTGAAGGAACCAATGAGGCCTGTGTTTCTGCCTGTTTCTTCGGCTCATTCGGAAAGTCACGTCGTCGTTGGTGCTGCTGTTCCTTCAGGAGAGGAAGCCTCTCAGGGGCCTTGCTCACTCAGTGGCTCACGTAAGGGACATGGCCCACTCACTCCCTGTTCTTCTTTTGTGGCCCCGGGAAGCAATGCTTGCATTCCACAGAGGACACGCAAGGAGGAGTACGGGGAGGGGGTGGGAGATTTGGGTTTTTAGTAATGGCTCTGCCCGTGGTGAGGGGTGTGATCTTAAGCAAAACATTTCCAAACGCCACTTTCTTCACTTACAAAATCAGCTGCTGGCGTGGACAGGCTCATGGAATCTTAGAGCTCATCTAGTTTACCTGTCATTTTCCAGATAGGTAAACTGAGGCGCAGGGTGGCCATTCAGCTCACCCACAGTCATGTGGACTAGGTGGTGTTAAGACTTGAGACCTTGGTTACAGCTTTCTGTCTCTGGTGTGGGATTGGAGGAAAACAGGTAGCAGTCAGGAGAGCAAAGACACGGTGACGGGAGTCCAGGCTTTGAACATGTAGGGAGCTGCAGAATGGATGACTTCTGCCTAACATCAGAGTCCAGGGCTGAAAGGAGTGGTTCTCACCCAGGGACCCTCTTCGCCTTAAGGGGCATTTAGCAAATTTCTGGAGACATTTTTTGGTTGTTCCAGTGGGGGAGGGGCAGGGTGGGGTGACATCTAGTGGGTAGAGTTCGGGAGGCTCCAAGCACAGGACGGGGAGTGATCTGTCCCCAAATGTCATCAGTGCTCTGGCTGAGGCTCCAGCTGGACACCAGCTCCTTTCTCTACTGCCACCTGTCCCAGAGTTTTCATAATTCTCCTTTCCTTGTCTTCAGCTTCAAAGGAACTCTCTTTTCCTGACTTTGCTCTTAATGCTGTCTTTAAAAATAATTACTTCCTGGCATATAAAAATCATCCACGCTCCTTTTAGAGAATTTAGAGTATTCAGAGAAGTACAAGAATAAAAATCGGTCCCACCACACAGAAATCACTATAAGAATATTTCGAAGTTTGGTATGTTTTCCACATTACCTGAGATTCCCCAAGCACACTCTGCTTTCTTCTGTCTCATGGCTTTTCTTAGCAATCCTCTCTGCCCTTTCTCCAACCCCCTCAACTGTTGAAATCATATTTGTCATCCAAGTCACTTCGAACGGCACCTCCTCCAGGAAGCCCGCAGGCTATGAACAACCCCACTGAAGCCGGAAGTGGATTCTCCTGTTTCTCTAGGTCTTGCAAATGCCAAATTTGACATGCTGGGTTTTTGCTTTCGTTTGTTTTTGTTTTGGTGCTTCAGTTCTCTGTAAATGCCTTGAGGATGGGGATTAAATTTTAGTCTACTGAACGTGTGTCCCCTCCCCTTCTGGCACAGCACCCAAGCTGGATCTGTCCTCTTTCCTCGCCTGACATCACCGTCCTCTGACTTCCAGACTAAATAACCATCCTTGAGTCCTTAGTCACACAGAACATTTCAATCAGTGGCTTTTGTTGCCCATCATTGGGGATTATTCTGGAACTCTTCTTTCCAACTGCATGGATCTTGGAGACATTTAGTATTATAATAAAAATCAAAAGCTTTTTTTTTTTAAATTTTATTTATTTGACAGACAGAGATCACAAGCAGTCAGAGAGGCAGGCAGAGAGGAAGGGAAGCAGGCTCCCCGCTGAGCAGAGAGGCTGATTCGATTCGGGGCTCAATCCCAGGACGCTGGGATCATGACCTGAGCCAAAGGCAGAGGCTTAACCCACTGAGCCACCCAGGCGTCCCTAAAAATCAAAAGCTTTAATGGAAAGACTCGCTACTATGTTTCAGGCATCCGGACAGATGCTTATGTCAATGTTCTGATTCACCCTAAACTAGTGACAAGGCATTGTTGACCCCTTCCTACAACTGAATGCCGAAGCCAGCAAGGTGTTAGAGTTTTGCCCCGGGTCACCTGGCAGACCAGAGGAGGCACTGGGCTTTAACCCAGAGCCACCTGGCTCCACAGCTATGGGCCCCTCCTTGGAGTTTCTCAAGTCCTGTGCAATAGGCTTGCTCCTGCCCATTTCTGTTTTGACAGGGAGAGGCAGCAAGTGGGTGCATCAGTGCCTCTGGTCTGGGTGGCTCCAGGCAAGGCGTCTTCCTAAAGGGAGGTCAGAGAGCCCAACCCTCCCTGGCCGTGGGAACCTCTGGCTGGTGGTAGGGTGACCTGCTGGGGAGCCTGGTGGACGGCTCCAAGTGCAATCCAAGGTCCCGGGAGGCTGAGCCTTCCTGGGCTTGTGGCATCCGGAAGTCTAGCCTCTTGCTCTGGTATTTCCTGGTGCCTTGTGCTAAGTGTCTTGCACAGGAGGTTAGCAATAGGTGGCTTGCCCTGCAAACACCGGTCTGCTGGGAGGGCTGGTGAGACACCTGTCTGCTGGGTGGGCTGGTGTCCTCTTTCTCTTTGTCAGGGGACTGATCAGCTGGTCCAAGCAGGGGAGGTCTGGGGCTGAGCTCAACCAGAGGAGGGCATGCTCTCCTTCCCTGGCCATCCCCTCCTTCCCAGACAGGTTCAGCTCCCCTCTCAAGGTCCCAAAGCTGTTTCTGCTACTTCTGCGGAGTTCTCTCCCTTCATGGCTAGAGGACCAAGTATAGGCTTCAGATCAGGGTTAGCTTTGTCTCAAGCACAGCTGTGCCAACAAAGTGATCTTATGCAAGTCACTGGGTTTCTTGGAGCCTCAGTTTCTCCATTTATAAAATGGAAAGAATGATGCCCAACCTCAGAGGGCTGGGATGAAGATTCAATGGATGAGGCAGAGATAATGACGTGTTATAGGTACTCAAAAGTCTCTCTCTTCCTTGCTGCTAGACAGCGGAGGACGGTGGCTGGAAAACACATAGCGAGGGAAAGTGGGCTGAAATGGGGAGGCGGCGGGGGCAGGCAAGGAAGGGCCCAGGGCCTCCTGTCTGTTTTTCCACCTGGATCCCTGGTGGAGGAGAATCCCTCGGCTGGTTGCCGATAGTCTTGCTCAAACCGCCATCGGCAGGGATGAAAGTAGTTGTTCTGAACCTCGGCGTGGGCTCAGAATCAGCCTCCCTCCATTTCCATGAGGCTGTGGAGCACAACGGTGAGAGCCGTCTCCAGGCTGCCCAGCACCAGGCTCTGCCACCGTGTGATCTTAGGCAAGTGGCTTAATTTTATTTTATTTTTTAAGATTTTATTTATTTATTTGACAGACAGAGATCACAAGTAGGCAGAGAGGAAGGCAGAGAGAAAGAAGGAAGCAGGCTCCCTGATGAGCAGAGAGCGAGATGTGGGGCTCGATCCTAGGACCCTGGGATCATGACCTGAGCAGAGGCTTTAACCCACTGAGCCACCCAGGCACCCCAAGTTGCTTAATTTTAGAGCTTCAATTTTCTTATCTGTAAAATGGAGATGTTAATACCTGACAGGGTTGCCTGGGATGATGAAGTTCGATCCTGTAGGGGTTGTGCTGGGCTGAGCCTGGTGTACGGGACCCGCTTTAATCAGCCCACTATGACTGTTCATTTTGGTGGTGGCTGTGATCACTCCTAGCCACAGACTGTGCCCTTACCCTGAGCTGCCTGAGTTGGAGGCCTGCGCACTGGGAGAGTGTGGCTGGTTCACCAGAGAGCCCCTGGCCTCAGTCATCGGCTGGGGGACGGGTGAGCCAGCTCGGTCAGCCTCACGGCCGGCTGAGATCTGGCAGCCCAGGTGTCAGCAGAGGCTGCATTCCAGTGACATTCCTCCTTGGCAGAAACTTCAAAACCAGAGGAAGATATTACTCAGACAGATTCGGAAGGCACTCCAGGATGTCAAACGCAAGGCTTACGATGCAGACAAGCTGATGATAATATGGAGTGCTACATTGGAGAAGCCTGGACTGTCGCCCAGCGGCCCGGAGGCTGAGGGTGTGGGTGTGTGTGTGCGCGTGCGTGTGTTGGGGGGGGTGCCCAGGATGGAAACTGACCATGACCCCTCTCCATCCCAGGCCTTGCATAAAGCCCCTGAAGACAGAAATCTGATTCCTGCCAGCAAGAAGAGACCTCCTAAAGCTGTGACTTCCTCCTGCTCCTGCCCCTCCCCCTTACAAGGAAGTCACCTGGGTGGGGACGGGGAATCAGCCACTCTTTCTGAGGAGTGTTCTCTCCTGGGAGGATGAGAACTCCCAGAGCCTCCGTGTTGTGATGGGCAGGTGGGCAGAGGCTGGGTCCTTCAGTTGGGGACTTTCAGTGGCTCCCGTTGTGGATGTGACCCCAGGCTAGGTTTACTGTGCCCAGCTGGAGAGGACACTAGGGGAGATGGTAGTGCAAGGGGAGCGGGGTGCGGGCTGTAAACAAAGCAGACAGAGTCCACTGAGTTGGAGAAACAGCGTCATGCCCGTCATGCCCGTGAGAGCCGAGCAGGTGGGAAGTGGTGGCTGGGGAGCCAGTCAGAGACAGAAGACCTGGCACAGTAGTAGGTCTGGGCAAGAAACAGGGGCCCTAGATGCAAAAGCAAGGGGAGCCCCAGGCCCCTGTGGCTGCTGCACGTGGCGGGGAAGGGTAGCTGTCAGGACCCCGGGCGGGGGGGGGGGGGTACAGCACAGAGGAAGAGGAAGGGGAAAAGGAAGAGGAAGGGCTCAGAAAGAAAGGAAAGAGGCGGGAGGTGAGGAATACGCCTTGAGCACCTCAGCCAGGCCCTGGGCTAAGGAGTGTTCCTTTAATCCTGCAAACATCTCTCCGAGATGGGTGTTAGAGCTCCCCCCAAACAGGAAGGTTAGGCCCAGACAGCATCTGTGACCCGCCCCGGGTCTTAGGCTGCAAGTATCCAGCTATCACCCCAGGCCTTCTGTCTGCCTGTCTTCAGGAGGAGAGCCCTGGGCCTGTGCAGAGCGAGCGCAGCCCCACAGGAACTCCCCTGCTGCCTGAGACAATGCAAGCCAATGCTGCCTCACATGACTTGTAGATATTTTCACTTATTTAACTTCTTCTAACTCAGCCAAGAACTTCAAGGGAGCATCATTCCTGGAGGATTTGTTCATCGATGTGTCACAGTCTAGCTACTGAGCCCATGGGCAGGAAGGAAATGGGCAGGTTCAGAGACCCAAACATCTGTCTCCTGTGTGTCTTGTAACATTGGGGAGCTGGGACTCCCCCAGCCCTTGGCTGGCACCCTTGGCTGCCCTTCGGGGTGAGAGAAACACCAGCAGGAGACACATCCAAGGTGGGAAAGGGCTCCAAGAGCTTGGGCCTATGGTGGGACCAGGGGCTGCACCATCTTTCCCAGTGCTTCTTGCAACCCTGGGGGGAGGAGGCTGCCGGGTCGCTGGCCCTCCACCAGGGTGCCTCCCTGGGTGCACCCCACAAAACATGGAAGTCACTGTCCCTGTGAGGATGAAAAACCAGGGCGCAGAGCAAGTGCTACTTGCTGGGCAAGCGGAGAGCTGTGTTAGTCCGGGGACCTGCTGGCCTGGCTCACACAGCCAGCCCGGGGGTGGGGGGGCGCTGGCCTGAGATTTGCAAGGGTCTCGGGGGGCGCACCCGGTCCCGCTCCAGTCCCGAGAGCAGCGCTTGTGCCTCTCCTCCAAGTCTTCACTGGTTTGAAGCCCCGTTCCGTCCCGGTATGGCTTTTTCCCTCCTTCTTTTCCCCCCTCTTCTTTAGAGCTGGGTCGAGGGGGAGGGTTGGGGTGGGAGAGCAAAGGTGGAGATGGGTTGGGGTGGGAGAGCAAAGGTGGAGATGTGCTGTTTTGCACAAGTGACTTGCCTGCACGTCATCCAAATGCCGCGTTCCGCTCACAGAGGAAGTGAGAGGTGTCCGATTCGGTCACGCAGAACGCAGCTGGGCGGCTTGAAGCGAAACACAGTGGCTACTCTGAAGGAGGTGTTGTCCCTGGGCTGCTACGGGGTTGAGTCACAGCAGACGCCACTCCCACGTCAAAAATACCACCGGGCCATTGTCCCAGGGAGGTGGGCCCCTCGCTCAGGTCATTTCCGATCCACTCCCTGGAATCACATTAAAGGAAAGGGGAGCCGAGGAAAAGCAGCAGAAACCGGGATGGCTCAGCAGGCCAAGTAAGGGGAGAGCAGCCCTTGATGTGGGATTCCCACCGCCACCCCTCTGGGTCATCTCCCCCCTGGTTACATCCAGGACCCGGGAGCCAACCGCGGTTGTGTGGCATCCCAAGACACAGAACTGGGGGGCATTCCTTAATAAAAAGAACACAACATTCTGAAAACCAAGTTAAAGACAAAAGTGAGTATTTAGTTAGTTGTGGGGGCGGGGATCGCGGTGAATTGCTGACACCCCACAGAGGCAGGGCTATTTCCTCAGAGACCTCCTTAACCAGGTTATCAGAAATGCAAATGTAGAAGCACTTCCTGTTTATACCCTGAGCCCCTTCCCTGCTTGGGACACTCACAGCCTCTCCCGGCTCTGAGGGCCCTAGAAGCCAGTGTCTTGTCCACTTTACAGTAAGTGCTCCTCCGACAAGACCTCAGCGTTGACAATCCGACAACTGTGAGAACGGTAAGCACACAGACATCGCCCAGCACAGCTGTTCCTGACCGTTTTGGGGGTCCTGGTCTCCTTTGAGAATGGAATGACAACTATGGACCCTCCCCCAGAAAAATGCGTAATACTCGTATCCACTATATTTTACATGCCATTCCAGGGATCCTTGGACCCCCCAAAAGCTTACCTACGGATCCACGTTAGGGGTCCCCTGACCTAGTGCAATCCATTCATTTCACAGATGGGGCAACGGATACCCAGAGTGCGTCGGGGGGGGGGGTGACTTGTTCAAGGTCGCACATGGTCAGTGGGGAGCAGAGTCAGGACTCGAATCCAGCCCCCGCTGGAATCCACCTCCTGTACTGTAACAGCTTTGCCTCCAGCACTGGACAGAATGGAGTCCCCAGGGATAGAAGCCCCAAGTTAGGGCCCTTCGGAGGGTCCTTCTCTTGTCTTCTGGTATCTATCCTCGACATATACTTTTGCTCAGTGTAGCTCAGAGAGGGCAGAAATGATGGCATTGAAACAAACATGGATGGCAATGGGGTGGGGCGAAGTCGAGGGAGGGAGAGAAACAGTAAGTAAACAACATTTGAGTCCCCTGAGAGAGGGCTGGTGCTGCTCTGTTCAGTGCCCGGAGAGCTGAGCCCTCGGGAAATGACAGCAAAATCACAGCGGACTGGCCCCTGCCTGAGTCTCGTCCTCTTCCCAACCTACTCTCTCCCCTTCTGCCCAGCTTGATCACCGGCGGCCCCTCAGTGGCCCACAGCTGTGCTTCGCAGGTGTGGTTCCTTCTGCCTGCGCAGCTGCCCTCCCCGCAGCCACAGCAGCCCACCCACCACCACGCCTGACGCTTCCTCTGAGACCCCAGCTGACTTAGGTCTCCTGGCACAGGTCCCTCTCAGCACCTGGATCGTCTCTTTCAGAGCCCACAGCGTCACTGTCACTCACGGTTCTGTATTTATCTGTTTCAGGGCTGTGTCCCCCAACTAGCCATTACGCCCAGAGTGCACAGGGGCAGGGCCCTTGGTTGCTGTGGGCCCTGGGCATGGCCTATGGAGGCTCTCCAGAGTCACGTGCTGATTTCAGTGAATGGGGGCATCTGCTGGTTTGGACCCGGGCACTTGGGACGAATGCCTGTGGGCCAGCTCATTCCTGAGATCCTGGCCAGGACTGCGTGCAGCTGGGAGCTTTAGCTCGAGGCCACAAAGGGAACAGGAGCAGGCGGCCAGTACCACGAATGGTGCCCAGCCCCTCAGAGCAGAGGCACCAGCCAAGCGGAGGCTCACAGGGATGGAGACACAAGCCGGGCTCTGTGTGCCTTTGAAGTGGATCCTGGTGCTCTGCCTTTTTCTCAAGAGCCCACCCCTTTGAACTCTGAGGGTCCCCCGGCCCCCCGCCAGCCAGCTCAGCAGCCGTTGTGCTATGGACTGTCCGCGGAGGGCACGGGCACATGGCTGAGGTGGACCCCTCTCCTGAGGGCTGCAGCCCCCCAGGAATGAAGAGGAAACTCAGAAACGGTTCTCTCCTGCCTTCTGGGCTCACCTCCAGATGATGGAGCTCTCTTGAGAGGGCATATTCAAGGGTGTTTTCTCTCATTCCATTTTGTTTGGGGTAGGGTGTATGCTTTTTTTTTTTCTTTTCAACCTGACACCCAGGAGTCCATGACTGATGCTGTGAGCAACAGCTCCCAGGGGCCGGGAACCTTGATCAATTCTTCATTCTTCTTCTCAGGAGGGGAGGGGTTCGTGTGACAGAGAGGCACAAGGTGCCGTAGAAGCTGGTCTTCCCCTCCCAAGCTTGCTGCCTGGGGAGCAGTGGTTGGGGTAGAGGAGCTGATACTGACTCTAGAAGGTTTCTCTTCCCACTCCCACTTCCCAGCCACTGGGGGTGGGGGGGGAGGTGGAAGGCAGGCGGCCAGAGACAGGTGCATCCACCCCTGCGGATGGGCACCTGCCCCATGTCCCCCTCGCTTGCTCTTAAACGTACCCCAACAGAGCAGCCCTCCCCTCCCCCCAATCCCGGGTGATATCATCAGTATGAAGTTTTGTGTCTCGTTTTCTTGTACCAATCAATCACCTCTGAAGGGGGAAGAGAAACGAGCCACAATAGGATGCTAAGGCCTCTGAGTGAAGCTGATTGGTGCGCCTGGGCCAGGGTCCCGTCCTGGAGCTAGTCCACTTGCCTTCGTTCTCCAGCTTATCACGCTACGGCTTGCAGGAGAGTCCTACGGCCTCGGTGGATGGAAAACATCCTCGTGGCCGAAGTGACTAGTCTCTGGGCATCACGACAGGGCCCCTCAGCCTCCCTCCCTTCCTTACTCAGCTGGTGACTCTGTCTTTGATCATGGCATCATGGCTTTAGCACTTTGTCTCTGTTCTGGAAAAGCCTTAACGTTTGCTCTGTCATAGCTTCTCTGACCTCCCAAGGCCAGTGCATCAAAAGAGAGTCACCAGGCTGCCAACAGTGCTCCTGCTCCCGGGTGAGTGGCAGGGTGTGTGTGTGTGGGGGGGGGCGGGGGGTCTGTCAGGAAATGGCAGCAACTGCCTGAGCAGAAAGAAGCAGACAGCATCCAGCACCAGGTCTACATCACAGCAGGGCTCTGGACATTCTTGTCGAATGAATGAGGGAATTCCCAGGATTCCTAAGGGTGTGAGAAGCAATATGGAGGTGATTCCACACACAGTCTCTGGCGGCTACTACCTGGCTCTGAACAGTGGCTGTGCCTCTCCCTAGCTATGCACACTTGGGCATGCTAATCGATCTCTCTGGCCCTACTTCCTCATCTATAAAAGGGGGATGATGATGATGATGATGATGATGGCGACAATCATAATAATTGTTGCGATGTGTAAAGCAGTTAAAATATTGCCTGGCACATAATAGGTACAATGTTTAAGTGTTTGCTATTATTATTAAGACCAGAAATATAGTTATTCCAAGGAATTAAATATTACTTTTAACCAGAAGCTATGGATTTCCTTATCTTGTAGGCAATCTCCACCCCCACAAGCTCCTCCCATATACATGGAACCCTATGTGGCAGCGGTCAGCAAGCTTTTTCTGTAAAGACTCAAATTGTATTTGACTTTGCAGGTGATACAATTTATGTAAACAGCCACACACAATAGGTAAATGAGTGAGCAAGGCTGTGTTCTAATAAACTTTATTTATAAAAATAGGAGGCTGTGGCCCGTAGACCACAATTTGCCCACAGACCACCATTTGCCAACCCCCAGTCTATTGGGATTCTATCATTTTACAAGACTCTGCTTGAATTCTATCTCTGCTAAGATTCACCTTCTTCTCCCTGAATTTCCCCAACACTGGGTCTGGAAGGAACTTGCTATCATGGAAAGAACAAGCAGAAAACCTGGGTTTAAGTCCTGCCCTACTGCACGACTCTGAGCGAGGCACTCGATATCTGTGAAGCCCCAGCTTACTTACCTACAAAACAATGTTTTGTAAATGTTTTGCTTTACTTACTTTCTAGGGTGGTGTGAAGCTCAAATAGAGAAGGCACATGGATGTGATTTGCAAACTCTACAGCACTACATAACGGAAGTGGGTCTTCATGCTGTCCCTGTGCTTAGACCATGCTTGGCACTTGGTCTGCTTTGACTGCGGCGAATCCCAGTAGTGGTGTTAAGTACCAATTTTTATAACAGACATACTGGTATATGTCTATATCTGTATTGGTCTTCTTGGGCAGTTGGAGAACTCAGCGGGGGACACAGGGCCAGGAGAGAGAAAAAACAGCCTTTCCTGGGGTAGAAGCTACGGAATGCTTGTCAGCTTGAGATGTAGGTTGGGATCAGAGAGCAGCAGGTCTGGACTGACATGACGGGGAGTAAAGTTTCTTTTTTTTTTTTTTTAAAGATTTTATTTATTATTTATTTGACAGACAGAGATCACAAGTAGGCAGAGAGGCAGGCAAAGAGAGAGAGAGAGGAGGAAGCAGGTTCCCTGCTCAGCAGGGAACCCGATGCAAGGCTCGATCCCAGGACCCTGGGATCACGACCTGAGCCGAAGGCAGAGGCTTTAACCCACTGAGCCACCCAGGCGCCCCTGCTTCCATCTTTACATTGCCTTCTACACTTGTGTCTTTTCTTGTTCCCATCCCTCATAAGGATGTTTGTTATTTGATTTGGGATCTGCCTGGTAATCCAGGGTGATCTTATCTCAAGATCTTATCTCCTTAACTTAATTACATCTTCAAGATCTTTTTTCTAAATAAGCTGACTCTCATAAACTCCAAGGATTTAGATATAATATATCTTTTAGGGTCACCATTCAACCCATGGCAGAATCTTATTATTTTCACCAAACTTTTTATTTAAAGTATTTCCCATGTCATTGAATGGTCTTCCAAAAACACTATTGTTGATGGCTAATAATATCCTATTATTGTGGATATACCATAATTCATTCATTTCCTCTTGCTAGAAATTTATATTGCTCATGATTTTCTTTCTTTCTTTTTTTTTTTTTTTAAAGATTTTATTTATTTATTTGACAGAGAGAGATCACAAGTAGGCAGAGAGGCAGGTGGGGGGTGGGGAGCAGGTTCCCCACTAAGCAGACAGCTGGATTCGGGGCTCGATCCCAGGACCCTGGGATCATGACCTGAGCCAAAGGCAGAGGCTTTAACCCACTGAGCAACCCAGGTACCCCTGCTCATGATTTTCTACTGGTATAATAAGGATACAGTGCATGGGCTTTGGAGTCACACATTCCCAGGTCAGGTTCTGGCTCTCTCACTTACCAAGGATGTGATGATAAGTCAAGTTCCATAAACTTCTCTGGCCTCAGTGTCTCATTTGTGAACTGAGGCTCAAAGTACTTATCTCATGGGGTGATTCAGAGGATCCCAGGAAAGAATGTATGGGAAGTGGCTGGCAGCTGAGGGTCTGGCACATACGAGGGCCTGGCAGTCTAGTAAACTGCAACCACTCTTATTTTATTAATATTGATGACGTGTTGGTTAATTTACTTAGGATGGGTTTATAGATGAACTATTCCCAAATCAAGGGATATAGACAGTTTTAAGGCTCTTGGTTTGTATTGTCAAATTAAATTCCAGAAAAAGCATCTGCAAAGACACTCAGCCTTGCCCAAGTAACTACTCCCTCTGGGATCTGAGAGCCAGCTAAATCAGTGGACAAGAATTTCACAAGTACCGGTCATGGAATCAGGTTTAAGCTTTGACGGACTTGCAGTCTATTTGGGCCAACCAAATTCCATACATGAAACAAAACAAAACAGATAATAAAAAATGGAATTAATTAAATCAGCAAGTATCTATTGAGCATCTATTATGCGCCAGTTACTGCCCTGGATGATGAGTGTTAATACAGTGGTGAACAACACAGGACCAGTCCTTGCCCCCATACAGCTTATAATCCAGAAGGTCAGAACTGGGTTGTAGGGGTGCCTGAGTGGCTCAGTGGGTTAAAGCCTCTGCCTTCAGCTCAGCTCATGATCCCAGGGTCCTGGGATCAAGCCCCACGTTGGGCTCTCTGCTCAGTGGGGAGCCTGCTTCCTCCTCTCTCTGCCTGCCTCTCTGACTACTTGTGATCTCTGTCTGTCAAAAAAATAAATAAATATGGGGCACCTGGGTGGCTCAGTCAGTTAAGCATCTGCCTTCAGCTCGGGTCATGGTCCCGGGGTCCTGGGATCGAGCCCTGCATCGGGCTCCTTGCTCAGTAGGGAGCCTGCTTCTCCCTTTCCCTCTGCCTGCCTGTCTGCCACTCCCCCTGCTTGTGCTCTGTCTCTTACTCTCTCTCTCTCTGTGTCAAATAAATAAATAAAATCTTAAAAAAAAAATGCTAAAAAAAAAAAAAAAGAACTGGGTTGTAACACTTCCTTCCTATAGCGGAATTCAGAGAGATAAACAACCCATAGAGACCACATGGATAGGGGATGCTTCAAGAAGAAAGATGACCCAGGATGTGGAAAAGGAGCAAGGACTAGAGGAGAATGAGAATGGAGGCTTGTACCTCATTGCCTTCAGATGTCTTATGGAGGCAGAAGTGGAAAAGGGCTTAGGAGGCTTCCTTTGTGGAACACTGGAACAGCCTTGAGCATTGGCTTCGCAAGGGAGGTCAATTTTTTTTTTCTTTAGAAAACTAGAGACTCATAAAATTTTCTGAGCAGAAAAAGGCTAATGAAAGCATTTAAGAAGAGGAGAAGGGTCTGGATGAGTGAAGCCTGCAGCCAGAAGGCCAGCCAGGCTTGGAGTTATAAATTTCGTCCTGTTTCAGAAGCAAGATATGGTAGCACAACTTGGTGGCAGCCAAGTAACTTGGCATGCAAAATCCTGGGCATCCACCCACCATTTCCTCCAAATGACCAACACCAAACTCTGAGCAAGCTCTAAGCTTCCTTGAGTTGCTGCCATTGTTTCCTGGGGCTCTGGGATGAATGGATCCTATTTTCTGTGGCCCTGGGAGACATTAATCTGGTGTTTTGTTACTAGCTGTATAGGCCACACAGTCCTTGAACCAGTGACCTTTCCAGGACTTTCTTCTGTTCCACTATGATGTGTCCCCCAGGGAGGGAAAATACTTGATGACTGACCAGCTCTATGTCCCTTTGGGGATTAATATGCCTCCCTGGTCATGTTAGGGGTGTGGAGGAGGAGACCTCCTCACATTTCCTGCCTGACCATACTGGCATATTCTAGTCAGTAGTGGCAAGGACTGGGGAAGGGAAAAGAACATGAGGGACTATGGGGAGACCCCCGTATATGCAGACACCTCTTCCAACCCAACTGTCTTAGTTCAGGCTTCTATAACACATTATCATAGACTGGGTGGCTTAAACCATACATAATCAATTCTCACAGTTCTCGAGGCCAAAAACTCAGAAGCAGATGCCAGTATGGTTGGCTTTTGGTGAAAACCCTTTTCCAGGCTACAGAGAGCCAACTTCTCATCATATCCTCACATGGTGGAAAGAGCAGGAGCTAGCTCTCTGAGGTCTCTTTTAAGGTCACTAGTCCTATCCATGAGGGCTCCACTCTCATGACCTAATCACTTCACAAAAGTTCACCATCACATAGGGGGTTTGGATGGTGGGAGACACAAACATGCAATCCTTTAACACCAACCATGAGGCCCGCTCCTGTGTCACAGTCCCAGTGGGTGGAAGTAAGAGGTTGGCTCACTTAGGGTTTTCACAGAACAAAGAAAGAACCATTTCTCTAGTCTCCTTACACTCCTGCAAATTGGACCCCACAATGCACCCCCTGCACAGACAGCCACAACTTTTGTCCAAGGACACAGGCAAGCCCTGGTGACCCATGCCCTGGGGATTTCCTGGGCTTCAAGTGCAGGGGGAAAGAGTGACATCCATTGACCCTGAGCTCAGGGACCCAGGTGAACCATCTGAGTTCCAGGGGCTTGAGATCCACCCTCAGAAAGACCCCCTCATGGTGCAGACAGGGCTGGTGCAGGGCCACCAATGAGGGGCTGGAATCAGAGCAGGCTCAGCACCTAGATCTCTGCATCCAGAATGGAGCCCCCTCCCCCTTCTGCGTCAGGCTCCCAAAGGGTGGTCTGTCCTTCCTGAAGGTGATTTGCACCAATGGAGATGGTTTCGATTTGCTATTACTTGGCACATCCCTCTTTTATTTAAAAATAGCAAAGTTCCTGAATGGGTCAGAAAATCAATAGAGCCATTTAGACCTCAAACAAAAACAATTCAGGTAAAACCACAGACATGTAGAAGAACTTTTCCTGGGAAGACTGCTCGCCCTACACCACTAAATGGAAGCGTTGCTGAAGGCCAGAGTTGAGAGACAGAAAAGAGAGACACTGAGGAAGATGTTACTAAGTGGCTTTTTATTTCACGAGGGAATGGACACGAGGGAATGGAATGCGGCATCTAAACAGAGTGGGGAAGGTGAGGACAGTTTACCAGAGGGAGTGTGAGAGGGGACTTACTAGGCTCAAGCTGAAAGGGCCCACCGTAGCTGGGAACCCCTCCTGCACACAGTGGGCTGTTGGGACACAGCGGTGGGGGAAGAACCTGCTCTGGACTCTGTGTTCACGTGGTCTTTCCCCTGAAATCCTCCTCCCTGCTGTCTCAGTCTGCTGCTACCTTAACCATCTCTTCCACTCCCTCACTCACCGGTCACCATGTAAGGAGCACTCTCGGATTGTGCTCCTTTGGAGCTGGAGATAAACTATGAACCAGACAAGTGGGTAACCACCCTTCTTGAGCTCGCATTTGGGAGATGCAGGAGGTTGGGGTTGTTCGGGGGACGGAGGAAAGCGAACAGGTCATTCTTGCAAGACTGTCCAGGTAAATGCTGTGAAGCAGAAGTACAGCGTGTTCTGAGTACGCGATGGGATCCGACCTAGTCTGGGGCAGTCAGGATAGGCTTTCCTGAGGTAGTGACTTTCGGATGGAGCTCTGGAGGCGGAGTGCGAATGAATTAGGAGGAGGCTGGAGGCCAGGGCAGGAAGAGGCGTCAAAATGCACACAGACTCAGAGCGGGGGTGGCTTCTTTGGGGACATGAAAGGCAGACTTGGAGAGTGGGACTCAATGTGGTTCAGTGAAGCATGGAGGCATGGAGGGGGGACATACACCCAAGATTGAGTTATTCCTCAATGACTGTTTACCTCAGAGAGAGAAAGGAGAGAGAATTAAGGTGAAAAAAATGAAAGGGTCAATATGTTACCCACTAGCTGAAGGTCAGTTAGATAAGGTATAATGAAGCAGGCCTGTAAAAGGCAATAGGGAGTAGTAGGGACTGTGGAAAACAAAAGGAATATATCCCCATTTATACACACATACTGTACCCAAAGGCATTTAGATTTAAGATATGTTAAAACCTGTTCCTGGCCAAACAAAGCAAAATTTGAGGGCTACCACAGTTTTGGGTTCGGAACTTGTTGTCTGAAAATAAGGAATGTGGAGGAGGGGAGCTGGGAACTGCTTGGCCAAGAGCCAGATAAAGAGCCAAGAAAGCCCTCTGGTCCTGTCTCCCCCACCCCATGCCTGTCAGATGTCTGCTCTGCACCCATGCTCCTGGTAGCCCCCTCAAGCTTGCCTCCTGGGGCTCACCCATCCCAGGGCTACCCCACTCTCTCCAAAAGCCAAGTCGAGGTCAGGATAGTAACCACTGACTCACATGGAGGGTGAGCTGGGCAAAGGGCCCTGAGCAGCCATGTGTTGCCCAGGAGTGCCTGTCCAAGGGCTGCACGCACGGCTGTGCTCCCCTGTGCTCAGTGAGACTGGCAAGCAAAGAGGACATGAAGATTTGAGGGTGAGGTAGAGTAAGGAAAAGAAGCAGATGATGCAGAAAGGAGCTGAAGCCGAGGCGTAACCTGAGAAAATAAGATTAGAGAACTGACATACTTATTGATTATTTCAGTGTTAATTTCCAAGCCCAATTTTAGGTCATTTGCAACCCATAATTGGCTCTTTCAAAACTTGAAGGTAGGGGAGCTTATTTGGCAAACTCCTCCACTTTCCCTTTGTGACAGTAAAAGCATGGCTGAGCTTATCTTAAATGTAATCATGTTTGATCAAAAAACAATTATTGGTCTTTCCCCTCTTTGCTCTGATTTAAATGACCTCGCACGTCTAGGAGGGTTTTCTGCACTTCATCTCTTCTCAGTTGTGCAGAGGAAGGATGCCCAGCCTTTGAGTGTTTGCTTTCCTGGCAACTCCGATTAAGAACTATGTTTCTTTTGCTAGACCTTTGTGAGGCAAACCTCTTTTCCTGACAGGAGGAAGAGTTATCTCACAGAAAGAGAAATGCTTTGAAAGGCCATTTCAATATGCAAACATTTCTCTTGCCGCACACATGCATCTAATTGTTGGTTTGGTGCCCCCTAAAACAAAAGGTGGAGATATTCCCTGAAGGAAACTCAGCTGCGCCAGAATTTTGAAATGACAGGCTCATGAACAGCAAGTCCCTAACTGCAGTAAGAATTTGTGGCTTCTTGGGGCGCCTGGGTGGCTCAGTGGGTTAAAGCCTCTGCCTTCGGCTCAGGTCATGATCCCAGGGTCCTGGATCGAGCCCCGCATTGGGCTCTCTGCTCAGTGGGGAGCCTGCTTCCCCCTCTCTCTCTGCCTACTTGTGATCTCTGTCTGTCTAACAAATAAATAAAATCTCCAAAAAAAAAAAAAAAAAGAATTTGTGGCTTCTTGATGGCCCAGTGTCCATTTCACTTAATGCCCGAATAGCACTGGGTTTGTATTCAGGTATCTACTCTTTTCCCCTCAGTCCACAGGATTCTAGTGGAAGTGACTTCGCCTTGAGTCCCAAAAAGGTATTACATCTGGGTTCAGGGATGGCCACCTGACTAACGACTGGCCAATTAGGGTCAAGAAGACTCCATCTGGGGCAGGTTTCAGCTACTAGGGATGAAGATTCTTTCCCTCTCCTGCTGTACCAAAGCCCGAGGGGACATGAGGCTTGAGTTGCTGTAGCCATCTTGTCCCCACAGCAAGACTTATGAGAGCCAACACATCAGAAGACAGAGCCAAGAAAAGACATCCAGTCCTTGTGACATCGCCTGAGCATTTGAATCTCACAGTGCACAAAGCCAGCCTACCCTGTGGACTTCTACATGACACAATACATTCCTAGTTTTTTCCTGAGTCTGTCTGGATTAGGTGTTCTCAGTCTTCTGGGTACCATCTAGCCAAACAAGAGGATATGTGACCGGCTGCAGTATTTGACTTCAGTCACATCTGCCCATTTCAGTCACACCTTACTGTTGCGGTATAATGTTTTCAACTTCATAAAGCATCTTGACCAATGTGCTGCTGCATTTCCATCCAGACCATTCTTATGGGAATTTTCCCATGTCACCTCCCTGTGATAAGCGTGCGCCCAAGATGACCCTGCCACTACACAGAAGAGCCCCAATGTCCTGGCCAGCCCGCAGAAGACTCCTCTCGGCTCACATCCTCTTTTCTTTCTTTATTTATTTCTTTTTTTTAATTTAAAGATTATTTATTTATTTGACAGACAGAGATCACAAGTAGGCAGACAGGCAGGCAGAGAGAGAGGAGGAAGCAGGCTCCCTGCCGAGCAGAGAGCCCGATGTGGGGCTCGATCCCAGGACTCTGGGATCATGACCTGAGCCGAAGGCAGAGGCTTAACCCACTGAGCCACCCAGGCGCCCCTCACATCCACTTTTCTTGAAAGAAAAAGTTAAACATTTTAATAACCACCCAAGGAAACTTGGTCTTGGAAAGAATGATTAAACAGGGAGGTTCTTTTTCACTGCAGCATCACCATAGACGAACACCAGGAAAAAAATCCCAAGTGTCCAGCTGTTAGCTCCTCTTTAGAGTGGAGTAGCATGAAACCTTTAACAGGGCAGATGTCCAACTGACTAAATGTCCAACTGCCAAGAAATACGGGTGAGAAGGCAAACCTTGTGTGTAGTACTCTATGTTTGAGGTTTTTACAAAAGTGCTGATGGGGAGGAAGATTGGGGATCAATTTTGGGGGTGCTGAAAGACATAGTTAAGGAGTGCAGCTTTAGGAACCTGAAGCTGGAAAGGAAGAGGGGTGGCTGGTGATTTTCTGAAGGAAAAGGCAGGTTCCTGGTACTTTGCATTCACTCGGTGTCTTAACATTTTCACCATGTGTCTTCTTCCCAGTCACGATCTGGGCTATGCCTGCAGAGACCAGGGCCAGGATGGCCTCGTTCTCTAATGCATCTAGGATTAACTTTATTTTGGACAACGGGTATATGGCTTGAAATCGTACATGAGAAAAAAATTTACAAATGTACTAAGCTCAAGATATGGGAACAGAGGGATGAAGGATGTAAGAACCTAAGAATCTCATGGGCCCTGCACCATCCCCAGGCCGCCAAAGGGCTGGTACCGGGACCAGGGAGCCCACCACAGGGCGCAGCCGCAGGACCTGGGGAAACACCTGGGGAAGGACGGGTATCCAGCCTCGGAGGAGCAGGAGGGACGTATGACTCAGCTGAACAAGCTCCTGTGATTCAAGAACCATCAGGCCAAAGGTTCTCAACAGTAGTGACAGGAACAACCACAGCAATGCCCAGGGGAGCCCAGAAGGACTTCCCCCAGACCCTTTCAGGGACCCTCTCTCACCCCCAAGACGTCTGGGCACCAAGCAGGCACATGCTCTGCAGACGGGACTAACTCCAGCACTAAGAAGTTACTGAATGTACAGGGAGCGTCTGATCCTGGAGTGTCTGGCGTCTGGCAGGGATGGAGGGTGCAGTCCGTGAGCTTCACTGACGTCACGGTTTGAAGCTGGGGCCTGATGGTCTTCGCGGCCGCTAACGATTCCGTAGTGCGAACAGCACATGTCTCTTTATCCAGTCGGCTACTGGCGGTCATTCGTCTCATTTTCACTTTGCAACCATCACAAATCATGCTGCTTTCACGGCCGGGCTTGTGTGCATGTTGTCAGTTCCTAGGACCAGGGCTTGGAGTGGAATTGCTGTTCGTGGGTCTGGCTTTTTGTGTTCAGCGTCAGTGGATGCTGCCAAAGAGTGTTCCAAAGGCTTTGAGTCACTCACCCTCCCACCAGAGAGCGCCTGCTGCTCCGCATGGATATCTTAGGTTTTGTTGATCTAAAATTTGACCCCCTAAAAACTGGACAGCTATATGTAGAAGAATGAAACTCTACCATTCTCTTATACCGTACACAAAGATAAACTCAAAATGGATAAAAGACCTCAACATGAGACAGGAATCCATCAGAATCCTAGAGGAGAACACAGGCAGTAACCTCTTCGATATCAGGCACAGCAACTTCTTTCAAGATATGTCTCCAAAGGCAAAGGAAACAAAAGCGAAAATGAACTTTTGGGACTTCATCAAGATCAAAAGCTTCTGCACAGCAAAGGAAACAGTCAACAAAACAAAGAGGCAACCCACGGAATGGGAGAAGATATTTGCAAATGACAGTACAGACCAAAGTTTGATATCCAGGATCTATAAAGAACTCCTCAAACTCAACACACACAAAACAGATAATCATATCAAAAAATGGGCAGAAGATATGAACAGACACTTCTCCAATGAAGACATACAAATGGCTATCAGACACATGAAAAAATGTCCATCATCACTAGCCTAGCCATCAGGGAGATTCAAATAAAAACCACATTGAGATACCACCTTACACCACTTAGAATGGCCAAAATTAGCAAGACAGGAAACAACATGTGTTGGAGAGGATGTGGAGAGAGGGGAACCCTCGTACACTGTTGGTGGGAATGCAAGTTGGTGCAGCCACTTTGGAGAACAGTGTGGAGATTCCTCAAGAAATTAAAAATAGAGCTTTCCTATGACCTGCAATTGTACTACTGGGTATTTACCCCAAAGATACAGATGGAGTGAAAAGAAGGGCCATCTGTACCCCAATGTTTATAGCAGCAATGGCCATGGTCACCAAACTGTGGAAAGAACCAAGATGCCCTTCAACGGACGAATGGATAAGGAAGATGTGGTCCATATACACTATGGAGTATTATGCCTCCATCAGAAAGGATGAATACCCAACTTTAGTAGCAACATGGACGGGACTGGAAGAGATTATGCTGAGTGAAATAAGTCAAGCAGAGAGAGTCAGTTATCATATGGTTTCACTTATTTGTGGAGCATAACAAATAGCATGGAGGACAAGGGGAGTTAGAGAGGAGAAGGGAGTTGAGGGAAATTGGAAGGGGAGGTGAACCATGAAAGACTATGGACTCTGAAAAACAATCTGAGGGTTTTGAAGGGGTGGGGGGTGGGAGGTTGGGGGAACCAGGTGGTGGGTATTGGAGAGGGCACGGATTGCATAGAGCACTGGGTGTGGTGCAAAAACAATGAATACTGTTACGCTGAAAATAAATTTTAAAAATTAAAAAAAAAATTTGACCCCCTATTAATAATCTGTGGCTTTCGTTGACAGTGAGATGATCATGAGGTTGGGGATAGCTCACATGTTCACCAGGCATTGAGATTTCTCCTGTAAAGTGATTTTTCACCCATTTTTACTTGAATTGATTCTTAAAGCTCCCTTAACCATTAATGTGCTGCCAACAATCTCCCCTTTTACGTGCCTTGTTTTTTCAACCTCTGTGTCTTTTCATGAATAGAATTTCTTGGTTCTGGGACATGTGGGTGGCTCAGTCAGTTAAGTGTCTGCCTTCGGCTCTCAGGTCATGATCCCAGGGTCCTGGGATTGAGCCCCACATCGGGCTTTCTGCTCAGTGGAGAGCCTGCTTCCTCCTCTCTCTGCCTGCCTCTCTGCCTACTTGTGCTCTGCACCCCTCCCTCTATCAAATAAATAAACAAAATCTTTAAAAAAAATTTCTTGGTTCTAATGTATATTTCATTGTTTCTCAAATGATCTGTGGGTGACAGATAATTTTTTTTCCCATTTCCATCAGAGGGTGATTGATAGGTTCTAAAATAAAATAAGATTATTAACATAGAGTAAGATTTTTTTAAAAACAAGAAAAATACTAAGATAGGAAGGAAATCTTGCTGAGTCCTCCTGTGGCTTTGACTTTTCATACTTTATTAAGTTTTCTTCAAGAGAACCACCTGTATTGAGCCAGACACATTCAGACACTCGACAGATGCTTTCGAATCTAAAATGGAGAGGATAAAGACATCACACTGGCCTGGAGTGCTGGAAATGGTGCATGACAGAAAAGAATATTGAGCTTCCAGACATGAAAAAGAGGAACACCAGAAAACCAGTATAATGACAAAATGTCCTCAAGCACAAAAGTCAGAAAACAATCAGATTAAGAATGGAATACATTCTACCCTAGCATATTTCTTGCCATATGAATGGTCTACCAGAATCAAAAACAGGGAACACAGTGATCTTACTCATTTACATGCCATTACCCAGAATGCTCTATGGGCTTATCATTTTGAGGAAGAACTCTGCGAGCGTCAGAGTTTGGAAATGAAAGCAAATTAAATTTAGCTATGACAAAGATGTGTGTGTGTTGAGTGTGTGCACTGAGTATCTGGGGGTGCACTGAGTGTGTGCGTAAGTATGTTTGTATGTTGAATGTGTGTTGTGTGTGTGTGTGCTTGCAGGTGCCCACAGTAGGAATGTGTGTGGCAAGGACACGAAGAGGATAAAAACACACCTGCTTTAGGTCACACACGTTGTATCAGGAAACCAAAGGGGGGCTTCCCGAGTCTGATTTCCTTTGTGCAGTTCGCAGCTTGGCATGAATGAAACAACAGACCAGCTACTATTTATCTGGAGGTGATTACTTTGAACAGTCTGGAAAAGGAGAGAGGACACGGCGCCAGTGTCTGTCCTTAGCCCATGTGGTAACCTCATAGTTGGTAGCTTCTTAGTCATCTCTTTCTTCACTGGGACTTATGGCCCATTTTTGCTTCCTTTCAAGTGAAAAACTAAACCTTAATTATCCAGAGAGAATCACAGGATGGGACACAATTCACCAAGAAAGTGTGTGTGGTAGGGGGAGGGGTGATGACGACAACTGACCGTTAAGAAATCGGTTTGTGGGCTTCCCTTCAGTTACCTATGTATAATCTAGACCCTCCATAGGCTGAAGGCTCTTCAAGACCTGGGAATTTTAACTCATTTCCCTACCCAGATCCCTTCCCCTCTTTGTCACCCTTGGCATTATCAAGATCTTAATAATAATAACGGTGATCACAGCTAACCCCGAGCACCTGCGCTGTGCCAGGCGCCATGCGCAAGCTTTGCTCTAGTTGACGAGGTGCCCCATGATTTGGCCCCTGCAGACCTTTGCCTTCTCAGCTCCTCCCTTCCTGTGCTCCAGCCACACCAGCCTTTTGTCCTGCTTCTTGAATCCGTTAAGCCTGTCCCCATCTCAGAGCCTTTGGGCTTTCAGTTCCCTCTGCTCAGAAGCTTCTCTCTCCAGCTCTCAGCATGGCCCACTCTGTCAGATGCTGCTGAAAGACCAACTAAGTTCAGAATAGAACAAGAACCTCTAGACTGGGCAAAGCAGACATTCTTGGTCATCTTGACAGGTGTGGTCTCAGTGGCTTTGGGACAACAGAGGCCGAATTGCAGAGCACAGAGGAGACCACACAAGAGTGATAAGCAGAGACGGTAATTACAGAAATGTTGCGGGAATGGAGGCAGAAAAATAAGGTAATAGTAGGACAGGGATGTGGGGTCAAGGAAGGGTTTTTTGTTTGTTTGTTTTTAATTCACTTATTTCCTTTTAAGACAAGAGATAAGAGAGCAGGTCTCTATGCAGATGGAAATGGAACACGCCTCCGGCACAGGGAGAATTTCTGGGAAGAGACGTTTTGGAGATGAGCAAAGTGAAAACAGGGCCTGATAGGAAAACTGTAGATCACCAGGCAAGATTGAGTTGGCTCAATACATTTAATGTTCACAAAATCCTATGGGGTAGATATTGTTCTTTTTCTTATTTCAGATGTAAAGGAACTTGTCCAAGATCGCAGGCAAGTAGAGGAACTAGCTGGGGTTTGAATTGAGATTCTGACTCCTGGTTCATCATTGGAGTCAAGTACAGGATTATGAAGAGTGAAAGTCAGCCCCTAAGCCAGAGAAAAACTTGCGAGTTATCAGAGATTATACTTGAATCCCAAGGCTTGCAAGCAGGTGCTGGAGAAATGGAATAGCTTCAGTGGTTTATAAATACGGAAATTTTGAAGATTTTTATTTAATTGCCAAAAAACATATCCATTGGCAATATTCTATTTGACATTTGGATGTTTGCTTTGAGCCACTTTTCTGTTTTGTGTGTTTTTCTGTTTGTGTGTTACATTTCGTAACAAAAGGTTTAGAAATAAGCCTGAGCTGCCTTGTTGGTGGTAGGTAATACGTGACCATCTCCCCTCGAAATGTGGCACAACTTAGTAATTAAACAACCTGACTGGTCATCAGAACCACCCGGGAAAACTTCTAAAACGAAGATTCCCATCCAAAACCAGGGACTCAGAATTCCCCGGCACACAGCCCAGAACATGTATCATTGGAAAGCTCCCCATAACTCTCACGCTCAGCTAAGTTTGGGAACTGCTGGCCTCAAGCACACTAGCTCAGTTAAAATCAATGTTTTCTGCAATGTTGTTTCCTATGGTCTTTGGAGATGTTCAAAATATGCCTCCTGCCAATGGGCTGGTCAACTCGACAATGTCCTACATTCTCCTCTCCTGGCCTGTACCCTGAACTTGACCCTCCCCTTTACTTTCTTTCTGATTGCTCCACTGCTTCATACCATGGAAATAAGAAAATACATACAAATGCACTATGTTATAAGAAATATCCTTTAGCTTCAACACTAAATGATCACAAAACTGAGCATATCGCTTCTCTCTTATTAGCCTTTCTCTCCCTGGACACCTCCTGGGGAAAGACTCCGTGCTACCCTGAGGAAAGAGCTTCACAGGGAGGTTGGAGCCACAGGTGACGTGGTGAGTACACCCATGTGGGAATCAACCAGCTTCCTGACTGGACAAGACCAGCAGGGGGTAGCTGACACACCTACTAAGGCCACCGCAGTGTACTGGTCAGGGAAGGAGATGTTCTCCACACTTGTTTCTATTCCAGAGCCAGCTAACCTGGCCGCCCCTGGACGGGAAGGGCAGAAAGGCTCAGATGGGGGTGGATGTTTTAGGAGAAGATAAGAGCAGAAGCTGCACGAACCAGCCTGGGCTGGTAATCAAGACTCACCGAGGCCCTAAGGGAACCAGCTCTGGGAGTATCACCTTCCCTCATTCTCCAACCTAGAAGGAACATGGTCAAAACACAGTTCCAAAAACAATACAGTTCCAGTTGCCACCCTCCCCTGAGAAGAAGGAAGTAAAAGAGCATGAGTTCGAGGTTTGCTCTGCAATTTGAATCTCGGGAAAGCGTACGAAGCAGGAGTCCCTGCCTTCAGAGCAAAGATGTTCTATTAAAACTTGACTCATCCTTGGCAGTTTATTGTGTGCCCCCCACCCCTCCTTCCTTGTGACACAGAGGAGTGAGGTGAGTAATCCTCTACGCAGTGAGAGAAAAATAGATCCCCAAATGCCTTCCATTATGCTAAAGGCCTGTGTCACCAGCTGTGGTGGCAGGGGGCGTGGTCATCATGCATCACAGATCTTCTGACTCCCTCTCTCCAGGGCTATTTGTGGTTCTGAAAGCGCAACGAGCAGGGCCACAAAACTGACAAGCACAGAGTAGCCTGAAAGCCCTGGCGGGGGTCTTATGAGAGCCACAGTGGTCAAGAGCCTTCGCATGCAGGAGTCCATAAGGCCACAGAAAAGGCAAACAGTTGGATCCACTTCCTGCCGCCTGCCCCTTCCCTGCCCCTTCCCTGTCCCTTCCCCACAGGCCTAAGAACTCCCTCTTTTTCCCCAGTGTGAAAAGAGCTAATATTTCCCGAGTGCCTGCTACATGTAAGGCATCGAGCAAAGCATTCTCCGTGGGTTATGCAAACTAATTTTTGTGTGCATGTGTGTACACACCCGTGTACACACACAGACATACACACGCACCCCCTGAGGTGGGCACTAACAGAATCTCCTTTCACAGATAAGGAAACTAAAGCCCAGGAAATTTTCACACCTGGCCCCAGAGTTACCTGGTTAATGCGGGACACAGACCCCAGCAGTCCTCAGAAGAGCACTCTAACCGAACACAACCATATTATACAATCTGCTTGGCTAAAGGCAGTTATTCGAACAATGAACAAGAGACGTACAGGAAAACATTTCTGTTTTTTTCATTTACTTGCTTCATAGATTCCCCAGGTCCTATTCCAGAGCTTGGAATACCGACCAGTAACTCCAGATGTCCTAAAAGCATTTTTTGTTACAAAAGGCCTTCTAAAAGGAAGAAAGGGGGATGTGGTCATTGCCAGAGCTGGAGGCTTGCTAATAAAGCAATAGTGGGTACAAATCACAGGTGATTATGTGAAGCTTCTTCCTCCCTTACAAAAGCTTTTAAAAAACTTAAAAGCTTCCATCTTCCCCTGTGCAGTTTTAAAAATCTATATTAATTTCCAATATATCAGCTCCATATTTCCCCCTTCCCAGCTGGAACTGTGCTAGGGAGAAAAATAAATGTTTGTCTCAATGGCATTTTCTTATTCAGCTAATTGATTTTTTAAAATAACAATAATGCTTGAACATCCAGCCGCCTAATTACTAGCAGCTTTTTATTTGCACTATCATTAACTTCACAGCTGCCTTGCCGCTGACAAGTGGTACCACAGAGACATCAGCTGCAACCGTTAGTTTCTGAAAGGAAGAACATGAATGAGGCCTGACTCTCCCTCTGCCAAGGTCAGTAAGGGCTTCGGGCTGATCTCCGCAGCACAAATGCCCCACTTTGGATGGAGGAAACTGCGCGTGGAACCATGTTGGGTGGAAGGAACCTTGAAGGGTGTCTGGCTCAATCCTCTCCATTTACAGGTGAGGGAGTTTGAGGTCCAGAGGGGTTAAATGGCTTGTGTAGGGTGACGCAGCTCCTCACTTCCTACGCTGGAACCAACACTCAGGCCTCCTGATTCCTTAGCTATTTCTTTTTTAAAATTTTTTAAAAGATTTTTTATTTTATTTATTTGACACACAGAGAGACAGAGCTCACAAGTAGGCAGAGAGGCAGGCAGAGGGGGAGGGGGAAGCAGGCTCCCCACTGAGCAGAGAGCCCGATGCGGGGCTCGATCCCAGGACCCTGAGATCATGACCTGAGCCGAAGGCAGAGCCCCAACCCACTGAGCCACCCAGGCGCCCTGCTTTTTTTAATTTAAACCGAAGCATATGTATAGACAAGTGTGGGTATCATGAGTGAGCAACGTGAATAATTATCTTTACAGGAACATACCCATGCGCCACCAACTGGGTCAAGACACAGACCACCTCAGAAGCCCCCATGATGTTCTCCTTCCCTTCACTACAAACTCACCCCTGCCCCAAAGTATCGCGATCCTGATTTCTAACATCACAGCTTGCTTTGGCTTGACCCTGCTTCTTGCAATGAAATGCTGGGTTACATGGAGGCTGGCTACCCAGACCTAAAAAATAAATGTAAAATGTGAATTAAGTGGCGAATTAAGGCAGCATATTCCCAAAGGAAGCCCCGTACCATTAAGGAGTATGGGGTCTCCCTTGGGAAGGATGAAAACTGGGACTAAGTAAAGGTGGGGATTACACAACATCACCATGTACTGAATGCTGCTGAACTGTTCACTTGAAAATGGCTGATTTTGGTCTGTGATTTTTACCTCAATTAAAAAAAACCCCTCATCCCTTAAGATATGTGTATTTCGTTGCATACAGATTTAAACTAAATTGTATGAATGAATTGTAAAAATAGTCTATTCTTAAAGACAGCATATCCCTAACAAAGGCTTGTCAATCCCTTCCACACATCTAGCCCTGCGGTACCCAGCCAGCAAGCCTTACTGACCACCTGACCTGGATGTTTTCCTTTGGCTTTCTTCTCTTCACTGCCCTGTGCCTTTTGTCCTTATCTTTCCATGAAACGGTCCCTTATCAGGGTCATTCTGCCAAAGCCACTGGCCCCTGCTCTAAGCTCATCTTTCTCAACCTCAGGGCAACCCTAGATGACAACTCGCTCGTTCTTGAAACACTTGTCTAGGTTTCTGTGACATCATGTTTGTCTGGTTTTCTTCTTAGCTCACCAGCCATTTCTCATTTCCCTTGCTCCTCCTCCCCTTGGTGCAGGCCTGGGGTTCTGGGTTTGAGCACCTCTCTTCTCTAGCTTGGTGTCCTCATCCAGCCCATCCATGACTATGACTTGCAAATAACTATCTCCAGCCTAAATATCTCTGCTGCATTCCAGGGGTGGCTAACCACCTGCTGACTTGACATCCCTAGTAGGACATCTCACACAGCTAAGATAGAAATATGGATTCTTTCCTACCACAAGTCTGCCCCCCCAACTCAGATTTCTCACTTTTGTAAGTGACACCGTCATCCACCTAAAGTTGGGCTAAAACTTGCTCATTGCGCTTGAATCATCCCCTTTCCTCACACTTCTCTTCTCCCCCCCCCCCATTCCACACCTCACTTGTAACCCATTGGTGTATCCTATTGGCTCCGCCTCCAAAAGGTATCCCAAATCCACCACTTGTCCTCCGCTGCTCTAACCCTGGCCCAGGGTCCCTCCATCAGTTCTCACCTGGACGCCTGCATTACCTTCTAATAGGTCTTATTCCCTCTTATCTTCCTTTAGTCCAACATTTACCTAAGAATGGGAATAATGTTTTTAAAAGGTAAGTCAGGTCCTCTGTACACTCCAGTGAGTGCCCAATGCATTCAGAATAAAACCCAAACTCTCAGAAAGCCAAAAGGCTGCCACAGCTTACTTGTCCAGTCTCATCTCTCTCCATTTGTCCCTCACTTAGGACACTGCAGTGACTCTCACTTCCTTTCCGTCTCCTGAACAGGCCAGTCTTGTTCCAGTCTGAGGACCTTTACATCTGCTCCTCTTTTCGTGGGCGCTTTCTTCCCGTCTTGAGCAGCTGCCTCTTATTACTATGACCTCATCTCAAATGTCATTACCTCCTTCAAGAGACCTTCCCTGGCTACCCCCACTAAAAATAGCCTCTCCTGCTCACAATTCAATGTAATCTTCTTGATCCTTTTTAGCTATGCCTGTACTTTTCTTATGTATTTATTTTGACTTGTTCAATAGCAGTCTCCTCATGCTAGGAGTTAAGATTCTTGTGGGCAAGGACTCCATTGTATTCATGGTTTTATTCCCACTGCTTAGAACAGTATTATTTGGCAATAGGAGGCACTATGTAAGTTGACTGGCTGGATTTCATCAAATCATCTGAGAAGATGGGAAAGCAAGTTATCATAATATGGTCTTTCATTATTTATCATTTCAGGACACCAAGTTGCAAGCAACAGAAACCCAGTTTAGACTATCATTATCAATAGTAACAGAAGGTCAAGACTAGGCCTGTCTTTCAGCATGGCGGGTACCAGAGACTCAAAATTATATTGTCAGAATTATTGCCTTGCAATCGCTTCTTCTCTCTTAGCCCTGCTCTCCTCTGGATTGGTTCCACTTGCTGGCAAGCGCTCCCCAAGCAGTGGCTCCTGCCGGCTCTGTGCTCATGTTCTACATGTACAGCTCGGCAAACCAGCAGGAACAGAGCTGCCTCTTCCAGCCTTTCAAGCAAAAAATCTCAGTATTGACTTTCATTGAACCAACTTGGATCACATGCCCATCCCTGAACCAATCAGTGTGTCTAGAGGGAAGGAATATGCTAATTAGTCAAGCCAAGTTACTTAACCACTCCTAGGTGGCAACATGTGATTGGGAATTGGTTTCACCTGAGTCACATGGTTTGGGGGCAGAGGAGAGTGGCCTCCCCCCAAAAACTTCAATGCTATCACTAGAGGGCAGAGATGCAAGTTGTGGGAAGAGGGGGGAAAAAAAAGATGGTAAACCTGGAGATTCACAGACCTGTACCCCGAGGCTAATAATACATTACATGTTTATAAAAAAAAAAAAAAAATGTCCATCACAATTCTCTTTTTGTTTCAGGGAGCTGAAATTCATGCCAGTTCCAGGATAACTACGATTTTAATGCTTGGGGATGAAGAATGGTCTGACTCCTGCCATCTTATAGGGCCCCCTGATGAGCTCAATTACCCACTGAATATTTACACAGCACTGACTGTGTCATGTACCTTATCTCATAGGGCCTTTGTGACACCTCCTGACCTGGAAGGGGTCATGCTTTGTCCGTCTCTTCTCTGTCCACTGGTACTGAGTTTATGATTAAGGCCAGATCTCAGGACAGGAGGGTCAATGTCCTAGACTCTCATTTCTCTGGTGTCAGGCCTCAAAGTTCCTGAGCCCTGGTCCACAAAGCCCTCCTCTCTCTAGGTCTAGAATGCTTCCCTTTGTCTTGCATCATTGTTAGTCTTCCTGATTTTGCCCCTCAACTCCTGGGGCTGGACTGTGCTTCCTACCCCGCCCCTCTGAATTTGCTTTCTGACCAGGTCTGCTGCTACCCAACATCTGCCTGCCCATCAGGCATTTCCCTTACCAGGTTACTCCTTCCTTAATCTTTAGTGATGGGCATCACAGAAGGAAAAGCTGGAGGTGAGCTGATCCCTACCTTGTGATTACCTTTCATATACTCACAGATGACACTCAGTAGGTCATCCGTTTTTCCTTCTCCAAATTCCATGTATTTAGTAAAATCAAGTTTTCCTAGCCCTTTCAAAATTGTTACACCCCATTTGGTCCTCTGCAATGACGTGTCTTATGCTCTGTGGCTGAGATACAGTAATAAGGGCACTGTCGTTTTTCCTCTGAGTCATGAACTTGGGGACAAAGTATTCTTCACGATCCCACTTGTTATTTCCTTTTTCTTTAACTGCAGAAAGTCACTCTGGTGGTCAGGTGAATTCCTTAGCAGTGATCCTTTGGCACAAGTGTTCTCATTCTAACCACTTAACGTTGGTTGAACCCATCTACTTGCACAAACAGAAACAAAAAGCTTGTTTCTCTATAGAGGCTGCTAACCTGACCCACAAAGGCAGTTTTATTCCCACCAGAGTACAAAACCCAAGGTGACAGGAACTTTGTTTAGTTACTACTTTATCTCCGGTTCTTGGCATATATCGGTGCTCAATGACCGTGAATTCATTCCTTCAACAATTGCTTACTGAGCACTTATTAAAGAGGGCAGTGTGGGTGATACTTGGGATTGAAGAAACAAAAACAAGTGTATCTAGGAGGATATTTAAGCCACTAGTAAGAGACCTGTCTTAAACAATTAGGCATTTATTAATGTAGCACAAGTAGTGGTCTAAATTTAGATCAGCTCAGGTTGGCTTGATCCACCCCCAAGGATCCAGGTTTTTTCACTTTCATCCTAAGATTTGCTCCCCCCTGGCGGAGAGGGGAGGGGAGCAAGAAAGATCACAGGGTGGCCCCGGTAACCACTAATGCAACAGCAGGAAAGAGTAGGGCTTCCTACAACAGAAAGACCCTCCCCAGAGGTCCAGCACTCCTCTTGCTTCTCTCAAAGGCCAGAATTGGGTCACACACCAATTCCTGAATCATGGTGTTTAGCTTCAGACTACAGGGCTCCTCCCTTCACGCTGAGGGTGATGGGATGCTTCCTCTGAAGCAAGGGGACTATGCTGAGGAGGGGTGGCTCTCTGAACACATGCGGGTTCTGTAAGGAAGGAAGGGAGTAGGAGTCAGGGACCTAGAGGTGGGGGAAGGGGGTGCCCATAGCAATACCACACACCATCACAAGATTTATGATGGAAGTCTAGAGTTTTAAAAAGTGCCTGCCTATATACAGACGGTCCCCAACTTACGATGGTTTGACTTACAATTTTTCAACTTTACAATGGTGTGAAAGTGATATGTATTCAGTAGAAACCATACTTCAAATTTTGATTACTGATCCTTCCCGGGCCATACCATGGGATACTCTCTTGTGATGCCAGTCGGCCACATGATCATGAGAATAAACAACTGCTACACCTTTTTCCTAAAGATTTATTTATTCATTTGACAGAGAGAGAGTGAGCACAAGCAGGGGGAGCGGCAGGGAGAGGGAGAGGGAGAAGCAGGCTCCCCGCTAAGCAGGGAGCCCAACATGGGGCTCAATCCCAGGACCCCGAGATCATGACCTGAGCCAAAGGCAGATGCTTAACCCACTAGTCACCCAGGCACCCAACTGCTATACTTATAACCAATCTGTATCCAGACAACCATTCTGTTTTTCACTTTCAGTACAGTACTCGACAAATGACACGAGATATTCAACACTTCATTATAAAATACACCTGTATTAGATGATTTTGCCCAATTATATGCTAAGGTAGGTGTTCTGAGAACGCTTAAGATAGGTTAGACTAAGCTGTGATATTCCGTAGGTAGGTTAGGTGTCTTTTTTTTTTTAATTTTATTTTTAATAAACATATAATATATTTTTATCCCCAGGGGGGTTAGGTGTCTTAAATGCAATTTTTGACTTGTGATAATTTCAACCTACAAAGGGTTTATTGGGATGTAGCACCACCATAAGTTGAGGAAGATCTGTAAGATCACCTAAGTAGTGATTCTGATTCAGAAGGTCTGTTGTGGGGCCTGGACATTTGTAATGTCTTAAAAGCTGCACGGGTGATTCTGATGCCCAGGCTGCATAGCGAGCAAGTGCCATAAGCTAAGCGCCACCAGCCCACCAGTGTGCAAATAAGAATTCAGCACAATTCCTACCCTGGAAAGCCTACACTAAATGTCCTTGAAGAGATTTTGGCATATGTGCCAGAGGAGTTCAGGGGAAGAAAAGCTCCCTCTGATCTAGTAAGTTGGGAAAGGTTCCTGAGAGACAGTGGGACCTCCAAAGATGAGTAAGACATGAACAGAGAACCCACGGAAGCAATGTAGCCAGAAGGGCACAGCATGAGCTGGGGTGGAAAAAATGGAACACTTGTCAACTGATGTGTCATGTTTGTCAGAGGACAAACTGATCTCTGTTTTGTTACCTCATTGTTAGTCGAGAAAGGGAAGTTTCCTCATCTTCAGTTTTCTCATCTTGAACCAATAATTGGAGAAACTGAGGTCTGTTTCCAGAACTTGGTGAATCAGTGCTATCTGATATTCCTGATACTTTGCTGGAATTATTCACCAAGCTTCCTCTTTGAGCACAAAGGGGATTTTAAGAGGCAATGATTGGGGCTTTCACATATTTGTCTTAAAAAATCAGAATCACTGGGTGGAAAAACCCTATGAGATCACCTCTCTGCTCTACCTGACCTCTGTGGGGGAGACACAATGATCTTCTTAGAGACAGAGGTATTTCAATTCCTCCTCAAAGCAAACTAAGATAAATCCAATCAAATCCAGCTAGGCTGCAAAAGTGATTGGGAGGAAAGTTAGAAATAAGCTAGAGAATATGGAGGAAATTTGTAAATTGGCTGGCAATTGGATTACATTTAAAGATTCAATTAATGACAGATTCAGAATGGAGTTTCCTTTAGTGAGTTTGTTAACTCTCAGGCAAGAGGCTTGGTGGTTTGCTGATAGCACAGAAGGTGAGTCATACAGCACTGGCTGGCTCAGCCAGGCTGGGACAAATGTCACCCACTCACTTTGATGGATGCACCCCATGCATAGAAATATGTGAACAGATATTGATTTTTTTAAACTCTACCATTACTCACTGTTCTTGACAACTTATTTTCCTTCTTTGGTATACCTTTGTTGTTGCTACTTCTGCTGCATCTAAATTGCTTTTTAGTGAACTTTAAAGGAGTTTCTCTCATCCTAACGGGAGTTTCTGAGAGGTAGAGAGTTGGCAACAGACTTGCTATGTGTGGCTTGGGCTCAACATTCTGGAGGAATATTGCCTCTCTCAGGTTCCGAGAGCCCTCCCTATGTTACCTATTAAGTGGGTTCAGGGCAAGAATACTGGGTAAGTCAAGAGGTATCTACAGAAAATACTAATGTGGTAATTAGCTTCAGCAAACAGAAAAACAAAGTATGTGCATATTTTTCAAGAGAGGTCATACTATAAACTACGTAAGAGAATGATTTTGTCTGGAAACTCCTAGAAGGAGATCAGGCTGGTATAGAGAAGAGGACTGTATAAACCAGTGAGAACGGAGGTGAATGCCGGCTCACTTGGTTTCTAGCCCTGTACCCAGCCAGCTTTGGCAGAAGGAAGACGGAGCAGGAGCAAGCAGCAGATACGGGAGTGATGCCTAGCAAAGGCCTCTCTACAGAGTTAAAGATGATTCACACCCATTCAACTGTGAGAGTCAAACTTCTCTGTGGGTTCCACCTTCCTGGTTTGAGTTGGTCTCTAAGTTCAGAGAGAATCATTTCCCATCACGGTGGATCTGAAATCAGTAATGCTGAGGAGCCGAAAATGATTTCAAACAAAAGATATTTTGGAGAAATTTAGGCCTTGCTTAATCCCATTTGTGAGTCTATGAGATAGGCTCATAAAAGGGCCTACTAAATCTAGCTTAGAAGCAAAGGACCCAGGAATATGAAGAGTGGGCATAGTACTATTGAACAATAAGTGGTATAAAAAGAAAAAGTGTAGTCTATAGTTGAAAAGAATATAAAAATAGTTTCACTGAAAAAGACTGCACTCCCAGGTTTAAGCCAGCTGGTCTACCCAGGTCTAATGATCATACAAGAAGGTAGTCACTGAAGGAGGTGAATCATTTAGTTCAAGTCATCACTGTGGTGGGAAAATAAGCCCATTTATGCTTCAGCAACCTCAAGTCTCCTTACCTAAGCATGTGTACAAAGTCCCTCTCCTTGGGCTTTTCCCCAAGTTTTCTGCTTTTTTTCAACATGGACAGTTTTATCTTGGGAAAGTTTATCACAGCAAAGAAGATCTGAGTGGCTAAAAAATGGATAGGATCTGTGTAGATAATCAATTCAGACTCTGTTTTACCCAGGCATTCACATATTCAACAAACATCAAGCATCTACTATATGCCATGTTCTGGAGACTTACAGATGAGTAAGACCTGACCCTAAAGGAAAATCATTGGTGAGAATATAGTGGGACACCAGCTATAACACAGGTAAATAAGCACAAGATACCATGATATCAAAAAGGAGGAACATGAATGGGGTGCCTGGGTGGCTTGGTTGGTTGGCTAAGCACTGAACTCTTGGTTTGGGCTTGGGTCATGATTTCAGGGTCATGAGAATGAGCCTGCTTCAAGCACTGTGCTCAGGATGGAGTCTGCTTGAGATTCTCTCCCTCTGCCCTCCCCGCTGCTCGCTCATGCTCTCTCTCTCTCTCTCAAATAAATAAATAAATAAAATCTTTAGAAAAATGGAGGAGCATAGGAATATCCAATTCTGTTGAGAAAAGGAGTAAGGGAAGGTTTACAAGAGGAGGTGATCTTTGATGTGGGGGTTGAAGGATGAATACAGGTTAGCCGGAGAAATGAGAGACGAAAAACCTCCCCCACACCACACACAAAAGATCAACATTGGTAAAGACACAGAGGTGTGATACCATGGCTCGAACAGAAAACTGCAAATGATTTGATATGACTAAGGCTGGAGATTTCAGCAGGACCCAGATCTTAAAGGACTTTGTAGGTCTTGCTAAGGTAAAGAACGTTTATTTCCAAAGGGATGGAAAACCACTGGAAGATTTTATACTGGAAAGTGACATGATAAGAACTGGGACTTAAAATAAAAATTCTGGCAGCTAAAAGAAGAAAGAACAGATGACACCTTAGGAGGCTTCCTTCCAGGCCATAACTAATACAGGATTGAATTAAAACAGGTGCCGTGAAGGGTGAAAGAGGTTTGAGCAATATAATGGTGTAACAGTCAGAATCTGTGTCTCATAGAGGTAAAGTAAAGAAAGGATGAGTCTTCTCTCTTACAGGAGAATGTTGCAGGTGGCATTACTTCTTGAAAAAGGGAAGTATAAGGAAAGGAGGAACTTTGGAGAAAAGATAAATTCCATTTTAGACATGTGTATGATCTCTGGGTCACCCAGGTAATGATCAGTTGATATTTGTTTATTTAAAGATTTATTCATTTATCTTAGAGAGAAGGAGAAAGCGAGCACATGAGTTGGGGGGAGGAGCAGAGAGAGAGATTCCCCAAGCAGACTCCCCACTGAGGAGAGTGCCTAGTGCTGGACTTGATCCCACAACCCATGAGATCATGACCTGAGCCAAAACCAAGAGTTGGACACTCAACTGACTGAGCCACCCAGGGGCCCCATGATCAGCTGATATTTAAAAACACATTTTCTTGGGGCTCCTGGGTGGCTCAGCTAGTTAAGTGTCTGCCTTTGGCTCAGTCATGATTCCAGGTTCCTGGGGTCGAAGCCCTGCATCAGGCTCCCTGCTCGAGCACGGAGCTTGCTTCTCCCTCTCCTCCCCACTTGTGCTCTCTCTGTTGCTATCTCTATTTCTCTTTCTCAAATAAATAAATAAAAATCTTTTTAAAAAGTCTTCTCAGTAAAAAATGTATTGTAGAGAATGGTATTTGTATTGGCTGTGAGTAGTGAAACAACTGTCTTGTGTATTATTTTATTCCACTGCTCAAAATAGCCTGGCACACAGTAGGCTCCACAAATATATTTTTTAAAGATTTTATTTATTTGACAGAGAGGAGAGGGGGAGAGCACAAGCAAGGGGAGTGGCATGCAGAGGGGGAAGGAGAAGTAGGCTCCCTGCAGAGCAGGGGAAGCCCAATGTGGGACTTAAACCTAGGAACCCGGGATCATGACCTGACCCAAAGGCAGTTGCTTAACCAACTGAGCCACGCAGGCGCCCTCCATAAATACTTTTAAGGACCTTTAATTTTTAGCAGTTTAAGTAATTTAATGTGTCTAGGTTTGGTTTGTTTTACTCATTTTTAATTTTTTAAAACTTTAACTCAATTTTATTTTTAACTAATTTATTCTGCCTGGGGTTTACTAAGCAGCTTGAATCTATAATTTCAAGTCTTTTTGCCAAATTTAGAAAAATTTTAGCCACTATTTTCTAATAAAAAAAAAATTCTGGGGGCGCCTGGGTGGCTCAGTGGGTTAAAGCCTCTGCCTTCAGCTCAGGTCCCAGGGTCCTGGGATTGAGACCCACACTGGGTTCTCTGCTCTCTGCTCTCTGCTCTCTTCCTCCTCTCTCTCTGCCTGCCTCTCTGCCTACTTGTGATCTCCGTCAAATAAATAAATAAATAAAATCTTTTTAAAAAAATTCTGAACTATTTTCTCTCTCATCTTCTTTGGAGATTATAGTTACACCTATGCTAGAACTTTTTAAAAAAATTTAAAATTTTTTTATTAACATATAATGTATTATTAGCCCCTGGGTACAGGTCTGTAAATCACCAGGTTTACACACTTGACAGCACTCACCATAGCACATACCTTCCCCAGTGTCCATAACCCAACCACCCTCTCCCGACCCCCCTACCCCCAGCAACACTCAGTTTGTTTTGTGAGATTAAGAGTCTCTTATGGTTTATCTCCCTCCCAATCCCACCTTGTTTCATTTATTCTTTTCCTACCCCCCAAAACTCCCCACGTTGCCTCTCAACTTCCTCATATCAGGGAGATCATATGATAATTTTCTTTCTATGATTGAGTTATTTTGCTATATGCTAGAACTTTTGATACTGACTCAAGTCACTGAGGTGCTCCTAATTTTTCTTCACCTTTTTTCTCATCTTCAGTTTTGATCATTTCTATTGATCTACCTTCAGGCTCACTGACCTTCCATCCAATATCCAATCATTTGGTAAGCTTATTAAGTGAATTTTTTATTCCCGATATTAAATTTTTCACTTCTAGAATGTTTCCTTTTTTACAGTTTCTTTCCCTCTGCTAATAGTTTCCTATTTGTTCATTATGAACATATTTCTGTGTCCTTGAAGAGTTATAATAGCTAGTTTAAAATAATTGTGTCTTATTTCTGATTTCTGCATCTTAGGATCAATTTCCATCTATTTCTTTTCTCTTGATTATGGGTAACATTTTTTTCTGTTTTTTTTTTTTGACTGTCTAGTAATTTTGGATTGTGCTAGCACATTGTAAATGGTGCATTGTAGAAACTATGGTTTTTGTTATGTTAAGCTTTGAATTTATTTTTACTGAAGAGTTAAGTTGGTTACTAAATTTTTCTCCTCTGTAGTGGGCAAGGGTTGAAATTTCCATTCAGTTCTTTTATCATTAGTTGGGCTGACTGAAAGTCTTCCCCACATGTGTGTAGTTCAGAGATCAGTCAGAGATTGGGTAAACTCAACGTACACATTCTGGAACCTCTCCTCTGCAATTCTCTCCTTTCTAGGATACCCCCCAGCACTATCATTTTCCAGTTGCGATAACCTCAAACTCTGTCTGCTAATTCCTCAAATAAATTCATCAAAACTGTGGGTTTCTATCCACATTCTAGCTGCCCCAGCATGACACTGACAGGTGCTTGCCCTTAGGCAGAAAGCCATTTTATTTTTTATTTTTTTTAAGATTTTATTTATTTATTTGACAGAGAGAGATCACAAGCAGGCAGAGAGGCAGGCAGAGAGAGAGGAGGAAGCAGGCTCCCCGCTGAGCAGAGAGCCCGATGCGGGGCTCGATCCCAGGACGCTGAGATCACGACCTGAGCCGAAGGCAGCGGCTTAACCCACTGAGCCACCCAGGCGCCCCCAGAAAGCCATTTTAAAAAAACAAACAAGAGGGACGCCTGGGTGGCTCAGTGGGTTAAGCCGCTGCCTTCGGCTCAGGTCGTGATCTCAGCGTCCTGGGATCGAGTCCCACATCGGGCTCCTTGCTTGGCGGGGAGCCTGCTTCTCCCTCTGCCTCTGCCTGCCATTCTGTCTGCCTGTGCTTACTCTCTCTCCCTCTCTCTCTGACCAAAAAACAAACAAACAAACAAACAAGAAACTCATCTAGTGCCATTCTCTTCTAAGTCTCAGAGTCTTCTAAGTCTAGAGTCCTCTAACTCTTCTCTAGTTTCTAGTTTGGTTTCTCTTTAATACCTTTAGGTAACTTTTTTTCCTCTAGAGTTTAAAATTATTTGCAAAAGGGTTAATCCAATATAAACTACTCTGCTATTAACAGATATGGAATTCCAAGGACCCAAAAAGTATTTCTTGAATAAATCCAAGTACCTAATGTATAACTGCGTTCTGATCTCTAATAAACACTATCACTTGACTTAGTCCAAATTAAACTACTCTCGATACTATCTCTTCCACCTCTAGCAAACTTGTTTTTCCCCAAAATTACTATATTATATATATATATGTGATACATATAAATATCATATGTATATATGAAAAGACTATCATCCAAAAAATCACCAAGGCCCTCTAAGTCTTAAAGACAGAGAGCTACTCTGCAGTCCTCACCTCAATCTTTGCAATATTTGACACCGTCCTTACAGAAACTCCTCTTTTAGCTTCCATGACATTATTCTCTCTTGGATTTCTTCCTTTGGGCTGGTGGAACCTTTGCCCATTTTATAGGTTCTTGTTCTAATGGTTCTAGAGGTGATCGATCTTCTTGTTGGCATTTCCACCTATTATAATAGGCCTTTCAAACTCAACATGTCCCAGACTGGAACATTCTCATTCCAGAGTCTTTGCATTTTCTGTTCCCTCTGCATGGAATGACATTCCACTAAATATCCACATGGTTCACAATTCTTACTCCCTTCAGGTGTCAACTGCAAAGTTAATTTTTAAATGAGGTTTTCCTCACAATTTGCTATACAATAAATACAACCTGCCCCTTCCTTTTGCACTATGTTTCCCTTTCTTTTTCTTTATTTTTCTACATGGAACTTATCACCACCTACATGTCATAGATCTACTTTTAAAACTGTTGCGATCAGGGCGCCTGGGTGACTCAGTGGGTTAAAGCCTCTGCCTTCGGCTCAGGTCATGATCCCAGGGTGCTGGGATCGAGCCCCGCATCAGGCTCTTTGCTCAGCGGGGGGCCTGCTTCCCCCTCTCTCTCTGCCTGCCTCTCTGCCTACTTGTGATCACTGTCTGTCAAATAAATAAATAAAACATTAAAAAAAAAAACACAACAACCTGGTTGCTATCAATCTCGCCTCCCTGGAATGTAAGCTCCATGAGGGTAAGGCCTTATCACTGCTAAATCCCTAGCATTGAGAAAAGTGCCTAGCATGGAGTAGGTGTTCAAAAAACATTTGTTAAGTAAACACTGAAGCTACTTGACCAGAGGAGAGTGAGAAGCAGCATGGGTGAGGAAGGAACACGAGCATGCACAAGCTGGGTGGTAGAACGAGAGCCTATAAAACAGACTAGCGGGCAAGGGAAGGAAACTCAAGAGAGAATAAGGTCCCAGAAGCCAAGAGAGGAGTTTCCAAGGAAGGTGCCGAAGGTTGCAAAGGTCGGATGAGGCAAGAAGTGAAGAGCGGCTCTGTCTGGCATTCATGACTTACGGACGACAGCTACTTCAGGGATGTGGCCAAAGAGAAAACCAGACCACAGTGGGAGGCAGTAGTAGCAAATAGAAACATACGGAGAAAGGGCAAGTAGGCAAGCAAGGCCGAAGCTTCGGGAACAAGAGGTTAATGATAAAAGAAAGTTGAGAAATGAGCACAGCTCAGCTGGAGGGGTTTGTGTTAGGCAGAAGGAAGATCTTGCCCTTTGACTCTGAGATGCTAGGAAGGAGAAGATGGGTTTGTTTGAGGTACAGAGTCAGGCTGGTGCATATGGTTGTATGGGCTGTGTCCCGTCTGAGGACCATTGACTGAGGGGGACATTCTGCTCTCCAAGTTATAAGCCCTGACATGGGGCTATGTTAGCACCTTGAATTAATGTAGTAACGAAGCCATGCCTCTGCGGTGTTGCGTACCTTTTTCTAAAGTTTACAAAGGAGGCCTTGTATAGAATTTACGTGTTTTAAAATAAACATACATATTAAACTTTATATACTAAATATTACAGGTATAGTGGAAGCCTCTTGCCTACTACTTCTCTGGTCGCAATGCTCCTTCTTCCCCAGATAAAATCACCATCCTGAATTTGGTTATTTTGATTCCCATGCATGGTCTTACACTTTTTTTTTTTTTTAAGATTTTATTTATTTATTTGTCACAGAGAGAGAAGCGAGAGTGAGCACAGGCAGACAGAGTGGCAGGCAGAGGCAGAGGGAGAAGCAGGCTCCCCGCCAAGCAAGGAGCCCGATGTGGGACTCGATCCCAGGACGCCGGGATCATGACCTGAGCCGAAGGCAGCTGCCTAACCAACTGAGCCACTCAGGCGTCCCTGGTCTTACACTTTTACTATACATGTGTTCCCATAAACAACGTATTTTTGCATGACTTTAAAATTTGTATTAGTGGTCTCCTATTATACATATTACTCCGTAATTTATTTTTGCTGAATATTTACCTATATTGCGAGTTATCCTTGTTGATACATGTACCTTTACTTTCATTAGTTTCACGAATATTTATTTATCCACTGACTAAATGTTCCACTTTTTCCCTCCATTTCTCTGTTGGTAGACATAAAGGTTATTCTTTTTAAGGTTTCTGTTTTTAAAACCAAAGCCGCAATAAATTTTATGTATCTCCTTATTACATATCGAGAGCTTCTCTCAGAATGGGATTGTTGGTCTGTGAGGGGTGACCACTTTCTACTTACTAGATGGTGCCAACTTGCTCTCTCTATAGATAGAGTAACATGTCCTGGCATCAGCCAGGCATGAATGTTACCATTTTCTGGTTTTTTTTTTTCTTTTCAGAATTTTAAATTTTCTCCCATTTAATGGGTTATAGTTTTTGTTGACATATTCCTGATTATGCATAAGTTTGAGTATATCTCATATGCTTATTGGCTATTTGGGGTTCTTTCTTTTGTAAATTTTTTGTTCATATCCTTTTCCTTCCCTTCTCCTCATTATTTTCACTTTTCTTTTTTTTTTAAAGTTTTTTTTTTTAATATTTATTTATTTATTTATTTGACAGAGAGAGAGAGATCACAAGTAGGTAGGGAGGCAGGCAGAGAGAAGAGGAAGCAGGCTCTCCGCAGAGTAGAGAGCCCGATGTGGGGCTCGATCCCAGGACCCTGGGTTCATGACCAGAGCCAAAGGCAGAGGCTTTAACCCACTGAGCCACCCAGGCGCCCCTATTTTCACTTTTCTTAATGATATATAGGGTGTTTATTTGTTTTTTGAATTCTGGTTACTGATTCTTTAATGCAAATATCTTCTTGTGCTTTGTGGCTTGTCTTTAATTTTTTTAATGATGCTTTTGGTTGTATACACATTATATTTTAATATATTTTTTCAATCTTTTCAAGGATGAATCAATACAAATAATTTTTAGGTATGTGTGCTCGAGGGGGAAGGTATCAAAGGAAATTCTTGCCAAGTGAGATTTCTTTTCTCTGTAAAGTCAAAGTAGAAGTCAACTTTGAAGAGAAAACTGTGGAGTCCCTGAGGTTCCCCCTGTAGCTGACATGGATAAATTGAGTCCACAGCAAATGCCCAGATCTAGGAGTTGGCTGGGGCGGGGTGGTAGGGGATGAGACAGGATTTCTTACATAGAACCTTGCTTTACTAGAGCTTATCATCAGAGGACTAATACAGGTTAAACTGTGTTACCCTGATATACTTCCTTAGAAACTCAGAGGAAGGAGAGATGAAGGCAGGATCGAGTTAATTATATAAGGACTGGATTACTCAGGGAAGACCATATGTCAACTTTCTTGACCTGCTAACAACCTAAGAATCACAAATGAAACATAGATAAGGAAATGGGGGCTGACCGAAGTTAAGGTCTCCCAGCTAGTGAGAGGCAGAAAGCAGAACAATAGCTCCCAGATCCAGGGTGCTCCACCTGCCAGGCAAAGCATGTTGACACGGCCTCTTATGATCATAAAATAGAAGTGTGAGAGTGAAGCAAAGGAAAAGCCAAGTCAGACAAAATAGAATTCAACTGCAACCAAAGAGGCTCAAGACCATTTAATCTGCGTTCACAAACTGTTAGATGCAGTTATTATATTCACATCTACTTGTTTGTCTTATGAGGCTACAGGTAGATACGTTATCCTCATCTTTTTTCCAGTTGGGACAGAAAAAGGTAAAGTGACTTGACCCAGAACACTTTATAAGTTATAGCAAAAGAGAGTCAATAAACATGGGCTCCGTGGTCAATACTTTTCTCTTCATGAACCACAAGATAAATGGCCATGTATGTCTACAAATTATAATTTGCACAATTACTTTAATTTCTATAATTTTTAGAAATTTATAATTTATAAATTATAAATAAATTTATAATTTCTACAAACTACTACAAAGTCACTTTCTTGTTTCAGATACGTTAGTTTTACTCTTCCATTGACTGTCAGGTTAACTGGTTCTAATTCCCTGTGCTTGTGGAGAAAGCATCAACTCAGCCAGCTAACGAGTAACGCGGAAAAAAAAAAACCAGAGCCACATTGCTCATAATCAAGCTACTATAGTCCTGTTTTTCCTATCTATAACCTCATCAGCAAACACGAATGTAGAAATCACCTCCAACTGCCTGCGGAGACACATCATTAATTAGGATCAATCAAAAGTTCTCTCCAGCCAGAAAATGCTTCAAAACTTTAACTCCTTTTATGTTATTATAGTAATAGCCTTATGAAGAAACTAGCATCTTCTGCCTGTGTCAGAGAAATATCATAGCACTAATCACAAGAAATCCTTAAAATATTCTCCAAAGTAAAACAAATGCCCACTGCCATTGAATGTTGGCTTCCTCCATGTTCTCAAGATGGAATTCTACTCGTGCCAGGCACACCTGGCCCCTTGGGTAGGATGCCTTCAGGAGCTCTGTGCTAAACCACTAGTCTAGAAGTAAAAATACTAAGGGAGCAGAAGGAGGAGGCAAGAATTTACCTGCTAGTGAAGCTGGTAAACAATCACCAATGCCCTTTCAGTATATGTGCTGCCGAAGTGAGCACCACCAATGCCCTTTCAAAACTAGGTCTTTAAAGGCATTTTCCTGGACAGGGAAGTGAGGAAAGGCTTGTGATGTGGACCAGAGCCTAGCAGCAAAGCAGTAAGGCATGAAAGGGCAGGGCAGGTTTGTAGTGGGTACCACTGTGTGGTCAGTGTCCAGGATGAGAAGCAGACTGTGACCATATCACCAGTGGCCTTGTAGGGTGAGCTAACAAGTTGGGATTTTACAGGTAGGTGTGGGCACACTCAGACTGGTATTTCCAGAAGACCAATCTGGCAGCCAAGTGTGGGGGATGAATCTTAGGGAAGGAGCCCCATTCTTGTGCTACTGCATCAGGCTAGGAGAGACAATGATGGCAGCTTGGTCTGCAGCACTAGAGTGGAGATGAGGGGATACATCCAAAACACATCCAGGGGGAAGAATTAGTCAAATGACTACAAGGGGGAGAAAGTAATTCTTTTAGCTGAAATTAGAAAGAAAATTAGTAAGATTACCAGTGTCAGAGAATACAGAAGAGGAAGTCAGGCCAAAAATGAAAAATTTAAAAATTTTTAAAACTTCTTTATAACAGTCAATCATTTTCCACCTAGGAAGAGTCTGTTATAGGTAAACAAAAATTATTCCTTTTTTCTAAAATTTACCGTAATGGTTTTTCTGTTTATAAAATTCATGCTTAATGGCTTTTGATGTGCTAGAGTAAATAATCACCAATTGTGCCCCCCAAAATTTGGGAAATTCTTCAACAGAAGAAATGCCTAATCTGTGTATCTGAGATGCTCATGCATGAGCAAGCTCTCCTACAGCATTATATATGATAGCATCTATACATTAGTGGCTCTCTACACACACACACACACACACACACACACACACACACACAATCAGAAATCGATTTAAAACAACATGATATCATCTGCAGGAAGTGCCAAAGCATTTTTTTCCATTAGCTTTTAATGTGAGGAAAACAAAATGAGAAGGTGACATTGTCTCATGGTTTCTTTCTTTTCTTTTTCTTTCTTTCTTTCTTTTTTTTTTTTTTTAGGAAAACCTAACCCTTATTTATTTCTTAGAACTGAGCCACTAGAAAGTATATCACAGCCTTGAAACACCAAGCATAGACTATATTATCACTTCAAAGGATAAGTTGGTAAAAACAACAAGGTCCTAATCAAAATGATAAGGTGCTGGAGCTGGGGCAGGAACGCTGCTTGCTACAAAGGCCCTTGGCAAAGTGGTATTTGGTAATGGTGGGGAGGATGTCCCTCTTTCGCTTTAAAGGAATCATGGCTCACGGGAGTTGCCTGTTCTTCCCCCTTTGACCTTCCTATTGTGAAGGGATTGTCTTGATAGGGCTCTGTTATTTCAGGGGGCTAAATAATACTGAGTTCAGGTTTTCATTCCATTCTGTTCTATAAAAACCAGGTTCTTCTAAATCTGGTACTTAGTAACTCTCTTAATTAAGAAGAAATGCCCCCTTCAATGTTCATTTCCTGGATACTGGTATACAGTGCAATCAAAACCCCTTTCCCTTCAAGGGAGAGTGTTAACTACTCCAAGATTTTTGTCCTGTGGCTCTGCTGCAGACAGCCCTGGGGCCCATCACAGCAGCCAGTGAGAGGAAGGGCTGCTTGCCATACCCAGTGTAACGTCACCTCTCATGTTTTTGCAGGGTCTTCTAGCTGAAAAATGCAATGTGTATTTCAAGAAATATATATACATATCTTGATGGCATTAAACATATACCTACGAGGAACTGTTCAAAGTTCTTACCAAAACTACCTCTCCCAACTCCACACCTTAAATCAACTTCATCCCCTTGTATAATAACAAACCCAAGCAAAACAAAGAGCTAGAAACCTTTTTTTCCCTTCTAAATTAGTGACCTCATAGATTTTGTTTTACAGCTTACCGAAAATGATTTGGTGATCCTTCTGGTAAACAGGAGGTTGGCAACAAACAGAAACACCTCTGTTCACACACCACCAGATCATAGGCAGTTTAGGGGAAGCTGTCAGCCTGTTCATACCTGTGTACGGAGAAGAATCTGGTACCTTGAAGGTCTCTGGCTTCTAGGCCAGATCCCTGACCTAGGAGATCCCTAGTGCCAGAACCAGCATGTGAAATTTAAGCTACTAAAAACTGTTCTGTACTATCTTTGACCCAAATTTCAGCACCAGTTTTTTCCCATTTCATTTTCTAGGGTTCAAACAAAGGAGCCAGTATCCAGAAAGAAGTGACACAGGCCTCACACTTGAAACCACCCTTAACTTCTTCATGGACATCACTTGAAAGGCCAAAAGTCCCAATTCTCTTTTTAAATAGATTCCTGCTGTCAACCCTGATGGCCAATTGCAAAGACTTCTATTTCCCAATGGATAAGAGACTTCTTCATCTTCTTGGTCACGGTCGGGATGGGTGCATATGGTCATCCCCACACAAGTCTCCAGCTGCCACTTCACCTGAAGCTCTTTACTTCCTGCATCTATTGAATCTTTGGCTTTGTCATCGCAATGCATGGTACACTAGGCCAGGTGGTCCTGGGACTTTTCCAGCTGGGCCTGGGCCAGACTGCACTGGTGTACCTGGCTGCATGGATGCCTGGCTGTCCTCACAGCACTGGCACTGCACCAGAACAGAAAGCCCCGCATCATCCAGATGTTCTCTCTCCAGACTCTTCACCATGGAGTCTTCTGCCTCCCGCACCCAGAGCTGCTGCTGCAGCTCTCTCATGGGGACCCCACATGACACCCCCTTTGCACCAGTGCCCTCATGGACTCCAGCACTCAGGCCCCCCTGTTTCACAGTTTCTAATTCAGGTAGCTTCTACAAGAGAGGCATCAGAGATGCCTAAAAATAGGGGTGATATGGAGAAAGTACACCTTCTTCCCTATGGTGGTGCACTGCCCATTCAGGACTCAGGAGCTCATTCACCAGGAACTAGGGCATGTTGATGGCTGACAGTTTTCAGCTGAAATATTTTCTGCCCCCTTCACAGGGGCAGCCCACATCTGTTGGCTGATCATTTGTGGTTGGGTGGGTATAAAGTCCAGGTCCCCTTCACTTAAGGGGTAGAGGGTCTTTAAAGGGCCGTTCAGCTCCAGAGCTCCTGTAGGAGGCAGCTGCTTTTCCCTCTGCCCAGCCCCGCTCCTGTCACTCTCACAGGTAATGTTCCCAAGGGCACTACCCAATAAACTTTTTCATGGAAATCTGAGTCCTTTTCCCAGGAACCCCAAACTATGGCACCTACCAGGACCACACAAAGCCTTCCATGAGCACTAATTATACAGAATGAAGAGTGTCACTATAAAAGCACATATTAAATGTACTGGGTCTTGTACAAAATGAGCCATGCTCCCTACCTATATTTTAGCTTATGTTCTAAAACCAACAACACAGAGATGCTGTAAACAGCACACAAGTGATCTAAAGGACTTTGGATATGAAGTTATTTTACAGAAAGAATCCTAGCAAGAACAAATGAAAACATACACATTAAAACCAACAGCAGGTGACTAGCAGTTCACCTGTTAGATACTATAAACCATCATTTTTTCCCTCTGGTAGTTGGTTTTTCCCTATTTCCTCTCCTGAAAAGCTGCTTGACTATGTTACTTCCCTAAGGCTCAAACACTGGAGGAGGTGAGTTGCCCGCACCTGCCTCCCCCACTCCTGCGCATGCGGTAATCGGATCAATGCCTGTGTCCCCACTGCCACCTAACGGGTTCTTTGAGCATTGAAGCCTCCTTGGAATAGTACTTTTCTTTTTTTTTCAACCGCTGACATTATGTCAATAAAATGGCTAAATGTAACCATATCAAGCTATGGGCCACTAGTTTTCATGGGGCAAATTCTGGGGCTTATTTTGACTTCTGGAAAGAAGTTGTGTTAACTGTCTCCTTTTTCCTATTTACATCTGGGTTCAAAGACACGAGCCACCCAGGTTGTTTGATGTAAATATCCTCAAAAAAAGGGTGGGGGCTCCTGGGTGGCTCAGTTGGTTAAGTGTCTGCCTTCAGGTCATGATCTCAGGGTCCCGGGACTGGGCCCCATGTGGGGCTCCCTGCACAGCAGGGAGTCTGCTTCTCCCTCTCCCCAGCTCCCCTCTGCCGCCATGCTCATGCATGCTCTGTCTCTCTCTCTCTCTCTCAAAAGGGGGAAAAAAAAAGACTGTTCTATTACCCACTGTGTATTGAAGGTGATATAGAATGTTCCAGGTTGTTTCTTCAATAACTAAGCTTTTTCTAAGATAAACAATCAATGTGAAGGGGGGGGGGACCAGATAAAGATGGTATTTTCAGGGACTGTGATGCAAATGAATCCAATTAACTCTTGAGTTTAAGACCATCTTAAGACTACCACTAGAGACTGTTATATGAGAAAACCAAAGAGGGCCAAAAAAATGAAAAAAGCTCCTGTCACCACATCAGAGGACAAGGCCCATTGGACCTCTCCTGCATGTGGGGAAGTCAAAGTAATTCATTCTCATGCCTTCCTTCCTGGCCTTCAAAGAGCTCCTGTGACTGCTTTGGCCTCCACTGCCCACACCTTCCTGCTAGACCTTGACCCATCCGGTTTTCTACAGCCTTTTGTTTCTGACAATCACATATGCTTCTGTGATCTCTCATATTACCTCTGAGCTGTTCCTAGAGACCCTCTCAATGATCTACCCACTGCTCTCCCCCACCATTTCACACACACACACACACACACACACACACGCTACCACCTAAAACCATTCTAGCTAGTTTCTGAATACTTTTCTCCATCTTTTTATTTTGAAAAATTTGAAACATAAAGAAAAGTTGAAAGATTAGTAGAATGAACACATATATCTTCTACGATGACCATTAACATCTTGCCACATTTTAATTCCTTCTCTTCATACACACACACACACACACACACACACACTTATGTAAGTATACATATATGTATCTACACACATACACATAAACATGTACACATACACATTTATGCACACACACAGCAGTCCCTTCTTATCTGCAGTTCCGCTTTCCATGGTCTCAATTACCCGCAGTCAACAAGCACGTGATCCTCTCCTGAGGTATAGTCAGAAGGTCAAGAGAAGCCTGACACTATGTCACAATGCCATGTCATTCACCTCACTTCATCTCATCGCACAGGTATTTTATCATCTCACATCCTCGCAAGAGGGGGTGAGTGCAGTACAAGAAGATATTTTGAGAGACGACAGGTAACTTTTATTATTGTGTATTGTTTGTTTTTTAAAGACTTTGAGAGAGAGAACATGCATGCAGGTGCCAATGGATAGAGCAGAAGGAGAGAGGGAGGGAGAGGAATAGGGAGAGGAGAGAGAAAGAATCTCAAGCAGACTCCATGCTGAGCTGAGCATGGAGCCCAATACGGTGCTCCATCTCACGACCTTGATAGCATGACCTGAGCCAAAACCAAGAGTCAGATGCATACCCAACTGAGCCACACAGGTGCCCCTATTATGGTATACTGTTACAGTTGTTCTATTTTTTTATTTATTACTTTTACTCTCTTGCTGTGCCTAATTTATAAATTAAACTTTTATCATAGTATGTCATAAATAGGAAAAAATTGTATATATAGGGTTTGGTACTATTTGCAGTTTCAGGCATCCACTGGGGGTCTTGAAACATATGCTCCCCCCACAATGTAGATGAAGGGAGACTACTGTGTGTGTATATACACAGAAGGCCATCTATATACATATATATATATACATATGTTCATACTCACACCCATATGAATTTTATGACATTTCATACAATTTTTTTGGCTGAACCATTTAAAGATAAATTACAGATGTATGCTACTTTATCCCTAAATACCTGAGCAGGTCATTCTTCTAAGCAACTTAAGTAAATTTCACACTCAATAAAGTTAACAATAATACAATACCATCTAATACCCAGTCCATATTCAAATTTTCTAAAGTATCCTAAAAATTTCTTTTATAGCTTTTTCAAACTAAGACCCAATCAAGATTTACCCATTGCATTTATTGTTATGTCTTTTGGTCTTTTGTCTCTTGATCTAGAAGTACGCCACTGTGTGTGTGTGTGTGTATAAGCATGTGTGGTGGGAAGGGGCGGAGGGAGAGGGAGAATCTTAAGAAGCCTCCCAGCTAGCGTAGAGTCTGACACAGGACTCCATCTCACAACCTCAGATCATGACCTGAGCCAAAATCAATAGTCAGAAGCTTAGTCAACTGAGCCACCCAAGCGTCCTTCCTCCACTCTTTTTAACGACACTGACCTTTTGAAGAATTTAGGCATTTTCTTATAGAATGTTTCATATTCTGGATCAGAATCTTCCCTCAGGGTCATTTTCTCTGTTCCTCTATCTCTAGTTCCTATAGACAGAAATTTGGATCAAAAGGCTTGATTATATTTAGGTTAAGCATTTTGGGCAGAGTTCTTTCATTGGGGATGATGTTGCATCAAATCAAAAGGCCTACAAATCAGGTTGTTCACTATTAGTGGTGCTAAGTGTGATCACTAGGTTAATTACTTTATAATTAAGTAATCTGTGGGGTGATACCGTGACACTGCAAACATTCCCTTTTCCCTACTTCCTTTTAAAGACAGGTTCTAGCATCTATTGATCATCTTTGCCTCAATTATTAGGGACTGCACAGATATTTCTAATTGTATTATTCCATCTGTAGGTACTGGCTGGCATTCTCCTACAGAGAAAAAAAAAAAAAACCAACCCTTCCCTCACCCTTGATTCTTTTTTTTTTTTTTTTAAAGATTTTATTTATTTATTTGACAGAGAGAGATCACAAGCAGGCAGAGAGGCAGGCAGAGAGACAGGAGGAAGCAGGCTCCCCGCTGAGCAGAGAGCCCGATGCGGGACTCGATCCCAGGACTCCGAGATCATGACCTGAGCCGAAGGCAGCGGCCCAACCCGCTGAGCCACCCAGGCGCCCCCTCACCCTTGATTCTGAGTATCACTCTAGACTTAGGAACTTTATTTTTTTAAAAAGATTTTATTTATTTATTTGACAGAGAGAGATCACAAGTAGGCAGAGAGGCAGGCAGAGAGAGTGAGAGGGAAGCAGGCTCCCCGCTGAGCAGAGAGCCCAAGGCAGGACTCGATCCCAGGACCCTGAGATTATGGTCTGAGCAGAAGGCAGCGGCTTAACCCACTGAGTCACCCAGGCGCCCCTAGACTTAGGAACTTTAAAAATGTATTCAATGCTTTGCTCATCTATCATAGTCATTATTCTGTTTAGCCCAGCTTGACTCACATTTGGCCAGAGGAGTCAAACTTGATTCTGTGACCCTTCACTTAATCCTATAGTTTTGGGGTACTTCCTTGCTTTCTGGCAAGGTAATCTAGGCTCACCTTTGTACTTTTGTATTTTCTGGGCCTCAGACCTGAAAACAACCATTTCTCCAAGAAATGCGGTTTCTTTTGTGGAGAAAGGGATCTAGATATCAAGATATGGGGACCCTCCATTGGGAGAAATTATATAGATTCTTCTAAGAAATATACACAAATAAACTCTAATTCAAATTTAACATCAGAGGCCTTCCCCCAAACCTTCTTTTATTTTATATTTTTCATTTCTTTTCTCCTAGATTTCTAACATGTATTATTCACTTTATAGTAGACCTAAAAAGTTTCAAAGTTGCATTGCCAATAGTACTATTAGAATAAATCTGTGACATCTGAGATTTTTTGTTGTTGTTGTTCTTTTTGCCCTCAGAGTATACCCCACTAAGAATACACATAAGACTATTATTAAACACCATTTCCAAATATGTCTAAAGAACTTTGAATGACTGCCATTTCTGATCCCTGTAAAGCCTTAGGTTATAATCTTTTTCAAACTGAAGGAATCCTGCTTTCTCTTTTTGGTGGTATGTTTTCAGTTCTTTATTGGTGCATGTAAAACAAAGGAATAGCTGAAAATGCACATCCTGAGACAAGCAAGGCGGTGCAAATAAAAGTGGACAAGTCAGACTGCTATGACTGATGAGCACCTGCACTGGACAGCATCCATTTAAGGGTGTTTTTCTGTCACCTTTAAATGAATGATGACACCCAAGAATCACCTCAGGGTATATTTTCAATCCACTGTGTGCAAAAACACTCAATAAGTACAAAAAGCCAGTAGCTTGCCCTGCGGCAACTCTCCATGCAAACATTCAAAACACCTATTATGACTAAAGAGGGCAAAGGTACAAGCAGTTATTATGATGATATACACATCTCTAATTCATCATCTTAGGCATTTGTCAAGATTGCAAAAAATGTGGGCAAATCTGGTTCTACTTTTAGTCAGGAGGGAAGGCAATAAAAGCTAAACTAGATAAAGAATGTAATCTCTTGGAGCTCCTGGGTGGCTTCATCATTTGAGCGACTGGCTCTTGATTTTGGCTCAAGTCATGGTCTCACGGTGTAGGGATCAAGCCCTGAGTCAGGTCCCACACTCAGTGGAGTCAGCTTGTCCCTCTCCCTCTGGTCTTCCCTCCCTGCCCCACCTCTATACGCATTCTCACTCTCTCTTAAATAAATAAATCTTAAAAAAAAATAGAATGCAATCTGTCACTTAACCAATAATTGTTGCATACTCTTGTACTCTGCAGTGGGTTGGCACATTTCCAAAGGCAGCTGCTATATTTTAATTTTCTTTAGTAATGAAAGGCAATAGCTGTATATTCTAATGACAATTAGGAGTCTTCGAATGTTATTTACCTACTAGGTTTCAATAAAATAAATACCAGGTTTTAAAACTAGAGGTTTTAGATACTGCTCTTTTTGAAGAATAAGCATGATCAAATTTGAATGAGAACATTTTAAGAAAAATTAGGCACTGAGATTTTCACACTTCAGTGAAGGTGGTAAGTCTGAACATTTATTGAAGTATCACTCTTAGTCAAAGTTTATACTTGCTCCAATTTTGTCTCTAATAGCTTTTGAACCACTGTGAAATTAAATGAGTACATGTAAACCGCTTGGAATGTCATCTGGTATATACAGCTGTTATTTCTTTATGAGAATTAAAATTAAAACTATATTGTTTTTTCCCCACCAAATACAATCCATGTTGTACAGAGGAGTTAGAGATTAAAAGCAATCCTGAAAACAAAAGCTATCAAGATGTTATAGAAATCCATACATGAGCTTATAATAAATACATTCTCTCTGTCTGGAGGTGGTTCATTAAGAGTTCTCCTATTTGAGGGGTGCCTGGCTGGCTCAGTTGGAAGAGCATGCAATTCTTGATCTCAGGGTTGTGAGTTCAGCCCCACACTGGGTGTAAAGATTACTGAAATAAATAAACAAAAAAAGAGTTCCCTTAATTGAAAGATTTTTACACAACTGCAAAATATACCTTATATTCAAGGAAGATCTTCCTGGCATTAGTTCTTTAAATACACAATTACAATAAGTGCAGTTTTTAAAAACTACATTATATTTTGAACAAACTTCTACCATGTTAAGGAAGCACATCCTTTCTGGTCTGTTTTGCCTCTTAATTCTAGCTACACACTGCTGCCCTCTGCAGCATTTCAGTTCTTCCAAATTGCCACCCCAATTATCACAAACCTAATCTAGTTTCCATCTCGATAGGTTATCTGACTCAATGTGTATTTAGAGAAGGGAAGGTCCCTTCAAAAAAGCAAGAGGGCATCAGAGCAAGATGTCAGTCCAAAAGAGCCCATCTGAAAGGAGGGCCTTCTTAGGGGTCCAGCAACATACCCCAACCCCCTAAAGAAGGTTCTTTCCAGGCATTCGTGTAGCCTCTTTGTGTCACAGGATCTTATATTTTTAATTGGAAAAAATGATATACGTGTGGAAAAATTTAGAAAGGGTAAACAGTGAAAAATATAACCAGTGAAAACATTTGGCTTCTATTCCAAATCTCTAGATAGGTTTATGCAGCTGCCCAGAGTATATTACAAACATACATTTCTTTTTAAACAAAGTATTCACATCACTCTGCTTATCGTTCAAGACAAAATAACCTGGAAATGGTTCCCTATCAGGCGAGATTAACCTATATAATTTACGTTATTAAAACCAAGCAGGGTCTAACAAAATAGGTTTTAAATAAATCAACCTTCGCTCCAACAGGTTCTGCCACAATTTATTTTATTTTTTTTAAAGATTTTATTTATTTATTTGACAGAGAGAAATCACAAGTAGGCAGAGAGGCAGGCAGAGAGAGAGGAGGAAGCAGGCTCCCTGCTGAGCAGAAAGCCCGATGTGGGGCTCGAACCCAGGACCTGGGATCATGACCTGAGCCGAAGGCAGCGGCTTAACCCACTGAGCCACCCAGGCGCCCCTTCTGCCACAATTTAATTACCTTTTTATTGCTACTAAGTCTTCTCTTACTATATAAAGCGATGGCTCTAAAACTTGAGCAGATATTGGTATCACCTGAGGCGCGTGTTAAAACAGGCTGCTGAGCCACCTCGAGTTTCTGAGTCAGGAAGTCTGGAGTGGGGTCTGAGAATCTGCACTTGTAATAAGTTACCACGCGATGGTGATACAGGAGTTGCGGGAACCACATTTTGGGAACCAACCACTAGTATGCTCGCTGCTTTAAACTCCGTTCCTCCCACCTCTCAGCACCGCTAGTCTTAGAAAACGCGGTTACTCCGCCGGGAACTTCACGAAGGGCCCAACAACACCCACTCCTAAAGATGTCAAAGACTGTGCACTCGGCCGAAATCGGGATAACACAAACCTACATCCGGCGCCTGGCGCAACCTAGCTACGCCATTTCCTTTCTATGAAGCTCCGCCCACTCCGCGTCCCTAACGCAAGGGTGGGTCGCGCAGAGAAAGCTAGGAATCACGTGGGTAGGGCGACGTCTCGCGAGGCTTTTAACCTCTCGCGAGACTTGACCCGTTTCTGTCTTTTCCTCCTTCCAGTGCCCGGCTTTCTTCCCCTCCCCCCCATCGCCGGCCAAGTTCTCCCATTTCGGACAGAGTCGCCTTGTTGTTACCGCGGAGATTTTTCCTACTGCAGCTGCTGCCGCTGTTGCCGCCGCCATTACTGGGCTCATTTGCCCCGACCCCTTCCTGTCGCCCTGCCCCCAGCCCCACACAAGGTAACGAAGCCGGCGAGGGCGAGAGCAGGGCCTCGGGGCCTCGGCCTCTCCCTAATTGAAGCCGAGGCCTGAGGTCGAGGAGCCGGCCGCGTTGGAGAGGCCTGGGCGCCGGCAAGAGTCTTAGGGGCCCGGCCTCTTTCTGCCACCCAGCGCTGGGCCCTGAGTGGCCGCGAACGGGGCCAGGACCTCCGTACGGCGGCGACGACCGGGGCTAACCCGGGAAACCGGTCGGGTGTGGTAGGGATGGGGAGGCCTCTTGAGGAAGCCTCAGCGGTTCCCTGCGGAGCGCGTTTGGGGGTGTGAGGCTCCGGCGCTGCTGGGGTCCGCTCCGTTTGTTTGCCGTTTCTCTGGAGCTTGTGTTTGAATTTCGAGGTCTGGTTGTGGCGGGCTTTGAGGTGTTGGGTGCCTGGCTTACTCTAGCCCCTTTGGAGCCCTTCCAAATTCCAGGCTGTGGTTTGGACGGGAATTGTAAGACAGAGAAGGGTCCTCGGAAACCCCGCGTGTTGTCTTTACAAACCGAGAAAGGATTCTTGTATCTTATTTTCCGGAAAAGAATGAGCCAGATTGGGTGAAAGGCACGCTCCTTAGAATGCCTAAACGGGCTAGTGTTTCCGCCGTTTTCTTTAATGAAGACGCTGCATCGGCAATATTTTAAGTGACCCGGTGAAACATTTTTGCTCTGGAGAAGAGCTTCTGAACACACTTAACCAATTAATAGTTCATGTAGAGAGTATTATCTAGGTAGTTAGTCCAAAAGTCATTTATATTTTGTTTTGGAAGTCTGCTTTACGGTTTAGAAATATTTTCTTCTTAAATATCGATTTTTCCAGCAGATTAGTGCTTTTTAAAACTTTTTCCCGGCGAAGATGTAACCACCTTGTTAATTGAACCAAATACAGTGTCTTCCCTGTTACAGGAGTTTAAAGAAGATTAGAAATTCTCCTTTTTCCTTTTGCCTTAGCTGTTGTCCGATAAATTCCACACAGAAACAAAAACAAGTTTATAATCTGCGGAATCCATTCCCTTGAAGCTTGGATTTGACTCACAGCTTTCCTCAGAACTAAGAGTAAAGGTAATGGTAATAAGTTAAGCTGCAGCAATGAATTATATTAAGGAGTTGGGAGCAAAACTGGTAAGGATTAAGTCAGGCAGACAGGGAAATTATTTTTTTATGGTGTTTTTGGTTGTTTTCCTGGTCTTACCCTTTTTATTTTCCCCCAGATGTCAGAGGATCTAGCAAAGCAGCTGGCAAGCTACAAAGCTCAACTCCAGCAAGTCGAAGCTGCGTTGTCCGGAAACGGAGAAAATGAAGATTTGCTAAAATTAAAGAAAGATTTACAAGTAAGTATAAGAGGACACTAATAGTTACATTGCTTGGAAAAAGTATTTCTCCGTTTTTCAAATGATTTATTGCTTAGAATCCAAAGCACCATTTGGAGGGGAGTGTTTCTTCTCCTTTCCTCCCATGTGTGTGCATGTGTACGTGCACATGCATGTGTATGTGCAAGGGCACATGGCTCGCAGTGGTAGGGTTGCTTCCTCAGTCGTATGCATCAGAATGAGTAAAGCATTGTTCTTATGTAAATCTTGTATGTTCACACAATTTTTAAAAATATTTGAATTAAGAAGTCTGTGTCAAACCTAGAGAAGAGGTACATATAATTTTACAGTGGAGAGTACTTTTATTTTTAAAGATCTGGCAAAGGAAATCTGAGAAGTAGCTAAAAGAAAACACATGGAATTAAATGTTACATATACTGGTATTAGAAAAAAACAAATGTAGAAGCATTTTATAAATGATAAAAACAATGAGAGAAATATAACCTGATTAAGAGTCTTTTTAATGTCACAAGGTTCTTTGAAAATCAGAGAGAGAATGTGTGTGTGTGTGTTTCAAAGCTAGCAGGTAAACACCTTGTATTAAAAACATAAAGATATCTAAAGAGATACTTGTTTTCTGCATAAATGTTACGTAATATTTGAATTTAAGGCTAGATTTTACATTGTAGTTGTTGACACTTGTTGAAGTTAAATTGAATGGGTATGGAAAGATCTTAATTTGTTTTGTTTGTCATGGGAAAGTTCAGTAGGTATGAAACTTGCCTTTTTAAAACCTGCACTTGGGGTTTCAAAACAAGCATAAAACCATATAGTACATGTCTATTGCTTCTCAGAACCCGAGGTTGATTAATAAAAATACTGTATGTCTATACATCTGTATCACTTCATTTTAATAAATTTGAGAACTTAAAATTTTGAACCTGATTTTTAAAACTTTCGTTTTAAAATGTGTTTTGATTTGGTGATTTTTCTTTACTGATTCAGTACAAAACTAGAATCATCTTTATCTAAATCCTTTCCCTCCCTTTTTCATTCTCTTGCCCAATAAAATTAATATTTTAGAGTTATTAGAACTGCAAATAAATGAGACTTATTTGAAATAGGATCCAGATACAGGACTTTGAAAGAGTTTATCTGGGCATAATTAAAATGAGTTGAGTATTTTCAGGTTCAAATTGTGGAATTAGGATAAACTTGCCTGAAATTGCAATAGTATGTAATTGTTGAAAACACAGAAAACCAGGATCCCTCTTCAGTATGTAGAAGTCAGGCCAGTGAATTTGAGAGTGCTAGCCAATACTAAAAAGATGTTTGGGGAGCAATTTCTCCCACTCCCAGGCCAATTTTCTGTTTACCTCAAAGAGAAATTCTGGCATGCATCTTCCACTAGCTTAAAAGCAGTCCTTTTTTTCTTTGAGGAAAATAAAACATTGTTGGTATTATGTATATTGCTTCCTGGGCAGTTGGACGAAGGATATGTATGGAACTGGTAGAGGGGAAGTTGGGAGTGAAGGTTGAAACATTGTGAGGGTGGTTTTTTTTTTTTTTTTTTTTTTTAATATTTCTAGAATAAACTGTCAGGAGTCTAGGCAGAATTGCCTTACTGTGACATGATCTTTAGTGGAAGTATTGTAGGGAGAGAGACTCTAATGGTAGGCATTGTAGTAAGCACATAAATGTCCTTCTTAGGGTTTAGTTAATAATGACCTGGTGGTCATTGATCTGTGAAGTATCATCTTTTCTACAACCATTGAGAACAGTACTGTCCAGTAGAACTTGTGATGAAAATGTTTTATATTTACTGTGTTGTACTGTAGCTAGTAGGGACTACTGAATATTTGAAATATGGCTGGGGTAGCTGAAGAACTGAATTTTTAATTTTTTTAAGTAGTCACTTGTGACTACCATATTGGATAGCACAGATTTAGAAGCTAAATTCTGAAATTTCACATAATAATACAGAATGTTTTTCCTGGCCAATCTTGATCACAGTTTCTTTTCCTCTTATTTCGTCATGAGAACAAACTTCTCATGTCTGTTTGCTAGATACAGGTCTATTTTGAGCTGAAAATTACTCAAAGATAGAAGGCATCACTAAAGATTAGGTAACGTTTTGAAAAGTGTTTGGATATCTGCTTCCATCTACTGATTGTTGTCTCCATTGATTACAGTTACAGCTTCTGTTTTATCATGGATTTTTAAAAAATATATTTCTGTTTTATCTTTTCTCTGTTTTCTGGGATATATACCTCATGCCTTTGATATTTAATTCTGCCTTTTATATTTGCTGAATACTTGTTCAGACTAATGACTGCATTTGTGGCCTCCTTTGTTTTGTGTTCCTTCAGTGGAATGTCTTTACCCTGGTTACGAATTTGTTTGCCCTTTCATTTATAACAAAATGCTTTTCTCCATTTTTTCAGTGACTTCATTTTGCCAGTAAGGCGTCTGTTTATTTTTTTATGTACTGTCTTTCATATAGAATAAAGCTAACACAGCAGGCAGCACATTAATCTACTGAAGTCCTAATTGCCTTTTTTCACTTAAAAAAGTGGATATAGTAAGATCTAGGCTAGCTATCTGACTAGCTCCCCAGGCAGTCTGTGATAATCACAAAAATAGTCAATTTATTAGGCTGTTTTGCTGAATAAACTGGTTCTAAAGGAGGCAGGGGTCAAGTCACTTGTCTCATATATTACAGTGGCTCTCTGCATCCCCGAAACGCCTTCCTTCAGTAAGCAGAGTGCTTGAGTGCACCCTTTGACCTGCTGATATGTAGATCACAACATCTGATGCTCCTGGAATTGCCGATTACTGTAACTGCTGCCCATCTGTCGATGAAGGAGCAGTTTCAGAACTCAGACTTGGGGGAGGAAAAGTAATTAATGGTATGTACCTTTAAGAACCCCCTCATACATAAAATAGTTTCTCTAATACTTTGGTCCGTATGCACATGTAAAGAAAACATTGAGAAGGGTCTTCATAGTTTGTTGGGAGGGGTTTGTGAAACATGGCAAAATGAAAGGACTATTAGAGATAAATGCTTTCAGTTTTTTAAAAGTGTCGCTTCAGTGCAGGCCTCTGAAAATTGTAACATGCACAGCTTTTCAGGACCCTTTGGTTAAAAATGTATTTCCTTATGAATATAAAATGGCAAGATGCTCTATGCTAAGAAAGGTAGAGTTTTAAATCTGAGATCTACAAATACAGAAATCATGTTTGTGCTTTAGTTAAATGTTTAATGATAGGGTTTATATGGGCTCTTGTCAGGCTTACTAGACTATATTCTTGGCCCTAATAGTGGTTGACTAAAAACAAGACTGGATAATTTACTCTCCTTCTTTGTATAGTACGTGATCTATTTATGCGGAAGTTCCTTGCTTTATTGCAAAGGATTGTCTAATAAAAAGATATTTAAGTGGATCTTTGGCACCTAATAAAATCTCATTAAAGATACTACTCTATTGAGTTTTTAACTAAAATCTGAGTTAGTCTAGTTTTTTAATTCACAAAAATGGCCTTTCTCCCAAGGGCTTATTAATAATTCCTTCTTTCTTTTCTTTTCTTTTTTTTTTTTTTTTTTTGAAGGCTCAAATATTAGTTTTTCAAAAATAGCCATGAAGATTTAGAATCTTTAGGAGAAAGCTAATATGTAATTTCTTGGTTACTGAACCAAAACTACCATTATAAAACTTCAATGGGAGCCATAAGAAACTCGGTATAGAGTTTAACTTTGCTACATTTTCTCCCAAAACACAGTGTGATGTATTAAGGTATTTTATATGCAACTGTGGGGGCAGGTGTGCAAGTTTTTAAAATAAATCAGATACAGAGCTGCATTACATAGGTCTTCATCAGGGTAAAATGTAGTAGATAGCACAGTCTTATCAATTCATGCAATTAAAGTTTTTTAACCAACCCTACCAAACACCCTTGAACGAAGCCAGTAAGTATAAGCCTGAAATAGAAAAAGTACTTGCCACATAGGAAGGTATTGCCTACCTGTGTGTTACATTTATTTTATTTTTCCCTTCAAAATGAAGCTGTGCTAATGTGCTTTATAGAATATTTTAAATCTAACCTGGTAATTTACTTACATAGATGGGGGGGTAAGTTTTACAATTAATGAATAGGAAGACTACTGGCTTTTTATATGTGCCTATAGAATTTTAGTAGAAATATGTATGAGCAGGAACATTTTTATTACTAATAAGGCTGCTTCAAGAGGTTTTGGTTTTGGTTTGTTTTTTTTGGACAGGGGTGGGGAAGAACTTGTTGGCTAGAGAGTTAATACTAATGCCCTGTAAAACAGTCCAGGTGTGTGAAATATATGTGACAAGATAGGAGAAAAAAGTGATCTTGAGCCTAGTTGAGTCCTTCATAATTGACTATTTCTGATATTAGATCTATGTAGCTAAAATAGGCACTTAGAAATACTACATGGTAGGGTGCCTTGATGGCTCAGTCAGTAGAGCAGGTGACTCCTGATATCAGAGCTGGGAGTTCAAGCCCCACATTGGGTGGGGCTTTTTTCCCTTGAAAAAAGAAATAATGCATGGTATAAGCCCAGGTCTACCCTTTTTTGTTAGTATTTGAGGTTAATAAGTTGAAAGGCAACTGTATGGGTTTAAATCCTAGTTCCACCACTACACTATATAAAATATTCTATCTTAGTTTCTCTGTGAGGATAATCATAGTACCTATATCATAGTATTGTTAATGAATTACAAATAAAAATGTTTAGTGTACTTAATAAATGGTATATGGTGTGAGAGCTATTGTCATCAAAAACTGAAAACCTGTTGAAAGTAGGCGATAAGTGAATTATAAAAGTAATATTACGGTTTTTGTTTTTTCTTCTTAGGAAGTTATAGAACTAACCAAAGACCTTCTGTCAACTCAACCTTCTGAAACTCTTGCAAGTTCAGACAGTTTTGCTTCTACTCAGCCCACTCATTCATGGAAAGTAGGAGACAAGTGTATGGCAATCTGGAGTGAAGATGGACAGTAAGTGTAGAAAAAAACTCTAACTATAACATGAAATAATAAAACACAATGGTAAGAAGTTTTTATTCAGTTTGAACTACACTGTTTTAATCTTCTATGTAGCCAATATGATTTGTAGAGCCAATTTGATTCTTGGAAGGTTACCACTGATACAGTTTAGTTTTTAGCTTTAGATTACATTTTGGGGCAGTTGAAGGGCTTGGATCCTAGACGAGAGAAAAATCAAAGCAGAGGAAAATGGATAGCTTAAATAATCTTAATTTTTTCCTCAAATTGAAAATTTAGTGAATGGTTGGCTATCTTAGACTTAGGTGAAACATATACACTTAAATTATTCATATAAAAATATATTTTCTCAAAGAGACTGACTAAAGCACATTTAAAAGACCTATAAGGACTTTCTTGACAATATTTTGATTAGGATCCCTTTTTTTCATAGTAGATGGCTAATTCCAACCACTCTTTTATATTACCTTTACTAAAGAGCCAACTGATGACAGACGTTCCGTTTAAGACACAGTAATAGTTGAAGCACTACAGTGTAAGTCTTATAGGCTGAGTACTAAACCTTTACTCACCTGCTTACAGTCATGATATCTTTACAGGTGTTACGAAGCGGAGATCGAGGAGATAGATGAAGAAAACGGCACTGCTGCAATCACCTTTGCTGGCTACGGCAATGCTGAAGTGACCCCATTGTTGAACCTCAAGCCTGTAGAAGAAGGAAGGAAGGCAAAGGAGGACAGTGGCAACAAACCCATGTCAAAGTAAGTGGTTTTGACTTTAGCAGTTTAAGTATAGTCTTCCCCACTTTGATAGTTGAGGTAGAATCCATGCAGGCTAGGTTAAGGTAAAAAGGTTATAATACTCTTTGCCATTATTTTGAAGATTAGCAGTATAGCGTCAACTTTGTCTGTGTATGCCTAGGTCCACTTAGGCATACAGTGTATTTATAAGAGGATACTATGTACCTCTTATTAAGCCAGGTATTGGGTTTCTACCACAGTGAAGACTCCAGCTTGGGCTTTATCCTGATTGAGTTTATAGGCTAGAGAACAAAACATAAAATTAAAGGAGAACTTTAATAATTAAGTATAGAAGTTATGAAGGGGGAACATAATGGGTACTTTAAGGGAGCAAAAATACCTAAACTGCACTTCAGTCATCAGAGTAAATGTCTGAGAAAATGACATCTAAACTGAAATTTGGGGACATGTGGGTGGCTCAGTTGGTGAAGCGGCTGCCTTCAGCTCAGGTCATGATCTCAGGGTCCTGGGATTGAACCCTGCCTTGGTCTCCCTGCTCAGGGAGAAGCCTGCTTCTCCCTCTGCCACTCCCCCTGCTGGGTGTGTGTGTGTGCGTGTTCTTTATTTATATATATATAAAATCTTAAAAAAAAAATTTTTTTTAACGGAGATTTGAAAAGGAGTTAGCCAGGTGATGAATGAACTTAAAGATATGACTTTGGGCAAACTGCTTAACTTCTTTCCTTATTTGTAAAACAGGGTTGATAATATCTACGTTGTAGGGTTACAAGGATTAAGTTAGCATTTATAAAGCATGTAGCACAGTTCTTGACATGGAATAAGAGTTCAGTAAATGTTTTTAAAAAAACTTGCAGGGGTGCCTGGGTGGCTCAGTCAGTTAAGCATCAGCCTTCAGCTCAGGTCATGATCCTAGGGTCCTGGGATCAAGCCCCACATTGGGCTCCCTGCTCAGAGGGGAGTCTGCTTCTCCCTCTCCCCCTGCTTGTGCTCTTTGTCTCTCTGTCAAATAAATAAATCTTTAAAAAAAAAAAAAAAACTTTTTCCTGGGATCGAGTCCTGCATCGGGCTTTCCCCTCTGCAGGGAGCCTGCTTCTTCCTCTCTCTCTCTCTGCTTGCCTCTCTGCCCGCTTGTGATCTCTCTCTGTCAAATAAATAAAATCTTTAAAAAAAAAAAAAAAAAACTTTTCAGAAAACTTTTTAAAAAGAAAACAAGATTAGAACATGCAGGTAACAGAAAAAAATTCCTGTGGTAATAACACTTGGGGCTTAAAAGTGTGTGGTTTGACAAGAGAGGAGGTTAGAGAGGTCAAGACCAGATTATGAGGAGCTTGACAGCCACTGATGAATTTCAAATAGAGGAGATACCATGTGATCCTAGTTGAGCTTTCAAATAATCACTGACAGCAGAGGGAAGGAAGGCAGCTACTGACGTGATGCAGGTGTGAGGTAATGTGGCCTGAACCAGGGAGCAGTGGTAGGAGGAGAGAAGTGTATGGTTTGGATAGTATTTAAGAGGTAGAATTAACAATATTATGGTTATCTTACACATATTTGCCCCAATTTTCTCTTTTTCGGATTTGTCACAAGTTTTTAAAACTTAAGTTACTACTTAAATATATTTGAACTTGGAAAAATTATACCACCGGAGTATCCTAATGAGAATATCAGATTGTAGAACATTGTAACATCTCTATTTTTTTTAGTCTTTGACATTGATGTAAAAAAAAAGCCACACCTTGCTTCATAGTGGTGATTATATGATACAGAGGCATCTAGATCATATTGCCTCTTTTTTAAAGACCTCGTTCTTCATCCTTTTGGTGAGAAAGTCAGTATGTAAATTACTGAAAGTCAGCAGAAATTATTGAGAGAGCTTTAGGCTCTGATCCTATATAGAGGAGTGTTTCTGAAAAACCCATTTTTGTTTTTAAGAATTTTAAGCTATGATTTCCCTTTATTTTCCTGTGCTTCTCCTGTTGAGGTGAAATAGAGATTTTTTTTTTTTTAATTTTTAAAGATTTTACTTATTTGAGAGGGAGAGAATGAGCGAGAGAGAGCACAAGCGGGGGGGGGGGGGGTGGGAGGCAGAGAGAGAGCGGGAGAAGCAGACTCCCTGCTGAGCAGGGAGCCCAATGCGGGGCTCCATCAGTCCTGGGATCATGACCTGATCCAAAGGCAGACGCCTAACCGACTGAGCCGTCTAGGCACCTCTGCATCTCTTTTCTAAGTGCAGCATATTAAACTTGCTAACTGTCCATTTAGAAATGGATAAAGGTTTAGACAGCTCTTAATGTTAAAATTCATTTCTAAATGTACTTGACAAAAGCAGTGTAAACATCAGAAAGTCATAGTTTAAATATTTGATTTGAGGGGATGCCTGGGTGGCTCAGTCAGTTGAGCAAAGGACTCTTGATTTTGGCTCAGGTCATGATCTTGGGGTCCTGGGATCAAATCCCAAGTCAGGCTCCGCACACTCAGCGCAGTCTGCTTCTCTCTCTCCCTTGGCTCCTCCCCGCAACTTGCACATGCTCTCTTGCTTTCTCTGTAAAGTAAATAAATAAAATATTTTTAAAATGTATTTGAGGGACGCCTGGGTGGCTCAGTTGGTTAAGCGGCTGCCTTCGGCTCGGGTCATGATCCCGGAGTCCTGGGATCGAGTCCCACATCGGGCTCCTTGCTCAGCAGGGAGCCTGCTTCTCGCTCCGCCTCTGCCGGCCACTCTGTCTGCCTGTGCTCACTCGCTCTCTCTCTCTGACAAATAAATAAATAAAATCTTTAAAAAAAAAAAATGTATTTGAGTAGATAGTAGATTACAGATATGGTTTGAAAGCTTCCAGGAATACTGTGTATTTCAGATAACATTTCTTAGTTTGTACTGGGTGATTGGTGGTGGTGGTATTAGTGCTTCTGTTCATGTAATGTGTAAGTTTATTATGGATATTTTTTTTTTTGTACTGCTAAATATCTCTAAGGAAATCATCTGTTAAATCTTAAGAGTTGACATTAACCGTTGTATCCACACAGAAAAGAAATGATTGCCCAGCAGCGTGAATATAAAAAGAAGAAAGCTTTGAAAAAAGCACAGAGAATAAAAGAACTTGAGCAGGAAAGAGAGGACCAGAAGGTTAAATGGCAACAGTTCAACAACAGAGCCTATTCTAAAAACAAAAAAGGCCAGGTTAGTATATCCTTTCATTGTACTTCATACCTTTGAAAAGTGTAATTGTCACTAAAATAACTTTAAAATGAAAAAGGAGATACATAGGTTTAAAGAAATACATAACTGGATCTTGAATTCAAAATCCTCTTTAATCTTCTGTTTGCCTTATTGCACAGTATCTCCATTAGCCACTGTCTCTCTGCAGTAGAAACACTATGAATGAGAGAGATTATATCAGAAATTACAAAAGATCTAGATTGTTTACCCTTCTGTAAACTAAAGTTTGAGAAACTTTGCTACCTTACATTCCACTTAGAGGGAGTATGATGAGCCTGCCTGCCGCGTTAACGTGCTTGTATGCTGGGCATCGCTGGTAGATTTTATTTGAAAGAGCACTCCAGTTCCCTTTATGTGTACTCTACTTCTTAAGTGTATTTTGGAAGTGTTTTCCCCCCAGAATTAATCAGGATGGTTTCTGTTTCATTTCCACTAGGTAAAAAGGAGTATTTTCGCTTCACCTGAGAGTGTAACCGGAAAAGTTGGAGTAGGAACTTGCGGAATTGCTGATAAACCTATGACACAGTATCAAGATACCTCTAAATACAACGTCAGGCATTTGATGCCACAATAGTCAGAAAAACTGTGGGATTTCATCTCTGCAGGGCTTACATTTACCTTTTTATCCTTATATTTTTCTAAAGGTAAATTATTTGTTAGATGAGTAAGGAAGATACCATTGTCGTCCTTGTTTGACTTCAATAGAATGAAACTTGAAGAAATTGCATTTGATAACTGCTCTTCACTTCTCGTTACTACTACCAGTTTCCTCCAAGTTTGTTGAATAAAGCAACTTTTCTAGATAGATGCTGCATAAATACAGCACTTAGATGAATTGTTGATTCTCCAAATATCAGGCCCTTACGTAATGGATGGTGTGTACTTTTTGTAAAGTCCTAACCTGGAATTTTCCGATGCTTTGAACTTGCCACACACTGTAGTAATTCACTGCAACAGCAAGCAAAATACCAACCTAAAGAGATCTTTTTTTTTTCCTTCAACTTGAACCGAGCTGTTGCTAATGAAGCCTAAAAGTAGGTTAATTTGATTAAAATGTCAAACTTTGAGTTTTTTTCTTCAATAATTTGTTTCCTAAGCTTATTAGGCGATCTCTAAAATTGATCCAGCTCTTAAAACTTTTTCATTGAGTTGTAATTTCATGTAAGAACCATGTTTAGGACCAGCTTCCTTTTCTAAGGGCTTTTTGTTGTTTTCTGTTTTTGTTTTTGGTTTCTTTTTCCTCCTCCTCCTCCTCCTCCTCCTTTTTTTTTTTAATGTTTGCGCTTTTCCTGTGTTGATCTTTCCCTTATGGTAGTAGTACCAATTTTTGGATGTGTAATGTTTATATAAGAAAACAAAAAGCTGATGTATAGCCCTGTATACAGTGTAGATACTATTTTTGTAAAAAAAAAAAAACCCACCCAAGGCTAAATTAATGAACAAGAGTACTGAATGTTTCATCATTAAAAGTTTATTGTATTTCTTGTGCATTAATCTCACCAGAATTTCCCTGTATATTATGTTCATGTAGAGGAGTTTGTAATTTTTGTTAACTAGATCAAGTTGTCAGCATTTGTTGGTATAAGTGAACATCACAGTATCCTGAGTTGAGTTTAAGCCAAATATATGCATAGTAAAATGTCTTCCTATTAATGGAAGATGGTGATTTTTAGGGTATGTGTTAATTTCAGTTTTTGTATGTTTAACTTTTATTAAATAAAGTGTTTTTTAAAATCTCCAGGTTGTGTTACCAGAAGGGTGGTGAAGTCCTAGCTGGCAGCACTGATACAGCGATTAAGCTTCAGTATTCTTGCTTGCATTCATCATTTCCACAGGCGAGAGTATTGAGTATGTGACAAAGATTTCAGTAAATCCTGTGTACTTCGATTAGACATGAGAAATTGGATCCTAAAGGACAAACTATTTTTATCTTAAGGGCTTGTACTGTGTATAGAGGTGTTTGTACATTTTTAGTTAAAGGAGAAAATAAAAATTTAAAACTTTAATATTTTGGCAAATTGAAACTTAGGGAAGGGAGTACAGTGTTGAGAAGTAGAATTCTTTATCTTGTCCCTTCACCTCCCTCCCAACCCAGGAGGATCAGTTTTCCTTCCTGTAATTTATGGCCACAGGGTAGAGCATGTAGGACAGAATGAAAGGTGAAGTCTTTTTTAAATACAAGGCACAAATTTGAGCAGTAGAGGGCTACTTAGCTTGAAGAACTCCTAAAAATATACTGTTGTTACCAGTGTAACAAATCTCCTAATAATGGTATCTTTGAAGAATTGCAAGGGATCCCTTTAAATTCAAAAGCACTTGGAAAGAAACTTGGTATGATGTTTGACTACACAGGATGGGTTTTGGTGAGATCACCTTGGTACATTTGTTGGTATAGTAATTTACCTGTTATTTGTATAGGCAAGACTCTTGTGTTGAGACTTGTATCTCTTTTGACCCAAGGGCCCTCCTTTCTGCACATTAGTTTTCCTGGAGGGGCTTTGTAGGAGAGAGAAAAGGAATAATAACCATATTATATAAAACATTAAAAAAAAAATACAGCGTGAGATCCCTAGTCTCTGTGTCAAAAGATGTAGATGTAGCCCTTTGAAAAGTGCTAGTGTCAAGATAATGATCATGTTTCTGGACTAAACGAAAAGGATCCTTGGGGGGATGGAGCACCTATCTCCTAGTGTGATGCTTTCATGAGAAGCATGATACCAGTGATATTTTACAAGGGAAGGTGGTTAAGTTCAATACTCTAAAACCAAACATGACACTTTGTGATATGTAGAACACTCTTACAAAATTTAATGTAGTTTCCCCCATCAAAAAGAAGTCTTGAAACTCTGAAACTCAGAATGAGTTCCTGACACGAGTGATAAACAGCCTCCAAGTAGCTGTGGTTGCATGGATCTTCTCAAAACTTGACATTTGACTTTGTTATTGATTGTTTCAAGAAAGAACAGGCCTCATACGCCCCCCCCCCCAATAATTTTAGTAATAATAAATTTAGTATCACAGACAACAAATGCTTTTTTAATTAACATGTAGAAAGACCATATTGGAAGAGCAAGGACTCCGGAGCCAGACTGCTGTTAGAATCCTGGCCCCTCACTTTTACCTGTCTGCCTACCTCTTCTTTGTCTTAGCTTTCTTAGCTGTAGAATAAAAATACTGGTTTCATTAGGTAGTAAAGATGAGTTAATCAGTAAAGTGCTTATTAGAATACCTGAAATGGTAAACATGGTAGAAGTGTTTGCTATTTACTGTGCAAGTGGTAATGGTGACTTGTTTTTGCTTAACCTTAACAATGACAATTCACATCATAATGGATAACAACGTCCATTGCTTATAATTTGAAGCCCATAATTATAAATGTATTACTGAACTGTCAAATTACCAAAGTGATTAAATTCAGTACATGCTAGTAGAAGTTTAAATTTTTGTATTAGACTATTTTATGGCATGTCTCTGATGGGAAAGGAGTACAGGCTATAATAAAGTTACCCTAATACTTGCTTAAAATTAAAAGAGGGATTCCTGGATCTGGGTCCTATTCCAGGCCGAAGTATATCTGTTTTTGGCAAACACCAGAGGTGATTCTGATGTGTATCCCCTGGCCTAGAACCATGTTTTAGGTTAAATACAAAAACAGTTTGACGTTTGAAATGAAGGAAAAATTACTAACGGGCAATTTCCTTAGCCCAATTATTAAAATTAGGCATCAGACCAGAATGAAATGCGTCTATCATAACTCATTATTTTAGTATGCTTTGTCACAGTAAATGTGCATGTGGATATGTTTCCATTATAATGCAGTTTTAATGCTGAGTGTATCTGCCTTTAAAATAGCAAGGGAGGGGTGCCTGGGGGGCTCAGTGGGTTAAAGCCTCTGCCTTCGGCTCAGGTCATGATCCCAGGGTCCTGGGATCAAGCCCCGCATCAGGCTCTCTGCTCAGCAGGGAGCCTGCTTCCTCCTCTCTCTCTGCTTCTCTGTGATCTCCGTCTGTCAAATAAATAAATTCTTTAAAAAAAAAAAAAAAAAAAAAATATATATATATATATATATATATATATATATATATATATATATATATATAGCAAGGGAAGAGGCACCTGGGTGGCTCGGTGGGTTAAGTGTTCAACTTTTGATTTTGGCCCAGGTCATGATCTCAGGGTTGTGAGATCGAGCCCTGTGTGGGGCTTCACACTCAGCTCGAGTCTGCTTGAGATTCTCTTTCCCTCTCCCACTGGCCCTCCCCTCTTCCTCCCACTGCTGTGCATGTGCTAACTCTCTCAAATAAATGTTAAAAAAAAAAAAAAAAAAGAAAACCATCTGGTGACAAATGAAAATCGTAGTTTTATAAGTTGTGTCTGTAGGTTGTCATTATAAAAGGTGAAAAATGTCACTTGTGCAAATTTAGGCAAAAAATATTTTTGGAGCTTTGGTTTGGCTTTTTGCCTCAACTTGGACATTAACTGAAGACGAAAGAAGAAAAAAAAAATCTTAAAACCAGTAAGGTTTTGTATTTGTTAAAATCTTTAGTTCAATAAATATCTGATGGATTATATTATTTATATTATACTATGAAACAATCAGTATAAATGGTAATTTACCTATTCAACAGTAAATGTCAACATTCTTTATGGTTTTTGAGTTGCAAGTTAAACTGAATTTTTACTACAGTGGAGAGGAAGAACATAGCGGGCAATAGAACAGGTAATACCATAATTTAAAACACAAGTAATTGAATCCTCTTATACTATGATTTTTATGTATAGATAAGTTTTTAAATACCTTAAAAGGTGCACAGACTAATATTGGCATTCTAAGAATTTGTCCTGGCCTAGCCAACAGAAAGTAAAAAAATATGTAAGACGAAGCTGTTAGAGTTCTGTGAAGTTCTTCGATTGCCTTTTCTGCCTTCCAGCTTATGTATATATAAAGGTGGTTCTTTTGTGGCCTTGACTGGGGTAAAGCAGATCTGGGCATACATACATCTGGGTTTGTGGTAGTTGACAGCTGAACTAGCTAAAATTACCAATTTTAGTTCCCAGGAAGTAAAAACTGACAATTTACTTACACCTCGCACTTCACCAATTCACTTTTATGAAACGAGCACAGACTTAAGTTACTGAAATTATTAAAGCTGTAATTTGTTTTCCCAGTTACTATCTTAAGATCGCAGCTAAAGAAGCCATAGTTCCATGCATTAAGAGAAAGGTTGCTTTTTGTTTGAAGAGTTGCTTTCTCAACTTGAGGCCCAAAGTCATGTTTATTATTTTGCTGGCTTATGATTTGCCTTTCTTGGTGAAAACTGATGTGCTTTTTTTTCCCCTTTCAAGCCCTGTACTCACTTTAGCAAGATGCAGTGCATTTCTGACTAGAGAAAGAATTCAGGCTTGGAGGACACTTGACTCTATATCCTGGGAAAACCAGAGTTGAAGCCCGAGACCTGCAGCTAGGCTAGTCTTTAATAGATGGTAATTGTCCAGTTCACTGCTCAGAAGTATGCAGGAAGGAGTAAGTCCCTTCGGTTCTTTGGCCAGGTTTTCCCTCCACAAGCACTGTCCGGTTTAGTTGACATACCTTTGAGAGTGTGATACAGCTGCGAGTTTAGCCCCAACTGGCTTCTTAAATTTGTATTTTTAATATGCACTTTAGAGACACCTTATGGCTTTTATGTTTCTGTAATGCTGTTTGGTGCCCTGGTGTGAAAATCTGAGATAAATATCCCAGTTATTGCCCTACCAATGAAGACTTCAAGCATTCCTCTATAACAAAGAGCTAGAGTTTGAGGAAAAGGAAAAAATTTCAAAGTTACATGAAGTTAGCTGGCAGTACTTTAAAAGAGCTTTGTCTAAGCGATTTCCCCTAATAATTTATGATGGTATAGGAAGGTAAAACCACCAAGAAGTGAGGTTGTCAGCCAGTACCTGTATCTTGAACTACACTTATTTGGAAGAATCAGATGTATTCCACAAGAAAACCAGTTTCCTCTTAGATCCAGTCCATGGGCCAAGATTTTTTCTTGGCAAGGCCAGCATTAAATATTAACTAGGGCATTATGCAGTGGTTACTACTAGTGTTTAACAGACTGAAGCTCGGGTTAGTCTTTTTTTTTTTTTAGAAAGATCCAGGTAATCACTAAAACCGCTGATACGTCAATCTTACAAAGTCTTTATTTAAAAAATTCTATAGGACATCAAAATTGACTTCTTACAAAGTATAACCTGTCATGGAATTCTATGAAAGTGAACCATTTTATGTATTAAAATTGTCTTTTTCTGCAAGACCCAGAGAATAACTAAAATTCAAGATTAAGGATGAAGAAATTAGAAGGTTGCATTCATCAGAGAAAGGAGAAGTACAAACCTTATTTTTCTTTTGGTGCTACAAACTCCTAGGTTGAATATGTGTGGGGATTTACATATATGTTTTAATCCTTACAACCTTTCAAAATAGAGGTAGTATTTGTAACGACTTTTCAGGAGGAAACAGGCTCCATGAAGAAATTAACTTGCCCAGAGTCCATAGCAAATATTAGAACCAGTATTTAAATGTGACCCCCCAGAACCCTGTTCTTCCCAGATTATGCTGCTGTTTGTAGGGAGTATGGAATTTTTGAGATGTAAGGATAATAAAAGAAAGGGGGAAAAGGCAGCTCCTGATTCTTCAAGTGGAAGAAAACAAATTTACCAAAGAACCTTCTCCAATAAGTTAAATGATTTCCTTGTGAGAAATGACCCAGGAGGCAGTGTGGCCTTAGGTTAGGAAATTTTGCCTCAATAATCCTCACTGCCTTTTAAAATCTCTTCATAATGCTAAAAGCTACCATCGTGGGGACTAGAAAAGTTATTTCTACCAGAGTCCTCATACCTATTCTAACCAGAAGCTACAGTCTGACTTCATCAGAATCTTCTTTGGTAATAAATATGCACTGAAATAAGACTTACCTCTCTTAGTATATTACTCAGGCATTTTACATAAAGGGTACCTTAACTCAGTGGGTAGGGACTAAACGGGAACTTCCAGACTTATTTTCAATTTAAATGGGTATTTGTAGCCAAAGGGATACCCAAAAAAGTCCTTAAGAACAGATAATAACAAATGGCTTTGTGTCCTACCTGAAGCAGTTAAGATTATCGGGTACGTTAAACCATCTGCAGTTAGATTACGTGGAGTTATCAGTCAAGAAGGCACCTGTTTAAATTACAGAACAGGAATGGCAATGATTCAAATTGCCATTAATTCTGGACTACTGAAGTCGTATCAACTTAAACATGTAGGGGATAGTTGCTTCTCAAGGTGTGGATGCTCATTCTTATTTTTTCCTTCATAGAGAAGGGTGGGACAAAAAGCACTCGGGTGTTCTTCGTTCACAATTTTTATTTCTTGCAATTAACTTTTATATCTTCAAAGTCGATTTGTCTTTTAAAAAATTAATACTTCTTACTCATCATACAATCCACTCCCCTCCCACAAGGTAAACAAACCCAGGAAAAGAGTAATTTAGAGGGCAGTTGAAATAGTTACTATAGATTTGTGACAAAGGCTTTCCAGACCACCAACCTGTACATATACAACAAAATGGCAGCACCTCAAGGTCTCCTGAATGGCGTCCGAAACTCCAGCCCTAGGCAAGTGATGCCAGTGAATGCCGTGAGAACAACAAAATGGAAGCTTAGTCATTGGCTTCCATTTACTATCATGGTAGTTAGCAGAGTCTTTAAACTGTTTCCCTTGGGAAAGTCAAAAGTGAGCAAATACATAGAGCAACATCTTGACCCAGCCAGGAGCAATTATAAGTGAAACCAAAAATAATTGACCTGGGCCAGAGAAATGAATTTATCATGTTTTTCATGAAGTCCCCAGCACCTGAAGTAGCAAGTTCTAATAATGGGCTTCTAAAGGCATGCAGTTTTTCACACATCTACTTCAAAGGGTTTCTTCCACTCAAACATAGCACAGTCAAGGATAAAATGTTTTCGGAGGCACAGGAAGAGCACAAACAAGTATATGCTGAGGCCTTGTGTGTGACCAAGATGGTACACTTCATACACAGAAGCAGTGAAAGCTGTCAAAGTGCTACTTACAAAGGATAGTCTAACATTACACACACAACTCAACTGCACTGCTACATATGGTGGTCTTTATTTTCTTTTTCCTTGCCCAGCCCTATCTAAACAAAATAAAACTACAGGACTGAAATTAACAACCCATTAAAATCAGCAATAAGTTATGAAAATCATAAAGCTTTTTTTTTTTAAGTAATTAAGGGTAGTTAAATTATTCAAAGTATACAAAGTCCAAAGAGCCAGGGGTAAGGGGGTCCAAGAAGGCTTCCTGGGGTCAAGGAGAAGGTGGGGTGGGGTGGGGTGGGGTGGGGTGAACACCTTGGATTTGGAAAGACAAAGGTAACACATGACATCAAAGTGCAGGCTAGAAAAGAAATTTCACTTAAAACGTTTCTGAAAATATTGGGAAGAGCAACAACAGCACCTGCACAGTGGGACTGTGAGGAAGGAGAGAGACTGCCGGTAGGAAAATGAAAGCAAATCTTTACAATAAAACGAGACAAGTGCCGAACTCAACTATGTTAAGTATTATAGCGTGTCTACTATAGATATCAGATGGTTAAAAGCTGGTAAAAGGTAATGATTCTAAAAGAAAATAAAAACAGCACTGACCTTTTTTCTACCTAGCCCAGACCTCATTCATTTTGTGCACTATAAAGAGTGAGGTGTGAGGTGTTTTATCATTATCAAATGCTGCATCAAAATAGATGATTTATTTTCCCATGTGTTTTTCCACTATAAAAGACATCTATGTTCTTTATGGACAAGCTTTAAAAAGATGTCATTTTGGTTTTCAACACATACAAACAGTTATCAAAATCTGAAATAAAAATGCTGCCGTGGCTCAGACCTTGGCCTGCTAATCTGCGTGCACGATTCTTCTGGCCCACGCAGACACAGAGGCATGGAGAGCTTTTTCCTTCTGGCCCCTCAATCCGAATTCCTAGGCCCTGTGTGGTAGAGGCTGTCCTACTGCCCCCATGCTGCCCAAGGGCCTAAGGGCGGCTGACTGTGGAGCTGGCGGTGGGGTGCCCTACTGATCACAATGCAGGATAAGGTTAGCTTGCTTAGCATGGAATCCAACAGAAAGCTGAGCTGCATGATGATCCCTTTCAAAAGGCTTCATGGGAGTCTCTCCTTTTGCAGAGCATGAAATGAGCTTGCTTTCCCCCCCCCCCCCCCAAGAATTGATCATCCACAGGCTTCCTGATAAGCTGTCCCAGGTTGAGTTTTAATAGCTCTTTAGCTATCCAAGTTAATGCCTGATTATCTTGTCTTCTCATTACTATAGGTTTGACTTTGTTTTTAGGACCATAAAACTCAGGAAGGGTTCATAACCCCATCCTTAAATGTGTCTACTCATTGTATTATGAGCAAACCACAGAAGAAAAAGAGGACAGAATCTCCAATGTCCTCTTTCAAATAAACTAAATCAAGAAAATTTCACCAAGTTTTCTGCTGCCATTAGAAACAGATTTTCAAATATGAATATTTTGAGTATTTGTTCTGCTGGGGAGGCTCTGCCCCACTTTTTGCTAAGTATTTGCTTAAGTAGAGGTCTTTTGACCCTTTTGTTCAAGTATAGTTTTGTTTAGTTTTAAAGAGGAGACTGCATCATGAACCCAATTTAAGAGATTGTTTGGATTGAGTTGGCCCAGTGAATATCTTGCCCTGCACTGTTATGTCATGCTGGGTTCTAGGAAGTGAACGAAAGTTTGACACTGGCACTGGAGTAACCCTCGTCACTCCCAATACTCTGCAGGCTGCTGTGGTCATCAATGTCACTGATGCTGGTGGTACTGATATTGTCCACTTCTCCATGGGAGAACTCTGTGCTTTCAACATCCACTTCAATCTCCTCTGCCAAAGAGAGAAAAAGAAGAACATTAGTAATCTGGACTTTCAAAAAGTAATGAGAAAAGGGCATAAGAAAAAGTGATTATGTTTTTGTAGTGTAAAATAATTATATAAGCTTCTTATCCGTGATCTCTGGAGAACAGAAGTAACTAAAGGTGAAGAGACACAGGGATACATTTTGTAAAGGGGAATGTCTGGTAACCAGTGGTGGTCTCAATCAGCAAGTTTACTAAAGCCTTTGACGCCAGTCCGTCTGGCCCTCCCACCAAAAGAACTCAGCCTATTTGGGAATTAGTGCTTAATATTAAAAAAATCCCAACCCCAAGTGCTTTAACTCCATCTGTTTTGCATTAAACTAGAAACTAATTCTCAGTGTTATTAATCAGAGTTGCCTTAAAGAGGGAAAAAAGCATTAGTTTAGTATAGGTGAACTAGAAAATTTATCCATTTTATTCTTGCCTTTGGCAGTCTCATTCTACAGACAGTTCTACAGACTTTTAGGATTCATCACAAAGACCTCTGACTACTCAGCAACCAAACTAAGCCAGTCATTATAGAGTGAACCTGAGGGATTTCTATTCAATTCGATTTAATTTTCTTGAATGAAATATAGCTTGAAATGAGGGTATGAGCCTGAAAAGTCTCTGGATTATAGTGAGATCTATAGCAAAGATAATAGCAAAGGCATTTCAGTGATGGTTAACTTTACTTCAAAATCAAACATGATTTTTAATCCCTACATACATATATGACTGGATGGGGCGCCTGGGTGGCTCAGTGGGTTAAGCCTCCGCCTTAGGCTCAGGTCATGGTCTCAGGGTCCTGGGATCGAGCCCTGCATCGGGCTCTCTGCTCAGCAGGGAGCCTGCTTCCCTTCCTCTCCCCTCTCTCTCTGCCTGCCTCTCTGCCTACTTGTGATCTCTGTCAAATAAATAAATAAAATCTTTAAAAATAAATAAATAAATACATACATATATGACTGGCTATCGACACTTTGTTAAATACTACATATGCAATCACCGATACTACATAAAATACAGTATACATTTTAAAAAACAAAAGGCAGTTGAAAAACTGTTCTCTCCCATAACAGCCAGAATGAACTCAAGATTCTTCAGTTCTTTTAAGCTCAAAGTCTGATGTTTTGTATCTGGCACTGACTCTAAGGGTTCACACTGATCACAACTGCTTTAGGAAAAGTGAATTCTTGCTGAGCCCAAGAAGACAGAGTAAGTTATTTCAAAGAGTATTATTTTCAAAAGGGCTTGTTGCTTCAAAAAGTTTTAGAAATGTTTCTGAAATGCAGGCATCTGTCCAAACAAGCTGTCCAAACAATCTTATGAATTCATAACTGTTTGTTTCACATGCATAATGCTTCACAGGCTATTTGGTCTTTCCCAGTATCACAGAATACTCATCCAACCTACGATTAGAAAATAGAATCAAAACACCCTATCCAACAGAGCTCGCTGGACTCATCACAAAGTAAAATGAGAGACTGCTCTAGCTCTAGCCAAATGGACTGGAGATCGCACTAAAAGTCCCCTATGATACTGGGAAAGAGAGCTTCTAGATAAGAACAGGAAAAGAGGTTCTAGCACATGGGGACTACTAAAAAAAAAATGGGAACTATAATGATGAAGACACACTCTTTCTCAAATTTGGAGGTGGGGTGGGTACAAGGAGGAGTTAACAGCAGGAAGGGCAGCTAAAACCTGTAGACCTAACAAAGTCAGACAGCTACTAACCAGTAGAAGAAAGACTAGGATCGAGGTCTGCCTCTTAATTTGGGGTCATTCTTGCTACAACTGTCAGACACAGATGCAGAATGTCCCCAAGGTTCCTGCTGCTGCCTCTGATAAACTTTTGTCCTCTGAAATTGAGTGCCACATAAAAACAAACTTACATAGCAAAACAACAAACCCAAGGACTCCTAGGGTTGTGCTAAAAGGGATCAAAAATCAATTTGAAACGCTTCTATGGAATATAAGAAACTGGATGATGGGTACATGAGAATTCAATATTCTATTCTACTTTTGTGTACGTTTGAAAACTTCCATATAAAAAGTCAAAAGAAATTCTACAAACAATTCTTTGTTTTAGAATCCTCAAGATCTCATGAGCTCTATTTTCCCTAATATAAAGCTTAAAATCATGAGAGTTCACCTCTGGGATCTTCTATTGTGTTGTGAGGCCTGATGTGGTAGGAGCTTTAGATGAACAGATCAGTAAAATTCAAACAAAATGCCTGGTTTGTTCTTGGTCTTTCATTCTGCCAAAGACAAACAGTCTGGGACAGATGGAAAGAGAAATGAAGGGTGTGGCCTTTAAAAAAGACATAAAAATGAACATGACCAGTTACAAAACATAACAGCATGTATCTTCCTAATGCAATGAATTGAGAAGAGCACAACATCACTTCTGTGATATTTCTTCCTCCCAAATGTAAAACTTCCACTTAATAATGAGAAAACCTCAGACACTTGAAAGACGCTATATAAAATAACTGGCCAGTATTCTTCAAAATTGTCATGGTCATAGAGACTGAGGAACTACCGAATGCAATGTTGGATCCTGCATCGGATCCTAGGTCAGACAAAGGACATTAGTGGGAAAACTGGTGAAATATGAGTAATGTCTATTGATTAATAATATTACATGAATGTTAATTTTGGTTGCAGTAACTATTATGTCTACAAAAGATGTTAATAGTAGGGAAACCTGGGTGAAGAGTATATGAGAACTCTACCATTTTCTACAGAAGACACAACTTTTCTCTAAGTTTAAAATTGTTTCAAAGTAGAGGGGCGCCTGGGTGGCTCCGTTGGTTGTGTCTGCCTTCCACTCAGGTCATGATCCCAGGGTCGTGGGATTGAGCCCCGCATTGGGCTCCCTGCTCAGTGGGGAGTCTGCTTCTCCTCCTCACAGTTCATGTTCTCTGTCACTATCTTTGTTTCTCTCAAATAAATAAAATCTTTCAAAAAATTGTTTCAAAGGAGAAAGTTAAAAATACGTACCTACATAATAAAGGAAAAAAAAGTTCTATAGTTCATCAGGCATTGCTAGACCACGTTGTGACTGCACAAAATCCAGAATGGTGCAGCACTGGCTGAAGAGAAGAAAGCAAATACAGGGCTTTCCAACGTACCCTGCCTAAATTTAGATACAGGGATGCTTCGTATTTCATTAGGGAAGAAGCAAACGGCCTACCTCGCTCTGAATCAGAACGATCTGAAGAAATAGTCGATCCAATGCTGTCCATTCGTATTCGTTCCATCTCCTGAGGACCCTGCAGCTGTTCCAATCGCCGCTTTAAAAATCTCTGTTCTCGTTCCAAGTTCTCTAGCTGGTGCTGGCTCTTCCTTTCAGCTTCTTCAAGTTTCTAAAATGATAAAATGATACTTGTGTACGGTCCAGTACAAACAATAAAATTCATTCTTACCTAACATCTTAAAAGTTTTCTTCTTTGGCAGAGAAGATCTGAATATACAGGTATATACGTGTGTGTATCTAAAAACATACATAAATACGTATTTTTAAACATCAAAAATAATTTTCTTCCTTTTTTCTTTTCTGTCTGTGCGTAATGAATGCTACATGACTGTAACGGTATGGAGTTCGCAAAGTCTGTGAAGTTATCTCCATGACAGAGAAACTTGCTCTGCGCTGTAGTTCAATGGAAAAATACTGGAGGACAGAGCCAAACAATGTAATCTCCACCAGAGGGCACAATTGCCTCCCTTCTGCAGATCAGCAGAGTAATTGTTATTTTCCTAGTATTCCCAGCTCCTCAGATGGCCATGCTGTCAAAACAATTTAGTTTAATCAGGTTATGTTGCTCCCATCAGATTAGCTGAAAAGTTTTCAGGAAGATTCCTCTTGAGGTCAGTTATTAAGGAGGGCACAGTGAGCTAGCTGATGTTTATGAACAGGAATCATTGCTTATAATGAAACAAGGGCTGAGACAATAATGTACAAATACGAAAGAAATTCTCACCTTGATGTGTGCTTTGGCTTTGTTAAGCAAACCAAGTGTTGTGTGCCTGGTACAGTCTGGTCCTAGTGGAATCAGAACTTTTAAGCGTTCTAAACAGAGGCGCAGATGAGCTCGTCTACAAAAGACGACAAAAGTCAAATCAGCACAGCCTAAATATTGCACTAGAAACCTCCTAAAGCCTATTTTAAGACAAATAATAACTCACAGATTACTTAGCCTATATCCATGTTACACCCCTAATTCTTCAGTTGCAAAGTACGTGCAAGTACAGGCACGCTTACTGGTTTTCGGGCTCTACCATGATGTTTGTACTCCGCAGACACAGTCACTTCAGATTACTATCCCCAGTGGTAATCTCTGTCAGAGATGCTTTATTTTTTTTTATTTTTTATTTTTTTAGATTTTATTTATTTATTTGACAGACAGAGATCACAAGTAGGCAGAGAGGCAGGCAGAGAGAGAGAGAAGGAAGCAGGCTCCCCGCCAAGCAGAGCCTGATGTGGGGCTCGATCCCAGGACCCTGGGATCATGACCTGAGCTGAAGGCAGAGGCTTTAACCCACTGAGCCACCCAGGCGCCCCGAGATGCTTTATTTTTAAGCCACCCCACAAACTGTCTCCAAGTGTACTAATGTGGAAGTAGGAAAGCATACCAGGGCAATTAATTGTATTGATTTTGAATGCCTAGAACGACAGGCTACAGTAGAAGTTTTCAGCTGGAATAACCCCAGAGAGTATAAAATGCTCAGGAATTTCCAATTCTTCTCTCCCATATTTTACACACACCCACACACACCTCTCTCTACAACTGTAGCCATCCTACAGTGTTACCTGTTATCATATTAGGTTGAACCACAGAAAAGTTCTGATATCTAAGTCTCACTTATAAAAATGGCAACTTCTTATGATTCTACACCTTAGAAACAGCAAAATGGTATGACCAGCTAGGACAGGCTTAGGCAAGATATATGGCTCTGTGGTCAATTTCAGCCACTGAAACCACCACCCGGGAAACAGTCCCCTGCTTCCTAACATCTCAGTGCACCAGTTCATTAGTTTTTAAATTTTACTTCTCTCCCTCACCCCTCTCTTTGATTATCCCACCTCCAATTTTCTACACATTGGGAAAAAGGTAGGTAACAACAAAAAAAAAATTTTTAAAGATCTTTATTTGTTTATCTGAGAGAGGGGGAGGGACACAAGGAGAGGGAGAAGCAGGCTTCCTGCTGAGCAGGGAGTCCATTGCGGGGCTTGATCCCAGAAACCTGGGATCAGGACCTGAGCCAAAGGCAGACGCTTAAACAACTGAGCCACCCAGGTGCCCTGACAAAACTCTTTACAAAAATATTATTCCATTCTTTAATACACCCATTCTATGGACAACTTAGGGAAATTTTCTACTGAAAATGCTAGCACAGAGTCTCATGGTTTTACCCTCCCTGTATCCTAAAGGTACTACGATCACCATGATGAGCATTCTGGGTACTTAACTGTATACTAACACAATGTGAGTCCACATCTCTGGTTCTTTGCTTCACAGGCATAACATAATTTAGCAATTAATAAATAGCATATCTGATAAGAAAATCCACAAATGTGTTCACAGTTTATCCTTATTCCTTAAAGAGTTGTAACTGACCATTTAGCAACTGTCTTCATTTGAACAAGGAACAAAACACATCATCCTCTCAATGAGGGCCAAAATGATTTTATGAGTTCACCCACCAAACTATGCTTTCTTGGTCTTACTACACAAGAAATAATAAGTGAAATTCTCAAATGCTAGCAATTTGAAAGAGGGGCAGGAGAAGACAATAAGCAACCAATTATGTCACTGAAAAGCAAGGATAATGAAGGGTCCGGAGGTCAGAGTTTGGTAATGAACTGTCAAGATTCTTCCAGCATCGACTACCCCAGCTTTGGTCAAGGGTCCATTAGTATATCAATTCCAAATCTCTTTACTGAGTTCAGTAGTTCAAATCTAATAGTTGGCTCCAGGCTTGACATATCTGATGTAGATAAAGGAATTTTAAAATTTTCCCTAAATTAAAGGTATATCAATGGATTCCCCTCAATGAGACTTAACAAATTTAAAGTCATTGTGCTGCCCTGCTGTGCTACCCCAAATCACAGAACCTTTAGTAAAATTCTCATTTTTAACTGGAAAACCTCTTGAGTGAAGAGTCACATGATCACTTAGTGCTTTTGCTGGGCAGACTAAAACAATAACAAAAAAAAACGAAACAAAAAAAATCCATAGTAAAAAGTGCCTTTAAACTCTTCATTAGAATTATTCTAGCATATATGCCTAATAACTGCACTCCTACAGTATGACTGGAGGACGGAGAGAAAGACTGGCGGTCGTCTTGCTAAGAACTAGAGGCTCCCAAGGGGGCCCTGAATTCAGGCATCTAAAAAAGTTAATACAGCAACTAACTGGTAAAGTTAACAAGTATGTCAGCACAAGAATAACTTGTCAATTTTGTTTCCTTAACCCCAGAAGTTCAGTGTATATACAGGAAACATCTTCTACGTTGAGTTTAAGGAACTTCACAATGACCCCTTACTAGAGTTTTACATCAAGGAAAAAATGAGTGCTTCAGTTTTCTGTTTTTCAGATCTAAGTCATATTAAAACCTAGGTAGAAATCAACTAACATCATAAAATGTCTATGTTTTTTTCTCTTTCTTCTTATCATCGAGATATGTATTTACTACATGACTTTGTATATTCAGCAATATTCCACACACTTGCTTGAGTGGTGGAAGTAAAAAAAGAAATGTGAACTTTAGGAGTTTATAATCTAGACTACAGAATGAAATATATTGTTTGGTTTCATCTGGTTCATAATGAAATGAGTCACACGGAATTCAAGGGCAACAGAATCTGAATAAAGAGGAGATTGTAACTGGAGAAAGCACACTTATAAGAGAAGTTGAAACTTGACTTTGGGCTTGAAGGATACTGAATTTGTCTATAGAAAAGCAAGGCTTTTCCAGGCAATTAAAAGAGTACGGGACTCAAGTTCATAAAGTGAAATCAAGTTACTTTTTTCTTTCAGGGGAAAACAACAAAGCTGGAATTCTGTAAGAAAGTATCAGCCAGGGGCGCCTGGGTGGCTCAGTGGGTTAAGCCGCTGCCTTCGGCTCAGGTCATGATCTCAGGGTCCTGGGATCGAGTCCCACATCGGGCTCTCTGCTCAGCAAAAAGCCTGCTTCCCTCTCTCTCTCTCTCTCTGCCTGCCTCTCCGTCTACTTGTGATCTCTCTCTGTCAAATAAATAAATAAAATTAAAAAAAAAAAAAAAGTATCAGCCAAGTTCAGTAGTCTGGTGGTCTGCAACAGCAATGACAAATCAGAATCTGCCCAAGCCAAGGGAGTCAACGTGTAGGATGGCTAGATGAACAGCAAGGCAAACCACCCTCTAAAATATTTTTTATTAGCCCTTATTGAACATTTCTTCAGTCAAGTAATTATAAATGTGCTCCAAGTTATAGCTTAAGGAAACATGCCCTGAGTTATCATGTCTCACAAAGACCAGTGATGCCATTTTCCATGTTTTATAAACATAATCTTTTAAAATAGGTAAGAGTATGAAGAATGTATGGTAAATGATGTCCTTTGCTCTCCTGTGGGGAAAGGTCCCTGTGAGAGCCAAATGTCATTTCCTCCCGTTTCCATACTGGTAAGAGAATCAGGCATTTGGAGAAGAGAGTAACAAAAGGTTAATGTCAGTTGAAGGACAGAAACTGACCAAGTGGGAGCCACACTTTCCAAACCTGCCATCCAAATATACGGCACACAGTTTTCCATGTGTTTATTATGCCGGTTTTAGGTGAATTCACCCTTCCAAGAGCAATGTAATACCCTGTGACTATAAACTGGGAAGTCGAACCAGAAAATTCATTCACCTTGACGTGTAACTTTTTTTGCCCCAGCAGATTACTGAAACGCACTGTACAGCAGAATTCTTCCCTTACAATGGTGCTGTGCTGCTCTCCACCCTTTCCCCCATGGTCTCCCTGCTGGTGACCAGATTGCAAGCTTAACCACCAACGACCTAGAAAGGCATATCTTTTGATGCCATCTGGTCCTTTCTTTTCTTGCCTTCATTCTCATGTGACCGGTGGCTCAGGAGCCTCTCATATGGGGTTGCCAAATCATGGACCGTAAGACACTGGAGGAAGAAAAGAGGACAAGAGGAAAACAAAACAAAACAAACAAACAAAAAAAACCAACAACCTTGGTTTGATTTGAAAATCCTTACGCACTAAGAAAAAATCTGCGAGTGGCATAAAATGATATTTTTCAAATCTCCAAGGAGTGGAAGGAAGAGCAGACACAGAAAAGAAGGATTCACGAATGGTACAGCCCTGCACCTTTAGTAGAAGCAGGTTAAGAAGCCTGGGGGTCAGGGGGGTGCCTGGGGGGCTTGGTTGAGCAAGCAATCAAGAAATCAAGTTGACTCTCGATTTCAGCTCAGGTCATAATCTCAGGGTTGTGAGATAGAGCCGCATGTTAGACTCTGCACCCAGTGAGGAGTCTACTGGAGATTCCCCCTCTCCCTCTGCCCGCCCCCGCCCCCTTTTACATCCACGCACGTTCTCTAAAATAAATAAATCTTTAAAATAAAATTTTAAAAAAGGAAGGTTGGGGAAAGTTAAGGCTGATGTTCTGAATGTTCCGATGAACACCAAACTAACAACCAATAGAAAAACCTGACATTGTAAAATTTATGGAACTAGCCTTGATGGAAAACAAGAAAAAAAATTAGCCCCCTGGTTAGCATTTATTTAACTTTTCACAGCACATGGAGGGCTCAATAAAAACTCTACAATGTAAATCTTTCCTAATTTAGCATGATGATTAGACACTGCAGCAGGGGTGCCCTGTGAGAAAACTGGAATCTCCTTGCTGAGAGGGAGGGGGCAAGAGAATGGAGATAGCAAAGCACTTTTATTTTCAAAGACACTTTGAGGTCTGTTTTAAAATAGATTTAAAAGTGGGTTTTACCCAGGGGATGAGGCAATTTCCAGTGACTAACCTTGTTGGAGAGAAGGTCCTATCGAACTAACCCACACCTTCAGAAAGGGCAAGCCCCTTGTGGGAAAAGGAACAATTAGAGTCTGTTTGGCTTTTATTTTGGTAGATTGGGATCATTTTTCCCTGAAGGAACCAACGCTGCTTTTGATTTCAAACCTTGTAAACCCTACTGCCAAACTGAAATATCACAGAACATGAGGGGAAATGATTTTGCTATAAAATGGTCCCTCCTAGTAGCTGTGATATTTTAAGGCATAGGTATGTCAACCACAAGCAGCACACAGTGTTGAGGAGGAGAGAGGAAAGAATTCCCTTTCAGAAAAAAATTGCAAGTACCATAGGATGATGTTTTTCAAGTCGTCTCTTAAAACTCTAATCCCTCTCCCCAACAACAATATGAAATTTAACACCTGCCCAGCCTCACCCCATCCACTGGCTGGTGCCCTTTGAGGCACGGTCCTTCATTGCAACTTGCTTGTCTCTCATTCCTCCACTAAGGATTATCAAAACTTTGCCAAGGAACTTAAGCAAAATGGAAAACAAGTCAAGTGACAGGGACAGTACTTGTACTTTCCTCTCTGCTGAATGTTACGCAATGACTTGAGAGTCCTCCCTTGAGCCACATTCTTCAAAGCTGCAGTGGCTTGTGGCCAGGTTTCCCAACTCCCTACACACCACTTCTGCACATGACAGCAATTAGCTGCTTATCCTACACATTCTTATTTCAGTGTTTCTCTAATATTTAATGTGTTGAAAATCTTCTGAAAATCTCTAAAGATACACAAAAAATATATATGCCTACTTCTTCTTAAGAAAAATGACATTAAAAATGAATCCAGATATCAGGTGCACACATGCTACTCATGGATCTTATTTATGAAAACAAATATGATCATTTTTTTTGCTGTCAAGCTGTTTACGTTTGTGAAATAAGAAAACTCAGACAAGCTATTCCCATAAAATAGCATGTGCTAAATATACGTTTCACTTACAACTTACATGCTAACTGCTTCACAAAAAATAAATGAGCTATTAACTGTCAGGTTGTAACTTGGTAAATGATGGTAAACGGCATTTCCTTAGCATCAGAGCTGACTGTTCTGTCATGGGACTTGATGACAACAAAACAAAAACTCAGAACAGCTAGGACTCTCTTCTCATTTAAAAAAAAAACAAAAAGCTGCTTTCACGAATATTTTTTGTAATTCAATTGGTATCTTGTAAAATAGCCAGATAGGAATATTGGCAGGTATTATAATGAAACTGCAAATTATAGAAATTATATATACTATATAATATTATAATAATATAAATTATTCTATAGTCACATTGCCCACCTTAGCACTGAAGGGCTCATCTGTATACAATTAAATGAAATCAGTTAAAGTTGAGATATACTTTACTCAATCTTGGAAGAAAATCACTGTCTCCCAATAAAATCATAGCCAGAGAATATTTACAGCCAGAAGGTTAAATATACAGTAGTATGACTTCCAGAAATCATACTTTTCCTCAAAAATTTGGAAGAAAATACTATTTTATATGAAAATAAGCAGAAATAATGCAAAGTATACTTTTAAGGCAAAAAGACTTCAAATAAATCTTGCACAATTTTATACCACATCCCAAGACCTCCCAGAATCTGTCCAAACTACTAGAGCAAATTACCTCACATCACTACAGAGCTTTAGAATTCAGAACATCATTTCTGAATCATAACTGGGATTGTGTTTTTCAAAGGTTTAGTGAAGGAGGGAAAGCGGAGTCAGGAAGAAGAGATGGTGAGAGACGTGAGTACTCAATAAGTTAACGACAAAAAATGATACATTCTTTCTCAAACTGCACAGATTTCATGTAGGCTGAAATTTTATTTCGTCTTTACATCTCAGAAATATGAAGAGGATGAAACGGCATTTAGTCAACAGCAATGATCATCAGTAAACAATGAGCTGCACCTTATTATGCCACTGAACTAGATGCTATAAAAATTTTAAAAGATGCCAGTAGTCATTTTTATGTTTGGAGATGTTTTATCACTCGGCCTTTGGCCTACCACCTTTCTTGCCTCACTTCCCCTTACCCATACCCTTGCAAACCTCTTCCACAAACCAAATGCACTTTTGTATCTACCCATTTCTCTACCTGGAATGTCCTCTTCTCCACTGCCTACTGAGTGAACATCTAACTCCTTTACCAGCCCACAGCCAAACTACTGTTTCTTCTATGACATCTTCACTGAAATAGCCCTTCCTCAGAAAATTACTTGATTTTCACACTAACCACGCTGTATTTTAATTACTTTCTAGATAAGACTAAATCCATACTTTAAGTCATTTCAGTTTTTCTAGTAACAAACAGAATAACTGACACACAGTGGAGAGGGGGATGTAACATAATTTCTAGTGGATATTTTTGGGACTCTCAAACTCACCAAAGTTGAGGTAACAATACTAGGGCCTCCAAAGAGTGTATTCAGGTGCCAGGCCGACATTCATGAGAGAACTGCTTCTGGATGCCAGAACCGTACACGGGGCATTTGTGTGTGCAGCTGAGGTTACCACCCAAGATGGCGGACTACGTGGAGAGTGAACCGACAGTCTCCAACCTCACTCCTGATTAGGGTCGACATCTCTTTTAATAGTGAAGTAGAGGACTGAGAATTGCAGCCATTAGACCGATTTATCCCAATATTTACAGTGATGGAGGACTAAGACAACAATGTCAAATGAAATTCACCAATAATTTTTTCTAATCCAATTTCTCGGTCACCAAGTAATAAGCCTCCTTGCAAGTAAAGAAACTGACTGAATTAATTCTGGCCCTCTGTTCCAGCTGTTGTTTAAGAAATAATAATAACAAGTCTAATGGCAGGAAAGCCATTACTAGGAAAAAAACAGAAAAGACACAGCTAAGCAAACTCAGGTATAAGAGAGGAAAGTATAAAAGAAAATACTCTACAATGCAAGAGAGAAAAAAAAATTAAATGAACATTTGTTTTTTATCCCATCTGATAACATGAGAAACTAGCATCTGCAGCTTTAAAGATCACAGGACTGCTGACCAGTTGACGCCTCCAGTGCAGGACACATAAACAATTTTTTGAACTGTCCTGCATTCATCTCTAAGGAAAACTTGACTTTTGAAAAAAATAATTAAAATCTGGTTCCAGAGGCATATATTCTTCACTGAAAACCCCCATAAGGAACCTAATTTACAAAGTGATTTAACAGAAATTGCTCACTTGACGTCCACTCTATGCTAAATTTAACTTCCCTACATATATCTCATCCCCTTTCTTATCTGTTTATGAGTACTCGGTTTTAGGGAAAAAAAAAAAAAAAAAAAAAAAAACCTTGATCATTCATTCACCATATTTCTTCTTTGGTCACACAAGAACTTTCTGTATTCCAAGTTTCAAAGTCTGGGAAATAGGGCTACATCACTGGAGAAAACAGTGGCAATTTGTTCTAAATACAAAATAGCTTATTTTCCTTTGGCAACTCTCCAGAGGTTTGGGTGGAGGGAAAGGATACTCCTCTCTGGAGAGATCAGGCTCTGAACCTGGCCTACTGTCAAAACTTAGCTGTGGGTGGGAGAGAAATTTTTAACAATTATTTATCTTTCACGTCAATTTGGAAACTGATTAAAGATTTTTGCATTATTAACAGTTTTCCTATTCTTCAGCTTTTTGTTAGTGTTCATCCCTATTCTGGCAGCCCCCATTGGCTGATTTAATGGTACCAAGGGGCCGAGAAGTGCTGCTGTCCAAAGAAAAAGCATTCTCTCACAGGGACTGGGAAGGCAATCTGCAGTCACAACAGTAGCTACTTGTTAATTTTCTATTTGAAACACAGTGATGTCAATAGTATTGTACCCTGCCAGCCACCATGGGGTAAAGTACATTTTGAAACCAAAACAAACTTCCTACGTGCTGGCAAGTCAGATTTGAGACACAGTGATAACGTTCTCTAAGACACTGCCCTAGTTTTATACACAAAATACACACAACAAGCATTAGTCTATTCTTCTAGAAAAGTGTGGCTCTAATACTCACAGCCCCACTCTTACCCACAGCCCAGGGCAAGTCTTTCATTACATCAAATTATATAGCCCAGGATAGTAGAGGGAAACGAAGAAATAGTGTTAGTTATCTTTAATAAAACAATGATTCCACACAGCACAAACAGCACACTTGAAGAAGGCTTTGGATTATAAATGTTCATTTAGAAGTATAAAATGAAAATAGCACAATGCTTTTAAACATGGCCCCGCTAATAAGATGTGATTAGTATAATAGTTCATTTTAAGAGGGGGTGTACTCACTTAGGAGGAAAGACACATTTTATTAAACGTAAAAGGAACACTCTGGCCTAAGAATTAATACATCTCTGGAAGAGGAGAGCCACAATTTGTACTGAGTATGAGTAACCTGAAATGGGGAGCTAAATGATTACAAGTGGTGACCATGCTTACTACTGGCAGAGGGCAAATGGTTTGGCATTGGTGGACATCTGCTAATTCAGTCAGGTGAGCCAGGGATTATTTTTAAAGTCCCATTTTAGAAAAATTTCCCTGAAACCGAAATGAAGGGTTATTTGCTTTTTGTTTTATTTTGTTTGGGGGAGTAAAATTTGGGGCAGGAAAAGGGTAACAAAGAGAAATGATTGCCCAATGTGTAATTTAAAAATAATAATAATCTTGAGGTATTCTCTGGGAATTGAGACTCTCTAAAATATAAGACTCAGATAATTTTAAACATGCCACAGTCCTGACGATGACAGAGAATTAATGTTTTGGTTTATCTTTATTTCAAAGTTACATAACCCTTCTGATCTTTCTCTTTCATTATACTGTATCACATTTTTTTTTATGACTACACAGAGTCCAACTGAAGTGTAGTTTTTGAAAGTTACTTCTGGAGGCAGCTTTGCTAACACCTGGCTCCAGTCCTGGGTGCGCTCTCTTCTAATAAAAGAGAAATGTTTTCAGTGTTGTATTAAGGCATTGAGGACTTTTAGTCAGGTAGAATATGCACTTTACTTCTTTTTTTTTAACGAACTTTACTTTTTAAGACCCTCTGAAAAGGAAAAGGTATTTATCAGTTTAAAAAAAAAAAAAACTGGGTTCAAATTTATGGCTTGTTTCTATCTCTAAATCTTAGTTTGACTCTCCTTTGGATAAGCCCAGGAAAAAAATTAAGTGAGAGAAGAATCAGAGATCTAATATTTATTTTCTATGATTCCAGCCTTAACGCAACACCAATATAGCTTTCTGTCCAAGAAGGCCTGCTGCACAAGTGCCATTACATCTTGATTCCAGAACAAATCTGTCCTGCTCTATGAATCTGAAGACAAAAAGCCAGGCTGAGGGAACATGCTCCAGTTTCTTACCACTGCCAATCAAAATCGAAGCTTTTCTGCAGGACAGATTATATGGTTCACTTAAGTATATTCCAATGAGGACACAAAAACTGTTGCTCCCACCATAGAAGGTGATAGAATTTGTTGGATAAATTTGCCCCACTTAGCTGTATTTCCTTTCAGATATTAGAGATGTAACAGGATGAAAGTCCTAAAATATCTCTAGGATCACCAGTCTCTAATCTTAGGAGACAAAAGATATATGAAGGATCCTTTGAAAATGATGAAAAATAACACCCAAAACATATTCAGTATTTTCTTCCAAACACACCGATATTTCCTGAACGTTGCAAGCCAAGCAAATGCATGTTTCCTCCGTCATCTGACCCAATACATACGGCAGTAAATTCCAACTGCTTTCAAAGGAGTTTTAGGAGTCCAGGATCACCAAATCGCTCTTTAGGAAAAGCCTCCTGCATTACAAAAATAGCAGTCTTGAAAAGTCATTCAGCTCTTTCTAAATTGTGTTATGTTTACAAATGTTTTAACTACAAAGACGGAATTTCCGATTGAAAAAGAACCTTATTTAGAAAAAACTGGATTTTTTTTTTTTTTAACAGCTATGCCAGATACAAGCTGTTCGGTAAAGGAATAATTGTGAATCAGACTGGAATAAAGTGAATCAAGATAGAAAAACCAGAGACATTACAACCCTAGAGAAAAATGTCATAATTGGTCACGCCAATGATCCAAATACCAAAGAGTACATTTCTGTCAGTGATACCAATAGATGGCTCAGGAAATTATGATGGTTGCCCTCCGTGTGTGTGTATGTGTGTGTGTGTGTATATATATACACACACACATATGTATATGAACCCTGAAATAAATATATATATATAATATAACATAATAGAAACATACCCCTAATATCTTCTTACTAAAGCCCAGTAGCAATGTTTTATTAAAGAACTGATCTAAAGTGGTTTGATTTTATTTCCATTTTTTATTAGGATAATAAATCCCTATAAGGATTTCCCTATGTAAAGCAGGACTGTCCATTTTATTTCTTAAAATCCAAAAATCCCTCTTCTAAGCTTCAAGGGACTATACTTCCTAATTCTAGTCATTATTATTTTGGTGAAACAAATCTTAGTGTACCCCTTCTTAATTTCTAGATTTCTGGGGCACCTGGGTGGCTCAGTCTGTTAAGTGGCTGCCTACAGCTCAGGTCATGATCTTCAGGTCCTGGGATCAAGCCCCATGTTAGGCTCCTAGCTCTGTGGTGAGTCTGCCTCTGCTTCTTCCCCTGCTTGTGCTCTCTCTCTTAAATGAATAAATAAAATCTTAAAAAAAAATTCTAGATTTCTTCCTTATTCTAATTTAGCTATTCCATTTGCAAATTAGAAAACCCAAATTTTCTCATTTAATTTTATATTAAAGGGTTGACATTGCTCTAATTACTTTGGGATAAAAGTGTCAGAAAACAAAGCATGGTATGAAAAACAGACTTTTTTTTGTAAATGGCATAAAATCCCATGTCAACCTATCTTAGTTTTCAGGCAAACTGAAGAGAGAGGCAGTATGTTGAAATTTTTAAAAGTCAGTGCCCTAAGGTTGATGTACTAGAGAAAAGTTTATAAAAGCACACTTGGGTTCTCTATTAAAGGATAAGCTGAGAAGCACTCAGAAAAAATATAAGTTACAAGGGGAAAAACATGATCACAAAAGTTACTAAGACTTTATCATACAGGGCTTACTAGAATAAAATGAACATCTTCAACAGTACTCCAAAACAAAATGCCATGTAAGAGATATGGAGAGCTAAGGAAATGGGCTTTTGGTTTTCCTTATTTACCCAAAGTTACAGCAGATTGAACTGTCCCAGTTAAATTTTCCTGTGAAAAGACTTTTTCACAAAGTCTTTTCACAAGACACTTGGGTATTCACCAACATTGCTACAAAAGAGAGAGAACCATAGTAGACACCCCTCCGTAAGAAAAACAGCCACTAAAAACAACATTGTATTTTAGCTGCCATTAGAGACGCACCAGGAAAGCAAGTAGAAATGAAGAAGGCTTTAATCACAGTCTTTAAATGTAGTCCCAGGCCCATATCTATCTTAGCCATGCTTAGTTGCTGGAAGCTCAATTTCACTTCAGAATAAATGACAAACCATATTTTAAATGTTTAAAAGACAAAGCAAAAAAGCTTCAGATGCAGCATTTCTCCTGAAAGCCCTTAAAAACATATTGAAAATGTGATAAAACCAAACTGGCAAACTCCTAGAAAGAAGCACGCAAGTCACAGGAATAATCGCTCATAACACTAAGCTGTTCATGCTAGTTTTGGCCTATGATAACCTGCTGCTATGAGTTTAGCTCATCTCCCATCTGGGACATACACAACTTAACACTTAATTATATGCTGTCTATAGGGGCTTTATAATAATCATATATTTTGTCTTCTTCCTAGACTATAAATCCTCAAAAGCAGAGTCTAGTCTCCTTTTATCCTATCCCCTAGTACCCAGCACACAGTCAATACCTAGTAAGTGCCTGTCAGTTGTTTGTAATTACCTCTAGGAGTCCTTTGTCAGTGCCAGAAACCAAGCAACTTCAATGAACTTCAATGAACTCCCATTTCCACCAAAGATTTTAATCAGAAAACATGATCTTGGGGTGACTGGTATGTAAGACAGTTAGGAGACATTAGCATGGACATCTATTTCTCATAAGTCGTCTTAGATTTAATGTTCAAAACAAACCCTGAATTTTTCAAGATCAAGGAAATTTGAAACAAATCCTAAACCAAACTCTAACTTTCAACATATTTCTTGGTTATCTCAAGTAAAAGTGCAAACAGTGGGAAAGGGGGAAAAGAGAGGTCCAACTGTACTTTAGTGTTAACGGTAAAACTGCAGCTAAGAAATGAATAATTCTTCAAATTATTTATTCCTAACCTCTGCCTGTTGGACCTACACCAGCATCCAACCCCTCTCTAGTAAAGTACTCAAAGCTCTATCAAAAAGGCTGAGAAACCTCTAATTAACCTTGGTTTGCCAAGAAAGGTAGGGCCATTTTTCAAATTAAAGCTGCCAATTTCAAACATATGTTTGAGCTCCAGATTTGCTACACTTAAACTAAGAAATCACAGATAGAAGCAGAATACAGTTCTTTATATCATTTCCAAAAATGTTCTCCATAAAGAACTACCACCTGAAAGAAATTACTTTTAGATTAAAGCACCAACCAGAAAATGCCCTCAAGCTAATGTTTAAAAATCCATTTTCTCGAAACATATGCTTAACTATACAGAAGAACCTGGTGGTTGGCGGGGAGTAGGGAATGAGTGAAACAGGTGAAGGGTTAAGGGAACACTTGTCATGATGAGCACTGAGTAATGTACAGATTTGCTGAATCATTATATTGTACACCCGAAACTAATATAACACTACGCTAATTAGACCTGAATTAAAAAATAAAAATCTGGGGCACCTGCATGGCTCCGGGGGTTAAGCCTCTGCCTTCAGCTCAGGTCATGATCTCAGGGTCCTGGGATCAAGCCCTGCATCCCTGCATCCCTGCATCGGTGCTCTGCTCAGCAGGGAGCCTGCTTCCCCCTCTCTCTCTGCCCACTTGTGATCTCTCTCTCTCTCTCTCTAATAAATAAAATCTTTTAAAAATTTTTAAAAAATAAAAATCAGTTTTTTCCTATTCCATTCAAATATTACTAATCACTGCTGACTACAATTTTAAAATAAAAGTAATTTTTATAGCAAATTCTAAGGCCAATTAAAATTTTAGAAAAAACAAAAAAAATTTAGAAAACAAAGGCCTTTTAACTTTACCATGAATAAATTAATCTACAAATCTTTATCTGTATGAAAGTTAAAAAAAAATTCTGTGATCTCAAGAACAGTGAGAAACTAAGCACTAAAATCTTTCCTTCCAAGCACAGCAGATCAAAATGTGCTAAACATAATTATTTTTAAAATTTCTAATAAAATGCTCAACAAACCAAGAACAAGTTTCAATATAACCACATTTGAAATTTACTACAGATCACTTCCTATTTAATATATTCTTATCTCTATTTTAATTACTTCATAGTTTTCAAATGAGCCAAACTCATAACTGCATTTTTTTAATTTTTTTTTTAAAGATTTTATTTATTTATTTATTTGACAGACAGAGATCACAAGCAGGCAGAGAGGCAGGCAGAGAGAGAGGAGGAAGCAGGCTCCCTGCTGAGCAGAGAGCCCGATGCGGGGCTCGATCCCAGGACCCTGAGATCATGACCTGAGCCGAAGGCAGCGACTTAACCCACTGAGCCACCCAGGCGCCCCTCATAACTGCATTTTTAAACAAAGCTACACACACACACACACACACACACACACAGAGACATTTTTAAATTCTGACACAGTAAGAATGATCTAGATGAAAACCTATGAGCACCGGGGTGCCTGGGTGGCTCAGTTGGTTAAGCGACTGCCTTTGGCTCAGGTCATGATCCCGGAGTCCCATATTGGGCTCCCAGCTCCATGGGGAGTCTGCTTCTCCCTTGGACCTCCCCTCTCATGCTCTCTCTCTCTCTCTCTCAAATAAATAAATTTAAAAAAAAAAAAAAACTAAAAAAAAAAAACCTATGAGCACCAATTGGCCATTTCAATAACAATCTCTTTGGCTAGAAACATTTATGGAACTTGTTAGCTTCTATGACATTTTCCTAAAGTTATTAATTCTAAACTAAGAGAAATATTAGCCTTCCAAAAAAAGAGGAAGTCTTCCTAAGGCCCTGGCGGGCACAATGTTCTAGCTGATAATGGGACCTTCCATGAAAGAATCTGTTTTAAAAATTCTGCAGGATTTGAATGATGTCAAATAAACCCAGAATAAACCCAAGTTAGGGACGCCTGGGTGGCTCAGTCTTTAAGCATCTGCCTTTGGCTCAGGTCATGATCCCGGGGTCCTAGGATCGGCCTGCACTGGGCTCCCTGCTCGGTCGAGAGCCTGCTTCTCCGTCTCCCTCTGCCTGTCGCTCTGCCTACTTGTGCTCTCTATCTCTTTGTCAAATAAATAAGTAAAATCTTTATTAAAAAAAAAAGAATAAGCCAAGTTACCAAAACACCAAAAGAAAAACAGAATTAACACAACTACATATAAAAATCATAGACAAGACTCTCTATCTCAAAAAACAAGCTGAAATTTAGTAAGATGCTAATATCAAGTTATAGAGCTATTTAAACAGAACAAGGGGACACCACACCAAGGCAAGACACTTGTAATAACTCCAAACATTTTGAGGAAATGTTTTCACAACAACAAAAAAAGGTCCATCACAGCTTCTCTGCTATTTATAGTAAAACTTTAAGTCACAATCAAGTTTCTTGGTCTGCTGTACCAATTCACATACAGAGAAAAATGTATTTTCATCTGTAAAACCATCACACTCAAGAGGCATTCTTGATAAAACTTTAGCAAGAGGTCCCATTATGAAGCACAATCACCGCATATTTCATAAGTGGGTCATATTACCTAGAATATCCTATGGGGACAAACTGTTCTCTCTGAAGCACTAGTGGAGAACAAACTATTTTCCTTGGAAAGGGAAGATATTTGCAGGGTAGCAAATATCTCACTATGTGCCTTCCTAAAATACTTTTTATCTTGAAGTGGCAGGCTTTGCAAAACAAAACAGCAAAAATATACACAAAAACAAACCCCCCCCCCACAGATGTTTATTTGGTTTGGCACTTAACTTTTTTTTTCTCTTAATCTAACACGAAGTGCACAGTCTGCCACAAAAAAAATCAAACAAAAATATGAATTAATAATTCACTGAGCACCTGTTACACACAAGATGCTGTGTCAAAGACAAAAATGAGCAAGTTAAAGTCCCTGCCCTCACTGGAGGGATATATATGATCTAGAAAGGGAGGACCTTATGATAGGGTCGTGTAGGTTAAAATTCATATAAGGGATACAAACAGTGAACAGATAGGAATTTAGAGAACATATCACTTTGGATCATTAGGAAAAGACTTCATGAAAAATGTTTATTTTAGCTATAGTTAGAAGACAGTGTGAAAAAGTTCTAGTTTGGGAAATCAGAAAATCTAGATTCTAATCTTGACTTTGCCATTAATCAACTTGGTAGAGATGGACTCAGGTTTCCTTATCCGTAAAATAAGGGTATCAGACTAGATGATTTTTGGAGGCCCGTTCCAGCCTTATTATCTATGGAAAAAAATTAATACGATTTTATGTACTGCCTTTTTAATAATCTTTAAGTTCACAATATACACTTTTACTACAAAAACTCTAACAATAAAAATCAACACAATAGTTTCTCCTTGACTCCCACTCTCTTCCCCAGAGGTAACAAGTGTATCAAGTAGACATATATCTCTCCATTTTCCAATATATTTACATATAGGACTGTGATACATTTTTATTTTTTATTTTTTTAAAGATTTTATTTATTTATTTGACAGACAGAGATCACAAGTAGGCAGAGAGGCAGGCAGAGAGAGAGGGGGGAGGAAGCAGGCTCCCTGCTGAGCAGAGAACCCTATGCGGGGCTCGATCCCAGGACTCTGGGATCATGACCTGAGCTGAAGGCAGAGGCTTTAACCCACTGAGCCACCCAGGCGTCCCATGTGTTACATTTTTAAATAAATGAGATCATACTGGAAATACTATTTTTCAATTTGTTTTTTAGCTTAATATTCCTGGAAATCTCTCCATATACACACATTCTTTTCACCTGCTGCAAGTTATGAATATATTATAATTTATTTAGCCATTCCCCTATTGATAGAAATATAGAAATTCACATTACTTATTTTTGGTTATTGTAAAAACTTTGTTACTCTTGTTCATGCCTCTTGTTTATGCATGCATTAGATGTCCAAAAGGGAAGAAGGGGTAGGGAGAGTCAAGGAATTTGAGCCAAAAGTATAATGGTAGAAAACAGAAATCAAGTTTGAATCAGGTGTCCACAGTTTCAGCAAAGAAGGACATAGGAATCACAATAATATACTGGAAATGTCTTTAGAGTAGGCGTAAAGGGATATGGGCCCTAACTCTTGGTTCAAAAACTAGAACTGAGTAAAAAGTAGGATTGGGCACTTGAAATCACAGAATTTTTTTGGACTAGAAGAGATCTTAAGGATCATTTAATTCTACACCTAATTTTAAAGAAACTGAAGCCCTGGGGCACCTGGGTGGCTCAGTGGGCTAAAGCCTCTGCCTTCGGCTCGGGTCATGATCCTGGGATCGAGCCCCGCATCGGGCTCTCTGCTCGGCGGAGAGCCTGCTTCCTCCTCTCTCTCTGCCTGACTCTCTGCCTACTTATGATCTCTGTCTGTCAAATAAATAAATAAAATCTTAAAAAAAAAAGAAAGAAACTGAAGCCCTATCCGTAAACTAGAATATGATTTGATTACTCCTAGCTTGTGTTTTTGCCTCACACTCTGCTGGGAGCATTAAAAAATAATAAGGTGGGGCGCCTGGGTGGCTCAGCGGGTTAAGCCACTGCCTTCGGCTCAGGTCATGATCTCAGGGTCCTGGGATCGAGTCCCGCATCGGGCTCTCTGCTCAGCAGGGAGCCTGCTTCCCTCTCTCTCTCTGCCTGCCTCTCTGTCTACTTGTGGTCTCTGTTTGTCAAATAAATAAATAAAATCTTTAAAATAATAATAATAAGGTGGAATAGTCACTGTTGATAAATGCTATAAGGAGACAATAAGAAGTGAAAATGGCTGATCCATAAAGAGGTTACAGTTAAAGACAGCATAAATTTCTAGTGGACTTAGCACATCTGATTTCCAGCAACCCTTAGCAACTCTAAACAGGGTGGGGAAAGGAGGACAGATGGACAGTTAAGACGTCCCCAGATTAGGGGTTGGCAGACCAACAAAGCAGTGAGGACATTACTGAAAAGCTACTTTGGTTCTTCAAATGGTAAGAAGAAAGATTCCACTATATTGACCTACAGCTACTTTGTCTATAGACTGTTTATAGACAAAATGTTTTAAATAAGCTAAGCCATCCTTCCTTAAAGTTCTGTTTAACAGCTATGTGCTTTTTTCCCCTCTGGTGTGGCATATCTCATTTAATGATCACAGGGGCCTGTTAAAATGACTGATTTGATACAGTAATATGATACAGTTATAATCACAAAACAGGATTTCTAGAGCCTGAGCAGATATAAACTAGTCAGGGAAAAAAACAAAAAAATAAACAAAGATTTAGCACAATAACATTTACAGATTAACTTTCTACATTTCCTTAGAAGTCAATGAAAAGCATTTTTCCAAAAGGAACAAGGTCCTAAATATTCAATAGTATTTGAATTTCAGAATCATACCTATCTTTCTTGTGTATGTACACAGCTTTGAGGAACATATTTTTATTATTTATATACACACAGACACACAGGTTTCCCATGTAAATTCTGGTTTTATAGAACTATTTATTATTTATCATTACAAAGTAAGTACTTACAAAATAGGCTTTTATCATTATAGCCATAGCACCATATGTTACAATAATCTTTAGATATTTTACAGAATCCCAAATTTTGAATGAGGTGAGGTTCTAAGCTTATTTTTCCAGATGTTCTTTCATCTTGTGTGTGGGGGGTGTTGCTGCATGCATAGACACATACATTGTATCAGGAAAATGTTTTGCAGACAACAGAATAAGAATATTCCTACGATTGCTAACCTTAAAATTCATAGAACTCTAAAACTTTTCATGTAAGAAGGGAATTCAGAAATCATTTAGGTCTCTTCCTTTTACTGTCAGGGAAAGCAAGACCCAAAGAAATCAAATAATTCATATATAACATCCACAGCCTATCAGTAGTAGAGATGAAAGGAAAATCATTATTTTCTGACTTCTGGTACAATTCTCGCAACAGATTACAAATCTGCAAAGAATTTATCTGTGTTGGATTCCAGGTATCCTTTTCAAGAATTTAGCTCTTAAAACCATGTTTGGTATTAAAATCTACCTTTCTCCATTAGCTTTCCCCAAGATAACAACAAAACAACAAAGTCATGAGTTCATTAAGTTTCAACTTCTCTTGAGTTAGAAGATATAAGAAACATGTCATGTGTTTATCCCAGGGCTGTTAATTATTTTCTAAGCAAATCTGTCCTTCAAGAGCTGTTAGCAAGTAACCATATTAGAAAATTTTATTCTCATTACTGAATTCTTTACACTTGTGGTTTTTCACTAGTAACACCCATGGGACTTGCAATTGGCGTTAATCACTAGAACAAATAGAAAAATATAAGCAACTACAAAATAATTATTCTCTTCTCTGCAACAGCTAAAATGTATCAAATGAACCTAAGTTTTTAAAAGATAAAGAAATGTAAGATACTAAAGAAATCTCTCATGTAATAAAAAGGTTTCTTACTGATAGACGCCTTGGTATGCTTTAATTATCAAAATTTCTACCAAAATAGAAATTTCTTTAAATGCAGAAGATGCCGGCTTAAGAAAAAGTACTCGACTTTCAGTTACTACTACTATTAAACCAATATTTATCAGAGCATTTATACCATACTAATTACTATATGCGACAAAGGAATTTACCAAAAAAGCACATTGCCTCAAAGTCTAGTAGAATTCTGCTGCTATCTAATTATTATGAGTATCAGTATAAAAGGTAGAACCAGTTTTAGGGATCAAACATATTCCTCAAAGATGCATATAAAATAAATCTTGTATACTTTATCATCTAAAATATACCAGGAAAGTTCATTAAAGAAACTATTCCCTTTTTTAAAAATACAAATTCAGGGGCACCTGGGTGGCTCAGTGGGTTAAGCTTCTGCCTTCAGCTCAGGTCATGATCTCAGGATCCTGGGATCGAGCCCCGCACAGAGCCCTGCATCAGGCTCTCTGCTCTGCAGGGAGTCTGCTTCCCCCTCTCTCTCTGCCTGCTCTCTGCCTATTTGTGATCTCTCTCTCTGTGTCAAATAAATAAATAAAATCTTAAAAAAAAATGAATTCATGGTTTGAGAGAAAGTGTTTTCTTAAACAAGTTATAGTTGCACAGAGACACACACTGTGCAATCACTTGGATGTAAAGGTACTACACATTTACCATGGTAAATAATATTCATCATGTCAATTATTTAAAGTCTAACAATTATTTATTTCTAGACATAATTTTAGAGTTTCAAGTCATAATATTTCTGGATTATTTTTAAGACCTAATGATCTCATCTCTTCCCATGTTATCAGTTGTAGAAATGATTTCAATGTTTAGAAGCTGTACAGCTTACATTCTGAGAACAATTGGTTTTTAGCATGTAATTCTTGTCTGAGTCAGCCTCTATCACCTTGCAACCTGGGTCAGGGAGTAGAAAGCTTAACCTTAATATGCTATTTCTGACAAAGGTCAATACAGAAACTGTGAATCTAGCTAGATACTAATGCAATGACTTCATTGCATAGGCTGCATTTTAGATGTGTAATTTTACCTTGGCTACGCTTCCTTTATTAACCATAAATTTTATCTCCAAAACCCACTAATTACTTCATCTCTATCTCATATAACATTTAATTTCAACAGGTGCCCATCTCTGCACTCTGACAGCTATTCTTAGTTTATCTGCAGTTTTCACCATTCCTATCCCTATAAAAATATGGTTAAAATATTCATTTTCTTGCATACAAAAGTAAATGCATCAATTATACGTCTCCATGACTAATAATGGCGGTACTTTGCATACTGTTGGATAATGTTAGCATCCACATTTATCGGTTCTCTGGCTTCATAAATAGAAAAACTCTATTAAATAATATCTCCTACTTCCCAATGTATAAGTATTTTTTTAGTGTCCTATAGTTGCTCTCAATAACTCAGTACTGTAACTGGACTCCTACTATCTAAAAAAGTACAAAGAATAAAATTATCTTCTCCAGGACTTTTACATAAATTAAAAATAAGGGTGTCAGTTTTCCATCTTTAGACTAAAAAGGAAAGTAGCCATCATTTTATTTGCCTAATCAGAAAACTAGATCAGTAGCTATGTCCTGGTCTCTGTACAATGCTATTTCTCCTTCCCTCCACAACTATACTTTTAAAATTTGTTGTTTAAGGCCTCCAAAACACAATCAGGTTGCATTTTATTACACTTCAAATGAAACTTATACAATTAATACATCCTTTCAATATATGGTCTTAATTTTGTGGGATTTCACTGCTAATTAGAGGTTCTTAAAGACCTTTAAATATACCCTTCTTATATGCGACAGAACTCAAACTTGACTTATTATCAAGCACTGATAGTAGTAGGTAGTAGCACCATATAATATATTGGAAACTTATCTGTGGTTAATTACATGTCTTAAGTAATAAAGTGTTGAGTCATTTGTGCAGCACCATCAGACAATAATGACGTCACTACTTTTAAGTGCCAAACTATAAGGTCAGTCAATTCTTTCCGACCTTTCTACCAACCTATGGTGACTGATCTGAGGAATGGATGACCACAAAGTCGGTGAGTTTAAGTTAGCCACTAGTGACTATGAAGTGGTATCACATAGTTTTTGATTTGCATTTCCCTAAAGACCACTAATGTTGAACACCTTTTCATGTGCTTATTGGTCATTTGTATATTTTCTTTGGAGAAAAAAGTATCCAAATCTTTTGGCCGTTTTTTTATATTGGGTTTTTTATTGTTTAGTTTTAAAAGTTTCTTCTATACTCTGGATTCAGGTCTCCTACTGGATATATGCTTTACAAGTATTTTCTCCAATTCTGGGACTTGTCTTCACTTTCTTGATGGTATCCTCTGAAGCACAAACATTTTTAATTTTGATAAAGTTCAACGTTATCTATTTTTTCTTTTGTTGCTTGTACTTTTATGTCCTATATAAGAAATCACTGCCTAACGCACAGTCACAAAGATTTACTCTCATTTTCTAAGAATTTTATAGTTTTAGCTCTTGATTCAGGTCTAGGATTCATTTAAGTTAATTTTTACATATGGTGTGAGGTAGGAATCCAACTTCATTATTTTGCATGTAGCTATCCAGTATATCAGCTACCACTTGCTGAAAAGACACTAAACTATCTTGCCATCCTTGTCAAAAAACTGTCTCTGGCACACCACAAATGTGAGTTATTACCTCCAGACTTCATTCCATCAGTCTAAGTCTGTTCTTTGGCCAACACCACATGGTCTTGATTATGAAACGTAATAGTAAGTTTTGAAATTAGGAAGTATGAGCCTTCCAATTTTGCTCTTTACAAGACTGTTTTGATTCTTCTGGGTACCTTGCATTTCCATATGAACTTTAAAATCAGTTGTCAATTCCTATTAAAAAGGAAACTGGGATTTCGACAGATTTTGCACTGAATCTGTATATCAATATAGGGAGTATTGCCACTTGAACAACATTAAGTAGTAGTTTTCAGGATACAAATCTTTTACTTCCTTGATTAAATTTATTCCTAGGTATTTTATTCTTTTGGATGTCACTGTAAACGGAATTGTTCTCATAAATTTGTTTTCAGACTGGTATATAGAAAAACAATTGTTTTTTGTGTGTCAACCCTGAACCCTCCAACTCTTCTAAATTTGGTTATGAGCTCTAATAGGTTTTTTTGTATATGTGGATTCCTAAGAATTTTCTATACATCTGACTATAATATCCGCGGATAAAAATGGATTTATTAGTTGCTTTCCAATCTTGATGCTTTTTATTTCTTTCTCTTGCCTAACTGCTGTGGCTAGAACCTCCAGAACAATGTTGAGTAGAAGCTGTAAGAGCAGACATACTTGTTTTATTCCTGATCTTAGGGGAGAGCATTTAGTCTTTCACCACAGTATGATGTTAGTTGTGGGTTTTCATAAATGCCCTTTACCAGGCTTAGGAAGTTACTGTAAGGTATTTTCAAATTGAGATTTATTATAAGGTATTTTCATACTGAGATTTATATCTTAGTAATAAACCAAGGCTAAGAGTTTTTGACTAAACTTCCCAAAATTACTGAACCCAACCAATCCCAACTGTGGACTTTTGATTCAGCTACAGTCATATATTTCAAACTTACAATAAAAGTTTAGTTTCCCTAACCCCATAACCTCTCTTTAATGCAAGTAAATATCCTTAGGTACTATTAGTTGAGGTAAGAGTTTCAGTGAAAGTTCTGCCAAACCAATCCTATAATTTCTTTTCCTCCTAACAAATGTAAATTTTTTCTAAAATGTACTCACTATATATAAAAGTGCATGCTCTTTTTAAGAAATGTTATACAAACACCCAAAATATGCAGCTAAAACCAGTTACTGTATGCTCCTCCTTCCAAGGAATCCTAAATAATCAGGTAATATACTAAGAAACCACTGCCTAACCCATGGTTACAAAGATTTAGTATTCTGTTTTGTTCTAGGATAAGGTAGATCAAAGCAATCACTCTGTCAAAATATTCATGTCAAAAGGGGATTGGATATGTAGATAGTCTAAGGAAGAAATATCCTATTCTTTATCATGTTCAAACCACTGGGATAAATGTAACTAATACATCAAAAATTCTAATACAGGGGCACCTGGGTGGCTCAGTGGATTAAGCCGCTGCCTTCGGCTCAGGTCATGATGTTCAGGGTCCTAGGATCGAGTCCCGCATCGGGCTCTCTGCTCAGCAGGGTGCCTGCTTCCCTCTCTCTCTCTCTCTCTCTGCCTGCCTCTCCGTCTACTTGTGATCCCTCTCTGTCAAATAAATAAATAAAATCTTTAAAAAAAAATTCTAATATAAAAAAGTTGAAATTATTTATGATATTTTAGTCTCCGAGTATATATAAATCTTTGCCCTATAAAAATACTTGCCATTTTCAACTCACAGAATGAGAAAGAAATAAAGACCTCACAAGTGGAGCATGAACTCCATCAGGTAAACTATTCCTCTTTACAAAATTACGTGTCTGTGCCTTAGCGCACTATATAATATCCTAATGAATTGAAAGAATCAATTAGTTTTTGATTCTCTTCTGATAAGCAAGATGAAGTCCGTTATGGTAAAAACCTTTTAAGATGTTCCCAATTATCGGGGCGCCTGGGTGGCTCAGTGGGCTAAAGCCTCTGCCTTCAGCTCAGGTCATGATCCCAGGGTCCTGAGATCAAGTCCCGCATCAGGCTCTCTACTCTGCCAGGAGCCTGCTTCCTCCTCTTTCTCTCTCTGTCTGCCTCTCTGCCTACTTGTGATCTCTTTTTGTCAAATAAATAAATAAATAAATCTTAAAAAAAAAAAAGATGTTCCCAATTATCAAGTTTTTTTCATATAATTTATGTTTTAAGAATTCATTAAGTTTTGGGGCACCTGGGTGGCTCAGTTTGTTAAGCACCTGCCTTCGGCCCACGGTCCTGGGATCGGCCTCACACTGGGCTCCCTGCTTGGCAGAGAGTCTGCTTCTCCTTCTACCCCTTCCCCGTCCATGATCTCTCTCTCTCTCTCTCTCTCTCTTTCTCACGATCTCTGTTCTCACTCACTCTCTCAAATAAGTAAATAAAATCTTTTTAAAAATTCATTAAGTGGGGCGCCTGGGTGGCTCAGTGGGTTAAGCCGCTGCCTTCGGCTCAGGTCATGATCCCAGGTCCTGGGTTCGAGCCCCGCATCGGGCTTTCTGCTCAGCGGGGAGCCTGCTTCCTCCTCTCTGCCTGCCTCTCTGTTTACTTGTGATTTCTCTCTGTCAAATAAATAAAATCTTTAAAAAATAAAAAAAAAAAATTAAAAAAAAAATAAAAATTCATTAAGTTTTCCAAATACATCCTATGAAATTATTTTACTATAATAATATGCCTATTGAACTCTCATGTATTTTTGTTGTTGTCATTTTTCATTAAGCCAGTAGAATTCAAGTACATATACTATTGATTATGGATATACTCAATAGCACATATAATCATTTTTTCATTCAATAAATACTTATTGAATGACTGCTCTGTGTGAAGGGTAAATAAAACAAAGTCCCTGCCTTCCTGAAACTTACATTCTATCAAAGAAGTCCAGTAACCGAAACACAAATAATTCAGACACAGATAAATGTTAAGGGGACAGAAAAGGCAATAGGACAAAGAGTGACTGGGGAACAATTACTGTCCTCTAAGGAGATGACCTGACAACTAAACAATGATGAAGAGCTAGTAGAGCAAGGGTTTTCCAAGCAAAAGGAAGAAGTACAAAAGCCTTAGGATGAAAATTAACATGATGTGTTTCAGGAAAAGAAACCATGCAGTGTCAGCTTGATCACAGGAGACAAGGGATAGAGTTGTAGGACTTCGTAGGTCATAGATTTTACCTAATTGTAACAGGAAGCTGTGGAACAGGAAGCTTTTCTACTGTAAGTAGAAAAGACATGATCTGATACGTCCTTTTCTTTACCTTTTTTTTTTTTAAGATTTTATTTATTTATTTGACAGACAGAGATCACAAGTAGACAGAGAGGCAGGCGGGGGGGGGGGGGGCGGCGGGGGGGAAGCAGGCTCCCTGCTGAGCAGAGAGCCTGATCTGGGGCTTGATCCCAGGACCTGGGATCATGACCTGAGCCGAAGGCAGAGGCTTTAACCCACTGAGCCACCCAGGCGCCCCTGATATGTCATTTAAGAGGATCACTCTTGCTGCTATGTGAAGAATGAAATGGAAGGAAAACTGAATGGTAGTAGTTAACTGAAAATAATATTCTTTCTTTATGGTGTTTCTTAGTCCTCTCTCTTCCTTGCTGTCCCCAAGTCCATCACCTGAGTGCTGGTTCCTGTATCCTATGACTACATGAACTACTTCAAAAGCACCCACACTAGTCTCCTTGCTTCTAAACCTAGACTGTACTTTTTTTTCTTTATAAATGCTTTGATCATACTATCTCTTTGCTTCAAAAGCCTCAAAAACTCACTGCTCTCAACAAAAGAAAATCCAAATTCCATAACATTCAATAACATTGTACAATGTAATTCCAAAACACTTTTCTGGCCTCATTTCCCACTGTTAATCTGATAGACTCTACTCTTGCACTAATATCTGTCCACTCTGTCCTGAACACAGCTTATGATGTCACCTTCCATGGCTCTAATCACACTGACCCCTTCCCTTATTTTTCCAATAGATTCAAATTCTATCTCTTCTTCATGTCTCAGCATACATTCATTCTCCTTCACAGTTCGGAGCAGTGGCTTTTTCTCTATGACCACAGTGTTTTATATCATAACCCAGTATGTACAAGTTTCAAAATTCTCCATTTAACTTTTCCTCAAGCAATGTACTTTGGTATTTCGTAGTCTTTTCAATTTCCTTTTTCAAAATGACTCACTAAAATGATTGCATAGACTACTAGTGGGTTTCAACCTTCAACTTGAAGAACACTTTTTTTAAAAATTATTTTATTTTATTTCATTTCATTTTATTTTTTGAGTATTCCAAGATTCATTGGGAAAATACTTTTAATACACCTTTCTAGACATTTACTGGTAACTAAACTAGATCCTAGTACTAAAAGATGAAATCCATAATTACCAAACTATAATGACCTTAACCTCAAGGATAGGATAAAGTCAGTATCTCATACATCGCTTTATCTACCACAATGCCAAACACGGTATTTATTAATCATTACTGAAGATAAAGATTGATACTACATATAGCTATCATATTTATGATTAGATGGAACCATGGTTAGGGTTGCTTTTGTGTTCCCATCATCTTGCTTCAAATTGTAGTTATGATGGTCAAAATGGCTAGTTTTCAATAACACTTTGGCCTATACTGTCACCTTCCTATCTTATAGGATTACATAATAGTCTTTCATAGTGCGGGAATACAGTAAGTATTGCATAAATGTCATTTTCATCTTTCCCTCAGAAATATGAGAGAGTTTCTATATGGAGGACACCATTACCATTCATTGGAACTGCTTGTTTATTATCCCAAATACTCGGGCACTTCTGCTCTGCCAGTATCCTCATTTGGCCGTCTAGCTTTGCCAAAATTGCAATAAGGGTGAGCCTTTTGTTTCAAAGGAATGACAGCTATTAGGGTTGAATGGCCTACTGAAGTGCCGTCAGCACTAAGGTTCTTGACCATTAAAGTCTGTTGAAGCCCTGTTAAAGTTGTTGACTCTTTCAAAAACATCACCCATAATTTCAATTAAGAAAATGAAAAAGCAATGAAGTGATCTAAAACCTGTACTGAATGGCTTTTTCCCCCTCTGGTAAGGACTCAACTGATAAGCCAATGGATAACGTGAAATTCTTAAACCTTAAATCTCAAAGACTCATTAATTTCCCCCATGAAATGATACATACAGATCCCTGAGGATCCGCTTGTTTGTGTTCTCTCTGTCAAATAAATAAAAATCTTTAACATAAATAAATAAATTCTCCCTCTGACCTTCTCCTCGCTCATGCTCTCTCTCACTGTCTCTCTCTCAAATAAATAAATAAAATCTTTAAAAAAAAAAAGAATAGGAATTACTTCAGGAATATTTTCTCAGAATTAAGATAAAATCAAATTACCCTTTTTTTTAAAAAAAGATTTTATTTATTTATTTGACAGACAGAGATCACAAGCAGGCAGAGAGGCAGGCAGAGAGGAGGAAGCAGGCTCCCTGCTGAGCAGACAACCCGAGGCTCAATCCCAGGACCCTGGGATTATGACCTGAGCTGAAGGCAGAGGATACATACACTGAGCCACTGAGCCACCCAGCGCTCCTCAAATTACCCTTTTGATAGTGAATTACTTTCCTCATGTAAATTCACACTCAAAAGCAAATGAAAGGCAAACCTAGTTTAACTTTTTTCTTTAATATATCAAATAAAAATGTTGCCTTGGTCCGGGGCGGGGGAGGAGAACCATTAAATAGAACAGTTGGGGGCTTAAAAATGTAATAACAAATACAGATGTAAATTTAAAAAGTATTCCTGTGCTGCCTTCTTGCTATTTGGCTAAAACAACTCCTTCGCTTTAAATCATCCTGTGTTTACCAATATTTATATTTTTGCTAGATCACAGCCTCTAACTTTTTAGAAGTAGAGTGCAGTTTATTAAATTGGATTCTTCCTTTGGCACTCACCTTCTGACACATTCCACTAAAGTTGATATTTATTTATATTGATAACTACCGCTTTTAAAAACAAATGCATCTGGGAAAGATTAATTCTATATTACCTTTCAATTAAGCCTCAAGGAAAAGAGGAAGGGAGAAAGAAAAGGAGGGAGAAAGAAGAAAACAGAAGAGGATGAGAGAATCACGTCTTAAGGGAGGTAGGGTAGGAAATCAGCCAGAGAGTCTTAGACCTGGGGCACCTGGGTGGCTTAGTTGGTTAAGCGTCTGCCTTTGGGCTCAGGTCCTGATCCCAGGGTCCTGGGATCGAGCCCCACATGGGGCTCCCTGATCAGTGGGGAGTCTGCTTCTCCCTCTGCCTCTGCACACTCCTTCTGTCTCTGTCTCTCTCAAGTAAATAAATAAATAGAATCTTAAAAAAAAGAAGAGAGAGAGAGAGAGAGTCTTTGACCTAAGTAAATAAAATGGGAAAAAATGCCTTCACTGGAGACATTGGAGTTCATATAATATCCAGCAAAAGCTGCATGTTAAACCTGTGCCACAGACAGATGCTATATTAAACAACTTTAGGATATATCAAAGTAATAATATGGGTGATAAAGTTATCAAGAAGTCAGAATTGATACATGGAATGCATTAAATAAAATTTACTCAAAGACTTAAAAAGCTCCATTCTAAACAGTTTACTGAAGAGTCTCTTCAGTGTTAAAGGTTTTTGCCAGCTTTCCAAATGAGGGTCTCCCAAGGACTACATTCGGGTGGGTGAAATAATTATGAAAGCCACATGTTTATCAGTATTTAAAACATGTGGCCCAATATATACTCTATGCTCTAATTTAAAATACAATATAAGGTTTTAATTTTAGAATCCTCAGAGCTGTCACTTCTTAGTGTCTTTGCCATGTTTAAACTAGCCAGTTACTTCCTTTAACACACCAGAAATACAAGGAAGAGAAGAGATTCTTTAAAATGAAAGGTTGGGGGGCGCCTGGGTGGCTCAGTCGTTAAGTGTCCGCCTTTGGCTCAGGTCATCAAGCCCCGTGTTGGGCTCCCTGCTCAGTGGGGAGTCTGCTTCTCCCACTCCCACTCCGCTTGTTTGTGTTCTCTCTGTCAAATAAATAAAAATTTTTACACTGCTATTCAACATAGTACTAGAAGTCCTAGCCTCAGCAATCAGACAACAAAAGGAAATTAAAGGCATCCAAATCGGCAAAGAAGAAGTCAAACTATCACTCTTCGCAGATGATATGATACTCTATGTGGAAAACCCAAAAGACTCCACTCCAAAACTGCTAGAACTTGTACAGGAATTCAGTAAAGTGTCAGGATATAAAATCAATGCACAGAAATCAGTTGCATTTCTCTACACCAACAACAAGACAGAAGAAAGAGAAATTAAGGAGTCCATCCCATTTACAATTGCACCCAAAACTATAAGATACCTAGGAATAAACCTAACCAAAGAGACTAAGAATCTATACTCAGAAAACTATAAAGTACTCATGAAAGAAATTGAGGAAGACACAAAGAAATGGAAAAATGTTCCATGCTCCTGGATTGGAAGAATAAATATTGTGAAAATGTCTATGCTACCTAAAGCAATCTACACATTTAATGCAATTCCTATCAAAGTACCATCCATTTTTTTCAAAGAAATGGAACAAATAATCCTAAAATTTATATGGAACCAGAAAAGACCTCGAATAGCCAAAGGAATATTGAAAAAGAAAGCCAAAGTTGGTGGCATCACAATTCGGGACTTCAAGCTCTATTACAAAGCTGTCATCATCAAGACAGCATGGTACTGGCACAAAAACAGACACATAGATCACTGGAACAGAATAGAGAGCCCAGAAATGGACCCTCAACTCTATGGTCAACTCATCTTCAACAAAGCAGGAAAGAATGTCCAATGGAACAAAGACAGCCTCTTCAATAAATGGTGTTGGGAAAATTGGACAGCCACATGCAGAAAAATGAAATTGGATCATTTCCTTACACCACACACGAAAATAGACTCAAAATGGATGAAGGATCTCAATGTGAGAAAGGAATCCATCAAAATCCTCGAGGAGAACACAGGCAGCAACCTCTTTGACGTCAGCCACAGCAACATCTTCCTAGGAACATCACCAAAGGCAAGGGAAGCAAGGGCAAAAATGAACTTTTGGGATCAAGATCAAAAGCTTTTGCACAGCAAAGGAAACAGTTAACAAAACCAAAAGACAACTGACAGAATGGGAGAAGATATTTGCAAATGACATATCAGATAAAGGGCTAGTGTCCAAAATCTATAAAGAACTTAGCAAACTCAACACCCAAAGAACAAATAATCCAATCAAGAAATGGGCAGAGGACATGAACAGACATTTCTGCAAAGAAGACATCCAGATGGCCAACAGACACATGAAAAAGTGCTCCATATCACTCGGCATCAGGGAAATACAAATCAAAACCACCATGAGATATCACCTCACACCAGTCAGAATGGCTAAAATTAACAAGTCAGGAAACAACAGATGCTGGCGAGGATGCGGAGAAAGGGGAACCCTCCTACACTGTTGGTGGGAATGCAAGCTGGTGCAACCACTCTGGAAAACAGCATGGAGGTTCCTCAAAATGTTGAATATAGAACTACCCTATGACCCTGCAATTGCACTGCTGGGTATTTACCCTAAAGATACAAACGTAGTGATCCGAAGGGGCACGTGCACCCGAATGTTTATAGCAGCAATGTCTACAATAGCCAAACTATGGAAAGAACCTAGATGTCCATCTACAGACGAATGGATAAAGAAGAAGTGTTATATATACACAATGGAATACTATGCAGCCATCAAAAGAAATGAAATCTTGCCATTTGCGACGACGTGGATGGAACTAGAGGGTATCATGCTTAGCGAAATAAGTCAATCGGAGAAAGACAACTATCATATGATCTCCCTGATATGAGGGAGAGGAGATGCAACATGGGGGGTCGAGGGGGTAGGAGAAGAGTAAATGAAACAAGATGGGATTGGGAGGGAGACAAACCATAAGTGACTCTTAATCTCACAAAACAAACTGAGGGTTGATGGGGGGAGGGGGTTGGGAGAGGGGGTGGGGTTATGGATATTGGGGAGGGTATGTGCTATGGTGAGTGTTGTGAAGTGTGTAAACCTGGCGATTCGCAGACCTGTACCCCTGGGGATAAAAATATATGTTTATAAAGCTGTAAAAAAAAAAAAATTTTTTTTAACATAAATAAATAAATATAATGTAAAGTTTGCCAAACTTCTTTGCCACAAAGCGGTTTTTTACGAGACCACTTAACTTTGCTCCAGTTTTAATACTAGCTTCACTCAATATCATGCTTCTATCAACTTTAAGTGCATCAAATGCTAGGTACTGAGGTTACAAAACTGTACAAAGCAGAATCTCTCGGGATGCCTGGGTGGCTCAGTCAATTAAGCATCTGCCTTAGGCTCAGGTCATGTTCCCAGGATCCTGGGATCGAGTCCCAAATCATCAAGTTCCTTGCTCAGTGGGGAGCCTGCTTCCCCCTCTGGCAGCTCCCCCTGCTTGTGCTCTCTCTCTCTCTGACAAATAAAATCTTAAAAAAAAAAAAAAAAAATCTCTCGCTTTGAGGCAGTCGTAGTCATTCAGCAGAAAGAGACATATGAACAGATAATTGCAATACTACCTGAGTAAGTTTTACAAGAGAGATGAACACAGCATTGTTCAAACACAGTAGTAAAAGCCACTAAGTCAGCCTGGAGGAATATGCAGAGCCTGTTAAGGAGGATTTGACATTTAAATTCATCTGCAGTGAGGTAGTTAGGTTAGTCAATCTGTAAAGTCCCTTCTATTTAAAAAAAAAAAAAAAAAAAAAAAGGGTAGGACAAAAAAATTGAAGGTCATGGAAATCTTGTTTGTCAAAAACGGCTGATGCAGATTATTTCAGTTTGTTGTTTATTAATCTAATCTCTGTACCAAAACCAGAATATTTTACTCATACAATCCTCATCTTCTCTCCCAAACTTGTCCTCTTCCTATATTCCCTTTCTTGGTAAATAGTAATACTATCTAAAACTTAACCTTCCATGGTCAACTAACCACCAATTTCTACTGATTCTACTCCCCAGAGTCTCTGTATTCTACTTCTATCTCCAATAGTTACCATCATCCCTTACATTCGAAGCTTCCAATAGCTTCCAAAAGAGTTTTCTTGCCTCTGAGATTTCTTCTCCCAATCAACCAAGTGTTCACATTATGGCCAAAATGATTTTCCAAAGCACAAATCTGATCACATAACAACCCATCTTAAAAATCACTGAACTGGGGGCGCCTGGGTGGCTCAGTGGGTTAAGTCTCTGCCTTCCGCTCAGGTCATGATCTCAGGGTCATGGGATCGAGCCCCACATATGGCTCTCTGCTCAGCAGGGAGCCTGCGTCCCCCTCTCTCTGCCTGCCTCTCTGCCTACTTGTGTTCTCTGTCAAATAAATAAATAAAATCTTAAAAAAAAAAAAAAATCACTGAACTGCTTCCCATTGTTCTCAGAAGCAGCCCAAACTCTTCAGCATAGTTGCCAATATCTGGCTTGGCTTGCATCCGGCTACCATCTTCAATACAGTCCTCACACTGAGTCTCTTGGAGTTTTCTCAATATACAGTACTCACTCACCATCCTCTGTAGAGCCTTCCAAAACTGCCTCAAAAGAAAATTAGATGACTCTCCAAAGCAATCTTTCAGGACCTTCTGCTTCTCCATTACCATACTCACCACACTATACAGTATTTTAATTACCTGTCTGTCTCCCCCAGGAAGCTGTAAGCTCCTCAAGGACAAAAACTACATCACACATTCTTTTATTTCTTATCTAAAGCAGTATGCCTGCCTGGCACTGACACATACTTCATGCTCGATAAAGATTTGTTGAATGGATGAATAAATGAACAAATGAATGAAGAAACTGCAAAGAAAGAGAAATCCAATGACCGACAATTTGTCATAATATTTAATAGCTACACTACAGAAACCTTTATTCTGTCTACCTATAGCATGACCATATTTAAATCATGAGCCTATCACAGTTAACCTGTTTTCAGAAACATAAAGAAAGGCGGCTATACCATAAATTCAAAATTCAAATGTTTTTTATGATGTCTTCCAGTTTAGACAGTATAAACTTACTATTTAAGTCTTTTTTTAATACATATATAGCAGAATCATGATATCCTATACATTTAAAAAATAAAAATATAACTACATACATACTAGTACATTATTTTCACAGGTAAAACATTGAGTTTGCTTTTTAACGTAAATGAAAGCTGCACTCATCACTGACTCACCGATTCTTTTCCAGCTCATTGTGTGTAGACCTAAAAGGAAAACAAAAAAGACCATTTAGCCACTTGTTGCTAAGGCTATGGAAAGGGGGATTGTTACTGCTATACCACACCCAGCGAATTTCTTTAACAATGCAATATATAGTCAGACTTCTGTAATCTCACTCATCAGGAAGAAACAGTCTACATTCAATAGAACTATTTATTCGGATATGGTGTCTTCAGCTAACAACTAACTCTTCTGACACTGGTGTTTCACTCTTATTTTCATAAAATTAATACTAGCACATGTTCTCTTGCCTACTTCTAATATCCTACATTTTGTTTATCTGTAGATTTTTAATTCAAACATTATCCCATTTTTTTAAAAAAGAAAAATGTACTTCTATGTCCTCTTCTACCTCTCCTTAGTAACTCCTAAACAGAGGGAGAAAAAAGTTTTGGCTAGCACAGAAGCTGGCAGGTTTGCCTTACTGCTAAGTGATACAAATTCAAGCTTTCCTGCCATTTGTGTAAAACATAAAGTTATACAATGAAGAAAATAATATAAATCAAAGAAAATATATCAACAAAATCAAGAAACACACTTTTAAAAGACTGGGAGGATACACCTCAAAATGCTAATAATGGTTATTTTCTTTTTGGGACTATTTTTCATTTTGCTTATCAGTATTTGTTATAATAATACTCATCATCTACTGAACAAGTATAGTGTCTGCTAAACAGTGTGTTAAGCAGTTAACATACAATATTTCATTTTACCCCCAAACAACTCTTGTCTTCTAAGTAAGAATACTTATATTCTTCCTTACATAAGATCTCTGAGCCTCTGAGAACCTCTGAGAGGTGGAGACATGCTCTTGTCCCCAGAGTAGAAGTAGTAGCTTTGATTTAAGCCCAGATCTTTCTTACTCCAAAACCCAAATTCTTTTTTTTTTTTAATTTTTATTTATTTATTTGAGAGAAAGAGAAAGCATGAGCAGGAGGAGGGGCAGAGGGATAGAGAGAGTGATAAGTAGATTTCGCACTGAGCAGGGAGCCCAATGTGGGGCTTAATCCCAGGACTCTAGGATCATGACCTGAGCCAAAGGCAGACACTTAACTGAGTGAGCCACCCAAATGCCCCAAAACCCAAATTCTTTTTTTTTAATTAACATATAATGTATTATTTGCTTCAGGGGTACGGGTCTGTGAATCATCAATCTCAAAATCCAAATTCTTAACTACATGGTGAAGAGAGGTTAGAACACAGAGGCTAAGGCCAGACTGCTGGGGTCAAATAGTGTGTGGCCTAAAGTGCCTTCATTTCTCTGGGCTCAGTTTCCTCATCTGTAAAATAGGAAAAGTGACAGTATGTGTCCTCACATCATTGTTATGAGGAATAAACAACTTTATACTGAAAAGCAAAATATAACAAAGTCTAAAGTTAGCTATTATTAGAATTATGTTACGAGTTCTCTTAAATGAACATGTACTACTTTTACAATAATTTAGCATTAACAATAATAGTAATTTTATATAAGAGAATTTAAGTTCCTGTCACCAGAACTAAAACTTTAATCATTTAATATATCCTGGTTAATGTCAAATGTTTTCAGAATATCACATTACTGATTACTTTAATCTGATTTATTATTCCAGTGGATATTTAAAAATTACATTTCTAAACTTTAACAATAGGAGTGTTTTTGTCAGTCTTATAATTTGTAGAAATTTTACCCACTGTTATAGTTCAAAAGCCAAAAGGCTTCTTTGAGTTACTGTATCCTGTCCACTTTTTGCTTTCTTAATGGTATCATAAGGTCCAAGTGACAGAGGATGAAAAAGACTAATGTTCAATTTCAAGAGATTATCTTAATAAAAGAATTTCTCCCTTAAGAGGTTAAAAAAAAGAAAAGAAAAGAAATTTTTAAGATGCTTCAAGAGTTCAGCCAAATGAACATCAAGGATATGCATAATTCAGATGAAAGAAATCATAAAAACACAGAACTTCTAGTTTAACAGACCCAAGAGCTCAAAACCTAATAAATAAATTACAACCAAATCTCTATCACTACATAATTATTTATAAAAACTTCTTTTTTAAGATTTTATTTATTTATTTGACACAGAGAGAGAGAGAGATCAGAAGTACAGAGATAGAGGGGGAAGCAGGCTCCCTGCTGAGCAGAGAGCCCAATGCGGGGCTCTATCCCAGGACCCTGAGATCATGACCCGACCGGAAGGCAGAGGCTTAACCCACTGAGCCACCCAGGCACCCTTATTTATAAAAATGTTTAAGTTCTTTTTTGTCAAAGTAAACCAGTAAATCAGAAGAGGAAAAGGACATATCTTAAACAGATTTAAAATAAAGAATATTGTTCAAAATTTGAATGGGTATTCAATAATGAAATTCCCCAACCCCTCATAGGAAGTTTTGCTTTAATTGCCTTTATCTGAAGAAAACTTAGAACAAGTGAAACAAACAATGGAATACTAAAGTAAGTAATAAACGGAAACAATCTATTTAGAGAGAGGTAGACTATTTACCATAAACTTTTTCTAAACAGTTTGGAAATCCCACACATGGCCATAAATACAAAAGAATATATACATCCAAAGACAACCAAGTGTTGAATTCCAATATTGTATTAAGCCTATTATCAAAGCTAGCACCAAAAGAACATAATCTGACTCACTGCTGTGAACAAAATTAAAACAGCAGGTTCTACCCACCTCTCTCAGACTTTTATTTATCTTCTTTCTAAAAAAATATAAAATAGCCAAGAATATGAACTTTTCCACCAAACCAAGAATTACATGTCATATTTAGTTATACCACGAGTAACATTTAACATTTTCAAATACCAAGAAACAAAACTGATCATGTATGTACTAATCTTTACCATACTGTCATGATCTTCCAATTTTTAAAAAAAAAATGCATCAGTAGTACTTCTATTTTGATGGCTTTTGTACCTGTAATCTCAAGTCAACAAATACTTTGCTTCTTTAAGACTGTCTTAGGCTACAGGGAATCAAAGATAGTCTCTAGTCAATAAATTTAAGACATGTATAAGAATAATTATAATTCAAGGCAAAATAAACATATGAAGAAAAGTACAAAGTATTGTGGGAGTTTAAAGTAGGCAGAATTCGCTTCCAAATGTGGCTTTCAGGGTAAATCATAGGAAAAGGTAGCATTTGGTATGAATCTTAAATGATGACTATTTGCTACCAGTAGAGGCTGGACCTGGTAGGGAGAGGACATGCCAAGTGGAAAGGAGCGTAAGTAAGTAAAGGGCACAGCTGGCCCACTACTACAAGGTCAACTAATTTTCAATAAAGTGGGAAAGAATACCCAATGGAAAGAAGACCTTGCAACAAATGGTGCTGGGAAAACTGGACAGCTACACACAAAAGAATGAAACTGGATCATTTTCTTACAACATGCACAATAATAAATACAAAATGTATGAAAGAACTAAATATGAGACAGAAAACCATCAAAATCCTACAAGAGAACACAGGCAGTAACCTCTCTGACATCAGCCATAACAACTTCTTATGTCTCCTGAGGCAAGGGAAACAAAAGCAAAAATAAAATACTGGGACTTCATCAAGATAAAAAGCTCTGTATAGCAAAGGAAACAATCAACAAAACTAAAAGTTAACCTTTGGAATGGGAGAAGATATTTGGAAGTGACATATCTGATAAAGGGTTAGTATCCAAAATACATAAAGAACTTCTAAAACAATCTAGTTTTTAAAAAAATGGGCAGAAGACATGAACATTCTTCCAAAGAAGACATACAGATGGCCAGCAGACACATGAAAAGATGCTCAAACATCATTCATCATCAGGGAAATGCAAATCAAAAACTAGAATGAGATATCACCTCACACCAGTCAGAAAGGCTAAAATTAACAGCACATGAAACAACAGATCTTGGCAAAGATACAGAGAAAGGGGAACCCTCTTACATTGCTGGTGGGAATGCAAACCAGTGCAGCCACTCTGGAAAACAGTATGGAGGTTCTTCAAAAAGTTAAAAATAGATTACCCAAAGGATACAAAAATACTGATTCCAAGGGGCACATGAACCCCGATGTTTATAGCAGCATTATCCACAACAGCCAAACTATGGAAAGAGCCCAAATGTTCATCAACTGATGAATGAATAAAGAAGTTGTGATATATGTATACAATGGAATGTTACTCAGCAATAAAAAAAGACTGAAATAGTTCCATTTGCAATGATGTGAATGGGCCTAGAGAGATTATACTAAAAGAAATAAGTTAGAGAAAAGTAAATACCATATAATTTCACTCTTAGATGTAGAATTTAAGAAACAGAACAGATGAACATGGTGGGGAAAGAGAGAGGCAAACCATAAAACAGACTCTTAACTACAGAAAACAAACTGAGGGTTGCTGGAAGGGAGGTGGTAGGGTGATGGGTTAAATCAGTGATGGATATTAAGAAGGGTACTTGTGGGAGCACCCGGGTGGCTCAGTAGGTTAAGCCTCTGCCTTTGGCTCAGGTCATGATCTCAGGACATCGGGCTCTCTGCTCAGCAGGGAGCCTGCTTCCCCCTCTCTCTCTGCCTACTTGTGATCTCTCTCTCTGTCAAATAAATAAATAAAATCTTAAAAAAAAAAAAAGGAGGGTACTTGTGATAAGCACTTGGTGTTCTCTGTAAGTGATGAAGGAATGAATCATTAAATCCTACACCTGAAACCTGTATGTTAACCTGTATGTTAACTAACTGAAATTTAAATAAAAACTTGGGAAAAAAAATAAAATAAAATAAACAAGCAGGGCTATGAAGTCCAAAGCAAAACCAGAGAACAACAATGTATAGGTCATGAAGATCTGTGGTGTTAGAGGAAAAAAGTCCTGAGTCTTAACTCTATCACTCACATTAGCTGTATGACTTGAAACAAATTACTTAACCTCTCTGATTAACAGTTTCCTCATTTGTAAAACGAATAATAACATGTGGCTTGGCTGGATTACTGTGAGAATGAGAGGAAAATATGTAAAAGCATCTAACACATAATAAACATTCAGTAAATGTTTTAGTCATTGCAACTACACTTATTATTTTTAACAAAACTAAAAATATACTATCTAAAACAATTAAGTATACTACATGAGGCAATACATTGATAGATTCTCAACAACACTTGAAATTAGCCTGGAAATAAACAAACAACCATAATGATGAAAAAAGAAACTGAAAGAAAAAAGAAGTATTTCAGTCATTTAGTCAGCTGTGAAAACAGTACAAGGTTAGGGTCTGAGAGAGAGAGAGATGACTAATTACATGTACATGAACAAAATGATGATCCAAACAGTGCTGACAACAAAGGAGTATCACATACTAGTACACTCAGAAACAAACTTTTTGCTTCTCTGAGCCTATTATGTCCAACCAAATCCTTCCAATAACATACCATTGCAATATTCAATTATGGTAAGTTCTCTGTAAGGTTGAGATGTTCTAATAATCCATTGGGTTAGCCCACTTTTCTTCTCCAAATAAAATGCACCTCTGAAAGCAAACACAAATGAATTGTATGCCTTTCAGACACCCTTACTCTGAATTCTTAACAACTTCCAGGGACGGAGAAAAGACATTTCTATCATTTTATCAGTGAATCGCAGGTAACCTTTTTCACAAATAATATCCCTTTAAGAGAGACACGCTAATGAATTCACTATTTGGGAGTCATTATCTCAACCAGATCTGTGACTTTTCACGGACTACAACACAGCTCTAATATATAAACTTTTAATTCTGTAGGGTGTAGTTTGGTGGCAGTCAATGCAATGAAGCAAAGAACTGAAATGGAACAAAACAGTACAGTTTGGCTCAAGAGTAGTGCCACTGTGGAAGAAAACTAAAAGCCCCCATTCCCAGAATTAATATTCTCTTCCAGCAAAAGAAAAGACCTCTCTTTGTTGAGTTAATGAGCAAGCCCCAAATTTGTTAACATTTTTGTTTCACTTGCATTGTGAAATGAACGTTGCCCTCCACATGATGAAAATAACACATTCTCTGAAGCTAAACACGTATCTTCTAATTGTATCCTAAAGTTTATACCTCCTCGACATATACTCAAAAGGCAAGAAAAACAGAAAACCTCAGCCACATCAGCGGTGGGGTCTCTGAATTATATACCTGAAGGGGGCTGATGAGAATAGAGAATTTTTTGCTGCCGGTGGTATAATACAGTGTTCAATAAAGTTTGAAAAACACTGTAATAGAAGATAGATCATGCTAACTGTCAATAAAGTAATTCTTTTTTAAATTAAATTTTACTGAAGTATAATTAATATACAGTGTTAAATTAGTTTCAATACAACATAATGATTCAACAATTCTACACATTGCTCAGTGCTCACCCGGTAAGTGTAGTGACCGAACAATATTATTACAATTTTACTGACTACATCCTCTATGCCATACTCTTCATCTTCAAGATGTATTTTTTAAAGATTTTATTTATGTATTTGAGAGAGAGAGAGAGCGCACGTGCAAGCACACATTCAGGGGTAGGCGCAGAGGGAGGAGCAGACTCCCTGATGAGCAGGGAGCCCAACAGGAGGCTTGATCCCAGGACCCCGAGATCATGACCAGAGCCAAGCGCAGACACTTAACCAACTGAGCCACCCAGGTGCTCCTCACCTTCATGACTTATTAAAGTAATTATTTCAAAAAGATAACTTTGTATATTTATTTCTATCAAAGGTACACATTTCTAAAAACCATTAAAAACAGTAAACCTTGAACATTGCAGGCTTTTAGGAAACCTGCCTTATAAGAAATGTATTGCTTTTTCCTTAAGAATGACAAAAACATAACCACCCCAATAACTAAGGCCACAAAAAAGCAAGTGTCTAAAAAAGATACATAAGAATAACTACAATCAATAAAATTTCTCTCAAAACTTACATAACAAAACTGAATATATATAATCATTATGACTCAGCATCTCCACTCGTTGGCATATACCAAACTAATATATTTTCATCGATGGACATACAAAAGAATACTCATTCTCTTCATACTAGCCAAAAACTGGCAACAAACATTCATCAATAATGGAGTAAATAAACAAACAGTGAAGAACTCATACAATGTGAAACCACAGAGCACTGAAAATGGACAACTATTGTGAAACATGGGTGAATCTTCCTAACTTTAACATAATGTTGAATGAAAAAAGGCATATACACAGAAATATATACAGCATAATTCCATTCATACAAAGTGCAAAACTGGCAAAATTAATTTACGGTATCAAAAGCTAGAAAAGTTGGTTACTTCAGGGAAGGGATGACAGTGACTGGAAAGAGTCAAAGGGAAGAGTTTCTTTTATTTTTATTTTTTTGAAGGTTTTATTTATTTATTTGACAGAGAGAAAGAACAAAACAAGCAGAGGGAAGGGCAGGAAGAGGGAGAGACAGAAGCAGGCTCCCCATGGAGCAGGGAGCCGGATGGGGGACTGGACCCCAGGACCCTGAGACCATGACCCAAGAAGGCAGTTGCTTAACTAACTGAGCCACCTGGACACCCCAAGGGAAGAGTTTCTAAGAAGAGTCTGTTATATTTTATTTCTTTACCTTTGTGAAAATTCATCAAGCTGTACACTTAGAATTTGTATATTTTTCTGCACGTACATTTTCAATAAACAGGAAAAAAAAACTTTTAATTGCATATGAACTGAATTCAGTAAAAAAACAATTCCTTTTTTTAAGACTTTATTTATTTATTTCACAGAAAGAGAGAGCACACGTGCACGCACAAGCAGAGGGATTGGGAGAGGGAGAAGCAGGCTCCCCACTAAGCAGGGAGCCCTGGGATCATGACCCGAGCCGAAGGCAGACAGACGTTTAACCAACTGAGCCACCCAGGTGCCCCAACAATTCTTTTTTTTTTTTTTTTTAAAGATTTTATTTATTTATTTGATAGAGAGATCACAAGTAGGCAGAGAAGTAGGCAGAGAGAGAGGAGGAAGGAGGCTCCCGCTGAGCAGAGAGCCCGATGTGGGGCTCGATCCCAGGACCCTGGGATCATGACCTGAGCCGAAAGCAGAGGCTTTAACCCACTGAGCCACCCAGGTGCCCCAACAATTCTTATTTCAAATGTAGCAAACAACTAATTTAAGCATCTGATAAATCTTTTGGCTCGCTACATAAGCATGCCTAAATCATTTACTTTGTAAAGCCTAATTTTCAATAAGTTTATAACTATTAAAATTACACAGAGTAAATTTTCTAAGTAAGAACTAAGAACCAAGTATGTTCTCTCTAAGCACAATGAAATTAAGTCGGAAATCAAAAATAGTTAAGATAACTAGAAAAACAATAATATTTGGAATAATATTTGGAAGGTAAGCCACAAATCAAAAAACAAAATGCAGAGAAATTAGAAAATATTCTGAGTGAAAATAAAAACACGACATACCAAATTTGTTGGATGTAGCTAAAGCAATGCTCATACAATAATGTTTAACTTTAAATTCTATTACAAAAAAAAAAGGTTCAAAATCAGTGGTCTAAGTTTCACCTTAAGAAGCTACAAAAAGGGCGCCTGGGTAGCTCAGTGGGTTAAGCCTCTGCCTTCGGCTCAGGTCATGATCTAGGGGTCCTGGGATCGAGCCTCACATCAGGTTCCCTGCTCAGCAGAGAGCCTGCTTCTCCCTCTCCCTCTGCTGCTCCCCCTGCTTGTGCTCTCTCACTCTGTGTCAAATAAATAAATAAAATCTTTTAAAAAAAGAGAAGAAGCTTCAAAAAGAAGAGCAAATTAAGTAAGTCACGGGTTAAAGAACAGATCACAAAGAAATCAGAACATGTCTTCAGAAGGATGATAAAGAAAATGCAAGATATCAAAATTTGTTTGATGCAGCTAAAGCAGTATTTCAAGAGAAATGTTTAGCTTTAAATCCTTATGCTGGGGGTGGAGTCTAAAATCAATGATCTGAGATTCCACTTTTAGAAGTTAGAAAAAGAAGCAAACTAAACTGAAAAAAGTTCAGCAATGGTTCTCAGCTATGGGCTATTTTGCTCACCAGCAGATATCTGACAATGTCTGTAGACATTTTCTGTTATTAAAATGAGGGTATCACTGGCATTTTGTGAGGAGAGGTCAAGGACTATGATGCTCAAGACAGAATTATCTGGCCAAAATTGCCCATAGTGCTGAGGCTGAGAAACTCTGAAGTAGAGGAAAGAAATAATAAAGCCAAGAAGAGGAATAAATATAATAAGAAACAGGAAGCAACAGAGAATATCAGTAACACCGAAAGTTGACTTTTTAAAAAGTCAGCAAAAGTGACAAACTTCTAAGACTGGTGAAGAAAAAAAAAAGATAAAAATTACTAATACAAACAAAGAAGTAATATCAGGATGAAAGTGCATATCATTATAGATCCTATACACATTACAAGGATGATAAGAGAATATTATAAACTTTATGCCAATAAATTCAAACAACTTAGATGAAATGGACAAATTTCTTTTTTTTTAAGATTTTATTTATTTATTTGACAGAGAGAGAGAGAGATCACAAGTAGGCAGAGAGGCAGGCACAGAGGTGGGGGGTGGGGGGGAAGCAGGCTCCCTGCTAACCAGAGAGCCTGATGCGGGGCTTGATCCCAGGACCCTGGGATTATGACCTGAGCCGAAGGCAGAGGCTTAACCCACTGAGCCACCCAGGCGCCCCATGACTGCAAAGATTTTTAAATAAAAACTCTGGAATGTGAGGCTCAGGTGACCTTCCTGGTTAGTAAATACATGAACGTGCCAGGAAGGGAATGCATCTTGATTCCACAGGAAAATGACATAGAAGCTCCATGTTCACAACTCTCCCAGACTTTGCCCCATATTTCTCTTCATTTGGCTGGTCCTGATTTCTATTATTTATAATACAATTTGTAATCATAAGTATAGTGCCTTCCTGAGTTCTCTGAGGAGTTCTAGTAAATTATCAAACCTGAGGGGATTAAGAACCCCTACATTTGTAGCCAGTTAGTCAGAAGTTAGCCAGTTAGTACAGCTGGCATCTATGGTGAGGACAGTCATGTTGAGAACTGCACCCTTAAACTTGTGGACATGGTGCTAACTATGGGTGGTTGGTGTCAGTATCACAAAATATACCATGACCACAAAGAGTTTTATTCTAGGAATGCAAGACTGATTTAAGATTCAACAAAAATACCGATCAATGTAACTGACCGCATTAACAAAATAATTTGAAAAATACAGGATAATCTCAATAAATGCAGAAGTACATTTAACAAAATTCAGCATCTATTCATGATTAAAAAAAAAAAAAAAACTCAGTAAATTAGGAAAGAAAGGAATTTCCTGAACCTGTGAAAAGGCATCTACAAAAAATACAACTATCATACTCAATGGTGAAAGAGAATGCAAGTTTTCTCAAGATTAAGAACAAGGAATAATTCACTCTCACCATTGCTCTTCAGCACCATAGTAGAGGGCTCACCAATGAAGTAAGGCAGAAAAAAGAAACATCATATACAATGCAAATGTAAAATGGAAGTAAAAGTCTGTACTGCAAACAACATCATTTATTATCTATTTAGAAAATCCTAAGGAATATACAAATTATTAGAACTAATTTAAGAAATTCAGTGGCCGGGGCGCCTGGGTGGCTCAGTGGTTAAGCCTCTGCCTTCGGCTCAGGTCATGATCTCAGGGTCCTGGGATCGAGTCCCATATTGGGCTTTCCCCTCTGCAGGGGGCCTGCTTCCTCCTCTCTCTCTCTGCTTGCCTCTCTGCCCGCTTGTGATCTCTCTCTGTCGAATAAATAAAATCTTTAAAAAAAAAAAAAAAAAGAAATTCAGTGGCCATTTATAATAGCATCAAAGATTAATAAATACCTAAGGATAAATTTAACAAATTATATACATTATTCATATTCTGAAAAAATACAAAACATTGCTGAACTATGAAAACATCCAAATAATTGAGTAAATGAAGAGACATACCATGGTCATGAATCAGAAGATTCAAGACTGTTCAGATGTGTGAAGTCTCTCTAAATTAATCTATAGATTCAATACAATCCCAATCAAGATTCTAATAGGCTTTATTGTAGAAACTGACAAGGAGATTCTATAACATATGCTAAAGTGCAAAAGACCTGGAATAGGCAAAAGAACTTCTGAAAAAGAAGAACCACACTGGAAGACCTACTGATTTCATGACTTATTTAAAAAAAAAGGGGGGGCGGGTGCCTGGGTGGCTCAGTCAGTTTAGGTGTCTGCCTTTGGCTCAGGTCATGATCTCTGGGTCCTGGGTCCTGCTTAGCGGGGAGTCTGCTTCTTGCTCTCTCTCTGCCCCTGCCCCCTGCTTGTGTGTGTGTGCACGGTCTCTCTTGCTCTTTCGCTCAAATAAATAAAATCTTTAAAAAAAAAAAAAAAACCCTTGGGCGCCTGGGTGGCTCAGTGGGTTAAGCCGCTGCCTTCGGCTCAGGTCATGATCTCAGGGTCCTGGGATCGAGTCCCACGTCGGGCTCTCTGCTCAGCGAGAAGCCTGCTTCCCTCTCTCTCTCTGCCTGCCTCTCCGTCTACTTGTGATCTCTCTCTGTCAAATAAATAAATAAAATCTTTAAAAAAAAAAAAAAAAAACCCTAAGTAATGAAGACATTGTGGTTTTGGAATAAAAATAAATATTTTGAAAAAAAAAAAAAAGGAAAAAAAAATTTTGATCACTGGACCAGAGACTCACACATATGTGGTCAATTGATTTTTTACAAAGATCCTAAGGAAATTCGATGAGAAAGTAGTCTTTACAAAAAAAAAAAAAAAAAAAGTATTTGCCAAAAAATGAACATTAGCCCTCACTTCACACCTTCTACAAAAATTAACTCTAAATGAAACTTAGATCTAAATATGAAACCTAAAACTATAAGACTGCTAGGGGAAAACAAGAGAAAATCTTTCATGATTTTGAATTATACAGAGATTTTTAGGACATTAGAATCACAAATAATAAAAGACAAACATTATAAACTGAACTTCATCAAAATATGCAACTTTGGTTCTTCAAAAGACACTGTTAAGAAAATGATAGAGGCACGGGCGCCTGGGTGGCTCAGTGGGTTAAGCCGCTGCCTTCGGCTCAGGTCATGATCTTAGGGTCCTGGGATCAAGTCCCGCATCGGGCTCTCTGCTCAGCAAGAGGCCTGCTTCCCTCTCTCTCTCTGCCTGCCTCTCTGTCTACTTGTGATCTCTGTCAAATAAATAAATAAAATATTAAAAAAAAAAAAGAAAAAGAAAATGATAGAGGCAAACCCTAAATAGGAGAAAACATTCGCAAAACACATATGTAATAAAGAACTTGTATCCAGAATTTACAAAGAACTCTTTTTTTTTAAGTCTTTGTATATTTTAGATAAGTCTTTTTTTTAGATGTTATTTGTTTATTGGGGTGAGGTGAGGGGGCAGAGGAAGAGAGAGGGTATTTCAAGCAGACTCTGGGCTGACTGAGCCCCTTGACACGATCTGAGCTGAAACCAAGAATCTGATACTTGGCCGACTAAACCACACCAGTGCTCCCAGAATTTACAAAAGAACTATTTACAGCTCAACAAGAAAACAACTCAAAAGAAAAAAGGTAAAAAATATCATTGGATACTTCACCAAAGAAGATATATCAATAGCAAATAAGCCCATAGAAAGATGCTCAAGATCACTAGTTATAAGGAAAACGCTATCTAATCCACAAGTTATTCTGACACACCCACTAGAAAGGCTAAAATTTAAAAGACTGACAATACCAAGTGCCAACCAGGTTGTGGAGTTACTGGAAGTCTCCTACACTGCTAGTCAGAATATAAAATGGTACATGGGGCGCCTGGGTGGCTCAGTGGGTTAAGGCCTCTGCCTTTGGTTCGGGTCACGGTCCCAGGGTCCTGGGATCAAGCCTTGCATCGGGCTCTCTCATCAGCAGGGAGCCTGCTTCCTCCTCTCTCTCTCTGCCTGCCTCTCTGCCTACTTGTGATTTCCATCTGTCAAATAAATAAATAAAATCTTAAAAAAAAAAAAAAGGATATAAAATAGTACAGATACTTTTGGGAATGGTCTGACAATTTCTTTAAAGTTAAATATATATTTACTATATGACCTAGAAATTCCATTCCTAGGTATTTATCTAAGAAAAAATGAAAACATACATCCACAAAAGACCTGTCCATGGAAGTACATGGAATCTTTACTTATAACAGCTAAAAACTATATGCAACCTGAATGTCTATCAACTGGTGAATGGATAGACAAACTGTGGTAGATCCATACAATGGATTATTACTCAGCAATATAAAACATTGCTGAGTAATTATTATTATTATTATTAAATTATTACTCAGCAATATAAAATTATTAAATTAAATTAAATTATTAAATTAAAAATTATTAAATTATTACTCAGCAATATAAAAATATGAACTACTGAAACAGAAAAACTGAATCTCAAAAAACACTATGCTAAATGAAAAGAGTTTGACACAAAAAGAGTATATACATGATTCCACTTACATGAAACTCTAGAAATGCAAAACTGCAGTGACAGAAAATGTGTAAGAAGTTGCCAGGTCCAAGAGGCAGAGATAGAAAACTGACTGCAGAGAGGCACAAAGTAATGTTCTGAGTTGATAAACATGCTCTTTATTATAATTTTGCTGGAGGCTGCATGACTGTATACATATGTCAAGTCACTGAATTATACACTAAAAACTGGGGAATTTTATCGTATGGAAATTATATCCAAATAAAACTTATTTTTCAAAAAAGTAATAAAACTCAGGGCGCCTGGGTGGCTCAGTGGGTTAAAGCCCCTGCCTTCAGCTCAGGTCATGATCCCAGGGTCCTGGGATCAGCCTCGCATTGGGCTCTCTGCTCAGCGGGGAGCCTGCTTCCTCCTCTCTCTCTCTCTCTGCCTGCCTCTCTGCCTACTTGTGATCTGTCTGTCAAATAAATAAATAAAATCTTTAAAAAAAATAAAATTTAAAAAAAGTAATAAAACTTATCCAGAAATTGAGGCAATATTCTACTGTACCATAAAGTACTCAAAAAAATGAGAATAAAATGTCAATTCTTTATTGTGGGAGACTAATAATATAAATTACCAGAAAAAATAAAATTTAAAAACCTCATTCCTCTGAGAAATATCTATATTTATGTGTACTTGAAAAAAATTTTCATTTCCAGCATACAATTAATCTGCTGTTAGTGAAGAATACAGTCAAGTCTCATCTTCCATAACAGGAAATCAATAACATAACAGGAAATCAGATAATAAGCAGAATAAGCTTATTTAAAAAAAATTTTTTTAAAGATTTTATTTATTTGGAGAGAAAGAAATAGAGCAGGGGAGGGGCAGAGGGAGAATTTCAAGCAGACCCTACACTAAGCACAGAGCCTGACATGAGCTTGATCTCATGACCCTGAGATCATGACCTGAGTAGAGATTAAAAGTCAGATGCTTAACTGACTAAGCCACCCAATGACTCTCAGAATAAGCTTCTTATTTAGAAATAAGTAAGGAGGGGCACCTGGCTGGCTCAACTGGAAAAGCTTGCAACTCTTGATCTCAGGGTCATGAGGTCAAGCCTCATGTTAGGTGCAGAGATTACTTAAATAAGTAAAAACTTAGAAAGAAAAGAAAAAGAGAAAAGGAGAAAAAAGGAAAAGAAGTAAGAAAGCAAACAGCCAATGAACTGCGAAATCACTGAAGTGGTGGCCTCTAGGAAGTAGAAACTGGAAGGGGAAAGATGAGGCAGAGGAATGTTAATCTTCTTTATAAGTCATTTAGTATTAGCGGAGTCTTACAACTATATACATCTCCTACTTTTTTTTGAAATGTTAAGAATTTAAAATAAAAAGTAACTACTTCACTTTCTATTCTTAGTAGTGCCAGAAACTAAGAAGCATCTAATACATACTAAAGTTACACATTACTCATGAAATCATCACTTTTTAGGTGAGAGAATAATGTTAAAAACCAGAATTTTGAAAATTAAAATTATTGCTCTTAAGCATACTTCCAAAAGTTAAAACAGGACATTTAATTTTGATAACACGTAATACATGATAACACAGAGGAACATTCTAAAAACCTTTAAAAATGCGGAAGTATCAGTGATTTCCTAAATCTCTTGACTTCCAAATTATAATTTGATATTTTAGGATAGGGTCAGGCATGAAATAAATATTCAGGGGTGCCTGGGTGGCTCAGTGGGTTAAGCCTCTGCCTTCCTCTCAGGTCATGATCTCAGGGTCCTGGGATGGAGCATCGGGCTCTGTGCTCAGCAGGGAGCCTGCTTTCCCCCTTCTCTCTGCCTTCCTCTCTGCCTACTTGTGATCTCTGTCAAATAAATAAAAATCTTAAAAAAAAAAAAAAAAGGACAGTAGCCTTTTAAATATTCATTAGGTACTTTGGAGGGAAAATAAATGAACGGTACCATAATTAACAGCATTAATTATATAAATATAAAGCCCATTTTTTTTTAAAGATCCCAAGTTTTATTCTTAATATGTCCCACTCTTCCCTATAGTACTAGAAGCAGACGCACAGAGATGTTACACATGTATTTCAAAGAATCTTACTGTCTAAGGCAAGTACATCACACAGAAAACAGATTCTCAAAGGAAGTAAGGGAGGAAAGGCTGCCAGGGTAGCTGAATCTCCTTGCTTTGGTAGCTGCAGAATGGAGGGGGTATCTTTTTCCAACCAGCTACACTCCCTACTCCTAACCCCATAATGGTTCTTTTCAAGTTCTGAAGGCCTCATTGTCTAATATTCATTCATTCCACCTTTAGTTCTTTTAAGCATCCATCACACGTTCAAGACTCTTCTTATCTTACTGCAATAAACAGCAACAGGCAATTTTTTTAAACAATTTTACTGAGGTATAATTTGCATACTATAAAATTCACCCTGGGGCGCCTGGGTGGCTCAGTGGGTTAAAGCCTCTGTCTTGATCCCGGGGTCCTGGAATGGGTTACACTGAGCCACCCAGGTGCCCCTAGAAGTCTGAATTTTAAATTGTAACTTCTGTGCATTGACCGTTCAGCAAAGACTACAGAAAGCAATCCTAGCAGATTCAGTAGTAACAAAAATATATTGTCCAGAGTTTTTGTGAAATATGAAGATCACTTTTTTTCTGTTGTTCATGTTGAAGATACATACTCCCACACAAGATTATGGTAATCAAAATTTAAAACCTCAAAATTCTCTCTCTGCCTGCCTCTCTGCCTACTTGTGATTTCTCTCTGTCAAATAGATAAATAAAATCTTTAAAAAAAAAAAAAAGGGGGCGCCTGGGTGGCTCAGTGGGTTAAGCCGCTACCTTCGGCTCGGGTCATGATCCCAGGTCCTGGGTTCAAGCACCGCATCGGGCTTTCTGCTCGGCAGGGGGCCTGCTTCCTCCTCTCTCTCTGCCTGCCTCTCTGCCTACTTGTGATTTCTCTCTGTCAAATAGATAAATAAAATCTTTAAAAAAAAATAAAATAAATAAAACCTCAAAATTTACATTTCTTCTAATACCACATTTAAAATTACTACATTTTACCCTCTAGTTTCTTATTGCATAAAAAGGTTATTTACAGTTCCTTGAAGAGAATCCTAATTGTCCCTGTCTAATTAATCAAAATAAGAATAAAGGAAAATCAGTTGTTTTATCAAAATACGTTGACTGAGACTAAAATTACACTCTTTGGGCATCTGAGTGGCTCAGTCAGTTATGTGCCTGCCTTTGGCTCAGGTCCTGATCCCAGGGTCCTAGGATCGAGTCTTGCATCAGGCTCCCTGCTCCATGGATAGCCTGTTTCTCCTTTGCCTCTGACTCTCTGTTTCTCATGAATAAATAAAGAAAATCTTTAAAAGTGAATAAATAGGGGCTCCTGGGTAGCTCAGTGGGTTAAAGCCTCTGCCTTCGGCTCAGGTCATGATCCCAGGATCCTGGGATCTAGCCCCGCATCAGGCTCTCTGCTCAGCAGGGAGCCTGCTTCCTCCTCTCTCTCTGCCTGCTTCTCTGCCTACTTGTGATCTCTGTCTGTCAAATAAATAAATAAAATCTTTTAAAAAAAATGAATAAATAAAATAAAATTATGTCCTTCTATAATTTAAAAATGCCCATTTCAATGGCTTCAAAGCTCTCATCATGTGGCCTCCACAAATGGTGTTTACATAGTGTTTTCAAAAGACTATCGAAAATATTTTCCATAATAAAGAAATGTAAGGAAATCAATACCACACAGAAATCTTTTTATCTAACATCATAAAGCTAAATAAAAAGAAAACCCACACTTTTCCCCTGAAATGTATATACTAACATTTATAACAAAATTGTCCACCAAACCAAATATTTTTTTTTTAAGATTTTTTATTTGTTTATTTGACAGAGAGAGATCACAAGAAGGCAGAGAGGCAAGCAGAGAGAGAGAGGGAGAAGGAGGCTCTCTGCCCACCAGAGAGCCGGATGCAGGGCTCGATTCCAGGACCCTGGGACCATGACCTGAGCTGAAGGCAGAGGCTTTTAACCCACTGAGCCACCCAGAAAAGCACCATAAGCTCCTCTATCATAGGGAGGCATGTTCCGTGTACATTGTATAAGTTCAGTAAATTTGGTTACTAATTACCTTTAAGAAAGCAGTTTCAGTAACTAGTGAAAAAGGAAGCAAATTGCAAAAGTTGAAAAAGCACTGGTGGGAAAGCCTTAAAGCGGCAGATGCAGACGACGCATTTCAGGCAGAGCAGAAAAGGAGAGTGCTAACACATAGATTTCAGGTTACGGTCACGAAGTCTTACTTTTTAAGTAAATTCTTGCCAAGGGTGTTTGCTGATCCCAGAGAAACAAATCCCAGAGCTCTGTCTTATTTCCTAATTCTATTTTTGCAAGTTACCTTGCTTGCCAGTCCAGTTTCCTCAACAAAAAAAGTAAGGAAAATATTTTCATTTTACCTCACAGAACTGTTCTGAAATTCAAAGGAGGTAACAACGTACATTAAAGGGCTTTATAGACAAGTAGTACATTAAATGCAAGGTGTTACTATTTTTACTATTATTGAAGATGGATCCTACCCTTTGACCCAAGAATTCTAATTCTTCATGTTTATCCTAAGGATCTAGGTAGACAAATGCACAAAGCTATCTGCAAAAACATGTTCTGAATAGCCCTATTTTAAATGAAAAAAATCTAAAAAGAACTTAAATCAATGGGTGACTGGCTTAACAAATTATCATATACCCATGAAACAGAATATCATGCTATAATTAAAAATGATTTAACAGATGTGTATGAACATGAAAACCTCTTTACCCCTGCTTTATAAGAGGTTCCACTTTTGAGATGCCTTCCTTCATCTATCAAACTTAATCAGGTCCTCCCTGTTATACTCCTCATAGGATCATCTATTCCTACATTAAACTCATCACAGTTTGAAATAATACATTTATATGTTTACTTGACAACATGTGTTTTCTTCATTATATGGTAATGAAGATGGTGCACACATACACACACACTCTTGCTCTCTCTCACACACACACACTCCTATATACATATGCAGGGGGAGGAAAAGCTGCCAATATTTTAAAATGTAAAAAGCCAAAATGAAAAATAAAAACAATCTAACAAAAAATATGTATGCTTATATTAATTACATCAGCATTATCAACCACAAATAGGATCTGGAAATACATTTTGTCAAATGATACCATCAAAGCTCTGTGATTAAATTAGTATCTGGAAAACTATCTTTACTTAAGAAGTGACAAAGAATCATCCTATATCCAAAAGAAAGCAATGCTGTTTCCTTTGTAAGGAGAAATCTAGAAGAAAAAGCTTTCTTCAGGTCAATGGTGTCCTCTGGTTAGAATGATGCATATTCTGCTGAAAATCCAGCTTGATATTAAAGCAACCACCACCTATAGCTAAATAAGTATCTCTTACCATCTTGGGCCACATGAGTTTTAATCATAAAATGAGTGATAATATCTTACCTTCATAAAGCAGAGAACTACACCAAATGAAATCCTGAATTCCCTTTTTATAATTTGTGATCTTCCACATCATGTATTCAGTATTCTGGGAAAAGGCCACTAATCAAACAGGAACAGAAGCAGCTGTCCTACTGACTTACAAGGCATGATCGTCAAATCTCCTTGAAACATACTTCCATAAGGGAATATGTCCTTTAGAAACTCTGCACAGCAAACTTATGCTTCCATGAAGCATTTAATAGAAAGTCTGAGTTTGTTTAGCGAGGTATATAAATAATTCTTAAGAATTTTTCATTTAAACAGTTTTAAGGAAAGACAGAATATCACAGAAAACATCACACAGGAGGTGTTAATCACTCAACATTTGAAAATACTGAAGAACGATACTAACATCACAAAAAGTTTAAATGTTACTAATCTCTACTTTTGTCCTGATACTCTAGGAGTTATCGATTTGACAGAGACTCAGAAACTATTTCTTTATATAGAAAATTTGAAAAGCATAGAATAGTAAAGAGAAATTTCACAATAAAAAAAAGGTTTCGGGGTGCCTGGGTGGCTCAGTGGGTTAAAGCCTCTGCTTTCAGCTCAGGTCATGATCCAGGGTCCTGGGATCGAGTCCCACATTGGGCTCTCTGTTCAGCAGGGAGCCTGCTTCCCCCTCTCTCTCTGCCTGCTTCTCTGCCTACTTGTGATCCCTGTCTGTCAAATAAATAAATAAAATCTTAAAAAAAAAAGGGGGGTTTAATTCAACTATTCAGTGAACTAACAGGTACGTATTTAAGATTAAAAACAGAAGATATAACAAATTTCAAATTACTGCTACTGGAAAAAAAAATCCTCTACAAAAGACAACCAAAAAGGCTTTAAAGTTGAAAATACAACAATACAATCATTCCCTCTAAGACTAAAACATTTCATGATTCTGTAGTTTAAGAATAGTTAAACTAGGGGTGCCTGGGTGGCTCAGTGGGTTAAAGCCTCTGCCATCAGCTCAGGTCATGATCCCGGAGTCCTGGGATCGAGCCCCATATCGGGCTCTCTGCTCATCAGGGAGCCTGCTTCCTCCTCTCTCTCTCTCTCTCTCTCTCTGTCTGCCTGCCTCTCTGCCTAATTGTGATCTCTGTCAAATAAAGAAATAAAATCTAAAAAAAAAAAAAAAAAAAGAATAGTTAAACTAAAGCTTTATAAGCAAAAGGAAAAGCTGTTTTGTTTTCTAATGTCCTCAATCCTAGCCAAAGGAATTGAAATGTGGCTGCTCTTGTGAGATTCTTTAATAGCCAAAGGATACCAAATAAATTAAATTTTTCGTCAACTTAAAATTCAAACATAAATTGGTACTTACTATTACCTTCTACATCACCTTAAAACAACTCAATTACTAAGTGTCATAGGCTCATACCAACATTTATTGCCAATATTTGACAGACTTATGGTTCTGGCAGGGCAGGTAGGTTTTAATATTTTAATTTCATGACTGGAAGACAGTGAGTGTTTTTTAAAATTAACTGCAGCATTCTATAGTCTACTATAATATACTTATATACTATACTATAATATACTGTAATACCCATTTAAAAGAACTGGCAATTAGAGATTTTTATTCTTCAAATACTACATATTATCTTCCTTTCCAAATATATTATCATTAACATTCTTTAGAATACAATGTAATCAGGGGCACCTGGGTGGCTCAGTGAGTTAAAGGCTCTGCCTTCTGCTCAGGTCATAATCCCAGGATCCTGGGATCGAGCCCCGAATCGGGCTCTCTGCTCAGCGGGGAGCCTGCTTCCTCTCTCTCTCTGCCTGCCTCTCTGCCTACTTGTGATCTCTGTCAAATAAATAAATAGAATCTTTAAAAAAAAAAAAAAAAAGAAGAAGAAGAAGAATACAATGTAATCAGAGTTTGCCAAAGCAGGAGTTGCATAATGTCTCCTTCCATACAGCACAAAAGAGAAATGTAGTTCCACAGAGGGCAATCTACCTGGAGTTTGAAAACCTTCCATTTTTTAAGAAACACCTACGACGTGCAAGGCATTGTGATAGACACCGGGGATGGATCCTTAAGCAGAAGAGATTCAACTTCTGCCTTCATGGAGTTTTTAGCCCAATGAATGAGACATGAATTTATCAATCAGAGAACTGCATTTCTACAAACTATGATAAACACCATGAAGGAAAAGTAGGGGTGCCATCATGTGAACACCTAATCTACTTTGCCTGATGAGAAAAGGCTTCCCTGAAGAAGTTATGACTGAGTTGAAGTAAGAGTGTTATTAGATAAGGACAACTTACTTGGCAAAGGGGAAAGAACAGAGTATGTGCAAAGACCTTGAAGTAGGAAGAAACATGGTGTATTGAAGGAAGAAAGAAAGCTTGCCAATATAATGCGTCAGAATTGTATATGGGCCAGGCGTAGTTGCATGGATACCAGTTAGGAGGTTATAACAGGTCTCCAGGTGAGAGATAGATGGTATCTCATTAGGAGGGAAGTAATGAAGATAAGGAAAAAGACAGCAGATTCAAGAAATATTTAGGAGGAAATCAGTGTTACAATGAAGCCAGGCAGAGTAGTGTTAGTAGAGTTTTAAAGATGACAGATCTTGAAATTTTTCAGTTGTGAGACCAAACAGTAAAAAACTGGGAATTTGAACTTATGTGAGGCTCCTCAATGAGCCAGAGAGCAACGCACCCAGGTTTTCTAACAGCAGTAACATCTTAGGAAGGGTGATTTTTAGGAAATGTGCCAGAAGGCCATAACCAAGACCACAGTAAATTCAACCAGGTATTTAAAAAATAATTAAATACTACAGGTCCCACTTCTGAGCTGTCAGTTAGAAGGATACCAAATGATAAAATTACTGGGATTTTCAAGGTACATGCTTGTAACATCACATTATATCACTTGTTTTCTCTCCTTTGTACTTCTGTAAAAATAAGATTTCTAAACATAATATTAGGAGCTAACATTCAGCATAAGCTTAAAAAACAACATTTCCTATCAGGAAGATCATATTATACCTGAGAATATTAGGGGGGAAAAGCCAACATTATATCTGAAAGATGCTACGACGTCAGGGAAACAAATGTCATGACAAACAAGATATCAAGGTCCAAGATGCATACTAGTAACAGCAACTTCCACAAAAGTACCTTTTTGATCAGGAAAATAAGACAGATACGCCATAATTCTATTACCTTCTTTGTTTCAGAAGACCAGTAAATGGAAAATTTTTACAAGTCTTTCTTTCTGCTATATGTAACCAATGTAATAAAATGTCTACTAAATCCAGTAATAGGCCTCAAGTTATCAGAAGCCCATAAAGTCTCCTTCAAATGGACTAACAACCCCATTTCTCACATATCCCTGCACTGGAATTTGATCCTTGGCTCCTCTATCCCATGAAGCAGAAGTTTTAACAAACGGTAAGGAAAAATAATTTCTAGTGTTTCACTTTAACATACTAATTCTCATCTATAGGCCCCAGTCTAAACCCCACACATGGGTGGACCTTAGTATATTCTAAAATCTGTTTCTTTCTCTCTCTTTTTCTTTCCTTCTTACTACTTATATTCCTATGAAAAATTATCTTCCTTAGCCTTGGGTGGTCCAATGTATACGTAATTATTTTCCCATGGGTACTGTAAGAACATGGCATGCCTGTAGTTTTACAAATTTCTGATATGTTACACTAAAACATACAATAATTAGCACTGTGGTCCCATACACAATAGTAAAATCCTAACAGGAACCCTACCACGAAACAGAAACACCACTTAGTCAAAACCCCAAGCTGAGCAAAGTTTAAGTCAACAGATGACAAAGACTTATTAATGACCTATAACTGGTAAAATCTAGAAATGTATATCTTATTTATGCATCTATAATCCTTGAATTGTTAGTAATGAGGCTGCCTCTGCAATGATGGAATGGTATACTGAATAACTAATATTGTAACTGATCTCTAGAACTGTCAATAAATCAGTGTCACAGAACTTCAGGGGAGAAAGGGACCTTGGTAAATTAATGTAGCCCATCCCTTCATTTTATAGATGAGAAGAGGGATGAAGAGAAAATGTAATAAGATCATTTACCTGATTTCTACAAAAGAGGAAATACTCAGTAAATATTTGTAGCATGACAAAACCCAGGTCTGGTTTCCTGATACTCTCTGCATGTCTCTAAATTTAAAAAAAAAATTTTTAAACCTTTTTAAATCTATACATGGATTGAATTTGAATTCTTGAAATATAGATCCTAATAGAAACAGTGAAGAACAAGAAAATTGAAATTTATTTGTATAAATGCTATGTATCATATTACATATTTTCATTCCAAACCTATCATATCATAGAAAAACCCCCTCTAGACCCACACATAAACATAAATACAGCATAGTAAGGGGTGCCTGGGTGGCTCAGTCATTAGGCATCTGCCTTCGGCTCAGGTCATGGTCCCAGCATCCTGGGATCGAGCCCCGCGTGGGGCTCCCTGCTTGGTGGGAAGCCTGCTTTCCCTCTCCTAGTCCCCCTGCTTGTGTTCCCTCTCACGCTGTCTCTCTCTCTCTGTCAAATAAATAAATAAAATCTTTAAATAAATAAATAAATACAGCATATTAAGCTTATAGCTATTTTTATAATTTTAAAAATTAAGTTTAAAAAACACAGAATAGTCCTACTGAAAAAGCCAAAAAAGGAAACTCACAGCTTTAAAGATGAGTCAAAGAGGGAAGAGTGAATCCTAGTTTCGCCTCAGCAATGTCAAAAATGCAGAGTGGGAAGATCCAACCTTTCCAGCTCTAATTATTATCTATAGGAGCCTCAAGTTTCCTGCATCTATTAGTAAGAGCTCCAATTCCAGCTCTTTTCCCAACCTACTTCCCCAAGTGACTACCTAACTACCTGTCTGGAGTTCCCCATACTCATCAGGCAACCTTAGTTTCCCAGAGATTGCTCTGTGTTTCTCCAAAATAAATTCTTACATTCTCTAGACAAAGCTTTGGGGAATCAGGAAAAGAGGTCTCATTTAATTCCTCTTATAAATGGAAAAAACAGCGTCTATTGGTTTTAAGATGGCCTTCTGAAAACTTCCTATGAGTTGAATCATTCGAATTCCCTGGCTTTCTGGGGCAAAACACTGAAAAGACAGCCAGGCACTACCAAAAGTCTTCAAAAAATGCAAGTCAACTATGTCTGAGTACATCCAGACAAGCATTTCCTAGGGAACCCTTTGGACTGAAAAATAAGCATCTTCATTCTTTTTCTGTTTTGTTTTGTTTTGTTTTTCTTTAAAATCTCCCTTACCAACTCTGTCTTATCAAATAAGAGACACAACTTTCATAGCATGGTCTTCCCTTTCACCCTTAAACAACAAACAGACCAGGCCCACTAACTTTCTACTTCAACCAAATATTTTTATTCCCTCAACAAAACCCTTGATTCTGCTTTATATCCTGCCTGAGCTATTTCTGGCATTTAAAAATTCTTCTTGGATCATCCAAGTTTAAAGCTGGACTAAGATTACTTTTAGCATGTGGTTGCATGCATGGACACATGTCAGGTTTCACTTTATTGTCCCTCTCAGTCACAGACGTCCCCACTTAATAAACCCAGCAAGAACTCTCTGGTTTTCCTTTGGATTCTACTCCTGCCCTTCCCCACAAACTCAGGTTATGATATCTAGACTGTATTAGTTTAAAAGGGCCAAATCTCCAGGGATGGTGGTAAAGGAACTCATTTGACTAATCAGTGTTGCTCCAGACTTGGTGTTAAAGAACTGAGGTCAGTAGGACCGGAACTTCTGCCTGAGTGTGTGCTCCCTCCCTCCAGGTGCCCTTTCTAAACCTCCCCAGCTTGCTACCTGTTGGCAGTGCTGGTGTTGCTGCTCCCGTTGCTGTGTTTCTGTGCGCGGCTCAATCTCCTTGGGGGCTTTGAATGCTGCAGTCGGGGGCTCGGCATGGAGGGGAACGTTGAGGCATAGCCATGTTCACACTCTGAAGAGACAGCAAGAGAAAAAGATATGAGAACAGGAATGTACTCAAATCCACGGATCCACAGATCTGAAGTCCTTGCAGTAACATGTTGCTGAAAACAGCAGAAGAAAAGGAGGTAAAAATTTTCCACTTTCTGGTTGGAAGATAAAATTCTCCGTCCTTGTGAGGACATTTATCCTGTAACATTATATACAGACCCAAGCCATCACCTGAAAGGTGTACAAATACTTCCTCTAAACCAAGTAATCTCTCCACCCTTTCCAAAAATCCTTTTCTCCAAGAATTCTTAACTGAAACACACTAATTTTGAGACTAGTTACCATCCACCTCAATTATTTCACCTGCCTCAAAATCCCCCTTTAACTCTCCCCATCCTGGGTCTCTCACTAAGCGCACCGTTTTCACGTATTTCAAACCATTCAACTGCCTCGTCTCAGAGGACATTTTCTCCCTTGACACCATAATTTCCAGAGTTCCCACTCTTCACTCCCCAGTCTCTTTACATCTTTTCCAGTCCCAGTCCCTAAATAGGGTCCCGTCTCCTCCTACCTGTTTCTCAGACGTCTCCTCCCCACATGCGCGCACCCTCCTCCCCAGTGGCTCCTCAGCAGGCATTCTTTGCTCGGCTCCCAGCCTCGCCTCCTCCACCCCTACCTGCGCCGCCGCCTCCCCCTTCTTTCGGCTCTTTCTTCCCTCCAACCTCCCAAGTCCTCGGGCTGGCGCCCACTCTCGACACACTCCCTCCCTCTGCTCTGGCCCACCTCCCCTCTGCCCCCAGATCCCCGTCCCTCCCCCCTACCTCGTCCCCCAGTCCTCCCCGCACAAGCAGGCTCGCGCAGCCTCTCCCGCACCCCTCCCCTCGCAGGCTCCGGGTTCCCACCACCTCCCGCACCCCTCCCCGCCCTCTCTCCCCTCACGCGCACACCCCTGCTCACACCCTTACCACGCACCCCCCTCACACACGCTCCCCTCCTCACACACACCCCCGCCTCCCTGCACACGCGCACCCCTCCTCACGCACGCACCTGTCGCACGCGCACCGCTCCTCACACACGCACCCTCCCTCCCCTCACACACCCCTGCTCGCACGCGAACCTCCCCTCACACACACTGCTCATGCACGCACCTCTTACACACGCACCCTTCGCGCACGCACCCCTGCCTCCCCTGCTCACGCACGTACCCCTCTCCTCACACGCGCACCCCTTCTCACATCCCCCCCCAATACACACGCACCCTCCCTTCCCTCACACGCCACACCGCACTCCCCGCGTGGAGAAGGAGTGCGCGGGCTCAGGCGTGGCGGAGGCGGCGGCGCCCAGCCGTTACCTCGGTCCCGGCGCTCCAAAAACTCAGCCGCCTCAAGCAGGCGCTGCACGTTGATCATCCGCACCCTCTCCATGGGCACCGCTGGTGGCGACCGGGACCTCTACCCGCTCCCTTCCCCGGCCGACAGGAGGCGCCGCAGGCGGATACAGGCCGGTGCCGCCCGGGGACATGTGCGGCGGGCGGGCGGGCCAGCCCGGCCACGGATCGGCGCGCTCTCCGCCGCCCTTGTCGCCCCCGCCGCGCCCGCCGCGCCCGCCGCCGCCGCCGGCAGCCCGCGCGCGGTTTGTTTACCTCTCCGCGCGAGCACGGGGGAGGGGCGGGCGCAGCACCGAGGCCCGCCCCCGTCCCGCCCCTTCCTCTGCCTCCTGGGAAATGTAGTCCCGCGCCTCCCACTGCACATCGGGAGTGGTAGTACACACACCACTTCAGTGGGCCTGCGCCTTGCCGAATTCCGCAATGGCAGCTGGGAAATGTAGTCCCGTTCGACTTCTGTCGCCAGAGTGTAAAGACGAAGTTTTCTGGGCTTTACTTCTGGGAAGGAAGAATTTGAGCCAGTTTCCGGAAAGCTCTTTTCCCAGCGACTTCCGACGGGTGCCCAGGACCTGGAGCATTCTTTATCTGAAATGCCATGTTCTAGTCCTCTATCTACTACTGCTTTTCCATGTAACTTACATGCCTCAGTTTCCCCATCACAAAATGTGCTGTTCAGCTGGTGCACACATAAGCATTTGAAAAGCCAAGATCACTGTTCAGAAACAGGGGATGATCCCTCCAGTTCCAGAGAAAGTTGCCATGAGGCCCTTCTTCCACCCTGGTTTCCACATAGAGGTAGTTCAGTTTTTCATGGTGTTGATTTTTTTTTTTTTAATTGTATGTTTAAAAACTTATTTTGCCTCAGGCCCTCACTAGTGGCTTGAAAGGCTAGAAATCTTTTCTACTACTGCAAGTGAAGGACATGATTCAGTGGGTAAGTGATTTGGTGCTGAAGTCACGAAGGGTTCAGTTCAAATCCTGACTCTTCTACTTATACTCCTGTCTGGACTCTCCAAGCCTCATTTCCTCATGTATAAAATAGATATAGTTACTCCATTTATCCGAACATTGAGGGTCTGCCATATGTCAAGCACTGTACTGGACATAATGTGTACAGTAATGAAAGAAACAGGCATAGATCCTATTCTCAAGGAGTCTATGGGCAACAGGGCTTATTGTGAAGATTAAATGAAAAAATTCCAGCATTTAGTACATGCCACTCAGTTAATGGAAGCTATAACAATTGTTTCCTCTCTTGTTCTCCTCCATAGAGAGGGAACTGAAAGCAGTGGCTAAAGAGAGCAGGGACCACATTAAAGGATTGCCAACGGCTATCTTCTCTGCCGTTCTCTTTCCAAGTCCTCCATCTAACAAGCCCTCAAAGTCTAGACCAGAGTTTCTCAACTTCTACATTATTGACATTTCGGGCAAATAATTCGTGGCGGGGCGGGGGGAGGCGGACTTGTGCTTTGTGGGATGTCCAGCAGCATTCCTGGCCTCTACCCACTAGATGCCAGTAGCACACTACCAACCAAAAACGTCTCCAAACGCTGCGAAATGTCCCCCCCCCCACCCGGGGCACAAAGTCACTCCCAGTTGAGAACCACTGGTCTAGGGAGAGGAAGGGCAAGAGGGTCATAACTGCTGAATGCTCTAGGAGCAAGCTGGGAATTGTATAAACATCCATAACGTTTTCCCACCCTGATTATTTTAACCTGCTGGTGGACATCCAAAACAACAGGAAGCTCTTGGTGAGGGGAGAATTTCCCCTTCCCTATGGTCATTCCAGTGGCTACTGCAGAAAATACCATGTCAGAATGAAAATCTTACTCTCAAAAATGTCATGAGATTCATGCTGCATTTTAATGCCCTCTCTCTCTCCTTTCACTCTTCTTCTTCTTTTCAATTTCTAATGAAGTCAAAAACTGCAAAATTATGCCAGCCCTTTTAAATATTACATTTGGCACCACATTTAAGAACCAAATAGATGTCCCATCAAATGCAGGGAGACCCAAAATGAGAGGTGTTCCCAAGCTGTTCACAGGAGAGTCAATTTTTTTTGTAAAGACTTTAAAATAGGGACCTTCCTTTTTCTGTTGTTGGATAGATCACTTCAGATCTGGGGTTTCCCATTGGATACTGGTAACAACTACTCTCAACAAGGGACATACGGGGCAAAGCGAAGAATGGAATTATTTAAAAGAAAATAGCTATCTGCTAAAACCTGTTAGTTAAGGGCAGAAATTACTAGGTTGAAAGTTAGTTTCTACTACTTGTAGACTCCTTAAGCTTTAGATCCCAAACTGCTAAGTGCTACTGCAGGAATTTAAAAGAGGTAGATTCATGACAAATAAAAGTCTCCCCAGTGGGAGATAAACCATGTGACATGCAATCAAAAAAGAAAAAAAAGAAAAGTACCAACTGAAAATACACATGGGTTTAAATCCATAGATCATATGCTCTAGCAGGTTATTAAGAGAAAGCATGATGCTCAGTGCACGTGCCTGACCTTTCACAGTTGACCTCCAGATGAATTAACCAGCCCTTGTTTTAGAGCCACTGCCAAGAGGGAGAGGAGGAAATGGAAAGTAGGGTGAGAGTCACCAAAAAGGCCCACCTGCCTATGTTGAAGAATAGCAGAGGTAATGGTGATGGAGGGCAGTGGGCAGTGTTAAGGGCAGATTTATATACAGGAAGTCATTCTTTTCCAATAGCAACTGAAGGTGCCATTTCCTTCTCCCTGCTCTGGCTGACTCCTAGAATTCTTGCTTTGGCCTTGGCCACAATGGCCTCCCACAGCACAAAGCTTGGGGCTCTAGCCTCAGGAAAGGAATACTCTTCATAAACCATCCCTCAGCGCCAGTCCCAGCCTGGAGGAACCCAGAGGCAGCTGTGGCCTTTCTTTTATTCAAATGAATCCAGTTTGTCCTACAAACGCAGATGGGGAAACTGAGAGAAGAACCAAAGAACCTGGACTCTTACCCACAATCTCTGGTCCTGTCCTCTCCCTAAAGTATCTCTCTCAGGGGAGCCTTATTTGAAAATGGAAAAAGTCCCCCTGAATCCCCCAGGCCTCTAACAAACACAGCCCAGATGGGGATGAGCTGCCTCCTGGAGCAAGCAGGCAAAGCTCTCCATTCTTAGGGGTCCTTTCTGTCAGTTTACTCCATGCAGATTTCCAAAGGACTTATTGCAGATTCACGAACAATGGAAACTGGTCTGTATTACATCTTTTCTGCAGACAGGAGAGATGGAAAGAGGGGAAGGGGCCGTCAGGTTAAGTTACAAGTCCAAAGTCACTGTACTGGTAACACCTGGTGCTTAAGGGAACTTCCCTGAAAGTGCAAAATGTTTGGTGTGCAGGGCACTGTTTTCTGCCATTATCTGTAAGGATGGGGTGTTTTCAAGCAATGAAGGCTGAAGATGGAGGAAGGGTGAGTCCTGAGCTCCTAAATGAGAGCCTTAACAGTTATACGTCTTTTTCCATCCTCCACCCCAAAATGACAACACAGCCTCCTTCCCCCTCAGGGCCCAAAAACGTGAAGAGCAGCAGAAAACCTTTCCTTCTGCCCAGTGAGTCAGCCTTGCCTAACTTCATGCGTAAGCTCTCCTCAAGTCAGCGGCAGCTCAGAGCTGCGGGTCTGCGTGCAGCCGAGATAAATTTGGGTCTAGAAAGGATGACGTAATGCTAAACCCGAGAGGTAGCTGCCGCCTCCCAGGGCTCCAGTCGCCAGGGCTGCGGGCTGACATCCCCACCACTCGGAAAAGCACCGAGCCACCCAGGTGCCTGAGCTGGGGAGACAGGGAGAGAAAGGACGTGGGGGCGGAAGCAAACGGCAGGGGGAGGCAGTGTTCATCTGAGATTGCTGAATCTGGAAGTTTGTTGTTTTTTAACTTCAGTTTTCTGGTGAGATCAGGCCACTGGCAGAGGCTCAAACAGCTGCACTTGACTTCCATCCTGGCCTATCTCTTCCTCCTTAGAAAAGGGCTTCTTACAATTTTATTAAATGGCCCTTATTACAGCAGCCTATTTTGGTGATTATAATGGATGTGTTAATTTCTCGAATGTCCTTTCGCTTCTTTTTTGCATTAACTTGGATCCAAGAAGAAATCTGCATTGCAGGACTCAGTTCATAGGCACATCTAAGATACCTGCTGCCCCCAGAGCACCCATCCCACTTGGGGGTGCAACTGATACGATCTTCCGGATTTTGGAAAAGGACTTTGCTAGGGACGTGCCAAGTTAATGCCCCCCCCCATAACATTTCATGGTTTAGTTCATAGACGTTTACATCATTAGGCTTCTTTCTCAATCCAGTCTCCATTTTCCATTTTTCAGATGAGAAAACTGAGGGTCAGAGAGATATCGTAACTGACCAAAAGGCCACACAGCTGCTGTCTATCAAAGCCACCAAGCAAGGATTAGGATTCAGGCCCACAGACTCTCGTCCTGTGCTTTCTACCCATCTCCCTAAGTCTTTTTCTGGTTGATTTGTGACATATAAATCAATTAATTAATTAGAATAAGTCTTCTGATTTTTTAAATTCGTGAGCCCCAAACCTTTAAATATCAGGTTACATCCTAAAAGCCTGCTTTTGTTTTCGGCTTAAGGTTCATTCTTCTCTAAGGAAAGGGTGGCCTTGGAATCAACCCCCTTGCTGGTGATGACCACAAGCCATGGGCCTAACCTCAATAATCTTTCTTGTATGGAAATGGTTTCCTTCATCGGGAATGCGTCCTGAATACTTTTTTCAAATGACATTTCATCATTTGTTGCTCTAGTCCCTTATTATTCTCCTTTAATTTGTGGTTATAATCATTTATACTGGTAGATTTTGTGACTTTCAGCCGTCCCTGGCATATAGCCTACTCAGCCATGGTATGTTATTCTTTCGAAACATTGCTCATTCCATGAATTAGTATTTTCCTTAGAATGTTTGCATCTATATTCAAAAGCAATAATATACTATTCATATCTTTTGTTGCATGTATCAGCCTTTGGCTCCAATGATCTCTACTTTCAAAGGTAGATGCAACTTGATTTTAAAACCTTTAAAAAAAAAAATCAAAAAAGATTGCCAGAGGCCTTCCCTGCTGGTAAGAGGATGCCCCACATTCTTGCCACAGTCCTGGGTAACCCTCCCTCCCCCACCAGGAGCCTGGCTAGAGCTGCCCTGCCCCCATCCACTGGCATCACCACTCCCTTCCAGGCAGCAGAAACTTGGGGCGGTCACTCTTAGGTCCTGCCAGGCCCTGGACACTGTTAAGTCACACACCCAGCCTGCTGCCTTAGGGCTGAGTTCTCTGCCTGAGATGCACCATTTAGGATAAAAACACCAGGCCCTTCCTTGCCTGCTTAAAGATGAGCGTGATCTTGCCATCTCTTCCAGCCACAGCATTCTGATTCTAGGATTCTGGGATTCCCCAGAAAGCTTGGAACAATATGCCTCCCTTTGTGTACCAGCTTCCACGTCATGACAGCCAACTACGTACACAGTGCTGCTCATACAGTCAGCTCATGGGCTCCTCTGCACACCTCTGAGACTCCCTGTTTTGCAGATGAGGTCCAGAAAGGTTAAGAGATGTGCCCAAGGTTACACAGGTAATGACCAGATTCAAACGTAGATTTTCTAAGTCTGGAACCCCACAGCATACATCAAGGTATGTTTAATCAGACCAACCAAACAAAACTGGTTAGGTCTCAACCAAGGGTAATACCATCCCCTGGGAGGCTTTGGAAATAAGTAGGAGAGTCTTTCTTGAGTGTCACAATGACTGTGAGGGTCTGCTGTCATTTAGTGAGTAGGAACCAAGGATGTTACATCCTGCAGTATTCTGGACTAATCCGCATAAGAACAACTGTCTCACCAGTAGCTCCCCTGTTGAGAAACACTAGGTCAGAAGGTTAAAGAGAGAGAGAACTCATCCTTCATTCAATAGCTATTCCTTAAGCATCTGCTCTGTGTTGGGCACTAAGCTAGATGCTGAAGATAGAATCATGAATGAAACCAGTGACCTGGGGCTCACGGTGTTGTATTCTAGCCCGGCACACTGATGACAAGCAAGCAAACTCATGGTAAATTGTGATATATAGGATAAAGGATAAATACTAAATGCAGGATGGCTTTGGGTGGACAGAAAGACCAGGGCAATCACAAGGGCTGTCTAGGCCAGCTTTCTCAAACTTTAACGAGGACCCAAATCACCTGGAAATCGTGGTGAAATACAGATTCAGATTCAGCAGGTCTGAGGCGGGGCCTGGGAGTCCCCTTTCCAACAAGCTCCCAGCAGAGGCCAAGGCTGCCCATCTTAGGAGACCATACTCGCTCTCAACAGTAAGGGTGAGATAGGAAAGAAACTATTGAAAGGTTGGAAAGAAGTCCGCGACATGAACCCAGTTATATTTAAGATCACTCTTGTTTCCTCGATCTCCACTGAGGAGAGGGAGAGGTTGGACCTATGCCGCTTGACCGGAACCAGCTGGCCCACGCGGTCACGGTGGCAGCCAGGGTCTACAGCTCATCTCTGCCACTCACACGTGCTTCTCCCCCGCCCCCACCCACCCCAGCTTCTCTGGCAGAAGACCTTGGCTCCAAGCAGGGCCAGACCAGTTGCCCTACAAGCTCGAACACCTTCAGCAAACCTAGTACAGCCTGATAGGGTGTGGATTCACATCCCTGACAACCTAGTGTGCAGAGCCACAGGAGCCCTACTGGTTGGGTGAGTTCCCCAGTGGGTGCTGGGCAAGGCAGTACTGCACATGCAAGGAGCAACACCCTAGGACTACTGCCCTTCAGAAAACAGGCCTTAATCTGACTCTAGTGTCAGTACCCAAGGAGCCCTGGAAGGTTTCAGCGGCCTTCTAGGATGAGTGGGAAGTAAAGGAAATCACTCCAGGGAGGCATTCCTCAAGGGGAACCCTCAGCTTGGACTTCAAACATTCCAGATTCCATCTCTTGCCTCTTGCCCCTTGAGGCCCAACTTCTCCTAAGAAAAAAAAGAAAGAAAAACCTAGGTTTGAGCCTCAGCTCCACTCTGTGTTAGCATGTGGCTTTGGGAAACTTAGCCTTGCCAAGGCTGAGGCTTTCCTCATTTATGAATCAGGATAATTCTAGCACCCTCCTATTGGATGGTTGTGAGGGTTTAATACAGAGCACTTAGCATTGTGCTGGTGCATAGTAACTGCTCAGTAAAGGGGGTTATTATCGCTATGCCTTTGGAAAACAGAGACAACATTGCACTTGTCAGCAGTCCCCTTGGGGACAGGTTATCAGACTCCTAGGAGACAGGCAAGAATTATTTATTGGTCTCTATTTGTCTATCATTTGTGCTGGAATATGAGCTGGAACTGGAGACCATGCCGTCTGCCCTCTGAAAGCACCAAGCACTGGGCTTGGCTCCTGGCAGGTTTTAAGTAATTATCTGTTGAATTGAGCTAAATTTTACAGCTGGTAGAAAGAATGAAAGAAAAAGTTGCATGCAAGGCACTCAGAGTCTTAGGAGTCAAGAAATATGGTATGGGAGGTTGGGTGTGGTGGAGGAAGAGGGAGATTAACACAGGGATGCCATAGGGTAGCTCTGGACCCCTGCAGAAAGAAAAACAGAGGCCACGCCAGCTCCCACCTGCCACCCACGGCCACAAACAGAGCAGCCCTGGGCATGCCCTCCATTTTAATACAACAATATCAAAATTGTCCCAAATCATCTTTATTCAAGTATTCTTGCTAATGGCCATAAAGACACAAGAGTAAAATATCTCAAACAGTAGGTAATCCAAATCCCTTTTTATTGGCTTTAGTCTGAATTTCCCAATCTCCCCCAGGACACTATGTTTATCTTTCTAATTTTGCGGTGTTTAAATTTCCTTAGCAGATGCTGGAGTTGGATATAAGAGGTATGTGGCCAAGGGCATGTTTGTTATATGGGAGAGTGGGCTTGGTAGGAACACTAGTTATGGACAATCCTCCAAGTACAGAATGCTTCAATCTGTAAAGAACTGAGAGTGGAATGTGTTTATTTATAAGGCTGCTTACAGGGTACTTAGTTTCCTAAGCTCAGGCAGGGGGGGAAAAAAAGTCAGATCTGTAAAAAGTACAAAGACAAAGACTAAACACAAAAGATTTTAAACACAGGGTGGGGGTAGGGGGTGCAGGGAGGGGAGAGGGACTATTCCTTTAAGGAAACCTTAGATAAATTTTTGTCCCATCTGCAATGATGACTAGAACCAAAGACACAAAGTCCAAGTCAGATGCAATGCTACATTGTTGGGGCTCACTTTAAGACAAGTGAATTTCTAAAACCTAGCACTGGAATAGAGTATAAACTCCACGCATGAGGGCTGAACTAGCACAGCAGTGCCTGACATAAAGCAGCAGTACGTGCTCTTTAAATATTCGTTGGTTGAATGAATGAATGAATGAATGAAGAAATTCACAGAACAAATGTAGGGAAAATTCCTGACAAGCAACCTAGTTCCACAGATTATAAAATGATTTGCCACAAGGGCCTTTTAAAGAGAGGTTCTCCAATCTAAGTTTTTTTTTTTTAAAAAAAGGGTTCCTATTTACGTATATTTCCTGGAGATGTATTGCTCAAAGCAAGGGTCACCTGAACTTTCAAAATGTTTCACAAGCAAGTGGCCTAACCCAACTCAGCCAAGATGAGGAAGCAAAGAAGAAGCCTCAAGCTCTGGAGGATGATGGCAAATTCCCATTATCTTTGGCCAGAGAGATCAAGTCAGCTGTTGACAGCTTTCACACCTCCAGCCAGGCCACTCAGGGACAATGATATCAGAGACAATTACTTCCCCTTAGTAGCAGAAGAGCCAGAGAGCAGGTGTCGGTCCCTCTGGAATGGAAGCCTCTCTCCAGTGTGAGCCCAGAGCTCTACCCACCATTCCCAGAGGAGGCCCCTTTGGGAAGACTTTTATTTCTCCTTCTCAGATAAGGCTTGGGTAACCATCCTGTCACTGTCCCTGCCTTTGGGCTCCTCCTGCTTCCTCCAGCCCCCATGTAAAAGAAAATATTTTTTTCTAAATGGCAAATTCAAATTAGCTTCATTTTGAAAGACTATTGAGAATGTTGCAATGACCTTTGCAATAACTGGACACACCCTAGGATCAGTAAACCAGGTTTGAGAACTGCTGACTTTATAAGCACCTGACCTGTAAAACAAAAGCCCCGTTTGGGGCTCTGCTTGTAATCCAGTCTCACCACCAAGCAAGAGGCCCAGAAGAGTCTGGTTCTGCCTCTGCTGTGTCATCTTGGGAAAGCCACTGTCCCTCTCTGGGCCTTAGCCTCCCATCTCTACAGTGAGGGTGATGGATGCTGTGACCGCTGGGGCTCCTTCTAGCCCTGACACTCTATCTTACCACCTGCCTCCTTTAAAAACAAACCCCAGGGGCACCTGGGTGGCTCAGTGGGTTAAGCCTCTGCCTTCAGCTCAGGCCATGATCTCAGGGTCCTGGGTTCGAGCCCCACATCGGGCTCTCTGCTCAGCAGAGAGCCTGCTTCCCTCTCTCTGCCTCTCTGCCTACTGTGATCTCCGTCTGTCAAATAAATAAAATCTTAAAAAAAAAATAATAATAATAATAAAAACAAACCCCAACATGGAGTGGAAGGAAGAATGGGAAAGGCAAGAGAATGGTTCAGCAGGCCAGAATGCAGTATGTGCCTCCCACCCCTGATTCCTGCCTGCTGAAAACTGCTTTCTTCATTCCGCAAGAAGATTCCTATTTCTTGCTGGGTTGTTGCTTTTTTACTCCTTTTCTCCTCTGTCTCTCTCTTTCTCTCTCTCTCTCTCAACTCAAAAGCCACAAAACCACAACTCACCTTACCCAAACGGGTCATTTGGAAGACAGAGCTGTCAGGGGGTTAGGTGGGTCAGGCCTGGCATACTGGTGGTATCTAAGCGAAGACCAGGCCAGGGCAGCCATGTGCTTCTCCTCCAGAAACCCAGTTTAAATCAATATTTATCCAACTGTATTTATAGAAAGTGGTGGTGGTAGAGAGGAGGGGATGGGGTAAGGAGGCAGGGGGGATCTACAACAGAATAAGCCACAATGACTGATGCAAATCTTTGTGGCCAATTCGTTTCTGCAGGGCCAGGCTTTTTTTTAAAAGGCAAAAGACCCGGCTTTTGATGAACCTGCTGTTGGCCCCAGTACCATAGCAACAGCCCAAGTCCTCTGATATGCCCAGAGGACAGACTTGGGAAAGGCAGCAGGAGGGGGTGGTGTTTCCTAGGAGCCTAAACTTGAGTTAGGGCCAGGAGAGTTGAACAAGTCTGAAAAACAAAAAACAAAACAAAATAAAACAAAACAAAACAAAAAAAATCCTCTCTGGTTGCCTCTTCTGTCCTCGGCCTCACTTCTAAGCCTTTTCTAAGCAGGGTATGTACAGGAAGACCTTGAACAATCAACATGAGTGCTTCAAATACCAGCTCTGCTTTGGGTTGCTGGGTGACCTTGAGCAAGTCATTTTACGTCTCTGGACTTCATTCCTTGGCTGGTAAATGTGTACATGCATATGGGCTTAAGAGGGCAGGCTCATTCTGGAATCAGAAGCCTAGGTTCGAAACTCAGCTCTGCCACTTACTAAACCATATGACCTTTGGGCAAGTTACCCAACATCCCTGCACCTTGGTTACCCCCTCCATAAAATGGGGTAATAAAATTGCACGTATCATGGGGTTGTTGTGAAGACTGGAGGAGATAATGCACATTTAGCCCCATACTCGGTATATAGTCGGTGCTCAAAAATGGTGGCCGGTACCTATATTATGCAACGCGGTTAACTGATGCTGCAACGTGAAACCGACTTCATTTCCCTCAGTTTTCCCTCCAAACTCTTGCCCAGCCGTCCTCAGATAAAAACCCCCATTTCTGGGTGTGTCAATGGGAGTGTTTCCATCAGCCACGGAGGGTCAATGAGCAGCTCTTGTTTTGTCTTGGAACTGATGGGCCCTCCTTTCCGCCCCCCCCCCCCCCCCCCCCGCCCACACACACACCAGGAATGGCTCAATTCAACTTCTCCGATTTCCTAAGGGTCCCTTGGGTCCCCTCTGTGGTGTGCCCAGTCCCTGGGAGCTCTGGGGGCTCTGAAAGCCACAACAATATCCTCAAAGTCTTCTTCTGGCATATACCAGTGGGCAGAAATCATATTTAAAACTGGGGGGGGGGGGGGCTGAATCTGAGAAACATAATTTAGGATGCAGCAAAAATAAAGACCTGATTTAAGAATGTTCTTTTTACAAAGCCCCCAAAACCAAATATCCCACTCCACCCCCACCATAAATCAACCCACAGAGTTGTCAGGGAAAAGCGAATGCACATAGTAGATGCTCAATACATATTTGCAGAATAAATGAATGAATTGTAAGGTGCCTGCTATGTAGAAATGTGACCTGCTTGAACATTAGTTGCCATTAAAGTCCTCAATTTTAGCAAGGCTGCCCTAGTCCCCTGCTCTCTAAGCTAGTAACTGACTCACTTTCTGGGTCACAGCAGATGACAGTGGGCACTTTCAACTCTCCAACCCTAACCTACCATCTCTGTGCAGCCCCTGGTCTTTAAAGGCCAAGAACAACCTATGTTGATTACAGGAGAACCTCTTTCCTTGGAAGAGATCAGAATTTCCAACTCTTCTCCAAGCCCCCAGAAAGTCTTTACTGTGTCCCCTAGCCTTCAAACCTGATCACTGTGCCATAGCCAGTAAATGACAAATCCAACCAAAGAATGCATATTAAGTGTCTCCTGTATGCCCAGTGGAATGCTATATGCAATGGCGGGATACACTGAAATGCTATAGGTGATCTTTCCCTTATGCTAATCATTTCCCTGGGAAGATAAAGCTAATACACAGGTAGTGGGTAGAAGATTCCATGGTTACTGATTATCAAAGCTCAGAGAAGAGGCTATTTATTGAGCACTTACTATATTCCAGGGACTTTAAATGTTTAAATGGAGCACCTCGTTTAGTTGTTCAGCAATGATGTGAGGCTGGTTCTATTGTTATCCTCGATTTACAAAAAAGAAACAGAACCTCAGAGAGGCTGGTTAACTTGTACCCGAAGTCACAAAGCCAGTAAGCAGCAAGGAGGAGGAGTCTGGGCCCTGCTCTGGGTTAACTGTAAAGCTCTCAGTCTCTCAACTACCCTGAATTAAGAAATAGCCAGAGGAGGCTCTCAGAGGAGGTGGGAGCTGACCTAGGTCTTGAAGAATGAGTAAGATACAGATAACCCTAGAGGAGTAAGAGAATGAAGCCATTCTGAAGGAGGGAAGAGTCTGAGTCAAGCAAAGAGTCATGACCAAGAAACGTGCTTGCGGGTGGACCTGCTGGACAGGAGCAAAGGAGATCAGGAGAGGAAGGCAGGGAGGAGCCAAATGACACCACAAAGCAGCAGTTTCCTCCATCAGGGGGAAGAGGCTGCTCCTTGGCCTGTCCATGCCCCTAGGAAAGCACCTCACCCTCAAACCCAGATAATCCACCCCAGAGAGTAATCCATGACCTCTACTCCCATGTAATCATTCTTCTCTGTCTTAAGCATTGCCCCCCAAAGCAACCTTCCCCAGACACTGAGCAGCCCATTACTATCCTCTGGATGTTACCTGTTAACAGCAGCTTCTGCTTGTCCACTGAGCAGCTTTTCTGTGAGTCTGGTTCTTTTTCCCTTTCAGTTTTAATCTTTTCCAAAACAGGAAGTAAATATTTTTCTAACGATCAGTCAGTCCTAGGCGGCCACCCGGCCCCCCGTTCACTGGACCCCAAATAGATACAGAAGACCATGCCAGAGGTGACTTACATAAAACTTCTGGTTTTGTGATAACTGGTCCTAGTCTCCATGATTAATATTTCTGGAGCCCTTTAATCTGAGATCCTTAAGGAGTCACCTCAGTTGGAACGTCAGGAAAATGTACCCACACATCCTTGGGAATCCTTGCCTTGCACAGAGTAGCCAGTCAGTAGTGGGTGACTTAATTTGAATACCCTCCCCTGAGGAGACGCACCATATCTACTGGGAATAATTCAACACTGTGGCCACAGCTTGGTGAGCACTCCTACTACGGAAACCTCAAAGAGGCAATGAAAAGCAGTTCTGGCAACAATGGAAAATAAGGCAAGCTCCTGCCAAGTAAGTACTTTGCAAACAACAGTAAAAACGAAACGTGTGATCTCGTGACCAGGGTCTACTGGTGCATTTCGGGAAGGTCTCACAGAACCCGAAATGGAGAATCAAGGCTGACACCCGTTCTCAGGGGAGAAGAGAGTCCCTTTAAGAAGGGATTGTACCAGCTGGCCACACTACAGCTCCCAGAGATTTCCTGGCTTGCCTCCTGGCTCCACCCACCAGTCTCTGGCCTCAGCAACGCGTGACGTCAGAGAAAGCTGAAGCTGGCGATAGGCTGAACAACGCAGCTAGGTCAAGTCCAGTCAGAGGAAAGAAGTTTGTCTCCATGTGGAAACCATGTGTCTCTAGCTGGGAGGGGGAGGAGGAGGAGGCGGAGAAACTGAGATCAAGTGATTACAGGGGAACTGGCTGAAATGAAGGCGGGGAGGTTGTGCACCTGAGCCGGCCAGCAATGCCCTTTGCAGTAGTGACCTAAAAAGAAAAAAAGAAAAAAAAAAAAAACTTGCCCAACGAACAAAGCTTGAGCCCCCTCCCATCATAATAATAATTAAACAACTAGGATCCCTGCTTCCTTCCAAAAACCAGGGACCTGAGAAATGCTGGAGTCCTATCGGAACGCCCAGATCCCCCTCCCTCCCCCAACGACTGAATGATGTCAGCGTTTCGGAAAGCGGGGCTCTGAAGCAAAACAAGCCCCGCGCGCGCGGAGCGACCCGCAGTGCCCGAGCCCGGCGCACGCACGACCCGCCCCCCAACTCGCGTTATTGCTGTGCACACGCGGACCGCCGTGACGCGCGGGCATTGTGTGCAGCGAGCAGAAAACAACGGCGAGCGGCGCCAGCGCGAAGAAGCGCCCCCAATAAAATGAGGCAGATGCAGGGCCCGCCGTTTTCCATACCAGGAAACCCAGACCCAGCGGAAGGCGTTGGGGGGGTACCGAAAGTGGGGAGGATAAAGCAGCCCCCCGTGGGCCGCTTCTCTTTGCAAGGGCCATAATAGAGGACCCGGCGATGGTCGCCCGTAGTTTGCTGGAGGTCACCCTCGCCAGCGAGAGCTGTTGGGGAGGGGGCGAGGGCCTGGAGCTGAGCCCCCGCAGCCAAGCCGGGCAAGGCGCAGCGCCCCAAGCTCTCGGGGAAATCTGGGGGCCGTTGGCATCACGTCATGCAGAGCCAAACAGCCGCGGCAAATAGAAGCAAGAGAGCTAAAAATACTCCCGCGGGGAGCCGGCCGGAGGGGGGGCAGTGGGGCCGAGGGGCTGATTACGCACACGAAGTTGACTTTGACTGGGGCGCTGAGGTTCCCGAACCCCTCTCGGGGGGCTGCGGGGCTTGCAGCGCTGACGCTCGGGAGGGGGACCGGGAGGAAGCCCCCTGGCTTCCTCCGCCACAGGAGCCCGGCTCGGCTGCCGCTGGCCCGCCCCGTGCGGGGTAGCCCGGCCCGGCGCGCCCGGCCCTCTGCTTACGTGACTGGTGGCCACGCCGGAGCCCCGGCACGGGGTAAACTAGGAGGTGGCGGCGGCCAGGGCGGCGGGGGACGCCGCGGGGGAGGCGGCAAGGGGGGGCGGAGGTCTCTGATTGTCTGCGGGTGCGGTGGGGGGGGGACGCGGTGGAAGCTCCAGCAGCCTCCCTAGTACACCATGCTGAGGGTGGGGGGGGAGGACCAGGTTTGCCACACATTGCCAAGGTGCCCTCTTTGGGTGCACCCCCCGCCAGAGTCGGCACCATGGGACAGACTCCGGAGAACCCCGGACAGGGGTGAGGGGTAGCAGAAACCGCGCCCCTCCCCCCTCCAACAAAAGCAAACACGCCAAACAAAACCACGTCTTCACCCAGCTCCCTACCAGCTCTGGCTTTTCAGAAACTACCCTCCTGACGAAGCCCCCCCCCCCACCCCCGCACCATGAATAATTGCAAACTGAGTCGGCTACGCAGCCAGCGATGCGCCTTTCTGGCAACCCTGGCACTCCGAGAAAACAGGAGAGAAGAGAAAGAAAAGAACACAACCGTCCTCCCAACACAGATCCTTGTTTTTGCCTTCAGCCACTGCACAATTGCGCTGGCAACACACGGTTACTTTCACCCTGAAGGCCTGGGGTGTTGGTCAGCTGAGGTGTTTTTGTGTTTGATGACTGTTGTTGTTGTGTTTGGGGGGGGGGGGTTGCAAGATCTGACACGTTGCAATCGGACCATTTTCTCTCTCTCTCTCGTCTCATTGATCTTCCTACTTGTTCGGACAGATTAAACAGCCTGGTTTTCTCCAGTCCATCGGTTTATCTGCCTCGACCCCTTCCCCCAGCTCTTATTTGTGAGCACCCTGCTGGAGACGCCGCACACGCGTGCCCCCGTTAGGACGCTGAGTCGACTGCCTGGGAGGACTGGGGGACCCAGCAGGCAGGGGCAAAAATGAAACAAACAAATACAAAAAGGAGGCCAGGCCCGGGTGGGGCTTCCAGCAATCCCCCCCCCCCCACAAACATTGCTCTCCACCTGAACCGAAGAGAAGAAGTGGGGGTTGGGGGCGGGAGGACGGCAGAAATCGACACGGCAGGCGCTCGCCTTCCTCGCCAGGCGCGCTCACTCGTAAGTCGTCTCGCGGAAAATAAAGAAACCGCACACAACAGCCCACACCTTCTTCCCCAACTATTGTTTCCTGCGAGATCCCAAAGTTTCCTTTTAGCTGTGTCCCCCTCGCCAAGTTTCCCGGGCGCAGGACGGCGGGTCCGGGGCGAGCTGCTGGTGCTGCCTGGCCCAGCCGGCCTGTTTGGGGGAGGGGGGCGGCGGCACCCCAGGGCGACCGAGGTGCTGGGGGACTGTATCCGCGGACGCGATGGCCTGAGCCCTGCCGCGAGAGGGGAGGAAAAAGCACAGTAGACAGGAGGGAGAAGCAGATCAAGCCCACGCCGCGGAGGGCTGTTTGGTTGTTGTGGTTGTTGTTATTGTTGTCGTGTGTGTCTCTGTGTGTATGTGTGTGCGTGAGTGTGTGTGTGTGTGTGTTTTCTCGAACCGCTGAGCTCTGCCTACGATTTCCAACTTTCGGCTTCTAATCCCCACCCCACCCAGGAACGAGCGACAGAAAAACAACACTTGTCTGCCCGAGAAGGCTGGGAGGGGGGGCGGGTGGAGAAGGAAGAAAGGCGACCTCGAAGAGATGAGCTCTGGGCTCAGTTGTCAGCAAACAACACTCCCCCGCTTGCTCCCCGCGGTCCTCCCAGCCTCCGGGAGACGGACAGACGGACGCACCAACAGGCCCCCCCACCCCCCCATCGTCTTTGTTACATCTTTAGCAGCTTTGTGCGTGCGTGTCCTTTCTCCGGTGTCATCGGCTTTACTGCCGAGGGCTGGATGTGTGTGTTGGGGGGAGGGGGGCGCGGGCCGAGCAGGCGACAGGGGTCGCCCAAGTGGTTGAGGAAGAAAGAGCCGGGCTCCGAGGAGGAGCCGGGGCCCCTAAACTTACTTTTGTTTTCTTTCTCGATCTGCTCCAGGTAGCTGGCGGCCTCGAGCAGAATCTGCACGTTCTGCAGAAAAGTGTTGATGTGCTTCTCCATCGAGTTCTCGCTGGTGTTGAAAATGTCCGAGAAGGGGCACCTGAGCTTGGCCCCCGTGGGTTCCTCGGGCTGGGCCGGGGGCTGGGGCGCGGCCACGGCCGGGGGCGCGGCGGGGGCCAGCCCCGCGCCTTCATAGCGCGCTTCCTTGCGCGGCCGCCCGCGTTTGCCCATGGAGGAACCGGGGTCCGCGGAGCTGGTCCTCTTTTGGGGCTGCGCTGCCCGGCCGAGCTCCGGTCCCCAGAGGAGACCCGGCTGGCTGGAGCGGAGGAGGCGCCGAGGCTAGGAGACGACCTGACTTCCCGAGCCTCGGTGCGTTCAGTTGTGTGTGTGAGTGTGTGTGAGTGTGTGTCGGTCTCGCAGTGGGTCTGTGTGTATGGGAGATTGAATGAACCTACAGGACAGACGGAGGCGCTCTGGCGCCTGGGTCCTAGTGCGAGCCTGTCGCCATCGGACCGGTCAAAATAAAAGGTGGAGACAAGCGAGGCAGGGACCGCCCTCTGCCCGTCCCCGCACCTTCCCCGCCTCTCCCCAAATCTTACCTCAGAGTAGAGCGCTGTATTTCAACACGAATGGAAAAAATACTCGATGCCTCTAAGTGGACCTGCATAAAAACAAACTAGTAAGCTATTTTTTTCTTCACATAAAAATAAGACCTCGTAAAGGGTCCAGCACAATGCCTCGCACATAGTGAGCGGGTCCCCATTAAATGGTAGCTGCTAGGACTTTTTTTTTTTTTTTAATTAAAAACCCAATCCAAAAAACCCCATCACATGTAACCTGAAGTTTCCTCCCCCCAATTCACACATCCCTGCACGCAGACGGGAACAGGCATGTGTCTTCACCGGATCAAATGAAATCCCCAGGCCACCAAATCCCAGTTACAGATTTACTCACTCTTTCTTTCTCCCTTCAAATGCAAAGTTATTTTCCAGGAAGGGGGAGGAGATGTAAGCATCTCTCTCCACACTCCTCTTCCCAGCCTTGGTCCAGCTGTGCAAAGCTCACACTAGGGTGCCTCTGCACCTGGCACCCTTTTATTTGACAGAAGAGCAGAAATGGCAGTCTGGGACACACACACACACACACACACACCGCCCACCCCAGCTGAATTCCGCCTTTTGGCTCTGAAGACTCTTACCCATTGACGTTGTTGTTTTTACTGCTGCTATCACCTAGTCAGGATCTGCGGGGAAACAGGGATGCTTTCCAGGCTTGGGAGAGGTACAGTGGGAGTCAGAGGGAGAGCTGAAGGCCATTAGGGAGTGTCACGGAGAAAGGTTTCAAATGCAGCTCTGAAGCTCACAGCTGTGTGAGTTCGGGCAAGTTCCCTAACCACTCTTGGCCTGTTTCCCCATCCATGAAACTCTGATAAGTTTCTTGTGTTGATTAAATCATATCTGCACTTAGCACACTACCTGACCCATGGTAAGATCTTTTTCTTTCAATCCAGACCAGATAAGAACCTGGGTCCCCTACTTGCATCTAAGAGGTGGGTGGGGTAGGGGATCAAGCCGCAGGAAACAGGGCTCTTCTGCACTGTTGGAAAACGTCTCTGCAACAAACCCATCTAAATGTTGTCACCTTGCAAGGCCAACTGGAATTTTCCTTCAGGGGAACCATTTACATAGAAGACACATTAAATACTGCCCCCTGCAGTTGAGCAACCCAGCCATCCTGCTCAGAAGCGGCTTCGTACGCATTTGTCTGGAAAGACTCTTATTAGAAATGGAAACTCTTTTAAAAAGGAGAGAAAGCACATTTCTTTGTAAAACATTCATTATGTAAAACTTAGAGTACACATACCCTCACAAAACCTTCAAGAAAGTCTTGTGTACTTTCAGAATATAATAACCTGCTGCTGAGAGGACAGGAGCAATCAGTAATTGGCATTTTAAAGCCAAATGTATTCACATTTTGGACCATAATATAATCATTCTACACATACTGTCTGTCCATTTTCTGTCCTGAGACAAATTTTGCATGGTTGATCTCTGCATCCTTTAGCTAGGATTGAATAAAGGCTCCTAGGAGCTATGAAATAAAAGTTCACCTTCCATTATCAGAACAACTACTGACTTTTTGTTCCTGTTGGGACCACAACCTGAGTAACTCATGTTTAAAAGCCTGTAAGTATAAGGACTTTTAGAGAGGTATAGTCTCAAACAAGTTTTATCTAATGCCATCTTACAAAAACTAGCATTTGTATAAAACAGCCCCAATCTCCCTTGACCCGAGGGAAAAATGATAGTGAGACAGTGAACCAGCTAAGCCTGAAGAAAACCTGAGTTTTCACCCCAGTGGGCACACCAAATGTGCACATATGCAGTACTGTGCCCTACACATAAGTCTACACACACTGGCAGGGAGAGGCACACCTCACCCATGAGTGCCGGGGCGGGGGTGGGGGTGGGGAGTAGGGTGTTTTGTAATTATTTATTTATCCCTTTTTCATCTCTCATAGGTCTGTGAGCTTCAGAAAACCCAGTGGGAATCTTCAAGCTGGGCCACGGATCTGACCAAAGCCAAGATAAACAATGGCTTGAAGAAAATCGACAAAAAAGTGCTGATTTGCACTATTCCCACAGTCAGCCACAGCCCCCACCACCATTCCCATGGAAAACACCACTGCTGGTGCCAAATCAAGTTTCCCCCCCTTCATAGGGGCATTGTTTTTTGTTATTATGTGAGTTCTTAGCATCAGACAATGGCACCACAAGAGACACAGTGGAGGCAGGAGAAATGCCTTTTTGTTTCACTAAGTCTGTGCTATTGTGCCCCAGACTCTAGCCCACACATAGTACACTTACATATATTCATTTTGGTAACATGTATGTGGAACGAGGAATGTACCAAGCTAAAGCTCCAAACCCTGTTCCTTGTTGGGTTTTGCTGGTTTTTTCCAGAGCCCATCAAGTGTTAAATCATGTCTGCCTCTTATTGCTCTCTCCCCCTTCCCACACCATCCCTCAATTAACATTTCCTCTAATAAAGTTGGTCCCCGCAGAAAGAGTGGCGTTTCAGGGGTAATTCCACAGGACAGCCATCCAGGACGCTGACTTCACAGCTCAGCTCCATTCCCCATTAGCTCCTCCCAGGAGGAGCGAGTCAAGCCTTTCGCACCTCACTTCCTCCGGGGCTTTGACTCCGTAAATAAACAGGCTGCTTTGGAAACTTGCTGGCAATTTTTGCAGAGAACAGGTAGTAGATGAGAAGGCAGCTGGCCTGAGGAAAATATGGGAACTCTCTGAAAGAAAAGCAGTGATTTTTTCCAGTGCCAAGTGAGGCCAGCCAAGATGCTCCCAGAAGCCCAAGATAACTTGGAGGCCCATTCCGCCAGGGTCCTGTTTTCCCAAACTTCTGTTTTTCTGCTTGGCCTCTCTGCCTGTTGGTAATATCCTTCCATCAACCTTGTTTGCGTATTAAAGCAAGATCACTCTCACCTGCGTTTACCCCTCTTTCCCTCCATTCTACATGCTTACATCAAAAGGGTTTGTTTTGCCTGTTAATTCTGTCTTCAGGTACATGGAGACCAGTTGATTACTGAGACACAAGGAGAGTACCTCAGACCTCCCCATTCTGCATTTGGATGGGATTTTTGCTGTCCTGGACCATTTGGGCTCTCCCAGGCTTCTCAGCCCTGATCTTCCTCCTTCCCCCATCTCCGTTCCCCAGCCTTTTTTGACTGAGTCCACCACTCCAACATCTAGCTTGCCCTTGGAGCTTGCCAGCATGGCCAGGCCAGGTTCTTCTCTGCTTTTTGACCTGTGGTCTTTGTACTCAGGCTTGATAAACACCATCTAGAGATCTTCTGTCCCCCGCATTGTCACTTGAGTCCTAATTCCCCAGAGCTTTCCTACCCAAATTTTTCCTGAGCACCTTTCCCTTGGGAAAGGGATTGTCCATCAGTGAGCTGAGAGTTGGCTCTTCTTTCCTTGGGAGCCCTTATCTTGGTTTCACCTACTAGGAGGGAGAAGTGGCTTCAAGGGAAGTCCAGGAATAGAGATTTAGGGACTGGTAAGACATGAGCACAATGGCAGGAACAAGGAGAGCGGTGTGGCTCTGCCTCTCTCACTGGCTCCTGGAACAGCCTTAAAAGTGCTGACCAGGGGCGCCTGGGTGGCTGAGTAGGTTAAGCCGCTGCCTTCAGCTCAGGTCATGATCTCAGAGTCCTGAGATCGAGCCCCGCATCGGTGTCTCTGCTCAGCAGGGAGCCTGCTTCCTCCTCTCTCTCTGCCTGCCTCTCTACCTGCTTGTGATCTGTCAAATAAATAAATAAAATCTTAAAAAAAAAAAAGTGCTGACCAGGCCTCCTTTGACCACTCCCCATGCCCCCACCCCCACCCACGCAGTCACCAGCGGGTGTAGACATGGACAGAGGATAAATAGTCTCCACCCTACATTGGAGCTCACCCGGGTGTCACCTGCTCCTGGGTCATTATCTCTGCTCTTCTGGACTCTGACTCCCTTCTCCTGGACCTCTGAGGCTGCCAGGCTCTTCCTGTCTCAGCCACCTCCTGGGCTTCTCCTATGCAACACCCAGTACTTATAGGGTTCATTAGATTATGAGCTCATCAAGGGCAGGGAGCACGCCTTCCTTCCCTGACATCCCCAGCCCCTGGCACCCTCGCACAGGGTAATGAATGCACTCCTGCCTGGCCGGAACCTTGGTGCCTGTCCTTCCTGGCTTCCTTGCTCCAGCGTGGCAAGAGGAGGCATTTGACACTGTCTGCAAAACTATTCTTGAGTCACTCACATTAAAGTTTAAATATCAAAATGCTGTCTGTCCAGAAGCCAGAAACCCACTGAGCCACATGGTTGAGGTTCCCTTCCCCAGAAGTGCAGAGCCTCGGTCACTCTCTCCCCTGTTCTTACTGCTCTACGTATCTGGTAATAAGATGCTTCTTTCTGGAAAATTTTCAAAAATCACCAGAGGATGAAAGCAATGGCCTGAGACCAAAGTAGGAATCATATGGAGCTTCCCGCCACCACCCGCACCCCCCCCCGCAACATACAAAATCTCATTGTAGGGTTTCTTCTAGCAGAAGGGGGTCCTTCAGGCCTCTCTTTTCTTTAACATCTCTGTATTACAAAAAATGCTTTCAGCAAAGATTCTAAATTCATGTATATTAAGGTACCAGTGACTGACACCAGCTTAGATAGGATCATTACCAAAGGCTTTTGGAATTAAAAGATGGCAGCCGGTGCTTTAAGCTAAAGAAATGAAGTTCCAGTGGTGAAATATTAGGCATCAGGAGGTGGAAGGAGAAGGTAGTATTACGGCAGCAAATGATCCTCCTCCTGATTATTAGCTGGCTGAACTCGTGTAAGTCACTCAACCTCTCAGAGCCTTGCGATTCTCACCTACCAAGTGGGAAGAACAATGTTGACCTCGTTGATGGGGTGCATACGAAGGAACTTTGGCAACTGTGAAGTGTTGTGCACATATCCGCATAGTATTAGATGAAGAGAGTCCTGAAAGATCTTCAGGGAAAATAAAAACAATGACAAAAATGTGGGGAAAGAGTTAGAAACCCAGAGTTTTGGGCCAGCTTTCCCACTGCACTGCTGGGTAACTCTGGATAAATATTTATAACTTTGGGCACGGCAGCATCAGTGTCCTCACCTAGCCTGTTTTCCCTTTCTCCTTTTTCCATCTCTCCTGTGTGAGACCTGCAAGGTACCCTCACTGTTTGCTGATCCAAAACTTCTCATGGGTGAAAAGGTCGATGAGTCACAAATTGGTGTATTTATCAGGAATAATGGATACATGAGCACATACTCAACATATGGGTTAATTCATTCCATCAGAAGACATAGCCTTCCATGTGTCGGGCTCGCTCTAGGCACAGGGACACAGCAGTGAGCCAAGAGTCATACTCCCACCCTCATGGGACTTATCTCTCACACAAGTATATACGTAGAAGACAGAGGACCAGTTGTAAGCATACAGAGAGATAGATAGCTAGTCCCATATGTGTACAGAGAACAGGCCTCTTTACTCCTGTGTCTTTCAGAAAACAAAATGTAAACCTTAAGTTGGAGCCAGAATATGGGATTCCTCCAGAGAACTGTGACATCCTCTTACGCCTCACAGAAACAATCATAAACAAGAGTGAGGAAGGGTTTGCCTTCTTGTTTCCCGTTCTCTCTTCTTGCTTGCATTGGAAATTATTTTTTGCTTGCACACAACTGGCCCTTTGCGTGTTTCCACAGTAGTAAGTCAGGAATACTACATTATGTATCGGAATAGTTAATTAAAAAAAAATTCATGTCACCCTATTTCAGGGAGTCCTGAAGGTCTCACAGGTATGTGTGGTCTGCCAAAGATTCACGTCAAAACAACTGTCTAAAATTATAACCTACCTGGAGAAGTCAGAAATGTAATCAGAGGCTATTTCCATATAACTACACCCTGAAAACACCCATCCCAGACAGGCCGGCACAGGAGAATAACATGTTGGTATACAGTTGCAAGAATCTGTCTTAGACTTTTGATACTTAATCGCATCATTGTTAAAGTTGAATTGAGTAGAACCTCCCTAGCGCCGAGGCAAGAACTAGGAAATTCTCTCGTCATTTCCTGGTCACTTTTCAAAGTCTGGGTAGAACAGGGCACTAGCAAATCTTAGACTGAATTGATGTTAAGGAAAATGTTTTCTCATCTGGTTAGTTTTAATTTTACAACCTTTGGGTGCAGGTGCTTTTGAGTTTATTATACAAACACGTGATGGGGTCCTATGTTATTTTAGGGATACTGCGGGAATGAGAGCTTGTATTCGTAGAATGCTCATGATAGTCCAGGCCCTAGTCTCCAACCACACTTTTATTTCATCTTTGTAATCATTCCATGAGTGATTATTCTCACCCCCATTTGACAGATGAAGAAATGATGACTGAGGAAAAAGAGGTGACTTGCCCCAGAGGACACAGCTAGCACGTGGCAGAGGTGGGCACGCCATCATCTCCAGCCTGGCACAGCAGAACATTCCTTCTTCTTGTTTCTATCCCACTTACATTTGGTTGTGCAAGTTTGTCGGGTGGTAGTTTATGTGGTCTTGCTAATTGGGTTTATGTGCATAGCAAGGGTGCTTATTCCAAATCCTTATTTGATTATAGACTGAAAATTTCTCCAGTAAAGGACACTTGGATTCTCCCTTCCCAGGCTGTGAGTTTTTCCAGAGCTCCCACAGCATTTCCAGCAGTGCTTAAAAATGCCATGCGCAGAAAAGTGTGCAATGGACATTGACAACTAGGAGCTCAGCACGCAGCACCCACTCAGGGAGTAGGAAGAAGCTTCAGTGTAATTCATCAGACATCACCAATCTCCCCCAGGCTAGCTTCTCACAGTCTGTCCTCGATTTTACACAATTCACTCTGCTGCTGAGTTAGAGAACAGAGAGGAGATGCTGAGAAACCACATGTATTTGCTGCTGGGGCCAAAGGCTGTGAAGCTGGGAGCAGCACACACTCCACTTAGAAGGATTGTTGGTTCCATAGGACAGAGGTTCTCAGCCTGTGGCTCTGCCTTAGAACAACCTAGGAATAGGACCATCAGATTTATCAAACGCAAATGCAAGATGCCCAATTAGATTTGAATTTCAGATGAACAAGGAGCAATGTTTTAGTGTAAGTATGACCCTTGCAATGTTTGGGACATACTTAAACTAAGAAGTATTTGTTGTTTATCTGAAATTCAAATTTAAATGGTCATTCTGTATTTTATCTGGCAACTTTAATTGGGGGGAGATTAAGGGCAATTAAGTTAGAATCTCTGGAAATGGGGTTCAGATACCCCTAGTTTTAAATGCTATGTGCAGCTATGTTTGAGAATTATTGCTAGAGAGCACCTAAAATCTTGAAGGGCGATGGAGGGGAAATTGAGCTTGGCTCAGGGTGGGCAACCCTTGTGCAGGAGGTGATGGAGATAAAACAAGCATGGAACAAGCCTTATCTGCCCAAGGTTCTGCCTTCCTAGGGCTCAGCTGGGCTCTATCCCAGCCACCACGCCAGACGAGCTCAGAGGGGAGCTGGACGGGGCTGCCAGTTTCGTGTCCTGGGGCCACACGGAAGGGTTCACCACCATCTCTAGGGAGCTTGGCCCCCTGGAGAGGCACCATTCCTCCCTTATCCCCTCCATCCCCAAACAGCTAAGCTAGCACCAATCAGATTTCATTTCCTTTGTATATCTAAGTTAATCAGGCACCCAAATCTCTACTGTGACTCCGAGAGCTCAGAGGGCCGTCTGCTTTGAGAAATGATAACAGCACAGGAGTTAAAAGCTTGGGGTTTGGAGCCAGGCAGAGATGGGTTCCAATTCTCCTTCTGCCATTTATTTAGGTATATAAGCTTGGGCAAGTTTATAACCTCTCTGAATCTCAGGTTTTCATCTACAAAATGGGAATGATGACTGCACTTAGCTCACAAGGTGATTGTGAGGATCCTGTGGGATGATGGCCGCGGAGAGCTTAGGTCGGGGCCCATCACGCGTGAGGCATTCAGTAAGTAGCCGTCATTATAATCTCATTGCTGCTGCCTTCCCCAGATGCCCTCTGCCACCAAAAGAGAAAACGAGGGTGGGGTAGCATTGCAAACCTGATCTCAGAGCCTGGGCTCCCGACCCCCTTGATGTCACCTTTCTCTCTGAGCCCTTGACCAAGCCTTGTAAGATAGGATTACTCATAGTATAAAGGAAAGGGCTAAATTTCTGTTGCGATTTTATCACTAACTGGTCATGATCTTAGGTAGGTCCTTGCACTTCTCCGGGCTAAGTTTCTTCACTTCTATGATGGATATAGGGCAGGTGGTCACTTCTATTCATAATACTCTGTGATCAGCTCCCTTGTACAAATTCTGGCCTTCGGTCCACAGACACTCAGAGAATTAAGATTCTTTTTCTGTCTGTTCCCAGGGTTCGAAAGGGGAACAACCATGTTCATTCAGGGTGGAGAGCTTTGAGACTTGTGGGTTTCCTGCCCTCTCCTTAGGTATATGTATACTTCTGTTTTGCTAAAAAGTACAACATGCTCGCTCCTTTAAGTTTTGTTTTCCCTTCGAAGAATGGAGGGAAATTTTACCTTCACTCTCTCTTGGGTCCTTCTTCAAGGTAACCAACACTGACCATTGCCATAGTCCCTGGGTGCAAATGGAATTGCAAATGGGCTATTTTGAGGGTGTCATTCAAAAGCCGAAGGCCTCCAGCCTCAAACTGGGACACCCTTGATGCCCCTGTTCTTTTTCTCTAAGGTAATCCTTTCCTAATCCTTTTCCAAATTTTACCTGCCATTGAGAGTCCACTGCTGTTGTCATTTTTAAAGGAGAAAACTGTTTTTCAAGTGATAATTGCATTCACCATCTGTCTCCATTAGCCATACCGCCCCCCATCTTTCTCCAAACCCCTAAATGACTGAAATAATAGTGCAATTAAAAAATCTAATTGCAACAGATAGCTTTTTGTCCACGCGTGCTCAATATGAGGATGGACCTAAGAGCAACCAGGTAACAGTACAAAAATCTTTGGCTTCCAGAAGTTTTCCAGCCACAGGGCTCAGAGCTGGAGAAAGTGCTGGCTCTCACCTCCAGTGAAGAAAATCATTTTATTAGTGTGGATCCCAAGGAGGGGCTGTACTGTTTTTTTTTTTTTACAAGGGGACATAAGTGGTTCAAGTCATGTTGCTGGATATTCTGAGAGCATGCCCGTTTCCATTAGGGCTTGAAATAAAGTCCTAATCAAAGTGGTCATGAACTCCTTTTGAAGCTACACAGGAAATCTCTGGGAAACACAGTTAAAAAGACTCTAGTTCAAAGGAAACTCCTCCTTTATTAATAATATTCAGAGATTTGTTCCTAATTTGGTTTTGGTGACTTGCTATGCAGAAGGATACAAAATGGGAATTTGGTCAATACCTCTGGGAAATCAAACCCAAATGGTTGGGGGAAGGGGTTGCAGATAATTAATTCTGGGGGACATCACTAGCCACCCGAGTCTTACTGGTAAAGCAAGACCCAACAGCTAGTCATGTTGGTATTTTTAGGACTGCCATCCTGGGCATAAAACTATCTCCACTTCCCCCCTTTGAACTATTAAGATGTAACATCCTTTGATGGGGTTAATTTTACTGTGATAACAGATTTACCTAGAGAGGATCCTTACATAATTTAGGCCTGATTATCTCTCTGGAAAGATGAACTCAAAACATTTCATGGAGGGACACCTGGGTGGCTCAGTTGGTTAAGCATCTGCCTTTCGGCTCAGGTCATGGTCCCAGGGTCCTGGGATGGAGTCCCACATCAGGCTCCCTGCTCAGCTGGGAGCCTGCTTCTCCCTTTCCCTACACCCCTCCCCCCGCTTGTGCTCCCTCTCTCTGTCAAATAAATAAATAAAATATTTTTTAAAAATTTCAGTAGGTTTTTGCATTAGTTAAGAGGTATAAGTAAAAATGGGGGGCGGGCAGAGAACTTCCACTTCTAGGAAAATGGGGTAGACACACTTTTCTCTATTCTTTCTACTAACACAACAAAGAACCTTGAACATTATAGAGAAGAAAAACATAAGAAGACTTAGAGTGTCTTGGGTGGCTCAGAGGGTTAAACTCAGCTCAGGTCATGACCTTGGGGTCCTGGGATTGAGTCCCACATAAGGATTTCTGCTCAGCGGGGAGTCTGCCTCTCCCTCTCTCTCCCTCTCTTGCTTTCTCTCAAATAAATAAATATATATATTTTTAATTTAAAGAAGATGACTCTTAGAGGCAGAAAGAGAAAGGCAGAATGGCTAGGGAATCTCGGGATTCAGGGAACAACACCGTGGTGAGCTCTCTGGGTTTTATTTTTGCCTTATTTACCTCTGTCTTGCAGCTGAAGAAACCAGCAACCTGGGAACACCAAGTGCACATGGAAAAAAGGCCAAATAAAAGGACCAGAAAAGGGACAGCCTGGCATGACAAAAACTTTTAGATAATAACCACTCTGCCTCAGCCAGTCACCACAGTAAAACTGTAACCCACCCCACATATACAAGTAAAAGCCAAATGGGGAGAATTGATGTTTAACCCAGCCAGGTTATAAAGAGGCTCCCCAAAGCCCCTGCTGGAATGATGTCAGAGAAGGCAGAATATGGATCTGAGAACACCAAGAGTACAAGCAACAAAAGCAATGAAAAACAATTAGAATTTGTCAAACTAAAAAGTTTCTGTGCCACACAGGAAAAGAAAAAATCAACAAAATGAGAAGGCAACCCATGGAATGGGAGAAAATATTTGCAAATCATATATCTGATAAGGGGTTAATATCCAAAATATATAAGGAACTCATACAAATTAAAAGCAACCCTCCCCAAAGGATCCAAATAAAAATGTGCAAAAGGGGGCGCCTGGGTGGCTCAGTGGGTTAAAGCCTCTGCCTTCGGCTTGGGTCATGATCCCAGGGTCCTGAAATCGAGCCCTGCATTGGGCTCTCTGCTCAGCAGGGAGCCTGCTTCCCCCCCACCCCGGCTGCCTCTCTGCCTACCTGTGATCTCAGTCTGTCAAATAAATAAATAAAATCTTTGAAAGGAAAAAAAATGCGCAAAAGATCTGAATAGATATTTTTCCAAAGAAGATATACAAATGGCCAGCAAGTACATGAAAAGGTGCTCAATGTCATTCATCATCAGGGAAATGCAAACCCACCATATGGGATATCACCTCACACCTAGAATGGCTAAAATCCACAACACAAGAAAACAAGTGCTGGTAAGGTTGTGGAGAAGAGGGAAGTGCCCAAGGGAAATTTCTGCCCTGTCGGTGGGAACAGAAACTGATGTAGCCACTAGAGAAAACAGTATAGAAGTTTCCTCAAATAACTAAAGCTAGACTTACCATCTGATCCAGCAATCTCACTTCTGGGTACATATCTGGAGCAAATGAAATGACTATATCAAGGAGATATCTGTACCTCCATGTTCATTGCAGCCTTATTTACAATAGCCAAAACATGGAAACACCTTAAGTGTCCATCCACAGATGAATGGATCAAGGAAGCATGGTATAGGGTTGGCTGGGTGGCTCAGTGGGTTAAGCCTCTGCCTTCAGCTCAGGACATGATCTCAGGGTCCTGGGATCAAGCCTTACATCAGGCTCTCTGCTCAGCAGGGAGCCTACTTCCCCCTCTCTCTGCCTGCCTCTCTGCCTACTTGTGATCTCTCTCTCTGTCAAATAAATAAATAAAATTAAAAAAAAAAAGAAAACATGGTATATATGTATATAAAATGGAATAGTATTTAGCCATAAACAAGGAATTCTCGCCATCTGTGCATGAAACTTAATTGGAGGATATTATACTAAGTGAAATCAGTGAGACAAAGAAAGACAAACACCTGATTATCTCACTTATATGTAGTATATAAACAACAATAACAACAACAACTGAACCCTTAGAAACCAAGAGCAGATTGGTGCTTGCCAGGGTGGACGCCGGGGGGGTATGGGAGATGGGTGAAGGTGTTCTAATGGTACAAGTTTCCAGCTATAAGGGAGTTAAGCTCTGGGGATCTAAGATAGAGCCCAGTGATGGTATTCAACCATACTCTGTTGTATACTTGAAAGTTGCTAAGACAGTAGATCTTAGAAGTACAACACACACATACAAGGTGTAAGGTGACAGTGTGTTAACTAATATTATTCTGAAAAAAAATATATATATATATCTCAAACCATCACATTGTATACCTTAAATTTACACAATGTTGTATATCATTTATATCTCAATAAACCCGGGGTGGGGGAAAGACTCACTCTATGAATTCATAACCACGTGTATATTTGCAAGATGTTACCAGGCAGCAGAGTTCTCTTTTCTGAATCTTATCCTGTTCCTTGGGTTGGCGTTGTCTGTTCCATGTGTCCTGGGAGAGCTTGCCAGCACACAGCAGTGTCTGTGCAGAAGTGAAGTCTAGCACGTGTCCACAGGGTTGCCCTAAGGAGTCATGACTGTAGAAACCAGGGCCTGGTGATCGGTGGTATGTATCCCGGGGAGTTCCGGCAAAGATCACGGCCATTGTCCCTGAGAGAGTGTGGAGCTGATTCTGAAGCAACTGGGTGTTTGCCTTGCTGTTCTGTCAACTGCCCTCTCCCTCCCTCCAGCTGTCGTGGTCCTCCAGCCATCTAGCCTGGATTTCCTTCAGTCTTTTTTTTTTTTTAATAACTTTAAAAAATTTTAAGTAAGTGAATAATCACCACAGAAATACAAGGAAGAAAAAAATAAAATAATAAAAATGACCCACGTCCCAGCTGCTCCTGATGACATTTTGGTTGATAAATACACACAAACAAGCCTACTTTCCTCACTTCAGGCCCTTAATTTGTACCACCTTCCCCCCTTGGGTAAAGTCAAAATATGTTATGTGAAAAGCTTTGTTACCATAATCCAGAAACATTCTGTATAAGGCCCTGTATTACATATATCTCCAGCAGTTTTCCCTAAAAAAGTGTTCTCCCTAGCTATGTTATATATATGAATGCATTTTTATATATTTATATTTATATGTATTTGTTAACCAAAAATGAGGTCATTCTGTACAAGCTGTTTTGTAACCTTTTTTTTTTTTCACTCAATAATGAATCATGAACATCTTTCCAGGTCAATAAATATGCTCTTACAATATTTTAATGGCTGCACAATATTCTATTGTATGACTGTACCATAATTTATTTACCCAGGCTCCCCAATGGTAGACATTTAAATTGTTTCCAAATATTTTTTTGCTGCTGTAAACAATGTTACAATAAACATCCTGTAGCAAAAATCTTTGCGCCAAGTCCTTAATTATTTCCTTAGGATACGTTCCTGAAAAGGAATGGCCGGGTATACATTTGCACATTTTTAAGGTTATAAAAAGGTTTTGTCAAATTGTCCTGCAGTTAATTTGCTCGCAGTGGTTGTGTATGAAAATGTCCCGCCCCCTCTTCCCCCCACAGGTGCTGGGCCCCCATCATTCGGGTGCCATTCGAATTCTCCAGGAGCTGCCTCCTAATTCCTCACTAGCTCACTTGGGATGTGGGGGTCCGAGGAGGGTAGTGAGGGTGCTGTGGCCTCTGTTATGGATCACACCTCTGTGACATTGGCAGCTGGCAGAGATCCCGGGAGGTATCTTGGGGGTGATTCCCCCCTCCCCACTACTGCGCACCACACTGGAAGGCGGCTTGCCAGGAGCACTCCTCTCCCCGACCCCTTTTGGGAAAGAGAGATTCCATTAGGAACAGCCACGCCCGAGTCTCTTGAGTGACCACCCCCCAGGACAGAGCCCCCAGTACATCCCGACTCAGACATCCTGATTCGCTAGCTTCAGGGGCAGCCCCTGATTCTGGGTCATTTCCAGTTTCACGTTCCACTCAGGAGGCCCCACACTTGCCATCCTCCCTCTCACGGGGCTCTCCTCAAGGTGGCACAGCAAGTGAGCACACATTCCATGTCACCGTCTCTCTGGCTGGGCCACCTCAGAACCCCACATGGAGAAGACGTTGATCCTGAAACCAGGGAAATGGGCAGCTTGGGTCTCCAGCAGGGCAGCTGGAATGTGGAGTAAATCCTCCTTCCCGTCTTTCTGTTTCGTCCAGTTCGGGGACAGGAAGAGGGATGTCCCGTTCCCTGGCTCTTCCAACCTCACAGGACTGGACCAGAGAATGTCTGATGAGAAAGGGGATTTTGTGCCCTCAGGACACACGTAAGTGTGTTTGTTACCATTGTCTTGTTAATAGCCCCTACTGTGTGCCAGATCCGGACCACCCTTGGCCAGGCACAGACTGCTGGATGGGTATTAGCTCACTTAATCTTAGCCGTGATTCTATCAGGTAAGGACTAGCCTTACCCCCATTTTACTGGTAAGTAAACTAAGGCACACAGAGGTCGAGAGATCGCCGGAGTTCGCAGGAGAGAGAGACATGGGAACCTGATGTAGGTGGTCTGACCCCACAGCCGCATGACCCCAGAGCCCACATTCCAGCCGTCGCGTGGAACTGCCCGTGTCATGATCACAGCGGCACGAACCCCAGTTCACCTGAGCAGATACACGTGGTGTCTGGCACCAGGCTGAGAACTTGAAATGCAGTCCTGCCAGACCCTCTCCACTCCTGGTGATGTGGGCACAACAGTCACTAGTTTACAGATGAGTAAACTGAGGTCCTGAAACAGATCAGATGGCTTGTCCCGGGGCCAGGAGAACCTTGACCATAATCGCTCACACATCGCTTCTCCAGCGGCCCTGCAAAGCCCTGCTCAGTGGTGACAGTGGGACGCCAGGACAGCATCTGTGTACTCGCTCCCCAGGACCCCTGGCAAACAACACCCCTCCCACTGCTCCCTGGCTTATCTCCTAATTAAGCATTTTGTCAGGGCAAGTGGCTTTTTGTCCTCAAAACAGAACTCCTCTTTCCTACAGAAGAAAGCAATTTCCTCCATGTCAAAGTTGCCAATATCTTTTCATTGTTGTTTCCGGGAGTAGGGGTCTGGGTGACACGTCCAACAATGTGGCCTGTGGCAGCGCCCAGGGCCCTCCCACCCCCTCCAGCCTTCCTGAGGGCTCTGGGCTTATCTTCAGGTACAGCATTATCAGTTTGCAAAGCCAGCAGCCTTTCTTAATTTCCAGAAAAGAAAAGGGAGAGCTTTTCAGCCAGGACTTGCTTTGGGATGGCCGGTCCAAACCTGGGTTGCAGCAGCCTTCACCGGCTTCTAGAACTTCACTTCCGCCAGGATTTGTGTTCTGAGACCAGCTATGGCCTCAGAGTCTTGGGGTCCTGTTTTTAATCTAAAAATTATATATTTTTACACATAAACACATTGGAAGTGATACAGAAATAAGTCATGTAAAAAGTACAATTCTCATTTATCCCATCACACCCCTTCAGATCACTCACCACAATCCTTCCAGATTTTTCTTCATATATTTGCATCATCTTTGGAAACATAAACATATGGACTTTGGTGGGTATATATTTTTTTATGCATAAAAAACATATGGTATAAATTGTAATTTTTTTTCACACAAAAATATACCTTGGCATTCTTTTCAATATGTAAATAGTATTCAAAAGTATGAATGTGATATTCCCCCTCTCTGTTTATTTATTTATTTTTAATTACTTTGGGGGGAGTGGTAAGGGCCTAGGGAGGGAGAGAATCCCGAGCAGGCCTCACGCCCAGAGCAGAGACTGACTGGGGGCTCATTCTGAGGACCACAAGACCATGACCTGAGCTGAAATCAAGAGGTAGATGCCTAACCAGCTGAGCCACCAGGTGCCCCTCCCCTTCTCTATCTATTACAATGGTTTTTAAAAACAATTTTAGAGGGGGTAGGGGCAAAGGGAGAGAGAGAATCTTCAGCAGGCCCCATGCCCAACACAGGGCTTGATCTCACAATCACAACCCTGAGAGATCATGACCTGAGCTGAAATCAAGAGTTTGGATGCTTAACCAGCTGAGCCACCCAGGTGCCCTAAAATGGTTTTGTTTTTATTTCTGAAAGAGAATATATACACAGAAAATGGGCACCTGGGTGTTTCAGTTACTTGGGCGTCTGCCTTCAGCTCAGGTCATGATCCCAAGGGCCTGGAATTGAGCCCTGTGTCAGGCTCCCTGCTCAGAGGGGAATCTGCTTCTCCCTCTCCCTCTGCTACTTCCCCTGTGCGTGCTCTCGCTCTCTCTCTCTCTCTCTGTCCAATGGATAAATAAAATCTAATAAAAATTTCAAAAAAATAAATGTCATAGAAAATGCCAAACAGTACAAAGGGGTATATATATTGTATCTGTTTAGTCCACTGGTGTATCCCCAGTGCCTTAAATAGTGCCTGACACCTAGTGACTCGGTAAGCAAAGGATATCTCTTTCCCACTCCTAGACACCACCACCCAGCCACCCGATTCCCTGTGTATCCTTCTGGATATATTCTATGCACGCACAAGCATGTCTGTGACTTAAATTCAGCTCCTCACCCCTCTTCCCTCCCTCTCCTATGTCCATGTAAGTTTGCAGAGGGCAAAGCTTTGAGGGAGAGAGAGAACAATCCACGTGACTGCTGGTCATCCCACAAGCAGTAAGACTGGGTGAAAAGAATCATGGCTTTGGCATAAGGAGACGTGGACTGGATGCCAGCCTCCAGGACCAGTTTCATGGTTGCCTTCTAGGCGGAGTGGGGGACAATCACAGACACCACACAGGGTTGTTCTGCAGAAACCGTGAGGCAGCGTGGGGGAAAGCCAGGGACACATGGTCAGGGCACCAGCAGTTGGAACATGTGATGGGTAACTGTGCAAGCTGCTCTGTGTACCGTCCTGGCAGGGAGGATGCCAGCTTTTCCAGAAAGTAGGGCAGAAGTCTAAGTAAGTAAAAACTTACTTTTCTGAAACCAGATGAGACTTTAGAGCAATCGAGTTTCAAACCATGGTTTACGGCTATTCATCGAACGAGAATATATTTCAGGAGTTACCAGGTGCTAGGCATTGTGCTAGAGGCCTGAGATACAAAGAAGGGAAAGTTTAGGCGCCAGGATCCTCCATTCGATTAGGGGAGAAAGACACAGCCATTCAACATATATTTGTTGAAAGCCTACTTAGACGTGAAGGGTTCATGACTAAACAAAACGGGCAAAAATGCACAGACTCTACCTCAAGGGCTCAAATAAAGGGAGACAGATACATAGCAGCTGGGACAGCTAGATCAGCCAGAAACCACTACACACCGAGATGACCCCTGAGATCAGTCTCGAAGGACCAGGAGGAGTTCACAGGCAGCCAAATGGGGAAGAGTATTTGAGTCTGAGGGAACAGCCCTTGCAAAAGCACAGAGGTGTGAAAGAGAATAGTGTACTTGAAGGAAGTCTGAGCGGCTGAGGGCTGAGAGGCTGGTGGTGCGGGAAGGGGGAGTCACCAGGAGATGTGACTGGCAACGTCAGTCAGGAAAAAATGATGAAAGGCCTTGTATTAGTTTCCTATTGCGGTTGCAACAGATTACTACAAACTTAGCAGCTTGAAGCAACCCACATTTATTATCTTCCAGATCTGGAGGTCAGAAATAATCTTACTAGGCTAAATCAAGGTGCCCAAAGAGCTATGTTCTTTCTGGGGGCTTTAGGGCAAGCTCCTTTCCCTTGCCTTTTCCAGCTTCCTGAGGCTGCCTACATTTCTTGATCTATCTGTAGTCCCTTTTCTCCATCTTCAAAGTGAGCAGCAGCATGCTGTCTTCAAATCCGCTCCCCCTTTCCGCCTTTTTCACCTATAAGGACCCTTAAGGTTATACTGGGCCCACCTGGCTAATGCAGGGGGTCTCCCTATCTCGTTTAGTCACATCGGAAAGTAGATGTAGAGGTAATTTATTCACAGGTCCCAGGGATTGGGGGGCAGACATTTTAGGATGTAGCCTTATTCTGCCCAAGGGGAGCTCCTCTTGTGAGCATCAGGGAGGGCAGGCCTGGGTCAGGAGAGCCTAAGGATAGGAAACCCCTCAGGAGGCTGATACAATGGTCCAGGACAGAGAAGAGGATGTTCAAATGAAGCAGCTGGTTTTGCAGATGGAGCAGACAAGTGGACTTGAGGGAGGTGGAGACCTGGAGAAAGACCTTTCTAGAAGTCTAGCGCAGAACAGAAAAGGAAAGCAGAGCTGAGGGGAGATGTTTCTTATTTGCTTATTGGTTGATTTTGTTTTATCTTTTTATAATAAAATAAAGGACATTAGTGTGATTTTTGGCTGAGGGGATGAGACAATGGATGAAAAGGGAGAGCTTGGAGAATTTAAGATTGAACTAAGATTATGAAGTCTTTAACTTAAAAAACTCGTGTTTGAGGAGTTTCTCAGCTAGAAAACCTCCTTTGTTCACTTTTATTCTGCCCCAGACTTCTGGCTCTATAACAAATCCAGTAGAGGGTATTTCTAAAGAACATTACCCCAGTGTCAGGTTCAGAAAAGGCAAGTTCTTCCTGTATAGATTATTTCGAATCTTTTTTTCTTGGTTTCTTCAGAAACGTATGAGGTAAAACTAGCCGAAGCCCTCCGGCTCCAGGGCTATGAAGACGTCAGAGCTTGGTGACCAAGTTACTGAATGAAACCACCTCAGACACATTTCAGATTGGTGGGAAGGATTCTGGAATCAGAACTGGAGACCCGGGCTCAGGTCTCCGCTCCACGCACACACCTTTCTGACCTTGGACAGATCCCTTATTCTTGTAGTCTTGGCTTCCTCTCTGTGAAACAAGAATAATTATAATACCTGCCTGCTGACTTCACAGTGCTGTTGTGAGAGAATCAGTTGTAAGTCCACAAAGAGCTCTGTAATTGGGAAAGCACCACACTATTATGGGCACTCTTATTTTTTCATGCCCAGACACCACTTCTGTTCTTTTTCCTGAATATCACACTCTATTCCATCTCTAAGTGGGGAAAGGAGCTTTGGGCCAACCAGGTAAGTCTCACCTAGCCACAGCGGGGGTGGGGGGTGGGAGAAGGTCACGCCAGTTGCTCCCCATCTCCTTCCTCAGAAGGGCCCAGGTGCTCCTGCACCACCCTCTGGGGCTCTCTGCCCTTGGGGGTCTAACCGTCCAGTGGGGGCAGAGGCCAAGACAAGGGACAACTCCCATGTAATGTGGTAAGTGCCACAGATGTCATCCGAATCTGTAGAGAGCAGACCTCTCCAGAAGAGGAATCTGACGCTGAGGACTGGTGGTCGGGGTTGGCTTTTTAGGGAGGTGACCACACACTGAGTTGGAACAAGCCGGTGGGCAAAGGGAAAAGGGTGCGTCTAGTGGAAGAGAGAGCATTTGCAATAATAGGGTTTTCGGCAACAGAAAGAGCTGGGGAGCCTTGGACGGACAGTCAGATTCCAAGGCTGGTGCAAGCTCATTCTTCACAAAGCCCAAAGCCCATCTCATTGTTCTTATCTGCCCAGGGGGCGCTGCAGGCTGCCTCCCTTCCCTGGAATACAACTCCCCAGAGTTGTGGAACTCAGGGAGCTCCCAAGAGTTGGCCAGTTGACCTTGACTCCCTTTCCAGAGAAGGCTCTGGCAGCAGCTTAATCTTCTGGAATACACCTACCTTGGAAACAGCCAGGCTGCCATGAAAAAGAGTCTCTCACTGAAGGCAATTTTGTTATTAGGGAGAAGAAAGCCCCGTCCCCCCTTCCTCTGCCAACTCCCTGACATGAGTCCGTGTCATTAGTTACTGCTTTGGCAGTTTTATTATGGAAATGACATATTGAAATACAAATTGGGATGTGTACAGTGTAATTACTAATACTGCATATTCATTTCCTCCCTTTGTTACTGCTGAGTCCCTATAAAGCCCCCTCAATCTTTGTGTCCCAATCTTTGTGCAGTTGCTTCTTGTCTCTTTTCTTTCTGAAGGCCAGGCGGGGTGAAGGGGGGAAACACAGCCAGAGGAAGTACCTGCCTTCCCTGAGAAGGGCTATTTTTGTGACAATGCTGAGCTGACGTGGCAAGCTGGGTCTCTGAGGTCCAAGGGCTTCCCAGCTCTTCCCAGACAAACAGCTGGCAGACTGAACCAGACACGGGAAGTCCCAGCCAGGGGACCTTTCTAAAAAATTAAATGCAACAAAACAAGCCTTTCAGTGATATGGGGGTCGATGCTCCAAGCTGAACTGTGCCACCCTCCAGGACAGCTTACCTCTCTTCCCTCAGTACCTTCTCAGGAGAGGGCGCCCACATAAGTTGGCCAACTTGACCACCCGCTGGAGCCACCCAACGAGGTCTGCAGGGCTGTGCAACCGTCTCCCCTGATGGCCTTGGCTTCAGTCCCTCCCCAGGGGAGGACTGTGCTACAAACACACCTCACTATGAGGCATGGATGGCTGAGAGAGTGGGCTCTGGGGTCTAATCTGGCCTCTGTCACTTAGCAGTTGTACCACTTTGGGCAAAGTTGCTTAACTTATTTGTACCTCGATGTCCCCTTCTGTAAAGGAAGGCTACTAGAAGTTTCCATTTCACAGAGGTGTTATGAGCATTAGATACCTTAATGCAGAGAAGATATGTAGGACACAACTATTGGGCTGTAGATTTTATTGCATGGATGGCCTCAGTTAATGTCCTCTCTGCATCTCGTCCTTTGCAATGTGGCTTTGTAGGAGCCCCCATCAGGAATAAGAGCCTACTCTTCCACTCACTGAAACAGAGGCAGCTTACTCTTTCTTTGGCCAGCAGACGTGACAGTGGGCCAGTTTTGAGCCTATGCCCCATGTAGTTTTGCTTCTGTTCTGTTGGAACCCTGCCTCCATCATGAGAACAAGTCCAGGCTAGCCTCCTGGATAAGAGGCTAGATGAAGCAGAGCTGAGTTAGACCTATTGTCCCAGCTGAGGCGCTGGACATGTGAGAAAGCCCAGCCATGATCGATGAGTCAACCCCTAGGCAACCCACAACTAACCACAGCAGCATGAGTGAGGCCATCACAGACCAGAAGAACCATTTAGCCAACCCACAGACTCGAGAGATTAATACATGCTTATTATTTTCAGCCACTAAATTTTGGGGTGGTTTGTTATGCAGCAATAACTAGCCGATGCATATGGCAAGCTTTTATTGTACTTTCTCCTTCCTCCAGTGCTTACTGTCTATGTGCCTTGATCTATTACCTATCTAGTCTAAAGAAAGATTCCACGGATGGGTGGAGAGCATGGTATTAGGGCAAGAGGATAGGCCCTGGAGAGAGACAAAGTTCAAACCTCAAACATGGCATGTACAGAAATAGGACATTTGCAAGTCATTTCTATTCCATTACATGGGAATAATACCTTCTTCACAGAAAGTTGTAGTATGGATTAAATAAAGTAATGAATGGGGAACAGTCTGGTACCCAGACTCTCCTCTTTCTAGAGGAAGCTTGATGTCTTGCATATAAAGTAACAACATTCAATACATGATGACAGAAATCATACTTCTCTTGATTTGGTTGAGCTGTTAAGCTCGGTTACCTGATGCTCTAAAGCAAAGATACAGGTCACAGTCCCATTCAAAAGCACAAGGCAAATGTTCTCCAATTAGTCAATGATATGGTAATCTAAATACCAATAAACAACAGAGATCCATGCCATTTGCTTAGTGTTTATGAGCACTTTCGTGTTTATTTTGTTGAATCTCACAATGATTCTGTGAAACCCCTGAGGACCAGCGTTATTCCCATTGAACAGCTTCCAAGGAAACTGTTGAGGTCAGTGGTTTTTCCTTTGATACACAACTGGTGAGTGGCAGGGCTGGGACTCGAAGGGCTCATGCTACCCCCAATATGTCAGTAGTCACATCACTGATGATCCAGATGGAGTCCCACTAATGGGAAATTCATCTCTGATCATCTGTTTATTGAATTAATATAGCTTAAAATGAAATATTCCTGATCTCCTGGAAATAACTCCCACCTCAACTTTGCTCAGCACAAAGGTCTTGGGATCTTTCAGTCCAGGAGCCTTTTTTCTAGGGCTGAAGAAGCTTTCCTTGTCTTCATCATTTACTGCTAGAAAATAAAAGGACCAAGTTAAATTCTGAGGCTGACATGTGGGCAGTCAACCCAGTGCACTGAGGGTCCTTCTGCAGTTGCTGGGAGGGCCCTCCCCAACCACCATTGGACAACATGTCTCAGCAGTTGAGTCCTTCAAGGATTCATGTATTTCTTTTTTTTTTTTTTTTCTTTTTTTGTGTCGAGGGCTGACTTTCAATAGATCGCAGCGAGGGAGCTGCTCTGCTACGTACGAAACCCCGACCCAGATTCATGTATTTCTTGAATAAAGATCATCAACTCCTTTCTTGGGGCATCTGGATGGCTCAGTCAATTAAATGTCTGACTCTTAATTTCAGCTCAGGTCATGATCTCAGGGTCCTGGGATGAAGCCCAATATCAGGCTCTGTGCTCAGCAGGGATCTTCAGGATCTCTCTCACTCTCTCTCTGCCTCTCCCTCCACGTGCAGGTGTGCACTCTCTCTCTCTCACAAATAAATCTTAAAAAAAAAAAAAGAAAGAAAGAAAAAGATCCTCAGTTCCTTTCAGGAAGGACAATAGGAAAGACAGGGTTATTTTCTTCTTCCCTGCAAAGTCGGACAGCACACGCAGACACCACCCAATGGACAAATTTCTGTCTGGGGTGAGAAAGGGGGTACATGTAGGCATAGGGGATACAAAATGTCAGTGAAACAGTAAGTGTAGTTCTTGACTTCTAGGAGCTCCAATCCAAATGGGTCCTGGGAAGTGCCCTTCTGGGGAAACCATCTCCAGGAAATTGGTCAAAAGTGAAAAGTTAAAAAAGCCGTTTGTATAAAGATATTTATAACAGTGTGATTCAGAGTGATGAAAATCTGGAAATTGCCCAAATGCCCAGAAAAGGAGGACTGGTTAAGCAAACTTTGCTTTATCCAATTGATGAGGTATTACCTCACCATTAAGAAGGGCAAGAGTGGGGGCTCCTGGGTGGCTCAGTGGATTAAGCTGCTGCCTTTAGCTCAGGTCATGATCTCAGGGTCCTGGGATCGAGCCCCACATCGGGCTCTCTGCTCAGCAGGGAGCCTGCTTCCTCCTCTCTCTCTGCCTGACTCTCTGCCTACTTGTGATCTCTCTTTCTCTGTCAAATAAATGAATAAAATCTTAAAAAAAAAAAAGAAGGGTAAGAGTGAAGTTTAAGTGGATCCATGAAGACGTGCGTAAGAAATAATACCAGGTAAACAAAGAATGCAGAAAGAGCTTCCAATCTTTGGTGACATCTGTATAAAGTCTTACGTGCACTGCGATAATGACTATAGAGAAACATTATGGGCAAAAAATGGTTGTCTTATAGGTAGATGGGCATGACGGTAATTTTTTGGTCAAGTTAGCTTAATATACAATGAGAAATATAGAAAGTGGCATGACAGAGACACGTCACCTGGCTTTCAAGAACACTCTGCAATACATCAAGTGTAGATGAGAAGAAGATGAGTGCCACGGCGGTGGGGGGATTAGGAAAAGCTGTGGACGTCATTAGGAGTAGCCTAACAATGGGTCACTGCTGAGCTGGCCCTCCTATGGACATTTCTGGGAACCCCCAAAACACAAAGCCATACTCAAAGAACACCAGCAGTACCTATGATGGAGTTTCAGACACACGTCTAGCATGGGGGCCGGGGGGAGAGTTTCAGAGAGCAGGGAGGTCTCTTTGGTGCCTTTCAAAATCCCATCAGTAACTTAGCTGCTCGCGTGTCATGGGGAAGGCTGGTCCTCAACCTGCACTCAAGTTTTTGTCCTGTTTTGTTTCTAAATATAAACAGCAAACACAACGTCATGATGAGGAAGAACAAAGGTGAGCCGGCATCCCATTGCTTCAAAGAAGCCAAGTTTTGTTATCAGGATGTGCGGTGTAGGGTGTTTCTGGGGGCTGAGTGGAGGCCGGTGCAGCTCTCCCCGCCAAAGTCTTTCTCCAGCCTATGGTTCGTCCCCCAGACTATGCAGCCCGAGACCAAGCCATCTGTCCTTAAACTCCCATCTGGATCCACTGTGGGTGCATAAATATACAGATCCCTGGTCCTCACCACCTGATTCTCATTTAGACTCTGAACTATTTGCCAGCAAGCCCATCAGGTGATGCTAACACATGTGGGCCTGGGGCTATATTTGGAGAAGCTCGGCGAAACCATTTCACTTTCCTTAAAAGTTCAAATCCTAAACTAGACCTTAACCGCCCTGTTTGCCTCCTTAAAGCTTTGTGGGTCATTTTCCTATTTTAGTGGGGAACCAAGAGGGAGGAGGAAGAACAGAAGAGCACAGGACGCTGAGGAGAGAGGCCTGGGCCAGAAAACCAAGGACTTTGTACCCAACTTTACTGACATCATCTCTGCCCCATGGGCCAGCGATGTATGATTTCTGCCATCTTGCTCAGAATGGATTGGGAGTATGTATGCACGGGCACTAGTGTGTGAGAGTCTGGGGATTCAGGCTGAGAGGGGAGCAGAAATGGAATGGGGGTTTGATCTTCTCTGATCTAACTCTAAAGGTGCTCACAGAGACGAAGAGAAAGACTTAAAGAAATTAGTATAATAAAATAATGAAAATTGCCCCAAGAGGGAGAAACACAAGTATTGTGGGAACCAGGCAGAGAAGGGAATGACTAATAACTCTGTGTGGGGGTATGGGGAGGGTGGGGCTCACAGGATGATTAGTTGATGACTTACCACAGACCAGGCATGGTAAATAGTAATTTCATCCTCACAACAACCTTGCAAAAGGAGATATTCTTTTACATGGTTGAACATGTACCTCAGAAAGATTGGTTGTGTATCCAGCATCATACGGCATGATTTGGACGCAGCTCTGTCCCAACTCTGAGATATGAGGTGTGATTTCTCCCTAGGATTCATCCAGCTATAATTTTGGGTGAGTCATTTCCCCTCGGGTTCCCCATCCATGAAAGTAGGGCCGAGCCCTCCACACGATGCCGAGTTCCTCCCCAGCCCAGAGCCCAGAGGGGCCTGCCGGGACCTCAAGCGTGGAATCCTGGGACCTGGAAGAAAGGAGGATCCTGCTCTCCAAGAGGGACTGTGGCCTCCCCACTAGCAGTTATCATGAGATCGGACACTCCCTAACCCCTGCCAGGCTTTCCAGCTCTTTCACCTGAACCAGAGGGGAGCACCGACTTTTGGAAGTTGGGAGTACTTCAGCAAGTCCCCGCCAACCCACCAGGCAAGCGAGATGAGATTTCTTTTTCTGATTTCCTATTTTGGCTCCTGATCTCCCATCTCTGTCAGAAAGTTTACTGGCCCTCAGTGCAGTGTGGAATAGAGGAAGTCTTCTTTGTTAGCAGTTAAAAAAAAATTTTTGGCCACTGATGGCCCCAGCAGCCCACAGTGGCTACACACAAAATACACAGGCTGGGAGGAAGGCAGCAAGGCGGAGGTCCTCCCTGGGAAGCCCTGGGAGGACCACACAGCAGGCCTAACCTCCCATAGCGTGAATGCAAACACAGGGGAAATCAGCCCTGGGTGGTGTCAGATCCCTGGCTCAAGGCTGCTCCGGGAAGAGAAAAGATAGCCCCTCACTTCCCTGGAAGCTACCAGAAAAAAATCCTCTTCTGCTGCAAAGCCATGCCCAGTCCAGCCCCGGGCACAGGCCGGCACATGGGCCCCGGAAGTCTCCCAGCACACGCACAAAGCAAAGCGAGGGACACGGAGACTGCTCTCCCTCTCTCTGGGGCAGCAGCCATGGACGGAGCCCCGGGTCACAAAGGGCTCCAGGGGGCAACTCCAGCAACAGCCCCAGGGGTCCCCACTTCAGGGCCTCACAGGAGCAGCTGCTTGGGGTCGGGGGCCTTGGTGGCCGAGCCCTCGCCTTTGGTCCAGAATTATTTTTCGCTCCAGCCAGGCTCTAGGGGACACTGTGTGATGTTTTGACACCCAGAATGACCAAATATTTTCAACCAAATATTTTCCCAACTGTGGGAACAGGCAGACCAGCTCTGGCTGGTCCAACTGTGGGGAGCAAAGCAGAAGACACCTCCCATTTGTCCGACTGTCCCCATAGGTCAAGCTAGATTTAGCTTCTATTAGAAACGGTAGCAAAGCCTTGCTAGATACTCCAATGGGGGTTGTCTTATTTATATCTTAAAGCCACCAGGTGAGGTGGAGACTGGTTATGATTCCCTTTTTGTAGATGAACAAACTGGGCTTAGAGGGGAAAGTGGTGAAGGCACTGATTAGCACCACGCCATCTGGCTTCGGAGTCTGGGCTCTCAACCGTCACACCAAGGGGGCAAATACTGGGTTCCCCTCAGAGTTGCAAAAAATCCACCATGCTTTCCTTCCGATGATGATGACCAGTCTGTGCGAAGTTTTCAGGTCCCAACCCCTCTTGGGAAAAGAGGAAGCAGTTACTCCAGAGATCAGGGAGCACATGTTAATGCCAGGCATGGGAGTGGGTGTGGATGGGCGGGGCACATGCTTAGCACCAGGAGGCCACTCAGGACCCAGCCACCTTGGCTTGGCATCCTAGGTAGACCTCTTGGATGATGATCCCAGGCAGAGGGGCCTTCTGGAAGTAAAAATGGGAAGTGCTGGGGATTTGTGGCACCACAGGAGGTCTGAGGGAACATCTCAAGCTGAACCCGGGAGGTTACCACCCAGCCTTGAGGATCCTCATATCTGAGGGACAGAAAAAAACCCTGTGGAGGGGGAGGGAAGGAAATGGGGTGTGGCCAAGATATGGAAGCCACGAAGTGCTGTAGACAGCATAGATAGAGAAAATGTGGTGTATTCAAATGCATAATAACAGAAAGCAGAATGCTGGTTACCAGGGCTCAAGCAGAGGCAGGAGGGAGTGGAGGATATTAGTCAAAAGATACAAACTTTCAGGGGCGCCTGGGTGGCTCAGTGGGTTAAGCCGCTGCCTTCGGCTCGGTTTGTGATCTCAGAGTCCTGGGATCGAGCCCCGCATCGGGCTTTCTGCTCCGCAGGGAGCCTGCTTCCTCCTCTCTCTCTGCCTGCCTCTCTGCCTGCTTGTGATCTCTCTGTCAAATAAGTAAATAAAATCTTTAAAAAAAAAAAAAGATACAAACTTTCAGCTATAAAATAAGAAAGTTCTGGAGACCCAGTGTACAGCGTGGTGATGGCAGTGGAATTATACACCTGCAGTTAGCTAAAAGAGGAGATCCCAAGTGTTCTCATCCCACTCATCCACACACGGACCGCTATGTGAGGTGATGGGTATGCTAATTCGCTTGATGGTGGTCATCATCTCACAGTGGACCTGTGGATCAAAACATCGAGTTGTACACCCGAAATACATACAACTTACATTTGTCCATCGCATTTCAATAAAGCTGGAAAGAAAAAAGGGAGCATCTGCCTGAAGAGAAACCCCAAAGAAGAGAGCAGGAAGTGGGACTTCGGAGGGTGGAGAGGGGGGCCTGGGTACACGACCCAGGGAGGCACATGTGAGCCCAGGCTACGAAAACACGGAAGGCTCCTTTCTCGTTGTTGGTGTTACTCATATGCTCACCACAGCCCTGTACAGAGGCCAGGGTTGAGCATTACGCTAAGAGATTTCATCTGCACGGGCTGACGAACCGCAACCCCCAAACCCTGTCCTGAGCACCTGGGAAGGAGATGCCTGCTGTTCATTAGCATCCCTATACCACAGATGAGAAATTAAGCTCAGTCAAGTTAAGTAACTGGCTGAATGAGACTGAGTTCTCACATGGGAAACCTGAGGTTCCTACCCACATCTGGCTGCGAAGTCCTCACACTTTAACCATTAAGTTCATCCTCTCCCGCACCCTTGAGAGGGGTGGATGAGTTCCCATTCACAGAGGTATTCAAGGGATGCTATAACGTGCCTGAACATAGACACCCCCCAAGAGGCTCCTCGACATCCCGCTGTACAGGTCTCACCCCAGAACCACAGCTGAATCTCTGGAGAGGGCCCTGGAGTCTGTTTTTTTTGGGGAGCACAAAGCAATACACGTGGAAACCTGGCTTGAGGGAGTCCTGTGCTAAGAGGAAGCTGGACCAGATGCCCTTTTAGGGTTCCCACCTTCTGTGTGGCCCGAGCGTTTGTGATTCTATTTTTAGACAGGTCCTTCCTGAATCAATGCGTCAGACTCTCTGGCACCTTCTGATGGCTCCGGGGTGCCTGAGCTGTCTTCAGCGCTGCCCTGATGCCCCAGAGATAGGTGCAGTGGGCTGGGAAGAGCCCTGGGAGCCAGGAGAAAGCAGAGGGAAGCCACATTCACTGACGGGCAGGGGAGGAGGGGAGAGGTGGAAACTCTTTCATTTTCGACTCTGAGGGGCATTCTCCCTGCGCCCTGAGGCCAACAGCTGGGAGGCTGGTCCTTGCTGCACCCCTCCCTTGCAGAAAAGTTATCCCTTATCCGAGAGTGGGGATGGACAGTAGGAGGTTTTCATGGGACCTTTCCCCCACTGCTTTGGAGGGATGGATGGTGGGTTCTGGGGAACTAGTGGAGAAGATGCCGGGGAGAACTCCCCAAGTTCCAAAATGGCGGCAGTGGTTGCAGAGCCTTCAGGAGTGCTCAGGCTTCTCCTGTGTCAGGCACCTGGCGGGCACCCTGTGTGCTGCCTCTCAGGGAATCCTCACAAATTCCCACAAAATCAGTACCACCACTGCTCTCACTTACACGGAGGAGTTAATAAGCTGAGGGCGAGAGGTTACTTGTCTCCAGCTCCACAGGGACCCACAGAGCCTTCCGATCTCCTCCACAGCGCGGCCGCACTCCTAAGCAGCCCCCAGAGAACTTGTGTGTTTCTTAATTTCATTTCGGATCATTGACTTTTGAGGATGTGCCCAAAGCTATTATCTTGTCCTGATAGCTAATGATGAGTGACATTCACCATTTACCTGGTCCTGCTCTCAGGGCTGTACCTGGGCTGATTCCCTGAATCCTGGCAACCACCCTGTAGAGTGTTATCATTATCCCCATTTAGTAGATGAGAAAACAGAGCCTTGAAAAGATTGAGTAACTTGTGCCAAAGGCTGTAAACTGGTATAACCAGGCTTCAGGCTTGGGGAATTTGACTCCAAAGTCTGCAAGGCTAAGCATGATTCTATGCTGCCTTATTCCAGAGAAGCACGAACCCTACAACCAACACCCCATATGACCGTGTACTCTATCAGGGCATTTGGGGCTCACCTGCAATCCTCTTTTGGGGTCTAGCTCTGGGTTAACAATACCTAAGGATCAATTTTTTTAAGAAAAATCAAAACTCAAAGCCAAGATCTGGCTTTATTGCTTTCAGGAAGACCAGTACCTTCTGGTACTGCGAGAGGGGTACTGGGAGGTACTACAGGTACTGGGAGAGGGAAGAGCAGGCCTGGGGCCTTTGGCAGGCTACTCAGAACCTTGTTTTTGCTTCTTCACCCATTCTGGATTCCGGGGCCCACCCCAAGGCTGGGGAAACCGTTCCAGCCACACCTTGCTTTCTGAGTGGCCATGCTGTTGGGCAGCCCCATCTCCCACCTGCCCCCTTACACCAAAGTTACTGGGCCAGCATTTGCCTCTCTGGTAGGGGGTGGGCCAGGGGTCCAGTCCAGGAGGGAATCTGTGAGTGGGATAGGTGAAGGACGTGCTATACAGCTGGGTCACAGGTGTTTGAAATTTTCATTTACATCAGGATCACCTGTTCAGGAGCAGATCCCTAGGCTGCACCCCCAAGGATTCTGATTAAGTTTGTCTGAGGTGTTTTTAATACAGGCCTCAAGTGTTTAATAAAGGCCCATTGACACAGACCGACCAAGGTCAGAGTCCACATTATCTGCCCTGCTGGCAGCTGTAATCAAGACGAGGACTCTTGGTTAATTCTACTCACGCTCAGGGCAATGGCCTTCGTGCAGAATCCCTGAGACTCCGGGCTGGGGCTGGGGATTGGTACGCTGAGCAGAAAGAAGGGAGAGGTAGTTCCCGGAAATTCTTTGCATCTGCCCCGCCCTGATTCTTTGTGGTGGCCCGTCCTTCCTCTCTCCCCCCGCCTCCAGCCACCGGCCTTTACCCAGCCTCCTTCCTAGTCTCTGCTCTGAGCTATGAGAGATGCCGGGGGATACGTGACTGAATTTGTTAGGGCAAGACATAGTTCCTGGCCTCCAGGCACCCAGAGTCTAGTTGAGAAGGTGGACAAGTCAGCGAGAAATGTCAGCGAACCTGGGGCATTGAACCCAGGGGGCTGCGGGAGCCAGAGCACAGCCCCGGGGGCAGGAAGGCAGAGTGCTGGGGAGGGAGGTGGTGTTTTTTTTTTTTTTTTTTCTTTTTAAAGATTTTATTTATTTATTTGACAGAGAGGAAGAGATCACAAGTAGGCAGAGAGGCAGAAAGAGAGAAGGGAAGCAGGCTCCCTGCTGAGCAGAGAGCCCCGATGCAGGACTCAATCCCAGAACCCTGAGATCATGACCTGAGCCGAAGGCAGAGGCTTAACCCACTGAGCCACCCAGGCGCCCGAGGGAGGTGATTTTGAGAGAGACCACAGCGAATGACCATTGAGGACATAGAGTGGTCTGGAGGGGAAGCTGCCAGGGAGGGTGATGAGCTCACCAGCTTGCTAGCGATGGAGGAGGGGGTTTCACTTTCAGGGGGCAGACCCTGTGGGGCACGCGGGTTGAGGTCACCTTCAGAAGGCGCAGAGAGCTCCCCCGAGGCCCAGAAGAGCCCACAGAAGAATCGTCAGGACTCTGAACTCCCTCCACCAGGCAGGAGGTGAAGGACAGCTGGGGGGTCTGGAGGTTTGGGGACCCACTTCTGAATACTCTGGGCTCTTTTACAAACCCTGAAAGGTCCACTGAAAGATACAGAGGACTGGGCCAGGTCACCTCCAGCTTCAAGGAAACAGAAGAATCCCACTCCAAGAAGCCGTAGGAGGAGGGGTGACTAAATTTCGTTCTTAATTGAGCTCTTACTGTGATAAGCGTCTAAGAGAGATGGTCCAATCTATTCCCCACAACCTCCCTTTGAGGCAGATTTTATTACTCCCATTGGACAGGTCAGCAGACAGAGGCACGGAGGGAGCAGGTCACCCGCCCGGTCACACAGCTGCTCACTGGCTGAGCTGGGGCTTTGACGAAGCACTCCTTCATTGAGGAATAAATAAAGATCCACGGGATATTTTCTCTAATTGGTCAATGTCAAACTCTCCAAAGTTTGACACAGTACTCACCTGTCACAGAGAATTTAGAACCAGAATGTGGAAACGACTTAGGTCGAGGCACAGCATTTTAAAAAACAGAAAAATCCAGCCGAGAGCAGGTCAAAATGAATTTCAGTGTTTAAGCTGCGTTGTGAACGTTCGTCTGGGGGGAGCCAAGAAGCTCGCACCTCGGCCAGCCTGTTTTCCCAGGCAGAGAGGTGCTTTCTGATTGGGAAGGATAAGCAGCATTTGAAAAAGGAATGAAAGATCAGTTGCATTTCTGGAACATGGTGAATAACAAAGGGGGCCTCTGTCGTTCTCCGGGTCCAGCAAGGTGACGCCACTAATCCTAGAATCTATCCCACAATCACCGGGCCAGGGAGAGGCCTCTGTCCCCAAAGCCCTCACCAGAGAGTCACACGGGTTCAGTCGGAAGACGAGGGTGAATGCCCCCTCATAGTTGCCCTTCTGTAGGGAAGGGGGCTTGCCAGCAGTGTTTTCCAAATGTAAGAAATACATTTTCTGTCACCACCCAGCACAGCCCTGCATGTATGTTTCAGGAAACAATACTTACCCACGTTAAGTGCAGTCCACGCTGTTGTTTTCCATTCTACCCAAAGTCACTTGTTCTAAAACTGCTTGTGCCCAGCTCAGTGGATTTCACTAATCACTAATGGTTTATGATCCCCAGTTTAAAAAACATCGAGCACTGCGGGAAGGCCCAGGGAAACTGAGTAGGAGGTGTTAATGACAGAAATTTATACTGCAGTCACTATCTCTACAGTTGGGCCTTTGCATAATGTTTCGTGTTTATCCTACATTCATCTAATTGGCATTTCTCAAACCGTTGTTCCATGGATTATCTTTATTCTGAGAGATTTTTAACAGATACTTTCCTCCAGAATGGTTCTGTGGTCAGACAAGTTTGGGAAATGATACACAGTGTAGCCACACCTGATATGCCACAAAGCACTTCGCCTGTTCAAGGCTCTGAGAAGGTCTGCAGTGAAGGATCAGCTTAACTCGGTTTATCCAGCTTTTCCCAGACTTTTTTTTGACCACAGAGCCACTTATTCCTTTATGGGAACACTGGTGCTCTCTAGAAGCCAGTCAGGGCCTGGCTGCTTCACACTGTCCTCTGTGAGCTTTACCCTGTCCCTGTGAGGTCTGCGAGGCAGGTGTTACAGGAGTGCTGTTGGAACAGAGTTCACCTACTTGTCTGATTCCCAACATGGGGTCAGGGCCAGAGCTGGGCCACAGCCAGGCCTCCTGACTCTCAATCAGATCGGGGAGCCCTCAGGCAGTCCCATGATCCTGAAGGGCTACTTTCCAGACAGGCTGAGAAAATCTGTCCACCCCAACATGCATTGCAGGGGCCATGGAAGGGTGCTGAGTGCCCAAGAATTCAAAGCTCAGCCCAAAGGCTTATTAGCTCTTCAACCTGCCTGGAGGCAAGAAGGAGATCGGGGCCTTGTCATCCCCTCCCCTGCCCTCCTGAACATGGGTTAAGCACCTCACCAGCCCTTGTGCACACAGAATGGCCACCTACGTCCCTGACTTCTAGCTCCTGCTATGGTTCAGGTCAACCTTGGCTGAGGAAACCGAGCTCAGATTTGTGAAACAGCTCTGCTGTTTGTTAATTATTTTGGAATATGCCATGTGTTTCTTTGGATACAAAAGAAACATGGAGATATATAATAAAAATTTTTTTTCTCCTAAAATATGAAGAAACTTCTTTGTCCCTGTTGTCTAATTACCCATTTCCTCCCTAGACCCAACCAACTGACCGGTTTCTAGTATCTGTGCATCTATCTACAAAGAAAGATATATAGGGACGCCTGGGTGTCTCAGTGTGTTAAGTGACTGATTCTTGGTTTAGATTCAAGTCATGATCTCAGAGTCCTGGGGTCGAGCCCCATGTCAGTCTCCCTGCACTCAGCACAGAGTCGGCTTGAGGCTTCTCTCTATCCTTCTCCCTCTCCACCTCTCCCTCATCCCCGCCCCCACTCACATGAGGTCTCTCTCTCTCCTTTAAAAAACAAATTAATATATCTTTAAAAAGGAAAGAAAGATATGTATTATACCCCGTATACACATATTAGATGTTTAAAAAATTTTTTTAAAGATTTTATTTATTTATCTGACAGAGAGAGAAAGACAGCAAGAGGAAATGCACAAGCAGGGGGAGCGGCAGGCAGAGGGAGAGGGAAAAGCAGGCAACGCTGGGCTCGACCCCAGGACCCTGGGATTATGACCTGAGCTGAAGGCAGATGCTTAACCGAAGAGCCACCCGCGTGCCCTACACATTAGATGTTAAACACAAATTAACATACTGCACACATCGTCTGCACCTTACTTTTGAACTTAATGATGGATTTTGGAAATTGTTCCCTATTACTACACAAGCATTCTTACTCTTTTTTATGGCTCTATGTATATTATGGCCCTTTATGGCTGCATCGTAATGTATTTAACTAGCCTCCCACTGATGGCATGAATTACTTTCAGTGCTTTCTATTAACATGATGTTGCAGTGGATAATCGTGCACACGTGAGTGTGGGTGAGGGGGGATAAAGTCCCAGATGTGGAACCTTTGGGAGAAGGCATGACACTGCTTTCAGTGGTGTTAGGGGCTGCCTGGTGGCTCTGCTCTGGGGCAGGGATCCCAGGAAGGGATGTGGGGCTTCCCTTTCTCATAGGAAGCTTGATCCAGCCAGCTTCATGCATTGGTCCCAGCCTCGGGAAACATGAGGTGTGGTTCTGCCCTGTCTTCCACCAACTCTGTGACCTTAGGGAAGATCCGTACCCACTCCAGATGTTTCCGTGCCTTAAGATCAGGAGTGGGAGCACGAGGCGTGGGGACACCCTAGCTTCTTACTCTCTGTGATTCTGGTCTGTGCTCTTGGCCAGTCCTCCAGTGGCAGGGAAGGACGGCATGAAACCATTCTGGCTCCCTTGTCTCGTCTCCATTCTGGATACACTTCTCATTTAGGACTGGGTCTTCCATCTTGGAGAAGCCAACTGGGCGGTGTGGCTTGCTTCTGTTATCTCCTTCCACAAAAATAGGATCTCCACGTGGGCTGGGAGTCAGCAGGTCTCACCCAACGCCGTAAGCCAGCTTCTAGAACGTTCGATGGAAATAGAATGCCACAAGACAACAACAGCGCACCATGACACACCTACTCACATTGTGAAAATCCAGAACACCGACGGTGCCAAATGCTGGCGAGGACGTGGAGCCACAGGAACTCTCATTCACTGCTGGTGGGAATGAGAAATGCTACCGCCATTTTGGAAGGCAGTTTGGCGGTTTCTCACAAGACTAAACATACTCTAACCAGGCTCCTCGTTATTTACCTAAATGAACTGAAAAAATATATGTTCATAAAAAAATATAATAACCCTCACATGGATGTTCATAGGAGCTTTATTCAGAATTGCCAAAGCTTGACAGCAACCAAGATGTTCTTTAGTTAGTGAATGGATTCATGAGCTGTGGTAACCCAGGTACTGGAATAAAATGTGATGCTAAAAAGAAATGAACTATCAGGCCATGAAAAGACATGAAAGAAACTGAAATGCATATTACACAGTGAAAGAAGCTAATTTGTAGGATTTCAACTATCGACATTCTGGAAAAGAAAAACTGTGGGGACAGTAAAAAGAGTCACTCAAGGGGTTGGGGAAAAGGAAGGGATGAATGGGCAGAGCACGGAAGATTTTTAAAGCAGTGAAATTACTCTGTGTGACACTGCAATGGTGGCTAGATGACATTCTCCATTTGTCCCAGCCAGTAGAATGTACAACACCAAGCGTGAACAAAATCTGATATAAACTAAGGACTCCAGGTCACCATAATGATTTGTCAGTGTGGGTTCATCAATCGTAACGAGCACTCCACTCTGGTACGTGCTGTCGGTAGTGGCTGAGGCTGTGTGGGGGTGGTGACAGCGGCTCTATGGGAAGCCTGTCCCGTCCATTCAGTTCTGCTGTGAACCTAAAACTGCTCTAAAAAAATAAAGTCTACTAAAAAATAGACCTTAAAACTTTGAGCCACATACATATTTTTCCATTAAACTTGAGATAAAATTCACCCATTGAAAGGGTACAACTCAGTGGTTTATAGTATATTGAAAAGGTTGTGCATCGCTCACCATTATCGAATTCTACAACGTTTTTATCACCCTGAAAAGAAGCTCCATATCTGGGAACAGGGGCTCTCCGTTCCTCTGGCAACCAATAGGCTACTTTCCATCTCCACGGATTTCTTAGGCTTTCCTTTGCCGTGGGTCTACAGTTAGGAGTGGCATTGCTGGATCATAGGGTAGCTCTACATTTAACTTCTGGAGGACCTGGCAGGCTATTTTCCACAGAGGCTGCACCCTGTTCCGCTCCAGCCGGCACGGCACGAGGGGTCCAGTTTCTCCACACCCTCACCAACACCTGCTATTGTCTTTCTGTCTGTAATCATCTCAAGGTGTGTGAAGTGTTCCGGAGCCTGAACTTTTAACTACTATTCTACACAGGAGGCACTCAATGAACACTTTCTGAATGAATGAAAAAATAAACACATGTTGTCATTGTCAATGATGTGATCTGACATCGCATCACACACATCATCTGACAAATCACACAAAGCTTACTAACCAGGAGCTTCAACAGAAGAGAAGGCTGTGGGGTTCAGTCCGTTAAGCGGCTGCCTTTGGTTCAGGTCATGATCCCGGAGTTCAGAGTTCTGGGGGATCGAGCCCCCCATCACATCGGGCTCCCTGCTCAGAGGGGAGCCCACTTCTCCCTCTGCCCGTCCTCCTGCTTGTGCTCTCTCTCACTCAAATAAATAAAGTCTTTTTAAAAAATTATTTATTTATTTATTTGACAGATCACAAGTAGGCAGAGAGGCAGGTGAGGGGTGGGAGAAGGGGCAGCAGGCCCCCTGCCAAGCAGAGAGCCCGACTTTGGGGCTTGATCCCAGGACCCTGAGATCATGACCTGGGCCAAAGGCAGAGGCTTAATCCACTGAGCCACCCAGGCATCCTGAAATAAATGAAGTCTTAAAAAAAGAAAGAGGTTGTTTTCCTCTAAATAGTGATTTCCCAGTGGTATCTGTCACTTGCAGTGTTTTATTATTTATGTATGTATGTATGTATGTATGTATGTATATCTATTTTAGAGCGAGAGGAAGAGAGTGCACATGCGCCAGCGAGGGGCCGGGCAGAGGGAGGGGGACAGAGAGAGAAGCTCCCGCAGGCTCCCCGCTGAGCGAGGAGTCCAACGTGAGGCTCAATCTCAAGCCCCTGAGATCGTGACCTGAACCAAAATCAAGAGTTCTGACGCTTGACTGAGCCACCCAGGTGCCGCACCTGCAGAGGGTTTTAAGATTGCAGATTCCCAGGCTCCACGCGCAGAGTTCGGTGTGGTAAGATGCGGGCCCAGCATCCCATCCCCAGGTGATCCTGCCGTTTGGGACCCAGTAATCTAGGAAGGGCATTTCGAGTACAGCGCTCCCCTTTGCGAGAAGCCAGCTGTTGGGGTGCCCTGTGGAAATGCAGCGCGTGGGAAGGGCAGGACTCAGACCTGGCTGAATTTTGGACCCGGGGCCGTATACAGCGCGGCATCCCCGGGCCTGGGCAAAGCGGACACAGCTGAGACTCATGGAGAACTCACCTCGCTCCGATTCTTTACATGCAACTCCTCCTTTCAGCTTCAAGATAAGATTCAGTGCAGAAGACCCTCAGAGATTCCGCCTTCGCAGATGACAGCCCCGAAGCCCGGAGGGATGCAGTCACGCAAGCTCTCACAGCGGGGAGAGCCAGGCTTCAAGCAAGGTCTGTGGGCTCCTGTCTGCCTGTTCTCCTCCTGCGCTATTTATTTCTCTAGCCTGGACGTACTCACTGCCCTCGGGAGGAGTCAGCACACATCAATATAGACAGGAGCTAGCCAGGCCCGCAAGGAGGGGGCAAGATGCTTGGTGGGCGGGAGGGTATAGAGAGGTTCTGGATAAAATATTGGTGGGGGATGCAGGAGGGAGACAAATAGAGGAAACAGAAGTGGTTCTTTGTGGCAGTAGCACACTTTCTAAGCCCTGTAGCTGCCCTGATGACTTCCTGCCACACTCCATGCCACACATGCTTGCCTTGGTTGCCCCCGAGTGCCCCCCCACCCCGAGACTCACACACAGCAAATACTGCTTGGCACCTAAGAATCAGGAGTAGGTACTTTCTGCTGCTATAGCTCATTTAGATATTATTTCCAGATGAGAAAACCAGGCCCAGGGACATTAAATAACGTGCCCCACATCATACAGTATGTGTTGCAAGGCAACTCCAACTTCGTTTTTGACTCCCAGTCCAGTGCTCTTTTCCTCCTACTAGTGATTCTTGAGGCAGATCATGGGTCCCTCGGAGACTCCGATGACAGCGATCTTACCTCACTGCGCGGGAACACCCCTTGTGTATGTGTGTTGGGGCTCATTCCCAATGCTATGGTTTTAGGGCGATGCCCAGACTCTGATGAACCTGCTCGGCTCTCCTCATGCTTTGAGGGACCCCTCGCAGAAACAGCAGTTTCACAAGAACATATTAACAGCCCCTCAAAGACAAAGGCAACTTAAAAGAGCTGGTTCATCGCAGAGCGGGGTCCCTTCTTTGCAGGCCCAAGCGGACCCGGAAACCATCAAAAGCTGAGGCTGGGAAACCCAGCTTCCTGCTTCTGGCCTCAATTCCCCACCACCATCACCACCAAGACCACTAAAAATAAGACCAAACCCAACACATGCCCTCCCCACGTCGTTCTCCTCGTGGTTTCTCTCTCTGCTTCCTATCGATCTTGAAGTTTGCTTTACTTCACAGCTCTGACTTCACAGTCACAGGGGCCCTCCCCCGGCTTGAGAGGAAATAGCATTTTATTTTATTTTATTTTTTTAAAGACTTTATTTATTCATTTGGCAGGCAGAGAGAGAGAGAGAGAGAGAGAGGAGGGAGCAGGCTCCCGTCGAGCAGAGAGCCCAATGCGGGGCTCGATCCCAGGACCCTGGGATCATGATCTGAGCCGAAGGCAGAGGCTTTAACCCACTGAGCCACCCAGGCGCCCCGGAAATAGCATTTTAAAAAGCCCAAGAGAAGATGGCAGGTGTGAAACAGCGGGTACTGAGGGTCGATGTCCTGCCTCTCTTCATCCATCTTGCTAGGGAGGTGGGGACTCCCCTCCCACCCAGCAGGGTGGCAGCCCCAGGGAACTCTGGTCCAAACCCTGACAAACACTGCCAGGGTCAACCTATACGAATCTTGGTTATGGCTTTTGACAAATGTACCCACACGCGCACCAGTGGCTGTGGGGCTCTGGAAGGCATAATTGCTCTCCAGACTTAGCAAGTATGGGTGGAGGACAGAGTCACAGGACACAGGATCTTTGGGGATACTTTATGAGAAATGCCTTTTGCCTCTATCTGTGCCCTGGAAAACCAAGGGTCATTGGCCCATTTTTCTGGTTTACCCCCCAAATGCTCTTCCGGCCATCATTTCAAACTCCAGCCCCTCCAGGAGACCTCCCTGGAGGGCCCCAGCGAGACTTTACTGTCACCCAATCTCAGCCTCCGTTTGCTGCTATAATTATACGTCTTCCCTTGCTAGATTGTGAGCCCTTGGAGGGGCATGGGTGAACCACGGAATCACTCATTTTAGGAATTACACAACTAATATATGTTTACCATTTGGAAATAGAAAATTTAGAGAGTCCCCCTTCCCCATACCCCCCAAAGATAAAATGTATCCACGATGAAACATTTTGGTGATCTTTCTGTTTTCCTGTGCAGACACAAACACACCACCACACAACACATTTACTTAGAGTGGAAGCTATTCGACTTCGAGTTCCATAACTCCCTATATGTCCGCTCAATATGCCTTAAGATATTTTCATCTCAACATTGTGTGTCATTGGAGATCGCTGCAGAGCCCCATGACAGCCGCATCACCGTGTCCTCTGCCAGTCTTCTACTGCTGGGCCGTGAGGTTGTGTCTCGTTCTTTTTTAAAAGACAAGCTTTGTTAAGATATAATTCACATACCATAAAATTCATCCTTTTAAGGTGACTATTCAGGTTTTTAGTGTATTTACAGAGTCCTGCAATCATCATCACCGTCCAACTTTAGAAAATTCTCATCACCCCAAAAAGAAAGCCCATGGCCCTGAGCAGTCATCGTAGTCCTTCGCTCCTAGAAACCTAATCTCCCTTCTGAATGGATTTTATTTATTTATTTTTTTAACTCTGGACATTTCATGTAAGTGGCATTGTACGATGTGTGGCTTCTTTCACTTATAATGTTATGTATCAGGGCTTCTTTGCTGCTGCTGAATGACATTCCACGGTGCGGATGATGCCACATTTTGTTTCTACATCCATCAGTTGGTGCACACTTGTACTTGTACTTGCACACTTTCCACTCTTTGCCTGTTATGAATAATGCTGGCGTGAACGTTTCTGTGTACATTTATATGTGAACGTATCTTCTCAGTTCTTTGGGGTCTATGCCTCTGAGTGAAGCTGCCGGATCAGGGGGTAACTTTACACTTAACTTCTTTGAAGAACTGCTGAACTGCTCCAAAGTGGTTGTGCCATTTTATGTTCCCATTAGCCGAATAAGGATCTTCCAGTTTCTCCACATCCTGGCCATCCTTTACTTTTTTGTTCATCAATTGGGTTTTTTTTTTTTTAAGATTTTTTAAATTTATTTGACAGACAGATCACAAGTAGGCAGAGAGGTAGGCAGAGAGAGAGGAGGAGGAGGCAGGCTCCCTGCTGAGCAGAGAGTCCGATGTGGGACTCAATCCCAAGACCCTGAGATCATGACCTGAGCCTAAGGCAGAGGATTTAACCACTGAGCCACCCAGGCGCCCCTCAATTGGGTTTTTAACCCCAGAGCTGCCCTTCGAATATAGAAACGCTGAATCCATGTTTGCTGGATTGATCATGTGCTTTCCCCCAAATAGGAAGTTTTTGCTTTTCTGAGACTCGTCTCTACAATCCATGCCCCCAAACACCAGGCCAGATCCAGCCTTTGTCCTTGGAGCGAGGGAAGGCTTCATGGAGGAGGAAGGGTTTGGGCTAGGAGACAGTTGTAAGAGCAGAGTGTGACTTTGGGGACACCACTGACCTCCCTGAAACTTTGGTTCTATTACCCACGAGGCAGGAGCTGAGAACAGGAGCTGCCTCATGACATAAGGCAAGGACACCACGCAGCACGGTGTCAGGCACGCAGACGGGCCTCTTGTCCTTCCCCATGAGAGGGGTGAAGGCTTGGTGCTTAGATGAGCCTGGGAAAGACATGCCCTTGGAGGAAGAGCATGTGCCGGAACAGGGGAGTGAAAGCACGTGACCAGAGTGAGGGGAGAAGGTGGAGCATGGAAATAAAGCCGGGATCCCACGGGGCCAGACACCCCCCACCATCACCACCACCAAGGAGCTCTTTGTGCGGGAAGGAAGTTCCATCCTTCCTTGAAGTCACAGACTCTAGGCTGGGCAGGAGGGGACCACAGTGTGCATGTTGAAGGGCTCCCTTTCCCTTAGGACTGAGAGGCTGGGCCAGGAGCAGCCAGCCCAGCAAGGGGGCTGTTTGAATGAAACTGGGTGAAAATTGAGGAGCTGAGACTAGAGCCGTGAGGGTGGGCGTCACACGGGGGCCCACAGGGGGAGAGACTTAGGAGGGGACAGCAGTGGGATGTGACAGCCGTGTGGCCTCTGTGATGGCAGGCTGCCCTAGAGATCTCATCTTTTTAAATTCTCACAACTCTGTAAGGAGCTACCTGCTTTTCCAGTTCCAGGTTTGCCAACTGAGGCTCAGAGGGAGTTAGGAGATTTGCCCAAAGTCCTACCAGAGGGATAACATTTGCCCCCAGGTCTGCCTGCTCTCCTGGGAAGGACTTAGCTCTGCAGTGAAGCCTGGGAGGGAGGGAGAGAGGGGGAAAGTGAGCGGGAGGGGAGGCTTGGCTTGGCGGGCAGCCTGGAGCTCAGGAGGGTCAGTCACGCTGAGGGCTACAAGGCCTCTCTGAGGAGCAAGGCCCTCGGTGATAGGAGCTGGGATGTCTCTGATCCCCTTTCTTCCTGGGGTAAGGGTGGGGGTGGGTGGGGAGGCATACGAAGCCTTGGAAATAGAAGTGTGTTAAATGGAGACCATGACCCAGCCAGCCCTGTTTGGAGTGAGGCTGGCACATGGGCCCAGGTGGAGAACAGGCAGCTCCCCAACTCTTCCCTCATTCAGAACCCCATCCGTGGCCAGAAGCCTAGATCCTCTGGACTTGGGGCCATGTTGGGGAAAGGGGCTGTCACTGGGCTGGTGGCTGAGCCTGGATCTCCCAAGCAGCCTTGGGCCTTTCCCTGTGCACTCCCCTCAGCAGGGCTAAGAGACTCTACCCCTTCCTGGAAACATCCACACTCACAGCATGGGTGTCCCACACCAGGCCTGCCTGGGAGACCCACACGCTGGCCTGGCGGGTCTCATGGGAGCAGGGGAGCGGAGGGCCGTGTGGAGACGGGACAAGATCCCCACACCGAGAAGGGGGAAGGGGTGCCTAGGAGGGGAGTCCTGAGCTGCCTGTCTCACAAAGAGGGGGATCCCCCTTGCTTCCACTTTCTCCCAGGCCGTATTCCCCATGGCTCCCTTCCTGTGCCCATTAGCCTTTGTCCACGAGGTCATGCTCACTCAGCTTAGAGTTAGCTGAGGCTCAGATGGGGACATGGCAGGGAGCCATCTGGTTTTCTCCCAAGACCCTCAAACCTCCCCCACCACCCCTTCGTCGCCCCCAGGGCCCAACCTGCCTAAGCCCAACCACCCCCTTCTTCTCTGCCCTTGAGTCTTTACCCACATTTGCTACCTGTCAGTCAGGCAGCCTCAATCCCCTGCACACAGAAAGCCAGGCAGCCCACTGTAGCGGAGATCCCTGGGCTCCTTCCCCAGCCTCTTTCCTTGGTTGGGGGAGGTTGTTGGAGAAGTTGGGGGGGCGGGGGGAAGCGGGGAGGGAGAAGGGCAGCCTGCAGTCTCCCCTTTAGCGGACAGTGACCATGGCCATGGTCTCTTTGCAGTAGGCTCTTTCTCCAGACCACAATTGGAACTCCCGGGGTGGAAGTCCGGGGGACAAGGGACGGTGGCCAGCCGGTACCTGTGACGGAGGGTGGCTGGGTAGGTCACAGGCATGTGTTCCCTGACTGACTGGGGCCTGGCTCAGTCAGCCTTTCCCATGGGGGTTGTTCCGACCAGCACAAGGTGTCGCTGGGACCTCCCTGAGTGCCACTGGACACTTGGTCTCCTCTCTCTGACTACTCTGAGGCCTCTGACCCTGAAGGAGGATGAGGGAGAGAAAGAAGGTGGCAGAAGAGGAAGGGGACAGGAGCAGAGGGGCAGTGGGGGTGGGGACAAGGAGGTCCTAGGAGGGACAACATCTGATCGCCTTGAGTGGGCCAGTCCCAGCATGACCTCTACAAGGCAAGCGTGCTCACCCGCACTTGACAGCTGAGGAAACTGGGCTCAGAGAAGAAACCTGCCCATGGTCTCTCAACGGGTCTGTGGCCGAGCTTCTGTGTCCAAAGTTCCCCTGCTTGCTCTCTTCCCGGCCACTTGGTGCCTGTCTCGTCTCATTCCCTTGTCCTGGGGTAGAGTCCGTGGGCCCTGAGCACAGCCCTGCATCTTCTCCCCAAGCTGGGCTCTGCCACCTGGTTTCGGGCCCCAGACCCAATCTGGAACGGCCTCACACAGGGATCACCTCAGGGTGAGTAATATCGGAGCCTGTACCCCCATCCTCTGGGTAGGGCATCATCAGAAATTCCAATTTCTAGGTAAAGCACCCAGCTCGTTGCCTTAGTCATGGCAGAGGCACCATACCTATTGGGTGAGTTTCTCATTCCTGTACCTTCCAGACTGACCTCTCCCAGGGCCCACCCCATACACTTCGGGGTTCACAGGGCAGCATCGCTGACGGTCAGGGCTGTGGACCAGGATGCAGGAGTTTCACTCACCTGCCCAGAACGTGACCGGCCCTGGCTCGTGGCTGCCTTCCCGGCAGGACTGTGAGCTCACCCTGCTTTGTTCTCCATTGAGGGTGTCCCGGGGACTTTCAAGTGAGGGGTCAGCCCCAGCCACCAGGAGAAGGGAAACTCAGTCCTAACTACAGACCATTAAGCCAGAAGGAGAACTGAGAGGAAGGGGGACAGCAAGCCGCTACTGTATGGGCCCAATCCCTCCCAGGGTGTCCCTGTGTCCTGGGGAGTGGCAGAGCTGATGCACCCCAGAGGCCGTGCTCAGAGTGTGGCCTGCCCATGCACACCCCAATCCCACCAGGGCAGACAGGCCCTGGGTCCTGTGCGAGCTAACAAGGCCGGCTGATAACCTCTCCATATTTGTCACTCGTTTTCTTAAAGAGGAGGCCGAGCACAGACAGAAGGGTGGAGGACCAAGTAGGGTGAGTGGGAGCAGCAATGGTCTTTGAATGCACAGGCCACACCCAGAAAAAGCAGCCCTGATGGTAACCAGATCTTCCCCTCTGGCAACACAGTGATACGGGAGGTAGGTCTCAATGCCTTTCCTTACCTCAAACTACTTCATCATAGTGTTCTGCTAATCCCAAATGGTTGAAAGCTACTTCCTACGAGGAATTCCAGTAAGCTGATGTTCTTCAGTCTTTTCACCTTTATCAGGATGGTTTTGGGGGCCTGTATAGATGGGAGCCCTGGTTAATGCCCAGTTGGCTGAATTCTTCCCCCTGGTCTGGCTCTGACAATAGCACTGGCTCCTCACACTTCCAACCCAAGGAAAATTCTCTACACAGGCAAATGTGCCTTGGGAGCTGAAAGGAGGAGAAGAGCTCCAGGAATTCTCCAGGCCTAAGTTCTCAGAAGAGAAGACAGTGTTGATGAGAGAATCCATCAGAAAATTTGGAGGAATGGAGTGGCCCATGATGAGAAGGGGAGCGGGGACAGAGGAGATAAGAATTCACAGTGCTTTCACCACAGTCCGTAGCCAGAACACCCAGCACCCCAGAGAGCTAGTCCTGCCCTGGATCGGGTCCCATCTCGTGGTGGCAAAGGCCACCAGCTACCCTTAGAGGAAAGTACCTGTGTGGCCAGGAGGGTGGTGTTCGGATAAGTCTATATTTGGAAGAGGACTCTAAGTTGGGCGGGTGGTTCCCTGGCCTTATCAGGGCCCTGCAGTCCAGCATGGCCCCAGGGCAGATGGGCTGTCCAATCTCCACCCTATTGGACTTGGCTCAGTCCCCATAAGAGGGAGGGCCTTGTCATCACACACCCCTGTGCTCAGTGTCACCCTACTCCATTGGCTGCCTTGACCTCCGTGTCACAGCCAGCTGCAATGGGGAGAGAAGTCGGCTGGCTTTCAAAGTCAGGGGTGAGCAGAGGCATGGCACTCCCCAGACTGGGCAAATCCTGGCAATGGCAGAAGGCGGGGGAGGGGCTTCGGAAGGAGAATGAACACCTGTTGGATTCCAGAGGCTTTAGAAACAAGTTAAACAGCTCTGTCAGAATTCATTCAACTCAAACTATTAATATTTCTCCCTGATGCCAAAATGGTCATGACTAGATGTGTCCAGGCAGCAAGTAATGGAGAATGTGTTACATCTCCCACTGAGGGAGGGAGATGGCACAGCCATGACACAGGCTGACACATGCTTGACATGCTCTTCTGAACTGTGTGATCTCGGATGTGCTGTAGGTCTTCTTAGAGTCTCAGTTTCCTCATCTGTAAAATTGAGAACATGTATTTATGAAATTAAGTGCAATAATGTGTGTTAAGGACAGGGCATTGGACGGTAGGTGCCCAGTACGTGTTCCTTCCTCCTAAACCCCCTTTCCTTCATTTCTCATTGTCTTTACCTTTTTGTTTGAGTGATTTGATATGACTAATTCTGATGCCCTGTGGTGGTTTTTAAATATGACTATAAGTTCTTTGACATTCCCCTCTTCAAAAGGTAGAAACTAACATCCCTCCCCTCAAAGACTGGCTGGACCTCGTGACTTGTGTTTTACATGAAGAGGATACAGCAGAAGGGAAGGTGTATGAGGGGAAGGTGTGTGATGTCTGAAGCCAGGTGATAAAAGGCACTGTGGTTTCTACCTCGTTCTCTCCTGGACTGTCTGCTGTTAGGGCCACCCTGTCATGAGGACACTCAAGCAGCCCATGTAGGGAAGGTTCAAGTGGGGAAAGGGAAGGCATCCCACCAACAGTAAAGCACCAACTTGCCAACCATCTTCCAGCCCCAATCAAGCCTTCAAATGACTGCAGCTTTGCCTGACACCGCAACCTCTTGAAAGACCCCAAGCCAGAATGTTCCAGAATTTCTGACCCAAAGGAACTATGAGATATAATAAATGCATATTGTTGTTAAAAACTCCACATTTTAGAGTGACTTGTTACACAGCAATAGCTTATGTATCTGTTGAATTCCAAAAAAGCTCGGAAACCGCATATAGGTAAAGGCAAAGCTGTAACAACATAGAAAACTATCAGAACAAGATTTGAAAGATGGGAGTGAGGTCCTAAATGGGGTGGGTCTAGGGAAGAATCTATTTCATTCAACTGGAACATCTGGCTAAAGACAAAATAAAGCTTTAAGGCTTCTTTCAAGCCAAGGTAAAAACAGGAACTTAATGGATCATATTAAAACTATTACTTTTCTTTTGGCTTTGAATAATGATGTACATTTGACATGTGGGATTTTAGATGAATAACCTCCCTATATGGTGAATGATATCTTGGTATCTTGTAGATACTCTGCCTACTGTAGGTCATACTGAGCAGGTTTGAAATGAACATATAGTTCATTTATGACGCACTTATAATGACGCACTTTGACAGTTTTCAGAAACTCTTGGCATTACAAAAGTTTGGAAAAAATGTACACTGTATTTTGTAAACTTTTTACATAGGTACAAGACAAAAAATAAAGTATAATAAGGTTTATAGGAAAAGTCTCCATCCCACTCCTCTCCCCCACAGGGTAGTTTCCTTTCTCATGGTCAACCCTCTGTGACGGATATCTGGTTAAATTTCCCAGAGTTATTTTATATACACATAAATAATATATATTGTTTGCTCCCTTTATTACACAAATGGTAGCATATTATAGGTGTGGTTCTGTCCTGTGCCTTTTGTTACTCAATATTGATATAGGACTTAAAGATAACTTTCCCCTTAATTATCCTAATTTTTTATTTCCCGAGCTTTTGGTATTTCTTATTTGAACTTTGGAAATGTAAAGAGGTCAAGAAAATAAAAGCGCTTGGGATCCCACCACTAAGACGTCACTGGCTGTTCAAAACCCACTGTTTGGGTGTATTCCTTCCTGTCTTTCCCCTGTAAATATGAGATGTCTAATATGTGTAGTTTTTTTAAACCATGGAAAGAATTTCATTTGGGGTTTTCCTCCCATCTACTTTTACATGGGAGTATTCCCAGTCCCTCTCCCTTATCACTACCGTTATACTGTACGTATATTCAGGTTTTCCTTAAGGGGCATATTTATTTTCTCAATAACACTCTGCCCAGCACAGGATTGAGGTGAACCTGCCTTTTCTGGGTCTTCTCCGGGCTGCTGTGAGAACAGCTCAGACCAGCCTTTGTCACCAGGGCATCTGTAAGATGAGCAACCAAGACTAGAGCATTACTGAAGCACTTCCATAGAGGACTTTCTTGGATTGCCAGCATGCCACAGAGCCTGCAGAAGGCCAAATCCCTGCATGATGGCGCTCAGCTCTCAAGGAGCAAAGAGACATAGGAAAGGTCAGCCTTGCCAACCGGGGCACCAAAGTCAGTTGTTCCCCTGAACACAAATAGAATCAGAGTGACTGACCGAGTCCCATGGGATTCTCCAGGAAGTTGCCCTAGGTCTAGGCATCCCCACTGATCTTGAAGGATCCTTGCCTGGGAGGATGTAATGTAACATTTTCCTCTCCATCACCTTCCAGGCACAAAACACACCCTCCAGTGAGGTTCCTCACTGGAAAAGGGCAAGTTACATAGGATTATCTATTCGTTCCTTCTCATCCTGTCCTTTTTCAAAGACTAGACATCTGGTCACAGTTGTATAAAGAATTCTGGAAAGAATAGGAATTATTTTTTTTTTAAAGATCTTATTTGAGAGAGAGAGAGAGAGCACAAGCAGGGGGAGCTACAGAGGGAGAGGGAGAAGCAGGCTTCCTGCTAAGCAGGGAGCCCAACATGGGACTCCATCCAAGGATGCAGGATCATGATCTGAGCGGAGGGCAGATGCTTAACCAACTGAGCCACCCAGGCGACCCAGGAATGACAACATTCAAGTGGATAAGAGTGGAAGAGGTAAACCAGATGTAGTTTACTCCTTTATCTTTTTTTTTTTTTTAAAGGGAAGTGGCATCTCAGCTTTTTTTTTTTTTTTTAAGATTTTATTTATTTGCCAGAGAGAGAGAGAGAGAGAGAGCGCGAGCACAGGCAGGCTGAGTGGCAGCAGAGGCAGAGGGAGAAGCAGGCTCCCCGCCGAGCAAGGAGCCCAAGTGGGACTCGATCCCAGGACGCTGGGATCATGACCTGGAAGGCAGCCGCTTAACCAACTGAGCCACCCAGGGGTCCCATTACTCCTTTATCTTTTCCCTAATATGCATTTTCTTCGAGCAGATAAAGGAGACCAAACAAGTGATAACACTATATACGCTACCGACCTTAATTCAGGGCTTACTGATACTGAGCTAAGTTTTGCGTATATTATAATCTTGCTTAATTTTTATAACTACCCAAAGAGGTTAGTGCAATTATACCCATTTGATAAAAAAGTGAAGAGCTACGAATCAAAGTCATGTCTCTAGGACCCCAGGGCATAAATTCTTAATTTTGAACTATCATGCTTTATTGTTGGACAAAGAAAAAAAAATGCTATAACAATGTCAGAAGTGGAAATTTCAGGGTATTAATGGTATAATTGTCTAATAAGATATGTAACATGTTGTATTCAAATGACTTGAGAAAGAAAATGTGAACCCAGTACAATATAAGTTTACTTAATTGATGTCTACTGTCTCTAGAGATTCACGTAAATTAAGAAGATAAGACAGCAGTTATCTTTTAGAAATAAAGACAGGAGAAGTATAAGCTCTTAAGTCTGATTATGCAGGTTTGGAACCCCAGTTTTGCCACTTACTAATTAATTGACCTTGGGCAACTGCTTTAAACTGCTTTAAATTTCCTATCTGTAAAATGGGATAATACCATCTACCTCAGAGGTTTGTTGTATTAATGAATTCATTCAAAGCACTTGGTGTTTAGTAAATTCTAGCTATTACATTTAACCCATAGAGTTATAATGTGCCAATGACGTCTATCAATGACAGCAGCCTTCAGTTAAACAAATGCTTAAGATCCAGTGGGCGAGTCATAGATTTAAAAACCATACTGGTAATCAGGATGGAGTGGTTCGATCACTGTTCATTTAAAGGCATACCTGTACCCCTGGGGCAAATAATACATTGTATGTTAATAAAAATAATTTAAAAAAAAATACCTTCAGTAGGGTTTGCTAAGGCTAGACCATTTCTGTAGATCCCCCAATTTGTCCCTGGGTTCCCAACCAAAACCTTACTGTATACTTGTATAGGAAGCCCCTCCCCACACTGGATTAATGAATGCCAGTGGGGTTACCCAGGCAGTTTGCCCTGGGGTAAAACTCTGCCTCATGTGCAAGCCACTTTGTCACGAGAGAGACACGTTGGGGAAGGCTTCTCCTGACATTGCCTCCGGTTCTAACACTTGATGTTCCTTGCAGCTGATAACAGGCTGCTTTTGGTGAATCACCTGGCATGACAGTAAGAAACTGACTTGGAGTTTGAATCCCAGCTTTACCACTTACTAGGTGCGAATGTAGGATAAGTTCCTTCTTCTCTCTAAACCTTGGTTTCCCCTCAGTGGAGTTAGCCCTACAGTGCAAGACTGGGGATTAACTGAGATAATGTAATTTAAACACGCAATACAATGCCTACCCAATGCCTAAACTGCCGTAGAGATCAGACTAGGAACTTCAATTAAGATCTGCATCCCAAGCTACTTCCTGACTTTCACTATTAAGATATAGGAGAACATCTTTTTGCTGTGTACATATTCTTCACCATGTCATCAGCATGAACAGTACTGTCTATCACGAGCAACAAAAATGCAGATTTTATTTTTGGCCAAACATGGTGGAGAAAAAAGGATGACACAAGGTACAGTCTCTGCTCCCAGAGCTCATAACCTTTTCGGGGAGATAGATACACAATCAATAATGTTAATTTAAGATGGGCTGAGAGAGGTATGATCCTCAAGTGCCACTGGAGTTTGGTAAAGGAGGTCATTTTGATGAGAGAAACATCATTGGTGGGGCCAGGTGGTAGAGGATGCCTGGAGAGCTAGGAAGTCCCCTGAGAGGGTGCAAGCCCTCTGGCCAGGTGTGCAGGATAGGGAGAGGGGTTTAGGGAGGGTCTGCTTGCCAGGGAGTGCTCTATGGACCACTGCTGGCTCCAAGGACGGAGTGATTCAAATAGAGGCTGAGGACACATCTGAGCTTTGCAAGTAAGGGCCCAGGAAGCATTCTCTCCGCAGGCTGGAGGAATGAATGGAGAGGTCATTATTTGGGCAAGTGTGGCAAGATGAATCAGAGAGGCCTTCTGACTCAGTGGCAAAAGGTAATTACCACAACCAGAGGGTCATGGAGGATGTACCTTGTAGAATCAAAGCTGTTTTGCTCATCTAAACTTACAGCTTCATCTATTCCAGTCGGGGGAAGAAACACAGACCACTCATTCTCTTCAACCCAATCAGTACCTGTGAGGAGCATTTTCTAGTAGTGACTTCCAGGAGGGGGGCCAGAGTCATCACTGGACCTAATTTTCCTGTAGGGAAACTGTCCTTTCAGATAGGGTAAATGAGTTCACATAGAGCATCTGGCCATCTTCACAGCTAGTGCGTTGGTAGCACTTGGCCCCTGACAGCTAGTGCGTTGGTAGCACTTGGCCCCTGATTGTTACTCGGTGCTAGTCCTCCCAGGTGGGCTCTGGGGTGAGACAGTGAGAGACCATTCCCGCTGCCCTGCAGGACTCTCACATGGCTATCTGCTGTCACAGATGGCTACTTCCACCATGAAGTCAGGTCAGGACCGTCCCTGGCTCTGTAGCACTCCTCTCCTCTCCACAGCTGGGGCCCCTGGACCTCACCCAGCTGTGGCCTCCAGGACTAGTCCTGATGAGGCAGGAGGAATGAAGACGGCTCTGGGGACTCTCTCAATATCAAGCCACGCCTGTCTCTAGGCCAGTCATGACCTTGTGTCTTGGCCCCAGGATGCCTTGCTTCTGGAATTCTAAGTGGTATCATGTACCTCAAGTCTGATAACAGGATCCCCATCTGTCATTCTTCTTGCATTTGAGTTCCTGTGCTGAGGAACTATCCCCAGGCCCCTTAAGCCTCAGGTCCTGCCTTGATCTTGCCATTGCCCCACAGGAAGCAGAGGAAGCGCTGCACTCGAAGCCTGCGGCTGGGGCTCCTACACAGGCCAGGAGGCTCGCAGGCCCTGCTTCCCCGCTCCGGATACCTGACTGGGACGTACACTTCCCCGATGGAGACCACTTTACCAGATTGTGCTTTTGGTTGATTGCCATCTCCTCCGGATTCCATGTTTCACCTGCTGGGCTGGACTTCCTACTAGCTGCTTCAGACCAAGCTGCTCTCCCCACGCCTGACTTTGCTCAGTGAGTGGGTAGAATTCCAGAGCTTGCCCCACCCAGTCCGCCCTGTTCCTCTGCAGTTAATTGAGCCATGCTCAACTTGACTTTAGCAAGGATATGTGCATGTGCTCTTGCTCAATATTAACCTAAAGGTCAAAATGGAGACATGAGACGATCTTTACACAAAATCATTTCACATTCATGGTTTGAAGACAGAAAACTATTTAAAAGATATTTTTAAAATGAAAAGTCTCGATTACCACACAACATATTTTCAAAGACTCAACAAACCCAAACCTCAGGTGCACCGGTAGCTAGTATCTGCAAAACATTTTTGGTTGTCTGAATAGTCTCAGATTACCTTTAAGTTGAAATAATTGAAGCCAACATTTCCAAAATAGAAATCAGGTACGAAGTAATCTTAAACCTTAACTTGTGAGCCCAGTAAACACTCATGAAGAGTATGTCTGTGCCTGCCAACAATTTGGCCATTATCTACCTACTTCTCCTAAAACTGAGCGGGTTCACCTATTCTGAAGTCAAAGTCAGCCAGCCACCACTGAAATCCAGCCCCTAGAGCATTACTCAACAGGAAAGGGTGAGTTCTAGAACGCAACGACTTCCTCCCCAGCTCCTGCTCGCTGAGAATCTTCAGAAGATATTGCTTTTGGAAAAACCAATTAGAAAATGCTCTTACATTAAGGACAAACACTAGACTGGCAAATGATTGAAGAGGGTCTAGCAGCACTGCAGCTCTAGGTCTGGGCTGGGCCACTCACTACCAACATTTTCTTTTAAACCCAGAAGAGTTCCAGTGGGAAATCCACAAGACTCTCCATCCCTTAATTCCTCCATTTTATAATCATCTTATAACCACACCACTTTCCTCATTTCCAACCCATCTGTGAATATTACTGCTATGGGAGATACAAGTTTTTCTTGAAAATTCTCAAGTCTAAATATCAACCTGAGAGGACGCTGTTTGGTCTAAGTAGTCCAATTAAAAAATACTCCAGATTGTTCTTTCCATAGGGCTCATACATTTACTGGCTTTTTGAGGGGCAGTCTACTACAAGTAGACAATGAGGACAAAGTCGTGTCTACAAGACACAAGACTGTAAACAAGACTCCGTCCTGTGTATTTTGTCATTTTAAAAAGCACAGCTAAAAAGTTTTGGAATAATTTCTTAGAAAATTAATCAGTGCACATCCAAATTAGATTAGTAATACTACTTTGGTTCCTCTTTTGCCTTTTACCAAATTAGATTAATAAAATCAGTGTTAATTGATTTTAAGGTATGGACAAGAAACTAGTATTTTGTCTAGTGATGGGAGTTACCTGGGACTGAAAATAAGGTACATATATATTTTTTAACTATTGTAAACAAGGTCAAAGCTGGCCCCGGGAATGGCAAAACCTAAAGTAGTTTATGTAGGTATAAAATGAAAGGTAGCTTAATCAGTAACATTCACCACTGCTTTGGTATCAAGATTTGCCCAACCAGAAATTATATAGGCCTTAGAAACAATTATGGACTGGTTATATACCCATCTATCTTTCTGCTAGATAAAACACAGAACCTTTTGGCCATGGAATAAATATCAAAAAGTACCGATTTGTCATTTAAGGTATAAATGACAGTTAAAATATTACAGATTGCAGCAATAAAATCTGCATCTTGATTAATTTGAGAGAATACACAAAATTCTCTGCAGACTTGACACTTTAGGAAAAACAATATTGATTACATAATATACAGGCTCAGTCCTGCAATAGTTCTCTTAACGATTTCTGTAACAATATATGAGCATTATTGTGCCAGAAACTTTAGAAAACTGTATGCTTGTTCCTCGGTTACAAGCTGATGAGCTTCCAGGGGAGACTACAGCACAGCGGAGAAGCAGGAGATGCAGACCCAAAGCCCTTTGCTTACCTCCTGGCTTCGCTGCCTCCAAGCTGCATAGATTAGGCAAGCACAGCTTCTCTGAAGGACTGATCCTTCTAAAGTCAGAACAAGAAAACAAGGCTGAAGGAATAAATGAAGTAATTTGGTATCTTTAAACTTCCCTCAATCTTAAAGTACATCTAGCAATGCATAATCAGAATAAAGTCCTAACTGGAAGCTCAAAGATATTTTGGAGAAAAGTTCTCACGATTAATTAAAACTAAATTTAGACCTCGGGACGCCTGGGTGGCTCAGTTGGTTAAGCAGCTGCCTTCGGCTCAGGTCATGATCCCAGCGTCCTGGGATCGAGTCCCACATCGGGCTCCTTGCTTGGCAGGGAGCCTGCTTCTCCCTCTGCCTCTGCCTGCCACTCTGTCTGCCTGTGCTCACTCTCGCTTCTCTCTCTATGACAAATAAATAAATAAAATCTTTAAAAAAAAAAAAAAAAAAACAACTAAATTTAGACCCAGGATTGCCCTCTAATGGTCATCTCTTAGAAATGAAATCCCTTTGAAAACTACTGAATTTACAAGTTATTTTTTCTATCAAATTTCCCCAAAAGGCTTATCCTTGTTCTTATCTCCAGTATGTATACTGGACTCTTCTCCAAGAAAGATCTCCAAGTATATTTATTTAAATAAAGCTGTCAGTAAATATAAGTATACTTCTGATGCTTAAAACTACTTGTAGAGCTAGGGACACCTGGCTGGTTCAGTGGGTAGAGCATGAGACTACTGATCTCGGGGTTGGAAGTTCAAGCCCCACATTGAGCCTAGAGCAGACTTAAAAAATAAATAAACTTAAAAAAATAAAATGTCAAGATTTAAGAAAAAGCTTCTCTAACTGAACAGTCTTTTCGTGTTTTTAAAATACCACTTTCCTTTGAATGTCTCTCCTTGTCCCCAACAATAAAAATCAAAAAGGAAAAACAAAGAAAAGATAAACGGCTTTTACCCAAGTCTTTTCTGTATCTTAAGCAAAGGTATAGAGCAATACCACCTTGTCTTCTAGGTGTCATGGTGAAGGGTCAAGGGCTGCTCCGTATATTAAAGGATAGTATCACCACAGGTCACTCCTACTTTGCAAGTATTCATCAATTTCTTCCTTCCTGGGGTGACTTATTTAGAAAAAGAAAAGTCTTCCAAATTAAAAGTTAATGTTTTATCCTAAATCTATATCCCATCTTATATCACAACATGAATTCAGCATGGTTGGATTTATAATCTAAACTAAGGAAACTGCCTTAAAAAAAAAACACCTCACAAAAATGTACACTGGACCCACGCTGGGTCTGGCGCACAGGTGTCACTAGTAATTTTAGAATCTGAATTTTGATGGGTGAAATGCTAGTACCCCTTATTCATTTTCTGTAAGCCTTAGTCTCATTATCTACAAAATGGGGGATAAGATCACCTCTTTTGTTGGGATGTTGGGAAGGCCAAATGAGGTAATATATGAAAAGCACTTGGCATAATTTTTGATTAACAGAAGGCATTAAAAAGCAAGAGGTTATCAATTAATCTCTCCAGCCAAAACATGCCAATTTTTGAAGAAGGCATTTTATTGCCACTCACAGGAACAAGGAGTCATTTTCTACCATGGTTTCTTCTTGAGACCTCACTTCAGATATTGTTTCAATGTGTTTTCCACCATAAGCATTAGAGTCCTTCCCGCGGTATCCGGATTCGTGAAATGAACGTGCTAAGACAACAAAGTTGAGAACAGTCTAGTGAAGAGAATGATAAGCAACAAAGGAAATGTCTTCTAAGTTCTGGATTATTTCCCAACCAACATGGTGCCTATCAACTAACAGAGGGAAGTTCTGGGCAAGGATTTAAGCCACATAGTGGATTGTTAGGTCTATTACACCCTCTAGTGGCCAAAAAGAAGATTGTTCTTTTAAAAATCTTGGTTTGATCAAGATGGAAATTTGGATGAGTATACATATCACCCTTGAGTTAAAAAAAATAACCAGCTTGCCTTTATGTTTTTTGCCTATGTAAAAAACAAAACAAAACCCTAAAAGCTAATGTTAAGAGAAACCAATGCTGTCACAACTGGACCCATTTGGCTCTCTTTCTTCTCTGCTAAATGAAAATACTAAACACTAGAAGAAAAAGCACAGGCAGCACACCTTTCAAAGCCATATTGACTCTCAAATGTAACTAAAGTTAATGGTCTTTGTTGTGTTATGGAAGGGAATTCTGCAATGAGTATCTTTCTAAAGCAGGAATTTTTCACCACAGGGTTATTTACAAGCCAGGGTAATAATTAAATATGCCCAAGACTATGAATCTATTCTTCTCTGCCTAAACCCTTCATTTTTATAATGGGTAATTATAGTAAAAACTTCAATTAACCAGAACCCTCAATTAACATGATTTCCCCTCCTGGACTCTATTTTTAGGACAAAGTGGAAAAAGGAAATCACAAGAAGTCATTCCTATGAAGGACTGAGTTTGAAAATCTTCTAGAATAAATTATGCTAAGGAGAAAAAACCCAGAATAAAATTACATTCACACCATGATAAGCAATATATATGAGATGTATCTATAAATCATCAAGAGTTGGAAGGGAACAGATTTATTTTAATGCTAAGATGCTGGAATTGTAACCCAATTTCTATTCTTTTAATTATCATAGTTACATTTTTAAAAGTCAAAGACAAGAGTAATGTATATAATAAAATCAGCATATATTCTGCAACATTTTCTATTCTACATGCATAGATCTGAATAGTAGAACTGAGACTGAGAATCAGAGTCTTAAGTCCTTCCAATATCGTGAGATCCCAGAGATATAGTTAAGGTCACCATTCGCTATTCAAGGCAAAAAACAGGTCACTTGGGGAACACTTCGTCTAATATGAGCTGAAACAAAACTTTTTTTAATATAGTGAATTTTCAACTAATTTGAAAATAAATTTACTAGGAAATTACTTATTCAGAAGCAACAGTCCTACTCAAAATGTCACTGCAGTTAAAAAAACGAAACAAAACAACAAAACCCCCATATTCCACAAAGCAATTCAGGCTATGCAACCACCCTTGAAACTTGAAAGTTCATGATACCAAATCCATCTATTTAAAATACTGTTTATTTGTGATTTAACATTAATTAGCATTACATCTAAGAGCAATATCAGATAACATTTATACATTTTCCACAGGACACAGAGGTTCATTGGCTCATTCTTTATGCCAAAGCAAGTAAATAGAGGCATTAGCAAAAGGTGCAAATAGTTCACTGTTGCGTTTAAAAAATATTTATGCACATTGCATTCATTTAAGATATATATATATATTTAAAAAGTTATGGAAAAGCATAGTTCACAGGTTACTGTTTCTACATACGTTGTAATACAACATAAATGATGTAGAACATAAAAATTCTCAAATACAGAATTAAGCAACTGAAAGTTTCCACTAAGAGATTAAAATACTGATTCCAGTAGTTAGTGAGATCTAGAATGAAATTTCCAGGCTCTGTTTCAACTTTGCATCATCATACACATACAGTCAAACAGAACCAGCCCCAGAACACACTGTAATCAATGTGATTTTTTACATCCCAACTCACCCTCCAGAAACACTTCAGATTATTTTTACCCACTGACCATTTTGGATCATTGATTTTACACTGATTTGTGACATCACTTGGGTGATGGGGGGGAAAAACTATATTAAGCCTAGTAAGTTTAAATTTGTATTTACATTAGAATGAAAGTTAACTGAAGTAAGGTTAAGAAAATTTTGTAAAAATCAAGAAGTGGTAGGTTTTCTCACTGGGGGATCAGACCCATGGATTTCTTCTAGTACTGCCTTCTAAAGATACAGAAATTAAAAGGAATTGACCCTTTTAAAACTCAAATATCAACCAAGAAATATGATTTTGGCAAAGCAGAATTTTAGCAATTTGGGACATGTTTCAAATAGACTATGCTTTAAATCCTATCGTGACTAAATCTTTATCAAACTAGAATTCTTTGCATGACACCACTTTTGTTCCCTTCATTTTTCACTTTCTCTCTTCCTTTTCATTTGGTTACCATAGGAGAGCTTCTTCATTCGTTAGCAATACTCAGAGAAAAATACATGATAAGGTTCAAATATGAATCTAGTTATACCTTGAAATGTTCTAATCCCCTTTTGATACCAAGTCCCTGGATTCTTGAATTATATTTAAGTATACTTAGTACCAAGCAGCCTCAAATGTGCTCTACTGTTATATGATTGGCTAATATGCTTATGATGCTTTTATATTGAATGGTATACAAACATCTCAACATACAAAAATCATTTTTGCCAGAGTTAAACTAAATAACCCATGTTACGTGTACAAAATCCCCTTCGTTGAAAAATAAGGGGCTTTCTAAACTAATAAAAAAGGAAGTTTTCAAAAATTATAGTTTACTAAAATGATTTTTTTTTTTTTTTTTTTTGGCAAAGAAGGTTACTTCAGGTGAGGAAATTTTATACTATGAATAAAATTCCAAATGAATCTTTTCTTAAACTTTTCTTTAAAAAAATTATGTGCCAGTGTATACTAATGCTATAGATTCTTAGAAGCTTTTAAAGTGTTCTGTTAATGCCCACTGAAACAATGGGAACCCCAAAGGTACAGTCAATAATCGTGGTAAAAAATTATATTCTGATTACACAGTGAAGCAGGTGTTGAGAAATAAAAATTCTCTCTCTTGTTCACTGGTAATTTGTTTCCAACAGATATTATGCAGAAGGCCTGAAGTAATTCAGACAGGTATCTGTTTGTGATGAATTATAGTAATACTTCATGAGGGCAGAGCTAACTAAAACTAGCAAGTGTTTAAAAATTCAAAACCTTTTTTGGACATATAAAATGAGATGAGTTTGAAATTGTTTTCATAATGTTTTTCTTTTAGTAAAATCTCTTTCCAGTTCTTAAGTCCAGTTTGCTACATACCCCCAATCTTATCTACCACTGCATATTAATGATCAACTTAAATGTGGTATTTAAATGTGCAATGTCACATTGTAATAATAGTTATAAAAAGACTTTAGTTAGGCTTCAACTTTCTCCTTTTTTTTGTTCTTTTTCAGAAAAGAAGGAGTACGGAATTTCTTCTTTTTCTTGGATGGTGATTTGGAAGGTGAGCCTTCAGGTGACAGGACTTCTTCAATTTTTTCTGGAGACTTAATGGTAATCTCGATGTTCTCTATGGTCGTGCTTGTAGTTAACCTACTCACTTGCTTTGCAAGCTCATCTTCAACATCATGCATATCATCCTTGCCATTCACTACCATGACAGGCACTTCCATGGAGATGAAGCTCTTGGAAAATAGCTCATGGTTTTCTACAAAAGGGGAGGGGGTGGGGTTTTTTTTTTTGGTTATTTTCTATAGTTAACAACTTTGTTTTATTTTATAAAACTGAAATGTTTTAGCAATGTACTAAGGTATTACTTTAAATTCAATAAAGATAAATCATTATCTTAATAGACTACGGGTCTATTAGCAGGAAGTTAATTTTCTCACATAGTATAATGGCGAAAGGCACAAAGTTATTAGACCAAAGGATGAAGGATAGCGAAGTCTGGTTTGATGATTTAACCGTTTCATTGTAAATCAAGTCAATACAAATGAGGAAGACAACATGTATTTTTCTTTAATTTGGGGGTCATTTGGCAATTAAAACTGAAAAAGATTTCATGCTTCTGATTGGAAGATGTAGGACAAACCACTTTTAATTTCACAAATTCTCAAGAACTAATCGGTTGCCAGAATCCAAATTAAGGTAAATCAATATAAACTCTGAACAGAAGTAGTCCACCATTTAATAAAATAATAAATAAATAAAATTATTGGGAGCTTTAAGTAAAATCCATGGCAAACTTATTGCAATCAGGAGTTCAATTTCTTTACATAAAAACAAACGACAGAGGACAAACTCTTAAGACTAACTCAGTGAATGCTATGGGAAGTTACAGTGAATACCTTCTAATTTTTCAGGGATATTTTGCGGTGACTGAGTTTGAGACTGAATTTGTGAAACAGATGAAGCGTCATCTGAGAGTAATTCCTGCTCAGCATCTGTTGGATGAGAGTTTAGTTAAAAGCCATGCAAAACAAAGAAGCATAAGATCTCAGGGAGGTTAGTACATCAAACTCCTGCAGACGTATGATAAACTCTTCAGCAATGAGCTGAGCATGCTAGCTGTCCCACAGAATAATAATTACGCATTAAGAGGAGGTTAATGTGTTAACATTTCTGGCTGCTAATAATAAGTTTACATACATGCTTAGTAAGGAAGCATGGCTAATCGCAGCCCAGGCAAATAATATGTATGCATTTAGCTTTTGCTTGAGTGTTAGAAAACCAAACTATACTGAGCAGCCGGGTGATGAAAGTCTCTGATGAAAGAATGATGAAGTCTCACCAATGATGCTACATTCATGAGGCAGGCAGAATGCCTCACTGAATTTTTGAACAATATCCAATTAGTGATTCCTGTCAGAGCAATATTAGTGAGCTAATTCAGAAGGCCATAATGAATGTGGAAGAAACTACTTATAAAAATATATATATAAAAGGTGATGGTTCTAGAGTGCAGTATTTATTACCTGACATCTTTAGGCTTTCAAAACAATGAGAGATTAAAGAGGGACATTTTATAAAATAGAAAAACAGAGAAAGTTTCCAACCTTATGTTAGAATAAACAAATGCAATAATACCACTTAGAACATTTGGTATGTTCACATTAATGAGTCAGGACGACTCCCTCTTGTGAGAAAGGCACCAACTAACATACTGATAACAATCGTTTCCTTGATGATCCACTTGTCAATTCTTTCTACATGATACCTAATATGAACAAAAATTCTCTATTAGTTCTGTTCTGTCTTGGGTAAAAATTTCAACCGTATGTTGTAGATGCTGTAAAGCAGAGGCTTTTACCTTTTTCTGGGGTCACAGATGAGAATTCTCCTTTACCCTGAGTGCCTCCTTTCCCCAAATGTGTATCATACAAAATTAAGCATATATTTTTCAGATGGCTCATGGACTGTCTGGAGTTTATCCAAAGACCCAAGATTGAGAACCCCTGCTATAAAGAATTTATTTTTGAGAAGAAGGGAGCTAATATTTAATTAGCTGGGGTTTCATGAACAACTTTTAAATATAATCCTTACTTAGGGTCCTAAAGTCAGAAAAACTCAACCTCACAAGAGTGCCCATGTGTTTAAAGAAAGTCACAGCAAAATTTTGGCAGTTTGCTTTTGAGATAGTATTGGTACCTTGCGATACCAATCTCTCTCTCAACAAGAGAGATTTTACAAAGTATTATTAAAGACACACAATATATGCTGTAATGTTTAAATCTGTTACTGTATCTATATTTATTTTAGCTGGTAATTCTTTACTTATCTGTGGGTATCACTGTACTATGGAAGACCTTCTGCCAGCCATCAGACTGCTTTCCAAGGAAAGCTGTTTTTCTCTACATGTTAACATAAATGGACTATGGGGACTCTGCATTTTAGCTCCACCCACACTCAGCAAGTTCTGGGAGAGGTAACAGAATAACCGATTGCAGAAGGACATTTAAAAACAACAACAACAGGGTGCCTGGGTGGCTCAGTGGGTTAAAGCCTCTGCCTTCAGCTCAGGTCATGGTCCCAGGGTCCTGGGATCGAGGCCCGCATCGGGCTCTCTGCTCAGCAGGGAGCCTGCTTCCTCCTCTCTCTCTGCCTGCCTCTCTGCCTACTTGTGATCTCTCTCTGTGTCAAATAAATAAAATAAAAACAACAACAACAACAACAACAAAACACTGACTGCCTTCTATCATCCAACTCAAGGTGTTCTGCTGTTAGTAGTATGGTTATCAGGCTTAACCTGAATATGAACTAACCTTCCAAGCCTTGCTGTTTACGTTCGATTGTCTTCTTATACTCTTCAAGCTCTCCTTCTGTGAGATGACTGAAGGGGTTGGGAGGAGCGGGTGGAGCCTGATCGTCATCTTCAAATTGCATGGTCTTGTGGAGGAAAAAGATTGACAGATCAGAGGTTATTCTTTGGAACTGGATTAGGGGGCACGGAACATAGCTGAAGGCTCTCAGAATGATGGTGGGAGAATGGTAGGAGCCTGAAGAATTCTGTAGATAAATGGCCTCAGATAAAAGAACTACAAAATTAACATTTGGGGATTCCCTAGAGAAATAACCAATGACCCTACGGTGAAGCTCACCAGTTCCTAAGCTCTGCATGCACCCAGAGCATGTGACTGGCCTTCCAGTGCCCCATTCTTTTTTTCTTTTTTTTTTTTTTTAATTTTTTTTTTTAAGATTTTATTTATTTATTTGACAGAGAGAGATCACAAGTAGACGGAGAGGCAGGCAGAGAGAGAGAGAGAGGGAAGCAGGCTTCTTGCTGAGCAGAGAGCCCGATGTGGGACTCGATCCCAGGACCCTGAGATCATGACCTGAGCAGAAGGCAGCGGCTTAACCCACTGAGCCACCCAGGCGCCCCCAGTGCCCCATTCTTAAATATAAACAGACTACCATGTATTACTAGATACCTGAGGAGTGCTTCCAATATGGAAGGGAAAAACCAGGAAACAACAACAAAAAGAGAACTTAGAAGAACAAGGAAAATAAAGGAAGCTTAAGAGATCTTAAATTGATTCCCTTAGAGCAGTAAGAGAAAATGCTGTATCCATGAAGAAGACCAGGATGTTATTTAAAAAAGAAACATTCAGGGAGTAAGAAGTCTTAAAAATCTTTAAAAATGTATCAAAACAGAAAATTAAACAGAAGGCTAATAGTCAAGCAAATCTCCTAGAAAGTAGGAAAAAAAGACAAAAGGATGGAAAATGGTAAAGAGAAATATCAGAGGCTCAAAGAGGTTCAATTAACAGTAAATCTTGACCAGGCGCCTGGGTGGCTCAGTGGGTTAAGCCTCTGCCTTCAGCTCAGGTCATGATCTCAGGGTCCTGGGATCCAGCCCCACACTGGGCTCTATGCTCAGCAGGGAGCCTGCTTCCTCCTCTCTCTCTCTCTCTCTCTCTCTCTCTGCCTGCCTCTCTGCCTGCTTGTGATCTCTCTCTCTGTCAAATAAATAAATAAAGTCTTAAAAAAAAAAAAACAACAAACCAGTAAATCTTGACAGAAAGAGAGACTGGAGGGAAAAAACTATTGAAGAAATACATTTTAAAAATTCCCAGAACTGAACTATAGGACTTTGCAGATTCAAAGGGGTTACTAAATGCTAAGAACAAAGACTGAAAGAAATCTAATACAGAGCACATCATCGTAAAACTTCAGAACAGGAGGGATGTAGAAGAGGTCTAAAAGAATAAAAAGGGGCCCTACACTCCCCTTCTACTTCTCAACAGTAACATGGAGTTAGGGGACAACAGAGTGATGCTTTCCACGTTTTTGAGGTAAATTATTCTAACTAGAATTCTGTGTCTATTATATGAACATTTGAGGGTAAAACACAGGATTTCAAGGTGTTAACTTCCCGTGTTTCCCTTCTCAGAAAGCTAGTAAGAGGATATGCTCAATGATAAAGGAATAAATCAAGAAACTGGAAGACAAGATGTAGGAAACAGGATACTACACAGTCAAGAATCAGAGGAATCTTCAGGATGAGAATGTGTGGCTGGTCTGAAGAGCAACCAGTCCAGATCTGGTCTGGAATGACAGAGCAATGAGAGATTACCTGTTACCTTTGACCCTTTGGAAAATAAGGCTTTAAAATTCCTTTGAGAAGTTTGGGGAAAACTAAGCCAATGCACCCAAAATACAAAGCCAATGACAAAAGGAGGCACTTACTAATTCCAGGGGTCAGAGGGTAGTATAAGAAAGGCGTTGTAATCATGGGATACTATCTCGCTCAGCAGTAAACACCGAAAGCTGATTTTTAACAAGGAAAATGTAATATAATCTCTCCCCATTTTCTCATCTCTGAAATCAGGATTCATCTAATGATTAATGGCTTCCTACAATTATAACTGTGAGGGTTTTTTCTCTTTTAGTGATACACAAAACAATGGCACTTCTTAGAGTTGATGACATAGGTTCAATGAAATCAATTGAGATCTAAAATTAATAGGCCGAGAAAAAGCAGAACAAAGAAGCTCTTTAGAAACATGAAGGTAAATGCTAGAAGAAAATCCTTGGCCCTTAAAACTGGGAATTGAAGGTGATATTTTAAGTCTTGCAATTATTTGACTTTTTAACTTGTGCTTATATTAACTTTAGTAAACATAAATATTCATTATAAAAAAACAAAGAAATTAGTGCAGTAGATCAGAACCAAAGATCATACTGCTTCATGGACTTACAGAAGGTGGTTTATCCACAACAATTCCAGCAAGCAATTGAGACTGTGGTCCTGCTGTTTTCAAGTCGTACCGGTTTTGTTCTCGAATCTGAATTGAAATACAGTAACAAGTTCTTGAGGGCAACTATGCAGATGACCTTTACTCTCTCTTTTCCCACAGGCTTACTCTCTGACCACCCAGAGCCTCTTTCATTCCTGTCTCCACAAAGCCCTCTCTGCCCAACCCAAGAACTCACATTCATCTCCTCCACTCTTCTCGATGTGTGATTTCTATTGTCTTACATGGTTAGAGAACTACATTTTCCACTAATGCCAGGGCTCACTTTCGCTAATACAGCAGCAATATGTTTAATGCTTCTTCCTCGGGTAGCCCACTCACCAGTGACTAGCAGAGCTGAAGGTATTCAATACAAGCTAAAAGTAGGAGTTTCAAATTATTCTTTATTCAAACCCCCAAGTTTGGTATTAATCAGATTTAATCACCAGCGATTTGAACATAAAATGGTATTAAAAATGCCTCCCCAGGCCACAGAGGACCACGTCTTACCTTATTTCTCTTTTCTAGTACCTCATTTGGGTTTGTGTTTAAAGGAACAAACTGATTTGGATCTTCAATTTTGATAGGTGTTCCACTACTAACTTTAGAAGAGTCCTCTGCTCTCATCCACTAAAAAACAAAAAATTTTATAGAATAAACCTTTGTGTTAAGGAAAAAGGGTAGGTTCTTGGTAACTGTTTATAGACTCAAAGACAGGGAGCATACACTGCCAATATTTTAAAGAATTTCACTAAGCAGTATTTAGTGGTCAATTACTATATATCTCACACTGTTAGAAAAAGGCTCATGATCAGCACTCAAAAAGAGTGATTACTATTTACATGAATACTCATTTATATGGCTACTTAAATTTTCTCCCTTTGGCATTTTCAAATACGATGCTCAAACACTCCAAGCACAGATACAGAGCTTGATCTCGTATTAACTCACATTTAGAGATGGCACCTGCATTGAAGGTTCTTCAACTAATGATGGCTAAGTCACCAAAAAGGACACAGGAATCTTTTAAGATTTAGTTTTCCAGACTTCATTTTTTATTTCTGGTTGCCAGAAAAGGCCAATTACCTGACCAGCATTTTACAGAGAGGGTAATCTGGTAGTGACCCGTAATACAACAGAAGGATAGGGATGGCAGAGCCTTATAGAATTTTTCTTCACCCCATATTATATCCCTAAAAGAAGGCTAATATTCATCAAGATTAATAATGGCTGGCCATCAGTCTCTGTCAATAAAATTAATTCTGGGAAACTAAGGAGTTTAATTATGTTCTTTTACTAGGAGATTAAAAAAATAGGTTTCTTAAGATTTTATTTATTTATTTTATTTTATTTTTTATTTTATTTATTCATTTATTTATTTTTTTGATAGAGTGAGGGAGAGAGAGAGAACATGAGCAGGGTCAGAGGGAGAAGCAGACTCCCCTGCTGAACAGGGAGCTTGATGTGGGGCTTGATCCCAGGACTCTGGGTTCATGACCTGAGCTGAAGGCAGACGTTTTTTAATTGAGCCACGCAGGCTCCCCAGGAGATAAGATCTTATAGACTAGGGAGAAACACTTTGATGCCTAGGAACTTCCATATTGAATGCTACTGATTTTTATGATAGGATGAACAATTTTGAGTATTTAGAGGATATTTGGTGATAAGCACTCTAAAACTAAACCAAATCTGAAGCAAGATGTTGAAAAAGATAAGACAACCCATGTCTCTCTCTATAAGATCTTGCCTAAGGATAACTATGTGCAATAATTCATGAAACTCTGGAACCATTATGTTTTGGTAACTTTTATAGATCTGATTCATTGGTATAATATAAACTGCAAAGCAGTATCAAATAGTGGATTAAGGAGAGGGCTCCACAGTCACTGTATGCATCCAAATCATGACTTTACTATTCACAGATTATTAGTTAATCCTTCTCTGCCTCAGTTTTCACATCTATAAAATGGGGGGAAAACAGCATCTTCTTTTGTCTTAAGAGAATTAAGTAAAAATTCCTTTATGGCCCATAAAACAAAGTATCTTGTACAAAGTTTACACCTGATAAATAACAGGTTATTATTATCCTATTCTGCTTTCCCAGTATTTTTAACAGAACATTCAATTCACGAGTAACTAGGCAAAATGTTTAGTAACAGCAAACCACATAGAATAGTGACATACTGTGATTTTGGTCCTGGGACTGGTTTCACCATTCCGAGACTCCTCGGGCACATTCACTTTCATGTAAGTATTTGGGGAGTTCAGCCATCTTGTTTTTTCACGCTGCTGTCTCTGTGCCATGTATTTGAGAGGAGAGAGTGGTACTGTGTCATCCTCAAAGGAAAAAGCAGTCACAGTTGCTGGGATTTCCACATCACTCTTGTGCCTGGGCTTCTCTCGAATGAGGGGATGCCTGTAAGCATAGCCTGTTCTATACCCCTAAGGGAGAAAAAAAAACCACATTTGAAGCAACCGAACATGTACCGAACACAACATTTGGACTCTAATCCTTTAAACAAATGATCAAAAAGACTCCTCTGTCAAAAAACAAAGGGGAAAATATCTTTCAAACCACACATAAACTCCACGTAACATTAGAGTTGAAATTAAGCAAATTTCAAGATCTGGTTGAAAGAGATTCCAGCTGACAGTGCGATCTCCACTCACACAACTGTTCCTGACAAAGGTAATTTCAAAACTGCTGACCAGAAACATTTTCCTCGTTATTTTCCAGTTTTCTGGAAGCCAAATCTCAGTGCTCATTTAAGTCTTTGCTCCTGGGTCTGAGGGAAAATCTATCTTCTGACCCTTAGTGGAGGAGGGTAAAATCTCAAGATGACATTTGCATGTTTCGCCATTTGATTCTTAAAAATGTGGTAACATTACACTGGAATGCCTCCCTAGGGTCAAACTCAGCTCCCAGAGGCATAAAGAAGGTCCCAGATAGTCCAAAGGGAGATGGAGGCATTTGCCCTTGAATCTGAAGACATGAAATCCAAGTTCACATACAATTTTTCACCTACCAAATTATCCAGAGTCCTCATCAGCCCTTCAAACTCAATCTCGCCAACTTTCCATTTCTGATGGGAACCCATATTCACTCCTCCTCCTCCAGATGCTGCTACAGTGTAAGTGAAAGCTTTATACTTCTGCGGATCCAGCACAAGCAGATTGTCTACTCCGCCTGCCCCTGCTAATGCCCGCACCTGTCATCAATGGCAAAACAGGCACAAGACTGTAAGGATTATAATGAATATTTTACCTTTAAAAAGGTATATTTATTTTTATTTTTTAAAAGGTATAATTTTAATTCAGCAAATACCTGTAACACTTAACCTATATAGGTTATAACTAACCTATATAACCTATAATATAGGTTATTAACTAACAACAAAAATAAGGCAACATACTTGTGAAAATAGGCAGCTGAAGTATCTTTTCCATCTATCTGAAAAAGATACCTTCCAGGAGTCCGACCCTCCCTCATGGAAAACACAGTTAGAGCCATTCCCTCTAACATATTTCAAAAAACTGAATTCTCTTGCCGAATTTTAAAGTTAACTTGCAGTTTTCCCATGGCTATCCTTTTTTTTCCCCCCTGAAAGTTATAATTTCAAAGAAATACAGACACTATACTGTGAATTTAAGGACATTTAGGCAGAAGTAGTCAGGTTATTATCTTGAGCTTTTCGCAGCTTCATTTGAGAAGAGGAGGAGGTACTATTAAAGCGGGGAAAAAAAGTTGGTTAAGGCATTAAAACTGACAGAAAATTTTTTTCCCCTTTTCTGTGGCCCTTCCAATAAATTAAGATTATTACCATTTGCTTCAAGATAATCTTCATGAAGATGGAAACTAGGTCTGTTAAAAATACATTCAGCTTCTCTGAGGAAAAAAGTAGCTAATGACCATCCAACCTATTATAGTAAGTCTGAGGGTGTGCAATTGTTAGAAACTGCAAGAGTTTGTAAGACTTCTGGCCCTGCTCTTACACTTTTTATAAAAGTGGCTGTAATACATCTGATCTTTGAGGAGTGACAATTGCCTCTGTTTCTCAGCGCCACACCACTACAGGATAAAAACAGAGATATATAAATTTACTCTATCTTAAAAAGCAGGATTGGGAGAAAATGATGTTTATGAAGCACTCGGATTTGTGTGTGTGCATTTATATGTGACATTTTCCCCTCCTATTTTCAATTCAAGAGATAACTGAGCTGATCCTTTTTATTCAAGTAAAAGAGAACTTCTCTTAAAAGGCAAAACAGAAAAAAAAAAAAAAGACAAAACAGAAAGCCAACAGGACTTTGCAAATAAGTAAACACAAAACCCAACTCAACAAGCAAATTACAAAGCAATAAAAAAAAAAAAAAAAGTGTGTGTGTGGGAGGATAATTTTTCCTACCTGAATCTCACAGGCTATCTGCGCACTAAATATATAATGAAAGGCCTCCTCAACTGTTTCTCCAAGGGCGACCACACCATGATTTCTGAGTACCAGCACCTAAAATAGAAACCCAAAGCAATCACTTGAAATAACTGGCATAGCTCACACTGTTTTCATCAACAGCAAGAGCAACAAAAATAGCTCCTTCAATAGAAACTCTACTTACATACCTTACAACTTGGCCCCAGAACTTTCTGCAGTTGAATTCTCTCCTCTTGTTCATCAAGTGACCCTTGGTAGTCATAATAGGCGATATCTCCCAGGATGAGGGACTCTTGCGAAATTGGAAGGATCCCGCACTTCATGGAGGAGACCTATTTGATTGGGTCCATGTCAAGAAGACACATTTAGTTACTAATTACACTCTCTGAGGAACCTGATTCTTTAGTCAGCTCAAGAAGCACTAGCCTAGTCACTGTGTTCACCATTCCAGCCCATCTCCCACTTCAGCTCATCATTTCTTCCGGGGGGGGGGGGGGGGGGGACAAAAACGGATTTAGGGGATACAAGTCAATTTAAATGTTATGCCAAGGGCGCCTGGGTGGCTCAGTGGGTTAAATGTTATGCCAAATATTATGAAAGAAACTTTGCTTCAAAAAACTCAGTACTCAATTATTAACTGATTAGTTAAAAATGCCTATGTTATCTCTCCAGTTGTTTTTTACAATGTCAGCATTTGGTCCAAAGGAACTTTCGCTTTCTGGGTACTCAGAGAACTAATATTTTGTGTAGGATTCTGAATGATGGGATGTGAAAGTGTGTAGGTAGTAAAGCATCATGTAAAGGAAAACCACAAAAATAATACCCTTCCCAGAACCATTGCTGCTTTTCGCCTTCAGTGACTTACAGCTGCTGTTGCAAGGGTATGGATGTGTATTACACACTTAACATCAGGACGTGTGGAATAGATTGCAGCATGGGGACTGAAGCCTGTATGGTCAATTTTCAGATTAGTACTTCCCTGATCAACCACTTCTCCTATTATATTGACTTTCACCTGGAAAAAATCAGAGAGACATATTTAATTGGTGTCAATGGATCAAAGACATGTATCAAAGTCCATCTGTGGTCTACCAGCTAAACCAGGAGGTGGCAACTTTTTTGTCAAAGACCAAACAGTAAGTATTTTAGACTTTGTGGGCCTCTGATGCAACTACTCAACTCTGCCACTTTATGTAGAGCCATGAAGAACTGTTAAAAAAAAAACAAAAAAAACAAAAAAAATGAGTGTGACTTTGTTCCCATTGAACCTTATTTACAAAAACAGTCTGCAACAAAACTTAGAGTTTAGTAAGAAGTAGTTTCCAAAAAGCCAAATAACTTAAAACTCTTCACTAAAGGTCTGGACAAGGTTACTAAACTCACTGGAAAAATTTCCATTTGCTAACACTGCAGCACCCAGAACCAGTGTAGTTCCTGCCACTCTAGAAGCCAACGACACTGGCTATGAGCACAATCACGGAAAAAAAAAAAAAAAAAAAAAAAGCTACACGGTCAGCCCCTGTGCTCACACCAACGGAACTTTGCTGAAATCTATAAAATACACACAGACTCTGTGAGTTTTTAAAAAATTCCAGAGTATACAGGGTGGAAAAAATTTTAAAAGATTACCTTCAAAACATGGATAGGTTCACTGACAGGATCAACTTATTTATTAGTCTCTTTTAACTACCTTGTTTTTCTTTACCCCTAAAGCTTTTCTTACAAAAACAACATAACCTTCCAAACGCTTTCCTGTTCATTAGCAAACATTTCCCATCCATACCTTCTCTTGTTCTGTCCTGTACCAAAAACTAAAAGCTGTTAGAAAAGCATAAAGAAGGACAAAGAAAGTAAGGTAGGAATGAAAATTATACCAAATTGGAGGCTGTAGCTTCAGAAAAAGACAGGCCTCTAGGAATTATTATTATGTGGTCTTGCTCCTTACTTATTCTCACCTGGGAGAAAGAACAAAAACAGGGAATTACTGTGAGGTGTTCATATTTTACAGTGTAAATGCAACTAGGAATATATTTGCAGTGAATAACTATAAGAGATTGTGGGGGAGGGGGTTAACAGGAAGCAACAGAGCAGAAATTAAAGGAGTGCAACAGGAAACTTTCCTTGAAAAGTTTTCTTCCCTCAACATGCGAGCACTTGCTAAAAATTTCTGATGTTAGTTTCTCATTTACTGAACTTACCAGTAGTGTTATCCTGGGAGTTCTAAGGTTGCTCAGGGTCAACTACATTCATGAGAAAATATTAACTGAATGTGGTAATGACTATAATCTTGATTTACAACATGGAACTTAAGGGAAAAGGGGCAAAGGAAAGAGAACACAGTCTCTTCCTGGGAAGGAGTTGAGGGAGAGATGGAAGGGGAAACTAAGGAGTGGCGGAGAGGGAAGAGCCCTAAGGAAGACCGCACCTGAGCCACTGTGACCACAATTCTGTACTTTTTTACTTCCAAATACTGTCTAGCTTTCAAGTGTGACAACACGAAAACAGATGATAATGGAAAAAAATATACTTTAAAAATAAAGCCCAGGGAGGAAACTTCCCTGACCCCCTCTATTTTTCCTGTGCCAAGTGCTTTTTAGTGAGCACTCATGCTCAAATATAATTAATATGGAGAGAAAAAATTCTGCCAGAAGAATTTCCTCTTGGATAGGTACTGCAGGTGGTTTGCACTAAAAGGACACCACAGACAGATGGAGAAGAAAGCTAGGTTAACTGCAGTCTCTCCCTTAGAGTTAAGGTTTGAATCAGGAGTCGGCTGTAACCCAGCAATGCTAGGTTCAGAAAATGAAGTCTGACTGAACTTACGAGTAAAGGTGGGAAGAGTACAGCTGCCTTCTAGTTGGGATTTTTTAGAAAAGGAATCGGAAGCCAAAGAACTCACGGAAATATATGTATTTGCCAGCTGCGCCCATCCAAACAAGTCCACGAGTCTGTACAGGCTGGCAAGCTTACAGCGAGTAAGTTTTTCTCCCTTCACGTATGAGGACGTATCTGCCCCAGGAAGGTCATTGATAGGTGTGACCATGCCGAGACCTAGAAGGAGAAATTGTGGAGAGAGATTCACATCAAGTAATGTGGTACCTGGAAGCTGCCAGAGTCTGGGAGAGCTCCAGCCTTGTAAAAATGATGTGAAACTTCTCAGCCCACACAATGTTTCATTAGCTTATCATCCTTCACAGAAGTACATGGAGAGTTAAAATGCACATCAGCAATCTTTGCTATTTCATCTAGTACCGGACTTGTAAGGGAGGGACTTGGTAGGGAGTCAGGCTCACAGTGCTAGGGGAGAATGGTCACATGAGCCTAATGGCCAAAGTGTTAATACTGAGGTTATTGCTGACTTTATGATGAAAAAATGTCAACAGAAAGCTACTTTTCTAATAGCCCTTTTGACATTTATTCAACAAAAATTTAAGAGAAGAATGCATTCAAACCACACACAGTCTGTCTTCAGCCGTCACTGAGCAACAAAACCTGGTCTTGGGCTTTAGCGACCAAGTTCCACTTTTCCTGTCTTTGTTCTCCTTGACTCCATTTAACATCTCTTCCCTGGAATGCTTCTGCAGACCCGTGTGACACCACCCGGACCTCTCCTTCCCCTTTCACCTGCTGCTACTTTCTCCTTCAACCAGCTCTCTTCCCTTCTCCCACCTGTGGCTCCAGCCCAAAGCTCAGTCCTCCGCCTGTGCTCCCTCTCTTTTTACTTTTCCCCAGGAAAACACTCCTGCGCTTCCAGCTGTCACCTCCATGCAGAAAACACCCTGATCTTTATCTGCGACCAGAGCCTCCTGCCCACCCTTTATTTAGCCCACTGCTTCTAACTGCCTGCAACCAACAACATATAAATTTAAAAGGTCTTAAAAGCGATTTTATCTCCCTGCTTTGTCTTACCTTCTCACTCCTCATCAGTCTTCTGATACTGCTGGTACTACAATTCCCACAGTTTCACACACAAGTAACCTTCCCAGGGCCACCATACGTAATTCATCACTCTGTTCCATCATCCTTTTCCTTACACGTTTCTTCATTTTCCATCCCTGAGTTCAGGCCTCACTTCACATGTAATGTTTGCAATAAGCCTTCTCATTTTTGTCCTTGCCTGTAATCCCTCTCTTTGTAAATCCATTCACATAAAGTCACCTTTTGCCTCACGACTCCCCCGCTCAAAGTTTTGCAAAAACCCAGAGTGAAAGCCTACAAGGGGCCAGGAAATTCATGTAAGTGCCTAAACAGAGCCAAGCTGCAGCCTCTAGGCTACTAGAGAGATCACAAGCCTGGGCTGAAGGAGCAGCTACCATTCTGCAGTCAGCTGTTGCCACGTGAGAATCTGAGCTCTGGGCTATCAGAACATTTAAACGGAAGGCCCAAATCAACATGCTAATGTGAGATCTTTTCACTGTGAAATGTTCTGAACTAATTCAAAGAAATAGTTTCAATATGTAAGCCATATAAAACAGTATAATTTCTAACAAAATTTCAGAAGCAGCCATGAATCGATCTCCCACTTTCCCTATGGACTTGAACTTCTACTTTCCACAACACAAATTTTCCAAACTGTCCGACTTCTATCCCCTGACCCCTGAACCGTGGAACACAATTTCCTACTGCCATGCCTTTGTATATTCCAGCCAGCAACCTTGGCAGCTCAGCTCCCCTTTCCCGCTGTAGTATCTACGACACTCCCAAGACAGCTCCTCTTCTTATTTTGCTCTTCCCTGACAAGTCTTCCTCTTCCAATTCTCGAAATTTTCTCTTTAGACTCTTTTCTCTTCTGCCTATACCCTCTTGAATGATTATTTAATCAACACACATGGATTTGAGTAACACTTCTCTATGTCCATCTGCCAAGCTACTCCCTCAAGCTCCAGGACTGTATTCCAAATGGTGCCGTATCCGGGCAGCTCTTGGCAACTGTGGCATGCCTGATGTATGAACTTCCTTCATCTCCCAAGCCAAAGAGATCCCCAACTCCAGACATTCCTATTTTTGTCTAATAATACCACAAAACTTCCCAGTTAATTCTTCACCCAAAAACTACAGAGAGGTCTTTCTATATCACCCTCCTGCTTAACACCGCTTTTCAAAGTTAGAACAGAATCCAAACTTCCAACTCCTGGCTGGGAAACCCTGAATAATTCAGCCTCCGCCTATGTTTCTGACCTCACTTTGTTCTACTTGTCCCCGCAAAACCATGTTCTCCAGCCATAATCTTTAATTTTTGTTCCTTGAAGACACTGCCAAATTCATTCTCATTTTGTCTTATTCCTTTCACCTGGAAATTTTTCTTTTGATCTCGGTATGGTTTGCTCCTTCTTACAATTCAGATCTCAGTTTAAATGTCACCTTCTCAGAGAGATTCTCCCTCATCGTCCAATCTAAAGTAGTTACCTAGTTCCTCCTATCAAATTGCTGTCTATTAATTATTTGCACAGCACTTCCTATTATCTGACCATTTTATTTAGTCTATTTTCTGTCTCCACAGGCATAGGAAACTTGGTCCATCTTGTTTATCACTGTATTCCCTATCTCTAAGAGGGTACTTGGAACATAACAAATACTCAAAATTATAGAAAGAGCAAAACAAACTAGCTCAACCTTTGAATTTCTCTGTTTCTTCTGATAGAATGTTTCTCCCAAGCTAGAACAGTGATTTTGGAACTCAGAGTTCTTTTCCCACTCCGTCCCCACTAAACCACATCAAACCTGTCGCTAAGTCTTTTCTACTCTTCCTGGGCGATGTCTTTCTCATTGATCTCTTCCTTTTTGTACCCACACTCTTATTTTAGTTCAAGCACTTACACATCACACTGGGACTCTTTCCAAAACTTTTAACCAATATGTATGTGCCAACATGCTGGTCCACTTTGAGTTCTACAAATACCGCCTAACCTTAGCATGTTTCCATCATTATGTCTCTTTTTATGCCATTCCTCTATTTGGAAAGTACTTGAATTCATTCACTCCTACGAAATGAAGGAAGAGAAGGAAAATGAAAGAAAACACAAAGACAATCCTTTGACTCTGACATGAAGCAGTCCCTGACAGTGCCTTCTGGTACTCTGTGTTTGTTCTGGTACTGCAAGGAATTCCGTACTGACCTTGCTGAGATATAAAGTGCTTATAGTGTTCAGTTCACCAAACTGCTCTTACCAAAGAGCTATTATTAAATGAATAAAGTATCTTCAATCCTCTTTCATTCCAAATTCTAACTACTCCATCCTCTAAAGCCTGGTTAGTTCAGGCCTCTCTTTTTCCATAGTTTTCTCAGTCCACCTCAGCCAATAATCAATCCCAATCCTGAGTTCATAGCATGATGCCTTTCAAAAGGTCACTAAACATTTCCTTATGAACTGCTTTGTAATTTTTTTCCCTATAGTTATCTTGCTGTGTTAATCATTTTTGCATTCATGGAATGTCTCAACTAAAATTATACATTTATCTAGGACAGGGCCTTTGTCTTATAACTGTTTTATAATCTACAAAGTCTATGGTTTACATAGACTTACAAATGCCTGGTTGATAAGAAAAGGTAAGAGATTTTAACACTAAGTATTAGATGTTAGAAACTTAAGGACTGGACCAGAGCAGAGTATCCTGACAGAGAGGTATAGTGTTCCAAGTAGATGAAATTATAATTTTGTAAACTTTCCAAAACTATTTGCAAAGATGTGAACAGAACTAAAGGGTGTTATGCCAAGCGAAATAAGCCAATCAGAGAAAGACAGTTACCATGTAATCTCGCTGATATGTGGAATTTAAGAAACAAGGCAGAGGATCACAGTGGAAGAGAGGAAAAAATGAAGTAAGATGAAACCAAAGAGGGAGACTAACCATGAGAGACTCTTAATCTTAGGAAACAAGCTGAGGATTGCTGGAGGGGAGAGCACAGGGGAATGGGGTATCTGGATGATGGACATTAAGGAGGGCACTTGATGTAATGAGCACTGGGTGTTATATAAGACCAATGAATCAATAACCTCTACCTCTGAAACCAATAATATGTTATATGCTAATTAAAATAAGAATTTTTAAAAATTAATAAACTTTCCAAAACTGACGTACTAAGGGGAGGTGAAGTAAAGCCCGAGAAAGAACTGGCCATGATGTAATCTGCAATCTGCTGTAATGCCAGCAATCCAGTTGGGTTGTGGCCTTTCTTCATCTGTTCTTGAATAAGGCATTCCAGGTCTTCCCGAAAGGCCTGAAACACACAAAAATAACCACTGAGCACACATATCTCACTTGGAGCAGAACAATCCAAACAAACTTTCTCTATAATCAATCTTTTCCCCAATCCCTCTTTTACATAAATAAGCTTTCATCTACACAACTTTAAAACAAACATCACACACAAAATAATAAAACACTGGAAGAAGGAGCAAGAAGGTTCTTACTGGGAGGAAAAATCATTAGGAGTTCTTAATCTCAAAGAAAATGAGCTACTATAACATCTACAATAGACAGATACTGATGAAACAACCCTGTTAACAACATGGAACTAGAGTATCAAGTATAGACTGATGGAAACAAAGAGCCATTCCTTGTTCAAGAGTCTCATTACCTAGGTTAGACTAGAGTCCCTATTTGAATGGGGGGGCAAGGCTCTGACTATAGACTGCCTCACAGCAGAAGTCTTCACTAAGACATACTAGTCCATCACAGCTTCCATTTTATGATTTCCACGGCAATTCCCTAGCTCCAAAAACACTGAAAGCAAACTGGTAAGAGTTGAGAACTGATTACTCCCCTGTGCTAAAGAAAGGACATTTTTCCCCCCAACTTCGGGTACTACATGTTCCTGTTCTGCAATTCTGCTATATCTTTTCTTTTGGGGGCATATGTATGTATGTCAGAAACAGTGTTTATATAAATAAAAATTCTGAACATGAAGAGAAATTCTCTATTCTACTAACCCTTGAGTTGCTAATATGATTCATCATCTGAAACCTCTTTCAATCCTTCACATGACTTGAAATAGCTCATTCTTTAATTTCTGTAACACCCAACCAATACTTATTTTATTAAATTCATTATCTGTTCTCTTGCTCAAGCCCTTTTTTATTCATTTTAAACATAAAAGCTCTTGTGGTTCTCTAAACCTTGCTCTTGGTTACATGTGAAGCAGAATGCCTACTAGAAATTAAGTTCCATTTTTCCCCACTTCACCTAAAAGGGAAAAGGCAGAAAACTGCCTTGGAATCACTACCTCCAAGAGGAGTACATACTAATCCCTTGGAGATCCTTGGAATAATCTTCATCAGATGGGTGAATTTCCTTTGAGTCGCCAATAGCAGCCTTCCTTGTAAGGCTGGGAATAAGAGCTCCTGGAGTTCCCCCTTACATGTAGCCTTGCTTAGAGGTTGGATGAATAACTCAGAGGTTTTCAGAAAGGACTTTACAAAAAAAAAAAAAAAAAAAAAAAAAAAAAAAATGGCACAGGGGCCCCACAGCAGAAAGGAGAAATGTGGTTTGAGGTTATGAGCTTGCAGATATTAAGACCAGTCCTGACTCAATGCTTGTATTGCTTTTAGAACAGTAGTTGAGAGGCAACTGTTATGTGAACTGAAAGAGCTGAGTCCTAAGAGCTGTAATCTTGAGGCTCAACCATGGGGCACCATGGAACACCCTAACTGAACTTAGCACGGGAAGAGAGAGGTCATCCCCCTAATGTACCATGGTGGCCTGTACAGGCATCTGGGTCAAAAATGAAGCTGCATCTTCGACTGGATAGAGTAAAACTAGTTTTCAACACCAGGGAGGTCCAGAGGCCATGGACTGTGTAGACTTCAACCGGATCCACATATGCACATGCAGACATATGCATACACCACATCTTGGATATGGAAGTCACTGATTAACCTTTCTGGTCTATGTGAGTCAATGACACTCTCGGGACAACTTAGAGGGGAGGAGAAATTCCAAGAGGAAGATGCTGTACTTTCTACTAACATAGCAAGAGGAGGTTTGAATGATTAATTTAAAAAGTACTAGTGACAGGCATCCAACTCTTGGTTTCAGCTCAGGTCATATCTCAGGGTTGTGAAATCAAGCTCCACATCCGGCTCTGTGCTCAGCACAGTGTCTGCTTGAGATTCTCTCTCCCTCTCCCCTGCCCCTCCCATTTGTGCTCTCTCTTGCAAATAAATAAATAATTCTTTAAAAAAATTTGAATTCTGAGTTCATGAAACAGTTTATACCAGTTAAACATGGTTTTTCTTTTACAAATTTGAGACTTCTTAAATGTAAATCATCAGTACAATTATACAAACTCTATAAACATCTAATTCCATTAACTGTACCTAGTTCATTTAAATATGTGATTTAAACCAGAGAAACTATCCTATAAAATATCCTCTACAAAGACACATTACACAGATCAGAAGACTCCATTAATACATTTCTAAGACTTAGTGAACATAAAATGGTTGTGAGCTGTATATAAGACAGATGCACACCTTCACAGAGATGAGTAACGTTATTTCACCATATGTAAGGCTGAAAGGAAAAGAATCTTCCATATATACTCACTTATCTTTATATAACCTATAGAAAATTTCTGGACACGCGGCAATGGGCCAGTCTACTCTTCTGAAACTGTATCTTTCCTTTAAAACCAAATTCTGTTTAAACTTTCTTCAGCTAAAGGCAGCTATAACCAATATTCTTTTATTCAGTAAAAAAACCCTATTTATTTATTCAGTAAAACTATTTTTTTATTCAGTTAAAAAAAAAAAAACTACCTACAATCTGTATCACTCATGACGTACGTACACTGCAATAGCTCTGAGAAATGGGCATCATTTTATTGCATGCCCCACCTCACATTGTTGCAGGAAGAATTTAACACAGATTCCATAGATTAAAATTATACAAAAATAAATACAGGTTAGAAAAATTAAGCTAAGGAAGAAATAAGCATAAGGAGGTTAGTCAGAGCCAGGACGGAGGTTAAGATACAAAGTATATGCTATAAAACGGTAGGCATTTGCTAGAGATTGGCCAAATTTTATCTAAACTCTCTAGCAGCCAACATGAACTGAGATAATCTGCTTGCTGATATACAATGGCCTTAAGATTAAAAAACAATCTCTTGTTAAAGAGCATCACAACTATTTATGAGCTGATGACACACTTCTGATGGGTGGGATGAGAAAGCTAAATAAGAAAGGTTGAAAAATTTGTCCAAAAAAGTAGATGTCCAAGACAAAACTCAGGTCAAATGTTATTTTCATTAGTGAAAACACTTTTTCCACTTTCATACATCCCACAATATGGTGGGCACCAACCTAAAACTGGGATAACCCATAATGTCATAGGGGGAAACATAAACCCTCTAAAAGCAATTAAGAGAAAAATATGAATTTCTCCTATAAGGCTAGTGAATAGCTTCTACACAGTATAGAAAAATAATTCTCAAAATAAATGAGATTTCCCCAGTCTTTTTATACAGTTGGAAGTGCTTCAACAGATAAGAATTCTTCTATTACAAAAGATTTAACATTTTTTGTCATGAACATTTATAACTCATTTTTAATGTTTCAAATATTTTTGAAATACTACTCAGATAATTACCTAAGTCATAAGACAGTATAAAAGCTAATGATAAAAAATTATTTCATCAGCTGGTTTAAAAATTTATCTATAAACATTTTAAGCTTTAAAATACTGTATTAAAATAAAAACATACTTATCTTTGTAACAGTTAATCATATTCCTACTAAAATCCAAAGTTAATATAATAATCCTTTAGAGTTGATTCATTCGAATCTCACAACAAAGTCTTGAGAGAGGCAATAATTTGCTTAAAGTTGCACACCTAATAAGTAAATGGAGCAAAGGCTGAAATCTGGAAAACTCAGCTGGGCACACAATCTTTTGCTAATTTTACAGGAGATGGGTTGTATCACTGAAATCAAACACAACTAATAAGGCAGCAGGCATGCTGTGGTCAGAAACACAGAGTAAAAATCTTAGGCTAGATTAGAGCATTATGTTGTAATGATGGAGCAAAAAATTCATATAGCAGCAGATGATCATGATCCTCAAGTACCAAAGTACTTGTCCTCTTATAGTTAGGACCTCTCCCAGCAAAGCAGAATGAGAAACTAACTTATACACAGGACAGCAAGGTCACATGCTGGGCTTCTAAAATCAGATTAAACCAACAATTCCCTAGCAGGTCCACTAAAAGAGTCAGGTTAAAAGATCAAACAACATATATATAAAACCATACCACAAATCATGTCTTCTAGCTCTCTGAAAGAGAGCACAGCAAAGGAGGTCATGGGAGTTTTTACATGTTGAATACATGAAGGTAAGTAAGCCAGACTGCCATCAGAAGGATAGATTGTTTGAGACCGTCAAGAAAACTGAAATATAGTCTAAGGAATTATGATTATATAATCTTCCAAGTGTTGCCATAAGATACTTTAAATCAGCACTGTGTATAACTTATGCATAAAATTTTCATAAAAGTACTTGCTTGCTATGTGCTAGTCACTACATGAGTTGCTTTTACGTTATTTCATTTAATTGTCATGACAACCCCACAAGGGGTTCATTTCACCAACAAGGAAACTAAAGCTCAAGTTAAGTGAGTTTCCGGTGTCACATAGCTAGTATGTGGTGGTGAACCCAGATCCAAAGCAAGCACCATGTGCATATTTGTACATATAAAAACATTCACATAAACAGATTAAAACTAAAAGTGATGAGAAAATGGGCTGACTCCTCTAACAGGTCAAGACAGTCTGGTACTCCAGGATCTCTATAATCTGTCATGCAACATTTTGGCTGTATCCACCGTTACTACTTTATGCTCTGGTTTAGCCTATAAGGTTTGCTCATCACCCTCTGATCACAACCTGTACTTTCTATCCCTGCTCACTCTATTTCATCAAAGGGAAATGTAGGCTTCCTCTGTTCCTCTACCTAACCAGTTCTCAACCTTTACCTAACACTCATCTTAAATGCCACCTTCTTCTTGAAGTCTCTCCTTTAATCACCCAATTAGACGGATCTCTAATTTCTTCTCTTCCACCCTGCTCTAAATTCTTTTAACATTTGCCTTTACTACACTTAGGTGACCTGTCATATGATTTTGATTTACTTTTTCCTACTCTACTACACCATGATATTGGATGGTTGGGACTGGGACTTTCACATTTCTAGAGTCTCCCTGAGTATCTAGTGCAATGCTCAATTAATAAAATAGTAAATTAGAGGGTTTTTTAAAAAAGATTTTATTTATTTGAGAGAGAGAGAACGAGCAGGTGAGTCGGAGAAGGAGAGGGAGAAGTAGACTCCCCATTGAGCAGGGAGCTCGATGCAGAACTCTAGTCCAGGATCCCCGGATCATGACCCAAGCCAAAGGAAGATGCTTAATTGACTGAGCCACCCAGGCGTCCTGAGGTTTTTTCCTTTCCTAGAATATAAGGAAAGAAAGTAAAGAATCTGATCTTAATCTTGACTGAGTTAAGGATAGCAAAATCCATTTCAAAGGTTTTTAGTACTGGAATTTAAAGCTCTAGAAAACTATCTTAAAAGTCTGTTATTGAAGGAGAAATTCTTCCTGTGTAAGTAGGTCTGTACATCACCTAATGGGAGAATGCATTTTTTTTTTTTTTAATAAAAAATGAATCTTCACTGAATGTTATAAATTTTTTAAAAGTCACTTAATTCTTCAACTCTAACAAAATCCTACTTGAAAACTTGTTTTGTCCCAAGAGTATTGTAGTTTGGACAGCTCTCTCATTAAACACATGTCCAAAAACGTATAGTTAAAAAAAAAAATCACTAGATGAAAAACAAAGTGTTTAAGTTAAAAGACGATACCTTAAAAGCCTTATCTGAATCTCATATCCTTTTATTTTATACATCATCTGTCAATACTGAGCAAGTGATCCTATAAACTTTGAATTCCTAAGGTATGGATAAAAATAAACATGATTATAAAAACATGAAAGATCTGGATGTCAGATAGAGTAAGAGGAGTATAGTTTATGTAGGTAAGAGTATACTTTAAGTACAAACATATTCATGTATACTATAAACCAAAGGTAGAATTTTCTTAAAGTATCAGATCTTAGCTTCTGTATCTTGGATCAGAGCTTTTAGTAGAAAGTGGTATTGGATGAGAAGTATTTTAAATCACAGAAAAGAGAAAAAAAATCACAGAAAAGAGGACCAATTTGATAAAAGAAACTGACCTGATGCAATTATTTCAGTTAAGGCTAAAAAGAGAGAGAGAGAGAGAGAGAGAGAGAGAGAAAATCATAGGTTGATTTGTAAGTAATGTTTAACTTACAGACATCAAGTACAGAATACTGATAAATATCAGAGATAGATTTTAAATATTTACATTGGGATGTTGTAATAATAATTACAAAAAGAAAAATTAGAGCAAAAAGAAAAAAGATTACAGACTTGCTGCTCCCAAGGCACCCTGCAATTATGTTATTAAATCTCTCCCAAAGCGGGATTAGGAGCATGACAAACTTACTTAGACTTTCTCCATTAAGAAATGTATTCATTTGGAAATAGATTATCACTGGTCCTGTTGAAAGGAGAAAAAGCAAATAAACCAAAATTTTCTTTTGGATGGTCTTTGTCCTCTGCCTAAGTCTTAATTAGTATAAAGCTAAAGGTTAGAATAATATCTTGTCTTGAAACTGGTATATAATAAAAACGCAAACAAAATTAATAAAGAACTCTTGTATCTTAAACTTCCAAAGCGACCAGATAAGTTATGGTGCTTTTGATCAACTAATCTAATTAAGGTGCCCTGTTAACTTTTTTTTTTTTTTTTTTAATTATTAGAAAGTGAGGGGAAGAGGGACAGAGGGAAAGGGAGACAGAATCTTAAGCAGGCTCCACACCTAGCGCAGAGTCTGATGCAGGGCTCAATCTCACAACCCTGAGATCATGACCTGAGCTGAAATCCAAAGTTCGGATGCTTAACCAACTGAGCCACCCAGGTGCCCCATGGTGCCTTGTTAACATTTTAGGCCTTACTTATAGTGATATTCTAAAATGTATATGGCTTTGAAGTTTCCCCTGTCTGAAGTAAATTTGTAGCATTACACACTGGCCTATTAAATGTTAATGTGTCATGTTCCTGAGCTATCATCAATTATATACTCTGTTGTTCTAACTTTCAGAGTAAACAGTGCACGCTTCCATCAACCAGTCTGAACTGCTTCCCACAGTAGTAAGGTTTAAGAACAATGATTCTTTTTCTGAAGCCCACCAAATGTATTCCATATTAGGTTGTTAAATTCAGCAGGAGCTTGGTGGACAACATTCAAGTGTTTAATGACTCAGAGTCCCCCCAGCTATTCATCTAGCCATCCATCATGTATGTATGTAGAATTTTACAAAATATCTACTATGCACAATGTCCTGTTAGTTTTTCAACTTACATGCTTCTTTAACATTGGTGAAGCATCATTTAGTTCCAACAGTTTGCCCTGGACACTTCATTCTGAGATAAGAGGGTTAATGGTAATCTAGGGTTTCCACAGACATATATATGAGGAGTACAGTGGTCCAAGAAAACCTGTAGATTCTTCTTAGCACATTAACAAGATCTCTAGCTAAACCTAGTTTAGGTTTTGACAAAAGATGGTAGAATTCCTAGAAAGAAGTAATACTTGGGAGTCAGGAGGAGACATTCTTTTATTTTCTTAGCTGAAGGCAATAAGGTATTGTGTCATCCAAATTTACAGACACCAAAATGTCTTATTATTGAAAACTCTCGTGTTGGGTTGAATTAACCTGAGCAACAGAATTTGAAGAGGAATAAGCAGTATAATATATGGGTGGAGTTTTTCATTGTTACTGAATGCTTTAAATCATACGGCCTATTGGTTTAAGAGCATGAGTTTTGAGTTTACACTCAGAGCCCACCATCTAACTAGTAAAAACTTCAGCAAGTTTTCTAAGACTCTAAGTTTCAGTTTAGTCACCTGTAAACTAGAGATGTTAATACTTTTTGACGTAGTTGTTTTGGGGAGTAAATAGGATTTTTATACATAACAGGTGCCTATAAAGGCCTTAATAGGTGGCTTAATAAAAGAAAGTATTATACTTTGCTTTTATTAGTTTCTCTATTTCCCTTTCTTAAACTCAACATTTTAAATAGAAAGCTTACAACCTGTTTCTTACAAACAAGAATTAGTAATATCTTTGATTTTGATTTTTAAAATTAACATATATTTGTTCCAGGGGTACAGGTCTGTGATTCAAAATCTTACATAAGACCCAGTGCTCAGTATGACATATACCCTCCCCAATGTCCATTATCCAGCTACCCCAATCCCTCTCAATGCCCCCTCCACTCCAGCAACCCTCAGTTTTGTTTCTTAAGATTAAGAGTCTCTTACGGTTTATCTCCCTCTCTGGTTTTTTTTTTTTTTTTCTTTCTCTTCCCCTGTGATCCTTTGCTTGTTTCTTAATCCACGTATCAGTGAGATCATAATTGTCTTTCTCTGACTTATTTCGCTTAACATAATAAATATCCTCTAGTTCCATCCACATCATTGCAAATAGCAAGAATTTTTTGATGGCTGTGTAATATTCCATTGTAGATATATACCACATCTCCTTTATCCTTCACCTGTTGATGGTCATCTGGGCTCTTTCAATATTTTGGCTTTGTGGACATTGCTGCTATAAACATTGGGGTGCAGATGCCTGTTTGGATCACTACATTGTATCTTTGGGTACATACCCAGTGCAATTGCTGGGTCAACAGGGTAGCTCTATTTTCACTTTTTGAGGAACCTCCATGCTGTTTCCAAAGTGGCTGCACCAGCTTGCATTCCCACCAATGGTGTAGGAGGGTTCCCTTCCTATGCATCCTCACCACCATCTGTCATTTCCTGACTGTTAATCTTAGCCATTCTGACTGGTGTGAAGTAGTATCTCCTGTGGTTTTGATTTGTATTTCCCTGATGCTGAGTGATGTGGAGTTTTTCATGTGTCTGTTGGCCATCTGGATGTCTTCTTTGCAGAAACGTCTGTTCTTGTCTTCTGCCCATTTCTTGATTGGATTATTTGTTCTTTGGGTGTTGAGTTTGATAAGCTCTTTACAGACTTTAGATACTAGCCCTTTATCTGCTTTGTCATTTGCAAGTATCTTCTCCCATTCTGTCGGTTGTCTTTTGGTTTTGTTTGACTGTTTCCTTTGCTGTGCAAAAGCTTTTGATCTTGATGAAGTCCCAATAGCTCATTTTTGCCCTTGTTTCCCTTGCCTCTAGAGACGTGTCCAGCAAGAAGCTGCTGCAGCCGAGGTCAAAGAGGTTGCTGCCTTTGTTCTCCTCAAGGATTTTGATGGATTCTTGTCTCACATTAAGGTCTTTCACCCACTTTGAGTCTATTTTTGTGTATGGTGCAAGGAAATGGTCCAGTTTCATTCTTCTGCATGTGGCTGTCCGATTTTCCCAATCCAATTTGTTGAAGAGACTTTTTTCCATTGGACATTCTTTCCTGCTTTGTCCAAGATTAGTTGACCACAGAGCTGAGGGTCTATTTCTAGGCTCTCTATTCTGTTCCTTTGATCTTTGCGTCTGTTTTTGTGCCAGTACCATACTGTCTTGATGATTACAGCTTCGTAATAGAGCTTGAAGTCTGGAATTGTGATGCTACCAGCTTTCATTTTCTTTTTCAACATTCTTTTGGCTATTTGGGGTCTTTTCTCATTCCATACAAATTTTAGGATTATTTGTTCCAGTTCTGTGAAAAAAGTTGATGGTATTTTGATAGGGATTGCACTGAATGTGTAGATTGCTCTAGGTAGCACAGACATTTTAACGATACTTGTTCTTCCAATCCATGAGCGTGGAATGTTTTTCTATTTCTTTGTGTCTTCCTCAATTTCTTTCAAGAGTATTCTACAGTTTACTGAGTTGATTTTGATCTTTATAGGTTATGGGTTTTGTCTAACAGAGTGAACCCCAATATTCATAGAAGACCCATACGTTTAAAATAATTTTATTTCCAGAAACACTGCAAGCTCGGCCATAAAGGGAAAAGATAGTTCCAAAAGAAAAGATGTCTTTGAACCTTAAACCTCTATAAGAAGGAAGAAGGCTGAGAAAAAAAATAAACACAGGTTACCATTCAAAGAAAAGGAAAGATGATTCAGAGGATAGAATGGAAAGCCTAGAAGGCAGAACCATGAGCTAGAAAGTCACCCCCTAGAAAGTAGAAGGACTGGGTCTTCATCAAGGGAACCTCCAAACATTTGCCCAGATGGATTTCACAATTGCTATGGACCAGTTATTCCTTCGTACCCCTGGTTTTCCCCCTGCTTTTTAACAGGAATATGGATAGCAGTTACCTTTGCTTTCCCTACCACTGGCTGTGTGTGGGGGCAGGTAACTTGTCTCTTTAGTTCTCAGGTGTATAGATTGGGAGCAATTGTACCAAAGGAGCTGTACCTAAGGAATCACACCTGGGAAGTATCATCTGCAGCCAGACCAGATTTAGAAAGTAAGATTCTGGATTTGGGAAAATAGTGTAATGAGATGACACTTCCGCCGGGGTGTTAGGAGAGAGTGAATGTATTTTGCATGTGGAAGGAAGGTAAACAAACTGTGGCAGACTGCAGTGCTTTTAAAATAAATCGTGATCAGAGTGGACAATCCTCCTGTCAAAAGGTGGATCTTAATTCCTCTCTCCTTATGTATGACCTGAACTTAGTGACTCACTTCTAACTATAAATATGGTGGAAGTGATGGTGTTTAATGTCTGAGATTAAATCACAAAATGCACTGCAGACTTCTACTGGTTCTCTCTCAGATACATGCTCTGGAGGAGAAACTCAGACTGCCTCAGGTAAAGGTACGCATGGCCAGGAACTGTGGTCTTTTGCCAATACCCATGTGAGTGACCCATCTTAAGAGTGGAAACCTCCAAGGCCAGTCAAGCCTTCAGATGACAGCAGCCCTGGATGATATCTTGACTCCCAACTTTATGCTAGACCTTGAGCCACTCAGCTAAGCTGCTCATGAATTCCTGACCCACAGAAATGATGAGATAAAAAATGCCCATTGTTTTAAGCTGTTAAGTTTCGTGGTAATTTGTTATTTAGCAATAGATACTAACATAGGTCACCATGGGTTATTTCCTTTGGTGAAACATTTGTTGTATTGAAAGCAATTTGAAAACCATTGTCTCAAAACACAGAAGACAAAATTTATACACTTTCCTAAGTCTTTCACAAATGAGATTTTAAGTTCACTAGCAAAGATCTAGGGAAACAACGATCAATCCACAATTTTTTAAATCTTCTTTGTTCCTATCTGGGCTGAAAATTACCATTCTTGCTATGTGAATATGGAAATGACAATCGGTATGGTTGGCTTTTCTCATAATTTCATTAAGTTCCCTAAGGCAAAAGTGAAATTGATACTTCTAGCCAATTTACAAATGGAAATACATAGGTATAAAAAAAATTAGAGGGGCGCCTGGGTGGCTCAGTGGGTTAAGCCGCTGCCTTCGGCTCAAGTCATGATCTCAGGGTCCTGGGATCGAGTCCCGCATGGGGCTCTCTGCTCAGCAGGGAGCCTGCTCCCTCCTCTCTCTCCGCCTGCCTCTCTCTCTACTTGTGATCTCTCTCTGTCAAATAAATAAATAAAATCTTTAAAAAAAAAAATTAGAACATCTACTCAAAGTTATGCTGTCTTTATTTAATGGGGAAATTAAAACGAAAGCCCTGGCATAGAAATGCTGCTTAGTACTTTTTTCTTTTGAATTTTATAGTTAAAACTGAATGGTCCTTTTTGGAACACTTCTAAGAGAAATCTCAATATTTAACAACATTGAACAAAATCTGAACTTCATCTCATTCTCTCAGTAACTTTATAGTATATGTTACTGTAATCATTTGGTTAATAAGTTAGTTCTTAAAAGTGGGGTGTGTTTCTTTAAAAAAAAAAAACAACTATCTATTTTGACCCAAATAATTAATGTGCCCTTCAAGTATTTATAAAAACAGAAAGTTTAGGTCTGCATAAAAGAAGGCACTGAATATTTACTCCATCATGATGAATCCTCTGGGTAATCTCCTTTCCATTGGAAAAGGATTTCCCCATGGGTTTATTTAAAGGATAGGTTTAAAGTTAAGTTATACTTAAATTCCTCAAAGCTTACATTGCTTTTTTAACTTGTACTTGGTTTTAACTAGGTCACCAGTATAGCTGAATTACTCAGAGTGGAATTCCCCTTCAGCTTTGGGCTCAACCTCTATGATTAAATTCACAAGGGCACAACAAAAAATGATTTACCAGGGCCGCCTTAGGCAGTTCTATGCCTTGGTGCTTATTTTATTACTGAAGCTGAAAACCTAATATAACCCCAACAGGGGCATCATGTGTCTATGTTTGCTGAACTCCACCTTAATGGGTCTATGTTCTTCATTATGCATAAAGTTATCAATTCATTTGCATCTTAAATCAAGCTATTCTCTCATTTTCCATCACTGATATACGACTTTTGCAATTCCACTAAGGGTTTATAAGAAAAGTAACAAATCACTTAAATATGATTTACAAAGTCTGGATATTACTGTGTAGATAGAATTTTTAGCTTAAGTTTGTAATCCACTTTTAATTTAGTTAGCTTGGTATGTATGCATGTATGTGCCTGCATTAGGTGAATATAACATTAGGCTGTCAAATCACAGACCACATCAAGAACCCTAAGTCTTCCTATGCTGCTCTGAGTGTACACAAAGAAAGGTACACAAGAAAATATTGCACACAAAGAAAGAAGAAAATATGTGCATGGGAGGTACCAAACTCATTTCTTGGTTTGCAACAATTCAATCATACCTTTCTTTTCAAGTTACACAAAAAAAGAAGAAAGTATGTGCATGGGATGTGCCCAACTCATTTCTTGGTTCATAACAATTCAGTCATGCCTTTCTTTTTTACACAGATATCTGAGTTGGGTATCCTAGCTCAGCTGGATCTTTTGTCCTCCTTTAATGAAGTATTACAGTCAGAAATCACACAAAGAAAATTTACACCACCAAGACAATATTAGTTTGTTATTAAAGCTTTCCAAATTAAATACATAAGTTAGGTGTTCATTTTACCCCTGAAAGACTGGGAGCAACCAGCAGTCACTCTTCCTTCACCCCCTCTTTCTAATGTGAGCATACGTTAAGATAGTTCCTACCTCACCGTATCAAGGTTTCCAGAAAGAAGAAAAATTATAGCCTTCTAATTATTTCAACTCACAGGACTTTGCAAGATCTGAGTAACTCGTTTCCTCTGCTCCATCATATTGAAGTCTTGTCGCAGATCAGGAGACATGTTTCTCTCCCTAATGTATTCTGGGTCATTTTCATTGATGCGGTCAAAATACCTCTCTTTGTGAGGCATGCTGGGAGGAGGAGGAGTAGTGACCACGCCTTGGCTGGCATCTGAACTCATGCTTCACGGCGGCAACTCCCCTTGTTACCTGCATTAATAAACACAAAGGAGGACATTCATGATAAGTTCATTACTAAATTTGATTTTACGGGGGTCAAGCAGAATTCCGCCCTCTTCCCCCAAAAGTGTATCAGTGGCAACTTTCTTTAGAGAGTAGCTTCTCAAAAAATATTAGAACAATTTTTTATTAAGGTAAAAATCTCTTAGATTAAAATGATAAACTGGAAATTGATATTTTCAGAGGTAATGAAAACTCTTCAACTCAATTATAATAATGTCATCAACTGCTTACTAACTGAAGTAACTCCTTCTAAAGAAGCAATAATCAAAATCTCCAAAAGTAAAATATCACATTTGAAATGGCAGAGTTTCCACAATTAGTTAGTACTGTCACTAGAGCTTCTCTTTCCTCTTACTCATGCTTTTTTATGGTAGACCAAACTTGGGCCATATTTAATGACCGCTACACTTTATAGTGAATGCAATTTACTAACATATGAGAGAAACACAGCTTTTAAAGTTTAAGATTTTTCCTGGGGCACCTGGGTGGCTCAGTCGTTAAGCATCTGCCTTCGGGTCAGGTCATGATACCACCGTCCCGCAATCGAGCCCCACATTGGGCTCCCTGCTCAGCAGGAAGCGTGCTTCTCCCTTTCTCACTCCCCCTGTTTGTGTTCCCTCTCTCTGTCATATAAATAAATAAAATCTTTAAAAATAAATAAATAAAAGTTTCCCCAATAATTCAACTTCCTAGGGGAAACAGAAGAATTATTAAGGTTGTCAGATTATGCCTAAGTTCAGCAGACAGTGCTTCAAACTCAAGTAAGAAACAAACAGTAAAAAGCTATTCAGAAACCACGTGAATAGTTGATTCACTTAATTATCACGATAATCACACTTTTCTAGACAGATTCAGAAGGAAGGTGATAAAGGCCACTTTCTTCTTAGGGATCTGAATCTCTGATAAAAACCAGAGATATCTGGTCTCATTTTTTTAAAAATATTTTATTTATTTATTTGACAGACAGAGATCACAAGTAGGCAGAGAGGCAGGCAGAGAGAGGGGGGGAAGCAGGCTCCCTGCTGAGCAGAGAGCCTGATGCGGGGCTCGATCCCAGAACCCTGGGATCATGACCTGAGCTGAAGGCAGCGGCATTAACCCACTGAGCCACCCAGGTGCCCCTCTGGTCTCATTTTTAAAACACAGTAACAACCAGTGAGATTACTGTATTTGTCTCTAATAAAAGTCTTTGATAGAATTCATCTCTACAGCTACTTTGGTACAATTTAGACCAAGCAAACTAACTATAAGATAATAAAAATTCTTGCATTAGATGACGTGATACCATATAAAGAACACCCTAAAGACCCCACCAAAAAGTATCAGAACTGATAAATGAATTCAGTAAGGTCACAGGAGACAAAATCAGTATACAGAAATCTGTTGCATTTCTAAACACTAATAATAAAACAGCAGAAAATTATGAAAACAATCCCATTTACAACTGCACCAAAAAACAATATGCCTAGGCATAAACTTAACAGAAGAGGGGAAAGACCTCCGAAAACTATAAAACACTGATGAAAGAAACTGACGACAACACAAAGACGTGGAAAGACATTCCATGCTCATGGACTGGAAGAATACTGTTGAAAGGCCCATACTACCTAGATTTAATGCAATCTCTATCAAAATACCAACAACACTTCTCACAGAACTAGAACAATCTTAAAATTTATTTGGAACCACAAAAGACCCCGAATAGCCAAAATAATGTTGAAAAAGAATGACAAAAGTGGAGGTATCACAATTTCAGACTTCAAGTTATACTACAAAACTGCAGTAATAAAAACAGTATGGCAATAGCACAAAAACACACTTAGATCAAGAGAAAGGAAGAGAAAGCAATTACACGGTCAATTAATCTTTAACAAAGACGACTATGCTAGCCACTGAACTTTACATACATTAGTTTATCTACTTCTCTTAACCCCCTGAGGTGGGTGTTACCTCGCTTTACAAATGAGGAAATAAAATCACTGAGAAGTAACTTGTCTCTGGCCAAAGAGCCAGCAAGTGGTGGACCCAGGATTTAAATCTAGTCTGTAGCTCTCTAAAGCCAGTGGTCTTAATCACAACCTAGATCCAGAGGTAAGCTAGTACTTTCTTTTCAAATGCCAATTCCAGCTACTCAGTAGCACTGATTATTTGGAGATTATTTATTTGGAGACTGGTAAAACCTTTCCAAACAAACAAGCAAACAAAAAGTACCAGAATTGCCATGGTTTGGAAGGGAGTTATGCATTTTCACTATACTGCTTCCCAAGGAGGGTTATATTTTAAGGGAATAAAGTGGTAGATTCTTTATTTTAAGGGAATAGAGTTTTTCTTAATCCTGAACAACTAAACTAAGCATACATATTTCTGCTTCTAGAGGATATAAAAACAATTCAGTTCCAAGGTTCCTTCTCTTTAAAATTAACTGACCGTCTTTTTTAAATTCAAGTATAATTAACATACAGTGTTAGTTTCAGGTACACAATATGATTCAACAATTCTATACATTTCTCAGTGCTCATCAAGATGAATGTACTCTTAATCCCTTTTATCTATTTCAACCCCCCTCCCCTCCTCTCTGGCTACCACTAGTTTGTTCTCTATATTTAAGAATCTGGGGGGGGGGGGGTGTCTCTTTGCTTCTTAAATTCCACATACGAGTGAAAATGTATGGTATTCGTCTTTTCCTGACTGACTTATTTAACTCTGCTTCATACCCTTTAGGTCCATCCATGCTGCTGCAAATGAAAAGATTTCATTTTTTATGACTGAGTAATATTCCATAGTGTGTGTGGGGGGGGGTGTGAGCACATAAGTGTACATGCACATACACATACATCTTCTTTATCCATTCATCTATTGATGGACATTTGGATTGTTTTCATATTTTGCCTATTGTAAATAATGCTGGAATAAACATAGGGGTACATACAGCTTGTTATTTTTTGTTATTTGTTTTGTAGTTTGAGTAAATACCTAATAGTGGAATTACTGGATCATAGGTTTCTTTTCTTTTCTTTTTTTTAAATTTATTTGACAGACAGAGATCACAAGTAGGCAGAGAGGCAGGCAGAGAGAGGAGGAAGCAGGCTCCAGGCTGAGCAGACAACCCGACGTGAGGCTCAATCCCAGGACCCTGGGATTATGACCTGAGTTGAAGGCAGAGGCTTTAACCCACTGAGCCACCCAGACGCCCCAGATCATATGTTTCTATTCTTAATTTTTTTGAGGAACTTCCATACTGTTTTCCACAGTGGCTGTACCCGCCAGTTTGCATTCCCACCAACAGTGCATGAGGGTTCCTTTTTCTCCACATCCCTGCGAACACTTGTTATTTCTTGCGTATTTGATTTTAGTCATTCTGACAGGTACAAAGTGACATCTCATTGTGATTTCAATCGACAAATCCTATTTTTAATGCTACATATATAGTCATGCTTTCTAGTACTTCAAAGCAATATACACCATTGCAAACCACTATGAATTCCATTGGGGGGAAAATATTTATCTTCTAAGGGGATTCTTTGAACTGACAATAATGCAAGAAAACCGATTTTTTACAAAGTAAAGTTATAAAACTTACTGTCAACACTATGGGTTTCCCTCTGGCCATGCAGATTAGAAACAAGGTTATTAGGCATAAGCAAAAATTCTAGTTTAAAAAATCTTATCCAAATATTTATGAACCACCCAACATCTATGTTAAAAGAAATTTGGGTTCAAGGCACAAACAGATGAAATACTCTAGAACGATGACTTTCAAACTCTTTAAAAATGGCAATCGAGGGATGCCTGGGTGGCTGAGTCAGTTAAGCATCTGCCTTCAGCTCAGGTCCTGATCCCACGGTCCTGGGATCGAGTACAGCATCAGGCTCCTTGCTCGGTGGGGAGCCTGCTTCTCCCTCTGCCTGCCCTCCCTGCTTGTGCTCTCTTTTCTATGACAATAAATAAAATCTTTAAAAAAAAATGGCAATCCACAGTAAGAAATACATTTTATAAGTATAATGACATACAAATTCATGAGATATATAACTGAAATAAGTTCATGGTACTTTCCCTTACTATGTAGTACATTCTGATACTTTCTATTTTCATCTTTTTCATTAAAACAAAAGTACTGGTCAAACAGATTCTTGGTCTACTAATGGGTTGTGACCCACAGTTTGAAAAACACTATTCTAGAAACCCTAAGCTATGGTCACATGGACAACAGAAAGGAAAAAAGAGGTGTGTCTGTATATGAGATGGGGGAGGAGGGAATGAATATATGCTAGAGATGGAAGGGAACTGAAAATGCTTCCTTGAAATTAAAAAAAAAAAATTTATGGCAGGCTATAGCAATTATAACAATCCTAGAATCTTAGTGATTTGGGGGATAATTACATTTTCTTCCATTTGGGCAGTTAGTGTCATCTGTATTACTCAACGTCCATTTGTTTTTCATTTTTTCTTGAGTCTTATCTATTTCTAGTTCAATTTTCCAGATCTTTCTGGTTATGTCTGTAGTCCCCACAGGCAGGGGACTCTATAAGTGGTACGTGAATTGAATTATTTTTCTATATCACAACTCCTCCCAAATCAATCTGGTTTACATTAGTTCTAGGCTGGGAATGGTAACAACAATCTTAAGAAAAGTTATTAAAGAAAGTCTTTCCAAACTTAATTCTTGGCAGTTTTAACAGCTTCTTCTAGAACATAAGCAAAAAGATGGTTGTACTTTCAAGTCCCAGGCCTATTGTTCCATATTTAAAGGAAAAATCAAAGATATGCCAAGACTTCAAAGCAGCCTATCTGCTTAAAACAACAGCAGCAACAACAACAAATACTGGTTTATTAAGTTAGTTTTCCTTAATGAAATTTACTGTAAAACTGTGAAGGTATTTGAAGCTTTAGAAAATAATCTGGATCCTGCACAAACTCTAACAAGTCACAACTTCAGATTGACCAGTGAAGTTTTATTCATTTTTAAATTCTAAAAGCACAGGGACACCTGCGTGGTTCAGTTCGTTAAGCATCTGTCTTGGGCTCAGGTCATGATCCCCGGGTCTTGGGATCAAGTCCCACACTGGGGAAGGGGGACAGTTCTTGCTCAGCAGGGAGCCTGCTTCTCCCTCTGCCTGCTGCTCTCCCTGCTTGTATTCTTTCTCTGACAAATAAATAAATAAACAAACAAAATCCTTAAAAAGAAGCGGGGGGAAAGCTTTAAATTCTAAAAAGCGTGAACTACTTTCAATTGCTAGCCAAGATTTTATGTACAACCGACATGGAAATCAACAGGCTTGGAAAACTGTAACTAGGCATAGAGAAAAGTGAAGAAAAAAAGAAAAAAAACCCAAATAACAGGCATTGAGTAGCACCAAGTAATACATATAACACTTTCTAAGTGCCCCAAAGGAAGAAGATTTAATTATCCCGCAAGCACTAGGGTCTTTTTGTTCTAATGCCTACTGATTCTATTGAGAGTTCTCGTGGAATATTTCAGACTGTGTGATTCAAGGATCACACTTTACAGATGAGAGGAAACTACACTTAAAGAAGTTGAGTGATTTTTCTAAAGCTACCATGTTCAAGTATCAGATATTGCTGTGATATTATAATAATGACATGTATTTGTACCATCATGTCATTCACTGATTGCCCCATGGTCAAAATTACTCTTCCGATGAAATATATGGAAAAAACCCAGGCCTATCACATATATTTTATGCAGGAATTTTATAAATATCACTGACTATGAGGAATAAGCTATAAAGAAGGGCTACAAATTTTAGCACATGTAAACAGACTTGATTATATGATTGTCCTTCTAGGATGCACAGAAAAGTAGATAAACAAATTGGGTTTTTCAGTGGTAATCTGCTTCACCTAAATATACAAGGAACACATTTTATTTAAGTAACTAGACTTTTAAAGATTAAGAAGTATCAACAAACATATTACCACTAAGTCAATGAAGTGCCTTTCATTGCACAAACTGTAAAGTAGTGAGATTAAAAAGTCTTGTATGGCTATCAAATTGGTACAGATGTAGAAACTTAACTCTCTCTGGCCTAGTGCCAGAATCTTTTCAGAATGAACATATCTTCAAAATAAAACTATAAATTCTGAACTTCTATATAAAAGTCAGGAAATAATGAATCTACAGTAGATCAGTAAAAGACACTATCAATCTGAGCCTTAGTCTTAAAATCAAAACTTAAAGTGAAGGGAAAAAAACAACAAACAATAACAACATAAACTGGTAATGGTAACAGCACCCCATCATGTTGCTAAATGTCCTGTGCTTAATGGAATTTGATAGCTGGCTCTGAAGTAATTAAAAAACACAAAAAAACAAAACAGACAAAAGAAAATCATCATTTGGAGAGCGTATTTATGAGAATGTTTGGCTTCAAACTTTGTTTTATAAAGAAAAATAGGCGCACCTGGGTGGCTCAGACAGTTAAACGTGTGCCTTCAGCTCAGGTCATGATCCAGAATCCTGGGATCAAGCCCTGCACTGGGATTCTTACTACATAGGGTGACTGCTTCTCCCTCTCCCTCTGCCTGCTGCTCCCCTGGCCTATCATCTATCTCTCTGTCAAATACATAAATGAAATCTTAAAAAAAAAAAAAAAAAAGAAGAAAGAAAAGAAAAATACTACACTGCTAATTAAGTTAAATTTTAGCAAACATGAAAAATATATCCTGTGCTTAAACAACTGGAATATAGCAGTTACATTTTAAATAATGTATATTATTATTATTACATCTAAGAGCAGAGCAGTAAGTATAAAAATTTTGAACAGGTGCTTCAGGTCAAAATTCAGCAGGGTGAGCCAAAGACTAGAAGTATTCTTTCAGTTGCTGGACAAAGCATAGGACAACTCAAACCTCTTTTTCACTAAAGTACCAATGCTTGAAGAAGAGTATTTCATTGATCAACATAACCTGTTGCAAGGAACAGTGTGCTGGACTCCCATATTTGAAGAGGAGAGATTGGGGAGAAGAGGGCAGTTACTTGCTTGACATTGGCAGGAGTATAACATTTACTGGTAGCTTGAAAAGAAACCTTTCATTATAAATAGATCAAATTTACAAACTATAACGACCACGCAAGAAGCAGAGTTACAAACTCAAAAATACATATAAAAAGTTTAGGTGAGGCGTATTTTTTTGAAGTCCAAACTCAATCATTATCTAGATTTAGCTCAAATTGTTCCCAACATGAATCATCTGGAGAAACAAATATGAAACTGATTTTTAAGTAAATAAATATATAGCCTTATAAAATGGTAAGTAAAACAATCAACCAGAGAGGCGATCCCTCAAGTATCTTGCATAATCCAAAAACAGATGGCCTTGGTGTCTTTACCCTCTTTTCTACAAAATTTGATGAATGTTCTGAATATATTCCCTCAATCATCGTTTGTATTCAACATGGAGCTTTTGGAAATGATTGAGGAAAAAAACAAAAGGTGGATTTTTTTTCCCTCTCCTAAGAGAAAGCTGACGGAGACTAATGGATTGATTACTTGAATGTGCCTCTCAGACATTTAGTTTCTGTTATTGAGTCCCCTGGTATCAGTGAAATTTTTAAAACTGATATCCAGGAAACTCTCCAAAACTTGACAGCTCATGATAAATGAGGGCTTTTAAAAAGTGGAATCAGTGGAGATTGTGATCTTTTAAAAAAGATTCAGTGCTCTCAATTTCTGGAGATAACCTTAAATCTTTGGCTCTCTACTATATGGTTGTCCTTCTGGGCAAAAAGTTTTTGTTTGTGTTTTTAAGAAACACCAACTCTCACACACTTCATGAACTAAAATCTGTCTATATGCACAGCACTGAGCTTGAAAAATTTAAAGCCCTTGCTTTTGACATTTTCTTGAAAACAATGTTTGAGGTCAAATTCACTCTTACCCAATACTGGACCTCAGGAAACTTTCCAAAATGAATATCAGAATATAAGTAATATGAAAACTTAATTCCCCCAAATTCCAATCTTACGTCTACTTATTTCTCAAGAAATCCTTGAGAAATAAGTAGACGTAAGATTGGAGTTTGGGGGAATTAAGTCAAGAAATTCTAGTTCCTCAGTCTGGAGAAATGCAAACAATCCTACAAAGTTCATTACTAAAAATGAGTTGAGTTTGTAAAATTAAACAATCAACCAAAAGTCTAGTTTAGAAAATGGATTTGTTATTGTGGATGATACTTCCAATGGTTCATTCCTAATGGGGTCACTGTGACCAGTGAGAAACAAGAGGGGGCCTCGTAGGGCACACACAACATATAAAAGGCAAAGCTCTTCATTGTAAAAATTGAAGGAAAAAAATACATAAATAGTTAAAGAACACAGGGTATGAGTTAGTCCCAAGAGTTCATTCTGAGCTACTATTTCAGGTATTCCAGCTAAAGAATTTTGGCTTTTATGGTTATAACATATAAAATACAGCTGTAAAAACCAATCCAAAAGCTGTAGGTAACTCAATACATTGTCACTGCAAGGAAGTCTGATTTGAAGGAGTTCCCACCTTCAGATTTTGGCTAGTAAGGAGGATTTCAAGATCATCACAATCCCATCTGTTTTCTTTCTATGGAAAGTCTAACAGTGAGCCATGAAAATGAAATTTATTAAGCATAGGTAACAGTACTTGAAAATCACTTTGAAAAATACTTGGGTCAGAACCTGCCATTCTAGAAATGTGATCATTGTTTTAAGTGGCAGTCCATGAAAAGAGATGTTCATCAACCTCAGAAATCTGCTTCTGTAAAAAACAAAACAAAAAAACTATTTTTGTGAAACTAGCTTTTTCAAACGAATCATTCTTAAGATCTAGAGTTCAATTTTACAATACTGTACTGGGTTGAAGTGTCGTTCCCCCCCCCCCCCCACCAAAAAATTCATGTCATTACTTCAGAATGTGACCTTGTTTGAAAATAGGGCCTTAATTTGTAATCAAGTTAAGATGAAGTCATACTGGATTAGGGCAGGTCCTAAACCCAATGACTAGTGTCTTTTATAAAACTGAGAGGATGTGGACACAGACACACACGGGGAAAAAACTATGCAATGATGGAAGCAGAGATAAAAACTGATACTGCCACAAGCCAGGGAACTCCAAGGACCAATGCCACCAGAAGCTAGGAGAGACATAAAGCAGGTTTCCCTCAGATCCCCCAGAAAAAAACAACCTTGCTGACACCCTGATTTTGGGCTTCTGGCCTCAAGAACTATAAAAGAATAAATTTCTTCACAACAAAAATTAAATTCTATAAAGAAGATAAATGGTATAACAAAAAAAAAAAAAAAAGAATAAATTTCTGTTGTTTCCAGCCACTTGTTTTGTGGCACTTTTTTATGGTAGTTCTAGGACACACACACACATGCTGTTCCAATGGAATTTCCATCCTGATAATACTGACTTTTTAGGAGGCATTTTACCATCACAACATTGTAGATAACAATGTGGACAGAAAGCACACCTTTGCAGAATCATAGTTGGCTCTTTAGAAATAACAGATATCACTGATATAATAAGTAAGGACAAAGCAAGGTAAATATATTCCACAGTGGCACGACTTCTGCAAGCTACAATTTTAGACTGAGAAACAATGTTTCCAAGAAAATCTGAAGCCAAGAAGATATAAATGTTCTTGTCATATCAAAAGCTGAACAGAAATTTCTTTTTAAAACTCCATGAAGATTCACAATGAATGCTACCCACAAAAGTGCAGTGGGCTCTACTACTACTATCGTAACTACAACAATGTTAAAGCAATTATCAAACTATAAAATATTACAGTCTGATGGAATATTTTTCCATTTAACTAAGGATGGATTTAAAAAGCCACTTGCTCAGGTTAGCAGGTTCTTGCCGGGCATACATACATGCAATAGTTCTGCCCATCTCCCCATCTTCCCACACTAGCGACCACTGAACCCACACCTGCAGCTTCAATGTCATGGCACAGGGCCCTGGATCCCTAGGATTATGAAAAACCATAAGACACCAGTTAAGCAGCTCAACATCAAGTTAGTCTTGCAGCTACTTCTACTCTGTTGTCTGACTTTTATTAGAGCAATACTTTTATCTAATTCTTTTTTTTTAAGATTTATTTATTTATTTGACAGACAGAGATCACAAGTAGGCAGAGAGGCAGGCAGAGAGAGAGGGAGGGGGAAGCAGGCTCCCTGCTGAGCAGAGAGCCCAATGCGGGGCTCGATCCCAGAACCCTGGGATCATGACCCGAGCTGAAGGCAGAGGCCTTAACCCACTGAGCCACCCAGGCGCCCCCTTCTATCTAATTCTTAATGATCAAGTTCTGTTGGTCTCTCAGCCCTTTCACCCACTATAAAGCAGACTAAATCCCTTTCTTGTTTCTCATGTAACTCCAAATACTTTCAAAACTGAAAGTCTGTACCTGAACCTGATACGTCAGGTCTGAGTCTTAGACCCTTCTATCAGTCTCTATAGTTCCCTGAGGTCACCTGACAGCTCGCGTCTTGGCTTATGGGGGATTTCTGATGCCATGCAGTTACCTTGTATTAATTCTCCATCTAGCCTTCTCCCAATTACCAAAATACCCAGTCCCAATGCTTTGCCCATGTGTCACGTTGACACTAAACTGCTGAACCTCCCTCTTACTGACAGTCCACACACCTGGGTTCTTCCCTGTTGCCTGTTGTTAGGGTTCTCAAGGATCTGCCTAGACTTCAAATCCTTGTCAGGCATGTTTCAGTCACTGCAACTCTATTCCTTATACCATCTTTAGTAATTAAGCTTGTGTGGGTCTTCATTAAAGAAATTACGAATTTCCTTAAAGAATTTTTTTAAATGCATTTTTGATGAAAATATTTTTATGTGAAGAGAGGGTTAATCGCAAGTAGTCAACATTTCCTGACCTTCTAATGTTGTCTAATATGGTCTTAAGAATATAGCATGTTTTAACGCTTTTAATCCCCATTATAACTCTAGAAAGGTAGATGTTATCACCATACTCATTTTACAGACAGAAAGAGCACAGAGAAGTTGCTTATCCAAGGTCACACAACAGCATGTGTTAGTTGAGATATAAATTCAAGGAGACTGGCTCCAGAACCTCTGTTCTTAACCACTGTGCTATACTGTATCTCTACCTTCCACCATCCCATTCTTTTCCCTAATCCCCAATGATGTTTTTAAATCTTGAGTCATTTCTTTTTTTTTTTTTTAAGATTTTACTTATTTATTTGACAGACAGAGATCACATGTAGGCAGAGAGGCAGGCAGAGAGAGAGAGAGAGAGAGAGAGAGGAGGAAGCAGGCTCTCCACGAGCAGAGAGCCCGATGCGGGGCTCAATCCCAGGACCCTGAGATCATGACCTGAGCCGAAGGCAGAGGCTTTAACCCACTGAGCCACCCAGGTGCCCCAAATCTTGAGTCATTTCAAATTTATACCTGTTAAGATCCTTTGGTAAATGTTTCCAACTCTTCCCCTACCACAGTCCCCAAATCTAAATGAACCACCTAAGTGAACACCATCTAAGTCCCTACCTCTAATGTGAACTCTCTGGCAAAATATGTATTTTCAAAAGAGATTAGATTTTTCTTACAATGATGTTTACTTGAACATGAAAACATGTCATACAGGGTCTGACAGTCAGGGATTATTAAGTCAATAATAAACGAGCAAAATTTCCTGGTCATTCACCAAATTAAATCTTCCACTAAGTGTAATATAAACTATAATTGTAAACTTTAGGAAGAGGTGGTAGCTCTGGGTGAGGTGAGTTCTTTGGAACCTAATATCTAGATTACATATGCCTCATTACTTCCTAGAACTCTTGGTCATTTATTGTCATTTAAAGAGGTTTATGCTCTGACCAAGTATAAAGTAAGATTTAGCCTTGAAAAGTACACTTAGTCAATATGAATAAGAACCTAGAAAATGTATTCATATTTTTTATTTTTTATGACAATTTATTCATGTAAGAGAAAAGAGACTGAGATTCTTTTCTGACATGGAGACAAAAGAGGAGACTGAGATGATAGAGACAATTTAAGTCTGTAAACCACAGCTGGAACCTGAAGTCTTAATAAAATGAAAATCTGAAAGAAGACCTAAAAAGTCTAATGTCAAAATCAGGGAAAAAGAAAAAGCATTAAACTAACTCATCATTTAATTTACAGAGGAAAGTTGAACAGTGACATCAGAAGTGCAGATTTTTTTTTTTTAAAGATTTTATTTATTTATTTGACAGAGAGAGATCACAAGTAGACAGAGAGGCAGGCAGAGAGAGAGAGGGAAGCAGGCTCCCTGCTGAGCAGAGAGCCCGATGTGGGCCTCGATCCCAGGACCCTGAGATCATGACCTGAGCTGAAGGCAGCGGCTTAACCCACTGAGCCACCCAGGCACCCTAGAAGTGCAGATTTTTAAAGGAAGAAGAATACCTTTGTAAGGATAACAGAGAGACAAAACATTTATAAACCCAAATATCAACTGTCCCAAGAAATATATACTGCCCTTCCCTAATATTAACTTAATTAGAACCAAAATAAGAATGGCATCTTTAGAACTTATGTCCTATTATGCTCTATACCTTTAAGATATTAAATCTAAGCCTAACACCTCAATTCTCCATATGAAGAAACCGGTCCCAAAAGGAATGTGATTTCTCAATGTGTCCCTCAATTTATTTGGAGACTTCACATTATCTAGAGTAGCATATGATACATAGAAAGTAGATAGTATCTGCCAATGTAAGAAAATATTTAAAATAGAAACCTTAAAAAAATTCCTTAAAAAATTCCTTAGAACATTTTGGCAATAAACTAATTTCAGAAGCTACTATGCATTAAATGTTAACTTTTACAAAAAAGAAAAGTCACCTAATGTCTCAAGCTCCAATTTCTTGATTTTAAGTAGTTTGTAGGTATGCATTCAGAGTTAACAACACACAAAACAAATTTTTTGTGTGTATTTTCATAAGAATTTTGAAACATTTAACCACTTTTTAAAATAATGAGAATGCTGCACTTTGAAGCTTCAACGGTAATTCACTAGAGAGAATATATTTTATGACTCAGCTTTTTGTACCTACTCACACATGCCTGAAGGGTTCGCTTAAATTGCTTGCTATATTTTAAATTCAGGCTTGGAGTAGGATTTTTTTGTGTGAGGCTCACAAAGACTAGACTCACAGCTTAGTTCTATAGTGCCTATTTAGCTGGACTTAAAGCCTACATCAAGTACTTTATTGTCATATAAAAAGCAATCTTCATGGAGCTTAGTAACTTAAGTAGCTCTCCCGAGTGTGTTAACTATTTTGTTTCTACATTTGATCTCTATTGTCAAGGAAGAGTTCCACAGAGTTGCAAAGTGCCAGAAAGTGTTATTTTAAACATCTAGCAGGTAGTATACTTGGACACTATAACCCTTGGGGTTCATGGTTACAACTGAGAAGCACAAAGATACCTACCATATAATTTTCCCAAAACACAATTTTCTTAGTCCTTCCCTCAAAGGGCGGTGGGGGCAGAAAGCAAGCAAGCACCTTGAAGTCCTACCTTTAAAAAAACACTTAGGAATCAGCCGGGGGGTTTCTAAAATTCACATTCTGAAAATAGGATGGTAAAGACTTCCGAGTGTATCCCTCATAGACTTAGAGGAAAATGATGACTCTCCAAAACAAAAGCCATCTCCCTGACTGATGCTTTGCTCACCTTATTTCTCACGTACTTGAACTGTTTTCCTTCTCATCTCCATCCCTCCAAACCTTAATCCATACTTTGAGGTCTTATTCAAAAGCCAACTCCTTCCATGATGGCTTCCCCAATCTCGCCCACCACCCTTTCACCCCACCAGTATTGCCCAGTACTGAAGAAAAGCACTTTTTCATAGTCTGTGTTGCCCTTTAAATTATTTAAGTAGGTCTGTCTGCCCCAGTAATTGGGTCAACATCTTTTTCCTTTCTTTACTGTCCACTTACAATTATGCAATAATGGTTTATTAAACTAAGTGAGGTAAGTAGGGCTGTTGAATCATAATATCCCATTCTCTACTTGTCTTAGAATAAACTAGGGCAGAGAATTTAGAGCAACCCTTGAAAACTGGGCTAATCATGGTTTGTTCAGAATGGCCAGGTACTCAAGATGGTTGAGATAATGAATTTCACCTGCATATAAAATAAACATCTAAAACTGACTGAAAAGTAATCACAAAAAAGAGTGAAGGTATATAAAAGAGCAATTCAAAAAAATCTATAAATACTCCTGGGTTTTGGGGTGCCTGGGTGGCTCAGTGGGTTAAAGCCTCTGCCTTCGGCTCAGGTCATGATCCCAGAGTCCTGGGATCGAGCCCCGAGTCTGGCTCTCTGCTCAGCAGGGAGCCTGCTTCCTCCTCTCTCTCTGCCTGCCTCTCTGCCTACTTGTGATCGCTCTGTCAAATAAATAAATGAAATCTTTAAAAAAAAAATACTCCTGGGTTTTGAGACTAGGTACAAGTTGTGGTACAAAAATGTGATTTAAAAAAAAAAAAACAAAAAAAACCACCCTACTGATTCCTATCGATCAGCAACACTATTCAGCTGTTTAGGTAAAGTCTAGAAAGAAAGAGAACACAGATCTAGGTCCTGCCTTAAGGACTTTCCAGTTTTATCATAGAAGAACTAAAACATGACTACCTGGAAAGGTAACGAACATGAAAGATAAACATAAATATCCAAGAGTTGTTGAGAATGGCTGTTAAACAGAATTTTGGGTTAAGACAGTAAAGGAAGATTAAAACAAAACATAAGTTCTGAAGTGCTTCACGTATAAAATGAGGTGATAGTTTGACCACATGACTTCTAGGTTTACCTTCTAGCTCTGAAGTTTTATTATATTCCTATCACATAATTATAGTGGTGACTTGATATTAACTGACCATCCCCTGAATGGAGTTTCCTTCTTCCTAATCATTATGAAAGAAACAGCTTTGAAAAAGTAGAGAGGCCTCAGATAAGAAGTATTATAAAATTATTTTACATACAAATATCCAAAATTGAATGTGATGTATGTCATAAGAGCATCTGATATTTCCTAGAAGACCCTGAGTTTGAGGCTATTTTTTTTTTTAAGTATTAAATTCCTGGTGTAGCTTCCAGAACTCAAAACAGGCCTTTAAGTGGACATTTTTCATACCTGATGTATCTGAAACCACCTTTAATTAATTAAATTAATTAAATCATCAGATTTACCTCCTGTGCAGTAAATCTGCAAAAAGTTCATCACTGCTGTTAACACATTTTTTTCTTCCTTGTTCTTTTTAACTGTTATGACTTTTATGCCCAGCAGTTACTGATGGTCAAATGTATTCTGAAGCCTGGCCAAAGGTTTTTTTTTTTGTTTTTTTTTTTTAGGGTAACACTCAAAACAAAGCAAATATTGGCTTAGTTATGACACTTGTTGTTCTAATACATTAATAGCCTATTGTTCACTGTGGTTGTCTCAACAAGATAATACATTGAAAAACAGCGTTTCCTGCTAGGAAGTGAATTCCCACTGTGTGTCACAGGACCCCCGCCAAAAGCTGGGCTCCAAAGAAGACATAGCAGTCCCTTCTAGGATTGCATAATGGAGTAATGATTAGACTTTTTCTTCTCTGTCTCTTTTACACACACACACACACACACACACACACACACACACACGCTTAAAATGGCTTTCTGCCTCAGCTCAAACCATAATCTATTGGACTGATTTTGCTATCCTAGGATTGTTTTTCTAAAATGACTGCAAATGTTTTAGACAAAGCTGTTCAACATCCTGTAGACAGCAGTATCCTGTATATTTCTAACTACAGAGAATTTCCTTAGTCATAAATGTCACAAAGGATGAGGTAACTTGACAAAGAAGATATCAGGATGTGTCCTCGAGACATATTGTGACCATTTTCAAAGGTTAGTGTCATACAAGCAAGAGATTAAGTCATAATACATGAGGTACGATAATTTTAACAGGTTTTTATATGTCAGATACATGTGAGTAGGCAAAAATTAAGGCTCAATTAATCCAATCACAATTTATTTAGAATTTCATTCGTGAAAAACTGATGTCACGAGCAGATCCACACACAGAAGAGTGTGTCCTCACAGTAATTGACACTGTCCTAAGAAAATAAAACCTTTTTAAATAGTTAAAATATACCTTGCTTTTATCTATTTTCACAGACTCAAAATTTGAAGAACTTTCTCTCCCCAAATCCTCTTACCAGTGAATATTAGAAAATTTTATCAGTCGAAGAAATAAGAGTAGTTGTCATTTTAACAGATTCCAGTGAGACTGTCTCTATCATTTAGGTACTTCCACTGTTTAATGCACTGCTTGGTTCCTAGACGGTTCTCAATACATTCTGCTAAACTGAACCAGCTCTCAAACGACTGATATGAAATTTAACACAGAATATTGGTAGTAATTATGCAGCATTGGTTAGATTAATAAAAACATCTCAGGTTTTAGAGAAGCATACTTATTCAAGGTATATCAAGTTGTCTGCCACGAACATAGGCTTAACCAGGATATGAACACACACAGGCTCCCCTACCTCCAGGGTGAGAAAATATCTTTTTATCTTTTTTTTTTTAAGATTTTATTTATTTGACAGAGAGGGAGATCCCAAGTAGACAGAGAAGCAAGCGGTGTGGGGGGTGGGGGGGGGGGAGCAGGCTCCCTGCTGAGCAGAGAGCCCAATGATACAATGCAGGGCTAGATCCCAGGACCGTAATATCATGACCTGAGATGAAGGCAGATGCTTAACCCACTGAGCCACCCAGGCACCCCTCTTTTTATCTTCCTTGTTGTTATTATACAAATCAAACAATGAAGTTCTTTACCATTCTGCTTTCAGGACAGCTGTCATTTGACAGAACTGCAAGAATAAAATTGTGGAACAGGCAATCCTAAACATCTCATGTGTGATGCAGCAAAAATTCCTGCTTCTGTTACTTTATAACTTTGCTGTGTAACTTGATAACTTTGCTGGCAGGATATAGTGTACAGTTCACCTCTAAGCTGCTTCCTCAGCACCAAGTCAGAAAACTTTAGCTATGTCAAGCAATATCAATTTTAGCATTCAATGAAACAAGGAGATGGATTAGAGGACTAGAATGTGAAAACAATTTAAACAAGGGGGCTGATGCCAAGTTGCAAAGCCCTGAGGATTAGCCTTGAATGGCTGGATTCACTGAAAATTATAAGGATCCATTTTAAAAACAAACATCACCTCACTCAGTATCTTCTCCTCAAGTATTCCAGCTTGGTAAAAGGATCTGCTTTTCTCTGGAATGGTTTTATACTTTTGAAATGGACTTTCTAGAAAAGGAGAGTTTATATAAAATATAATATTCAACTTCTCTTTTTTACAGTCATACTTTAAAATAGTTTAGCCCAAATGGTTGGTCAAATAAATTACACATCACACAATATACACAAAAGATGCTTTCAATTTAAAGAACAGAAACTTAATATAAATTGCATTATACAACTTAAATCAATACTTCAACAAAAAAATACATAGATACTACAGTTGGAAAGGGCATTAAAACTCATCTATTTTAACCTCTCATTTTATAGGTGGCAAAACAGAAGATCAAGGTTAACTGACCTGCCCACAACCTTACACTCAAGTTATCAGACTTTGAACCCAATGTTATTTCATTAACCTGCTGAAAAATGCCTCCCAGGGCAGTTCTTACTCACTCATGAATGGCTGAGACAGTGGGCCTACCCTTGGTGTTCTAGCCAGAGGAGGAGAAAACGATGAGAGATTTCTCTATTTCTGCACAGCACTATTACTCCTTTTAGCACCTGTGTTCTGCCCCCAAAATGGAGGTAGGAGAGAAGACTGATTATATCTGATAGGGGAGAAAGGGAACAATTTGGAAATAATCCAGATATCAAAGGATGAATGAATTCATTATAGTACATCCATCCATACACTGAAGTACTATACAGCTATTAAGAAGAATGGGGTAGATACACAACAGTGTGCACAGTATAATTTGGTTAAAAAAAAAAAAAAGGTGCACTCATTCATAGATATTTTTTTGAAAAACAGAGAAGAAACTGCCCCCTAGGGATTGAGGCTCAGGGATTAGGATTGGAAAGGGACATTTTGTCATACGTCTTGTATACTGGAATAAAACAGAGGATTTGAAGGCAGCTATATAGAGCTTGGTGAAAAAAATTCACTCCACTTTCTTTATATTATATAATTATTAAAAGAAAAAAATCAGTTTATTTGTTTGTTTACTTATTTTAAAGAGGGGTGGGAGAGGGAGAGAGAATTCTTTAGCAGGCTCCACGCCCAGCATGTGAGCCTGACATGAGGCTCGATCTCACAACCTTGAGATCAAGACCTGAGCTGAAATCAAGAGTCAGACACTTAAGGGAGCAAGCCACCCAGGCGCCTCAGATTTTTTAGTCATTTTTTTAAAAAATAAGAGTATTACTGGAGGTATTAACTACTGACATTCTACAAAGTTCCAAATAAAATCTATTTAGAAAATTTCTTGATTTCAGTATTTAACAACAAAGTGGTTGGCAAGTTTTTCTCTGGAGCAACTATAAAAACATCTAAGAGTAAGTGTATTCTCCTAGAGTTCAAAGAAGACAGCAGAGATCATCTAGCTCAGTAGATTGAAACCAACATTTTAAAAATGAAAAAGAACCAAAAACAGAGTATTTTCTGTGCCATAAGGGAAACTTATTTCAGAAATTAAGTGGCATGTATGTGGTTTATATATTGGGTAGGGATGCAAAACACAACTTGAAAATTTATTTTCTTGTTGAGGTGATGATTAGTGAATTCTTTTCAGAACAGAATCAAGGAGTAAACTTCTAAAATTTCTGATATACACAGTTTATTTAAAGTAAAGCTTTAGCTTTCATGTCCTTTAAAAGAATGATTCTGGGTTAACATCTAAACATTTTTCCCCCTCAATTTCAATACATCCCCTTTAGCATTTTTGGAATAGGCATGTGTCTTTACAAAGAGAATTAGGGTATTCTCAGCTGGAAAAGATCTTAGACAGCTAACCCAAATTTCCAAGTTTACATGTAAAGAAACCAGTGTCCAATGTAATAGTCTTGATTTCCGGGCTAGTGCTTTTATCTGATAGCACTAAGCATCTACTTTATTCTTACATCCTTGTGATGTTAGAAAACGGCTAAACACAATTACTACCAAGTTTCAAAGAGGAAGCTAAACAAGGAAATGCTCACAAGTCTAAGTCCAAAAAGGATGACACAATGTCACTCCTGCAAGCTTCACGAAAATCTGCCATTTTCAACTCAGCTTTGATTTCAACTGAAGTGGCTCAACATGCTTGTACTGAATGGGTGTGTCTGTTCCACAAGGGTACACCATGAACATGCACAAGAGGAAGACAATAGTTCAGAAGAGATCACAGAGCACAGCCTCTCTCTCAACATGTCTACTCTGGTCAGTGCATAACTAAACACTTCACATGCATTTAAAACAGTTATTTAAAAAAACCCAATATGTGAGGGGGGAAAAAAGTCAGATCCATTTGCAAAGAAAAAATTGCTGAATGTGGACCTCACTGAATAACGCAATTCTCCCACAGTTCAACTTACCACTCACGTCACAAACTCTGGAGGAACACAGAGGCACAGACAAGGCAAGGAACAGAACTTTGGGCTGCAGCCTTCCCCAACTCTTCTGACAAATACCCAACAGCAGCAGGACAAAGCATCATTATAACAGAAATAAAGGCTCTTTAGATGCTGCCTTTTTTTATTTCAATGAACCCACTCTTACACACAAAGTTCATGCTACGATGTCTCGAAATACAGTATTGCCAGATTATGCTGTTAATGGGTCCAATAAATTCAGTGCAAAACACTACTTCAAGCATTTTTATGTTAAGTAATTAGCACATTTGGGAAACTACCAGTATTTTCCTTAGTTTAAATAGTCATTGTCATCCCCCAAACAATTAAAAACAACAGTCCAGTAAACTGTTTAAGGAACAAAAACAAAAAAGCAGACAAGTGAACTAACAGGAAAAAATTTAGTTGAGTGATAAAGCTACAGTCTCCTTCCCAAGAAGAACACTGCACATTACTAGCAGCTAGCACAAAACTAGCCATCTATCTTATCTATGTTTCCCCCTAAGCTATGCGTTATCAGTTTTACAATAGACAATCCATTACTTACAAAAAAATTGAAGTTGCTGTAATTTCTTAAGCTGGTTTTTGTGAGGCAATTCTGATGCAATGCTGCCCTAAAAATGAACTTTGTTTTAAACAGTGAGATATCCACACTCCGTGCGGTTAGAGCAAGGGTGGAGCCCACTCTGGGGGAAACAACACACCCAAAGCAGACTTCAGTGACAGCGAACTGCACGTTAATACTGCCACAACATTTTCAGGGCCTCAGAGTCAAAACTAATTGGTTAATCCTCCTCAAAGAAATGGGGGGGGGAGGGAAGTTCATGTTTGAAGATCTGCTTTCCTGCTGTGAAATAAAATATGAGCTCATTTCTTTTTTGTGAAGAAAGTAAAGATAAAATACAAGGTAGATCACCCAGATCAACCAGCAGAATGTGAGGTGGAAGTGCACTACTAGAAAGGAAGTCCAGCCATGCCAACTTCTAAGTTTAGCAACAACAGCTTCTGCCTATCTCAAGTTGTTGGCAATATTGCTCACTCTAGAACTTTACTTTTGGACTATGTGGCCAAAACAGGGGATCCAATCATGAACGTAAGCATTACCTACCCTTCTCTATCAATACTTTAGTTCTTCGGGTAATGCAGAAACAATAAAAACATTCTCTTATCAACTAACTAGAGCAAGAGTTGCCTTTAAAAAAGAATTTGATAAATTTGTTTTAGGTAGAATATTAAAATACATAAAAGGGAGAATTATTTTGGTGGAAATCACTAATATGCATACCAGACTTTAAAAAATTTTGTAGGCATTTGTTTTTTCAAATAGTTTCACAGGGTTTTGATTTTTAATTTTTTTCTGATTTATTTCCAAATAAGATATTCTGTAAGATGTATCCATACTGCCTAAAAAACTTGGTGTCTAAAATAATTTATCAGTTACTGAAACTGTTACCAAACATCTGGTAATTGTTCAAAGTGATTTTAATCAATACTACTTCCTGTATATGCATATTCAGACACACAACCAATAGTTTTAACTGAACTATAACTCATGGAATAAAAAATAGTTTCTTTTCAGTAAAATATCCATGCATATAAAAAATAAGCTATATAATCATTTACATTGAATTCAGAACAAAGAAAAGGCTTTTGGAAAAGACCAGAAAAATATTATTTTTAATGATACCTGCTGTCGCATTACCCTGTGCGCCAACTGCTACTTCCTTACATTGGAACAATAAATCAGTCTGCGTACTGAACATTTTGTTTTCCTCCTCTCCCCCCACCACCCCACAATATTTTCAGAGGTAGCCTATAACAACTTCTTCCAGGATAGCATCCTGGAAGGGGGTGCTTGCTGATCTAGCCTTTTGTTGCATATGAGGTCGCCTTTACCATAAACTAAACTAACCCATTCAAAAATACTTCTCATAGTCCATGTGCCTGTTTATTTTCAACCATATATGTAATTATGCATTGCCTGCCATCCCTTGCTCTTCTCTATCTCACCCCCAAACTGAACTCAAAGGTAGCAGTCAGATATATTTGAAGAATCCCATTTTGATACTTTTTGGATTTGCACTGCTGGAAATGTCTGTTTTCAAGTCAAACTTCACTTTCACAGCTGCAAAGGAAATGACAAGAGAAGAAAAACACAGCCAATATATATCAGCAATTAATTCCATCCACAACTGCCCAGCTGTTTGTGCATGGAAGAATCAGTCTGTTTCCTTTTGGGGCTTTCACCACTGAAAATTGATACTGCACATTCAGAGACACAAGCTGTTTGTAACATGTCAGGAATGTGCACAAGATCACACAGAGTTGAAAAGACAAAATGAAATCCAGATCTAGTTTTCTTGGGACCTGCCAGTATTATTTCATAGCTTAAAAAAAAAAAAAAAGGTCATAAAAACACCTCAATCAGAGAGCAAAACAGATGAAAAAACAATCTCCCTTATGACTATTAGCCTTCCAATAAAGGGAAAATCTGCCAATGATATCAGATTTAGTATCAAGAATAGATACTCTGACTTACTGGCATAGACAAGGTGTGACATTCTTAGGAATCCACATGCCCCCAGTATGTTAAATTCAGCCAATACTTTTTGGACTACAGTTGCTTGTCCAATGTGTAGTGAGTGCCTTTTAAAAAAAATCCTCATGAACGTGAAAGTTGTTGAGAACCAATGGTTTTACCACAGTGATGTGGAAAAGCAAGCTTTTCTTGGTCAGTTCAGGCATTATTGGCACTCAGTTATACCGGCCTGTTACAGGGATTCATGTAAATTTACCGATCCACTCTTCTAGGGTAACTCTCAAACAATTAAATTTCTCCTTCCCTTTCCATACCAGTTTTGTGGATTTTAAATACAAACACTGTCTATTGAATGCCAGAGGCTTAACAATTAATTAAAGTACAGGCTCCCGCACAACTCAAAATGTGTCCTGATCTCCCTCCCTCTACCCTTCAACTCCAATTGTATTTCAAGTATTTGTTTCATTTAAATGCCATTTTGTTATATTTTCAAACACACAGTATTGTAAAACAATGTGTGTTTTCAGTATGTAAAGTGACTTGTAACAAACAGTTATTAAAGTTAGAAAAGAGAAAGAGGTCATTTTTAAAAGGAAATAATTCAAAACATATTTTACCTATGTTACTGGTTTTTTGTATGAAATTAGGTATCCACATGATTGAACTCATTGTTCTAAGAGCTCTCCCCTCCACTTTTGCTGCACAAGAGTTCACATACTCTTCATACCCATACATTTTCAAGAACTTGGATGAGACACTCATCTGGGGCACCACTAGGTGCTGAGGCTTAAGCAATGAAGAGAAGATAAGCACTCCCCTTCAAATACGAGAGGGACATGCCTGCCCTGAGCTTCAGAATGAAGATGCTCTCAAGTGCCAGAACTCAAACCAGCACAATGAGAAGTTGTCTCCAACTAAAGTGCTGGGAAAGCACGAAATGTCATTTGTTAAAGAATAAATAAACACAAGGCAACTCAAACTTGTGGTTGACTGAAAATAAAGCACGAAACAAAAAAAAAGGGGTTTTCCTTTAACAAACATCCCCAGATTAAGAATATTTCTAGTGTGGGAGAGGGAGGGAAAGAAAAGTTTAATCTTTGGCTGTGGTGACATTAAATTCTAGAAATATGGGGCACCTGGGTGGCTCAGTGGGTTAAAGCCTCTGTCTTCGGGTCGGGTCATGATCCCAGGGTTCTGGGATAGAGCCCTGAGTCGGGCTCTCTGCTCGGCAGGGAGCCTATTTCCTCCTCTCTCTCTCTCTGCCTGCCTCTCCGCCTACTTGTGATCTCTGTCAAATAAATAAAATCTTAAAAAAAAAAAAATTCTAGGAATATGCTATAACTATTAGTGACTCAGAGAACCAAGGAGATGAGCTTTGCTTGGCAAGCTTCAGCTCTGTGGGACATTAAGACTAACTTGAAATGTCTATGGGAAGGAACCTCCCCATCTACAGGATCAGCAAAGGAAAGAAAAGGTCTCTCTGAACTGTTTAAATCAGGTTAAATTCATGGTAGTCCAACTAGAGCCTGGGGTGGTATAAAAAAAGACTCTTCAAGTGAGGAGGGGACTACTGATACGAAATTGTTGACTCATTTTATTTTATTTTAAGATTGTATTTACGCATTGGACAGAGAGAGAGAGATCACAAGGAGGCAGAGAGCCGGGGGTGGGGGGGCTGGGGGAGGGGGTAAGCAGGCTCCCTGCTGAGCAGAGAGCCCAATGTGGGGCTCGATCCCAGGACCCCGAGATAATGACCCAAGCCGAAGGCAAAGGTTTAACCCACTGAGCCATGCAGGCACCCCTGTTGACTCATTTTAAAAGTGATTTCCCAGGACGCCTGGGTGGCTCAGTTGGTTGGACGACTGCCTTCGGCTCAGTTCATGATCCCGGAGTCCCGGGATCGAGTCCCGCATCGGGCTCCCAGCTCCATGAGGAGTCTGCTTCTCCCTCTGACCTTCTCGCTCATGCTCTCTCTCACTGTCTCTCTCAAATAAATAAATAAAATCTTTAAAAAAAATTTAAAAAAAAATTTTAAAAGTGATTTCCCCATTCTGACAATATTTTAATATTTTGTTATTTTACTTAGATTTTCAAATTTATAGCAAATTTGAAAGAATTTGAGTAAGAACTACACAAGCCTGTCTAGATTTTACCATTAACACTCTATTATACTTATTTTATCACACACCTCATCTACCCATTTCTCTACCCATTCATTAATCTGTTATTTTTGGTACATTTTGAAGTGACAGATATCCATATACATTCCCTGATACTTCAGCATGCATATCATTACCCAGAGTTCAATATTTGCTTATGCCTTTTTTCTTTTGATACAAAATTTATATACAAAGAAATGGAGAAAGTTTATACTTGTACAAACTCCTATCAAAATACAGAACATTTTCTTCACCACAGCAAGTTCCCTCATGTCTCTCCCCAGACAATCCCTTCTTTCATTTCTTCAGAGGCAATCATTACTTTGATTTTAAAGTGATTTTAGGGGCGCTTGGGTGGCTCAGTCAATTAAGCATCCAAATTTTGATTTCAGCTTAGGTCATGATATCAAGCCCTTACAACAGGTTCTGTGATCAGCGATCAGCAGGGACCCTGCTTGAGACTCTCTCACTCCCCGTCCCTCTGCAGTCCCCCTTCCCCCCATATGCTCTCTTTCTAAAATAAATGTTTTTTTAAAAAAGTTGATTTTAAACAACTCTAAATAGTCATGCCTTTGCAACCTCTGCGTTACAACATTCCCCACTACGTCATATAACTTGGTTGTATAAAGTGATTAGACATGAATGAAACAGATGGAAGGAGCCTAAGAAGAAATTATAAAGTTAAAAGGAAGTGTAGACTCATCTGCTCCAATTACTCCACTTCTTAGGTGAAGGAAGCAAAACTTCAGAAGTTTTGGCTGCCTGTACCATTCAGCCAGCTGGTCAGTGATTTATTGGTTGGGACCAGTCTAAGGTTCTTAGGCAGCAGCTCTACACTTGGCTTTAGGATGAGCAGAACAGAAGCTTGGGAGAGAATGCTGGCTCAGAGGAAGAGCTCTGTCACTTACAGGCTATACATCTTAAGAAAGTTCCTTGGTTTTGGTTTTTTATACTCCTTTGAGTCTTAGTTTTGTCTTATATAAAACAAGGAAAATCTTAATTCATAAAAGTTCTACGGCTTAAAAGAGATAACCTTTGTAAAGTGCCTGGCTTGTAGTAAGTGATCAAAAGAAGGAAACACAAGAAGTGGAAGCAAAATCAACAGTTCTGGGCATAGTTCAAGCATATGCCCATTCACATACTGCTTTGAAGCTTTTGTGCTTCAAAACTATGTTTGCTCTCATTTCACATACTCAAAATAAAAATAGCAAATAAAGCGTAACTCTTTATTCACTACAGAGGCAAGCAATCTTTCATGTCCAGGAAAAAAAAAGTCTATTTGTTTTCTCTTTGCTTTTTTACTATGACAGAATTGGAGTGGTGGGGGAGGGAAACATAGACTTTTAACTCTGTGGTGACTACTTACACCAAGTACACTTATATCTCTACCAATCTTTGTATAAAGAGCTCCCTTTGCCTAGTGTGATCTTCCTTTTAACCACCAAGTGAGAATTCAAGGCCAAGTTAAAATCTAACCTACTTTCCTAATCTACTCAGAACAAAATTAAAGCTTCTTCATCCTGTGTTTCCATTATGCTTTAAATAACAGCATTACAGAATTCAGACCAGATGGCTGCTTCCATTAGTTTCCCTTATTTAAATGGGAGCATCTTTGTATTCCAATGCCTAGCACATGGAAACTGTCCGTAAGTGCTGCTGATGGATATGCCTGGATGATGGGCACTCAGTTATGATCAAAGTAGCAAAAACAACAATAACAACAACAACAACAACAACAACAAACCCCACTAAGTCTAAACACTCACCAAAAAGGAAAGCAAAGTGCCAGAAAAGTGGGGGACAGGGAAAGGATCACAGGGCATGAAATTAAAGAGATTAAAAGTTGGGGTGCCTGGGTGTCTGCCTTCAGCTCAGGTCATGATCCCACGGTTCTGGGATAGAGCTCTGCGTTGGGCTCCCTGCTCATCAGGAAGCCTGCTTCTCCCTCTCTCACTCCCCCTGCTGCTTTTGTTCCTGCTCTCAACGTGTCTCTTTCTCTCTCTGTCAAATAAAAAATAAATATGAATTTTTTACACTGAAAAAAAGTAAAATAAAATTTAAAATAAATAAAGAAGTCTAAAAAAATAAAGAGATTAAAAGTCAACTATGTGCAAATTCTTGTGTTCTTAGAGAAGTAACTCCTGCCAAGCAGTTAGAGTGCCACTGGAATAATTCAAACCACTATGTGCTTTAAATACCTATCCTGTGTACCACCCACAACAACTCCATCAGGCAGTACTATAAGGTTCCTTTTATAGATGAGAAAACGGAGGCTCCAAGAGGTTAAGCATGTAAGGTCACACAACTCCTGGCAATGGAGATAAAGTAGAGAAGTGATTTTTCATTACACGTGATTTTCATAATAGGCCAATTTTACAAAGGTGTAGGCAGGCTCTGGGTTTAAGAGAACCCAGATAGGGGAGGGACAACCAAATAGCACAAGAGATTCAGCTGAGGGAGCAAAACTGAAGGGGAGAAAAAAGGCCTGGGAAAGACAAACAAAAATAAAAACACAAACACCAAAGCTGAAACAATTAAGAGGAGTGTGAGTTCTATACAGGACTCAACTCCATGGAACAGTCTGCCATCCTAGAGTTACGAAACCTAAGTCAGAGATGGCCCTAGAACTGTAGCAGTGCTAAATCATAGTTCTTATTCTTACGGCTTCCCCCCCAAACCAACTGTTCTCAGAAGTAATAAATACAACAAGGGTAACTCCTTGATAAAAATGCCAACCATGGTGTTCATGCTTCAGAAGATAATGAGAGCCCTGCCAAGTTGGGGAAATTCAACTCTTGTCTGCAGGCATCTGGCTATATTCTGTAATTTCCCATTTAGGAAAATCCTGGTTTTGCTTCCCTTGCAAAGATGGATTTGTGAAGGAAGGCCTCCATGTTGGAAGTTCAAAGCCTCAAGTGCCACAGCCCTCTGGCTTACCTCCAACCTAGCACGCATTACATCGACTCACAATTTTCTGTTTGCTGGTATAGCTCTCACATGTGCTGCTGAGCAACTGGCAGGCAGGGCCTCTCAGCACCTAGCAAAGGGCAAGTTCAAAAAATATTATGGATGGTAAATGAATAATATCCTTTGCCTATTTAATATCTGATAGATGATTATTTGTTAAAAGAGGTAATACAACATTCAAAGATGAAGCAGTTACAGAAAAGGAAAGGCTGGAAATAAGTGAAATATGATTAATGTTCAAAATAAGGTTTTTTGCTGGATAAAAAAATGTATGCAACATAACCTACAAAGATTGGCAAGTTAAGCCTAATAAAGCTGACGCAGAAATTCAGTAAATCAGTCTAAAATTTGGACAGGATCCCCATTTAAAACAAAAAATTAACCAAAGTAGTGAGCTTGTATTGTATCTGAAAGTTGCCAAACTTGAAGTGAAAAAACAGCATGTGGCTTTGACTCTCCCATGGCACAATACTACCAAAAACAATGCATTTTATTAACCATCTCTTAGAGGAATACAAAGGCTACCCGGGGGAAAAAGAAACATTAAAAAGTGAAGAATAAATATTTATGTGCTACTAAAAAACACACTCACAAATAATTTCTGCTTTGGGGAAAAGTCCAAAAAAAAAGGAACAGAAAAACAAGTAAATGTAAATACATTATGGTCACATGACATAGACATTCATGACACACACAATTTTTTTTAAGATTTAATTAATTTCCTTATTTACTGAGAGAGAGTGAGTGAGCATGCATGAGCAGAGGGAGGGGCACAGGGACAGAGAGAATCTCAAGACTCTGCACTGAACACAGAGCCTAATGCGGGGCTCAATTTCATGACCCCAAGATCATGACCCGAGCTGAAATCAAGGGTTGGATACTTAACCAAATAAGCCATCCAGGTGCCTCTGCAATTTGTTAAAAATATTACTGTTGCTTTAATTTGCTCCATGCAAGGATGTGGGGGACCAATGTAGGCATTTTTTTAATTGCTTTTTTTAAATATGAGAAAAAAATCTCTTTAGTTGAAAAAACATTTCATATTTCAAATAATTTACCCAATTTAAAAGAGCCTTCTTTCTTACTCTTTGGAGTATTTGGAAATTTAAGTATTCTCATCCAAAAAAATTTCTTCAAGTACTTAGCTTCAAACACTGCTATAAGATAGGTAGGTGGCCAAGCTGACAAATCACATGATGTAAAGGACTAACGATCTCCTCTCAGATCAAGCTCTGCAAACATGCTCCCTATTCATTACAAGAACACCTCCTATCCTATAAAACAAAGTTCCAAATCTCCCAAATACTACCATAAAACAGGGAAGAAGACAGGTTTAGAAATATTCTCCTCCAGTTCCACCTGCCCTTTGTGAAAGTATCTGTGGATAGTTGGTAGATTTGCCACCTTTCCATTCCCTTAGGCAAATTGGTAGTATGATAGGAGGTTTAATCAAAACAAAAACGAGGGACTCCTGGGTGGCTCAGTCAGTTGGGCATCTTCCTTTGGCTCAAGTCAAGATCTTGGGTTCCTGGGACTGAGCCCTGAGTCGGGCTCCCTGCTCGGCAGAGAGTCTGCTTTCTCCCTCTCCCTCTGCCCCTCTACCTGCTTGCGCTCTCTCTTGCTCTCAAATAAATAAATAAAATCTTTAAACAAACAAACAAACAAACACAAAACTGGCCTACTTTCTGATTCCTACTTTCTGCCCCCAAGTACTATTACTCTAGTTGGAGAATATCAACTTGTTCTGTGCCAAATTTATGATTTTAGATTTTAAAAACTTACCTTTAAATTTGAAGTTGGTTAAGTCAATTCATCAATAAATCTTTCCACTTCTGGTTAAATTCATTTATTCTTTTAACAATAATTCATTCAACACCTATCATGTGCTACAGCTGAGGACATAATATAGTGGAGAATGCAAGAAATGAATGAAACATCATCCCTGATCCTAGAACACTAGCAACTTGTGGACCAGGGAAGGAAAAAGGGAGAGATAGCTTCTTAAGCAATTATATTAGCCCATTGTGTTAGTGTGCTATAATAGACATATTATGGACTTGGAGGAAAGAGCCAATTTGAAAGGTTCCTAGGAAGTTACATGTGAGCTTGGTCTTTAATGGTTTTGGCAGGGGTGGGGGGGGGATGATGTACAACTCTGGCAGAAAGATATGAGAAGACAATATGCTTCTTAAACTTGTATTTTAACACGTGGATTTATTTATTTATTTTTAAATCATGTGTCTTTTTTTTTTTTTAAAGATTTTATTTATTTATTTGACAGAGATCACAAGTAGGCAGAGAGGCAGGCAGAGAGAGAGAGAGAGAGGAGGAGGAAGCAGGCTCCCTGCAGAGCAGAGAGCCCGATGTGGGGCTCGATCCCAGGACCCTGGGATCATGACCTGAGCTGAAGGCAGAGGCTTTAACCCACTGAGCCACCCAGGCGCCCGTGGCTTTATTTTTTAAATTTATTTTTTGAGAGAGAGTAAGAGAGTGAGTAGGAAGGTCCAAAGGAGGAGAGAGAGAATCTTGAGTAGGCTCCATGCCCAACATGGAGCCCAACACATGGCTTTATCTCATGACCCTGAGATCATGACCTGAGCTGAAATGGAGGGTTCTGATGCTTAACCCACTGAACTACTCAGGGATTCCAACAAATGGCTCTACTTTAAACAAAAGTATCACAAATGGCAACTAATATACAAGGGAAATAAAAATTGTCACTAATTAACAACCTACAGTGGTTTATACAACTTAAACTACAGGAACCCTACAATCTACTAGCAAGCCATACAGTTTTGTGTCATGAGCTTTTGCTTTCATCCTAATCTTCTGACTTGTACACTAAGAAAAGAATATCAAAAGCCATTTGTATCTTTTCTTGCAATAATGTTTGTTCTTACACTGCACTAACCATGATTTAGAAATAATTAAAACCAATTATTATTTTTTTTATATATTTATTTATTTGACAGCAGGAAGGATTACAATTAGGAAGAGAGGCAGACAGAGAGAAGGGGAAAGCAGGCTCCCCGCCAGGCAGGAAGCCCAATATGGGGCTCGATCCCAGGACCCCGAGACCATGACCCGAGCCGAAGGCAGAGGCTTAACCAACTGAGCCACCCAGTGCCCCAAGACCAATTATTTTGAAGCCAGTCTAACTGTGATCTGCCACCACATCCTCATGGAAAAAGGAATAAGAATGTTATAGGTTAATACCAAAGTCAGTATACAAAGATACAGTCAACCTCAGACAGGTATACCATTACTCTATAGGCTCGAATCCTTAAAAAGGTATCAAGTACAAGGACAGTAGATTTAATCGGAGGGCTGGGAAGAAAAAAGAAAAACACAACTAATCACAAGCACTGTGTTTGTAAGTCGCCTCAATTTTCAAGTTCAAGGCTCAGAAAGATGCAATACATAGGAGAAAGGTTACTTTTGTGGGCTAATCTGACAAAAATAAAAGGAACGCCACATTAAATTTCTAAGAACAGATCACCCATTTTGATCAGATTACTATCAATGTGAAAATGACTTAAGGTTAACATTTAAGACAGGTTTCCACATGAAAGTACACATAAAGAACAAATCTTCCGGGACGCCTGGGTGGCTCAGTGGGTTAAGCCGCTGCCTTCGGCTCAGGTCATGATCCCAGGGTCCTGGGATCGAGTCCCACATTGGGCTCCTTGCTCAGCAGGGAGCCTGCAAAAAAAAAAAAAAAAAGAACAAATCTTCCATTTTTATGAATAATATGAGGATCATTAGTTACAGCACACACTATGTGACAACCTAAGTGAAAAATACCTAAAACGGAGAAATCAAGGTAGGATTATTTATATTATGTGAATTCTTTAAAGATTGCCAGGTTCTTTTAGATAGTAATCTTCCCTGTGTTTAACACATTATACTGGGATGCAAGAGCCATGTGTACTTTATATTCATGAATTCACACCTATAATACTAAGCTCTGACAAAGAAGAAAAAAAAAACCTATTGCAAAATGTTCAGACCGAGAAGTTTGATCCTGCAGTAGGAACTTCTCAATGAAACACATACCTTTCGACAGTGTATAAATAACTTTCTCAGACTATTTAGAGAAAAGGAACAGAACAACAACAACAAAAACCTCATGAGAACTGCTCCTGAGCCTTTGAGAAGGGAGGTGACTAGAGCAGTACAAAAACTGGGTGGAGGAGGGCAAAGGCGGAGCTAAGAAAGCAGATGAAGAGACATCCTGAAGGGGCGAAGAGTGACAAGAGATGAGGATCAAGTAACTATGGCAGCAGCATGAGGCCTGACACGCCCACAGGGAGCTATGTGGCTTACTTCAAGGGGGTGGAACACTGAACAAGTGAACAACTTTGATTTTGTTTAACTGAAAGGCTGCTGTGCAATCGTACGAATAGGAAAAAGAAAAAGGAGGGTTTTTCCAATATAGAAAATTAGGATGTAATAAATGGCTACCACTTGAAAAAATATGAAACAAAAGAGAATACCTTATATGAAAATGAAAAATCGAGAACTATGAGAAAAGCAATATAAAGTCTATGTAAACCCAGAGCTGCATTATTTATTGATTGTCACGACAAAGCTTTTCATCCTGTAGACTACGCCATCCTTCAAACAACAAGATCCCCATAGAGCACACTGACAAGAATGTTGGGGTGTGTGAATCAGTCTAAGGTTTTTCTTCACTCCAACTTTCAATTTGGCAGCTTATGGAAACAATTCTTAATGGCTGAGTTTTTAAAACTCACTCCAAGACAAGCAGGACTGTGACTCCTGTGGGCTATTTCCAAGGTGCCAAGTCATTAATCTAAAACAGCTCTCAACCCCTTTAAACTGATTCCTGCTGGCCCAATATAATAAATGATATGGTGTTTTAAATAAAAAGGAGGGAGAGGGAAGAAAGAAGGCCCAAACCAGTACCTCTGGAGTTACTTCTAAGCTTAAAAAAAAACCTGGAAGCCATAAGATAATACACATTTACTACTATATTTTTCAATCATGTGCCTGGAAACTACAGAAAGGAGTTTGGAAAGACCTTCTGCCAGAAGCAAATTACCTTCTTCAAATTCAAGTTTAAACAGTTATTACCTTTGTTATACCCCCAGAAATGAAAGCTTAAAAAAAAAAAAGATATATTTCGAAGTTTTTGCAGATAACTTACTACATCAATCAAATCTGTTCATTCCTGTAAGCATCAATACCTTCCTACAGGAATTGGAAAAAAGGACATTGTGCATTCAACAAGTGTTTGCCTTTGCTATGACACAAAGGTCAAGATGCACCTGATGAATCAGTAAGCAATCAGCGCACCTAGACCGATGTTTTCAGTATCATCAGAACACAGCAACCAGCTGCAGCTTTAGCATTTTGGATCATTGGTTTAAAAACAAAGATTTGTAGCTAGGACTCAAAAGTGGAATCTAAACATGCAAATCTTTCTCAATATAAAGCCATTATAGAGACCATACCATTATTAGGAAATGCTCATGGAAATACTTTTATTTCAGTAATTTCCAAAATAACTAGAGTGCTTAAAATTTACAAAGGAATCCTAATCATAGTCATAGTCAATTTATTAAGATGAGTAAGATCAGAAGTAAAAAATAAAAGTTGCTTGGTTTTCTCAAGATGATGAGCTCAATGTTGTGAAGGAAAAACTGCTAAATTAGAAAGCAGATTTTCCTCAAGTCATAAGTTACAGGGGTGGAGCGTTCTTTCTACAAGGCAAGGAGTTGTTATAGATCCCTACCATACACATAAATCCAGAATCTTAAAGGGCAATACCCTCAGTGAAAAGGCAGACCAAAAAATCTAACCACCAACAGAAGGAATTAAAAAGCGCACACACAGAGACAAAAACAAAACAAAACCAACAACAAAAAACCACCACACACACATGCACAAAATACACACACACCCCCCTCCCCAATATGGTCCAAAAAGTCTTAAGCCAAGAGAATAACATAAAGTGGCCTTAGGTTGGTAGCACTCCTGATCCCCCACAAAAAGGGAACATAAATTATGTCTGGAGAAAGGTGCTCTCAAAACAGACCGCCTAATGATTTCCACAGATAAAATTCTGCCAAGTTAAAAATTCAAAATTACAAAGCACATGAGTCACAAGCCACATTAAGCAAAAATCAGCAGAACCAACAGAGAACAGAATTTGATACCTCCCTCTAAGAACTGCAGACAACAGAAAACTAAGACACAGAATATAAGTTTTTTTCACAATGTTCAAAATCCTTAAAGATAGAACTGGAAGCATGAGAAACAAGATGTTTTAAAGGAAGATCAACAGAGCTGAAAAACTAGAGAATAATGGAAAAAAACTAGTGAATGGATTAAACAGAGTAGACTAGACCCACACAGAAAAAATAAACTGGAATCTAAATTTGAAAAAACTAGTCAGAATGGCAGAGAGACAAAGAAATGGAATGTGTAAAACAGAGGCTAAGAAACAGAGAGCAGGGACGCCTGGGTGGCTCAGTCGGTTAAGCTGCTGCCTTCGGCTTGGGTCATGATCCTAGGGTCTTGGGAACAAGTCCTGCATTGGGCTCCTTGTCCGGTAGGAATCCTGCTTCTCTCTCTGCCTCGGCCTGCCACTCTGCCTGTTTGTGCTCTCTCTCTGACAAATAAATAAATAAAATCTTTAGAAAAGAAAGAAAGAAATAGAGAGCAAAGAGGTCCAACATACATACCGGAGTTGCTAAAGAGGAAACAATAGGGAAGAGGTCCTATTTGAGGAAATCATGACTAGAAACTTCAGAGACAAATCACCTACAAAGGACTGTTAATTACATTTGCAGTAGACTTCAAAAGAAAAAAAGTCATAAGACATAGAAATAATAGTGCTGAGAGAGGATAACAGTCAGCCGAGAACTGTAAATCAAACAGAACTATCAAAAGTAAAAACAAAAACAAAAAAATAACTGTCTCACTAAAGAGTTCTATAAATTCATTAAAGAAACTTTTAAAGGATGAATTTCAGAAAATTTTAAATTAGAGGAATGGAAATGGAAGAGGAAAGAAAATGGTATACAAGTAAATAATTTTTAAAATACCATATAAAATAATAGCAATAACAAAAGTAGAAGGTTAAAAAAATGGAACTAAAATCCTGATCAATAATATCACATTAAGATGGAAATGGAGAATGAGAGTTAAAGTGTTTTAAGATCCTTGGATTATTCAGAAGGGGAGAAAGAACTATTGACTTTAGAGTGATAAAACTTCAATCTGATAAACGATTATCCAGAATATATTTTAAATATCACTTAAAAAAAAAAAAAGACAACCTGATCTGTTTATTAGTAAAAGAGCTAAACAGGTACTTCCCAAAAGAGAATGTCCAAATGACCAATAAATGAATGAAATGCCTGTCATCATTAGTCATCGGGGAAATAAAAATTAAAACCATGAGGAGATATGCTATCTACCTATCAGTATGGCTAATATGAAAACAAAAACAAAAAATTGTTAATATTGGCAAGTATTGGCAAGGATGTAGAGCATCTGGAACTCTTCAACAGTACAAATCCTTATGTCAATTAGTACGATTATTGTGGAAAGAATTTAGCATTATCTATGAAAGTTGGACACACACATGCCCTGTAATCTAGCTACACCTCTCCCAGGAATACATTCAACAAATGCATACACACACACACACACACACACACACACAAATATATACGAACACTAAATTTATGTGTGTGTGTGTATACATGTATAAAGAATACTAAAAAATATTCATGGCAAAACTAAAAAAAAAAAAAAAAAGATTTCATTTATTTGAGAGAGAGATAGCAACCATGAGTGGCAGGGAGGGGTAAAGGGAGAGGGAGAAGAAACCTCCCCTCTGAGCAGGAGCCCGACATGGGGACATAGGGCTTGGGGCTAGATCCCAGAACTCTGAGATCATGCCTGAGCAGAAGGCAGACATTTACCCAACTGAGCCATCCAGGCACCCCCAGAATTAATTAAATTTTTTTTTTTTAAAGATTTTATTTATTCATTTGACAGAGAGAGATCACAAGTAGGCAGAGAGGCAGGCAGAGAGAGAGGAAGAGGCAGGCAGAGAGAGAGGAAGAAGCAGGCTTCTGAGCAGAGAGCCCGATGCGGGGCTCGATCCCAGGACCCTGAGATCATGACCTGAGCCAAAGGCAGCGGCTTAACCCGCTGAGCCACCCAGGCGCCCCCCCAGAATTAATTTTTTAACAACCCAAAACGAGAAACATCTGAATGACCATCCACAAAAAGGACAGATTATTTTGTACATTCATAACAAGGAATACACACAATAATCAGATAAACTATTGCTATGATTGCAAAAATATGGATGAATTTCACAGAAAAAAAATGTTGAGCAAAAGCAGCCAGATACAAAAGAGCAGATACTGATTGATTGAATTTATATAATACTCAGAAGCAGACAACACTAACCTATGAAGTGTGCCAAGATTATAGCTACCATTCAAGGAGGAGATAATGCCCAAGAAGGCAGGCACATCAGGGTGTTCCATGTCTTGATCTAGGTGATATTATACTGTGTTCATTTGAACACGCCTGTCAAGCTCTAGCTTATAATTTGTGTACTTTTCCATAGGTCTATTAAACTTATGTTTAGTAGTTTACCTAAAAAAAAAAAAATCAAAATAGTCTACGAGAGAGAGAGTTTTCCTTTTCTTCTGTAACAAGAGCTTATAACTTGATGCTACCTTTTCTGTTGGCTAGGTTAGCTTTCTGGAAAAACTTAAATCCACAGCATTTTCCTAACCTGAACTCTTTAAGAAGTAATCCAAGCTCTCTCACACATGCTGAATTGTATAATTCCTATAAAAAAAGAACAAATTAAGTAACTCATATAATTTTAACTATTCAGCAGGGAGGAATAAATGGAGAGATTCTCAAACAGAATTTAGGTCTCATATCAGTACACTACATACTCCACTTCTTCACATTAACAATAGAGAGAACAGACTGAAACGTACAGTGTAGCTGAGATGACCACAATGTTCAAATACCGGTCCACAGCAATGTTAAGTATTAACACATTCCATTGTCTGACCTACTCAACAGTTTCTCCCATTTTCAGAATGCGCTGTTCTCAGTGAGTAGAAACATTCCCAAATACATTTAAATATAAACTGGGCCTCACAATCATTAAAAAATTAAGACATTGTTCAAAACTAAGTCATTGGGGCACCTGGGTGGCTCAGTAGGTTGAGCCTCTGCCTTAGGCTCAGGTCGTGATCTCAAGGTCCTGGGATCAAGCCCCGCCCCGCATCCATCTCTCTGCTCAGCCGGGAGCCTGCCCCCCACCCCTGCTTTCTCTGACTGCATCTCTGCCTACTTGTGATCTCTGTCAAATAAATAAATAAAATCTTTAAAAACAAAAACAAAAACCTAAGTCATTATGTAAAATAAAAGCAAAAACTGTAATTACTAATGCACAATTAATCAGGAATTCTACCCCACCCACCACATGCTCTCTGCTACGTTAAGATTCTGAAATTCCTATTTGAAACCACCACATGGGGCACCTGGGTGGCTCAGTGGATTAGGAATCAGCCTTCGACTTTGGACTCCTGGGACTGAAACGGCTTCCTGCTCAGCAGGGAGCCTGCTTCTCCCACTCCCTCGCTTGTGCCTGCACTTGTGCCCAAGCGCGCACTCTCTCTCTCTCAAATAAAATAAAATAAAACCAACATATTTCAGTGTTACACACTCCTGCCCTATCGTAAGAATTTTCTGGATTCTTACTGCACAGAAACATTATATTTGTGTTATCTTACTTTTGTTTAACACTGTTTTATCTCATAGTCCAAGAATCTGATAAAGAACGTGACATGAAAATCTATCTGTTGGCAGAATGCGACTTAAGAGCAAAGGCTCAGGGGAAGGATTCCCAGGAAAAAAAAAGTGGAAAATTAAGTCTCATTTACTAACTTACAAAAATTGCTTACTATTCTGAAAATTTTTGTGGTACACTTCATACTTTCAAATATATAAAGAATAGATATGAATTCTCAATAATAAAAAACCTAAGAGCAAGCAGAACTGGGTTCCAGTTCTAGTTCTAACTCTCATTCTAACCCACAGCATTATTTTGGCCAAGGTACTCAGTCTTTCTGGGCCTCAGTTTCCCCAACTACAAATGAGAAGACTGAATGGGATATCAAAGATTTCATACAATGCTAACATTTTATGATGAGTCTGCTGAAGAAAAGTATCACAGACTTTTACATCCATTTACATGGGTGATTATACACCTAGATAAACATGATTCACGCAAAAGAAAAAGCAAATAGTTAATCCTCATTAGTCAGTCTATTTGTTATGGAAGGTCTTTAAGCAAATGGGTATTTTTCCTCTACAAGCGCTTGTATTCCATCTATGTATTTGCTTTTATGTGCCCTGTAGACAAACTCTGTGAAATATAATACCAATTTGCTTCCTTCCTTACAAAAGTAGTTCTTTGAAGGTGCTCTCATTCTAAGTTCCCAAAGGCTTGACTCTACTCACTTCCCTCACTTAGACCTCTCCAAGACCAACCAGCAGTAAGAGGAAAAAAATGCAATCCTTTCTAGGTGGTACTACACCAATAAAAGTGTCACTGAGTAAGTCAGCTCATAAGCCCCTGTTCACTATCTACACTGTAAGGAAGCCATCAACACTACCTGCATCTACCCTGGCTATAGTATGTGGCTTTGCGTGATGAGCCCCCCCCATCTGGAACAATATGGCTTCCACCATTTTTTTTTTTAAATGATTTATTTATTTATTTATTTTAGAAAGAGACTGTGCAAGTGGGGGTGGGAGGAGAAGAACAGGGGGGAGTGGGGAGGTGGGTGGGCAAGAATCTCAAGAGACTGTGCTGAGCAAGGAACCCAACTTGGGGCTGGATCTCAGGAGCCTGAGATCATGACCCAAGCCGAAACCAAAAGTCGGACACCCAACCGACTGGGCCAGCCAGGTGCCCTTGGCTTCATCTTCTTTTTATCTTTCATATTATATAGTACGTCGGGTTTTGTTTTTTTTTTTTTTTAAGATTTTTTATTTGTTTACTTGACAGATCACAGGTAGGCAGAGAGGCAGGCAGGGAGGCAGGCAGAGAGAGAGGGGGAAGCAGGCTCCCGATGCGGGGCTCCATCCCAGGACCCTGGGATCATGACCCGAGCTGAAGGCAGAGGCTTTAACCCACTGAGCCACCCAGGCGCCCCAATATATAGTACATCTTTGAGAGTAATGGACACTAATAGGAGAGACAACTGCATTTTGTGCTAACAGACCTCAGGCTCCATGAATAGCAAAAACGCTGGAAAGACCTTAAAAGGTCATCTAGTCCAATTCTCTCTTTGCACTTGTGAGAATTCAGAGGTCCCTAAGGTCACTACCTAAGGTCACACAAAGCACTTACCTCCTGACTTCAGGCCAGTAGTTATTCCACTCCATCAAAGTTAAAGTTGCTGCTCAGGAGAGAATGTTCAAATTGGAATCCTCTCTTCTATGGAACATGTTATCATTCCTCTGTATCATCAATGAAACATTACACTTCAACTGAGATGTCAAAAACATTTTGAACCTGTCTGACCAATGTCAAAAATGAAGTTGTGCTGATGTACGTAACTTATTAGTGTACTAAACTAAAAGAGACACTAGAGTATAAAATTTCAAGGAAGGAAGGAGCCCTGGGTAATATTGTTCCAGTGGCAATCAAAGATGTTTAAGATGGTTTGATGAAAGAAATAACATCCCGAGGTTCTAAAACTTTGAGAGTAAAATTGTGGGATGGTTAGAATATAGAGCAAATACTTAATTCTTTGTAAAGGAATTATGTGGTTTATAAAAATAAAATAAAATAAAATAAAATAAAACTGCCACTTCAATTATAGCACTAGTCTAAAACATTCAAATGCTCTTGGATCTTCTTTTAAAAATTTATTCAGAGGAGGTTTCTCCTTGTCATTCAGTTTTTGTAGCACACACACCCATGTTTAATTCACTAACTATAACCTAATATTTAACCATTGTTCACATTCTTATCTGGGCACATATCCAACCTCTTCCTCCATGAAACACTAGAATAAACTTTAACATACTAGAAAATTAGAAAAATTAAATGAACAGGAGAGAAAGCAAATGCATTTTCACACAAAGTACAGGATACAGCTGTGATCTGTCAAGCTTAGAGACTATCTCCTTAACTACAACAAAATTACAGGACCCTCCTAAGCTGAACAGGAAGTAGCAATCTAAAAAAACACAAATGTTCCCAAGCCCCAATTCTATTCCCTTCACTTCTCATTTCCAGCACATGCTCACCCTTTGACCAGGCCTGTGTAATACACCCAATTCAAATAGCCCTGATGAGGTGTCAGTAAACCTATGGATGACAAGTATTTTGCAAGTCCAAAGAATAACCTTTAATCATGATGCTCCCAAATAAAAAACCTGTGTTGGCTGAAGAAACAGGTTGTAACGAAAATGACAAAACCTACCTTGGCTCTTAAGAAGTCCATTTTTCTATGTATGATCCTTAGTCTCCCATTTCTGAAAGTTGTTTCTATGGTAGCAAACGATAACTTAAAAAATCCAGAATTTCCCTTTCTATCCTTTGCAGGATACACGTAAACTCATAAACATCAGGCACCTTACCCAGGCCCAGGCTCTCATAATGGAGCTAACATGTGACTTACAGATTATAATTTAAAAAGATAAAAGTCAAGCAAAGAAGCAGCAAGACCATGTTCTAGGCATTAGAAGTCGCATGAGCAAAAGCAGCAGGACATGTGGGACCAACAATAATTTAATAGCATGACAGATCGTTCTTACAACTCCATGTTAAGTCAATTAGCTGGATACTTAGATGTTTATTAGAGGTGCTCCCTTTAAATCAACAAGAGATCATATTCAAAGTGGTAGTTCTACCTACATATAAGAGAGGCTCAAAACAAAGGAAACTGTGATATGCTCAAATGGGTGTGTTTACAGAAGAGAGGAAGTGGTGAGCATTCTAACCAGGAAAACGCTGTAAAAAGCACTTTCAAAATAATACCCCTTTCAATCTTTCGATTATCCCATCTTACCTTTTCAATCAATTGGAGGAAACCAAAGCAGTGTTGCCACAGTTCTCACAAAGTACTATCACCATGGGTCTAACTATAAAAAACAGAGCTAACCCTCAAACCATCTCGGGAAGTCACCAGGTAGTCACCATCTTGTCAATTAGATGGTATATGTTAGAAATGAAAAGAGAAGCTGTACAGAAAAAGCAATAAACGGACATACGGAGCCCGCATCGGGCTCCCTGCTCAGCGGGAAGCCTGCTTCTCCCTCTCCCACTCCCCATGTTTGTGTTCTCCCTCTCGCTGTGTCTCTCTCTGTCAAATAAATAAAATCTTAAAAAAAAAAAAAAGGACATATGGAATAGAGAGAAGGAACTCGTTCTGAGATCTTCCCCTCTCCCACGGTAGGCTCCACAATTTATGAACAGCTGGGAAATTTCCTTTTCACAGGAAAAGGAGGACCTCTTAGTCCCCATTAAAGTGGAAATGATAAAAACTATATCACACAGAAAAAAAAAAGGTGTTTCCTGAAGGGAGGAGACAGTACTGCCTTTATTTGAAAACAACACACACACACACACACACACACACACACACACACACAGGAAAAGCAAAAAACATGCAGACAAGAAGAAGAAAAAAATCCTTTTCAAGAGATAAAAAATAACTAAATCAAGGAAATGTTTTATGGTAGAAGTTAGCCTCAGTGGGGCAATCACTTTGTCCCAGTGGGTGATCTCAAGTACAAACAGACTTAAGGGGAATAATAAAAAAATATTTGCACTTCATATTCATGCAGGGCTGCTTATTGCTATTTTAATAAATACCTTGTTTCAGCTTTTCTTCCACATGCACATAGAAAGAGCCTAATCTGTTTCATCACTAACTTATCACTATTTCATATAATTCAGATTATTTCGAGGTATTAATGCTTGAATGGTTCATTCTTTAAAAGATACTGATTCTTAAGCAAACTCCATTCTACAGAAAGGATTCTGGCAGTGCCTGCTAAGTGTTAGACACCAATTCGCATTAGGCACACAGCGGAGAACAAGTTTCCTGCCCTCAAGGAGCTTATGTTATTCACAATTGAGAAAGACAGCTTTTAAAAATCCCTTTGCCTACTTTCTTTGGCTTTACTGACTAGGCCAGTGGATTTCAAACTTTACAGTTTTTACAGCAAATCAGAATCACATGAGGAGCTTTAAAAAAAAAATTCCAGTACCCAGACTGCACCCCATACCATTTAAATCAGGATCTTGGGGGTAAGACTTGGATATCAGTATTTTTCAAGTTTCCTAGATGACACCAAAGAACAGTGTATCAGAATACTAATGAACTAGATCACTGGTTCTCAACTTTGGGCCTTTGAAGAAATGAAGAATAAAATAAAGAATCCCTAGAAATAGATTCCTCTATCTTCTCCCTATCATACCAATCAAGTCAAAAGGTTCACTGGGGGTACAGGACAGTTTACTCTGTGGGGAGGTGAGAGGTACCTGCTTGCTATTCGCAACAGTACTTTCCCCATTTCTCACCTTAGGCTAATGAATATAATCTCTGCAGAGGGGGCTATCTAGCATGTCATTTCTGCCTCTAGCCTGAGTAATCTAGGCTACACAAAGTGGGGACAGAATAGTCATCCTGAGATATGTGGACACATATGAAACATATAGGGGTGCTTCCATAAATAATAATCAGAGCATAAGATTTTAATTGTTTAAAATATTCTGCTTATATTACTTTTTAAATCTTAGTGTCAAAAAGTCACACTAGTGTTGAAATTAGCAAGAATGGGTTAGGCACCATTACTCAAGTATATGAAGAATCAAATAATCCCATATCAAGATGTTTTGGTTCTCAGTGGGAAAAATACAGGCAGGCATTAGGAAATGCCCTAACTCAAAGGTAAATAGTACTAATGATGTTGTGGAATTAAGGAACATAAACCAAAAAAACTATAAGAAAAAGTAAAGTCCTTTATAGAACAAAATATAGTCCCTTAAATTCCATATTTCTATACAAGTTTATTTACAAAGCAATTTAAATCAACTAGCAAAAGCAAAATGGAACTCAATTTCCCCCCACAAAAGGACATTCCCTGAATTCAAATATACCATTAAAAATTAAAAGTTTAGGGGGTGCCTGGGTGGCTCAGTGGGTTTAAGCCTCTGCCTTTGGCACCGGTCATGATCTCAGGGTTCTGGGATGGAGCCCCACATCAGGCTCTCTGCTCAGCGGGGAGCCTGCTTCCTCCTCTCTCTCTGCCTGCCTCTCTGCCTACTTGCGATCTCTAGCTGTCAAATAAATAAATAAAGCCTTTTAAAAAAAATTAAAAGTTTATGTACAAAACTCTAAAGAATTCCCATTCTGGACCAACACAGGTATGTGACGGATCCCTTCCTTCCTGGTTGTTTTCATCTCACAGATGAATCACAGGTATTTCTCGATATTTATACCATGTGTTGTAATATCCACCATACTGAGTTTTTAGTATACCACTTTTCTCTTCTACATGAGTATTTTATTTTATTTTATTTTTTAAAGATTTTATTTATTTATTTGACAGAGATCACAGGTAGGCAGAGAGGCAGGCAGAGAGAGAGAGGAGGAAGCGGGCTCCCTGCTGAGCAGAGAGCCTGATGCAGGGCTCGATCCCAGGACCCTGGGATCATGACCTGAGCCGAAGGCAGAGGCTTTCACCCACTGAGCCACCCAGGCGCCCCTACATGAGTATTTTAAATGCTTAGAGCATGTCCCATCGTTATGTCCCAAGGATATACTTGAAAAGTATAATCCATGATTAAAAAACAATGTAAAAGTAACATCATACACAAAGAGAAAATACAAAATCCCCATTTCTAAGAAGGCAGAACCATTCATTATAGTGTATTGCTTGTTAATAATACATTTAATGTACTTTAACATGTAATGTTTACATATACAGTTCAATACATGTTACAAAGACTACCTTCCAAGTTTAAAACATCTGTCTCTAATCTATAAAGATTCAGTGGTGAAAAACAAAAACACCTCTTGGTTAAGTAAAAATGCTTTCCTGCATCTTTTTGAAGGAAGGAGAATTTTCCAGAGCAAGTATTAGGGAAAATTACTGGCAATTATATTTGATACATAGCAACGGTGTAATATATTGTTGTCACAGAATATCCAGTTTAAGAAGTGTAAATGGAATGGGTAGGGAAGAGGAGAATTGGGGGTGTGAGGGAAGAATATAAGAGTATCACAGATTTCTTAAGAATCTGTGTCAGAATCTGTGTTATTTATTATAAATAAATAAATAAATACTTGCTGGTTCTCACATTTTCCAGATTTTTATAAATATTTTGTTTATAATATATAATTTATATTTATTGGATTTATATATATAAATTGACCATTAAAGAACCAGTTGTTTAGAAAACATAACATTCAGTCAGGAACAGAAAGTTTACATATGCAGAATGGAAGTAACTCTGATATGCAACTTATTCATGGAACTATGTATTAACATACATTTGAGGTTCATCAGAACTCTTATTGAATTATGTCAGCTCAAGGATTAAGGCTTCCCTTCTAACCCTAAACGTTGGAACTGGGGGAAGGTGACAGTTACGCAGCTAGTCATCTCACTAAGAACACCTGGAATTGTGATGTGATTTGGATTAATGTCCTTACGTACTTATAAAAATCTGTTTGCAATTTAACAGTCTTCAGGTCATAAACTCATATATACTACCACAGGCATTATATTGGTCTGCATGTTCAGTTAGGCCCAAAGCTTTCATAGTGGTTAGCATGGATTTATAGTAAGTGTTCATTTTACCATTACAGTCCCATTCCACTAAGAAAATTGGCACAATGGGCTTTTATGTCATCTAATGAAACATACTGTACAAAGAAAGTCTAGATTAGAAAATGATTACACAGCCCCTAGGTGTATAATGCCTTCTAGGTTACAAAATACTTTTCTATTATTTCATCTTCTGCTCAAAATAACTCTGTAAAATTATACCTCCATTATACAGACTAAAATCCATCAAGGACACAGTTAGTAAATGGCAGAATTAGGATTGGAATCCAAGTTTTTTTTTTTTAATTAATATATTATGTATTAACTTGTTTCAGAAGTATAGGTCTGTGATTCATCAGTCTTACACAGCACCCAGCACGCACCACAACACATACTTCCCCAATGTCCATCACCCAGCCACCTCATCCCTCCCACGCCCTCCCCTTCACCAACCCTCATTTCTTTTTTCTAAGATTCAGAGTCTCTCAAGGTCTGTCTCCCTCCCAGGTTTCATCTTGTTTCATTTTTTTCCTCTCTTCCCCTATGATCCTCTGCCTTGCTCCTTAAATGCCACGTATCAGTCAGATCTTATGATAATTGTCTTTTTCTGACTGACTTATTTCACTTAGCATAATACCCTCTAGTTCCAACCACATTGTTGCAAATGGCAAGATTTCATTTTTTTTGGATGGCTGCTGGAATCCGAGGGTTCTGACATCTGCCGCTTTATTCTTAGGCAGGTGAGCTGCCATACTTTAGTCACTTAAACTTTTAGATTCTTGGTTTTCTTAATTTGGGCTTTTCTTAGACTTATAAAATGAAAAAAAATCATGGAAAACAGTACGTTCTTAATATTGTAAATATTTATAAAGACTCTGGACTTTAGTACTATCCCTTCAGTAACATATTGTGAAATTTGGCCTTTTTTCAGTTTTGTTCTATTGTGATAAAATACATGTTACATAAAATTTACCCCCTTGACCAAATTTATGTTCACTGTACTAAACATTCATAATGCTGTGTATCCATCACTACATCCATCTCCACAGGTCTTTTCATCTTTTAAAACTCAAACTCTATACCTATTAAACAGCAACTACTCAATTTTCCATGCCCCAGTCTCTGGCAACCACCATCAATTTCTGATTACTTGAAGTGTATCATGTAAGTGGAATAATTATAGTATTTGTCTTTTTGTGACCGGCTTATTTCATTGAGCATGTTCCCAAATTTCATTTATGTTGTAGTGTACATTAGAATTCCTCTCCTTTTGGGGCGCCTGGGTGGCTCAGTGGGTTAAGCCGCTGCCTTCGGCTCAGGTCATGATCTCAGGGTCCTGGGATCGAGTCCCGCATCGGGCTCTCTGCTCGGCAGGGAGCCTGCTTCCCTCTCTCTCTCTCTCTCTCTCTCTGCCTGCCTCTCTGTCTACTTGTGATCTCTCTCTGTCAAATAAATAAATAAAATCTTTAAAAAAAAAAAAAGAATTCCTCTCCTTTTTAAGGCTAATGAATATTCCATTGCATATATATACCACATTTTGCATATCCATTCATCTGTCAATGGACACTTGGGGGCAACCCAGATTTCTGATGACTTCTGCCAAACACACAACACTGTATTCAGCACTTAGCCCAAAACATACATATTTAATGTTCAAGTAACACATGCAGTATTTCTGAAATTAAGGTTGTGATAAGCAGTTAGGTGGTATATGAAAAGAATGATCTACCACTGTTTTCGATATCCACACCACAGCTAAATAATTCAGAACCCGGACAAGAAGCTCAGCAGTTCAGTCAAACACTGTGACTGCATCTCCTTGGATGTTTTATCACCATAGCTTATTCCTATTTCTTGTCCTTCTGGTATTTCTTCCAGTTCGTGTCAGTCAAGGAAGATTTCAGCAGCACTAAAACAACAGTTAATATCACTGGGCACTCACTAGATGCTGAAGACTTCATGTGCATTTAAAAACAAGACTATTGTGGAGCACCTGCGTGGCTCAGTCGGTTAAGCTTCTGCCTTTAGCTCAGGTCATGATATCAGGGTTCTGGGACAGTGCTGCATTGGGCTTTCCTACTCAGCTGGTGGTGGGGGTCCTGTTTCTCCCTCTCCCTCTGTAATCACTCTCAAATAAATAAATAAATAAAATCGGGGGAGGGGGGTATATTAGCCCCTAAAAGATTAGCTTCCTTCCAAGGTCTTGAGCTAGTCCTATCCTATTATTTCTATTAATTCTAACTCTAAACCCGGTGCTCCATCCACTACACACATATAATAATACTAGCATTATCTGACAGTACTAAAATATTTTGTGGCTAAGAGTTACAGCTCTTAATCTTGATGCTACACTCTTGATTTCTGATAATTATAAAAATAATACACTCTCATATTTACATACCACTCTCCAGACCTAAGTATTTATCAGAATAACCAGGTATTCTTTCATACATTTTCTCCACATACATAAACATTCTTGTTCACACTTAAAAAATAACTCCTTGTTGGGCTGCCTGGGTGGCTCAGTTAGTTAAGCATCTGCCTGCAGCTCAGGTCATGAATCCAGGGCTCCCCCTGCTCAGTGCGCGCCTCTCCCTCCCCTTCTCCCTCTCCCTCTGCCTGCTACTCCCCCTGCTTGCGCATTCACATGTGCTGTCAAATAAACAAAACCTTAAAAAAGAAAAAAATTCCTTGTATTACATATTCTGTTCTACACCTCAGTTTTTAAATTAACAATTATATAGTGGACATTTTATTCTAAGTCTATATACACAGAATGAAGTCATTCTTCAATGGCTATAGTGTGTAGCCATCCCCCATTTTCAGTTTGTTTTTTTTTAAACCAACTCTTCAATGACGATATCCTATGCATGTGACATAGCCGTATCCATACGCACACTTTTTAGAAGTAGAATGTCAGGTAAATTCCTGGAAATGTAACTGATGGGTCAAAAGGATAAGCACATTTGGTCTCTTATAGATGCGGACAAATTGCCTTCAATGAAATTTGAACTTATTAAAAGTCTCCTTACCAGTGCGTAAATTAGAGTTAATGTTTCTTTCATTCACAACTTCTGTTCCGGGGGAATCTTACCCACTCTTATTTCTATACTCAGTGAAACCAAGAAAACATTAATGCTTAAGGAAAAGGAATCAGTGGTTCTATTAACTTCACAGCAAGATTAGACTGTTAATTTAATTACCAAGTGGTTTTTGTTTTGTTTTGGTTTTTTAGTTCCAATTACTGAGGGTTTTTTTTTTTTTTAGGTTAGTTATAAACAATAACAAGAAATCAAGCTATAAAAACAGATAAACAACTGAAGCACATTCTGTGATATAAACTATACTAATTTAAGTTTATATACAGAAAAAGAACAGTCCAGAATATCAGAGTATATGTACTAGATTTTAATAGAGAATTACTAGAAATACAGACATAAAATATCTCTAAACACCCAACACTGGCCTTAAAGAATCCACAGGACAGCTGATATATTGAGAAATGTTCATTAAAAAGTGAAAAGCTAGGGGCACCTGGGTAGCTCAGTGGGTTAAGCCTCTGCCTTCCGTTCAGGTCATGATCCCAGGGTCCTGGGATCGAGCCCCGCATCGGGCTCTCTGCTCAGCAGGGAGCCTGCTTCCCTTCCTCTCTCTCTGCCTGCCTCTCTGCCTACTTGTGATCTCTCTCTGTCAAATAAATAAAATAAAATCTTTAAAAGAAAGTGAAAAGCTATATTATGTGCCATTATAATTTGCTACAAAAGAAATAATCACATTAAACTCAAGCAGAAATTGGCATTATTTAAATTCACCTACTTTAAAGTAAATGTAAGAGCATCCTTCTTATTACCACTGGACTAAATGCGAAAATGTAGAATGATCACTATGGTATGGTAAATAGTTGAATGTATTTTCCCCCCTTCTGCTATGATCTTATGCTCTCAGCCATCTGGACCGTATTTACTGTACTACTGTACCACTTTCACAATAGCACCTTTCCTATTGTGCTTGCAGTTATTGCCAGGTGCTTTTTTCATTTTCTAAACTAGGTGTTTTGCCCACCTCAGAAAATTACTCTCATTATTTTTTATTAACAGAATATGCTATACGTCCTTACAATATGTTATACATCCTTATGGATGTGGTTTCTTTAGGCTCTAAGGAAATTCCTCTACTCCAACTTCTCCAGCAACGCTGCCTCTGAAAGGGCCCCAGTGCCTCTGTTAATTTTCGGTGTCAACTTGACTGGCCACAGATTGCCCAGATTAAACAGTTACTTCTGGGTGTGTCTGTGAAGATGTCTCTGGATAAGATCAGCAGTAGAGTTGGTGGATTACGTAGATTGCCCTCTCCAATGTGGATGAGCATCATGTAATCTTTTGAAGGCCTGCACAGAACAAAACACAGAGAAAGGAGGAATTCACTTTTTTCTGCCTGAGTTGGAACATTTCATCTCATCTCTTGCCCATTGGCTCTCCTGAATCTCAAGACTTCAGACTTGGACTGAATTATACTGCCAGATTTCCTGGGCTCTGGTTTGCAGATGGCAGATCATGGGACTTCTCAGCCTCCATAATCACATGAGCCAATTCCTCACAATAAACCTCTTCCCCCCCCCCCCACAATAAATCTCTTTTGATAGACAGACAAGTAATCCTATTGGTTGTTCCTCTGGCGGATCCTAACTAACACAGTCCCTTTCATTTGAATCACTTGTCACTTTATTATTAAATATACATATAATGTCTGAAATGTTTTTTAAGCTAAGAAGGATAACCATTCATTTGTTTTTAATATAAGCTATTTGTCAAAACAGCCATGCAAAGCAGCAGCCTGCACTTTACCCTGCCTCGGGAAGCTAACTGTTTTACCCTACACATCTGATATCACAGACCATTAGAATGAAGCAGATATTCTACGAGCAGTGACTCTTTCTTGCTTTCCTTAAGAGGGAGATGCCCTTAGCTCTTACCCATTTTCCAGGCTGATAAAGAGGTTCTATAAAAGATCTCTCTATAAAAACACATTGTTGGTATATTTTAAACTTTTTGGTATACTTGTAAGTAATACTGCATACTATGAAACATCTTAAAGTACAAAAAAAGTGAAACTGTACAAAGGAGTCTACACAATGAAGTTAGTCCTCCTTCCAACCTTGAAACCCTTTCTAGAATAGATATATGTACAACATTTGTCCTTCTGTACCTGGCTTATTTCTCTTAGCATATTGTTCTCAAGGTTTATCCAGGTTGTAGCATGTATCAGAATCTCATTCCTCTTAAAGGCTGGTTTATATTCCATTGTATGTATGTATGTATCAGATTTGTTTATCCATTTATCTGTCACTGCAGACTTCCATCCTTTGGCCATTGTGAGTAATGCTGCTATGAATACTGGTGTACAAGTTTGTAAAACTGAACCCCTGCTTTCAATTCTTTAAGGTATATACCTAGAAGTGGAATTGCTGGATCATATGGTACTTTTATGTTCAAGTTTCTGAGGAACTGAAACTGTTTTTGACAGCAGCTGTACCATTTTACATTATCACCAGCAATTTCCAATTTTTCCAATATAAATAGAATATAAATAACAAGTGTTATTTACCGTTTTTAATAACAGCCATCTTAATGGGCATGAAGTGGTATCTCATGGTTTTCATTTGCATTTCCCTAATGATTAGCAGCAAGCATCTTTTCATGTGTTTACTGGCCATATGTGTATATTCTTTGGAGAAATGTCTATTCGAGTCCTATTTTTACCCATTTTTTTAATTGGGTTGTCTTGAGTTGTAGTTCTTCATATATTCTGGATATTGATTACTTACCAGATACATAATTTGCAAATATTTTCTCCCATCCTACAAATATTTCACTCTTGATAGTATTTTGTAACGTACGAAAAAGTTAATTTTTATAAAGGCCAATATATCTATTTTTTTCTTCTGTTGTCTGTGCTTTTGGTGTCATATCCAAGAAATCACTATCAAATCCAATGTCATGAAGAACTCCGCCTATGTCTTCTTTGAAGAATGTTATGGCTTTAGCTCTTAGTTTAAGTCTTTGGTTCATTTTCAGTTATTTTTTATATATAGTATTTTCCATTTATCTGTGGGGGATACATTCCAGTGGATGCCTGAAACTGCAAACAGTACTGAACCTTATATGTACTATGTTATTTCCTATACATACACACCTATGATAAAACTGAATCTATAAATTAGGTACAGTAAGATTAACAATTTACTAATAAAACACAATTATAATATACTGTAATAAAAGTTACATGAATGTGGTCTCCCACTCTCTTTCAAAAATATCTTATTGTACTAGTCTTCTATTGTATTTACTCCTCTTATTGTGATGATGTGAGATGATAAAATGCCTACATGACGTGAAGAAATGAGATAAATGACACAGGCAATGAACCACAGTGTTAGGTTACTACTGGCTTTCTGACCAGCCAGCCAGGCTTCTGGACTATGGTTGACCATAACTAAAACCCCAGAAAGCAAAAGTGAGTAAGGGGTGGGGGTCAGGACTACCATATGGTGTAAGGGTTTACTTCATTCTTCTGCTTGAGGAGATCCAGTTCTCTCAGTATCATTTGTTGAAAAAGATTGTCCTTTCCTTATGAAATGTTATTGGCACCCTTGTAAAGAGTTGACCATATACATGCAAGGGTTAATTTCTGGGACACTATTAATTCTGATAGTGCCAAATTGCTCTCCAAAGTGTATATACCAATTTACACTCCTGCTAATACATGAGGACTCATATTCCATATTATCCAGAGATGTTTTGTTTTTTTTTGTTGTTGTTGTTGTTGTTTTTTAATTTATTTGTCAGAGAGAGAGGGAGAGAGAGTGAGCACAGGCGGACAGAATGGCAGGCAGAGGCAGAGGGAGAAGCAGGCTCCCCGCCAAGCAAGGAGCCCGATGTGGGACTCGATCCCAGGACGCTGGGACCATGACCCGAGCCGAAAGCAGCTGCTCAACCAACTGAGCCACCCAGGCATCCCCAGAGATGTTTTTGAAAGCAATAAAATATGACTTGAGACAATCTATTTCATATCATTCTTTTTTTTTTCTTTAAAAAAGAAAAATTTATTTCTTCATGTAACAGAGAGAGAGATCACAAGTAGGCAGAGAAGCAGGCAGAGAGAGAGGGGGAAGTAGGCTCCCTGCTGAGCAGAGAGCTCAATGTGGGGGGGGGGGGGGGGCTCGATCCCAGGACCCTGAGATCATGACCTGAGCCGAAGGCAGAGGCTTAACCCACTGAGCCAGCCAGGTACCCCATTTCATATCATTCTTAAGTATTTTAATAAGTTTATAAATATCATACTTAGGTAAGTATTTTTGTAAAATGTTTTTCAAATGGGGTGTGGTTCTCATTAACTGAATATAATTTTAAAACATACTCATTTTTACCTTACCACTCCAAGATACTTCCCAAGATGTTCTTTGGGGAATCATACAAAACTACTTTTTTAGAGAGAAATCACTGGAATTTAAAATGTTTATTCAGGGGCGACTGGATGGTTCAGTGGGTTGGGGCCTCTGCCTTCGGCTCGGGTCATGATCCGAGGGTCCTGGGATGGAGCCCCACATCGAGCTCTCTGCTCCGCGGGGAGCCTGCTTCCTCCTCTCTCTCTGCCTGCCTCTCTGCCTACTTGTGATCTCTGTCGTCAAATAAATAAATAAAATCTTTAAAATAAAATAAAATAAAATGTTTATCATTTCTTCTTCTAAGAGGCTAATTCACTAACTTTTTGCTCTGCAACTGAGTCTTTTTCCTACAGTTGTCTTTTCTGATTTTCCCAAAGATCAACAATAAATAGCATAACAAGAGTTTCTCTCCATTGTCCCCAAAATACAAATTAAAGATTCAAAGAATAAATAAATATTAAAAGATAGGGTTTGTACAAATTCTCATTTGTAAAATGGTTAACCATGGATCCATATAAAAACGAGGTCTCTACCCACAGATATTCTGATTTAGAATGGAATGGGACCCAGATACGTAGACTTGTAAAACGCTAGAATCTGATCCTAATATATGTCCCTGCTTAAGAACCACCAGAACTCATTTGATATGACAACTGTATGCAGTAATTCTGTGTTACACTGTGCATTTATAGATGACCAACTTGAGGCTAAAGTAGCCCAAGGTCATGTAAAAGACTCCAAGTCCCACAACTATATAAACTCATAAACTTAGACAAAACTGTCTAAGCCCAATATTACTTACAAGGTTGCAAAAGTATGTTAATTTGGTAAATGTCCTTTTTAGATTTTAAGTTACCTTTTCAGATTTTAAACAGATAAATGGTCAACAACAGAAGACTCTTAATACTGCCCTAAAAGTAAATACTACATAATGAACAACACAGTTAGCTACTGTGAACTAGCTATCCTTATTATTCTGGAACATTAGGAAAGCATATATCACCAAGTAATCGCTGGATTTGAATCCCATGCTCTTACGACTACTGTTTTCCAACTAACCAACACATGAAAAAACTTCACTGTAGATGGGAGTTGATGTTTTTCAAAGCTTTTGATGCCTTGTCCCTAGAATTATATAAAGAGATAAAATTTATACAGGTTCTTGATATAACTAATAGCTCAAAAAGGCTAAGTAGCAACAAAGGGCCCTAAAAACAATCTATACTTCCACCATCAGGAACAAAGTCCTGGTGGAAACATCAGCATCAGCACTCTATTTCAAACTCCACTGGAAAAAGTCCTCAAGGAAAGCAATCTGCTATGTCCCTCTGCTCTTTCTCAGGCCAGAGAGTGTTTCACAGTAGGTTTCCATCCGCGAGACTGCAGGCAAAATCCAATCCTCACTGAATGCACACAGCAAACTACTTTGAGGCATGACGATACCATACCCCCCACCCATACACACACAATGAATATTATAAGTACAGCATTTTTAGAAAATAGCATTTGATAAGTAAAGTTATCTAGTTCCAAAGTATAAATCACAATCACTTTCCATTTTTAATTAAGAGGTCATTATTTTTCTAATTTCATGGAAAAAATCTGAAGACTTCACTACTTATTGTTCTGATGTATTACTACTTCTGCAGTTTACAAATTTTATTGTGAAGGAGTATACTTGTTCCCCTCTCCATGACATTACTAACTATCCCCGAAATAAAAATTTCATTAGTATTACTTATCAGCTGGGGATGTTCTGTGGATATTTTTAATGTTCTGAAGCTCGTGTTACACAGAGGGCAGTACCTTTGTTAGACTGTAACACAAAACTTGTCTGATTCAGTGTGGAAATACTTCTGGGTTCCTTGCCAGTTCATTCTCTCAAATATCATGAATACATGCAAAACATATAAATATAAAAATGTATAAAATATATGCAAAATACATCAATCAAGTATGACATTCTGTAAAAACAAATATAAAATATATGACTCTTACTGTGAAGGAGCCAATGGTCTAATAGGCCAGAAGATACAGTAATACAAAATCACAAATTCTCACATAAGGTTTCCCAAAGGATATAAACAAAGTATAAAATTAGTTTATAGAACCAGAAGTTTCCTTTTCCTGCTGTTTAACAAATTTCATCATACCAGACTCGTGAAAATATCCTCCCTAATTCTCTCCTTCTTCCCAAACCAATAATAATCACTCCTTCCTCTGAGCTACCATAGATCCGGATCTGTACCTTCTTACCACCTCGTACTTTATACTGCAGTTTTTTAAGTACACAGCATATCTTCCCCAAGTGACGCAACATTTCTTGAGACAATCTGTTTCTGATTTATCTTTGTATCCTCTCCTGTTTCATACCAGCAAGAATTAAAATATTTACTGAATGAAGAATTTAGAACTCCTATATAATATGAAAATAGCATCTTAGTTTCAAGGGATTAATGTGGCTCTTAAAATTTCTCAATCTAGGGGCGCCTGGGTGGCTCAGTGTGTTAATGCCTCTGCCTTCAGCTCAGGTCATGATCCCAGGGTCCTGGGATAGAGCCTTGCATGGGGCTCTATACTTGGCAGGGAGCCTGCTTCCCTTCCTCTCTCTCTGCCTACTTGTGATCTCTGTCAAATAAATAAATAAAATGTTTAAAAAAAAAAATTCCCAATCTACTCTTGGGAAAACTTATTTCGTGGAAACCTATGGTTCCAAAGATGTTATTTTCTTCCCCCTGAAAGAAAGGTTTCTTTTTACCATGTCATTCTTCCTGAGCTATTCATCCTCGGTTGCAACATAAAAATTAAAAAGCAGACTAGGTAATATTAACCATAAAAGTGGAGTAACAGCAAATGGGCGAGTGAAGTATCTAGAAAGTTTTCAAATGCAATTTACACAGTAAAGTCCTAAGAAAAAGACTAGCTATACTTAATAAGTAGGGTTATTAGAAAAAACTTAAGGGGGGGGACTCAATTTCTTTACATGATAATATTACGACTTTCTCTAAAAACTAATTCATATATAGCTTAAAAATATGCATTTTTCTCAAAAATATAAATGTGCAAATTTTTCAAGTTCCTATTACATGATTTTAAAATATCAAAAAAGTTTGATGATACATCTTGCTTTCAGTGCTTAAAATTATTTAAAAAAAAAACCAAACAAACCCAACTCATCTGGATTTAAAGGCTAAGACTACCTAAAGAAAAGTTACAAATACTACAAGAGAAAAGAGGAAGAAGAGCAGGAAGAGAAATTCACCTGTAAAGAGGAAGCGGTTCAATGGAAAAGTGGACTGATGCAACAATTACACAGATTAAGGTCTCCAGCACGCAATCCAAATACAAACAAAATTACTATGTCTTCCCCTAGGCTATTCCACAGCCTGGAAATAAGTTTTTTAAAAGAAACATTCTTTTTTTTTTTTAATAATTTTTTAAAAGGTTTTTATTTATTTATTTGACAGAGAGAGACACAGTGAGAGAGGGAACACAAGCAGGGGGAGCAGGAGAGGAAGAAGCAGGCTTCCTGCTGAGCAAGGGGCCCAATGTGTTCTCCATCCCAGGATCCTGGGATCATGACCTGAGTCAAAGGCAGACACTTAACGACTGAGCCACCAGGTGCCCCTAAATCAACATTCTTGACCACTGAACCAATATTAATCATTATTGGCCTAGTGGATGCAGTTTGCCAAAAAGCTAAAATATAAGACAGTTCATGAAAAACAAAAGGTGACCTACTAAAACTTCCAAGTAAAATATGTAGTCTTTTTTCTCAAAATTTTAATAACTAGATTAACTTTAATTTAAAATCTCTAGTATAATTTTAGACAAAGAAAAAAATCAAATTATTTCATCATTAGTGGTAGTTTTCTTATAAAATAACTAGATGATGGAAATTGTTGAAGTAGTACTTTTTTGTAATTCTCAAGAGAATGAGATTTGGCTCCAGAGTCTAAGAAGTGAAATAAAAAAAGGATGGAAAAAAGTATCAAAGCAAACTCCATTATAAGATTATTATTATTGGGGCACTTGAATGGCTCAGTGGGTTAAAGCCTCTGCCTTAGGCTCAGGGAGCCTGCTTCCCCTGCCACCTCTGCCTGCCTCTGCCTACTTGTGATCTGTCAAATAAATAAATAAAATCTTTTTAAAAAAAGATTATTATTAATATCGTATTAGTGTGCTAATTCTAAACTAAAATCCACATTTCCATGTCATTCCAGAATATTTCCTGATTTAAGAAATAGTATTTTAATTGAAATGAACTGTATTTCCCCTTTTTAAAGCATGAGGGTTCACCTAACATATACGTTGATTAACATTCCAAGTCACTTGGGCAAGACTGACTTTCACAAATACACTGCTATGAACAAAACCACTTTGGCACTAACCAAACCTCCTGAATGCCTGTGCTCTTTTGTCACCTCTGGCTGTCTCACTGCCACTGACCTCACGGCCTCCCTCCCAAGAATACAGAATGTTAGTTTAAAATAACTGTTATTTAATATAGTTGTTTAAAATCATCGTGTTTTTCTTAATGTGCTTGTCCAGAGAATAGGAAGCTGTTTTCTAATTATGGCAAGCTCTGATATAAACAATAATGCCTCTAAAAAGACAACACTATTTATAAACTACTATGGAATTCCTTACCTACAATTACCAACTGGCAAAGTACAGTTCCAAAGAATGAGTCCTCCTTTTGCAACACAATGTCAAAATCTTTGGGGAGGAGATTTTTTTAGATAAGAAATTTAACACAAGGTCCAAGAGATTCCATGGATAAACTTCAGAAAAATTAATCTGGGATCTCTCAAATTAAAAACAAAAAATTATGTGTGTATTCTGGGTGAGTCCATAGCTTTGATCAGATTCTTTTTTTTTTTTTTTTTTTAATCTGACAGACAGAGATCACAAGTAGGCAGAGGTAGGCAGAGAGAGAGAGAGGAGGAAGCAGGCTCCCCATCGGAGACCATGACCCAAGCCAAAGGCAGAGGCCCAACCCACTGAGCCACCCAGGCGCCCCTTTGATCAGATTCTCAAAGCGGCCTGTGACTCCTACTAAAGTTTTGAAAGTGATCTAACTAGATCATGGGTTTTAAGTCTGGTTTCATTTGTACATGCCTATCAGCTGTGAGGTATCTATCACAAGTAACTAATTTTGAGATTAAGTACCCAAGTTTGTGAAATATCTGTTTTGAAATATATAATGGAACAGTCCCAAAGTTACCTTTATATATATTTTTTCTACTATATCCTATATTTAATGTATTCAAGTATCACCTTCCTGGCAATTCTGTTGTTATGCTTCACATTAACACTCAACTATTAATTTTTCTTTTATTATTCCATGCCATCTGAGATGTCTGCTTTTTTTTTTTAATTTATTTTTTTATAAACTTATAACGTATTATTAGCCCCACGGGTACAGGTCTGTGAATCGCCAGGTTTACACACTCCACAGCACTCACCATAGTACATACCCTCCCCAATGTCCATCACCCAACCACCCTCTCTCAACTGCCCCCCTCCCCCGCAACCCTCAGTTTGTTTTGTGAGATTAAGAGTCTCTTATGGTTTGTCTCCCTCCCGATCCCATCTTGTTTCATTTATACTTTTCCTACCCCCCAAACCCCCCACGTTGCATCTCTGCTTCCTCATATCAGGCCAAAGTTACCTTTATATTAATATAAGTTTCATTTACTTGCATTTCTTGTATGACAGAGGCAGAAAGAGCCCATAAGTCAGAGTACATCCATGGAAATGTGCTATGCATGTGAATTCCGTTATATGTAATCCAGCAAAAAAAGCGCGAGAATCTCTGATTTGAACCACGCCACCCTCATTTTATAGATGAACAAATGTAGGCTCAGAGATTAAATGCCTTGTTCAGTCACAGAGGAGTCCTGGAACTTCAGTGAATGTAATCTCAAGCAGTGCTGGGATTAGAATGAATGCCTACACTGGTATTTTCTGAAGAGTGGCTATAAAAAAACAATTTTATACCTTGGTATTCAATAAAGTTCCATCGTTGGAATACTTCTCTCACTCTGTACATTCACCTTGGACAACCTCATTTGCCTCCCAGAACTTCAACTATCATTTCTCCTAATTCACAAATCTGTATTTCCAGTATCGTCAAACTTCTTGCTTGTAGCTCTGGATATATATATGTCCAAATGCTCACTTTCCATCTCCTACTGCTATGCAAGTTTCTCAACCTTTACATGTTAAAAAATCAAACTCATATTACCAGCACTTTCTTCAATGGGGAGGGGAAGAAGAGGGAAGAGATCTTCCATCCCAGTTTTTTTTTCTCTATGCCAAAAACTTGTTTTGTTTTTTTTTAACCAGACTTTTACCTCCCATATCCAGATAGTAACCATTCCTTCTGATTTTGGTATTTTTCCTGTCCATCCAAAAGTAGAAGTCTCTTCCTCTCCATCCCTAGGACTACTGGTTTATTTTAGGCACTTTCTCTCTCTCTCTCTCTCTCAGGGAATACTATAACAATCCTTTTTGTCTTCGACCCTTTATCCCTTCATCTACTTTCAATACTGCTGCCCAAATGAGATTTAAAAAAAAACAAATCTCACCACATCATTCCATGTCCTATAAATCCTTCAGTGGCACCCCGTTATTGAAGAATAAAGTCCAAATTCTTCAACATGGTATGTAAATGTCTCCATGATATAATCTCTGCTATAAAACTACTATCTGCTTTATACTACAAAGGAATAATGAGTACTTAAATTTGCGGTTAACTACTAATTATGGATAACCATTTACAAATTTCTGTGCAAGTATACATATATTAATTGGTATACATATTAACTGGTTAAATTGTGTATGTGCTGTGTAATCCTGCCAGTGCAATTTGTTCAGTCATGTTTCAGGTAAGCTGGCTCATTAATCACCTCTTGGTCTCGGCAAAAGTTTTACATCATGTAGGAAAAACTAGTAAGAAAAGAGGGCTTCTGAAACAGTCCATAACAGGGGATGGCAGGCTTTGATGGAGACAGCAGCAGCGTGAGGGAGGAAATGGACAGAAGGAAAAGACTCAAAAATTTCCTAGTCTAAAAAAAACCAGTGGCAATCAAAATTAGCTGCTGTAGCAGCAGCAGCACCTTGGAAACTTGTTAGAAATGCAAATTACTGGGCCTTACTCCAGACCTACAGCTTTAGAAAGTGTAGGGTGTGGCCAGGCAAGCCAGGTTTAACAAGCCCTCCAGGGACTTCCCGGAGCGCACTAAAGTCAGAGAACCACTAACATAAAGGGATCCTGCTGACTGGCAGCGAGAGCAACAGTCCCACTACAGGGAGCGGAGATAGAGCCACAAGTGCAGTTCCTGTTTAGTCAGCTGGTCTCACTTGGCTTTAAAGCTTCTGATCCCCCGTCTGTTGCCGAACAGTTGCAGTGGAGAATTAGCACTCTAATCTTTAGAATTCCTCACCAAGTAGTATCTTTTAGAATAAAAACTGTTCATATTAGTCTACTCTTTATTACCTGTAACTTCTTTAAAACATGGGATGCCGACAGGGTGGGGCTGGGGATGGAGGTGGAAAGGGAGTATCCAGGAAGAAGAGTTACTAGCATCAAGGACGTACTGAGGGGATGGACTCACTGAAGAAAGCAACCCTATGGATGAGATAAAGTACCTTTTGTTCCACAAGAGTAAGTGTAAGGATCTCATACTAATATAACACACAAGGAAAAAAATGTTTATTTTATATTTTGGTAGAAAAGAATCCCTCCCTTAAATCCATCTGGGGTTTGACAGTCTAGTCATAAACACTACTTAGCATTAAATATGCCATTTTTAGTTATTCAGCAAATGGCAAGCCAAAGCTAACAGACACGCGGTCTTCCAAATACAACTGAAAATAAAATATTATCTCATGGTTTGGTTTGGCAGTTAACGGTAAGAACCGCATTTATACATTACACGTCCCAACCTGAAACACGGCTGGCTAAACTTTTTTAGTTTAACTGAATTTATGCACTGGCTCACAATTAGAAGAGTGAATATATTTAGTATTTTCTATTACTCACAATAGGACACAATTTTCCAACCTGGGGATGATTCAAGAACCACATTTAACTGTAACATTAAAATAAATAAATAAATAAAAACCTCAAATATCATGTTTAAGGAATTCATGGAAAGCAAAAAAATGCCTAAAATCCTTGATATATATTCAAGTTAGAGAATATAAATAGTAGGCTCTGGTACAGAGAAGTAATTTGTTTATCCTCAGAGTGCCACTGTCTTACTTGATAGCCTTAAAACCTCGTTTCACAGAATTACATGGCAGTATCTTCAGTTATTGAAATCTTTGGTTTTCCTTTCAGTTCAAATGAAAACAGCCTATTGCCACTAAAACATCTCTTTACTAGTTGAACCTAAAACAATTTTATTTTACTGTTGAAAAAAATATATAAATTAGAAAATAGCTTGTTAGAGAAATTATCTGGCCTATCAAAGGTCAATTTAGGGCACCTGGGTGGCTCAGTGGGTTAAGCCACTGCTTCGGCTCAGGTCATGATCTCAGGGTCCTGGAATCGAGTCCCACATCTTACTCTCTGCTCAGCAGGGAGCCTGCTTCCCTCTTTCTCTCTGCCTGCCTCTCTGCCTACTTGTGATCGCTGTCAAATAAATAAATAAAATCTTTAAAAAAAAGTAAATGTAAATTTTTAAATGTAAGAAAAGTTATATTCACAAAAAGCATCAATATGCCCCCAAAAGATAGTATCAGTTTAAAGACATATCCTATGGAAATGAACATTTCTATGTAAAACTGTGTTATAATACTGGTTTTAAAATGAAACTTACAAGCATTGTATCTCCCAACCCAAGATACCCGTAACGGTCAAATAAAATAATTGTGATTTTAGTTTAAAAAAAAAAGTAATCACAAAAATTCCAAAATCTGCTAACACATAACTTTAAGGGCTTTGTTTTCCCCCAAGTACATTCTAAGAAACAGAGTTCCACAGGATATTAATACATTTTATTAGCGTGACTGATATGTCACTCTAATATCCAGTTAGTCTGGTCTATGGGACATTTAATTTGAAATACACTGAGGGTTTTTTAAGATTTTATTGGACATACAGAGAGAGAGATCACAAGTGGGCAGAGAGGTAGGTGGGGAGTGGGGAGGGAAAGAGGCTCCCTACCAAGCAGAGAGCCAGATGTGGGGCTCAATTCCAGGACTCTGAGACCATAACCTGAGCCGAAGGCAGAGATTTAACCCACTGAGCCACCCAGGCGCCCCTGTTTTGTTTTGTCTTAAAGATAAACTCAGTACCTGGCAATATTTCTCAGGCTCTGCTATGCTAATGTGCATTATGAACCTTTAAGAGTAAAGAAAGTATTTTTCCAAACATATTTGAAACTATTTCTCCTGGGTAATCTCTTGAAACTACAGAACACTGTGTGGGAAATGTTACCCTGGGGCATGAGGCTTCCAATATGAAAATGACAAAGTATTAGAATTATATGGGGTTAATTTTGAGGTTAAGAAGGATCCATATTAGTTCTTCAGATCTAAACTCCTACGGTGTTTGAATTTGTTGTCATCTGTGCCAAGTGGTCTTTGATTCAGCCTATCTACCTGCTCACCTTAATGGAGTATTAGTTCTGAGCTAATTCTATACAGAAACTTGCCTAAATATATTAGGCTTAATTCATCTGTATTCAGGATCTTTCTTGTTCACAAGAGATTAAGAGGGAAGCAATTATGAATGCAGGAAATTTTCAAAATAGAAATGAAAAATATAATACAAAGAGATTACTGTCACTGTTCTTCATTATTTACAAAATGCATTTAGTATTTGCACTATATGTTACAATGTTTGTACTATATACATTTTAACATAGCACATGCAAATTTAAAATTAAAAATTAACATATTTTTAACAATATTTCAAGAATACTGCTGCTGCTATGAATTCCCCAGAAACGGGCTCATCTGATTAGTACAACTGATCTGCCAGCTGGATGGATCCCAAGTAAATTTCAAACTGGCATTTGGCAAAATATCCCTGTACCCAGCATTTTACACAGAACATAAATTAAAGATGCACTCTAGAATTGCCCTGAGAACCAAGCAATTGTAGAGTAACATGAATATATTCAACTTATCCTTTTTATGCTAAATTTGCTAGCTGAGCAGTTTAAATAATACTTAAAATTCTGTGCCTGAATTCTGCTTACATTGATTCTGTATTAGTTCGTTGGCATCTAACACTGGATTAGGAGAGACTGCCATCTGGTAGTTATAGCAACCTTTTACTAACTTGGTCGGAAGTTGAAGACCGTGAGCCTCAAAGAAATGCAAACCAGGTTTACTACTATGAATATATCAAAACCTTTTTTTATTTTAAATAGTCATTCAATAGGGCCTTTCATTTTAGAGAAACACCGTGTGTGCTTGCATGCTCACACATTATATAATCAACTTACAAAGGTCTAGTTTTAAAGGGGTTAAAGGGGTGATTAAATAAGCAATTAGGTCCACACTCCCTTCACCCACAAGGCTGCCACTGTCCCTTTGATAAAGCCTAGGGATGAGAGCCAAATTGCCCTATTTAAATTGGCCATTTAACTCTAACCTCCCTTAATCACATGGGGGTACATATTTTTTTCCTCTGAAAGAAATTTCAGGTGAGCAATACTTCAGATGAAGTAAGTAACAGTATAAAAACAGTAACAACATGTATAGAGCATATGAGCACACAGTAAAGGTTTTCAAATTCATCACGATCTTATTATATCATGAAGGAACTCCAGAGAGGTAGTACAATGATTATCTTCTACTCTATAATTTCCTAAGGTTATCCTAGTTATGGAAATGGTAGAGCAGGGAAAAATCTAATCCACATTATCTAGTTAGAAATTTTATTTTCTTCTTAACTATATCACAGCTTCTTTCCTGAAATAGTATTTTACAACTTTACACTTCACATGGTTTTTAGTATATAAATGTGTGTGTGTGTGTGTGTGTGTGTGTGTATAAAAAGGCTTTCACTATGAACTTGTCCAAACTTCCCTGCAGCCCAGCTTGTCTAGTTTTACTCCTTGAACCTCTTTGTTCTTCCTTTGCTCTCCATATCTTCCCAAAGTCACCCACACTTGCTTGAGCCTGAATGAAAGCAGCAGTGTGTAAATGCAGAATCCAGCCATTCGGGGCACTCACAAATTGTGATTACATCTACTCCAATTTACAGACTAGCATGCCAACACATGGACTATTTCCCCATGCTCTCATTCTAAATGCAACAATGTCAAGGACATAGCCATTAAGAGATGACCTAGGATTATTCAAGACTTATCCAGCTCAATACGCTTATTCTATCCCATTATTTTACTTCAACCCTCTTTGTCTATAAAAAGCCCTTTCCTTATATGGTCAGTCTTTGAAGTCTCAGATTTGATATTCCTGGCATTTAGAGAAGGAGACTCTTCTCTATCTCTTCTTGAAGGCATCTGAAACATTCTTTGCTGACTGATTTTCAAGGTGGGAGAAATGTTCTTTCACAGGAGGCTTTTAGATTATTGATCCTGCTCAACAGGCTGTCACTAAGCTTAAGTCTCTTCATTATGTTTGAGCCATTCACTAGGTACTAGCACAGGGAAACAGGGAGGGGCATTCAAGTTGTTAGCCCCCCCCCCCAAAAAAAGGATCATCTAACACCATTTGGTAAGAGACCCCTTTATATGCAGCATTCTGTTTCATTCTAAAGGACTGTCACATAGTTAACAGAAAACACAAACGAGAGCATAATATAGCAGAAAGAACAATGGCCCTAGAATCAGACATACAAGGGTTGGAAATCTTGATTCTGCTACTTGCTAGCTGACCCAGGGAGAAGTCAGAATGTATCTGAATCTCTTTCTTCAGTTTATAGTGTCAAACTCAAAGAACTGATGTGAGGATTCAAGATTTTATGTGAAGTACCTGGCCCGGTATCTAGTATATGGCAGGTACCCAATAAACAGTAGCAATTAAAAAGTTGTTTTTTAAATCACCTGTCTTCAAGAAGAAGCTAGTCAAGAGTTAGTAATCACTAGAGGCAGTAGGCAGAGTAACTTAAAAAAAAAATGTATTTCAACAACAACAACAACAACAAAAAATTATATATATATATATATAATATATATATATATATCTCCTAGATTGGGAGTTAGAGGAGAGGTAGTAGCTGCTTGTGGGCAACAGTTCTCAAAAGAGCACTGTAATACAAAGTGGCTCAGCCAAGTTGGCTGGAATAGCTACAGCTAAGGCTTTCTAAGGGAGCATTTCCCCGAACCTCTAACAAGCTCCTAACAGAAAGAATACAACATAAATTCTCTTATCTTTTTAACAGTATTTTCTAGTAGAAACTTAGTGTAAGCCACGGCTGTTTTTAAATATTCTAGTAGTTGCATTTAAAAAAAAAGGTGAAATTAATTTTAATAGTTCTTTTAACATAATATATCAAATTATTTCAACATAAATATTAAAAATTGACTTATTTTTCCTTGTAGTAAATCTTAGAAATTTAGTATATATTTTACACATAACATCTCAATTAAATCCTCCTACATTTCAAATGTTCAGTAGCCACATGTAGCTAGTATACTGAACAGTGGGTTCGTATCTGAACAGTTCAATGGTTCAACATATTGAACAGTGAATCCTTGCATCAAGCCTGTGCCCAGGCCAACTCTGCCCTCATCCTTGTTGTTCTACTATTCTACTAGGGACCCTAAAAGCCTTGTTAGAAGATCTCACTTTCAAAATGTAAACATCAGCTGGCATTTCAACAGGGATTATGTGACACAAATTAGCTACCTGGGAAGTCAAGAAGGAAAACTAAAAGGGGGGTGCAATGAAGGGAATCTTAAGGAAACCAAAGACATGTTTTGTGTAGATCACAGGTTAGCTCAGACCAATGCCACTTAAAATCACCTCACAAATCCCTTCTAGGTTGTCAAACCCCAGTTACTATAATAAGATACCTGTGTATCAAAAGCTGGCACAGTCAGCCATGACAAACAAATACACAGTATATAACTAGTAACAGCTGCTGGGAGCTGTTAAGACATTGGTAGAGGAACTTCAACCGTATCAATCAACACCATTTCTCCATTACCCATTAGTAGAGTCATTCCAATCAGGCCAGCACCTTTAAAACGCCACAAACCTGAAAGAACTTTTAGTAAATAAGACCTCTGTAAGGGGTCATTAGAGTAATGTACAAGTCTGAACAATTTTTAAATGTTGATAAATAATTCTTTCTTCCTGAGGTATTGTGATAATTCATGCATTTGGACAATTATGCCTTCCGTTAAGTTTGTTTAAAGTTCAACTCTAACTGTAAACAACTTTCAATCAGGTAAGAATAGTCTGTGTCATATGGTTTTGCTTTTTTGCAATTCAAAAAGTCTTTCAAAGTATGTAATGTAAAGTGCAACCAGATGCTGTTGGCAAAGAACCGGATTTTCAAATGTGACCGATTTCCAAGAACATTACCACATTGGGTGTAGGCCACATTGGGTGAGTATAAAGCTTTGAAGAGTTCATATCTAATCACCTATTTAGAACTCTCCATGCTTTCCCACATTTCAGTGATGTTTCAAATTTTCAGAGTAAATTTCTCAAAATGCAGAGCAAATCACAAATACATGTATGATATAAAAACTGTCTCCTCCTAAATAGACTCAGAACACACCATACAGATAATGTATCATAAAAAACTCCCATTCTATCCAAATATACAAATTGATGTTAATGCCTGAACAAGAACAATAGATCACTTGCATTAGAATTCAGAGCTTGGTCACTGAGTGACAGTTTTTTCTTCCATTTAGGAAAGTTTTCCTCAGTTCCAGTTACTACAAAAATGTACTATCATCACTAACCTATTACCCTGTGGACTAGCTTTCACAGTAGGTGCAAAACACGTTTAAATTCAAAAATTGCAATAACCCCTGTGCTAGCATTTGTATCTAGGAAAAGATAAAAAGAAGTATCTTTGATAATTGAGATTTTTCTCTTAAATAGGTGAAATTTAGAAACACGTACAGATGCTATGTTAACTGATTAATGTGATAAGTGTAAGGAAATAAAATTAAATGGCAAAAATCATTTCTTAGTATTTAAACATGCAAAGGATGAACTATTTCACATCAGTTATTTTCTGAAACTTTCAGATAAGGGTCCTGAATTAAAATCTCAATTAACCACAAAGCTTAGAAACTAGTTTGCTGGGACGCCTGGGGGGCCCAGTCAGTTGAGCCGTTGCCTTCAGCTCAGGTCGTGATCCCAGGGTCCCGGGATGGAGTCCTGCTTAGGGCTCCTTACTCCGTAGGGAACCCGCTTCTCTCTCCGCCTCTGCCTGCCACTCCCTCTGCCTGCTTGTGTGTGTGCGCCGGCGGGCGCTCTCTCTGAGACAAATAAATAAATAAATAAAATCTTAAAAAAAAAAAAAAGAAACTAGCTTGTTTTGGATAAACACTGAACTATAGTCAATTTAGTAAACTGGCTATGTTTCTTTAATATATTACCAACATTCATTTTAGGCATGCCTCCTTCCTCTTCCTTTTCTCACACACAGGGATTTGGAAGTGGTAGATGAAAGTAAGCAACAATCATTTATTCAAAACAAATCTACTGAGTGCCTTACATGTACCACAATACACATATTTTACATGTCATGTTATTTAATCCTCAAAGCAACCTAAGAGATAGATATTTTTATCCCAATTCTACATAGGAATAAAGTAAGAAGGTTCAGAGAAGTTAAGTAACTTGCTCCAGATCTGCAGGATTTTTAAGTCAGGTCTTATTTTTACTACCCTGCACTAACTCTTCCCTTTCTATTCCAGCTTGCCTCACTTAAGCTCAACCAACATAACTTGTCCTCTTAAGTTCTCATTCAATAATATGTGCATTCTTTAGCAGTACTAGTTTTTGGTTATCACATTATAAAAGGAAAAAATGGCTAAAACTGAGGACCAAGAATGATTTTTTTTAATCTCAGAAGTGTTCTATTTTCCATTAAATTATAGAAGAATATAATAGAGATGGCTAAGAGTCCCCCAAACAGATTTCTACTGGGAGAACCCTCAACACTAATGTAGGACAAAAGAAAGATATTCTAGTGCTGTGCTGTCCAATTTGTTAGACACCAGTTATATGTGATTATTGAGTACTTGCAATGTGACTAAACTGAGATGTGCCATAGTGTAAAATACACACAAATGTATAAAAAAGAGCAAAATATTTCATTAACTTTATACTGATTACATGTTGAAAGACAATACTTTAAATAAATTGAATAAAATTTTAATGAAGTATAAATAATATATTTCCAAAATTTCATTTTATTCTTTTTTTAATAACATGGCTACTTGAAAATTTAAAACTATATATGTATTTGGGGGAGAGGACAGCGGCATTCTAAGGCCTTCCTCTGAGACTTCAAATCAGACTACACGGATAGTTTGTATATAAGGCATCTACCTGTACAAACACCATCCCTGAAGAGAAGGCCCAAACCCTTACAATTAAACCTCTTAAAAGAAAAGATAGGGAGCTATCAAAAAAAAAAAAAACCACTCTGGGAAAATTCACGTAATTATTCTGATCAGAAATGGCAAATAAATGTTCTTATAGTAATAAGCCAAATGAATGTAGCCTTCTCTCCCATATACATTCTCCAAAATCTTAAAAGCAGTCTTTCCAACTTTCGATTTCATATACTTTCATGAACATACTTATCTTTATTGCTCAAGAATTGGGCAGGATATTATTAGGGCCTTTATTCCAAATATTGATTCTAAGCATACTAGACCACAGAAGATCTAGAAGTCAATGTACACTGACTTTAGGACCCACCTGCAAGTTACTGCTTCCAATACATCCCTGAAATCCATTTGTATTCTTTTTTTTTTTTTTTTTAAGATTTTATTTGACAGAGAGAGAAATCACAAGTAGGCAGAGAGGCAGGCAGAGAGAGAGAGGGGAGGAAGCAGGCTCCCTGCGGAGCAGAGAGCGCGACTTGGGGCTCGATCCCAGGGCCCTGGGATCATGACCCTAGCCGAAAGCAGAGGCTTTAACCCACTGAGCCACCCAGGCACCCCCCATTTGTATTCTTTTTTGTTTTTTTTTAAGATTTTATTTATTTATTTGACAGACAGAGATCACAAGCAGGCAGAGAGGCAGGCAGAGAGAGAGAGAGGAGGAAGCAGGCTCCCTGCTGAGCAGAGAGCCCGACTTGGGGCTCGATCCCAGGACCCTGGGATCATGACCTGAGCCGAAGGCAGAGGCTTTAACCCACTGAGCCACCCAGGCGCTCCCCCCCATTTGTATTCTTAATCATTTGATCTTCCTTCATTAGAGGACCCAAGGAATTTCAGGAAATTGAAGTTTCTATTAATCAATGTTTTATTCTCTATAGACCAAAATCTCAGGAAAAAGTACCAATAGAAACTTAAAAAAACAAACAAACAAAAAAACCATTAACTTAAACATTACATGGTTTTTATAAAAACTGATTTACAAGGTTTTAAATTACAAATATTGCCACCGTTCACTATGTAAGACAACATGGATTGACCCAGAGGTATTATGCTACGTGAAATAAGTAGGACAGAATGACAAAAGTCATTATGATTCAACTGGTAAGTGGAATATAAAAACAAACAAAACCCCACAAATTCTGTCACCATGAAACACAGCTAGCACCCAGCTAGTACCCAAAGTTTAAAATTAACTTATTAAAACACTGAATTCAAAGTTCTCCAATAAGTTCCTCTACCTTGTACCTATTCCTATTAAAATTGATTTAAAAACAGACTGAAAGACATCTTAAATACTCACAGTAAAGTAAAAAACAATTACATTTTATTTAGACCCCAGCCATAATAATGAATCCTTTCAGTTCATCAGAAGGATTATTGAAGGCTTTGAAAAAAACCAAGCCATCCTGCAAATTACCTTCTAAAACTGTCGTAAAAAACCAAATGTTATAGCAAAACATGAAAAAAAAAAATCAAAACAAATCTGATAAATTCCATTTCAAAGTTCCTGGTATGATGCAACACTGATAAAACTAAAAATCTTGATAAATGAGTTCATTCACAAAATTAGATTAAAACACTAACATTTCCAATATGACCGATTTCTTCCTTCACTGTGTTGTATATTGGTTTGTTATGATTTCAAATCCACTTGTTTAGGACTTAAGTGAAGTTGTTTTGATCTAAGGATGAATCTGTTTATATCAAGGAATCTGCATTGGGATGTTGTCATCCTCATCTGTTGTTGATGAGCACTTCCTAGCTCAACTGTTGATAGGTACTGCTGGGGACTTATGGGTAAGATCATAAGGAAGAACAGCTATGATGCAATGGACATTTAAACTTTAAATACCAAGAATTTGTGAGGACTTACCAAGAATGTTTGGTGTGGGCAAGGCTACTCTTTACTGATCTAAATAGCTCTCTGGAGATGGAGACACTTGGTCAACAGTGGTGTTAAACCGTGCAGCAGTCTCAGGAAGAGAAGGGTTATCTGTCCCTGCTTTGGCAAGGTTACTCCTCATAGCCAGTGGTGTAAAACATGTAATGGTCCATGGAGTAATAACCTTCAAAGTAATAATTACTTTGCTGCCAATACTGGTGCCATCACCAACTAGCCACATGCCCCAGAAGTGAGGAACTAAACCAGCAGCTAATACCCAAGTTTTTGTTGGAAGGACTGACTGTACCAAGAACCAACTCATAGAAAGGTACACCTCAACCAAATTTGGACTCTATTATCTTTTGCCTCCCCTTTGCATGGAATAGTGTAACTGATCTATCATTGGTTTTGGAGTAGTTATTTCCTTACTGGCTAATTAAGAGACATCCTGTATGCTATTGGCTTGTGAAATATAATTCCTGCAGTGAACCTATGTTCAATTATTAGCAAAGATAATCTTAGTCTCTGAGAATAATTTGCCTCAAACAAAACACTGTGCCTTATGTAATGGCCCACTTAGTTGAAAATAATGGAAAACGGGGGCCATAAATCCTATAATCTCTTTTACTCAAACAAATGACCTAAAACTTTCCCTTTTCTTTGGAGTGTGGGACTGTTTCTCATTTAAATATGTTCTTTTCCAAAAGGGGGGAAAAAAAAAAGTAAAAGCAGCTAAATACATCTAGTTTGAATTTTCAATATAATGTTCCTAAACATGTCAGAAACATTTACCATATACACGACTGGCTTCAGTGTTAAGCATACTAAAACTGGAACAATATACAGAAGATCAGCATAGTTTTTTGTCAAAATAACAAGTGTATGACACATTCCTGAGTTTTTTTAAACTTCAAAAAACTTTTCCTAATTCAATGAAAGATTTAAAAAAACAAAACAAAGACAGGTACCAACTTTTTCCTGAAACGCAGCTTCAGATCACTGAGAGATGGTGAGGTCTCTCTCATCCTGTCTAAATCCTGCTTGAGGGAAGATCAAATGGATCTCTGGTGAACTCCCTTACCCCGGAATTGCATGAATGGGTTAAGATTGCTGGTAAAATCATAAAGTAGAAAAGGCCCTGGACTGAGAGTCACGAAAACAGCTGTGAGTTCAGATCGGCCACAAGGAACATTATCTTTAATGTGCCACTCAGCTCAACCAGCCCAAGTCCTTCATCCATAAAATAAGGTAGGGGGTTCCCAAATTCTATACATCTAGATTTCATCCCCCACTTTACTCCAAATGCCTCTCCAAACTTTAAAATTTACTGAGAATTCCCACTTCCAAACATTAATGGAAAGTCTAAATGATTCACACAAAGGCAGAATTTCAGCATCCAAAGAGACCTGCAAACCTGGAGCTCCCACTTCTATTAGTGGGGAAACTTCCTTTTTATTGGGTCATGAAGGCAGAGGTCAGCTAGCTCCACTTTGCAGATTTCCACTTCTTCCATAATTATCAAACTCCCTCTCCAACCCACCAACACATAATTCACACAGCCAAGCAGTATGAGGCTACAGTTCTTCACTTTAAAATATGAAATATGAATTAGGGGTACCCGGGTAGCTCAGTTGATTAACCTTCTGGCTCAGGTCTGATCTCAGGGTCTTGGGTTCCTGGGACTGAGCGCCAAGTCTGCTTGGGATTCTTTCTTTCCCTCTGCGCACCCCCCACCCCACGACACTCTCTCACGTGCAGCACTCTCTCAAATAAATAAATCTTCAATATATGAATTAAAGGCTATAGGTTCTGTGCCCCTTGTCTCAACTCCAGGGCCCTGAATGCCAATCATAACCTTTGCTGCATGATACAGATCTGTACACAGTCTCAAATTACAGTGTTGATAAGGTATAAAAATAGATTTTGTATTACCTGAAACCCTTCTCTTAAAACAATTTTTCTGATCTAAGAATATAGGAGGGGGTGGGGAGTTACTGTTTAATGCGTATAAAGTTTCAATGTTGCAAGATGAAGAGTTCTAAAGATGGAAGGTGATGGTGGTTATGCAATATTATCACTGAACTACACCTTTAAAAATGGGTAAGATGGTAAATTTTATTTGGAATACAGCAGACACACAGGACTCCTAGATGGCATCAATTGTACCAATGAAGAGGAAACTGATGGATGTTAAAATAGGGAAGTTGGTAAGCTGGATACTGATGCGGGATTTTGTCCCGTCAGGCGCTTGAAGGGTTTCAGAGACGTTACTACCAATATTACAAGTATGTTACTGTGAAAAAACGGAGCACTGCTGGGCTTTCTATGGTCCTGGCACCTTATGTGCTATTCAACTACTGTCTTTCTTATAAGGAATTCAAACCAGAGCGTCTAAGCGAGCACTGAAGAGAGTACAGTGTAGAGGGTGGCCTGGCACCCCTTATTGAGGAACTGGATCGCTGTTGAAGCCTTTCATACCCTAACTGAGAATTAACACCCAATAAAAGATTACTGGTACAAAAATAAATAAACTGAAAATTTTTAAAAAGACCCCCCCCAGATATAAGATTATTATTTATAATATCTGCATAGGAATGGCCTTCTATTAAACACCATTCAAAACAAGAAAAGAAACCAAGTCTAGTGACCCTAAGTTTAGAGTCAGGCAATCCCAAGGCTTAAGAGAAAATCTTATGACTTATTGGGTAGCCAAAGGCAAGAGTCAACAAAATAATGCCAAGTACCAAAAATAAAAAGTTTTAGAAGAGGTATAGTTACAGCTGGCTTAATGGGGCAGATGCACGATGACGGTAAAGGCTGACCATTCCTGACCCCTTCTTTGTCCTCCCTCCTAGAGGATGTTTTTCTATGGGAACACTTCTCAAACAGAATTTGCTTTGTTAGCATGTACGCTTTCATAAAGTTATCTGTCACTGCCTAGGATGAGAGAGGAGTGACAGATGATTACAATTTCCACCTCCCCCTCTTCATGCCTCTGCTCTAAGTGGAGAGGAAGCTAGAAAAGGATACTCTTAAAAAAAAAAAGAGAGAGAGAGAGAGAGAATGGATCTGGAAACAACACATAAGAGAACAGGGCTGGCTATTTCTCCAGGGTGTTCTGAGCCTAAGGCTCTATCTCTTATGCAGCAATTCATCCACCAGGTATAGGCAGGCAAAGTCTTGATTCAGGAATTTAAAAATAAACAATGAAAAATATCTTTGGAAGAATATACACAAAAGGAAGAGACCTGAGTGGTTTGGGGATAGAGTGACAACTTTCTTCTCACAGTATACTCTTTTGTGCCTTTTGGATTTTTTTCCACATCCTTAAGTTTTTTACTCAAAAATTAATTTCAAATATTTAAAAATGAAAATAATTTTATAGAAATATGTCCCACAATAAACTTACCTTAGAAATGAAGTTAATAAATTCTGGCTTTTAAATAAGTCAGTGAGGGTTTTTTACTCTTCTGACTGTCAAATTTTGCAACATATTTTATGTCAATGAATTCTTCTTAAGAATTGCTTTTGAAATTTTTTTGTATTTAATGTTTGAAAATTTTAAGCATGGAAGTTTTATCTTACAATATTTTAGAAGTCAGTTCTGTCAAATCTTATATTTTCTTCCATCCATTTATGAAATAACTATGTCCTACTATAGTATCTCTTTGTCACATGTCTTATTTAATGGAGCTACGAACCCACAAAAATAGCCAATCATGCCTTTTAATAAATAGGAAACATTAAGGGCGCCTGGGTGGCTCAGTGGGTTAAGACTCCGCCTTCAGCTCAGGCCCTGATCTCAGGGTCCTGGGATGGAGCCCCCTGTCGGGCTCTCTGCTCAGCGGGAGCCTGCTCCACACACCCTCCCCACCCCCCACCCCACCCCGCCTCTTTCTTTCTCTCTCTCTCTCTCTGCCTCCCTGCCTATTTGTGATCTCTGTCATCAAATAAATAGGTAAAATCTTAAAAAACAAAATAGGAAACATTAGAGGAAACAAATCTTATGTTACTTGTTTCATTACACAAATACGCAAAAACTTACTGGATTGGATTCTCTACTAAATTTAACAACAACAACAAAAAAATTTTGTGGGCGCCTGGGTGGCTCAGTGGGTTAAAGCCTCTGCCTTCAGCTCAGGTCATGATCCCAGGGTCCTGGGATCGAGCCCCGCATCGGGCTCCCTGCTCAGCTGGGAGCCTGCTTCCCTTCCTCTCTCTCTGCCTGCCTCTCTGCCTACTTGTGATCTCTGTTAAATAAATAAATAAAATCTTTTAAAAAATTAAAATTTAAACTAAAAAAATATATTTTGGATGTGCTTCTTGACATTCTTAATTGTTTCTTATAGGTGCTCACCATATGTTTACTTTGAAGTTCCAAGATAAACCACTAAATATAAGGGGAAACCTCAAGATGACACAATGTCCTGTAATGAGAGCATGCAATACTTGATATTGAAATGCCCTATATCTTCAATTCTTTATTATTTCACTACACGAAAGTTCAAAATACAAAACATCATAGGTAGGAGGTTTCATTTGGAAACAAAGAATACTACGCCAAAATGAGAACTATTCAACCATTTCCAAAGATGCAAATGTAAACAAATCCAAAGACTGGAGCAATTGGCTAATAACGGACAAGCTGTAAAAATTAAGGAAAATTAAGAAACGGTAACATTTCTAAAGTCTTTTATGTATGGTAAAGAAAAGATACCTTCAAGAGTAGTATAGATGTATCTCCCCTCTGTCATAAATCAGAGAATTGGAGTAAAATACATTAAAATTTCTACCCATGGTGATGGAATGTTCCTTCAGCCTCTGCATTACTCAGGAAGTTGTACACATTTTTGCCTCCAAAATGTCCCATTCCTCCCCTTCTAATCTCAAAACCACTGCCTTACTTCATTTGCTTATCTTAAGTGACTAACATGCCTAACTTGCCAACACTTTCTCCATCACGACATTCTTCACACCACCAATCTCAGACACATCTGATGATGCCTCTCATCGGCTAAAATAAGTGCTCCAGAATAATATCTAAATTTCTTAAAATAGTACCCAAGGCTTTCATGATCTAGTGCTCTCAACCTTACTCTCCTGTTTCCTCTCCCACCACATTTATCCTATAGACCTAGATACCTTTCTATCATCTCGATCTGTAATTCACTCTCCTCCAACATTTGAGATTCTCTAAAACTCAATTTAAACGTCAACCTCCTTCATGAATTGTTTCTCACAGTGGGATAAACATTTCCCTTCTCTTTGTCCCCCTGCACTTCCTTTAAATTGTTGCTTTAGCACAGCTCTCAAGCTACTGCTGGAATCAGCTACACAAGTGCCTGTATCCCTGCCCTACCCTTCTTGTCTGGTTCATGTGTTCCCTTAAAATGCTGAAAACATGTTAAACCATCCAAGTAATATGGACCTCTGTTCTCTAGAAGCTTTCACTCTAATAAAAGAATATATGAATACATACATTTCTTCATAATAAAATTAGGGAGTAAATTTTATGGTATGTGAATTGTATCTCATTTTAAAAAAATAACAGAGTAGTAGGTGGTAGGAAAGTTAAAGATAATCCTTTCATCTACTTCCTCAGCAGGCAACTCTGATGGTAATAAAAGTTTTTTAAGAAGGGAAATATTATTTTGGGTTGGCTAAAAAAAAAAAAAAAATCACTGGGAACTGAGTTCTCCATATTTTTAAATTATAGGTATAGAGAAAAAAGCCATCTTTATTGACTTAAGACCTAATAAACTTATTTAGAAACTAGCTTCTGTTCTCTGAGACTCACAGAAATGATCATCTTAGATGATCTCTTGCGTTTCTAGGCCATCCCCATGAAATTCGGCATTTATTTATTTATTTATTTATTTTAAGATTTTATTTATTTATTTGACAGACAGAGATCACAAGTAGGCAGAGAGGCAGGCAGAGAGAGAGGAGGAAGCAGGCTCCCTGCCAAGCAGAGAGCCCGATGCGGGGCTCCATCCCAGGACCCTGAGACCACGACCTGAGCCAAAGGCAGAGGTTTTAACCCACTGAGCCACCCAGGCGCCCCTGAAATTAGGTATTAAAAAAAAAAAATTAAACTCACTTATGACTTGCCAAGGATAGAATCACAAACTGCTTCCAGATTTCCACCTGAACAATCTAAGAAGTATCTTAACTCTGCCTCTCTAAGTGAATCAAGCTAACCCAGGTTTAGTGTGGTTAAGTCCTGCTTCATCAATTTTCAACTGGGAAAGCAGTTCCATTTTAGAAATAAGGCCCACAGGGGCGCCTGGGTGGCTCGGTGGGTTGAGGCCTCTACCTTTGGCTCGGGTCATGGTATCAAGGTCCTGGGATCGAGCCCCGCATCGGGATCCCTGTTCAGCGGGGATCCTTCTTCCCCCTCTTTCTCTGCCTGCCTCTCTGCCTACCTGTGATCTCTGTCAAATAAATAAATAATCTTTTAAAAAAAAAAAAAAAAGAAAGAAAGAAGGTCCACATAAATTGTTTTAGTTATTATTGTGCACATGTGTGCCCACATATGCTTTTCTGGGTATTTTTTTTTAAAGTTAAGATATAATTCACATACCATAAAACTCATTATTTTAATGGTACAATTCTGTAGCTTTTAGTATACTCACAATGTTGTGTAACCATCAACCTTACCTAGTTTTAGAACTTTTTCATCATCCCACAGGGAAACCCAGTACCCACTAAGCAGTCACTCCTTATTTCCCCTACCCCTCAGGCCCTGGCAACCACTAATCTGCTTTCTGGGTATGGCTATTCCATGCCATTTCATATAAATGGAACTGAACAATATGTGACCTTTCATGTTTGGCTTCATTCATTTAACATGTTTTCAAGATTCATCCATGTTGCAGAATGTATCAGTATTTCATTCCTTTCTATGACTGGAAAAATTCCATTGCATGGATATACCATATTTATTCATTAATCACTTGACAGACCTTCAGGATGCTTCCAACTTTCAGGTTAATACAAATAATGCTGCTATGAACATTAGTGTACAAGTGTTTTGTGTGAACAATAGGTCTTCACCTCTCCAAAGTACATACCTAGGAAAAGTACTGGGTCATAGCAGTAACTATACATTACTATTTTTAACCATTAAACCATATTAACTTCTTTTTTTTTTTTTAAAGATTTTATTTATTTATTTGACAGAGATCACAAGTAGGCAGAGAGGCAGGCAGAGAGAGAGAAGGAGGGAAGCAGGCTCCCCGCTGAGCAGGGAGCCCGATGCGGGGCTCCATCCCAGGACCCCGAGATCACGACCTGAGCCGAAGGCAGAGGCCTAACCCACTGAGCCACCCAGGTGCCCCAAACCATATTAACTTCTTGAAGAACAAACTATTCACACACATTTCAAAGGGCAGTAACAATAGTTTTGCATTTTGATTAAAAGCAAATTGTACTATGCCTAGAGAAAGAGAATTCCTTTGGGACCAATGTCTTTAGAAGTTAAAGTAAATTCAAGGTCTTACAGAGACATTAAATCCCTTTAAAACATTAAGACATGAAGCCTTTACTACAGCAAAGTTTATTCTAGTCATCAAAGGGATTAAATATGCAAATTTTTAAAAAGTGAAAGAGGAAAATAATGACAACTATCAAGTTTATCTAGTGGGCAGTAACTATTTCCACTCACAGCAACTTCCTACTCAGTATCTCCAAGTGGATGTCTAACAGACATTTCAAACTTAATAGGTCTCAAACTGAACTCCTATTCCCTTTGCTCCCCAAACTTGTTCTTCCTGCAAACTTTTGCCTAGACACCAAACCTTGGTCTTAGGTTTGACTCACATATACACACACCCCAGGTGCCAAATCCTGTTGTCTGTATCATCCAAATACATCCAGAACCCAATCACAGTCTGTATCATCCAAATATATCAGAACCCAATCACATCACCACCTCTATCACATACGTCATCTCTCACCAAGGTTATTGCGCCACTATGGCCTAGTGCCAAACATAGCCAAAAGAATCCTCTGAAAACCTACGTCAAATCATGTCCCACCTCTTCAAAGTCATCCAATGGCTTCCCAACACTGATCCCTCATTCTGTTTCATTCATGCCAGATACTCTTGGGCCTCAGGGCTTCTCCCCCCCCCCCCCCGCCCCCGTCTGCATGATCCTCCCCTTGCATCACATACATTCTTACCTTCTTCAAGTCTTTGCTCACATGTCTCCTTCTCAGTGAGGGCTTCACCTAGCCATTGTATTTAAACTTGCCATATACCCAAATACTCCATTTTTATTTCCAGCTCTGTATCTCTCCAGAACATTTACACCAGTACAACCCACACTTTGTTTGTTTCTACTTCAAGAATATAAATGCCATTAGGACTGGACAGTTCTTCTGTTTTGCCTATTGAATTCCCATAACTTAGAACACAGGCTGGCATATAATAAATGTTCAATAAATATTTGTTAAATGAATGAACAAATAAAAGGAAACAAAGTTGCTCAGAAAAGAAGAGCTAAACAGAAGTCAAATATTTTTAAGGAACTAATACACTAAAAACAGTAAAGATGGAATGGGAATGGAAAAACACCACTTTCTGAAAAATATACCATTATGCTTCTACACTTTGCTTTAGGAAAAATGGCTATCCTTATTTATTTCATTGTTCTCAAAAAGCATCTATCCATTGTCCATTGCCAATGGCCCTTAGCTTCTGAAGAACTAAAATAAACTCTGGGGATCCTGGAGTGATGTGCTTTTCTCAACTGCCACATATACATAGAGCCAAAGACTTTCATGATCTTGGCCTTCTATTAGATCCATTCTCAGGAACTTCACACAGTACACTCATAGGTTTCTTGGCCACCTTCCAAGTAAAACCACTAACTGGGGAGTTTACCTTCCTTAGAAGTAAAATCACAGAATCTTCAAATGCAATCGATCTTAAGATGATCTATCCCAACCCCTACATAATTTATATTAGAAACCTAAAGTGAGAAAGAAATAAAGCGACTTGCTCAAAATATCCTGAATAGTTACACTAAGTATTTTTCAAAAAGTAAGTGATAAGCATTACAAAATCCAAGAGAATTCAGATACTTAACAAATCCTCTGAAATCCAAAACAAGACATTATTAACAAAAATTTAGTACAAATGATTACATTTCATAGTATCAATAAGTCTATCTATCCATACATTAGATTTAAAAGATGTAACAGAGCCATCAACAGAATTATACTCTGGTATTTGGCAAAGTAAATGATGGACAAATTCAGATTTTTTTAAAAAGGCACACCTCTTCCCAAAAGGAGGCTTTTCTTATTGAGTGCTGGGAATGATGAGCATTTATAAAGTCTTCCAAGTATCAAAATTTCCTAAGCATTACTTCAAAGTAACAGTACTAGGATGTTTCTGTGAACCAGTCATTTTCATGTGGAGTTCATAAGGAATATTATTAAAATCTATATGACTGGGGGGCCTGGGTGGCTTAGTTGGTTGAGCAACCAACTCTTGGTTTGAGTTCCAGTCTTGATCTCACGGTTGTGAGTTCAGAACCATGCTGGGCTCCATGCTAGTCATGGAGCCTACTAAAAAAAAAATCTATATGCTCTTCACCATCACCCTCTCCTTTCCATCCCTGCAATATTCTAATATACCTTTGAGGGAGTTGTGTCCTTGGCACTATTACTCATAAGAGTATACTGTAGCCTTCAAGTGCCTTACAGTGAAAAGAGACTGTGAACCATGATTATAAACTACCTCCCATAATGGTACAGAAAAATATATATATTTTCATGGACAGTAATGTCTTTCACAGCCCGCACCTAGTGAAATCCTATCCTGCTTTTCAAGGCTCACCCTTGTCCTCTTTGCTTGAGATTTTTTTCTGACCACTCCATCTCTGGGGGCCCTTTCTTGATATGAAGACCTATATAGCCTTTGTTATCTGTACCTGCTATTCAGCATTCATCATACACTGACAAGGAACATCCTTTGTGTTGTTATCTTAGTTGTTGGTGACTTTTTCTACATTTGACTAGAATATAAGGTCAGAATCCAAGGAATTATGTAATTGATATTCCTACAGGGGTTTTCTGGAAGGCAAAACATAATTCTCTCACATATGAAAGGGAAGAGTTAGAGGCCCTTAAGGAGTGACTGGGTTTAGAATACACAGCACAACCATCACTGAACTGCAATTTTAGAAGTTTTTGGTTTTACCAATGATTCCCAACCTGCAAAAGTAATAAAGATACCCTTTAAGGTCAAAATAGGTTTTAAAAGCCAAAAGCACTCTCTAATAGTAGGTATTAAATAACTCTTAATTGGGAGGATACACATGCATCCAAAACTATTAGTACATATATGAGAGTTATGATACTCGTTTGGTCCTCAGAGCACACTTGCTGTGCACAACAAATTGAAGTTCCCCCAAGACCTCAGACTGGCACATGGCTGAATTTTATTGTGCTGTGGATATGGGATATTACTGCCACATTAAAAAGTACTACTACTCAAAAATATTTAGGAGCAAGCAAAATATAGAAAGGCCACAAACACATCCCTCTACCTGCCCCCAACTGCAACTCCATCAGAACTCCAGCATAAAACCCTTCTGTAACTCAACCCCTCCTCCCATGAAGTAGCACATTTTAAGCAACGTGAAACAATTCACTGTTTCAATTAAACTGTTCTTATGGTTTTAAATTAATAAATAACATAGCAAAAGGAACAAAGAAATTACTATTTTAGATAAAACCAAATAGCAAGTATTTGAAGGTCTATCTCCTATATACATCTTGATCCTACTGAAATTCAATCCTATTAACCCATTTCATCACTTTTTTAAAAAAACAAAGAGGGGGCACCTAGTGGCTCAATGGGTTAAGCATCTGCCTTCAGCTCAGGTCATGATCCCAGAGTCCTGGGATATAGCTCTCTGCTCAGCGGGGAGTCTGCTTCTCCCTCTCCCTTCTCCTGCTGGTGCTCACTTGCTCTCTCTCTCAAATAAATAAATAAAATCTTAAAAAAAAAACAAGCAAACAAAACAAAAAACTACCAGTATTTTCCAGCAGAGGCATAAATACTATTCTAATCATGGGTCAAGCCTTTTGTGCAGTCACCTACAAGAAAGAGCTTAAATAAATGAGCAGTATAGCATCCTATTTAAAGGAGTTAGCCTTAGGCTCAAACCTTGGCTCTGCCACTTATCAACTGTATGATCTTGGGCAAGTACTTAAATAAATTCCAGATAATTTATGTAAAGTGCTTAATGGGATCCTTGGGAGGTTTTAAGGGCTAAGAAAAATGGTTACTGATTAATTATATCTGATATATAACAACAAAGATATTATCATAATTTCAAAGCTTCCTTTCAATTTATATTGTCAGAGTTCCTTCTTGTCTGGCTTCAACAGGCCTATTCCAGGTATCCTAAACCTCCACTGACCTACATCTGGTTCTGTGACCTCCTGTTCTACCCATGACTACTACCACCGGCAGTCTCCGGAAGTTAGGAAAAACTTGGCAAAACAAAACAGAAGATCACTGGAGTAAAGCAAAACCACCAAAAAACCCACTCTGAAACACTGAAATCACTCAAGGAGGAATCACTACCTTAGAAAGGGAGACAAAGTAAAAGGGCAAGAGAAAAAAAATAAAGTATTCAAATACTCTTAAAACCCTTACCTCTAGTTAAAGAAATACTTTTTTTAAATTTTAGGACCAAATTTTAAACAACATCATCATTGTCTGCAGAAGCCATGAATAACCAGAAGCACTTATGAAACATGCCTTACTAAAATAATTGTCTTTAGCACTTTTGAGTTAATGATTTCACCATTACTACACTATTATTTAATATAAAGTCTCAACAACTTCTTGAAGTTTCTCCTTTCCCATGTAATCCAACAAGTGGTGATTTAGTTCTTCACCATGTGTTTAGGCCTCCTGATATAAAGTAATTAAAATTAAGCAAGCCACAAGTATATTTGGTACTAAAATCCTGTCAAATTCGTCAGTGGAGTCTGGTTTACTCCAGGAGCCAGCTGAGAGTTCTGTTAAGAAAAACGTGGGGGGGGGGGGGGCGCCTGGGTGGCTCAGTGGGTTGGGCTGCTGCCTTCGGCTCAGGTCATGATCCCAGGTCCTGGGTTCGAGCCCCGCATCGGGCTTTCTGCTCGGCGGGGAGCCTGCTTCCTCCTCTCTCTCTGCCTTCCTCTCTGCCTACTTGTGATTTCTCTCTGTCAAATAAATAAATAAAATCTTTAAAAAAAAAAAAAAAGAAAAAAAGAAAAACGTGGGGCTGCTCTACTTGATGCTGGTCATTCAGTAGATGGCACTCTTTCCTTTGAGCCCAAATTAAACCACCTCCAAGAAGCATGTTCTGTGACAGTCAGGTGGGATACAAAACAGGGTTTCTCTCTTCAAAGCACTCTGATAGTCACAGTCCCTCCAGAAATGCATTCATCAAAAGCTGATGGTCCAACCAGAAACTTTTCAAGAGCCCAGCAAAATTCAGATTATAAAAACATCAAACACAAAATCACCTAACTTGAGTGATTACCAAGTAATTAGCTTTTCAGAGCCTTCACTAGGTCAAGCAGATAGATACGCTGTTCTTATTCAGGTATAAAGTGTTCCGTTCCAATTACATTCTGTTTTAGAGGTGACAGTCTTTCAGTGGCTAGTGACCAAATCACTGTCTATCTAGTATTTCATTAGAGTATTTAATGATAATAGTTTAGAGAACTATGATTTTTTTTATCATCAACATTCACTAAGACAAAAGATTACTTTCATATTACTTCCAACATTTTTGGGTTAAAAATAATTTTTGACATCCACTTAAAAAGAAACATCCTAACACAAAATTACAGTAGATTCAGTTTTGCAAAAAAGTGCTTAAACAATATGATTTCTGATTAATAATACATATTTTAATTTTAATGCATAATGGCCCCCAACTATTACATTACAAGTAAGGTTTCTCACACTTCTGTTTCAGAGATCTTTTCTTGAAATTTAGAAAACAGTTGTAAAGAGGAATGGAAGGAAATTCCTTTTAGTCAACTTTCTAGCTAAAAGCCAAACTTTTCAGCAATCAGATAGGAATCACCTTGAACATTCCACCTTTCTCTAGAAGAGATAAAACTCAGTCCTGGCAATAAAAGGCACAGGAGGAAGGTAAGGTGGAAAGAACACGGTTTTAAAGTTAAAAAAAAAAAAAAAATTGGGAGTGGGGACAAGGAATAAGACCAATATATCAACTTCATTACCTATCTCTTTCCCCTTTCCACTCTCTGAGCCACTCGTCCTATGCACTTAAGCCCATTCACAACTCCACTTGAGCTATGACAATCATCATTCCCAACCCCTTCTCCCCAGACATTAAGAAAGTAATGAAAAGATTCTGTAAGGGGAGCCTAATAAGACAAATGAGATTAGAAATTACAATGCAGCTAACAGCGGCTGGCTCTAATTTCTGAAGGATTAAAAACAGCATTCTTAAAGAGTCCCTGAGAAGGACGTGATCCCAAAATACATGTCTTCAGACATACCAAGTAAGCCTATATCTTTTCCGTGAGGATACGGAATAAACCCAATTTTTTTTTTTTTTTTTTTTTTTTGGTATGGCATTTAGTCATTCCAGATCAAAAGATGACAGGATGAGAATATTGTATGGAAAAAGGAAAAAGGAAATGCTGTCCTTGTACAGGATAACTGAGCCATTGTGGAAGAGCGGAGCGTCACAGAAACATTGCTGATGGTGACAAATTAAAGGCATACTCCAAGTCCCAAGATACTGAAAAACTCAGCACATCTCCAACCTGATTGCCTTCTACATTGCTGGAATTCCAGCTCCCCTAGCAGGCAACCAACAACAGCCTGGGAGTGGAATTAAACAGTCTCCTGAACTCATACCTGCACTGTCCTTTCCTCTTCCAAAGAGGTAAGAGGATGGGGGAGTTAAAAAAATTACAAGAATAAATTTAAAGGAGTATGATGAGTAGCAAAAAGAATAGTGACAATTTCATGTATGTCACCTGCAGTTAGATTTCCATCTTGCTTAATCAATTGCTTGCCTTAATGTCCACTTGCCTTAATGCACCTTGGGAGCATTAAAAGTTTTATTAATATATACAGTGTATTTCTTGAGACACTGGTTTTTAAGAACATTATGTCATTTGCCCTTAAGCTTCCAAAAAGTGTTTTAACCCCTGGCTGGCTAGTTGTGAAAAATTGTTATCCTATGGAAGTCATGTATACCTACTGCAGAAAAAGTGAGTTTAATCATCCCAGGTTCAAACTATAGTCTTGTTTGATGAGGTAGCAATCTTAAATGCTAGTTGATGTACATATGCCCATACACCAATGTCCTCAGGCCTAGTTTTGGACAATTTGAAACAAAAAGGTTTCAAAGTTCATCTTATACCAGGGAGGTCTTACCATTTCCCATGAAGCTTTATCACCAACTTTTAAAAACAAGTAAATGTAAGGCATATGGTGGCAATGCAGAAAAGTCTGGTATCAGGTGAAAGTTCAATTTAGATCTAAACTCATTATAAAGATGTAACTGCACATCAAAGCTTATACAATAACATTCAGCTTTGGTGGTTAGAAACCAGTCTATACTATCTTCCTAAGAAGGAAATTTATAAGAACAATAAGCCTTTTCATATCAAAGATGGGTTTCATTCATTTTATACCTTTTGGTGATCATGTTACTACTTTTTGGGTTATACTAGATAACACTGAAAGCCACATTCACTCTTTAAGGTTTCTAAGACACTCCTCATTAAATTGCTCTGTCAGTGTAGTAAGTAATATCCTAGAAACCTGAGAGATTATTAATGCAGCTGTTCAGGTATCTAACAAAAATCAGTTTAAGAAACATGAGACTGATTCTCATTATTTGTACTATCATCTAAGTCTCTATGGTAAGTTAAACAGTACCATCTTAACATTCAAATATGTGTTCAACTGTGCAATTAACTTAATTTTGAACTGCATTTTGAAACCTGACCAGATATAAAAGATTGATATTATTAAAATGCACAGGAAATAGAGCCCACAAACCTTTTTTCCTGTAACACTTAATTTTAATTAACACAATTTTCAGTTAAAATTGTTCATACTCAAATTATTTACTGCATGAATGCCAGGTGAATAATTTTTAACTTTACATGAAAGGTAGTGACCACCCTCAGGTAGGATGGTTATATACATGTGTGTCCATAACCACCTACCGCTAAAAGGAAAAAATCAAATTCATCTAGTTACTACATATAAGGGATATGTAAGAGTTAACAGACATGTTTTCTTTCAAGACACAGTGAAAGACTTCTAACCTGTATGATATAAAGGATTCTAAATATATACAATCCATTACAGTAAAAATGTGAGTTTGTCTTGGCTCTTGGCCATGGGAGCTTAGTCACTTGCAGAACCCGAAAGACTTCACAACAATCTCATCTATAAAATACACTGGAATGGACCCCAAGATCAAATGATAAACCATTGGGGCGCCTGGGTGGCTCAGTGGGTTAGGCCTCTGCCTTTGGCTCAGGTCGTGGTCTCAGGGTCCTAGGATTGAGCCCCGCATCGGGCTCTCTGCTCAGCGGGGAGCCTGCTTCCCTCTCTCTCTGCCTGCCTCTCTGCCTACTTGCGGTCTCTCTCTGTCAAATAAATAAAATCTTAAAAAATGAATTCAAATGATAAACCATTAACACAAACAGGAAAGTATCAGGGCACTCATTTTGAACCTCAATAACCTAACACAGTCTATGACTCCTTAATTAATTTAAAATAAGGTGTCCATGTTTAAAAGAAAGAATAGTACTCTGATTAGACATTTAAAATTTTTTCTTATTCAAATTCTACATATTTAGCTTTTCCAAAGGATTTGGAAACAGCACTGAATATTAATTCTAGCTAAAAAATTTAGCTTTGTATTTCACTAAACTGTCAACAAAAGGACATTTCAGTTCTCTACAATAATTCTAAACATTACTTAAGCCAGCTCCTAAATTAGGTTGTAAGTTATTTGCTGGACCTATCAACTACATTGGTGAAGCAGCAACACACAATTCAGTGAGGAATGTGACGAAGTACAAATCATAGTTATATCTTAAGGCTAATTTTAGGAGGCAACTCAGGTAGAATTTAGAACAAATTTAAGTTAAAAATCCATCATAGCTTGATATGATGCTGATAATCAAAAGATCAACCCCACTGATTAAGTGCAGAAGCAGAAACTCTCCAAGGGAAAGTAGTGCCTGCTGGGCCTGGTGGGTCCCAACACATCGGCAAGCTTTAACAAAAACAAATAAATAAATAAAAATAAAAAGGGCTTTAATTATAGTAATTAAAAAGATAACATACTCTATCCCAAATATAGTATCTTAGCTAAACTTACGAATCAAAAGAGAATCCTCTTCCAAAGTCAAAAGGGGATTCTATTTAATACAGATTAATCACCACCCTTCATATTTAAACAACCTGTTGGTGGTATTAATACAAAAGGGTGGGCTAAACAACACAAAGGCATACACCTGCAGTCTTGGAAATACACGGAGGACCTCTCACCAATTTGTAACTACTACTGCAAGTATAATAGCAGGGCCCAGTAGTTACACTCTACAGTCAGACTCTGGGTTCAGAACCAGCCTGTGGCACCTAGTGCTTATACTCCTTGGGCAAAAACCTTTGTCTCTGTTTAGTCACTGGGTGGTCGTGAAAAATAAATAAATTAAATCATATAAAACTCCGTCTGGCACAGAGGTTGAGGAAATAAATATGGGTTCTTACAAATATTTGCTTAGTCTTCACTTGCTATGTAGTGGGCTATAACCACCTTTTGAAACGACCCATTTTATATACTAATGATGATAAACACACAAAACGCTTTACTGAGTATCAGACTATATTGTAAACACTTTACATACAACAACTCAGTTAATATTATGATACTATCATTCCCCAACACTCTACAAACTGAATTTGTTCAGATTTGGGTTTCTATGCTTTTATAGAATTTCTTCCCTTAATAAAAATGCTTCTCATACCCTGATGACATGCATAGTGCTGCCCAGTCCTGCTAACCAACTGCTGTGCCACAGAACAAATTAAACAGTTAACAATCTATGTAGGCTGAGGTGTAACAAAACAGACATGATACACCTACTTCAGGAAGCCTCCCAACTGCACAAGTTGAACCCCACCTTGAGTCCAGATTTTAGGATTGTGTGAAGGAGATGACGTTATGTCCTCTTAGTCTCAAAAGATTCTGGTTTTACAAAGACCAAATGCACGCTTTAAACATCACCGAGTGAAGCGCATCCTTCCCAGTACAGCATTATTGAAAAAAGGAATTAGAAGTGTACAATTTTTTCATTTTTAGAATGTAAAACATTTTGAAATACAATCCTTCTATTATGCAAAAATAAATTTCCCATGATCACCTGTCATGTCAAATGTTTAACAAACCTGTTATCATACGTGTAAAAAAGCTACAACATACTGAATGCCCCATGACCAATTATCTCTTAGTTTGCATTTAAATTGAGATAAATTGGGACGCCTGGGTGGCTCAGTTGGTTGAGCAGCTGCCTTCGGCTGAGGTCATGATCCCAGCATCCTGGGATCGAGTCCCACATCGGGTTCCTTGCTTGGCGGGGAGCCTGCTTCTCCCTCTGCCTCTGCCTGCCATTCTGTCTGCCTGTGCTCGCTCGCTCTCCTCTCTCTCTGACAAATAAATAAAATCTTTAAAAAAAATAAATAAATAAATTGAGATAAATTATGTTTAACATTCAAAATTGATAGGACACTTTTTCTTTAAAAACTTCTACCAACATGCCAGCACCTGAGGTTAATTTTAAGAGTGAATTCTTTGGATCGGGCACCTGCATGGTTTAGTCGGTTAAGTGTCTGCCTTTGGCTCAGGTCATGATCCCAGAGTCTGGGGATCTAGTACTGCATCACACTCACACTCCTGGCTCCAAGGAGAGTCAGCTTCTCCCTCTCCCAATGCCCCCTTCCCCAGGTCCTGCTCACTCTCCCACTTGCTTTCTCTCAAATAAATAAAATCAGAAGAAAAAAAAGTGGGAAGAGAAAAAAGAGCGAACTCTTTAAAAAGATGAAAAGTTAAATGTAGCCAAAGTGGCCATTTTTTTCCTGGCCCTCCCTCTGCAAAATTAATCAGGTCAATTTAAGCAAAGGAAAACAAGTTACAGGTCAATTAAAATGCAATCAAGATTTGGGTACAAAAAACTTTACACATATGCTCCAAAAGTAAGGCTATAAATGAGTTGGTACCATACCTTACTTACCCAAATTTTTTAATAGTCAAGCAACTTAATTTAACGACGGGTTACCCTGCACTCTCACTCTCTTTACCAACACTCTCTTGAAGGTCTTCTGAAGCCCAAATTAGGATATACTAAGCACGATGTAGAGGCACTTCATTCCAAGAAAAGCAACCATTTCAGACTGCTAAATCAGAAATATTGTATAATTTAACATAAACATGCACACACGTTTGCGTAGCTGGTTCCAACCCCTAGAATCCTATCAACTCCTTCACCACACTTGTATACGATCCCAACTCAAAACCTCCTGGTTGAGTTCAATTCCATTTCTCTCCTTACCACTAGAGCGGTCAGTGGCAAAAGCACACGTGCCAAAGAAATTAGTGGTTTTACTACGCTCCCATTTTAAGCGGGCACCTACTTGCAATTAAATCTCTGCAACAAAAAAGTTCACCTAAGGCCGTTCTTGCCAATTTAATAAAGGCCTAGCTTATTCCACCTGTCTCTGTGGTCTTGCCTCAGCTGTAACAGCATACCTCCAAAGAGGCTGGACGTGCCCCAAACACCAGCAAAGGGGACCTGTCGCCAACTCTGCTTGTCACCCCAGGCAGGAAGCACAACCTTAACGTGTAAGTGTTCGCAGGGGTGTGTGCGCGCGCGGGGAGGATGGGGACGCGGACTACAGGAGAAAGGTGGCTCAACACTTTCAATTAGTAACATTAGTTTTTTAAAATGCGGAAAACAAAACAAAGCAACATTCCTGCCCTTACCTCCACCTTCTCCGAGCGCGGCAACCTCGGGGGCACACCTTCAGAGCTTAAGGTCCCCAGGTCACCCACGCTTCAACTAGCTCTTGATTTTCAGAACTCCCTACCCTCTCGAGGGAAACCAGAGGACGCCCAAGAGTCGGGCCCACCCGGCGGCGCCAAGGGGCCCTCCCCCTCAGGTCCACTCCCCTCGGACCAGCCCAAGGCTCCCATTCCGGCCGCCCCCCGGGAAGACGTTCACCTGAGGACGCAGGGGACAGCCAATAGGAAGTCCCCTCGGCCCCGCAAGCCACCGCACTCCCCGCCCCCGCGCGACCCCCTGGAAGGGTCCCACCGCCCAGCCAGCGCGGGCGCAGGCCATCCCCGCTGGGAGGAGGGGCTCGACGACGGCGCCTTCTCTCCCCTCAAGATTACCTCGCAGCTCGCCTCGCGCAGCTGGCTTTGTGCTCCCTTTCCTCCTTCCCCGCGACCGCGGGAGCTGCAGCGGCCGCTCGATCCGCCGCCGCCGCCTCTTAAGCGCCGCAAGCCTCCACAGGGGAGGACAGAAGGGGAGGGGGCGTGAGGAGGGAGGGACCTGGGCGCCGAGCCCTCTGTAGCAGGAAGCGGCGACACCTGGGTCGCGATGCCTCTAGCTCTCGCTCAGTTTTTGAAGAAAATAATTTAAACCCCCTTCCTTCCCCTCCCGCCCCTCGACCCAGCGACCGTTACCAGCGGGCCGCTCGCGCTCTGGCGGGACTGGCCGAACGCCCCCGGAGCGTCCTTTGGCCCCGCCCCTAAGCCCCGCCCTAAGCCCCGCCCTTAGGCCCCCAAGCGCCTCTGGCTCCGCCCCTCGCACCCCCGAACGCCCCTGGTCCCGCCCTTTGGGCCCCCCGAGCGTCCTGACCCCGCCCCTCGGAATCACAGGACGTTCTCGGTGCCACCTCCTCAAGGCTCCGCCCCTTGCGGCCCCTCGCGCCCCTCGCGAGCCTTGCCTCCAGCGGCTACAGCCCCCTCCCCGCCCTCTAACCACATCTGTGTAGCCGCGGCCGCAAGGACCTACCGGCCGGCCGGGCCTCTGGGAGGGCCTGGCGCTAGGCGGCTGCCTGGCACCTCTTCAGCGTCCTCCTCCGGCTATGCAGTTCCGATCCGTGGCGTCCCCTGAGGGTCAGAGGGGAAATAACCCCTACGGAAACCCGACTACCAGGAGGAGGAGGAGGAGGGACGCCTCAGAAATGTCGCCCGCCCTAACCTGAGCGAGCCCTCTCCGTCTCGAGGCTGAGCCGCAGCTTTTAGTCAACCTCTGCCGCCTGCTCTGGCAGCTGGGTCTTCAGGGGGCGGCCAAGCCTAAGGTTCAGTCTCCGCACGCCCCCCGTAGGAGGGGCCTAGATTATCTTCTCAGAGTACTGCCTATCCGGCGCTTCCTCCCCCTACTCACCTCCCCAGAGGGGCAGGACAAGGGCTCTCTCAGTCCCGCTCCACTTAAGCCGGTGGAGGGTCTTCACCCCTACTTTGGCCCCTGGCTTTGTGACCTTATGAGAGTTGGCTTCTTGGAGGGGAAAAGTCGAGGGAGGCAGCGCCAGCTTTCAAAATGAATTTGGGCCTGGGTAAACTTTGCGACATGCAATAGCAGGGATGTGGATCCATCCACAGGTGACACTGGGCCCCCTCCCCCTCCGTCGCCCAGACACGTTCCTCACTCCAACCTGTTCTCCAAACAGACCTCCCAATAATGCACACCTTTCTCTGCCACCCACGATTCTCACATCCCTTCCGCACACGTGTCTTCCACGGACACGCATCCACTCGCAAGCACACCCTTCCAAGCGCCATTCTGGTTATTCATGGTCCCTGGAGTCAACCCCACCCTACCAAACAGAACAAACTTCATTCCCCACCCTTATCTCCCTTCGTTTCCAAGGCACTGGCGACAGTCCACTTCATTTCCTTCCTCCTCTGCAGACTCTTCTCTTCCCCCTCAAATACTTCATGCCATCCCCCTTAGCCTCATCCCCTCCTTCTTCCCTAAAAATGTGCTAATTAAAATGTAGTTTCCTCTTCCCACATATGAAGTGTGGAAAATGAATCTTGTGTTGGCACAAACTGTGATTCATTTATCCTCATTTTCTCTCTCCACTGGACTAAGGCTATAGAAATTTTAGTCTACCACCATCTCCCATCTGCTCAAAATCTAACCATGCCTTATGATTTTTAAATACCCCTGAAGGATCAAGGGAAGGCTTCCTGACTTTGGTGAGAAAATATTTAGAAAATGCTCAGCCTGTCATTTTATTTAGTGTTTAAAAATATCTGCAGTATTTGAGAGAGATATTGGGAGTGGCTGGATTTTTTTTTTTTTTTTTGCATTTATAAAGAAAAAAAAATGAAAAGCTTCTGCATGCATCAAGGTTAGCCTTTTATGAATAGCAAAAATAAATAAAAGTATGTTAAGATCACTTATCAGACAATAGTCTCCACTATATAGAGCATTTCCCACTCACAAATCTAAATAACCCCCTCCCCAAAGAAGACAAATTAACATAATCCATTTTAAGCATGTCTGATGAGCCATCGTTTCCATGATCATTCCCTTTCCCACAGTTTCTGGACAAAATGGATAAAAGATCGGCTTACCCGCGGGAGATGCAAGGCGTTCTTGTGTCAAGGGTAGTAGACGTGTGTGTCTTCTGTAGGTGTGGGTTCTGCAGTGCTGCACAGGAGCCCACTGCAGCCTCAGACCAGCAGCGGCGGCGGCGGCGGCGGCGGCAGCCACAGCAGCCGCTGCAGCTTCTCCCAATGCTGAGTAGTAAAGTGACTTAGTAGAGACTCCCCAGTTACCATTAGGCGCTTGCTTATAAAAAAGGAGGCGGAATCTTTCTTAAAGGAATGGGCTTTGATTCTCCTCTCTACGATTGCTTCATAAGCAGCAGAAGCAGGGACTTTTTGGGACTGAGTAAAGCAGTACAGCTGTGGGAGGTCAAGGTTAAAATTGACAGGGTGGATGATTGAGGGACTGATTTAGTGCAAATCAATGAACTGCTGGAAGCACACTAGTTTTAAAGAGCCCTGCTAACTTCAAACATTGGGGTCCACGGCAGAAATAAAGCGGTGTGCCTGGAAACCAGTTAGTATTTTGTGCTAATATTTAATTTCCAATCATTGCACTAAAATGATAGCCAAATAAAAGGAGGTTATTAGCATTTAATACAAGAATTCGAAAAGAATAATAAAACTCATTCATGTGACTGGGAGCAGTGAAGTCAAGCCTTCTAACACTTATAAGCAAACCTGGGATTTCAGCGGATGTTGGTATTAGAAAATATGTTATTGACAGATTTCAGTGTGTATTTTTTTTAAGATTTTATTTATTTATTTGACAGAGAGAGATCACAAGTAGGCAGAGAGGCAGGCAGAGAGAGAGAGAGAGGAGGAAGCAGGCTCCCGGCTGAGCAGAGAGCCTGATGTGGGGCTCGATCCCCGGACCCTGGGATCATGACCTGAGCTGAAGGCAGAGGCTTTAACCCCCTGAGCCACCCAGGCGCCCCTCAGTGTGTATAAATGTTATAAAGATCACAGTATTATTTCTGGAAAAACAAAAAAATGTATCAATTCTAGACAATAACAGTAGAGCACTATTCTATCTCAGTGGCAATTCAGAAATCAGCAAAATTAAAATAAGTAGATTAACTTACTTCAAATGCATATGAATCTACTATTTACTAAGATGTAATGTGCCCATACAGGAAGAACCTGATCGTCTGCATTATAACTTTAAATTTTATTCAATAATTAATATTCTTTGATTTAAGCAATGAACAGCTGTGATTATTTTCTTCATAGGTAAAGGTAGAGGTGTGGCCTCAAAATATGAGTAGAGAAAAACAGAAAATGTTTTGCAATTTTCCTTGCAGGGCCTTTGTTACCTACAGCTGTGGTCTTGAACTAATATGTAATCTTATTTGGTCCTTAGTTCTCTGTTTTGCAAAATGATGATGTTGGATTGAAATTTTCCTTTGGCATTCCAAAATACTATGATTTTATGACATTTGTATGCTTATTTTTTTTTATTTAATGCAAGTATGTCTCATTCTAAATTACTTTTTATGGAAACTTGGATTAAAAATAAATCCTTAGGGGTGCAAAAAATCTTTAAAAAATAAAAAATAAAAATAAATAAATCTTTATTTTAAATGTATGACCAGAGTTTGTTATTTACTACCATTTTGGAAATTATTTTGCAGATCAAATAATCATTTTTGTAAAAGGAATAAACTTAATTTTACCTAACTTAAGATTTTGTATCTATGACCAGTTTTCTTAAAGCAGGACCATACTATATTACTAAGGGTATTAAAGTCCATAGTGTTTAATGATAATGAAAGTATTTAAAAACTGAGCATTGCTAGATGGTAGAGTTGAAACAGAGTTTAGAGCTCACTGACTCCAATTCTGTAATTTTATAGATGGAAAGACTAGAAACCCAAAGAACTAAATGAGGACAGAGTTAAGGACAGAGTTGGGTTTTACTTTGACTCTCCACTCTTCACAAACACACAAAGCAAACAAACAACATATATGACCATACACACGGTTTCATATACGCACACTGGGGGCTAAGCAGGACCTGTCACAACAAAAAATGGTAGTTTCATTCAGTGACACTGTCTGTGTACATGTAGTATAAACTAAAAAATATCAAACAAGTACTTAACAATGTGTGCAAATGTTAGCACAAATTTTGCCTTTGGGTTTACACTAGAAAGTGAAGAATTTTGTCCAGGAATTTTTTTTTTTTAAGTGTCTTCCAAGGGAACACCACTCATTGGCAAACTCTTGCTTATCTTCCACCCAAATGACAGGGACTTCAACTCTGTTGGTTGTTTCCTTGGACCCAGTGGTGCCTCTGTTCCCTTTTGTCTACATCCTTAAGTATGCCTGCCAAGAGGAAAAGTTCAAGAGCCAGGCAGGGGAAAGTATTACAGACTTAATTCTGGCCTTCAGAGATGCTTTTTGGAAGTTATTTTTCGTGTTGTTAGATAGGAACAGTTTCCCTTCAGTCCTGATCTGGTGTTCCTGTTAAAGAACCTGCACTGACCTAAGCCCACTTTCCCTAGTTTCAAGGGGGTATTACAGTTAAAATCTGTGTTACATTAGATCACATAGCAAACTTGGTGTTTTTTGTATCTAACAGGACAATTTATCACCTGATTTAAAAAAAGAATGCTTCCTACAGGGAGATAATCGAAGGAAATTAGTTGCCCAATTTCTTCATCTGTTTTTGTTTATCTTGCTCTTCTGCAAGGAAGGCATTTCATTTACCAGGTGCTAATGAATAAAATGGCAATTATCTGCATAATTCAAACCCCTCCCAATTAAATGCATTTCTTTGTATCTTCCTAAAAGTTCTGAGTACAGTCTCTTATATAAAGGCACTTAATAGATACTTTAAAAAATGAATACACGAATTAATGAATGAATAGACCCCAAAATATCCAGAAACTGATTACAAAGTGTTTTTGTTTGTTTGCAATTTGCATTGTCTGAAACAACTGACTCTATTCTCTACCTCCCTTTTCTAACACAGTCATGATCTAACAGAAACAATCTCCTTTCTGTCGAGCTCTTTAGGCATGCCTGATTTGTATTCTCCAATTAAATTGTAGCCGCAAATCTCCACATGAACTCTGGGTAGATCAAGCAGTAGCCAAGACACTTTCTGCCAAGAAAACACAGGCTTAAGTTTCAAAATTCCAGTGCTCTAGTTCTAGTTGTGACACTGACTGGTTATGTGACCTCAAACAAGTTTCTTGACATGCTTGTGCCTCGGTTTAGCTATCTTTTAGGCGGTGGTGCTGGTGGATTATAGGACGCGCTATACCTACTTCATAGGGTAGTTGTGAAGTTCAAATGAAATAAAAAACGGAGAAATGCTTTGAAGTTTTCAAAGGACTATGTAAATATAAGGTATTATTATAGGCAGATGTATTTAAAAGCAATTATCTAGTTCAAGGGACTTTATCCTAAACAACCTGTTTTACTACTTATTGTTTCAGAAAGCAAACAGGTTTATCTCTCCGTGTGCCTGTGTATGTGTGTGTGTGTGTGTGTGTTTTCACACTGGCTCACAGGCACCCTGCTCTTCCAATTTAACAAAATTCTCAGCTTTGTGTTTTTTTTTCCTGGACTGGGGAATATGCTTCTGCAGTTGAATGTGAAGAGCTAAGAATTTATATGGAGAACTTTCTCCATCCCTTTGCCAAAATTTACCTTTTTGAAAAAGTTCTCAGACAGAAAAGTAAACTCAGTGAAACACAACAGCCTTTTTATACTACATAATGTCATGTACCTAATCGGTGGGGCTGGATGAGCCATTCATTGGAAACTTGGCCATGCTATATACATTTTGATCCCCCATTTATGCCCCGCCTGTTTGGAAAGTACTTGGGGAATAGAGTAGGAAGGACTGACATGAAACTCATGCTAATGAGTTCTTGGTTCCCTGAGGAGACATAATCAGGACAATACTCAAAGATTCATCAACATATTTTATTAGTACTATGTGACCTATATGGTTTCTCTTAAAAGAATTATTTCAACTAAATACCTGACAGATCCTTATACAACTGTTTAAGTAATCAGGCCTGATAAATTTCTGTAACACTAATGAAATATCACCCTCAGTGGTCTCCTTCTTTTTTAAAAAAAGGTATTTATCCTCATTTATTCACTTTCCAGTTGGTGGAACCTTTAAAATCACCATAACTAAATAAATAACTGTCAATAAACAAACAACTACTACAAATAAGATACTCCGACTGAGAAGCCCACTCACAGGACATAAAAACTCACACAAAACCAGTTTCTGTGTAGAGAAACTATAAAACGAATATAGGGGCGCCTGGGTGGCTCAGTGGGTTAAAGCCTCTGCCTTCGGCTCAGGTCATGATCCTGGGGTCCTGGGATCGAGCCCCTTGTCGTCATAGGGCTCTCTGCTCAGCAGGGAGTCTGCTTCCTCCTCTCTCTCTGCCTGCCTCTCTGCCTACTTGTGATCTCTGTCTGTCAAATAATAAATAAAATCTTTTAAAAAATAAAAATAAAATGAATACTAAGTATGCAATTGGTGCGTGAAACCTAAGATATACCAGTTTATCTTTACATTTCATCACATGGCCCTAGGCCTTAAGATTTCAGCGGCTAATCTTTAATATACATATCCTAAAAATCACCTAATTTTAAATCCGATTTTAAACCTGATGGCACTCTTTCTAGAATATGATCAGTAACCACTTGCAATAGAATTACCTGAGGGTATTTCCTAAAATACTCATTCTTGGGCCCTATCCTTGAATTAAACTCTTTTAAGGTGAGCCTTGGATTGAGGGTTTTTTAAAGCAGTCCAAGTAATTCTCATGTACCAAAGTGTGGGCATGGCTATCCTATAGGAACCATGCAATGTATGGAGAATCTCAGAGTCACAATGAATGCAATGCAGGTGGGTCCTTTTTTCATTATGTGAGAGGAATTCCAGAAGGACAAACCCTGGCTCCACCATTTCTATGGCATAACTTGGTTAAGATACTAACCTTTCTAAGTCCTAGCATCCTCATCCATAAGATAATATGTCTCACCATGCTATTGTGAGGATTAAATAACATATGGAGAACTTCTACTCTAATACCTGACATATGAAGGAACTTATGTATATGCTCATTTCCTCTCTCCTTGTTCAGAAGGGAGTTTAAAGGTGTGTTCTTCTTGTCCAGTATCCTTAGTATGCTTGGTACAGGAATATGAACTAGTTGTTTAATGATAGCTAATATGTCGTGTTTTTTAAAAATTTTTTATTCTTTTTGGGGCGCCTGGGTGGCTCAGTGGGTTAAAGCCTCTGCCTTCGGCTCAGGTCATGATCCCGGGGTCCTGGGATCGAGCCCCGCATCGGGCTCTCTCCTCAGCGGGGAGCCTGCTTTCCCCTCTATCTCTGTCTCTCAAATAAAAAAAAAAAAAAATCTTAAAATTTTTTATTCTTTTTAAAGATTTTATTTATTTATTTGACACAGAGAGAGAGATCACAAGTAGGAAGAGAGGCAGGAGAGCGGGGGGGGGGGGGGGGGGAAGCAGGCTCCCCACTGAGCAAAGAGTCTGATGCAGGGCTTGATCCCAGGACCCTAAGATCATGACCAGAGCCAAAGGCAGAGGCTTAACCCACTGAGCCACCCAGGCGCCCCAATATGTTGTGTTCTTATGGTATGCCAGTACTGAATGCTTCTTATGCATTATTTTATCTCATACCTACAATAATCCCTAAGGGTAGATACTATTATTATTTGCATTTTACAGATGAAGGGGCTGAAGCTTAAAGAGGATAAGTAACTTGCCCAGGATCTCAGAGCAAAGCATTAATGGAGCTACAATCCAAACGGAGGTTTTCTGACTCCAGAACCTAACTATTCATTACGCTGTATGTTCTGTATATTCTCTAAGTGCTTAGATAAAGCTTAAGAGCCAGTCTCTTGAAAGGAATAAGCAACTGTAAAAATGGGCTTTATAAACATGCCAGAAATACAGACAAATGAATGGCATCATTTCCCTATTTTAGAAGTCTTTGCCTATAGAGTATGGCACACAGTAGGTGTTCAAAGTATTTATTGAATGAATGGAAAGCAGAGTTTTCACCAGCATGCTATTTTAGCAGCTGACATATGTAAACTCAAGTTTTAAATTACAAGCCAAATTGATCTGATTTTCCAGATCAGCTTATATTCTGACATATTGCAAGTCACTAAATTTCAGAGCTACAGATCATCATATCATTTGCAACAAATAGTTCTTGAGCACTTGCTATGAACTATGCACTAGTCTGGCCCTCAGAAGATTAAAAAAAAAAAAACAAAAACCAAAAAACCCAAAACCTTAAGACATAGCTAACACCCTAAACATCTAATTGGGAAATAAAATACAAATGTGTGAAGCAACTAAATTGCAAAATCACCACTTGTGAGATAATAAATGTGACACTCCTAGCAAATGGTGACTATTCAATAAATATCTGCGTATTGTCAATAATATTACTTTTCAGGGGCGACTGGGTGGCTCAGTGGGTTAAAGCCTCTGCCTTCGGTTCAGGTCATGATCCCAGGATCCTGGGATCGAGCGCTGCATCAGGATCTCTGCTCAGCGGGGAGCCTGCTTCCCTTCCTCTCTCTCTCTGCCTGCCTCTCTGCCTACTGGTGATCTCTGTCAAATAAATAAATAAAATCTATAAATAATAATAATAATAATATTACTTTTCATTTTAATAGTTATTAAGACAGTTATTATAGTTTTATTATCAATAGGAAGAAATAATAATTGTTATCGTTATTATTTAATGAGTGATTACGTGCCAAGCACTGTGCTTGGCATTTTATATATATTTAATCATTTTCTCAATCTTGCTAAATCAGTGTTATTAATCCTATTTTTCAGATGAAGGAAGTAAGGCTCAGAGAGCTTGAGTAGTTTACCGAAGGCACACATTTAGTAAGCATACCAGATTCAGGGGAAGTAGTATATACAGAGTCCAAAAGGAGTCAGGGAAGAGGAGGCCAATTCGGGCTGGAGAAAGCAGGAAGGGTGTCCCAGAGTAGGAAGAAGAGCAGGACTGTGACAGGGAAAGAAGCAGGAGCAGAGCTTTTGATGATGGAGGCGGCAGGAGCAGAGGTGTATATGTGAGTTTTCTGAGTCAGGTCCCCCTACACTCTGCTCAAGGCCATGCTCCTGGTGAATGAATGACCTAGGTCTCTTCACTAAACAAAGACAGGAAAGTATGAGGTGTGTTGGCAGAACAGCAAGTAAACCTGTTTGTCTGGAATGAAGAGTTTGTGTAGAGCAAAGTTAAAATTTTGTGATCCCCAAACCCATAATCCTGAAAACTCAGCCTTTGTTTACTGACAGCCTAACGAGCCCCACCTAGAGTTACTTTCCATTAATTCACTCACTTACTTTCATTCACTGAGACCACAGTATTTACTGAACTCCTACTATGGGCTAGCCACTCTTCTGGCTGCTAGGGATGAAGAGAGAATAAAACAGACAGATTTCCTTGCACTCATGAAATGTTATTATACTGGCAAAACACAGATGCTAAATGGTAAATAGGGTATTTTCAGATGCTAAGGATTATGAAGAAAATAAAACAGACTACTGAAAATGGCTCACTTGGGTGACTCAGTCAGTTAAGCGTTGGATTTCTGATTTCAGCTCCAGTCATGATCGTGGTCGTGAGATCCAACCCGGAGTTGGGCTTTGCACTGGGTGTGGACTCTGCTTAAGATTCTTGCTTTCCCTCTCTCTGCCCCTCCCTGCCCCCACAGACATGTTCTCTTGAAAGAAAGAAAGAAAACAACTAGGGTAGAAATAGGGTACTGGTAGGATGCTGATAAAACCTTCTTTGAGGAGGTAACTTTTGGGCTAAGACCCAAACTATCTGAAGTTGTCAGCTAGAGAGAAAAGCAAGTTCAAAGGTCACAAGGCTGGCATAAGTTTAGTATGTCTGAGGGGCTGAGATAAGGGCGTGGTGGTGAGTGAACAGGGACAGAGTGGCCCCAGATTTGACCAAAAGAGCTGGATGGGGCCTAGATCGTTTAAGTCTGGTAGATCAGGGTGAGAGTTTGACTTTTGGGTAGTTTTAAATAAAAGAGGGATAGGGTCTCATTAACATTTTTTTAAATTTCACTGTGGTTGCCATGTGGAAAATAAACTCTAGATGTGATCAGACAGGGACGCCAGTTATGAAGCCATTAAAGTCATCCACACAAAAGGAAATTGAATCTTGTTGTTGGAGTGGCTGTGGAGATGAGAAGTGAATGGACTCAGAGATGTGGAGGTAGAGTGACATGACTTGCTAATAGAATGCACGTGGGAGGTAAGGGAAAGAAGGGAAAGAGAGGAGTCAATCCAGAATGATCTCTAGGCCTTTGGTCTGAGCATTTGGGTGGATGAGGGCACCATTATCTGAGACGAAAGAGACTTGAGAAGAAGTAGCATGACAGGTAAAAATGAATGCATCTGTTTGGTCATGTGAAGCTTGAGATTACCCTCTTCCTTTCCTTCAGAATCCTTATTTTACTCTAGTTATCTTGTTAGTTAATTTTTGGGGGGTATTTGTTCATTTTCCTCCCCAAAAGAAACTTCAAAAGAGCAAGAACCTTGTTAATCTTGTTCTTTGTTGTATGCCCAGATTCTAGAATGCTGGTTGGCATGGAGTATATGCTCAATAAATAATGGGAGTTGTTGAGTCTGGTTCAGTGGTTCTTAAGTGTACATCAAAACCACTTGCGGGCAATGTCCACAATAGCCAAACTATGGAAAGAACCTAGATGTCCATCAACAGATGAATGGATAAAGAAGATGTGGTATAGATATCTACAATGGAATGCTATGCAGCCATCAAAAGAAATGAAATCTTGCCATTTGCGACGACGTGGGTGGAACTAGAGGGTATCATGCTTAGCGAAATAAGTCAATCAGAGAAAGACAACTATCATATGATCTTCCTGATATGAGGAAGGGGAGATGCAACGTGGAGGGTTTGGAGGTAGGAAAAGAATAAATGAAACAAGATGGGACTGGGAGGCAGACAAACCATAAGAGACTCTTAATCTTACAAAACAAACTGAGGGTTGCCAGGGGAAGGGGGGTAGGGAGAGGGTGGTGGGGTTATGGACAATGGGGAGAGTATGTGCTATGGTGAGTGCTGTGAAGTGTGTAAGCCTGGCGATTCGCAGATCTGTACCCCTGGGGCTAATAATACATTATTTGTTAATAAAAAATTTTTGAAAATTAATACAAAAAAAAAACACTTGTGAAAACTTATTATAAGTTTAGAATCAGCCTCCACACCAACACCTCCCCACCATGACACTGCTTTAATAGGTTGTACTCAGGAAACTGAATATTTAGTCAGCCCTGTAGATGGCCAGTGGTCTACAGTTGAAACTAGTGATTTGGTTATACCAGTGTTCATTCATATATTTACCTTAGAAACCACATTTCAGCACCATCCCAAAACACCACAAAATATGGCTTCATAGAAGTCAATGGTATTCTTAAATCCAGTTAAATCATAAGGTGTTGATTTAAAAGTTTTTGAGAGAAAACCATGAAAGAATCCTAAAGTCCCTTCCATCTCATTTGACTTGTTACTATCATTGGATACCAGGAAGGGGTCTCTTAGGAGGGTCCTTCATGTAAAGAAAAATAGCTCCCTAAGTGCTGGGCCAATCCTCCCCTTTTATCATACCTCTCACGAGTTTATGCCCTACATCTGTTTACAGTGAGTGCAACTCCCTTACCTGATGATTATAGTAAATGCGTTGTTTTTGTTTTGTTTTGTTTTGTTTTGTTTTGTTTTGTTTGCAGTGTCCATTTCCATTTTCAGTAAGAGTGTTTCAGTGTTCCTTTGAGGAACCATTTTTCACCCCATCGCTGTAGTAGTGGGGCCCTGTCCTCCCCCTGGGCAAGGTGTTGGCTCCAGGCTGGAGCAACTTAGATGTTCTCTCCGTAACATTTGAATATTGAGTAGAGTGACACAGAAACTTAAGAGGATCAGAGTTTGGGGAACCTGGTGGTTCAGTCAGTTGAGTCCAATTCCAGATTTTGGCTCAGGTCATGATCTCAGGGTTGTGGGATCAAGCCCTGTGTTAGGCTCTGCACTGGGTGTGGAACCTGCTTAAGATTCTCTCTTTCCATCTCTCTCTGTCCCTCCTCCCCTCTTAAAAAAAAAAAAAGAGAGAGAGAGATTGAGATCAGAGTTCATCTTGAGGGAGGTCCCTGAAGAGAAGAAGAGAATGTACTTAGATACTGCTGCAAAGATCTCACAGAAGTGACTTGGCTCCTGTCCTTTCCAAAACGTGATTGTTCAGCTTCTCTTTCAGTTCTACAAGCCGCGAACCTTATTCTTCCAATACAGTTCTGTGTTTGCTTAGAGTGGTTTCAGTTGCTTGCAATATAACCTATGACACAGCAATTAACAACCTTGCAAACTATCATTAAAGCTTTGAAAACAAATCCTCCTGGGGAGCAGTAACACATTGACCTAAGTTTTCACTAAAGTGTAAATGTCTGATAGCAGAGCCTGACTAACACACTTCAGCAGGCAGAGGCAGATGAAAGAGCTCCATGCCTTGACATCAGTTCTACCTGATGAGAAAGGAAGGAAAAGGGTGGCTGGGATGTGACACATTGGTCTCGCTTCAGAATTTGCCCTGAGTTTACTTGTAAGATAAATACTTTGCTGGAAACTCTCAAACCTTTTTATTTCATAGTTTCTGTTTAGTCCTCCTCGCTTCTGAATTTCTATCTTCAGACTAAACTTTCAGAGTAAGCCTTTCCAAAGCAGGGCATAATTACTAGGCCACATAAGCCTAAGACATCAATTTATGAACATGAGAACTCATAATATTAAATTTAGTTCTCATTTCCTTCAGTGGCCCCTAGGGGAAAAAGAACATCCTGTCCTTTTAATCATTTGGTTTAAATCCTAGTCATTGGTTGACCTCTCCCCTCCCCCCATTTGAAAAAACAGACCTATAACTCTTTAGGACTCTAAGAAATTAATGACCTAACTCATGTCATATAAGCAACCGTCTTTGAACAAGGCCAATTCCTCACTATCTTATTGGTGGTGGTGATTACTGAAATCAAGTCACAACAGATAGGATGCCAAACAAAGCCAACACGGCTCTCAGTGTGAGCCACACCCAGGGTGAGATAAGGAGCACGTTATAGTTTGACAGCACTGAGGAAAATGAAATCTCATCACTTGAAGATTAGGCGCAGTGTAAATAGAGCTCAAATGTAAAAAACCAATCTAGTTAATTTTTTATTTTTAATAGTGCTTGCTTCTTGTGAAGACCAAAAATAACAACAAAATCTGGATATAAATCTAATAGCGTCTGCATGACCAATTTTTCCTTTCAAATTTGCAGTGGGGGTGGGGGTAAGGGTGGGGGTGGGGCATGGGAGTGACAGACACTGCTCTTACCATTGAAACACGAAAGAGTATTACTAAGATTTGCTGAACACTTACGACCTTCCAAGTACTATTCAAAGTGCTTTACAATGTAGATATCTCATTTAATCTTTGCAACAACCCCGTGAGGTATTATCCTATTATCCCTGTTTAGAAACAAGGGAAATGAAGCAGTGAGAAATTAAGTCATTTGCCCAAGATCCAAGAATTGCCAAACGGTGGGTTTGAGTTTTGAATCTGGATAATAAAATGGCTCTGGAATCTGGACTCTGGACCACCCATCTGGACTTCTCTAATCGCCTTCCCACCTAGCTTGGCCAATTAGTCAAATAGCACCTGGTCTTTCCTTCTCCCTGCACTCGAGGTCCTTCCCACCCTCACTGCGAACGTTCCAGTTACATTTGAACCAGGTAATCGAAATAAATCGGCTTTCCAGCAGCCCAATTGCTTGGATGTTAATTGTTAACTAAATGGTGAGCCTTTCCAGCCACTGTGACAGAAATGTACTCACCCAGATTTTGTATTAAAGCAGTAAGATGCAAGGATCTCTTCCCCGTCTCCAAGTGCATGAGCAAGGCCTTCGCTTTTCAAACTCGCTTGAAGGGTAAATACTTTCTTATAGTGGATTTGAAAGGGGGGAATGAGTGGCAATCTCTCTCAGGAAAGTTGAGTTCTTTGTCTGAGAGGTAGTTCATTCGGAGGTAATTAAGAGACCAGAGTGGGACTCGGCCCCACATAGGAGCAATGTGGCATGCAGCGAGGGGAGAACATACATAAAACATGCTTCTCAAATATTTAGAGGCTCTCCCAGTACCAGTGTGGATTTTCTGAGCTAGTCTCCCTGCTATCTGGCTTGGCATAGCATGGGTCAGCCTGGAAGGTGAAGTTTCTTGAAGACTTTTCTTAGTTTTTTATTTTCTTTTCCTTTCATGGAATGGGGTGTGGAATGGATCCAACCTTGACTGCTCTTTAAGAGAGTGCCGGAGTTCCTAAAGGATGTACCCCTGGTTGGGCTTGGCTTTTCTGTTTTCTTGGAGTATGCCGAGCCCCTTCCTTTATGCCACTACTTTCTGTATATACAGCATTAATGTTTTTATTGATGGATTAGAAATCCAAGGTGTTAAAAAAAAAAAAAAAAGAGGGGCGCCTGGTTGCTCAGTGGGTTAAGCCTCTGCCTTCCACTCAGGTCATGATCTCAGGGTCCTGAGATTGAGCCCGCATCAGGCTCTCTGGCAGGGAGCCTGCTTCCCCCCCTCTCTCTCTGCCTGCCTCTCTGTCTACTTGTGATCTCTGTCTGTCGAATAAATAAATAAAACTTAAAAAAAAAAAAAGAATGTGGGGTACACCAAGGGTTTCTGCCATTTGTGGCTTTATTCCTAGAAGAGAAGTTGGGGGTGGGCGGTGGGTAGAAGTGAAGAAGAGAGAGCAGGGGAAAAGAGAGACATTACTCCACCTGCCCCAACCATAGGTGTGTTCTGTGGAAGAGTCAGCTGAAGAGTCATCATGACTCCTGAGTTCTGCTTTAGTTAGCTATGAACTTGAGCAAGTTACTTAATGACTCTGAACATCTGTTTCTCTGTCTGGAAAATGGTTGTGAGAATCAAATTATATGAAGGGGACTTGGAGGTTATTCGATCTTGCAGCCTCTGATCCATTGCAGGAAGTTTGTCTGTAATATTCATGACAGAAAACCAATTGCCCAACCCTCTCATGAAAGGGAACTCATTATTTCCTTATCCCTCCTGTGCCGAGCTCAGTTTTGCATCTCAGGACTTTGACTCATCTGGTCTTGTTTCTTTCCTCTGAGGTTCTGAGTTGGTGACTTTGATGGCAACAGAATGATATAGGACAGTGGAAGGAGAATCAGATGAACCCGAGTCTGGACCCCATCTCAAGCACTTAACTGGCTGTGGAATCTTTTTTTTTTTTTTTAAGATTTTATTTATCTGACAGAGATCACAAGCAGGCAGAGAGGCGTGGGGAAGCAGGCTCCCAGCTGAGCAGAGAGCCTGATGTGGGGCTTGATCCCAGAACCCTGAGATCATGACCTGAGCTGAAGGCAGAGGCTTTAACCCACTGAGCCACCCAGGTGCCCCTAGCTGTGGAATCTTAACCAGATTGTATCAGTTCAGTGAAGCTCAGTCTTCTTGTCTGATAGAAAAACGGCAACCTACTCTGCAAGTTTGATGAGGGAATTAGGAATAATTTATATTAAATGTCTTCATATAGACAGTGCTTAATAAAAAGACTGGGAGGATTCTTTTCCTTAGAATACAATAAAATCAATATTTATTGAGGCTTGAGGAGTTTATGGCATGATTTCATGTCCTTCTTCCAATGGTTTGTTCTGAAATCTTAACTTTTCCCTTGCTTCCAGTCCTAAACAAATAATCACTTCCTATGTATTTCCCTTCCCTACAAATTCACATATTCTTTTGCTTGTACAACTAGAAAAGGAGAAGGAAGTTTGAACATGGACTTTATAAACTTGTGGTGGCTGAACGTCTCTTGACCAATTAGGAAAAAAATTTGCAGTAGAGGTGGAGTTTAATCCTTACTCTGAAGCATGAGGGCCTTCTGAGTTTTCCTAAAAAAGAAAAAAAAAAGTCATTCACTTCTAAAATAAGGAAAGTTTGGTAGGAGCTAAAAGGTGCGCTGGGAGAAAAGAGTGTTAACTCCTGGAGTGAAGGAATTCTGTGAGTTTTCAAGAGTGAGATAGTACAGGGCTGCACATCTCACAGTCAGTTAAAACCTCACAGAAAGTCTCCTTAGCAATGAAAGCTTCTAAGTGTCTCCTCTTGAATTTGGCCATAATTATAAAAAAATAAATACAGGGCACCTGGGTGGCTCAGTGGGTTAAAGCCTCTGCCCTCTGCTCAGGTCATGATCCCAGAGTCCTGGGATGGAGCCCCGCATCGGGCTCTCTGCTCAGCAGGGAGCCTGCTTCCCTTCCTCTCTCTCTGCCTCTCTCTCTGCCTACTTGTGATCTCTGTCAAATAAATAAATAAAATCTTTAAAAAAATACAAAAAATAAATACAAAAAATTTAACCAAGCAAATCCACTTAAAAGAAGCAACTCTACGGAAATGCTTGTATGGGGGTGCCTGGGTGGCTCAGTGGGTTAAAACCTCTGCCTTCGGCTCAGCTCATGATCCCAGGGTCCTGGGATGGAGCCCTGCATCGGGCTCTCTGCTCAGGAGGGAGCCTGCTGCCTCCTCCTCTCTCTCTCTCCCTGCCTGCCTCTCTGCCTGCTTGTGATCTGTCTGTCAAATAAATAAATAAAACCTTAAAAAAAAATGCTTGTATGAGCATCTAAACAAGATAGTTACGTGCTCTATGTGTTTTCCAATAACAAATAAAAGAAACAATAATGAAATTCTTTCAATAGAATGTAAAAACAATTATTACAGATTCATAAAATGAAGTACGATGTCTCATTATTAAAACATGATGCTGACTTTGGATATACTAAACTGACATGATGTCCATGATGTATCATTCTGGAAAAAAGCAGGTTGTAGAACAACATGCAAAGAGCAAAGCCGTACTAACATATATGCCATACTAACAAATACAATGCCATACTATGAACATACATGTATGTCCATATGTGTGTGTACATACTTGTGCATGCTGTAGATAAAAATATATGATGTATGTTTTAGAAAGAAGTTTGGAAGTCTATACAGGCAACTCTTTTTTTCTTTTTAAGATTTTATTTATTTATTTGATAGAGAGAAGGAACACAAGCTGGGAAAGTGGGAGAGGGAGAAGTAGGCTTCTGTCTGAGCGGGGAGCCCAACGTGGGGCTTGACCCCAGGACCCTGGGATCATGACCCGAGCCCAAGGCAGATACTTAACAACTGAGTGAGCCAGGCACCCCTATATAGGCAAATCTTTTATTTATTTATTTATTTATTTAGAGATCACAAGTAGGCAGAGAGGCAGGCAGAGAGAGGAGAAAGCAGGCTCCCTGCGGAGCAGAAAGCCGGATGTGGGGCTCGATCTGACGACCCTGGGATCATGACCTGAGCCAAAGGCAGAGGCTTTAACCCACTGAGCCACCCAGGCGCCCCTATATAGGCAAATCTTAATGTTAATAATTACTTCTGAGGAGTAGGATTAGGAGGGTGAGGGACACTTTAATTTTTTTACTTTAAATGCATATATATACATATATATATGAGTGCTTTAATGTATATAAATATTATTTGTATAATTTTTAAAAACAACGAGAAGAGAATAACTGAATTCAGAAAAATCCGTTTAATCACTTAGTTACCTTTTCCTAAATTTCAGGGAATACCTTTTCCAGAAAAACGATTAGAGTTAATCTGCTTCCTTTGGATAAAAAGAATCTCAGCACTGAGAAACCATTCTGTTTAATTCTTGTTTAATTACCCATTTATCTCTTCATTCATTTGACTGCAGTAAGACCTTAAAGTTAAGAATGTGGGGGGTTGGGGGTAGGCAGGGGTTGGAGTTAGAAATACTTGAGCTTGAATCCCTGGCCTAATGTTTTCTGGTTGTAAAATCTTGGCAAGTTATATAACCCTACCAAACCTCCATTCCTCGTCTGTAAAAAGAGGCCAGTAGTCCAAAGATTGTTGTGGGGATTTTTTTTTAAGTTTTTATTAATTTTTGTCAGAGAGAGCGAGTGCCAGAGAGCACAAAGCAGGGAGAGCAGCAGGCAGAGGAGAAGCAGTTTAGGGAAACTTGCCAAGCAAGGAACCCGATATGGGACTCGATGTGGGACTCGATCCCAGGCCTCAGGGATCATGACCTGAGCTGAAGGCAGACACTTAACTGACTGAGCCATCCAGGGGTCCCCTTTTAGAAGAACATTTAAAGAAGCTAGCCCAGGACTTGGCACATATTACATGCTCAGCCTAAGTTTGCTATTGTCATTTGTGAATTTGTCATTCAAAAAGCCCATTATTGAGCACTTACTGTGTGCAAGCTTTGTGTCAGATTCTAAATTTTTAATATGGTTAAGATATGATCCTTGCTTAAAAGCAGGGTTAAGTCTAGATCAGAGGTCAATTCAGGGACTTCCTGAAGTTGGATGAGAACAAAAAAAATCACATCTCTATTTTTTACTAACCTCTAACTGAAATTTAACATTAAATTTAACTGAATTTATTTTATTTTTTAAAATATTTTATTTGTTTATTTAACAGAGAGCTAGAGAGAGAACACAAGTAAGCAGAGAGGCAGGGAGAGGGAGAGAGAGAAAAGCAGGCTCTCCACTGAGCAGGGAGCCCGATGAGGGACTCGATTCCAGGACCCTGGAATCATGACCTGAGCGGAAGGCAGCCGCTCAACCAATTGAGCCACCCGGGCGCCCCCAGTTATGAATTTATATAACAAATCACAGAGGTATTCCCATTCTCTGTGACTTTGTCACCAACAGAAATCATGGACATTTTCATACAACATTGTAGTTTTACAGAAATTTTAAATTTCATTCATGTACATCACTATTTCAAAATTGTAATAGTTTCTAGACCCACTGCCAAATCTGGGAATTGTGTTAAAAAAAAAAAAAAAAAAAAAGCATGGGCACCTGGGTGGCTCAGTGGGTTAAGCATCTGCCTTTGGCTCAGGTCATGATCTCAGGGTCCTGGGATCGAGCCCCATATCGGGCTCTTTGCTCAGCAGGGAGCCTGCTTCCTCCTCTCTCTCTGTCTGCCTCTCTGCCTACTTGTGATCTCTGTCTGTCAAATAAACAAAATCTTAAAAAAAAAGCACAAATATAACTATATCTCAAATTTATATTTATATTTTGAAATATATATTGGTTTAATTATTTTATACTGCTATGTATCTTACCTTATGCAGTTAAATGCAGTGTTCTGAAGTGAGTACATAACGAGGATGTTCATAACTGCACTATTCGTTACAACATAAACCTGCAAACAAACCACATGTTCATCAGTAGAAGAATGGATACATCAGCCGTGGTATATTAATGCAATGAGATACCACCCAGCAATGAGAATAAATACACAATTGCTACATTCAGCAACATGGATGAATCTCACAAACTAAGATTGAAAAGAAGAAACCAGACCCAAAAGGAAACATGCTGTATGATTCAATTTATATAAAGTCTCAAACAGTTTAGTTCATCTCTGAAGTTGGAAGTCAAGATAGTATTTACCCTTTTGTGGGTGTTGCCTGGGAGGGGTGTGTGGGGCTTTCGGATTACCTATTGATCTCGATATTAGCAACATGAATGGGTTCACTTTATACAAATTCATTGAACTATCCATCTATAATTTGTGGACCTAAAGTTACTGTACTTCAATAAAAATTTACTTTAAAGAAGGGCCCAGAAGCTTTACCAGTCTGCCAAAGGGATTCATGGCACAAAAATAGATTAAGACCTTTGGTCTAGATGGAGACACAGATCCGGAGAAATTACCATACTACAATGTGTTATATACATTGTATATGTTCCAGGCCATTCCTGAGCCTAGCAATCTATCCTAGTGACCTCTTAAGTATAACTCAAATTCCTCAGAACAAGAACCCTTTCTTTAAATATTGAAAGTAGGGTCACTGCAGTTGCAGGAAAGGAATGACAAAGCACTGTGAAAGCACAGAGAAGGGAACCATTAATTTTGCTGAAACTGGTCAGGAAGAGATCTCATGGAGGAGGTGATATTTGAGCAGGGAATCAAAGGATAAGCCAACTTTCCGCTGAAGGACTTCCTGTCAATGTAAGCAGCATCAGGGAAAATAGGAAGCCTGCTGTGTGTGGAGAACAGGGAGTCATCTGGTGTGGCAGAATGCTGGCCAAGAGGATTGGAGGTGGCAGGGAAGGGGGACAAATGGGAGACAGGTGGAACCCTCTGCATCGTGTAACGGGGAAGCAACCAATACTGTTTGTTTTTACTTCTTACTGAAGGAGTAGACATACAGAAGAGTCCCCCAGGGACGCCTGGGTGGCTCAGTTCGTTAAGCAGCTGCCTTCGGCTCAGGTCCTGATCCCAGCATCCTGGGATCGAGTCCCACATCGGGCTCCTTCAGGGAGCCTGCTTCTCCCTCTGCCTCTGCCTGCCATTCTGTCTGCCTGTGCTTGCTCTCTCTCCCTCTCTCTCTCTGACAAATAAATAAATAAAATCTTAAAAAAAAAAAAAAAAAGAAGAGTCCCCCACACATAAGTGTATACAGCTAGGTAGATTTTCACAAACCAAACATCTATTTTACTAGCACCCAGATCAAGAAGTGGGACATTATCACTGTCCCAGAAGCCCCTTTCACCATCCTTACCAATCACTCCTGCTCCCCACCCCTGCCAAGCATAACTCTAACCTGACTTCTTCTCTTTTTTCTTTTAACCACTTCATTGAGGTCTGGTTGACATGTAAAAAGCTGTACATATTTATGTATACAACTCAGAGAGTTTGGGGAGATGTCCACACTATGTACCCATCATCTCCATCAAGGCCATAAACATAGCTAACACCTCCCAAAGTTACCCCCCTGCCCTTTATTATAATTATCTTTCTTTGTGTGGTAAGAACGTTTAACATAATATATACCTCATCAGTAAGTTTTTTTAAATATATATTTTATTAATTTATTTGAGAGAGAGAAATCACAAGCAGGCAGAGAGGCAGGCAGAGAGAGGGGGAAGCAGACTCCCCGCTGAGCAGAGAGCCTGATGTGGGGCTCGATTCCAGGACCCTGGGATCATGACCTGAGCTGGAGGCAGAGGTTTAACCCACTGAGCCACCCAGGCGCCCCATACCTTGTCAGTAAGTTTTAAGTTTTCAATACAATATTGTTAGCTATAGGAATGACGCCTTGTAGTAGATGTCCAAAACCTAATTTATCTTTCAGAACTGATACTTCCTACTTTTTGACCATCACCTCCCCACCCCACCTTTCTCCGGGCAATCATATTCTATTTCCTGCCTCTGAGTTTGCCTCTTTTGGTTTCCAAATGTAAGTGAGGGAATAGAGTTTCTGTCTTTCTAGGTCTGGCTTATTTTGTTTAGCATAATGTTCTCCAGGTCCATCCATGTTGTTGCAAATAGCAGCATTTTCTTCCTTTTTAAAGGCTGGATAATATTCCACTGTAAGATATAACACATTTTCTTGATTCATTCATCTGTCAGTAGGCACTTAGGTTGTTTCCATATCTTGGCAACTGAGAATAGTGCTACAATTAATATGGGAATGCAGGTAATCTTAGAGATCCTGATTTCATTTCCTTTGGATAAATACCCAGAGACAGGATTGCTGGATCATACAATTATTTTATTTTTTATTTTTTGAGGAGCTGGCTTGCTACTTCCCACAGCAGTGGCTCCAATTCACATTCCCATCAACAATGTATTAGGATTCCCTTCTTGCTATGTCCTCACTAATACTTGTTTTTTTTTTTCCCTAGGAATAGCCATCCTAACAGGCGTGAGGTGACACCTCATTGTGGTTTTGATTTGCATTGCCTTGATGAGGTGAGGTTGAGCCCCTTTTCCTGTACCTGTTGGCCATTACTGTGATATGTAACACACCACAGGTTGGGTTTGCTGGGTCTTGTACTTTATTTAACGTATGCACTCTTCTGTGTCTGGTGCTTTCACTCATGTTGATAAGGGAAACATCATGTCATTGCCTGTGGTTGTAGATCCTTGCCACCTAAGTTTTTTTTTTTTTTTAAAGATTTTATTTATTTATTTGACAGACAGAGATCACAAGTAGGCAGAGAGGCAGGCAGAGAGAGAGGAAGGGAAGCAGGCTCCCTGCTGAGCAGAGAGCCCAGTGCGGGACTTGATCCCAGGACCCCGAGATCATGACCTGAGCCGAAGGCAGCGGCTCAACCCACTGAGCCACCCAGGCGCCCGCCACCTAAGTTTTAAGTAAGCGAGTGGTATGGGCTGACCTCTGTTAGAAAAATCACTATAGCAGCTTCGAGGAGGATGAAGTGAAAGACAAGAAATTTCACACAGGGAACTAGAGCAATAATCTAAGTGAGAAATGATGAGGGCCTGACCCAGAGTCCAGGCAGTGGGAGTAGAAAAGAGACAGATGGATCAGAGTCACCCTGAGCTCTGGAGAAGCAATTCAAAACACATGTTCCATTTACGGTGTCCTTCAGGCACCGAGGAGAGCGCATAACTGAGTGGTCAGAACCAGAACAACGTTAATTGGCCACGGCATTAGTTTGGGTGCTTGTCAAGATTTAAGTGAAGCAAGCTGCATCCCTCCCAGAGTCTATTGTCATAGATGACGGGAATGAGACAGAGCAAAAGCCAACACAATGGGGATAAATGAAGGGTGTCCCACGAAACTGTAATGACCTCAAATGGTTCCTGGAGGAGTTTTGTGGTTGGGTCATTTTTCTTCAGTTATTTTTTGCATTGTGGAGTTTCAACATAACATTTAGATGAGTTAGGAAAACAAAATCAGGATTGAAGAGACAACAGGGAGGGAGAGAGTTTTAGCAGTGGGGAGAAGGGCTGCTCGGGGTGTGAGATGGGTATGCAGGGCAGAAGAACAGGGAGACAGTTGGTGAAGCATGAAGTGAGGGCTCATTCACCATCTGTATTAATCTCATGCTTCTCAAACTCGGATGTGCACACCCTTGACAGCATGTCCGGAGGAACTCAAGTCACCTGGTAAAGACAGTACATCTTGCTGGAGTGTTCACTTCACCCTGGGGTCAAGGGGAAGGATGTTATGTATATGGAAGCAAACAACGTGTAACGGAGTAGAATACATATTTTATGTGAAGTTTCAAGATAAAACACAAGACTCCATATGATTTTCTAGCCAAACACTTTGGCCTGCAGCCCCAATGTCTCCCTTGCCATTAGGAGGAATTCAGAGGAAAATTTTGAGAAGCCTCAGTTCCATCACTCCTGATTCCACGTTTCACTCTATGGATGCTAGCCCCTCCACTGAGCTCTTTTCCAGACTGGGTGGTGTTATTCAACAACATTCCTTCCTTCCTTTACCCATTCATTCCAACAATATTAAGTAAGGGCTTGTCATATACTAAGACCTGAGAGATGATTTTCTCCTGTGCAATATCGTAAGCTCCAAAAAGGACTGTGTTTTTTAAAAAAAATTAGAATCCCCTGAACATCTGTCAAACCTTGCATATATTAGAATTCTATAAATATTTGTTGACGTGAAATGAAATGTGATCTTTGAAAAACAATCCAAGGAAGAGTTAGGAGGGAGACAATGAAGGAGAGAGAAAGAGTTGAGTGTGTATGTGAGCTAACTGCTAACCATTATCAGCTGAGCGTGTTTTATCCATGCACAACTCTGAGATAGACTTTAACTTATAGCCGTTTAATAGCCAAGGAAATTGAGGTTGAGAATGAATAACTTGTTTGAAGTAACACAGCCAGTAAGTGGCAGAACCCTCATTCAATCCCAGCTTTGTCTGATAATAAAGTCCATGGAGAATATCTATGGAAATGTAAAACACATACACCCTTTGCTCCAGTAATTCTACTTCTAGGAGCTTACCCTTGAAATATTGTTACTTATAATATGAAAGAAATACATATTTGGTCTTCATCCTGTTTCTGGCAGGTAGCTTCTAAAACTCTTGGAACTTCTTTTTTTTTTTTTTTTAAAGATTTTATTTATTTATTTGACAGAGAGAGATCACAAGTAGACAGAGAGGCAGGCAGAGAGAGAGAGAGAGAGGGAAGCAGGCTCCCTGCCGAGCAGAGAGCCCGATGCGGGACTCGATCCCAGGACCCCGAGATCATGACCTGAGCCGAAGGCAGCAGCTTAACCCACTGAGTCACCCAGGCGCCCCAACTCTTGGAACTTCTTAAATGATGAGAGAGATAAAGGTGTCCTTTGTTATATTAATGAGATGAGTTTTGGACCACACCTAAGGATAGGGGCTGGTTGTAGTGGAACCAGCCCTTTGATTATAGGGTTGAAACTTTCAGTCACACCCTCTGGCTTCCAGCAAGGGGAACAGGGCTGAAGATTGAGTTCAGTCATCAACTGCCAATGATTTAGTCAATCAGGCCAATGTGAGGAGGCCTCCACAAAACCCCATAAGGATGGGGCTTCAAGAGCTTCTGGATTGATGAAAATATGGTGATTTGGGGAAAGGGCAACATCAGAGAGCATGGAAGCTCTGTGCTCTTTCCCCATACCTTGCCCTATGCATTTCTTCCATCTGGCTGTCCCTGGGTTTTATCTTATGATAATTAACTGGTAACCTTGTAAGTAAAATGTGTCTCTGAGTTCTGTGAGCTGCTCTAGCCAATAAACAAAACCCAAAGAGGGAGTTGTTGGAACTTGTAATCTATAGCAGTAGTGTAAAAGTACAGGTCAGAAACATCTGGAATTGGAATTGGTCTGAAGTGAAAGGCAGTCTTGAGGGACTGAGCACTTAACTTGTGGAATCTGATGCTATCTCCAGGTGGATGTGTCAGACTTGGGCCAGAATTGAGCTGAGCGGTGCCTGGGTGGTTCAGTCAGTTAAGTGTCCAGCTCTTGATTTCAACTCAGATCACGATCTCAGGATTGTGAGATCAAGCCCTGCAGGGGGCTCTGCATTGGGTGTGGAGCCTGCTTAAGATTCTATCTCCCTCCCCTGTGCCCTTCCCGTGTTCTTTACCTTCCCTTCCCACTCTTTCTCACTCTCGGAAAAAAAAAAAAAAAAAAAGAACTGAGGTGAATTGTAGGACAGCCAGCCAGTGTCGAGAATTGGTTGGTGGTATGGGGACAACTGGACATAATCTAAACATCCTTTATTGGAGAATTGGTTAGGTAGCTTGAGGAACATACAGAAAGAAGCATACCTATATATACTAATATGGAAAGCTGTTTAGGATATATTGCTAATTGAAGAAAAGCAAGTTGTAGAATAGTATGTGTTATTTTATTATATTTCATTTTTAAAAAAAAATGCACAAGTCATATATGCATGCATGTATAGGCACCAAAAATTCTGGAGGACTACATACCCAATTTGAACAGAGTTTACTTCTGCAGAGGTGATGAGGTCTGCCCCCGGAAACCACCATACTACCTTTCATCTCTGTGAATTTGACTACTCTAGATACCTCATATAAGTGGAATCATACTGTATTTGTCTTTTTGTGCCTGGTTTATTTTACTTCAAGATTCATCCATGTCATAGCATCTGTTAGAGTTTTCTTCCTTTCAAAGGCTGAATAATATTTTATTATACATATCACATTTTGTCTATCCATTCCTCCATTGATAAACACTTGGGTGTCTTTTAACTGTAAGTAATGCTGCTATAAACGTGGGCGTATAAATATGTCTTTGGGACCTTGATTTCAATTCTTTTGGATGGATACCCAGAGTTGCAATTGCTGAATCATATGTAATTCTTTTAAAAATTTTTTGAAGAGCAGCCAAACTGTTACTAAGCTTTGTAGTTGTGATATACTTACTGCTCAGTTAAAAAGATAGAAGGCAAGAAGGTGGCTGTTTCCCAACACACAAATCACACAAAACCCAGGGAAGCAGAGTTGCCTTCAGTAGACAAGAGCCTTTTAAAAGAACTCGTTGACATCTAAAGCAAATGTAGGCACAATTTTTAGATCGTTTCCCTGGGAAGTGGAGAAGGAAAAGTAACTGCTGACTAAGCTGTGTAATAAGGAGCTAAGTATTTTCTACTGGGAAATGGTTATCTGTTTGGTGGAGTTGCAAGTTCTGGGGAGTGCCCTCATTAGAAAACAGTTGATGATTCCAGGAGAACTTGGAAGAATCACCATGGTGATACAGAATGACCCATTTAAAGTGTAAGGCCTGTTGTGAGTTGAACTTCAAAAGGTGCCTGAATAGAATCTTCTCTTTCATTTTTCATTGGACATAAGATATAAAATAAAGTAACATTACTCTCATCTCCAGTCCTCTTACAGTCTGGTGTACTTGGGATGTCACTTAAGACACCTTCAGACTCTACTCCTGGCTTGGTGTCGCATGGCCGCATTACTTTGAGCAGACCCCTTAACCTCTCCCACCTCAGAGGATTGCCCTAAAGAGTCTCAGAAGTCCCCTTAGTTTGTGGGTTTGGTTCTGCGCATATGTATAAGTGCCTCTTTTTGTTTGCTACTCCTTTCATCTGGAACTTGGCTATCCAGCAAACCCATGGCATCAGACACAGTAGAACATGAGGAAACACGCCAAAAGATGCTGAACGGGGAATCACATCATCAATGTGCACGAGCTAAAACTCCTTTACCTCCTTGCTTTCCTTGAGCCTCAGGTGCATGTGGTGAGTTAATCCTGGGTTCACACAGTCTCATCATGAGTCTAGACCTCTCTTCTTCTCTTCTCCTTCCTCTCCCATCTCTTTTCTCATCTCCAGGCACTGTGCTTAGCGGTATAAATGGATCATTGTATTTAATTCTAATGAGAATGCTACGAGGTACACAATATTATTATCCCCGTTTTACCTAAGGGAAACCGAGGCTTATGGGGTTTAAGAGGCAGAGGCAGGACACCCCGCTGGGCAGACCCAGAATCCACTCCTAAACACTACGAGAGCTAATCAAGAAAACCTATTGAAAATACAACTCGACTGTAAGTTATTCTGAATTGTCTGGAGGAACCTCCCCCTCCCATTCTTAAAAAGGAAATGTGAACAGATCTATTTTGAGGCATTTTGCTTCTCCTCATTCATCTTTTTTTTTTTTTTTAATTTATTTGACAGAGAGATCACAAGTAGGCAGAGAGGCAGGCAGAGAGAGAGGAGGAAGCAGGCTCCCTGCCGAGCAGAGAGCCCGATGCGGGGCTCGATCCCAGGACTCTGAGATCATGACCTGAGCCGAAGGCAGTGGCTTAACCCACTGAGCCACCCAGGCGCCCCTCCTCATTCATCTTTTGCAGAACATTATCACCAGAGGCAGTTTTGTTAAACTGAGATCACGGTCTCTTTGGATTTCCTTTTCTTCTTCCACTTCTCTTGCAAAACTTGGAGTCACGATTGTTGGCTTAGGTCTTGACTCTGTTGTTGCTGGGGACATAACCGGAATGATAGAAAATAGTATTTCCCCTCCTTAAAAGAACCCCCATCCACTCGTGTTGTATTATTTCTGCATCTCCTCTATAGGAAGATAATTATTGATGGACAGAATATCTTCTTTTTTTAAAATTTTTATTTATTTATTTGACAGAGAGAGATCACAGTAGACAGAGAGGCAGGCAGAGAGAGAGAGAGGGAAGCAGGCTCCCTGCTGAGCAGACAGCCCTATGCGGGACTCGATCCCAGGACCCCGAGATCATGACCTGAGCCGAAGGCAGCAACTTAACCCACTGAGCCACCCAGGCGCCCATTGATGGACAGAATATCTTCTCGAAGTCACGTTTCTCAGCCGGATGGGTGAAGAGTGGAGGGATTTATAATAGAAAGGAGTGTGTGTCACTTTTATGGTAAATCCACCCCAAACTGATGGCCATTTGACACTCCTGGCATTCCTAGCACAACTCTAATGTGTAATGGGACAAGACTTAGCATTGGCTAAGTTTGGTTTGGGGCAGAACAGGAGAATGGCTTTTGAAGGGGATGATTGAGAAAGTCTCAGTGGGACTGTGTGTAGGCCCAGGTCTTGTGGTTCACGATTCTACTCAAACGGGGAGAGAGAGCACCCCAGGGTGGTTCTCCTGATGGGTGCCAAGCATCCATGAATCCAGGCCAGGGCTGCACTCTGTCCTTAGAATCATCTCTTCCCAGTTTTCTTCCTAATTTTAAGGCCATGCTATTACGTAACTTGGACGTAACAGCCAAAGATATTTTTCTGCTTGAAACAATCGTATTTTATGTTTGGGAGTTGTGACTGAGTAAAAGACTTCTTTCTTCAAGTAAGCATTTTATTCTGTTAATTGTATGAAGTCCTTGAGAAACATCCTTGCAAAGGATGGGATCCACCCCTTTCCCTAAGAGAGGGCTCCTTAAAACTCCGCAGACCTTGGAAGAAAATCATGTACCCTCAGCATGAAATTCATTTAGAGTCCCATCAGTGCTTGCTAAAGCAGTTTATATGAAGTGTCTTTTATTTTGGATTTTGCTCCTCTGTAACAAATGAGTCATTGATTTTCAAAAAATTTTAAATGTATCCAGAACCTTTTTTTTTTGGTTTTGGTTTTGAACAGCCTCTCAGGAAACCCAAACCAGTAACCCTGTCCTCTCTCCCTGCTGCTTTGCTATAAAGATAGCATTCCTCTATATGGATCACAGTGCTTCCTTTGACAAGAATGAACAACTCTCAACCATCTAAATTGTTGACCCATGTGAAAGGAGTGACTCACAAGTCTTTCTAAAATGTTGCCCAGCCAATTATTTTTTGACACTCGTGTGCTAAATTCTGGGAAGGCCTGAAAAGAACAATAAAATTAAAGAGGAACGTTAGGGACAATCTCCGTTCCCTTTGTGATTTATGCCGTATTCTGATCTTGAGTTCTTTTGGAAGCCCTTCCATGTAACTTTAAGTAGGGAAGCGGACCGGAGCCTTCCCATGAAACTGTGCTTGGGTACAATAAACCCCCGAGGATTAGTCAAAGACAGATTCACTGGATGCCAAATTCTTTTCTATCATCCAAGAGTGGCCAATGAGACCAAGGGTGGGAGTGAGAATTCACCAGGGTTTTCAACAAAGCATTCCAATAAATTAAAAAACAAACAACCTTTGTTAGAATGAAACAGGGTTTGCAAATGCTAGCTGGTTAGAGCGCCCTCATGTGTCTCAGCATGGTAGTATCATTTCAGGGCTCTCAAAGGACATCAAATGCTCTTCTAATCACTCCACCAACACCACTTCGTGCTTTCCCTTCCTTCCCACTGTTTCCAGAGTCACAGATGGAGCTCCTTCTTTAGCTCTTAGCTGGAATTCCCAGTGTGGTGGTGATTTTTATCAGAGGCTGTAAGCATGAACCATCTCACTTTCCAGAGTGCTTGCTGTGTGCTTGCTGAATTAGTGCTCATTTAAATTCCTGCCTCAGGGGCGCCTGGGTGGCTCAGTGGGTTAATTAAGCCTCTGCCTTCGGCTCAGGTCATGATCTCAGGGTCCTGGAATCGAGACCCGCATTGGGCTTCCGCTCAGCAGGGCCTGCTTCCCCCTGTGCCTCTGCCTGCCTCTCTACCTACTTGTGATCTCTCTGTCAAATGAATAAATGAAATATTTTTAAAAATATTAAATTAAATTAAAAATAAATAAATTCCTGCCTCCAAGTTAAAATACCCCAACTGCCCATCATCTGGTGAATCAATGAATACATTGTGGTAACCCCTACAGTGGAATACTACTTAGTAATAAATAGGAAAGAATTATTGACATCCACACCAACAGAAGGCTGCATATATACCATTTCATTGATGCAACATTCTAGAATTTGGATACATATTAGCTTAGTGGTAGCCAAAGAATGGGAGAAAGAGGGTGGGGTTGGCTGCAAAAGGGTACAAAGGAACTTTTGGGGGGAATTCATAGTGTTCTGGGTTTTTTTGGTGTTGGCTACCTAACTGTATACATCAGTCAAATCCACAGAATTGGCATTGGTGGTATGATGTTGAGTATAGCTTCCAAAACTCATAAAAGCAAAGCAAAGCAAAGCAAAGCAAAACAAAACAAAACAAAACAAAATAACCACCCGAATTTGCTACATATAAATTACACCCCAAGAAGCCTCACATAAAAATGTTTAATTTTTTTAAAAAAGAAATCACTGTGGACTACTTCCAAAGTACAAATCCCCAACCCTTCTGGGTTTACCTCTTGGCCTCCTTTTCTTTGCCCATCTGAAAAAGACACCACAGTGATCTCTTGTGGGAGTCTGCAAGTTCCAGCTCAATTCAAAGCCCCAATGGGGCCAGACTGCATTCCACAGGGTCTGCTCCCTGACTCTGCCATTGTGCCTGTGATGGGGTGTGCAGCGAGTGACACAGAGACTTCCTGGCACTTAGATATTATGAAGGAAAACATCAAAGTCAGAGGCCAGTGCAATAAGTAGGAACCCCTCGAGGGGAAATGAGATCTGGGTTCTGAAGGCAAATTCATATTGTCAGTTTGCTGGCTTCCCTCCACCATAGACAGCAACCAGTTGTTTCTGGGTAGAAGTCGTGTCTTGTGCAAACTAACCATTAACCATCCATGAACCACCCCAGGCAGTGCCCAGTGTCTAATTCTGGAAAACAGTTTTGGTTTGATGGCTCTCAAATGTTCTACCAGCCTTCATCCTCAACAATGGTGACCTATGAATATTAATCCCAGGCCAGTGGTTCTTAAATTTTACTGGGCCTAGTCACTTCACTCGCTAAGAGAGTACTCACAGTATGAGATGATGGATGTGTTAATTTGATTGTAGTAAGGTTAACTCTATGAGATGAGTTAACAGTATGAGATGATGGATGTGTTAATTTGATTGTAGTAATCATTTCACAACATATACATATATATTAAATTGTGTTATACACCTTAAAAAAATCACATTGTACAACTTAATACATACAATTTTTATTTGCCAGTCATATCTTGATGAAGTTGGAAAAAAATAATCACCTAAGGAGTATACTTTCAAAATGCCAGTTCCCAGCCAATCTGTTTTGCTTTTTAAGTTCTGAGGTTTTTTAAAAATTTTTTATTTTTTAAATTACTTTTCAGTGTACTAGAATTCATTGTTTATGCACCACACCCAGTGCTCCATGCAATACGTGCCCTCCACAATACCCACCACCAGGCTGGCCCAATTTCCCACCCCCCGCCCCTTCAAAACCTCAGATTGTTTTTCAGATTCCATAGTCTCTCATGGTTCACCTCCCCTTCCAATTTCCCTCAACTCCCTTCTCCTCTCCATCTCCCCATGTCTTCCGTGTTATTCCTTATGCTCCACAAATAAGTGAAACCATATGATAATTGACTCTCTCTGCTTGACTTATTTCACTCAGCATAATCTCTTCCAGTCCCATCCATGTTGCTACAAAAGTTGGGTATTCATCCTTTCTGATGGAGGCATAATACTCCATAGTGTATATGGACCACATCTTCCTTATCCATTCGTCCGTTGAAGGGCATCTTGGTTCTTTCCACAGTTCCCAACCAATCTATTCTTACCTGAGATTCTAATGCAGTAGGTCTTGGATTGATCCCTAGAAACTGAATTTTTAATAAGCACCTCAGATGATCCAGACATAGGAAGTCTAAGGACCACACTTTAGGAAGTGATGTCCCAGACCTAGAAAAACTCACATATATAGGCTGAACAATATATTCATGGAAATGTTTGACCTACCAAACAATGGTTTCAATACAGTGACGAGTGGGGCTCTGGAGTGAGGTTCCTGGGTTCAAAGCCCACCTCCACCCTTTGTCACCAATGGCCTCAGGTTACTTCATCTCTCCAGCGTGTCTAAGAGGGTGCAAGATGAAATGAGTTAACACTTAACAAAACACCCAGAATCACACCAGTAAGCATTACATAAACCTCAATTATCATTCTCCAGATCAAGAAAGATGGGAAGGGGGAATATTGCATGAAAACCAATGAACAAAAAGAGTTACTTCAAAGAGCTTCTCTTTTAAAGCTTAAACATCTCCAAATACCTCAAAAGGTGAAGAGAAATGTGAACTCCCTTATGTATGTCAACTTTCCTACATTCCAAATCTCTTTGTCCTGTTTTAAATATTAAAAATGAAAGCTGGAGGGGAAAAAAAAAAAAAACGCTGTACTTAGCAGCACCCTTCCTATTTGATTGATTAAGGAGCTTAAGACAACTCCCATATGTTAGCGTATTCATCTTTACAAGTTATATGTAATCTTTGGTGATTCTTGAACAGAGATGCAAATCAGAATCATGTGTAGAGCTCTTGAAAGGTCTAAGTTTTAACTCACCAGAAATTGGGGCAGGGCGCAGGGCGCAGGGAATCTGAATTTCTAAAGCGTTTTCTCTGTGATTTGGCAATCCATTCCAAGTAGAGAACTATTCTTACAGGAAAAGGCCAGGATTATTCACCCTGCTTTAGAGCTTCAGAAACCGAGACAGAGCGTGTTAAATACCAAGCAACACCACTCAGCAAATCATTAGCAGAGGCGGAAGTTGGATTTTGGTAACTCTAAGGACAATATCCTCTCCATTATAGATCACACCGTCGACGCTACTTGTAAAGGGTGAGATGAGGATAGTAAATTTTCATTCCCTCATTTGTTTATGAAATAATACTGTGATCTGAATTCATAGGAACTAAATTAGAACGGCTGACCTGGGTTTCTGAATTCCATTCAGATTCTGCCTTTTACCCTCTTACCCACATGTCTGCACTTACTAATCATCCCCATTAAATCCCTGGAAGTGTAAAAGAGAGTCAGCTTACTTGGAGTCTGGGTCAAACCCCTATTGGAAATATGATCATGAACTTGAGGATTCTTTCTTCTGGTGGCTAACGGCAGTGCCATTGGGTGGCCTCTACTCCGGGCTGCGGTTTTTGTGGATTCCCTTTTCATTTTGAGACATATTTGGTGACCCACAAAGTCCCGCAGAAACCATTTTCTTTAACGTATTATCAGAGAAGGAAATCTGTCAAATTAAAATCTGCAGTCGGAAGGGGGGTGGCCACCAATCAAGTGAAATCATTCTGCTGAACTTGAGCCAGGCAACCAAACTAGGACAGTATCACTTCACCAACAAAATGGCCCTGCGGCTGGAATCCCCGCCTGCAGACCTGCAGACATCACCAGCCCCTTGCTCATCAAACAGACCCCTTTATTGAGTTACTTCTTGGCACCCACTGACTGCTTTCCTTTCAGATTTTCTCTTGTCCATATTTCAATATCCCGCCTTTGCATTCTCCTCCCGCTCTTGTTAAAATACTGTTTCTTTCTTTCTTTCTTTTCTTTTTTTTCTTTTTTTAAAGATCCCTTTTAATCAGATAGCTCCTGCTGGCATAAGCTGTCAGAGGTATTCATTTCAGTGGACTCTGGCCCTATGCTGCATTACCTTGGCAACAAGATTTAGAGGCAAAGGCCCTGCCTTGAACTTGTCAGAATCTCCAAGACATGAACTCAGCACATATTACTCTCTAGCCTATCAAGTTGTCATGCCAACCACTAACAATAAAACCCATCTCTCCCTTCTAGGGTTTTAATTCAAGAACTTTTCCGATTGGCACCTTCTGTAATTCAATTGGTCTGAAAATGTAATCTATGGATATGTGTGTGTGTGCGTGCATGTGTGTTTAACCAGTCACCAATGGCCCTCCACTGAATGACTAGAGACTGGAAATGCGGTATAGGTCAAAAGTTCATCAAAATGCAAAGGAAAAACAAAACAAAAACCAGTGGTGGATCTAACAAAAGGAGCCTGCAATTTTGGAAATCCTGACAAAGAGGTAACTAAATGAAATTTCAAGAGCTAACTTCGTGGGCTTAACCCACTGAGCCACCCAGGTGCCCCCGAACTTCAATTTTTAAAAGCTCTCCTACTTTCAGGGTTAAAGCCTCTGCCTTCGGCTCAGGTCATGATCCCAGGGTCCTGGGATAGAGCCCTGCATTGGGCTCTCTGCTCAGCAGGGAGCCTGCTTCCCCCCCTCTCTCTGCCTGCCTCTCTGCCTACTTGTGATCTCTGTCTGTCAAATAAATAAAATCTTAAAAAAAAAATTAAAAACAAAATAAAAGCTCTCCTACTTTCGTCCTTACATTTCGTTTTCCTTTAACCCAGAAGGCCTCAGTTCTGCCTTTGCATTCTCCTCCTGCAGAAAATTCTCTGAACTCTCTAAGAACAAGGACAAGGCATTGCATGGGTCTGGGGACTAGAAATAACTGAGGACCAGGGTTTCTCAAAATTAACTATTTCAATACTTCTTTATCCTTTTGCCAACTCTAGGATTATTAACGTAGTACCTTTATCCTTTAATCGACCTATTTAAATGCATACATTTCGTTGTGCCTGGGTGGCGCAGTTGGTTGGGTGTCTGTCTGACTCTTGGTTGTGGCTCTGGTCATGATCTCAGGATTGTGGGACTGAGCCCCGCTTTGGGCTCTGCACTGAGCCCACATTCCACTTGGGATTCTCTTTCTCCCTCTGCCCCTGCCCCTGTTCGTGTTCATGCATTCTCTCTCTCTAAAAAGAAATAAATAGATCTTTAAAAATCGGTCAATAAATAAAAACACATGAATTTAGAAGGACAGCTTTATGTCATGGACCTGGCACTCTGCTTTTTAAGGTTCTCTGCCACTGAGGACATGGTTATTTCTTAGCTTCCAATAAGAAACACACAGAGGGTTGATGATGCATGAGGCACCACTGAAAATACTTTTCAGGGGCACCTGGGTGGCTCAGTGGGTTAAGCCTCTGCCTTCGGCTCGGGTCACGATCCCAGGGTCCTGGGATCAAGCCCCACGTTGGGCTCTGTGCTCAGCGGGGAGCCTGCTTCCCACTCTCTCTCTGCCTGCTTCTCTGCCTACTTGTGATCTCTCTCTCTGTCAAATAAATAAATAAAATCTTTAAAAAAAAAAGAAAATGAAAATACTTTTCACATGCTGACTCACTTAATCCTGACTGCCACCGCCATAGCCCACTGAGGCAGGCAACTGATTTTAACATCTCAACTTTACAGAGGAAGGAAAAGAGACATAGAGAGGCTCGGCACCACATCTATAGCTCCACAGCTAGCAAATGGCAGAACTGAGGTTCAAACCTAACAGTTTGGTCCCAGAGTCTCAACTTCATATCCTGCTTCATTGGGTTCTGGTTGATTGATTGAGCCTTTTTTTCAGTTTTATATAAGAAGCATAAAACAATGCTAAACCTAAAATCACAAACTTCTTGAAGGCAGGGACCCTATCTAACACTTTTATCTTCTCAGCACCTAGGTGAGTGCCTCTCACCAAAAATTACTCAGCATTATGGTTAGGTTGTTAAGGAATGCTCTAAATGCTCTAAGAGACTCCTAGAATATCACATTCAAGGTCACTTCGGAAAGATAGTTTTTGTTTTAAGTTGGAACAATGGAGGCTTTCATCACCACCAAATCACAGGTACATCAGGTCTTCTAGAGACCAAAGTCATTGAGAACAGAGGCCATGTTTCATGTTCATGGTGTGGTGGGTATTTTCTGTTGGCCCCACAGCAGACACATTCTTTGCTATCAAAGACCATTGGTTGTATGGAGCAGCTCTTGCTGGGGTGTAGTGGGTTTCTGCTAGTACTAAGGCCACTGTGCCTCATCATTCCTTATTGGTACCCTGTGACTGACTGAAATTTTATCAACAGTCCCTTCAATAAATATATATCATTTGTCCACTGACAGGCTTCTGGATCTTACCCCTGTCATCTGGTCCAGTGCTTCTCACAGAAGAATCACTTACAGAGCTTGTTAAAATGCAGACTCTGATTCAGATGACTGGGGCGTGTCCCGCGTTTCTAACAAGCTGTCAAGTAAGTGAGTGTTTGAAAGGGCGCGCTTTCCCCTAGCAGACATCTAGTAGATGGTCTGTAGTTGTCACTCAATAGATGTTTTTTGGTTTTTTGTTTTTAAAGATTTTATTTATTTGACAGAGAGAGAAAGAGAGAGAGAGAGCATAATCAGGGGGAGCAGGAGAGGGAGGAGAAGCAGGCTTCCCGCTGAGTGGGGAGCCCCATGTGGGACTGGTCCCGGGGCCCCGGGATCATGACCTGAGTCAAAGGCAGACCCCTATCCATCTGAGCCACCCAGGAGCCCCCTGAATAGGTGTTTTAAATGGACTACAAGAATGATCCAATGAATGGCTTGGATGCACTACAGCATTTGTCAACACTGGTGAAGGAAGACATGCCCTTGCCACAACTATCTTGTAATAACTTACCCCTGAGCTCCCAGTGTGGCTACACCTGATCACACTAAGAAACTCACGGCTCATGGACATCCTTCTTTCTCGTTGCCAGAGCTACCCTGGTGATTCTCAGCCTTCTGGGTTAATACCGTTTATAAAAAACACAGCAACTACCACAACTAACCTGCAAGAAATTGAATTCACACACGTGCGTATTCTTTTCTTCAGAGATAAAAGTAAAACCAATTTATTTCAACATCAGAATTGATCCCCCCAAGGGACAATTTTTGCTGAGTGAAAGGTAGTAGAGAAATTCATTGTTTGCCAAACTGTGAATCTTTATTTGCTCAGATTCTGCATAGTCTTGTACAAACAAGTTCTACAGGCAAAGGCAAAGCCAAACTCCAAAAGATCACTCAAAACAAGACACAGCCCAAGGCAAAATATACTTAACGGTGCCTGTGAGCAGATCAAGCTGTCAGAAGATCTGAATTGCTTTTTATGTTTAGGTTATCAACACACACTTTTTGAATGCCTACTGAGTGCCAAACGCTGTATCTCTTTGCAGCCCATGAGTATGTGCACAGTAAAGTCTTAGGAATTTCAAGCCTGAATTAAAGCAAATAATGTGATAATTCTGGCAGGTGTTAACTTGCATTTGTCAATTTCACTGACCGTGCAAAAGGATTTACTACACCACTTAACAGGTTAATAAATATGCAAAAAAAACCTACTTAAGAGAATAAATGATTTTCAAGTACTCCTAAGGATTTTAAAAAGGCACATTTAAGTTTTGACCATGGAGTCACTGATGGATTAACAATGTGGACTGTCGTGCCAATTAAAAACATTCTTCTAAATGCAATGTGACATCCAAGATTATACCCTGGAATAGGAAAGTGGGACATCTGGAAAGTGTCAAGTTTTACAGTAATGGTAATAATAATAGTTTATAGTAATATGGATGGGCCAGGGTGGGCTTCTTAGTTTTGGCAAATGTACCACAATAGTATTAGATGCTGACAATGAAAAAAATCTGGGTGAAGAGTATTTGGGAACTCTCTGAACTGTCTTTGCAACTTTTCCATAAAGGTAAAATTACTCCAAAAATGTAAAGTTTATTAAACAAACGTGCACATTCAGAACTCCTAGCAGCAACAATAGGAAAGTATTTATTGAGCCCCATGTTCTGCTGGCACAATGCCAAGTGTCCTCTCCATGTTCTCACAATAATGTTATGAAGCAGGCATGGTTAGTTAGTCTCACTTACAGATAAGGAAAACGTGGTTCACAGAGTGAGTGAGCAACTTCCAAAAGACACACAGATAAAAACCGATGGACTGATGGAGTCAGGACAGGGTCTGTCTAATCCCAAAGTCGTCCCAAACCCCACAACTCCAGTTTTGCCTCTCCTAGCTTGAGTTTTTCCATGTAAGAGAGTTACCACTTATTGGCATGGATATTCATCTTCCATTTGAGTTCATGAAACAAGTACATTGAATTATTGTGTACAGCACCTTAAAGTAAACCAGAGTATCATCTTGGAAGTAACCTAGTTTAACACATGGTCAAGTCCTCCACTGTTCTGCCTTGTTCAATTGGGCTCTAATTTTCTTGCGGGAGGCAGTAGGGGGAAAGGCTGGGAGAGTCTTCTATTCCAAGAAGGCTGGAACACTTTCAGAGCTAAGCAACTGGCCCTTTCCTCTTGGCTCCTGTCTTCTTTTGCCCGTCATGTGCTCTCTTAGGGATGGTGGGACTCTCGCCCAGCACTTCCCAACTGGGCTTTGGCCATAGATGGCTTACTTAGAAATGGAAAAAGGTAGCGTACCACAGCCTATATGGTTCAGGGTGAAGAATGCCGGCTCTATATGCAGACAGAATAACTGGCCCTCTCAGTGCAGTTACTGGAGAGGCCTTAGAACAGTCTCTGTCCCCAAATATCATTCTGGCTGGTCCAGCAAGGGGCCTGCGATCAGCTAATTAATAATAATAATTAATAATAATATATGATTATGATAATATAAAATAATAATAAATGCAGTGTGCACTATGCCCTTTTTCACGAGCACATTCTTTTCACAGCACCTCGTGGTTTTGCTCAGGTACAATCCTTGGCACATTTCAGGGGTCTCTACATCCCAGCTGGAGTTTGGCCTGGTTTCATCACTCTTTCATTCATTTGTGAAAGGACAAAAATGTTACACAGCAGAGTTTTCACCCATTTCCCCCCTCTTGACACTCAAAGAGGATTGTGTTTCTGTGAATCATTCTGTCCTTTAAGAAGTCTGTCATTGCCGGATGAGTTGTTCTTTGGGTTTTCTTGATACAGAATCAAAGGAAGGGGACGAGGAAGAAGAGGTGCATTAACCAATAAGAAAGGTTTTCAGGAGATTGCCAGGTGGGAGCCATTTTAGTAGAAGAAACACGAAAACAGGTGAAATTCATAAAAAAGAAGTGGGGCTTAAATATCACCCTACACTATTTTCTCCTTCTTGGTGTTCTGAAAGATGCAGAAAAAGGACCATCTTAAATGGGGCATAGACTTAAACGCAAGATGTGAAACCATAAAACTCCTGGAAGAAAACATAGAAGTAAGCTCCTTGACATTGGTCTTGGCAGTGAGTTTTTTGGATTTGACACCAAAAGCAAAGGCAGCAAAAGCAACAAAAGGTTTTCTCACAGCAAAGATCCTCAATAAAATGAAAGGACAATAGGGAGAAAATATCTGCAAATCAGCAGCAACTCTTTCTGCCCAGGATCCTGCACCTGTGATTTAATAAAATCACCTTGTTTGGACCAAAAAACAAAAAACAGAAAAAAATTTACAAATCATATCTCTGGTAAGAGGATAATATTCAAGGGGCCCCTGGGTGGTCAGTGGGTTAAAGCCTCTGCCTTCGGCTCAGGTCATGATCCCAGGGTCCTGGGATGGAGCCCCTCATCGGGCTCTCCACTCAGCAGGGAGCCTGCTTCCCCCCACCCCCGCCCACCTCTCTGCCTGCTTGTGATCTCTATCTGTCAAATAAATGAATAAAATCTTTTTAAAAAAGGAGGATAATATTCAAAATATATAAAGAACTCATACAACTCAATAGCAAAAACCAAAAAAATCCAATTTAAAAATGGGCTGAAGAACTAAATAGACATTTTTCTGAAGAAAACATACAGATAGCCAACAGGTACATGGGAAGATGTTCATGATAATCACTCATCATTAGAGAAACACAAGTCAAAACCACAATGAGCTATCACCTCATACCTATTAGAGTGGCTGTAATAAAAAAGACAAGAGACATGAGGATGTGGAGGAAAGGGAACCCATGTGCACTGTTGGTAGGAGGTGCGCCATTATGGAAAACAGTAAGGAGAATCCTCAAAAAAACGAACAGGGGTGCCTGGGTGGCTCAGTCATTAAGTGTCTGTCTTCAGCTCAGGTCATCATCCCAGAGTCCTGGGATTGAGCCCTGCATGGGGCTCCCTGCTCAGCGGGAAGCCTGCTTCTCCCTCTCCTGCTTCTCCTGCTTGTGTTCCCTCTCTTGCTGTATCTCTCTCTGTCAAATAGATAAATAAAATCTTTAAAAACAAAACAAAACAGGGACACCTGGGTGGCTCATTTGGTTAAGCCGCTGCCTTTGGCTCAGGTCATGATCCAGGGTCCTGGGATGGAGTTCCGCATCAGGTTCCTAGCTCAGCAAGGAAACTGCTTCTCTATCTGCCTCTGCCTGCCACTCTGCCTGCTTGTGCTCTCTCTCTCTCTGTCTATCTGACAAATAAATAAATAAAATCTTAAAACAAAACAAAACAAAATCACACACACACACACACACACACACAATTACTGTATGATCCAGCAATCCTTCTGGATATAAATCTGAGGGAAATGAAATCACTGTCTAGAAAAGATATCTACACCCTCATGCCCATACCAATATTGTTTACAATAGCCAAGACATGGAGACAACTTAGCGTCCATTAATGAATGAATGGATTTTAAAAATGTAGTCTCCCTCCTGATGGAAACAACACTGTGAAATTGTTTTGACATACACACACACAGAAAATCAAATCTGGATCTGACCAGTCCTTCAGATGCAATTTCCAAGTTTTAGGAAATACAAGAGTTAGGGAGGAGTGAAGGGAATATGTTCTACTATGCCACAGGGAGGCAACCAGCAAAATCTTCAATAAATAAATTGCAATGGGGAAAAAGAGGAATGGAGGGAGAGCCTGTTGATTTTTCAAAAGAACCCATTGCAGGGGCACATGAGTGGCTCAGTGGGTTAAGCCTGTGCCTTTGGCTCAGGTCATGATCTCAGGCTCCTGGGATGGAGGCCCCCATCGGGCTCTCTGCTTGGCAGGGAGCCTGCTTCCCCCTCGCACTGTGCCTGCGTCTCTGCCTACTTGTGATCTCTATCAGTCAAATAAATAAAGTCTTTAACAAAAATAATTTAAAAAGAAAAGAACCCATTGCAATTTTTGCATCTCATCTGGATCTTGACTCAAATAATCCATTAAAAGAAAGGACAGCATCCAAGAGACCATTGGTGATTTGGACACTTACTGGCCATTTGATGATATTAAAGGATTATATGTTGAAATACTTAGAGATGAAGTGACGTGGTGTCTACTATTTGCTTCGAATAATATTGTGGGGAGGTGCAAGAATATTCAGGGAGATTGGCCATGAGTTGATAGTTGTTGAAGATGATCGTAGGACTCATTATGCTGTCTTTCTACTTAATACATGTTTGAAATTCTCATAAAAACCCAACCAAACAAAAAAATGAGAAACAGAACATGATGCATCATTTCAATCATTATTGTTTAAAAGGAATATTTTATGATATCTCACTTTTCAAGACTGTTTAGGCCACTTTTTAAAACTTGTTTCAATAGCACTTATTCAACTTTTTCCTTTTTCCCAATGGACGTGCACGCAGAAGGGGCCCATTCTCCATTTCTTCCCATTTATAGGTAGGATTTGGATGGGAAAAAGAAGAGAAGAAATATCACTGTACACTGTTCCTTCCAGATATTCAGAAAATGCAGATAAAGGACCAGAAGGGTGAATTCTCTATTTGGTTGCCAGACTATATTTCTTTGGCTAAGACGTAGCTTGCTTGAGGCTGGACCACATAGTGCCCAACTTCAACAACTGTGCATGTACTCACTACTGCTCTCTTTAGCAGCTGCCACTCCCCTTCTGTCAGCTCTGGTTTCTGCTGGTAATGCTCTGCTGAGCTCTGCCCGAGTCTTCATTCATCTCCCAATTGCTAAAGTCAATGCTCACTTACAGCCCTTCCTCACATAGTCTCTCTGCTGCATATATCTGTTGCCCCTCTGAGGCTGTGCCCCATGCACCAATGCTCTCCCCAGGTTTGAGGCTCCTGGTGCTTTCTATTCATTATTTATTTAATCCTCACAACTTTGGGAGGGGGGGTTTCACTTCCCACCCTACCCTAACTTTTACCAAATGATGAAACTGGCTAGGAGACATTAGTAATTTACCCAAGATTTTTGAGCTAGAGAAGGAAGGATAGAAGTAGGACTTTAGCCTAGAACTATTTGATTCTGAAATGTTTGTTATTCTTCTTATTTAATAGTTTAGTAAATCAAGATTACATAAATACTTTATTATAAAATGTTATAATACTATAATTGTTAAGTTACTGTTTTTTATTTTTATTATGCCAGCTTCAGTTCTCAGATTTCACAGCTGGAAAAAATTTTTAAATATTTTGGGGTTCCAGGATGAGGTTGCTAAATGTGTGTGTGTGTGTGTGTGTGTGTGTGTGTGTGTGTAGTCTTCAGGACATTTTTAAAATGCTCAACTACAATAAACCTCACTATCATTTAATTTTTTAAAAATCCCCAAATATACTGATACGTAAGAATCTTTGTAATATGTTAGGTAAAAAAAGCAAGATGCAGGATGTTACCTACTGTGTCAAAAATGATTTTCTATAAATGTATCTGCTTGTACATGCATAGAGCATTTCTAGAAAATGTAAGAAACCTGTAACAGTGGCTGCTTCTGGGTTTGGGAACCAGAATTCTGACATGGAAGAGAGATGTCTCACATAGTCATTATGTACATTTTGAAATTTGTGCAAGGGCATTATGTATTAATTATTCCCCCAATAAATGAAGAAATGGAAAATAAGTCCTTAAAAGAAAATATAGCATTTATGTTGCCCAGATCCCCATTCATGTTTTGAAATCCTAACCCCCAAAAGGGTTAGGGAGGGGGTGGGGCCTTTGGGAGGTGTCTAAGGCATGAGGGATTATTGCTTTGTAAGAGACTCCCTTGAGATCTCTAGCCTCATCTACCATGTGAGCACACAGGGAGAAGGCCCTGGCTATGAATCAGGAAGTGGGCTCGCCCCGGAAGCTTACTGTGCTGACACCTTGAATTTGGACTTCCAGCCTTCAGAACTGTACACAAGAAATTTCTGTTGTAGATAAACTCTTGGTCTGTGGTATTTTGTTACAGCAGCCCAAACAGAGTTGAGACATATATTTTAACATCTCTTGAACTATATGGGTGACATGATCACAAAGCAGTTTGAATAAATGTGATTTTACCCCTATTTTTCTCCTTTTGTCATGCTTTGGTGCAAACAGTAGCTTTGGGGCTGACCACTCCCTGGGAACACATGGATGTGAGTTCCTCCATTTCTTTTGGAGGTCCCTTGTAGGTGCCCAAATTTCAAGACAAATTTTCCAGCGATTAGAGCATATGTAGGAGAATCGGACCTGCATGGATCTGAGCAGTTCTCATCCTGATGCAATTTCTTGAACTTAACTGCACTTTGGAATCACCCATGTGGTTTGTTAGACTAGTACCTTCCTAGAGATCGTGCCTTAAGGTAGAGCTGGAAATCTGCATTTTATAATTTTTTTTTTAAAGATTTTATTTATTTATTTGACAGAGAGAGAGTGAGAAAGCGCAAGCAGGTGGAGGGGAGCGGCAGAGGGAGAGGGAAAACTGGTTCCCCTCTGAGCCGGGGACTGGTGTGGGGACTCTATCCCAGGACCCTGGGATCATAACCCGAGTGGAAGGCACGTGCCTAACCAATTGAGCCACCCAGGTGTCCAGAAATCTGCATTTTAAACAAGCATCCTGGCAATTCTGATGCACCAGGAGCCAGTATTTGAGAAAATAAATGGCCCAGACTGTGTATCCTTACAGGCAGAGGATGATGACTGGGTTTTAATACTCATTCATTCTTTTCCTAAATTATTTTTAGCGTGCAGGCCCTCAGGTCAGTGACAGTCAAAAGTCAAACGGAATGGTCGCCCTCCCGGCCACACGAGAGGGTCAAACAGGAAGTGTCCGAGATGGACTCGGCTGAGGCAAACAGAATTCGGAGAGAGACAGCCATTTTGCCTTTTCACTCTGCACCTCCCTCTGACCGGTTCCGGAAACAGTCCTGATTAGAGCGTAATTGATTTGGATGTGTTGAGCAGAACAGCCAGGCCTGCACGCGGCCTTCCCGCGCCGAGAAGCTGTGCAGAATCATCTGACTCTTTACTGCATTAAAAGCAATACGATGTGACACGCGCTGGGTTTCTAACAACGTCTGCAGACTAAGATTATCTGGTCCGTGACTGTGTCAACCGCGTTTGAGAGAAACAGCAGGGCCTTTCTCTCCAGCCCCAATGGCAGCAAACAAACTTGAGGCATTGGGCTTGCATAAATACTAACCCTGGTCACACAGGCTTTGGGGTCTTTTGCTGGTCGGGAAATGGTCATGTATTCCTTTCAAAGATGAATCTGTTAATCCTTATAAACAAGGGGTCTAAATACTTTGCTGCTTTCTTTTTTTTTTTTTCCCATAACATACATCATAGGGTTACGATAATTCAAATTTATTGGGGATTGAAAAGACAAACCAAATAAACAACATCAAAAAAAACCCCCATTGTGCCAGAAGACTGGGAGGAAGTGAGTTGAGTCAGAGAAGAATTCCAGTGGGGATTTTTTTGGTCAGTGTGTTAGACTCCTTACTTTCAAGTAGTTGTTTCCTCTTTTGCCCCAGTCTGTCAAGACCCCATTGAACTGCAAACAGGCTACCAGCCAACCAAGTGATAACTGCTAGTCTGAGCATCTCTTAGATCCGCACTACACATTCTACCCTTTGAACTTACTGTTTTCTAAGATTAGTTCTATACAGTCCAGTTATCCAGGAAAGTGAGAATACCAGTAGTATGATATACATGTTACCTGTGAGTCTGCAGGAGAATGTAGGCATTCTGCAGTGAAATATTCAGATATATGAGATATTTATTTCATAGCTCCAAACGGCTTAATTTTGCTAGTACACCATTTAATTTTATTCTGTGTAGACCTGAAACCAATCGTTCTTCATGTTAAAAAACAAAAACAAAACCAAAAAAAACCCCACAGACATAAATTCGATTAGATCTAGTTTGGACTTTTTAATGATACAAAATAAGTATGTCTTCGACAGCTTTTATTTAAATCTTTGTATTATGGGGGATGCCTGGGTGGTTCAGTGGGTTAAAGCCTCTGCCTTTGGCTCAGGTCATGATCCCAGGGTTCTGGGACCGAGCCCAGCCCGCATTGGACTCTCTGCTCTGTGGGGAGCCTGCTTCCCCCTCTCTCTCTGCCTACCTCTCTACCTACTTGGGATCTCTTGTCTGTCAAATAAATAAATAAAATATTAAAAAAAAACTTTGTATTATGGGAAATTTCAAGAATTGTATGTAAAAGTAGAGAAAATAATATAATAATGCTCTCCAACTTTAAATAATTATCAATTTATGACTAATCCCCACCTCCCAACCTTAGATTATTTTGAAGCAAATCAGCACCCTATCATTTCATCTGTAAATGTTTAGCATGTAGTTTTAAAAGAGAAAGATTCCTTTAAAAGCATAAACACAATACCATTATCAGACTAGAAAAATGAACATTAGGTCTTTAATATCAAGCAGCATCCAGCCATCTGCTGATTTTTATGCAGCTATCTTACAGATTTCATCAGACTGATAAAAACCGAACAATCCCTTCATTGCTCCAGAAACTGTGTGATCCCCCCACACCCAGTGCCCCAAGGCAAGGATGCTTCAGAATCAGATGCACAAAAGTTCTTTCAAGGACTTGAGATTGAACTCATGTGTCAAAACCTCCCCGGCTGTGGAGACCGGGTTGGATTCTCCAGCACTGTTGACTTTGGTCTGGATGTTTATCCATTCATTTTTCAGACCTCCAGTCGCTTGTTTATCTTGGCCATCCCTTTCCAGCCGAGACTTCCCACACCCTGCCATCTGGCACCCTCTCTGGTTTCATTCCCACAGCCCCAGCTCTGAGCAGAAACCTCAGCGGAAGTCAAGATCCTGCAAAAGGTCCCAAGTGCTAGGCCTGTGCTCCTGCACCCTAGTTTTCCTGTAGGAAAGAAGGGGCAGAAGGAATTTCTGGGAAGGATTCTCAAGGTTCATTACGAACAAAGTACTGCTCTTTTTATTGTTAACTGATAGAATTATACTCAATAAAGTCAACCAAGTGTCTTGGTTATCTCCTTTTGATAAACCAAGAAGTCAAGTTAGAATAGTAAGTGGTGGTTCCTTCTTAAAAAAAAAAAAAAATTTATCCTATGCCTGAATATTAAACTTGTGTCCTTAGATCTATAAATCATTATAAGTCAAGACAGCAAATTTTTAGCTATGAGGACTTAAAAAAATTTCTGTAGATTAACAGGGCACTTTTGATGGTAAAGAAAGTTTTTTTTTTTTTTTTTAAAGATTTTATTTATTTATTTGACAGAGAGAGATCACAAGTAGACGGAGAGGCAGGCAGAGAGAGAGAGGGAAGCAGGCTTCCTGCTGAGCAGAGAGCCCGATGTGGGACTCGATCCCAGGACCCTGAGATCATGACCTGAGCCGAAGGCAGCGGCTTAACCCACTGAGCCACCCAGGCGCCCGGTAAAGAAAGTTTTAAATTAATCCTGTACAAACTGAAGAAGCTCTTTTGCTGTTTCATGGCAAATAAGTCTCCTCGCCATTTTCTAAAACTGTCTTCCGCTTTCCCACTCTCTTGGGAATTGGCCCTGACTTGTCAAATTTACCCGCCCTCGAAGACTCTACTGACCAGTTGGGCCAAAGAGCTTCTCTCTCTACCCTTCAAGAGTGCCACCATCTCTACAGCCAGGATGTCTTTAACAGTTCCTGAAAACTTCCCTCACAGCGTGCTGGGCACTGTGTTTTGTCCTTAATACATTATCTCATTTACCTCCAGTGTATTATCTCAATTCAACAGTTATAGGAGGAAAGACTAATTTTATGAATGAAGAGAATAAGGAAGGATTAGGTAAGCACCAGTGTCATGGGAACCCTAAATGACAGAGCTGGATTAGATGGCTCAGAGGACCTCCCCTCGATCTTCAAGCTATATTGCCTTAAAAAAAAAAATCATATTCCACCTTGTGTTATGTACAAATGTAGGTATACACATCCTCTTGACATTGTCTATGTGTCTAGCACAGTATCTGGTGAATATAGGTGCTCGTTGCTTGATCGATGTCAGCTGTCACGACTGTTGTTATTACCAGCCATTACGTACCATGTGGCCTAGAACAGTCTGACTTCCATACTACTGAATGCTGCTGTAGACGCAGAAGCATGGCAGTCTGGCTCACTGTTGCCAGATGTAGCAGACAATACGGATGCAATACTTGGGACATACTTATACTAAGAAGGTATTTGTTGCTTCTCTGAAATTCAAATTTACCTGATTAGCCTGTATTTTATCTGGCAACCCTTGCCAAGGGACTTAAGAGCAATCAGGAGTGATGACCGCAGCACTATGGAGCAAAAGGAGGGCTCCCGCTAAGCCATCTGGTGCTGATTAGCAGTGTTTTAGGAGTTCTGGAAAGGGAGGGCACAAGTGGGTGCTGGGCAGCCAGGGAGGGCTTCATGGAGGAGATGGGGTTCTCACATCAGGCAGAATGGGGATTTTAAAGGCATCTAGGCCATAGAAAGGATTAATGGAAGCAGCCATAGACCATGTGGCTTCTAAAATGTGCTTATTATAGAAATAAATTCAAAGAACAGAACTGGAAGAAAGACAGGATACCCCTTCAAGTAGTTTTTGAAAGTAACGCAAGACAATGAATGGTTTGCAACATTAATCCCACTTGGACCAAATAGCATATAGTTCCTACAAGGCCAGAGATGTCCACATTCCTGGTCTCTTGTTAGGGGAAGTGGAAGAAGCCCAGATATGACATCTGAGGCCCACTAGACTCCAGAGAAAAACGGCTGAATGGGAAAAGTCAGAGCTTAGTTGGGGAGAAAGAGACGGCCCTTAACTGCTATCTTGGAGAGATATCCTTCCCAAACAAAGGTGTGGCCCTGATCCCCTCCTGCAGAGACTTTAAGTCGTAAACATCAGAATGATGCATTGCACAGGGCCGGAGCATTTACTTGGTGCCTTTTCCTGTCAGCCATGGCAAATACATAATTAAATCCTCACAAGAGTCCTACCTCACATTGTAATCTTCATTTTATAGAGGAGGAAACAGAGGTTCAGAGAGCTCACCCAGCTAGCAAGTGATGGAGCCAGGATTCAAATTTGGGTCTGCTAGATTTCAAATCCTGTTTCCTTCTCCTCCACCATTCTGATCTGGGGCGGTTCTCTGCCAGTCATTTTTAAGGAAATACGCCTGTTGTTCTCCACTTAAGGGAAAATGACTGCATTTTCATCCAGGGTGATGACTTTCTTTTGGTTCAGATTGACACCCGCAGTACTCCTGTGTGCTGGGCTCTTCTTCTGACGGTCAGTGTTCATTCCCATCCTTGTGCCCTGGGGAGGGGAGGTTCTCCCAGCTGCTCTCACCTGGATACCTCCAAGCATCTTTTGTTGGAATCCCAGGTGGGTCCTCAGTGCCACCCAAGCCCCCTAGGAGGCCTCAGTCTGAGTTACTGACCCTGGAGGCCCCACCTCCCCCCAGGCCCTCTTTTTTTTTTTTTTTTAAAGATTTTATTTATTTATTTGACAGACAGAGATCACAGGTAGGCAGAGAGGCAGGCAGAGAGAGGAAGGGAAGCAGGCTCCCTGCTGAGCAGGGAGCCCGATGTGGAGCTCGATCCCAGGACACTGGGATCATGACCTGAGCCGAAGGCAGAGGCTTTAACCTGCTGAGCCACCCAGGCGCCCCCCCCCCCCGCCCTCTTATGCAGTGTCTCCACCAAAGAAAAGAGAGGGATAAAAATGCATCTAATTAAAATAACTTTCCAGGTGCAGGGAACAAAATCCAGGCAGATTATAGTTCAGGGCAGGTTAGCCACGAGCTTTTGCAGATGTCTAGAAAGAGTCCACTTACGACACAGAGTAGAGGGAGAGACGCTTCCAACCATTAGGAGCCAAATGTTGAAGTTGAAGGGCTATGAAAACAACCTAATTTATTGGAACATGTTTTTCTAGCAGCTTTGGGGTAGAACCGTGATTGCCTCCTACAGGGATTTCTTACCTCATCCTTTCTCCCCTACCCTCCCCAACTGTAACTGTAGGGTTTTCCCTTTATAACCTAACATATGGTTTGCAGCAGGAAGTGCGAAATCCCAGGAATGAGTGTAGAGGCTCAGGTTTCAGGAGAGAGACTCAGGTGAGCTACAAGGAAAGGCTTTTGTTTCCTATGAAAACAGAGTTGAAAAGAGAGTTCTTCGTGACCCCTTGGTTTGGAATGAGGTAATTAATTCTCCAGAAACTCCCTCTTGTTTCCTGGACAACAAAAATCAGTGTTTTGTTGCTAGAAAACCTGGGAATAATAAATTGGTTTAAATTACAGATTTTCCTTTTTTTTAGATAGTGATTTCCTTCCTACCAACCCAAAATATAAAACAAAGCAAAGAAAAAAAAACCAACTACACGCGCGCACACACACACACACACACACATATCCTAACTCCCTCTTCACCCTTTGATTCACCCTCACTCTTTTTAAAAATTCTAAGTTTGGTGCTGTGTGAATATTATGTTGCTCAAGAGGATGGGAAACAAAAAAGGTGGATCAAATCCCATGCGTAATTGCACACAGAACAAGAAAATCTTTGGGTATTCTTCAGGCCAAAGATTCTCACTCTGAGTGGGGTGATGGTGAGTTCAGCATATCCAAATTCTTGGGGGTGTCCAAGGGAGGGAACCAGTATGAGCTTTTTGTTTCTCAAAAAGCATTGAGGATTAAAGAAAAAATAAAAAGACTGAGAAAACTGGCTTAGGCTGCCCTTTTTTTTTTTTTTTTTCCATTTCAAAACCAACTAAGTAAAGTTTTGCTTTTTAATGACCAATTTAAGAACTATGTAAATGGTGTGGTCTTCTTGGAAATCCTAGTCATGGCACTTCCTGAACTGCCGGTTGAAATCAAAGCCTATGTTTCCCCTTTGCTTGGCCTGAGAACACATGGCCTGAGAACACGGACTCCAGAACCAAACTGCCTGGGCTTCGCCCTGGCTCTCCCGGCGTCGGTATCGCATCAACTTTAAGATGTTATTGACTATACGACGTGTCATTGTCTTAAGCATCACTAAGCTGCCAGTTAAATGAGGACATAGTGCTCATGCGCCATCAACTGGGGGCACGTCCTAATTTCAGTGGTGCTAATGTGTGGCCAAAATTTGTCTTAGAACTGATGAACTATGACCCTTGTTTCAGGAATTTAGTCTTCTGACTTAACCTCTCTCTCCATTTCATTTTCACAGTTAAAAAAAAGAGAGAATTAATGGTAACTACCTCACTGGGTAGTCGTGAGGATTCAAGGAGTTGGTCATCGTAAAATGCTCAGAACCTCCCTTGGCACATAGAAAGCACTGAATCAGCTATCACCATTCTTCAATATACACCCCTCAAATTGATGAATATTTTCTCCAATGCAGTGTGGAGGTCTTCGTGGCTGTTATTTCTGCTGGGGGGGGGGGGCGGGGGGACCAGCACGGTAACACCCACACATTGCAAACTGTGATTTTAGAGAAATCAAAGCAAGCCAGATGGGGAGAATGGTAGCAGATCGTTTCTCTCTGCCTTGGTCTCTGAGTGATTTCTTCAAGTACACCCTAGTTCCCGTAGGAAAGTGCCTGGCTTGTCTGATCATTGTTCTGTTGCGGAAAGGGTTTTTACACTCATGATGTCCTTGTGGATTATTTTTGCCAAATTTTTTTGTGCCTCTAAGCACTTCCTGAAGGCACCAAGGCCATAGGAGGATTGTGACCTCAGAGGATGCCAAGCAGGGTTTGATGCAAACAATCCATGCTGTGCACAGGCCAGATGGTTCCACGCAGCAAGCACTGTTATTTCATTCACAAAAAGTCAGAAACAAGCTGATTTCACCATTTAGCCCTAAAACATTGGAAAAGTAAACCACCCTATTTGACAAGCATGCCCATGTTGATGAAACTCATTTTTGCAAATAGATGAACATAGGTGCAAATGAGAATTCCCAGAGTAATCGCTGCTGAGATGAGGTTGACTTAGAATTAAAACCCATAAAGGCAAGGCTCCAAGTCCACATATGTTTTCCAGACTCTTGGAAACTCTAGCATTTTGTTGTTGTCCTTAGCCTCTGCTATCCCTGACTTCCTCCTGAAGTTATTGAAGAAATAGATATTTGGATGATTAGAATGTGATCTTGCTGGCTCTCATTTAAAGGCATATGTCTGTTTTTACACCCAACCAAGTTTGATCAAAAAAGAAACTGTGTGGGTATTGGCACCGGGCCTTAGGATGCCTAGCTCCAGAGTTTGAGAAAAAGTGCTGGACTGGGGTTGAAGAGATCCAAGCCCGTGCTTCTCTTTTGGATGACCCGAGGGTCGCTCTTCACCACTGTCTGGTTTTTTTTGTTGTTGTTTTTTGTTTTTTGTTTTTTTGTTTTTTTAGATTCCTCATCTATAGAGTTTCTCCTAGCCTTAAATCTCGTTGATGGAAGGAACTTAGTAAGCATCTGGTTCTGTTGGGTATCATTAAACACCATGCAATGGTTAATTTTATGTGTCAGCAGGCTAGGCTGTGGTGCCTAGGTGTTTGGTCAAATACTAGTCTATATGTTGCATGAAGGCACTTTCTAGACATGCATAACACGATCAGTTGACTTCAAATAAAGCAGATTACTCTCCAAAATGTGGGTGAACCTCATTTAATCATTTGAAGGTCTCAAAGGCAAAGACCAAGGTTTCCTGCAGAGGGAGGAATTCTGCCTCAAGACTAACAGGAATGTTACCTGCATTGAGGTCCTGTTGGCCTGCCCTGCATGCTTTGCACTTGAGCCTGCAACACGAGCTCTTACTTGAATTTCCAGCCTGCTGGCTTTCTCTACAGATTTCAGTGTTGTCAGCCCCCACAATTGCATGAGCCAGTTTCTGAAAATAAATCTCTTTCTTCTCTCTCTCTCATTATATACATATTCTTTGCTGGACCATTTGCCCTGACTTACCTTGTACTTGACCTCCCCACCTGACCTTCTCAGGTTCTGACTTATTTTTCGACACATGAACTAACCTCACCCTTCACCTCTACATCTTTAGCTTCAACATGTGTTTTTCTCCTAGATGACCATGACTTAAACTTTCTTTTTGGCCTACCTACCATTTATTTCCCTGAGTCAAACTTCCTTTGAACTCCTGCCAATCCTGAGTCCTCATCAACTGACTCCCAGAAGGGACCCGAACACATAAGACTGAGTTCAGCCAGGTATATGCAGGACTGTCCACCCACTCACAGCCTCCCGGGCTACTGGCCTTTTCTGCTTCAGTGGAGTAAAAATTCTTGCTCTACATACTTCTGCTCAGAAACCACACTGTTTACACAATGTTCCTGTACTTTCACAAAGGGTTAAAGGGTTAAAAAACATCCAGACCCATTTCCATCTCCTGGGTGATGTATTTCTTACTTGTGTCACAGGAGATAAGTGGTTATAGGAGTAGATGTTTGTTAATTAAAAGGGAGTGTGTATCCTTTTTTTCACTTATTCACTTATTATTATTATGTCACAAGGGAGATTCTAGAGAGTAAGTATGGTTGTGGGTGTGTATGTGCGTGTGGAAAGTTATTTCGCAACACATGTTTGCAAGGCTCTTGGAGATCTGTGGAGGGAGGTTGCTTGGCCAATGCCAAAAATTGTTAGAAATATAGGCTTTGCTCACCTACTCTAGAAGACTCTTATCATATAACAAGTGTTTGCCTTCATCGGGGGCACCTCACAGGATGTTTAGGGCATATTAGGACATCAGTGCACTGCCCACCTGTCAAGGTCTAATGAGTCCTATATATGGTCTTTCTGCTATGTACTGAGGACAATGAGATATTTTGCTCTTCCTTGTACTCTAGTAGAATTAGGCTGAGTTTATGTTATATAACACTGCCGTCTCACTCTGTAATGAGCAACCTCTAAGGAGGAGGCAGCAGGGGGAACAAAGCCACCTGCCCTTTGCCAACCCCTCCATGCTCTGCCAATGCACCTGCGGAGAACTCAGAGGGCTCGTTCTGGAAGAGAGACTGCTTATTATGTTTCATTGTGTAGATGACACAGGGCCTTTCCAGGACAGGCGGACTGAAAAAAAATCTCTGCTTTGTTTCTTGGCCAGGTTTTATCCAAGGTCTCCTAGGGCTGAGGGATGATTAAGCAGCTGCCTTGTTGAACCCTTGCCTTTCACATTCACCTGCTTTGAGAAATTCGATCTGCTCAGAGACATGAAATATTCAAAGGAAGCTCCCAGGGATCGGTGACTCAATAGCTTTGTAGGGTTAAATTGGGGAAGTGTCACATGTTGGTCACACCTCAGTAGGGCTTGTCCACAGTTCAATTCTGACCTAATGGTGGGCTAAGTCAGACTGAAGTTTTGTTACTATTCTTAAGTATAAGATAAACATGGCTTTCTAGCCCACTCCCTGACACTGCTAGGGTGGGAGAGGTTATCAGTTAGGATAACTTTCTTCCTGTTGAGAAAGAAACTTGGTTCAAATTGGTTTAAGTGAAAAAGGAAGTGTATCAGATCAACTGACTAAAAAGCCCAAGGCTGGGTTGGCTTCAGGAGTGGCTGGTTCCATGGCTCAAATTAGGTCAACAGGACTTGGTTTCTCTCCATCTCTAGCTCTGCCTTCTGTTTGATTGGCTTATTTTCAGCTGTCATGTGGTGGGCACCAGTAATTCCAGACTCCCCCTTGTGGTGGCAGGATGGCTGCTATAGTTCCAGCCTCCACAGTATAAAGCTGGGGTGAGCAAACTGTTTCTGTAAAGGTGCCAAATAGGGACTACTTTAGGGTTTGTGGGCCATAGAGTTTCAGTTGCAGACACTCAGGACTGCTGTTAGAGTGTGGAAGCACCACAGGTAATATGTAAATAAATGAGCAGTCTACATTCCAATAAAACCTTATTTAAAAAACAGGCCATGGGCTGCATTTGGCTTGATAGCCATAGTTTGTGGATCCCGGAACCATACAGTTGTTATTGGAAAAATGGCTGCTTAGGAGGGAAGCGAAGATGGTGGCACAGTAGGTGGACCCTAGGCTTGTCTTGTCCCTGGAACACAACTAGATATCTACCAAACCATTCTGAATACCCAAGAAATTGACCTGAGGACTGACAGAACAAACTCCACGACTAGAGGAAGAGAAGAGACCACATCAAGGAATGTAGGAAGTGTGCAGATGTGGTTTAGGGGAGAAATGAAAGATGGCTGCCCAACCAGGGACTAATCTCCCAGCTTCCCTGTAATAGGGTATGGCCCCATGACTGAGTTCTAGCCAACAGAACACAGGTGGAAGTTATGTGGAACATATCTGGGTCAAACTTTTCCATAAGCAGCTATGCCCCTTCACAGTCTCTTTACCTTCTGAGACTGGTTGCATATGATGAGAAAGTTCTGGGGCTGGGCAGGGTGGAGGTGTGGGCAGAGCCACAGGACAAAGGAATCTGATTCCTGAATTGCTGTGCAGGGGAGTCACCCAACAACCAGGAACAATTACCTCAGACAGTTATGAGAGTGGAAATAAATTTCTATTTTGCTCAAGTCATTATACATTTTGGGTCTATTTTTAACAGCAGTTTACCTACCTTAAGTAATACAGAAATTAGTGTTAAAGAGGGAGTGCTAACATAAGAAACACCTAAAATATGAGCACTTTTTTTTTTTTTAAAGATTTTATTTATTTGTCGGAGAGAGAGGAGAGCGAGCGAGCACAGGCAGACAGAATGGCAGGCAGAGGCAGAGGGAGAAGCAGGCTCCCCGCCAAGCAAGGAGCCCGATGTGGGACTCGATCCCAGGACACTGGGATCATGACCTGAGCCGAAGGCAGCTGCTTAACCAACTGAGCCACCCAGGCGTCCCAAATATGAGCACTTTAATAATTGTGCCATGAGAGACAAGAAAATAGAGTAAACTGCAAAAATGGTGACCCCTATTATGCAGTGGCTAAATCCTTGTTAAAACTGTTGCCCACAATCATCTGGAAGGCAGAACCAAGATGAGCCTGTAGCCCTAGGGGAAGCCATTTGAAAGAGACAGAATGTTAATGTGTGTTAGAGTTGAGCTCCTTGCTACTTACAACAAATGACACTGCTGGAAAAATATGGTCCCTGGCAATAATTGACCAGTTTATAAGCAGAAATGAAAGGAATGAAGACAGCCCCAAATCTGAAAAAGCCTATTGATTCTGGATCCCAAACAGAAAGAAATAAGGCTAGAAGAAAAAAAAAAATTAGACCCAAGACTCAGAGAGGACAAAAACCCATTAAGAATTCTTAGTTAAATATAGCAGCTCAGTCCCTGAAGCAAAAACCACACTAAAGGTGTAGCCTTTCCATGCAAGTCTATCATTTAGATGCCCTCAAGGTAGCTGCCATTAAGTTGAGAGAAAGCTATGAAGAGAAGGAAAAGAATGATTTAGGTTTCAGAACTATGTCCAGGAAAAAATTCTGGGTGTGGTTACTGGCACTTGGAATTCAATGGAAGCAAATAAATGAGAAGCTTACTTAATTTTGGAGGGAATTGTATTACTAAAGGAGTCACAAGCTGGGATGAAATCATCTTTATTGGGTCAAGCTTACCCTTTGTTCCTAAATTTGCATGAGAAGAAAGTGGGCTATTGAAGGCTGTATAGTCTTCAAGGAGTATACTTTGGAAGTGGCCAAAAGATAATGGACAGGGAAGGATATCCAGGAGGATAAAGTAAGGGGCCCTAGGGAAAAAGAGACAACAAATTCCTCCCAGAGAGCAGATTAAAGGAGCAAGCAAGACACCTATCCCCTCTTACCAGGCTGAGGGTCTTCATATTGCCCACCTAGCAGGATCCCAATGTGCCGTTAACCAAGGACTCTATCCATTCTTCATATTTCTGAATGAGAGTCTTACTGCAGTTATCAAGTCCCCATTCCCCCATGGCATAGCAGATGTGAGTTATTGGAGAGGATAACTGGTCTCTTAGTTAATAAACTGTGGGACCATGAGGAGCCACATATAGGCGTGATTGAGAAGACGTGTTCTCAAGAGTCCCAGATTTGGAAGTGGTTGTAGTGACTGAATGGAGCTCTGAGTTGTCTTCTTTGAGGAGGGCACGGGTGTAGGCTCTCTATGTGGGAAGAAGAGTGCAAATGGGCAGCTGTGTCTGGAAGGGCAGACTGTGATAGCTTGATAGCTACTTGCTACAAATCTATTTCTCTTCTTCCTGAATGTACAGCTAGACCACAATTCCCAGATTAGACATGCAGTTAGATGTGTCTCTACAAGTGACTTCTAGCCAATGGAATGTGAGTGGAAGTGATACAAGCCATTTCCAGGTCAAGAAGTTTGTGTATCCCCTCCTTGCTTCATCCCCCTTCTGTTGGCTGGACATAGATTACGTTGAGGTCCTGGACTCTAAGGGATAGTATGGCCACAAATTGGAAGGAGCCTGAGTTTCTGAATCATCACATGGAAAAGAGCTGTCTTCAAACTGTTGAATAAGTGAAAAATAAACTATTGTCTTTGAGCAATTATAAGTGTGTATTTGTTACCACAGCTTAGACTACTTAATACAAGAAGCAACATGGTCTCTCTGTGTGTCTGCTTAAACCTTTGTCTCTCTCTGGTGGCTGGCTTTCATTGCTCTGCTGTATGTAACCCAGATGTTAACTGGAATTTCCTTTTTTCTTGAGTTCTAGGTGAAACTTGAACAAACTCTCAATGCCTTATCCTATGGGTATCCCAAGCCTTTTCCACAATGTCTCTGAATTCCCAATGGATCTTATGGATTTCTTTCCCTCTTGAGTTCTTCAGCTCATAGGGTCTCCGTTCTGTTCCACAGCGACCAGACATGAAACTCGGACCCTTTTCTGACTCACATACACTACACACCCCTTACACAAATTATTTACAAGCCAGAAAGTTTGTATGGAGGAGCCCGAGAGGAAGAAATGGAGGAAGAGCTTACAACTGTGATGGTGTCAACCTTAAATGAAATTGTAGGTGTTGCCATTCTTAAGTCACTCACCACTTCACTTTACCTTGTCTGAACTCCCCGCACTCCTTAGTTTTCACTCTTCTCTCTCCTTCCTCTTATACCTGGAACCAGACAAAAGCTCTTGGATACTACGGACAATCAACAATCTGTCACTCTGGAAATACTAATAATGAGATGTCTTCTCAAACCCCAACGTCCTGTGTGGGGTGTAGGGGGAAAAGCAAAGGATGAGACTCACACTCAGCCTCTGCTGTCCTCCTGAGCAATTCCGCTCCAGCCCCAAACATGCACAGCTCCCTAAGTAAAAGAAGAGAATTGTGTTGAGCTTGACCCACCGTCCAAGGAAGTTGTTTTATTTATTTATTTATTATTTTTAAAAGATTTTATTTGACAGAGAGAGAGTGAGCACAAGCAGGGGGAGTGGCAAGCAGAGGGAGAAGCAGGCGAGCCAAAGAGCGAGGAGCCGATGCGGGACTTGCTCCCACGACCCTGGGATCATGACCTGAGCTGAAGTCAGATGCTTAACCCACTGAGCCATGCAGGTGTCCCTAGGAAGTTGTTTAAAAACCAGTTATCTGTTGTTGCACAACCATGCTTTGGTGACTCCTCCCAACCCATGCAGATAAATAAAATACCTGTTACAAGCTTACCTTTCTCTTTCTGAGAAAGAGAATTCTGTCAAAGAGATATTCTGTCAAATATATAAATAAAATCTTTAAAAAAAAAAAAAGAAAAAAATAAGGAGCCAAAGGGTACATATAAATATAATCAAGCCAATGTTTTTAAATCGTGAGCTCTGACCCATTAAAGAGCAGTGAAGACAACTTAGTGAGTCACATTTTTCTTAGAAACATAAAAATGAGATAAAAGACATAAGAAAACAACAGCAGGCAAGCCATTTAGTGAAGGTAAATATCATTTTGTGAAGTTATGTTTTAGTTGTTTATTGGTACATGGGATCAGTATATAAAGTGTGGATTGTGTTGCAAAAGGATCAAAGCCCAACCAAAGTCCAAACCAGACAGTGACCCTCCCTCCTACCTGCTGGCCCACAGGTTTGATGTAGGTCCTGAGGATATTTATATTAGAGGGTCTCACTGGGCCTTGCCTCCCCAGCTGTTCCTGCCTGGTCTTCTTAGCTGACCCTTGGTTTTCTATCTGATTCTTGTTCCCCATTCATTCAGGTCTCAGACTTCCTCTTGGCTCTGTGCTCAGGCCCAGCCCTGGAAAGTCCAGCCTGGTTAGACTCCCCAGCATTCCAGGAAGGAAAGTTTGGATGAATGACAGCTCCTTGGAAAAGAAATGGTCTTAAGTTCTTCCTTAAGCATAGATAGATGGTTCTGTATCATAAGACCCCACCCCCATCCCACCCCAACCCGAGGTCATAAGTGATTGAAACAGTGGTGAACAATTGTCCTAAAGGCAGCTAGTCCACTGGCTGGGGTGCTGGCTGTAAGGAAGCCTGGTATAAAAGTTTTGCACAAGGGGATTACTAGTGATTAAATGAACTAAACAGATGTTTTCTCTCAGGGCTTTGAACTCAGAGAAAGTGAGTTAGTTGGTACGAGGAACATTCCCAACCCTACCTCCTATGTCTTACTACCATGCAAATCTCTAGATACTGACATCTGCTGGAATCAGCCTGGAACTATGGACCTTGTATCTTGTACCAGTCTGCCCATCTGAAATCTTTTTTTTTTTTTTTTTTCCCATCTGAAATCTTCCTGTCCCTATTGTCTCAGTGCCCAGGTCAGTGCCTGTACCTGTCTGAAGGTCAATGGATGCATGCACGAATGTCTTTTATCTCTTTTGGGTTGAGGTCCTTGCATCTGAGGGGTTAGAAGCCCTGTCTATGGGTTCTGGCTCTGCCCCTTCCTGCCCATGTAACCTTGGGCAAGTTACTGGGTTCCTCCAAGCCACTATTTCCTCCTCTGGAAAACGAGGGTGGTATTACTTATGTCTTAGGCTGTGGTGAATTTTAAAATAGTAGCTGTATGAAAGCCTACACATAACAAGCCCTCTAAAACATTTAGTGCATCTGAGTATAGGGAAGTTTTTTATATGAGAGTTGCACTTTGTAAGACCTCTTCTAAGTCGAAAACAAACAAACTTCATGATCTTAGTGAAGGATGGAGGCCTTTTATGTTGGCCAGCTGGCAAGAGAATAAGCAGAGTTTCCAATTCACTGGCTCTCGGGTTAAAAATTTTGCAATTTTGAACGAATTCTTAATTTTGGAGTATTCATATTTTCCACATTTCAAAAAGGAGTATTATCATTTATACATTACACACTTTCAAATAGACCCCAATCAAATTTGCTTAAAGTGCTCTGAACTCCATGATTGGAGAGAGAAGAAACTGAAAAATGCACTTTGTGATGCAAAACGGCTCATTCTTCATGGTCCCTCACAGCTGCATGTTCCTGCATCACATCAGCCTCTAGATCTGCTCAGCATTCACTCTGGAATTTTTTAAATGTCCTAACAGTGTGCTTTCAAAATAACATGCTCATGCACCCCCATCCCCAAGCGTGTAATATTGTCAGGATGCTTTATCTGGTGCCATACATCTTGCACATGACGAATCCATTTCCCCAAACAAACCATCATACATGTCCACACTGTCCATAAATTTTGAATCCTGACATCTATGCTATTACCCTCTGACGTTTGGATTGGCCTGAATTGGGCATGATTGGGGAGGGTGGTGTTTTCAAGGAATGAAGGAGATGTCGCTCTTTGCTTCCTGATGGGTCCCTCCGAAGAAAGTGATGTCAGGAACATACAAGACAGCCCCGCTGGAGAAGGCTGCAGATGCTCTCCCCAGGGGACTGGGAGATTAAGCAGGCCCGATCTGTAATCATCCCCACTCCAGGGGTGATAACAAGGTCACTCTGTACTTAGGTTTGGCTTTATAGTAATACATCTGGCATCGATAGAGTTTTCTTCTTTCCAAAGTGCTTTCCTATTTATGATCTCATTTTGCCCTTACAGGATAAGGAAAAGTTTGCTGGTTAGAATGAGCAAACCTGAGTTCCTCCTGCTCTGGGGGTGGGCAGGTCCCTGAGTCTGTCTCAGGTTCAGTTTCTTCGACTGTCAAGTGGTATCATAATTTCTGTTGACTGCGTAGGGTTGTGTAAAGTGCAAATGTGCCCGTGTGTTGAGCAGGAAGGTGCCTTGGGAAATCCAAAGAGCTAAAGACAGAAATGTACTGTGATGATAAAAGTCATTTATACAGTCTGGAAGGAATCTTAAGCAATAACACGTAAGGAGGTTTTCAGCCATAGTCTTGTGAAGACCCTCAGATGAATCGTGGTCAAGAACATGACACATTACTTTGGCAGGCTCAGATTTTTGGTCTCTCTCAAGGGGCACCTAAACTGTAGGTCGAATGCCATTGCTGCTGTTTGCTCTTTCTTTCTCGCTCAAGAAAGCACACTGAGGGCGCCTGGGTGGCTCAGTGGGTTAAGCCGCTGCCTTCGGCTCAGGTCATGATCTCAGGGTCCTGGGATCGAGGCCCGCATCGGGCTCTCTGCTCAGCAGGGAGCCTGCTTCCCTCTCTCTCTCTGCCTGCCTCTCCGTCTACTTGTGATCTCTCTCTGTCAAATAAATAAATAAAATCTTAAAAAAAAAAAAAAGAAAGCACACTGAAAGGTAAGCAAGAGAGACGTTATTATGAGGGCAACCTTGATTTCGTTCAATTCATTTTCTTCCAATTTATTTTCCAAAAATACAAACTTAGGATCCTTATATGTAATAAAACCTTGACTCAAACCTACTTTAGCAACAGATACAATTGACGGACTTATGTAATAAAAGAATGTCCAGGAGCTGATGCTTCAGTCATAGCTGGATCCAGGGGCTCAAATGGTTTCATCAGGACTTGGACTATCCATCTTCAGGTTCTGCTTTTCTTTGTATTGACATTTTCAGACAGAGTCTCTTCATGAGTGATAAATGGATGCTGGCAACCTTAGGCTTGTGTTCGCAAGGCTTAGCGCCCTCTGTGAAAAGAGAGCTTTATGTTCCTAATAGTTCCAGCATAAATCCTAGGATTAAGACTCATTGGGATGACTTGGAAGCAGTGCCTGCTCTTCCTGAATCAACCCTGGGTTTGGGTCAATGGGATGTACTGATTGGCTGGGACTATATTTTCTTTCTCTGGGGGATGGAGTTAGGGTCAGCTTTATTTGAACCACATAGTCTAACAGTGGGTGTGTGGTATTCCCCAAAGGAAAATTGAGGTGGCTGTTACCAGAAACCAGGAGAATGGAGGCTGGGTGGGCGAAACTAACAGATGTTCATTACAGTAAACATGGTACTTAGACAATTGTTAGTAAGAAATTACTTACAACTAGTATTACAATTGGGTTGTGACTTACCAGTGTGTTAGAAAAGTGTGATTGAGAACCTCTATCTAGTTCATCCATCTCATTTTCCAAATTTTCTTACAGCTTGATACATATAATCTGGGCATAATGAGTTGTTTGTAATTTTGGTACCTCATTAGAGGTTTTCTTAATGTAAGAACCCAACCTAAGGGGTCTTCTGACAAATTTCCAAGAAACAAATGACCCCTCCAAAGGTGAAGAGGAGATTACTAAGCTGTGCTTTCTATAGATAGTATCTGTACTTCTTGCTATGGGAAAAAACAAAATACAAAACCTCCAAAACCTTACAAAATTTAATACCTCTGATTTCCCAACTTTTGCATGACCTGGGGACAGTAGAAAGAAGTGCCAGCTTTACTATCTGGATTTGGAGACAAGGAAATTGAAATAGAGAGAGAAAGCCAGGCTCATGTGTTAGCAGCATGGCAAGCTATTTCCCTGGTATGACTAGAGGCACTTTGTAAGACCTGCTATTTCTGGAAACCTCTAAAATGAGCAGTTTCTGCCACTGACTAGCTTTCTTAATGAGATGTGTGTAGACTAACTGGATCGAGGCATTATATTGCTGGGAGGTCAACATATAATATGTTTTTAGGAGTCAGTTCAATTCAACAAATAGTTATTAAGGGCTTATTACTAGTTGTATCACTTAGGGTGCTTTTAGTTGCAAGTACCAGAAAATCCAGATGCAGTAGTCTTAAAATTAAAAGAAACATTTTTAAAAAAGATTTTATTTATTTATTTGACAGAGAGAGAGAGAGATCACAAGTAGGCAGAGCTGCAGGCAGTGAGAGAGAGTGGGGGAAGCAGGCTTCCTGCCAAGCAGAGAGCCCAATGCGGGGCTCTATCCCAGGACCCCGAGATCATGACCTGAGCTGAAGGCAGAGGCCTAACCCACTGAGCCACCCAGGCACCCCTAAAAGGAATTTTTTGACAAGCCCAGCAGTAAGATGGCCTTCAGGTGGGGTTTGATCCTGAGGTTTGCCAAAGACCCAGCTTCTCTTTCTTTTTGGACTTCTACATTTTCTACTTCACCATAAGACTTCTGTCTTCTGATCATAGGATGGCTTCCAGAATGTTCTGAGAGGTTCATCCTTCCTTATTTACATCTATTAGGATAAAAACAATTGTTCAAGCTTGTAAGGGTGAGGCAGTCTTTTTTTTTTTTTTTTAAGATTTTATTTATTTACTTGACAGAGATCACAAGTAGGCAGAGAAGCAGGCAGAGAGAGGAAGAAGTAGGTTTCCCGCTGAGCAGAGAGCCCAATGTGGGGCTCGATTCCAGGACCCTGGGATCATGACCTGAGCTGAAGGCAGAAGCTTAAACCACTGAGCCACCCAGGCACCCCTGTTTTTGTTTTTTTTAACCGGACAATATCTCCTCAGATTTCACTAGCTCAAGCTGGGCCATGTAGTACCTATTCTCAAACCAAAGTTTGGGGCCAAGATGATGGGGTACACTGAAAAACAGTGTACCATCTGGCACCATCTTTCCCAGACACACATGGGCTGGAGGTAGGATGGGTGGGTAGGGGTCTTGCCTGAATGGAAATCTATGTATTATCAATGGAAAGAAGGGCAATAAATGCAAAAATGTATCTCATTAGGCTCTGGCTTTTTTTTTTTTTTTTTTTTTTTTTTTGGTGGACAGAATGTTATTGCATATTTGTAAATACACGAGAATCAAACTTCAAGGACAGAACATAAAATTTTAGTTTTGGACTAAAGAGAGAGGGGAAGTGAGGCAGTGGAGGCAGTGACAGGAGACCCCACACTGCAGAGCCTGTCTGTGAAGGTCAAGGGAAAGAGGGCATAATTCAGAGAAGAGGGAGAAGGTGATCTTCTTCCTAAGAGGGGCTTCCAGAGATGAAGAACTTTTTGTATCAGGCCTTTCATCTGTTGATGTGCTTCTCTCAGGACAGGAAGGGCAAGTGTGGGAGTAGCAGGTGGGGGTGGAGTTCACCACAGCCTGCAGACCACAGCCTGCAGACCCCCAATATTTCCTCCTTCTGGACTAGGTAGGGACACTTGGAACCCCAGGGTGCCCATCTCTAACACACCCAGGTACCCATGTACCTTCCTGCTCTTCCTTTCACTCGGCCAGCCCAGAGACATCTTCCAGTGACAATCCAGGCATCCTGGGGGATAGTGGGTACCTCCACTCTTCTCCACCTCCCCCTTCCCCAAAGGAAGGTGTTGGGGACCCTTCAAACTCCACTCAAGGACCTCCCAGATTGCCTAATGTGTACACTACTTGCCACAACATCCATACTCCCCAAATCCTCACTTTCCCTCCTATCTTCGTCTTGCAACTCAACTTTTGTCTACTTCAAAATCCCCGATTGACCTGTGGGGACTGCCTTGGGCGGATCTGATGAACATTCTTCAACAGTCTTTAGCCCCTGTATGTCTCCCATCTTCCTGGCTCCGTGGACTCAGAGCCCCTTCTCCTTTTCTGAGAGTGCTGTTCCTCATGACTGTCCCCGTGGCAAACACCCTGGACTGGTGGACAGAGCCTAAGGACAAGCTGCAGTGACCGGGCCCATATCGAGGTGTCCCTGGACCACCTCCTCTTACAAGCCCTGCTGTTCAGTCAACACTTCAGAAAGCAGGTCTTCATGAGGGTGTTTCTATGGCTTGGAGAAGGGAAGATGGAGTTCACAGCTTTTCAGGAGCGCCTCATGGGTAACGCCTCTAACTAGCACCTGTGGTTGGGGCTCCCTCCCCCCTGCCACAATGGAACCATCTCTGCCCTCTGCCTCAGACCCAGGTGTTTACTGAAAGTGTGAGTCACTTCTGAGGTGCAACATGAGGGTTCCGGAAATGCAGGAAGTTTAAGAAGAGGTTAAGCACTTGGCTAGAGCCAAAGCTGCCTTCTTCATCCGGGCTCTAGGCGCTGCCTTCTCTAACAGGGGAGCTAGTAGCTTCTTCCCTGGAATCTCACCCCGCCCCCAACTACCCCTCCTAGTGGAGCATCAGCTACTTGGGGTTCCAAGTGCTCTTGGCTTTGCATTTTCCTCCTCTCTGTTCTGATGGACAACTGATTTTAGCAGGAGACCAACCTGCTCTGTGCTCAGCACTGTGCGCCAATGGTAGGGCCACTAAAGAAGCTTTATCCTACCTTAACTCCCTCCTATGCTAATGGTCCAGCCCCAAAGATAAGACTTACACAAATAAAATATTTTGAGAACTAACTAACTTTGTATTTAGTTCTGGGAGAAGGCAAAATATCAAGGCAATACAGGGAATCAGCACAGTTCAGAGCTGTGTTATCTAATAAGGTAACCACTAGCCACATGTGGCTATTTAAGTGTAAATTAATTAAAATGGAATGCGATGAAAACTTAGTTTCTGGGTCCTCCTCAACATAGTAGGTACTTTGCAGCCACATGTGGCTAGTGGCCACCATATTGCACAGTGCAAAATTAATATTTTTACTTTGCAGAAAGTTCTACTGGGCAGGGTTGACCTAGAGTGACAGAGGTTGACTTCAGAACAGGCATGGCTCTGGGTGGGCCTGGAAGGATTGCAGGAGTAGATTGAAGAGAAGGGGAAGGGAATTCCAGATAGGAGAAACTACGAAACTGTGTTCAGAGGTTGGAATGAAGCAGGCATTTGGGGGCAACTCCGGGAATGAGAGGCTAAGGGATGATCAGAGTACTGACCCAAAAGGGTCATTATAAAAGTTCCATGGGTGATGTTTGCGAAGGGCATGGCATAGTTCATGGCAAAATAAGCGTTACCTATTCATGATGTTATTCCTTATCATAATGTAACTGTTTGTAGGTTCACTGCCATTATTATTTCTGCTTCTCTCTTAAAGAGAAGAAAAAGAAAAAGAAAAAAACATTTTTATATTATTGATTAATCAATTTTTCCTTATTGATTTAAGGAAAATTTTCTTTTTTTTTTTTTAAAGATTTTATTTATTTATTTGACAGAGAGATCACAAGTAGACAGAGAGGTAGGCAGAGAGAGGGGAAGGGAAGCAGGCTCCCCGCTGAGCAGAGAGCCCGATGCGGGACTCGATCCCAGGACCCTGAGATCATGACCCGAGCCGAAGGCAGCGGCCTAACCCACTGAGCCACCCAGGCGCCCTAAGGAAAATTTTCTTAAATTTTCCTTACCCCAAGATCTTTCCTCACTCCAAGGTAGTCTCCTGTATTCTCTTCTAAAAGTATTTTTAAGTAAAACGTTAATTGAAGTATAATATGCTTCCAGGAAAGTGCATACATTAGAAGAGTACAGCTTCTTGAATTGTGGCCCAGTGGGGCATTGGTTCCTGAGGTCACACATTTCAGCACTGGCAGAGCCAGGTTTTCTAAGAGCCAGGACTCCTTCTCCTTCTAGTTTGTCCTGCTATTGCTCTGAGCAATCAGCTGGATCCCCTTTACTTTAAGCTCTGTGACAGTCCCAGCTGTCTCACCCCAAGCACTGCTGTTGTTTCAGGGAATATGAAGCGCCTTGGGGCATTTCCACTGTGCAAAGGTTCTGGGGCACAAAGGGAGTTTCCTTGGACGAGCTGGAAGGTGGGGCTGGAGTCCAGAGACAGGGGCATTGATGAGGTGGATGGTGGGAGAGGGTCTTACCCAGCATAGCAGCTTCAGGTTTTTCAATTTTTAAAGTCTGTCTGTGGTTGTTAGGCCCTGAGAACTGGTGATCATGACAGACAACAAAATCTTCTTTAGAGCTTTTTGATCTACAACATTTTTTTTTACAACTTTTTTTTTTTTTTAATTACTTAACACCCACATGATTCCAGTTCTTCCTAATTCCAAAGAAAGGAAGAAAGACCTGATTGTTGATGAGGTCATACAATAGAAACTTTCTGTTTTACTCTCTCTCCACTTAAGAGCAGTTCCTGCTTGGCTCTTACTTCCTTAAGCCACTCTGCAGCTCCTTTGTGCCAGAGAGCTGGGGGAGGGGGGCGGTGTCATGGGGATGGGCTGTTTTTACAGCTGTGTTGAACTCCAACCTGAGAGCCGTCCATCCCACTCCTCACACACTCCAGCGACTCCATTGAGGAGGGAGAGGATGTAAATCATGCCCTCCCCCATGTGTTCCAAGCTCATTTGTCTCTGAGCCTCACCCAGGGGCCTCTTAACTTCTGACTGTTAAATAGTGAGCCAGAACTGCCCAGAAAGGTGACTCTTCAGCCTAAGAGTAAGGCCTACCCCTTGGGCCAAGCTCCCCTCCTATCTACAGGTGTGCCTGGTTTTTCAGGATCAGAGCATTGACAAAACCCCAGATTGATAGGGCCACACACTGGGGAGGGCCCCCACTTCTTCCTCTGGGGGAGGAAACTGCTTTTCTCAAAGTTCAGTGAACTAGAAGGCTCCAAGGACTCTAGTTTTGACAGTCATGATTTTATGAAGATATATAGAGATCAGATTTTTAAAATGCACTGTGGGAGTTCACCAATAACAACAGAGCTCTAAGGTTTACTGTGTTCTCTCTGGGCTCCAGATACAGTGCAAAGTGCTTCTCGTGTGTTCTTTTGTCTCATTTCAGATAGCCTTTTGGGTCACCTGTTCTTTTTCCCAATCAGCAATAAGCAATTGATTACAAGAAATGAACGTGCTGAGCAGCAGAGCAAATGAGATCGCACTTTCTGGAAACAAGGGAAGCCCAGCTCCTTGCACCTGAAGGGCCCCAGCTCACAAGACCGCATGCTGTCCCAGCCTTTCTCCCTTGGCGACTTGTGCTCTGAGGCAACACTGTGGTTACTTCTCTTTGAAATGTGTGGGGTTCCTACAGCATCTGCTGCTTATTTTGTGAACTTTGGCCAAAAGGAGGTCCTGAAGAGGTCCCACAGCCTCCTCCTCGCCCTACCTTTTCGGCACTCTGGGACTCCTCTTTTGATCATCTGCCCCCCTGATAAGCCTTCGAACCCTGCAAAGATTTCAGTCGCCCACCAGTATCTGTCTGTCTGGTGTTTGTCTTTCTCTCTATGAACCAGAGCCGTATAGACTGGAAGCAGTCCTGCAGCATGTCTGGTATTGTCACTGTAACCATCACTGGCGTATGCACCTTTGCCACAAATGCTTTCACTGCGTAAGTCATTGACCATAAGGCATTTGTGTCATAAAAGAAAAAAAAGAATTGGTTGACACAGTTTAGTTTCATTTCTCTAGATGCAGTACTCCCGTTTTTTTATTATATAAATCTTAACCTTCATAATGGTCTATACAGTGGTGCACTTTTGAACCCACATCTCCCATAAAACTTTAGAACATCTATCTACAGACATGTGGGAATATGCCAAGAGGAAATGCCAGTATAGAAGTTTTTCAAAAGGGGTCCTGCGTGGCTCAGCTGGTTAAGCATCTGCTTTTGGCTCAGGTCATGATCCAGGGTCCTGGGATTGGGGGGGTCTGCTTCTCCCTCTCCTTCTGCACTCCCCCTGCACCAGCTTGTATGCTCACACACACTCTCTCTCTCAAAAACATAAATAATTTTTTTAAAAAGAAGGCTTTCACAATGCAATACAAAGCTCAGTAACAAATATCCATCCTAGTATTTCTTTTAATGAAGGAAGAAATTTTAGTGGGAAAAAAAATGTGATGCTGGGGGCACCTGGGTGGCTCAGTGGGTTAAAGCCTCTGCCTTTGGCTCGGGTCATGATCCCAGGGTCCTGGGATCGAGCCCTGCATCGGGCTCTCTGCTCAGCAGGGAGCCTGCTTCCTCCTCTCTCTCTGCCTGCCTCTCTGCCTACTTGTGATCTCTGTCTGTCAAATAAATAAATAAACAAAATCTTAAAAAAAAAAAGTGATGCTGAATGAAAAGATGAATTAACAAGAAGAAAAATAATATCATAAACAAAAGACTTTGAAGAAAAGTGCATAGGTACAGCCCACAAAATAAAATCAGTTATTTGTGCAGTATTGTGGTGAACCTATACTATATGTTTTGAATATATTCAAGAATTTACATTTTGTGGGACGCCTGGGTGGCTCAGTGGGTTAAGCAGCTGCCTTCGGCTCAGGTCATGATCCCAGCGTCCTGGGATCGAGTCCCACATCGGGCTCCTTGCTTGGCAGGGAGCCTGCTTCTCCCTCTGCCTCTGCCTGCCACTCTGTCTGCCTGTGCTCACTCTCGCTTCTCTCTCTATGACAAATAAATAAATAAAATCTTTAAAAAAAAAAAAAAAGAATTTACATTTTGTAATAGTCTTTTAAATTTTGTTGTTCATTTTTCATGTTTCATTATGTTCTTTTAAATGAATGTCCCTCTTTTATTTTTCATGGTTTTATCTTGTGTAACAAAATTGCCTTATGGCCAGTTAGTTAATGTGGCAAAAATCCCTGCAGCCAAGATGTTATGGTGAAAGCACCTAGAACCTTCCTGCAGACAGCAAATGTACTAACACCTTACAGATGTCTCAATTACTTGGATTAAGAGTCCCCAGCTCAATACTTTCAGGAACAAGGCAGATAGCATGACACATGAAACCCACTGGCTGGGTACTGGGCACCACTGCTCGACTCTGTTGGGTCCGTTATCAAAGGAATGAGACTGAGACAAAGTTACGCAAAGCCTTATTCTATGCCAAGCATTAGAAGTTAGACTGACCAGCCAGGGAAACGAGGCTGAGACAAAGTAAAAGTTATGTAAAGCTTTATTCTATGCCAAGCATTAGAAGTCAGACTGACCGGCCAGGGCCGCCTCCGAAGAGAGCGACGCCCCTTGGTCTTACAGGCTAGTTTTTATAGGGCACAATCGCAGACCTCTACATATGTGGCTTTGGCTGATTGGATGTCTCCTACCTGTGTGTTTTAGTAACGGTTACCTGGAACCAATACTAGTAACTGTTGAGGCGTTTATTAAACAACAAAATGGCCTTGTTTTAGGTGTGTGTTTTAGTAATAGTTACCTGGAACCGATATAAACAAAATGGCCTTGTTTTAGGTGTGTGTTTTATTAACAGTTACCTGGAACTGATATCAATAACTGTTGAGGTATTTATTAAACAACAAAATGTCTACTTAGGCAACATGGAGTCACTCTGACTAAGTAGGCCGAGGCAGGCCCTAAGGGTTTAACATGTTTTAACGTGGAATCGACCCCAACAGACTCCACCATGTCTGGTTGCAAAATTTTAGCAAGAACCACAGGCCCAATCTTAACAGATTTTTTTTTTTTTTTTTTTTTTTTTTTTTTTTTTTTTTTTTTTTGGTGGTGGGGTGAAATCTCTTCATTTTTCTGTGTTGGCAACTATTTTTAAAAAATCTTAAAATATCATGGGGGGGGGTCACCTGGGTGGCTCAGTGGGTTAAAGCCTCTGCCTTCAGCTTAGGTCATAGTCCCAGGATCCTGGGATCGAGTCTCGCATCGGGCTCTCTACTCAGGAGGGAGCCTGCTTCCCCTCTTCTCTCTCTGCCTGCATCTCTGCCTACTTGTGATCTCTGTCAGGTAAATAAATAAAATCTTAAAAAAAAAAAAAAGGTCAGCAAGAACATCCCTCCAATATGTTTGACCTGATCGATGAGAACTGGTGTTAAAAATATATATATATCATGTGGGATGAGCTAAAATACCTATGGGCCAGACTTAGTCCTTCAGTACCAAATTTACAACCTTTGATGGTGGTTTTCACTTGCATGAATTTTGTGGTGGAAATTATCCAAGGAATCCCCTAATTCTTCATTTTGCTTCACGTGTGTATGGATGTAGCCCTTGCTCTTGAAATTATAACTATCCAGGGTTTGCTACGTTGGGTTTGCACAGCTGACTTGAGAGACCATAGCCTGAAGAACAAGAGGAATAGAGGGGAAGCAGTAGACAAGTCTTCTGCAGTAACCCGGCTGGGTAGCTTTGCTCACATGAATCTCTTGGTTTGAACATCCTCATTTATAAAATGAAGGTTTAGATGAAGGGATCCTACCACTTCCCAAATTCCATAAATCTATGGCCTTAATATAAGTGATTGAATTAGTATTTCTTTTTTTTGTTTGTACCTAAAATAATCTAGACTAGTTACTTAGAGACTCAGGCTTATGGTGCCCTAGGGAAATAAATCTAATTTACTAGAGTATAGGGGAACTCTGTGGTGTAATTTTTCCTGTCTGTTTCCCTAAAAGGAGAGGCTAAGGAAGGGTTCACTCTAATATGAAGTGCTACCTCAGTTTCCCAGTGGCAAAAGTCATTAGAAATTTCATTTAGAAAAAAAAAAAAAGAGATTTCATTTGAAATATGGAGCGAGAAGATGGAGAAAGGACAAATATATTGATAAAGAATAATAAGAACAGACCAGGATGTGGAAATATTGGAACTCTTATTCATTGCTGGTGTGCATATAAAATGGTGCAACCACTTCAGAATACAGTTAAACAGTTCTTCAAAATATTAAATATAGAATTACCTTACCATATGACCTAGCAATTCCACTCCAAGGTACAACCCAAGAGCAATGAAAATATATATCTACAAAAAAACCTTATACATAAATATTTGCATCATTATTTACAATAGCCAAAAAGTGGAAATAGTTCAAATGTCCATTGAACATTTTATCTATTTATTTATTTATGACAAAATTATATATGTTCAAGGTATGCAGTGTGATGTTTTGATATATATATGTTCTAAAATGATTACCACAACTGAACTAATTAACATATCCATTACCTCTCATACTTTTTTTTTGTGGTGAGAACACTTAAAATCTACTCTCTCAGTAAATTTCAAATATATAATACATTATCATTAGTATATTCACCAAGTTGTACATTAGGTCTCCAGAACTCACTCATCTTATAACTAACAGTTTGTATCCTTTGATAAATATTACCTCTTCCCCCTTTACTCTCCACCTCCCGCTAGCCTCTGCTAACTACCATTCTGCTCTGTTACTATGAGTTCAACTTTTTTTTTTTTTTTTTTAGAATTCAAATATAAGTGAGATCATGAAATGATTGTCTTTCTGTGTCTGGCTTGTTTCACTTAGCACATTGTTCTCCAGGTTCATTCATGTTGTCTCAAATGGATGGTTTCCTTTTCTTTAATGCAGAATATATTTCACTGTGTATATATTATCACACTTTCTTTATCCATTATCTGTTGATGGACCCTTAGGTTGTTTCCATGTCTTGACTATCATGAATAATGCTGCAATGAATATGGGAGTGCAGATATCTTATTAAGATGGTGATTTTTGGATATATCCTCAGAAGTGGGATTGTTGGATCATATGGTAGTTCTATTTTGATATTTTGAAGAACCTCCATACTATATTCTATAATAGCTGTGTCATTTTACATTCCCACCAACAATACACAAGGGTTTCCTTCTCTCTACGTTCTCCCCAACACTTGCTATTTCTTGTCTTTTTGATAATAGCCATTATAACAGGTGTGGGGTGATATCTTATTGTGGTTCTGATTTGCATTTCCCTGATGGTTAGTGATGTTGAGCACCTTTTCATAAACCTGTTGGCTATGTGTATGGCTTCTTTGGGAAAATCCCTATTCAGGTCCTTTGCCCATTTATAAACTGGGTTATTTCTTTTTGCTACTGAATTGCATGAGTTCCTTGTATATCCCAAATATTCATTTGAATGGATAAATAAAGTGTGGCATATCCATACAATGCAATACTATTCTGCCATCAAAAGGACCGAGACACTGATACAGGCCACAACATGGATGAACCTTGACAGTATTACGCTAAATGAAAGAAACTGGACACAAAAGGTGATGTTTTGCATAATTTCATTTATATGGAATGCTCAGAAGAGGAGACCCTATGGAGACAGAAAATAGATTAGTGGTTTTGTAAGGCCGGGGGGGATGGGGAAGTGAGGAGTGAGGGATTTCTTTAGGAGGGATTAAAAGGTTATAGTGGTGATGTTGGCACAACTCTGTAAATATGTTAAGGCCCACTTACTTGTGTACTTTAAGTGAGCGAATTATATGACATGTGAATTATATACCAATGCAGCTGTTTAAAAAAGAAATAGTAAGGATAAAAAGGTTTAAATGAAGGGATGTATGAATAAAAATGTAAACAAAGGTTAATGAGAAACAGAAGAAAAGAATGTTATAGATTAGATTAAGTTACTAATACATATTTTTAGAGCTCTTCATTTTATACTGAGAAGGGGCTGCTTTTAGCAGGCAAATTATGGTTAGAGGAAGGGATGTTTAACAATCAGAAATTGTGATTTTTATTCTTGGCTATGGTCCTAAGCATGAAATTGTTTTCCTGATATTTTTATGTAGTGTTTTGAAGTTCAGGCAGACTGCTCCTCTGTTTTTCGATTCCATTTGTTTGAGTTTGGCTTGTTTGAGTTAATAATGAGGATGCGTTATGGGAAGGGACACTCATGACATAAGTACCAAGAGGGTTGCCAAAATTCTGCAGACCTTGCCAAGCCCCAGTGAGTTGCCCCATGCCTTGCAAAGTCCAAGTCACTAAACAGGAAGAGTGAAGGACTTGCTAGTTGGTGCTAAGTTTGGGGCATTCTGTGTTTGTGTGCCAGGGGTAAAACATTTCGGCAAGATGTGGTTGATTTAGTTCAATTGCACAAGGGCAATTTCAGTGGAGTTGTAATCCAGGCCATGCTTTGTCAAATTCCTTAGAAGTCACATACGGGGATGTCTACATGGGCCTGGCAGGTAACAGAAGAACCTACGTGGTTAAATGGAGGGCTCCCTGTCCCACCTTAAGGGAGAAGCCCCTGCTCTGTTCATGCTGCTTGTTGCTGTATAGAAGTGAGGGCCATTGTTGCCAAACCGATCTCCTGATTTTTCAAAAGAAACTGAAGATAGGGATTTTTAAATAGCAAACCTTTCCTTTTTTAAATGTTGCTATCTAACTAGAATTTAAAAATGCAACAACCCACGGAATGGGAGAAAATATTTGCAAATCATATGTCTGATGAGGGACTTGCATCTAGAGTATATAATGAATGCTTACAACTTGATACTGAAAAAACAACCCGATTTTAAAATGGGCAAAGGTTCCAAATAGCTATTTCTCCAGTGGAGATATGCAAATGGCCAATAAGCACATGGAAAAAAAGCTCAACATCATTAGTTCTCAGGAAATGCAAATCAAAACCACAAGTTACCATTTTATACCTACTATAATGGATGACTAAAATAAAAAAGAAAGATGTCAGCAAGTGTTGATTAGTATGTGAAGAAATGGGAACCCTCATACATTGCTGGTGGGTATGTACAATGGTGGAGCCACTTTGAAAAACAACTTAGCACTTCCTCAAAAGGTGAAACATAGAGTGACCATATGACTCAACATTTCTATGCCTACATATATACTCAAGAGAAATGGAAGCATGTCCATACAAAAACTTGTACATGAATGTTCATAGCTGCATCACTCCCAATATCCAAAAAGTGGAAACAACCCAAATGTCCATCAACGGATGAATGGATGAACATTACATGGGACATTATTTGACAATAAAAAGGAATCAAGTACATACTACAACATGGATAAACCTTGAAAACATTATGCGAAATGAAAGAGGTCAGCTACAAAAGACCATATACTGTAAGACTACATTTATATGACACAGCCAGAAGAGGCAGATCTATAGGAAGTAGATTAGTGATTGCCTAGAGTAGAAAGGATGGAGGCAAATGGGAAGTAAATGCCAAGGGAAATGGGCAGTAAATGCCAAGGGTGATAAAAATGTTCAAAAAAATGGAATATACTAAAAGCCATGGAGTTGCATACTTTAAATGGCTAAATTGTATAGAAAGTGAATTATATCCCAATAAAACTGTTATGAAAAATGACTATAGCGAGAGCCACACAAAGCTCTGCCAGGCTGCCAGCTTCAAGTCTTTTGATTAGAACTTGATCAAATGCATAGCAGGTCTGGAAGAGGCTGGTCAACCCCAGATTCCTAGGAAACAGGAGAAGAGGATGATCTGCCAGTTCTAAAGTCACACGGCTATTTAGTGGCAGAGTTAGGGCCAGAACTTGTCCTCGACCTTTACCTCTAGGCCATGCTGTTTCTATCCAAAGCCCAGATTTCAAGGCAGAGCCGGGAAGGGATTGTGAAAAGTCAACATCAGGAACAGCTGGATATACTCTCATCCTTTTCCCACATTTTCTGAAGGTCTCTCATAGACTCCTTGAGAAAAGGATAAAATATGGTAAAAAGGAATCCTCCTTAAAGGAAGAGAGGACACAATGCTTCCCTGAGCCTCTTTTCCTGAATCATGGGGAGGTCTGCGTGTTTCAGTCACTTACTCTGTATATTCCTGATTCATTTACACTTAGCTCATCATTATGTTGTTTGTGCAAGAACCATTTGATGTCCAAGAAATCCTTTGGGTCTCTTTAAGTTAATTTTTTTTTTTCGTTTGAACCAAAGAATTGAACTTTGCCAAGAGTAAATAGAACTCAGATATCAAAAGGTCTGAGTTCAGTTTTCATTGAATACAAAGGGGGAGTAGATTCTGAACTGAGCCAAATGCATTCTCCCACCCTTAATTTACAGTACATTGTTTTGGCAGACTCTACAGTCCCAAAAGTTGGCTTTTCTTCTCCCATTCCTTTCTAGGGTGTAACCACAAGCCTATCTTTGGTTAGCTTTACAAAAATAAGGCCATATTGTACCAATTTATGAGAGCCTCACTCATCACTGGTTCTATAGCGATCAATTTTATTAGAACAAACTGAAATGTTTGAAAAGGTTAAAAGCCTCCTCTAAAGTTGTAATTTTGTTTGATATCCTACAAGGATTTTTATTTTTTCAGTCCTTTCATCTGGGGTTTTATCAAAAGGGATGTTGCTCCCTTTCCCCCATCAATGGTGAGGCCATCAACCAGTTATTAAATTGAGTATTGGAGGGCTACTTTGCTTGTGCTGCTCATATTTGGAGAATGAAACAGGTCTGTCATTCTATCTTTAAAGGAGAAAGGGTCAGAGAAAGGAGTAGTGTTTTGAGCTTTTTTTTTTTTTTAATATTTTATTTATTTATTTGACCGACAGAGATCACAAGTAGGCAGAGAGGCAGGCAGAGAGAGGGAGAAGCAGGCTCCCTGCCGAGCAGAGAGCCCGATGCGGGGCTCGATCCCAGGACCCTGGGATCATGACCTGAGCCGAAGGCAGAGGCTTTAACCCACTGAGCCACCCAGGCGCCCGTGTTTTGAGCTTTTTAAAAATAACAAAACCAATCTTAAAATAAAGAAGCAGAGCAAAATTAAGATCACCCCAAATTCTGTCACTTCAAGATAAACGTTAACACTTTGTGGATCATTCTCCTTTTATTTTAAAAAGGTATCTATGTGGGGCGCCTGGGTGGCTCAGTGGGTTAAAGCCTCTGCCTTCAGCTCAGGTCATGATCCCAAGGTCCTGGGATCGAGCCCCTCATCGAGCCCCTCATCGGGCTCTCTGCGCAGCGGGGAGCCTGCTTCCCCTTCTCTCTCTCTCTGCCTGCCTCTCTGCCTACTTGTGATCTCTATCTGTCAAATAAATAAATAAAATCTTTAAAAAAAAAGGTATCTATGTTAGTAGAGATATATGTGCATATATAATCATAAAAATGGGATATTACATTATTTTGTAATCGGCCTTTTCCATCTTAGTTCATAACTAATTATCAGTATTAATAAAATTATATCTACTTCATGCATAACATTCAGTTGCACAGATGGAATGCAACTTACTTAAATGATTCAGGGAGGAGTCTTTCAATTGCAAGTGACAGAAAATCCATGTCAAACTGACGTAAACACAAAGGGAAATTTTTTTGCTGATATTTGAAAAGTCCAGTGGGAGATTTGGTTTCAGGCATGGCAGGATTCAGGGCTCAAATTACATGATGATGTTATGCCCCAATAATGGGTCCATGATTAAAGGAGCGAGACTGATATAAAGCGAAGGTCAAGCAAAGCTTTATTTCACGCCAAGCATCAAGAATCTAACCGAACGTTTGGGGACGCACCTCTTACAAGAGAGGGCGACCCTTCTCTGTTTCACAGACTAGCTTTTAAGAGCAAAGGCCATGCGGTTGGGTCTGGCCACGCACAGGTGACCAATGAGATTGTAACACACACAGGAAACTCCACAGTGATGCTAGGTGACCAACTGAATTATAATTTACCCTAGTAGACATTTTTTTTTAAAGATTTTATTTATTTATCTGTCAGAGAGAGAGAGAGGGAGAGAGAGTGGCAGAAGGGAGCAGGGACAGTTTAACTTTAATGAAAGCCTCTTGCTAAATAGGTCCTTACAATGATGTTTCAGCTTCTCTTCCTTTCCTTTTGCTCTGCCTTCTGCTGCTTTGGTGCTGCTCACATGTTGCTAGCAGAGGCAGCAGTTCCAGAAAACATGCATCCAGGTTTTTACCTGGCAGAGGAGAACAAAGCTCTGTGCCAGCTCCCACCATGTAAACCACGTTGCCCTGGTCCCATAGCAATCTCTGAGTCTTCACCGCGCAGCTTGCGCCCAGGTCATCAAGGACTCCTGGAATCCAAGTATTTCACCAGAATAACACAGACTGAGAATGAGCTGGGGAGGGAGGTAGGAAAGGAAGGAGAATGGGTGAATATTGTATGGCCAAAATAAGCTCCACAATTCACATGCTTGAACATGTAGAACTATTTTTGTATTGTTTCCCAGGGTTTTTGTCACAAAGTACCACAAACTAGGTGGTTTGAACAGAAATTTATTTTCTCACAAGTTCTGGAAGCTGGAACTCCAAGATCAAGGTGGGGTTGGTCCCTTCTGAGGGTTGTGAAAGAGAATCTGTTCCATGCCTCTCTCCTAGCTTCTGCTCATATGGTGGCAATGTTTGGCATGTAGATGCATCATTGTGATGTCTGCCTTCATTGTCACATGGTGTTCTGTCTGTGTCCAAGTTTCCCCTTCTTATAAAGATACCAGTCCTATTGGATTAAGGGTCCAGTGCTTCAGTATGACCTCATTTGAGTGATTACATCTACAGTGGTTCTATTTCCAAATATGATCAATCACATTTTGAGATACTAGGGGTTGGGGCTTCAAAATACGAATTGCGGGTGTGAGGGGTACAATTCATTCTTTTTACACACTTAATGTTCTGGCTATATCTAAGGCCCATTGCAGTCTGGGTTTGAATGTTGAATCTGGCTGCTTCTCTCTGGCCAGGGTTTGGACTACCAGGTTGGATGAGGTGACCTCTAGGGTCCCTTTGTGTTTCAGGTCTTAGGGGCTAGGAATCCATCCCGCTGCCTGAATGTATCCCACGGAGCCCCACCCCTGCCTAGCTTGTGGACTTTGGGGAAGTGACTTAACCTCTGCAAACCTCAGTCTCCTTAACCAGTAAAATGAGCATAACTGTGCTCCACTCCTTGGTTGTTGTGGGCCAGGCACATAGCGCTCAGCAAACATTAGTGACTGTTCCACCTCTCCAGACATGTGAGGACCGAAGAGTCAGAACACTGACATAACCCCAGTGTTCTCACCTTTCGTGATAATTTGGCCCAACAATTTCTCTCTGAGTTTGTCCCAGAAGAAGCTTCAGATGGGAAGGGCTGCCTTGTAAGACAGCAAACCGGAATTCAAATCTGGTCCAGGGAACACAAAGTATTCTCTCTGCTAAAGCCAGATGCTGTAAATTCTGAGCAGACTCTTCCTAGGCAGTGTGATTACGAAATACCTGTTTCTTTTGCGTCCCACTTATCCGCCTCTCTGACATTTCCTTTTTTCTCTTACAACTTGATCTTTCCCACCATCTATCAGATGTGGGCTGGAACCAGTCATTTTATTTACAATCTCCTTCTTTTTTGGCTCTATAAATCTGGGGACATGAAACAGCCGTCTGCTGCTTTCCAAGGCGCCACATCTTTTCGTTCTTTCAGACTTTTTCTATGGGGCCTAATTTAGCTTATCTAAATGCTTATTGAATAACAACCAGAACTTCAAGTTCTTGCAGATGGCAGGATCTATTTGATAAGGTGTCTTAAGGCCTTCACCAAGGTCAAAGCAAGAAATGTAGATCAACTTAAAAACGTGGTTACTTTCACTTAGCAAATATTTCCTAAGTGCTGACTCTGTGCCAAGTGCTGTTCTAAGCACCAGAATCCCTTACCCTTGAGAACTGCACATTCTAGGCGCATTCATTCACGCAGAAAATATGCAGTGAGAACCTACCACATGGCAGGAATTGTTCATCATTAAACAGCAGAGACACAATCCTTGCACTGATGACTATTGTGTGTGTGTGTGCGCACGTGCATGCGTGCGCGCGCGTGTGTGTGTTTATGTGTTTGTATGAGGGGAAAGAATACAATACAATACAAGTAAATTTTTATCATAGTAAAAGGTGATAAGCACTATGGAAAAAAATACAGCAGGGTAAGGGGGGATTAGGATTGGTGGCAAGGTTGTATTTTAAACAAGGTGGTCAGAGAAGGTCTGCATCAGGTCCCTGCATCAGGTTCCCCGGTCAGCTGGGAGTCTGTTTCTCCCTCTGCCCCTCTCCCTGCTCGTTCTCACTCTCAAATCAATAATTTTTTTTTTTTTTAAGAGAGAAGATGATATGTGAGCAAAGACTCACAGGCAAGTTGAGAGAAAGGTGAGGAAGAGAGCCCTAATATTTGGAGAAAGAGCAAGTCCAAAGGCCCTGGGGCATGAGTGTGCCTAGTTTTTTCAAGACTAGAAAGGAGGCTAGTTTTCTCTGGAGCCAAGTGAGCAAGGTGAGAATAGAAGGAAGTGAAGTTAGGGGCAGATCAAATAGAGCTTTCAGCTTGCGTGACCTGAGGAACCATCAGGAAGTGCTAAGCTGGGTAGCAACATGATCTCAGACTTCGAAGGATAGACCTGGCTGCAGTGTTCAGTCTAGACAGTGCAGGTGTGGGTGGCAGTAGAGAGGCCAGTAAAATCAATCACACAAGTGCGCCAGACCAGAGCAGAGACAGGAGGGGTGGTGAGACGCCTCGGATTAGGGATTTATTTTAAAAACAAGTCAACAGGATCTGACCGGCGGGGTGGAGGGGTTGGGGAGTGGGGTGGGTGGGGGGTGTTTGAGCGAAGAGGGTAGGGATGGCTTCAAGAATTTGGCCTGAGCATCCTGAAAGAATGGAGTAGCCACTGGCTGAGATGGCCAAGACTGGTGGAGCAGTTTTGTTTTGTTTTCATGATTTGGGCCGGGAGCTTGGTTCAGACAAGTTAAGTCTGAAGAGCTTGTTAGCTCTCCGTGTGGAGTGGCCAGCTGGATTTGGACGTTGCCTGGGGAAGTGATTTGGGGGGACATCTCTAAAGCCTCAGGAAGTGAGACCCTGCTGGAGTACTGTCAGAACTGGCTTAGTCTCTCTTCTCTCTGCCCTCTTCAAGGTCGGAGACTCCCTGGAGAGCAGCTCTTCGCGCCACAGCCCTTTCAGCCGGCAAAGTTCCTCTTTTTTCTCTTTGGGGAACAGTGAGAAAAATCAGCAGATATGACGGTCCGTGGTATGGCCTCCACTCCTTAACTCGCTGCGGGGGAAAGAGGCAAAGCCTCATCGGGTGGAAACGCAGACCCGCCTCCTGCTTCCAGCCTCCCTGACGACACCCCCCGAGCTCCGGGCTGGCGGGCGGGGCCGCGGCGCGAGCGCACGCCACAGAAGGGGGCGTGGCCGCTCGGCTCGCGCGCTTGCAGCGTGCACGCCGGCCTCGCTCCTTCCTGCTCTTCCCAGGGTGATCAGCTGGTCTGCGCTCCCCTGACGTGGGCCGGGGCACGTCACCGCCGAATGGCAGCCTCCAGAAAGGCACCGCGAGTAAGGTGAGGGACTCTGCCCAGGAGCCGGCTTCTGGGCTGTGCGCGATCCCCGGGGCCCGGACGCGCATTTTGCACCCCAGAGGGCAGGAACCAGAAGGGGAGAAGCAGCAGGCGGCCCACCATAGTCCGGAGAGGGCCCCGGCTTGCGGGATCCCCCTGAGCGGGAGCAGGGGGAGGGGACCATTGCAGCCGGGCAAGTTCAGGTTCGTTTCAGGAGGGCCGCGTGCACCCTCGGGCAGCCCGATCCCGGCCCACGGACGTGTGTGCCCGCAGAGCTGCGGCGCTCAGCCCGAGGGTCGGTGTCGGTGTTCCACCTCTACCCCTGGCCTGGCAGGAAGGCCCCCGCTTTTGCAGGAAGTTGGCCCCTCTAGGCGCCTCCGGGTTTCCCGGGGAAGTGGGCGAGCCCCTGTCCTTGCCCCTCTTCCCGCGGAATATAATCTTCAGATTTACAGCCCTGACAATACAGCAGCAGTTCGCCTTATTGATCTACCATCGCCAGGAAGATTGGCACCCGCGGGCCCATCCCCACCCGCATGGTTTCAGAGGCTGTGTGAGGGAATAGTTTGGCATAATCTCTCCAAGATCCCACCAGTAACCTGTCCTGGGCTCTCCGTGGGGACAGGGCGGGTGGGAAGGGTAATCTCCTCGTCTCAGACACAATTCGGTTTATTCTCCCGCCACAACCGTCTATACTTCTGACAAAGTGAGAGACTGAGAAATGTTTGGAGATCACAAAGACGGGAAGCCAGAATCCTTGGCGATCCACACGGGATTGGGGTCAGTCATCCTCAGGCCAGTTGAGACTTGAGTGAATACACCTGGAAGCATGGCCAGGCTCACTTTCTGAACACAGACCGTGGCTTGTAGTTGTGATTTTGAGTGGACAGATCGCAAGCTGACCTTGACCTGGCCTTGGCCTTGCCATATCATGTTGGGGATGAGTAGAGAAGGAGGGATGAGTAGAGAACCAGGCCTATCTTGTGGAAGGATGTGGGGAGGTGTGGCAAACCTGGTGTGGAAGGAGTTGCCTTATATTAACTGCTGACAATGGGGTTAGGCAGGTGGCTGGCTAATGATGAATCAGGTCCTAGTCACGTAAGTAGCTTTGAGGACCAAGATTAGATTTATAGAATCACAACATTTTGAGGGCAGAAGGGTCTTTGAGCATCATCTGGCAGAGCCTCCTTACCACACACGGAAGGCAATTGAGAGGCTGAGAAGGGCTGTTTGCCCTAGGCCCTTTCCCTAGTGGCAAAATTTAAGAGCTACTCAGTGTAAACATGAGAACTTCTTGCGGTTTGGGTAAAACTGACTTAGGTAAAAAAGGGTTGAGCTGGCTTCTAGTGCAACTGAGTACAGGAGACCAACACTGGCATCAGACTTGGCCTCTTTTTTGCATCTCTTGGCTCTGATTTCTTAAGTATTGGCTTCATTCTCAGGCAGACTTTCCTTCTGGAAGTACAAGTAGCAGAAATAGAGCCCCAGCAGAATAGAGCCCTCTTTCCTAACGGTTGGAGCACAAATCCCAGATCTGATTTCCAGTGGGCTGACTTGACCTTATGTTTATTCCTGAACCAGTCGTGGCCACAAGAATAGATTGCCCAGGCCTGGGTCCCAGAACTTGGTGGGTGAGGGGATGAGATTCATCCCTACTCTGTGGACTGAAAATGGAGACAAGACAGTCTCAGATGGAAACCATTGTGCTTTGACCAAAAGAGGGAGGGGTAGACTTTGGGTGGGAAAAGACTGCATTTCTCACTACCGCACCCTAAAACTTGTTTCAGTATACCCTTATCTGAACTGAGGTGTGATTGAGCAACTTGGTCCTTGTTTGGTCCCATCCCAGTGATAGACGTGTATGATTCTCATGAACCAGGGTAAGGGGGATGATAAGCACAACCCTGCTGGGATTTCTTTAAAAAGAGAGAGAAAGAGGTACCCTACCCATCTTGTGCAAAGATTGAACAAGAAGTTCTTCACATGCTTCTTTCCCCAGACACACCTCCTGACACATGGTACATCATGACGCTGAGAAGGTGTAGGCTGAGGAAGTCCTGGGAATGGGAAGAGAACTGCTGGCAGTTGGGAGGCCTGGACTGTGGTTCTAGACAAGCTCTGTCACCAGCTAGCTCTGAGGTTTCCAGCAAGTTGTTTGATCTCTGTTTCTGTTTCTTTGTCTAGAGGAGGGAGCTGAGTTGGATGGTCCCTGAGGTACATTGTAGCTCTAACATTTTTTTTTTTTTTTAAAGATTTTATTTATTTGACAGAGAGAGATCACAAGTAGGCAGAGAAGCAGGCAGAGAGAGAGAGAGAGAGGAGGAAACAGGCTCCCTGTGGAGCAGAGAGCCGGATGTGGGACTCTATCCCAGGACCCTGAGATCATGACCCGAGCCGAAAGCAGAGGCTTAACCCACTGAGCCACCCAGGTGCCCCTGTAGCTCTAACATTTAAATGATAGCCCCTAAAAAAAAAAAAAAAGAAAAAAATGATAACCCTTCTTCAACTGAGCCTGAGAATGTATCTGTTCAAGGATCTTGGGTTCTGCAGAGACCAGGGTAGGACAGGAGCAGAACAACTGTAATGTTTACCTGCTTCATGGCCCCTTTGAGCCTGATGGGAAGGTAGAGGTAGTTATGCTTAGGGAGAGAGTTTGAATTCAAATTCTCCCATGAGCATCCTGTGTCGGACCTGATTTCTTGTCTTTGCACTTGTGTATGGCCTGTGGTACGTTATCTTTGTTCTCTTATCAAGTGAATGAGTAGAGTTACTTGTGAATAATTTCCCTCCAGCTCTCTTGCCCGTGTCCCAGTTAGTCACTGGGACCAGTTAACTCCGAATGTGTAGAGAAACTGACTTCCTTGGCTCACCGTCTTGTCAATGGGTATATGAAGTCAAGGGAAATCAGGTGATCTCTGTCCAAAAAAAAAAAAAAAAGTTTTCTTACTTTGTAAAATATTATAACAGCTTTATTGAGATGTAATTCATGTACCACACAGTTCCCCTTTTAAAAACATACATTTCAGTGGCTTTTAGAATATTTACTAGAGTTGTACAACCATCAGGACTGTCAGTTTAAAACCTCTTTATCCCCCTGCCAAGAGGAAACCCTGTACACGTTAGCGGGCAGTCCTCATTTCCCCCAGCTTCACTTAGCTCTAGGCAGTGGCCAGTTAGTTTCTGTCTCTATGGATTTGCCTCTTCTGGACATTGTGTACAGATACATGCAAAATACGGTTTTCTGTGACTGGCTATTTTCACTTCGCGTAAAATGTTTTCAAACTTCACTGTGTTGTAGCATGTTATTGTTACTTGATTCCTTTTTAATTGCCAAATAATATTCCATTGTATGGATAGACCACTTATTTATCCATTCATCAGTTGATGGACCTTTGCGTTGTTTCTACTTTTTGGTTATTACGAATATGCTATGAACATTTGTATACAAGTTTTTATGTGGACTTAGATTTTTCAGTTGCCCATACCTAGTGGAATTACTGAGTGTGGGATAATTCTTTCTTTATTTATTTTATTTTATTTTATTTATTTTTTTAATTAAAGATTTTTATTTATTTGATAGACAGAGATCACAAGTAGGCAGAGAGGCAGGCAGAGAGAGAGGAAGGGAAGCAAGCTCCCTGCTGAGCAGAGAGCCTGATGCGGAGCTCGATCCCAGAACCCTGGGATCATGACCTGAGCCGAAGGCAGAGGCTTTAACCCACTGAGCCACCCAGGCACCCCGGGATAATTCTTTATTTAATGTTTTGAGGAATACTGGACTGTTTTCCAAAGTCGCTACACCATTTTATATTCCCACCAGCATTGTTTGAGGGTTCCAATTTTTCCACATCCTTACCCATACTTGTTATTGTCTTTTTTTTATTATAACTTTCCTATTGCATGTGAAATTATATCTCATTATGGTTTTGATTTGCATTTCCCTAATGGATAAAGATGTTTAAAGTTTTTTCATGTGCTCATTGGCCATTTGTATATCTTCTTTGGAGAAATGTGTATTCAGAAATGTCTATTCGGGGGCGCCTAGGTGGCTCAGTGGGTTAAAGCCTCTGCCTTTGGCTCTGGTCATGATCCCAGTGGCCTGGGATCAAGCCCCATGTCAGGCTCTTTGCTTAGTGGGGAGCCTGCTTCCTCCTTTCTCTCTCTGCCTGCCTCTCTGCCTACTTGTGATCTCTGTTTGTCAAATAAATAAACAAAATCTAAAAAAAAAAAGTCTATTCAGATGCCCTTGACCATTTTAAAATTGGGTGGTCTTTTTATTGTTGAGTTGTAGTAGTTCTTTATATACTCTGGATGTTAGACTCTTATCAGATATGAGTTGCAAGTGTTTTGACTCATTTTTTGGTTGTCTTTTCACTTTTTTGATGGTATCCTTTGAAGTACAGAAGTCTTTAATGAAATCCATCGTATCTCTTTTCTTTGGTTGCTTACTCTTTTGGCGTCATATCTAAGAAATCATTGCCCACTCCAAGATCAGGCAGATTTATATCTGTTCTTCTAAGAAAACATTTTATGTTTATGATCCATTTTGAGTTAATTTTTGTTTATGGCATGTGGATATCTGGTTGTCCTAGCATTATTTGTTGGAAACTATTTTTTTCTCCGATAGTTTTGGCACTGTTGTCAAAAATTGGCAGTACTCATGAAACAAACTGAGGTTTCCTGGGGGTTGGGTAGGTAGGGATAGATTGGCTGGGTTATGGACATTGGGGAGGGTATGTGCTGTGGTGAGTGCTGTGAATTGTGTAAGCCTGATGATTCACAGACCTGTACTCCTGGGGCAAATAATACATTATATGTTAATTAAAAATATTTGAGAATAAATAAAAATAAAAATAAAACTCACACACAAAATTCACAGTAAATGTGAGGTTTATTTCTGAACTTGTTCTGTTTCATTGATCTGTAAGTCTGTCTTTATGCCAATATCATACTGTCTTGATTACTGTAGTTTTATTAGTTTTGACATCAGGAAGGATGAATCCTCCAACTTTGTTCTTTTTCAAGATTGATTTGGCTGTTCTGGATTCTATTTTCATAAGAATTTTAGGATCTGCTTCTCAATTTCTGCACGTACAAGCTAGCTGAAATTTGATAGGGGTTGCTTCTAGATTATTTTGGGGAGTATTGCCATTTTAACAATATTGAGTTGTCTTCTTTTTTTTTTTTTTTAAAGATTTATTTATTTGACACAGAGAGAGAGATCACAAGTAGGCAGAGAGGCAGGCAGAGAGAGAGGGGGAAGCAGTCTCCATGCTGAGCAGAGAGCCTGATGCAGGGCTTGATCCTAGGACTCTGAGATCATGACCTGAGCTGAAGGCAGAGGCTTAACCCACTGAGCCATCCAAGTGCCCCAATATTGAGTCTTCTAATCCATGAACATGGAATGTCTTTCCATTTATGTAGGTCTTCTTAAACTTCTTTCAAGAGTGGTGTGTCGTTTTCAGAGTGTAAGTTTTGCATCTATTTTAAATTTATTCCTAGGTATTTACTCTTTTGGTGCTGTTTTAAGTGAACTTTTCTTAATTTCACTTGTGGATTCTTCATTTTAAGTATATAGAAAAACAATTTATTATTGTATATTAATTTTGTATCTGGCAGCCTTGATGAGCTTGTTTGTTCTAATTCTTTTGTGTAGATTCTTTAGGATTTTCTATATTGAAGATAATGTCCTTTGCAAGTAGAGATAATTTTCCTTCTTTTCTAATCTAGGTGCCTCCTCCAGTACAATGTTGACCGAAGTAGCAAGATTGGACATCTTTGTCTTGTTCTTGATCTTAGGGGGAAAACATTTGGCCTTTTAACATTAAAGATGATGCTAGCTTGGGGATTTTTGTAGTATTCTTGATCAGTTTGAGGAATTTCTCTTCTTCCGATTTACGGAGTGCTTTTATCATGGAGAAGTGTTGGATTTTGTCAAAATGCTTTTTCTCTGTCTGTTGAGGTGGTCATGTAGTTTTTATTTTTTATTCTATTGATAATTTTTATTACATTAATTTTTGTATGTTGACCTAATCTTGCTTCCCTGGGACAAATCCTGTTGGTGATGGAGTATGATCTTTTTTTTTTTTTTTTTAAAGATTTTACCCATTTATTTGTCAGAGAGAGAGAGAGAGAGAAAGAGCAGCAGGCAGGGGGAGAAGCAGACTCCGCACTGAGCAGGGAGCCTGATGCAGGACTCGATCCGAGGATATCCGGGATCATGACCTGAGCCAAAAGCAGACGCTTAACTGACAGAGTCACCCAGGCGTCCTGGTGTATGATCCTTTTTTATATGTTACTGGATTCAGTTTTGCTAGTATTTTCTTGAGGACATTTGCACTTATATTTATAAGAAATACTGATATGTTTTATTTTTTAATGAAAGAATATGTGATTCCCTCAATAAAGAACATCCCATTCGGTCCTACAAAATTAAGTTCTCTGGGAATCGACCTGGAGTGATTAGTGAAAATCTCTGGTCTTCTGGTTCTCTGTGTGGTAGACTGACCTAATGTGGGCTCTTCTCCCTCTACTGACACATAAAAATGTGGTAAATATAATAAAATTACTTTTATGTTCATAGCTGAATAAAATCCAAACCCTTTGTATCACCTATTAAAGGCTTCTTGTTGCCTCTCTGATCTTGTCTCCTAACCACGTATACATTTCTTCCTGCCAGCACGTGCAACCACACTGGCCTCTTTGCTTTCTCTGATGTGTACCAGGCATACTTCTGCCTTAGGGCCTTTGCCCTTAAAATTCCCCTTTTCTAGAACATTCTTTTCTTAGACATTCACATGGCTTGATTCCTCACTTTTTTAAAGGACTCTATCTAGAATATCATCTGTTAGCAAAGAGACCTTGCCTGGCAACCCCATATAAAATCACCTTTCACCTTACCTCTCTGACACTCTTCCTTTTGCCCTGCTTTACTTTTCTTCATAGAACACATACTCCCTGATAGACCATATTCTTGTTTTTTATCGTTTGGAGGTTAAACTGGATCCTTCTCTTTTCAGCATCCTCTAGCCCCTACCCCCCACCCTTGTATACCTCCTGAGATCAGAGATGCTGTCTGTTTTGTTCACTGTTATGTCTAGAGTATGTTATGTCTAGGCCTGGATTATAGAAGAGTTTCAATGAATATTTGTTGACTGAATGGACTTGAGAGAAAAGAAATCCTCAGGTGCCAGAAATTTGGGCGAACTTAAAGCTTGAATGGTAGCTGGTATGCTGAGCCTGGGGGGGTTATCACACTCAGAGGCCTTCATACCTGGGGTCCAGGGCATCATACTATCCCTGTATGGGGATGGGAGAATTGTGGGTAAATCTCCTATCAAAGAAAGTAAAGTGGAAATTAGTTTTATAAGCAAACAACAGGGACAGTAGTGTTTGTCTAGGACATGTCTAATTTTCATACATAAAGTAGTCTCTACTGAAGATAAGCTCTTCTTCTTCTTTTTATTTTTTTTTTAAAAGATTTTATTCATTTATTTATTTGAGGGAGAGAACATGAGAGGGGTGAGGGTCAGAGGGAGAAGCGGACTCCGTGCAGAGCAGGGAGCCTGATGTAGCACTCGATCCTGGGACTCCAGGATCATGACCTGAGCCAAAGGCAGTCACCTAACCAACTGAGCCACCCAGGTGCCCCCTGAAGATAAGCTCTTAATAAAAGATTACAAAACATGTAAGGAATAACTTAGTGAGGGGAAGCCAGCAGACCCAGCGAACTTGAAGATTTTGACCTTCTAATGGGAATTCTAAAATAAGAGCCCCAAATAATTAAAGCTAAGAGAAGGAATGGAAACCGTAGTGAAAGAATGGGACACCATGAGGAAAGAGCAGGCAGTTTAAAAAGAACCAAATAGAATTTATACGTGTGAAAAATACAGTTATTGCAAATAAAGTCTTTTTAGACTAGTTAGGAGATGAGACATAGCTGAAGAGAATTCAAGAATTAGAGGTTAGATCTGAGAAGGTTTGCCTTCCATGGTGCTGTTCTAGCTGCAAGTTTTATCTGAGACTTTTACTTATTTCGTTATGATACCAGGGTTAGAGTCCTTCTGAGTCATGAAGGAAAACTGCTAAGTCAAGTAGATATCCTCTCTAACTAAGCCTTGCCACGTTTCCTATGGTCAAAGTCTGCAATATCCTGTTCTTTCTCTTCTTAAGGGCGAATCACCAGGATTTTCAGCTGAAAAATTTAAGAATAATTGAGCCTAACGAGGTGACACACTCAGGAGACCCAGGTGTGGAAAGAGGTAATATTGTGCTTACTAATTAGATGGAATGTCTCGAAAGAATTTTAGGTCCCTGTACCCTATTCCCAAGTTGGGAGAAAAGAGAGGGTAAAGGATTAAAAATTCCTCGTGGCTGGGACTAAGGGGGCATATATTTGGAAATTAAAAACCATTTTGTCCTTTGGGTTCTGGGTAGTTGGTTACTGTTTATGTATTTACCACTTTCTTTAGGTAGTAAGTTACAGAATTATAATTTTTGTATGTCCTCCTTCGGGATTAGGCAGTGGTGGAGGAGGAGGAGAGAGAGATTCTTATTGAAAATGCCCGGTTCTAGGGTCTAGGGGTGCCTGGGTGGCTCAGTCATTTAAGTTTCCCACTCTTGATTTCGCCTCAGGTCATGATCTCAGGCTTGTGAGATCGAGCCCAGCATCTGACTCCAGGCTTAAGAGTCTCTCCCCCACTGTGCACACCCCACCCACCCCACCAAAAGCCCAATTCTAGTTTTCCCCATCTCTGATGTAAACTTTTAGTGGTTACTTTAGAGGTTGGCTTTCAATTTTTGTTGTAAAATTTTGAAAAGAGAAAAGTTAATAGTATCCTACTCTGCTGTATCAATTATGCATTCAGGAAAATCTTTTCGGGAAAAATTTCTGGAACCATGCTCTCTTCCCAGAACTGGTTAGTTGTATTGTTGGGTTGCTAGAAACCTGAATTCTGAAAAGTGGTAAATTATTCTATTTCTATCCCTAGGAAACTAGTGCTTTTCTCTGGGCCGCCTAGGAAAACCAGAGCACTTCCTTTTAGTCGATTGAAAAAATTGATTACTTGAAGTTCATCAACCATGACTGTTCTCTTTTTGGCAGAGCAGTGCTATAACTGCTTGCAATTAGGTCCCTTTTCTTTAAAAATATAAATATATCCAACATATTTTGGGTGGTATTTGGGAGGAGAAGAAGATGGAAGAAGGAAGGGGAAAAAGAATAAGGGAAGGTAAATAGTGACAATTATCAAATGTAGAGTTCAGAGAGAACTTCTCTTTAGTTTGTCTGAAGAAAGAAGGTTGCAGGGAACATCAGTTGTCTGGGGTTGCAGATCCCAACTAGAAACCGGAGCCCACTTGTTTTGATTCCATTGGTCTTCAAATACTTTAAGAGAGCCTCTGTCATGTCCTCTAGGTAATGTGGTAAAATAGAGCATAGACTTGGGAGTTGGATAGATATTGGGTCCTGGTGCTTGATAATCCTGTTGACTGGGGCAAGTGTTTAACTCTTGTTTCTTTATCTGTAAAATGGGAATACCGCAGCCTCTCTTGGGAGGGTTATTTTGAGAACTGGCCGCCTGTGTATGTAAAGCCCTTGGTCCTCACTCAGCAGTGAGACCAAGAAGCAAACCAGTGCCTGAAAAGTGATTGATGCTGGCGGAGCAGCCTGGCAGCTCTGTGTTTGTTAAGATGCTGAAATTGGAGTAAACCAGCCCCTTCTATTCTTATAATGAGACATGTAGGAAACCCAGCTGGTTTTGCAGATCCAGATTCAAATAATATTTCTTGAGCTTTTATAATGTACCAGATGCTGTGCATGGTGCTTTCACATGTGTTGTTTCAAGCTGAATTCTGTCCACCTGGTGAGGTAAACACAGTGTGCTTTTCATGTACTTCTAAGAGAAAAGTTGCATTTATGATAAAGGCTGAAGGTTTCGGAACTTATTTCTGAAAGCAAGCCCACATATGCAAGAGACTTTGAAATGAGTCATTCTCTTTAAAGCACGATTTAAAAATACCTGGCAGTGTTTGGGCTAAGGTTACATCATGGACTAGGCTTGTTGCTCTTGGCTTCCTACTTCCCTGCACACCCTGATTAACTCTTGGCTGCTTCTAAATTTCTGAAGGTGATGGAATGTGGAAATGTTGAGCAGATGCTGTAATACGACGTCGTCTAGTATCCTAGCTCTCCTCTTTCACTGAAGATGCATTACTGTTGATTGTATTGAGTCTGAAAAGATCACGACACAAAGTTGGGACATTGCTCAGCCATCTTTGAGCACGTATATGTAGGTCTTATTCAGGAATGAGGATGACATGTCCCTTTCTTGAGGGGAAACATTAGGTTCATGTGTTGCACTATTTATCGCTCTGCTTCCATGGTTAGTTAATTGTGTATCTAACTCTATGAATTGAACACACATGACATTTACTATGTGCCAGGCACTGTTTCTAAGTGTGTTGAGTGTGTTGTATATAGTAACCTATTTGATCCTTATAAGACCCCCCCCCGCCCCCACCTGGGCCCAATCTCTCTGGGCGGCTGCTTTGTCCCCCCCATGCTGGCTGCTCACCCATTCCATCACTTGCAGGGCTACAACGGCCCCGGCCACATTTATGCATGGAAGCTGCCTCCGCAGCCACAGCCCATTGCTTTGGCCCTTGTCACTCATGGTCTTCTTCACCTTGGCTGCCGCTGCCGCTGCCGCTCACCATGTCCTAACTGTGGGCTGTGGTATTGGGAGTTCTTTCTTTTTGTCTGGTAGGGGTGACGAAAAAGTGGCTGCATCTGACGCAGCAGGCCAACCACTCGTGAAGGGCATGGAGGAGGAGGAGGAGGAGGAGCAGGAGGCAGAGATGGTGGTGACGGCAGGTGGCGTTGTGTGGAGAAGTGTGAAATGCCACTGTAGTAGAGTACGACCGTCAAGAGGAACAAGGCGAGGATGAGGCAGGAAATGGTGATGAAGGCCGGAGTGTGGTGGTGAGGAGCTTCTGGAGCCAGAGGATGCCTTCGACCCGTTCCGTTTCGCCTTGGATGGTTTTCAGTTTGTAATTGAGGATTTTGTGCTTGCCATTGGTTTTGCTGACTTTATTGATGAAGTCAGTGACAATGTTGATATGTACCATAGTCAGTGCCATTGAAATCCTTAAGTCAGAATGTGCCTAAATAGAAGCCACATTCTGTAAGGAAATGAATGATCTTGACAGAAAATACATTTGCTTGCGTCACGTGTTTGCTTTTTAAGTTCCAGATGCCCAGGCTGTTCTCCAGAGTCGTTAAATTAGACGTCCCCCAGGTAGTTCTCTTTTGCAGCCAAGGTTGAAATACTGCTCCAGGGGAAGTCCACATTTTGGCTTGACTCTTTTTAATGTTAACTTGCTTAGAAATACGGTTTGAAACCCCTGAAAATGTCCTAGTAAAGTTTCAGATGCAAGCTTACAAGGTCACAGTGGGCTTTATTTTGAACCCAGTTGGAAGTGTTGACATATAAACTTAGGTTGGATCAGATAACTGTGATCTCTCTTTCTTAGATAGATGAGAAATTACAGGCTCAGTAGATTAGACAAAAGGAAAGGATGCTCCTCAGTAAAGTATTCGGAAGCAGGTATAATGCAAGGAACATGGGCACGTTGGAGTTGTGAATAGGCCCGTTTCCAGTGACTCTGTCTTTTAAGTATTTCTGTCGTTTGGAGACTCTGAGATGGAGTCCTAAGGCTGGTGGTTGAAGCTACCCTTGCAGATTAAGAATGGGGTACTTTGGGGCACCTGGGAGGCTCAGTGGGTTAAGCCTCTGCCTTTGGCTCAGGTCATGGTCTTAGGGTCCTGGGATTGAGCCCCGCATTGGGCTCTCTGCTCAGCTTCTCCCTCTCTTTCTACCTGCCTCTTTGCCTACTTGTGATCTCTCTCTCTGTCAAATAAAGAAAACCTTAAAAAAAAAAAAAGATGGGGTACTTTTTCAGTGAGTCCCAAGGTCAGTATAGTACCTCATAGGGGGATCTATGGGAGGTAACCATCATGACTGAAACTTCTGTAGCTCCAGATGCTGGTGATGATGGAGAAGAAGCAGATGAAAATGTTGAAGAAAAAGAAACTTAAAAAGATCCATACCTAGCAGGATTCAAGTTACAGTGAGTCTGGACGTTAGTCCTTGAAGATAGCTGGGAGTGTAATGGCCCCAGCTTAACTCTGTGTTACAGCATTGTATTTAGGGTGCTTTTGGTTAAGTAAAATATTTTTCATGGCAGAATCTGACACACTGGTAGCACCGAATGCTGGTGAGGAAGGAGAGCAGTAAGAATGCTCATTCATTAACGGCAGGAATGCAAAATGGTATACAGCCACTCTGGAAGACCATTTGTCTGTCACTTGCTTACAAAACTAGATACATCCTTACCTTATGACCCAGTGGTCATGCTCCTTGGTATTTACCCAAAGGAGTTGAGAACTTATGTCCACACAAGGACCTGCACATGGATGTTTGTAGCAGCTTCATACATGATGGACAAAACTTGGAAGTAACCAAGATGGCCTTCAGAAAATGAACGTATAAATAACTTGTGGTAGGGGCGCCTGGTTGGCTCAGTGGGTTAAGCCTCTGCCTTTGGCTCAGGTCATGATCTCAGGGTTCTGGGATCGAGCCCCACATTGGGCTCTCTGCTGAGCAGGGAGCCTGTTTCCCCTCTCTGCCTGCTGGTGATCTCTCTCTCTCTCTGTGTGTGTGTGTCAAATAATAAATAAAATCTTAAAAAAAAAAGGAAAAAAAAAAAAACTTGTGGTATATCCAAACAACGGACTGTTATTCGTCACTAAAAATAAATGAGCTGTCAAGCCATGAAAAGACACAGAAGAACCTTAAATACATATCGCTTACTGAAAGAAGCCTGTCTGAAAAGGCTTTGAATTTTATGATTCCACCTGTTTGACTTTCTGGAAAAGGCAAAACTATGAAGACAGTAAAAAGATTAGTCATTTTCAGGGGTGGAGGGGCAGTGAGAGGAGGAATAAGTAGACTGAGCAGAGAGGATTTTAGGGTAATGAAAACTATTAAGCTATTTCATATGATGCTATATCCTGGGTACATGACATTAAGCATTTCTCAAAACCTATGGAATGGACCACACCAAGAGTGAATCCTAGTATGAACCATGGATTTAGGGGGATAATAACATGTCCATGTAGGTTCTTGGAGGAGTAACAAATATACCACTCTGGCAAGGGATCTTTTTATAAAAACTTACTTTTTTTTTTTTCAAGTTTTTATTTAAACTTCAGTTTGTTAACATACAGTGTGATGTTAGTTTCAGTTGTACAGTTTGGTGATTCAGTACTTACTTACAATACTGGTGCCCATCACAACCAGTGCCCTCCTTTTTTTTTTTTTTAAGGATTTTATTTATTTGATAGAGATCACAAGTAGGCAGAGAGGCAGGCGGTGGGGGGGGGAAGCAGGCTCCCCGCAGAGCAGAGAGCCCGATGTGGGGCTCGATCCCAGGACCCTGGGGTCATGACCTGAGCCAAAGGCAGAGGCTTTATTTATTTTTTTAAAGATTTTATTTATTTATTTGACACAGAGATAGAGATCACAAGTAGGCAGAGCAGCAGGCAGAGACAGAGGAGAAGCAGGCTCCCTGCTGAGCAGAGAGCCCGATGTGGGGCTCGATCCCAGGACCCTGAGATCATGACCTGAGCTGAAGGCAGAGGCTTTAACCCACTGAGCCACCCAGGTGCCCCAAGGCAGAGGCTTTAACCCACTAAGCCACCCAAGCGCCCCGACCAGTGTCCTCCTTAATCTCCATCCCCCATTCCTCCCACCCACTTCCCCTCTGGTAACCATCAGCTCTCCGTAGTTATGAGTCTGTTTCTTGGTTTTCCTCTCCTTCCCCACCCCACCCATGTTCATTTGTTTTGTTTCTTAAATTCCACATATGAGTGAAATCATCTGGTATTTGTCTTTCCCGGACTTATTTCACTTAGCATAATACACTCTTGCTCCGTAGGTGGGGAGGTCTTGATTGTGGAGGAGGCATTTATGTTCGGAGAAGGGAGGTATATGGGAACTCTGTATAAATCTGTTAATCTATAACTCTTAAAAAAAAAAAATCTATTTTAAAAATGAGCTGGAAAAACTCATTATTCAACCTGAATTCTAGTAGTATAGTTTTGTGCTACTAAATGGGATATAGAAAAATATGTATGGTCACTGTTTTATAACTGGCTTTTTGTGAAGTTACTTTGTTATATATCCATGGGACTATAACTAGAGAGTGTCCTTATCTAGTCATATATCTGTAGTTACCATACAGTATGATTTATCAGAACTGTTTGCTGATACCGGTACTTTTTTGAGAAAAAGTTTTTTTGAAGAACTAGCAAAAGTGATTTGAAAGTAAGCTTACATCATCTGAGCCTTTAACACATAGAAATAGTCTGTATTCACTAGGAGGCAGTGCTCTTTTTGAGTACATAGAAATTAGTAAAAGTTTAAGAATTTCTAGTAAGACTACATTTACTATTTTCTTTTTAATGATTTTCATATTTCTGTTTCCTTGAGCTGGTGACTCTCTCCCCAAAAGGTCTAGCTTTATTGGGATAGACTCCTAGGGACCCCTGCGACTTTTTCAGGGCTGTTTGAAAACCCTGCATCTACTCTGCTCCCGCCATATTTTAGAACGGCAAACACAGACCACTGAGGGTCCTATCCCCTTCTCCTTCAGGTTGCACACCCAGTTGATAGCAGGTATTCACTAGAGTACATGACTTTGACTTTGATTTGTAGTGGACTCACCTTTCTATTCCTAATCTGTGGTTGGCTGTTTAACAAAAGTATAAATCATACCTCTTTTAATGCAGTCAGACTTAAGCAGAAAGACACCAGTAAAAGAAAATAAAAATCATTCTAGGGGCACCTGGGTGGCTCAGTCGGTTAAGCATCTGCTCAGGTCCTGGGATCTAGCTCCTGTGTCGGGTTCCCTGCTGAGCAGGGAGTCTGCTTCTCCCTTTCCTCCCTCTCCTCCCCGACTGTGCTCTCTCTTGCTCTCTCTCTCTTTCAAATAAGTAAATAAAATCTTTTTTTTTTTTTGGTAAATAAAATCTTTTAAAAAAAAAATCACTCCAAATGTTTCTATTGAAAGGTAACCACTAATTAACATTTGGGTGACTGGCTTTCTAGAAACTTCTCTGTGCATTATACACATACATGATTTTAAATAAGAATGGTTTTATACATCTTCTTTTGTAATCTTTTTTTTTCTTTTCTTTTTTTAAAGATAGCGAGCGAGAGAGAGAGCACAAGTGGGAAGGAGAGGGAGAAACAGGCTCACTGCTGAGCAGGAAGGCTGACGCAGGGCTCCATCCCAACCTGAGTTGAAGGCAGACGCTTCACTGACTGACCGCCCCTTGTAATCTGTTCTTAATCACCCACCAGTGTTGGTGTCTTTGCAAGTTAAGTATAGATCTGTGTAATTTTTTTTTTTGGTCTTTGTAACTTTTAATGATTTTGTAGTGCATTTACCCAGTTATGTATTTCTCCCCCAGTTTTCTTTTTCATTATAAACAAAGATAAACAGGTATCTTTGTGCATCTGTTTATTTCTTTAGAAAATAGTTCTGGAAGTGAAAGAGGTAACAGATCAGTTTGGAAATGAGCATTAGTAGCTCAACTTTTCTTGCCACAAATGGCTATTTGGAAGTGGTATATAAGAACTGTGACCTTTGGAGCTTCTGGGACCTTTGGTTTTGGTCTGGTGGTGGGGTGGGTAGTTTGAAGATGCCCCTGGGGTGGGACAGCTGGCAGGTGCATCTCTAGGGCTCCCTTTGAACTAGTCATTGAGTTGCATGGGGCAGACTGGTTTTGGAACTAACTCTGCTATTGTTTCAGAGGGTGGAATGGCTCCAAAGGTCACCTCTGAGCTGCTTCGGCAGCTGAGACAAGCCATGAGGAACACGGAGTATGTGGCCGAACCAATCCAGGCCTACATCATCCCGTCGGGAGATGCCCACCAGGTACTGAGTGGAGATGGGCCGGTGATGGATCTCATCAGCCTCTCCTCTGTTTTCATTCTTTTCCCCCATCCCCAGTGTCTTTGTAGGATTCTAGTTGTCAGTCTACAACGAAGCATGTCCTCAAGCCCTGGAGGGGCTGTGTCTAATAGGGTCTCACTGAATGCTTGTTGACTTGGCCCTGACTTCCTTAGTTCTGGTGAATGTAGCCAGCTTTCAATAACCTGCGGAAGCATTAATGGACAAAAGGAGGGGAAGAGGTCTAGGCCTTTGTGTTGCTTACATACTTTACCCCATCTTCTGTCACACCCTGTCCTTCCAAGAATTGTCCGTCCTGCCTACCTTCTCCCTATCCAGACTGTCCCATCCCTCTGACATGGCTGGAAGAACAGCCAGAAAGTTGTCGTGATCTCTACCCCAGCAGATTGTAGGCATAATTCTGAACACCACCCTCTCCTCTCCTTCCCCCACCAACCATTACCTTTGATGGAAGCAACTCAGTAAATGCCCTTTACCTCTGAGAACACTAGTGCCCTAAACATGGAGGAGTTGGGTTTGGAGAGGTGGAGACTGCATGTGATGGGGCTGAAGGGCAGGAGGGTGAAAGGATTCTAGTATCTACTCTTTGAGGTCGTTGAGTCAGCAAGTGTTTGAATGGGACTGCAGGGTTCCAAAGGTGAATTTAAGATTAAACTCTTGCCCTCACTATGCTTATGGTTTGATAGAGGAAAGAGATAACATAAAAAGTACTGTTCTTACATGGAGTCATCTCTACATATATACTTTATAGCCTTCACTTATGTGCAAGGCACTGCCCTAGGTGAGTTGCAGGACACGAAGGTGAGAATGGCCCTGTTCTCGAGAAGCATATGGTTGAGTCATGAAGTAAAGACATGTCTGTATGACGAGGTGGAATGTGGCAGTGCCATCAAGAAATGTGGACAGGGTCACCTGGGTGGCTCAGTGGGTTAAAGCTTCTGCCTTTGGCTCAGGTCATAATCCCAGGGTCCTGGGATAGAGCCCCGCATCGGGCTCTCTGTTCAGCGGGGAGCCTCCTTCCTCCTCTCTCTCTGCCTGCCTCTCTGCCTGCTTGTGATCTCTGTCTGTTTAAACAAAACAAAACAAAAAACAAAACAAAACAAAAAAAAGAAATGCGGACAAAGCACTGGAAGCTTGAGGGTGAGAGGGAAGATGATGGAAGGTTTCATGAGCAGGGGAGGCATTGGAACTGGATGTTGAAGAATGGGTAGAGTTGGATAAGTAGAGGAAGTGGAAAGGATTCTGGGTGGCAAGGTTAATAGGAGCAAAGGCGGAGATGCAGGGAAGGTTGAAGCGCTTTTCGGAAACACCATGGCAAATCCCCCTGGCAGAAGCCCAAGGAGGGCATAAGCTATAGGGGGAAATACAGCTAGTCCTGTAGGATCCTTAAGTTGTAGGTAATAAAAACTGCCTTGAGGTCCTCTGAACAATGAAAAGGCTTTATAAGGCTATAAGGGCAGGGCCACTGCTTTGGGCCAACTCCAGCTTGTGAATGATGGTATCTGGACTTGTGGAATGTCAGGGCCTCAGATTGGGGGGGGGGGTCTCATGGAACCTGAGGGCAGGAACTCAGCTGGCCCAGAACAACTGGGATGGGAAGGGCTTCAGCTCTTGCTGTAGATCAGTTTCTCCCTTTTTTAGGCAAGGTAGATGGTAAGTAGGGGGCCATCCAACAGTTCCCACATTTATATCTCTTGTTCTTTTTTACTTTCAAGATACCAGACTGAGCTAGAACCTCAATCCCAACATCCAGAGTCCTGGGTGAGAACTTGATTAGCACCGTAGCTTGGTGTTGAACCTGGGTCCTGGTGTGTGTGTGCATGTGTGTGCGCGCGCCTATGTGGGATGGCATGTAGTGCTGACATGACTGGTGAGGGTCCACCATGATGGAGGGGTGGCATGGAAGAGATTACTGTTAAATTGAACAGTTGCTAAAAGATGTCCACTTTAACTAGCCTCTCTTCTGCTCCTCCCAAAGGTGTCAGACCCCATGGTGGCGACAGTAGCGTTAACCTAGGGTAGCAGGAAGCTTGGACTCCTGCCTGGAAACAAGATTTCCTGGCCTCAGGAGCAAATGAAGGGCTGAAATGAATAACCAAAGGGATTGGATATTTTGGGGCAATAGCGTGAAGTTCAGTGTACTTTGGTGTTTGGAACAGTATTCCCCAAACAGTATTTCACAGTATTCCTGTTGTGTCTCAAGGTGTTCTGCAGAAAGCATATTCAGTGGTCAAGAAAATAGTGAAATGAGCTTTTTATTATTATTATTAATTTTATCATTATCCTGTTGTTATTATTTTATTATTATGGTAAGCAAGTTTAACATTAAATTTATCATCTCAGCTATTTTTTTTTTTTAAGATCTTATTTATTTGAGAGTGAATGAGAGAGACCATGCATGAGTGGGGTGGGGGGTTGCGAGGAGGGGTTGTGAGGGAGAGGGAGAAGCAGACTTCCTGCTGAGCAGGGAGCCCCGGGGAGCCCAACCTGGGGCTCAGTTCCAGGACCCTGGGACCCAGGACCTCAGCTGAAGGCAGATGTTTAACTGACTGAGCCACCCAGGCGCCCCCATCTCAACTGTTTCTAACTAACACAATAGTGTTAACTGTGTTTACATTGTTAGGTAATAGATCTCTAGAACTTCTACATCTTGTGGAACTGAAACTCTGTACCCATTGAATGTCCCCTACCCTCGCCTCCCACTAATCACCACTCTACTTTCAGTTTCTAAGAGTTTGACTGCTTTATATACCTTATATAAATGGAATCAAACCATTGTCTTTTTGTGGCTGCCTTATGTCACTTAGCATAATGTCTTTAAGGTATAGCTTATGATAGGATTTCCTTTTTATTTATTTTTTATTTTTTTTAAAGATTTTATTTATTTATTTGAGGGAGAGAGAGACAGTGAGAGAGAACATGAGAAGGGAGAAGGTCAGAGGGAGAAGCAGACTCCTTGTGGGGCTGGGAGCCTGATGCGGGACTCCATCCCGGGACTCCAGGATCATGACCTGAGCTGAAGGCAGTGGCTTAACCAACTGAGCCACCCAGGTGCCCAGGATTTCCTTTTGAAAGGCAGAATGATAACCCATTGTATGTATATGCCTTTTTTTTTTTTTTTATATATACCACATTTAAAAAAATCTTTTCATCTATTGATGAACATTTAGGTTGCTTCCAGCTCTTGGCTCTTGTGTATAATGCTACAGGGAACATGGGTATATAAATGTCTCTTCAGGAGCCTGTTTTCAGTTATTTTGGATGTATACCCGGAAGTGGAATTGCTGAATCATATAGCAGTTCTATGTTTTTTTTTTAAAGTAAACTCTATCTCTAATGTGGGGCTCGAACTCGGGACCCCAAGATCAAGAGTCTCATGCCTCTATTGACTGAGCTGGCTAGGTGCTCCAGTAATTCTTTTTAAATTTATTGAGGAACTCATACTGCTCATACTGCTTTTTATGGTGGCTGTACCATTTTACATTCTCCCAGCTGTACATAAGGGTTCCAGCCAGCACTTCTTTTATTTTTTGTTCAGTAATGGAATCCTAACAGGTATGAGGTAATATCTCATTGTGGTTTTGATTTCCATTTTCATGATGATTAGTGATGTTGAGCATCTTTCCTATGCTTGTTGGCCAACTGTATGTCTCTTTCCGAGAAATGTCTGTTCAAGCCCTTTGCTCTTTTGAACAGTTTCATAACTGCAGGACTTCTCAGGGCCTTTAATACGCAGATGTGCACTATGCAACTAAAAGGAGAGGATGAGGTATTCAGCATTTTCTAGACTTAAAATGTTCATGGAATTCCCACAGTCTTCTCAGGGGCAGGCTCAGGGACTCCGTGTTTCATGGAATTCCTTGGTGCATTGGCCCACAGTAGTACTTTTCATGCTATTACGGGTCAGAACTTGATCCTTGGAGAGGTGAGAGGAAAGGGAGATCCTTGTGTGGGGAGGAGAAGCCACCGAAGACTGGGGTTCTGCATGTAAACGTGGGCAAAGGAGGAGGCAAGAAAGTACGAGTTGTGAGTATAGGAGAAGTAGCGGATCCGGCTGGAGCGGGGGCTGGTGGCATGTGAAGAAGCCGTGGTGGTGGGGTCCATTACTGTTGGATTGAGTAGGCAGTGGGGAGGTGGGGGGAGGTGGGTGCAGTGTAGGGTGGGGGTTGGTAACGATTCTTCCATTCACCTCTGTTCTCTAGGATAGACGAACAAGACTCACCACCTTCACAGGAACCAAAGCTTCATCTTAGCTGAGGACTAGGTGAATAAGTAGGTTGGTCAACACAGTCTGGGCCCGAGTCATGGGGCCTAGGTGACAGGCACCCCAGCATTTAGGAAGGGCAGACTCTAGCCTTGTCCCTGAAGAAATCCTCCCCCCCCCCAATCTCCTGTCAGTGCCAGGCTTTAGCCTTTGGACTTATGCTTCATGTCATGTGGATTCTGTACTGATGCACTTGCGATGTTTTCCAGTTTCTGCCTTCCCAGCATCAGGCAGTTGCCCTGGACTGATGGGATTGCAACCATTTTATCTCAGTTTTGAGCAGGATGATGGTTCCTGTGGTGGGAGCACATTATGTGGCAATTGGTGTGGGGTCTTCAGTGAGTCACTATCTCAGTGTGGGTTCTCCAGAGGGACAGAACCAATAGGAGATACAGAGATGTATTAGAGACTAATCCTGAGGGATAGGCTCCCACATGAGGCTTCCCTGGTTCACTTCAAATTTGAACTGGAACTTGAACTGCACCACGAGGGCTCCTAGTTCTCCAGTTTGCAGACGGCACCGATGGCGTGTGTCCCTGTCTGAGTTAAAGGCCTGAGAACAAGGAACAGTGATCTCTGAGGTCAGGAGAAGATGGTTGTCTCAGCTCTAATGAGAGAGCAAATTCCACTTTCCTCCATACCTTCAGCGGATTGGATGCTGAGCACATAGGTAGGACAGTCTTCAGTCTGCTGATTCAGATGTTGTCTCTTCCAGAAACCACCTCAATAGTGTTTTCCCAGCTAGCTCTCTGGGGATGACTTAACCCCCAGGGTGACACAGAAAATTCGCCCTCACAGTCCCCTAGCACACTGTTGTGTGAAATCGGGTGTCCCCTCTGAGAGGGTCACACAGCCTGTTGTAGCGTCCCGGCGGAAGACTCCTTACAATTCTGCTTCATTCATGAGCCTTCACCTCTAGGGGAGGCCTTGGTGGAGGAAAGGCTGGACTGTTATTTGAATTAAAAGTTGAAAGTTTTCTGGTTAAGGGTGGGTTGGGATTTCAGTTTGTATTCTTCTTCCTGGAGTTAGGATACAGTCTATATGTGTACTAGTAGGGGATGTCCTTTTAGCCAAGATAAGCCAGGTTTATTTCGATATTCTTCATTCTGGGTGGTGTTCTTTTTTTTTTTTTTTTTTTTTTTTAAGATTTTATTTATTTATTTGACAGAGAGAAATCACAAGTAGGCAGAGAGGCAGGCAGAGAGAGAGGAGGAAGCAGGCTCCCCGCTGAGCAGAAAGCCCGATGTGGGGCTCGAACCCAGGACCCGGGATCATGACCTGAGCCGAAGGCAGCGGCTTAACCCACTGAGCCACCCAGGCACCCCCTGGGTGGTGTTCTTGAGCCATTTTTTTTTCTTGTTATTATAAAGCTGTTATTTTTTAAAATTTTTTTTATTTAAAAAATTTTTTTTAAAGATTTTTATTTACTTATTTGACATAGAGAGAAACAGCGAGAGAGGGAACACAAGCAGGGGGGGCGGGAGAGGGAGAAGCTGGCCTCTTGCTGAGCAGGGAGCCCGACACGGGGCTCAATGCTGGGACCCTGGGATCATGACCTGAGCCGAAGGCAGACACCCAAACTGAATGAGCCACCCAGGCGCCCTATAAAGTTGTTTCTAATCTGATACCCTGATTTGGGCCTAATATGCCCAAAGCAGCTCCTTGTTAAACTTGGGAATGGCAGTGAGACTGGCCAAACCACAGGTGACATTCCAGGTTCTCCACAGCTCTTCATCCCCTGATAATGATCCCAGAATTTTTTTTTTTTTTTAAGATTTTATTTATTTATTTGACAGAGATCACAAGTAGGCAGAGAGGCAGGCAGAGAGAGAGAGAGAGGAGGAAGCAGGCTCCCCGCGGAGCAGAGACCCCCGATGTGGGGCTCGATTCCAGGACTCTGGGGACATGACCTGAGCCAAAGGCAGAGGCTTTAACCCACTGAGCCACCCAGGCGCCCCATGATCCCAGAATTTTATAATTGGATGGCTTCTCCCTGGATGAGGAATCTGTGAGTTAGGGATTTAGGTTTTTATCAGATACTAGGGACCCACTGAGGGCTTTGGAACAAGAGAGTGACACAATTAATCAAAGGTGCAGTGTTGAGTGTGGTTTGGAGAAGGGACATACTGGAAGCCGAGAAGCCATTGGGAGACCATTGCGGGATCCCGGAGTCAGGGTCTGGAGGGCTTGGACTTGGTGCTGGCTTTAGGAGCAGAGAACAGTGGAAGGATTTGGAGAAGCAGTAGAACACAGATTGAGTGTGGACCTTATAGGTAGATGGCAGAGGGGCTTGGGAAGGTTGGAACCTGGGAGGATTTGTGGGGTCATCCAGAGAAACAAATGAGAAGTCCTGAGCTCTTTGTTTCAGTACCTTTGGCGAGGTGGGGCATAGTTGGGGTGACTGCTACTTGGGACTCTGGGGCCTTGCTGGGACTGTGAGGACAAGGAGCAAGGAAGGGTTGGCTTTGTGTGTGACCTGCCACAGCAGCTTTTCCAGTAATAGAGAGGCTGCTGTTCTCTGTGGCTCTTGTTCCTGATTGTTTCGTTTCAGGCCTGATTGAGGGTTGATGGAATTTCTCCTACGGGTGGGGTAGGGAGGGTGCTGAAGAGTGAAGGGGAATCTTGAATTCTGTCCTTTGTGTGCTTTCCGAAACACAAATACACACACCCACACACTGTTCCGTGCTAGAGAGAAAATGCACCCCAAATGCATAATTACGCGAGGACGAGGCACACCAGGAGTCTGCTTCTCACTGTCCTCTGCAACTCTGAGGGTTCGTTCTTTGTAAACCCGGAACAAGGGTTGTGTTAATCATGAGTTTGGGCCCAGGGGGACTTTCACAGTGAGGAATTGTCCATTCTTTCCGGGAATCTCATTGCTTTCATGTCCCATCTAAGCCAAACATTGAGATTCAGCCGTGCCACTGGCTCCAAACCCGGAGAATCCTTGGTTAGGGCCAGAGCTGTACCAGCACTGCTTGGAAATCCAGAGTCTTTATCCTCCCCATCTTTAAGGCTTCATATTCTGCTCCTGGGCGTAGTGTAATCAAAGGGTCATGTTCTGTCAGAGGTGATTCTGCCAACTTGAGTTTTTGGCTATTTTTATGGTTCCTCCTTCTGGAAGACTTGAATCAGATTTTCCTAACCTCTGTCCTACTCCCTTTCTTCCTGGAGTCAGCTTCCTGTTTTGTATTTCTTAAACAGACTCTCTTCTAGAGTGGAGTAGTGATTTTATCACAGAGTGATTTTATCCACTGTATTAATTAGAGTATTGCTAGCAGAGGTCCCACATCTCACAGTTTTAGTGGCCTGGTACTTGTCTCTTGTTTACGTAGTGGTCTGGAGTGATGTGTGACTTTCTTCTACTAGGAAGAGAGTGATTCGGAGATCCAGGCTCTTTCCATCCTCTGATGCCATTATTCTAGCTCGTGGAAGGGGGAGGAGTATGGAGAGGCCACATTGCTTTTTAACTGTCCTGACCCAGACATCACCTCGGCCCCACATTCCATTGGTAAGAACTAGGCATGTGACTCCACCTAGCTGCATGGGGACCTGGGAAATGAAGTCCTAGATGGGAATATAGTTGTTGGCAACAGGTGGGGGTGTGTTATCATCACCTAAGGCAGGGCATGGATAAATGCCAGTGTGGATGATCCTGAAAAATTCTGACACATGGCTGTTCTCTGAGTTTGGAGTGGGTCAGAAAGCTTTGGGGAAGAGAACATGTTTGAGCTGGATTTTGAGAGGTGGCTAAAGTTTTTTTTTTCCTTATTTATAGATGTGCTTTATTTGGCTGTGTATTATTTACGTTGTTTGAATTCAGTGCCAACCCTTAAAAGTTAGGTGATCTCTCACAAACACACATCTATTTAGCTTCTGAAATACTGCAGGGTGGGAACATGTGGCTTGCATTCTAGCAAGACAGGACTCAGAGCTGAGAAGAGCTGCTCTCTGGAAAAGTTACTTCCTTATCCTGCTTTACTTACTTAGTTTAATTGCCTGTACCCCAAGACATTGAAGTTTGAACCCACAGTTACAATCCCTGCTGGTCTGAAAAATGTGTTATTTTCGTACTGCTGCTGTAACAAATGACCACAGACTTAGTGGCTTACAATAACAGAAACCTATTATCGTATAGTTCTGGAGTCTACAGTAGGTCTACAGCTGTGTTTTTTTCTCGAGGCTCCAGGGGACAATCTGTTTCCTTGCCTTTTCCTGTTTCTAGAGGCCACCTTCATTCCTTGGGATGTAGCCCTTCCTTCACCTTCAGAGATGACTAAGGTTTTAACTAGGTAGAGGAAAAAGGTTCATTTTTCCTTCTGCTTGTTCGTTTTTTCAGCAGATACTGGTTAAGGGCCAGACCAGTACGTGTTACCTATGCTGTGATAGGGTTAGGGATGGGGACAAAAAAAGACAAATACCCCGGACTCATGGAACTTCTATTTTGGGGCAGGTTAATACAATAATAATGTAAGAAAGAAGAGAGCATCTAGAAAAATGTGCTGTACTCAGAGGTAAAGGCCAAGTGGCCACTCTGGGTGGTCCAGGCAAGCCCCTCTGCGGGGGTGACATCTGATCTGAAATGCAGTGATGAGGAGGAGCTTGCCGTGCCACCATCAAGGAGAGCCTTTGGTAAGCACAAGAAAGAGCCTGTGCAAAGGCCCTGAAGCAGGAATGAGCTTGGGAAGTACAGAGAACAGAAAGCAGGCAGTGTAGCTTGAATGTCTCGAATGGCTGGGAGAGTGGAGGAGAGCTCTGAGAGGACGGCAGGGCCCAGTCGGGCAGTTCATTGGACACTGGGCTGGGTTTGGGTTTTATCCTAAGTATGATGGGAAGATTTTGGTGGGTTTTGAACAGGATGCTAACAGGGCCTTCAGAGACATTTGGGAAAGCTCACTCTGAGTGTGTGCGAAGAATGGGTTTTTGGGTCCTTGGTCGAGGTGGAGATGTTGGAGGCCTGGACTGAGTGCTGGTCTTAGAGATGGAGAGAAATGGTGGTTTTGGAGAAAAAGCCAATAGCTCTGCTTCCTTGTTTCTTTTTCCCAGCATGCTAAGGCTTTGGCTTATTTTAGACCTTTTTCTGTTCTCTAGGGAGAATGTTCTTGGGTTTTGCCAGCTCCACTGCTGGGGAAGAGTGGGAGGCCCAGGCCCAGTGCTTGTCTGGACCCTGCCTAGCCTGTTGGTGTGGAGGTGACAGCTTCGGTCAGTGACGGCTTCCTGGCATGTTGACTACTTAGGTCATGTCTAGACATTCCTGCCCAGACCTTGTCTTGATCCCAAACCAAACATGTTCACCTGCTGTTAATTCCACCTCCCTTTGGAGAAACCTGCCTCCTTCCTTTGTGGATAGGCAACTCCTCTGAGAGGCCCTGTCCCTCCCCTCGGGCTTGCCCGGGTACGGGTGGGGCATTCCTGGAGAGGTGCGTCCCTGCCTGGAAGAGTCTGGCTGTGCCAAGATGAGCAGTACTTCTCTGCCTGCCCTTTGCTGGCATCCTCACTATGTGTCACAGGTGGGTGAGCCCCAAGCAGGGGAACCTCCTTGTCCAGCAGAAGTGTCCGCTGGGTCTTCCCCATTGTGTACTGTGAGTTAGAGCACCAGACTTACTTCGTTGACTTAGTTTGCCCAGCCTCTTGGCTGCTTTCTCATCGTTCAGGAAGAAACTAATACTCTCTGTTTCATTGCATATATGCAGCCCTCTCAGCTTTCTGGTGAGTTGTTTTAAACATTAACTTACTCTTCCTCACAGCAACCCCAGAAGAAGGGGGGGAACTCCTCTGCCCTCCATTTTTCACTTGCACCCAGTGATTACTGGGTTATAATCAAATGAGAATTCTGCAGTTCATAAATGCTGCTGGGGGCCATTTCTTCTTGTTCTTACTGCTAAGATCAAGTGTTCTTCTCTGGTTTGAGAATAAAACATGTGCCTGCTGTCACTTGCTGCAATCTGAAGAGAGCTGTTTTAGAAATGAGGAACTGAGCCTGAGAGATGCTGTGAGCCTTGCTGCGGACCACATCGCAGGGCCTGCTGGTGGCAGGTGTCACCTAGAGCCCTATTGTGGTTGCCTCCTCTGGCTCCTTTGGCATCCCCATGGGTAGCAGTCCTGTGGCCGTTTTGGGGCTGTGGCTGCAGCTGCCTCGGTAAAAGGGGCAGGAGTGAGACGTGGATGCCTTCTCATCCCTTCTTTGTTGATCTAAAAAGACCTTGGTCCGGCTGCCCCACGCTCCATCCTCAGCATTCTTAACCCCGCCGGGTCCTTTAGCTCCAGAGAAAGCTGCCAACAGAAGGAGCTGCAGCTCTGGTTTCCGGCCCAGCAGATCCTGGCCCTGCTGCTGACCTGGGGGTGGGCAGGTTGATTAAAGTTTCTGTCTTCACCCTTCAGGTTTCTCTTTTGCCAGTAGTCTTGTTCTGGAGAGTTGTTATGAGGATGGGAGATGATGGGTCATATGGCAGCTGCATGGCCGAGTGCTTCACAGCCCAACTTCAAGGCCTACCTCTGCTGTTCGTGGGACTTTGGAGAAGTTACTTAACTCTCTGTGCTTCACGGGCTGTTGGCGGAAGGCACCCCGTGGCCATGTACCCTCTGCACGGGAATGAGAACCTACTGTGTTCTCCAGTCTCCCACCCCTTGCGTTTAGAGGCAGGGGAATGGCAAAGACCTGGTTTGGGTTATGACGTTTTTCTTTTGCTGAAGCCTCCTGGATTGGAGGGAGCGTTTCCATGTATTTCCTAATAGGAAGGGACAGGGTCTGCATAGGAGCGATTGGTGACGCTGCCTTGGAGGGGAACCCACACAGGAAGTTCAGAAACAAGCTCACGCCTAAAGAGATCTCAGAGAATTATTGGCACCTAAAGCAGAAATTCAGCCTTTCCCTTCAGAAAAATAACAGATGCCTAAATGTCAGTGGTAAGGAAGGGAGAAGGCTGTTGGTTTGTTTTTTGAGTAAGATGTCAGTGAGGAGATCGCAGTTTATTATGTTTTGTCTTGATTTGCGTTTTGTTCTCCAGAAGAAGAAATAGAGGCTGGCGGGAATAGCCCTCTTAGCCCTTCATTAATTAGGGTCTTCTGCTGTGTGCGCCATTTGTTTTTCATGTTCAGCTTGACTTTTCTGCTAGGCCGTCTGTTCCTCGACGGTGCCCAGGCTTCGCCAGCCTCTGTGTCCCTGCTGGGCCTCGCACACAGCTGAGCACGTGGAGAGCGGTCGCCCGTGACCGGTCGAGGTCCACTTCTCCTTCCTTTTTGTTTTCCAGAGCGAGTACATTGCTCCGTGTGACTGTCGGCGGGCCTTCGTCTCTGGATTTGATGGCTCTGCGGGTGAGTTGCTAAATTCTCTCTTGGTTCTTTCTGTACTTTCGTTCACTTCCCAAAAATAACTGGGCCAAGTTTCAGCCTGTGACAGAACCAGAGAGAAAATGTAAACCAGACACTCCCCCCTGGAGCCTCTGCAGAGAGGTGTGAACTCCCAGCATCCCCCAGCTCTCAAAGTTCACCTTTCAGTGGCCCTTTTCTTGATGCTTTTGCTATTAAAGTTTTATTTATTTTTCTTACTTATTTTTTTTGTTTTGCTCTTAAAGTTTTAAAACATTTTTCTTTAAAAACGTTTTGAACTTTTTATTGAATATAGCATACATACAGAAAATTACATCAATTAAACTGAAAATACCTGTTTAACTAGTACTCTACATAAGAAATGGGACCCTCACCGCACCCCAGAACCTCTGCCTCAGCTTGCTGGTCCTGTGTAATAACAGGTTCAATAATTTCACTTTCAGTTTAAATAACAGAGGTTCATGTTGAGCTGCGTTGCTGCCCTGCCCTAACTTTTCCAAAACTGTGCTCCTGAATTTTCGGGTGATTTCCCCCTGCCTCAGATTCCCCTCTGTTAAGCTAGCTAGGCTCCTAGGCTCGGGAAGAACTGCTTCCTTTCATAGACGTGCTCCTGTTGGTTGGCCGCTCTGCCAAAAGCCCCAGGTTCTGTGGGGCCTGCGGGGACTGAGGGCAGGTAGGGGTGGGAGGCGTGAACTCCCTGCTGGTGACCAGCGAGTCACTGTGAGTACTGAGACTCCACTTGGTTTCTCTCAGGAAAGGTGCAGCAGTTCCCTCGGGGCATTTGCAGGAGCAGACTGCTGTGATCACTGTGCTGGAATCCTCTCCACGTCTGTCTGTTCAATATGAGACCATTTTGACTGCAGGTGCTTAGCCCCCTGTTCTGCCGGTCTTGCAAGTGGGGTTTTGTGCTGGGACCAGTCAGCCGGGGCTGCCTGAGGACTTCTTCCTTCAGAGCGTAACCCGCAGCTGGTTCTCAGGGGCATCGACTTCTCTAGCCTAGAGCTTTTCAGAGGCCCACCTGTCCCCTAGAGTGAGTGGTGGTGTGAGGCTGGGCCGCACAGAGCCGGTGCTTCTCACTGGGCTTGCTGGCCTGCTGCTGTCATGTGTGGTTGTCTGTGTGGTTGTCAAAAGCCTTTCTTTTCTTTTTTTTTTTTTTTTTGCTCCCCTGCTCCAGGCACGGCCATCGTCACGGAAGAGCACGCGGCCATGTGGACTGACGGACGCTACTTTCTCCAGGCGGCCAAGCAGATGGACAGCAACTGGACGCTCATGAAGATGGGTGTGTAGAGGCTCGGCCAGACCGACTTCAGCTGGCCAGCTCTGGGAAGGGACCTGAGCATTCCTCAGGGTGTCTGGATCTTAACCCTTTGATGAGGTCAAGGACCCTTTCGAGAATTCAGGGTGTGTTAGTCCTCTTGGACTGCCATAACTAAATCCCATGGACTAGGTCCCTTAAACAACAGAAGTCTGTTTTCTCAGCTCTGAAGGTTGGAAGTCTAAGATCAGGGTGCCAGCCTGGTCAGGTTCTGGGGACAGCCCTCCTCCTGATTGACAGACCGTCGCCTTCTCACTGTGTCCTTATCTGGCAGAGAGAGAGATCTCTCTTCTGAAAGGGCCAATGATGGTATCAGATGAGAGCGCCACCCTTATGACTTAAACATACAAGTTTTGGGGGATGCAACCCAGTTCATGGTGCAGGAAAGCCCCCTTTCTCTCACATGCACACGTACACGCACATGCACACCCAGAGGCAGACATGTGTTATAAATGGACAGGTGGCGGACTTTAGACTTTCTGACCGCATGCCTCTGTTACGGTGTGTGCATCCTGCACATATGTGTCTACTCGTGTCTGTGTGTATACATACGTACTGGTGTCCATCTGCATTTCAGAAGTGAGCACAGGTTAATTTCTTTATTGTTTAGAAAAAATAGACATCTTAATACTTTCTGCTTCACCCCAGTGGACCATTCAGTCTACCCCTGGAGTATGGGTATCTTTGGGGCCCACTTCTCCAGCTGTCAGCACACTAGGGGTCAGAGTGTCAGAGGGGCAAATTCTATCTGCCTGCTCCTTCATGTAGGTATGTGGTGGCCCTGGGGAGGAGTCCTCCTTCCTTCCAAGTCCCTCTCTACTTCACCGTGTCTTTCCTAAGCCCCCCTTTACTCAGGCATCTCTCCTGTGCAGGGAAATTCTGGTGGGTTTGGTTGGGGAGTGAATCATCCCTGGGATTTTGCCAGCTATCTGTCTGCTAGGAAATAGCATGACTTCATCCTATAGAAGTCATACTAGGGGCATTAAAAGAAACTTCGTTAGTAAGTGGCTTTCTAGCGGTTTGGAAAGAAATAGCCAAGAATCAAATAGCAAAATAACTACTCAGTGCCAGCTTTTAGGCAGTTTTTTGGAATTGAGATTTATGAGCTCATTTCTTTATAAGCCTTTGAACTTCCCCTCTGTGGTTATGTGGTTATCAGCAGTCATGGGGGAAAACAGTAAAGATAAGTACTGTTTTAGAACATACGAACTTTCACTCTAAATATAGATCTATTTCACCAAGAAGTTAACTTGTTAGTAAAAATTTGATCAGTTAAGAAGCATACATCCAAACATAGAAGGTATTGGCTCAGATTAAAGAAAAACTGGAATATCAAAAATAACTTCAGTTCCTTTCTTGAAGCTCATTTGGTGTCCTGTGACTAGTCTCTTGGAAACGCGAAGGGCTGTTTGCTCTTGGGCATTGGGAAGCCAGGGAGCCATCATAAAGATGATGGTGACTGGACCTGTGTGGCCTTCTTGTAATCCTTGGGAAGATTTCTTTGCTGGTGAGACTTGTGTTAGCCATCCAGTCGGGCCTGGTTCAGGGCTGGGAGCCTCCTGTCTACCATCCTGCCTTCCAGTGAGGGGAGAGCACTGTGGCACGTGTTTCCCTTACCTGGTGTGAGATGTGAGGAAGGTCCCCCGCTCCCAGCCTTCGCCATTTGCCACCCAGGTGCTCATCAAGTGCCCAGGAGTGGCAAAGTGGCCAAAGGCTGAGAGGATGTCCTTTGCAATGACACTTGTACCTTTGTTGCAGTGGTTCCCAGGATGCCATTTTTACCAGGAGTCAAATGAAAATCTGCCCTTTCTTTTTTGCTTGCTTGCTTGCTTGCTTGCTTTCTTTCTTTCTTTCTTTCTTTCCTTCCTTCCTTCCTTCCTTCTTTCTTCTTACCCCTATGTTTGGTTTTTTGTTTTAAAGATTTATTTATTTTAGAAAGAGAGGGAGAGCACAAACAGGAGGGGCAGAGGGAAAGGGAGAGAGAATGTCAAGTAGACTCTGTGCTGAGTGTAGGGCCCGATGCGAGGCTCAGTCCCACACACCTGAGATCACGACCTGAGCCGAAACCAAGAGTTGGACGCTTAACCATCTGATCCACCTTAGGTGCTCCATCATATGCTTTTACATATACCATCTTACCCTTCTTGCAGCCTTCCAGGATTGAGGAAAGTTCCGATTTTCCAAGTGCTGCCCGTCCATCTTACAGAAAGAAGGTGCTTCGTAAAGACCCTGTTAACATGATGTTGGTGAATTGCATCCTTCTGGGTAGGACGACGAGCTTGGGTGCATTGGGGATTGTTTCTTCTACATTCTTCCCTCTCTAGGTCTGAAGGACACACCAACTCAGGAAGACTGGCTGGTGAGTGTACTTCCCGAAGGATCCAGGGTTGGTGTGGACCCACTGATTATTCCTACAGGTGAGTGAGCTGGAGTCCTTCCAGCGTGGGTGAGGACGTGGATTCTAGATGGTTCTCCATATTCCTAATTTGCTTGTGGGACTTGGATCATCGGGGGCTCAGTATAACTTGATGTCATGATAAAGGTCAAGGTGAAGAAAAGAGTTCTGGCAGAGAGGCAGGGGAAGGCTGTGGGTGGTGAAGATAACCTTTCCATAGTTCCCCATCCTGCAGACCCAGCGCTAGGCCATGGGAGGATCGCCTTTCAGAAGGCACTGTTGTTTCCCTCAGCTGAACTGGCATTTGGTTCATGCACGGCTGGGCCATGTGTATTTCTCCCCAGATTACTGGAAGAAGATGGCCAAGGTTCTGAGAAGTGCAGGCCACCACCTCATTCCTGTCAAGGAGAACCTTGTGGACAAAATCTGGACAGACCGTCCTGAGCGCCCGTGCAAGCCTCTCCTCACACTGGGCCTGGATTACACAGGTCAGACCCCCACTGCACCCAAAGGGCCCCCAGCCATCGTCCCCATTCCCTGCACCTCTCATCGTTCTACCCATGCCAGCCCACCGCATCAGAGTTGAGCCTGTGGCAGGATTTTGTCCCATCCTGGCCCAGTGGCATTGGATGGAAGCAGGAACTTTTTATGTTTCCGCGGTGGCCACCTACTTGCCACTTATTTTGCATAATTTATTCTTGCCATGCTCTTCTGGGTAGACCTTTGGCCACTGCTGAGATGGCTTTTTTACTTTTTTACTTTTTATTACTTTTTTACCACACTGTTGCTAACTGCCTCTCTGACATGTCTGATATTGGAAGCAGGGCCAGGGCAGGGGGTGGTGGGTTCTAGGTTCCATTTCCTTTTCTTCTGCCCACATCTGTAGGTTTACCTTCCTAGCTCCCCTGCCCCACCCCCGCATCTAGAAACCTTCTGCTTTAGTGGCTTTGGGCGTGGGTGGGTTTCTTTGGCCCGTGTGTTAGTGGTTGGTGAGGAGTGAGCACTGCGAACCATTCGTGGGAGCTGAAAGTGTGGATTTATGGAACGGCGAGGGCTGCAGAGAGAGGCCAGGGAGGTGGGGCTGCCGGGGAGGGAGGCGTGCGGTGCAAACAGAAGAGGAGAGGTGGATGGGGGATGTCTGGAATGTAGGCAGATTGCCCAGAGGGGTCCTGGGAAGAAAGCATTACAGCCCAGACTCTTGCCAAGTTTTAAACAGCATTCCCGAGCTGATCTTCAAAGCGGTGCTGGTTGTGGGGGCAGCCCCCAGCTTGCTTTCCCTGTGATGCCCTCACTGGAGGGTCGCGTGGACGGAGGGGGATAGGTCCGGTGAGTGGCCCAGGGTCAGCTAACCATTTTCCATGAGCATGTTTTGAATTTTTTTTAAACTGAATCAGAGGTTCAAACTTGTTACTTTTAGGAGAGGGAAGAGCAGATGAGGGGGTGGATATGCTTTTGTTTGGGCAAACATGCGTGCTGACTATATGCGGGACACTGTGCTGGGTGAATATGGCAGATGGTTACCCCGTTTCCACAGGGGTGTAACCCGAGTTGTAAGTGCTGTGTCATGGCGGGTGAAGGTGGTGGTTGTGGTGGTGATGGGGTGAGCTTCTCTAGGGCTGCAGTTTCATCTGGAGAACCACAGGGAGATCCTGGCTGTGACAGGGCAAGTGTGATTTGGAAGCAATAGTCACAGTGAGTCAGATGGCAGGGAGTTCCTAGGTCTTGCACCAAGACGTGAGTCTCTGGGCTCCAAAAACGCAAGGTGGTGGGTGATATTCCCCTGGCTTCTAGGACTGGCTCAGTTTTCTCTGCCAGGCAGTATGTTCTCATAGCAACCTGTACAGAGAAATGTGACTGTTGCTGAATTAATTGTTGGTCTTCCCTTCTAGATTATAAGCCCCAAGGGCCGGGGCTGGGTATCTTTCAGAGCTGGAACCGCGGTGACCAGCACAGTGCCTGACAGTAGCTACGCCTGGGAAGTCTAGATTTTTCATGCACATCTGTTGGATGAGCAGATGCGTTAATTTTGTGGGTGAGGCAGTCAGGGCTCTCGAACGTCAGACAGAGTTGGACAGAGGTTTGAATCCAGCACTCCTGTTTGCTCCAGTAACACGCTCCCTCTAAGATGTGGCTGCTGGTTAACAGTGTTTGGGATGGGTTCTTTCACGTGACTCCCGTAGGTTCCTGGAGCCACAGTCGCAAGCACATCTGTTTTTCTTTCTTTCTTCTTCTTCTTCTTCTTCTTCTTCTTTTTTTTTTTAAGATTTTATTTATTTATTTGACAGAGATCACAATTAGAGAGGCAGGCAGAGAGAGAGGAGGAAGCAGGCTCCCTGCTGAGCAGAGGGCCCCATGCGGGGCTCGATTCCAGGACCCCGAGATCATGACCTGAGCTGAAGGCAGAGGCTTAACCCACTGAGCCTCCCAGGCGCCCCAAGCACATCTGTTTCTTGCAGGCATCTCCTGGAAGGACAAGGTTGCGGACCTTCGGCTGAAAATGGCTGAGAGGAACGTCGTGTGGTTTGTGGTCACTGCCCTGGATGAGATTGCCTGTAAGAGCTCTGGCTTGACTGTGTGGGCATGTTACCCAGTTGCTTTCTTGGTTCTCTGGGAATCTGTGTGTTCAGGCCAGTCCACTTTCTGCGTGGCCAGGGAGTAAACAAGAGACTATGTCACCAATGGGTATTTGATACACCGAATAGGATGGAAAAAAATTACAGAGAATTTGGAGAGGAATGTGGCTTTGCCCAGAGCAGTATTTCAGTAAATCAGAGATGATGTCCACCTCTGGCCAGTCTCTTCAGGACTGTGACACTGTTGAGGAAGGACGTTTCTTAACGTTTTGTGTCTGTCAACACTCCTGAGTCTCTAGCTGCAGAAGTGGCATCCTAGGAGATTATTTTTTTCTCTACACTTTTCCTCTAGTTCCCTAAATTCTTAACAGTGAGAATGTTCTCGAAATACTTTGACCTCAGAAAACTCAGGAACTGAAAATTCTTCAGCCTTTTTGATACAGTAATAGTTTGTGAATCTTTATGTAACCCTTATGTAATTGTTTCAGAACCTGAAGGAATCTGGTTGAACCTTCCTGTCCTGTCTTTGTTTTCTGATTGGATTTGGCCCAGGGTAGCTGAGAAGAGGCAGTACCTTATCGTTTTTTTTTCTCACTAGAGAAAGAGACCCTACTACACAGTGTCCTATCTTTCCAGTCCCCAGCCTCAAAAGTTCATCAAATATCAGTGATGCTTGACAGGCCTGTGTCAGTGATTAATATTCTTAATTAATTAACAACCTTGACAATAGAGAAAATAACATATATAAAGTTATTTTCTCCCTTTGATTTTAAGAACACACATTCCTGTTGTGGAAAAGCTGGAAAATGTAAAGGAAGTAAAAAGCAGAAAAAAACTCAACCTATAGTTTCGTTACCCAGAGATAGTCCCTGTTAATAGTCTCTGCATATATATATTTTATAGCTTGATTTTTCCAATGTATCAGTATATTCTAAGCATATATAATAATACAGTAAAAATAAATACCTAATCATATGGTTATACCGTAATTTACTTAACAATTACGCTAAGGATGACCTTTGGGTTTATTTTCTGATTTTTCCATGACTTTATTATGATGCTGCCATCAAAATCTTAGCACATCAAAGTCTGTGTCTTGGTTTCTGGTGATTTTCTTCTCTTTGAGGTTGGCTTTTAGGGGTGGTATTACGGGTTAGAGGGTGTGTGCCTGGCAGAGCTTTTGGACCCGTCTTGACATTTACCTGCACGGACATGAATTTGGCCGTCTGGCCACACCCTCGCCAGTCCCGGGTACTGTCATTTTTAAAAAGTGCTAGTCTGATAGGTAAAAAATGTTGCTTCATTGCTTTACTGTGAGAAACCATTGTTCTCAAATAGAGGCAGCACTTTTCTCACCAGGGTCTTTTTTATACTTTTTTATACTTCAGGAGAGCCTCAGGCAGCTGGAAGCTAGGGGACCGGGGATAGCAATGCTCTCTGCTGGCCTCCATAGTCTCTTAAACCTACGACCTCCTCAAACCCCCTCCACACTGGCTGTAGGAGGGTCCTCCACCCTGGTTTGGCACCACAGCCTACCCTTGGGTGGGCTCGGATTTGGGTTTCATTCTTGGGCCCAAGCCCTGCTGACTCACTGCTTTTGTTCCTGTGTTGGGAAGCTCCACCTCCTTGGGGCTCCGTGGCTGTGAGCCAGAGGGCCTTATTTGGGCTCCCTCATCCTGGGTGGGTCTAAAACTGAGAGAGTGCTTGGCTCTTTTCCCTTCACTTGGGAGAGCCAAAGGTTTTCCCTGTGGCCAGGCCAGGCCTGGCAGGTCACCACCAGGCGGACCATTTCAACTCTCTGTTTGGAGGGTCATCCTCAAGTTTTTTGACTGACTTCCATTCTGTTCCCGGGACGGTGATGTGGCAGCATAAGATACAGTTCTGGTGCCATCCTTTGGTGGACGTGAGCAACTGCAGCCCGAAGGTGGAACCAGGAAGTCAGGTTTCCTGCTTTTCTGAGATGTCACGGAATCCTTCCACGGAAGCCTTCCATGCATGCCAAAGTGCTTCCCTCTGTAATCTGCCTGTTCAAGTCTCGAGTCAGGCAGGTGACAGGGTCTTTTTATTTTATTTTTTTTTAAGGGCTGTTCAATCTCCGAGGGTCAGATGTGGAGCACAATCCGGTGTTTTTCTCCTATACAATCATAGGATTGGAGACGATCATGTGAGTGTTGGCCCCACACCGGAAAATCCTTCCTTCCTCGCAGCTCCTCAGAGGTTCTGTCCCCCTTGCTGGCCAACCCCATCCCTGCCTGAGATCCTGCTGAGGCGCCACTTTTCCCCTTTCCTGCCTCTCTCTTCCTTTCCCTTCTGGTCTTCCTAAACACTAGGTATTTTTTACATCCTGCCTCTCTCTTAATCTCTCAAATGACTTGAGATCTATGAAAGAAAGTATCTCTAGTACTAGGAGATTAAAAAAATAACTAGGCAGAGACATCAGAACAAAACCACAGTGAGAAAAAAACAAAAAACAAAAAACCAAAACTCAGTGAGGTTAGTTCACAAAATTTCTGCTGCAAGGTCTTGGTCAGGCCCCACATTTGATTCTAAGTTTTGTAGCAGCCGGTGCAAAGGGAGATGTGGCTACGCTCCATTGTACAATCCTGGGTCCACAATTCAAATAAACTGAGGCATTTGGAAGGTCAGAAATGACACAAGAAAACCCCCGCAGTTGTGGTTTGTCGAATTGTCTGTTAAAGAATTGCTTGTGGCCCTCCTGTGGTTGCTCTTCGATTTGGATGGCTCTTTCTATTCTGATAATGTTTATTAAGTTGAAAGGGTCTCTCTTGGGTGCTAGGACGATTGAGACAGGCAGGGTCCTGGGCTAGAGCTGGGGATTCAGGCATCTTAGTGGGCACTGACTTGTCAGTGGGATGGGTATGGGTGTTACTGGAGGGGCCTGGCCTCCACTGAGGGGGTCAGAGGAGACTGACCAGTAATAATTGAAGCAGAGATCAAGGGCACATGTGAGTTGGCTCAGTGAATGGGGAGCAAAGGGAATGGTGATCTAAGCAGAGGGAACAGCATGGGCCATGGCTCTGGGCAGGAGAGAGCACAGTGCTTGTGGAGGACTGGAATGGTTCAGTGTGGTTGGAACGTGGAGTGTGAGGCTGGAAGGGGAGTGGGGCCCCACAAAGGAAGGCCAGTGAGACAAATCCAGGAGCTTGGACCTCTATTCTGAGGACACAGGGGAGCTACTGAATGGATTTTTCATAAGGAACCACATGATCAAGTTTGCAAATCATAGAGAATACTGTGGCTGTGAGACTGGGTGTCCAGGGGCAAGACTGGATGTCGGGAGACCAGCTCAGAGGCCATGGCACCAATCCAATGGAGAGACGGTGGCAACCTGAACCCGGCTGGTGACTGGGCAGGGCTGGAGGCAAAGCTGGACAGACTTGATGGGGATTTAGACTGTAGGTCTGGAGATCTTAGCGGAGGGGAGGAAGGACATCAGGGACAGTGCCCAGGTCCTGGCTGGGGGAGTGAGATGGATGGTGATAACATATACAGGGATGGGGACACAACGTGGAGAACAGGATTTGGGAAGGGAATGGGGAAGAAGGAGAAGCTGCTTGGTTTTGATTGTTAGAAGATGGAGCCCGTTGTATATCTGTGGCCCCCCACTCCCCCCGGTCTTGCTCACATGCCCTCGTCTCTCTGTCACCTCACCTCTCGCCCCTCTGCAGGCTCTTCATTGATGGTGACCGCATAGATGCCCCCAGTGTGAAGGAGCACCTGCTGTTTGACTTGGGCCTGGAAGCTGAATACAGAATCCAGGTGCTTCCCTACAAGTCCATCCTGAGCGAGCTCAAGGCTCTGTGTGCCAATCTCTCCCCAAGGGAGAAGGTGTGGGTCAGCGACAAGGCCAGCTATGCCGTGAGCGAGGCCATCCCCAAGGTTGGTAGTCCTGCCGAGGCCCGTTCACAGCCTACCACGTTCCCGCTGCAACCCCTTCCCAGTCCTGGCATCCTGCAGCTTTGTCTTTGATATAGAGGTTGTTCTGGACGATCTCTGGGACTGGCTCTCAGACCGGAGATGCCCTCTCCCTGGAAGAGCCATTTGGGCTGAGCCATATTGAGAGTCTGAGGGTCTGTAGAACTCATGGAGTCCTCTGTGTTTTCCACAGTGTGACCCGAGAGATAATTTTAGGGGGTATACATTAAAACTTAACGTTATTTAAATGTTATCTGTTTCAGAAGAAATTTAGTGTATACTAGAAAAATTTCTAGCATTTGAGACCATGAGATTGTAAAAATTATTTCATAAGTCAGGGTTGAAGAAACTAAGTTGATTTAAAGATGGTCTAAAGAAAAGTGTTATGTAAATAAAGGCCTAGAGGATAGGCAGCTAGGATAGGGGCTGTGTAGGTGGTAAGAGAGCGCCTGACGTCTGGGAAACACTCTGTGTGCCCCCTCTCACTGAACATTACAGCCGAGGAGACTGGAGGCCCTTAGGAAGAGTGGCTTGGGAAGTTGGGGACTTGTCGGAGATCAGATGATAGTAACAGCCTTGCCCTTTACTGAGCCCCTGCTGGGTGGTGCTAAGCAGTCTCCTGTCTCCTCATTTTAACTGGGGCTCAGGGCAGGGCTGGAATCTAAGCCACCTTGGATGTAGCCTTTTCGACTGTCCCGCCCTGGGCCTCTGGCTGCCAAGTGGCCTTGGACAGGCCCAGGGGAATCCTCTCTTCATCCTGGGAAGAGCCTAGGTCTGGCCCCCTAGACCTGCCTCTCGAGTGTACCCTGCCACTCTCATACCGTGTGACCCTCAGTTACTCAGATTTGCTTCCTTGACCCAAGTAAGGGGATGATGCCTGCCTTCTCTGTTTCATGGGGGATGTGCATGGGAGACCGAGGGAGTAAGAGTGGAGAGAGATTGCACCCCTTCAGCAAGCTCTGTGCAAGTGCACGATGGCCCTGAATCCCCCGCCTGTAAGGCAGGGCTGGGTTCTAACTTGTTCTTAAGTTGGGAAGGGCCTTTCCTAGCCATTCATGATCAGACCGTGAAGAGTAGGTGACGTGTGATTCCGGAGCAAGATGGAGGGAGGAGTGGGAGCCCTTCCCTCATCAGTCACATGTGTCCCCAGACAGTGGGGAAAAGCCTCCTTTGTGTGGCAGGAAAGGGGTTATTTTGGTCAAGCTTTGATCGTTAGCGAACTCTGACCATGACCATGGAGGCTTGAAAAGCAATGTCTTGATGGCCGGCGGCCAGCAGTGTCAAAGAGTCGAGGATGCGGGGGATAGAAGAGAAATGCCTTGCTTGATGTACTTTGTCTTTTTGGAAGAGCTCAAGCCCCTTTCGTCATGCTCAGAGTCCTCAACCAAAAGGGGCTGGTCTTCAGTCCCCAGACACAGTGAGATGGGTCCTGAGTAGGGGGGTCTGCAGATGACGTGTGATGTGCCAGGCGAAGAGGTGATCGCCTTGGTCTTGGGTGTGTGGAGCCAGGCTTGATTTCCCACATGACTCCTTTTGCTCCTAGGACCATCGATGCTGTATGCCTTACACTCCCATCTGCATCGCCAAAGCTGTGAAGAATTCTGCCGAATCAGAAGGCATGAGGCGAGCCCACGTGAGTCAAGCAGCCAGTGCAGAGGAGGGGGTGTATGGGGGTCGGAAGGCCCAGGCCCTCCCCTGCTGCATGGCTTTGAGCCTGGCACGAGGTCGGAAATGCTTTGAGCCTTGCAGTGTTAATGAGAGAATGAGATAAAATAGTATGCTAGATCTTCACAAAGTCCAGCGTATACCACAGAAAAAGGTGATGCTTCTGTTCCTTCTGAAAAGGCCCAGAGTACGTTTCAAGGCCAGGGGTGGGTCTGGAAAGTTGCAGTGGCTTGCCTTTCCCGCCTCTGGAGAGCGGGAGTGCACCTGCTGAGGGATTTGCCCCTGCTTTCCGGCAGGCCCTTTCCTGGTTGTGCCCGAGCTGTTGAGCAGCCCAGGAGCCCTGTCTCTGCTGGTGGGAACTGCTGCGGGCTTGATAGCAGGGAGCTCCCGCGTGGAAAGCTCCGACGGCTGGTGGTTGTGCCCTGTGGGTCTGGCTTTTTCAGGCCCGTGTTGGGGTAGGCTCTGAATTTGCCCAGCTGATTTTCAGTAACAACTCTTTTAAAAAAAGTCTCTGTTGTTTCCACAGATTAAAGATGCTGTTGCCCTCTGTGAACTCTTTAACTGGCTAGAGAAAGAGGTTGGTTCTTAGTCTTTGTTTAACACGTGGGTGGCCATTATTCAGAAACTGTCAACATGTGATTCTAACCATGGCCCCCTCCGTGCTCTGTTGACCATGAGGTCCAAGGTCTTGATCTAATTTTAGGGCTCTTCTCTTGGTAGTTCTTCCTGGAAATTTGGTGTTATTTAGAAATTTTTTTTATTTGTAGAAAATAGTAATACGGATGAGGAAGGAATTTCCTTAACTGAGAGGATCCTTTCTGGGTCAAGGCATTGTCCTATAACTAAGTGGGATTTCATTATAAGGAAAAATGGCTCAAAATAATATTATTGGCAAGTTGACTGTATTAAGAGGAAAAGGTCTTTGTGTACATTTTGGACTTCAGTTTAAGATGTAAAACCTTTGATAGTAGATTGACCCTTGGCCATTAGTTGCTTGCCTTTTCATTCCTTTTGGTTGACAGCAGGGGATTCTTTGTGTCGTTGTTGAACAGTCTCATGTTCCCTTTAAATATTACATAAACAACTCTTTAAAAGTTGCTTAAATTGGAAAAAGAATATCACCCTCACTCCCACCTGTGTAACTAGCTTATTCCCTCTGGCTGGTGTTCTTCTGTGTAAATCACTTTTACATGTCTCTCAGTGTATAGATGTGATTTTGTATTTTGCTTTATTCACTCTGTACCATAGTGTGAGCCTTCTCCACGTGCTTGGAGGCCTTTAGAAAAGGATCCAAATGGTAAAAGCGTTGTGTGGTGACAGATAGTAGCTACACTTGTGGTGAGCACAGCATAACACAGAATTGCTGAATCACCGTGTCATATACCTGAAACTAACATCGCATCGTGTGTCAGCTCTATTCGCATTAAAAAAAAAAAAAATGGATCCAAGTAGAGAGGTTGCATTTCGTGGTTAGACCCATTTGCCATTCCTCCTGTTTTCAAGTGTTGAGATCATTTTTAATTTTTTTTTTTTTTGCTATTATCAATCACCCTGTAATAATATCTTTGCATATTTATCTTCTTTATTTATTTAGGATAACTTTCTTAGGATGATATCCTAGCAGGAGATGCCTTTGAATTGTAGCTGAGTGAGAAATTGAAAGGATAGAAATCCTTCTAGTTTAGGTAGCTTTGATGAGAGTCTTTGGAAATTCCCTCCTTGTTAAAGATGAGCCATCAGCTGTGTCTCGTAGGTGGGACAGTGGGGACGTGGGAAGTGAGGACAAAATAGGCTTTTAATGCATCCCCTTTACCTTGTATGAAGCACATGAATTTATCACCCCAGATGATTTATAAGCAACTTCCTCGTAGGTGCCCAAAGGTGGTGTGACCGAGATCTCAGCTGCTGACAAAGCCGAGGAATTTCGCAGGTAAAGATCCGTGTGTGGCGGGAGTTGCTGAACATTGTGGTTGTTTCTCTTGTGAGTTAAATGAGGCTGAGAGGGCCCTGATTCTCGGCACGGTAAAATCCTTTAAGCTGGACTGCTCTCTATGTCTTTCTGTTCTAGGCAACAGGCTGACTTCGTGGACCTGAGCTTCCCGACGATTTCCAGTACGGGACCCAATGGCGCCATCATTCACTACGCGTAAGGCATGCGGAGTTGCTCTCTGCCTGGCTTTGCTGCTGCTTCTGCACTGGAGCCTGAGCAGGGGAGAGACAGTATTTGACCTGAGGCCCTAGTGCCCACTTCCTTGTGTCTGTTGAGACTGTTCTTAGATGGGAACTGAGGACTTGTTTTCTCTCGTTGTCTCTAAATCTCCAAGTCTCTGCCTTTCGGCAGCCTCCTCTGAGGCCCAGGTGTATGACGTTGACCTTCTCCATGAGGTAGTCAGACGGGTTGTCCCCTTCTTTGCCTTCTGAGGCAACTGAAGCTGTATTCCGTAGCTCTTCATCATGGTGAGCGGACTATTTTAGTGTTTGTCTTTCCTGATAATGGCAGCCTTCCTGATGCATGAGTCCAGACATCTTGTGAGCTCTGTCACCTCCATACTTAAAAACTTAGCACTAGGTTGTGGAGCATCGTGTTGTGGTGAGGGAGGTGATCAGCACCCTTTCATCCTTCCCTGCGGGCTTGAAGCTGGGCTCCCAGCCTATGGGGAATTTCAGCAGATGAGCTCCGAGAGCCTGTGGATTCACAGAGCGGAGCATTCTCTGTGCTGTGAGACAGGAGGGGCACTGATAAGTTTAGGACTCAGTTGCCTGCAGAGACGGTGGGAAATGGAACTTGGCTTGGCCATTGGGCGCCAGCCTCAGATTCGCCCAGTCGAGTGGTTTTGCCTAGTGTTGGGTATTTTGAGTTCTTTGCTCCATGTCTGTGATGTACAGTCAGTGGAGGAACACTTGGTCTTTCTCACTGTGCCATACACAGGTGGAGATCCCCCCCATCTTCTAATAATTGCTTTTAGAGCTTTTAGTCTTGGGGCACATTTTGAACCTGTGTGTGGGAGACCGTCACAGATGTGATTGTGTAGTTCTCTCCTAGTAATGCTTCTGTTCCAAAATTAAAATATAAAAAGGACTTCAGTTTTTGTCTTCTGTTTAATTCAGGTGGTGAATTTCTTGGCTGGATACTACCCTAGAATTTTGCATGTAATTAACACATTAAAAAATTTCAGCTTAAGTGGGGAGAATTCTGCTTCTACTTTGACATTTTTTCGCCGTGGGCTGTTGGAAGCCTGTTGAGAATCGGGGCCTAGAGCTGGTTCCAGTTGTTCAGCTGGAGTGATCATCACTGATGCCCTTTGTGCTGAAGAGAGGGGGTGGGTGGTGCCTGGAAATGAAGGAGTCCTTCTTTCAGCTGTGGGCAGAGACTTGGGATGTCCTTACCCCTTCTAGCATTTCCCAGTGCAGTGGGACTGTCTGGAAATGTCATGGGGAAATCAGATCACTTTTTAAAAATACTTCTTGTTCGTTTAAAAAAAGTGCTACGGCATAAGAACATTGTGATTCACTCGTTTTCCTAATAAAAATGTTTGTCTGTCTGGGGGTCTGGGAAGCACATGGGGCCTGGTTCCCCCCCTCCCCCCCACCCCCAGCCACAGAGACAGATGACTCGTCGCTGCTGTGTTCCCAGTTCTCAGGATTCTAGCTTGGTCCTCTTGCATCTAATGATTATTATTTTTGTAACTTTTACAACCATTTCATGAAACTGTTTTGTTTCAGACACAAATGGAGATAGATACAAAGAAATACATTATTATTCCTTCTCTTGAGCTCTTTATCCAGTTGGGGAGATAGCCAGAGTGGATCACTGAGTAGTTCTAGAAGATTAAATTATTTGAAATAATCAATTTGGTGGGTAACTTTTAATTTTGATATACTTTCAGACCTATATAAGTTGTAGGAATAGTATAAGGAAGTTTTATACGTCTCCTCCCAGATTCAGCAAGTACATTTGTGGAATAATTAATTTTTAATTAACTTTCTTAGGCCAGTCCCTGAGACGAATAGGACGTTGTCGCTAGATGAAGTGTACCTGATCGACTCGGGAGCCCAATACAAGTAAGTGAACTAGCGCTGCCATAGAGGGGGATGGTGCTGGGTCAAAAAAGTTGAATAGGGGGCAAGCCAAGCTCCAGCCAAGGGCACCCAGATGGGAATCTCACTGTGCGCCAGCCCCTAATGGAATCCTTCTCATGTCTTGTCCTTTTTTTCACCCCTGCTTGAAGTTATCCAGTGGTGACTCTTCTCAGAAAAGACTGTTTGATAGAAATGTTTAGTTCTTGGCCGGAAGTTGTTAAATACTAAATAAATAACTGAAAGCAAGCTTTCGAAACCACTGGAAAGACTTCTGCTCTAGTTCATAAACTGCCTGTTAACTCTGCACTTGCAGCGGCCTCCTGACTTTGGGAAGTGGGGGATTAATTTTAAATGAGTAAATGAGAAATTAGGGTTGCCCCTGAATTTCTGAATTTCCATCTTCATGTCTCGCTGCTTTCATATTCCTCCTCTAGAAAGTTTCTCAGAGGAGAACCCAAGATTTGGCTGGGTCTTGTTGTGGAACCATGGAAGGAGCTGGAATGGGTGTTGTCGGCACTAAGAGAGCACGGGCAGCCACTGCATTTGGGACTGTGGTTGATGGAGAGCCTGATTATTTTTTTTATTTTTAAAGATTTTATTTTAGGGAGAGGGAGAGAAAGCACCAGAGTGAGAGCAGGGGGAAGGGCAGAGGGAGAAGGAGGGGAAAAGATTCTCAAGCAGACTCTGCTCTGAGCGCAGAGCCCTATGCAGGGCTCCATCCCATGACCCTGAGATCATGACCTGAGCCAAAACCAAGAGTCAGGTGCTTAACCTACTGAGCCACCCAGGTGCCCCTGGAGAACTTGATTTTTATTTATTTATTTATTTTTTTTGGAGAGCTTGATTATTAAGCCGGCTCTGCCACATGGGTGAAAACCATAGCTTAGCCTTGGGACACGTGTGTGTTTGTATTCATAATATAACATCTTAGAGCTCAGGGTATTAATTGGGTAACTGGTGTAAATTTTGGTTCACGTCTAAATTTTAGCAGGATTTCAGAAGTTATTCTTTCTATGTTAGTATGGATTAGTGCTTCCAAGAGAGGTCTTTGGGTAATTGTAGGGTCCACTCCTTTGCTGTCCTGATGGGCGGAACTAGAGCTTGGCCCCCTTTTGCTAGAAGCAGGCTCCTACTTGCTCCTATTTCCTTTGTCCTCCGCCCTCTCATTTATAACCCCATGATCGTGTCACCCATGAGACAGGCCTCACACTGCAGACCAAGAGTGTGTGTGTGTGTCAGGACCTGATTGAGTTCACTCTCACTACCTGTGGCCATCCTTGCTCTCACACTTTGTCTCATTAAGAAAAGGATTTATGTATTTATTTTAGAGAGAGCACAAGCAGGAGGGGCAGAGGGAGAGAAAATCTCAAGCAGATTCTGCGCTGAGCACCGAGCCAGACACAGGGCTTGATCTCACCACCCTGAGACCACTACCTGATTCCAAACCAAGAGTCTGATGCCTAACTGACTGTACCACCTAGAGTCCCCTGAGCCAAAGCTTATTTTGAGTGAAAACTAATTTGTCCTTTTCTTTGGAAAGGGATGGGACGACAGATGTGACACGGACCATGCATTTTGGGACCCCCACAGCCTATGAGAAGGTAAGGTGGGGCAGAAAACTGCAAAGCCCTGTTTTCTTAAGAACAGCATTGCTCTCATGAAAAGGAATTGTATAATGAAGAGAAATTTATATGTGGGCTAGTAAAATAGCTCATTACTGTGGAGTCAGGCTTATCTGCTTTATGATGTCCATTTAATTAATTACTGGAGAAATCTTAAAAGCATTCTGTCTGCTAAGGTCAAAGCAAGTCAAAGTCAAGTTTAAACAGAGTCAGTGTTCTCAAATCAGGAAATCTCTTCGGGGATGGGAGTGGGATAGTGAAATGTATACTTTTTACAAACAACGTCTAGATTTGATTCTGAAAGCTACCTCCCCCCTTCTCTTTTCAAGTTCAGCATTTCCACTTACAGGTTTAGCTCAGGAAGCCTCTAAAATGGTTTACACTGCTCAGTTTCTGGTCTGTCTGGCCTGGAGAGGTAGAGATGGCGGTGAGGTAGGAGTCTGGAGGCCGGACTTCAGGTCCTTCTGCTGTTTGCTGGCTCTGTGACCTTGAATAAAGCACTGAGACACATCCATAAATGTGGGGATACGAGTACCTGCCTCCAAGGTTGGTTATAAAGGTTCCACGACCCTTGCAAATTCCCAGATCAGTCACTAACCCAGGAATGTCGGTTGAGTCCTTGAGTGAGTCTGTTTTTCTAGGAGCTCCTGCAGGGAGTTTATCCAAGGAAGAGAGTTTCACACAGTGCAGCAGAGCACACTTCATACTTTTAGTCCTGTGCCTCATCTGTTTGCAGGCACGAGCGCCTTAGAAGAATCTGACCTTGGCTCCACATACCTTTGGTATGACTCTCTCCATGCTGGGTACAGAGCTCCCGACCAGCTCGAGTGTGTGGGTTTAGTCCTGGCTCTGCGCCTTCCTGGCAAGCCCCTAACCTTCCAAGCAGCACTTTTCTTCTTCAGGCAGTAGGGATCTCCCCGAGTCTAAGATCAGGAAGGGGTACAGATACTGCTGCAGGACTGCCTGGCTTCAAGGCCAGCCGTTGCTCCTTAAGAACTACGCTGTCCAGCAGGCCAGTTAATTTCTCTGTCGAGTAGGGATGACAGCAGCATCTCCGGCATCCCTCATGGGATTAAGGGTTCAGTGCTCAGTACCATGTCTGGCCCGGAGGAGTAGCTCGGTGACTGTTAGCTGGTGACATCAGCAGTTCTGTGACTTTTGTTCATCTTTCTCAGCTGGAGTGTGTCAGAATGTTCATTTCAAGGGAAGGACCTGTGGGGTCATCTCTGATGGTTCTCTTTTAACTAAATTTAATTTCAAGATTTTCTAGAAAATCGGTCCCATGGGCAAGCTTTTTTTTTTTTTCCACCAGAGTTTTTTCTTTTTCCTCCGATTTTCTCTGTGGTATTGCTAATAACCTTTAGAAGCAAGGTTTTCTGAGCTGCCGGAAAGCTCCAGGACTGAAGCGTCTGTCCTCGTTCTACAACTTGCCCCTGGGTTTTTTTTTGGCAGGAATGCTTCACATATGTCCTCAAGGGCCACATAGCTGTGAGTGCAGCCGTGTTCCCGACTGGAACCAAAGGTAGGTGGTTCCTTCTGTCATCTGGCAGGCATTTTCTTGTTCAGGCACCAAACATGTCTAAATTTGAGTGGAAGGACGTGTCCTTTGTTTCATGGCAGCCCTGGCCCCTTTAGGCCCAGCCAGGGCAAGTGCTGCGTGGAGTGAGTGCCTCCCAGGGAGCCAGGCCTCGGTTTGGTATGATGTCAGTTGTGTACACCTCTCCTGCCCACCTGAGGTGTCAGATGACACAGGCAGATGGCTCCCAGGAGAAGGTGGCTAGCGCATGAAGGCCTCTAGGCCCAAGTGCAAGTTGGTTGGTGCACCCTCTTCACTGTCCTGCTTTGCTGGGCCATTGTCTCCTTTCCGGATGCTTGTCGGGATTTATTTCACTGGGAACCTGACTTCAGATATATACCAGTCTGCCTGAGGACTGATGGATGGGGCATTGGGCGGGGAGTTGACTAGACCTGGGCCTTGAATCTGCTTAGATCAGGTCTGCACTCATCTCCCTGGGCATCTGTTTCCTTGCAGTCTGGTTAGAGTCTCATCTTTGTCATTCTGAAACCTCAGGGTCCCAGCCTGGGAAGGGAATGTGTCTGTCACCCACACCCTTAGCTGCTGCAGGTGACCAGCCCCTGTACTGGCTTCCTGGACAGACAGACCTCCATCGTTGGACTGAGCTCTGGCGGGTTGGGGAGTGGCTGTCTTAGGAGCTGTGACTGTTAGTTCTTTCTTGTGCTGGGTTGAAATCGGAACCCTCCAGTAACTTTTACCCGCTGGTTTCTGTTTCACTTTCTGGAGCCAAACATAATAAATCTAATATCTAAAGTGCTTTGCAAATTGAAAAGTACTGGACAAATATCACTGAGTGGTTCTTTATGTGTCTTTCAGGACACCTTCTTGACTCGTTTGCCCGCTCAGCTTTGTGGGATTCTGGCCTGGATTACCTGCACGGAACGGGACACGGTGTTGGATCTTTTCTGAATGTTCATGAGGGTCCTTGTGGCATCAGTTATAAAACGTTCTCTGATGAGCCCTTGGAGGCGGGCATGATTGTCACTGATGGTAAGTGTCCCTCCCATCCTGGGTAGGCGCAGGTCTTCGAGTCTGTTGGAAGGCTCTCTGTTGTTTCTTAGCTTTTGATTATCTTAAAATAAATTGGATATAATTTCCCCCTCTGGTCACCTTGAATTAAACAAGAACAACAACTTTTTACAATTATAAAAGTGATATGTGTTCATTTTAGAAAAGGTGAGGCTGTGGGGCAGCATATGCAAAAAAATGAAAATCATTTGTAATCCAGCCACCCAGGTGAGATCTTCCTTCATATTTTGATGTGTTAGCTTTGGGTCTTTCATATACGTATATATCTTTTCTCCTAATCATTCAGATTATACCGGATGTATTGTTTGTATTCAGCTTTCTTAACTTAATGTACTTCCTCTTCCCAGGTCATTACCAGATCTCTGTGCATATATTTTAATGCCTGCCTCGTTATGTCTTAGGAATAAGCGCCGGATTTGTTTGGTCAATCTTCTGTTACTGTCCTCCCGGCCCTGGCGCCGTTTCTCAGGCACTTTAGAATCTCTCTGTCTGTTCCTTGACGACCTGTTGGAAGTGGCCGTGTGGGAGGCAGAGCTGTCTCTGGGCTCTTGCCCCGGAGCTGAGCAGGCTGTTGGCCTGTCTCTCCTCCTCCTTCATGGTGGGGCTGTCATCGCAGGAGTGAGTGCTTCTCGTCTGTGCGGGCCTGTTTGTCACTGGCTGCTTCTCATCTCTGGGTTTGATTTCTTTTAGAACCAGGCTATTATGAAGATGGGGCTTTTGGAATTCGCATTGAAAATGTTGTCCTGGTGGTCCCTGTGAAGACCAAGGTAGGTAATGGTCTGTTTATTTTTAAATTTTCCTTATTTCTTAATGAGGTAAGATGAACGAGGCTGTCTGTCTCTGGAGCCAAGAATGTGCCATTCTGGAGCTTCCTCCCCCTGATATCAGAGAGTCTCCTAGAAATCACTGTCCTCTGCAGAAGCCAGAAGGAAACTCTGGAATGAACTGGGACCCGGAACTGGAATTCCTGGGGTGCCAGGCAGGCCCCTGCCTGATGGGATTTGGGGCTCCTTGTCACGATGCTTCCTCTACGTCAGGGGTACACGTGCTGGGGATGTGGGAGGTGCTTGTTTGAAGGCCCGTCCCAGACCCAGGGCCAGGGTCAGGGCCTGGAAACTGTATTTTCAGCAAATGCTTCAGATGATTTCTGTCAGGTAAAGCTGAGGGGCCTGGCGGGTTGGGCCCCATTGGCTTGTGATTAGATGGGTCTCTTTCCTTCCGGAAGATAGGCACTTCACCTTCTCCCCTTCACCGTTACCAAGAGGTGCCAGGGCTTAGGTGCTAGGCTTTAACTAGAGATCTGTTCACTCCTCTTCTGTGGGTGGTGGTGGAAATCGAATAGTTGGAGGCAAGTGGCTTCCTTAGCCTGCAGGCTTCTGTTCTCTGCTTCCACATCGAAGTCACCGTCGTTGAGAGTGGCCTCTCCCCTCACTCCCAGAGGCCTTGCCAGGAGCAGAGACCAAGCACACTCTCAGGTGCCCTGGCCATTCTGTACTATGCAGAATGGACAAACCTGATTATCTGCCACCAGATGGGACTGGCTGGTCGAGGGAGGACACATCATTAACTGTTAAATAAAAGTGATGTTGGGGACTTACACTCTAGTAGAGTTTTGAGAACCAAAAGCAGTAATGCCCCTTGTCTAGACACTGTCATGCCCTGCCCCTACTGCTGCTCCATCACAGTGGACGTTAGCCTGGGGACCTGCTGCTCAGAGCCCCTCGGCTTTTCCTGAAGGCAGCTGTTGACAGAGTGGGGCAGCTCCAGGACGGTGGCTTCAGCTGGGTTCATTGTGCCTCCTGGGCCTACTGGAGATGCCGACCAGCAAACCCCGTTTTGGTTCCCAGTCACACACCTGGCCCTGGGGGGGTGGTCATGTCTGGGGGGAATGACTCCATGGTGGCTCTCTGTGGTAAGAGAGGAGTAAAAGCTTCTGTTTTCTTCCTTTTCCAACAGTATAACTTCAATAACCGGGGAAGCCTGACCTTTGAACCTTTAACTTTGGTTCCCATACAGACCAAGATGATAGATGTGGATTCTCTAACAGACAAAGAGGTAATGAGGGTGGCTTGGAGGAGACAGAGTGGGACTGGGGTGGAGAGCTACCTTCCATTCTCTTGTCTGTTCCCACTTTTTACTTCAGAGGGCTGTGCCACCTGAGTCTGAAAATCCGAGGTCTCCTGAGGACTATAGATGCTTCTCCTCTTTTGTTGGCTCTCCAGGTAGAGCTAGTCCATCCTGCACCATCGGGGGGGTGGGATGGGGGTGCTGTAAGGTTTCACGAGTAGGATTAGTTTGCCATTGCTTTCCTTGAGGACATGAGCCATAGCTGCGCTGGGGAGCGTTCAACAAACTGTGGGCCATGCGTCTTCCCTCTGAAAAGCCAGATGGGTGGTAGGGCCTGTTGGCCATTGCATATACCAGATTGTTTTCTCATGTTGAATGAAACATTAAGGGAATGAAAAGCAAAATCTATTATCATATGCCCAGTTGTCACACAGACAAGGAGAGAGGTGGTGCCTCCTCTTCTGGTCACTCCGGGCTGTGAAGCTCTTCATAAAGCTAGGAGCCCAGTGGTGCTCACTCTCAGGCTTAGAGTAATGCAGGTCATGAAACCCCTTCAGACCCTGTGCTGGGTCCCAGGCCCATGAGGCCAGGTGAGGTGGCGGGTCTCGGGACCCGGATAACGCTTATGGGATCAGGCAGGTGATCAAAATCAGAGCAGAGACGGGGCCAGAAACTGGGCGGGAACAGTCAGCACTGGACAGACCAAACAGTTTCCAAGCCAGGAAGACAGAAGCCAGAAGGACACAAGTTTCAGAGCAAGGCAGGTGGTCAGAAGTCCCTGCAAACTTCAGATGATTGATGGGAGCCGAGGGCGGGACAAGCATGGCAGGTCACTGTAGGAGTAAGTTTTGTTACCCAGTACAGCCCCTGGCCTCACCCCAGGGGCGGTGAAGTGCCTCTTCAGGCATCCTCCGTGGTGTGCCCTCATGCTTGGCACGAGAGAAAGGTGCCTCTGAGGCTCGAGGAGGCCCCTTCTGTTGGACTGTGGAATGGGATTCTCCCAGCCAGAAGCTTCTTCCGCCTGACCCTGCTCACAGAGGGGTGACGGAAAAAGGTCACTGCTTCCTGCTTAGCATGGGCGCCACTGCTTAACCTTGCTTGGGCAGCCAGACACCCCCACTCAACGAGGCCGACTGATGCGGTTTTATTCAGCTTGTTCATGGCGCTGGATGGGAAACAGCCTGTTAGTGGCCCAGTGTCCGGTGTGGGTCTGGCAGAAAGAGTCTTTCCAGCGGTCCCTGGCTTAGGGGAAGGGGACAAGAACACATGAGCAGGCATGGAAGCCACTTGCTTGAATCCTTTGTGCACCGCAGGAGCCGGGGTCTCTTCTCATGGCCTCAGGTACAGCTTCCAGGGTCTCAGCAAGGGACCCTCCAAGTACGAAGTCACTTTGCTCTTGGAAGCCCAAGGCTGTGGCTTCCTGCTATAGCTCTAGGTCGTGAGGTCCCTGCTGCCGCATGCAGTGTACTCACCAGGAGGCATTCCTCCCAGCGACAATCCACTTTATCTACAGAAACAGTGCGTGAGGAAGGTTGAGTGAGGCCATTCTTCCCTGAGGGAGAAATTTTGTTAACCTGACTCAGTGCACCCCATGACATTGAACAGGGACCCGTGGGCTCTGTCGTACTCAGTGGTTCATTACTATACCCTGCGTAGCCGAATCACTGAACTCTTCTTTCTGCCAAGCAGATAATAGCTGCTTTCCTTAGATCATTAGCAAGTTTCTACAAATAACAGTAGATGCATTTAACATACCAAGCAGAGTACATTTATTGTCTCTTTTAGCAAAAAAAAAAGAAAATCTCCTTCTCTATATTACTTAATAACTCTGGGGCTTCATTCTGTCGGAAGGCACAGTAATACCCCACAACCAGAGTCTCTCCAGTTGGCTTTTAAAATACTTGGTCATGTCCTTTACCGTCTCCCAAATAGATTGTTTTCAGTGACTTTTGGGACTTTTAGGGGTTGCATCCCCATCATTTATCAGAGGTGGCAGCTGAGGACTTTGGTCATGAACATGGGCTGCTGCACATTCTCGGGGCCTTGGGATGTTGGTCAGGGCCCCCTGAGGGTGTGCGTACAACTCAAAGGGTCTTGGGAGTGTCACCTCGGCTCCAGGGTTGGCTGCTTTGGACCGCTGGCTGTCTTCTAGCCCTGCCTGACCCATAGCAGTTTGCTTGCTTTTCGCTCCCTGCCCTGCTCCCCAATTCCCAGTAGGGGCCAGTAGGTTCTCCCCAGTGGGGAGTGGAGCCCTGGGTGGGTCAGAGCCCGTTGGCTATACCACTGCATCTGTCCGCCCATCTCAGCCCCTGAGCTCGTCTGTGGTACCTGGTCCAGACTGGAGTCCCCGTGCCCGTGCTTTTGTAACACTGCTGCCTTCCCAGGTGGCGAGTGGGTCATTGCAGCGGCGGCACGGATGGCGGTGTCTGTCTTGCCCGCTTCACCGCAGCTGAGTGTCGGGGCGGGCCCACTTCCTGGCCAGTGAAGAGAACGGGTGGTCGTCCTCTGGGTAGAACTTGCTTCATTCCTGTCCTGCCCCAGCGGAGAGAATTCACCCTTTTACGGCGCAGAACTATCGCCAGAGTGGATCCACCCCAACCCAGGCACCAAGTCCTGTCAGACCTCCTTCCTTCTTACCTCTTTTTAAAACATCTGCTGGGGCGGTGGGCACGTTCTGTCAAGCATCTGAAGGTTAAGCTCCCGGCCCCACCCTGCAGCATCACAGTCCTTGGTTACCAGAGGTTTGGGCTGCGTCCAGGTAGCCACCCACGGGGGCTCGGCTCATCCTGGTTTACTCAGCTTAGTCAGTGGAAACTCAGTGCATTGGTGGGACACCTTCAGGTGTGTCTCTTAGCAGAAGTCTTACTAGGCATCTAGGGGCTAGTTTTCAGCCCCCCTCTCCTCTACTGCCACCCTGAGATGGCTGAGGTATAAGGGAAGGAGGCCACATGGGTGGGTGTAGAAACCTACCAGACCCCCTGCCCCGTCCCTCCCATGGTGTCCTGGGGGGCCTGTTGGGAAGTATACCTGGGTACAGGTTACTCTGCACTTTGGAAACCCAAAGCCATGACTTGCTCTCAGGAATTAAAGTTTCTTCACAGTCATTGCCGGTCCACTGCACTAGACTGTTCTGGAAGCATTTTACCATAAGCAGTGTGGCCTTGTCCCCTCAATTTCAAGGGAAATGGAGCCCAAGGAAGTCACTTGTCCCTGAGCAGGGAGAAAAGGTTTTGTGTATCTCTGCCCTCAACTCGTGATCTCTGTGCCTGGGGGCCTCTCCCTGTTTGCCTGTGTAGCCTTTGTGAGAGGTGTGAACACTGCCTGTCTTTCTCCCATCTTGTAGTGCGACTGGCTCAACAGTTACCACCTGACCTGCAGGGAAGTGATTGGGAAGGAGCTGCAGAAGCAGGGCCGCCAGGAAGCTCTCGAGTGGCTCATCAGGGAGACGCAGCCCATCTCCAAGCAGCACTAATGCCTCATGATTTTTGTTTTTGTAAAACGCTCTGGGGAAGGGAAGAAACCTGGCAGATCCCTGACATCTGTCCCCTTTCCTCTCCTTCCTTACTTCCCCTTTTTACTTTGAGATTCTAAGAAGGACTGAAAATCTTCTTATCCTCTTTGATATTTTCTTGCAAACACTCAATCTTTTATGATTTTTTTAATTGTTGAGAACTAGCCAAGAATAAAATAGCTGCACCAGAAGGAGGGTCCCTGCAAAGCGGAACACTCGAGCAGGGGAGATGCCCTGAGCAGCCACAGGGAGTTCTCTGGCCAGTGATGGTGAAACACTGAGTTGACACTGATGGTCAAGTTCCAGGTGCTAGTACATTATTCATGATCACCTTGATTCATGAGACTGTATTTATGATCAGTGAATAAAATGTCCGAATGTGCTTTGTCTCAGCCGTGTCTTTCCTCTCAGCACTGTCTACACCGCATCTTAGGGGAGCTCATCTCCAGGGCTGGTGGCCTTTGGGGGAGACATTGTCTAGACAGAAGGTCCCCTTTGAGGAGAGATCCCTGGCCTCCCCACATATTGTCTGGCTTAATTGGAAAGCCTTTTTCTTTTCTCTGGAAAACTTAATATTTGGTGAGTATAATGTTGGTCCACCCTGTGTTACATGTTGTGTGTTCTCCCCTTGCCCCCCACCATGGTACCATAGCACCACAGCCCTCATGTCTCCTCACTCGTACATAGCGCTCTGTGGCAAGTGCCTGCGACTCCCCATCCATGGGGACTTTCACACTTGGGACAGTCCCAAAGATCTGATGTCCCTGTGACCTCAGACCATCGTGGTTGGGTATGGGAGAACAGACTTCCTCAGCCCTTGGCTGGGATGTCTGAGGTGTGGTCTATACTGTCTCATGCAGCTGCTCAGTGGGATGGAGCCCCATTGCCCACCATGGTTAACTTGTTACAGAACACACCTTTACTTTCTTCCTTTCCTTCTGTGTTTCACTTCCCCTTTTTTCCCACCGGCATTTCTTAGGGCCATCCCCCAATAAACCAATTGCATATAAATCCTTGTCTTAGGGCCTGCTTTTTTTTTTTTTAAAGATTTATTTTTATTTATTTATTTGACAGAGAGATCATTAGGCAGAGAGGCAGGCAGAGAGAGAGGGGGAAGCAGGCTCCCTGCCCAGCAGAGAGCCTGATGCGGGACTTGATCCCAGGATCCTGAGATCATGACCTGAGCCAAAGGCAGAGGCTTAACCCACTGAGCCACCAGGTGCCCTGGGCCTGCTTTTTTTAAGGAACCCACCCTAAGACATAACCTGGAGATAACAGCTACTAATCTGCTATATATTTTCTCCAGTTTCTTTCTTTGTGTTAAGTGTTCAGTAACATATAGAGCAAGTATATGTGCGTAAATGAGTATGTATGCAGAAACTGATACAACATTGTGTGTCAATTATATGTCAATGAAAAAAAGTGAAAAAAAATTAGAGATAACTGCTTCCAGTCTGAATTTAACACTGAACATCAGAAATGGAAAGGTATTTGACTGAATTGATAGCATTATATACATACAATGTAAATCTAGTTTTAATCTATTAGAAAATTCACATTGTGTTTGGTTTGATGGATTAATTAGTAACTTTAAAAGTATGTCTTCCTCTTCTCTACTGCCAAGATGGAATGATCAGTTCAAAACTCAGATGTCAGATCTCTGAAACTGAGGGAAATTTGAAAGATACATGAGTATTTTCCATTTTTGGATTTATGGTTTTAATATCTGAAAAATGTTGTAATTAAATAACCTCCTTAATCATAAAAGAGAAAGATGTATATGTACATACACAGCACATGCATATCACATGCACACACACGTCATGCATACACACACATTGGGTCATGCTATTCATACTTACCAATATGCTTTCTAACTTGGCAGTATGTCCGAGTTATTTTTTTATCTTGGTGCGTGTGGATTTGACTAGTTTTGATATTTAATTGTGTGGCTAGTTCTTTTTTAAACTAGTCTCATTTAATCTTAAACCATATCTTGGATTTGGATCGCTTTGAAAGATGAATAAATAAAAGCATATTTCATCCATCCACCAAAGAAAGCATGGTTGGCTACGTCCGCTACTTTGCAGCTGGGGAAGCAGAAAATGACGTGAGCTAATCTATTTTTACCACTCAGAACCACGGTGTCAGCAGGGAAGTTTTCACCGATATGATGAACCTTAAGTGACAGAGTGCCTTAAAACTCTTGCCAGCATTTCCTTTGTCCCTCTTATTTTCTCTGAAGGCTCTTTGGTTCCAACTTGCTGTGTGGGAGGAAGCATGCTATATGGCTGGTTCTGAGGTTGTATTTGTGATGTGGACCCAATAACAGGACTATCTTGATCCCCCAGAGATGATTCTTGAATGTGTTTATTTAACATTTGCTCCTATTTCTGTGTCCCATAGGATTGTTCTTTTTTTTTTTTTTTAAGATTTTATTTATTTGACAGACAGAGATCACAAGTAGGCAGAGAGGCAGGCAGAGAGAGAGGAGGAAGCAGGCTCCCTGCTGAGCAGAGAGCCCGATGCAGGGCTTGATCCCAGGACCCTGAGATCATGACCTGAGCCGAAGGCAGCGGCTTAACCCACTGAGCCACCCAGGCGCCCCCCATAGGATTGTTCTTAAAAGAAGTTTCTCCTTCAATGACAGGATGTATTAATCATTTTTGTCCTCCATCATGCTTCTAAAAGTTAGAAGACCCCCTGTTCTGACTCAGACCATGATCTCCTCTGCTCCCCCAGAGGGTTTCTTCTCTCAGAAAACGGGGAGCTGTGGATTGCAGTAGACTTGGAGTTCAAGCAGACTGTAATTCAAGTGTGACAGCAAGGCCCCTGTTTGTTCCTCAGGCTGATAAGCCTGTCGCTTCCCAAGGCAGGCTTAGAGCAAAGTTTGATTCAATGGGCTCAAGCCCAAGGAGCAAAGGTTTCTGGTCCTGGGTGCCTGGAGCTTCCTGCCTGGATCTGCATGTCATGGTCTGAAGTCCAAGAGACAAAGTGGGCATAGCTGATCCCAGAAAGACGGAGAACTGGAATAAAACTGCAGTGTGCAAGTCCTCAGAGGGAAGATGAGATACAGGAGAATCAAAAGACTTTACTTTTAAATAAATGATTAAAAAAAAAAAAGGTTGAATGTAAAAACAGGCAGTATGCTAAATTTATGGACTAAGTCCAGGGAAGTTGATTTTCTTTTTCTTTTTTTACCTTTTTTTTTTTTCATTAGCATATATTATTTGCTTCAGGGGTACAGGTCTGTGAATCATCAGTCTTACCCAATTCACAGCACTCACCACAGCATATACCCTCCCTAATGTCCGTCATCCAGTGACCACCCCCTGCCCCAGCAACCCTCAGTTTGTTTCCTGAGGTTAAGAATCTCTTATGGTTTGTCTCCCTGCCTGGTCCCATCTTGTTTCATTTTTCCCTCCCTACCCCCCACAGCTCCCTTCCCTGCCTCTCAGATTCCTTGTATCAGACAGATCATATGATAATTGTCTTTCTCTGATTGACTTATTTTCACTTAGCATAATACCCTCTAGTTCCATCCATATCTTTGCAAATGGCCAGATTTTGTTTTTGGGGTTTTTTTTTTTTTTGGTGGCTGCATAGTATTCCACTATATTTATATACCACATCATCTTTATCCATTCATCTGTTGGTGGACATTTAGGTTCTTTCCATAGTTGGCTATTGTGGACATTGCTGCTATAAACATTCAGGTAGCATGTGCCCCTTCGGAGCCCTACATTTCTGTCTTTAGGGTAAACACCCAGTAGTGTGATTGCTGCTTCATAGGGGAGCTGTATTTTCAACTTTTTGAGGAACCTCCATGCTGTTTTCCAGAGTGGTTGCACCAGCTTGCATTCCCACCAACAGTGTAGGAGAGTTCCCCTTTCTCCACATCCTCACCAGCATCTGTCATTCTGTGACTTGGTAATTTTAGCCATTCTGACTGGTGTCAGGTGGTATCTCATTGTGGTTTTGATTTTTATTTCCCTGATGCCGAGTGATGTGGAGCATTTTTTCATGTATCTGTTGGCCATCTGGATGTCGTCTTTGCAGAAATGTCTGTTCGTATCTTCTGCCCATTTCTTGATTGGATTCTTTGTTCTTGGGTGTTGAGTTTGATAAGTTCTTTATAGATTTTGGATACTAGCCCTTTATCTGCTTTGTCATTTGCAGATATCTTCTCCCATTCTTTTGGCTGTCTTTTGGTTTTGTTGACTGTTGCCTTTGCTGTGCAAAAGCTTTTGATGTTGGTGAAGTCCCAATAGTTTATTTTTGCCCTTGTTTCCCTTGCCTTTGGCGATGTTTCTAGGAAGAAGTTGCTGCAGCTGAGGTCGAAGAGGTTGCTGCCTGTGTTCTCCTCAAGGATTTTGATGGATTCCTGTCTCACATTGAGGTCTTTCATCCATTTTGAGTCTATTTTTGTGTGTGGTGTAAGAAAATGGTCCAGTTTAATTCTTCTGCATGTGGCTGTCCAATTTTCCCAGCACCATTTGTTGAAGAGACTGTCTTTTTTCCATTGGACAGTCTTTCCTGCTTTGTCGAAGATTAGTTGGACCATAGAGTTGAGGGTTTATTTCTGGGCTCTCTATTCTGTTCCATTGATCTGTATGTCTGTTTTTGTGCCAGTACCATACTGTCTTGATGATGACAGCTTTGTAATAGAGCTTGAAGTCTGGAATTGTGATGCTGCCAACTTTGGTTTTCTTTTTCAACATTCCTCTGGCTATTCGGGGTCTTTACTGGTTCCATATAAATTTTAGGAGTATTTGTTCCATTTCTTTTTTTTTTTTTAAGATTTTATTTTTATTTATTTTGTCAGGGACAGAGGGAGAGAGAGAGAGCGAGCACAGGCAGACAGAGAAGCAGCAGACAGAGAAGCAGGCAGAGGCAGAGGGAGAAGCAGGCTCCCTGCTGAGCAAGGAACCCAATGTGGGACTCAATCCCAGGACGCTGGGATCATGACCTGAGCCGAAGGCAGCCGCTTAACCAACTGAGCCACCAGGCGTCCCTGTTCCATTTCTTTTGAAAAAAAAAAAAAAAAATTGATGGTATTTTGATAGGGATTGTATTACATAATGTTTAATTGTGTAGATTGCTCTTTAGGTAGCATAGACATTTTCACAATATTTGTTCTTCCAACCCATGAGCATAGAATGTTTTTCCATTTCTTTGTGTCTTCCTCAGTTTATTTCATGAGTACTTTATAGTTTTCTGAGTACAGATTCTTTGTCTCTTTGGTTATGTTTATTCCTAGGTATCTTATGGTTTTGGGTGCAATTGTAAATGGGACCAACTCCTCTTTTTCCTGTCTTACTGTTGGTGTATAGAAATGCAACTGATTTCTGTGCATTGATTTTATATCCTGACACTTTACTGTATTCCTGTATGAGATCTAGGAGTTTTGGAGTGGAGTCTTTTGGGTTTTTCACATAAAGTATCATTCATCTGCAAAGAGTGAGAGTTTGACTTCTTTGCCGATTCAGATGCCTTCAATTTCTTTTTGTTGTCCGATTGTCGAGGCTACGACTTCTAGTACAATGTTGAATACAATGGTGATAGTGGACATCCCTGTCATGTTCCTGACCTTAGGGAAAAAGCTCTCAGTTTTTCCCCATTGAGGATAATATTTGCTGTGGGTTTTTCATAGATGGCTTTGGTGATATTGGGGTATGTACTCTCTGTCCCAACACTGTGAAGAGTTTTGATCAAGAAAGGGTTCTGTACTTTGTCAAATGCTTTTTAAGCATCTATTGAGAGTATCATATGGTTCTTGTTCTTTCTTTCGTTAATGTATTGCATCACATTGGTTGATTTGTGGATGTTGAGCCAAGCTTGCAGTCCAGGAATAAATCGCACTTGGTCGTGGTGAATAATCCTTTTAACGTACTGTTGGATCCTTTTGGCCAGTATTTTGATGAGAATTTTTGCATCCATGTCCATCAAGGATATTGGTCTGTAATTCTTTTTGATGGAGGGTCTTTGTCTGGTTTTGGGATCAAACTAATGCTGGCCTCATAAAGCGAGTTTGGAAGTTTTCCTTCCATTTCTATTTTGGGAACAGTTTCGGGAGAATAAGTATCAATTCTTCTTTAAATGTTTGGTAGAATTCCCCTGGGAGGCTGTCTGGCCCTGGGCTCTTGTTTGTTGGGAAATTTTTGATGACTGCTTTAATCTCCCTACTGGTTATGGGTCTGTTCAGGTTTTCTATTTGATTTTAGTAGTTTCTGTGTCTCTAGGAATGCATCCATTTCTTCCAGATTATCAAATTTGCTGGTGTATAGTTGCTCATAATATGTTCTTACAATGGTTTGTATTTCTTTGGTGTTGGTTGTGATCTCTCTTCTTTCATTCATGATTTTATTTATTTGGGTCCTTTCTGTTCTCTTTTTAATAAGTCTGGCTAGGGGTTTATCAATCTTATTATTTCTTTCAAGGAACAAACTCCTAGTTTCATTGATTTATTCTACTGTTCTTTTGGTTTCTATCTCATTGATTTCTGCTCTGATCTTTATTATTTAACTTCTCTTGCTGGGTTTAGGCTTTCTTTGCTGTTCTTTCTCCAGCTCCTTTAGGTGTAGGGTTTGGTTGTTTACTTGGAACTTTTCTTGTTTCTTAAGAAAGGCTTGTATTGCTATATACTTTCCTCTCCTTCGCTGTGTTCCAAAGATTTTGAACAGTTGTGCTTTCATTTTCATTTGTTTCCCCGAATTTTTTCAATTCTTTAATTTCCTGGTTGACCCATTCATTCTTTAGTAGGATGCTCTTTAGCCTCCATGTATTTGAGTTCTTTCCAACTTTCCTCTTGTGGCCAAGTTCTCATTTCAAAGCATTTTGGTCTGAGAATATGCAGAGAATGATCCCAATCTTTTGGTACCAGTTGAGACCTGATTTGTGACCCAGGATGTGATCTATTCTGGAGAATGTTCCATGTGTACTAGAGAAGAATGTGTGTTCTGTTGCTTTAGGATGGAATGTTCTGAATATATCTGTGATATCCAACTGCTCCAGTGTGCCATTTAAGGCCTTTATTTCCTTATTGATCTTTTGCTTAGATGATCTGCCCATTTCAGTGAGGGGGGCGGTTAAAGTCCCCTACTATTGTATTATTGTTGATGTGTTTCTTTGATTTTGTTACTTTTTAAAAAGATTTTATTTACTTATTTGACAGATCACAAGTAGGCAGAGAGGCAGGCGTAGAGAAAAGGGGAAGCTGGGAGAGCCCGATGCGGGACTTGATACCAGGACCCAGAGCAGTCCCAGGACTCTGAGACCATGACCTGAGCTGAAGGCAGAGGCCTAATCCACTGAGCCCCCAGGTGCCCCTGATTTCTTTATTAATTGGTTCATATAATTGGCTGCACTCATGTTAGGGGCATAGATATTTAAAATTGTTAGATCTTCTTGTTGGAGAGACCATTTAAGTCTGATATAGTGTCCTTCCTCATCTCTTATCAGAGTCTTTGGCTTAAAATCTAATTTATCTCATATAAGGATTACCACTCCAGCTTTCTTTTGATGACCATTAACATGGTAAATTGTTTTCCACCCCCTCACTTTAAATCTGAAGGTTTCTTTGCCTCTGCAATGAGTTTCTTGCAGACAGCATATTGATGGGTCTTGCTTTTTTATCCATTCTGATACCCTGTGTTTTTTGATTGGGGCATTTAGACCATTTACATTCAGGGCAACTATTGAAAGATACAAATTCAATGCCATTGTATTGCCTTTTAGGTGACTCTTAATGTATATTGTCTCTGTTCTTTTCTGGTCTGTTACTTTTAGGCTCTCTCTTTGCTTAGAGGACCCTTTCAATATTTCCTGTAGGGCTGGTTTGGTGTTTGCAAATTCTTTTAGTTTTTGTTTGTCCTGGAAGCTTTCTAACTCTCCTTCTATTTTCAATGAGCCTAGCTAGATATACTATTTTTGGCTGCATATTTTTCTTGTTTAGTGCTCTGAATGTATCATGCCAGTCCTTTCTGGCCTGCCAGGTTTCTGTGGGTAGGTCTGCTGCAAATCTAATATTTCTGCCATTGTGTGTTACAGACCTCTTATCCTGAGCTGCTTTCAGGATTTTCTCTTTGTCACTGAGACTTGTTTGATGATGGGGTGTGACCTATTTTTATTGATTTTGAGGGGGCTCTTTGTGCCTCCTGGATTTTGATGCTTGTTCCCTTCACCAAATTAGGGAAATTCTCTGCTATAATTTGCTCCAATATACCTTCTTGCCCCCAACCTCCTTTCTTCTTCTTCTGGGATCCCAATTATTCTAATGTTGTTTCGTCTTATGGTATCACTTATCTCTTGAATTCTCCCCTTGTGGACCAGTAGCTGTTTATCTGTCTTTTTCTCAGTTTCTTTATTCTCCATCATTTGGTCTTCTATATCACTAATTCTTTCTTCTGCCTCATTTATCCAAGCAGTAGGAGCCTCCATTTTTAATTGCACCTCATTAATAGCTTTTTTGATTTCAACTTGGTTAGATTTTAGTTCTTTTATTTCTCCAGAAAGGGATTTTATTTCTCCAGGAAGGGATTCTCTAGTATCTTCCATGCTTTTTTTTTTCAGCCCAGGTAGCACTTTGATAATCATCATCATGAACTCTTAGATCTGACATCTTAGTAGTGTCCATATTGATTAGGTCCCTAGCAGTTGGTACTGCCTCTTGTTCTATTTTTGAGGCGAGTCTTTCCACCTTGTCATTTTATCCAGATAAGAATATATGAATGAGAGAACAAAGTACTAAAAGGGTAGCTACAACCCCAGAAAAATATACACTAACCAAATTGGACGAGACCCCAAACTGGGGCGGGGGGTGGGGGGAGAAGAAAGGAGAAAACAGAACGAAACTGTTAGACTGGTGAATAGAACAGAGCCACACACTTGATTTTGGGTGCATTTTGGTCTGTTAGAAGAAACTGCCTCCCAAAATTTTAAGAAAGAAAAAACTTATATACAAAAATAAGGGTAAACACAATATAGGGATGGAATATGAATGTAAAGGTGAAAATTAAAAAAAAGATTCTAAAAAAGGAATTGATAAGAAGCTGGTTGATAAAAGAAAAAAGAAAAAAAAAAAGAATGATCAGGCTGGAGACTAGAACAAAGCCATGCACTAAGTTTAGAGTATATTTTGATCTGTTAGAAGAAATTGTATCCCCCCCCCCAAAAAAAAATCACCTATATGTATACAAAAAATTAGGCTAAATACAATAAAGGGATAGAATATGACTGTAACAATGAAAATTAAAAAAAGATTTTTAAAAGGTATTGATAAGATAGAATAGTTAAAAAATGTTAAAATAGGAAAGAGGAAAAATTTAAAAAGGAGAATAAGAAAAAAATAAAATTAAAAAAATTTAACTTTGAAAGACTAAAGAATCATGGGAAAAAAGCCATGAATTCTCTGTGTTGCTTTCGCCTCCTCTGGAGTTCTGCTGTTCTCCTTGATCAGTGAACTTGGTCTTGGCTGGATAATTTTGCTAATCTTCCTGGGGAATTGGCCTGTTGCGGTGATTCTCAAATGTCCTTGCTGGAGGCATACTTGCACTGCCCTTGCCAGGTGGCTGGGCTAAGTAATCTGCTCGGTTTGCTCTCGGGAGCTTTTTGTTCCCTGAACACTTTCCGTACCGCTTTGGAGGACGGGAATGAAAATGGCGGCTTCCCAATCTCCGGCCTGGAGTTGCTGAGAGCTCGGGGTCCCACTCAGTGTGCTTTCAGAGAAAAGGGGTCAGTCACTCCCGTCTCCCTGGTCTCCAGCTGTGCTCCGAGCTCACCCGGACTGTGACTGAGCGTTTCCAGCTCTGGCGCACAGCCCTGTTTGGAGTCTCCAAACCCAGCAGATTCCTGCCACGCTGTTCCTCCCGGTGGAGGAAGGTGAGTCTCCCTGGATCTGCCACTTGTAGGGTCCTTGCTCGAAGATCAGTGGTCGGACTGTGTCTTGGATCGTGGTTTAAGGTAACCCCGAGCTGAGAGCTCACTCCTCGGCACCGTGTCAGTAGTGAGCTTCCCCGCTCTGATACCTGGGAGCTCTGCTGCACTCAGACACCTGCCATCTTTCTGTGACCCCTTGGGTCCTGAGACCATGCTGTCTCTGTGAGGGCTTCACCCCTGCTTACCCTCTGGAGCGATGGCCCTCAGAGGAGCAGACTTCAAAAAGTTCCGATTTTTTGCTCCACGCCTTGCCGGGAGCCAGCCCCTCCCCCGTGGTCTATCTTCCCGTCCCTTCGGATTCACTTCTCCGCACATCCTACCTTCCAGAAAGTGGTCGCTTTTCTATTCCTAGAATTGCTGCTCTTCTTCTCTTCGATCTCCTGTTGAGTTTGTAGGTGTTCAGAATGATTTGACAACTATCTAGCTGAACTCCTGGGCCCCAATGATACTAGTTCTAGTCCTCTGCCATCTTGCTCCAGATACCTGATTTTCTCGCTCAGTTTATCCCTTGGTGAAGTTTAATGTACAAGGTAGAGAGGATTCCAGGAAGGCTACAGATGTGGGGTCCACACTACCGACACTGCATCAGGGGCTGACTTCCCACTGGTCAAATAAGTCCGTCTGTCTCCCATGCATGGTGTGAGGGGCCTGCCCACCACCAGCCCTCATTGCTGATCCAGCCTGAGAGCCTGTCCTGGCACTGGCTGCCCAGCACTGAGATAGGAGTGGGTAGTTGTGCAAGGAGGCAAGATTGTACCTGTGAGCCATGGAGGATGTTTTGCCGTCTTGTTTCCCCAGAGCTGGGGGATTCATGCCAGCAAGGATGTGAGGAGTGGATGAGAAGCACTTTGTGACACATTTCATGCAGGAGCTTGAAAGAGTACTTTTGGCTCCGAGGGGAGATGCAGAGGGGCAGGGAAGGGCTTGGCAGGTAGAGCCCATACTGTGGTTGCTAGGTGTGAAAGTATTTGGAGTACAGAGTCAGGATTAAATACACAGTGTCCATGTTTAAAAACAAAAGTGCAGATTTTGGCAAGGTGATAGTAGTTGTAGTTTTTGGATCTCCCCAAATCACGCCGTGAAAATGGGGTTTTGCTGGGATAGCAAAACTCAAGCTCATGGAGGAGGTCTATACCAGTTAAAGGTGACAAGTATCCACAGAAGCCCTTAATCTGAGCATGTCATCAGCATCTGTGTGGGACGAAGCTGAAGGTCTAGTGGACCCAGGAACCCCCAAATAACCCTCAGGAAGTTGAAATCTCCGTGAGCCAACTTGAGAGCAACCCTTGGAACTGGGGGGTAGTTTGCACACTCCAGTAGGTGAGCAGGAGGGATTTGCGGTAAGGCTCCTGGGGCTGGAGTGGTTGGTGTCCCAGAAATGCCTAGGACAGAGTCCCACACTGAGGAGAAGCTGCTGGGGATGGGATCCCAAAGGAAGCAAGCGCTGGGGCAGGAGAGACAAAGGAAAGACTCCTCTCTCCCTCCATCCAGAGGGAACAGAGCCAGGACTTTGCAAGGAAGTGCTGTATTTTTAAACACATCACAAAGTCGACAGCAAAGGGGGCTCTAGAGCCCTGAATAAAACTACCTTAGTTCAAGCTTCTCTTCCAGAAGAATGAATGTCACCTATAAATGGGCAACAGAAGAAAAGATTGAGGTAACGTGCTGTTGCAAGCCTAAAAATAATGCACAGAATGACCTGCCTACAGTGAAATCACACCATCAAGACATGCCTATAAAAAAATGACAACAATGTTTCAAAAAGGTATCTATAGATTTAAGAATAACATGCAAGAACAACATAAAACAAAACTAGAAAAGATGGGAAATTGGGAACTCAGGAAAGAATTAGAAAAAGGAAGCATTTTAAATAGGAAGGAAAAACCAGAAGGAGCACAGGAGTGAATCAGTGTGACAATGTTTGAAAATCAATAGAAGATAAATAGAGGAAAATAAAAAATAAAACCAAAATGAATAAAAAGGATTTAAGAGAAAGTGGCAGTTATAAAAGATAGGCAAAAGTTTTAACATTTATGCAATAGGTTTCCCCAAAGAAGAAAACTAAAGCAAGGAAATAGAACAGAAATTAAAAACTATAATTTTAAAAAACATTCCCAGGATTACAAAAAACCCAAAAAGTTTGAAATTATGCATTGCAGGAGAACACCCCCAGACTGAATAAATAGACCCAGAATGACCAACAGGACATATTGTAATAAAGTTACCATACTTTATTATTATTATTTTTAAAAGTTACCATACTTTAAAGAAAACGAGTATGTCCTTTAGTATTCAAACAAATGATCCAGTAACTAACAGTAGGAAAAATATGGGATTGCCATCCAGAATTGTGCACAGCAACATTTTAGGTCAGAAGGAACATGGGGTTGTGGTGACTGGGGTGTGCATTATAATTCATTGAGCCCCCACATTTGTGTCATGTCTTTTTGTGTGTCTGGTGTGAAGGAGGCAGGAGGTGCCTGCCTGTAGCTCGCATGACCTGTGATAAGGTGGGCTCACAAGAGAAGCGTTAAAATGTGATCGTATTTTCATTTTATTACTTTTTAATGTGATTTTAAAGAGGAGCTGAAACTGTGTGTGTGTGTGTGTGTGAGAGAGAGAGAGAGAGAGAGAGACAGTCTCCATTTTTGAACATCCACAACCGACTTCACATAAAACAAAAAACAAAAACATATGTGGGTCAAACACACACGTGGGACCTGAATTTGGTTCCTGGGTGGCTGTGGTGTCTCCTCGTTGGACTGTCAGTTCCGGGACAGGCCTCGAGGCCTGGTGACTGGGGTCCGGCAGCACCCGGACACCGGGGGCTCCTGTAGCCCCGTCCACTCTCTCTGAAAGGAGAGGCTGCAAAAGACACACCGGGTCACATGGTGGAGGGGCTCTTTCTCATTGTTAGTGTGGACTCTAACATCTTCTCATTTTTGTTATTTTATTATTATTTTTATTTTATTTATTTATTTTTTTAAGATTTTTATTTATTTATTTATTTGACAGAGAGAGAGATCACAAGTAGACAGAGAGGCAGGCAGAGAGAGAGAGAGAGAGAGAGGGAAGCAGGCTCCCCGCCGAGCAGAGAGCCCGACGCGGGACTCGATCCCAGGACCCCGAGACCATGACCCGAGCCGAAGGCAGCGGCTTAACCCACTGAGCCACCCAGGCTCCCTTATTATTATTTTTAAAGAGGTGATAGGGACCACAGGAGGAAATAGGTCAGATGGAAGGCCCACACCGATTTGGGTCTCCTGGCTCTCCAGCCAGAACTTTCCACCGAGGAGAGCTGCTTGCCCAACACCCAACCTCTAGCAGGTACAGCCACTGGCTCCAGCCTCCCCGCAGGGGGTCCCCTCCTGTCCTTCTAATTCCTTCCCTTCTTCAGAGTCTCTGTGAAGTCTCTGAAAGTCACTGCTCTAAATTTCTGTTACATTTACTTTCTTCACAAACAGTAGTGGATATTCCCTTCTTAAAACCAAACATTGCCCACATCTCTCCAAGTAGACTTGTAGCTCGTTGGGGTCCAACACCAGCTATTTCCAGGACTGGGCACACAGTAGGTACTCAGTGAATATTTGGACGACATCCCAAACATGTTAACAGAGTGAATCACGGGAGTGAATTGAATTCAGTCCCACCTCTTAAGAGCTAGTGTGGGGCAAATTACATATCTTCTCTGGCCTCATCCTCGTCTGTAAATGGGGACGATACGGTATTTACTGTTAGCACATTTGTGAGGGTTATGTGAAAAATTGTGCACAAAACTCTTAGCCTACTGCTAGACAGGTAAAGTAGTAAGTAGTCAATTAGCTGGGACACCTATATTTTTAAGCAGAAGGTGAGGTGCTCTTTTTGAATTTTCTGCTTATTCCCCCTATTTCCTCTTTCTCATATCATTATTGTAAAAAATAAACTTTATTGTTTAGAATGGTTTCAGATTTATGGTGACGATAGTATAGGGAGTTCCTTTACACCATGTCCCTGGTTCCTCTGTTACAGCATCTTTCATGTTATGGTACATTTGTTACAATTAATGGACTGATGTTGGTGTTCATTAGTAACTACAGATCATAATTTACTCAGATTTCCTTAGTTTTCACCTAATGTCTTTTTTTCTGTTCCAGGGTCCCATTCAGGATATCACATTCCATTTTTTGGTCATATCTCCTGAGGCTCTTTTTATCTGTGTTTCTTGGACTTTCTTTGTTTTGGGTGACGTTGGCAGTTTTGAGGAGTACTGTAGAATGTCCCTCGATTGGTATTTTTCGCATGACTAGACTGTGGTTATGGGTTTGGGGAGGAAAACCACAGAGATAAAGGGTCAATTTTGCTGCATCATATCAAGGTACAGACTTAGAACCTGACTTTCCCATTGCTGTTGACCATGGTCCTTGGGCTGTGGTGGTGTTTGTCAGGTTTTTCCACTGTAGTTACTCTTTTAATCTCCCATTTCCACACTGTCCTCTGGAAGGAAGTTACTATGTGTAGCCTACTAAGCTGTGCTCAATTTTCTCGAGGGTGGTCTATCTAAATCAATTATTTGGAATTCTGCATAGATTTGTTTCTTTTCTCACATTTTTTTTGATCATTTCATATCCAAATTGACTTATGCTTTAGTTTATAATTAATACTACTGCTCAAATTGTTCCATCTTTGGTCATAGGGAACTCTTTCAGTTGGCTCCTTTGTCTTTTTGATACACTCCCGTAATATGTGTGTGTGTGTGTGTGTGTGTGTGTGTGTGTGTGTGTGTGTGTGTGTTAAGCATGTTCTTATTTTCTGGCACTCCAAGAAGCCCCAGCCTCATCTTATATATTTCTTGTCTCAGTTCTAGAATCAGCCATTTCTCCAAGGAGCCCTAGTTCCTTTTATTGGAGAAAGGTATTTAAAATTATCATCTTGGGGGTGCCTGGGTGGCTCAGTGGGTTAAAGCCTCTGCTTTTGGCTTGGGTCATGATCCCAGACTCCTGGGATCGAGCCCCATATTGGGCTCGATCCCAGACGCCTGGGATCGAGCCCCACATTGGGCTCTCTGCTTGTCAGGGAGCCTGCCTCCTCTCTCTCTCTGCCTGCCTCTCTGCCTACTTGTGATTTCTGTCTGTCAAATAAATAAATAAAATACTTTAAAAAATTACCATCTGGGCAGTAGATGGGTTCTTTGCTACTGGACTGTCATTGTTTGGAGGCCTTTCCAGCTAAGAGCAGGGAAATGTATGTATGTACACTAAGCCATCTCTGTCTATCATCTCTCTATCTGTCATCCATTTACCTATCAATTTCTACATGTAACCATTTGTGTCTGTATTAAGCTAGATGTGAGCTTGTACTGATGTCTCCAGCTCTAATCCATGATTCTTAAAGCCCCTCCCCCCTTATCTGGAACCTCCTACTCCATTTGCCTAACTTGAATTCTGATGTGCATGTGTGGCAGTATTAGGATGGTGAGCCTGTGCCACAGTGGGAAGAACTTTTATCAACTCGAGTACACTGTTTATGTGCTTGCCTTGTGCTTTGGTTTGCAGACATCACTCATTTCCAAAGTGACTTAAGTCAGCACCCTCCCCCCCCTCCCTTCAGAACACTTGTTTCCCACATTTGAATACAGTTAAAGTGTCTTGTCACAGTCTGTGTTCCAACCTGGCGTTCTCCCAACCTCTAAATGATTTTTCCCAAGAGTGGAGTAAGCTTCACTCTTGGTGCTGTGCGGATCATTGGGTGTCGGAGCATGCGTAGTGTTACGTATCCACACCTTCGGCGTCGTGCGGTATAGCTTCACCACCCTTGAAAAGTCCCCTGGGCTTCACCTATTCGGACTACCCACCTCTTGCGCATTTGGCTGGCACCCATTGATCCGTCACTGTCTCTGGAATGTTGCCTTTTCTAGAAGATCATATAATTGGACGATACAGTATGTAGAGTCTTTCAGACTGACTTCTCTTAGCAATATGTAGCTTTATCCATGACTTTTTATGACTTCATAGCTTATTTCTTATTTCTTTATATCCCCGAATAATATTCGATCACGTAGATACTCCAGTTTATTCATACATTCATCTACTGGAAGACGTCTTTTTTATCATAACAATTGGAAAGGACTGTAAGCGTGGACTAACAGGAGGGCCTCCGCGGCCCTCCCGTGTTCTGCCAGCAGATGGCAGTGCGGTTCTTCAGAGAGCCGGGCCGGGACGTGCGTGGGACTCTAGGGGCTGGGAAAGACCTGCGGAGAACCCTCCCTTGCTCACGGGGCTGCCACTCGGTGTCCTCTGAGGGATCACTGTACCCAGCCCGTGTCTGTAGGCAGGAATGTCGGGAGAGTTCAGTTAACAAAGAAGGACTGAAATGCCAGCTCTGGTGGGCCCCTCAGCTGGGTGTGATGGTCGCGGAGAGGTGCACCCGGCGGGGCCTCTCACAGAGCAGGTGCATTCAGGCAGACACGTGTCGCCGGGTGACTACCACACAGGGGTTTATGGTGTAAGTGGGGCCTGCAGGAGGTTTCTGCAGAACCTCTCTAAGGCACCCCCTGCAGTGCTCCGGCCCATTGGCATTTGGGTGCTTGCCTCAGAACGTCCCAGCTCTGGGAGCCCATCCGGCTAAGTAAGACAGCGACTGCTCTGCTTCACCGTGCCAGATGCTAGACAGTCACCACAGCTTTGCTCTCCCGACCTTTCTTTTTTTTTTTAAAAGACTTAATTTTTTTTTTTTTTTTAAAGATTGATTTGTCAGAGAGGGAGAGAGAGAGCATGAACGGGCAAACATCAGGCAGAGAGAGAAGTAGGCTCGGGGCCGAGCAAGGAGCCCGGTACAGACTTGACCCCAGGACCTTGACATCATGACCTGAGTTGAAGGCAGACACTTAAAGGACTGAGCCACCCAGGCTCCCCAAGACTTAATTTTTTTTTTTAAGATTTATTTATTTATTTATTTGACAGACAGAGATCACAAGTAGGCAGAGAGGCAGGCAGAGAGAGAGAGGAAGGGAAGCAGGCTCCCCACCGGGCAGAGAGCCAGATGCGGGGCTCGATCCCAGGACCCTGGGATCATGACCTGAGCCGAAGGCAGCGGCTTTAACCCACTGAGCCACCCAGGTGCCCCAAGACTTAATTTTTTCAAAAGAAGTTTTAGATTCACAGCAAAACTGAGAGGCGGGGACAGATTTCCCAGATACCCCTGCCCCCACACCTGCACAGCCTCACCGGTCATTAATACCCCTCAGCAGAGTGGTCCATTTGTTACATTTGATGAACCTACAGGGATGCATTATAATCGCTAAAATCCATAGTTTATATTCTGTTTTGCCCTTGGCGTTTTGCGTTCTGTGGGTTTGGGTAAATGTATAAGAACAGGTATTCATCATTATGGTATCATACAGAATTTTTCACTACCCTAAAAACCTTGGTGCTCCAGCGGTTCACCCCCCGATCCCGGCTCCCCTGCCAGCCTGGGTCTTTTACTGTGTCCGTGGTTTTGCCTTATCCAGAATGTCCTGGAGTTGGAATCACACAGTACGTAGCCTTTTCAGATTGGCTTTTTTCACTTAGCCACGTGCATTTAAGGTTGTAGGCTCATTTAAAGCTTGACAGCTCATTTCTTTTTAGTGCTGACTAATATTCCACTGTTGGGAGCTACCACAGTTTATCCATTCACCTTCGGAAGGACACCTTGGCTACTTCTACGTTTTGGCAAGCATGAATAAGGCAGCAATTATGAACTAAACATTCATGGGCGTGTTTTTGCGTGGACACGTTTTCAACTCCTTTGGGTAAATATCAAGGAGCACAGTTGCTGGTACGTATCGTGAGAGTGTGTTTGGTTTTGTCAGAAACTGCCCAACTGTCTTCTCCAGTGGCTGCAGCCTTTTCATCTTGGCCATCAACAATCTCATCTTGTCCCAGAGGGCAAGTCTCCCTCTGGGACTCTTGCTTTGCAGCCCTTTATGGCTTTCCCCTGATTTTGTCCTGTTTTGTCTTGAACAAGGAAACTCCATGTGGATTTCATTATCTGCAGCAAGAAATATACAGCTACGGGTTCCTGTCCATAGTGCCATTTCCTATCTAAGCAAGGGCTAACGGATGATGTTCGCTAGGACCCTAGAAACGTTCTGCCCTCTCCACGTGTTGTGTTTTGTACTTTGTAGCCTTAGGACTCAGGAAGTCTGGTCAGTTTGGTGGTTTGGAGCTCAGCACCAACCACTAAGATCAGAATCCTTTGTTGGGACCCCAGGTGAGCCAGATTTCTTTTGTTCCATGATCATAGCCAATACCTTCAAACTCATCACCATTGTCATGGTGTCCTGGCTTCTCCTTTCTTGTCCTTATCTCTTCAGTCTAAAAATGAGGTCCTGTAGTTCCCACCTGCAGGACCATCCCTCCCAGGCTCTAGGACCTTACCCATCTGAATGCTGAGCTGATTATGAGTCCTTTTATCTGCCAGTTGGGTCTCTCCCTTGTGCCCACTTCTAGGACAGGTCCTGGGCTGCTGAAGAATCCTGCCTGCTTGAGGTCCACTTTTATTTCCTGCTCAGCCTTCTGGTGGCTTCTGGACTTCACAAGGGCAGAAGTACTAACCTGGTGGGATGGAGTAGACCCACCACTTACCCACTGTCTGACCTTCGTTTTGTTCCCTGAATTCTCTGAACCAGTTTCTTCCTTTGCTAGTTCTCATTCTCCCACTTCCTCTGTCTTTGCATTCCTGGGACCAGGAATGTCCCAGCTTGATTGGTGCCAACTATTTGTCTGTCTTTCTCACACCCAGATTACAGAACACCAGGTCCCTTCATCCTGGTGGGACACTCCCTTTTTGCTGGCCTCTGCAGAGGTGCCACTAGCCTGGGACCCTGCCTTGCACTCCGTTTCCAGCACCACTGCTCTGTTGCTGTTTGGTGTTGCTGCCTGCCCCCCTGGGGTGGGTGGGTTCCCATCCCTGATCCTGCCGGGCCACTCCCTGCTGTGGTCTGCCCCTCTCTCTCAGGGCATCAGGAAACACATTGCTTCCTAACTTCCATAGCACTGGACCTAGTTGCAACCCGGTGAGGGAGCCTGGTTGACAGTGCAGCCCATCACCACCGTGGGTGCCTGGTTCAGAGAACATCTGGTAAGGAAGGTGCATTGCTTGCAAAAATGAAACAAACACAAACCCTGACATGGATGATTTGGAACATCTGTGTCTATCAGTTCACTGTAAAGACTGGCAGGAAAATCTCTACAAAGTACGTTGTCAGAAGTCGAACAAATAGAAAGCTCTTATTTTTCTGAGTACTTCCTATGCGTGGGTCCTCTTCTAAGTACTACACATTTCTTCTTTCCTATAATCCCCCTCCAAACCTTATAAGGTGGATATTACTAAGAGTCCACAATTTTGTATGTAAAGAATTTTGTATGTAAAGAAGCTAAAGAGGAGATGAAATAAAGGACTTGTTCAAGATTGCACAGTCAGTAAGTGATGCAACCAGGAACCTCTCCTGACCTTCTGAGTCTGGAGATTGTGCTCCTATCTGAGAGGCTACACTGCCCTCATCCCCACGCTCATACTGATCCCACATAGGCAGCTGGTGTTTGCAGGGCTGGATATACTCCTTGCACAAGCTGGATGTGATGGGAAGTCTTGGGCCCCTGGGGGAGCACTCCTGCTGCTTCTGCTATGAAGGGAATTTTATTTGCCATGATCGTGGGCCAAGGACTACGTCTACAGAGGCAGATGTAAATGTTTCAGCTGTCCTTTGGCAGAGAAGTGACCAAAGTTGAGGTACCAGTGGGTGAAAACACCCATGTGCATGGGTGTCCATGTAAAAGGACAGTAAAGTAAAAGGGAAGTAGAAGGGAAGTCATGACCCCCGACCCTGGTGGGCAAGTGCAGAATTAGAGGACATGAGTATAAGTGAGACCTGATGCTAATTGGCAGAAATGCTTTCATTGCCTTATGAAGCAAGGTTCGTTAACTAAAACATAATGTTCAGTGTGACTTTAAAATTACCTAAGACGTCAAGTCTTATGAGGCAGATGTGAAGTGGAGTTATTTATATTCTTACACTTTAGCAAGCTAACTTATTGTATTATTTAAAACCAAATCCACCTCCGGGAGATTTAAGGTGCCTATTTGGCCTCTTTTCAGAGAACTTCATACTAAGTTTGGATACCTTCACTTGTGAGGTCATTGAATCCCTTTCTCTTTCTTTTGTTACTGTCAGCCAGTGTCGCCCAGCCCTCTCATTGAGCATCTATGGGAAGAGATAATAGAACTTGTCTCTACCATCTAAGAATCTGTGATCTTTTGGATGTAGGTCTTACTGAGTGGACTTATGGCCACACTACACCTATGGTAGGAAGTGTACCAGCAGGGTTCTCATTTGTCAGAACCAGAAATTAACTCTTTCCATATTTAGGAGGAAAAAAGTGGAAGGAGAAAAGGTTTATGGAGGGTGGTTAGGAGCAGCTTGTGTCAACAGGATGCAGTCCTGTGCTGAATCTGCCCTTCAGACCATCTCTCCGACTCAGCACCCGTGGCCAAGGCTCAGGGTCCCAGGAACCTGCCCTGTGAAGCCTGGGTCGCTGGCCTGCCTCAGGGGGCAGTGGAGAAACAACATGACCCCCTGACTTCTGCTAGTACAGGAGGCGGTGTGAGGGGGCAGGGGCTGGGCTTACCTCCTGCCAAGGCCTTGAAAGTTGGTGATTTCTCCCAAACAGGAGATGAAGGGGCTACCAGAAATGGAATGGTGGGGGTTGAAGACTAGAGAGCCAACAACAAAATAAAACTATAACACTGCCCCCTGTTGAGCCAGTGACAAAACACCAGTGACAGAGAGCCCTGATACATATTTTACTTTATGCAGTATACAAGGTTTTTAAAAAAGTTATGTTTGTAAGAAATCTTATGTCAGATGGACCAGGACACTACCTATAAAAAGGAGCTTTTGGTGCACCCTTTTACAAACTAGTGACGTGAAACATAGCCTCAGGCTGATTTGGTTTGAGGTGGATCACCTTATAACGGGCTGTTCCGAAGGAGATTCAACTGCACAGGTGACTGCACACCTGTGGGGACGGGGGATCTGAGTTTTCCCATGAAGGCCCCTCCCCTTGAGTAGATCTTGATGGAAAATTCCATTACAGGCTCCATAATCTCCTTAAGAACTGGGCACACTGGATTCCCTTTTTTTCCCTTTCTTCCATGTTTATTTTATTTTATTATTTCTAAAAAGATTTTATTTATTTATTTGATAGACAGAGATTACAAGTAGGCAGAGAAGCTGGCAGAGAGCAAGGAGGAAGCAGGCTCCCCGCTGAGCAGGAAGCCCAGTGCGGGGCTCAATCCCAGACCCTGAGATCATGACCTGAGCTGAAGGCAGAGGCTTTAACACACTGAGCCACCCAGGCACCCCTCTTTCTTCCATGTTTATCCCGTTGCCTTCATGGCTCCCTTTAGGGCGGTGAATGAGCCTGAGTGTTTTCTGCAGGTGTCCGCTTTTTTTTTTTTTTTTTTTTTAAGATTTATTTATTTATTTGACAGACAGAGATCACAAGTAGAGGCAGGCAGAGAGAGAGGAGGAAGCAGGCTCCCTGTCGAGAAGAAAGCCCAACTCGGGGCTTGATCCCAGGACCCTGAGGTCATGACTTGAGCTGAAGGCAGAGGCTTTAACCCACTGAGCCACCCAGGTGCCCCTGCAGGTGTCCTTTTTAACATGGAAATACATCTAGAAAGATGAAATACATCTTTTTAACATGGAAATATATGGAAATACAACTATGCTCTAACATTGTTAGAGCATAGTTCACTTTGATCATGGTGGCGAGGCATATCCGAATCACTTTCTACAAATATTTGTGGGGTTCTACTACCAACCAGGCATAGTTCTGGGTGCTGTGAGTACAAAGATCAGAGTGGCCCCAACCCCTCAGCACATAAGGTGTTGCAAGGAAAGCCAAGAGCTGCTTACATAAATGAATAAGCCCCCTGTATACAGTAGCACACACACACACCTGTTGCTCTCTTCAGTGATTTTCACAAATTTACACACTTGGGATTGCAGTTCTCTCATTTTGTAGGCTTGGATTCATCTTTCTTATTATCTTGGCAATAAGAAGACCCAGCCTTGCTGATGGAAATAGTAGCTCAAATGTAAAACATGTATTTTGCTACCTTGTTGAGACAGACTTGGGAGGACTGGGGTTACGTTTGGGGCTCTCAGGGACCATCTACGTGTCAAAGTTCAACTCAACACATGGACCACCCCCTGAGAACTTCAGCACTCAGTAGATGCTCATTGTTGAAGCTCCCACCTTCAAACAACTTACCACCTAGGGAGTGTGTATGTGGCGGCATCGGTCTAAAAGGCAAACTGTGTTGTAAAAGCTTTGGAAGATTTAGAGAAGAAAGCTATCATGGCCCTTTGAGGGCAATAATCAGGAAAAGCTCAACAGAAGAGGTAGTGTTAGAAATAGGGACCTTGATGCTTGGTGGAATTTCAACCAAGGGAGAGGAAAAGGGGGGCCCTTGGATATGTGAACATAGCAGATTCGACAGTGAGACCCCCTCCCCAGGACCAGGCTATTCAGTTTCAGTTAGGAAGATAGAAATGAGGATATAGGTTCAGATATAGGTCAGGTAGAATATCTTTGAGGGAGTCTTCCTAAATAAACAGTAGTCCCAAAGTTAATCCTATAATCCACACAAATATGATTAAGCATCCAAGTTGATAGGGTTCTCATTTAAAAAGTTTCCTCACTTATCAGACAGTCCCCTATTATGTACTAAAACTCCAGGTTTAGTGAGGAATCACTGTCACTAAAACACCCTAAAGGAAAAGCAAATAGGGCCATTGGTTCATACACAAAACTAATGTGATGGACCTGTGACTTAAAGTCACATGCTCAGAGTTCCTGCAAGAATGAGGTGGCACGTGACTGAGGTCCTTGCTCAGTAATGGTCATTGAGACCAGGAGTGCAGTTTGGAGCTGGCTGCACAGCGGACATTGTGATTCCCAGTGGCCCGGAAACTGCACACCAGGTGGCCTTTGAGCTCTTCTCATGCAGAAACGTAGTGAGCTAACGGCCACCAGCAGGTGCACCATACTTTCAAATATCTGGCCCCAGAGGAATGCTCTTTCTCGCATAATTTCCGTTAGTGGCTCTGAAAGCTGGAAGTTAGTACAGGAAGTTGGGTTGGCAAGGATCTACTTGGAGATAATTTCAAATAGACCATTCCTCTAGGAATAGATGGTCAATTTAGCTCTGAGAGTGGGACATGGTAAAAGCTCAATCACAAAAACATACTGTTAATCTTAGCCTTCTGGTTACTATTTCTCTCCCCTCACTGGGCGGTTCTGATACCCCCTCCTCCTTTTGTATCAGATAATTTTCATTCTGGTTTTGAAACCCAAATCCAATTAGGTCAACCTTCTGCTCAAAATCCTCCAATGACTTCTGAGGCTCGTAGAATAAGAACCCTGGAATGTGGAGCTAAGGGCCTGCGTGACTTGACATACTCATCCCTCTCTAAGCTTCTCTCTCCATGCTTTTTTTAACTCCCTTTGTTCCAGCCCTACAACCTGACTTTCAGCCCCTGGTAACTTCCAGACTCCTTCCCACAGGCCTTTGCACATGCCAATAGCTCTGCTAAGCATGCTTACCTCCTCTGTCTCCACCTGTCAGCTCCCACTCACAAGTCAGATCTCAGTTAAAGCTTCATCATCCTAGGGAAGTGCTCCCTGACCTTCCTGACCAGCTCAGAACCTCCCCCTCCCCAGGACCCTCTTACCACCACAGCTGCGGCTCTACGTAGCACTTATAGCATCTGTAAGCCAACATTTATTTGGTCAAGATTTGACGGTCAGTCTGTCTTCCCCACCAGACTGTCAGGTCCACAGTGTAAGAGGCCCTCTTTGTTCTCACAGTTTGGCTTCTAGGCTCTTAGCATAGTACCTCACACCTGGTAACACAGTTTCACAAATAATTTTCTATTCATTCAACAAGTGTGTACTGAACAGCCATATGGGCTGATATTAGTGACTATTTACAAAGTGAGAGAGGCGGGGGGAAAAGCCCAAAACATAATGGCGGTGGAATCACCAGAAGAGGGAAAGTTACAGAGACAATAAGATTTAAAGAGGCAAATGAGTAAAGACTAGTGGTTAGTCCAACAGTTTCTCAGTCTCTGACAAAGAGAGGCTCTTGGCATGCCACACTTCGATTCATGTCTACTGTCTGGTTTGTGGTTTTCCAGGATTATGAACTCCCTGAGGTAGCCAGCACTTCCTGAGAGACATCAGAACAGTGGTGGGAAGTTGTTCCAAGCTCTGGGAAATTCAACGGAGAATGTTTATTTCATTTATCACATACGTACTTGACGTAGCCTTTTACGGTGTAGCTGCTGTTAGGAGCAGCAGGAAGTGTCCCCGGTTCAGAAGTGATTCAGTCGCAAGGCAGAATGTACTTTGATGGCTGTGGGAGAGAGCTACAGCCCAGATTTATTTATGTCATCTGAGACACATCTAGAGAAAGCCATCTTTCAGAATGAAAATCAAATTCTGGAGATGAAGAACTGTTTTTTAAGGGAAGTTTGTTTGCACTGACATGATCACTTGAAAGCATCAGCTTGTGTCTTTGTATCCATAATTTATTGAACTGTAGGATGAATATACAATACATCATTTGCCTTAGGCAGTACACTGTAAATATTTCATGGCTTTAAATATGTGTCATGATTAGGTATGTATTTTAGTAGTCAAGCGAATAAGGGTTTAAAGCAATGAAATGAAAGTATTTCCTTTCAGTTCAACATGTTTTCATCTGGGAACTTTAAAAACATGTCATGAGGAAAATTCTCCAAAGCTAAGCTTCTCCAGACAATATCAGCAACGGGGAAGACATCTTGAGTCTTGCTCTTTAGCGCCTCCATTTTTTCTAGAAGAAAATTCCCTAAAAATGTTCATCGAAGGGATGCCCGGTGGCTCAATTGGTTAGGCATCTGCCTTCAGCTCAGTTCATGATCCCAAGGTCCCAGAATCAGGTCCCCCTTTGGGCTCCTTGCTCAGTAGGGAATCTGCTTCTCTTTCTCCCTCTGCCTGCAGTTCCCCTGCTTGTGCTCTCTCTCTCTGACAAATAAATAACTAAAATCTTAAAAAAAATCATAGACGTCCATAGCTATTTTGCAAATTTATTTTAGTATTAAATAATATTACTCCAAAAGCCAGTTTTAAAATAAACTAGAGAATAAATGTTGAAAGAGAGCTTTATTGTTGAAGTGGCCTTAAAATAAAATGAATAAGTAAAGCAATAACATTTAACAAATTTTTTTTTTAAAGATTTTTATTTATTTATTTGACAGAGAGAGATCACAAGTAGACGGAGAGGCAGGCAGAGAGAGAGAGAGAGAGGGAAGCAGGCTCCCTGCTGAGCAGAGAGCCCGATGCGGGACTCGATCCCAGGACCCTGAGATCATGACCTGAGCCGAAGGCAGCAGCTTTAACCCACTGAGCCACCCAGGCGCCCACATTTAACAAATATTATTGAACACTTACTATGTATGGGCTGTATAATCTCCAAATTGAGATGACAATTAGTGGTTCTTGGCTAAGAACCTAACCCTAAAGACCAAGATAAGATTGGTTTGAATCCTTAAATTTAGGTCCTGTGACAATTTCTCTAGCTTTAAAGGGATGTACCATTTAAGAGGGGAGCTAAGGCAAGTTCAGGAATAATTATAGTATAGGAAAGACGTCAAGTATGCAGAGGAGAAAGAGAGAAGCCCTTGCATCTGGAAGAATCAGAGGATGCATCTCAAATTGTGGAGATATGTTAAATGAAGGCAGAGAATCCAATTATGAACCAAGGAAATAGTGTGAGCAAGGATATGGTATCAGGAGAGTGTAGGGCAGGTACAGTTGTCCTTTGGCTGACTGATTCATGAGGTACCTGAAGTAAAGAGTAGTGAGGAAAGGTAAAAGCAGGCAGATGACTTGGGACTTTGGAAGTTAAGGGTTTGCCAATGGAGAAATTTCCAGATGTCCTGCCTAAAGGCTTGTTCTTATTCCTTGGCACTAATGACATCTGTGGACAATGATTTGTTTGAGGACCTGTTTTCAATTCTTCTGAGTATATACCCCAAAGTAGGCCAACTCCATTCTTAATCCTGACCTGATGGTTGGCCCCATGCCATTTTTATAGTTGGATCCCAGATCCGAATCCTTCCTGCAGAACTCAAAAGCGCCATTTCCTGATTTTGCTTAAATGTTCCCTTTATTTATTTATTCTTACCTTTTTATTTAAAAAAATAGTTATTTGAGAGAGAGAGAGAGAGAGCATGAATGGGGTGACAGAGGAAGAAGCAGACTCCCCACTGAGCAGGGAACCCAAAGTAGGCCGATCCCAGGGCCTTGAGATCATGACCTGAGCCACCCAGATGCTTCTGAGTGGTCCCTTTATTTATTTATTTTTAAAAGATTTTATTTATTTATTTGACGGACAGAGATCACAATCAGGCAAAGAGGCAGGCAGAGAGAGATAGAGGAGGAAGCAGGCTCCCGGCTGAGCAGAGAGCCCGATGTGGGGCTCTATCCCAGGACCCTGGGATCATGACCTGAGCCGAAGGCAGAGGCTTTAACCCACTGAGCCACCCAGGTGCCCTGAATGGTCCCTTTAAATAAGCGTTATGTTCTTTGTTGAAAGGCAGTGTGGGATAGGATTGAAGACATGTGGTCTGAAGCCAATTAGCTCAAATTGTTCGGCCTTCAGTTTAGCTAAAAATGTATTCAACTCTACCCTTCATTCCTCTTGAACTTGTGATTGGCACTGAGACAACTGGGGTTCTGAAGAGTATTTTCCAAATGTCAGCGATTTCTCCATGCAGGTATGTATTAGATCCTTAAAATTTCAAGCCAGAAAGGACTTTCAGAGCGAGTGTGCTTGGAAATGCTGTTATTGCACAAACCCAACTGAGGCCTCCAGGGGACACTATTTCGGGGGCCGAATTGTGGGGTAAACTCCAGATCTTCTGTGCAAGTCTGGGCCTTTTCGACCTCCCCACAGCCAGACCTCCCTCTGAGTCTCAGTCAGATCCTTTGTCCTTTCTCTTCTGGTTGAGAAAAAACAAGAACAAACACAGTACCTCTGACTTACTCACTGAGTCAGTTGAGCTCAGATTTATCTCTAAAGTCTGGCTGTTATGTGACCTTTCCTGAATATCATTCTCCAGGCGTGGGAGGGAAACCAATCCTTCCCCTGGCCCCGGCTTAGTATCCTTGGGAATTCTCTTATTTGTATTCCTGTCACTGCCACTTTTAATGCACCAAAGCCTGTGTTTAAAGCAATAACCAGCCTGACGTTTATGAAATAAAAGATTGATATCAGCTTCATGAAACTCAGGCAAAAGCAATATCTTTTCTATATCTTACTATGCCTTTAACTCCAGGAACTTTTATACTCAGTGGCCACTGAAAAATGAAATAATAATAATGACAATCATAAAAAAAGTGATATCTTCTAAGAACTGCAGTTTTGAGTAATGTTTTCTTTAATTTCTTTATTGATTTAATGACAAGAGAAGATTAGACTTACACTTTCTTCAGTGTCCAAATATATTTTCACTTTTAAAAGAAAGATCATAGTGTGTAGCTTAAAGGTTGAGGTTTTGTTTATCCCCTGCCTTCTTTATGCATTGGTAGCTTGGGCAGCTGAGATACATGACTACAGCTGCTCTGTTTCCTCATGAGGAAGGTAAGAAGAATCAGATGGGAGAAAGCTTTCCTTCTCTTATGAAATAAAACATTCTGGAAAATAAGTCAGGTTTATACTTGTTCTTCCAGAAGGGTGTTCCATGTTATGGGGTGGACTGTTTATTTGCACACAGAAGGCACAAGTGCCCAAAGTAAATATAGGATTTGATATTTGTGACCCAACATAATTTGGCTTCAGTCAGGGTTTCCAATTGTATCACTCATTACTTAAATCTTCATACCTGATGAGTTGGTTAAACTGGGCATTTCTCATTTCCCATGTGATTATTTTCAATTTTATTTTTATCCAGTCAGACAATCTCTGCCCGTTAATTGGAGGGTTTAATTCTTTTATGTTTAACTGGGTTTGAATCCACCATCTTGCTTTTTGTTTTCTATTTGGGCCATCTGTTCTTTGTTCCTTTTCCCCTCCTTTCCAGCATTCTTTAATATCAACTGAGACTTTTTTTTTTTACTATGTATTTGATCTCCTTTAACAGCTATTTTAAAGCCCTTTCTGCTAGCCCCGCCACTCCTTTCATTTCTGTATCTGTTCCTATTGACTGATTTCTCTCAGTCAATATGATTTAGGTCATATTTTCATGCTTTTTCAAATAACTAGAAAGTTTTGATTGCATGCTACGTGCCATAGTATGATTCTCTGTATTTTATTGTTTTCCTTGTTAGAAGAGTGAAGTTTGGTCCTGGAAGGCAGTTAAATTTACATGTGGCTCAAGACTGTGAAGTCTTGTTTTAGGTACATAGTCTTAGGTACTTGTTTTAGGTACATAGACTCCCAGTAAGGAGTCTGGATTTTACTTAAAGTAAACAAGAAACCATTACAAAATTTTCAGCTAAAGAATGATACAATCTATCTTTTGAAAAAGACTGTTTTCCCTATTCAACTAAATAAACACTTACTGGAGACTCTATGAGCCAGGACATGTGATAGACAATGGAAACCAGACTGTGGCTGAAGATATAGGTCGTTCCTGCCCTTGAAGAGCTCTCAGAGTGACCAAGGCTATTATGTGTGAGTGTCACGATGGAGGCAAGCATAGGGAAGTATTGGGAGACAGACGTTGCCTCAGGGATGGTGTCCTAGAGGAAGTTACTCTCAGCTGGCTGTTGAGAAAGGAGAGGACTTTTCCAGGCGGAAAGAGGAGAGGTGCCAGCGGCAGGCAGAATTCCTTGATTAAATATACCCTCTTCCTCCTGTCTCCAAAGTGCTTCCCACCCTCAACCTGAGTTCTGCATGTACACGTGCTTCCACCCATTTTTCAGGTTCAATTCAAATATCACCTCCTCCATGAGCAATTCCTGATGCCTACAGAGAAACGATTAATGTCTCCACTGCTAGGATCTCTATTATGCCCATATCTAGCTATCCACATCCAGTTTACCTGAGTTTCAACTACATAATCCAACAGTGATTGGCCTATGTGCTCAATAAATATTTATTGATTAATAAATTCAGTAAGTCTCCCAGAATGCTGAACTCTAGGTTTACTGCCAACCCCATAGTCTTTGTCCAGATTCATACATCTTTTCACCACAGTGGGCTTAGCCTTTCAAATAGTTGCCCCAAATCACCAGGCAGCCATAACTTTTATTTGTACCACACTATATTCATTGACTCTTTCCAATTCAAATGATGGGATATCTACTTTTTCTTCATCTTGTTTCAAGTGTCTGGTACTTTGAATCTTAAATCTGGAAGAACTCTTGAAAATCATCTAGTTTGTTGGGTTTTAAACTTGGCTGCACATTAGAATCACATAGGGGAATTTTAAAAAACATCTGTGTCTGGGATCCATTCTCCAGAGACTGATTTAATTGGCCTGGGTAGAGGCCTGGACATCCTATTAAAAACAAAACAAAACAAAGCAAAACCCCAAACAATTCTTCCCAGGTGACTCTAATGTGTAATGAGGCATTAGAACCATTGATCTAAGGCACATTCTTTATATATGAAAAAACTCATCTGTTACAAGGGAAGAAACCCAAGTCCAGAGAGGTCAAATGACTTGTCTGAGGGTCATGTAAGGAACCTAAGTATATAGCAAATCTGCATCTAGAACCAAAGTCTCCTTCCTATGCTACTATTTATTTATTTTAAAAAAGTTTTTATTTGAATTCCAGTTGGTTAACACAGTGTTCTATTAGTTTCAGGTGTACAAGATAGTGGTTCAACACTTCTATATGTCACCCGGTGCTCATCACAACAAGAGTATCCCTTAATCCCCCATCACTTATTTTACCCATCTACCCCCCTCCCTCCCCTCTGGTAATCATCAGATTGTTCTTTAAAGTTAAGAGTCTGTTTCTTGTTTTGCCTCTCTCTCTTTCCCTTTGCTCATTTGTTTTGTTTCTTAAATTCTACATGAGTAAAATCATATGGTATTTGTTTTTCTCTGATCTCTTAATGCTTAACATAATACTCTCTAGTTCTATCCGTGTTATTGCAAATGGCAAGATTTAATTCTTTTGGTTGAATAATATTTCATTGCATATATATATAGTATATGCACACACACACACACACACACACACATCACATCTTCTTTATCCCTTCATCAGTCGATGGACACTTGGACTGTTTCCATATTTGTCTACCTTCTCCTCACATTACCAACTTATGAGCAGCTAATTCTCTTTGAATTCTGAACTCTGACCCGCCCTTCTCATGAGAACAAAGCCATATTCTTCGGAGCCTGATGAGCTTAGATTTGAGGGAGAGCATTTGTTTTCATGACAGTGTCCAACTCCTCTTCACAGCAGAGAAGCTTTTGTTTGTTTAAACTTGATAATCATTTGGCCATAATTTCATTGGAGAGTTTTATAAGGGTAAACTTGTACTGGAATGTCTCACTCACGGTTGTTGTGAGGATTGAATAAGAAGACAGAGAGCATTTAATGTTGGGCTTGTGGCAGAGTGTGTGCTCAATCAACAAGTAATCAACAGTGTTATTATTACTATCATAATTCCTAATCAGTGCTGTGTTATAAACCTAATTAACAGTGATACTGATGTACAGTGGATGTGGGTAATGGCACATATTTTAACATCTTTGAGAGACTGTACCAAGCACTTTACATACATAGTTTCATTTAGCCTTAAATTGCCTCTGCATAGGTATTATTATCTCTAGTTTATTTATTTATTTATTTATTATTATTATTTTTTAAAAGATTTTATTTATTTATTTGACAGACAGAGACCAGAAGTTGGCAGAGAGGCAGGCAGGGAGAGAGAGAGGGGGAAGCAGGCTCCTGCGAGCAGAGAGCCTGATGCGGGGCTCGATCCCAGGGCCCTGAGATCACGACCTGAGCCGAAGGCAGAGGCTTTAACCCACTGAGCCACCCAGGTGCCCCTTATTATCTCTAGTTTAAACATGAACAAACTGAAGCCAGATCATCTAGTATCCTGCTCAGTCTCACTGGTAAATGATGGAGATAGCTTTGGGTCCCACCCAGTGTGGCTGTTCACAACTGACTGCCTTGTTTGGTCACAGCATTTTGCAAAAGGGGTAATGGAAAGGCAATGGAAAGTTGGAAGGCTCTCATGTTGCATTCTTGATATTTCAGGTCAACATTACAAGGGGCAACAACCATGACCTCCCTCAAAATGGGCATTTCTGATCTTCCTGCTCTTACTTGTCATAGACTCAAAACATAAACACATCTTGTTAATCAGATTGGCCCCATGGTCTCCACTACGTATGTCCATTCCTGTCACTTTGCCTCTGGTCCTGCTACTTTCACCATCTGTGACTCTCTTTCCTCCTCTGCCTTCCTCTCCAAATATTTCTAACTTCTTAAGGCCCAACCTGAACCCTCATTCCTGTGACATCTTCTCTGGCTGCTCCTTTCCTTTCTTTGAATTCTTACTGCAGTCAGGGCCTAGACCATGTAGATGAACACTTGTCTTAGTCAATCTCCTTTGGTCAAAAGCAGCAAACGCTACTCCAACCTCAGGCATATGAAGAGAATGTACTAGAAGGACACAAATGTATCTCCTGAAACTGAGGAGTAGGTCATGTAGCTGGGCCTTATGAGGGACTTGAAAGCCTTCAGGAAGCAAGTCTGCTCCTCTCTTGTGGGTCTCAGGTTTTCTTTGTGTCTTGCTTTTCCATATAAATGTTTTCTGTGATATGTCATGTCCATTACTTGGTCAGTATCCCTCTGCTCTTACATGTCCTTCTAGTTCAACAGTTTAAAGAAATACACAGGAATTTCAATGTTGTGGGAGGGATACTTTTTTTTTTTTTTCCTTAAGTAGGCTCCATGCCCAGCATGGGCTTGAACTCACAATCATGGAATCAAGACCTGAGCTGAGATTGGGGCACCTGGGTAGCTCAGTTAGTTGAGTGCCCAACTCTTGCTTTCAGCTTTTAGCTCAGGTCATGATCTCAGGGTTGTGAGATTGAGCCCCACTTCTGACTCTGTGCTCAGTGGGTTGTCTGCTTAGGATTCTTTCTCTCCTTCTCCCTCTGCCCGTCCCCCTGTTCTCTCTTTCTCTCTCAAATAAATAAATGAATCTTAAAAAAGAAAACCAAAAAAATAAAACTTGAGTTGAGATCAAGTCACTTAACCAACTGAGCCACCCAGGCACCCTGGAAGGGACACTCTTTAAGCCCGCTTTGGTTTTCACTGGACACCACTGTGGTTCAATCAGCTGTGACCCAGCCAAGGGTACATGTTGTGGGTGGGGTCAGTTTCTCTGACATGGGAATGGGAGGCAGTGTTAGCTGGGCAGGAAACTGGAAAAATGCCCACTTCAGCACTTGATAAGACATTGCCTTGGATAATTCTGTAATCAATATACTAATTACTAGTGACATTGCCAAAAGCCTCCCTGTAGAAGTGACACTGTCTTTCCTATCTTTTTGTGCTTCCCTCTCACTACACACACTCAAAATGCCATATCTAATTGTTTATGAGCTTATTGAAACAAGGAGCAGGAAACACTTTAGAGAGCTGCTATTGTCCCTGGTTTTGGGCACAGAGCTCCTAAAAACTTTGGAATTTCTCGAGTGATGAGGGTGATAGGAGCCTCTTTTGTTCTAATGAGGTAACTCTATCCAGACCCCTAGATAGCTTCAGGCCCAGAAAGGCCTTGATCAGGAACTTCAAACTTTCAGCCCTAACCTCTCAACCTTTGGGGAGGGATGGTGGCTGGAAATTGAATTAATCACCAATGGCCGGTGATTCAATCAATCACGCCTATGAAATGGAACCTCCTACAACCCCTTAAATAATGGGGCTCAGAGCGCTTCTGGGTTGGTAAACAAGAACTTCAAGGTGTTAGGAAGCCAGCATACCTGGAGAGGGCAGGGAGTCCTGAGTTCCCTTTTCTTTATGCATCTTTGCCCTGTGTGTCTTTTCCACTTGGGCGTTCCTGAGTTGTACCCTTTATAAGAAAGTGCTAATAATAAGTAAGGTGCTTTCTTGAGCTCTGTGAGTTGACCTAGCAAGTTCTCAACCCCTAGGAAGGGATTTTGGGTGTTTCTGCCTTATAACCTGTTGGTCAGAAGTACAGGAGGCCCAGGACTTGTGGCTGGCACCTGAAGTGGTTGGGGGGCAATCTTGTGGGACTGAGCCCTAAACCTACGGGTCTGTACTAACTCTGGGTGGTTAAGTATCAGAATTGAATTACCGAGTACCCAGTTGGTGTCTGGAGAATCAGAGAATTGGTGGTTGGGGGTCAGAAAAACTATAAAAAGGCCAAAGGAAGAAGAAGCCCTGCATCAAGGAGGTAGAGAAATTCCCACAGCAGAACTTTGCAGAACACATTGGTATTCAGTGGGTTAATCTGCTCAGATTGCATGAGAGAAAAAATTAAAAACAAAAAACAAAAAACCTCTCTAAATTAGTCTGGGAAAGTTAGAAACTGGTGGTGCCAGTAGGTCAAACAGCAAAGCAAGCTAGAGAAGTTTCCTAAATAATACTCAGCTCAGGGAGACCAGCTGGTGGAGATGTACAGCCTGGCCTTGGCATCTCCTGAAAGCTTCACCTCAGGAGGACTGGGCCATGTGGGAACGAGGCTTCAGCTCTGAGCTTTGCTCTCCAACTCAGTTCTGATTTCCCTGTGAGTCCCTGTCACTGGAGAAAAGTTTCCCCAGCACTACCCAACCCCAAACCCCACCCTGGGGAAGGCTCTGAGGGTGCTCCTTACACTGCCTTCAGGGGCCTTGCATTTTCACACCTGCTCCTAGAGTAGGAACCTTGGATTCAGCTGCCCATATCTCCTGGCACAAGCCTGGGCCCCTTATGGCCATTTCCCAGGTTGACCATGCCCCGATTCCATGAATCAGGAGAGATGAAGCAGAAGCCCGAGATTCAGCTCCATTGAACAAGGGCTGGAAGGAAGAGGGGGAGGACCCGGGCCTCCAAGGCCAAAATGAATCATGGTGTGAAAAACTTCGTTCTCTATGAATGAAAAGTCAACCTTCATCAGTCAAGTGGAAGAGAACTTTTTTTTTTCCTTTTGACTGAGAATTGGCACCTCCTGGACATCCACCTGTACTGTCTTTGAGCAGTTGGCCTTCATCTTCTGGGTCTGTGGGTAAAGTCTTTCACCTGCCACACTAATGACAAGGACAGCTTCTTAAAATCTCAGAAACAAATAAGCCTTGCTGTGTTTTGACAAGCCAGACAAAATGTTGGGAGGTACGGCTACATCTCCTGATGAGATATACCATTGAAAGGCAATTCAGTCAACTAATAACCACTAATTGAGTACCTACTATATGCCAAAGACTATAATAGGTAATAGGGTATTAGAGTTAAAAACAGTAGGGCACCCCACCAAATACCACAAGACAAGAATTTCTGTAATTTTAGCTTATCTTTTTTTTTTTAAGATTTTAATTATTTATTTGAGAGAGAGAAAGTGAGAGGACACAAGTGGGAGTGGGGAAAAGCAGAGTCCCCTCTGAGCAGGGAGCCCAATGCAACTCAGGGCTGGATTCCAGGACTCCAGAATCATTACCTGAACTGAAGGCAGATGTGTAACTGACTGAGCCACCCAAGCGCCCCCTCCTTTTTTTCTTTTGAATAATTTTATCCAGTGCTGCTCATTTACTCTTTGTTAGGAATAAACAAATGGAAACTTAAAAAAGAAGAGGGACTTCAAACAAAGCTTGTTTTTCAAAGAACTTCCTCACCTTAAAACTCTTTTCTTTATGGCTCATGCCTCCTCTCTCCTCTTCAGTCTGGGCTAGATGTACATGAGTGCAAGCTCCCTGCCCTGAGCAAGAAATGTGCAGAAATGTGTACTCTTTCCTCAGGGGCGCTAACCCAGTGAGCCTCAGGTATAGGCGGGTGGTTGCAGAACAGTAGGGATTTGGGGTTTCAGCTCTACCAGACTGTGGTGATGGCCAGTGATAGACCACCAGGGGGTCAACAAGGATCACACCAAACCTTCATGATTTCCTTACTACAGCTCTTCAGATCACAGGCCCTTGACCACCCAATACACATGTAGAAACACTCTTTGTTTTCACTGCTTCTCACACCTTCAGTTGCCAATGTGATATTTATCCTGCAAGTTTTAGAATCTAGTCACCTCAAAGGCAATTCTTCCCTTTGGACTTTCTGTCTTCTCTCTCTAGTTCTTTATTTGAGTAGGTTACAGATAAAAGAGGCAGGGAAAGAAAGCAGGAATACTCTTTCTTTGAAGAGACCACTGGCCAATATAAACTGATATATTGAAGATATAGATGTATATGTATATAATATGTATATACTCTCTACAAACATTCTGTGTGTGTGCATGTGTTTATAGCATATCTGCTTATTTCCTTTCACAGTATCAAACTTGACCTGAGCCCATTGTTCCTGGAAAACAGGGACAGTTAAGAAATCTTCTAGCCTTTTGTGTTCCAAGAAACAGTTTATCACAAAGAATTATCCTTCCCCTTATGACTTAGATAAGACTCAAAGTCTACTCTTTCTTGTGGCTCCAATAAGAAGTCGGGGTGGCTCCCTTATTTCCCCAGGACAAGGCCAAACACAGCCCTTCTTCCTTTTGTCTGAACCTGCTGACAAGGCTGGACACAGCCTCTCCAACTTCCTGTTCTTTGTCTCATGATTGATTAGCTGAGATTAGAACTGTTTGTCCCACTGAAACTAGCTACCCACCAAGGAAAATATTTCCTGGTCAGATAACTGACTGAGACATGTCCTGCTTGTGAAACCACCCCAACTGTAAATCACCTCATTTGCAACTTATTTATTCTCCTTCTGCTCCCCTCAAAGTTTAAGGCAAAACCACCCTGTGGAGAGGTCCTGATCTTTGGATCTGGGGTGCTTTTTTTATTGCGGTAGCCTGAATACAATCAGTCTTATTCATCTGGTGTTTGCCTCTCCCCACAGCTTTACTGAGATATTACTGACATGTTTTTGCCTTTGACAAGCTACCCAGGTTTTAGTGAACTTCTGTTGTACATGTGGGAGGGAGAGGTAACTATGATACTCTTTGTCCTTTAAGCTCAACATGGAATAGAGAAAAGATACACAAACCTAGTAATCCTAGTGCCTGGTAATCCTAGATAATCCTGGTAATCCTAGTACCTGGAGACTATAATAAGCACTCAGAGAGGTGAAGAGCACCAAGGTGACTGTGGAGCTAGAGAGATGGGTTTGCAGTTCTGTGTGCCTCCTTCTCTTATGGTCATGTCCCTGGTTGTCAATAAAATATTTCCTGGACTCCTGGAAGAAAACGCTACTGGGAAATATGGAATTTAAAGTAGGTACAGAAGAGCAAAGCAACCTTTTCTATGTGTGGTTCCCTGCAGCCTCCTCAAATAAGTACACATCTGAAGTCGACCCAATATTCTTGATATGCGAGCTTCAAAAAAGTCTTCTGGCCCCCACTTCCAACCAACCAGACAGCTTCTTTCTGCAGAGAACATCAGTGGCAGACACTGTCTGCTTTCAAGAGTCTGGAAATGACTAGAGCAGCTGGAATGACAGCAGCAGATAGGGGGCAAGAGAATGTGGTATTCAGCCAGCCTCAGGAAAATGATAAAGGGACCAACTTGCTGAGCTGATTGCTGCAGGAAGGTTATTTATACAAACCCAATCTGGTCCTGGTCAGTGAAAAGTGGATTGAAAGGAATTATCAATTAGTAGTTCATCATGATTTTAGCCTTGGGTTAGCATGCAGAGAAGCTCAGATTGCAGCAAAACTGAGGATGGGGGGAGGGGAGATAAATTGCCGAACAAAACCAGATTGCGAAGGGGGCAGCTATCACAGCTTCCAGGGAATCATAGAGGGCATCATCTTTACCATAAATCATAAATGTGCATAAACGTAAATGCACATTATGGTGGCTGAAGCCTAGCCTAAATTGGTACATTTTTGTTTCAATAGCATCTGATGATTCTTGTGATGTTATTACTATGATCATATCTATTGCAATTTGCCAGTGTATTGAGATAGCTTGTCCAAAGAGATGCAGCTTAAAGTCATAAATAACAGAGGTGATTTGCTGTGAGCACCCATTGAGAGGGCAACTGGTCAGGCAGAGTTCCATTCGGGAAGCTCAGTGTGTTTGGGAGGGCCTGGCCCCTTACGAGTGGGGAGAAAGATATGGTAGAAAGCTGACCTTGATCCCCAAATTTGATGTCACAGGACCTGAGAGAAGTCACTTTACAGCATCTCTACTGGGAAGTTCCATAAACATGCTATGATACTCATGAATGCTACCAGACCTTTGCATACCCTGTTGCCTCTTGGAGAACACCCTCTTCTCTTTTCCTCAAAGGTCTCACTTGGAAGTTGTCTTCCTTCAAGTTTCTGCTAGAATATCTTCATTAGATTTCTTCAGAATAACTTCATTACATCTTCCCCTGCTCTCTCCAGGTAGAGCAGATGACAGGACAACCATCAGCATTCACTAATATCATGTATTAATGGATACTATTTGGATAGTACAGGGGTGGTGAGGCTCCTATATTACAGAGTATTGGAAATATTAAAAACAGGAGGTGTGTCTGGCTCAGCTTTGTATCTATTTCACGGTGATGACACTTGGAGGCATTTAGTAAGTATTGGCTGAATAAATTTCTTCCCCAGTATAATACAAAAAGTTCTCACAGAATTGTAGCAAGGATCAAGGAAAATTATAAGTATTAAACTACCTGGTAGTAAACTATACACAAATCAAGCATTTTCTTTTTTTTTTTCTTTTAAAGATTTTATTTATTTATTTGACAGAGAGATCACAAGCAGGCAGAGAGGCAGGCAGAGAGAGAGGAGGAAGCAGGCTCCCCGCTGAGCAGAGAGCCCGATGCGGGGCTCGATCCCAGGACCCTGAGATCATGACCTGAGCCGAAGGCAGCGGCTTAACCCACTGAGCCACCCAGGCGCCCCAACAAATCAAGCATTTTCAAATCAAGCTGGACAAGAAGAATCTATGTGAGAAATTACAGGGCCGCTTATAAACCCAGCAGGCATCTGCTAATCTGTTTTCAAGAATCCAAGTCTCCTGCCTCAACAGGCTGCAGAACAATAAAATCCTATTTTATCATGAGTCAAGAAGGAAAAGATGTTTTTTTTTTTCAGAATCTAAATCTAAAACATAATCATTTAAAAAAATTTATTTTTCAATTTTATTTTTTATAAACATATATTTTTACCCCCAGGGGTACAGGTCTGTGAATCGCCAGGTTTTACACACTTCACAGCACTGACCATAGCACATACCCTCCCCAATATCCATAACCCCACCCCCCCCTCCCAACCCCCCTCCCCACATCAACCCTCAGTTTATTTTGTGAGATTAAGAGTCACTTATGGGGGGCGCCTGGGTGGCTCAGTGGGTTGAGCTGCTGCCTTTGGCTCAGGTCATGATCCCAGGTCCTGGGTTCGAGCCCCGCATCGGGCTTTCTGCTCGGCGGGGAGCCTGCTTCCTCCTCTCTCTCTGCCTGCCTCTCTGCCTACTTGTGATTTCTCTCTGTCAAATAGATAAATAAAAGCTTTAAAAAAAAAAAGTCACTTATGGTTTGTCTCCCTCCCAATCCCATCTTGTTTCATTTACTCTTCTCCTACCCCCTTAACCCCCCATGTTGCATCTCCTCTCCCTCATATCAGGGAGATCATATGATAGTTGTCTTTCTCCGATTGACTTATTTCGCTAAGCATGATACCCTCTAGTTCCATCCATGTCGTCACAAATGGCAAGATTTCATTTCTTTTGATGGCTGCATAGTATTCCATTGTGTATATATACCACATCTTCTTTATCCATTCATCTGTTGATGGACATCTAGGTTCTTTCCATAGTTTGGCTATTGTAGACATTGCTGCTATAAACATTCAGGTGCACGTGCCCCTTCAGATCACTATGTTTGTATCTTTAGGGTAAATACCCAGTAGTGCAATTGCTGGGTCATAGGGTAGTTCTATTTTCAACATTTTGAGGAACCTCCATGCTGTTTTCCAGAGTGGTTGCACCAGCTTGCATTCCCACTAACAGTGTAGGAAAGTTCCCCTTTTTCCGCATCCTCGCCAGCATCTGTCATTTCCTGACTTGTTCATTTTAGCCATTCTGACTGGTGTGAGGTGATATCTCATTGTGGTTTTGATCTGTATTTCCCTGATGCCGAATGATATGGAGCACTTTTTCATGTGTCTGTTGGCCATCTTGAGGTCTTCTTTGCAGAAATGTCTGTTCATGTTTTCTGCCCATTTCTTGACTGGATTATTTGTTCTTTGGGTGTTGAGTTTGCTAAGTTCTTTATAGATTTTGGACACTAGCCCTTTATCTGATATGTCGTTTGCAAATATCTTCTCCCATTCTGTCATTTGTCTTTTGGTTTTGTTAACTGTTTCCTTTGCTGTGCAAAAGCTTTTGATCTTGGTAAAATCCCAACAGTTCATTTTTGCCCTTGCTTCCCTTGCCTTTGGCGATGTTCCTAGGAAGATATTGCTGCGGCTGAGGTCGAAGAGGTTGCTGCCTGTGTTCCCCTCAAGGATTTTGATGGATTTCTTTCTCACATTGAGGTCCTTCATCCATTTTGAGTCTATTTTCCTGTGTGGTATAAGGAAATGATCCAATTTCATTTTTCTGCATGTGGCTGTCCAATTTTCCCAACACCATTTATTGAAGAGGCTGTCTTTTTTCCATTGGACATTCTTTCCTGCTTTGTCGAAGATTAGTGGACCATAGAGTTGAGGGTCTATTTCTGGGCTCTCTATTCTGTTCCATTGATCTATGGGTCTGTTTTTGTGCCAGTACCATGCTGTCTTGATGATGACAGCTTTATAATAGAGCTTGAAGTCCAGGATTGTGATGCCACCATCTTTGGCTTTCTTTTTCAATATTCCTTTGGCTATTCGAGGTCTTTTCTGGTTCTATATAAATTTTAGGATTATTTGTTCCATTTCTTTGAAAAAAATGGATGGTACTTTGATAGGAATTGCATTAAATGTGTAGATTCCTTTATTTTCACAATATTTATTCTTCCAATCCAGGAGCATGGAACATTTTTCCATTTCTTTGTGTCTTCCTCAATTTCTTTCATGAGTACTTTATAGTTTTCTGTGTATAGATTCTTAGCCTCTTTGGTTAGTTTTATTCCTAGGTATCTTATAGTTTTGGGTGCAATTGTAAATGGGATGGACTCCTTAATTTTTCTTTCTTCTGTCTTGTTGTTGGTGTAGAGAAATGCAACTGATTTCTGTGCATTGATTTTATATCCTGACGCTTTACTGAATTCCTGTACAAGTTCTAGCAGTTTTGGAGTGGAGTCTTTTGGGTTTTCCACATAGAGTATCATATCATCTGCGAAGAGTGATAGTTTGACTTCTTCTTTGCCGATTTGGATGCCTTTAATTTCTTTTTGTTGTCTGATTGCTGAGGCTAGGACTTCTAGTACTATGTTGAATTGCAGTGGTGATAATGGACATCCCTGCCGTGTTCCTGACCTTAGCAAAAGCTTTCAGTGTTTCTCCATTGAGAATGATATTTGCGGTGGGTTTTTCATAGATGGCTTTGATAATATTGAGGTATGTGCCCTCTATCCCTACACTTTGAAGAGTTTTGATTAGGAAGGGGTGCTGTACTTTGTCAAATGCTGTTTCAGCATCTATGGAGAGTATCATATGGTTCTTGTTCTTTCTTTTATTAATGTGTTGTATCACATTGATTGATTTGCAGAAGTTGAACCAACCTTGCAGCCCTGGAATAAATCCCACTTGGTCGTGGTGAATAATCCTTTTAATGTACTGTTGAATCCTATTGGCTAGTATTTTGGTGAGAATTTTTGCATCTGTGTTCATCAAGGATATTGGTCTGTAGTTCTCCTTTTGATGGGATCCTTGCCTGGTTTTGGGATCAAGGTGATGTTGGCCTCATAAAATGAGTTTGGAAGTTTTCCTTCCATTTCTATTTTTTGGAACAGTTTCAGGAGAATAGGAATTAGTTCTTCTTTAAATGTTTGGTAGCATTCCCCTGGGAAGCCGTCTGGCCCTGGGCTTTTGTTTGTTTGGAGATTTTTGATGACTGTTTCAATCTCCTAACAGGTTATGGGTCTGTTGAGGCTTTCTATTTCTTCCTGGTTCAGTTGTGGTAGTTTATATGTCTCTAGGAATGCATCCATTTCGTCCAGATTGTCAAATTTGTTGGCGTAGAGTTGCTCATAGTACGTTCTTATAATTGTCTGTATTTCTTTGGTGTTTGTTGTGATCTCTCCTCTTTCATTCATGATTTTATTTATTTGGGTCCTTTCTCTTTTCTTTTTGATAAGTCTGGCCAGGGTTTTATCGATCTTATTAATTCTTTCAAAGAACCAGCTCCTAGTTTCGTTGATTTGTTCTATTGTTTTTTTGGTTTCTATTTCATTGATTTCTGGTCTGATCTTTATGATTTCTCTTCTCCTGCTGGGTTTAGGGTTTCTTTCTTGTTCTTTCTCCAGCTCCTTTAGGTGTAGGGTTAGGTTGTGTACCTGAGACCTTTCTTGTTTCTTGAGAAAGGCTTGTACCGCTATATATTTTCCTCTTAGGACTGCCTTTGTTGTGTCCCACAGATTCTGAACCGTTGTGTTTTCATTATCATTTGTTTCCATAAATTTTTTCAATTCTTCTTTAATTTCCTGGTTGACCCATTCATTCTTTAGAAGGATGCTGTTTAGTCTCCATGTATTTGGGTTCTTTCCAAATTTCCTCTTGTGATTGAGTTCTAGCTTTAGAGCATTGTGGTCTGAAAATATGCAGGGAATGATCCCAATCTTTTGATACCAGTTGAGACCTGATTTAGAACGGAGGATTTGATCTACTCTGGAGAATGTTCCATGTGCACGAGAGAAGAATGTGTATTCTGCTGCTTTGGGATGGAATGTTCTGAATATATCTGTGATGTCCATCTGGTCCAGTGTGTCATTTAAGGCCTTTATTTCCTTGTTGATCTTTTGCTTGGATGATCTGTCCATTTCAGTGAGGGGAGTGTCAAAGTCCCCTACTATTATTGTATTATTGTTGATGTGTTTCTTTGATTTTGTTATTAATTGGTTTATATAGTTGGCTGCTCCCACGTTAGGGGCATAGATATTTAAAATTGTTAGATCTTCTTGCTGGACAGATCCTTTGAGTATGATATAGTGTCCTTCCTCATCTCTTATTATAGTCTTTGTCTTAAAATCTAATTGATCTGATATAAGGGTTGCCACTCCTGCTTTCTTCTGATGTCCATTAGCATGGTAAATTCTTTTCTACCCCCTCACTTTAAATCTGGAGGTGTCTTCAGGTCTAAAATGAGTTTCTTCTAGGCAACATATAGATGGGTTTTGTTTTTTTATCCATTCTGATACCCTGTGTCTTTTGATTGGGGCATTTAGCCCATTAACATTCAGGGTAAGTATTGAGAGATATGAATTTAGTGCCATTGTATTGCCTGTAAGGTGACTGTTATTGTATATTGTCTCTGTTCCTTTCTGATCTACTACTTTGAGGGTCTCTCTTTGCTTAGAGGACCCCTTTCAATATTTCCTGTAGAGCTGGTTTGGTATTTGCAAATTCTTTCAGTTTTTGTTTGTCCTGGAAGCTTTTAATCTCTCCTTCTATTTTCAATGATAGCCTAGCTGGATATAGTATTCTTGGCTGCATGTTTTTCTCATTTAGTGCTCTGAAAATATCATGCCAGCTCTTTCTGGCCTGCCAGGTCTCTGTGGATAAGTCTGCTGCCAATCGAATATTTTTACCATTGTATGTTACAGACTTCTTTTCCCGGGCTGCTTTCAGGATCTTCTCTTTGTCACTAAGACTTGTAAATTTGACTATTAGGTGACGGGGTGTGGACCTATTCTTATTGATTTTGAGGGGGGTTCTCTGAACCTCCTGGATTTTGATGCTCGTTCCCTTTGCCATATTGGGGAAATTCTCTCCAATAATTCTCTCCAATATACCTTCTGCTCCCCTCTCTCTTTCTTCTTCTTCTGGAATCCCAATTATTCTAATGTTGTTTCATCTTATGGTATCACTTATCTCTCGAATTCTCCCCTCGTGGTCCAGTAGCTGTTTGTCCCTCTTTTGCTCAGCTTCTTTATTCTCTGTCATTTGGTCTTCTATATCGCTAATTCTTTCTTCTGCCTCATTTATCCTAGCAGTGAGAGCCTCCATTTTGGATTGCACCTCATTAATAGCTTTTTTGATTTTAACTTTGTTAGATTTTAGTTCTTTTATTTCTCCAGAAAGGGCTTTTATCTCTCCGGAGAGGGTTTCTCTAATATCTTCCATGCCTTTTTCGAGCCTGGCTAGAACCTTGAGAATCATCATTCTGAACTCTAGATCTGACATATTACCAATGTCTGTATTGATTAGGTCCCTAGCCTTTGGTACTGCCTCTTGTTCTTTTTTTTGTGGTGAATTTTTCCGCCTTGTCATTTTGTCCAGATAAGAGTATATGAAGGAGCAAGTAAAATACTAAAAGTGTGGCAACAACCCCAGGAAAATATGCTTTAACCAAATCAGAAGAGATCCCAAATCGTGAGGGGGGCGAAAGGGGATAAAAAGAGGTTCAGAAAGAAAAGAAAAAACAAAAACAAAACAAAACAAAAGAAACAATTAAAAAAGAAAACAAATAAAAGCCTCTGCCTTCGGCTCAGGTCATGATCCCAGGGTCCTGGGATCGAGCCCCACATCAGGCTCTCTGCTCGGCAGGGAGCCTACTTCCTCCTCTCTCTCTCTGCCTCTGCCTACTTGTGATCTCTATCTGTCAAATAAATAAATAAAATCTTTAAAAAAAAAAACAAAAACGGGGCGCCTGGGTGGCTCAGTGGGTTAAAGGAAACAAATAAAGAAAAAATATAAAAAAGAAAAAATATATATATACTAGATAAACTAGTTTAAAAACGTTAAAAAAGAAATGGGTAAAAGTTAAAAAAAATTGGCAGAAGAAGAGAAAAAAAATTTAAAAAGAAAAAAAATTAAATTAACTGCAAGGCTGAAGAATCATGGGGAGAAATCCATGAGTTCCGTGCTTTGTTTTCTCCTCCTCTGGAATTTCGATGCTCTCCTTGGTATTGAAACTGCACTCCTTGGTAGGTGAACTTGGTCCTGGCTGGGTTTCTTGTTGATCTTCTGGGGGAGGGGCCTGTTGTAGTGATTCTCAAGTGTCTTTGCCCTAGGCAGAATTGCACTGCCCTTACCAGGGGCTGGGCTAAGTAATCCGCTTGGGTTTGCTTTCGGGAGCTTTTGTTCCCTGAGCACTTTTCGTAGAGTTCCAGAGGGCGGGAATGAAGATGGCGGCCTCCCGGTCTCCGGCCCGGAGGAGCCGAGAGCGCGGGGCCCCACTCCTCAGTGCACCCTCAGAGAACAGCGCCCAATTATTCCTGTCACCCTGGCCTCCGGCCGCGCTCCGAGCTGACCGAGCCTGCGACCGGTTCAAGGTAACCCTGAGCTTAGAGCTCACTCCTCGGCTCTGTCTCTGTAGCCGGCTTCCCCGTTCTGATACCTGTAAGCTCTGCGACACTCAGACACCCCCGATCCTTCTGTAATCCTGCGGGACCTGAGGCCACGCTGATCCCGCCTGGGCTTCACCCTGGTTAAGCCTCTGGAGCGATGTCCCTCAGCGGAACAGACTTTAAAAGTCCTGATTTTGTGCTCCGTTGCTCCGCCACTCGCCGGGAGCCGGCCCCTCCCCCCGCAGTCTATCTTCCCATCGCTTTGGATTCACTTCTCCGTCAGTCCTACCTTTCAGAAAGTGGTTGATTTTCTGTTTCTAGAGTTGCTGTTCTTCTTCTCTTCGATCTCCCGTTGGATTTGTAGGTGTTTGCAATCTTTAGATAAGCTATCTAGCTGATCTCCCGCTACCTGAAGCAGTCTCAGCCTGCTACTTCTCTGCCATCTTGACTCCTCCCCTGCTTTTTTTTTTTTTTTTAAAGTAGAGTATGGAGAGAGGTAGTAATGGCAAGATAGAGTGATGCTTTGGAACACAATCTACCCTTCAACAGTTGTATTTGCAAACATTGATTGGCTCTTCTCTTCAACTTTAGGTGGGTGGTTGGCCTTTGACATCCAGGTCTTCTTCTTCTTAGAAGGTCCAGGGGGAGAGGAAGGCTGCTTGTGGTGCTCCCTCCTTCAACAGGATGCAGGGAAACACGAGGCATCAGGAAGACCAGAAGAAGGGGTGTGGCTCATGGAGGGAGGCAGGGAGAAGAAGCTGCTTGGTTGAGAGTCCCTGGGGCCACACTCTGTTACTGCTGGTCAGGATGTTTGGCCTTAATCTCCATCCTGCCTTCACATGGACACAGGTGGCAAGTAGAGGGGAGGATACACCACCTAGATAAAAGGGGAAAAAATCCTTAGGATACTCAAAGCCTCTGAATCTCCATCTTAGCACCAGGACTTGTTCTCCTGAAGTTTGCTGCAGGCTTCATCACCATCAGACAAGTATTTTCCTCAAGGACTCATTTCTAGAACTTCAGTTCCACTGTTTATTTTTTGGATATTTTGTGGATATTTTTAATATTAGTGGGGGCAGGACCAGAAAGGAACATTTACTTTCCCTCATTGGGGAGATAGGACTGAGCAAACTCAGCTACTGGTCATGAGTAGAGCAAATCATTTTCTTTGTCATTGAAACTCTTACTGGGAATTAGAACCAAGATGGAGACTTCACACTATGTGTCAAGTGAATGGACACCATTCTCCCTACCTTCCTGCTGGATTAGACTGTAACCTCCCTGAGGGGAGAGGCAATGGCTGTTACTTAGCTCTGTATTTCCATCAACATGCATAGGATAAGAGTAAAGGAATGAATGAAGGTGTGGGTTCTCTTAAACACCACCCACAAAGGCAGATGGTACTCAGCTCTGTTTCAGTGGGAGAGTGTTGTAGGAAAGTGGAAACAGGGTGGGAAGGGATGTGACCTGCCTCTTAGAGAAGGACCATGCACCATCACCCAGGGGTTGATTTCTCCAGGAAAAGAGGAACGAAGGAAACTGTTTTTACCTCAAAGCCCAGACTGGAGCAAATGGAGTTGGGCAGACTCTCCCCCTCTGAGTTCCACCCTGTCGTAGGTCAGAGGAAGAGCCCTGGAAGAGGAGAAAGGGGAACCGAGTTCTGGCTGTGCCCATAGACCCAGTAGGGGCTGGACAAGTCCCTTTCATTTCCTGGGTCCCTCTTTCCATCATCATAGACTTGGTGAGGAGTTGGTTCATTCTGTTCTTCTCTGACATTCCACTGGGTACATCTGGTGGCAGAGAGGAGAGAAGGCCTATGGGTTTGGAGCTGCCAGTACAATCAGTAAAGCTTTTTGACAAGGTCCCTTTAAAAATTTCTGGCAAATTGCTCACTTGACTTCATAGTATATCTGTGTTTGTTTTAATATTTAGTAATGTGTGTGCAGGAAACCTTCTAAGTGCACAGAATTATCTTAGAAGCTGAGCCATGTTTGCCTTTGAATCTTCATCTGTCTCCGTGGGCATTACCACCTCATTCCCGAAGTGGGGGATATCAGAGATACATGACCTGAGGGTCCCTTCTAGCTCCCAAACCTCCTGAGTTTTAAACAAAATTGGAGAAGATTTGGTTCCTCTCCTTTCCCCCAAACAAACCCACATTCCCATTTCTTGTTTCATAGTATTCTGATCTGAATGTTGCCCTTTGATGAGAAAGTTAAGGACACAGCAAAATTCTACAGAATTCTTCAGTAAATCCTTGAATTCAGGAACTTATCCTTCTTTGTTTGATTTATTTCTTCCTGGCCTACTTCTTAATATCCCTGATTTAGATGGAACACATTCAGGAAATAATTCCTTTCTGGATATGTATTCTTTAAAAGCATATGCCATAACCCCCTTAGCACAGATCAGCTAAACTACTCGCTTCTTGATGATAGGAAGGTGGAAAACTGCACGGACAATTATTTATTCACTGTTTTCTTTTTCTTTTTTTGGTCTTAATTAGTTTTGTAATTGTTAAACCTCTATTGGCTCCAGTAAACAATTGTTTGCCATTTTAGAAGCATGCCTGCATTATAGGGGATTACTAGATGTTGACAAGTCCTAAAATTATTTGGCAACAATAATGTATAATGCCTCTGGTGTTCCTGTGTGCAATTTTGCAGCCCTCACAAACTCAGCGAAGGTCTGTTCACTGCTAGGGCCAAGGGCAAGTCTCCCTTGGTAGCAGCCACTGGGAGAACACATTGGTTATGCTGACAAGGATATTACTTGGTCCTTAAATCAGAAGGCCATCTTCATCCCCTGGACTGGAAGACAGGAGCTGCCATCCTTCCAAATTTCATAGCCATTAAGGACCTGAGGCCCATTTAAAGGGCTCTCAAGGATGTATCTCAGGCATTGCTTGTGACAGTTGATGTGACTAATGGGAAACTTTCAGCTCAGAACGTGGGCTTATCAGCACCTTCAGCACACTGTCTATTGGGAGACCCATACCTCATGAGAAATGGAATTAATCTGAAGTTGGAAAAAGTATTCTGTCTTTGCACCTGACTCTTCATTTTTTTAAAGAACAACTTTATTAAGATTTAATTTACCTATAATGAAACGCAGTCATTTTAAGTGTACCATCTAATGTTTTGGCCATTATGTACACCCATGTAACCATCGCGATCAAGATACCGAATAGACATCTGATACAGAATCCAGATATTATCCTCCATAATGCCTTCATGCCCTTTACACACAACGCCCTGCACCCTAGCTCCAGGCCATGAGGGCTTTCTGTTACTAAAGATTAGTTTTAACTATTCAGGAATGTTAAATGAATGCAACAATATGGTGTGTATTCTTGTTTCTGGCTTCTTTTGCTTAGCATATGGTTTCTGAGATTCTGCCACGTTTCTCTGCATGTCAGTAGTTCTTTTTGTTTCTGAGCAGTGTTCCATTGCATAAATATACCACAATTGGCTATCCATTTACCTGTTGATGGCCATTTGGGTTGTTTTCAGTTTTTGGCTTCTATGAATAAAGTTTCTATGAACAAAAGTCTTCTTTATAGACATACATTTCTTGGATGAGTATCTAAGAATAGAATGGCTGGATCATATGGTAAATATAGATTTAAATTTTTAACAAACACTGAATGGTCTCTAAAGCATGTGTACTGTTTTACATTCCCATGAGCAATGCATGAGAGTTCCAGTTTCTCCATATCCTCACCCACACATGGTATTGTTAGTCTTTTATTTATTTATGTTTTTTTTAGGATTTTTAGAATTATTATTATTATTATTTATTTATTTATTTTTTAATTTGACAGATATCACAAGTAGGCAGAGAGGCAGGCAGAGAGAGAGAGAGGAGGAAGCAGGCTCCCTGCTGAGCAGAGAGCCTGATTTGGGGCTTGATCCTAGGACCCTGGGATCATGACCTGGGCTGAAGGCAGAGGCTTTAACCCACTGAGCCATCCAGGCACCCCTAAAATTATTTTTTTATAAATATTTTATTTATTTATTTGACATACAGAGATCACAAGTAGGCAGAGAGCCAGGCAGAGAGAGAAGGGGAAGTAGCCGCCCTGCTGAGAAGAAAGCTTGATGGGCTTTCTTCTTGACCCCAGGACCCTGGGATCGTGACCTGAGCTGAAGGCAGAGGCTTAACCCACTGAGCCACCCAGGTGCCCCTAAAATTGTTTTTAAATAATCTCTACAGCCAATGTGGTGCTTGAACTCAGAATCCCGAGATCAAGAGTCACATTCTCTACTGACTGTGTCAGCCAAGTGCCCCGGTATCGTTAGTCTTCATTTTAGCCATTTTAGTGTATGTGGAGTAGTATCTCATTGTGCTTTTATTTGTATTTTTCTTTTTTTTTTTAAAGATTTTATTTATTTATTTGACAGAGAGAGATCACAAGTAGATGGAGAGGCAGGCAGAGAGAGAGAGAGGGAAGCAGGCTCCCTGCTGAGCAGAGAGCCCGATGCGGGCCTCGATCCCAGGACCCTGAGATCATGACCTGAGCCGAAGGCAGCTGCTTAACCCACTGAGCCACCCAGGCGCCCTTATTTGTATTTTTCTCATTATTAATAATGTTGAGCACCTTTCATGTGCTTTTGGTCATTTACATATCTTCTTCTGTGAAGTGTCTGCTCAAATACTTGGCCAATTTTGTTATTTGTCTTACTCTTTTGTAAGTTTAAAAAATTCTAGATTTGTCAGAAATATATAGTGAAAACATTTTATCCTGGTCTGTTTGCAGTTTTGTTTTTAGTGAGTGGAAGTTTTAAATTTTGAATAAGTCTGATTTTCCTTTTTCTTAAGTCATTGTCCATCTAAGGGTCATAAAGATTTTTTCTTCTTTATCTGTTTTTTTCCTAGAAGTTTTAAAGTTTAAAATTATCTGTAGAAGTTTATGATCAATTTAAAGTTAATTTTTATATATGGTGTGAGGTACATCAATGTCAGAGTTAAGGTACATTTTTCTCATATTTATGTCTAGTTGTTCCAGCAGCAATATTGAAATGGTTATTATTTTTCCCAAGTGAAGAACCTTGACACATTGCCAAAATTCAAGTGACTATAAATGTGTGAATTGACTATAAATGTGTGACTATAAATGTATGAATCTATTTCAGAATTTTCTGTTCTAGAAAATTTGTATGTTCATGTTTATGCCCATACCACACACTTTAATTATTGTCTGGAATGATGTAGTATAGGCTTCTGTATTTATTTATTTATTTATTTATTTATTTATAAAAATTGTTTAGATTATACCAGTCTTTTGAAATTGCTCTCTATTTTTTTTTAAAAGATTTTATTTATTTATTTGACAGAGAGAAATCACAAGTAGGCAGAGAGGCAGGCAGAGAGAGAGGAGGAAGCAGGCTCCCTGCTGAGCAGAAAGCCCGATGCGGGGCTCCAACCCAGGACCTGGGATCATGACCTGAGCTGAAGGCAGCGGCTTAACCCACTGAGCCACCCAGGCGCCCCTGCTCTCTATTTTTTTTAAATACAAGCAAGACTTTCTGGGTTTTAATTGAGATTACATTGAATCTACAGGTTAGTATATCTGTATCTTCCATTTACTTAGAGTTCCTTCAATTTCTCTCAACAGCATTTTATGATTTTTATTTTACAGGTCTTATATATATTTTGATACATTTATCTCTAAGTACTTCAGGATTTTTGATGATACTGTAGGTAGCATTTTTTTTTTTTGTATTTCACTTTCCAACTGTTTGTTAACTTGCATATAGACATAAAATTGATTTATGTATGTTGACTTTGTATCCTAGAAACATGTTAAGAGTTGTCAGTTATGGTAGCTTTTTTTTTTATGGATTTCTTAGAATTCTCTACATACATAATTATGTCACCTGTGAGAAAAGACAGTTCTACTTCTTTTCTTAATTGTGTACCTGTTAGTTTTTCTTATTTATGTAGTTTCATTTCTCACATGAGCTAGGACCTCTAGTACAATGTTGAAGAGTAGTAGTGACAGTGGACATCCTTGTTTTGTTCCCAGGCTTAAGGCATTCAGCCTTTCATCATTCAGTGTGATTCACAGAAGCTTTTTAAAAATCAGGTTAAGAATATGCTCTTCTATTCCTAATATTTTAAGAGTTACTATTGTGAATAGGTGTTTAATTTGGTAAAACATTTTATGCATCTAAGCAAGTGATCATCCGCATTTTCTTCTCTATTCTGCTAATATGATAAATTATAATGAATAAATTTCGAATGTTAACCCAACTTTGCTTTCCTGGGAAAATACCAACTTGGTAATAATTTATTGGCTTGCTTGTTTATTTATTTATTTATTTATTTTTAAAGATGTATTTATTTGAGAGAGACAGAGAAACAGAGAGAGTAAACATGGGGAGGGGCAGAGTGACAGGAAGAGAGAATCTAAAGCAGATGCCCCTCTGAGAGTGGAGTCTGAAGCAGGGCTCCATCCCATGACCCAGAGATCATGACCTGAGCCTAAATCAAGAGCTGGAAACTTGGGGCGCCTGGGTGGCTCTGTTGCTTAAGCATAGGACTCTTGGTTTCAAAGCATAGGACTCTTGGTTTCACCTGGGGTCATGATCTCAGGATCATGGAATCAGGCATGTCTGGCTCAGCGCTCAGTAGGGAGTCTGCTTGGGGATCCTCTCTCTCTGCCTCTTCCCCAGCTCATGTTTGCACTCTCTCAAATGGGTAGATAAATATTAAAAAAAAAAAAAAAGAGTTGGAAGTTTAATCAACTGACCCACCCAGGCACCACAATTTATTGGCTTTTTTATATATTGCTGGATAAACTTAATTTAAAAATTTTTTTTAAAAAATCTATTTTTTTTTAAAGATTTTATTTATTTATTTGACAGACAGAGATCACAAGTAGGCAGAGAAGCAGGCGGGCGGGGGGGGGGGGGGAAAGCAGCCTCCCCGCTGAGCACAGAGCCCAATGCAGGGCTCGATCCCCAGACCCTGGGATCAGGACCTGAGCAGAAGGCAGATGCTTTAACCCACTGAGCCAACCAGGTGCCCCTGAAAATCTATTCTTCACAGGGAATGTAGGCCTGTAGTTAGTTTTCTTATAGTATCTTTGTTTCTGGTATCAGAATAAGTTGGTCTCATAAAATCATTTTGGAAGTGTTCCTTTCTTTTGTATTTTATGAGTTTATTTAATATTATATTAAATTGCTCTTAAATATTTGATGAAGTTTACCATGAAGCCATTTGGAGCTTGAATTTTCTTTATAGCAATGTTTTAAAGAGGAATGCAATTTCCTTAATATATATAGGATTGTTAACATTTTAATTTCTTGTGATGATTTAGTCTTTCTAGGAATTTTGTCTTTCTAGGAATCTATCCATTTCACCTTAATTGTGGAATTTAATGGAATAAAGTTTTCCACAATATTTCCTTTTTATCCTTTTAATATCTGTAAGATCTGTAGCAATTTCTCCTTTTTCATTCCTGACATCAGTAATTTGTGTCTTTTATTTTTTTCCTGCTAAACCTAGAAGTTTTGTCAACTGCAGTGAGCTTTTCAATGAGTTTTGTTTATACTGTATTTCTCTGTTCCTTGGCTTTTTTCTGTGCATTGGTTTTTGCTTGTCTTTATTTTTTTCTTAATTTTATTTAGTTTGGAGTTAATTTTCTTCACTTTTTCCACCTTCCTAAGATGGTGACTTACACTCTTGATTTTTATACCTTTCTTCTTTTTTAATGTGAACATTCAAAGTTGTAACTTTTCCTGCAGCCACTTCTTCAGTTGCATCATACGTATTTTGATATGTTTTAATTTTCATTCAATTCAACATTTTTCTCATTTCTTTTGTGAGTTTTTTCTTTGATGTATTGGTTAATTAGAAGTATGTTGTTACATTTTTAAATATTTAGAGATTTTCAAATTATCTTTTTGTTTATTTCTAATTTAATTATATTTTTGTCAGAGAACATACTCTAATTTCAGTCTTTTAAAATTTTTTGAGTCTTATTTTATGGCTTACCATCGGGTCTTTTGTGGTGAAATGTTACATGAGAAATTGCAAACAATGTGCATTTTGCTGTTTTCAGTGTGATGTTCTATAAATATCTATTAGGTCAAGTTGGCTGTAGAACAGAATAAGAGATTGGATAAGTCATAGATATTCTACTATGGCCAGAAGCAAAATCTCCTTCATTTACATTTGACTGTACATGCTATAATTAAGCTGATTTGGAACAGGTCCTCAAAGCAAGCTTGAATCAAATATAACACAAATCTAATTTTAGAGATTGTTCCTGATCCAGTGCTTCCCTCATTCCTTGCTAAAAGGACTAGTTTCTTGGTATCAACATAATTTTTTGTTCTTGGCACTGAAAGTAAGTAAAACAAGAAGTCCAAATTACTTACCTCTGGCTCTGATACTATAGAACTGTATATTTAAAAATGGCCAGAGAAAAACTTATAACTTTTAGATAATATTATAATTTGTATAGTTTAATTTTATTCATGGTCATAATTCAGAAATTATTATATGATAAAGAAATTAAAAATTGGGGTGCCTGGGTGGCTCAGTGGGTTAAGCCGCTGCCTTCGGCTCAGGTCATGATCTCAGGGTCCTGGGATCGAGTCCCGCATCGGGCTCTCTGCTCAGCAAGAAGCCTGCTTCCCTCTCTCTCTCTCTGCCTGCCTCTCTGTCTACTTGTGATCTCTCTCTGTCAAATAAATAAATAAAATCTTTAAAAAAAAAATAGAAAAAAAAAAAAAGAAATTAAAAATTATGGCCAAGATAAGTTATTTCTTACCTCTACATGTAGTCTAAAATCCCATTAAAACTAACTTTACTAGGTATAAGCTTCCAGTTAGAAAATAAGTAAGTTTTGGGATATAATATAAACCATGGTGACTGTAGTCAATAACATTGTAGTGCATGTTTGAAAGTTGCCAAGGGAGTAAATCTTAAAAGTTCTCATCTGAAGAAAGGAAAATTTTGGGGTCTCTGGGTGACTCAGTTGATTGTCTGTCTTGGGTTCAGGTCATGATCTCAGGGTCCTGGGATTGAGCCTTTGTGCCCGGGTCCCTGCTCAGTGGGGACTCTGCTTCTCCCTCTCCCTCTCTCCCTCTCCTCCTGCCCTCTCTTGTGCTCTCTGCTCTCTCTCCCATGTTCTCTCTCTAAAATAAAGAAAATGCTAAAAAAGTGAAGTATGTAAACCTGGCAATTCACAGACCTGTACTCCTGGAGCCAATAATACATTATATATTAATTAAAAACAAAAAATTTAAAAAAATCCTAAAAAAAAGAAGAAAGGAAAATTTTGTAACATTTTATGATGATGGATGGTAAATAGACCTATCATGGTGATCATTTCACAGGGATACAAGTACTCATTATGTTGTACTCCTGAAACTAATATAATGTTATAGGTCAATCATATATCAGTAAAAAATTATTAACATCCATCTCTAGAATCTGTAAATTAAATCTGATCTGTGATTGAGTTTATTGACTAAGTAGAATATATTCTGCATTAAATGATCATAGTTGTAATGGTGTCTGAGAAAAAGGAAGGAAGAAGAGAAGTCAGAGAGAGGAAAAAAATTCACACTTTTTAAAAAATTTGAACACTTTTTTTGCTTATGTTTAACTACTCCAAATTACACATGCTTGTTTAAAGCAAAAATAGTAACAATATTTTGTAAGTTTATAGCATACATAAACTTAAAATATAGGACAATGATAGCATAAAGTTCATAGGGAACAACTGGAAACAAGAGGGAGTAACTGGAAACTTTAAAGAGATCCGTAACAAGTCTAGTTCAACTATATTTCCACCTTCTATTTTTATTTTGAATCCTGTGTTGTGTGCATTTTACCACAATAAAAAATTGGGTAAAAGAAGATAGGTTATTTTGAAGACTGAGGAAGTTAGATGTGGATAAACATAAATCTGCCAAATCTTATATCATCTTAAAGTATTTGAAGGGGAAACAGAATTTTTATTGTTGTTTTGTGGTTGCACTGACGTTTTAAATGATTTTATTCAGTGTTTCCAAAGGGCTGTTTTCTCAAAGACCCAACATTCAGTCTTTCTTGAAGAGGGAGCAGAAAACAATGACTGTGACCAGCTACAGACAGATGGCCCATATAAGTTCTGAGATGATGGCTTACATAAACTTTACAAAATTAAAATTTTTATTAAAATTTTTTTTCTGTGTATATACATATATACAGAAAAGCACTCTTAAGTGCCAGATCAATGATCTTCACACACAGGAATGTCTGTGTAACCACACCCAGATCTAGAGCACAGCTGGCTGCCCAGCGGAACATCCTGAGTACCTTCCAGGTATCATTCCTTGAAGAGAAAGCACTAGCCTGACTTCTAACTGCATAAATTTATTTTGTCTATTTTTGTTCTTTATATTAAGAGAAGCGTTATAGTTAGCACTCTGTTGTGTTTGGTTTCTTTTCCTTAATGTTATATTCCTGTGGAATTTGTCTAAAGTATATGACTTTAGAGAGTTCATTCTCATTGTGTATAGATTCATAGAGTATTATCTATTCTGATGTTGATGGGAATTTGGATGGTGCAAATAAATTTAACATTAAAAGATATTTTATTGAACCTTTTAAATTATGGGTTTAAAAATTCACATTATAGGGGTGCCTGGGTGGCTCAGTGGGTTAAAGCCTCTGCCTTCGGCTCAGGTCATGATCCCAGGGTCCTGGGATCGAGCCCCACATTGGGTTCTCTGCTCTACAGGGAGCCTGCTTCCCCCTCTCTCTCTCTGCCTGCCTCTCTGCCTACTTGTGATCTCTGTCTGATAAATAAATAAAATCTTTAAAAAAAAATTCAAATTACACAGAATACTATGTATATATTAAAAATTCTTTGGAAAGGTTTTGGGGGGAATATATCAAATACTAACCCTTAATTCTGCCTTCAATTATTATTATTATTTGCCTTTAGTTATTTTTAATTGTCTTTCTTCTATCTGTACTTTCCAAATTTCTCTAGTTAACGGTTTGTTCAGTACTCAAAACAAACAAACGACCTCATGAAATTAAAGACATAAGCTTTGCCAAATTAATCTGGCTATAAATTATTGGTACTACTAATATTTGATGACTCACCAAGCCAAGCCCATGGTACAGAACAAAACCAACTTTTTGAGTTGATGAAAACCAGTGAACAAAGGACTTCTGTGCTGGCCCATGTAGCTAAAAGTTTACTGATCATTCTGAGTTCAGTTTGCTGAAGAAAAGTAGATCATTAGTCAAATTCTCTAGTCTACTTATTATAAAAGGAAAATCTGTTCTTAAGTTGTCATAACATAGCATATGGAGAAAAAGCAAAGACACACCAAAGAACAGATCAAAGCTGAGATTCTGGTACAATGCCAGCAACAGCTCTGGCTCTCTGGGTGCCATTATCGTGGAGTTGCTTCTCTTCAAGAAACGGTACCGAATATTTACAGGACTTAATTCCCCAAGCCCTTTTTTTTTTTTTTTTTTTTTAGTGATAGATCAGAATATATTCCTTTTCCTTGTATCTCTCTTAATAAATGTCATTTCTCCAACTTCTCTTCACTCTTAGGTTGTTTATTAACTTTACTCTGCAGTATGGAGGCTGTGTCTACACATCAGACAGAGACGACATAGACGACTTCTTTTGAACCTTCTTTTCTTACAATCACACGGGTCCTGTCAAGTCTATTCCAATAATCTCCAGCTGTCTTCCAAAAACACCAGGGTAGATAATGTTACCAAATCTTCTTTGGGAGGAAATTTTCTACAGTCTAATATATTTGAGAGACACCAGGTTAAAACAATTTGATCAGGTTTCTTTCTTGTAATGTTTCTAGAGTCTTAAGTGAATGTGTGATATTTCTGGTGGCTGAGGATTTATTATGAAGCATTTCCTAATGTATGTGGCTAAGGAGACACTGTGTGTGTATTTATGTGTGTGTATATGTGAAAAGCACGTTAGCATAACATGGAAGTGGGGATTCTAAGAACGTCATTTTTACATGTTGATTTGAGTCACAGAACTCCAAAGCCTACAAGGGTTGGACAGAAACTACGGTTGAGGAGGGTCTGGAATGGGGTGGGGTGTGTAGGGTCTTTCTGAATTGGGCAGACACTTCTCAGTTCCAGCTGATTGTTGCAATGCTGGAGTGTAGCTTCAGGAGTTTGGGATTTGTCGGGTGAAGAGAGAAATCTAGATTTTTATATAAAAGTCTTAAATTTGATATAAATGCCTAATGCCTTAAAATGTTGGAAAATAATTAAGAATGTTTCTAAAAACAATGCATGGATCACATAAAACATGCTTCCCGGGTAGATTCACCCTATGTGCAGATGACTTGCAAACTCTGAAAAGGCCGTGCACCCATCACTTACCACCCAGTGCTTTGTGCTATCTGATATATTTCAGTTTTTCATGCACAATATTTAAATTGTGCATTATACTGCATTGGGTTTTCATGTACGTAATAATAACAATATTAATTTATTCACCGAATAATACCAGATATGGTGTTAAGGACTCAAACCTAAGGTAATTAGCTGAATCTTTGCCATATGAAGACATGTATTAATGACATTTTAAGGTGATGAAATACAGATAGTAAAGAGATTAAGTGTATCATTCTATGTCAAAAAAAAGTGGTAATAAGTGGGTGGGCTTGACAAGTCCATATGCTTTACCACTAATTCTATGTTCATTTCTCTTGTCTTCAAGTGAGGAATTCATAATAGATAGAATGTAAATTCTTTGAGAAAGGGAATCACATTTACTTCTGTTGGACAGCTGACTGTTTATAGGAAGGGACCCACACAACTAAACACATCATTGGTTCTCAAAAATCACTGTCTAGTAGATTTTTAATGTATTACTGAAGTAGTGTGGAGTACTGAAAAAAAAATCTCTTGATTTCAAGTCAAGAAATTTGATCTTGATATATAGCTTGTCACTACTGGGCTTTTTCCCAAAATGCTGTAGACCTTAATCCATAAAATAAGTGTGTTGGACTAGAAACTCAATGGGTTCTTTCTAGCCTAAAAAAATCTATAACTCTGATTGATCTGTGCTGTTGTGGAGATTAACTTGGGAAACTAGACTTTTGGTCTCAGTTGGCCAGTGGCAGTGTATTAGGACAATTCCAGTTGCAAGTAACAGAACCTCCCTCCACCCCAACCCACCAATTATCTTAAGTTAAAAGGAAGTGTACTGGCTGTGAACTGAAAAGTCTAGGGCTCTCATTAGCTTCAGGCACAGCTTGGAACAGGGACCCCTCTTCCTCCATCTCTCTGCTCCCTGCTGTGCTCCTCCAAGTTAGTTTCATTCTTATGCTCCTCAGGGTCACACTGTCTCCAAACATTTTATCATTTCAACTTTACCACCAGCTGGAAAGAGGGAACTTTGTCTCCCTCTCCTCCCTTTTCCAAACAGACAAATGTTTAGGGTCAGGGTCTCATTAGATGAGATAAGGTTGAATTCCTATCTTTGAAGCAATCACTATAGTTAGGAACATAAGATATGTTGATAAGATCAACCAGTGGTTCTGCATTCTGGCTTCACAGTAGGGTCACCTAGAGTTGCTAAAAAATATTTATGTTGTTTCCATGCCCTAGAATTATGACTGAATAACTAGGGATGAAATGCAAGCATTAGCATTTTCTAAAACCTCTCCAGATAATTTCACTGTGCACCAGGTTTGAGAACCAGTGACTTAGACTTTTCAGTATCCACCCCTGACAGGGTGATTGAAACCAACTGTAGCCAAAACCCATAGACTGAGAGTATAGGAAGGGTGATGTACCAAAGGGAATTTAGACAACTATTTTACCTAAAGAAGGGTGAAGGAATTCTGGATGGTAAGAAACAATGGATGCTCTCTAATTGCAAGTGAACACAATTTGATTCCTCTTTTTCTCCTTGTTTGTCTTCATATTTTGCCCTAAGTAAGTAACAGCTGAGATGCTCATAGGCTTCTAAGATCTCATGAGTCAGTCTTTCATCTAATAGCACGAGGGTCTGAACCTCAAACCCTATTGGGTCTCCATTAGGGAGTCATGTTTTCCTTTCTCTCAAAAAGTGACAGTCCTACCAGGTCATCAGAGCCTTCTCCTACAGATATCTACAGGTATCTCTGCCTGTGAATTCCATCCCTAGAATTCATACAATTTCCATTTTCTCTTGAAATTTAATATTTGTTATGGTCAGCCAGCCTATTGTCCATAAGGAAAATGCATTCCCAGCTCTATGAAAATAGAAGACATTAACTCCAGGATTCATAAGCCAGCCCTATTCCCAGGCAGTTAAGAATATGAAAGAAACATAAATCACTAAGAAACGTAAGAGGAACCTAAAATACTCCCCAGAGCCCTGACTTCATATTCTAGGAGGCAGGGACTCTTGCCAGAAAGGCCCATGCTGACCAGACTCAAAGTCTCAGAAGTTCTGCAGTGATGCTGATGAGTGTGAATTGGATGACCCTCAGTCCTTTCAGCATCCCAGCCAACTCCTGCATGGCCCTGAAAGCTGCAGGTCTTAGACCATGCTTCAGCCTGGCCTGCCAGGTAGCCTCCATCTTGAATTATTCTTGTCCTCGTGTTGTCATCTCATTGCCCTGCTCTCTACAAGAATCTTCAGGGAAACAGGGATGTGATTAGGAAGAGAAAAGGAACTTCTTTTTGCTAGGCACTGTGTCAGATGCTTTATATATCCTCACGGCATTCCAAGGAAGTGGGTATTATTACTGTCCTCAGAGGGTGAGGTGACCTAATTGTTCTAAAGTCGTACGCCTAGTACACCCCTGAGTTTAGATTTGGTCCCAGGTTTTCCTGATACATCAAGATCTTCAACCTGTTATCCTTTCTGGGTATACACGTTTCCTCTCAGTAGGATCACCAGAGTCGCTAAGAGCCTGGCATTGTCTCTTGCACATGGTAGAGCCCCTGAACCTCATCTAGTTCCTGGCCCAGAGTGACAGCTTAGGATAGCTGTGTTAAATAAAAGATATGGGCTAGTGTGTGGTGAAGATATTCTTGACTCGGAAAGTTTCAGCTTCCCCATAAATTGTACTTAACTCTTTCAGTTCATTGACCAGTTTTGTTGGGCCCATATTCATTTTGGCAAGATAGACGCGCCTAAGCACCCCTCCATACTTACTCTCAGAGCAAGAAGGTGGTGAGGATCTTTCCAGATCTGTACAATCACTTATTTTGTCTTTTCCCAGACTGCCTATGAAAGAATATCATCATACCACATGGAAAAGGGAGCCTTGCCAAAGTCACTCCAGACCAGGGATGTTTGCACCTGTAGAAACCCAAGGAAGAAGGTACAGATGGTGCTCAAACATATTTGGTATCTTATAGTACTAGAGGATAAGTTACAGCAAAGTTAATTTGGTTCATCTCCCTCATTTATTACCTCTCCAAATCGTAAAAGCACCAACTACTGTGTACTCAATTAACTAGTTTTCCCTCCAGTTTTACTGGTGTACAATTGACAAAATCATAAGATATTTAAAGCATATAACATGACGATTTGACATAAACATTGTTAAAGTTTTCCCTCATTGGGTTAATTAGCATATCATCACCTCACATGTTTACCTTTCCTTTTTTCTTTTTTAATTTTTAAAATTTTATTATTATTCTTTTAGAGAGATAGAGACAGAGACAGAGAGCATGCATGAGTAGGGGTGGGGTGGGGGAGAAGGGGCAGAGAGCAAGGGAGAGAGGGAATTCTAAGCTTGGTCCAATGGAGCCGCTCAACTTCACAACCCTGAGATCATTTCCCCGGCTGAGATGAAGAGTTGGATGCTTAACTGACTGAGCCATCCAGGTACTCTTACTTTTTCTTTTTCTCTTGAGAAAACATTTAAGCCGATGCTCTTGGCGAATTTCAGTGACACGATAGAGTGTTATCCAACTATGATCACCATGTTATACATTAGATCTTCAGACCTTATTTATCTTCTAATGGAAAGTTTGCACCTTTTACTGGTGTCTCCCTATTTCTTTCGACCCCTAACTCCTGGCACTTACTTCTCTACTTTGTTTCCTTCATTCATTGAGTTGTAAGTGATCCCAAGCAGTGTTTGTCCTTCCCTGCTCTATTGACCAGTTTGGATAGAAGACAGACACCTCTTCCTACTTCTTGTTGGCAGACTAGAAATCAAGGCTGTGGGATATGTCTAAACCACTTAACTATTCAACCCAAAGAGACAAAAATTAAACATGAAAGTTAAGAAAGACTCTTGCAAGAGTCCTACACTTGGTCCTGATCCTCTGACCCCTTGGTGACCACTGATCATTGTCCCTGCTTGGCACTGGAGAACTGAAACACACTGGCAGGGAAGGAAGACTATGGGGAAAATACTTTCATCAGAAACTGGGTTGGTGTGGTCCATTACAGGAGGCTCAGGTTACTCTTAGGCACTGTGGTTGTGGACCCTTAGGTTTGCCTCTTGCAAGATTAAATAATATTCACATATTGTAAGACTTAGCAGCTAGGGGACTGTGAGATCCTTTTGGTTCACCTATAAATTGGGTTTTATGTATTAAATAAGTTCACAAACCAGTATGTGTTCAAATGTAACCTAATTAGGATGCTGACACCTAGAAGAGAATCAACTGGTGATAAGTATGAGATATAGATCCTCATCATAAAGATCATAAAAATTGGTAAAATAATAATGGCTAAATGAAAGTACTAAAAGTTAATGAAAATTGATAAAATAATATGGCTAAATGAAAGTACTTACTGACACTGATCAGAACTTTTGGCCTGTACCCTGCCTGTGTTTTGTGTATCATAAGGTGACTCCCAGTGAGTCCTGTTCTATATTTCCTTTCTGTGTGTGTGTGTGTGTGTGTGTGTGTGTGTGTGTATAGGACTGGTGATTTGCTTTTAGCCAACAGAATATGACAGAAATGAAGTAACTTTTGAAGATGCAATTAACATCCTGAATTAGTTGATTTTGAGTTAATCGAAAGGGAGATTATTCTGGGTAGGCCTGGCTCAATGAGGGGAAATCTCTTAAAACAGAAACTGGGGGCTCTCCCTGCGATCAGAGACTCTCTCCTGCTTGTCTTGAAGAAGCCAGCCACTGTGAGTTCTACAATCACAAGCACACGTAATCTGCTAACAACCAGAGGGAACCTGAGCGGATCTTTCCCAGTGTGGTTGGCATTTTGACAGCAGTCTCGTGAGACCCTGAGTAAGGGGCCCAGGTAAGCCATTCCCAGATTCCTGCCCCACAGAAACTGTGAGATAATGACTGGGGGTTGTTTAAGCCTCTAGTCGATGTAGTTTGTTACACAGCAAAGTTGGGGTTTTGGAGGCAGATCCAGGCTTGTCTTGGTCTGCAGCTTGCCACCTCAGTGTCATTCGTTGAGAAAATGATTTCCCCCTTTTGAGCTTCACGTCCCTCATTTATATAATGGACTAAGTACTCAAAGTGAAGATTGAAACAGTGGGTATTTGTGAAAGGGCTTATAAAGTACAGGTGCTCTATGTATGAGGTGTTATCAAATTATCACATCATGGTAGATTTTCCATTGAAATTTTGGGTAAAGTCAAAGGCTACGTTTATCTGAGCATGTGCTATAGAAAACCACAATTCTTCCTTGGAACCTAGGGTGCTAGATGGTAAGGACCTTGATCTGCCCCTGTATGGTAATGCTCATACATCACATGTTTTGATTTTGAAAAAATGACTGCAAAGCTCTGCAAGGCTGTACACAAAAAAATAACAAATGGAATTCAGAGAAATCACCATAAACATAAATAGGAAAACGGGTGCTATTTGGGGGATAAAACTTTACTTGTTGATGGACAAAAATTATGTGCAGACACTGTAGGAAGCTATGTATAACATAGCAGTTTTTACCCAAAAATGTTAGCAGTATTTACCCTCCTGTTTTCAGAGAATTCCTTTGATCACAGAGTCAGGAGCAGGCCTAGAATGAAAGCCCCACATTGATTTGCTTCCATGGGACCAGGGCATTTCCTGATAGTTGAAGAAGGGATTCTTTAATATTTCCCTCCCTAGCTTTTGTTCTAGTTTCTGATGAATTTGGCCACAGGAAAGCAATGAATCTCGCTGTCTTTGGATATGAGTTAAAGAATTCAGCCTACAGGAAAAAGTAAGACAAGGAGAGAGAAGTCCTTTTAGGATCATTTTCTTCATTCCAATAGGGCTTCCTGCTGGCACATTCTTGGAGACTTTGTCCAGTTGATTTTTGAATAACTTGGGTGATTGTCCTCTTATTTCTCCTGGAAACTCATTCTACCGTGTCATTGATGGACTCTTAGGAAGTTCTTCTTGTCATAATATTACTGTGTACAATTTCTTCATACATTCCCTTTACTCAATTTCATTCCATAAAGAAATCTATAAGAAGTAAAAAAAGAGAGAAAAATATATAGTGAGGAGATGGACTGGGTAGGTGAGGCATTGTTTCTGGCTGATAGGAGAGGGGAGAGCTAGAAGGGACTGTGCCAGGAAATGATGACAGACCAGTTGGGGAAAAATGGCCCCTGGAAAGTATCTGAGGAGGCAGAAGTGGCTCAGAATCAACAATAAATTTCCTTCTTAATATTGAGCTCTCTCAGGGCGCCTGGGTGGCTCAGTTGGTTAAGTGGCTGGCTCTTGATTTCAGGTCAGGATCTCAAGGTCATGAGTTGGAGCCCTATGTTGGGCTCTATATGCTCAGGAGGGAGTCGGGTTGAGATTCTGTCTCTACCTCTCCCTCACCTTCTGCCCCTCTCCCTGCACAAGCTCTCTCTCTAAAATAAATAAATAAATCTTTAAAAAAATATTGAGCTCTCTCTAAACTAAAGTGTGCCTCAAGATGTTGATTTCAGTAATCTGTATGGATTTGGTCAAATTTTAGGCTGGTAACTTCAAATCAATATTTAATCCATTTCAAAACTCCATGACTATTCATGTTAACCTGCATAAACCCAAGTTTTTAATACCCATCTTGGGGGAACGGGGAGTGAGGGTGAGGAAGATAGCGTTACTCTTCTTCATGTCATGACTTAGATGCTGTTTTCCCTCCTACAGACCCAATCCACCTTCTCCCTCATTCACACTCCCACGCTGCTTTATTTTCAAACTTTGGTTTCAAAGTAGCCGATTCTTAAGTAAACACAAGAGGGCAGACATGTAGCACACAAGAGGTCTCTGCTGTCACCAGAAAACAAAACCAGACTCATCCGCCATGCACCGTCCTGTCAGGGCAGTTAAGAGCACGGATTCCAGATAGACATTTAGGGTTGGCGTTGGTGGTATAGTGGTGAGCATAGCTGCCTTCCAGATAGACATTGAGAGGATAAAGGCCTCACAGGACATTCTGAATTTGTAAAAAGAAATACACAACTTGGAGGAGTATTCAAAGAACTATTTCTTCCTGTCAGCCAAAGGTACGAATGATTTAAACATTCAAATCTTGCTCCATGTTTTATAGTTATCGGGCCACAAATCCACACCCCCCCAGTGACTAGCCATTGTTCTTGGAATAAAATTCAGAATTGTCCATGTGAGCTGCAGGACTGTGCCCGATCTGGCCCTTGTTCGGCTCTCCAGTCTTGTGACTAGCCAGTTACAACTTGCCTGCATCCTAGCCTCAGTGACCACTGTCCATTGCCTCAAATGTGTCACCCTTTCTGGGCTAATGGGCCTCCAGATGCTGCCAACACCTCAGTCCCTTTCTGTCTCTGATTAATCCATCTTCACCTCTTCTACCATCACTTAATCACACCATCCTGAGGGAAAACTTCTCTGACCACCACCCCTCCCAGAGCTTGGGTCTCTGCCATGAGCGCTCCCAGGACTTTGCCTCCAGAGCAGTTCTAATTAAACACATAATCACACGGGTACACATGTAAGTGTGTCCACTCCACTGGACCGTAAACTCCATGACAGAGACCTAAGGCGGGCTCGTATCTCGCGGACCCTGGAAACATACTCTTTTCTGTAGGGAAAATGCCTGTGGGTTATATATAGCCCATCCTCAGAGACACGCTGTCTACAGCAAGCTGTGACCCATTGGGGAATGGTCAGGGAATAACCACCACCATCCAGAGACCTGGAGGTGTTTATTCAAAGGGATTAGAACAATTAACTCTGACTGTTTAAACTGCGTGGAAGAACGCTTTTCCAGTTGGAAATGAGTTTGCTGCCAGTTTAAGTCATCCAAGCAATGCTCTAAGGGTCTCACAAGTACTTTCTGTGGGTTCCCAGGTTTATGAAACTCGTGCTCAGAAGCACACACCCCTCCATGTACCTTGAACACCCGTACAAAGTAATTACCAATCTCCTTAGTATTTTCCTTCCTCTCCCATTGTACTTTCCCTGACACACACACGTGCACTCACACACACACGTGCACTTTTTTTTTTCTGATTTAACTTGTTAACTCACTGAGAAGGGAATATATCTGTTTCTTCACAGCAGCCAGTGCACTGTTAAATAATGTTTACAATAATACTTAAGAGTAACAACTACAGCATATGTCTTGGGAAAATTAGGAGGCTCTTAGAGAACCTTTTTATTTTTCTCATATTGTGGATAGCTCACTGGGATATTTAAGTCCGAGTTAAATGTGGATGAGAAGAGTGAAGAGATGCACTGGTATTACGTAGATAAGCACAAATCACTGATACCGATACTCCAGAAGCATATCCTTCAAAGACACGAATGGAGGGAATGAGTGAGTAGAAAGCCCAGTGCTTGCAGGAGTCACTGAAGCGCAGGATATTTTGTTGGTCATCTTGGAGGGTGGGGTGGGGAGGGGCGGAGACTATTGCAGAGGCATTGTTAGGGAAAGGGATCATGAAGAATTGAAGAACATGGAGTGAGTAGTGTTCTCTGAGAGAAAGATGGGGCTGGGGGTGCGGGTGTCAGGGGATAGAAGGGGGTGGGGGGGTGGGCTTGAGGCATGTACAAACAGAACTGTGATAACAGCAGCAACGAATGGTGTTAGGGTTGAGTTGGTGAGGAGCTTCCCATATAACCTCTGCTGCTGCTGGGGACACAGGAGGTGACACAGAAGCAGGAGCTCATGTTCCTCACTTTTCTGTAAGTCTTGAGTAGGAGCACAAAGAGGTCAGTAGTAGATGATACTAGTATGGCCCAAAGCGAACTATCAAGGTTAAGACCCATGAGCCCACGAAGAGGTGAGCAGGAAGTGGGAGAGAGTCAGGAACTTCCCTCCTAAGTAGAGTCCTCGTTCACCTCCACCCCCTGAGGTCTCTTCTTAGCTGGACCCTCTCCGCTGTCGCTGCTGTTCTGCCCACCTAGCACTGCGGTTTGCTGTTTCAGGCCGTCAGCACCGTTAGCATGAGGCTGCTTGGGTTCTCCGGTTCAATCAAGGAGGCCATGGCCCATCTTCAGGCACTGTTTGAGCCACTCCAGTGCCTTGTTGCTGAACAAATCTGACATTTGGAAACAGACTTACTCTGCATCCAAATCACCCAGGTAGTAACCTTTCGGTCCACCTTACCGATCTCTCCTGATATCATCTGGTTTTCGTGTTGACCTCTCCACGGAGCAGCTCTCTTGTCAGGCCTGGCTGCTTGTCACAGACATCCTGTGGTGAACATCAAAGAAATCATAGCATGCCTCTCTTGGAATGAATGACAACAGAGGAGTTTCCTTTACTTTCTCTTCTCTCCATGCTACAGTTGTTTGAGCGAACACTAGTTACTGGTGTTGCAGGCGGCCAGCTTCATTCCCCACTGTGTGCTTTAATTAGCCTCCTTTCTGGGTCTTAGTTTTGACTTCCTGTTGGGTGTTCCTGGATACAGGACCATGTGGGTGGTCTGGGAGGGCTCCAGTGTTTCCTTACTGATCTCTGCAAAGATTATTGTTTTTAGCAAGATGTTTGAGATCCACGGAATTGTTTTGCTTTTGCTACTCTGAAATACATCCATGATCATGCCTGTTCCATTATTCTCTGATTTAAAAAATTAGGTGCATAATCTAGAGGCAGGATTGAGTGGGAAGAAAAATCAATTTCTTTCCCATTTTTTTTTTAAAGTTAAAATTTAGCAGGAGGCTAACCAAGGGAAAATTGTGGTGTCTTCGATGTCACCTGCTAGGTAAGATAACAGAATGGAAGATGAGCTGGAACAGACTTGAATCTGTGCTTTGCTACTACTTCACCAAATGACCTTGAACAGATCATCTCAGCCTTTGTGATCACTGTTTTTTTCATCTATAAAATGAAAACATTACATTAAACGGACCAATTCTAAGGCCCCTTTTGGTTCTAACATTCTAGGGGGATATGGGACACAAACATCAGAGGCTTATAGAGAAATGAAAGTGTTCTAGTCCAATGGGGGATTTGGACATGACTAATACAAGGATCATTAAAAACTAGAAAGTCACAAGGTGATGTCATTCATTTTCCCTGTGGAAAGAAGTGTGACCCAGGAGGTACCTGTGTGCCAGATTATTACACAAGGCAAGTAGAAAAGAAAACATCAGGGGAGACAAAAAGGTACTTACTCTATATAATAAGCACAAGTTATTTTATTAAAGTTTTCACAACTCTGTAAGGTAGACATTGTCACCTCCACTAGACAGATAAGAAAACAGAGACCTAAAAAGGTTGAGTTTGCTTTAGATTAGAAGATACACAACAAGACTTCCTTTCCAACCCGGGCCCGGCAGAATGGCTCCCGCGAAGAAGGGTGGCGAGAAGAAGAAGGGCCGTTCTGCCATCAACGAGGTAGTGACGAGAGAATACACCATCAACATTCACAAGCGCATCCATGGAGTGGGTTTCAAGAAGCGTGCCCCTCGGGCACTCAAAGAGATCCGGAAATTTGCCATGAAGGAGATGGGAACTCCAGATGTGCGCATTGACACAAGGCTCAACAAAGCTGTCTGGGCCAAAGGAATAAGGAACGTTCCATACCGCATCCGTGTGCGGTTGTCCAGAAAACGTAACGAGGATGAAGATTCCCCGAACAAGCTCTACACACTGGTCACCTATGTACCTGTCACCACTTTCAAAAATCTACAGACAGTTAATGTGGATGAAAACTAATCGCTGATTGTCAAATAAAGGTATAAAACTGAAAAAAAAAAAAAAAAAAGAAGATACACAACAAGAAAGTTGTATTTTCAGAATCAAATCCAAATCTTTCTGATTCCAAAGTCTCTACTCCAATACTCCATTTAAAATAAGAAAAGACACTATAAAACAACATGAACAAATGCCACCTTCCCAAGCTTGGATTATTGCAAACATTAATGGAAGTGATTCTACAAAGGATTCTGAGTGATGGGCAAGAGGAGAGAAATGTTGCCTCATTTTTGTAGTAGGGAAGATGCCTTTTTAAAAAAAAGTTTTCTTTATTTGAGAGAGAGAGAGAGTGAGAACATGAGCAGGGCAGATGGAGAGAGAGAAGCAGACTCCCTGCTGAGCAGGAAGCCTGATGTGGGGCTTGATTCCAGGACCCTGGGATCATGACCTGAGCCAAAGGCAGATGCTTAACCATTTAAGCCACACAGGCAATCCTATAGTAAGGAAGATTTCTAAAGGAGATGATCTTTTGAGAAGATTTTCCAAGTCTCCATCATGCATTCATCTCATTATTGATGAAGGACATGACTTTCCAGAGGGATCATATCATCAACATCATCATCAACATCAACATGGGATCATATCATCAACATCAACATCAACATGGGATAATATCATCAACATCATCATCATCACCATTATGTGAGAGGTGGAGGGTATGAGCACAGTTCCCCACACCCCATCTGTGGAAATTGCCTTCCTTTGCTGCTTAGCCAAATGCAGACAGACTGACCTTCAGCCAGGGACAAGGAGTTGTCAGCATAGGGAAGGAAAACACTTCCCTTCTTCCCATCTAGGTTCTTTGGCTTGTCTAATAATTACATTGATATAAGACAGATGAATTGGGGAAAACCAAATTTAATTTCATATGTACAGGAGTCCATAAAAATATGACACTCAAAGAAGTCACCAAAGCAGGCATCTTTTATGTTTTTTAGGCAAGGAAACAAATTTGTGAGGAATTGACAAAACGAAGGATTTGGTAGCTAATTAGCGAAGAGGTAGCAAGGTTTGTTTATCCAGCCTTCTTGGCCCTGGATTCCCTATCTCTGGCAGTAAGGATGCCTTCTATCCTCCTGATATAGGGACGGTAACTTCACATGTGAGATTTATTTTCTGCTTTCAGGGGGGACCAAGGAGGTCAGAGTGTCCTTCTTGAATTGGCTCTTTCTCAAGTAACTTTAATTCAAAGTAATCAATATGTCAAAGTGGTGTATTTTAAGGTGACTCTTCTACTCCCCTTTACCAGTGGATGGTGAAGCTTCTGTCTGTATGAGGAAGAGTTTGGGAAAAGGGCGCATTCTCAAGTCTGCCTGCTGTGACAGTGTAGAAAGCACAGATTCCCTTGGTCCCCAGCAAGCTCACCAGGATGTGCCCTCCAGCTGACCCAACCTCTGACTCTTCCCCAGGGTCTGGCTTCAGTGGAGAGCATGTGGAAAGCACATGGTGTGGTCTGTGCAAGCCACACGGGCCCAGTGCCACATCCCCAGAGGTGAGGAGACTTCAGGGACCGCCCCCCCCCCCATGCTTCTTGCTTAGCTGCTAGGTTTAGTGTGATGCACAAGGTCTCAGTCTTCAGGGAGCACTAGGATTCTCCTGGAGGACTTATTAGGACAGCCTGCTTGCCCTACTCCTGGAGTTCCTCATTCAGTAGTTCTGGGGTGGGGCCCACACTTTGTATTCTAACATGTTCCCAGAAGTGTTGAGAACCACTGGTATGCGAAGTAGAGGATCCCCTGGCCCATTTGGTGTAGGAAGGGAAGTTTCACGTAGGGTTGTGTAAGAGAATTAGAGGCATCTGTTTCCATCCATGGGTAGTTCCAGCTGAGTGGAAACAATCACGCTCATGTCAAGCATCAGATCTTATGATGGCATCTGGTGCTGTTGGTCCCTTCCTGGGACAAAGTGTCCCAAGTCCCTCACCTCATTCCTAACCCTCCTAACTCACCTCCTACCTGCCAGCTACACTCGTGGTGGGAGCTGACAGAGAGTAAGGTCGGCTGGTTGACTAGTGGCAATATCCCCCATGATTGCCCTTAGCTGACTAGAGCTGTCCTGACCTTCCTCAGGCCTATGGCCTATGACCCACCACCCAGTGGCTTTTCCACAAATAATGCCCAACGATCCCAAAGAAGGCAGAGTTTAAAGTAGGGACCTAGAATAGCTCTAGAAATTAAATCATCAGTGAGTTTGGAAAAGTGACTCTGCTTTATTTATCAAACATATTAAGTCCCAGAAAGAATTCCACAGTATCTAAGCAACTTTCCTCCATGGGATGTAGATAAAAATAATTCCAAGTCACAGGCATCATCCTTCCTTCCATTTTCCCTCATACTTTTCCTGAAGTTTGAATGCGAACAGAAAAAGGGCCGAATATTACATTGTCTGGAAGTCGTCTCACAAAGCCAGCTCACAAAGCCTCCTTGACTCTAACAAAAGGCGACTGATATGAATAGCAAGAAAGGGGAGTCATTACTACTCAAAATATCTTGACAGGTGAGTGCGGCTGACCTTCTGATGCAGAGTCCTAAAAATTGTCAAAGGGATGCAGCCTCTTGAAAGAATGTGCTGTGCTATTCAGCCTAAAGCAGTAGCTCTCTTTGGCTTAGACTGTGTAATGTGCTCCCTGGCTCTGTCACCATTCTCCTCTCAGTAGCAACTGATATGAAGAAAGGCCATTGCTTCCAGGGGTCTGCTGAGCTAGGACAGCCCAGGGTTTTCTCAATCTGGTCCCCTGTCCATGCTACCTACCCTCCTTTCTCATGATTCTTCCCCTCCCTGGGTACCATTTCCCTTCTATTTTGGTTCACTCCCTAACCATTTTCCTTCTGTTTGGGTTCACTCCCTACTGGGCAATGAGTATACTATACTGTGCCATTCACCCACCTTCTCTGTGGTCAAATAATCGTTTAGGTCCAAAGGTACTTAATTTAGTTCTTTAAGTGGAGCATAATGAGCCTCCTGAATTCAGTTGCATGCAGCTTAGAGTTTCTTGGATGACCTTGCATTGCATATAGGTTAAAATGCAAAATCTCTCCCGTGGCTTACAGTGTCCTGAATAGTCTACTTTGGCTTCTTTTTCATGCAGCATCTCATGGGATACCCCCATGTCTCACAAGTCTCTAGCCACACTGGTTTCTTTCAATTCCTCAAAAGCAGGGAAGCCCCAGGACCTTTGTTTATCCCATTCTTTCATCTGTGAACAAGTGTCTCCCTGTAGTTCATTTGCTCAATTTCTACTTGTCCTTCTGGTAGCTTAATGACACTTAAACACAGGCCTACGGTGGGGTTAGTGCCGGCTGCACAGGCAGAATGTCTAGATTTGTATCTGATTTCTACTGTTTATAATATTTGGCCTTAGGATATTTGCCTAACCTCTCTAGGCTTTACTTTCTCACCTGTATAATGGGGATAATAAGTGTAAGTACCTCCCTCAGAGGATTGTTAAGAGACTTGAACAGATAACCCAAGGGATTCTGGAAAAATGGCAGTGGTGGCATGCTTTTGTAATTTCTCCACATACACCTTTAAATAAAACAACGCAGTTAGCTAGAACTACTCCCCACCAACTCCCCAAATCTATAGTCAATACCCACAAAAAAGCTAAAGTATCTTCATGAACACCAGGTATGAGGGGATGGGGGGTACAAACCAGGAACACTCCAAGACCTGAATTGTATCAATATCTGTGCTGGAGAAAGCGAGGGAGAGCAAAAGGGCATCTGATGGAGGCTATAAGCTCCAAAACAAGTAGATGGGTCTTCACGGGAGATGTAGGACACCACCTTGAGAACAAGGGCGGTAAGTGGAGGAGGTTTTAGTCTCCACTAGGTTGTGTGCGAGCTATGAGATCCGAAGGGTCTGGTAGTCGGGGGATGGGGGTCGTCCTCAAAACTAAACAGACAAAATTCCCTTCCAAGACAAAGCTCCACAGTGAGTGGAAACTTCTGGGAATAAGATCCAAAATGAAGCATGGGGTCAACGGAGGCAAGGAGAAAAGAAAGTCCAGATGAAAGAAGGGAGGAGAGCAGACACGGATTTTTTAGACGGGAAACCTACTGAGGACATTTCACAAAAGCAGCAGAAGAGGGAGCTCTAGAGCCATGATGTTAGGAAGGAAAAAGCAAGCCAAATCCTTAAAAAATGAACAACAAAAAGATTGAGATCAAATTCCATAAAAGATGTTAAAAAAAAAAAGAGAGAGAGAGAGAATAAGGAGCAGGACAACCTTCCTGCAGACAATTAAAGCAGTCTGGAAGGAGCCTGTTGACAAGGTGACGAGAACATGTTCTCAGGTATCAAGAGAACCCGGGAGGTGGTGCTCGTCAGCACAAGGATGGTGTCCTCCAGTCAAGGCCTTCCAGGGAGGGGGTCGTGGGGGTTTCCCAGTGCTCTCCCTCGGGGAGAACCAGGCAGAAGCAGCTGGGGAGCATGTCAGCGAGGCTTCGTGCCCGGGCGCTAACTGGGACAGCGATCACGTCGGAGGGGATCCCGAGCAGAGGGCGGGATCTTGCACGACCACGGACCCCTGAATCCCGACCGGAGAGTGTAGGACTGAGCAGAATTCCATGGTGAGAAACCGAGCAGCAGCAACATGCAGGAAACGGTTTGGGAAGGTGTTCACAAACGGTTCGGGAGCCTCGCTAGTGCTCATGGAATGGTCGGCGTGCGGGCAGCCCAGAGGCACGCAGAGCTAGTTTAAGGTTGCAAAATATGTAACAAAAATATGTAACAAAGTCGTGGGAGGACCGGTACCTTGAAAGAGAGGGGACGGTATTTTGGGGCAGAGCAACACCAGCAGCATAGCAAAGGCTGGGGGCTGGAATGTGTGTGCTCGCCTGGCGAGGTCTGTCTCAAGGGGGGGTCTCTGCCTCTCGGACAACCGGCGACTGGCTCCTGTCCTCCCTCCTCCCTAGCTACCTCCCACCTACCCTAGAGCTCCCGCTGTGGCAATTACACCACCTCCGTGTCTCCTATTCCCACTGCTCTTAGGTTCTTCTTTCCTTGCTCACGTTCCCCTTTGCTCATTCACTTGCAAACATCGCTGATGCCGGGCACCTCCTTCATTGTACTCGGGTAGCGGCCTTGACCCTGGCAAACCTGTCTATAAATCAATGATCACTCCGCCTCTTTTTCCAGCTCTGACTTTTCCTAGCAAGTCCTTCTGCTTTCTTGACATTCCTACTTGGCTATCCGAAAGAGTTTTCAAGTTTAACTCACCAAAACAACATTGATTTCCCTCCTTTACCTACTCCTCTGTCTTCCCCATGTCAATAAACAATGCCACATTTACTAGTTAATCAGGCCACAAACCGATTCTTCTCCTTTCCTCAAACACTACACTCCGTCTATCAACACATCGTGTTATATCTTCTTACAGAACGCACACTGAATCCGTCTACTCCTCTGCACCTCCACCAAATAGCCCTATAGTGCAGCTGTATCCCTGGTATGACAGCCTTCCAAATCATCTCTCTGCTCTAACGCTGCCCCGATCTCCTTCCACACAGGAGCTGGAGCAAACCATTCACAATGTAAATCAGATATGTCACTCCATTGCTTAAAACCCTCCAGTATTTTCTCATTGCCCTTAGACTAGTATCCTAGCCCATAAGCTTTTATGGGCCTAATTTGCCTTTCTGACCTACTCATCCCCCCTTCCTACTATAACCCAGCCACCCTGGCCCTCTCTAAGTAGCTGGAGACTGTCAAACTTGTGCCTTTAGGGCCTTTAGGACAAAGAAGTAATGAGTGATATGTGCTATGGAGAAGTCAGGCTTGATGCTGGGGAGCCTAGAACAGGGATACCTGACTTTGTCTGGGGTAAGCAGGGAGGATTTCCCTGAAAGAGTGACATTTGTGCTGGCATGTGAAGGCTAAGCTGGACTATTAACTAGTGAAGAGCTGCAGGGGAGAGTTCCAGATAGAAAGGAGACCATGTGCAAAGGCCCTGGGGTTGGTGAGGCAGTGGTGTGTTTGAGGGGGGAGCTAACTGTCACAGGGATAGGATATGTTAGAGACCTGGACAGAGACTGGATCTTTGAGTGTCTTATAGGCCATACCAAGGGTGAATTCACTGGGGCCCAGTGTACTCACAAGGCTGGCTATTAACTGAAATCCCACTCTTAGCAATTCATTCCTTTAGACTTAGGGATTGGACCCTATTAAAATGTGAAAACAGAGGGGAAGAAATTTTAGTGATATCTTGGTATAAGTGATGTCTCTGTGACATTATATTAGAGGAGAAACAGATGTTTCTCTTATGAGAGCTGTGGGTGAGAAAAATAATACTAGTGGGCTTCTCACTTCAGTCTGTAGAGGGTCTTACAGCAATGTCTCAGTGGGAGCAGAAGAGGGAAATATCTCCCAGTTGTTCCTACTGGCCTTCCTCCCCTCCCGGGGGGGGGGGGGGGGGGCGGCAAGGCACTCCTGGATGGTTCCTGAGGGTCGGGAAGCAGCAAGTTACCACTGTGTGGTCAGAAGAACCAGCGGGAGCTCAGGCCAGTGTGACAAGGAACATCTGCTGAGCTGCCCTGGTGCCTGGTTTTCCAACACCAGTAATCACAGAGACAGGACATAGGTATCTCTTAGAGCTCCCAAGTGTTTGAAAATACAAATGACATTAGACTTGGGCCAAGTTTGCCAGAGTGCTGAGCAATTACAGACACATTATGACTCTAGGGTTCAACTTCCTCTGTCTCTCTTTCGTTTGTTGATTAGTAAATACTTTCCTGTTTCTTCATTGGTTACTTGTGTCCTTTGCTCCCTCTCTTGTTTTCCCTTCAGTATCCCTTTTGCAAGTGGATTAGATAAGCCAGTACTCATTGTCTGTTTCTATATGCCCAGCTTGCTCACCAACCTTCAATCTCCAGATCTTATTTCTGGCCCTAGATGCGCACACGTCCCTGTCACCTGTGGGAATAGCAGACCCAATGACGGAGAGATGTCTCTTCCCCTCTATTTCCCTTAAATGAACTTATCTTGTACACCCTGGTTCCTTTACAAGGCTCAAAGCCTCTGAGGCAAAGAGAAAGTTCCAGTCTGTGCCCTGAACAGCAGTGGAGAGAGAAGTAGTAGCAGGTGTCCTTGGCCCAGACCCTCCATTTCAGTGGGATGGGCTGACAAGAGTCCGAGGCCAGCAGCTCACTTTAATGGGCAGGATGTATTTTCTAGTGATTGATCACTTCCTCCATAAATTATGGATATGCATCTCTACCGAGGCCAGTGACTTATTGAGAAGCCTTTTAAGCCGTAAATCCCCTCTGTCTCCATTCTCTGGGCAGTAATGACATTGCTCAAGTCACAAAGAAATACAGGGCTGCCCTTTGCAGAGAAGGTATTTTCTTAAAAAACAAATTTTCAGTTGTTACAGTCTCAGCAGGGAAACTTTAGAGGTAGATCAGAAACCTCAGTCTGAGCAGCCTTGCCTTCCTCAGCTCTCATGTAGCAGGCTGGCTGGGACCAGGGCACCAATTTGCACTAATAGAAATGTATGACTTTTGCTTTCCTGTTGTTGTTATTATTATTATTATTATTATTATTTTTGGCAAGAGAGTATTTGTTTTGGGCTGACACAGGGAGAGAGAGAGAGAGTAAGTATTGGAGAGAAAGGCGTGCCTCCCATTCCTTGGTCTTAGACTAGTCCTTGGTCTTGTTTTGGTTTGTGGGGGAAGGATTAGTGGTGACTATGAAGGAGCTATGGAGGGGGGGTCTCTGAAACTCTGGGCTCAAGCAGTTTCTCTTTGGGACATAGGAGATCCAGTGATGCTTGGAGTTGAGACTAGAGCATTACCCAGTTTCTGCAGGGAATCCCTCCAGCCCCTCCTGTACTGGTATCTTAGGGAATGATATCCTAGGCACAGACTCTGGTGTCTTTCTGAGCCAGGACATGGCCAAGAGAGACATGGAGTAGAAGAGGTTTGTGTATAATCAGTGTGTGTGGTATGTGGATTAATGATAAAGAGTGACGGTTCTGGCTTCAGATTGCTTAGACTAGTTGTCTACCATGGCTCATTTCTTAATTTCTTTATGCCTTAGTTTCCCCATATGTAAAAAAGAAATAATAATAGTACCTACCTCCTGCGGTCAATCTAAGCAATCTGAGGTAGAGAATTAGATAGGGCCTGGCACATCATCAGCATTCAAGAGATAGGAGCTGCTTTAAAAGTAATTATTAAAGATTGGACTCGATGAGTGGTTCAAAATTTAGAGTGTGTGTTTAAATCACTTGGCATTAAAAAAAACGGTCCGGGCTCCAGCTATAGAGAACCTGATAGAGCACATCTTGCATCGAGCCCCAGCATTTGTATTTTTTAATAAAGAGCCTTCCCAGATAAGTCTACTAGAAACCAGGAGTGAGGGGGGCTTGGGTGGCTGAGTTAGTTAAGAGACTGACTCTTGGTTTCAGCTTGGTGAGATTCAGGGTCATGAGACTGAGCCCCATGCTGGGCTCTGTGCTTGGCGTGGAGTCTGCTGGGGACTTTCTCTCCCTCTCGCTCTGCCCCTCCCACCTGCTCTCCTTCCCTCCCCCTCTCTCTTTTTCTCAAATAAATAAATAAATAAATCTTTAAAAAGAAAAAAAGAATCAGTGGGTGAGGACAATTCAGTTAGTAGAACAAGTTCCCACCTTATTTCTGAGAGTCTGTGATTTCAAAGGTGAGTGTGGGCTGTTTAGAGAAAAAACTCTGTAGATCGTTCAGGCTCAACAAATGTTATATTACCTTAGAGGGTACAAAAATTGGTTCTTGCAGGAGGGAATGTTGAAAAAAACTCTCAGTTTTTAAAATGCATAGATATAAATATAACACATTAAGAGATACACAGTATATCTGTGACATTAAAATTTCATTGGGGGGCAATTAGGAAAAATTGTCTGAAAAGGCTCCTTTGGGGAATGATAATGAAAGAAATACTGAGAAACACTGTTAGAAAGGATTGTGATCTTAAGATTAAAGCAAAAATGCACATTTCCCACCTCCCTTTCTGCTTGACCAACTCATGCTGATGCTGCTCTTTTTTTCCCTAAAATTTATTCATTTTATTTTTTTTAAAAGATTTTATTTATTTGAGATAGAGTGAGAGCAAGAGACAGAGCAAGAGCATGAGCACACATGGGGAGGGGGCGCTGAGAGAGAGAGAGGCTGATGCTGGTCCTTAAGTTTTGAGTAGGAAAAACAGGGTTAACTGACCATTCGGGGATGCAAGAAAAGGAACTTTTAAGGAATTTGAAGATATCTGTGACCTAAGATTTCAAGTAGACCTTTCGGGCACTTGGGTGGGTTAAAGCCTCTGCCTTCAGCTCAGGTCATGTTCCCAGGGTTTCTGGGATCGAGCCCAGCATCAGGCTCTCTGCTCAGCAGGGAGCCTGCTTCCTCCTCTCTATCTACCTCCTACTTGTGATCTCTGTCTGTCAAATAAATAAATAATATCTTTAAAAAAAAGTAAAGTAGACCTTTCATATTTGAGAGTTGTTTGTGTTTTGTTTGTTTTTTAAACCTGATAATTTTTTTTAGTCTTTTTGCCCAGCCTGGCTGCTGTCTCTGTGATCTGGACATTGGAGGCAAAGAGATCACAAAACCAGAGTAAACAGCATTTCCTCTGGGACCGTGTATTAGAGTTTGCAGAAGTAAACTGTGGAGAGACGGCATAAATGATGTAGGAAATACTCATTAATCAAGATTTGATTGCCTATTTCTCAAACAGCTTAGTGACAGTATAGTCGGAATTTTCTATTTCTGCCAAAGTCTCTCACACTAAGCATCTTGAATGAGATTTTATAGGCTTCTCTCCCATAGATTTATTGCTTTTCCTGAAAGATCATCTACTGTTTTAAATGCTGGGCAGAGGGAACTTGGGGTGTGAAACAGGTGTGTCTGTTTGTCAAGGATCCTGTCAAAGACAAAAAATTGAATGCAGGTGTGCTCTTCTCTAGAACAATTTGCATAAGATGACACTTCATGTCCAAATGTGAACTTTAAATTTTCACATCGTATATATTTGTTTTAGAAACAATAGTGCCATCTCTTTCTTCCCACTCCTACAATAAATACATACACAGGCAGACACATCACCTTTAACTGAAGCAAGAAGCAAATAATGACTGGAAAAATGCCTGAAACTTAGGTGAGAGGAAGCAGTTCTTCTTCTTCTTCTTCTTCTTCTTTTTTTTTTTTTAAGATTTTATTTATTTATTTGAGAGAGAGGGAGAGAGCATGAGATGGGAGAGGGTCAGAGGGAGAGGCAGACTCCCATGGAGCTGGGAGCCCAATGTGGGACTCGATCCCGGGACTCAGGGATCATGACCTGAGCTAAAGGCAGTCGCTTAACCAACTGAGCCACCCAGGTGCCCCTATTCTTAATATTAAGAAAAATTATTATAAACATTAGCATATGCTCATAAGTCACAAATAAGGAAATATCAAGGCCTAAAGAGATATTCTAAATGTCATTCCTCACTAATAATTTAAGATATATGAATAATTAAGACATATGAATTTAAAAATGAAAATGTATTTATCTATCATTTTCTCAAAAAAAAAAAAAGTAGAATTACTATACAACTCAGCAATTGCACTTCTTGGGAGTATACCCCAAAGAATAGAAAGCAGGGGCTTAAACTATGGAAAGAACCTAGATGTCCATCAACAGACGAATGGATAAAGAAGATGTGGTATATATACACAATGGAATACTATGCAGCCATCAAAAGAAATGAAATCTTGCCATTTGCGACGACGTGGATGGAACTAGAGGGTATCATGCTTAGCGAAATAAGTCAATCGGAGAAAGACAACTATCATATGATCTCCCTGATATGAGGGAGAGGAAATGCAACATGGGGGGTTGAGGGGGTAGGAGAAGAGTAAATGAAACAAGATGGGATTGGGAGGGAGAGAAACCATAAGTGACTCTTAATCTCACAAAACAAACTGAGGGTTGATGGGGGGAGGGGGGTTGGGAGGGGGGGGGTGGGGTTATGGATATTGGGGAGGGTATGTGCTATGGTGGGTGCTGTGAAGTATGTAAACCTGGCGATTCGCAGACCTGTACCCCTGGGATAAAAATATATGTTTATAAAATAAAAAAAAAAAAAAGAAAGCAGGGGCTTATACAGATCTATTTATACTCACGTTTGTAGCAGCATTATTCACAACAGTCAAAAGGTGGAAGCAGCCGAGTGTGCACTGATGAATGAGTGAATAAACAAAATGTGGTATATACATACAACTGATTGTGCATATTAAATATGTGCAGTTCTTTGTATATCAATTATACTAAATAAAGATGTAAAATAAAAATATCCTTGAAGCATTCATTCATTAAAAGCAAAAAGCTGGACTGTAGACCTAGCCCCTGGGCTTGTCTGTCATTGGATCCTAGCGCCAAATCTACAAATGTGCAGATCTCAGCACTGAGCCTGCACAACTGTGGGTGCCAGCACTGGACCTACCGACCCATGGACCCCAGCACCATGCCCTCTCACCTGCAGACCCAGCGAGTGGGTTCATCCATGGGCTCTCTAGCCCATACTCTCAGTGGTTTCTACCAGCTGGCCTGCCCAGAATTTCCAGCTGGACTGATTGGTGAAGGACTTTCCTTGCTTTTTCCCTTTTACTAAAAGATACAGAGGGTCTGTATGGATATAAAAACATAAGACCCAAATATATGCCATCTCTAAGAGACTCACTTTATTTTTTTAACTTTAATTTTTTTAAAGATGTTATTTATTTGAGAGGGAGAGAGAGCAAGAGAGAGTGAGCAGGAGCCCAAAGTTAGGGGCAGAGGGAAAGGGAGAGGCAGACTCCCTGCTGAGCAGGGAGCCTGAAGCAGGGCTTGATCCCAGGACCCTGAGATCGTGACCTGAGCTGAATGTAGACACTAATTGACTGAGCCACCCGGGCACCCAAGAGACTCACTTTAGATTTAAAAACACACATAAGCTGAAAGTGAAGGGATGAGAAAGGATATTCCATGCATATGATAACCATATGAAATAGAAGTGGCTATATTTATATCACTCAGAAACAGCCACAGCAGACAAAGAGGATCATTACATATGGATAAAATGGTCAATTCAAGAGGAAGATATGGTCATTATAAACATACATACACCAAACATGGGAACACCAAAATATATAAGGCGAACACTTACAAATCTGAAGGGAGACATAGCAATACAGTAAGAGTGGAAAGACTCAACAATCCACTTATTTTTTTTCATTCATTCATTCATTCATTCATTCGCTTATTATCACTGAAATTTAAGGATAGTTTAACAAATACACATCAATCAACATGAAACACCACATTAACAGAACAAAGGATAAATGAAAAGGAGATGTAGACACCATGATATCTTAATAGGTTTAAAAAGGCATTTGACCAAATTCAACACCCTTTATGATAAAAAACTCAACGGATTAGGTATAGAAGGAACTTACCTCAACACAATAAAGGCCATAGATGCCAACCCCACAGCTAACATCATACTTAATGACATGAAACTGAAACTTTTCCTCTAAGGTAAGGATGCCCATTCTCACCACTTCTATTTAACTCAGTACTGGAAGTCCTAGCCAGAGCAGTTAGACAAGAAAAAGAAATACAAGACATCTGAAGTGGAAGAGAAGGAGTAAAATGATCTCTGTTTGTAGATGAAAAGATAGTAGATGTAGAAAATCCTAAGGATTCCACCAAAACTGTTTGAAATAATAATCCATGTGGTAAAGTTGCAGGATACGTAATCAACATACAAAAATCAGATGCATTTCTACATACCCATGAGCTTTCCAAAGAGGAAATTTTAAAAAATTCCATTTACTATGGCATCAAAAAGAATAAAATTCTCAGGAATAAATTTAACCAAGGAGATGAAAGATCTGCATACTGAAAACCATGACACTAACAAAAGAAATTTAAACAGGCACAAATAATTGAAAAGACATCTCATGTTCATGGAGTAGAAGAATTAATATTGTTAAAATGTCCATACTAGGGCGCCTGGGTGGCTCAGTGGGTTAAGCCGCTGCCTTCGGCTCAGGTCATGATCTCAGGGTCCTGGGATCGAGTCCCACATCGGGCTCTCTGCTCAGCAAGAAGCCTGCTTCCCTCTCTCTCTCTCTGCCTGCCTCTCTGTCTACTTGTGATCTCTCTCTGTCAAATAAATAAATAAAATCTTTAAAAAAAAATGTCCATACTACTCAAAGTAACTGATTCGGTGAAATCCATATCAAAATCTCAATGGTATTTTTCTTACAGAAATAGAGAAAAGAATCCCAAAATTCTATATGGAATCCAAAGGACTCCAAATAGCAATTTTTTTTTTCACTTTCAAAATGCATCATTTTATTTCCCTCATAAGGCATTATAAACTTTAAGCACGTGACAGTCACATGATTTCTTCAGTAAGCCCTAGGACTTCCATGAGTGTTCCTGGAGCTTCCAGCCAGAGTAGTCAAATATTAAAACTTTTCCACAGCCACACGTTCCTTTGATGTTTGTTATTGAAAACAAACTCATTGGATAATTTATCTTCAACATAGTCCATTTCTGTTCCTAAAAGTGTTAGCTGTGCTTTCTTTTTGATGAACCCTCTGACTCCATCTTGAACAACTTCTTCATCAGAATCTCCTTTTGTCTTTGTATATTCTAGAGTGTAAGAAAGGCCATTATGACCCCTGGTTCGGACACCAACTTTCAGACCTCCCTGTTCAGGCTTATCTTTAAGAAGCTGTTTTATCTTGTTTATTGTTGAAGGTGTCAGGGTGAGGGCGGCTGGTGTGGGCTGCGCCGGTGTGGGCTGCAGCTTCCTCTTACTCACAGCCCCGACAGTGGCCCGGACTAAAGGAGCCGACATTCTTGTCCTCTGGGAGACCTGGTGCCTCAGGCCGGAGCTCGGCCACTTCACCCTCTCTCCATGGACACGGTGGCCGCATTGACCCCAAATAGCAATTTTGAGCAAGAAGCACAAAGCTGGAGACATTATTCTTCAAAGTATATTACAGAGCTACAGTATTCAGTACAGTATGGTACTGGCGTAAACACAGACACATAGACCAATGGAGCAAAACAGCCTAGAAAGAAACCCATACATATACAGTCAACTGATCTTTGACAAAAGTGTCAGTAATATACAGTGGGGGAAGGATAGTATTTTCAATAAATACTGTGTTGGGAAGACTGGATATCCACATATAAAAGAATGAAATTGGACCTTCATCATATGCCATACATAAAAATTAATACAAAATGGATTAAAGACCTAGAGGTAATATCTGAAACTCTACAACTCCTAAAAGAAAACAGGTAAATCCTTTTTGACTTTATTCTTAGTAATGATTTCTTGGATATGACACCAAGAATATAGGTAAAAAAATCTAAAAATAAACAAGGGAGACTACATCAAACTGAAAAGCACACAGCAAAGAGAAAACAATTAATCAAATGAAAAGTGACCTATGGAATGGGCTAAAATAAACCACATACTGATCAAGGCCTAATATCCAAAATATATAAGGAACTAATATAACTCAATAGAAAGAAACCCCACATAATCCAATTAAAACATAGCAAAGAAACTGAACAGACATTTCTCCAAAGAAGACATACAAATGGTAAACAGTTTTATGAAAAAAGTGCTCAACATCATTAATCATCAGGGAAAGGCATGTCAAAACCACAATATTACCTCATACCTATTATTAAAATGGTTATTAAAAAAAGGTAAGACAGAACAAATGCTGGTGAGGATTTGGAGAAAAGGGAAAACAGAATGGAAGTTCCTCAAAAAATTAAAACTAGAACCCCTGTATAATCCAGCAAATCCCACTTCTAGATATTTATTCAGAAGAATTGAAATCAGGATCGTGAAGAGATCTCCGCACTTGCGTATTTGCTGCAATGCTATTCATAGTAGCCAGGATTTGGAAGAAGCTACATGTCCATTAGGGATGACTAGATAAAGAAAATATGGTATATACATACAGTGGAATATTTGTCAAGCACAAAAAGAAGGAAATCTTGCCATTTGCAATGATATGGATGAATGAGGAAGATATCATGTTAAGTGAAACAAACCATGACCGCAAGGAAAAAATGCTACATGATACCATTTAATACAAGGAATCTGACTTAGTCTTACTCATAGAAGCAGAGAAGGGAGTAGTGGTTGTCAGGGGCTGGGGAGAGGTGGAAATGGGGAAGTATTAGTCAAAGGGTAGGAAGTCTCTGTTATACAAGATGAGTAAGTCCTAGAGATCTACAGTATACCACAGTCCCTATAATTAACAATAGTATATTATATTCTTAAACATTTGCCAAGAGGACAGTTCTTATGTTAAGCATTACTTTCACAAAAAATAATAAAATAACTGCAGAGTGTGGGAGTTAAAAGGAATAAGCCACAATTGCAGCTATTAGATTGTGAAAGGTTTAAAAAGTTTGTGAGTTTGCTTTTTAATGTAGAAAATTGTGGATATGAACACTGAGTTTTGTATAGAATTGTTGAATCATTGTATTAGGCACCTGAAACTAACACTGTATGTTAACTATACTTCAATAAAAAAAGAAAAAAGAAAATTGTGAAATGTTTTTCAGCTTTTTTGTTATGTTTTCTGTTTAGCTGAGTCCAAGGGTATGACTGACCTAAAAAAAAAAAAAAAAAGACAATCAATTAATGAAGTTGTATTTATAGTTTTTAAGAATATGGGCCCTGTAGTCATGCTAGATAGGATCAAATATATGTTTTGCCGCTTAATCATTCTGTGACTTTTGGGAAGTTACTGAACTTCTCTGAGCCTCCGTTTTCTTACTCATAATATGTGGATAATACCAGTATTTCCTCTATAAGGGGTTGATTATATCAAGGGAGATAATACTGATAAAAAGTTTTAGCACAAAACCTGGCGTATTTTAAGACTCAATATATATTGTCAATAGGATAGTAATAGCAGAAGTTATTATATATTTATAATACGGGATATATGGTTAATCCTACTCACCTCAGTTCTCTCTGATGTACCTTCAGATATCCATGATACTAAATAAAAAATCTCTTGGCAATGTTATATTTCAAAAATTCAGTATTCAGTGCTGGCATGAGGCTTGCTTATCAGATGACCTATGAATATACGTGTGTATATGTATGTGCATGTGGTTATTTTGCAGTAGCTTTTGTGTTTGTGTTAAGTGTCCAGCACCACCACTCATGAACGATGAAGGACAGGTCATCTCCCATTCGGGACTCTCCCTCCCAGGTCTCTCTTACCTTCTCAGTTTTTCTCTTTCGATATTCATTCTGTTCTTCTCACACTGTCTGATTTGGTCTTTTGGTTCCAATAACATAAAATACTTCTGTTTTTATTTTACTTTAAAAATAAAATTTACTCCAGGGGCACCTGGGTGACTCAGTGGGTTAAGCTTCTGCCTTTGGCTCAGATCATGATCTCAGGGTCCTGGGATCAAGCCCCGCATTGGGCTCTCTGCTCTGTAGGGAGCCTGCTTCCTCCTCTCTCTCTCTACCTGCCTGTCTGCCTACATGTGATCTCTGTCTGTCAAATAAATAAATAAAATCTTAAAAAAAATAAAATTTACTCCAAACCCATCTCCTGGAGACATTAATTATAGATATTTTGGTGTGTATTCTTCCAAAATATTTCGTGTGTGTGTGTGCGCGTGTGTGCGCGCATAGTAATTTTGTGAGAAGGGGAAATGACATCTTCTTTTTTCTCTTCTGTTGTTAATTGTATTTTTTCCTGACCTCTGCTATAACATTACTACATTTCTTTTAAAAAGAGAACAACCTAAATATCCTTGAATATGATAGATAAAGAATGGTACATTTCTGCTATAGAATGCAAAGCCACCATTAAAATTATTTATATGGTTATTTAAAAGTAGAGGAAAACTTTCTCAGGGTCACTTAGTGAAAGAAATGTACATAAAATTATGTAATCAGAAAAAGCTGTTTCTCTTTGTTAAAAAGATATTTAACTAAAGATGTATTTATTATTATATAGCATTACATAGATAAAGAACCAAACAGATAGAGAAGCAGACAGACAGAGGAGCAAGTCTAGCCAGCCGTTTAAGAAGGGAAACACTAACTATTGTCATCAGAGAAAAAAACAGGGAGTGTTTTACATAAGGAAGGGGCGGAATGTCAAATGCCACTAAGATGTCAAATAAAATGAAGGTAAAGATTAATCCAGTGGTTCTGACAACAAGATGATAAGGCAAGTCTGGCTTTTTAAAATTAACCTATTTACATTATTTACATAATCCTTACTCTGCTTAAAATTGACAGTCAGCCATCTCCTGAGAACTAGAGAACACATTTCTTCTCCTGAGTTGGAAGACTTTTCATGATACAGAACCAAAGATTCCTGAGACACAGCTTCAAATAAGTATAACATGTTTATCAATTAACTCTACAATGGGGAAATCTAGCAGGCGCCAGGTACAAGTTCACATCTCCCATTTCGGGGCTCCCATTACGAGCCTCCTGATCTGATGCACTGAAAAGAACATGGCATCACCCCTGTGGGATTCCTGGTAAAAAATGCAAAAACCATTTGGAACAGTAGAAAAACTTAACACAAAGACCTTTTAGAATTAATTAGCTTGTACTCTTAAAAATGTGTAGGTTGTGAAAGACAAGGAAAGATGAAAGAATTTTTACACGTTGGATAAGACCAAAGAGATATGACATATAAATGCAATACATGATCCTAGTTTGCATACGGGGCCTCTAAATGATATTGTTGTGATTATTTATAAATCTTGAATAGGTACACATACATAATTTCTGATATAAAGAGAAAATAAAAGAAACTCCCAGCAGCAAAACCCCTACCTGTTTTCTCTCTTAAAATTTTGCTTATTTTTCTCTGAAGACAGATCCTATGGATTCCACTACTGCAATACTGGGTGACTTTGGTTTACCTACCACCAACATGTAATTTGGGGAACCTGAGCTATTTTAAAAAGCTTCGACTATTATATAATCGAGTGAATTTGGATTTGGGGATGACATTTTTTTCTATTTGTACACTGGGAAGAGAATGAAACAAGTCCATAAGAAAAAATTTATCAATAATGTGACCATGATTAACAATTACAATAGCTACTCTTCACTTGCTTAATATAAAAGTAGGCACTATACCAAGTACTTTGCATAAGTTATCTTATTTTGATCTCAAAATTCTATTGGTTATTATGTCCTCAGATTTATATACAAAAATTATAAACTCAAAGCAGTAAAGTGATTAAATGATTTGTTCAAAATAATAGAACTATTATGGTGACAAAGTTGAAATTGACCCCTCCAGCTCTTTTTGATACATATGAATCAGGAAAGGCTGTGGAACACACACCATATTCTGTTCCTTGAGAATCAGCATCACTCACTGAATGGCTCTCTGCGTCTCCTAATGTGTGCAAGCCATAGAAGTTCTGATGGTCGCCCAAAGAATGGCAATCTTTTCCTTCTATTAAACTTGTCTGGCTGCATTCACCCTTCCCTTTTCCATCATCTCTGCTTAAGTAATTTATGGAGATATTTCAGACTGGTTTCTATTACCAGGAAAGATTCTAATGACTCAGCTGCTTCTGGGTAGTAAGAAATACAGTGAGAACAAAAGGTAAAGATTATCTGCCCTGATGTTTCTAGACGGCAAAACCACAACATAACATTCATGGGTCTCGTGTTGAATTTCGTCCTCATGTTGAGTTTTACCCTTCTATAGAGGAGAGAGGAAGAGGTGATCTAGAAGTCAAGAACAGATCCCCAAATAAGATGGCAGTTTCAGCAATTTGGGCAGCACATCTGCCTCCTAATTCATGCCTAAGAATCTGTCAGCAGCCCCACACTGACGACCCTCAAGGAGGCCACCAACCCAAGGAATGCTAAGACTACTGAATGGTCAGATAGAATAACGAAGCTTTAGAATGTCTTCTTGGTGTTTTGCTGAGTGAGTCAGTGGAGACGTGTTTTACCATCAGAGTAATTTTGCAGCTGTAATGTGCTTGTTTTCACAGTAGTGGTCTGTACTGCTAGAGTTTTCCTTGCACTTTTTTGGACACCTTTGTGGTGCAGTATGTCAGGGGAGAAGAGGGGCTCAGATGTCAGTCCCAAGATGATTTATGCTTAAAAGTTTAATTTCCAATGCTTCTCCAGTGTAAATCATACTGTTTCAGTGAGAGAACTCGTCATATACCCTTTTCAAATATGTTTTCCCAACTAATGATCCTACATGGCTTAAAATTATACTGACAGAAAAACAACTGCAGTGGCTTTTAAACTAATGATACAATCCATGGATAATTTCCTCTAAATAGCTCAGAGATGTGAATGAATGAATCATGTATCACTGCAGGAAGCAATTTCCCTCAATGGATTCTACCTGATGGAATCTCGCCGCATTTCAGATCAGGGAAAAGCTTTCAGTCGAAATAAGACTCTGAAACTGGCTCTGGAGCAAAACCTAAACCCTGAGGGGAGACAGCTGTGAATCTATTTAGAACTTTCCACTTTCTGGGAGCTCTTGCATTACAAATGTCTCTCTTCTGTGCACAGCAACTTATTGTGTGAAGGGGTCTGATGACATCGGTGGGTTTCAACAATTCTTCCCTCTCCTTCCCCTTAATGTAGATTGACTTTTTTTTTTTTAAAGGGTTACCATCCTGCAATGTCATAACCATATCGCCCCAGAAGTTTCTTCCTTTCCGATCTATCCTCTGTCTCAGATACGAGTGTTCACCAGGAAACAAAGGCACCTTAACATGGTGTCCATAATGATGCATGGGCATTTGTGTGATATGCATGCCTGGGAAAAGTGGCAGCTCCTGAGATGTCTTAAGAGATGTAAAGAGATGCATCCCAGGCCTGAACAGACTTAAAAATAATGTATCTTTTGCTTTTTGCTTCTAGCTTCATCATGCCAATATTCTGGTGTGTGTGTGTGTGTGTGAGTGATAGAGGTATTTTCCCCCAATCTGGGGCAGATCTTGAGTAGGCAATCCTATTAATCCTATTAATCTTTGTTCCTTTTGCTTGTCTTGTTTCCAGGCCTTCTCTAGGAGAGGAATAATTGAACAACCCATGAGTAACTTGAAACTTAAGTAATATAAATGAATTACACAAAACCAAGCACCGAATCCACGTGGGCTCAGATTCTCATATAAGTCTTCTAATGCTCCTTTACATTGTCGCTGAAAGTCATATCTGACTTCATGCTGCTGTCATCATGATGGTTCCATTGTCTCTTCAAAGAGACCACAGCCACCTTATGGACAGATAGGGGGCTCTAGGGTCACCACTGCCCCTCACACAGGGTTGAGTGTGCTAGTGGTTGAAGTCTGATGTATTGCAGAATGGCTTTGCTCAATATAGGCTTAGGACAGGTGGAAGGAGTTTTAGGTGACATAGTTGCTTTTAACTATCTGACTCATAGGTTTTGGGGGCATTTAGAGGACATAATAGAGTTGACCTATAGTTTGGAAATAGGACTTATGTTGAGAAATCATAAAATCTGGGCTCTGGTCCCTTTTCTGACACTTACCTGGTTAAATGATCTTTAATGACTTCATCAACTGAATGGGGATGACACCTGTTCAAAACGATGAGGCGCGTCAACACTGATGAGGAATGTCAACACTGTTTCATGTCACCCAAAAGCCTAAGCATCATTATGGACACTAGGCTGTGGTGCTCTCTGGGACTTTGGAATAACCATAGTGATAATTACATCGTACAGGAAAGAAAAGAAGAGGCACAATAGTAGGAGTCATTAAAAAGATTGATGGGCACCTGCTGTCCTATAAATTTATAAGGAGATTTAAAAAAAAAGGGTTTGAAATAACCAGCATCCTTCCACAAACAATTGCTATATTCCAGGCACTTTCACATGTTCTATTAATCATGATAATAATGATGAAAGCCGCCATTTATTAAAAGCTTATTATATGCCAAGCCCCACAGCAAGAAATGTAATAGGTGTAATCATCACTGAATGGAGTTGATATTATTATTCCTATTTTACAAATGATGCAATTAGGGCTTAAAGAAGTTCAGTAACTGTCCTAAGGCCATCCAGCTAATGAGGGACGGAAAGAGTGAAAGTCATGAAGGCATGGGATCTGGGATTGGCACCTGCTTCTGCTACATCCTGGCTGTTTTCCTTGTCTGATGGCTTCATGTTCTTTGATACCAGGGTCATGTCCATATTACACTGCTTGGTTCCTTACAGCATGTGGCATCGTGAGCATCAGTTCAGAGGCCCTGCTGGCGCTGCTATTGGTATGTGCCATCAGAACAAATTTAGACTCTGCAGCTAGTCCTCTGGAAGTAGCATGGCTTCTTCCTCGGGTAACTCCTGGTAAGACTGTTAAGTGCAAGATCAACAGCACATTTCATCTGATTCCAGGAGACTATAAAACACAGATGTTGATGTGACTGGGTCCGGGGGGTCAAGATAAACGAAGATGACACAGGCAGATTGTAGCAATCCATACAGGAGGATCTGAATTCCGGGCATCCGTGCATTTGCAAAACAAGCCCTGTCCAGGCACCAGGGGGTGACCAAGTGAAACTCAAAGCCACGTGGGGAGGCTGCTGACCCAGCCCTCAGATTACTGTCCGCTGGCTAGGATGACCTGATCTGAGAGCCAGCGAGAGGCATGTAGTGACCCCTTCCCATGACGGGGACAAAACTGGACCCCCAACAGCCCCTTTTGTGGAAAAGAACTTGGGCCAGATGAGCATCAGGCAGGCATTTCTATGGCTGCTCGGAGTTGTACACTGCAGGGCAAATCAGCTCTCTGCACCAGAGTTTAGGCCTAAAGGAATCAATGGAAAGATAACAAATGACCTGCTTTCAGTGTGTGTGACGGGATGCCAGAGCTTTCATGAAGACCCAAGGTCTGCCTTGGGTTTGAGGAAGAGCAATCTTGGATCTTCCTTTCCCCCACAGTTAAAAACAAACTAATCCAACTAACCATGGTGCTTCATTCCACTGTATGTTTCAAGGGAAGTTAAAGCCCTTGCTCTTTTTTTTTTTTAAGACTTTATTTATTTATTTGACAGACAGAAATCACAAGTAGGCAGAGAGGCAGGCAGAGAGAGAGTGGGGGAAGCAGGCTCCCTGGTAAGCAGAGAGCCCGATGCGGGGCTCGATCCCAAAACCCTGGGATCATGACCTGAGCCGAAGGCAGAGGCTTAACCCACTGAGCCACCCAGGTGCCCCAGCCCTTGCTCTTTTATTCTGAGCTCGATACCCTTTATGGTTCCTGCATCCACTGTTCTGATTTCTTTGCAGCACAGATGCTACCCTTGACAGAAGATAGGCATGATCTTTATAAAACATTATTATTATTATTTTAGAGAGAGAAGGGTGTTGCAGAGGAAGAGGGAGAGAAAGGACCTCAAGCAGGCTGGATGCCCAGTGCATGAACTTGACTCAGGGCTCAATCTCAGGACCCTGTGATCATGACCTGAGCTGAAATCAAGAGTCAGACACTCAGTTGACTGAGCCACTCAGGTGCCCCATAAAATATTTCCAAACAAGGGGACCTCGTGGCTCATTAATCCTGCAGGTAGCAGGCAGCGACTCCCTACTTCTCATCCTACTCAGAGGGCAAAACAACAGCCCTCATTTTTCCTGGCCCCTGGTTGCCCGTGAATGCAAAATCAGCTGATTTCAGAATCATCCCTAAACTTCCAACCCAAATGGAAATTTAAGTGAGACCCACCACCTCCATGAGTTATTGCCAATGATTTAGTACTGTTACGTTCACGGATGGAAGATTGCGAGCTCTGTGCTGAGGGGATAAAGACAGCCGGCTTCTTGTTCCAGCTCTTCTGCACACTGTTAGTGTTGTTTAACCCATCTGGATCTTGGTGCACTCATCTGCTCAGTGTGAGGGTTAGCTTTAATCCTCTTTTAATAGGCTGTGAGGCTATAAAGTATAAATTAGCGCACATGTGCGTATCATTACAGCATTTAGAATCGTAAATGTGGATAATGTTAGTGAAGTTTAGCTACCATTTCTTTCTTTCTTTTTTTTTTTTTTGTTCCAGATGCCTAATAGGTATTTAATGCAAACATAATATTATTTCAACCATAAACTACTTCTGGGCTTTCTGTATGCCATTTAAAGATAATGGACATCTTTGGAATTATGACTCAAATAATATGTATGTATATTGTCTCCTTTTTAGTTTACTCATTATTGTTATTATTGGTATCATAGAAGTTGTAAAAAATGTTGTAAGTCACTCTCTCCCTTGGGTATGATGGAATACTGCCCCATTCTCTCCTCTGATCAGTTTCTGCTATAATGCAATGACCAGTATCTTACCCCATCCCTCACAACTGGTTGTAATAAGGACAACTGAGCACTCCTCTAATACATCCTTTGGTTCTTTAGTGAGAGAGAGCACAAGCTCTAGTCTGAACCAGTATGTTCTTATATAAAGTGCTCTGGGGGAAAAAATAGCTTCAAAGTGCTCTTCAAACACAAGGTATTAGAAAGATTGATGAATATAGCCCCTACCATTGTTATACTTCCGCAGGAAGAACTGTGGCTCTTATATTGAAAAAGAAGCACAAGACAGCATCAAATCACCCTTTGTATAGAATTTCAGCCATTGTAAAAAGTGTTTGAAACAGCCCAGGCCTGAGTGGGAACACTTGGCAGGATAATGGATTGCACTGTGTCTGGGAAAGAAGAGCCAGGAATCCAGTGTAGGATTTATGTCCCATGCTCCCAAGAGCTGGGTGTGCCTTAACTTCCATGATCTTCCTCATCTTTAGCCACATGCCTGCGAGACAGTTTCTGTGTGTACTTTTGTTCCAAACTCTGTTTTCCTCTTAGACACAGATTCCTTCATTGTTAAGGGCTTACACTGTTGCCCAAGTTTCTCTGTGTGTCTCTTCACCTCAACTAGACTGTACACCTTTGGGGTCACTGACTTTTTGTATTGCTTTTCTCATTTCCCTCTTTAGCCCTAGAAACCTCATTTCCCTCTTTAGCCCTCTTTTGCCTGAAGGGTACCAAAGTAGATGCTCATAAATGAATAAATGAAGGAATGAACATATAGATTTATCTTTTTGGTTAAATTTTTAGAAATTTCGTGAAGTATTGGATATACAAAAAGATATAAAGACCAAAGTGATGAATAATTGTGAATCCACCACCCTGATTCACACTGTGAAATCCTTATGCCTTTCCCTGTTCATATGCCCCTTCCCCCTTCTCATGGAGGTTACCATACTGGGTGTCCATCATTTCTGTCTTTACTTTTCCTTTTTTAAGATTTTATTTATTTATTTGAGAGAGAGAGAGAACACATGAGTGGAAGGCGGGAGGGGCAAAGGGAGAGGGAGAAGCAGACTCCCCCAGGACCTTGGAATCATGACCTGAGCTGAGGCAGACCCTTAACTGACTGAATCCCATAGGCATCCCCCATCTTTACTACATACATATGGATCCTTAACAAAAACTACATTATTTTTTTGCCTGTTTTAAAAATTTACAAAATGTCATTGTATTTATGTCCCTCATAAACTTGCACTTATAATAAAAATATATTTGCGGGTAAATGCATGATGAAACACATCGTTATTCAGGCATCTTCTCTGCTGAACAGTACTGCAGTGTGTGAATATGTCATAATATGTTTACCCATGCTCATGTTGATGGAATCACAAACAGTCTTATCCATGTCACCATGGGCAGGCACCTGCAGACAGGATTCTGCAGGGCACAACCCAAGGAAAAGAACTGCTGGGTCACAGGGGATGCGTATTAAATTTACTAGGATTGCTGGTTAAGCATCTAAAGGGGTTGTACCAATTTAGACTCCCAAGGATCTGCATTTATGAAAGTTTTCCAACCTTAATGCTTGCCTCTTTAGGTGGTGACTTCTGTAAAAGGAGGCCCTTCATGCCAAGCTTGACAGAGGGCCTCTGAGATGTACTGATGCCTCTGCAAGGGCTAGCTAGAGCACTGCCCATGGGGGTTTGGGTGGGTTCACATTCCTTCCCTACTGTTCCAGGTATGGGAGCTACTGTGCTGCCTCAGGGTCTGAAGCACTGGAGTTCTTTCCTCCTCACCTTCAACTGTCTACAGCCCATTTATTGCACACACAGATTCCACCAAAATAGAAGATTGCCTTTAAGAGCAAAGAAAGAGTTCCCTTCATCTAAATGTCATCCATGTTAACAGGACTGCCTGTGATCCCTTTGAAATGTTCCTGGTCTCCCCATGTCTGACATCTTTGCTATCCCATATATTGTGTTGTGGGATCACAGCACCACCGGGTGACAGTACTGCAGCTAGGATTCTGTGGTTTTGGTCACGATAGGTTTCAGTTGAATGCCTCCTACCTACCGTTTATTACAGACCATATTGCTTTAGAATAGAGGGTGTTAAATCAGACTGTGTAGTACACAGATCATATTACAAAAGGGAAACATGTGTTAGGTGAACATGTAAACAAGGATTTGCTGCCTGAAATATCCCATCATGATTTGGAGTGGAGGTATTTTCCCCCTTCTGTTAGTTACTGTTCCCTTTGAATGTGACGAAGATTCATAGAGGGTTTATGTACTTTACAAAATACTTTTCTAAGTTTATACTTGGCTTTTTCTTTCAATTACGATTTGAAGTGGTTAGTGTATTTACTGTTTCATTTGTTTTTAATGTAAACTTTCTTCTTAAAAAATAAAATACATATAGAAACTGTACCAATAATAAGCTTACAAATTGATGATATTTTGTGAAGTAAACACTTTATTGTAACAGCAGTCAGATCAAGAAGCAGGATGTGAACAGTACCTCAAATCCCCTCATGTTCTCTTTTAGTTATAGCCCCTACTCCCAGGGTAATCACTATTTGTTTATTTTTTTTTCTCCACATATGTAAACTGCCACTTTTAAGACAATATTTTTATTTTTATTTTTTTAAAGATTTTATTTTTTTATTTGACAGACAGAGATCACAAGTAGGCAGAGAAGCAGGCAGAGAGAGAGGAGGAAGCAGGCTCCCTGCTGAGCAGAGAGCCCAATGTGGGGCTTGATTCCAGCACCCCGAGATCATGACCTGAGCTGAAGGCAGAGGCTTTAACTCACTGAGCCACCCAGGTGCCCCTAAGACAATATTTTAAAAAGATTTTATTTATTTGAGAGAGAGAGGGTGAGCAGGGAGCAGAGGGAGAAGCAGATCTCCTGCAAGCAAAGAACCTAACTCGGGACTTGATCCCAGAACCCTGGGATCATGATCTGAGCTGAAGGCAGATGCTTCACCGACTGAGCCACCCAGGTACACCAAATGCCACTTTTCGATGTGTGCAGTCCAAGCCAGAATGATGAAATAACTCACCAAAGTCACACAAAGAGTTTGTGAAGACCAAGGCCTGGAATTCCAGCCTCTTGGCCCTACCCAATGTCCACTCTGTAATGACTTACTCCAACGGTTCTCCTTCTTCTTCTTTTTTTTTTTCCACTGAAATGTAGCAAGAAATGCAGTGGCCCATTGAATGAGGCACTTTATTCCTTTTTTTTAAAAAAAAAATTCATCTATTTATTTGAGAGAGAGAGTGCACACATGAGGGAGAGAGGGGAAGAGGGAGAGAATCTTTAAGCAGACTCCCCACTCAGGACAGAGACAAATGTGGGGCTGGATGTAGGGCTCAATTTCAGGACCCATGAGATCATGACCTGAGCTGAAACCAAGAGGTGGTTGCTTAACAGCCTGAGCCACCTTGGCACCCCTGAATGATATACATTCTTTGTGCACTACAGAGTTTGTGGGTCCTCCACCCACGTGGGTTCCCTCCTCCATGAGCATCTGTCTGCTTCTAGAGCTGACATGTGTCAATTTCAGGACCCTATGACTAGAGGACAAGATTTGAAAAACAACACATGAAGCATTTACTACCCAACACTCTTCTGATGGAAATAACCAAGTATGCAATATATTAGCGCTCCTTGTCCTCTCTCTGAGGCAGAAAGTGAGGACGACAGTCAGGTTCACATCAGTGGTGCAACCCAAACTTGAAAACTCTCTGGGTAGGCACTGGAATCTGGTCACATTCAACACACACTGATTTTTTGCATCCAGCTCAAAAGCGCTTTCCTTGATGACAGTCCCTGACCATTCTGATTAACTGAGCTTTCAGAGTAGTGTGATGCGGTAGAAAGAACTTGAAATTGTGAATCACATAAATCAGTCTTCTTCCCAGTTTTCCTGTGTATGAGCAATGTGGCCTTGGACAAGTCACCTCCACTTGATAAACCTTGTTCTGTATTTGTGAAATGGGGAGAATAAGGTTCGTGTGGCACTTGTGATAATGTGTATGAATCATTTGGCACAGTGTCTGGTATCCAGAGAGCTCTCAACAGATGGTAATTGATTCCTTACTAGCCTTAGCTAGGGGTCAGCATTCCTTTTTTAGCATCTGTCTCACCGATAACAATATTATTTGGTATTTGATAGATATTAACAGTTCCTTAAAAGTATATGGCAACATCCCTTTCTCATATTCAAAGGCAGACTCAGCTGAACTTTCACATAAAGAAGAAAGATGCGTGTGGCTATCTCTGGAATTATCTCTCTCTCCTCAGCTCAGGTATTGGCAGATACCTGTGAGGGATTAGACTTCCTTAGCCCATGGGATTGAGACGTTTAACTTCATTTTATCCTGATCTCAAGGGTTGGGGGCATCCCAGCCCCCATCTGTATAACTCAGGTAAGAGGATAATTAAAATAATATAAGGTCAGAACTATGATAAAGGGAGGGCAAGGTGCTAGGGTAGCATAAAAGAGGGTACCTAATGTAGTTTGGGTAGCGGGAGACTGGAGAGGGGTAATGTGGTGGGGAGGGGCTTTCCAGAAGAAATGATGTTAATCTGAGGCCTGAGGATAAGTAGGAGCTTCCTTTTTAATGATAACTCATGTGTCCACACACAAAAGCATGCACACACACATAATGAATGTATGTACACACACGCGCGCGCGCACACACACACACACACACACACACACACATCTGCCCTGAACAGGAAACCGGGGCCTCAACCACAGAGACTCATTGCTCCTGCCTCATTTCATAGTGACAAATTCTGCTTGATTTCTGTCAGGAAGAGCTTTTCAGCCAAATTCATCTTCTTCCCAACCCCTCCATGATTATTTGAGACAGAATTATTATTATTCATGTTAAATGATTTATTGTCTAGACAAGTCTTAGACTTCAAGCATTTTTTAAGTTGGTAATTTTAAGAAAGTAACTGGAATTAGGGAAATATTCAGTTAGTAATTATTTTACTTAGAACATATAAAATAGATTTTAAAAGAGGGAAACTGAAAAAAAAAAAAGAGGCTACTAACAGTTCTATTGGATCAAATGAAAGTTTCAAGTTCTGTTGGAGAATAACAAAGAGACCCTAACAGAAATGGGTTTTCTGGGCTTACATGTCCATTTTAATAAACAGGGGCAGATAAAGAATTTGTGGGAAAAGTCTGCTCTGGTTGGAGTCTCACTAACTTCCCTTACGCAGCCTTCAGTTGGGCTTGGACTCTGCATTTAGCAATAAACAGGTGACTTGTGTTCATACTGAAGTCTGAGAAGCACTGAGCCAACCAGCTTTTGTCCCAGGGTGAGTTGGTTCCCACCATTCCCATTAGCCGCAGGTGGCATCCACCCGTATGGCCTGGGAATACCCACAAGCTACTTAACAAAAAGGAAATAGAGAAGACTGTTACGCCCCTCCCCGCACCACGAAGCCTGCTTTGATCCACCATGTCCCTTTCCCAAAGCACATATTTTCGAACCATTTGGGTGGCACCGAGGAAGGGTATAATCATTTATACCCCTGCCATTTTCCGTAACCTGCCATTTTCCCTCTCCCACAGGAGACATGTCAGGTGCAGTGGCTAGTTTCATAAGCACTAAAGCCAGGTTGCTGGGGTTCATAGCCCAGCAACTCCACTCACTAACAGGTGACCTTGAACAAGTTACTTAACCTCTCTGAGTCTCAGTTTCCTTATATGCTAAATAGTAATGAATAATAGCACCTCTCTCTCAGACTGCTGTGAGAATCTATTACTGTGTGTAGGGTACTTACAACAGTGCAGTAGGGTACTTACAGAGGGGCCCTCCAGAAATGGGACTTTGGCATCGTGTGGGCAGGAAGTCTATTATCCCCCCTAAAATCCCACCCAGTACCGATAGAGCACTTGACACACAAAAGTGCTCAGCTAACAAAATGAATGATTGTGACAACCACCATTCACCTCACCAAGCTACAGAATTTTACTTCTTTTTTTAAAAAGTAATTTATTTATTTATTTGAGAGAGAGAGAGAGTGCACAGGGGGAGGAGCAGAGGGAGAGAGAGAAGCAGACTCTGAGCTAAACGTGGAGCCCGATTGCGGGGCTTGAACCCACGACCCTGGATCATGACCTGAGTTGAAACCAAGAGTTGGATGCTTAACCGACTGAGCCACCCAGGCACCCCCAGAATTTTAGTCCTTACTTTATTTCCACCAGTGACGTATAACACTATGGGATGCACCCATGCCCCATCCTGTTTGGGAACTGTTAAGTGTGTGTTTGTCTTGGAGAAACTTGCCGTTATTTACACTGCAGGTATTACCTTCTGGAGAAGGGAAACAAAGGCAACGGCAACAAAAAAGCCAGGTCTATTTAGTTCCTGCACTTGGAAGCCAACATTTTAAATCTTTTATTTGTGGACACATCAGTCCAGCAGTACTTGCACAAAGTCGTTCGATCCTCTGGTTCTTTAAATAACTACCCTGTTATTGCCTTCCTGTCCCCTGATCAACCCTGGAGTCCTTTGAAATACCCACAAATGGAATGAAGTGCGCATTTTAAGTTATCTTTTTATCCATGGGGTTTACATCTGCAGCCGGTACCTTAATCCTGACTTGGGGAATTATATCTGAAGGAGAGGATGCAATTTCACTCCCGTCCCCTCAGAGGAAGACTATTTTTCCACTCACTGAACTGAGGACTACAAAGATCAGGAATCAGTCGCTCCAGGACCTTTAGAGGGGTAGAACAGTCTGTCATGATTTTTCTTACACATCATATGAAGCCCAGAGACACTTCTACTTCCTGTCCTGGAATTGAGACAGAGTGGTCACAGGAAAGGTAAAAAGTGCTGATACTTCGCTTGAAAATTGTGAATATCCATATGGATAAAGTTCTCTTACATTTACTCATTCTTATTATGACTGGTCACTAGTGGTCAGTAGTGTTTATTTTATGTCAATTGCTTAGAATGGTGTCTGGCACAAAATAAGAACTTTGTAAATATTGGCTGGTTTCTCTGTGAATTATACCATTACCTGCTACTTTGTTCTTTTTAAACATTCCATGTTTATAATAACTTTTATCTTATTTTCCATTTTCTTCTCAAAACCATTTATGAAGAAGAAAAAAAGAAAGAGACTTTCTCCTTCATTTAAAGAGAAAACTGAGACCCAGTTAGATGGTTGGAGGATGCTGAACGGAAAGCGGAAACAGTTTTCTAGCTCTGGGGCCAGCCCTTCCCACAAAGAAATTCTCTTGCAAGGGCTGGAAGGGTCAAGAGCTGGGTGGGTTCAATGATTAATTTTCCTACTTTCCTGAAAATGGTGTTTTCTTTAATGGCTACTCATGTCCCTAGCACACCAGAAAGAAATCATTTGGAGGTAGAAAGCCTCCTTCTCAAAAGTGAGAATGCTAATCCTCTGCTAATAATAATAACAGTAGTGATAAAAATAATATTATGATCAATGCATTACAACAACATATCGAAACATATAAAGCGAGTTTGCTGTTGAGTCGACGTCCCGGGCTGAGTGTTCTACCTCCGCACACGAGGACGTCCATGAGCAGACACATTAGTGATGGAAGTGGTGGCAGGTGCCCTCCATGGGTAAAGCTGTTTTGGCAACATTTACTTGTGTTTTGCATGCAAACTTTTATGTCAATTATTCCTAAAATAATCCAGAAATCTTTGAAGGTGTCATCTGCTTTTACAAACCTCCCTTTTTTGTGGACATGATGGGAATGCTTTAGATGTCACATATTTAAGGGACAAAAGTCCTGGTGGGGTTAGGTGATGTTCCTTTCATAACTTACTATGGCTATTACCTCTGTTCCCATTCCCAACAACTATATGGTTTTGGTAGTTTGTGGGGACATGGCCTTGCCTTCTTTGAAAGTGCCTTTCTGTGACCTGTGATGTGCATTCGGTTTGCATAAGAGTGTTACGCGGTAGGCATCTCTCCTCCTACAGCAATGGGTGCTGAGGCCATTGGGATGAGGAAATATGGCAGCAGAGTAGATAAGCGAGAGAGCAGGGACTCCTAGGTGCTCTTCCCCCGACTCCACTGGATCATGAGGACCAAATGGCCAGAACAGTGGAACGAAGTGGCACCAGGCTACTGTCCGGAGGAATGTGCCATCATAAGGGGAAGATGCAGATCTTGACTTTAGACATACTCCTTTCTGCTGTGGGATCTTAATCAAGACTTAATCAGGTCCAAGAGTCCCTAGACTTTAGGTTATTTCCCTAAAAAGTGAGGAGGTTTGATACACCCCTTTTCCTCCTTTCTTATCACTCTTGAGGCTCAGAAAAAAACACACTGAAATTGTCAAGGGCATGCATCTTTCCTTCTCTAGCTAGTGTGAAGGTAGAGAAAGTTTTGAAAAATGGAGGAAGAATGAAAAAAGCCAGAGTCCCTGGTACGGCTACCCCTAACAACGCCATCTGACACACCTCTGAATCCTGTGGAGGCATTTCTCAGGAAGCCAGGTGCAGAGAAGCATAGCGGCCAATCAGCAGGTCATATTTGGTTGGAGTCCACAGAACACAGAATTATAGGCCTTGCAGGGCATCTGGCCTGAAGTCTAGGTGAGGAACCCAAGGATCAGAGGCCAAGAGAGTTTGCCGAGGTCACAGTGAAGCAGACACATAATTGATGATATTATCCACCGCCCTTCTAGGAGGTATTACTGTAAAGTTCAGTCTTATTCCACTTCAGGAGATTAGAATTAGGGTTCTCTTGCTTGACCCTATATTTTGTCTCTAGCACAGGACCTACATAGGTAGGTGCTCAGGAAATAGAAGTTGAATGTTTGAAGAAATGAATGCGTTGATACAAAAATTGAGCAGAAGAATGCACAATTTAGGTCATTCTTCTCATTCCATGGCTACAGACAGCCTATCTTCATTCCCTGTCCCAGCCTCATCGTACAGATTTTGATGGTGAAGGGATCCAGGCAAAAGAATGTCGCTAGGTCTATACACTTTTACTTCACTCATTAAAAACAAACTCACAAGGTCAGGGGAAAAGCCCTCATTCTCATAATATAAAGACAACAAACTTCTAGGGCAGTGGGCTGGGCTGAGACAGGCCTAGGAGAAGCCTGTCCACACGGGCAGAAAGCAAACCCAACTTTCATGTATGATTTGGTTTAAGAGTCAGGGCTGGTCTTTGCAAAGTCATGAAATTGGAAATCTGGTCTTTGGTTGCTGTTCCTTCAACCAACAGCCTAAAATAGTGGCAGTTGGTCTCTCTCTATATTTCCTTCATGGTACCTGGAAGTGCCAGGTCCCAATTTATAATTCAGCATACCCTCCATCAAAGCACGGTCCTGATGCTTTACGCTCAGCTGTTGGAGAAGATGAAAGACCGGATATGTATGTTCCCACCGAGTCATTTACGGCTGATCAAAGTTTCCTATTTCACCTCTCTGAGGGGGTATTTGCCTTTAATATTTAGGGGTTTCATGCTCTTTTCTGACACAAAGATTTCAGAGAAATATTTTAGTGATAGGCATGGGAGAGGATTCACATTGTATAAGCATTTCTTAACTTTCATGGCAAAGTGCCTTCTCTATATACATGTACACACATATGCACACACCTATACACAAACGTGCACCTACACATACAGGCAGAGGAATATTTCAGAGGAAAGAGAAACCCCATCCATACAGCCTGACAAATCCTGCCTCATCTCCTACTGGTCATTTCTGCCTTATTTGTGCCTCAAAGATTAGGTCTCTCATCCCCATGACTATAAATAAAATAATTTCTGTCCTTGACAGATCTCAGACTTTAAACAATTTTAAGCTGATAATATATAGTAAAATAATTCCTTAACTAGGAATACGTTTGTCACTACTGATCATTGTTATATTTAGACCATGTAAAATGACTTTTTAAAGAGGGAAATAAAAAGATCTTGTTAAGAATTTTACTGGATCAAATGGAAGTTTTGAGTTTTATTGCAAAGGAATAAAAGGCCCTAATTGGAATGGGTTTTATGGGTCTCTACGTCCATTTTAAATAGGGGCAAGAAATAGATTTGAGGGAATGCAATCTGGTTGGATTCTCCCTGACTGCCCTGGTGCAGCACTGAGTTGGGGTTGGGCTAATATAAAGTCAGGGCCTGCCTACCTCCTCCTTTCCGGTCTCCTCAGCTTGTCATCCTGATCACCATGTCAACTCTAGTCAAAGCCACCCATGTCCCCTGCCTGGAAGTCTGACAACTTCTAGCCAGTTCCCACATCTACTCCTGCATCCTAACTCATTCTCCGCACTGTGGTTATATCAGGCGAAGAGTTCTTCTTCTTTTTTAATTGAAGTATTGTTGACATACAATGTTACATTAGTTTCAGATGTACAACATAGTGATCAAACAAGTGGACACAGTAGGCTAGGCTCGCCCCGTGTGTAGCTACCATCAGTCACCATATAACACTATTACAATACCACTGATTGTCATCCCTGTGCTGTATGTTTCATTACCTGTGACTTATTGAGTCCATAACTGAAGGCCTCCCAGGTCCCTCACCCTCTTTTGCCTATCCTCCCAACTCCCTCCCTTCTTGAAACCACAACTTTGCTCTCCGTATTTATGAGTCTGTTTTGGCTTTTTGTTTGTTTGCTTGTTTATTCATTTGCTTTGTTTTTTAGATTCCACATATAAGAGAAATCACATGGTATTTGTCTTTCAGAGGAAGAGCCCTTCTAATGCCCTTCGCTGAATGCCTATGGCTCTTAGGATAAAATTCCTTGTCATTAATGTGTCAGTGAGTTGGACATGGCCAATGATTAATTTTCCTACTTCCCCAGGAACAATTTGTCTTCCTTGGCTAGTGGCCATACCCATAGTACATGCCAGGCCCAAACCATTTTAAACTACCATTCTTCCTCTCAAAATGCCAACGGAAAAGCATAATACATTTAGAGCAACAGGGGTAAATATCCAAGGTCAGTGTGTGTCAAGTGAGTAGTCCCAGGTGAATGTTAATTCCATCACACAGGAAGGCGCCCACCTGGAGTCAGGTTAGTGATGACAGCGAAGGCAGGTGCCCTTTGTGGATGAAATGCTGCTCCTTGGAGAGTGCTGGCTTTGTATTTTATACATAAATGATCTAAGTGTTTCTGGAATACTCCTGGATCTGTTACAGTTGTCACTTGGTTCTGCAAAAAACTATATTACTCTGAATACAGTCAGGCAATCTCAAATCAAGCAAGACTAATATATAGATGCCATCTACCAAACAGAAAATTTTAGTTGCCCCTTGTTGCAATCAGCTTTCATGATTAATTATTGCTATTACTACTATTGTCTGATAGTGATTTTTAAAATGTGGGCATAGTACTTCATAGTTTAAAAGAGGCATTGCATACACTTAACTGTATTTTAAGGTTCATACAACCATATTATATAGGTTAGTTTGAGAGTCAATTTTTTTTCTGTAAAGGTACAAACTATAAATATTTGGGCTTTTTGGGCCATATGGTCACTATGTTAGTTATTACTCAACTTTGCCTTTGTAGTATGAGACCAGCCACAGACAATAGGTAAATGAATGGGCATGCCAATAAAACTTTATTTACAAAAACAGGTGTGGTCTAGATTGGCTTATGAGCTGTATCAACTACCAAATTCTGAGTTAGAGCATGCAGGATTTATCATCCTTGCTTTTGCAGCTGTAGAGTCTGAGGCTAAAGGGTTAGATGATTTTCTAAAGGCCATGCAGTGAATTAGTGAAAGAACAAGGACTTGGCTCTGTGGCAGCTAACACCCAGTCTGGTCTTCCCTCTACTGAATTGTGATGGCCAACAGACAGGGAGTGTAACCCTGGGGCACTGTGCTGTGTGCCAGAACGGGTACATCACTAGAGGTCTGCAGGTCTGGGCCCTGGCCCTAGACTGTCTTCGGTTTAGATGTGTGACCTTAACTAAATCATTTTAACTCCCTTAGCTTCAGTCAATTGATCTAAGGAATGAGGAGACTAGTAGAGGAATCTTTCCTCTGGCTTTAAAATGCTGTGTTCTTAGGATCAGGGATGGGGAAGGAATATTTTATTGTGAAATACTCAAATTGATTAGTTATTACAAAGTTTGCAGTACATATTTATACAAAGATCACTATTAACCAGCCAACAAATATTTACTCTGTCTATTATGCTGTGAAAAGATTGAAGGAACACATGACAGTCTCCAGATAGTTCATATCTGTGTAGAAAAGCAATTTCTAGCACTCACAGAAAGTGAATAAACTTTCACTCTCAGTGTATGAGAAACATCGTGGTAGAGATGATAAGTTCCTCTGGGTTTCTGAGGACAGACATCAGTGAGAGCAGGAGCTGAAACTCACGTGGAAATGTTGGAAGACACTGGATTTAGAGGAGGGGAAGTGGAGGTTGGTGAAGAGAAGGCTGACATGGGCAGGTGTGCAGACCCATGTTCAGAAGGTGCTCATGGGTGTTGTAGAGGGTCAGTGGGATTGAAAAGGCTGGATGGTGTGCATTGGGGAAACATGGGAAGTATGGATCTTGAATCACTTTGTTGTCATTTGGTGTAGATCACCATTTGAAAAACACACGGCACAAAAAACTTGAACTTCACCATTTGTTACAGACGGGACTTTGCTCCTGTTCATGCATATCCAGGAGTTTGCCTGAATTTCATCCTATTCAGCCTCATAATGAGGTACCTCTCATAGAGCAGCTAAACATTCATGATCATGGTCTCTTATCTCAAATTCCTCAGAGGAAAACTGGACATTCCTGCCCCCTGTTTGGTGGTGTGATGAGCAAAGAGCTCAATTCATTCCAACCCTGGAGAACCTAAGTTAGGAAAGAGGTGGTTTCCTTCAATCTCTTCTAGCTCATTTTCTTTTATTTATTTATTTATTTATTTGACAGAGATCACAAGTAGACTGAGAGGCAGGCAGAGAGAGAGAGAGGTGGAAGCAGGCTCCCCACTGAGCAGAGAGCCTGATGCGGGGCTCAATCCCAGGACCCTGGGATCATGACCTGAGCCGAAGGCAGAGGCTTTAACCCACTGAGCCACCCAGGCGCCCCTCTTCTAGCTTATTTTCTGAAACAAAAAGACAATTTAGAAGGGAGCTCTTTGGTAATTAAAGCCAATTCTCTCTTGCAGGACAGGTTTACCTGGTTTATTAACTTAAGTGTCTCACTATAAGGTTCTCCAATCTGGATGTCCTCTGATTTTCCCTACCAGGCTTCTGAGATGACCCATGGGAGTCAGCCAGAAACATAATTGGAACATCACACTGTGGGAGGTATTATCACTATTCCCAAGAGGGGAAAGTTTTGGAAACTTTTGTGAGGAAAAGCCTGGGACAAATCTGCCATGTCTGTTTAATCAACACACACACACACACACACACACACACACACACTATATATATATATATATATATATATATATATATATATATGAAACACACACAATCTATATATATAGATATCTATATCTATATATATATTTATATTTGCTAAAAGGATGCAGTTACCCCATGCTCTCCAAAATTGACGCCAACCTTCATTGAATACTTTCTAAAGACCAATTATTATTCTAGATTTATTTTTTATACATTATCCCATCCCATCCCAGTAATATTTTTATATTTATTTCTTCACCGTATAGATAAAGAAGGAGGCTGACTCTCACTGAGGCTTTGCTCAAGTTTGTATACAGGCGATCAGTTGCATAGCATGAGTTTGAAAGAGGGTAGTTGGATTCCTGGAATTTCATGATTCATCAGGGTAATTCAAAAGTGTGCTGGAAACCATCATGTTCTGACAAATATAGTTAATGAATTTAACCCTAAGATAAGTAGACAGGCAGAGAAATATAGCCTCAAGGTCATAGATGCATGCCTGTTACCATGGAGATAATGCCAAGAATAAGGGATGTATTGGAGGAGAGAAATGGGATGTATCACAGAGTTATCACTGTGAGGCTGAGTAAACAAAGACTTGAGATTGTGTCCTGGCATACTCAGTCCCTTCTCTCTCCACCTCGCAGCTGTAATTTGGGCAATTGGAGGCAGCATGAGAAAGTCAGAGCCTCAGGGAAGCCACCTCCAATGTCACACTCTCACTCAGCATCTGCATCCCCCAGGGGCATCTTTTGAGATTCTACCTGGGTTTTTACAGAGATGCCTGGTTGTCAGTTGGCAGGTCACATATGGTTGGGGTCCTGAAGCTGGGAGACTTCTACCAGGGCTCGACCCACCCTTCCAACCTCTCAGGCTTTGTGTACGCTGACAGATTGGGAATGAGGTGCCGTTGGAAGAATCCAGAGAAGTTAAAACTACAGAAAATGCTCAAAATTGAATACCTTTTAATGTACTAGACTTATTATTTCCATACAGAGTTAAATGTTAGGTAATTAGGGGTGCCTGGGTGGTTCAGTCGTTAGGGAGGTGTCTGCCTTTGGCTCAGGTCATGATCCCAGGGTCCTGGAATTGAGCCCCGCATTGGGCTCCCCACTCTGCGGGAAGCTACTTCTCTCTCTCCCACTCCCTATACTCCTGTTCCCTCTCTAGCTGTGTCTCTCTCTGTCAAATAAATAAATAAAGTCTTTAAAAAAAAGTTAGGTAATTAAAGTAGTGTGTTTATGGACAAGTTATTGATTTCTATAATCCTCATTTGCCTCGTACAGAAAATGAGAATCCAAGATCTACCTCATTTTTTTTCTGGTGAGGGTCAAATGGGAAAATGCTTACCATGCCCTAGCCACTGCTCCCACCCCCACCACGCCCAGCATGTACTTCATTGGTAGCTGTTGCTAGGAACCAGTGAATTGTCATGGTTACAGTGCCTATGACTCATACTAGCCATGTGACTTAAGCTAAGTTATCCTGTGCCTCAGTTTTCACATCTAGAGAATGTGGTTAAAATGTGCCATATGGAGAGCACTCCATCAACCCAGTTTTTGGTGTTAGTATCATAATCACTGTCATCACAGCAAAAATACATTTCCCCTATCAATGAGGTTTAACCCCAAGAGTAAAGTCTTTTCAATAACCACATTTTTTTGTTTGTTTAAGTTTTAAAGTAGAGGATATGACTATTCCTGGATAGAAAAATGATCTTTTCCAAGTAAAAGTCACAGCAACCTTCTAAGCCATTGCAAAGCCGCTGCTGACTCCCTGGCCTCCGGATTACTGGGAGTGTCTCTTTCTCTGCTGCCTGCTTCTCTGGGATGCCCTATTTTGGTGATGCCAAAGCAATCTCACAAAACTGGCAGGGTGACAGGACGATGGGGCTATCTGGTTATGCTGTCTCATATATTGGTTGTATTAGTCTTTTGAAAAAAATATGTAAAAGTTCCTAAATTATTAACTTTTCCCGAAGTGATATTTGATGGCAAAAGTAATATCCATGTGAAGTGTTAAGTGAATTTTATGAAAAAAGCTGAATAATTTGACAGTGTTAAAATTATGCTGTCGAAGATTCTATTTCCTCAGAGCCAACTTTGTCCTGGCTTCAGCTGCATAGACTGTCATCAAGATGGTGAGGTTTGGTTTAATTGCAACATGGTGGTCAGTTTTAGAGGAACTATTGCTATGCACCCACTTCTCAAAAGTATGCAAAAATCCATGACATCACTTACATAAGCAATTGTGTGCATGATTGGGAAGAGTGATTTGCAACAACGTGATCAGAGAACAGAATGCCTGGGTTGCTGTTTAGATGCTTAAAAATACATAATGACCAGCGATTCATTTATTGGTAAGAAGATAGAATACATCATATTTTCAGGGACAGAGAGTTTGACCTCTTTTGTCCAATTTTCTGCATTCTGCATTCTCATGCATTCAATAAAGAGCATGCATTATTCACTCTTTGAAGCTATTTCAAGGTCTGTGTGTGGCTTTCCCATATAACCTCAGAGATTTCACACATAATTCATTAGAGACAGATAACGATCCAGTGCCTGGGACCAGGAGAGAGGGTCAGACCTGGTTTTTCTCCTTCAATCTGTTACATGTGTGCTGTAAGGCAAGTGTGGTGATCTATCTGCATTTATTTCGGCTCCCCAAATGTTCATTTGTGTTCAATATCATGTATTGAATGATTTCAAAGGGTACTTGTTTGATGCTAGGTCCTGAGGACCGTGCTCAGGAAATGTAAGCTATGTCTTAGGGTACCTTACAAGAGGATTGCAGAATTAAGGGTTGTATTTATGAAAACATACGGGACAAAATTAAATTCTGTACTATCAGGTGTGAATGGAATATAATTAGATGCACCAGTGAGTGGCCAGGAGAGCCGAGCAACTCCACCAGCTCCTCCACTAACTAGCAGGGTGGTGTCCGCAACTGTGGGAGTTGTTACTAAGGACAACAAAGCTGGTCTGGTGTTCCAGGAAGGCCTCCACAAGGCAGTGACATTTCAGCTGAAACTTCAAGGTTAAGTATGCATTTTGCTTTTACAAATGAAGCTGCATTTCTTACTTCTCATGTTACAAGTCTCCCTATGGGTGGTTTCTTTATATTTACTCTCATAATTTTTAGCTGGTACCACTGACTCCTTGTTATGAACAATAGTGAAATCAATATACTTCAACTTCATCCCAAATCACCTCTTTCCCGTCCACTTCCTGATTATAGCGGATCCTAAGATTTTTCTTAGTACCTACTTTTAAACATTTAAGTAGTTCTGTATGGTTGAGGAACAATAATCATCTGTGGTCTCTGAGTTTCTGCATGTCTGTATCAGCTTTGGTTTGGGACAGTCTTTTCAAGGATGTTTATATGGCAAATAACCTTGGGCTCTATAATGTTGCTGTCTAAGGCAGAGGGAGGTTTTGTTTGCTGCTTAAGCAAATATTGCTAAAAGATCCCTTAAAAAGACTGAGGTTTCCTAAATTCTGGGTTTCTCAGCCATGATATAGAGACATTGCAGGCACAGCATTTCTTTTTCTTTTTCTTTCTTTCTTTCTTTTTTTTTTTTTTAAAGATTTTATTTATTTATTTGACAGACAGAGAGCACAAGCAGGCAGAGAGGCAGGCAGAGAAAGAGGAGGAAACAGGCTCCCTACTGAGCAGAGAGCCCAATGTGGGGTTCGATCCCAGGACCCTGGGATCATGACCTGAGCTGAAGGCAGAGGCTTTAACCCACTGAGCCACCCAGGCGCACCCCCCCTTTTTTTAAAAAAGATTTTATTTATTTAGGCACAGCATTTCTCCAGCATTCAGGCATGGCATTGTCCCTGTAGGACTTGGGACATAAGAGGAACTGAGGTGAGCTGGAAGCTCATGCTGCTTTGCCTCGGATCCAGGAAGGGTTTCTGCACGTGTGCATGAAACTTCGACAAATTAGTTGTTAGCATGCAAACAGTGTAAAATATGGACTCTTCATAGATTTTGACATATACTTCTTTTACCACTTACCAGGTGTGAAGATGCTTACACTATATTCCATTTTTTCTCCTTCTTCCTGTTTTAACTTTGTTCTATTATTTCCCCTCTGTCAGAGCTTATGAAACATTTATATTCTGTTCTATAACTAAAATCCTTATATTTATTTTGATTTTATTTCTTCACTTAATTAGACTAAATTTAGAATAATTTCTTTATTCATCTCTTAATTGGTTAAAACTTGCCCTTGAGAATCTTCTAGAAAATCACATTCTAGAGAGACTCATGGGGATTATATTTCTAGGTTTCTTGCATACTTGAGGATGTTTGTTGACAAATTTTTACTAGAATGGTGACTTGGCTGGAAATAAAATTTGGGTTCTATCCTTTATTTTTCTCAAAGACTTTTAGGAATTAACTTACTTAAGTTTCTATTGACAAAGGAATGGTTAAAGAAAATGTGTATACATACAATGGAATATTCTTCAGCCATAAAACGAAGGAAATCTTGCAAATCTAGACAGCATGGATGGACCTTGAGTGTATTAGGCTAAGTGAAATAAATCAGGCAGAGAAAGACAAGTACTGTATGATCTCATTTTGAGATGCAGAATCTTTTTTTTTTTTTTAAGATTTTATTATATATTTATTTGTCAGACAGAAACGCATGAGCAGGGGGAGTGGCAGGCAGAGCAGGCAGAGGGAGAAAGAGTCTCCCTGCTGAGCAAGAAGCCCGATGTGGGACTCCATCCCAGGACCCTGGGATCATGACCTGAGCTGAAGGCAGATGCTCAATGAACTGAGCCATCCAGGAGTCCCTGAGATGCAGAATCATAAAAAATTAACTCACAGAAACAGAACAGGTAGGTGGTTGCTAGGGGTGGGGACAGGGGTGGGAGAAATGGGTAAAGGCAAAGGTAAAATTCTCACCATACAGAAAAAATCTGTAACTGTATGAGATGATGGGTGTGTTAACTAACCCGGCTGTGGTTATCATTTTGCACGGTATACACATATCAAATCATTATGTTGTGTACCTTAAAATTATACAATGTCATATGTCAACTATATCTCAATAAAACTGGATAAAAAAAGGTGGGGGGAGAATATTTGAACAGACACTTCATCAAAGAGAATATATTGATATAAAGTAAGGACATGAAAATTTGCTCAACATCATTATCATTGGGGAAATGTAAATTAAAACCATAGTGAGAGACCTATTAGAATTGGTATAATTAAAAAAAAAAAAAGAACTGGTAAAAAATAAAAAACATTGACTAGGGGCTCCTGAGTGGGTCATCTGGTTAAGCGTCTGACTCTTGATTTTGGCTCAGGTCATGATCTCAGGGTTGGGAGTTGGAGCCCAGCACTGGGCTCCTCGCTGAGCGTGGAGCTGCCTGCTTGAACTTCTCTCTCTCCCTCTCCCTCTGCTCTGGCCCAGCAACCCCCTCAAAAACAAAAACAAAAACAAAAAAATCCTTAAAACATATATTGACTCTACCAAGTGTTGCTGAGGTTGTAGGGGAATGGGGAAGTCTTAGGCACTGCTATTAATAAGGCATACAAATTTTTGGAAAGTAGTCTGGCCATTCCTTAAAAATTTAAATTTGTATCATAGGATCCATTCCATTCCTAGGTATGGAAATACTAACCATACAATGACTGTGTACAAGCAATTTTAATTGTAATAGCCCCAAAGTGAAACAATGTAAATGTCTATCAGCAGATGAATGGATAAACATGCTTTGTTATAGCCATACAATGGGATGCTTAGGGATAAAGAGGAATAAACTATTGATCCACACTAAAACAGGAAATGAATCTCAAAATAAATTACACAAAGGGAAAGAGACCAGACAAAAAGAGTATATTCTTTATAATTCCATTTAGATGAAATTCTAGAAAATGCAAACTAAACTATAGTAAGAGAGAGTACACAAGTGGTTACCTGGGGTCGGGTATGGGGAAGAAGGTGGGGGGCAGGAATGACAAGCCGTCACCTGGAAGTTTTTGGATAAGCTCATTGTCTTGTGTTGAAGGTTTCGTGGGTGTGTACATCTGTCAAGTTTTTTCAAAGTCTATACCTTAGATATGTATAGTTTATGTTATATTAATTGTACCTTGGTACTGCTGTTAAAATAATAAAAGTACAAGATGGAACAAGGGGGAGGGGGTGGTCACAAAACTTTCTCCATTCCATCTTTACCAGTCACAAAGTTGGCACAGAAATCAATTTCATGTTTATTTGGTTCTTGTTTTTAAATTTCTGTTATCAGTTGCCTAGAGCTGAGAGAAGATGGATGTGTGATTTGACCAGCTAACACTTTAAGGTTTACTGAATCTTTCAGTCTCACAGTGATTGCGGCACAAGCTATATTTTCTATTCTTGAAATAGCATGGACTGTGCTTTTTTTTTTTTTTTGAAAGATTTTATTTATTTATTTGAGAGAGAGTGCGCGCAAGGTGGGGGGATGCGGGTAGCAGCAGGGAGAGGTGAGGAAAAGGGAGAAGCAGACTCCTTGCTGAGCAGGAAGTCAGGATCCAGGGATAAATCCCAGGACGCTGGGATCATGACCTGAGCTGAAGGCAGATGCTTAACTGACTGAACCACCCAGGCACCCCAAGGATGAACTGTGTCTTAAAACTGATTCTCTATTGCTAGTTACACAATTCAGGCAATTTCTGGGTAGGAAGGCAATGAGGATGATTATTGTTAATTCTGGAGAGGGATAGAGAAATCATTTAGCCCAACTTCCTCATTTTCTATATAGATATGAAACTCAGAAAAAGTTATTTTATCTTTCTGATCTGGAGGCACACAGTTCATTTATTTGTAGCCACAAGTAGGAAAAATCTCAGATACTTTATTTCTAGTCTAGTCCTTGGCACATTTGTTCTCATGAGTCAGATGCACCTGGGTTTAAAAATCTGTCTCTAACACTTGAAGGTAGCTTTGTGATGCTAGTCATCATTATAATTTTTATTTTGCAGATTAATAACCTGAAGTTCAGGACAGTTAGATTATTAGAACCATTCATGAGATTGCCATAATGATCAAATGAGATCATCTTGCAAAGCCCTGACTACAGTGCCTGGGATATGGTATGGGACATTTGATAAATGGGGACTACCATCAATATTATGAGTATTAACTTGATTCTTACTACTATTAAGACATCAGCTTCCCCTCTTCAGTCTCGTCAATATGCATCAATAACCTGCCCAAAGTTGCTTCCTTGTATTTCTTTCCCAAGTACACGTGCGAGCCTCTTTTCTCAGCCTGATTTCTATGTCTGAGCCACATTTCCTTCCTTTCTGAAACATCTCCCGTTTGCCTGCAGTCTTAGCTCCTGAGCTTCTGCACTGCCCGGGGTGGTTGGGAATTTTGCTCATTAGATGCTAAATTACTGCCAGCAAGAAGTAACAAACGACAGTTTGCAACCTTTTACTGTCATAAAGCTCATACAATAAAACAAAGGTGGAGCTATAGAGAAGCGAGTTTTGTGGGATCATAAGGAGTAAATGCCTGCTTCAGGCCGTTTATCCAAGTGGCAGGTTTCAGCGAATTCATGCTTAAGGAGGGAGACAGCTTCAGTTAATGAAGTGAAGTATTTAGGAATACAGATCTGTCACCATTGCTTGTCATGTAAAACAGTGGATTTGTTACTTGTGAATGCAACTGCATTAACAGAAACATTTGCTCACATGGAAACATTACCCAGAGTAGCAATTTTGTTAATAAAGATATAGGTTTTCTTCTCATCCTTGGAACTCTTCCAAGCAGCTTCCTGACTATGGGCCACCGCCTTCTTGGGGACCGAGTCCCTGAGGTACATTGACAATTGCAGTATATTCACCCACGTTTCAGAGCCATGGTAGGTGTTCTGAGCTGAGCCCAAGGGCTCCCTCCGTGACACCCTGAGGTCTGAGCACATGTGTTTTTTGTGGAGCAGGGAGTATAGAAGTAGAAACCCTAGAACATCGGAGCCAAAGCAAAGCTATGCATTGTAGTAGGAAAATTACCCAGGAAGTACCCTGATTCTCCCCCTGCTCTTCATGGCCAAATGTCTGGGGTTCTCTTGTATTCTCACCGTCCTTCCCCGCTCATCCTCCTGCCATTTGGCGATGGTCCCTTCCCTGCCTCTAATTGCTCTCACTACCTTGATCAGTGGTCTTCATGTTACAAAAATAGGAATTGTTTCCGTCCTCTTACTTGACCAACCCATCAGCAGGATTTTCCACTGTTGGTCCAGTTCTGGGGTTCTTGGCTCCATGTTGCCATGGCCCCACACTCCCCAAGTTTTCCTTTTATCTCTCTTCTACTCTTTTTGGGGGACTCCTTTCCAGGTTTATCTTCCTCTAACCTCTGAAATTACGTGCTGGCTGTCCTAAGCTCTGCTTTTTTCTCACACTTCACACACTCGCCCTGAGAAAACCCACTGTGCCTGTGGCTTCTGGTACCTCCTGTATGCCAGTGACACACGCCCCCCACCCCCCAGCTATGGACTCGCTGCACCTGCTGTCCCACTGATATCTCCCCACGAGGTCCTGAAGGCATCGCAAACTTAAAAGTTCATGTCCAGATGCTCCATCTTTCCCCTCAGCCATGTGCCTCTTTGGCTCCACTATCCATTCTGTATTTGATCAGTTGGGGGCTCAGAAATGACTTGTAGCATCTTTCTCTTCTTGCTCTCCATCTCCAGGCATGAACCTGTCTTGTCTATTTTATATCTTAACTATTGCTCAACTCTTTCAACCTCTGTTTATTTCCAGCCCCTGACGCAGAGCCTGGCATACAGAGGCACTTAGTAAATATTTGATGAGTCAGTGGGTTCTCTCAGGGCTAGTGCCGGCTCAGGGAAAAAGCCATGTGAGGGCAGAGGGAGATGATGGCTGTCTCCAAGCCAGGAAGAGCAGTCTCACCAGATACTGACCCTATTGGCACCTTGGCCTTGGACTTCCAGCCTCCAAAATGTGAGAAATTAATGTTATTTGAGTCATGCTGTCTGTGGTGTTTTGTTATGGCAGCCAAAGCTGACTGGGACACACGGCAGGTCAGATCTCTGCACCAGAGGGTTGGATGGGTATAAAGCTGGTGACGAGGCAAGTGGACCCAAAGTCTGCATGTTGAAGGAGAGGCAATCCCAGATAGAGGCTCCAGAGGTTGTAAAACATGGAATTGCCTCTCATTTCCTGAACAGAGCTGGTTTTATTGACTGCTGGGTGCAGTGGCTCTGGGTCCATGGGAGTCAGAAGAATCCAGGACGCAGTAAATGTGTCCAGACCACAAGGATCCTTGTGTTCTGTGTTCCCGTGATCCAGCACACGGTGGTCCTAAATAAAATGTGACATATAGTTAAATTGGAGAGAATTATAATAAAGCAGTAAAGCTAAAATCTGTTATTTTAAATCATAGTATTACCTGACCCAAACTTCCTTTGGAAGCCCATCGAAGGATCTGTTGACTCTTTATCTACATTAATAGAAGATGAACTGTCAGACGTGCATGTTGGAGCTTCCATAAGCAGCAGCAGGCCAGGCTGTGAGGGCGTCTCCCCCACCCCTGACCTCTGCCAGTGGAAGGCATGCTGTCTTTCCAGAGAAAGAGCCACCATCTTGGATGGACAACATCTTCTATCATTTTCAGGGTATGGCAGCCAAAGAAAGAAAATAAATCTCAAGAAGCCTTAGAAAATACACTTGGGTGTGCAGAAGGTCTTTTGTGGCCTTAGGGCTGCTTTTGGTTGTATTTGCCTTGTTCACTAATTTCACCTCTGTTGAGAGCTGTTACAGGTGAAACAGCAGCTGTAAGGGATTGGCTTTGGGGGCCAGAACTGGAAAGCACCTTTCTGGAGCTACACGTCAGTCTCACACCATAAAGTCTTGTGGATAACATAGTCCTTACAGGGGCGCTTGGCTGGCTCAGTCAGTTGAAATCCCGACTTTTGGTTTCAGCTCAGGTCGTGATTTCAGGATCCTGGGATGGAGCCCTGCATCAGGCTCTGCACTCAGCGGGGATTCTGCCTGAGGGTCCCTCTCCCTCTGCCCTCTCCGCACACTCGCGCACACTCACGTGCACTCTCTCCATCAAATAAATAAATAAATCTTTAAAAAAGTAGTGATTACAGATCCATGAGAATTCCCTTCAGGAGACCCCCCCCTTGGCCACAGATGGCACTACAACCTCCACCCCCAATTCTCTAGCTTTACACCAGAGAAAGCAGCCACATTAGGATAGTCATGGGTGCTTAAGGCTTAAAAAAAAAAACCCAAAAAAACACTTTGTAGGGACCCCTGGGTGGCTCAGTCGGTTAAGCACCTGCCATCAGCTCAGGTCATGATCCCAAGTCCTGGGATGGAGTCCTGCATTGGGCTCCTCGCTCAGTGGGGAGTTTGTTTCTTCCCTTCCCTCTCCCGCTGCTTGTGCATGCTTGCTCTCTGACAAATAAATAAATGAAATCTTAAAAAAATACACTTTATATTTTAGAATAGTTTAAACTTAGAGAAAAATTGCAAAAATAGTGCAGAGACTTTCCATAGACCTCACACCCAGTTTCCCCTATTAATAACATCTTAGTATGGTGCATTTGTTGCAGTTAATGAACCAATATTGATACTATTAAATAAATGCCATATTTTGTTCAGATTTTCTTCTTTTTTTAACCCAATGTCCCTTTTTTCTGTTTCAGGATCCCACTGAGGATACTACATTACACTGAGTGGTCGTGTCTCCATAGGCTCCTCTTGGCCAGGCAGTTTCTCAGACATAACATGTTTTTGATCACCTTGACAGTTTTGAAGAGTATTGGTCAGGAATTTTGTAGAATGACCTCCATTGGGATTTATCTGATGTTTTATGATTTTCCAGTTTTCTCTCTTGTGATGTCACTCTTTTCCCCTTCTCTCTACCATACTCTTTGGAAGGGAGTCACTTTGCATAGCCCACCCTTAGCAGGTGAGGAACTTGTTCAATCTGATGAGGGTGCAGTGGCTTAGTTTTTATGAGCTGAATTCCACTTAATCCAGGACAACTCTCTATTTGAAAGAAGCCTGAAGTGAATCCCCTGGAAACTCAGAAATTCCCCTTTTTCTGTGAATAGCTATGGGTCTCAGAAAAGTGTTGAATAAGAATGAGCATAAGTTTAGATTTGCATTTTGGAGTGGGAATGTTCACAGTTCTTCACAATAGTTCAAGAGTTCTGCTCCTTATGCGTGAGGTTCTTTATTTTAAATGTGAGTGTTAGTTTTGCTTTAGGGTCAACAGGCTTTTTTTTTTTTCTTCTTCCTGAAATTCAGTCTTTATGTTGGTATTTTTTTTTTTTTTTTGGTATGCCAAATCATTTCTAGGTTATTGTGCTTCTGCGTAAAATCTAAATGTATCTGTAGCACATACTTCAAAATAAAAAGTATTTCAGTTTCTTTCTTTCTTTCTTTTTTCTTTTTTTTGAGGTTTGGAGTGTTGCTGCCATGCGAACAGGACTGGTACTAAAATGAGCCAATTTTTGTAGTTACTGTGAGAGAAAATGAAGGGTGCATTATAAAAAAAAAAATTCAAGTTGTTTTAGTAATCATACAAAATTTGTTCTGTTCTGTTTCCATATTCAATTTGTCCAACTTGGAGTCTTCCGCTGCCTTTATTTTGAAGAATATTTCAATAGAGTCTTCTGTCAGCACAGGCCGAGCAAAGGAGAAAATACTGGCTATTCTGCCAAAAGTCAGAAACGGGTCAGTAAGTTATTTGTTATAAAGATGCAGTGAAGTCTTTGCCCCACAAAACAGCTGTCTACCAGAGAAGGCGAAGCTATGACCCAGGCATAGGGTGTAAATGCCTGCCTGTGGGCCCCGTCATTTGCTAGCTTGTGGCAAGAGCCCTTTTTTTTTTTCCTGTTCTATTTGGGCAACAGGTGGTTACTGAGCTGGCTTATTTGAAATTGCTCCTTGGATTGATTGTGGGCTTTCCTGACTCCCTAGCCCAGGTAAAATTCTCCCTTCACAAGCTCCCACAGTACCTTCAACCTCCTTATCCTGTTACACTTAACAATTGTGAATACATAGTCAATACTGTGAGCGTTTGGTGTTTGCTAGCTCCTCTGCTGAGCTCTGAAGGTCCTAAGAGCGGGGAACACGTGTTTATAATTCACAGGATAGCAGTGATTTATGGCTCCTTCCACCTCGAATGCTCTGTACCTACAATATTCAATACTGTAGCCACCAGCCCCATGTGGCTATTTAGATTTAAAATTACATAAAATTAAATAGATGAGTGATTCAGTTCCTCAGGTAATTGGTAGTTACTGCATTACAAGTGCAGTTATGAAATGTTGCCATCATTGTGGAAATTTCTACTGGACAGTTGAATTCTCTGTTTTGTTTGACAGATCCTGGTGGTGGCAGATCCCTAGGGATAGGATGGGTTCTAGAGTTTTGTGTTCATCTCATTGTCCTTGTCTAGAACACAGGAGCAATGAGGAGATGGGCTGAAAGGTTTATCTGTTCTTCAGAGTCTTTGCAGAAGACCCACAGAGAAACGCCCTCTGTACTACTTACCTTACAGAAGGCAAGACCCAGGGTTAAGCACAGGTGTGCTGGATCTGGGTAGCCTGGATTTGAATGTTCTATTACCGGGGCGCCTGGGTGGCTCAGTGGGTTAAGCCTCTGCCTTCAGCTCAGGTCATGGTCCCAGGGTCCTGGGATCGAGCCCCACATTAGGTTTTCTGCTCAGTGAGGGGCCTGCTTCTCCCTCTCCCTCTGTCTGCTCCTCCCCCTGCTTGTGCACTTTCCCCCAAAATAAGTAAATAAATCTTTAAAAAAAAAAAAGAATGTTCTATTACTTACTCCTCTGGGCTTCCATTCCCTTACCATAAAATAAGGATAATAATAATGTCTCCCTCATAGCAATGTTGAGGTATTGATGTAGTACTGCTTAAATCTCACTTAGCAGGTTCCTGGCACACTCTGAGTGCTCCCATGTGTCAGCTCTTGGTATTAATTTCTTACTTCTTTGTTATCTACCTTAGAAGCCCCATTCATGTTTCAAGAATCAGACCATGTATCTTAAAAAAATATGTTCTGACTTGCTGTCCCATCCCACTCCTGCACTGTGCTCACTCCAGAGCCCAAGAACCCTTTATTTTAGCTCTTACTTCATTGCACAGTCTTTTCTCTCCCCTCAGAAGACTATGAACATCTTGAGGACAGGTTCTGTGCCTTGTCTTTGGATCTGCAGAGCCAGTGTCTTGTCCACTGATGGCTTTCAGTGCTTGTGAGCTCCTCATGGGAGGTTACAGAATGTCAGTATGAAGCTTTAGCAGGGATGAAGATGTGTACCCATAGGTTGCCAGGGCAGGGTTATTTTGGGGCTAGGTGTATGGTGATTGTTAGTTTCTAGGTGAGTATTTGAAAACTGTATCTTGCCAACTGAGCCCTCACTGGCAAGAGATCTGGTGCTATGATCTGAATGCTTATGTCACTCCCTCCTCTGCCTAATCCATATGTTGCAATCCTAATAGCCAAGGTGATAGTATTAAGAGGTGAGGCTTTGGGGAGGTGATTAGGGAATAGAGTAGAGCCCTTATGAATGGAATTAGTGCACTTATAAAAGACAACTCCAGAGACATCCCTCACCCCTTCTGCCATGTGAAGATCCAATGGAAAGGTGATATCCGTGAACCAGGAGGTGAGCTCTCACCAGACTGAATCTGTCGGCACCATGCGCCTGGAATTCCCAGCCTCCAGAATGGTGAGAAATAAATTTTTGTTGTTTATAAACTACCTAGTTTATGTTATTTTGTTACAGCAGCCTGAACACACTAAGACATCTGGTAACACTGATCCAAACAGTGGTGTTAGAGCCAAATGCCAAAGGATACCAACAATAAGGTGAGTTAATTCTAGCTACTTCAAATGATTGCAAATGTAAAAAAAGAAAATGCAACAAAGTACTAACCGATAATACTTTTTATTAAGATTTATTTATTGGGGCACCTGGGTGGCTCAGTCATTAAGTGTCTGCCTTTGCCCAAGGTCATGATCCTGGGGTCCTAGGATCGAGTCCCGCTTCGGGATCCCTGCTGGACGTGAAGCCTCCCTCTCTCACTCTCCCTGCTTCTGTTCCCTTTCTTGCTATGTCCCTCTCTGTCAAATAAATAAATAAAATCTTAAAAAAAGAAAAAAGATTTATTTTTTTGAGAGAGAGAGGAGAAAAGGAGCATGAGCAGGAGGGGTGAAGGGAGAGGAAGAGAGAGAATCTTAAGCAGACTCCATGGCGAGTATGGAGCCTTACGTGGTTCTTGATGTCAGGATCCTGAGATCACCACATGAGCTGAAACAGAGTTAGACGCCTAACTGACTGTGCCACCCAGACGTCCCAGCTGATAATTTTTTTTTTAATGAAAAAGATCTTGCTACTGAAAAGCTGGCATTAGGGGTAAATGCAAGAAAATGAAAATGTGAAGGTTTTAATTTTTTTTTTAAATCTGCTAAATTTTCTGCTTTTCCAAGAGTGACAAACATTGAGAGTAAGACCCATTTCCATTTATTATCTTCTCATTTAGGATTTCAGAACAGCTGTCATTGGACATATTGCTCTTTCTAGGAGGATTACTATCTCCAGAATTAAGAATATGTCATTTAACCTGGAGGAAAGATATGCAATTTTGAACCTCAGTTTTTCATGTAAAGAAGGTGTTTTCCTGCCTCTTTTACTGCTCAAAATCCCTAAACTTGATTATCAAGCAGAGAATTTTCTAGAAGGACTAAATTTTAAAAATACAGCCACCAGAAATTTCCATCAGAATTTTTCTGCTAACCAAGAATCTTTTGCAAAATGTTTTCCTTTTACACAAGACAACTTGAATCTCCCTTGTTTCTGATCATTCAGGATTACTTAGAAATTTTTACTGTAATTGTCAACAAGAGTTTGCATGAAACCAGATTTTATGCTTTCACTTTGAAGTTTAGCTCTCAACATCTAGTGTTTTTTTTTTTTTTATTCTTTTTTTACTTCCTTATTACTTTGCCTTAACCCCTTCTCAGAGAAGTCCTCTTTTCTACTTGGTTTGGATGCCAGAGAATGTGGGGGACATTAACTCATACAAAAATATTCTTAATTCCTTTCACTTGTTATATAAGGAAAATTGAACTACTATTTTTGTAAAAGTGTTTTATCACCACCGGGTAAGGATTTTTTTTTTTTAGTTGAATTATTATTATTATTATTAAATTTTTTAAAAATTGAGGTATACATATAACATTATATTAATATATATATTAATTATATATCTATAATAATATATAACATAATGATTAGATATTTGTATATATTGTAAAAGGATCACCACAATAAGTCTAGTTAATGTTTATCACCATTCATAGTTTCAATTTTTTTTTCTTAGCCACAAGTTAAATTTGATGGTAAAGGCAATGAGGCTTCCAAGCAAGGAATTCCAAAAATCCCTAGTCTTTAATTTATAGACAAATTTAAAAATTATAAACATATTAAATGGTTTAGTGTTATTAGGCTCTGATACACTATTTTCTTATAAATGACGAATCCTTGGGGGCACCTGGGTGGCCTCAAGGTGGGCCCTGTGTGGGTAAAAGCCTCTGCCTTTGGCTCAGGTCATGATCCCAGGGTCCTGGGATCAAGCCCTTCATTGGGCTCTGTGCTCTACAGGGAGCCTGCTTCCCACCCCCCAACCCCCCGCCTGCCTCTCTGCCTACTTGTGATCTCTTTCTATCAAATAAATAAATAAAATCTTATAAATGATGAACCCTTTTAGAAAAAAGCAAAACCCATTATAAGCCAATCTCAAAAAACTCCCATTACCACACAGTTTTTTTTTTTAATGTTTGATGTCTTTGTATAATTTTTACTGTATTGTACTACACTATGTTTAATAAAAGTAATTTTCTAAAAAATCAGAGATAGAAGTAATCTATCTCTGGATAGATTCGGTGGATCTAATCTCATTGAAAATCACACCATAATTTAATTGTGGTGCATGTTGTAAAATTACAAACTAGGTTGAATTTACAGTTTTACTAATTCAAGACAGGGCACTGATCTGAAAAGACTAAGAGTCTATACAGTGGAATGGACATATTTGGGTGGACACAGGTGAAGCTGAGAATCTCAGTCCCCTGGGTCTCTTTGAGCCTCACTTGTTAGAAGATGTGACCTTCCTTCCTGGGTCTGAGAAGTTCAGCTTTTTCTTACTTGAAGACCTTGTAATAACCTTACCAATTCCTTCTGTTAATTCTGTTGAAACAGAATGTGGTTTTAATTTTCCCAAGAGGCTTCTGAATGATGTGTTATCCTAAAACACCCTAAACCATCATTTTATTCTCCTTGAAAATAGTTTCATGGGCTGGGAAAAAAGTTTATAATAAAGATTACCCTTTGTCTATGTAACCATTGGCTTTTATTTCTACCTTACTATCTACCAGATGACACTCTGATTTTTACTTGACATTTAATTAATTTATTTATTTATTTATGAGAGAGACAGAGAGAGCGTAGGTGGTAGGGAGGGGCAGAGGGAGAGGGAGCAACAGACTCTTCTCTGAGCAGGAAGTTCATTGCAGGGCTCCAACCCAGGACCCTGAGATCATGACTTTAGCTAAAAGCAGTCATTTAACCAACTGAGTCCCCTGGGTACCCTTTAGTTGATTTTTTTTTTTTTAAGATTTTATTTATTTATTTGACAGAGAGAGATCACCAGTAGACAGAGAGGCAGGCAGAGAGAGAGAGAGAGAGGGAAGCAGTCTCCCCGCTGAGCAGAGAGCCCGATGCGGGACTCGATCCCAGGACCCTGAGATCATGACCTGAGCCGAAGGCAGCGGCTCAACCCACTGAGCCACCCAGGCGCCCCGTAGTTGATGTTTTAAAAAGAGCATAGTGTATTAAAATTTTCTGCTCAATTTCTTAAATATGGAGACCATATTTACATGTTATCATGACATCTCATTAAAAGTATCTGGTTGATAAGAGACTCTTAATCTCGCAGAACAAACTGAGCGTTGCTGGGGGGAGGGGGCTCGGGAGAGGGTGGTGGGGTTATGGACATTGGGGGGCGTGTGTGCTGTGGTGAGTGCTGTGAAGTGTGTAAACCTGGCGATTCACAGGCCTGTACCCCTGGGGCTAAAAATACATTATATGTTTATAAAAAAATTAAAAAATTTAAAAAAAGTATCTGGTTGATGTTATAATGACACCTCACTATTTATAGTGTGTGTGTGTGTGTGTGTGTGTGTGTGTGTGTGTGTGTATTCCTTTGATTTGCACCAACAATAGCAATTATTGGTAAAGCCAGCTAGTTAAAACCAAGCTTTGGTCTCCACCTACTCCTAAACCCAAACTTTCTCCGTGTCGTTACCACCAATATTCTAGTTATATAAAAGCCAAACTTAAAATCAACTTTAACTTCTTTATCTGATGAGCTGCCAAATTCTATTCCATTTCTCAAATGTTTGTTGAGTCCCTATGCGATAAGCTCTCGTTACCCCATTTTCTTTGTGTGTATCTGTTTCCTTTTTCCTCATCCTGCCATGGGTTTAGCACAGAAACTGCCTCTGAACAAGCTATATTCTCATTTGCACCTTTCTGTTTCCACTGCTCCCTGTTATTTCATCATGGTGGTCCCCCTACCAGACCTTCTGACTCTTCCTCCTGGTGCCTCTCCAGATTACCTTTGCTGACAGAAGTTTAAGGCAATCCCTCTGAAGATCCCATATGTACTTTGTGCCATTAAAAGACTATTAACATAGCTCAAAACTTTGGTAAAGAGAAAAGTAGCACAACATGTCTCATCTGACCTTCTTTGTTGACATTCCTAATATCTGAGGGACACAAACAGTTGAGTAAGCGGAGTTGGGTAACACAATGATCACATTGTTCTTTACAGAAAGTAATTTTTTCTAGTCTTAATATTAAGGATGATATTTAATGAGGTAAAATATATTTACCATGCCATATGAAAAATATATACACATTGACATAAGTAATAATTGTCTCCTGCCTCAGCTGTTCATGATTTTGACAAGGTAATGCACGCCTCACCGGGTCCCGCTGATGGCATCTCCGAGTATCTTTATTTAAAAGAGCTGGAAGCAACAAGGCTGGTGTTGATTTTTTGTTAACGAAGAAAAAGATCCAAGGCTGGGCTGACCTTTACTTATCCAGAGCCTGTTTTAGTTTAGCAAAATTCAATCTGCCTGAGATGAAAAGAAAATTGACTTTCTTATTTTCATTGTCCTATCCTGCAGGGAAAAATAAACTGAAAAGGTGAACGCAGCTGTCTGATCATCACAACGGGCCGGCTCTGCCTTGCAGCTGGAGATGCATGGGAAATTAAAATTTACAACAACATGGCACTGCCCCTCCTCTGAAACAGGTCACTGTAGTTGCATTTGTATTATTGGTTTTTGTTTTATATATTCACATTTCTGCCCAATCAGTTCCTTATAGAAAACTCTGTGTGGCTCAGAAATCAGAGTTTCATTAAACATGGGTAGGTAGCCCAAGGCATTAATCAGATAAATATTATATCACTTGGGAAATCTCTCTCTTTCAGGTTATCTTTTATCTCTTCCCCTCCCCCTTATCCCTGTCCTTCCCCTCCCCCTTATCCCTATCCCTCTCGTGTACTCACAGAGCCTGTTAGAGCCCAAGAGTGAAGCAGGATCCTGCCAATCATAACTTTTGCTTCTAAGATTTTTCAGGAGATGGTGCTCAAAGTCCTGGAGCAGGTGCAATTCTCTTCCTGAAGGCACCTCTTCTGTGTCTTCCCAAGACTCCTGATCCTAAGAGTAGTTCTTTTCTGTAGGCAAGAAACACTTGTGGGTCTGTAGTGGATAAGAGGCTTTGGAGTAAAACGTATCGGACAGTTCTGCTCTGTCACTCATCAGGTACATGATCTCTCAAAGGCTCAATTTCCTCACACACATACCACACAGGGATGGCTGAGGATGTAATGAGATAAACAAACTGAAAAGAAATTATAGAATACCTGTGTTATTGAACCCCAAGTTCCATTGTCTGTCACTTGAAAGGCTAATGCTCAAGAGACAAGTTTTGATTGGAAAGGAATTTGAGCTTTATTCAGGAGTCCAGCAATGTGGGGAGAAGGCAGACTCTTGTTTAAAAGCTAACTCCAAGACTTCTGCCTGGCCCAGGGTTGTTTTTATTTATTTATTTTTTTTTTTTTCAAAGGAATTTAGGGTAGTTAATCACTGAAGGGAGGACAGTAGGCTGTAACATTTCTTGATCATGGACAGACTTGGTAGTGCTGGCTATGGTCATTGTCTTAGCTTGGGCGCTGTGTGAGAAGGTCCAGTGTGTGCTTCATGAAGTCCTTTCTGCAAAGGAGGGCAAGGTCTACAGATGCACAAAGGGAAGTTAGTAAAGTCAGTTGTATGACCTTAAAAAAGGAAAACATTTTGCTAAACAAAATTGCTGGGCTAATCAGAAATCTGAGGCATCTGCAAACAGAGTTGCTGGACTCTGTGGCCTGGGAAACTTCTGGTCCTTCATTCTTCAAGGCCAAGGGTCTGTAAATCTCAAAGAAAGCAAATTACTTCTGTTACGGATCAAGGCACTTAGGTCAGCAAGTAAGGAGTGTGTTATCTTGAACCAAGATAACACTTGCCTTGCTACTCCTGCAGACATCACTTGGAGTTGCTTGCTAAATAGAGATTCCTAGGCTCTCTCAACTTGGATGAGTCAGGATCTCTCTGCTTAATCCATGTGAAGTATACTTCCCATATGGTTTTGATGGGTAGTTAGACTTGGAAGCTGGATGGGCTTGGAAAAAGCTGAGGGTCTTGAACTTCTACTCTCCTCATTCATCCACTTCCAACTTTTAACAGGAAAATCCCTTCTGTAATGTCTTCATTAAGTGCACTTCTAGCATCCATTTAAACACCTCCAGGGACAGCAAAATCACTGTTTTGAGTTTGGGGTAGCCTTGGGGTAGCCTTGTTCATATGTGGCAACTTTCAGAATGCTTCTAGTACTCAACCAAAGACTCTCTTTTTCCCCCCATTGATGCTAATTCTACTCCTGGGGAAACAGGATAGATTATCCTTCTTCCTATTTGACAGGCTTTCAAATATTTGAAAATACAGTCCATGTCCCCTAGAGTGCTCTCTTCTCTAAATGAGCACATTTTGCACCAAAGTCCCAGTTCTCAAGTTTCAACCACTGCTTAATCTAACCCTTGCCAAATGTATCCCATGGCTAGATTCCCAGTTGCTGTACTTATCCTGTCCTCCCAGAGCTGACTTGCCTTTGAAGTTTACGTTCCTCATTCCCAACCACTCTTTCCTTTGGCAAGAGTAGACAAAAGATGTTCTTTTGTAAGGTGCATCAAAAGGAATATCACATTTTTTATTTTGTTTTCCATCTCTTCAAATATAACACAATCTACTCAAAACCAAAACTCTTAATACAAAAATATAAGATTTTTAGTTGTAGGACTCTGATGGGGATAGGAGACTGAGACAACATCCAGCCCAACTTCTTTCCATCAGACCCATTTTAAAGATTAGATTGGTAAAGTCGCTATGGATAACAGTATGAAGGTTCCTCAAAAAATTAAAAATAGAACTACCATACCATATAAACCAACAATTCTGCCTCTGGGTATATATCCAAAGGAAATAAAATCACTATCTCAAACAGATATCTGTACCCCTATGGTCATGGAGCTATTATGTACAATGGCTAAGACATGTAAACAAGTGTCCATAAATGGATAAATGGATGAAAGAAAATGTGGTAAATAGGTACAATGGAATATTATTCGACTATAAAAAAGAAGAAAATCTTGCCATCTGTGACAACATGGATACATCTTGAGGACATTCTGCTAAGTGAAATGAGCCAGACAAAGAAATACAAATACTATATGATCTTATTTGTATGTGGAATCTAAAAAAAGCAAACTCATAGAAACAAAGAACAGGTTTGTGATCTGCAGAGGTGAGGGATAGGATGTGGGGAAATGAGTGAAGGGAGTTAAAGGGTATAAACTTCTAATTATGAGATGAATAAATTCTGGGATGTAATATAACAGCATGGTGACTATAGTTAACAATGCTATATTATATGTTTAAAAGTTCTATGAAAATAGATTTTAAATGTTCTCATGACACATACAATTTGTAACTATGTGAGGTAATGAGTATGTTAATTAACCATACTATGATAATCATTTTGTAATATATAGATATATCAAATCATTATATTATGTATCTTAAATTTATACAATGTTGTTTATCAATTATATTTCAATAAAGCTGGAAAAAAGATCAGAAAATGGTGACACTAGAAGGCTAATTGAATTATCCAAGTACAGATGTATATAGTATCTACCTCCTATATCCTAGTACAAGGCATCTTTTTAACAGTAAGACTTTATACTTTTATTTGCATATGTCTCAAGCCAGGGGTTTTTTTTGACCTGCAAAATTTTATTTTTTGTGTTTTTTTTTTAAATACAGACCAATATTTAAAAAAAATATTTCACATAAAACTATGAATTCATGGATTCTCTTGAAATATTGGAAATCTCGTTATTCTTGGCCTGCATTGCTACATTGCAACAATGGGACTGACCTCCTTGGAGCCTGGTGCCTGGTGCATCCAATCATCTGCTTGTCCTCTATAGACATTTGCATTTGCCATGATGTCACTGGGATAATATCATGTACTTTTAGGCATTTGCATACCTACCTTTTAACATGAACCCTTAGGTCAATCGTGCGCAACAGGTAAAGCTGGTATAATCCTACTTACACATCTTAGATGCATGTAGAAGGGATACCTGGATTAGATAGTGACCGAGGAGTGAAGCTCTTCTGGACCTCTGGGGTCAAACTCCCTGGCTTCAAAACACTCAATTTTGTCACTTAAAGTTGTATAACAATGGGCAAGAAACACTTCTGAGGCTTGATTTCTTTAACTTTAAAATGAAGGTGTTGATATTGGCAGTGTCTACTTCATAGCACTGATGAGCTCAGTAAATGAGAAAATATAAGGAAACTCTTGGCAGTGTGCTTAAAACCTTAGCTCAACAAGTACTTTGTGCAGACTGGGAAAAAGAATCTAGGCCTTCAGACATTGAATGCCAGACTCTTCCCATTGGGTTCCGTTGCCACACCCAACCTGGCTCATGTGTTTTTCTTGTCCCCAGTTCCTGGAATATCCCAAACTGAAGGTCTCACAGGGCCACTGAGGGGCTGCTGAGGAGTACTAGATGAGCCATTGAACTTCTCACCATCCTGCTCCAGCTGAATGAAGGTAATCACATCTCATGCTTTCCTTGATGAATCAATGGCCATGGGATGACAGTTGATGTCCTTTTTATATGCACCAAGAGCCTTGCACAATTGACTGGCCACCTAAACATGTGGCTTTACTTCTGTTGAATCATCAACCTGGAAGTTTTATCTAGGCAGAAACTTAGGCCAGTTAATCATCCCCAGATGCAGAAGCAGCCAGGTGTGGCAAAACTCCTTTTCTCTACAGTTCTTCCCCACATCCCCCCAATTTTAGCCTTTCTCCGAATGTGGTTCTTGAATCACCTGCCTTAGAATCACTTGGGACTTTTTTTTTTTTTTTTTGTAGAAAAAGTGGGGGAGGGGGCGGAGAGAGAGGGAGAGAGAGAAACTTAAGTAGGCTCCATGCCCAGTGTGGAGCTCAGCACAGGGCTTGATCTCACAACCCTGAGATCATGACCTCAGCTGAAATCAAGAGTTGGATGCTTAACTGTCTGAGCCACCCAGGTGCCCTCTTGGGACACTTTTACAAAGGCAGATTGCAGAATTTATTCAAGCTCAGCTGAAACACTCTCTTGGGGGTAGGGCCTAGGAGTCTGCCTTTTAAAGGGCACCCTTGATGACACTGAAGTTGGAGGATTACTGAACAGATGGATCCAGGAATCAGTGTTTGGAGAACTATGACAACTTGAGAACCATTGTAGAATTGAGAGAAGAACTGAAGCAATTCCTATTAGCATGAACTAGGTCGAAGGGGGGATACCAAATGATGGGCCCGGCCCCTTACAGGTGTGCAATTTAGACCCTAAACATGTAAAAACTTAAGAAACATGTAGGAAAACAAGAAATTACATGAGTAAGTATTTATATGGGTAAGCCTGATGGTAAATGCTGTAGGATTTCATGAAATAGGTCATCAGTATAAAAAAGAAGGACCTCAGAAAGAGGTGATATGATTGAAAAGGAGGTGATATGGTCAGGGTTTGGACGAATGGCTAGAGATTTAAAAAGTATTTTTAAAACTGGGGGCAGTGGGGTGCCTGGGTGGCTCAGTGGGTTAAAGCCTCTGCCTTCGGCTCAGGTCATGATCCCAGGGTCCTGGGATTGAGCCCCGCATCGGGCTCTCTGCTCGGCAGGGAGCCTGCTTCCTCTTCCCTCTCTTTCTGCCTGCCTCTCTGCCTACTTGTGATCTCTATCTGTCAAATAAAATAAATAAAAATCTAAAAAAAAAAACAAACTGGGGGCAGTATGAGGAAATGTGAGGACATGGTAACAAATACAGTGTGTAGAGGTATTTGATGGAGAATTGGATGGGCGGATTGGGGGTAAAGAATTTATAATTTTATGTTGTTACTTCTTTTTTTTTTAAGATTTTATTTATTATTTACTTGTGTGTGAGAGAGAGAGAGCACAAGCAGGCAGAGTGGCAGGCAGAGACATAGAAAGAAGCAGGCTCCCTGCCAAGCAAGGAGCCTGATGCAGGACTCCATCCCAGGACTTTGGGAACATGATCCAAGCCGACTGAGCCACGCAGGTGTCCCTATGTTGTTTCTTCTAAAAGGAGTCTAGAGAAGACCTGAGATGCTGGGTCTCAAGGCTGCATTCTGAAATCTTAGATGAAGATTTCTTGATCTATCTAGAAGGTACCCAAGTCATTCTAGAATAGGGTAGTTTTCTGGAACATTTGGCACTGGGGCTCTTCTTCCTATCAAAGACTTTCACCCAGAAAATGTGGACCAGCTCTACTTTGGGAAGGTGATGATAAACTGAACTAAAACTAAATGCAGCATTTGTGAGAAAACCCAAAACCTTGTACAAAGAGGAGAAAGAAGTAAAAAGGAGGGAAAACAAAAGCCAGAGATCTACTTTCTTTCACTTATATTTTTAACCTGGCCTCAAGAAGTCACTCCCTTGTTCTGCAAACCCAGGTGGTACCTCTACAGTAATCCACACACACTGCAGGATTCACCCACCATGCTTAGCTTCCCAAAATACTGCTGTTGACATGGGAACTGGCAGCCTCATTCATTTTCAATAAGACTAAAACGTAGAATCACATTTTTTTTTTCTGGTTGCACTGAATTATTGAATTGGATTATTCTTGTTTTTCTTTTATTTATTTTATATCTTTTAAAAAATATTTTCAATTTTTCCCACTTTGTTTGTTTGTTTATTTATTTATTTATTTAACATATAATGTATTATTGGCTCCAGGGGTACAGGTCTGTGAGTCATCAGACTTACACACTTCACAGCACTCATCATAGCACCTACCCTCCCCAATGTCCATAACCCAACCACCCTCTCCTTAACCCTCTTCCCCGGGAAACCCTCAGTTTGTTTTGTGAGACTAAGAGTCTCTTACGGTTTGCCTCCCTCCCGATCCCAACTTGTTTCATTTTTTCCTTCCCTATCCCCCCAAACTCCCCACTTTGCCTCTCAAATACCTCATATCAGGGGATTATATTATAATTTTCTTTCTCTGATTGACTTATTTTGCTAAGCATAATACCCTCTAGTTCTATCTCTGTTGTCGCAAATGGCAAGATTTCATTTCTTTTGATGGCTGCATAGTATTCCATTGTATATATACACCACATCTTCTTTATCCATTCATCTGTTGATGGACATCTAGGTTCTTTCCATAGTTTGGCTATTGTAGACATTGCTGCTATAAACATTTGGGTGCACATGCTCCTTTGGATCACTACATTTGTATCTTTAGGGTAAATATCCAGTAGTGTGATTGCTGGATCATAGGGTAGCTCTATTTTCAACTTTCTGAGGAACCTCCATGCTGTTTTCCAGAGTGGTTGCACCAGCTTGCATTCCCACCAACAGTGTAGGAGGGTTCCCCTTTCTCCGCATCCTCGCCAGCATCTGTCATTTCCTGACTTGTTCATTTTAGCCATTCAAACTGGTGTGAGGTGATATCTCATTGTGGTTTTGATTTGTATTTCCCTGATGCCGAGTGATATGGAGCACTTTTTCATGTGTCTGTTGGCCATCTGGAGGTCTTCTTTGCAGAAATGTCTGTTCATGTCTTCTGCCCATTTCTTGATTGGATTATTTGTTCTTTGGGTGTTGAGTTTGCTAAGTTCTTTATAGATTTTGGACACTAGCCCTTTATTTGATATGTCATTTGCGAATATCTTCTCCCATTCTGTCAGTTGTCTTTTGGTTTTGTTAACTGTTTCTTTTGCTGTGCAAAAGCTTTTGATCTTGATAAAATCCCAACAGTTCATTTTTACCCTTGCTTCCCTTGCCTTTGGCGATGTTCCTAGGAAGAAGTTGCTGCAGCTGACGTTGAAGAGGTTGTCGCCTGTGTTCTTCTCAAGGATTTTGATGGATTCCTGTCTCACATTGAGGTCTTTTATCCATTTTGAGTCTATTTTTGTGTGTGGTGTAAGGAAATGGTCCAGTATCATTTTTCTGCATGTGGCTGTCCAATTTTCACAACACCATTTGTTGAAGAGACTGTCTTTTTTCCATTGGACATTCTTGACTGCTTTGTCAAAGATTAGGTGACCATAGAGTTAAGGGTACATATCTGGGTTCCCTATTCTGTTCCATTGATCTATGTGTCTGTTTTTGTGCCAGTACCACACTGTCTTGATGATGACAGTTTTGTAATAGAGCTTGAAGTCTGGAATTGTGATGCTACCAACTTTGGCTTTCTTTTTCAACATTCCTCTGGCTATTTGGGGTCTTTTCTGGTTCCATATAAATTTTAGGAGTATTGTTCCATTTCTTTGGAAAAAAAAAAAAAGGATGGTGTTTTGATAGGGATTGTATTAAATGTGTAGATTGCTTTAGGTAGCATAGACATTTTCACAATATTTCTTCTTCCAATCCATGAGCATGGAACATTTTTCCATTTCTTTGTGTCTTCCTCACTTTCTTTCCTGAGTACTTTATAGTTTTCTAAGTACAGATTCTTTGCCTCTTTGGTTAGGTTTTTTCCTAGGTATCTTATGGTTTTGGGTGCAATTGTATACGGAATCAACTCCTTAATTTCTCTTTCTTCAGTCTTGTTTTTGGTGTATAGAGATGCAACTGATTTCTGTGCATTATATCCTGACACTTTACTGAATTCCTGTGTGTGTTCTAGCAGATTTGGAGTGGAGTCTTTTCGGTTTTCCACATAAAGTATCATATCATCTGCAAAGAATGATAGTTTGACTTCTTTGCTGATTTGGATGCCTTTAATTTCTTTTTGTTGTCTTATTGCTGAGGCTAGGACTTCTAGTACTATGTTGAATAGCAGTGGTGATGATGGACATCCTTGCTGTCCTGACCTTAGCGGAAAAGGTCTCAGTTTTTCTCCATTGAGAATGATATTCACTGTGGGTTTTTCATAGATGGCTCTGATGATATTGAGATATGTACCTTCTATCCCTACATTTTGAAGAGTTTTGATCAAGAAAGGATGCTGTACTTTGTCAAATGCTTTTTCAGCATCTACTGAGAGTGTCATATGGTTCTTGTTCTTTCTTTTATTAATGTATTGTATCACACTGATTGATTTGTGAATGTTGAACCAATCTTACAGCCCAGGAATAAATCCCACTTGGTTGTGGTGAATAATCCTTTTAATGTACTGTTGGATCCTATTGGCTAGTATTTTGGTGAGAATTTTCACATCTGTGTTCATCAAGGATATTGGCCTGTAATTCTCTTTTTTGATGGGGTGTTTGTCTGGTTTTGGGTTCACAGTAATGCTGGCTTCATAAAATGAGTTTGGAAGTTTTCCTTCCATTTCTCTTTTTTGGAATATTTTCAGAATAGATATTAATTCTTCTTTAAGTTTGGTAGAATTCCCCTGGGAAGCTGTCTGACCCTGGGCTCTTATTTGTTGGGAAATTTTTGATGACTGTTTCAATCTCCTTACTGGTTATGGGTCTGTTCAGGTTTTCTATTTCTTCCTTGTTCAGTTTAGATAGTTTATATGTCTCTGAGAATGCATCCATTCCTTCCAGATTGTCAAATTTGTTGGTTTATAGTTGCTCATAATATGCTCTTATAATTGCTTGTATTTCTTTGGTGTTGGTTGTGATCTCTCCTCTTTCATTCATGATTTTATTTATTTGGGTCCTTTCTCTTTTCTCTTTGATAAGTCTGGCCAGATGTTTATCAATCTTATTAATTCTTTCAAAGAACCAGCTCCTAGTTTTATTGATTTGTTCTACTGTTTTTTGGTTTCTATTTCATTGATTTCTGCTCTGATCGTTATTATTTCTCTCCTCCTGCTGGGTTTAGACTTTTTTTGCTGTTCTTTCTCCAGCTCCTTTAGGTGTAGGGTTAGGTTGTGTATTTGAGACCTTTTCTTGTTTCATGAGAAAGGCTAGTATCGCTATAAATTTTCCTCTCAGGACTGCCTTTGCTGTGTCCTATAGATTTTGAACAGTTGTGTTTTCATTATCATTTGTTTCCCTGAATTTTTTCTATTCTTCTTTAATTTCCTGATTGACCCATTCATCCTTTAGTAGGATGCTCTTTAGCCTCCATGTACTTGGGTTCTTTCCAACTGTCCTCTTGTGATTGAGTTCTAGCTTCAGAGAATTGTGGTCTGAAACTGCAGGGAATGGTCCTAATCTTTTGGTACTGGTTGAGACCTGTTTTGTGACCCAGGATGTGATCTATTCTGGAGAACGTTCCATGTGCACTAGATAAGAATGTGTATTCTGTTGCTTTGGGATGGAAAGTTCTGAAAAATCTGTGATGTCCCTCTGGTCCAGTGTGTCATTTAAGGCCTTTATTTCCTTGTTGATATTTTGCTTGAATGATCTGTCCATTTCAGTGAGGGGGGGTGTTAACATCCCCTGCTATTATTGTATTATTGTCAATGTGTTTCTTTGATTTTTTACTAATTAGCTTATATAGTTGGCTGCTCCCATGTTAGGGGCATAGATATTTAAAATAGTTAGATCTTCTTGTTGGACAGACCCTTTGAGTATGATATAGTGTCCTTCCTCATTTCTTATTATAGTCTGTGGCTTAAAATCTAATTGATCTGATATAAGGATTGCTACCCCAGCTTTCTTTTGATGTCCATTAGCATGGCAAATTGTTTTCCACACCCTCACTTTCAATCTGGAGGTCTTTTTGGGTCTAATATGAATTTCTTGTAGACAGCATATTGATAGGTCTTGTTTTTTTCTCCATTCTGATACCCTGTGTCTTTTGATTGGGGCATTTAGCCCATTTACATTCAGGGTAACTATTGAAAGATATGAATTTAGTGCCATTGTATTGTCTGTAAGGTGACTGTTACTGTATATTGTCTCTGTTCCTTTCTGGTCTACTTTTAGGCTCTCTCTTTGCTTAGAGGAACCCTTTCAATATTCCTATAGGGCTGGTTTGGTGTTTACAAATTCTTTTAGTTTTTGTTTGTCCTGGAAGCTTTCTAACTCTCCTTCTCTTTTCAATGACAACCTGGCTGAATATAGTATTCTTGGCTGCATGTTTTTCTCATTTACTGCTCTGAATATATCATGCCAGTTCTTTCTGGCCTGCCAGGTCTCTGAGGATAAGTCTGTTGCCAATCTAATATTTTAGCATTGTATGTCACAGATGGCTTGTCCTGGGCTGCTCTCAGGATTTTCTCTTTGTCACTAAGACTTATAAGTTTTACTATTAGATGACAGGGTGTGGACCTATTTTTATTGATTTTGAGGGCAGTTATCTGTGCCTCCTGGATTTTGATGGTTGTTCCCTTTGCCATATTGGGGAAATTCTCTACAATAATTTGCTCCAATATACCTTCTGCTCCTCTCAATCTCTCTTCTTCTTTTGGAATCCCAATTATTCTAATTTTGTTTCGTCTCATGGTATAACTTATCTCTTGAATTCTCTCATGGTCCAGTAGTTGTTTATCTCTCTTTTGCTCAGCTTCTTTATTGTCTGTCATTTGGTCTTCTACATCACTAATTCTCTCTTCTGCCTCATTTATCCTAGCAGTAAGAGCCTCCATTTTTGATTGCACCTCATAAATAGCTTTTTTGATTTCAGCTTGGTTAGATTTTAGTTCTTTCATTTTTCCAGACAGGCTTTCTCTAATATCTTCCATGCCTTTTTCAAGCCTAGCTAGCACCTTGAGAATTGTCATTCTGAACTCTAGATCTGACATATTACCAATGTCCATATTGATTAGGTCCCTAGTCTTTGGTACTGCCTCTTGTTCCTTTATTTTTTATTTATTTATTTTTTTGTGTGGTGAGTTTTTCTTCTTTGTCATTTTATTCAGAAAAGAATATATGAAGGAGAGAGTAAAATACTAAAAGGGTGGCAAAGACCCCCGAAAAATGTATTTTAACCAAATCAGTAGCAACCCAAAACCAGGGGGAGAAGAAAAGGGGTAAAAAGAAGTTTAAAAAAATTAAAAAAATATATAGACTATATTAGACTGACGAATAGAACAGAACCACCCACTTGATTTTGAGTGTATTTTGGTCTCTTAGAAGAAACTACCTCCCAAAAATTTTTAAAGAAAGAAAAACTTATATATATATACAAAAATAAGGGTAAACACTATGAAGGGATGGAATATGACTGTATGGATGAAAATTGAAAAACAATTCTAAAAAAAGGAATTGATAAGTTGGTTGGAAAAGAAAGAAAAAGAAAGTGGCTAGAATTTGCTCAGGCTGAAGACTAGAACAAAGCCCTGTGCCAGATTTAGGGTATATTTTTGATGTATAAGAAGAAATTGTAGCCCAAAATTTTTTAGAAGAATAAACACTATATGTATACAGAAAATAAAGTTATATACAATGAAGGGTAAAATATGACTATGATAATGAAGGTTTTAAAAGATTTTTTTAAAGAAAGATATTGTTAAGATAAGCTAGTTAAAAAACATTAAAAGATGAAAGAGGAAAAGTTAGAAAAATTAGAACAAGAAAAAAAAAATTAATTAACTTTGCAAGACTAAAGAATCATGGGGAGAAAGCCATGAATTCCATGCTTTGCTTTCCCCTCCTCTAGAATTCCACTGTTGTTCTTGATCATTGAGCTTGGTTTTGGCTGGATGTTCTTGCTGATCTTCTGGGGGAGGGGTCTGTTGTAGTGATTCTCAAATGTCTTTGCCCAAGGCGGAATTGTGCCACCCTTGCCAGGGGCCGGGATAAGTAATCACCTCCCTGACTGCTTCTGTAGAGTTCTGGAGGATGGGAATGAAAATGGCGGCCTCCCAATCCCAGGCCTGGAGGAGCTGAGAGCTCAGGGCCCCACTTCTCAGTGTGCCCTTGGAGAAAAGTGCTCAATCCCTTCTGTCTCCCTGGTCTCTGGCTGTGCTCTGAGCTTACCCAGTCTGTGAGAAAGTGTCTCTGTCTGTGGCACACAGTCCCATTTGGAGTCTCCAAACTCAGCAGATTCCTGCCTCCAGAGAAGGAAGGTGAGTCTCCCTGGATCTGCCACTTGTGGGGTCCTTGCTTAAAGAGCAGTGATCTGAGTGTGCCATGGATCACAGTTTAAGGTAATCCTGAGATGAGAGCTCACTCCTTGGTTCCATCTCTGTAGTCAGCTTCCCTGCTCTGATACCTGCAAGCTCTGTATACTCAGACACCCCCAATCCTTTTGAGACCCTGCAGGACCTGAGACCACACTGTCCCCATGAGGGCTCCACCCCCACTTAGCCTCTGGAGCGATGCTCCTCAGTGGAGCAGACTTTTAAAAGTTTGAATTTTGTGCTGCGTTGCTCCACCACTTGCTGAGAGCTGGCCCCTCCCCCCATGGTCTATCTTCCCGTCACTTTGGATTGACTTCTCTGCACGTCCTACCTTTCAGAAAGTGGTCGATTTTCTGTTTCTAGAATTGTTACTCTTCTTCTCATTGATCTCCTGTTGGGTTTGTAGGTGTTCCAAACAGTTTGATAACTATCTAGTTGAACTGCTGTGATCTGATGTCATCTCAGTGTGCTACTCCTCCACCATGTTGACTGTTCTCCTGGATTATTCTTATGCTAAATCCCAGATCACTTGGAAAATCCATACAATACTAGCTTAATGTTTTTTTTTTCTCTCTCCATCTTGGAGCATTAGAGACATAAACCTTGTCCTTTCTCTTTCCATATCCTAGCCAGGATCATATCGTTCATTTATACTACTCAGGGATGGCACTAGATGGTAAGCTAGGATCATAGAAGGTATGTGTAGAGAAACCCATTTAGCCTCTAAAGAATTTTCTTGGGATTCTCAGTATAAGATGTCCAAAGCAATTGAAAGCACATGCTATATGGGAGAGTCGCCTGGTGGCTGTCTTGTAGCAGGGCTAAATATACCACTGCTAGTGGAAGGCATGAAAGCAGCTGTCTCAGGTGTGGGTGTGAGAATTGTGCTTGGTTCTAGATTTACACCAAAACTGTAACTCAGGAAATTCATCTATGTGTTAAGAATGGTGACAATTTATTTTTTTTTTCTTTTAGCTGCCTAATTTTCATTTCTTTTTCTTTTGGTGAGAATAGTCCCATTTTCCTCTGGAGGTCCCCAGCTCCCTACCCTCAGAGAGTGTGTTTTGGATGAATCTGATCACTTCCTACTCCAAAGGTGGGCATCTGACTTCAGGTCTGAGCCAATCAGCACGCTTCAATCCCTTGGCCACAAAAAACTGGATACTATGATAGTCATAGAACTAATGTGAACTAACAGAATCTAGAACTTGACTGAGTTGATCAGGAGAGGGACATGTGTCTCTTTTCTCCTGGAATAAACAGACGCTGTCTGAAACTTCTGCAGCCATCTTGCCATGATGAGACAAGAAAGGGTCAACACATAGAAAGGAGGCTGCAAGGATGTCATTTGACTCCTGAGTGAAGCCACATGGGGTGATAACCATGACCTTTGGACTTTTTATTTTCATGAGAAAATGAAGTCTTATTATGCTCAAAGCATTTATGGTTGGGTTGCATGCTGAATTTTTTTTTTAAGTCAAGAGCATTTTCTTCTTCTCATGCTAATCAGCCATGTTAGAAATACTACCTCTTTGTTTTAGATTGATTCTCAGTGGATCAATATAATCACACTTTAGTTCTAAGCTCTTTTAAGCTCTCTCAAATTCTTTTCTAGCTAATGTGCTAATAATAAACACTTAGAGACATGAGCAATGCTGCTCATTTAAAGAACCTCACAGTTAAATCTCATAATAAATCAAGGCATCTTCTTGTAAATTGTTAGCCACTCTAACTTAAGGGCTTTGTAGATTCTGTTTTTCATCTGTTCAAGCAAGCACCACTCCTAAGACTTATCCATGTTTGATCTTTGGCTGGTGTTTCTCCTGATCTCCCAGCCATTGATTACCCACTAATGGAGGTATGGAATGGTACTCACTTAGTGAAACATACAACATTAATTTCCCTAATCTTCAGGGTTCCTCACAGAATTACACCCTTTGTATGTCATTTTGCTCTTTCATGTCAAACCATGTCACAGAGGCTTTATGTTTGTGAATCTTAAGGCTGTGGCCATAAGCCAAATTATAAAATGGGAATAAAATAAATGCTCACAATGATCACATCATTTTCCCCTCTGGTATTATTGCCTCTTGAAGTTTGTGTCACAGAAGCCCATGGGGGATAAAAGAATATAAACAGAATTGGTTAAGTCATGTTTTATGCTTCAGAGGGGACCAGCCACAGTAAAATTGTAAAATGTCCTCAGCATTTAATTGGCAAACTGGGCACAAGTGACTTGTCCAAGAGCAATTTCAGTGGTGTGACTGAGGCTTGACTGCAAAGGATTGAGAATGTGGGGGATGTCAAAGTGGGTGGTTCATGAAGTTTTGTTGGTGGAAGGAGGAAGGTAGGCGCTCACTAGAGAAGGACGTAAAATATCTAGAAAGAAATTTCTTTGTTTCAAATTTCTAAATAGGTGTAGCTTGGACTTATTTCTTGGCTAAGGGTAAAAAAAGATGCTTTGAAAATATGGGGATTGTGAGGCTGAGAAAGAAAACATGAAAGGACTTTTGACAGGCAAGGTAAGGGAGAATGACAGAGGAAGCCTCCAAGGCATGATGGACAGGGATAAATCACTCTGAGATTTGTGTTAAATAGGCTCAAGAGATCAGAAGAGGACTAGAAGGTCCTGAAAATGTGGAACCCAATGATAACTGAGAGGCAGGCAGCATCAAAGGGCTTGGTGGTACATAAAGAGCACAAGGAATAAAAGATAGACAATTTAGACTTCATCAAAATCAAGAACTTTTGTGCAGCAAAGGGCATTAACAAGAAAGTGAAAAAAACTTCCCAAGAATGGTAGAAAATATTTACAAATCATGTATCTGGTAAGGGTCTAATCTTCAGATTATATAAAGAACTTTGACAACTCAACAACAAAAAGACAAAGAACCCAATTAGAAAATGGGCAAAAACTTGAATAAATGTACTCTAAAGAAGATAGGCAAATGGACAATAAGCAAATGAAAGGATGCTCAATATCTTTAGTCGCTAGGGAAATGCAAATCAAAACCATAAGATACCAGTTTATACCCACTAAATGTCCATCATCATCATCATCATCAAATGTAAAATAACAAGAATTGGTGAAAAGAAAGAGGAACATTCATACACTTCTGGTAAGAGTGTAAAATGGTATAGCCACTGGGCAAAACAGTTTGGCATTTCCTCAACAAGAATAGAATTTTATGACCTAGCAATTCCATGCTTAGGTATATGCCCAAAATAATTGGGAACAAGCCCTCAAACAAATTCTCGTATGTGAAAGTTTATAGCAGCACTATTCACAATAGCCAAGAAGTAGGAACAACCCAAATGTCCATCAGTGAACGAATGCATAGAGGAAGTGTGGTGTATACCTACATGGCAATTTTACTGATCCATAAAAAGGAATGAGGTACTGATATGGTGCTACAGTGTGGATGAACTTCAAAAACATTACGTTAGGTGAACAAAGCCAGACACAAAAGGTCACATGTTGTATGATTCCATTTATACGAAACATCCAGAATAGGCAAAGTTACAAAGTCATAGGGAAGATTAGCAGTTGTCAGGGATTGTGGAAAAGGAAAAAGGAATGGGGAGTGACTGTTTACTGGGTATGAGATTTGTTTTTTGAGGTGATGAGATGTTTTAGAACTAGGTAGAGGTAAGAGGTGCATGACATTGTGCTAAATGTCATTGAATGCTCACTTTCATTTTATTTATTTTTTAATATTTCAGACAGTCTTTTTGTTTTATAAGATTTTGTTTATTTATTTGAGAGAGAGAGAGAAAGTGAGAGAGAGCATGAGAGTGGAGACGGTCAGAGAGAGAAGCACACTCCCCTTGGAGCTGGGAGCCTGATGCGGGACTCGATCCTGTGACTCCGGGATCATGACCTGAGCTGAAGCCAGTTGTTTAATCAGCAGAGCCACCCAGGCGCCCCAAATGTTCACTTTTAAATAGTTGATTTAATGTTATGTGAATTTCACCTCAAAGAAAAGAAAGAGGTGTAGTACGGTCAATGCTCCTGGGTCCCTGTTGTTTCCAGCACCCACCAACTCCAGGGTTAGACACTCTTGGTGCAGCTTCTACTTCCTGCAATAGTCTACTGCCTTGTGGTTCCCACCTTCAGTCCTTTCCCTCTGCTTTCTATCATTCACGATACCTAATGGTTTCTCATCCACTGTGGCCTCCTATTTATTACAAAAATTGTATTCTAAAATACAATTTCTGGAATGTTTAGGGACTTGGAATAGGAGACAGGCTTTAACTTATGTTTATTTTTTTGGATCAAATAAAAAGCCTGAAATGCTGTCATCAGATGGCTCTGTCTTTTTTAGCTCAGACCCCTTTGTAAGAATGTGAATTTCCTCAGGGTTTGTCTTTAGAATGACCTGACTGCTTTCTCTCAAGTACCTTGTGTATGGTTTTTTTTTTTTTTTTTTTTAATTCTTTTCTTTTTTAATTTTTTGGTGGTTTCCCCCACTGGTAGAAAGAAGTTCCCATCTTTTTATTATGATACAATATCTTCAATGTCTTGATCAACCAGCTCCTTTAGAATGGGGCTCCTAAGGGATATACTTTAAAATAAACTGGAGATAACAGAAAAGAAATAGATATATAATGAATTATAAACACAAATGAGTTCCGTAAAATATTTACCTGTAGGGAAATGGAGTTTGATACTATCTGAATATAAAGAAGTAAGTTTAGCTCACCACTACCTCCAGATTTCCTTCAGCATGCCACAATTTCACATTTTTATTGAAAGGTCCTATCACTGAGAGTGGATAGGAACCTACATGTTTGTTTGTTTGTTTTTCTACTTGTCTCTATTGTGTTGTTTTCTATATATAATCTTCTAAATGTGGTGGTAAGAGTTACTTGGCACTAAGAACCTCTTGGAGCTTATATCTAGTGTTCACAGTTTTCACCACTGGCTTGCATGTTTAGGAATAATGACAGAAATCCTATAGAATTTTTTTGGAGCTTAGATGAAGCAGTGCATGGAAAATGCCTAGCCAGGATTGAATCAAGTCAGCCATGAGGCTGTGTATGAAGGAGCACATCATACAGCTAGTGAGGGTCTCACCCTGACTGCCTAGTATCTCTGTGTCAGTTTGTGTTAGTTCCTTACACTCTGGATCTCCTATGTCAGTGAACGAAGACTGCCTGACCCAGACTGCCAGCACTTCCCTCCTAGGTCTGTAATCGTGGGCATGTTACTTAACTTCTCTATGTCTGTCTCCTCTTTTGTAAAAGGGAGATAATAGTGCTTAGTTCCTAGGACTCTTGTGAAAATTACAAAGAAAAATACATGTAAAGTGCTTAGAATAATGCCTGGCTCATGCTAAATATTTAAGTACTAAAGTTAGTTCCAAGTTTGTGGGTTTGCAAAATTCTCTAATTGTAATTTCTCCAAAATGTCAGGGTTGAACCATATTCCACATGATTTAATGCCAGCGCAGGAGAAACCACCATCTTCCAGACACTAGGCTCCATGAGATTTGATCTCTGTTTTGGGTTATAAACTCTTATTTTCCCCTTGGTCACTTTTGAAAGATGCAGGGATGGGAACTGTGTGGAATATGAGAGGATACGCTTCCTTCCTATGCCCATGACGTCATCACTAATCAATCTCAGTATTCTCCCCAATGGACCCCAGGCCAGACTTCGGAATTCCTCTCAACAGAGAGCCTGGACAGCACTTCATTATGAGTTAGCTTCATTCATGAGTTAGCTCATGGCAGGGAACCCATTTGCCATCTCAGTTTTAGAAACCCAGTATAATACTACCAGTGCCCTGTAGGAAGGAAATTGAGTGGAGGAGGGGGCTAAGGCAGTCAGGAAGAGGACAAAGAATGACTGATATTTCCTGTAGCATCTGCTAAGCCATTCCCCATCATGAACGCTCATTCTTCATTACCCCAGTATGTTGATTTGCAAGAACATAAGGTGAGCTAATTTTGGAAGTTTGTTAGTGCAAAATCTCAAATAATAAAATATCCAGATTTATACAAGAGATGCTGTAAAAATGACAGTATTATTTATCTGTGCAACTGCATTGGGAGATGAGGGGTGAATGTTGCAGAGAATGTCAGCTGGCAGTTTGCTTCATGTTTGGGGAAATATTCTTATACTTTTTATTTCTGTTGTGGGAAGACTGATAAACCTAAATGCAGAAATGATAGAGAGAAGAGATGTATCTATTGAAACATGATTTGCTTTTTATAAAAGCACTGTAGTCTGGTTCACAGTATTTGTACATGACTTTGATTTGGAAATTTCTTAACCAAATTACAAATAGAATGCTTTAAGGGGTGAAATCAAAGTATGGCATATATGATGGAAGAGTGTCCATTGGCTAATGACTGTTGGCACACGGTCCTGGACATTATCCTTCCTCCATTTCCAGTTTACCCTTTTCTGTGTCCAGCACTGCCACGTTGGCCCCCATTTTGCTTGACCTGATGTATAAATGGCGTCATTTGTGGGAAGATGTAGAGAAAAGGAACTCTTGTATATTGTTGGTGGAAATATATATTGGAGCAGCCACTATGAAAAACAGTATGAAGTTTCCTCAAAAAATTAAAAAAAAGTAGAGCTATCATATGACTTGACAATTCCACTTCTGGATATTTATTTGAAAGAAACAAAAACACTAACTTGATGAGATGTATGCACCTCCCCCTGTGTACTGCAGCATTATTTATGACAGCTAAGACATGAAAGCAACCAGTGTGCCTACCAATGGATGAATGGAGAATATATATATATCTTATATATGTGTGTGTGTGTGTGTATATACTTATATCATTCTTTATGTGATCTATGTATATATAGGGAATATTACTCTGCCACGAAAAAGGATAAAATCTTGTCATTTGCAGTAACATGGATGAAACTTGAGGCCATTATGCTAAGAGAAATAAGTCAGACAGAAAAAGACAAATATTATATGATCTCATTTATTTGTGGAGTCTAAAACAAACAGACAGACAGATAGACAAAAAAAGAAAACTGAATTCATAGATGCAGGGACCGATAACAGAGAACAGAGGCAGGGGATGGATGAAATACATGAAGGTGGCCAAAAGGTAAACAATTCTAGTTGTAAAATAAATAAGCTATGAGGATGTAAAGTACAGCACACTGACTATATTTAATGATGCTCTTTTGTGTATTTGAAAGTTGCTAAGAGAACAGATCTTAAAAGTTTTTTTTTTTTTTTTAAGATTTTATTTAGTTATTTGACAGAGGGAGAGAGAGATCACAAGCAGGCAGAGAAGCAGGCAGAGAGAGAGGGGGAAGCAGGTTCCCTGCCGAGCAGAGAACCCGACGTGGGGCTCGATCCCAGGACCCTGGGATCATGACCTGAGCCGAAGGCAGAGGCTTAACCCACTGAGCCACCCAGGCGCCCCTTAAAAGTTTTCATCACAGGAAAAAAATTGTAACTATGTGGTGATGGATGTTAACAAGACTTACTATGGTGATCATTTTGCAGTATATGCAAATATCATTATGTTGTCCACCTGAAACCAACATAATGTTTTATGTCAATTATATCTCAATAAAATGCCAAACAAGTCAAGGCATGTTACCATAGCATCTGATTTGGGTGCTAGCATCTGGGGTGTGATTTTCCTCTTAGACTGGCATGACAAACCAGCACCTCAAACTTTCTATGCCACAGTCAAGAGGGGCATGGGATGGTCAAGTACTTTTTCCTGGCTACTTTCCACAATCCATTTCACTTCCAGATTATGCCTCTTTTTCCTGACTGAGCATTATGACTAACCCTTACAACAGCATCAAGATAGGTGTTATTATTTCTCTTTTACTGATGGGAATATGGAAGCTCACATGGGCCAACCACCAAATAATGAATAAGGGGTGGAGTGGAATTGTAACTCCAGGTTGTCTGGCTCAGCCTAAAGCCCAGTCATTCTTGGGTCATTTGCTTCCTTATGCACAGTGAAGCTGAAAGTAGGTTTGCTTTTTTTTCTACCCCAGGGAAACTTGTTCCCTTAGCCCAGACCTAGGGACTCCAGTTTATACCCTCTCCTGTATTTGTGGATTTCAATGGAGTGTGTTAAACTGAGATGGGTTGGTTCAGCCCTGTGATGTTCTGGAGAATGTGTGCTTAGATGCACTGATTCATGAAAGGAAAAGGGAGAACGACCAAGGTAATACTGCCAAATGGTGCAACAGTGGATGAGTTCATGCAAAAGGCAAGTAACGCCCAGCTCCCCAGACATACCCCTGACTTTGAGAAGGACTAGGACAAGCAACCTTGGTGTAACATTCCTTCCCAACTTCCACTTACTCCAATCCCTGGGCTGCAAATTGGTTTTCCATGCTGCCTCTTCCTTGTCCTTCTTCCTTCACGTCTGTAGATATGTATGTTAGCCTGGCTTCACTGGACACCCCTCTGTTAGGCAAAGAAGATGAATGAGACATGCACAGGGTCTAGGTCTTCCTGCCGCCAGCATGTTCCTGCCTGTCACACCTCTGTCTCGGCCATTCACTCTTGTTCTTAGTGTTCTTGTTGGCTCCTTCTTCCTCAAGCAATTTGGTCAGAAGGAAAAGGAAAATACCCATTCCAGTTTGTGTCTTCCTCCAAATCACATACCCTATAATCTGTGAAGAGAAGAAATATTGTGATTTCACTGGAGGAAGTTTAATCTCAAGTGAGAATCTTTCTGAGAAGACGTTTTATCACTTTTTCTGAGGTCCCACCTGGTGAGAAGTAGCCCTGCTGCCAGCCTATCATCTTCTCATTGCATGGCCCAGACCCCAGCAGATAGTAAGGATGGCTGGTCCCCATTTTTTCTGCACAAGAGCCATTCACATTTTGCTACCTCCTTTGTGTTTACTCTCCTCTGGACTCTTGAATTGGTCCAGATGTCTCCTGTGTCTATGACTTTCCTCAGGGATCTATTCTGGCCAAACATAAAAAGCTTTGGTAGCTCCCTGTAAGTCCTTTCCATATATATATATATACATATATATGTATATATATATATATTTAAAGATTTTATTTATTTATTTGACAGAGAGAGATCACAAGTAGACGGAGTAGACGGAGTAGTAGATGATCACAGAGAGAGGGAGAGAGAGAGGGAAGCAGGCTCCCTGCTGAGCAGAGAGCCCGACGTGGGACTTGATCCCAGGACCCTGAGATCATGACCTGAGCCGAAGGCAGCGGCTTAACCCACTGAGCCACCCAGGCGCCCTCCTTTCCATATTTTGATGCATACTTGAGGGCAGAGAACTGACCATTAACAGGGACCCCATCATTGTTTACTCAATCTTTCCCATTTTGGTGATTTCCAAAAAAGTTCCTTAACAAAGCCTATGGGGGAATTCTCAGCTCAGTCCAGAACACAATAAAAAAGAAAAGTCCTACCTACAAGAAAGGTTTTTACTAGGAAACTTATTTATGTTTTTTATGGTTCCTGAAGCTCTTTTTTAATTACTGCCTACAGAAGATCTGTCATGAATGATAAAGGATCATTCTCCTTATTAACTTAAATTTACTTCCCTTCCATCCAATATATTAACCTTTATTACTATAAGTTATAGCTGTTAGAAACCAGAGCTAAAGATTAAAGTTTACTTCCATTTAAGATATAAAAGCAGGGAAGTCACTGCTTTCAGTAGAGAGTAGGATGAAGAATAGAGAATATGTCATTTGGTGGATACATAAAAAATGCATTATATTCCTTTTAGAAGATAATTATCTAGGAGTCATTTGCCTAGTTCAGTTAGAAGTTTCTTTCTGAGGTGTAAAATGAGTAGAAAAAAAGAAGAAAGAGAGAAAGATGGATCGGCTGACAGATGGACTAATTAAGTAATGAAGAAGCAGAAGAGATGAGAGGATTATAGACCAGGAAGACAGCAGCTCTCTTGAAAGCAGTAGGATGTGAAATGTTTCCTAAAAAAGATAATAAAGCAGATGGTTTGAGTTAAATAAATGATGTTTGGTTATTGAAAAGTGCATTCTTCCTAGTTTCTAACACACTTGAATGTCTCTCTTTAAGAAAAACCGAACAATGCTCATTTTGGATGCTTAATGATAAATATTAGTCTTTTACTGCATTATGTGTTGTTTAGAGATCTCGAAGTCCTTTCTCAGCTTGCAAGTTCTCCTTCGGGGGGGTAAAGGCATAACTTTGTTTTATCAGTTGGATAATTAAAGTCAACGGAATTGCCTCTCAAAAAATGATGTAAGGAAAGATACTACTTGTTGGTAATTTCTCCAGGTCTTCTGTTGGAGGGCTCAGGCTCCTGACTTGTGGTTCCACATCTTGTTCCTTCCATCCTTCCATTCTGTGTTAATCAGGATTGTGTTGGTTATTAGTATCAAAAACCTAAATCAACCTAATTTAATCTAAACATGTATGTCAGTAAATAAACCTGAGAAGCCCAACTCTTGCCTTCAGGTGTCCTAACATCTTTGGGTCTGTCTCTGGTTCTATGCTAGGAATGTTTTAATTTTATTGAATTCAATTCTTGTGAAATTTCCAGACTGTAAACCTCCCAGTAGCTCATAAAATCATGAAAATAAGTAACCATGTGAGCCTTGCTTGGGTTATTCTCTGCCAAGCTCTTTCTCTTGCCAGTTACAAACTGATCTCCAGAGCTATAGCCCTCAATTGTCCTTAGAATTTACAATCCCCCAGAAGGGTTGTCAGTCTCTAGGAAGTATTCTGTTTGGATGATTGATGTATATTCTCACTCATTTCTCAGATATGAATGGTGAGCCCCTTAACTGGTTGATACAGCTGATTTACACAAAGAAGAGAACTGAAGTTTTCCATTAGGAAGGAACAGATCAAAGTTTAATACATGCTTTCAGTTCTCACATTTAGGCCTTTAATCCATTTTGAGTTTATTTTTGTGTATGGTGCTAAAAGGTGGTCCAGTTTCATTCTTTGCATGTGGCTGTCCAGTTTTCCTAGCACCATTTATTAAAGAGACTATCTTTTCCCCACTGTATAATCTTGCCCTTTTTGTCATAGATTTAATTGATTATATAATCATGGGTTTATTTCTGGGCTCCCTATTCTGTTCCATTTATTTATGTGTCTATTTTTGTGGCAATACCATACTGTTTTGATTACTACAGCTTTGTAGTGTATCTTGAAATCTGGAATTTTAATACCTCCAGCTTTGTTCTTCTTTCTCAAGATTGTCTTTGTTATGCAGAGTCTTTGTGGTTCTATAAAAATTTTAGTATTATTTGTTCTGGTTTTGTGAAAAATGCTGTTGGTTTCTGGAAGAAAACTCAGGTAGGAATTTCACTAACATTGACCATAGCAACATTTTCCTAGATATCTTTCCTGAGGTAAGGGAAACAAAAGCAAAAAGAAACTATTGGTACTACACCAAACAAAAAGCTTTTGCACAGCAAAGGAAACCATCAACAAAACAAAAAGACAACCTACTGAATGGGAGAAATTATTTGCAAATGATATATTTGAAAGAGAGTTAATATAAAAATATATAAAGAATCTATACAACTGAATACCAAGAAAACAAACAATCCAATTTAAAAAAATGGGCAGAGGAACCGTACAGACATTTTGCTAAAGAAGACATACAGATGGTCAACAGGTATATGGAAAAATGCTGAACATCACTAGTCATCAGGGAAACGCAAATCACGTCCACAAAAATATATCACCTTATACCTGTTAGAATGGCTAAAATAAAAATAAAAAAAAAACCCCACAAGAAATAAGTGTTGGAAAGGATGTGGAGATTCCTTTTTCTCTTCATACACTTTTGGTGGGAATGTAAATTAGTACAGCCTCTGTGGAAAACAATATGATTGTTTTCAATTTGATGATTCTTCAAAAAATTAAAAATAGAAATGCCATATGATTCAAACATTCCATTATTGGGTATTTACTCAAAGAAAATGAAAACAATATTTCAAAAAGATATATGTACCACTAGTTTATTATAGCATTATTTACAGTAGCCAGGAGATGGAAGCAAACTAGTTGTCCATTGATAAACACACGGATAAGAAAGATGTAAGAGTTATAGATATATTTATATATCATATTTATCATATGCATATACTATATATGTGAGATACATATATCACACATATAAAAATGGACTATTACACAGTCATAAAAAGGATCAGATTGTGCCATTTGAGACAACACAGATGGACCTGGAGGGTATTATGTTAATGAAATAAGTCAGACTGAGAAAGACAAATACTATATCATTCCATTCATAAGTGGAATCTGAAACAACAAGTGTATAAACAAATAAAAAGCAGAATCAGACCTATAAATACAGAGAAAAAAAAAAACTGATGGTTGCCAGAAGGGAGGGGGGGGTGAAGGGAGTGGGGGATACAGGCTTCCAGTTATGGAATTAATAAATCATGCTATGTTCACCACAGGTGTATCAACCATGGTCCCAATCATCGCTGTTACAACATCATTGACTTACTCCTATGTCTTTTATAGCATAATTCTTTCTCCCTTCTGGATGGTGCTTGGAGAAATGACCATCTTCAGTTTTGTTAAACAAACACAATGAAAGCTAATATGTCTCATTTTGCTTTTAGTTTTCAAACTAAGGACATTGGCACACAGCTAATTAGGCTTTTAGTTATAGATAACTCTGGTTATGAATTTTCATGCTTTTATAAGCCGCTGGGACATTCACAGTCTGGAATTTTCTAAGAATGAATTTAACAAAATAAAAACGTTTCTGGCATAGACAAGGAGGACAGAGCCAGTAGCTTCTTAATGAGAAAGATTTTTTAAAACAATGAGCATCTACGGAAAACACTAAGATTGAAAAGTGAAGATTGAAACAAATGTTATTATTCACAGTCTCTGGGTATAATCTCCTTGGATGTGGGTGAGACATCCTGGGTTGGTTTTAATGAGAACTGAAGAGGTGTATGAGTGGTAGCATGAGTCAGAGAATAGAAAATCAAGTCCCTCCAGGATCTCTGGATCTTATGAGAGGCCTCAGAAATGTACAACAATTTATTGCTCCTTGATAAATATCATCGATTGGCTTTGAATCAGACCGAACGGACTTTGACACCTGGTTCTACCATCTCCTAGCTTCTAAGATCCAGTTTTCCCATCTATACAGGTCTGGGTGGTGCTCATCATTGACTTATCTGAGTCATAAATGAGGAGGCATATGAACGACATTCTGCACAATTCTGAAGCGAGTCAGCACTCACTACTGGTGATGATGTCAATCCCAGATACTGCATCTGAATCCTCCTTCTTCATAACTATAATTTACACCACCCATTTGTTATTTTATCATGTTCTAGTCTACCTTGCACTTACATTTTCATGTATTAATATTACCTTATATTATTATTTACAGAATACTCTCAAATGTTAATTTGTCTGATCTTAAAGCAGTAATAAGGTAGGTAAGGCAAGCCCCATTATTCTTCTGAGATTAAGAAAATAAAAAACTAAGACTTAGAGAAGGCAAGCGACTTCTTAATTTTACATATTTAAAGTAGCCAGAGGGGACACAATGAGAGTTCAGACCATCAACCACAGTGCTTGTCATTTGTCTGTTTTAGAAACAGAAGAATCTGCCCGCGGTTAATTTTAAGAAGTCAATTGCTAAAAAGAAGTTTGGAAATCACGAGAATGAACTCTATCGAAAGTCTCCTGATGACTAGCACCCACAGCTTCTGCGGCCAACACTGGAGAGAGAGACCTGTGGGTTTTGCTGAGGTCTTGAGGACACCTAGTTTGGAGTTGAAAGCTGCCTTCTCCAGTCCTGCAGTTCTGGCCTTAAAATTAACAACATCCCCACATTCCAGTAATGGAGAAAACCAAGAAATTACATAATAATGTACCAGGGGAGAGGAGATTGCTTTCTGATCCTCCAGGCATTTGTTTTATGTACTGACAGGAGAACATTTGATTATTCCCTTAGCAGTCTTACAGAGAACGGCTATAAATGCTAATTTATATCAGGAAATTACCTGGCCGTACTCTAACTGTGGGAACAAGTTCCATGAAATTTTGGCATGCCTTGCATGTATTTTGTATCACTGAAATGCACCACACCTTTGGCGGTCACTCTTTTGGGTCTTGGTCTCAGGAAGAAACTCAGGTCAAAATTTATGAGTTGCAGTCTGTCCTCAAAGTCACAGATTACTCCCAAAACTGTGTGCTGAAATTTCTTTGCAGACATAAACAGCAGTAAATAATTTTTTTTTTAATAAGAGGAAAAATATCCTAGAAGAAAAAATTTCTAAAACTTAGTGGAGGAGTGGCTAAGGGAAAGCATGCAATGAGTCTTTTTACAGTGATAAGCATGGGTCCCCTTCGTTTGTTATGTCAGAAACGGAGTCATGTTGAGACAGATCTTTGCTTATCAATGCTTTCTAAAATTTGATTATTCAACAAATATTTATTGAGTACTTGCCCTGTGCCTTGTTCTGTGCTAGATACTCTGCACAAATTATCTTGAGATCTTCAGTCACCCTACATATGATGCAGTTACTTTGGGTGGCTCAGATGCGTTCTTCCACGAGACAATTGCTTTGAGATATCACAACATTTTTCTTTGTTTATTTTATTTATTTTTTTAAAGATTTTATTTATTTATTTGACGGGGAGAGAGAAAGAGAGAGATCACAAGTAGGCAGAGACGCAGGCAGAGAGAGAGGAGGAAGCAGGCTCCCCGCCGAGCAGAGAGCCCGATGCGGGGCTCGATCCCAGGACCCTGAGATCATGACCTGGGCAGAAAGCAGAGGCTTAACCCACTGAGCCACCCAGGCACCCCTTTTCTTCGTTTATTGATTTACTTGTGAACTATCCAAATGCGAAATGCAACTCAAAATGCAAAATAATTTGGGATCAGTACAGTATGGCAAAAAGAGGACACACAGGGCACAGTCTGCCTCCAGGTTGCTGACTGTCTTGCTAGTAGATGTCATCACTTACCAATGCTGAGATTGTTGCCTATTTCTACTGCTAAGAGTGTCTGCTCATATGCTTCTGTTCTGTCCTTCAATGGTGAACTTACCTTATGGGGTTCTTCATTTAAAGATTTTTTTTTCATACTGTATATAGATATTCAACTAAATGAGGCATTTGGGACTCTAAACTCATTCATTTGAAAATGTTTTTGCATGATCTGAGACTACTTCATCTTTGACTTGTTTATCCATCCAGGCATTCAACAACAAATCCTGGACACCTACATCTGTGGAATGTGGGGTAAACAGAGAGATAAGACACTGAGAGAGGGAGTTCTTGACCTTATAGACCTTGCAGTCTACAGGGGAAGACAAATAAATCAATAGGCATTAGTCAAACAGTATGCTAAGTACTTGGATGGGCTAAGCATGAGATTGTTTGCAGGACTCGGATGGGGTGCCTCAGGGAGGTCATCCAATAGTTTTCCCAAACACCCTACTTTGCATATAATATGTTCAGGGAAGCCTGTATCAGACACACTTGGAATGTTAAAATACAGATTCCAAGATCCAAATGAACCTCTGTGGTTAGGGCAGAGTAATCTGCATTCTTTTTTTTTTTTTTTAAAGATTTTATTTATTTATTTGACAGACAGAGATCTCAAGTAGGCAGAGGCAGGCAGAGAGAGGAGAGGAAGCAGGCTCCCTGCTGAGCAGAGTCGGATGCAGGGCTCATCCCAGGACCCAGAGATCATGACCTGAGCCAAAGGCAGAGGCTCAACCCACTGAGCCACCCAGGCGCCCCCCAGAGTAATCTGCATTTTAACAAAGTACCCCAGGTGAGTCTTACACCCCTTGAAGTGTGAGAACCATGATTTAGATTGATTGACTAGTTAAATGCTTGTTCCTCCTTCAACATCTGTGTAATAATCAGAAATCTGCATCAGAATATAACAGCGGAGTCTTGTCTTAGAGATAGTTGATTCAAATGTAAATCGACTTTTTTTTTTTTAAAGTATTGTTAGTCACAAATTGCCTGCAACCCACACCTTAATTGGTCAACAAAGAGAAAGTTGGGTTTTCTGGTGGTTAAAGTTCAGATTCTGGGGCAGGGCTTTTTCTCACCAACTGTGCAGCTTTGTACAAGTTACCTGTGCCTTAGTTTTGTCATTAGGAAAACACGTCGATAAAAAGATTCCTACCATATAGACTTGCAGTGAGGACTACGTAAATTTATATGTAAGGGCCTATTCAGCCAGAGCAGCCCCACCCTGGTTGAACTGCCATTTTGTTGTAAAACTTAAATTGACCTTGCCCCCCCACCCCCAGGGGAACTTATTTAAAAACAAGTCCCGGAAACCAGTCCCAGGTAACAAAGTCCAAGTACAAGGGTGGGTCAAGCCAGGTGGAGGTATTCAATCAGCGGGGGGCGTATACTGTCTCCTAGCTACCAAGGAGTATGGGCCCCACCCTTTGGGCACCTTTTGGGTGCCAATTCTGAACTAGGTGATAGGCTGGTTCAAATGTCTACTAGGGTAAATTGTAATTCAATTGGTTGCCTAGCATCACTGTGGAGTTTTCTGTGTGTGTTACAATCTCATTGACCCCTGTGTGTGGCCGGGCCCAACCACAGGGCCTTTGCTCTATAAAAGTTAGTCTGGAAAGCAGGGAGGGGTCGTCCTCTCTGTAGGGGCGGCTCTGACCGGTCTGTTTGACAGTCGGTCTGATTCCTGATGCTTGGCGTAAAATAAAGCTTTGCTTGACCTTCACTTTTTATCAGTCTCGCTCCTTTAATCACGGACCCATTATTGGGGTACCCAACAAATATATGTGAAATATTTGGAAGAGTCCCTGTCCTGTCCTCTCTGTCTGACCAGACTCAGCTGCATGTCTGGATCAGTTCCTATGGCTCATTGCCCTCTTTTCTTTTTGAGGGAGACATGGTAAGTTGTGAATTTCGTCCTGAAGAGGTGCATGGGAGGGAAGGAACTGATCTTCGTTTAAGGAAGTCCCCTGTGAGCGGTTTATTTTCTGGAGTGTTGTCTCATGGTGGTTTTACACAGTGTAGTAGGCAGAATAATGGCCACCTAAGCTGACCATCCCCTAATTGTAAAGTTTTTCCGGCGAGATAAACACAAAACCAGGCAAAGTGGGTGCAAGGCAAGATTTATTAAAGGCTCTCTCCAGCGAAGTTTCAGGGCTCAGGAGAAGGGGAGCCAGGAAAACTGCGATGGGAGGAGGGCACCCTCGGGCGAGGTTCCGCGACTCTGGAAAGCAGAGTGGGGGAAGTCGCGCCCAAGGCAGGGAGAAGGGGGCTCTTAAGGGGCCTCGAGGGGAGTTCAGGGGTCTGTTGGCAAGTTTCCCTTATTTGGATATTTTGCCTGCTCGTCGGGGTCCCATTGGTCCACTGGAGCCCGGGGCGGGGGTCTCAGATTACCGCTTGTCAGGGTTATTGGTCCACAGGAGGGAAGGGTTTTCAAAGATTCCTGCTTGGGTCTTTGTTCTCCTGTCCGAGCTCAGGTTTTCTGGCGGGAACTTTCGCCATCTTAAGTAGCCCTTTCTTTCTGCCAGTCCAACACTAATCTCTATGCTACCTTACATGGCAAAAGGGGATTTTTCAGATGTGATTAAGTTAAGAACCTTGAGATGGGGGGCGCCTGGGTGGTTCAGTGGGTTGAGGCCTCTGCCTTCGGCTCGGGTCATGATCCCAGGGTCCTGGAATCGAGCCCCACATCGGGCTCTCTGCTCAGCGGGGAGCCTGCTTCCTCCTCTCTCTCTCTGCCTGCCTCTCAGCCTACTTGTGATCTCTGTCTGTCAAATAAATAAATAAAATCTTGGGGCGCCTGGGTGGCTCAGTGGGTTAAGCCGCTGCCTTCGGCTCAGGTCATGATCCCAGGTCCTGGGTTCGAGCCCCGCATCAGGCTTTCTGCTCAGCAGGGAGCCTGCTTCCTCCTCTCTCTCTGCCTGCCTCTCTGCTTACTTGTGATTTCTCTTTGTCAAATAAATAAATAAAATCTTAAAAAAAAAATAAATAAAATCTTAAAAAAAAAAGAACCTTGAGATGGGGAGAGTATCCTGGAACATCCAGGTGGCCCCAACATAATTACATTGAGTCCTTACAGGTGGAGAGCCTTTCCCAGCTGAATCAGGTGGAGAGGCAATGTTTCTGGCTTTGAAGATGGAGAAAGGAGCTGGGAGCCCACGGAGCAGACGGCTAACCAAAGCTGGAAAAGGCAAGGAAATGGATCCTCCCCTAGAATCTCCAAAAGGGAACGAATTCCTGCGAACACACTGATTTTAGATCAGTGAGATCTCTATCAGAATTCTGACTTACAGAACTGTAAAGATAATAAAGGTGTACTGTTGAAGCCACTGAGTCAGTGCTAAGCTGTTACCGTAGCAATGGAAAACTAATCACACAACCTTTAGAGCCGTCTGTTTTTTGCTTTGGAATAGTATGTATCTGACCCTTCATTTTAATCTTTTGTACCCAGAAAATAATTCCCTCTGTAGTGGTACACCCCCTAGTCCTTTAAAATGAAATCACTGGAAGTGAGGATTTGCCTTGAATATAATAATATGAAGGTTAGTATTTAATTTCAGCAGATTATCCATTCCTCAGTGTGCTATGTGTAAGTCAGAATTTCTCCTCTTCTGCCTATTACATCCCGCCTTCCTAGTTGTCAGTTACATTTACTTCTCTTCCCTTATCCTTCAAAGACTGTATCTCTGGGAAGTTCATCAGGTGATTTTTTGCAGAGTTCTATTCTTGTTAAACTCCCATTTCATAGATTCTTCTGATAATGTGCCTGGAAATACGGCCTGGATAATTGGCAATCACATCACATGCCCCGCCACTCTAAAACCCCATAAAATTATAGTGCAGCTAAATGAACCTAAAAGAAATAATGCATGTGGAATATTGAAAGACCCTGACTAAGAGACTTTTGCATGTATTTTCAAAATATGCTGTTCCATTTAAACTTGGGTTGCTTAGTGAAGATAATTTCTAAAGCTATGATTAAAAATATATTTAAATTAAAATGTAGTTAAAAGGTAGAACAGAGCCACTTATAAAATCTCATCTACTCGAAAACACCCGTGCAAGTAAATGTCTTCTGCACACTTAGATATGGTTTATGGCATCGAGATTGTGCGGGAGGAACAATAACAAAGTTTGCAGCTCACTGAGAACACCCAAATTGATTTAAGCTTCTTTTCATTGGAGCGTACATTTATGACTGATGCCATCAGCAAGAGCTTAATTTTCTAACTTATTTAAGCATTCACAAAGCTGTTTGACTTCTCTTCCAAGGGAACTTTCTGATGGTTTGTATTGGCGGCAAGATATTTTCCTTTGGGAGAGTCTGAAGCGGCTGGAACTTGTTTATCCTGGAGTTGAAATGCCTGAGGATCATCCCAGGTGAAAGTAAGTTTCCAGGCAGTGTTCAGGGTGATGTCATCAGAAATGACGAGATCTTTAAAAGGGTTCCGTGTGTTCTCTACGTTGTGCCTTGGTGCTATTCTCATTATTGGAGAGTATTGATTTCAGGCCATCCTTGGTGGGAGGCTGAGATGTGTCAAAGTTTGCTCAGAAGGCAGGACAAGGTATCTCTGTGCCATCTATATAAGGAGCAGTTGGAGGCAGTAAGACTTCTTTACCTGGGGCGCCTGTGCAGCTCAGTCAGGCGTCTGCCTTCGGCTCAGGCTGTGATCCTGGGGGTGTTGGGATCCCTGCTCCCTGCTCAGTGGGGAGTCTGCTTCTCCCTCTGCTGCTTCTCCTCTCTCTCATTCTCTTTAAAACAAAACAAAACAAAAACCGCTTCACCTGGAGAAGAAAGTTCGGGGAGTGGGGTGGGATATGACGACCAGATTCAAATATCTGAAAGGACGGCCTGTGGAGAGAGAATTTGACTTACCTCCATCTTTCTGAAAGGGATAGAAATAGGGCCAGTGGATGAGAGTTACTGAGGTTGATCTAAGTTTTTTTTTTTTTTTTTTATAAAGAAGAGAGTTCCTAGGATTGGAACTTGATGAAGACGCAGATAATGAGCTCTCTGTCCCTAGTGTTGCTCATAGTCAAGAAACTTTTAACTCTATTAGGATCTTAAATTTTTTTTTAAGATTTTATTTATTTGACAGACAGAGATTACAAGTAGGCAGAGAGGCAGGCAGAGAGAGAGGGGGAAGCAGGCTCCCTGCTGAGCAGAGAGCCTGATGCGGGGCTCGATCCCAGGACCCTGGGATCATGACCTGAGCCGAAGGCAGAGGCTTTAACCCACTGAGCCCCAACTCTATTAGGATCTTTGAGCGATTTATTCCCTATCGCACTCTCTCTGCTGCCTAGAAGTTCAGGTCTCTGTCCCCAGAACCTGATACCCAAAGGGTATAGTGGCTCTTAGCCAGAAATGGCAACTCTATGCCGCCTGCCCAGGCAGATACTCTAAATGATCACAGGACCCCTTTCTGCTGCCTCACAACAACCTCAGATTCCTTCTCAACACCGTATGCTGCCGTTGTTAGAATTGGCGTGCAGGTGGAATCTATTTGTCCTCTCCGCTTAAGGGCAAACCTGGTGTGCTCTCTATTATCTTCATGGTTTTATACATAGCCATCTCTATTCTTTTTTGTGATGCTTGGGTTGGGATTCTGCAAATCCTGTGCTTTTCAAATTGGGTTACTGATACTCTAGAGGGACACTGAAAAGCTGGAGGAGGAGGAGACTTTCTCTTCCCATTTTCCATGGCTTCCTGCTTCCTTTCTGTAGTGGCAGCAGATCCAGTCTGCAGCTTTTCTAAAGATCAGAAACCACCTCATGGTATGTTCCTCAGAGATCATAGCATCTTCCAGCCAGTGTGCCCCTTGGCGGTCTGAATTTCAACTGCAAGGGGCCACTCCTCCAGCTTCTAAGTATTATTGCAACTTTTTTCCTTTTATTCCCCATCCCTAGGGGTAGTGGTTCTTCTACAACTGCCACTTCTGCGATGCTAGTCTCTTTTTGGCTTTCTAGTTACCTTCAATGTTTTCCCTAATTAGGAAGTTTTTCATTTTTTTGTTCAAATAAGTGTTATGGGTGTTGGTCTCTTGATTCTTAAGCAAGATTTAGCACGAGCTGCCACAGCTGGTTGCAGCCGTTGTGCACTGAAAAACTCTAGAGGGCGCCATTCGCATTCACAATCAACATTTATCTATACATTCAGGACAATTTTCCAGCAGCTAAGGAACAGAAGGCATTTTAAAATTTACACTGAGCTGGTGATGTTTTATCCTGTAACTGATTAAGGGCTAATTGTGTTTGACTTGATTCTAGACAGAGCTGTAAGGGACTTTCCCGTCGTCTAATCCTGTGCCTTCATTTTCAAGAGTAAGAATTTAAGTCTCAAATGATGGCGCTATCACCAGGTTTCCTGGTGACTTAGAGCTGAAATGAGAACTCGACGTTATAGACGTTATACTCAGACAGCATAACCACAAGAGAAATAACAGAACACAAATTCACACTTTAAGGCGAAAGGCCAGATTCAAACATCATTATAAAATAAGAAACGACTGGAATAGAATGCAACTTCTTTAAGGAATCCACAAGAACTCATGATTTGACAGCAGTAGAAGAAAAGGAAAGAACGTTACCTGATATCTTTTCCACATATTTTTAAAAGTCATAAAATGAAAATTATTTATTTGGATTATAAGTAACATATTGCAAACAATGTATTCTATGGTAAATCAGTTTTCTTCTTTGACCTGGCTGCAAGCTAGAAAAGTCAGCTTTGATTTCTCCCTTCTCTGTCAAATGTTAACAAGTTGGTTAAAAAAAAAAAAAAGTCCTCCAAAACTAAATTAATAGCTTATTAAAAAATGAGCCAAATGTTTTCTTCTGTTATTTTCTAACTAGGCAGCAGCAGTCTTACTTTAAAATCAATGTTTTTTTTTTTTTAAAGATTTTACTTATTTGACAGAGATCACAAGTAGGCAGAGAGGCAGGCAGAGAGAGAGGAAGGGAAGCAGGCTCCCCGCTGAACAGAGAGCCGGATGCAGGGCTCGATCCCAGGACCCCAGGACCATGACCTGAGCCGAAGGCAGAGGCTTAACCCAGTGAGCCACCCAGGCGCCCCCTTTAAAATCAATCTTAACCTTATTTTATTCTGTGTACTTCTTGTTTCAAAACAAAGATTTTATTTTATGCAAAGCACTAAACAGTTATTACTAACATAAGACCATTTCCGAAATCTTCCTTTTTTTTTTTTTAATTAGTGTTACTAAAACTACAGTCTTACATTCAGTTTAAGATTATTGTCCACATGGAAGTCTTTATAGACAATCCATCCAATTCTGGAACACAGGGTTAGAGGGAGGATTCTTTTGCCAAATAATTTTGTAAAATAAGAATTATGAAAAGTGACTGGAAAGGAGGGACATGTTACTTCAAATCCTCCTAATGAATAATCATGGCTTTTCTTGAAGGACTTCTTGGTAATTTTTGCGGGGGAGGTATGCACGAACTTTAAAATGGAGCAAAATGTGGGAATGTCTTCGTGCCATAGATCATATTTGTTTTTAAATAAAATTGCAAGATACTGAAATTTTGCCTGCCCAATGAACTTCTAGGACCTTTAAAGTGTTTCAAATACCCTACAGCAATAGGTCAATATACTGCATTTGTCAATCAAGTTTCATCAAATACTTATTAATTTCACACTATTTGCTGGGCATTGTGCTCCCTGTTGTTTACCTCCACAGTTAGGTTTACTCTTACAAGATTCCATTTTAAACCAAACGAAGTCCCTCCCTTCCCCAACCTGCTCAAGCCTGAAACTGAATGGAAAATACTGACTGTGGATACTAAGGAAAATGTAATGTTTATCCTTAACATTAACAAGCAAATGCGTATTCTGTAGTCAAATAAGTTGAATGACCTGAACCTGTTGGAACTGAATTTATCCAGTTTGTTTCTGAATATGTTTTCTAGCTGGCCACAATAAGCTTATCATAACACAGTAGTTTTCATGCATTGCTATTTGACGTTTATTTTCTCAAAATTGTCAACATTTATTGTCTCAAATGGTGCTTTGTGAAAGTCCACATATAGGATCCAGGATTTGCCTTTATTTGGAGCTCCTATTTCTTTCTCTGTGGCCCCGGAGCTTTGGGGCTGAAGAATACTATTAGTTTCCTGGTGCTGTATGTGTGTGTGTGTGTGTAGTAGCATACGGTAATTAGCATCGGGGATGTGGAATTAAGCAGCTCTGTGTTTGAATCTGTCACTTCCAGTGATGCGAGGCAAGTTACTGAATCTCTCTGGGCTTTACTTTTCACAGAATGGGACTAAAAGCTGCTTTATAGGGTTATTGTGAGGATTAAAAATAATACATTTTAAGGACCTCTAAAAAAAATAGTTCCTCAGTAAATAAGAGGTATTTTTGTCCTTTAATTAGAATTGTTCTCCAGCATCAGCTTTTGGGCAGGTTTTGTTTTGTTTTATCTTTTTATCTGGGAGAGGGTGGGAGAGGGGTTCACGGAACATGGTGAATATACATTGGTTTGAATCCCTTGGCTGAATGTCTGTGTAAGGAAGCTTCAGTAGTCCCCATCTCACAGATGATTCCAATTTGTTTTCAACTTGCTGGTAAATATAGAAAATGTGTTTCCACTCAGGACTACGCCTTTACAGAACACTCTCAGATCCAAAGTCCCATACTGATTATTTCATTTTTCATCACTTTTCCTGAGGAGAAGACATTTCAACCATTTAAATAATGCCCATATGATTTCAACATTTAGACTTCATTTTTCATAATTCATCAATGACAGAGTAAGAGTCTTAAATGTTAACATTTAGTAACCAGGCTAGTGAAACCATAAAACCAGCTGGCTGACTTAATTTTAAAAAGATACAGGTTATAAGTGTGTATTCTGTGATATTAAAATATTGACATTCTTAAAATTTTTAAGATAAAAGTATTGTCCAATATAAGATTTGAAGCCATATTAATCTGTCTTCATTAAATAAGATGGAGACATTTTGTAATAAACTTTTTTTTTTTGTTTTTTCGAGAGAGAATGTATATGCAGGCCTAGGGGCATGGGTAGGGAGAATCTTAAGCAGGTTCCACACCCAAAGTGGGGGTCAATCTCACAACCCTGAGATCATGACCTGAGCTGAAAACAAGAGTCAGATGCTTCTTTAACCAACTGAGCGACACAGGTGCCCCACGTTGTTTGTTTTCGAAACCCAAGTCTGACACGCCCTCCTCTCCCCTCTGATGCGATAAAGCTATGGGCAAGACCAGCGGCCCTGCCAATAGGACACCCAGACCCCTGTGGAGAACAACCTATTCCTCATTCCACTGTTTTGCCTTTTATCTGGCCAAAATGCTAGAAAAAAAATCATTTAAATTGTATAATTTTATTAAAGAAAATCGTCTTTTACCTTGAAAAGTTATCAATCTAATGATCCTGACTGTATCCCAAAAGGTGCCCCATGGCTTCTAGGGGATTCAGAGAAAGGGACCAGATGGATAATGGGGACAGGGAAGTGACACAAATGGAGAAATTAAAACACACATTCTCCCACAAGCTGAACATCTGCTCATTGTAACACATGATAAACCGATGTGTCATTTTTTTTCTTTTTAAAAGATTTTATTTATTTATTTGACAGAGAGAGATCACAAGTAGACAGAGGCAGGCAGAGAGAGAGAGGGAAGCAGGCTCCCTGCTGAGCAGAGAGCCCGACTCAGGACTCGATCCCAGGACCCTGAGATCATGACCCAAGCTGAAGGCAGCAGCTTAACCCACTGAGCCACCCAGGAGCCCCCCGATATGTCATTCTTAAAGACAGATTTCTTACACAGCAGGCCATGTCATGGTGCCATTTTTGAACTTATTTGGAGGAAGATAACTTTTTATTATAGTTTTTTTTTTTAAAGATCTAAGGCACATTGCAAAACTGTGTTTAGGTTTGTGCTAAGAAGGAAAACAGTTATTACCTTCCAGCCAATCACTGAGAATCATGAACATAAACTTCAGGGAATGACTTTTAAACAGAAAGGTAAATAAACCAGAACTCAAGCCATCATTTAAATGAGGCTAATATTTAATGTATTCTTTCAATCCCCGTGTCTGGTGAAGAGAGCCAAGAATGAGAAGCCGTGCTTTCTAGCTTGTCTATTATTCCCACAGTCTATCCAGAAAGTTTATCTACAGAAAGGGTACTGCCTGACTCAAATGTGGGCCCCAGTGTCCCTGACCTTGGTCCAAATAGCTTTTATTTTAAAATAGGATGGGAGAACTGGACTAGAAGTATCAACACCTATTTCCCAGGCTCATACTCTTCTCAACACTTACATCTCAAACAGTACAGGGAAGTAGTTAACACCTTGAGCTTTGAGGAAAGAAGGACATAGTTGCCAAGGCCATCTCTGCCCCAGACAGGTGGTGTGACCTTGAACCAGAAACTTAATCTTTTCCCGCCTCAGTCCCTTCGTCTTATCAAATGTGAATACAAACAGGAGCTACTCTGCAGGGCAGTTGTGGAACAGTATCTACAGGGCACAGAATGTGGTCACGAAGATGGTGCTGACAAATATTTTTTATTACCAGTGCCAGACCTCATTTCAAAGCCATGTGGGTGGCTTTCTGGGGTTAGCTAGACTACTAGAACCTTCGAAGGCTTAATGGAGGTCGTGATGCCCTGTATAAAAGTGTGGAGCCAGTCTGCCTAGGTGCATCCTTCTCTTCTACTTAGCGAGCTGTGTGACTTTATGCAAGTCACTTAGTTTTTCTGTGCTCTAGTTTTTACAAACTTAAAACGTGAAATATAATCCTCTATCCTTTAGAGGACTGGACTCAGGTGAGTGAGTTTAATTTGTAAGGTGTTTAGTATAATATCTGGCATGCATTAGGTCTTATATGAGTATCGTTTTATTTATCTATTTGTTTGTTTATTTATTATGGAAGCCAGGCCACTGGTATATTCAGTTTAACTACAGAATGGATATTCTGGAAGTAGCTTCTGCAAGAAAGAGGAAAGGAAGAAGCCCTTCACTACTGTACAGTCCCTCTTTGTCTCATCCTCTTCAGGCTCTGAGAATTCACATTAGTGTCGGGGAGCCTAACTCAGAGACCTCTTTCCTGGGAAGTTTCCTTCTCTCTGCCTCTGGGAGCTCTTAGCACTTTATGACTTCTCAGACTGTAGGGTCATAGCACATGCTGATCTTTACGTCTTTCCCTCGAGTCCATCAGCCTTAGATAAGACAATTGCCCATCTGCTGACAACCTGTCCCTGCACTGGAGCAAAGTGAAAACACTTTAAGAGCAAGAGAATGCAAGACCTCATCAAATGGCTCATTTTAAGAGCTGAGGAAATGCCAGAGTTTGCAACAGGACTTAGCTTAGAGAAGCCAGGGACTTTGAGCCTCTGTAAATTAAGTGGGGAACCTAGAAGGTACCCTATCTTGGGTCAAGCCACTCTAGTAATAGTTCCTGCTTCTTCCTCCTTTTCCCTTTAGTTTTGCTAAATATTCATGACCCCTTGGTGGTTTTTTTTTGTTTGTTTATTTTAATTTTGGTTGGAGTAGGGTGGCGTTAAGAGTCTATTACCTGGCCTTCCTCACTATCTGGAGTATTTTTGCTACTGTTGTTAAGTCCTGTGCCTGACCCTTTGCTCTTTCTGTCCTCTGGTTGTAGGAGGAGATGAGTTTATTTATGTGATGCAAAAGAAGGTCCTCTGGTTTTCACATTTCTGCTGTTGTCTTATGTGGTTTCTTTCTCAAGTATATCCATGGTACCCATCAACAGATCTCCAGATCGGAAGTCCTTCTAATTACTGTTTCTCATAAAACTTTCATGTACATGGGATACTGCGCCCACCAGTGCGTTCCCATCATGCATGATCCTCTGAGCCAGCTGAACAACTACTGCACCTATAACCTGGGGCTCTCCTGTTCCACCCACCACCAGTGAGGGGGGTCTCACTGCTACCCTGCTGCTAGTAATCCAGTGCCAACATTTCATTTTAGAATCTGCTTCCTTGGATCACTTTTGGTTTTAACTGTTGTAGGTTGAGTAACCCAGCATATAGATGTTAGAAATCTCAGATTTGCATGCAAGCATTATTGGGGAATACCTTCAGAAACAACATGTGGGGAGGTGAGGGAAAAAGATTGGACAGATGAAGAAATGAAATGTATAATGCAATTATAATGGAGTACTTAGATGATTCTAGAAGCATCTCTGAAAATGAGTTGTCCTTTCAGAGAGGTCCTTCTTTGAGGCAAGAAGACTGACTTTTGTATCCCCACATAAAGCATTCATCAGATGAGGGTTGTCCTAGGGAGGGAAAGTGACCTTGATAAGCCAGCTCACTTTGACCAAGATCAATTACTGGAGAACCATCAGTCACCAGCACCAAGCCCCAGCAGCTGGGGCCATGAGCATCTCAGGCCTGAAGAAGGGGCATCTGGATGGTACATTGTAGTATCTACCACAGTTGTAAATAAAATAACTTGTGTGAAGTGCTTGGTGGAGTTCCTGATGCTACTAAATTCTCAAAGAATTATGATGATCGCTATCCTTCTTGAAGATCTGCTCAAAGCTGATCCTATAGAATTTGCCAGGTGGTTGGATGAATATGATGTGGGTGGTGAATGGTATGGATTGGGGGTATGGGTAAAGGTCAGTGAGCACAGAGTTTCTGCAGGAACTGGGCTGAAATAATTACATCTGTGTCTGGCCCACCTTCTTTGATTTTGTCGTTATGGACAAGTATTCCACAGGACTCTTGGCTCTCTCCCTCCTCCACTGCACAGTGTGTCTTTCTTTTTCCTCCAAGAATTTGACTCTCCTAGGGCTTGAAATAGCTTCTATCCAAATGCTGAAGAAAGCTGTGCCTTTCAGGAGAAATTTCAGTGATGTGGCAGAAGTAAATTTACTAAATGCATTTTCCCCAAGTTTGGAATTAAACGAAAAACCTAGGGCTTTTTTCACTTGTGGACAGATTGTTAATATGGTATCTGAGCTAAAATCAGTCGTCTGCATAGTTAATGATGGTAGGTCATGGGCTGACATGGGGTGTCCCCCCACCCTCATTCATGGGATGGGGGGAACATCAACAGTGCATTAGATCAGAACAAGCCTGAGCATAGGCAGATGTCATCTTTGTCCCCCCAGTACAAAATATTCCCAAGGTAGACCCAACAAGCTCTACTTAAAAACAAGATTTTAAAGTTATTCTGATAGTTTGGCAAAGCCTTTCATTCCCAGGTAGACCAGGGCAATTGTGGTGTTCTCAAGCTTTATAAAATACGACTTCTTTGCAAAGAACTCCTAGAACAAAGTTCTGAAGATTCTGATACTAGGATTTTTTATTTGGTCTTTTCAAGAGGGAGGGCTGCTGGGCTATTCAGTGAATTAGCCCAACCTAACCCTTTTGCTGATTTTCCAGTCTCTGCCCCATAAAAGTAAGTTTGAATCAACTCAGTGACATTTTTACATGGAGCCTGAGAAATATGATATTGCAAAAGCCAAGATCGGGAAACCCCACAGGCCTTTCTCTGTGAACAATATTGAAGTGAACAAGAGCTTTTGGAGTGAAACAGATTGAATGTTCTTTCATTTTGGATGCACAGGAAGATTTACAAGCCCATGTCTGAGCTTCTCTATGGACACATTATGATTTAATGTCTTATATTTTGCTTTTCTCCAATAGACTTATTTGAACTTTTCATGGGAGTGAGTAAAGATAATACATTGACTGATGGAATTTTGAGAGGATAGAAACCAATGAGATGTGGCCTTGGAACTGTAGAGCATTATAAATGCCAATTGTTCTTAAGATGAGGACTGGTGGCATTTGGGAGGTTATAATTTAATTAAGCAGATACGGACAGATCTATATCCCAACAGGACAAATATGTACACACATAAAATGATAAAAATAATACAAGACACTTTAAGATGCACCCGAAGAAAGGTTCCATTATTTATTCTCAGAAAAACGAGACAGGCACAATTTCTATGAGGTTGATGCATTCAGGGAGTCTACACACAAGTGTACCTTGGAAAACAGGTAAGATTGAAACTGACAGACAGGAGGCTGCCGGCTTTTTTCCGGAGCTCCTGGGTGCTGCAGTGTGATCTGAATTCACAGTGTACCTGGTTTGTGGTCTCAAAAGGTGTCTTGACCAACTGATGCAGAATGATGGGGAGAGAAGCCCTGGTGGAAGTGCAAAATGAAAACAAGCTCCTTGCAGAAAATTCTAGCTGCTCTATAGCATTAAGAAAGCTATAGTGCCGTTGAGACATTTTGGGTGAGGACATGGAGGTGAGAGGAGATGGGGCTGGAGAAATGGAAACATGAGATGGAACCTGATGGCTGACCCATCCAGGCAGTCTTGACTCCGAAGAGTTCCCCATCCCACCTACAGTTCCACTTACAAGGCAGTACCTGACACTTTTGCTTTGGCTCAGCAGGGTGGGCTACCGTGATTCTGCTCTCCCTGTCTTTCTCAGGACTGCTTCTGCTGGGCCTCCATAGTGATAGATTTGCTCAACTGTTCAGCCTGGCATTTACATGCAAACTGTAAGCCTCAGCTGTCATAGCTGAACTGTCATTGTTGAAGTGAGTTTCCCTTCCACCAAAAGTAATAAAAATAAATTAGGGGCTAGAACCAGGTCCCGTGAATAGGAACTGAGTGAGATTTTTTTTGTTAGGTGGTTTTAATAAAAAAAATGTGGACTTTCTCTTCATCTCCTTCTGCAACAACTGACTGATTCATATTATGATTGCATCCAAATCCCTCCACTTTACCATTCTCCAATTACAGACATGAAGGTGCTTTTCTATTGCTAGTTTATTGGCATGACATTGAAATCTTTCATTTAGAAAACTCAGTCTGTATACCTAACAAGTATATCCAAAACTCCTGGGATTTTTCTTCCACTAACAGTAATGTTCTTCCCTGCAGAGGCCTTGGCCTTGGCAATCACCTGTCCAGAGACCTGAATAAATGAATAAATATGTACTTTAAAGAGAAAGCAATGTCTTGAAGAAAAACTGTAAACTAAATCAGTATTTGGAAATAGGATCATATATCATAGGTTTGTATATTTTTCTTCTTGACTGAATTCAGTAAAATTGGCACAAAATAAATTCACCAAAAAATGAAGCTCTAAACTCAAGGCAAGTGGGCTTCTTGGGGACTGAGAGCCCAGAATGTGAACAGGTTGTACTCCTGAGAATCTTCAAGAGAGTAGCCATTCTCCTTGCACATTGCTTTGCAAGAGACGAAGATGTATTCTGTGTATGTCCTAGCTAGAGACAGATTGGTGTGATGAAGTTTCCTGGGTGGCCTTTGTTAAGGCAAATCAACTCTCCTTTCCCAGAATTCCTCATCAGTGTCTAGAAAGCCCACGCTTACCACCAAGCTTCTAACTGAAGGTGTCTGAAAGGACAAATGTAAACAAGATCTTAGCAAGAGCTCTTGACCATCGACAACTAGACAGATGGCTTTGAACATGCATCCCTCCTTAAAACACGAGAATGAAAAAATAAGCCACAGACTGAGAGAAAATGTTTACCAAGGATGCAGCTGATAAAGGACTGTTATTTAAAATATAAAGAACCCTTAAACCTCAACAATAAGCAAACAACCTCTTAAAAAATGGGTCGGACCTTAACAGATGCCTTACCAGAGAAGATGTCCAGATGGCAAATAAGCATATGAAAAGGTGCTGTACATACTGTGCCATCAAGAAATTGCAAATTACATACCGGTTAGGATGGCCAAAATCTGGAACACTGACGACAGCAATCACTGGGGAGGATGTGGGGCAACAGGAAATCTTTCCTGGCTGGTGGGAGTGTAAAATGTGGCAGGCACTTTGGAAGACGGTTTGGTGATTTCTTACAAAATTAAACCCATTCTTACCAGAGGATCCAGTAATCCTGCTCCTTAGTATTTACCCAAAAGAGCTGAAAAATTACATCTGTACAAAAACCTGTGCACAGATGTTTATAAAGACTTAATCATAATTGCCCAAACATGGAAGTAACCAAGATGTCGGCTGGTGAATGGATAGATAAACCATAATACATCTAGATGATGGAGTATTATTCAGTGTTAAAAAGAAATAAACTACCAAGCCATGAAAAGTCATGGAGGAGCCTTAATGCATATTACTAAATGAAAGAAGCCAATCTGAAAAGGCTACAGATTATATGACTTCAACTATAGGAAGTTCTGAAAAAGGTAAAACTATGGAAACCAAAAATATCTGTGGTTGCCAGGAATTCAGGGAGATGGGGAGGGATGATTAGATGAAGAAGCACAGAGGATTTTTAGGACAGTGAAAATAGGCTGTATAATGCCCTAATATTGGATACACATCATTCTACGTTTGTCCAAACCCATAAAATGTACAACAGAGCAGGGATGAACCATAATAGAAACTGTAGATTTGGGGGGATTAAGAGGTCTCAGTATAGGTTCATCAGTAGTAGCGAGTGTACCGTTCTGGTGGGGGATTTTGAAAATGGGGAAGGCCATGCACGTGGTGGTGGTGGTGGGGCAGATGGTACACGGCAAATCTCCGTACCTTTCTCAATTTTGCTGTGAACCTAAAACTGCTATTAAAAAAAAAAAAAAAGTCTTAGTAAAAAACAAACAAAAACCACATATAAAATTCCATGGCTTGTGGTGGTCCACAGCCCTCCTCAATATATCTGTAAATACCTAGGGGCTGATTTCTGTGGCCTCTGCTGCCTCCTGGGCTCTAGACACATCCAGACTTAAAATTCAGTCCCTTCATCGGTTTCTCATCAACATCCCACCCACACTCCCAATTCACATGAGCACAAATGACTTCTTAGAGCGGGTGTCACATCGCACATCACAGAGCAAACAAAGGGTCTATTTCTCCTTTCCAAAGACCTTTTTGACAAGTCACCATATAGGACACAGCCCGAAATCCATTTTCCTTTCTTATCTCTCCAATTCCTTTCTTTTCTTGTTCATTATTTCATGCTTGGAACCATGAATTCTTCTCTGTGTCCAAAACAGAGGCCAATGGTCCTTTTTTCTGAAGTCCTCTGTGCAACCGATTCCCAGGTCTTTGGATCTCATCTTGCACCGAACACTTGTATTTCCTTCCCTAAATGGAATCCTGGTGTGTGTTCTTTTTTTTTTTTTAAAGATTTTTTTTTTTTATTTATTTGACAGATCACAAGTAGGCAGAGAGGCAGGCAGAGAGAGAGAGGAGGAAGCAGGCTCCCCGCTGAGCAGAGAGCCCAATGCGGGGCTCGATCCCAGGATCCTGGGATCATGACCTGAGCTGAAGGCAGGGGCTTTAACCCACTGAGCCACCCAGGTGCCCCCTGGTGTGTGTTCTTAGGCTAAAACGAGGTCCCCGTGTTTTCACACCAGCACTGCTGCCGGGGTGGTGGGGATGGGGTGGTGTGGGGGGTGGTGGTTAGGAGCTGCCTTATAGTGATTGTGAGAATCCCAAACTGAATTGGCCCCCTTGCCTCACCCTGGATGGAAGGAAGGACACACTATGGCAGGGGCACGGTTCAGACTCTGGTGGTTCCACTGGCTCATCGCCTCCCAGCAGAGACTAGATCTTAGTCTAGATGAATCCTTTCCAGTCACATAAGTCAGCGGCAGCAGGGCCCTTCCATTCAAAGAGCTGGCGGCATCATTTGTGGTAAAGGGCCCCATCCCGCAGTAACTGGCTGCTTGTCTTCTAACACTGGGGATGATGAGGGTGTGCGAAACCAGGGCCCACAGAGATAGAGGACAGAGATTTCCTGGAGAAGATGCAAATAGCGGAAAGTTTTATTCGAACTGCTGAAATCCCGGCATTTGAGCACTCAGCCCCCCTATCAAGATTTGAAGTAAAAATCCTGTCTGTCACTCCCCTTGGCAGGGGACCCGAGATAAATGACTTCTCAGTTGTTTGTGCAATGAAGCCGGTTACCTGTTCCATGTTCATTGAAAGTACTGAACACTCCTTAGCATAAAGGCTTAATAAATGGTGGCAGTTAATTTAATAATTAGACCATTGACGCTCAAGAGGTACCAGCGCCAAGTTGAACCCCTGAGTTTGCTGAAGCATTGTTCGTGGACATGGCTTTCCGTGGAGCCTTACCCCCCATGCATAGCAGCACATACTGGAGCTTATTTATAGGCAGAGCGAACTCTGGTCCAGCACCTTGACACTTACCATCCCGTTACACGAGTCCCTTTTCCTGCTTTCTACTTTGAAACATATTGAGAGCAAAACGGGATAGGCTCAAGTTTTCGATTCTTGATTTGATATTGGCAGCCAATGTCCTTTTCTTTCCTTTTGATTTTGCTTACAATCACTATCTTTTTCCTTCTGGACTCTTCACCAGGTGGTCAGCATGAAGCTCTCTGAGAGGAGGACATAGCAATCATGATTAACAGCCTGCCCCAGCTGGATGTCCTGGACTGAGAGTGTTGGTGCAGGAGACTCTCCATCGAGGGCAGACTGCCAACCATCCCCAGAAATCACAGAGCAATTTCTACATACCAATATGCTGGTGTCCAAACCACATTCCCCAGAATGCCTCTTATTTTTAGGAATGACTCCAACCCCCCCTTTTTTAAAAATTTATTTATTTGACAGACAGAGATCCCAAGAAGGCAGAGAGGCAGGCAGAGAGAGAGGGGGAAGCAGGCTCCCTGCTGAGCAGAGAGCCCATGTGGGGCTTGATCCCAGGACCCTGAGACCATGACCTGAGCCGAAGGCAGAGGCCTAACCCACTGAGCCAGCCAGGCGCACCCCCCCTCTTTTTTTTTTCATACCGTATGTTTTAATGCCTGGTGCAGAAAATACTGTCACCAACTTTACCCAACATCTAGTCCCATCAACACTGTCCCGTAGAAGCTGGAGTCCCCGAAAACATTAACTAACAGTCACTATGCAGCTCTGTCTCTGTGCCCTGCAGGAAACCAGGGAGCTCAGACCTAACTGCAGAAACATTCATCGCAGACACTTTGGCTATTTGCCCACATTCATATCCTGAGTGTGAAAGGCTCACTCGCAGAAAATTTTCTGCCCTAAATACCAAGACTCTGGCATTGAGAAAATAGTTCATCAGGTGACACAAAATTTCTTCTCTCTATAGAGGAATTTGCTGCTCATTCCTCAAAATAAATTTTCTTATATTTACTAAATGTTATGGTAACATGAAATATAAATATTTGCTTATATAGCTGTACGACAGAAACATAATATAAAGATAATGGGTTTAGTACATTACGTGCCAGACTCCTCAGTAAGTGCTTTGCAGGAAGTGTTTCATTTATTATCGCAATCCTATGAAATAAAGATTCCTATTAACCCCAAATTCAGATGTAGAAGCTGATTCCTGAATAGTTTAGATTAATTGTCCAAAACCAGGCAAGTAAAGACCTGGGGTTTGAACTTAGATCTGTCTGAGGCCAGAGTCTGAGCCCTTAGTAGGGCATAAAATTCAGCTTACTTTGGATTTTTCAGGGACAGGGATTTTGAATAAAGGAGACGTCTGGGCAGGTAGAGAAGGATGCAACTGTCCAGGGAAGCAGGGAGGAGGTGGAACATGTGGGGGATAAAACGTGGTGTTTGGAAAGTAAGTAGCACCATTTTCTCTACAAATCCTAGTCAGTGTGTGGCATCCTTAAAGGTAGGACAGACTCTTAACACTTAGCTGAGAATAGCAGACAGCCAATAAATACATGCTCTTCGATGAATGATTCAGCCTGTCCCCCCACTCCTGCTAACCCACCCCACTCTAACAGGGGAAGCCTGTGAGAGTACGTCCCCATCCATCTGTTTCTTTGAGCATGAAGGCCACTCATATCTAGGGAGTGAAGATTTTCAAACTTTAAACATACACGCAAGGACGTACACACATGTACATTTGCACGTGAGAACAAGAAAACTAGCGGAATTGGAATAAGGTCAGTTAATAAATAATTGAACGAGATGTCAATATCCTGGCTGTGACAGTATGCTACAGTGTTGTACAATGTTACCATTGGGGAAACTCCACAAAGTATCTAAGAATCTTAGTATTGTTTCTCCCAGCACATGTGAATCTACAATTATTTTAAAGATTTTTTCCATTCAAAAAACTTTAATGACCATACTGGAGGTTGGCTTGGATCTCTCTCCCTCAGCTTTACGGTACTCCAAGTTGCAGTCTGACTGCAGTGTGATGAACCTTTTTTACATCAGCAATCTGGATGGTGGCTTGCCCTACACATTTGTCGCTGGGGAGCGCACAGGTTTCTAAGCCTGGCTTCACCGATCTGAGTACGAGAACTTCCCTGCCATTAATAGCCCCAGACCAGCAGCCACTTTCCTGGTGCCACCGCTCCACCCCCAAGGGCCAACAATCTTCCCTCCTAGGGTTCCATTCAGGGCATACACGTTGTATGCTTGTGTGCTTTTAGTTTTCTGGCTGTAATAAGATGCTGTACTCATCAAATAATGTATTTACTTATTATAAGGAACACAGCTGTGAAATGCACAAATAGTTGAGTTGCAGGTTTTTGTACCTAATGTGTCACCTGTAATTGAAAAATTATTGGATGATCCGTCTGCTTCCTGTCACGCGGGCCTCAATTTTCTTCACTCTCCGTGGTTCTTAAGAACAACTGGCATTTTTAAATACTGATTACTAACAAAAACTCTGGCAAAATTGATTGGCCTTGCAGTACAATTTTGCCGACACTTAACATACTGTTGCTCTTTTTAATATGTTGAAGTCTGACTGTGATGAATGGTGGTTAGTTTTCATTTTATCATGCCAATACGACTGAGATTTCACTGTATTTGTATTTTTTGGACAGTGCCGAAAATCCTATATTATGTAATAGGCGGAATAATAATCTGATCTATTATCCCTGAAGTAATTCTTGGTAGGAAGACAAAAAGAAATTCACATACATTACATCTCTCTGCTATTATTCAGAGGTAAAGGTTGAAGCAGATAATAACCTTTGGAATCAATTAAATATAATGGTACCAATTTCTCCCCATGACTTGTTATAATTATCTCACCATGAGATAGCACATGTCATTGCAAAGAAAAGCTGCAAGATTTTTTTCATATTTCACAAATTTTAATTTTAACTCCTTCCTGCCCAGGAGGAACCTTTGACTCTTCTTCTGCTCCTCCATCCAGGATGATATCTGCAGCCCTTTGGAAGCAGGTGGGGGGGGTCAACATCTTTACAAAGTTATCTTTATTGGCTATACTTCTAACAATAATTACAAAGGAAATCTATTTCAACTGTTAAAAGTATAAGATATAGGTTTAAAAAAAAAATCACCACACTCTTAACACACAGAGAGAAACACCACTAACATTTTGATGTTTTTCCTGCCAAACTTTTACAATATGCGTTACAGACTATAAACCAGTGCAATGCCATAATGGTGTCTTATTTTATTTTATTTTTTACCTCTTTCTTTTTTTATTAACAATATGTGGAGCGAGCATGTCTCCATGTCAATGAACATACATCATCGCTGTCATTCCTAATGGTGGCCTGTCCATTTGTTATTTAAGCAGCCCGAATCGCTGACGTCTCCGTTATTCTGGTCTTCCCAGCACTTTTGATTCACCTTTGCTTTGTTTCTGATAGCTTCCCCCAGACCTGCAGTGCAGAGACGTGGGAGCAGGCCATTCTCACCTGGAAGGAGGCTCTGCCTGGGGCAAGATTATTTTCCCCACTTCTAGAATTTGCTTTGTTTTAATACAGGAAAAAAAGGAAAAAAGAAAAGGTCTGAGATTTGGCCGAGGATTAGGATTTTCTAATTTGATGTCGAGCTCTGCATTTGCCCTCCTTGTGTATATAGACCCGGGTGCCTGGACGGGCCCAGAGCCTTCCAGCTCCCCGCAGCCCCTGCGACAGCAGCCGCTGGGTCAGGAACGAAAACCGCTCTCCCTCTTTCATGGACCTCTGTTTCTTCTGTTACGTGTAGCTAACTCAGCAGCTGATGGGAAGTTTTATACAGGCTGTTATTTCACAGGTTTGGGGGAAAACAAATAAGCAAAATCTTGTAAAAAGGAATTCCTGGGGCGCCTGGGTGGCTCAGTCAGTTAAGCGTCTGCCTTCGGCTCAGGTCATGATCCTGGGGTCCTGGGATCGAGTCCCTCATCAGTTCTGCCTGCTTGGTGGGGGGAGCCTACTTCTTCCTCTCCCTTTGCACGGCTACCTGCTTATGCTCTCTCTCTCAAATAAGTAAATAAAATCTTAAGGAAGAACAACAACAAAACCCCGAAAGAAATTCCACTTTTTCTTTTTTTTATTGTGGTAACATTTAACATGAGCTTTACTCCTTTCACAAACTTTTCAGTGTATGATGCAGTATTATTAACTAGAGCAATGATGTTGTACAGCAGGTCTTTAGCACTAAGCTATCTTATATAATGGAAACCATATACCTCGTAAACAGCAACTCCCCATTTGCCTCTCCTACAGATGAATGGATAAAGAAAATATGACATACACATACAATGGCGTATTATTCAGCTTTAAAAGAGACGGAAATTCTGCCCTATGGGACAACCTGTGTGAATCTTGAGGCCATGAGGCTAAGTAGGGTAAACCAGTCAAAAAAGACAAACTCTGTGATGCCACTTACATGAGGAATCTAACAGAGTCTGCTTTCTTCTTAAGAATATGACAGAAAATTGGGGCGCCTGGGTGGCTCAGCCTGTTAAGCATCTGTCTTTGGCTCAGGTCGTGATCTCAGGGTCCTGGGATCGAGCCCCACATTGGACTCCCTGCTCAGTGGTGGAGTTTGCTTCTCTCTCTGCTCTCACCCCACCCTGCCCCCTCATCATGCTCACTCTCTCTCTCTCTCTCTCAAATAAATGGAGTCTTAATAAAAAAAAAATATGACAGAAGATTACTTTGAAAGTTGAAATCTCTCCCCTCTGTCTTCTCTCTCTCTCCCTTTAAGAATTTTTGCAAAGGGAAAAAAAATAAAGGCAAGACTAGGTAGTTTGATTAAATCTCCCCCACATTAATGTTCATCTTGCAGTTCAAGGGTTGGGAAGATAGGCCCACTCTCCGACGCACCATCTGATTCCTGGGAGATGAGCCTGGAGACCTGCATCCCTGAGGATGTCCTGGGCTCCACACAGTCCCTCCATCCAGTGCTGTCACTGCTTGCCTGGCTCTGCTCTGGAGTCAGCTTGCTTGACCAACATTGCCCTGACTCAGAAGTCTGAAAATCTCAAATGCATGAACTTAATCTTGACCACCAGCTTTGACAATGAGCTTATCTTCCAGAACTGGGAACTTGGCTGTGTTCTCAACTAGGCTCTTAGCTGAGAGTTTAATTCCAAGCATATGCTCTATTGAAACCTGGCAATCACCATAGACACACTAAGAGCGAGGTCTTGCTTTTTCCTTGCTTGTCCAGCCTAGAATTTCCATCGTCTTCCGTCCTGGACCACCGGGGCCTGTGTCTCTGACTCCTGTTGACCTGATCCACACCCCTGGACTTCCATATGTCAGATGGAGCCCCTGGTATGTTCCATTCATGCCTGCCTTTGTTTCTGCCCCAGCTCTAGCTCCCATGTTTTACTCTGGCCTGGAATGCCCTATACCATGGCAATACAAACAAAGGTTATAGAGGTAGAGAAGAACAATAGAAAACCCTGAATTTAGAGCTATGTTTTACTTACAGGAAGAAAAACACAAATTGTGCTATGGAAATTATATGGTTGTTCAGTCCCACCTGCCCTCTCCATTAAAGGCCAGTATAGTTTCCTTATATAACACAAGAAAAAAAAAGCATAACAAATGAGAAGACAGGGCCTCACTTTGTACTTAAAATTAAAAAAGCCTCCACCAACACCTGAGCCAAAGTGTCTGCCAATTCTATGTGATGTTTATGAAATACATATTAGCTGAAAAGAATTTAAACTCTCACAAAGAAGCATTTTTATCATCCAAACACACGTTTCTCCAAATTTCCTTCTCTGCTTCCAGATTTAAAAATCCATTTGGGGCACGCATACAAAAAAAAATAATAATTACCATGTTAAGATGGTAATTTGGAAGGAGTGCCACGGACAGCTTCGGCTGTATAATTGAAGATCTGCTTCTCGAACATTCGCATGGGGCCTCTGAACTCGGAGTGCAAGTCACTGCCAATTTCTGAGATGAGGTCTGGTAATGTTTCAAAGCAGAAACTAGGATAAATTTTTCATCACAGAAATGAAGTGGGGTTACAGTTCCCTCTCAGTCCTGCGTTTTCCCTTCTCTCCTCTGCTTCTGGGCCCCGTGCTGCCTGAAAGCTGTTCCACATGAACTATTTTACATGGCAAGGCATGCAGAGGAGGCTGGGCCCAGGGTCATTGAGTCGCAGCTCCTTTCCATCATCCCAGCCCCAGTTCTTCCTGTCCTGGCTCTGTGTGACATGTTGGCCTTGACCATCAGGCCATCGCTCCCATGGTCACATGCTGATATGACAGCGTCTTTTCAAAGAAGTTGGAGTCTCTCTTCCCATGTATTTCTTTTTAATAGCAGACCCTTTTCTCGGAAGACCCTTCCTTCTGCCTGTTTGATCCACACTTCAACTAGTCCCTGGAAAGAACAATACGGCGGTGTTTTTGGCTGAAACTAACCAGTCTGTGCTTCCCTCAATCACATGCGGAGGGATGAATACTCGGGTTTGATCATTGGGTAGGCAGACCAGCACGTTGATGATTCTTTTGGGACTCAGTGTTCTTATTTTCCCTACTGAGACCTAACAACTTTCCTCTAAATATGGGGTGGTGGGAAATCTAATTCAACAAGTATTTACCACGTACCTGCTAGTACTGAGCACTGTGCTAGTTCCTATAAGATGTTAAGAGGTAATTCAGACACACTTTTAATTCTTAGGCTGCTTGTCTCATGAAGAACCCAAGATAATTCATATAATATAAAATGAGGCCTATTGTGTTAAAAGCCATGTGAGAGTTGGAGCTACTTTGGTAATTGTACTTGGTCAGGATTAGAACCTGTCCATCCTGGGCTGGTCCTTTAAGTAAATCCCTGCTCCTCAGGGTGAGTTTAAATCTAGGATATTAACAAGGGGCTTGGGGCTGGGGTTGAACCCACCAGCTCCCAATAGTGGATTCACCTACGGCAACGGGAGATGTAGCTAGTGCAGCTTTGAAAGGGAAAAGAAGCACCATTTGTTGAGAACTGGTTACAGCCAGATGTTTTCATAGACTTTAACCTCATTTAACTGAATTAGAGGCAGTTAATACTATTCCCACAGTGGCAGGGGAGGCAACACTCAGAAAAGGTAAGTAGCTCACCCAAATTACCATGAGGCTGTCTTGGCTATCTGGAATCTAGATCAGGATTCCCCTTTTGGAGACCTTGAATTTTCTAGCTCTTAGAGACAGAATAATCTAGGTCCCTCCCAGGGTCATGGAAGTTTATAGGCAAGAAATATATCGGTGATTGGCAGGAATGTTTTAAAGTAATTAGTCAGAAGGCTAGAAAAGAGTATATGCTTCAGTTTTTACATTAAGTCACTATGATCTATATTTTATTATTTTTCTAAATATTTTATTTATTTGAGAGAGTGAGAGAGATTGAGAGAACGAATGGGGGCAAGGGCAGAGCGAGAATCAGACTCCCTGTCCGGAAGTGGGGTTCATTCCCAGGACCGTGGGATCATGACCTGAGCTGAAGGCGGACAGTTAACCGACTGGGCCACCCAGGCGTCCCTATTTTAGTAGTCCCTTCACTCAAAGAACTTAGATTCTAGTTGTGATTTCAGACCAAATGATAAAAACAGTGTGGAAAGAAGTAAGTCCGTGTTGAGGAAATGAACATTGTCTGCTCTAAGAATTCTCTTCTCTGTCTTCTCTTTCTATGCCTGGGGAGGTTGGATGCCAAATCTGAAATTCTGAATGACTGTGTTAGACTATGTTATCTAGGACGTGGGTGTTTAGGTTCAGTGAGCAGGGAAGGGAAAGGATATGGCTGAAGCAAAACAATGAGCCTAGATAGCCCTTGGAGAAACAACATCTGAACCAGCACTCCATTCCCTATTTATTCCACGTCTATTCTAGACAACTGATTGTTGTCATCTGCAGGTTGTGCTTTTCATACGAACATTCGCTGTAAAGCACTGAAAATATGAGCATCATGAAAGGTTAGAAAAGAAATTAACTGAAAAAAGGAAGTACTGTAGAAGTTAGAAATACTGAAAAAAACCACAAAGATTTTGCTTTGTAAAACTTAAAATCTTATTTCTTTTAATTACAAGGCAGACTGGGAAAAATAGTTTCAGTAAGTCAAAAGATTATACTTACATTCTAGGAGCTTGTACAAATAGATAAATAACTAAGACCTTGAAAAATAATAGGATTAAATCATTCAAAAACAGATATTAAATTGTTAAACAAACATGTAAAAAGAATGCTCAGCTTTTAAGAAATGCTAATTAAAGCGATCACAAAATATCACTTTCACCAGTCAATTTGACCCAAGATTTTTTTTTTTTTTTTAATAAGTGAAAATGACCAGTGGTGGCTGGGATGCAGTGGACACTCACCCACTGCTGAGAGTCTACCCCTCTTCAAGAAAGCTCTTGGGCAATTTGGATCCAAGTGTTGAACATGGCTGCTCTTTGACTTGATAGTATGCTAATTGGCATCAAGTCTAAAAAAAAAAAAAAGCTCTAAGTATGGGATGATCTTTAAGCAAAAAGATATTTTCAGCCCACCTTTTCAAATTTAGAAATTTGTTAAGTAAAAGATATATGATAAATAATGTGAAAGGAGTGCTTATGGAGTGTGTGTTATTCTCGTTATGCTAAAATAGTAATCAACACAAGGGCTATAGATCTAAGCCATTTGATGGGGTCTCTGCCCTGTGTTCAAGAAGCTTGCTCACCGCTTGACTAGGGCGAGTCACACACTGGCATGAATTTGAGAGTAACAGAAAAACAAAGGGTCAACAAGATGAGGTGTGACAGAGTGGACACATGTGGTCTATGGAGATACTGCAGGGATACAAATTAGAACAGCTGGGGTTAATCATGAGTCTTTCTTCCCTCATTTATATTTTTAAACTAGAGAACCAAGGCAAGTTTGGTGTAGAAAAATTGGAAAACGCAGAAAAAGTAGAGACTACTTGAACTGCTCCAGACTGCAATTCACCTCTAGAGGAGTCTTTTTTTCTTTAGCAAAGATGACTAGGATTAGGAAGAATGGGACCTGAGAAAGAGCTGCTGGGATTCATGAGAGTAAGAGCAAGTGGTTTTTTTTTTTTTTTAAATACGGCACTCAGTCAGACTTCGTACTGGTGAAACTCAAGACCTAGGAGCTCCAGTTTTCTGATCAGTGCAAGGGAATGATAACAACCACGTGATCTTCGTTACGGGGTCGTTGAGGGGGTTCACTGACTTGTATAAGAACTTGTATAAATATGGTAGGGCTGTCATGACAAGATACCAGAGAAGAGGTGACTTAAACAACAGAAATTTATTTCCTCACAGTTCTGGAGGCTGGGAGTCCAAGGTCAAGGTGTTGGCAGGTTTGTTCTCCTTCATGGTCTCCCTCCTTGCTTGCATATGGCTACCTCTTTGCCGTGTCCTCACAGGGTTGCCTCTTGGTCTATGCTGTCTGAGACCTAACCTCTTTTTTTCTTTTTTTAAGATTTTATTTATTTATTTGATAGAGATCACAAGTAGGCAGAGAGGCAGGCAGAGAGAGAGGGGGAAGCAGGCTCCCTGCTGAGCAGAGAGCTCGATTCGAGGCTCGATCCCAGGACCCTGAGATCATGACCTGAGCCAAAGGCAGAGGCTTAACCCACTGAGCCATCCAGGCGCCCAAGACCTAACCTCTTTATAGTAGGACATCAGTCATATTAGATTAAGGTCCACTTCATTTTAAATGAATTGCTTCCTTAAAGGCCCTATGTCCAAATGCATTCACATCTGAGGTATTGGGGTGAGGACTTCAACACATGAATTTTGTAGGGATATAATTTAGTCCATGACAATTATATATACATTTAGTCTCCTGCCTGCCTTACAAAAGGACTTTTTAATTGGCTATTATTTTTATTAGATAGAACCATGCTTTTCTACCATATGACATTTTATAGCACTTGTGGAGGTTCAATTTCCTTTTTATAAGCAGCAGAATTCCTGCCATGTGGCACATTCTTTTACCTTTGGGAGACCCTGGATTGGTCAAATTTATTTCATGCTACCACATTTCAGTTAACATCTATTAATTAACATCTAAAGAATTTATGTATGGCAGAAAATTCCTGGGAAGCACTGGGCTGTACTTATAGATTGAAACTAGAGACCCCCACAAAAAATTAGAACTCTATACTTGGTTATGATATGTGTTTAATTTCAAATGGGTTGCCCCTGAAGAAACAATACTCTAGGGGCACCTGGGTGGCTCAGTGGGTTAAAGCCTCTGCCTTTGGCTTAGGTCATGATCCTGGGGTCCTGGGATCGAGCCCGCATCAGGCTTTCTGCTCAGCAGGGAGCCTGCTTCCCTCCTCTCTCTCTGCCTGCCTCTCTGCCTACTTGTGATCTCTGTCTGTCAAATAAATAAATGAAATCTTTAAAAAAAAGAAGGGAAAGAGAGAAAGTATGTGCTTAGCCTGTCCCACTGCATGCCCTAGCTCTCTACTTCCTCCCTCCCTTTTCCATTTGAAGAAGCTGATCATCTATAAAAACCAGATGTCAAAGGGACGCCCCAAAGAAGAGTCCACATCTCTCTAAATCTACTTCCATATGCCTTTCTTGCAGTAGTCAAGTAAAATTGAATTTATTTAAATGTCTTCCCTCTCTAGTCCCTGCTGATTAGAAGATTCTATTTCAGAGAGGTGGGAGGGAGAAATTATTAATCAGATTATTTGCACTTTTCAATCATTTTTAGAGATCCAACTCATTTCACCAACAAACAATAAGAATTACTGAACCCATCCCTTCAACGAATGCTCTCAGTGTCATTTACTAGATAAATTGGAAACCTGATATCCTCTCTCTTTTAGCGTATAAGCAACCATAGGGGCATAAGTAAATTTGCTGTGGGCTGTGGTTAATAATTATAAATTGTTAAAATCTTAGTATTTTATTGGTTTGAGGTTAAGGTCTAATCATTTTTTTTTTCTGTTGTTTTGGGCTACATTAATTAGCTTGAGTTTACCTTGCCCGTAGCTTGCTATAATCACTTCTAGTCGGGGGGAAGTAATGGGCACAAATTCTGAACCTGAACGCTTGGATGCTGGCAAGGAGTGCATGCTGGCCTATGGACTGTGGGTTCTATTCTGACCACTCCTGCTCCCTTGTCAGAATAAATGTGCTTACACTGTTTGAATGCTTGCCTGGTGCCTTCAGTGAATGTGTTGACATTTGCTCACTCTCTGCCATGCCTGATAAAAGAAATGTAACCCTTGCTCCTGTTCTTAGCATGCTTCCCATGAAAGAGCAGCTTAGTCCTTGAAGTAAGCATGACCTTATTCTTGTTTATAAACACAGTTACTTTAAACCACAACTGATAGCCATGTCTCTCCTGCCACCATTATCCTTCATAGTAGGTAGGGCCTTTCTCTCCACTTAAATAAAGACAAACACCTTTTAACCTTAGAGCTGACAACCACCTTACAGTAAAAACCAATTGTAACCGGTTGTCTGTGGCCAATAAACTAGTGGGTAAGTCATTTTAGATGCTGAAGTAGTACATTAAAATTTGTAAAGGGGGAGAGGGATAGATAGAGGGAGACTGCCTGATGTCATTTGTGTCCTGCGCTGTTACACAAACTGAGGGAGGATTCAAGCTGGCCCTGGCAGTGAGCTCCCAGGCTGAAGTGGGCGGAGGCTGAGTGCTTAGCTGGTGGATGCAGTGACCGAAGGAGGACAGAGCACTTGCAACATTAAGATAATTGAACACCCGAGGTGTTTGACACTGTGAATGACTGACACTCCATTCATTCAGTGACTATAACTGGGTGTCTGCACTGTGGAGGGTTGTGATAGAACAGTGATGAAGGAAGTCTGACAGGAAGGTGGCCACCGTAAGGCTGGTGGTCCAGAGAGAGACAAGCCAACAGACACCAGGTAAAATAACCTGGGGATCTCAAATCCAAAGAGGCTGACTGCACTGAAAATGACCTAATCATTTCTCTGCCTTCCAACTCTAGACAAGAGAGAGATTTTTCAGGGAAGAGGGGAATCAGACCATTTTAAAAGTTATTCTCCCTATCCCTGGGCATGTGCTTTTTCTCTCCTCATCTTGCTCTCTCTCTCCCTCTCTCTGTTCCTACCTCTGGCTCTCTCTCTCTCTCTGCTCCCCCTTTCCTCTTATACACTAGAACAATTCCTAGACATCTGAATTTTACAATAGTAAAATTAGAAAAAAAACAATAATTTGATGGTTCAGTATTGAATTGCTAACTTTTTTTTTTTTGCCATGGTTTTCTTTGTGTATCTATTTTATAAATGTACACATATTTCCATCTGTGTATATATTATCAATAGTGGTCTACTCTTAATGTTAGATAACATTTGAGGGGCAGTATGTGACTAAGTCTTTGGATTCAGTCTGCCAAGACTTATGATGTAGGTACTCTTAATATTCCCATTTTACAGATAGCAAAGTGGAAGCTCAAAGAGACTATGTACACCATCTGGTGTAACCCAACTGGTGGGTGACAGAGCCAGAGATTGGACTCCTGACCGTTCAACACTTCTCAACACCACTATTCTCTTTAAACCAGAAAACAAACAGCAAACAAAACCCTACAAAACTGCATCACCAAAAATATGGGAAAGAGATAATTCCAGAAATTCTAAAGTTATATTTAGAAAAACTTACTTGTTCTTATTTTCCTTATTTCACTGCAGACTGGAGAAAGCCTTGTCAAAGGCTTGTTCTAGCCTACTGACTTGCACTTAGGAATCCTGGCTCCAAGTCTTCAGTGAAAGAAAACTTCCTAATCCACATCCCAGAGGACTTTCTAGAGAGTTTAGATCAAGGGCATAGGAGTGTTAGCCATTTTAAGAACATACATGATCCATTTTGTGAATGATCTTCAAATGCATTTACAAAGTACCTTAATATTAAACTCTCTACCTGGTGCCAGAAGCTATGTGAAATTAGGACACTGAGAAATGATCCTTGGGTGAGGAGAGGTCCGTGCCACAGAGTCCAAGACCTTCAGAGATTTAGGAATCCCTAGGAATGAATTGCAAAATTTTGCCAGCTTGGGCAATGCTACATCTTCCCCACACTTTGGAGAGAAAGTCTTCCCAAGCATTCTTAGTCATTTTTATAACCCCAAAGAACTAAAAAATCAATGTTCTAGCTTTGGTTACTAATTTAGGATACTGAGCAAGTTGCTTGGTTATTTAGTACCTCAGTTTCTCCATAATTGGAGATCAGAATAATTTAATTCCTATTTGAAATAATTAAATTTCTTTGACATATGTGGAAAATGTATATAGGTCAAGATTTTGTTAATTAAAATAGATTTGAAATTAACTTAAGAATATGACAATTTAAAGGAATCCTGGGTTGAATCCTTTTGAAGACTGAACACAATCCTTTACTTTAAAGGCTAATTATACCCAAGAATCTATTTCAAGGCTCAGATTTTTGTATATTTTGTATATTTTTGTATATTCCTAATGTGAGACATATTGGCATCCTAAAACCTCACATCATGGTTGGGGGAAGGCATCATCATCCCAGGAAATGCTTTCAAATTTTAAAAATTATGGCTTCTGGTTGAGGGAAACCCATTTTTGTTTGTTTACTTCTCTAAATTTGAATATTCAAAACTTACACATATTGAATACTAATGAGAAAAAGTACATGTTCCCTCTCCTCTCCTCTGAGAAAACCCGTACAGTTTAGTCTGCAATTCCCCTGGATCAGCTCCATTTCCCTTTCGTTAGATGTTCTCTTCTGATGCCTTAGATGTTCCCCCTTCTCAAATATTTAGTATTCTATACTCACTGCTTCCTGAAAACCGTTATTTCTGTTTGCTCCCAAAAGCCAATACACCTCTAAATTAAGAATAAATGAAAACAGTAAATATCTCATTTCTGCCAATCATGAGGATGGGAGATAGGATGGATGAGAAATGAAGCGAGTTCATGAATATCTGAAATGGTACACCGTCACTTCCAGGTAGATGAGGAAACTGTGGCAGGGGTTGTTCTAAATCAGAGCTGCCCTCAGGGAGACAGACAATCCTAGGTGGATTTTTGGGCTTCAAAATATTTCTACTTCTTAGAAATTCCAAAAGGTGTGACTTTGTCCCTAAAGAGGTAGATCTGGGGGCCAATCAGCAGGTGCTGAAGGAACTCACTTCTTTATTGCTTTTCTCCTAACTGCTGGCCCTTGCCAGCACACACACGTGGAGCAACACCTTGTGTTCAGATGGTAATTAAGAGCAACGCACATGGAGCGTTCAGTAATGGGATTCCATTGACTATGGCCTAATTCCCATGGTGAATTCCTGTAGAAGACTCACAACTAGGTATCATTTAGGAAGAAAATTAACCACCCAGGGAGTGAGGCTTCTTTCATTGGCCTCAGTAACTGAAAATAGTAATGAGAGGTAATGAGAAAATAGTAAGGAGAAGGTTTAGTCAAGAAGAAGACAATGGGGTAAAGGAATAAGGGAGAAAGTCATTAGGTTTCCTCGAGACAAAGTAAGGTTCTAGGAAAAACCACACTGTGCCCCATCTTCATCATGGGCCATTGTTTTCTTTGAGGAATGCTTTGTAGATAGGGAGGAAGATTACGCTAAAAACTCTGTCAAAAGGCACAGTTACACAGAGAGCAAACAGATTCTAAATCAATGGAATCCTAGAAGATTAGCAGTAGATCAGGCATCATGTGCTATTCTGTCCAATTCCTTCACCATATGTCGATTTCTGCTCTAATCTGACATATATCAATAATACCAGAACATCTCTGGTGATGGGGGGGTTCACTGCTTCCATGACTGGACAGGTCAAACCATTATGTAGTTATGCCCCTCCTTGAGCAGTTATTAAAGCCTACTTTACTAGGCAGTGGGAACACAGCAGTGAACAAAAAACATGTGGTCCCCACTTCAGGGACCTTAGAATTGAGTGGAAGATAAGATGAAACCAGCAACTACAATATTGTATTCTTCCTTATGGAGCTCTCATGCCTACAAATACCATTCGTTCACACACAAATCTAACCCACCTCCCATAGGACAAATCCATCTGTTGTCTAAAGGCAATGATCATATTTTCTTTTACAAACTAAAAATACTCTTCTACCTTTCTTTCTTCCTCTTTCCTTCCCTACTGTGAATTAGATAAACCTCATGAGTTAGAAGGAGAAACAAACTATACCTTTCAATGTATGCAGTGCTACCAGAATATTAGCGATTATATACACAAAGATAAGCAGGCCAATATTTTGTTTTCTTTTCTTGCCTTCTGGAAGTAAAACAAAACTCAATATGTTAGAAACAGAAGGTAAAGTTACTCTTGTGTAAAGATGTTTTGCCTTAACTAGTCTTACTGGAAAATTTGGGTCCCTCTTCCACACCTCCCCTCAACCATTTATTATACTTTTCATATCCTCAAACTTTTTAATAAGAAATATAAAACCTAACAGAAACCTAAACAAATTAAATGGGACCTATTTTTTTTCACATGCAAAATGGATTTCAGTTTTGCCTTATGGAGGTCTTATGTTTCATTATTATTAAAAATGTCATCAATGTTTTGCCTGCTGGGAGCACAGATTTTTCTCCTATTTTTCAATCTTATTCAAAACCCTTACTGCATATTTTATGAGTTATGGCAGCTTTTAGTTATTGCTTTTAAAATTACAAACTCCAAAGCCTATGATGGCATTCTGCTAAGTGGTCTTCGCACATGTAAAGTTGTTGAACATTTACAGAAAGAAATGTAATAAGAGAAACATTTGTGGGATGGATTTATACTTGGTTAACCTTTAGAAATAGAAATAAGGCTGTATTGAGGGAGCATACTGAGTTCCTCCAGATACTAATTTCATGAGACTTTCTTCCAACTTGGGTGGCTTAGATCACAGGCTACACCATCATCTCCTGTCTCTCCCTTACCAATTTTGGGAAATTTACAATTAGAGCCATGTAAAAACCTGAAATTGGGTGGGTTTCCTTGAAGTGTCCTGTGTTTTCCTTGCCTTTCCCACTGGGGTGCTGTGAACTTCTTGAACTTAGGGTGTGTGCCTGCATTGTGAACTATTCCTCTGTAGTTGGGAAGAATGGAGAGTGTTCATGGGAAATAGAGCAAAAATAGCTATGAGAAGTAGTTGAGTTGGAGAATATTGGGATTTTTTAGAATTTGTTTTTAAAGGTTTTTTCCTCCAAATAAATATTTCCAGAAAGTCTGGAAAGGGTGACTATGGGAATAAAATGGGATAAGACTTGGGAAATGCTTAGCATAGTGCCTGGCACCTCAAAAATGTTCAGCAAATGTTAATAATTATTCTTATTAAGTTAGAGACATACACATTTTGAGTGCGATTCTTCGTAAACCCCTCAAAGGGATTTGGGAAACAACTTTTTAATGGGGTCTTAACTGCATCAGGAAACTTGGAGGAAATAACATCTCATATGCCTGCTCTAGGATCTAGGATTAAGAACAATGTCCAAGAACCAATAATGGTGACCTGAGGTGGGCTGGTGACACTGGGCAGTAAAAAGAATGGTGAATTTGATGAGGATTTGACCACTCCCTGTCTGTGGTATCTTGAAATAGTTTGCTCAAAATCAAACTTCAAAGGGCAGTAAGCCTCATGACCTCTCCAAATCAGTTTGGTTTTTGGCGTCCTCCAAACAGATCACCATAGGGAAAATGATGCAGCTCTATGGGGATCAGAGCAGTAGACCTCAGGGTCATGAGAGAGAGCCACAATTTAGTTCCAACAGTGACTGCGTCTTCTTTTTTTCTTACCCTTCAGGACCCCATCTCAGTGCCATGGCCTACCCGAGGAAAGGAGTCCCTCTTACCACCCCCATGCCCACCCATATACACACCAAAGGTTGTTTTCATAAGGTGCTGTATTCATGTGTATGCTGGCTCTTTCTAGCAAAGCTGGAATGGAGGAATTTTCCTTTTACTTCTGTCCCTCACTTCTTCCTTTGTCCTCCTCATTTTCCCTGGTGCTACTTTTTGAAAGCCTTATACCTATTCTCTCACATTATTCCCAATCTCTCGACTAGGGAAAGCCGTTTGGGCAACCCAACTCAACTATTATGAATTCATTCCTTTAAGGACAATCCTTAGTTAAAACAATGTTGCCTCAAATTCTGGAACTGGAGGTGATTTTATCTGATACAAAGACATACACATTAATAACAATAACCATAAAAGCAAATATTCAATGAGATTTATTGTGTACTAGATATGGCTTTAAATATTTTTATATGTGTTCATTTCCTTTAATTCTCATACAAACCCTAAAATTTTGACCCAGAGAGTTTATTTTATTTAACATTCTACATCATTCCAGGGAGGACTGATATGGAGATTATTCCTAATCATGAGAAGTAGGTTACAAGTTTAATTTTCAGCTTTCTACTAGCCAGTGTAAAGAGATTCTGAACCACTGTGGTGTTTGACCTCCCCTCTATTTTTTTATGAAATGCCCACAGCCCTTCAGAATGGACTATAGTCACTTGACTCATTGCATTTCTATCTGAACAGCTAAAGGATGAGTATCAGTCCAGAGAGAGGCAGTATCTTAAAGATACCTCCTTGCCTATAACATGCCATGCTGAAGACAAGTGGGAATTCAAAGCAATAACTAGACCAGTATAATATGAAAGCAGGAGGTATGGGGCAGCTGAGTTTTGGGCCCACCAGGAGTCCAAATGTCAAAGCTCGTTGTGACAAAGCCTCCTTTGCAACAGCTCTGGCTACAGAGCATGATGAAAAGAGCAGGTGAACACCCACCAGGTATCACAGCTACATCTTTGTACACAGGTGACAACACCACCAACAGCATCATCCTTGAACATGAAGGTCGTGACAAGTGCATCACAAATGAGAATCACAACCAGACTAATGGCTTTCTTAAATCCAGAGCAAAGAAGAATAATGAGCAAATTCACTAGCCACATTTTTATTTGTCAAAACCAATTTTTTGACAATATTTGAATTTGTGAAAACCAATTCTTTCTTGTGGCGAGATGCTCTGTCTCAGTTAAACCTGCAAGTGCCTATTACTAAACTGTGTGGGTGTTCCCACATTTGTATCTTAATTTTATGCATTTTATCATCTCTCAGCAGATGTCCACTTAGGTTTCGTTTCTGTAATTAACCCAAACATAAGATGAACATTGCAGAAGTCAAAGCAGACCCCTCGTTCATTAATTAACTCAATAGTTTCGCTTCCTCGATTCATCAGTTCACTGAATGTCCTACTCCTGTATAGATTTTAACCATGGTTTCATCTTTAACTGCAACATTTTTGTGAGGCCCAGACCAGTGTTGAACAGGATAATCTATCTTTGAATCAAACTATTGAAAGTAACTCAGACTGTCCAGCCCTAGAATATAAAAAGAAAGTAAATCTGATGGAGAGGATGGGATCTATTCTATGTCTTTATTAAATAGCATTTTAAGTGTTTCAGGCAATGTTCATATCTAGCACAGCTGGTGCTTCTCTTTATATGTTTTCAAAAGCAAAGCTCTTGTCACATTGCTGGCTGGTTCTCCTTTGAAGCATAAATGGTGCATTCACCATATCCTGTTTAGTTAATGACTTCTCTGCTTTTCCTGGAGATAGATTTCCTTTCAGGGGCAAAGAAAAGTAAATCTCCTAAGTTGAGTATTAGCAGTGATCAGAGTACAGAGCGTCCCAGAGATAGTGGCAAGCATGGAGCCTCGTTCTGGAGGACCCTGTAGACTGACCCTATATCAGTCTTTCCCTTTAGATTTGTTGCCACAACTATGAGTGAATTTCCTTGTCTGTTTTCAATTTTCATTAAGAAAATATAGTCTAGATATAATCCTGATGGTTGAATTCTGGCTTACTTGCAAACATAAAAAGTCATGGGATGCCTGGGTGGCTCAGTGGGTTAAGCCTCTGCCTTTGGCTCAGGTCATGATCTCAGGGTCCTGGGATCAAGCCCTGAATCGGGGTCTCTGCTCAGTGGGGAGCCTGCTTCCCCTGTCTCTGTGCCTACTTGTTCTGTCTGTCAAATAAATTTAAAAAAATTAAAAAAAAATCTAAGTGTCCAAGAATCACTTCCTCTTCTCAGCCCCCACCCACAGAGTTCCTCCTTGATTCTCTCTTGCCTGCCATGATGCCTCCTCCTTTGTGATTAATCAAGCCAACACCCACGCAGACAGAGGACCTCTATTTCCCCTATCCCTGTGTCTTGAAAAAAAAAAAAACACCCAAAAACCAAAAACCAAAACAAAACCCACAAAAAGTCATTGTCATTGGATAGTGAGACTATGTGGATATTAACTTTAACCTTTATTCTGGAGGTGAGTCTGTTCCCTCCCTCACTGAGTACAATGCCAGCAGGATCCCCACTGCTTTGCATAGAAATATAATACCATAATATTTCTGTGAGACAGAAATCCCAGAAAGATATGATGTAATTTCTGCCTGTCCATAAACTTTCCCACTGGACGACACAAAAGTGTGTAAAATTATATTTCTATTTCCTCGCCTTTCTGTTTTAGAGGTGAAATTTATATTCACTGTCAGAGAGAGAAGAAAAACCTTCCAGAACAATAAATATATGTCCTTTTCTTCTTTTCCCTTTTTCTTATCTTCATGGCACACATAAAAGTTAAGTTCCAGGCTGTAGCATAACTTCCCTGCTATCATTGTCCTTATGATACTTTTTTTTTTCCGAATTGACACTTAATATACTAAGAGGGTAGTACTCTTCCCTGATAGATACCAACCTGGCATCCTGAATCATAGAGATGTTTGTCCTTCCCTCTAGTTTTTGAAATGCCTACAGTTCATTTTCACGGCTGTATTCTTATAATATGCTCATTGTTTGAATATCTATCTTCCAAGATCACATTTTCGAGGTAATGGCCTTAGTCAGAGGAGTTGTTTGTTTAGTGCCCAGTGCAGGGTCTTAACTTCTGCAGCCTCCTCTGTTAAGATTGTTCAGGTTTTGCTTCTCGTTATGCAGACCCCTTCTGAGAGATCAACATATGCTGGGAAAGAAGTGGGACAAGGTGGGGCCGGAATATGGAATCATCTATTTTAGTGAACTTGCCGCATGGTGCCATCATCATGATAAATCCGTTTTAGAACATTTTCATCATCAAGAACAGTGCTAATGCATATTCCCTATGAATCCCCATTCTCATACTCTTTCCCTAAACAATCGCTAACCTACATTCTGTCTTGATAACCTTGCCTTTTCTGGATATTTTAAATAAATGGAACCATAAAATATATGGTTTCTCGTGTCTGGTTTCTTTCACTGAGTATATGCTTTTAGGATTTATCTATGTCATAGCATGTATCTATAGTGCATTACTTTTAATTGCTGAATAGCATTCCACTGTGTGGCTATATGACATTTTGTCTATCCTTTCACCGGTTGATTGACAGGTTGTTTCTAATACTGGATGCTTATGAACAATGCTAAGAATACTTGGTTACAAGTCTTTGTGGGGATATATGTTTTCATTTTTCTTCGGTAGTTATGGAACTATTTTTTATTTTTATTATTTTTTTAAGATTTTATTTATTTGTCAGAGAGAGAGAAAGAGAGAGCACACACAGGCAGAGTGGCAAGCAGAGGCAGAGAGAGAAGAAGGCTCCCAGCTGAGAAAGGAGCCCGATGGGGGACTTCATCCCAGGACCCTGGGATCATGACTTGAGCCGAAGGCAGCCGCTTAACTGACTGAGCAACCCAAGCATCCCTGGAACTATTTTTAAAAACAGCTTTATTGAATTGTGATTGACATGCAATAAACTGAATATATTGAAAGTGGACAGTTTGAAGAGTACTGCCATATGTATACACCTGTGCCACAATCAAGGTAATGAACACATCCCTCACCCCCAAACACCTCCTCCTGCTACTTTGTAATCTTGCCGCTTATCTTTCCACACCACTCCAGTCTTCAGATGACCACTGGCTTGCTTTCTGTCCCTATAGATAAGTTTTCATCTCCTAGATTTTATATGAGTGAAATTATACAGCATATATTCTTTTTTTGTATGGCTTCATTCACTCAGCAAAATTACTCTGGTTCAGCCACACTGTAGTGTATGTCAATAGCTCGTTCTTTTTTTTATTGATGAGTAATGTTTCATGGTCTATATATACCTTGGTTTATCCATTCATCTGTATGAGTTTTTGGAGTGTCTCTTTTTTTGCCTATTACAAACAAAGCTGCCTTAAACGTTCATATTTGCATAAATACAGCCTTTCCTTCCTCTTGGGTAAATTCCCAGGAATGGAAAGTCTGCGTTATACTCTACGTGTATGTTTAGTTTTGTACACCAAATCATTTTCCAAAGTGGTTGTTCCATTTTGCATTCTCATTGGCCATGCATTGAGAATTTCTACTTCTCCAGATCCTTTCTGTCTTGTTATGGTCGGTCTTTCTAATTTTAGCCATTCTAATTAGTGTCATGTTATTCCACTGTGGTTTTAATTTGTGTTTCTCTAATGACTAATGAAGCTGAGGACCATTTCATGTGCATATTTGTCATCTGTGTATCATTGATAGTGAAATATCTGTTTAAAACTTTTGCCCATTTAAAAAAATTAGGTTGTTTGCTTTCTGAATATTGAATTTTGAGAGTTCATTACAAATTCTAAATACAAGTCCTTTATCAGACATATGCTTTGGAAATAGTTTCTTCCAGTCTGTGGCTTGTCATTTTATGAATCAAAAGAAAGTTGGAGCAGCTATATTAATATCAGATAAAGTAGATTTCAGAACTAAGAATATTACCAGGTATAAAGAAGTTCATTTCATAATGATAATAGGGTCAATTTATCAAGAGGACATAGCAATTCTAATCACTTATGCAGCTGACAACAGATTTAAAAATACACGGAGCAAAAACTGTTAGAATCATAAGGAGAAATAGGCACAATAATAGCGGGAGATTTTAATCTGTCCCTCTCAGTAATTCATAGAAAAAGTAGACAGAAAACCAGGAGGAATATAGTAGATTTGAAGGACAGTATCAACCTATTTCACCTGATTGATATTTATAGAGCATTCCATTCAAAAATGTGGAGCAGAGTATACATTTTTTCTGAGTGTACCTGGAAAATTTGCAAGATGACCCTATTCTGGCCCATAAAATAAATGTCACTAAATTTCAAAGTGTTTAAGTTATACCACATATTCATCTTTGCCCTCACAACATTGTACATGGACAAAGCATGACCGATCATGACTGATCGCCAACTCTCACTGCCTGTGTCTGTAGGTCTTCCATGTGTCCAGCTCACAGGAGAATCAGAAGCATGTAGCTGCATGTTTCCAGGTCGTCCAGATCACATCCAGCTTAAACTACTCTTAACAAACACACTCAGAAGCTTCCACGGTCCTGAGAAGTTCCATCTCATTTTAGTTCCTTCTTACCTCTTCGTTGATCTAATGTATAAATTTCAACCTGCTCTGCCCTAGTAGGGAGCCAATATGCTCATTATAAATCACTCATATCACCTTCAAAAGGCAGGTCTAATCAATATGCAACATATTAATATTTTGCATGGAAAAACTGGATTATTTCAGCACTTTCATGATAAAATTTAGACTATAATCCTTTTATCTCCCACCTAAGATATGTTATTAATGGAGGAAACATGGTATGCAATAAAGGGTATGGGCTCTATAGAGAGCTGAATTCAAATATCAGTTCTGAAATTATTAGGGAAGAGGCCTTGAGCCAGTCACTAAACGTCCCTGTATCTGAGCTTTCTCACTTAAAAATGGAAATTAATGACCACTGAGTCGTGATTTTTCCCCAAGACTTAGTGTATAGTGCAAACATCAACCTGGAATATAATACATAATAAATAATGGCTTTTATAGTCAAGTTGATTATTTAGGGTTTGTTAACACTGGTAAATAATAAGAAAAGATATTGTATTTGTTATTTTTTATACACTAGGATGACTATACATATGCATCTATGACATGCATTATTTATAATGATAGCCTATGTATGAACTGATGTAAAAATAAATGCATACATAATTTTGAGTATATGTATGCTGTTATTGTCACATGTTTTATTTTAAGCACCCCCCCCTTTTTTTCTTTTACATTTTTACCTTTTGGCCTCCTTCACCCATTTCTCTTTCTTACCCCCTGCCTCTGGCAATCACCAACCTGTTCTCTTTACCTCCAAGTTTTTGTTTTTGTTTTTTTGGGGGTCTATTTTGTTTTGTATTAGATTTCATATATAAGAGAGATCATATGGTATTTGTTTTTCTCTGTCTGACTTATTTCATTTAGCATAATGCTCTTGAAGTCCATCCATGTTGTCACAAATGGCAAGATTTCATTCTCATATATACACACATACCACCATTTTTTTAATCCATTTATCCACTGATGGACACCTGGGTTGTTTTCATAACTTGGCTATTGTAAATAATGTTGCCATGAGAATGGAGGTGCATATATGTTTTTGAGTTTACATTTTCATTTCCTTCGAATAACTATCCAGAGGTAGAAATTGATGGACCATATGGTAGTTGCATTTTTAGTTTTTTGAAGAAACTTCATAATCTTCAAGAACTTTTTTCCATAGTGGCTGTACCAATTTACATTCCCACTAACACTGCAGAAGGGTTCCTTTTCTTCCACATCCTTGCGAACACTTTTCATTTCTTGTCTTTTTTATATTAGACATTCTAACAGGTATGAGGTGATATCTCATTGTTTAGATTTGCATACCCCTGATGGTTAATGAGGTAGAGTATCTTTTGTCCTCCTTGGAAAATTGTCCTCCTTGGAAAAATGCCCATTTAGACCTTCTGCTTATTTTTTAAAAATAAGGTTATTTTTTGTTTTTATGTTTGCTATTGAGTTGTAGGTGTTCTTTGCACATTTTGGGTATTAGCTCCTTATTAGCAGCTAATTGATAATTGATTTGCAAATATCTTCTCCCATTGCATAGGTTGCCTTTTCATTCTGTTGTTTTCCTTTGTGTACAGAAGCTATTTAATATGCCGTTATCCCACTTTTGTTGCTTTTGCTTTTGGTGTTAGATTAAAAAAAATCATCATCAAGACCAGTATCAAGGAGCTTGCTGCCTATATTTCCTTCTAGGAACTTCATAGTTTCAGGTCTTACATTTAAGTCTTTATTCCATTTTGAGTTAATTTTTGTGTAGAGTGTAAGATAGTGGTCCAGTTTCATTCTTTTGCATGTGGTTGTCTAGTTTTCCTGATACCATTTATAGAAGAGACTGTCACTTCCCCATAGTATATTCTTGGGTCCTTTGTCATAAATCAATTGATCATGTATGCATGGGTTTATTTCTGGGCACTCTAAAATTCCATTGATATGTGTCTTTTTTTATAATTATTTTTATTAATATATAATGTATTATTTGTCCTAGGGGTACAGGTCTGTGAATCATCAGGCTTACACATTTCACAGCACTCATCATACCACATACCCTCCCCAATGTCCATAACCCAACCACCCTCTCCCTACCCACCCCCAGCAACACTCAATTTCTTTGTGAGATTAAGAGTCTCTTATGGTTTGTCTCCCTCCTGATCCCATCTTGTTTCATTTTTTCCTTCACTACCCCTCCAAACCTCCCACCCTGCCTCTCAAATTCCTCATATCAGAGAGAATATATGATAATTGTCTTTCTCTGATTGACTTATTTTGCTCAGCATAATACTCTGTAGTTCCATCCATGTCATTGCAAATGGCAAGATTTCATTTCTTTTGATGGCTGCATAGTACTGGATGATATATATATATATATATATATATATATATATATATATATATATATATATATATCTTACATCTTCTGTATCTATTCATTTGTTGATGGACATCTAGGTTCTTTCCATATTTGGATATTGTGGACATTGCTGCTATAAACATTCAGGTGCACATGCCCCTTTGGATCACTACATTTGTATCTTTAGGGTAAATACCCAGTAGTGTGATTGCTGGGTTGTAGGGTAGCTCTATTTTCAACTTTTTGAGGAACCTGTTTTCCAGAGTGGCCCACCAACAGTGTAGGAGAGTTCCTCTTTCTCCACATCTGCTCCAACATCTGTCATTTTCTGACTTGTTAATTTTAGCCATTCTGACTGGTGTGAGGTGGTATCTCATTGTGGTTTTGATTTGTATTTCCCTTATGCTGAATGATGTTGAATACTTTTTCATGTGTCTGCTGGCCATCTGGATGTCTTCTTTGCAGAAATGTCTGTTCATGTCCTCTGCCCATTTCTTGATTGGATTCTTTGTTCTTTGGGTGTTGAGTTTGATACGTTCTTTATAGATTTTGGATACCAGCCTTCATCTACTATATTGTTTGTGAATATCTTCTCCCAATCTGTCAGTTGTCTTTTGGTTTTGTTGACTGTTTCCTTTGCTGTGCAAAAGTTATGATCTTGATGAAGTCCCAATAGTTTTTTTTTTGCCCTTTCTTCCCTTGCCTTTGGCGATGTTCCTAGGAAGATGTTGCTGCGGCTGAGGTTGAAGAGGTTGCTGCCTGTGATCTCCTCAAGGATTTTGATGAATTCTCTCTCACATCAGGGTCTTTCATCCATTTTGAGTCTATTTTTGTGTGTGGTGTAAGGAAATGGTCCAGTTTCATTCTTCTGCATGTGGCTGTCCAATTTTCCCAACACCATTTGTTGAAGAGACTGTCTTTTTTCCACTGGACATTTTCTCCTGCTTTGTTGAAGATTAGTTGACCATAGAGTTGAGAGTCTATTTCTGGGCTCTCTATTCTGTTCTATTGATCTGTGTGTCTGTTTTTGTGTGAGTACCATGCTATCTTTTTTTTTTTTTTTAATTTATTTGATAGAGATCACAAGTAGGCAGAGAGGCATGCAGAGAGAGAGAGGAAGGGAAGCAGGCTCCCTGCCGAGCAGAGAGCCCGATGCAGGGCTCGATCCCAGAACCCTGGGATCATGACCTGAACTGAAGGCAGAGGCTTTAACCCACTGAGCCACCCAGGTGCCCCAGTACCATGCTGTCATGATGATTATGGCTTTGAAAGAGCTTGAAGTCTGGAATTGTGATGCCGCCAACTTTGACTTTCTTCTTCAACATTCCTCTGGCTACTCGGGGTCTTTTCTGGTTCCATATAAATTTTAGGATTATTTGTTCCATTTCTTTGAAAAAAATGGATGGGATTTTGATAGGGATTGTATTAAATGTGTAGATTGCTTTAGGTAGCATAGACATTTTCACAATATTTCTTCTTCCAATCCATGAGCATGGAATGTTTTTCCATTTCTTTGTGTCTTCCCCAATTTCTTTCACGAGTACTTTATAGTTTCTGAGTACAGATTCTTTGCCTCTTTGGTTAAATTTATTCCTAGGTATCTTATGGTTTTGGGTGCAATTACAAATGGGACCAACTCCTTAATTTCTCTTTCTTCTGTCTTGTTGTTGGTGTATAGAAATGCCACTGATTTCTGTGCATTGATTTTATATCCTGACACTATACTGAATTCCTGTACAAGTTCTAGCAGATTTGGAGTGGAGTCTTTTGGATTTTCCACATAAAGTATCATATCGTCTGCAAAGAGTGATAGTTTCACTTCTTTGCCGATTTGGATGCCTTTAGTTTATTTTTGTTGTCTCACTGCTGAGGCTAGGACTTCTAGTACTATGTTGAATAGCAGTGGTGATAGTGGATATCCTTGCCATGTTTCTGACCTGAGGGGAAAGCTTTCAGTTTTTCCCCATTGAGAATGATATTTGCTGTAGGGTTTTCATAGTTGGCTTTGATGATATTGAGGTATGTGCCCTCTATCCCTACACTTTGAAGTGTTTTGGCCATGAAAGGATACTGTACCTTGTCAAATGATTTTCAGCATCTATTGAGAGTGTCATATGGTTCTTGTTCTTTCTTTTATTAATGTATTGTATCACATTGATTGATTTGTGGATGTTGAACTAACCTTGCAGCCCAGGAATAAATCCCACTTGGTCATGGTGAATAATCATTTTAATGTACTGTTGGATCCTATTGGCTAATATTTTGGTGAGAATTTTTACATCTGTGTTCATCAAGGATATTGGTCTGTCATTATCCTTTTGATAGGGTCTTTGTCTGGTTTTGGGATCAAAGTAATCTGGCCTCATAAAATGAGTTTGGAAGTTTTCCTTACATTTCTGTTTTTTTAAACAGTTTCAGGAGAATAGGTATTCTTTAAATATTTGGTAGAATTCCCCTGGGAAGCTGTCTGGCCCTGGGCTCTTGTTTGCTGGGAGATTTTTGATGACTGCTTCAAGACTGGTTATGGGTTTGTTCAGGTTTTCTATTTCTTCCTGGTTCAGTTTTGATGGTTTATATGTCTCTAGGAATGCATCCATTTCTTCCAGATTGTCGAATTTGCAGACATATAGTTGCTCATAATTTGTTCCTATAATTTTTTTATATTTCTTTGATGTTGGTCATGATCTCTCCTCTTGCATTCATGATTTTATTTATTTGGGTTCTTTCTCTTTTCTTTTCTTTCTTTCTTTCTTTTTTTTTTTTTAAAGATTTTATTTATTTATTTGAGAGAGACAGTGAGAGAGAGCATGAGCGAGGAGAAGGTCAGAGAGAGAAGCAGACTCCCCGTGGAGCTGGGAGCCCAATGTGGGACTCGATCCCAGGACTGCAGGATCATGACCTGAGCCGAAGGCAGTCGTCCAACCAACTGAGCCATGCAGGCGTCCCCTCTCTTTTCTTTTTGATAAGTCTGGCCAGGAGTTTATCAAACTTATTAATTCTTTCGAAGAACCAGCTCCTAGTTTCATTGATTTGTTCTACTGTTCTTTTGGTTTCTATTTCATTGATTTCTGCTCTGATCTTTATGATTTCTCTTCTTCTGCTGGCTTTAGGCTTTTTTTTTTTTTTTCCTGTTCTTTCTCCAGCTCCTTTAGATATTTGAGACCTTTCTTGTTTCTTGATAAAGGCTTGTATCACTATAAATTTTCCTCTCAGGACCACCTTTGCTATGTCCCAAAGATTTTGAACAGTTGTGTTTTCATTTTCATTTGTTTCCATGAATTTTTTCAATTCTTCTTTAATTTCCTGGTTGACCCATTCATTCTTTAGTAGGATGCTCTTTAGCCTCCATGTATTTGAGTTTTTTCCAACTTTCCTCTTGTGATTGTGTTCTAGCTTCAGAGCATTGTGGTCTGAGAATATGCAGGGAATGATCCCAATCTTTTGGTACCAGTTGAGACCTGATTTGTGACCTATTCTGGAGAATGTTCCATGTGCACTAGAGAAGAATGTGTATTCTGTTGCTTTGGGATGGAATGTTCTGAATATATCTATGATGGCCATTTGGTCCAGTGTGTAATTTAAAGCCTTTATTTCCTTGTTGATATTTTGCTTGGATGATCTGTCCATTTCAGTGAGGGTGTGTTAAAGTCCCCTACTATTACTATATTATTGTGGATGTGGTTCTTTGATTTTGTTATAAATCAGTTTATATAATTAGCTGCTCCCATGTTAAGGGCATAGATATTTAAAATTGTTAGATCTTCTTGTTGGACAGACCCTTTGAGTATGATATAGTGTCCTTTGTCATCTCTTATTATAGTCCTTGGCTTAAAATCTAATTCATCTGATAAAAAGATTGCCACCCCAGCTTTCTTTTGGTGTCCATTAGCATGGTAAAATGTTTTATACCTCCTCACTTTCAATCTGGAGGTGTCTTTGGGTCTAAAATGATTTTCCTAAAGACAGCATATTGATGGGTCTTGTTTTTTTTTCTCCATTCTGATACCCCGTGTCTTTTGATTGGGGGCATTTAGCCCATTTACATTCAGGGTAACTATTGAAAGATATGAATTTAGTGCCATTGTATTGCTTGTAAGGTGACTGTTACTTTATATTGTCTCTGTTCCTTTCAGGTCTATTACTTATAGGTTCTCTCTTTGCTTAGGGGACCCTTTCAATATTTTCTATAGGGCTGGTTTGATGTTTGCAGATTCTTTTTGTTTTTGTTTGTCCTGGAAGCTTTTTATCTCTCCTTCTTTTTCAATGATAGCCTAGCTGGATATAGTATTCTTGACTGCATATTTTTCTCATTTCATACTCTGAATTTATTATGCCAATTTTTTCTGGCCTGCCAGGTCTCTGTGGATAAGTCTGCTGCTAATCTAATATTTCTACCATTGTATGTTACTTCTTATCCCAAGCTGCTCTCAGGACTTTCTTTTTGTCACTAAGATGTCTATGTTTCACTATTAGATGATGGGTGTGGACCTATTTTTACTGATTTTGAGGGGGTTCTCTGTGCCTCCTGGATTTTGATGGTTGTTCCCTTTGCCATATTAGGGAAATTCTCTACTATAATTTGCTCCAATATACCTTCTGCTCCTCTCTTTCTTTCTTCTTCTTCTTCTGGGATCCCAATTATTCTAATATGTACTTACCTCTCGAATTCTTCCCTCTTGGTCCAGTAGTTGTTTCTCTCTTTTGCTCAGCTTCTTTATTCTCTTTCATTTGGTCTTTCATATCACTAATTCTCTCTTCTGCCTCATTTATCCTAGCAGTAAGAGATTCCATTTTTGTTTGCATCCCATTAATAGCTTTTTTAATTGCAACTTGGTTAGATTTTAGTTCTTTTATTTCTCCAGAAAGGGATTCTCTAATATCTTCCATGTCTTTTTCGAGTCCATCTAGCACCATGATAATTTTCATTCTGAACTCTAGTTCTGACATATTACCAACGCCTGTATTGATTAGGTCCCTAGCCATTGGTACTGCCTCTTGTTCTTTTTTGTGTGGTGAGTTTTTCTGCCTTGTCATTTTATCCAGATAAGAATATATGAAGGAGGGAATAAAATACTAAAAGGGTGGCAAAGACCCCAGAAAAATATACGTTAACCAAATCGGAAGATACACAAAACTGGGGCGGGGGGGAGGGAAGGGGGGAAAATATATATGTATTAGACTGTGAATAGAACAGAGCCACCCATTTGATTTTGGGTGAATTCTCATCTCTTAGCAGAAATTACCTCCCAATATTTTAAGGAAAGATATCTATCTATCTATCTATCTGTATCTATCTATCTATATATGGGTAAACACAATGAAGGGATGTAATATGACTGTAAAGATGAAAATTTTAAAAAGATTCTAAAAAAGGAATTGATAAGTTGGTTGGAAAAAGAAAATAAAAGAGGAGAGAATGTGATCAGGCTTGAGACTACAACACAGTCATGTGCTAGATTTAGGATATACATTGATCTATTAGAAGAAATTGTTTCCCAAAATTTTAAAGAAAAAAAAAAAAACAACCTATATGTATACAAAAAACAAGGTCAAAACACAATGAAAGGATAAAATATAAAAATGAAGATTTAAAAAAGGTGTTTTTTTAAAAAGTTATTAAGATAAAATAGTTAAAAAGCTGTAAAAGAGAAAAGAGGAAAAGGTAAAGAAATATAATAAGAAAAAAATAAAATTAAAAAAATTAACTTTGCAAGACTAAAGGATCGTGGGAAGAAAGCCATGAATTGTAAGTGTTGCTTTCACCTAGTTCTGGCATTCTGCAGTTCTCATTGATCAGTGAGCTTGGTCTTGGCTGGATATTCTGTTGATCTTCTGGGGGAGGGGCCTATTGTTGTGATTCTCAAATGTCTTTGCCTGAGGGGGAATTGTTTTGCCCTTACCTGGGGTTGGGCTAACTAAACTGCTTGGGTTTGCTCTCAGGAGCTTTTGTTCCCTGAATGCTTTCCATAGAGCTCTGGAGGATGGGAATTAAAATGGTGGCCTCCGGGTCTCTAGTCCAGAGGAGGTGAGAGCTCAGGGCCCCACTCCTCAGTGCACCCTTGGAGAAAAGTGCTCAATCCCTCCCCCTCTCTGGTCTCCTGCTGTGCTCGAGCTCACCCGGCCTGTGACAGATGGTTTCTGTCTCTGGCACACAGTCCCGTTTGGAGTCTCCAAACCCAGCAAATTCCTGCCTCCAGAGAAGGAAGGTGAGTCTCCCTGGATCTGTCACTTGTGGGGCCCCTGCTCAAAGAGCAGTGGCCTCACTGTGCCATGGGCCACAGTTTAAAGTAACCCCGAGCTTAGAGTTTACTCCTCAGCTCCGTCTCTGTAGCCAGCTTCCCGGCTCTGATACCTGCGAGCTCTGCTACACTCAGACACCCCTGGTCTTTCTGTGACCCCGTGGGTCCTGAGACCACACTGTCCCCGTGAGGGCTCCACCCCCGCTTAGCCTCTGGAGTGATGTCCCTCAGTGGAGCAGACTTCTAAAAGTTCTGATTTTGTGCTCCGTTGCTCTGCTGTTTGCCGGGAGCCAGCCCCTCCCCTGTGGTCTATCTTCCCGTTGCTTCAGATTCACTTCTCCACATGTCCTGCCTTCCAGAATGTGGTCAATTTTCTGTTCCTTGAATTGCTGCTCTTCTTCTCTTCTACCTCCTGTTGAGTTTTTTTTTTTAAGATTTTATTTATTTATTTGACAGAGAGAGAGATCACAAGTAGGCAGAGAGTCAAGCAGAGGGAGAAGGGGAGCAGGCTCCCCGCTGAGCAGAGAGCCTGATGTGGGGCTCGATCCCAGGGCCCTGAGATCATGAGCTGAGCTGAAGACAGAGGCTTAACCCACTGAGCCACCAAGGTGCCCCTACCTCCTGTTGAGTTTGTAGGTGTTCAGAATGGTTTGATAACTATTTAGCTGAATCCCCGGGATGTAATGATACTTCAGTCTGCTATTCCTCTGCCCTCTTGCTTCCTCTTCTATCTGTCTTTGTTTTTATGCCAATATCATACTGTTCTAATTATTATAAGCTTTGTTATATAGTTTGAAATCAGTCAGCATGATGCATCCAGCTTTGTGCTTCTTTCTTATTCTTTGATTTCTTTAACCACTTAAGATTTCTTTGATCATTTGTTTTGTTTAGTTTTTGTGATTCCATACAAATTTTAGGGATAAGTGCTTGGTTAACAAATTATTAGGCATCACTCAGCCCACTAAATTGACTGCTGATAACATTAGTACCTACAGGCTATTTTTTTTTTTTAAATTAACATACATATAATGTATTATTTGTCTCAGGGGAACAGGTCTGTGATTCATGTCTTACATAATTCACAGCACTCACCATAGCACATACTCCCCAGTGTCCATCACCCAGCCACCATTCCTTACACCCACCTCCACTCAGCAACCCACAGTTTGTTGCCTGAGATTAAGAGTCTCTTATAGTTTGTCTGCCTCACTGGTTTTGTCTTTTCATTTCTCCTTCCCTTCCCCTATGAGCCTCTGTCTTGTTTCTCAAGTTCCTCATATCAGTGAGATTATATAATAATTATCTTTCTCTGATTGACTTCTTTTGCTTAGCCTAATACCCTCTAATTCCATCCATGTTGTTGCGAATGACAAGACTTCATTTTTTTGATGGCTGTATAATATTCCATGCAGTCTATTTTACTCTTAGGAGAAAATGTGTTAGTAAAGATCACATCATCTAAGAGTTAACCTGGGAAATATATAGAGTTTTAGACACTGGATACTTATGAAATTGTTATGTTATTTGGAGAAGAAGAGGGAATCCATTGAGAGAGTGAGGGGAAAACACTCATTGACAAAAACAGGTGGTCCTGTGGCTGACTCTGGTGGTTGCTCAGTAAAGCCCATGTCATCTTCTTCTTGGGTACACATGTATACTTCCTTTCCAGCTTGCTGGGTGGTTAGGCATGGTTATGTGACTGAGTTCTTGCCCATGGAATCTGAGCAGAAGAGCAGTGCCTAAACTGTATGCCTGGTCCATAAAAGTCCTTCAGCACTCTTCATGTTCTTTTCCTTTGAAATGGCAGGTCACAATGAGACTCTGGAGGATGATGAAAGAATGAGTCCCTGAATAATCACAGGGGAGGAGAGACTCCCACCAACCATGCACACAGTCCTTAGGCTTTTACTTAAATGAGAAGTACTCTGTTACACTGACCATTGACATTTTGGGGTTTATTTCAGCAGGTGTTCTACACTAACTACTATGATCTAGTATTGGGTTTGGTCTCTTGGTCTGCCTAGTAGATCATGCAGAAAATAGAAATCGGTTGCTCTGTAACAGATAAATGTCTTTTCTAAGTATCCATTGCAATTAAAACTGAATATATTTTGCTTTAAATCTACTCTAAATATATTATCTTTAAATCAACTTATGTAATATATTTTGACAGTTTTAGTTTTGTTCTAGTCATGTTTTGTGTTTATCTATGACCTCCCATCCAGCCTTACCCCCCAGTTTTAGTTTTGTTCTAGTCATGTTTTGTGTTTATCTATGACCTCCCATCCAGCCTTACCCCCCAGTTTTAGTTTTGTTCTAGTCATGTTTTGTGTTTATCTATGACCTCCCATCTAGCCTTACCCCCCAGTTAATTAAGAACTATCTCATTTAGGATTTTTGAGGAATACCTAAACAGATGGTTGCATTACTGTCTCTTAGCAGATTCTTGGCCCTTCCCAAGACACCCGTCCTCTAAGGCCTGGCCCAAGTCTTCCCTTCCTCCAGGAAGCTTTCTGGATGCTCAAGCCCAGAAAAGTCTCTCCCTCCTCTGAACTTATACAGCCTGAGAACCTGGGCTATCTGTTAAGCTCTAAGGCACACATTGCCTTTTTTTTTTTTTTTTTGGATAATTACCTTTTAAATATGTCTCTTATTCACTTCTTTTTCCATCCATCCATCCATCCATCCATCCATCCATCCATCCATCATATATTCAAGTACTTACATTGTTTTGGGGATTGTGCAGGACACCATATCTACAGAGATGAATACAACACAGGGTCTGCATTCACGGTGATACACGTACATGCAGGAACAGATATGTGATCAAGTTGTACTCTAAAATTTAATTAAATATCATGATAATAGTGCATAAGAAACATTTTGATGCATTGAGGGAGGAACAGTGTTGCAACTGCAGTTATGATCACTTGGGTCGTTACAAGTACCAGACCCTTGCTGAGTTCCTTGTGCTCAGTGTCTCATTTAATCATTGCAACTCTGCTGTGACTTTGTCTGGTATTCTGTAACAGAATACCAGAGACTGGGTGGCTTATATGCAACAGACATTTATTTCTCACGTTTCCGGAGGCTGGAAGTCTAAGATCAGGGTGGTAGCATGGTTGGATGAAGACCCTTTTCCAGGTTAAAGATTTTTATTCTTTTCTTACATGGTAGAAGGGGAAAAATATTTCTTTGGAGTCTCTTTTACAGGGGCACTTATTCATGAGGGCTGTGCCCTTTTGACTGAATCATTTCCCAAAGTCCCAACCTCCTAATACCTACTCTTTGGGGGTTAGCTTTCAACATATGAATTTTGGGAGGACACATTCATATCATATCAGGTAGTAAGCCCATTTTACAGTTGAGGAAATGAAGGCATGGAACATTAGCTTCATTTATCTAAGGTCACTTGGTGGATGGGTATCAGGGCCAAGGTTAAAACCATGGACATTCTGATTTCTCAAGACTTCTAGCCCCTAAACTCTCCAGGCCTCCCTTGAAAGATCAGTAGCTGATAACTGAGTGTAAAGGAGAAGGAGCTACAGACAGAGGGAGCTCTATTGGCTGAGCTCAGAGGATGAGGGAGTGTGACAAGTTTTGAGGTTCTGAGAGAGGATGAGAGTCAGGGTGAGGATGGCAGGGGCTAAGGGGGAATAGGAGTCTGAAGCCTGATTTTGAAGGGCCTTGGCATCACCATTAGGAGTGTGAACTGAAGCTGGGGACAGTGAGAGGCCAGTGGGGTCTTTTAAGCTGGAGGTAATGGTGAGTGTTTACCACATGCCAGGCCCCATGCTATATCTACTCCTTGCCTGTACTACTCCAACCCTATGAGAGTACTGTTACCCAGAGGTCAGGGAAGGGAAAAGTCAAGTACCGAAAAGTCAACCAGTGTGACTAATGTCATTATGTGAGAAAGACAGAGGCAGTGGTCTCAATGTAAGTCCACATTCTTAACCACTCTCCTCTACAAAGCCTCTCATCTTCTGTGATTTAGAAATGACCCTGTCTGGCAGAGACCAGTAAGGCAAGACAAAGATCAAGGACAAATTTAGGAGGCTGATGTAATTAATACCCAGGATAAGAGACAATGAAGATCTGAACACTGGTTATGGGGAGGAAAAGAGGTGGTGCTCAGGGTGGGGCAGTCAGTTTCCTAAATGTCTGCATTTCCCCACTCCATGGCACAAAAATGATAATGGATTCTTCTGGACACCCCCCACCCCGCTTATGAGACCAGTTTCCAGTTTTTTTTTTTTTAATTCACTTGTTTATTTTAGAGAGAGTGTGAGAGAGCAGGAGACCACATACATGTGTGAGGGAGGAGCAAAGGGAGAGGGAGAAGGAGAGAAACAGATTCCCCACCCAGCATGGAAACCAGGCTTGATCCCATGACCTGAGATAATGACCTGAGCCTGAATCAAGAGTAGGATGCCTAACTGACTGAGCCACCCAGGCACCTGGTTTCTAGATCTTTAAATTTGAGGAGCAGAACTGGAAAAATGGGGAGCACCTACTTACCAAGCAAGCCTGTTGCTCTCCTCTCTCTGGCTCCAAACTTAGCTTGCAGACCAAGTACCTCCTCCATGAATAAAATGCATTCCTCCTTCCCTGGGTTGACCTTTGAATTCTATTTTTCTTCTGCAAAGGCTTATAGAGATTCTTAAGAATTATAAAGATGGTCAATTATTTATGCAGAGTCCTTCCCACCATCACTTCTAGGAGAAAAATGCCTGGTCTTTCTCCAAGTCTCAGAGAAAAACAGCTTTTTATTTTGGACAATTTTTTGGTCATCTGTAGTGAGTTACAATTATCCTGTTTTGTGTCTCTAGAAACCTATGCCTGGCCTCAGGGAGGCATTACCTATTTGCAGAAGCCTTGAACCACCACCAGACCTGCTCAGGCAGAACTTCCACTGCTGTTGAATTCTGATTGCATTATGACTTCCTTGATGTTTGCAATATCATGTGTAAATAACAATTTGCTGTGTTCCTGGGAGCACTCTTTGTTTTCCAAGTAGGGTAATCAAAAATGTATCCATAATTTGGTCACCAACTTACCCTTTCCTGCTCTGATGATTCAAATCACAAGACAAAAGATAAATAGGCACTGTGTACTTTTTAGCTCATACTATTTAACTTCTAAAAATATTGCTACATCCAACGTTCCGCCGCCTTATCCCCAACCCCACAAAAAGTTCTCTTTGTGGTTATTATAGAGGTCAGGGGGAGGGCTTTTCTTGCTGAACACCCAGGATGCTTTAGGCAGTGACAAAGCCACAGAAAGATGATGACATTTGGAAAATAGATGGAAAATGTTAAGCCAAAGTAGGGCTCACAACTCAGGCTAAGATCCAGGGTATCTATAGGATTCTCATGTACACCCTGTGTATATTTACCATAAAGTGCACTTATCAGAGGCCTGAAATCCAGCCTTGTTTCTCTTACCAGCCTCTGAGACCGTGAGGCTCCATCAGGCCAGAGCAGAAACACTTACCTAATTTGCAAAAGAGGTACTGTATGCACTAACAAAAGCCTTAGATCCTTGGCTCCATGTTATGGACTGAATGTTTGTGGCCCTACTCTCCAAATACGTTTGTTGAAGCCCTAACCCCCAAGGTGATGGTATTTGGAGGTGGAGCCTCTGGGAGGTATTCAGATTTAGATGAGGCTATGAGAATGGGGTCACCATGATAGGATCAGTGTCCTTATTTAAAAAGAAAGAGAAACCACAGTGCTTGCTCCCTCTCCTTTTGTCATAAGAGGACATAGCAAGAAGGCAGCTGTCTGCAAGCTGGAAAGAGGTCTCTCACCAGGAACTGAATCTGAAGGTAACTCGACCTTGGTCTTCCCAGTCTCTAGAATGGTGAGAAATAAATGTCTGTTCTTTAAGCCACCCAGTCTATGGTATTTTGTTATAGCATCCTGAACTGGCTAAGACTGTCCCAGTTCCCAATTCAACCATGAATTTCCTAAAGTAAACTATGACCCCTTCGTTTGTAGGTAGAAAAAAAAGCTTTGAATTATCTTAAGGAGAGAAAGGGAAACCTATTTAATGAAAATAGAAGGTATTCTTTTCTTTTTTTTTTAAGAAATTATCTTTATAAGGGATTCAATTGACAATGCATACTCTGTGTGTATTTCTCTATGTATAAATTTTCCCTCAATAAAAACAAGCAATAAATGAACTCTACTTAATGGTATGTATGCTATACTATTTAGGGTAGTTAATATTTGAAACATCTTAAAATTCATGAAAAGTAAGATGACTTTTTTTTGTGGATAAAAGATGAATAGATAGCTATTTGGTAAGGTAGATACAGCAAATTGTTAATTGTAGAACCTAGGTAGTACTTGTGAGTGTTCACTGTATAATTATTACAAGATTTATATATGTGTGAACATTTTTATCAGAAAATGTTGGACAAAGAACTCAAGAACAAAGCTATAGTTGGACTTCCATAACAGTAGAACTATCAGGATATTCTCACTCTCCCTTGTTTATTTCCCTCTCTGTGTCAATCAGCCTACTTTCACTATTGCAGAATAGCTTTCCCTAAATGGCCAAAAACATGACTACCAAGACCTCACAGATTTACGTCTAATGGCTTTAGTACTAGAGAGGAGACTGGCCAAATAGTTTTTCTGCTTCCAAGTCCAGGAGGAAAGACTCATTAACCCAGCTTGGGTGAGGCACCCATTCTTAGACCAATTAAATGTGGCCAGTACCAGGGCCTTATAAGCAAATGGTATCTGTTTAGAAAACATAAGATAGGGGCGCCTGGGTGGCTCAGCGGGTTAAGCCGCTGCCTTCAGCTCAGGTCATGATCTCAGGGTCCTGGGATTGAGCCCCGCATCGGGCTCTCTGCTCAGCGGAGAACCTGCTTCTACTCCCTCTCTGCCTGCTTGTGATCTCTCTCTGTCAAATAAATAAATAAATAAATCTTTAAAAAAAAAAAAAAACCATAAGATAAATGACCAAGTTGGAAGAGTGTGGAGAGAGAAAGGCTTCAAGAAGAATAGAAATGTTTCTCATTGAAGAAGGTGGTCTGGAATCAGATGAAACAATAGTGCCTATTATAACAACATAAAAATGGGAAGGACCCACATCATTCACATAATCGAATTTGTCTCTAAGTAAAGAAAATATTTAAATGAGTAGTAGACCACATATACTTAGCCAAGGTCATCAACAAAATGTTTCTGTAGTTATATCCCTCAAGCCTAATGTGAACAGGGTTCTCTATATATGTCCTTCTATTTAAATCCTATCCATGGGGGCGCCTGGGTGGCTCAGTGGGTTAAGCCGATGCCTTCGGCTCAGGTCATGATCCCAGGTCCTGGGTTCGAGCCCCACATCGGGCTTTCTGCTCAGCAGGGAGCCTGCTTCCTCCTCTCTCTCTCTGCCTGCCTCTCTGCCTACTTGTGATTTCTCTCTGTCAAATAAATAAATAAAATCTTAAAAAAAAATAAAATCCTATCCATGGAGGTGGGGGGGCACCTGAGTGGCTCAATAGCTTAAGCGTCAGTCTTTGGCTCAGGTCATGATCCGGGGATGCTGGGATCCAGTCCCGCATGGACTCCCTGCTCAGTGGGGAACATGCTTCTCTCACTCCCTCTGCCCCTCCCCCAGCTTGTGTTCTCTTTCTTAAATAAATAAATACAATCTTTAAAAATAAAAATAAAAATGAATAAATCCTATTCATAGGGTTTATTTCATGTCTCACTTTTCCCAAATGTCATGGTCATCATTGATCTATTTCTTCCTCCCACTGCATTTCCTGATCATACAATGTCTTTTATTTATAAATGATTTTGTATGTAGAGCTCATCTCTCCTTCTAGATTCTAAGCTACACAAATATCTTTATAGTAATCATTATTGTTAACATGAATAATTGACAATACTTTCTTCTACTCTCTGTAATTTGTAGTCCAATCCCACATAAACTATAAGTAATTACATATTTGGGAAGAGATGTAGGGAAGATGAGGTTTCATACCAGTTATATGAAGTACTTTGAATATTTATACAGCAGGAAGGAAGAACAGATAAGTGGCAGGGTTGCTGATTTTTTTCTTGAAATATAAATGGGTTCCAGGCATTGAGTAATATGTTAATGAAAAATCTCACACTGAAAGCGCAAACCCAAAGTGTTTGTAAAATATGGGATAGTGCTTTTTGCTGTGAAAAGAGTGAGTGAGGACACAATTACTCCACTTTCTCTACTTAGGGAAATCTCACCAGGGGAAAAAAAAAAAAGGTCAGAAGATGTATGTAAAGAGACATTCTTTCTAAAAGGTGATGAATACTTAACACAGATTTCCAAGTCTGAGTCTTGCTAAAGCTTACTAATTTATAGTAGTTGATGGTGGTCAATTTGAATTTGTGAAAAGTAATAATTACATGGAATGTGATTTGTGTGGCATAATTAGAAGATAAAAACACTGAACAACAAAGTGTCACCAGAAAATGTTCCATAGACAGCACCCTATTCATTTAGTTAATGAATTTTGAAAACTTTTCATTTTAGGATATAAACAGTGCTCCCCAGTGACTGAAAATGGCTTGTTGTTTAAAGTAATTTCCCTTTTGGAGCACCTGGGTAGTTCAGTCAGTTCAATGTCTGACTCTTGGCTTTGGCTCAGGTCATGATCTTTTGATGGTGAAATGGAGCCCCATGTCAAGCCCAAGGGCCTGGCTCTTTGCTCAACATGGAGTCTGATAAGATTTTCTCTCTCCTCTGCCCCTCCCCCACTAGTGGGCTAGCACTCCCTCTCTCAAAGAAATAAATAAGTAGAATCTTTAAAAAAAGGTAACTTCCCTTTTCTATGTGTTTTCTACTTGTCTATGTTATTTTTGATTGATCCCCATGTGAGTTTCTAACATTTTAGCTTTACTTTAAAAATCCATTCTCATGCAACTTGACTTGATCCCCTGAGGTAAACAGATTTTGAGGCTTGCCAGAGATTAGAAGCCCATTGAGTTGTGGGACAGACTAAAAATCAATATACTCAATTTCTAATACACCAGGCAACTAGCTAGTAACAACAGATTTGAATTGGACTAGTTCTAAATTATTAACTTTTAATGTTGTGGGTTTTTTTTTAATTGTTGTTGTTTGTTTATTTTTGTTTTTTAAGACCGATGAGTGTGTCCATAGGATAAAAATTATAAGTGTGATATGCTCCTAAATAATTTAGGTTCTTAAGGACAATGCTTATGAGGGATTAGGGATAGGGAACACAGTGAGCCCAACCAGCTGATTTTGGCTGGGTTTGATTGCACTGTAAAATTTTTGATTTCTTTATTTTTCACTGTTTCAATTGGAAAGGTGACTATTTGTCTATCTTATACATGTAAACACACAGATAGATAAATTCATATAAATTACCATTTTATCATTTTTATTTGGCAAGAGCAGATAATTGGAACTAAATTGATCCTTTGAAGTTTCATTCAGAATCCTTCATCCTTCCCTTCCATCTGTACTGCTTCTGTAGAGGAATGATTTTTGAGGAAATAAGGTTCACTGTATGTTTAAACCAATGTGTTTCGCTTGTGGCTATGTAGGTCCAATTAACTCCTTTAACAAATTGGATGAAAAGAGGTTATTATATTATGTTTCGAGCCAATTAGGGTTGTTTTGGTTGAATGCTCCCTCTTGTAAACTTATTTAAAGTTAATAAAACACGGTACTGAAATATACTTCATGAAAGCAAAAGTCTAGAGGGGAAATAGAAGAAATATACGAAGCATTTTGAAGGTATTTCATTATTACCTGGGCCAATGTCTTCATTATTACAAAATAAAATGAAGTTTGTTCAATGGGTCACAATATGGCAAAGTTGAAGGAACACAGCACTGGGAACCAGTGACCTAGTGAACTAGTCTTACTGTCAATTCTGTGGCTGTAGCATCTTGAATTTACTTTTCCTAATCTGGAAAGTGGAAATAATAATCCTGTTGCTCCAAAGATCCAGTGATAGAATGAATACAATGTGCTTTGAAAAAACATGGATTATAAGTTAGAAATTATAAAATAAAGATGGAACACTAGGTGGTCTTTCTGAAAGTATTTAAGATATATACAAGGAGCGGCGCCTGGGTGGCTCAGTCATTAAGTGTCTGCCTTTGGCTCAGGTCATGATTCCAGGGTCCTGGGATTGAGCCCCACATTGGGCTTCCTGCTCAGTGGGAAGACTGCTTCTCCCTCTTCTACTCCCCCAGCTTGTGTTCTCTCTCTCATAGTCTCTCTGTCAAATAAATAAATAAATCTTCTAAAAAAAATTTAAAAAATAAAATATATACAAGAGATTTACTTTACTCAATACAAATGTTCCTAAGCAGAAATTTTATATACAAAACCGGAGTTTAATTGAGCTAAACATAAATAATCAGCCCTCTCCTTCACTTGGCCTACTTATACTACAAGTGAAAAAGGACTTTACAAAAGGCAAAAACAAAGTGATTTTTTTCTCCCAAAGTAATTACATGTTTATGAAGGAAATTCTCATGCTTTAATTTGGTCAAAAGGAAATCTAAAGAGTGTAATCACTGTATCAAGTACTTAATGATTCCTCAATTGATCTAAGAATATTGCTTTAAATAATTCCCCAGATTGTGGTTGTTAAGAACATGTGCAAAAATCTTCCTGATGATCTTTTCCCCAGAGCTCTCCATGTCAGCAAGGCCATGGAGCTCTGGCATTTCCAGGAGTCCTGTTTCAGGCTTCTTCTACGTAGTCTTTCAGTTAAAGACCCAGCAACAGATGGGTAAAAAAGGTTTGTTTTTTTGTTTGTTTGTTTTGTTTTTTTTAATATTTATTTATTTATTTTAGGGAGAGAGAGAGAGAGAAGGTGAGAGACAGTGCTCATACCAGTGGGGCAAGTGGCAGATGGAGAGAATCTACATCAGATTCCCTGCTGAGCCTGGAGTCCAAAGTTGGGTTCAATCCCACAACCCATGAGATCATGACCTGAGCCAAAACCAAGAGTCTAATGCTTAACTGACTGAGCCACCCAGTGGCCCCTGATCTCCTTTTTTTTAAACCTAGTCATTTATGTTCGGTCAACTGAGGGTGGGAAGAATGTAGATTTCCATGAGTAACCACAAAATCTGACAGCTGGCCATTTTTCCCTTTCCAGAAATTTCACCTGGATTTAATTTTCCTCCTGAGGCTTAAGATATTATTGGCTGGTGGCATGGCACTATGCTTTGGTTGAACAAAGTTGGAAAGAGGTTCATTGTATTTTGTCACTGTGGTCCTTCCTATTTAGATGAAATTAGCTCCACCCTCCTTAATGAAAGGCCACAGAAATAAAAGTCCTTTCAACATATTTCATGAAGTTAGGGAGTGTTATTGGATCTCATAAATATGAATGAGGTATTCATTGGAGGAAAGGAGACAGGTCTTCTCTTGGAAATGCTCAGCCAGGCAGGGTTTCTACAGGTAGAGCCTTTCTGACTTAGTCTATGGTCAGATTCACCCTTGCTAATCAAGGCTCTGATTTTAGGCAGTCACAATCTCAGGCTTGGCCTGAGTCAATGAGAAGAACGGCTTCCCATTGGGGGTTGACCTTGGGGCCTCCCCACAGGCCTTGACTCTGGGGAAGTCTTGGCTGGAATTTCGTGGCTCCAGTTAAACTAAATTCAGCATCCTGGGGGAAAATAAACAGGATAAGGGTTGTGATGGGAACTATCTAGGCCTGGGCACACTCCTATTTCTAATCATTAGAAAACATTATATAATAGTAGTGAGTTAGCAATAATGTTACAGTTTGAGTTATACAGTATGGGCCAGACGTCATGGTAAGTCTGCTGTGTCTCCTTTAATCCTCACAATAGCCTCATGAGATAGATATCACTATCCTCTTTTTCCTTCCTTCCTTTTTGTTTTTCGTTTATTTTCTGCTTTTTGTTTTGTTTTGTATTTAGGTGAGACAGCTGAGGGTTAGAATTGCTAAGTGATTTGACAAAAGCCATGTAGATGAGGCACTACAATTTAAGTGCAAATTCGTCTATTCCAAGTTGAGAGTTTAAACACACACACACACACACATTGCTTACGTTTATTTATTTCCGTGTCTGTCCCTCCCCCAATTAAATGTCATGAGTTCATACTCACACCACCAATTCCAACCCCACAGCACAGGGGACATCCTAATCTCCCCTGTCTCCATAGTGATAACTCTACCTTGCACAACATTTGTGCAGATTAGAACAGTGTAGATAAACCCCCATCAGTATGGCCACATGGTGCCTCATGTGAATTGGAAAGAGATGTCTCTTTCTCAAGGTAGAAATTTGGCAACAGAATGTGATTGGTTTCCGGCTCCCGCTCACCCTCTCGGCTGGAGCTCTTTGTTGCAATGCCCAACCAGAATAGGGTGACATGGAGGCCCTGCAGACTTGGAACATAATAAGTGGTAAATTATTTATGCTCAGGGTCAAATCTTTCAGGGAAACACCATAGATACATACATATAAATAACTTATGACTAATCATTTTCCTTGGAGAATTTTTCGTAACTAACAGGGTAGTGGAATGAAAAAGAAAGTGTCACCGAGGTTTTCCATGTGGGTGGGAAAATCAATGCAATCCAGTGTGTTGTCAATATCACCAATTATATCTAACTGAGCATAGAGGAAAGTGGGCTGATGGGCCTATTACAGATTATTTTTTTAGCCTGATGCCTGGCTATATGTCACCCTAAAGTCTGAATCAGAAGCAGGTTGAAATAAAAATAAAGCCTATCCCTGTCTTCCAAAGCTGGCTAGCAGCCAGGAAGAAGTGGGTCTGTCATAACGTAGAGTTCATGATTCAAAATGACATTGAAGTTAAGGAAAAAAAAGAGAAAGCCTTGCCTAATTTCATGTACACGGTCAGTAAAGTTTGCTGATAGATTTATGAGCTTCTACCTCTTCAACACTCCTCTGCTGAATTTTTTCACTGACTCGTATCTGAAGAGAGGCAAATGAGCTCATCTTCAGGCCCTTCGAATGATCTTTCCCAGGACCTAATGGTCTTTAAACCTATCAGAGAAACTGATTGAATTTGACTCCATGCTGCCATTGTCTGAGGCCCTGACATGGAGGCTCTTGGGACACAGACTTCCATGGCTGGCATTGTCCATTGGAGGACAGCAAGGAGATAATGAGCATGACCTCTGCACTAGGAATGGGCTGGACACCACGTTGGACAGTCCCCTCTCCTCTTTAGGAACCTGAGCTACATAATGTGACAGTAACACAACACTCTAGGCCACTGCAGGGACTGCTCAGCCGCTGCATTTCTTTTTAACCTTTCCATGGGGTAGATGTGGAGGACTTCAGAGCCACGTGACCTCTTGCCTCCAGAGCCAGGTGACAGTGACCCCTTCGACTGCCTTGTGGGGTGTGAGGATTAAAGACTAATGTCCAAGAGACAGAGCAGAGGCAACATGGGTTCTTCCACAGTGGGCAGCTCCCATTCCACTGCTTTCAAAAGTTAAGACATTTTCAGGCTGAAACAAATGAAGTGTTGCAGATGTAGGTAGATGAGGAACTGGCCCAGGGGATGATAGAAACTGAACTTTGTAGGGCAGGCCAGCCTGCTGGGAACTCAGGTAGGTGTTGGTGTTGCAGCTTTGAGACAGAATTCCTCCTCTCGGAAACCTCAATTTTTGTTTTTAAGGCCTTCAACACTGTGGATGAAACCCACTCACATTCTTGACAGTAGTTTCCCTTCACCTAAAATCAACTGATTAGAAATGTTAACCACATCTGACATAAAACTTCAGAGCAATACTTACCAGTGTTTTGTTAAGTACCTGGACACGAGAGCTCAGTCAAGATAGCCCCGAAAGACCATCACATGGGCTTTGATCGAATGTTCTGTCTGGTACGGGAAAGCCTATGCAAAGGCCAAGCCAAGTGAGTTCTTTGTAGTTGGTTTTCTGGTCATTGGATCCCTATGAAGAAAAAGAGGTGTGAACTTCCCATTAGATAATTCTGGAAGAGGCTGCCACAGAATGTGTATCCAGCAGATATTCAATACATGGGTCTTTTTTCCTTCCACATGTAGGATCCTCTGCTCCTCTCCTCCTGAGGATGGAAGAAAGAAAGAGGTTCACTCTGTCCAAAGGAGAGCTGGAGCTGAGGGTGCCCTGGGCTGGTCCCTCAGCCACAGCCAGAGTTCAGGAATCACCTTCTTTGTCACCCTCTGTTGTCTGGCCAATTCCCACCACAGATGGGAGGGAAACACCACCACCCTGGGAGTGACAGGGGATCCCAGCTACCTATTTTTCAGGGTCAGCCTGTGTACAGGCAGAGCAGATGTCTCTGGGTGACCACCACAGGGAAGGGTCTCCAGCCCACACCTGTGTCCTCTATGTAGTTGGACCACAGAGGTTAGGTGTGGTTTCAGAATGAAACAGATCAGAGTTTGAACTCGCTTCCCCCATTTACCAGCTGTGGTACCCAGAGCAAATTACCTGCCATTTCTCCATTAGCCAATTTGGGTCAATGTATCTGTATAATGTTGTATAATGTTGACGTAAGGAGGAAATGGGGGTAATAGAGGAAGAACTTTGTGTAGCGCCTGAAACTAAGAACTGCTGACTGTTACTGCTTCAACTTAAAGTTCTACCAGTTGAGAAACATTCCTTTAGCTTAAATCCTCCACACACGTATTTTAGGGCCACCCGACAGAGGGGCCTCATTATGTTACCATCACCTGGCATGAATCAATATTCCCGGTCAGTTTCCTACATGAAAAGAGTGAACTGGGCATGTGGGGAGGCCAGGGGTAAGGACAGAGATAGTAGAAGTAAATTATATTTCACAGAATTTCCCTAGCTCCAGATTCATATTTCTTAAGAAGAAAAAGTGGGTCACCTTGCCAGATGCTACTTCATTATTACCAACATGTGGTCCCATAGAAAGCCTCCCGTGCTGCTGTTAGGGCATGGGGTAGAAGGAGCTAGATTGTATACAGAAGAAAATTCAGTTCTATTCTAAAAAAGGAGAACCACAAAGCTGAGACTCAGGCCATCATTCTAAAAGGGAAAAAGAAAGAAAAAGAAGAGGAGGGAAGACAGAGACACGTGAAGGGCTCAGAAGAATTCCCTGACTTTTCACTTTCAACATCAAGGCAACTGGAGTACACAGAGGTTTCCTGAACAGGTCATATCTGAAACTAAAACTGTAGGTGTTGGTCTTAGAAAAGGCACAAAATTCTGTAGCTCGCAATGAGGGTTGCATCATGGTGACAAGTGCAAGGGGTCAAGTCATGCAACCTGGGTGTGACTATCATGTGGAGCACTGGCTGGTGGTGTGACCTGACCCTCAGCTCCTGCCTCTGTGAAATGGGAGCAATAAAAAAATGATAATAATACCACCCACCTCATAGGGCTCTTCTGGAAAGTAAGTGTGAATGTGTAAGTGAAGTATTAACCAAGTGCTTGACATCGAAGTACTCGATCAGTTTTTCTGTGGCCCTCAGCATCATCGTCCCTGTCATCATAATCACCTTCTTCTAAATCATGAAACAGGAAACAGTGGTATCCAAAATGGACTAGCAATGGAGAGTGGGGGTGCGAATATCCACAGCAAATCAGAGTTTACTCTGTTATTATTCCATGTAGACCTGCAGTTGGGAGTTGGTTAATTAAAGCTCAGATACCTTGAAACCAAACCTATTCAAAGGCATTGAATGGCTCTAGAAATAGAGCTGAAAAAATAATTTGCAGCTAGAAACAGAGACACTGCCCAGTAGAAGATCTTTTGATGAGTCAAACAACGCCAGGACATTGGCAAAGTCTCCACTAACAGAAGACAGCTGGTTCCAGGGCTCAGAACTCCAGACGGCCCGCAGGAAACTTTGATGGTTAAGGAGACGTGGTCTTGGGATCCTCAGCCAAGAAAAAGTGTGTTTTGTAAATAAATGCAAGAACCAAACCACACAGGGCAGGCAGCTACAGGCTTTCACGGGCATTAATTTTCCTTACTATCACGAATGTTTAAATGCTATAAACACACATAAGCGTGACAAATGGGAAAGCACAAAATGACCATTAGGATTATAATATATGTGTGAGAAAGCCATTGAAACACTTTTGCAAATAAAGGGCCATATAAATACTAAATAATTCTACTCATTATTATTATTAATAATGTGTCATCTGGCCAAAGCCATTCCTTAAGTACTTTATGTTCTCTGCTGGAATCAAGTCATTAATTCCATTTATATAGTTAATGGGGAAGCCCTGAGTCCAAATTAGGTTCCTGGGAAGGTGTATTAGAATTACAGGCAAGGGGAGATCCTTATCCCTTTTTCCCCCCTTAGCAAATGTGAGGTTGCCTTTACACCCAAAGCTTTTTTGCCCCTGAACTCTACTTGGATGAGACCCTGGAACAATACTATGGAAAGAAGTGGCTATGATAGTTCATGATGGTTTTGAGTCAGATGACCTATGGCTAGGACCTCAGCATAACCCTGGCCCATTAACAAGTCTCTTCCACAGCAGTCACATTCTAATTGGCCCCAGCAACCAGCTTTCTCTGTGTGTAGTGAAATAGGGCAGAGTGGGAGAATGCCCGATGATGTGCCCCTTTCAAACCCTGCAAGGCAGTTAGCCTATGACCCTTTTCCAAATGGGGATAGGAAAGCCAGGTGGATAAGACTGTGGGCTCTAGAGTCCATGGCACCCACTTCGTACCCCAGCTTACCAATATCTGAATCCTCATTGGTTAGTTTGCTTAATGTTTTCCAACCAAACTGCCTCATCCTTGAAAGAAAGACTAGCCTTGAAAACAGCTTAATAGTAAATACTTTTAGGTTTATCTGACTTATTTATATTTATTAGAAAAGGAAGGAAAGAAAGGGAAGGAGGAAGATGTGGAGAAGGAAGGGAGGTAGGGAGGGAGAGAGGGGGGAAGGGAAGTGGGAGGAAGGAAGGAAGGATGGATGGAAAGAAGGGAGGGAAGGAGGGAAGGAAGGAGGGGGAGGAAGGGAGGAGAGCAGGTAGGTAGAGAGAAAGGGCTCCCTAATAAGCCATAGCTTTGCCTGTCAGACCTGAGAGAAGACAGGCTAGAGGACCCTCCCGAGAGCCCAGGGTCTCTCCTCCCAGAGTCTGGCCTTACTCTCTATCACTGAAAGGCTCAAGAGCAAGAATGCTGTGAAACCCAGTGGAGCAGACACCTCCTAGGAGCCAGACTTGGGGGGCTGCTCGAGCAGCAGTGACAACTTTTGCTTTTTTAAAAAATTATTTTTATTAACATACAATGTATTATTTGCCCCAGGGGTACAGGTCTGTGAATCATCAGGCTTGTACATTTCACAGCACTCACCATATCACATACCCTCCCCAATGTCCATCACCCAACCACCCTCTCCCTAACCCCCCCACCCCGCAGCGACCCTCAGTTTGTTTTCTGAGATTAAGAGTCTCTTATGGTTTGTCTCCCTCCCGATCCCATCTTGTTCAACTTTTGCTTGAACAAAAGTTGGAGGGTGGTGGGGTCTGTGCTGTGTGCATGTTTAAAGATTACAAAGAGAGGGAGGTGTGAGTCTGTCTTGCAGCACTGTGGTCCCTGTAGAGGATGTTTTGGCTGAATCAATGTGTCCTTGCTCTGCAATTACCAGTCTAATTAGAGGGGGAGGTTACGGCTCAGATGACTTTCAGCCAGCTCTGGCTACATATATAAACAAATACATTGTTTGAATTGGAAACCTATTTGGCAACACATGAAGATCTCACCCTTTGGTTTCAGGGAGGTTATTTCAGGAACATGGAACTCTTGGAGGAGAGTCCACATCTCATTCCTGCAACTGATAAAAGTGAGCCCATAAGGGTTATTCAGTACTTTCTCTATCAATTGCTTCTAGATTATTCTATACCAGAGGCTTTACAAGCAGGGGATAAAAGTCATTATTTATCAACAACACTTTTTTTTTTTAAGATTTTTTATTTGTGTATTTGACAGAGAGAAAGAGAGAGAGAGATCGATCACAAGTAGGCAGAGAGGCAGGCAGAGGGGGAGGGGGAAGCAGGCTCCCTGCTGAGCAGAGAGCAGGATGTGGGGCTCAATCCTAGGACCTTGGGGTCATGACCTGAGCCGAAGGCAGAGGCTTAACCCACTGAGCCACCCAGGCGCCCCAACAACACATTTACAGAACCTTTTCAATGTGCCAGGTATAGAGAGAATACTTTATAAATAATTTTTCTCTTTTGCTTTTGAAATAACCCAATTTTTTAGGTGAGGAAACTGAGCTAACTGAAAAGCACCAAACTCGGGTTTGCACCTCTATTTATGCTACTGTACCCAGGGGACATCCACGCCCCTCCGCTGGAGGAAGTTGGCAGAAGACAGAGGCATGGATCATATCCATAGGGATGATGAAGGAGACAACTCCTGAATTGTGGATAGTGACACTAATGATAATGGTCATCCACGGATTCGGTAAGACTTGCCATATAATGGGAGATTTGTTAGAAAGTAGAAGGCCTGTGCCTTGCAGGCAGGTGCCTCTGGGCTCTGGGACTGGTCAGTGCTGGACTACCTGCTCCTTCCCACCAGGAGAGCTGGGCACAGGAGACAGGCCATCATGGACACATTATCTCAGTGACCGAGACATGACTTGCATTGCAGAAGAACTGGTAGTTTTGCCTGATGGCAAAGAGCAGGAATTTGGTTCTTCTGGAGGCCTTTTGATGAATAAATGGTGAGCGGCCCTGCTGTTTAGGGACGCTCCTGGTCTTCAGTCCTTCTCTTAGGAGCCTCCGTGCATCAGAGTCCAGGCTCACCAACATCAGAAATGCTGGCTGCATGTGTTCTGTTCATGGGCGATGGATAAAACATTTAACATGCTGACTCTGTAATACCCTCATGTATTTAAAATATAATTAAGGATTCGAGTGAAAAGATCCATTCTCACTTTTGTCTCTCCTTCTTCAAGTTTATACTCTTCTCCCTTAGATGACTACTTTTTAGTCTTTTTTTTTTTTTAAATGTGTCCCTCTGGGTATTAAAAAATGCAGCTAAAATATGCATAGGTATAGTCCCTTTTCCTTGCTTATGTAGAAGTGTGACACTGCTCTGTACCATTTGTTTTAGCATATCTTTTTTATTTCCAGAACTTGGAAAGATCTTACGTCCTTTTCATAGGCGCACGATGTGTCACAGGATGGGTAGATGGTAACTGACTCCATCAATTTCCTATAGGACACTCGGGTTGTTTATGATCTTTTGCTATTTCCAAGGATGCTGCAGGGAACAGCCTGTATGGACACTTTTCTGTGAATGTATAAAATGCACCATTTTAGATGTACTTTTGGATGTAGACTTTGCAGAAGTCAGCTGCTGTTCAGGACATAATGCCTTTTCCTTTAGGAAACTTTTGGGTATTCTGACAACCTGAGTCAGAACTTTAAAATTCATCCTTGAGAGTGCATTTGGTGGTATGTGATTTCTTCATCCTCTAGGAGACGAAGATCTTCATTTGAAGCTCCTGTCCAAGTCATCAGTATAGAGCTTGCCCATTTCTTGAAATTAAGAAGCCACATGAGCCACTTAATAATTCTCCTAGAGCCTGGCTCTTCCCATCACACGTCACCACTCAGACATCTTCAAGGGGGTGCTCAGTGACCGCAGTCTGGAAGCCAAGGCCTTCTGCTCTCAGACTCTAGTACACATTTCCACTGCTCCTGTGGCCACTCAGTGCTCCCCGCCCATCCATGCAGAGGCCTGGACTCTCCAGATACAAGCCTCTGCCTGCCCCCTCCACTCTCCACAATGCCTCATTCGTCCCCTCATCTGGCGCTCATTCACGCTGCTCTGTGTTCAGGGCACACACCTTCTCTCTTTCTGGCTACGTGATCTTCTGATGCAGGGATTTCTCTACCTTCTCCAGGTACTGCGGTTGCACCAGCAGCTAGAAGCAGCCTTGCACAAGGTCATTGTTCAGTAGAGAATTGCGGTGATGCTCAGCAGCTGCTCTCCGAGGTCCTGAGCTGTGGCTCCCCCACCTTGGCCCCGAGTGATTGTGGCAGTAACTTCCCTCTGTGATAACTTTTCATGGTTTCTGTGGCAGCACGAGTGTTTCTCCCCTTTTCAGAAAGAAGTGCTTCAAACAGCCAGTAAGCCCCACTGAGGCTGGGCAGCTCCATTTTCCTTCCTTCTGGAAAGCTGCCCACAAAAGTCCCTCATGAGGCCCTGCTAGTAAAGGATATTGTGCTGCAATTAATCTTTGAAAAGTTCTGGGTCAGAGTCCCCTGCCCTCCACCCTCTCAGCTTCTTTCTCTTTAGCCTTAGGAAAGACAAATTGGCAGGGGTAGTAGGGGTGGGGCACACCTGGGTGGCTCAGTTAGTTAAGCATCTGCCTTCGGCTTGGGTCATTGTCCTGGGGTCCTGGAATCGAGCCCCACCTCAGGATCCCTGCTTACTGGGAAGCCTGCTTCTCCCTCTCCCTCTCCCACTCCCTCTGCTTGTGTTCCTTCTCTTGCTGTGTCTCTGTCAAAGAAATAAATGAAATCTTGAAAAAAAGAAAGACAAAAGGGCTTTGCCCCCCACCCCCCAAGTGAACTCTCCCACCAACAAAAGACCTTTCCCTTCCTCTTAAGGTTGGAGAGAACTCAACATCTTTTTAGTTTTCAAACCCAGATGAAAGACATAGTGACAGTTTCTAATTCAGCTTCACAGGTTCCTATTTGCATGGAGAGACCTAGAAATCAGGTCTCGGATACCACTCTGTGGAACCTGCAGTTTTCTTTGTCAGAAATGCATGCTGTTCTAACCATAATGAAAAGAGGAAGCAACAAACTCCCTGCTCGTGTATCAATGTCCTCCAAGTGTGGCCCATGTGCTATGACACCAGGATCACCTGAGGGATCTTGCTGCACATTAAATGTTGAGAAACTTTGATCTGACTATTGGAGGTAATTAATGAAAAGCCCAGGAAAGCAAAAGGGACTAGGATTTGTGATCTACAAATTCTCCCCCACTTCCCAGACAGCTATGCTGGGTTATCCTAGCAGAGTTATATCAGTCATTTGTGCTAGAGAAACCAAGCTCCCCAAATCTGCCCAATCTATAAACTGTATAAACTGGGGTATATAATCTGGGATCTGGAATATATTAAAAACATGTCTGTTAAAACTTCAGTTGTTTTTTTTTTTTTTTTTTTTAGCTGTCAGGATTCTTCCTGTTGAAAGTATCGGAAATCTCATCTAAGTCTGTATTAAGAAAAAAAAATTAACTTCCATAAGTGAAAGTTTCAAGATTGAGGCATAGCTGTATCCTGAGACTCTGTTGGCTTTGCTTTTCTGAGTGTGGGCTTTACTCGGAGGCCAGGTCTTTCCCACCATGGTCTCCAGCTGTCCAGTCTGAGATGCTCCTAGCTCAGAAGGCAAAGGTTCTCCTCCACAGTAACTTTCTGGGGCTGAGAGGTCACTTCTGAATCAAACGCTCTCATCAGAGAGAGTTTATGCTCTCCCAACACACACACGCTGAGAACAGGGGAGAAATAGATTCTGGAAAGAAAATTCTTATTGTCATGATCAGAAATGGCGATGGATATTATACAGGCAGAACAATAGATTTCACTACAGTTCATACATTTAAAAAATCAACAGAGAAATTGATCAATAACCAGTAAAAGGCAATGGTAATTTTTATGTACCTTAAAGGTAATAGCGATTTCTTAAGAATCTGGAATTTGGAGTCAAAGGCCCAGATTCTTGCTATGAGCTCTAAGAACCTCTTGGTGCATTCCATTTTCTTGCCCAGAAGACAGAAGCAGTGCCTACTCTGAAGAGCTCCTCCTTTCAAAGCCGACCTGTTGCTTATAATTACTCACTGAGTGCCTGGGTTTCATCAGTCTGTAAACCCGTGCCGGCCAAGCCCACGGCTATCTTATTCAATGCTGTATTCCCAGTGCCCCCCCCCCCAAATACTTGACATACATTAGATGCTCAATAAATATTTAAAATATAAATTAAGCAAATTAATACATGGAACAAATAGAATTGGGGGAAAAGTCTATAAACCAGAGACCAGTTATTGGTCTTAATCTGTGGATACATAATAATAGAAAATCAGATTGCATGCAGAAGGGAATGTCAGGAAACTCCAATTCCAATCCTAGTTCTGCTATTAATTAGGGTCATGACCTTAGATAATCATCAAAGCTCTTAGAGCCTCAATTTCTTTTTCTTTCTTTTTTTTTTGCCTTTGAAATTTGTTTTTAGTTACATTATATTAGTCACCATACAGTGCATCACTTGTCTTTGATGTAGTGTTCCATGATTCATTGTATGCGTATAACACCCAATGCTCCATGCAATTCATGCCCTCCCTAATACCCATCACTGGGTTTCCCCATCCCCCACCCCTTCCCCTCCAAAACCCTCAGCTTGTTCCTCAGAGTCCATAGACTCTCATGGTTTGTCTCCCCCTCTGATTTTGCCCCCCTTCATTTTTCCCTTCCTTCTCCTAATGTCCTCCATGCTATTCCTTATGCTCCACAAATAAGTGAAACCATATGATAATTGACTTTCTCTGTTTGATTTATTCACTCAGCATAATCTCCTCCAGCTCCATTCACGTTGATGTAAAAGTTGGGTCCTTTCTGATGGTGGAGTAATACTCCATTGTATGTATGGACCACATCTTCTTCATCCATTCATCTGTTGAAGGGCATCTCAGCTCTTTCCACAGTTTGACTATTGTGGACATTGCTGCTATGAACATTTGGGTGTATATGGCCTTTCTTTTCACTTCATCTGTGTCTTTGGGGTAAATACCCAGTAGTGCAATTGCCGGGTCAGAGGGTAGCTCTATTTTTAATTTTTTGAGGAACTCCTACACTGTTTTCCAAAGTGTCTCTACCAACTTGTGTTTCCACCAACAGTGTAAGAAGGTTCTCCTTTCTCCACAACCTCTCCAACATTTGTTGTTTCTTGCCTTGTCAATTTTTGCCATTCTAACTGGTATAAGGTGGTATCTCAGTGTGGTTTTGATTTGAATTTCCCTGATGGAGCCTCAATTTTTGACTCTAAGTGCTGAAGGGGATGATTCCTAGTATTATTACACAGCAACTAAATTCTGTTAAGATATGTGATGAATCGGAGTATGATCTTATAACCATATATTAATATATAATATAATTATATAATATATAAGTATAAAATATGTATTAAAATATTAATATAAAATGATTGCTCTAGACTAGACTTATATAGATCGTGGGTATGAGTTCTGATCATGGAGATCACCATTTTCATCCTTCCTTCCTTTTCTTTCCATTCTTTCTTGTACTTGAATAATTATTAAACACTTGATCTGTGTGTTCTGGCTCTGTTGATGATTAAAAATTAATCTCATCAATCTACATCCTTGCCTTGATTAGGCACTCCCCACCTGGGCCCTGTAGGTTCTATCTTTGATGACAATCAAAGTCCAACCATCAAAGATCTACCATGTGTAATTCCATAAACTGATTAAGAGACATTATTTTCTGACCTTGATGTATTATGAAAATGACAGAGGCTAATCCCTCTTGAAGTATAATTTTCTGAGAATAGAACTTTGGTCTCAAAATGATAGCCAAGTCCACACTGGAGAGGGGCTTTCCAATCTCTTCTATTTTGTGACTTCCTCTTTCCAAAATGGATTAATTGGGAGGCACTTAGTTTCCCAATAGATTCCCTTGTCTTCAATCATAAATCAATGCTGTCCTTGCCAAATTGACTTTCCTGATGAGACTTTGGGAAAGAAATAACAAATCCTCTGACAATACACTTTATATCTTCCTATTACTTCAGATCTGCAGGTACTGTAGCTTTCACATGCTTGTTTATTAGTTCAATCCATTAAGAGAACAATGATCAAATATCAATACCCCAGGCAGAAACATGACAAGGGCAAGGAAATAGATGACTACTGGCACTCATTTGTAATATAATAAATAGTATTTCAACATGTTGCAAGCTTTTGACCTTAAGCAAGGGAAAGTTGATGACTTTAATAGAGTTTTCCTCACAAGCCTTTTCCTTTCTGCTTCAAAACTCCTGACTTTTTTTTTTTTTTCTAGATCCATAGTTCTTTTACAATTACATCTCCAGGTTTCAAAGCCAGGGCCCACTTGGAGAATGCTCAGTTGGTTGGATGGGCACCCCACAGCCTACTGTAAGCAGAGGCTCTCCCAGTTTGGACAAAGCAGAGTTGGGAACATGCTTCCTCTTACTGCAGAAAGCCTGCACCCGAGACTAGACTAGATTAAAGACTCATAAGACTCATAAGAAGCACTGCTTCGGCTCTGACACGGTAAGAATTTAGCTTAAAAAAATATATTTTTATGGGTGCCTGGTGGCTCAGTGGGTTTAGCCTCTGCCTTCGGCTCAGGTTATGATCTCAGGGTTCGGGGATTGAGCCCCGCATTGGGCTCTCTGCTCAGCGGGGAGCCTGCTTCCCTCTCTGTCTCTGCCTGCCTCTCTGCCTACTTGTAATCTCTCTCTCTCTCTGTCAAATAAATAAAATTTTATATATATGTGTGTGTGTGTGTGTGTGTGTGTGTGTGTATAAACTTTTACACACATACACACACACACTCTTAGATGCACAGCTTAAGAATTATGAGACTTCTAGTCATATAGAAGCCACTGCATCGATGGGAAATTTGGGGCACTAACTTCTCTAAGCTTCACTTTCTTCATCTGTAGGATATAAGTGACAATAATGTCACCTCCAAGGGTTGTGGTGAATAGTAAATGTCATTAAGCTTGTAAAGGGCTTAGCAGGGCTTGGCACATACCACATGCTCTGAAAGCAGTGGATATACATCTGTGGATGTTAGGGTTCTTTCTGTCCTCTTCACCCCAGCCTCTGTCACTGTGTAGCCAAAGAAATGCCTTTGGCTCTGGGGTAAATGGAACCAAAGGCAGGAGGAATCCTGCTGATTTACACAGAATAGGATCTGCGAGCATTTCCAGCCCTTCCCCAATCAGCCTGTCTGATAACCATCTTCTTGATACCCCTGATAGCTTCTTGTCACCCCTCTGGTCCAAACTCCTGCATTTGCTTGCTAACCTAATCTCCATTTCTATTATTTCGAGATCTTTTCCCTTTCCTTCTTCTGTGCTCAGAGTCCACTCAAAACCAACCAGTTTCCACATTTCTGATGTTCTATCAAGTCTCAGAAAAGAGCAGTCTTCAAAAATTCCTTACTTCATAAAAACTCATAAAAGGTGAGCCACGCAAAGAAATACCAAACTCACCAAATTAGAGGTATTGATCTCTTTGCCAGAATGTAAGGGAAAAAACATTCTTTTCAAATGGTCAATGAACCAAAATACATTGTGTTGGCAGAAAGATGTAGGGACTTTGTTTTGGGATGAAGAAATGAGAAAAGGTTGAGAAAATAAAAATTGTACCAGACATATAAATCATTAGTTCTATAAAAGCACAGATATTTGGGGGCAGCTGGGTGGCTCAGTGGGTTAAAGCCTCTGCCTTCAGCTTGGGTCATGATCCCAGAGTCCTGGGATCAAGCTCTGCATTGGGCTCTCTGCTAGGCGGGGAGCCTGCTTTCCCCTCTCTCTGTCTCTGCCTCTCTGTCTACTTGTGATCTCTGTCAAATAAATAAATAAATGAAATCTTTAAAAAAATAAAAATAAAATCTTAAAAAAAAAAGCACAAATATTTGACTCACTGTAAAGCAGTATGCCCTATCAGTTAGTGTCCTTTTGGAAAATATCCTTTGATTTTATTGGGAGAGGGCTGTTCTGTGTCATTTATAATATTGAGCACTATAGCATATTAGACAAATAGGGTGTTATAATAACACCTCACTTCAAGAATCATCATAAAAGACCTTGAGAGTTCAATTAATCCAACTTGCCATCTTTACATCCGACAGCCCCAAATGATTCCACCAATAACCTCATTGGTTTGGAAAGAGTAATCAGGAGTTTCAAAATGTGAAAATGCAAACAATTTTATGTCCCTTCCTTCCTTCATACCTTCCTTCCTTTCTTCCTTCCTACCTTCCTTCCCTCTCTCTCTTTCCCTCCCTTCCTTTCTTTCTTTCTTTCTTTCTTTCTTTCTTTCTTTCTTTCTTTCTTTCTTTCTTTCCTTCTTTCCTTCCTTCCTTCCTTCCTTCCCTCCTTCCTTCCTTCCTTCCTAAGAGGTATTGATTTTATTTGGAGAGAGAGTGCCTGGGCATGTGCATATGTGCATAAGGGGAGGGCAGAGAAGGAAAGGGAGAGAAGCAGATTCCCTGCAGAGTGTGGAGCCCCTGGTGCAGGGGAAGGGGGGAAGCACCATCCCACAGCCCTGAGATGACTGCGCCAGCTGAACCACCCCAGGCTCCTGCCCCGCTCTTTCTAAGTCTGTCAGTTGCAGTGCTAATGAAATTTTCAGTCAGACCTTTTTTAATCATGTGCTTTCCCTATAACCATTTCTTACTACTTAAAAGGGGTAGTCTTCATTTTCTCTTTTACATCTTCATTTGTATTTTATTATCTCCAAGATGATATTCTAGTTGGCAGTATGACAACAGGGGAAATGTAGCTTCCTCTTGTACCACTTAGGTTAGAAGGGAGAGTTACACTCTTCTTAAGGGAGCCTAAATGCTACTGTTACTCAAAGTGCTTGTCTCCATCCTCCCAGGAAGGCCAATCCAGTTACAGTAATTGGAAATAAACTGATTCAGATGTTTATGTGTTAAATTAAAATGTTGTCTTTGACTTGAGGTTAGAGCATCATAAGGGGCATGATCAGAATTCTCTGAAGCTGTCCTGGGTAAAGGAGGTATATTTATAAATAAGAGCTTGCAGGAGGAAAGGAGAAAGACCTGTGAGCTCTGAGCACAGTATTAATGTCATTCCAGCCCAGCCTTATACCTATACCTTATAGTCCTCCTGGCTACTGTCACTTAATTATGCCCATTTCAGAAAGCCTGGTTAGCATGCAGTTTATTGTCAATTATAAAATTTTTTTAAAGATTTTATTTATTTATTTGACAGAGAGAGAGAGATCACAGTAGGCAGAGACAGGCAGAGAGAGGGGGGGAAGCAGGCTCCCTGCTGATCAGAGAGCCCGATGTGGGACTCGATCCCAGAACCCTGAGATCATGACCTGAGCTGAAGGCAGAGGTTTAACCCACCGAACCACCCAGCCGCCCCCCACTTTTTTAAAAAAATATTTTATTTATTTATTTGACAGAGAGATCACAGTAGGCAGAGACAGGCAGAGAGAGAGGAGGATAAATTATAAAACATTTTAGTTTAATGCAATAATGCCTAGATATCTCTCAGGAGGTTTGGGGAAAACATGATCCAGGCAGGACTTTGAGGTAAAAAATCCTATCTTCTTTCTCCACATGAAGGCTGCTCGACATTCTTATCTAGCCTGTTCCCAACACAGGCTCAGGGAGACAATACTGATTCTGGTGGTTTCCTCAAGCTAATGCTCCTTCCACTATTGCCTGATGGGATGGCAGAACATCATGGCTTTTGGCATCGTGCTCTTATCTTGTTTCATAAGTTACCAAAATCAAGTAGAAAGAACCAAATCCATAGATAGCTATTTTAATTAATTAATTAGCTAATTAATTAATTTCCATATCATGATACAAACAAATTCCATATTCTGGGGAGGGAGTCCTAACCTCGCTTCATTAACCAGCTCTACCCTCCCTCCCTCCCGCTCTATATATGCACACACGAAAAAGGGAGAACCCTCTCAGAGGACTATGTCTTCATTGATCTCAGTGCACAAGTAATGTCAGCTTCCTGAAAACTTTACAAATGGACACAAATTCCTGAAACTGCTCTTGTGTTTTTCCATGCCTGATGTTCACAAGGCAGAGCTTGGACTATGTCTCCCCATCACAAATGATAATGTTCCCTCACTGCCTGTGAACTCCATAACCCAGGTCTTCCTTGATCAGAAACTGGGCCCATTTTCCTTTCTATTTTCCCGTCTTCTCTTCTTCTCCCACAGGGAAACAACCGTATAATCCAACTGGACTACTCACTGCTGGGGAACATTCCTCCCACCTTTGCAAAACTTTTTCTCATGGATTTCCTTTCCTCAGAAGGCGGGTTCCAATTCTAGTCTCAATTTCCTAGAAACCATCTCAGATAGCACCTTATCCTATAATACTTCCTATTCAACTCCCTTCCAAATATACGTGAACGCTTCTGGCTTTAAATGGTCACATGTTTTATAGTTTCTGAGGTATCAGATATCATCTCTACTTTTTTTTTAAAGGTTTTTTTTTTTTAAAGATTTTATTTATTTATTTGACAGACAGAGATCACAAGTAGGCAGAGGGGGGCGGGAAGCACCTCCCCACTGAGCGGAAAGCCTGATGCGGGGCTTGATCCCAGGACGCTGGGATCATGACCTGAGCCGAAGGCAGAGGCTTTAACCCACTGAGCCACCCAGGCTCCCCTTTTTAAAGGGGTTTATTTATTTATTTATTTATTTTAGAAAGAGTGTGAGGAGGGGGAGGGACAGAGCAGGAGGGAGAAGGAGAGGGAGAGAATATCAAGCAGACTCCAGGCTAAGCATGAGCCCCAAAGGGGGGCTCCATCCCAAGATCCTGAGATCATGACCTGAGCCAAAATCAAAAGTTTGTTACACAATCAACTGAGCCACTCAGGCGCCCCAGATCATGGTAAATTCTTAAATAGGATGCATGTAATTCCAAAAAAGAATGAGAAGGTTCTCCATAATCTGACATGAAATGTTACCTAGAATGTAGGGAATGATCTCCAAGATATATTTCTGCCTGAATAAAGCAAGATACAGATCAAAGCTTCTATATTTAAAAGTAAATAAAAGGAAACATGCATTTGTATACATTTTTTGATTTTCCATAAAATATATTTGGAAGGAAACAAAAGAAAATGATAAAGCTATTTGCCTTTGAGAAGGAGATGGGGAGGCTGGGATACTGGGATTAGGAAGAATGTTTTTAAGGAACTGTATATATTTGTGTACCTTTTGAAACTTGAACTATGGGGTTGAAATACCTATCTGAAGAAATACATAAGATTATAATTAAATAAATCTTTTGTTTTCATCCCTCTTTTAGAAAAATGCTTCTCTAAGTGGGTCCTACCGTGATGTCTCAGATGAGTGCATCAAATGCAAGAGCAAAGAGAGGCTTTTGATATTCTTAGCCAGCTCAGTAGAAAGAGAAAAGGGTTCACTCTTGGGAGCTTGCAGAGTTTTAACTTCACTGCAGCTTAGAGTCCTGAAACTGTGCCTTCCCAGAAAACATCCCCAGGGAGCCCTCATCTCAAACTTGGCCTGGATTTCCCAGTTCTGGCCTCAGTCAGAGATGGTCACTGTTTGCTTTAATCATCAGGTGAGCCAGATTTCTGTGTCTGCCATGAATGAATATAGTAATTGGTGAGATTTAGGTCTTGTATTGGAAGTCTCGGAGAAGTTGAGAAAGCAGCATTCTTGCTTTTTGTCTTGGGGTGGATTTGGAGAAATGCCCTTCAAGTTTTCCCTTTCTCTTAGGGAAGGTTCCTTTGTACCTTAGCCTGGATTCTGCTATCTTGAAGGGTCTGATGTGAACATGTGCAAATTAGCAGGGCCCAGGTAAGCAGAGAAGGTCAACAGGAAGTTTGAAGAAAATAAGAAAAAAGTTTCTGCATCACCCATTAGGGCTAATTTATATGGCTTCAAAAACCACCCCCCACCTCATTCTCAGCTCCTCACTGTTTAAAAATCCATAGCACATTTCTGAAAAGAAGTAACTACAACATTGACAGTCAACATAAAATTTTAAGAATGCCTTAATAAAAAAAAAAAAAAGAAAGAAAAAGAAGGATGGTCCTCTTTGGAATTTGCCTGAATGAGCTTCCTTTATGCATTGGGAACCAGCAAAGCAACTAATCAGAAAGTGTGTCAGTGTGTTTAGACATATTCCCATTGACGCATTTTCATAAGTTGTTTTGATTTCAAAAGAGATCATGTTTTGACTTGAATTACAGCCTTGATCTTTGTTAACATGGAGTGAACAGAATTGGAGGGGTGTGGAGAAGGAAAAAAAGTGAAAGTAAATATTTTGTGGCAAGGCCTGAAAAACACAAATAAGACATCAACAGTCTTAATTATGTCAGCAAATTGACAAAACTCAGATCTCTTTAAGAGCTGTCAGGATGGTCTCTGCCTGCTCTCCCGATGGGACATGTTTTCAAATCCATTAACTTCCCTTACTAGGAAGGAATTGCTTTGTCCCAGATATGGAAGCCCTACACTCCCTGTGGATGTGAAACTGTTCATGATTTTGACTTCAGAGTCTCTCTGTTATAAATCCTCCAGACTGAATATGAAGCAGAGAACCATTTAAAAGGGCTAATTTTATGCCCATCTTAACATTTTCAGGGTAGCTATGGCTATTTTGTCCCATATAATCATAGCCGCTTCACGACCAATGCTAGTAGAGACTCTATGGTATAGGGACAGTTTAGACTTAAATCTGTACCTCAGAACATTCGAGGCATTTAGGGGGGGTGACTGATAGTGGCCCACTACAGTATTTAAAGCCAATAACAGAGCACATAATAGTAGAAATAATTACAGTTAACGTGTATCAAGAATTCAATGTATGCCAAGTGCTGTGCACCAGCATTTACACAGAATATTTTTTACATCATCCCTGCGGCCCTAAGAAATAAATACTAAGTTTGTCACTAGAATAAAAATCTTTATTTTAACTGGAACTGAAGCTCTCAAATTTCAAATCCTTCTCTTCAAAAATGTCTTTATCAAAAACACTGACAAATCCTTCCAAGGGGCTACCCCCAGGCAGTTGCCAGAAATAACTGATCCAAAGCATTGCCTCCTCAGGCTGAAAAAAGTAAGAAAGCACCACTTTGGGGTGCTCAAAGGGGACCCAGTCTCAATATGTCTGCCTGCAGTCTCTTAGAGGTTTATGCCTGAACTCGTAATAGGGCGATATCTGATCAGAGAGCTCCTAATCCATTGTAGGAGGGTGGTCAATGAAGAAATGAAGTTTTCTGGATTATTAGAACTAGGTAGCTGTTGCCTGCCATGTCTCTGGTTCTTTACAAATGGCTGACCTATACATTAACTGCCCTATGATGACCAATAATAAGAGATTCAGATTATAAAATCTATTTCCAGGCAGGGACCCTGCATTGCTTGATGAATATCACCACTAGCCATGATCTTTCTGATTTGTAGCTCAGACCAACAGAGGTTGGCCCATTGGGTTCTGGTGACCTTGGTGAACTTATTTTTCCAGCTCTCACTTGATAATGCTTTCATGTTACTGAGATCTTTCATATTCTCGGATCCCAAAATGGCAGACCAAGCCCATAATCCTACATCCCTTACCAGTGGAATTGCTGGTAACCCTTTGAGAAACTATCAGACTGGTTTCCACACAGTAGCACTATGTTACTTACTCCCCCAGCACTGTATGAGGATTTCTCCACAACTTTGCTAACACTTAGTATTTTTCTCTTTGATCCTAGTCATCCTAGGGTATGAAGCATTACTTCATTGTGGTTTTTGATTTCCATTTACTGATGTGGAGCATATTTTCATGTGTTTATTGGCCATTTGGAGAAATGTCTATTCTATTCTGATCCTTTGCCCATTTTTTTTTCTTTTTTAAAGATTTTATCTATTTATTTGACAGAGAGAGATCACAAGTAGGCAGAGAGGCAGGCAGAGAGAGAGGGGGAAGGAGGCTCCCTGCTGAGCAGAGAGCCCGATGTGGGGCTCGATCCCAGGACCCTGAGATCATGACCTGAGCCGAAGGCAGAGGCTTAACCCACTGAGCCACCCAGGTGCGCCTCCTTTGCCCATTTTTAAACTGAGTTTTCTTTCTTTCTTCCTCATCTTCCTCACCACCACCCCGCTTTTTTAAAAACCATTGATTTGCATGTATAATCTAGCTACAAATTCCTTCTCAGATATAGGATTGCAAATATTTTCTCCCATTCTGTGGGCTGTGTTTGCACTTTCTTGATGACATCTTTTGCAGTACAAACATTTTTAATTTTGATAACATCTAATCTATCTATTTTCCTTTTGTTGCTCATGATTTTAACATCATATCTAAGAATTCTCTGCCAAATCGAAGGTTATGATGATTTACCTCTTTATTTTCTTCTAATGGTTTTATAGCTTTTGCTACTGCATTTGGGTCATTGATCCATTTTGAGTAAATTTCAAAATTTCAAAAACAGAGAATGTTTTTTTCCTGAGTTCTGAGTAAGTCCCTATGCTTTTGTAAACATCAGATGCTATATTTTCCTTTGAACACTGGAGGAGTGGATAAAATGCTGATTCCTGAAGTACTGGAGCTCAGTTAGGACTTCTAGAAAAGGTAAATTATATCAACAATGGTATCCATCACATAAGGTTATTTTTTCTTCAGAGAATGAGTGATGGGCATGAAGAATATGAGCCACTTTTAAATCCATGGCAGTGTTTTACCATCTATCTATCCTTCACTCTGTTATTTGTATTTATTTTGAAATACACTGGCAACTACTTCACTACTAAATTCAGCATAATGGGTGTACATGATAGGGTGAAGAGCTATAATTATGTTTCTTCAAAGTACAGTCCAAGATACAAGATCATTTTAGCATTTTATTATGAGGTTTTATTTATTATTTTTCAAGCAAGTCTGAGTTTGATAAATTATGTAGTAGGAGCTGGATAACCAATCTAGCACACCATGCACCTAAACTGAATATGATTCCAATAAATGTATTTCTTTGATAAATGACTTATGCCTGTATGATTTATCAAGTTAATGTGGAATAGCTCTAGAACAGCAAGGTAGTAGTCCTATTCCACAATTTTTTAGATTTTATACTGTAGGTTGAGCGGAGGGATGGAGGGGGAGTACATTTCCCTTCCAAGAAGAGGTTAAGGGAAATAAATGGGTTTATTTTAAGTCAATAGTGTGTGTTTCAAATAGTTGAACTAAAAACCAGGAAATGCAATAAAAACACAAGAATTTTGCTTACGCCTACAGTTGTGCAAATTAACTCTCTAATGAAGAACTGGAAAGAAGTCTTTAGAGTTAACTGATTTCATTAAACTATAAGATATGCAAAAAATTTCTCACATCATAAACTCATTCCCAAGGGGTCCAGAGTCAGCTTGGAGTATAAAAGCATCTGCACAGGTTAAGTCTACATAGACTTTGGTGGGGTTTGGAAAGTAGGAAATATTAAACCTGAAAATTTTACTGACTAATGTATCTGAAAACCAAAACACAAGTTATATTTAGGTGGCTAAATGTAAATCCAATGCTGGACTAGATATATAGAGGGGTAGGGAGTCAAGGGAGAGATGGGGTCAAGATTGACATCTGGGTTTCTAGTTTGCCAACTGGATTGTGGTACAGTTCCTCAAGATATGGAAGAGGACCTGTTTGGGGGCAAATGACCATGCCTTTAATAAATGCTTATTAAAATAAACATTTTAAACATTTAAGTAGAAATGCTTAACAAGGTGATATGCAATCTGGAATGTGGAAGATTTTTTTAAATTTTTTCCCCCCAATCTTTAAAATGTACTTAGGAAAAGGGAAAGCAGGAGAAGACTTAGGAGAAGCAGCTAGAAAGTAGAAGAAAAACCAAGAGGCAGTGGGAAAACAGAAGCCAAAGAAGCTGATGCAAGGAGGGAATTCTCAGTAGCGTCAAATGGGGCTGAGAGGTCAAGCCCAATGTGGACCCAGATTTTCTCACCAGATGTAAAGAGAAAGTCATTGTTTGATCTTAGTAAGAGCAGTTTTGGTGAAGCAGTACATGTCCAAACGAGACTAGGAGTAAACTTCGTATTGAATAGTAGATGAAGAAGTGAAGATGGTGGGATGTCTAATTGTTAACCGTCAATACCACTACTCAAGATAGGGGAGATGTAGAGGTTGAGTCCTCTTTCGAGATCATTGATTTGAAGTAAAGAAAACTGATCAGTAGCTGGAGGAGAACATATGATTCAAATAAGTTATTTTAAATTTTATTTGTTCTAAAGTTAAAAATAATTTTAATATGTTTGAAAGTTACTCTGAAATGTCGGGTAGAAAAGGAGAGGGAGGGGGTACTTAACAGCTTAAGGTTTTACTAAGGCAAGAGGTGATGGGATTCCAAGTGCAGGAAATGAGGATAAATATTGCACAAAGGAATAATATTTTTTCATGTGTTCTTTAAAATTTTGTGTTATATATGTGTATTACCTATCTAAAATATCGTAAAAATGAATAATATGAAAATTTGAAAGAATGATAAGGATCATCTCAATTGACATAATGACAATGAGTAAAAAGAATTCTTCAGGGTAAAGGCAATCCAAGGAAAAATACATAAAGAGATGGTTCTTAAAAGATGGGAGTTAAGGGACAAGTTGCCTCTCTGATGAGGTAGAACAGATGGGTCTCACCTTCCAAGGTCAGGAGATTCTACAGTATCCAGATGATGGCTAAGCAAGGTAGACTATATTATATAGAATTTTTTCTAAAATTTGTTTCTAGAGGAATTGGAGAGTTGAAATCATGGAAACTTGTAGAGTAGTGGACTAAAAGTGTGGGCTTTGTGTCACACAGAACAGGATGTTTAACAAAGCATCTGGGATTTTGATCTAAAATAAGACAATGTCCAAGAGTGTTATATAGATTCCCTCCCCTGGGTTGTGAACTGGACTTAATTGACTCAATTCTAACTAATAAAATGTGGCAAAATGATGGGATATCCTAAGATTTATTTACAAAAAGAATATGGCTTCTGTTTTTCCTAACATCTCCCTGCCTCCTTCCCCTATTTCTCTCTTTTTCTCTCTCCTTATCTTAGCACTGAGGTAGAAAGCTGCCATGTTGTGAGTAATCCTATGGAAAGGCCCATGTGGAAAGGATCTGTTGCCTATGGCATCAACCAGCAAGGACCCGAGGCTTGCCAAAGGCACAGGAATGATTTTGGGAGATGTTCCTCCCTGATTGAACCTTAAGATGGCTGCTGCCCTAGCTGACAGCTAGATCGCTTATAAGAGACCTTGAAGAAGAAGCACCCAGATTCTGAAAGTGAAATAATAAATGTTTGCTGTTTTAAAATGATACGTTTTTTAAACCATTGGGACTACATCAAAATAAAAACTTTCTGCATAGCAAAGTAATCAAGAAAACTAAAACACAACCTTCTGAATGAGAAAAGATATTTGCAAATTATATAACTGATAAATGGTTAGTATCCAAAATATACAAAAAACTGACAAAACTTGATACCCCAAAACCAAATAATCCAGTTAAAAATGGCAGAAAACATTTTTCCAAAGAAATGACATGGACATTTCTCCAAAGAAGACATACAGATGGCCAACAGACACATGAAAAGATGCTCAATATCACTCATCATCAGAGAAACACAAAAACTACAATGAGATATCACTTTATACCTATGAGAATGGTTAAAATGACAAATATAGGAAACAACAGGTGTTAGTGGGCATATAGGGAAAAAGGAACCCTTTTGCACTGTTGGTGGGAATGCACATTGGCATAGCTGTTGTGGGAAACAGTGTAGAGATTCTTCAAAATAGAATTACCCTACAATCCAGGGTTCACACCAATGGGTATTTATCCCCAAAATACAAAAACACTAATTTAAAGGGATACAGGTACTCCTATGTTTATAACAGCATTATTTACAATAGCCAAATTATGGGAGCAGCCCAAGTGTCCATCAATAGAAAAATGGGTAAAGATGTTTATCTTACACACACACACACACACACAGGAATATAATTCAGCCACAAAAAGGAATGAAATTTTGCCATCTGCAACAACATGGATAGAGCTAGAGAGTAAAATGTTGAGTGAATTAAGTCAGTCAGAGAAAGACAAATACCATATGATCTCACTCATATGTGGAATTTAAGAAACAAAACAGACAAGCAAAGGAAAAAAAGGACAAACCAAGAAAAAATTAACTATAGAGAACAAACTCAGGGTTACCAGAGGGGAGGTGGGTTGCGGGGGATGGGGGAAGTAGAGGATGAAGTTTAGAAAGTACATTTATGACGGGGAAAAGAAAATGATTAAAAAAATGGAATGGCAAATTTCAGAGTAATCTGTCACGCAGCAACAGAAAATTAATATATTTAAGAAACTATGAATAAAGAACAACTGAAGGAATAAGGGTGCGTTAATGTGGGGTAGTGCAGACAAGCCTGTCATCAAGGACGGCCACGAGACATAACACGCTGGCATTTTTGGTGCTCATGTAGAACCAATGTCAGTGACTATACACAAAGACATTACAGATGTCCCAGGTAAAGCTTAGCAAGCTGAATATTTGTTAAAACAGTGTTTCTCAACTCTGCTTACAAATTAAAGTCACCTCAGGAATCTTGAAAGAATAATACTGATAGTGGGACTTTACCACAAAGCCAGAGAATAAGAATTTCTATGTATTGGTTATGGACATTGACCATTATTAAAAACTCTCAAATGATAGCAATGGGTAGCCTGTTTTGAAAAAGAACCCCTGAGCTAGCCAATTATATCCTTTTACTGAGATTCTCACATATTTTTATCCATTTCCATAATTTTATAAGAAACCGCGGCAATACCTAATTTTCGACAATTTGCGTTTATCATTGTGATTCATCCTCTTTGCAGTCTCTTGTCCCTGTACTTCCACTAACCAGATGAGATCTTGAATAGCAATTTAATTTCTTTGGTCTCAGTATCTTTATTAATAAAATGAACATGTAGACTAAATTATATCTCTAAAATGCCAACTGTATTAATTTTCTATGCTGCCATAAGTCACCACAAACTTAGTAGCTTAAAGCAATCAAACTTACCATCTCATAGTTCTGGAATCCAGAAGTCTGATCCAGCACTCACCTGGCTAATATCAAGATGTTGGCAGGAATGCATTCCTCTCTGGAGGCTCGATGGGAGATTCTATTTCCTTGATCATTTAGGGGTTGGCAGAATTCAGTTCTACGCACTTGTAGGACTAAGGTCTCTGTTTCCTTGCTGGCTGTCAGTTGGGGGCTGCCTTTAGTTCCTAGAGACTCCTCTGGTCCTTGCACATAGCTCTCTAGTCTCAGAATCAGCAAAGGAACGTGGAATCTTTCACTACTGTCTTCAGATCTACCTTCCATCTTTGTATCTCTGACTGCATTGGAGAAGCATTCTCCACTTTTGATGACTCATGTGATTAGATTGGTCTCATTTGGATAATCTGGATAAGCTCCCCATCTCAAGGTCAGATGCTAATTTCTCTGCAAAGTTTCTTTTGCCATGTAAGGTAACATTAATAGGTTCTGGGAATTAGGGTGTGGATATCTGTGGGGCCATTATTCTGCCTTTCACACCTTGTGTATCTATCTAAGACCCTTGGATTAGTAGCACCATCTAAGGCGGAAGGCAAGGGCCCATCATCTTCACTTGGGGACTTCCTTTTAATGCCACATGCTTACACCCCAGGAAATCCTAATGTGCTGCCCTATCTCTGCTATACCAACTATACAGCAGAAACTACAGAAAATCAAAACTTTCTATAAATCAGGAACTGCAATCTATTTTTAATCCTTCAGTAATAACTGCTATAAATTTGCACACAGTGAGTACTCAAGTGAGAATGTTATCAGTCGTCTAAGACAAGTTTCCAGAGATGACAGATGACAGATGGATTCATTTATTAGTATGGTGTAGTGATTAAGTCATTGGACTTTCAAGTTAGACAAACTAAGTTTTAATTTTCACTGTGTCATTCACAAACCATGTGTTTTAGGACAAATCATGCCTTAGGCAAGTACTCTTCTAAGTCTTGGTTTCCTGATGTGTAAAACAAGGTTGATGATAATCCTTGCAGGGTATGTAAGGAGTGAATAAGAGAGCTGGTATAAAGTAAACAGCACATAGCCTGGCACAGCATCAGCACCTCATTGCCACCCAAAAAATGTGTCTTAGGTACACTGGGCTAACGATGCAGGTGGCTGTGAGAATATGTCAGATGGTAACATCATGCTCATGAACTGTATATTCAATAATTCTGTATTCTGTGGTTGAGAAGAGGAAGAATTTCCTTTCTCCCAGGGCCTGGAAATCTTCATGTAGGCAAAGCCTTGAAGACTGAATAGAGACAGATGGACATGGGTGCCTTCTTGCTTTGATGAAAATGTGTGTTGATTTTGCCAATCATGTGAATGGAACTGCTTGTCCACAGATTCAGTTTTCCCCATTTGCTAGGAGAAATAAAAGGACTTACCACCCTACAGTATACTAGGATCAGCCTCATGGGTAACACAGTGTTCCAACAAACGGCAGCACTTCCCCCCGCCTGCTCTTCCCTCAGCCTGAGATACTCTCTCCCCTTCTTAAGGAGTCAAGGCCAATACTATATTCTCTTGTAGCTTTTCTGATTCTCCCAGGCAAAATTACCTTCTCCCTAATCTGTGCTTTCATCATGCACTGTACAAATTTTTATTATTGTGTTAATCACACTACAATTACTTATGCATTTGTGACTCCTTCTCTACCTGCTCTTCAGAAAGGATGCCTTCTTGCTGACGTTTTATCTTGTTTACTCAAAGCACTCCCTTGGGTGGTTCTTCATACTCACAGCTTTCTCAGGAGAAGATGACTGTGGTATTGTGGGAAATACATTGAGCAAAATAAATAGATTTTTGTGGGTGGAAAACACCATACTCTTGAAAATACAGAGCAATATTGAGAATATGTCCTGCATTTGGACTCGAACCTAATTAGAGAAATGTGGAGGAAGTGGAGGACCATGTGATGTTGTCTGGCGGCCTGGGGGATAGGCTAGACTCTGTCCCATGCAGTGGGCTGTGTGCTACCTTCCCTCCCCTCCCCAGTGCTATCCTGTGGCCTGTCCGGTGGCAGGGTGTCATGTTTTGCCCATGATTTTAAAGCATGGTCAGAGTCAGCATGGTCATAGGAAATCAGTTATCACACTAAAATAGTATCAGTTGCTTTCATTTATTGGGCAATTTACTAAATACCAGGCACTGTGTTAAGTGTTTAGCTACATTGTCTCATTTGTTCCCCCAAAACAAATATGAGAGGTACCTATTATTATGCCCATTGCATGGCTCAGGAGAACAAAGTGATTTTTTTTTTTTAAAGATTTTATTTATTTATTTGACAGACAGAGATCACAGGTAGACAGAGAGGCAGGCAGAGAGAGAGAGAGGGAAGCAGGCTCCCCGCTGAGCAGAGAGCCCGATGTGGGACTCGATCCCAGGACCCTGAGATCATGACCTGAGCCGAAGGCAGCGGCTTAACCCACTGAGCCACCCAGGCGCCCCAAAGTGATTTTTCTTAAGATGTTGTGGGTGACCTGCAGATCTGAATGTCAATGCATCATCACACACATTCCTGTGTCTGAAATAATCTGGTGTCATTGACTTGTTTGGAGACATAAAGGCAGGTACCAGAAATATCTATTAGGGGTGCTGTCAATGGACACGACATGGTCAACAGTTATCAGTAGATGAGAACTCACCTGTGAGAAAGGCCATCAGACCTCCTACCACTCACTCCTGACTCACTCAAACTGACTTCCATGGTGCCTAGAGGAGGTGTCACCGATCACATTACTTCGCAGAGAAGTATCCCTGGATCTCCAGATGAGGCATGCAGATTCTGCTGAAGATGGGCCACGTAGGAAAGAACTTTCTCCTCTGGGTGGAGCTGTCAGTGGCTCCAAGACCCCACACTCTTCTACTCACCCTGGAGGAGGAGGCTCAGCTATTAATTTCATTGTGAGGACCAAGAATAAATCCATTCACATGGTCAAGAGAGGGAACATGAGTCAGATACCTAGATATGACTTTCTCTAGGCAGATACAGAAAGTGAGAGGTCTCTGTACCCACCGGGAGGGCACAAGTCTGGGGAAGAGCCTTGATCCTCTGAATAGCCAGCGGACTTAGACACTAGTTTAAATTGTTGTCAGTGAGTGATTTTCTTACTGCTGGTCACTGTGAGCTAGCTTGGCTCCCTTTCCTGATACAACAAACTTAGAATCAAATTCAAATGCCTCAAGTCTTGGAAAATGTCTTGTATGGTCTTTCCCTCCCACGGTCTACTTTTCCAGCCTTATTTTCTGCCTGTTAACCTGGACCCTACACAATGACAAGGAGAAACATGATGTGCTGGGTCACAATAGAATTCCCGAGGGCAGAATGCTGGTCCAGTGGTTACTACCATTTTCCTCACCTGAGAAACTTCTACAGCAAGAAGGAAAATTAAAGCCAAGATTAGGAATAAATGAGAGATTTAAATTCGGAGAAATAAGGAATAAAGCAGATCTTTTAACCAAAGGAACAAAGCAGATAAGAAGCTTAGATAAATATAGCGAAGACCAGATCTGGGTGGCTAGTGATGAGGTGTCTGTACCCCAGCAGTCTGAGGACTCAGCTCTTCATACCTCCCTCAGCTTTCTGGAGGCCAGCATCCAGTTCAGCATTCTTTCACACTTTTTTTTCTCAATGAAGAGTATTTAAAAAAAGATTCTTTATCAGAGAGAGAGAGAGCATGAGCACAAGTAGGGGGAGCTGCAGGCAGAGGGGGAACAGGCTCCCTGTTGAGCAGGAAGCCCCATGCGTCCCCAGGACCCTATGATCATGACCTGAGCCGAAGGCAGATGCTTAATGGACTGAGCCATCCCCACACTTTTTTTTTTTTTTAAGATTTTATTTATTTATTTGACAGACAGAGATCACAAGGAGGCAGAGAGGCAGGCAGAGAGAGGAGGAAGCAGGCTCCCTGCTGAGCACAGAGCCTCATTCGGGGCTCGATCCCAGGACCCAGGGATCATGACCTGAGCCGAAGGCAGAGGCTTTAACCCACTGAGCCACCCAGATGCCCCCCCCCCACTTTTTTTTAAAATGTGATTCAGTATATCTGGAATTTTTTTCTTCTATTCAACCTTTCTGGGCTCACCTAGAGTTCTATTGCCTTTGTCAAGAATTCTCAAATTACAACAGACTCTGTTAATCTTATGTCATCTAAATCGATTCAAAGTGTTTTGAGGGCAGAGTTTATATGTGGCAAACACAATTCATTTCCTCCATGGGAATGGTTTCTCTAGGCTTGGACTTAAAACTGGCTCAGTGTTATTTCTGCTGTGTTCTATTGGCCAAAGCAGTTATAAGGCCATCTTAGATTTAAGGGGAGAAGAAACAGACCCAATTCTTGAAGGCAGATGCTGAAAAGTCACATTGCAAAGGGATGAAGGAAGGGTAGACTACTGGAGCCATTTTTTTCTTTTCTTTAAACAATTTTTTTTATTTGAACTTATTTAAATTCAATTAGTTAACATATAGTGTATCATTAGTTTCAGATGTGGGGTTCAATAATTCATCAGTTGCATATAACACCCAATGCTCATTACATCACATGCCCTCTCTTTTATGCCTATCACCCACTTACCCTATCCCCTCACCCACCTCCCCTCGATCAACCCTCAGTTTGTTTCCTATAGCTAAGTGTCTCTTATGGTTTGTCTCCCTTTCTGGTTTCATCTTATTTTATTTTTCCCTCCCTTCCCCTATGATCCTCTGTTTCGTTTCTTAAATTCCACAAATGCATGAAATCATATGATAATTGTCTTTCTCTGATGACTTATTTCACTTAGTATAATACCCTCCAGATCTGTCCATGTCTATGTAATGGTAAGATTCATCCATTTTGATGGCTTAGTAATATTCCATTGTATATGTGTATACACCCCCCCCCCACATCTTCTTTATCTATTCATCTGTTGGTGGGCATCTGGGCTCTTTCCATAGTATGGCTATTGTGGACATTGCTGCTATAAATATTGGGGTTCAGGTACCCCTTTGGGTCACAATGTTTATATCTTTTGGGTAAATATCTAGTAGTGCAATTGCTGGGTCATAGAGTATATCTATTTTTAACTTCTTGAGAAACCTTCATACTATTTTCCAGAATGGCTGTACCAGCTTGCATTCCCACCAACAGTGTAATAGGGCTCCCCTTTTGGAGCCATTTTTTTTTTTCCAACCATCTTACTACATCACAATTAATCTATTATCATGATGATTTATTCAACTTATATTGATTGTCATTTATGGGCCGGGTGGTGATCTAGATGACATAGGTGGTATTGGAGAAAAGGAATCAGCAAATTGTCACATTTTTGTCCTTGGCAGACTTACAATATATTCATGATATAATTACTAATATTTATTGAATAATTGCCTATTGCCAGGCATTATGCTAAGTACTTTGTACATATTAACTTTTAAGATATTCACAACATTATATTATCTCCATTTTGTGGTCAATGAAACTGAGACACAGAGAAGTTAAATTACATGCTGAAGGTCACACAACTGTAAGTAGCAGCTAGATTTAATCCTAGGCAAACTAACTCAAGTGATTAAGCATTAACTGCTACACTATACTGCCTATCAGAACTCTAAGCATTGATAGAACCAGGCACAGCGGGCAATGGGAAGATTTCATAAAAGAGGTCATATTGAGCCAAAGTTTGACAGAAGAGTGGAAGTCCACCAGGCACAGGATAGCACATACCCATGATTCTTGCCCATTTATATATTGATTAAACTATTAATTAATGAAGTTACTGTCAATAAGCATGTGGCTCTGAGTTAGTGATGAGTCTTGGCTATAAGAGGCATACATCCAAATCAAGCTGAATTGAGGGACACAGAGGAAGTGAACATTTTCTCTTGGCTCAGTTATGGCAGGGTCCACAGACCACAACAACATGATGAACAAAAGCTCTCTGTCTTTGCGTTGTTTTCTTCTGTGATGGCTTCACTCTTAGCTAGGTTCTTGCCACATCTGTAAAAAACTGACCAACAGGTACCCCAGGAGTTCATCTTCATGAGAGTAGCTATCCGGAAGAGAGACCACTGTGGCAGAAGCAGTGGTCGGCAAGGGCCACATCGTTTCCTCTTCCTGAGAATCCTCTTTTGTAGTTGACTTGAGGTCAAATGGTTCAATTCTGGCCAAGAAAAGATGAGTAGGAGGGATTTACAAAACACTTCAAGACCTTGATTTTGTAAACAACTCCACATTTTTACTGCTTCCTCTTTCCTTTGTCATGGTGCCTCATGTCAGGGACCTCACGTTTCAGATGGAGAAGTTACAATGTAGTGGAGGACAGCCCAGCCTGAATTAAGCATTGTATGAAGAAGAAATAAAACTTTATTAATTTGTTGGTATGTCAGGTTTTATTTGTTTTTACAGTATGACCTAGCCTATCCAGATTAACACAAACACCACTTTTCTAATGTTCCCATTTCCATTCTTGGTCTGCTCACTTGTCTCTTGTACCCATCTTTAGAATAGCTCCAGCAAAGCTAATCAAATGTGAGAAGGAAGCATTCCTTGTATAGTCTGAAATGGGAAAAAACAAAAGTTGTGCTGTATTTTTTCCATGGCCATTTCTGATCTTTCAGGAGATAAATTACTATATATCATGGCCACTTTCCTGAATCCTTGATAAAACACAACCTCACACACCCACCAAGAACCACAAGAATAATCATTCTTAAAATGGAGATTTGGTCACTTTGCTACAGCTTAATTGGGAAATTTTTAGTTCAGTAACCAAAAGATCTTTAAAAGATTTTTATTGACTTGAGAGAGAGAGAGAGAGAAAACAGAGGGAGGGACAGAGGGAGAAGGAGAGGGAAAGAATCCTTAAGTAGATTCCACACTGTGTGCAGAGCCCAGTGTGGGCTCTATCATATGACCCAGAGATCATGATCTGAGCCAAAACCAAGAGCTGGATGCTTAACCAATTGAGCCACCCAGGTGCCCTGAGTAATCAAATATTTTATCAGCCTGCAGTTTTTCCTCTTATTCATACACTTCTCATGTCTGGGAATGTGTATTTGTTCAAATATAAAAGAGCTCTATGTAAATTTCTTATTTTTTTACTCACCCTATAATCTGGCTTTGTTTTTATTAAATATTAATACATTTATCTTGGGGGAAATGTTTAATTTTTTCTTTATAAATCCTTCAGAATTGTAAAGTTAAACTCCAGAGATTATGATTAGTTATTGTGTTTGGGCAATCTCATTTGTATTATCCCTGGAACCGATTTTCATTATAGAAAATCTTTCTTGCACTGAGGAAGTAGGGCAGGGAATGTTAGTACACTGAGATCATAAGAAAACCCATTCACTCTCCATACTAGAGTTTTACGATGCAAACAAGACATAGGTTTTCTCCATTTATGAATTTCAGGTGTCTGGAATATTTTACTTCCACAACTGAACAGAATATAAAGGCAGCCTCTGTCAAACCCTTGTTTTGTGTTTCTTGGCAATTACATATTTTACACTTTAAATGTTATGGGTTGGGCACTTTATTAGTGCTCAAAGAATAAAATAAAACACAAAGGACACAAAAAAGCAGATTTGTAAAATTAAATGCCCAGATTAGTAATATGAGCAGTAAACCAGTATTGGAAATACCAAATCCAAAGGAATTTGGAAGAGTAATACAATGGAGGACTGTGCATTCCTCACATAGATTTACTACTTTTAAAACCTTGCCATAATCGATCTATTTCTTTCTGTCTCTCTGTGTGTTTGTATACATATATATAGGTGCCTGTGTGCATATATGTAAGAGCATACATCCATTTTCCTAAACCTTCTGAATGTAACATCAAGACATCTTGACATTTCTCCACTAAATATTTAAGTATGCATAACCAAGTACAAGAATACTTTTTATTTTCGATACAAGCACAATGCCATTGCCACCTTATGAAAATCGACAGTAACTCAATAATGTCATCCAATAAGTAGCCCATCCACAAATTTCAATATTATCTCCAAAATGTCCTCTATTGTTCTTTTTATTTTACAAATAAGGATCTAAGATATATCCATAGCATTTGCTATTGAGTATTTTAGTCTCCCATAACCTAGAACTTTCTTCTCATCTCTCTTTATTCTTGATGATGTTGTATCCTTTGACAATTCCCAGCCACATGTCCTGAAGAACATTCCATCTTCTGGATTTGTCTGGCAGTTAGATCTTGGTTAAATTTAGATCACACCTTTCTCGCAACCATCCCACAAAGTTGATGTGTATCTCACACCACTCATATCAGGAGACACAGAATATCAGGAAATTCTATTATTGGTGATGGCAAGCCTGACCTCTTGGTTAATGTGGTGACTGTCAGATTGCTCCATTTTACAATTTTACCTTTTTAATTAGTCATCTGTTGGGTGATACTTCGAGATAATGCAAATATGTTTTTTAATGCCTTCCATCCAGTAGTTTTTATATTTAATTAGTCATTCTTGCTTGAATCATTATTATAATAGGGCTTACAGAAAGTTGATTTTCTAATTCCATCCTTCCTTCTACTTTTACTATCTGACATTCTTTTACACAGCAGAGTTTTTCTTTGATTTATCTTTTCTTTCAATGTATTATATATATTTGTGTAGTATTCATTTTTAATATCACTATGGACTCACAAATTATTTATAGTTTTTCCTACATGGTATGATTTTATTTTTTTGCACAAATTATTTTAAATTTGGCCAGTGGACACCCCTTCAAGCCAATTCTGCATTGCTTTGACATAAACAAATTAATATTTGAGCACTTCTTGCTTTCTTGTCCAATAAAATATTCAATGCTTATATTACCTTTCTTGTTCCAGTCATGAATTCAGCCATATTTCTGAAAAGATTAAAGCAAAACAAAACAAAAAGTTCCCAAAGCTTTATTGAGATATAACTTCTGTATCATACAATTTACCTATTTAAAGTGTGCAATTCAGTTATTTTAGTATATTCACAGGGCTATGCAACCACCACTGCCGCCATCTAATTCTAGAATAATTTGTCCAAAAAAAAAAAAAAAAAGAATATTTTTGTCCTCCCCAAAAGAACCCTGAAGACATGAGCAATACTTCCCATCCACTTTGACCCCATCCCCCCGCAGCTCTAGGAATCACTAATTTTTGTCTATATAGATTTAGCCTCTTTAGGACATTTCATGTAAATGGTGTGTTATAATATGTGATCTTTTGTGATAGTGTTTTTCACTTAGCATAATATTTTCAAGATTCATCCTTGTGGTATTATGCATCAGTAGGTATCAGCATTTCATTCTTTTTATTGTCAAATAACATCCATTGTATGAATATACTACATTTTGTTTACTCATTCATCAGTGTTTAGACATTTTATTCTATTAATATGATGTATTCGATGAATTGATTTTCAGATATTAAGCCAACTTTGCTCTTTCGTTAGTGTGTGTATATGATAATGAGTGCCTAAGACATCTCTGTTTTTCTTTTGTGATTCTATTTCTTGTGGAAGGAAGGAGCTCCTCCCGCCTGCTACCTCTTTCCCCCATCTCCAGTACACGACGCACATTGCTCAGTATCAGCCCAAAGCATATCCCTTTCTCTACCACCTGGTGACTTCCCTCTCTTCCCTTAGACATTCCAGCAAGTGTCCCCATTACACAATTATGTCTGTATCAGCAAGTCTCAAGTCTGGTTTTCTTTTGCTGGAGGGGGAGAAAAGACCGTACTCTGAGGAAGTAGAGTTCTTCTTATTCTTTAACCAATGTGCAAGGTCTTCATTTTTATTTCTGAATTCTTTTCTCATGTGACTTAAAATTTTTTCCAGGGGGCTCACAATGGATATTAATATCCATTTGTATTTAGAAACAATGTTTAGTTTTAATTCAAACATTGTAATTATATTTGTATTTAGAAACAATGGTTAGCTTTAATTCAAACATTGTAATCATATTTGTATTTAGAAAAAAATGGTGAGCTTTAATTCAAACATTTTAATTATCAGCTGTCTTCATTCTCATTTCTCTTGCTTTTACAACAAAAGAAACCTCTGCTTTCCACCAGAGACACTACTCTAAGGGAACAATTTATTTTGCTTAAGAGTGGAACTCCGTGAATGGTGTATTTACACAACCTGGTTCAGCTAAATATGCCAGTTCATGATATTTCAAGATTTCTGCTTCTATTACACCTGGCTAAGCCCCACTAGAGTGAACAGAGGATGACACCAGGCAAACTTAATCTTCTGTTTTTGACAGTGGTATAAATTCCTGAAAGAAGGTACTGGATTGATTTATAAATGTCTTTAAGGACTAGAGGTTAGGGTAAAGTTAATGGGAGGTGGTGCTGGGAGTGTTCTATACCTAGATTCTATTATACTTTCATTGCTAATCCTCATTATGTGTTTGTTTAAGCTGACGTCTTCTTGCTTTATTTGAGAGAGCACTTAATGACAGTGTGTCTGGACTGCCCTGTTAAAATTCAACAAATTACTAGCCTATGCTAGAAAAGGGAGAAATTCTGACTCAAAAATTCACTATCAGAGTTTAGTGGCTTTTGACAGTAATCTCTGTGTCTATTGACTTAAAATATAGTATAGTTCTTTCCCTATGATTACAAGCTATGTGATTGTGGCAAGCCATTTACACTCATTAAACATCAGTTTCCTCTTTAGGAAACAACAGGTATTACTGAGTATATGGAGAAAAAGGAACATTCATGCACTGTTGGTGGCAATGCAAACTGGTGTGGCCACTGTGGAAAATAGTGTGGAAGTTCCTTAAAAAGTTAAAAATAGAACTACTCTATGATCCAGGAATTGCATTACTGGGTATTTATCCTCAAAACACAAAAACACTAATTCAAAGGGATATATGCAGTCCTATGTTTATATGTTTATAGGAGCATCATTTACAATAGCTAATATATGGAAGCAGCCCAAGTGTCCATTGATAAATGAATGGATAAAAAAGATGTGATATATATATATGTACATATATAATATTCATATATATACATATATATAATATTCATATATATACACATATAATATTCATATATATACATATATATAAAATATTCATATATATATATGTATATATATATGAATTACATTTAGTCTTAAGAAAGAATGAAATCAGGGTGCCTGGGTGGCTCAGTGGGTTAAAGCCTGTGACTTTGGCTCAGGTCATGATCCCAGGGTCCTGGGATCGAGCCCTGCTTCGGGCTCTCTGCTCAGCGGGGAGCCTGCTCTCCCCCCCACCCCCCTCTGCCTGACTCTCTGCCTACTTGTGATCTCTGTCTGTCAAATAAATAAATAAAATCTTAAAAAAAATGAAATCTTGCCATTTGGAACAATATGGATGGATCTAGAGGGTATTAATATTATGAAATAAGTCAGTCAGAGAAAGACAAATACTATATGATTTCACTCATATGTGGCATTTAAGAAACAAAATAAATGACCAAAAGGAGAAAAAGAGAGAGAGAGAGAGACAGAAATCAAGAACAGAAAGAGAGAGAGAGAGAGAGAGCAGTCAAGAACAGACTCTTAGTTACAGAGAATAAACTGTTGGTTACCAGAGGGGAGGGGGTGGGGGGATGAGTGAAATACATGATGGGGATTAAGGGGTACAATTGTGATGAACACCAGGTGATGTATGGAATTGTTGAATCCCATATTGTACACCCAAAACTAATATAACATTGTATATTAACTAGCTGGAATTAAAATTGAAACTTAAACAGATTTAAAAATAAATAAAAACACATCTTACAAAAATCAGTTTCTTCACCATAGAAATAGGATAATGTAATTCAATTGTCATGCAGATTAATTAAGCCTGAAACATATCAGTGCTCTATATATGTTAGCTAAAGTTGTTCTTATAATTAATGTATAAATGGTTGTTAGCCATCTACTTCATGTCTAATACAAAGGTAAGCTCATTGGTGATTGTCAAAGAAACAAAAGACATGCTTCCCACATTCAGGAAGGTAAACCCTCTGTGAAGGGTATAGTTGTTAAAAGAACAAGATGAGACCAGGCACATTAAAGTCCAGAACTCTCTGCAGGTGCTCTAGGAGTTGGGAGAAGAAATAGATCAGAATGAGTTGAAACAGAGACTGAAGGATGATCTTTATAGATCTGCTATGAACTGCAAGGCTCCAAAATTCTTAATTCCCTTCGTAAATTTATAGAAGTAACTAATATTATACAGAGCACAGAGAATAGAGCTAGAATTACTGCCAAGACAAGAGATAAGAAAATATTTGACATGAGCTGGGGATCATTCCACTGGTGCTTCACCGGCAGTACTGCCCACTGTATTTGCAAGCTCAGAGGACTGAGCTATGAAATTTTGTTGATACTTTGCTATGAAATTTACAGGTAACACTAAATTTTAGAATAACATTAGTGGATGTTTTATGATGAATGCATTCAGGGAAGCTGCTATTGTAGTTTTTCATCATTTATATTAAAAAAGAAATATATTGCCACTCTAGGAGAGTTATTGTAATGTTCTATGCATATCATTAGCAATCATTGATTGTAAGCCATCTATAAGAGCTTTCTAGAAAGATTTTTCTCAGCAGGAAGAAAAGAGGAGGAGTATATTCATAATTATGGAATATGCACCCTATATTTCTTACACTTAAGAGATGCATGCTTTCATACCATGTGGTAAGGGACATATGGGCATAATAAGCTATTTCGTATTAATAGTAACTATTTTTATAAGGAAGATAGATGGAGAAAGTTATCTGGAGGCTATGCTTTTAAATATCTAGATTAAACGCAGTTATTATATTACTTTTGATGTCTTGATGCAATCAAAGACGATTTGGCCAGCCTTTTTCTATTATAATAAGATTTTAGAAGTGAATGCAGACAAATAATGGGCCCCATTTACAGACAATTCACCTAATCCAGTCCTAGAGACCAGGTAGGCTTGTTCCTTAGAAAAATGTCTATAGTATAGTACTTTGTTCAGACCAGTGTGAGATGAGTATTTAGGAAAATGTACAGATCTCTGCCCATCTTATTTTTCCCTTGAAATCCTATTTCGTAATGGTAGTAAAGACTAGCCTTCCAGCCAATGAGTCTTCTATTAAAATGGAAAAGAAATGGGGTGCCTGGGTGGCTCAGTGGGTTAAAGCCTCTGCCTTCGACTCAGGTCATGATCTCAGGGTCCTGGGATCGAGCCCCACATCGGGCTCTCTGCTCAGTGGGGAGCCTGCTTCCCTCCTCTCTCTGCCTGTCTCTCTGCCTACTTGTGATTTCTCTCTGTCAAATAAATGAATAAATTCTTTTAAAAAAATGGAAAAGAAAGCAATATTTTGGGTCTACCATCCAAGAAGAGAGTTAGCTCACTGGTTCTAAGTGATGGCAAGATGGTAACCGAACTTGCACAAATGCATGGGAGCCTCTGTCCAGTGATGTACGGTGCAATAGGCATTATTCTAAAAGGCAGACTGAGAAAATAAATAGGACCCCGTGAAACCTGGACACTGAGTTTTATGGACAGTTTCGTGGGTGATGAAGTTATTCTGGTACTGCAGAGGTGTGTATCTCTCTTTGAATTGTACTTGTGGGAAAGACCCCTGATCTTTGAGCAGAAAATGAAATATATTTTTTTATATTATCTGTTACAACTTCCCTATGTCAAACAAGTTAGTGTTGAGATTCATGACCATAAATCACGTCACAATGCCGCAATGGTAGATAAATAGATTAATGGAACAGAAGGGCTCTAAAATAATCACAAATAAATTTAATGGGGAAACAGAGTCTTTTTGACAACTAGTTCTGGAATATATAGATATCTGCATGGGAAAAACGAACTTTGTCTCCTGTCTTACTTGAAAATTTAGTTTGAGTTGGATCACTTAAACCATAAGACTTCTAGCATCCTAGTAGAATATTTTCATGACTTTAGCACAGAAAAAGATTTCCTAGAACACAAAAGACATTAACAAAAGAAAAAAAATAAATTAGAAGTTAAAATTTTCATTCAGATTTAAAAGTCAAAACATCAAAATTAAAAATGTCTGGTTATCAAGAGATGAAAAGGCAAGCTGCATTCTGGTTGAGTCTGTTTGCCAAACATATCTGACAAAGAATCTCTATCAAGAAAATATTCAGAGGCACCTGGGTGGCTCAGTCATTAAGCAGCTGCCTTCAGCTGGTCCTGATCCGGGAGTCCTGGGGTAGAGACCCCGCCTCTGCCTTGGGCTCCCTACTCAGCAGGAAGCCAGCTTCTCCCTCTCCCACTCCCCCTACTTGTGTTCCCTCTCTCCTGTGTCTCTCTCTGTCAAGTAAATAAATAAAATCTTAAAAAAAAAAAAGAAAATATTCAGAAAGACTTTAACTGTAGAGTGACACAGTCATATTTTCATTTCAATGTGTCAGTTCAGTAGTTGTGATCGGTAAATTTTAAGGAGATAGTATTGGAAACAATGAAAAAATAGCTATTTGGGTAAGAAGTGGTGAGGTCCCAGTCTGTAAGAGGCAGTTTCATACGGAAAATTCTCTGGATTCTTTGACTGTAGTGAGAACCAGAAGAAAATCTAGTATGTGCTTTTAGTACCTCTTATAAACAAGGAACCGATACATACTGTATTTGGGATCCTAGATTAAGATTCCTATAAATAGATGTGAGAAGAGAAAGCTTTTTTCCTGCTATAGTAAGAGACACCATCCAAAAACCTGATTTCTCTGAACTCCTGGCAGTTAGCAAAGATTTTTATTCATTTGACATGGTAGGAAGAGGAAATACGAGGACTGGGAATGATAAACAGGGAATCTGATGTGAGGGCAAAGGAGATACTCCACTAAGCTCTTTTTAGTTCTTGAAAAGATGGTTTCAAGTCCAGGAAAAGTACATTTAAGAGATTAACCACTCTCAGTCTTCAAAAGATGGTCTAAGGGTAAGTGAATCCAGAAAAAGTACACCCACAGTTGAGAATTTATCAAGAAAACTCTCAGTTTAGGTCAGCCAATGAAAAGCACATTCTCTCTGTCTTCGCTACTCAAGAGTTGCAAAAATGGTCTCTTTCCACTCTTACCAATTTTGTTTTTTGTCCCTTATTTCTTCGATTTTTTCTATACCTGTGTTTTCTTTTTTCCCGCCTCATCTTTTCAAATGACAAGAATATTAGATCTTTTTGTTATTGTTTCACAACTTCTCAAGATTCTGTTTATTTCTTTTGATCTTTTCTCTCCATTTTTCAGATTGGATAATTTCTATTGTTCTATCTTAAGTTCAATAACTCATTCCTCTGTCATCTTCATGATTTAATTGAGCCCATTCAGTGACTTCTTAAAGTCAGATACATAGTTTTCAGTTCTGAAATTCCAATTTGGTTCTTTATAATTTCTTTTTCTCTGTACAGAACTCATTTATCTTTCCATTAATTTCAAGGGTTTTTATGTCTTTACTCCTAGAGCTGTTTAAAGATCGAACCAGGGACTGTGTGGCATCATAACAGAATTAAAGAATCCTCTTTTCCAGGATTCTTCATAACCACTGCCACTGTGGCTAGGACCAGGGACTGGAGGGAAAAAACCCAGAAAAATAAAACAAAAACAGCACTTTCCTCCACATTTTCAGGCTCCCTGGGAATCCTTTTCGTGGTCCTCTGGCCAGAAAGACAGGATTTCTCCCAGAGATCTTTACTTTGGCCACTCACCACCGAAGTTAAGTAAGAAGGTTGCCCCTGGGACAGCCTGAGGGGATAGAAGAAGCAAAACTTGAGAAAGAGACCCTACATCAGTTGTTCTTCAAGTTTTGCCTCCCCTCCCCAGTGTGCCTGCTGTTATTAACCTCACAGTTCTCAGGTGGCTGCTTTTCCTATTGTCCCAGAACTTTCAGTTGCAATTAACAGGAGATGACTTGATTGGTCTACATTATATTGCAAGTTTCCACCTGTGCTTTTGTGGCCTGCAAATAGTTGACCCACAAAACACTATCTCTGAATGAAATAGTTAACTTTATAATGGACAACGTGCACATCTTTGTCCTTGGTCCCAAGATATTAACATAAAATGAATTTATCCTTTTACTCAATGTCTGTCCATCTTTGTGGTCTTTTAAGATCCTTATATACATATCATTTTATTGTTTATAATATGATTAATTTATTTTACTCATAAAAATCACAGCAGTTACTTGCACAATCTCTAGTAAGTCTAGAGAATTAAGGTGAAATGTTCTGAAAACTTATGTGATGAAATGTCTTCTCAAAGTCATTTCCATATCAGCATACATTATGCCCAGTCTCATTCTCATCCACCCATTGGCCACTACAGAGCAGAGTCAGCAAATGTCCACACAGAGGAAATTTTGATTGGAAGTCACAATGGGGTCATGTGGATGGAGAGAGAGTGGTGTATAATGAACATCTAATTATAACACAGCTTACAGAAAACTTATAAGGTATAATCAAGGGGAATAAATTTCCAAAGTAACTTTGATTCTTCTTATTCTTGGAAATTTTCTCACAAACTTCGAACTTCTCTAAGATGTGGAGTAAAGGCATACTTTATTTACCTAGCAGAACAAAGAGCATATGTGTAGGCAAAGTAGTCCACTGAGGTTTGATAGACACTAGGAATACTGCCTGATCTGAGTCTATTTTCAATTAATCCTCCAGAGGCAAATTTTGGAGGTTTACTTCCTCACCTGCAATGACTCAGACCCTCTTGACAGAAGCATTGGGAGGAGAGTGTGTGCAGTAGCTTTTGGTCTTAAGAAACCAAAGAGGAAAGAACAGAACTTCAAAATAATGTTCCCAGGCCACAGATACCAGTTAAAAGAACAAAATGGTAGGATGAAGCCAGAGAGAGTGAGGCCAATTTTTATATCAGTCAAGTGTCTGTGTGCTTTTTGGAATTAAAAGGGGGGGAAGAAAGAACTAAAAGGGAAAAGGAGAGAGATAAAATGATCACTGGGGACATTAAAGGCTCCGAGACAGCAGAAATGCTCAAGCACATATTCAGCACACATTCAGCCAATATTTAGGGACTATTTTCCAAACACCAGGTGCTGGGTCAGGATCTGAAGATTTAAAGATTTGAAAACACTCTCTTTTCTTAAGTGCTTATGGTTCCTGTTACACTCTGGAGAAGAATGGTCCAGATTCTAAATGAATGCAACCACTGATGGGAAAAAAAGGGAGGGGGGCAGGAAAACTATTCTGAATGGTAGATGAGCTCATGTTTAAAGGGAAACTCTAAAATGGAGAAGCCTCAGATTCCCTCCCATTTCTGTGACCGATGGCTTAAGAGGAAGGGAAATTGGAACAAAACCCTGAATACTGCATCCTTCTATATCAAATCTTTTGTCCTTGTGTACATAGGGTATGATGCATAATATACTATGCATGTATGTATTATGCATAATATTATATATATTATATAACTATATAGCATATGTGAATTATATATTATATATATATATATAGTATTTCTGCCTTGTTCATATTTCCAACCTGTTTTGATGTTTTTAAAGAAAATAGGCAGAATTGATGTTATTTTAAGTATAAAGTAGATTTATTTATTTTAATTTGGGGTCCGTTCCACATATAGCATAAGTGTCCATATTTTGGAAAAGGAAGGACAGGGGATTTAATTCAAATTCTGCTATTTTCTTCTGCTTTTTTCTATTTGGGCAAGTTACTAAACTTTTCTGAATGAATCTTCAATTTCCTTATCTATATAGTGGGGATAATAATACCATTATTAGGAAGCTTCAGGAGGATTAAATAAGGTATTGCATGGAAAATGGTGGTGTACTATCTGGGACAGAGGAGCCCCTCAAAAATATTGATGATATTGATGATATTAGGTAATGTTATTAAGTGATTTGACATTCCAAGTAAAATTTCTTCATATTCAGTATTTCCTGCCCTCTTCGGAATGACGCTGTGAGCCCAGCACTGTAATTATCCTTATTTTATTGCTGAGGAAACCCAGACGGATGGGGTTAAGTAAATCACCTAAAGAGTGCACAGCATGGGGGCGCCTGGGTGGCTCAGTGGGTTAAGCCGCTGCCTTCGGCTCAGGTCATGATCTCAGGGTCCTGGGATCGAGGCCCGCATCGGGCTCTCTGCTCAGCAGGGAGCCTGCTTCCCTCTCTCTCTCTGCCTGCCTCTCTGTCTACTTGTGATCTCTCTCTGTCAAATAAATAAATAAAATCTTTAAAAAAAAAAAAAAGAGTGCACAGCAAAAAAAAAGCAACAGAACAGGTTTGAAAGGTCTCTTGGACTGCAGAGAGGGAGACATGACCACGATTCTGTTGGATGCCTCAAGGCTCTGTTTCCTTCCCCCCACTAGTTTCTTTGGCAAATTTTAGAAGGATCTCACTGGCCTGAATCTGCTCCAAAGCTGACTGGGTTCTTTGAAGGATACTAGTGTATTATTTATCTGCCCATGAGCTATATTTTCCACATTGTGAGGCTCATTCTCACTGAGCAATTCCTTTTGTGCCTAGACTTTATTTCCGACCCTGGGAGCTCTTTCTTCTCCCTTTCTCCTTCCTTTCCTTCTTCCTTTGCCCACATCATCAATATTTAGCCTCTTCACAGAGACTTTATTTCTCTCAAGTCTCAGGTTGTCCCCTCCTCATTGATAGATATCTTCCAGCTCTAGGCATGCCCACAAGGTGGGCTGTATTCTAACCAGAGTGTGGCCACCTCTATTCCCAGAGGGAGCTCTGGCTGTTGAATTTAGCACGTAGGTACACTGAAGTCAGGAAGCAAAGCCTTCTGAGGAATCAGTTTGGGGCAATGGTGGTTTTAGGGGGGACCACAGATGTTTGCAGGTATGAAATCCAAACAAAAGGGATTAAAGAGAGGACCCAAAGCATTTTTTTAAGATAAGGAGCAAAAGAACACACAAATCAGAGAAATCACAGAATGTAGAAATACTATCCTGCTTGTCTGCAAAATGACTGTTTTAATATCAGTTGCTTGGGGACACACACACACACACACACACACACACAGATAAATGTTGAAAATAATATTCATGTAAAATGAGTGTAACTTGACTTAGCTGTCAAAAAAAAAAATAGACATCAGAGAAATAAGAAAGTGGCAAGGCTTTCTTAAGAGTCCAATATAAGTGTGTGCTCTTTTTCAATGTTCTATAAATGCTTCAAAGTCACCAAGAGCAGCAACATATTAAACTCTGTCTTGGGGAGGCAGTTTGAGGTAAGGACACAAGGATGAAAAGAACACATGACAGGTAACAAAGAGCTGTGACCTCCAGGTGCAGAGTGGTCCTAAATATACCATCTACTAAGCTCTTTATAAATTTCAGGAAGTTTTTCACCTTTTTTTTTTTTAAATATTTTATTCATTTATTTGACAGAGAGAGAGAGAGAGAGAGAGAGAGAGAGATCACAAGTAGGCAGAGAGGCAGGCAGAGAGAGTGGGGGAAGCAGGCTCCCTGCTAAGCAGAGAGCCCCATGCGGGGCTTGATCCCAGGACCCTGAGATCATGACCTGAGCTGAAGGCAGAGGCTTAACCCACTGAGCCACCCAGGCGCCCCGAAAGTTTTTCACCTTTTATTCATCATCTCACTTAATCTGCACCACCACTTAGGAAGAGAAGGATTATTGTCCACATTTTACAGATGACAAAATTGAGGCTCAGGCTACTAACAGGGCCATGGTCATACACCTAATTATTTCCACAGTCAGGGGTTGCTCCTGGTTCTGCAGAATCCCATAGTTCATATTCTCAACTGCTCTGCTCCCCTTTTAAGAAGACACACTCTGTCCTCACTGCTCCCTGTAGAACTGGAGTCAAGCTTGGAGGGAGAAGAGCTCCTTCTCCAGGGAGGGGCACCTACACTTGGTCCAGTCTGTTGTTCTTTGCCATTTTCCTATTTTGTGGCCACATGGCTGTTATCTGTGACCTTTTAAAAACATATTGTGTCTTCCTGTGGCAGAAATGGAAATCTGTTTAAACATGCAATTGAACTTTACTTAACTTTACATGCGCCAACACCTCCATCCCTCATTTTAAAGCAAAACATTTAAAAAGCAAAAATTATAATAGTAAGCTTCAGGATATATGAAAATGTGCATATTGGCAATGAGCAGGCAAGAAAGCACTATCTCTTTTGCCGGTCAAATCTCTTCCTGGGATGGTATTCTGACACCAAGGGGTATACTGCTGTTCTGTTCTGGTACTAATTACCTGGAGTTGGTGCAGACCCATAAGTTAAGGGCTCAGTCCTCCACAAGCCTGTTCTGACATCAGAAGGCAGCTGCACCTGCACCCCGGAGTCCACAGGCCACCCATACTTCTGACGGAATGGCAATAAATTCAGAAATAGTCAAACCCTTCATGTTTGATAATTTGCTAGAATGACCCGCAGAACTCAGGAAAATGCTTTACTTCTGATTACCGTTTTATTATAAAGGCTAGAGATCAGGACTAGCCAAATGAAGAGACACATGGAACAAGGTTTAATAGTCCCAAATGCAGAGCTACAATGCCCTGTCCCCATTGACTCATGGCCTGTTTTCCTCCAGGCAGTGACATTGATATATTATTCTCCAACCAAGAAGATCCACTGAATTTCATGTCCAGAGGTTTTATTGTGGTTTCATGACATAGAATGATTAATTGAACATGGCTGACATAATTGAACACAATCTTACCCACTCCCCTTCTCAAAAGCTGGACTGACTTAAAGTTCCAACCTTCTAAGCACAGTTGGTTTTACTGGTGGACAGCTCCCATTTCAGTCATCTAATCTCATTAATATAAAATCAGATGTGATCTAAGGGGTTGAAGAATAACAAAGACACTCCCATTACTTGGGGGAAGTGCAGGGGTTTTAGAATCTCTGAGATGGGGTAAAGACCAGACAAATTCTGTATTATACAACAGACGATTAGAGCACATTGCTTTGGGATCCTTGGAACTGTGTGGGTGGCTGCAGAGATTTCTTGGTTAAATGTAGGGTGATCGCATAATTTATTTTTCAAATGAGAATTCTTTTTTGCAAGGAAAGAGGGTTGCAACTTGGTGGGGATGCCAGACAACAGGTGTCAACAGGGCATCTTCTGAGGGAACTGGGACTTGGATCACTTTATTGTTTTTTATTTCACTCCCAAACAGTATGAAGGGTTTGGGACCAATCTGTAAATTCTTGGGGTCTTCTTGGTAAGACAAGCACTTATCTGGCCTCTGCCAGTTACATTTTTTAGACTGAGGGAGACTATTTGCTCAAAAGGGTTGATAGCATGTCCAAAACTGGAGCAAACTTGACACGGGTAGACTGTGTCTTTGTTTTGAATAGGAATATAATTCCATAGCAGATGACTCAAGTTATTCCTACTCTACACAGGGGACAAAATATTTTAACATTCTCTTCTTCTCTTAGTGCTTGTTCTGAAATTTCAGGGTCTGATAAGTTTTCTAAACCCAAAGGCACTAATAACCTCTCCTTCTCCATCATCACTTCACCTATGAAGGTGCTTATTATATCCTTTCCCTGAAAGCCGGTCACTTTTATATGCTTCAAAATTTGTTGGCTGCCATATACAAATGTTTCAAGACTGCATCTCCATTCTTTTCTCCATATAGTGCCTGAAACTTCCAGATTTCTTGGCATTACTTTTTCATACCCAAAATTATCTGAAATGTTTAATACCACTCTAGTCCTATAATTCATTGTGTCTGAAAAATTATATGAGCTCTCTGAAGGGAAAGCCTTATTTTAATCCTAATTTCTATATTCCCAGGGTTCAGTGTGCTGCCTAACACATATGGGCCATCATACATATTATTATCATAGTAAGAGAATTAATGATTGAGAAAAGCATTAGCAAATCAAGAAAGGACTGAATCGCCTACAAAATCCATATTCTGCAGAAGTGTTAGAGAACAAATCTGTACCCAGATTCTTTTTATGGCAGTTCTAATATTACCCACTTTTCTCTATAAGGGGAAGGAAAGTTTTAGGTGTGAAATTCCTAAAGGAGAGAACATTGGGTAAAGACTCAAAGTCTTCTGGAACTCAGATGGGTACCCTGCTTTATTTCATGGAAACTGTTGAAGAGCTCTCCATGATAACTTCCAGAGATGGCACTGGATTCTCATACATGAGGTCCTGAGTCCAGTGTATTGATCTTATCTGTGACCATGGCAGAGATCCTGCAGGCCAGATGACAGGCCATCAACAGTCTGCTCAGTGGGAGGAGTTGGCTTGGGGGAGTACTGTTGATATAAACACTGTAGTGGGAAGCCACCAAATCATTTTACAGCAGCATGACCTTGGATCCTTGGCTGTTAGTAATGGTAATGATATTATTAAAAAAAAATACTTATTGGAAAACAATACTTATTCCAATACTAATTGGAAACAATTAAAGGCATGAAATCAGGAGGCCTGGGTGAGGTGACCTGTTGGTAGTTAGAATTGGAAGCAGGAAATGTAATGTAACATAAAATGGTTTGAGATTTCATGGACATAAAGGTTTGGGAGATAAAGCAAAATTAGAGTGTGGGGCGCCTGGGTGGCTCAGTGGGTTAAGCCGCTGCCTTCGGCTCAGGTCATGATCTCGGAGTCCTGGGATCGAGCCCCGCATCGGGCTCTCTGCTCTCTCGGGGAGCCTGCTTCCTCCTCTCTCTCTGCCTGCTTGTGATCTCTCTGTCAAAAAAAAAAAAAAAAAAAGTATAAAAAAAAATTAGAGTGTAAAGTACTCATTCTATAGTTGAAATGGAGGTCCTCAAAGGCACGTAATTTATTCTATTTCCTACTCAGGATTAGACAGCTAAAAGATTAATATCTCATATAGGTCTGTAAGAAAATTTTTCCTTTATCTTCTCTGGAAGGTAACTCTATGAAGATGTGGTTCTTTTCATTCACGCACTAAATTTTCTTCGTTACCTAAAACAGTACCTGGCACACATTACACAGGTGCTCAACTCTTTGAATGAATCTCAGAGTACACATTTTAGTGAAGATCTTGAGTTTGGATTAAAACAGATGCGAACTGAAATACAGCCTACCCCCCTACGAGATGTGTTACTTTGGGCAAGTTAATGAACTTGTAACAAACTTAAATAAGATATTAAACAGAATAATATACAGAAATCAACTTGATGAATCAGGTACATAATCAACACTCAATGCTGAACATTAAAACAATAATTGCCAGATTTTACTGAACAGCCAATTATATTATAATTTCTAAGGGATTTAGGCTCATCCAACTGCTTCCCAGGTTCAGGGTTTTAACATTTGGCTTTCATAAAAGAAATCTTAGGCCATTCACATACCCAGTCACTCTTAAAATGCTTTATTTTAATTTTCTTCATGGAAATACATTAAGAAATGTGTTGAAAATTAGCATTCATATAATGACCTCATTTTACTTCTGTGCAGCCTGTCAATGACTGTTTTGTTTTTTTTTTAACCATAATGACTCCCCAACTATTTATATATTTGAAAGATCAGTGCATTCAATCAGAGAACATCCACAGTCAAGGATATCAAGATAAAAATTACCTGGTGGGAGAAGCAACGTAGATTACTATTTCCAGTTGCATAATGGGTGTGCGGCAATTTAAAATAGTGTCCCCCAGTGTTTATGTTTATTAAACTGCAAAAAAAAAAAAAAGAAAAGAAAACTCTAGGGTTCTATTTACCTGGAAATCACTACAGCACTAATAAATGAGGGGAAACAATCCCAGGCCGGGATTTCCAGAAACTGCGGACAGAATGAGTGATGGCAAGTCCTGCTGGAGTAATCAACAAGAACAGTTAAATCCTTACAATGCAAATGTTCTCCACTCCACAGCACTGGCCTCACCTGGGAGCTTGTGTAAAAGGCAGTTATCTCTGGCTCCATCCCAGACCATAGACCTTTTGTAGAATCAGAACCTGCATTTTAACAAGATCAAGATTCTCCAGATGGTTCAGGTTTGAGAAGCACTGGCTTAGGTTGTTTTAAAAGGCACAGAGAATAAGAACTGTTTCTTATTTTAAAGAATTTTGTTTCATCTAACATACTTATAAGCAACTGAAATAATATTGAATCAGGGACATAGAATAACAAATATCTTCACAATCCCATCCTTTAACAAAAACACATCATCTGTGGATAAAAGTGCAATTTCACACGTAACATGCTATACTACACGTGCTATTCTGTAATATGCTTTTTTTCCCCCCAACAATAATACAGCATGCTCATTTATGTGGAACAATAAACAATACTCTATATTTTCATTTTGAATGTCTGGGTGGGAATCATGGCTTTTATGTACTCTTGTTTATCCATCAAGTTGTTTATCAATCGTTGTTTATCAAATGTCCTATTGATTGGAATTTGGATTATTTTTCATTTTATGCTATTTTATATAATCTCTAAGTGGACTGTTCAAGCTGTTGAGTTCCTAGAGGAAGGTCACGGCCTGTCCCAAGGACTTGTCAGTGGACTATAAGTTATGAGGAAATTTAACTTTTTTCTGTATTTCTTTTACCTTTGTTCTCCACATCACTAACTACATTAATTTAGTTTAATATAAAATGTTATTTGCACTTCTTGAGTTCATATTGATAGTGAGAAAAGATGGCCTAGGGAGATTCTAGGTGTAAGAAGGAATTTAATCTGGTGTTAGATATTTACTGTGTCTGGGAAGTTATGGTATGTTGCTTTTAAATCAGGCTTTGATTCCAAGATGGTCATAGCAAGTATGGGCTGGCGTCAGAAAGCCAAGGTTTGAGGCCTAATTCTATTATTTACTCATCACATTAATTTGGGCAGGTTATGGGGTGCCTGGGAGGCTCAGTCAGTTAAGTGTCTACCTTTGGCTTGGATCATGATCTCACCATCCTGGGATGGAGCCCCAGGCGCTCAGGCTCTCTGCTCAACGGGAGTCTGCTTGTCCCTCTCCTTTTGCCCCTCCCCTGCTCATGCTTCTCTCATGTGCTCATTCGCCTTCTCTCAAATAAATAAATAAAATCTTTAAAGAAATTTGGGCAGGTTATGAAAAACTTTTTCAGCCTCATATTCTTTTTTTAAAAGTTTATTTATTTGACAGAGATCACAGAAAGAGGGAGAGGAGGAAGCAGGTTCCCTGCTGAGCAGAAAGCCCATCCCAGAACCCTGGGATCATGACCTGAGCCGAAGGCAGAGGCTTTAACCCACTGAGCCACCCAGGGGCCCCTCAGCCTCATATTCTTTATCTAAAAAATAATAATCTATAGGACCTTGTGTGTGTTATTTGAAGTCCTTAGTACAGAGAAAATGCTAAGTAACTTTTCAGCATTTATTTATATTTTCCAGAATTGTAAACTTCTTCCTGTGTTAGAAGCTTTCAGGACCCTGAGGAGACAAATGAAAATGCCCAGATGCCACTGTTAAATAATGTGGAGGAAGTGAAAGCACCCCAAGCTTTAGAGGATGTGGATCATACGCTCATTTACTCTAAATTCACCTTGTAGATGGAGAGCACAGGATTTAGAATAGGATAGGGTTACCTTATCCCATAATAGAATATGACATAGGATATAGGCTTTAGACTACTCTTAATCAGATGGGGAAAACACAGTACAGGGAAGAATTAACTTAGCTAAATGGCCACAGCAAGCCCCTCTCAGAGCTGTGGCTGCCTTCCTGTCCTGGCTCAAGCCTCCAGTATCGTTACTGACTAAAGAGGCATAATGAAGTCAGGATCTCCGGGTGCTCTAATCCAGTGACAAATTATTACTCTTCTATTGCACATGAATGAGCAGCTTGGGAAATGTCCAAATGGACAAATTATATAATCATCCTCATTATTAATCAGAGGAAAAACGATATGAAATGTGTGTTTGATCCATCAAATTTCCATTTTTAAAAATGCTTTAGCCACTCTTGGCAACTGACCATGGAAATAACCATTTGGTAGTACATATTGAAAGATAAAAATATTCATCCTCTTTTAGCCAGTATTTCTTCATATAGGAATTTATCCTGAAAAAATAGTTATAGGTACACAAATATTTATGAACAAGTATAATGCGAACAACAGGAAGAAACATACAATACAATAACAGGACATTGATTAGACAAATTACAGAAATAATGTAGCCAAGCAAAATCAAATTTTAAAAGAGTACTTAATGGTACAAAAAATGTTCATCATGTTTTTTTTTTTAGAAGATTTTGTTTATTTATTTGACAGACAGAGATCACAAGTAGGCAGACAGGCAGGCAGAGATAGAGAGGGAAAAGCAGTCTCCCTGCTGAGCAGAGAGCCAGATGCAAGGCTTGATCCCAGGACCCTGAGATCATGACCTGAGTCGAAGGCAGAGGCTTTCACCCACTGAGTCACCCGGGCGCCCCTGTTCATCATCTTTTAAATGAGAAATATTATAAAGTAGTAGATGCAGTATACCCCCGATTTTGCAAAAAATAGCTCAATAAAACACATGCAGATATGAAAAAACTGGAAGGGTTTAGAGGAAAATGTTACAGTTTTTGTCTTTCAGGTGAGGAAGAACTAAGTTATTTTCTTATGCTTTATTTTTCCTTTTCAGTATTTTAAAAATCTCTCCCTGGATTATCCTAACATAGTCACTGTACAGGAAGTGTTCAGGTCCTTCTTCTCAATAAGTAATTTGAAGCCTGAGTGTTCCTAACATTAGTAGTGATAAAAGAAATTGTCCTTAGTTATCCCCTTTACACACCGTCATATTTGTAATGTGGCTCCACGTGGGTGTTCCTTCACGAGGCTGTGGCGTCAATGACAGGAGAGGCAATGTGGACCATAAGTCATTGGCTTTTCTTGCTACTGACCATCACGAAAATCTGCAAGAGCCGCAGTAGGTTGGAAATATCTGAGAAGTTCCCCTAACATTGCTCAGTGTAACTCTTTCACAAACCCAAATCTACCCCCTTGTTCCTTCTTCCTTTTTCTACTGTAGGAATCCTTCCCAAACTCACCTCACACATTTCTCCAAGAGATCAAAGTGGGATTTGGACCCTCTCAGATCATACTGATTGTTGCTATATACCCACATGGCTTTTAGCATTTTACTGTCATTTTCAGAGGGAGGGGGTCCCTGGCACTTATTGAGAAAGCAGCAGTTCCGCTGATTATAAATCAGAATCTAAGACTACTTGATTTGGACCCCCCTTTTGGTGGCCCAACGGCAGGAATTCTGCTGCAGTTTCTTCCTATTGCCAACCGAGAAAGAATTTGCTGAAAATTTAAGCAAACAGCCATTTATTTGGGCAATTGGAATTGTAATTCGGAAGACACTGATTCAGGTAGAAACTTGACTCACGTTTTGAAGAAGACAAAGCGGGTAGAGTGATAAAGGCAAAAGGTCATGAGTGCAGTTGTCATTTAGGTCCTCCATGCAAATCTGGGATTGAAACTACATCAACGGAGATGGGTTGGGTTATGCAACTGAGCAATGAGCGATTGAGACTTGTCAGTTCTCACTGGCTCCTTTCCAAGAGAAGAATGTGAAGGACTCAGATGTCCTCATGAGGAGGGAGTTCAGCCCAGACTGAGGGCTTGTAGCTGGCAAAAACATCATAGTTCCGCCACTGAGGACATGCATAAATTCCACCTCCTGGCTGGCCTCTCCACTCTGTTTTTCTTAGTGGGACTTGCTTGCTCCACTTAGAAATCTCCTTTCATACTATATCTTGTGTTTTTCCATGGTATCTTGACAACCTGTTTCTTTCTTCTTTCTCTTCTTCCTTCTTTCTTTCTTCCTTCCTTCCTTCCTTCCTTCCTTCCTTCCTTCCTTCCTTTCTTTCTTTTAGAAAAAGAGAGAGACCTCTAAGGTGCAAGCCAAGGGTTGGGTTTGGGGGTGGGAGGGAGGGGCAGAGGGAGAGGGAGAGAGAGAGAATACCAAGCAGGCTCCAAACCCAGTGAGGGGTTTGATCTCACAACCCTGAGATCATGACGTGAGCTGAACTCAAGATCAAGGGTCGGGTGCCCAACTGACCAAACCACCCAGGTGTCCTCACATTTTTTCTATACTTACGAAATTAATTTATTTTGTTTCTGGTAACTTTGAAAACTTTTACTCCTTTATTTACTGATACTGCCCAATTTTATTTGCCAAGGAGTAGAATTCTCAGTTGCTCTCATCACATGTATTCCATGTTTGACCAGTTTTTCATTCTCTTTCCACTAAATCAGTCTCCACGACCATTAAACAAGGTGAAGCATGATGCTCTCAGCGGCCATCTCCCAAAGGACTACTCAAATCTGCCCTCTCATCACCGTAATTTACACTATTGCTTTCCCCACTGAGAGCAGACATCCTGGATTGAGTTGTGGTTTGGCACATCATAAAGAATTTTAAGGTTTTTCACCCTTGGCCAATTAAGTGACAGACTAAACATGTCCATCTTAGTGAGGAACATGGACCCCATATCATACAATTATTCTTTGCAGTCTGTAGGAAAAAGCATTTAGATGTACTGGGTGTGAGGGGAATCTATAGCAGGTTTAGATGAGAGAATTCCAATACCTGAAGAGTTTTCTGGTAGAATTTTTTAACTGAAGTGGGTGTTGGAAATAACTTTCTGCTATCTACAAGTAGATCTTTTGTGTAACTACAGATGGAAGTCCTAAATCAAGGTAGAAGACCAATTTTGACTCACATTAAGATAGGAATGTCTTATAATTTTCCAAAGGTATAATAAAATAATTCACCTCAAGATATATTAAGAGTCTGGTGAGAACTCTTCGGAAAAAATTTAGCAGATATTGGATAGGAACTGGGTTAATGATCTCTAAGTTTCCTCCCAAATCATACATCTGGTAATATTTCAGTGAAAAGCTGTATCTTGCCACTTTCCTAAAACCAATGGATGGAGGTAAATAAGAAAAAAAAATAATGATAAGCATGCCCACTATCTTAAAGATCCTTGATTGGCATTTTAATGTCTATTTCATGGACTTTTTTTCCCCCCTATGCACCTTTAAGGCGTCTCCTGTATCCAGAGACACAATGTGGTATTGGTAGAATCGAAAATGAACTAAGTTCATGTAAGAAAACCTGAGTTCTTTTGCCACTGGAGAGTTGTATGACTTTGAGTATTAATGTCATCTCTCTGAGAATTGTATTCCAAAGATTAAAACCATAACATTTTGAAAGCTATAAAATGTTTCACAAATATGAAGTGATTTTACTTACACACATGTTTATGGAAGTTATTTCAAAAGGAATGCTCATTTGTAGTTTCTAAACTCATTTCCAAAGTCTTCCAAGAAACAATATGATCCATGTCATATGATTGACAGGTAGTTTCTAAGCTACCAGAAATGCTGGGCTGTTTTTCTTTTTTGCCTGCAGCTGACACACCAAAAGTATTTGTTTTCACACTATAAATAACCAACTGAGATACCTTCTTTTTTATTAGTTGCTACTATTCATTGTTGGCCTACATTCTGGTGTTCCTCTACATCTGCAAAAGTAATAAACCGATTTTATGTAAGTCACTTAGAATAACAGCAGAGTAGAACTATGCCAAAAGACTAACCAGCATGTCATAGATGGCAGGCAGGAAGAACAGTGATATTAACAAATCCACTATCTTTAAGGGGTGGGGAATGATTTACATAAGGGAAATTATAGTTGTTCACTATCAGATACAATAGTGGAATCACATGGCATTTTATTGCTGAAGTTGGCTGAGCATCCTTATTCAATATTTATCTGAGTCACAAGCTCTCAGCTCACTCATCATAGGAAGCGGTGGGGCCTAATGGACCACGTGGACTGGGTGGCCTACTGACTCAGTTACTCTGGTCAGGATACTCATGCCCTTGAAACATAAGCTTCATTCATAAAAGGTGGAGGGTTTTGTTCGTTTTTACCATCAGTCTACCTCAAAGGGTCATAGTGGGACTGTTGAAAGACAGCAAGATATTTTCAGTTGAGTCTGAGGTTGGGGAAAAAAGGCAAAATCAAAATCCACAACCTAGAATCTGTTCCCAATCATCTCAGAATATTCTGTAGCTATCTGCCTTGGTTTTAAAGGAATAGGAAACAGTAATTGGTGATTAAATGTTAATTTTTGGAATCAGACTGCCTGGATAACATCTCACATCTGCTACTTTATAGCTGTTTACTACCAGGAAATCATTTAACCTCTAAGTCTTTTCACCTGCGGATGAGGATTATTATGGTAAAATTGGCTTGTTTGGACCTCATGAAGTGAAATAATTCACCTCATGGGGTGTGCCAGCAAATGTTTAACAACCAGCTTTTGGGGGTGGAGTGGGGACAAGGTCAGCATTTGCTGATTTCTACGGTGTGAGTGTTCCCACCTGGACCATTTCAAATTGGGAAGATGTACACACCATAGCTCGCCAGCCCCAGCATACACCACTGATGGAAATCACTTCACACAGTGCCTGGGATATTGAAGGGCTCAATTATTATATTTAGTTATTATAAATTTTATTATTATTTTGTTTTGGATTTTATTATTGAAATTCATGGAACACAATTTGTTCTCTCTCCTCAAATGATAGTCTTTCTCCAAAATAAAACAAAAGGAGAAAATTTGGGAAATAAAACAAAGCTGAACAAAAAGTCTCCTTAATATCTCTTGTTTAGAAGGAAAAGCCAGGAACTAGAAGACCTTTAACTTTAACTGCCACTGTGGTTCATCTGGTTTAGGCAAGCCACTTTAACTTCTCTTGGGCTCAGTTTTTCCACTTCCAAAATGGGCAAAATAATTTGTGCTTTGCCTGCTTTACCAGAAAGTTGAACATTAAAATCTACAACTTTTAAGGACATTCCTTATAAACTTAACAAGTATGGTTTTATATTCAGAATCATTGTTTCAGTATGGGATTTACCCTAAGGAAATAATTATAAAGAAGCAAGGAGTCTTTTAAAAATTGGAAACAAAATGTGCATTAATGTACTTAATCTGTTTTAGGTAATTTATCTTAGGTAAATGCAATTGAATGTTATGTTAGTGTCAGTGAATATTATGCTAATGTATATGGATATTATGCTAATGCCATTTTAATGTTAATACAAGATAACTTTGCTATAGAAAAATATTGTCTTCATGAATACAAAAAGGGTATTTTTCTAAGAGAAAAATTTTATGACAGACTATATGGCAAAAAGTCATAGAACTGTATTATAATACAAACATAATAATGGTACATTTGGGAAAAAATGGGAAAGGAATGCAAAAAGGACAAAACTGTGGAGTTACAGTCATGGACTTTATGTTATAAAAGGAGTAAAAATCAAAATTTAAAAACCCATTATGAAAATAGTTACAAGGTAATAAGGTATTAATGGAAATCCAATAAGTAGAAAGACACCAGCCCAGAGACTCATCTCTTTCAAAATGACCCTCTATATTTTTTCCTATATCAGAACTAGCTTTTGACTAGTTACTCCAACAAAGGTGATTTTTCTGAGGCTTGAGAGAAAATGGGAAGAGTAGCAACTTCTTAAAACCAGAATTATATTTGAAATTTGAGCCGGTGAGAACCCTTCTGTTCCAGGTAAAACACATATCAAAACTCCTATGTCTGCTCTTTCATGCATGAGATCAACCCTACACTGATAAAAAGAATGGTACATATGAGACTTCATAGGTAACTTTTTGTAGGTACGTGCAGATCTTGGCTCCTATCCTGGGTTAATGGCTCCATACTCAGATGACTATTTTTCCATTTTGTTTATTTTAAGCCTTGACATTGGAGCCTTAGTATTCCTTGACCGACAGTTTCTGGCCCAACTCCTTACAACCATACAAGCTTCTGTACAAAACCCTGGATCTTCAAATCCCTTGCGCACCTTCTGGCACATACTTCGAAGCTATGTGGGTGTCTCATAACAGATGATGACTCAGGATAAGAACCAAATCTCTACTTTCTTACTGGTTTGAATTACTATTTCCTTTATGGGGCACTGAAGTCCAGTCCAATCCAAGCTGGACTGAAGCTTGGAATGTGCAGTAAAAGGTAGAGCATTCTATTGGCAACACATAACAGGGACGACAGCCGTCTTCTGTGGTGATCAATAAGCTTGAACTCAAGTTTGCAAACTCACAATCAAACAGGGGCAAGCAGATGGCGCAGAAGGTGGTCAAGTTGCTGAATTCTGTTACTATCTAGAGTAACACCTCTTTAGCTGCGAGCTAAATACGCTAACCACACACAGCACGTCTCCTGGCTGCTGGTCTGCTCAACTCCGCCTGCGGCCCAGAACAAGGAGTAGCAACGGTGTTCATGTGGTGGTGCAGCACGTCTGGATGAGAGAGGACACAGTCCCACTGGCTGATCTCCTTTGCTTTGTCTCTTCCCCCTCGTGACAGCTGGCCCCACACATTCCTCTGCTCCCCTTCTAAGACCAATCTGAGCTGGAGCCAGAAAGGATGTAAACAGTTTCCTGTTACTTTGATAGAGTAACGAGTACTTTGTGGTTCCCGCACATTGTTTCCAGTGTCCATTCCATTTTCGCAAGCCCATTTAATTTCTAGGTCCTGCGCCCAAGCACTTGGGCTAACCTGACTGCCTTCTAGTCCTCCCAGTTTCTAGAACATGACACCAACAATAGTTCTTTCAGAAATGAAAGCAGGTCCTGCCTTCACAATTGACACAGTCCTGTATGAAATGAAATGCCCTAGGGCAAATGTGACTCTCTTCCAAATGCTGAGCTGATGGGCTCACAGTTTGATTATAGAAAGGTTTTCTGACCCCGATGATCAAATGGTCTTTGGCTCACATCAAAAGCTGTGGTGCGCTTACTAGAACACAACTCTGTTTTAAATACACTTGCCAGAGTTGTTGATTGTGAATTTCCTTTCTGTCAATAAATTGATCAAAAAAAGTTTAACAACTCCCTACTTCATGTTCAATTTGTGCTGGGTGTTGCACGGGGCATTTAGATGAAGAATAAACCACAGTCTCTATCCTTGAAGAGTTTACACTCCAGTTGTGGACACACATACACACGACTTCACACCCAGGAAGAGAGAGTACACGATAAGATGTGTTACATGAATGATTACACGTTACATGAATGTTACATGAATGAACATCCATTGTGCTTCTACTGGGCTGTTCCATTCACATAACTGATGTTGTATCCTCAACACAACTCTGAAAGTTGTCAATTCCGCTTTGTCATTAGACATACAATAAACTGAGGGGCTGAGAGCTCAGCTTAAGGTCATACAGTCAGCAAAATGCTAGACTTAAGGGTGTCTGATTCCAGAGCTGGTGCTCTTTCCTGTGAATGAGGTGTTTTCATTCTCATTCCTCATGGTGTCCTTAAATCGCCTGACACACTTAAAAAATATAGATGCCTGTACCATGCCATCAGCGACTCTGTTCACTGGAGGTCTGAGTATTGGCATATTCAAAGAATCCCAGGTGATTCTAACGTGTCAGGAAGGTGAAGAAACACCATGCCAAAGCTGCTGCCACTGAGCAGCCCAATGCTGAAAAAATTAAAAAAAAAAAAAAAAAGAGTGTATTTTGGAGAGAGAGTTCAGTTTGTAAAGATTTAGAGCAGGTAAGCTGGTATAAGACAATTTGTCCCTAAACCACACATATTTAGAGGTGACACATTGCTGCAGAGTTGCAACAAAGAGGACCCGACTTCATCGAATTCTGGACTTCATCGAATCCATCTAAAGGAAAGATAAAAGGATGAAGTTTGTAATATGTGCATATAGCTTATTACTGATTGTACTGTGTCTTGCTATTTTTTATGTCATTTGAGTATCACAACAATTTGGGGTTTGATGTCTGGTAATTTATTTACCTGTGAGAAAACGGAGACCCAGAGCGACTAAGTGACTTACTGTACATCACTGGGCTAGTTAGAGACCTCATACGATGTTCATCTCATCACATCACCTAGACTCAGCGACTCCCACAGCACCGGAACTTCATGGCACTGCTGCAAATTGGAGGATAAGATCAATAATGGAGGAAGCTGCTAATTGAATGGGGTGAAGGGCACGACTGTGTTAAAAGCCATCCCACTCTAGGGATCCCACTTTAGGAAGCACTCTTTAAGTTCCTATGACAGACATAGCTCAGCCTATATTAACATAATCACTCTTCTAAATATATTATTTAGATTAGGGCATGCATGCTCATGAGCTTGTGAAATGCAGATAAACATATTTTGTTTCCCAAGCCACTAGCTCAAGCAAGGCATTAGTATGCAGCTTCCTCTGCTCCCCCATGTCCCCTTGAACATAATGACTTGAAACACTTTAGACCATGACTAGGGGAAGGCACAAGGATGTCCACTAAAGCACAGGCAAACCATTGAATTAGTAGTTTTCAGCAAAACTACCCTATTTGGCCTGTGCTTCCAGAAAACAAGTTGTAGAATAATTCAGTTGGGCAGGCAGCTACATGAAGCTTCTACAACAGAGCGAGGACCTGTTAGCTCCAGATGGTGCTATCAACGCATGGCGGATGTTTGCCAGGGAGCTGGGATCATGGTTTCAATTTTCAGGGTTAAATGATTTTCTAAAACAGAGAAGAGTCCAGTGTTATGGGTCTCTATTGTGGAATCTCGGCACACTGTGGAACTCTCTGGAATGGGAGACCTCACTCATTCTGGGCAAGGTGGCAGAGAGCAGCCAGTGAATTCATCTTTTTGGCCCATGGTGGGTCCTTTTACTTTTCTAGAAGATTTAAGGGAAATGGGGCCTTCTGATCCTAGGACACTCAAGATATCTGTTGACTGCTAACTGGAGAATAAGGAAGAAAAGAGAAAGTTTCTAAATGCTTAAGATGTAGCATCTGTGAAATAAAATAATGATGTTAAGGGCAACCATAAAAGATATAAATCAAACAATATGAAACAGTAAAAGTTACTCATACACACATTTAATTCTTCAAAAATGTGCCTATTGCAAATATCATCTGAAGAATTATTACCATTAATATAATTTACATGTGAAGACATAGAGTTCCCATCTTGAGGTCACCAGATCCGGATTTAAATTCTAGCAGCAACTCAAGGATGCTATTTAGCTTTCAAGCAAAAAATACTTAGTTAATTAAGTAGGAAATGAATGAATCCAAGAAAGTTAGGTAACTGGGTCTTTGGAAGGTGACAAGACAACCCCTCTTCTCTCAAGGAATTGACAGTGACTAGGGTGCTGCTTGGAAAGCCCTACTAAGACAAAAGTCATATGAACTTCAAGTCAAAAGAGGCCAAAAAACCCCATGAACTTATTGATTCCTTCTGTAGGATGTGGACCTTGGGGTGAGTCTGGATCCTAGGTGCAGGTAGTCTTATCCTAGTGACCCTAATATCTGTTCTCTAAAGGCTGCCTAGGAGCTGTCTGAGTACTACCTATCCTTCCCTGTCCAGAGATACAGTGGTCTCTCTCATATAGCATGGGAGCTTTGTTTCCTTGCCTTCAAAAAAGCCCATCTTTGCATACTTTTCTTCTTTAAATCAGTCTCTACCTTCTAGTGTGTGTCTAAAGAGCTTCCCATGGCCTTTATGTGTTTCTTAAGCTTTCATGGTTTGTGACCTCTCTTCTCTCCATTCATCCTCTACTTCGAAGAGTGCTGCCACCTTCTAAATTTGAGGGACATCTAACAGAAAGTATCTCTTCAAAATGTGGACAGGGAAAAACTAGGAGACTGATGCTGGTGAGCACATTGATAAAACCATTTAATTTATATCAACAGAGAAAAATGTGATTGAGAACATAACTTTCCCCACTTTGAATACACTTTTCCAAAGTGACAATCACTGATTTCATGTGGAAAAATGATGGAAGAAATATAATTAAAACCCCAAAACTCTCCCAACCCAGAAATCCTCTACACAAATGTAAGTAGAGAAAGGAGAGAGTTTTCTTATTTAATAAGCATTAAGCCAGCATGTGATATATGTCACAGGCAAATCCTAGTCTTCAGTTAAGACTAACAAGCATTAGGGGCACCTGGGTGGCTCAGTGGGTTAAGCCTCCGCCTTTGGCTCAGGTCATGATATCAGGGTCCTGGGGTCGAGCCCCGAATTGGGCTCTCTGCTCAGCGGGAAGTCTGCTTCCCTCTCTCTCTGCCTGCCTCTCTGCCTACTTGTAATTTCTTTCTCAGTCAAATAAATAAATAAAATCTTAAAAAAAAAAAGACTAACAAGAATTAGAAGCTGGCACCTCCCATCTTGGTACAGGTTAAAGCCATCATATTCACCAAATAGAAATAAGTCAATACTAGGTCCTGGGCCTGTGTTCAGTGAGGATTTGATGGACATTTGTCCTTGTCTCTACCTGGGGATCTGAGTCCTCAGGAGAAGACAATTCTCTTAACTCCTCTATCCAGGCATTTCCCTCTTCCTCCCTACCCCAGCCTTTACCAATTTGCCTAGCCTCAGACTGTCAGGGTCAGGACATTTTTGTCTTTCCAGACATGATAGTCTTTAACCAATTGACAAGCATCATTTTGGTAAATATTAAATAGTCTGAAAATAACAAGTATTAGAATGGAGAATGGGAAGTGGTTCCATCATACATGTCTAAACTTAATCTAAATTTGAAAATCAGTTTCTCTTTCTTTCACATTTTTTGATCTTTATTGGAAAGGTACATGGAAATATGTGCATTTTATTTCTGATTTTGGAATTCCATAAGGACGTCTTGCCTAAGCTGGGATGACACATGGATATTGTGGATATCCAATGGTTATCAGCAAATGCCTATAATGATGCCAGTGTTACAATGATTATCACACACAAATTTCTAATTACCAAAGATTAAGGCTACAGAAATTACACATGGTACTCATAATGGTTATGCATGGTAGCCCATTTAGCTCGGAAATGCAAGAAATATTACTTACATTCATTTAACACAACATTTAGGCCCACGTATCATCCAGCTGGATTATTTGGAAATTCTATTTCAGTCACTATGGAGCCCCTTCCACCTGTAGAACTATTCTAGCATCTCAAGGTGTAGGTCATGTCCAGAAAAGGGAGGCATAGCTTCTCCTTTTTCAGATGCTGCAGCTGCCGACATCCTCATTGTCTATGGCTCTCCATATTGATTCCTTCTGTGGGATGAGAGACTTTGGGGTGAGGCTGTCCCTGGTGCAGTTGGTCTCATCCTCATACCTGTTCTTCTCTAGAACCTGCCTAGGAGCTAGCTCAGTACCCTTCCCTTCACCTGGCAGTACAGGGGCATTATTTTCTTGTCTTCAGAAATGGCCATCCTTGCACCCTTCTCTTCTTCAAGCCACTCTCCACCTTCCCAAAAAACCCTTCATCTTTAGTAGACTTGGATTGTCATTTATAAAAATGGGGGCTAGAGGGATGGGCAAAGTCTTCCTACCTCCCATTCTGCCATGGGCTTCCGAGTGAGACAGAATGAACATATGTGCATATATATTTACCATAGAAGGCTCTGAAATCACTTCATATTTTTGCAGTGCTTTAGATCACAAGCATGAGCCAAAATTGACATAGATGGTGAAATGACTCAACAGATCAGAAATTTTGGGGTGGTCAGTGTTTATGAAATTATCCAAGTTTATCTTTCATGAAGTTTCTCTAAAGTTATTTACTTGCTTATTTTATGTCGAGTTATTCATTTTTACAAATCTATATATAGACATATTTATAACTTTATTTTGGTAGTGTAGAAAATTAGTGATTCTGAGGAGGTAATCCATTCAAGTTAGGTCACATAGAAGCTCTCTGCTTAAAGTCTAAATACTGTTCAGGACACACACACACACACACACACACAGCTAGTTAACTTTTCACTTGAACCATCTTAGGTAAAATAACTCAGAAGGTCAAATTGGTTCATACTTGATCAGAATTAAGAATTCAAATACAATATAATAAGAGAAACTATATAGTATATTAGCCACAGGACTTATGTTCACAAGTGACAAAAACCCAACTCAATTTTTTATAGGAAAAATGAATTTATTAGATCAACTTCAAAATTTCAGGACAGATGGATCTCGAGTCTCAATCTACATTTGTTAAAAATACAGAATTAAATCTCCTTCCCCACCTCTTGCTGGCCCAATGGCTCCATTCTCTGACAGACTCTCTCCATATCAAAGAGTAAGATCCTGGCTTACATTACCTCTTGTGATCTTATAAAGAAAGAAGCCTGCCTCACTCAGCATCCAAATCCAGTTTCTAAAAATGGCCTCTGGTTGGCCTTTATAGTTTTGCCTTTCCACTCTTCTGGTAGAGAAGGCAGTGAGCCCAACATGGGGCTTGATCCCAAGACCCTGGGACCATGACCTGAGCCAAATGCAGGTGCTAAACCAACTGAGCCACCCAGATGCCCCTACCACCAATCCTTTTTATTTCTTATCTTAGAGATATTTACTACTGTTTGCCATGACTATTTTCATTATATGCACATCTAGATAATTAATATAGGGTGATATACATGTAGATGTAGGAGAATCAGACTCTTCCTCTCAATTCTGTAAGTATATAAAGCAGGGGGCCTTAGAGGACATAAAATGAATTTTGCCAGTGTTTATGGAGGAAAAAAGACCATAAGTAGATTTGAAGAAGGGTATATGATCGGCTAATAGAAAGGAGGAGGAAATACTGCTTTGCTTATGTTTAAGAGTGAAATATTATTTTTGGTTCTCATTAGAACCATTTTTCTAGCCAAAATATTAAACAACATAGAGGTAAAGAGATGTAGGTCGAGCTCAGGGTAACCTCTGACTCTCATGTGATGTGGGATTCATCATTGACATTCTGGTTTCAGTTTCTTCATCGACATAATATAGGCTCCACCGTTTCAAGAGTTCTCATGATGCTTGAACAAAAGAGAAAATACCAGAGTGTTCTGGAGAGCTAAGAACACTATCTGAATGGGAGATTGTATCCACAGTTCTCACTCTGTGCTTCCTCCTGGGCATAAAATGGGCTGTTTTTCTTCAGAGAGTCTTTCTGAAATTAGAGGAAAGTGTTGACCGTATCACAACAGCAGTTTTATAAACAGGTTGCTGAAGAGGCAACATTTACAGCAGATAATTTATTCTTCCATTTCTATTCCATCCCCAAATAATGTTGTTAAAATTTGACAAAGCTTTCTTTGCTAACCAGTCCTCTGTAGCAGGACTATTGTAGAATAAGTAAGTAGGTGAATAAGATTTCACTCTTGCAATCAAATGAAAAGTACTTTCCTATGTTTTCATGTGTTCGGTAAGCAAAGGTGTCTTATTGGATGCCTCCTTGGTAATACTTCAAAGTCTCATGCATCTCTTCTAAATCCTTTTCTTCTGCAAGCTGAGCGGAAATTCCTCCCTGAAAACACTTCTTATCATCCTCCGAGTCTCTTCCTAATAACTTCAGATGAGAATGAGGCATAAACGTGAACTAGTTATCCTGCACTTTGTAAGTAATTGACTCAAAGAACAAACCCCAAAGATGGCAGGTTAAAGCAATGAAATGAGTGCTGCGTCTCATTTATTTTAACAGGTTCAGTTACTCATGTTCATGTAGATAATATTGCAGGCAGAATGTTGGAAAAGAGGAAAGATAAACGTTGTACCACTAACTCCGGAGTGAGGATTCAAGCCCAGGCACCTCTGTGGTCACACGATGCACTTGTCCACTCTCCTACAGTGGATTCCAATGCTGGGCAAACACTGAGTTACAGGGCTGGTTCGTGGATTTAACAGCACTGACTTCTGATGTCATTGGTCCAAGGCACAACTTGGGGAACACTGCAGTAAATGTTTTAATGGTCCTCACTTTTACCACTAAACTTAGATCTCTGGCCCAGATAGTTCCACTGAACTCTGGCTCCCTATATCTTACAACTATTATGCATATTTCAAAAGCACCTCATGTCTCAGAACAAACTCACAAAACTCTCCTTTTGGTTCTCCTTGTCTCAGAGAAGAGTATTACTTTCTACATGATTAGGCAAGTCTGAAAACTCAGGAATCGCCCCCCAGATCTCCCTTTCCCTCTTCACTCGCCATCACCCTGCCATCAGTAAGTAAGGCCTGTGACTCTTACCTACCAAATCTCTCATGAAACCATGTGCTTTGCCCTTCCGTGGCCACTCTCAGCCCCCAGTCTGTTACTGACATCCCCCAGAACAGCAGCATTTATTCTCCAATCAGTCCTTACGCTGCAGTGAGTGTGAGGAAAACACAATAAAGGCTCAGTTTCTTGACATTTGCTGTTAAATCCTTCCAAACCACACTGCCTGCCTCCTGGGGCTCAGCTCAGATGACTCCCTCCCTCTCTCCATGCTCTAGCCAAGAGGCCCTGCTCTTAGTTTCTCCCTGCCCCATGTCCCTTCGGCTTTGCTCCCCCCCAGCCCCCCCATACATCACATGCTGGTCCCTCTGCCTGGAATGCTTCCCTCCACCTGGCTTAGAAGGCTGCTTAATCTCCAACTCTTGGTTGTCCCATCTGTTGGAAGGGAATTAAAATGTCATAGATCAGAGTTGTTAAAAATATGAAATAAAATAAATGCATAATGTTCCTGGCACAAAATAGATATCCAATAATGTTTCCCTAAATATATCCTAGAATTTTATATTTTTTTCCAACAATCTTCATATAAAGATAAGTCCACGTGCATATGTTCTCTAATTGTGGTTTATAAGACTTCAAAGTAGGAAAGAACCTTCAAAGATGTGTTTATTTTGTTTTAGAAATTTATTAAATCCTAATGCACCTTGTAGTAGAGCATTTGTGCTGTGGTTTTTAATTGCTGTCAGGTTAATAATATCCTTGGGAGTGTGGAGTCTTTGTTAAATGTAGGTGTTAGACAGCTATAATTTTTAAAATTACTGCTTTGTTCTACAACCCATTTAAAGGGAAAAAATAATTAATGAAATGTATACACTTTTAGAGGCAATGACACGAAAAAGGATTTCAAGCAAATGAGCAAATGAAGAAAATAAATTAGCATCTAATTTGTAATTAGAGATTATAATGCTTAATAATTTGAAAATGAGTTGAACCTTTATGGTAATATATAAGGTGGTTAACGCAGTAACATTCCCACTGAGATTAAAATGACTTTAGTAACAATACTATCAAGTGAGGGGGGAGGGTTGAATAAACAGAGTACAGAAGATATTTAGGATAGTGAAACTGCTCTGTATGATACTGAAATGACCCATACATGTCATTGTACATTGGTCCAAACCTACAGAATGGACAGCACCAAGAGTGAACTATAAGGTAAACTGTGGATGTTGGGTGACTAGAAGGTGTCACTGGAGGTTCATCGATTGTAACAAACATACCACTCTGGAGGGGAGGATGTTGATATTAGGCCGTGCTTCGGTGGGAACAGAGGGTTCATGGGACATATCTGCATCTTCCATTCAATTTTGTAGTGAACCTAAAACTGTTCTAAAAACATAAAGTCTATAAAAATGTTATCATTTTTACTGAAATAACAAATGTACAATTACATAAGGAACATCAATGACAAGAGAGACTGAACTTCTTATGGCCAGAAAAGGGGCATTTAAAGTACATACATGTGACATGTTGCCATGCAGAGAGGTACTGTAGAAAACAAAATCATAACCTAACAACAAATTTATTTATACTGAGTTAGTTATTAGAAATTTCCATTGAGATGGGCAAATATTTAGAAAAATAAAAATAATGAACATGTGATACTGGAAATTAGAAATTTGGGGTGTGTCTGGCTATATTTGAAAAGTTACCTTCAAGATATTGGATAACTCTTTGAACTCAGCACTCAGCAGTATATCTAACTGCTTTGCAGGTACTCCTATAATTCTGAGTTGTGCTCAAGACTAAAAGTTCCAGCTAGTAAACATTCTATAGTTAGGGACAAACTCAAACGAGGCATAAAAATGTAAGTGAATGTGAGCCATTTCATAGGTTGGGTCCACAAGACTGCATTTATGTTGTAGGTCCAAGTGAATGACATCATCAGCCATCAGGACCTGAGTCAAGCAGTTGTAGAAGTGTTTGTTAAAGACAAAACAAATTCCACAGCAACTAAAACCAGTAGTATTGTTGATGAAAGTACCTGAGAGATTAGGACCAAGTTCAACCATATGGCTTACAAAGCTGGCTATATGTTGATACCTCCACCTTGAAGACCAGAATGCCAATATATTCATCAGTTACGCTTTCACTGCAAAGCCAAGCAAATATATAGTGATTTGAAGACATCGTTTTAATTACTGGAAAATTATCTGGTTACTTCCATTCCTGCCTCAGGCATTGATCTTGCTACGTGGGTAGGAAAGGCCTGAGACTGGGAGTTAAGTGTCTACTCTGCAGACATGATTTGCCCCGGTTGTGTATCCCAAGGGGAAGAATATAGGAGGCTTTATTTTGGATCTGCTTCCAATCATGCTCTCCAGTTTTGCTTCACCAACCATGTTGATTGTAGTTTCATCCTTATTTTACCTCTTCATTTCCCTGAAGTCATCCTTGGGGGAAACTCCAAAACTTTGTGACTCTTTTCCTCCATGTTATATAAAATCTCTATAAATGACAACAAAGGTATGTCGAGACCTCATTTGTATTTCTTCTCTTGCTAGCTGTGCAAATTTGGGAGTTAACTTTCATAAGCCTCAGTTTCCACATCTGTAAAGTGGACGTAATATCTAACTCATAGGGTTGTTGTGACATTAAATAAAATATCTAAGGGAAGAGGTTGTACCATGATTCAAACCCAAGAAGTCTCATTCAATAGTCTTCACACTTTTTAATTTTTAAATTAACATACAATAAAATTAGTTTTTATTTTTGTGTACAGTTTTATGAATTTTAGCACATGTATGGAGTCAGGTAATCACCAGAATTATAAGGATACATGATAATCCTATCATTGCAAACAGCTCCCTTGTACTAGTCCTTGGGAGTCATATCCTCTCTCCTTCCCTAATCTATGGCAACCACAAATTGGTTTTCTATTGCTATAGTTTTGTCTTTTTTGAGACATAAATGAAATCATGCAGTATGTAATCATTTGGGATTGGCTTTCTTCACTCAGCAGAATGTCTTTGAGATTAATCCAGATAGTTGCATGTAATAATAGTATTCTCCTTTTTATTATTGAGAAGCATTACATTGAATACGTGTGCCACTGTTCGTTAGTCTGATGACTGACAGTCTTGGGTTGTTTCTACTTTTGAGCAATTCTGAATAGAGCTTCTTTAAACATTCACGTGCAAGTTTTTATGTGAGCATAAGTTTTCATTTCTCCAGAGTAAATACCTAGAAGTAGGATTTCTGGGTTGGATGGCACTTTTACATTTTTATATTAACTTTGTATAACTTTATATGTTTAACATTATAAGAAACTACCAAACCATTTGCTAGAGTAGATACTGTTTTGCAATCCCCACATCAGTGTATGAGAATTTTAATTGTTGCACAAGCTTGCTAGTAGTAGCACATCCTTGGTAGTAAGTTTTAAGAAACAAAAAGTCAATGCTCCCCATGTCCATCCAAGAATTATCTCAGCTCATTTTAGCAAGAACTTCTCTCTCTTGATTTGAATTCATCTAGTCCCATTTGCTTTCACAGCTCTATAATGTCTTTTAAAATAGGACTTTTGTATAATGTATCCTTTTTTTTTTTCTAGTTAAGGCAGCAGGAGAAATAGTCTACCAGTACTTACTTCTTTTCTGGAGGAGAAAATTGGTGATGGTATTATTTCATACTTCACCAGTTCAGTTTGATTATACATGTTATTCTTTCAAATCTGAAATGCTTGTCCAAATAATGAGCAATAACTGAGAAATAATATGTGATTTTAATACATAGACACACAAACACAGTGGTGAGGCAATTGGGCAAATTGTGGTTAACAATAGTAGAGTTGTGTTTGAAGATTCTCTTTAAATTTATGATTATGGATGGGTACATTTCATTGTATTCCATCATGATAAGAAATACCTGCCTTGCTTCTCTTTTGGAGGGGGGATGGCTGCGACAAGATTTATCAGCTTACAAATAAATATCTGGAAACAACTTAGCAATCGATGAGATAGGTATGTCATAGATACCAAGCAGTATCATTGGTACTGGTAAGAGGTTTATAAAGTTGAATGAACTTTTATGGCAGTTTTTGAACAGGTAGATAAACTTTCCCCTTTCTTACATTTTTTGTTTTATTCTGGGTAAGATAGAAAACTGTCAATGCTTTTAAGCAAAAGGAATTTGGATGACATTTTTATGTGTTTAAAATATGATCTCTTGCTGCTTTACAGGATGTCTACAATGTTTTGATCAAATATCTCATTGAATCTGAAGACTTCTGAGCATGTGCTCCCCAAATATTCATATTTGTTTATAAACTGTATTGTTAACCTTCAGGAGTTAAACGTAGGTAAAGGTAGGTTGTTAGCTTTTGAATATAAAAATTAAGTCTGTACAATAAGTGATTTTGCTTCTTCTTCTTGCATTGTGTCATTGTCTGGTGTTGTTGGGTATATAAACCCCAATTTGAGTATGAATTTTGTAGAGAGGACATAGAGAAGGAGTACCAGAGAAGCAGGGACAGCAGTGTGGAAGCTGCTGGGGTAGACTTAATGAGATGTGGAAAGAGTTGAGATATATTTTTCATGTTTAGAGTCTTCAGATTTCTTGTAGGAACCACCCATCTATATCCACTGCCTGGCTCCTGACATTAGCTGCCCCCTCCTCTTTTTACCGGATGGCGCATCCTTGTAGCACCATATCCATAAAATCTGTTCGACAATGTGAAGAGCACACTGCACTGGAAACCACTTAATTAGCTTAGGGTTGCCTGATGCTTCTCTACCTGCTGAGACTATTTTTTTTGGGCAGTTTTGTTAAAAAGGATGGGTTTGGGGAATTAACGGTGCTTTTAAACGTCTGTCTGATGACAGAGGCCAATAGGGAGCAAGGCTCTATGAGTTAAAGGTAATGATCATAAAACAAACAAAAAACAACCAACCGATTCTGGAACCAATTTCTAGTTTTTCCTGATTAAACCCTTCCTCAAATGGAAAATTAAATTAGAGATTAAGAAAAATGACCACATGCCTGTGAATTCCTCTTGGACAAATCTCAAACATCTCCTAAGGGCATAACTGGGGTAAGTTCAGGAAGAAAGGAGATATAACCTTTACAGGGAGAAAAATCAGCCATATTTTCACCAAGTTTCTGCAGGAAATTCCTCATGCAGGATATAAGGCAGTAATAGTCCTAAATCCAAATGGAGTGTATTAAGGCAAAAATCAATATTGGCTCATAACCTACAAATATCCTGATGTCTTCTCTTCTACCCTCTTTCAATTTGTTTTTCCCACTCCTCTAATGGGATAGGGATCTATTTGCGTTTTGAGTTTTTAATCTGTTTTACCTCTCCTGGAGGAACTCTGGCATACTTATCCAGGTTGGCAAGGAGGTTAGCAGGGCGTGAAGAAAAAGCATTAAGCAAATGATCCAGCAAAGCTCTGAAAACTTTCTGAAGGCCATGGAATGGCTGGCCTGGATTTCACAAAGAGCAATTTGTGATTTGGGCAAGTTAGAATAGCCACTTCAGTCTCCCTATCTAGAGGTCCCAGCCTGCCAGATGTTGTGATGTTTATGGAAGCGTACAGAGCTAGGTTTCAAGGACAAACCACTAGTCAGGGCCACAGAAGGCCACATTCCAGGCTCTTTTAATGTCAGACATCACTCTCTTAAATATCAACACACTCAACTTTAATGACTGAGAAAGCTTCTCTCCTTCTATTCCTACATATCACGGATTGGTTTAAGACTATGACTTAAGAGAACTTTGTTATAATTCTGCCTGGGGAAGTTTGTGGTTTTCTTGTGGTTTCTTGAATCTCATTGAAAACATCCAAGGAATAACTATTCCAATGCTCTCTTTAAGGGGACCCATGATAGACACCGGGGTCAAATTTCAATGATGTTACCATGGAAATACCATGGAAATAGCAATGGGGAATGAGCGCGCAGACACATACACACACATACACATACACACACATACACTGGAATTAGGACTTTTGTTTGGATAAGCATTAACGGTCCTGGTATTCATTTATTTAGTCATGGATACCTATTGTGTGATTCCTATGTACAAACAAGCAGTGTCACAAAGTCTGTGAGGGCTTAAAAATTCGAAGACATTTAAGCCAAACTTTTTAAAAAGATCGGCTTCTTAAGAAAATCGTCCTACTGTAAAACATATTTTAAAATGCACCCACCATAGATTTTCATCTGAACCATTTACATAGCAGCTGAGGTGTTGGGCGGATATTGTGATCATACAAATCAGAATTTTAGGTCCTGGAGGAGACTTCGCCATCTAACACCTTCATTTCAAAGCTCAGTTGGCTGAGGTGGTTTGAGCAAGCATCCCCTGCAAACTAGTGGTAAAATATCCAGCTGTGGAGCTTTAGTTGCCCAGTCCAGGAGGTACCGTCCGGGCCCGGGGGATCAAGGCCCCCCATCAGCAGAGAGCAGGGAGCCTCCACCCGCCAGGGAGTGCAAGCTTTGAGATGCCGGGTCCGCAGGGTTCCAGGAACCGGCACGCGGAGGTCTTTGCGAGTTGGTGGGGTCCGGGCGGCTGCGGTGGCTGCGTATCCCCAGTGCCTGCTTTCAGCCCGCGGAGCCCGGCGCGGAGCCGGAAGCCCCTGGACGTCCAGCCTGGCGCGTGGCCTCCGCAGGCGCCTGGCTCCGCGCGCCCCGCCTCCCGCCCCACGCCACCTCCCCCGCTCCCTCCACCGCCCAACTTCGCTGGAGTCGGGGTCCTGAGCGCCTGCCTCCGCAGCCGGCCGGCGGAGTGCCCCGCGCCGCCGCCCCGCGCTGGGAAAAGGGGGCGCAGGGCGCGGCTCCCCCAGCGGCTGAGCGCGCTCCTCGCTGCCTCGGGGCTCTGGGTCCTCGGCGCCCCGGGCGCCTGCGGTGGCGGCTCCTGCGGTGTCCCGCTGTCCCAGGGCCCCGCCCCGGGGAGCCCGCACGTAAAGCCGCGAGGCCCCAGCGGCTGCCCACTCCTTTGTGTCTCTCCGCGCCCTCTTTCTACGGAGGGTATGGCGGGGACGCGAACTGCGGACCTCTGAGAGCGCAGGGCTCAAGAGCTGACCGACGCAGGCAAAGCCGCAGGGAGCTGGAGGAGTTAAGGCCAGTGAGACTCGCATTTGCTCTTGATCGGCGACTCCACACACCCCTAGGCTTTGCATTGTTCTGGCCACAACAGGAGCCAGAAGGTGAGAGGAGGAGAGAAGAGGTGATGGGCTTGGAGGCAGACTTGAAGGGCGGGGAGTTAGAGCCTCTGGGTGTTGGTACAGAGAAAGTAGATGGGGCTTCTGGATTCAGAAAGTGCTGCACGCTGGAGCCTTTGCCTCCTGCGAGATCTACCTCCATCTCACCCAATCCCAATCTACTTTTCTAAACACTAACCCTGAAAACACTTCAGAGTGAGCTGACAGTGCCTTCCCCCTGCTCACAGGGCTGGTGTCACTGAAGACCCCGCAAAGAATTGAGAACAACAGAGTGTCAGGACAGCGGAGGATATGAAAGAGTTAAATGTCTTCAGGCTGACTTGCCTTCTGGGGACTTGGCCTTCAGTCTCTAAACTTCCTGATGGGCTCAAGTTAGACCTGGAAAGGTTTGTGTTCATAGGGTAGTTTAGATGGGAAGTCTCTTTGTCTCTTCTTCCTCTGGAGGGGAGGAGGAGAAGTCAATAGACTATCTGTCCTTAGAGAATTCCCAGTTTCTGGGCACTCACCACCTGCATTACAGAGAGAGAATTCTGCAGCTCTCTACCAGCATGGGGGAGTGTGGTCAGACCTGGTGCTTTCCATCCTGCAGATGAGCCATTGTTCTTTGGTGTTATAAGCCCAAGGAAGATAGGATGTCCTAACAGACAATGGCCCTCTTTGTTCTCTCTATCCGACCTCCTCTAGTGAATAGCATGAATAAAGATGGTTCTCTTCCTGCCTTATGGGCGCAAGAGAGGGATCCCTGGATTATAGGAGGCCCAAACTGCAGAGTGGCTGTGCCTGGGCTTGTGCTAGAGGTAGAGCAGGTGGACGCCAGACCTTTTGGCCTCTGCAGGTGAGGTTTTGGGTTTCTAAGGAAATTATGCATCTTTAAAATCTGAAAAAAACTGTTACAATTCAAGCTGCTTATGAAAACTTAACTTCTAGAAAGTTAAACTGGATGCAACAGCTTAAGGCCATTTTAAAATGTTCCCCAGGCATTGAGAACATTAACAACAAGTAAAAATACCTTTCATGGTATTTTCAGTTATTACGCAGTTTCGAGAAATATCCCCAAAGAGGTGTCGCTTTTAGTTGTTGGCTCATTGTCAGGTGATACTGAAATTTGTGAACATTTAAAAATAACAGTTTTTTTCTGAATTCCTCTGGTGTTCAGGGATAGATTTCATTAAGACAAATCATGATAACAGCTGTTCCTAAACCATTAGTTTATTCTGCCTGTTTTGATCTTCCAATAAATACGTACTATTTTCGATCTGGCCTCTTTTGCTCAACATTATGTTTGTGAGATTCAGCTGAAGGTATCCTTTTAGCATGCAAATACTTGTTTACTAGAGTAGCAAGGTCTTATGGATATCTCAGTTTGGTTTTAACTTGTTGGAATGGTCTAACAAATAAAAGGTCAAATACATTTTCTCAAACTCCCACTGTGTACTCAGGCTCTGTGCTGGGCACTGGAGAGACATAGATGATAGTGTTTGGAAAGGTATTCCCCAGGTATTTCTCAGTCTAATATGTAAGTCTTATTCACCAAAGACCATTGCATTGTGATAAATATTGCAGAATGTATGGGCTAGAGTGATAGAATAGAGAGCAGGCTGAAGCTCACATTCTCCAGGCACTGTCGCAGAATAGGTAAGCATCTCCTCGTTTTTGAAGGATGAGTAAACGGCTCACCAAGTAGAAAGTTGGGATGGAAACTTGGAGGTTGTTAGAGGATAACCTATATTTAGGTTGGTTCTGCCAACCAGATCTGAGATGTGGTCTCGAAATTCAGAGTCGTTCTCTGTCATAGTGAGATGTCCTGCACTACCAGCCCTGGCAGGGCTCTGGAGGAGATCTAAAGCGATGTTATGACATACTTCTCATGCAGGCAGTGCTGTGCAGAGGTAGTCATCGTCATTAACCATGAGTGGATGTATTAATACGTATTTAACACAATCCATGTGCCAGAAACTGCTCTGCTGAGGGCACCAAGAATGGAAGATATGGCTCTCCCACTATGGGTATATTTCCATCTGATGCCTTTTTCAAGATGTCTGTCTGAGAGCCTGGTAGTTTATGTGAGGGGTAGATACAAGAGTGAGGGAACCATGGAGGAAGGGAGGTGAGTGTGAGACTCCTATGTCTCGGAAAATGTTAGTTTGCAGATGAGGGATGGAGAGGGGTGAAACAAATACAGATAATAACTCAAACTGCAAAGGCAGTGTGGTTTGGAGGAAAGAGTATGGGCTTTGTAGCCAAATAGCAAGGGGCTGACTCAACTTCAGTTCAAGTTCGGCAGCCATCGTATTTGAGGGCTAGTGACTGAATGCCTCTGAGCTTCAGAATTCACATCCCGAAATGGATATTTGTCATTATTAATTGAACCATGTTTGAAAATCACTTGACATGGTCTTTTACTAGCTTGCTTAACACATAGATACTGAGCATATCCTCTGTGCTACATGCCACGGTGTTGGGACAACCAAGGACAAGCCTGCTGTTTTCATGGAGTATTTTTTGCAGGGACAGAAAGTGTAAGTTAAAGGTCAATGTGGGCCTCCTTAATTAAATGGGTTAATATGTGGATAGTAAGGAAAGACGTTGAGCAGATGAAATGGGCTGATGCTGTGTTGATGAGGAGAAATAAAAAGCATGCCAAGGAATTTCTTGCAAAATCAGGGTTCCCTGTGTCATAGTATGTGTAGATTGCTTTGTATAACAGTACGAGTGTCAAATCCCTGATGACGTTTTTGAGGATTACATTTAAATTCTCACTCTTGCTATTTAATGCTGAGATACAGAATGTCGTAGCCCTTGAAAATACACATAATTGAGAATAATCTCTGTAGCTCATGACTGGAAATGTGGACTTGCCCTGGCTTACTCCAGAATATTACCTTGGCACTCTCATCAGGAAAGGAACTGGGTCATCTCATGGGAAGGCATCATCTATCATGTGGTGCCTTTCAGAAAATAACTGGCTTTGTAAGGGAGCTGCCCCGTGTCAGGGAATAATGCAAACTGAGTTGTTTCCCTGATGAGTTTGTCCAACAAAGGTCCCAATGAAGAAAAGGTGTCCATTTTTCTGATGGTAAAATTGTGTCTCATAAGTTTGATTGGATTTTTTTGAGGTATAATTGACATGTTGCTTTTGGGGTACAACATAGTGATTGAATCTTTGTATACATTATGAAATGATCATCAAAACAAATCTAGTTAACATCTGCCACCATACATAGTTACAAATCATTTTTCTTGTGATGAGAAATTTTAAGATCCATTTTCTTAGCAACTTCCAGATACGCAATAAAATATTATTAACTATAGTCACCATACAGTACATTACATCCTCACGACATTTATTTATTAACTGGAAATTTGTACCTTTTGACCCCCTTTGCCCGTTTTGGTCACTCAACATCTAGCAACCAATATGTCCTGTATATCTATGATCTTTCTTTCTTTCTCTCTTTCTTTTTCTTTCCTTCATTTACATATAAATGAAATATAACACCTGCCTTTCTCTGTCTGACTTGTTTTGCTTAGCATAATGCTCTCAAGGTCTATCTATGTTGTGGCAAATGGCAATATTTCATTCTTTTTTATGGCTGAATAATATTCCCTTGTACATGTATATACCATATTTTTCTCTATCCATGCAGCCATTAGTGGACCCTTGGTTTATTACCATGTCTTGGCTCTTGTAAATAATGTTGCAGTGAACATTGGGGTACATCTATTTTTTTGAGTCAGCATTTTTTTTTCTATGGATAAATACCCACACTCACTAAGTAATGTTATTTTTGCTGCATTGTAATGCAAACTGGTTTTATTTTCAGTTTTGCCTCTGCATGGTTAAATTCTTCACTCTTATTAATTGGAGTGGGGGATGGGAGGAAAGTGTCCATGAATTTCCTGGGAAATATTTACAGATGTCATGGAATTATCCCTTCGTTGACCTTAAGACTAGAAACATTTGTTTAGGTCCATAGATGGTTTTATTGTCTTTTTGTCTTGCATGAACTTGGAACTTTGGCCACCATCTTGCAAAGGTAAAGGCTCAAACCTAAGAATGAAAAGCCAATACTCTGAGCATGGCAGAAGAGAGGACACAAAGTACATAGGTTTTTGAAGATGATATTGGGTTGCTGCCCTGAATCTCCTGTCTTCAAACTCCCTGTTCATGTAAACACAAATGTGTCTATTATTTAAGCCCCTGTTCATAAGTTTTTAAAAAATTAACTGACTATTGAATACATCCTAATCGACACATGTTTTGTTCCTGATATATGTCTTCATCTTATTTCCTCTCTCCACTGTTGGCTCTTGAGATTTTAAGTAGCTCAAGAGAAGCGAAGACCTATCTTTGAGTGTTTTGAATGCTTTTGAGCATGTTGATAACTTTTTATAGATTGCAAAACTAATATGTTGGCCTATTTTGAATTACCTTTTCTTTCTCCTGATGCAGTCATGCAGGACAGGAGCTTCTATGGAAATATCTCCATGTTCCTCAGTGGCATCTGAGGTGAGCTTATGTTTATTCAACAAAATAGGCACATACTGTTGTGCACAGTAATAAATTAGGGCTGTTATTCACCGTACAAAAGTAATTACTCTTGGGTTCAACTGTGAGCTACTGGGAGCATTTCAAATAGGATTATAGTAGCAAACATGAAGCAACTCAGAGCCTTTGAGCCTTTGAATTGATAGAGGTCTGCCCTTTTTGCTCTTTGCTGCTCATGTCTGTTCCCAAACAGCTAGGCAAGAGGGCTCCCAGGAGCTGGATTTCAGTTTTCCTGAAGTGTGGGTAAGGGAATGATTATGAGAAATCAAAGGGCCCATACAGTGTTGGGTGATTAAGGATTCTGAGAATGAAGAACGGAAACGTCCTCTGTGGTAAGGGTGTGATACTTGAAATGCTTTGAATTTATGGACTGCTAGTGCCAAGTCGCTACTGTTCTCCTTTCTACCTTCTAATAAATTTAATCTGTGCTCAGATTCCCAAAGCCCAATCTGTCACAGTATAGCCCTTTCCTATTTTCTGCTTTTTCCCAGAGTATTGTCCTCTGGGAGTTTAAGAAACTTGGAAAATGGAAAACGGGAAATGCAGATAGGCTACAGGTAAATATTATCTACTATTCTGCTAATCTGCACTGCATATCTATTCATCTACATACATATCTTCCCAACCCACTCAACACTCCTAGACTGTTTACCTTGCCTAACCTGAAGTCTCACCATACTTACCCATTTATCCATCTATCTATCTTTTCAAAACGTAAAGATCACCTATCAATGAAATTCTCTGTTTTATGGCTTTTCTTACTGTTACTGTAAATTTGAGTTGAGGGGCTTTAGCTCAAGGTAATGGATTATTTGTTTTGTTGTTGTTATGGTTCTGTTTAGGAAGCAGTCCTTATGGTGATACTGATGAGAAGGACATACAGATGTGATTTTTGTCAGATCCTTTAATAGATGATGATGATGATGATGATGATATTGAAATTGATATTGAAGAGATTGAAGAAATTATCTCTGAGGTGGTGGAAGATTTTAAAATTAGCTCCATATCGAATGATTCATTTGTTTATTTCTTTTGAATCTAGGCATTTTCCCTCCATGCCTGATATATTCCTTGTCTCTCTTACTCATCAAGTGTTTAATCTGTGTCAATATGTATTGAGCCCAACGTTAGACGATGCAATGGAAGGTATGTTTGGGTTTCAAAGAAGTAAAGTTCCAACCCCTGAAGAGAGAAGCTTGATTACGGCCTCAGTAAAAGAAAGACATCTCTAAAATATTGCATGGGGTTGAATAATGTAACCCCTAAAGTTCATGTTTGCCTGGAACCTGTGTAGGGCACATTATTTAGAAATAGAGTCTTCACAGACATAACCAAGTTAAGACGAAGTCATATCAGATTGGAGGGTCATTTAAACAGACACAGAGGGCAGAAGGCCATGTGGCAACAGAAGCAGAGATTGGAGTGGTCTAGCAGCAAGCCAAGGAATGTCAAAGACTGCCAGCAACCAGCAGAAGCTAGGAAGAGGCAAAGAAGGATTCTTCCCTGGACCATTCAGAGGGAGTGTGGCCCCTCTGGCAACTCAGTTTCCAGCTTCTGGCCTCCGACCTGTGAGAGAATAAGTTTCTGCTGTTTTAAGCCACCCAGTTTGTGATAATTCGTTATGGCTACTCTCCAAAAATAATCACATATGTTTTACATTTTAATAGGATATTTGATTTAGGAATATAAAACACTAAAAAAAAAATCACCCAAGCTTCTATGTGTGAATCTAGACTCTTTCAGTCCTTCCCCAGAGTTAATGATTTTTACTGGTTATGATAAAAAATATACAAATATATATTTATATATATTATATATAATATTTATATGTTATATATTTATATATTACATATATAAATATTGTTATATATTTATATATAATATATAATATTTCTATGTATAAATATATATATATATATAAATATTTTGATCATAACCAGTAAAAATCATTAACTCTGGGGAAGGACTGAAAGAGACTAGATTCACACACACACACACACACACACATATATATATATAATATATATATATACATACATACATATATGAAAGAGACTAGATTCATATATATATATATATATATATATTTCTGGTGGGCCATTTTCATTACTTTCTGATCATGCAGTGTTAAATCCTTTTTGGAAAAAATCTTGGGGGGGACCCTCTAACCACGGTCACATCTGCAAATGCCAGGGCCTCACTTTCCCAGCATTCCCTGGAGCTCACAAACAGTCACCCATACACCACCTCAGACCTGACCCGAAAGCAATGGTTGGGAAGATGCAGAGACAGAGCATGGGCATGGGGGGGTTTGGGGGGGTGAGGATGGGGGCTGCGCCCAGGTGGGGAGGCACTGCAGTCCGTGACTCTAGGTTCTGGTGCTGAGGCTGCCAGCCCTGCAGGCTGGGGTGTTTGGGCCTGGGTAACGGCAGCCACTGTATCTTCCTGGGATTAGCGTATCACATTCCTGGCCACGTGGCCCCCACCCTGGTTTTCTTGGTCCCAGGAAATTACCTAAGTGTATCCTTTCTGGGGTGAAACTAACAAGAGAGGATCTCTAGCGCTGATAAGGAAAATTCTGGTTGATTACAGCATCATGCTTTTTAAGTCTAACATTATACCGTAAGTGAATTCTGTAATGTTACATATCTCTGACATGTTAGAAAAGTAGGTCATTTCAAAACAAACCTGCTGTGGACGTATTTATGTGTATAACTTCTCTTTTCCTTGCATTATTTTTTTGATGAATATTCCAAGAAACGTGTCCACTGGGTCAAAGAGTATGAACTCTGTATATCACTTTCCTAAAGTGGTTTCCTAAAAAGTGGTAACAATTTGTCTTGCTGCCAGCAGTATATGTGTAAGTAAGTGCTAATTTTACTGCATCTTTATTTATATGGGAAATATTATCAATGACAAATATTTTTACTCTCCTCCTGGGTGAATAACAGCACCTTCATGTTTTAATGTTCATTTTTGTGATTACTAGTGAGAATAACATTGTTCCTTTATTTTGTTTGCTAGTTGGGATTGCCACTGAGTTTTTCTGTTCACCAGGCAGGAATGTAAAGTAGACCTATATGAACATGAGATGAGCTTTGCAGGAGGGTTACAAGTCCAAAACCACTGCACCTATTTGAGCAAACTGGCAACTTGATGAAGTCCTGATGTCTGGGTGGGGTATTCAAAAGAGGTATAGTAGTCTTTCAATCCTGAGGTTTTTGTTTTCTTTTTTGTTTGTTTGTTTTTTTTTATTCTTGGGAAAAAGGAAATGAAGAAGAAAGCTTGCTGTGACTATAAGGGCTGAGCTTAAAGTGGCAGAATCAGCAAGGAAAAATTCTTTCTTTTACAGATTCTGCTTTGATGTTTTTTTTTTTTCTTATATATTTTCTTTTTGTGTCCCAGCAAGCTAAATCCTTGTAACATTTCTCTAATGGTCACTTCCTGAGGAGCACTTTTAAGAACCAACAAATTTAAACCTGGCATTTTTCTCCCTTCATCTAAAGGGTCTTGCGATCCTGCTTGTGGATTCTCAAGGCTGATTTCTTGCCAGTGGGTGGCAGCCTATTGCTTTTAAGAGAGGCAGTTGCAAATGTGTGTAGAGGAGAGGGTGGGGCGGAGAGAGTATGGTGTGTAAGAGATCACTGGGATTCTGGGTCAGATAAAAAAGGCTGTTCAGGGTGCCTGGGTGGCTCAGTGGGTTAAGCCGCTGCCTTCGGCTCAGGTCATGATCTCAGGGTCCTGGGATCGAGGCCCGCATCGGGCTCTCTGCTCAGCAGGGAGCCTGCTTCCCTCTCTCTCTCTCTCTCTGCCTGCCTCTCCGTCTACTTGTGATCTCTCTCTGTCAAATAAATAAATAAAATCTTAAAAAAAAAATAGGCTGTTCAATCATCTTGATAGCAAGATCAATTTGGCAGTTTGCTCGAACAACTTTAAATGATGACTGATTTATAAAAACACATGCTGCATACACCTTAGGATTACTCCTGGGACATTTTGGGGGGAACCCTACTGAAGACACTGTTTGTTATATATGTATTTTTTTCTGCTTCCAAACTCTCAGGAAGAGATTTGATTTCATCAGAAAGTACAGGCTTCTGACGCTCCCTCCTACATCACCAGGAGTTCATTACCCTGAGCCAAAGGGTAAGAAAAAACAAGGTGTTCTCAAACTCCTCTTGCTAACAATAAGGTTTGCATAAAGCTTGTGACCATTTCAGCCATGCGCTAAATAGTGGGCCTGGGTGGAAAGGGAGGGTTTCTTCTCGATTCCCAAAGGAAAGGAAGTTTTAGTTATTCTAGTAAAAGGTTTGGGTGAATCGAGGAAGCAGAATCCCCAGGGCTATAAAGGTTCATGCACTGGTTTGTGAAGTTGACCAGCTTGTCTTTGCTTTGCTCAAAGCCATTCAAGAAGGAGGTTAGGAGCCTCTGAACATGGAAGGGGTGGGGGATGGATGGTGAGGACAAGAGCTGAGGTTCTTAACCCCAATTTATCACTGGTCAGTTGAGGGACTAGATGCATCCTCTATGTCTCTCTGGGCACCAGCTTTTCAACTACAGAATAAGTGGGTTAGACTGCACAGTCTCCAGGGCCAATCCCTGCTCCAAAATCCTGGGAGGCTCATGGGGCACCTGGGTAGCTCAGTCAGTTAAACATCTGGCTCTTGATCTCAGCTCAGGTCTTGGTCTCAGGGTCATCAGTTCAAGCCCAATGTGGAGCCTACTTAAAATAAAATTCTGGGAGGCTTCCATCTCTCCTGTCTTTAGTTTCTCCAGGCATCCAACCCCCCATGATCTTTAAATATTAACCTTTCCTTAAAATAGGCTCAGGGTACTTGGTGTGTTCTGTATTTTCTTCACTGGGAACATCAGCATATCACTTACCTCTATGTTTTCCATGAGTATTTCTTTACCCAGGAGGGTTCCCCTGGTGAGAAAGTCGGTGGGCTCTACAAGTATCTTCATGTGATTCCTTTAACAGGTGAGAGCCCCCTCCGGATTGCCTGCTCAGATTGCTGAAAAGCAAATCATTCATTGAATACATATTCCATGGGTACTTACTGAGTGCCGGGCACTCACCACGTACAGTAATGCTTTCCAGAGACCATCTGAGAATTTACCTTTTCTTCTCTAAGTATGAGTCTGTCTGCCTGGGTGGAAGACCTTCAGATTCTAGAACCTCACATTTCTCACATACCCATGAACTTGATCCTACCATTTGTAGTGAGTTTTACAAGCATAATGTCATTTGGTCTCCAAAGGAACCCCGTGGGATAAATTCTTTTTTTTTTTTTTAAAGATTTTATTTATTTCCGTGGGATAAATTCTATATATCCTCATTTTGTAGGTGTGGAAACTCAGGCACAGGGAGCTCAGTTGAGTAACTTTCTCTGGGTCACTTAACTAGTAGGGTAAAATTCCTGTCTTCCTTGAGTCTGTGCTCCTTACCACACCAACACTGCTTCTCTAAGATGGAGTTGTAATTTGGATGTTCTTATTTTAAAGGTGAGGAGACAGAGAATCAGAGAGGCCAAGCACCTCACCTACGGCTCAGGGATAACTGAAGCCGTGACTCTGAGTGTCTGGTTCCTGGTGGACGCCTACCTTCACTACGGAGATGGACTTCTGGTTCATTCCTCAGGCTGTAAGTGAGCATGCTACCGTGAGGTTGGTGATTCTCAGGGTTAAGGACCCAGAACTACACATTAACAGCCACGGTCACGCACAACTTTTCTCAGAGGCAGGATTTTATTCTCCTAAAAGATAAAGAGGTTGGAAGCATTTTTCTACCTCTTTCCACTCCTCTAGGAACTGGGCAACTGCTCTTTGTACTACTTAGATCACTGGTACCTAAACATTCTTGAATTTATCCTTGCAGAGGGTCCAGAATGTGTCCTGGCATCCCAGCCCTGGGAAGAAATGACCTGGTTTTGGGAGGATCTATTTTCTAAGCATGCCTCACTGGAATGACAGTCACTGGAGGAGCAGGCATCTTGGTCATAGTGCCTTGTTGTGGGATCTGCTCCAGTCCTCTCCCTAGCATCTCAGTGTGGACAGGACTTTGGCACAGGGTGTGCAAATGATGTCTCCCATCAATCAACAATCAGGGGTTTACAGAACAATTATCATAAGCTTCTTCCTGTGACAGCTTCTGTGGTGGTTACAAAGTAGGTGTTCCTACACCCAGAGGTTTATGATTGAGTTGAAGAGTTTATTAAACTGGTCAGCTAATAAGAAACAATCAAACCAGAGCTTAGAGATTGGTAGTGGGATGACTGAATCTGACCAGGAGATAACCATCCACCCCTGAAATACACATACATAAAGCTTTAAAAATATCTTGACATGAGTTGGCAATATTTAAATATCAGAATACTCCCATAAAAAAATTTGGATTCCTAAGTTCTATTGTAAAAAGAAGAGAGAATGAGAGAGAGAGGGAGAGGGAGAGATCTGTCCATGTTGACCTAATGTACCTCATAGAAATAATTGGCAGGGCTGAGTAGCAACTCCCCTGAAACAAGACTTGTACTATTCCATTCTCCATTCTGTTTATAGTCTTCAATTCTGGCCCTCTTGATTCATTAAGATATCTGCCTGAATGTTACCCATCCTCCTAACTCTCAGCCATACATAGGCATCAATTAAGAGCAAAGCTCAGTAATAAATGTCTTAGGAAGTTGAGAAGGGAAAGCCATTGAGGGCTGGAGTAGTCAAGGAAAACTTTATAAGCTGAACTATAAAAAAGTCAGGATTGAGGTAAAAGGGGATGCAATGTTTGAATGTGTTTGTGTGTAGGGTGCATAAAAAGCAGAACAAAAGATAATAGAGGGTTTAAATTCTGAATGATTAAGGGCCTAGATGTGAAAAGCAATTTTTTAAACATTTAGAAGAAAATACAGAAATTATCTATTTTATTAGAACTGGGAAGAATTTATTTTAATGATCTAAAAAGCCCAAACCATAAAGGAAAGTATTAAGAAATTTGACTTCACTAAACTGAAAAAAAAAAAAAAACAAAACAAACCCCTCTCCATCTAAAAATGCAGAAAGCAAAGTCAAAAGGTGAAGACAAGGAGAATGTTTGTAATGAATAAAATGGAGGATAAATATCTAGCCTTTATTAAATAAAAACTCTCAAAAATCAACAAGAAAAAGACAGTTCCATGGAAATGTGTATAATATATATAAACTTTTCATCATCAGAAAGGAAATACAATGGCCAACAAAATAACGAAAAGAAGCCAAGCCTCAAGAATTTTAGGAATTTGGGAAATGCAAAGTAAAATAATCATGATGAATTATTTCATAAATATCATATTGGCACAAATTTTAAATGTGACAATTCCAAGGGGTTGGTTAGGATGTTGAAAATTGGTACTTTTCACATACTGTTTATAGGAAAGGGACTTGGTACAAAACTGAGGAGAATATGTCTTGTATTAAGTTCTTGTTAAAATGTCTAACAACGCAGGAAAGACTATGGATATTGTTCTAAGGCTCTTAGGTCATACATAAAGGTCAATATTATTTGAAGACAACTGAGATATGTTAAAGATCCATATTTTAACCACAGAGCAACCACTGACAGAATGAAAAAGGATGTATAATTAAGGAGTCAGAGTGGGCCTAGAAAGGAATATAATATTCTATTAATCCAAAAGAAGGCAGGAATAAAGGGACAAAGAAAAGGTTCAATGTACAGAAAATAAAGAGAAGATGATAGGTTTACACATAACAATGTTGATAACTAAATGATCTAAATACACAATTAAAAGTGGAGATTGTAAAGCTGGCTTTATTTTTAAATTTTCTTTTACTTTTTATTTTTTTAAGATTTTATTTATTTATTTGACAGAGCGAGAGACACAAGCAGGCAGAGCAGCAGAGGGAAAGGGAGAATCAGGCTCCCCCTGAGCAGGCAGCCTGATACAGGGTACAGCCTGATGCGGGTCTCGATCCCAGGACCCTGGGCTGGGATCATGACCTGAGCTGAAGGCAGTCGCTTAAACAACTGAGCCACCCAGGCACCCCTAAAACTGGCTTTAAAACAAAGATCTAGTTATACTGAATTTACAAGGAACACTTAAATAGAAAGACAAAGATAGATTTAATGAGAAGGACTGAAAATATATTAAAAACATCTAATATAATGAGTAATCTTGAGAGAGCTAGAGTAACTGCATAATATCAGAAAAAAATCGTCTTCACCACACCAGTCATCTTCACACATATTCCAGGGACAATGAGGAAAATTTCATAAAGACAAAAGCGTTAATTCATGAACAAAGCATGACAAAGCTATATGTGCATGCCTAATAACCTAGATTGAAAATGCATAAGGCAAAGTTTGACATTAATTAAAGGAGAACTAGATTAACCTATAATTATGATTGGAGATTTCAAAATATTAATTTAAAATCTGGTTTAATAATTGCTACAGGAGAACAGTAATAATATAAAAAACTGAACAGCACTATTAACCAACCCAAACTAATTGATGTTTATAGAGCACGGAACTTTATAAGCATAGAAAACAATCTTTTCAAGTGTTCATGGATCATTGAAGATGACCCCTTGCTGAGCCATAAAACATTTTTCAGTAAATTATGAAGACTGACATCGTACAGAGAATGTTCTGTGACCACAACAGAAGTAAATTAGAAGCCAGTAATAGGAAGGTTATCTTGGAAATCCCTGAGAATTTAAATTAAGTAATACCCTTCTGAATTATTAATGGATCTAGGAAACAATTGCTGGGGAAAATAGTTTTAGCTGAATGAAAATGAAACAAAACTTCAAAATTGGGGGGATGCAGCTAAAGCAGTGATGGTGGGGAATATATATATATATGTTCACATATGCATAGATTAGAAATTTACAAGAATTCTATTGTGATTTTAACTCTTAGGCTCAGGGGGAGATTATAGAACAATTATACAGTGTATTGGCTTGAAACTTCCTATATTTTTCACATCTCCAGAAGTCTTTGCATTATCTTAATATTCAGAGAAAAATGGTGTTATTTAAAAACTAAAATTCATGAATAGTTTATACCTTTCCTAGTCTCAAACAGCTGGCTAGGAATGGGTCATTTCAGATTTGAACCCAGCTACATCTCAGAAAATCCAAATCTTTGTTACTATGCTGTTCTAGTTCTCTGTAGTAATCTTTAGGGAAACACTTATTCTTATTAAGCACGCACATAGTACAAAAGTTCTTTTTGTCTTTAATGACTCAAATGTATTTCTTGTCCATTGCCAGGAGGGCAAGTGGAAGGAGCCTGAAAATGTCACTCTCCTGTCCTAGAACTAACATTCACGGTCCACATCTTTTGGGTATTTGTGAACCTTTTAGTACTTTTGGATGTGTGAGCTGTAAGTGATACTTATCAATAAAATGCATTCAACTTTACACACACCTGCATTGAAAGAGTTCCGGGTGTGGATATATTCTCTGTGTGAACTCCACTGAATCTTTCAGCAGAAACAAGTTGCTGTGATGGTAGAGACCAAGAAGAAAGATCCACCAAGTCCATTAGAGGTCCCTGGAGCTATCCTGGTCTCCCCCACTCCCACCCTGCTCCTATAACCTGGTTATACAACTACTTCTTGGATTTAGTGGTATACCCTGATGTCATTTCGTATTTACTTAAGTTAGTTTTATTACTTATAGATCAAAAGAACCTAATATCCATAATCAAGTCCACTCATATTGGTGTTGGAATAATGGTTGGTTTAACTCCAGAAGAGGAAATCTTTATATTCACTACCAAATGGTGTAGATGATTACTGCCCAATAAGAAATTATAATCTGTAGATGTTTGTTTTGAGGAATAAAACATACATTTCTGTAACTTTTCCCTTGTTCATATTTCATACGTTTAAATGCTTTTTCTTTTTTTTCCCCTAGATCACGTTTATCTTATTTTTAATGAAAAAAGACACATTTTATTCATTTAGGAACTTTCCTTCCCTCCTCCACTTCCCAAGTTACACATTTCTTGGTTGAAAAATTGGTCTGGAGTTTTCTTGACAGGATTTCCAGTTTTCAGAGATTTTCTAGTAAGATTGAAGTACGGATTAGAGGCAAGAAGGTGAATGTGCTGGTTCCTCACTGTTCCTTCACAAGGAATGGAGCTGGCTCTCAACCCAGTTAGTTTTACAGTGTTGAGGGATTCTACAGAAGTTACTGACAACAGTGGGGTTTTCTACATTCCAGAAGATCATGTTACTCTCGGAATTCAAACCACCTATCCCAGTTCCTCTGAGAACATTTTCTAGTCATTACTAGCACTGTCAAGTGTTTATTCCAACTCTTACTCTGTGGTGAAAGCATCTGTGTAGCTCCCTTTCTGAAGCCGTTTATTCTGAAATGACATGCGGGATGCTTAGGCCAAATACGGTGGGTTTGCTGAAAGCTACAAGTTAATTTGATGGTTTTCCTGCTCTTGAATGAACTTTCGGATGCCTTCACCTTGTCCTGGTCTCAAGCATATCAATTCATTACATTTGGGAAAAGTACATATTAATGTGTTCAGTCAGTGACTTGGGAAGAAATGCTTATATCTTATTTCGCCAAAAGCTGATGGGCATGCATTTCCTAATCTGAATAATTCACTTAGAGGAGGATGATTATGATCACACAGCTTGCATTGCATCTGTCACAGGTACTTTTGCAGTGCTTCCTGGAGAAGTGATTATTTTTAATGCATCCGTACCCTTTGCCTTGTTCAATTAGTAGCTCTTTGAATTATTGATTTTACGGTTTAATTTGCAGTGGTGTCATTGGGCCAGCTTTACGGGCGTGCACCTGTGCAGTTACTTAGAAGGGCTCAGTACTTGGCTTAAGACTCTGCAGTTGCTGTCTTGAAATTCTGGACACGTTTTGAACAAGCTCTGAATTTTCATTTTGCTTTGGGTTGCACAGATAATGTAGCCAGTCCTCAGTGTCATTGAGCTGGAGGGATATTAGAGTGGGCCAGTCAGAGAGAAATAATGAAATGAGCACAGTGTTTGGTCACTGGTTAGCTGTGCAACCTGCAGTGAGTTTGGCTTTTGATTTTCCCATTAGGAAATAAATAAATAAAGTAACTACCCCTACTTACTCCCTAATTCTTATGATGCTTAAAAAGAAATGGTACTTGTGAATGGTACTTTTGCAAGCTCTTATGATATATATATATATCTTATGATATATATATATATATATATATATATATATATATATATATATATCAATGGACATAGTCAGGTTATGACATGACCTTGGGACAAGTTGATTAACATTAAAGTATACATAGCTGGGAAATATCTGTTGTAGAGCAAGTTGTTTCACTCTAGCTTTCCTGCTAGGAATTATCATCTACTGAACTTTCTTAATACCTGTATTTTTTGCGTATTATGTATTGTGTATATGGGTAATATAGTGACTGTTGTTTTAGTTGAGTTCTCCTCCTTGGCTGTACAGTGGATCACCTGACATCCTAAAGAAAAAATTTATCAAAATTTATCAAAAAATTTATCAAAAAATTATTCAGACTTCAACTGAATAAGAATCTGAAGAGGAACCCAGGATTTTGCATTTATTTTACTTTGCCCCCCCTTTTTTTTTTTAGTGGAAGGAACATGAACTTTGGTATTGGATAGACTTGGTTCTACCTGTTTTTCTAATTGTGAAAATGGGGAAAACATAAGACAGAACTTACAGAATTGTTGTAAGGCTGCAAAATCTCCTTTGTAAAGTGCTCAATCCTGTAGGACCTCAATAGATGGAGATTGTCATTATTAATTTTTCATTTTTTTACTGTATACTCTTATTTTATGAATGGGGTGTGTGTGTGTGTGTGTGTGTATCCATAACTGGATTGTAAAGTTTTTGAAGCCATAAACTGTGGTTTACTCTTCTCTTTGATTCCCTGTAGCTTCCAGTACAGTGTAGAACATTTAACAAATGGGTTCATAAAAAACCTTTTTTGATTGATTTTTTTTGACAGATAAAATTAAAAATCAACTCAGCTCTGTCAAATGCATTTAAAACACCACAATTACATTCTGGCAGACTCACCAAAGATTTCAATAAGAGGCCGAGAACAGGGGTGCCTGGGTAGCTCAGTGGGTTAAAGCCTCTGCCTTCAGCTCAGGTCATGATCCCAGGGTCCTGGGATGGAGCCCCACATCGGGCTCTCTGCTCAGCAGGGAGCCTGCTTCCTCCTCTCTCTGACTGCCTCTCTGCCTGCTTGCAATCTCTGTCTGTCAAATAAATAAATAAAATCTTAAAAAAAAAAAAAAGAGGCCGAGAACATTTGTTCATCTGTGTCTAGGTGGTGGAGACATTTTAAAATAATCAGTCTGGGGAGCACACTTGTTTAGATATTCCATTTGGAGGACGGCCACGTTTGTTCTGAGTCATTCCGTGCTGCTTTACAAGACTGCAACAAGAAAGCTGTGCATCAGTTCTGAGGACAGTGCCTGGGTATAATTTTTGAAAGAACAAATGCAGGTGCTGTGTTTTATAAACTGGAAGTACTGGGGTAGAGCTGTGACAGAAAGTATTGCTGAGGAGAGAAGAGGAATGGGGTACAGCTGAGAAACCAGAAGTCATTCAATAGTACCAGAATAACAAGGAATAGGAGTGGAGATGGTGGTGTCTAACAGGCAATACCGAATCTTACCTCTCTGGAAATCTCCGTAAGAATGGTCTGGTCTGGGGCACCTGGGTGGCTCAGTGGGTTAAAGCCTCTGCCTTCTGCTTGGGTCACGATCCCAGGATCCAGCCTCGCATTGGGCTCTCTGCTCAGCAGGGAGCCTGCCTCTCCCTCTCTCTCTACCTGCCTCTCTGCCTACTTGTGATCTCTGTCAAATAAATAAATAAAATCTTAAAAAAAAAAAAAAAAGAATGATCTGGTCTTAGTTAGGGGTCCACTGGTCTAGAGCAGGAGAGTAAGAGGTAAGAATGAAAATACACAAGACTTTTCTGCTCTAAGTCTGGATTTATCTTAGAAATAAAGCAGAACTGAATCTGTAGTTGGCAGTTTTAGATGGGCAGTAACTGGCAGCAACAGTCTTATAACAAATGTTCCTCTGATTCTTGCTTTTCTTTTTAAACAAGGGATATTGAAAGCTTTCGTTTGTTTGTTTGGCTTTGTTTTGTTCTGCATCTAAACTTGTCTTTATAGTTTCCCAAATTCATAGTTTTTCCATATTTGGTTATAAGATTTGGGAGAAATGGTTTCAAGGGAAGAACAAAGAAAAATTTGGTGAATTTAGCATAATTAGATGACTATCATATGATAGGAGATGAAATAATAAAAGTTAATAGTGATTAGCACTTACTAAATACTTTAATATGACAAGCACTGTGCTAAAGCCTATAAATCAGTTATCATGATTAATCAATTTGCAAGCTTATGAGGTTTTGGTATAGAAATTCCTATTTCCACAAGAAGGAACTGAGACCCAGAGAGGTTAAATGATTTTGTCAACTATGTGTAAGGTATCACTAATCGATTCCTGTTTTGGTTTTGTTTTTATATAAATGAATTTATCAGTGAAGCCATTTGGGCTTGGATTTTCTTAGTGGAAAACTTTTTAACCTATGAATCAAATTATTGAATAGTTCTAGGGCTATTAACATTTGCTACTTTGTTTTGTGTTTTTTTTTTTTTTGTAATTTGTATAGTTCAAGGAATTTTCCATTTCATCTAAGTTGTCAAATTAGTATGAAAATTTGTTCATATTACCTGTAGGATCTATAGTGATATCCCCCTTTCATTCCTGATCCTGATGACTTGTTCCTCCCTCCTTTTTAAAAAAATATTTAAAAAAAATTTTTTATTAATGTATAATGTATTATTGGCCCCAGGGGTACAGGTCTGTGAATCTCCAGGTTTACACACTTCACAGCACTCACCATAGCACAGATCCTCCCCAATGTCCATAACCCAACCACCCTCTCCTTACCTCCCTCCCCACAGCAACCCTCAGTTTGTTTTGTGAGATTAAGAGTCTCTTATGGTTTGTCTCCCTCCTGATCCCATCTTGTATCATTTATTCCTTTCCTACCCCCAAAACCCCCATGTTGCCTCCTTTTTAAAAATCAGTTTACTTAGAAATTCATCAGCTTTATTGGTCTTTTAAAAGAACCAGCGTTTGGATTCATTGATTTTCTCCGTTTTTCATTTTATTGATTTCACTCTTATCTTTATTGCCTTCTCTTAACTTTTGACTTAATTTGCTCGTCTTCTTCTTAGCTTCTTAAGGTGAGATATCAGAACATTGACTTTAGAAGTTTCTTCTTTTCTAATATGAATTACAGCTGTAAATTTCTTTCTAACCATGGCATGAGTTACATCCCATAAATTTTGATAATTGGGTTTTCACTGTCATTCATTCAAAATGTTTTCTAATTCCTTTGTGATTTCTTCTTTGACCCCTGGGTAGTTTGGAAGTATTATTTAATTCTTGTTATTTACATTTTTATTGTGATCAGAGAACATCCTTCTTTCATATTTTTCTGGGGTTTAAATTTACAAATAACTACTAACAAAACCTATTTCACCCAGGACACTTCATGTTTATGTTTTCTTGGCACCCCATCCATTTAGCATCCTTTTCCTCATTCAACAGTATCCCCACGTGGAGATAAAATATAAGCCTCAAACTGTACATTATCCCCCACAATTCCAAAAAGTCCAAAGCAAACATGATACTTCAGTCCTTCCAGAAACAGATTTGGCTAAAAAGGGAAAGTCATCAAAACCTTACAAACTTTGGTTTCCTTATTTGAAAATGGAATAATAATTACTCCTGCTTTGCAGTATTTTCTGAGGAATAAAGAAGAAAATGCTTCTGTCTCTGTCTCTACCTATACAAATGAATATAATCATTTCTTAATAAAATGTGGTCAAGGGGCGCCTGGGTGGCTCAGTGGGTTAAGCCGCTGCCTTCGGCTCAGGTCATGATCCCAGGTCCTGGGTTCGAGCCCCACATCGGGCTTTCTGCTCAGCGGGGAGCCTGCTTCCTCCTCTCTCTCTGCCTGCCTCTCTGCCTACTTGTGATTTCTCTCTGTCAAATAAATAAATAAAATCTTTAAAAAAAATAAAAAAAAATGTGGTCAATATCATCAATATTTGAGTGATTTTTCTGCCCCGGAAACTATGCCCACACTTGTCTATACTACCTTGTTTACTCTTCCTCAGTCTAATTACCTCCATTATATAGATAAGGAAACTGAGTATTCACAGAAATTGTACTTGTTCAAGGCTATATATATTGAGTAAGTAACAGAAGTTAATTACAGGATCTGTCTCATTTCAAAACCTATCATTCATTTTTGGTTTATTTGTCATATGTTACACTACATCAAAAATAAAATTAAAAAGTCAAATTAAAAAGTCATACCATATTTATAATAACTCACATTTTGCCTGCTTTATAAACAGAAATTTGGTATATGGTAGAAATTTGAATAAACAGGAAAAACAAGGTAAGAATTTGGCATTTGAAAAGGTTTAGCTCAGTCTCCAAATATGACAACACATATACACTCGCTCACACACATATACAGAAAATACACAAACACAAATTCAGAAAGACTAAACTTTCCAACAGGTTTTGTAAAGGAAGAATCTAATATTGCCTTCTCTTCCAACCTTTCTTTCATGATGTTGTGGAAATGCTGATGACTCTTGAATTCTGTTGTTGCCTTGTCACTGACTGTCTAAACCATTTGAAATTGTTTTCCCACCTTTTTAGCCATGGGTGGCTGTATTCATTCAGAAGTGGAACCCTTCCTCTCCAAACTTCTTAAACTCTTGAGAGTAGGGGTGCCGACTTTTCATTTTTCTATCTTTAGTACGTGTCATAGCACTCGAGAAGATAGGTGTCAGACGTGTACTGGCTGAAAGCTAGTTGCCTGAGGATTTCTGTGGACTCAGGGGTCTTTAAATTTCCAATGATAATCTTCTCTTTTTCTCCATTAATTTCTAAAAGTCCCCACAAACATTTGGCTGATGTGAAGGATAGCCTGCACGTCCTGTAATATTTGCTAACTAGCTCAAAGGGCTTATGAAACCTCCTTGGACAGTCATTTCAATATTTTTTCATTCTAAATGCTTCCTTATTTCTGGTCTGAAGTTCCTTACCTTTTTCTGGCTCTTATTGTAGCCATTTGCTTCTTTCTACATCATGTTGGTTTCATGGGAATATACTTCATTTCAGAACTTTTGTTCTTCCCCATCCTACCTTCTTAAGATCGGCACCATGGGAACCTCCGATGAGTAGGTTTGGGTGATAGCAGGAACTAAGGTTTATTTAGAAGAGAAACATTTGCCTCTAGATGGCTGGCTGAAACATACCAGCTTGAGGCATTAGTAGTCTGCAACTGTTGCCATATCACTGGACTCTAGACTTGCCCGCTCAGTCCACTCTCATTCATACGTAGGGCTTGCCGTTGCTCTCCATCCTGAAGGTTGTCACAGGAGGGAAATAATAAGAGAGAGCCGGAAGAAACAATCAAGGTTACTAAGCATCCCCCCCCAACACACTTCAATTTTTACAAGATACACTGTCTTTTAACTTGCATAAATTTGGAGATTTCACCTAAAACTACTCTCACTCCATCAACCTATTCTCATTCTCCCTTCATTTCCCCATCAGAACATTTTCTGCATGGTCATTTACTGACTCTTTTCTCACTCTTGCCTATAGGTGAATGTGGATGAGAATATTTATGCTGACAGGAGTCAAGATGGCGGAGAAGCAGCAGGCTGAGACTACTTCAGGTAGCGGGAGATCAGCTAGATAGCTTATCTAAAGATTACAAACACCTACAAATCCAAAGGGAGATCGAAGAGAAGAAGAACAGCAACTCTAGAAACAGAAAATCAACCACTTTCTGAAAGGTAGGACTGGCGGAGAAGTGAATCCAAAGCGACGGGAAGATAGACCGCGGGGGGAGGGGCCGGCTCTCGGTAAGCGGCGGAGCAATGGAGCACAAAATTGGGACTTTTAAAAGTCTGTTCCACTGAGGGACATCACTCCAGAGGCTAAACCAGGGTGAAGCCCACGTGGGGTCAGCGTGGCCTCAGGTCCCGCAGGGTCACAGAAGGATCGGGGGTGTCTGAGTGTCGCAGAGCTTACAGGTATTAAAACGGGGAAGACGGCTACAGAGACAGAGCTGAGGAGTAAGCTCACAGCTCGGGGTTACCTTGAACCGGTCGCAGGCTCAGTCAGCTCGGAGCGTGGCCGGAGACAGGGTGACGGGAGTAATTGAGCACTGTTCTCTGAAGGCGCACTGAGGAGTGGGGCCCCACGCTCTCGGCTCCTCCGGGCCGGAGACTGGGAGGCCGCCATCTTCATTCCCGCCCTCCGGAACTCTATGGAAAGCGCTAGGGAGCAAAAGCTCCCGAAAGCAAACCCAAGCAGATTACTCAGACCTGCCCCAGGTAAGGGCGGTGCAACTCCGCCTGGGGCAAAGACACTTGAGAATCACTACAACAGGCCCCTCCCCCAGAAGATCAACAAGAAACCCAGCCAGGACCAAGTTCACCTACCAAGGAGTGCAGTTTCAATACCAAGGAGAGCAGCGGAATTCCAGAGGAGGAGAAAGCAAAGCACGGAACTCATGGCTTTCTCCCCATGATTCTTTAGCCTTGCATTCAATTTAATTTTTTTTCTTTTTCAATTTTTTTCTCTTCTTCTGCTAAATTTTTTTAACTTTTACCCTTTTCTTTTTTAACGTTTTTTAAACTAGTTTATCTAATATATATATATTTTTTCCCTTTTTATATTTTTTCTTTATTGGTTTTCTTTTTTTAATTGTTTCTTTTTTTTTTTTTTCTTTCTGAACCTCTTTTTATCCCCTTTCTCCCCCCTCACGATTTGGGATCTCTTCTGATTTGGCTAAGGCATATTTTCCTGGGGTTGTTGCCACCCTTTTAGTATTTTACTTGCTCCTTCATATACTCTTATCTGGACAAAATGACAAGGCGGAAAAATTCACCACAAAAAAAAAGAACAAGAGGCAGTACCAAAGGCGAGGGACCTAATCAATACAGACATTGGTAATATGTCAGATCTAGAGTTCAGAATGACGATTCTCAAGGTTCTAGCCGGGCTCGAAAAAGGCATGGAAGATATTAGAGAAACCCTCTCGGGAGATATAAAAGCCCTTTCTGGAGAAATAAAAGAACTAAAATCTAACGAAGTTGAAATCAAAAAAGCTATTAATGAGGTGCAATAAAAAATGAAGGCTCTCACTGCTAGGATAAATGAGGCAGAAGAAAGGATTAGCAATATAGAAGACCAAATGACAGAGAATAAAGAAGCTGAGCAAAAGAAGGACAAACAGCTACTGGACCACAAGGGGAGAATTTGAGAGATAAGTGACACCATAAGACAAAACAACATTAGAATAATTGGGATTCCAGAAGAAGAGGAAACAGAGAGGGGAGCAGAAGGTATATTGGAGAGAATTATTGGAGAGAATTTCCCCAATATGGCAAAGGGAGCAAGCATCAAAATCCAGGAGGTTCAGAGAACCCCCCTCAAAATCAATAAGAATAGGTCCACACCCCGTCACCTAATACTCAAATTTACAAGTCTTAGTGACAAAGAGAAGATCCTGAAAGCAGCCCGGGAAAAGAAGTCTATAACATACAATGGTAAAAATATTAGATTGGCAGCAGACTTATCCACAGAGACCTGGCAGGCCAGAAAGAGCTGGCATGATATATTCAGAGTACTAAATGAGAAAAACATGCAGCCAAGAATACTATATCCAGCTAGGCTATCATTGAAAATAGAAGGAGAGATTAAAAGCTTCTAGGACAAACAAAAACTGAAAGAATTTGCAAATACCAAACCAGCTCTACAGGAAATATTGAAAGGGGTCCTCTAAGCAAAGAGAGACCCTAAAAGTAGTAGATCAGAAAGAAACAGAGACAATATACAATAACAGTCACCTTACAGGCAATACAATGGCACTAAATTCATATCTCTCAATACTTACCCTGAATGTGTATGGGCTAAATGCCCCAATCAAAAGACACAGGGTATCAGAATGGATAAAAAAACAAAACCCATCTATATGTTGCCTACAAGAAACTCATCTTACACCCGAAGACACCTCCAGGTTTAAAGTGAGGGGGTGGAAAAGAATTTACCATGCTAATGGACATCAGAAGAAAGCAGGAGTGGCAATCCTTATATCAGATCAATTAGATTTTAAGCCAAAGACTATAATAAGAGATGAGGAAGAACACTATATCATACTCAAAGGAACTGTCCAACAAGAAGATCTAACAATTTTAAATATCTATGCCCCTAATGTGGGAGCAGCCAACTATATAAACCAGTTAATAACAAAATCAAAGAAACACATCGACAATAATACAATAATAGTAGGGGACTTTAACACTCCCCTCACTGAAATGCACAGATCATCCTAGCAAAAGATCAACAAGGAAATAAAGGCCTTAAATGACACACTGGACCAGATGGACATCACAGATATATTCAGAACATTTCATCCCAAAGCAACAGAATACACATTCTTCTCTAGTGCACATGGAACATTCTCCAGAATAGATCACATACTGGGTCCTAAATCAGGTCTCAACCATTATCAAAAGATTGGAATCATTCCCTGCATATTTTCAGACCACAATACTCTGAAGCTAGAACTCAATCACAAGAGGAAATTTGGAAAGAACCCAAATACATGGAGACTAAACAGCATCCTTCTAAAGAATGAATGGGTCAACCAGGAAATTAAAGAAGAATTGAAAAAATTCATGGAAACAAATGATAATAAAAACATAATGGTTCAAAATCTGTGGGACACAACAAAGGCAGTCCTGAGAGGAAAATATATAGCGGTACAAGCCTTTCTCAAGAAACAAGAAAGGTCTCAGGTACACAACCTAACCCTACACCTAAAAGAGCTAGAGAAGGAACAAGAAAGTCTAAAACCAGCAGGAGAAGAGAAATCATAAAGATCAGAGCAGAAATCAATGAAATAGAAACCAAAAAAAACAATAGAACAAATCAACGAAACTAGGAGCTGGTTCTTTGAAAGAATTAATAAGATCAATAAACCCCTGGCCAGACTTATCAAAAAGAAAAGAGAAAGGACCCAAATAAATAAAATCATGAATGAAAGAGGAGAGATCACAACGAACACCAAAGAAATACAGACAATTATAAGAACATACTATGAGCAACTCTACGCCAACAAATTTGACAATCTGGAAGAAATGGATGCATTCCTAGAGACACATAAACTACCACAACTGAACCAGGAAGAAATGGAAAGCCTGAACAGACCCATAACCAGTAAGGAGATTGAAACAGTCATCAAAAATCTCCAAACAAACAAAAGCCCAGGGCCAGATGGCTTCCCAGGGGAATTCTACCAAACATTTAAAGGAGAACTAATTCCTATTCTCCTGAAACTGTTCCAAAAAATAGAAATGGAAGGAAAACTTCCAAACTCATTTTATGAGGCCAGCATCACCTTGATCCCAAAACCAGACAAGGATCCCGTCAAAAAAGAGAACTACAGACCAATATCCTTGATGAACACAGATGCAAAAATTCTTGCCAAAATACTAGCCAATAGGATTCAACAGTACATTAAAAGGATTATTCACCACGACCAAGTGGGATTTATTCCAGGGCTGCAAGGCTGGTTCAACATCCACAAATCAATCAATGTGATACAACACATTAATAAAAGAAAGAACAAGAACCATATGATACTCTCCATAGATGCTGAAAAAGCATTTGACAAAGTACAGCATCCCTTCCTGATCAAAACTCTTCAAAGTGTAGGGATAGAGTGCACATACCTCAATATTATCAAAGCCATCTATGAAAAACCCACAGCAAATATCATTCTCAATGGAGAAAAACTGAAAGCTTTTCCGCTAAGGTCAGGAACACGGCAGGGATGTCCGTTATTACCACTGCTATTCAACATAGTACTAGAAGTCCTAGCCTCAGCAATCAGACAACAAAAGGAAATTAAAGGCATCCAAATCGGCAAAGAAGAAGTCAAACTATCACTCTTCGCAGATGATATGATACTATATGTGTAAAACCCAAAAGACTCCACTCCAAAACTGCTAGAACTTGTACAGGAATTCAGTAAAGTGTCAGGATATAAAATCAATGCACAGAAATAAGTTGCATTTCTCTACACCAACAACAAGACAGAAGAAGGAGAAATTAAGGAGTCCATCCCATTTACAATTGCACCCAAAACTATAAGATACCTAGGAATAAACCTAACCAAAGAGACTAATAATCTATACACAGAAAACTATAAAGTACTCATGAAAGAAATTGAGGAAGACACAAAGAAATGGAAAAATGTTCCATGCTCCTGGATTGGAAGAATAAATATTGTGAAAATGTCTATGCTACCTAAAGCAATCTACACATTTAATGCAATTCCTATCAAAGTACCATCCATTTTTTTCAAAGAAATGGAACAAATAATCCTAAAATTTATATGAAACCAGAAAAGACCTCAAATAGCCAAAGGAATATTGAAAAAGAAAGCCAAAGTTGGTGGCATCACAATTCCGGACTTCAAGCTCTATTACAAAGCTGTCATCATCAAGACAGCATGGTACTGGCACAAAAACTGACACATAGATCAATGGAATAGAATAGAGAGCCCAGAAATAGACCCTCAACTCTATGGTCAACTCATCTTCGACAAAGCAGGAAAGAATGTCCAATGGAAAAAAGACAGCCTCTTCAATAAACGGTGTTGGGAAAATTGGACAGCCACATGCAGAAAAATGAAATTGGATCATTTCCTTACACCACACACGAAATAGACTCAAAATGGATGAAGGATCTCAATGTGAGAAAGGAATCCATCAAAATCCTTGAGGAGAACACAGGCAACAACCTCTTCGACCTCAGCCGCAGCAACATCTTCCTAGGAACATCGCCAAAAGCAAGGGAAGCAAGGGCAAAAATGAACTATTGGGATTTTATCAAGATCAAAAGCTTTTGCACAGCAAAGGAAACAGTGAACAAAACCAAAAGACAACTGACAGAATGGGAGAAGATATTTGCAAACGACATATCAGATAAAGGGCTAGTGTCCAAAATCTATAAAGAACTTAGCAAACTCAACACCCAAAGAACAAATAATCCCATCAAGAAATGGGCAGAGGACATGAACAGACATTTCTGCAAAGAAGACATCCAGATGGCCAACAGACACATGAAAAAGTGCTCCATATCACTCGGCATCAGGGAAATACAAATCAAAACCACCATGAGATATCACCTCACACCAGTCAGAATGGCTAAAATTAACAAGTCAGGAAATGACAGATGCTGGCGAGGATGCGGAGAAAGGGGAACCCTCCTACACTGTTGGTGGGAATGCAAGCTGGTGCAACCACTCTGGAAAACAGCATGGAGGTTCCTCAAAATGTTGAAAATAGAACTACCCTATGACCCAGCAATTGCACTGCTGGGTATTTACCCTAAAGATACAAACGTAGTGATCCGAAGGGGCACGTGCACCCGAATGTTTATAGCAGCAATGTCTACAATAGCCAAACTATGGAAAGAACCTACATGTCCATCAACGGACGAATGGATAAAGAAGATGTGGTGTACGGGGCGCCTGGGTGGCTCAGTGGGTTAAGCCGCTGCCTTCGGCTCAGGTCATGATCCCAGGTCCTGGGTTCGAGCCCCGCATCGGGCTTTCTGCTCAGCAGGGAGCCTGCTTCCTCCTCTCTCTCTGCCTGCCTCTCTGCTTACTTGTGATTTCTCTCTGTCAAATAAATAAATAAAATCTTTAAAAAAAAAAAAAGAAGATGTGGTGTATATACACAATGGAATACTATGCAGCCATCAAAAGAAATGAAATCTTGCCATTTGCGACGACGTGGATGGAACTAGAGGGTATCATGCTTAGCGAAATAAGTCAATCGGAGAAAGACAACTATCATATGATCTCCCTGATATGAGGGATAGGAGATGCAACATGGGGGGTTAAGGGGGTAGGAGAAGAATAAATGAAACAAGATGGAATTGGGAGGGAGACAAACCATAAATGACTCTTAATCTCACAAAACAAACTGAGGGTTGATGGGGGGAGGGGGGTTGGGAGGGGGGTAGGATTATGGACACTGGGGAGGATATGTGCTATGGTGAATGCTGTGAAGTGTGTAAACCTGGTGATTCACAGACCTGTACCCCTGGGGATAAAAATATATTATATGTTTATAAAAAATTAATAAAAATTAAAAAAAAGTTGTATAATTAGAATAGCAATAAACTGATTCATGAATTAAAAAAAAAGAATATTTATGCTGATAAGACAATGACTTTATGAATGTGATTTGTCACCAAGGGCTTCATAACATTTCATTATGACTGTGGAGATTCACTGACTGTTGTCTCTCTGCTGTGGTTTCTGTTCGTAAAATTAAAGCCCTGCTATTATCATCTGAATAAAATGATACATATGTAGTGATCTGAAAGGCCTTGAAGGTGAACAGCCTTTGGAGAAAGGTAAAAATTCAATTTGATTTGCAGGCTTGTGCTGCTTTTCCAAAGTTTGTGTTCTGCCGCCTTGCTTACCTGTTTTTGTTAACCAAAAGAAATCCGAAGAGGATTTTTGCTTTTATACAAAAAACAAACAAACAAAAAAAGGAGATGAAAAGCAAAAATAGCATTCAAGGATTGTTTTGCAGGAAACCTTCACGGAAGCTGTGTACCATGAGCCCCACCAACTCCCTCCCTAGGAACTACACTCAGCATCTCAACATCAACCTGCCAGAGCTCCAGACTGTGTAGCTTCTGTGCTTTATCTCAATTTATTTTGCGCATCCATTAGCAGGATGTGTTCTAAGGTATGAGAAAAGCCTAAGAGAAGTTATTTTTTGGGTTTGGGAGCACTCAAAAAATTTCCATAGGAAGTAATGGTAATTGCTTCTTCTCTTTAACCTATTTTGAAAGGTTTAAGAAAGTTTTCTTAGGGAAGCTCCACTTTTAGATAATGGGGGAAAGCTATAATATGGAATATTAAGTATATGATTATCAAATATGGAAAAAAGAACATTCTTTTAGTCCAAGAGAGACATTGGAGACAGCTTGTTTAAAAAGGCAGGTCACATATTGTACTGCAAGCTCCTGCTAACAAGGTTAGAGCTAATAGATTATTGATCCGTTTAATGTTTAGTAGCAAGCTAATTTTTTTCATCAGCTATGCGATTGGGCATTTGTCTGTTGGAGAGGCCAATTCAATAAACATCTTTCATTGGATATTACTTTCTAATGTCGGGTAGCATATGCCTTGGCTGCACTAATCCCTGTTTATTGCTACAGTCACCCTGGGGCGTTGGTATTCCTGCCACTGTGAGCACTCTCTTTTCGGAGGTTTACTTTTCTTTGTCCCTCTGGAGACTGGTAAATCCTTTCCAGTGTAGAAAGGCTTGGGCTGCAGGCACTGAGATGAGGGTAGAATCTGATTGTATCATCCGCTGTGAACACCTGCTCCACTTGTCTAAGGTTCCTATTCTGTGGGATTTTATTCAATATTGTGACGAGGAACTTGAAATAACACAAGCAAGTTATCTCTACGGTGTCCAAGAAGTTCTAATCTTTGAATAATAACAAAAGGAAAATTGTGATAGTATTTAAGTCCTGCAGTCCCTGTGTTTTGAAGAAGATAATGAGATTTGAGAAAGAACAAACATTAAACTCTGAATTACATGTGGGGTGTGTGTGTGTGTGTGTGTGTGTGTATTTCATTTTCCAAGCTTTAGTGGAATTGGAACCATGTGATTTTTTTCCCCCCTGATTTATATAATAGGGGACTGAAAAAGCTTTTTGTAGTCTGCTTCATCTCCTGTGGAGATGCAGCATATGTGCTTGTGAGGCAGGAAGGAGTAGAGTTTGAGAGTATAAACCCAGCAGCCAGGAGGCCTGGGTTCAAATCCCACCTCTTCCCTAACTAGCTGTGACGCCTTGGAAAAGGCATCTGATGAGAGCACAGAGATGCAAATATGGGTAACAGGACTTCCTTCATGGAATTTTCAGAGAAAATTTTCAGAGAGGTAAGAGATGTAAAATGATAAAAGCAATGCCTAAATACCTAGGAAAATGCCTGGCTTTGCTTCTAAGGACTACATGTTTTCATTCTTTTTTAAAAAAATTTTAAATTTTTTATTAACATATAATGTATTATTAGCCCCAGAGGTACAGATCTGTGAATCACCAGGTTTACACTTCACAGCACTCACCATAGCACATACCTTCTCCAATGTCCATAACCCAACCACCCTCTCCCTATCCCCCCCAACCCTCAGTTTGTTTTGTGAGATTAAGAGTCTCTTATGGTTTGTCAAATGTTTTCATTCTTTCCGGCCTAATATTATTCTTTAAGGCCTAATATTATTCTTTAAAAAATTGATAAACTTTATTTTTTAGAACAATTATAGTTTCACAGCAAAATCGAATAAAAATTGTAGAGAGTTTAATATACCCTCTGTCTCCACACATGCACAACCTCCCCCTACTGACTTCCAGGGCCCCAGTGACACTTTTGTTACAATCGATGAATTTACATTGACACATTGTTATTCCCCCAAAGACATTTACTTCTCTTTAAATGATTTTTATCTTTTTCTTGTTCTGCATGTAGGGGCCAAGGGCAGGCTGTTCCCGAAAGTGCCCTGTTGGCATATTGATTATTTTAAATGCAAGTTACTTAAACAGCTAGTAAGTATAAGGATACTCAGATACTCCTTTGTGTCTCTAAAAGCAAGAAACAACATTTTTATATAAAAATACCTTCCCTGCACTAAGAAGTAAAAAGACATCCTTATCACCTTATCCCCATCAGACTTTAAAGCTAAGAACAAATGTAGAAACAAATGTTGTTACTTTTTCCTAATCTACTACCTTAACCTCAGTTCTGCTTAGAGTCACCTTCTTTTTTTTTTTTTAAGATTTTATTTATTTATCAGAGAGAGAGAGGAAGAGAGAGCGAGCACAGGCATACAGAGTAGCAGGCAGAGGCAGAGGGAGAAGCAGGCTCCCTGCCGAGCAAGGAGCCCAATGTGGGACTCGATCCCAGGACTCTGGGATCATGACCTGAGCCGAAGGCAGCTGCTTAACCAACTGAGCCACCCAGGCGTCCCTTAGAGTCACCTTCTAATTAAAGCTTCTAAACACCTGTTTTCTTTTTCTTTCTTTCTTTTTTTTTTTTAAAGATTTTATTTATTTATTGGACAGATAGAGATCGCAAGTAGGCAGAGAGGCAGGCAGAGAGAGAGGAGGAAGCAGGCTCCCTGCTGAGCAGAGAGCCCGATGTGGGGCTCGATCCCAGAACCCTGGGATCATGACCTGAGCTGAAGGCAGAGGCTTTAACCCACTGAGCCACCCAGGCGCCCTTTTTCTTTCTTTCCTTCTTTCTTTTTTTTTTTTTTTTTGAATTTATTTATTTGAGAGAGAGAGAGAGAGACAACAAGTAAGGGGAGCTTCAGAGACAGAGGGAGAAGCTGGGGCTCGATCGCAGCGTGATGACTTGAGTGGAAGGCAGATGCTTAACCAACTGAGCCACCCAGGTGCCCCTAAACACCTGTTTTCTTTATCCTGTCAATTCCTCACAAATTTATTTTCTCTGTCTAAAATGTATAAAAACCATCTGCCTTGGTATTTCTTTAAGTCTCAATTTCATTACTGGGCCTCTGTGTGCATGTAATAAAACTTCAGGTCCCCCCCCCGCCCCCTCCCCCAATCTGTCTCATGTAAATTTAATTCTTAATCCAGCTGGAAGACCTTGAAGGCTAGAGGAAGTATTTTTTCTTCCCATCACAAACTTAGTGTTTTCTTGCCTGATTTCAGTGAACGTCAGGAACAGGTGATTGTTGTCCTAATAATTTAGCAGAAAACAATAAAGACAGAGTTCCTAGTGGAGACTGTCTCTTTAATTTCTATGATAGGTAAGTGTGCATTATATATATTCATTCAGTATTTACATGTTTATTCATTTAACTAACATTTAATGGATTTCTTCTGTGTGCAAAATACTGTTTTAGGTTTGTGGATATAAAAGGGAATGACACAGCCTTTAAATTCAAAAGGTTTAGGGGGCACCTGGGTGGCTCAGTGGGTTAAAGCCTCTGTCTTCGGCTCAGGTCATGATCCCAGGGTCCTGGGATTGAGCCCCGAGTCGGGCTCTCTGCTTGGCAGGGAGCCTGCTTCCTCCTCTCTCTCTGCCTGCCTCTCTGCCTACTTGTGACCCCCCCCCCCCCCGGTCAAAAAAAAAAAAATCTTTAAATTCAAAGGGTTTAGAATCTAGCTGGAGAGATAGTGGCTTGTATGTTACACTCACAAGAGGCTTTGTGGACAGATAAGGTCACATTAATGTTTAATGTAGAAATCGCAATGATGGTTAGCACCCCTTTCTTGCTAGCCTTCTGTCCTTATTCCCTTGCCCTAAAAATCTCCTCAGTTAATTAATTAATCAGGTATTTTACTTTTTAAAGATTGATTTATTTGAGAGGGAGAGAGGGGGCAGAGCAGGGGTAGGGGGAGGGACGGAAGATGACTTTTTTTTTAAAATTCAAGTTAGCTAATGTATAGTGTATTATTAGTTTCAGAGGTAGAACTTAGTGATTCCTCAGTTCCATATAACCAGTGCTCCTTTCATCAAGTGCTCTCCTTAATGCCCATCACCCAGTTACCCCATTCCGCCCCCCACCTCCCCTCTAGTAACCCTCAGTTTGTTTCCTAGAGTTAAGAGTCTCTTATGGTTTGTCTCCCTCTCTGTTTTTATCTTATTTTGTTTTTTCCTTCCCTTCCCCTGTGTTCATTTCTTAAATTCCATGTGTGAATGAAATCATATGGTATTTGTTTTTCTCTGATTGACTCACTTAGCATAATACCCTCTAGTTCCATCTACATCATTGCATATAGCAAGATTTCATTCTTTTTTGATGGCTGAGTAATATTACTTTATATATGTAAATCCATTTTATGTAAATATATGCAAATTATATATATATATATATATATATATATATATATATATACCACATCTGCTTTATCAATATATCTGTTGGTGGACATCTGGACTCTTTCCATATTTTGGCTATTGTGGACATTACTGCTATAAACATTGAGGTGCATGTGCCCCTTTGAATCAGTATTTTTATATCCTCTGGATAAGTAATGTAATTTCTGGGTTGTAGGATAGTTCTATTTTTTTTTCTTTTTAAAGATTTTATTTATTTGACAGACAGAGATCACAAGTAGGCAGAGAGGCAGGCAGAGAGAGAGGGGGAAGCAGGCTCCCTGCTGAGCAGAGAGCCCGATTCGGGCCTTGATCCCAGGACCCTGGGATCATGACCTGAGCCGAAGGCAGAGGCTTTAACCCACTGAGCCACCCAGGTGCCCCAGGATAGTTCTATTTTTAACTTTCTGAGGAATCGCCATACTGTTTTCCAGAGTGGCTATACTGGGAGAGAGTCTTTTTTTTTTTTTTTTTAAGATTTATGTATTTCTTTGAGAAAGAAAGTGCAACAGTGGAGGGAGGGGCAGAGGGAGAGGAAGAGAGAGAATCTCAAGCAGACTCCCCACTAAGCACAGAGTCTGACATGGTACTTGATCCCATAACCCATGAGATCATGACCTGAGCTGAAACCAAGAGTCGGACGCTCAATTAGCTGAACCACTCAGGTACCCTGACTGGGAGAGAGAGTCTTAAGCAGACTCTGTGCTGAACATGGAGCCCTCCTTGAGGCTCAATTTCATGATCCTAAAATTACAACCTGAACCAAAACCAAGAGTTGGATGCTTAATTGACTGGGCCACCTAGTCACCCCTCCTTGGTTAATTTTAGAAGTCCACATGGGGTCTATCATATGTGCATCTACATATTTTTTGTATTTCTAAGTACTTTCTCTACTGAACCAGAACACTAATTCAGACAACACATTTTTGTTTTATACAAACAATTTATGCTCAGAATGTAGGACATATTAATTGTGAATAGTGATGTCTATGATGGATGCTATCTAACCCATGTATTTGTCCAGATCTCTTTCCTCCCAAATTTGTTTTTTTTTTTTCCCCTTATGTGTCTGCTAAAGACCTGAGCATGGCAGGGTCTGTTTATCTTACCCAGAGGTGGTACTTTCTGGCGTTTTGAGAAAACAAGAGTATGAAATCAGTAGAAGTCTATGGAATGGAAGGAAGAAGTCTAGGGAATCAAGGCAACCCAGATGATCTTCCATCAGGGTGATGGCACCAAATGTTAAATAACATAAATATGTCAAGACAAATGCTTTGACCATTGTTGGCACTGATCCAGTCCTGAAGTATCTGGGTATATGGGAGACCCTGTATTAGTCCACAATATTTTTAAATGGTGCCCTCTGAGTCTTCTTTCCCTGTGACTTCATTGTCCCTGCAGTAGTGCAAGAGTTAGGATATGATTTATGACCCTGGATCTTAGACTGATTAATTTGACATTTGGTTACCGTCCTATAGAAAGAATATAACAGATAGATGTTTCCTTCCTGCTCAAGGATCTGTAGTCTTTTCCACAGATAAGACTCAAGAAGATGTATATGTGTGTGATTCAAGGTATCCTCACCCCCCTTGACATAGCCCATGCAATTCCCCTCCATGTTCTTCAGGCTCTTCTTTATTTTTGTAGTCTCCCTCTGGGATAAAGCATATTTTACCAAATGCCAGATGAGTTGGGGCTTTAAAAGCCCATGATGTAACCTTAGCTCTCACCTTTTTATTATGTAGGACCTGCAAGCAACTCTCCCCTGTGGATGGCGGTCCCAAGATACTGCTTTCATTTACATCTTTAATGGAAGATGAATGAGTAGGCAGACTAGTCATTACTGCCATTAGCAAATAGGCTTTCAAGCTAAAAATAAGGGAGTAGGGCTAATAGAACTGTGCATTTTTCTGGCTATCCACTTCAGACTATTCTGGATGAAGCCATGCAGACATTACTTTATGGAACAATTTCACATTATCTCTAGGGCTGGATCAGGTGATCAGTCTGTAATGGGCCCTTTTTTCCCCTTTGCATTCCACTTCAAAAATCCTATTGTGATGGAAATGGCCTGGCCAAATCCACTTCAATTGCACCCAGACTTCAGAAGTCATTTTCTAACTGCTTTTAATACAGCTCTTTGAAAGTATAACCTCCAGATAAATTTCTCCATCTGTCTATTTTCCTTATAGAAATAGTAATTATTAATAAGAAAGATAATTATTTCAATATATTCCTTATCACTTGACATTATGAAATCATACCTACTTAGATGTTTCAAATACATTGTGCCTATTCCCATAATTACAAATTCACTTCTATCTCTTTTCTTCCTGCTAAGAAAAAATCTTCTGGAGAGCACTTATTGATGGCTTACCATCAAATGTGCAGATAATATGCTTAAAGAACATTAAAACATCTCTAGTATGGTGACAGTTTATTTCCTTATCAGTACATATGATGGAAAACTTGAACAGCAGATGTGCTTAATGCTTTTCATGAAGAATGAAATTCCACCTAATGTATTTCTAACTGTAGTGTAACATTGATATTTCCTAGGAAGGATGGACAAGACAGCAATTGTTTAAAAGGCCAGGGTCAGTAAGACATGAGGGATTAGGCCATCAACTCTTTTGAAACTATTATTATTATTTTTTGAATTGGCAGAAGACCAAGATTCCACTCCTTTTCTAAAATTAATATGTCATTTTTGTAAAATAATGACTGTCTTTGAAAAGATCATCTAACGGCTAAATCCACGAAGGATATGGGGCACTGTTGATTTCGGATAAAACCATATCTCTTTGACCATCTGGGTCACTGTGTCAAAGTTTTAGTGGCCTACAGATGTGTTAAGCTAGGTAATGAGTTCTCTGGAGTCCTTGAGGCAACAGACCATAGCTCTGACTCTTTCTCAACTTGGCGTGATTTCCATTATGGTTGGCAACATATGTTGGCAACAACCAAACTAGCCTAGTACTATGTAGAGTAGCTCAGAGTACTTTCTTTTGAAGAGTAAGGTAACCCTTCTGCACAGAATAATGAGAGTAGGACAAATATTACCATGTTCCATCTATTTGATAAAAGCAATACTGGGGTCCTGGGAGTATTTCGCAAACTTTGATTGTGATTATTCTTGAAACTGTGGTTTGATTATCTCTGGGCTTTTATTTGATGAGAGAATTTTGTTACACTATGCAATATTGCTGCTGATGAATGTGTTTTTGATGAATAATGCTAAATAAGAAGAGGTCTTACCCTCCATTAAGAAATTATTTAAGGCCCAGGCTCATACTTTGTTAATTAAAACTTATATCAAATATGCATAATAGTGGCAATTTCTTCATTGCATTTGCCGATGACTCTGTGAATGTCTGTTGATACCCAGGGGTTGGATAATTCTAGTTAATTATTGTGATTTTATGCTAACATAACACCTTCTATCCCAAGGAGTTACTAAGCATGGTAAAAACTTTAGCCCTATCAGTGTTTATGAATCTTTTTACTTGTTAAATGAAAAGGCAGCTTGAGATAAATTACCCTGGGTAATTTTAATCAAGAGCTTAATTTTAATGATCACCTGCTGCACAAATAAAATAAGAAAAGCAATGAAATCATCATTATCAAGGTAAGTCATATGTGTCTCTGAGGGATGCTATTTTTAGCAATTTCATTAAGAATTTCTGTAAATTCTGAATGGAATAACAGGATGGTAGAACAAAACTACAGAGATAGCATAAATATGTAATTAAGTAGTAGGAAGCATCTTACTTTGTGCTTGTTGACAATTGCTTTGGGATTGTCCTTTTGTTGTTTAATATGTATGTATCTGGTTCTACAACCAGGTTGAATATTTCTGTAAGGCAGTGTCCACACTGTCCCAATGATTTGAATTTCTCCATGAATGACCAGAACCTAATACAAATTCAAAACTAGCTCTTCCCTAACACTTAAGATGTGAGACAAAATTAGTTTGGATAAGCGAGAAGGGTCAGAAAGGAATAATATATGAAAAAATATGATGATTAATTGGGATATTCCCTCCCAGAAAAACTGATTTTGGTTTTCTGCAGAAGCGTAGGAAAGCATAGGTTTCCATTTTTTTAGGACTAAGGAAATAATGCATTTTAAAGACATATTTCCTTGTATTTTCCTCCTTGCATTGTTTTTTTTTTTTTTTGAATGTCAGTTATGCTGAGTTTCGTGGCAATGCCATTAAACATAATAAATTGAGCTGTTTCTTGCTACCAGACAGGGTCTTCTCCATTTTCTCTATATAGTTGTACTGATTTCATTCATTCCTTCCTTCCAAATCCTTCCTTCAACCCTCCTTTCCTCTCTTCCTGCCTTCCCTGATCTCTATTTCTCTTTATTAGTAGCACAAAGCAACATGTCTTTCTTTATGGTATGAAATTTTTCTGATACTATTAAAATGAAAGAATTTATTAAACCAAGTTCAAGTGATTAACTGAAGAGCGTGTTCAAAAGAGAGTATTGTAGCTTCCTCATTTATCATTTTCACAAATGTTTCATGACACCTGCTATTCATAAATGTGACCTTGCCTTGACTTCTTGAACCTAGTGACCTAAGAATGCATAGTTTTTGCAGCCTGTAGGATGAGAGCAAAACAAAATCTAGTCTTCCAGGTCCTCTAAGATTGGCAGTTTCTGAAATCTCTTCCTCATAATGGAGCAACATTTCCCAGTAATGTGAAAGATACTACAGTTGCAGTCCTTTCTGATTGTCTGCAGTGACTCTAAGTCAGACAATTAGTACAGGAAATTGGAGCATATAAAATTCCCACTTAGCTGCTAATAAAGTATGGAGCTCCGGTTCTAGAGCACACAAGGTAGACTTCACTCTTGGTAATTGTTCTCACCTTTGCCCCCAGGGTTCACTGCTGAGGGGCTTAAATACTCATCAAAGGGGTTTCAAATCTTGGCATCACCAGTTACTACAGAGAATGGTAAGATAAGCTGGTAGGAAAAGCTGTAAAAATTGGGGAGCAGGAGAGAAAAATTTATCCATCTTTTTTCATCACTGCCACTCATACAGCTATGAAAACAGCTAAATCTCCCTGTAGTAGAAACACTTAAATTCTTATGGTATAACTAGCGGTAATTTCTTATCTGTGCTTGACTGATCAGCCTATAAACACTGGCTAAGTGCCAGGTATGTGTTAGGACTGGGAGCCATGGAAGATTTGGGGATTTTAGGTGGAAAATTCAGTTTCCTTAGTTTTCTTTATAAAAGAGAATAATAATCTTAAAATGAGGAATGCCTGGGTGGCTTAGTCATTAAGCATCTGCCTTCGGCTCAGGTCATGATCCCAGGGTTCTGGGATCGAGCCCTACATCAGGCTCCCTGCTCGGAAGTCTGCTTCTTCCTCTCTCACTCCCCCTACTTGTGTACCCTCTCTTGCTCTGTCTCTCCCTGTCAAATAAATTAAGAAAAAAAAAATCTTTAAAAAAAAGTCTTAAAATGATGTAGTAGGTAGTAAATAAAAGATAAACTTAAAGCACTTAGTAGAGTCTTCAATGTTTAAGGATTATTAAGTATTTTTGTTATGGTTGTATTAACAAATGTTCACCTTATATTATCCTCATTGTTAAGGCAAAATTACAGAATTGAATAAATATGGTCTTTAACCTTAAGGACTTCATTGTTTAATGAAAGTCACATGAAAATGAAATATTTCCATATAACAAGGGCCACAAAAGAAATGAATACATAGTTCTGTGGGAACATAGGAAAATATAGAAAGAGCTTTTAATGGCTTAGTTGGTAAACTGCAAGGAGTTTGGTAGATCGGGTCATCCTTGTCTGATTCAGGAGACAGTGAGCTCTGTTTGGCTCAGAGTGGATATTATGGGAAGCCTGAGGCATGCATATAAGAAATAAGCTTGTCTGGGGCCATGACAAAGTTTCAGAATACAGGACCAATGAGGCTCCTCCTCCAAATAAACTCCTCCGTCCTATACAACTCAGTCTTAAGAGCTGATCTGTTCCATGATGTAGAATTTCTAGGTCTCCAAAGGCTTCTCAGAGGTGCGGAATTTGCCTGACATGAAGGAGCCTTCAGCGTGTGTCTCTACAAGGAGGATTGACTTTCTAAGTGAGTGTAGGATTCCACCATTTCCTGATTAGCGCTTTTGGGTCAGAGTAAAAGCAGCATCAGAGATCTGCTGGATGATGGTGCCCAGGGCTTTGTGCCAGGAATCACAAAATGCGTACAAGGTGGCATCTGATTTCAAGGAACTCAGAGTACAGGTAGGTACTCTGTCAGGTATTTGGATAAGCGTGCTCACATGAATCAGAATTTCACAAGGCAATGAGCATAAGGGGCGGGGGTAACGGTTCTAAATGTTACTCTTTAGAACCATGATTCAAATTGTGGCATTTTGTAAACGCATTCAAGATAATGAAGTTCTATATCCTGGCTCTGCAATTCACATCTGTGAGACAGTAGGCAATTCAACCTCTTTAAACTTTGGGTTTCTCATCTGTAAAATAAGAATAATAGTATACCCTCTCAAGGTGGTTGTGATGTGATGAGATTAAATATGTGGGGGGTGGCGTGGGATGGTGGCACTTATCACCATGTCTGGTCTGGTAGGTGTTTAGGGAATGATAGCTATTATTTTTAGAGGAAATCAATTGGCAACCTAAGGTAAATATGGCAGGGGTTTTAAAAGGATTTCTTCCAAGATTGTGAGGGAAGAAATTAAATAGTAAACACAAAAAGCCTCCAAATATTTATGAGATGAATCACAGTTCTCAAGCTTGTCTGATGATTCCCAATTTTGCATATTGGAGAAAATCAGTTCCTGTTGATGATCATATGACTGTTTTACCCATAGCTTCTCTTCTTGTCCATTGTGGTGCTTCGAAATCAAAGCTGATATCATGAATAAAGTCTTCTTGCTTTTTAACATATTTTCTTATAATGTTATTTCTATAATCCCTACTTCCCTCTTAAAGTAAATAATTATAAATTGTTAAAAACTATGGAAGCCTGCATAAGAGGAATCATTAAGTTCTGCATACTTTATGTTGTGATAAATGCACATAGCAAGATCAATCACTTAATAAGGAAGGTCAATATCTTTTATAATTATATAAGCCTAGGAGTATCTTCCTCTCTACCAACAAGAACTGTTTTCTGATCTTGCTGTCCCCTACCTCTCCCACACAAGTCAAAGTGAAGTCCATTGAGAAATTTCTCTTCCTCAACAGAAACTGCATCAGTTGTTAAAGTGTTAAACATTGTCACCAGTTTTGAAGCGTACTGCTGTGTGATTAAGAGCCCAAGGGTATCCCAGGCTAATTATGCTGCTGGTTTTAGTCCAAAAAATAACTTATTCTTGCAACTTATTAGTTTATTGGATTGGTAAATCAAGAGTATATGAAAACAAACTGTGATTTTCCTTAGCTTTGCCCAAGCGCTTGGGTTATAGAATAAGGTGTTTAAGGTCATTGAAGGTTAAAAGATTTGTAGACTTGATGCTTATTAAGCAAAGCTAATTTGGTTTAAAAGTAGCAAAGCATTTACTTCACACTTGGAATTCTTAGCACATTAACTCTCATCTTGTGTTAAAGGAGTGCTGGGTTTGAAGGGAAATTCAAGTCTAGATTTTAGGTGGGAAGATGGGAAATGTGAGGAAATAATTTTGTGTCCAAATGGCATGGAAAGAGATAGGTTCTTATTTCATGGTTCTTGGCCCTTAAAGGATGATTACATTTAGCAACATCTGTCATGTAGAAGCTTTTTCTCCTTGTTTTCCATGGGTTTGCAATGACTTAAATAGTTTCTGAAAGTCATCATTACTAATAATAAGCAAACATCAGAATCTGAATCAATATGTTTTTGAAGATGTGGAAGTTTCTTTTCCCTCACTTTGGAAGGCCCTCCCCTCCTCTTTTCTATTTAAATTGTGTGTATCCCTGAAGACCCTGATCAGCCTCCTTGGCCTCTATGCCATTTTCAATGTCTCAATCCCGGGCAACTCCCAAAGCAATACCAGGTTGAGCATTTGAGTCTGTGTTGTCCCAGGGTGTTTAATCATTGTCTCACCAGTGAAAATTTGTCCTTCCCCAAACTCTTCAAACTATTCAAAGGTAGAAACAGTGATGCTACCAGATGGTTCCTCTAGGTTGCTATGAAAAGATCAGGTGTCCTTGGAACTGTCTCTTTTCTGGCCTCCCTTTTTTACCTCTAGGGCTTGCCATAATACAGTGGCTGGATCAGTGTTATTACCTGGGTCTAGGGGCCATGGCCGGACTAGGCTGAACCATTTGACAACTAATTCAAGACTTTAACCTCACTACTGTTCCCTGCTAATTAATTGAACTAACTAACCCCACATTTGGATAGCAAAGATAGACTTAATGCAAAGAAACAACAGCAGGGAAAATACAATTGATATTTTGCTTTATGGTTGGGAATAGGGAATGCCAAAAGGTTGTAGAGAGCAGGGGACAGAACACTTATTTTTGAGGGGGATTCATGCATGTCTCCCTAGTGGTGGCAGGATTGCCCAGGATTTATCTGCTTGGGGCCGAAGCAGTCCCTGAGAGAGAACCCTGTCTAAGGGAAGAATCGTCTGGTGATGAAGAAAGCTTCCATTGTTGGTGAGTGACAATTCTATATGCAAAATGGAGCCCATTACTCGACTTTGTTTCTTGAACCAGCCCCCTGAAGGAGTTATTTATCAGGTCAATGTAGCCCAGGGGTTAAAACAGAAAGAAGCTCTACAGGGTCTTTGGACCTAAAAGTGTTTTTTGGTTGTCCTTTCCTGTAACAGAGCATGACTCCAGGGGAGATAGGAATTTTTCCATTTATCCTAGAAATAGCTTACTACTTGGTACTTTAAGGCTCTGAAGCTGTAGCAGAAAAAAAAAAAGAAGACTTCATAGTTCCTAGTGAACACTCAGCAGGAAACAGAAAGATCTGTAGGGTCTAGAGAAAAATGAATGACTTCTTCAGAATTTCTGTTCAGTTATCCTGTCAAATATATCTGTAATTACTAGCTTCCCCAAGATCCTCCTCTACCGACACCTCCCACTCCTGCTTTTATGTTTTCGTTGGATCACTCAAGGTATCTGTAAAATCCAAGCACATTCACTGTTCTCTCAAATTACCACGAAAACAAAAGGCTTAAGTTTTAGAGAAACAACTGAAGAGAGTTAGCAAGGGAAAATATAGATAGAATATAGACAATAAATATGTTTTTTTTTGTTCTGCTCAGTTTCTTCCCCACATTTTCACCCTAACTTCTTGTCTTTTAAGATATTTATGAAATAACAGATGATATTGTCCCTTCTCTCAGGAATATAAACTTTATCATCAAAATGGAGGACAGAGTTTTCTTGGGGCCATCTTCAGTTTACCCTAATGGGGGCTAACCAGCTCTGGGAAGTGGGAATCTTAAAATATCATTAGCTGGCTTATTTAGGTGAATCATGTTGTATAAATATTGTGTTCCTGGATTTAGACTCTTAAGAAACAAAGTACATTGTTCCCTTATAAGAGGCTGCCTCTGGTGGAGGGCAGGGGTTTCTTTTATTGTACACAGCAAGAAAAATGAGAATGAAAAGAGAGAGCTGGTAATTGAAATGTTTGAATGAAAGTTAAACATTGTTTCTGAATAGGGATTTGTCTGTTCTGAAGCAGAGAATTTAAAAAGTCAAGGGGGAAAAGATTTCAGGAATGAAAAATGAAGACCTTGTATCATTAGTTAAATAGTAAGGAGAATTGTGCTTACTCAGAGTACTGTGTTTTCTCCTCTGTATCAAGAGAAGGCTAGGGCTCCTGGGTGGCTCAGTGGGTTAAGCCTCTGCCTTCGGCTCAGGTCATGGTCTCAGGGTCCTGGGATCGAGCCCCCGCATCGGGCCCTCTGCTCAGCAGTGAGCCTGCTTCTTCCTCTCTCTCCGCCTGCCTCTCTGCCTACTTGTGATCTCTGTCTTTCAAATAAATAAATAAAATCTTAAAAAAAAAAAAAAGGAAACATCAGGGGTAAGTAGAATTCTGGCTAAACTGACCTAACAGAATTCTTGCTGAAGACAGACCACAGTGGAGAGGTATCACCTTGGGGAAGGTGGAGGATGGTGAACCTCGTCAGATATTGAAGATGGATGGGTTCTTCCTAAAGTAACTTAGCACAATTCTTGCTAAAACTGCATTTTATAAGCAGATGCACAGATGGGCCTAGGGGATGGTTTAAGAACCTGACTAAAGTTTAGTCAAGCAAACAATCTTTGTCAAAGCTTTATATGAATGAGCATGTGTGTGGGAGGCTGGACCAGGAGAGTGATAATTGTACTGATGCCATCATTTCCATTTCCAAGTCACATGCATTTGCTCATTATATTGTTTTGGGGTCCCAGGATAACACAGTTTTGTGGGTCTTGCAGCAAATATATACCACTTTGCTAAGGGATTTTCTTTTCTTTCTTTCTTTTTTTTTAAAGATTTTATTTACTTATTTGACAGACAGAGATCACAAGTAGGCAGAGAGGCAGGCAGAGAGAGAGGGGGAAGAAGGCTCCCCGCTGAGCAGAGAGCCTGATGCAGGGCTTGATCCCAGGACCCCGAGATCATGACCTGCGCCGAAGGCAGAGGCTTTAAACAACTGAGCCACCCAGGCACCCCAGGGGTTTTCTTTATATGGTTGCCACACTGACCTCTAAATTAGTTGAAAATTGTAGGCCATAAGGTATAATAATATAACATATATAATAAGATATAATAGGCTTGTGGCACCTTGTTATGATGCAGTAATTGGAATTTTGTTGCAGGTGATGTGTTTGAAATGTGGGGTTATGTTCAGATTCCTGCAATATACTTTGAGGAATGGTTGGGTTAGTTGTGGGTAAGGAAACAGACATGCATGCTACCACTCTTGAGAGTCAAGATTTTATCTAGCTATTTCCATAGGAGACCCATGGGTGTGGTTCTTGTCAAATGGATTAAGAGTTGACTTGAAGGGAGATGCATAGGTCAAATTTGAAATAATTTGGTCCAACTGAATAAAAAAGATGATGATATTAAGAGCAGTGAACTGAGATGAGAGAGACATAGGCTTTTGTTTTACTATTTTTCCAAGTTTGGGAGCATGAGCAATTTCAGTACTAACTTCTCGTCTTTGTCACAAATCAGGACATCAGTTCTGTACATCTTCTCTTCCATATCATACATGTATACACACATACACATATATATTCATATTCTTTAGGGCACCATTATTGTTCCCATTTGATAACATTTAAATCCTAAAGAAAATATGGCTGCAGACCACAGGAAGAACCTATGCTATGACAAAAGTTGTTCTTTAACTTTATGTCCAATTACAGAAGTAAATTTCCAAAGAAATATGAAATTCAAAATGAGAGAAACCATACACTTTTAAAGATCTTGATGATTTCATTGCAAAATGCCTAGTTCAGGTTTTCCTTGTTGTATCAGGATAGGAACATTTTCTGCTCTATTTACTAAGAGGAAAAATATTTTCTATAATGAAAACTGGCCCCCAAATGGGACTAAAGCTGATGAGTTACATAGGGTACTAAAATACTATCAATCACAATCTCTGAAGTTTAACTTTCCAATTCTCCAGGATTTTCAAAGAAAAATTAATTTTACCCATAGACAAATGCATTACTAGTTAATAAAACAAAGCCCAGATGACTGTTGGTGAAAAATAAGGAATTTACTTAGAGCACTTCTCTATTGAACTGAATAGTGCTAACTCCAAGACCTGAAAGGTGATGTAGATGACAGAAAATTATTTTTCCTGAGGAAATATGTGGCTACTGAACTATAAAATATCCAGAGAATCTGTGTTAGTGAGAGACCACACTCTTCTTCTTGGAGCAGTTATCCTTGTAGCTACTGAGGGACTGTGGACATGTGTTATACCCACTGTTCTAGGAATTTGGCAGTTGTAGATAGTAATTTATCTACCAAAATATTGATAAGGCCATGGAACATATAATGCAAACAACTGGTTTCTCCTATTTTGGGTCTCTTGGGGAGTAGTATGAGGGTAGGCACATGACTCAAACCAGTAGAATAAGAACTGGGCCTGAGATTTGAACTAAAAAAATAGGAAGCATTATTTTCAGTAATTGGAATAGGCTAGACTCTCCTGCAGGAAAAAAATAATCCTTGATAACTTAATTTCTTGCTCATGTCCCATCCAGTTCAGACTGCACAGTCCTGTGCTGTGTTATAGATCCTCACTCTGAAACATGGCTTCTAACAGGATGCAGGCCATTTTGTATTTATGTATTTATGAACATCATTCAAACAAGATGATTTATTGAACTGTTTTGCAGGATTTCGTCAGCTACCAACACCCTAGCCAGCTGCACCATCTTTTTTGACAAGTTCAGGCTGTTCTTCCTTATTGTAGCAAACTGTGTCCTCATATTTTCATACAGATTAGTCTTGTCATATCAACTAAATTCTACATTATTTGAAAATGGAGTCCTGTATCCCCATAGTCATAAGTACAGTTTAAGGGACATAATAGTTTCTCAAACAAGATTTCTTGGTTTTTTTGATTCATTGGTTCTCAGAGGTATTTGACATTGTGGATCTTTTCACTTTATGTACTCAGACATTTTATACAGAAGGAACAACAACACTCCTGAATTGTGTCTATAAATCTTCCTATTCTTTTCATTTTTGTTACTAGCCAGTAAGGGAGCAAGGGGATAAGTTGTAATGTTTCAAGTCATGGACCTTCTCTGACCCCACAATCTATTTCTCCCTAGGTATTGTTCAGGGGTGAACATTGGTAACTAATGGATGCGTCCCATTCTGCCGGTTCCCATTACCACTGCTAACACAAGGTGTGTTGAATATTTTATACCTTGCTACATTTCTGCTCACTGCTTTGTCACCTTTGTAAGTTGAGTGCTGGGTGTCTAAGATGGTTTATTGTTGTAGTGACATTATCTGAGGTCTAAGTCTTTTGGGAGGCAGAAAACTGTTACTTGGAACCAAATATGCTAACTAAGGAGACTCAGTAAAAGTAGCAACAGTCTTCATATAAACCCCAATTTTGGTCCACGTGGCATGCCTTCTAGAACCATCTTTCAGCAAAGAATTTCTAATCTATCTTAAGTTTGCATTTTAAGTAAATAAAAATGGAGACCTATGAATCAATATAAATAAGGGAAGAATTGACTCAAAATAATTTTTACTCTTTAACCTGAAATGTGCACTCAGATTCAGTACTGGCATTGTCTTCATCTTCAAGGAATTTTATCATTAGACATCTTGACAGCAAGGAAAAAGAGAGTCAAAGGGTAAGAGTTCTACTGAGTCATCGAGGTACCCCATCGGAGGCCTTTGTATTGAATTCGGGACAAAGAAAAATGTGCTTTGAAAAACTATTAAGTGGATCTGGGGTCTGATTTGCCTGGCACAAGTGGCGTCCCATGGTGGCTATCAGCAAAGTGGTCAAATAAGGTAGCCTTGCTTTCCCAAAGAAAATATATAGTAAATAGCCAAGGAGGATGAGTTGAGATCTCTTAGTAAGAGGAAAACATGTCTGCTGAAAGGGTGCTGAGCACCACTTCTTTTTAAACTCATCCTAGATTTTATGTCTTTTTTTCTCACTCAAATAGAATAACATGGAGGACCACAGGGGAAGGGAGGGAAAACTGAATGGGAAAAAATCAGAGGGGGAGACTCTGGACTCCAGGAACCAAACTGAAGGTTACAGAAAGGAGGGGAGTGAAGGGATGGGGTAACTGGGTGATGGGTACTAAGGATGGCATGTGTGGTGATGAGAACTGGGGGTTATACAGAATTAATGACTCTTTAACACTACATCAAAAACTAATGATGTACTATATGCTGGCTAATTGAACATAATAATAAAAAAAAGAAAATGAATTCATCCAACATGTAGAATTACATCTTAAAGTTCCTGGGACTTCTCCAATCCTTTCTCTTTTGCCTGAGCCCACTGGCCCTGTTCTATAATCAGTCTACTGCTGTCCTTCACCGAGGCCCAACTGTTGCAGCACTGTTGCTGGCTGGAGTCCTTGTCACCATTGCTTCTTGGCAGATCTTCCTGGGAGCTAGTGGTACTTTCATTAATTTCAGGTGCAGATGCCTGACACAATCTATTAGTTTTAGAGTCACACATTCTCCTGGCTTGGACTGGCTCTGTCTGATTTGTCTGCCTCCAATGTCAAGGTCAGAAGAAACTCAGGCCTGATGGTCAGAAAATAAGGAGAGGGTCACCTGGATGACTCAGTCTATTAAGCATCTCAGTCTTGGTTTTGGCTCAGGTCATGATCTCAGGGTCACGATATGGAGACCCAAGCTGGTCTCTGGGCTCAGCAAAGGGTCTGCTTGATATTCTCCCCCTCTCATTCTGGCCCTCTCCCTGCTTGTGCACAAGATTTTTTAAATCTTAAAAAAAAAAAAAATGAGGAGAGAGGAAAAGAGGAAGATGAAACGTGAAGAGGAGAAGGACCTCTCAGAAGTTGGAAAGCAGAACATAGAGCTGAGAATCTTACAACCAGAAGAGACTGGGATTTAGGTGTAAAGATGTGAAAAAAAAATCCAAATTTACCATGGTGTTTATTTATTTATTTATTTATTAAACTTTTATTTATTTTTTAAACATTTTATTTATTTATTTGAAAGAGATCACAAGTAGGCAGAGAGGCAGGCAGACAGAGAGAGAAAGGGGGAAGCAGGCTCCATGCTGAGCAGAGAGCCCAATGCAGGGCTCTATCCTAGGACCCTGAGATCATGACCTGAGCCAAAGGCAGAGGCCTTAACCCACTGAGCCACCCAGATGCCCCTTACTATGGTGTTTAATCTGAAGAACTAGTCTGGCCCAGGAAAGTATGATGATGATAGTGATGATGTTGATGATGATGATGATAACAATAATTAACATTTATTGGGTGGCTGTTACATAGTTAAGGCACAGTTTTAAATTGTTTTGCATCTATTTCTCATCTGCTCCTTATACCATACTTAAAAAATATATGCTATTAACTTGGAACATATGAATTTCAGGAATTGGGAATCAGCTTGACTAGGGCCACATGGGTAATGAGCACAGAGCTGAGATTCAGACTTCATTTTAGTTAATATGTGGTATGTGTCTTATTTTTTCTTAGCTGTTTTAAATAGTGTAGTGGACACTGTAGGTATTCTGCTCAGATGCCCTCTGATGACCTGTGGGTGTGTAACTACTAACTTCTGTGTGCTTCTCCTACAACTTTTTTTAAAGGACTACCTTTGGGCTACTAGAGCCTCTGGACTAAAACAGGAAGTGCCTAGTCATTTACAGCCCCCTTCATAGCACTAAACCAATGACTAACTGGCATAGCAGTATGAAAACCCAGCACCTTCATGCCAAGTTGGGACAATTCTCAAACCGTGATGAACTACAGTGAAGTTGAACTCTAGAGCTCCTTATAGGCTCAAGCTGATACTGAGATGTCACCTAAAATCATGCCTTGCTTGGTTTCTTCCCAGTCCTTATCCTGCAACTACAACCTTTCATCAGTTTCTCTTCGTAGTGTTTATTAATAAGCCACTGGTGCAGCAATACTTGTCTCAGTATCTCTTTCTGGAGAATCTGAATTAGGACAAATAAGGTTGGGTCTCACTCCAAATTTGACCTTGGAAAAAGAAACAATTATAATAAAGGGGACTATGTAATACTAATGGTCAATATCTTAAAATTATCTCAATACTTTGGATCGACACCTCATTTACCCTTGATTCATTAATTCATAATTCATTCATTCCTTCATTGGTTAGACATATATATCTACCAAGTGCCTGACATCTTTCTAGATGCTCACAAATGCACTTAATATAGAGGGGTAAAGAGCAACATTGTCTGCATGTGGTTTAAGACCCTGTGCAACCTTTTTATTATGCCCAGTCTAATTGTTCCCAGGATGTGGGGTTAGAATTTAAAGCTCTTTTTCATGGTTGAATTGGTGTATCGGTCAGAGAGTCTGAGACCAGGAGTGGTGGTAGCAGGATTCAGTGTAGAAACAACACTCACTAAAGGTTGGTTAAATATGTTACATATAAGAGTTTTTGAACCACTGACTGGCCTCTGTAATTCTTGGAAGGTCATCATAGGAGAGAAGGAAAGTCATAGAAGCACAGTATCCCACCAGTGCAAATGTTGATGCTAAGATTAAGTGTGGGGATGAGATTCCATCTCTTTGGAGTGTTTCTGTATATGAGACAGAACAGAATTTACAGTGGAAAGTACATAAGTTCAAGACTTCCACTGTGTTTATCTCACTACTCCTATTTTCTCTTTATGTAAAAATTTGTATTATCTACATATTCTATCATCTATTATACAGTCTGTCTCATTCAATAACACGGGTCTGTTTTCCAGGGTCACAGATGTTGTATCTATTCAGCTGTAATATGCTGTTCTTTTTTCCTTAGTGACATTCTCCATTTTTCTAATGCAGAAAGTGAACATATGCAATGTTTCAGCAGGAATATAAAAACAAAATTTCTAACAATGGCATCACCATGTTAACCCAAATATAGTCTCAACCGTGGTTTCAGTATTTTTTTTTTTAAGAAACCAATATGAAAAGGAGAGCTCCAATTTTGTGTTTGTGTAAGATAGAAAACTTTTGTAGAAATAAATTTGAATGAATACCATTTAGAAATACTATACAATATATTTGGTGTGAATTCTGGCACACAGGGAAGAATAAAAGTTAGTGTATGAGAATGTCCAGCCAAGGAAACTCACAAATTAAGACCTCTTGCACTAGAAGAGTCAAATGGATTTGTTCTGTCTTTTCCCAATAGAAAAGCTGGGTTAGTAGGAATTTTGTTTTTTTCTTTTTTCTCCCTTTTTATTTCAGTGACTAAAAATAACAGTAACTTCTGCAACTAAGTTTGAACTATCAACAGTATGCTGAATCAAGTTACATATATTATGAAACAGCTGTTATCATAGTTCTGTTTGTTCTGTGATCATGTAGAAAATCCCCATTGCAATAGCGTAACTATAATAATAAATAGAGGCTATGAATACCCTGTCATGAAGAGAAACCATTCCAAGGTACATATGCCACATGGAATTGAATATAATTTATATTTTATACAATTCATGTACTTAAAAGTATGCAATTCATTGCTTTTTGGTATATTCACAGGATTGTGTAACCATCACTGAAATGTAAGTTTAGAACATTTTGTCCCCTCTGAAAGAAACCCTGTACCCATTAGCAGCTGATCCTCTTTCTCCTCTACAACAGCTTTCCAGGCCCTAAGGAACCACAAATAGAATTTGTGTCTCTAAAAATGCCTTTTTATATTTCATACATCACAGAATATCTTTCTGTGACTGACTTCTTTACTTCTTTTATTTGGCATAATGTTTGCAAAGTTCACCAATGTTGTAGCATATGTCAGTGCTTCATTTCTTTTTATTGCCATATACTATTCTACTATAGGTCTATACCATACTTTATTCGTCAGTTGATGGGTTTTCTCAGTTTTTGGAAATTATGAATAGTGCTGCTGTGAACATTCATGGACAGCTTTTTCTGTGGACATGTTTTCATTTCTTTTGGATACATATATATTATATTTATATATTTACTTTTAATATCTATTATATAATAATTATTATACAAATATATATTTTATATAAATATATTTTATATATTAATTATATTTGACATATTTATATATAAATTATAATTAATAAAAATTATATTTGATATATTAACATATAAATATATATTTTATATACATAATACATTTATATTAAATATATATATTAATTACGTGAGGGTGTTAATTTCTCCATATTCTCACCAGGACTTGCTATTGTCTTTCTTTTCTTATTATAGTGTTCTAGTGTTTGTGACCTGGTATCATTATGGTTTTGATTTATATTTCCCTAATGACTAATGATGTCAATTAGCCATTTGTATGTATCTCTTTTTGTGCTTATTGGCCATTTTAATATCTTCTTTGGAGAACCGTCAATTCAAATTCCTTGCTTGTTTTTAAATTGGGTTATTTACCTCTTTGTTGTTGGAGTTGGGAGTGTTCTTCATCTATCCTGGAAAATAGTCTCATATCAGACGTGTAATTTGAAAATATTTTCTTCCACTCTGTGGGTTGCATCTTCATATTTTGGTGGTATTGTTTATAGCACAAAATGTTTTAACTTTTGATGTAATCCAATATATATATATTCTTTTCTTTTGTTGCTTGTGCTTTGGGTGTTGTATCTAAGAAAAAATTGCCTGACCAAGGTCATAAAGAATTATTTCTATGTTTTCTTCTAAGTGTTTTTGAGTTTTAGGTCTTACATTTAGGCCTCTGAAATATTTTGAGCTAATTTTTGAGTATGTTGTTAGATAGAGGTCCAACTTCGTTCTTTTTTTTTTTTTTTTTAAAGAATTTTATTTATTTATTTGTCAGACAGAGATCACAAGTAGGCAGAGAGGCAGGCAGAGAGAGGAGAAAGCAGGGTCCCCGCTGAGCAGAGAGCCTGATTTGGGGCTCTATCCCAGGACCCTGGGATCATGACCTGAGCCAAAGGCAGAGGCTTTAACCCACTGAGCCACCCAGGTGCCCCTTCATTCTTTTTAATGGGGTTATTGATCTGTACAAGTACCATTTGTTAAAAAGACTATTCATTCCCCCATTGAATTGTCTTGGCACCCTTGTAAAAAATCAGTTGGTTCCAAATGCATGGGTTCCATTGATCTATATGTCTATTTTATGCCAGTAGTTTGTAATAGGTTTTAAAATTGAGAAGTGTTTGTTCTTGGGGCACCTGGGTGGCTCAGTGGGTTAACGCCTCTGCCTTCGGCTCAGGTCACGGTCCAAGGGTCCTGGGATCAAACCCCACATCCGGCTCTCTGCTCAGCAGTGTGCCTGCTTCCTCCTCTCTTTCTGTCTGCCTCTCTGCCTACTTGTGATCTCTGTCTGTCAAATAAATAAATAAAATCTTAAAAAAAAAAGAAGTGTTCTTTTTCAAGATTGTAAGGTTATCAGTTTAAGTTCTTTGTATTTCCATATGAATAATCAGCTTGACAATTTCTGAAAAAATGGCTCTTGGAATTTTGATAGGGATTGTGTTGACTCTGTAGATCAATTTGGGGAGCATAGTCATCTAAAAAATATTGTCTTCCAATCCATAAACATGGTATGTCTTTCCATTTATTTAGATTTTCTTTAATTACTTTCAACAATGTTTTGTAGTGTTCGGTGTACAAGTCTTACAATTCTTTTGTTAAGTGTAAAACTAAGTATTTTATTTACTTTGATACTTTTGTAGATGGAATCATTTTCTAATTTCATTTTTGAAGTTTTTATTGATAGTGTGTAGAAATACAATAGATTTTTCATTTATTATTATTTTTTATTCAAGTATAATTAACACACAGTGTTATCTTAGTTTGAGATATACAGAATAATGATTCAATAATTCAGTATATTTTTCAGTGCTTATCAAGATAAGTATACTCTCAATCCCCTTTGTTTCTCTGACCCATCTACTCACCCACCTCCCCTTTGGCAACCCCCAGTATTTACTCTGTATTTAAGAGTCTGTTTTTTGTCTATCTCTTTTGTTAGTTTGTTTCATTTTTTAAATTCCACATGAGTGAAATCTTATGGTATTTGTTTTTCTCTGACTGACTTATTTTACTTGGCATTGTACCTTCTAGGTCCATCTGTATTGTTGCAAATGGCAAGATTTCATTCTTGTTTATGGCTAAGTAATATTCCCAAGTGTTCATTGATAGATGAATGGATAAATAAGATTTTGGGGAGCATCTGGGTGGCTCAGTTAGGTAAGTGTCTGCTTTCAGCTCAGGTCATGAGACTGGGGTCCTGGGATCAAGCCCTATGTTGGGCTCCCTGTTCAGCAGGAGTCTGTCTGCTTCTCCTTCTTCCTCTTCCTCTGCCCTTTCCCTCTGCTTGTTTTCTTGCTCTCTTTCTCAAATAAATAAAATCTTTTAAAAAAAGAAATACAATAGAATTTTAATATCAATGTTGTACCATATAGTCTTTCTGGACTTAGAATATATTATTAGTTTTTAGTAGTACTTATTTTAGTATTATTAATATTAGTTTTTTAGTATTTATGTGTAATCATATCATACATACAAATAGAAATGATTTTACTTCTGACTTTACAATTGGATGACTTTTTGTTTATTTTCTCTTCTTGTTTCTTTTTCTTACCTACTTTTCCTAGTAGAACCTCTAATACAGTAGTAAATAGAAGTGGTAAAAGTGGACATCTTTGAATGATTCCTGATCTTAGGGGAAAAGTATTAGGTCATTAACCATTAAATATGAGTTAACTGTTTTGCATAGATACCCCTTTATAAGGTTAGAAAGTTTCTTTCTATTCCTAATTTGTTGAATATTATTATGAAATGGTGTTACATACTATAAATTTTTCTTAAATATCAGTTGTATGATTGTTATTTTTGTCCTTTATTCTATTAATAGGTATGTTACATTAATAGATTTGCATATGGTAAGCCAATTATGTATTACTTAGGTAAGTCAATTTGGTTATTGCAGATAACCCTTTTTATAAGTTGCTAGATTTGGTTTTATAGTACTTTGTTGAGAATATAAATATGCATTTATAAATGCATACTGGTATTTTTTTCTTCTTGTGATGCCATTGGTGTTAGTATAAAGATAAATATAGGCCTCACAGAATGAGCTGGCAAGTATTTCTTCCTCTTCTTTTTGTGGGGGGATGAGTGTGAAATATTGGTATCATTCTTTTATGGATATTTGATAGAATTCATCAGTGAAACCATTGAGGGCTAGACTTTTCTTTGTGGCAAGTTCATAAATTACTGATTTGATTTCTTCATTTATTATAGGTCAACTCAGATTGTCTAATTCTTTTTGAGCCAGATCCAGTAGTTTGGGTCCAAGAATTTATCCGTTTCATATAAGTTTTATCTAATTTGTTGGCATATTGTTATTCATAGTATTCTCCAATGATATAGTTTATTTCTGTATTGTCAGTTGTGATGTCTCCTCTTGATTCCTGAATTTTATAATTTGGCCCTCTCTCTTTCTCTCTCTCTTTCCCTTTTCTTCTTGATAAGTCTAATGTGAATGTTTGTCAACTTTGTTGATTTCTTCAATGAACTATTTTTGATTTTGTTGGTTTTCTCCATTGTTTTTCTATTCTCTATTTCTCCTCTAGCTTTCATTACTTCCTCCCTTCTGCTTTCTTTGGGTTTCATTTACTCTGAAGAAGGGATGATTCAGATCTGCTATCCCCTCAACTTGACTTCTTTCTTTGAATTTTGGACTGCTTTTTATTTAGATCTTTGGATGCATTCTACAGAATCAAGATTATACAAAAGAAGTGTGTTAAAATGTGCCTTAGACCCCAGCATTGACAGATAACTACAAATTAAACTTTGTCACAGTGGGAGCTTTGCCACAGTGGGATTTCATTATTCAATACATTCTTGTTTATCTTAAAAAAAAAACATTAAGATTAAAGCTGAATGGGATTGCTAACTCCAAAATGTTTGAGAATAGTGAAGGATGAAAAGATATTGTTTTATAGAAATGAGACTCATATAGTACATGATTTCATGGGGCTTTCATTCAATGTATGCTTGTTGAGAGTTTGATAAAATGCCAGGCATTGAGTTGGGTGTTAAAGGAGCTAGAAAGAAAAATAAGTTGAATGTTTTCTGACTCTAAGGGCCTTTAGATTAAGTAGGGAAGAGAAAGGACACATCACAATAATCACAATGACAATGGATATATGTTAAAGAATTTATAAATAATATGCAGAAAGGAAGAAACCTGTGGTACCTGGAGATTTCAGGAAGTTTTTACATTGTGAATAGAGCTTAAAGAATGACTAGGAACTGACTGAGAAAGAGGTAGGGCCTTTCAGGCAGAGGCAATAACATCTCCATGGATGCACAATGAACTTTCACCATTTGAAGTACCTTTTAGGAACAAGTTATAGCATCTGTTATGATTTGTTATAATTTGGCTACCTCAAGCAGACGTCATAAGTAGAGGAATCATGCATACAGTTGTGATCAAGAAGTGAGTTCTCAAACTGGAGTTCAATTCCTGATACAGAGATCTCATTGCTCCCTATCCAGATATGCTCTTCATTAAATCTATTCAGTTCCTATCTGATTTGCTCTTTCAGTTTAGAGGTCAATTTTTCTTCTTCCTTCCCAGGTTTAATTTTAGTGTTTACTTCCTGTTTGTCTTTCATCTTCTCTCCTCCTGTTATGGAAATTTCTCAGTTGCGTAATAATTATTTGGGGCCTGAGCTCACAGGCCAGTGTACCAACCTTCCATCCTTAGGAGCATCTCCATGGGGAGCAAAATAAAAAATAGTCAGTGAGGCTGAGAATGTAGGTGTGTGTGAGTTTGGGAGTAACTGGGGAAAAGACCATAATGGATTTTTTCCATAGAGCTTAAAGTGTTTGTTTTTATGTTTTCAAATTAGTTCTTTAGAGAACCAGGGACTTTGGAAATATTGCCAGGGCTCACTACCGGGTAATGGTGAACTTGGTTGGGTACACTCTCACTGCCCTCTTCTTTATTGTTTCTTGTTCCCTCTCCTTTTCTGAAGTTTTGTGCCTTGAGACTTGCATAATATTTCAGTTTTATATGTTGAGAGTCCTCATAATATTTGATTTGAAAAAATTAAAAAGACTCCTGCTGGAGAAAGAAAAAGATAAAATAATAATGTTCAGCAATGAAGAACCCTAAATGACTTAATTTGGGTTTTAGAAGGTAACAGTGGTTACAAGGTGGAGGAGGGCCTGGAGACAGAAGAAATAAGTGGTGGTGATGGGTGGTACTGGGGACAGGTTGTTAAAAGAATTCAGGCAAGGAGTGACAAAAACCTGAGAAAGGTTATGGAAGTTATAATGGGTAATAATGTTGACAGAGTCAAGGGATATTTTGAAGGCATGGTTTTATAACAAGTTGACTAGATTTAAGGCCAGCAATGGAAGACTGTCATTTTTAACCTAGGCTCTCGTAAGTGGGGAGTCCAGTGGGTGGATATGTCTTCAGGCACAGCCATCTCAGAAAATGCCTTTAGGTTCTTATCTTTCTACATCTCTTGAATTTTCTTCATTCTAAGGTGGTTTCCTTCTTGAGAAGGCTCCACATTAGGCAGTGAGATGACACCCAGAATATATGGGTGCAAATTCATTATTTCAGTGGAAGAGAATAGCTCTTTTGCCACTAGAATCCATGTCAATCCAACTAAGGGAAACCCATTGGCCCTGATTGGATAATGTACCCACCTGGACCAATTACTGAATCAGAAACTTTAATCTTCCCAGTTAACTTTAGATGTTTTTGAAGAGTATGTATACTTTTACACTGCCAGTCACTATACAACATTGGTAGGGGATAGTGGTTCTATTTTATCCCTCCCCTTCCCCTCATTTCCACAAAGTCCATGTAAGGGTAGAGAATGATATCAGTAAGTGCCAGTGGAGAGCTCTTGGGCTGGAGAATTCCAAGTTTCAGAGGAAAACTAGAATCTAGGCTCCTTTGGGCATTTCCACATGAGATGTGAGAGCTCAGAGTGCCGTGGGGGCATGGAGGGACAGGGCGGAACACCACAAAGTGGAAGGCCTCAGGATTGCCCCCTTACCTCTTGCTGCTATCAGCTTCAAAAACAGGTCCTTCTCTGAACCAACATGAGACAGAGTTTATACTAATGGTTAAATCCTGGGCAGCCACAAACTGACAGGAAGCAGAAGAAATCACAATAGGCAGAAGAGAAGGAAAGAATTTGTCTATATTTTTCTTCAAAAGGTTTTCTATATTTAAAGGTGTTATAGGTCAGTGACTTTTACAGTGGGCTTTCACTCTTTGAAGCATTTTCCAAAAACGTGTGTGAAGTTGCAGGTGGAAGAACAGTAGTGAGCCCTGAGTGTAGATAACAGGTCACAGAAGAGGGTATAAAATAGATAAATAAATATGTAAACAGCAGATCAAAAGGAAATGATTTTGTGGAATATATTATAAGATTTTTCAATCTATGTCAGTGTCGGCCTTTTGAGACCATCTAGTTCAATGACTGTAAGTCCTGGCCAGCTGTTGGAATCATCTATAGAACTTGATGAAATACAGATTTCTGAGTTTATTCCAGACTTACTGAGTCATAATCTTTAGAGTTGGGCATTGGATATTTGTAGTATTACAAACACTGCTCAGGAGATTCTGCGGCTCAGATTAAGTTAGAAGCATGGTACTGGTCCATTGGCTTGCCTTATATGGCAGCCCTGGCTCCCCACAAGCTGTTTCAGCTTACAGATTGAATTGGGTTACAATTACACATTGATCACTGTCTCTCATCCTTGTTTCTCCCGTAAGAACTAATTTTGCTGAAAGTCCCCTAAAATATTTTTGCTATCCCTAGGTGGAGTCTCATACATGCTCATGAACAGGTCTGGCAGATGCCATGTAATGTTCATTGAGCCCTGTTGCCCCAGTAGTCATTACTGTGGCTTCCATGAAGGGATCCAATCGTGCCACATTGCTCAAAGTCTCCTATTCAGCATTAGCTCTGATAGCCTGGATCCTCAGAGCTTTTGGATAGCCTGTGAAACACCGTCTGTGAGCTCTTTCTAACCCACTTTTTCATGAGACCTACAAAAAAAATCTATTGTTCTGATTAGCAGACCAAGACAATTATAAAGGAGAAACTAAGTACCAGAGAGCTTATGGGACCCGGCACAAATAAACTAGGGCATGAGGAACACAGGCATTGAGGGACTTTGGACCACCACTGCCCCATCCACAGCATATCGATTGCTTAGATCCATAAAAAGCTTGCTTTGTTTCCATGTCATTTGTCTTTCTGGGACGGCCTGGTTAAACAATTTAGATACTGTGATAAAAGATGTAAAAGAATCAAATGATAGAATTATCAGAGTAAAAATTATGCATCTTGCAGACAAAAAATATGTTCCTTTCAGATGTGGATGTTCCCAGAGCTATTGCTTATTTTCTCGATGTCAGGGACAATTCAAGTCAGGAAAAAGGAAGTATTAGATTTATTCCAGATATGGATAAGCAGCACAAATGGGCAACAAAAGCAGAGAGGTTAATGGGGAGTTTAATGCCTGAAGGCTTGCTGTTTACTTTCCAGACCAAACCCATGGGTTTGGGACTATGGGACTATGGCATATAGGTAGTATAGGCGGGTACCCAATTCACTTACCATTGTTGTTCAGAGAGCTACCAGACAGCTCATGAGGAATGGATAGGGTACAGCATGAAGTTTTGACCACATTCTAAGTCAAAGAAGCTGGAGTGACATCGTCTGTGTTTTAAAGTTTACTCTGGTTGTTGTAGGGTGAACTGGGAGGCCATAGTACTCATTGCTGTGAAAGTTCTCTGACACCATGAATCTTTAGAATCCAGATGTGTGCATGTGTCTATCTGGGTGTTGGGTGTGGGCAGTCTATTTAATGAAAGTGACACTGGAGTCCTCACCCCAGACCTTGGAAAGAACTGGACTCAAGTAGTGTTATAATATTAAAAGAATCATTACATGGTGGCTTTGGCTTTTTTGATTAATGCCTCATAAAACAAGGGAACACCACCATTAAAGCCAACAGGTTTCCACTGCTCCATCAGGCAGGGTTGGGAAAAGTAGTTGTTTGAGGGGAAGTCACTTACTTAAGTGACCATGGTCAGAAGAGAGGATGGGGGAACTGTGTGACATTCTGGAAGTCCTCGGCACTCACATGCCTTCCTCCTTTCCTTCAGCAGGCTCTGATTTATAAACATGCCTCCTTTCCCCATGAGGATTACAGACAGCACCCATGACAATACTTTTGGATGCTTTGACTTCTGAAGATCAGCATCAACACTCATATTCATTTCTTTTAATTTACTTTACCCAAAATAGCATCCCCAACAGAACTGCAGTAACCCATGCAGTAACAGGGCCCTTTGAGTGACAGATGGCTTTAGGCTACCTTTACAGTAATGCAGCTGAAGCCCCAGCCTTTTCTGCATTCAGTGAAAGACGGAGCCGCACTTGGATTTTTGCCATGTTATTTGCTAGCTCTTGATCTGAGAGATAGCAAGATGTAAAGTAGAAATAGAGGGCTACATCTTCGGGAATAAGGAAACCCTAGAGGGAAAGCAAGTGATTTAAAAGAGAACCGACATTGAAAAATCACAAAATCACACTAGGGCTGGAAATTTATTGATTTAGGAGAAAAGAGCAATGAATATGTGAGTGGTTTTATGTTTTGAACTCTTTGAGATGCACATATACTAAATTTCCAGCCTCCTTTCGGTGTCATGAAAATCCCAGGGCTTCTTGTCAGAGTGGACAAAAAAAGTGATAAAGAATGTCTTTAGGGAAAAAACAGAGGATAAGTGATACTGGGCACATTTTTAAGCACAGAGGGTGAATTTTCCTGTGGAATGTTGATTAGCAGATGGAGAAGACTTGATGTCAGAATCAAGCCACAGGAGCACACAAACTAATAATCCTGATACTAGTGATTGAAGTCTGGAAGGTTGTTTTCTTTTGCCTTTTAAGACACAACATACCCCAGGCCCCATGGATATATTCATAAGGGACGTGATTATTGGAAAAGTTTATGGACTGTTGTGTGTGGAAGGAGAGAGCTGGGTTAGCTCACAAGGCTCTTAACTAAAAGTTCTTCCAAGTAATTTTTACAGTTAAGTATTATAGGGCACTGTATTTTACAAATATGATATTTACTCAATATTATAATTAATAAATATAGCCCTCTCCAAATGAAATCAGAGGCAGTTTTATGTAGAGACACTTTTATAGATCTTGTAAGGAGCACCATCATATAGACAGTAAATGTTTACATTTTTATAGAAGTATTGATCGATAGGCTGTCACCATTTTTTCTTTTCACAATCCCTTCTCATTTCTTCATCCCCCCCAAACAGATTTCTCATGTTTTCCCCCTTGATGTTATGATTTTGCTCCTTTGGCCATTTGAAAAGATGGTTTAATTTTTCTTCAGTGTTATCAAACAGATCAATACTCCTAAAGTTTTTTTTTTGTATGGTACAGTCATATACTTTCTGTGCACTAAGGAATTTTTATTTTACCTGTTATTTCTGAATGGGGTTTTATCATGGGGATCACCAAGTAATAGAAATAAGAAGAGATGAGGTAGGAAGGAAATGCAGGTGTCCATGGAGTGTAGGTGTGTGGTGCAGAGGCCCCAAGCATGTCAGGAGGCTGGCTATGGACCACAGGGAGATTCCCGGTGGGACCTCTGTCACACAGGAGGATTCCCTGCGCTTGTTTGGTTTACCTTGAGAACCAAAGGCATTTCTTTGCTTACAGAGTGACAAGAATCAGGGTGAGAAGAGCATAGGCACAGACGTCCATGGATCTGTAACCACTGTTTATATACCTCATGGTATATGCCCGGTCCTGCTGAGCCGTTACAAACCTAATGATATTTACTATTCACCACAATCCTTGGAGGTGGTCCTATTGTCACCTACATCCTACAGATGAAGAAACTGAAGCTTAGAGACATTATATAAGTGCCCCCAAATTTCACATCTCCAGAGCTGCAGGAGCAGGACTGGATGACTAGAAATATCTTAATTCTTATGTTGTATATCTGGGAGATTATTATTATCAAGCTAAGTTCTCAGAGAGCTGGAGCTAACATGTGCCTCTTGCATTTCCAGGATGCAGTCTTTCAGCAGAGAGCATTTCTCTCTTTGAGCATCTCTGCTTCCTGTGGTTATGAGTCCTCATAGTAGGAACAGAGCATCCTCAAGCAGATCCTGGCTTTGAAATTTAGACATGCACGCAACAATGAGAGAGCCAGGGATAAAAAAGAAGTCAGCAGTTCAGAAACAGAAAGGGAGAAAAGGGTTCATAAAGAGAGCTCTATTAAAGCCATCAAAATGTCTCTGGCTTAAGGTTGAAAAACTTACAGCTAGCCAGAATACGAAAATTACAAATGACTGCCAGCAGTCATCGATTTCCTTCTTTTGTCATGTTTATGATTTAATACTTGATCATTTTTCTTTTAATGGTCTTAAATAAACGGGTGAGCTATTGAGAGCTAAAATATCTGCAGATGTAAAAAAAAATTTTTTTTTAAAGTGAGATTAAATTTAAGGTCTAGAGATTTTTTTCCTCCCTTTTCCATACATGCTACATTATCCAAGTCAATCTAGCAGTGAGAGCACTGATTTATAGTGGAGGACAAGGCTTCTTTCAGGACAGTAAATGCAACCCCATGAATCCATCTTGGAAAAAGGAAGGCATGAAGGAGGAGATGGTCCTAAAGGGAAGCCCCTCTCCACAGTGTGTATTTGTAAGTCAGGAACAATTTTGGGGTCAGGTTTATGCAGCACACACTTAATTGAGCTGACAGAGATATCTTCTTTAAAGATGATTGTGTATAAATCTCAGGGTGGTGGGGGAAGGCTCTGTGGATCACAGTTCCTATTCTCTCTTTCTTTTCTGAAATTCTCATCATCAGTCACCTCTAATATGTAGATCACTGAATCTCAATATCCTCCAGGTTATTCTGATGGGTCGGTCTTGGAACTGCATTTGGAGGAAATAAAAATCATTCAATTTTGATCCTCTTCTTCCTCCGTAACCTCAGAGCTACAGTTAGAACTAAATTGGCCTAAGAAAATTCTAGGCTCTACCAAGTGGCTCCTGCATGGTGACTTGCAGAGATGTCACTTCCCTTCACATAGGGACACATGAAGAGCAATTTAGGACTCGTACTAAGTCTGTCATTGGAGTTTGGAGACAGAATATGTGGAGGAATTCTCTGCAAACTCAAGAGTATAAGAATAGGTCTTTTTTGGGGGGGGGGGTCTGAGAACTCAACCAGCCCCAAATAAAGACAAGATCCTCTCTTCCTTTTGGGGCTCAGGAGAAAGGAGATGAGGGAACAGATGTCAGGTGTTTAGAAGCAGACAATAGAAAGGCCATTGCGACACAATATGGGATACTACTGGAGTCTCATTGGAGTCACACAGCTTTGGAGGACCCCAATATTTATTTGGAAATTATAGCTCTTTTGTGTTTCCAGATACATTCCAAATTTGAATGCGTGTTCTCTATATAAACTAAGTATTTTTTCAATAAATTACAGTTACTCACTGGACAAGTTTTACATGTAGGACCAGATACATGAATGAGATGCATTTTCTTACATTAAACATGTTAATGGAGGGCTCAGTCTGTGGCAGGTAGCACATTAGGTAAGTCTGCTGGATAATTGTACTTGTTCATTCAAGGAAATGCTAGGATGTGTGCTCTATTACCGTCACTATTTTACAGATGAGGAAAATGAGAATCAGAGATGTTAGCTATTTGTCCCTGTTCACATAGCTGATATTTAAGAGAGCTGAGACCTGGGATTCTGGCCTTTTTGTTGCCTTCATGGTAAGTTTGAGAGTCTGCAGACTCTCTGACCTCAGATTCTGTACCAGGTGGTCAGCTCTTGCCCCCCTGGGCCTCACTCTCAGAGTCTTAGTAACAGGATGCTCTGGCCAGGACAAGTGTTAGGCTCTCTGATTAATTCATCGAGCTTGAGTCCTCTCATGGGAAACACATGAAGACCTTACTTAAGGACACCACTCCACATACCCACAGCTGTCTGATTAGTTAAGGTCTGAAAAGTATATTATGTGTTCATTTCCAACCTTAGTATCAAAGGCATTCAGGTTACTTTCCGTATTAGGAATCCTGACTGTAGCTGGAGATGAAAGGAGACATTTTTAAATCTTTTGGTTCACTGGAGGTTGATGTGGGGATAGAGGAGGGGGATGGAGAAAAGGGGAGGCTTGTAAGATGCTTAAAGACATACATATAAACACATTCATACATATACCATTGTTATTTTAAGTTTCTGGCAGTCCCTTTCATCCTCAGGTAAAATAGTTTGGAACTTAGTAAGAGCCAAATGTGTGAACTTGTATAAACTCTGGATTCATTTCCTATCCCCGAAGCCTCTCCCCAGGGTTCTATAAATTGGGTGTGATAATCTTGTACTCCACTATAAGTAACAGCATCCTCCACTGTGATATGATAAGCTTTGCTTGGGGCCTCAGTTAACCTGATACACCAGCACTGCCTATTTAACACCTGTCTGAATCCCCCCCCCCATTTATTCATTAACAGTGCTGGCTATGCTTCTTCCAGGTTTAACAATGTGATTGGAAGATGCTCCCACAGGGTTCTTAGAATGAGGTCTGTCTACTACCTGCATAGGCACCACGAGGGGAATTTATTAGAGTGCAGAGTCCTGGGCTTTATCCCTGGGGATTTTGACTCAGCAAGTCTGGGGTAAGGTCCAGGAGTCTCTTTAAAATTAGTGCCCTGGGGATTCTGACTCAAGTATTTTGATACTGCATGTTGAGAGACGTGGTGTTTATAGATAAACTCTCCGCGAAAGATGGCCTCTGATCTTTTCATAAATGTTTGTGTTGAACAACAGATACATAAAGAGAAAGTCATTGTGTTATATAAATTGTCAAACTTGTATCCTTAACTATTCTGTTTGGTTTTATCCTTTTTTAAAATTATATTTTACCTTCTAGTTTTCATCTTATGCCTTGTACATTTTTGCTTCCTGTAGTTGTATGTACTTTGTGTGTTGAGACTGTTTATCTTTTCAAAGCATATTCATGGCCAGTGTTTTAGCTGAGGACACTGAGGCACAAAGACATTAGGTGATGTGTCTAAGTGATATACAGTTAGAGCTATTGATCTCAGTTCTGATTCCAGAGATGATTCTGGCACCCGATTTGAGACATCATCTGCCTTAATGCTTGATCATATTTGTGTGTGGTGGACAGAGACTTTTAGAAGCCACCTGGAAATTTCTCTTGCTCCCAGGGCATCCTAAAACAGGCCAGCTAGAGGAGGGTATCACCTCTTAGGTTCCTCAAGGAGGGAACTTATAGTCAGGCAGTCTCTGGAGACATTCTTTTACAAGTGACCCACCAACTGTTCTCTGATATCTCCAGCTAAATCTGATGCAGCTCAGGTTTGGAACAGGTTTCTCTAAGCTCCTTCTAGAACCACTGAATTTTTTGCCATGGATGTAATCAATCTCTCCATCTCCTACATATGCTGGCCTTGATTTCTACCCCTCTGATGGGTAAAAGGTCATACTTGTGGCCAGTAAGAGATAGGACTAGAACCAGGATATACATCTCTCGAGGTATCCTGTGGAGAGCAAAGAACCTTGAGAGGAGTCAAAAGACCTCACTTTGCATTCTGCATCTGGCTTTATGAACTCAGACAAGTGGTTTAACCTTTCTGAGCTTTGATTCCTCATCCATGAATTGAGAATAATAATGCATAATTCAGGGGGAAGTTATTCCTACTGAAGGTATCTGTTGTGAAGCAGCATCTGGCCTTGATGATCAGGGTGGATGTTTACAGAATGCTGGTTCCCCCTCACTTTCTTTCCCAGTTTGGGGCATGGCACCTCTCCTCAGGTCTAGTCTGATAAAAAAGACCCTTCTCTATAACCACTGTGATGAAATGTCTCTTTAGAGATGGTAACAGCTGTAAAGTAACAACCTGCTGCTGAATCTTTGACATTAGCTGGCAATTCTATTTTAATTTAAGGACATCTGTAATGTCAGTAAGAGGTTTTCTGGAATACCTTTCTGGAACCCAAAGAATAGCATTATCATGTCTAGCCATAGTCTTTGGTGCACTCTCTTACTGCCTCTCCTGGTTCTAGCCTCAGCTCTCAGAAGCCTAGCATCTGGAAGGAGATTTGGGAATGGCACTCACCCAAGGATGGGTCCAGCCTGGACCTCAGAAACTGGCTTCTTCCTTCAAGAAGGTCCCCTGACAATGCAGGGAACTTCCCAACCCCGTAAATGAAATCCAAGAGGCTTGTTCTCCTGCAAAAAGGGAACTTCTCAGTTGGTTAAGCAGATGATGGTAGTAAGGCCAAATCCATAAGGCTGACTTGGGCTACGGAATCTTTTCCCGAGAGAATACTTTTCTGCCAAGACCAAAGAGAAGAGGCAAGTATTCTTTTAGTTTTATTTCAGAAAGCCTCTTATGGGCACAAATGGGCTTACAATGAAAATAGTATTGGCTGCTAATGTCTAAGATTAAACTACATCTCTCTTGAAACTCTGAAATATAAGCTATTTGGTCCTGCTTTTAAGATCAGTGTAGACTGCAGTATTTCTGTGGGTATTTGCCTTTTCTGGAACTTTTTGAATCTGAGATGGTTATTAGTAGAAGCACTTTACAGTTAAATCATTTGCTTCCTGTCACTCAAAAATAGGTCTAGAGGAAAATAAAATATCATATTATTTTTCTGTGTTTTGAAACAGAACCAAAAACAATTCGAAGATGAGAAAGGCTAGTTTTGAGATTCAGTTGCAGACAAGAAATGACAGGGGCTGGGGATTGGGTGTGGCTCTTCCCACCCCTGCAGCTCTGAGATCTCCATTTCCTAACTGTGCGCTCCATTTAGGAAAGGACAATGTATAGCCACAAACAGCCCTGACAGCATCAAAGGGCAGAAATCCCAAGCAAGAGGCTCGTGCTGCTGCATATTCATGAATGCAAATCAGGCCCTAGGACTACAGCTCTTGACTCTGAGATTTTAGATCTGGGAATTATCTGAGCTTCCTGCAAGTTTCTGCAGATTACATTAGCTAAAAGGAAGACGGCAAATAGACAGTGAGCTAAAGTTCCCTTTCTTCATGCCTTTTTGAGAGATGATTTTTTCCCCCAAAGATTTATTTATTTTTTTAGAGGTGGGGAGCAGTGAATCCCAAGCAGGCTCCATGCCAGGTGTGGGCATAGGGCTTGATCTCATGACCCTGAGATTATGACCTGAGTTGAAATCAAGAGGCAGGTGCTTAACCAACCAAGCTACCTAGGCTCCTCAGAGAGATGAGTGTTTCTTAGAGAGAAGACCCCACACTGAATCCTTTTGGTCCAGAGAAGTGCGGGGCTTCAGCCTTGGAAGGGAGCTGGGTGTCTCATGCCACAGACTCTATGTGAGTCACCAGCATACTTGGATGGTAATAGCTGGAATATGGCTATTTTATTCATTACTGTATCTCCAACTGCCAGCACAGTCGGGCACATACAATGAACTCACAAATATTTACTAAGTAGATGTTTCCCTCATTTTAGCATGTACTGGTTTTCTATCACTTACCATGGACTCATCTTTTAGTATATTAGCTTTGTCCCTGCAAGCATGCATAAACTTTTGAAAGGCAGGGACAGATAAAATTATTAATAATGGGAGTTACTATTTACTGGTGCATACTACTGGTAATAGGTTGTGTAGGAGACATATCCCACACACAATCTCGTTCACTCATCCCCACGGCTGCATGGAATTAATTATTATTTCCATTTGGCATATTAAGAATCAGGCTCAGAGAGATTAAATAACTTGCCTGTGGTCACATAGCCCATCCATGGCAGAGTGTGAACTCCTAAGTATGAATGTTTGGGTCCAAGGCATAAGGTGCTAACCTCTAAACTACACTGATGAATCTTCTATGGCACATGTCATGGTCTGCAGAGAGTTGAGTACATTGTCAATGTCAGACATGAGCTATGCTTGGCAAGGCTGGCTTAGGTAAAGATCTGGCTTGGAGGAGGTTGCTTTACTCCCATTTCCATTTTAAGTATCCATAGAACGATTCTAAGGCTGCATTGGCTTCCCACTGCCAAACTCCAGTCAGGTCTATTCAGCCCAGGAAGTGGCCCATCCCTGGATTTCCCCAGACCTCATCATAAAGATTTACTTGTTTTAGTTAATTTTGTTAGTTAGCATTTTTAAATGTTTCTGATGGTCTAAGAACACGCTGAGCTCTTTTTATAGGGTGTCTCATAATCCTAACAATGATTCTATGAGTTGGGTTCTACTATTATCCTCATTTCAAAGATGTGGAAACGGAGTCTCAGGAAGGGTAAGCTACAGGTAACATGGCTAAGCTTATGGAATGTGACCTATCCCCATTATGATCATCTACTTGTTCTTTGCTCTTAAGCCAATATGGTCGCACCTAGAACTTCCAGTCGTCAGTTTCAAAGATTCCCCTCATCACCACTGAGTCTCTCAATAGTTTTTCATGTTAATTATTTGTTTAGGGCAGACCCTAAGTCTCAGAAAACTCCAATGACAACTTTCTGAAGTAGGTCTGGAAGAAAGGACTTGGTTTCCTGACTTCTAGCCAAGGACTCTCCTACCACAACAGACCAACCTCTCTAGGCAACATATATTCTCTGAACAGATGCCTTTCACTAACCAAGTGAGTGAAGGGGGAAATGGAAGATACCAGTTGTAAGATCATAATGGGTTCTTTGAGGTAGAGGGACTACCTTTGTATTCCCCAGACTTGCTGCCAGGGCCGCCTGACATCTGGAGCTGGCAACTGACTTCTCTTTAATCCAAGTTATTCCTGGAGTCACATCAGAAGGGGGTTAGGGTATGTAGTGTTGTAGGGACCTGGGCAATTTGGATATAAGAACTCATCTTTCTTATAATGAAGAAGCATTTATGTGAGGTTCAACATTTCCCTTACTTTCATTTCTGGTTCCTTTTTCTGTATACCATGTAAAATTAAATTCAGTTCCTTTTATTAAAAATATATAGTGTAGTATAATTCCTTCTGGTGTATTTTGTTTTTCTCACCACCCTTCCATTTATCTATTCTTCAAGTATGGAGATGTAGAAAAATGATTTTCACCAAATGATGATACTCCCCCCACCCCCGGTGATATTTTTAGTAATTTTTGTTCTTTTGGTGTACTTTTTTGTATTGTTTACTTTTATATTAATAATTTTAATATATTTTATTTTTAAAATCTTATCTTTTTCTTTTTTTAAAGGAGGATAAACAGGATAGTTTTTTTTTTAAGATGTTGTTTATTTATTTGACAGACAGAGATCACAAGTAGGCAGAGGGGCAGGCAGAGAGAGAGAGGAGAAGGCAGGCTCCCTGCTAAGCAGAGAGCCAGATGTGGTGCTCGATCCCAGGACCCTGGGATCATGACCCAAGCTGAAGGCAGAGGCTTTAACCCACTGAGCCACCCAGGCGCCCCCAGTTAGAATAGTTTTTAAACAGAGAAAGTTTACTAGTATGTAGGCCATTTCCTTCTTCTTGTGGGTTCCCAAAGTATGAAGCCCAGTTAGAATCACTCCCCACTCCATCAGTGTGTTTCATACTTAGGATGGCCCTATGTCCTTGTTTGCTCAGAGAAGTCCCAGTTTATGGCTGTTATCTCAGTGTCATTATTGCAAGTGCTTTCTTTTCACCAGTGGATGATAAATAGCATGGGTGTTTTACTTATACCAGAGCATGTGGCCCCAGTGCTGAAGTTGGGGTCTCCTATTCCATTTTTGCAGACACATGAAACCTGGGGCCTGAGACATCTGTGGGGATAAGATGCTGCTGCATGCTGGGCACAAAATAGGGAGAGAAGCTACTTGGAAATGTAGCTGTCTGTGATGCTGAGAAAGAATTCCCAGTGCTTCTTGTGGAGGTTATGTGTGGGTAGGATGGCTAATGACAGTCATTCAGGTGCATTAGGAACCTTTGCTGTAGCCTCCCCCTCTAATTAGGGCTGTAATTGCAGAGCAAGGATGCAGTGGTTCAGCAGCAATGTTCTTGCTTGCGAGCATAGCAACAAGATAGACTCAGCACCTCCCTCTCTTTGTAGCCTTCAACATGCTCACAGCATGGACTCCACCACCCCCAGCAAAAAGCAAAAGCCATCACTGTAGCTCAGAGGCACCAACTCTCCCTGTCCCCCCACCCACCCACCCAACTGTGGCTCCTAGGAGGTGTCTGCTCCACTGGGCTTCACAGCTTTCTTGCTCTTGAATCTTTCAGTGAAGAGAACAAGGTCAGACTCTGGGAGGAGAGACCCTGGGCTCTGAGGAGGATCCTCTAGGCTGTTCTATCTCCGATCTGTCCAGTAAAGCTGTGACTCTTCAAGGGATCCTCTCTCTTTCTGCCTACCTGCTCTCCTTTTCCTCCAACCCTCCTTTCCTTCCTTTCCTCCTTCCATTTTCCCTCCTTCCCTCAAAGTCACTTAATACTAATATTAATAAACAATTGTCCAGATAATCCCAAGAGTACTTTTCCTTCCCCATCCACTTTAAAGACAAGGAAAACTATCCTAAAAGATGTTCACTGATCCAGAAACCTCAGAAGCTGATAGAGCTGGGATGTGATCCACGTCTGTCTGTCTGTCTGACCCAGGATTTCACTAAAACATATAACTCTTATGTACTATATTTTTTATGTGGAAGGGGGGTGGCAGACCAAAACTGCATCACCTTGCAGAGTTTGGGGTGAGTGTGGTATGGCAGAGGGGTCACTGTTCTGTTCTCTGGCACACTGGAACTTGGAAACTTTAAGGAAAGAGACATACAAAGGGACCAGGTAATGTCTGGGTTGACCGACTCAAAAACTACTGATGTGGGTTTATTAACCGTTTCTTTTCTGAGTAGATTAGTCAGTATTCAAAGTAAAGTTCAGGGGCAAAAAGTGCAATTTAGCACGTATTTAGCAAAGCAACCTTACAGCTGTAGAGAAAAATGATTCCCCTTTGTCATTAATTTCAGTACTTTTCTTCAAGACCTTAATTTGGACTTAGGGCTTCCCCATTAGCTATATAAATGGGATTAATGACTTGATTCCAGCAGAGAACATAAGGCACTTAAGGAACTATTTCAGCCTGATGATGCATTATTATTACTAGTAAAAGGTAGAAATATTAGCATTTTTATGGCCCCTTATTTGCAGAGACTATTTTGATGGCTTATTCACATACATATTATAAGCCTAATGGTCATTTGGTGTCTCCCCATTTGTCATGCTTGTATATATTTTCAACATTAAAAATTCTGTAGTACTAGGACAAGTGTTATCTACAGAATCCTGCAACTAGCCTGTCCTGTGTGGTTCACAGAATGCTTGCCTCCCCGGCTGAGGATTCTGACCAACTCTCCACCCACCTCTAAAGTCCTCTGCAGGGATGTATGGGTTTAGGGATACTAGAATCAGTCGTCTTCTGCCAGTGGAGAGTTTGAATGATGCCTTTTCTGGCTCCTAGGGGCCTTCTATGCAGCAGGTTTTCCACTGGGCAGTGAGGAGTGGGGCAGTTGCAGTGGTGTTGATCTTTATTTCTAGTTACAAATTTTGAATTACTATTTTTGCTCTATTTCTAGTTTTTTTTAATGTACTATAATAGGCTTCGACTTTCTTTTTTGAGGTATTCAATCTTTAATTGACTACCATAGCAGAATTTATATGGGATAAGAGGGGGCTAGATGTTGGTTTGCTGTCATTGATGTTTGCATTGTAATATCTTTGCATTGTAATATCTTCTAAGACCTCTACTTCCTGTTTAACAAGTTGGAGGACCATGATAATAACAATGAGACATTCATCAGGTAGTTAAAAGTCCAACACTTTGCTAAGTATCTTAAATTCACTGTCACATTTGCCACTCACAACAAGGTTATGAAATAGATCCTGTTGTTTATTCCCATCATACAGGGGATGGAGCTGAGTTTTACATGACTCGCACAGCCAGCATTTAACCCAGTATTCAACCCAGCTATCTGATTCAGCTTGTAACCAAGCTGCACCTCAAATCTACTGAGTCTCCTTCTGGGTTCTTTAGGGACTTTCTGTGCACTCAAATTACCTATATGCACAGCGTTAAAACCCACAGAATGCCCCCGGCGCTGGATGCTTTTTTTTTGGTCATAGTTTTTGCTTTTCCTGTTTCTAATTTTTTTTTCCTCCTTCCAAAATGATGATCTGGGCCCCAATTTTTGCCTTCCGACTTGGTTTAGAAATCTGAGTTTTATTCATTTTGAAGACAATCCCTCACATTACAGTGGGCTTTTGGGTATGGCTTCTTTGCCACTCATTTGTGTTAATGAGTTAACATAGCAGTACCCCCCCCCCCCCGCCATTTTCCTTCTTCCTCTCCTTCTTTGTACTGACACCTGGCAATTTCTTAGTGAGGAGCCATGGTCTGGGCAGCAGGGCTGGGATGAACAGGACCAGCACCCATGTCAGGGTACTTTGCTGGATATCGGGAGTTCCTGCATGCAGGTTTAGAGGAAGCACCATCAAGGATGAAATCCGCAGGTGGCAGTGCTGTGACTGCCAAATCCCAGGGGTAGGAGAAGCGCCCTGGACACTGCTGGGCCCCTAGGACAGTGGGGCTGTGGGCTACATTGTCAGGCCTAAAGCAGGTGGTGAGTAACCGGCGGCTGTACCTTCGCACAGGCACATCGTCTGGGCCCTCTAGGCCTTCCCCAAGTTCCAGCTGAAGCCCTTGCTGCACACCTGAGCCAGGTGAACCTGGGGTGGGCCAGGAGGGACGTGCTCACTGGGCGCGGGGAGAGCCTCCTGCCGGCGGGTGCACCTGTGCTCACCACGTGATTCTCAAGGAGCCGGAAGTGGGGCTGGAATCCACGGAAGTGTCGTGAGGGTTTCACGATCTTGGTCGGCCTTGGCGGTCTTCTGATGCCGGCCCCGGTTGCACGGGAAGCCGAGCACCACCAAGGCCCCGGCCGAGGCTCCGCTGCAGCTCGTTCACGGGGTGTCCTGCCTCAACGTCGTGCCTCCGAGCGAGGCCACCCGCTCGGTGAGCAGCACCTTGCCCGCAGGGGCCCGGGCCGAGGCTGCCCCGCCGGCTGGCAGCACGGCAGCAACCAGGAGCGCGGGCGGCGCGGGCACGCGGTGGGGGTGCCAGAGAAGAGTGCCGCCCCTTTTCCTTCTTATGGAGTAGAAACGCTCTGAGGCTTCGGGAATTCTGCAGAATTTAACAAAGAGTATCTGCAGAATTTCCAGTCTCGTGTTTATGCGGCCCTTCCTCTGACCTCTTCTTGCAGCCGCGCCAGCGTCTCTGCAGGCAAGTGGCGCTGAGGTGTTGGTCTTTCCACATCGTACCTCTGTCGGGAGGCGGTGAACTGCCTGTGCCTGGGAGGAGGACCCGTGGTCATCTTCAGGTTCCAGCGGAAAGAGTTAACATGTAATAATGTCTGCTTCCTATATAGTCACACTGAATCCATACCTCAGTCTTATGAACACCTGCCCAGACCCTCATTTTACTAATGAAGAAATGGGAAGTGACTTGCCCCCCCGAGACGCAGCTGGAAATGGGGGAGTGGACTGGAACTCTGCTCTGTCCACTTCTGATGGTCAGCTTGTATGGTGGGCCTGGGGGGAGATACAGGTGTGGTCGGAGAGCATCCTGGTGATTGTCAGCCAGAGGCCCCAGCCACTCCCTGCACAGAGCTGGTCCTCCCAGAGTTAGCTGGGACTCCTCCCTCATCGCCAGGAGGATATTTTCTTCCCACTTGGGGTGGGGATTTACCTGGGAGCTTGAAGTGGGCGGAGGGTGAGGGATATGCCTGAATCCTGACTGTTGAGGAGGGAGCAGGTTTCCTTCAGTGACCCAGGTCTCTTTTGGAAAGAATGAACCTGTTTCCTTCTCCAATGCTCAGCAGGAGAGGAGTAGGGTCCTACACAAGGAGGAAGGAAGGACCTGTTTATTGAGCACCTACTAGATGCACACTCTGTGCTAGGCTGTTTCAGGTTTCTTTTTTTGAAAAGCTCATTCCTCTTTGCCTTGCTAGGGCTCTGGTGCCTAAACGCTGTTTAGCGGGGAGGAATCCTGAAAACGAACCTGAGAGAACTTGTTTGGCTTGGCTTTTGCATGGTCTTCATCACATAAGGTAAGGCACAGATTGAGGACTTACTGAGTCTGAGAGTTTTGAGACTCTTGAAAGCACGTGACAGGAGCTCGGTACTCTGGGAGCAACAGTATTATTGCCTCTTCTTTGCCTCTTGGGTGTTATTCTTTTTTTTTTTTCTTTAATGTTTAAATGTTTATTTTCATGTTAAAAATGAAGAATGTTATTCTTTAGTACGCCCGTCCCCAAGGCATTCTGAGGTGTTGCTGTCACCTGGCTCAGGAGATGAGAGACCTTCCACTTCTACCTCCCTCAGAAGGTTAAAAAGAACAGTGTGGTTGCAAGGTTGCCGCAGTGTCCTGGAGTTTTGTGTCACTGTAACATTGTACAGTGTCGCTCTCTTACAGAGGAGAGGGGACTGTCTACATTGTCTCTACCCCTTTCCTATTACGGATACTATTATAACAGCCTTGCTGAGTTCCACAGAAAAATGTTGCCTTGGAAGTCTGTTACTTTTTTTTCCCTCCAAATTTTTATTTAAATTCCAGTCAGTCAACATCAGTATAATATTAGTTTCAGGCGTAGAACTTAGTGATTCATTACTTACATACAATGCTTAGCAAGTCGGTGTTACTTTTAATGCTCTACAACTCAGAGCTACTATTTGTAGCCTTGAGTTAGATTTATTAGGTTTCCCCCAACATCTAAAATCCACTAAGCCCTGTGAAAGAACATCTGAGGGAACTAGGGATGAACATATTTTCCTGTTTTCAAAGGGAACTGGTGGAACACTCCAGGAGTGGGGACTTCACCCCTTTTAACTCATCTGCCAGCAAATGTGATGCTCCACAAACATGATATCAGGTGACCTTTTCTGCCTTTAGTGTTGTCTTCATTTGTGTACTCTGTATTATATAGTGAAGTCATCTGCTTCTTGGCTGATAGTTGAGCCTTTGGATAAAGGGATTGGGTTTTATTTTCACTTCAACCTGCTTCTGATGCAGAGTTTAAGGTGAGAAATAATGAGGCATGAGGTTAAAAAAAAGATGTGTAGCCGGTGAGTGCACACTGTTTTCCATGATGACCTTGGAGGTGTACTTGGTTCTACTTACAGTGCTCTGAGTTGCCCTGAGCTTTGTATGAGACTGAAACCTTGGTGACAAGTTTATTTAGCCCCATCTGATCTCCTATTTATGAAACATTTGTATGAAAAATATACACATGTATCTAGTATAACAAAACTACTTAGCGCCTGTGGTGCAGGTGTGAGTCACTATTATGCAGATTGCAGACTGCACAAATGCTCCAGGCTGGGGAGAGATTGGGGCAGAAAGCCAGCTTACACTGCATTTGTCAGGCTGTTCACCTGCAGGAAGCATATATTGTCTCTTTCACACAAGGAACTGTGTGGGCTTGTGGTAGGCCTGTTACAGTGCAGGCCCGTGGCATGATGTTTATAAACACTATTACATTTAACCTGCACAAAAGCTGAGCGAGGAGTTTATTATTATCCTCACTTTACAGAGGGAGCAATTGGCTTGTAAAGGTATAATCACTGGCTCTGAATCCTGGTATTGGAGAAGAGGGATGGAAGTTGAAAGATGGGATTCAGATTGTGTTGAATTGGAAATTGGGATATTAGTATGAACTTATATTTTCTGTTTGTTTTTTTTTTTTAATAGATACAAGAAATAACTGTAGGCTAAAAACAGTGACATGCAACAATGAATATATTTAACATCTAGGTCTTTGTTTCTCTATATTATTCTCCACTTGTTGAAACCAGATCTTCTTGGGGAAATGGCTATTCTCGGGATAGGGCAAAGAAAGTACAAGATGAGCCTGAAAGCCCAGAAGATAAGGAAGTACTCGAGGAATAATGGGGACATGGCCAAAGGACACAAAAGGTAGCTTGAAGGGCCTCACTGGTCAAATTAGAGGCTAGTACAGCATGAAAATAAATATTGATAAAATTGATTATTGGCCATTGAATAAAATAAGAAACCATGAGACCATAATGATAGAAACAAACAAACAAATAGAACATCATACAAAGTTCTTCCTTACTGGAACAAAACAGCAGTTGACCCAAGTTCACATAGTTGAGATTCAAACCATGGTCCTTGCAATTGCAGATCTTTTATTAATTCCCCATGAATCATGGGGACTCTCTACGGCAACACAAAGATGCGTTGAAAGGGAAAAGTGAGATGTTTTCACTTAGTGGGACTGGATTCAAGGTGGGCTTCACCCTGGCTAAAACCAGCCAGTTGCTGACATTTTGCATATATTTTTTCAGGGTCATTTTCAAAGGATCAGCTAGTGTGAAAAGATCTTCAGAAAAGAAAGTATTCAGTTGGTTCTTCTCTGCTTTTGCTTTTAGAAGCAATGCAGGGTTTGTTTTGTTTTTGTTTTTGTTTTTACTGTGGTTGTGGCAACAAAAACAGAAAAAGCTCAAATAAAATCATTGGAGGGAGATCTTAGGCAAAGCTAAGGCTAAGATTCCAGAAAATGTCAGATACCAGGCCCCAGGAAGATCAAGAAGCAAATCTCCCAAAAGATGTTTCTATGATGTGGTGGCTCTGTCATCTTCCTTCTTGTGGCTGCCCTGAGTCTCTGCTCCATTTTGTGTCACCTGATCAGCTTTGTCTGAGATTCCACCGTTTCTAAGAGTGTTGTGCCCATGGGCCAGTAATGTACTTTCAGGACTTTTAAATGTACCACCTGGAATTTCCCTTTTTGTTTCTTGGTTAAAACCTATGCAAGGAGTCTTATTAACTTTGTTCCTTTTTTAAAGTCCGATAGTGCTCAGTCCACTGATGTCCCACTGCTACTCAGGTACCTATTCATGGTCCAGTCAGCTGAAACTGGTTGGAGAGGGGGAGGGATTGAAGGGGATCACAAGTTAAATCACATACTCTGTAGGGATTGTGGATAGGGTGTTTCCATACTGGGAACACATGGGCCCCTGTGGACTCAAAACACAGCAAGAGCAAAGCAATGCTGTAACCATTATCCCATTGCAGTGATAAACTTTGACAAAATACTTCTTATACTGAGGAGGGAGACATAGAGTGACTGCTATGGTTTTGAAAAAATGGAAGAGAACATTCGTTTGACAACTTGCATCCTCTGATTATACTTGACTGCTACTCTTTTAAGAATTTTAGGCTGGGGGCGCCTGGGTGGCTCCGTTGGTAAGCATCCTGCTCTTGATTTTGGTTCAGATCATGATCTGAGAGTCATGATCTCAGGGTCATGAGACTGAGCTGTGCATCAGGCTCCGTGCTTGGCATGGAGCCTGCTTAAGATTCTCTCTCTCTCTCTCTGCTCCTTCCCTCTTCAAAAAAAATTTTTTAGGCCTACCTTTGAGAATGATCAGGGAACCTGGACAGAAATGAGCCCCCACACCCATGAGTCAGCTTTGAAATTACTCCGGGACCTGGTGCCCACTTCCTAGTTCAGACAGACCTGGTTTCTCATCTATCCTTTTTGGCTGAAGATCCAGCACTAAACTTGTTTGGGTTGCAATCAAATCTCAGATGCTTTTCTTGGCCAGGGAATCCCTTAAGTTGCTAATTTCTGTACACATCCTTGAGTGCCACCTGATTGTACCCAGTCTTGATATTTTTTTTCCTATTTGTAACTTTAATAGCTAACACTTACTGAAGATGTATTATATGACAGGCATCATGCTAAGCTTCCTTTGTGTGTTAACTTTTACATTAACTCCCACGCATGGGGCATTATCCCTATTTTACAGATGATGAAATAAAGTTTAAGAAAATAAAATAACTTGCCAAACCTAGCAGAACTATTAATGTCCAAGGTAGAATTCAATCCTTTTGTGTCTAAATATATGAGCCTATAAATTTCTGCCTTGCAGTATTCTTGTCAGCAGCAAAGACCCAGCACTTTCTGCATACAGAGGCTGTTTGTCCAATTGTGATGTATGTCTAAGATGGGTCTCCTCAACTAAGCTATCTCAGGAAATTCATCTCTTGAGTTTTTCAGACTCCAGCCCAGCTCTCAAATGTTGTTCTCTGCCTGGACCCTCACTGTATTCCAGTTCTCAGCTACATTACATGGTGTTTTGTTATTTTTTGTTTTTTTTTCCCCCCATTGCTCCCGGTTGGTTTCCAAGGAAAAGAAGTTTCAATGTTTTGCTTCTGAACTTTAATATCTAGAGCCCTAATTTTTACTAATGATAATGGGTAAAGCCATATGCCTGACATATTCAGAATTTTGAAGCAACCGGCCCTTTTAGAGGAGGGAAATGTAACTATATGGGCTTGTCTTTCTGGCAATCAGTTTGCTTGAGAAAATTTGATAAGAATAAAAAATATAATTGACTTGGTTGAGATCTCTACATTCCTACATTCACACCTCCTGTCCCCCTGGCCAAAATAGCACTAGATAGTGAGGAAAAAAATGGCATCTTCCATTTGTCAATTATGAAAGCTGCTGTATTAGTAAAACTTTTTTAAAAGATTTTATTTATTTATTTGACAGACAGAGATTACAAGTAGTCGGAGAGGCAGGCAGAGAGAGAGGAGGAAGCAGGTTCCCCGCTGAGCAGAGAGCCCGATGTGGGGCTCGGTCCCAGGACCCTGAGACCGTGACCTGAGCCGAAGGCAGAGGGTTTAACCCACTGAGCCACCCAAGTACCCCATGTATTAGTAAAATTTTTAAACTAAAATTGCTATAAATAAAGTCTTTGTGCAGGACATCCAGGTAACGCCTATCTTTCAGGCAGCATCTCATGATCCTTCTCTGCTTTAGTTTCTCTTTGGCTCTGAGATTAAATGCAGTCATCTAAGTCTAGACAGGATTTCTAGGGGTGCTACCCCCTCTGTGAGTCAGGCTGAGCACAGGTGATTGTGATTGCATTTCATGGAAGCCTGGGTGAGTAAGGGTGAGTCTGACCATAGAACTCAGAAAGCCTGACTCAGCATAACCTTGCTGAGTTCTGCTAAGAGATGGACCATTTCCCCCGCAACATAGTTTTTTATAAACGATAAAATTAAAGAACACCTCTATAGTTTACCACTCTAATTTAATAAGGTAACTTGGTGCCTGAACTGGCTAATGATGTCAAGGCCTTGCATTTGGGGCAAGTGAATTTCCTCTGAGGATGAAAGGTCATTCTTAAAATGAGACGAAAGTCCTTCCCTAACTGTTCCATCCAAAACATGGTAACTCAATTAAAGCATTCAGATGATGAGATTTTAAATACTAAACTGCCAAGGAAAGATTTCCATTGAAGCCCCTGCAGAAAGAAGCATAGGAAGCTCTCCAAGCTTATGGCTTCTTGTTGGGAACCACATCCTTCCATCTCTTCAGATGGAATGTCTTCCCTGAATAGGGAAGGGCAAAGTTTGTCTCCCTGTAGCTCACAGACTTGGGGAGAGGCAAAATGTTATTTATTTAAGAAACTTGGGATAAAAGCTGGGGTTCGTAAGACTTTATATGTCATTTGTGATGTGATGGAGGTTTCTTGTTGGCCAGTTTTCCTGGCAAAGACAATTTTGGGAATCACTTAAATGGCTTTTAGTTCACTGAGAAACCGTTAATTCTTAAGTATCTGGTGTATTCAGTATCTTCCTTAGATTTATCTTTGGATCAAATCAAAAGGTTTCTTCTATAAATATATTATTACTCTTGGAACTAGTATGCAACTAGAATCTTAATTTAGTGATAGTAATAATGATGTAGTGATAGTAATAATAATGGTAACAGCAAATAATACTAAGGTTTTATGTATCAATGTTCATTATTTTGTTCTCCATATTTAAACCTCTAAGGTGGTATAATGTCTTAATAGTGTGGTTTATAGACTTGCTGTAATAGGTTCTACATATTGGGGTTGGGAGGTGGTACACTCATGTATTAAGTACAGATCATAAGTCTCCCTCAGAATCTGCTGAGGTACAATATCCATGTCTGGCTGTTCTCTACATTTTAACTGACACCCCCACCCCGCCCCCACCAAGAGAAGTAGAATAATATGTCTGCTTGGTAAATTTGTAAGGAATCATCTGGGAATGCTTGGTTTAGCTCTATTATCTGTTTTCAAGAGTGCTAACTGCTTTCAGAAAGGGGGGTCTTTAATTGGCCAATGAGGGGAGGTGACTACCCTTGCCCCATTCACTCTGGTTAGAGAAACAACTGTATTTTGAACTGGACTCTTCTGTTTTTGCTTTTATTCTTTTTCAATGATGAGGTACAAAATGGTTAACTCTATTTCCTATTAACTCTCCCCCTTTCTGCCATTCTCTATAAAATCTTCCTGTCTCCTGAAGGTTATTATTCTACAGATATAAATATATATGTTAAAAATTGGGAATGCCTACTTCTGCTACTAAACCTTGCTTCCACGCAAATGTCAATTCACTCTTTTCAACCAAGGGTGTCGTTATGTATACTACTCTCCAGGAGACTCACTGAAGCTTTCCTACCAACTACTCTTTTTGTTTTCCCTTCATTTCGTTGGCCAATCATTGATTGTCCCTTTTATTCAACTTACCAAGACCTGTTATTTGCAACGTGATCATAAGGTAATTTCATTCTGCTCTAAATAAGTAGTTGTTTACCATTTTTATACACTTAGTTGTAAGCTTAAGGAAGGGGCAAAGTATTAGCTTTATTTCTTCCAACTCTAGATTCCATCACAATGCTAAACACATTAAGTGTGCTAGGTAAATGTACACATTAAACTGAATTGCATTGAAATTATTTTTTATTATGTAGGTAATATATGCCATTGTAAAAAAAAATGGGGCAATCTTGGAAATATAAGAAATAAATGAAAATAATTTGTAATACATCTACCAAAAGTTACTAGTTCTAGTCTTTTTTCAAAAATAGCTTTAGTAAGGCATAACTTACATGCCATAAAAAGAGTACTTGTAGAGTTAAAATGAATTCTAAGTTTATATGATTTCTTAGCAATCACTGCAATTCAGTTTTAAGATGCATCATTCAAAAAGTTCCCTTGTACTTATTTAAATCATACAGTAATAAATACACTTAAGATATATAGCTGGTTATAAAAAAGATACATAACTGGCTATCAAATTCTGTGTAGAATTTTATACTTAAAAAATTCCTAATATAAATATTTCCCCCTGGAATCAGGAACATAAAATGTAAACATTTGAATCTCTGCTTTATAATCTACTAATGATGTATCCCAAATTACTATACTGATTCTAATTTTACTCCAATGTAAACTATAACAGAGTAAACATACTTCTGTGTAATTTCCTGAAGTAAAAAATATTGATTACCATAGGTACGATTACTAGATTTTGACATATCACATATTATGTTTTTCAGACATTTACAACTTTCTTCCCCCCAAGAGCATATATAAGTGTCAATTATCACCTTTATGTATAGTCTTTGTAATTGTGTAAAACTATATAAACCTTTGCAAATTTGGAGGCTGATTCCAGAGAATGTGGCTGCGTGTTGCCTTGGGGCTCATATGCACAATTTTGAGCAGTTTGCATGCTCCTGCTTGTGAGAATGTACTTGGGACTGAGTTCAGGCCATGCTGAACCAGCCAAGCTGACCACGGGGCTGCATCCACCCAACACTCGCCTTTTCTACGCCATGCAAGGGCACACCCCACTGCCCAAACTGTGTGCTCATCTGGTGAGGGCACTTTTGTCTAATTAGTCCAAAGGCTTCGTGAAGGCCATCTGGGACCTTGATGGGCATCTTCAGAATGATTATCATCTGAGTCTTTGTTTGCTCTTCAGATGCTGCTTTCTGGGAGTAGCAAAGCTCAGCTGTGGAGATTAGCCTGTAAGAGGGTCAGGTGAACAGAGCTGTCTAGGGAGCTTGGAAAAAGTCCTCCAGGATTGAGCTGTCTGGGGTTATCGGTCACTGCAGTTCACTCAGGTCCTTCCCTCCTGCCCCCATATCTACCACCACCTTCGTGCTGACTGGCCTCACGCTGTATTCTTCTGTCTGTCCAAATACTCTTCATCCTTTAAGATGTGGTACACCATCCTCTTACGATGTGGAGCCTTCCTTTGTCACCCGAATTCTTAGCTATGCTTGGTATGTTATTATCCCAATTAATGATCCTGCTTTTCCCTTCCTTAACTGTACATTATTTTTTGTCATTATACCATATGGAAGTTAAGTGCACACGCTCTGAAGCTGGCTGGGTTTGCAATCTGGCTCCATGACTTCGCCAACAGGGAGGTCTTGTGATGTTTCTGAATCACTTTGGGCCTCAGTTTTCTTATGTGTAAAATAGAAATAATAATAATAATAATAATGCCTACCTCTTTGGGTTTTTAGGAAGTTCAACAAGTTGATGATACTGTTTTTAGAAAAGTACTTTTCCAAAAAGTACCTCGTGAATGGTTATTTTTATCTTTTATGTGAATTACTCCATTTCGCCAAATGTGTTGTAAATTGTTTGAGAGCAGCAACTATATCTTACATTTCTTTGTATTCTAAATAACTATTGTTTCCACTTTCCACACAAGGAATAGTTAGTTCAGAGAGGCTGAAACTCACTAGGTGTGGACCTGACATTAGGATGGGAGGCCTACTGGTTGTCAGATCTGTGTTTCTTCAACTTTTACCATTTTGTTTGACATCAATATTATTTTTTTCATAATGCAATAATAATATATAATATTGCAATAATGCAATAATGCTTATTAATAGTCATAACATAGATGTCTTCAAAGTCCATTATGCCCAGTATTTTTTAATTTGTACAAATAAGCTTTCTGTTTATGCTTTAGATAAAAGAGAGGTCATATATTTCATATCATGACCTAGATATTTTTCTTCCTTTTTTTTCCCCCAGGCATTCTCTTCCATCCCATGAAATACATTTCAGTACCATGTTTTCTTAACTTTAAATATGATTCAACAGGGAGTATTCAATAAAAACAATTCTAACTGGCTACAAACATAAACATAACCTCATTTCATACATATTGTTAGAAGAGTTAATTGGACCTGCAGAGCCACGAGCTAAATACAGTGGTTTATGCGCATAGTGAATCTAATTTCCCCTAAAAACATCTCTCTGCAGGGGTGGTTGAAGGTGCTAGGAAGGAGAGAAAATTTGGGGTGGAACTTCAAAAAATCAGTTTGCTGTCAATTATCTGCTTTTACTAGACAGACTTAGAAAAAATAATTATCTGACAAAAATGTATTTGTGTACACATAATTCCTTTCATATGGAAAGAGTAAAATAAACAAGGAAATAATACATTTTACACTGTAGTTGAGCTCAGCCAAAATCAATAGGGATGGACTTCCCCCTTTTCCTACCTATTCCCTTAAAATCCTTCATAAATACACAGTCTTTAACAGTTTGGTATTAGGAGACTTCGAGGGAAGATGGCAGAGTAGGAAAGTCCTAAACTCACCTACTTCCACAAATACAACTAGATAACCTGAAGACTGGCAGAACAGACTCTCCACAGCTAAGTGTAGGGAAGAAGACATATAGAAGAAGGTAGGAAGGGCAGAGACACAGTTGGGACCTAAGTGGGCCTGTTGGACTCTTAAGGGGAGGGAGGGAGGTGGCAGCTCTGGAGAGGGCTGAGAAACAAACATTCACACCAAGTTTCCCAGGCAGGGGAATTTGCACGGGGAAGATGAATCCATAACATGTTATGAAGTTATGTTATGAAGCCATAACATTTGGCTTTGAGCCAGAGGGGCCTGATTTCATGAGTTCTTACTGCCTCTGGGGCTTAAGACCTAGCACTTGAAAAGTCACCGGGAGAGATGGAGGTTGATAGGAAACAGTCCTCACCCTTAATGATGCAGTGTGACAAATAGCCCTTTGAAAGTACAGCATAGAATCAGCAGTCTGAAAAATGCTGGGGTATATGGGAATAAAACCCATTTACTAATCTCAGAGTGTGCTGGAGGGGCAGGGATCTTTAGGAGGACTTCTCAAGGAACAAAGGAGTTGGCAGGGGTCATTGACCTTCCCTGCCCTCCCTGCTAACAGCCTGCCCATCCTCCTGTTATCCTGCAGACATGACCCTTTCAGCCAGACCTCAGCTCCGAGGGGAACTGGAGGTCCCCTCCTATAGTGGGCAAAGCCTGATCTTGTTGGCAGTGGGTACCCTGACCCTACACTCTTCTGTAGACTTGCCACTTCCAGCCCCTGCTGCAGGAGTTTTCTAAGAAGACAGAGGAATATGTCTCAAATGAAAGAGCAGGACAAAATCACAGCAAGGGAGCCAAAATAAATGGATAGGGGTAATATGTCTGATAGAGAATTTAAAGTAATGGTCATAAAGATACTCACTGGAGTTGAGAAAAGAGTGGAAAGTGAAATGGAAGCTGGGGTACCAATACTTATATTGGACAAAGTAGACTTTAAAGCAGATTGTAGTGAGACAAAGGAGGACACTATGTAATCATAAATGAAGCAATGCACAAGAAGATATAACAATTATAAATATTTATGCATACAATGTAGGAGACATAAAGCAGTTAATATAACAAACAAAGGAGGTAATCAATGTGATACAATAATAGTAGGGGACATTAACATGTCACTTACACCAATGGATAGATCATTGTAACAGAAAATCAGTAAGTAAACAGTGTCTTTGAATGACACATTGGACTAGACAGATCTAACAGATATATTCAGAACATTCTATCCCAAAACAGCAGAATACACATTCTTTTCAAGAGCACACAGAACATTCTCTAGAATAGATCACATATTAGCCCTCAAAACATGTCTCAATAAGTTCAAAGAGATCAGAATCATACTGTGCATCTTTTCCCATCACAATTTTAGGAAACTAGAAGTCAACTATAAACAAAAAATCTGGAAAGAACACAAAGACATGTGGGTTAAACAATGTGCTACTAAACAATGAATAGGTCAACCAAGAAATCAGAGAGGAAATAAAAAAGAACACATGGAGACAAATGAAAATGAAAACACAACAGTCCAAAATGTTTGAGATGTAGCATAAGCTGTTAAAAGAGGGATGTTTATAGCAATACAGGCTTACCTCAAGAAATAAGAAAAACCTCAGATAAATAACTAAATTTATACATAAAGGAGCTAGAGAAAGAACAAACAAAACCCAAACCAGAAGGAAGGAAATAATAAAGATCAGAACAGAAATAAACAATACAGAAACTAAAAAAAGCCAATAGAACAGATCAATGAAACCAGGAGGTGGTCTTTGAGAAGATCATCAAAATTGATAAACCTTTAGCCAAACTCATAAAAAAGAGAAAGCTAGAGAGAGAACTCAAAATCAGAAGTGAAAGAAGAAATACAAAGGTTATAAGGAAATATTATGAAAAATTACATGCCAACAAACTGGACAACCTAGAAAAAGATGGATACATTTCTAGAAACCTATAACCTTCCAAATCTGAATCGAGAAGAAGTAGAAAATTTGAACAGACTAATTGATTACCAACAATGAAATTGAATCAGTAATTAAAAAAAAGAAAGACCAGGACTAGACAGTTTCACAGGTGAATTCTACCAAACATTTGAAAAGAGTTAATATCTATTATTATCGTACTACTCTAGAGAATAGAAGAGGAAGGAAAACTTCCAAATTTATTCTATGAGGCCAGGATTAGCCTGATACCAAAATCAGATAAAGTTATATGCAGCTAATGAATCATTGAACATTATATCAAAAACTAATGATGTATTATATTTTGGCTAATTGAATTTAAATTAAAAAAAGAAAGATACTATAAAAAGCCAGAACTCTGATGAACATAGATGCAGAAATTCTCAACCATGTATTTGTAAACAGAATCCAACAATACGTTAAAAAAATCATTCACCACAATCAAGTGGGATTTATTCCTAGGATACAAGGGGCATTCAGTATTCACAAATCAATCAATGTGATACATCACATCAATGAGAGAAGGGATAAAAACCATATGATAATTTCAATAGAAGTAGGAAAAGCACTTGACAAAGTACAACAATCCATTCATAATAAAAACCCTCAACAAAGTAGGTTTAGAGGGAACATACTCAACATAATAAAGTCCTTACATGAAAAACCTACAGCTAACATTATACTCAATGGTGAAAGCTGAGAACTTTTCCATTAAGATCAGGAATAAGAAAAGTCCACTTTTACCACCTTTATTCAACATAGTACTGGATGTCCTAGCCACAACAGTCAGACAAGAGAAGAAATAAAAGGAATCTAAATTGGTAAGGAAGGAGTAGAACTCTATTTGTAGGTGACTCCATGATACTATATATAGAAAACACTAAGTATTCCACAAAAGAAAGAAAACCTAGTAGAACTGAAAAATGAACTCAGGGGCACCTGGGTGGCTCAGTGGGTTAAGCCTCTGCCTTCAGCTCAGGTCATGATCTCAGGGTCTTGGGATCGAGCCCTGCATTGGGACCTCTGCTGGTCAGGGAGCCTGTTTCTCTCTCCCCCTCTGCCTGCCTCTCCCTACTTGTGATCTCTCTCTCTCTGTCAAATAAATAAATAAAATCTTAAAAAAAAAAAAAAAGAAAAATGAATTCAGTAAGGTCACAGGATACAAAATCAATATAAGGAAGTATGTTGCATTTCTCTACACTAATAATGAAGTAGCAGAAAGAGAAATTAGGAAAAACAATCCCATTTACAATGACATGGAAGATAATAAAATACTTAGTAATAAACCTAACCAAGGAGGTGAAAGATCCATACTCTGAAAACCATAAAACACTGATAAAAGAAATTGAAGATGACACAAACAAATGGAAAGGTATTTCATGCTTATAGATTGGAAGAAAAAAATACTGTTAAAATGTCCATGCTACCCAAAGCAAGCTACAGATTTAATATAATTTCTATCAAAATACCAACAGCATTTTTCACAGAACTAGAACGAATAATCCTAAAATTTGAGTGGAATCACATAAGATATTAAAGCAATGTTGGAAAAAGAAGAAAAAATCTGAGGTATCAGAATCCTAGATTTCAAGATGTTCTACAAAGGTGTTGCAATCAAAACAGTATGGTATTGACACCAAAACAGAGATATGTATCCATAGAACAGAAAAGAGAGTCCAGAAATAAACCCACAATTATATGGTCAGTTAATCTTCAATAAAGGAAGCAAGAATATGCAATGGGAAAATGACAGTCTCTTTGACAATGGTGTTGGGAAAACTGGACAGTTTTGTGCAGAAGAATTAAACTGGACCACTTTCTTATGCCATACACAAAACTAACCAAGATTCTAAAATGGAGTAAGAGCCAAAATGAGAGGCCTGAAGCCACAAAAGTCTTAGAAGAGAGCATGGACGGTAATATCTCTGACATTGGCCATAACAATATTTTTCTAGCTATGTTTCCTGAGGCAAGGGAGACAAAAGAAAAAAACTATTGAGACTACATCAAAATTAAAAGCTTCTATACAGCAGAGGAAATAGTCAACAAAACTAAAATACATCATACTGAATAGAAGGTATTTGTAATTGATATATTTGATAAAGGCTTAGTATCCCAAATATATAAGGAACTTATGCAACTCAATACCACCCCCCACCACAAATAATTTAATTAAAATGAGCAGAAGGCACGAGCAGACGTTTCTCCAAAGAAGATGGACAGGTGGCCAATAGACCGATGAAAAGATAGTCAATGTCACTCATTGTCAGGGAAATGCAAATCAAAGCCACAGTGAGATATCACCTCACACCTGTGAGAATGGCTAAAATGAAAACCTCAAGAAACAACAAATGTTGGTGAAGATGTGGAGAAAAATGAGCTGTTAGGCACTGTTGATGGGAATGTAAACTGTTGTAGCCACTACTGAAGACCGTATGGAGGTTTGCACTCATCTAGTAATCACACTACTGGTTATTTACCCGGAGAATATGAGAACACTAATTCAAGGGATGCACGCACCCCTACTTTTATAGCAGCATGATATACAATAGCCATATTGTAGAAGCAGTCTAAGTGTCTATCGATAAATGAATGTTTAAAGATGTGTGTGTGTGTGTGTGTAAGTGGAATATTACTCAGCCATAAAAAGAGTGAAATCTTTGCAATGACATCTAGAGAGTAGAATGCTAAGTGAACTAGAGAAAGACAAATACCCTATGATTTCACTCAGTGTGGAACTTAAGAAACAAGACAAAAAAAGAGATGAGCCAAGAAACAGAATCTTAACTATAGAGAACAAAATGATGGTTCCAGAGGGGAGATGGGTGGGGGAATGGGTAAAGTTGGTGAAGGGAAGTAAGAGTATACTTAATATGATGCACACTAAGTTATATATAGAGTTGTTGAATCTCAATATTGTATACCTTACAAGGGTGTGGGGATAGGTTAAATAGGTGATGGAAATTAAGGAGTGCACTTACATGTTGAGCACTGGGTGTTGTATGGAAGTGTGAAGTCACTATATTGTACAAATGAAAACTATATTACACTGTATGGTAACTGGAGTAAAAATAAAACATTAAACACAATATTGTACACCCTAGTCTAATATATACTGTATGTTAGCTATATTGGAATTACATAAAATAAAAGGGTTTGGGGAATTTAGAACTGAGAAATGTTTTTCTTTCTTTTTTTTCCTTTTCTCCTTTGTTATGTTTGCTGTAGAAGCATTCATGTCATTTAAGAAAAAACAATATAAAAGTAAAATTACATTTATTCAGCCTGTTTGACTTAGAATTTGTTCAGATTGCATCTATCTATAGCAACTTAGGAAAACTTTTAAGTCTCATTTTTTCTTTTATCTTGTGAAAGGGGGGAAAGGCTATATAAAAGTTACATGATAATGTGTTACTAAATTCCAAAGTGCTGCACAAATGTGAGAAATGTGGGGAATTATATTTAAGACATAATAATTTAAACAAATATGAAAGGGATAATTTGCCTTACTTTTTTCTTTTCCCCCCAGAAAAGCCTATTTCATCCAGTCTGGGAGCATTGTTTACAACCTAACAATACATATGCTAATATAAAATTTTCATAATGAGTTCACTAAACAAGATGCTCTCTGTGGAATACTTCCCTTTACCATTTAATCAGATTTTAGTTTTTATGCCTTTTAAATATGCTTCGTAATTTTTCCTTTCCACAAAGTCAAAATGATGGCCATTCAGTAAAGGCAAATTCATGAGCCTTTGCTTATTGCTTTCTACACAGTTAGGAAATCTCAGATTTGCAAATCTGGGTTGAATTACAAGCTTCCATTGCTTTGTAGAGAGAATGTTCCTTTCTGTAAATCTTCTGAATTTCCCTTTTCTTTGGAATTTTTTAAAACAGTAAAACAAAGATGGAGATAAATGTGTCCTTACTCCTTGCTCATTATTGGTATGATTTTTTTTTTTTATTGGGCACCAGGGGCTGTCACATATTTTACAAATATCTGATATCTGTACATATTTTTGGTGGCTTGAGATTTTTTCTTAGCACAGTATTCAGTGCACATCTTAGGAAAAAAATCAGTAACCATCAGTCCATTGATCTGCTTGCTGTGGTGCTATTGATGCGCTTTGTGTAAATAATGCTAAATTCCATCTTCCCAGCGTCTGTATCTAAACATGATTACTAAGGTTGCATCCACCCCGACACTGTGCTGTAAGTTGCATGGGACAGAATAAAGGTCATCTTTAATTATTAGCTTTGTGAACCATAATTGTGATAAAAGTATTTAAGGGCTTAAAATCCAGAAGAGGAGGTGAGCTGCATGTAGGTAATAATTCATGAATAAGAGCCGGATCTGATTAAGAGATATGACATATGGATCAAGATATCAGTAGGGGCTAGAAATAGATAGCTGAAGTATATGATACTTGGGGAAGGCTTCTGGAGTGAGTAGGAATTAAGTAGGGTTAAATGTAGGAAGAGAGTCGTTCAATTGGATTTGAGATATAGGCTTATGGGGACAAAATTGTTGATCTTTTTTAGTGTTTATGACACTTTTTTTTCTTTTTGGACTTTGCTTTTTCAAGAGCTACATTCAATTCAATGTAAGTGATATGGGGCCTTCCCTTAATTATATATAATTTTAGTAGGCACTTGTATCTGTCAGTTTACTTTCTTTGGGGAAAAGATATTTCTTTTCTTCCAGAAGGCTTTCTTTCTAAACAATTCCAACTGGTCATTTCATATATATGCCTTCTAAATAGCTGCCCCCCCATAAGATCCTACCATTTTGGTCATGTTTGATTGGTTGGAGGGTGAGTACTGTAGCTATCCAGCCCTGCCTGGACCAAAAGTCTCTTGCCCAGGAAATTGATCTTGGAAATAGAGAGAACACTAGGTCAGTCTTCTTCCTCTGGTGCTGGAGCTGTGAGGTATAAATCTGGGAAGCTCTCAGCAGTCATGATTGGTCATATGGAGCAGGGTGCTCTGCAATGAGAGAGAAGAATCAGGCTGACATGTAGAAATAAGCACAAGAAAGACAGAAAGGAGCATCTGGCTGGATTTGATTTCCTGATATCCAACCATTATCTTGCCCTTAGTTTTCATGAAATATCCCTGCATTCTTTAATAAGTCCCCTTTCTGTTTAAGGAATTTAAAGTGTTGTATTTTTTGTCTTTCAGTCAAAAAGCCTTTCTTTGACTTTAGCAAATTTGAAAATTGGTTAGACATTGGATCCTCAGCCTCCTGATGCCATTTTGCAAACTAGGAAAAGGCTCTCCTTCTAGGCTGACTTAGCCCCATGGGTTCAAGAACAGTTGAGGGAGCGGAGTTAGATTTCAGGACCTATTGTCCCCTCAGCTTTGACTTCTTATCCAGTAAAACTGCACAGGCATATGTAGGACCCCTGCAGAGGCCCTGAATCCTCAGCCTTAGGTATAAACCAATTTTGGTTTAGAACTCTCTATGTACTAAACTCGGTTGTGGCTTCTTAATTATCCACAGCATCCTGGGGTAATCACTGATATAAACCCCATTTTTTAAGATTATCTACTTTTGAATCAAGCATTTTGCTCCCCAGGAAGTGTTTTTTTTTTTTTTTTTTTTTTTTTGGTCACTTCTATTCATGATGGTCTTGAGCATGAGGGTCAATGGATAGGGGTGAAATTTGTTTATTGGGATAAAATAATATGAGGCAAGAAGGCCAAGTGATTGGCTTACCTGCCTTTTGCCTTATGATTTGAACAGGAAAAGAAAAGTTGGTGAATCATTCATAAATACTTTTTATAGTTACACTAAATCTGGACATCAAATACTGTCCCCAGGGCTCTATAGTAGAAGAAAATTAATCCCTAATGTAAACAGAATGTACAAAGAAAGTTATGCCTGGGCTTATCATATCACGGTTTGAGCCCTTGTACTTGGACTGCTCTTCAAAGAGGTGATGCTTGCTCTTCCCCAAGGTCAGCTAGAGTCTTTGGGACTCTGGACAGAGCCAGAACATCCCACTAAAACAAGGAATGTTTTTCTCTGAGTTTTGGGAAGAGATTACACAGGCCATAATGGAGAAGACATGTGGTATAACTAATTTTCTCTGTAAACTTTTTCATGAAGAAAAACGTAATTTATATTCTCAGTGAAAGAAAGGAAGAGCCCATTCTATCTATAGAACAAGCAACCTGGTTGGGAAGTCGCATATGAAGCCAAGATGGGGCAAGTGGGTTCATGTTGAGCACTGAAATTCTCTAGCTTCCAATTTTTCTGAAGTTCTTCTTTACAGATTTAAGGGTAAGGAGAAGAGTCTTAAAGGGAAGTGGGTGGCTTGTGATTTAGGAAATCATGGAGTCATCTCTCCCACCCTTAGTTTGTGTACAGTGTCTGCAGTGCTAACACCATTCTAAATTATCATTGTCTCTTATCATGTGTATTACGCATGCTTTTGGACTCTCTCCCTGATGTTCCTCTCACTTCCCTGTATTTTATAAGCTGGAGTTATTTTTCTAAAGCTTTTAATGTGAGAGGCATTATATAGCATGGTGGTTAAAAGTTTGGATCCACAATATAGTGCTTAAAAGCCAGCCATAAAACTATCAAAATCATCCTGAAGTAACTTAGTTGCATGCATGCTAGAACAAAGTCCAGCATATTTTAAAGGAACAACAACAACAAAAAAATCCAGCACTCAATAATGTAAAATTCACAACATCTGCTGTCTAAGAAAACATTACCATTTTAGCAACGAAATGGGAAAATATGATCCAACATCAAGAAAGCTAAGTCAATAGAAATATACCCAGATATGAAAGATACAGAATCAGCAGACTAGGAACTTAAAGTATCTATTATCAATATAGCAATTAGGTTCATAAACATAATGAACAGACACATAGGCAAATACAAAAAAGAACAAAATAGAAGAAAAATATAAAAATTGGAGAGGAACTAGGTCATCTCTGTATGTCTATGTCTCTCTAACCTCTTGCCTCTTTTTTTTTTTTTAAGATTTTATTTATTTATTTGACAGTCAGAGATCACAAGTAGGCAGAGAAGCAGGCAGAGAGAGAAGGAAGCAGGCTCCCCGCTGAGCAGAGAGCCTGATGCGGGGCTTGATCCTAGGACCCTGAGATCATGACCCGAGCCGAAGGCAGAGGCTTAACCCACTGAGCCACCCAGGCACCCCAACCTCTTGCCTCTTAATCTGTTTCTGTCTCTCAAGCTGTGATTATCTTGGCATTTTTTAAAAAAATAATTTCTCTCCTAGGGAAATCTCCCCATCCACCTGTCTTTATAAATAGACACACTGCAACCAAATACAAAAACATCTTTCGGAGATCCAACATTATTAGAAGAAAACTGAAAATGATTTGGGGGATTTTTTCCATCCTTATGAAGGGAAATTATTTGTCTTTACCTGAACTTCACTGAATAGTAATTCTCCAAACTTGCATTTCTATAAGTCATTATCAATGCAAGGCCTATATTATATATAATTAGGGGAAAAAAGTCACTAGGAGTAGCACTGTTGGTACCTCTCTGGTCTTACCATTGTGGTATAAGTTTTAACTACCAACATCTGCATTTTTGCCTGATATTGTTTGTGAAGGATTGGCATGGGATGTTGGCAGTTCTAGAGAATTAAGTGTCCCCTCCATAAAGTAACCAATAAATGTGTTAGTGTGTAAGTGGCCTTTTAGGAGGAATAGTGGGAACTTACTTGAAAAGTCATCATTTATCAGCCTCCTTCCCTCACTGGCCTTTTGACCTACCCCTCACTTCATGTTTTCTGGGATCACCTCCCAAACAACAACATTCACTAGCATTCCATTCTCAGGGTCTGTTTTCTGGTGGAAGACAAACTGAGCTCAGCCTGTGGCTTCTGAGATAGAAGAGTGTACAGAACCTGGGTGCAGAGAGGAGCTGCCTCTTACTGGGAGATTTTTAGTTTCTAGGTGAATGTGTGATGAGGGTTAAAGTTGCTTTGGAAATGTCATAGAAAGATATCACATCAGAGACCAACATCATGGCTTCTCTTATTCAACACAGCAAGATTTTCTTGGGTTGGAACTGATGGCTTTATTTGCTTATTAGTTTGAGAACCTGATAAAATAGTTGGATTAATTATGGGGACAATTATGTATCAAAAATTAAAACTTTGAACAATGGAATGATAATAAGAGCTGCTCCTACTGTGAGGAAGCACTGCCAGTTCCTGTCTCTTGCTCTTTCCAGAATATTTGGCCACAGAGTAGAATGCAGGGAGAAATCCTCTCACTATTTGGATCATTATCCAGGTCTTTCCTTTCTGCTCTCTCTCACCATACCCAGATTCCTCAGATGAGTATGGTTTGAAAATGAGGATCAAGTTAACTCATACTCTATGTATAACAGTTAGCAGTTACAGTGATTGCATTTGAATTCAGACTCTATGATTTATTTGCCACCTAATCAAGTTACTTAACCTCTCTTAAGTCCCAGTTTACTCATATGTCAAAAGGAAATAATATTAGAGAATGTCTCATATACTTGTTATAAGAATTAATAACAGATGTAAACTCTTTAGCAAGTGCACAGCATTTATTAAACATATGTTAAGGCTAACTACTACTATTTGCCCACTGTTGGTACCCTCTCGCTCCTCCCCAGGCCTTTCTTTCCTTTTTCTTACATCACCATCGATATTTATTTCCATTATTCACTTTCACTACTAAGACCTGAGAGTTGGCAGGCTGTGTAATGAATAATTTTCTTTCATTTAGCTTAGATTGCTGACAGTGTATTTTATTAACTTTTTCTCCAGTGCCTACAGATTGGGATTTCAGGTAAATTGTTTGTGGTCTGTGCTGGGATTTATTTTTTAGTTGGACATGTTTTTTTTCTAGCCTGAAAACTTGTGGAAAAAATAAATCAGGTGCTAAGAGAAATGAAAGTCTTAAAAGTAGCCTGGAGGACTTTTATTTTGCAAGAATCTCCTCTCCCTTTCAAAGAATTTTGACTCAGCCAAGAAGATTTGCTTTTCTCTTGTCCCTAAAAAGAAATACGTCTCCTGAAAGAGTGGAGGTGACAGGAACTATATAATAGATGGTGAACGTACAGACTACACTTCAAAGGAGATCCACCCACCAATGTGATAGGACACTTTGCTTTTGAAAATAAACAGAGGCCCCTGCTGTATTTGGATGTGTAAAATGCCTAAAGTGCTAAAAATCCTACTTAACAAAGATACAGAATAGACTCAAGCTTCTCTACCAAATTTACTTTTAGAAAGTGTATTCAAGTTGCTGAACAATTTGAGTTACTTTTAGAAAAGTTTGATTCAATAGTACATTATCCTGTTTAATGTTAGTCTGATGCTTGCAAAATGTTGGAGCTAAAGATGAAACTATCGAAGGGAACAGCATTCAGTAAATTAATGAATCGAGGAAGATAAAAATTTATTAATGAATTAGATTCTGCTTTGACTTCTATTGTGGAAGGTAATTAGTTTATCTTTGTTTTGGTTTAATTATAGAAACACAACCTAAGTAGACTCCTGCTGTGAAATGATAAAATGTATGAAATTAAAGGACAAATGGAGGAAACCTACAATTTAGATTTAATATTGTACACTAAAGATTTAATTAATGCAGAGCATGTCACTGATATCAGATGGCTGGCATTGACAGATTATAGTATGACTAATATTTCAGCTCATATTTTTCTCTACTCCAGACTTGAGAGAATCATGGGATTCTTTCTAAATCCTGTGACATATTTTTGGTGCACTTGTCACTAGGCTTTGTGTTTGAGGATGATACTGTTGAGGGTATGTGAATATGCAGGTGGGTGTTCACACGTTTTTCCCATATTATTGTCATGTGACTAACCTTTTCTGTGGTCAGGGTTTTTTTGGGAGGGGGTGGGGGAGATCTATGGTTATAGCTGACATTGGTGCCTGGACTCAAGATTGGCACATATGATTGTTCGGGCTCAATAGCTTTAAACATCTTATTTTCATATAACTATGAGCAGATAACTATGCTCATATAACTATGAGCAGCTCATCACCGTGCATTCCCATACCTGCCTTCTCTTGTGCTTCCATGCCTGTATCGGACTGCCAACCATAATGCAGCTGTTTCTATTTAAACACAATGTAAAAAGAGAATAAGGTCCACATCGTGGGGATTTATGTCACCCAGCAAGTATTTCCATTTCACGGCCTGGAAGAAAACAAAAATCAAACTATAACCCACATTTCAAGAGCATGTGTTACATATATGACAATTCTTTATGGAATAAAGTTGGTATCAAGAATAAATAAATAGATAAGTTTCGTGGTCCCATGAACTATATATTCATATCCTTTATCCCTCCTGGGTTTGCTCATTGGGAATACAGCATTGTCCACATCACTATGGACTTACCACAAGTTGGCAAGACACATGAGGATCTTGCAGGTGGGACTTGTCTGATTTGGAGAAATCTTCTACCTTAGCATTGAAATTTCATTGCACATCATTTGGTGGTGACATACCGAAATGCTGTGGATGCCTTCTAGGCTTTTCTGGAAATCTAGATGGTAGTTGACAGCACCCAGATGTGGCTAAGGACTGGGAATCTGGCTCCCATTTTCTCTATTCCCCCAAAGTTTGTGTTATGAGCATTGCATCATTCCCTTTGGAAGGCTGGTCTCCCATGACTATATATTGGTTTCCTGACAAAATCTCTCTATACTGGCACGTCTCTTCGTCTCCCTGCCAATACCCTCGCCCAGGAAAGGTTTGACGGAGGCAGGAGACCAGGAAAAGACATCTGATTAAGGCAACTGAGTTTTCATATTGGATGTGATGGTGATCATGAACATGTTTATGTATCAGCTTGGGACGCAGATCCTCTGTGTGGTGTTTTTGGCATCTGTGGTGCCCTTTTGTCTTGATCTGTTTGGGATGCTTAACAAAATACCATAGACCGATGGCTTAAATAATAGAAATTTATTTCCCGTTGTTCTGGAGGCTGGGAACTCCAAAATCAAGTTGCCAACAAGGTAAGTTTCCTCCTGGGGCCTATTCTCTTGGCTTATAGGTGGTTGCCACCTCACTACGTGCTAATATGGATTTGTTTTGTGCACATGTGAGTAGAGGGAGAGTAAACTCTATGTCTCTTCTTAGAAGGACACAATCCCATCATGAAGCCCTACCTTTATGACCTCATCTAACACTAATTAACTCCCAAAAGCTCCATCTCCAAATGTCACATTTTGGGACAGTGCTTCTACATACAGATTTTGGGAGGACGTTACCATTCAGTCTGTAGCACCATTGTTTGCTAAGGAACCCTTTTTGGGCAATGTCAAGGGTTTAAGAGCTAGGCTGTGCCTGGGACTTGGTGGTGTAGATATGGTGGATATAGAGGAGGAGCAGAAGGGGGATTTGGATTATTAAAGCAGTGACTCATGTAGCAGGAAAAAAGCTATCCCAGATTTATGATACCCTCCCCCAAAACCCCGTTAGTCTGAAATGCAGAATTCAAGAGAAAATCAGATTCCAATTAAAGAAGGAAAATAACTCTTTCTGCCTCCAAAGAACAAAGCACTGTGAACACTTAACTACCTGATGGCTGAGGGAGAGGCTAGTGAAAAGTTTAATTGCTTCATTTGTCACTCATATGCCTTGCCTTTCCTGGCTCTCTGTCCCAGTCCTTCTCCTCTTGTCTTTCCATGACCATTCCTCATTTTCCCTTACCTGACAGTCTGCTCATAATTCTCCTTCTTGTTTTGAATTATGTGTCAGTGCTTTCTAGGAAGCAATGGCTGGTTTGGGTTCTACAGGGAGACTGCACTTAGTACCAGTATTTCTAACGGCTACTGCATGTTCAGATGAAGGTGTGGCAGGCTCCTTTGGCTCATTACGTCCCTCTGAACTCTTCTTTCTCAGTACTGCTTCTTTCGTATTTGTCGTCTCTTTCTCTTGGTCATCTATGGGAGAGATTTTTCTTTCCATTTTCACCCTCTTTTTCAACTCCTCCCGCTAATTGCACATGAAATAATACCAATTTTAGACTCTCATAACCCTCTTTCCCCTTGTCAGACAACTGGATCCTCCATCTACTACTTAATCCACCTCTCCCTTATTTTTTGGGCAGAATTAATATAGTAGTACCTTGCTAGCTATTCTCCCTTTTTACAGCCTTGCCAATTTCAAATCCACCCTCCACAATTTTAGTGTGGTTTTCCTAAGATGCATGTATAATTGTGCCTCTCTGCTAAAAAAAAAAATATAACAAAACACACACACACACAACCCCCCCCCCCCCCCCCCCCCGCAAAAAAAACCTTTGGTATTTTTTTGACTTTCACAGGATAAAGCTCAGACTCCCTAGGTTGGCATACATGGATCTCTTCATGATCCCTCCAGTCTGCTTTCTGGCTTCATATTCTATCACTTTACTTTTGCCATATTGAGCCACTCATATTTTCCCATAGTATCATGTTTTGCTAAACTCTGCCTTTGCACATGTTGTTCCTTTTGGCTGGAATGCTTCTTTTTCATTTCTGTATCCAGCAAACTCATTTTGAGACTTCAAGATCGGGGTCAGACATCACCTCTCATTGGAACTGTTTCTGTCCGACTATTTTCTCTTGCTTTCCTCCTCACTCCAATCAAGATAAGTTAACTCTGCCTCCTTTATGCATTACTTTTTTCTCTATATTATAGTATTTTTGATCTGAATTTTTCTTTATATTTCACAAGACTCTGAGATCATCATTTTTTGCTCCTTTTTTCTTGGAGACTAACTCAGTGCTTGGTATATAGTTGGTGATAAAATATGTTGATTGAATGAGTAATGAATTCGTTGGTAAAATTTAAAAAAAATTTGAGTAAACTGCTGATTTGTCAAAGATTTCTTGTTTTTATTTATTACATTTACATATTTATTGAGCAATTGATTTCTCCATGAACTTGACGACATTTATCACCTAAATGCTTAGAAGAGTCTGGAATTACTTTTCTCTCTGAGGCACAATGGACATTAAAAACTAAGTACCTCCTTATAGGTGAAAAAAATAAGGAGTCTAACACTGGATTTAGTATTTTCCACTAGAAATGACAGCTTCACGTATCACTGTCCTATCGGCAAAATGTGCCCTGTTTCTAGATTTGAAAGGATGGAAATGTAACTGTTTGGCCAAGAACCAAACCCACCTGAAATTCAGTCTCCTCCATTAGTACCTTCTCCCCCCTCACTGTGAAAACAACTTTATTATTGTTTTATTTGTATAATTAGCTTATGCTCTGTGGAATAATCTGAATAATGCACAGAAGTTGGTAAAAGATCCTAAAAACTCACTTAAAATCCTTCCATCCTGAGATGATCCCAATTGCCATTTGTTGACATTTTTGCATCCTCTTTAGGTACATATCCATACACATATGTGGTTTGAGAGATATGCAGTTATTTCAGGCATGATATATTTGGGGATTTGGGGATATCTTTTTAAAAATTCATTCTTTTGGGGATGCCTGGGTGGCTCAGTTGGGTTAGGCCACTGCCTTCGGCTTGGGTCATGATCTCAGGGTCTTGGAATGGAGTCCGTTATCAGGCTTCCTGCTTGGCAGGGAGCCTGCTTCTCTCTCTGCTCCTGCCTGCCACTCTGCCTGCTTGTGCGCTTGCTGTCTGACAAATAAATAAATAAAATCTTTTAAAAATTCATTCTTTTGTTATTTTATTTCCCTGCTTCTCTTCTGCATGCCCTTTCATTTGTATCAACCCTTCCTTCTGTTTCAGAAAACCCATGATAACTACCTTATGGATGAGGTCCTGGTAGAGGACAGGCAGGCAGGCAGGAATGAATGAATGAATGAGTGAATGAATGAATGAAGTCATCCTTTTTTATGAAAAAATATCTAGAAATTTCTCCTAGTTTCTTGTTATAGATCCAATCCATCCTTTTATTAGTTTATTTCTAAGGGATTCATTGTGTTTTTATTTGTTTAGACTTTGTGATTTCAGTTGGCCACTTGGACCAAGTCTGCTTTGAATATCATTGGGTAGATAACCATGATGTTCTACAAACTATTGCTTCATTTTTTTTTTTTTTCAGATAAATTCCAAGGAGAGGTACTGATATGTGAAAGAATATATGTGGATTTTAAATTGTATGAGAACAAAGTTGATCTGTTGAATGTTACTTTTCACGTTTCTGTTTATAAAGAAAGAGAACATTTGTGGGGGACCTAACTTGAACATTCTCACAATTAGTAGCTGCTTTCATTCTCTTTAAATTTTTGCCTGCCGAGTAGATCTAAAATGGTATAAAAAAAACTTTGTACATTTAAAAACTTACGTTTCGATTATTAGAGGTGCTAAACATATATTCACAAGTATTTGGCAAACATGTTCCGTAAATTACTAGTTCAGAGCTTTGGCCTTCTCTCCGCTCTTCTTAAAACAACAACAACAACAACAACAACAACAAAAACCCAGCAAAACTTGTTATTTTGAAATAATTTAGACTTATAAAAAATATCTGCATAACTTCAGTGGTGAAGTTAAATCTTTACACTTGACTAAGGTGTTGTCTGCCAGTTTTCAATATCGTAAAGTTACCATTTTTCCCATTGACATTAATAAATATTTTGGAGAGAGGTATTTTGAGGTTATGCAAATATCCTATTTCTTCTGAAACTTTGGCTCTCTAATTTTAGCATTCATCAGTGGATCTCATCTATAGTAATTATTACGATGGTATTCTAATAGTGATTTTATATTTCCTTCATCTCTTCTACATTTATTAATCAAAATTCTTTTGTAAGGAGGAGATATGATTTCTTTCTTATTTATTTACTTATTCTGTAATTTGTTTATATCAGTATATCCTCATGGAAATTTATTTTCTTTTTTGGATTATAATCCCATAGTAACATTATTTTCTTGTACAAATTATTACAGATTTGGCCATTGGGAGCTCTGCTCATATCCTCTGCTGGAAGAACTCCTTTAGATAATTCTTAAGGAGTAGATCTGCTGGAAATAAATTCCCACAGTCTTTGCTTGTCTGGGAACATCTTTATTTTTCCTCACTTTGGAAAGGCATTTTTAGCACTCCTCTCACACTCCAGTCTTTCCCTTTCCCCTGGCAACTACTAATCTGTTCTCCATTTCTGTGATGTTGTTATTTCAAGAATGTTCTGTAAATGGAATCAGACAGTAAGTAATCCGTTGGGATTGCTTTATTCACTTGCTATAATTCTCTGGAAATTGATCCAGGCTATATATGCCAAGAGTTTGTTCTTTCTCCCTCTCTATGTATCTTTCTTTTTATTTCTCTCTCTCTTTCTCCTTCTTTTTCTTTCTTTCTTTCTTTCTTTTCCTTTGCTGAGCAGTATTTCATGGTATGGATGTATCTTAGATTGTTCACGTGTTAAAGGACATCTGGGCTGTTTAAGATTTTGGCTTTGTATATACGTGGTTGTGTGTGTGTGTGTGTGTGTGTGTGAATATATCTTCTTCATTTCTCTAGATAAATGACTAGGAGTTGCAGTTGCTGTGCTATGTGATATAAGACACTGCCAAACTGTTTTCTAGAGTGACTGTACTATTTTACATTTCCATCAGCATTGAGTGAGATCCATTTCTTTTGCATCCACCAGTATTTGTTGGTGTTACTATTTTTCATTTGAGCCATCTGATGGATATATCATAATATATCATTGTGGTTTGAGTTTTTCTTTTCCTAATGGCACATGTTAAACATTTTCCCATGTGCTTATTTTCTACCTGTGTATCTTCTTCAGTAAAATCTTTTTTTGTGTCTTTTGCCTGTTTCTTAATTGGATCCTTTTGTTACTATAGAGATTTTAATATGAGCCAGATACTAGGTTTTGGTTGGATGTGTGGTTTGCAAATATTTTCTCCCAGTCTGTAGCTTATGTTCTCATTCTTTTAACAGGATCCTTCACCTTGCAAAGGTATTTAATTGTGACAAATTCCAATTTGTCAATTGTTCCTTTTGTGAATTGTGTTTTTTGTGTCAAGTCTGTAATTTTATTTTCTTTGAAGTCTCCTATCCCTTCTGACTTCTTTGAATTATTTGGATATATTTTAGATTTCCATTTTAATTTAGCTATTGGTTTTTTAAGTGTACTCTGTATTTTTAGTGGTTCTCTAGGGATAAAACTGCTGCCATGTCCATTATTTTAACAGTCTACTTAGAATTGATATTTTAATACTCCTCATAAACTGTAAAAAATTTTTCTACTTCAACTTAATACGTTCTTTGTCATCTTTCATTTTACAGTTGTCAGTGGTACTACATTTACATAGAGTAAAAACCCATGAGAAAATAGAATTTTGCATTAAACATTCTTATGCATTTTAAAGAAATTAAGAGGAAAAATAATCTGATATTAACACAGATATTTTTCATTTTGAATGTTCTTCATTTCTTATGGAAGTTCTGATTTTCACTCTAGTATCTTTTTTTTTTTTTCAGCTTGAAGAATTTCTTTTAGCAGTTTGCATAGTGTGGATTTACTAATAATAAATTTGCTTAGTTTCATTCACGGGAAACAGTCTTTCTTTTGCCTTCATTCTTTGAAGACTATTTACTGCATGTGGAATTCTAAGTTGATTTATTTTATTTTACTTCACTTTATTTTCATTCAGCACATCAAAGATGTGCTTCCAGTGTCCTCTGGTTTCTGTGATTTTTGATTTGCTCTTCTCCTTATATCATGTCTTTTATTTTTGCCTGGCTTCAGGAATTTCTCATTATTTTTGATTATTGACAGTTTGAATATGATTTTCCTAGATGTGGTTTTCTTCATAAACATTCCATTTGGAATTCGCTGAGCTTGCTGTATCTGTAAATTTATGTATTTCTTCAAATGTGGATAGGTTGCTACCATTATTTTTTTAAAAAGTATTCCTTCTATCTATCTTTACTTCCTTTCCTTCTGCAATTTAAATAACTGGTATGTTAAGAACTTAGGTATTGTGTGACACTTCTCTGAGTCTCTGTTGATTTTTAAAACAATTTTTTCTTCAGATTGGATATTTTCTATTAATATATTTTCAAATTCACTGTTTCCTAATACCATCAAGGTAACTTTTTTTTCAAAGTTTGTACTTTTTACTTACAGTACTACATTTGTTCATTTTTAATATTTTCTCTTTCCATGTTGAGACTTCCTTGTTTTTTATTCATTTTGAGAATATTTTGTTTTACCCCCTTGACCATGGTTGTAAGAGCCATTTTTATTTATTTATTTTTATTTATTTTTTTCTATTTTTTTAAAAAGATTTCATTTATTTATTTGACAGAGATCACAAGTAGGCAGAGAGGCAGGCAGAGAGAGTGGGAGATGGGGAGAAGCAGGCTCCTTGCTGAGGGACTTGATCCCAGGACTCTGGGATCATGACCTGATCTGAAGGCAGCAGCTTAACCCACTGAGCCACCCAGGTACCCTGTAAGAGCTATTTTTAAAGTGCTTGCTGCTTTTTCCAACTACTAGGCTATCTTGGATTGAATTTTTAATTATCTTTTCCCTTCAGAATGGGTGACCTTTTCTTTTCTCTTTTAATGTTGAGTAACTTTTGTTTGCATCTTGAATACTATAAAATAATGTTTTTGAGACTCTGGATTCTGTTAATTTTCTGTGAAAAATATTACTGTTTTTATTTAATCAGGCAATTGGTTTGATTAGACTCAAACTGAAAACTCTTGGATAGAGAAGGTAATGGTTAATAACCTAGAATCTAGTTCAGATTGCTTTTGTTCTATACTGTGAATAAATAATTTAATAGACAGCTGAAGATTTTAGCAAAGTTTATACAGTGTTTTGGCTTTTGGATTCTTTAGTGTTCTCCTTTCTAGGATTTACCTCTTGCTGGTGATGCTGGCTATGTCAGGCAGCTCACTCAAGTTTTCTCCGGCCAGAAGTATGGCAGACCTTCCCAACAAGGTTTAGTCCCACTATAACATGCCACAATGACAGTTATCCTCAGAGCAAAGTTTCTTGTTGGGACATTCATCCAGGAGATGCCATTTCCTCCAGGCTTTGACTCCTTTCTCAAATCTGCCTGATGTTCTTCCACAGCTCTCGGGTAATTGCTTAATGTATTTTTCCCAGAATTTAGAGTTATTGGTAGTAGGGTCAGTTTCCTATAGCCTTACTTCTTCATACCAGTAGTGTGTTTAAATTAGGGCTACATTTAGTTTCTTTAAGGGATGGTATTGATTTGCCAACTTGTGATGGTAGTAACATGGATCGATTTAGTTGTTCCAGGTTGTTGAACTCAAGGGTTTATTTCTTTTAAAATTTCCCAGAAATTCAAAAGTTACCTGGGATGAAGATCTGCTAGCTTATCGGTTAATAGTTCAAACTTTAGACTCAAGCACCTGGTTTTAAATCCATCCTCCACAAATTTTTAAACTATTGATCTTGGGGAATTTGTTTCATCTCTACCAGCCTCAGCTTTTGTCATCTATGCAATGGGAATAAAATCAGTATCCACCTCATAGAGTTGTTGATTGAATTATAAAGCACTCAGATTATGTATAGCATCCATGATATACTCAACATTTGCTTTTTGTTATTACTATTCCCTTGTACCACCCCAAATCACCTACTATTTTGGATTTGCAGCAACCCTGTCTTGATTGAGAGTCCAAAGGAATAAGACACATGATGGTTGGATAGTGATTAGAAGAGAAAAGTCACTGCTTGTAGTTACAGGGATGTAGTGGGAACAGGCCAAATGGTGTTCCACAGTGCTGGGTCGTAGGCTACATGAAGGTACCAGATTCAGGAATTTTGGGAGTAACAAAGGTGGTGTTAGAAGGAGTAAGAGTAGACAGTGAAAGGAAAACATATTCTATTTCAGTTTTGGTAAGCTCTGAAACTATCAAGAAGTAGGTGGCTGGCACAACTGCGTAAATGTAACCTCTCTCTTCAGCTGAGAGAATGGCCTCCTTTCTTTGGCTATGGCATAGCTGGGACCTGAGGGAAGAGGGAAAGAGAAGGTAAAGAAACCTGAAGGACTGAACTGTGGCTCTCAGGCTCTTCACCCTGCAGGTCAATGCTTCTGACTCTCCAAGAGTTGCTGCTGTTTCCCTAAGGTGATCTTAGAGAAGGCCAAAGCCAAAGCCAACATTGTTTTGGAGAGGCCAGCAGGATTATTGGCCCATCTGGGACAAAGCACTCTTTCGAGCAAAGCTGTCTCCAGTAGCACAATCCTCACCAAATTCACATTCCTTTTTACTGGATAGTGTCGCCTGCCATTTATGAGCATTTCTTGAGCATTTTCCAGGTGCCAAGCCCTATAGGGCTTATCACATTTAATTCTTAAAATGTCTTATCGCATTTACTAATTCTTAAAATCCTTCTCTCAAACCATCCCAAGAATTTATTACATAAAACCTTGCTTTTATAAATAATTTCTCAAATCCCACATTCTCAAATTCAAATATTCCCTGCAACTATTTTGCTCCTTTACCCAAGGCAACCTTTTAATTCTTCCTAAATTCAAAAGGAAACTATTTTTTTCTCTGACAGCCTTAGCATATTAATGATGCTGTGAAGATTGATTAAGACCCAAAGTACCCAAGGGAGAAAGGCAAAGGAGGCAGCAGGAGGCTCAAGACAGTCACCCCAAATTTCATCTCATAATTTTCCCCTATATTTATTAACAAATTTCTCAAAACTGAAGGGTGCGTGAGGGAGAGGGAGACAGAATGATAGTAGATTGTAGACCATGTCGCTCAAGGTAAAAGAAAAGAGTGTGAAGTTGATATGAACAGGAACTTGACTGGCTCCCTTGATAAAGACCTATTATTTCTATTTGCGAAGGTTACACATAAGAGAACATCCCAGGAATGTTTCTCTCATTGTGTACTTTTTCTTTTATGCTAACAACTCTACATGTACAAAACCCATTTAGCAAAATGCTACCTTGGGTTTCAGAATTTGTAATACTGAAAAGCAGCAATTAAGACCTCCTGTGACTCATAAAATATGCAATAAGGGGTTTTGAGTAAGATGGAAAAATAGGAGGGAAAATTTGTGCTCTTCTCAGGGAAATATTGCTGACATATTTAGTAATAATGAAATATAATACCTCCTTGGGGCAAAACTAAAATCCATTGTGCAGTGAAAGAATAGATCCATTTAATTTGTTTAAGTTTCTTTGTTCTTTTGTTTTTCTTATTAAATTGGTTCAAGGTTATGACCAGTATTACTAATGTCTAAATGGTTGAGGGGAGGCATGGTATAGAGAATTGACTTTCCCAGACTGATTTTGGAAGGTGAGATATTTATGCAAATAGTGACTTTCCCCCCCCTTTGCTATAAGAATATACTTCTGTTTAATATTCAAAAAGTTAGCAGGAAACACCTTTTCTTAATGTCACCTGTGTTTTCCTAGATATGCATAAATTTAAGGTTCATTTTTGTCTCTGGACTTAATGGTTTAACTTCATATAATTGCCACATTTCTGGCCTTTTCTCAGGAAACATGTCGCAACACAACCCTCTAATGTTTACCGTTTCATGGGGTCCTCACTCATTATTGGTAAGATTGCTGGTAAAACACAGGGTCCCAGTTAAATTTGATTTTGGATTAATTACATGTAATTTTATATTATAGGTATCATTATGTCTCATGCAATAGGTGAGTCATACCAAGAACTTATTTGCTGTTTATTTGAAATTCAAATGTATGTGTGCATCATGTCTTCTCATTAGCTAAATCTAGCTATCTGAAGTCTGGTTATTCTTGTGCAGAGAGTGACGGTGAGACAGGGCTGGGTGTCTCATGAAGTTAAGCTCCATAGGGCAGGCTTTAGACTTGAAGAAACAGACCATTAGTTGGACTTCAATTGGCCTTGAAATGATGCAATTTTAATGGCGCTTCTAAAAACCCCTAAAGTAAAATTTAAAAATTGTGCTGCATGTATGGACACAGTGTAGTTGGAAGTGAATGATGATGACACTTTGTCCTCAAAGCTGACTGAGTTCCAGAAGAGTTCAAAATTTTTTGTTTAGGGTAGAGTGGAAGGGGGAAAAAACCCCACTTTATATCAAATTTATTTTCCTGAATAAAATAGTAATAATATGGTATTAGAAAATACCCCTCAACAGCCACCCAGTATTATTGCATGTTTTTACAGAAGATATGCTCTGGTTTAAGATAACAGCTGTTGGCGTATTTTAATCTGCTTAGAAGTTATTGCTTATCATTTGACATTTGAGAATTTATCTGTTTACTCTAAATCCTGTTCACATGTTGATGGGCTAAAGTACTTGCTGCTTACCCTTATTGTCAATTTAAAATTTTTATTGGCTTTTGGGAGCAAACAGATGTAACAAGTTTCAGAAAATAGTAAGTACAGAATACTAAAATATCTACAGAGATGTATATATGGAAAATACCGAGACAGAGCTTCTAAAAGTCAGAACAAATGCAGCATACCCAGAAGTAGACTCATGTAACTGCAAACTAGCTTTCACAAGCTCCACAGAGGGAAATGAGAGCAGAAAAATAGTAACAGCTCATGATTATATGTCCTCATTTAACTTTTATCCTTTGGAAAAAAATGTCAGGCAGGAATCATATTACTCTAATTTGATGTTTGGGATAACTGACATAGGGTGGTCAAATGAATTTCCCCAAAATGTAGTAATCTAGAGACTAAGCCATGAACTGTGGTTCTTTTTTTTTTTTTTTTAAGATTTTATTTATTTATTGGACAGACAGAGATCACAAGTAGGCAGAGAGGCAGGCAGAGAGAGAGGTGGAGGCAGGATCCCTGCTGAGCAGAGAGCCCGATGCGGGGCTCGATCCCAGGACCCTGGGATCATGACCTGAGCTGAAGGCAGAGGCTTAACCCACTGAGCCACCCAGGCGCCCCATGAACTGTGGTTCTGAAGCTCTTTTAGGATATAGAACCTTTAAAGATTATTTGAAAGCTATAGATCTTTTTCCTGTGTGTGTGGGGAGGGGGCAATTTTGTATAAATTGGTGAAATTCTGTGGCTCATTTCAGGGAATTCTCTAACCCCTGAAGGCTTTGGAGTCTGTGTTAAGGACCTTTCTTCATCTGGTGGTCATGTTCCAAACTCTTGACTCTGTCCAGCTTTAGGGGATGATAGTTTCAGAATCCAGCAAAGTGCTATTGAAGTAAAAGGTGAGGAAGGGATTAAATTCAGGTATGGTATATAGGTGTTTGAAGTCCATTTCCGAAATGAATTATGAACAACATCCTAACAATGACTCATATGGTTAAGCTCTTAATCTACAATGTCTGGCGTATAAATCTGGGGTAAGAACTGGAAACCTCCATGTTGTGATGTCTTGGTGCTGAGGCTCCTGAAGGTAGAGCAGTGGTCCAGCAGTAGGGTTTGACAAAGTTTTAGCAGTCTATAATAAATTGGGGGGAAAAAAACCCAAACAAGTGAATTCTTCATAAAAATAACTGCACCTCTAAAGTTATATCTTTGCACTGTTTTTCTTTTCTGGTAATATATATGTTTATATATTTAATGACATGGTCATGTTACAAAGCAAAACAGTGGCAGTAATGCAAGCTCTGGTGCCAGATTCATAGCCTGGTTCTATCACTTAATAAATGGTCACATAGGACAAAATATTAACCTCTTAATTTGAAGTTCCTTACATGTGAAAAGGAAACGGTAATGGTACTCACCTTAAAGGTTATTGTGCTGGGGCGCCTGGGTGGCTCAGTGGGTTAAGCCGCTGCCTTCGGCTCAGGTCATGGTCCCAGGTCCTGGGTTCGAGCCCCGCATTGGGCTTTCTGCTCAGCGGGGAGCCTGCTTCCTCCTCTCTCTCTGCCTGCCTCTCTGCCTGCTTGTGATTTCTCTCTGTCAAATAAATAAATAAAATCTTTAAAAAAAAAAAAAAGGTTATTGTGCTGATAAAATAAGTTAGTATATCTAAAATACAGTAAAGTGTCTGGAACATGCTCAATCCTCAGTAACAGCTAGTTGATAATTACATTGCTTGATTATATATGTATACATTTACATATCAATAGGATATACAAATATTCTTTAATGGCAAAAATATTTGGAAATCCTATGTAGATCCTCTAAATTCTTAACTCTAAATATCTAAGAATCATTGTTTTAGTATGCAAAAATAGTAAAAGGTTAAAAAAAAAAAGTCAAGAAACGTGATGAGAAGAAAATGTAGCCTGGTCCTGACATTCCAAATCCCCTACCTCTTAAACTCCTGCCCCCTCCTCCTCAAGAAATAGCCTCTTTGCCTAGAGGAGGTTGAGAGGGACAGTAATTTCAGATGCATTGGACATCTGATTTTGTTTACCTGGTATTAATTTATTGGTCTCCCCTACTGGAATGCCAGCTTTATAAGAAAACCATCTAGTCTGTTTTGTTTGCTGCTTCTTGCCCAACATCTGGAGGAGTGCATGGGACAGGGTAGATGTCCAGTTTGATGAATAAATGATTATAAAGTTGATGAACCAAATTAGGTGTGAAGTGCCATTAGCATAGGTTTGTGTTAATCATGTAGGTTCTCTGTTCTCTCTTGGCACTAAGTGTTCCCAAAGGACTTGCTAGATAAAGGTATGTTCTCTACCCAAGCCAGTCCAAAAGCCATTACTGGGTGGGTACAGTTGGAACATTCCTTGTAGCCTGGCAGCAACGCAGTGAGAGAACATTTCCAGTTAATCTTTTCCCCTCACTTCTCCTCTCAACAGAAATTTAGCTTTCAGGATGACATAACCCAATAACTCACCAGTCACAGGTAACTGGTTACAATTGGTTTTTAAAGTCAGGTAGCTGCCAACCGAATATTAAAAGATATTTGTCTTTATTCAAGTGAATAGAGGAGCTTTACCTTGGATGAATATATAATGGTGAGATGGGAAACAAAGCTATTGGCTGTGGTTTTAGAATAGCTGTATTTATGAAAAAGAATCATGTCATGCCCATTTCAAGGACTAAACTGCTTTTTGATAAGTGTTTCGGGGGTATGAAGTTTATATTTCTTTTATCATCATGAAGTGAAATACATTTATGTCTTTTTTTTTTTTTTTTAAAGATTTTATTTATTTATTTGACAGAGAGAAATCACAAGTAAGCAGAGAGGCAGGCAGAGAGAGAGGAGGAAGCAGGCTCCCTGCCGAGCAGAAAGCCCGATGCGGGGCTCGAACCCAGGACCTGGGATCATGACCTGAGCCGAAGGCAGCGGCTTAACCCACTGAGCCACCCAGGCGCCCCAACATTTATGTCTTAAGACATTCTATGAGGCAACAGGCAATATCCAAACACTATTAGCCACACAAGTGTGATGAGTAACAGGTGTCATCAGAGTTGAAGAGCAGAGCTTGAAAGCCAGTAGGACCTGTATCTGTGAGTTCTTCCCACTGGTGGAGTTTGTGCCTATTGCCTATTTGTACCTGACTTCACCTGATTTTAAGAGTCAAAGCCAATGTTCAAACAAATAAACGACTACACAAAATAATAGGGAAAAAGATTTTACCTAGATCTTAACCCCAAACCAACAAAATGCTATTTCTCAATCATAAAGTCTATTAATTGGAGCTGGTATCCCTACTACTTACATGCAACAGTGGGAGGATAAGATACAGATATAAGAGAGGAAATAGAATTTATTTTACCTATTTAATATGCAGACAGAGGGTATACATTGGAGTGATATATTTGTAAACAGTATTGTTCTTTTTCCTACAAAAATGACAGATTTCAAAATATCTTTGACATTTGCAAAAACCCATATTAGTAAGCCCCTACCTTCTAGCACTCAGAAAAATGAGCTTCAGATCAGTTGTTAGAGAGTAAAAATTTGAAAAATCAAAACTCATAATGGGTTACTGAAGGAAAAGCGTATGTAAACCTATTAAGAGAGAAATTCTAAGTATTTTTTGGAGGACTTCCAGTCAACATTGATTTTTATAGGTGACTGAGCTCATTCATCATGGAGAGGAAGAAGAGAATTCCATATGCTCAGGGTATGGGATAGAAAAGCCAGGCAATTTTCTCTTTTCCTTCAGCAAGTGGTTTCTCCCATTTAAATCAAGTCTTTTACCAAGTACAGAAGTATTTTCTTCTATCTGAAACTTTTAATCAGTATTATTTACATAGATTGGGATTTCTAAAATATTTTCTATGATATATAAAGTATTTATATATTAGTGAAATTCAAAAAAATAGTTTCAGTTTTTAAAAAAGTGCATTGAACCTATATTGTCCTAAATTTAAGTCCAAGATAGCAGGAATCTTTGGAATCTTTGTTAGTTAAGGTGCATTGTGCTGTCTAAGGTATAGAGAGTGAGTATATTTATGCTTCCCCAAGGTTTTTGATCACAACCTCCCCAGCACCTTTTTTGAGGTTCTTTTTATGGCATATGATTTTCGCAGAATATTCTATGAGACATGATGGGATAGATAGATTTGGGAAATAATTAGTGCTCACTGTCTTGTTTGTCAGGCTCAGATGTATCTCATCCAACAGTCACCAACCAGCCAGAAACACAGAATTCCCCGAAGGCCGCCTCCAGCATCTAGGAATCTTCCTGATGCTGAAGAAAGGTGTCCTGCCCTGCAAGGGAGGTTGTATTTATGTCACTGGAGATGCCTATTTCTCAGCTCATCTGCTGTAGGAGGGTTAGGTTGTGAAAACCAGACTTCTTAACAATAGATGCTCTTTCACTATCATCCAACTAATTACAGGGAAGAAGGAGACATTAAGAAGCACTAACATTGGTAATAAACTACAAAATCATTTGAGAAGGTTTTATGTTTTTTTTTTAAAAGAAGATTTATTTATTTATTAGAGAGAGAGAGACAAAGCACTTGTGGGGGGAGGGGCAGAGGGATAAGGAGAGAGAGAATCTCAAGCAGACTTTGAACAGAATCCAATGTGGGGCTCAGTCCCATAACCCTGAGATCATGACCTGAGCCAACATCAAGAGTCAGTTGAGCCTAAACACTCAGGTGCGCCTAAGATGGTTTTATTTATTTTTTTTTATTCTCAAAGTGTCTTTATTTGAAAAATTATGAAGTTCACTTAGCCAACATATAGTACATCATTCATTTTTGACATAGTGTTCAACAATTCATTAGTTGTGTGTAATACCCGGTGCTCATCACAACACGTACCCTCCTTAACCTAAGATGGCTTTAAATCTCATAAAGAAGATGGGGATTGGTGGACATTACAAAGATGTCCTGGTTACCAAAGCTTCAGCAGGAACATGGCATACAAAAGCATTTCTTTGTCCTCTTATTCAGGTTAGTATTTACTGAGCTCCTACTATGTGACAGGCCATATGCTAAGAGCATTTAAGGGAGATGTCTCAGTACCTATGACCCTTTTGAGGGGTAGGACTTATGACCTCTTATTTTTTTGTAGAGCCATCCAAGGCTTAGAGAAGATAAGTAAATAACCCAGTCATGCAGTTTATAAATAGCAGATGGGACTGATGTGCAGCAGTCCTGTTTCCAAACCAGCAGCTTCCAGCCTTCCTACTACACCCTGACAACATTCAACTTCTTGGTCATTCTTGGTAGAAGGGAGCTTAGAGAGGCACACAGTTGCTTAAAAAAAAAAGTGACTAAATGAATACACTGAACTACTCTTTGCCGTCTGTAGGAGTAGGGAGTTCTGATTTCTAGTATTCCATTGTATAAATAGACCATAATTTATTCATCCATTCACTTCTTCATGAGGGTTTTTGTTTGTTTATCATTGTCATAAATAAGGCTGCTATAAGCATTATGTCCAAACCTTTTAAGAAATTGCTGCATTGTTTATCAATGTAACTCTACCGTTTATGTTCCTACCAACATTATATGAAAGTTGAAGTTGTAGTCAAGGGATGGGACAAGGGCGAGGATTCCCATACATGAGCAGGGGCTTGTGGGTTTGATCTTCTAGGATGCCAAAGGATGGAGCTCCAGGCTTTGATATCATCTTGACCAGCCATGGAACAGAAGAGGAAGGGGGTTGGTGGTGAGGATTTTAGTTGTCAGCAGTCAAATAGCAGACACATCACAATTTACCCTTGATGTTTGAATCATGGCTGAAACATGCCACATTTCACTTAATTGAATTTGGGCTTAAGTAAGCCAGTAAGGTATAGAGTGAGACCTATAATCCAAAGCCCGTAAGGAAGATGGAAGTTTCACTGAATGTCTTGTTCAAGACCCTAGCATTGTGTATCCTGAGAAGGAAAATGAATGCTTTGGTTACTGTAAGTCATCCTTGGAACTCACTTATTAAGTGATGCCTTAATAAATATAGAGACATGTGTGACCTTGATTTATATTTTGGTATCTGTGAGGCAAGAGACTCTTATTAGTGTTTTGTGTGTGTGTGTGTGTGTGTGTGTGTGTGTGTGTTTTATCCCCAAGGGGGAAGCCTTGGCCATTGGCAAGACCAGATATCCAGACCATTAGCAGTGGCTCAGGAGTTTGTAAAAATGTATAGAATGGGTCAGTTGTTCAGCGCATCCAGTGCTGAGATAACTGTGCAAAGTTTGGCCAATTTTGCTTATCCTTAGGTCCCATTCTTTATCATAGATGCCTTTCTTAAGGGATGAAGATCAGCAACATTCCACTGAGCTCCACCATGCTGATGGTGATGATATTGTCTGTAAAGTGTATGAACTTTAATTGCTTTTATTCCATTTACTCTAAGGCAGTTCCCAGGTAACTAAGAGGCCTGGGAGAAGGGAGATCTCATCCCACCTGGCAAGGGACCTAAGACAGAGGAGACCATGGGCCAGATTTGGCTCCATCCTATAGCAAGGGTGCCTCAGTTGATGTACCAAGTTTGCAGGATCTGCTTCCATGATTCAAGGTATAATATGTACTTGGGTAGAAGATCACAGGCTTAGGATCTCTATTTCCAAGAAAGCCTAGTATGTGTCCAGCAATTGCTGCTCTAGTGGATATAGCGTGAGGCTGAGGTGGCCATTTTCTTGCATCATGAAAGGCTCATGATCAATTTTTGGGCATCATGGGTGGTCCAGAGACTCCGGAAGGCATAAGAAGAGTTGCTAAAGGATTTATAGTGAAAAAGTCTTTGGAAGGCACTAAAGGGATGCCTGTTGCATTACAATTCAGACAGATTTTAGGACCTTTTTTGGAAGGGGTCCCATTCAGGTGGGTCAGTTTGCAAGTAACAACATATATTGGCTCAAGTAAAATTTGTAAAGAAAGAATAAGTTGGCTCCAGAATAATAATTTTAAAAAGGCCTAAAAACAAATAAGTACTTGGGTAACAATGTGAGTACTGAAAGGATCAATAGCTGTTTTTTGACAACGTCAAGAAGGAAGCAGCCCTTTGTTTACCAGAAAATTTTCAGGAATTTTACCACAGTAACAGTGCCTTGTATTATGTGTAGGGCAATGGCTCACCCCCCTTTGTGAGCTTTTTTTTTTTGTGAATATTTTTCTTGAATGATTATTTCTAACGAATTTTCTCAGGGGAGAATGTCATCAATAAAATGTCATACCTGTGCTCCTGGAGAAAGGTGTGGATGTGGTTGAGACCTGGCATGCAAAAACTGTGAGTGTTGGTAAGGTTGCTGACATGCCTCCTGGATAGCAAGGGAAAGATGTCTTACGTTCTTTCAAAGGTGATTGCACAGCATGGCTGAGAGGCTGTTGAAATAGGTATTGATAGACATTAGTCAAATCTATAATAGCAAAAGAGTGCTGATTGGATGAAATTAGTAATATTGAGTATGGAAGCATTAATGGAAGGGACTACAGCATTAAAATGGTAATCACTATGTGGTGTCATTTATTCTTTTGAGATTTAAGAACACTCCAAAGTGGACTATTAAATGGAGAAGCAGTGGGCATTATCATTCTTTCTCTAAATCAGTTTTGCAAAATAGATTCTAATCCTTGAAGGCCTTGTTTTAATTTAGATTGGGCCATACTAATCATTTTAACTGGGAGAGATGGTCCGTCGGGTCTCATTGTATCAAGCCAATTTGTAAGTCCCTAAGACTTAATTTAATTTAAATTTATTACTCATTGAGTCAGAGTGTCCATGCTCACTATGGGATATAATGGGGGTAGTGGTTGATACGATTATGGGAAATTTAGGTCAAGAAATAGTTCTGATGGTTAGGGGGAAGCATCTCACCCTATCCATTTTATGTTTAAGAAGGCCTCTAATATTGTAGAGGATTCTTTGATTAAATTTAGTGGGATGACAAAGTCTAAGTGTAATTTGAGCCCCAGTATTGATTAAGGCCATGAATGTTTGCCAGTTAGTACATTTCATCAGATATTGGAGTTAATTCTGAACCTGTGTTGTAGAGACACAAAGCCAATGATCTTTTATTGTATTAATTCTTTTTGTAAATTTTGGATTTCAAATTGGGCCCAATTACGGACCTTCGTATCAGTTTTTTAAAAAGTTGTTTTTGATTCCTGCCTTTGTATCCAGGTTTCTTCTTTCCTTCTTTTTTTTCTTTTTAAGATTTTATTTATATACTGGAGAGAGAGAGAACGAGAGAGAGAGAGAGAGAGAGAGCATGAGGTGGGGGGAGGGTCAGAGGGAGAGTCAGACTCCCTGTAGAGCAGGGAGCCTTATGTGGGACTCCATCCTGGGACTCCAGGATCACGACCTGAGCCAAAGGTAGTCGCTTAACCAACTGAGCCACCCAGGCGCCCTCTTCTTTCTTTTTTCCTGCCCCCGCCCCCACACCCGTTGGATATAGTTCTGTGGGTGTGAAGGTGGGCTACCCAATTCATATTCATACATTTCTTCTCCTGGAGAACCTCTAATCAGTATCATGTGGATTAGAGACATGATAGTGGCTGGTTTTAGGGCTTATGGCTCCCAGTTTATAGAGTGTGTTTAATTCATCCCTGTGCTGTGCCTCAGGCATGCCATGGGTAATTTTTTCCTATAATCCCAAGGATCAGAATCTGGTGCAACAAAGGCATAGGCAGCAGTAGCATAGAGGTGTTTAAGAGTCCTGGTGAGGGGTGTGGATGTAAGTACACCACATGAAGCCTGCTCTGTACCCCCCTTATCTCCCGCACCCCCCCTACCTCCTCCTTAATGACTTCTCTTCATGGCGACTATATTTCCTGTAGAATGTAGTCTTTTCTCTGTCCAGCAGTATCCTCCTGTCCTTGAATGCCAAGTATTGAAACTTTTGACTTATGTTGGGTAAATCTGTAACAATGGCTTGGTAAGACTTCACAAATGCCAGAGGGTACAAGCTCTCAGTTATGAGATGAGTAAATTCTGGGTTTCTAACATCCAATATGGTGTATAGTTAATAATGTTGTATTGTATACTTAAAAATTCCTAAGAGACTAGATCTCAGATTTTATCAGCACACACACACACACACACACACACACACAGTCATGTGAAGTGGTGGATGTGCTAATTAACTTGATTTTAGTAATAATTTATATATATATATATATATATATATATACACACACACACACATATAAAATCATGTTGTAACCTTATATATATAATTTTTATTTGTTAGTTATGTCTCAGTAAATCTGGGAAAAAATGAAATGGCTATATGATACATTAAAAATAAAAACTAACAAAAAGAGTATTATGCCATTTTTTTTTAAAGATTTTATTTATTTATTTGACAGACAGAGATCACAAGTAGGCAGAGAGGCAGGCAGAGAGAGAGGAGGAAGCAGGCTCCCTGCTGAGCAGAGAGCCCGATGCGGGGCTTGATCCTTGGACCCTGGGATCATGACCTGAGCCGAAGGCAGAGGCTTTAACCCACTGAGCCACCCAGGCGCCCCTATGCCATTTGTTTTGAAGAGAAATTTGAAACCATGCAGTACAAAGTAGTAGCAGTCATTCTGGGTGATAGGAATGTGAATATTTTTTTTCTTTTTGATTGCTTTATAGTCTATTTTTCTTAGTGACTGAGAACTAATTATGTAAATTTAAAAGATAAATTTTGCCAGTAAAGGCATTTAAACAGGGATTCATATCCCTTGCTGCTCCCCAAATATTTTTTTTTCCAAATATTTTAAAATATTTTTGACCTGACACATGGATGGGCCAGGAGGTTTAAAAAACAAAAAACAAAACAAAACCAAGGCTTCAGAGCAGGGAAGGAATAAAATTAAGGTATTTGAAAACCATGAATGAAATTATTGTGGCTTTTCCTCATAGTGGCATATGCTATAATTATATTTAAATGGTCCCAATGTCTCTTAGTTCACCTCTGAATAATATTAACGGAAAAAATTTGTCTTGTGGCATAATTTACATGAAATAGTCCCTCCTTCTCCACTTACACACCTGAGAATCACCACTTGGAAAATAGATTAGATTATCTTCCCTTATTATATGATGTATCATTTCTATCATTGCCTGTAGAACCCTAATAAGAAAGAATCTTAATAGTATTTGCATGATAAAGCAAAGCTGTTACTAAGTAGACATAGTTCTGTATAGTCATTAGATTTGAGTTTACTGGAAGGGCTACCATATGTTGTGTTGTCAAAATTGTATTCCAAGGCCCATCAATTTCTATATGGAGTTTTGTTATTCTGTAATTAGTGTTGTAATGCTGACTGCTCTTGAGTGCTGTAGGTACACATGAAGATAGAGGAATAGATGGTGGGAGAAAGTTGGATTATTTAATTTATTTCTCAATTAAAACTGACACTTTGGGTAGAGAAATCTGTTGTTCTTATCTGTTTTTAAAAATTTTTTTATGGTTCATTTACAGCTGTGTTTATTGATTTAATAAGTAAATAAAAATATATTATCTCATTAGGGCAGCAGTTTTATAAATACAGCATAAGTTACTCATCCACCCACAACACGTATGCCCCAAATGGAACCCCAAGAAGATTTATTAAACCCAATGAAGTTGAAGGGTAGACCTTGTCGGGTAAAGGCTGTAGGCATCATGAGGTAGTCATAGCAAAAAGCAACATGTTGCCTTTTATGCAGTGACTAGCACTGGTTGCAAAGGTTTATTTATTCATTTGTTTTCTGAGTTCTCTTAATAAATCTGTTCAGAAATATGGGTTGTGGTGCTCATGGGTGGCTCAGTTGGTTCAGCATCTGGCTCTTGATTTCAGCTCAGGTAGTTATCTCAGGGTCATGAGATCCAGCCCCAAGTCAGGCTCCAGGCTCTATGCTGGGTATGGACATAGTGCCTGCTTAAGATTCTCTGTCCCTCTCCTTTTGCCTCTCCCTTCACTCAGACATTCTCTAAAAAAAAAAAAAGGAAAAAAGAAAAAGAAAAAAAGAAATGTGTGATTGTTTCCCAGCAACAAATGTGTATGGCAAACTACCACTCAGATTGCAGATGGGCAATAAGTGTACTGCAGCCTACTTCAGATACTCTCTATAGTGCATACTGCCATGGAGGCTGAGGAGGGGAGACCCAAGCCAACCTCTGGTGCCATAATTTAAGTTTTAAAACCTCCAGCCTTTGGATTAGGAAGAATAGTCTTTATTCTCAAACAGACATCTGCCCTGGTAAATTCTAACAGCATCTCCATTACTTGGGATGGTGATGAGTGCTTACTATTTTCTTCCTATTCAAATCCCAGCTTGTTATCTGTAAGACTGGTGAAGAGTCCAGTAAGAAAGGGGTGTTGTCTCTAAGCAAAATAGGAATATAACTTTCTCTCACTATACCTCCCCTCACCTTGCATTTAAATGACCCAGCAATGTAAGTTCTCATTGCCAATGAACAGTGATTGAGAACCTGCCAGGTGGAAAGTCACCATGCTGGGCAATGTGGAGGACACAAAAATGAGGTACACATGGTGCTATCATGTAATACATACACTTCTGTTCTTGTATGTGTTTTTGTGTTCATTAATTTATGTCTATTTAGAAATAGCTTTTATTTATCTATTTGTAAAAAGCTGTCTTAAAGCCTTAGAAGCAGTACATTATACAATGTACAAATAACAGAAACCCATAAAACTCAAATGGTTTGGTAGGAGGAGATATGTTACAGCTCTTCTGCCCTGACAAAAGGAAATTAAGTGAAGTTTTTAACCATGTTCCTGTATTTTTTACAGGAACTCTTAAAAACTTGACATTTAGTTTTTATGATAGGAGGATGAAACAGCCTGATATAGAAGAGGTCTCAGGTTTATTGAAAGCGTAGATGTCCTACATGTGACTCCACTAAAAATACTGATTTTAAAAGTAGACACTTCTTCTGTAGGTGTCCATACCTAAGGTCTACTGAAATACACATTTTGGAAGGATGTGTTAGTGCTAGAGAAAAGATATTTTTCATGAACTTTGGCTAGCTGAAGCACCTCGGGAGGATACAGAGTGAGGAGTATACAGACAATCCTGGAAACACCAATGTTGAATATTTAGTTATGGAATGTGTGACTTGAGTTTCTATGGACCCACATAAGATGGACCTGATCTTCACTCATATTTCAACTAAAGATTAAGTTTGAATTTGTTAATTTCCCGGGGATTAGTCTGGGAGAAGGGACTCTAGGCATAAGAAAGAGTTCCTGCAACAGTTAGAAAGAAAAAGAAACAAACAAAAAAGGCAAGTGAGGTAGATTGTAGGGAAAGAAGAAGAAACAAACAAAAATGGCAAGTGAGGTAGATTGTAGGGAGAGAGATGGGGAAGAGGTTGGAGCAATAACATGGTAGGTGATGGTATGAGAAGTAAGGTATGTCCACATGAAGTCCTTATTATTACTTCTTGCTAATACTGAATGTTCAAGTATGTTAGTAGTCACTTTTATTTTTATTGTTCTTTAATAGGTTAAGATGTTGATTCTTTTTAAAGATTTATTGAGCACCAATTGACAATTAGAATCATATATATTTAAATGTGATGATTTGATACACATAAACATGCAAAATGATTACGAAGATCAAGATAACACATTCGTCATCTCCCATAGTTGATGTTGTGTGCATGTGGTGAGTAGTCACTGCGCTGTGTATTAGATCATCAGAACTTATTCTTCTTATAACTGACAATCTGTACTATTTGACCACTGTCCTCTCCCCATCCATTTCTCTCACTCTTCAGCCCCTGGTAATAACAATTCTGTTCTGTTTCTGTGAAATCAAAATTTTTAATTTTTTTGGATTCCACATAAAGTGAATATTAATGTTAATTTTGCTAAAGATTTTTTTTTCTTCTACCAAAATTGTGTTGGTTTAAAGAAGAGCAACAGAGAAGTGTGAAGCTAAGAATGGGTCCTGGGAGAAAGCTTCTCCTCAGGGCAGTGTTCTGCCACTGGGACTTGCCAGGTTATCAGGTGCGAGAAGAAATCATTTCTTTTCTGAACCAAGGAGCTGGACTTGTTGGCCTGGTCTTTGAAGAACAAGGTGTTGCTCCCAAACATACTTATTCAACTTCCCCACCTCTTTAAGAAACAAAGTTTGCTTTATGATAGTTTCATTGAATTAGGACAAGAATAGAAATCCATAAACCTGTGATATATGTGTGATATATGATCAAAATTGTTTCCATATGCTGCTTTATTTAATAGCTTTTCTTCAAAGTTTTCTTTTGGGGTTCATAAGGGAATACCTCCTCAATTAAAGTATAACTTCCAAGAAAACCAAGGGCCTTGTCTTTAAAACAAATAACATGCATAGTATTTTTCATTTCCTCACCACACCATTTTGTTCATATCTTCACAATAAATTTAGTGAGGTGGGTCTTGCTAACGTCTCCATTTTCAAGGTCAGGTAAGCAAAGCTTTGATGAGGAGCCTGGCAAAGACTGTGAGCTAGGTAGTGTGTCAGATGTTCTGAGACAGAGTCTTCTAAATGTACACAATGTTTTTTTTTTTTTTTTTTAAGATTTTATTTATTGTTTGACAGACAAATCACGAGTAGGCAGAGAGGCAGGCAGAGAGAGAGGAAGGGAAGCAGGCTCCCCACCGAGCAGAGAGCCCCATGTGGGGCTGGATGTACACAATGCTTTTGATGCCTTTTCTTTCCATCTTCAGATCAAGCAAAAGAACTGGCTCATGTAACATTTATTAAGTACTTTTGATTGAATAATTTATGAATACTAGTGCTGGAAGGGATTAGAGAATCTATTTGTAATGTAAACTTCTAAATTTAAATGTCACAGGTCTGAAAAAAATGCAGACTATCAATGTACATGGAATTCTACCCAGCGAAGCAGCACCCAAGTCAAGAAATAGATTACCCAAGCACAAAGTTATCTCTGGTGCCTGTTTGCATGAATCCTCCACACACAAAGGGTATCAAGCCTTCCAACAGAGCAGATGAGTCTTGCCTGTTTTTTAGTTTTAGAGAACTAACATTATACCGCATGCATGTATTTTGTGGCCGGCTTATTTTACTCAGTGTTTTATTTGTGAGATTCTTCCATGTGTTCTGTGTGGCTGTGGTTCTTTATTTCACTGATGCATAGCATTCTACTCTATGCTCTGAGCTGCTACAGTTTGGGCAACTGTGAGAATTGCTGCTCTGAATATATGTATATTTGAGGGGTTTTTTGTGTGTATGTGTATGTGTGTGTGTGAACATATGTATGCATTTCTTTTTTATATATATATGTGCAGTTATTATTTCCAACTTTTGATTATACTTGCCAACAAATTTTTTTACACTGTTCACAGTTTATTTGAAATTATTTTCTGAATTCTACTCAAAATCTTACAATCCAGATTCCTTCACAGTGATCAGTTCCCCAAAAACCATTTTATTAGTATTCTCTGTCATGAACTTACTAAATATTTTGCATATGAAGTCTTGACAGACAGCCTGCTCAATCTCATGACTTCGTTTTTTTATCACTTTTTTTGTATTATTTTAAAACTTTATTTTATTTTTTCAGTGTTCCAAGAGTCATTTTTTTTTTTAAAGATTTTATTTATTTATTTGACAGAGAGATCACAAGCAGGCAGAGAGGCAGGCAGAGAGAGAGGAGGAAGCAGGCTCCCCGCTGAGCAGAGAGCCCGATGCGGGGCTCCATCCCAGGACCCTGAGATCATGACCTGAGCCGAAGGCAGCGGCCTTAACCCACTGAGCCACCAAGCGCCCCCCAAGAGTCATTGTTAATGCACCACACCCGGTGCTTCATGCAATACGTGCCTTCCTTAATACCCACCACCAGGCTCACCCAACCTCCCACCTCCCACCCCTCCAAAACCCTCATTTTGTTTCTCGGAGTCCACAGTCTCTCATGGTTCATCTCCCCCTCCAGTTTCCCCCAACTCACTTCTCCTCCTCATCTTCCATTGTCCTCTGTTATTCCTTATGCTCTGTAAGTAAGTGAACCATATGATAATTGACTCTCTCTGCTTGAGTGACTTATTTCACTCAGCATAAGCTCCTCCAACAGACGACTGGAGGAGATACGTATGCATTTCTGTTGTGTGTAAATGCTATCATGGGATTTCTAGGGCTTGACGTTGCATATGTTCAGTGTTAGTGAATACTTACAAATAGTTTTCCAATATGGTTGTACAAATCTACACTCATTAACAGTGTATGGAGGTGGCCATTGTTCCACATATTTGCCAACTCTGTATTTTGAATTTTTCTTTTCCTTTAAATTTTAGACATTCTAATGGGTACATAATATTTTCCTGAGGTTGAAATTTTAATTATCAGTTCTCAGAGAGCTAATAACATTTATTGAGATTCTCTTTTCCCTAGAAACTGCAAAGACTGTTACGGAATAGATACAGGCAAACAGATATTTCAAACTTAATATATCCACAACAGAAATTATTCTCTCCCTATCAATCTCATTTATACTCAATTTATTCTTTATTTTTTTCTGTCATGTTCCATGGCATTCATAATCAGAAACTTTGTAGTTGCCCTTAATCCCTCTTCTTTACTTCCTACCCCTAATAAATCTCTGAATTCAAGATTTTACTTTAAAATCTCTCTTAAATGCAGGAACTTCTTTCTAAGGCACTGTCACTGCCTCAGATTTCGTCCTCATGTTCTTTTACTTTCTCATAGCTGTCTTCTCTATTGTCTGACTAGTCTACCTCCCTCCGGAGTTAGCTTCTCAAAAACACATCTGGTTATGCTGTTTTCCTGCTTAAAAGTCTTTATGAGCTCCTGGGTTCTGCAGAATTACATCTGCTCATTATGTTCTGCTCCTTGCATCTCCAGGATCATCTGCTACCACTGTTACCATTCTCATATGTTCCAGTAACAGGGGGATGATGTGCTTTCCCAGGAAAAACCGCCTAAGACACAGTATGAAAGTGCCTGTCTAGCAGGAAGTGGGAAATGCCATCTGGTGCACTAGAAGGTGCTTTGGGCCATGGAGTCTGATGATCCTGGGTTAAGATTCCATTTGTGTTGCTTAACAGCTGTTTGGCATTTGGCCCATTACACAGCCTTTTATGAGCTTTAATTCACCCACCTGGAAAACAGAAATGGTAACTCTCATTCTGTGGCTATTATATGGATTATACATAATGCTCAGGGAACAGGAGCATAATCAACAAGTGGAATGGGTTTATGGAAGACAGGAAATTAAGGAAGGAAGGTGAGGATTATGGAGGAAAAGAGCACTCGAGAATCTCATGTCCACATTTGACTTTGGCAGGAAAGATTGGATTGATGACATGTGATTGAGGAGGGAATATCATAACAGGTGTTAACCCTCAAACCAGATGCTATGTAACCTGCCTGAACTAGTTAATTGAGGTATGAAGAATGTTTTTCAGAGCGGAGTGGGATTAAGATCTAAAGACTTGAGGTGTTGAGGAAACAATGTTTTATAAGTGCAAGGCACAATACCGACACCCAACAAACATGGGACTTGCAAGAATATAAAATTGGCTAACTTTGGAAATCTTTCCACTGAATCAGGTAAGAGCTAGTCCACTGTGACCAGAGTCAGGGAGATAAACATGGCCATTGGGCCCTAGTCCTCTGAATCAGTGAACTAATGCCAGTGAGGAGACCTAAACAAAAGGAACTTAAGAATTACATACAGGGCCATACAGAGTAGCTGCCATAGTCCTACCATGCCTTCCCACTGTCAAAGGACTGTTGACACCTCCCACAAATTTTCCCACTTATTATCTCAGGTCGAGTACAATAGACATCTGCCTCCTAGGGTTGCTGGGGGAATCTCTTCTCACTTAATCAACTTTCCCTGCACAATTATATCAAGACTTACTGGTCCTATCATCCCTATGCAGATACTTTTGATGCATGTGGGCTGCATCAAAAGATAACACCACATTTCTGGGCAGTGTAATGGGATCATTTTGTTGTACACTTCTGCTTACTCTGAAGTCTTGTGACTATCAGATACAAGAGTATTAAAAATAAAACATACGTGGTGCCTGGGTGGCTCGGTTAGTTAAGTGTGACCTTCAGCTCTGGTCGTGATCCCAGGGTCCTGGAATTGGACCCTGCATCAGGCTCTCTGCTCAGCAGAGAGGGGGGCATGCTTCTCCTTCTCTCTTGCCAATTAGTGCTCTCTCGGTCAAATAAAGAAATAAATCTTAAAAAAAAAAAAAAAAAAACAAAAACCATAAGATGGCTTCTAGGCATGCTATAATAACTCTTTTTCCAAGCGTTGGGCTGTCAAGTCCTGAGAGTCTGTGAATTCAACTTAGTTTTTAATTCTACAATACACACAATTGAAATTTGAGTGTGATTTTCAGAGAAATAAGAGATTATTTCAGGGACATATAGATCTCTTATGCTTTGTCAGTTGGACTAAGAGTTTAAAGCCTTGAGCTTTTCACTTTCTTTCTGTATGCTCTCCAGTACAGTAAGAAGATAGCCCAGTCCATATGCATCAAAAGCCGATGCTTGGTTTCACAAGTACATTTAGATTCATGATAACAATCAACCACAAGTGACAATTTAATTAATCTTGATGCATGGCATTCTGAGAATTAATGATTTCTCTTTTCCCATTGGCGAGGAACTCCACACATTTTTCAAGGTCAAGAATACTGTCCAACCAATCCATCCATCTCGTTTATGAGTTTTTGTTTCTTGGGATTATGTTTTGTATCAATATAGTATCTGACTCACGATCCAGTAAGAAACAGAAATCATACTAAATATGGCAACAAAAAGAATCTACTGTATTGAATTGGATAGAGAAGTATTAGAGGATGGAAAGATCAAAATAGAGCACTAAAGTAGAACAGAGTTATACCCATAAGGACTGAGGCATGAAGGTTAGGTGTTGGGGTTTCCAGAATCTGCAAACTTAGAGAAGGTGCCATGGGGAAATGAGACTCAGAACGTTAAGTGTGGAGTGCTATGTAGCTACAGCTAATAGCACAGGAACACAGAGAGGGGGCTTTGCAGGGATAGGGTCCAAACTCTGAAGAGGAAATACTGTATGGCTACTGTTGATTACCTCAGAAGATCAGAAGTTGGGCACTACAGAGTTTGGGTCCAGACCTTTGGGAATGGGCAGTCTTCCAGGAAATGCTAGTACTTATGAAGGAACACAGTGACGTTGTTTCCTAGAGGACTACAATTACTGGAAACTTGGGCTAATAGCTCCCGATGGTGAAGGGCCATTGCTGGAATGAGCCTGGAATGAAGCTGATGAGAAGAGCCACTTTCTGACTTCTAGTTTCAATCTAGCACACATATCAGTGGAACTGAACAGGAAGCCATCTGAAAGAATTAGAAATACAGTTTTCCAAACTAAGGGTTTTGGAGGGGAGGAGGTTCGGGGGTTGGATGAGCCTGGTGATGGGATTATGGAACGCATGTATTACATGGAGCACTGAGTATGGTGCATTAACAATGAATTCTGGAACACTGAAAAGAAATAAAATGAAATAAAATGAGGAAAAAATTAATACAGTTTTCAGAATTCCAATCACATCATTATAAAGAAGAACATAGGTAGATTGATTTAGATATGAGTGATATAACTTAAACTTACTGTGGCTTTTTAAAAAAGATTTTGTTTTGTATTTATTTGACAGAGATCACAAATAGGCAGAGAGGCAGGCAGGGGTTGGAGAAGCAGGCTCCCTGCTGAACAGAGAGCCCAATGTGGGACTCAATTCTAGGACCTTGGGATCGTGACCTGAGCCCTGAGCCGAAGGCAGAGGCTTAACTCACTGAGCCACCCAGGCGCCCCCTTACTATGGCTTTTAAATAGTATCTGTTTATAAAATTGAAAAGGAATTGGTCAGCTCAAGTGCAGGGAAAGGTATAAGGTTGGGATATGGGGAAGAGTGAGAATGACCATAAAATGTTAATGTATTTATATATAAGAGGAAGGCAACAGTTATGTGTCAGAAAAAGTTCAATATTCTATGAACCTAGTTAAGGAAAATGTGTATGTGTGTGTGTGTTTGTGTGTTTCTAGGTTCTTTCCCCCCTATAATTAGAACTTGAATTATGAATAATTTATATTTACCTTAAATTACTTATATCCTTGATTTTTTGAAAATTACTTTTATTGAGTTAAGTGTAATATAGTATAATATAGCAGATCATCATAAGTCAAGATATAAATCCAGCATAAACATAAAACATAAACTATGAAGTAAGGAAAGCTTATTGAGAAGTCCTTATAATGGCTTTTCCTTTATCTAGGAGGATTCATCATCTATAATAAAAATTATGTTAGAATCCTAATGTAATAAGACATTTGATTTGTCTTTGCAAGGATAAAAGAGAAGAACTATTTGAAATTTCTGACTTGGTGTGTTTTTGCTTTTAAAATATACAACCATCAAAAAATATCATGGTAATGGTAAAATCTTTTTGCATAAACAGTGGTTCCATTCTCCCTGTCCAGAAAGTGAAAGGGAACAGAAAAGTCTTGCTTGAGTTCAGTATTATATATCAACCATCTCTCTGGAATCAGGTAAAAGTTGGAAGAAGACCATTATGGACATGATTTAAGGAAGATCAGTGGAAGCAAAGAATGAGGAAACGCTAGTTTTGAGAGCCCACTGAAAACTGACAGTACTGATTCTGAGTTTTCCTCAAACTGTTGTGTTGATAAATATTGTATGTTGTTGCCATGTAACCCTGGGTAGTCAGGAGAGAGGACCACTGAAGTTATCTGGGTGTAAAAGGAAAGCATTTTGCAAATGATCCTTGGTAGACTGAAATTTTCCTGCTGCAACATTTAAAGGTTCTGTGTATCTTTTTAAATTGAGCCCTTTAAGAGAATTCCATGAATGATGATCAAGGTCAGGGCATCCTGATAAGACAAAGCAGAGAGAGGAAAACTACCTTCTCTCTAAGAGGAACTGAGCTTTAAAGCTGCAAATAGTTCTTTGAGGTTAAATAGCATATTCTTAATCCCAGGGATCATGATTTTTCTAGAAGAAAGTTGCCGTTCTAAAATTCTAGGTGGGAAGATGGGAAATGAGTCCCAATTTGTGTTTATTGTTCTTGGAAAGTAAAAAAAAAAAAAAAAAAAAGGCAGATTCAAAAATAAGCAAGTGAGCAAAAAGGAGGTATACACATTTTCATCTTGATTTTGGTGGATACTTCTCAGGTTTGCCCAAAATGCCATTTTCTGGGTGGCAAGATTTTTCCTCTTAAATTAGCAGTGGGTGCTTTTCTACCCATTCACAATTCCTTAAGGAAAAAAACGAATGTGAAATCACATGAAGAGACTAGAATCAAAGGCAGCTGCTGATGGTGTGATCTGGGGCTTGGGTCCTTCACACTTACTTGGATTCAGAGTCTAGAGTGGCTTCCTGCTTTATGAGCTCTCCACATTGCTCAGTGTTCCACTGCCAGAATATAACTTCCAACTACTGATTTGCAAGTCAATTGAGTGAGTACCTTCCATCAAGCCAAAAATATCAAAGCCCTGGCAATCTCCCTATCTATGGATACACATTCTTTGGACATGGACATTCTGTGACCTCCCATGAGGAGCTCAGGTGCACTGATGCCAGCAGTGGGTAGGATGCTGGCTCTGCAGATTTAAGATGAAGGAGGCACAACTCCTGCCCTTAAGATGTTCACAGTCTTCTGAGGGGAGACAGAAGACTATATATATGTAACAAAGAAAAAGCTAAAATAAAGGTATCTTCAGGTTATGTTGGGAGCACAGTGGAAGACTAAGGATAGGGTGGGATGGGATAGGGCAAGTGGGAGAATATTCTTGAGATATGTGGTCTCAGTCTTGAAATATGAGGAGTAACAATAATATTAACATCAAGAACCAGTACCGGTAAATGCTTATTGTGTGCTAGGTGCTAAGTGATTTTTGGGTGGTATTGTGTTCAATCCTCAACACCACCATGAGATAGATGCTATTATTATTATTATCATCATCATCTCCCTTTTATGGATTAGAAAATGGAAACTCAGGGGAGGGGGTAAGCATGAATAGAGCATTCAAACTTTTCTGTGACGGGTCAGATGATAAAATTTTTGGCTCAGTGAGTCCAATGGCCTTTGTGACAATTACTCAATCCTGCCATTGTAGCATGAAAGCATTCATGGGACAACGTGTAAATGAATGAGTGTGGCTGTGATAAAATAAAGCTTTATTCCCAAAAACAGGCACGGGAACAGATTTGGAGGGTCTGAAAGTGAAGATGCCCAAGGTGTGGGGTATGTGGGTCTGGCATCCAGATGAGGGGTGGGAATTTACAGGAGCTAATGAGGTCTTTGACTCTAACCATTTTCCCTTGTTGGAGATTTTGGGAGGGGATTTTATTGCCAGTTGGACTGCCAAATTAGATGCCATAAATACTTCCTCTGCATGTTCTAAGGGCTCAGCAGTGTGTTAGGTTAATGGATCTTATTATTATTTTGCATTATGATAATGATGACACATGAGTAAGTGAACTTTGTGAACTTCTTCAGTATTTAAAGCTATGATAGGTATTTTCTCAGAAAATAAATCACTGCACAATAATATGTGAGATATTGTCAGGATTTTAAATTAAATATGCATTTATAAATACATGTAGCTTTGTATATTATAATGCATATAAATATTTTTAATATTTGTCCTAGGTTTGGTTTACCCTATACAAAGAATACAGTTTCTGGTTTCTCTAATTAGGGATTATTAGGAAGCTGTTTACTGGAATCTGAAACTATTGCCACTTAGAAAGAGCAGTAATCATTCTGAGTTATGTTGCCACTGCTCGTTTCCAGAATTTGGTTTCACATCTCCAGGCCTGGTTGGTGAGATTCATAAAGGTAAATGAAACATACCTGGTCCTGTAGTCCTTGGGCTTATAGCCTAGTGATAGAGATAGAATTAGCCAATTACCCATGGCACTGAAAGCGTATTTATAACCGTTATTTATATTACAAAGGGGAATGGCTTTATGAGAACCTGTAATGTGGGGATTTCTCCCAGTGAAAGGCTAGGGAGTCAGGAAGGCTCTCATCAATCCAAGAAGCCGGGGCGATTTCAGTGGGGCCAGCTCCGTAAACTGTGCCTCAAACAGATACTCCTTCTTTGAAGTCTCACCCTTCCCTTGCAGCTGAAGATACAAGCATGCACAGGGAGAGGAAGGCACATTACCAGGGGCTCATCTGCAACCAACTCCAATGCCAACGGCCTAACCTTCTCTTCTTGTGTTAGCATTGACAGGAATTTATTGTATCTTTGGGATAGAGAATATATCAGCCCATATATTAGTTTTTGAAAATAGGCAGTATTTTCTGCTTTGCTCAGCCCACACTGACTAATGGGAACCTTAATAGCTTCAGAACATTTCCTCAAAGTGAAAACCTAGGTAAATTCATATTACATGAGTTGAATATGGGAATTCTCCTGCTATTAAGGGTCCCAGATATTTTTCATAATGGGCCTTTCATTTCCCTCAGAGAGAACTGCAGAAAATGAGGCCTGTTTTAGTATAAATCCTTTCTATATGACAACATTTTAAAACAGAAATTATAGAAAAAATAATTTTTCCCTCTCTTTTGAGATTTACCCTAAAAATATATTTGAATTGTAGACATGTGTACAATAAATCAGAAGAGATAGTTTTCCTAAAAGTGGCTTTCTTTTCTTCCATATTATGGCCTGAGTTGTGTCTCCCTCCACACCCCTCACCCCCGGTTCACACGTTGAAATCCTAACCTCCAGTACCTCAGAATGGAATTGTATTTAGAGATAAGCTTCTTATAAAGATAATTACTTTAATGAAGTCCTCATGGTGGGCTTTAATCCACTATGACTGGTGCCATTATAAGAAGGGGAAATTTGGACAGGGACAGAGAAAAGACGGCTATCTACAAGTCAAGGAGAGAAGCCTCAGAAGGAAACCTCTGCTGACCTCAGATTTCTGGCCTCCAGAACTGTGAGAACAATAATTTCTGTTGAGTCTCTCAGTCAGGGGTACTTTGTTGCGTCAGCCTAATCAAACTAGTACATTCCTTAAAAAACAAGCAGGTGAAGGCTAACCCCAAATTACAAGGAAAGTGAATTTAGGAACTCACTTTGACTAGGTTGTAATTTCGCACTGGTGTACCTAGTTTGTTTCCTGGGAACCACTACGGGATCATTTCTCACAACACGATTGTTTTTGCTTTGCTCCCTCTGCGTGACACACCATGTGGTAACTGTATTTACTTATCCCTCCATCTTCTCTGGATTTAGTCTGAAATAGGACATTTACTACATCGATATTTAGCATTACAATTATTAGAGATGTCAGTGTAAAGGACTGCATTTCAGGAAAGAAGCAAGCCGCAGCCAAACAAAACTAATGCTGTCCATATAAAATGAAGACCTGCGTGCATAACAATAAAGAGAACTGCTCTGAGGAGAAACCATCAGCATCTCCAATTCGAAATGCAAATCTAAACTCCTGCTAGTTATTCAATGTCTTCCTGAGAGCCATGGCTATTTCCAGAATAGGGGAGTCTGGTCGCCAGAATATTTGCCTCAGAATTCCCTAAATACTAAGTTGCCTTACATTAAAAATACAATCCAGTTTATGGAAATGAAACCACCCCAGCATAGCAGGAATGTGACTGATAACTCTTGTGTAGAGTAACAGCCACACTGTGAGAACTGAGTGGATTGTAGTGGCTCAGTAGGGTCCTTTCCCCAGGAGAAATACGGTAACTGTGTAAGCGCGCTTTTACCCACAGACCCTTCTGGTGTGAGGAAGCTAATGTGTAACCTGAAAAGGTTCTTCCAGTCATCTCTGGGTATCAACCTTTTAGAGCTGCTGCTCTGCCTGCAGTGGCTCTGGACAGCAGTGAAATTAGGGAGCATGGCCAACACAATCAAAGATGGTCCTGGCTCCAAGGAGATCCTAACACCAACAAGAATGTGTTTGAGGTTTTAGTGCTTAAGTTCCTTTGGCTGTCACTTCCTGAAGATGACAGAGGATTCTGCCCATTACATGTTGTGCAGGCTTTGGATGAGATCATTGACCTTCTGTAAAAATCAGGGCTGAGGGTTGTGCCCTTAGTTTCATCTTCCACTGCTTTAAAAGGTTTAATTTGAGGTTAAAACCTTTTTATCTGTATTAATATGAAAGAAGTACCAAAAAACTTTCCCTTTGAGTCTCCAAGAAAAGTCTGGCTTCAGTTAATACCATGATTAAAAAAAAAAAATCTTGCCTTTTGTGCTTTATTGACAATCTCTCTAGTTCAATACTATATTTATTTAAGGTCGCCACGTACGGATCTTATAGGGCATGCAGTAGGTAAAGACTTGGTGGGTCAGGACCCTCTGATTCTGTCCTGGTTTCATTTATATGTGAATCCAGGGCAGGGCTGGCTTTTAGGGTGTGTAACCAGGATAGCTACAAAGGTCTTCACACTCAGAGAAGAGCTTCCAGGCTCAGGGTTTAATGCTGTTCAATTAGTGTCATGAAATTCTTAATAATTTGATATATGACTCTGTGTTTTGTAAATGAAATTTCATGGGACAATGGAGTATGCTCTGGGCACTGGGAGTCTTGTTCATGTGCTGTGCTGTCTGCCTCTCTTAGATGGGTTCTCAGCCTGCTCCTTAGGCTCTCTGTGGTGGCTGCTGACACCCTCCCTCCCCAGTGGGGGCCTGGGCACAGGCAGGGTCTATATTCGATCTTCAGACATCCCCTTGTCCAGTGGTGTGCAACATTAAGCAGCATATAAAAACACCACAACAAGTCAAAAAGAAGTCCATGGAAGAAAGAAAAAAGTCGTTTCCCCCTGATTTTTAACAAGGAACCCTACATTTTAATTTTTCATAGAGCCCTGCAAATTACATAGCTTGTCCTGACCTAAAGACATTCTACCCAGTGATAAATAAGTCATCTGTCCCCCTTGATATTTTCAGCAAACTAAAGTCTCTCTTGGTTGTGTCTCCTCTGATGTCAAGGTCTTTGTGTCTGCTGCCTTGTCAATCCCTTCTATCTGCCCTGCCTCAGTTCAGAGAGAGACAACCTGCTTTATGCTGCAGTCTGATTTGATATAGAATCATCGAGTGGGTTAGCCCCCAAGGAATTTATACTGCATGTGAGAAGAAGGGACACAAATTTATGTCCAGGAATTAAAGGAAAAATAGGTTAAGGAAGTTTTAACTAATGTAATGAGGAAAAGAAGGACAACTCTTAGAATAAAGACAGCTGAGCTAGAACCAGTCTTACTGGAAGGATAATACACACTGGGTCATTTGGTGTCTTTAATCATCAGTGTTCTAACCTGAAAACAATGAGAACAAAGATAAGACTGTATTATTGGTTTTAATAGACTGTATATATTGGTTTTAATAATATATAAGACTGTATTTATTGGTTTTAAGGAAGATATTGTGTAATTTTTAGCATCCTACAATTATAAAAAAATAAAAATAAATGTGTGCTAACTGCTTCTAAATATGTATGGTATAAGAATAACATATTCAGTCGAGGAAGGCTATAGAGTTGCCAGTGCCAAATACCCTGGAATTTGGATAGATATTAACCAGAGATTCATTTTATTCTCTCTGACGGTTGGGTGTCAACTATTTTCCTGTTTTCCTCCATTACCTTTCCTTAAAGTTTTCCAAATGATAGAGCAACTGAGGCGATCTCTGATCATCCCCAAAAGAATATTAACTGTGTACTTTATGCACTCCGCATGGCCGGGAAAATGCAAATATCTACCCCTATCGCAACAGTCATAAAGCACAGTTATGGGGAGCTGCACCTCAGGGCACTTGCAGACACTGGTGGAAGAAACTTGGGAGTTTAATGAAGTAGGAACGGGCTATAGATTCCTTCTTTCCAAGCTGCTTGAGACTGAAAGCATGCTTAACAGACTTACTAGTGAATGCACTGGGTCCTTCCAGTAGGCAGTATTTGTACAATGTTTTAATATCTTTCCATGATAAGGACAGACACCTCTTCCATCCAGACAGCAATCCTTTATGCTGAACATCATTAAGCCTAACAAATGCAGAGCTAGGATCAGGACCCAGACCTCCTGGTTTGCAGTTACTCAATAAACCCAACAAATTTTACTGATCACCAACTGTGCTAACTCTGAGGATACACTGGAGGGGTTGGTTGGCAGGATTTGTCCCTCTATCATGGAACTCTCCCTCTGGGAGGAGATTCACATTAATCACATAATTACACATTTAAATTAAATTTAGCCCTCAGGAGAATATCGCATCATGAGATCACAAAACAGAAAACTTTATCCTTGTTCGGGAGGTCGGGGTCAGTGAACCTGGCAGGTGACATGTGAGGCAGGATCTAGAAGAGGAGAACCGGTTAGCTAGGAGGTGATTGGGGAAGGAAGAGACAGTGGCTCAGATAGAAGTTCCCATGACAGGAGGAAGTACAGCAAGTGGGAAAACATAAAGCATAGTAGTATGGCTGGTGTGCTTGAAACAAAGACAGAACGTGGAGTGTGGTGTGAGATAAGATTGGACAAATAGGCACTGGCTGAATTACATGTGAATCATGTTAATATTTCTTTTAGGAATAGCGAGAAACTATTGAAGTGTTAATTTTAAGCTGGGGAAATGGAGATAACATCAGGTTTGCTTTTTTTTTTTTCTTTGTTCTTTTAAAGAACTCTTTTGTTTTAATCTGGACCTGGACATGATGAATATGGAATTCCTTCGAGACATCAGATGCCAATGGGACACCTGGTTAAGGGAGACCACAGCTTAGAGGAAGGCCTGTGAGCCATGTGCATACAGATGGCAGTTGAAGCCTTGGGTGTGAAGAGTTTTGTCAGGGACTCAGGCAAGTAGGGCTAACCATTGCCAACATTTAATGACTGAGGTTAGGGGAAGATGAATCTAAAAAGGAATCTGATGGAAAGTGGCAAGAGTCAAAAAACAAAGTTAGTGCATTGGTGGTCATAGAGACCAAGAGACAAAATGTTCTAAGAAGTAGAGTGGGTCATGGTAGAATATGGTTTTGATGGGTCAGGTTAGAGGATGACTAAAATATACCCCCTGGTTTAGTGACTTGGAGACCATAATGACTTTGGTGATAGCATTGGGGTGGAGGTGGAGGGACAGAGTAGTAGTACTAAAGAGGTGAGGAAGGGAGTAAACTCTTCAGAAAAATTAGACTGTGAAGTAATACGGTGAAACTGGGGGTTAGTTGGATGAATTTACCACTACAGCAAGCATCCCTGCTTCTGAGTCTGAGAGTCTGGATTTCTACTTCTATATTCCCTAGTTCACAAAAACACATGGGGTTAGACTTCAGGTTGTTGCAGAGACATCTCTGGGGTTCAGGGCATCATGTCTGGTTCCAAAATGCCAATGAAATCCCATAGAAGCAAACCATCTCACAAAATAACCCCCCAATATCCTTATGTACCACAGTCAGGCTGCTATTGGAAGGGTGTCAAAAATGAAAAGATAATTTTCCCCAACCCATAGGATATCTTTATTTTTATAAACAAAAGTACAGCTCTGGGGAATATCAGAACAAGTAATATTTCTATTAATGTGGCTGTGTTTGAAAGTAATAGATTCACTCTCTTATATGGCAAGCAATGAGAACAATTCTGTTTTCTTAATAACCTGTTTCATTAACCAAAGCTATTTATTTCTTAGCATTAACTCACTGATCCTGACACTCAGATAAGCAGAGACTGTCTAACATATATAATTATTTATGATTCCTCCAAACCTGTCTTCTCTAAGGCTCCTTTAATTTTTAGTGAATGATCTTTATGTCGGTGAAATGTTGTACTCACTTGTCATTTTCTGGGAGCTGTAATTTAGGACCTAATGAATGTACTTTATGGGTTGCTGAAAAATGCAAAAGATCAGCAGGTAATGCTGGAGGTACAAATGGGACTTCCTGATCAGGCCAAGAAAACACTTTTCAATGTGTCTTGGGCAAGGAAATAAAAATGGGGAGTTTTCAAAGGAAAATATTGATGGATGTTGAATACACTAAAGAGGGATGCTTGTTATGATAGTAGAGTTAATTTAATAAATAATCCTAAGTAGATTAAAACCCCTTATTTATCAACTGCCACACAATTATGATGTCATATGTCATGCTATGGGTTCTGCAAGCTTATTTAATCACTGCAGCAACACTATAAATTGGGCAAATTGCTTCACTTCCCTGACTTTCAGTTTATAAATCTGCAGCATGGAGATTATGATGTTGACTAAACTTATAAAACCAGTTAAAGTGGGAAAAACGAATTTGAAAAGTAGCTCTAGACTTCTACTTCTGATTTTGATGGGGTAACCAGTACCTACTTATTCTCTGACCTGAAATAACCAGAAGTCCAGGCAACATCAATGGATTTCTGGTCCATCAATGGAGAAAGGGTATTCTTTCAAAAATAAAGGTGAAACTATTGGATATCCATATGCAAAAAAATCAATGTTAATTCATTCCTTCTACCATATAGAAAAATAAATTAAAAATTGGCCATAAACATAGATGTAAAATTTAATAAAACATCTAAAAAAAAAAAACAGGTGAAAGCTTACCTTGGCAGAGAGAAAGATTTTTTGGGTCCAGCACCAAAAGCATTATTCACAAAGAATTGCTAAATTATACTTCATATAAGCTAAAAGATAATTTTGGTTTTTAAAAAATACCATTAAGAGAATGAAAAGATAAGCAATAGCCAGAAGAAATTATTTGCAGAACACGTGTCTGATAAGGAACTTGTATCCAGAGCATAGAAGGAGAGCTCAAAACTCAATAATAAGAAAGCAAGCAAACAATCTAATCCAAGATTGTACCTTCAAAGATGTCAAATAAGTACCCAAAGATGTATATCATCATTACCCAATGAGATACCCTTGCTTATCTATTAGAATTACTAAAATTATGAAGTCTGGTCATATCAATTATTGGTGAGGCTACGGAGGAAGCAGAACTCTCATATACTGATTTTGGGAATGTGAAATAGTATAAACCACTTTGGCAAACAGTCTGGCTGTTTCTCAAAAGTTAAGATACCCCTACCATATGATCCATCATTCCTTTGTTAGGTATATTCCCAAGAACAGAGAGAGCATGTGTCTACGTAAAAGATTTGTAGAAAAAAGTTTATAGTAACTTTGTTTGTGATAGCATTAAATAGGAAACAACTTGAGTGTCCCTCAGTAGGTGAATATATAAGCAATCTGTGGTATACCCAAAACAACAGAATACTATGCATCAATTAAAATGACTTAACTATTAAAGCATGCAACAACATGAACAAATCTCAAGATGATTGTGGGGAGAAAATTTTTAAAAAATGTATTATCCCTCATGGTAGAGAGTTTTAGTCAGCTACTGGCTAAAGACTAGGAGAGTAAAAAGAATTGATAGACCAGAGAGGTATTTGTAAATATGAAAACTAAAACGTAAGTAAGAACTTTTATTGCAACATCCATATAAAAGGAAAAGATTAGAAGTAACAAATACCCAGCAACTGGAACTGCAAAGCCATACAATGAAACCACTGGAGAGACTGAGGTAGTTTTTATGTACTAGCACAGAATGACCTCTAAGATGCTGATTAAGTGACAGAAGAAAGGTACAGAACAGTGTGTTCAGGATGCAACTTGTTGGATAAGAAAATCAACAGCATACATAATTATATCATACAAAGTTTAAATGGAAGGATAACCAACAAAAATATACGTATAACTGAGATGGCTACAGGGAGGAACACTGTAACTTGGGACCGGGAGTAGGAGGCTAACTTTTCACTAGACAGTTTCTTATACTTTTTAAATTCTGCACCATCTGTGCATGTATTAATTTTTAAATGACAATTAGTTTTTAAATTTATTGGGAAGTTAGATGAAATTCACATAACCTAAAATTAACAATTTTAAAGTGTATGATTTGGTGACATTTACGATGTTCACAGAGTTGGGTGGCAATCACTTCTATCTAGTTCCTAAACATTTGCATCTCCCCAAAAGGACAACTTGTATTCATTATGCATTATTCATTGCATTATTATTCATTATCATTATCATTATTAATTGTATTAATGATTATTTTTTAAAGGAAAACAAAACAAAATAAAACCCTGAACACGGTTTGCAGAACCATCTGCCATATACACCACCAGCCCCTGGTGCCTCAAACCAGTCACGCACAGTCACAGAGATCTCCTTTCTGTGCTCCTTGAATTTGCTGTTTCTTTTTCTCTCCCCATTATCTTTTAACATGTTATTCTCTTTTCTTCCAATACCAAGCTCCCCATTTTCCATCTATCAAACTATAATCCTTATGAAGTTTCCCTAAATTCACAGGCCAGGTTTTATCTGGACAGGTTTGCTGTCCAGACCAGGAAGTTCTCCCACGGCTACAGAGGTCATGAGGCTAGTTAGTGATGTCATTGGGATTCAAACCTAGAAAGACTGTTGCTGAAGCTTATGCTTTTAGTAACCCAGCTTTGCTGGCCACTCACTGGCACATCTAGTTATATTCAATTCACATCCGATAGTACAAAGTTAATTTTTCATAAACACAAACCTTACTTCTCAAATACATGCAGTCTGAGTGGTGGGGCATAAGATGTGTGTCCCCTCTGGCTTCCTGCATAAAGCTCCAGAGCCTACCACAAAAAAATACACATGTAGGGTAAATTATTTTGAGCATAAATGAACACTTAGAGAGTTAGAGTAAATAGAAGCCAACCAGCCAGTCCTGCAGCGACACTAGTGAGGTGAGAAGCCAGCCCTGACTATAATTCCTGTTCCTGAGCTCTACCCCATTATCTGCCTCTAATGAATCACATGTGAAATTGGAGAGGTTTTAAGGGGAAGCCACACACAGACCTTGAAACAGCCATGAAGGATTTTTAATGCGTGCCCCATATTTTAATGCATGAGAAAACAAACTATAGAAAATTGCACAAAAGAGGTTAAACTTGCATTCCCTGATGGGGACTTTCCTTTGGGATTGAGGTCCTGAACAAACCATTTTGGATCTTTCCCTGAATAACTGATCACCGGTCACCCATTTTTAGACGTCTGAATTGCACTCCAGGGTTCTGTAAGCCTTCAGTGGGGAGTGGGTCTGGGTTCATTGGCACGAAAACCATTCTCTCCATTGTGCATGTAATTACCTATGAAAGTGATGGCAGGGATTCTGCACCCTTTTGAGAAGACACCACAGCTCTATGTGCTATAAAACTGGTGCAAGAAGAGAAGTAAATCTCCATCTTGATGACGGCCTGTACCACTGAAGCTGGGGATATAGATGGCGCTGAGAAAATGGAATCCTGTAGTCTTTGACAGTGTGGTTATTACCTGCTGTCAACTTCTGTGGTATTTGCACAAAAAAGTTGCTCATTACACTTCATGCAGATACTAATTTTGTCATCAAATATCACTTAGGAGAACATTAACAGTTTAGGAACTTTGATATTAAAATCGGCTAAAGTGACAGTTTCGACACATGCACAAGACACCGTAACCACATAGCTTTCTCATTCTGAGAAATCTGTGTGATTGCTTCAATCCCGGGGTAGAGCATTGGCGAGAGCAAGGGGATTCAACTAATAAGGCAGTGTCTGGGATTTGGAAGCCAGGGAGACAATAGCAGAATTGGAAATGGTTTACAAGGGCTCTGTGACTTTTCTCTTAGAGCAAAAATCCTCCTCTCAGCAATAGTTTTAATTTTTTACCTTATATCTTTTAAGAACTCAAATGTAAAAAATCTCATTTTTGTGAAGACTTTATTATTTGGCCAATATCACTGGCAAGGGAAAGATGTATTTTTGATGCGGTGTAGTGATGCAACAACTAGCATTTTTTACTGAGTGTTCACTAAGAAGCAGGCACTGTTCTGTGTGCTTTACACCTCCTGCCTAGTTAAATTGCCATAGCTACCAAGTGAGAAGAGAATATTATTATCCCTATTTTACAAATGTGAAAACTGAGGCATAGGTTAACCAAGTTAAAAAACTTGATTAAAGTCACACAGCTAACTAGACATATGGCTGTTGTGACCACTGCCTTTTGCCACTTCTATTTATAGCAACCAGTAACTGAGTACTTGCTCTTGAATCTCATGTTGGTATTTTTTCACAACAAATGAGGTAGAACGCATCATTTTATAGATAATGCAACTGAGGCTTATAGAAATTAAACAACTTGTCCATACTCACCCCTGTTAGTGTAACCTAATTTTCAACCTAATAATGGAATCTAAATTTCAGTGTATTGGAGAGTGTTTAGGTTTGTTCATTTCTCTGGATATGAAATTTTTGTTCTGGTCTCCAAGGATACTACATTTCTGAATCACCTCAGCATACACAGTCCTATGCACATAGAATGATTTTTTGGACCCTGGTAGAGAGTTTTCCAGTCTTTAGGATTAAAGACCTATATTTGGTACAAAAGAGACCTTGTCCCTATCTTGGTTTATCTCCATAATGAAAAAAATCTCATGCCCTGAAACTAATTGCATAGAATTGACGTGTGAAGTGCAATTTTTTATGTGCTTCATCTTCAACTTGTTTTCCAAGGGTTTAAATCTTTGTTTCAATAAGAAGATAAAAATAAATTTTGGTGTTAGATTGCTTATGTTAATGTCTTATCTTGATCACTGTAGAATTGGAAACTTTGCTTCCAGCAGAGATGCCTATAGGAAAGATTTGGTTGTATTTTTCAAGTGTATTTACAGCAATAATAATGTGCTTGGCTTTCATTTTTTAGCACTTTATGTTAATATCTTAATTAACCCTCACTGTACTCAAGGCATAGATATTGCATCCATTTTAATAAGGCACAGAAAGTGAGAAGCAATTGGGAGGTCATACAGTCAGAAATATAATTGCCAAAGGTCACATAATTAGTAAGGGACAGAACCACTGACACCATAGGCACTGCTTACTGGGCATCATTACAAATAATTACATCATTAAAATTAAAATGACATGAAGGGGCAACTCAAAGGATATGCTAGAAGTAGAAGCAGTGGATAGAAGATTAAGGAGTTTCTTGTCATATGAGGACATGATAAAATTAAAAATAAGGTGTGTGAGTGGGTGTGTGTTGTATGTGGAGAGAGAGATTGAGAGAGAGAGAGAGAGGGAGAGGGAAGAGGAGAGAAAGAGAGGGAAAGAGAGAGAATCTCTCTGGCTTGAAAAGACAAATGCTGAGAGAGGACATGAGCTATGGCAAAGGAGAGCTTTTAAAAGTACAAAATGTTGGGCGCCTGGGTGGCTCAGTGGGTTAAAGCCTCTGCCTTTGGCTCAGGTCATGATCTCAGGGTCCTGGGATAGAGCCCCGCATCGGGCTCTCTGCTCAGTGGGGAGCCTGCTTCCCTTCCTCTCTCTCTGCCTGCCTCTCTGCCTATTCTCTCTCCGTCAGATAAATAAATAAAATCTTAAAAAAAAAAGTACAAAATGTTGTTTGCTATATGGAATGACATGAAGTTTAAATCAAAATGTTGTTTGCCATAATGGAAAACCATGTGAAGCTCCCCTCCATCATTTACCAGCTGTGAACTTGGATTGGACAACTTTTCTAATTGGACTGGTAATTCTGTCCCCATAGTGTCACTGTTAGATGCTAATGAGAAAATGTGAATAAGACCTTGGAAATCTTTGATACTTCTAAGTTATGTTGTTCCACGTTAAAACAAAACAAAACAAGTTGGAAGGGCAGAGTAGTGGTTGTCAAATATTGAAGTGCTCTGATGTGAGAGAGGGATTAAATGTTCTTTTTGGTTACTGGTGAATAGGAACACATTTTAACTTAAGGACAAACCTGGTTTCAGTGAAGATTGACTAGAAGGGGACAGTTTTCCTTCAGAATGTGTGAGATTTCTGTTATTGGGGAGATTCAAATGCTTGTGGTCACTTGGATAGTATAAAGGAGATTTGAGTGTAGATCAGCACAAATTCAGGTAAACTATAAAGTTACTTATAATCATTAGGGTCTATGGGAATAACAAAAGTTAGTACCAGGATAAAGTGAACTTCTCTACTGATTTACCTATTTCTAGGCCAAGGACTGCCTTCTTTAAGGCAAATTTGTGACAAATAAAAGAAAATCTCATTTTATATAACAAGTGGTTTGCTGAAGGAATTATGTCTTATGGTACATGCTTTTGGAAGCCTCTGGGATCACTTATAAAAGTGTTATCTTCTGATACAAGTGAAAAATATGAATTACTTTAAAAAATTTCTTAACAAAAGCTTGGAAAATATTATATTGGAATTGCATGTTTATTTGCATGTCTACCTATCTAAGGCAGGTGTCTGTAAACTCTTCCTGTAATGGGGCAGAGAGTAAATATTTCAGAATTTGTGGGTGTTTTCTATGTCAACTGCACAGTTTTGCTGTTGCAGGTCTAAGGCATCTATAGACAATAAGAAAATGAATAAGCATGGTTATCTTCCAATAAAATTTTAAGATAATAGCCTAAAGGCAATAGCTTGGTAGTCTTAGTTCTAGAGTCTTGAGCTCTATGAGGGCAATCTTCTGCCAGGGTTCTCAGCTGCAAGCAACAGTAATCATCTGTGCATCATTTAAAAAGAAAATGAATTTATAAAGGCATATTTTGGCAATTTTAAGAATTTCTAAGAGGCTAGAGAACTAGGTTTAAATGCCACAGACAAGAAAAATCGCCACAGTCATGCTTCATAACAGTTTCTTTTCATATGATATCACAAGATATCTCTTGTCCCAGGCACCTAAAGGTGTTTCCAGGACTGGAACCATCACTGTCCCTGAATATTGGAGAGTACTCTCTTTTACTATTCTTATCAGCTTCACCAGAATAGAATTGATAATGGCCCCATTTAATTGCCCCATCAGCTTTGCAATCCAGTGCCAGTGTAGATGACTTTGATCGGCAGAACCAGGTCAAATGCCTGCATGCTAGCTGCAATAAAGCCTGGGGTATGAGTATCCAGCATTTTAATCTTACATGGTTGATATATGAAATGGAGAATTCACTAAACATAAGAAGGAGGTTCAGTTTCTGAGTAGTAAAATATATCTACAAATACCCACTATAAGAAAGACTGAGTTTTCTTCATATTTGTTTCTGCAGTGCCAGCATGTTGTCCAGTCTATAAGAGATTGACCAGAATGATATATTTAATAAACAAGAAATAGAAAGTAGAAGAACTACTAAAACAGGATTAACTTTAAAGGTAATGCCACAATAATTATTTTCTTCCCCCAGTCTGTGCCAGAGAGGGATAGGAAATGTCCCTAACTTGACAAGACAATGGCCTTCTTATTTATTCATTAATTCACTCATTAGTTGACTATTTGTGAATGTTCCTCTGTGTCAGCAACATGATAGGTAGAGGAGACAATGATTAAAAACAGAAGTAGGGCCTGCCCTGATGGAGTTCCTCATCTGGGTGAGGAGAAGGACATTAGTAAAAGAGGAGTAATGTAAATTCCAAGTTACTTAGCTGCTACAAATATTATCTAGAATATGTAAAGAAGTTTTACAACTTGACAACAAAAATACAAACTACCCAATTAAAAAAAATGAGCAAAGGACTTAGACATTTCTCCAAAAAGGATATGCAAATGGCCATCTGCATATGAAAAGATGCTTAATGTCATTAGTCATTAAGGAAATGCAACTCAAAACCACTGTGAGGTACAACTTCATATCCATTAGAATGGCAATAAAAATAATAGTAATGAAAATACCGTGTTGGCAAGATATGAAAAAATTGGAAACTTTGTTTATCACTAGTACAAATGTAAAAGGATCAATAGTCATTCAAAACCATTGGCAATTTCTCAAAAAGTTAAACATAGACTTACCATATGACCTAGCCATTCCACTCATAGATACATATCCAAAGAACTGAAAAGAAGTACTCAAATGAATATAAGTATATGGATGTTCATGGCAGCACTGTTGGTAATAGTCAAAAAGTGAAGCCCTTGGAAGCTAAATGTCAATCAACAGATGAATGGATAAACAAATTGTGGTATTATGCAGTATAGAATATTCTTCATCCAGAAGAAACTAAGTATTAATGCATGCTACAACATAGATAAACCTCAAAGACATTATGTTAAATGAAAGGAGCCAGGGACAAAAAGTCACAGATTTTATTAACATCCTAACCTAACATCAAAAGGAGCTAGAAAAATAAGAAAAAATAAAACCCAAAGCAGTAGAAGGAAGGAAACAATAAAGATTAGAGCGGAAATAAATAAAATAGAAACTAAAAAATGATAGAACTGATCAATGAAACCAGGAGCTGGTTCTTTGAAAAGATCAACAAAATTCATAAATCTTTAGCCAGACTCATGAGAGAGAGAGAAAAAAAGAGAGAGAGAAATGAGTGGGGAATCAAATAAACAAGACAGAAATGAGAGAAGAGAAATAAAAACTGACATCACAGAAATACAAAGGATTATAAGAGAATAACAAGACAACAAATAGGACAACCTGGAAGAAATGGATAAATTCCTAGAAATATATAACCTTCCAAAATTTCTGTAGGAAGAAATAGAAAATTTGAGCGCACTGATTATCAACAATGAAATTGAATTAGTAATCAAAAAACTCCCAACAGTGGCACCTGGCTGACTCTTGATTTCAGTGTTGTAGTTTTGAGCCCCATGTTGGGTGTAGAGATTACTTAAAATTAAAATCTTAAAAAAAAAAAAAATCCAAACAAACAAAGAAACAACTCCCAACAAACAAAAGTGCAGAACCAGATGGCTTCACAGGTGAATTCTACCAAATAAAGAGCTAATAGCTATTCTTTTCATACTGTTCCAAAAAGTAGAAGAGGAAACAAAGCTTTCAAAATCATTCTATGAAGCTAACATTACCTTGATACCAAAATCAGATAAAGGCACTACCAAAAAAAAAAAAAAAAAAAAAAGAACTGTAGGTCAATATCTCTGATGAACATAAATGCAAAAATCCTCAACAAAATATTACTAAGCCAAATCCAGCCATACATGAAAAAGTAATTAATTATGATCAAGTGGAATTTATTTCTGGGATGCAAAGGTCGTTCAGTATTCACAAATCAATCAATGTGATATGTCACATCAACAAGAGAAAGGATAAAAACCTTATGATTTCAATAGATGCAGAAGAAGCATTTGACAAATTACAAAAGTCACTCATGATAAAACCCTCAACAAAGTTGGTTTTGAGGGAACATACCTCAACATAATAAAAGCTATTACAAAAAACCCACAGCTAACATCATACTCAATGGTGAGAAATTGAGACCTTTTCCGTTAAGATCAGGAACAAGACAAGGATATCTACTTTCACCTCTTTAATTCAACATAGTACTGGAAGTCCTAGTCGCGGCAAATCAGACAACAAAAAGAAAGAAAAGACATCTGAATTGTTAAGGAAGAAGTGAAAATTTCACTATTTGCAGATGACATACTTATATAGAAACCAGGAAGGACTCTACCAAAAAAACTATTAGAACTGATAAATGAATTCAGTAAGATCTCAAGTGACAAAATTAATGTACAGAAATATGCTGCATTTCTCTATCCTAATAATGAAGCAGTAGAAGGAGAAGTTAAGAAAATAGTCCCATTGGGGCGCCTGGGTGGCTCAGTGGGTTAAAGCCTCTGCCTTCGGCTCAGGTCATGATCCTAGGGTCCTGGTATCGAGCCCCGTGTTGGGCTCTCTGCTCCACGGAGAGCCTGCTTCCTCCTCTCTCTCTGCCTGCCTCTCTGCCTACTTGTGATCTCTGTCTGTCAAATAAATGAATAAAATCTTAAAAAAAAAAAGAAAATAGTCCCATTTATAATTGCACCAAAAATAATAAAATACCTAGGAATAAACTTAACCAAGGAAATGAAAGATCTGTATTCTGAAAACTATAACCACTGATCAAAGAAATTAAAGACAACACAAAGAAATGGAAAGATTCTCAATGTGAGTGAATTGGGAGAACAAATACTGTTAAAATGTCCATGCTAAGCAAAAGAATCTGCAGATTTAATTCAATCTCTATCAAAATACCAATAGCTTTTTTCACAGGACAAAGAATCCTAAAATTTGTATGGAACCACAAAAGACCCTGAATAGCCAAAGCAATGTTGAGAAAGAAGAATAAAACTTGAGGTATCACAATCCCAGATTTCAAAATAAATTACAAAGCTGTCATGAACAAAACAGTATGGTACTGGCACAAAAAATAGACACATAGATCAATCGATCAGAATAGAAAACTCAGAAATAAACCCACAACTCTATGGTCAATTCATCTTCAACAAAGCAGGAAAGAATATCTAATGAAAAAAAGATAGTCTATTTAACAAAGGGCAATGGGAAAACTGTAACAGTAACATGCAAAAGAAACTAGACCACTTTATGATACCATACAGAGAAATAAATTTAAAATGGTTTAAAGACCTAAATGTGAGACCTGCAACTATTAAAAAACCTAGAGGAGAGCACAGGCAATAACCTCTTTGACATCAACCATAGCGACTTCTTTCTAGAAGTGTCTCCTGAAGCAAGAGAAACAAAAGCAAAAATAAACTACTGGGACTCCATGAAAATAAAAACTTCTGCACAGCAAAGGACACAATCAATAAAACTAAAAGACATGCTACGGATTGGGAGAAGATATTTGCAAATGATATATCTGATAAAGGGTTAGGATCCAAAATCTATAAAAAGTTTATAAAATTTAACACCCAAAAAACAAACAATTCAATTAAAATTGGGCTGAAGATATGAACAGACATTCTCTAAAAAAAAACCACACAGATGGCCAACAAATAACATGAGAAGTTGTTCATCATCACTTACCATCAGGGAAATGCAAATCAAAACTACAATGAGGTATCACCTCATGCCTGTCAGAGTGGTTCAAGTCAACAACATAAGAAAGAAAAGGTATTCACAAGGATGTAGAGGAAAAGGAACCCTCAGGCACTATTGGTGGGAATGTAAACTGGTAAAGATACTGTAGAAAGCACTATGGAGGTTCCTCAAAAAGTTAAATATACTCCTATGCTATGTATGATCCAGAAATCACACTATTGGGTATTTAGGTATTTACCCAAAGAATACAAAGACACTTATTCAAAGATATACATGTGCTCTTACATTTACAGCAGCATTATTTACAATACATAAGGTATGGAAGGAGCCTGTGTCCATTGATTGATGAATAGGTAAAGATGTCATATTTTATATATATATATATATATACATATATGTATATATGTATATATATACACACACACGTGTATATATATTTTATTTATCTATATATATACACACACATGTGTTTATTTTATTTATATATATATATATATATATAGTTGAGCTACTACAGGACATAAAAGTATGTCACTTTTCTTGTCTTGTATATGTATATATATACATATGTATAAATGCATATATATTATATATATGATATATAGTATATAGTGCATGTATATATATACTATATATATATATATACACACACATACACACACACATATACATGAAATGGAATATTATTCAGCCATAAAAAAGAACGAAATCTTGCCATTTGCAATGACATGGATGTGATAAGAGTGTATAATGCTAAGTGAAATAAGTCAGAGAAAGACAAATACCATATAATTTTACTTATATGTATAATTTAAGAAGCCAAACAAATAAACGGGGGAAAAAGATAAACCAAGAAACAGACTCTTAACTATAGAGAACAAACTGATGGTTACCAGAGTGGAGATGGATAGAGGAAGGGTGAAATAGATGAAGAGGACACTTATCATGACAAACACTGAGGAATGTACAGAGCTGTTGATTCACTATACTGTACATCTGAAACTAATATAACACTGTATGTTAATTATACTAGAAATTTTGACAAAGTTATATGATTCCATTTATGTGCAGTATCCAGAATACATGAGATGAGTCCATGGGTGACAGAAAGCAGGTTGGTGGTTCCCAGCAGCTAGGAGGAGGAGAGAATGGGGATTAAGTATGGGGTGTAATGAGTATTGGGCTTTTTGGAGTAATGAAGTTGTTTTGGAATTTAATGTGGGTGGTAGTTGCACAGTACTGTGAATGTCCTAATGACACTGATTATGTTATGTGAATTTTACCTCAATGAACAGCCAAGAAAATAAAAAGATAGAGGGGGTGTGGAGACTATCTAGGGGGCTGTTGGACTAGTTCAGGCCAGGGATTAGACTGTGGAGATGTAGAATGAGAAAAGCAAATCTCAATGATAAACTGAAGCTAGGGTTGATGTCAGAGGAAGAGGAGGAGGACATTTACCTGTGGGCTTTGATGTTCATGGCCAACTTAATGCTACAGAAGGATATTAGGGGGAATTCAGCCAGATCAGAGTTCCCTTCAAACTCATTATCTGACCCTTTATTTATTTATTTATTTATTTATTTATTTATTTATTTATTTCTCTAAAGATTTTATTTATTTATTTGACAGAGAGAAATCACAAGCAGGCAGAGAGGCAGGCAGAGAGAGAGGAGGAAGCAGGCTCCCTGCCGAGCAGAAAGCCCGATGCGGGGACCGAACCCAGGACCTGGGATCATGACCTGAGCCGAAGGCAGCGGCTTAACCCACTGAGCCACCCAGGCGCCCCTATCTGACCCTTTTTTTTTTTTTTTTAATATATATATATTTTTTAAGATTTTATTTATTTATTTGACAGAGAGAGACATCACAAGTAGGCAGAGAGGCAGGCAGAGAGAGAGGAGGAAGCAGACTCCCTGCTGAACAGAGAGCCCGATGCGGGGCTCGATCCCAGGACCCTGAGATCATGACCCGAACCGAAGGCAGAGGCTTAACCCACTGAGCCACCCAGGCGCCCCTATCTGACCCTTTTTAAAATGGACTTACGGACTCATAAAACCAGTTCTGGTTAAGGCCGTTTATTCCTTTCTAATAAAACTTGAAGCTTTCATTTGATCCAGTAAAATTCTTAATACCATCTTCTTATCTCTCTTTAAAAAGCCATTTTTATGTGTTCTAAGCATAATAATTATCTACTTGACAAATGTATTCCTAATTACACAATTACTTTATTACACAGGATCAACTTATAAATGCCTGAAGTCTGAGATCAGTCTGGGAAAGAAATTATTTTATCCAATGTATAATGTAATTTCCTCTCAAATAATTATTTAAGGGTTGTGGGAGAAAAGGATTTGGGCTGGAAATCTCTCATGTATAATTGCAGAACTGCTGTGTCTGATGGAAATCAGGTATAATGATGAAGTGAGGCAGGATTTTTTAGAAATCCTTGCTGGGTCATTGTTTGCTATGAAGTACGTGCATCTACATATGTGTATGGGTTTACATGTGTGCACGAGTGTGCATATGTATGTGCATGTGCATTGGTGTATGTGTGTTTAATGCAGTAAGAGAAAGTGTCTTTGCCATGAAGTAGTCTCATTACACCAAGTGGCAAGGAGTTGAAAATGAATGTCTGTCCATGTGGCATGAATGCCATCCTTTCCCAACCTCTGAAATTCATCTCCTTGTCTTTATACCAGCAGCTATAACCCCTACATATTAAAGGCAAATAGAGAAAGGTGATATAGGACACTTTGATCAGCTATTAAAAACTCAAAAGGAGTTAATCATCAGACCTTTTATATCCTCCAACAGCCGAGGATGAATTATAAGAGCAATAGGAGTTTTGACGGAAAGTACGTTGAAATCATAAACTGGGAGACTAAAGCGCTTCTGGGGACCTTGATGGACCAATTTAGTCTGATGGTTGGGGGACCAGTAATCAAGGACCAATTTTTTTAATTTGACAGTTTTGCAGAGGACATTATTGACTTTTAATGAGTTTTGTTTATATGGAAATGTTTCTACAAGGCTTATCATGGCTCCACCAGTTGCCACAGAAGTTGGTTGTTCTCTGGCTCAGAAATGTGACCAAATCCTGGACCATTTTATTAAAAACTCTCAAGTTCTGATCATTCCCTTGATGACACTGGAGTACTCAGTAGAAGCCCCATGATTACCCTCAGGCTGCTTAGATAGACACTGCTCTCAACTGTTCCAGTATATATGTATCCCCTAAATTTTCTCTCTCTCTCTCTGTCTCCCTTCCATACTCTCTCTTCCTCTCTTACCTACTTCATATGAAAATGTAAATATGCCAAAATGTCATCTTTTTTCTTTGTCTCTTATTTTTTCAGACTCAATGTGATTTTCTATGGAAATTCGTGTGTGTGTGTGTGTGTGTATGTGTGTGTGTGTGTGTGTGTGTGTATTTAGGAGAGAGAGAGAGAAAGAAAGAATCTCCACACATGTGTAAGAAAAACCAAGTTCCAAATTCTGGGAGGAGGGGGAAGGTGGGAACCCACTCTGGTTACAAACTGGTCAATGTTGACCTCCTTAATGGAGAGGAATGTGGCAGTATTCAGTGGGTCACTGACTCTCTTCCCAGTTTTTTAGTGGAAGAGAAAATAAGACTAGTGGCTACCTGATATAGGCAGAAGTGGTGTCGATGGGGCAGAAGGGGCTGGGTCCTAGCTCTAGTCCTTATGCTAACTCTCTATATGACCTTGGGTGTCATTTGATCACTACACCATACTGAACTCATATTTAAAGAAGCGGTTAAGTGTAGATGAAAAATTATATCATCTAATTAGAAACAAACACACAGATAATGGTTACCCTGGGACAGGAATGGGATAACTGGAAGGGCACAGGAGAGCTGTCATGTTTCTGGCAATATTCCATTTCTTTCTTTCTTTTTTTTTTTAAATTAACATATAATGTATTATTTGCCCCAGGGTACAGGCCTGTGAATCGGCAGACCTACACACTTCATAGCACTTACCATAACACATGCCCTCTCCAGTGTCCATATAACCCAACCACCCTCTCCATACCTCCCTCCCCTCGGCAACCCTTAGTTTGTTTTGTGAGATTAAGAGTCTCTTATGGTTTGTCTACCTCCTGATCCCATCTTGTTTCATTTTTTTCCTTTCCTACCCTCTAAACCCCCCACTTTGCCTCTCAAATTCCTCATATCAGGGAAATCATATTATATTTGTCTTTCTTTGATTGACTTATTTCGCTCAGCACAATACCCTCTAGTTCTATCCACATCGTTGCAAATGGCAAGATTTCATTTCTTTTGATGACTGCATAGTATTCCATTGTGTGTGTGTGTGTGTGTGTGTGTGTGTGTGTGTGTGTCTGTGTCTGTGTGTGTGTGTGTGTACACACACACATACAAACCTACCACATCTTCTTTATCCATTCATTTGTTGATGGACATCTAGGTTCTTTCCCTAGTTTGGGTATTATGGACATTGCTGCTATAAACATTCGTTTGCATGTGCCCCTTCAGATCACTATGTTTGTGTCTTTAGGGTAAATACCCAGTAGTGTGATTGCTGGGTCATAGGGTAGCTCTATTTTCAACTTTTTGAGGAACCTCCTGCTATTTTCCAGAGTGGCTGCACCAACTTGAATTCCCACCAACAGTGTGGGAGGGTTCCCCTTTCTCTGCATCCTTGCTAGCATCTGTCATTTCCTGACTTGTTAATCTTAGCCATTCTGACTGGTGTGAGGTGGTATCTCATTGTGGTTTTGATCTGTATTTCCCTGATGCCTAGTGATGTGGAGCACTTTTCCATGTGTCTGTTGGCTATCTGGATGTCTTCTTTGCAGAAATGTCTGTTCACATCCTATGCCTATTTCTTGATTGGATTCTTTGTTCTTTGGGTGTTGAGTTTGGTAAGTTCTTTATAGATTTTGGATACTAGCCCTTTATCTGATATGTCATTTGCAAATATCTTCTCCCATTCTGTTGGTTGTCTTTTGGTTTTGTTGACTGTTTCCTTTGCTATACAACAGCTTTTGATCTTGATGAAGTCCCAGTAGTTCATTTTTGCCCTTGCTTCCCTTGCCTTTGGCAGTTTTTCTAGGAAGAAGTTGCTGTGGCTGAGGACGAAGAGGTTGTTGCCTGTGTTCTCCCCAAGGAATTTGATGGATTCCTTTCTCACATTCAGGTCTTTCATCCATTTTGAGTCCTTTTTTGTGTGTGGTATAAGGAAACGGTCCAGTTTTATTCTTCTGCATGTGGCTGTCCAATTTTCCCAACACCATTTGTTGAAGAGACTGTCTTTCATTGGACATTCTTTCCTGCTTTGTCAAAGATTAGTTGACCATAGAGTTGAGGGTCCATTTCTGGGCTCTCTATTCTGTTGCATTGTTCTATATGTCTGTTTATGAGTCAGTACCATACTGTCTTGATGGTTACAGCTTTGTAATAGAGCTTGAAGTCTGGAATTGTGATGCCACCAACTTTGGCTTTCTTTTTCAATATTCCTCTGGCTATTTGAGGTCTTTTCTGGTTCCATATAAATTTTAGGATTATTTGTTCCATTTCTTTGGAAAAAAAAATGGATGGGATTTTGATAGGGATTGCATTCAATGTGTAGATTTCTTTAGGTAGCATAGACATTTTCACAATATTTCTTCTAATACATGAGCACGGAATATTTTTCTATTTCTTTGTGTCTTCCTTAGTTTCTTTAATGAATTCTTTATAGTTTTCTGAGTACAGATTCTTTGCCTCTTTGGTTAGGTTTATTCCTAGGTATCTTATAGTTTTGGGTGCAATTATAAATGGGATCAATTCATTAATTTCCCTTTCTTCTGTCTTGTTGGTGTATAGAAATGAAGCTGATTTCTGTGCATTGATTTTACCTCCTGACACTTTACTGAATTCCTGTACAAGTTCTAGCAGTTTTGGAGTGGAATATTTTGGGTTTTCTACATAAAGTATCATATCATCTGCAAAGAGTGAGAGTTTGACTTCTTCTTTGCCAGTTTGGATGCCTTTAATTGTTTTTGTTGTCTGATTGCTGAGGCTAGGACTTCTAATACTATGTTGAATAGCAGTAGTGATAATGGACATCCTTATTGTGTTCCTGACCATAGTGGAAAAGCTCTCAGTTTTTCTCAATTGAGAATGATATTTGTGGTGGGTTTTTTCTAGATGGCTTTGATGATATTGAGGTATGTACCCTCCATCCCTACACTCTGAAGAGTTTTGATCAAGAAAGGATGCTGTACATTTTCAAATGCTTTTTCAGCATCTATTAAGAGTGTCACATAGTTCTTGTCCTTTCTTTTATTAATGTATTGTATCACATTGAATGATTTGTGGATGTTGAACTAACCTTGCAGCCCAGGAATAAATCCCACTTGGTTGTGGTGAATAATCATTTTAATGTACTGTTGGATCCTATTGTCTAGTATTTGGTGAAAATTTTCACATCTTTGTTCATCAAGAATATTGGTCTGCAATTCTATTTTTTGATGGGGTCTTTATCAGGTTTTGGGATCAAGGTAATGCTGGCCCCACAAAATGAGGTTGGAAGTTTTCCTTCCATTTCTATTTTTTGGAACAGTTTCAGGAGAGTAAGTGTTAATTCTCCTTTAAATGTTTGGTGGAATTCCCCTGGGAAGCCATCTGGCCCTGGTATCTTGTTTGTTGGGTGATTTTTGATTACTGCTTCAATCTCCTTACTGATTATGGGTCTGTTCAGGTTTTCTACTTCTTCTGGTTCAGTTGTGGTAGTTGATATGTCTTTAGGAATGCATCCATTTCTTCCAGATTGTCAAATTTGCTGGTGAAGAGTTGCTCATAATATGCTCTTATAATTGTTTATATTTCTTTGGTGTTGGTTGTGATCTCTCCTCTTTCATTCATGATTTTATTTATTCGGGTCCTTTCTCTTTTCTTTTTGATAAGTATGGCCAGGGATTTATCAATATTATTAATTCTTTCAAAGAACCAGCTCCTAGTTTTTTTTTTTTTAAATTTTATTTTTTATAAACATATAATATATTTTTATCCCCAGGGGTACAGGTCTGTGAATCGCCAGGTTTACACACTTTACAGCACTCACCATAGCGCATACCCTCCCCAATGTCCATAGTCCCACCCCCCCTCCCAACCCCCCTCCCCCCATCAACCCTCAGTTTGTTTTGTGAGATTAAGAGTCACTTATGGTTTGTCTCCCTCCCAATTCCATCTTGTTTCATTTATTCTTCTCCTACCCCCTTAATCCCCCATGTTGCATCTCCTCTCCCTCATATCAGGGAGATCATATGATAGTTGTCTTTCTCCGATAGACTTATTTCGCTAAGCATGATACCCTCTAGTTCCATCCACGTCGTCGCAAATGGCAAGATTTCATTTCTTTTGATGGCTGCATAGTATTCCATTGTGTATATATACCACATCTTCTTTATCCATTCATCTGTTGATGGACATCTAGATTCTTTCCGTAGTTTGGCTATTGTAGACATTGCTGCTATAAACATTCATGCCCCTTCGGATCACTACGTTTGTATCTTTAGGGTAAATACCCAGCAGTGCAATTGCTGGGTCATAGGGTAGTTCTATTTTCAACATTTTGAGGAACCTCCATGCTGTTTTCCAGAGTGGTTGCACCAGCTTGCATTCCCACCAACAGTGTAGGAGGGTTCCCCTTTCTCCGCATCCTCGCCAGCATCTGTCATTTCCTGACTTGTTCATTTTAGCCATTCTGACTGGTGTGAGGTGATATCTCATTGTGGTTTTGATTTGTATTTCCCTGATGCCGAGTGATATGGAGCACTTTTTCATGTGTCTGTTGGCCATCTGGATGTCTTTGCAGAAATGTCTGTTGTTGTCTTCTGCCCATTTCCTGATTGGATTATTTGTTCTTTGGGTGTTGAGTTTGCTAAGTTCTTTATAGGTTTTGGACACTAGCCCTTTATCTGATATGTCATTTGCAAATATCTTCTCCCATTCTGTCAGTTGTCTTTTGGTTTTGTTCACTGTTTCCTTTGCTGTGCAAAAGCTTTTGATCTTGAAGAAATCCCAATAGTTCATTTTTGCCCTTGCTTTCCTTGCCTTTGGCGATGTTCCTAGGAAGATGTTGCTGCGGCTGAGGTCGAAGAGGTTGCTGCCTGTGTTCTCCTCGAGGATTTTGATGGATTCCTGTCTCACATTGAGGTCTTTTATCCATTTTGAGTCTATTTTCATGTGTGGTGTAAGGAAATGATCCAATTTCATTTTTCTGCATGTGGCTGTCCAATTTTCCCAACACCGTTTATTGAAGAGGCTGTCTTTTTTCCATTGGACATTCTTTCCTGCTTTGTCGAAGATGAGTTGACCATAGAGTTGAGGGTCCATTTCTGGGCTCTCTATTCTGTTCCATTGATCTATGTGTCTGTTTTTGTGCCAGTACCATGCTGTCTTGATGATGACAGCTTTGTAATAGAGCTTGAAGTCCGGAATTGTGATGCCACCAACTTTGGCTTTCTTTTTCAATATTCCTTTGGCTATTCGAGGTCTTTTCTGGTTCCATATGAATTTTAGGATTATTTGTTCCATTTCTTTGAAAAAAATGGATGGTACTTTGATAGGAATTGCATTAAATGTGTAGATTGCTTTAGGTAGCATAGACATTTTCACAATATTTATTCTTCCAATCCAGGAGCATTGAACATTTTTCCATTTCTTTGTGTCTTCCTCAATTTCTTTCATGAGTACTTTATAGTTTTCTGTGTATAGATTCTTAGTCTCTTTGGTTAGGTTTATTCCTAGGTATCTTATAGTTTTGGGTGCAATTGTAAATGGGATTGACTCCTTAATTTCTCTTTCTTCTGTCTTGTTGTTGGTGTAGAGAAATGCAACTGATTTTTGTGCATTGATTTTATATCCTGACACTTTACTGAATTCCTGTACAAGTTCTAGCAGGTTTGGAGTGGAGTCTTTTGGGTTTTCCACATATAGTATCATATCATCTGCGAAGAGTGATAGTTTGACTTCTTCTTTGCCTATTTGGATGCCTTTAATTTCCTTTTGTTGTCTGATTGCTGAGGCTAGGACTTCTAGTACTATGTTGAATAGCAGTGGTGATAACGGACATCCCTGCTGTGTTCCTGACCTTAGCGGAAAAGCTTTCAGTTTTTCTCCATTGAGAATGATATTTGCGGTGGGTTTTTCATAGATGGCTTTGATAATATTGAGGTATGTGCCCTCTATCCCTACACTTTGAAGAATTTTGATCAGGAAGGGATGCTGTACTTTGTCAAATGCTTTTTCAGCATCTATAGAGAGTATCATATGGTTCTTGTTCTTTCTTTTATTAATGTGTTGTATCACATTGATTGATTTGCGGATGTTGAACCAACCTTGCAGCTCTAGAATAAATCTCACTTGGTCGTGGTGAATAATCCTTTAAATGTACTGTTGAATCCTATTGGCTAGTATTTTGGCAAGAATTTTTGCATCTGTGTTCATCAGGGATATTGGTCTGTAGTTCTCTTTTTTGATGGGATCCTTGTCTGGTTTTGGGATCAAGGTGATGCTGGCCTCATAAAATGAGTCTGGAAGTTTTCCTTCCATTTCTATTTTTTGGAACAGTTTCAGGAGAATGGGAATTAGTTCCTCTTTAAATGTTTGGTAGAATTCCCCCGGGAAGCCGTCTGGCCCTGGGCTTTTATTTGTTTGGAGATTTTTGATGACTGTTTCAATCTCCTTACTGGTTCATGGGTCTGTTCAGGCTTTCTATTTCTTCCTGGTTCAGTTGTGGTAGTTTATATGTCTCTAGGAATGCATCCATTTCTTCCAGATTGTCAGATTTGTTGGCGTAGAGTTGCTCATAGTATGTTCTTCTAATTGTCTGTATTTCTTTGGTGTTAGTTGCGATCTCTCCTCTTTCATTCATGATTTTATTTATTTGGGTCCTTTCTCTTTTCTTTTTGATAAATCTGGCCAGGGGTTTATCAATCTTATTAATTCTTTCAAAGAACCAGCTCCTAGTTTCATTGATTTGTTCTATTGTTTTTTTGGTTTCTATTTCATTGATTTCTGCTCTGATCTTTATGATTTCTCTTCTTCTGCTGGGTTTAGGGTTTCTTTCTTGTTCTTTCTCCAGCTCTTTTAGGTGTAGGGTTAAGTTGTGTACCTGAGACCTTTCTTGTTTCTTGAGAAAGGCTTGTACCACTATATATTTTCCTCTCAGGACTGCCTTTGTTGTGTCCCACAGATTTTGAACCATTGTGTTTTCATTATCATTTGTTTCCATGAATTTTTTAAATTCTTCTTTAATTTCCTGGTTGACCCATTCATTGTTTTAGAAGGATGCTGTTTAGTCTCCATGTATTTGGGTTCTTTCCAAATTTCCTCTTGTGATTGAGTTCTAGCTTCAGAGCATTGTGGTCTGAAAATATGCGGGAATGATCCCAATCTTTTGATACCAGTTGAGACCTGATTTAGGACCAAGGATGTGATCTATTCTGGAGAATGTTCCATGTGCACTAGAGAAGAATGTGTATTTTGTTGCTTTGGGATGGAATGTTCTGAATATCTCTGTGATGTTCATCTGGTCCAGTGTGTCATTTAAGGCCTTTATTTCCTTGAAGATCTTTTGCGTGGATGATCTGTGCATTTCAGTGAGAGGAGTGTTAAAGTCCCCTACTATTATTGTATTATTGTTGATGTGTTTCTTTGATTTTGTTATTAATTAGTTTATATAGTTGGCTGCTCCCACGTTAGGGGCATAGATATTTAAAATTGTTCGATCTTCTTTTTGGACAGATCCTTTGAGTATGATGTAGTGTCCTTCCTCATCTCTTATTATAGTCTTTGGCCTAAAATCTAATTGATCTGATATAAGGATTGCCACTCTTCCTTTCTTCTGATGTCCATTAGCATGGTAAATTCTTTTCCATCCCGTCACTTTAAATCTCGAGGTGTCTTCGGGTTTAAAATGAGTTTCTTGTAGGCTACATATAGATGGTTTTTTTTTTTTTTCCCATTCTGATACCCTGTGTCTTTTGATTGGGGCATTTAGCCCATTAGCATTCATGGTAACTAATCAGAGATATGAATTTAGTGCCATTGTATTGCCTGTAAGGTGACTGTTATTGCATATTGTCTCTGTTTCTTTCTGATCTACTACTTTTAGGGTCTCTTTTTGCTTAGAGGACCCCTTTCAATATTTCCTGTAGAGCTGGTTTGGTGTTTGCAAATTCTTTCAGTTTTTGTTTGTCCTGGAAGATTTTAATCTCTCCTTCTATTTTCAATGATAGCCTAGCTGGATATAGTATTCTTGGCTGCATGTTTTTCTCATTTAGTGCTCTGAAAATATCATGCCAGCTCTTTCTGGCCTGCCAGGTCTCTGTGGATAAGTCTGCTGCCAATCTAATATTTTTACCATTGTACGTTACAGACTTCTTTTCCCGGGCTGCTTTCAGGATCTTCTCTTTGTCACTAAGACTTGTAAATTTGACTATTAGGTGACGGGGTGTGGACCTATTCTTATTGATTTTGAGGGGGGTTCTCTGAACCTCCTGGATTTTGATGCTTGCTCCCTTTGCCATATTGGGGAAATTCTCTCCAATAATTCTCTCCAATATACCTTCTGCTCCCCTCTCTGTTTCCTCTTCTTCTGGAATCCCAATTATTCTAATGTTGTTTCGTCTTATGGTGTCACTTATCTCTCGAATTCTCCCCTCGTGGTCCAGTAGCTGTTTGTCCCTCTTTTGCTCAGCTTCTTTATTCTCTGTCATTGGTCTTCTATATCGCTAATTCTTTCTTTTGCCTCATTTATCCTAGCAGTGAGAGCCTCCCATTTTTGACTGCACCTCATTAATAGCTTTTTTGATTTCAACTTGGTTAGATTTTAGTTCTTTTATTTCTCCAGAAAGGGCTTTTATATCTCCCGAGAGGGTTTCTCTAATATCTTCCATGCCTTTTTCGAGCTCGGCTAGAACCTTGAGAATCGTCATTCTGAACTCTAGATCTGACATATTACCAATGTCTGTATTGATTAGGTCCCTAGCCTTTGGTACTGCCTCTTGTTCTTTTTTTTGTGGTGAATTTTTCCGCCTTGTCATTTTGTCCAGATAAGAGTTTATGAAGGAGCAAGTAAAATACTAAAAGGGTGGCACCAACCCCAGGAAAATATGCTTTAGCCAAATCAGAAGAGATCCCAAATTGTGAGGGGGGAGAAAGGGGATAAAAAGAGGTTCAGAAAGAAAAAAAAGAAAAAAAAAACAAAAAATGAAAACCAATAAAGAAAAAATATAAAAAGGAAATATATATATATATATATATATATATATATATATATATATTAGATAAACTAGTTAAAAAACATTAAAAAAGAAAAGGGTAAAAGTTAAAAAAATTTAGCAGAAGAAGAGAAAAAAAAATTGAAAAAGAAAAAAAAAATAAATTGACTGCAAGGCTAAAGAATCATGGGGAGAAAGCCATGAGTTCTGTGCTTTGCTTTCTCCTCCTCTGGAATTCTGCTGCTCTCCTTGGTATTGAAACTGCTCTCCTAGGTAGGTGAACTTGGTCCTGGCTGGGTTTCTTGTTGATCTTCTTGGGGAGGGGCCTGTTGTAGTGATTCTCAAGTGTCTTAGCCCCAGGTGGAATTGCACCGCCTTTACCACAGGCTGGGCTGAGTAATCCGCTTGGGTTTGCTTTCGGGAGCTTTTGTTCCCTGAGAACTTTCCATAGAGTTCCGGAGGACGGGAATGAAGATCGCGGAGGAGCCGAGAGCCCAGGGCCCCACTCCTCAGTGTGCCCTCAGAGAACAGCGCCCAATTACTCCCGTCACCCTGCCTCAGGCCGCGCTCCGAGCTGACCGAGCCTGCAACCGGTTCAAGGTAACCCCGAGTTGTGAGCTTACTCCTCAGCTCTGTCTCTGTAGCCGGCTTCTCCGTTTTAATACCTCTAAGTTCTGTGACACTCAGACACCCCCGATCCTTCTGTGACCCTGCAGGACCTGAGGCCACGCTGACCCCGTGTGGGCTTCACCCCGGTTAAGCCTCTGGAGCGATGTCCCTCAGCGGAACAGACTTTTAAAAGTCCTGATTTTGTATTCCGTTGCTCCGCCACTTGCCGGGAGCCGGTCCCTCTCTGGCAGTCTATCTTTCCCGTCGCTTTGGATTCACTTCTCCCCCAGCCCTACCTTTCAGAAAGTGGTTGATTTTCTGTTTCTAGAATTGCTGTTGTTCTTCTCTTCGATCTCCCGTTGGATTTGTAGGTGTTTGCAATCTTTAGATAAGCTATCTAGCTGATCTCCCGCTACCTGAAGTAGTCTCAGCCTGCTACTTCTCCGCCATCTTGACTCCTCCGAACCAGCTCCTAGTTTGATTGATTTGTTCTACTGTTTTCTTTTTTTGTTTTGTTTTTGGTTTCTATTTCATTGATTTCTGCTCTGATCGTTATTATTTCTCTTCTCCTGCTTGGTTTAGGCTTTCTTTGCTATTCTTTCTCCTGCTTCTTTAGGTGTAGGGTTAGGTTTTATATTTGATACCTTTCTTGTTTCTTGAGAAAGGCTTGTATCGCTATGTGTTTTCCTCTCGGGACTGCCTTTTGCTGTGTCTTATAGATTTTGAACAGTTGTGTTTTCATTATTTGTTTCCATGAATTTTTTCAGTTCTTCTTTAATTTCCTGGTTGACCCATTCATTCTTTAGTAGGATGCTCCATGTATTTGGGTTCTTTCCAACTTTGCTCTTGTGGTTGAGTTCTAGCTTCAGAGCATTGTGGTCTGACAATATGTAGGGAATGATCCCAGTCTTTTGGTACTGGTTGAGACCTGATTTGTGACCCAGGATGTGATCTATTCTGGAGAATGTTCCATGTGCACTAGAGAGGAATGTGTATTCTGTTGCTTTGGGATGGAATGTTCTAAATATATCTGTGATGTCCATCTGGTCCAATGTGTCATTTAAGGCCTTTATTTTCTTGTTGATCTTTTGCTTGCGTGATCTGTCCATTTCAGTGTGGATGGGGGTTAAGGACCCTACTATTATTATATTATTGTTGATGTATTTCTTTGATTTTGTTATAATTGGTTCAAATAGTTGGCTGCTACCATGGTAGGGGCATAAATATTTAAAGTTGTTAGATCTTGTTGGAAAGACCATTTGAGTATGATATAGTGTCGTTTCTCATCTCTTAGTATAGTCTTTGGCTTAAAATCTAATTGATCTGATATAAAATTGCCACCCCAGCTTTCTTTTGATGTCCATTAGCATGGTAAATTGCTTTCCACCCCCCTCACTTTAAATCTGGAGGTGTCTTTGGGTTTAAAATGAGTTTCTTGTAGCCAGAGTCTTGTTTTTTTATCCATTCTGATAGCCTGTGTCATTTCATTAGGACATTTAGCCCATTTACATTCAGGGTAACTATTTAAAGATATGAATTTAGAGCCATTATATTGCCTGTAAAGTGACTGTTACTGTATATTGTCTCTGTTCCTTTCTGGTCTACTACTTTTAGGCTCTCTCTTTGCTTAGAGGACCCCTTTCAGTATTTCCTGTAGGGCTGGTTTGGTGTTTCCAAACTTTTAGTTTTTGTTTGTCCTGGAAGCCATTTATCTCTCCTTCTATTTTCAGTGATAGCCTAGCTGGATATAGTATTCTTGGCTTCATGTTTTTTTCATTTAGTTCTCTGAATATATCATGCCAGTTCTTTCTGGCCTCCCGGGTCTCTGTGGATAAGTCTGCTCCAATATAATATTTCTACCATTGTACGTTATAGACTTCTTGTCCTGAGCTGCTCTCAGGATTTTCTCTTTGTCACTAAGACTTGTAAGTTTTACTATTACATGACAGTTTGTGGACCTATTTTTATTGATTATGAGGGTGGTTTTCTGTGCCTCTTGGATTTTGGTGCTTGTTTCCTTTGCTATATATCAGGAAATTTTTTTTTCAAGATTTAATTTATTTATTTGACACAGAGAGAGAGATAACACAAGTAGGCAGAAAGGCATGCATAGAGAGGAGGGAAGCAGGCTCTCTGCTGAGCAGAGAGCCCGATGTGGGGCTTGATCTCAGTACCCTGAGACCATGACCTGAGCCAAAAGCAGAGGCTTAACCCACTGAGCCACCCAGGTGCCCCATATCGGGAAATTCTTACTATAATTTGCTCTAATATACCTTCTGCCCCCCTCCTTCTTTCTTCTTCTGGAATCCCAATTATTCTAATATTGTTTTGTCTTATGGTATCACTTATCTCTTGAATTCTCCCTTCGTGGTCCAGTAGTTGTTTGTCTCTCTTTTGTTCAGCTTCTTTATTCTTCATCATTTGGTCTTCTATTTCACTAATTCTCTCTTCTGCCTCATTTATCCTAGCAGTAAGAGATTCCATTTTAGGGTGCACCCCATTAATGGCTTTTTTGATTTCAGCTTGGTCAGATTTTAGGTCTTTTATTTTTCCAGAAAGGGCTTTTATTTCTCCAGATAGTGTTTCTCTAATATCTTCCATGACTTTTTCAAGCCCAGCTAGCACCTCGAGAATCATCATTCTGAACTCTAGATCTGACATATTACCAATGTCCATATTGATTAGGTCCCTAGCCTTTGGTACTGCGTCTTGTTCTTTTTTTTTTTTTTTTTTTTTTTTTGTGGTGAGTTTTTCTGCCTTGTCATTTTATCCAGATAAGAATATATGAACAAGAGAATAACATACTAAAAGGGTGGCTCTTATACCTTGAACATTGAGTAATTGCTGTGGCTTGTGGTCATGAAGCTGTGGTGGAGGAATGGGATCCATTTATACCACAGAAAGTCGGTGTCCCTGACTTCGAACGGATACCAGCAGGTCTCAGCTTTGAGACCGTTCTTGACAAGCTCGGCAGAAAAGAGTATCTTTAGCTAGATGTTGTAATACTAAAATCTTACAAAACAAAGACTGATGTGAGAATAAATTGGAATAGCTCTTTTGGAGAGTTATCCAGCTATCCCTAGTATAATTGAGAATGTGCATTCTTTATGACTGTACAGTTTCACCCCTAGGGATGTAACCTACAAAAAATCCACTCATATGTGCCCACAGAGACCCAGATAGAAATCTTCATAACAGCTTTGTGTGTAATACTGAAAAATTGGAAAATAGCTCAAATTCTATTCATATGAAAAGGATAAATTAATTACGGTATATTCTTACAGTGAAATGCAGTTCAGCATTGGGAATAATTGAACTAGAATAATTTATATCAATATGAACTTAGCTCATTATATTCTTGATTATAAGTGCAATTTTCTGATGAATATAGAATATAATAATATTTTATAAAGTTTACCAACATAGAAAAAACTATATTTGAAAATACTTGGGGATCCATACAGAGTAATGGTGTAAAGAGATGTGTGGGAATAATGAGCACCAAGTTTAATAGTGGTCATCTCTGAGGAATGAGGGGGATGTGAATAGCAAGGAGTCACAGGACAGGAATTCAATATGGGGATCTTTGTAGTGGCTTCCCCGTTATTCCTTATATTAGCCATTATACTTTTTAAAAATATTTTATTTATTTATTTGAGAGAGAGAATGAACAGGCGGAGTGGCAGAAGGAGAGGGAGAAGCAGACTCCTTGCTGAGCAGGGACCCCTAACCTGGGGCTTGATTCCAGAACCCTGAGATCATGACCTGAGCTGAAGTCAGATATTTAACTGATTGAGCCACCCAGGTTCCCCTAGCTGTTATACTTTCTAAATTGCTAAAGTGATTTATAAGAGAACTTTTAAAAATTAATCTGAAAGTACGATTAGGATTTATCTACTCATTTATGTATCAATCTATTTGTCACCCAATAAATATTTACTGAGCTCCTGCTTTATATAGGTGCTCTTCTAGGAGCTGTGAGAGAAGCAAGAGAAGTAAAAGTAAATAATCTGTTTTCCTAAAGAGCTGATTGTCTAGTTGGGAAGACAAGACACAGGAAAATTTAACCAATTCTGTGATAAAGAAGAAATCTAAAAGAAATACACAGCTTGAAGCAATGATACAGACAAAGCCTTATTCTCAGGAATGTGGTGAAAGGTAAGGGATATCATGGGCATGAGACAAAAGCAATTCATGGGACATAAATCCACTCATTGGATTCCTGGCTCTTTCCTGCCTGGATGCAATAGAATCTATGAACTTGGCTGCTTTGTCTCAAACACTTCTTAAAATTGCTGAAACTCTGCACAAATGGTGATTTTCCTTCTATGTTGTGTGTGTTTTATCGGTGTAGTTGTAATAGCTCTCCTCATGAGGTGTGACAATGGCAGGGTTACATTCACTAATAATTCTGATGTATTGTGTCAGTAGAACCCTCTGTGACACTTTTTTTACCCAAAGAATATATAATAACATATTGGGTTGGACCAGAACTGCTTTACCTCTTTCACAAGAGAGGCGAAAGATGTAATACAGGAAAACTTGGTTGTTCAGTTGCAACTGTTTGGGACTGAGTGAGGGATACTACGGAGCAGGCAGCAGGTGTTCAGTCTGTGTGATGCTAATGACTGAAATGGACGCGCCTTTAAGCTAAACAGGAAGTGATGTGCCTGTTGTGATATTTTTGAGTCATATTAACAAATATATCCCTTATCATTACATGAATACCAGCAATAGTTTACAGCAGTAACAATACTCCTGCTTTACTTATAGCATCCAGGATAACAAGGATAGGCAGCTTAACATTGCTAACATCATTATCCACACATATAAATATCTTAGTGATCTACACACAGTTACTAATTTATATTTGCATAGATGGATAGTTGATTAAAGGAGAATGGACCTTCAAGATTGTTAAATTTAACCCTTTTAGGGTACTGGGTGGCTCAGTCATTAAGCATCTGCCTTCAGCTCAGGTCAAGATTCCAGGGTCCTGGGATTTTGAGCCCTGCATTGGGCTCCCTGCTCAGTGGGAAGCCTGCTTCTCCCTCTCCCTTTCCTCCTGCTTGTGTTCCCTCTCTTGCTGGGTCTTTCTTTGTCAAATAAATAAGAAAAAAATCTTAAAAAATTTTTATCCTTTTGTTTTTTTTAAAAATTAAAAAAAAAAGATTTGTTTATTTATTTGAGAGAGTGAGCACAAGTGGGAGGGGCAGAGGGAGAGGAACTCTCAAGCAGACTCCGTGCTAAATGCAGAGCCCAATGTTGGGCTTAATCTAATGACCCTGAGGTCATGACCTGCTCATAACCCTTTTGGTTTTTAACTGAGGAAATGGAAGCTCAAATGGATTGAACAACTTAAGTCACACAAATTGTGAAAGATCTAGGATGAGGATGTGGTCCTCCCTGCTCTCATTCTGTGGTATTTCCGGTTTTGTGTAAGTTTTAGCTGTAATGCCAAATTATTGGAGATAGCTTATGCACTACTACATTTTATTCTCATTCAGATTTTCATTTGTTTTTGCAGGTTAAAGTACAATTCTGAAATAAATAATTTGTCATTCCTGGGTGACTAGATCTCTTGTTCACTGAAGGCAGAGAATGAAGACTGTTACTTATCCCACAGGCAATGGGAGGGTCGAAAAGTAACTATTTGTCACACACACGATTTATTAGTCATGAGTCCCTTGTATAGAGATATTTCATGTCCATTCAGTTTCAAGGGGGAGGGATAGCTCTTCTTTCTCATATGTACATGCCATCTGTGCTACAAGGCATGAATAAGAGCAGTAAGTAAATATAAAGGCTGTCTAACTCAGAACGAAATAGCAACAGCCTTTTATAATGCACAGTAGAGACAAACACTAGTATGCATTTGTTACTCTTTTTTTGACTGAGAAGAAAGGAAGATATGAGTTTGCTTCTCCCCAGGCTTGGACTTGTGTCTCCAAGCATGCTTGGCATCATCACAAATGCTTTGTAGTCACATCCTTGCTCTCATTGGAAGAAGGTCTTTTATCCTTTTATTTGGGACCTTTTAGGTATGAGCACTGGGGCCGACATCTGAATTGCTCTGGTGTGCCTGACTTTCTGGAAAGCAAGAAGCCTCCATCCAGCTGCTCTGTGCATATTACATCCAAGTTCTTCTCCATATGAAGAACTCCTGAGGGAAGGAGCATTTCTGTCTTGCTCCAGTCTAGATGTTTTCCTGCAAACATATCTGATTGCCTGTCTCTGAAATCAGGGCATTTTACCCAGCAGGCAGTAATCATGGGGCTGGCTCCATAGCCTCTGACTGTGGCCCCAATTTGCCTGGTAGTGTTCTATAGTGTTCTCTATTGACTGGGAAAGGCTTGTTTTTCTTCGGCACTGATCCCCAAGCTTTAGGTCCTCCTGCCTAGATCACCAGGATTAGCCTGCACCTCCCTCATCCTGTTTCTCTAGAAAGGGTCCTTTCCTGTCTGCTATTTTTGCCATAGATACTTGCCATAGGCCAGGTACCTACCAGCTCCTTCAACTTTGTGCCTTCACATACTTGGCCAGCCTTATCCTATTAGTTTAATATTCTGAAGGAGCTTTCCAACTGGAAGCCTGGAATAATCCAGTTGATTAGGGGAATATTCTAGAACATATACACTCACTTGTTGAAGGTGATCCTTTCCCTGGATATGCTCATTCTTGGTACTTCTAACACTATTCTCAAATGTAGATTATGTCAATATGCAGCATAGACATGAATGTTCCTTCTTGCCTAAAAAAGTAAGAGTAACATTTTATGTGATCTGGGACAAGATTAATGTCAGAGGTAGCAATGATTTAGAAATATTGAGCATACCTAGCAACTGAGGTCCAAAGTGCTACAGCAAATATTGGTCTCCACAGATGAATATGAGTCCTTCATCAGAATCCAAGTCCATCTGGATTTCCCACTGCTCACCTAAGAAGCTTTGCCTTTGGATGAGAAGCACAATATGACTCCCTGTACTTTGAGATTCTCTATCTCCTTGAGATGCTCTTCATGTTTCTGTCCAAATGAGACGAACACTGTGGGATTCTTTTTTTTTTTTTTTTTTACATTTCCAAATTTTTATTTCTTGATTTTGCTGGAAGGAATATACTAATCCATTGATTTTTTTAAAAGCGAGGTAAAACAATTTATTTTGACAAGGGCAGACGGTACGTTCTTCCTCCACATTCTGGTACCAAAAGATTACATTTAATAGTGATTTCAGCATGTGAGTGGCAAGGTCTAGGTTGGGTTCGGACCAAGTGCACTAACTTTACTAAAATCCTGTTCTGTTGTTTGGATTAAAAGAAACAGAGGAGAAACATTTACATCTGATACAAAAAAATAAAATCAGTAAGTATTTATGAAGAAGAAAGAATGGAGGAAATAGAACTTTGATTATGGGCATTGATAAACATAAGTAGGCAACTATGTCAAAAGCCATTAATCTGCTAAAAATATTACGTTTTTAGAGGTGTCTGGTCTGGGTGGCTCAGTCAGATGAGCAACCAACTCTTGATTTCAGCTCAGGTCATGATCTCAGGGTCCTGATATTGAGCTCTGAGTCAGGTCTGCTCTCAGTGGGAGTCTATTAGAGATTTTCTCTCTCTCCCTCTCTTCTGGCCATCCCCCTGCTAGCTCTCTCTCTCTCTCTCTGTCTCCGTCAAATAAATAAATAAAATAAAATCTTAAAAAATACTATGTTTTTTTTAAAAGATTTTTTTTTATTTGTTTATTTGACAGACAGAAATCACAAGTAGGCAGAAAGGCAGGCAGAGAGAGGAGGTGAAGTAGAATCCCTGCCAAGCAGAGAGCCTGATGTGGGACTCAATCCCAGGACCCTGAGATCATGACCCGAGCCGAAGGCAGAGGCTTAACCCACTGAACCACCCAGGCGCCCCCCAAAATATTATGTTTTAAAAACTGAATTGGCTAAATTTATTATTGAGGAGGAAGAAAAAAAAAAAAGAAAAAGGAAAACAGAATGCATGAAGGTAACCCATAAGGGCTTCAAAGCTACAGTGAACTTTCAACTCTACTCAATGAAATTAAACCCATTGTTGTTATACAACTTCCTGCTACCAGTAAATAGTGTCCATTCAGTTTACATTAATAGATACATTGAATTTATTCTGACATCCCAATTTTTATAATTCTTTAAGAAATATTGATTGTTCACTTTTGTCTCACCTGAGCCAGAAACAACAATTTTTATTCCCGTAATTATTTTCCCTTTGCAGCACCATTCCTTCGGTTAAGGAGTGTGTAGAGTGACTGGTAACAGAATTGTTCACAGAATTAAGTCAAAAGTTGAGACTATTTCAGGATGGTATTGGTAATATGGTCAGTGAGCTAAAAGAAAATCTTCCTAGAGGTGATGTTACCGTAATCCATGTTATCCTGTTGGATCTGTCAACCTAAAGTTGACAAACTGATTAATAAAATACATGGCCATTGATTAATTTACAATTTTTGGCTATGCCTATCCCTTTTCCCTCCCTCTTTCATTTTTTTTTTTTTTTTGTTCATTCATTTCTTTACATGGAGCAGTGGTTTCCAATCTGAGATCCTGAGGCTCCTAAATATTTTTTTGTTGGTGTTAATCTGCTCTCAAAGTTATTTTTGTTTCTCATTAATGCATCAGAGCAGCATTGGTATTTATTGATGTGTTCTGTTTGTTTATTTATCTATCCAGCTTTTTTTTTTCATTTTTAAATTAATTTTTATTTTTTCAGCATAACAGTATTCATTATTTTTGCACCACACCCAGTGTTCCATGCATTCCGTGCCCTCTACAATACCCACCACCTGGTGCCCCCAACCTCCGACCCCCCACCCCTTCAAAATTCTCAGATCGTTTTTCAGAGTCCATAGTCTCTCGTGGTTCACCTCCCCTTCCAAATTCCCTCAACTCCCTTCTCCTCTCCATCTCCCCTTGTCCTCCATGCTATTTGTTATGCTCCACAAATAAGTGAAACCATATGATAATTGACTCTCTCTGCTTGACTTATTTCACTCAGCATAATCTCTTCCAGTCCCGTCCATGTTGCTACAAAACTTGGGGATTCATCCTTTCTTTTTTCATTTTCTTTTTTTTTTTTACAGCTTTATAAACATATATTTTTATCCCCAGGGGTACAGGTCTGCGAATCGACAGGTTTACACACTTCACAGCACTCACCATAGCACATTCCCTCCCCAATATCCATAACCCCACCCCCTTCTCCCAACCCCCTCCCCCCATCAACCCTCAGTTTGTTTTGAGAGATTAAGAGTCACTTATGGTTTGTCTCCCTCCCAATCCCATCTTGTTTCATTTACTCTTCTCCTACCCCCTCAACCCCCCATGTTGCATCTCCTCTCCCTCATATCAGGGAGATCATATGATAGTTGTCTTTCTCCGATTGACTTATTTCGCTAAGCATGATACCCTCTAGTTCCATCCACGTCGTCGCAAATGGCAAGATTTCATTTCTTTTGATGGCTGCATAGTATTCCATTGTGTATATATACCACATCTTCTTTATCCATTCGTCTGTTGGTGGACATCTAGGTTCTTTCCATAGTTTGGCTATTGTAGACATTGCTGCTATAAACATTCGGGTGCACGTGCCCCTTCAGATCACTACGTTTGTATCTTTAGGGTAAATACCCAGCAGTGCAATTGCAGGGTCATAGGGTAGTTCTATTTTCAACATTTTGAGGAACCTCCATGTTGTTTTCCAGAGTGGTTGCACCAGCTTGCATTCCCACCAACAGTGTAGGAGGGTTCCCCTTTCTCCGCATCCTCGCCAGCATCTGTCATTTCCTGACTTGTTAATTTTAGCCATTCTGACTGGTGTGAGGTGATATCTCATGGTGGTTTTGATTTGTATTTCCCTGATGCCGAGTGATATGGAGCACTTTTTCATGTGTCTGTTGGCCATCTGGATGTCTTCTTTGCAGAAATGTCTGTTCATGTCCTCTGCCCATTTCTTGATTGGATTCTTTGTTCTTTGGGTGTTGAGTTTGCTAAGTTCTTTATAGATTTTGGACACTAGCCCTTTATCTGATATGTCATTTGCAAATATCTTCTCCCATTCTGTCAGTTGTCTTTTGGTTTTGTTCACTGTTTCCTTTGCTGTGCAAAAGCTTTTGATCTTGATAAAATCCCAATAGTTCATTTTTGCCCTTGCTTCCCTTGCTTTTGGCGATGTTCCTAGGAAGATGTTGCTGTGGCTGAGGTCGAAGAGGTTGCTGCCTGTGTTCTCCTCGAGGATTTTGATGGATTCCTTTCTCACGTTGAGATCCTTCATCCATTTTGAGTCTATTTTCGTGTGTGGTGTAAGGAAATGATCCAATTTCATTTTTCTGCATGTGGCTGTCCAATTTTCCCAACACCATTTATTGAAGAGGCTGTCTTTTTTCCATTGGACATTCTTTCCTGCTTTGTCGAAGATGAGTTGACCATAGAGTTGAGGGTCCATTTCTGGGCTCTCTATTCTATTCCATTGATCTATGTGTCTGTTTTTGTGCCAGTACCATGCTGTCTTGATGATGACAGCTTTGTAATAGAGCTTGAAGTCCGGAATTGTGATGCCACCAACTTTGGCTTTCTTTTTCAATATTCCTTTGGCTATTCGAGGTCTTTTCTGGTTCCATATGAATTTTAGGATTATTTGTTCCATTTCTTTGAAAAAAATGGATGGTACTTTGATAGGAATTGCATTAAATGTGTAGATTGCTTTAGGTAGCATAGACATTTTCACAATATTTATTCTTCCAATCCAGGAGCATGGAACATTTTTCCATTTCTTTGTGTCTTCCTCAATTTCTTTCATGAGTACTTTATAGTTTTCTGAGTATAGATTTTTAGTCTCTTTGGTTAGGTTTATTCCTAGGTATCTTATAGTTTTGGGTGCAATTGTAAATGGAATGGACTCCTTAATTTCTCTTTCTTCTGTCTTGTTGTTTGTGTAGAGAAATGAAACTGATTTCTGTGCATTGATTTTATATCCTGACACTTTACTGAATTCCTGTACAAGTTCTAGCAGGTTTGGAGTGGAGCCTTTTGGGTTTTCCACATATAGTATCATATCATCTGCGAAGAGTGATAGTTTGACTTCTTCTTTGCCTATTTGGATGCCTTTAATTTCCTTTTGTTGTCTGATTGCTGAGGCTAGGACTTCTAGTACTATGTTGAATAGCAGTGGTGATAACGGACATCCCTGCTGTGTTCCTGACCTTAGCGGAAAAGCTTTCAGTTTTTCTCCATTGAGAATGATATTTGTGGTGGGTTTTTCATAGATGGCTTTGATAATATTGAGGTATGTGCCCTCTATCCCTACACTTTGAAGAGTTTTGATCAGGAAGGGATGCTGTACTTTGTCAAATGCTTTTTCAGCATCTATGGAGAGTATCATATGGTTCTTGTTCTTTCTTTTATTAATGTGTTGCATCACATTGATTGATTTGCGGATGTTGAACCAACCTTGCAGCCCTGGAATAAATCCCACTTGGTCGTGGTGAATAATCCTTTTAATGTACTGTTCAATCCTATTGGCTAGTATTTTGGCGAGAATTTTTGCATCTGTGTTCATCAAGGATATTGGTCTGTAGTTCTCTTTTTTGTTGGGATCCTTGTCTGGTTTTGGGATCAAGGGGATGCTGGCCTCATAAAATGAGTCTGGAAGTTTTCCTTCTATTTCTATTTTTTGGAACAGTTTCAGGAGAATAGGAATTAGTTCTTCTTTAAATGTTTGGTAGAATTCCCCTGGGAAGCCGTCTGGCCCTGGGCTTTTGTTTGTTTGGAGATTTTTGATGACTGTTTCAATCTCCTTACTGGTTCATGGGTCTGTTCAGGCTTTCTATTTCTTCCTGGCTCAGTTGTGGTAGTTTATATGTCTCTAGGAATGCATCCATTTCTTCCAGATTGTCAAATTTGTTGGCATAGAGTTGCTCATAGTATGTTCTTATAATTGTCTGTATTTCTTTGGTGTTCGTTGTGATCTCTCCTCTTTCATTCATGATTTTATTTATTTGGGTCCTTTCTCTTTTCTTTTTGATAAATCTGGCCAGGGGTTTATCAATCTTATTAATTCTTTCAAAGAACCAGCTCCTAGTTTCGTTGATTTGTTCTATTGTTTTTTTGGTTTCTATTTCATTGATTTCTGCTCTGATCTTTATGATTTCTCTTCTCCTGCTGGGTTTAGGGTTTCTTTCTTGTTCTTTCTCCAGCTCCTTTAGGTGTAGGGTTAGGTTGTGTACCTGAGACCTTTCTTGTTTCTTGAGAAAGGCTTGTACCGCTATATATTTTCCTCTCAGGACTGCCTTTATTGTGTCCCACAGATTCTGAACCGTTGTGTTTTCATTATCATTTGTTTCCATGAATTTTTTAAATTCTTCTTTAATTTCCTGGTTGACCCATTCATTCTTTAGAAGGATGCTGTTTAGCCTCCATGTATTTGGGTTCTTTCCAAATTTCCTCTTGTGATTGAGTTCTAGCTTTAGAGCATTGTGGTCTGAAAATATGCAGGGAATGATTCCAATCTTTTGATAATGGTTGAGACCTGATTTAGGACCCAGTATGTGATCTATTCTGGAGAATGTTCCATGTGCACTAGAGAAGAATGTGTATTCTGTTGCTTTGGGATGAAATGTTCTGAATATATCTGTGATGTCCATCTGGTCCAGTGTGTCATTTAAGGCCTTGATTTCCTTGTTGATCTTTTGCTTGGATGATCTGTCCATTTCAGTGAGGGGAGTGTTAAAATCCCCTACTATGATTGTATTCTTGTCGATGTGTTTCTTTGATTTTGTTATTAATTGGTTTATATAGTTGGCTGCTCCCACGTTAGGGGCATAGATATTTAAAATTGTTAGATCTTCTTGTTGGACAGTTCCTTTGAGTATGATATAGTGTTCTTCCTCATCTCTTATTATAGTCTTTGGCTTAAAATCTAATTGATCTGATATAAGGATGGCCACTCCTGCTTTCTTCTGATGTCCATTAGCATGGTAAATTCTTTTCCACCCCCTCACTTTAAACCTGGAGGTGTCTTCGGGTTTAAGATGAGTTTCTTGTAGGCAACATATAGATGGGTTTTGTTTTTTTATCTATTCTGATACCCTGTGTCTTTTGATTGGGGCATTTAGCCCATTAACATTCAGGGTAAGTATTGAGAGATATGAATTTAGTGCCATTGTATTGCCTGTAAGGTGACTGTTATTGCATATTGTCTCTGTTTCTTTCTGATGTACTACTTTTAGGGTCTCTCTTTGCTTAGAGGACCCCTTTCAATATTTCCTGTAGAGCTGGTTTGGTATTTGCAAATTCTTTCAGTTTTTGTTTGTCCTGGAAGCTTTTAATCTCTCCTTCTATTTTCAATGATAGCCTAGCTGGATATAGTATTCTTGGCTGCATGTTTTTCTCATTTAGTACTCTGAATATATCATGCCAGCTCTTTCTGGCCTGCCAGGTCTCTGTGGATAAGTCTGCTGCCAATCTAATATTTTTACCATTGTACGTTACAGACTTCTTTTCCCGGGCTGCTTTCAGGATCTTCTCTTTGTCACTAAGACTTGTAAATTTGACTATTAGGTGACGGGGTGTGGACCTATTCTTATTGATCTTGAGGGGGGTTCTCTGAACCTCCTGGATTTTGATGCTTGTTCCCTTTGCCATATTGGGGAAATTCTCTCCAATAATTCTCTCCAATATACCTTCTGCTCCCCTCTCTGTTTCCTCTTCTTCTGGAATCCCAATTATTCTAATGTTGTTTCGTCTTATGGTGTCACTTATCTCTCGAATTCTCCCCTCGTGGTCCAGTAGCTGTTTGTCCCTCTTTTGCTCAGCTTCTTTATTCTCTGTCATTTGGTCTTCTATATCGCTAATTCTTTCTTCTGCCTCATTTATCCTAGCAGTGAGAGCCTCCATTTTTGACTGCACCTCATTAATAGCTTTTTTGATTTCAACTTGGTTAGATTTTAGTTCTTTTATTTCTCCAGAAAGGGCTTTTATATCTCCCGAGAGGGTTGCTTTAATATCTTCCATGCCTTTTTCAAGCCCGGCTAGAACCTTGAGAATCGTCATTCTGAACTCTAGATCTGACATATTACCAATGTCTGTATTGATTAGGTCCCTAGCCTTTGGTACTGCCTCTTGTTCTTTTTTTTGTGGTGAATTTTTCCGCCTTGTCATTTTGTCCAGATAAGAGTTTATGAAGGAGCAAGTAAAATACTAAAAGGGTGGCAACAACCCCAGGAAAATATGCTTTAGCCAAATCAGAAGAGATCCCGAATCGTGAGGGGGGAGAAAGGGGATAAAAAGGGGTTGAAAAAGAAAAAGAAAAAAAAACTATTTAAAAAAAGAAAGCCGATAAAGAAAAAATATAAAAAGAGGAAAAAATATATATATATTAGATAAACTATTTAAAAAACGTTAAAAAAGAAAACGGTAAAAGTAAAAAAAATTTAGCAGAAGAAGAGAAAAAGAAAAAAAATTGAAAAAGAAAAAAAAATTAAATTAACTGCAAGGCTAAAAAATCATGGGGAGAAAGCCATGAGTTCCGTGCTTTGCTTTCTTCTCATTGGAATTCCGCCGCTCTCCTTGGTATTGAAACAGCACTCCTCGGTAGGTGAACTTGGTCCTGGCTGGGTTTCCCGTTGATCTTCTGGGGGAGTGGCCTGTTGTAGTGATTCTCAAGCGTCTTTGCCCCAGGCGGAGTTGCACCGCCCTTACCCGGGGCCTCGCTGAGTAGCTGAGTAATCCGGTCGGGTTTGCTTTCGGGAGCTTTTGTTCCCTGAGCGCTTTCCGTAGAGTTCCAGAGGACGGGCATGAAGATGGCGGCCTCCCGGTCTCCGGCCCGGAGGAGCCGAGAGCCCGGGGCCCCACTCCTCAGTGCGCCCTCAGAGAACAGCGCCCAATGACTCCCGTCACCCTGGCCTCCGGCCGCGCTCCGAGCTGACCGAGCCTGCGACCTGGTTCAAGGCAACCCCGAGCTGAGAGTCACTCCTCGGCTCTGTCTCTGCAGCCGGCTTCCCCGTTCTAATACCGGTAAGCTCTGTGACACTCAGACACCCCTGATCCTTCTGCGACCCTGCGGGACCTGAGGCCGCACTGACCCCGCCTGGGCTTCCAGTTAAGCCTCTGGAGCGATGTCCCTTAGCGGAACAGACTTTTAAAAGTCCTGATTTTGCTCCGTTGCTCCACCGCTCGCTGGGAGCCGGCCCCTCCCCCCGCGGTCTATCTTCCCGTCGCTTTGGATTCACTTCTCCGCCAGTCCTACCTTTCAGATAGTGGTTGATTTTCTGTTTCTAGAATTGCTGTTCTTCTTCTCTTCAATCTCCCGTTGGATTTGTAGGTGTTTGCAATCTTTAGATAAGCTATTTAGCTGATATCCCGCTACCCGAAGTAGTCTCAGCCTGCTACTTCTCTGCCATCTTGACTCCTCCTCCAACACTGTGGGATTCTGATGGAGAAGTTGGCTGGTGAGCTTTGGGGGAAAGGAGGCCAGATTTATTTAATTATTAACAAATAGACTAAGACATCAGGCTCTCATTAGAATATTTAGCTGTTTTTCGTAGACAGCCCTGCTGACTCCAGAGTTTGAATGCTTATGATTTATAGGCACCCTCAAGAATCTAGAGATTATGGGTTATAATAATTTGGGTTATGGAAGATGTTTCTATGTGTCCAAAACCAAATTGTGACGGTACTCCATTTTTCTTTCACCTTGAAGAAAGAAAGAGTGAGAAATCCAGAGAGGGACATACGGCCTGGAAGGAACTTTACTTTTATTTTAATATAACGTTTATTACTAGCATATAATCATTAAGATAATAGATATTTAGTGCCCAGTATTTTCAAGTTACGGAAAATACTCAGATAAAAATAAAAACCACCAAAATCCCACCAGAAAAGGATAAATGCATTTTCTTCTAAATCTTTCTCATTCTTCACATTTATGTATATAAAAATAGATAATAATATCTAATGACACAATAATATACAAATTTCCTAACTAGCTAACTGGCTGGAATTTTAACAAAAAAAGCAGTTTTTTTGGTTTCATAATTCTATGTAGGCTTTTCTGCTATATTATATATTGGGCACTTTCTCTTATACTTTAAATATTCATATAAGTGATTTTTAAAAAAACATTATTTATTTGAGAGAGAGTGAAAGAGAGCATGAGAAGGGAGCAGGTCAGAGGGAAAAGCAGTCTCCCTGCTGAGCAGGGAGCCTGTCGTGCGACTCGATTCCAGGACTCTGGGATCGTGACCTGAGGTAAAGGCAATTGCTTAACCAACTGAGCCACCCAGGAGCCCATCATATAAATCATTTTAATAGTTGTTTACAAGTTCATAGTAAGAATGTACCACTGTTTATATAATCAGTTTATGAACACTTAGGTTCTTCGACTAAAAAAATAGAAATAATTATTCAATGCCCATTTCGATAGAATAAACTTTGAGTATATCTATGGTTATGTCCACAGGTTCCTATAAGAGGGATTACTAGGTTTATTATATACACATTTTTATGATATTTGACACATATCAACAAATTGCTTTCAAGGAAGATTGCGCCCACCCACTGTCTTATCACACTATACTACCATTACAAAAAAATTAAAAAACAACATTAATTTTGATAATAAATTAGGTAAATAAGTTTTAGTCTTCATATATATATATTTGCATATATATGTTAGATTATTTATGAGCTTGGCATTTATTAATTTGTGATTTGTACATACCTATATTTTGAACAAATCTTGAGCATATATGTTACAATGTTCAATTTGTCATGCTATATAAGGATTATTTATGTTTTGAGGCTAATATAACTGTGTAGCTCTTATATCCTTCAAAATTTCTTCCAGTTTACTGCTTATTTCCTAGTTTGCTTACAGATGACATATGTTTTTGTCTGTGTAATTATTTAAGAAATGAGAAGAAGGGGATAAAGCCATTTTTTTTTTTTCTAAAGTATCTATTTGGAGCCTGAAAACTCAGAGTTCGCATGCGGATGTAAAATATAGCATTACAAAATGAGTTTCCACAGAATAGCACATTTGGCATTGGATTCTCTCTCTGTGCCATATTTCTGGACAAGAGGCATACCTAATTCACACCCTACATGTTCTCTGCCCAACATTTAAGGAGATTGATGTTCTTGCACGCAAACAATGTATCTACAGGGAACCTGCTTATAAAGTCTCTTTAAAGATGCTTAGTGGTATAGACTTTGGCGGAAAGAGAAAATCCCAACTATATTGTTTCAAATTCTTTGAGAAATCAGCAGCTGAGGTTTGATCGATGGGCCTTTCCCACGTCATTTATGCCCAACATCTCTGAAGTTTACTTCTGAAAACTCTAATACATTTTCCCAGAGGAAATATATAAAGTGATTTTTCAGGTTATGAAATCTTTTTGCTTCCTGTATCTAATGCAGACAGCAGACAGGTTGGAAAATTGACCAAAACAAATATCCAGCTTAGATCCAAAGAAAAAAAGAAAAATTAAAAAAAAAAGGAAACAACATAAAATTAAACAAATGAAAAGATATTTTGACTCTTAGCACACAGCTATCTTTAAATATATTTGAAGTCCTTTTTCATATAACCCTAGTGTTTTAGGTAACTTGATTTTTGCCTTTCAAAATACAAGAGTAGGGGCACCTGGGTGGCTCAGTCAGTAAGTCTGCTTTTAGCTCAGGTCATGATCCCAGGGTCTGGGGATTGAACCCCTCCCATAGAGCCCCGCATTGGGCTCTCTGCTCAGCGGGAAGCCTACTTCTCCCTCTCCCGCTCCTCCTGCTTGTGTTCCCTCTCTCACAGTGTCTCTCTCTGTCAAATAAATAAATAAAATCTTTAAAAAACAAAACAAACCAACAAAAAAACCCACCAAAACAAAATACAAGGGTAGCATCAGTTGAAGTTGATGAATTTGGGATACAAGTATAAATTTTTTGTCCTACTGCAAGCTTAAGATCAAATCCACTCTTGCATAAAATCTCCCCTCAACATTTTACAATGATATTTAAAATCATACAATGTCAGGTAGATAGAGGTTCTTATATGTCTTCTAATTAAATGGTCCTCTCAAAGAAGATGAGGACCGTAGTTGCTGTCCATCCCGAATGAATGCAAAATCCTCTTTTCCTCATGGGAAATAATAGATTTTCCAGGTGAACGGTCAACACTATGTATCTAAAGATTATGTTAATACGCTTTTAGAAATTTTTTAAATAAAGAGACCACAGTTGACACAATGGCTGCATTTGGAGTTGCTCCTGGGTTTATTAGTTCACTGTCATTTTTTTAGGTTTTAGCTGATTTTTCTAGTGGCTAGACTGATAAACTAAATGGATATAATGGAAAGTACCACCCTTTATCATTTAGGTCTTTATCAGTGGTGTTAAACTCTGCCTCCCTAGCAGGACAGTTTCTGTTGCTTTCACTTGTTTTTTCCTCTGTAATAGTTTTTTTTTCCCCCCCTTTGTGATAGCTTTTATCCCATAGGTCAAGGAATCAGTGTGTGGGTTCTGCCAGTTAGCAAGTATGTATAATTATTCTGAGACTAGGGAAATGACTCCTAGTATATCTTTGGACAAAGTGGATTATCTGTGAGCTGTACCTGGATCACAACTTCATTTATTAACTGGCATCTTACTCTAATTGGGTAAAATGTAATGATACTTTGGGTCCCCAGTGAGTAATGTCGGTTAGAGCTATGTATCCAGTAGTTTTTGAAATGTTTGAATATTCACCTTCCCCCTGTGGTATGGTTACCCAATTATATGATTGTAGTTCACTTTGGGGAAGAATTATGAGTATTCTGATCATATATGCCTAATGTCATCATATGACAGCTCCTTTCTTCTGGGAATGAGTCTTCTCCTTTGTCAGTTGGTTCCAAGTCTGAGAACTGGATCAGGTCTGGAAACTGGGGAAGAGATTGTGACTTTGTTGAGAAAATTTCCCACAGCCTCCTGGTTATCTGTCTTTGCTTTCTTTTTTTTTTTAAAGATTTTATTTATTTGACAGAGAGAGATCAGAAGTAGGCAGAGAGGCAGGCAGAGAGAGAGGAGGAAGCAGGCTCCCTGAGGAGCAGAGAGCCTGATGCGGGGCTCGATCCCAGGACCCTGGGATCATGACCTGAGCTGAAGGCAGAGGCTTTAACCCACTGAGCCACCCAGGCGCCCCTGTCTTTGCTTTCTTTAGAGCATAGATTTACCTTGGCACTATAGATATTGTGTTTCTTAGAACACAGTATCCATAAAGCTCTCTGTAGGTCGGGACCATATTGGCTGCTATTCTTACCTTGCTACCTGGCTCATTATAATTGTTCCTACTCTGTTTTGATAGTTAAATGCCATCATCTGACCTCTGCTGTTTCAGAACCTTATCATTTTCATTGCTATAAGTGAGAATAGTTCTGTAATAGCATCTCCTACCATTAGCTCTGGCCTCCACGAGACAGCAGCCCTATCTCATTTCTCCCTTCACAGCTTTCAGCTTCCATACGGTATCTCATTCGTGCTCCCAGCCAAGTGATTATTGGACAGTTGTTGGCAAAATATAGATAAGTTTAAGCAGAGTTGGGGTTGGACACAATGGAGGGAGGGGTTGACATCAATGGTGTTTTCAAATGAGTGAACAAAAGAAACCCTGGATCTAGCTGGGTAAAAGAAGAGGGACAAGAGTCATGAGGTAAGGAATGAAAAGGAGGCAGGGATAGATGATTCAGGGTGGGCATTGTGGGCTATTGTCAGGGTTTTGGATATTATTATATATGTAACAGTGGTCATTAGAGTGTTTTAATATGTGTGCACAAATTGATGATATCTAAGAATCGAGATTCATTCATTCTTTAGAGCACTTTGCCTTTGAGGAATTATTTGGCCAGCAGTGAAAGTGAAGGGATGGAATAGTATGGGAAATAGTGGGAAGTTTTTTATGATTGGGATAAAGGTAACCAGGGTGGGAAGGGATGAAGGAAATGAAGAAAGAGAAGTAAACTTGTAGGGGCATAAAGAGAAAGGCTTCATGGCACAGGGTGTGCTTGGGAGCAGTGGGACAAGTGATTTTCCTTTGCTTACTTATCACCACATGGTTGCCATGCAGTCGTACAGTATAATCAGAAACCAAGGGGGATTAATGTTTAGATAGAATGCAACAACACATGTTTTAGGATGCTGAATCATTTTAACATTTTTAGGGTCCTGAATCAGGAGATCCATGATGTTTAGGGGGGCAGCAATGACTCCACTTTATTGCTATTCATATCAGTTACTTTCTATGCTTGTGGCTGAGGCACTGTGAGCTGGGCTCCTGATGAGTCTTTAGTATAATATAACATTTGGCAGTTTTCCAATTCTTATTCAAACTGTAGCAAGTATATTAGGGAAAATGGAGGAACGGGTGATATCTGTGAGTTTTATATTGTTTTTATCCATGTCACAGAAAGTAAAGCTGAGTACATGCATATGGAACTGTTTAAAAGGATTTAATACAAGGAATTTTTTAAAAAAGATTTATTTATTTATTTGTGGGGGCAGAGGCAAAGGGAGAGGGAGAGCAGCAGATCCCACAGCAGACTCTGCTGGTGGAGCCCTCAATGGTGCTTGATCTCACAACCTTGAGATCATGACCTGAGCCAAAGTCAAGAGTTGGACACTTAGCAGACTGAGCCACCCAGGAGCCCCTAATAGAAGGCGTTTTAGGAATAAATCAAAATCACTATTCCATATCACTGTCTACTTTCTAAAATAGCTTTAGCTTCCCATTGTAAGCTCTGCTTTCTCTTCATAGATTTGAATGATTGAGAGTTGGATGATATAAGGCAGGTTTATAGTCAGTATTTACTAACAATTTGATGTGAACAGAATCTTGTAATTTTCTTAATTTTGGCATCACCTCCGTGAGGACGGTGGTTGTGTTGGTACATTTTTGGATTCCTTACTGTACACTGTGCAGATAGAGACTAAGCCCAATGACAACCCTGGAAAGACTTTACTGAGAGCCCTGGAGTCTATGCCAGGCACCATCCTCGATTTGAAAATAGATGCTGAAGACTCATTTCTTGCATCTGAATTTCACACATCTATTTGAGCATTTTGTAGGCAGCCTCAAGTCTGCTTTTGTAAGTAGGTGAAATATAACTAACTTTGCCTATGTCATTAACATATGTGTGGCTGTGGTATGGCCTTTACTGAAAACCCAGCAAAGACATTGATGGGTTCTTCTCGTCTCTCCATCTCTGGAAGTGCCTGGTCTTCAGAAGTCCTTAATAAATATGTATAGTTAAAGAGTTGCCCTGCTGTGAAGATAAAGCATACATACATGGTAAGGTTAAATAACATTATGAAAAATACATACAAGATAAATGTAACAGTGAATAAGTAATCACCAAATATGTATTGAATTGAATTGTTGAGGTTTGCCCCCCCAAAAAAGGAATGCTTAGTCTATTTCCTTATATATATTTCAGTTATATTTGTTAACAAAGCAAACACAAGCCCAGAAAATGGCCTAGAATACTTAGGAAGAAACATGCAAATGTGTGTGGGGGGGCGCATTTGTGTTATGGGAAAGGTCAGAATGTAGATTACAATTTTTCAGGTTTTGTGGTATTGTATATTTTACACCTTGGGAAATAAATACCCAACCTGTGCTACAAGGTTAATGAAGGGACAGAGTGGGGTAGATTTGGGTGGTAGACAATCATAGATCAAAGGGTCAACATCTGGTTTGCAACAGATACTTGCTTCAAATCAGCCATATCTATAGAAGGATGAAACATTGAAAAAGTATCTGCTCCCAACATTAATAATCACAACATCTCACTGGACACCAGAAAACCATTCCTCCCTTATCTCAATCTGTCACTTAAAATAGATTAGCTTTGCTTTCAAATTTTCTCCCTTGGAGTTTCTGGTGGTTTTGACATTTTGCTAGATGTTCTTTTAGAATTGCTTTGTTTACATAAGAAAAGGAAAAGGTCCTTAGTGAAACATAGTATCTATGAGTTCCATTGCTTGCCGAGGCATCTACCATGAGAACCAAACCACTTCCCTCCACAGCATTCTCATCCTGCCTGTAAAAACTCTATAGGATCAATTGCTCACTAAAATTCAGAAGGTGCTTTATTTTAGAACCAGATTGACATTAACACAGGCCAAGCATTGGTTGCAAAGAAGATTTCATAACCAGCATGAAGCATGAGATAGTGAGTTGTAGACAATGAAGTAATGAGAAGTAAGAAAAGGGAAACAAAACTGACTTTGTAAATCTTAATGCATTTGTTTTACCTGCCATTATTCCCTGTTTTACAGATGGGAGAGAATGGCAACAAAACTGAGGATTTATGACTAAAGCTGCATGTGTCAGTATACCAGGCATACATCCTTAATCCCCAAAGCCTGTGTATTATCTATGGGCTACATCAAGTTGCTTCCAACCACAAGTCTCTGCAGATACAAACCTCTATATAAGTTGTTTCCTATGGTTACTTGGTTTGTCTCATCTATAGTCCTTTCCTTTCAACTTAGAAAAAGTGCTTGAACCCCTCTTATCCATGTAACTTCTGCCCGGATTGCAGAACACTGGTGCAAAGCAGTTATGGTATCTTTTTGGGATCTTCTCTGTGCTCCACCAGCCTGTGGTTCCCAAGACTGGAAACCTGGGTTATTTTCATGTGCAAGAGACTTGATTTGGAAACTTTTAGCATTGATGAGACTCTTTTCACTGATGCAACTCAGTTTAATCATTGCATAGATAAAAGATGGTAATATTTCTTTCGCTTTGCAGTTTGATGACCAGAGCCCATTATTATCATAAATGTATCTCTCTGTCTTCTGAGAATTTTTATGAATACAATCAAATGGTAAAACATTGTGTCTTAGAGACCTCTCCTTCTTTGTACCTCTGTACCTCTACTGTTCTCTGCCTTTCTCAATGATTACCTAGTCAGGCTCTTAAGAGGTAAGCCCCATGCAAGTTGTGGGTGCTGACTGTGTAGGACTTCCAAAGATTGCAAATGCAGCTGGAAAGCAGGTCTGTCAGGTTTCCAGGGTCAAAAATGTTATGAGTAAAACCTGTAAAGATCAGAGTTAACTGACACAGGTAAAGGTAGGGTTTGGCACTCACCAGTAGACCACTGAGAAGCTGCAGTTCTGAGATACTCAATGGTTTCTGTAATTATTTTCTAGCTCTGCGTAATTTTAAATCAACAATTATACTTGCACAATTGTGTCAAAAGAGATATTGGCACTTCTTTTTATTGTGTCACTGTCTCTAGATTTAACCATGGAAACTTTGAGTTTGTCATGTTTTAAATCTGGTTCCCTAGGGATGCCTGGCTGGCTCAGTGGGTAGAGCATATGACTCTAGATCTTGGGGTTGTGAGTTTGAGTCCTACACTGGGTGTAGAGATTACTTTAAAAATAAATAAAAATTAAAAACATTAAAAAAATCTGGTTCCCTGTATGTATTTATTTTACAGGAATTATTGTGTAAATGATAGTGAGGAAGTGCTCTCAGGTGACAGTAAAAAAGCAAAACTCAAAAACAAAAACCAAAAAAGCGTAGAAGAAGCTGAGCAAACATGTTTTGGGAGAAATCCAGATTCAACCTGATTCTACCAGAAAGGCAAGTTGGCTGGGCTGTGTCAGAGTGTCTAAACGATGCTTCTCAAGAGGGTTATTCTTAGCTGACTGAAGCTGTATAATTTAACATTTGTGAGAGGATATACCCCCGACCTCACTCCTGTGATCCTGATGAGTAAGCAATCGTACTTCATTCAGATTTCCTGAGTTTTTATCTAATGTTCTCTTTCTGTTCCAGGATCTCATGAAGGATACAAATTTGCATCCTAGTAATTATGTCTCCTTAGGTTCCTCTGGGATGTAAGAATTTCTTAGATTGTCCTTGCCTTGATGACCTTGACCATTATGAGGAGTATTCGTTTGTGCTTGTAAAATGTACTTTTATTTGTGTTTATCTGAAGGTTTTCCCATGAATATCTCATATATGTGTATAGGTTTTAGGAGGAAGATCACAGAAATGAAGTGCTATTTAATTACATCATTATTAGTTATTACCTACTATCAACATGACTATCATTGCTGATGGTGACCTTGATCACTTTGCTAGGTAATGTTTGCCAGGTTTTTCCTCTATAAAGTCATTCTTCCCACCCTTTCTTATACTGTAGTTTTTAGAAGGCCACTTGAATCTATAAAGAGAATACATTTTTGCTTCCCGCTCAATCAATGGTGCACTCTTTTTTTTTTTTCATATATACTTAAAAAAAATTCTAAATCTGAAGGACAAACGGGCTGGATCAGGCAGGATCAGGTGAATGGTGTTGAGGATTTTGAATTTTGTCCAGAGAATAAGGATAGTCATTGTTAGGGAGTGTGAGGTTAAAGAGAGGAGTGACATGATAAGAGGTATCTTTGGGGGTCTGGAAACTGGGATTAAATCTAAATAGAGAGGAGCTTGATTATGATGAAAGTGTACCCACTCATGGAAAAATGAAGAATGCCTACATGAATAGCAATGCTATTTCTGGATTTTTTTCCCAACACCCCAAGACATTATTTTATTTTTGTGGTATCCATCTGGAAACTCTACTCTAGATGACCCTGGCAGGTGAGGTTGGGAAGAGTCTGGCTGTCTTTTGGCTCTGGAGACGGTAGAGCCCCTTTGTGAACTGCTTCTATGCCCTCATGTTACTTCCCTCACTTTCTTTCTTCTATTCACTTCTTTGAGAACCCAAACTGCAAACATGATGCACCTGGGAGGGGTGAGCTTGGAATCTGGAGGCTGGCCGGGTTCTATGGCAAAGCAACAGCTATGAGTTGGGAGAAAGTTAAGCTCCTCTCATTTTCCCTCGCCATCTTTCCTTAGGACTGGTGTTCAAGCATGGGTAGCTGTGGATGGATTTTTAGCTGGATTAAATATGAATTTACTCTAATGGCGGCAATTAGAGAATTGACCAAACCCATAGAGACCCTTGAGTCGCAAAAAGAGTTGGAAATTAGGACAGACATTTACTGTTGTTTCTGGGCTGCTGCCAACTCTTTAAACCCATTCTGAGGGATATCTTAACCTCCCTTTCCCAGCTAGAATTTTCTTTTAGAGTTTTTGCTCTCTCCTCACTTCTAGTTGCGCAATTACTCTTTTACTGTTTGTCACTGTCTGCCTCTTTCCTCTTCACCCATCCACCAATAACCTCACCTTATCCCCAACCCATCTCATCTGCCCCAACCACTTTATTTTCTCTCTCTCTCTCCCTTCCATGCTTCCTTCCTTCCCCCTTTCTCTCCTTCCTTTCTTTCTCTCTCTCTCTCCCTTCCTTCCTTCCTTCCTTCCTTCCTTGCTTTCTTCTTTCTTTCTTCACATTTTTATTGATTACTTTATGAAAGTGAAAATGAACACATGAAAATGTATGAAGAAATTATGTATGATAATATTATATCAAGAAAAACTTCCTAAGAGTCATCTCCTTTATGTGGTGAAATGAGTTCCCAGGAGAAATAATAAGAGGCCAATCACCTCGGTTATTTAAAACTCAACTCTACAAAATAACCAGGGATATGTGGCCAGGAAGACCCTAGCCTCAGACTTATTGAAATGAAGAAAATGATCCTAACAGGACTTTTCTATGCTCAGTTCAGTTTTTCTCTGGGATGAGTTGTACCTCATGCTGAAATGAGCTGTATCTACCCTCAGTAAGAGTCACTGCTTTCCTGTTGGCCAAATTCGACAAAAACTAGAACAAAAACAACAACAAATTCAGGATGCTCCATTCAAGAAGAAAACTGTTCCTATAAAGAAACCTGTTCTTGTTGACAAAAACTGAACTTGATATTGAGGGATCTCTGTTCTTATTCTAGGCCTGTTCCTGATTTCATGATTAGGAGAGAAAATCCTCTGACATGTCAGACAAAATTTCTTCATTATATATTGCTTCCCAAAGTGTATGTAATTTTTTTTTCCATAGTGAGTAAAACAGTAAAACTTTCCCCACAAAAATGCCTGTTTTCCTAATACAAGTTTTCAGTGAGGTCTACTTATTTTTTATAGACTAGCCCTGTAGATCTTGGCATAAATCTTTTATCACAAAGTATGTAAATATAAACATTGATTGCTACACTGGGGCAGTTCAGTGTCCTTACTGCTTGGTACTTGAGGGCAGGGCTAATGGAAGGGGGTTGCTCTTTTCTGTTAGCCCTTGATCTTTATGAAACTTAGATAAAAACCTACTTTGATTCCATAAACCAACAGGACCTCCTCATATGATGCTTACTTTGTGAATATGTTTCCCAGGTATCCTCTTAGTTGATCTTTTTAATTTGAGAATCACTAACTCCATTTTATAGATGAAGATCGTGGAGTTGAAGGGGGAACATAATTTGCTTAGAGACACAGGGCTAGCAAATGGCAGGGCTGCAACACAGTGCTGCATCTGTTTCCAAAGCCCCATGGCTTTCTCCTTGTACCACCCTGTCTTTCTCAATCCTTTTTGGGACCTCAGTCTAGGAACATACAACGATGAGCTTTACATGCTGAATACCTCTTATCCTCTGTTAATGTTTGGTCAAGTAACAGCACATGCTGTTTTAGTCAGTTTCCAAAGCACCTTGTCTACATGTAATTTTTCATTCACAGGAAAGAAAATGCAAATTCTTTTGAAGTTGATGCCTCAAACTTGAACAAATTAGTTCTTTATGTGAGTAGCCAAGAGTTGGATCCTTTCTGCCTACTCTTCCCCTAGCATTCTAACCAATGTCATCTCAGTAGGCCAGAACACCTAATGATGTTTGATTGGACTTTGAGAAAGCAGCTTTTTGGATCAACAACTTACCCTTGATTAGGTTTAATAAGAAAATCAAGCAACCTGCACCCTCACTGGTTTGTAGGAAGCAGACTGTTGTCACCCACAGCTGTACTAGGCCCCTCCGCCAATTCTAAGGAGTCAAAACTCAAAATTCTGACCATAAAGATGATAAGTAAAATAAGTAAATCGATAAACCTAAAATAAATCTCTGAGTATTGTGAATATAGCAGAGGAGAAGAAAAGGTACCTGAAATAAAGAACTTAATATGACTTTCATCCAATGTCTTTCAAAGATGAACTGTTCTTTTTTTTTTTTTTTAAAGATTTTATTTATTTATTTGACAGAGAGAGATCACAAGTAGGCAGAGAGGCAGGCAGAGAGAGAGAGGGGGAAGCAGGCTCCCTGCTGAGCAGAAAGCCCGACATGGGGCTCGATCCCAGGACCCTGGGATCATGACCTAAGCCGAAAGCAGAGGCTTTAACCCACTGAGCCACCCAGGCGCCCCCAAAGATGAACTGTTCTACTTTGACTTCCATGTTGCCCTGAAAAGCACAAGTTTCTCTTTATCACCTGCATTAGTTATTTTGTTTATAGCATCAGTGTCCCTCAATTAATATATTAATATCTCTTTAACTATATTTTAATTCTTATCTTTTTGGCCCCCGTTTCTGAGTTGCAAATCCTGCTAATAAGGCTTCAGTTTAGGAAGATAAATAAATAAAAAGAAAAATACTTTTGCTATTGTTTGTCTTACAGTTTCTCTACTAGTGTGATTCTTTGAGAAAAAGGCTTACTTTCTAGAAATCAGCTTTACCAACATATCTGGAGACCTAAAGGCCAGAGCAGAGTTAATTAGCCGGCGATGCCATTGGTTTCTCCAGAAGAAGCTAGCAGATGGTGCGTTTGTGGATGGTACGGTGAGGCTGGACCTGTGGTAGTAGAGGTGGTGGTGGTAGTAGTTGAGTGAAAATAATTATAATCATAACCATGGTAGCTTCTTTTTACTGGTAAGCACTATAGTAAATACAGCAATACATTGTCTCACTTGAAACTCATAAAAAGTCCATCAGGCAGATAATAGTTCTCCATTGTTCACATGAGAGAACGAGGCTTTGTCAGGATCTCACGATCTGCTCCATTATTCACAATGTGCTTCATGACCAAGGTAAGGGGGGCATCATTGAGCTGTCTATCCAGTGCTCCATGTTGATGGTATTTATCTTGTTGCTCTTACTTCTTTCATACTCCGGGCCCTGCTGCACTGTGGTTGACTCATTATTTCGCTTCTGTCCTTTCCAGGTAGGGAGGGAATGCTGGAAATGCTAGCCAGTGCTGTGTCCTCTAGTTCACTAAATGGTTCTCATTGTCTGTAGATTCTTTATCTCCCTTGTTAGAAGCAATGTGAAGTAGCAGCAGTGGGGTAGGATTTGGGATTTGGTCATCTTGACCTGTCATCTTCCAGTTGTGATGTGACCTTGCGCAGGACCCTTTACCTCCTAGATAGCAACTTCCTTACCTTAAACACAGGGATTGAGTGAGACGACCACTAAGATTCTTGTCTGTTTCAGAATCGTGTTTCTATGATCACACTTTTCAGTCATTTATTTCCTTTAAACAAAAGCTATATAGGGGCGCCTGGGTGGCTCAGTGGGTTAAGCCGCTGCCTTCGGCTCAGGTCATGATCTCAGAGTCCTGGGATTGAGCCCCGCATCGGGCTCTCTGCTTGGCGGGGAGCCTGCTTCCTCCTCTCTCTCTGGCTGCCTCTCTGCCTACTTGTGATCTCTCTGTCAAATAAATAAATAAAAATCTTTAAAAAAAAAATTTGAAAAAAAAGACAAAAGCTATATAAATAAGAACTTGGTGTTATATAATCTCAGACTTCTGTTAAGGATGAGTTAGATCTGGCTCAAGGCTACACTGATTGCTATAGGAAGTTGATATGATTAGTTTTAATTAATTAATTAATTAATTAAAGATTTTATTTTATTTATTTGACAGACAGAGATCACAAGTAGACAGGCAGACAGAGAGAGAGGAAGGGAAGCAGGCTCCCTGCTTCACAGAGAGCCCGATGTGGGGCTCGATCCCAGGACCCTGGGATCATGACCTGAGCCGAAGGCAGAGGCTTTAACCCGCTGAGCCACCCAGGTGCCCCGATTAGTTTTAATTTAACATATCATGAATCAACTTGAGAAAATAAAGAAAACTTATCTTTATGTAATAGTGAGGTGTTAAGGCTTTTTCTAAAATGTCAGCAATAGTGGATCAAACCTGGGTTTTTCCAAATATCATCTGTATCACAGTGTAATAACTTTCAAAAAGTTAAAAACATGACTGTTATATAGATATAGAGAGAGCATGTATCAAAGGTGATCCAACTCATTAATGACGAAACCAGCAATATGATAAAGCTGGTTCAAAGACTACTTGAGGAACAGAGATTGATGTAGTCTATCACTAAAAACATGCTAAAATAAGTTTGAAAGTTAGACGCAAATGCTAGTTTTCTACAGAGCATAAAACCAATACATCTGAGGTTATTTTTTCTATTGGACAAGAATCATTTGCATTCCTATCAGACAGACATCTATCTATAAATTAGCATGTAACTCAGTGTCAATCACTATCAATCAATAGTAAATAAGTTAAAGTTCCTTATTATAAAAAATAAAGTTGTTTATTATGAAGATAAAAGCTGTGTTGGCTTGTTAGATGATGATTGAATATTGAAAGGACACAGCTGTCCTTGTGTTTTATTTTTATGTTCTGGATAAATTTTATTATCAATTGAATACCCTGTTAAATAACATGATTTTTTTTATACCTAAGATTCAACATCTATAAAAGAAGTAAGTTAATAATCACTTTATAACATTGCTGTGAAAATTATATGAGATAATATGTATAAATCATTAAGGTCTACACCAAAACAGAATACTTTTCACTCCTTTCTTTTGGATTTTGAAGGTAGCTACATTCAAAACATCAGCAATTTTCAGATTTCCAAATGATGTCCTTAACTTCCAAGCTTATACCAAATGGCCCTTTGAATCTCCTACCTCGAAAGTAAAAGAAACAAAACAGAGAAAACACTAATGGGTGTACATATGACCCACTCACATTATTACTAAAAAATAAAGTATCCCTGTGTGTGTAGAGGGAGCAGAACGGAACTCAAACTCTTGAGAGATATTGATAAATATTTTTAGTTAGACATTATTATTTTTACGGATTTAGATATCTTCCTGGCAAGAGTCTGTATCTCATGCATATTGCCCGATGATTTTCTATTAGATGTTAACATCCTAATTAGGTTTCATTTGTGTAGATCCTGGTTTCTGTCCTTATATGACACACAGACCCTAATTTACAGGTAAAAGAAAAGCAACTTACAGTCCTCTGGCTGTTAAGTCTCATAACATTTAAATATTATTTATTCCTGCAAGAGGGTAATCCCCGCAACCATTGTGTCTGAGATGAGCGAGATTTGAACCTCCTGTAAGAGATCCCTCTGCACCTGATTTATAACGAGCATGCTCTTCCTAGAGTACCCCCTGCCAGGAGAGCTTTTCTTCAATTCTGAGCATAGGCAGTGATCAAGTGGTCACCATGTGGTCAAGGGATTGACCTTGCCAATTTCTCAGGAGTTATTTCCTCACTGTTATTTTAAGTTTCTTTGTATCAAATAATGAATGGCTATAAAAACAATAGAATTTTCTGGGATTTTTAGAAATGGTGAATATCTGCATTGTCCAATATGGCAGCCACTAGTTACATGTGGACATTGAGCAGCTGAAGTGTGGCTAGTGCAGTGAAGGAAATAAATTTTTAATTTTAATTTAATTTAAATTCAAATGTAAACTCTTCCCTGTGGCTGGTGGCTCCTGTATTGAACAGTGCAGTTTTGCCATCTAAGAGCTGGAGTTCACAATCCGTCTTATAGACATTAGGAGGTAGAAACTGATCTCTGCCCCAAATCGGTCATTTAAGCAGTACACTCTTTGAGAACAAATATACCTTATATTTTTGTCCATATTTGCAATTTCTTCCATATGAAATATTCTTAGGAAGACTTCTACTTGTAAGAAGATGGAGTGAATGTACTTTTCCTTATTCCTCCCACCAAGTACAATTAAAAACTTGTCTTTTGTGTTGATCCTCTTTATTCGCCTGATACAGATGGCAGATGTAAACAAGTAATTACAATATTTTGTGATAAATGAAACCCACTATCACTTGCCATTTTATATGCGTGGAACTAGGAAATGTTCCTTATAATTACTGGGAAGACTTTACTGCTACCTCTATCTGAAGAGACCAGTGAGTATCTAATGAGATATTCCTTGAGCTGAAACTTGAAGTAAAAGAATTTACTAAGTGGACATTTCTCACAGCATGTGCAAAGACCTGGTAGCATTAAGTAGTTTGTAGAACTGCACTTACATTGAACTTCATGAACAGCTATGAATTGTTCAAGGTCATGAGATTGTTTCAGCAGCAGAACTTCACATCAAAGTCAGTTTTCTATCCACATCATCTTTCTTCCCAATTGCCTGTATCCAGGTCCTTTTTTTTTTTTTTTTTTTAATCTATCTGACAGAGAGACAGAGATCACAAGAAGGCAGAGAGGCAGGCAGAGAGAGAGAGAGGGAGAAGCAGGCTCCCTGCTGAGCAGAGAGCCCGATGCGGGGCTCGATCCCAGGACCCTGAGATCATGACCTGAGCTGAAGGCAGAGGCTTAACCCGCTGAGCCACCCAGGTGCCCCCAGGTCCTTTTTTTTTAAAGCATAAAATTTATTTAATAACACGGAGGACATGGGGAGATGGAGAGGAGAAGGGCGCTGGGGGAAATTGGAGGGGGAGATGAACCATGAGAGACTGTAGACTTTGAAAAAAATCTGAGGGTTTTGGAGGGGCAGGAGGTGGGAAGTTGGGTGAGCGTAGTGGTGGGTATTATGGAGGGCACGTATTGCATGGAGCACTGGGTGTGGTGCATAGACAATGAATTCTAGTACACTGAAAAGAAATTAAAAAAATAAAAATTTTTTAAAAAGATAATTTGACTTTAAAAAAATTAACAATAATTCCTTAACACCATCAAACAGATAGTTTTATATTTTCCCAATTTTTATAAGAAGTGGTTTTAATATTATTTTTTTAATTAACATACAGTGTATTATTTGCTTCAGGGGTACAGGTCTGTGAATCATCAGTACTTCACAATTCACAGCACTCACCATAGCACATACCCTCCCCAATGTCTATAACGTAGCCACCGTATCTCTCCTCCCCTCACCACAGCCACCTCTCAGCAACACTCAGCTTGTTTTGGGAGATTGAGGCTTTTAGGGTTTGTCTCCTCAGTTTGAGTTTCCTAAATGGAATGATGCTCGACCAGTTTCCTTCCAAATGGATGCTCAAAACATAACATATTTATTATTTTTTTTACTTTGAGCCACATTTCTTTGGGTGTACCACCTTAGCAAATTAAAATAGATCATAAAATTTTATCAAATGCAATTGAAACCAAAACACACAAATGAGGTCTGGGATTCAGATACTACAGCATGTCTTTACCTTTAATGCCCTTTATGATTCCCTGGAAGCTGTGGTAGATTGCTTTTTGTAACCTGATTTTTATTTGGCCATTTATCTTCCCTTCCCTCTTCTGTTTTATCCTCAGTTTCAAAAGTGAGGGAGACCAACCCTCTTGCTGTAATCTGAGCCTATGCACACTAAGCCAGGACCAAGGTCATGGGGGACATTGGATTTATAATTACATTCAAACCATCTCCCTGGTGGGCCCAGATTGGATTTTGTAGATAAGTTTCAAGTACCAATTAGCTTAGCAACTTAGCTCTTTTATCAGCCCCCCCCCCCCCCCCCCCCCCCCCCCCGCCCTCCATTTCCCAGAAGCTGGCTGAATATCACAGTTCTTGGCCAGTGCAGATTGACCTCATTCTGGTAGGTCTGATAACTTCCATACTTTTGGATGGAAATACTGTTTGCCACTGATTCTCATGGAAACAGGGTCAGTCTAGTTGAACGTGGAAGCTACTAACCTTATTTCGAAGCTTTTTCTTTAAAATACTTTAAAGTATTTTTTTTAAGTATAGCTCAATAATTTCTAATCTGGTCATTCCCGCTTCCGGGTGAATCCATCTAATCAGATTGCTTTCCTCTATAGCCGAGGTTCTCAAGCATTAATGAGCATCCGCGTCACCTGGTGATTGGGTGCTCTCAGTGTTTAATTCGCTCAACTGGAGCCTGAAAATCGGCATTTCTAAAAAATTCTCAGACACTGATGAAAAAATTCACACTGTGACAACCACTGCACTAACTCTCTTCTGATTACATGGAGAAGTGAATGGCAGCTGTAGCTCTTCCCGGATGCTCGTGGAGAATGAGTTTCACCGGGAGGAGGTGGAGCAAAGGGGGCTAGAGAAGACCTAGATCCAAGTTACTCCCTGGTGATAACCAAAAGCTGAATGAGTAGTCATTGGGTTGTGGAAGTAGGTCGAAAGTGAAGGTCAATTGCTATTGATCTATTTGGAAAGTTTCGTTGACCAAAGGAGTGTGTGCCAGTTACTGAATTTATTCTTTTTGACTGCTCTGTGAGAATGGACTTGAGCCCTCTAAACGTTGTCCCTTTGCCAGCTAGCGCTGAAGCTTTTCTGTAGAGGGCACCGAGAGACACTTCTGGAGGGAAGTGCCTGTTTGGCAGGATTCTGCAGAACTCATGGTTTTCTGACACCCGGCTCCTGCATCGCATGGTGGCAAGCCGCCTCCAGGTGCCAGCTGTTTCCTGGCACCTCCTCAGGCAGTTTCATTAGCAGCGTGCCTCCTGTGAGACACCTCCCCATGAACAGATTTCCTTAATACCCTAGTGGGCAAATGCCCAGCAAGTTTTATTGGTGAAGAACCACAGTGACTTCTGTACTATTCTGTGGGCTGCCGCTGTCAGCCAAAGCCAGTTCTCACCCCTGGGTAATCTCTCTCAGTGGGGGCCGCTCTTCTTTGGGACTACTACCTCTGTCCTTGGGGTTAGTGGCAGTTTCTTTTAACTACTGTGCCTGGGTTCCTCATAGTTTTATTTACCTCTTTTAGTCAAGACCGTATGACTCTAATTCCCTGTCCTTGTTAACAATTCTTTTCATTAAACTTTCCCTTTTCAAATGACTATGTGGTTTCTCTTTCCCGATTGGACCCAGACTAACACAGGAGAGGAAGACAAGCACTTTCTACTTGTGCTGTTCTCCTTACCTTTTCATCTTCAGGAACTCAGAAGCTTTTGGAGGAAGGCCCCAGGTTTCCTTGCCGGCATTTGTTCCTTGTGTGTCTACCTGCTCTACCAGCTGAAACAATGTCCAAATGCATATTTCAGTGACTTGTTTCAGGTGCTGGACTTATAATTTGGTACCTGTCAACCTGTTTGTTTCTTGAACATAGCTTCTAGCCTTTTCCACTTCCCATTTTACATAAGACCCATTTTTTTTGTAAGCTTGGGTCCCAAGAATTTGCATACTTTACAAAACATTCGCTGAGTGCTCATTTTGGGCAAGGCACTGAGCTAAAAATTTTATATGCATTTTTTTTTTTATTGAATTGGATCTATACAGATACCCCATGGAAAGATACTCTTATCTTCATTTTATAGATGTGGAAACTGCAGTTTGAAGTGGAGAAGTAATCTGCCAAGTTATTACAGAATTTAGAAGACAGAGCCCACTGTCCTATAAAGGCTGACTCTTCTCCATCTGTGTTTTGGGAATGGAGTCTAATACCCTGTCAATATAGTCCCTGTTTCCAAAGCGAGGGTCAGTGTGCATACTTGTGTGTGTGTGTGTGTGTCCATATGCAAACATTCATAGATGTCTTAGAATAAAAAAGAGACGATCTCACTCTAAGGAATTTAGTTTCTGATCGTAAAATGAAATTCCTTTAAAATCATATGAGTACTTCTTAACAGCAATAGATCAAGATCTGTCCTTTGGCCCTCACTTGTGTGTGTGTGTGTGTGTCCATATGCAAACATTCATAGATGTCTTAGAATAAAAAAGAGACGATCTCACTCTAAGGAATTTAGTTTCTGATCGTAAAATGAAATTCCTTTAAAATCATATGAGTACTTCTTAACAGCAATAGATCAAGATCTGTCCTTTGGCCCTCACCAGGTAATATATGTCTTCTCATTTTAATCTTTATTTTTTAAGATTTTATTTATTTATTTGACAGAGAGTGAGCACAAGCAGGGGGAGTGACAGAGGGAGAGGGAGAAGCAGGTTCCTGCTGAGCAGGAAACCAGATGTGGGACTTAACCCAAGGACCCTGGGATCATGACCTGAGCCAAAGTCAGATGCTTAACCAAATGAGCCACCCAGGCGTCCCTTATTTCAGTCTTTAATAGGAAAACATATCCGTAGTCTGAAGCTTATGAAAAGTGTTCTGTTAGTGGGCGAGAGTGATGGTTTATTATAATTAATTCTTTCCTCAAGGTCATACCTCTAAAAATAAGAGGTGAGAGGGTTAAGGGGAACGTAGTTACAAAGAGGGGGATATGCAAATTTGGTAGCATCTTTTTACTTAACATACATGCTTCTTTCATGGTTCTTGACTCCTCCACTCATCAAGAGGGCTCATTGTCTGCAGGGTCCTGGTGAGTGATTCATTAGCACACCACCATTTCATGTTCTGGAGTGGGGATTGTGGTAGGTAATGGGGACTGGAATTTCTTGTTTTTCTTTTTCTGTTTTTTTTTTTTTTTTAAAATTTATTTATTTATTTTAGAGAGTAAGGAAAGGGAGAGAGAGAATCTCAAGCAGACTCCCCACAAGCACAGAACCTGAAGTAAGGCTTGATCTTACGACCCTGAGATCATGACCTGAGGTGAAATCAAGAGTCAGGTGCTTAACCGACTGAGTCACCCAGGCGCCCCAGTTTTCTTGAAATTAAGTAATGCTTTAAGGGTTTTTATTTATCCACCAGGTGTGAATTAGAGGGAAGGAAATTAATTAATGAATGTGGGCTTTTGGATCAGAAGAGGACTGAGTGAAACTTGGCCTTACCATTTATGAGTTAAAAGAGTATATGTGGATTCTATTTTTTGAGCTTCAGTTTTCTCATCTTTAGTGTAGAAACAGTAACTCATTAGTTTTTAGGAATAATTAGTGGAATAAGTATAGAAAGTATTCCTGGCACAGACTCTGATTAATGAACAGAATCTGAGTTATAAATGATAATCCCCTCCATTTATTTACTCCTTTACATTTGCAAAACACATTCACATCACATCCTTTCATCCTCATGACTACCCCTTCAGCTAGGCAAGTAGTCTTTTTTTCTTTTCTTCTTCTTCTCTTCCTCCTCCTCCTCATCCTCTGAGAGAGGTGGGGGGAGGCAGAGGCAGAGGGAAAGAGAATCCTAAGGAGGCTCCCCACTAAACAGAGAGCCCATGCACGATCTCACAACCTTGAGATCATGACCTGAGCTAAAATCAAGAGTGGGTTGCTTAACTGCTTAACCCTGCATCTCTTCAGGCACCCCTAGGCAGATATTCTTATTTTCACTTGCTCATACGGTTTATAAATAGAATGGATGATTTATCTAGATTTGCTATTCGGAGCTTTTGATCTACTAGATCGAGAAGATAGAGATTCCTCCAGGCCTCTAAGATGCAGTAGAGCTACTTGAATCTGTGGCAGAGTACCTGTAGTACCTTACATCTTGAGACTAAATAAATTATCTTGGTGTCTAACATCAATAAGTTATAGGTTATAGCAGTCATTGAAGTTAAACATTTATGAAAGAAAAATATATAACTGCAAATAATTTAATCTGTTGTTCTAATTTCTTAATGAGCATTGGGGAAAAGGCATTATTTCTTCAATTTTAACAGTAAAATACCTTGATCTATCTCCTCTAAGAATAGCATTTTGAAACTTCCTGATGTAAGGCAAGGTCACACTGGTAGATGTTGTCTGCCGGCAGGTGATCTATTTCTTCCATGAAGAGGAAGGGAAAGGTTGAGAGTTACTGTGGTAGTCATTTGGTCTATTCATAAATATTATATTCTTATCCTATTTGATACAAGAGATGGTACTTTCCTTCCTCCTCTAAAACGGGTATAGCTATGTGACTTGCTTTGGCCAGTGAAATAGAAGTGATATGTAATGACCAAGATAACTTACCTACTAATTTGGGTGGGCCAAACTTTAGTCAAGCTCCTCTCCTCCCAATAGACCCCTTAACTGTGGCTTGCCCCCAAGGTTAAACAACCACTAAGGTTGTAGAATATAGCTTTCCATCCTTCCACCCCCTTAACAGCTCATTCTGACAATCAGCCCACCACATAGAAGAACATTTCCTCTTGAACCATCACAATCAGGCTCTTTGCTGGTCACCACAGATTGCTTCATTACCCCACAACATTCCTGCCAGCCCTACTCAACTCTCCCTATAAAAGAAAATACTTTTTCTGCTTAGTTTTGAGACACTTACAGATCCTGAGATTGGAGCAGAGAATGCGCTATTGAAATAGTCATCTCGAAAAAAGTCTGTCCTCAATTAAGTCTGGGTTTGTTTTCTGTTTAGCAGAAGTTTTAAGTGTCAAGGAATGATAAAATGTAAGTTACGATAAATCCCTTTGTGGCACTTCGTTATAAAATATCTGGTAATACATGAAATATATTTACCAGATATATCTGCATATATCTGGTATTCATATAAAATACCTGGTGTGGTGTGTGTGTTTTGAGAAAAAGAGATTGAAAGAGAGAAAGGGATAAAGAGAGAACATAAACATGTCTTACATGTCTTGGTACTTTGTTTTTCAACTGAAAAATAATGGCAGTATTTATTGGGCATTTACTACACTGAATTGCTGAAAGGGTATCATCCCATTAAATTCTGACAAAAACTCAATAAAGCATGTCCCAGAGATATCCCCATCTCACAGGTCTTAAGAACTATAAGTATTTAAGTTTATCTACCACATTTTCATCATTAGTAAGTTGCAAAGCTGTCTGATAATAAAGTTTGTGCTTTTAATACCCACACCACATTAATTTTCTCTAGTTCTCTGTATCATGTTTATTACTAAATTTATTGAGTGTTTTTTTAAAACCATATTCTTATTTAGCAAGAATGGATTGAATTAGCTGTATGTACAGGACTGGTTTAGATACAGAGGAGTTCATAAGGATGAACACACGTCAATGTTTTTAAGGAGTTTGCAGTTTGAAGAGGAGATACAATATAAATAAATAACTCTAAAATGAGATAGTAAATGACACAGACCAAGGATAAACAAAGGACTATGGGAGTCCAGAAGAGGGAAGAATTCTTTCAGATGTTGGAGAAAAACCTTTAACTATGCTTTTACAGTGCATAGGATTGACAGAGATGAAAGAAGGCAACAGTTTAACCATGAAACAGAGACTCCATGAAGAAACCTGCAATAGAATATTTAGAAATTGGGTTTCATCCATAAGATTGTCATTGAAAATGAACTCAGCATAGCTTATAAAATTTAATTTATAGTTGCGTGGTAGTTAAAATGCTTATGAAGATGAAATGAGGTGGTTCTGGAGAGATGACAAGAAATTAAGTACATTATGAAGAATACCATGCTCCCTCAATGTCCCACGGGATGGCTAACTTAAATAGCCGTGGCAGATCCAAATCCCTGAGGACAGGGTGGGTTTTTGAGGTTAGGTGTTTAAATTCTCCTGCTCGATATTTTTAATACATAGATACAGAATTTAGCATCTCTGGAATACAGAGAGGAAAATGGCCTCTGTAGTGTGTGATTTAAAATATAGCCTCACCTCAGCACGGTTGCCACGTGCCTTTGACACCCCACACAGCTGGATTTCTCTTAGGGAGGACATTTGTATCATCTGCATCTTCTAGAAACCAACCAGGTCCTGTTAAGAATCTGTAGTTCTCCAGGATGCAAAGTAAGAGGATCTGATGTCACCATGAAGATGAGGCATATTTTAAAGAGGATAGTACTTTTGACTCATTGGTTTGAATATACTTTGATAGTAATCCCTTGCCTGGGGTGTGTCTGAACTACAGGTTGAGATCTGCCAGTGAAGTCGCTGGTGGCCCTTTTCTTTGATGGCAGTGTTACCTGTTGGTGTCCCAATTATGTTATTTATTTTCATCTCTTCTCTCGTGACTTTCATTTCACCTCACAAACATTTTAGTGCTTTAAGTCTAAAAAGAGAGATAGTGTGTAAGTGGATGTGATTTCTCTTACCAATCCCCAACCAGTACAAGTGAGATTCTGAGCTCAGGTTTTCTGGGTTAAAAGTCCCAAGCCACCTCTTACTAGAGTGAGCTACATATTTACTGTTATTTGAGGCAGTGATGGTGATAATTGGGCTTTGGAATCAGGCACATAGGCTGTGTTCAAACCCCAGGTCTGCCACTTCATAGCTAAGTATCTATGTTTGGCAGTCAGTGTATAGATGAGTTGGTTGGTTGATGTTTTGAAAAAGTAGATATCGTGCAGTAAAGATGGTCATTTTGGCTGTGGGAACCAAATTCTTATATTCCTTGTATTTGCACTTCAGACATCTAGTCACGTGACCCCCTCTAGGCTCTTCGAGCAATGAATGTCTTCAATAAAACCACAGATCCCAAAGTCAAGGGGACAATTTAAAAGGGAGGAAAAAGCATTTTTGACAAGTCCTTGGAACTCCAAGTCTGTGGAGGAATTCAGTGGTTATGTGACTTTTAATACATGGAGTCTGAGCTCTGAAACTCTGATCCACCGACCTGATTGCCCTTGGCATCCGCAGGACAACACTACAAGGCTTGGAGACATTGGTTTTCTTGACTATGCAGCAGTTTAGTTGTTGAGTAAACCTTATGAGCCTTGGAGAAAAGTTAATGTTGCTACAATGTGCACTGATCTGTCTCTGTTCAAAGAATTAAAATATTTCTTTCCCACTGTGACTGACACCTGTGAGGGAGCATCTGAAGAATTTCTTTGGGAAATACATAGGGCTCTGGAACTCCAATAATGTCAGTCTAGGGTCTGCCTTATGGTTCTTTCTGAGTTTGATTTCTTCCTGGACCTGTTAGTTATAGGAGTGAGGAACATCTTTGAAAAGTACAGTTGGAAGATCCAAAGAACATATTTTTTGCATATCAGCATGCAGTCCATGAACTTTGGGGTGGATAGCACTGAGCTTTCGAAAAGCATGACAGGGGGTGGCTGGGTGGCTCAGTGGGTTAAAACCTCTGCCTTCGGCTCGGGTTGTGATCCCGGGGTCCTGGGATCGAGCCCCGCATCGGGCTCTCTCCTCAGTGGGAGCCTGCTTTCCCCTCTCTCTCTGCCTGCTTGTGATCTCTGTCTCTCAAATAAAAAAATAAAATCTTAAAAAAAAAAAAAAGAAAAGCATGACAGGCTCTACTGGCTTCTGAATGCTGGCTGAGCTGCATGTTGAAAGCTCAAGGAAGAGGAACGGTGAAAGGTAAGAAGGGAGCACAAGCGAAGTTCTGGAAAGGGGACAGAAGGATAGGATGATGTCATTTCAGAACTCTTCTAACTCTGTGACTTTTTCTTTTCTCATGGGCTATTTACAGAGCTGATAACTGGAAAGAGATCTGTCACCAAGTCATTTAAATGAAAGCATCCATTACAATAAACATAACTCACATTGGCTGTTTCTACTTTTCATAATCTCTCTAAATCTTCCCAAACATTTTCTTTTTTCTCATTACAATTCAAGATGCCAGCTGCTTAATTTTCAGTGTTGCCTCTGCTTGGTTAAACTCATCAGTTTCTGTCAGAGTCTCCTTAGCTGACAAAATGTAAGACTATTTACCCATTCCAGCCTAATTTATACCTTGCTGGGTCTGATCAAAGAGAGAAGAATAAAGAGCAGTGATGTTGATGTGCCATACAATTAGCAGTGAGCTGGTCTATCAGTAGTATCTTCAGATCTCTCCTTAGATACATATCTATCCAGAATCTTGTCTGCCTCCTAAGGGGTGAGAGAGAAGAGACAACAATTACTAAATTTCCTGAAAGTGCAATGGGATATTAGTGTTAAATAAGACAATATGTTATTTTGGTTTTTTTTTTTAATTGCTAGAAGATATTTAACTATTTAACTCTCAAAGCTTTTAATATGCTTATATGTAATGAGAATTTATTTATTCATTCATTTGATTTATTTATACATGCAGGCATGCATGCATACATATAACAGAGACCTTTTTTTCCCAGACGATCTCTGAGGACCAGTCTTCTAGAGAGTGCATCAAGAAAAGCTGATTTAAACAACTCATTTTCATATCGCAGTTTATAGATTAACAAATCAGGTGAGAACATGATCCTCTCCTTTGGTGAATGACATCATGGAAGGCCCTCACCTAATTGTCATAGTTGTTGCTTGGTGTCATTGAGAGACTGACCCAAGATAAATATCTTGTAGAAGATATTGTTAGTTGCCCTCCCACGGGTATTCTTTGATCTGATTTGTTCTTTCTTGCTAATAAACCATGTTTCTGGGGAATAATAGAGGAGCAATAGAACTCTTATGAACTTTACCAGACATTCACTTTCTCAAATTCCCTTGTACCTGGGGGTGGCTTAGTAATTCAGTTTTGGAAATGAAAAAAAAAAAAAAAGAGAGAGAGAGAGAGAGACATCAGTTGGCGTGAAGGAGTAGGATTTTGGAGTTTCTCATTGGGGAAAGAAATGAAGGGATAGTTCTTTACTTGATCTTATTTTGGTGTTAATGCCAAAGGTGTTTGCTTTGGTATTTGCTCATAGATTTGTTGTTGTGATGATTGACGTTTGTATTTCTATTTAGGAATAAATCTTTAGCTTTGAAGTTGTTGGGGGCTGTGATAGCCATTTTTTGTTGGGGAACAGACAGGCCTACAAATTAAAATCAATAAAGATGAAAGAACAGAAAGACACAAAGAACTTGATTTTCTAAAAACCGTGGTTAGCCATTGCCCTGATGTAGGACATACCAACTTCCAGATTTCTTGTTAGGTAAACTGGGTGGTGTTATTATTTCAGTCACTGATAGGCAGGTGTATTAGTTTCATATTGCTGCTGTAACAAATTACTGCACATTTAATGGCTTAAAACAACACAAACTTATTGTCTTATAGCTCTGGAGGTCAGAAGTCTGAAAAATATCTCAAGAGGCTAAAAATCAAAATGTCCACAAAGCTGTGTTACTGCTGGAGGCTCCAAGGAAGAATCTGTTTCCCTGTCTTTCCCAATTTATAGATGTTCTCTTCACATTCGTTGGTTCTTAAAGCCAGAAGTACAGCATCTTTTCTCCTCTCTAACACTTGCTTCCATCCCTACATTTCTCTCTCTGATTTTGATTCTTCTTCTTTTCTCTTGTGAGGAGGTTTGTGGTTACTTGGGTCTTCATGGAAATTCCAGGAAAATTTCTCTTTCTCAAGATCTTTACTTAGTCATATCTAAAAATTTCCTTTTGTCACAAGGTAATATATTCACATGTTCTTTGAATTAGGTTGTGAACATCCTTGTGGGGCCATAAGTCTATACACCACAGCATTTGCATGCTCTAACTGATATGTATTTTAAGTTCTTTTCTTTTTTTTTTTTAAGATTTTATTTATTTATTTGAGAGAGACAGTGAGAGAGAGCATGAGTGAGGAGAAGGTCAGAGGGAGAAGCAGACTCCCCGTGGAGCTGGGAACCCGATGTGGGACTTGATCCTGGAACTCCGGGATCGACCTGAGCCGAAGGCAGTCGTCCAACCAAGTTGGACCGAGGCGTCCCTTAAGTTCTTTTCTTTCTGATATGTGACACTTCACCTTGCTGTCTTTCTCCAAAATTGCACTTAGGGTTGTGCATGCCTCAAGGGAAGAAATGTTCTTTCTATGTTTTGGACAGCATCTGAACGTATGTTTTTACTGGTAATAGAAAAACTTTGCTTTTCTGCCCTAAAGTTTTTGTCTAATTACCTATTTACCATATATACCATCTACCAACTTTTCAAAATATTAAGATTGTTTATTAATGAAATTGCAAATTACTTTTTCACACATCTTAAGGCTTTGATTAATATTACTTTGACCTTGAGTCTGGAAGCATTTGTTCAGATTTATAGCTATTTTTGTTATGCTACTCATTAGGAAAACTTAATTGAGATGCATGGGCAGTGTTGATTGTATCAGATTCTTTATGAAATAGATCACAACATCATAGTAATGGTGATGATGATGAGGAGAAGGAGGGGGAGGAGGAGGTATCTCTGTACTCTTCTAGGTTCTCAGCTAATACCCCCTGTAATAAATTAATAGGGATTAATAGGAGAAAAACAGAAGATTAATAACATGTATGCCTCCTGTACATATGGGAGATACCCAGGAAAACTGAATAACTCCCCAAATGTCCAGAGCCATCACCTTAAATACCACCTTCAGCTGAAGACAGAAAATACTGGGTGAGAAAGAGCCAGGTTTTCCAGGCAAAGCACAGTAAATAAGAGTATGGGTGTTAGGCAGGTTTGAGTCCATACCTTTTCCATTGATAGGAGTTTCTACAGACTTAGTCTTCCTCTTCTGGGTACACAGAGAGAGATAAATCCCTACAAATGGAGATTTCCCTTATAAATGTAAATTGCTCATTCAAAAGGGTAATTTCCACTTGGTTTTCGGAATTTTTCTCCTACCCAAAAAAATGATCAACCTAAAATAATTCTTATGCCAAAAAGGCATATTTTGGGGTGACAAATTTGTTAATTCTGTTACCCCTCATAAACAATGCATACACACACACACACACACACACACACACATATATATATATATATATATTTTTTTTTTTTTTTTTTTTTTCTGGAGCTACTCAACAGCCTGAACAACTGAATAGTGATTTGATAGATGGATTTTAAGATGGTTAATTGGAGTACAAATTTGTGTGTTTCAATTCTAGCATATCTTCGAATCTAGTCGAAGAAAAAGGAGACAATGAAACATGTTGTGTGTGCATATGCTAGATTCAGAGTGGAAGTATAAATAATGGACTTTTATTTTCCTTTTAGATTTTTCCCCTAATTTATTCAGTTGTTCCGATCATTTTTTATTCCTCCCCAAAGGATTCAATTTTGACATCTCCCTAATGGTCACTTTTTGATTACCAAATTTTAAGAACTTCCAACCTTTAACCTGGCATTTGCTTTCCTTCTTCTCCAGAGTCTCAAAGTCCAGCATTGTAGCTCTCAGAACTGATCTTAATCAGTGAGTGGAAGCCTGTTTCTTTTAAGTGTGTATGTGGGAAGCTTGTTGGCTAAGAGATAACCAGAACTATGTGGCAGATAAAGGCCCTGGAATCTATTGGAAAGAAAGGTCAACTTAGCAGTTTTCCTTGACTAACAGCTTATGATGACCTGATTAAAAAAAAAAACCAAAACCCAAAACCAAAACAGAACACATGCTCCATGGAAACCCTAAGGTATACAATTATTTCTGGGCAATATTTGGGTCATCACAAAAAGAAAAATGTTTTGTTTGATTTTCTCCCCAGCTTCACATATACATTAGGTGGTACCAGAGAAGAAAGGCACTCAATGTTTCTTATTATTTTTTTATTTCCAGGAAACTCTCACTCTGAACCAGATGCTGAATTAATAACTGGATTCAACCTAAAATCCTTCATAGTGAAGTTTAGGTTATATAATGCTGCTAATCATTTTCCCACTTTGTCAGCTATGGGTTTGAGATAATTGAGAACACATCCTTCTTAGTCCTTGTAGGAAAAGAGCTTTTGATCTTTCTATTAAAAAAATATTAGTATGTCAGGGGAACAGAACCTTTGTAGCTGCACATGTATAGTTAGTAGTGTGTCCAGCAAGCATTTCCTCCTTCAGACAGGCTTTGGTCAAACCACTCTTTATATAACTTAATATGATTGGGGGGAGGGAACTGCAGATATAGGATATGATTATACCTGGGTTCGTATTCTGGATTTGCTGTGACTTGATGAGTGATTATATTTACTTCTTTATGTGTCTGGGCATCAGTTTTCTCAATCATAGGAGAGAATGTTTTCTCAACTAAAAGAGAGACAGATAGATAGTCTCTAGGACCAATGGCTCCTCTAAAATTTGCTGGGCATTTTTCCTGTTTTAACTTTTCTAGGAATAAAAATCTCATACTTTTTCTATTAAGTCTTTCTTTCAACTTGTTATCTCTGTCTCTGTCATATCCAAGCAGCTCACATTGCTAGTAATAAAAGTTAATATCTATACACGGTACTGGTTAGGCACATAGATCCTGAGTCATATGATCTGACGTGAAATTCTTTCTCCCCAGTTTTTTTGAAGATTTATTTATTTATTTGTCAGAAGGAGAGAGAGAGAACACAAGCAGGGGGAGCATGAGGCAGAGAGAGAAGCAGGCTCCCCACTGAGCAAGGAGCCCTATGTGGGACTCTGGCATCATGACCTGAGCCCAAGGCAGATGCTTAACTGACTGAGCCACCCATGTGTCCCTCCAGTTTATTAATTAAATGATTTGAGGTGAGTTATTAACCTCTTGAGACTTGTTTTCTCTCTACCATAAAATAAGGATTATGATAATATCAACCTCATCAAGTAGTTTAGAAAATCAAATGAGACAAGCCACATACATAATGCAGAGTGGGAATGCAGTGAATTGTAGCCATTACAGCTACCCCTCAACAAACCCATAAGAAGCTGGATTTATGGAAGTATTTGGAGGAATGAGATATTAAGGAACTTTTTAATTTATATATATTTCTACTAGAATGAATACCATCAAATCTGGCTAATATACAAGGGCCCCTGTTTCCACCTCTATTTTACTTTGTTCCTCAAGAATATCTGCTTGGGGCACCTGGGTGGCTCAGTAGACTAAGCATCTGACTTTGGCTCAAGTCATGATTTCGGGTCCTGGTATCTGGATTGAGCCCTGGGTCAGGCTCTGCACTCAGCAGGGAGTCCCCTTTTCTCTTTCCCTCTTCCTCTGTACCCCTTCCTCCTTGTGCTCTCTCTCTCAAATAAATAAATTTTTAAAAAAGAATATCTTCTTGATGAGAAAGTTGTTGATCTAGAAAACCTTCACTATTGACTCTGTGTTTCTTTTAAGTGCCCCAAAAATAGCCTATTTAGTTGCCTATTTGGGATTTTCTTTCTTTTTTTTTTGTTAACATATGATGTATTATTTGCCCCAGGGGGTACAGGTCTGTGAATCATCAGGCTTAGACATTTCATAGCACTCACCATAGCACATACCCTCCCCAATGTCAATAACGCAGCCACACTATCCCTACCCGCCTCCTCCACACCCCAGCAACCCTCAGGATTATTGGGTCCTTAAAGAGCAATTTAGTCAGTTAATAATTCACCAAATTTTTAATGAGTACCTACTGTGTTCCATTTACACAGCTAGATGCAGTAGTGAGAACTAAGTTATATTTGGGGATTTACCTCTTGTCTTGTCTGAGAGTTGAATCTGTTAACCTGAATGAATCTTCATGTATTGCAGACTTCAAGTCCTCAGAACCCTGGAGAGTTTTCTAGGGATCGAAATTTTGATTGAGGGAGAAGGGTTAAAAAGAGTCAGATGGACAGTCAGACTGCCTAATCTTCCATAAGACCCTTTCAGCAGGATGGCACCTACTGGTATGTGAGATGTTAATTGCAATCTGGCACTCATCTCAGAAGTAAATGGGAGCTGCATTCTGCAGAAAAGAACTTTTTTAATCCACAAAAAGTGGCCTCATGGATTAGGCAAGACTCTGCCTTCTAGGAATTAAGACTCTGAGGTTTTATTTCTCTCCCTCGTACTCAGAATCTTTCTTTAGATACTGTTGGGTTCCCCCAAAATTGGGTACCCCAATAATGGGTCCGTGATTAAGGGAGCGAGACTGATACAAAGCCAAGATCAAGCAAAGCTTTATTTCGTGCCAAGCATCAAGAATCAGACCGACCGTCAAGCAGACTGGTCGGGGCCACCCCTACAGAGAGGACGACCCCTCCCTGCTTTCCATACTAACTTTTATAGAGCAAAGGCCCTGTGGTTGGGCCCGGCCACACACAGGTGGCTAATTGAATTACAATTCACCCGACAGTAGCCTTGGAAACTAGTCCATCACCTTGGTAGCTAGGAGACAGTATGCGCCCCCACTGATTGAATACCTCCACCTGACTCGACCCACCCTTGTATTTGGACTTTGTTACCTGGGACTGGTTTCCCGGACTTGCTTTTAAATAAGTTCCCCTGGCAGGGGCAAGGTCAATTTAAGTTTTACAGCAAAATGGCAGTTCAACAGGGGTGGGGCCACTCTGGCTGAATAGGCCCTTACAATACCCCTGCTACCCCTCCATGTTAACAAAGTGTCCTATTGTGAAGTATTCCCTTCCCTTCTGCCCTGTGTCCAAATGTTCAAAAACATATATTAAAATGTTTACGAAGTGCTTACTTTATTATACCAATAAATCCTTTTCGTTTTTTTTTAAACACCTGCCGTGGATGTGAAAAGTTTATATGGAAATTAAGTCAGCCTCATCTTTTTTTTTTAAATTTTACATATGTGTGCATACACACACACACACACACACACACACACACACACAATCTTATAACACATATCAATATATATTACTATATATATGTTACATATATTTAGAACCATGCACATATACACACAGATATATCTATTTATACATAGTAAATTTTTTTAAATTGGTCTTTACTAGAAACAGAATTTAGTGTGCTATTGTGGGATTATTTGCTTAGATGTGTCTCTCCACAGATGTGATTTTGCCTAGACTCATTTTCTTGATGGACAGTGTGGGAGTGAGGTTGGCAGTAGTAGTCTCAGAGGGCATCATACTTTTTAATGGAAAGTAGATCCTGCTTGGATATTTTCTTCATGTGATCCTACAACCTTGGAGAAGAAACAAAATGGATGGCAAAACAAAATTGTCAAATAAAAACATGCAATTTAAAAGTATAAACACATGTAGAGTTTGCCACAGTTTTTATACCTGCTAAATAATCTCTCATATTTATGATTTAGGAGAAGAGGGCTTTTGCAAGAGTGACAAGAGACTAAAGGGGAAAGAGAACATTTTCCTCCTTTCCCCTTCTTAGAATGCCTTTTAGGGGCCATTGTGGGCCTTGGGCTGAGTCCTTTCTCTAACCTTTGCAATGCAGAATAATATCTCTAGGGACTAGAAAAGCCCAGTCTTTAGTTTTGTATTGCAGAGTTGTGTTCAAGGTCATGAGCCTCATTTCCCCCTTGAAACATGAAAATACACCTCTGGGAGTCTATTTTGAGGTATAACCATTTGTTTTTTTCCAGGAGATAAGAGAAGCTTTATTATTCTTACAGAGGAGGTCAATTAACTAAACAAATAGCTACCTCAAATCCCAAGTGAATTTTGGACCTGCTTTGCTGTTTAAATTGTGTGAAATTTTATTCTGACTTTGTGGTCTCTGGTGGACTATATATATGCATGTACTCTAAATACATCAGTTTTCTTTATTTTCATATTAATGCAAAGAGATTTCTCTTTGTTGGTAGGATTTTTACTACCTCACTATTTTACAGGTGTGAGCTCATCTTCAGAGAATTCTCAGAAGAACCTATGAAATAGTAGCTATTATTGTACCCAATTTTTATAGGAGTGGAGACAAAGTTTCAGCTAAGTTAAGTAACTTTCTCTAGGTTATACCAGTAATAAGTTGCATGTCTAAGACTCACATTTATGTTGACTTCAGAATCGGTGCTCTTCACCTCTGTGTGACACTGAATCCATATCAACAAAATGGGATCGTTATTGATGTCCTTCACACTTCAAAGATGACAATAGGATCGGGGAAAGTAACAACATGGGAAAAGCCTCCACAGGGTCAAACTCAGGTCCAGCATGGGAAATTCAAGAAAATTCAAAAAGGAAGTTTGACTTTGAGGCTCAACCAACAAGGCTGGAAACAAAACAGTAATTTAAAAACTATTCTAATGAAATGATTCTAAACTATTCTGAAATAGAGATGGCAGACTTAGAAGAAATGGGTTTATGACCTTCTCTACTTGTCTTTAACCCTCTGCAAGAGGGTTGTGAACTGCTTTTTCCAACTTGCGGATTGATGCCATTTGAGAGGCTCTTGGAGCATTGCTGGGACTAAGGTACAACCTTGCTTTTGTGAGTATGTGTTTGTCATTTTCTATGGTGTGAGATTTAAGATTAAGGACACCATCTTGGTCATAATGACCTGAGACGGAATGCCTTTTTAAACTTCTTAGATTTGCATGTAGATCAGATTGTGTGTGCAAGAACAAAGGGTATGACTACAAAGTACTCTGTTCATCAGCAGTTAATGAAATTTTTTGTAGGTGTTTCTCCCTGTGATAGTTTATGGTGTGTTCCTGTACTCAAGAGACTTGCTTGTGTTTTAATTGAAAGGATGAATAGCAATAAAAATCATAGCATCTTTAGAAAATTTGATCAGAATTTACAGATTTAAGAATTAATAGCTGACTCTGGCCAGTAGAAAGATATGTTTAATTTGGCCCTCAAAAATGCTTTAAAAATATTGAGCTAGTTGCTAACATGTAAAAATACTGAATCTTAAGTTGTCATAAAAAACTACAATATAATTTTAAGTTTAAATATTTTATTTATACCAGTAATAGAATATATTATACTTTTACTTTCCTAGCTTTAATAGAAGTAAATTCATCAATAATATTTTCAAATTCTACTTCATTGATTACCTCACGTTTCATTGAGAGAATTGCCATGTTTGACAATTTCTCTTGACCGAGTAATGATCTTAAAAAATTCTAATGAAGTTAATTATATGAATTAGCTGATTAAAAAATTAAGTGAATTAAATGATTTTTAATGAAGTTAATTCTATATGCCTTTTTTCCATTTTAAAATATTTTTAAGCTACTTTAGTATTCTTGAAAAATTAACCACTAAAAATTACATAAAAACCTGTATATAAAGGGACACATTTTTCTTTTGTCTCAGTCTCTAGTATGATTCAGCATAACACTGATCTTTATTTAAAATTTTAACATTTGGCTCACTGGAGATTTTTTCTGCATTAATTTGATTTTTAAAAATATTGAATTGAAATGTTATAATAAAGAGTAAGAATCCCAGACTTCTGCCCTCTAGAGTTTACAGTCTGGCAGATGGAATCAGATGAATAAATAAATACATAAAGTAGATGATACATTAGAAGTGACAGAAAAATAAAGCAGTGGAGCGGGGTGAGGGGTTCATGATATTAAAAGAAGACCTCACTTCAGGGAGGGGATTTAAGGGTTCCTTGTCACACAGCTGATGAGTGGTGAAGCCTGCTGTGTCTGACATGAAAAGTGCTGTGCAGCCCCATCCAGGAAAGTGAACCCTGAGGATTAGAGGAATCAGGCACATATGTGACTGCTTCATGACTGCCCTTGACTCAGCTTGGAGGGCTGTTCTTTTCCACTTGGCTGGGAAGCACATACTGTTTCAGGTTTCAAGTCACTCACTACTTCTGCTGGGAAGCTGGTTTCATAACCATTTCTTACTCTGCTCTAAGTAAGAGCAAACACTCCAGTCTCTCCTTTCTGTTCTCTGGGCCCTCAAGCTTCCTAGTGGCAGACTTCATTTGATCTGATTGTATGTCCCTAGGGCTTGGCACACAGTAGGTGCTTAACTGATGATTGTTGAATGAGACATAAAAAGCTCAGGATAAAAAGCCATGTTTTCTGATTTTCAGTATCTTGGAGAATGCTCAAGCACTTTTCCTTAGAGTTTTACCAGAAGGCCTTATAATCTCCAGTGTATCTAAATTAAGATTTTTCTTTTTTTGACCAAAACTTCTTGGAGATACAAACATTTTAGTGTTGAGTATGGAAAAAAAAAGGTCAACTTATGAACTCCTGATTTTCCCGGAAGACTGTGAGAGACGAAAACTGGCCCCATCACAGGGACCAGGGTCACTCCTGTGGGGCTGAGCTCCGAGGACTTCCTATACCAGTGCTAGTTTGAGAGGCTTCCCCTCCTCGGTGAAGGAAGCAGCAATTAGTGGAAACAGAGATGGTGATGGGGATAGGAAATAACGTCCGGGGTTGATGCCCTGTGTGGGTTCTGCCGGTCCTTTCCAGAAATGGATCCCTGGCTGATGCCTCACACTCCCTCTCTCCCCCACTGTCTCATCCGACTTCCTGCTGAGACCTGCTGGTAGTCCCAGGCTCTGAATATGCCATACTGAGGTTAAATTGTGTCATTTATACTGGTTGGTCCATTTTGGTTAAATGTTAAAAATGTCGGTTGAAAGCAAAGGCTCTGGAGACAGGCTTCTTTTATTATTTTTTTTAAGTAATTTTTAATTTTTTTAATTAACATATAATGTATTATTAGCCCCAGGGGTACGGGTCTGTGAATCGCCAGGTTTACACACTTCACAGCACTCACCATAGCACATACCTTCCCCAATGTCCATAATCCAACAACCCTCTCCCTAGCCCCCCTCCCCTCCAGCAACCCTCAGTTTGTTTTGTGAGATTAAGAGTGGAGACAGGCTTCTTGAGTTTGAATCCTGACTTCTCTTCTCCACCTTATTTATTCCTTTCAATCCTGTTGTGAGGCAGGGATTTTTCCACATTACAGGAAACTCACTTAGAAAGTTTAAGTTAACTTCCCCACCAAATCCACAGCCAGTAGGGGGCAGTGGTGAGTCTGCCTGAGTCTGAAGCTGGGTGCATTGTCCCAGAGCTGCTCAGGCACTCACTCCGGCCTGCTCAAATTTATTCACTTTATCTCCCTCCTCTGAGTATCACACCTGCTGCTAAACACTACTAATGCTTTCTGCTCCAACTTTTCATAGTGGGCATAACTGGTAATTATATGGACTCGCACCAAGGAATTAGATAACACTGCCAAATGTCGAGTTCAAGTAGTTAATGTGAAATTCCTTAAAGATTTTGCTAAGAAAGCCGTCACATACCCAGAGTGTCCACTTTTCAATACCAAATAGTTACATTTTATTTGTAAACTATTTTTCAAGGTAACATGCAAATGGAAGTTTTGAATGATTTGACACTTAAATAGCATTGTTGTTTTGAGCATAGTGTTAAATTTTTTTTCTCTAGAATTTCAACCTACTTTCAAATTTTTCCTACACAGATAATTTAGCTGTATCTCTTCTTACAGCACTGGGCAGATAATCTGCTCTTAATGCTCTTTCACATAATAAACCTTTGCTCTTTCAGCAAACCAGTTTCCTTAATAGTATTCTTCTTAGGGAGACACTAATCTTACACACACCAGACATTCTCAGCTATGCTTCCACCTTATACAGCACATAAAGGTTCAATTCTTGGTCAAATTACTCTGTGTCCTGTGGTGTTCCTACTTTAGGGGCTAATTAATGCTTATTTATTTAGATTCTTTTGCTTATATCAGAGTTTTTTGAAAGTGTGTAAATTTTGCTATTTATTTTTACTCGTTCATTAAATGGTTTATAGGAAAAAGCAGCAGTTTAGACATTGTAAAGACCAATACCTGTAAGGTGCTGTCATCTAAGGAATATTACCAGCTTGACAATAATTCAAAACTAGTTCACAGTGAGATAGATATTTTATGATTTTTATAAATTTATAACGAGATATGCTTTTATAGTTTCTTATAAAATTTAGATCTTTAAAAAAAACTAGAAAAATGATAGAAATAGAAATATTTTGATATGATTAATAGGATAAATTAAAATGCTGGGTTATATTCAGGAAATAAAATTTTTAAACACTTTCTATGTGTTAAATAGAAATATAAATATTTATATTTATATAAATATAATTTATTCTTATAAATTATAAATATAAATATATTATAAATATAATATAAATATTATAAATATAATTTTATAAATATAATTTATTTATAATAAATATAAATATAAATATATATTTATAAATTTATAATATAATTTTATATTATAAATTTATAAATATAATTTATATTTATAAATATAAATTATTCCATATATAATTTATAAATATATATTTATAAATATAATTTATTCTTATAAATATAAATTTATAAATATAAATTTATAAATATAATTTATAAATTATAAATATAATTTATAATTATATAAATTATAATTATAATAATTATATATATATAATATATATAATATATATATATATAATATATATATATATATTATATAAATTATATTTATAAATTTATAAATATATATTTTTATATATTTATAAATATAATTTATTATATTTATAAATATAAATATATTATAAATATAATTATAATACTTATAAATATAATTTATAAATATATAAATTATTTATATTTATATAAATAATTATATTTGTAATTATATATATAAATATAAATATAAATATAAATATAAATATAATTTATAAATTATAAATATATAAATATAATTATAAATTATATTTATATATTTATAGGCACTTATAAATATAATTTATTCCATCTTTTAACAATTATTTGTTATCTTTTATTCCCATTTTATAGATGAAGGACCTGAACCTTAGACTGATCAAATAACTTTTTTTTAAGGCAGGTTAAGGGGAGCATTGCAGTCTGGGTATATGAGGGAGTGGGGCCAAGGAATATGGTAGAGACTAAGAGGACCTGTAGCTGGAGATGGCTATGGGGGCAGAGTGGTCTGAGCATAGCCCAGGAGGCAGTCAAGGCCAGAACATGCAGGGCTATCTAGGAAATGCTGAGAATCCTGGGTTTCATGCATCGGTTTGGGAAAAACAGTTCTCACTGCAGCATGAGGCATGCTGTGGAGGGGCTATCATGACAGTTCTGGGGAGATGCTGGTCACACTGCCCAGGGTGTGGCAGGGAGGTGGGGAGTAGAGAGTTTTGAGAGGTATTAGGTAAGAGCTGGAGGACTCATCATTAATTGGGCTGTGATGAAGTTATAAGATATGAATTCCAGATTTTGGGACTTGCATAAGTGAGGGGAAGTGGCACTGCTCCTTCTGATGGGAGCACAAGGGGAGGAGCAAGTGGCAGGGGCAAATTGCAGTGCACCCAGCATGGGTGGGTGGTCTATATCCACGGAGCTCAGAGAGGAAACACCTGTGCTGGCCATTCAAATTGGAGAGCAACAAGAAACAGCATTTATTATTGACTGTTGGTTTCTCAAAGTGTAGTTTGGGGCCTCTGCCTTTCTCTCCTGCAACTCAGTGGTCCATCCCTGACCTTGTGTCAGATTCCCCTAGTGTAATCTGCGGGAGGATGAAATCTCACCTTGTGTTTGAATCTCAGCTCTTCCATTTATTATTGTAAATGTAGTCAATTTATTTATTTGATCCTCTACTTCAGTTTCTTTCTCTGAAATAAGAATAATGATACCAAGCTAGTAGGGTTATATGAAGGTTAAGTAAGCCCATTTGTATAAAGCTCTACTAACACTCAGTATGGTAAACACTTGACGAAGTCAGCTAACAGTATTAAGGATGATGATTAATATTAAAATATAAGTTCCTGGGTCCCGATCCAGGATTCTTATGCAAATCACATTACATGGATGGTTAATTTATGTGTGGGTTTGGGCTGCTGAGTGTCAGTCTGGAAATGAAGAATGGCATGGAGCCCTATGATTCTGGTCAGGCAGTATCAGCATCACTTGGAAAAATCCTTAAAAATATTTATCCTTGGACTTTAACACAGACTTCTGAATCACAACTTCAGGACCCAGAGCCCAGGGAATCTCTATTTTCCTTTTTCTAAACAGGCTCCCCAGGGTTTGGGAGTGCTTATCCCCCACCAGATCTGGGAACACTACTGGGATGATGTGTTGTGATCCTTTTTATGTCAAATGGTGTGTTCTCCTTTGAAAGTACAGCTTTTAAACTTGGAATTCATTCTCTGTCTTGTGAGTACACTTCCAGTCAGGTGCACATGTCACTGCTTTTGGATAATGGCGTGTGAGTGGAGACAAAGCTTTGAAGAACTGTCCCTACCCCTTTTGCACACTCAGTCCCCTTTGGTTCCCTGGGAGTGGACAGTACTAGGCTTTAGAGGTTGGTGTTTTCACAGGGTGGAAGGAATTTAGGATTCCTTGAAATGTATGGAAAAAAAAAAAACTGTTCTTTTTTTTTTTTTTAAAGATTTTATTTATTTGACAGAGATCACAAGTAGGCAGAGAGGCAGGCAGAAAGAGAGAGGGGGGAAGCAGGCTCCCTGCTAAGCAGAGAGCCTGATGCGGGGCTCCATCCCAGAACCCTGGGATCACGACCTGAGCCGAAGGCAGAGGCTTTAACCCACTGAGCCACGCAGGCGCCCCAAACCCTGTTCTTTTATGAGAACAAGAAGTAAGTTTCTAATGTGTGAAGTCACAGAACTGTGGGGGTTCTTTAACATCTAGTGTGATCCTAACTGCTATCCTATATGAATTGTCCTCTAAGGAAATAGATTAAGAAGCCCCATGAGGGAATATATCACACCATCATCGATATGCTAGCTCCTGAGAATACAAAGGATGAAACTATTATTTTGTTCCTATAACCTAAACCCATGTCTAAACAATGCCAACATTTTGATTTGTCCTTTATATTTTTATGTTGATTGAGTAGTTAGTATTGGAAGATTGTGCATTTACAAGACATTTCTTAAGATTCCCAAATACCCTTTGAATATAAATTACTGAAAATCAGCAGCTTTTAGATGAGCCTCGCCCTTTCCTTATTAGCTCAGATGTGGTTTAGTGGTTTTGTTTATTTTTAAATAGGAGATGGGCTTATATTCTGTATCTCCTCAGACAATACCTGGTTTTATAAAATACAAGAATCCTGCTCCTAAGCCGTTAGTTAAAAGCATGAATCTCTCACAGAGTAATGGTGTAAACATAAATATTCACAAATTATTCATTTTAAATGCAGGCTGGCTAAATTTACATATAGATTACATTTGAAATGTATGAAATATTATTTTCTTTCATCCTGATGGCTTAACACCACTCGTTTTTAATGGTTATAGTCCCTGGATTAAGTGCCCTGAGTTTTTCCATCTATCTAAAGCTACTAGAGCTCTAGGCCAGGGCAGACCTCACAGGGTTAATTTGCAAATTGATCCCAAGAAGGCAGGGAAAGAGTGCCTTGTAGAGAAATTGAGGTGTGCAGACCAGAATGAAATAAAATGGATTTATGTGACTTGAGAAACTCATGCTAACCTCCCCTCAAAAAGAAAAGTTTGTAGATGGGGTTGAGGCAGTTATCAAGTCCTTCTCTCTGGACTAGCATGATCTCATCTTGTTCTTTGCTTAAGAAGGATGTTAATTTTCTTTTCTGGATGTTTATTGTACACACTACACACACACACACCCACACCCACACACACACACACACACCTGTAGACCAGGCTCTCTCACACAGTCTGACTATGTAGATTTGAGACTGAGCTCTCTTATTCTTTTTTGCCTCTTTATTTTATTTTTTTTTTAAGATTTTATTCATTTATTTGACAGACGGAGAGAGAACTCAAGCAGGGGTAATGGCAGGCAGAGGGAGAGAGAGAATCAGGTTCCCCCCAAGCAAGGAGTCCGATGTGGGGCTTGATTCCAGGACCCTGGGATCATGACCTGAGCCCAAGGCAGATGATTGAGCCACCCAGGCACCCTCTTTGCCTCTTTAAAGCAAAGATTTGTAAGGGCCATTGACCAGTGGTGTTAATGTCACCTGGGAACTTGTTTGAAGATTAATACTCAGTGCCATCCAGATCTACTAAATCAAGAACTCAAGGGTTAGGCCCAGCAAGTTGTGTTTTACACATTTAACATTCAAGTAACACACTTAATTCTGATGCACGCTGAAATTTGTGACCTATTACTTTAGATTGTCAGATACTTTACATCTTTCATTTATGACTTTGGTGACAAAACCAAACTTCTTTGTTTCTCTATTTTCTCCAGGCCATGTTAGTTTGTAGACTCAGCTTGTTGACATACATTGCTCCTTCAAGGAACAATGAGCCATTATAATCCATAAATAGAACATTCAGTATTAGCAATCGACAAGCCTCTAATTCACAGGAGACTCCTTCCCTATTTTTGCGTTTTCTACCTCTCCTATGGCTCTGGATCTAACTTCCAATTTTGCATGTAACTATGTGATCTTGGCTCAGGCACTTAAACTTTCAGAATATCAGTTCTTTCAAGTATTAAAAATTAGGTTGTGTTATCAATATTTAGATACATGTTATGATAATTAATGAGATGATCATCTCTTTTTTATTCTCTGACTCTGCATTTTCTTCTGTCCTGTCAAATTTCTTTATTGACCAGTATCAGAAATGGACCCTTTAGATTAATAGAGTGTGATGATTAATTTTATGTGTCAACTTGACTGGGCCATGAGGTACTGAGACACTTGGACAGACATTATTCCAGACATGCCTGCAAGGGTGTTTCTGGAAGAGATTAACATTTGAGTCAGAAGACTGAATAAAGCAGATTGTTCTCCCTAATGTGGATGGACCTCATCCAATCATTTAAAGGCTTGGATAGAACAAAACAGTGAGTAAGAGGGAAATCCACTTGCTTGACTGCCTTTGAACTGTGACCTCTGTTTTTTCCTGCCTTCTGACATGCACTGAAACATTGGCCCTTCCTGGGTCAGGTCTGCCAACCTTCAGAGGAGAGATACACTATTGGTTTTCATGGTGTTCAGGCCTTTGGACTCAAATAGTAACTACACCATTGGCTTTCCTGGCTCTCTCTCATGCTGACTTATCCTGCAGGTATTGGGACTTGGAAACCTCCATAATCTCTTTCTGTAAATCAATATGTACATCCAATTGGTCTGTTCTTCTGGGGAACACTGACTAGTACATAAAGTAACCTTCCCACAAGGAGCCACTTTAATTTGCACACTTGACTAAGGTCAGATTTTAGGAGGGTGAGTGTGGCCTAAGGCCTAAAATTAAGGTTAAATAACTTGTACTGCCTTGAAATATAGTAGACTGGGAGGGTCTTGAATGTCTCAACTGCAGGTTGCCTCCCTACTTTGCTCCCGCAAATAAGGTCCCCCCCCAGCCAAACAATCCCCTTATCACAGGGACTAGGCACATCTGGTCTGAATAGCATCTTCTAGTTCCTTAATAGCCTGCAGAATAATACAAACGAATGAATTATATACACCTACAGAATCAGGAATCACTCCACACTCTTGGTATTACAAAGTCAGCCTCCTAAGTATACTGTCGTTGTTTCCCTGTGTCCCTGGCTGGCAGGCAATGACCTCCTTCTCTGGGCTGTGACTGTATGTGATGAACAAATTGCTGTTGATCGCATCCGTCCATTGTCAGATGTTGCATCTTGGCCATCCCCAAAACTATACGGTGAGAATTGCTCCTTCTTCACCAATGGGGTCAACAGCAGGTGATTAAAATTGGGGGTGGGTGAGAGTAGATGTCAGTGGAAAAAAAAGGAATGAGTGATCCTGATTGACCAAAACATAAAGAAAAGTATTAATTAATCAGGAATATTGTTCATTATACTACCTCTCAAAAATACACATTATACTATTTTTCATTATACTATTCACTATACTCAGTCATTTTTAAAAAATATTTTATTTATTTATTTGACAGAGAGAGATCACAGAGAGGCAGACAGAGAAAGAGGGAGAAGCAGGCTCCCTGCTGAGCAGAGAGCCCAATGTGGGGCTTGATCCCAGGACACTGAGATCATGACCTGAGCCAAAGGCAGAGGCTTAACCCACAGAGCCACCCAGGTACCCCTTTACTATACTATTTCAAAAACATTATTCATTATATTGGATCCAGCCTGCTAGACTCTCTAGATTTCTAAGCCTCATCCAGGCCCATTGAGTTGTTCTTAGAGGTATGCTCTGGGATGTTGCTATTTTATTTTAATAGCCTTGAAAGTTGCTATTCCTGGTCAAGAATGTGTTCAGTTTTAGAGTAGATTTGAGAAGATGGATAATAAGCAAAAGACTGAACAATTACTTATCATGAGTTTTTACTTTTGAAGCAGAACTGACAGTTTTCCGTCCCTGCTCTTTACCTGCCCTCCCTGCCTCAGTGGGTAGCCCCGTAGCCACACTGGGGTGGAATAAATAGACCAGCTGTGGCTCTCCCCTGTCTGACTCAGTGGTAGAACACAGCCTTGGTTCAGGAGCCAGTGTGCTTTCAACCATTTCAGATCCTGCTTAGCAAGCAGGTGGAAAATAACATGAACACTTGAAATAGGGCAATAACAAAAGCACTTTATAAATTCATCCATATAGGCCTCCAACCCTCAAATCCAAGGGCAGTGGGGAAACTCACAAATAACCAGCCAACCCCGCATATAGTTCCTGGAATAGCTCCAACTCCACAGAGCAATTGTGAAATAAAATCTTTTCCTTTGGCTAATAATATAATCTCCTTATTAGTTCTAAGCCACTAGTAATGATTGAAGTACTTGTTTATTTTTCCCACTTTTATATACATTTTAACACAATTCTCCTTCCCTGTGGAAGTCCCATTGACCAGTGCTACATTATGGACTTTTGACTTTGCACTGGATAAGAAACATACAACAACTGAGCCCATAAATGTGTTCTGAAACCTTCAGTATGCATTTGTGAATCTAATAATTTATGATATTCTATATCTTCATTAGAAACTGTTAGCACATCAATATGGTGTTTGTTGAACTTGACAAGATGATAAACTATTCTTGTGTTACTCTTTTTGCTAATGGTTATAGGATATAATAATGAAGATGGATAAATATTTTGCATTATTAAATGCTGAGTTTACACAAGTACAATGAAATGATTTTCTGTCTCTTATGTCTACTTTCTAGCAGTACAAAGAACACTGGTATCAGACAGAATGATTAAGGTTAAAGGCAAGTAAAATTTAGGTGTTCTTGTACAAGGAAGAGAGAGTTACAATCAGAATGCCTGGAGTTCTTTTCCAAAGATGATTTTACTACAACCTTGTAATTCTGATGAAATCACGCTAAAGGAAGTTTGTCTAATGCCCTTCAACTCCCATGGAAACTCACTATCAGCAATTCTCCCATTCTGATCTGTGGATTTTCTGTTTTTATGTCAGAAAAATAGTTGAGAACTATAAACTTTCTGAGTCCTATTTTCTCATCTGTTGAATGGACATCTCAATAAGATTGTGAGGACCATTCATAATGCCCTGAATCTAGTACTCATTTGATTACATGTGCTTTCTTGAACCAATGGTTGCTCCAGGCTCTTTTTTTTTAATTTAATTTTTTATTAACATATAAGGTATTATTTGCTTCAGGGGTACAGGTCTGTGAATCATCAGTTACACATCATTACACAATTCACAGCACTCAACATAGCACACACCCTCCCCAATGTCCATAACCTATCCACACTATCCCTTCCCCCAACCCCCCAGAAACGCTGTTTGTTTCCTGAGATTAAGAGTCTCTTACGATTTGTCTCCCTCCCCAGTCCCATCTCATTTCATTTTTTTCCCTCCCTTCCCCCCACACCCTGCCACCTCCCTCTCAGATTCCTGATATCAGAGAGATCATATGATAATTATCTTTCTCTGATTGACTTATTTTGCTTAGCATAATACCTCTAGTTCCTCTACATTCCAACTGTGTGGTTGCAAATGGCAAAATATTGGTCCAGGTTCGTTCATTCTTTTTTTTTTTTTTTTAAGATTTTATTTATTTATTTGACAGAGATCGCAAAGTAGGCAGAGAGGCAGGCAGAGAGAGAGGCAGGCAGGGAGAGAGGAGGAAGCAGTCTCCCTGCTGAGCAGAGAGCCCCATGTGGGGCTCCATCCCAGAACCCTGGGATCATGACCCGAGCCGAAGGCAGAGGCTTTAACCCACTGAGCCACCTAGGCGCCCCTGGTCCAGGTTCTTTCTTATCACAGTTTACTTACTCCACTAAAGCCACCTCAGCTCTCTATGACCACTTCTTCTTTTCTAATTTTCCTATTTAAACCTATTATTGTAAATGACCAGAATCATTCTTTTATTGCATGTCTAAAAAGTCAGTTATTTTCAGAGTGTTTTGTTCCTTTATTTATTTAATTTTCCTGCATTAGAAGGTAGGCATATTTTGCATTTTAATATATAGTACTGGACTGCCCTCCTCTGTAGCATTCCAAATAATGTTCTCTACAGAGTTTATAAGCTAATCTGTTTCCCATTTTCATTAATACCTAGATTTATTTCTTTCTTTCTTTCTTTCTTTCTTTCTTTCTTTCTTTCTTTCTTTCTTTCTTTCTATATCTATCAGTTATATAATACCACCACCTGTGGGAAACCAGTGTTTTCTAGGGGTAGTAGCTTGAGCCTGGTCAAGCACATAAACATATGCACAGCAGTGGAGGGCCAGTTGGTGAGTGGAGAATGAGGACAAAATAATTTTCTGCACAGTGGTAAGATCATAAGAGGGGAAATGAGGTAGAATACAAACTGGTCTTCAGGGAAGGCAAAATTCAAGGGTATGGCACAGTTGTTCTCCTTTGGTAGTAATAATGGCTTTGCCCTTTTCTAGGATGGGGAAGCCAATCTCTGATCTTGTCAGGTCAGTTAGTTTTATTGGGGGCCCACAGTGAGCCCCACATGGTGGTAGGGACTGCAGGAAAGATAAAAGAGGCAGAAGACAATCTCCTGTTCTTGAGTCTGTGGCTCATGAAACAAACATTAAGAGAACTTGGATAAATTTGGTAACTTTTTTTTTTTTTGGCCTATGTAGTATTTATATTAATTAGTTACTAAAATTTTTATTTAAAATGAAGATGATCATATCTTGAAAAATGGGGGATTTGGCATTATTGGGCTTAAATTTTCTGATGATCACTTGGAGATCAAAAGCTCTCAAGGTTGTGGACTTTTCAGTTTTCCACAGTCCTCATCAGTCCCATTGTACATATACTCAGCCTACTTCATTCTTTCTTATTCACTCTTTGCGAGGACAGGAGGCTTCAGGATATTTGCTTAGATAGCTAAGTTGGAATGCCCACAGGAAGTCAGTGATAACAAGAAGGAAAACACAAAACTGACCCAGACTCATTGACTTACAGGTCTTTCATATCAAAATGATGTTAATGAGCCTCTTAAAAGTCTGACATTTAATATGGGGTCCTATTACATGCAACCCTCTGAATTTCGGTTTTTTCATTGAACAATAAGCAGTAACAACATGTGATGTTCTTTCTATCTTTTTTTTCTTTTGTGAAATGTACTCTGGTGTTTCTTCTAATATTTTTCACTGTTGACTTTTTTATTGTTGTTATTTTGGGTACAGGATCCCATACTTTCTACCCCTGAAATTTTCACCCATTCTGTTTTATCTATCTTTTCCCCCATTTATTTCCAGCAGTTGGGGGCTTGGGAAAGCATCATGGACCCAGATTCAGACTGCTGGGTTGGAATCTTAGCATTGCTGCTTCCTGGTTGAATGACCTTATGTAAATTATGCAGCTGGAGTTTCCTCATTTAGAAGGAGATAACCTTTTGCCAACCACATGAAGCTGTGGTGGAGATTAGATGACTTAATTCGTGTAATGCATTTTGAACAGCAATATATGTAATAGCTGTTATTTTTATTCAATTATTCAAGAATTATTCAATAAGGATATCTGTTAAAATTTACTGTAGCAAGTTAATTATTTCTGCTATTTTATAAGGGTGTAAATTATTTCAGAAATGTTAAATATAAGAATATTGAATAACCATTATTGCTTATCCTATGTAATGGCAGATACATTGCTGATCTCATTTCATCCTTAGAACACTAAATTATTTCAATACCCTGCAATTTATTTATTGAACACCTACTTTGTCACAGGTATTCCTTAAGGCTCTGGAAATTCATTAGTAAAGCCATCAGACAAAAAGGCATCCTCTCATAAAGCTTACATTTCACTGGAGAAAAACAGAAGATTTTTTATTTATTAATAAATATAATATATAACAGATTAGGGGGCTATGAAAAAATAATAAGGCAGCTGTGGTGGATGACAGGTGTGATTTTTCTCATTTCTGTAGAGAAACTGGCACAAAGAAAATTGTTAAATAGTCATTTTTTTTTAAAGGCATCTTCTTTGCTCCTAATGATCTCTCTTGTTTCTGCTATATTCAAGGAAGGACAAGATAGCAACATTTTCTATGTATTGTATGTATCTTTGTATTCTGCCTTTCATACTTGGTCACTTGGGATGGGAATGGAAGTGGATGTTGGTTCTCAGCTAGGCTAGTCGTATTGTTTCTCTTGGGGACTTTGTAATTTGAATCAAAACATTCAGCGATTGCAAGTTGGCAGTAGTTATAGACAGGTGCTTGTCTGGGCTGTTAGAGTGAATGCAAATGATTGAGCTCATGCGTATTAGCTGAAGTGAAAAGTTATCACTGTAAGAATATGTGAACAGAAGACATACACATATACTGTAGTGTGAGTGTCATGCAAATCCGTGGAACCGGCCATGTCCCAAGGAGCTGAAGTTGCCCATGTAGCACTTCTGGGTATGTGAGTTTCCAGGGGTAAATATGCTGAATCTCACCTTAGCCCGTTAATTCAACAAGACTGTCTTTAGGGAGGTTAGCATGTGGCCATGCCCTCTATGTAAGCTCCAGCGGGCCCATCATTAAAATCTGACATACCCTGATGCCACAGACTCCAGATGGTAAGACAATCTATTATCCTTTCCTATTTGCTTACAGTGTTTACTGTTGCTTGTGAACAAAAGAACCTAATTTAAAATATAGATATATGTATACACATATATAAATGCATATTACTTACATAAAAACACACGCCAGTTCCACAGATATGCACATATATTCACATTTGTCCTTCATGTGTACAGATACAGATATGTGTATACATATAAAAGTATTAAGTAGCTATGGGGATTTGAACTTGTATCTGTATGTGCTCTGTAAATACTTCTTTTGAAAAAGAGAACATGTAAACATTTGTTTTAAGAATAAAATTCCATTTATCTTATTTACTTCTCAGAAGATTAAATTTTTTTTTTTCATTTCCCAGTCTTGTTTCTTTAATGTTAAAAGGCCATCCTGAGAATTTAGGAACACTTTCTTCTCTTTTCCCCCACTCCTTAATTACCAATACCCACAGTTTAGAACACTTTCATGAGTGTTCCTGGATTCTGTTTTTCCAGAGGATTTTTTTTTTTTTTAGCAAGATCGAATTCCAACAACAGTCCAAGAAGAGGAATGAGCCGGTGCCTCCCTACTACCTCATGTAGAATGGAGCTGACCTTCACACCCAGTTGGTTTCCTGGTTGTGCAGGGATTCTACAAGAGTGACTGATAATACTAGCATCTCTCATTTCAGAAGTTCATTTCCCTCTGTGCATTAAAGCCAAGGACCCCGGCTTACCAGCAAACATCTGCCGTTTCTTGATAGCACTGCCTGCTACTCATTTTGATTCTGCATTCTGCTTCATAATCTTCTGTGTAGTCCCTCCCTGAAGTTGTTTATTCTGAAAATACCTGCTGGAAGTCTACACTAAATGGACAGATTTGTCAGGAGCTGCTAGCTAATTCATTGGTTTTTTGTGCTTGAATGGCTTTTACTGATGGCTTTACCTGCTGATGGTCTAAGTATGTCATTCATTATATTTGGGAAAAATGCATATGAATGTGCTTAGCAAGTAGCTTGGAAAGAAATGTGTTGATCTGTATTTTACAAGAAGCTAATGGACATGCATTACAAATCTGAATATTTCATTTGGAGGGATGACTGTGATGATGCTGGGAGGGTCGCATTTCTCTTAAGAGTGCTTCCTAGGAAGTGATTGGTTTTAATGTGTCCATTCCTGTGCCCTGCTCAATTAGCTGCTCTGTGAATTGTTGGTCTTCTATCTTCATTTGCATACACTTACAGTAATGCTGGCACGGCCAAATCAAAGTAGTGCAACGAAATGAGTATTGGATTGAGGCACTAACAGCTGCGTGACCTTCTATAAGCAACTGAGTCTAAGATTTAGTTTTCTCATTGATAACCTGTTCTCATCTCCCTCCAGGTTGTAATGATTCTTAAAGGAGATTATGTACGTGTAAGCAGAACTTTATTTAAAAGATTGAGTAAATTATTAAATATCTTGTTTCATTATAATTATTTGATATAAAAAATCACAATATATTTGAATTCATGGCTCCATGCCTTTTTAAAAAAATATTTTTAGGATAAATTCTCAAGAAAAAGATTTCTGCATTAAAGATTATAAACACTATACGAAACTTGTTAAATTGACAAAGAAGGTTGTCATAAGTTTTAGGGTTTAACACTCAAAGTGTCCTGGAGGTGAACAAACACATATTATTTCTCCCAATTTACAGATGGAAAAGCTGAGCCTAAAACAATTGAATGGCTATTTAAGCCTGAATAGAAAGCAGTCAGGCCTAGAACCATTGCTTGGCCTAGGGATTTTCCCATTAATCGGGGAAAATGAAGAGATTATTATTTTTTTAAAATTTTTTTGGTCTTCATTTGTTATTGATTATATTTTATATTAATTTAGTATTTCTTTTCTTGTATCAGAGAAAGATAACTTGTTAAGGAGGAATGATTTATGTTTTTGCTCCAGTTGATTTAGACATCATAACAATGGAACAAAGCCACAAAGTGACAATACTAATGTTAATTTATAAGGACGAGGAGAAGAAGGAAAAGAAGAAGGGTTTCTCCAGCTTTGCTTTGCTTTTTCAAGATTGATCTGGCTATTCAGGATCTTTTGTGGTTCTACATGAATTTTAGGATTTTTTTTCTATTTCTGTTAAAAGTGCCATAGGGATTTTGATAAGGATTGCATTGAATTTATAAATGACTTTAGATGGAATGGACAAGATTAATCCTTCCAACACATGAATACTTTTGTGAGGGAACCGGGGCTGAGAATAGGTTCTCATTCGGGATCTCTGGATGTGCAGGTGGAGCCTGCCCTCTAGAATCTGGAACCCTCAGGATTGCTATGAGACAGGGCTATGAGGAAGCTGGAGCCATGTGTAGACCTCTTTCAGGATCTCTGGGGATACAGACAGGATTACCTTCTTCAGGGCCCCTGTGCCAGCAAGATTGTTCATAGATTGTGACTGGGACAGGCTGAAGCCCAATTATAGAGCCCTTTCAGAATCTACAGTTTGGTGGACTTATCTCCACAAGCTCCTGGACCATGGCTGGGGGGGGGGGTTAGATCTGGTTTATGAGCCACAGCTGGGACAGAGATCTATATTCCTGTTATCCAGCACACAGATAGGTATCACCCCTCCTAGGTCCCTGACTCATGGTATCAAACAGGGTTGTAGCTACATCCTCAAGGATATGGAACTATTTGCAGATATACATCTGGGACCAGAATTCACAAGTCATCCACTGAGGTGTGAACTTGCCTTCTTAAAGTGACTCTCCGTGGTCTTAGACTCCAGGGTGGTTTCACCATCTCCTACCTGAATCCCAGTGCTCTCACAAAGTAACTTTTGTCCATGGATGGATGCCGAAAAAAAAAAAAAAGTGATGTCTTATTTATCCATCTTGCTGATGTAGCTTTAAAACCACCATTGTGTCTTGATCGAAACAAAGTAGTACATAGGGCTAGCAAAGACTATGGAATTAAAGGGGACAGGTTTTGGGTGTGGATTTTATATTTGCTTTATTTTTTTCTACCTCAGAGGGATGATGAGTTTCAGGTTTAGATCTTGTCTTTCTTGTATCAGTTGTGCCCCTGCTGGGGGGGTGAGGTTGGATTGGAGGGGGTAGGGGTTGGTTGGTTGAGCATTAAAGCTATTCTTTTGCTGTGTTCCTTTAGTAATCTGTATCTTTGTGGTGTGAGTTGATAGTAAAAGGAAATCGTTCTGATTCCAGTGTCTGAAGGGCATGAATAATTTGTCCAAGGTATCTGAATGAGTCTCCAGCTATCTGGTTCTACTCAGTCCACTAGGATGACCAGTATTCCATGATGAATGTACTGAAGGCCTTGGCTTATGACTCAGGAAACAATGGAGATGGATGTTCAGCCTGTTTTAGCAGTGGGTTGTCATGTGACCTCATCATATTTGGTAATGAACACTCATGAATTTTTTTATGCAAATCTCTTTCCTCCCTCCCTTAATGATAATGGGCTTCTTAATATCTTTGTTCTTCTCACGTGTTACCTATTACAGTGCCAGTTATTCAGAGTACAGTCTTTTAAAAATAAATCTTCCTCTCTGCTCTGTTCCAGATGGCTTCTATAATTGCTTTATTACTTTTGCAGATGTTAGAGAGAAATTTAGAAAATATGCCAACAATGGATTGCAGCAGCTAGTGAGAGTGGCCTTTTCTTGTTGATTATTCTGTTTGGAAACAAATATAATCTGGGTATCAACTGATGCATTGTGTTTCATAAGCTCAGGCTTTATGAGGTTTTTGGAACTGTAGATTTACCATTTGGCATGGGTGGGTGTTCTTGTTTCTTCTTGGAAGACTGGGTCCACACAAATGAATGTAGTGGAACAAGTACTTCCCCTTCAACTGACTCTTGGAGAAGTTGTGTAATTATAATCTCTTATATTTCAAAATCTCATTTTATAGTTTTAAGACTGTTTTGACAACAGTCTTGAAAAAAACCAGGCAGGTTTAATTATTGCTATTGTTATCATTCCCATATTCCTGGAGGACGGTTGGGGTCCAGAGACAGGATTTGATTACTCAAGGTCACATGGCTTTTCAGTGATAGAGTAATTCAGGTTTTCTGGCTTTTGGGCTAGTTCTCTTTGTTTTTTGCTATTATCATACTATATCTCTAATATTCAGGAGCCTTATTAAGTACCATAAGACAGATATTCTGTCTCTAGTAGGAGGTGGGTTCCACACTCCTAGACTTCAGGAATGGAAGCAGGGAGGGAGAGGAATGGAAGCAGGGAGAGAAAATATTCTCCATTCAGTGATATGGGATAGCCTTTATCATTAAACTCAACTACCTACTCAGTGTAGAAATCTTTCCTACAACATGCTTGACTGATGCCATCCGGTCTCTGATAGAATGTTTCTAGGGATAAAGTGATTTTTTTTTTCATTTGGGGATAATTTTGAGTTATTAGAATGAACTAAAATGGTTCTTCATTAAAATGGTACGTCAACTTTGTCTTAGAATTATCATGTGCATTTCATGGAGGACATATGCTTATGGGTATTGAAGCACTTTTGGATTATGTGATTTGAAGTATACTCTGACTCAACATTTCTAACTAAACACACTTCTTACATTAGAAACTGATTGTCTTGTTTATGTTGAGTATTTTTCTTACTATATCTTGGCTCTCCAGGATGTCCTCATGTAATAAACACTCTCATAATGACCAATTTTGTTAGTCTACATCCTTAATATTTTTCAAATTGTGCAATCAACAGATTTTCTGAAAGTATTTGTTATTAGTGGAGAAATGCTTAAATGTTATGATGGAGAAAGTATGGAAGCATATTTAGACCAAACATTTGGGAAAGAGTTACAGAGGGTTTCTTGTTTTAGAAGAATTTTGATAAGTCATTTATATGATAAAGGCAGAAACTAAAATTAATTCATAGATGTGAAGGACATGTAAAGAGAATGATTAAAAATTGTGTTTTACTTCCAAACAAAAATATTTTGTGGATTATATTGATCAGAAATGAAATGCATGCAATTAAGGGAGAAAGAAGTTGGTAACTAGAAATAAATCAATTTGTGTTAGTAAATTTAGGGAAAAAGCTATATAAGGGGAGGGGAAAATGGATGGGAAGAAATCCGAGAAGACAAACAATTACTGAGGGTTGTGAAGGGGGGTGGGTAGGGGCATGGGGTAAGTGGGTGATGGACATTAAGGAGGGCACATGATGTGATAAGCACTGGGTGTTATATGCAACTAATGAATTATTGAACACTACACCAAAAACTAATGATGTACCACATATTGGCTAATTGAATTTAAATTTAAAAAGTATATAAAAAGGTAAACTGTATAGTGATCATATAAGGAAGTGACAATATAAGAAAATGACAAAATAAGAAGATTTCATTCTTAACCCTTCTTTGTATCATAAGAGTGGAACAAAACAGAGTTCAGTTGGAACCCATCCAAATAATCTGAAGACCTGATTTGTGGTAAACTATAGATGTCTCACTCTTCTACTCTCACTGACCTTCACATGCAAATATGCAAAGCAGTTGCAAATATCACAAACATTACTTGAGCTAGTATAAGTCTTGGTCTAGCTAACTCTGCACTGGGAGATGTCTAGAAAGAAATTTGGAAGAGGTGGTTTTTTGAAAAGAACCAGCATAATTGACAAACTTTTACCTAAACAAACCAAAAAAAAAAAAAAAGGAAAGAAAAGAAAAACCACCAGAACACAAAAAATAACAAGTCAGTAATAAAGGAGGAGATGTCATTACCAATCCTACAAAAATTAAAAGGTCTAAAAGAAAATTTTATAAACAGACTTCTACCAAAAATGAGACAACTTAAATGAAATGGGCAACTATAAGCAGACACAAATTAAGAAAACAAGGAAAAAAAAAAAAGATCTGAATTGACTTACAAGTGAGAAAAGGAATTAGTAACTATAAATCTTTCTACAAAGCAAAACCCCAGAGGACTTCACTGATTGAACTCTATCAAATATTTAAAGAATAATATGAATACTTTATAAACTCAGAAAAAAAAAGAGAGAACATGTTTAAATTTATTCTATGAAGTCATTATACCCTGATACTAAAGCCTGATAAAAATATTATAGGAATCAAAAAATTATGGAATGATAATCCTTTTGAACATGAATGTAAAAATCCTAAGTCAAGTAAGTATTAGCAAATCAGGTCCAGTAAAATACAAAAAGACTAATACACTCTGATTAAGTGGAATTTATATCAAGAATGTAAGGGAAGGTATGTGCTATGTGAGTGCTGTGTAGTGTGTAAACCTGGCGATTCACAGACCTGTAACCCTGGGGCTAATAATACATTATATGTTAATACAAAATTAAAAAAAGAATGGAAAGGTTGGCTTAACATTAGAATGTCAGTTTATACAATATACCATATTAATAGAGTGAACAACAGGGGCACCTGGGTGGCTCAGTGGGTTAAGTTTCTGCCTTCAGCTCAGGTCATGATCTCAGGGTTCTGGGATTGAGCCCCGCATTTGGCTTTCTGCTCAGTAGTGAGCCTTCTTCCCCCTCTCTCTGTCTGCCTGCCTCTCTGTCTACTTGTGATCTCTGTCAAATAAATAAATAAAATCTTAAAAAAAAAATAGAGTGAACAACAAAAAAATCCTGATTAGTTCAATAAATGTGGGGTAGGCATGAAATGAAAATAAAAACAGGGGCACCTGGGTAGCTTAGTTGGTTAAGTGTCTGCCTTTGGCTCAGGTCATGATCCTGGGGTCCTGGGATTGAGCCCCAAATCAGGCTCCCTACTCAGCAGGGAATCTGTTTCTTCCTCTCCCTCTCCCCCTCTGCCCCTTGTACACGTGCTCTCTCTCAGATAAATAAAATCTCTAAAAAACAAAAACAGGGGCGCCTAGGTGGCTCAGTGGGTTAAAGCCTCTGCCTTTGGCTCAGGTCATGATCTCAGGGTCCTGGGATCGAGCCCTACATCGGGCTCTCTGCTCAGCAGGGAGACTGCTTCCTCCTCTCTCTTTGCCTGCCTCTCCGCCTACTTGTGATTTCTCTGTCAAATAAATAAAATCTTAAAAAAAAATAAAAATAAAAAAATAAAAAAACAAAAACATATTAATGGTGAAATGTCTCAACAAACTAGGTATAAAAGAAAGTTCCTCAATCTGTTAAAAGGTTTATGTTATAAATTCACAGTTAATATACTTAATTATGTTAGACTGAATATTTTCTTCCTAAAATTGAGAATAAGGCGAGAATACCCACTCTTGGTATATATGCTCAACATTTTATTGGAAGAGCTAGCCAGAACAATAAGGCAAATAAATGAAAAGATAGATAGATAGATATATCCAGTTGGCAAAGAAAAAAAAAAACTGTTTATTTGTAGATGACATGATCCTTTATGTAGAATATTCTACTGAGTCTATCAAAATAAAATCCCTGAAATTCTACTGTCATAACAAAGGAGTCCAATAAATTTTTAGATACAAGATCAGCATGCACTATTAATCATATTTCTATATATTAACAATGAACAATTTAAAATGAAATTAAAATAGCAAAATGAGGGTAAGACTAGTACCTTAAACACTACAAAATTTCACATAAAGAGATTCAAGAACACATAAATAAGAGACATTTTATTTTTTATTATTATTTTTAAAAATTTTAAAAGATTTTATTTATTTATTTATTTGTGTGAGAGAGAAGATACAGAGGGAGAGTAGAGGGAGAAGCAGTCTCCGTGCTGAGCAGAGAGCTTAACAGAGGGCTTGATCCTAGGAACCTTGGATCATGACCTGAACCAAAGGCAGATGCTTAACCAACTGAACCACCCAAGTGCCCCAAATGAGAGACATTTTATGTTCATACATTAGAAGATTGTCCTTCCCCATATGTATCTGTAGAATATTAGAATTTAGGCCTCTTGATTCTTAATCTAGTGCTTTTCTCCTATACAATTTTGCTATTTTTGACAAAGGCTAAATATGCCAAAGGGATTATGAAAGTACAAAATATTTATAACCTTAGTGTAGATTTTAATGTCAAAACAAACAGAATTTCTTAGTATAAGCTTTCATAAATCATGTGTAAAGTAATGAAGTATTATCAACCCAATAAAAATCATATTACAGTTTTATTTACTGATCTGTAAAGATGTTCGTGGGTAATTGTTGCTTGACAAATACAGATAGGAAAAGTAACATTAAAAAAAATAACATATATATAAGATAACATATATACTTCTAAGTACAGAGAAAGTCTAAGGAAATTCAAATTAATTGTAATTATCACGGAGTGGTGGGATTAACTTTGATATTAAATATGTTTCTTTGAATTCTAGAAGGGTGGTTTGAATTCCTTAAAATGAGTATATATTATTGTAAAAAAAAAAAAAACAAAACAGACAATCTGCCTCCAGAGATATACATTCTGATTCTATGTGTCTTCTTTGACTGTACAAACTATTTTTTATAGAATACTCCATCTGGCCTTTTTCTCTTTCCCTCCATATGTAGTTTCTAACAATTCTGGCCTGGGATTCTTTTCCCTCATTTGTTAGTTCTGCATCTTGTCTTGGTTTCTGAGTAAGTGGAACCCTGGAGTTTTCTTATCTGTTACTGCAGTTAATGAACATAAGGTTAGAGGACATTGTCTTAATTTTATAGCACACCAGTTATACAACAGGGACTCAAATTTGGCAGTTTCCTCTCTCTTCAGATAAATTTAAATTTTATGTTCTTGACTGAGCTGCTTTCTGATTTAATGACACCGATTGCCTGTTTAAATTTATGAATGACTGGGGAGTCGTCATGCTTCTCAAGAAACAACCACAGTTGACAGGCTACACAGCAAGGGGAATAAGGTCTTACTGTGAATGGTAATTTCCATTGTGTATATATTTAGGAATAAAATGTCAACATTAGGAATCATAAAGATTTTTTTAAATTTTAATTTTAGAATAATTTTAGATTTAGAAAAAAATTGCAAAGATAATACAGACTTCTCATATACTCTATACCTGGTTTCCCCTATTACTCAAATATTAGTATGGTAAGTTTGTCATAATAACTCACCAGTGCTTTTACAGTATTATTCATGAAGTTCCATACTTTATAGTTCCTTAGTTTTTTTTTTTTTAAAGATTTATTTATTTATTTATTTATTTGAGAGCGCCAGAGCATGCTTGAGCCAGGGGAGGAGTGGCAGGACAAGAACAAAAGACTCCATGCTGAGTGTGGGATCCAGAGGTGGGCCTCAATTGAGATCACAACCTGAGCCGAAACCAGGAGTCTACTGCTTAGTCCACTGAGCCATCAAGGCACCCTGAGTGCCTTAGTTTTTAATTAATGTTCTTATTGTGTTTCAGGATCCCATCTGGAAAACCACATTACATTTAGTCGTTATGTGTCCTGAGGTTCCTCTTGGCTATGACAGTTCCTTTTCATTATGACAGAAAGCTTTGAGAACGTGTTATTTTAGAGAATGTCCCTCATTGGAGGGTTGTCTGATGTTTTTCTTATGATTAGTTTATGGATATAGATTTTGAGAGGAAGCTACACAGGTAAAATGCCATTCTCATCATATCATATCAAGGATATTCTACAGTAGGTCTTAACAGTATCTTATTTTGCATTTCTTTCAGCTGTAGTTCACTGATATTATTGTTGGTGTGATGATAAGGTATTCAGGAAGGGTACATTCTATAGCCTTCGATTAAAATTCTCATCCTTGGGACGCCTGGGTGGCTCAGTTGGTTAAGCAGCTGCCTTCGGCTCAGGTCATGATCCCAGCGTTCTGGGATCGAGTCCCACATCGGGCTCCTTGCTTGGCGGGGAGCCTGCTTCTCCCTCTGCCTCTGCCTGCCATTCTGTCTGCCTGTGCTCGCTCGCTCTCCTCTCTCTCGGACAAATAAATACAAAAAAATCTTAAAAAAAAAAAAAAAATTCTCATCCTTTTAGTGGCTAATGTCCCAGAAAATACCTACCAGTTCAAGTCTCTTTGTCCTTTTAGTTTACCAGTGCCATTCTTAATCATTATTTCATTATTCCATGAACTGTATGTGATTGCTTATCATTTGTTAATCACCATGCTGGGTGTTGAGAAGATAAATAATATAATTAAAACAAGTTTCCTTGTCCTTAAAGAATACACATCATACTAAACATACAGAATTATAGAACTTGAGGACCGTTAACCATTTTAGATAACTTTTGGCTTATGTTTTACATACCAGGAAATAAGTTATTACCAGAAATGCCCATGTGGGCACAAAATGGAATTGAGGGGTAAATTATGTATATTTTTTGAATAATGAAATTTGAATCATATTAAAGTAGTTGGCTTAGAAGAAAAGAACACAAAACTCATATAAGTGGGATGGTGATAAGTAGAGAAGATAAAACTATTTTAATTTTGGAAAACCTTAGTAATTAATCCATGGCATTTCAGAACAGGAAACAAGTAGAGGAAACAATTTTATGCATTTTGTCACATATACAGGGTTGACAAACTTGAGTCAACTGCAATGGACCTTCGTTTCTTTTTATTCAAATAATACCAACACCCAGAGTGATTTTACTCCAATTTTGAGCAAACCATCATCTACTTTTGAGCAGAACAAGTATCTTCCTGGGTTATAAATAATCTTATCCAGGTAGGATCTAACATTTTTCATTTGGCTGAAAATTCTTCACATTTCCTTGGAAACAAAATTACGAATAGCCAGCAGGACCAAAATTTCCATTTTATTCAGGAAATTCCTCTTTTATACCTGTTTGAACCCAATATCGTGTCCATTTAGCATCCTCTTTCTCTTTAAGAAGAATTTCAGTGTGGATGAATTATAGTACCCATCAGCAGATCTTTTTTTCTACATTCTGCAATAATTGGAAAAATCCTAAATGATCATTGTTCTCCAGCACATTCTAGGAAGAGATTTGGAGTCATAATGGAAAGTATCTCTTTTCCTGCATGCTGTGGTTAGACTTCCCTGCCAAAATAGACATTTTCATATACTCAGAAGCCTACTAAATATGATATTTGCCTTATTGCTTTTCAGTTCAGGGTGTGTTGATGGGACAGGCAGAAATAAAAATAAAGCTCAATTGCATATTTAAATGGATTCCCACTTCTGGCACAGAAAGACTTTAAGTGATCATGGTAGCTGAGCATTATGTAGCTATAAAGATCAAAGTGGCTGAATGCAATACAGTGGACCATTCACACTTTCTAGGTTGCTAAGTGTAGCCACCTCTCCCTGGGTTGGAAACCCTTTCTCCCCACAAGATAATTCCAATAAGGAAGCAGGGTCTACAGATGTTTCTTAGGAGGACAGCCGAGTTCTCAAGAGAAAGGGCTCTGAAATTATGCAGATCTGGGTTTGTGTCCTGTGCCTAGAAATAATTTCTGGGTAATGGTTTGCACCTCTGTTTCCTAATCTGTGTGAAGTAGATTCATTGCTCATAGAGTTGTTTTGAGATAATGAACATAGAATGTCAAATGTCTCTGACATGTAGCAGGAAGTTAATGAGTTGTGCATTTAGGACCATTCTTCCGTTTGGGACTACAACCCTCTGTCACTTCTGTCCTTTTTCTTTACTTTTCCCTTTCCTTTTGGTTTGATTCATTTCTGGGCCATCCATAGACTTTCTTTGCTGCAGGTAGCTTCAAAGACTATATGGAGCTCTTTGGAAAAGCTTGTTTACACTGTGTTAGGGTGGCCCCCCTGCTTTCTTTTTGATGTGGTGTCTCATTTTAACTGCTTAGCAGAACTTATTGGGTGTTTTCAACTTTCTTGATTTATGTCAGGGTGTGTGTGTATACTTTCACTCAGCAATCATTATTCAAATATTTGTCTTATGCTGATAAGTGGAATGGCAGTATTAGATCTCTTCAGCTCTTCGGCTCATCTGCTCTTTGCTTATCATCGGAAAAATGCCTCGGACCTTCTTCTTAACCCTCTTTTTGTTTGGAATTCAAGCAGGCTTACATCTGTGATCATCACTATAACTACCAAACTGAGTTTTAGAATAATTTTTTTTTCCTGTTTTGGGAAGTACTGGGAGGCTGAATTTAGACATCAGAAGTGAATCTTCTCGGGTAGAAATGAGGGAGCTGTGAGCCTTTTTCTGGAACCTGACTTTATCTCAGAGCATCTCTGTACCTGGAAGCTGTCAATAAAGGGAGAAATGAGGAAACAGAATAATGGACCAGGCCAGTGAGGGGATACATCTGGGTAAAGGCATTAAATATTGATGGTTCCTGAAAAAGGATGATGAAGGATTGAAATGAGAAGAGCTCTCTGAATCACTAACCGCCCCCCCCCAAAAAAAAACAAAACCAAAGAGAAAGAAAGTGCTAAAGGGCAAGAGGGATTATTTAGTGAGAATAACCAGGAGGAAATTGAAAATACTGTGGCTGGTTAGGGGATAGGTGATATATTGGAGTCTTGCAATTAGACAACCTATTTTGGAGTAAAATATAACTGTGTTAGCATATTAGTGTATGGAACCCAGAGTTGATATGTGTTTGCATTTTCTAACTTCTAGACTCAGGAAGGCTGGAGCTGATAGCCTCGCTTTGCTGCTTTCTGCCTGTGTAATCAGCAGGGAAGTTAATCCCAGTGAATCTTATTTGTTTCATCTGTGAAATGGGGATTATAATAGTTTCTACTTACAGGATTGTGATAAAAGGAAAGAATGCATGGAAATCACTTGGCTTTAGAGTTATAGAGAATTCTTAATTAACTATAGTTATTAATATGTTAATGACCTTCTCTTCCAAATGCTATGGCAGTGATTTACATACATTATCTTATTTAATTCCCATAAAGTAGGTATTATTAACAACTCCCTCCATTTTGTAGAATGGAAAATGGAAGACTTGAAGAAGTTCAGTAATTTGTTTAAGACCAGGCACCTAGTAAACCGCAAAATTGAAACTACATCCCTGGTCTGTATGCCTCCAAATCTGTTTTTTTGTTGTTGTTGTTGTTTTGTTTTGTTTTTGTATCATGTCATACTGCATTCAATACAAGTAAATAAGTTTATATTATACTCATAATAACTCCAATTTTTTCAAAATAGAATATGGCATCAACATAAGTGAAGAAGTTAAAAATGTGAGAAAACAATACAGCATTGTAAGGGCTGGACATACTTGAATAGATTAACTGTAATGACAGATCTTTACATGTAGCTATGCTAATGCACAGAGGTATACTCTTCAAAAGTCGTGATCGTTGAAGTATCTGAAATCCACTTCTTTTTCCATTGCCCTTTCCCTTAGGTCAGAACAGTGGAAGGTTCCTGAAAACACTCTGTTGGAATTTTTATATATTTATCTATTCTCATAATATTCATCCCTTGTTTCAACAAATATTTATTAAATGCACAACCTGTTCTAAGTTCTGCAGATAGAAGAGTGATTAAAAAAAAAAAAAAGAAAACAAATACAAAAATCCCTCTGCCCTCCTATTAGCTTATATTCCAGTGGCAGGAGACAAATAACGAATGGTGAGAACTCAGTAAATATGGGCATGATGTAATGCATTAGAAGATACTTGAAATGGGAAAAATAAAGAGGGATCAAAAACCCTGGTCTGTGGAAGCATCACACTTAATGGGTTTTTTAGGCAGTGACATGTTGAGAAGTGGCATTTAGGACAAGACTTAAGGAAGGTGGGAAGGAATGAACTATGTCTATGGGAGGAACATTCTAGACAGAGGGAAGAGGGGGCAGCAATGTGTATTCTGTCCAGCATGGTTGGGACAGTGAGCACAGGAGAAACTAGAAAGGACTGCACAGAGAAGACTGAGGGTTTGATTATATAGGGCATTGTTGCCCATTTTAAGGACTATAAGGGCATTTTACTCTAAGAGAAACATTGAGCCCACTGAAGGTTTTGGAGCAGAGATGTCACATGATTTGACCTGCCCCTCATAGGATCTGCTAGGCAGTTGTGCTCAGGATGAGCTCAATTTCTGTAGCCTTTTCTCGCCCATTGCTTTCCCTTACATCTTTTTTATATTTAGTGGAACCATCTACAATCAGGCAGTTCTTTCGAATCTTAAATGACACAAAGTCTGGACTGAAGGTTCTCGGGAGCAGGGATTGTCTTCTGTATTCTTCAGTTTTCAGTGTTTAACACAAATACTTATGATACGGAAGGCACTAAATATTTGTTTAATAGGAGCTGAACGGGTGACTGGGCTTTTCTGCTCTTACAGGAGTCTTGATGCTCAAGATGATGGCTTATTCTTGCTTTTTTCCTTAATTTTCAATATCCCCCTCAGACACTGGGTGATATGAAAGATTTCTTACTCTCTTTTCTCTAATGTTTACTAATTAATGCAGAGAATTAATTAAATATCTCCAACCTGACATTTCTAATATTTATTGACTACTTATAGATTTCTGTTCCACATGTCCAAACTTTCTTCCTGATTTTAACATACTTTCTTTTAATGTGTATTTTATATCAATATAATTTATTACCAAACTTTTGCTCTTCTGTTTTGCTGACTTAAGACTGGAGACTCCTTGAGTCCTTTCCCTCCTTCTTCCCTCCCTTGTTCTTCCCTCTTCCTTCCTCCCTCCCTTCTCTTCCCCTGCCCTTCCTCCCTTCCCTCACTCCTTTCCTGTCTTCCTTCCTCCCTCCCTTCTTTCCTTCATTCCTTCCTTCTTTAGAATAGAACTGAATGACATTGGAGTGACTTTGATGAGATGAGAACCTATGAACAATAACAATGCAACCAAAAGTATGATTTTTTTTGGATTTTGTCAGATCATTAGAATATATATCCTGCAAAGCCATCTGCTCTTTCCTTCAAAAAAGAGTCTTTTCTGATTTCACATCTTGGAGAAGTCTTTCCTGTATGTGAAATAATATTAGAGAAATAAAAGTTAAGATTACGTTGCAATCTTTCTTCCCTTTTTTGGTGCCAAATAAATTTTCTATAATCTTATATTAAAAATGCAGTTTTCAGTCTAATACTCTCCTCCCTCCATCATTTCATCCCCATCTATATTACAATTCTCTAACAACATTTATTTTCTAAACCCTTGCTGACTGTCCTCCCAGACACACATTGGTGGGTATGAATGAGATTTACATGGATATGGAAATGACTTTGAGAAGATGTTTTAACATTAAAGTTTTCTTTAAAATATTTTATCTCAGAAAGCGTAGTTACTAAAGATATTTGGAGATTCTCCTTTGGTTTTTATTATGATAGCAATTAGAATAGAATAAGCTGAATATAATGATACACATGATATAATGACTTTAAAGTCCATGAAGATGAACAGTTTTTTAAAGAAAAGTTGTTTTGAATTAATATTGAATTAATTGAATTGAATTAATTGAATTAATTAATTGAATTAATATTAAGCCTTGGGGTTGGGGTAAGAATATCATGTGTAAATATAATTTTCAAATGGAGTGGCATGTGCAAAATTAAGGTCAAATCATAATGAATGCTCACTGTTAGGAAGAACAGAGATAATAAATAATGTTCTTATATCTGCTCTGCTATTGGACATCTGTCTGTTTTAGGGCCCAATCCAACAGAATTTTCTTATTTGACATTCTTTTTTGTATGTCCTTGGCATATGCTTTAGGTGGACTGAACCCTGATGATTGCAGTAACATCTCAGGAATACTGATATGCTGGCTATTGTAAACATGCTATCTGAGGCTTCTTTTACTTTGTCCCTCCAGAGACTGGTAAATCATTTCTAGTGTGAAATGACTAGGTTTGCAGGCACTGAGATAATAGCCATATCTGATTTTACTATCACTGTCTAACACCTACTCTGTTCTGCTAAGTCTCTGATTATGTGACTCTATTCAATATTTTCATGAGGGACTTCAGCTGACATGGCATTAGTGATCATACTTGCTTTCAAGAAGAGGTTCTTATTTTTTAATAAAAAAAGAAGAAATATTTTGGTAAGCCCAGCGCTAAAGCCTTAGAATTTTGGAGAAGATAAAAATCCTGATTTCCTGTGTTAAATCCTTACAAATTACTGTGTTTCTGTGTGTGCGTGTATGTAGGTTAATCTTCTTGCCTTCAGTGAAAGTGAGACCACGAATTTTTCTCTATCAAATGATCATTAAAAAATCCTTTCAGTTAAATGGGATAAAACAGTACATGGAATAAAAGAATGCAATCAAATAAAACAGAAAATGCAAGAACTTAATGTCTTGAGGCCTTTCCCCTCCTCTGCTTTAAACTGTCTGGTGTATTTCTCCATTGAGTATGGACCTCACATTCAAAAAACAGTTAAAAAGGGAGTTTAAGAATGCAGACCCTGGTTCCAGATGGCCTGGGTTTAGATTCTAGCTCTACCCTTTGGTTGCTCTATGACCTTGAATACATCATTTACTTCTCTGTGCTTTTGTTGTTTTAGTTGTAAAAAATGGATAATAATATTATTTTCCTCATAATGTGATAAATTTTGAAAGTAAAATGAGTCAAAATGTGAAAAGTTTTTGGAACAGTGCTTGAAACAGAGTGAGTACTCTGCTCTGTGTTAACTCTAATTATAAGGATTGTTAAGTATAATTACTATAATACCATATTCATCTGCAATTGATATCTGTTTATGAAAACCAAGCATCACCTTCTCATTACTTGGGAATGAGCTCTTAAATTTTCTGTGGGAACTATGACTTTCACAGTGTGTATAGTCTTGTTTGGACTCTGAAGCATGGTGGCAGGACTACCTATAGCTCAGGCAAGAAGGATCCTGGGAATTTAGACCCATGCCTCAGGATCCCCTAAACTTTGGAGTTCTGTATGGTGCTTAGGACCAATAAATCTGGCAGTGCCATTCAGGCATGGTGCCCAGAGATCTACATGGTCTCTGGTCTTTCTTATTTGGAAGCACACTCCAATGATCCATCCCATACAAATTGTTGACTACATGCCCCAAAGAGCTCTGGGACTGCAACTGTGAGATTGTCTCAGGGGTTCATAGTAAGGGTCTGACTCAGGAAAGCAACTTGGTAAGTGGAATGCTCCTGCTGACCATCACAATATTTATTTCACAAGATTTCATGAGATTTGTTTCCAGAATAGTGCTAACACTCTGATTTAGGGTGACACTTACTCATGTAGAACATAAGATGAATTCCAGACTCTGGTTTGTAGATAGTCTACAACTAATCACTGGGCATGAGCCACTAGTGCTCTTGCTTGTCTGTGCTCAGACTATGGTACTGTCTCTGATCAATGTGATCAGAGTATGGCATTGGTGGAAACAAGAGTCCTTTACCCTGTCTGTCCTCCATAATTGACATCCTGGGTGTTCCTCAATATTCCTCTCAGGTTCTGTAGCACAAATTATACAATCTTTTTTTTTTTTTTTAAAGATTTTATTTATTTGACAGACAGAGATCACAAGTAGGCAGAGAGGCAGGCAGAGAGAGAGAGAGGAGGAAGCAGGCTCCCTGCAGAGCAGAGAGCCCGATGTGGGGCTCAATCCCAGGACACTGGGATCATGACCTGAGCCAAAGGCAGAGGCTTTAACCCACTGAGCCACCCAGGCTCCCCTACAATCTTTTGAGGGTAGCCACAGCCATGTGTCTGAGTGCTTTTGAGACTGTTGCTTCTCAATGCCAACAGGTCAATCCAATTGAATTCTTGTTTCTTTCCTTTAATCTTTCAAGTGTAAGATAGAAACCTACTCCAATTGTACTCAAAATAGAATTGGAAGTCTTAGCCTGTGTAATAAGACAAGAAAAATAAATAAAACATAGACAAATTAGAAAGCAAGAAATAAAATGATCCCTGATTGTAGGTAACATAAATTTACAAGAAACCTATTTTTCTAAAGTCTAGAATTAGTAAGTGAGTTTAGTGTAGTCACAGGATAAAGTGCAAAAGTCAGTTGGATGTTTTTACATTAGCAATGTACATTTGGAGACCAAAATTAAGCTTGCACTATTTACAATAAACTAAAAGATAATGAAATATTTAGGTCTAAATATAACAAAAAGCACACTGGATCTGTATGTTGAAAACTATGAGACACTGATAAAAATATTCAAAAGAGCTTTCCTAAATAAATGGAAACACAGATGATATTTATGGCTTAGCAAATCATCATAGGAAAAATGTCAAATATTCCAAAAATTATTTATAGATCTAACTTTATACCAATAAAATTTTAGTAGGATTTTACTTTGGTAGATGTAGATGAGCTGTTTCTAAATTTTATATATGAAGGCAAAAGAACTAGGATAGTTACAACAGTTTTGAGAAAGAGTAATGTTACTCAATTTTGAGACTTTCCATAAAGCTATAGCAATCAAGATTGTAGTATTAGCAAAGAGAGACATATAGCTAAAACAAAACAAACTAGAATAAACTAGAATAGAATCCAGAAATAGATCCACATGAATACAGATAATTTTTGACCAAGTTACAAAAAAATTTCAATAAATAGGCTTTTCAACAAATGATGCTGCGTCATTTAGATATACGTAGATAGTAAACAAAACCAAGAAAAAAAAAATCTTGATCTAAACCTTACATGTTCAAAAATAATTTCAAATGGATCCTTGGTTTAAAGATAAAGTGTAGATGTAAAGGAGAAGTGAGTTGGGGGAAGTTGGAGGGGGAGACAAACCATGAGAGGCTGTGGACTCTGAGAAACAAACTGAGGATTTTGGAGGGGAGGAGGAGTGGGGAGTTAGGTGAGCCTGGTGGTGGGTAATAAGGAGGGCACATATTGCATGGAGCACTGGGTGTGGTGCATAAACAGTGAATTCTGGATCACTGAAAAGAAATTTAAAAAAATAACAGTAAAAAAAAATAAAATAAAGCACATGGGGAAAAAAAAAGATGTGCACCTGGGATGAGCACCTGGTGTTGTATGGAAGCGTTGTCACCACATTATACAACTGAAACTAATATTACACTGTACGTTATCTAACTGGAGTTAAAATAAAATCTTTAAAAAAATAAAGGTAAAATGTAAAACTGTAAAACTTTTAGAAGAAACACAGGAGAACAATGTATATGACTTTGGTGATGAATTTGTATACATGGCTGAATGAATAAAAGAAAATCTGGTAAGTGGGACTCCACTAAAATTTGAAATGTTAATTTTGTAAAAAAATACAATTAAGGGAATGATAAAATAGACTATAAAATACAGACAAAAAGAAATATTTTCAAGCCATATATTTTACAATAGATTTTAACTGGAATTTATAAATAACTTTCAAAACTGAAAAATAAGAATACTACTAGCACAAAAATAAACACATATGTCAATGGGACAGAATAGAGACCCCAGAAATTTACATTTATATGACAAAGGAGGAAAGAATATACAATGAGAAAAGGATCATCTTTTCAATAAATAGTACTGGGAAAATTAGATGACTACATGCAAAAGAATGAAACTGGTCTACTTCTAACACCGTACACAAAAAATAAATTCAAAATGGATTAAAGACCTACATGCGAGACCTGAAACCATAAAAATCCTAGAAGACAGCGCAGGCAGTAATTTCTCTGACATCAGCTATAGCAACATTTTTCTAGATATGTATTCTAAGTCAAGGGAAATGAAAGCCAAAGTAAACTATTGGGACTACATCAATATAAAAAGCTTCTGCACAGCAAAGGAAACATTCAACAAAACTAAAAGACAATATACTAAATGGAAGAACATTTGCAAATGATATATCCAATAAAGGGTTAATATTCAAAATATATAAAGAACTATACACCTCAACACCAAATAACTCCAGACAATCCAATTAAAAAAAAAAAAGGCGGAGGACATGAATAGACATTTTTCTAAGGAAGTCATACAGATGGCCGACAGACACATGAAAAGATGCTGAACATCACACTTCATCAGGGAATTGCAAATCAAAATCAAAATGAGATGTCACCTCACACCTGTTTAAATGACTAAAATCAAGAAGACAAACAATAAGCATTGGCTAGGATGTGAATAAAAAGGAAAACTTGTGTATGGTCAGTGGGAATATAAACTGTACAGTCACTATGGAAACCAATATGGAGGTTCCTCAAGAAATTAAAAATAGGAATACGATATGATCCATTAATTCCACTATTGGATATTTACCCAGGAAAATTAAAACACTACCTTGAAAAGATACATGCACCACTATGCTTAGTGCAGCAGTATTTACAATAGCCAAATTATGGAAGCAGCCTAAGTGTACATCAGTAGGTGAATGGATAGGGAAAATGTGTGTGTGAGTGTGTGTGTGTGTGTATAACTAAGTCAAATCACTAAGTTGTGTACCTGAAACTAATGTAACATTGTGTGTCAACTATACTCAGGAAAAAAGAAAACAAAGCATCAGTTTGAAAAAGTGCTAATGACATGATCATACGCTTCCCCCAAAAGGATATGAAGATGACAAATATGCACATGAAAAGGTATTTAAGGTCATTATGTATCACAAATTAAAATCATGATGAGATACTACCACGTGTCTGATAGAAAGGCTAAATAAAATATTTTGTCCCAAGATCTGACAAGGAAGGCATAGCCACTAAAATTCCTCATGGACTGCTGGTGGGAATAAACATTGGTACAGTCACAATGGAAAGTGGTTTGGCAGTTTCTTATAAAGTTAACCATACTGTACTGTGGGCCCAGCAATCACACTCTTGGGACTATATCTTAAAAAAATCAAAATATATGTTCATATAAAAATCTCTACATGGATATTTAAGCAGCTCTATTAATAACTGACACAAACTGGAAACAGACCAAAGGTCTGATAGGTGAAGGGATAAGCTAACTAAGGTACATCCATACAGTGGAATGCAACTCAGACTCAGCAGTAGAATGGGACAGAACTCCTGTACACACCATTTGCATGAGTGTCAAAGGTACTGTAGCAAGTGAAAGAATGTAGTCTCCAAATGTTACTACTATATGATAACATGTATATAATATTCCCCAAAATATAAAACTGTAGATTTGGAAAATGTACCAATGGTGTATAAAGTTTGTTTTATTTTCATTTTTATTTTTTATTGTTTTTTGGTGATTGAGTTTTCTGTGCACTGATTATTCTATTATTGTGTTCTTAACATGAACCTTTATGCTGTTGAAATTCATAGAACTGTACTATCAACAAATCAACTTACTTTGTATAAATTTTAAAAATAAAGTGAAGCCATTGTAAGTAAATTAAAGACAAGAGGAAACAAAACATTTTTAAGACACATGTTTAATAAAGGACATGTATCTACAATATGTGAAGACCTCTCAAACTTCTCTAATATGAAAACATTCAATCTAATTTAAAAATAAGATTGAACAGTGTTTCATCAAAGAGTACAAATATGCAAAGAAAGAGTACTCAGCATCATTTGTCATTAGGAAAATGCAAATTTAACCACAATAAGAAACCCTACTCATGTTTTTGAGTGACTTGGGAAAAAAAAAAAAAGCTGACAATACTACATACTTGTGAGGATAGGGGGAATCTAGACCTCTCATACATTGCTGGTGGGATGTAAAATATTATAGCCACTCTGGAAAACAGGTGTGCGGTTTTATATAAAGTCAAATATTTACTAACCAATATGACCCAGTACTTCTGTTCCTAGGTTTTTATATAAAAAATAAAAACTTATGTTCATACAAACACTTGGATATCAATGTTTATTGCAGCTATATTCATAATCACCCCAAATTTCAGTGGGTGAATGGATAAATGAACTCTGGCACACCCTTACAATTGGATACCAGTCAGCTATAAAAAGGAACATGCTACTGGTAGAGTAATGAATGGATGAATCTCAAATGCATTATGCTAAATTGCAGAAACCAGATTTAAAGGGTTGCATTCTGTATGATTGCCATTCTATAAAATTCTGGAAAAAGCAAAAATATAGGGAAAAACATACCAGTGCTTGCCAGGGACAAGGATGTGGAGGGAATGCTTGATTATAAAATGGCACAAGGGAACCTTATAGTATGTTGGAAGGCTCTGTATCATGACTGTCTGGGTGGTTATACTGTGGTGCATACACGCATTCATTAAGTCTCAGAACTATACACTAAAAAGGATATTTTTTTCTAGATATAAATGATGCCTAGATATAAATGGAATTAAAATATAAAGCTGCAGGGGCACCTGGGTGGCACAGTTGGTTAAGTGTGTGACTCTTGGTGTCAGCTTGGATCATGGGCTCAGGGTCCTGGGATTGAGCTCTCCCCTGGGCTCTGCACTCAGTGGGGAGTCTGCTTAAGATTCTCTCTCTCCCTCTTCCTCTGCCCCTCCCCTGCTCATGTGTGCTCTCTCTCTCTAAAATAAATAAAATAAATCTATTTAAAAATATAAGGTTGCAGAGGTTGTATATCAGTGAAACTGGGTGATGAGTGTTTGGGAGTTTGTTATCCTATTTTCTCTATGTATTTTGGGAAAAGTAAAAAGGAAACAAAAATTAAGAAGGCTAACACTTATTGCTGGCAGGAATTTGGGTAAAAGGATACTCACACATTACTGATGAATGTGTAGATTGCTACAGAATGTTTTTTGAAAGCAATCTTGTAACAGCTGTTAAAACTTGAAACTACATAAACCTTTTGTCCCAAAAGGCCCACTATTTGAATTTTTCCCATAAAAATAAGAGTTGCCGGTTTTTAAAGGTATATGTACAAGGATGTTTATGACTGCATTGTATTATTGGCAAGCAAGTTAGTACAAAGTGAGTGTCTGTAAATGGAGAACTCCAGAAATACTCCCTTGTGATACCTGCATTATAGCCACCTACTTATCCCAATGGAACAATGGCTTGCTTAATTATAGGACAGCTGTACTTTGGAATATTATGCAGATACTAAAAAATAACGTATCAGAGTATTAGTTTACAAATCAAATGTATGACAGTGTTTCATACCAAGCTCTGAATGACTCCAGCATCTGCATATTTAATCTCTATGTGCTAGTTTGTGTTTTATTTTCCCTCTTTAAAATTTTTTTTTCACTTTATGTTCTTCCTGGCCTTCAACTTATCTCTTTTAGGGTCATAAGAGTTAATGAGCTGAATTTAGGGTTTGGGATTAGAATAACTTACTACTGAGATAGCAGGGCCTTTTTCTGGGAAGAAGTCATTCTCTTTGTTCATTTGGGCTGCACAAGCTCACTGACACATTGCAGTGAGATTTGGGAACAATGACTTAGGTGGTGCTTCTGCACCCACCTTTGTCCCTGGTATCTCCCTAGGTGCCTTCTACCTGTCAACCCAGCCACACAGAAGTTCTGATGCTTAGCCATCTCTCTCTCTCTCCATGTACTCTGTGCCATGAGAAACCACTGATTTTAGTATGGAGGATGAAGCCAAGTCCATTGTGAGGAGAGTTGTGTGCCTTGGGAGAGATCTCTACCGGTAACCCATTCAACTATAGTCTCCTGATTCCATTTCTGTAAAGGAGCAACTAATCTGTGCTGTTGAAAGCCATTGTGCTGGTAACTCTAATAGACTATCGCTTTGGGAGGGCTTTTTGGGAAGCAGATAATATTATTTTTCTTGATGTTAGGGCTCACTGCATGGATGTATTTAGTTTGTGACAATTCACCAAAGTGTACACTGATTTTGGTGTTTTTTGGTATGTATATACAATACATATGTATGTTATACTTCATATTAAAACAAAACATACTGAAGTGTACTATACTTCAATAAAAGATAAAATATAAATAAAAACAAATAGGGTTATAAATATTAGTTATTTTACAAATGATCATGGAATCTCAATGACTTAATATAATAACATTCTATTTCTTACTCATATTTCTGAGACTGTTGCTGTCAGGGAATACTCTTCAGTAGCTTTTCTCCAAGCACTGACTCAAGGATCCAGGCTTCTTCTATCTTTGGACATGGCTATCCTCAGCATATGGTTCTCTGAGGGAAAGGGACATAGATGAAAGTCATAAATGGGTGGATTTTTAGGGATTGGGCTTTAGTAGTGAGTATCACATCCTCTAACATTTTATTGGATAAAAATGATCAAATAACATCAACTAGAGGCAGAAAATTTAGTCTTTCATTTTTCCATTAGGGAAGTAATACAGTTTGATAACCATATAATATTACTTTGTTTTGCATAGACTATTTTCAAATATATACATATAATACAATCCATTTGGAAGGAACAAGATTTCCATTTGAAACATAAATGAACATCAAATGATTGAATCATTTGAGGAGACTTCTCAATCTTCAAGCAATACTTGAGAAAGTATTACTTTCCTCAATGGAGAAAGCAATACTTTAATTGTGCCCCAGCAGACAAAGACAATATTGGACAGGTAGAGGTACAGGAGAAATATTGGTCCTGGGGACCTTTCTTATTATTGACATACCAACACAAAAAGTAGAACAGAAACATCACTACTATGTAGAAATTGTTATAAGTATCCCCCATTTTCTAAAGGACACTTTAGAGTGAAAATTAAATTTAGAAGTTCAGTTGAAAGTTGGAGTTGCTCTACTATACCTAGGGGCCAGGTTAATCATTTTTCCCATCAGGAATCTAATTATCTTTTATATGACATTGCTTCAGACAAGAGAGTTTACTGATCTTTTATGAGCATTTTGTCATGTATCTCCCTCCATCCAAGATATTTTCTGACAACTTCAGCATGTCCTGTGTTTTTCCAATTTATTTTACATATATTATAGTCTTGCCTTTTTTTTACTAGACTCTTCTCTCTGAAAATAGATTGTTTTGTCCCTCAACACTAAGTACAGTGTGGAAGGTATAACTGTAAAAAACTAAGACCTTTTGGTTGTTTGATTCATTGGGTCTTGGAAAATATTTGCCATTATAGTTTTTTTCCTTTACTCTCTCTTCCCAGATTTTTACACAAGAACAACAAAACAGCAGTATCATCAATTTAAATCTTCACATCCTTTTCCTCTCTGGAGCTAATCAGTAAGGGAGCAAGAGGCTAGGTTGCAGCAGTCTAGCTGCTGAAGTTTTGTTGTTTCTGCATCTTGTGAGGCAAAATGCAGAGCTGAATTTTATGAAATGATGGATGCCTCCCACCCTGCCTTTTCATATAGCCACAAGTAATCCATAGAATGTTGAATATTTTATGTTCCAATACATTATTCATTTAATGCTCTACCATATTTACAGATCAGGGCTGTATGTGCTCGTATGTATATTCAAGATTGGCTTCAAGCTCTAGTGTTATCACTTTTAAGACTTAAGATAATTTGGTGCAACTGTGCTTATTTCCTGACATCTCCTTTGCCAACTTGGAATCTTCGATGAGCAAAGGAATAGCAGTAAAATGTCACATAACATCCAATACATATCCAATTGGTGTGCCTCCAAGAAGCATCTCTCAACAAAGAATCCTTAGTCTATGTTAAACTGGCATCTTAAGTTAACTGATGATTCTGTTATAGATCAACTGAATGGGAGAAAAATAGACCAAACTCTTTTTTTAATTTTCTAATATGAAACATAATCTCTCTAAGAAAGTGAGTAATTTGGTTTTCATTTCTGTTATCTTCAAGTTACTGTTTCATTAGCCATCTTGACAAAAACAGTAACAAATAGGCAATGTTTTCCCTGCTGAGCCACTCCAATACCTTGCTGGAGTCCTTGTCTTGAGTGCTGGGGCCAGGTTCTGAGAATCTATCGTGTTTATCAGGTATTTTTGTAGTTAAGGGCATAATATTCATAATTCATAACTTATAACCCCTTCCATGGTTAGAGCCAAGGACCAGAAAATCCAAGAAAGGGTTTAAGGTGATACATGGGAACATACTTGACTCTCCAAACAAGAAAAAGGTGGGGTGTCCTAACCCAAGCGGGTGGAACCAATGACAAACCTGACAAGTCTTGTGGGAACCTTAAAAGTCAAAGTTCTCTTAGCTTCTGGTTTTCTAACTATTGGAAGTGCCCAGGAAGATTTTCCCTTGAAAACGTACTGTTTTCCTCATCTCTCCTTAAATTAATTTACAAGCTAATGCCCTTGAAAGGATGCCTCAGATGTTATGAGGCTCTCCAAGACCCTCAGCAGTGCTGAGCCTCAAGGGTTTCAGGTTGCAGGAGTTTTAAGATGCCTCCTCATACCAGCATTGTCCTTGCCAGAAGTCTGTCACTTTCGCTTTCTGGCAGGTTTTCCAAGTTGATGGCAATGATTCCATTAATTTCAGGATATGGATAACTGACAATATTCATTTGTTTTGGATCCATGCCCCTCTCTGGACCAGCCCAGTGTTGGCTAAAGAGTGAGTTGGTTGGCTCCAAAGTCAAGGTCAAGAGTAACACAGACATGAGTATTAGACAGATGTGGAAGAGAAGGATGAAGAGGAGGAGAGCTAAAGTATTTCTGGAGGTTGAAAAACTGGAGTTGGAGAATTACATATTTTAGGACCAGGAAAAAAACAACAACAAAAAACAATAAGACAGCTTGGAATTCAGGCTCTTGAGGGATATCAAAATATTGAAATTTACTAAAAAATGTTCTGTCACTAGCAATGGTGAGGATGGTGAGGAGGATGGTGATTAACATTAACATGGTATTAACATTTAATGAGTGGTTATCATGCAGAAGACAGTGTTTGGTTTATATGTATTTTCTAATTTAGTCCTATAAACATAGGACAGGTGTTACTATCATATGCATTTTACATATGAGGAAAACAAAGATCAAGGAGATGTAGTGACTTGCCTAATGTGATATAGGCAATTAAGTGCTCAGGGAAAACTTAAACTCAGTTCTTCTTGATAATAGAGTAAATGCTTTCATCGTTCCTCATTTGTTTTAAATATAATAGAAGATATTGTTGATGTCCCCCAGATCTCCTATACCAGTTCTGTGGGTAAGTCCTATGTTCCTGTGTTTCTGTGAGCTTCTCCTAAGGGTTGGTAACTGCAAATTATTTAGAGGCCTATCATCTGTCTTTTGGAACTGCTCTGACTAGGCAAACCAAAAGCCAGAAATGCCTGGCAGTTTTATTCCAGCTGGAGACTTGTGGGGGCACTCCTGAAGGAATGTGAAAGCCCAGTTTTCCTGCCCTGAGATGGGATGAACTCTGCGATGTAACTGTGCTGCAGAACCCCAGCTGCCACCAGGCTGAAGACTAGTATGATGCTTAAACCGGAGTGCTGCTTGGCTTCTTTCCCTTTTCCGCCCTGAGTCTTTCACCCTCCTGGTTTCCCTTGGGAGTACCCCTTTAAGAAATCACATGCAAATCCCCTCTTCCGCTCTGCTGCCTGGGAGTGGGAGGCTCAGGTCTGAACTAAGACAATCATGCTTTTGTCCTATTCTAAACTTGACCCCAAAAATAGAGCCAACTTTTTTTTGTTTTGTTTTTTAAGATTTTTACGGATTTGAGAGACAGCATGAGAGGAGAGAGGTCAGTGGGAGAAGCAGACTCCCCACTGAGCAGGGAGCCTGATGTAGGACTCCATCCACGACCAGAACATGATCCAGGATCATGACCTGAGCCGAAGGCAGTCGCTTAACCAACTGAGCCACCCAGGTGCCCATTATAGAGCCAACTTTAATGAAAGGAAATATAATAATTGAACATAGGTAAGGAAGAAACTTTAAAGATTGTTCTACATGTTGATTTGGCCTCCTAGTTACTCTCATTTCATTCATTGAAGCATTCATTCAATAAAAATATATTTTCTACCATGTACCTTGCACCAATGTTGATGTGTATACACGCCTTCATGGGGATAGGAAGTGTATACACTTAGGGCATTCAGAAGAGATAGAAGTCCCAATAAAATTCAGTCTTTTACAATTGTGTGCATTATTTCAATTTCCATATGATTTCTTCTCAATCTGAATTTATTATGGTTTGGAATATTTTTCATGGCTGGGTAGTGTATGGGGCAGGAGGGGCTGAGGATGAGGTTGACTTAGACTAGAAACCTTCACTCACAACAGGTTGATGTCTTCCACAGAGTAATGTCTTCCATAGAGCAATGATAAAACCACCTTCTTGCAGCTTTTGGAGATTGGTCTTGGGGAAAAGATGAGTCATAGAAATGAAAGGATTCATAAAAGAAAGTGTTATTAATGTGATTAATTATGAAATGGATATATTGCCCTCTTCACTCCAAATTTATTTTCCAATTTTGTATGAGAGGTAAAGAGATAAAAATTTGAAAGGGAGGTAAATAAGCTGAGAAATTTAATGTTAGAGGCCCCAAACATATTGTGGGTTATAGCCGTTGGTCTCAAGCATCTCTGCCTCTTACTTTCTTCACTGTCTTTTTTCTACTTCCCTCATTTTATCTGTTATGTGAGAACTCTCACTAGGTTTAGAGAATATTCCACCTGCAATGCAATCTCTCTCTTATCATCTTCAAACCTCAGGGCTATACTTGCCATTCTTATATACACATTTTAGCTCCTTTTCCCTTTGTTTCTTAGTGACATTGCCTTTTTTTTTTTAAGTGACTTTTATGCTTTACCCATCTTTCTGAAATGAACAGTGTTATGTCAGGTTGCATACCCTTGGCCAAAGGCTGTTATAAAATATACAAGACAAACAAGTAAGTACAGGGTATTCCGCAGACTGATTCAAAGAGAGAATTTCTGAGTAAGAACATACGTTTTGCTATTAAAATCATCAAGAAAGGAACTCAGAATCATCAACACCAACTTTATTTAAATGTATTATCAAAATAAATTTAGCATTAAAAGAAAACTATTGAAGAAAGTCTCAAATTTGAATGCACGTCTGTGTGAGTTAATGAATGCTATCTTCATTAAGAACCCATCTTAAATACATACATTTAGAAATAATATAGAAACCATCTAGCATGGATTTGGAAAATAAAAGGCAGTACAAAAGTTGTTGTGAGAAAAACCTCCAGCTCAAAAGGCCACAGACTCAGATTCACCGGGCTAGATGGAGAACCAGATAAGTTTGCTCGGCCTTTACACCTGGCCAAAAAGCTGAGTTAGTGGGAAATTTGAGTCAGGAGTAAAGTCAGAGGGAAAGTGTTTGTGTCATGGTTTCACAAAGAAAACTGTATAAAGTATCTGAGTACTTTTGAAACTTAAGTTTTAGGGCTTCTTCATAGACCAGTCGAATCACACTCTTTGGTGTCAGTCAATGTTGCCATGGTACTGTTGACTGGCTGGGTATAGATTATATGTCACTCAGGTTGCTGAAATGGAGTTGACACCACTGAGCCACATGGATTGAAAGAGTAGGGGAAGGGATGGACTCACAAATGAGAAAGGGACATGTTATCAGAAGTTTGGTATGGAGGATAGATCTTGGGGAGAGAGTGGGACTAGAGACAAGTGGCTGTTGTAATTGTCTAGTCAAGGAACAATGAGAGACTAGACCAAAGGGAGCTAACTTCAGATGAAATGGATATAATAATAGTCAAGAAGTATTTTAGACATGTAATTGAAAAAAAATTATATTTGATTAATTAGATTTAGGAGCATCAAAGAAAGATTCTTTCTAGCTTTAGCTTTCATATGTGAAAGTCCAATATTTGACCTTAGATGGAGCTAGATTCCATTTTTCATATGATATTGTACAGGTTTTTCTGAACCTACATCTTGGCTTAATTTTCTTTGCTGATTTCCTTCGCAGTATGCTTCCTATCAGGCAGCAAGATGGCATCTAGCAGACCTGTGTTTATAAGATCTTTAAATTTATCATTCCAGTGTAAGAGTTCAAATATTTCTCCCTTGGTATCTATATCAGTGCCAGTAAGGGATTATGATTGGCCTTCATTTTATGGGCTGAATAGTTTCCCTCCAAAATTCATATATTGAAGCCCTAACCCTCAGTATCTTAGAATGTGAGTTTGTTAAAGAGGTGATTAAGATTAAATGAGCTCCAGCATCAGGGAAATAGAAATCAAAACTGCAATGAGATACCAATCAAAATGGCTAAAATTAACCAGTCAGGAAACAGCAGGTATTGGTGAATATATATGTGTGTATACACACACACACACACACACACACACACACATCTGTATGTATATATATATATGAATATTATGTAGCCATCAAAAAACACAGATTCTTGCCATTTGCAATGACATGGTTGGAACTAGAAGGTATTATGTTAAGCAAAATAAATCAATCAGAGAAAGACAATTATTAGATGATCTTGCTGATCTGAGAAATTTGAGAAACAAGACAGAGGAACATAGGGGAAGGGAGGGAAAAATGAAACAAGATGAAATCAGAGAGGGAGACAAACCATAAGAGACTCTTAATCCGTGGAAACAAACTGAGGGTTTCTGGAGGAGAGGGGGGTGAAATGGATGGCGTTGCTGGGGGATGGACATTGGGGAGGGTGTGTGCTATGGTGAGTGCTGTGAATTGTGTAAGACTAATGAATCACAGATCTGTACCCCTGAAACAAATAATACATTGTATGTTAATAAAAGAAAAGATTAAATGAGGTCATGTGTGTGGTCCTGTATTAGGGTTCTCCAGAGAAAAATAACCAATAGGATATGTATATATATAGACAGACTTAAGGTATTAGCTCATGTGATTATGGATGCTTGAGCAGAAAATCTAGTGGGGAAGTCTGTCAGGCTGGAGGCTCAGGGAGGAGTGGCACTTTGGGTTTAAAGGCAGAATGCTGGCAAACCAGGAAGAGCCAGTGTTTCAGATGAAGTCTAATGGCAATCTGCTGGCTGAATTCCCTCTTGCTTGGAGAAGGTCAGGCTTTGTTCTATGTAGGATTTCAGCTGATCAGATGAGGTGCACCTACATCACAGAGGGTTAGTCTTCTTTATGCAAAGGCATAGATTTAAATGTAAATGTCCTCCAAAAGTACCCATACAGAAAAACACAGGATAACATTTGACCAAATATCTGGGCAATGTGACCCAGCCAAACTGACACATATAATCAACCATTACAGGGGTCTAATTAATCTAAGTGGTGTTGTTAGAAGAGAAGTAAATGTAAATACACAAGGAGATACCAGGGATGCACACACACAGAGGAAAGACTGTATAAAGACACAGTCAGAAGACGGCCATTTGTAAGCTGAGAGACCTTAGGAGAAATGAAACCTGTTGCCATCCTGGTTTTGGACTTTTAGCCTCTAAAGCTATGAGAAAATAAATTCCTATTGTTTAAGCCACATAGTCTATTGTATTTTGTTATGACAAACCTGGAAAATTAGTACAGTGCTCAACAACAGACCAATCACTGTATAAGGTATAGGGGGATAGGGTACTCTCATTGGACTGGCCGAGTCAGGTGCTCATCCCTGATGCTGGAAAAATAGAGATCATATAATTGACAATTCCAAAAGAATTACAAAGATTAGAAGTGGAAAATTTCTAAAAATTCTACACAGTAATTATTTCTGAACTAATTCCTCTCACTGTAGGGATATCCTTCACTGGGATTGATCCTAGGGGACCACAGTAAGGGAGGAATAGGGAAGTGTACCAGAAAAATGGAAAGATAAGGGGAGAGACAAAATTCAAGGCTTCTCATTGAAATACACATGCTAGGAGATGCTGAATTTGTGTGTCAAGACAGGGAATAAGAGACATACACTGTGAGTGAAATATAAAACCACTGAGGCTTTTAAAAGAAGAGACAAATATAGTTGCCCCTCACCAATGGGATGTATTCTAGGTAGGCATACAGATAGAGATAGATATAGATATAGATGCTATAGATATAGATATATGCACACACACTATAGGGCAGCAAAAGTTGTCTTTTAGAAGATGTTTTCTTCTAAAACACTGGCTACCTGCACCAAGGTTGGGATTTCTAGGTCCTCAGTTAGAGCCATAAAAACCTCACAGGTTCATTTTGGTTATACTCAAGCTTACTGACCATACTGCTCATCGCTAACTTCTCTGTGTTCACATTCTAAAAAGGGAGGTTTTGTCCAGTGTAATTGCTAACATCCAGTTTGGAGCCCTCCTGTTGGGAAGACTGTCATACATGTCATCTCAGAGGGGGTTTTCCGTTTTGATATCTTGCCAATGTATGGCTGCTCTCAGCTCATGACCAATTCCCTAAGTCCAAACATTATGTTATCAAAGTTGAAGAGATCATTTTATTTACTCGGAACATGAAGCGTATAACATAGAAAAATATCCAGGAAATAAAGTTAGTGTTACTTTCTGAGGCATCACAATTTCCTCCATCATGAAATCAACCCTGAGTAGCTCAGAATTTATTGTTGATGATTAGTCATTACAGTCGTAATGATGGTGATGATGATGGTGTTGGCGATGATGATGTTAGTGTGATAGTTACTGCTGAATTTTCTCTTTAGGCCAGGCTCTTCCTGGAGTGTTTTATTTACTCATTTAATTCAAAACTACTCTACCAAGAATGTAGGATTATTAACCAATTTGATAGACACGGAAAATGAGCAGAGCTTAAATATGTTGCCTAACTCTTCAAATTTAGTAAGTATTGTGGAAAGCAAAATAGTGCTGTACTCAAAAGTCTAGTTCTAAAAGTGCTCTAGCTGTAGTGAATAGGATCAATGGGCCTTGGTGATTTCTTTGGTGTTTTTCCCAAAAGCACTTCCGGATTTCCCTGGAAACCCTTTATAGTAGGCACACCATTGTGAATCCAAGAAGGGATTACATCCTGTGGAGAGAGGGAATCGGCATGAATCCCAGAGCAGGAGATTGTGATTCTAAATCTCTCCTGCTTCTGAGTTTGCTGAGGGGCTTTCACCGTTCACTCAAAATGAAACATTTCAAATTCAGACTATACTAACTGCTAACTTAACCATAAGGATGATGATTTTGAGATTTATCTTCTCCAATGAAAGTGCTATTTCTCATTTTTGTAGGAAAAATATGTAAGAAATTTCCCTGGAAATGTATATAAGAACTCTTCCCCACCTTTCTTGCTCAGCCCTCCAGACTGCTCATTTGATGACACTGCATATGTATTTATGAGAATTTATAGGTTTTTTTTTTCTTTTTAAGATTTTATTTATTTATTTGCGAGACAATGAGTGAGAGAGAGCATGAGAGAGGAGAAGGTCAGAGGGAGAAGCAGACTCCTCAAAGAGCTGGGAGCCCGATGCAGGACTCGATCCCAGAAGTCTGGGACCATGACCTGAGCCGAAGGCAGTCGCTCAAACAACTGAGCCACCCAGGCGTCCCGGGTTTTTTTTTTTAACTGTGAAATTTTTATTCCTCTGAAACCACAGAAGAGATACATTTGAGAAATAACTCCCTTCAGGTGATGGGTTTTTCCAACACGTATTTCCAAAACTATTGAAATCATGATCTCTATCACTTCTTATTTCATAGCTAAGCTTAATCATCCAACAATAAATTTAATACCTTCACATTATTATAGATTGCCTGTCAGTGTGAGATATGGCTATAATGGTGTCATCCAAGAAATCTGATGAAGATGGAGAAGTTTCTTTCATTATGCTAGCATTGAAAATTTTGGTTGATTGACAAATAGCTTGTTCTCACAGGTGTAGAAGGAGAAGAGTTTAAGATTTCATGTATTAATTAATAATAACAGGCATTATATATCATTAGATAATTATAAATATTTCTGTGCAGTAGAGCTTGAGTACCCTGTGTGCTGTAGCTCAGTAGATCACTAGACTTGACCATATTCTTGAATATTTGTTGAGCAAACAAATAAGGAAGGGAGGAGGCTTGCACAGGGCTCTGAGAGGTTCTTGGTCATTGGGCTTCATCTTTGCTCATTGCATTTTTCTTGTTTGTGTAGCTTCTAAGTGTCAGCTCTAGGTCTTGCTGTTCCATCACCACTGTCTGCTGTTTTTGGCCCAGGGTCCTCTCCTTCCTGAACCTCCTGTGGGACTCAAACAGTTAGGGTAAATTCTTTTATCTTCTAGTTCCTGATACAAGCACAGTACCCATGGAGGGTTTCTAAAATTTTTACTCTGTTGTTTATCAGAGGAATTACATGGGAGGTAGAATGTTGACTGGTCCCACCTAGTTACCACATACACCAAAACATGTCTGGGCCTCAGCAGTGAAAAAGACACTTATGGATGGATAACTAAGAGCAAGAAAGCTTGTGGGGCTTGTAGCAAATGAGCTCTTCCCTATACACCAAATTCATTGCTTAAGCACATAAAGAACTTTCTTCTGCTTCCTATTATGTGCCTCAAATAGGCTAGCATGGTTTAGAATCTTGTCATAAGCTGTCAATCTTTGATGCTAGGTTAAAAGCTATAAAAAGATCAAATGCAAAAATCAGTAGGGTAAAAATTATACTTTTCTAAGATCTAAGCCACTTCCATAGTCTCTGGTCCTATTTCAGTGCCAAAGGCAAGTTTAGAAACAAACAGGCAAGAAGTTTATTTAAGATATAGATTAGGAGCATATGGACAGAGAGAGGAGCGGTTCATGGGCAATCTGAGATGGGGTGGTTGGAGACCTGCCAGTCGCTTTCCAGGAGAAATCTTTTAGACCATGACCACGCAGACAAATACCAGTTTATTTGCCTTCAGTTGGTGTCTCAAAACTCTCATAAGTTTATCCTGGTAGAAGAGTTAGAGTCAGATCCTGAGTACCACTAAGGACATAGCATGAGCTTTTGAGTTCATTTAAGAGTCAGGAGAGGGCACCTGGGTGGCTCACTTGGTTGAGTGACTGCCTTTGGCTCAGGTCATGATCCCGGACTTCCAGGATCGAGTCCCACATCGGGTCCCCAGCTCCTTGGGGACCAGCTCTGCTTCTCCCTCTGACCTTCCTCTCTCTCGTGCTCTCTCTCACTCATTCTCTCTCAAGTAAATAAATAAAATCTTTAAAAAAAAAAAAAGTCAGGAGAAGCCATTGAAACAGTCTAAGCAGAGAGGTGACAAAATCTGATTTGCACTTAATAACCTTTGTCTGGTTGTTGTGTGGTGAATGGATTGTTGTGTCTGTTGTGTAGTGAGGGGGTTAACCTTTGTCTGGTTGTTGTGTAGTGAGGGCCAAAAGGGGAAGCAGAGAGCCCAATGGGAACTGTAGCACTGGCCTCGGTGAAAGCTGTCAGTGAACACACCGGAAGGTGGTTTAAATAGAACTCAGACACCCATGTGATTCTGCCTGCCTATCACTAAGCCAGGCTCTGTAAGATTGGAATATGCTCTTCAGGCTGCAGAAACAGAACACTTTCCTGATCAACTTTTGGGCAATCATTTGCCTCTGAAAATAATTTTTAGAGAAATCTCTATTTATGTCCTTTAAAGAGAGGGAGAGAATGGAAAAGAATAACTTGGAATGCTTATGGGCAAAAGTAATAGGAAAACGGTAAAAATCTTTCAGCGTAAAAATAATTACCCAAAATCAAAGACATGGAAGTGCTAGCTGACGCTCATAAATGTGTTTTTCATCATGTAAATCATGTTAAATTTGAAATGTGAGAAATGGTATTTCACCGAGAAGGCTACATGTAATTTTCAGCTACATAAATTTATTTGCTCTCAAGCTCTAGGCAAGTGTCACCTCAACCTGTGGTCTAATGTGAAAAGCATTAGCCAGGCCAAGGTGTCCATGGAATACACTGGATAAGTAGCTTCCCCTGTGCCCTGTATGTGTCTTCTTAATAATATTGGACTGACATTACTTAATGATAGATATTATGAAGGTAATTCTCTTTTCTGATTGCTAGAAAATTGGTAGCTGACATCCAGGGAAATGGATTTCTGACATTTCCCACCCCCCTCTAACCCTGCTGAGCTCTAAAGAGTATTGTAAAAAGCATCCTTGCTGCTATACTCATTATGGGATATAAACAGACTAAATTCCAGAATTATATTTTTTTCCTGGATTCTTCATTATTCTTTATTAAAAGACTTTTGGTTCTTTTTTGTTTGTTTGTTTAAAACATATGGAATAAACTCTGAAGCAACTTGAGCAACTTGTGAGAACGTAGGTGGTGTTTTGGTGAAGAAAGACCTCCATGATTCCTTTGTACAGGCTTCTTCTGCATATGTCTTTAGGGTATATTCAGTTCATTATGTATATCCATTCATTCACTTATTTAATAATTATCGAACCCCTAATATATGCAGGGGCTATGGGAGACACGGTGCATTTATTACTGACAAAACTGATCTAATTCCTACACACCCGATTTAGGGTGTACAAAGCTGATATTCTGCATCATGATAAGATACAGGGCAGAGGATAGCCCTGAGATTTTGTCCAGAAGTGCAAAGGCAAACAGCATTGATGTTGTCTCATTGGATTTAGACAGGAGTGGAGTCTTCCAAGGGCCTGGATCCAGAATTCTGTCAATGGGACTTTGGGATCTGTAGTGGATAGTATAATATCCTGTCCAGGATAGTACAGTATCCTGTAGTGGAGAGTATAGTCTCCAGACTCTTGCTCCAGGACAGAGACACTTATTTTTCCCCTGCCAGGAGTGTTAATCGCTGAATCTCACCTCTGTGTCCCTCTCCAGAATTGTACTCTGCTGAAGGGAAGTGTCCTACCCAAGGTTACAATTCTCCCCAAGGACCCTGGTAATGAGGATGATGGGGAACATACTGAGTTCTCTTGCCTCAGTTTAAACAACTCTGATGGACTGTCTCAACTCCAAAGATCCCCTTGGGACCAGCAGAGTCCTGTGTTAAACTTCTATCACAGTCTACCTCTCTCTCTCCCAAGCTCACTTCCTTACATGTGTTGACTGTAAATGTACTCTTCAATAAACCTCCTTCAGGAAAACCTACATTCCAGAGTCTGCTTCCAGAGAACCTTACCTACGAAGGGGATTTAATACTTTTTTTTTTTTTTTTTACAAATTCAGCTTATAATTTTGATAGTATAGGATACACAAACTCTATAGTTGTTAGTCCATTTCCTTAATTTATTCTTTACTCGTTGCAAAACCCCTTTAAGTGAGCGAGGGTATGCCCCATTGACAAATAAGAAATTGAGATTTGAAGATTGATTTGCTCCAGGTCACACAGCCAACAAATGGTGGAGTCAGGATTCAGGCTTACTCCTGTTTAATGGGAGAGCCTGCACCCTCTTGCACCCTGCCACACTACTCCCCCCGTTCTGCCCTTTCGTCACCTTCTGATTCTCCTTGTGGAGTAAGTAAGGTGGATTTCACTACTTTTTCATTCTCAGAAAAAAATTAACTTGCTGATTTCTCAAGTTACTTTTTGGTTTTATTTCTCATCTTCACAGCAAAATTCCAACATGGAATGAAGTTGGGGACAGACATTCAGCTTCGAATGTGTTATGTGGCTATGTTGTGTGTAATGCTTTAGGTCACCCCCGAAAAAAAGAGAATACATGAGAAGACACATAGTAGCACTTAAAAAATAAGCAGACAAAGCAAAAAATGTTAACCAGAGGATAGTAGGGGAGGAATTTTGCAATGGTGAGGAAACAACTCAACAATATGACTATAAGGTAGAATGTCATGAAAGATGATCCAGTCATCTCATGGTGATCGAAATGACACTATAATTGGGATGTGTAATGGGGATAAAATGGCATCCACTTTGAACTGTCATTCTGATGTGCTGGTTATTTAAATGGTATCTGTTCCGAGGTATACAGGGTTCTCTCGGTGGCATTCAAAGCCCCTTCTCCCTCTACCTTCTACCCCTAGAGTAACTGACAAGAGCTTGTCACGTTTCTACATGTACTCTGATCACCTGGAAACAAACAAAAACAGCATGAGCTCAGCCTCCATAGCGGTGAGCTAGAGGGAGTTACTGGACTTACTGTCCTGGATTTACTCAGGACACATGATTTGATGCTTGAGGGGCTGCTCTCCCTCCCAGAAAAGAGATCTCACTTTCACTTAGATCTTCTTCTTTTTTTTTTTTTTTATTTTTTATAAACATATATTTTTATCCCCAGGGGTACAGGTCTGTGAATCGCCAGGTTTACACACTTCACAGCACTCACCATAGCACATACCCTCCCCAATGTCCATAATCCCACCCCCCCCAAACCCCTGCCCCCATCAACCCTCAGTTTGTTTTGTGAGATTAAGCGTCACTTATGGTTTGTCTCCCTCCCAATCCCATCTTGTTTCATTTACTCTTCTCCTACCCCCTTAACCCCCCATGTTGCATCTCCTCTCCCTCATATCAGGAAGATCATATGATAGTTGTCTTTCTCCGATTGACTTATTTCGCTAAGCATGATACCCTCTAGTTCCATCCACGTCGTCGCAAATGGCAAGATTTCATTTCTTTTGATGGCTGCATAGTATTCCATTGTGTGTATATACCACATCTTCTTTATCCATTCATCTGTTGTTGGACATCTAGGTTCTTTCCATAGTTTGGCTATTGTAGACATTGCTGCTATAAACATTCGGGTGCACGTGCCCCTTCGGATCACTACATTTGTATCTTTAGGGTAAATACCCAGTAGTGCAATTGCTGGGTCATAGGGTAGTTCTATTTTCAACATTTTGAGGAACCTCCATGCTGTTTTCCAGAGTGGTTGCACCAGCTTGCATTCCCATCAACAGTGTAGGAGGGTTCCCCTTTTTCTGCATCCTTGCCAGCATCTGTCGTTTCCTGACTTGTTAATTTTAGCCATTCTGACTGGTGTGAGGTGATATCTCATTGTGGTTTTGATTTGTATTTCCCTGATGCCGAGTGATGTGGAGCACTTTTTCATGTGTCTGTTGGCCATCTAGATGTCTTCTTTGCAGAAATGTCTGTTCATGTCCTCTGCCCATTTCTTGATTGGATTCTTTGTTCTTTGGGTGTTGAGTTTGCTAAGTTCTTTATAGATTTTGGACACTAGCCCTTTATCTGATATATCATTTGCAAATATCTTCTCCCATTCTGTCAGTTGTCTTTTGGTTTTTTTAACTGTTTCCTTTGCTGTGCAAAAGCTTTTGATCTTGATGAAATCCCAATAGTTCATTTTTGCCCTTGCTTCCCTTGCCTTTGGCGATGTTGCTAGGAAGATGTTGCTGCGGCTGAGGTCGAAGAGGTTGTTGCCTGTGTTCTCCTCAAGGATATTGATGGATTCCTTTCTCACATTGAGATCCTTCATCCATTTTGAGTCTATTTTCGTGTGTGGTGTAAGGAAATGATCCAATTTCATTTTTCTGCAGGTGGCTGTCCAATTTTCCCAACACCATTTATTGAAGAGGCTCTCTTTGTTCCATTGGACATTCTTTCCTACTTTGTCGAAGATGAGTTGACCATAGAGTTGAGGGTGCATTTCTGGGCTCTCTATTCTGTTCCATTGATCTATGTGTCTGTTTTTGTGCCAGTACCAGGCTGTCTTGATGATGACAGCTTTGTAATAGAGCTTGAAGTCCGGAATTGTGATGCCACCAACTTTGGCTTTCTTTTTCAATATTCCTTTGGCTATTTGAGGTCTTTTCTGGTTCCATATAAATTTTAGGATTATTTGTTCCATTTCCTTGAAAAAAATGGATGGTACTTTGATAGGAATTGCATTAAATGTGTAGATTGCTTTAGGTAGCATAGACATTTTCACAATATTTATTCTTCCAATCCAGGAGCATGGAACATTTTTCCATTTCTTTGTGTCTTCCTCAATTTCTTTCATGAGTACTTTATAGTTTTCTGAGTATAGATTCTTAGTCTCTTTGGTTAGGCTTATTCCTAGGTATCTTATAGTTTTGGGTGCAATTGTAAATGGGATTGACTCCTTAATTTCTCTTTCTTCTGTCCTGTTGTTGGTGTAGAGAAATGCAACTGATTTCTGTGCATTGATTTTATATCCTGACACTTTACTGAATTCCTGCACAAGTTCTAGCAGTTTTGGAGTGGAGTCTTTTGGGTTTTACACATATAGTATCATATCATCTGCAAAGAGTGAGAGTTTGACTCTTCTTTGCCGATTTGGATGCCTTTAATTTCCTTTTGTTTTCAGATTGCTGAGGCTAGGACTTCTAGTACTATGTTGAATAGCAGTGGTGATAACGGACATCCCTGCTGTGTTCCTGACCTTAGCGGAAAAGATTTCAATTTTTCTCCATTGAGAATGATATTTGCGGTGGGTTTTTCATAGATGGCTTTGATAATATTGAGGTATGTGCCCTCTATCCCTACACTTTGAAGAGTTTTGATCAGGAAGGGATGCTGTACTTTGTCAAATGCTTTTTCAGCATCTATGGAGACTATCATATGGTTCTTGTTCTTTCTTTTATTAATGTGTTGTATCACATTGATTGATTTGTGGATATTGAACCAACCTTGCAGCCCTGGAATAAATCCCACGTGGTTGTGGTGAATAATTCTTTTAATGTACTGTTGAATCCTATTGGCTAGTATTTTGGTGAGAATTTTTGCATCTGTGTTCATCAAGGATATTGGTCTGTAGTTCTCTTTTTTGATGGGATCCTTGTCTGGTTTTGGGATCAAGGTGATGCTGGCCTCATAAAACGAGTTTGGAAGTTTTCCTTCCATTTCTATTTTTTGGAACAGTTTCAGGAGAATAGGAATTAGTTCTTCTTTAAATGTTTGGTAGAATTCCCCCGGGAAGCCATCTGGCCCTGGGCTTTTGTTTGTTTGGAGATTTTTGATGACTGTTTCAATCTCCTTACTGGTTATGGGTCTGTTCAGGCTTTCTATTTCTTCCTGGTTCAGTTGTGGTAGTTTATATGTCTCTAGGAATGCATTCATTTCTTCCAGATTGTCAAATTTGTTGGCGTAGAGTTGCTCATAGTATGTTCTTATAATTGTCTGTATTTCTTTGGTGTTCGTTGTGATCTCTCCTCTTTCATTCATGATTTTATTTATTTGGGTCCTTTCTCTTTTCTTTTTGATAAGTCTCGCCAGGGGTTTATTGATCTTATTAATTCTTTCAAAGAACCAGCTCCTAGTTTCGTTGATTTGTTCTATTGTTTTTTTTTTTTTTTTTGGTTTCTATTTCATTGATTTCTGCTCTGATCTTTATGATTTCTCTTCTCCTGCTGGTTTTAGACTTTCTTTCTTGTTCCTTCTCTAGCTCTTTTAGGTGTAGGGTTAGGTTGTGTACCTGAGACCTTTCTTGTTTCTTGAGAAAGGCTTGTACCGCTATATATTTTCCTCTCAGGACTGCCTTTGTTGTGTCCCACAGATTTTGAACCATTATGTTTTCATTATCATTTGTTTCCATGAATTTTTTCAATTCTTCTTTAATTTCCTGGTTGACCCATTCATTCTTTAGAAGGATGCTGTTTAGTCTCCATGTATTTGGGTTCTTTCCAAATTTCCTCTTGTGATTGAGTTCTAGCTTCAGAGTATTGTGGTCTGAAAATATGCAGGGAATGATTCCAATCTTTTGATAATGGTTGAGACCTGATTTAGGACCCAGTATGTGATCTATTCTGGAGAATGTTCCATGTGCACTAGAGAAGAATGTGTATTCTGTTGCTTTGGGATGAAATGTTCTGAATATATCTGTGATGTCCATCTGGTCCAGTGTGTCATTTAAGGCCTTTATTTCCTTGTTGATCTTTTGCTAGGATGATCTGTGCATTTCAGTGAGGGGAGTGTTAAAGTCCCCTACTATTATTGTATTATTGTCGATGTGTTTCTTTGATTTTGTTATTAACTGGTTTATATAGTTGGCTGCTCCCACATTAGGGGCATAGATATTTAAAATTGTTAGATCTTCTTGTTGGACAGTTCCTTTGAGTATGATATAGTGTACTTCCTCATCTCTTATTATAGTCTTTGGCTTAAAATCTAATTGATCTGATATAAGGATGGCCACTCCTTCTTTCTTCTGATGTCCATTAGCATGGTAAATTCTTTTCCACCCCCTCACTTTAAATGGAGGTGTCTTCAGGTTTAAGATGAGTTTCTTGTAGGCAACATATAGATGGGTTTTGTTTTTTTATCCATTCTGATACCCTGTGTCTTTTGATTGGGGCATTTAGCCCATACACATTCAGGGTAAGTATTGAGAGATATGAATTTAGTGCCATTGTATTGCCTGTAAGGTGACTGTTATTGTATATTGTCTCTGTTTCTTTCTGATCTACTACTTTTAGGGTCTCTCTTTGCTTAGAGGACCCCTTTCAATATTTCCTGTAGAGCTGGTTTGGTATTTGCAAATTCTTTCAGTTTTTGTTTGTCCTGGAAGCTTTTAATCTCTCCTTCTATTTTCAATGATAGCCTAGCTGGATATAGTATTCTTGGCTGCATGTTTTTCTCATTTAGTACTCTGAATATATCATGCCAGCTCTTTCTGGCCTCCAGGTCTCTGTGGATAAGTCTGCTGCCAATCTAATATTTTTACCATTGTACGTTACAGACTTCTTTTCCCGAGCTGCTTTCAGGATCTTCTCTTTGTCACTAAGACTTGTAAATTTGACTATTAGGTGACGGGGTGTGGACCTATTCTTATTGATTTTGAGGGGGGTTCTCTGAACCTCCTGGATTTTGATGCTTGCTCCCTTTGCCATATTGGGGAAATTCTCTCCAATAATTCTCTCCAATATACCTTCTGCTCCCCTCTCTGTTTCCTCTTCTTCTGGAATCCCAATTATTCTAATGTTGTTTCGTCTTATGGTGTCACTTATCTCTCGAATTCTCCCCTCGTGGTCCAGTAGCTGTTTGTCCCTCTTTTGCTCAGCTTCTTTATTCTCTGTCATTGGTCTTCTATATCGCTAATTCTTTCTTTTGCCTCATTTATCCTAGCAGTGAGAGCCTCCCATTTTTGACTGCACCTCATTAATAGCTTTTTTGATTTCAACTTGGTTAGATTTTAGTTCTTTTATTTCTCCAGAAAGGGCTTTTATATCTCCCGAGAGGGTTTCTCTAATATCTTCCATGCCTTTTTCGAGCCCGGCTAGAACCTTGAGAATCGTCATTCTGAACTCTAGATCTGACATATTACCAATGTCTGTATTGATTAGGTCCCTTGCCTTTGGTACTGCCTCTTGTTCTTTTTTTTGTGGTGAATTTTTCCGCCTTGTCATTTTGTCCAGATAAGAGTATATGAAGGAGCAAGTAAAATACTAAAAGGGTGGCAACAACCCCAGGAAAATATGCCTTAGCCAAATCAGAAGAGATCCCAAGTCGTGAGGGGGGAGAAAGGGGATAAAAAGAGGTTCAGAAAGAAAAAAAAAAAAGAAAGAAACAATTAAAAAAAGAAAACCAATAAAGAAAAAATATAAAAAGGGAAAAAATATATATATATTAGATAAACTAGTTAAAAAACGTTAAAAAAGAAAAGGGTAAAAGTTAAAAAAATTTAGCAGAAGAAGAGAAAAAAATTGAAAAAGAAAAAAAATTAAATTGAATGCAAGGCTAAAGAATCATGGGGAGAAAGCCATGAGTTCCGTGCTTTGCTTTCTCCTCCTCTGGAATTCCGCTGCTCTCCTTGGTATTGAAACTGCACTCCTTGGTAGGTGAACTTGGTCCTGGCTGGGTTTCTTGTTGATCTTCTGGGGGAGGGGCCTGTGGTAGTGATTCTCAAGCGTCTTTGCCCCAGGCGGAGTTGCCCGCCCTTACCTGGGGCAGGTCTGAGTAATCCGCTTGGGTTTGCTTTCGGGAGCTTTTGCTCCCTAGCGCTTTCCATAGAGTTCCGGAGGGCGGGAATGAAGATGGCGGCCTCCCAGTCTCCGGCCCGGAGGAGCCGAGAGCGCGGGACCCCACTCCTCAGTGCGCCTTCGGAGAACAGTGCTCAATTACTCCCGTCACCCTGTCTCCGGCCGCGCTCCGAGCTGACCGAGCCTGCGACCGGTTCAAGATAACCCCGAGCTGTGAGCTTACTCCTCAGCTCTGTCTCTGTAGCCGTCTTCCCCGTTTTAATACCTGTAAGCTCTGCGACACTCAGACACCCCCGATCCTTCTGTGACCCTGCGGGACCTGAGGCCACGCTGACCCCACGTGGGCTTCACCCTGGTTTAGCCTCTGGAGTGATGTCCCTCAGTGGAACAGACTTTTAAAAGTCCCAATTTTGTGCTCCATTGCTCCGCCGCTTACTGAGAGCCGGCCCCTCCCCCCGCGGTCTATCTTCCCGTCGCTTTGGATTCACTTCTCCGCCAGTCCTACCTTTCAGAAAGTGGTTGATTTTCAGTTTCTAGAGTTGCTGTTTTTCTTCTCTTCGATCTCCCGTTGGATTTGTAAGTGTTTGCAATCTTTAGATTAGCTATCTAGCTGATCTCCGGCTACCTGAAGTAGTCTCAGCCTGATACTTCTCCGCCATCTTGACTCCCTCCTCACTTGGACCTTCTATAGGAGAATCTGCTGGCCCAGATTTGTGAAGTCCTGGAGTGTTTCTCTGTGAGGCCTTCTACTGGTCTTCTCTCCACTAAGCACTATGGAGACCAATAGTTACAAATAAACACTTGTGGAGGATTTATATCTCATGGTCATAAGAAACTCGTTTTAGTATCTAAATGACTTTTTTATAGATCAGTCCTCATCTACTGGACATTGTAGTCCCTGATGTGTCTTTGTTGACAACATCCCTAATTATTAAGGTTTTTCTGGTGCCCATTACTACATCTTCTGATATATTAGTTCTAACAACTTATTTTAGTCATAAAAAATCAAATGTAATAATCTTTTATGATCAAAAACCATGATTTCTTCATAAGACCATGAGAAAAACCACTTTGCCGCTGTGGATCTCAATCTCCTTTATAAAATGGGGATAATTATTCTAGCCTTTCAGAGCTACTGTGACGATGAAATGAGCTAATGTAGGTAAAACACTTAGGATAGTGTCTGTGACATAGTAAGCTACACAATAAATGAAGGGAAATCACATCACTATTGTTCATGTTGGGCTTTGAATAAGATTTGTCCTCCTAAAGGCATGTTGATACCAGAAAGGAGCTTTCTGGGATGAAATACATTTCCTGAAGCCAGACAGAACACTGGGCAGCATTTCCAGGGCAGCAGAATGCAGCTCCAAACCAAGACATCTCTTCTGAATCCCAGTCCATGAGCAATATCATCTGGCTGTCAGATGCCGGGGTCTCTGACTTTTATTTATGACTCTTGCCACACCTTTTGCTGTGGACCTGAGTCAGATTAAAGGACATATTCTTTTTTGCTCTGCATTTGAAGAGGATGTTGATATTTTCCTAGAGACTCATTTCTCCTGATCAATCCATTCCCCACTCCATCACCTTCCCCAGGTAATGCAATGGATGTGAACAGCCAGCCAGGAGAGAAGTTTCAAATAAACAAGATAAAATACCAAAAAAAAGTATACTTTCTTAAAGCAGAATTTTCCTCTTCCTTTTCCATGCTCTGAATAATGTGTGAAACTTTACAAGTTTTGAGGATAATGTTAGTGTCAGCACTAGGGCAAGGGGACAAACCACAAATGTGCCCATGAGTTAAAAAAAGTATATATAAATGTCAAAAAGTAAACCTCTGAGTTTTAACCAGACTATACTATATTAATTATTTGGCTTCAAAAATTGGGAAAGAGGTTTGAAATATGTCTTCAGTTATTTCCTATCAGGAAACATGAGGTACATTTTAATGAAGGGCATCCATTCTGCAGTTTATGCCTGGACAATGCTTTTAAAATATAAATGTACAGGGGTGCCTGGGTGGCTCAGTGGGTTAAAGTCTCTGCCTTCGGCTTGGGTCATGATCCCAGGGTCCTGGGATAGAGCCCCGCATCGAGCTCTCTGCTCAGCAGGGAGCCTGCTTCTTCCTCTCTCTCTGCCTGCCTCTCTGCCTACTAGTGATCTCTGTCTGTCAAATAAATAAATAAAATCTTAAAAATATATATAAATGTACAAAGGGATATTCTGTGGCTCTTACTGAAATGCAGATTCTGACTCAATAGATGATGGGCAGGTCCCAAGACTCTGAATTTCTTACAAGTACCTAGGTGATTGTGAGGTTTCTGGTCTAAGGACAATACTTGAGCAGTAAGGACATAGGGTATGTTAATCTATATGGCTCCCTTTTGGTGTATTGTTATGACCAAACTAGATGCGTGTGCACTCATTATACAGGTCCCATCCCCGAAGCATTCATAGGCTGGTGAAGAGTAGAGAGATACACACAGGTACTGTACCTAGACAATTAATGACAATATTACATAATATATACAATGAAAATTCACAGAAATTGCTATGGAACTCTGGGGTGAGGGGACTCATTAAGCCTTAGAGTATCAAAGAATTCTTTTTTTTTTTTAAGATTTTATTCATTTATTTGACAGACAGAGATCACAGGTAGGCAGAGAGGCAGGCAGAGAGAGAGGAGGAAGCAGGCTCCCTGCTGAGCAGAGAGCCCCATGCGGGGCTTGATCCCAGAACCCTGGGATCATGACCTGAGCCGAAGGCAGAGGCTTTAACCCACTGAGCCACCCAGGCATCCCCATCATTACATTCTTTGTAAAGAATTCTTTGATATGGGGCGCTTGGATGGCTCAGTGGGTTAAAGCCTCTGCCTTTGGCTCAGGTCATGATCCCAGGGTCCTGGGATCAAGCCCCGCATCAGGCTCTCTGCTCAGCAGGGAGCCTGCTTCCTCCTCTCTCTCTGCCTGCCTCTCTGCCTACCTGTGATCTCTGTCTGTCAAATAAATGAATAAAATCTTAAAACAAACAAACAAACAAAGATGTAATGCTGAATAGATTCTTTTAAGAAGGGGAATGAGTGTTCCAGGAAGGTGGATGGGGGGAATGTGGGTGAAATTGAGAGTTACCTATATGGTTACAAATGGCACATAGAAATGTTTTGTTTGTTTTTTCATTAATAGAAAAAGAAATAAACTTGTGAAACAGACTTAAGCATTTCCCTATATTGTTGGGGGAAATCAGTACATTTCTCTTTCAAAAAGAGGGCACAGTTGTGTCCATCTTTTCCATCTCTCTTTTCCAGCCTTCGGGATTTTGCTTCATGAAGCTTTCTCCAAGAACCCAAGTCAGCAAGTATTTTTTTCTTCCAACTCTAGAGCACTCATCTTCATTGAATATAAACATTTCACCCATAGACCCCTGATCTGAAACATCTTTATAGCATCCTGAAATACTGAGCAGAATTTCTTATAACTAATAATCACATTATAGCTATCATCTATGTGCCAGATACTGTGTACTTTTCACTTCACAAATTCTCCTATTTATTTCTCACAATTATCCTATGATGTATGCAGTATTATCACTAACCTCATTTTACGGATATAGAATCTCAAGCCTGGTTCAGAGAACTGCTTGCCTCAAATCACTGAACCAGAGAGTAGTAGAGCTAGGATTAAAAATCAGTGAATGCAGTGCAATTAAATACCTCCCTATGTTGGATGGATGCATTGACAGACTGTGTTGCTGATTCAGGGTTGCTGCAATTTCTTTGAATTTCTTCCATTTTGACATTGTGTTTTATTTCTCCTTCCCTCCAATTTGAGTGGACTCTGTGACTGATTTGACTGACAGAATACAGTGGAATTGATCCTATGCCAGCTGATGGGCCCAAAGTCTTAAGAAACCAGGACTTTATTCTTCTTGTCCCTTAAAATATACCGTCTTGGAATTCTCAGGCACCATATAAGAAGTCTGATGTGTTGTTGGAGAGATGACCCGAAGAAGCCCTAAGACTATGAGAAATGCTTAGCTCTCAGACTAAGCCCCAAGAGGAAGATGTTCCTAATTGAGCCCAGCCTTGCAAGGAGCTTAAGGCACCAGACATTTGAGTAAAACTATTTGGACCCCCATACTACCCAAGTAGCTCACTGAGTACCATTGAATGACCTCAGTCAGTATTGCATAGAGTAGAAGAACCATCTAATTTAATAGTCCATAAATTCATGAGATATTATGATATGGTTGTTGCTTTAAGCTATTGAGCTTGAGGATGGTTTCTTATGCAACAATTGATAACTAAACAAGCTTCTTATATCTGCAAACTGATTAGGAACCTGAAAATGATTTCCTTGAGCACCTTCTCCTGGCAGTCTTACCTGAGGTCTTATGGAAGAATGAAAAAAAAGAAGATCATTTCTGACTTTTTTTTTTTTAAGATTTTATTTATTTATTTGACAGACAGAGATCACAAGTAGGCAGAGAGGCAGGCAGAGAGAGAGGAGGAAGCAGGCTCCCTGCTGAGCAGAGAGCCTGATGCGGGGCTCTATCCCAGGACCCTGGGATCATGACCTGAGCCGAAGGTAGAGGCTTTATCCCACTGAGCCACCCAGGCGCCCCTGACATTTCTGACTTTTATAATCTTATTTTCTCTGCCTGTTTTTAGTGTGTGTTATTGGTAGTTGTAAAGAGGAAGGTACAGTATTTCAAAATCTCTTGGAGCATGGATAACTGACAATGAGTATAATCCTTCAGTTAAATATGAGGTTTCTGCCCTCTTCCTTAAAGATTAAGCACTAATCTTAGATTAGGGTTTGAGAACCAGAGGGATTTTAAAAGTCATTTAGATTAATCATTTATTTTTATAAACAAACAGAAGACTTGAAAATTAAATCACTTTCTTTAGTATAGTGCTGGAAATAGAACCATAGTTCAGTGGATTATACTATTTTTATATATATGTATGTGTGATATAGATAGACATAGATATATGATATAGATATAGACATGGCAATATTGATCTATATATTAGTTGTCATAAATTGATATAACACAATTACATATTATGCTGCAAAGTGAATTAATACATTGAGATTCTCAATCAAAGAATGTAATTAGTGTTTCTCAAGTTTGGCTCTACATTAAAATCATGGTGATTATTAAAAAAATAAATCACTGTTTAGGACCTAGACCTATACATTATAATTTGTTTGTGGTGGCTGCAGGAGTTTTTTTTTTTTTTCTTGGTAACAATCCTGGTAACTAATAATAACTGATTTATTATTAGTAACTAGTGATTTGTACAATTTACTAATAAACATATAATATTAATGATACTTTTTCACTCTTCAGTGACCATGTGTAATTTCTATGATTTCTGGTTTAAATAATTTGTATATCTTTATTATTTTTAAAATAATTTTTCTATTTTTGAACGATATTCTCATAACATGTACTCATTTATAACATGTACTTAACATGCACTTAACACAAACTTTTCTTTTTAAATCTTAATCTCTTGAAAAAGAATTATATTTTCTGCCATCCTTCTCTCAGCCTTTAAGGTACGATCCAAATGTAAAATAGGACTACTAGCTGGCTTTTGTAATATCAATTCACACTAAGTTGATAAATCATCCAAGCAGGAGTCATTTGTCAAATATATATATATATATATATATATATATATATATATATATATATACACTTAAATAAATTAGCTTTTGTGAAGAATGTGCTGGATTTATTAGCTAGAGGTTGCTAATAATTTATCATACCCTCATTTGCTTGAAATATAATTCACAAACAACCCATAGTTGAATTAAATAAAAGCATCTGAATCTAGGACTAATGCATTGGAAGAAATATAATTATAGTTCATTGCCGTATTATAAAACTATTATGGTAATCCCAAATGCCCAATGTTTGCTGGCAAATTTCAAAATGGCATGATGCATACCATTTAATAATATTTTTATTTACAAATATAAGTTTTGAAAAATGGTAGACCCATTGGGGAAAACTGTCTAAAAGTCACATGGATTTTCTATATTATTACTTACAATTGTTTCTGAATTTACAGGTATCTCAAAATATTTTAAAAGAATGACTGATAACCTCCATTGCTACACACATTGCCCTCACTCTGGGTCTTTTTGGTTCTGTGAAATGAATTAAAAAAAAAATGAACTCTCACATGTATTGATTTCAAAGAATCTTTGGTTTTCCTTTGATACCAACTGAATTCCAACATATTAGGAACCATTACATCTTCATAAGATGTCTCTGAAATGCTCTGGTACTCAAGGGAAAATACAGTACGTATTATAAAACCGAGGGACAAAAAAAAAAAATTGATTGGATATAGTGGATGGTTTCGGTGATGTCTCTGCATTAGGGCCAGTAGGTTGGTTTTTGCTCATGTGGTCCAGAAAATTAAAAAAAAAAAAAAGCAGTATAATCTGGTGGTTAAATTTGTAGTTTCTGGAGTCAGTCTTGACTTTTCGTCTCTGTGACCATGGACACATTCCATAACTTCCCTTTGCTTCCAGTGTTTCATTTTAGAATAGAATCAATAATAGTGCTTACTTTCTAGGATTCCTGGGAGGATTGAACCACAGAATATACAGAATATACATGCCTGACATTCAGTGAACTTTTAGTAATGGGGAGCTGGGTGTGAGAGATGCTGTGGTTATGATCCCACTGCTTCAAAAATTTTGGTCAAGACAATTAGCTAAAATTACAGAGGTTTTCTACCTTTAAATTCTGAGTTCATCAATTGTCTCAGCCCTCCAGAACATAGGGTTACCTGCCTGCCATAAGTCTCTTATAACTGTGCCTATTTTGTGGTTGGCATCCCTGAATACCCGTCTAGACACAACTTTCTTAAATCCAGCTTACCACCATTGATTCAGTCTTTGCTTCTTTTCTTATATCTAGATTTTCTTTGCCCTATACCTGGTATTCTACTGAAAATAAAGTATTCCCCTGGATCTCGGACACTCTACCCTGAGCTCCTTATAATCCTATTCTCTGGGTTATGTCCCTTCATCACTAGTCACAGGTTGGCATATTGATGCAAAGAGAACAGTTATTCAGATCCATAGCCCTTCTGCCCACTCGATCGAGCACTATGATGTCACTACTGAATTAGATATTTATAAATATCAAAGTCTGTCTGAAACTCTTCTGAGGTTGCTAAATCTTTGCACGCTATTGGGAAATGTTAGCTACATGCAAGAATTAGCCTTTCAGCCTGGTCAGTTTTTCCAGCTTAGTCAAAATTTTCTTACTCTTACTTTGTACCATGTTCTTACTTCGGTTTACACTGCAGCGTGAGCTGAAACTAAGACCAAATGAGTTAATAAGAATTTTGAATTCTCTTTTATCTATCAAAATGTTTTTGGGTGATAAAAGAGCAGAGAGAGGCATCCATAGACCCAGCTTTTCTTGGGGGTTGAGGGGCTCAGTTGCTTCTTTTTTTTTTTTTTCATCCCTTTGCTCTGTGTCCGAGAATCCAAGAATCTCACTAACAATGAAGGTTTGAAGTGTTAGAGTTCAATTGTATTGTTTTTTAAAGTTTCAGAATTTCAACAACAATAACAACAAACTTAATTTGATATCTACTTTATTTTATAATATACAAAGGGTATGTGTAAGATTTCATGACAAATCTGTCATCAAAATAAATTTAGATGCATTAAAACACACTGACAAAACTTCAAAGCTACCCTTATCTAAGAAATCAGAATCTCTTTTTAAAAACTGGGTTTATAGTTTGACAGTGGCTCCGAAGAAAATAAAATACTTAGATTATACTTAAACATATATAATCTATATGATAAAATTTACAAAATGTTGATGAGAGAAATCAAGGATATCTAAATAGACAGATACAGAATGTTCATGGATTGGAAACTCAGCCTAGTAATGGTGCCAGTTGTCCTCAAATTACTGTATGAGTTTAGTGCGACTCCTATCAAAATTTCAGCAAGACTTTGCAGATAGAAACATAAAACAACTTGGATGAATCACTAGGGATTAACCTGAATAGAAAACAAACAACAAACAATTCCAAAAGCTTATATGCTATATAATTCCATTTATATGACATTTTTTGAAATAACAACAGTTTAGAGCTAGAGAACAGATTACTTTGGATTCCAAATGGTTAAGGATGGAATCCTGTACAATTGTAGGAGATTGGTGTGATTTTAAAAAGGCCACATGAGAGATCCTTGAGGTTATGTTACTGTTTATTGTCTTGATGGGGGACACAAAAACCTGTGCTTATAATAAAATAATGTAAACTGAGCACACATACAAATGAGTACAAATTAAACTGGCCAATATAAACAAGAAAGGTGGATTGTATCAAGATCAGTGTAGTGAAAAAAAAAAAAAGATCAATATAGTGGTGGTGATATTATCATCTAGTTTTGCCAAATGTTACCAATTGAGGGAAAATGGGTGAAATAGATTCCTAGCACTGCAGTAACAAAGTACCATCAGCTCAGTGGCTTAAAAGAATAGAAATTTGTTCTCTTGGGCGTAGGGAGAGGGTGGTGGGGTTATGGACATTGGGGACGGTATATGTTATAGTGAGTGCTGTGAAGTGTGTAAGCCTGACGATTCACAGACCTGTACCCCTGAAACAAATACTATATGTTAATAAAAATAATTTAAAAGAAGAAATTTTTTCTCTTACTGTTCTGGTGGCTATAAGTTTCAAATCATGGTGGTGGGACCATACTTTCCCCCAAAGCTTTGATGGGAAGGACACTTCTTTGCTTCTTCTAACTTCTAGTAGCTTTAGACATTCCTTGGTTTATGGCAGTATTTTTTTATTAATTATTTTTATTAACATGTAATGTATTATTTGCCCCAGGGGTACAGGTCTGTGAATGGTCAGGTGTACACACTTCACAACACTCACCATAGCACATACCCTCCCCAGTGTCCATAACCCAACCACCCTCTCCATACCCTCCCTCCCCCCAGCAACCCTCAGTTTGTTTTGTAAGATAAGAGTCTCTTTGGTTTGTCTCCCTCCTGATCCTATCTTTTTTCATTTTATCCCTCCCTACCCCCCGACCCCCCGACTCTGCCTCTCAAATTCCTCATATCAGGGAAACCACATGATAATTGTCTTTCTCTGATTAACTTATTTCGCTCAGCATAATAACCTCTAGTTCCATCCATGTTATTGCAAATGGCAAGATGTCATTTCTTTTGATGACTGCATAGTGTTCCATTGTATATATATACCACAGCTTCTTTATCCACTCATCTGTTGATGGACATTTAGGTTCTTTCCATAGTTTGGCTATGGTGGACATTGCTGCTATAAACATTCAGGTGCATGTGCCCCTTCGGATCACTACATTTGTATCTTTAGGGTAAATACCCAATAGTGTAATTGCTGGGTTGTAGGGTAGCTCTATTTTCAACTTTTTGAGGAACCTCCATTCTGTTTTCTGGAGTGGTTGTACCAGTTTGCATTCCCACCAACAGTGTAGGAGGGTTCCCCTTTCTTCACATCCTCGCCAACATCTGTCGTTTCCTGACTTGTTAATTTTAGCCATTCTGACTGGTGTGAGGTGGTATCTCATTGTGGTTTTATTTGTTATTTCCCTAATGCCGAGTGATGTGGAGTATTTTCTGTGTGTCTTTTGGCCATCTGGATATCTTCTTTGCAGAAATGTCTGTTCATGTCCTCTGCCCATTTCTTGATTGGATTATTTGTTCTTCGGGTGTTGAGTTTGATAAGTTCTTTATAGATTTTGTATACTAGTCCTTTATCTGATATGTCATTTGCAAATATCTTCTCCCATTCTGTCAGTTGTCTTTTGGTTTTGTTGACCGTTTCCTTTGCTGTGCAAAAGCTTTTGATCTTGATGAAATCCCAATAATTCATTTTTGCCCTTGCTTCCCTTGCCTTTGGCAATATTTCTAGGAAGAAGGTGCTGCAGCTGAGGTTGAAGAGGTTGCTGCCTGTGTTCTCCTCAAGGATTTTGATGGATTCCTGTCTCACATTGAGGTCTTTCATCAATTTGAGTCTTATTTTTGTGTGTGGTGTAAGGAAATGGTCCAGTATCATTTTTCTGCGTGTGGCTGTCCAATTTTCCCAACACCATTTGTTGAAGAGACCATCTTTTTTCCATTGGATATTCTTTCCTGCTTTGTCAAAGATTAGTTGACCATAGGGTTGAGGGTTTATTTCTGGGCTCTATATTCTGTTCCATTGATCTATGTTTCTGTTTTGTGCCAGTACTATACTCTCTTGATGATGACAGCTTTGTAATTGAGCTTGAAGTCTGGAATTGTGATGCCACCAACTTTGGTTTTCTTTTTCAAAATTCCTCTGGCTATTTGGGGGTCTTTTCTGGGTCTGTATAAGTTTTAGGATTATTTGTTCCATTTCTTTGAAAAAAATGGATGGTATTTTGATAGGGATTGCATTCAATGTATAGATTGCTTTAGGTAGCATAGACATTTTCACAAGATTTGTTCTTCTAGTACATGAGCATGGAATGTTTTTCCATTTCTTTGTGTCTTCCTCACTTTCTTTCATGAGTACTTTATAGTTTTCTGAGTACAGATTCTTTGGCTCTTTGGTTAGTTTTATTCCTAGGTAGCTTATTCTTTTGGGTGCAATTGTAAATGGGATCGACTCCTTAATTTCTCTTTCTTCTCTCCTGCTGTTGGTGTATAGAAATGCAACTGCTCTCTGTGCATTGATTTTACATCCTGACACTTTACTGAATTCCTGTAAAGTTCTAGCAATTTTGGAGTGGAGTCTTTTGGATTTTCCACATAAAGTATCAGTATCATATCATCTGCAAAGAGTGATAGTTTGACTTCTTTGCCAATTTGGATGCCTTTAATTTCTTTTTATTTTCTGATTGCTGAGGCTAGGACTTCTAGTACTATGTTGAATAACAGTGATGATAGTGGACATCCCTGTGTTCCTGATCTTAGTGGAAAAGCTCTCAGTTTTTCCCCATTGAGAATGATATTCACTGTTGGTTTTTCATAGATGGCTTTGATGATATTGAGGAATGTATTCTCTATGCCTACACTTTGAAGAGTTTTGATCAAGAAAGGATGCTGTACTTTGTCAAATGCTTTTTAAGCATCTATTGAGAGTATCATTTGGTTCTTGTTCTTTCTTTTATTAATGTATTGTATCACATTGTTTAAGTTGCGGATGTTGAACCAACCTTACAGCCAGGAATGAATCCCACTTGGTTGTGGTAAATAATCCTTTTAATGTACTGTTGGATCCTACTAGCTAGTATTTTGGTGAGAATTTCGCATATGTGTTCATCAAGGATATTGGTCTGTAATTCTCTCTTTTGATTTGGTCTTTGGTTTTGGAATCAAGGTAATGCTGGCCTCATAAAATGAGTTTGGAAGTTTTCCTTCCATTTCTGTTTTTTGGAACAGTTTCAGTAGAATAGTCATTCTTCTTTAAATGTTTGGTAGAATTCCCCTGGGAAGCCATCTGGCCCTTGGATCTTGTTTATTGGGAGATTTTTGATGACTGCTTCAAGCTCCTTACTGGTTATGGTCTGTTCAGGTTTTCTACTTCCTTCTGGTTCAGTTGTGGTAGTTGATATGTCTCTAGGCATGCATCCATTTCTTCCAGATTGTCAAATTTTCTGGTGTAGAGTTGCTCATAATATGTTCTTATAATTATTTGTATTTCTTTGATGTTGGTTGTGATCTCTTCTCTGTCATTCATGATTTTATTTATTTGGGTCCTTTCTCTTTTCTTTTTGATAAGTCTGGCCAGGGATTTATCAATCTTATTAATTCTTTCAAAGAACCAGCTCCTAGTTTCATTGATTTCTTCTACTGTCCTTTTGGTTTCTATTTCATTGATTTCTGTTCTGATCTTTATGATTTCTCTTCTCCTGCTGGGTTCAGGCTTTCTTTGCTGTTCTTTCTTCAACTCCTTTAGGTGTAGGGTTAGGTAGGTTGTGTACTTGAGACATTTCTTGTTTCTTGAGAAAAGCTTGTATCTCTATATACTTTCCTCTCAGGACCACCTTTGCTGTGTCCTGCAGATTTTGAACAGTTGTGTTTTCATTATCATTTGTTTCCATGATTTTTTTCAATTCTTCTTTAATTTCCTGGTTGACCCATTCATTTAGTAAGATGCTCTTTAGCCTCCATGCATTTGAGTTCTTTCCAACTTTCCTCTTGTGATTGAATTCTGGCCTCAGAGCATTGTGGTCTGAAACTATGCAGGGAATGATCCCCGTCTTTTGGTACTGGTTGAGACCTGATTTGTGACCCAGGATGTGATCTCTTCTGGAGGATGTTCCATGTGCATTAGAGAAGAATGTGTATTGTGTTGCTTTGGGATGGAATGTTCTGAATATATCTGTGATGTCCATCTGGTCTAGTGTACCATTTAAGGCCTTTATTTCCTTGTTGATCTTTTGCTTGGATGATTTGTCCATTTCTGTGAGTGGGTTGTTAAAGTCCCCTACTATTGTTGTATTGTTGTGGATGAGTTTCTTTGATTTTGTTATTAATTGGTTTATATAGTTGGCTGCTCCCATGTTAGGGTCATAGGCAATTTAAAACTGTTAGATCTTCTTGTTGGACAGACCCTTTGAATATAATATAGTGTCCTTCCTCATCTCTTATTATAATCTTTGGCTTAAAATCTAATTTATCTGATAAAAGGATTGCCACCCCAGTTCTTTTTATGTCCATTAGCATGGTAAATAATTTTCCAGCCCCTCACTTTCAATCTGGAGGTGTCTTTGGGTCTAAAATGAGTTTCTTGCAGACAGCATATTGATGGGTTTGTTTTTTTCTCCATTCTGATATCCCGTGTCTTTTGATTGGGGCACTTAGCCCATTCACATTCAGGGTAACTATTGAAAGATATAAATTTAGTGCCATTGTATTGCCTGTAAGGTGACTGTTACTGTATGTTGTCTTTGTTCCTTTCTAGTCTATTACTTTTAGGCTCTCTCTTTGCTTAGAGGACACCTTTCAATATTTCCTGTAGGACTGGTTTGGTGTTTGCAAATTCTTTTAATTCTTGTTTGTTGTGGAAGGTTTTTATCTCTCCTTCTATTTTCAGTGATAGCCTGGCTGGATATAGTATTCTTGGCTGCATATTTTTCTCATTTAGTGCTCAGAATATATCATGCCCATTCTTTCTGGCCTTGTGGCAGTATTATTTCAATCTCTGATTCATTTTTACCTGATTGACTTCTCTCTGTGTGTCTCTATTTCTTTGTTTCTTTTGTTATGAGGACACTAGTCATGTTGGATTAGGATCCATTCCAATGACCTCATTTTAACTTGACTACCTTTGTAAAGACTTTGTTTCCAAATAAGATCATATTCAGAGGTACTGGTTATTAGGACTTCAATATAACTTTTGGGAGAAAAATACAACCTGTAGCATTGAGTAAAGGACACCCAGGATTTATCTGCCTTTTTTTTACTTACAAAATGCATGTGACTCTACTATTATCTCAGTAAAAAATTAGTTAAAAGTCAAAAGCAGGAGATGATGGCCATGGAAGCCAATATGGCTAGAAAGTAGAATAGGGGCCATTTCAAGAAATATGTCTTATAATTTGTAATATGTGTGGTAATGGGCAAAGAGGGACTAGCTGATTATATGAGGCCAGTCTCCAAAGCAGATTGTAGGAAACTGGTCCAACAGAATTACCATTGAGTATCTAGAAATAATTAATATGACCTTCACCCCACTTTCCTAGGACTGAAAGGACTCTTTGATCCTTATATGCTGTATTGCTGATTCAGAGGAATAATGATGTAAGTTGATTTTGTGTGTGTGTGTGTGTGTGTGTGTGTGATTGAGCAAAAAAATGTGCAAGTTCTGATATTTTTAGGATTTTCCTGGGGTCTTCCTCAAAAGATATTTTTCAGTGTTTTAGATAGAGTTAGCTTGAAAAGAGGACCTAGGGGCTTGGGAGCTTGGGGAGCAGCAAAAGTAAGAATGTTGTTAGGGATAAAATTCATGCATATTCATAGGTCAGTTGAAATGCCTCAGTAAGTCTATATATAAAGCACAAAGTATAGAGCCAAACACATAATTCAGTAAATGAAAGCAACTATTTTTTAAATTTTTTGTAATTCATTAGCTGATTTGAGTATCACCATGGGTCACTCTTGCCCCTCCACTCTTGCCCTTGGGTATTTTAGAATGAAAATAAGACCAGATGTATCTCCATGTGAGGAGTTTGCGATAATGTTGCAATAAAACTACCAAGAACATTAGAAATGAGAACAACAGTGTAGATTATAAAGTTTCTCTTTCAAAACATGTTCTGACTTTAAACTTAAGACAGTTAGTAAATGAGAACTTGAATTCCTATATGTATTCATCCAAAATTTAATATGAGCTGGTGCAAGCCCTTTGCAACTTTTAAGCCTTCAGTAGTAAATTCATTCCTTCCTGCTAAATGGAAATTGAAGGGCTTGTAAACATCTCCCAATTGGAGGCAGGCAGGAGATCATCTGACAGATATTTTGGAGCTCAGAGTAGGGTCAATCAGTTGACTCAATTGAGACAGACAAGCATTTAATTTGTATTTTTTAAAGCCTCCATACAACATTTACTTTCATTTTTTTTTCCCTGCTTAACACCTCTTTTTGTTCATTCCTTATTCACAAAGAGAAAGTTCTTAAGTAGATTTTTAAGAAATGATCGCTTTTCAAATGAAAACCATTTAGGAAAGCACATTGATGGGAATTTACCTAAACAAGGATACACTTTCTAATTAGCTCAGTTGCTCACATTGCATAATTAAAGCTTACTGAAGCCAATTCAAATGAAGACCTGTCTTCTTTATTTTTTAAAGTATCATTTAAAGTGATTTGGAAATTAACATTATTCTAATTACCTCTTCTTAGAAATGAGTTTTTATGATTAAAGAGGAAAGGTAATATCAGCTTGGTTTCTGATGCAGGTTGATTGCACTCTTTTGGTTTCTGTTGTTTTGCTTTTTGACTCTCAGACTTATTACTAACTTTTGTTCAGTACCAAAGCCGTGGCAATTTGCATTTGTTCATGTCAGGTCCTCTGAGATTACCTGAGCCTAGTTGCTCTGGGTATGAATAAATCTTCCCCAAGAGAAGGGAAAGTATGGAAGGACATGTCTCCAAATTCACATCCAGTCAAAAATAAACATGTTGAGTCTTCAACTTTCCCATGTCCACAGAGGTCCAAGACCGCAAACCTCACAAACTACTCATTCTATTCATTCATGGCTCAGACAGACAAATGAGCAATTAAACTAAGCCCATCTCTGACTGGGGCAAGAATGCAGGATGTGAGGAATCCTGGGACAACTGTCATGTCTGGGCTCCCTTCATAATAGTTTCTGCTGAGAGTGCTCACCAAAAGGGCTCAAGAGTAACTTTTGATGATTTCAAAACATGGTGAGGATGATTCCCACTAGGAATATACTAAATGAATAGCTCTGAGGGCTCCTTCCCTTAGTCTTTTCTTTTTTCCCTGGCAGCTGGTTGGGATTCTGTTACACCTGAGGCATATTTGGGGCCTAACTGAGATAAGCATGTGTTCTAAAGAGGGACGTAAAGAAGAAAGAGTTCATATTAAACTTACTTAAAATATTTAATTAAAGATAATTAAAAATTTTTTTGGATAGGTAATGATGTGGGAAACAAAGACAAAAGAAAAATTATTGAATTTCCTTACTACCTACAGCCCATTGACAAGTCCTTGGAACAGACAGAGTGACATTCCTCTAGGGACTCAATTGCTTCAATGTTAATACTTTGCTAAGGGCAGAAGGCAATCCTAGCCTAATCTTCCTCCTGCTCCCTCCCATCCCCCCCGCCCCAAGCAGGATCCTATAAGTACTTTAACATATAAAAATTCCTTTAGAAACTTCCTTTATTTCTAAACCCCCCAAGGTACGTGTTGGCAGTCGTCCCCCAAACATATGACCCACCAAGATACATCTGAAGGGTCTTATGACTAAGGTTTTTTAAGACAGTGATAAGTGACCTTTTCCCAAGGTCCAAACCCTCAAGGTCCTGGAAACCTTGCTTCCAAAATTCCTTAGAGACTTAAGCTACTCCTAGCCCTCTCCCAACTTGAAAGTATATAATGGGCCACTCCTCATGGCCCTGATGCAGCTCTTTCTGCCCATGGGTCTGACCCCATGCTTTAATAAAACCACCTTTTTGCACCAAAGACATCTCAAGAATTCTTTCTTGGCCGTTGGCTTTAAACCCTTTCTTTTCTACTCAGGTAATACATTTTCATGGTTAAAAATTCCAAAAGATATCAAAGGATATAAAGTAAAAATTCTTTATACTTCTGAGCCCTGGCAATACAATATTTCTCTCCAGAGATAACCACTATTATCAATTTCTTGTATATCATTTTTAGATATATTTTGTATGTACATAAAATTATATTCATATTCTTTTTTATTTCTTTCCTAAAATACATATTAATTTGCATTGAGATTTGTGGCTGTTATTGTTTAATGATATATCTTGGGGAATCATTCCATATTAGTATAGACAGAGCTTTTTTACTCATTTTTTAAAGCTATGTGGCATTCCAGGTTATGAATGTGCCAAAATTTATTTACCACAAGCACTAATATGGGCTTCTACATTGTTTCTAACGTTTGCCATGTAGTAGTATAACTGTAGGATAAATACCTGACAAGAAATTGCTAGATCAAAGACTATATGGATATATCATATAACAGATATTGCCAAGTTGCTCCACCTAAAAATTGTACTGATTTATATTTCACCAATCAATTTATAATGTTTCTCTAGGCCCTTATCAGCATGTATGTATATGATCATTTAAACCAGGTGTGTGTGTGTGTGTGTGTGTGATTATGTGTGTGGAAGGTGTGAAGGTAAGTGGTTGATGAAATTGAATCTGGAGCCTTCCCCCCAGATACTGGAATCTGCTAGTGCTGCAATATTTAAAAACCAGCAATTGGTCACCTAGGTTATTCCAACTTCATTTTTGTATCTCGTAAACGCATGGCAGAAACTACAATATCACCTGTCCCTAGTACAGTGTTGGAGGAAAGGTACTTGGCACATCCACAACCATCTGCATTGTCTCCTTGAGCCTGTTCTAGAAATTGCATGGTAAGAAGTATTGACAGATTTTCAGGTGAAGACACAAAGTACATGCTGAGTTGTCTGGATCCTTGCCAGCTTTTCTCTTTCTGAACCTGAAGGACATATGACCATGAAGGCATTTAAGAAAAACGTATTAAAGTGATAAATAACTTCAATGAGTATGGTAGAAACTTAAGAATAAACGATCAAACCATAGCTTTTAAACTGGCATTATTTAAAAAAAGATTTTTTTTCAGTATTCCAAAATTCATTGTTTATGCACCACATCCAGTGCTCCATGCAATACATGCCCTCCATAATACCCACAAACAGGCTCACCCAACCCCTATACCCCTCCCCTCCAAAACCGTCAGTTTGTTTCTCAGAGTCCACAGTCTCTCATGGTTCATCTACTCCTCCGATTTTCCCCAACTTACTTCCCGTCTCCATCTCCCAATGTCTTCCATGTTATTCCTTATGTTCCACAAGTAGGTGAAACCATATGATAATAGACTCTCTCTGCTTGACTTATTTCACTCAGCAGGCATTATTAAGAAATAGTCAAGACCCAAGTCACTGGGGCTGATGGCTTTCCACACCCTGTCCAGTAACACACACCTTCTTCTCTTTGTCCTACAGGTTGTAATTTATAAATGTGTCTTTTCACCTATTAATCATTAATCATGGCTACGTGGCTATTCTGATCTTGAAAGGTCAGAGTTGACATTTTAATATAGCACTTGGGCATCTCTATTAATTTCTTTTTATATTATTTCTCTAGCATTTCTGGGAGAATGGACACATGTATTAGAAAAGCTCTTTAAAGTAACAAGTGGTGTTAGTCCTTCCTTTAGAATAATGGAGCTCAACCCAGCCAGTGAGAAAGAGAGAAACATTTCATAAATAAAGACTTACGAACAAAAGTAGAAGGCTGCATCTACCCCACCCACCCACAGTAGTCTGATAAAAGCAGCAGTTGGTTTAAAATAGGTTCTATCTCTGGTACACCAAAACCACATTTTTCTCACTGGACCTTGAAAACCAGGTCTGTACTTTGATTCTGAAAATGGTGCAAGGATTGCTCCAGAAGCAAAGTAAACATCTGTAATCTTAGGTGGAAAGTAGACTAATACTTGTGATGCAATGGCTCCCAAGTTTTATTTGGCAATCTAACATTTTTAGGTTTTTTTTTTTAAAGATTTTATTTATTTATTTGACAGACAGAGATCACAAGTAGGCAGAGAGGCAGGTAGAAAGAGAGGAGGAAGCAGGCTCTCCGTGGAGCAGAGGAGCCCATGTGGGGCTCGATCCCAGGACCCTGGAATCATGACCTGAGCCGAAGGCAGAGGCTTTAACCCACAGAGCCACCCAGGCACCCCTGACGTTTTTAGGGATTTTGAAACGACTGTTTTGGATTCAGGAAAATGACTGAAGTGGATGAAAATGGGCTGTAATTTAGTACCATGCACAGAAGTGAGAGGAGACCAGGGAAGATCAAGTAGTAGATGTGGAGGAAGGCAGAATAGAAAGCAAACACAGTGTCCCTTTGGCTGCAGGTGTGAGAAGGGATACCAGGACGATAGGCAGGCTGCTTACATGGGAGGGTGATCAGGGGAAAGGGCTTAAGCAATTAACTGATCATATCATACCTTCTACAGTATTCCTTCTGTCTTTGATTTAGATCACTTCTAGAACCAAAGGTGTAAAATGACAAAAGTGAGGTGTAAAGGGGAAAGCAGGAACACAGGCATTCCAAAGAACAAGGCTCATACTGAGCCTGTTCTTAAGAGTTCTACAGGCATTTGTGAAGTTTTTATTAGATTCATCTGTATAGCCCCTCAAGCTGTATCTTAAAAATTTCACCACGACCTGATGAGGTAGGAACTGTTATCACTCCATTTTAAAGATAAGGGCATTGAAGCTTAAAGAATTTAAGTAACATACAAACTTTCTCCATTAAAAATGATAGTGATGGGGCTTAAATATGTATCTATAAGACCAGAAAACTCATAATTATAGTTCTGAATTGCTAGGACACTATTAGTATGAAGTAATTTTTTTTAGAAAATTGGAATTAAATAAGTACTATTTACAATTTAAAATGAGATTTTTAAAGAAGAATAGTCAGCATTCAAATGCTACATTTTATGCAATTAATAATTTGTGCTTTCTGCTTGCCACCAAGTGCCCATACAATTAAGCAAGCATTATTGAAATAGCTTTTAAATTTAGAGATGTGTGTTGACAAGCAATTGCATGAGACCCTGTGGTAAAAGTCAGCAGTTTTTAAGCAGAAAGAAAAAGATTTAGAAAGAAAACTCTATTATAAAATCATCAACTTCTTTTGCTTAAGGTAAAAATCTTATAACATGCTGGAAAAATATATTACAAATGAGTGCAAACCATCATCTAGATTTTTGCTCTTGTTGTGTTTACGCCTGAGGCCTTTTTATTTGATCATTGTTTTATTAATGGACTTGAACCGATGAACAAGCTGGGGAAAGCTGCAGTACCTGTGGCATAAAGTATATTGTCGGAAGAATGACTTTTTTTCACATCCAGGTGTAATACATCATGGAAGTCAATTTAGCATGGGTAGCTTTAATATATGGTTGAGGGCTAGGAAATTTTTCAGGGAAGTAAGCACAGCCAAATTAATCTATACTGGAGGAAGAAATTCACCAGAGAGAAGAGTCCTTCTCCAATGTATATTTGATTATATTATTATGTCCAAAGTTCTATTCTCAAAGGATTTTGCTATACAAAGGGAGAAATTGTCTGTAATTTACATAATATGCAATGGGCCATGCATTGATGATCAGGAAATAGTTTATCTTGTTAAATGTGCAATGAATAGGTTTTGAGACTTCTAAAAGGACAGGTACAGATGGTCCCCAGCTTAAGATGGTTTGATTTAACAATTTTGCAGCCTTACAATGGTGCTTAAGTGATATACATACAGTAAAAATCATACTTTGAATTTTGAATTTGTATCTTTTCCTGGGCTAGTGATATGTGATACAACCCTTGCTTGAGGTGCTGGGCAGTGGCAATGACCAGCAACTCCCAGTCAGTTTTGCAATCCCAAGTATAAACAACCAATGCACTTAAAACCATTCTGTACCCATACAACCATTCTGTCTCTCACTTTGAATACAGTACTCAATAAGTTACATGAGATATTCAACACTTTGTTATTTTACAGGCTTGTGTTAGATGATTTTCCTCAACTGTATGCTAAAGTAAGTTTTTAAAGAATGTTTAAGATGAGGGCGCCTGGGTGGCTCAGTGGGTTAAGCCGCTGCCTTCGGCTCAGGTCATGATCTCAGGGTCCTGGGATCGAGTCCCGCATCGGGCTCTCTGCTCAGCAAGAAGCCTGCTTCCCTCTCTCTCTCTCTCTGCCTGCCTCTCCGTCTACTTGTGATCTCTCTCTGTCAAATAAGTAAATAAAATCTTTGAAAAAAAAAAAAAAGAATGTTTAAGATGAGCTAGGGTGGAGCTCCTAGGTGGCTCAGTTGGTTAGGCATTTGCCTTCCCTTGGGTCATGACCCCGGGGTCCTGGGATTGAGTCCCACACTGGGTTCCCTGCTCAGTAGGCCGAGTCTGCTTTTCTCTCTCCCTTTGCCTGCAGCTTCCCCTGCTTATTCTCTCTCTTGCTCTCTGTCAAAAAAATAAAAATCTAGGGTCTGCCTGGGTGGCTTAGTGTGTTAAGCCTCTGCCTTCAGCTCAGGTCATGATCTCAGGGTCCTGGGATCGAGTCCCGCATTGGGCTCTCTGCTAGGCGGGGAGCCTGCTTCCTCCTCTCTCTCTCTCTACTTGTGATCTCTCTCTCTGTCAAATAAATAAAATCTTTATTTAATAAAATCTAAAAAAAAGAAGAAAATAGGCTAGGGTAAGCAATGATATTTGGTAAATTAGGTGTATTAAATACATTAAATGCATTTAAGTGTATTAAGTGCATTTTCACTTAGGGCATTTTCAATTTTTAATGAGTTTATTCGGTTGTAACTCCAACATAAGTCAAGAAAGAGGAAGCTCTCTATTATGGTACCATGGTGAAGTCCCTTATTGAAAGTAGGGATATAGAGAAATCCAGTTAATTTTTTTTTTATTTCCTTTGGAGCTGGCACATTCAGAGCAAGTGTTTGGTAACTAATAAATGCATGAAAGAGTGGAAAGGAAGTGAAGATGAGGAAAGTATATGATGGATGGCATTAGGAGTCACAACTCATATGCATGATATATGGCTATACAGCAATTATTTTACATCAGGATTTTGATATATGAAGTGGCTATATTTCAGGTATCACACTTTCTGCTGCTATATATCAAACCCATATAATTTATATCTGGATAGAATTTTGAGGATCATTTACTTTAATCCCCATATTTTACATATGAGAAAATAAAGTCTCAGAGAAAGTAATAATTATGAAATTTTACCCTTTTGGATAACAGAAGAGCCAGAATTAGAATATAGATTTTCTTACATTTCTTTCAATACACAGATTTTTCTCCAGATAATTTGATCCTATAAGTAGTACAAATTAATAGAACAGAATGAAATAGAATGTACTTGTTTCTGAACTTCATTGGTAGCATTAGAAAACATAACCCATGGTGTGGAAGCAAGTATTTGCAAATCATACACATGATAAGGGTCTTGTATCCAGAATACATAATCATTACAATTCAATAAATGAAAAGACATATAACTCCATGTGAAAACAGACAATGGATTTGAATAGATATAACTCCATATAAGATATACAAATGGCCAAAAAGTACATGAGAAGATGCTCAGTATCATTAGTCATAAAGGAAATGCAAATAAAAACTATAAGTTATCACTTCATGCCTCTAGGATAGCTAAAATAAAAAAGACAGACAGTAATAAGTGTTTGTAAGGATGCAGAGGTATTGGAACTCTTGCATACTGCTGGTGAATTCTAAAATGTTGCAGCCCTTTAGAAAATAGTTTATTCGTTCCTTTAAATGTTGAGTATGAAATTATCACTTGATCAAGCATTTCTACTCCTAGGAATATATTTAGGAGAAATGAAAACATGTCCATTCAAAAACTTGTACAGAAATTTTTCTAGAAGTATTCATCATAATAGTAAAAAAAAATAGAAATAACCTAAATGTTTATGAACTGATGAATAGGTAAATGGCATATTGTATAACCATACAATGGGATATTGTTCAGCCACAATAAAGAATGAAGTAGTGATATATACTACAACATATATGAACTTTGAAACACTATGCTAAGGAGGGAAGCCAGACACAAAGTCATACACTGTATGGTTCTGTGGAAAATAAAGAAAGACCACCCAAATGAGAACAAGAAAAGGGTATTTATTCAGTTTGCTCTGGTGAGGGAAGCAACCACTATCACTTGGATTTGGCAGAGTCAAAGGCAGGAAGAAGAGTGGGAACACTTTATAATGGGAAAAAAAAAGATGGTTTCAGGTATGCTCTGATTGGATGCTATTGACATAGAGAGGTTGTAGGTGGGCTAATTAGAAGTTGGGTATCCTAAGTAATTGATTAGGGGTAAATATTTGGCTTTCTCTGATTGGAAGTTGGAAATGGGAGCAAGAATGAGAAAAGTGTCAGTTAATGAAGTCCTAGAAATTTTGGGCCTATTGTTATGGGGTTTATTGTCTGATTTCCTCAGCTGGTTACTCTAGATAGTAGCTTGACTTTTTGGACTGGAAGTTCTGTATTTATACTCAATATTTATATATAGCCTGTGTGTGTGTGAGTGTGTGTATTTGTATACTCAGTCCCTCCCTTTATTATATAAAACATCCAGAATAGGTAAATGCATAGAGATAGAAAGTATATTAGAAGTTGTCTATAACTGGGGTGGGGGGGAGTGGTTACTAATTTAATGGCTATAAGATTTCTTTTCAGGTTCTAAAATTAGATTCTCATGATGGCTGCAATATCTGCAAATATATTAAAAAATCACTGAATTATATTCTTTATACGGGTGAACTTTATGTTATTTAAATTATATATCAGAAAAAGCTTTTAAAATAACTCACTAATGACTTTTTATCAATTTGAAATAATAATATTTTGAATGTATTTGGTTAAAAGCATTTTATAATTAAAATTCATTTCAATTTCCCTTTATTTTTATTAATCTGATTAATAGAAAATTTAAAATTACATGTGTGTCTAACAGTTTTTGTTTCACAATTTTGATCTAATAAGAAGTCAGGCATAAAAAAGTAATTACAAGTATAAAGAATGTTATGGAAGGAGAAGTTTTCTAGATTCTTTGAAACTATTATTTTTGCTTTTTGAAAACACAGATGCCTGAGCCGAAGGCAGAGGCTTTAACCCACTGAGCCACACAGTGCCCTTCCAGATCCAGTGTTAAACTAATTTGTCGGTTAAGAAAGTCGATACATTCATTTTATTGGCTAAACTGGTTTGGGATGGATTTTCTGACATTTACAACAGAAAGAACCCTGGTTGTTATCCAGACTAAGAGTAAAGGGGATTTACAGATATCATTCAACACATCCACAGGCTTCATCTTGAGGATCCCTAGAGTATATAATTGGTAAACTCAAAGGATTGTTTTATGGGCTTTGAACAGTGCACAATTAATCAGCTTAAATTACACATTTTCTTTGCAAATCATCCTGTGTGCTTGTTTGGGAAGGCTGGGATTTATAAATTGAGAGTCCTATATCTTCTCTTTTTCTTGTGAGGGAAGGGGTCAAATCACCAATCACATCCAATAATTAGTTGCATGGTTTGCAACTTAGACTTTATCACATTTATTTATAACGTGATGTTCCTTGGGCCACACTTTGAGAATACTGAAATAGGAATATATAATTTTTATCTTTTCCCATACTCTTCTCCATCTTAGTTCTATGTAACCTCAGAGTCACTGTCAGAATTTATTTTGCATATCAAATTAAATTATAGGTACAATAAAGTGACTTCTAGAATTTTGTTTGCATAGGGTCCTCTGTGAATAATATTGGGAATTTTGTGGAAGTTTGGGTCTGTGCTAAATTCTGTCATCAGAGTTTGGAAACTGTGAGACTATGTGTGGAATTTCCTCCTACCTTATGAGTGAGGGGTTAAAGGACTTTTGTAGAATAGAATATAAACTAAAGTGGATTCATGGTCATCTATCTGCACTGGGGGGCAGAAGTCATCTGACGTATGGGGGTAGAGCACCTGTGAATTCAAAGACCAGTTGCATCATAATATCCATTACTAGTGGGTTCACATTAGGGCTATGCTTCAGCTGCTTTGTGGAAGCAACTACACTAGAGCTGTCCAGATTAAGAGGGGCCTAGTAGCTTTTTGAAGGGGTTGTGTGAGGAGAGAAACATTGTGGACTTCCTAGAACAGTGAAAGTATCCACTGCAGGGAGCTGCTACTATAGCTGCTTGATGTAAGGACTAGAAAGCCACAGCTAACATCTCATGGGAGCATTTGCTGGGAGTTATCAAGATGTTTATTAAACATTATCTGTATTCAAGGATCTTGCTAACTTCAAGAGCATAGTCAGAGAAGTCAAGACATGGCTCCCCTAAGAGATCTTGAAATCTGGAATGAGACAAAGCAGTCTTGAGTGCCTGACCTATCCAGGGGAGATAACAATATCTGTCCAACTGGATCCTTTTGAAAAGTAAATACTGCAATCTTTTATAATATAAAATGTTTAGTCCTGAAACATGGCAAAAACCTCAGTAAGTGTGTCATTGATGATTGTTCTCATTTCCTCATTGTCAATTGAGAGATACGGAAGAATATGCATGCTCTGATAGGAGAAGAGTTGGAAAACCATTGTCAAGATATGTGGTTCAGTTGCAGGAAAGGGAGAGAGGGGCACCATGAGCTCTTGGGGATTGTCTTTATTTCTATTGGATTCCCTAACTGGGACCCAGGAGTGATGGCTCCTTCATTTATTCTAGATGTTTTCTCAATTCAAATGTGTGTGTGTGTGTGTGTGTGTAATATCTCCCTAAGAAATTATAATTGCTTACTTGGCAAGTTTTCCAAATGTGACTAGGATTCAAAGATGTGACTTAGATGATCCGTTTTCCTTGGTGACTGACATACCAACATTTATTGAGCCCTCATTCTGTGCCAGGTACTGCATTTAGAATACTTTATTATATAAATTATACAACATAGATACTATTATTATCCCTATATTACAGATGAAGTGAATGAGGCTAACTTCCTAATCACATAGTTAACATTATTAGAGCTGGAATTTAGTCCTAGCCATCCCTGTTCCAGAGTCCACATTTCTACCCACTGTACTTTTATGAGCCCCTGATGGATGGTCTAAGGTTCTCAGAACATTTAAGATTATTTCCTAGTTCATGAGTCTGCTCTTAATCTCTTGGGCCATTCCTGATTCTATAGATACAGAATAATAGAAATGGAAGATTTTTTTTGTCACCCTGATTAAACCTGACTCCCATCCCCTGAAATATAAGGAAGGTCCACCCACACCTGCCACCTTACCCCTGCCATATAGCCATTATCATCTGATCAGTTAATCCCAGACTGTGTTATTACATATTTGTTAACCTTCACCATTGAAATCTTTCAGCTTACTCTCTTTGCCGTGGATCCTGTGGATCCTGTGGTTATCTAGATGTGAATCAGCTGGGGAATTAAATAATTAGTTAAAATGTACAACTCTAGGTCCCGCTCCTGGAAATTCTGAAGCAGTTGGTCTTGTTGGTTCCCCAAGCATCTGCTTTTGTAGGTGCTCCCAGTATTTCTGATTTAATGTTTTTGGGTCATGATAAAGAATATTGTTGTATATAAATTTGTCAGAAAATGTGGCCTTTACCTTAATATTAGAGTTGTGTTAAAATACAGAGGGCACCTGTGTGGCTCAGTCAGTTAGGTGTCCAGCTCTTGATTTCTGCTTGGGTCATGATCTCAGGATTATGAGATTGAGTCCCACATTGGGCTCCACAATTGGCAGGGAGTCTGCTTAGATTCTTTCCCTCTGCCCCCCCTTAAATAAATACATAAATCTTAAAAAATACACAGAATATTAATATGAGCAGATAAAAATGATCAAGTTTATATAAACTTTAATATATACAAATTTAAATATATTCTATTTTTTGATATTAGCTATGTGATCTCTTCTAGTTATAGACATTTAACTTGCTTATTGAGACCATTCTATCTTTTTCAAAACATTTTCACATCCTAATTTTATCCTTTGGAATTTATGAGATCCAAATGAGGAGAATACGTAACATCCCCCATTTTACAGTTGAAGAAACTAAAGCTAAATCAGCAAGGTTAGATGACCTTTCTAGGTTAATTAGGCTTGTAATTATTGATCTTGGCTGTGTTTATGCCACAGGATGCTGCCTTACATTGCAATCAGAATTGTCTGTAGTAGATAGAGAATTCTTTAAAGGCCATCCTCAAACTCCTAAGGCAGAGGACATTGTTGATGCCTTGGGTGAAGGAAGGTTATCTAAAGGCACCTTGAGTATGAGGTTCACAATGAGACCATACTCAGAAATTCTTCTACAAGTAGTACACCCTGCTTTTGATGTTCCTAGCTCTATCTTTAATGGTCACAGTCAAGGAATGGTTAAGGAAGAGGGCATGGAAAGAGTTCAGAGATCCTGTAGTCCAAACCACTCATTATTCACAAACACAGAGCCCAAGAGGCAATGTGTGTTCTGTCCAAGGAGGCTACAGTGAGTTAATGACAGAACCATTGCCAGGATGCCTGTTTCCTGAAGCTCCACAATAGGGGGAATGAACCCTGGGTTGAGAGTCAAATAGACTAAGCTTTGAAATTTGCCTTTGTCCTTCACTGGGTTTGTGATCTTGGGCAAGTCACTTAACATCTCTGAACCTCCAGTTCTTCATCAGTGAAGTGATGATAATAATGCAAACCCCACGGACTAGTGTTTTTTAAATTACTGATATTTCAAACCAGCTGGCCTGATTCGAGGTATATCTCAGTGAATGATGGTTTTCTTGTCTGGCTTTCCTTTTCATTCAAAGCTCATTTTTCAGGCCAAGTCTAACACCAAATAATTTGTTCTGTGGCTCTTTCTATATATATAATTTCTTAGATACTGCCACATTTGTAAAGGGATATCCTACTACATATTCATGCATGCAAATTGGCCTCCCCGGCTGCAGCCTTTGACTCTGCAAATTTAGATGTGGATATTAACAGACATTTCTGCAAGTGGCTCTGGATTATATTAGCCAGAAGCCAGAGGGAAAATGGCCAGGGAACACCAAATAACCTTTCTTCCTGATTATTTTTGATCTTGGGAGGAGCAGAAGGAAGTGGGAGTCTCTGTGGGATGGACTCCTGTAGAATCCCCAGCGCCCCAGGATGGTAAATGCCATCAGGCAGGGTGTTGCTACTTTATATGCTACTCTTTGTGCAGCAGCTGACACATAATAACATACAATTACTAGTAGAATACATAGTTAATATGTATTGAGGAAAACAATTTCTAATTTTAACTTTTAATAGTTTCCCACATCCTATTGCTGGCTCATTTATTTTATTTTGATTAGTTTGTCCCTCTCGTATGCTATAACCTCTCCAAAGGCAGGTTCTAGTAAAACTGGTCACACCAGTAGCTCCAGTTCATAAAGTATCTACTTCTAGTAGATAAAATATCTACTAGATATACCACAAACAATATATTCCCCACATTTTTAATGAAGTTGATCATTATTCCCACATAACAGATGAAGAAACAGGGAGATTAAATAACTTGTCCATGATCACACAGCCTGTTCGTAGCAGAGCCAGTGGTTGAATCCAAGGCCCATATTCTTCACCATCGTACTTCTCTATCCCACACAGTGTTTTCCAGACAGTTTGCACATTGCATATGAACCATGATCAGTGGAGCTGTATGAAGTAAAAATCTGGTGTGGAGGAAGTCGTTTTTTTCTGTCTGTTCCCACTCTGGGCAAGCCCTTCAGCTCTTCTAGAGCTGTCCATGGTGCTGGCCCCCCATTGCCAAACCCTGTTCAGGCTTGTCTATACCAGGAAATGACTTCTCCTTGCCGTTTCCCACCAGTTCTTTACATGGAAATTTGTTTTGCTGTATTTTTTAGCTGTCATTTATAAAATGTTTATGCTGAATCCATATTATGATCACTTTATAGAGTAAAATATTTAATTCTCACCATAACCCTATGAGACAAATTTTATTACTATTTCCATTTTAAAGATGTGGAAACTGAGGCTCAGAAATTTTAAGAAATGGGATCAAAGCCATAGAAGTATGACACATTCCATTGCACTCTTCTATTTGTTCTTTGTTCTTGGGTCAAAATCCTAAATGCATAATGACTGAATGGGCTACTGTACTAACCATACCTTAGAGTTATAAGTTTTGAAGATTTCAATGATGCCTCACATTTGATCTTAACACCAGCTCCCAAGGATGAACATATAACCACAATCAAGCAACTTGAGTTATAATTAGCAGCAAATAGAAATCACAAGGATGAAAGGCCTTGGTGCCCTATCCTTACCAACCATTGCTCCTGACCTGCTGCCCTACACAACCCTTCCAGGCTGCACTTCTGCATTTTCTCAGAGGCTTTTCCACAAGCAAGTGTCTGAGAGTGGCTACTAGAGACCCCAACATCATAGGGAAGATATTTTGGTACAAGGAATATCTTTGATGTTTCTTAAGTGTCATGACCAGGTTGTTGCCTTGCTTAAGGTCAGCCTTCTCTTTAACCTACATTAAACTGACCCTAGACTTGGATTATGTTGGAAAGGTATTAAAACATGTAGTCTTGTGAGTCCTGGAGAGTTTGGGAATCAAAACTCAACTTTCTTATTGTGAAGAAGCATTTATTTGAAGGACACCATTTCCTTTTATTTCACTTCCATTACCTTTGGCATGCTAACTTAAATTCAAATATTGTGATTAAAAATTAAATATATTTCAGTTCTGCTTAAATAGATTTATTCAATATAGCCATTTTCCCACTCATGTATTTATTCTTAATGAGGAGAAAGACAGTAGAAATGGTGTTCAACAAATGGTATTGCTGTTTCCCCCCTCCTTGGGATGTGCAACTTTCAGTGATTTTATTTTAACTTTTTTTGGTATAGTTTTATTACATATTTGTTAAAAGTTTTAAAAAAACTATTTTATTTTCAGAAATCATTACTAGAGAAAAAAATAAATTAGTGTGTGTGTTTGCTGTGGCTGTTGTAACTACCACCATTAGAACAACTGGGATTTATTTTCTCATGGTTCTTAAGTCCAAAAATCTGAAATCAGTATCAGTGGACAAAAATGAAGGTGCCACAGGGTCATACTTCATTTGGAGGCTTTAATGGAGAATCTGTTTCTTGCCTAATTCAGTTATGATGACTGCTGGCATCATCTCAGTCTTCAAGGCCAGTATCTTTAAATTCTCTCTATCTTCACATTTCCTTCTCTTCTATGTCTAATCAAATTTCTCTCTGCCTTCCTCTTTTAATAATAAATTTTATTGCATTTAGGGCCCAGCCAGATATCTAGAATCACCTTCTAATCTCAAGGTCCTTAATTTAAAACATCTGAAAAGTCTTCCATGTAAGGTAATATTTACAGATTCTGGGATTAGGATCTAATGTTTTCAGGGAGCATTATTCATTGTACCTTAAATAGTTCCCAAGGGGAGAATGATAACCAACAAAGATTTCATACCTGCTCTTTAAATGGATTCATGTGAAGCTCTAATTTCATGCCCTGCCTCAGCTGTGTGTCTATAATTAGATGACTGTATGGCCAATTTACCTGGGATAATTCTAGTTTAAATCCATTGCTTATAGAATTATTAATACACTCTCTTTACCCTCAACAGTGTTTTGGTTTATGTAATAAATTATATGGCCATCTTCCATATGCTGTAGCATATGTCCACAGGCCAGGCTCTTTTAGGTTTACAGGAAACATGATCTTGGGGCCAGAGAACCTTGCTGGGGACAAAGTGGACACCATATTCCACCATATCCCTCTTCTAAAAGAAGCTGACAAATGATAATGAGAAAGCTTTTCAGCAGACTCCTCAGTGTAGTCTTAGGATGTATAAAGTCAGAGAGGCTGATGATGGGCATTTAAGCTGCTGTAGGCTCTTGTGCTTTCACTTGCCCTTGTAATAGTGTCTGTAATTGCAGAGTAAGGGCAAGGGCATTCATCTGCTGATGTTCTCTGCTAGGCCACATGGACACAGAAGACTTGGCATCTTCTCTCTTCACCACCACTATCAATAAATTTGCTTGGTACTTGGATGCCTTCTAGGTACATAATCCTAGAAAGCTGATGCTCCTTCTTTGTTAATATACTCTTCTACCTTTTACATAATATTGAATTAATTCATATGAATTATCAGTAAAATTTAAGAATAAGAACAGGGACTGGTAGGGATGCTCCAGAAAGGGTATCTTCCTCCTGTTCCATTGCAGATCATCTGTATAAATAGTTGACTTCAGACAGTTTGTTTTTTTTCTCTTTTCCTTCCTTTCTACCTTCTTTCCTTCCTTCCTCCTGCTAAATATCCTTTCTATTAGTAGTTTAATTTAGATGCTACCAAATTTCATAGTAATCTTTGTAGGTAAGGAATCCTCGACTCAAATATGTTAAATAATTTACCAGAGGGTTACTCAGATATAGGCTGAGCTGGCAGTCAAACCTGAGCCATGTGACTTTGAAGTCCACACTGTTAACTATTCTAGTCTATTCCTCATCTCCAAAATGGGTTATCAGTTTAAAAAATGGGCAACTTTGGGGGTTCCTGAATGGCTCAGTTGATTGAGCGTCCAACTCTTGATTTCGGCTGAGGTCATGATCTCAGGGTTGTGGACTCAAGCCCCACATTGGGCTACTCACTCAGTGGGGAGTCTGCTGGAGATTCCCTCTCTCCCTTTCTTTCTCTCCCTCTCCCCCATCTCTCTTTCAAGATAAATAAATCCTTAAAAATAAAAATGGACAACTTTACAAGCTATAAGGTTCAGGGAAGGCATCTGTGTACTAACAACAGTCAGGACTAGCTCTCTGGAAGTTATGGCTGGGTTTGGAGAGAACTAGGCTCACCGACAGCAATGAGATCAGAGAATACTAAAAATAGAAGACAGTTCATAGCACTTAACTTCAAATAAATAGCCTGCAGGCCAGGATTTAAGGGAGGTGATGATGTTACAAAAAAGTCCCAGGAGACTAAAAAGCAATTAAAACAAAAGTGCGGAAACCAGAAGGAATGCATCCTTGGTAGCTTATGTAAATGCTCTCGTCTGTGGTGGTAGCAGGAGGACACAAAAAGCTGGGAACCAGGCACTGAGTCAGAGTGGCTAAGCTACAGAGAAGATTATAAAGCCCAACTAAGAGACATCTGTTTTGCTGAGGACTAACAGGGAAAGGATGGGACTCTTTCGAGGAAGATCTGGCTGCTCCACATTTTAGCAGACTATAGTTGTCAGCTCATTCAGGATTTGCCTCACTGCAGACAGCCATCTCCCCTAAGGGCATAAACAAAACCCAGGCCATTTTGGTGCACCAAGCCAAATATACTCCAGCACATCTGGTGGGGTTGGCCAAGGTCTTATATGACCTGCTCTGCAGTTAGACTTCTCCCTCTTATCAATCTCACTTCCTCCAACACTCTCCCACAGGTGTAGTATCCAGGATGCCAACCTCCATCTTATTATCTGCTTCTGAAATACCAACATTCAGTAGACTCTGAGAATCCTCAGGCCCAACTCTCCTTTAAAAAGAATTAATATTCTTCCTTCCGCCACACTCTAAGGAGAATTCTATAGTCAGAAGGGTAGAGTGTCCTAGATATGCAAGAAGGGAGGACCCTCTTAAGAAACACTTGTTGTATACCAGGCCTACTGCTAGTTATGGTCTGACCTGCCATCTAGAGACCTTATTTCTCTTTTCCTTAATTAGATTCTGGGGCCTAAGCACTGCTTTCTGGAAGCAGACAGATGGGATACAAACTATAGAGTATTCAGTTGGCTAAGCATTCTTGGATTTTTGTTGGCTTACTCACATACTGAACTGTGTTAGATCAAAATGTTCCCAGAGCTGACACCTTCAGAATACTTGATCACCAGCTGCCAGATTTGGAACAAAAACAGCACCACTTCCCAGTCTTTTGGGTAGTACTCATTAACCAGTTCTGGAGGGTCACATGGCTCTGAGTTTTTTCATCCTCCACCCATTCTGACCACTGAAACGTGTGACAGCAAAGCCCAGTTCAGCTGGGTGGTTAACACAGTTGCATGAGATTGGTGTCACTCAGCTGCTCTACAAAGAGGACTCCCGTGAGAGGGGTAGGAATCACAAATGCTCCATACCATTTCTATCTTGGAGGATGACAATCCTAACACCCTTGCTGTCCTTTGCCACAAAATGCAACATGGAGGGGTGTGTATCATCTTTAGAGCTCCTACCATTTATAGCATTGAGTTAAATTTCATGGGTCTCTATTTGACAGATTTAATGTCCAACAACTCCTGGGGAAAATTTATCCAAAGGGTCTGGAGATGAAAGAATTTGCCTGTCTGCAAAGAGGAATGAGTGAAACGTTTCCACACAGAATCTTCAGCAGGTTATAACCCATAAATCTGTCAGCAAACTTCATCCTTCATGTGCATGAAATTATGCAAGCTTCTTTTTTCTTTACTGTCATTTGAATTATGCACTCTGTATTATAGATAGATCAGCTCTTCTTAGGCAGCTATAATGGAGCCGTTGGATGACAGGGATATGTTTTATTTTTATGTCAACCTGCTCTGATTCAGTGTTTAGGGTGACATATAATCAGATATCAAGTTAAAAAAAAAAGTTCTGTATTAAGTGTAAACCTCCTTCCATCATGACCAATGAGATATAATTGGTGCTATTGACAGCCCTCTGGCCTGCATCGATTTTCCTATCAGCCTGAAATCTGATGACAACTTTTTTTCCCCCACTCTATTTGGCAATAAACCATCACAAAGGAAAACTTATGTAAATTATAACTTGTTATATGTAGCCATGCTGCTTTTCCAAAAGAAGCAAACTTGGGCGTACGTTAAGTGCTACAACAATAAAATAATTACCATTTAGTGACTGTTAAGAAGGGCTGCCATGTACTGCTCTTCAGAGACCCTAATCTACTTGCCAGTTGTTTGACCAGAAGAAAAAGCACATTTTTCTTATTCTCATAAAGGTAATGTGGACTTGCAGAAGGCTTGCTACTGTGTGCCCACATACTGAAGATTTAATGCACTATCATGTTTAATTTGTATGAACTCATATAAGGTAAATATTATTACTTGCAATATACAGCTGCGGAAGATAAGCCTTATGAAAGCGATGCAAATCATCCAAGGTCAGAGCACCAGTAAACGGAAGACTCATTTCAAGTCTTGGGAAACTGCAAAGTCCCGGCTTACTTCCCCTTAGCTGCTGCAAGGTCTGCACTGCACCAAGAGAAGCCTGTCCATAGAAAGGAGCTGTGCCTTTTAAGTAGTCAGATTCGGTACCAGTTGTCTCTTCTGCAACTCTCCGGAGCTGTCTGTTGTAGATACTTTTGCCTGCAGTTTTCCTAAATAATCTCAAAGCACTAGCCAGAAGGAAGTGAAACTTTGAAAAAACAACAACAAACTTTGCATAGTTGGTTCTTTCAAATCTTTTCTTTCACAATTAATTGAGGGGCTCTGATCTATTTTTTTCAAAGATTTTATTTATTTGACAGAGAGATAGCACAAGTAGGCAGAGCGGCAGGCAGAGGGAGAGGGAGAAGCAGGCTTTCTGCTTAGCAGGGAACCCCATCCCAGGACCCTAGGATCATGACCTGAGCCGAAGGCAGCAGCTTAGCTGACTAGCCACTCAGGCACTCCGGGTTCAGATCTATTTGGAAAGAAAGGAAAAGAAGTCCAAATGAAAGGATTGGAGAAGGAGCTGTGGAACAACTACAGAGGGACTTCATGGGAATCTAGAAAGAGCTGAGCCCCAGAAATGTCAGCAACAGAACCCCCAGAAGGACAGCCCCAGAATGTGGTTGCTCTCTCAACTTATCTCTTCCATGTGATCTCTCTGAATCATTAATTGGCCTTTGATCTGCATCTTCTGGGACTTCTTCACAACTGTGTGGCGTACATGGGCTGGTAATCTCCACTTTCATGGACCTCTCATTTCTAACATTGGGGATTGGAATTTCCCTCTGTACTAATTCCCAATGGAAGCATTCTGGATTTTGAGCCAGAAATTAGCCTGTGCATGGGAGGACAACTTCTAATCTCAGATGTTACCTTTGAGGTGGGATGGGAGAGGGTGAATAGCAATGTGGTCCTGTGGCCTAGCACACACTCTACAGGGGTGATGGCTGGAGACCTACATAACAACAGTGCTTTAGTCCCCACACGTCAGTTCTGAACATACTCTATGCTCTTGTTCAAACATCTTCCTTGTCTGTTCTCCTTGGTCGTTGATCTCATGGGCATTATTCTCTTTTCTGACAAGTTTATGGATTGTCAATAACATTTTAAGTCATCCTCTAACCTCTTATGTGGCACTCCTTGAGATGCTGTTTCTCATACACATTCTTGAACCCCATCTAATCACACCCAGTTTTCCTATAAGGTTTTGCTTATTACTACGATTTCCCCTCCTCCTCCTCCTCCTATGCTACTACTACTATTACTCTATTACTAACATGTATATGAATATACAAAATATCAGACACTCTTGTGTTTTTTTTTATGTGTTAGCTCAGTTAACTTCATGAAAATCGTATGTGGTAGCTAATATTATTTTTCCCATGTTGCTGATAATTATATGACTTTTGGTGAAAGTAACTATGATATCCAAGGCAGCATAGGTTTTGGACTGTGTTCCAGATGGATCTGACTCTGGAGCTTGTGTTCTTAAGCATAACATTGCCCTTGTAAATGACTAAAAACTGGACAATTAATACCTAATGCTGATTGAGTGTCACGTTTACGAGGAACCATCTTTCTGTTTCTTCATGTGTAATATGAAGTATTATCTTTTCTTTTCTTTTTTTTTTTAAAGATTTTATTTGTTTATTTGACAGAGAGAGAGAGATCACAAGTAGACAGAGAGGCAGGCAGAGAGAGAGAGAGGGAAGCAGGCTCCCCACTGAGCAGAGAGCCCGATGCGGGACTCGATCCCAGGACCCTGAGATCATGACCTGAGTTGAAGGCAGCGACTTAACCCACTGAGCCACCCAGGCGCCCAAGTATTATCTTTTCAACTAGACTTTAAACCTATAGTGGACAGGAACAATAGAATACGTGTCTCTAGTGTCTTCTATAACATATCCTACTTGGAAGCACAGATAAAGCTCGCATATACTTATTGTCTGTCTGCATCTACATTTTTCTTCAGCTTTAAGTTCCTTTAAAAATAAGCTATGGCTAAATTTTTCTTCTGTTCAACTCCAATATTGACTTTCCAAAGATAAGAAAATTTAGGTTTATTTTTTCTGAACTCTAGACCCCTGAATATGAAAAAGTCTCAACAATAGGTTACCATCATCTGCCTAATGCATTTATTCTGAACTGATAATGATAGAACAGTAAATGTGATTGTGCTGTCCAGGGTGCATAATTTGAGGAAATTGCACAATAATAAAAATCTAAAACCAATCAAACCAAAATAAAGAAAACACACCTTTGGCCTTGTACTGAATAGTGAGAAGAAGTAGCACTTATCTATTAACATTTCTAAACTAAAGAAAGACTCTCAAACATCTTTTTATCATTATTAACTGATTGAAACAAAGAAATATCCCTCTTCCTGTTTTCTCAACTTTGCTACCTTCCCAGCAGGTGGGCTGGAACATGCTTGGATCTCTCTCTTCTCCTACTGCCAAGATAATAACATGAAAAATAAAAGAATGGCTTTGACCATTAGGTTATGTGTCCCTAGCCTCAATTAGCTATGAACTATGTCTGGGAAATGGCTTTTAGGACCAACAGATGCATAAACATGGGGGATTGCTCTTATTTTAAAAGGTCTCTTATTCACAGAGTTTGGGAAAAATGGGAAAAGGTAAAAGGAGAATAGGATCATTGTTCACAAATGTGTCCATCAACCTAACCTCAGATATTTACTTTTCTTTCAATCAATCTCTGAGCTGCAATAGAAGGGAGATTTAGAGCTGAAGATAGGGGATGGTGCTGATTCTTTTAATTACCAACCATGTAACTTTAGGCTAATGATTTAGTTATTTGGTCTCAAAATTAAAAAAAAATTAATTAACTGACCTGTAAAATGAGGTGAATAATCTTTTTCCACATGGCTATTGTGAGGATCTAATAGGTTAGTAAACACTGAAAACACTATATAAAATTATAAAACCCAAGTAAGAATTATTATTCTGATTTTATTATTTCAATCTACTATACTAGATACCAAATAGCTTAAGAATGCAGAAATACCTTTTTTTCCTGTGGTCAAATAGAACAAATCTTGACTTTTCTCTAAGGAATTTTTTTCCTGCCTAAAAAACAAAAGAAAAAAGATAAATCCTTCTATCATCATTTTGATGTGTCCTTAAATAATATGACATCTGGATTCTCTCTCCTATACTGTTCTTCATCCTGTTTCCATTTTCTGAAGTCATACAGAATGCTTGAAGACAGTCCATAGAATATTGATAAATTCCTCTTCCTAATTCCATGCCTCCAAATACAAAATAATTTGAATTTATTTGTTTTTTAAAAGATTTATTTATTGGGGGGGAAAGACTGAGCAAGAGTAGGAGGGGTAGAGGAGAGGGAGAAGCAGAGTCCCCACCGAGCAGGGAGCCCGATGTGGGGCTTGATTCCAGGACTACGAGATCACGACCTGAGCCCAAGGCAGATGCTAACCAACTGAGCCACCCAGGTGCCCTCAATATAACTTGTATTTAAAAGAAGCCTTTACTGATGACTTAAAAAAAAAGCCTTAGGCCCATTGCAGACAAGGATTTTTGAACCAGTAAATTTTGATACCCCCCAAATCTTACCAGCAAATAGGGGCTCACTGTGTTTGTGATGGACAAATAACTCAAGTCATCAGCTTCCCTGTCCGCCATTAAACTATGTTGATAGGTAAAAGTATTGGTGGGTATTATATGGTGGGTCAGATCATGGGCTTCAGTATCTTACCAACCTGGACTTTAAAACCTAAAGTATGAAGTATATAAAATCCAAAACCATCAATCATTAGCCATGTAGGAAACTTTAACATATTGTGCCACATTTTCTTCATCCCCCTAAAAATAGGATATTAGTAATAAAATCCATCTGACAAGATTGTTATGGAGGTTGAATGAAATATGGTACTGAGCACCATATCTGACTAGTACTGTGTCCCCACAAGTCATGGTTATTATAATTTCATTGCTGTTATTATTTGGTGAATTAGTAAGCATGAAATTGATCTGAAATGATATAAGTCTTTGTATGTTTAGGACACCCGGGTAGTCCCATCTCCCATTCAACTCTTCATGACCTTTGCCCAGTTCTAGTTTTTCCCAGGACTCTGCACTTCAGTTAAATGACCAAACTAGAGGCAATTTCCTCAGGGTCATCTTGAAGGTCAGAGCCTACTCTGTGGGGGAGCTGGCCTACTCAACAGATGAGTTGAGACCAGGGGATTATGATTGCATTAGCTCATAACCTGGATCTCTGGCAGGGCATAACCCTTCTAGTTTTCTTCAAGTAATATCCCATTTATTTATTTATTTATTTATTATTATTTTTTAAAGATTTTGTTTATTTATTTATTTGACAGACAGAGACCACAAGTAGGTGGAGAGGCAGGCAGAGAGAGAGGAGGAAGCAGGCTCCACTCTGAGCAGAGAGCCTGATTTGGGGCTTGATCCCAGGACCCCGGGATCATGATCCGAGCTGAAGGCAGAAGCTTCAACCCACTAAGCCACCCAGGATATCCACCCGTAATATCTCATTTATAATTGATAAGATTTGAGGGCGTTTTCATCATCTGCCACCTAATTTAATGAAATATCTTGTTAACTAACATAGTGGTGCCTAAAAATGTCTATTGATTCTGAAGTCTGTCATTGTGAACCAAGTGTAATGCCATACTTGGTTAAATAAGCCAGACACTGACATCTTAAGCATAAGCAAACTAAGTAAATATTCTCGGTGAGATCTTTGAAGGGCAAAATGGGCAGTTACCAAGCCTGTGTCTCCTTTCTTAATCCACTTCCTCCACTCTTGTGTAGATTTAATGTCATGGCTCAGCGTGGAAACTGAAGGCGAGTGCTTACTTACTTGGTGTTGGTCCTTTATTTGAAAGGGTACTTGAAACACTTGGAAAGTAGAAAGAAGTGACTGTTTCAGTGGGAACTTAGCCAAGAAAACATATGAGATTTATGTAAATGCCAGGGTCCCAATGTCTTTGTACGTCATTTCTGCGGGGATGGAGAGTTCTTGGGAAAAAGAGCTGTTTCTCACAGCTGTAATTTGGGAAACTGTTTACTAAGGGGGCTCTTGAGCACATTTGAGAAGTTGTTAGGCAGTTGATTTATTGAAAATGACCTTTAGGCTTCTTTTGACCAATAGAGTGAAGAGAATTTCTTTAAAAATTTAAAAAGTAGGGGCTCCTGGGTGGCTCAGTGGGTTAAGCCTCTGCCTTCGGCTCAGGTCATGATCTCAGGGTCCTGGGATCAAGTGTCACATCAGGCTCTGTGCTCAGCGGAGAGCCTGCTTCCCCCTCTCTACCTCTCTGCCTTCTTCTCTGCCTACTTGTGATCTCTCTCTGTCAAATAAAAAAATTGTTTAAAAAATTTAAAAAGTATATATATTTATTTGGGAAAGTAAAATTAAAATAGTAACAATGCAGTGAATAATTACATAGGACTAGTAATGATAAACAACTATCAAAAGCTCGACATAGTTCACTTTCATTAGCTTGGTAGGTGGTCATAGTTCAGCCATGGAGTTAGGCAGCGTGAGGTAGGTAGTGCTTTGCTCCTCCGAGAGTGTCTACACACAGACTGCAAGAAAATCACTCCTACTTGGGGGTGGGATTTGGAGAATTAATTGGAGTGGCAGCCGCTTGTGAAAAATGAAGTCAAAAACCAATTATGTACTGTATGGTGACTAACATTAACATAGTTAAAAAAAAAAAAAAAGAAAAAAGAAAAAAGAAATGCACTCTGACCAAATTCAGTTTGACCATTCTGAATGGAGTTATGAGGATTCAGAGGCTTGTGTAAGTGTATTTGAAAGAGTCTTTGTCATTCCCCTGGGCCTCTCAGAGTACCCATCTAATGGAAGATGGTTGATTAAATACTTGTTGAAAAAAAATGAAGTGTAAGAGCCTCCTGTTGAATGATACATTGGATTGTTGGGACATTTGCAAACAATGTATGGGATCTGCTTGGCTTTTCTTCTGAGGTGGCAACTGCTTGCAGGTAGGTGGGGTTCTCTTTTTCCCCTGCCTCCTCCTCCTCCAGTGCAGCCAGTGCAGGGAGACCTGACCTGGACCCTTCTGAGTGCACGATTGGTCTTTCTAGTTCTAGGGTTCACTGTCAGAATTACTTCTTTAGCTTTTTTTTTTTTTTTTATGTTTGTTTTTATACTAAACTATGTATCCCTGCTTTGATTCTATCATAGTAAAGGTGATACTCTGACTCCCTCGGGCCTTGCTCTTTTATTCAGAACTCAGGATGGGACAGAGGGCTTTTATTGGGTCTCCTGAGAGCCTAATACCTTTTTTTTTTTTTTTTGAAGATTTTATTTATTTATTGAGAGAGAGAAAGAGAGAGTAGTGAGAGAGCAGGGGGAGGGGCAAAGGGAGAGGCAGAATTTCAAGCAAACTCCAGACCGAGTGTGGAGCCCAATGCAGGATTCAATTTCACTACCTGAGGACATGACCTGAGCTGATCTGGTGCTCAGCTGACTGATGCACTCAGGCACCCCAAATCTAATCCTTTAGGGAGGTTTTTCTTGCTTAAATTTGCCCACTACTCACTCATTAGTCCAGAGCAATGCACAGATCTCTGCATACTTCCTTTGATCTTATTACACCCAGTGTCCTTTCTTTGTTTGGAGAATCAACTATTTTATTTGATAATAACTTTCTTCTATTCACTATCCCCTGGCACTGTTAAATTCTCTTTTCTCTTGCAATTCCCCCCTCCTCTGACTTTCTCTTCATAAATACTCCCTTTCCTCAATCCAGGATTTACTTATTTTTAATTTGTTTCTCCTTAGCCTAAAGCTGTTTGTTCTTCAAGTATGATAGGTTTTCTTTCTCCATTGAATGGTACTTCGAAATGACATCTTTTAATTTATGTCAAAAGAGACACACAGGAACTCCTTGGTATTGAAAGTCTTTCCCTTTAAGTTCCTGGGCAAAGAAATGCTACCTTCATGGGCTTTCCTATTTTTTTTTCCCAGCTAATTAGTTGCACCTTCCATTCATCTTCTAGAAATTGTTTATTTTAATGTTATTGAAAGTTAATGTTGTTGTGCCTTAAGTAGTTTATAGTTTATTATTATTATTATTTGCTAAATTGAAGCCCCTAAAGATAGGCATTATTGGAGTTTTCCTTTTGCTTATATATATCTGGGTTCTAATCCAATTCCAGAAAAACCATGTCATCCCAGGCATCAAAGTCCTCATGCTCTGTGCTCAGGATCAACATAAGCAAGCCTGTGGATGGATTTTGAGAATGGACCTGTACACAGTGGTAGGACAGCCACACACAGCAGCCCAGGGAGAGTGGCCCTGACTCTGACTGAAGGGGGAGGGAGAAGATGGATACTGCACATAGGTAGGGCCAAGCTCAGAGTTGCTGTGGCATTTCTGATTGGAGGGGCATCTGTCCAGTATGACTGGATACATGAAAGGTAAAATTGGAAGGCTTAAGAATTTCCTTAGAAATAATTGGATACAATCTTTGGGGACACTACGGAGTCAGAATGGACAATATTTACAGATTTACCCACTTTGTGAGAATCTGCTTTTGAATGTGAATAGTCATCCAAAAAAAGAGTTCATATAAAGAAGTTTGGGTGTTTATTCACAATAACTATAGCTGAGAGAAATATCAGCATTTGGTGCTGATCAGGCGAGCACTAGGCAACGTGATGTTCATATCTTAATTACAAGATCATATGAAAACAAGGCAATTGCAATTAGTATAAAATAATTTATTTAAAAACTGCTATTATATGCATTTATATCCTATAGTATATTTTATTCTAGACTGCTACTGTATGTGCCTCATTATAGCAAAAACTACAAGGTCATTAACCCGCATTTTCACTTGCCATCTTGTTTATTATATGCAATTCTGCTCTGTGTTTATTATGGCATTGTTAAGTCTTCTTAGGTTATTTATTTGTATAACTCATTTCTCTTCGAACCTCCGTAAGGCTCTGATTACAGCTAGGTAAGCAAATATGACCTGCGTAGCACCAAACTGGCTTTCCCTAAGCATCTGGAATGCGTTCTGCTCTTCACCTTTCTCTCCTTCCTCATATTTGTCTCTGATTGCTAGTGATTCTGGAAGCTCGGAGCATTTTTCCACCTTCTGAAACATTAGAGTTCTTGGCATGTTTACAGAGAATACTTGGAACACAGCAAAGTGAATTGTAGATAAACACTAAGCAAGATGCTACTGCTCTCCTGAAGCCAGCACATTACTAAGCGTTGGGTGGTCTGGCTTGGTGAGCTGAGTACGGTTAAGATGTGTAACAAGTGTAGAGTTGTGAGGTGGAAATCCCCATGTTGATAGCTTCGACCAGATAAAACCTGCTTAACAAAATACACATGCAAACTTAGTCCCCGGCCACCATCACTGGGGCACTCTTGAGCTCAAATATGTGGATGGATCAACAGAAATCTGTCTCCACTGCTGGCAGGGTGACTGAATATTCTCATGAATTATAAGGAAACTGTAATTTACTGTTTGTGCCATCAGTACTAGAACTGCTGAGATAGGCATTTTTAATTTCATAGCTCAATCCGATTTTCCAACTCTTAAGAGCTGGATATTGCTAAAAACTTCATTTTACACACAAAAACACTGAGGCTCAGATTGGAACTGTTTGTTCCTTGTTCAAGATTACACCGTTACTACATAGCTGACCCCAAAGCTCTCTGCAGTGCCTCACAGCCCAGTGTTCTGTCAACATTACTGCATGCAGTTTCCAAGGTTAGTTGTCCTTTCTGAAGATTCATTCTGTTAGTTTCCTTTCCTCTGTGTAGTCCTGTGTTTACCACATAATAGTTCACTAAAGCCTTTTACACAGAAGGCAAGCAGAAATGGAAGAAAGTACAGGGTATTCCCAATAATAGTCCCATGATTGCTCGCTCTGGGGGAGTGAATATTTCTGAATAACTGGGTTTTCCTTATTTATGGAACAGCATGCCCATATATATACCCTCAAAATTAAAAACAAAGTTCTATTTGACTATATTTTTTCCAAGATGAATTTTACTTCCTGTCTTTTTGAACATAATCACTTTACCTATTTAAGTACCTGCCCTTATCACAGAAGGGTGACTCCATAGTGGCTGTGACATTGATGGCAAAATTAATTATGTATCCCTTGATGGACAAATATGCAAATGGCATACCAACATGCTTGATAACTATTAGATTAATAAATGCCTATTATGGTCATTATTTATGATCCTAGAACTTATTATAATGTGCCTGTAAGAGTATTGAAAAGTATGAAGCTATTTGTACCTTATCCTAAAGATTTATGTTCATTGTTTTCTTTTGTCTGTTGTGTAATTTTTCAGTTTCTTCTTCATTCTCAGCTCATACCATTCTACTGCCATTTATTTAGTTTTCAGCATATGTCTGTCAACAGCAGGCATCTGCCTCTTTTAATATGAAAGCTAAAATGAATTAGGGAACCAGATGCCCTTTGTTATTCAAATTTTGTAAAGGTTCAAAGCATCTCCTAGGAGTGAGTGAATGTGTTTAAGTTGGAATTTATGGCATCTTCCACAGGGAAAGGAGATTTGAGTACTCAAGGACAATTTTCTAGGCTAGCTTCTTGATCTAGATCTGTTTTAAGAAGTGGACAAATAAGTGCTCAAGAAGGCACTATTGGCACCCTCACTGTGTCCTCTTGGCTCTCACTTGTTCATGGCACGCTGGCCCAACTTCCCACTGCCATACCTGACTCTTTCTGTCTGGGGCTTTCTCTGACCACCAGAACCAGCTCTGCCCACAGACTCTACTGGCCAGATGGGCTGGGGAATTATGACTCCTAAAGAGGGGAGGACCCTCACCCAATGACCAGTGGGATTGATGCAGAAGTAACCCAGTTCCCTCCCCTCCTCCACATGTGATAATTCTAAGGTATATATTCCCTGCCCATTCTCACACTTTCCTACTGTGATTATTCTCTAGTCATCCATCATGCTAACTGGCTTAATAACTTATCTCTGTTTGGGGTACCTGGGTGGCTCTGTCGGTTAAGTGTCTGACTCTTGGTTTCTACTCAGGTCATGATATTGAGGTCATGAGGTGGAGCCTCATGTGGGACTCTGAGCTCAGCAGGGAGTCTGCTTGAGATTCTCTTTCTCCATGTCCCTCTACCCCTGCTTATGCTCTATAAATAAATAAATAAATAAATAAGTAAGTAAGTAAGTAAATAAAATCTTAAACAACAACAGCAGCAATAACAACAAAAATCTTACCTCTGTTGGCTTTTTACATTTTGTCGTCTGGGTCTTCTCTTCCCTTCCTTGTGTTTCCTGAAATTTGCTCCCAAAAGGCTAACTACTTGCGCTTGCACCTTTGTCTCAAGGTCTACTTTCCAGGGGTTTTCAAACTAAAGCACAGAATTACAGATAAATGAAGTGTTCCAGTACTTAGAAAAAGCAAGTTACTTTGGTCTAAGGAGGTTAATCTTTGGTTATAATCCTCTTGAATTCTCTTTAGATTTCATCTTTCAGATTGCCCCTGTGTCTCTTAACCACCCACTTTGTAAATATTAGAAAAGATACATATTTTTGTCAGTACATGTGGCAAGCTCACTGCAGTATGGACTCAGAGTTGATGTATATGCTTTATGGATTAATTCTTTAGGAAAATGGTGCTGAGTCAGAATACATGGTGAAGGGAGCTGAGTAGCTGTTTGAATTTAGCATCAAGTCAGCACTTCAGAATCTAGAAATGAGAATTTGTTGGCACCTGTGGCCCTTAGACAGAAAGGTGACATTGCCCGAATAAATCACAGGTTTGCTCTTTTTGTCAGTGATACAGGGGAATTTGCATTTTTTTCCTCTCTTAATTTGCTCAAGATTGGCAGTTTGAAGGGACAGTGCTATTGCACTGTAGCCGAAGAAAGAAAATAATTTAAAAAATGAACTTTCCATCTAGTGCTCACCTGTCTTCCTTCAAAGCACCATGCTCAAAGGTGGGAAGGGTAGAAGCACTGGCTTAAAATTCTCCCTCTATGAAAGGCAATTACAAGGACAAATATGAACTTCACTGGAGGAAAAACAGTCTTTTCAGCAAATGGTGCTGAGGCAACCAAAAATCTATGTCAAAACAATGAAGTTGGGGGCACCTGGGAGGCCTGTTGGTTAAGCGTCTGACTCTTGGTTTCAACTCAGGTCATGATCTCCTGGGTGGCACACAGAAGGAAGTCTACTTGAAGATTCTCTCCCTCTACTCATTCCCCATTTTGGCACATGCATGTATTTGCATTCTCTCTCTCTCTCTCTCTCAAATAAATGGATAAATATTTAAAAACAAAACAATGAAATTGGACTTCTGCCTTCCATTGTATATAAAAATTTACTCAAAATGATCAGAAACCTAAATGTACTAACTAAAATTATAAAATACTAAAAAGAAAACGCAAGAGTAAATCTTTATGACCTTGAGTCAGGCAATAGTTTCTTAGATATGAAACTAAAAGAAAACTGACAAAAGAAAAAATAATTTGAACTTTATCAAAATTAACAACTGTATTTCAAAGGAAACCATCAAGAATGTGAAAATGCAAGTCACAGAATGGGAGAGAGTATTTGCAAATCACATATCTGATGAAGGACTTTTTTCCAGAATAAATAAAGAACTCTTACAATTTAATAATAAAAGGATATATAACTCAATTTAAAATGGGAAAACTCAATGAATAAATGTTTCTCCAAGGAAGATCTAATGATTCTCAAATCAGTCGTCATTTGGAAAATGGAATTGAAACTACACTTAGCTACTTCTTTATACACACTAGGATAATTATAATCATGAAGACAGATATAAACAATTATTTCTCAGGATGTGGAGACATTGAAATCCTCAAAATTTTTTGGTAGGAGTGTAATATAGTGCAGCCAGTTTGGAAAACAGTTTGTCACCTTCCCAAAATATTAGACACAGAGTTACCATATGACCCTGTTAATCTCCTCCTTTGTATATAATATATCTGCCCAGAACCTGTCCCTGAATTTTTGTAACAATATCACTGATAGCCAAAAAATAGAAAAAGCTCAAATACCTACAACTGAATAATTGATAGTAAAAATCTCATTTATCTATTCAATGGCACTAGTAAGCAAAAAAGTGCTACAACAGTAGGGATAAAACTTGAAAATGCTATGCTAAGTGGAGGAAGCTCTTCACAAAAAACATGTACAATTCCATTTATATAAAGTGACCAACGTAAGTAATTCTATATGACAAAATGTAGATTCATGGCTTGAAATGGAGGGATGTAGGAATTGGTGAGTGACTGCTCATAAATGGGATTTTTGAGGGGGTGATAAAAATGTTTTGAAATTGTGTTGATGACAGCACAACTCTGTGAGCATATTAAAATTCATTGAATTTTATACTTTAAATAAGTGAATTGTATGGTATATGAATTATACATCAATAAACCTGTTAAAATGTTCATTCACTCTTTGTATATAAATTATAACAATGTATCCTATACTTAATAATTTTTGTATAAATTAAATGTATGAGAACAATGGCATAGAATGTGGGAATGGAGAAAGCAAAGTGTGCTATTATACATTTCTAAAGTAGATATCAAAATATTTAATTTTAGTATTTTCAGTTTGGACTGGGTTATTTATTTGTTTATTTATTTATTTACTTACTTACTTACTGTGGTCTATCCTATGTACTGTTTAGCAGTATCTTGGCCTTCTATATTGTAGCCAATCAATGCCAGCAGCATCCTCCTCTCCCTTCCTTACCTTCCTTCATTTGTGCCAATGGAAAATGTCTCCAGACCCTGTCACTTGTCCCTTAGGGAACAAATGATCCTGTTAAGAATACCCACGATACAAGAAGCACTACGATCTGATTTCGATATGATGTCTCAGTTTCCTGTCTCTACTGTAACAAATTACCACAAACTTAGTGGTATAAATCCACATGGTTTTATTTTTTTCATAGTTCTGGAGCTCAGATGTTCAAAATGTTCTTCCTGGGCTATGCTCTAAGTGTCATCAGGGTCATGTTCCTCCTGGAGCCTCCTTAGAAGACTCCATTGACTTGCCTTTCCCAGCCTTTAGAGGCTTTCCTTGGCCATGGGTCTTTCCTCTTGTCTTCAAAGCCCAGTGTAAAATCTTCAAGGTTCTTTCTTTCTGTCTTCTCCTTTGTCATCACTTCTTCCTTCTGACACTGACCTTTTGCCTTTCTTTTATAAAGATGCTGTGATTATTTTGGGCTCACCTAGAGTTAATACAGATTCATCTCCTCATCTCAAGATCCTTAATTTACCACATTAGCAAAGTGCCTTTTACCATTCAAGGTTGGGGGTACTTATTCAACCTATCACAATAGAATTGGGTAAACACTACAACTCCTGAAGTAACTGTTAGAATAACAATGAGTTATATATTTAATGGTGTCCTACAGGTTCCTGTGACTATATTCATTTTGGATATTCTCCCTCTTCTTTGGATGGTTAATTTATCTTGCTCTATCACAGAAATGTTAGCTTTTCCTAACTATTTGCCATTAAAATCTCTGTTATCTTTAACAGTGCTTCTGGGTATGATTTTTTTCCATATTCTACTCCAAATAAGCCAACATCCTCAGGCGGGATCACATAGCTGCTGACCCTCGCTTCCTGTGCAACTATCTGGAGTAGATCTCTGCCCCAGAGCTAGAGCTGGGACCGAGAGAGGACTAGAGCAGCCAGTTCTCATGACCTGCCTTGCATCTCCAAAATAAAACTTCTAAGGAGGGAGCTTGGGGGTATGATGCAGTTTCTGATTTAAACACCACATACTCCCACTGTTTTTATTCAGATTCTTTAGATTTTCTTGAATGATTATTTCTTGATTTATTGTATAATTATCAGAGATTTTAAATGTTTGTTTTTGAAACTGTTGTCAAGTTTTATTGCTGCTATTTGGGGGAGAGGATTTGTGGAGCTCCTTAGTCTTTCCAAAAGTTCCATCTTTATATTGTATCTTTGTGTTTCTCTTTCTTTTTCCATGAGTTCAACGAGGCAAGATGAGACTTGAACTTCCTTCTATTCAAAACACTCCCCGTTGCATTTAAGGCTGAGGCCCTGGTTTGCACCAAATTTGCTCTAAATTTGAGTTGAACTCTTTCTTTTAGTTTCCTTAAAGAGCTTTACTTAAGTTTGCAATCTATCACTACTGAATATTTTAACACTTCCAAGCATAGAGTTCAGCGAGATTATAGTGCTCTGTCTGCGAAGGATGCTCAAACTCTTTTTGTACCAGGAGTTACACTTTAAAGGAACCAAGCTAAAAGAAACCTGGGAGTTCCAATATTCCAATCCAATGTACAAGTGAACTACATAGATTCTTTACAAAAGCTTACAACTAAAAATGCATTTTATTTTTGGTTTATAAGAAAAAGAAATGTACTTAAGCAAATTTATGCAAATAGAAGAGCGGAGTTTTAAGAATTCAGAGCTTCACAGATTTTATGGGAATTAAATTTGATAGCTGAAAACCATTACAGATTTTCTTGTGTCTAAATGTGTCTTTGACTGTCAAATTATGTCTCAATTTGTATTTCTGTGTGTCTGTCTCTGTGAGACAATATTTCTTATTTCTGCTTCTGTCTGTTCACGTACCCATCACACTCTCTGCAGAGACGTACTGTTTGCTTTAATCTGTCTTACTCCTTCCAATTCTTCTTTGCCCATATCTTAGTATTAATGGGGGAATAGACTCTAGCCCTAACATTATGTGAACTTTCAGGTCAGACACTTATACCAACTGATACTTATATCAATATTAAATATTAGGGAAATAATGCTTTATATATAAAAATAATGCTATTAGGCCATTTTCCCACCTATAGCAGAACTTTTCTTCATATTTTTCTTCCCTTCTATGGGTGTTCTCTGAGTCACCCACACTTTCTGGCCCAGATCTGTCTGTAATTGTGTAGGAACCCGTTGTACTGTCTGAAGAAGAAAACAAAGCTAAGTGATCCACAAAATAATTTCATTTATAACCCTGGCTTTACTTGTATTTTCCCAGTTACCAACTGGGACTAATGAGATTTAAGGATTAATAATTGCTACAAGTAAGAGAACTTCAAGCAAGTTGTTTCAGGGTTGGTTTTAGAAACCTCCAGTGGCTTGGGACACCTGGGTGACTCAGATCTGCCTTCAGCTCAGGTCAGGATTCCAAGGTCCTGGGATTGAGTCCTGCATTGACCTCCTTGCTCCTCCTCCTTTCCCTTTGCCTGCTGTCTCCTTGCTTGTGCTTTCCTTCCCTCTCTCTCTGACAAATAAAAAAATAAAATCTTTAAAAAAGAAAAGAAAAGAAAAGAAAAGAAACCTCCAGTGGCTTCACCAACTAGATTACTTTGAGTCTATGCATGCTCATGCCCAAAGCTCTTCCTAATTAAAAGTTGTTTCCAAGCAGCTTAGAAAAAAGCTGTTCATTGAGATTAATGAAGAAATTTTGCTGGTTTCAGCTGTACAAAAGGGAAAAAAACCTCCTTTGTGCTGGATGGCTAGCCAATGGGTCTACAGATAAGGGTGGGGTAGCCATGCTACTTCGCAGTGTGCCTGACCCTAGTTCTCCCATCTCCTGGCAGCCATGTGACTGTTAAGAGAAGCCTGATGACCCATCATCTATTTCCACCTTCTCACTCTATTGCGGAATGGAGGAGCCCCATCTGTTCCTGCTGTTGCCCTCATTGGTTCTTCCAGGTACTGTCTGTACTTCTCTTTTAACTGTGTAATTGGGAACATGCGGTGTTTTGCCTATGATGAGAGATCAAGGAAGGAAATTGTGTTAGGTATACATGATTACAAAGATGGAAGCAGACTCACCACTTCAAAAGAAATACCTGATTTCTTTGGTTAAGGGAGTGAATATACATGAGCTTTGGAAATCTTGAGTAGAACTTAGATCAAATACAACTCTTCACTTACTTGCCTTGTAACTTTGAGGAGATTACTTGACCTCCTGGAGTCTCACTTTTCTTATTTTTAGCTGTGGGCAATAATGTCATGTGAGAAGTATTGCTGAGGAGATTCACTGTCACCAGGGTTGAATCAGGACAGAGCCATGGCTACAGAGGGTATGAACTGGTGATAGGGACCAAGGACTGGGGTCGTTTGGTCCTCGTATTCAGCATTACTCACCTGCCTCGTTTTTAGCACTTGGCTTTGAGTTCCTCCAAGAGCCCCCTCTGTTCTTGTTGATCTGCTCAATTATAGTGACTTTTTGCTTTTCTGGCATAAGTTCTTCAATTTTTACATGGTATACTAGGGTCTCCATTCTTATAAAATATTTATATATGAGAGATGTACTCATTTAGTACAATTAAAGTGAAGTTTGGTTCTCAAATATTCTTTTTATAAATATTTCCTTGGAAATACTTACAATATATATGGTAAAATTTGCTTGAACTAGAGTTTCAAATAATTTTAGAAGACATGTTTTATTCCAACTTTATTTTATAAATTTTTAATTTATACTTTATAAGTTAAAAATGTATGCCTTTTGATTTATACTTTTCAAAGCATATCATGTGTATTACTTCATTTGATTCTCATGATATCAGAATTATTTCCACTTTTTAATTTTTTTAGTGTTCCATGATTCATTGTTTGCGTATAACACCCAGTGCTCCATGCAATCAATACATGCCCTTCTTAATACCCATCACCAGGCTAACCATCCTCCCACATCCCCCAATACCCTTAGTTTGTTTTCCAGAATCCATGATCTCTCATGGTTCATGTCCTCCTCTGATTTCATCACCTTCATTTTCCCCTTCCTTCTTCTAATGTCCTCCATGCTATTCCTTATGTTCCACAAATAAGTGAAACAATGTGATAGTTGTCTTTCTCTGCTTGACTTATTTCACTCATCATAATCTCCTCCAGTTTCATCAATGTTGATACAAATGTTGGGTGTTCATCCTTTCTGATGGCTGAGTAATATTCCATTGTGTATATGGACCACATCTTCTTTATCCATTCAGTGCCAGTAAATTAAGCAACCTGGAAGAAATGGATGCCTTCCTGGAAATTTATAAACTACCAAGACTGAAACAGGAAGAAACTGACAACCTGAATAGACCAGTAACCGGAAACGACACTGAAGCAGTGATCAAAAACCTCCCAAAAATCAAGACTCCAGGGCCTGATGGATTCCCTGAGGGAATTCTATCAAACCTTTGAAGAATAAATAATACATATTCTCCTGAAGCTCTTTCAAAAAATAGAAATAGAAGAAAAACTTCCAAACTCATTCAATGAGGCCAGCATACCTTGATCCCCAAACCAGGAAAGACCCCATCAAAAAAGAAAATTACAGACCAATATCCCTGATGAATATGGATGCCAAAATTCTCAACAAGATCCTAGCTAATACGATCCATCAGTACTTTAGAAGGATTATCCATCACGACCAGGTGGGATTTATCCCTGGGATGCAAGTGTGGTTCAACATTCGCAAATCAGTCAGTGTGATAGAACATATTAATAAGAGAAGAGACAAGAACCATATGGTCCTCTCAATTGATGGAGAAAAAGCATTTGACAAAATACAGCACCCTTTCCTGATTAAAACTCTTCAGAGTATAGGGAGAGAGGGAACATTCCTCAATTCCATAAAAACCATCTATAAGAAGCCCATAGCCAATATCATTCTCAATGGGGGAAAAGCTGAGAGCCTTTCACTTAAAATCAGGAACATGACAAGGGTGCCCATTCTCACCACTATTGTTCAACCTAGTATAGAAGTCCTAGAAACAGCAATCAGACAACAAAAAGAAATAAAAAGTATTCAAATTGGCAAAGAAGAGGTCAAACTCTCTTCACAGATGACATGATACTTTATGTAGAAAACTCAAAAGACTCCACCCCCAAATTACTAGAACTCATACAGCAATTCAGTAATGTGGCAGGATGCAAAATCAATGCACAGAAATCAGTTGCTTTCCTCTATACCAACAATGCAACTGTAGAAAGAGAAATTGGGGAATAGATTCCATTTACAGTAGCACCAAAAATCATAAGATACCTTGGAATAAACCTAACCAAAGACATAAAGGATCTATACTCCAGAAACTACAGAACACTTATGAAAGAAATTGAAGAAGACACAAAAAGATGGAAATATTTCCACTTTTCAAATGAGGGACGTTGTGACTGAGGGAGCAACAAAAATAGAATTGGGACTGGGGTCTGTTGATTTCCTAACCCAATATTCCATTCATTTTACCTGATTCTCTTCCATCAGTAATGTTAGTTTTTATAAGGTAGTAATACTAATGTTAATGATAATAAGGAGAAATATTTCTACTAATTTATACCCCACATAATTCTGATTCTTACAGAAAAGTTTGATTGTCATATCATGATCTAAAGGAACTAATTGTTCTTCCCTTTGCTCCTAAATTTTCTTTCCAACTCCATGAAATACTTTTTAGTACCATGGTTTCATAACTTTAAATAGTGTTACAAGAATGAGTATTCAACCATGACATTTCTAATTGGCTACAAACATAATCCAATATCCTCATTTTACCATATTGTCAAAAGAGTTAATTGGACTTGCAGAGCTAGCAGCAAAATATATTGGTTTAAGCAAACAGTGAATCTAATTTTTTCCATAAACAGTCCTGCACAGGGGCGGTACAGAAGAGAGGCAATGAGAGGTTTCTCAGTGTAACTTCAAAAGATCAATTTGGCTCCAGTTTTCTAGTGGTGATAGATGGACATAAAAGGAAATACCATTCATTTATTTTAACATAAATTATTCTTTTTAAGTTGGACCAGATCAACAAATAAAGAAATGATAAATTTTGCAGGGCAGTTCAGCCCAGCCAAAATTAGGGGAGATGGACTCTTCCCCTTCCATTCCAAACACTTCACATATCAAGTCCCTAGGAGTTTAAAGTATTAAAATAGAGAAATACACACACACACACACACACACACACACACACACACACACACACACACACATACACGTATATTTGGCAATCAATATATATATATTTCTTTTAACAAATAACTTTATTTATTGAGATTTCACTAACTTAGACTGGGAGATTTTGGTCAATGCTTACCTGAGTCATTAGTAAAAACTTGATTGTACTGATTATAGCCCCATTTGCTACACACACTTCTATAGGAAAGTCACAAAATACCTTTAAGCCTTACCATGTTGATCATTAAAGTATCCTTACTTGCCTCTTGAAGAAAAGCAATGATTAAGTGAGAATGTCACCTCAAACTTTAATCTATTGCAGATATTCAAGAAAAAAATTATAAAACTCAACAAACAATAATGTATACAGGTATAAAAAAGAGGATTTAATTTATTTCAAAAAACAAGCTGTTTTCAGTCATGCAGGGATCATTGTTTATATTCTAACAATGAAATACCCCATGCCAAATCTGTTTGATTAGTTTGTTGGGTGGAGCATATTCTGGTTACATATAGTTAATTAGATTTAAGTTATTTTACATTTTAAGTGTTCCTTATAATTCTGAGGGTTTTTTAAAAAATCGAAATTATTGTTACTGTAGTCAAAATTAGTAAGCTGTTATGATAGCTATTTTTAATGCCTCATTTGCCAACTCTCAGCCTTAAAAATCTGCATTGAAAAACTTCCTTTGTCTTCTGGAGAACAAAGAATGTTCCTTTGACTCTCATCTTTTGAGATGACCCTTAAGTAGATAATAGAGGAAATACGGTAATGGTCTCCTGACTCCATGATCATTATTAATATAATGTTTCAAGGTGGGCAAAGCACTGTTTCACATATGACAAACACCAGGAGTTTGATCACTTAGCCTAAGATGATTCTTAAAGATATATTCACACTGGGAGTCAGTTTATGTCTCAGCAAAAAAGTCAGTTACCGTGGCAGTCAGCCTATTCTGCTTGTCATGGGGCTTTTTCAGTGGGCTTCATATAAACAATACTAAATCTTTCTTTCCTATGTCTGTTCTCAAATAGAAATTCACTAGTTTAACCAGGTTTGAGGTACAAATGACTGATGATACAGCAAGGATATTTGTTTCTTAACTATGCTATTACTAATAATTCTTACAAGATTTTTAAGGAGCTGACAGTAGTAGTGGATGAGGTGAGAATAAAGTCTTCTGTAAAAGACAATGGAAAACAAACACAATGTATCATCAATAAAAGCAATGTGTAAGTTATTATCATTATCATGAAAGTTGGGGAAAAAGATTAACAGCTATGGACATGGTACTTGGTAAAATCTTCAAGGAGGAAAAAAGAAATGCATTGAGTATTGGGGGTGGGCAGAATTTAAATAGAAAAAAAGTGTTAAGGAAGGGGTTTTCAAATGGAATTGAGAGTGGGACCACATGATCAAGGTTACTGATGATTTTGCCTGATTATATATACCATATTAATCCTTTTTTTTTTTTTTGTATTCTGATTTTATAGGAAAGTGTACTCATATAGCTGATGCAGGTCCTTCCCTTTCTATGTAGTTATAATAAATTCTTAATTATTTTTTTCTGATCAATAGCCCTCCATTTTCTGGGAAAAGCAATTCAATTTTTCCTAAAGTGTTGCCCTCCAATACCATTTGGTTTACAAATAAAGGACTTCTAAATAGATAGCATTTAGTATACAACCCACCCTATTGATAAAATTTCCTTTGTTTAAGAATGAAGTGACTGACACCTGCTGTGCTAAGGACTCCCTTCTTAATGTTTTTGAGACTTGGAACAATGAAGAATGTTAGACCTTAAAGTGAAAGAGCTTACAACTCTTTTCTCACCACCAAAATACATAGAACAAAACCCATCAAAGCGTCTGGATATTTACTAGACTGACAGAAAAGCATGCCATTATATTAGGCGTCTTGTAAAAACACTTCAGTATCTTGAAATGAATAAAAAGAAAATAAAATCCATAAAGAACCATTAGAGAAAATCTGGAAATAAAATTTTCACAAATCAACTGGGTAAAATCCCCCCTCAACCCAAAGCAACCACTATAAAAGTAAATAAAAATTATAGCAAAAAAAATGACAAGGTGTTAAGGTGATAGACTAGAATATATCTATTTAATAAGAAAGAAAGCAGTAACGGAAGAATAGAAGAACTAAAAAGGCGTAAGATATAAAGAAAAATAGTAAGATGATAGATGGAAATTCTACATTTAAAATAAGTAGATTAAACAAGTAAAAAGACAGAAATTGGAAAAAAATTTTTAAATATGATTCAACCAAATATGTGTAAGACATACTTTTGAGACAAAGACACAAAATTGAGATTAAATAGATCAAAAAATTATACAATGGAAACAATTAAAAAAAGAGATATAGAGTGGCTATATTCCTGTAAGTCAAAATAGACTTCAAAACAAATGTTACTAGTAACAGAAATAAAATTTTATAATGATAAATGGATTGATCCTCAGAAGATGAAACAGTTACAAATAAGCATGCATCTAACAATAGAGCTCCAAAATACATGAAAGAAAACCTGTCAGAATTGAAAGAAGAAACACAATACAGCAATATCATGTAACAATCACATATACTAAGTTTCAAAATATTTTCATCATCCCAAAGGGAAACCCAGTACTCATTAAGCAGTTATCTTCTATTTCCCCATCTCCCTGGTTCATGACAATCACAAAGCTGTTTTTTGTCTCTATGTATTTATCTATTCTGGATATTTAATATAAATGGAAACAGAAAACTTGACAGTTATGTCTGGCTTCTTTCACATAACATCATATTTTTGAGGTCCACTCATGTTGTAGTGTGTATCAGTGCTTCATTTCTTTCTATGGATGAATAATATTCTATTGAATATATATACCACAATTTTTTAAAATGCATTCACCTGTTGAAGAGCATTTGGGTTGGTTTCCACATTTTGGTTATTGTTAATAGGCTAACACAACTGTAGTTGTATATGTATGTTTTTGTGTAAGTACCTCTTTTTGATTCTTTTGGGCATATACCTAGTGAGGAATTGCCAGGTTATATCATAACTCTATATTTAAGTTTTTGAGGAGCCACCAAAATATTTCCCACAGCTGCTGAGCCATTTTACATTCCCACCAGCAATGGACAAGTATTCTAATTTCTTTACATCCTTGCCAATATTTGCTCCCTTTCTCTCTCCCTTCCTTCTTTCCTACCTTCCTTCCTGGTTTTCTTCCTTCCATCTTCCTTTTTTTCCTTCTTCCTTTCCTTCCCTCCCTTCCCTGCCATCCCTTCCTTCCCTCATTCCTTCCCTCCTTCTTTCCTTTCTTTAATTGTCGTCATTTTATTGGGTAGAGTGGTAGCTCATTGTGGTTTTTATTAAACATTTTCCAAATGACCAATGATATTTAACATTATTCTACGTGCTTGTTTATCATTTGTTTATCTTCTTTGGAGAAATATCTATTCAAATTCTTTCCCTCTTTTTAAATTGGTTGCTTATCTTTTTGTTGTCTGATTATCTATTTTTTTCTTTTGTTGCTTGTACTTTTGATGTCATCTAAGAATCTATTGTCAAACACAAAGTCATGAAGACTTACTCCTATGTTTTCTTCCAGGGTGTTATGGTTTTAACTCTTATATTTAGGTCATTGACCCATTTTGGCTTAATTTTTGTATGAAGTGTGAGGCTGTATCCTTTTGCACATGGATTTCTGGACTGTTAACTCTATTACATACCCCTATATGCCTATCCTTTTTCTAGTACTAAAGTTTTTTGATTACTCTAGTTTTGTAGTGATTTTTTTTAAATCAAGAAGGGAGTCCTCCAAATTTATTCTTTTTTCAATATTGTTTTGGCTATTTAGAGCCCCTTATAATTCCATATGAATTTGAAGATATCATAGATTTCTATTTCTGGAAAAGTCATTGGCATTCCACATAAATTTGAGGTTTCCAATTCTTTTACATTCTGCAAAAAAAGGCTTTTGGAACTTTGATAAAAGTTGCACTGAATCTGTGCTGTAGATGGCTTTGGGTAATATTGCCATCTTAACAATATTAACTTTTCCAGTCAACAAATGTGGGGAGTCTTTCCATTTATTTATTCCTTTTAAAATTTCTTCCAACATTATTTTATAGTTTTCAGTGTATAAATGTTTAATTCCTTAAATAAATTTATTCCTAGTTATTTCATTTTTATGTCATTATAAGGGGAATTTTCTTAATTTGTTTTGCAAATTATTTGTTGCTGGTATATAGAAACACAGCTAATTTCTATGTATTGATCCTTAGTCTTAAACTTTGCTAAATATATTTATTAACTCTAGTAGGGTTTTTGTGATTTTTTGTTTAGGATTTTCTATATATAGGATCATGTCAACTGCAAATAAATAAAGTTGTATTTCTTCCTTTCCAAATTGGATGCCTTTCTTTATCCCCTCTTCTATTTGCTCTGTTTAACTTCCAGCACAGTGTTGAACTTACCAGCATGGGTAAGGGCTTTTCCTCTATTGGGGAAAATACTTTCAGACTTTTTATATTGAATATATTACCTGTAGTTTTTTTTTTTTTTTCTTACAGAAATGAGCTTTAGTCTCAAATGTTGTGTTCTATTATCTGATAAATAGGGTCTAGGGCACTCACTGGGGCTTTGGAAGGTTTGTGAATGGCTCTTAGTAGGCGTTTGATGGATTAGCTAGGTGTTATTTGGGAACTCTGTATGCCGTTCTATACCTGTCCCTGTGCTGCAATTTACTTGTAAACTGGACACTGTTTGGACTCACCATGTCCCCAGAGGATGTGGGTCCTGAGAGCAGGTGACTGCTCATGCCTTATGAGCTACACAACATCATGAAGGGAAGAGATAGGAGTTTGAAGATGAAAAGAAAAGAGTTGTAGTATATATTTGAAGTTTATATTTATCTACTCTAATAACAAGCCTGGTTTGATAATTTCCTCTGTGTACAAACTAAAGATGAACTACTGCAAATATTCATCTCCTTTGTCCTTTGTGTTGTCATTTTCCTTGGATTTCATTTTAGGTGGAATCTCAGGGGATGCAAGGCACCATTTGAAGTTACAAATGACTAATTTTATGCTGAGGCTGTCACCATCTGCAGTTCACAGAAACATGCCAAAGAAATGTGGTAGATATTTCTCTTAGTGATTTACCCCCACTGACCTTCCAAAATATTTAACTAATGTCATAATTAACAGGTGACAGATACAATTATCCTCTAGTAGAGAAATAAAGTCATTTTATATCTTTTTGGATAGTCTGGTTACTTGTCCATAGCAAGTGGAGAAGTAAGCTTCCTAACTAAAAATCAAGTTTGCAAGATACCACCAAAGAAGAATTTCTCCACCAAGAAGGCTATCTCCCTCTTAATATCTTAATATATCTCTTTTCTTTTTCTTTTTTCTTTTTTTATTTTTAAAAATATTTATTTATTTGACAGAGAGAAATCACAAGTAGGCAGAGAGGCAGGCAGAAAGAGAGAGAGGGAGAAGCAGGCTCCCCGCTGAGCAGGGAGCCCCATGAGGGACTCGATCCCAGGATCCTGGGATCATGACCTGAGCCGAAGGCAGAGGCTTTAACCCACTGAGCCACCCAGGCACCCTATATCTCTTTTCTTAATATCTTGATATTTCTTGGTGTTTCATAACATCATCATAACATCATCACCGTTGCCATAATAGTGATGGAAAAAAATTAAGGTTTCCCGTATGTGATAAAGCATTTATCTGACTTTTTTTTTTCCACATAATTCACACACAAAAATTCCTGTAAAGTCAGAGGCAATCCAATTATGCCCATTTTGCAGATGGGCTTTAGAGAAGTTAAGTCATTTGCCCTAGGCCTTGTAACCAGTAATGCTCGAGTGCTATTCCCTGTCTTTCTGGAGAGAGAATCTGATGCTGTAACCATTTTGCCCCATTTTCTCTTATCTAAAACACTCTAATGCCAATTTGTCAATACATGCCACAGTAATAAGTACTTTTTTTTTTTTACTCTGTCCTTGAGAAACAGTAACATTGAGGTGAAAATATTGGGGTTTGGAGCAAATGGTCAAGAAAGAATTCTTTTTTTTTTTTTTTTAAAGATTTTATTTATTTGACAGAGAGAGATCACAAGTGGGCAGAGAGGCAAGCAGAGAGAGAGAGAGGGAGAGAGAGGAGGAAGCAGGCTCCCCACAGAGCAGAGAGCCCAATGTGGGACTCGATCCCAGGACCCTGAGATCATGACCTGAGCTGAAGGCAGAGGCTTAACCGCTGAGCCACCCAGGTGCCCCAAGAAAGAATTCTTGAAGTATCTTCAGTGACTATTAAAACATGGGGACAGGACCCCTGGGCAGAAAGAACTGCACTGGGATTGTGAGGGTGACTCATTATATACTTTCAGGGTGGGAGGGTTAGGGTTACCTTAAGTCTCTAAAGATTGGAAGCAAGGTTTCTGGGAGCTTGAGGGACTAGCTGTTTTTAGGAAAAGTTCATTTATTACTGTCTGGTAAAACCATAGTCACAAGAACCTTAGTGGGCCATATGTTGGGGGGATGATTGCTAACATATATCTTGGGGGGTAGAGATAAAGGAAGTTTCCAAAGGAATTTTTGTATGTTAAAGGAGACTTCAGGATTCTGAAGGGTAGTAATATTAGGCTAAGTCTGCCTTTTGCTCTTAGCAAAATATTAACAGCGAGGCAGTTGAGTTCCTAGAAGAAGGTCACTCTGCCTTCTCAAGAATTTGTCAGTGGGCTATAAATTGTAAGGAAATTTAATTTTTTTCTTTTGCCTTTGTTTCCCACATCACCATCACTTGACATAGGGCTAATCTATCAGTAGACAGAAGAAATTTTCTTGATCAAGAGTAACACTTCATTGTCAAAGTTGAACGGAAATCCAGTGCATTCATACATTCATGGCCAGTATCTCTGCCATCGTGATCAGAATTTATTACAAACTTTCAGTGACTAAATACTTTTAAATTGATTTCTCTTTAGCAACAAGGCTCTGTAATAGGACATTTAAAATATTATTTTATACCTATTATATCTGGATGCTTTTTGTTCTGTATATTTTCCTTACAGCGGTCCTGAAAGGGAGCCAAGGCACTCATCATTCTAGAGGTATAACAAACTCATCACTTTCCCACGGTCACCCTTATGGTTGAGTTAGGATTCCTACAGTATCTTCGGGTGCCAAGACTATGTACTTAATCTCTAAACCACGTGGCCTTTCTGATGCAGCTGATGTTGTTCATCAAAAACCTTGATGTGAAGATTAAGAAGGGGTGAGGGAGTGGCACTGAGAAAGAAAAGGAATGGACAAAGTATCTAGAGGAAGTTTGGGGTTAGGTGTAGGGGTAAACAAAGTGAGCCTTGAAGTGGTAGATATGAGGAGAAGGACTGAAAAGAATATATCTTCCTGTTTTTTTCTAATGTTGGATTTGGGTATGACTGCAGAGAAGGAAAATAACAACATGATACAGTACCGCTTGTTCTAGACACTTCTCTGTTGATTCTTCTTCTCCCCATTAAATAGCTTACGTTAGAATTGATATTCATTGGAGCTGGTGTCACCTAGTATAGCCAAGTTCTTGAGCTGAAGAAAGGAAGGGAAGGGAAAGGAAGGGAAGGGAACCGGAAGGGAAGTGCTATTTTAAATAAGGATGTGCACAAACTATTGTAACTATTTTTTTTACACAAACCATTAAAAAAAGAGATAACAATGATTGTTTCTGGGAGCTGAATTTGGGGAAGTTGAGGCATTGGTGCAAGACACAGTGAATTATCTTCATTTTATTGATAAACATTAGTATAATTTATTGCTTTTAACTGTGATTTTCACTATATGCCTGGCATCTATTATGAAATTTTAAAAAAGTCTATGAGCAGTGAAACATATTATCTATGTTTCACTGCTCATAGACTTTTTTCATAGTCAAAAGGAAAAGAAAGGATCTCTGCTTTTTGCCTTTCTGAGATGAAGCTGGGAGAGTAGAATAACTCGAGGATAGTGTATATGACATATCTTGAGTGATGTCCCAGCAAGTGCTGGTCACACTGAGGTTTACCACCAGGAAAGGGTTCGTCCTTGGTACATGGTAGCTACTTGATAAATGACTACTGAACTGATCATAATTAACTCTGTGTAGCAACATGTCAGAGCTAGGCCAGTTCCCTCAGTCACCCAACCTTTTCAGGGCATGATTGCCCCACTTGAGTAAAAAGGGGCACTCTCAGCATCAGAAGCCATTTCACATTCAAGGGACTAAATAAAGCTTAGTTAAAATGAGAAATATACTCTAAGAAAAATATCTGAAAACAAATAGAGATGATATTATGGTTCATCTGTGTGCTTGTTTTTTTGCCAATATTTATCATAGAAACACAGGGCTGAGGCATTTGTCTTGTAAGTTTTAGAGTCAGTCAGTCAGTCCAATGTTATTAGAATAGAGAAGAAAGCAGTGCTGGTTTTTAAAAATGTGGATGTTGATATTTAAACGGCAAATTAAAGTAGCCTAACTGATCTTGCTTTGTCTTTTTCATCCAAACTGTATGTTTCCATCTATAAAAAATCAAAATCAAATCAAATCAAGCCACCAAACAAAGAATGGTACCAGGCAGATAGCCAGTTTGGGGCTAAATAAAATAAAAGTTGCTATGAAGTTGTGGAATCTTTTTTCAGGGGAGCAGGGAGCAGGTGTGGTGTTAGCAAGAAGTGGGTGATTCTTCTGTGACGTTCATATGGTAGAAGAGGCACCCCTTCTGGGTGGAGCATCTGTACATAATTCTGACTCACAACAAGTAACTGCCATGATACAGGTACACACCGTGTTTCAATAAATCCTCTGATTCGGAGCATGATATTGCCATGCAGACAGTAAGTGCCACAAATATTGCTGAGAAGACAGAGAGGAAAAAATGAAGCGTGCATTCCGGAAATGGAGACAGACCTGGTCAGGAAATAGCTGGACACATCCATGAGTAGGAACTCGGGAGCACAGCAGCGACTCCATCAGAAACACCGCAGTGGATTCCTACAGAGTCACATTTGGATGCCCATCATTTATTTTCTGAAATAAGGTGGGGGAAGGAATTGTGGAAGCAGCACCTTGTTACTGATGATCTCTACTCTAATAACTATATTTATTTTCCCAGTAAGCTTCGTAAGTGGCTGCGCTGATAACCTTTCTATAAATGTGGAGTGGGAGCCTCAAGCAAATGAAATAACGGATACAGAGCTAGTATGTGACACAGCAATAATTTCAGCATACTTTCTTTTACTATAGCTTGTATATTATTCCTTGCACAAAGCTAGGAATAGAGAGAAACAAGGTGGACATCTGTGTGTATTTGCATGAATCTTTGTTCATGTTCAGCCCCTCATGTCTCACCCCTCACTCTGTTTCTCTATCTTTCTCTTTATCATCGTATCTATCACAGTTCAGAAATCTGTCCAGACAGATTTTTCCACTTTTCTACTATTAGGGAGGCTCTCCTAGGTCAAATATAGAGAGTATCTTGGATTATTCTTGGATTATTCAAAATGATTACTTACGATAAGCCTTATCTTGAAAAAAACATCTGTCCTGCTGAGGCACTTTTAATTTCTTTCTAGAGCAATTGAACAATAATTTTACATTATCTTATGCTGCCCAGGAATCTAGAAGCCTGTATTAAGAATAACTGGAGCAAATTAAGGGCATCCAAGAAGAGTGTGTGGTCTCTGAGAGGAAGCAGGAGTTGTACCATCTGGAGGCAGAGAGGAGCAGCTTTTACTCCAGCACTAAGTTTTAAAGTTACATTGCTTCTCACATCCCTTAAGAAGGGGCCGCTTTGGAGACACAAATGCCATGTCCCAGTGGACCCCATGGATCCTTCTGTGACTGACCATCTGATGAAGTAGTTGGCTCATCTAGAGGCCATACCATATGAAAGTTTGTGGTTCAGGCACTGCAGGAATCTCCAAGAAGTTCGCAAGATTGCTCTGTGAGAGACACCAGGTCTGATGAAAGGAATGAGAGTTGGGTCTCCCATGTCTTATTCCTCCGGAGAGCATACTTAATGCAGAACGGCAGGAGACTATGTCTCTTACTGACTGACTGGACTACTCTGTCACTCTCCGTCTCACACACACACATGCATATACCAGTAGACTTTCCTCCTTCCCTAGTAGACATAGTTGCAAGGTGCCATTAGATGTTAAGCTACCACTGTACGCATAATGGTTAAGAGTCTTACTGCCTATTTTCTTTCTTTCTTTCTTTCTTTCTTTCTTTCTTTCTTTCTTTCTTTCTTTCTTTCTTTCTTTCTTTCTTTTCAGGCTCCAGGATTTCATTTTCATGTTAGGTACACAACTTTAACTCTGTAAGCCTCAATTTCCTCATTTGTAAAATGGGGATTATAACATTCTTAATATCATTGAGTTATTATTGAAGAGGGACAACAAATAGAGATTGCTTAGCACAGTGCCCACCATTTGCTAATTTCCTCAATGGAAATTCACTGCTCGTGTTATCTGGCTACATGTGTCTGGCAGACCCTCTGATACCCACTGAGGTCTCTTCTCCAGAAGCTTCTTCCTTTCTCACGTCTCTTTAAGCAGTGTGTTCCAGTGATTTCCCATTCCCGGCAAGACCCAGAATGTAACCCTGGTGATCTGAGCAAGGATGCTCTTTCCTTTAGCTCGGGCCTTGCTGCTGCTGTAGCGCTTCACTGACGTCTGCTTTCCTGTGTAGAGAACCTAATTTTAGGTAAATATTTAGTGATCTGTCCAGGTTTGATGAATGCTATGTGGGCTTATTCCTCCCTGAAATGGCAAGATGTAGGAAAAATGAAGCAACAGCTTAGAGAAGTGAGTGGAATAAGGGTGGCCGGGAGGAATTTCATCTTGCCAGATGATCCTCTCTCTCCTTTTTAATCTTTTTCTTTTAGGTAAATACACCCAGTCTTTATCCCTCTTGTCTGTTGCCTTTCTTGGTTCTTGTGAAACGCTCAGAGGGAATCTTAGGGCAGATAGCAAAACCTCAGGAAACTCAGCTGGGTGGGCTGCAGCATTTGTGACACCACACTATGCACCACCAACAAAACAAGACAAAAAAATATCAGTAAAAATTGTTGCCTTGAAAATAAGAGATTGGGAGACAGATATTTGAAAAATGACTATACTAAATGTACGAGCAGCAAATTAAAATACAGATAAATCATAAAATAACAGGGGAGCACACACACATGTCAATGGCTGAGAAACAGGTTTTGTTTCTCAGGGGACGGTACCATCCATCTCAGTGTACTGAGCAGAAGTTAAATACTGAAAGATTCATGAAGGGGAATGAAAGCAGGGAAGCAGAGTCATAACACAGGGATCTCGTTTGATGTGTACTATTCTGACAGGATAGAGCAGGGGAAGAGAGTGAAACCAAGAGCCAATCTCCATGTTCATTTATTTTTCTTTCTTTTCTGACCATGTTTATATGCTTTTTGCTTATGCAATAGGGATGGCCATACACACACACACACACACACATGTACATATATATATACATAAACATACACATATACATATATATATGCATATATATACACATATACATACATACATACATACATACATATACACACATACATATATATATTTCCAGAAGTAAATCTTCTCTATATTTCTTTCTATATTTCTGGAATTTATTTCTGGAGTTTTATTTTTTTGTAGGAATATTTAGATACAATATGTATGTGCAGAGCAATGGGGGTCCTACTGGTGGTGGACTCAATGAAGGATGGAGTAGTGTGGTCTCCAGGCTAATGGTTTATTTAATGCCTGACACATCCTCACTGCCTGATGGCTCTTAGTGCTTGCATGGAAGCCGGAGTCTGGTTAGTCTGCAGGACACTTGAATGGAACTGGCTCAGTGGTACAGAAAGGAGGTATAACATTTCACTCTTAGAAGATGTGCAAATGATGACATTGAGGAAAACTCAGTGGAGATTGAGCATGAGTGGTATTGGGGATTGAGAATCTTTGTTTACCAAGATCTTTGTGACCCTCCAAACTTGGCCTACTGCTATGACTCAACTAAGATACTTATTTTCCTTTAATATATATATATATATATGTATATATATGTGTGTGTGTGTGTGTGTGTGTGTGTGTATAGAAAGAGGGAGAGAGAGAATGTTTCCAGGTGATAGAGACTATATAGCAGATAATGAATGCACATAAAATAAGCCATCCAACAGTATTTTTGGAGGTTTTCTTCTGAAGATATATGAAGAAAGGGATTACTTGTGATTGGTTGTATAGGTTGCCTGAAATGCTAAAAATGTTACTTGAACACTTAAAGATACAGAAGAAAGGCAAGATTTTCTCTACAAGATGTACTTTGTTTTATAATCTAGAGTTGGAAAATCTCATTTATTTGTAAAAATTTTGACTCGAGGACAGTTCATTACTAAGCTAAGATTCACAAAATGTCTTTGATAAAGATATGGCTAAGATCTATATGCAAGGAGAACACTTGGTAATTATATCATTTAAGGGAGAGAGAAACATTCTGCAAATTAATAAACTGGAAGTCATTTGGGTAATGTGAAATAAAACTCACTTTTTTTTAATATTTAGGTTTAAAAGCAGAAATGTAATCAGAGTTCACAAAATACATGAAATAAAAACAAAAATTTAAAAAAACTCAACATTTTAATTTACTAATGGACACTAATGACTTTTAATAAGACTAGCCTTTCTACTGATAATATATGATTAACCTCGACCAACAAAATTGTGACTAATGTATTTGATCATTATTCTTTTTTGCCCTAGACATTAGGTCATCATTGGTCTGGATGTGACACACATACTTCAAGCTTTTATCATTGGTCTCTGTCTTTTGAGGATGATACTGTTGAGGAAGATTATCATCTATGTGTGCAATTGTAGCTGCAAAGTCAGGTAGGTCGTCAACTGTTCTTTCCCTATTATTGAGTACCTCCCTTCAATCTTGGGTAAACATTTCTGCTTTGGAGTTTGTTGTTGTTCATAGTTGGTTCAATTCGACTGTCCTAAACCTCCTACTTTTATGTTACAGAGGTTTGGTTATTATTGTTCTTTACACCATTTTTCAGATATGGAATGATACTGACATATGAGCCTCAGAATTTCTTCTTCTGGTCTGCTGCCCACACCATGGTACTTTGTTCTAGATGCAGTGAGAATTGCAATTACAGTACACATGCTGCTGTACATCATGTAACTCACAAGTTCCGTCTTTATGCTGACTGCAAACAAACTCAAAGTTCATTTCCCACTAGTGTTTAACACTTCATGGCAGTCCTTTCTGGAATGAGATGGTGGTAGTAACTAAACAATTTGGTAAGATTTGTGGTACCATGAACTTTGTAGCCTTCATGTTTCATGGCCATTAAGTCTTTGTGTCCTTCATTTTTTCTGGCCATCACTGAGCTCTTTAATGATATTTCGTTTCCTATCCCAATAAACAAATGAGGGTGATTACAGCTGCTGTAATTTGTCTAGTTTGGAAATTTATTCTATTTTAAGTTTGCAGTTTGATCATGGGGCTATATTGTGGTTTTTGACCTACTTAGGTGCTAGGCTATTTAGGAAAATCACAAGATGGCTGATGATTCTTACTTGTCGTTGTAGGTCCAGTAATCTGTTTTCTATTTTGTCTCCTCTCCACCATTTTGAACTATGATAACCTTCCATCATTGTCTTTTACCTTAAGAGTAGCTCAAGTTTATTTTCCTGTAAAAACTCTGCATCCTGGCATTCCTATTGGGTTTTCTCTCAGTAACTCAGCCAGGAAGAGATCTATGGTGAGAGGGAGTCCTGAAGGGTGCCATGTGCTAAAGCAACTAAATTTTCTTATTGATCTATAATTCTGGCTACAGAAATGCATCAGATTTGGGAACATATCCCAAGAGTATCTGATGATTTTACCCATAGTTGGTAGTGGCTACTGTTTTCTAAAAAGAGACTTTACAAGTAATTATACATGTCATTTTGGAGGTACCTAAATGCTGGTCAATATTTGGTATGTGCATGTAGTCTCATCTATGGTGAAACCCAGAATTATCAAAGATTGGCCCATTGGGCTATAGGAAATGTTACCACAAACTCATATTTTATTGGAAAATATGAAATCCACAGGTCTGGAGACAACTTATTTTCAACTAGAGGAGACCAAATGCATATACAGCTATAAGAGAACATAGCAGTTTTCAAGAACAGTTTGTTTTCTTTAATGTGTTTAATTAAAGTTTACCCAAGAACTGCTTGGGATAGCCTTCTCAATCTGATATTTCTGGGACAGGAGGGGACTGTTAAGGAAACTTTAATTTCTTCATGTGTTAGTAATTTCTCCCTACATATTCTATCACTGTTTTCATTCTTCTCCACATTTGCTTGGTTCTGACCCACTTTTATGTCACTTAACAAGGTATTTATAGCCCTTCCTCATTCCTGCGTTGAATTATAGACAGTTACTTCTTTAGCTTAAATAACATTTCGAAAAGACATCTCTATTTGGTATTTCTAAGGCCTGTTACTGACTTATAGCTGAAGGTCCTGCGGGTTAATCTGACTCAGTTTGTCCCATCTGAGCACCACTTCTCCCCCTCAGGGAATAAACAGCATCTGGGGGTTCATGGTCATCCAATCCAGAGGCCCCTCTTTTAGTCTCTTCCTTTTTCTCAACTCCCATTTCTAGGTGGTCACCAATTCATGTTGATTTTACATTTTTTTAAATCATTTCTTATTTATTTTAGAGGGGAAGAAAGACCAAGGGAGAGGGAGAGAGAATACTCAAGCAGACTTTCTTCTGAACACAGAGCTTAATACAGGGCTCAGTCTCAGGACCCTGAGATCATGTCTTGAGCCGAAATCGAGAGTCCAATGTTTAATCCACTGAGCCACCCAGGCACCCCTTGATTTTACATTTTTTTGACAATACATAGCTCTCTAAGGGCATTTCTACCCTTGTTACTCCTTGTCTGAATTACCAGAACGGCCCATTAGTTTGGCTTTCTGCCTGTAGTCCTTTTTTCAATTCACTGTTCATACTATTTTCTGTGTCAGAATGTCAAATTTGTGTCACAGGTCAAATATGATCATGTGTATCCTTTGTGTAAACCTAGTGGCTCACTTCAGTGCTCCTTGAATATGATGATGAAGTTCAACTCCTTACCATGCTACGTAGGATTCTTCACAATCCAGTTCTTGTTTCCTTTGGGGCCTTATAGTCTACCCTTCCTACCGTGCATACTTTACTTTAACATGATGTTCCCCTTGTGTTTCCCTTAAAGCATCACATTTTCTCTCTGGGCCTTTGCACACATTGTTCTCTCTGCCTGGAATGCCTTTTTTTCTACTCTGTCTTGTCCTAAGTGAGTCTCAAGTATCACATTTTGTAGGAAATGTTTCCTTTCTGTACTCACTTTTGCTCCAGATGTGCAACTATCTTTCTTTTATGGCTTTATTTTATATTTTATTTTGTTTTTTTAAAGATTTTATTTATTTGACAGAGAGATCACAAGTAGGCAGAGAGGCAGGCAGAGAGAGGAGGAAGCTGGTTCCCCGCTGAGCAGAGAGCCCAATGTGGGGCTCAATCCCAGGACCCTGAGATCATGACCTGAGCCGAAGGCAGAGGCTTAACCCACTGAGAACCCAGGCACCCTTATTTTTTTAAATTTTTAAATTTTTTTATTAACATATAATGTATTATTAGCCCTAGGGATTCAGGTCTGTGAATCACCAGGTTTACACACTTCACAGCACTCACCATAGCACATACCCTCCCCAATGTCCATAACCCCAACCACCCTCTCCCTACCCCCCTCCCCCCGGCAGCCGTCAGTTTGTTTTGTGAGATTAAGAGTCTCGTATGGTTTGTCTCCCTCCCGATCCCATCTTGTTTCATTTATTCTTTTCCTACCCCCCAAGCCCCCCATGTTGCATCTCCACTTCCTCATACCAGGGAGATCATGTGATAGTTGTCTTTCTCCGATTGACTTATTTCAGGCGCCCCTATTTTATATTTTATATCCCATTGTTTGTTAACCATATATGCTCTTGGTGCAGGACTGTGAACTCATGTGTTGGCTTCTATCTCTTCTCAGGGAGTAGTTTATTGTCTCAATGCCTGTTTTGCTCTCAATATGTGTTTCTTAAGTGAGTAATTTAAAGAAAAGTGAATTGCAAATTCTCTTTTGAACGAGTTTTATTAATTTGAAAAAGAAATCTTAGTGGTTTTATTAACTATATGGTAAAGCTGGTTTATAGAATAACTTTCTTCCAGAATGTTGTGGATTCAGAGTTTATATTCTCTCGCTTTGGTGCGATAGACATTAAAGGAAACAAGGGTTGTCTTAGAGAAGAATCAGAGTGTTCTAACTATAGGTTCATAGATTGTTGTTGCTTGTTTGTTTTTTGGACTCACACCTGTGTGTCACTCTCCCATCAGCAAAATAAGTATCATAATTCCACAGGATGGTGGTATAGTCGCACGAACAGGAGTCAAGTATGTCTGTGATGTATCCTTTTCCACTAGCACTGTTTTTGGTGTCCTATCAGAGACATTTGTCAGAATATGAGAAGAAACAACTGGATTTTCCCAAGCACCTGGGCATGAGAGCAGCTGGCTAAGACACGCTGGGAAAGGTGGTTGCTTAGTTGGTAATACTCCCGTTATTGTCCTAAGAGGTCACCTGCTCTACCAATCTGAATCAGCACCTTTTAAAATACATTTCCCTCAGAAGCAGATTATTCATCAACACGTTGGCTGTAACTATGGTTGGTTTTAATTTTTTCCGAAGTCATAACTCCTTTGATCTGGTGAGACATGGAGTGATGCTGAGAGAAAGTGATAAGATTAGGATAAGTTTAATGTTGGTGGTTTAAGAAAATGGATGGAGCGATAAATTTTGGGGGAAGAAATCAGGAGTTCCATTTTGGATGTAAGTGAGAGTTGCCTAAGCATATAGAAGGGGAAATGTAGATTAGGTCGCTAAATATATTGATTTGGAACTAAAAGGAAAAGCCTAATGAGGGATGCACAGTTATTATGAGATTAGATGATATTACTTAAGGGGAGTGAATAGACAGAGAAAATAAAAGATCCAGGTCAGATAGAGGAAGCAGAACCAGCGAAGGAGAACTGAGAGGTACCTGATGAGGTGGGAAGAAACTATTAAAATTAAGTCAGTGTCTGTACTGATCCTAAAGACATTACAAGGAAATTCTAGTAAAGATGATATTATTGTATATTATTTAATATTTTATATTAATGCATAGAAAGTTAATCGAGTTTATTTCCTGAACTCTAGAACTGTTAATAAAGGCCCACATGGTAATCAAGTATTTTTGACCAGCCCAAAAAATATCTACCCTAAAAAATTTTTAGAAATCCTACAGAAATTCAGGTATTGAAACTCTGGACTTTCAAAGAGAATATAGAATCAGTTTAATGATCTAGAAGTTTATCAATTTCATTTAATTGGTAAAAATAAAACATCAATCTCAATAGTTATTTTCAGAAAAAAATCAGACAAGATATGATGTCTGTGTAAAATAGAGGCAAATGCTGAGTACAATCACTTGGCTTTTTTTCTGAGATGAGCCACTGTGGAAGATACATCTTCTGATCTTCTGGTTCAATCATTTATTATTCAGTGTTTCTATCTGCTCAGCATGAATCAGCACAGGATACAGCAATAAACAAGATGAGTTGGGCGCCTCCTCCCCTCCTCCTACAGCTTATATCAGGTTAGGGGTGACTTTAAGGTGGATGATATTCAGACTATAAAGTTTAAAAATTAATGAATACATTAATTTCAGATCATGAAAGAATGCTGTGAGGTGAACACAAAAAAAGGGATATGAGCGAGTGCTGTGTTTACTCCTCTAGATTGGGTGGACGAGGAGGACCTTGCTGAGGAGGTGACAAGATATCTGTGCTTTGGTTTCAGGATGATCCCAATCTGGCCTTCATCCTTAGACCCTACCACGGGGCTGAGAGTTAGCAATATGAGGTTGGAGGGGAGCCTCAGAGATATAGTAGTATGAACCTAACATTCATCAAGCGTTAATTTAAGAAGCTGAAACTGAAATGCTTTTGTCTTAGTCTGTATTTATATATTCTCATTAAAAAATGGTTATATCAAAGTAATCCAAGTAAAGAAACAAGACGGTGTTTGGAGTACCAACTGGATAAATGGATAGAGAGGCCCTTGGGGTCTCGATGGTCAAAGTCAGAGACTCACACTCTGAAATAAAAAGAAATGAAAGTAAAAGAAATACAAAGAAAATAAAAAAAAAGATTGCCATCACTATAAAAGTGTTCGCTGCCCTCTGAAAGTGTTGGAAGTGGATTATGTAGATTGCCGTGCATTGGTGGAAAGAGGATAACAAACAACTAGTTGTGTTCTTTGACTTTTTCCCAAACAAGCAACAGGTTGCAGCCACAGTCATCTGAGCTGCAGCCAACACGGAGAGGAAAGAGTGTAGTCTGACCTGGAGCTCAGAAGGGTCTCAAAATGTTGCATGGTGCCTCACAGAGTATATTGCAGCCCTAGGTCTCAGGAAATAATCCAGGAAGAGGAATAAAGCATAAATTGCTGTGGGATAGGTAATCTTGAATGACTGCATGTAACCTTTACATTCAAAGCTCAGTGCTTGACATCATCTTACACTGTTTTTCATACGTGCAAATCTCATCATATTATTGTACTTAACATATATTTAGATATCCTAGATAGTGATAGAAAAGGGAAATATAGCAACCAGATATATCCAGTATCCCTAACTTAGTGAATTCAGATAAATAACGCTAATGGAATAGCTACACATGGCTGGCCTTACAACCAGCCGTATGTTCCTTGATGGCAGGGACTGTGTCACTTAGTTCTGTATGTCAGTAAATCTCTAGTACAATGTTGATGGTTAGGATTTAAAGTGGAAAACAGAGAGCTATTTGGATAGAAGGAGTTCCACCTATTAAAAAAAAAAAAAAGAAAGTAGATGCAAGGAAGGATGACACCTTGAAGGCAAGAGCTGTGTTAGTATTTAATTTGCTGTATCTTCATAACATGGTGCACTGTAAATGCTTGGAATAAACTGAATGAATGGATTAGGGAGTTTTAACTTGCAAAGCTATGATTATTGTCTTCTAATGCCTGGTGCATTTGTCTGCGGGATATAAATTAGACTTGTTGTATGTATTGCCAGGGGCTTAATCCACAGCAGTGAGTGGGATTTACATACGAGTATTCAGTTAAAAATAAGGAGTGCTATAGTGTCACTTCGATTTAGTTGTATCTTTCACTAAATTCGTAGCTTCTGTGAGAGATTTCTTGTCCACTGTTGTGCTCCTAGCCCCTAGCACAGTGCCAGATAATGGAAATGTAATACCTTTTTGAATAAATGCATAAATGATGGGCAGAGCTTTTTGTGCTAAAGTAGAGAGCTTCCCATTATTGGAGGTGTTGCACATTGCCTCAGTACCTACCCATTATGAGCCTTTATAGCCGAGTTTCAGAAAAGACAGTAAACTGGGTAATATAAAATGACTATTCTAATCATGGAACCTATGCTAGTGTTCTCCAAAAACACAAAACCAGTAGGAGATATTATACATATCATTTCATGTATACACACACACGCCTGTGTGTGTGTGTGTGTGTGTGTGTGTATAGCATTTACTCTAGGAATTGGCTCATGTGGTTATGGAGGCTAAAAAGACCCATAATCTGCCATTTGTAAATTGGAGGACTAGGAAATCTGGTGTTGTAGGTCATTCTGAGTCCAAAGGCCTGAGAACCAGGAACTTCAGATGTTTATGGGCAGAAGAGAGGAGAGAATTCACCCTCCCCTGGCACTTTTGTTCTCTTTGGGCCCTCAGTACACTTGCTGAGGGAGGAACTTTACTCAGTCCACTGTTGAAATGCTAATCTCTTCTGGAAATACCATCATAGACACACCCAGAAATAATGTTTTACCAGCTGTCTGGGCATCCTTTAGCCCAGTCAAGTTAGGATATAATTAACTATCACAGAATCTTAAAAGGAATCTTCCCAAGATTCACTTAAATTCTCTTAAATTGGAGCGTGTGTTTTACTTATACGTAATAGCCCCTCTAAGTAACTTTTAGAGAGATGTTCTTCCCCTAACTATGAAGCAGTTTATGAGGAAGAAGCCATACACAATTCTCTGGTCTTTAGTGAGAAAAGAGAGCTGGGTGTTCCCTCCTGGAACTATGGGGAAAACATATTATGTCTTGAAGAAATCCAGTGGCTCTCCCTTTTTCTCCCATAGTTCTCCCAGTTCCTTGGATTTCAGAAACCATGTGTTTCCCAGGCCACCATTATATGGGTCCCCCTCATCCTAGGAGGGTAACAAAATAAAACTTTGTTCCTAAATGTTGGCTGATTATGGAGCTTCTGCAGGGAATTCAAGCCAGACCATAATCCCTAGAACTCGTGCTGTCATATTTCTTAAGTGTTGTCCTTAAGAGCCATCTATTGCCTTGATGTATTTTTGTGCATGTGTATATGAGTGTGTGTGTGTGTGTGTGTGCGCGCGCGCACGTGCACGCGCCTACATGCTGCTTCTCACGGACAGAGCAGCAGAGCCATGAGAGCAATTATGGTAATGTCTACTATTTGCTAGAGCCTTCTTTTTTTTAAGGACAAAATCATATTAACTGGAATTTCTTTTTCTGGTGAAAATATTCTGCTATTAGAGTTCAGTACTGAAGCAGCATAATATTGCTTGTTTCCTTAGAAAAGCTGCTCTGCTCTTTAAATAGCACCTTGCTGAGGTTTTTAAATCAGCCTGGAATGATGAGGTGCCATTTCAATGTTTACCTGTTCACACTATCTTCCGTCTCTAAGCTGTTGGACACAAATGCATATTTACTGTTTTCATTTATCCTTAATTTAAAATTTTTCTTGGCTATTGGGACAAATTGGAATAACAATTTTCAGTCAACAGTGAGCACAGAATACTAAGATACCTTCAAAAAGAGAAATACATAGAGCATGGCATTGGTAAAATTTTGTCTTTTGCCCCAAAGAAACTTCGTGACTAAATTTCACAAGATCTCAGAAGGGAAAAGAGAAAGGGAAAAGAAATAATACTAGCTAATGTATATGTAGCACTTTATATCATTCAGCCTTTACCTTTTGAAGATTTATCACAATAGGTTTAAATTATTATTATTTGGCAGGAGGGGAAACTGAGGAACAGTGTAGCCAAGTGACTTACATAAGGCCACAGGATGAATTAGTTTTCAGGCCTAGAGCAGTGGCTCCTAAGGCTCTGATATTTTGGCTTAAGGAAATTGGCTTAAGGAAGCTTTCTGTGGAAGCTGTAGTAGGGGGGAAGCTCCCCTTCTAAGTTCCTTGGATGGTTTAATAAATTGATATAAGATGGATTAACAGGAGAAAGACAAATTTTAATTGTGAACATACAGGAGCTCATAGAAATATGAGGCTTCCCAAAGTGACCAAAGCAGACAGCTTTTATACCTTTTAAATAAAGAAACAATTATTTGTGAAGAATTATTAAGGAGTTTGGGTTTGAGGTAGCAAATAAGTGAAGAAGTAACGAAGTTTGCTTATACAGACCTCTCAACCCTGGATTTCCCATTTGCATTAAGGATGTTTTCTACCCCCCAGGTGCAAGGATGGTAGTCTTCACATGGGGAATTTATTTCCTGCTTTCAAAAGCACAGAGGAAGGTCAGCATGTCTTCCTTGCACCAGCTATTTCTTAAGTAACTCTAATTCAAAAGAATCAGTATGTGAAAGTGGCCTGTTTTGGGGGGGGCACCCTAAACCTCATCAATGGGGATCTTCTCTCATGGGTCAGAGCTTATGTGTGTGAATGTGAGTGTGTGTGAGAGTGAGTGAGTGTGAGCGTATGAGCATGTGTGTAAATGTACGTGAGAATGAGAAGGGGTTACCTGAAATTAGATAAATTTTTGTAGTTGACTTCAGATGATTTCTAGGCCCCTCGAATCCATCTGTGGACTCTTGATGAGAGCTCTTCCTCACTGGAGGGTCACTTCCCAGTCTCCTGATGATCAGGTTGATAACAGATTACTAAAAGGTCTAGTGAGGGGGGCAGTATTGAAAATCAGGGAGAGTGTATAGTTTCTGAAAGCCATTGAAAAATAAATTGCAACCAGCATCCTATGAATAACTGGCGCAGTTATGCTCTTCTTCTCCAACATCAGTAACGTAAGTCTGGGATGAGAACTAAAACCTTCCATAGGCTGGTATCCTCGGGGTGGGGTTCCGGGATACAGGTTGGTGGACCCACTTATGAAGTTGGTGATGCCTGGACAGAATCTGTTCTTGCAAATGCATATTTACCTTGTAATCTTTCCTTTAAAATATCATTCAGGACTGTGAATGGTACTGGCCTAGTGTCTAAATGATTGCCACGTGATCACAGGTGTATTAGGAAGACTCTGCCTGTTACTTACATGGATCTCTACCTACTCTTTCTCGCCTGAGTGAAGGATAGGATGTTTTTGTTGGAAAAATAAAATCATACAAAAAGAGACAAGAAGAAAATAAAGGGAAATTTATCTAAGGAAATTCAGACAATTTTATATTTGTTGTTTTACTTTATTCTACTTGGTTCAAATTTTCTACAATAGACTTATATGACTTTTAATATTAAAAAACAAATATGAAAATGGAAGAGCCATATATTAATCTGTTATTTTACTTTGCCTTTCTGCAGCATCCAAGTTTTGCTCTTTGTATTATTCTACAGATGTTATAATAATATTATATTACATTATATTATGTCTTTCTCAAGTTTTTTCCAATATGGGCTTTATCCACTTCAATTAGATTACAGACTCCTTGAGGACAAGGACCATAGAAAAATTCTTGGCATGTCATCTCATGTTTTCTCCTTGTGTTTAGTTTTTGTTTTAACACTGTAAAACTATTATGTATCAATTAAAAAATGCAAATGCCTCATTTAAATATCTTGGCCAAAAAGAAGTATTTGCATATTTGCACAAACAGCTTATTCTCTAACTTTGGACTCTTTTCAGAGGGTAGACTCTCCTGATTAACATTACAGAGTCTGTCTTTGGACCCTTTGATAGCTTGTATTCATATTTCCTAATGGTTTCCCTATTGCACAATAAACTCAACACAAATACAGGAGTGCCAGCTGAATTGTTCTAGTCATTGGTCATCTGCATTAAAAAAAAATATGGCCAGTTTGATAAAATAGTACCTCATGATTATTTTGATTAACACTTTTTGAAGGTTAGACACTTTTCTATATACTTAATTTCCCAGTGCATTTTCTCATGTGAATATTTTTTTTCAAGTCTGATGGCTATTTAGTTTGGCCTTGGGTATTCATCTGCTTCTGCTAGTTTTTATAGGAAAACATTTTGGCCCTTCAATGTGCTTCCTAGAGCTTCTTATGTTAGTCTTTGCTCAATTAGATAAAATGGGATTTTAAATTTTACTTAGCAAAATCTATGCAGGGTCCTCTCGTGCTTTCATACTTAGTTCATGTTGATTCTTAGACTCTTCAAGGACAAGTCTGTGTTTACTCTAGATTTTAAAATGGAAAGCACGAGTTATAGTCAAGAAATAAAATAAAACTTTAATTGTCTGGAATAAATGGCAAGTGTTTAGGTTATGGAAGTGATTCATATGTGCTTCACGTTTCCCAGGACCACAAAATATCCTTTTTTCTCCCACTCTAGTTGAAGTCAAGCCAATCAAGATTTTACAGAAAATATGTGTATTTCTATAGTGCTTTTTAAAAGGAAGGAAATCGGGGCGCCTGGGTGGCTCAGTGGGTTAAAGCCTCTGCCTTCGGCTCAGGTCATGATCCCAGGGTCCTGGGATCGAGCCCCACATCAGGCTCTCTGCTCGGCAGGGAGCCTGCTTCCTCCTGTCTCTCTCTGCCTGTCTCGCTGCCTACCTGTGATCTCTATCTGTCAAATAAATAAATAAAAAAAAATCTTAAAAAAAAATAAATAGAAGGAAGGAAATCTATTGAGCATTGACTCTTTGTCAGACATAATCCTAAAAGCTTGTATTGCTATAGCAGTCCTCTAAAGTTAGTCTTATTATTTCCATTTTATAGATGAGATAAGTGAGCCCTGAAATACTTAGATAACTTATATAAACACACACAATTAGTAAAGAGAGCCGGGATTGAATTCCAGATATTCTGACTTCAAAGTCTAGTATTACACACTTTGCAAAATTACTTTCTGGATGCCTCCAGATATCATGTGTTCTCCCTATTTTCTCACATCATTCATTTAAATCACCTGCCTGGTGGTTGTAAGAATTAAGTTCCAAAACGTGCTGTAGCTTTTCCTCCCTGGGATTGCAAAGAACAGAGTAGATGTTTGGGGTATAGCCCTATTCACTGGCAGGGGACTGACTGGATGATGTTTTTCTCCATTTATTTCTAAAAAAGCAGTTTGTCCTTAGCTTGGAGGAGATGAGTTTCCCAGTTTTGCAGACTCAAAGATGAAAGCACCAAGAATAGTGACTTTCCCAAAGTGGTGACAAGATGCACGAAGCAGCCACTGGAATGTTTAAGGACCTGTGAGTGTACATCAAACTGATGGAAAAAGAGGACTAAAAATCAGAATCAAAACAGTCTTTGGGGTCTTCTTGTGCAGCAATTTGAATGTTACTTTCACTGAGGGGTCCTGTGGCTGTTTTGTACCTTTTGTCAATAAGTTGGGAAATTTATCAAAGTTCCTGTTATGTAACAAAAAGAAAAAAAAACTTTTTATTTTTTAAAGTCCCTTCTTTCTTTCTTTCTTTTTTTTTTTTTAGGTTTTTTTTTATTTTATTTTATTTTTATAAACATATATTTTTATCCCCAGGGGTACAGGTCTGTGAATCGCCAGGTTTACACACTTCACAGCACTCACCATAGCACATACCCTCCCCAATGTCCATAACCTCACCCCCCCTCCCAACCCCCCCCCCCCCCATCAATCCTCAGTTTGTTTTGTGAGATTGAGAGTCACTTATGGTTTGTCTCCCTCCCAATCCCATCTTGTTTCATTTACTCTTCTCCTACCCCCTTAACCCCCCATGTTGCATCTCCTCTCCCTCATATCAGGGAGATCATATGATAGTTGTCTTTCTCTGATTGACTTATTTCGCTAAGCATGATACCCTCTAGTTCCATCCACATCATCGCAAATGGCAAGATTTCATTTCTTTTGATGGCTGCATAGTATTCCATTGTGTATATATACCACATCTTCTTTATCCATTCGTCTGTTGGTGGACATCTAGGTTCTTTCCATAGTTTGGCTATTGTAGATTTTGCTGCTATAAACATTCGGATGCACGTGCCCCTTCAGATCACTACGTTTGTATCTTTAGGGTAAATACCCAGCAGTGCAATTGCTGGGTCATAGGGTAGTTCTATTTTCAACATTTTGAGGAACCTCCATGCTGTTTTCCAGAGTGGTTGCACCAGCTTGCATTCCCACCAACAGTGTAGGAATCCTCGCATCCTCGCCAGCATCTGTCATTTCCCGACTTGTTAATTTTAGCCATTCTGACTGGTGTGAGGTGATATCTCATTGTGGTTTTGATTTGTATTTCCCTGATGCTGAGTGATATGGAGCACTTTTTCTTGTGTCTGTTGGCCATCTGGAGGTCTACTTTGCAGAAATGTCTGTTCATGTCTTCTGCCCATTTCTTGATTGGATTATTTGTTCTTTGGGTGTTGAGTTTGCTAAGTTCTTTATAGATTTTGGACACTAGCCCTTTATCTGATATGTCATTTGCAAATATCTTCTCCCATCCTGTCAGTTGTCTTTTGGTTTTGTTAACTGTTTCCTTTGCTGTGCAAAAGATTTTGATCTTGATGAAATCCCAATAGTTCATTTTTGCCCTTGTTTCCCTTGCTTTTGGCGATGTTCCTAGGAAGATGTTGTTGCGGCTGAGGTCGAAGAGGTTGCTGCCTGTGTTCTCAACAAGGATTTTGATGGCTTCCTTTCTCACATTGAGGTCCTTCATCCATTTTGAGTCTATTTTCGTGTGTGGTGTAAGGAAATGATCCAATTTCATTTTTCTGCATGTGGCTGTCCAATTTTCCCAACACCATTTATTGAAGAGGCTGTCTTTTTTCCATTGGACATTCTTTCCTGCTTTGTCGAAGATTAGTTGACCATAGAGTTGAGGGTCTATTTCTGGACTCTCTATTCTGTTCCATTGATCTATGTGTCTGTTTTTGTGCCAGTACCATGCTGTCTTGATGAAACCCTGAACCCAGCAGGAGAAGAGAAATCATAAAGATCAGAGCAGAAATCAATGAAATAGAAACCAAAAAAACAATAGAACAAATCAACGAAACTAGGAGCTGGTTCTTTGAAAGAATTAATAAGATCGATAAACCCCTGGCCAGACTTATCAAAAAGAAAAGTGAAAGGACCCAAATAAATAAAATCATGAATGAAAGAGGAGAGATCACAACGAACACCAAAGAAATACAGACAATTATAAGAACATACTATGAGCAACTCTACGCCAACAAATCTGACAATCTGGAAGAAATGGATGCATTCCTAGAGACATATAAACTAGCACAACTGAACCAGGAAGAAATAGAAAGCCTGAACAGACCCATGAACCAGTAAGGAGATTGAAACAGTCATCAAAAATCTCCAAACAAACAAAAGCCCAGGGCCAGAGGGCTTCCCGGGGGAATTCTACCAAACATTTAAAGAAGAACTAATTCCTATTCTCCTGAAACTGTTCCAAAAAATAGAAATGGAAGGAAAACTTCCAAACTCGTTTTGTGAGGCCATCATCACCTTGATCTCACAACCAGACAAGGATCCCGTCAAAAAAGAGAACTACAGACCAATATCCTTGATGAACACAGATGCAAAAATTCTCACCAAAATACTAGCCAATAGGATTCAACAGTACATTAAAAGAATTATTCACCACAACCACGTGGGATTTATTTCAGGGCTGCAAGGTTGGCTCAACATCCACAAATCAATCAATGTGATACAACACGTTAATAAAAGAAAGAACAAGAACCATATGATACTCTCCCTAGATGCTGAAAAAGCATTTGACAAAGTACAGCATCCCTTCCTGATCAAAACTCTTCAAAGTGTAGGGATAGAGGGCACATACCTCAATATTATCAAAGCCATCTATGAAAAACCCACCGCAAATATCATTCTCAATGGAGAAAAACTGAAATCTTTTCCGCTAAGGTCAGGAACACAGCAGGGATGTCCGTTATGACCACTGCTATTCAACATAGTACTAGAAGTCCTAGCCTCAGCAATCTGACAACAAAAGGAAATTAAAGGCATCCAAATTGGCAAAGAAGAAGTCAAACTATCACTCGTCGCAGATGATATGATACTATATGTGTGAAACCCAAAAGACTCCACTCCAAAACTGCTAGAACTTGTACAGGAATTCAGTAAAGTGTCAGGATATAAAATCAATGCACAGAAATCAGTTGCATTTCTCTACACCAACAACAAGACAGAAGAAAGAGAAATTAAGGAGTCAATCCCATTTACAATTGCACCCAAAACCATAAGATACCTAGGAATAAACCTAACCAAAGAGACTAAGAATCTATACACAGAAAACTATAAAGTACCCATGAAAGAAATTGAGGAAGACACAAAGAAATGGAAAAATGTTCCATGCTCCTGGATTGGAAGAATAAATATTGTGAACATGTCTCTGCTACCTAAAGCAATGTACACATTTAATGCAATTCCTATCAAAGTACCATCCATTTTTTTCAAAGAAATGGAACAAATAATCCTAAAATTTATATGGAACCAGAAAAGACCTCGAATAGCCAAAGGAATATTGAAAAAGAAAGCCAAAGTTTGTGGCATCACAATTCCAGACTTCAAGCTCTATTACAAAGCTGTCATCATAAAGTCCCTTCTTTTTAATCCACAGTACTCAAAAGCTAGATAATCATGCATAAAGACTGGTTTCTTGGTTTCCTTTGGAAGAAAAAGTTAGAAAAGTCTGTCTCAACTACTTTTCGCACCAAAACAAAGTCATTAACAAAAGCAAACACACCAACAAAGAAAATGCTTATAATGCACTTAAAAAATATATTACATTTATTCATTGATGGAATGACTTCTGGGGTGTGTGTTTTCGCTTACGACTGGAAGGTAGTGGGTATATGTTGTGTGACATAACCTAAAGTTACATAGTGAGAGTGAGTATGTGTTGTGTTGCCATCATGTTCTAAAGTCACAAATAGAAAAGAATTCTAATTCCTGCTTAGAAAATTACTAACTTGATAAATATGGGGATGCGGCATAACTGCTCAAACCTCACTCTCCTTATTTGCTAATATAAGGGTAGTATTATCTACAACAAAAAGGTGCACACACTACCATTTGTTTGAGAAAGATAAGGCATCAGAACACCAGTCTGTAACTGGCTTTTAACAGATGCTAGTTTATTTCCTGCATTGAAGCAATACATCCTGAACCCCAGCATATAGTTGCTCTAGAAAATCCAGTGATGAGAACTGGTGGTGGTTTGACTACTGGACTGCTAAGTCCTTTATCCTAACTCCAGCTCCAGGGTTCTAGTTATGTTTCAGATTTAAACTTTTCCTGAGAAACAGGGATGTATTCAGAGGGTTGGTCCAGGGGGGTCAGGTTCTCATCCTTACTCGGTAAGTTTCTTGGAGAGGCTTACCTCTCTGGACTGTGTCATCATCTGTTTTGTATTTGTGTTCAAGAAGAATAGCATACTTCAGAATAATTAAACATTAATTTCTCCTGGATAGCACAAATACGGATTTCTCTGCCATAATTAACTTTTGTCTAAGACCCTGGACTTGGCTAAGCATCTCTCAAGCTATCTTAGAGCCTGGAGAATATTGTGTGTTGGTTTCCATGCCAGTGGAAACAAGTGGGCAAGTTCTCCATTGATTCAACAAGTTCTTATTAAGCACTTAAAGTTCCCAGTACACCATAAACTCATAGATTATTGCTAAAAGGAGGCTTGAGAGTGGGGAATGGGATCAAGTAGAATTTATTGGGTTTGACCTCTGACACTTTGGGAATTAGAACAAGTTAATGAACATTTATGAGCTTTGGTTTCCTCATCTCTACACAAGGAAATGGTACTTGCCAGTTAACTGATGTGTTTGATGGAGAAAGCAACTTGATGGGAAGGGTTGGCGAGTGGGGAAAAGAAATTTGACAGTCATAGTAACAGACCTTTCATTGCATTGGTCTCACTTTCTGTTCTTTTTGAGATTCATTTCATAGAAGTGTATATGGCGAGGTCTGACAGTAAAAGTAAATGTCAATCCCTGAGAGTGTAAGATGTTGACGGTTATGGATAATAACTACATAACGGAGACCTTTCTATTCCCAGGGAGATATTGCTTCTCCTATACCTGATTTTCCAGATCTATGCATTTATTTACTAAATCAATTTGGACCGTTTGCTTTAGAAGTGGCAGAAAACTTGACCAAATTATCTTGGACAGAGGAAGAATTTCTCTCATCCAAGTAATGGGAAAGTTCAAAACTGGCTAGTTCCATGCAGGCTTGATGTTCAGGCTCAACAACATCTTCTGGGCTGTTTTCTTTATTTCCAGCATCTAACCTCTATCTATGTTAGCTTTAGTTCCAGGGTCTGTAGCAAACAGTAGCCTCGCGCTTATATGTTCCTCAGGCTCAAGGCCATTGCCAAAGTGGAAGTTTCCCTTTCAGTCGCTAAAACAAAAGTCCCAGATGAATTCTAAATTTTTAAACCAATTCCTAAGCCAGTTACAGTGGATGGAAAGATGAGATGATAGGTCTAGGTTACATGTCACCAATAACATCAAGCCTGTTCAAAGAACATGTATTAAATTGGTGCTTCTTCAGAAGAAAATCAAGGCTATTTTTTCAGGAAGGGGGTGACTGTCTGCCAGGCGGGAAAATATTAGATCACACATGTTCTTTATATTTCCTTCATCATCTCTATCTGTTGAGTCTAACCTTCCTTCCTGCCCCACCTAAAGTGTCACTTCCTCCATGACATATATCTTGACTCAAGTTTCATTATCTTGGTGAATTAGCTCTTTGACTCAATAAAATCCAAATGACACTTGTGCTTCCCATGTGGATTTTATTAAAATGTGCTTTTTCTTAGATTGTTCGAACATTTGTCTTAACTAGCTAAAAACTCATGAAGTCAGAGACTCTCATCATCATGGAATCCTTTAAAGCAACCAATTTAGTGACCTACACACAGAAGATATAGTATAAACACTTTTTGAATTAGATTTCAACAATAATTCTATGTTTCTAAAATAATAATTATTTTTTAGTTGGAAAATTAAAAAAGAACAGAACAAAACCCCTAAGCTTTCATCCCATTTCTTTTGAGGGATCATGGTTCTAGATCTTACTTTGAAGTATTGTGAAGCCTGGTCTCAGAAATTGGCAGTGGTTTGAATTAAGAAGTTTGACATCATGTGACAGATAAATGAGGAGTATCTCTTCAATTACAGAGCAGAAGCTATTCCATGTAACTGCCTTCCCAATCACTATCTTAACATAACAATTTTTTTATGTGAACTAAACAGATTCTTAAGTGAAGAAGTAAATGAAAGGTTGAAGAGAGACGTATGTTTGAATGAAGTATTTCTCTGTGAATGTTGGGGATCCTTAGAGTTTCTATGTGATTCATAAACATGGGAGATGATTGGAAACAGTATTCTTGGCCTATAGGTTTGTGTACCACAGACAATACAATAACAACAAAAACCAGTCTCTCCATTTGAAATCTTATTTTCTTGTGATCTAAAATCAATCCACAATGGAATCAGTCTTTTATAATAGAAATGAGAAAATGAAATTGAACTATTATTTAACTTCCTGTTTTAACTTGTGATTTATTTCCTGGGAATAAAATATAGTTCTGTATTGGGAACTTTCTATTGCTTTTGTTAGTCGAATTTGACTAAGATATTATAAATTGACATGCCTTAAATGTGCTTTAACATATTATTTTTATTTTGTGGTGGGAATAAAATCATTCATTAAATATTATTGAGTATATACTATGTGTTAAACACTGAATTGGATACAAAGAAAGGGGATTATCTGCTTAGAAAACATACAGTTTTATCAGAGAAAATAGATTTACATATAACATATGATAGAAAATAAACACAAAGTCAGAAAAACATGTAAAGAGAAGTTCAGGTGATGCAATGCTTATATCTAGCTAGAGGTTCAAGAAAGGCATCCCTGAGGAAGAGGGTTTAGTTGGACTGTGAAGGTAAGATTTGGTGACAGAATAGTAATAGCTGATATTTACTGAGTATTCCCTAAGTAATCAAGTACCTTTCTTTTTTTTTTTTTTTTAAGATTTTATTTATTTATTTGACAGAGAGAAATCACAAGTAGGCAGAGAGGCAGACAGAGAGAGAGGAGGAAGCAGGCTCCCTGCTGAGCAGAAAGCCCGATGCGGGGCTCGAACCCAGGACCTGGGATCATGACCTGAGATGAAGGCAGCGGCTTAACCCACTGAGCCACCCAAGCGCCCCATCAAGTACCTTTCTAAATACTATTTTTTTTTTTAACATCTATGGTCACTTCAGGAGTTTGGTGCTATTATTATCTGTATAAAATAGATAAGCAAATGGAAGCACAGAGAAACAAAGTAACTTGATGAAGAACACACAGTTAATAAATGGCAAGACCAGGATATGAATACCTGCAGCCCAACTTTGGTTTTTAATAGCTCTACTAGGGGAAATTACAAGTATAAGTGATAGTATGAGTGTAAGAGTAGGGACAAGGCACTATGAGGTGGGTGTGGGAAAGAACACAGGACTGAGCCTTGTTATAACAAAGTATCCACTGGGAAATGTGTTGAGAAAGAACATTAGAAAAGATAATTAGGGCAAATAATCAAAGGCTGAATAAACTAAGAAGTTTGGGCTTTATTCAACAAGAAATTAAAAACTATAAACAGGGTTTGAGCCTATCGTCCTTCATTGAGTTCCCTTAGCAAATCCTGAGACAAGGATTTTAGCCGAGACACTAATTTGGTAAATGAACCCAGGGAGTACTTACATGCTGAAGTTAAAAAGTGGAGAAAAGGAAGCCAATATGTTGTGTTACTGTGCATGTTTATGATATACCCCAGAATGTTGTCAATTTCACTTTGAATCTAGAGAGTTCCAGACACTAACACATACCCAGATAGAAATATAGAGCAAAGAACAAGTAGTAAGCACATATCAAGGAGACTTCAGGACTGAAAATAGATCTGTGGACATAATCTGTCTCATAGAAATGACAGGTACTCCCACGTTCTAATGAACTAACCCAAAATACTTTGCTCTCAAGAAAATGTAGCAATGGCCCAACTTGGAAATCTTGTCCTTTGCCCCATCTGGTTTTAAATGAATAAGGTTTATACACCATGACAAAGTGGGTTTAACTCTTGAATGCAAGGTTGGTTAAGCATCCAAAAGCCAGTTAATGTAACATACAATTTTGATAGAATAAAAGACAAAACCAAATGATCATTCCAATAGATGCATAAATAACATGTTGCATAATATTTTGCATAAACAAAATCCGATGTTCTTGCATAATAAAAATAGTCAATAGGGTAGCCAGTTCCCACTGTGACATGTAAGGATGTTGCAAGTTGTCATCACCACCATCATGACAGGAAAAAAGTTGAACACATTGAAAATTATAACTTTCCTTAGCTGAGCAGGGAGCACAAGGACACCGGGCTCCATCCCAGGACCTGGAGATCACAACCTGAGCCCGAAATCAAGTCCGACCCTTAACCAACTAAGGACCCAGGTGCCTTGAAGACAATTTTCTGATAGATATGTTAAACCTTTCTTGGCTTGATTTTAAGACTTATTAGGACAAGTCTAGAGAATCTTTTATTTCAGGGATAGAAGTGCTTCACACATGAAGTGTGGTTATTCTGGTATATTCAGCTGACCAGCTCTGAGAGTTCATCAAGGCCATTCCACACTGGCCACTCAAAACTACTACATTCCCCACATTTTTCTCCAATATTCTTCTACCTGCATCCATCTTATAGCTCTCTGGCAGCTTTTTTCTGCCAATCTTCAAAACCTAACTCTACCCACACGCCTTAGCCTATGGTCAAAGACCTAATGGGATATCTTTAAATTTTGGAAGCTCCTTTTTTTAAAATGCAACTTTCTTCTCTTTAGTACTCTGTCCCACAAATTCAAGCCCAATTTATGACTTCTTATTTCAATAAGGTTGTCATGTTCTGCCTGAACTTTTAATTCTTTAATTCATGCCAGTCTTGAAAGTACTCTGTGTCAGAAAGCTTGAGGAACTGAGGATTCTGTCTCATGTGTTTCTCCTCTGTCAGAGAGCACACTTCTGTGTTGCCTGTAGTCCAGTGTCTAAAAACAGTTGACTCATATATTGTGTCCATTTTTATAGTTGTTTGTATTGGGAAGGCTAGTCCAGATCTAGTTTCTCCATCATAGGCAGAAGCAGACATCATTATAATTATAGTTAATTGTTTCCAATGGCTGATGGCTACTTCTACTTTTACCTTTAAATAATGTTATCGGGAAGATTTACTCTTATGTTGTTATTTGCAACACTAATTTTTCACCCTCTCCTTAGGGATAATCATCAAGATGATAGATTAGATTAACAGTCCACCTATTATATATAATTTCCTGCATTGTCTGTAAGACACGAATAAAGAAAAACTTCAATATTATTGATGTGATAAAGTAAAAATGATTAATAATGAGAGATAGTTGATCAGATTCATGACATGTGAGTAGACTGGAAAGAGCAACAATATATTGGATTAAAAATTTATTACAAGATTAATCATTTCTATGAGTAGTTTTGTCATAGGAAATTAGTATAAATTATGATGTCTGTTTTTAAATACCATGGACACTTAAGAAAATAGAAAGTAAATGATGTGAAACAAAAAGGTAATTTATTTTTCAGTTACAGATGAAATATCAAGTATGGAGATATGCACATCATATAGTTTATAATCCATTTTAGAGTTATTAGTATAAAAACAAATACATTATCTCATTAGGGCAGTGATGGAGAACTCTGCTACTAGCAACAAACTCTCATGTTCATGCATGACATGTATGCCTTAAACAGAACCATGAGAGGGGATAATTTTTACCTAAGCAAGCACAACTGAGAGTAGGAATAGAACACATGGCCACAGAAAAGGGCAATTTTGTCATTTTGATAAGGCCTAATAATAGTTGGTAAATTCCCGTATTAGATAAACAGTCAGAAATCTCTGTGTGTCTCCTAGCAACAAATGTGTATTTCAAACTACATTCAGGATGCAAAAAAATTAATAAAGAAAAGATTGTATAAAAATTACTTTAAATCAGAACAGATACTTGGCTTGACATTTCAGAGAATTTGGAGTTATGATACTTATTAGTTTCTCCCAATGTTCAAGTGAATAACATCAAACTCAGAAGGTTTATATGAGATTTAAATTATCCCATATAAAAATGCATCTTATAAATTATCTTGCATGTGGCCATAATTTAATACATGTTGATTAAATGAATACTTGCATAAATTACTATTATTATCTTCATGTTATAGGGGTGAAAATGTTGCCCAGTAGTTAAGTAACTTGACAAAGCGCTCACAGATAGGAAGTGATAGAGTTGGGATTCTAACACAGGGCACCTTACTCCAAAAGTCCATCTGGCTTTGAATTAAAAATATTGAAGTAGTATGATATGGAGTCATATATGCCAGTACCATGAAATCATCGAATAAGGACCATTGGCCTTTTCCTCCCTCCTCCGTTTGTCCAAGAGTACTGAACAAATAGTGAAATATTTCATTTTCAGTAGCAAGTAACTGAGGGTGCGCTATATGAACGGGGCTTTGTTAGGCACTATGCAAGAACAAAAACATAATAAAAGACTGTTTTCCACAGGAAAGGACTTTGAAAGAGATTTATCCCAACTAGGGGAAGAGAATTCCATCACTTAAACTCCCTCCAGCCTTCTGGTCTCATCTAAAAAAGGGAGAAGACATAATGAACTGGCAGTCGGATCTTCAATGAAATATATTGGGAGCATAAAAATAATTGTAAAGGAAATAAAGGGCAGGCAGGAGGATTTTACTACAGAAGAAACACTTGGAAAAGGAACAGCCCAGAGACACAGGTCAAAGAAGAGACTGGAATTTAATTGGAAGGTTATAGAGCACTGCCCATACCCCCCGTCTAACCACCACACCAACAGGTCTCTGATGCGGAAACAATGGATTGCAGGAGAGAGAGCTGAAAGACATAAACTGTCTCTGAGAAGTAGTACTTAGGGAAGCCCAAGGTCAAGAGAGAGACTGAAATAAAGACATTGAAAAAAATCTGAAGCTATAGCAAATATTAAAAACAACCAACTTCTAAGAGATTCCTATAAATCCTTACACTAAAGTCATATTTACTTCAATTCCTGTTCATTAGTATAATGTCTGACTTTTAAGAAGACATAAGGGCATGACAAAGAAAACAAGAAAAAACACTGATTGAAGAATTAAAACAATAATCAGAACCAAAGTAAGCTGATACAAATGTTGTAATTATCAGAGAAGGAATGTAATATAACCATGATTAATGTATTAGATCTTTAACTGAAAAGTAGGCAACATGAAAGGGCAGATGACTAATTTAAGCAGAAATCTAGAATCTGTTCAAAAGAATAAATTAGCAATAATCGCACCTTGGAAAAACTTCATTGGCTATGATACTGCCACTGTGCAAAGCTTGTTCAAAAGAATCAAAAGGAAATATCAGAAGTCAAAATACCATAACAAGAATGAAGAGTGCCATTGATGATGTCATCACGAGACTCGACAAGGCTGAACAAAGAATCAGTGATCCTGAAGTTAGGTCAATGGAAACTCCCCAGACTAGAAGAAGAAAAAAAAAAAAAAATGGAAAAAAAAAATCAGAATAGACTATCTGAAAACTTTGGGACAATATAAAAAGGAGTTTTGTATACATAATTAAAATGTCAGAAGGAGAAGGGAGACCTGAGTGGAAGTATTTGAAGTAATAATGGAGAGAAACTTTCCAAAATTAATGACATTCCTCAAACTACAGTTCTGGGAAGGTTTGAGAATATAAAAAATTTGACACACACACATATCATAGACAAACTACAGAAAAACAAAAATAAAGAAAAAACATCTGGAAAGAACCCAGTTGTACTTATAGATATTACAGTGTACTTGTCATCAGGAACTATGCAAAAAGATGAGAACAAAGGAAAATATTTAGAGGGTTGAGGGGAGTGGAGAAAAGCCTTCAATCTAGGATTCTATATGCAGTGAAATTATTTTAATCTAAAAGCAAAGATTTCCTCAAATAAACAAAATTAGGGGAATTCATAGCTAACAGACATGCCTTGCAAGAAATGGTAAAATTTCTTCAGTCAGAAAGAAAATGATACAGGTAAAAACTTCAGATATATATGAAGAAAGGAAGAGCATAGAAAAGGGATAAATTTAGGTCAAATAAAATGTTTTATTTTTCTTATTGTTAATTAGAACAATAGTTATCTAAAAGATAGTTATGTAGTTATCTAAAATATAACTGTTTAAAGCAGTGTTAGTAATAATATACTGGATAATTATATTAAGTGGATAAGTGAAATGAATGACTTGTCACTCAGAATGGGATGGAGGAAGTGGGAATACTCTTATAAGCTACTTGTACTACATGTGAGGTGGCATAATATTGTTTGAAGGTGGACTTGGAATAGGTAAAAGGTATATTGTAAACTAAAGGGTAATCATTAATTTAAAAAATATAATTGTTAGCTCAGAGGATATAAATGCCTCTAGTGGACCTGAACAATTAAATAACTGGATGTTGGTCTTTGGGAGTCAGGTTTCTTATTAGAGTAGAAGTTTACTAGTAAGTGTGGAAAGTAGGCTAAAATGATACATGTGGCAATGGATCAGAATTGAAGATATTGTTATAAACTCATGTGTAGTTTAATATAGAGATGGATGCATATAGAAATACTTATTTGTGTGTGCATATACAGAGGTTAGTATCACATGTTTCCATGCTATGTCAGCTGAGAGTGTGTAGAAGCAAGATGCCTTAGCAACAAGTACACCTACCACCAGCTCTTTGTTTCTAATGCTCTTCTCCAACAGCAGGAACCAGAACTTCCAAGGGTTATGTCTGATTCTAGGACTGAGCAGGAAATATAAAGATGAGTGTGGAGCATCTTTTAATTCCAGAAAGCAAACAAACAACAAAAACCCAAAAACATTTAAAAAAGAAAAAAAAATATTTTGATGAGAAAATGTCAAGGGACACAGGAACCAGTCGAGAGTTCCCAATAGCCAAAAGTGAAATAAATTTGAACAAAAATGAATTTATATTGAAGTATTTAATGTAAATGGACTACATCCTCCAATCAAATGATATAGGATGACTGAAAGGATAGAAAAGGAAGACTCATCTATCTGCTCCTTACAAAAGACTCAGTTGAGTCCTAAAGACACATGCAGATTGACAGTGAAGGGCTGGAAAAACATTTACCAAACAAGTGGAAGCGAAAAGAAAGCTGGGGTAACAAAACTTCTAGCAAACAAAATAGACCTTAAAATAAAGATTGTAACAAGATACAAAGACCTACACTACATAATGATAAAGGGAAGAAACCAAGAAGAGGATATAGCCATTGTAAAACCTTTAATAGTAGGGGAAACCAAGTGTAGTGGAATATATGGGAATATTCTGTACTATCTTTACAACTTTTCTGTGAATGTAACACTAATATAGAATAAAATTTTTCAAAAGGGAATAGAATAGAATACCTTTGTGAAAGACATGTCCGTGAACATCCAGACTCAGTAAGGAGCCTTCATGGTAGGACACCGTGTTGTGTAGCCCTTTCCCAATCTGGGATTGGTAATATGAATTAATTTTTTTTCTGATCTGAGTCCATTTTTAAGACTATATAGTCTGATAGAAAAAAATACATGTAATGCAATTTCTCTGCTTCTTGAAAACAAAGCTTGTTTTATGCTGATATAATTTAATTGCTACAGAACAGAGAAATACCAGAATCTGTGATAGATGTTCAGTGTTTTATTTTACAGTTTTCCTTCTGGTCCTTTCTTTCACTTTAAAGGCCATTATTTATTCATTGTCTGCCAGCCGCTCAGCAGGTAACTGACAAGTACAATGACTGCAGGAAAGAACATTGTTTGAGCAGGAGAAAAACTCAAGGAGTACTGGGTGCTTTTGCTATGGATAGAGATAGCCTATGAGAGACTCTAGTTAAATAGTAGCAGAAAAGGAGCTTTCATGTTTGTAATTGGAGAGCAGGGAACGAGAGGGATTTGGAAGTGATTTTAGTTGTGAAGAAGGAGCTGAAGAAGGGACATTAGAGGAAATCTACATTTTCACCAAAACTATTAACAAAAGCCTCCCTGAGCTCCCGGGGGGGGGGGGGGGGCAGGGCCTTGATCAGACCCCCACTGCATTTTTGACTCTCTGGGGAGATTACCCCTCAACACTAACTGTTCTCTCAGGGGAGCTGGGCATGGCATGTGCATGTAACTTAGTTGTGTGCAATTGTTAATATGTAACCAAGTTGCTCAGAAAACCCATCGCTATTCTGGATGGATAGGAGCACTCCTGAGGCGGGCAGGGAGAGCAAAGACAGTATTGCATCCTGTGGAGAGTCCGAAACCGCTGCAAAGGACAGGTGCATGGGCAACTTTAGGGGTGGGTGAGGTGGGGTTCAGAAGCAGTTAGCAAATGTGAACGCAATTCAACTTTCCAGCTCCACACCTTGTGAGTTCTGGCTGTCCTTACCTCTGCTTTTTAACTCCATTTCAGGTTTCAGAATGACATTGCTCGAATTAAAATTTTCTGAGGATGTAAGCTTTTGTCATTGCAGAACTATAGCAATACTTCTCTCCCTACCACTGTGAACAAATTGGAGCAGGACACCCCTTGAAAATCTGTAGCAGCTGCTCCGTAAACTCAGCGTGCCCTGTATCTAACAGTGAGTACGGGAGTCTTCTCTGCTGTGTTTGAACACTACCTGGCCTTTAGTCACACTTCCACCATAGTGACACGCTTGACAATCTCAACTCGAAAGATGGTTTCTGTCTTATTTATTATAGAATTAACTAATTATACCTGCCTTGAAATGTTATCATTATACACATATTGATATATTTTGTGTGTGTATTTTTCTGTGTATTGATTTCTATGTATTGCATTTATACTGTATTTCTGCAAGTCCCCAGATATGTGTCAAATCAGATACCTGCCTCTCAGTCTGTTCTCCAAGACAAGCCTATGAGCTTCTCACACACAAAGGTGAGCTTCTCAGTGGCTGGTTCTGTGCTGCTTCCTGAGGTGGATTAGTCCTGCACAGAAGCTTAAGAGTGGTTCCTCAGATCACTGCAGCCTGTGGGTCTAGGGATGGGAGTGCCATCGATTTGCAAAACTCATTGTTCTGGGGGCTTATCTGTCCAGTGCAGGTCTTTAAAATTAGGTGTGCCTGATATGGGGTTCAAACCCTTCCCTCCTCAGGAAGAAGCTCCAGGTACTGAGTTCCTTCCCAGTTCACTGTGCCAGGGGTGGGGTTTATGGTGAGATTGTATCTTAGCCTCTCCTACCCACTTCGATGTGGGCCTTCCTTCTGCCTGATGCAAAATTGCTGAGCCAGTTCTTTTTTTAAAAAAAAGATTTTAAGTAATTTCTACACCAAGTGTGGGGCTTGAACTCATAACCCTGAGATCAAGAGTCACACATTCTACTAACAGAGCTAGTCAGACACCCCTGCTTAGCTGGTGTTTATATTTTTATTTTGTTTTCAGATGTAGTTGTTCCACTTGTAGCTATGGATTTGGTGTGTTAGCAGGAGGAGGCGAGTTCAGGATTCTTATACATCGGCAACCTGAACCAGAACTTGTCTACATTTTAAGTGTATTTTAATGCATATATTTCTATATATGATTTTCCTGTTTGAGTTTTTCTATGTGTTATAGTGCCATAATTATTGTACCTTCCATAATGATATAGGGTGGTGTGTCAAAAACAACTAATAATCTGCACTAAATTTTAGGGTTTCCCAGCCACAGTCTTATTTCATTTGTGTGCCTTGCAAATCCTATGAGATAGGAATTATTAATACCTTCATTTTAAAGATGACACAAGTGAAGCTCAGAAAGAGAATTTCCCCATGATTTTAAAGTCAGTAATAACTCAAAGCTTCTAAATCCAAGTGGCTTCACTCTACTCCAGCTGGTGCTGTTTCTATTTTAATTCCCATTTTTGGATCAGTCAGATACTCACGATTGTTTGTGATTAGACAAATAAACATAAACATAATTCAGCTTGCTGGATGTGCCCTACTCAGGATACCTACTCAGGATACCTATGTGGGGAATGGAAAATCTTGGTTTTCCCATCTTCCAAATGTTTACAGTCTAATGAAATGTAAATTAGATAAAATATAAAACAACTTGTTACCAAACATCATGAGTTATTTTCTGAGGGTTGTGGGGATACAGACTAGGGTAGTGATTAATTTGTTCCAAGAGAACTGGGGAAGTCTTCACAGGAAAGGGTCAATGATTCTGGGTCCTGGAAGATGAATCAGAGTTGCCCAGGTGAATAAACAGGGATGAGCGTTCTGTAAAGGGAGGACAGTATGTGCAAAGGACATGAAGTTGTGAAGAGATCTAGCACCAGTGGGAGGGCCGTGTGCCTGGTATGTAGAGACAGGATAGAAAACCAGTCATTTGCCGAGCAGGTTGTAGAAGTACGTATGGCTTCTGTATGTAGTTCTATCCGTGTCAAGTCTGGCATTAATCATTTACAGTCCTGTTTATCAGAAGAGGTTATACAATCCACTTTTTATATGGAATTTTTAAAGTGAACTATAGGAACCACTCCTTATTATGTTCCTCTAATGTATCTAAGTCTTATAGTAGGTTCTTTATGGATATCATAAAGTTAGTAGACTAGAATATCTACTAAAGAAGGTAACATTGTTCTCATTTTACTAATGATGGATCTGAGGGCAAAAGAAGGTAAGTCCCTAAACACCAGTGGCCACAAAACTGATACGCAGTGCATCCAGGATTTTTACTCTGGATCAACTCTATAACTCCCTATTATTTTGCTGGTAATGAAAAGAAGGGGACACACATACACAGCATTTTTTTTTTTTTTCTGTTTTCTGCTGTTTATTGGCAGCTGACAGTAGCTCCCTGCTAGGAACCCCTCCCCACTTGCTGGAGCCCCAGCCTGGGCCGCCCGCTGAAGACAGGCCGGGCGCACCCACCTGGGGAATTACCAGGGCATGAGAGTTGGAAGGGGCCCCACACGCCCAGATGCCACCTTGGTTGATCCCCTCTGCCCGCCCACGTCACAACCGCTGGTTTTCGGTTTTTGTTTTTGTTTTTGTTTTTGTTTTTTTTTTTTTTAAGAAACGTCAAAGTGGTGCCCGACACACGTGGATCAGCAAACACAATAGAGGAGGCCAGTCAGTACTTTTTTGGAAAGAGGGGAGAGAGAAAAGAGAGGGCAAGAATGACCACATGACATAGCCTGGGACCATGAGCAGAAGCGTCGGAGCGACTTTGGATGGGGGGGCCCTGGGGAGGGAGGGTCAGGCACACCGTCACACACGCCACACGCACTCTGGCATGCACGCCCTGTGCCCACCGCTCTCACCTGCCTGGCGTGCCCACGTTGCACGCACAGCTCCCCCAAAGCCCAGGCGCACCTCCCACCGGCACCCTGGGAGGGCAGGGAGCCCTCCCCACCAGCTCCTCGGTGTGGAGGACACAGCCCAGCAGCAAGCAAGGCACATCCTTCAAGTTCTTCAGACGCAGAGAAGTTAGGAGAGAGGGAGGGTGGGGAGGCCCTAGTGGAGGGCCATGTTGGAAACTGGGAGACCTGCTATAAAAGAAAGAAATCATAGATCAGTATATTAGACCAGTAAAGATGTTATGAGGGCCTGAACTAAGGCAGAATCAGTGGTCTTGGTGAGATAGAATCTGAGGGATGTTTCTAAGGTTGGTTGGTGTATTCTTTCCCTTTTTGAATGCATGAAGTTACAGAGCATTCTTAAAAAAGAAATCACATCAAATTACATCATTTTCTTTCTATCTTTTTTATAGAATTAAATAAAAAACGAATAGGAAAAATAAACATTTGGCCAATTTTCCAGCCTCCTTTCCTCCATCCCAGAAGTATCAGTCTCTCTCAGATTCTTCCAGTGTGAGGCATTCTTTCTTATCTCAGGACCTTTGCATATGCTCTTTATTGCCTGGAATTTACACACAGACCCTTCCATTTAGCTAATTTATCCTATGCTTTCAACTTCAATATCATTTCTTCAGCGAGATATTTTTTCGGTCAACAATCACTTTCTAATAATAAAATCTTGGTCAAAAGGAAATAGGCCAACTTGGGTAGTAGTGAGGTAACTGTCAGTAGGAGTATTTGTAGAGGTCTATCAAAGATTTGTTGGAAATTATAAAGCTGCCACAAAAGACAATCATAATGGTCTTAAACATATGTTGAAATATAAGGACATCTTCACTGATGAAGTAAAATTTTGGCTGAAGGCTGAGAAAAAGCCAGTTTTATAAAAGTGGGGGTGGGTTTGTTGAAGTGAAGGGAGTGTGGGAAAGAGTGTTCAGGGAAGACAAGAGTGTGCAGAAGATTGGGCATGCATTAAATGTGATACACCCAAGAACCAGAAAGAAGAGCCATGTAGCCGGACCATGCACAGGGCATCAGGGTTAAGGGCGGATTGCAGACAGGATTATTGTGCAGAAATGGGCCTTGATGCCTATTCTGAGAGGTTCCCTTAGTGCCTCGGCATGTAGAAGCTCAACTGAACTTCATTGTGAGGGGCAGGAGTAAAACTCAGAGTTCAGCAGTGGTCTCTGGTCCCAGCCAGTTCCATCAGCCATTAGGTTACCATCCCACCCATGCTGATGGAAAATTCGAGCCAGTCTTTTCCAAAGTCTGGATATAAAATGTATTCAATCAGAATATGTCTGAGGAAAAGGTCAGGGATGTGCTGATAACTCTTCCTGCACTTGCCACGTGAAAGAACACTTCAAACCTTGTCCTGTCAAATGCTCTGTTCACTTCAATATTGTTCTTGGCTCAAGGAAAGGCCTGTGGGGTTTGTCGAAGTTGGCTCCCTTAATATAGAATTTTTCATGCTCCTTATAAAAATGTCACTGGATTGATTCAAAAATATTTTTGTTGGCACCTGAGTTGTTGAGTCTGCCAAAGACTCTACACGAGTTGATTCTTGAGGACACACTAGTCTTCCTCCAAGAAAGAACAAATAAAATCCTCCAGTCTGAATCTGGAGAACCGTTCTCTTGGAGCTCTTGACAAACACATTATTTTATAGCAAACTGGAGACAGCTAAAATTGCTCTGGTCTGCCAAGGAATCGTCCATTTTGTATATATTTTTTTCTTTCCTGACTTGAAAAATATTAGTTTCAGATAGTTTGTAAGTTCTATATTTTAATCATTTTTGGTTTAGGGTGAACAGAGGGATCAGACCAAACTATACCCCTTAGTCTACTTTTTTATTCCTTGAGCTGAGGCATTTAACAGTTTCCTTCAGAAGATAACAAGAAGCCAGATTATCTACTCTTAACAGTACAATGTTGCCTCTTTGACAACAGGTGAAAAAAGTAGTGCTCTGTCAACTTAGTCTGTAATCAGGGGATGAATCTGTTAAAGAAGCTATTCCACTCACATCACAGACTTCCCCCACAAAGTCAAAGCTTTTCCCAGCATTCCTGTTGAGGTTATTTTGAAGATGAAAAAAATTTTCACTGTGGAGGGATGGGTGAGACACGCTAGACAGTGGCAGTAAAATGAGGAGAGAAGCCATGATGTCAGAGGTCAGTTCACGGTCCTCGCAGACCGGTCACCTGGAGGTCCAGCACATGTACAAATACGTTAATAGAGTTCTTACAGATAATTGGTGCTCTCTCATCACATTTATGCTCTCCTTGGGCAAACTCTGAGGGTCAGCACTATGCAGTTTGCAAAAGATTTTCAAATAACCGTTCTTTTTTCTCTTGAAGAAGTACAGTATTAATTACTATTTGTTGAGCATTTTCTATGTGTCTGCTACTGTGTGGTAATCACCATAGATTATTTTATTTAATATTTTATACAACTCTAAAACATGGGAATTATTTTCACCGCTATTGTGTAGGTGTGGAAATTAAGGCTTAAGGACAGCGTGGAATAAAGCTGGTAATGAGCTCCATTAAGAATGCCCATAGAGGGACGCCTGGGTGGCTCAGTTGGTTAAGCGGCTGCCTTCGGCTCAGGTCATGATCCCAGCGTCCTGGGATCGAGTCCCACATCGGGCTCCTTGCTCAGTGGGGAGCCTGCTTCTCCCTCTGCCTCTGCCTACCACTCTGTCTGCCTATGCTCATGCTCTCTCTCTCTCTAACAAATAAATAAATAAAATCTTTAAAAAAAAAAAAAAAGAATGCCCATAGAGGGGCGCCTGAGTAGCTCAGTGTGTTAAAGCCTCTGTCTTCAGCTCAGGTCATGATCTCAGGGTCCTGGGATTGAGCCCCACATCAGGCTCAGCAGGGAGTCTGCTTCCCCCCACCCCCCGCCTGCCTCTCTGCCTACTTGTGATCTCTGTTAAATAAATAAATAAAATCTTAAAAAAAAAAAAATAATCCCCATAGAGGTGGGGCACCTGTGTAGCTCAATCAGTTAAGCATCTAACTTTTGATTTCAGCTCAGGTCATGATCTTGGGGTTGTGGGATCGAGTCCAGCATTGGAACCAGCACTGGGCTAGAGTCTGCTTAAGATTCTCTCTCTCCCTCTGCCCCTCCCCACTGACCCCTACTCATATGCACTCTCTCTCTAAAAATAAATTAAAAAAAAAATAAAAAAAAAGAATGCAAAGCCTAAGCTTTCAACATTCCCAGGGACAGGTTCATGAGAGACAGAGGGACTTCCCTTCGGAGTACAGAGTATAACCTCTAGTCTCCCACTAGTCATGTGCAAAAGAGTGATCTTTCTGAGATTTGGTTTCCTTATCTATTAAAGGAGGATAACAGTAAGACCTTGATGACAATTAAATAAACTAAATTTACTGAATGTACCTGACACATTGCCTGGTATCAGGTAGGTGACTTTTGCTTGACTCTGAACTTTAGAATCATCTCCAAAACAGACAATGAACCACTCTTTTAGTTCACTTGAAGATATTTTGCTTCACTAAAAAGCATTACATGGTTGGCCATTCCTACCCTTGAAGTATTTGAATAATCTATCCAGGAAGACACAGAAAAAGTTAAGCATAGTTCATTGGGCATGTGATCAGAGCCATACATCTGATAATCATAGATATTGAGAAAGAATTCACAGAAGGAGTTGATCAATTCATGATGCTTATTTCTTTAACTGAAAAATATATGTACTGATGTTCATTGTATGTGTTGATACTCCCGCCATATCTGAACAATCTCATTTCAGCCTGGTAGCACACTGCTGGGGCTACCTGCTAAACGCTGTGCATAATTGTGATCCAGGTCTCCAGATCCTAGCTCAAGACTGACTCTATCCTCTTTCAAAATAAGAGACGCATATCCTAGGAGGCTTCATGTAGAGAGTTTGTTTTCTTTCCTATAGTGCTTACTCATAGTGACATGAAATACTTATAAATCCCCTATCTCTTTTTGGTATCATGGTGAGGTAGTGTTCTATGGTGGTTAGAGCAAGAACCCTTAAAAGCTGTGCTATTAAAAAATGTTCTGTAACTGACTAAATCCATTTCCTGTTTTATAAGTAGTAATAAGGGTATCTATATCCTAGAGCTGTATACTGCTTGACAGCACAAAGGCTAATTTAGGAAGGTAAGCTATTATTATTTTATAATAACAATAATAATTACCATAAAAGTAGCATGGGTCCTTTGTTTTTCTGTCATGGAGTGAATATAGAACAGTGGGTGAGATTTAGATATAGATGCTGAATAATTTAGAAGACCTTTGATCGTTAGATTTCCCTCATATTTGTGTAATTCTTCCACAGTCAATTGTTAAATCAAAATTATGCAGTTAAATGACTTTATTTTCTAAGCAGGAAGAATAGGATATCATATGATCTGACAAAAGATTTTGCCCTGGTGTATAAACACACCAAGAGAGACATACACACATACACACAGGGGCTTAGCAACCCTGAATAGTAGGTTTAGTTGTATTTCATTGAACAAGACTGAGAAGAATAAAACTATCTACAAACGTCATTATCTTGTAAATCCAAGATGCATAGCCACTGTGCCTACAGGGCAAAGTATCCCTAGGGAGATGCTTCTTTCTGTATTCAAAGCTATCAAAGGCCTATTTTGTATAAGAAATATTTTTCTTTTGTCCTACTCCTCAACCATCTCTTCCATGACTGTTTCATTAGCCAACAAGGCTGCTACTTCATTATCTTTCTAGATTGATTGTTCCAAATTGTTCTCATTTTCTCAGCTCTTGGAGAATTTCCATTCTATGGATATACTGCCCCACTCTCTTCCCCACTTTATGTTATGCTGCTGGGTATGTTTTTTTTGTTCTTTTTTTTTTTTTTTTTTTTAAATTTCTTACCATTCCTTTTCCTTCCTTTCCTCCCCATACTCTTTCTTTCATGAACAGTTATGTTCTACATATACGATATTGGGCAGGATGAGGCAGGGACTGGTGCTAGAAGGAAAGGGAAGCCACGCAGCCTGCCCAGGGATTCGAGGTGAAGCTGAGTGAGGAGGGTGTACATTTCATGATGGGTGTGGGAGGAGCCTGCGCTGCAGTGTGCGGTATCAGAGAGATGAAAGGGGGCATGGCCCTGCATAACATGTTGGAGCTCACATTGGATGAGGTGGTGACTGGCAGATGTGAAAGATTTGGTTATATACAGGGTGACTGATGGAAAAAAATAAATTAAGGATAATGGAAGCCTTGCTTCTCATGGTCAGAAGGTAGATAAAATTTCCAAAACAAAATGAAACAAAACCAAAAAACCCTGAAAAGATTCCTTTCAAGATTCAAAGGAATCAGGATTCAAAAGGAATCTTTTCAGTTTTGGCAGACTGGAATTTGAAGTTATCAGTATGACTTTGTGGAAGTATGCATGTGTGTGTGTTGTTTGATTTTATGTGTTCCTTTTCTCTGTCTATTGAGAGGGCCTGGGAGCAGGGAGATACCAATAAAAATGAGCACACCTTATGCCCAGATCTTGTTCTCGGAATAAATTATCCACTAGTAGGAACCAGGGATATCTTTTTGTGCCATAAAGAAAGTAACAAAATGCTCAAAGAATGATGGGGATATGTCAAATAGACACAAAAGCCAGTTAGGAGGGCCTCCCTGTGCCAAATTGTACAATAATTTGAGCATCAAGATAAATAAATAATGCTAGTAACAGATTGCAACCAATTGCGTAAAATAGGAAACCATGAACCCAACTGTGTACAAATAAATGAACAAATAATTTCAAAGAGGAAAGGGATCTTTTCATAGTTTCAAAGACACTCTTCACAAACAAAATACTTGAAAAAAATGAGAGCTTCACAGTAGAGACGTATCACTTAATCAACATCATCATTTGTAGTAATAAAGTGAACATTATGAGTAATGGGATATATTAAAATCATTTGGAACAAAAGAAGAAAAGGGAACTAAACATGCATCTAACCTAATCCTGTGGTAATAGCAGACACACTCCTGAATGTCTTTTTGTAAAATAATTGGCCTGAAATCTTCAAAAGTATTAAAGTTATGAAGTCAAAGGAAGACTGAGGAAATGTTCCAAAGCTGAAAGAGACATAACAACAAAACACAGCTAATTATTCTACATAGGATCTTTGTGCTATGAAGTCATTTTTGGGACAATTGGTATCTGCCAGTAATGTACCAATGTTAATTTCTGGCTTTAATGGTGGTCATTGTGTTGTGGTTATGTGGAAGAATGCCCTTGTTTAAAGAAATAACATGAAACTGTTGTAGGGACCTCAGGTCAGCAACTCGCTCTCAAGTCATTCAGCAAGAAAAAAATTCTTTTGCAGATGCTTTTTTTTTTTTTTTAAAGATTTTTAAATTATTTATTTGACAGGGAGAGATCACAAGCAGGCAGAGAGGCAGGCAGAGAGAGAGAGAGGGAAGAGGCTCACTGCTGAGCAGAGAGCCCAATGTGGGGCTCAATTCCAGGACCCTGAGACCATGATCTGAGCTGAAGGCAGAGGCTTTAACCCACTGAGCCACCCAGGCGCCCCTTGCAGATGCTTTTATAGCTATAGAAACTATTTTGAATGGGCCAGTGGCTTCTTCATAGCCCATAGTCTATTAACAGGTGCCTCTCTCTCTCTCTCCCTCCCTCTATCTGTCTCCTTCGGAGTTGGGCAAACAGATCTCTGCTTTGCTTTGCCATTTTTAAGTTGTGTGAATTGAGTAAGAATATAATCTTTCCAAACCTCAATATTTTCACCTATAAATTGTGGATAGTAATAGATGAAATAGATTAGCTTAATATCTGACTAATGTTAATCATTCAATAAAAGTTAGGGGTAACAGGGTGATAGGTATTAAGGAGGGCACGTGCTGTCATTAACACTGGGTTTGTTATACTTAACTAATGAATCATTAAACACTACATCAAAAACTAATTAGGCATTACCCAGTGGCTAATTGAACATAATAAAAAAAAGTCTTTAATCAAAAAAAAAAAGTTAGGTGTACCATTATGTTTTCATTATTGTTCAAGTGTTTCTGTATCAAATTGAATAGACCTGTCTTAATCTTTTTACAATTTTAAAATATTCATTATTTTGATATAACTATATGTGACTTATAAATTATTTGTGCTTTAAATTATTTTCAAATTTGTTGCTATTGTGTACAACATTACAGTGGACATCTCTGGGGCTCAATGTTTGTTCACTTGCTCACATCGCTCATTAGGGTATAATCAGAACAAACTGTAATTTCTGGATGAAAGACATGCTAGTCTATTTAAAATAAGGGTTAGCAGTTTTTCTGTAAGGGTGCAGATATTTTCAGCTTTTTATGCCATATAGTCTTTGTTACAACGACTCAGCTTTGTCACCACAAAAAAAAGCAATCATAAACAAGTGAGTGTTATGTAGTCCTATAAATCTTTACAAAAACAGTCCGTGGGCCATATTTATTTGTTACTAAAGTTATGAAAGGAAAGATTCTTCTAGTATTTTTAGTTTCAAAATACTGAAAATCAGGAGGAAATCAACGTCCAATTTACAATAACCTGAATATAGAAATTGGACAGCATCATGGAGATCTGTCAGTGGCCATAGATAGATAGAAGTATGTTTGCTCTCATCTGGCGGCTGTGACTCCTGTCATCTGAGGTTCACTGACTCCTGCCCACACGGACCCTCAGGCAGAGAAGAACTTAAAAAAACATTGCAGTGGTGCTTCAGTCTCTAATGTAGAAGAGTAATCAGCTTATAATGGATTTTATGCTTCGTTTTAAAGTGGAACATGATGTAGTACTAGTGTGGATTTTTTAAAAAAGGAAGGGGCTATGGATATAGTAGCCTTATAAAATAGCAGAGATTAAAGTCTCTATTAGGTTAAAGCCTTGTTACAAGTCGTTCTCTGATACCTTCTTGTATATTTATGTGAGCCATTTGATACTGTCTTGCCTTTTTCTGTCTTGAGATGGTTTGCATTTCCCCCGGTTGATATCTAGGTTTTCTGAGCATCTGGGCACTTTTCTGCTTGAAGGCTGTTGGTTGGGGGGAGGAATCTAAGCCTTGATTGTGTGATACAGCCTGGACTGACAGTGATTTGGGGCAGAAGGTCAAAGGTGGCTGAGAAGAGGACTTCCCAGGACAGATCATCCTGAATTAACATTCCCCTAGCACACAGTGTGTGGTGTTGGGGGGACTGGAGGTTCCTAGAACTAAGGCAAATTGCCCTTCAGTGAAAAGAAATAGAATGTTCATTCTGGAGCTAGGCTGAAGATGTCAGTATGATGGTGTCACAATTAGGTAAATCAAAGCAAAAGCAACACTTATATAGGACCTACTATTTGCCAAGCACTGTCCTGAGCTCTTCACATATATGAACTAATTCCCGCAACATCCTATGAGATATATGCTTTTATAACACTCATTTGAGAGTTGTACAACCTGAGGGTAAAGACTGCTCAAAGTTACTTACACGGACTCTAAAAAGTAAAAATGGCAGCACTGGTGTTGGGACCCAAGAGGTCTGGCTACAGAGTCCAATTGTTATACTGAGCCACATGATGTAATATGATGGCTTAATAGTAAATTAGATGTTCCCTAAATTTCCACAGCATCTCCAAGAGTCACACACATCTCAGCGTCCTGGCACAGCTAATGACTAACTTTTGGAAGTACCATATATGTCAGCTTCCAATACCATGCTATAGAGTGTACATTTTATTTTCCCAAATTTCTTGTAAGATAGTTCTTATTTATATCCTCATTTAACAGATGATGGACCCACGGCTCAGCGACATAAAGTTTGTCTTTTTACATTACAGCACCACTAAGTGGCCGGGCTGACTTTCACATGCAAGCTTCTCTCTAAAACCCAAAATCTTAACAAGTATCCTATATTTCAGAGATGGAATCATGGGAAATGAAGGGCATGTGGGTGGTTCAGTTGGTTGAGCATCTGACTTGGTTTCTGCTCAGGTCATGGTTTGGGGTCATGGGATGGAGCTCTGTATCGGCCTCCATGCTCACTAGGGAGTCTGCTTGAAATTCTGTCTCTCTTTACCCCTTCCCCCTCAATAAATAAATCTTTAAAAAAATAAAAAATAAAATTATGGGAAGAGCACTGGATTAGATGAAAGATATCTAAACTTCAGACCCAGCTCTCCTCTTGTATCATTAGGAGGCACTAGTCAAGTCATTGCTTTTTTTCTGGGTCTAAGTTTCCTGCTATATGAAATGAGACCATTTGTCTTAATTACTCTTATTTCCAGTAAACATAATATTGTATGATTCTGTGGTTTTTTAAATATCAAAATATGCATGAGTACATTTTCAAATTCTAAATTATCCCAAAATATATTTCAGTCTCCAGAATTTAGTGAAAAACAAAGAAAAGAAACTCAGATAAATGGTACTTTCTGTCTTTGGAGTAGAACACTAAAATCTTAAATATAAAATACCTACTTTTGAAAAATAAGCTAATTCTCATCTTTAATAGAAATCATGTTGATGTCCTCAGACTCCATTTTTCACATCTATACTCTGGCTATGTGAATGCTAGTGCTCAAAGCCTCTGGTTTTGGATGCCCCACTTACCATATATGCACTATAAGACCCCAGGAGTTCAGAACTCTCTTGTACCAAGCTGCCATGCAAATCCTGAACTATATTTCCAAGTATCCATCAATGCTGAATTTCCTGTCTATTTAATCAAGACATACCAATGAGACATGGAGAGTGAGTGGACTTTCATGTTACTGTCTCCTCTGCATTTTGCAGGATACCACTAACCCGTGTCCACCACTGACTCTTTCGGGGTCATTTCCAGTTTCTAGATAAATGTAATATTGTGTCATAGAAAAGCTTTCACTGGGATATTTCTAGGTTTACTTTATTTAGAATCTCTCTTTCTCTTCTTAAGTGCCCTCATTTCCCCTATACACACACCTCTGTAATATGTCTAGGACTCCTTCTACAGATTGTTGAATTCTGAAAGATAATGTTCATTCCTGTACCATTTAAACTGAAACAGTTTCCTAAACTTTTTTTTCCCTCTCTTTTCTTAATAATTGCATGTTTCCAACACAGTTGATTGACATCCGGTTCTTCTTTGCTAAAAGTCCGTGATATAAAGGCTGAAAATGCCACAGAATACACCAGCTTTCATAGGATTCTTTGGTTTTAGGACATAAAAATATGACCTAATCCATGGAATGTGTCCTGAGGGAAAGTATACAATGGTGGGTGATGAGAAGGTCTCTGGAAAAGAGATGCATATGGAGATTTTCTACATCTTCTTTCACACATGGTTAGGTGAATACATGATGCATGGAAGAGTGGCAGTCATTTTGTGATCAGAAGGCATGTTTCTGGAGACTAAGACCAACATGCTAAAGAGGCTGAGTAGTAATATGGAAATATTTGGGTCGTAAATGATGTTACTATTCTTCCTAAATAACCATATCTGGAACTCTCTGGATCTTTTAGTTGAAATGATGAAAGCCCTGATCTTGAAACACCTTTAATTAATTGTTCTATGAATTTCACCTAAAAGCTTTTTGCTACATTATGCAAATCCAAAATAGTTATTTGCAAATTTTTTAATAATTCCTTCATCTATTTTAACATGCTTTATTTCATGATCTGGCAGAAGTGTTATTTCAGAAGGACACTAGATGGCAATATATACTCCATAATTTATGATGGGGGAAGGGAATTTAAAATTGAATTATCAAAAATACATAAAGTTGACCTAAATGTGAAAACATATCAGTTTTGTTTATTCTGTAACATGTAAGAATTATTCTTTTGATTAAGAAGAAATAAAAACGAGGGACGTATTTGAGTGTTGGATCATTAGAGTAACTCGCTAATTTCCTTCCCAGGTTTTACGAACAGAACACCCTATCTTAGAAGACTGTGTCCAGACTAAAGCTAGTGACATGTAAACCTGACTTATCCCCTGCTATTTATGTGAATCAGGCTGCTAGGTCTATGGCACAGATAATAATTCAGGAGTGCCATGTGTAAGGTAGATATGTCTCAATCTTAAGAGTTAGATTTTCTTTTGTGTCTAGAGAGAAATTATTTAAGAAATATTAAGCACATATCCAAGTATGCAGTCTAAGCTTTTGCCCAAATATCATCCTTTAGATAATTAACTTATTTTATTTTTAAAAGATAGTCTTAAAGATTGAAATTGTTTTTATTCTTGGCAGGAATTTGCATATGAGTTCTCTTCTGTGCCTTAATACATCAGTAGAGTGCTGTTATATAAAACATTATATCTTCCTCTAGATAAGTTTATATAGTATAGTATCAATAGATGTTTGGGCATGTGATACTTATACATGGTACATCACATGTCACACATTATTATTGTAAGATATTTTTGTATGTATTGAAGAGATAATATCTATATATTTATATTCAGAATTTGCCTCATACACCCTTCACTCTCTGGGGCCATCTGTGAATTTCCTATACTTGCAGTCAATCTTTTCAGACTCATAGTGGTATATCAATAGAATGATGACTTTTTTTTTTTTTTTAAGATTTTATTTATTATTGGGGCACCTGGGTGGCTCAGTGGGTTAAAGCCTCTGCCTTCGGCTCAGGTCATGATCCCAGAGTCCTGGGATCGAGCCCCACGTCCGGCTGTCTGCTCAGCGGGAGCCTGCTTCCTCCTCTCTCTCTCTCTGCCTGCCTCTCTGCCTACTTGTGATCTTTGTTTGTCAAATAAATAAATAAAATCTTAAAAAAAAGATTTTATTTATTTATTTGACAGAGAGATCACAAGAAGGCAGAGAGGCAGGCAGAGACAGAGGGAGAAGCAGTCTCCCTGCTGAGCAGAGAGCCCGACGTGGGGCTCAATCCCAGGACCCTGAGATCATGACCTGAGCCAAAAGCAGAGGCTTAACCCACTGATCCACTCAGGCACCCCAGAATGATGACTTTTTGAACCCAATCAGTGAGTTCAGTATGTGTGTGTGTGTACATATATAAATATATATATACACATATATACATATGAACCTGGATATATATATATATGAACATGGATTTGAGAACCAGATGGAAAGTTGGTCAGTGTATTATTTGCTATTGTGTCCCAGTGGCTAGGGTGTTGTTTTTGGTGTTGGTCTTACTTAAATGCTTTCATTGGCCCATAATAGTCCAGTTGAAAAATAAACAACTTCTTTCAAAATGTCTCCCTCAATAATTAATGAGGAATTAATTTGCTTTAAGTCTGATGACAAATAAAAACTAGAGAATCTTTATCTTAAACATTTATAGAATAACAATGTTTAAAGTCAGAGAATAAGTGTGTGTCTTTATATAAATATTTTAGAGGAAGATGTGCAGCTGGTTTTCATTAGTATTTTTCTTCTCTCTGATGCAAAAATAAAACAAAACAAGTTTTTTTTTTTTTCCCCAAAATAATATGTTCTCATTCTCTCACTAAAGGATTTGGGAAATCAAAACTAGGTGCTAAAATTACTTGTCACTTTGAAAGTCCTCCCCCGTAAGATTATGAAAGGAAAAGTGTTAGTACAAGACATTTTACTTGAGTGTATTCCTAAAAGGATCAGTCTTGGATGGAGGCATATTTATATTTTTTCCTCTGTAATTGAACAATTGGACTCATTTCTGAGTTTGAAATTACTAAAGGGTTTCTTACACAGGAAATTGTTGCAAAACATTCAATGATATCAATGAATATTCGATGGGGATGGACCTTCCCATACCCATATCAATGTCAGAATTGAAGTCAAATAACATTTCTTACAGGCAGATAAAAATAGCTAACATTTTGTGAGAGCCTACACACTAGGTGACAAGAGCTTAAAGTGAATTATCTCTAACAACATTTTAAGGTAACTGTTTTCTCCCAGTTTACACAGGTGAAAATGAAGTGCAGAGAGATTAAGGAACTTAGTGATAATGGAATTTGTCTTTATTACACACAGACAAGTTAATAATAATATAATTCTCCAAATACAATGGATGTCCACCTGTGCATACATGTGCGTACGTACACACGCGCACAGGACAAGAAAGATTGCAGGGTTGGGCTCATTTTAAGTAATTGATTTTCTAACTAGTTGTGATGAAGAAATATGTTTCTCTAATCCACGGTGGAACAATAATCTATGTTTGGAGAAATAGACAGTGTATATACAACATTGCCTAGAACATAGCAGATGCTTAGTAAACATTTGGCAGAAGACTGAGTGCAATGACATTGCATTAAGCTTCTATTTTTGACAGTGTAAACCATATTTAACATTGTTTAAAGCTTTCAGTATTTTGAGATAATATTAAAAATGTGCTTGATAGAGAGGCCTCAAACTGATGAGCATAGGCAAGAAGAAACAATCTTAAATTTTCTAATTCCAGCAGAAAATTAAAATTATTCCCGAAGACATTTAGTTTAACTTTAGATGTGATTTGCAAACAAAACTCACCATGAAATCCTTTAAGAAAAGTCATTACTCTATTTCTGAGAAAGAATCTGTGAGCAGACATTATAATTCTTAGTGGTCCTTACATCTCTTTCTCAAATATTTATTTTACAAAACTACAGTTAAGGAAAAAAATAACTATCCAATGGAACAATGCTTATGTTCCAAAATTAGATTTTTTAAAGTTTGTAAAGCTCTTCAGGTAGAAAATAATTTGAAATTGAATTATCCAAGGCACCATTGTTTTATTAACACTAATAAAATAAAGGAGGAGATTCCTTGAGAGAAATTCAAATCAACTGTATTCGGTGGCAATTAGTTAGTAGCTTCTATATAATAAATAAAATCAGTTGTTGTTTGGAAAAATAGGAAGCACATAATGAAGCATCTGTTTTAAACTAATTCTCAAGTCAGAAAACATTTTTGCCTCACCTAAAAGAAATAGTACAGGAAAATACTCAGTTCACTTTTGATAAAATATTAATCTAGTGCCTCTTTATGAAATTGTTAATACTTATTATAGGAAGTTAATATTTGTGATTTCTGTATCCAGCAGTGTAGTTGAGGAATAAAATTACCTCATTTCAGAATGTGTTATTTGCATTAGATTGTTGTTCCTGAACACAAAAGATTTTTATTTCATTTTAAAACTGATAGGATTTTTTATATGAAATATGTGCAAGAAATGTTTTAGAGAACCAACATTCTTTCCTTTTTCTTTGTACCTACCAAGCTATCTTTTTTTCCTTGCTGGGTGAATCAAAAATATAAAATGAGCTAATGTTTTGTTCGTTTTGCATCATCTTTAACACCAAGTGTTTCCTGAGTATAAACCATGTTTAAGGAATGCAAGGGCTAGAGATTGGAAAGAGGTGAAGACCCAGTTCTTAAGGCAGAGCCTTACAAGTTGGGGCTGGGTCTTCATGTCTGGCAAGAGACAAGCCCCTGCTCTCTCTGGAAAACTAGTGTTTGTTCTCTGTGCCACATTCTGGGTTCCTCTTGGTCCTTAGTTAGGAGAATCTCACTGAAATTCTTTATTGTACCCCCTTATTGTTGAGTATTTCCCTTTCTGAGTATACCCTTCTCCTTGAAAAGTATGCATAGATATCTTGGGATCTTCCCAGATAATCAGGAGCTTAGATTTTTACTTCTAATATCTGTCTAGACTCTTGTAAAGAAGGCATTTGCATTCTTTTTTTTTTTTTAAAGATTTTATTTATTTATCTGACAGAGAGAAATCACAAGTAGGCAGAGAGGCAGGCAGAGAGAGAGGAGGAAGCAGGCTCCCCGCTGAGCAGAGAGCCCGACGCGGGGCTCGATCCCACGACCCTGAGATCATGACCTGAGCCGAAGGCAGCGGCTTAACCCACTGAGCCACCCAGGCGCCCCGGCATTTGCATTCTTTATCAAGTTAAACTTGGGTCCAAGGGGCCTTGTCGTGGGGGAGGGTCTCTACTCAGAAAGGGGCGACAGATTGACCAATGAAAGCTGACTCGCGAACAGGCCAAACAAGATCATCCTCTTCCTTGAAGAATCTTCCTTTTCTCACCTCTGCCATCAGGTGAAGATTCTCTTCCTGACTAGCCTCTAAGGTTAGAGTTTGATTTTACAGCAAGATGTGGTAGAGTCCTTATACTTTTGAGTTTCTTCTAGAGCTAAGCCAACCCCCCACACAAAAAGAAAGAGCAAAAAAGGAAGGCATATTTTTATTTAAACAGATTTTTATTTTTATTTTTTAAATTTATGGCTGGGCATGCTGTAGATCTGGGGAGGTGGCTGGATGGCCTGAGGTTTTCCCATCACACCCAGGCCCTGATGGACATCCAGAAGGCCCCAGCCAGGAGGCTCAGAGTGAGTGAGGAGAGCAACCGTGGGCACTCTACATCCAGGCCTGGCTCCCTGAGCCTGTCTCCTGTCTCAGGGTGGGTTGGAGGAAGTAATGTTTCCACAGACCTAAACAGATTTTTTTTAAATTAAAACCAATTAGCAGCTCTCTTTCATGTAAGAGAAAAATCACCTTTATGCGAGAGAGTAAGTTATAATACTTTAAACGTATGGGTTAAGAATCCCTTTTGTTGCAAGGAACAGAAATCTTTTCTATTCCTGAAATGGTTTAAAATATTTAAAATATCATTTTTTTTCAAACAAAAAGGATTCCAGATGTCAGCAGTGCAAAGTTGGTACAGCTTCTTAGTAATCCTATCAAGGATCTTTCTCTCTGTCGACTCTGTTATTCTTAGTGTACTGGGATTTTATCCTCGCGGCTGTCACCTCGTGCTTCCCAGAAGCTGTTGTGTTGCCCAAAGATACATTCCAACAGGAAGGAAGAGGAAGAGACAAAAAGAATAAGCTGTGTTTGTGTCCCATTGGCAATAACGGCATCACATCTCCCCTTCCATCAACCTATTTAAAAAGCTGGAAATGTGCTTTTTACTTTTTATAGCTTCTATTTTAAAGGTAGTAGACAGAGAAGGTGATTGCAGAATGAATGGTGGTTCTCCACCGCAAGGTGTCCGCCAGAGAGAAAGATGTGTGAATACTCCTTAGCTCATTTTTGACATGTTGCTAACATAAATTAGCACTAAGTCCTTTGAAGAGTTTCATACAACTGGGGACTTTCCTCCCTTTTCAGAATCTAATAAGTTTCTTTATAAAATTTTGGAGAGAATTTTCATTAAGAATCTCATATTTTCTCAAAATTATACTGTTATCAGTACCTCTGTAAACACATATTTGTGAAATCCCTCATGTTGTGGAATTTCAAAAAAATATTATATTTTGTTTTCTTTCTATCTGGTTCTTTTTTTTTTTTTTTAAGATTTATTTATCTGTTTTGATGGAGGAGGGTCAGACAGAAAGGAAAGAGAATCTCAAGCAGACCCCAGCTGAGCCTGAAGCCTGATGCTTGGCTCCATCTCAGGACCTTGAGAACATGACCTGAGCCAAAGTCAAGATTCGAATTCTCAAGGGACTGAGTCACCCAGGTGCCCTTATGGTTCATTTTTATGATTCTTCATCCAAAGGCCAATTCAGTCAGTTTGATGAAAGTCATCACAGTGACCTGTTTGCTGTTTTGTACTCTTTCTCTGATGAAATTTTTGCTATCTTTGTAGTTCTCATTTGAGCATTTCTAAGTTCTCAGTGTCCCACCCTGGGCAAGAAAACATTTATTCACTTGAGACTGACTCAAACATCTGGCTCTTTTAAAAGGGAGCTCCCCATTGTTCATTAAATTCTCTTGCTGGGATGACTTTCTCTTAACAGGTAAGATGTGGGTTATTACAGTTGCCAGCTGTACCTTAATTTCGGTACACTATCAGGAAAGAATCCATCTTTTGAATTAGCTGATATATTCTCTTCCTCTTCATGTACATTCCATGGCCACCTCCTACTCTGTCTCATCCTCCTTCCAGAGTCTCTGTTCTCTGCCTTTGTAGGTGAGCTTTGATTGAGTGGATCATACCTGTTGTTCTCTCTTAAATTTGAACATCAGTGAATATCAGAGGGCACTGGGAAGACAACAGCAGTTTCACTGGTTTGGCTCCTTGGAGTTTCAGACCTCTTTGTGTCCAAAATAGAGTAGTAAACACATATTCTAGAATTTAATGGAAACTTGAGAACTATGAAAAAATTTTCCAAGTCAAGTAAAAAAAATACAGAAACAACTCCAAATCTGGAAAGCCAAGGACTGTCTTTTGTGTGCATTGAAACAGTCAAAAGTGATGAGCAAACATAGTTTTGGAGAAGGAAGCCTTTATTGCAAAAGGTCTAAGTCAGTTCTTAAGGGCTAGGACAAGAGGCCACTAGTCACAGTTAGACCCACAAAGGCAGAAGAGATGGATCAGTGACCTGGGCATGGTCAGTCTGCTGTTTCTGCCTCACCCACAGACTGTCCTATCTCTACACTTCCTGCCCGAGCCCCTGTCCTCCTCCTACACAGCTTCCAGATCCAGAGGCAGGTAATAGGAGGCCCTGATTTGAGGGTGTGGTTGAGAGTCACAGGTTTAATTTAAAGTCCTAGGCAGTCTACTAAGAATGTTTTCAAGAATATGGAAGGTGGATTGTAAATAGTGCTGAGGCTGGGGCTACACCAGGGGTGGCAGAAGGTGGTTAGAAAGACATAAGACTTTGGCATCGGGATGACCAAGGGTCACATTCTGTTTCTGCCACTGTCTGCTGAGTCCTTGGGCAAGTGACCTAAATTCCCTCAGTCTCAGTTTTCTCATATCTTTCCAGAAATTACATGGAGGAAATAATATCTCCAACAGAATTTCTTTTATTTTTTTTTAAGATTTTATTTATTTATTTGACAGAGAGAGAAATCACAAGTAGGCAGAGAGGAGGCAGGCAGAGAGAGGGAGAGGGGAGAAGCAAGCTCCCTGCCGAGCAGAGAGCCCGATGTGGGGCTCGATCCCAGGACCCTGAGATCATGACCTGAGCCGAAGGCAGAGGCTTAACCCACTGAGCCACCCAGGTGCCCCTCCTACAGAATTTCTAAGAGGATCTAATGATATAAGAAAATATATACAAAGTTAACTACTACACAGTACATGATTACAAATTGGTAGATATTATTGTAAAATATCCAAATTACGAACAAGAGTTTCATGATTTGGATGTATTCCATAAATAATGGGGTCAGCCAGACAAGTGGGAGTTTTATGTCTGTGCTTCCTTGCTCCACATAAAGATTTTTCTGCAGTGACGGGTGAAATCAGTTGCTTGGTAAATGCATGCTAGAGATTCATCCTTATCCCTGCTGTGAAAGGTAATAGTGTGAAGACTTTCTACAAAATCCATCATTTTTAGAGTGTGTGATTAGTTATTCATTAAGTAATATTTTCATTGATGAAGTATGCATGTTATTTCCTTTATCTCATTTTTTCTCATAAATTTAATTGTTGGGTTATTATAATCACTTTATAATTACTTATTTTGGCATTAATTATATCACATCAAGCCATTAATATTATTCAGCATAAAACTAATCAAATCATGAACACCATGGCCCATGTGGCTTACCTGTAATAACTTGTTTCTTTCTTCTGTTTCTCTCCCTCCCTCCAGTCCTTCCTTCCTTCCTTTCTTCACTCCTTCTTTCCTTCCTTCCCTCCTTCCTTCTTCTTTCCTTCCAACACATTTAAAAAGTCTTCTCAGTGACTTAGTTGCTCTTCAGTCCCATTTTCTCAGAAGCATGCCGTACCCCCAAATGTCTTATGGAGCCCTATTTCCTGTCACCTACCAACGATCTGGACTCATCATTCATTAGTCTCTTCAGCTAAGAGGGGCATTTACCTTGTTGGATACCCTAGGACTGGATTCTTGCTACAAAACATAATTCCATGTCTGTCATTCCACATACAAATTTTCCTAAGTCTGAATTTTTTTTTAATTTGTTATTTTATGCTTCTGCCAGAGGGATGTTATATATAGAAATCTATCACTTTTTTGAGTTAGGGAATACATTAAATCATTTATAAGATAATTTCTGTCAAAACTTCTGTTTTTCACTTTGTAACTATTTTCAAATATGTCAAAAAATATTTAAACTCTGGAATGAAAAAAAAAACAGATCATAGTGTCAGCATGTGTCTCATTTTCCCATTTGTACATTTGTGTATGTAAAATTCAAAATGCTTACATAATCCAGGAAGTCCTTCACTACTTCCTACTCCCCAGTTCCTCTTCCCAGAGGTAATACCTTTTTATTTATTTTAATTGTTTATTTAGGTATCTATCTCTGTATTTCTAAGTAATGTATTTATATATATATTTTTTAAATCTTATTTTGTCAAGTACCCTTTGGTATACTGTAATAATAGATAGAGATAGAACATTCTTCTGTAGCACCTCGTGTCCACTTAAATTCTCCCATTCTCCCAATGGATTTATCCCAAATACTTTCAGTTAAATAATCACTGTATACACTACATTATTATGACTATGCATGTCGCAGATACAGAACTGTATTCTTTTTTATGGAACTTTTTGTTTTTCCTTCATTAATATCTGTTATTTTGATCAGCTTTATAAACTTTAATATGCATATAATTTGTTCTAATGCATCTATCAAATGCCTATTGAGCATTTTCATCCGCTAACCACTCAGACCCATTTAATATTTAATATGTAATGTGTTTTTTTAAAAAACAAGAAACAAAGCAAAGATGTTTCCCTGGTGCTCTATCTCAAGGAATTTCAATTCACATATTGCAATCTGGGTTGATTGGTTCCTAGATTTGTTTCACAACCATTGTTTCCTAGATTCTCTGTCTTTCATCTCATTGATAAACTTCCTTTACTTGGTGGGTAATAGCTCTTCAGTAGATTTCTGAGAAATGATGTCTTAGAACAAAACACTGAGTCATTGTATATATGAAATGTCTATTTTCACACTTGATTGAAAGCTAAGCTGCATATGTAATTCTAAGTTAAATTTTCTTTCAAATGTTATGTTAAATACAACTGTGAATGCTTCGCTAATTCTTTTATGAAGGGGATGCAGCATAATTACCCTCTCCTTGAATCTGAACTGGCCTTTGTGACTCACCTGACAAATAGAGTTGGAAGAAACTATTTTGTAAATTCTGGAGCTAGCTCATTAAAAACTTTGTTGCCTCAACCTAGTCTTCTTGAAAAGTTTGCTCAAAGGAAAAGGCCACCATGTAAGGAAGAAATCCAAGCAAGTTAGTCCTATGAGGACTGCTTGGATAGTGAGATGTGTATGCAGTCCACAGCTAGTCCAGCCCCTCCAGCCAGATCCCAGACTTTGAATGAAGAAGCCAATTTGAAGATTTCAACTTAGTAGATCTTGCTGGAGAAATAAAACAATATAACAATTTATCGAACAATAAAAACTGAGGTCCTAGACTTATGACATTAATCAACCTATCTTAGCTATGTCACCTATTTGAGCCTCCTGGCTGAGGCCTTAATAATCAGGGAAAGAAAGGAATTATCACCACTGTGGCCTGCCATAAGTTTGTAGGCACAATTAAGTGGCTATTTCTTTATGCCACTAAATTTTAGGGAGGTTCATTATTCAGCATTTGATTGAAAACCTACCTCTGGTGTTAATGCTATGATTGAGAAGGCTGATGCCATTCTAAGTTCCTACTCCTTTGACCTCTCTGAAAGCTTTTTAGGGATTTCTCATTATTCTGAGATTCTGAAATTGCACAAAGATGTAAATTGGTTCTTTTATCCCATTCATAGTGTTAAGCACTTGGACTCTCAAATTGCAAACAGGTGATTTTTGTCCTTCATTCTCCTGATGTGGTATATCACATTAATTGGTTTTCATATGTTGAATCACCCCTGCATCGCAGGGATAATCCCAGTTGATCATGGTGTATAATCCTTTTAATGTGCTATTGAATTTGGTTTGCTAATATTTTGTTGAGGATTTTTACATCTATATTCATCAGGGATATTGACCTGGAGTTTTCTTTTTCTTTTGGTGTCTTTGTCTGGCTTGGTATCAGAGTAATTCTCATCTCATAAAATGTATGTGGAAGAGATCTCTTTTCAACTTTTTTCAAGAGGATGAGGAAGTTTGGAATTATTTGAATGAAATATTATTTTAAAAAGCTATACTAATCAAAACAGTATTGTGTTGGCATAAAAACAGATACATAGATCAATAGAACACAATCAAGATCCTAGAAAAAATAAGCAGACACATATATGGTCAACTAATATTTGACAAAGGAGCAAAGAATAGTCAATGGGGAAAGGATAGTCTTTTCATCAGTGCTGGGAAAACTGTATATTCACATGCAAAAGAATGAAATTGGAACCCTATCTCATGCCACTAACAAAAGTTAATTTGAAATGAATTAAAACCTTAAATATAAGAAAAACTTATAGAAGAAAACACAGGAGATAAAACCTCCTTAACATTAGTCTTGGCAATGATTTCATGGATATGACACCAAAAACACAAGCAAGAAAGGTAAACTTAGGCAAGTGTGACTACGTTAAACTAAGAACTTCTATACAACAAAGGAAACAATCAATGGAGTAAAAAGGCAACCCATGGAATGGGAGAAAACATTTGCAAACCATTTATATGATAAGGGGTGAATTTCTAAAATATATAAGAAACCCTTGTGACTCAAAAACAAACTAATACTAAACAAATTTATAGCAAAACAAAGCAAACTATTAACAATTTAAAAATGAGCTGAAGCCTTGAATATACTTTTCTCCAAAGGTTTCAGAATGGCCTGCAGGTATATGAAAAGATGCTCAACATCGCTAATCATCAGGGAAATGCAATCAGAACCACAATGAGATATACCTCACATCTGTTATCAAAAAGACAAAAGACAAGTTTTGGGGAGGTTGTCGAGGTTGTGGAGAAATTAGAACCCCTCAACACTGTTGGTGGAAAGGCAAAATGCAACTGCTATGAAAAATAGTATGGAGGTTCCTCAAAAAATTTTTTAAAAATTCTATTTTTAGTAATCAACTGCTGAGTATCTATCTAAAAGAATTAAAATCTGGATCTCAAAGTGATATTAACACTCCATGTTCATTGAAACACTATTCACAGGAGCCAAGATGTAGAAAGAACCTAAATTTTCATTGATGGATAGGTAAAGAAAATATGATATATACATGGAATGGAATAGTATCCAGACCTGAAAAAGAAGGGAATCCTGTAATATGTGACAACATGGATGAATCTGGAGGACATTATACTAAGTGAAATAAACCAGTCACAGAAGAGCAAATTATGCATGATTCCGTTTATATAAAGTATCTAAAGTAGGCAAATGCATAGAAACAATAGAATGGTATTTACCAGGGGCTACAAGGAGGGAAGAATGAAAAGTTGCTAATCAACGTGCATAAAATTTCAATTATGCAAGACGAATTAGTTCTAGAAATCTGATATACACTATTGTGCTTATAGTTAACAATACTATATTGGACATTTAAAAATCTGTTAAAAGGGTAAATCTCATCCTGTGTTTTTATGAAAATAAATTTTATTTATTATTTTTAAGATTGTTATTTATTTCTTTGACAGAGAGAGAGAGAGAAAGCACAAAAGCAGGGAGAGCTGCAGGCAGAGGGAGAGGGAGAAGCTGGATCCTCTCTGAGCAGGGAGCCCAATGTGGGGCTTGATCCCAGGACCCTGGGATCATGACCTGAGCCGAAGGCAGACACTTAGCCAACTGAGCTATCCAGGCACCCCTGAAAATAAATTTTTAAAAAGTAAATAAATAAGTCAAAACCAAAACCAAACTGTAAAGGGATATTGGTCAGTTCAATGGAATTCTCCCATTAATATTGGTTACTCATTATCATTTTAAATAAGAAATTTGTTTTTTTTTCATCCCATTGTCTATTTGAAAAACAAAATTACTCAAACTTAATTCCCTTACTAGCTTTTCTGCAGATGTTGCTCGGTGTGGTCATAATGGTGAACAAATAGTCATCATCCTATGTTAAACTCATTGCCATCCTTATGTCTTACCTTCGTGCTGTGCCATTTCTCCCTTTCCATTTTCCCACTCAAGCCTCATATCCTTAGGAGGGCTTCTATCTCTATTCTTAGCTCTCTCTTTTTTTTCTCATGATTTCCTAAAAGCCGGTGTTTCACATTTATCAATTTACTATGCATCAAAATAAGCGGTTCTGGGTCAGTGCCAACCTGCAGAAATCTATGATGATAGCTAAATATGTAATTTAAATTCACTAATAGTCACCATAAAAAAGAAGAGTGAAAATACTTTTATTCATGTCTTTTAACTCAGTATACATAAAAATACATCATCATGCAATTCTGATCAATATCAAAATATTAATGGGTTATTTAACATTCTTTGTTGGTATGAAGTCTTCAAAATACAATGTGTATTTTATACCTAGAGAATATCTTATGGTGTGGTCTAGTTAATGTTCTTTTGAATTATTGATAATTTGCTTGAAGTAACTGTATTTAGATACTATATAGGAGCTTGCATGATGAGCTTTGTCATGTTCTGATGTGTAAATCTTGCTTCTCTTGGTCTGTCTTTGCTAGTTTATGGCAGCTCAAGAACTGTAAACTCTTTCGCACACAGTGTTGCATGCATTAGGTCAGACTTGTTAATTTTATCTTTCCAACTACATTATGGCATTTCTGCTTTCCTGCATCCCCTACATACTTGATATGATGTTACATTTTGGGTATTTGAAAACCCTTGATTTCCTCTTCTTCTCTGTCTCCTTCCTTCTCTCCCACTTCTCTCTCAATCTCTCTTTCTCATTATTTTCACTTTGTTCCAAAAAAGCATTTCAGATTATTTAAACAGCATAACATAAAATGATATTGATGCTGTTGGTAATTATAATAATCATAATATTTTAGAATTTGATTTAGAACTTAAACTTTAAAGCAATATAATATTTATCAAGGTACTTTCAGCTGAGATGCCCAGTGATTATTTCTTCTCCAGGAAAAACAGTACAAATTGCTGTAAATGTTTTCTAGGAACATTTATAAACATTCCAAACTAAGGTAGATTTTTTTGTGAATTGTTAAAAATATACATAATATTATGCTCCTACATGCTTTTGATGATTATAATACATTTAGCTTCGATGAAAAACTCTAAATGATTTGGACATTTTCACTGAGCTGCAATCTTTATTTTTGTTCCTTCTGAACAATATGGGTGCCATCAAATATATCTAAGTATAAAGAAGACATTTATTTCTACTGGGCTATTTGAGGCAGATAAGACTTTGTAATTCTATTTTAACTTTTAACTATATTTTAACTTAAATGTACTTCTAAGCATAGCTTTAAATTTTACTTCAGTAAATCACAAAAGTGTTTTAATTTTTAAAATAATGCACATTATAAAAATACATCCAAAATGCTCTTGGACAGGATCAGTAAATATTCTACTTACATATTTTTGAACTTATTTAACTGCACTTTAATTTATGGAGTTTTAGAGTGGTAAGGTACAAGATGTTACTGCAAATTGTCAAGGTCCCATTTTCAAGACCTTTACCCAAGAATTGTGGAAGCAAAATAAATTTACAAAACATAGAGAACTTCAATAAGCTATTCAAAGCTATTTCTGTATATCAGGTTCACTTACCAGCATTTTAACACAGATTTCTAGGTATTGCATTATAATGAAGAAGAAAACAAGAGTTGAATTAACTCCTACTTAGATGAAATTTTCACCACAGACATCAGTTATCTAGAATAGTGTTTCTCAAATTCCCTTAGTAGTAACCTTGCCTAGGATCCTTGATTAGAATGCATACTTTAGAGCCCTGATTTGAGAAGTTCTGATTTAGAAAGCCTATGTTATAGACCTACAACTGACATTTGTAATGAGAAATCCAGGGAAATCAGATATAGTTTAAAAAAATTCCTTAATTGGATGTATTTTGTGGCACCAAGACTTCTTAGGTGGCCCATATATTGCCCTTGAAGAACGTCACACTTAACTTATTAACACTCTCTGTTCATTGCTCATTTGGTCTTCATTTTCCTTTAGGACTATGAAATATTTAAGGGTAAGAACTGAATTACTCCAGTGCTATCTCTCTAATACCTACTACTTAACCTTCCCCACAGTAGGTGCTTAATAGCTATGTGTTAAAGAAATAAACACTGTAGGATATGGAGAATGAATGAATGAATGAATAATTATGAGGTGGTCTTAGAGTATTCCAAGTGATGAGTCCTTTTTTAGATGACTGGGTTTATTATGCCTAATTGTCTCACTTAGCAGCATATGTGTAGATAAAAAGTAAAATGTTTATTTCAGTGACCTATTCTGCATTAAAAAAAAAAAACCATGCTATTAGCTTACATTTCTCTTCTCTCTCTGTTGATATTGCCCAATTTTAGACTTCCCTCTCAAATTCAATTTTTTTTTTTAAAGATTTTATTTATTTATTTGACAGAGAGAGATCACAAGTAGGCAGAGAGGCAGGCAGAGAGAGAGGAAGGGAAGCAGGCTTCCTGCTGAGCAGCAAGCCCGATGCGGGACTCGATCCCAGGACTCTGTGATCATGACCTGAGCCGAAGGCAGCGGCTTAACCCACTGAGCCACCCAGGCGCCCTCAAATTCAATTCTTGTAATTTTATTCCATTTTGAAGAGTTTCTCAGAAACATGCTTATGAACTAAACTATGGCACTCACTGAAAATAAATACACTTTATTGGCAATTTCTTTGGAAGAATCAAGGTTCCAGGATATATTTGCATATTGTTCTTCTTCTTAGATAGGAGACAGAACCTTGGACTTTCACAGTTATGTTTTCTGCTCTAGCATAGACATTCATCAACAACCGGTCTACATCATTCATTTTAACAAGTATTTAATAGTAAGCTTGCATGATGTTAAATGCTAGAGAGGAGCAATTTAGCGTGTAGGTTTCTTTTCCATTTTTATAGCATTTCCCCACACATTATTCCGTTTTATTTATTTATTTATTTTTAAAAATATTTTATTTATTTGACAGAGAGAGAGATCACAAGCAGGCAGAGAGGCAGGCAGAGAGAGGGGGGGAAGCAGGCTTCCTGCTGAGCAGAGAGCCCGATGTGGGGCTGGATCCCAGGACCCTGAGATCATAACCCTGGCCGAAGGCAGAGGCTTAACCCACTGAGCCACCCAGGTGCCCCTATTCCGTTTTATTTTTGAAGTAATCATTTGAGCTAGAGAGAACACTTGGCATTATTCTTATTTTTTTCAAAAACACTATGCCTCAGAAGTCAAATGATTGCCCAGAGTTAAACACCTGCCTAGTGACTCAGTTGGGACTGGAACCCATTTCATAAAATTGGAAAGAGAATACAATCCAGATTCTCTTTCAGAGAACTCATTCAATTAAATCCACGAACATTTACTGAGCCAATCCCCAGTGATGGCTAGTGAGCTCGAAATTGGGAATTCAAAGACAAATAAGAAATTCTACTTTCCCTCAAGTAACTCGTAGATTATTACAGAAAATAGACTTGTAAGCAAGTGCATTAAAATCAACATAGTAAGTGATATTATAAACGTATGAACTGAATGCAGATTGCAAAGGAGCAAAACTTGCTCAGGGCAAACAGAAAAAAGCTTTTTTCTTTTAAGTTCAGTAATGAACATGAGAAAGATGATTTAGATATAGGTGCCAGTCGGGTGGGAGGAACTTAAATGCTTCCAGGAAGGAAGAATAGTATGGTAAAGGCAAAGCATTATAAAAGACTCATTTTGTTTAGGACAGGTGTTCGTTCATAAACCGGACCCCTACCCAGAGGGCAAGGAGAGATGGAATAAAGAGCCAAACCACTCCAGAGGCAGAAACCTCTGGAGTGCAAGGGAACTTACATAGGAGGCTTGTCTTCGGTGGCTACAGGATGAGTAGATCTCCACACCTGCCTGTTAGAATCTTGAAGTTCGTACAGAGAGCTGAACTGGGTTCAGGTTCAATCACATACACCATCCAGATCTCAACAACACATTGTTTTCTACAGACTGCATCCTTGAAAACAGTTCCCACTGTGGGAATGGTGAGTGCAGTATACATTGCAAGGATAGGGGAGGGAGTGAGGAGCCTCCCTTGCTCAGGTCCCGCTCTTGGTTGACCCAGTGGTCATGTCCTCTTGGTAACCATCTCCAACAGCAAATGAGATTTTCAGTGCAACTAGACCAGGTTCAGATAGGACGGGAGGATGTAAGGGAAGGTAAATAAGTTGGTGTTCCTTTTAATCAATATACAAAAAGAATTTAAAAATTATAAACACAGAATTAGCATTTTTGGTAAAAATAAAGAAATAAAATACAAGTTTAAGATAGAGGTGCTCAAATTTGAGAGAGATTTGAAGGAAAGGCCTGGGGCTTCATTGGTCCCAGATTACTAAGAGATGTTAGACTAATCAACAAAAATTTAGTCATTTCCAGCTTTGGCCTCATTACCGTCTAGTGTGTGCCATTACTTCAAAAAATCCTAAAATGTTAATTTTCTGTTTATAGTTTCTAAACTATTTTTGTTTGTTTTTGAGATTTGATATTAACTCACTCGCCAGTCTGCTGGCTGTGGGGATGAAACACAAATTGTAAATTTTGACTCAAGGTTCTTCCTCAGACCACGACCTGGCAATGGGACCACTGATGGTGTGGCTCATTCTGGTGATACAAAGTGCATGACGACAGGTGTGATTATTTGGGTCATCATTCCTGCATGTGGAGTAAGGTCAGGTAATTCTGTGGTACCTACTGATCTCTGCCACTCTTCCCCATAAGACAGCTAAGAAAATATTCAAATGTTCTTCCTTCAGTACATAAAACAAATACCCAGAGGATGAGAAAGTATTTTCCTATTCCATGTTATATTCTTGCACTATGTGTTGGTTATTCTAATTTGGAGATTCTGAGAGATGGTGAAGGCTGGGAGCAATTTATGAATTTGGCAAGATGGCTTTTGATTCTACATGGGTCATACTTTCCATACTTGGAAAAACTTACAGCTTAGCCATAGATATTTAGGTGCTAGAACTATAAATAATCTTATATGCCACTTATTTTCTCAGTTTTCAATCTTGTAAGCAGTGAATTTAAAAGCAAATTCTAGGGCAAATTTCCCAATATGTAAAGTGTACAAAAGGCAATTTTGCAGGGTAAGGATTTAAATTTTTTATTGTAGGTCCTCTATTTACTAAATGTTCTAAATTCAAAGATTACTAAGTTTCTCTAGTCTTTATATTTTAATCCGAAAATGAGAATGATAATTCTGGTCTTGCCTACCTCAAAGATCAAAGCTGTTAGTTTACATAAAAACTATAATTTGTAAAATATTATGTATCACACACACATATTAGTTTTGCTACATCAAAAGAGAAACACTTATGGTTGTACATGATGAAGGGATAAATGAGTAGTTTAAACAACATATATTCTAGAAATGAGAAGAAAATATTTGAGATAGTTTATATACAAACCATTTTCTATTCATTCCTACTTAACAAATGAATAGGACATACTGTTCAATCAGAGTATATTAATTATATCATATGATGATCCAAGTCATAAATGAATAGGCTAACACTAGATATTGTCATACATTATGGATGAAAAATTTGTTGAAAAATTGGGGGTGACTTCTTGGAAGATTGGGCTCATGGGGATTTTGAAGCATCCTCATTCCCTACCAGGGAAGGGTTTTGTGCTAGATTAGAGTTTATATAAATGGCTTCAGTTTTTGCCCCTCTTTACTTTCAAAGTCTAATTCTCCAATCTTGCAATATGGGCTGGCTTGTGACTTGATTTGACCAACAGAATGTAGTAAAATCTGAGTTCTGAGCGTAGACTTCAAGAGGCTTTATATGATTCTGCCTTTGCTTTAAGAACTTTGACCACTACCATCATCTGAACAAGTCAATGCTATCCTGGAGAATGGGAGGCCATGCAAATACAAAGAACAGTTTTTCTAGCTGAGTCATCTTAGTTCATTTGTCCCTGAACCAACTCTAGTACTGACTACAAATGTATGAGCAGACAGAGCCTAGAGCAGGTGAGCCCAGCTCAGACCTGCAGAACTACCCAGCTCCCTTGCACAATTGTAAACTAGTATGCTTCAAGCCACTGAATACCCAGTATTTTGTCACACAATAATATATAATTGTTACAATTGTAATGATTGTTACAATTAGTGATGTCTGCTGTAGGTAGAAGATAGTACTGATTTTCCATCACTAACATAATGACCTTCACTTCTTTGAACACCCCACCCCTACTTTTCCAAGGTCACAAATATGGTTTCCTAGTGCTGGGATTCAAGGCATTTCTTAGGATAGTTGGAATCCATCATCCCTAAAATTGTAGGGTGGGGAGTGGTACTGAATGCTCATGCTTTCTTAATGTACAGTATGTGTCTCTGTGTCTTAAATCTCAGAGTCTAGAATTCTGACAGTCTATCACCTTATTAGTGCCCTTTCCTTTATAATGTACTACTATTAGGAAATCACACATGAAGAGTGTCCCTTGGGCCCACATAACTTTTGGACTGACAAAAATCTATTACTCTATCATTGCAAATTCCTCTTACTTCTCTCTGATATATTTTGAGTATTGACCCAAGTACTCTTTGGAGAAATTGAGAATTATCTTAATAAATGATCACATTAAAAAACAGGACCATGAAAAGAAAAAAAAAAGAAAAAAAATAAATAATAAATAAAAAATAAAAACAGGACCATGAGCAGAACTCATTCAGAAAGAGTAGTTAAAACTTCCTCTGCAGATTCTCCATTTGTATGTTTTCAAACCTGTTTCATTTGCTTGGCAAATGGCTGTTGGTGCCTCTAAGAGAAAGAACAAGAGGAAGATGAGCAGTTCCATGGGACCCAATAGAGTGGATGAGGAAATGAACTCTTCATGCCCTAGAGGCAGTGTTGCATATCTTACTACAATGTGGTGTTTCTGATTTCTTTGTATGTGGTTTCTGCCCATAGCAATGGCCTTATACATGCCAAGAAGACATAGTGATAACAGCAGCTCTATCTCTAAATCTTGCCTCTATAATTATAATGGCATATGAAATTTTTGCCTCAAGTCTAGGAATGAAATCCTCAGAAAATAGTCCTTTTCCTGTCTAAAATCCACTAAATGACTGATTGGAGTAGATAAAAAAAAATCACCTTCTGCATGATATTTTGTAGATTAATGACTACATTGAACCATTCTGATGATAGATAGGGAAATTATTTCCACTGTAACTTAAAGAACTAAAACTGCTGTATTTTAAATTAAAGAGTCCTAAAATTTGTCAAGCTCATCAAAAGTGCATGAGCAATGAAGAGGTACAAGTTTATAACCCATTATGGTGCATGTTAATTTCTTAACATGCATAATTTTTCTGCTTCATTACTGTTGGAGTGATCCTTGTGGAAAATAGTAATTTTGGAAAAAATATAAATATGGGACTGAATAATAGCTTTCTAGGGAAATGCTGAGATTTCTTCACTTGATTAGCATGTTGCAAATTAATTTTATTTCATTGGTATTTCCCCCTCCGTAGCCTTGGTATCCTAAGCTAGAAACATGATCTACTTTGTTTAGTAATTAAATCCAGATTGGAACTAAATCCAGTGAAAATGTTAGCCAAGCCTGTAAGAATAGTGAACAAATGGTTTAATAAAGTTAGAAAAGCAGTGAGGAAAAGGTAAAATTAGCTGGAAAAAAAAAAAGACAATTCAAATTATGCAAGTTAAAACTATCATCTTGGTCACCTGGAAGATAAATTTACATACTGAATTTGTGAGCCTTGGAGAGATAATTTCCACACAGAATGCTACAAATTCCAGTTGGCTTCATCTTGCTCCCTGTGAAAAATTAGGAAAAGAGAGAAGTGAACTAAGGAAGTAAACCTGTTTTCAAGTTTATTATTTTTTTAAGATTTTATTTATTTATTTGACAGAGAGAGAGAGAGAGAGAGATCACAAGTAGGCAGAGAGGCAGACAGAGAGAGGGGGAAGCAGGCTCACCGCTGAGCAGAGAGCCCGATGCGGGGCTCGATCCCAGGACCCTGAGATCATGACCTGAGCCGAAGGCAGAGGCTCAACCCACTGAGCCACCCAGGAGCCCCTCAAGTTTATTTTTTGTTCAGAGACTCTACAAAGGATAAGTCTTGGCATGGTTGGTAAAGTGTTTCTCATCTTCATTTTGCAGGAAGTAAAAGGTTTTTCAAGTGAGGTGAGGCTGGGGGCAAAGTGCAAATTAAGGGTAGAGCTGTAAGAACCTTTGTTAAATTCTTTGTAAAGTTCAAGATGACCCTTTCGTAGTTCCTTTTAGACCAAGGGGCTTGGAAATCCCCTGAGGGCATTATTCCCACAGCTGCCTAGTACAGCCAGTTTAGGGAGAGTTCTATCTCCCTGTTTCTCAGCCTTCCCAGCTATTTCCTTTAATACTTTTTTTTTTTTTTTTGTATGTCTAATCCCATCTTGCTCTCTGTTTCTCCCAGAACTTTATTTAAGTTAAGCAGAAAGAAATGTTCTGTATCCCAAGAGTTGCAATTAAAGATCTAGAGTTCTGTTTCAATGGTTCAGGTTTCTCTGGCTTGAGTTGTGTGACTATCCCTAAATCAATCACTGTGTTCAGGAATATATATACCTTTTCCTTGGTCATTCCTGAGTGACATTTTAATGCCGGATATTCAGGCAGGATTAACCCCTTCCCGCCTGAACAACATGTTAAGAAAATACTGGAGAATCAACTCACTTAGGGAAAATAAGGGACTATCACCAGAAGGGAAAACGAACACACTGCGGGCAAAGAACATCAACTGTTTACTCCATCTTCATATTCCTTTCCAGCTCTTTTTCAGAGTCGCAGCTTGTGAGTTGTAGTCTTCCCCTATCATGCTGTCAGCCCTCAAGTAACACACACAGTCCTGCTTGGCTTCTCACTTGGCTTCCTACTTCCCTTTCTGGGCAAACACACATCTCTTTACAAACACTCCATTAGTTTTGATGTTTGTCTCAGTGCTTTGATGTGTTTGAAGGGTTTCTCTAAGGTCTGCTGACATTTCCTGATTGCTTATTATGCATGGTTTCTGTTTTCCTCCTGGGCCATCATTCTTAGAAAGGCATCCATTTCATCAATATCCTTTAACACTGTTTGGATCTGTGGATGTGTGTTCAAGCAGGAACGGAGGCCTACCAAGGTGAGCAGGCTCTCACTGATGTGTTTTGTCAAGTTCCAGGAACATTTCGTGGCAAACAGAGGAGCAGGCTTAGACAGGCAGGCTGCTCCTTTCATCACGGGGCTTATAGGACAGAACTGGAGGGTAATGGAGGAAATGCTCGGGTGACAAGGAAGGGACACATTGCTGAATATGGGTAAGGTTAGACTCTTACATTTTATCTCTCTGGTAGCATATCAAGTCTTGAATGCTTTCATCAGAGGCTGGGAAACTGTCGCTACCACTCCAGGGTGGGTTACAGAAAACTGAAGCATTCAGTGTGTATTTCACAGCTTTCCTCCTGCTCACTGAGAATACTCTGTGATATCCTTGATTGGTCCAGGCATTTCTAGCCTGGATCATATTATAGGAATGACAAAACTCTGTCTTGAAGATGCCACTATGGATGCAGTTCTCCGTGGCTGGTACACGGTTCTGAGAATGTAATGGTGAATTTAAATTCCTGGATAGTGCCAGGCTGTTGCTCAGAACCTCAACAATTACCTGTGTAACAGTTGTTACTTGATCCCAGTGTGGACTGTAGAAGAAGGCCTACAGGATTGTGCTACAACAGTATGGACTTTTTTCCCCTCTTCAGACTTCCACCAACTTCTTCTACTATCTATCCTTGGATGATCCTGATCTGAATTATCGATTACATTGTTGTTGACAGAATGTTAAACTTGTAATATTACCATTCTTTGTGCTCTTAAAAGCTGGTATTCTTTACAGCAAGAATTTGACTTGGGAAAGTAAATCTTTTCAGTTTAGAGTATGAAATATTTATGTTATCACTGGTGTTAGTATCCCATGAAATACTTGTGTTTCATAAGTAACCAAGGAAAACCTTGCACTCTATAGATATGTGGCAAATGTGTGCAGCTGTGTTTCTCATTCTTTGGACAGAATAGAGACTCACTAGAATTCTTATTGTCTGTTCACTTGGTCGTTTTCCACCCTGTTTCTACAAGCAGTGGTTCCGCTTACAGCCTTATAGTGCTAACTGTATTAAATTCATCTCTTAAAGGGTTTGTCACAGTGTTTTGGGAGTATGGTGGGGTGTTGCATATTTTTCAGTGTCTTATAGTTCAGAGAGTGCAGGGCTCGGAGTCTGGAGGATAGATGCTCTCAGCCAGATTGTGACCTTCAATCTCCATATCTACTAAATGAAGATGTTTGGCTTTACTTTCTTTTAGTCCTAACATTGGTGGTCCTGAAATTCTCTGCCTCTACAACTTCTCATGAATGTTTTTGATGCATTCCCGAGGACTTTTTTTTTAAATAAAACCTTCACTATTTTAAGATATTAAAGAATACTTTTAAAAGTTTCTATGTGTTTAAAAAAATTTAAGAGTATAAGTCATACTGTAGATATAAAATCTGGTATCATTATCATCATTATTATTATTATCACAATTATCAGCCTCCACATCTCACCAACATTTACTCAGTGCATTTAATGTTCTAGGCCTGATGATAAAGACCTTACATGTATTTTCTCATGTGATCTTGCAATTAAATGTGCTAGCATTATCTCATGACATAGATGAGAAAAATTATACTGAAAGAGTTTGCCTAAGGATGCACAAGTAGGAAACAAAGGAATCGAGTTCTCAAAGTTAGTTGTCTGACTCCAAAGTGTATGTCCTCCACTGCTTTTCTGTAGTCACTCCTGTTGGACACAATTAATGAGATAAATTAATAAATCCTTTATTATCTTCATTTTCAAATTAAGCAGTAGAGCAAGAACGTTATTTTCCGTTTTATATATGGGTGCCCTACACCCATGTATACCCACCATATACATCAATGCTCATCCTTAAATTTTACCTGTATCCAATGAAAATGGGCCCCACATTTGTCCACGATAAAGTTGCCAAAAGCTGGCATCAAACTTTAAAATGTTTCCCTTTGGTGCTCTTTTGTTTTAAATCTCTCTTATGAGGAACTTAGTTGTCCCGTTTCTTCATGTCTATTTTAGAATTTTTTCTTTCAATGATTCCCATTTATTTCTAGGATTGAATATTCCAGTGACTCATTACATTTTAGAAATATTTTCTCACAAGTAAAAGACAAATAAAAGGTCCAAAAAATACAGTCATTCATGTTCTGATAGCCATAGTTAGAAAACAAATGATAGAGCAAGGAATATTTGCTAATTTTTTTTCTTCTACCAAACTTTGACAATAGAAACAACTACCTTTATTTGTTTCATTTCCTTACCGCATGGTGAGTTTGTCATTTCTCTACTCAGTGAGAAAGAAGGCAATTCTCATAGAGTTGCCCAGGGACCTCAGACTCCTTTCCCACCCCAACCTGCCCTTTGAGTGGACTTTTCCGAGGATTTTCAGAGGCCAGAAGCAGAGAGAGAACTACTGAGAATTTGCCTATGTTCTGGTACTCTCATATATTTATTTCACATGCTTCCCAACATTTTCCCTGTGACCTTGAGGTGTCCACTTAAAAATTAAAACCTTTAACTTCCTACTCAATTTGAGGAAGGAAATTTTGCAAGTGGATTTTTATGGTGGCACTCATTTTAACATGTCATCATAAGAAAAATGGCAAAAGAAGTGGAATCTGAATGTACGACTGATTATGCATACGTCCACATTAAGTGTCTTGTCATAATCTGTGCCTGGCTTTATAAGCTCATGGGGTGAGAACCGAAACAACAAAATAACAGATTTGGGCTCTGTCTTTATGGGGGAAATATACATTTTAACATGACTTTTTTTTTTGGAATTTTTTTTTTATTTTTTATAAACATATAATGTATTTTTATCCCCAGGGGTACAGGGGGAAATATACATTTTTATATTTATATATATATATATAAATTATATTTATATATAATTTATATATATAATATATATAAATTATATTTATATATAATTTATATAATTTATATATAATTTATATATAATTATATATAATTATATATAATATTTATATAAAATTTTATATATAATTTATATATATAATATATATATTATATATATATATAATATATATAAAATTTTATAAATAAATATATATATATTCATTTCCTATCTGTCTCTCCATCTATATAGTTCACGTGACTATATATTCCTCATGCCAACCCTATGAGGTTGGATTAATTATCCCCATATTACAGAGAACTATGCAAAACAGTACGTACACTGCGTACACTCCTCATTGGATGGTGAGTGGAAGATGGAGAAGTTCATTGGATTAGATGCCTTCCCTTCAGGTACTTCCCCTCTAGTAGTTGTGCAATCAAGAAGAAGCCTGTGAAAGGTCAAGAACACATGACAGCTTATTATTATTCATAAGCCAGGATCATTCAGATAAAACAGAGAAAAGAAAAAGAATTAATGAAAGGAGGTGTTTACTGTTGGGTTGGGCAAGGTCAGTAACTGAAGAAAAGACAATAGTTGAGATGAGAGAACAATCTACATTGTGAATTTTTCAATTATACCCATATGTCACATATTGAATTAGGAAGATGGGATTGGAGCTAAAGGGGTTGATCTGGGAAGACGTATATTCTTTGCATAATATACTTGTTTTATTTATGTTAGAGACTATTGTTTTTTTCTTTAAAGATTTTTTTTTTATTTTTTATTTTTTATTTATTTATTTGATAGACAGAGATCACAAGTAGGCAGAGAGGCAGGCAGAGAGAGAGAGGAGGGAAGCAGGTTCCCTGCTGAGCCGAGAGCCCGATGCGGGGCTCGATCCCAGGACCCTGAGATCATGACCTGAGCTGAAGACAGAGACTTTAACCCACTGAGCCACCCAGGCGCCCCTATGTTAGAGACTATCTTAACTGTTTCTCCCATATAAGCTGTGTGTGATTTGTATTATTATCCTGATTTTATAGAGAGCCAAGCTACACTACAGAATAAAGTATATAATTCCTAAGTTTCCAATTGCTATGCACATATTTCACTGTCCAAGCAGGGGATGCAGCGGCAAGTGTTACAAAGAAGGAGATACATAATAATTTTGTTAAACCACTAGATGTAGCCTTACCTGACAGCATTTTCCCAGTTGGTTTGTTTGCTTGTTTTAGCTTGAGGGCCTGAGGACACAGTTTAAATTAGATTTTTGTCACTGTAATCAAGACAGTTGCAGATTTAGTGTGGAAAAATGGAAGGGACAAAGTTAGACTGCACTACAGCTCAGGGTCCCTCTAGCAGAGGAGCTGGGGAAATTATCCAGGGTGAATTTTACTTTTCTTTTCATTTGTTACAAAGACTCTCCTTACCAAATCAATTGTCACGTCAGTATAACTAAGACGTTTTCTTTTTTTCTACCTCCATGAAAGGGAACTTGAAAATTTCTGACTAAGCTAAGCAAAAGATAAAGCAGAAAAAGACCGCTATTTATTATGAAACATCTAAAATCAGTGGTGTCTCACTTAGACTGATTTAGAGTTATTCAAGTGTAAGGAGCTGGGAAGAGATGCGTTCTTCCCTACCCAAACACCATTCATTTTATTTGCACTGGCTTCTTTCCAGAGAGCTGTTGCCCTTTCCCTTTCTCATGTCTTTCCTCACTCCCCCTTTATCTATTAGTCAATTATTCAGTGTGTCTTTCTGACTCCCTTTTACATCCCTTTCCTGTTATTTTTCATCTCAAGGAGATAAACCTTCAGAGAGAAAAACCTCTAACCTTGCAATAACCCCATGATGGATGACTCTGCCAATTATCTTCTTAAAGGAATATAATGCAGGTTTTATGTATCTTCTGAATGCTACATTCTCAATCCCTTATCCCACACTCAAAGAGAAAGAGGTAGATTTCCTGCTCTTCACACTTTAAATAGAGGTTGCCTTTCCTCTTTCCCTGTAGTTTTTGATGATCAGAACTTAAACTAATAAATTTTGAGGTAATGGGGTGAAGGCAGGGAAATTGGGGGTTTATGAAGAGAATGATGCCTTGTCATTCCCAACAGATCTCAAGGTCTCTGTGTAGTCATTAATGAAATAAGGGTTTCAGGACTCATGAACACACACTCATACACACACATAAGTATGCTTTCTAGTATCTGCTCATTATTATTGCTAGCCTGGGATTGTGCTTAGCATGACTATATGAGCAGTATTATAATCAACTGTTTGGAATTCACCAAAGGAATTAGATTGAGTGAAGAAAGGGAGCAGGAGAGATGCCCCGTTGATGAGTCAACGTCCTTTCTTGTGTCCTTAAAATTTTAGAGAAGTTGGCAGGAACCACTACACCCACGGAAGGGTAGCAGAATGGATCTGTAAGAGGAGCTGTAGACAGTGGAATTAGTCATATCGGTTCATAGTCTGGAGAAGGAGGAATGAGGAAATGACTCAAGCTAAGGGGTTTATGGAGAAAAAAATGGTGGGAAGCTGTCCTTAATAATTTCTGAAGTGGGAGCAAGACTTGCCAAGAAACAATTATACCTGGAACAAGTTAGATTAAGCAGCAGGGAAAACCTTCTGAGCAGTGAATATGAAGGCTTTAGAATAGGTGGGAGAAGACAGATATGTAAGCTTTCTACCCCAAGATCTGGAAAGGAGAGATTTGTTTTCACCTAGAATGAGAAGTTCTGCAGTGTTCTCATAAGACTTCTTTTCATCAGACACCAGGATTTGAGGTAAGTGTGTTTGATGAAAGCCTGTAGAGAAATGGGTCATTTTCTCCTTTTGCTCTGGATTCTCTTGCATAGAAGGAGAGAAGAGGGAAATGGAGGAGAAATACAAAGAATAAGAATAGATGAATAGGGAGGGCATGATAAGCAGGACTCTAATGGGTGAGAGTAAAACTTTGAGCTATGTCCAAAAATATTGCTGTCAACATGTCATGAGGGGATCTTGTTAAACATCATATTCTGACTTAGCAGTTTTGATTTGGACCTGATATTCTACGGCTCTATCAAACTTGCAGGTAATGCCAGTGCTGCTGGTACGAAGACCTTACTTAGGCTAGCAAAAATAAGACCACAGATGTGTATCCAAGTGAAATGTAGGTTGACTTAAACATCAACAAGTTTGAGGGACAAAAAGAAAAAGATGATGCAAAGTAGAAGCCTGCAACCTGGACAGGAGTGTAGGGAAGCTGAGAGTTGGTATTTCCTACAAGTTTATCTGTTATCTTCTTAATGTTGGGTGTGGCCGAGAGTGGAAAATCTCATACTGGTTATATGAGTCTCTGCTTTGGCAATGCTTCACAGCATCCCCTTTTTCTCCCTGTTTTCTCACTTCTTAGCTTTGTTAAATTCACGTGGGGCAGGGTGGCTGTGTTGGGAAGAGTAAATGCTACCCTAAATAGAGTATAGAGGAAGTATAATCCAGGTCTGTTTTCTCCTGCTTTTCAGGGTGATAGGTTAATAGACACCCTTCTAGCACTCATTTCATACTTTCATTTCACACTTTGAAACATTCTGTTTTTAATTTGGAGTCATTTGTTTTCTTAGAAGAACACACCGAGAGAATGTTCACTTTTACATACTCTTCAAATAAAGGATCTGATGCTAAGAACATGCAAAAATTTCCAGTCATCTCAACAGAAATTCTACATTGATCCATTTCTGTTTTTTCCTGTAATTTTTCCACATTTAAGGTTAATTGACCTTCCCATAAGTGAGAGCAAGAGTGTGGCAATATTTCAACACGTGTTAAAAGAAACTGTCAACTGTTATCATCTGTATTCTTTCCCCCACCTTTTGGAGGCTAAATGGTGCTGTCATGTTTACAGCAGTACCTGCATGAATCTGGATATTTTATTATTTCAATCTCACATTGGAAAATTTCTGAAATGTATTAATTTATGTTCTTATAAATCACCATGCTGGAGGAATGAAGAACAAGTGTTCAGGACAGGAATGGATTTAGCAGGTGCTAAAAGGAGCATCAGTCATCGTTGTCCTCTTCTCGACACTGTAGCCCCCTCCTACAATTTAACTCCCTTCTCAAACTGCAGTTCTGAATGATGTCATCAGGCAATGTTTCCAGGAAAGGAATGACGAGTAGATTACATCTTATGTACTGACTGGAATCATTTATCAAGTGGCTGTTCAGAGCCTGTGTTGAAAAGGACCCCGAGACCTGTGTAGACTCAGAAACTGCTTGGTTTGATTAGTGCTGACCATCATGGACACAGGAGAGGAAAGTGGTAGTATATGAACCATAAAACTTCCCAACTAAGTGTTTTAAACTGGACCAAGGTTGAAAACTTATGTCCCGACAAAAACCTGTGCACAGATATTTATAGCTGCTTTATTCATAATGACCAGAACTTGGAAGCCCCTAAAATGTCCTTCAGTAGCTGAATGGATAAATAAACTATGATACATTCAAACAATGGAATATTGTCCAGTGCTGAAGAGATTTGAGCTATCAAACTAAGGAAGACAAGTGAAAGGAGCCAATTTGAAGGGGCTATATACTATCTGAGTCTAACTATGTGACATTCTGGAAAAGGTAAAACTATGGAGAGAGTAAAAAGATAAGTGGTTTCCAGGGAAGGAGCAGGGGATAAATATATAGAACACAAAAATTTTTTAGGTCAGTGAATATACTCTGAATGATATTATAATGATTGAGTAGGTCATTATCCATTTGTCCAAACACATAGAATGTGTTCACCAAGAGTGAACCCTAAGGTAAACAGTGGACTTTGGGTGATTAGGATGGGTCAATGTAGATTTTTATTTTTAAGATTTTATTTATTTGGGAGAGAAAAAGCTAGAGAGAGAGAAAATGCACAAGCAGAGGGAGGGGCAGAGGGAGAAGCAGACTCCCCACTGCAAGACTCGATCCCAGGACCCTGAGATCATGACCTGAGCTGAAGGCAGTAGTTTAGCTGCCTGAACCACCCAGGTACCCGTGTCATTGTAGGTTTATCCTTAGTAGAAACATGTACCATTCTGGTAATGATGCTGATAAATGGGATGGTTATTCACATGTGGGCGCAGAGAGTATATTGGAAATCCCTAACTCCTTCTCAATTTTGTTATAAACCTAGAATTGCTCTAAAAATTAAATATAGCCCAAAAAGCACAAATGATTTTTTAAAAGCTATGCTAGAAACCAGGTATCATAAAGAGACAGGAAAAGTTCACTGTTACATGATGACATTAAATACAGAGAACACAGTGGGATATATTTTTGTAGGCTTCTGCCATCTTTGATCATGGAACTAACACGTAGTGTTTACTAAACCAGTTACTATGTGCTAGACACTCTTTCTCTCAACCTTCACTGGAGTTATGGATGGGTATTATATATGTCCTGGTTTATTATTCTCCTCAACAATCCTGTGGCAGAATTGTGATGATTCATAAAAATCAACCCTTAGAATCATTAGTAAATTATCAGAATGATGGGGGCATCTGGGTGGCTTAGTCAGTTAAGGATCTGCCTTCAGCTCAGGTCATGATCTCAGGGTCCTGAGATCCAGCCCCACATAGGGCTAACTGCTCAGGGGGGAATCTGCTTCTCCTTCTTTCTCTGCCCCTCCCCCCTTCATGCTCTTTCTCAGATAAATAAATAAAATCTTTTTAAAAATTATCAGAATGATGAATATTAGATACATTAAATTATCATGTTGTGCTAAGTATCTATCATTACTACATTTTGAAATTTAGCTTTGGGAAAACAGAGCAGGAGAAAAAAAATAGGTATAGACTTTTTCAGGTTCTTTTTCATGTCGTAATTGGGACCTTCAAATAAAAATGCAAAAAAAAAAAAAGGTTCTTATTATAGAAAATCTGTATATAATAGAATGCTCTGTTTTCGTTTCTATATGTGAGTTTACCATCAAATCCTACTTCACTGCAGATAAATATTTTATGGAATTCATTTGTGTTTCCAATTCATTATGAATCTCATTTTCTTCGGCCATTATTTATTCTCTATCTTAGAAGCTAAAAATAGTATATGAAAATTAAAATAATAGTGATGAGGGAGGACGATTTCTACTGTCAGCCAATTCTCCACCAAAAAAACATTATCTACAAAACACGAGTCATGTTGGTTTATTTGTATTAACTTTTGCTTCACAAAACCCCTTTCTTTATTCTGACACTTGTGATAAAATTATATATCCACTCCCAATCCATTCCTTGAAAACTAATACACAGATCGTCAAAGGTTCACATAAGCAGGCTCAGGTCATATAAACAAATCTTCAAATTCAGACATTATAGCAGAACATCTTGGAAATAAAGCCAGAATGTGAGTAATAACCAAGTGCTTCTACATATCTTCACGCAAGTCCGGTTTGGAAAGGCGTGAATGTTGCTTCTATCCACTGGGAGTGTGCTCAGGTATAGCAACATCACTGCTTCACCTGAAAGAGCGTGAAGTTCAGGGATGAACCATCAAATGGCAGGAAATGCAGTCATTTTCAGTTAATTTTTTTTTTTTTTTGAATCAAGAAGTGTTTGTATGAAAGAAGTGGTAGTTAGAGGGATGTCTGGAGATAGAAAGCACCTACAGTCTCTAGCTGTAACTGTAACTGCAGAAATAATAAAATGTAAAGATATAATGGACCATGATAGAGTGGAAGGAACAAGGGCTTCAGATTCACAAAGGCTTGCTTGAATCTCACACCACCACCACTCAGCTGTGTGAGAGTATTCATGCTAATAATTATTGCTGAAAGTGTTTCCTCATCTTTGAAATGAAGAACTAGGGAAATGCCCACATCCTACTTTATGAGGCGGGCTTGGTGCCAATGTGCAGATGGGGCACTAGAGATTGGATCTCATCAACTACAGTAGGGACAAATATTGATCTATTTATGCAGTGACTAATTGTTTCTTCTGGCAGCAAAGTGGGATGATGTAGAATCTGGAGAAGAAAAAGGAGACTTGCATTAAAGAATATTAATAGTTGATGTTAAAGTTTAAGATTATCCCTCCATCAATAACTTCTTTTGATTCAAAATTCACAAAGCAGACTCCATCAGCTTTGGATCTTTTAATTAGATGTGAGCAGGTATAATTTGTTGCTATATTCTGATAGTCTTAAAATTAGCTTTTTTAAATATGGGTTTTCTTGAGACAATGTATGGAGTAATAAAAGGAAGGTAGATTGATGTTTGTATTCCTCAATCTAATACCTTTTAGGTGTGCGATCTGGGATAACTTCATTCACTTCTCTAAGCCTCAGTTCCTTCTCCTAGAGTGGAGATAAGAATTCCAATATCATCACCTGGTAGTTTTTTAGGACGCCATGAACACTTATGAAGTGATTTCTCCTTTTTCTGGAAACCCTACACTCAGATCATCCCCTTCCATTTCTTTCATGTCGTGGGCCATTTTCTTCCCTCTTGTCTCCCTCCTGAAGATGGGGAAGTGTCTTATTCATTGTATTTCTAGCAGTGCTTGTTATGTAATAAGTGCTCAAAATCACCTTAAGAATGGGAGACAGGTAGGAAGAAGTTAAGGAAAACATACTTGTTGATTCAATCATTAATCTATACAATTCATTTACCTTAAAAAAATGCCATGAAAGTATCAAGTATTGTTATGATATTTAGCCAAGATAGTGAACTTCTGACTTCAGTTCTTCTCACTAAAAGCATTTTTTTTTAAAATGATGGTTATTTTTTTGTTCTTCCTTTGGCTGCTTTATAGATGATGTGAACTCTTCATACAGCCTCTCTCTGGGCATGTGGTTTCTGTTAGGAATTTGGAGACAATTTCATCAGTAAGAGGAAAAAAAAGACAAAAAAAAAACCCCCACAAATAAACAAACCCAAGTGTGCTTTGGAAAGAACATGTACCTGGAAGAGGTGGCATCCCCTTTCATAGTGCTCCCTTACATACTTTACTTTGTAGAGCAGTGTTTTTATCTGTTTGCTTTCTTGACTGCTTGTTTTCTTTAGAATGCAATCATAATGAAATTTAATTGGATCTTAAAATTGACTCCTCTGGAGCAAAAAACCCCTACAGTTTTCCTTAAGCTTGACATTTCCAGACCTAACTTCTGTAAGCCCATGGCATGACCAGAGTTACCTCCTTAGAGTTTACAGATTCAGTGTATCTGTATCAAAATCCCAATGATGTTCTTTACAGTAATAGGGAAAAAATTCCTAACATTCATATGGAACACAAAAGAAACCAGATAGACAAGACAATCTTGAGAAAGGAAAACAAAGCTGAAGGCATCACACTTGCTGATTTCAAAATATATTACAAAGCTATATTAATTAGAATAGTATGTTACTGGCAAAAACAAACAAACCAAAAAGCTCCAAAACCAACAAATAGAAAGTGGAGTGGAATAGAGTCCAGGAATAAATCCACCCATTTATGTTCAATAGATCTTTGAAAAAGGTACCAAGTACACACAATGGGGAAAGTATAGTCTCTTCAATAAATGATGTTGGGAAAACTGGGTACTGAAATGCAGAAGAATAAAACTGAAGCTTTATCTCAACCCCTATACAAAAATCAACTCAAAATGGATCAAAGACTTAAACCTAAGACTGGAAACTGTAAGACCACTAGAAGAAAACATAGAAAAAAATCTTCCTGATACTGGTCTTGGCAACAATTTTTTGGTCATGACACCAAAATCACAGGGAACACAAACAAAAAATAGACAGACTAAAAATCTGCCCAGCGAAGGAAACAACTAATACAATGGAAAGGCAACTTGTAGAACAGAAGAAAATATTTGCAAACCATAATTATGATAAGGTGTTAATATCCAAAATAAGTAAGGAACTCAAATCAATAGCAAAAAACCCCCAAATAATCTGATTTTTAAAAATGGACAAAACACATGAATAGGTATTTCTTGAAAGAAGGCATACCAATAGCCAATAGGTACATGAAAAGTTGCTCATCACTAATCATCAGGGAAATGCAAATCAAAACCATAGTGATGTAATCACCTCATACCCCTGAATGGTAATTACCAAAAAGTCAAAGAATTACCAGAGTTGGTGAGGATGTGGAGAAAAGGAACTCTTGTACACTGTGGGTTGGAATATAAATTGGTACAGGCATTATGAAAAACAGTATGGAGGTTCCTCAAAAAATAAAACTATACCATATGACCCAGCAATTCCGTTCTGGTTATACATCCAAAGGAACTTAAGTCTGGGTCTTGAAGACATATCTGTACTTCCATGTTCATTACAGCATTATTCAAAACAACCAACATATACAAACAAATGTTCATCAGTAGTTGAATTAATAATTAAAATGTGACACACACACACACACACACACACATACACACACGCACACAATGGGATATTTCCCAGTGTTAAAAAAAAAAAAAAGGAAATCCTGCCATTTGCAAAAACATGGATAAAATTAACCTGGAGTACATTATGCTGAGTTAGATAAGCCAGACACAGAGAGACAAATAACATATGATCCTACTTTTATGAGGAATCTAAAACTGTCAAACTTATAGGTGCAAAGACCAGAATAGTGGTTGCCAGGTCGGAGTAGGGGAGAAGGAAGAGATGTTGGTTAAAGGGTTCAAAGTTTCAGTTATGCAAGATGAATGAGTTCTGTGGATTTTATGTACAGCACAGTTTTATATATTTGAAATTTTCTAAGAGGATAGTTAGATCTTAAATGAGATTTCACTACACACACACGTGCACACACACACAGACTAAAAACTTTTAAGTACATCGAGGCAATCATTAAGTTATTTAGCTTGACTGTGGTGATTTTTTTTCACAATATATATGTACACCAAAGCATCAAGCTGTATACCTTAAACATACACAATATTATATGCCAAAGATACCTAAACAAAGTTGTTAAAATAATTTAAATTTCTCTAAATTTAAATAACAAATGTCCCACCATGCTTTGTTTTGTTCTGTTTTCCTGAAAGATCTGCCAGCAAATTCAATCCCTCTACAAGCAGATTCCAAACATTGGGTGTTTGATGTTGTATAGACAGTTTGTCACAAGAGACATGAAGTGACAGGTACATATGGCCTACTTTCCCAGGAGTGTTTATTTTGCTCTGTGATCTTAGGGAAGGCTTTTTATACTAAACCAAACATGAATAAATGCAATGTCACCAGCATTTAAAAGATAAATACATATTTCAAAGAGATGTCTCACTTGTACCTAGCCATTTCACGAGACTACCTGAGGTCCCCCAAGAAGACTTTAGTGAGAACTACTGGTATAGGGAATCCCCAGAGATGAAGTTATCTGTGACACTTCTTGTGTGGAAAGGTTCAAGTTAGAATGGGATGGTTCTTATCTAAAAGCATCATGCTTCTTATTTATATACAGGTAGGCTGAGATCTGAAATTCTAATATGAGATTTTTTTTTCCTGATTCTTAAGAATTTAATTAAGACTTGACTATTCATGATTTCAAAAATCCTTTAGTACTTCCTTCCTTGCAGTTTTGCTCATTCTGTCTCTGTTTTATTTTTTTATTATTTTTTTTTAAAGATTTTATTTATTTATTTGAGAGAGAGACAGTGAGAGAGAGCATGAGCGAGGAGAAGGTCAGAGAGAGAAGCGGACTCCCCGCGGAGCCGGGAGCCCGATGCGGGACTCGATCCCGGGACTCCAGGATCATGACCTGAGCCGAAGGCAGTCGTCCAACCAACTGAGCCACCCAGGCGTCCCTCTGTCTCTGTTTTATAGGAAATCATTTCAAATCACTTAGTTACTAATATATACAAATCCAAGTCCTTCCCATTCTTTGAAGTCAATCCCAAATTTTACTACCTTCACATGCATACATACATACATATACACATATGCATACATACATGCACTTCATTGAAAACTCTCTTCCTGCCATTATTAGCCAGACTGTATACTCCATAAATATATATTAAATCTCAGTGTTATAAGGACATTATGCCAGACACTAGGAATATGCCTTTGAACAAAAACTATCTGAATTGAGTCTCTTCTGATTTCCCCTACTTTACCTATAATTGTTAGTATTTTTTATTTTAAACTCTCTGTTTCAGTTATTTATTAAGATATAATACAGGAGTAAGAGCATGAATTTTGAAGTCAGCAAACCTGGGATTAAAACAGAGCTCTACTAGTAATAATCTGTGACCTTGAAGAAATCCTTCAACCTCATTAAATCTCAGCTCTTGCATTATAAAATATAGAGACAATGATACTTGTATCATGATTCATCCATCATGATAGACATTAAATTAAAAATAAGTAAAAATTTTATTCCATAGCTGGGCCTCTTAAATAGTGAGTCAACAATATTGTTTTCACCATCCTTAGCTGTACTTAGTCCTTAAGGGCAGCATTCCCCCTAGCATCCTTCAGAGTGATAAACAAATATCAGAACAAAATGCATAAAAGGAATGACTGTTGATGGATATACTCTAGGGAAAAGTGACATAGTTATAGGCACTTATAATCAAATGGAGGGTTGGAAAGCAAGTAGGAGGATGGGGAGGCAGCATCACTAACAGATGGGCCTTGAGGGGGGACTCATTATACAGAAACTGAGAGGTGGATCTGATTTCACTCTTTGTCAAAGACCAGTTCTATCTACCATATCCTTAGAACTATCCCTGGTCTGCCTTTTCTGTTCTTTGGTGGTGAGGAGAGGGTTATATATATTTCAGAACCAAGGCTAAAACCATATTGCTTTCCATAACACATCATATCAATGTCACTTTTTCAGGAGCCCATGCTGTTCTCACCAGGATCTCACTGCTGAGATGGAGAGAGTCCTGCATGGCACCATCATGGGAAGGTTTAATTTTATCCTCAAATAAGTGACAGGTCCCAATGGTTGGGTATTTTATTCTGAGGTTTTCTAATTATGCAGCTTCCTCCTTCCCCAGAATTAATTTTTGACCGGGTGATACTGTTGTTTCTTACAGCTAAATTCTTCTTGTGATTATGGATAGTATACTGACTAAAAACTAATTTCAGACCAAGAAAATACAAAAGAGAATAGGATAGTAGCCTTCAAGTACTGAAGAGATAGGTCATGGGTTGGAACTAAACTAATTGGTTCCTGAACAGAATTGTCTTCCACGGGCTTCACTGATCTTTCATTTCAATGAGTATTTGCTAAGATTAAAGACTTCTGTAAGCTACAGCCACTCAGGAACAATGCAAAATTGTTAGTGTTTAAATTAGAAACATTCCAATGAGTCTGACAGGGGATGGAGTGTTAAGAAAATATACTGAGTTTAGAATACATTAGCATTATTTTGACTTTCCCAGTTATCACCAAAGCTCAGGAAAAGGAGATCTACTTGCATCTTATAAATATTGTAAACTGAGGTTCATGGTAGTTTAATTTGTGCCTTCAATCTGTTTCTGGATTACAGTTCACAACTCCTGAACCTCAGTCCAGAACTTCTACCCATTAGCCAAGTCATTAATAAATTCTTCTGTTGCTTTATTTATGTTTATTACTTTTAACACTTAAAATGCTTATTCTCTCATTCTTCCAATAAATAGCCTCTTACCTCCTGTATTGGAGAAGGTCAATTAAGAACATTTGAAATAAAGTTCCTTTCCTTGAAGTCTCTTCTGTCTAGTTGAAGAGTTAAGATATGTACACAAAATCATAATTAACATATATGTCAAATTTGTTTTTTGTTTTATTTTTTTAAAGATTTTATTTATTTATTTGACAGAAAGTGATCACAAGTAGGCAGAGAGGCAGGCAGAGAGAGATGGGGAAGTAGCTCCCCGCTGAGCAGATAGCCTGATTCAGGGCTCCATCCCAGGACCTTGAGATCATGGCCTGAGCCGAAGGCAGAGGCCTAACCCACTGAGCCACCCAGATGCTCCTCAAATTTGTTTTTAAAAATACTTGCTTCAAAATGATCACCAGTCCTGTGAGAAGGCTTCCTCAAGGAAGTGATGATGAAGGAGGTTGGTATAAATGACTGGGGCTTGGAAAGCTCAAAAATAGAGCAAGGGCATCCAAGTTACTTTTACTTATCCCTCAAAATTCTATGTTATGTTATATATGTTATAAAAGATACTAGGAATTAGTATCTTCACTAGCAACTAATCCACTAGTATGTGTGCAACACTATTTCAGACTGAAATTATCCTTACTTTGTTTGTCCTATGTAACTTGTATGTGTTGGCTCATAGTAGACACTCCACAAATACTTGTTGATTCAAGGCCTGTCATGGCCTGATGAAAAGGACCCTGAATTACAAATCAAATGGACTTTTGGGCTTTGTTCCTGATCATGTGTTGAAGAGAAATTTAAATAACCTCTCTGGGACTGTTTTGTTGATGGGAGCATACTATCCCCCTCATAGGATTTTTGGGAGTATCTCTTCTCACTTTAAAAATCTCGGTCAAGGGGCGCCTGGGTGGCTCAGTGGGTTAAAGCCTCTGCCTTCGGCTCGCTCGGGTCATGATCCCAGGGTCCTGGCATCGAGCCCCACATTGGGCTCTCTACTCAGCAGGGAGCCTGCTTCCTCCTCTCTCTCTGCCTGCCTCTCTGCCTACTTGTGATCTCTGTCTGCCAAATAAATAAATACAATTAAAGAAAAATTTTTCTTGGTCAATATATCCACGTGCTTGGCTTCTGCTTCCACCTGTATGCTCAGAACTTTGGCACCCAAGTCTCCAATAATATCCGTCCTGCAGTTCCATCTGCTCAGTTGCCTGATACCACCTCTTTGACATCCAGAGACACCTCAAAATGAAAGTGAAAAAAAAAGAAAAAGAAAAAAGGGGAGAGAAAAGAAAATTCTCTCTTCTTGTTCCACTCCTTCTCCACAGGCCTCCCATTATTCCTATAGTCTTTGTTGCAGTTAAGGGTGACCACTCTATCTCAAAACTTTATTCTTAGAAATGCATAACCCTCTAATAGCTAAAGAGCAACTCAAATCAAAATAAAACAAAAATTCACTCCAGCAAGCTGAGGATGATTAAGTTTGTTGTATGGCTTCTTGCAAGGATATTTTTGTTATCACCCCAGGTATATGAATACCACCTTTTATTTGTATAACCTAGAATGTTCTATATATTTTCAAAGGAATTGATATTTGTAAATGCCAGGCCTCAGTCAAAAAGGTGATGGAGGGACAGTGGGTGGTGTTTTCTAATTAGAGAAGCTGTCTGGCTTCAATTACTTATCACCAATTACTATCACCAGCGTAATTGAATTACTTCAATCACTATCACCAAACTTCACCAACATCTTTTTTTTTTTTTTTAACTTTTTAACTTAACTTTTTAACTTAAGCTGGCCCAGGTATCTCCCACACTCAGCTCTTAGTAGATATTTAGTAAGAATAAACACACAGATACATAAATGAATGTATAATTGAATGGGTGTAGTAGTGTGTAGTGAGTCCAAAAAAAGCCGACCTGCCCTCATGCAGAGCTGGAATGGCTGCCTCCTAAACCACAAAACTCCCGGATGTTACCTTGATACCATCGCTGAGGATATGAGGATTTGGCCCTTGACTCAGGAGACTGAAAATAAATTTCCTATAAACTCCAGACCATCTTATTAATACCTTTCATTTATGGATCTCAGATCATTAGTAGGGAAACCTAGTTCTACAGGTCTTCAAAATCATGAAACAAAACCTCCAAAGTTAGAGTGCAAAATTTTGAGGGATAATATAAATTTGAACTTCACCTTTAATAGAACCAAACAACACATGTTCAGCCTTTTTATTCTGGCTTGGAGATCCTTTGTAAAGTTTTAGGTCTTGAATTACTAAACCTTTTATCCTGGCAATAATGACATGGAAGATTTGGGCAATGGACTGTGGGCTTCTCTAAATTAACTTTGTCCTGTAACAATCTCTTTAGGTTGAGATACCCCACTTCAAAAAGAACTCTTCATTGGATTCTAACACTATCCTCCTAAGTGGAATAATTAGACTATTAGACTTTTACTCTCTACTGAGTTGAGAATATGCATGTTTGCATATAGTAGTGTATACTTATATAAAGTGTTATATATGTTATGTATAAAATGCAAAATGCATATAGAACACACACGTGTACATAACATAGAGATGTGTATATGTATACACGTATATACGTGTATATATACATATTTAAATGTGTGTATATATGTGTGTGTGTATATATATGTATATATTATATGTGTTTACATCTGCATGGCAATATGGGTCTGGAGTTTTTGCTCTAGAAGTTGTTTTAGGAATCACTGACCCAGAGGTTGCTGCAGTTTCTTCTGCTGTTGTACATGGGTGCTACTGTGTGTGCTTGTGTGTTTGCCGACCTGACCCTGAGCTGATTTAGGTTTGTCCTGCTTGGTAGAACTCGTGGCTGAGCTCAGCTTACTAAAGATATTGAGAGAGTTTAGACGCATGGGTGAGTGCTTGCTAATCTTTAATCATCTCACAAGAAAGGGACTCTTGACACTACCCAAATTTGGCACTTCTTTTCCAGAAGGCCAACACTAACTCAATCTTGTTTTTTGGTTTACTAATCATGTGCAGCTTTTGCTAGTGCTGAATTTGGGGCAATTAATCATGAACTTGTGACAATATCAGCCTGCCCTGTACTCTGAAAATACCAGAAATAGGATGAAAATTTTACTCAAAATCCTTAAGAAGCTCATTGTGAAAGAGCTGGTTAATCAGGATATAGATGAGAGACTCTTTCTAGCAGAAGGAGGGAACAGCTGTAGACAACATATACTAATCTTATTTTACAAGAAAATGGTTACATGCAATTAGAAGAAAATCCTTACAGGAAATGACACCACATTCTTAGGAAGGGGTATGAATTAGGGGTAATGTCCTTTTGAAATACATTTGGAATTGATTCAATTCAAAGAGATCTAAGAGTAAAATATAGCCTCCTTCATTAACTCCAAATCCTTTGAAATATTAGAAAGGATATTGAGAAAATCCATAAGCATTCTTGAATATAGAAAGATAACCTTAAATGAATGAGCATCTGTGAAGAATCCTAAGCAGATGGAAAGTGAAATGTCATAAATTGATTGAATAAAATGATTGAAGAAGGGAACCACAGCTCTGGCATATACCTCAGAGGATTGCTGTAGGAGGAGACTCTTAAGAGTCCTCTGTGCCTAGTGTTCTATCTTCTTGATAGATATGGAAATTGAGACTCAATTTAAGTAGCTTATCCCAGTTATAATCAGAGATAAATTTCAAACCCCAAAATGTCTCACTCTCAAGCCTCTTGAGTTAATTGTTCTTATAGATTACCTCCTTTCTATGTGCCATGTTTTATCTAGAATTTCTCAATATCTTGTGACAGCAATTCTATGAATTTTCTCCCATTTTATAGATAAGAAAACTGTGTGAAGACCTGAGGTTAGTTATTCCAGTGGGATTGTGCTTTCTAAGACTCTGTCCTTAAAAGCTACTCTTTCTTCATCTTTCTCCCTATAATAAGGGAATAAGTAAAGAGCCAGATAAAGATTATAGGCCGCCTAAATCTACCTTCTTTACTCTTGTTGTTGGGGAAGTTAATCTCCGCTCTGCATTAACACATTATTATGGATGTGTGCCTGATGTTGTCATGTTGTAACTACATTTTACTGGTAGAATAAGGACTGTTAGTATTTTAAGTATTTATTTGTATCCTGATTTTATATACTATCCCTTGGCCCTGGCCATCGGGTTTACATATATGAAGCCTGATCTGACATAGCTTGACATGAAAAAAATAAATCTGAAGTATTATTGTTATAATTCTTCAGGTATCACTGAGGATATAAGAAATGGGTTTTATGTGTTTAATTTTAGAGGGTAAAATGATGGCTTAATGACAGGAGAATCAGCAGCAAGTTTCAGAGATCTAAAAGTCTTATGTGGAGGAGGTCCCTTAAAGAAACCTAGCAAAGCTGGTGCATTAGTGGGTAATTATCAACTTCTAAAAAACTCTTCTGATTTACAATGGAGTTAAGTTGGGAGGTTGTTTAAGTGGCAACTTTAAGTTTTTAAGTGTTGGTTTATAGTCCACAGTCAAGGAGAGGATATAAAGGAGATTTAAAAACCAACTATAGTTGGTAATACAGTGTTGCATGTCTGAAAGTTATGGAGAAAGTGGATATCGAAAATTCTCCTCCCAAGAAAAGACTTTTTTGTAACTATGTATGATGACAGATGTTAACTAGACGTATTGTGGTTAACTATACCCTTTCCTGTTGTATACAAATATCAAATCATTATGTTGTACACCTGAAGCAAATATAATGTTGTATGTCAGTTATACATCAACAATAATAAAAAGCTGAATGATGCCCATATATTTGCAAAAGAGTTTGCAAACCAATGACCATAGAGTAACATTGGCCCACAAACATATTTTTTTTTGGCCCAGACAACCGTGGAACCATCAAGTTTCAAATTTGTATTAGTTGTCTGTATTTAGAAGTTGGATTTTTCATATAAACGTTAAGATTTCTGGCTTCTGTGGAAAAATCAACATCAGGTGACATAGGGCAGGATTTCCCCAGAGCAGTCATCAGATGGAGCTCCATTAAAGCTGCCCATTATAAAGGGACATTAACTCTCCAGTTTGACTCAATCCTCACGATCCCAAATCATGTTGATAGTACGTACCCTTGATATGAGGTAATGAGAATGTCACTTTGTCTCTGCATTTGCCCCCATCAACCCCAGTTTAATCATGACAAAAACATCAGGCAAACCCCAGTTGAGGGGCATTCTACAAAATACTGACCAGCACTCCTCAAAATTATTAAAGTTATCATAAACAAAAAAAGTCCGAGAAGTTGTTACTGGAGACATGGTGAATAAATGTAATATGGTATTCTTGATAGGCTCATGGAATAAAAAAATGACACTAAGTAAAAACTAAAAGAATTAAAATAAAACATGTGCTTTTCCCCCCAGCTTTATTGAGGTATACCTGACAAATAAACTTGTAAGGTACTTAAAGTGTATATCATGATGATTTGATTTACATAAACACTGTGAAAGGTTTCATCCTATATAATTAATTGACATATCCATCACCTCATTTTATTTATTTATTTATTATTTATCTATCTATCTATTTATTTATTTTTGGCAAGAGCACTTGAGTTCTTCTCTCTTAGCAAGTCTCAATTATACAAGATGGAGTTTGTTGTTGGCTATTGTTCCCGTGTTTTATACTGAAGAGAACTCATTTGTCTTACAACTGAAAGTTGGTACCCTTTTACCAACCTCTCCCTATTAACTCCCTAGTCCCAGCTCTTGGCAATTACTTTTCTACTCTGTTTCTTTGAGTAAAGAAGTAAAGGTAAAAAAAGAAAAAAAAAAAAAAAAACTGAGCCAAATGAAACAAACCGTCTTATACTGGATCTATTTTTCAAGCAAAGAAGTGATATTGTTTAAATAATTGGCAAAAATCAGGATAGGCAAATGCTATTTTACTCATAACACTTCAGCATACCAATTGAGGCTTGTTTAGTGAATGACATGAGTTTAACATTTTAAGTTTTGTTTTTTTGTTTTTTTTTTGAAACCTTGGTACTATAGGGATTTTGGTTGCTTCTCAAATGACATATTGTCTTTGCTGAGTTTTCATCTCCTTCTTAAAAAGTAACCTAGGTGTTTTCAGCTGAGTCTGAGGTGAGACGAAGAGGACTCTTAGGGTTCAATGTTAGAGCGAACTTCATCTGTTCTGGAATGACATAGATGCATTCTAATGTGGCCCTAGTAATTACATTTGACCTAGGCCACCACAGTGAAGCTTTGGAATTCTGTACCTCAGATGACATCCTTCCTCTAGAAAACTTTATGAAGTTTTAAAACCTGATTGCCCATCTAATTTTGTATCAACCTTATATATTGCATTCATTACTACCTCCTCACATTTACTTATATTGTACTTCTCCTCACCCACTCATTCATTTATATTTTATATCCTGCCATGTTACTCTTCCCACATAATTTGTTTCCATACTTGTCTCACCCATCCTTGAAACCTTTTGAGTACTTTTCATCAGAATTACTCATGTTTATACTTAATTGTATTTATCTTGTTTCATACTTTGAGTTCTTTTTATATCCAAGGTCTTACTCAGCAACTCATGTCTAGAGGATAAGGATAATAATCTGAATTCTCCATGATCCTCAGTGGTATTCTATACCTCTTTTTGGAATTAATTGAATCCTTCCCTCATCATTATAACCATTTTCCAAGCTTTTGCTTATATCTCTCCATTGATTTCTTAATGCTCAGTACATACACAATTTCAGTGTGTCTCACTTGTTGAAAAGGCAGATTCCTGGGTTCCAAATCAAGAGTTGTGATTCAACTGATTTTGGATGAATTTAGATTCATCCAAAGATATGATATATCCAAGATATATCACAAATATATCTTTGTGATACCAGAGGAGATGAATCAAATATCAAACTTTGAGAAATGCTTTTACAGATCCTTCCACCTCTTCTATTTTATAGAACTTTAAAGCACCAGAATGTACTATCTCAAAAAATGCCAACAGCTCTGTTCCTCTAGCCTGAATTTTTGATGGCCCTGCAGCCCTAAAATATCTGCTATAAGACATAGAATCAAAAATGCCCAAAATAGAGAAAAGAGAGAGACTGATAAAAGTATGGTCTGCAGAAACATGGCTCCTTAAGACTGAAGACAGGTGAATGGTCCAGATTTTTAGAACAAGTAGATTTTCCAACTGGTAGCTTCAGTAATGGCAAAAACTCTCATAACAGCCACTGAGATGTACAGTCATTAATGCAAGGATTTTTATCAGGCTTTGAATATAACATCAGTTATGATCCCAACCAGTTATTGATTTATGTAGCAAATTGTTCCTATTTTTAATGCCTTCATGTTGGGACACATTAGTCCTAAAATACACGGTTCCAACCAGGATCCAAGGTGAGGGTGTGAATGAGTCACCAGGTCATGGGGTGCTTCACATTTCCCATAGGAGAAGACTTGGGACAGAGAGCTTGGAAGGGCAGGATTTTGATTCAGTTCAGAGGGACAAATAGTGTTTGATTATGAGTCAGTAGTCATCAGCAGTCAAGTGAGGCATTCACTTTGAGAAAATTCAGAAACTAGCAGTTAAGGAGGCACACAGGACAGAGAAAATGGAGCAGTTTTATACAATGAGAAAAGCCCCATGTTAGATGTTGAGAGGTCTATGTTCTAGTGCTTAAGTTAAAAATGTTAGTGGCAGGGGTGCCTGGGTGTCTCAATCCATTTAGCATTGACCTTCAGCTCAGGTTATGATCTCAGGGTCTGGGATTGTGCCCTTCATTGGGCTCCCTGCAGGGAGCCTTCCTCTCTCTCTCCCTCTGCTCCTTCTGCTTCTCCCTCTCTCCTCTGCACCTTGCTCTCCCTGCTTGTGCTCTCTCTCTCTCTCTCTCTAATAAATAAATAAAATCTTTAAAATAATGTTAGTGGCAAGTATTTATGTACTTAGCATATACCAGGAACTAAGTTAACAGTCTTATTAATTATCTAATTTAGTCTTTACTGAAGTGTTATCAGATGGATATTATCTCATCTGTTTTATAAACATAAAATCCCAAGTCTCAAAAACATAAAATAACTTGCCCATGTTAATAGCTAGTAAATGGCAAAATGGGGATTTTAAACCAGGAAATTTTACTCCAGCAATACTAAAGTATTATACTTTCTTCACCCTCTCCTGGCACATGTTAGTGGACCTAGGTATATCTTCACACAAATAAAAAAATACATATATATGCTTATGCCAGTCCTTTATAATTTCCTAGCAAATATGAATATTTCATGTTAAATGGAAAATATGAAAGTGCTTATAAAAAATATAATACTATTCCATGGGGGAGCATAGCAAACTTAAGTGTCTACAAAGACCAGGCAGGAAATATAAGCCTAATCTACTAGCACATTGTTACTACAGGGAAATGCAGTCCCCAAATTATAAGATTTATACTTTTTCAGAAAAATCCATGAATCTTTAGTCCAGCGGACATTTTCTAACTATTAAATATAGGCTCAAATTAAAACAACAGCAAAAAATAAGTCTATGAAGGTCAACAAACCATGCCTAGAAATTTCTGACTTGAGACATCTGTACCATATAAGCAGGAAATCTTGTTTTTGGAAACAGTTACTGGACTAGAAAATAAAGATACATACTGGTTATACCACTTTTGGTAAGGCGAATGACCTCCTATGGCTTCAATCGCCTCAACTATGACTATTCTTTTTTTTTTTTTTTAGGATTTTATTTATTTATTTAACAGAGAGAGATCACAAGTAGACAGAGAGGCAGGCAGAGAGAGAGAGAGGGAAGCAGGCTCTCCGCTGAGCAGAGAGCCCGATGCGGGACTCGATCCCATGACCCTGAGATCATGACCTGAGCCGAAGGCAGCGGCTTAACCCACTGAGCCACCCAGGCGCCCCTCAACTATGACTATTCTTACAGTCCTCTGTATACCTACTCCTGTCTCAATCTATACTCTCAGATGTTCATAATAAAACTCATGGTATTTAATCTGAGTGGTTTATAAGATGAGTGAGATGTAAAACACTTTGATTAAAAAAAGAAGAAGAAAAAGAATTGATGATCATTTGTAGCAGATGACAGATGAGTCCGAATTGGCTCACACATGCATTTTTGGTATTCTTTTCCCTCCTGAAGGAGAGAGTAGATTAAACCAATGGAAAATTCCAGAGGTGGTCCAGCGGTCAGAGTGTAGGAGTATGCCAGGAGCTGGAACTCTGGCAGTAGAATATATTTGGCAAGGATTGGGCAAACATGAATTTCAGATTTGGGGATTGGCAATTTGGTGAGCTATGGATTAGTCTAGAGAAGAGAAGACTTGTGGGACAGCTGCGATTTTAAATAGATGAATGTCACCAGACACAAAGATGGTTTGATTTTTTTTTTTTTTTTTTAATGTGCACGACTCTGCATCAGTGGATGAGGGATGTTGGAGAGACATCTTGCTTGGAGAGAAAGAATCACTTCTTAAGGCTGTTTATATAGACAGAGATGCTTCAAGAAGCATTTTGAGTTCACTATTTTAAGTATTTAAACAGAAGTTACAGAGCCACTTGGCAGCCATATTGCAGAAAGGATTTGAGCAATGCCGTTTAGGGTTGGAGGAATGGGATGGTGGTTTGCAAGAATCACTGCCTATTAGATACCCAGAAGGATGGTTTGGCATGGAGTGAGCTCATTAGCTAGTTCAATATGCATGAAGTACATATATGAATGGATGAAAAACATATTTTTCTTATCAAGCCGATCTAGGTGATTCTGTTGAGACCACCAGTCTGCAGAAACACTGGAGCAGACCTCTTCAAGCCTCTTATATCCCCAGGATTATCAGAAAAGGAAGAAAAAGCTGATCATGAAGGTCTGCTAAGCAAATGCTTTGTTCCAGGTACCAGCTATTTGCATCATATTTATTTTGCTGTATGCTCACTCATTCTTACTGTTTCACAGATGATTAAAGTGAGGCTTCAAAAATTTAAGTAAATGTTAATCATGAGGTGAAGGGGTAAGTGAAGAAGCAGAAATCTTAATTTGGGGGTTTGCTCTGAAACCTCTTAACTCATAGATTCTGCTTTTGGAAGCAGGGGTCTGGTAAGGCATGGGGTGGGGCGATACTCTCAGGAAGAGACTGAGAATACCTTTGCCAGATATCAGGCACTGGACTCTGTAATGTCTTCTTCCTCAAACAGAAGAATATTGTGGCAGCCTTTTACCCCCTTGCCACTGAGGTTGGGTCTATAAGTATATGAGTAAATTTAATTAAGGGGCAACGGCAAAGAGAAGATGAAGTGAGGCAACAAAAAAGTATTATTTTCCAAACAGAATGCTATTTATCTAGTAGTGCTCTAGGCTGACTGCTCACCTTTAATGAATGCTGTCCTTAGAGACACCCAAACTCCATAATGAATATGAAAAAACAAACCCAATAATAGAAACATAAATAAAATGACCTGTTCCAAAAGGAAGTAGGGGCCGTGCCTGCAGTGTTAAACATTTTACTTTTCAATATCGCCACAGTTGCAGCAAGGCAGAGTGGTATCTATGTGCTAAGCAGGGAATTTTGTTCACTTCTTTATTCTTTTCTTTAGGGTAGGACAGGCGAATGTGAAGGATTTTCATTTGTAACAAGGAGACCAAATTTTGTTAACTTGAAATGGTATCCAGGTTATAAAAGTTGGCCCTGGCCTTGACTCTTTTTACTTATTCTCAACAAATCAATGTTCAATCTTGTTGCTTCTAGCTCCTTTAGCAGAGATGCTTGAAGATGGCATAGAAATGGCCAGTGATGCATACAATTTGTTGCAGAATTACAAATATCTGAGTCAAGTTCAATACACACATATATACACACTGCACACTCATATTGACTAGATAAATATGAATAAATTATACATGATTAAATAAACTATTAAATTTAATGATAAGGATCTTTCTAGAAAGAACAATGGGGACATTGTGTCATATAATTCTGCTACTTGATTGTTGATGATTTGGGGACCTGCAGTTCAGGGTGTTATCAATAAGGAAATCCTATGGCCTCTAAGACACACCGTGGTATTTCTTTATTAAAGTCTTGGGATATATTGATGTCCCCTTTATGGTGTGAAATATGTGTTAGTTCTCCAGATAGATCGACAAAGACCTCTGCTAATAAATATAATATAAGAAAAGAGAGAAAGAAGATGGGAAGACCAATTAGGACATTGTTAGCTTAGGGTAAGAGGAGTATGAAGAGGATACATACCTTTAAGGCTCAATTCAGAGACAAGATTTCTGCCCATCATCTTGTGAGATACATAATAACTCTCAATAGATATTTAGTAAAATGAATTAAATCTAGTGACTGATTAGATAAAGGATAAGGTAAACTGATTTTAAGTTAAAAGCCAACATGTTCATGAAAGAGGACCCAGGAGGGGTAGGGAGTTGGGAGTACATGAAAATTGGTGATTTTGATTTTGACTGAATGACTTTGTTAACAGATGTAAATGTTGCAAAAACTTAGATAAAAAAACATGAAAGAAGGTAAAAAGTGACAAGGTTTGTGATATCAGCATTGCAAAAAGAACCCAATTTCCACATGGAACAAATACAGATTTTTAATATTTGGCCCTCCAGTTGTCTCTTAGGTACCAGGGAATGAGACTTGGAGCTTCTCTAACTTAGTATCTCCATTTCCACAAGTCACCATGGCTTGTAAAAAACGCATTTCAAAGTGAAGGTGAAGGAAGTACTTTCCATTCTGGAAGAAAGAGACACAAAAGTCAGCGTTGGACACCATATACCATATACCATACCATATACCATATACCATATACCATATACATGTATCTTGAAATCAGGGGTCAATTTTATATTAATGTTTTCTCTGTACTTAGCTCCTAACTGTTGTCTAAAAAAACCTAAGACAGTGAGTAATATTCAAGTCATAAGAGAGAAGATTCATGTTTTCTTTAAATCAATTCTGTAGTTTAGTGTGCCTTCTTAGTTTATTCCCATGGGTGTATAATGAATGATAAACATTTCATTGTACATTGTGCATTTCCAGAAAGGAAATATTTTTGATTCATGCTAATATGGATTTCATTCATAGATACTTAGATAATTAATGCCTTTGCATTCACAGTTAGACTGTCTCTTTTGATGACTTCTCATGCTGTTCAAGAGTGAGTGTGTGCTTTCCTATTTTGATCATAGAGAATGTTCTCATCTTGAATATAGTCATCCAATTTCTTCTACTTATGCCACATAGTGAGATCAATTTTGAACCCTCCTTACAATGCCATATATCACAGAACATAATATCAGTTTCAAAGATACTGTAACATTCAGGTTACTTGACTAAAAAGAATACATAGATTGAAGAGAATCAAGAATGTTGCTCATAAAGGATTTCCCCCTTAACAGTTGTTTTTCTTAATTTTCCAGAGGTAAAATTTACAGATTAATAACTGTTGAAAACTGGGGCGCCTGGGTGACTCAGCAGGTTAAAGCCTCTGCCTTTGGCTCAGGTCATGATCCCAGGGTCCTAGGATCGAGCCCCATATCGGGCTCTCTGCTCGGCGGGGAGCCTGCTTCCCCCTCTCTCTCTGCCTGTCTCTCTGCCTACTTGTGATCTCTGTCAAGTAAATAAATAAAATCTTTAAAAAAAAATAAAAAAAAAACTGTTGAAAACAGTTGTTTTTCTTAATTTTCCGGAGGCAAAATGAGAATCTCCATTACAGTTGGGCATCCAGGAACATCTCTCAGTAGTGCCTGTTTAGTCTGCTAGCAAATGCATGCCAACTATTACAAATTATCTCATGTTTTTATGACCTTTTATTTAACAATATTTCCTGCTGATCAGATACTCTGCACTCCCATTGTAAGATATATTTATCCTTACATGATGGAATAGTTCTGTGTCCTCAAATACCTGATTGCAATCACGTACTTCTACCACCAGTAAGCCTCACTATGACACATTATAAAATAAAAATACAACATGGAATGATGAGTTACTGGGAGTTTATTGAATTTACCTTACAACTGGCTTTCCTTTTTGAATGTTTTCATTATATTAAAATGTTTGGCATCCCATGAATCAATAAGTATGGAAATTTGGAATTTGTTACTTAGGTATCTTATTCTTTTAGAGTGTAGGATCATCAAAAACATCCTAGCACCAGTGATATATGTTTTCATAAATAGCAGTTCAATTATCTCTGTCCATAAAGTGAAAGGTTTTGCATAAGTTAAGTGTTAGGTATTACCTACATCCTCTTTTTTTTTTTTTAATTTTCAGCATAACAGTATTCCTTGTTTTTGCACCACACCCAGTGCTCCATGCAATCCGTGCCCTCTCCAATACCCACCACCTGGTTCCCCCAACTTCCCACCCCCCGCAGCTTCAAACCCCTCAGGTTGTTTTTCAGAGTCCATAGTCTCTCATGGTTCACCTCCCCTTCCAATTTCCCCCAACTCCCTTCTCCTAACTCCCTTGTCCTCCATGTTATACATCCTCTTAATCAAAATAACATAGGAAAGGGAATTGTTCCTGAAGTTGTGTAAGTCAGATTAAAAAACAATGAAAAGAGTAGAAAAGGAATAGGATATGAGAATCGAAATGAAACTCAGTCAAAATCTGAGTTTCACAAGTGATCAAAAAAATTACACTAGTAACTGCCAAGTAGTCCTGAGCAATCCAAAGAGAAATGCATTGTTCAGATGCAAAAGTGGGTATTTCTGAAGATGACCCTTGGTGGGACAAATAATGTTGCTGAGAATCTGGAAAAATTATCTATCATCTGTCTACCTATTTATCTATTTTTCTATTTATCTATCATCTATCTATATCTGTTTGAATGTGTGTGTGTGTGTGTGTGTGTGTGTATTTGAACCCCTCATTTTCAAACATAGAGTTGAACCCCATCAACTCTAGTTGATTCTTAATTTTATTATATTCTGAGAAAAAAATTTAAAAGAAGGGAAACAAATCTCCTCTATAGTGGAAACTAACCTTAAAACTGAAGAAGTTGTTTCAGGGTTAATTCTATTGTAGTCTTAACTCTGGAGGTAATAATCTTTCTTGAAAAGAGAAATGTGGCCAAACTAATCAGAAACTGCTTTGAAATTCCAGATGGGAAAATCATAATATGTCTCATAATCAGATCTGTTGCTCTTGGAAAGTGCAAACATTGGCAGATTCATTCACTTTCCATTGTGATTTTGATGAGGTTAATCTCTCATATTCACCCAAAATGTTGGCTTCTCAGTGGCAGTTTTTTCCACAATAAATGCTCAGTTAGTGTATTTGAAGAAAAGTACTGCATAGAATTCTTTGAGGGAAAATGAGTTTGTAACTACATGAAGAGGCTAGAATCAAAATCAGCTGTTCTTGTTATGAGCCAAACCTTGGCTTTATCTCAGTTACTTAGATCCAGGATCCAGTAGGATGCCTTGATTACCAGCTCTACATGTTAGTTAGAAATCAGCTGGCTGGCAAAATGCTTCTTCCAGTCACTTACGAAGAAGACAATTGAGTGATTAACCTTCACTGAGACAAGAACTCTCCATCCTTGACAATCTTTCCCCCTACGACCATTCATTCTCTTCTCTAGTAAAGCTGGGCCTTGCTTCTTCTAAAATTCTCAGAAGGAAATTTGTGCACTGAACATTTTCAGTAGACTAGATGCTAGCTAGTGATTTAAAGGTGAATTAGGCCCAGTGACTGCGCCCAAGGGGCTTGCAGTTCTCTGAGGAAAGAAGAAGAGATAAACTATTATCATGTTACTAGTAAGAGTTGCTATAAATGTATAATCAGGGTATAATGGGAATGGAGTAGAGGAAAAACGGGTTGGAATGCTGCAGGGCAGTCACAGCAAAAAAATCTTTGAGAATGACTGATCTGCATGTTGAAAAACAAAGTAGTGTTGGTAAGAAAGTAGAAACGCATAGGAGGGTAAGTGATGGACACGATATGCAGACCCATCCTGTTTTCAGAGGGTCTGCTCTTTGCCAAGGCTCCTATATGAACACAGAAGGGCGAGAAATCCAATAAAGGTGACAAATTATAATTGCTTTTTGCATTTTTATATTTGGAATATGTAAGGAAGTAGAACTAACATATGATCGGACAATTCCACTTGTGGGAATATGTCCCCAAAACAATGAATACTGTTACGCTGAAAATAAATTTAAAAAATTAAAAAAAAATTAAAAACAAAACAAAACAAAACAAAACAAAAAAACACTAGCTTGAAAGAGTGCCTGCACCCCTACATTCATAGCAGCATTATTTACAAGAACTAACACATGGGAATAATCTAAGTGCCCACCAATGGATGAATGAATAAAGCAGTTGCGAATATTATTCAGCCACAAAGAATGATAATGTCCTACATTTGTGACACCAGGGATGGAACCTGAAGGCATTATGCTAAGTGACATAAGTCAAATGGAGAAAAACAAACACTGTGTGATCTCAGTTATACTTGGAATCTAAAAAACAAAACAACAAACCCCAAACTCATAGAAAAAGAATTCAGACTTTTGGTTACCAAAGGCAGAAGGTAGAGGTAGGAGGAATTTCAGGAGGGTGGTCAAAAGTTATAAACTTTCAGTTATAAGACAAATAAAGACTAGGCATGTAGTGTACAACAGGATGACTATAGCAAATGCTATAGGATTTTAAGAGATAAATCCTAGGAGTTTTATCACAAAGATCTCTTTTTCCTTTCTTTTTCTTTACTTTTTACTATGTCTACATTAGAAGATGGATGTTACCTGAGCCTATTGTGGTAATCTTTCTACAATGTTTGTCAACTGAGCAATCCTCCTATTTACCTGAAATTTCTGTAATGATACATGTCAATTATTTCTTGAAAAAACTGTGGGAAAAAGGAAAGTAGAGAAAAATAAGGGAATGATAACTGAACTGAAGAGGTGGAAAGGGCTACATTAGGAAACATCCCCCAAGCTCTACTATATAGTATGGATTTTTCCTGTATAGAAATGAAATTCCATTGAGTAATTTCAGTAGTATATTCCACTGGGGTCACCTGGGGTTCACCTAGGTTATTCTACTGTTCATGGATGAACTGGCTCATCTGTGTGGGGACAGATTGGCCTTTGGCTGATTTAGGCTAGCCTTGGCTGGATACAACAGTATCCCAGCCAAGAAGCTTTTGTACTTCTTACTCATTAGCAGCAGACAGGTTCTCATAACAAAGGCAAGATATGAAGGCACAAGTGGAAACTGCAAGTGCTATTACAAGAGTCTGTTTGTGTAACATTCCCTAACGCTGTTCAAAGCAAGTCACATAAATGAACACAGACTTGAAAAGCAAGAGACCATACCTTGCTTCTTGATGGTGAAATGCATTAACAAAGGTCAGGGCAAGTAAATGAGGGCAGCAATGCTGTTAAGCTGCCGTAGTTTTCCAAAGTGAATTTGTCAATTTATACTCCTTCCAGTATGATTTAAGAGTTAAAGTTACTCCACATTCTTACTAACACTTAGGTGTGTAAATATTTTGTATTGTGATTTTATTTGCATTGCCTAATAATTAATGAAGCTGAGTACGTTTTCATTAGTTTATTGGCAATTTAGATATCCTCCTCTATGAAATGAAATACCTATATAAATTTATTATTTAGTTGAGGGCATTGTCCATTTTTTCCCCATTGTTGTGTCTTTGTATTTATAAGGCTGGGTACAGGTTTTATTTAAGGGGCTGGATGTAGGTTGATATGCCCACTTTGAAAAATTTATGTGTGTGTGTACACATATTTATATATATATGTGTGTATATTTCATACATTTCATGTATATATATATATATGTGTTTGCCTATTTCATATATTTCATGTATATATATATGTGTTTGCCTATTTCATATATTTCATATATATGTGTGTGTGTGTACACATACATATATATATGTATGTATATATATGTATGTGTACACACACACACACACGTGCGCGTGCATACCTTACCTTCCTCCATCCTTCTCTGTGTTGATGTTTCATTCTCTTAATGGCAACTTCAACGACAGAAGTACTGAAAAATGTGTTCTGCAGTTCATTGAGCATTGTTTAGTTTTTTTGCTTAGCCCTGTGCTGGGAGATACATGTGACCCTGAATAGGAGAGAGCATCCTTTCCTATAAATATTTTGTAGTGTAGGTTGAAGGTCAAACAACCTTTAAGAGGAAGGTTGAGAGGAAGCAACATAAATTTTTGAACTACTGGGCATTTAAAGTCCTAATTTAGGATCCTGGCTCTACATGGACTAGCTGTTCAAGTTTTGTAAAATTTATGAATCCTCCCTGAGTTTCAAAGTCCTCAAAGATGGCATTTTGTTTATTTGTCAGACCTAAGATCATGTCAAGAAAAGGGGACAGTTCACCTGTTCATTCTATCCCAGATTGGGAAGAAAAATCTATCTTACAAAAATGGTAGAGTGGGAGAGTAATAATATTTATGTTATTCTTTAATAGTAAAGAAAGAAAGAGAAACATAACTAAAACTGTTTGGAACTAGACTTCATATTTTACTTACTACTAAAATTTCCCAAGAAGCGACATTTAAACTGTTCAAGTGTCCTGAGTTTTTTGATGTACATCTATATATCCATATCATTTTGCAGAGCAGGGAGAGAAAAATCTCTAGCAGAATACTATTAAGAATTTTACACAATAGCAATCTATCAGGAAAGGCCACATCGAAGAGAATGGAATCTGAGAATTGTTGGAAGTGACCTTACAAGTTGCTCTACACAGAGGAGAAAATTGGAATCTAAGAGCTCCCAGAAAGTGGGCCATTCTAAATACATAAACAGCCATCTCACTCTCAGGTATTAGGTTTTTCTCCAAAGCCAATTGTAAGTCATTTCGGATGACATTTTTATTCAATCTGTAATGCATTTAATTGCAACAAGTAGATTTTATAGAAAGAAAAGTCTTCCTTTATTGACATATGATTCGTTCATTCTCATCTTTGAACTATTTAAAAGAAGTTGTCCAGTCCATGGGATTGCATCTTTAAAGTTGTTCCAATTGTTTCATTGTTAGTATGTTTTTATGCAATATAAGATTTGAAATAAAATATATTTGAAGGGTTATATAATACCTTTATATATCATTGAAATTGGGACTTCAGAGAAATTTGCCTCTTTGTATATGTGGTAGATGGAATAATGACCTCCAAAGATGTCCATGTTCTAATTCATGAAAACTGTGAACATGTTACATACATAGAAAAGGGACTTTATTGATATAATTAAGCTAAGGATTTTGAGATGGAGACATTATCTTGGATTACCCAGTGGGGCTGATTTAATCAGAATTGGGAGGTAGTAGATAGGAGAGAAGAGAAGCCAATGTGAGAATGCAAGCAGAGATAGGAGTGCGGTGCCTTCTCACTAAGGAATGTCATCAGCCTCTAGAAGCTGGAAGACAGAAGGAAGGAATTCTCTCCTAGATCCTCTAAAAGGAACTTGCCCTGAGAACACCTTAGCCCTATAAAACTCCTCTCAGATTCTGATGTCTGGAACTACCAGAGAATAAATTTGTGTTCTTTTGAGCCACTATATTTTGGTACTTTGTTACCAGAAATATGAAACTAACATATAAAAAAAGTTTTATGGATGAGATAAAGAAGAGAGTCAGTCCTTTCTTACATTTATCAAAGTCTGTAATTCCCTAACATAAATCTTCCAGTGGAGATAAGCAACAGATCTAATGGGCAAATATTTGACCCACAGCTTTGTGTAACCAGAGCATAATGAGAAAGAAAAAGGCTCCAACACCCACACTAAAAACTGCTCTGTGACTTGTCCCCCCCATAACTTAATTTCTTTATGGAAATTAAGTTATACCTCAATTAATAAACATACGTTGTTTCTCTGAATGGAACAACTAAACTCTGAACAATGGCACTCTGAATATGAGCTATTAAAATATAAATATATGACCTTCTAGTTCTGAGAATGATGGAGTAATGGTTATCAGAATTAACCTCCCACCATAAGTAAATATTCTATATATACTATATATGAAGAATTTTCTTTCAGGAAGTGGACAACAAACATCCCAAAGATGTGATCCTTGAATGGAGAGAAACCCATGAGGTGAATTCCATGTTTGTGTAAGCTTTATGCCGGAGGGATTCACTAAATATGGAGAGGTGAAGGCCAAATACAGAGTAGTGGTCTTGATGGGCACAGGAAAAAAGATAAGAGATGAGGACTGAGATACTGGTTGAACTTTACAGGAAAGAGATTTGGAGCAGAGAGAGTTGTACAGAGAAGTAGCCCAAAAGTCTGTGTCAGGCTTTCCTTGCATCTCTGGCTGAATACTAAGCTTCACATGCATAAGACAAGATCCTGTGAGGCATGATGGAGAAAAGCTCATCAAAATGGCACATTTTTTTAACAAGGATGAGCTTACATTGACACATCGTAATCAACCAGAGTCTTGAGTTTACTTTAGAATTCACTCCTGATGTTGTACATTCTTTGGGTTTGGAAATATGTATAATGACATATATGTATCATTTTAAATATCATACAGAATATTTTTACTACCCTAAAAATCCCATGTGCTCTGAGTATTCATTTCTCTCCCCTCTTCCCATTCCCTTGCCAGCAAATACTTATCTTTTTATTGTCTCCAGTTTTGCCTTTCCCAGAATGCCATATATATTTTGAATCACACAGTATGCAGTCTTTTCATATTGGTCTATTTCACTTAATAATACATATTTAAGATTATGCCATGTCTTTTCATAGCTTGATTGCTCATTTCTTTATAATACTGATTAATTTTCCATTGTCTAGGTATACGACAGTTGATTTATCTATTCATCTATTAAAGGACACCTTGGTTGTTTCCAATATGTATGTACCTTTAGGAAAAAAAAGCCAATATTTTCTTTCCAGTATAATACATTAATAACCAATTTGGTGTTTAACATCTCTTAATATTAGTGAAAACTAGTATTTAATACATTTGCTTGTGCAAATGTTTTGGATATTTATCTATTATAATATTTATTTTTACTTATTGATCATAGGGACTCTATAAATATTTAGTATAGTAACTCTCTTCTCTCATATATTTCAAGTATTTCATCTGATTTTTAATCATTTGTGTTGATAAAAGACATTGTTCCTATTTATTTATGTATTTATTTTAGGGATGGAGAATGATAGAATTATTCTTTCTAAAATCAATATTTGCAACATCAAAATTCAAAATTCACCTTTCTGCATCACTGTCTTATTACAGAATGAATTCCCAAAGACTAGAATTGGTGTTTGATTGTTTTTACCCTTCAATCAGGCATATGGGTTTCACAATTTAAAGTTCTTGTTGCCCAACATTTAAAGAGGTTGATATTCTTGCATGCCAAGCAGTAAATCTACAGAAAACTGCCCATAAAGTCTCTTTCAAGGTGCTTAGTGAGATAGGCTTTGGAGAAATAGAAAATTTGACCTATATTGATTCTATGTCCTTTGAGAAATAGGCAGTGTGGGCTTGATTAATGAGCATTTCCCACCTCATTTATGTCCAAAATCCTTGAAATTGACATCTGAAAATTCTTGTACATTGTTTCAAAGTAAATTGTACATTGTTCCAAAGTGATATCTCTTTGCTGCCTATAGCGAAGTGCTATATTCTTAGCCATGAAGACAGTAGTTTGGGAAAGAAGTGAAAGGAACAAAGAAAAAACTAAAGTATGATAAATATGCTCTGAATCTTAGACCACAGCTATATTTAAAATCTTCCAGATTATTCTTTTTTTTAATCATTTTTTAAATTTATTTTTAGCATAACAATATTCATTGTTTTTGTACCACACCCAGTGCTCCATGCAGTCCGTCCCCTCTCTAATACCCACCACCTGTATATTTAAAATCTTCCAGATTATTCTTATTTGACTTCCCAAATGATTTTGTTTTTATATTTAAAATAGAGAAACAGTGTCAGTATAAATTAATTAATAGGAGAATGTGGATTTTGTGTCATTGTTTTAAAATTGAAGTTGCATACTCTATTTCACTAATTTATACTCCCACATCCACATTGAGACCTAGAATTGAAGGATCTCAGAAATGTAAGTGATCCTATAGATATGTTAATAGAATGGTTTCTATCGAAGGATATGCATTAAAATCATCTGGGAATATTGTTTCTTTTTCCAAAATACACATGTCAAGATTATACCCTAGAACAGGATTTGATACACTTTCCCTTTAAAGGACAGTTATTCGGGGCACCTGGGTGGCTCAGTGGGTTAAAGCCTCTGCCTTCGGCTTGGGTCCTGGTCCCAGGATCCTGGGATCGAGCCCCACATTGGATTTCCTGCTCAGCGGGGAGCCTGCTTCCCTCTCTCTCTCTCCCTGCCTGCCTCTCTGCCTACTTGTGATCTCTGTCAAATAAATAAATAAAATCTTTAAAAAAAAAAGGACAGTTATTCAATATTTTAGGCTTTGTAGGCCATGCAGTCTTTGTAGACATGACTCATCTCTGGTATCTTAGCCCCAAAGCAGCCACTTAAATGGACATAGCTGTGTCTGATTAAACTTTATTTATAAAAATAGGTGATGGTCCAGATTTGGTTCAGTATTCTATTTTGCCACTCTCTGCTACACAAGGTCAATTTGATGTGCCAGTGACTTAACTGGCTAATAGAAAAGCAAAATCATTTGTCTTCAGAAGATGATTGCCAAAACCAAAGTCTTTCTGATGCATCACCCAGAAGATCTTGAATAAATTAAAGAAAAATACTAGACATGAAAAGAAAACAAAGTATCAGCCACAATGAAGTATACTATGATTCTAAAGTTGAAATATATTATTCTATTATTCTAAAGTTGGAATTAGCAAAGCCTTTAAAATTGGTAAGTGAGTTAAAAATACACTGAAATGATGAATGGCTTGATAAATATGTTAGGAGTTTAGGAGAGACAATAAAACAAAAAAAATCAGTAGAACTAAATAACACAATAGATTAAATGAATAATAAGCATGAAGACTAAACAATGAAGGACATAGGTTAAAAAAAGATGTGGAGAAAAATAAGAAAATGAACATTATATTTTTGAAACTGGAATTAAATATGGGAAAAAGACAATGGGGTAAAAAGTAAGTGATGCGAGGTGATATCTCATGGTGGTTTTGATTTGTATTTCCCTGATGCCGAGTGATATGGAGCACTTTTTCATGTGTCTGTTGGCCATCTGGATGTCTTCTTTGCAGAAATGTCTGTTCATGTCCTCTGCCCATTTCTTGATTGGATTATTTGTTCTTTGGGTGTTGAGTTTGATAAGTTCTTTATAGATTTTGGACACTAGCCCTTTATCTGATATGTCATTTGCAAATATCTTCTCCCATTCTGTCATTTGTCTTTTGGTTTTGTTAACTGTCTCCTTTGCTGTGCAAAAGCTTTTGATCTTGATAAAATCCCAAAAGTTTATTTTTGCCCTTGCTTCCCTTGCCTTTGGTGATGTTCCTAGGAAGATGTTGCTGCGGCTGAGGTCGAAGAGGTTGCTGCCTGTGTTCTCCTCAAGGATTTTGATGGACAGAATGGCTAAAATTAACAAGTCAGGAAATGACAGATGCTGGCGAGGATGCGGAAAAAGGGGAACCCTCCTACACTGTTGGTGGGAATGCAAGCTGGTGCAACCACTCTGGAAAACAGCATGGAGGTTCCTCAAAATGTTGAAAATAGAACTACCCTATGACCCAGCAATTGCACTGCTGGGTATTTACCCTAAAGATACAAACGTAGTGATCCGAAGGGGCACATGCACCCGAATGTTTATAGCAGCAATGTCTACAATAGCCAAACTATGGAAAGAACCTAGATGTCCATCTACAGAAGAATGGATAAAGAAGATGTGGTATATATACACAATGGAATACTATGCAGCCATCAAAAGAAATGAAATCTAGCCATTTGCGACGACGTGGATGGAACTAGAGGGTATCATGCTTAGCGAAATAAGTCAATCGGAGAAAGACAACTATCATATGATCTCCCTGATATGAGGGAGAGGAGATGCAACATGGGGGGTTGAGGGGGTAGGAGAAGAGTAAATGAAACAAGATGGGATTGGGAGGGAGACAAACCATAAGTGACTCTTAATCTCACAAAACAAACTGAGGGTTGATGGGGGGAGGGGGTTGGGAGAGGGGGGTGGGGTTATGGATATTGGGGAGGGTATGTGCTATGGTGAGTGCTGTGAAGTGTGTAAACCTGGCGAATCGCAGACCTGTACCCCTGGGGATAAAAATATATGTTTATAAAGCTGTAAAAAAAAAAAAAAAGAAACGAAAAAAGAAAGGATGAATACCCAAGTTTTGTAGCAACATGGACGGGACTGGAAGAGATTATGCTGAGTGAAATAAGTCAAGCAGAGAGAGTCAATTATCATATGGTTTCACTTATTTGTGGAGCATAACAAATAGCATGGAGAACAAGGGGAGATCGAGAGGAGAAGGGAGTTGAGGGAAATTGGAAGGGGAGGTGAACCATGAGAGACTATGGACTCTGAAAAACGATCTGAGAATTTTGAAGGGGTTGGGGGTGGGAGGTTGGGGGCACCAGGTGGTGGGTATTGTAGAGGGCACGGATTGCATGGAGCACTGGGTGTGGTGCAAAAATAATGAATACTGTTATGCTGAAAAAAAAAATAAAGTGCAAAATGTCATTTAAAAAAAAAAAGAGAGAAACTGATTCTAACAGTGATCAGTTGCATATTTTCTGTCCTTTTGTGTATGTGACAGGAGGGATGCTTTCTCTGGTTTGGATTAATTTATAACAGTTAGCTCGCTTCTGCAGTCCAGACTTCTGTAGTGACAGCAATTCGTGGTTTTTGTCTTTCTGTTTTAAGTTTTTACTGTAGCCAAAACTTTCTTTGATTCAGAAAACAATTTTTTGTACAAAATTACAGATTACACTGAGCCAGTTGTTTTCACTATAGACAGAAAGTCTTAGTTTTTATGATTAAGTTTTCAAGATGAACTGCTATAATGTAACTGTGTAGTGGTAATAAATTAGGACATTATGCAAGAGAAAAAAAAAAAGTAAGTGATGCTATATTGGTTTACATTTTCCCCCCCAAATTTCACCAAGAACAACTCTGAGGTCAAGGAAGTCCAGGGCAACCCAAGCAGGATAAATGAACAAATGAACAAACAAAAAAATCTATCAAGGTACATCATAGTTAACTGTTGAAACTAAAGATGGAGAAAAACAATCTTAAAAGCAGAAAGAGAATGAATGATATATTACATAGAAATAAACAAAATAAAAATTCCAATAACTTTGTATCAGAAACTGAAGGCCAAGAGACAACAAAATGACATAAAGTGCTAAAAAATAAAAAAGAATACCTGCCGACATGGGATTTTATACTTTGAACACTTTATGCAGCTAAATCTAACCTGAAAAGATAAGGGAGGACGTATATTATGATGAGGTTTGAGTTCAAACTTCAAATGAGAAAGTTTACCAAGTGGTTATTGGGTGAAAAGGAGATTATTCTTTTTTTTCTTTGAAAAATATTATGACATTTTATGTTTTATTTACATCATTATTGAATAAATTTTATGTGTAACATTGTATAAATTTAAGGTATACAACATATTACTTTGATGTATTTATATATTGTAATATGATTACTGATATAACTATATCACATTACAGAATTAAAATCTTATTTTCTTTATTCATTATATCGTGTATTAAAGCTCTATGGCTTAGTTCCTACTTGTTATAAGTTTGTAGTTATTTTTATTTTTTATTGTGCATAAAACTTAATTTTTTCCATTTCTCTTAAATTTAAATTCAATTAGTCATGGCATCCCCCCCATCACTTGGTAATCACCATTTCATTCTCTGATTTTTACAAGTTCAACATTTTAAAATTTCACATTAATAGTGATATCACATAGTACTTATCTTTCTCTATCTGACTTACCTCATTTAGCATAATGTGTTCAAGATCCATTCATGTTGTCACAAATGGGAGCATATCTCTCTTTCCTATGGCTGAATAATATTTCATTGTGTATTTATACTATATCCTTTTTATCCATTTATCTGTAGATGGGCATTTGGTTTGTTTCCCTGTCTTGGCTATTGTGTATAATGCTACAATAAACATGAGGGTGCATATATCTCATTGAAATTCTGCTTTTCATTTTATAAACCTTTGGGGTTATATCCACAAGTAGAATTTCCAGATCATATGGTAGATCTGTTTTTAATTTTTGAGGCAAAACAATTTTTTTTAAAGATTTTATTTATTTATTTGACAGACAGAGATCACAAGTAGGCAGAGAGGCAGGCAGAGAGAGAGAGAGGAGGAAGCAGGCTCCTTGCTGAGCAGAGAGCCTGATGCGGGGCTCAATCCCAGAACCCTGGGATCATAACCTGAACCGAAGGCAGAGGCTTTAACCCACTGAGCCATCCAGGTGCCCCGAGGCAAAACAATTTTTAATTTTTTTAGTGGTTGGACCCACTCACATTCCCACCAACAATGTATAAGTATTCCATTTTCACCATATCCACGCCAGCACCTGCCATCATCTCCTCCTCCTTCTTCTCCTTTGCAAATAATGGGTTTATCTTTTCTTTTTTATTGATGTATAGTTGACACATAATGTTACATTAGTTTCAGGTATAAAAGATAGTGATTCAACAATTCTAAACATTATGCTATGCTCACTGCAAGTGTAGCTACCATCTGTCACCACATAATGCTATTACCATACCATTGACTATATTCCCTATGCTATACCTTTTATCTATGACTTATTCATTCCGTTAACTAGAAAATGCACCTTCACCCATTTTGCCTATCCCTCCACCCACCTCCCCTCCGGCTACCTCCTCTCTGTATTTATAGGTATGTTTCTGCTTTTTTGTTGTTTGTTTGTTTTTAGATTCCACATAAGTGAAATCATATGGTATTTGTCTTTCTCTGACTTATTTCACTGTCTAAGTCCATCTATGTTGCTGCAAATGTCAAGATCACATCTTTTCTCATGGCTAAGTAATAATTTAGTGTAATATATACCACATCTTCTTTATTCATTTATCTGTCAATGGACATGGGTTACTTCTATATCATGGCTATTATAAATAATGCTGCAATAAACACAAAATAATACACGTATCTTTTTGAATTAGTGCTTTTTCGATAAATATCCATTAGTGGAATTACTGAATTATATAGCATTTCTAACTTTTTTGAAGAACCTCCATACTGTTTTTCACAGTGGCTCTACCAATTTACATTCCCACCAACAGTGTGTGAGGGTTCCTTTTTCTCTACATCCTCACCAACACTTGTTATTTCTTGTCTTTTGATGATAGATATTCTAACAGGTGTAACATACCTCATTGTGGTTTTGATTTATATTTCCTCAATGATTAGTGGTATTGAGCATTTTCTCATATGTTTGTAGGACATCAGTATGTCTTCTTTGGAAAAATGTCTATTCAGGTCCTCCACCCATTTTTAAATTGTTGTTGTTGTTGTGTGTGTTGAGTTGTATAAGTTATTTATATATTTTGGATATTAGCCCATCATTGAATCTATCATTTGCAAATAAATCCCATTTAGTATGTTGTTTTCTCATTTTATTGATGGCTTCTTTTTCTGTGCAAAAGCTTTGTATTTTGGTGTAATCCCGATAGTTTATTTGTGCTTTTGTTACCCTTGCCCAAGGAGACATGTCTAAAAAAATGTGGCTAAGGACAATGTCAAAGAGATTACTGACTGCGTTTTCTTCTAGAGTTGTTTTTTGTTTGTTTGTTTTCAATTTCAGGTCTCACATTTAAGTTGTTAATCCATTTTGAGTTATTTTTGTATGTGGTGTTAAAGGTGGACCAGTTTCATTTTTTTTTGCCTGTAACTGTCCAGTTTTCCCAGCATCATTTATTGAAGAGAGTATCTATCTTTTTTCCTTGTATATATTCTTGACTCCTTTGTCATAGATTGAGTGTATGTATATATATATATATATATATACACACACACACACATATACACACACACACACACACACACACATATATATATATACACACACATATATATACATATTTAACTTTTGTTTGTTTGGGAGACTCTTTATCTCTCCTTCTATTCTGAATGATAGCCTTGCTGGATAGAGTGTTCTTGGTTGTGAATATTTTTTCTTTTAGCACTTTGACTATCATACTACTCCCTTCTGGCCTGCAAAGTCTCTGTTGAAGAATCACTTGTGGAGTGATTATGGCCTTGTGGAGTTCTAAGTGTGGATTTATTTCTGAGCTCTTTATTCTGCTCTCTTGATCTGTGTGTCTATTATTCTGCCAGTACCATGTTGTTTTAATTATTACAGTTTTATAAGTATATTTTGAAATCTGGGATTCTAATACCTCCAGATTTGTTCTTCTTTCTCACGATTGCTTTGGTTATTCAGGGTCTTCGTGGTTCTACACAAATTTTAGAATTACTGTTTTAGTTCTATGGAAAATACTATTGGTATTTTGATAGGAATTATAGATTGCTTTGGGTAGCATGAACATTTTAATAATATCAATTCTTCCAACCCATAAACATGGAGTATCTTTCCAATTTTCTGTGTCATCTTAAATTTCTTTCATTAGTATTTTATAGTTGTTAGGATATAGGCCTTCTACCATCTTGGTTAAATTTATTCCTAGGTATTTTATTCTTTTTCAAACAACTGTAAATGGAATTGTTTTCTTTTTTAAATTTTAATTCCAGTTTAATTAACATGCAATGCCACGTTAGTTTCAGATGTACAATATAATGATTCTACAATTCTATACATTACTCAGTGCTCATCCGGATAAGTATACTCTTAATCCCCCTCACCTATTTTACCCATGCCTCCATCCACCTCCCCTCTGGTAACCATCAGTTTGTTCTCTATAGTGAAGAGTCTCTTTTTTGTTTGTTTCTTTTTTCCTTTGTTCATTTCTTTTATTTCTTAAATTCTACTTATGAATGAAATCATCTGGTATTTGTCTTTCTCTGGCTGACTTACTTCATTTAACATTATACTCTTTAGGTCCATTCATGTTGTTGCAAATGACAATATTTCATTAATTTTATGGCTTAGTTATATTAAAATAATATTTATTATTATAAATATATATACTATATGTAATAGTAATAGTATATATATATATATATATATATATATATATATACATATATAATTTTTTTGAGACAGAGAGCACGTGCATGAAGTGGGGTGATATAGAAGGAGAGGGAGAGAGAGAATCTCAAACAGCCTCCACACCCATCACGAAACCTGATGAAGGGCTCAATCTCATGATCCTGAGATCATGAGCGGAACTGAAATCAAGAGTCAGATACTCAACCAGCTGAGCCACCCAGGCACCCCTCTATTGTAATATTATTGAGAGTTATGTATTTATTGCCATTTTTTACTTGTCTTATGGTTGCTTTTAGTGTTCTCTGTCTCTTCTTTTGTTCTCTTTTCTCATGGTTTGTTGGCTTTCTTTAGTGACATACTTGGGTTTCTTTTTTGCATGAATATTATTACTGGTTTTTTATTTGTGGTTACCATTAGGTTTATATATACTATAAATATATAATGTGAATATAGCAGTCTATATTAAGTCAATGTTCACTTACATTTGAACCCATTCTAAAAGCACTAAATTTTTACCCCTCTCCCCCAAGGTTTTAGATATATGGTTTTATACTTTACATTCTTTTATTTTGTGAATCCCATGACTGATTTTTAAAGATATATTTAATTGTACTGTTTTTGTGCTTTCTAGTTTTTCTTAGTCCTATCTTTCTTTTCCTCTCTAACAATTCCCTTTGATGTTTCTTGTAAGACTAGCTTAGTGATCAAGAATTTCTTTAACTTTTGTTTGTTTGGGAGACTCTTTATCTCTCCTTCTATTCTGAATGATAGCCTTGCTGGATAGAGTGTTCTTGGTTGTGAATATTTTTTCTTTCAGCACTTTGACTATCATACTACTCCCTTCTGGCCTGCAAAGTCTCTGTTGAAGAATCACTTATGAAGTGATTATGGCCTTATGGAGTTCTCTTATATGTAACATTTTTCTTTTCTCTTACTGCTGTTAAAACTAAACTATCTCTTTATCACTACTTTTTAATATTTTAACTACTATGTGTCAACTCTTTCCGTTGATTTTGTTGGGGGATCTCTGTGTTTCCTGCATTTGGATTTCTGTTTCCTTTCCTAGATTTGGGAAGTTTCAGGTATTATCTCTTCAAATACATTTGCTGCCCTTTTCTCCTCACCTTCTGGGATCCCTATAATGTAAATGTTATTATGCTTGATGGTGTTGCTGAGTTCCCTTAATTCGTTTTCATTTTTTTTTTCCTCTCTCCTGTTCAGCATTATTGCTTTCCATTACTCTGTCCTTTAGGTCACAGATTCACTTCTCTTTCTCATGGTAGTTTATCATTATTCCCACTAGAGTATTTTTAATTACAGTTATTGAGTTCTTCACCTCTGATGGGTTCTTTTTTTATGTTTTTGTTGAGGGTCTCACTGAGATCCTCCCTTTGTTATTATGTTACATGTTACAGGGCAGGGGTCCACAGGAGAATGCAGGGGTGGCATGAATGATACCAGGAAGGTGTACACTGGTCTGCTATGGGGTAGGACCTGGAACTACTATAGAAAACTTTTGCCACTGGGCGGGAGGGGGTTAGTCCACAGGAAAGTGGGGTTAGGGTGTAAGAGGCAATTCCCTTGATAGCAATGTCCAGGCAGGTTTCTCTGTGGAGAGGACTTGCAGCGACTAGGGAAAACTGAAAGCTGGCTGGGTTGGAGGGAGCAGACTTGTAGTAATTAATGCATGAGGACAGACACACTCTTAGCAAGCATAGTTGAGAGTGCTTACATCTTGGTGAACAAGTGTCAGGGTATTTAGGCTAGGGGACAGGGGAGGGAAATGCATCCACCAGATCTTTTTTTTTTTTTTTCCCTTGGAAATGTCTCCTAAAGATCCCTATCCCTCCAACACAGACTCTGAGATTAGTAAATAAATATTCCTGTATGACCCAGGCTTTTCCCAAACTGCTGCTTCTATGCTTTATCATGGTGGTGCTCTTTGCTATACTGTCTCTTTAAGGGTATGGACTCAGTTTCCTCTCATCTTCTAGCTCTCCCAGAGACCAGCCCACTGACTTTATAGTTCCGGGTATTAAGCCCCCTGCTGATTTTAAAAACTCAAGAAGTTAGATTCTTCTGATTTTCAACTAAATATGGAGTTTTATCTTCCCAATACAGGTTTCCCATGTCTGAGGTACCTGGTGTGGGGTTTTTTCCTCTCCCCTCAGTGCACCCACAGCATCCCTCCCTCTTAGGGACAGTCCTGCAGGTCAGTTTGGCACCTGACTGCATCTCTACACTTGCTACCCTTTTTGATATGGCCTCTTTGCTACTTTACTTGTAGAGAATCTGTTCTTCCAGTCTTCAAATTGTGATCTGCATTATTTACACTGATGTGAGTGTTATCTAATTGTATCAATAGGACAAGGTGAGTTGAGGATCCTCCTATTCTCCTATCTGTCCCAGAAGACTGGAATTGTTTTCTTGATTTCTCTTTCTGTCACTTTGTTATTAGTATATAGTAATGTAATAGGTTTCTGTATATTAATTTTGTATGCTGCAACTTTACTGAATTCATTTATTCTAATAGGTTTTAGTGGAGTCATTAGGGTTTTCTATGTACAAAATAATTTCATCTGCATGTAACGGTGATAGTTTTGATTTTCCTTACCAGTTTGGATAACTTTTATTCCTTTTCTTGTCTGATTGTTGTGTCAAGGACTTCCAGTACTATGTTAATAGAAGTGGCTATAAGGATGTCCTTATCTTGTTCTTGATCGTAGAGGAAAAGCTCTCAGTTTTTCACTACCGAATATTATGTTAGCTGTGGGTTTGCCATATAGGCCTTTATTATGTTACGTTCCCTCTATACATACTTTGTTCAGAATTTTTATCATGAACAAATGTTGAATTTTGTCAAGTGCTTTTTCTGTGTCTATTGAGAAGATCCTATGATTTTTATCTTTCATTTTGTTCTGTGATGTTTCTTATTGTTTAATTTGTGAATGTTGAACCATCCTTGCTTGCATCCCTAGAATAACTCCCACTTGATCATGGTTAGTGATCCTTCTAATGTATTATGGAATGCAGTTTGCTCATATTTTGTTGAGGATTTTTATAACTATGTTTGTCAAGTCTTTTAACTTTGTGCTGTGTTTAGATTTTAATATACTGTTCTAAAACAGAGCTACAGTATTCTAATTCTATTTGTCACTCGAATCAGAATTTTGTGTACTGTTGCCTTTTCAACATGAAGAGCTCCTTTTGATATTTCTTGTAAGGCAGACATAGGGCTTTTATTTGTTTGGGAAAGCCTTGATTTCTCCTTCATATCTGAAGGATAACTTTGCTAGATTGAATATTCTTGGCTGACAATTTTCTTCTTCCAATAGTTTTAAAATGTCCTTCGACTCTCTGGCCTGTAGAATTTCTAGGGAGAAATCTGCTTATAGCCTACTTCCTTCCACAATCGCCCCCCGCCCCAAGTTATCATGGTCTCTCCTTAAAGACAGCAACTCTTAACTGTTAACATTTGTAGTCAGGCAAATCATCCACTCAACTGCCTTCACCCTCTACCTCCACTAGAAAAGCTATGCTCACCCCCTGCTGGACCTGTTGTCCCTTTTTCCATCACCACCTCTGCCACTATAGGTTTCTATTTCCCTTAACTCTGCTATCTCCCCGAAGCCCAATCTACCACTCACAAGTACACAGATGAACAGATCTCTTGGGTATTCTGGTAAATTTCTTTTTTCAGTTATCGATGTTCAATTAATTGTAAATCAAAGGAGAGAGAAAAAAGGAATTCATGTCACCATGATGCTTCAAAGAGGAGACAACTTAAGCACATTCATGGCAACATTAAATAGAAGTGTATGTGATGTGAATTGCATAAAGGTGGAGTGACTCTTTCTAATATCATGCAAGAATTCAGTAGCAGAACTTGTTTTCAAGTTCAACGTTTTTTCCATATCTTCATTGCTGGTTTTAGGTATCCAGGTCCTGACTAACAGTGCTTCAAGCTGCTGCTGCTGCTGCTGCTGCTGCTGCTTCTTCTTCTTCTTTAAAGAATTTATTTATTTATTTGACAGACAGAGATCACAAGTAGGCAGGGAGGCAGGCAGGGGTTGGGGGAGCAGGCTCCCTGCTGAGCAGAGAACCCGATGTGGGGTTCAATCCCAGGACCCTGGGATCATGACTTGAGCCAAAAGCAAAGGCTTTAACCCACTGAGACACCCAGGCACCCCTGCTTCAAGCTTCTTAAGTGAAATGCTCCCTGAATTAATTGCCCTTCTAGTAGGTGCTCAGAGCAAATTATCCTTTTTATTTTATATTTCCAGCCACTTTTTGTTGTTGTTGTTGTTGTTTATTTGTTTTGTTTTGTTGGGGAGGACATTTATCAACACTGGCAAATTTAAAGAGTTATGATTGTAGTAATAACACCACTTGAGTAATCAAATGCAATTGAAAAGTAAATGCACTAATTTAGGCTGGACTTGAGCTACTACAACATGCATTTATGTTTAATTTCCTTTATCTTTCCCTGGATACCATGATGGACTCAGCTCTGCAAGTTTGCTGTTTTGGAAAATTTTCTTTCAACCATCCCCATCCCTGTGTTTGAAATACAGAACAATTCATTGAAGGTAAACTGGTTATAAACAAATTATGCTAGGTTTCAGGTGATGAAGGCTGCACAAATATAACTGCAGTCAAACTATTATCAATGGCAGGGCTATATTAGACTACTGTGAATAGATGTGAAATAGACCTTAAACAGCATCTAACAAAGCAAATCTGTCCTTTTGCATACTTCCTGTAGGCTTGCTGAATATTATAGTATATTGCAAATTGTGGACATTTCTATTTTGGCTGCTCTATAAATTCTCATAATATTAGTTGAACATAGCATCTGTTAAAATTTGGGGTTTTCTATACAGAAAAAGCACTATGTGTTTATAAGTGGGAATTCCAAGATATATTGAAGATATATTTGCATATTGAACACATTGCTTTTATCTGTATTATATAGTTACTTAAGGTAGTTTAGTAATGAAGAACAGAGTGTGACTTGCTGTAGGTAGAGACCTCCCAAGTTACTCTGTAGGTATCATCAGTTTTGGAGACCAACCTATCCTCCCTCCAACAGTAGTTGATTTTAGTGTATAATTGTATTTCATATGATCAAACCAGGGAGAGCACCTGGTCTGGTGACAAATTATACAAATACATAGGAACTCAACACCTCCTTTTCAGGATTCATTGTTCTATAAAGAAAATAATAAATATAATCTCTCCACCTTTGTTTTCCACTCAAGACCTAATAGATATTTCAAAATAAGCATACTGCAGTAACTAACTTTCTATCCAACCACTTTACATAGTAAGGATATACAACCTGAGGCTATTAGAATCACAATTTTATAAACTGAAGAATTTGTGTATTGAATTTGTTTGTATACAATTGCTGAAAGTATTAGAATGGTCTTAGCTAAAGCTACTCAAACCCCATGGACCTTTGAGCAAAAGGTATGTTTCCTGATGAAACCCAGCCATTCCTGTGTGTGAAAACAATGCTCCATTTTAGATTTCCCACCATGTAGGTTCTTGGTATAAATAACAAGGTGAATCAATTATACATTGTCCACAAATGTGTTCCTCAGATTCCCTAGTCTCATCAACTTTAAGCACGTTTTTCCCCGTCTATAAACTAACAGGGATAAGATAATAATTGAAGTTTGAATATTTGGCATTTAATTTTTCTAGAAGATTTTCCAGAATAAAAACTTTGTCCCTAGGTTAATGGATAATTAACCAACTAAATTAACCCTTAAGTCTAAAGTCAGAAGAGATGGAAACCAAAAATAATTATTATTATCAATGTATGTTATTGTGTACCTGGCACCCAGCTCAGCATTTTACAAACATAAACTTACTTGATTTTCACAACGGCCCTATGGCATAGTTATTACTATTATTCCAATTTGATAGATGAGAAAATCAATGCTTGTATATGTTATTCAAGAACTGACTTGCTCAAGAAAGTGATGAATATTAAGAGTGCCAACCTTAAAATCCATACTGTAAACAAGCGTTCTGCAAACTAGATTGAGGGCAAAATGTGGCCCATTATCTGTTCTTTGTTTTGTTTGTTTTTTTTTTTTATATGACCTGTGAGCTATTTTTAAATCACTGAACAAAATCAACAACAAAAACAATTTCCTGATCTATTAAAATTATGCTAAATTCAGATGGAAATATTTATAAATATGTTATTGCAATACAGCTGTGGTCAGTATGTAATGTCCATGCCTGTTTTCCTGCTATAATGACAGAGTTGAGCAATTATAACTGAGAGCGTTTGTGGTGCTCCCATCATTTTTTCTTTTTTTCCCCCCTAATTGATGTATAGTGGATACATGATGTTACATTAGTTTCAGGTGTATGCCATAGTGACTCAACAACTCTATATGTTATGTTAAACTAACAAGTATAGTCACAATCCATCACCATACAACACTATTACGATATCATTAACTGGATTCTCTATGCTGTTTCTTTTTTTTTTCTTTTTTTTTTTTTTAAGATTTGTATATATTTATTTGACAGAGATCACAAGTAGTCAGAGAGGCAGGCAGAGAGAGAGGAGGAAGCAGACTCCTCACTGAGCAGAGAGCCCGTTGTGGGACTCGATTCCAGGACCCTGAGACCATGACCAGAGCCAAAGGTAGAGGCTTTAACCCACTGAGCCACCCAGGTGCCCCTATGCTATTTCTTTCATCCTCAGTGTTCTCATCACTTTGCACTGCTGTTTGGCACACTACAATTTGGAGTGCAGCAGTTATAACTTGACAATATTTTGGTGCCTCAAATATTGCACTCAAATGTGGCATACTGTATCAAGATATTTTATTTATATTTTTATTGTTAGTTCATATTCACAATGTCAAAATAGCAAGAAAAAGATGAAAAAATGTGGTTCACTCTAGGCACACTAGAGTGGAGATTATTTTGCTGTTGAATTAGATGTCAAAGTATTGTGTTTACTATGCAATGACATTATAACTATTCTAAAATACTACAATATACATTGACACTACCAAACTAAGTACTCATCCTATCTCTATGGACAGTAAAGCAATGTTTAAAAAAATTAGAACACTTAAAGCAGAATATCCCATTATATCATAATTTCTTCAAAAAATTTTAAAAATGACCAAAGTGTCTGAGTGACTCATTTGTTAGCCAAACAAAGAACACATTTTACCAATGGTGACTTAATGAAATCATGTTTGCAAAAGCAAAAGAAATGTGTTCAGAGAGAACAAAAATGCTAAAAACAATTAGGTTTTCTGCAAAAGAAATATTAAAGAGTTGTGAACATTAGGAGAAATAGTAGTAGTGAATTAAAAATAACCTAGAGATTTTGACTTGATTTTCCTTGACTCTTGATAAGTTAAAAGAATTTATTTTTTCCAGGGTTCAGTATTGAGTTTGAAGTGATTGAAGAATTAGTCTTTATTCTTGAAGCATAGCCCACATGGAATAATTATAGGCACAAATATTTTCAAAGTGGAGAAAACATTAATTCATTGAAACCTGAAGTAGAATCTACTATGATGTGTTAACTGATTGTGGTAAAAGTATGAATGAAGCACAAAAAAAGTTTATAAAGCTTCTAAAAAGTACAATGTTTAAAGTTTATGTTTATTTATTATATCATTCATAAGCATGTTTTTTGTTGAAAATATTTTAAGCAATTCTGTGGTGTTGAATCAGTAGTGTCTATGGTAAATTTCGTCTGCTCTAGTGGTCTTAAACATTGTTCTGTGAATTTTTGTCAGAAATACAAGCTGCATATTCCAACTTGCTTTAAAATACAGCCAGTTGATGGTTTACCAGTGGTGACATTTTATTGTAAATTTTGATGTCAGGTCCCAAACTGAGGTTTTTCTGGATGAGAACTGCCTTCTATCATTATTATTAAATATGAATGACTTTAGTAAGTAGCTTGTTTAAGTCTTGATAATATTTCTTAGTGATTTCAACCTACAAGTTCAAGGCAAAATAGAGCTTAGAGTGAAACTCATATTGCCTTAAAATCATTTCCATTTGAAAACTAATGTTTGAAGCACAAGTAATGTCTGTTGATTGCCTTATAACTTTCCCAGGCTGACAACACTTAGAACAGGAAGTAAGGTCATTATTCTCACACAAATTTTCAGTGCTCAATTTTCAAATTTTCAGACTTAAACTATAGTTTCAACAGTGTGTTTTAGACCTCAATTCAAGTGCAAAAAATTTTCATTTTTCAAAATCTAACTATGAAATTGAGTAGCTTATACCTAATCTTCAACAGGAAATGATGAGTTTGCAATATTACAGCATGCTAAAAGGTGAATGTCAAGAGAAGAATGTCATAGAATTGTACAAATGATTCCCAAGCAAAAGATGTATCCAAGGAAAATTATATGGAGAGTGAGATCAACAAGATGGCATAGTGGAAAACCCCAGGTTTTATCCTCCAACAAAGTCAATGATTATACAGATATCCATGAATAAAAACAGCTTTGGCAGAGCTCAGGAATCTACTTAAGAAACTTCAGCAACACTGTAGAACAACAACAACAATAACAACAACAAAAACAAAAAAACAAAAAACAATTGAGAATAACCACACAAAACATGAATAAAGAATGCCTGCATCATTTTGTTCTCCAGGACAGCACTGTTCAGCACTAAGAGGTAATGATGTAGCTTGAAAGAGTTCTTTTTGCTGGAAAAAGGAGAGTAGAGAGAGCAACCAGCTTCCCGGATCTTTCAGGTCACCAAACAAAGGACCTACTTCAGTCTCACCCCACCTAGACTGCCAAAACTGAGATGTATAGACACGGCTAGAACTAAATGGCTTTATTGAAGAGCTCTACAAAATGTTTGAAGAGACATTAATACCAATCTTAAACTCTTCAAAAATTGAAGAGGAGAAATTTTTTCCCAATTTATTTTATGAGGCCAGTATTAGCCTGATATTAATAAGCAGAGAAAAATGTTACAAGAAAAGAAAATTACAGACCAATATCCCTTTAGAATATGAACACGAAACTCTTCAACAAAATATGAACAAAGTAAAATTCAACAAAATATACAAAGGATTATAAACTATAGCCAAGTGAGCAGTAGTGCAAAGATGTTTCAAAATTAAATATTACAATATACTATTTTAAAAAATAAAAGACAAGTCACATGATTATCTCAATTGACAGAGGTAAAGTATTTGACAAAATCAAACCCCCATCCATGTTAAAAAAAAAAACTCAACAAATTTAAATAGAATAAAACTCCCTCAACCTAATAAAAAGCATTTATGAAAAATCCATGGTTCACATTATACTTAATAGTGAAAGATTAAAAACTTTCCTCCAAAGATCAGAAACAAGCCAGAATGTCCACTCTTTTCCTGGTATTATTCATTATGACACTGAAGGTCTTAGATGGACCAAGTAGGCAAGAACAATAAATGAAATGAAAAGAACAATAAATGAAACACATCTTGCAAAAGAAAAAGTAAAAATGTTCTTATTCACAGAGGAAATCATCCTGTTTATAGAAAATCTTAATAAATTCACATACAACTTTTAAAGCTAATAAACTAACTTCAGGGAAGTTTCAAGATAAAAGATAACTTTATAAACATCAACTGTATTTCTACATATTGGGAATGTTTATTCCAAACAAGACTTAAATACGTTCAAAAAGAAGAAAAATACTTAGAAATACATTTAACGAATTTGTTAGAGTTGTACAGTACAAACTACAAAACATCGTTGAAATCAATTCAAGAAAACCCAAATAAATGGAGAAACATTCCATATTCATTAATTAAAAAATTTAATGTTGTTAAGATAGTGCCATTCCCAATATTGATGTATAAATTCAAAACATTTTATATCATAATCCCAGTTTGTTTCCTTTTTTTTTTTTTTTTTTTTGAGCAAATTGACAAGCTGATCTTGTATGTCATATATAATTTCAGTGGAACCAGGCAATCTACAACCATCTTAAAAAAAAAAAAAGAGTAACATTGTAGGATGAATATTTCCTAATTTAAGAGAATTACTACAAAACAGCAGTGATTAGGGCTCTGTGGTACTGACATAAGTATAGGCACATAGATCAGTGTAATAGAATTTTGAGTTGAGAAATAAACCTTTGCATTTAAAGTCAATTTATTTTTGACCAAGGTGCCATTATAACTTAGTGGAGGAAAGAATAGAATTTTTCAACAAATTGTGCTGAGATCACTGGATTTCTACAAGCAAAATGCAAAACTGGACCTCAGCTTCACACCACACACACAAATTCACTCAAAATGTATTAAAGGTGTTATTACTAAAAATATAAAATATGGACATTAGTTTTTGTGACCATAGTTTAGGCAAAGGCTTCTTAGATATAGCACCGAAATGCCCAAGCAACAAGACAAAAAAAAAAAAAAAATGGATTTCATCAAAATTAAATCATGTATGCTTTGAATGATGCTATCAAGAACATGGAAAAAAAAAAAAAAAAAAAGAACAGGGGCACCTGGGTGGCCCAGTCGGTTAAACGTCTGCCGCCTATGGCCGAAGTCATGATCACAGGGTCCTGGCATCAAACCCCATATTGGGCTCCTGGCTAGTGGGAAGTTGTCTTCTCCCTCTCCCTCTACTCTTCCCCACTGCTCATGCTTTCTCTCTCAGATAAATACATGAAATCCTTTTAAAAAGAAAAAGAAAAAAAAAAAACAAATAATGGGATAAAATATTTGCTATTAAGACAGTTCTAAAGGAGAAGTGTCCAGAATATATAAAGAACTTGTACCACTTCACAATGAAAAGACTACCCAATTAAAAAATGGGCGAAGTTTTTGAATAGGTTTTTCTCCAAAGAAGTTATCCAAATAACCTATAGGCATATAAGAGATGATGAACATCATTAGTCATTAGGGAAATGCATATTAAAACCACAAGGTATCACTTCACACTCACTGACATCATATAATAAAATAAACAGATAAGTGAAGACATTGGGACCCAGATGTATTGGTGGTGAGAATATAAAATAGGGCAGCCATTTTGGAAATTGGTTTAGAATTTCCTCAAAAAGATAAACACAAGATTACTGTATTTTTCTGCAGCTCCACTCCTGAGTAGGTAGCCAAAAAATATTAAATGTTCACACTAAAGCTTTTACATTAGTATTCATAGACATATTATTCATAAAAGCCAAGAAGTGGAAAAAATCCAAATGTCCAACTGATGAATAGATAAACAAAATGTGATATTACCAATACAATGGAATATTGTTCAGTCATAAAAATAATGAATTACTGATAAATGCTACAACATGGATGAACTTTAATATAGTAAACTAAGTAAGAGAAACTAGACACAAAAGGCCATGTATTTTATAATTCTGTTTATTTGGAATGTCCATAATAGGTAGATTCACTAGAGCAGAAAGTAGATTAATGATTACCTGAGGTTGTGGGGAAAGGAATTTAAAAAATGACTGCTAATTCACAAGAGGCTTTTTATGGAGTGATAAAAATATCCTGGAATTACATAATATTGGCACTTGCATAAGTTTGTGAATATTCTAAAAATCACTGAAATTTATATTTTAAAAGGATGAATTTTATTGTATACAAATTATATCTCAAAAATACCTTAAAAACCTGTTAGGTATTAAACATGACTTAATGTGGGCACAGGACAAGAGGCTTCTGTTTGTAAATTACTAAAGCTATTGTTTTTTCTTTTTTCCTAATCACAAGACTCCAAAGATACTGATGTCTCTGCCATGATTTCTCCGAGGTAGTTCTTTTCTTATGACTTCAATATAATAATTTTTCCTTTTATTTTTCTCTCATTACAATATTGTTAATTCTGTTTTTAGGAGATCAGATCTATTCAGTTCTATAGAATGTTTAGAAATTTATTTACAAAACTATATTCTAGATATTTTACTAGAAAATAGGGATATAACATTGAAAAACAAACAAACAAACATACTCACAGTCATACTTGATTCAGGTCTGCTGCTAATTTTTTAAATGGATTGTTACTTCACTGTTGAGTTGTATTTTGAATATTAATTCCTTCTCAGATATTTCATTTACAAATATCTTTGACATTTAGTAGGTGTGCTCTTTTGTTAATGGTTTCCTTCATTGTGGTCACAATAGCTTATTTTTGCTTTTGTTGCCCTTGCTTGAGAAGACACATCTAGAAAAATGTTGCTAAGGCCGATGTCAAAGAGATTACTATCTGTTTTCTTCTAGGAGTTTTTTGTTTTGTTTTTGTTTTTGTTTTTACAGTTCTTCCATTTAGGTCTTTCATCCATTTTTGAATTTATTATCATATATGGTGTAAAGAAGTGGTCCATGTTCACTCTTTTGCATGTAGATGTCATTTATTGAGGAGACTGTCTTTTCTCCATTGTATGTTCTTGCCTCCTTTGTTGTAGATTAATTGACCATATAAACATGAGTTTATGTCTGAGCTCTCTATTCTGTTCCATTGATCTCTATGTCTGTGTGTGTGTGTGTGTGTACATGTGCGTGTGTGTGCGCACCGGTACCACACTGTTTTGATTACTACAGCTTTGTGTTATGCTGAAATCTAGGATTATAATACCTTCAACTTCACTTTTCTTTCTCAAAGTTGCTTTGGCTAGTTGGGTACTTTTTGGTATCATATATATTTTAGTATTATTTGCTCTAGTTCTGTGAAAAATAGTGTTTGCATTTCGATAGGATTGAATATGTAATTTACTTTGGGGTAGCATGGAAATTTTAACAATATGAATTCTTTTAATCCATGAGCGTGGAATATCTTCCCATGTGTTTGTGTTATCTCCAGTTTCTTCCATCAATGTTTATAGTTTTTAGAGTATAGGTCTTTCAAAAGAATGCAGTTTTTTATTATAACCAAATAATAATGTTTGCATAGAATGAGTACATGAATGGGCCATTTCCTTAACATCTAGGGTATTTTAATGACAATGAAACCTCAATATTTCATCCTAAAGTCCAATTTCATACAGTAGGATTATGTGATATTCTCACATGTACTAAAGTGTTATAAATAAGAATCTTATCCAATTTATACATTTAATCTTAATTGCAGAGGCTACCAAGCAAATATTTGGACCACCATTTATTTATGAGTACTAGTAAATACCATGGGCATTCTCATTAAGGTTCTTAGTTTATGACTTCTTTTTTTAAAGATTTATTTATTTGACAGAGAGAGAGATACAGTGAGACAGGGAACACAAGGAGGGGAGCAGGAGAGGAAGAAGCAGACTCCCCACCAAGCAGGGAGCCCGATGCAAGATAAATCCCAGGGCTGGATCCCAGGGCCCAGGATCATAACCTGAGCTGAAGGCAGATGCTTAAGGACTGAGCCACCCAGGCACCCCTAGCTTATGACTTTTAATTACTTCCTAGTTAAACCCAGTAAAGTAGCTCCTGAGGAAGTATTTATTTATTTATTTTTTTGCTAGATCCGCCATACTGATTAATCTGAATAAAACTGATTACTAATGAATTCAGAACTTGTAGAGGCCACTTTTAAGCAACCAGCTTGAATATTGGAAACCTGAATTAAGTGGAAGGGCCAACAGTGCCTCCTACCCCCCTGGCTAAATGCAAACAGACCCACCTCAAAATATCCATAAGCCCTAGCTGACCAGTGGGTTACTCACATCTGGACTAGGTACCAAATAAGGAAATTTCAATGCATTATCATAACTCCTCACCTTCCCCATCTCTCCTTTGCTCTCCTGCCCGCTACTCCTTTATGGTGTACTCAATAAACTTATATCTCCTTTGACTGCCTCAGGCGAATTCTCTCACCACCTGCACTGCCAGCCTCAATGTGATCCTAATCACCCCTTAGAACTAATTATTCTTTTTCAGAGTTGCAATACAATCTTCATGGTCCATCTTTCTAACAAAACTTCTTCCATTGTGCTCTCCTGTTGACTATATCTCAATTGCAATTATCTTTTTTCCTGGTTGGAGTTTTCCAAATTTTCTGGTTGGAGTTTTCCAAATTTTCTGTATTTCATGTATGGGATAATCTCATCTATAACATCATTCTCCTTGTGTTGGACTGTGACTTCCTTATAGGCAGAAATCCTTTCCCTGTTCACTCCTAAATCTTTTAATTATTTAGATCCCTAAACCTAAATTTGAATCCTTGTCCTCCAGCTGGCTTTAGCATTGAAGCAAATAATCTCTTCTTCTTCTTCTTCATTTTTTTTCAAGATTTTATTTATTTATTTGAGAGAGAGAGAGAGAGAGAGAGACCATGTGTGTGAGTGGGGGGAAGGATAAGGGGAAGGACAGAGGGGGAGGGGGAGGGAGAGAGAATCTGAAGCTGACTCCATGCTGAGTGTGGAGTCTATAATGGGGCTTGATCTCACCAAAGCAAGGTCATGATGTAAGCTGAAATCATGAGTCTGATCCTTGATGGACTGAGCCGCCCATGTACCCCAGATCATCTCTTCTAAGGCTCTTTCTCTCTCTTTTTAATCTTCTCTTCTTATCATGGTCTTAATAATTGTTTTATCAAGAAGTAACCTTAAAAATGTTTGAACAGAGACTACTTTAGGGGAATGGGCTAGATAGGAGGCTGTTTCCTCAATGTGTTCCAAGATGCTTCTTGAATAAATGGAGACACAGAGATTAAGTAATCTCCTAAGGATGCAAAGGAAGAAAGAAAGGAATAAGAAATTCTGAACTGGACCAAATTCTGAACTGGCTCAGTCAGAATGTAGAGCTGAAGTTCTTGACTTCTAAACAATCTATCCTTGATAACAGGGTGTGGAGAACATTTTTTTAATTCTGTTTGTTGTCTTCACCATTAGAGAGAATTCTAGTTCCCAATGACATAAGATATCTTCAGCAAAATTATTAATTCCAGTTCTCGCTATTTTTTGAGCTGAATAAATCAAAACTTCTCAAACGTTCATGCAATTCCAATAATTTCTACGTGGAAAAAATATATGCAAAGTGAAGAAAATGGCTTAGATTACATAGCCATTCCTACCTGGATTGCTTTTTAACATAGCTATTTTTAAAATAGCCCTTTATGTTTAGAAAAGTCCTTCTTTTTCTCCTAGAAAACAAGTCTAGGGAACTTTTTAAACTTAATTTAATTTTTTTAGGAAAGAATATGGCTCCAAACTTCACACCTTCCTCTTTGTAAGGGAAAAGTCCTGAGACAGGTGTGGCAACCACCATCTCTGCATCTCTGCATCTGCATCTCTGCATCTGCATCTCACAAAGGTTCTTTGCTTGATCAAACGTCAGGCAGGATCCTGAACCCTCACCTAGGCCCACTTGTGCACTTTCTTATAAAACCTAGTCTTAATAAGAAACCTGTTGGGACACCTGGGTGGCTCAGTCAGTTAAGCGTCTGCCTGTGGTTCAGGTAATGATCCCAGGGTCCCAGGATCGAGCCCCACATTGGGCTCTCTGCTTAGTGGGGAGTCTGCTTCTTCCTCTCCCCTTCCCCACTTGTTCCTGCTCTGTCCTTCTTTCTCTCTCTCAAATAAATTAAAACAAAAAACAAAAAACCCTGCTATGTCAGTTTAACTAGAACCATCCTCCCTCAATATCTGATTACCATCAATTTCTGATCAGGTTCCTCATTCCCCACCCTCTCCCAGGTGATGTCTTATCATCCTGATTTGTCTTCTCCAAGAATCCCATTATGTTGTTTTAGCCAGAACCCTCTTACCCTTACTGTTTCCTCTTAAGTAATTTTCCATCTACTGCCCTCACCCCATCCTCTTTGGCTATAAATTCCCATTTGCTTGTGCTGTAATTTAAGTGAGCCCAAACTCTTTTCCACTGCATAGTCCCATAGAACGGGTCCCTATACCAATCACAATGGTACTGAATAAAGTCTGCCGTACCATATTTGACATTTATCATTGAATTTTTATTTTTGTAATCACATGTCAAAGTTCAGTTCTGGGAATTGCAGCAATTGGTCTTTCTTACTTCCAGGAAAGAGAGAAGCCAGCACTGTAGTCCTCTCAGCAAGAAGGACCCATCTCTGTGGGCAAAACCCCAGGGAATATTGCAGCTCTGTCAACCCCTGCCTTTTCAGGGTGACATCAGGTCTCTTCTGTGGAGAGTAGGAGATAGGAGAAACTGGGAAGGGGAAGAAAACTGAGCATTGAGAAACCGGGAATAAATTTTATATATCATAGCTCACAATTTTGAGAATTCTAAACAAATCATAATTCCGGTAATATTAAGCAACATACACATTCCAAAACTTTCCCCCAGAACTAATTAGAAAGTACTGACGAATTACAAAAAGCACAGCTACTTCTAAAAGACTGTAATAGTCTGGGGATAATAATAAGTATCAACAACATTTAAAGAGAGATGGCCTAAGCCATAAAAAGAGAAATACATCTCAAAATATTATTTTGTATTTTAAACATGGAACCTAAAGGAGGAGGAATTGGGTGAAAGAAAAATTTACTGGTTCAGATTTTTTTTTTTTCATTTCTTTTGAGAAATAAGAGAAATGAGACCCAGATATGTCAAAATTCTGGGGAAATAACATACAATATTTCTATCTTATTAAGAATATTATTAGAAAGCAAAAAAAGAAAAGAAAATCAGATAACAATGTAAATAATTTTGCTGAGCCACTGTAGAAACTTGCAAATAAGCCAAGAGAAAATTATATGTGAAGTAAAAATCTAGAATATTAATATTCAGTAAGTCAAGTGAGAGAATACTGTGGTTGTAACATAATTGTTTATCCCACATCTACTCTGAATACTAAAGCATTCAATTTTATTCTTTAAGGACATTTTCTTTTTAATTTCTGTGTTAGCAGTGATCACAAATCCACTAGAAAAACACTTTTTACAACCTATTTTAGCCTCATATATTATGATAATTTTAGCAAACAGTAGATATCATGTAAAAACAAGAATAAAGTAAGGCACTCTAGCAAGAGCTCCTAACTTGTTGAAGGTAGAATCTCTTTTCTTTCAATATTTACAGCAAATGTTTCCTTTTTTTCTGGTGCCATCAATGATCAAAATTATTGTCATCTGCTTTTTTTTATTAACATGGTTTGATTAAATGAAATATTGCACAATTATAAGAATTATAAAGTTGTGGAGTTGGTGGCAGAGGACTTTTGTTGAACTTCTGTGCATGTAATAGTAAAGGGATATGCTATTTAGATAATGAGAAAAATGGAATGTGGGAGTGGAATGTGAATAGTTTTGAATCTCCCTTTCCCTCTTTGGTTGTCTTCTGGAATGTTTCAATGAATCAGTGCTCATTTGGCACAATTTTATAATATCTTAATTCCCATTTAATCCTATATTTGTACAGAGTTTGGGGCTTATTTATTTATTTATTTATTAAGATTTTATTTATTCATTTGACAGAGCAAGAGAGATCACAACTAGGCAGAGAGGCAGGCAGAGAGAAAGAGGGAAGCAGGCTCCCCGCGGAGCAGAGAGCCCGATGCGGGGCTGCGGGGCTCGATTCCAGGACCCTGAGACCATGACCTGAGCTGAAGGCAGAGGCTTAACCCACTGAGCCACCCAGGTGTCCTGAGTTTGTGGATTTTTAAGAATGATGATGATTTGAGCTGTGCACCCACCTTATAGGAACAAAGAGAATATATGTATATAGGTATATAGGTATAAAGTAAGTTAAGGCAAAGAGACATTAAGAAACTTATAAAGGTCACACTGCAAGTTAATGGCAAGAACCAGGACCGAGTTGACCATTTATTTGTTAATTCTTTTGAATAACCATTTTATAAGCTCATACTGTATCATTATTAAAGATAATTTAGTTCAGCCTATAATTGCACAGATGCAAAAACGAATGTCTACACGAAAGGTAACAGGCCTACCAGCTACAAGAAAGGACTGGATCAAAATTGGGAGTCTAGATCCATTACTTCACATTGTTATTGTGAACATACTTAACTTTACAAATGATTTGGAAATTAAATTCAATGTTTCCTATCACATCTTCTCTTGTGTCCACACATGGACTTGCCATGGAACAGGCTTCTATGTACAGACCTGCCTTAGTTCTGTTTCTCTAGATGGCTTGGAATTGAAGCAAATTCTCAAGTGTGAATGCACGTAAAGCCATATGTTGAGGAATTGTGACAACAGACATCATAAAAATACAACTTTATTTTTATCTTCCACCATCTTTTTAAAATAAATTCAAGTCAGGATGATCTTCCTTTACTGTTGGATGATAGAACTTTTCTAGACCAAATGCCTTGTCCACTCACTTTTTTTTTTTTACTTTTTTTTTCACTTTTTTTTTTTAACAGAAGAATATTCTACATCCATTTTGTCACTAAGTCTTATCTCAGAAATCAGAATGTCCAATCCAAAATACTAGCTTAAAGTCTGAATTTGACTTAACATTAAAACCTCTCCTCCATCAGAAAGAACTTCATTGAGAATGGAAGCCTGTAGTAAAAGGAGAGCATGATCAGCTTCTTTAATTCTTCATCTGTGCTTTTCTACTCTTATTTCACCTGCTGGGCACATTGTGACACTGTCAGGGTCTGGGGAGGGTGAGGGTAAAGTAGTAAAGGCAAATGAAATCTTTTATTTAAATGGTACAATAGAAAGCTGTTTTCCTGCTCTCTGGGACTCAAAGACTTTTAAAGTGGATTCTCTTTCTTTCTTCTCATATATTTTATCTAGCTAAGGAATCCAAATGTTGCAGAACTGATTTACAGAATTTTATTTTTGGGTATAGTTGATACACCTTTTAACTCAAACCTTGCTTTAAAAATTCTCATGTCTTATATATTGGTGCATGGTTGAAATTCATTGTTAATATGTTGTAATATGTGATTTATAGTCTAGGTTGTGGTATTTTGAGAATTAGATATTCCTGTAGCAAATGGGTTTTTATTAGATGTTGAGATAAATACATGGGGAAAAAAAACAAATATAGGCATGCATGTTATTGGTTAACATCATTTGTGAATTGCAATGAAGATTTTATTTCCACTTAGCGCTGGGTTTGGAGATGATTGGGGAAGGGAACATATTTACAAATATTATATAGGGATTTATCTTTCCAAATTGGCACATTTATAATTCTCCAGATTGTCTCCTCTAGACCAAATTAAAATTTTTAGATATTTATGGTTATCCTTTAAAATTTTCAAACAAAATAAAAAAAAATTCCTTTAAGTTGGAAAATCTTCATTTTAATATTCATTTTCCATACAGTTTACCAAATATTAAAAAAGTATTTTTTCTTTTGAAGCCATTCATTTGATACCATCATTATTGATGAAAAATTATAAATGCAGTTTACAGATCATTACATTTGTAATTTTTTCCCCATCATCAGTTTTCCTTTTCCTGCATTAAGCTCTTCTGGAGTCAAGCAAAGAGCTACATTGACAGTGATGAGCAAGAATATTTTGTGCTTTGTCAATTCAAATAAATCCCAAGCTAGTAAATGACAAGTTATGTTGTTAGCAAGGATTAACATCCAGTGATGTCTAAGAAAGGGACCTCTGTATACACAATCACAAGTAGTGCTGATAGTATTTTTTAGAGGATTTTTTTTTAATCCATCATCACTTTGATATTGATTATATCCCAGACCTTTGTTCTTCTTGGTTTTCTATCATTGGTTCTATTTGAAATTGATCTGAAATACAAGATACTTTCTCTGCCCATTGAAGTATTCTGTTAATTATTTTAAAAATTGTTCTAATTAGGATACATGTTCTGTTTTTGAGTGCAAGTAAAGCCAAATTGTCCATTAAGTATAGAAGACCAATAAGGAGAAGGAGAGCAAAATAAGGATGATGTTACTGAATGCTCACACTGTAGGATTACATGAGCAGTGGCCATGTTTTTACTTAATTGTTGTTCTTTTAACTTATAGTGAATTGAACTGGCAAATGCATTTTTTCCCTTCAATTACATTGTATAATCATATTTGTTCATACAAAATAACTAAAAGTGACCCAAAATGGTTGTAAGAGGGCTGGAAATAATAAGTGTCCCATAGTTGTTTTCTGATAATAGTGAAGCATGTATTGTGGGAAAGACTATTTAAGTTCCTTGCAGGTTTCTTCTAATAGGTGGCTGTGTGGCCAATTACTAACTTAATACTACTTGAGCATCATTATTAGTTAAATAGTAGTACTTCCAAGTACTATTATTCCTTGTATACTTGTACTCACCTCAGGTAGTTTTTGTAAAAATGAATGATGTAATGAGTGTAGAACGTAAAGCAAGTTTCTGGCACATAGTGAATATTTAATAAATATTAGGCAGTTAATATTTTTGTGTAGATTGTGCTGCTGCCATTCAAGTATCAGTCAGTCAGCCATTAGTGACCATACCAGATAACGAGGAAAGAATTGGGGTCAGAACAGATTGGCAAGCAGTCATACTTTCTGTTTTCAAGAGCTTTCCATCTGGTAGGGAAGACAGGCAAAACACAGAATCAAATGAAATAATTGCAAAGTTTAATAAAGTTTATAAATAAATAATAAAGGAATGAAATGGGACAAAAATGATGAGGGATCTATGTTAGCTAAGATGTTAGAAATGGAATTGCCAAGAAGGGAGCATTTACTATTTCCGGTGATCTGTTTATGAGATGAGAGACAGCTCTACGAAGAATGTGAGTAAAAGCATCCAAGCAGGTGAACAGCATGTGCAAGTGTAATGAGAAAGGAAAAATGCTTAGAAAATCAAAAAACAAAACAAAACACAACTGATAGAGAAAGGCAACTCGAGAACAGTTGTGAGGGGTGGAAGGGGCATCATGCCCTGGAGATACAGTCAGGTTTCAGCTCACTTATCATCCCATTGACCATTTTAAGGATTTTTGGATTTCTTTGTGTGGAATGGGAACCCATTGAAAGGTTTTAAGCAAAGGTGTAGTGTGACATAATTTACATTTAAAACATCTTTTGTGCTGCTTTATGGACAAGTATCTCCAAATGTTTTGTATCCTAATCAGTTAGTGAATGAGGCAGGATCTGACCCAGGTAGTCTTTCTCACAACCAGACCCTTATCTAGGATGCAATGTTGCTACTGCTTCTATAGCACCTTATCTAGACCCTTTCATAAGTACTTCGGGTGATTTTTAGTTACTTTGTATAAACAAATCTGATTGTACATAGATATCTGCTATTTCAATATGCTATTGTATTGAAAAGAAATAACATTCTCAACTACTCATGAAACTCTACGATAGGTAACATCGTTTTTCCCTTTGCTATTGTTCCTCTGATAGGTTGTCCTATTCTTATTTTGGCTTCATCTTTCACTGAATCACTTTTGTCTTGTAATTACAATGTTTTTATAGTAATTAACACAGTTTTTGGTTCCTAATTGGCAGAGAAAGTCTCTTGCATTTCAAATCACTTTCAAATGTAACCAATGATAGAAAACTGGGGAGAAAGAAGATCTGCATGTGCTCAAACCACTTCAAAGGAATATATTTTTAGAAAAGAATATTCTTTAAAACACTATCCGCACTGAAGCAGGAGAGCTGGGTTCTTGTCTCAAGGAGTCAAAGAATAAATCTCCTGGACAAAGGAGAGTGAGTAAAGTGACAGAAGTTTATTAAACAAAGATGCAGAAAAAGTTCTTAGGAATAAGATGGGTCCCAACTGGGTTGCCCCTTTGGGTTTTAGGGTTGGTATTTTATAGAAGGCTAACCAGGGAACTTAAATCTTTGACTTTTCTAGTTGACAGCACCTTTGTGTAAGCAGGACTAATGATAACCTCTTGAATGGCTTACTTTTCAGGGTCTGTTTATTTTCTGTTGAGCATGGGAGACTGCCATAAATAAGACTTCCCTCTCAGACCTCTAGGACAGGATAATCTGGAGTGTTCCCTTATCTCTAGTTTCCTTACACCTCCACATTTTTGGGATTTCTCTGAGCCTGATCATAGAGCCCCATCTATCTCTCCCATATTCTACATGTCCCTTTCTTAACACTATCTGTGTATACACAGTTCCTTTTTTTAGACATTACTGGATGTTAATCCTTGCTAACAATATAGCTTGTCATTTACTACCTCAGGATTTATTTGAATTGACAAAGCACAAAATATTCTGGCTCATCACTGTCAGTGTAGCTCTTCAGTTGACTCTGGAAGAGCTTGATGCTTGAAAAAGAAAAATGATGATGGGGAAAGAAGATTACAAATGTAATGATCTATAACCTGTATTTGCAGTTTTTCATCAATAATGATGGTATCAAACAGAAGGCTTCAAAAGAAAAGAAAAACATTTTTTTAATTGATTGTCAAGTAACATGGCAAATATATATTCATAAGAAGACATTCCATGTTAAAGAAAAGACTTTTTACATTTTATTTTGAAAATTATGAAGAGTAACCATAAGTAAAAAACAAAACAAAACAAAACAAAAAACCCTTAAACTCAGTTGAGTGAGGACCATCTGATTAGAGAAACATAATTGTGTAAGTTTTGGGCAGTAGGTCAAAATTATGACTGCAGAATTCCTATGTAAAATTTGGGAAATGTATTTCCTCTCCCAGTCATCTCCAATCCAAATGCTACATTGGGAGTTTGGATCTTTCATTTTTGTTTTAAATTATAGATACACATGCAAATCATTGATATATAAATATGCAAGTCATCCAATGAAATAAGTAATTAAATGTTGGTAAAAGTACATTTCCACTTGTTTCGAACAAAAGTAAGTATACTTAACATTTCTGTTGTATTATCCTGTATCCATTGTCCTGTGGTGTAGGTGAATTAATGTGACCCAAGCAGAAGACAACTGTAGTATTAAAGGGACTGGAGCACAGTACTAATGGACATAGTAAGTGTACCAGTCACAGACTGCTGTGATTGTGCAGATGAAAACTGAGGAGAGCTTCAGCTCGGATGGTGGCAGCTCTGAGGTTGAAAAGGCAATGAACTTTAAGATATTTTTCTCATGTATAAAGCAGTGCTTTATTGTGGGAATTACATGACTATTGCCACTTTCTGGTTCATAGCATCAGTGGTGTTCCCACTGAAGGCTGATTCATTTTAATTCTACCAATGAAGTCTACCGAGGAAACTTAATAGGCTAATGGACTAAACCCCCCTCTAATTTGATTAGCTCACTTTCTGATAATGATTGGCCAAAAGGAGTTGGTTTGGAGAATTTGTGATATATTCATTTTTCTTATTGATACAGATCAGTGGGTTGTAGACATATATAAAATTAAATGTAATGATTTCCAAAAATAGAAGTTAATTTAATGTATACCTTATTAACCCTTTTCTCAAATGAAAAAGCAACACAAGGCATTAAAAAATCTCCAGGTCTAGGGGCGCCGGGGTGGCTCAGTGGGATAAAGCCTCTGCCTTCGGCTCAGGTCACGATCCCAGGGTCCTGCGATTGAGCCAGGCATCGGGCTCTCCGCACAGCGGGGAGCCTGCTTCCTCCTCTCTCTCTGCCTACCTATCTGCCTACTTGTGATCTCTGTCTGTAAAATAAATGAATAAAATCTTTAAAAAAAATTAGTCTTCCTTAAGGTCAGATAAGATTGTTAAAAAAAAAAATCTCCAGGTCTAAGTAGTCTAAGTACATTGATATCAAATTGCTCTCAAACACCTCCTCTTTAAGAAATGACTGAGGTCAGTGTGCTTGGGAAGGTGGGAGATCTAATCATTATAGAGAGACAAAATCTCAGCTATATTTTCACCAAGTTTCTGCAGGAAGTGTTTCATGTTAGACAAACAATTTGGATTTATGCAAGATTAACAATAAGCAGGGATTAGATAATTAACTGAATTATTCAAAATCAGCTTTATCCCTTAGCCTTCTGTCCACTGATTTCTTCTTTTTTCTCTCGTCATTCTTGGTCCTATGTTTGGGTAGGGATCTGTTCATACATCTATAGCAGTTTGGGGGAAGGGTTGTTAAGATTGTGTTAAAGGTTTGTAAAGCAATTAAATATGTCAGTTTTCTGTTAGTGTTACATACCAGCTTTAAACTTAGTGGCTCAAAACAACAACTCTCATTTATTTGTTCAGGAATCTGCCCTTTGGGCAGAGCCTAGCAGTATCAACTTTTCTGTTTGTCACATCATCTGCTGGGACAGACTCATGGGGGATTCAGCATCCCCATTTGAGATAAGTCGCTTGCTATTGAGGGCATGCAAGTTGGCACTGGCTGTCATCTGGAGCTGGGTTCTGAGGGCCTCTGTTCCTCTTCCTTATGGCATGGTGGCTGAGCTCCAGAGCGTGTGTCAGAAGAGAACCAGACAGAATGTGGTATCTTCTATCTAACCTCAGGAGTCCTATGATGTCACTTATGTCATAGTCACAGTCTGCAAAGATTAAGAGAAGGACTATCAAAGTCATATGACAGGAAGAGCACATGGGATGAGTGAAATCATTGCAGCCATTTTTAGAGAATACTATTTCTCATAACTAATTCTTCTTAGATAATCACCTAAAAGTTTTCATGTTTGATGTTAAATAATAACTCTGATAGTCATTAGATTTTCTGTGAGGGTACCATGTAGGTATTAGGAAAAACTTTTACTGGAAACTGGAAGTAGTATTATTACTTTATGGTAATTGTTTTGTTTTGTTTTTTGGCATCATTCTTTGTTGATTAAATAGAGATGTATTAGGATTCCAAAAACGGCAAAGAAATTAGAGGGCATTTCAGTTTGCTGCAGGCACACACACACACACACACACACACACACACGCGCACGCACGCCTCACATTTCCCTCCCCCCACCACATGCACACACAAACCCTGTTGCTGCTTGGCATTTCTGGGATGTCCTCCAGGCTAGGACCCTCAGACTGTTTCTGGGTCAGATAACGGTGTGTCAATTTCCACCTTGTGCTTGGGAAGCTCTGGAGCTCTGGAGACAGGCTCCTGGTAGGAACAGGCAGCAGCAAAGAGCGAAGCGGTGGCCTGAGTCTGGGGCCGCTTCCGACTAGAGGGAGAGTCACTGGGGGTGGCAGCGCCCACAATCCACACTCAGTAGGGGTCACAGCTCTCTCACTCCTAGGGGTCTGACCAGCCGGCCTGCAGCCCCTCTGCCACTTTCTTCCAGCTCCGACCCTGCCTGGGGGTCGTTCGTCCCCTTCAAGCGGCCCCCACCTGCCCCAGAACAGTTCTCCCACGACCCGTTACATTTGAAGGGACTTGGCGTCCTTTGGCACCCTCCCCTACGACCGAACAGGGGAGATCTCAGCAGCAGCACTCAGGTTTGGGACTTTCCTCCGGTTCAACTTTGGGAAAAGTGGGAAAGGTTGGGTCGCAGCGACACCCTCTCTCCAGGCCGGCTCTGCGCTCGCAGGTAGCAGCCCTGTGCCCCAGGCCTCACCTCCGCTCGGAAAGGATCAGGGTCTGGACCTAGGCGGTTGAAATCCCAGTCTGCGGAGGCGAGGCAGGGGTCCCCCTACACCCTTACGTCTCCCAGGCACCCTCTACCCGGAGCGAGTGGAGAGGAGGAAGGGCGTGGAACCCCGGGTGGGGCGGGGGACGAGGGGGGGATCCTCTTCACCGAGTCAGCCTTCAGCTTCCTTATGGAGAAATTCAGGGGGACCAGCGTCGGGTTTGCTCCAACAAGAGACTCCGTAGGAAACAAGCCATGGTCCACTGGTCTGGTTTAAACAAACAAACAAACAAACAAACAAACAAACAAACAGTGCAGAGTGAGTAGAGAAAGGGTGACGCGGCAGGAAGCCAAGAGATGAAGGCTGCAGAGGGTTAAGCCCTCAGTGAATGGGGGGAAAGGAGAAGGGGTGAGATGAAAACTTACACATTTGGTGAAGAAGACACTATGAACTACAGCCTTCATCCATATATATATATTTTTTAATTTATTTGACAGAGAGAGAGAGATCACAAGTAGACAGAGAGGCAGGCAGAGAAAGAGGGGGAAGCAGGTTCCCTGCTGAGCAGAGAGCCCTATGCGGGGCTCGATCCCAGGACCCTGAGATCATGACCTGAGCCGAAGGCAGAGGCTTTAACCCACTGAGCCACCCAGGCGCCCCGCCTTCATCCATAGTTTTAAAAATAATAAAATCTGCTGAAAAAAAACAATCTTCGTCCCCATCTCATCCTCGGCTCCTTCAAATCCAAGAATCCAGAAAGCTTCTACACAAGCAAATTTATTTCCAGTCCGTTTTCTGAGAAAAGCACAGGTTATACAGCCTGCTCCATTTCTCTGTTTTCTGTGGTAATGTAATTGCCAGAAACTTTTTCAGAAAAGTGTTATTTTAGTTCTCTATTAAATTTGGACACATTTTAAAATAATGATCTACTCATCTTTATTTCTTTAGTACATAGGTATATACTACATTAAGGGAAATCATGAGAATACATTTAGTATGATCTCAGCCACAGAGTTTACCTTACGATTCAACCTTTTTGTCAGAGGTTATAATTTCATATCATTCCCAGGAGTGGTTTAATCAAATAATTGAATCAGAAATTCTTTCCTTTCAGGTTTGAGAGACTTTGCCTTCACTTCCTAACTTAATTACCATATCTTTCATATCATAACTCTGAAAATTAATCCTCCAATTTGAACTTGAATCTTCTTATACTAATTTAATAACTTCCCTGATGCTTTAAGTAATTAATCAAAGTTCTGTATTTAAGCAGAAAATTTAAATTTTTGAAACATGTAAGACTCATTAAGCCAAGATTCAAAGAACTCTGGACTTGAATTACTTCTGCCATTCATTGCTTTCCGAGTTTCCAAGTGGAAAATACACCTTACCCCCTTTGACTTCTATATTTGTTCATATCTTCAAAGAGAGATCTTGGAAAGAGAGAAGAGAGCATATCAGGAATCAGAAACTCCAGTTTGGAAATGGCACAGAATACCACCACCCAGTACCATCAAGAACAGTTCCATTACACTAAAATTTCATCCGTGCTGCTATTTTGTACTTACCTCTTCCCCCCTCCCTTGACACTTGGTAACCACGGATCTCCTGTGCGTCTCATGGTTTTGCCTTTTCCATAGTGCCACATAATGTAGTCATGCAACTTGTAGCCCCTTAGGTCTGACTCCTTTCACTTAGGAAAATGTGTTTAAGGTCCATCTGTGGTTTTGTATGAATTCATTGCTCATCCCTTTTTATTGCTGAGTATTATTCTGTATATGGATATACTTCTATTTGTTTATCCATTACCCTGTTTTAGGACATCTTGGAGGATTCTAGGTTTTATAACTAAACCTGTTATAATCTCTTCAGGAGAGGGTTACAGAAGTGGTAAATTTTTTGTTGGTCTAGAAGGTTGAGTTGTAGCTCACCAAGGAGACATGTTAAATGAAAGACTTGGAAGTTGGAAAAATAATGAAGAAAGAGAAAAGAAAAACTTTCAGTCCAGATTCTACCATCCAGTCTTAGGAAAGGTTTTCTGTCTCAGGTGTTTTTGTTTGTTTGTAATTTTTTGTTTTGTTTTTTTACATGTCCAGGGCTATTGCAGGAATCAAGGAAGATACTGCATACACATAAAACATCCTGCATGTAGTAAAATGCTGGACTGTGTTGGCCATAATCAGAACTACAACTAGGTTCAACAGCCCTTTGAGTACAACTTGTATGCTAATCACCATGTTGGCCATACTGGCTAAAACAGATGATCTGATGACCCAATTTCTGGATCTCAGCCCAGTATTTTATGGGATCCAAATCTGAAAGAGGAGAAACGCAGAAGGTGTGGTGTGAACACGGCACACAGATGTAACAGCAGCTTCCATTGTGCTCGTTGAGCTAGTCAGTAGATAGAGTTAGTGCAGAGTAGTGGAAAGAGCATGAACTTTGAGGCCAAAGAGAAAAAGTTCAGTTTTATTATTCATATGGCTAATAAATTAATCAATAGTCTTGGGCAAGTCACTTCACTTCTCAGACCCTTTGGATTTGCAGTCATTAATCAATGTATAAAAATCACTTGACACATTCACTTACTAACATACTCATTCAACAAATATGAACATTATTTAATTCCATAGATCAGATAGGACAGGAGCTAAAACCAGAAGTACATGAAATGAATAATTAATTTTGATGATGATAAATTATGTATATTTAATAAAATAGGGTAATATGATGCAGAGTGACAGAAAAGGAAACATTAGGCTGGGTTGTTGAAGAAATACTTTCTGAATGATGGAAAGGATTTGGCTATGCTCAGTGAACATAACAAATGATGTCATGTTTTTGCCCAGAAAAGTAAGTATCAAATCTTTATCTCAGGAAGATTACTTTACTTTTGGAATGTATTGTAATTCTCTGAGGACTTTGTTAAAATGTGGATCTCCCTGCCCCAACTGTCACTTGCCCTCTTAATCTAGCACAGACGTAAGGTCTAATTTCCAATCTTAGCAAAATGATCCTAGTACAGCTTTCTTTCCAACTCACTATCCCATTTGATTCCAAAGAACCAGCAGATGCATGGTTTTGTTTCCAGCAGCCTAGTTAAAGGAAAAGCTGACAGCGTCCTAAGGTCCTGAAAGGTAGCAAGAATGCCCTGAACTTGTTCTGACTGTTGACCATGAATTAGACTCTTCCAACCACAGCTGTTTCTTCTCCACTGGCTTCCCTGCTGCCTAAAAAGATTAATTCTAGGAAAACACCATGGATCACTATTGATTGGATTGTTAAAATAATCCCATCTGCTTGAAACATGCCTTGTATCAATAATGTTGCAATTAATGTCATCAATTTAATCAAAAGGATTTGATTTGTATGGCTCTGTTAGACATTATTATATTGCCACTTTAACTGATTGGGTCAGTTTACATTACTGCCAGCCCTGGCTCAGGGGATCAGATCAGATAGTCTCCCCTTATCCACTGGGGAAATGATCCAAGACCATCGGTGGATGCCTGAAACCACAGATAGTACAGAACACTATATTACTGTATGTTCTTTTTCCTCTACATACACACCTATGGTAACATTTAATTTATAAATTAGGCCCAGCAAGAGAATAACAACAATAGTAGTAAAATAGAACCATTGTAACAATATACTTCAATAAAAATTATGTGAATGTGGTTTCTCTCAAAATATCTTCTTGTATTGTACTCACCCTTTGTCTTGTGATGATGTGAAATGTTCGAATGCCTACCTGACAACCTGAAGTGAGGTGAATGATGTAGGCATTGTGATGTAGTGTTAGGGTACTAATGGCCTTTGGATGCTACATCAGAAAAAAGATCATTTACTCAGGACCCTGGTGGACTTTATGTAACTGAAACTGTGGAAAGCAAAACCATGGATAAGGGGGCACCTGGGTGGCTCAGTGGGTTAAGCCTCTGCCTTCGGCTCGGGTCATGATCTCAGGGTCCTGGGATTGAGCCCCGCATCGGGCTCTCTGCTTAGCAGGGAGCCTGCTTCCTCCTCTCTCTCTGCCTGCCTCTCTGCCTACTTGTGATCTCTGTCAAATAAATAAATAAAATATTAAAAGAAAAAACCCATGGATAAGGCAAGAGTGTATATACCCCACCTGTGAATAGATTTTCAATTAATTTTTTAGCTTGAGAGAACTGATGTTTGTTTTACCTGCATACTTTTATTTAGTGCCTAATTTCATTTTTCCCCTCCAAATGGTTTAAATAATTCTGGAATACTATACAGTTATCTTTTCTTAGACTCAGTTCTGCCCTGTCTTTGTCTTAGTACCTGGTTATAGAATTCTGTCTAGAAACCTTTAGTGACCATGACATGAAAAACTGTGAAGCTGACTTCTAAGAGGGGCAGGTACAAGTGGGAAGATGATCCCAATATGACCTTTTTCTGGGCTGTGAGAGGGACTGTGCCTAAAGATGTGCACTCTGAGCCCTTCCCTTCGCTGCCCTTCCCTTCTTCCTTAGATAACTATAGGAGGTGATGTTACCTGAGCATTCAGAGCACCCTCCAAAAGTAAAAAGCCCCTAAGAGCTTTACAGCTCAGATACCCAGCAGGGAATGAGGAGGGTTCAATTTCTCCTTTTTGCCTTGCGGAGAGTAGGTGGTTGCAAGTTTTCTGTTCTTATCTCAGCCTTAGCTTTCTGAGAGAAGGAGGGGAAATAAGAGTTTTATTAAATTTAAAATTACAAGAATGGATACACTGATGTGTAAAAACTAAAAATGCTTCTCTTTCAAAAAGTATCCAGTATTGGGCCCCCTGGATGACTCAGTCTGCCTTTGACTCAGGTCATGATCCCTGGGTCCTGGGATCTAGCCCCTGCTCAGTGGGGAGCTGGCTTCTCCCTCTCCCTTTGTCCCTCCCCTAGCTTGTGCTCAGGCACACACACACACACACATGCTCTCCCTCACAAACGAATAAATAAATACTTAAACAAAACAAAAAAGTATTCAGTATTAAGTATAATATATTTTTACTAATTTTACATAATTTTCTTCATTTTTTTTTCAAGTTGGCATTAATGTTTCTCAACGTAGGATACACACTCTATTTAAGGAGCTTTGAAAACAATACCTACTCCCACACTCACACCTGTAGAGATTCTGTTTCAGTTAGTCTGGGGGTGTTTGAAAGTCCTCAGATTAATCAGATAGGCAGCTGGCCTAGAAGCTGTTAATGTGGATATGCCTCCTTTATGTTTTTTAACTGTTGGATGTACCACAAGTTACTTTTTCACAACGTGTTGGTGGACATTTAGGTTAGGTTCAGTTTAATAGCATCTGGCTTATTTATTTTTTTCTCCCAAATATATTCTGAGTCCTCATGTAGCTGATTGACAGGAGAGGCAGTTCTCAACCTGTGGGACACAGACCCTAGACCTAATTTGCCTTGGCTCAAAGCTAGCTTTTCTAATTAGGAATCATGGTAAATGATGCATGCTTAGATCTGACCCCAGAAAAGGCAGGTAAAGACCCAAAGCAGGTGTCTCTACTCAGGGCCACACTACAGGTTAATTTAAGGCAGGCTGGCACTCTCTGATTTGTGTACATTTAAGCTCATTATCACCATACCCAGACTGCCCTAGTAGCTCAGTCGGCCATTTGACTTGAGGGATAAACATCGCTAGTTTTCCTGCTTCATGGATTAAATGTTTGGTTGCCCACCCTGCTGCTGAGGCATCTCATGAAAAGTCTTGAGGAAGCAAAACATAGGACAAACAAGTATTATATCCTTTGCTGTGCTCCTGGATACAAGGTAAGAGGAAATACTGCATTTTAACATTCAGTCTCACAAAACTTGACCTTTTGCGCATGTGTGACCTAATGTGCTCTTCAGAATTTTTTGTCTATGCTGTAGAAACAAAACCTCTGACATAAATGCAAGCTACAGGAGCTAAATTTAAATTTATGGGAATTGAATTTTTATCTAGACATTTGGTTTCTAGGAGAGGCTGGTTCCTCTTAAATGAGAATTTACTTGAACGGAAATGGAAGTTGCATAAAGATAGGGCGGGGAATGGTGCATTTTCGGTATTGCTTTCTCCCTGCTGTGTCCGGGGTCTCCTCTTTGCTAAGACTGTGATTTTAAATTCCAGCCTGAGCTTCTTTTGAAGACAAAGCAATTTACTGTTAGGTAAATGGCCATAATTGCTGGCAAAATATGTTTTTGAGGTGGAATTTACCCTTCTCAGTCTTTGGCAAGGCCTAAATCTGCTTAACTTTATTCATTTTTCCACATGTATTTACAATGGCTGATTAAAAACCAGGTTCTTTGTTAGAGGGTGGGTCCTCAGTGAACTAAGCAAGGATGGTGTCCTTTTCCATTGAGCGAGCAGTCTGCTGGAAAAACAAAAATATCACGGTCGGGGTATCATTCAGGAAAAAGTCCTCCCCTTGCTTTGTTTTTTTCTCTCAGTTCTATCTTGTTCTCTGGCTTCCCTTGCTTCCTTCATTCCTCTCTCTGTCCCCACCCAGGGAGGAAGAGCACCAAGGGGCCCAGGATATAAAGTATCTGAATCTGTGAGAAATGGCACGATGAATCCCCTTATACAGCTGGGTGAGAAAGTCTCACAGCCTGCAAGAAATAAATTAAATTGTCCTGAGTAAGAGAAGAGCAGCTAGGCTATGGGGATGAATCTGGGAAGGTGGATTGAGCTGAGAACCAGGCTGGGAAGAGGCAAGCGCAGGGTAGGTGTGGGAGGGTACCAGATTCAAATACATGAAATCATAAGGCATATATACAATTTCAGATAAAGTGTATTTTTAGAGCCATAGTTCTTTACTGAAGAAGTGTAAGTCGTGCAAACTGTCCCTTGGTAGTGAGCACTTGGCTTAATTTATGAGCTGAGGCTAAAAAAACTTAGACAAGTTTACAAATAAGTCACTCCGCATAGGATGTCTGGGTCGTAATAGTTTTTAAATTGTTATAACTGAGCAAATTCATCTGTTTCAAACCTCCCCTTGAGGCATTTTCACGGTTGGACTTCTGGATTAAAAGGGCCATGTAATGACCCTGGAGGTAGTGGGTTGGTGTGCAGCAGGAATCAATAAACTTTTTCAGTAATGTGCCAGTTAATAAATATTTTAGGCTCTATGGGCCATAAGGTCTCTATCATAGTTACTCAGCTCTGCTGTTATAGCTCAGAAAAAGGTTTGGTCTGGGTATGGCTATGTTCTGATAAAACTTTATTGACAAACTGAGGTTATGGACCAGATCTTCCTAGGACTGTAGTTTGGCACCCTCTGCTTTAGTGGAGGAACAGACCTGGGAGGCAAGAGATACAAGTGTTAATCCCAGCTCTGCACCTCCCCCTAAGAAGTGACTTTGGGCAATTCATTTTGTGTCTGTGTGTACTGTCTTTTCAAGGGAAAAGGGTGAAAGCTGTTTCATGTGTCTGGGTTGTGGTGAGAGTGATCTGAAATTACAGCAATGGGAATCCTTTGAGGAATTTTAAAAGCTTTGTGCATTCCTAAGGAGGTGATATTTTATTGTCCAATTTTGGCATTAAAGAGTGAGATTTTTGTGTTGAATGGGAATGACTGCTCACTAGCTTCATGACCCCCTAAAGTCAAGCCTATTTCCTTTCCTCCTGCTACTCTGTCTGGTCCCCTTCCCCACTTTCTTTCATGTCCCTAACATCCCAGTTTTAGCTTCAGATACATCAGTTTTCCCTAAAGCCCCACAGGCAATGCATAAACTCTCCTGCCACATGAAGGGAGAATTAACATTTGTGGCCCACGTAGCTCCCATGTGTTTCTCCCTCACTTCCAAAGCCCATTTTTCCTGTTGACAGGAGCAGGCATTTTCTATGCTCTGATTGTGGTTGTTAGTTTGGAGTGGTTAAACGGTATTTAGAAATAAATGGTAAAATAATAGTTGACGGGAGCTTTTTAAAGATCCCATTTCCTTCATGTTTAAATACTTTTCTAGCTCTTAGGGAACAGCCAGGGGTCCATTATGCCTTGGAGAGCAAGGCTGGAAGCTGCTACTTCCACTCCCTCACAAGTGTTTTCATTTTAAATAAGTCCTATATGCTTGGGGAGCAGGACCTGCCTTTGAAAGGGTCAGTGCTCCCCTGACTCCCTTCTCTATCACTGTTGGCGGAGGGAGGAGAAGGTGAATACAGTTGTTTCTTGAGCAATGTGGTGACTAGGGGTGCCAATGCCCTTTACGGTTTAAAATCCATGTGTAACTTTTGACTCCCCCCAAAACTCAACTACTAATAGTCTGCTGTTGACCAGGAGTGTTACCAATAACATACAGGCAATTAACACATTTTTGTATGTTACATGTATTATAGACTGTATTCTTATCTAAAGAAAACATTAAGTCAGAAGACAAAATACATTTACAGTACTGTATTTATCATACAGTAACTCTACATTGTCTTACAGGATGGATCGTGTCAGTGTTGTCTTACATGATACAGAACACTGTAAATCTTATGTATTACTAACATTAGACCTAAAAATGAAAAGATAGCATAAAAATTCATATTTATAGGTGTAATGATTCATTCACTGATAACAAAGCAGCAGTGTGGTTGCTTTATAATAGCCTAGTATAATCGATACAATTGCTTCATGGTAGCCTAGCCTATGCACTAATGAATGAATAGTTATAAAATTTTTGTGGCATACAATATTAGTCATATTCATAATACAGTGTTAGAATTATTGTTACAGGGGCACCTGGGTGGCTCAGTGCTTAAGCCTCTGCCTTCAGCTCAGGTCATGATCTCAGGGTCCTGGGATCAAGTCCCACATGGGGCTCTCTGCTCTGCAGGGAGCCTGCTTCCTCCTCTCTCTCTCTCTCTCTCTGCCTGCCTCTCTGCCCACTTGTGATCTCTGTCAAATAAATAAAATCTTAAAAAAAAAAAAAAGAATTATTGTTACATTTATTGAAAAAAAAAAACTTATCTGTGGGTTGCCTGGGTGGCTCAGTTCGTTAAATATCTGACTCATTATCTCGGCTCAGGTCTTGATCTCAGGTTCTTGAGTTCAAGCCCTGTGTTGGGCTCCACACTGGGCACAGAACCTACGTAAAACACGTATGTGTTAATAAGTTAATATGCAGTTCCTCCCCTGGTGAGAGAGAGGCATACTGTATAGTAATGTAATTCTTTGAAAGTCAAGTTATAAAACAGTAAGAAAACTAACGCATCATTAATTTTATATTAAATATCACTCACTTTATGTCTAAGCCTAGGCTGTCCACTTCTATATAACTTTTGCATATGATCTGCACTATGAATACTTAGTTGATGATGATAGGGACACAGCTTCACAAATAGTTCTTGGTATATAGCTATTGGATTTTCACATGAAGACCCTCACACACATAGAGAACAGTTAAATTTATTAACTGAAGGTTATTGTTTATTAAGTGAAAGTGGATCATCATAAAAGTCTTCATCTTTGTTGTCTTCATGTTGAGTAGGCAGAGGAGGAGGGCTGGTCTTGTCTTGGGGGTGACCAAAACTGTAAGGTGAAGGTGGAAGGAGGGGCAGGCACATTCAATGAAACTTTATGGAAATATATCATAATTTGTGTCGGACTCTTTGGCTTTTAGTATGAATCCTTCCTCCACCATATTCTGTAGTTTCAATGCTCAGAACACAAAAGAGTCCATGTCATAAAACAACTCAAAAGCAGCCTTGAATAATTGGAACCCTTTTGCCATATTGTCTAATGTCTGTTTTCTAGTACTGCTTCTTTGTCTTCTTCCTGATCATCTGGAACTTCTTGGAAGCACTCATCTCCAAGGTGTCTTCTATTAATTCCTCAGGCGTGGTGTCTGTTAGCTGTTGAAGTTCTCCAAGATCCGTATCTTGAAACACTCTACTCCCCACCTTTTCTTTGTCATATCTACAGTCTCTTTTGTGATCTGAGTGGCTCTGTCCTAAAACCTGTGAAGTCATGTACAACATCTGGTCACAGTGCAAATTTATTGTTTCAGGCTTGATGGCATTCATGGTTTTCTCAATGATGGCATTTTCAATGGTGTAATCCTTCTAGACTTTCATGGTGTTCTATGAGTGTTCTGTTCCACAGCATTGACAACCCTTTCCATAGAGTACCCTGTTTAATGAGCCTTAAAGGTCCATATGACCACCTGATTTTGAGCCTGAATTAGAGATGTGTCTGGGGGAAAAGCAGACTACTTTAGCGTTGAACTCATGGGTTATATGTGGCCAGGGGTATTGTCCAATATCAAAAGAACTTTAAAAGGCAGTCCTATATTGGTAAGGTACTTTCTGACTCCAGGGACAAAGCACTGATGGAAAAGGTTCTTGTTGTCCAGGCTTTCTTGTTGTACAACCAAGAGACTGGTAGGTGGTGTTTCTTATTTCCCTTCATAGCTTAGCAGTTTTAAAGAGGACAGTCCTGATCATAAACCTGTCTTTGCACAAAACAGTAGAGTTAATCTGTCCATCCTTAGTTTAAATCCTAGAGCTTATTTTTCTTCCTTACTTATAATTATTCTTTGTGGATTTTTTTCCCCAAAAATAGGACTTTTTTTTTTCCCCCATTAAAAACCTGTCCAAGCAGCTATCCTTCTTCATGATGGTTTTCTTAATGGCATCTGGGAACTTGTCTTCTGCCTCTTGGTCAGCAGGAGCTGCATCCAATACCTTGTCTGTTTTGTTTTAAGTCAGACCTCCTTGTAGAATTCTCAAACCATCTTTCGCTGGCATTAAATGCCCTAGCTTTAGACCCTTCACTTTGCTTTTGCTTAAAGTTGTCATTATGTGACTGTTTTTTTTTTCTCTAATTATAGTAGTCTATAGGAAAGCCATTCTTATAGTAATCCTGCACCTACATAAAAGCTGCATTTTCAATAGGAGATGAAAAGGTAGTTCACAAAAAGTACAAGATTTTCATGCCTGCTCATAGAGCTGCAGTGATAGCTTCAGAAATTTCCTTTTCTTCCTCCTTTTCCCCCACCAATGGTCCTTCTGCTGGATTCTCTTATCTTGCTTGCAATGACTGGTAACTTCAGCTATAGACGTCAATCAATGGTACATATTAAGCAATTTAACTTTTTCTTATAATGTCATGACTTTACTCTGCTTCTTGGGAGCACTTCCAGAATCACTAATGGCACTTTGTATCGGTCTAAGGGTGATATTCAGGGCTTACGATATTGCACTAAACATGATGAAAAATATGTGAGAACCATGAGAGATCACTATTTACTGCTATAAGCAATTTACTAGAGAGACAGACTGCTCATGTGGAGATGATTAGTAGCACATGGCTTTTTAAGTAGTTGCTCACAATGCTTGAGCTCACTGTAATAGCAAGAGGATATGGCTACAGAATTATTGTATAGTGCAGTATGTACTACAGTTAATCTCATGCAGTTGTAATTTAATACTGCATCTTTACATTTGTTCATATTTATCTTGATTGTGAATGTTGCCTGTATGTTTTATGTATAGGTAAGTTTTAATAAATTTTAACTTTTTATAATTTGCATATATTTTATTATAGTAAATGATAAGACAGACTACTATCTACATGTATTTTAGGCATTCATAGCATACCAACTTTTTCTTAATTGTTTTGATATCTCTAGGCTACACAATTCATGTGCAAGTCTTTTTAAATTGTTACAAACCTCCAAAAACTTTTCTAATATTTTTAATGAAAAAACTGCATATAAGTGGACCCACACAGTTTAAACCTGTGTTGTTCAAGGGTCCACTATATATTGGCTAGAATATGGGGAAGATACTACTGTTTTCTAGTTGGAGACATAGACAAGACTTTTACTCTAAGGTCCCTACTTCTGAAGGAGAGTTTTGTAACTGTGAGATTATTTCCAACTTTTCATGCCCCATTTCACTCTTCATCTGGCCTCCATAGGGAAAAAATGAAGATTCCATCTGTGTTGCCTGCCAGAGACTGATCCCATTTCAAGGCCACTGTGTGTAGAAGAGAAAGGGAAGGCTGATATGTCAACTTAGCAGTACAGGAAACCAATTGTGCCTAATTAGTCTGATGTACTCTTGAGGTTCTGAAAGTAGCCTTATTCACTTCTCATTTCCTGACTGGCGGCCTAAATGAAAACAAGGTTTTTGGGGGCAACAAAGACCTTGCCATTGTTCTGGGAAATCATAAGAGGGCCAGAGCCAGGCCAGAAGACCAAGCATTCAGGCAGTACCTGCCCCGCAGTGAGTGTTAGGTAAATTAATTGTTGATGGAGAGGGGAGGGGAAATGAATACTCTTCCCACTTCTTATCTCTGTGAGCAGACATCAAACCACAGGGCCAAAAGCAGCTCACTGACATCTTAGTGCAGGACAGACCACAGACTATAGGAGTCCACACCTGGTTGATATCCACAGTAACCTGCATTTTGTTTGTGTATTCTTTCTTTAATTTATTCCTTCATTCTGAATTCATTTATTGTTTCAGTGCTGATGATTTAGTAACTCACAAGATGATTACGGTCTTAAACCTCCTAGAATTTATATTCTAGCTAACTGGCATTACCTATCTGGACTTTCCTAATTATGGCCACCTCACAGGATGGTGTTTCTCCCTGTGCTGTGAAAGATCACCAATATTTTTTTTAATCATAACAAGTGGCCTTTCTTCATCTGTAAAATGGGCATGATAATGTCTGTTACATATAACCCACCAGATGAATGTAGGATAAAATACCATTTGATAAATTGAATTCAAAAGTGTCATGTAAACATAGGCATCATTCCTTAGATCTGCATTTTTTGTTTCAAATGAATACTCCTTGACACTGTCCACCCCATATACAATCTCTACTGTCTCATTGTCCAGCTGTGTCCTCCACAGTAAATGACAGAGCTGCACACATAATAATCAACTGAGAATGCAGAAAGGAAGAAGAGAGAAGGCCACCCCTCCCAGGCTGTCCCAAGTGGTGCTCACCATCTTGGTGAAATTTAGCACTATTTGCTTTTCCATCTCTTATGTTCCCGATTCTTCTGGTATTTTTCACTGGGCTCCATAGATCTTTGTTACGTGGTCTTTTTTTTATACCCTCCCCCCACCCCAAACTTGTGCTCACATTGTTTCCTGCTCTTGATTTCCACTTCCAGCTGTAGTCCCTGTTGCCGCAGATGCTACTCCATTGTGTGAACGCTATGGATTTTAGTCAACAAAAAAGCTTCCTTACTTGAGTATGGAGAGAATTCTCACAACTAAATTAAAAGAACCCATGAGCTTTGTGATTGTGCCTAATTAGCCAATCAATGCATGTTTTAACAAGAAAATGCCATAAGACCATACTATTTTATATTTTCTTCCCAATCCCCCTCTTACCAAAATACCATAGCCATTCTATAGTGTCACAAAATCACATTTTATGCAAATTTGGAAAAAAATTATTATACCAAAACTAATATTGTACTCTTGGGTTTGTAGGTTCTTTCTTTCTTTCTTTTTCTTTTTCTTTTTCTTTTCCTTTTCCTTTCTTTCTTTCTTTCTTTTTTTCTCTCTTTCTTTCTTTTTTTAGAGATTCTTGTTTTATTTTTACTATTTCGCTTATCCATACATTTTTTAATTATTATGTTAGTCACCATACAGTACGTCAGTAGATTTTGATGTAGTGTTCCAAGATTCATTGTTTGCAGATAACATCCTGTGCTCTATGCAATACATGCCCTCCTTAATACCCATCACTGGGCTCACCCATCTTCCCACCCTCCACCCCTCTGAAACCCTTAGTTTGTTTCTCAGAGTCCATAGTCTCTCATGGTTTGTCTCCCCCTCTGATTTCCTGCCTTCATTTTTCCCTTCCCTCCTCTCATGTCCTCCATGTTTCACAACATATTGTGAACATAAGGAAACATAAGGAAACATATTCCTTATGTTTCACAAATAAGTGAAACCATATGTTAATTGAATTTCTCTGCTTGATTTATTTCACTTAACATAATCTCCTCCAGTCCCATCCATGTTGATACCCAACTTTTACATCAACATGAATGGGTTTGTACGTTCTATAATTTACTATTTTAAGTTAAGCTGTAGTGGGAAATTTTAGTGTTGTATCATTGACTCTTACCTAATATTTTTCTTAGGATAAAATCATTAATTTGAGTCACTGGATCAAAAGATGTGCATATCTTTATAGAACTTTATTTTGGGTGATCCTTGTTGAATCATTTTTTAAGTATTCTGTTTTGAATCTTTTCCTGACATAATGACTATTTTGATTTTATAAAGCTTATAAAAGCTCCTTTTGTATTTTCAAGTTGCTGAAAATGTATTCTATCAGACATGGGCAAACAAAGAAACTTGAAGCAAAGTGTAGAAACACCTTTAAAATTGTCCCATTGATAAAAGGTTTTTTTTTTTTTAAGATTTTTATTTATTTATTTGACAGAGAGAGAAAGATCACAAGTAGGCAGAGTAGAGTGGGGAAGCAGGCTCCCCGCCGAGCAGAGAGCCTAATGTGGGACTCGATCCCAGGACCCTCAGATCATGACCTGAGCCAAAGGTGGAGGCTTAACCCACTGAGCCACCCAGGCACCCTGATTAGAGTTTTAATCAAGTGTGAATCTATCCAGATAAGAACCTTGTCTTGTCACTGATGTTTGTCTAAACAAACCTTATGTCTTGTTCAAATTTCATCAGATTCAGCAATTGGAATGGACTTCTTTTTTCTGTTCTTGAAAATCAGGACATACGTGTGTGTGTGTGTGTGTGTGTGTGTGTGTGGTATGTATGATTTTTTTAAATCAAATTAGGTTTGCTTATTTTATCTTAAGTATCTCCCAAAGATGGGAGGAAGCTGGAGGTGGTGGGTGGTAATTAACTGTGCATAACTTGGAATCCTAGTCCTCACCTACATAATAGGTTTTTCTAAGGCTCACTCTCCAGAAATACTGATGAATGACTATATATAATACATATATATAGTATCTATATACCTATATGTGGGTATATACATTTATATGTAGGTATGTGTGTGTGTCTGAATCTTCTTTTCCCCCATGTACTTCAACACTTTTAGATAGAAAGGAAAATTGGATATAATTATTTTTAAATAACCTATTCCTTGATTACTTCTGTTAACTACCCAATTTTTCAGTTGCCCTCCCTCCTCCTCCCCCTGTTCTCTTCCCCCTCTCCCTTCTGTGCTTCCTTCTTTCTTTTCTCCACTGCTTTCTGTCTGCCCCCCTTACTTTTTGAGAGGTCTCCTCTCTGAGCTTATTACTTCATAGCAGACTTTAACATGAATTTGAAACAATCTGGGTCCATGATTTTGTAACTAGAGGACCTGGGAAAATATGTTGTTTCTATTCATACATCATTGTTACTAGATGTTCATGGGATCAAATATTAACATCAAAGTCCTATGGTGTTAAAACTGGAAAAGATTATAAAAGATCTGATCTAACTTGATGAAATCTAGGGGCCAAGTTGTGTCTTAGGACATATTCCTTAGGTAAATTAGTGGCACATCCTCAACTAAATTACAGTTCATTTTGGGTTTTAGGTTAAAACTTTCTTATCCCAATTTTCTATTATTTGAGTGAAATAATTATTCATTATCCCCTATTTCTTTCAGAGGCTTACTTTTTTCTCCCTTACTCTCTCATTGTATCTCCCATGCCCACCCTCACCCCCCAGCATCTCTAGAAATTCAGAAGAGTTGAAAAGTAGAGAGATCTTGGTTTCTGGTTTTTATCATTGTCACTGTTCTTGTTTCTTCTGCTCTTCAAGCTAATCCACAGCCAAGTGTAGAACCTCTTCAGTCTTGTGGCAAACACTTGAGCAAAACCCAGGTCTAGTTTTATTTTCCTGATTGTATAGAAAGCACTTTATTTACTTTCTTTCCCATTGAAAAGAACAGTAATCTATTTTCTCTTACACAATATGCAATTTATGACCATCTCTTTTTTCATTGTGCATCATGGGGGAAAATTTATTAGGTCCTGTTCCTAGTCTCATTTTATCAAAGAAGATACTGAGACATGGTGTGGTTAAACCACCCAGCTAAGCTCTCACTGTAAGTAGGCAGAAACTCAAGCTAAGACTACTCATAGAATTTAAATTTTAATTACTAAACTGCATTACTTTTCTGTGGTTTGAAGTTGTTTAGATGGTGGTTGATCACTAACATGATGTAGACTATTAAATTACCGCATTTACAAATTCTTCTTGAGCCAGAATAGATATATTAGCGCTATTTGTCCGAATCTACTCTTGACATGGTGGGAAATAAGAAGATAAATAGTTATCAAATTTTATGCATTTTCCCTGGTAGAGAAGATAAAATTAAAAAAAAAAAGTAGAACTCTAAATGAGGCAAGTTATAAATAACGAATGAATATATAATATGCAATGAAAGTCTCAAGCAGTGAGGGATTTCTTTTTGAGAGTATGAACTGAAGTTCTTTTATAGTTAGTATGAATTTGAACAACAAAAAAAAGTACAAGAAAATGGTGAAACTAAGTCTAAAAGAGTTTATATAATAAAGCCTTGAAAGGATCTATTTTATCCAATATATTGCCATTATATATATTTGGAGCACTTTATTTACGATAAAAATTAATTATTAGATATGCTAACAGGTTTGTGAAGATAAAGTGATACCAAGAGATAAGGAATTTAAAAATTTTTTGGAGAATTCACTAACAGGTCAATGACCTATGATATGGTTAAATTAGCAATTGCAGGACCAAAGCCCTGGTGATGTTTTGAGGAAACTTAAAATATTTCACCTGTAACTATTTTTAATCAGACATGGAAATTGGTATCACTAGAAACTGCAAACCTGTGAAAGAAGACACCACAGATCTGACTAAAATATGTTCTGATCCTGAGTTATTTCCCAGTTCCATCATGGGGAAGAGGTTATTCTTTATTGGGAGCTATTTTTGATGTCCAGAAAATAACTGGCTGTTATTTAGAATCTGTGGTTCTTCAGGGTCAGAAGCAGGAAGAGCTTTTTGCTTGATGTTTTTGTCCTGTGAACATAGCACAGTGAAGACAAAACTGTGACTTCTCAATGTGGTGAAATTTTTGACAGTTACATTTAACCAGACCTTCAATTTAACTTTATAATAATTCACTTCCTAACACATGCCCTGAACTAGGGTTTTTAACTGTCAGTTATGGTTTCTCTTTGGTGGGAACACTAAAGTGAGGCAGCCAGATTGTATTGATTCCATATTCCGCCACACCCCCACCTCCTTAGTCCCATGACTTCCCCTGACCAACCGCTCAGGGACAACTCTGAAAAGGGGAAATTTGGGTGAATTTATGAGATTTTCCTAGCCATTGTGCTCTCTGAAGGCTATAGTGAGGTAGCCAAAGGTGTGGACATTGAGCTCAGACTGCCTGGGTTAGAATCCCAATTCTGCCTCTAACTAGGGCCAACAGGAAGTCTTATTTTTCTCTGAAGCACTTAAGAGTATATATGATCTTTGGAGCCACCCATCTCCTCAGAGCCCAGGGCTGTAGTGTCCTGATAGGCTTTACTTGGGTTTAAACAGCACTTTGTGAGAAGGGAATGCAGGAGGAATTCTAAAGAACGGAAATAATCAAATGTTGTGTCTGGTGACTTATAGACCAATGGATCTGAGTGATGGAATCTTGGGGGAAGGCAGTATTAATCAGGAAGCATTATCCACTGGGCATTGAGAACTGGTGTCTATAATCCTCACCTTTATTTTCCTTTCTGACAATGTGTAGTAAGCCTCACCCAGGCTTTAGGGGCTCCAACCATGTGAATATTCTCCTGTGAGCCCACATAGTCCAATACCAGGCTGAGAAAGACAACCATGGAAGATAAAGGAGAAAAGATTTCTGATAATTTCTAGATTAATCAGAATTAATTTCTAGTTGAAGGACTTCTGGAACTAAGAAGTTTCTAGAGGAACCAGGGGTGTGTGTGTGTGTGTGTGTGTGTGTGTGTGTGTTTATATCCATAGTATGCAAACCCTAAAGTTCTTACCTTCCATCCTAGCTGCTGTAATGAATGTTGTAGAATGTTGCTGGGCCTTCTTGACAGTTAAATAAAGAGAATTGGATTTGTGTATTTGCAGGAAAAAAAAATTGAGTCATGAAGAACTCTGGTTCCAGAATGTGCTGGGGTGTGCATCAAATGGTTAGTTTAAACAATATCTAGATTTGTCCCCTCCAGAGACTTTAGATTACTAGTGAGGCTCTCTACACGGGTTGTGTTGGAACATTGAAAGTTTTGTAAAGACGTGACTGGTTTGCAAAAATTTGGATCTTGCTCTCACCTAAGCCAGCCAATGATAGCAGTGAGAAATCTTTTTGGGAAAATGGAGTTTGTATATTCAGGTGAGAACTTTGTGTTGGCCATCAGCCTGCAAGTCATGAAGGCTGGGATTGGTATTACTGAAACCTAGGAGAATATGAGACTTCCATCCAGACCTTCCAGACTCTGGTTTACCTAGGGATTGACACGTCTAGAATAGTGAACAGTGAAGGTTGAGAAAAGTATAAGGAGAGATTACAATTCCCCATCTTCCCTATTTCTATGACTTTTTTCTTTGTCTTTAACTATTTGCAGAGTAGATATATGAGGCAAGAGTAAAATCTCATGAAACTATTCACTGAAATTGATAGGTAAATTGGCTGTCTCCACTTTTTGTAATCTCAGAAAACAGTATTTTCCATTAAAGAGTACTACTTCTACATTATAATTATAGATGTCAGTAGTCTTATATTCTGTTTTGTCTTTGCATGGTTATATTCATGTTTCTGTTAGATCTTTATTAAATGAAAGTTTTATGATAGCTTACTCATTCCTGCTTTATACTTTGTTCAGAGAGAAAGAAAAGAAAATACCTCAAACAATCTTGATGAGCATCATGGTGAGCAATAAGTGGGTATAATCAATAATATTAGACAATCTCTGCTGGGAAATATCAAGTACTCAACCAAAAATTCTCTATAATCTGAGCTAATAAGTAGAAGAGGAATGTAACCCAGAATGCATTCCATGGGTGTTATACAAAATACTGTATTCTGTAAAGAAGTTATAAATGTATACATTAGAAAAACATTAGATCAAGAATTTGTGTTACAACTACAAGATAGACAAAGCCTTTAATATGTAATGTGAATTAAAAATACTCTGTTTTCTTTCTGGGTCATCTTGTAGGCTGAGGACTATTCCAAAACCCATTGAAATAGCTTGTTTAGATGGATTTTTTGTTGTTGTTACATTCAAATTTACAAGTAAACTGGGGACATCATCATGATTCCACCAGAAAGAGTGTTGAAATGAATCATGGATAATTTGCTAACCAACAGTCATTCTTTGTTCTTTTCCCAATTTACTTGTTAACCAACTATGGCTTTTTAAAGGGGATATAGTTATAATTCTGTTATATTCTACCAGATACCATCTTGCAAATATTCCTTTATATTTTAGGAATGTCCAAGTGACCCAATTCTAGGCAAAGAGAAATGAAGAGACCTCTGTTAGGAGTGTTCTGGGAAATTCTGTAATTTCTGATAGAAAACAAATATGAAGGAAGAACACTTAGGGTTTTCCTCCCTTCCTTTTTGCTTTCAATATCTTTGGCATTGTGTGAAGTGCCATCTTGGAAAGGTAGGGAACAAGCCAACAAGAAGGTAGAAGATTGTGGGCTAGGATTACATCACTGAGGTACTGTACTCACTTTGGAACCACTTTCCTCCAAATGACTGTATATAAATGATGAATATCCTTAGGTTTAAACAGCTGTGTTTCAACTTTTTTGTGACTTGCAGCTGAAAACACCCTGACTGACGCATGCACAATTTAGTTCGTTTTTTAAACTTTTGCCACTTCTAATTTATTTCTCCAACTTCTCAGATTTAAGTTCTTCAAGGAGGCAAGGGTCTTTGAATAATTTCATAAGTGCCTAAGTTTAATATGTTTTGACTTGGTTTCAGTGAGTTTTTTCCTAAAAGCAACTCCCTCCCACCCCATATCCCTTATGATGCTTGAGATAAGTCTTTGTTTCATCCTCTTAACAAGAAATGGGCAAAAGAAAAAAAAATGATGGCATACACTATTCATGTATAGCTAATTAATTAGATCCAGTATTCCCTTTACCATTGTAATTACTGCTGGGTTAAGTTGTAGGCATCCCTTTTGCATTTCAAATAGAATTTCAGTAGCAAAGACTAAGCTTGCCCAGAGCTTTTGAGGGACACATCCCCTGAGTTGACTAAAGTTCCTCTTTTATTCTCCTTGCTGTTACGCTGTCTTTCCTAACAGCTGGGCAGCCTGTTGGCAAGAGAATTTTCAGTAACTGGGTTGCAGTTTGCCTAGGTCTTCAGGGAGTCCTACATAATGATGTATAAATAGGATTCAGGGAATGCAAACAAATATGCAGAAAAGCAATCACAGGCTACTTAGGATCTTTTAATTTATGGCTATTTTGTGCATAGAGGCTAATGCATTCTTTGCTGCCTCTTACTAAAATTAAGTAATACTCTTATTCCCTCAAGTTGGCATAGGTTAGATTTTTCCCCACTCAGTATGCCTGGGAAGAACTTGGAATAACCATATCTTCTCTATGAGAGTTTGAGAAGCCGGGAAAGTAGAAACAGAGCCCAGAGCCACGGGTGAATTTCATCTGCCAATCTACCTAGTACCTGATGGTATACTTAGTGTTCTTGACATCTGAATGTATCATTTTTTTTTAGCAGCCCCCCCTTCTACATGACAATTATTTCATTGATCATTGCAGAAAATGAGCAATGAAAATAATGGCCAAAATATAAAGTAGAGAGTACTTTCTTTTATTGAACTTTACATGTATTACCATAACAAAAAATACAATACAGATAGGAAAAAGGGAAAAATGAATGAATTAATTTTTCTGTCACATTAATACATATTAAGTTTTTATTTAAATTCCAGTTAGTTAACATACAGTGTAATATTAGTTTCAAGTGTATGACCTAGCGATTCAATGCTTCCACACAACACCCATTATTTTACTTTTTTTGTTGTTTTAAACTCACATCTACAAATGGATGTGTAGTAACATTGAGTAATAACATTATAGTTTATTTTCCTAGCTTTGGCTTCTGTAAATTTGTCAATGTATAATAATTAGTTTTCTTTGCTTATTCTTCTTCAATAGTCTATAATCTCATTTGGCATTTGGCTACCTTTCCTCATATTTAATTGGAGAAAGTTTTAATTTCAAAAAGTTCCTTGTAAGTAATTAGCAAAAAAACTAAGGATAAGCTTGTCATAGATTAATAAAAATCCCAAACAGAAACAAAAAATTGCATGCTTTTGCCTCTTTGAGATTCATTCTAATGGCTTTCAAATGTGTCTGCAGTTTAAAAAGTCTCCACTAAAATGTCCTTACCAGAAAATTCATTGGAGGTTTATTTTTGATAACTTATGTAATTTTTCTTTCTACAAATATTCATAGAAAATGACTAAATAATGTCAAACATTGAAATTTGATTCCTCTGTTCAGAATAAATGTCTAGTTCTAGGGGTGAGTAGTAAAAGCATACAAATGTTGCTTATTTGAGCATTTTTGTTAGTGAGAGTGGTTACTTTTCTTATTAGGACCTTTGAAATCATTGCCAAGATGTTGATTCACAAACTCAAAACCTCCCAGGTGAAATCTGAAACAGGCCCTTGTACATGAGGGGCAGGCAGAGATCAAAGGAAGAGCCATTCCATTTGGTAGAGGGAAGTTTTAATGAGCAAGGGAACTTACAAACAAGGCTTGTCCTGGGCAGCCACAAAATGGGTAAATTTCCATACCTGTTGGCCAGAATTTTACATTTTTCTTTAGAGACCTGAACTGGGTTCAGTCCCATGTAACACACTGCTATCTCAAGCTTCCATTCATGAAACTGGCTCTTACTGTGGGAACTATAAGCAGAGCACATAATTCCAAGGACAGGGTTGGGGGTGAGGAGTCTCTGATGGCAAAACCTGGCATTTGCATGCCTTCATTTCCATCAGTAGAAGTCCTTCACTGTTGCTTCTCAGAGCTTATTTTCCAGTAGTAAGTCATTCCTTTTCGTTTCTTTGTTTTTGTTTTTATCATTGATGATAGCTACATGTGGAAATACATATGGTGGTCATGGGATTGTAAGAAATGAGCAAAACTGTGGGTCAGATAGAAAGCTGTTGAATACAAAAGCAGAATCCATTTAGCAGTTTGTCACTTCCAATTGCAATCTTACTTAAATGATTGAATATTGTATGAACTTCAGAACTTTGGGTTTATTTCTAAGAAGCTCATTTATTTTTGTGTGTTTCATTTTCTTCCTCTTAGCAGAAGTTTGACTCCATCATAGGATATGTACCTATGCCATTTATTAGCTCCCACCACCATGAGAACCATCATTCTAAGTTAAAAGCTGAAGTAGTTCTGCAGGCTAAATGCAGTTCTGTAGGCTAAATGCAGTATCTTTTTAGTGACATGATTTGCATAACAGTACCTGTAAACATTGAGAGGTTACAAATCAGGTAGAAAAAAGGAATGGAAGAGTTCTTGTTTCCCACAGGGGTAAGGAAATTATTTTGATTTTATCAATGAATTTCTTGTAGATCTGGTAAATATAATTTCTTGGGGCCAAATGGTCTATCAAAAGGTTCTTTAGGTCAGTAAGTCCTATGTTTATGTTGCTAAGTCTGCTTTAAGATATCCTAGACCGGGGTGCCTGGGTCCCTTGGCCTTTGGCTCAGCTCATGATCCCAGGGTCCTGGGATCAAGCCCCATATTGGGCTCACTACTCAGCAGGAAGTCTGCTTGCCTCATGCATTCTCTCACTCACACTCTCAAATAAATAAAATCTTAAAAAAAAAGAAAGGTATCCCAGACAGCACTGGGTATTATAGGTAACTAATGACTTGTTTAGCACTATATCAGAAATTAATGATGTACTATATGTTGGCTAACTGAACATAATAATAATAAAAAAGGAGATATCCTTGACAGAGACACCATGATATACTAAAAAGAGTAACAGATAAGGAAAAAAGTACTCCTGGGTACTGGTTCTGGTTCCATCATTGACCAGCTCTGTGACCAGACAAAGCACTTTTCATCATTGAAAACGGGTTTACTCAATATTATATGGGAGATCCAGACTAGACAGTCTTGAGTCTTTTCCAGATCATCATTCTATGAAGTGCTCATCTTTCTTGTAAAAATCCCAAGCAAGGAAATTGCATACCTCCCTGATTCTGGCATTCCTCAACCTGTGGAGTCAATTAACATCTTGTGTATACCCAAGTAGCTTAGGATATGAGATAAAAGAAAGTTGCATCATAAGGGAGAATTTGAAGTGGGCCTCAATCTATGCATCTTCATCAGTTGCTCTATTATCTTGGCCCTGGTGTAAGGAAAGCACACAGGCTCTGGAGTCTTCTGGTCTGAACTGGATTTCAAGATTTCCCACTTATGTATTTATTAACAAACCTTGGTTATCTTCTTGGGTTTAGGACCTACCTCATCAAGAAGTTGAGCGATCAGTTGAGACACTCCATAGAAATAACATCTTCCTCCTGCTTTTCTATGGATACTTTGTTTCTAAGACCTATCCCTATGGTGATAACTGCTCATGTTACAAATGCTTCCCTTTGATGTTGGTTTGCAATGGAAGAGTGTTTTGAGTTCTTTTGGGTCTTTTTTTTCTTTTTTTAAAGATTTTATTTATTTGACAGATCACAAGTAGGCAGAGAGGCAGGCAGAGAGAGAGGAAGGGAAGCAGGCTCCCTGCTGAGCAGAGAGCCCTATGAGGGGCTCAATCCCAGGACCCTGGGATCATGACCTGAGCTGAAGGCAGAGGCTTTAACCCACTGAGCCACACAGGCATTCTTTTGGGTCTTATTGAAGCGGGAGAGTGGGGTTCTTGACTCATGCAGTTGAAGAATGAATCTTTCGGACAAAGGAGAGTGGGAAAAGTGATAGTTTTATTAAGGGAGGATACAGAAAAAGCTCTCAGGAGTGAGAGGGATCCTGACAGTGTTGCCAGCATGAGCCTCCACTGAGAGTCTTTTATTTAGAACCAACTAGGGAGCTTGTGGTCTTATTCTTCTGACATCTTGGTTTGAGCAAGACTTATAATAACCTCTTTTTTTTTTTAAAAAAAATTCATTTGCAAGAGGAAGGGAGGAAGATCTTGAGGAGAGGGGAGGGGTTGAGGGAGAAGCAAGTTCTCTGCTGAGCTGGGAGCCTGATGCAGGGCTATATCCCAGGACCTTGGGATCGCGATCTGAGCTAAAGGCAGACACCCAACCTGAGCCACCCAGGTGCCCTGGTGATAACATTTGTACTGGCTTACTTCTTTCAGGGTCTGGTTATTCTTTGTTGGTCACAGGTGACTGTCATTTAAAAAAAAAAAAAAAAACCAACACACACACACACATACACACACACACACCTAGGACAGGGTGGCCTGGTATGTTCCCTTATCTCTGTTTTTTTTCCACACATCCACATTTTTTTTTAAGATTTTATTTATTTATTTGACAGAGAGATCACAAGTAGACGGAGAGGCAGGTAGAGAGAGAGAGAAAGGGAAGCAGGCACCCTGCTGAGCAGAGAGCCTGACGCGGGACTCGATCCCAGGACCCTGAGATCATGACCTGAGCCGAAGGCAGAGGCTTTAACCCACTGAGCCACCCAGGCGCCCACACATCCACATTTTTGGGATTTCTATGAGCCTGATCCCATAACTCCCTATTTATCTCTCCCTACCTAGCCCCACTTGTCCCTTAGTCATTGTAAGTTGTTAAACAGTACTACATTTCTTTATTCTACAAATATTTATTCATACTTTAGTATGTTTCTTAGAGTTTAATGAACAGCAGAACTGAAGAATGTTTGTAAGCCTGGTTTCCCTCTTGCCTAATCAAGAGTTTATCTGACTTCTTGTTGATGGGTGGCAGTGTTTAAATACTTGGTGCCCTGCAGAACTTCTCCAGATATGAAGAGTTGGAAGTGAGAGAAAGGGCATGTGGACACCAGACAGGCTATCCCTCTCCAACAGGGCTTCTGGGAAGTTCACTGATAAAAAGGTGTAAGCCGAGAATATAAACATGGCTGATTCCTGGAGGAAAGCAGACTTTTAATATGTATGAAAATATTTAAGGATGAAAAGAGCCCTGCCTTTCAGGGTTAAACATCTGTGGTTTTATTTCTTTTCTTCCCAACTTTTAGATCCTATCTCCCTTCTATCCTTAGATCCCCATCCTTGAAGGCTATCAGTTTTGTTCTACTTCCTGTCCTTCCTCTTCTCAGTACTATGTAAAGAATGCTCCAAAACATGCATTTAAATTTTTATGTAGTACTTACTTTATTATAATAATAAATCTTCTTGTTTGCCAAAGGCCCATAGTGGATGTGAAGACTTTATTTGTAAATTAAGAAAACACTCTGTCATTTTAATTATAAAGAAATCTATTAGGAACAAATAAGTGCTGGATGATAGACTGGGAAGGGGGTTTTCTTTAGTTATTTCCAAAGGTCAACCCAGGGTTGTTGTTCCATGGGCTCCAATCTGGTGGAACTTCCATAGCCTCAGCAGGAAAAGTGGGGATCAGTCCTTTTCTACATGGGATTTAAATACTCTTTCCTACCCAGCTGTGATCTAAGTAAAAACATGTATCATTGAAACACATTGAAGTTTTCCATAAAGAATTGTAGTCTTTTCAGTGGTATGGTGGTTCTCAAATCTGGATTTATATTAGAATCAAGAGAGGAGCTTAAAACATCTCTGATGTCTGGGCCTCATCCCAGAAAAGAAAAAATAATTAAAAATTGGTAGATATAGGGTCTTATCAGTATCTTTTAAAAGCTTCCAGGTGATTCTGTTTTGCAGGCCAATACTGAACAAATTGCATTCTAAGGAATACATTTGATAACAGCAAAGGATAGTTTAGGAGCATTGCTGGACCAAGTAGAAATTTCTCAGTCCTTCTTGGTTACACAAAAACTCTAGTATATATATGTAGTTCAAAGATCGTTTCATTGTCAGATACACAAACATGCTTGGAGATCCACACAAATAGGCCAGGTATTTATCTGAGGTATATGACACACAGTCACAGTCTAGAATGCTCTCTGGCACAAGCATATAGCATAGACACACACATTCACAATAGATGTGCACAGATGCACACACAAACACAGATACATGCAAAGATACAGATTTGGTATGTTAAGATACACAACACACAAAGGGATGGCTGGGGGGCTCAGGTGGTTAAGCATCTGCCTTTGGCTCAGGTCAGGATCTCAAAGTCCTGGGGTGGAACCCTGCATTGGCTCCTTGCTCAGTGGGGAGTCTATGTCTCCCCTGTCCTTCTTTCCCTCCCTTGTGCTCACTCTCATACACGCTCTCTCTCAGATAAAAAAACTTTGTTAAAACAGAATACTCAAACAAATAAACAAAAACAAAACCCAGACTACTCATTCTTCTTGAGCACAGATGGAACTTTCTCCAGAATAGACCACATACTGGGTCATAAATCAGGGCTCAACTGATACCAAAAGATTGAGATTATTCCCTGTGTATTCTCAGACCACGATGCTTTGAAACTGGAACTCAACCACAAGAAAAAGTTTGGAAATTGGAATTCAAACACTTGGAAGCTAAAGACCACCCTGCTTAAGAATGTTTGGATCAAGCAGGAAATCAAAGAAGAACTTAAACACTTCATGGAAACCAATGAGAATGAAGACACTTTGGTCCAAAACCTATGAGATACGGCAATGGTGGTCCTAAGGGGGAAATACATAGCTATCCAAGCCTCCCTCAAAAAAATAGAGAATCCAGAATACACCAGCTCTCTTTACACCTTAAAGAACTGGAGAATCAACAACAAATTAAGCCAGCCCCACACACAAGAAGGGAAGTAATCAAGATTAGAGCAGAGATCAATGAGAGAAACTAGAGTAGAACACATCAACAAAGCTAGAAGCTGGGTTTTTTTTTTTTGAAAGAATCAATAAGATTGATAAACCACTTGCCAAACTAATCCAAAAGAAAAGAGAGAGGACCCAAATTAATAAAATTATGAATGAAAAGGGAGAAATCACAACTAAGACCAAGGAAATAGAAACAATCATCAGAAATTATTATCAACAGTTACATGCCAATAAGTCTAGCAACCTAGCTGAAATGGATGCATTCTTGGAAACCTATAAACTTCCAAGACTGAATCAGGAAGAAATTGACAACCTGAATAGACCAATATCTAGTAACGAGATTGAAGTAGTGACCAAAAACCTCCCAAAAACAAGAGCCTGATGGATTCCCTGGAGAATTCTACCAAACATTCAAAGAAGAAATAATACCTATTCTTCTGAAGCTGTTTCAAAAAATTGAAACAGAAGGAAAACATCCAGACTCTTTTTATGAAGCCAGCATTACCCTGGTCCCCAAACCAGGCAAAGACCCCACTAAAAAGGAGAATTTTGGACCAATATCCCTGAATGAATATGGATGGGATTTAAATACTCTGTCCTACCCATCTGTGATCTAAGTAAAAACTAGATTCTCAACAGCTGTGATCTAAGTAAAATCTAGATTCTCAACAAGATCCTAGCTAATAGGGCCCAACAGTACATTAAAAAGATTATCCACCATGACAAGGTGGGATTTATCCCTGGGATGCAAGGGTGGTTCAACTTTTGCAAATCAATCAATGTGATAGAACAAATCAATAAGAGAAGAGAGAAGAACCACATGGTCCTCTCAATTGATGCAGAAAAAGCACTTGACAAGATACAGCATCCATTCCTGATTAAAACGCTTCAAAGTATAGGGATAGAGGGAACATCCCTCAACTTCATAAAATCTATCTATGAAAAACCCACAGTGAATATCATCCTCAATGAGGAAAAGCTGACAGCCTTCCCTTTGAGATCAGGAACACGACAAGGATGTCTACTCTCACCATTCTTATTCAACATAGTACTAGAAGTCCTAGCAAGAGCAATCAGACAACAAAAACAAAAGTTACTCACATTGGCAAAGAAGTCAAACTCTCTTCACAGATGACATGATATTTTATATGGAAAACCCAAAAGACTCCACCCCCAATCTACTAGAACTCATACAGTAATTCAGTAATGTGGCAGGATACAAAATCAATGTACAGAAACCAGTTGCTTTCTTATACACTAACAATTGAAAATATAGAAAGGGAAATTAGAGAATCGATTCCATTTACTATAGCACCAAGAACTATAAGATAGCTGGGAATAAACCTAACCAAAGAGGTAAGGGATCTGTACATGAAGAACTACAGAACACTCATGAAGAAATTGAAGAAGGCACAAAAAGATGGAAGAGCATGCCATGCTCATGGATCGGAAGAATAAACATTGTTAAAATGTCTGTACTTGGGGCGCCTGGGTGGCTCAGTGGGTTAAAGCCTCTGCCTTCGGCTCGGGTCATGATCCCAGGGTCCTGGAATCAAACCCCCCATCGGGCTCTCTGCTCAGCAGGGAGCCTGCTTCCTCCTCTCTCTCTGCCTGCATCTCTGCCTACTTGTGATCTCTGTCTGCCAAATAAATAAATAAAATCTTTAAAAAATATTAAAAATGTCTCTACTGCCTAGAGCCATGTATACTTTCAGTGCCATCCCAATCAAAATTCCACCGGCATTTTTCAAAGAGCTGGAACAAACAATCCTAAAATTTGTATGGAACCACAAGAGACCCCGAATGGCTAAGGAAATCCTGAGAAAAGAAAAACAAAACTGGGGACATCGTGTTGCCTGATTTCAAGCTTTACTTCAAAGTTGTGATCACCAAGACAGCATGGTACTGGCACAAAAGCAGACACATAGACCAGTGGAACAGAGTAGAGAACCCAGATATGGATTCAACTCTATGGTCAAATAATCTTCAACAAAGCAGGAAAAAATGGAAAAAAAAAAAAACAGTCTCTTCAATAAATGGTGCTGGGAAAATTGGACAGCTATGTGTAGAAGGATGAAACTTGACCATTCTCTTACATCATACACAAAGATAAACTCGAAATGGATAAAAGGTCTCCATGTGAGGCAGGAATCTATCAAAATCCTAGAGGAGAACATAGGCAGTAACCTCTTTGACATTGGCCACAGCAACTTCTTTCAAGATATGTCTCCAAAGGCAAAGGAAACAAAAGTGAAAATGAACTTTTGGGACTTGATCAAGATCATGAGCTTCTGCACAGCAAAGGAAACACTCAACAAAGAGGCAACCCACAGAATGGGAGGAGATATTCACAAATGACACTACAAAGAACTGATATACAAGATCTATAAAGAACTCCTCAAACTCAACACACACAAAAGAGATGTCAAAAAATGGACAGAAGACATGAACAGACACTTGTCCAAAGAAGACATACAAATGGCTAACAGACACATGAAATAATGTTCATCATTAGCCATCAGGGAGATTAAAATCAAAACCACATTGAGATACCACCTTACACCAGTTAGAATGGCCAAATCAACAAGACAGTAAACAACAAGTGTTGGAGAGGATGTGGAGACAGGAGAACCCTCTTACACTGTTGGTGGGAATGCAAGTTTGTGTAGCCACTTTGAAGAACAGTATGGAGATTCCTTAAGAAATTAAAAATAGAGCTACCCTATGACCCTGCAATTGCACTACTGGGTATTTACCCCAAAGATACAGATGTAGTGAAAAGAAGGGCCATCTGTATTCCAATGTTCATAGCAACAATGGCCACAGTCACCAAATTGTGGAAAGAACAAAGATGCCCTTCAGTAGACGAATAGATAAAGAAGATATGGTCCATATATACAATGGAGTATTATGCATCCATCAGAAAGGATGAATACCCAACTTTTGTATCAAAATGGACAGGGCTGAAAGAGATTATGACTGAGTGACATAAGTCAAGCAGAGAGAGTCAATTATCATATGATTTTGCTTATTTATGGAGCATAAGGAATGACACAGAAGACATTGGGAGATGGGGAGGAGAAGTGAGTTAGGGGAAATTGGAGGGGGATATAAACCATGAGAGACTTGAACTCTGAAAACAAACTGAGGGTTTTGGAGGGGAAGGAGGTGGAGGGTTGTGTGAGCCTGGTGGTGGGTATTATGGAGGGCATATATTGCATGGGGCACTGGGTGTGGTGCATAAACAATGAATTTTGGAACACTGAAAAAAATTAATTAAAAAAATCTTTGTTAAAAAAAGATACACAACACTCAGAAAGACAAATGTAAACACAGAAACAAATAACACTTACTTGTGTAGATACAGTTCTAAGCACACAGACTTGCTCACAATAAAAACATTAAAGAATTCACACAAAGAATCATCCATAGAGAGACCCAGAAGAGCAAGATAGGGGTCTGTAAACAGACAAGAAGTGAGAGACACATTAAAAAATTGACCTTGGATGTTTTTACCTATTTGCTTGGAACATCAGTGGGGATTATCTGCTGCCTCTCTAGGGATATAGTTTGGTCCAGCTCAGTGCCCACACATCCCTCACTTATATGGCTATTGTGCAAGGTAGGATGGCCACTGTAGTCTTCAAGGGGGAAACCACTCAATCTACCAATGAAAAAGGAAGTTCTATTGAAAGTTTTCTTTCTCAGTGTGGAGTGCTGATAGACACATTAATAGCAGACCAAATGAGCCCTAAAAATAATATATAATATTTGAGTGGCATCACACATTTCTCATGTACTCTCATACCTTCAAACTAATTTTATTATACCCACATTTGTAGATAGCTTTACAGGTTTGATCTTAATCTCATTTGATCCTCTGAGCGATCAACTGGATGGGTAGATTTATTACTTTCATATTGTAAAATTAGAATCTACATGTGATTATTCTTTTTCTCTGGAAAAGAGGTCTCTAGATTACCCTAGTCAAGGATCCTAGGACAAGCCCAGTTTCTAGTTCAGGTCAATTTCACCTCGACAATGAGCTATGTATGTCTTGACCGGGTGTAAAAGGAGAAATATAACTTAGATACTGAAGACCCAGCTCTGGAAATAAGACAGTAGTATGATGTCTCAAATAGACTTAGCATCAAGTGCTCACCCCCTAAAATGCAACGGATGTGTATATCTGAGATATGTGTAACTATTCTTTTTAACACAGCTTGATGCCATTATGATAGATTCAGAACACATTGCATCCTTGCCTATTGGGTGTTAAGATAATCAGGACTTTGTGGGGAGATTTCTGTCCATTTGTTGTTTTCTATAAACCTGTCTGGATGGAAATAAAACTGGTTGGGAAGGTATCTGGTCACACTGACATGTGAAATAATCTTTTAAACCTCTCCTCTATTTGGACTGTGGAGATAGCTATGGGTTCAAAGGTGTGGTTATAAGATCTCCCACCAACCAGCATACAACTATGGATTTACTGGTCAGTTATCATGTGCTTTTCTCTGAGATTGGATCTGTCCAAGACACTAATGGGAATCTCTTTACTCAAAGAGTTTCAGTTTTTCTTTAGTAGACGGTTAGTGATTAGAAATTACAAAATGCTTGGACAAAAATATAGACAGACCAAAGGCCAATGAGATGAATTCAGTGTAGAAAAACTGTTTGGCTTTAAACAAATTACCTTAAAATGAATTACTTTCCAACATGTAGAAATATTATTAAAATAGCAATACAGATTCCCAACAATATTTATATTTGTATCATTTCAAATGGTTAGAAACTCTGAGCATGCACTTCCACATGGCAAAGACTGTTAGGAACTGTTCCAGTCTCTCTGCTTTCTATTGCCTTAACTCAGTTTTATTCATCCATTTGGGTTGCCTTCCTGGTGCTAGAGGTCTATAGATTTATTATCTCTAATTAAGCAATAATTAAATCCAAACCTGATGATTGACGCCTTGGGAATCTAGGGAGGAGAAGGTCAGTGAGGGCTGGAATAGTCAGAGGAAGCCTCACAAAGGAAGTGGGAACTAAGTTGTCCTATTAAAAAAAAAAATCAGGATGTAGACAAGGAGAGGGATACATGCAGGGTATTTTAGCACAGTGTTCCCAAGAAACAGCAGAAAATAAGAAAATGCAAAATAAATTATAGATGGATTAAAGTTCTACACATGAAAATCAACCCCTAAAACTTGATGAGGCCAATGTAGGAGACTATCTTTATGATAACAGGACCTGGAAAGACATTTTTTTACATCAGACACAAAAATCACAATCCATTAAAAAATCATGTTTGAGGGGTGCCTGGGTGGCTCAGTGGGTTAAGCCTCTGCCTTCGGCTCGGGTCATGATCCCAGGGTCCTGGAATCAAGCCCCCCATCGGGCTCTCTGCTCAGCAGGGAGCCTGCTTCCTCCTCTCTCTCTCTGCCTGCCTTTCTGCCTACTTGTGATCTCTGCCAAATAAATAAATAAAATCTTTAAAAAAAATCATGTTTGAACTTTTGAAAATTAAAAATATTTTGATCAAAATAGAAATCAGACTTGGAATAATTACCTACTATGAATGACACTAGCAAATAATTATATAAAGATTTACAAAGAATTTGTATAAATCAATGTGCAAAAGGCAAGTCAACAAAAAGGGCACAATTTAATGAAAATGCCATTCAAAAAAGAGGAAACAAATAATAAAGAGAGAAAAGCATCCTCACCTCTCAAACTCTCTGGGTACATAAATTAACAGTGAAATGTCATTCTCTAATGTATGTACAAAATTTTAAGCAGTTGGTAATCATGGGGAGGAAGGTAGTAACGTAAAACTAGTGGGAATGTGAACTGGTAAAATCCTTTTGATTGCAAGCTGGCAATATTTTGTAAATTTGAGTATGCATTATATTCTTCTAAAGCACTTTTGTGTTTGTGTGTGTCCATTTGTCCTAGAGAAAGTATTTCATATTTGTGCACAGAACCATTTTGAAGAATATCCAATGTAGCATTGCATATAAAACCTAAAAGAGTGTTCCTCAGCAAGAAATAGCTATATTTAGTAATAATTGGTGGTATACACACTCAAGGGAAAAACTACTGTAGTGAAAATGAGTAGGCTAATAATACATATTTCAACTTAACCAAATTTTATAAAAGCAATGACTTCCAAACAGCACATATCATGTGGTACCCTTTATGTCAAATATGAAAACATGCAAAACACAACCCAAAAAAGGCTAAATGAACATTCTAGGGAGGGGGGAATATTTTGGACTGGAAATAGGTTGTGTGGCAGAAGGTATGACTATTCTGATCTCGCTCAGACTTGGAGGTACCCGGATAGGGACAACCTGTGAAATACAGGCTCTATTGCTGGACTTTCAAAAATCCTTCTGCTTTCATTATCTGATCAAGCAGCCACTGTCCTCTTTTCAAAGCTGTTACCTGGGGGAAAATAGCTGTTATAGATTGATGTGTAAGACACTATTCATGTATGGTTACAAAACATTATCTGAAGGAAGATGAAAGTCTGCAGAGCAGTCAGCTCTGAAAGAAAGGAAAGGAAGAGTTACAAACCATTTTTCATTCTTCTTTCACCTGAGGGGAAGGTTTAGAAACTCACTCATTGAACTCATTCACTCAATCAAATAAATGTTACCTATTGCTTCACTATTTTCAGTGGGTTTTCAGTTAAACTGTGCTCTCTGCCCTTTGTACCTGCCTGCAGTCTCTGCCTCCTTCATACCAGAGGAATCTCCTAACAGCACACTTCTGAAAATTTATGGCCGGCTCTGTCCCCTCAAGATTCAGGGTCGGCATCCCCCAATATCTGGCTTCAGCTTCTCTTGCGAGGCTCATGGGTTGCTCACTTCACAGAGGTTTGCTGAGAGTCCGTGTTGCGCAGCCTCCTTTGTGAACAGTGGGGGCTTGAGAAGAAGGACGAGGACACTTTCCTCAGAGTGTCCTTCCAGTGGGCGATTCAGACAGCAAACACTGAGCCCACAAGGAAGGTGATGGCCTGTGGCATAAATGCTACACATTCAGGAAAACCAGGTAGGGTGGTGGGAGAAGACCCCTTTGCCAAGATGATAGCTGAAGTCTGAGAGATCAGAAAGTCTCAGCCATGCAAACATCAGTGAGATAGGAGATGGATGTCTCTGTTTTCTTGCTTATACTCTGGCCTAGCTGGCCTCTTTGCCCAAAATACATTCTTTTCTTCCTGATTGTGGTGCTTTGGCTTAGGCTGTTTCCTCCTTGTAGAACATATCAGATATCTCCTCCAGTATCCACCTGTGGGAGGTCCACGCCTTTTAGATCCCACTTCTTCTAAATGCTGTCTATCTGACCTCCCCTAGTTTAAGTGTCAGTGCTGGGATCCTCTCTTAGGACTGTCCCAATTACATGTGACAGACGCTTAGTCGGACTAAAAGTAAGCACACAATGGTGAAATTTGTTAATTTAGGGAAACACACCATAGAATTAGCAGAAGTAGAGCTAGTCCTAGGGATGTCTGTATGTTGGGATTTGTCCAAAGGGGGAAGTGCTTCCCTGGATTGCATTTAGTCTGTTCCTACTTTCTAAAAGCATCATCCCAAAAGTGCTGCTTTGCCTCAGCAGTGGCAGGGCCTTCTTGTGGCAGCAGGTGAATCCTGTTTACAGTTTTCCCAGCACATAGCTCCTCCATGCTTTCCATAGCATCCTCCCCCACACCCTGCCATGAGTTCCCAGGTACCAGCACCACCTGCCTGGCAACCTGTTTGAAAATTCTAGGTCCAAGATCCTTGTCATCACTCTTTCAGTTTGAGTTTCCAGCACTGAGCAGCAAGCAGCCTCTCTCTGGAGGTCTGGGTCCTGCTCCATGATGCACCTGTCTCAAACACATGTATTTCAGCCCTCTTCTTTGTATTTCTAGATTGTCACATTATGGCTATTTAAAATCTATTTCTATTAACTTTCTGTATTTCCACATTTTCTACAAAAGCCTTTGTATTCATATTCAGGAAAGAAATGAAAATAAAATAGAGGTACTCAGAGATTCTAAGGAACTTTCACAAGGTTCGAATTGCTGAGTTTTAAAACTGTGACTTAAGCCCTGGTGTCTTATTTCCCAGCTATAACTCTCCTCTCAAGGCCATGCTTGCTTCCTAGTATGGCCTTGATTCCAGAAGAACTGGAATCACATCTGCCTTAGGTAATAGCACTTACTTTATACATATTCTTTGGCTTTGTTCACCGATACTTATTCACTAGTAGCAATGGAAGGCATTATAAGTCCCTTGGGATGAGTACTCACGTTCTGTGTCTCTTGGCATTGAGAATGCACAAGGCTCACTGCTCTTTAGATGTTACCTGCTTGGAAGCCACACTAGCCTCACACATCCATCTGTAAATAGACCTAGCCTTCCTTCTGATGATGATCTGTACCCAACTCTTCTCCTTTTCAGGTAGTTTTAAACACAGTTTTGCAAGGTCAGAGTTTAGGTGAAAGGTTAATAAGCACTCAACCTAAAAGCAAAAGGCCAGCAAGTTGTTTTCCTTAAAAAAAAAAAAAAAAAAAAAAAAAAAAAAGAAGAAAAGAAAATCAGCCATTGAACCTCTGGTAATGACTTTATTAGCAAGTGCTAATAGGTTTGGCAAAGGTGCAGTTTTCCATTAGTGTAATTGAATAAAGATGGAGATTAAATGTTCTCCTCAATGTAGACTATGCCAGGCTGTCATTTCAGACATCCTTCTTTATTTTTATTTTCTAAGTTGAAATGCCCATGGGCTCAAAGGAGCTTGTTAAGAAGATACAACAGATAAAAGTCAATGACTGGAAGCCAGCAGGACATTTTCAAATAGTCTCTCTTTGAGGGGCAAGTTTTATTCTTATGTAAACTTAAATCCTCTTTCATCCTCCTCCACCTCCTTCTTGTTCCTCTTTGGGAAAATGGTCATTTGTCTATGCCATATTAATCCCAGCCCTCACCTTGTTTATGTGCCCGGGGGCCTCCCAGAAATGAGGTCCAGGACAGGAAAGGGTGAGGTGATAAACCACTGAGACCATATTTTCTTGAGTCACCACTGCTATGAACACAGCCACGCAGATGACTATATTGTGTTTCTTTTTGCATACCACATTACATTTACCTTTGCAAGGAACTGCACCATTTTATTTTTCCTCCATGCAAGATCATGAAGTAGGGGGTACAAGTATTATAATCTCTGTTTCACAGATGAGGGAACTTGAGGATCAGAGGAATTAAATGAGTTGCCATTCTTTTCAGCTCTAATTTCGGGAAATCATTGGGCACTCCGATGCCCAAATAATTTTGATATACTACAGACTGTGTCACTCCTGTCAAAATCCTCCCACTGCCAATGAAGTAAAATATAAACTCCTGAGTGTGACTTGCCATATTTTCTTGATCTAACTATTTGTATCTCTCCTAATCTTCTACAACCATATATTGGGATCTCTCACTGAAATCATTTATTAATGATAACTAATGTATGGAACACTATGATCTAGGCACTTAATAAATGCTTTAGGTAAATAACCTTATTACAAGTATGTGAGGTAGACACTATTAAGATCTCCTTCTTGTAGATATTTTCACCCATTCATTCTACAAATATGTTCAACCTGTCTCCTATATGACAGACTATACTAGATAAGAATACAACAGTAACAAAATGTACAAAAACCTATTAACTATTTTTTATATATATTGAAGTATTGTTGACATATTAGTTTCAGGTTGTAACTCGCTGATCTGACATTCTATATATTACAAAATACTCACTACAATAAATGCACTTACCCTCTGTCATAGAAAATTATTACAATATTAGTGACTATATCTCCTATGCTGTACTTTTCATCTCTGTGACTTATTTTATAACTGCAGGTTTGTACCTCTTAATTCCTTTATCTGTTTTGCCAATCCTCCACCCCCCTCCCTTCTGGAAATCAGCAATTTTTTCCTCCATTTTTTTTTCCTCCATTTTTATGAGCTTTTTTTTATCTGTATCTTTGTTGCTTTGTTTTTTTAGATTTCAAGTATAAGTAGAATCCTGTGGTGTTTCTCTTTCTCTGACATCTTTCACTAGCATAATACCTTCTAAGTCCATCTCTGTTGTCACAAACAGCAAGATTTCATTATTTTTTTATGGCTAAGAAATATTGTATATACTTATACCACATCTTCATTATCCATTCATCTATCAGTGAACATTTAGGCCTGCTTCCATATTTTGGCTATGGTAAACAGTTCTGCAATAAATACGGGGGTTCCTATATCTTTTTGAATTAGTGCTTTTGTTTTCTTTGGGTAAATATAGAGAAGTGGAATTATTGGATCATATGGTATTTCTATTTTTTTTTTAATTTTATGAGGAACTTCCATCTGTTTTCTATAGTGGTACACCAGTCTGTAGTTTAACCAACAGTGTATGAAGGTTCCCTTTTCTCTACATTCTCACCAACACTTACTTCTTATTTTTTTGCTACTAGCCATTCTGACTGATGTGAGATGATATCTCGTGGTTTTGATTTGTATTTCCCTGATGAGTAATGACGCTAAACGTCTTTTCATGTGTCTGTTGGCCATCTGGATGTCATCTTTGGAAAAATGTCTCTTCGGGTGTCTGCCTATTTATCATCTGATTAAAAAAATTTTTATGTCAGATTTTAGGAGTTCTCTGTATATTTTGAGTATCAACTTTTTATTGGATATATCATTTGCAAATAACTTCTCTCATTTGGTAGGTTGCTTTTTTAGGCAAAATGTTTTTTTAGCTTGATGTAATCATGATAGTTTCTTTTTGTTTTAATTGCCCTTTTCTGGGGAGATATGCAGAAAAATATTACAAAGACTGAAGCCCAAAAGATTTTGCCTATGTTTTCTTTTGAGAGTTTTATCATTTTAGGTCTTATATTTTAGGTCTTTAATCCATTTTGAGTTTCTTATTGTGTATTTGGTATAAGAAAACAGTCCAGTTTCATTCTTTTGCATGTAGCTATTCAGTTTTCCCAACATCATTTATTGAAGAGATGTTTCCCCCCATTGCATATTCTTGCCTCCTTTGTTGTAGATTAATTAACCATATAAGCATGGGTTTATTTCTGGGCTCTCTATTTTGTTCTGTTGATCTCCATGTCTATTTTTATGCCAGTGCCATACTATTTAGATTACATATAGATGTGTAATATATCTTAAAATCTGGGATTATGATAACTCCAGATTTGTTGTTCTTTCTCAAGATTGTTTGGCAATCTAGAGTCTCTGTTGTTCCATGTGAAATCTGTGATTATTTGTTTTAGTTCTGTGAAAAATACTATTAGAATTATGGTAAGAATTGCATTGTATCTGTAGATTACTTTGCATAGTATGGTTATTTAATAATATTCTACCAATCCATGAGCAAAGTATAAATTTCCAGGTATTTGTGTCAACTTCAATTTATTTCATCAATGTCTATGGTTTTCAGAGTACAGGTCTTTTACCTCCTTAGTTAAGTTTATTCCTAGGTATGTTATTCCTTTGATATAATCACAAATGGGATTGTTTTCTTCTCTTTCTCCTAGTTCACTATTGGTGCACAGAAATGTAGCAGATATCTGTATATTGATTTTTGTATCCTGTACCTTTACTGAATTTATTTTTGGTACTCATAATTTTTTTGGATACTAGCCCTTCATCTGATATGTCATTTGTGAATATCTTCTCCCATTCTGTCAGTTGTCTTTGGTTTTGTTGACTCTTTCCTTTGCTGTGCAAAAGTTTTAGAACTTGATGAAGTCTCAGTAGTTCATTTTTGCCCTTGTTCCTTTGCCTTTGATGATGTCACTAGGAAGAAGTTGCTGCAGCTAAGGTTGAAGAGGTTGCTGCCAGTGTTCTCTTCAAGGATTTTGATGGATTCCTATCTCATATTGAGGTCTTTCATCCACTCTGAGTCTATTTTTGTGTGTGGTGTAAGGAAATGGTCCAGTTTCATTCTTCTGCATGTGGCTGTTCAGTTTTCCCAACACCATTTGTTGAAAAGACTGTCTTTTTTCCACTGAACATTCTTTCCTGCTTTGTCACAGATTAGTTGACCATAGAGTTGAGAGTCTATTTCTGGGCTCTTTATTCTGTTCCACTGATCTGTGTGTCTGTTTTTGTGCTAGTACCATACTGTCCTGATGATAACAGCTTCCTAATAGAGCTTGAAGTCTGGAATTGTGACACCACCAACTTTGGTCTTCTTTTTCAACATTCTTCTGGCTATTCAGGGTCTTTCTTTTTCCATATAAATTTTAGGATTATTTGTTCCATTTCTTTGAAAAAAGTTGATGGTATTTTGATAGGGATTACATTAAATATGTAGATTGCTCTAGGTAGCCTAGACATTTTCACAATATTTGTTCTTCCAGTCCATGAGCATGGAACATTTTCCATTTCTTTGTGCCTTCCTCAATTTCTTTCATGAGTACTTTTTAGTTTTCTTAGTACAGATTCTTTGCCTCTTTGGTTAGGTTTATTCCTAGGTATCTTATGGTTTTGAGTGCAATTATAAATGGGATTGACACCTTAATTTCTCTTTCTTCTATCTTGCTGTTGGTGTGTAGAAATGCAACTGATTTCTGTGCATTGATTTTATATCCTGACACTACTGAATTCCTGTACAAGTTCTAGCAGTTTTGGAGTAGAGTCCTTTGGGTTTTCCAAATAAAGTATCATATCATTTGCAAAGAGTGAGAGTTTGACTTCTTCTTTGCTGCTCTGGATGCCTTTTATGTCTTTTTTGTTGCCTGATAGCCGAGGCTAGGAGTCCTAGTACTATGTTGAATATCAGTGATGATAGTGGACATCCCTGCCATGTTCCTGATCTGAGGAGAAAAGCTGTCAGTTTTTCCTTATTGAGAATGATATTGTTGTGGGTTTTTCATAGATGGCTTTGATGATATTGAGGTATGTACACTCTATCCCTGCACTTTGAAGAGTTTTGATCAAGAAAGGATGCTGTGCTTTGTCAAATGCTTTTTCAGCATCTATTGAAAATATCATATGGTTCTTACTCTTTCTTTTATTAAATGTATTATATCATATTGATTGATTTGTGGATGTTGAGCCAGGATGTTGCAGCCCAGGAATAAATTGCCCTTGGTCGTGGTGAATAATCCTCTTAATATACTGTTGGGTCCTATTGCTTTGTATTTTGGTGAGAATTTTCACATCTGTGTTCGTCAGGGATATTGGTCTATAATTCTCCTTTTTGATGGGGTCTTTGTCTGGTTTTGGGATCAAGGTAATGCTAGCCTCATAAAAGGAGTTTGGAAGTTTTCCTTCCATTTCTATTTTTTGGAACAGTTTCAGGAGAATAGGAATTAGTTCTTCTTTAAATGTTTGGTAGAATTCCCCTGGGAAGCCATCTGGCCCTGGGCTCTTATTTGTTGGGAGATTGTTGATGACTGCTTCAATTTCCTTACTGTCTATGGGTCTGTTCAGGTTTTCTATTTCTTCCTGGTTCAGATTTGGGAGTTTATATGGCCCTAGGAATGCATCAATTTCCAGATTGTCAAATTTGCTCATATATAGTTGCTCATATTATGTTCTTATAATTGTTTGTATTTCTTTGGTGTTGGTTGTGATCTCTCCTCTTTCATTCATGATTTTATTTATTTGGGTCCTTTCTCTTTTCTTTTTGATAAGTCTGGCCAGGGGTTTATCAATCTTATTAATTCTTTCAAGGAACCATCTCCTAGTTTCATAGATTTGTTCTACTTTTTTTGGTTTCTGTTTCATTGATTTCTGGTCTGATCTTTATTATTTCTCTTCTCCTGCAGGGTTTAGGCTTTCTTTGCTGTTCTTTCTCCAGCTCCTTTAGGTGTAGGTTTAGGTTGTGTACTTGAGACCTTTCTTGTTTCTTGAGAAAGACTTGTATCGCTATATATTTTCCTCTTAGGACTGCCTTTGCTGTGTCCCACAGATTTTGAAGAGTTGAGTTTTCATTATCATTTGTTTTGCTGAATTTTTCCAATTCTCCTTTAATTTCCTGGTTGACCCATGCATTCTTTAGATTGGTGCTCTTTAGCCTTTAGTATTTGAGTTCTTTCCAACTTTCCTCTTGTGATTGAGTTCTAGCTTCAGAGCATTGTGGTCTGAAAATATGCAGGAACGATCCCAGTCTTTTGGTACTGGTTGAGACCTGATTTGTCAGCCTGGATGTGATGTGATCTATTCTGGAGAATGTTCCATGTGCGCTAGAGAAGAATGTGTATTCTGTTGCTTTGGGATGGAATGTTCTGAATACCTCTGTGACGTCCATTTGGTCCAGTGTGTCATTTAAGGCCTTTATTTCCTTGTTGATCTTTTGCTTGGATGATCTATCCATTTCAGTGAGGGGAGTGTTAAATTCCCCTACTATTATTGTATTAATGTTGATGTGTTTCTGTGATTTTGTTATTAGTTGGTTTATATAGTTGGCTGCTCCCATATTAGGGGCAGAGATATTTAAAATTGTTAGATCTTCTTGTTGGATAGACCTATTAAATATGATACAGTGTCCTTCCTCATCTCTTATTATAGTCTTTGGCTTAAAATCTAATTGATCTGATATAAGGATTGCCACCCCAGCTTTCTTTTGATGTCCATTAGCATAGTAAATTGTTTTCCACCCCCTCAATTGAAATCTGGAGGTGTCTTTGGGTCTAAAATGAGTTTCTTGTAGATAGCATATTGATGGATCTTATTTTTTATCCATTCTGATACCCTGGGTTTTTTGATTAGGGAATTTAGCCCATTCACATTCAGGGTAACTATTGAAAGGTATGAATTTAGTGCTATTGTATTGCCTGTAAGGTGCCTGTTACTGTATATTGTCTCTGTTTCTTTCTGGTCTACTAATTTTAGGCTTTTTCTTTGCTTAGAGGACCCCTTTCAGTATTTCCTGTAGGGCTGGTTTGGTGTTTGCAAATTCTTTTAGTTTTTGTTTGTCTTGGAAGCTTTTTATCTCTCCTTCTATTTTCAATGACAGCCTAGCTGAATATAGTATTCTTGGCTCCATATTTTTCTTGTTCAGTGCTCTGAATATATCATGCCAGTCCTTTCTGGCCTGCCAAGTCTCTGTGGATAAGTCTGCTGCCAATCTAATATTTCTACCATTGTATGTTACAGACTTTTTGTCCTGAGCTGCTTTTAGGATTTTCTCTTTGTCACTAAGACTTATAAGTTTTTGTCTTAGATGATGGGGTGTGGACCTATTTTTATTGATTTTGAGGGGGATTTTTCTGTCCCTCCTGGATTTTGATGCTTGTTTCCTTTGCCATATTAGGGAATTTCTGTACTATAATTTGCTCCAATATACCTTCTGCCCCTCTCTATCTTTCTTCTTCTTCTGGGATCCCAATTATTCTAATAGTTTCTTCTTATGGTATTACTTATCTCTCAAATTCTCTCCTCATGTTCCAGTAGTTGTTTGCCTCTCTTTTGTTCAGCTTCTTTAGTCTCCATAATTCATCTTCTATATCACTAATTCTCTCTTCTGCCTCATTTGTCCTAGCAGTAAGAGCCTCCATTTTTGATTGCATGACATTAGTAGGTTTTTTTTTTTTAATTTCAATTTGGTTATATTTTAATTCTTTTATTTCTCCAGAAAAGGATTTTATTTCTCCAGAAAGGGTTTCTCTTATATCTTCCATGCCTTTTTTGAGCCCAGCTATCACCTTGAGAATCATCATTCTGAACTCTAGTTCTGACATATTACCAATGTCCATATTGATTAGGTCCCTAGCCATTGGTACTGCCTCTTTTTCTCACAAGGTGAGTTTTTCCACCTTGTTGTTTTCTCACAAGGTGAGTTTTTCCACTTTGTTTTTTTCCAGAAAAGAATATATGAATGAGAGAATAAAATACTAAAAGAGTGGCAAAGACTCCAGGAAAAATGTACTCTAACCAAATCAGAAAAGACCCAAAACTGGGTGGACAAGAAAGGGAGGAAAAGAAATTAAAAAAAAAAATACACACACACACACACACACACACACACACACACACACATATACATATACATACGTATATGTATATAATTAGACTAGTGAATAGAACAGAGACACCCACTTGATTTGGGGTGTATTTTTTTTATTATTAATTTCTTTTCAGCGTAACAGAATTCATTGTTTATGCAACACGCCCAGTGCTCCATGCCATACGTGCCCTCCATAATACCCACCACCTGGCTCCTCCAACCTCCCAACCCCTGCCCCTTCAAAACCCTCAGATTGTTTTTCAGAGTCCATAGTCTCTCATGGTTCATCTCCCCTTCCAGTTTCCCTCATCTCCCTTCTCCTCTCCACCTTCCTCCTTGTTATTTGTTATGCTCCACAAATAAGTGAAACCATATGATAATTGACTCTCTCTGCTTGACTTGTTTCACTCAGCATAATCTCTTCCAGTCCCGTCCATGTTGCTACAAAAGTTGGGTATTCATCCTTTCTGATGGAGGCATAATACTCCATAGTGTATATGGATCACATCTTCCTTATCCATTTGTCCGTTGAAGGGCATCTTGGTTCTCTCCACAGTTTGGCGACCGTGGCCATTGCTGCTATAAACATTGGGGTACAGATGGCCCTTCTTTTCACTACATCTGTATCTTTGGGGTAAATACCCAGTAGTGCAATTGCAGGGTCATAGGGAAGCTCTATTTTTAGTTGTTTTTTTTTTTTTAAAGATTTTATTTATTTATTTGAGAGAGAGACAGTAAGAGAGAGCATGAGCTAGGAGAAGGTCAGAGAGAGAAGCAGACTCCCCGTGGAGCCGGGAGCCCGATGCGGGACTCGATCCCGGGACTCCAGGATCATGACCTGAGCCGAAGGCAGTCGTCCAACCAACTGAGCCACCCAGGCGTCCCTCTATTTTTAGTTTTTTAAGGAATCTCCATACTGTTCTCCAAAGTGGCTGCACCAACTTGCATTCCTACCAGCAGCAGAAGGGTTCACCTTTCTCCACATCCTCTCTAACACTTGTTGTTTACTGTCCTGTTGATTTTGGCCATTCTAACTGATGTAAGGTGGTATCTCAATGTGGTTTTAATTTGAATCTCCCTGATGGCTAGTGATGATGAACATTTTTTCATGTGTCTGATAGCCATTTGTAGGTCTTCTTTGGAGAAGTGTCTGTTCGTGTCTTTTGCTCATTTTTTGACATGGTTATCTGTTTTGTATGTGTTGAGTTTTGATCTCTTAGAAGATACTACCTCCCCCAATTTTTTTTTCCTAAAGATTTTGTTTATTTATTTGACAGAGAGAGATCACAAGTAGGCAGAGAGGCAGGCAGAGAGTGAGGGAAGCAGGCCCCCCGTCGACCAGAGAGCCCGATGCGGGGCTCGATCCTAGGACCCCGGGATCACGACCTGAGCTGAAAGCAGAGGCCCCAACCCACTGAGCCACCCAGGCGCCCCCTACCTCCCAAAATTTTAAAGAAAGAAAAACATATATACAAAAATAAGGGTAAACACAATGAAGGGATGGAATATGACCGTAAAGTTGAAAATTTAAAAAAAATTCTAAAAAAGGAATTGATAAGTTGGTTGGAAAAAGAAAAAGAGGAGAGAATGTGCTCACCTTGAGACTAGAACAAAGTCATATGCTAGATTCAGGGTATATTTTGATCTATTGGAAGAAATTGTATCCCAAATTTTAAAGAAAAAACCCAATATATATACAAAAAATAAGGTTAAATACAATGAAGGGAGAAAATATGACTATAACAATGAAGGTTTAAAAAGTTTTGTTTTTTTTTTAGAAAAGTATTATTAAGATATACTAGTTTAAAAAAGTTAAAAGAGCAACCAAAGAGGAAAAGTAAAAAAAAATAAGAAAAAAATAAAATTTAAAAAGATTTAACTTTGCAAGGTGAAAGGATCTTGGGGGAAAAGCCATGAATTGTACATGTTGCTTTCCCCTAGCTCTGGCGTTCCGCTGTTCTCCTTGATCGGTGAACTTAGTCTTGGCTGGGTGTTCTTGCTGATCTTCTGTGGGAGGGGCCCAATGTGGTGATTCTCAAATGTCTTTTCCCAAGGCAAACATTATACTGCCCTTTGCAAGGGCCAGGCTATCTAATCTGCTTAGGTTCGCTCTCAGTAGCTTTTGTTTCCTTAGTGCTTTCCATACTGCTTTGGAGGACAGGAATGAAAATGGTGGCCTCCCAAACTCTGGCCTAGAGGAGCCGAGAGCTTGGGGCTCCACTCCTCAGTGTGCCCTCAGAGAAAAGCAATCAGTCACTCCTCTTTCCCTGGTCTCCGGCTACGCTCTGTGCTTACCTGGCCAAGCATTTCTATCTCTGGTGCATTGCCCCGTTTGGATTCTCCAAACCCAGCAGACTTCTGCTACATGCTCAGAGGAAAGAGGCAGTCTTTCCAGATCTGCCACTTTTGGGGTCCCTGCTCGAAGAGCAGTGGATAGTGGTTTAAGGTAACCCCGACCTGAAAGCTCGCCCCTCAGCTCTGTCTTTGTAGTCCACTTCCCTGCTCTGATACTTGGGACTCTTCCACACTTAGACACCTCCAATCTTTCTGTGACACCATGGGACCTGAGACCAACTGTCCCCATGAAGGCTCCACCCCGTTTAGCCTCTGGAGTAATGTGCCTCAGTATAGCAGACTCCTAAAAGTTCTGATTTTGTGCTCCGCTGCTCCACTGCTTGCTGGAAGCTGACCCTTCACCCCCATGGTCTATCTTCATGTCATTTCGGATTCACTTCTCATATGTCCTAACTTTCAGAAAGTGGCCAATTTTCTGTTCCTATAATTGCTGCTCTTCTTCTCTTCTATCTCCTGTTGAGTTTGTAGCTGTTCAGAATGGTTTGATAACGATCTAGCTGAACTCCTGGGTCCTGATGTCATTTCTGCCTGCAACTCCTCCACCATTTTGCTTCTCTCTTCTTTATTCACTTTTTTAAAAGATTTTATTTTTGGATGGAATCATGGTATTTGTCTTTTCTTAGTAAGAGTTACTTCACTTAGCATAATACTATCCAGATCCATCCATGTTGTCTCAAATGGTATGATTTCATCCTTCTTATGGCTGTGTAATATTCTGTAGTGTGTGTGTGTGTACACCACATTTTTCTTATGCATTTGTCTATTGACGGACACTTAGGTTGCTTCCATGTCTTGACTATTGTGACTAGTGCCAATAAACACTGGAGTGCATACATCTTTTTGAATTAATGTTTTCATTTTCTCTAGGTAAATACCCAATAGGGGAATTATTGGATCATATGGTTATTTGTATTTTTAATTCTTTGGGGAAATTCCATACTGTTTTCCACAGTGGCTGTACCAATTTATTTTCCTACTAAGAGGGCTTGAGGGTTCCTTTTTCTCCACATTTTCACCAACAGTCATTTCTTGCTTTTTGATTTTAGCCATTCTAACTGGTATGAGGTCATACCTCATTATGGTTTTAATTTGCATTTCCCTGATCATTAGCGATGTCAAGTATCTTTTTTTCTGAATTTTTTAAAATTAGGTTTTTATTTTAATTCTAGTATAGTTAACATAGAGTGAGTGATGATGAGCATTTCTTCATGTGTCTGTTGCTCATATGTATGTTTCATTTGGAAAAATACCTATTCAGATCCTCTGCCAATTTTTTTGTTTTTTGTTTTTTTGGGTTTGTTTGGTGTTGAGTTCTATAAGTTCTTTATATTTTAGATATTAACTCTTTACTGGGTATATTGTGCCCAAACATCATCTTCCAGTCAGTAGGTCATCTTTTTGTTTTTGTCTTTTTTTTGTTTGTTTGGTCGATAGTTCCCTTTGCTGTGCAAAAGCTTTTTATTTTGATGCAATCTTAATAGTTTATCTTTGATTTTTTGTTTCCCTTGCTTCATGAGATGTATTTAGAAAAATGTTGGTATGGCCAATATCAGAGAAATTATGGCCTATGTTTTCTTCTAGGTTTTTTATGATTTTACATCTCACATTAAGATCTTTAATCTATTTTATTGTGGATAGGGTGTAAAGAAGGGGTCCAATTTCATTCTTTTACATGTAGCTGTCAGTTTTCCTAGTAACATTTACTGAATAGTTATCTTTTCCCCATTGTATATTCTTGCTTCCTTTGTCATAGATTAATTGACCACATAATTGTTTATATGGTTTATTTGGGGACCTATTTTTGCACCAGTACCATCTGTTTTGATTGCTATGACTTTGTAATATATCTTGAAATCTGGAATTGTGATACCTTTAGCTTCATTATTCTTTCTCAGAATCACTTTGGTTATTCAGGGTCTTCTGTGGTTCCATACAAATTTTAAGGGTATTTGTTCTAGTTTTGTTAAAAATAATGTTGGTGTTTTGATAGGGATTACACTGAATATGTAGATTGCTTTGGGAAGTATGGACATTTTGACAATATTAATTCTTCCAGTTCATTTCTGTGTGTGTGTGTTCTTGTGTTTTTATGTTTGATCAGGGGTGATTTATGAGAAAACATTTTTAAAATATCAGGACTCTGCCTAGTTATGTGTGATTTCTCTTAATCCATATGGACCAATTTCTCTCTATCATTTATCTATTTATCATCTGTTTATCAGTTTATCTATTTATTGAGGGCAGAAAGACAGAGGGAGAGGGAAAGAGAGAATCTTAAGCATTCTCTTGAGAAAACCTTAACACTCGGCATGGAGCCTGATGTGGGACTTCATCTTACAACCAGTCATGAACCAGTCAGTTCATGACTTGAGCTGAAATCTAGTCAGATGCTTAACTGAGTCATCCAGGTTCCCCTCACATCTATTATTTAAAACTTCATTGAATCAGCTAGCAAATTTGACTGTCATCTCTAAGATTGATATTTCTCTAGCTGAAGTGGTATTTTCACTGCTTCCCTCTATACTAAATCTCTCTTGGTTTTGTGACTGGTGTCTTAGAATATCTTTTTCAATCTGGTAAGCAAGAAAGAGCAATAGAGTGTAACTCAGGAGACAGAATCTCTGTTTTTTTATTCCCACCTTGCCGGATTAATTTGGGAGAGATCCATATATCTTTGGATCTCAAGTTCTTTATATGAATAATGGGATAATAAACCTGATATTTATTCAAGTAATTTAAAGTTATTATGCTTCACTAGACTAATAATTGTGAAAGATGGTTTCATTATTGTGGACTTAAGTGCCATTCCTTCCTAACTTTAATTCTTCTCTATAGTCTATTATTATTATTATTATTGGTATTGTTGTTAATATCATCACTAAAATAATATGTGAGTATTAAAAACAAATCCAGTATTATCAAAAGCCCCGTGATGAAAAGTTCCCACTCCGCTAAACCCCAGATATAATCTAATTAATCTCATTCCCTGGATATAACCAGTTTTAATCACTTTTATTTTTGTATGTTTATATCAGTGTTTCAGTACTATTTTTCTATATCTGTCTTGATGAATTCACTTCATTCATTCTAGTTATATTTTATAATTTTCTCCATATCCCTTTTTCCAAATGCCTCTATTCTCTCTATATCAAACATGAAGAAACTGAGTCTGAAGAAAATAGATATTTTCTTTCATTTCTAACTTCCAGGTATCCTGTCTAGGAACAGCATTGCTCTGAGGCCAAAGGGCAACCTGCTGCTCTCAGTAACTTTGGTTTCCCTGAGGGACTGCTTTCCTTTGGTTGTTTACCCTGTTGTGGGGAAAAAAGGAAAACACACACACACAACATTTTGACAAGTTATATCCTCTAATCACAAGAAAACTGCTGCCCTATTTAATCACAATTTAATGGTTTTTGAGCTCTAGTAAATTTGAATCTTCTTTGACTTAATTTTTTTCCCTTATGTACCTTTACTTAATAATATTAACATGTATAATTACACTTGAACTTTTGCAACTGTCAAAATAAATGAAATGAAACACAAATTTTATTATCTTTCCTGTTGCCTCTGGGTTTGTTTTGCAAACCAATTACAAACTGAGGCATTTCACTTTTTGCTTTTGGGCTGTGGATAAAAATGGCATAAATCAATGCCTCATTCTCACCTGGAATTGCATAGGAAGAGTGTTCCTCAAGAAGAATAGAATTATTAGAGAAGGAAGACATCTCTCATAAGGAGAAATGAAAGCATGCCTTAAATTATATAAGAAAAGATTCAGGGGAAATTAATGATCAGTGTGGAGAAAATAAGATATCCCTGTTTAATAAAGATGACAAAACACAAAGAAATATTTTACCTGGGTGAAGTTAAAAAAAAAAAATGCTGAGACACAGAATTTAACTCACAAGAGGAATGGTTAGTAAAAACAGCACCATCAGATTAAAAGAATAATTTAAGATAAAATATTAATTAAGGGATAAATCAGCTGGTTTAAAATTTGTCCCTTCAGCTACCCACTAAAAAACCATTTTTGTAACAAGGATTTACTTTCTTGAGGCTTTTATAAAGAATGTTGATAGAAAATTACAATGTTATGCACAAGAAGAAGCATATAAGAACAATACTCTTACTGGACTAGTCTTTATTTTCAGTGTGATTTGATATTTGTTACCCAATTTGAATTTCATGACAACTTCATGAAATAGGCAGATATTAGTGTCCATATATTGTAGACAAGTAAAAACTGCTTCATAGACTGAATGACATGTCCATAGTGAATCAGCAGCTAAGTCTGGACTATAATCCATTTTTTTAAAAAAGAAATTTCTAATCTTTATTCTATTTTTACAAGAAATAAGCTCTAGGTAAAGCTAGGAAAACATAGCATTTTTTTTCACTTATCATCCTTTATCTTTCTTAAAATTGAAATTTCATTTCTCCAAGAATTTTTTTTTAAAGATTTTATTTATTTATTGACAGAGAGACAGTGACAGAGAGCATGAGAGAGAAGGTCAGAGGGAGAAGCAGACTCCCCACTGAGCAGGGAGCCTGATGCAGGACTTGATCCTGGGATTCTGGGATCATGACCTTAGCCGAATGCAGTCGCTTAACCAACTGAGCCACCCAGGTGCCCCTCTCCAAGAAGTTCTTTATAAATTCTCTTATTTTATCATTATATCTCCTGTAACTGATAAGATTCCGAGTCACCTTATTTTCCTGTGTTGCTTATTTAGTTTTGTCTTTTCCTGTTCTTTCTTCTCTGTAGGTTGTAAGCACTACTTAAGCAGAAATGGGGAAGGCAATGTAACTTGGGTGTTTAGAGCTTGGGTATATAATTAAGTCAGATCTAGAATCAAATCCCATTCTGGCACTTCACATTGTTGACTTTCAATAACTTATATAAACACTGAGCTTCATGTTCCTATAAAATAATACCTACATATAATTGGCATTAGATTTTTAAAACTACCCATCCATTACCCATTTCTTTCTTTTTTTTTTTTAAAGATTTTATTTATGTATTGAACAGACAGAGATCACAAGTAGGCAGAGAGGCAGGCAGAGAGAGAGGAAGGGGGAAGCAGGCTCTCTGCTCAGCAGAGATGCAGAGCTCGATCCCAGGACCCTGAGATCATGACCTGAGCAGAAGAAAGAGGCTTTAACCCACTGAGCCACCCAGGCGCCTCCATTACTCATGTCTGATGGGGCTGCCAATCATGGGACTTCGCTCTATGGCCTTTAAGGTTAAATATGTGACTTGAACTGGCCAATAACAGACCTTCACTCTCTTGGTTATGGTAATTGGTTAATAGATAGATACACGACCCAATCAATGTCAATCAAGACACCATCTTGAAACTTGCTTGAAAATGCAAGGGTAATTCTCCTTGATAGCTATAAATATTCACTTTCTCTGCCATGTGGAGGAATCCATTCTTAGCATGAGAGAATAGGTCAAAACATAAAGAAAAGTGGGTAAAGAAAAAGAGTAGACACTATATAATGCCTTATCCATTTTCACCCACTCTTCATTGCCTTGGAATGCTAAAATCTCTGAGTTACCTTTGTTAGGATCTTATTCCACTTAATTTAGTTGAATTCAGCTTTTGTTTGCACTTGAAGAATGCTGACTAAAGTATTCTGTTGTAAAGTTGAAGCGGAAATTGAATGAAGTGGCATGTAAAGTGCTATCCATAATGCCTGGCACGTGGTAGGCATGCAGTTGATGTTAGCTAAAAAGATAATTATAAAATTACTCATAACAGTGATACTTTTTTTTGTTTGTTTTCATTTTTTAAAAACTCTGAGGATAGCATCCTGTATGTAGGAGGTTCTCACTCCATGATTGCATGACTTGCTTCCCATTCTTTGTGCAATGAGAGAAATACAATGAAGAAATAAGTTATAATGGAACTTGGGATCACTTGTAGAAAATGTCTTTTTATGTTTTGTCAAATATAACTATCTCTGATTACTTTAATTCATTCTTATGATAAGCAATTTAGTATATCAGTGTCACAGGACACTATATTACTGCTTTCATATATGAGTAATGAACATTTGGAACTTGAAATAAATAATATTTAAAATAATCCTAAAAATAAAGTAGTACTTATGTACAGAATTTTATTAGATTTATAGATAACAGAATCTTCATTCAGAAACTATAAAACTCTGATAAGAAAGCGGATCTAAAAAAATGGAGAGATATCTGTGTTCAGTGTTAAGATGTTAGTTCCAAATTTCATCCTGGAGTTCACATAATGGCAATAAAAATTTCAGCATTCTATTTTGTAAATAAAAGCAAACTAACTCTAATGTTTATAGGAAAGACAAAAGACTTAAAATAGTCAACACAATACTAGAAAATAAAATTGAGGACACTACCCAATTTCATGATTAATTTTAAAGTGATAGAAATGGGGGGAAAAGGATATTAGGTGAAAAATAGACACATAATCAATGGGACAGAATAGAAAACTCCCAAATAGGGCCACAGATATAGTTCACTGATCTTTGACAGTAAGACAAAGACAATTTCATAAAGAAAAGAACCAGGTTTCTTTACAGAAATGTGTGATTCTAGGTTGTGTCCAGAAAGATGCAGGATAAGGCTGGATAAGGATAAGGCACTCTTACAGTGCCAGAAAATAATACAATCAAAAAGAATAACAAAGAGGCGCCTGGGTGGCTCAGTTGGTTGAGCGACTGCCTTTGGCTCAGGTCATGATCCCAGAGTTCCAGGATCGAGTCCCGCATCGGGCTCCCAGCTCCTTGGGGAGTCTGCTTCTCCCTCTGACCTTCTCCTCTCTCATGCTCTCTCTCACTCATTCTCTCTCAAATAAATAAATAAAATCTTTAAAAAAAAAAAAAAAGAATAACAAAGGATGAGAATATGTCAAAAGAACATAGAGCCAAATGTGAAAGAACTTCCAGAGTGCAAAGTTGGAACAATTTGCATAATACAGCTGTATGGCTTATAACCCAAAATATGAAGTAAATATTCATGATTCCATAATAAAAGAATGGAAAGAAATTAATGGAAAATTGAAGGACAATATACAAATTTCCTGTGCTAATTAATTCCAAATTATTTATGTAGATACTCTACCCTGAAGGGAGTGAAGAATTCCTCCCAATTTCATAATTGTAAGCTATGTATAGTGACTTTTTAAAGAGTATGATATGGAAAAGTGAGGGGAAAAGTGTAAACTTACAGTGGAGAAATCTGACCAACACTACCTTGGCCAAGTAGTCAAGGTCAATATCAACGGTGATCATTTGTGTGGATAGTGTATGTACCCTCAGTATGATGCAATGAATATGACAGGTTACCACGGTGGTCTGCCCCTCAGAAAACCCCAGTCTAATCATGAGAAATAGGTAAAACAATACCAATAGAGGGACATTCAATAAAATACCTTATCAGTACTGTTCAAAATTATCAAGGCTTGTAAGAAACTGCCACAGCAAGAGGATCCTAAGGACACATAAAAACTAAATGTAATGGTAAACTAATGGTAACAACTAAATGTAAATAGTGTCTTGATTGGGATTCTGGAATAGTAAAAGGATATTAGATAAACACTAAGGAAATCTTAATAAAACATGAGCTTTGGTTAAGAATGTATTAATATTAGTTTATTAATTGTGACACATGGATCAAACTAACATAAAATGTTAATGATAGGTATAATTGGATATGGGATATTTGGAAACTCCCTGTAATATCATTACATGTTGTTTTTTGTTGTTTGTTGTTTTGTTTTAGTAAATCTAAAACTATTCTGAAAAGGAAAATCTGTTTTATTTTTTTAACTTTTTAATTTTTTATTAACATATAATATATTGTTTGTTTTAGGGATACAGGTCTGTGATTCATCAGTCTTATACAATTCATAGCACTCACCACAGCACATACCTTTCCGAATGTTCATCTCACATCCACCCCATCCCTCCCACCCCCTTCCCCTCCATCAACCCTTAGTTTGTTTCCTGAGATTAAGAGTCTCTTATGGTTTGTCTCCCTCTCTGGTTTTGTCTTGTTTCATTTTTCCTTCTCTTCCCCTATGATCCTTTGCTTTGTTTCTCAAATTCCACATATTAGCAAGATCATATGATAATTATCTTTCTCTGATTGACTTATTTTGCCTAGCATAATACCCTCTAGTTCCATCCATATTGTTGCAAATGGCAAGATTTCATTTTTTGATGGCTGCATAGTATTCCACTATGTGTGTGTGTGTGTATGTGTTTATATATGCGTGTATATATATGTGTATATATGCATATATATATATGTGTGTGTGTGTGTGTGTGTAGGTATATCACATCTTTATCCATTCATCTGTTGATGGACATCTAGACTCTTTCTGTAGTTGGGCTATTTATGGACATTGCTGCTATAAACATAGGGGTTCATGTGCCCCTTCAGATCACTACATTTGTATCTTTGGGGTAAAAGCAAGGGAAGCAAGGGCAAAAATGAACTCTTGGGACTTCAGTAAAATCTATTTTGAAAAAAACTAACTTCTAAAACGTAAAGCAGTCATAAGATTTGAATGGTCAATTTACCAAAGAAAATATACAAATGATAAGCATATGAATAGATGCTGAACATCATCAGTCTTTAGGAAGTTTGAATTAAAACCACTGACATACCATTACATACTCATAACTAAAAAGACAAGCAAAGTCCAGTGTTGCCTGAGATGTAGAACAGCTGAAGCTCTCATAGGCTGCTTGTGGCATCGCACAGTAGAAGTGCCACTTTGAAAAAGCACTCACAGGGGCACCTGGGTGGCTCAGTGGGTTAAGCCTCTGCCTTCGGCTCAGGTCATGATCTCGGGGTCCTGGGATCGAGTCCCACATCTGGCTCTGTGCCCGGCAGGGAGCCTGCTTCCTCCTCTCTCTCTCTCTCTCTCTGCCTGCCTCTCTGCCTACTTGTGATCTCTCTCTCTAAAAAAAAAAAAAGAAAAAAAAAAAAGCACTCATAGTTTTTTAAATGTAAAATACCCCTAACTAGAACCAGAATCACATTCCTACCTTTTTACATAAGAGAAATGGCAAAAGATTCACACAAATGCTCATAGGGTTTTCAAAGCAAATTTATCCATAATATCAAAAATTGGAAATAATCCAAAAGCTCATCAACTGATAAGTAAGAAATCAGTGGGATACTGATACTGTAAAAGCTTACTTGACACATAAAAAATAATGTAACAAGATGGATGAATTTCAAAAGAATTTTGTTGAGCATAAAGAGCCTGGCACTAAAGATTAAATACTGTACAATTTTATTTATCCAAAATTAAAAAAAAATAGCACAAGTTTAGTAACAGAAATCAGATGAGTGATTGCCAGGGATTGGGATTGGAAGGAAGAGATTAAATGCAAAAGGACATATGGGAATTTTTTGGATTGATAAAAATAGTGGGAAAATCGAGGAAAGAACAGATAAGACAAAAAGAAAACAAAGAGCAAAATTGTGGCTTTAGATTCAGCCATAACAATGATAACATTAGATGTAAGCATTCCAAAAACCCCAATCTAAATGTCAGGTTGTATTAAAAATCATGACTCAATTTTATTGCCTCAAGTAACCCACTTTACCACTTTTTTTTTTTTAAGATTTTATTTATTTATTTGAGAAAGAGAATGAGAGAGAGAGAACATGAGAGGGGAGAAGTCAGAGGGAGAAACAGCCTCCCCCCGAGCAAGGAGCCCCTGAAACTCTATCCTGGGACTCCAGGATCATGACCTGAGCCAAAAGTGGTTGGTTAACCAACTAGCCACCCAGGTGCCCGCCCACAAGTACTCACTTTAAATATGAAAATATAAATAGCTTAAAAGTAGATGGGAAATAATATACCATGCTAACACTAATCAGAAAAAAAATCTGTAGTGTCTGTACCAGTGGACATTCAAATTCAGGAAGCACATAACTCCCATAACTTCCATTCAAATTCAGGAAGCTCATAACTCCCCAAATAATCATCTCCTCTTAAAGAGATCTCTGTTAAGACATAACAAAACTGTATAAAATCAAAGACAGTTTTTAAAATTACAAAAATAAAAGGAAATCATATATAAAGGAACCACTACAAGGCTATCCGTGGATTTCTCTGCATAAAGCTTGCAGGCAAAGGGAGCATGGGGCAATATATCAAAGTGCTTTAAAAGGAAACCATCAAGAAAACAAAGAGGCAACCCACGGAATGGGAGAAGATATTTGCAAATGACAGTACAGACAAAAGATTGATATCCAGGATCTATAAAGAACTCCTCAAACTCAACACACACAAAACAGATAATCATATCAAAAAATGGGCAGAAGATATGAACAGACACTTCTCCAAAGAAGACATACAAATGGCTATCAGACACATGAAAAAATGTTCATCATCACTAGCCATCAGGAAGATTCAAATTAAAACCACATTGAGATATCACCTTATACCAGTTAGAATGGCCAAAATTAGCAAGACAGGAAACAACATGTGTTGGAGGGGCTGTGGAGAAAGGGGAACCCTCTTACACTGTTGGTGGGAATGCAAGTTGGTGCAGCCTCTTTGGAGAACAGTGTGGAGATTCCTCAAGAAATTAAAAATAGAATTTCCCTGTGACCCTGCAATTGCACTACTGGGTATTTACCCCAAAGATACAGATGTAGTGAAAAGAAGGGCCATCTGTACCCCAATGTTTATAGCAGCAATGGCCACGGTTGCCAAACTGTGGAAAGAACCAAGATGCCCTTCAACGGACAAATGGATAAGGAAGATGTGGTCCATATACACTATGGAGTATTATGCCTCGATCAGAAAGGATGAATACCCAACTTTTGTAACAACATGGAAGGGACTGGAAGAGATTATGCTGAGTGAAATAAGTCAAGCAGAGAGAATCAATTATCATATGGTTTCACTTATTTGTGGAGCATAACAAATAGCATGGAGGACATGGGGAATTAGGAGAAGGGAGTTGGGGGAAATTGGAAGGGGAGGTGAACAATGAGAGACTATGGACTCTGAAAAACAATCTGAAGGGTTTGAAGAGGTGGGGGGGTGGGAGGTTGGGGGAACCAGGTGGTGGGTATTAGAGAGGGCACAGATTGCATGGAGCACTGGGTGTGGTACAAAAACAATGAATACTGTTATACTGAAAAGAAATTTAAAAAATGATTAAAAAAAATCAGTACACCAAGAACACTCAGCAAAGTTATTCTTCAAAATGAAGGTAAGAGAAAGACTTTTCCAAGCAAAAGCTGAGGGAGTTTATCACTATTTGCTTTGCATTACAAGAAATGCTAAAGGTGGTTCTTTACGTTGAAACAAAACCCTAGCAACAAGGAAAAATAAAGTACAAAATTCACTATAAAAATTGGGGGAAATTGGAGTGGGAGACAAACCATGAGATACTGTGGACTCTGAGAAACAAACTGAGGGTTTTGGAGGGGGGGTGCAGAGTGGGGTAAGCCTGGTGGTGGGTATTAAGGAGGGCACGTATTGCATGGAGCACTGGGTGTGGTGCATAAACAATGAATTTTGGAACACTGAAAGATAATTAAATAAAAAATAGAATATAGCCAAATTCAGAATACTTTAATATTGTAATGATGGTATGTAAATCACTTTTAATTCTGGTATAAAAGTTAAAGGACAAAAGCGTTAAAAATAACTATAGGTGCATCAGTGTGTTAATGGATACACTATATATAAAAGATATAAATTGTGACATCAGTAACAAAATGCACTGAGAGGAGAAGTTAAAGTGCAGAATTTTTGTATGTGGTTAAAGTTCATTTGTAACCAGCTTAAATTATATCCATAAGAGGTTTTACATAAGACTCATGGTAAACACTAATAAAAAATATGTAGCAAAATATAAAGACAAAGGGACTGAAGATTACCACTACCAAAACATCTAATTACAAAGGAAGTCAGCAAGAGAGGGAGAAGAGAAAAAATAACTATAAAACAAGTCAGAAAAAAGTAAAATGGCAATAAATCCTTACTTATCAGTAATTACCTAAAGTGTAAATGGATTACTTCTCAAATCAAAAGAAATAGAGAGGCTCAACGGATTAAAAAAAAAAGTAACCAAAGAACTATATACTACCTACAAGACTGTCACTTTGGGGCACAGATAGGCTGAAAGTGAAGAGATGGAAAAGAATTACTCCATACTAATGGTAACCAAAAGAGAGCAAAAGTGGCTATATTTAAATCTGACAAAATAAATGTTCAAAAACTGTTCAGAGACAAAGAAGGTCATTATAAAATAATAAAGGGTCAATTCATCAAGAGGATATAAAATTGTAAATACACATATATCCAATATTGCAACACACAAATATATAATGCAAACATTAACAGAAATAAAGGGAGAAGTAGTCAGCAATACAATAACAGTAGGGGATTTCTTTTTTTTTTTTTTAAGATTTTATTTATATATTTGACAGACAGAAATCCCAAGTAGGCAGAGAGGCAGGCACAGAGAGAGGGGGAAGCAGGCTCCCTGCCGAGCAGAGAGCCCGATGCGGGGCTCGATCCCAGAATCCTGGGATCATGATCTGAGCCGAAGGCAGAGGCTTTAACCCACTGAGCCACCCAGGCACCCCAACAGTAGGGGATTTCAATACCTTATTTTCTATGTTGTAAACATCATCCAGACAGAAAAGCAATAAGGAAACAGTGAATTTGAACAAAATTATAGACCAAATGAACCTAATACTCAGCTTGTATCCAGGTTTTTAATGTAAATACTTTGTGTTCCCAACAGTGGAGTTTCTGGTACTCCTATGCAGTATTACTCAGCTTTTGTTGTTGTTGTTGTTTTGTTTTGTTTGGTAAAAAGAGAATCAACCCACTATTCAATTATGAGGAAGGCTTTAGGCACAGAGGACCTCCAGGAGTTGCTGCGTGGGACAAACCCGGCACTCCTCTGGGCATTAGATCTGTGTTGAGATCCATTTTGGTTGTTGGTTTTTAACCTGAACTCATTGCATCTTTGAGATAGTTTATAAGATAAATAGGACACTTGAACACACAGAAGGAAGAAAAGTGCCTAGTGTAGGTTTTGCAGTAGTGGCCTGAGTCTGGTCCACCAGTGGTCCGTTTCCCCTCAGGAACTTGAGAGCTGGTGCAAACAGCTGCAGTCCATTCTGTGTGGTCACAACAGTGTCTCTGTGATTCACTCTGTCTTGGGTCATTCTACATCCCTAGCATTTGTGCTTCTACTTCTGCCTACACAGGTGCTGGGCTGTGGGCTGTGGCCACTATTCATGGACCCCTCAGAGGGTCCTGGCCTTCCCTTGAGTCAGCGTGGTCACTTTGGTTTGCACTGGGCTGTCTGGGGTCTCACCAGCCGCAGGGTGGGCGGGCAGTCATCCTGGAACCTGAGTCTCTGGAGCCCTAGGAGCCCCGGTCTACATGTGCTCTCACTCCCTCAGTCTTCAAGGGTCAGATTCGCCAACAAAATGATGACCTCTACTTTTTTTTTTTTTTTTTTTGTATTTTGATAAACATTGAATAAGCTGGAATTACTAAACTTTATCTTGGGGAAATCTTCAAGACTGGTTTGTATGGTGTGGTGGGATCTCTTACTACTTTCAGTACACAATTAGTAATCATCTGGTTTGTATAGTTGTTTTCCATTTTCATTTCAACAAACAAGCACTGTAATTAAAGCTACTAGAATAGTTTCTTAACTATTAAAAGTCAAATCACATGACCATCTCAAGAGATGAAAAAAAATTAGCAAAATTTAATGCCCTTGTATCGTAAAAGTGTTTGACAAGTTAGGTTTGGAAGGAATGTACCTCAACATAATAGAGGCCATATGTGAAAATCTCACAACTAATATATTCAGTGATGAAAAGCTGAAAGTTTTCCCTATCAGATCTGGAATAAAACAAGGATGCCCCCTGTTAACCTCCTGTATTAAATGTAGGAAATGTTACCCAGAACAGGTAGGGAAGGAAAAAAAAAAAACCCACCCAAATTGTGAAGAAAGAAGTAAAATTGTCTGTTTTTAGATGATACAATCTACATAGAAAACTCTAAAGACTCCACAAAAGAACCCATTAGAGCTAGGAAATTCAGTGACGTTCGAGGATACAAAATTAACATATAGAAACCAATTGCATTTCTATACATTATCAATGAACTATGAAAAATTAAGAAAATAATCCTATTTACAATAGCATCAAATATAAATACTTAACAAATTTAACCAAGGAGATGAGATATCTACATAATGAAAAGTATAAAACATTGAGGAAAGAAATTGAAGAAGACATATGAATGGAAAGATATTCTGTGTTCATGGATTGGACGAACTTTTTTTTAAAAAGTCCTTTCTAGGGAGGGGGGTAGGGAGAGGGTGGTGGGGTTATGGACATTGGAGAGGGTATGTGATATGGTGAGTGCTGTGAAGTGTGTAAACCTGGCGATTCACAGACCTGTACCCATTGGGCTAATAATACATTATATGCTTGTAAAAAAATTAAAAAATTTTAAAAAGTCCTTTCTACATAAAACTATCTAGAGTCAAAACAATTTCTATGAAAATTCTAATGGCAATTTCCACACTTACAGAAAAAAAAAAACACCATGAATTACAAAATAACCCAAATGGATAATCTTAAGAAAGAAAAACATAGCAGAAGACATCACACTTCCTGATATCAAACTATATTATAAAGCTATACTAATAAAAACCATATGGTATTGGTATAGAAACAGGCACATAGATCAATAGAACAGAATAGAGAACTCCTAAATAAACCCATGCATATATGACCAATTAATCCTCAACAAAGGAGCCAAGAATATACACGGTGGGAAAAATTGGTCTCTTCAATAAATGGTGTTGTGAAAACTAGATATCCATCTTCCAAATTCAAAGAAATGAAACTGGAACTAATGTTGCATACATACAATCACCTCAAGATGTACTGAAGATTTAAATGTAAGACCTGAAACTATAAAACTTTTTGAAGAAAACTTAGGGCGTGAACATACCGACATTGGTCTAAGCAATATATATATATATATTTTTAAGATTTTATTTCTTTGACAGAAAGAGGGAGAGCGGCAGACAGAGGGAAAGGGAAAGGCAAGCTTCTCAGTGAGTACAGCGCCCAATGTGGGGCTCGATTCCAGGACCCTGGGATCATGATCTGAACTGAAGGCAGATGCTTAACTGACTGAACCACCCAGGTGCCCCTAAGCAATAATTTTTAAATTTGCAACCCAAAACAAAGGCAGCAAAACCAAAACTAAGTGGGGCCATATCAGACTAAAAATCTTCCATGCATCAGAAGAAACCATCAACAAAATAAAGAAACTTATGGAATTGGAAAATATTTGTAAACCATGTATCTGATAAAGTGTTAATATTGAAAATATTTAAAGAACTTATAAAGCTCAATAACCAACAACCAAAAAATGCAACTGAAAAATGGGTGAAGTATCTGAATAGACATTTCTTAAGACCTACGAATGGCCAGCAGCTACATGAAATGATGCTCAGCATCACTAATCATCAAGAGAATGCAAATTAGAATTGCAAATAAGATATCTCATACCTGCTGGGATAGTGTTATCAAAATGTCTGGAGATAACAAATGTTGGTAAGGATGTGGAGGAAAGGGAACCCTACTATACAGTTGGTGGAGATGTAAATTGGTACAAAGGTTATGGAAAACATCATTGGGGTTCCTCAAAAAATTAAAATAGAATTACTGTATGATTCAGCAATACTACTTCTGGATATATATTCAAAGAAAGTCAAGATCTCAAAGTGATATATGCACTCATGTTTATTGCAGTATTGTTTACAAGAGCGAGAGTACAGAAACAATCTAAGTGTCCATCAGTGTATGAATGGATAAATGTAAACACACACACATCAGGTATATTTATCTGTAATAAAGAAGGAAGTCTTGCCACTTGTGATGATATGGATGAATCTAGAGGACATTGTGCTAAGTAAAATAGGAAAGAAAAAGACAAATACTGTATCTTTTGTATGTGTAATCTTAAAAGTCTCACAGCAGAGTAGATTGGTTTAGCAGGGGTTTGGGAGGATGGTAGGTGGAGGAAATGAAAAGGTGTTCAAAAGGCACAAAGTTGCAATTTATACAGGATGGATAACTCCAGAGATCCAACATACTGCCATGGTGACTATACTTAATACTGTATTGAACACTGGAAATATGCTAAGAAACTGTATTTCATGTACACCCCCACTGAAAATGATATCTATTTGAGAAGATAATGTTAATTAGCTTGACTACCTTAATTTGATATCCATATACACAGTGAAATAATTAACATGTTATACAAGTTAAGTATATGCAATTTTTGTTACAATATATAAATACAGCAAAATTTTTAAAGGTGGAGATGTGGATGGAAAATAAACATGTAAAGATATATTTGAAAATATTAGCCATTAGGGAAATGCAAATTAAAGCCACATGAGATAAACACTGGATTTTTTATACGTTGCTCTTAGATGTAGAAAACTGTATAGCTACTGTTGAAAATAGCTTAGCAGTTTTATATAACACTGAACATACAGTTGCTATATAATCCAGAAATTATGCTCTTTGGCATTTATCCAAGATAAATAAAAATTCATGTGGATACAAATGTGAAAGAGGACATGATTGTTCATGCCATCTGATTACTACACAAAAACCTGTATGTGATTGTCTAAAGCAGCTTTATTTGTAATAACAAAATCTGGAAACAACATACATGTCTTTGAGAGGTGACTAAATTCTAGATATCTATGCACTGGAATACTATTCAGCTATAAAGACAATTATCTATACATCTAAAAACCTGTACGGATCTCAACATGTCTAATCTGTCACAAAAGATTTCATATTGTTTGATGATATTTCTATCACATTCAGGAATGACAAAGCTATACAGATGGAAAAGAGATTAGTACTTGACAGTAAATAAGGCAGGAGTGGAGGCACAGGGAATGCTAATATGTAGCAAGTAGTGGCACAAGTTCTCTGTGATTTTGGAGCCGTTCTTCATCTTGATTGATTCTATATGTGGATCTACTCATGGCATAAAGTTACATAGAGCTATGCATGCGTACGTTAAAAAAGTAGTAAAAAAATAGTAAAAATTGGGCTAGGTCTGTAGTTAACAATATTGTGTCTATATCAATTTCCTGTTTTTGATATCGTACTAATGTTACATAAGATTTCACCTGTGAGAAAAATTTAAGAAGGACTGCTTACTATGTTTGTAGTTCCTTGGTCTATAATTACTTAAAAATAAAATGTTAGAAGGAAATTTTCATTATAATGTTAATTTATTGTGTGTTAAGATTTTTATAATATAAAATTTTACAATCCTAAAACAACTGGCTCAATTTTTCTATCACTTCCAGGCAGTGCACATGTGTTTATGTTCTTATAGTTGATTATAAAAGAGTACAGTGTTTTAGCTTCTAATTGTATTTTATTTTAAACATTTACTCAAAGAATAATTTGATATTTATGAATTTGATTTCTTGGAAGCCTAATATGCAATTACATTTGTATATCATAAAAATTTAGAAAATTATTGGACATTTTGCTATTTGCAGTTGACTGATACTTCGAAAAGACACCTTAACTACATTTTAATACATGTCATCTTTTTTAAAATTAGTAGACTTTATTTTTTAGAATAGTTTTAGGTTTACAGAAAAATTAAGCAGGTAGTAGAGTTCCCAATAAAACCTGGCCCCTCCCATTTTCCCCATTATTAACCTCTAGTATTAGTTTCATACATTGGTAAGAAAATAATGCATCAATATTGATATATTATTATAAAATGATGTTCATAGTTTATATTGGGTTAATTTCCTGTTGTACAGTTGTATGGTTTTGAAAAATGCAGTATCGTTTTTATAGAGCAGTTCACTGACCTAAATATGCTCTGTGCTCAACCTATTAATCTCTTCCTCCCTTTTGCTAAACTCTGGCAAACACTAATCTTTTCACTGTCTCTAGAGTTTTGCGTTTTCAGAAACATCATGTAGTTGAAATCATACAGCATGCACTCTTCTCAGACTGGCTTCCTTAACTAGCTATATGCATGTGAGTTTCCTCCATTCTTTTTGTGTCTTGCTAGTTTCATTTCTTAATATTACGGAGTAATATTTTTTGCATAGGTGTACCATAGTTAATCCATTTACCTATGGAAGGGCATCTTGGTTGCTTCCAAGTTTTGACAATTATGCATAAAGCTTCTATGAACACTAGTGTGCAGGTTTTTGTGTGGACATAAATGTTTAATTCATTTGGTTAAGCAAATATCATGGAGTGTGATTGCTGGATTATAGGATGATACTGCTTAGCTTGGTCTTCTAAACTGTACCATTTGCAGTACCACCCACAATTAATGAGAACATCCTTTGTTCCATATCCTGGCCACTTTTGGTGTTGTTCATGTTTGCATTTCTAATAGGTGTGTTACCACATCTTATTGTTCTCTTAATATCACATATGATGCTGAGAATGTTTTAATATGCTTATTTGCCATCCATGTATCTTCTTTAATGCATCTGTCCAGATCTCGTGTCCATTTTTTTAAATTAGGTTGTTTGCTTTCTTATTGTTGATTTGTAAAATTTCTTTGTATATTTTGGATATAAGTCTTTTGTCAGAGTCTGTGGCTTGTCTTTTTATTCTCTTAATACTGTCTTCTGCAGAGCACAAATTTTGAATTTTAATGAACTCCATCTTTACCTTTTTTTTTTCCCATAGGTTATGCTTTTGTGTTCTTTCTTTCTAATTCAGTCATCCTTTAGGAAATATTTTTTAAAAATTATATTACTAGATAAAGGTTTTGGAATACTAAATAAGACCAGCTAAATTGATAAGGATTCTTCCCATAGATTTTAGATTTTAATGGTGTCATGTGAAGAGAGAAAGAACTACATTATTTTCACCATTAAAAAAAAAAAGTAAAACTGAGGATATCTAAGAGAATTGCCCAAGGATGAGGGCATTAGTGGCAGAGCCAGGTCCAGAACAGCTATCATCATGTCCTGACGTTGTCACAGTAACTCAGGAGAAATCAGTAAATCCTTTATGGTTTGCTCATTTTATTTCACTTTAAAGTGATTATTGGTTACTTTCTAAACTTTATGGCATTTGTAAATTTGATGACACAGTTTTTGAGAGAGGATATCAAGGAAGGAGAAAGGAGAAATGTATTCACTATTTTTAAGAATGATATTGTATAATGATAAAACAATAAAAATGAAAATAATATAGCTAGTATGCATTGAGTACTTCAGCTTTAAATAGGCACAACGGTAGTGTGAATTAATTCCAAAATAATCTTGAAATAGTTTACTACAATAATTCTCAATTTTCAAGTGAATTTCCGAGTTTTAGAAAAGTCAAGGAGCTAGTAAGATCAATATCATACAGTAATTTTCACATTTGAAATTCAAAGCAAGGTATCCTTATCCTTAACCACCATATTTCTATGTCTTCCTATTGATACAAAAATAGAGTAAATAACTATAGGATACTCTGGGATTATCAGTAACAGATTTTAGGTGGTAAGTTTCAATTTTTACTCATTTTCACAAAATAAGTGGATGTTCTGGGTAAAATCTTGAGACCAATATTTTCTTGAATTTCTCCAACATATCTATGGTTCTGTAGCATGGGTCAGTAGTTAAAAAATCTGTATTTTTTATTGGACAGCATGGTGTTCTGTAGGCTTAAATGAGCCCCACCTTATGTCTCAAATATGTATGGAAATGGATGCTCGGCCCGTCTCAGCTGTGGATCAATAAGTGACCCAGTGTGTCTGATAATAATTTTTATTATGTTAATGATTTATTATTTTAATAGTTTCTAGGCAAATCTGTCTTATCAAAAAATGGTTTTGTTATTATTATTGTGCTAACATGACATCTATAAGAGTGTCAATCATTCAGGGGAGAGGTTTTGAAAAAGTAGCATATTCTCTTCACTCTCTTCCTCTAGATAGCTTCATCATTGGTATATGGTTTTTGCAGGTGTTGTAAAAAAACCTTCAGGATGCAAGCCAACAGAACATCAAAGAAGGTAATAAAAGTCGGCTTTTTCATTGAGTATTATTGAGTATTCATTATGTAAAAACAAATCTATATCAATTGCAGGTATGGAAGACTATGAGTCGGGCATATTGTGCATGTGTGAACTGCACGTCAATTATTTGGGATAAAACTAGACCATTTTGCTTTCTGAGAGGTGAGGGAGGTCTCTGGAAATAGAATAATAGCCACAGATCCAATGTTCTTTTAATTTCATTTTTCAGAAAATTCATTAAATTCTCTTGCATTTTTATACTGTCTCATGGTTTTGAAATTGTTTGACCATTATTCTGGGAAGAAAGTCTGACAGGTACTTTTACCCCGAGAATCATGTTAAGGAAGAGGAAGTTTGGAGAAGTAAAGTGATTTATTATAACATCATTCAGCTCTTCAGTGGGCAATGAATTCAGCCTTCCAAGTCCCAGTCTGATCTTCTGTATATTATTCTGGTACTACAGAGTATTCTGGACACAGGATCCCTGATAGAGTTGCAGATTAAAAATGTTCCTCTTCTGGGGCGCCTGGGTGGCTCAGTGGGTTAAAGCCTCTGCTTTTGGCTTGGGTCATGATCCCGGGGTCCTGGAATCGAGCCCCGCATCGGGCTCTCTGCTCGGCAGGGAGCCTGCTTTCCTTCCTCTCTCTCTGCCTGCCTCTCTGCCTACTTGTGATCTCTGTCTGTCAAATAAATAAAAAAAAAAGTTCCTCTTCTTTAGAGTATCATTTCCAAAACCCAAGCCTGTAAGACTTCAAAAGGTTGGTCTTGTATGATTTTTAAAATTTTTTAAATTCTTTTTGTATTTGGTTCCAACATACTTTGTTTTCATGAAAGGAAGCAAGGGCAGTTTTCACTGGAGAATTCTTAATTTTAGAATTTGAGATAGACTGTAGTGGCCATGAAATTCAACAACTCATCCCAGCTAAAAGTATTTTCTCCACCCTTCCTGGAAAATGCGTTTTCTGATTTTGACACAAATTTTCTAAAAATGAGGTGATATATTTTCATTTTTGCAATTTCTGAGTTTAAGACATCTTATTAAAGGGAGTCAGTATTTGTTTCCTTCACTTGTATTGGTTCTCAAGTTTGCCATGTGCATGAGAAGATCTGTTTGTTGTGTGGCAGAATAATTTAATTGGTCTAATATTTCAGGTTGACTCTGTAATCATCCTATGAACCTTCAGCATTTACTGTGATCTTAGCCCTGCTAGATCATCTTCTTCTCCTCCTCCTCCTCCTTCTTCTTCTTCTTCTTCTTCTTCTTCTTCTTCTTCTTCTTCTTCCTTTCTTCCTTTCTTCCTTCTTTTTTTTTTACTAAATTTACATTGATCCTCTTGTCAATTACCATATGAAAAGTGTCCAGATTTTTCAATAGGCTCATAATTTTCAGTTTTCACTAAACTTAAAATTCTTCAAGATGTCTCAAACCATAACTACTACCAAAAGTTCTAATAGTCAGGAAGTAGTTGTGATCCTTATGGTGGGGAATGATAAAACTTATTTAGGGGAACCATTTGGGGGAATGATTGTTAAGGGATTCATATTTCAGCATATTCTTAGTTCTGTTTTGTACAATAGAAGGAAATGGTAAAATTGTGACAGAGATGTAGAGTAAGTGTAGGGAGAGTGGAAACTGTTCTTTCTCAAATAAAATAAATAGAAGATTTTAATCACTAATGGCGTTTATTGTACGGAGAAGGGACAAATTTCATGGTTAGTTAATAACAATAAATTGAGATATTGTATTTAGGAAAAATTATATAGTTCATTTAACTTTTATGGGAAACAGACAATAATACTGCAGGATAATTGTTTTCTTAGGGCCACAAGAGCCCAGCAGGAGTCCAACCAAATATAACTGAGGAACAAACTCACATTGAACTGTTTGTGCCCCTTTCTGCCTCTTAAGTGGCCTCCTGTAATATTACATAACCTGAAGACCAGCTAGCTTCACTTTTCATTAAAGTTCAGGGTGGAAAGTAGACATGTTTAATATAAGGATGAGATCGCAAGGGGGAAAATACTGGGTTATGAAGAAAAGAGCTGTACTGAGCAAATGGGCTAGTGACCTTCTAGAGTGTTGAAGATCTATTGAAACCCCTGCTGACTTTAGTACATAAAACACTATTCCAGCCTGCTACCATTGCTGCATGGAAGAAATTCATGAGGGAGCAACTGTTTTAATGGGAGGAAATGTGGCTAGAAAAGGGACCAATACAGGTGACTTTTTTTAGGGCTACTTTGTGTTAAAAAACATTATTTGAATTTAGATACTGATATATAGCATCTCACTGTGCTTTAATTTAGTTCAAAAAAATGGGTTTAGGACACCAATAATTATTCCCACTCATGAAAGGAGGATTTGGAATATATTCTTACCAATTTTTCTGATTATAAGCAGGACTGATGATTAATTATGGAAAATACAGAAGAAAATATAGAAAATGTTATATATATATGTAACTGTAAAAATCCCCAATAATGTTTTTTTTTCGCCTGCAGACATTTCCATTGCTCTTTTCTGTGTATATATGTACGTGTGTTTTATCCAGAGCCATATTTTATAAAATTGGTGTTCCATAGTGTCTACTCTTTCATTAAAATGGTTTCCCACTTAATACTCCCACTAAACACAGTTATTTGTGTTATTCAATATTACTCTAGATCTTGATTTTTAAGGGCTGTAGTCATCATTTCCATATACTGTAATTTATTTTTCCAATATCCTCTTTTTTTTCCCTCTCTCTTTTATAAGCATTTCATGTTCATGTTATATTTGTAATGTTTTTTCAGGATAAATTCCAATTTGTCAAAATATTAGGATAAATGGCATAAGTTTTTAGGCTTTTGATATATATTACCAAAGACCTATTCCTGTGCCTCATGGCCAAGACGAGATACTAATATTAAAAAGTAAAATAAACTGTTTGGAAATTTTATAAGATAAAATGATATTTGAGGCTATGATAATCTTTCCCTTTACTAGAGCAACTAAATATCACTGATACTAAGATTCCTCTGATGCTTGATGCTGGCAGATAATGTCCTGGAGCAGGGACTGGAAAGTTGATTTCAACTGAAGGCTCCGACACTGGCTTGTATACATCTTGGCCAACTGTCTTTACCCCTATCCCTTAGTTTTCTTTCTTTCTTCCTTTCTTTCTTTCTTTCTTTCTTTCTTTCTTTTTTTAACATGAAAACCTTGTTCTTTTTTAAAAAATTTAAATTCAACTAATTAACATATAATGTGTTATTTGTTTTAGTATACAGGTCTGTGATTCATCAGTCTTATATAATACCCAGTACTCATTGCAACACATACCCACCCCAATGTCCCTTGGTTTTCTCATCTAGATAGTGGAGGAAAGAATAATCCCCACCATTTGTATTTCATCAGGATGCTGTAAAAATAAATGAGGTCATCATCCAAATCCTTATTCAGATTTTATCTCTCTGTAAAAGGTCTATAGGAAGTTTAATGCCCTTATTGCATTATTTATGATAAATAGAAGATTCATATTTTTATGTATTTAAGAAGAAACGATCATGTCACTGAGAACCTAATAAATATCTCTGTCTAGAAATAGTTTGTGATTTAAGAGTATATGCTAAAATTTTGGGTTATAATTAACTACAAAATATAAATTTCCCCATGATTTAAATGATCCTACTTAGGCTATGAGAGTTTAATTTATGCTAGCTCATACATTCAGTAAATAGTCATGTTTTGGCTCAAAGGTATAGATGTTTGACTTTAAAGGTATGTAATATTTGCTTTGAAAATCTTGGAAGAAAGCCCTAATTTTTAATGCAGTGTGTTATCACCTCTGAGATGCCCACATTTATTATTAATTCCAGGTTAACTTCCAGCATCTGTCTGGATCCTTCTATTAACTTTATATGTATCTAGTAATGCAAGTGGAATTGATAGTAGCCTAAACAAAATATAAATTGTTTAGTAAAGCAATGGATAAAAAAAAAATTACAGTTTTCTTCAAAATACATAATGGTTTTTAATTTATCACTGCATTAGGATGCTTTCAATTGTTTAGGTGAACTTTAAAGCTTTGATGGGTCTTGGGACATCTCTCTCATTCTTTTATGCATACTGAGACAAAAAAGGCAGTGAAGAAAACCAAAGCTAGCTCTAATCTTTAGGTTTCTGATATATTATCCAGTATATTTCAAGCACAAGATTTTGCTTCTTGACAAAAGCTGATTAATTTTTATGCCAAGTGAATGCATATCAGTATTTCACTCATTGTAGGTCACAATGCCAGAAAATTGTAAATAACACAATTTATACTAAGTAGAAGATTTGTTAAAGAAGGTTGACTTCTGAAGAAATAATTTTAAGGATGTCAAAAAGTTGGGAACATAATAGGATACTGCATTTCTATACACTAACAATGAACTATCTAAAAAAAAAAAAAAAGGAAATACTCCCTCTTATGATATCTTACAAAATACTTCGGAACAGATTTAATCTAAGAAGTGCAAGATGTATACAATAAAACTAGAAAATTGAGGAAAGAAGTTGAAGACTTACCTAGAAGAATGTGTGTATGGCCAATGTCAAAGAAATTACTCCCTGTGTCCTCTTCTAGGAATTTTATGTTTTCAGGTCTCACATTTAGGTCTTTAGTCCATTTTGAGTTTATTTTGTGTGTAAGAAAGTGGTCTAGTTTCATTCTTTTGTTTGTAGCTGTCTAGTTTTCCCAGAACCATTTATTTAATAAATTGTTTTGTCTCCTTTTTCATAGATAAATTGACCATGTAAGTATGGGTTTATTTCAGGGCTCTCTTATCTTTCTGTTGATCCATGTGTCTATTTTTGTGATAGTTCCATACTGTTTAGGTTGTTTAGGTTACTAGAGCTTTGTAGTATATCTTGAAATCTGGGATTGTGATACCTCTGGTTTTGTTCTTCTTCAACTATTCAGGGTCTTTTGTGATTCCACAGAAATTTTAGTATTATTTGTTTTAGTTTTATGAAAAATGTTAGTATTTGAATAGTATTACATTGAATCTATAGGTTTCTTTGGATAGAATGGACATCTTAACAGTATTAATTATTCTAATCCATGAGCATGGTATATCTTTCCATTTGTGTCATCTTCGATTTCCTTCATCAATGTCTTACAGTTTTTAGAGTACACTTTTTTAATATTCTTGGTTAAGTTTATTTCTAGACATTTTATTTTTTTAGTGCAATTGTAAATAGAATTGTTTTCCTAATTTCTCTTTCTGCTATTTTGTTATTAGTATATGGAAACACAACTAACATGTGGGTATTAATTTTGTATCCTGCAACTTTACTGAATTAATTTATTCTAATAGATTTTTGGGAGGTCTTTAGGATTTCCTTTTTTAAAAATTTCAAATCAATTAACATGTAGAGTACTATTAGTTACAGAGATAGAGTTTAGTGATTCATTAGTTGGATATAACACCTGTGCTTATTACACTAGGCACCTTACTTAATTCCCATCACCCAGTTATTTACCTTATCCCCCTACTCATCTATAGGATTATGTCATCTGCAAATATTGACAGTTTAATTTCTTCCGTACTAACATGGAAGTTTTTATTTCTTTTTCTTGCCTGATTGCTGTGGCTAGAACTTTCAGTACTGGGTTGAATAAAAGTGGCAGTATTAGACATACTTATCTGGTTCCTGATATTAGAGGTAAAGTTCTATTGTTCACCATTGAATATGTTAGCTGTGGGTTTTTCATATATGGCCTTTAATATGTTGAAGTTGTTTCCTCTAAGCCTACTTTGTTGAGACTTTTTATCATGAATGAATATATGGAATTTTATCAAATGGTTTTTCTGCACCTATTGACATGATTACATGACTTTTATTTTTTGTTGATGTGGTGTTTCACATTGATTGATTTATAAATGTTGAACCATCCTTGCATCCGTGGCATAAATCCCATTTGATCATGATTAATTATCCTTTTGCTGTATTACTGAATGTGATTCATAATATTTTATAAAGAATTTTAGCATCTATGTTCATTAAAGATATTAGGCTATAGTGTGTGTGGCAGGGGGAGTGTCAATCTGGTTTTGGTATCAGGGTAATGCTGGCCTCATAGAATGTATTTTTTTTTAAATTTTGTAATAGTTTGAAGGTATTATTCAGCCGTGAAAATGTATGAGATCTGATAATTTGCAACAAGATGGATAGACCTAATGGGTACTGGGCTAATAGGAATGAGTCAGACATAGAAAGGCAAATACTAAATGATTTCACCTATATGTGAAACCTTAAAAAAATAAAACAAATTAATAGGTAAATAAAAAGAAGAACCAAACCTGAAAGTACAGAGAATAAACTGGTATTTGCCAGGGATGGGTGGGTGGAGGGATGGGCTAAATGAGTAAAGGGGAGTGAGAGATACAAGTTTCTAGTTACAGAATGAATAAGTAATGGAAATAAAAAGTACAGCATAGAGAACATATAGTCCATGATATTATAATAATGTTGTATGGTAACAGATGGTAGATACATGTGTGGTGAGCATCGCCTAACATATAAACTTGTTGAATCATTATGTTCTACATCCAAAACTAATGTAACATTGACATTGTCAACTATACTCAAATAATGATTTAAAAATTTGAAGGCATAAATAAATGAAAAAGTATTCCATATTTGTAAATTGGAAGAACTGTTGTTGTTAAAATGTCCATACCACCAAAAGCTATCTGCAGATTCAATGCAAATCCTATCAAATTTCCAATGGCATTTTCACAGACAGTAAAAATTTTACTAAAATTTAAATGGGCCTACAAAATCTCTGAATAACCAAAGCAATTCTGAGAAAGAAGAGCCAAGATGGAGGCATTATACTTCCTGATTTCAAACTATATTACAATATAGTTATATATTAGTTATATATCTATATTATATATAGTTATATATCTATATAACTATATATATCTATATAACAATATAGATACTATATTACAATATAGTAATCAAAACAATATGATGTTGGCACAAAAATAGACATGTAGATCAATAGAATAGAGACCCAGAAATAAGATAATGCATATATTTGTCCATTAATTCATGAAAAAGAGCCAAGAATATGCAATGGGAAAGGATGTTTTCTGCAATAAAAGGTGTTGGATTTTATTTCATAAGTATACTATAGTTCTGTAAATGTATTTTCTCTTCTTTGTGCTTTTCTTAACTTTTTTTTTAGCTTACTTTAATATAAGAATACAATCTGTAATACATATAACATACAAGTATGTGTTATTTTGATATTGGTAAGGCTTCCAGTCAATGTTAGCCTCTTTGTAGTTATGTTTTGGGAGACTCAAAAGTTATATACAGATTTTTGACTGCACAGGGGTTGGTGCCTCTAAACCCCATGCTGTTCAAGGGTCAACTGTACTTGATTATTTGCCTACTGCTGAGGGATGGTTTATTTATATTATTTATAAAGAAAAATATCTTGCTTGCCAGTACTGTCTCTTGTCTTACAAACATAAGAAGCAATAGTCTTAAAGTAATGGAATATTTCTAGGAATTGAGATTTTTCTGTAAAAATACTATGCTACCAGTGATTTCTGTATTTATATCTATACAGCATAGTTAAACTGTATAAAAGTGGGATTAAATTATAGTGTATTAAGACATATAATTATTTCATACAACTAAAGAATGATAATTCAAATTGAAAAATTTCTATTGCTTCAAGATAACATTTTTGGAATTCATGGGACATGGTTTGCTTTTGTATCACTTGTTCCACAATTTCTGCCAGTTTTAGTCAATCTATTTTATGCATGAATTCTCAACATTCCAGCTGAAGCTTCATGGAGTATCCGTTAAAAATTTTCAGTCTCATTACATTTCCAAAGTTCCTTTGTGACATTAATCAACTTCTCACTACTTTTTCCCCCCAGTCAGTGGGAGAATAAAATGAACATCACATTTCAGAGATTTTTCATGGCAAAACCTGAATCCTTGACTCCATTCTCAAAATTGTGGATAGAAACTCTGTCCAAACTTCGCTCTAGGGAACTTAACTTCCACTTTAATAGAGGATTGCTCACAAAGTGCAAGGGTTTGAGGCTGACTGATTCTGAGGCAACTATTCCATGGAGCCTCCTGGATTTTCACAACTATGTCCTCTTCCACCATCAGTTGGTCACAGAGCAGCTTGTTTTCCAGAGCCTCAGCTGATGTGTGCCCAGTCTGGTCCCTACCCCCACTAATAGCAGACCTTCCTCTGGCTTGACTCTGGAAGTTTTCTCACATCTTGCCCATCCCTGAGATATGACTTCCTGCCTTTCCTTGAAACTTAGTACTGCTTATGACCATTCTCCACATGTTCTTTGAGATTGTCTGATAGTGATATTCGGGTCAGAAGGAAGGTGGCCACACAACATCATGGTTGCAAGTTTTTGTGCATCAGGGAGGTAGTCATAATGCTAAGCCCTTCTGATGACTTTTCTGTACTTCCAGTGTCTGAGGAGCTAAATAATAAAGTGTGAATTAGAACACTGTCATGTCATTTTGGTTGATTTGGGCAAATCCAAAGACATAAACTTCACTGGGGAATCCATAGAGTTATCCTTTAAGAGCAGATTCTTAAGTATGAGGTCTCTGTGTGTGATGCTAAATGCATGACTGTGTCATAGAGCTGTTTGCTTTGAAACTTGGATGTCTTGCTTCTTGGTAATGTGTGGGTGCTGGCTGACACTGTGAGATAGCTATTCTTTCTATCTTGCTCATTACAATTGAGTCAAGACTTGGGGCCTGATTCATAAGGAAATTGTACACAGTTAACAAACATTTCAATAATATGAACAATATTAGGGTATGTGACATGCATTATGTGTGATCATATATCATCTCTGGCTTTTAAATGATCAAGAAGAATTTTCAGTATATGAGAATTCTTGGCTGGAGTTTTTCACACTGACTTAAATTGGATCACTAAACCCAGGTCTTAGCTTATCCCAATATGTATTATAGATCTCAAAATGTTAGTTTCCTTGATGACTTTTTCCATCTAATACCTTTCTTCTGCCCCACAGGGATCTCATTCTCAGGAATAGAGATGGTTATATCTATCTATATAGATAGAATACACACACACACACACACACACACACACATACACACATATATATCATAGGTAGATGATAGATATCTAGATATCTATCGATAGATATCTGTAGATAGATCTAGATAGATATCTATATAGATATATATAAATATATTGTATATATGATATATATATCATAGATGATAGACATCTATCATCTATATATATATAACCTTTGTCTATATTTTTTATAGTCCTTGAAATATTTATAATAAATATTTGTACACATAGTGAAGTGCTATAAAACAATATACAAATTTATATGTGATGTGCTTCCTCAACTTTTTAAAGTGTTTGAGTGTTTCATCTGGTATTTTCTGGTCAGGATATCTTTCCCCTCATTTATTGCTCTCAATTTTTAAAGATTTATTTATTTATTTATTTGACAGACAGAGATCTTAAGTAGGCAGAGAGGCAGACAGGCAGAGAGAGAGAAGGAAGCAGGCTCCCTGCTGAGCAGAGAGCCCGATACAGGGCTCGATACCGGGCTCGATCACAGGACCCTGGGATCATGAACTAAGCCGAAGGCAGAGGCTTTAACCCACTGAGCCACCCAGGCACCCCTTAATTTTTAATTTGTAATTTTGCATAGGTAAGTAGAACCACAAAGCTTACATTTCTTTCTCTCTTTCCTTCCCTCCTTCCTTAAAATTTATTTCTTACACTTACTAAACATAGGGTTTCTGTGACAATTTCTAAAGTTTTAGCAAACATACTTTGTAGAGAATAAGGGTGTTCAAAACTTATTTTTTTATTTTTTATTTTTTATTTTTTTAAATTATTTTTATTAACATATAATGTATTGTTTGCCCCAGGGGTACAAGTCTGTGAATTGTCAGGCTTAGACACTTCACAGCACTCACTATATCACATGCCCTCCCCAATGTCCCTAACACAACTACCCTCTCCATAACCCCCTCCCTCACCAACCCACAATTTGTTTTGTGAGATTAAGACTCTCTTATGGTTTGTCTCCCTCCTGACCCCATCTTGTTTCATTTTTTCCTTTCCTATCCCCCAAGCCCCCCACTCTGCCTCTCAAATTCCTCCTATCAGGAAAATCATATAATAATTGCCTTTCTCTGATTGACTTATTTCGCTCAGCATAATACCCTCTAGTTCTATCCACATCATTGCAAATGGCAAGATTTCATTTCCTTTGATGGCTGCATAGTATTCCATTTTATATATACACCACATCTTTATCCATTCATCTGTTAATGGACATCTAATTCCTTTCCATAGTTTGGCTATTGTGGACATTGCTGCTATAAACATTTGGGTGCACGTGCCCCTTTGGATCACTACATTTGTGTCTTTAGGGTAAATACGCAGTAGTGCGATTGCCAGGTCATAGGGTAGCTCTATTTTCAACTTCTTGAGAAACCTATATGCTGTTTTTCAGAGTGACTACACAAGCTTGCATTCCCACCAACAGTGTAGGAGTGTTCCCTTTCTATGCATCCTTGCCAATATCTGTCATTTCCTGACTTGTTAATTTTAGCCATTCTGACTGGTGTGAAGGTGGTACCTCATTGTGAGTTGGATTTGTATTTCCCTGATGCCAAGTGATGTGGAGCACTTTTTCATGTGTCTGTTGGCCATCTGGATGTATTCTTTGCAGAAATGTCCAAGTCCTCTGCCCATTTCTTGATTGGATTATTTGTTCTTTGGGTATTGAGTTTGATAAGTTCTTTATAGATTTTTGATACTAGCCCTTTATCTGGTATGTCATTTGTGAATATCCTCTCTCATTCTGTCAGTTATCTTTTGGTTTTGTTGACTGTTTCCTTTGCTGTGCAAAAGATTTTGATCTTGCTGAAGTCCCAGTAGTTCATTTTTGCCCTTGGTCCCCTTGCCTTTGGCAATGATTCTAGGAAGAAGTTGCTGCTACTGAAATCAGAGGTTGCTGCCTGTGTTCTCCTCAAGGATTTTGATTAATTCCTGTCTCACATGAGGTCTTTTACCCACTTTGAGTCTATTGTGTGTGGTGTAAGGAAATGGTCCATTTTCATTCTTCTGCATGTGGCTCTCCAGTTTTCCCAACACTGTTGAAGAGACTTTTTTCCATTGGACATTCTTTCCTACTTTTCAAAGATTAGTTGACCATAGAGTTGAGGGTCTATTTCTGGGCTCTCTATTCTGTTCCATTGATTTGTCTGTTTTGTGTCAGTACCATACTGTCTTGGTGGTTACAGCTTTGTAATAGAGCTTGAAATCTGGAATTGCGATGCTACCAATTTTGGCTTTCTTTTTCAACATTCCTCTGGCTATTCAGGGTCTTTTCTGGTTCCATATAAATTTTAGGATTATTTGTTCCATTTCTTTGAAAAAAATGATGGTATTTTGATAGGGATTGCATTAAATATGTAGATTGCTTTAGGTAGCCTAGAAATTTTCACAATATTTGTTCTTCTAGTCCATGAGCATGGAACATTTTCCATTTTTTCATGTCTTCCTCAATTTCTTTCATGAGTACTTTTTAGTTTTCTGAGTACAGAATTTTTGCCTCTTTGGTTAGGTTTATTCCTAGGTATCTTTTGGTTTTATGTGCAATTATAGATGGTATTGACTCCTTAATTTCTTTCTTCTATCTTGCTGTTGGTGTGTAGAAATGCAACTGATTTCTGTGCATTGATTTTATATCCTGACACATTACTGAATTCCTGTATGAGTTCTAGAAGTTTTGGAGTGGATTCTTTTGGGTTTTCCACATAAAGTATCATAAAAAAATATATCCAAGTATGAAAAGTATTGTCCTCTTGGTGTCCTCACATCCTTCTCTTCTGTGTACTTATATACAATACATTGTTTCCACGGATAAATGCATCGCCGTACTTATTCTTCAGCTGTCCATATATATATATATATATATAGTCTCTTATTATCATCTTTGGCCTAAAATCTAATTTATGTGATATAAGGATTGACACCCAAGCTTTCTTTTGATATCCATTAGCATGGTAAATTGTTTTCCACTTCCTCAATTTAAATATGGAGGTGTCTTTGGGTCTAAAATGAGTTTCTTGTAGACAGCATATCAATGGGTCTTGTTTTTTTATCCATTCTGATACCCTGTGTCTTTTGATTGGGACATTTAGCCCATTTACACTCAAGGTAACTATTGAAAGATATGAATTTAGTGCCAATATATTGCCTGTAAGGTGACTGTTATTGTATGTTGTCTCTGTTCATTTCTGTTCTGTTATTTTTAGGCTCTCTCTTTGCTTAGAGGACCCCTTTCAAGATTTCCTATAGGGCTGGTTTGGTGTTTGCAAATTCTTTTAATTTTTGTTTGTCCTGGAGATTTTTATGTCTCCTTCTATTTTCAGTAGAAGTCTATTCTTCTATTTTCAATAGAAGTCTCAGTCTAGCTGGATATAGTATTGTTGGCTGCATATTTTACTTGTTTAGTGCTCTTAATTGATCATTCCAGTTCTTTCTGGCCTGCCAGGTCTCTGTGGATAGTTCTGCTGCCAATCTAATATTTCTACCATTGTATGTGACAGACTTCTTGTCCCTAGGTGCTTTAAGATTTTCTCTTTGTCCCTGAGACTGTGAGTTTTACTAGTAGATGATGTGGTGTTGGCCTATTTTTATTGATTTTGAGGGGTGTTCTCTGTGTCTTCTGGATTTTGATGCTTGTTCCCTTTGCCAAATTGGGGAAATTCTCTGTTATAATTTGCTCTAGTACACCTTCTACCTCTCTCTCTCTTTCTTCTTCTGGGATCCCAATTATTCTAATATTGTTTAATCTTATGGTGTCATTTATCTCTCAAATTCTCCTCCTCGTGGTCCAGTAGTTGTTTATCACTCTTTTTCTCAGCTTCTTTTTTCTCCATCATTTAGTCTTCTATATCACTAATTCTCTCTTCTGCCTCATTTATTCTAACAGTAAGAGCCTTCACTTTTTAATTGCACCTCATTATTAGCTTTTTTTATTTCAACTTGGTTAGATTTTAGTTTTTATTTCTCCAGAAAGGGATTCTCTAATATCTTCCATGTCTTTTTGAGTCCAGCTATCACCTTGAGAATCATCATTCTGAACTCTAGTTCTGACATATTACCAATGTCTGTATTGATTAGGTCCCTAGCCATTGCTACTGCCTCTTGTTCTTTTTTTTTGTGGTGAGTTTTTCTACCTTGCCAATTTTTCTAGATAAGAATAGATGAATGAGAGAATAAAATACTAAAAATATGGCAAGGATCCCAACAAAATATACACTAACCAAATTAGAAGAGACCCATAAATGGGGGGAGAAGTAAAGGCGAAAAAAGAAAAAAGAAAAAATATATAGATATATATTAGACTGGTGAATAGAAGAGAGCCATCCACTTGATTTTGGGTGTATTTTGGTCTCTTAGAAAAACTACTTCCCAAAATTTTAAAGAAAGAAAAACAGAGGGATGCCTGGGTGGCTCAGTCAGTTAACCTGCTGCCTTTGGCTCAGGTCATGATCCCATGGTCCTGGGATCAAGTCCCACATTGGACTCCTTGCTCAGCAGGGGCCCCCTTTTCTCTCTCCCTCTGCCTGCCACTCTGCCTGCTTGTGCTCTCTCTGACAAATAATAAATTCTTTAAAAAAAAAAGAAAAACATATATATATACAAAAATATGGGTAAACACAATAAAGAGATGTTATATGACTATAAGGATGTAAATTTTAAAAAGTTCTAAAAAAGATTTTGATAAGTTGGTTGAAAAAATAAAAGAGAGAATGTGGTCAGGCTGGAGACTAGAACAAAGCCATGTGCTAGATTAGGGTATATTTTGACCTATTAGAAGAAATTGTATCCTAAATTTTTTAGGAAAAAAACCCTATATTTTTATTAAAGATAAGGCTAAATGCAATGAAGGGATAAAGTATAGACTATAATAATGACGTTTTAAAAAAGATTTTTTTAAAGGAATGTATTGTTAAGGTAAACTAGTTAAAAAAACATTAAAAGAGGAATGAGAAAAAGTTTAAAAAACAGAATCTGAAAAAATAAAATTAAAAAAATTAACTTTGCAAGACTAAAGGATAATGGGGGAAAAGCCATGAATTCTATGTGTTGCTTTCCCCTAGCTCTGGAGTTCTGCTGTTCTCGTTGATCAGTGAGCTTGGTCTTGGCTGAATGTTCTTACTGATCTTCTGGGGGATGGCCCTGTTGCAGTGATTCTCAAATGTCCTTGCCTGAAGCGGAATTACACTGCCATTGCCACGGGCTGGGCTAAGTAATATGCTCAGGTACATTCTCGGAGCTTTTGTTCCCTGAATGCTTTCCATACTGCTTTGGAGAATGGGAATGAAAATGGCAGCCTCTCAGTCTTCTGCCTGGAGAATCTGAGAGCTCAGGGCCCCACTCCTCAGTGTGCCCTTGGAGAGAAGTAGTCAATCACTCCTGTTTCCCTGGTCTTTGGCTGCACTCTGAGCTCACCTGGCTCATGACTGATCATTTCTATCTCTGGTGCACGGCCCCATTTGTGTTCTGCAAACCCAGCAGATTCCTGCTGTGGTGCTCCTCACGGAGGAGGAACGTGAGTCTACCCAGATCTGCCACTTGTGGGGTTCCTGCTCGAAGATCAGTGGCCCGACTGTGTCTTGGATCACGGTTTAAGGTAACCTTGAACTGAAATCTCTCTCCTCAGCTCTCTGTGGTTGACTTTCCTGCTCCTATACCTGGGAGCTTTGCCACACTCAGATACACCTGATCTTTCTGTGGTCCTGCAGGACCTGAAAACATACTGTCCCCATGTGGGATCCAACCCCCCCCCCCCCCCGCCACTTAGCTTCTGGAGCCATGTCCCTCAGTGAAGCAGACTTCTAAAAGTTCTGATTTTGTGCTCCACTGCTCTGCCACTTGCTGGGAGCTGGCCCCTCCACCTGTGGTCTATCTTCCTGTCACTTCGGAGTCCCTTCTTTGCACATCCTACCTTTCAGAAGTGGTCAATTTTCTGCTCCTAGAATTGTTGCTCTTCTTCTTTTCTGTATCCTGTTGATTTTGTAGGTGTTCGGAATGATTTGATAACTATCTAGCTGAACTCCTGGGATCTGTTGTCCTTTTAGTCTGCTACTCCTCCACCATCTTGTCTCTCAAAACTTCTTTTATGAGTGAATTTTATATTAATATCCTTGACTGATAATGTTCTCTGATTTAATGGTATTTATTGTGTTTTTAATATAGGGCTGGTATAAGCATAATCATGCTTCTCAGGAAGCAAGAATTGCTTAATAATTGAAATAAGATATAAATATTTGTATTAATTGTCAAAATGCTTTCTGTTTATTTTTGTTGAGAAGAGTATCAGATTTAAAGAAACACCTCATCTACCAATGTAAGGAAGAATGAAATATTTATTTTAATGGTCTTAGGAGAATCACTGTATATAGGTATGGTCCACCTATTATTTAATGGTGCAAGAAATTTTGGTGGAAAATTGGTTTCGCTTTCTGGCTTTATTCTTGGCTCACTTGAGGAATTACTTAAACATCTTTAACACATACTCGCACCCTACCCACATACCAAGTGTTAGATGAGAATAGTAACAACTATTGTTGAACATAATGTGCCAGGAAAGATGTTTAATGTGTTCAAATACATTAACACTTCTTTTCTCCTCTTTCCCCCCTGCTTTATTGATGTAATTGACGTATAACATTCTGTAATGTTAATTTGTACACTATAATGATTGTGCAGATATATATATTGTGAAATGACTATCACAATATGTATAACAAACCCATTGCCTCACATAGTTAGAACTCTTTTCAATGAGAACTTTTAACATCTACTGTCTTCACAACTTTCAAATACATCACAGAGTATTGTTAACTATGCTCACCATGTTGTACGTTGCACCCCAGAACTGAATATCACTTCTTTCAATAAAGAAAAAAATAATGCAGGCAGAGAAAGGCACAGTAATGAATTTTACAATTCACTGAGTTTTATAATTGTTTATACATATAACATTACTCAATCAAGATACAGAAAATATCCATCACCCTGTAAGTTCCCTTAAGCCCTTCTAGTCATTCCCTATGCCATAAGCAAACTGTTCTGATTACTATCATTTTATATTACTTTCTCTTAGTTCATATAAATGAAATAACATTGCTCATAATATTTCATCTAGAATAATGTTTTCCAAGGCTCACCCTTATTATAGAATTTATTGCTTGCTTGTTCTTTTTTACCTGCTATATATTTCATGATTTAATATACTACAGTTTATATAACAATTCTGTTATTGAAATATATTTCTTTATAGGTTTTGGCCACCATAAATAAAGCTATCATAGCATTATTCCACATTTCTTTTCGTGAACATATAGTTTCACTTCTCTTAGGTAAGTCTTTAGGAGTGCTAATAAAAGGGCTTAAGGTAGAAATATAATTTTACCTTATAAGAAACTATCCAACTTTAAAAAGTCTAATTGTCCCACATCCTCAATAATATTTGGAATTGTCCTTCTTGAAATTTTAGCCATTGTGTAGGTATGAAATTGTATTACATTGTGGTAATGAGTAGCATTCCCTGGATGAATACTGATCTTGGATTTGTTATTTAAGTCTGCACCTCATTTTCTTCACCTGCACCATGTATTTAAAATGTCACACCTTACAGTGTTGTGAGGACTCAATGAGATAGGTATGTACAACCGGTGTCTGATACCTAGTAAGAGCTTAATAAGTCAAAGCCTGAAGAATAACTCTCCAGATTGGGCTATAGCTCTGCAGTCCCCTCCTCTTATTCCCCATGGTTTAAGGCTTCTTTCATGCTTCGTCTACACAGAAGTGTGCTGATTATTTCTGTGCCATTTGTAACTTGGAAGTATAAGAAATATCTTTTGAAAAGAGCATGATGTTACACTGTATATATATACCAGGGCTGCTCCTCTGTTGTATTGTTTATTTGATACTTACATTTGAAAATTCAGTAGAGTTGAGACAGCTTACTTGGGCAGCATTCTCAATGTTTTTGTTATGAAGAATTATTTTCATAAAGCAACTTTTATTCAAATATCTCCAAAGATAAGTAGTACGGTGTTTCTATGTTTCCACTGCACTTTAATCTATCCTGTTATTTGCATTCTAAAGTATGCCATGGGCTGCTTATTTTACTACCTTTGTATTTCATTATCTGTGATAACTGCTTTGGCGATTGTAAGCTCATAGTTTTTCAACACTTTGTTTCAGATTTGGGGACATTTTGTGTTAGGAATTTAGAAATCAAGCCCTTCCTTCTTGAATCTAAATGGAGATGCTGGGGCACCTGGGTGGCTCAGTGGGTTAAGCCTCTGCCTTTGGCTCAGGTCATGATCTCAGGGTCCTGGGATCGAGCCCGCATCAGGCTTTCTGCTCAGAAAGGGAGCCTGCTTCCCCCTCCCCCTCTGCCTCTCTGCCTACTTGTGATCTCTCTCTCTCTAATAAATAAATATTTAAAAAAAAATAAATGGAGATGCCAGTGAATCTTTCATTAGAACAAGGATTTCTCTCTTGCCTTGCAATAGCTAGAAACTGACAGCTGTTGGGGAGGGAAGCAATTAGGAGAGAGGAAAAACCAAATGAGGAAACAAAGCCAGAGGGGTGACTCTTGTTAAAGAGGCCAAGAAGATGACAATGGAAGAACTGGAGAATAGGAGAGAAAGATCTTTCTGGTCATTTACAGTGGGTACAAGCAAAAGGGCAGAGAATAGTTGTTTAGTGACAGTATGTAGAAGAGAGTGGGCACCTTTGCAATCATATAGCAGAATCTCCTTATGATGCCACAGTACTATTTGAAACCGAATTCAGGCAGAGCAGGTTCACCTTGCATAAGAGAGAAACGAAAAAGAGACAGTAGTAATAGTATATGGACCACAACACAGTATTGTGATTACAAGTCTGCTCCCAGAGTCACTAGTTCTGCTGTTTTCTTGCTGTGTGACTTTAAAGCAAGTTACCTCCGAGAATCTTTGTTTCCTGCTGGATACTGGGGATAATATTAATTTCCACCAACAGGTTTTTTCCTGCTCAACAGTGAAGATAATGCATGTAAGTCACTTTGCATATGACTTGGGATGTAATAACCATATGATGCATCTTAGCCGCTGAAATTACTATATTTGAGAATCTATTCTGCCCTAGATGCTACACAACACTTTTTATACATTATACTATTTAATTCACTGTTTTATTCTCTGGATAGAAACTAAGCATCTTGTTTGACTCCAAAGTTGTTTATATGTCTTATCATCATATTCCAGTTTGTATCAAATATAAAATAAAGCTTTATTACACATTTTCTAATAGTAGTCCTGCCTTTTTTATGGATGGCAGCAACTCATCAATTTAGGTGAGACATTTAAAGAAAAGACAAAGAACAAAGATGGGAGGGTACTGTGAAGTGTGTATGTGTGTGTATGTGTGTGTGTAATCTTTGAGATGACCTCATTCTTTTATTTCTGATCAATTTTTTACTTTCTGGCATTACACTGTTTTTAACATTTTGAGATATTTTCAGATGTTTGGAAAAGAAATTGCAAAGACAGTATGGAGTGGTGTCACAGCTTCATCCAACTTTCTGTTTTGTTAACATTTTACATAGCCATGGTACATTGATCAAAACTAAGACACTGACACTGGTATCAGACCAGTAATTAAGCTACAAATTCTAATTCAGATTTCCCCCAGTTTTTCCACTGATGCTTTTCTTCTTTTCCAGAATGCAGGCCAGTATAGCCCATTGTATTTAGTGTGCATGTCTCCTTATCCGCTCCACTTGGTGACAATTTATCAGTCTTTTCTCATCTTTTATAGTTTCAATATTGTTGAAGATTAGTGGTCAGGTATATTGTAGAGTGTCCCTTCAGTTTGATTTGTCTGATATGTATTTACTCATGGTTAAACTTAGGTTATGTATATAGGGGAAGAATACCACAGAAGTGAAGTTTCCTTGTCATTATATCAGGGAATACATAATGTCAGCATGACTTAATGCTGGTGATGTCAGTATTAACTTTTGTCACTTGGCTATCATTCTCTTAATATGCTCTATTTGGGGGCACCTGGGTGGCTCAGTGGGTTAAGCCTCTGCCTTTGACTCGGGCCATGACCTCAGGGTCCTGAGATCAAGCCCCACATAGGGCTCTCTGCTCAGCGGGGAGCCTGCTTTCCCCTCTCTCTGCCTGCTTCTCTGCCTACTTGTGATCTCTGTCTCTGTCAAATAAATAAATAAATAATTTAAAAAAATATGCTCTATTTGTTAGAAGTAAGTTCCAGGTTCTGTAGACACTCAATGAGAGGCGAACTAAGCTCATATCCTGAAGGCAGAGATACCAAATAACAACCAGCACAGAAATTAAGTTTGGATAAAGATTGCTGCTCTTCCTTTCTCCTGCTTTCTTAAAATTGAGACCTACTGAAGGCTTTTACCCAAAGCGTCTGGTGAATCATCTAGAATATCTTCAGAAATTTGGCATGTGGATAATATAGTGGCAAAGTTTGTTCTGAACAACGAGTTGAAAATACATGCAGTTGGGTGGTGTTTCTGGTATTTGTTAGGTCAATGAAATATTTTACCTGCTACACAGTGTTCTGTCTCCTGTTTAAACAGGTCTATTCTTTTTAATCTTATGAGTGATTTTTGTTTTTCTATATTTTTTCCATTTTGTTATATACATATTTCTTTAAAAGATTTTTGGTATAGTTGACACATGTTAAACTAATTTCGGCGATACAATGTAGTGTTTCAAGTTCTTTATGCATTATGCTATGTTCACCACACGTGTAGCTACTATCATCTGTCACCATACAGTGCTATTGCAATATCATTGACTATATTGCCTCTGCCATGTTCTGACTTACTCATTCTCTAACTGGAAGTCTATATCTCTCAATCCCAACAAAGTCTGTTCTAATCCCCATTCTAGAGAAGTTTGTTCATGAGAGAAATAATAACACAGAAATAATTCACAGTGCTTTGAAATCTTTCTCTGTTTGAATGAATCTGTTACTCTAAAGTTGTACTACAATTAAGTTGTCATTACAATATCCCTTTCCCTCTATTGTCCCTTCCCTTTTGCAATTCCCTTTTAGAACTCTCTCTGCATTGACATTTGCTGACTCTGCTCTCCATATAGCCTATGAGTGGGTATGAATAAACAGCTTTACCTTCTATGGCAGTAACCTTAAGCAGGTGTCTTGTTACAACGGACTTTCTAGTAGTTCATTTAAGTGTGGATCTTCTAACTCACCACTGTAGTTTCTGCCCATTAATATAAATAGGATAGAAAAATATAATAGTTATAAAAAACTATGATGGTGAACAGTCTTTGAGGAAAAAACAAAACCATTTTGGGTTAATACTAAACTTTAGCATTAGCATAATGTGCTGCTCTCCATAAAGGTGACACTTGATTTCAGGTAAAGCCCCACATGTGGGGATATAATGTTTAAAACAGAGGTCCCATATTATAACAAAATTTCACTAATAGCAAATGAGAGTTAATAGGCTATTGATGTGTTTATGTTTACTGGTGAGTTGCAAACTGGTTTTTTGCATGAGCTCTGTTACCACATATTTGCTTAGTTTGGAAGCCAAATCAAAGTCTTTTGTTTGACATCATCTGCTTTTTTAAATTTATTTTTTAATCTTTTTATTTTTTGTGACATATAAGCCCTGGGTGAATAGAACTCTACATCTCTGTTGGCTCTAGAAGTGTTGATAACTGTTTGTGAAAATTCTTTTTATAAGCTTCTTTTTCTTTATCACTTCTGAGACTGGAAATCCTTTCTTGTGTGGGTTTGTAAGCAAGACTTAGGTGTGGTATCCCATTGTACCATCACCTGTTAAGTGCTCATTATGCTAAGGATCCAATTATGTGTCTCCATCCAATATTGTGATAGGGGACCTAAAATGACTTGGTGTTAGTGACCTCACCTACTTCAAGAAAGGATTTCTGATCTTTAAATATGTAACAAAAGGTATCTTTATGATAACATTTAGGCATGCAAAACCCTGAATTTGGAAGGAGATAGTAGGCTTTTGAAAGGCTCCATCTCCAAACCTCAATTACATGCTCTGAATCATTACGAACTTTCATGTGTGAAAGTGAGTACTTTTTAATCTTCGAAGCTTTACTGAAATTGAGGCCATGAATTGGATTCTAATTCATAAAATGAAAGTTCAAAAACTCTTTCAATAAATGCAATAAAGTGGTATAATGAAATAGCTTAGCAGCTTAATGTTTTTCCTTTTTTCCTTTGCATGGCTTCTCTTAGCTCAAGACTGGCTACTCTATTTCACAGGCAATACACTTTTGAGAAGCAGTATGTAGGAGAGGTTAATAGTGGAAACTCTTGAGTTAGGTGGCACCGGTTCAGAGTTTGTTTCTTCAGCTACTTAGCTGTGTAACTTGGGATCAGCCCTTAAACTCCCTGCACATAAGGGTCTTTATCTGCAAAGCAGGGATAATAAAGGTTGTTGCAAGTTAATGTCAGTAAGTCTTGGGACCGGGCACAAAGTGCTATTTACATATGAATATTACTATAGAGATATTTACCAGGAGTAGTTTCCTGCCACAACAATATGTAGTGAAACTGATGTTTTGTTTGCCTGGCATCCCTCCCTTCATCTATTGGGTGTTCGTTCAGTTTGGAAACCAATCTAATAAGTCTCTTATCTGACATAATGTGTTTGTAAAATTACATCTAAGAAATAGCTCTCCTCTAATCTATGTCTTGCTTAGACTGTTGGTTGAGGTACGCTACCTTCCCCCAGCCATGAGAGCTATCACACTTTAAATGAAGTCACACTTTTAGTCACACTTGAAATAAAGTAAGGTCCTGCATTTTAGGAATATAACCCTTTACTACTATCATTTACCTGATTCAGTCATCAGACTTAAAATTCTGTGCCGTGCTATCTATTTTAAAATTCAAATTGTTTTAAAATGTGACAAACTTCAAGTTGTCAGTAATGCTGGTACTAAAAATTGTGGTGATTTCTTATGTTTATGTAACCTATTTAGCATTGAATCCCTCTTCCATGCATATCTTGTTAAGAAGAGTGTGATTATCATTTACCCTTTACATCTATAACCTGTGACAGATTTTTAAAGAACTTCGTGTGAACTATGATATATTTTTTCTAAGCATTGAAAGAAGGATAACAAGAGTATATGTTCATGTACTAATTCTGTTCCGAAAAAAAAAAAAAAAAGGTAAGAAAAACTGATGGTAGTCATTAGGTTTTAACAGAATGCAAAAGTTTCTTAAATAGTTGACCTTTGAACAACATTGGCATTAGGGATACTGATGCCCATAGAGTCAAACATCCATGAATAACTTTTGACTCCCCAAAAACATAACTACTAACAGCCTACTGTTGAACAGAAGCCTTCCCATAACATAAACAATTGATTAACACATATTTATATGTTATATATATTAAATACTGTTATTCTTATAACAAGCTAAAGAAGGAAAATTGTATGAGAAAATATATTTATAGTATGTGGCATATATGTTGAAAAAAAATCCAGGTGCATGTGGACTTATACAGTTCTAACTTGTGTTTATCAAGGTTCAACTGCAATATCAACTATAGTAAGAAAATAAACCAGTAATCTGTTTTAATTTTAAATGGTTCTATATTTCTGAATTGCCAAAAAAAAACACAAACCACCCACAACACTTTGTACATTTGAAAAACAAAACAAAACAAAATTTAAAAAATCTGAGGTTTCCTGACACTATAGTAGGAAATTGAATCTTGGATGGGTTGATACAGAAATAATCACAATGGATGCATTTCAAGGGTAATGTCCCAAAGTGTCTATTTAGTTGTTGCTGTTACCTGTATCTTCACAGTTGTCCTCTGTCTTATTGTTCCTTCCGGCCACCTACTACTCCTTCTACACATAGATATCTCCTAAGCAGCAATTTAGGAACATCTGCTGCTACTTGACCATGCTTCCTAGAAGTCTCAAAGTCTACCTTCCAAAGAAGATCCTTGTAGAAGAAGGATTCAAGACCATTCAAGACCAATTCTACATAAATGTAAGAAACCACTATAGTTTTTAGTACCAGAACAGTTGCTAACTTCCATGAAATTTGTTAATCAGGTTTTAAGATGGTTGAATTTCAGCATAGATATTGTGGCATGGAATTTTTACATTAACGGTTAAATCAGGTAAGTGATAATTATCTGAGTGGGCCTTCTAACCACATATTGTAACTCCCTGAGGTGAGTATTTTATTTTTCAAAAGACGGTGCCTGAAGGATATGTGAGAGCTCTTTATACATAGGCACAATGGGAATCTGCTTAGATTGTTTGTAGGATATTTACCTAAACCCTAACATATTATCTATTACTCCAGTTTCATTTTCCCTCTCCTTTGAATTAACTCATTTAACCCCTTAATCTTCCACACTTAATTTTTTTGTTTGTTTGGGTTCAATAAGTCTAGTATACAGATATTGTTTCTCTAATAACTATAAGCAGAAGAGAATAAGACAGTGAAGTTTTTCACTATGTTATCTATGACAGTCTCACTGAAGACAGGGATCAATCTTTGATGCTATGAAATACATATATGAATATGTGTACATGTATGATTTATTTAACATTCAGCATATTATGCACTCAAGTAGTCTTTTTTTTTTTTTTTTTAAAGAAATACCAGGTACTTCTTCTTCTTTTTTTTTTTTTAAAGATTTATTTATTTATTTATTTGACAGAGAGAGATCACAAGGAGGCAGAGAGGGAGGAGGAAGCAGGTTCTCTGCTGAGCAGATAGCCCTATGCGGGGCTCGATCCCAGGACCCTGAGATCATGACCTGAGCTGAAGGCAGCGGCTTAACCCGCTGAGCCACCCAGGTGCCCCACACTCAAGTAGTCTTTACCAAATGCCTCATGTGTGGTAATCGCTGTGTTTGGTTCAGTGATACCAATATAAATGACACAATCCCTGGCATCAAGGAAATTTTAATCTCTCAGGAGAGATGTGTATCTGATATGCTGCCAAATACAATAGACTTCCTATCAAAAAACTTTTGATATGAGATTCACAGTGGTTGTCAGCCTTCACTAGTTTTGATGCTATATATCAACTTTCCCTTCCTTTCCTTAAAAATGTCTTTATTTATTTATTTTTTTAAAGATTTTATTTATTTATTTGTCATAGAGAGAGAAGCAAGAGTGAGCACAGGCAGACAGAGTGGCAGGCAGAGGCAGAGGGAGAAGCAGGCTCCCTGACGAACAAGGAGCCCTATGCGGGACTCGATCCTAGGACGCTGGGATCATGACCTGAGCCGAAGGCAGCTGCTTAACCAACTGAGCCACCCAGGTGTCCCAAAAATGTCTTTATTTTTTATAAAATTATTGAAGTATTCAGTTTGATCCATCACATAAGTCATCCAAGTATTTCTAATAACCCTCTCCTTTGAACTGTAATATTGATTTATATGGGATTTGCTTTATCTAAATGATTTATACTCAAAATGTTAAAGTACAACTATTTAAAATAGGAATTCCTGCCCATGGAACGTGCTATCTAAGATACTGAAATATAGTGCAGAAGGACTCAGCTATTTCTGATACTTCTGCTCAGATCTTTGTTCTCATCTCTCTATACCTTGCTTCTCCTTGTGTCTGCCACAGTGCTGTGGTTAATAGGTATCTATCACCACGTATAGGTGGCAGTATTCATTAGAGTTGTGGAAAATAGTAGGATGAAATTAGAAGGCACCTGTGGAACCTAGGGGTTCTTTTCAAGAGATGGAAGGAGCAACTATCAAATGATATTAAAAAAAAAACAATAATCACAAGAGATGTATTGATCATGACTAGAGAAATACTGAAAGATATTGTATTAGGCCTTGATGTTTTACTGCAGTATTTTCTGAGCTTTGGTTTTGCTATGATATAATTACTAATGAATAAAGCTGGAAAATTTGGTAAGATTTATAATAGTGCATCTCAGCATTAACTGATAGCATATCTTGAAGACCTGGTTTAAAACATGACAGTTATCTGGAGCAACTTGGTGGCTCAGTTGGTTAAGCATCTGACTCTTGATCTCATGGTTGTGAGTTGAAGCCCTGTGTTGGGCCCCATGCTAGGTATGGAGCCAACTTATACAAAGAAATGAAAAACATGTCAAGTATCCAACCAATCTCCTCTAATAGAGAAGTGATTTTTTTCCACATTTTTCATACCCCAAAATCAGAGAAGAGATACAGGTGCCTGTAATTCCAAGTCATCTTCACCACCATTTAAATAGCCCAAGTAGTACACTTTCCAGTTTCTTTCATCTTAATTTTCTTTCACTTCCTTGAAATAATGTTTGTCTCAGGGAGCTGTGGCCCCAGAAATAGTTGTACGACATCAACTGTCCGCCTATAAATTGTGAGCTATTTGAGTTCTTTGCTCAGTGTACCAAAAATATTCTTTTATTTCCATCAGTAAAGGAATATGAGCATGTTGGTGGAGTAGTCATTCCTGCCATTAGGAAATAGATACCCAAGCTAAAAATAATGAGGAAGGTGAACTTTGAGAGAATTTCAAATAAGACTGGACAGAGCCCTGAGGAAAGTGCTGAAAGGAACAATAGTAATGTCACTAGGGCTACATCAGGTGACCCCTTTTAATGGGTACATTTTATCCCTGAACTCACTTCTAGAATCTAGTATGATGGAAATGGGCTTGGCAAATGAGCTCCAAATGCATCCACACTTTGAAAGTCAGTTCAGCAGGCCTGTGTGGGTCAGTTGGTTGGAAGCAAACTCTTGGTTTTGGTTCAGGTTATGATCTTGAGGTCCTGGGATCCAGGCCTGCATAGAGCTCTACACTCTGGGGGAATCTTCTTGAGGATTCTCTCTCTGAGCCTGCCCCTGTTGCACACTCTCTTTCTCTCTCTAAAATAAAATTTTAAAAAAGTCATTTCATAACTGCTTCTAACCTGGCCATCAAAAAGTATAACCTCCGGATATGTTTTACTATCTATTTCCATTAAAGAGCTTACAGTTATTAGAAGGGGAGTATTTTCTGCATATTTCCCCTTGCTGCATGATATGGTGAAATTGTGCCCATCCTGGGAGCCCAAGTTGTCATCTGTACTTATATTTTCTTTTGTCACTTGCTTTCAAAATTCTTCCTTTGTCTTTATAGTATCTAAATGTTGATATCCTGAAGTTTATCATATTTGTAGTCTGCTAAAATTTGAAGATGTGGACTAATGTTTTCAACAAACTTGGGAAGTTTGTTTGTTTGTTTAATCCAAATATTCTTTCTCATTGTGTGTTTCCTTTCCTAGGACTCCTATTGAGTATGTTGGTACACTCGATATTTTTGCACAGGTATTTGAGGCTGTTTGCATTTTCTTTTTCTTTCTATGCCTTGGGCTGAATGACCTCAACTGACTTGTCCTTGACAGGTGTGTTTTTTTATTCCCCCCTCATAACAAATCAAGTCTACCATAGGTTCCTTATAGTGAATTTTCATTTTAGTTATTATAGTTTTAAAATCTAAAATTTCTATTTGTTTCATTTAAAAATATTTCTGTTTATTGAGATTGTTTATTTTGTGAAAACTGGTTCCCATGTATTAATTATGCAGACATGATTTTCTTTAGTTCTTTAAACATATTTATAATAGCCACTTTAAATCCTTTCAGTAATTTGAAGTCCAATATCTGGGCTTCCTCAGTCACAGTTTCTATTGACTTCTTTTATCTCCTACTGTGTTGTGATTATACATTTCTGTTTCTTCACATGTCTTGTCATTTTCTTTGGGAACTAGACATTTTTAAAAATGTGACAACAATGGAAGTCAGATGGGGTGCCTGGGTGGCTCAGTGGGTTAAGCCTCTGCCTTCAGCTCAGGTCATGATCTCAGGGTCCTGGGATCGAGCCCCGCATCGGGCTATCTGCTCAGCAGGGAGCCTGCTTCCCCCTCTCTCTCTGCCTGCCTCTCTGCCTACTTGTGATCTCTCTCTCTCTCTCTGTCAAATTAAAAAAAAAAAACAAAAAAAAAACAAAAAACAAACAATGGAAGTCAGACTCTCCCCTTCAGGGTTGGCTATTGTTGCTATTTGCTAATATTTTTGCTAATATTTATGCTTATGGTGTTCCCTGGATTAATTATACAAAATATGTATTTCCTGCTATGTGTTACTACTCAAGACTTTGCAGTATCCTTCATAGTCAGCTAATAATTGGAAAGAAAATTCCTTGAATTACTTGACCAGAAATTCTCCTAACATTTCTCAGGTGGTTGTGTGGTATGTTAGGATATGCCATCACTGCTCCAGCAGTTCCTAACTCTGTCTTAGCTATAACCTCCTGCTTGTGCAAAACCTCAGCTCAGAAAAAATGAGAGATTATGGCTGTCTCAGTCTTTTTCCAGTCATGTGAATAAACCAACCCATGCATGTGGCCTTAAAGATTCCAAGAAATAAGTTGGGACTTTTAAAATTCCTATTGACATCTAATTTCCTAGATCTTTTTTTTTTAAATGTTTTATTTATTTATTTGACAGACAGTGATCACAAGTAGACAGAGAGGCAGGCAGAGAGAGAGGGGGAAGCAGGCTCCCTGCTGAGCAGAGAGCCCAATGCGGGACTCGATCCCAGGACTCTGGGATCATGACCTGAGCTGAAGGCAGAGGCTTTAACCCACTGAGCCACCCAGGCACCCCTTCCTAGATCTTTCTTTTAAGTATTTTGAAAAAAAATATTGTTTGCCCCAAATGTTACCACATAAAACAGTTATGAAGTTAATCTTCCATTATTTTTATTGCAATTCTGATATAGGCCTTTTTTTCCACTGCAAGAGCCCCAGTAATGTCAAATAATGAAAAATCCTAGGAATGGGGCTTTTTAAGGTAGTGTCAGACAAGCCAAATTATAATACACTGTGTAACAATACTTTGGGGAAGAGATGTGTGTGTGTGTGTGTGTGTGTATAGTATTCTTAGTGGTGTCTTTATCTGGTTTTGATATCAAGGGAATGGCCTTATAGCATGAATTTGGAAGATTTCCTTCTTTCTATTTTTTGGAATAGTTTGACAAAAATGGATATCAACTCTTCTTTAAATGTTTGGTGTATGTTTCCTGCAAATCCTTCTGGTCCTGGACTTTTGTTTCTTGGCAGTTTTTTCATTACTAATTTGATTTCTTTGCTGGTTATTGGTTTGTTCGAACTTTGTATTTCTTCCTGCTCCAGATTTGGTACGTTATATTTTTCCAGGAATTTATCCATTACTTCTAGATTGTCTATTTTGTTGCATATATTTTTTCATAATATTCTCTTATGTGTATTTCTGTGGTGTCTGTTGTTATTTCTCCTCTGTTATTTTTGATTTTATTTATTTGAGTCCTTTCTGATTATTTCATAATAGATCTGGCTGGAAGTTTATCAATTTTATTAATTTTTTCAAAGAATAAGCTCCTAGTTTCATTGCTCTATTCTATTTTTTTTTAATTCTATATAATTTATTCCTGCTCTAATCTTTATTATTTCCTCTCCTCTGCTGGTTGTAGTGTTTGTTTATTGCTCTTCCAGTTCCTTTACATGTAAGGTTAGGTTGTTGGAGATTTTTCTTGCTTCTTGAGGTAGGCCTGTATTGCTATGAAAATCCCTCTTAGAACCACTTTTGCTGCATCCCAAAGGTTTTGGACCATTCTCTTTTCATTTTCATTTGTTTCTGTGTATTTTTAACTTCTTCTTTTATTTCCTGGTTGACATATTCATTGTTTAGTACCATGATATTTAAGCTGTATGTTTTTGTGTTCTTTCCAGAATTTTTCTTTTGGTTGACTTCTAGTTCTAAAGTGTGGTCAGAAAAGATGCATGGTATGATTTTGATCTTCTTGAATTTGTTGAGGTTTGTTTTGTGAGCTAATATATGATCTATTTTGGAAATTGTTTTATGTGCACTTGAATATTCTTCTGTTTAGGATGATATATTCTGAAAATAACTGTTAAATCTATCTGTTCCAATGTGTTACTCAAAACAATTCTTGTTGATTTTCTGTTTAGATGATCTCTTCATTGATGTAAGTGGGGTGTTAAAGTCCTCTACTACTTTTTTAAAGATTTATTTATTTGTTTGAGAGAGAGAGAGAGAAAGCACACAAGGGGAGAGGCAGAGGGAGAGGGAGAGAGATAATCTCAAGCAGACTCCACACTGAGCATGGAGTTGGCACAGGGCTTGATCTGACAACCCTGAGATCATGAAATGAGCTGCAACTAAGAGTCAGACACTCAGCCAACTGAGCCACCCACGTGCCCCCAAAGTCTTCTACTATTATTGTATTATTAATTAGTTCCTTTATGTTTGTTACTACCTGTTTTATGTATTTCAGTGCTCCTATGTTTGGTGCATATTTCCAACTGTTATATCTTCTTGTCGGATTGTCCCTTCAATGATTATATAGTTTCCTTAATTGTCTTTTGTTACAGTCTTTGTTTTAAAGTTTATTTTATCTAGGGGCGCCTGGGTGGCTCAGTGGGTTAAAGCCTCTGCCTTCGGCTCAGGTCATGATCCTAGGGTCCTGGGATTGAGCCCCACATCGGGCTCTCTGCTCAGCAGGGAGCCTGCTTCCCTCTCTCTCTCTCTGCCTGCCTCTCTGCCTACTTGTGATCTCTGTCTGTCAAATAAATAAAACCTTTAAAAAAATGAAATAAAGTTTATTTTATCTAATATAAGTATTGCTACTCTGGCTTTCTTTTTCATATCTATTAGCATAATAGATGTTTCTCCATCCCCTCACTTTTAATCTTCAGGTGTCTTTAGGTTAAAAATGAGTCTCAGGGGACCTGGGTGGCTCAGTCAGTTAAGTGTCTGCCTTCAGCTCACATCATGATTCCAGAGTCCTGGGATTGAGCCCCACATCGTGCTCCCTGCACAATGGGGAGCCTACTTCTCCCTCTTCCACTCCCCCTGCTTGTGCTCTCTCTCTGTGTCAAAATAAATAAAATCTTTTAAAAAAAGTAAATAAATAAAAAGTATTAATGTAGCATATAGATGGGTCCTTTGATTAGAACATTTAAGTCTATACATTCGAAGTAATTACTGATAGGTATTTACTGTCATTTTATTATGTTTTGTGGCTTTTTTTTTTTTTTACCTGCCAATAATTTATTTTTTTATTCTTTTTTTTACCTCCAGTGTTCCAGGATCCATTGTTTATGCACCACACCCAGTGCTCCATGCAATACCTGCCCTCCTTAATACCCACCACCAGGCTAACCCATTCCCCCACTCTCCTCCCTTCCAAAACCCTCAGTTTGTTTCTCAGAGTCCATGGTCTCTCATGCTTTGTCTCCCCCTCTGAATTGCCCCAATTCACTTTTCCTTTCCTTCTCCTAATGTCCTCCATGTTATTCCTTATGCTTCACAATAAGTGAAACCATATAATAATTGACTTATTCTCTTCTTGACTTATTTCACTCAGCATAATCTCCTCCAGTCCCACCCATGTTGATACTAAAGTTGGGTATTCATCCTTTCTGATGGAGGTGTAATATTCCATTGTATATATGGACTCTGTTTTGTGGTTCTTACTGAAGATTTTCTCTGATTCTTTCTCTCTTTCATGGTTTGATGACTTTCTTTAGTGAAATATTTGAATTTCCTTCTCTTTATTCTTTGTATATTTATTAGTATTTTTTGATATATGGCTACCATCATGTTTATATATAATCTCTTCTGCATTTGGAAGTCTATATTAAGTTGATGGTTTGTTAACTTTTAACCCATTCTTTACTCCTCTTCTCCTCATGTGTTGAGTATATGGTTTTATATTTTACATCCTTTTATTTTTTTAATTGCTTGGCTGATTTTTTTTTTAACAGAAATATGCATTTTTAGTTTTTATGTTTCTACCTTTATCTCTTTAGGTCTCTCCATTCTACTCAGAGTCCCATTTAAATTTCTTGCAGAGCTGGTTTAGTGTTCATGAACTTCTGTTTTTGTATTGTTTTTGTTTTTGTCTGGGAAGCTCTTTATCTCTCTTTCTATTCTGAATGATAGCCTTGCATAATAGAGCATTCTTGGCTGAAGATTTTTTTTTCTATCCAGCAATTTGAATATATCTTTCAAAAAGTTCAAATTTCAAACTTTCTGGTGAAGAATCCCCTGCCAACCTTGTGGGTTTTCCCCTAATTAGTTATTATCTTCTTTTGTCTTTCTTTAAATTTTTTTGAATCATTATATTTTCCCATTTTAATTACTATATATATATTTTTTTTTAAATATTTTATTTATTTATTTGACAGAGAGAGATCACAAGTAGACAGAGAGGCAGGCAGAGAGAGAGAGAGAGAGGAGGAAGCAGGCTCCTTGCCAAGCATAGAGCCCGCTGTGGGACTCGATCCCAGGACCCTGAGATCATGACCTGAGCTGAAGGCAGAGGCTTTAACCCACTGTGCCACCCGGGCACCCTAATTACAATATTTCTTAAAGTGGATCTGCTTTTCTTGATTCGGTTGGAAGTTCTCTGTGTCTCCTGGATCTGGATATAATTCCTTCCCCAGATTATGGAAGCTTTTCAGCTATTATTTCTTCCAAAAATTTTTTGCTCCCTTTTGTCTTTCTCCTTCTTCTGGGACTTTTATAATATGAAAGTTATTAAATTTGATGGAGTAATGAGATCCCTAAGTCTATTCTCATTTTGCACAATTTTTTTTTCTGTCTTTTTGTTCAGCTTGATTACTTTCCATTGATCTGTTTTCTAGGTCATTAATTTGTTTGTTTGCTTCTTCCATCTTGCTGTTTATTCCATCAAGTGTGTTTTTCATTTCATTCATTATACCCTTTATCTTTGCTATGTTGGTTCCTGAAGTTGGCTCTGTGCTTATGCTGAGGGGGTGGGAGGGAAGTGGAATGGGCCTGTTCCTTTGTTTCAAGACTTATCACTCAGTGAATACTGTTTCTCTGGAATGGGCTCTGAGATGAACAAATAACCTCCCTACTGTCTCCCAGAGACTCTTCAGATCACTTTTTCCCTGCTGTGTGTCTGCATGTTGTTTGCCTGCCTTCTCTCCAAGAACAGCACAATGTTCTCTGGGCTGTATCACAGCCAAGCCAGCTGACCTTTAAAACTCTCTAGACTTTAAGCCCCAGTAGTTGCCAGAAGTCATAAAATTCAACCCCTTTTGGTTTCCAAGCCAATTGCTATTCCTTTTTTCCTTTTGTTCCCCTGTGTGCTTGTCTGTAGCTAGTCCTTCTCTGCAACTGTAACTCCCTCCCTACTTCAGTGACTACCATCTGTTTCTCTCCCAAATCAGTGCCTCATACCTTCTTCAATGTGGCCTTTTCTTTACTTTTAGTTATGAAGTTTATTCTTCCAGTCTTCAGGACAATTTCTGGGGTATTTTGGATGATTTAATAGTTACCTAGTTATATTCATGGGATGTAGTGAGCCTAGAATCCTCCTATCCCACTGTTATCTTCTTAACCTCTCCCAGCTTCCATATTTTTAAGGCTGTTGGGTTTTCTTTAGTTTTTATTTATTTATTTAAAAGATTTTATTTATTTACTTAACAGAGAGATCACAAGTAGGCAGAGAGGCAGGCAGAGGGGGGAGGCACGCTCCCCACTGAGCAGAGAGCCCGATGCGGGGCTCAATCCCAGGACCCTGAGATCATGACCTGAGCCAAAGGCAGAGATTTAACCCACTGAGCCATCCAGGTGCCCCTTGTTTAGTTTTTAAAGATACTGCAGAAGTTAAGAGAAATGATTGAGAATGTGACAAATTCAAACACAACAAACTTGCTGTTTTTAGTTTAATTTAGCCTTCTTTACAAAATTCTCAGATTCTTACAAGCTTGTATTAATTCTCAAACATTTGCTTTCAGGGATTTTGACCTGTTTTCTTAATTGCTTTTATGGAGAAGGAGGTTTTTCCAAAGGTTCTTATTCCACTATTTTGGAAGTATGCCCTGGATTATAGAACTCTTAATTTTTAATTCTAATATCACTTTGATTATTTAGGTCACCAAGTCAAAACCAAGAGGCCCAGAGTTCTATTAGTCTACCTGATGGATTTTCTGAGATCCTCAGGGTTTTAGACACACCTCTAGTTATTTTTTTTTAACTGAACACAGAAACATAATTAATAGCCTTAACTATTACTACAGTTATTCTGAAACCCCCATTTTGGGGGGAAGGCAGCAAAGTGGTAACATTTGAAAGCCCCATGAGAGGAAGGCAAATTATTAGTGGGAAAAAATATTGATTAAGAATACTGTAACAACTTAGGGAAAAATTACAAATACTGCCATTTCTACTCTGGGAATTATACTTTAACTAGCCCTACTACATTTTTTCCGTGGATAAATTTTGTTACACTAGAGAATGTGATTGCTAATGTGTTTTTGAGATAAATCTAAATTATAAATGCATCCTCACCTTCATTAAAAAACCATCAACGTTCAGGTTCCTGCTTTGGTAATTATACCCTAATATATACTATTCAATTATAGTAACAGTCCCTTCATTACCTTTCCTTATGAGTTCATGAATATCTGTTGATACCATTGGGTTGACTCCCATTTAATTGTTGCATGCTTACATTACATAACACATTACATTCCAAAGTGTCACTAGTATAGTGAAATTTTAATTCCTGAATTTCTTATGTGTAAGGGAGATGACGCCTAGGGTGAAGAATGGTAGAACTTTGTTTTAACAAGAGTTTGATTTTAATGATCACATGCTGCACAAATAAAATAGGAGGAGCATTATTGAGAAAAGACAAGTGTGTCTCTGGTATAAGTTATTCTTTCATAAACTTCCTTGAAGATCTTTACAACTTTGAGTAGAATAAAAAGGCATAAAATATATTTTCAAAGGTGGCATTAAAAAATTAAGTGGCTTCCTGATGTGTTTAATTTTTAGTAACTTATTTAGAACTTGCCATCCATTGCTTTGTAAATGTTCTTGTGTTATTTAACATATCTCTAATTTCTGTGATCCTACTGTAAATAAGAGGACATGTCCAAGTTCTTTGTTGTTTGAATTTCTTCAAGGGTAATTAGAATATCCTATAGGCTCTAACCTTGTTTCTTCACTAACTAGAGCTTCAACAAAACAATCAGATAAAAACAATTAGATAATTAGCAATGTATATCCTTTGTAACCTAGGTTATGAATTAACTTTAAATTATGTTGCAATGCACCAACTGGCAATTTTTTGTGGCTTAATCAGTATTACTGCTCACATTATTAGTATACTCTAGGATCACAAAATTTAAATTGAATTTAAACAAAATGCTTTCTATACTCCTAGGAGAGTTAACAAACATAAAACAAATATGCCTCACCTTAACCATAAGAACTATTTTCTTGCCTAATTTCCCCATTGTAATAGTACTCATTGTTGTAAAATAACCCAACTGAGCATGACCACTCTCACCTAATGGGTAATAAATTTAAATTTAAAATTTGTCATTTACATTTGCTTTACAAAATTTGACCCATTGTCTTGTCCTCATGGTTAAAATAGTTAATATAGCATGATATAAACTAAAACAGGGCCTTTACAAATTGGACTCCCATTATATAAGACTGACTTAGAGAAAGAATAATTATGCCCACTATTTCGACAGTTGTAAATTCAATCTGACTTATTTTTAGACCTGGAAGGAATGAGTAGTACCTCATAACATTGCTGTTGTGGTCTCACCAATCAAGGCCCCATACTCAATATTACTGAAATAATTTTTTTTTCAATCAGAAGCTAGTAGATACTTAGCAGTCATGCTTTGTTCATATCTATTTCAACAGCTTTTAAGCTGCAGTTTGACTTTGTCAAAGGGACACCATAGCCTTCAACCAGCTACCCTGAAGCAGGCAATTTAATTAGTACAGGGAAATTTAAAAACATGAAATATACATAAAGTTACTAGAATACTCAGATTCAGTTCTAGGTCACATATTTTTGGTAAGAAACATTTAGTGATTCTTCCTTTTCCCTTTGCCTGGATCTTTTGAGGGCTTCACTTCTGAGGGCCATCAAGAGTCCTTATCTGGTTTCAATCATTAATCTCACAGATAACTGGGGGAAAATGATGAAGATAGAGTGTAGAGAAGGCTGTTACAATTAGGCATTAAATAGGAAAATTTTCTATCTCTATCCAACAACACCTTTTAAATGTCTATAAAAACTAAAATCTTTTAATCACAATATTTAGTTTCTAGTGGCAGAATAGTTGACAATAATGACTGTCTTTAAGTCCTGCTCTTTGATCAGTTCTTACTCTGTGATCTGGCCAATTTCCACAAAATAAGAATAAACAAATTAGGAAAATGTTCTTTTTGACAGTTGCCACCAGAGTGCTCTATATCCAATACAGTAAAACACAGAAAAGAAGAAAAATAGCATTTCCATAATCATGGTATTTGTGAGTCTTCCTGGAGAAGATACATACACACACATATGCACACACAGTTACATTATTTCATGGAGCTTAAAATATAATGGTTTAGGTAAATTCTTAAATGAATAAGAAGAAATTGAGGCAAGGAATAAGGAGGGCTGGGGGGAAAGAGTAGTTGAGAACAACTACTCAGCCTCCAGGTTAAAAAATGGTTTATAATTAAAATGAATTAAAATGAATTTTTAAAAACTATATGGATTCCCAAGTCCTGTTTTTGTCATTTATATATTGTGTGATAAGAAAATTAATATCTGTGAAAGATTTCCCCGCCCCTTCACTGTAATAGGGAATAATAATACAGGAATATTGTGAGGTTGGTTTTTTTTTTTTTTTTAATTTATTTACTTGAGAGAGAGGGAGAGAGCACAAGCAGGAGGAGAAGCAGAGGGAGAGGGAGAAGCAGGCTCCCCACTGAGCAGGGAGACCAATGAGGGGCTCAATCCCAGGACCCCAGGATCATGACCTGAGGCAAAGGTAGACACTTAACCAACTGAGGTACCCAGGGCCCCCTATGGTGAGTCTTTGTTATAAAATATACAAAATAGCTATTTTCTTGTTTAGCTCAGAAGAGACAAATAAAACTTGCTATTTAAATAACTTGGTTTGCCAGGAGATTCCCTCTTTCATTTCCTTCCTTCCTTCCTTCCTCCCTTCCTCCTTTCCTTCCTTTCTCTCTCTCTCTCTCTCTCCTTTTCTCCCTTTTCCTTCCTTCCTTTCTTCCTTCCTTCCTTCCTTCCTCCCTTCCCCCCTCCCTTGCCCCTTCCTTCCTTTGAGTGTCCATGTGTGCCAATATGGGGGGAACGGGCTGAGGGAGAAGGAGAATCTTAAGGAGTCTCCATGCCCAGCGAGAGTCCTACATGATGCTCCATCTACTACCCTGAGCTCCTGACTGGAGCCAAAATCAAGTCAGAAGTTTAACAGGTTTAGCTACACAGGCACCCCTGATTTTTCCTAAGAGTAATGGGGTCCTTGAAAAATATTTCTTCCAAGAGAAAGAATAAACCACACAAAACTTCAGAATGCTTGTGTTTGATTCTTAGTTACAGGCTCCTCTCATGGTCAATGAGGAAAGAGACATGAGCGGCATCTGCCTCTGCTGGAGAGGCTCTTGCCATTTCAGTTGGTATGTGGTTGCTTTCTTTCCTTTCCTTCCATTATGAAAGTTAGAATGAAAGGTAATCTCATTAATACAGGCTACTTAATTTTAAATCTAGTTTGTTCATCTTTATTTTCATCATCTGTTTATACTTTCAATAAATGAAATGAATATTAGCAAAAAAAGATAAAAATTGTGGGAGCCTTCCTCGTGGGAGTATGTGAAATTCCCCTTATTTTATGATACCATCATCTATGTGGTCAAGGGAAACAGTAAGCGGAGATATTCAAAGGCAGTCATATTTTCCTTAGAGTAGTATAAAGCTTAGGATAACACACCTTGTACTTTTCCATCAATATTTTTTTTCCTGCTTACAAAAGATTTCAAAAATCAAGGTGAATTCCATTAAGAAAACTTAATTTACTAAAAGAAACTTCACTTTGTTTTTAAAGTATGAACATTGTCACGCTTTATGAAGTGACTGCTAATTATATTTTTGTCTAACAACAAAACATTTTTGCAACATATCAGTGAATTTGCAAATTGCTAAATCAAGAATTAATTTACTAAAATTATATTTTTCATTGGTTTTTCCAGTATTATAGTGTAAGGTGCTTAAGTTTATAAAATGCTTGAAATAAAGCCCATAAGCTTTAGTTGCTTAGTAAGCACAATTAATTGGATTACAAATTAGAGGAGCTTTTGCTTTACACTTAAACCTATTGGCAAATAAACCTAAACTTTTGTAGAAATGAATGTCTCATTTGAGGAGAAAATTTTGACTGAGAAAGTGGAAAATGTGGGGAAATTATTAGGTGTTCAGCTGGCATATAAGGTTGGTCATGATTTTATAGACTGTGGCTAATAAGGGGCAGATAATGTCAGCATCATTCCTCATAGTGAAGGTATTTTCTTTGTCATTTCCTATGGCTTATCCGTTAGACAAATCTCAATTGTCACTGTTGATGAAAAGTGATCTATAAAATCTAAATTAGTGAATTAATTTGGACTATATTAATCAAACTATGAAAATGTCCATATTCTCATTTGGAACACTAACTGTTTAGGATTTTGTATAAAAATTATACACATAATCTAAAACTCAGGAGAGTTCTCATGGCAGGAGGATCTTGTCTACCCAACTGAGCATTTGATTTTGTGCTCAGTCATTGCTTGTACATACATAGGTGAACATTTATCTTCTAAATTGAACAACAAAATTACTAGAAGATGTCACTAGACGACTGAACTTAATTTCTATGAAAAAATTGGCACCCTTGCAAGTTTTAGAGGAAATAAACTCTTTTCTGCTCTCCCTTTGACTAATGAAGTACTCTGTAAAATGATGACTGAGTTAAGGATATGATGTAGACATAATATAATTGCTTTATGCTGTGACCCATGAAAATTAACTCAGTTAAGTACCTTTAGATTTAATATTTAGTATAAAATAATAGCAAAAGATTAGCCATTTTATTACATAGTGGTGTAGTAGAGTGTGCTAAAGGGGAGAGATATAGCTTATCTCCCATGTCCTTTTCCCTCCTCTCTTCTGCCTTGTTTTCCTTAAAAAGGAAGGAAGGAAGGAAAGCAGGCAGGCAGGCAGGCCGGCCGGCCTTCAATAAATTGCCTTGCCTTTTACCATTTCCACTTCTTCCTTTTTCTTTCTTTCTTTCTTTCTTTCTTTCTTTCTTTCTTTCTTTCTTTCTCTCTCTCTCTCTCTCTCTCTCTCTTTCTTTCTTTCTTTCTTTCTTTCTTTCTTTCTTTCTTTCTTTCTTTCTTTCTTTCTTGTTTCTCTCTCCCTCCCTCCCTTCCTTCCCTCCCTCCCTCACTCCCTCTTTCCTTTTTTAAAATTTTTAAATTTTAAAAAATTTTTTATTTTTCCCCCCTTTCTTTTTTTTTTAAAGATTTTATTTATTTATTTGACAGACAGAGATCACAAGTAGGCAGAGAGGCAGGCAGAGAGAGAGAGAGGTGGAGGCAGGCTCCCTGCGGAGCAGAGAGCCCAATGCGGGGCTCGATCCCAGGACACTGGGATCATGACCTGAGCCGAAGGCAGAGGCCCAACCCACTGAGACACCCAGGCGCCCCTTTTTTTAAAGATTTTACTTATTTATTTGACACAGAGAGAGGGAGGAGCAAACACAAGCAGGGGAAGTGGTAGTCTGAGGAGAAGCAGGCTCCCTGCTGTGCAAGGAGCCCGAGGCAATGCAGGGGCTTGATCCTAGGACCCTGGGTTGGATCCCAAGACCCTTGGATCGTAACCTAGCCAAAGGTGGTGCTTAACTGACTGAGCCACCCAGGAGCTCCCTCCGCTTCTTTACTTCTACTAGATCTTCTCTTTGAGCCACTTTGACCTATAGTCCCTGTATCCCCTCTACCCCCAGCCACTGTTGAATTTATTCACACCAACTTAAAAACCGCAGGCTGCCATTTTAATTATGTGCTTACTTACACTCTGAAATCATTTATCCTCCCTAAATATGCCTTTTCCTTTCTAATCTGATTCTTAGTAAACAGCAGTATTCTCTGCTCAGAAAGTAACTCTAGGTTCCTCCCCGCAACTTCTGGGCAAGAATCCTAAGATTCCTACTTATGCTATTTCCTTCTAAAATCTATCCCATCCCCTTCTTTGTTCATACTGTAAATACCTAGTTTGGCTCTTTATTAAGCCTTATATGAACTATTGGAATTCTCTCTAAATGATTTCCCTATCAGTCTCACATTTTTAGTCAACATTGCTTTCCAAATTGCTGCAGAATGGTCTTTCCAAAAGGCTAATAAAATCATGTCGCTCACTTGCTTAAAATCCTGCAAAAAAACCCTCATCTCCTTCAGAAAGTGTTACTTATACGTCAACAGGCCCTGCCTGCCCATTCTATCTCATTTCTTAAAACATGCCCACTGACAGACTAGGCTTCAGCTATGCCAACCTAAATGAAAATCCCTTAATTTAGACACTCACACCTGGATATTTAAACCCATAAAGTTCCATTTGGATGAAAGTGCTATCTCAATCATTGGGAATACCAGTATTTTATCATTTAGTCTGCATACTATAATTGCAAATTTACTATTCTATCACATTTTTCTCAAATATTCTTCTAAATTCCTAAAATTTTCATTTTTCTTAGTTCTTTTTGGTCAGTTTTTTTTCCCCTTTAATTTTAGCAAGTACTTTTCTTTTACATTATTTCTTTCTATGGCCTTTTAAAGAAATCTTTGCCTACCTACAAGTTATGAAGAAGGTCTGCTGTGTTTGCTTATTCTTAAAAGCTTTATGGTTTTAGCCATTAAAATTAGGACTATAAATCTCAAATTAATTTTTGCATTTAGTGTGAAGTAGTAGTAAGTGTTTATCTTTTTCCCATATGAATATCCAGTTATTTCAGCACCATTTGTAAGAAGGATGTCTTTTCCCAATTGGTTACTTTATTTATTATTTTATTTATTATTTTTTATTATGTGGTTTCTTTACCTTGAGGGAATTTTGATGTCAGTGCTCCAAATTTGGTCTTATTTTTCTCTAATTTTCCTTTTAAAAAATGCTCAGGGAATTGTATATTTCTAAATATTTTAGAATGAACTTGTGAATTTCCACAAAAACCCTTGTTGAGACTATCATTGGACTTATATTGTATGATGTGATAAATGCTTTTGGAAATTTTTATTGCCTTCCTGAACACAAACACTTCTTTAGTTTGTATTTTGCTTGACTTCTTTCCACTGGTCTCTTAAGATCTGCTTAATGATATTATCTTGTCCTCCTACTTTAGTCATTCTGATTAATTCCCCAACATTTTTTGTCCTTTTTTTAAATGTCAACTTAGTGAGCATTTCCTAAAATTATTTATTTAAATGTTACATAGTAATTGTACCTATTCCAGTATTCCCACTAGGAATTTTAAATTTGGGGGGTCTCTATACTCCATTAATCATGAATTTCCATAGGTTTACCTCCATGATTTTCCCATATTTATACCTGTTCTTCCGTTGCCACTGAACCTCACCTAGATTCATGATCTCCGCATCTCTCAACTTTTTCCTCTTTATTTTAACTTTGTACTAACTGCCAGATCAATTTTCCTAAAGCAAAGTTCTCTTTGTATTACCATCTTGAATAACATCCTTTGATCGCTCATTACTTGCCTATAGAAGACACAAATTCCTGAGTTTTAAGTTGCAAAAACATAAGCATGTATAATCTCATTTAATCATCATAGTGAATCTGTTGTTATTCTAAATTTATAGATGTGGAAATTGAGATTTAGAAATGCTAAATAGTTTCCCAAAGTTATGGAGCTACTAAATAATAGATATTCCCACCCACTGTAATGATAACATCACTATACACTCTTTTAAAGCAAATCATAAAGAAGACTGATGTTCACAATAGGAAAAAATCATATACATATATAGTAGTAAGATTTCTATTCATGGTTATACTGTGAAATGTAACTGCAATTAGTAGCTGAAGAAAGACAATATTTTTCTTTTTTGAACCATGAAAAAGAACTTGAAATTCAAGTCTGTATCTTTCACTAGTCTCATTGCAATAAAGACAAAAATGTCTAGTTTAAACTAACAACACAATAGCAGACAGATATATATATATATACATACATATATATATATGTATATAACTTACAAATAACCAATAAACTCATTGCTCTCTTGGCTGCCTTTTCTTCCTTTCTTTCTTTCTTTCAAGATTTTATTTATTTATTTGACAAAGAGAGAGATCACAAATAGGCAGAGAGGCAGACAGAGAGAGAGGGGGAAGCAGGCTCCCCGCTGAGCAGAGTGCTGGATGTGGAGCTCGATCCCAGGACCCCAGGATCATGACCTGAGCTGAAGGCAGAGGCTTTAACCCACTGAGCCATCTAGGCACCCCCTTATTAGCCTTTTCAATTCATTGTATTTATGAAGATTTATAGATTATCAAGCAGTATCTTTCCTCAATGATAATTTTTTGATCAAAATGGAAAGATTGACATTTTCCTACTATGATCCTTAGTTGATTCTGAAATTAGACCTGAAATAAGAAGTATTTAAAAGATTATACACTGATGTATTTAGATAAACCTATGCTGTGTAAATATGACATTATTAGAGTTGAACTCCAAAGAAGCAAAATGAATCACTCAGAGTATGCCACCTCCAGTAAGAGTCAGAGGTTTCTTTTGTTATAACTAACAAGAGAAATAAAAATGAATAAAGTCAGCAGAGAAGAGAAAGAGATAAAACAGAGCAACATTATAGTTTTGGGAAATGGATCTGTCCTTTGTAAGCAGAGATAATAAAATAGTCAAGTAGGAAAAGGACTCAAGAATAGAAATAAAACCCAGCTTATTAGATCAAGGAGACCTGCACTCTCTCAAACTACGATATTTTCTTCCCCTCTAACAAAGAGAAAGTCAGTCTTGAGACTTGAAGTGTAGGTATAACTGTGCAATACAAACATCTATGTCAGAATTTGTAAGTGAAGATAAATGGAAAATAACCAGGTAGTAATGAAAGAGAATAAGCTACAGTGCCTTATTCTGGATACTGGTCTTTGCATGGGTGGATTTGGAGTGGCTTACAAATGAGGAGCTGCAGAAAAATAAAATGAGTTTTCATTCACAAGTGGCTTTTAGTAACCAATAGAGAAGATATTAGCAAGTGTGTATATATTGTAGTACTAGACTCTAGTACTAGAGTCTAATACTAGTACTAGACTCACTGCCACTGTGGAACTTGAAAGAACTGAAAAGGGGAAAACATTATACCAAGAGTAGTATATACATACTAACATACATATGCCAAACAATATTGTCTTTCCTCTAGGAGGTAGGTCATGAGATTCATCAGACCAGTAATTGACAGATTCCTGAGAGAATTGTTTCTTCCCTTCCATAGTCATGAATCTGTACAAGTTGCTGCCATTACTGTGAATAACTCTTAAAACTTTTGTAGGAAAAGGACAAGGCTGACTGGGAACTGAGAGTTGAAGATGAAAATGGCAGTAGAGTTTTCTGTGGTTTTTGTCTCATAAAAGTTATGTTCAATATTATTTTGTTCCCCAATGTAGACAGCTTCTGAAATGGTCGTAGTAGTAAAGTAGTAAAGTTGTAGTAATAGCAGTAATAGTAGCAGCAGCAGCAGCAGCAGTAGTAGTAGTAGTAAAGTAGTAGTAGCAGCAGTAGTAGTAGTAGTAGCAGTAGCATTCAGTCCAATCTAAATCCTTCTAAAACATCCCTGATAATTCAGTGCTGACCTACACTTGAATGCTTCCAATATAGAAAAATTGTTACTGACTAGAGTAGTTGGTCATCTTTGACCTAGACAATTTTTGATTACTGAACATAAGGGTTTTACCAAACCAAAGACCAATGTCTGTGACTCCTTATTATTAGCTTAGGTCTAGCTAGACAAAGAATTGCTATGTCCTCTCTGTAATTTTTCACAAATCTTTCAGCCTATAGTCTAAAAATACCTAGTTTCTTTAATTACATTTTTAAAAAAGATTTATTTATTTATTTATTTATTTGACAGACAGAGATCACAAGTAGGAAGAGAGGCAGGCAGAGAGAACGAAGAGGAAGCAGGCTGCCCACTGAGCAGAGAGCCTGATTCGGGGCTTGATCCCAACCCTGGGATCATGACCTGAGCTGAAGGCAGAGGCGTTAACCCACTGTGCCATCCAGGCGCCCCTTTAATTACATTTTTAATATGTTATTAAATTTCTTCACCATGCTAATGTTAATGATATGCATCCTTGTTAGTATGTCTATTCTTCTTCCAATACAGAAGCATAACTAATACTTTATGCTATTTTAAATTTCATGCTTTTTATGAAGTTTCTTATAACCATTTTAATCTACTAAAATTCTCTTTATTGAATCTTACATGTCTAGTGTAAAACCTATGTAAAATATGTCCTATAATTTCTAGATATTTAAGGTAATTAATGCTAGCATCCATAAAATACAACAAAAAACAAATTTCAGTAGCTTTATACAATAGGAGTCTATTTTTCACTCATTCAGAATCCTGTGTGGAAGTTACTGGTTGGGTGTTTTTTTTTTTTTTTTTTTTTTTTTAGGAATCATGTCTCCATTTATTAACTAAGGAATCCAGGCTCCACCTCTCTGGGCCATTACCAGAGATTCCATGGCTATGACAAAAGGGGCATTGACAGGGTTCCTGGGTGGCTCAGTTGATTAAGTGTCTACCTTTAGCTCAGGTCCTGGGATCCAGTCCTACATTGGGCTCCCTGCTCACTGGGGAGTCTGCTCCTCCCTCTAACTTTTCCATTGCTTATGATCTCTCTCTCTCTCTCTGTCAGATAAATAAATAAAATCTTTTTTTTTTTTTTTAAAAAAGGAGAATTGAAAGAATACTAAGACATGGTTTGAAACTTGAAGCTAAGTTTGAAAATAGTGTATATTATTTCCATCCACCTTTTGCTGACCAGAATTAGTCATATTGTCTTACTTAGTCACAGAGTGCTTCAGGGTAGTCTTTATGTGTATCCAGGAGGTAAGTTAGATGGTTTGATGGATACTTAGCATTGTCTCCTTCTCTCCAAACATGTGACTCAGTTTGGGGAAGCAAGATGACTAGAGAAAAGTGAATGAATAATGAAGAGTAAAACACTTGAGAAAACTTTTTGGATGAAGAAGAATTTGAACTAGCCATTGAAAGATTAAAAAGTATTTCATTAGGTGGTAGGAAGTATTCCTGGTGAAGTTTCTTATATAGGCAAATGTTCAGAGCAATGAAAGTATAAGACTTTCTTATTGGATAGTTGACTATCTGTGAATCCTTATACTTAATACAGATTGATCTGATACCAAGCACAGCACATGCTCATCCTCATTAAATAGCAGTTAACACATTAATTACTCCTTTCCAGGGGTCCTTCAGAATTAGAATTAAGATATATTGATGCCCGGGAGTTGGCATTATACCTATTGTAACTACTTGCCATTTTAATGTGTACCTTTCATGAATATGCAGTATCTTCACAAGAACAAACTTTGACTTTTGACTTTGACTTGACTTAACCTGACTTAATATAATTTTGGTAGAAAAACCCTTCCAGGGCGCCTGGGTGGCTCAGTGAGTTAAGCCGCTGTCTTTGGCTCAGGTCATGATCTCAGGGTCCTGGGATCGAGTCCCGCATCGGGCTCTCTGCTCGGCAGTGAGCCTGCTTCCCCTCTCTCTCTCGCTCTATCTGCCTGCCTCTCTGTCTACCTGTGGTCTCTGTCAAATAAATAAATAAAATAAAATCTTAAAAAAAAAAAAAAACCCTTCCAGATACTTTTAAATATCCCAGCATTCAATGTCATTGTACCCTCTTCTGAATCCTAAATGTTTCACAGTAAGTTTATCTTCCCCTGCATATTTTACACTCTTTGAAAATGGAGTTTTGGGTATTTTAATATCCTCAGTACAGTGCAGAAAACTTAATAATTGTTAGTGACTTAGTGATTCAAACAAGAGGCTGTTGTGATTCTTTGGATTTTTAAGCTCTCTAGCATTGCAATACTTTCCTTTCTCTTTACTTGGACCTTATGCCAGAAGAACAGCAAAAACCTTGAATTTTGTCTATAAATCTTCTCATCCTTTTCATTTTCACTACTATACAGTAAAGGAGCAAAGAGTAAAGTGATTAGCACTACAGTTCAATTCTGATCCTTCTAATACATATTCTGGGGTATGATACAGAACTGAATATTACTAGATGTCTTATTCATAACTGCACCAACAACATATAAGCTAAATTTTTTAAAACTCTGTATGTAAAATAAAAAATACTTTGTTCATGTATTACTCTGTGACATTTGATATCCTGGATTGACTTTAGCTTCTGTTACCATCCCTCTTTGCCCAAGCATTGGGAGAAGTATGATTGTTAATCAGTATCTTGTATGCCAAGCATGAAAGTTCAATAAGCAAAGGGAAGCAAAGAAACATCACCTCAAAGCCAATTCATGGCCAGTCAGGGTACTTCTGAGAAGTATATTTTAATAAGTAATTTTAAATCTGTTAAATTACAGCTTAAGTTGAATGATGACAGAGAGGAATAGATCAGTTTAAATCATAAAATGATGCAAACAAGCTGATTATTAATTCCATAACATGTAGTGTATCCTCTTTGATAACTCAGAGTAGTTCAACTTGCTTCTTCTTCATTGTCACAATGATGTATTATTAAATATCTTGAGAAAATAGAAGGCCTAAGGAGCTCCCTATCCTAGGTTGAGTTACTGAGGCATTCCACTTGGAGATGGCTAATTCTGGAGTCAGATTCTGACTAGCTGTTGTATGAAGCTGAGGGTTTATTTTCCTGTCTTAATGAAAAACAAAAGCGGGAGTCCCAAGAATGAGATAAAATGGTCAAAATGTCAGCCTTGCCAATCCAAAGAATAACTATTGTTCTAGGCAGATGAAAGTTATAAAAAGTCTATGAAAAGAGGGGTCCTTGTGGTAATAACGAGTCTCTTAAAGAGCTATACTTTTTTCCAGAAAACAAGTTTTAAGACTGCTAGAACAGTTTAGAGAGGAACTTTGCTTGAAACACTCCCAAAAGTTTACCAATTGTTCTTATCCCATCTCGCAGAGAACAGAAAAAATTCACCCAGCCAAGACATATGAAATCACATATAAAATCACATCTTGAAGACTCAATGAGTTCTTAAAGCTATTTCCTCTTTTGCCTAAGCTCAGCAGCTCTATTCTTCACTCAATTAAATATCTTCAAAATGGTCTGAACAACACAGCAATGTTGCAGCTACAAGTCTTTGTTGCTACTGCTTTCTTGGCAGTTATTCCTGGGAGAGGAGTGGACAATATACTTATTAATTTTAGAATGTAGATAATGAGTAGAATCAATTCTTTTAAGAGTTACACTCCTCTCTGGGCATATCGGGCTAAACAGTGAAATAACTTTCTTCAGTCAAGGTGAGGAAAAACATGGTTATGCTAAATAAAGGAGAAATCACTAAATAGAGAATAAGAAGGAGGAGTGGAATTCCATTTCCTAAGGTAATGAACTGGTGAGGAAATAGAGCATTTTAAGGCCTGAAGAAACTATAATAGGCTGAAGTTTGAAGTTTTAAAAATTAAAAGCATATCAGGATGTCCAATTCATATAAATGGCCAATATTAATAGTATAGTTAATCCAGGGAAGCATGGTTTTACATGTTTGCATGCTAAGTAACATTAATTCTATCCTCACAATAAATTTGCAAATAGGATGCTATTAAAATGTCTATTGTACATATGAGGAAACTGAGTCTCAAAAGGGAGAATTAATTTACTCAAGGTTATCCCTTGAGGGATAGCAGAGTTCAGTAAGGGATAGCAGAGCTCAGATTTGAACTCACAGTAGGTTAATTAATCATCTTATATGTGGTGGCCAAAGAACACAGAGCAGTTCTGTAAGGAAAAGTAGGGAATTGGAGAAGAACAAAACAAAACTAGTATAGCTTATTAAGAAAAAGAAATAAGCATGGTGGGCTCAACCTCTCTCCTGGTCTGTTGTCATTCCCTGTTCCAGCTACATTTTCTGTCTTCATCTAAGAAGTAAAAGTTAAAATGTAATTCAGGGGAGATAAACCCTAGGTTTTAAACCTCAGTCTTTCATTTCAGTTAACAGCTCAGATCTTGTTATCTATAGATTTTGCTTTCACACAGATATTTCTCTTACCACTTTCTTACTCTAACTTTTCTTATGTCCTCCATATATGAAAACTCATGTGGTCCACAGATTGTTCTGTCTCTAAATCAGTCTGTCATTCACTAACTCTCATCTTCTTAGTGCTCATACTTGGAGAGTTCATTTTAGCTGTACAATTCTGCTTTTTTGGTATATTTTTTCATCTTTTTTTCTTTGATTAACACTTTGATGTCAGATTCTATTACTTTCAGTTAAAGTGTAATACACTTATAGCAGAAAAGGTTGTTTCAAAGAGTTCTCGAATATTTTTGAATATGGAATTATTCAAATATTCACCAAAACTTTCAAAGAGAAAAAGAAAACAAAACAAAACAAAAAAACACAAAACGTTGCATGTTGACTTGAATTTAGTACCTAAGAAGAATTTAGCACATTTAAGTCATCATTTCAAAGAAAGGAGACACAAATTTATACTCAATTCTCTGTGTAAGATAACAAATAACTCACTTTTTCAAGAACTGATACATCATGGAGAACGTTGTAAAATACTACACAAAATATTGGGCATACATTCAGGTACACAGGACAAGTAAATTATATGTTAAAGAGTTTAGCTCAGAAGTCTCACAATTCATATTAATTTGGTTCTAAGTGAGAGGAAATGTTTAGATAACAAAAGAGACAGGATGGTGGAGAAGTAGGAGTCCATAGTTAGTCACAGACCGCAGAGTCTGTCATAATTATCTAAAGAGCTTTCTGTAGAACACCTATTTGACAATTATCTGTGTGCTTTTAAAAATCAGAACCCATAGCCTCTTCTCAGGTGAACTCTTGCATATTATTTGGGACGAGTTTGTGAACAGCTAGATATGGGGACTCAAAAGTTGTTTTCTGGGTCTGGTTTTTTTTTTTTTTCTCCCTCTCCACTTTTCAGTGTTAACTCAGTTAACATTTTCTCTGGGTTAGCTAGATCTGGAACACTTTATCCTCTTTGTCACAAATTGGCTGCCAGGCATGCCCAAAGATATTTTCTCTTGGATTCATATCCAGCAGAACAAAATGAGTCTGCTCCTTCCATAGCTCAAATAAAAGGCCCAGCCTTTAAAAAAAAAAAAAAAAAAAAAAAAAAAAAAAAAAAAAACTTCAGTGGGCAATGGGGAACCCTGTACCAGCAACTAAATCATGCTTTGTGATATAGAAAAATGATTTATGAGAATTTGGAGAATGGATTAGGAAGAGGAAGAAAAGACTGGAAATTTGGGACTGTCAAAAGAAGTAGGTGAAAGTAAAAGGAGCCTGAATTGATAAGTAGAAATGAGAAGAAATAACAGACAAAAATATAAAGCCACGAGATATTAGAGGTATAGGTGACATGCTTTGGCTGGATGTTTGTGTGGCAGTCGAAGGCACATTTCTAGATTGGGCAATGGGTGGGTTTAACTTCAGGCGTATGTAGGTCCAGAAGTTCAGATTATGTCATCAGATTTTTCTCTTGCATATCTTGGTTCTGCTTTCCATTTTCCTTCTAGGGAAGGCTCCTATCCAAGAGCAACCACAGCACTCTTGGAGATCAGATTCCTTAAACGATTTTGGAGTAATAATTTATGTCATTCAGTGAAATTATATTTGTCTGTGTGTCAATTCCCCCCAAATGATTTTAATGTCATCTTTGAACAGAACACAGTGTTGAAGGAGGGTGTGGTTATGGGGCATTCTTCACCGGCCTGCTTATATCTTATGCTCACACTATAGTAAGGTAAGTGAGGACATATGATTGATATATACTCAAATTACAAAGAATAGAGGGAGCTAAATTTATTAAAGAGATTGTAAATTCTGGAGCAAATCCATTACAAACCCCTCCCAGGCTTTTCTTCTGGTAATTACCTTTGTGATAGAGCTGGAGAACTAGAGCATAAGGATCAATGAACCAAGAAAATGGGTGGGAAGGATAGAGATATAACCAAATCTTCTCCAATAAACTATGGAAACTTAAAGAGGATGCTGCAGTTAGATGTCAATATAATCTTAGAAATAAATGTTTAGGTAGGATAGCAGTCAGGTTTTTTGAAGAAAAGACACATATAGATGATATTCATTAATGTGGGAAGAGCTATTTTAAAGTATGCAAAATAGACGAAAGTATTTTTTTTAAATATGAATTCCCTTTCTTTTTTTTTTTTTTAAAGATTTTATTTATTTATTTGACAGAGAGAGATCATAAGTAGACGGAGAGGCAGGCAGAGAGAGAGAGGGAAGCAGGATCTCTGCCGAGCAGAGAACCCGATGCGGGACTCGATCCTAGGACCCTGAGATCATGACCTGAGCTGAAGGCAGCGGCTTAACCCACTGAGCCACCCAGGCGCCCTAGACAAAAGTATTTTTAACCCACTGAGCCACCCAGGTGCCCCTAGACGAAAGTATTTTTAACAGGAAATCTGGATTTCAGGACTCCGAGGAATGAATTATGTCAAGACCATGAAAAGAGCTACTAAACGTAACCGAGTATCATTTAAAATATAACTCAAACTCAAGTAATCACCCTTCAGATTGGTTTCTTCAATGAGTTTATTTTCTGACAGAGGGTTTTTGACTATTTGATCCCAGTTAAAATTGAGTACTAATATTCATTAAATTTTTACACCAAGTCACCTTGAGTACATTTAGGTACACTTATAGCCAATCCAGGTGCAATGTCCTTCAGTTCATGCTCCAGTACATGGTTCAACCATTTGGACAAAGTGGCAAGACTGACTTCATCTTCAGAAACATGCTGCATATGCTGAATGAACTCACTCAGTAAAGACCATGTTAGGGCTACTTTCCTGAAGCATCAAGGTATTCTGTAGAAAAATCAATAGTAGGAAGATGATAAACCAATGTGGATGACCAATGATGATCATGATGGTGAACATTAGTGAACATTTTACTTTCTATCCATTCAGGCTCTGCATTAAGAGATTTGCATGTAGGGGCACCTGCGTAGCTCGGTCTGTTGAGCATCAGATATTTAGTTTTGGGTCAGATCATGGGCCCAGGGTCATGAGATGGAGCCCCACATTGACTCTGCTCTCAGTGGGGAATCTGCTTGAGATTCCCTCTCTGTATGTCCCTCCCCCTACTCTCACTTTCTCTCTCAAATAAATAACTATTAAAGAGCTTTACATTCGCAACAGCACTATGATGTGACTAATGTCTCCACTTTTCTTTTAGTTTTTAAGACTTTATTTTTAAATTTTTTTAAAGTTTTAATTCTATATTATCTACAGAGTAAAAGCTTTTCCCTTAACTTAAAAGTTGAACCACTGTAGACAGTGATCACTCCATCAAACTTGATTTATAAATAATAACCTGTCATTTTGACGGTAAGAATTTACTGAACTTTTGTCAAGTTTAATAAAAGGACATTCCAAGTCTTGATTTCTTTTCTTTTTTTTTCTTTTTTAGCAATAATAGCAGCAAGAATCACTCTTGTTACTTCTTTTGCTAGTTGATGTGTTTATGATTTTTGAGTGTCACTAAAAAATCAATAGCTTCCAGTTTGCACCATTCAGTACAAGCCCACCACCAACAGTAGTTGTAAGGCTGTCCTGGAGGAACTGAGAGGCCAAATTTCCTCCTCCCTTCTGCTTCTACCAACTAGAAGCACAGAAAACTAGAATTCCATTTATTTTGTTTTTAAAAAATATAAGTTGATTTCTTGCAACATCCAATAGGAATGCTAACAGTTCACTTCTAGTGGAAGATATTTGGACAGAGGAGAGGCATTTGGGAACTTTGTGAGCTGTTCCATAATACCATATGCTGTTTAAGAGTCCCTTAAGTACCCCACCTCTGCTTGCTGAAACTAGAAGTTATTTTTTTTTTATCTCCACTTAATAAATAATGTGCTTGAGACACTGAGAAATTTTTTTTCACCTATTTAAGCCATCCCCTACCTCCCTTCTGATAACCATTATTTTGTTCTCTATAGTTAAAAATCTGTTTCTTGATGTGCCTTTCTCTCTCTTTTTTTCCCTTTTGCTCATTTGTTTGGTTTCTTAAATTCCACATATGAATTAAATCATAATGGTATTTTTCTTTCTTTGACTTATTTCACTTAGCATAATACTCGTTAGTTCCATTCATGTCATTGCAAATGGGAAGATTTCATTCTTCTTTATGACCAAGTAATATTCAGTTGTATATATACACCGCCTCTTCTTCTGTTTCCATAATTTGGCTATTGTAGGTAATGCTGCTATAAACATCAGAGTTCATGTATCTGTTTGAATTAGTATTCTTGTATTCTTTCTGTGAACAGCCTAGGACTGTAATTGCTGGATTGTAGGCTAGTTTTATTTTTACCTTTTTGAGGAATATCTGTAGCATTTTCCGGAGTGGCTGCACCAGTTTGCATCTCCACCAGCAGTACAAGAGGGTTCCCCTTTCTCCAAATCCTCACCAAGGCCTTTGTTTCTTGTGTTATTGATCTTAGCCATTCTGACAGGTGGTATACCTCATTGTAGTTTTGATTTGGATTTCCCTGATGATAAGTAATGTTGAGCATCTTTTCATGTGTCTGTTGGCCATCTATATGTCATTTTTGGAGAGATGTCTATTTATGTCGTCTGCCCATTTTTTAATTGATTGTTTTTTAAGTATTGAGTTTTATAAGTCCTTTATATATTTTGGATACAAACCCTTTATTGGATATGTCATAGCCAACTATCTTCCAACTATCAACCATTCCATAGGTTGCCTTTTAGGTTTTGTTGATTGTTTCCTTCGTTGCGCAGAAGCTTTTCATTTTGATGTAGTCCCAATAGTTTATTTTTGCTTTTGTTTCCCTTGCCTTGGGAGACATGTCTAGAAATAAGATGCTATAGCTGCTGTTAAGAAGTTACTGCTTGTGTTCTCTTCTAAGATTTTTATGGTTTCAGTTCTCACATTTAGGTCTTTAATCCACTTTGAATTTATTTTTGTTTATGATTTTAGAAAATTGTCCAGTTTCATTCCTTTGCATGTTGCTGTCTAGCAACATTTATTTATTTATTGAATTTATTGAAGAGAATTTTTCTATTGAATATTCTTTACTCCTTTGTTGAAGATTAATTGACCATAGAGTTTTGGGTTCATTTCTGGGTTTTCTATTCTGTTACATAGATCTGTGGAGACATTGAGAAAATTTAAAAGTAGTCCAAGGGAGCATAGCTAAGACAGTATTAGGGTAACAGAGTGCTGAGGTAAAAAGTCTCTGTTCAAAGTTGCAGCAGTTAAAGTTTTCTGAGAGCTGAATAGCTGCAACATGACTTGTAATTTACATATGTAGCTTATATCTTGTTAAGTGATCATTTTAAAATGGCCAATTGTTACAAATCCAAAAGGGATCACATCCTATATGTTAGTAGAACTCTGAGGAATCCCAGCCCCTATGACTATGTATGTTACCACCACTCTTCCTACTGTAGTTCAGAGACATTCATGAGTAGATGAAACATTTCCAATGTAAAACAGAATTCTTATTAAATGCATTAAAAATGGTAGTGTTGATTTGTATTAATAATGCATTATCAAATGCATTAAAATGGTAGTGTTGAATTTATATTACCTGATTAAAGTGCTACTGGGGCCCCTCGGTGCTCAGTTCGTTAGGCTTCTGCCTTCAGCTCAGGTCATGATCCAGGGGTCTAGGATAGAGCTCTGCTTTGAGCCCCTTGCTCAGTGGGGAGTCTGGTTCTCCCTCTCCCTCTGCCTGCTGTTCCCCCTGCTTGTACTCTCTCTCTCTCTCTCTGTGTCAAATAAATAAATAAATAAAACCTTTTAAAAATATAAAGTGCCACCTACTTTGGAATTTTGCTAAGAATCTCTTAGCGCCTCTCCCTGTCTTACATGATCTATTTTTAATTCACACATCCCATAATAGTGCAGAAAAGAGTTCATAGAAGCACACAGGAAAGTTAAAGTTTTCTAGGTTCTGTATGAGCTTCCATTCCTCTTTGTAGCTAAGGATAAAAACTTCTAAGACACATCATCCTTCAGAAGACATGTAGTTTAACATTGTATTTATTTCTGTGGGAATAGTTTTTAATGAAATATATGTGTAACTCCCTATATTTTTAAATAAAGGATTTTGACATCTCTATAGACAAATTTAGTTGACATTTCTATAGTTTTGCCTTTTTTATATTTCATCCCATGATTCCTTTTTGCATTTAAATTTAGATGTGTTATTTTATTTAACCATTTTATTTTGAGGTAATTGAATATTCACATTCACTAATGAGAAATAATATATAGAGATTTTATTTATTTATTTGAGAGAGAGAGAGAGAATGAGAGAGAACATAAGAGGGGAGAAGGTCAGAGAGAGAAGCAGACTCCCCATGGAGCCGGGAGCCTGATGCAGGACATGATCCCAGGACTTTGGGATCATGACCTGAGCCAAAGACAGTCATCCAAACAACTGAGCCATGCAGGTGCCCTACAGAGTTCTTAAGCACACTTTACCTATTTTTTTCCAATGGTAACACCCTGCAAAACCATATCAGCATATTGATCTTGAGACAGTCGAGGTATAGAACATTTCCATCACCACAAGAATCCTTCATATTGCCCTTTTATGCCTGCACCCACTTTCCTGCCCCTTTTACATTTTCCTTAAAACCTATTAACCACTAATTTGTTCTCTATTTTTATCATTTTGTCATTTCAAGAATATTATAAAAATGGAATCATATATAGCATTTTGGTTACATTGACTTTTTTTACTCATCACCATTCTCTGGAGATAGACCCATGTTGTTACATTTATCAATGGTGCATTCTTTTTTACTGCCAAGTAGTGTTCCATGGTATAAATGTACCACAGTTGTTTAACCATTTATCCACTGAAAGATACCTTTGTTTTTTGGTTTGTTTTTGTTTTGTTTTTGTTTTGTTTTGCTTTGTTTTAGCTTTGGGCTATTACAAATATAATTTGTTTTCAAAACTTATCTCAACTGTTGAGTGGATAATGGACTACAATGAGCAAGAATGGAAGCAGAGAGACACAGGGATGCCATGACAGTCAGCCCTATGACAAATTCCAGCCACCACAGTAAGAAGATTCTTTATGCTGGATCTGGTGGAAACAGGTGACAAATCAGGCTATGTGAGATGTTTAGTCACTCTCTAGTCTATGGTAATTACTATTCCCTTTCATAATTTACTTTGGTCAGTTATTTCCCTTGAGGAGAAAAACATAGGCAGTGAAGCTTCTGTGTTTCCTGCTTTAAGGCAAACAGAACTTAAAATTAAAACATCTTATATTTAATTGTCAAAATTAGTGTGAAAGACAACAGCAAATTTTTTTGAAAAAAATTCCCCAAAATCAAAGACATGAAAGTGTCAGCTGGCTCTTATAAATATGGTTTGAATAATGCATATTATATTAAAAAATGAAATTAAACTTGGGATTTTTCCCCACGAAGACTAGTGTAATTACCAGCCACAGAAAGTTATTTTTCTCTTGAGCTTTAGGCAACCAGCACTAGTCTGTATTCTAGTCTCTCCTATATTATATGTGAGAAATGTTAGGTCAGTGTCTTATTGAAATAAATTTTAGGAAAGGCCATGTTTCCTGCCTGATATATGTCTTTTGTTAATAATATTATGCTGGAATAACTTAATAGCTGTTATTATGGAGATAATTCCACATCTCCTTTTCTGGTTGTGAGAAAATTGATGCCTACCATCTTTGGAAAATTATTTTCTGATACAATTTTCTTCTTTATCCCTGTTACAGGGCTTTTAAACTATGTTAAGAAGTGTATTTGCAGCTACACTCTTCATGGAATATGAAAGGTCTATGTTTTAGAGTTCACCCTTTCTTTTTTTTTTCTTTAAAGATTTTATTTATTTATTTGACTGAGAGAGAGATACCAAGTAGGCAGAGAGGCAGGCAGAGAGAGAGGAGGAAGCAGACTCCCTGCTGAGCAGAGAGCCCGATGTGGGGCTCGATCCCAGGACCCTGAGATCATGACCTGAGCCAAAGGCAGCGGCTTAATCCACTGAGCCACACAGGTACCCCGAGTTCACCCTTTCTGATATGAGAAATGAAGAATTTGAAGAATATGAGAAATAAAGAATTTCTCATAATCCTTTATTGTAATCCTGTACATGTCATTTTATGTGTGAAATCAACTCTGAAGCAACTTAAACAGCTTCTAAGTTTCCCTTTAGTGTTCTGGTAGAGAAAAAAGTATTTCTTTTGTTTTATTTTCTAGTTTCCCTTTATCATATGAAGAAAGTTTTCTCAATTCTTAGTATTTTCACATGATTTTCATATGAATGAGTACTAATTTTCAATAATTTTTTTAATCTTTTTTGTGATGATTATACATTTTATATTTAGTCTTGCTAATGCAGTTAGTTAAACTGGTTGATTTTTCAAATGGGGAAACAATCTTAACTACCTGGAATAGAAACTACTTGATCATAATGCCATATGGCTTACTATTTTTTTTTTTAAAGATTTGCATACTATTGATTAGTATTGTTTAATTGAGTATTTTTGCATGAGTATTTGTAGAAGATACTGGCTTTAATGTGACATCTTCACAACATTGCCAGATTTTTAAGTCAATAACATTTTGATCTCAAGTTTACTTGAGAAGTATTCTTTTTCTATTCTAGAAAGATTAAGTATAAAATTGGTTTTGTTTCTTCTTTAAATATTGGTAAAAAATTGTCCTGTGAATCCATCTTGTTTAGGTTTTCTTTTTTTTGTTTTGCTGCTTGTTGCTTTCATTGTCATGGTTGTTGATTTTTTAAGTTTTTGAATTATAAATTTAAGTCCCTTCACAGACATAGAGTATTCACTTCTGAAAATGTTCTTCATAATGTTGAAAAATTTTATTCCTTAGGAAATTTGACCATTTTAGGGATGCCTGGGTAGCTCAATCAGTTAAGCATCTGCCTTTGGCTCAGGTCATGATCTCAGGGTCCTGGGATCTAGCCCCACATCGGGCTCTCTGCTCAATGGGGAGTCTGCCTCTTCCTCTGTGCTCTCTTTCTCTCTCTATCTCATAAATAAATCTTAAAAAAAAGAAATTTGACCATTTTATATAAAGTCTCAACTTTATTTGCACAAAGCTTTGAATACTATACTTTTTATATCTTTTCAATTCTGTAAAATCTATACTGATTAGCCTTTTTACTCATTTGTTCTCCATGCTTCTTACTCTTTTTTCCATTATTTTCTCATTATTTTTCTTTCTGTCTCAATTTGGAAATTTTATGTTAACTTCACTTCAACTTTACATATCCAGTATTAAATTTTCTATTGAACCTAGCCATTGAGTTTTATTTTCTAATTGTTTTTTTCAGTTCTAAAATGTTCATTTAATTCTTATGGATATTGGTTCTCTATTGAAAACTGCCATCTTTTATCCACTTGGTCTAATCATTCTGTTTTCTTCACATATTAATCACAGCTATATTAAATTCCTTATAAGCGAATTCTAATACCTAGGGTCATCTGGGAATCTACTTCTACTGTATTTTTTTTCCTTCACTTCTATGTCAGATGCTTTCTGTTTCTTTGTATGTCTAGTAAATTGAAAAAAAAAATATGGCAGACTTTATGCATAATAGAAGTGTAGAGGCTCCAGTGATGTTTCTTTCCAGAGATAGTCCCCCCCCCTTTTTAAGATAAAATGAAGGTCAGCTCTCCCTGATCAATATGGGATATATTGCAACTGTTCTAAAATGTCGTACTAAAACATTTTGTTTTGTTTTGTTTTGCTTTGTTTGTTTTTTAAAAGATTTTATCTATTTATTTGACAGAGAGAGACACAGTGAGAGAGGGAGCACTGTCAGGGAGAGTGGGAGAAGGAGAAGCAGGCTTTCTGCCCAGCATGGAGCCCAATGGGGGGCTCAGTCCCAGGAGCTGAAAGCAGACACTTAACAACTGAGCCACCCAGGTGTCCCTGGACAATGTTTTTTATACACATTGTTCTATCCTTTTGGCTGATAATCTAATGATATTCAGTCTTCCTATTCTTGAGGGATTAAAGGAGTTTCATTTATACCCTTTTGACATTTTAACATTAGCTCTTATTTTCACACAATCTTGTTGCTGCAACACTGGTAAATATACCAATGGTAATATTAGATGCATGTCTAAAGCAGAAATCTTCTTCATAGTGAGAATTTTCCTATGAAGTTTGGTAAGATTACAGGAGATTTTAATCTACTTGTAGTATGCTGCTAAGTGTTTCATGCACAGACCCACAGTAGAAGAATGAAGAAACTGGTTGACTCAGGTTTCTCAAGATTCTAGATCACCTCAGGCATATATGACAACCAATGATTTGCTGGTTTCTTACTTATCCAGTATTATATATTTGCTTGGGCCAGACCTGATATCACTCTATACATAGGATCAACAAATGCTTCAGGAAAGAAATCAGCAAGAAATTTTCAGTTGTCTTTGAAAGGATCGCTCTGGAATTGCAATTCATTTAGTCTATTTATTTCATCATAACCTTTTTTTTTTTTTTTTGGAATTAAGATTTTTATGTTACCCATTTTACACTTTCCGTACATTGAATTCTCAATGATTTCAGTGACCTTCCCTAGAAGAAAAGCCCTCTACTTGGACTTTAAAGTCTGGTATTTATCAGAGCTTAAACCAAGGCCCATTTTATATTCATCAGTTTTTATATGTTTTCTCATCTTTTTTTTTAAAAAAGATTTTATTTATTTATTTGATAGACAGAGATTATAAGTAGTCAGAGAGGAGGAAGCAGGTTCCCTGCCGAGCAGAGAGCCTGATGTGGGGCTCGATCCCAGAACCCTGAGACCATGACCTGAGCCGAAGGCAGAGGCTTTAACCCATTGACCCACCCAGGCGCCCCTGTTTTCTCATCTTCTTGAGACTCTTAAAATCATATTTCCAGTCCAAATCCCTTTTCTAAGTTATAGATTGTTACACAAAACTATTTACCTAGCCTCTTGGATGTTACAAAAGGACCTCAAATTTAAGTCCAGAACCAACCTTAAAACCCCTTAAACATGCCCTCTTCAACAGTCTGGTAAATGATACCAAACATCATAAGGTCTCTCTTTCTAGTTTCAGTGGGCAAATAGGATCCTAACGTGTTTAATTTCCAGCTAGCAGAATTACACATGCACTGACCAATTCTTACTATTTTCTCACTTAGCTGACTCTCCTTGAGTCTCTGCTTGTCCTCCACATCTTTCTTTTATTTCCCCTTTAAAATATCACAACTGCACAAATCTAATGAAGCTTAGCTCTTTCCCCTCCTGCATGAAATCTGTTTTTACCACTTCAACTAATGTCTGGCTATGTTTATCTCTGACATAGGCTAAAATCATTTAACAATATATGTTGATGAAGTTCTGATGTGATTCCAAGTTGATATAACTAACCCCATTATTTCACATACCCAGAGACCTATGAGCTAATTAGGTATCTTAAAGCATATAAACCTCTGCAGTTTTATCTTTCTGAAGCTGATTGTAGGATATGCTCAGTATGCTTCTTAGCTATAGCATTTATACCCATTCAAACTATACCAAAGATCTTTTTTTTTATTTTTTTACTCTGCTTAATGCTTACCTGACTAAATATAAGCAGTGTGGACCCTTAGGAAAGAAGTTGATGCTAGGAGAGTTAGATTTTGGTTTAGAGTCAAGTAAGCTCAGTTAAATCTAATGGAATTTTTTTTCAATTTATTCAACAGACACAGATTATTTCCATAGATGCAGATTTAAGTAGAGTTTTTGTGCCTTTATTGCTTTTTCTTTATTTTCTGTTACTTGAGTCATACACTGTCAACCTACATAAAAGTAATTCTCTCCTAACTTTCATTCTGAAATAACTTATACTTTTGCCTTCATTTCCTCAGCCTGCAATAAAAGGTTCAGTTACAAAACCAGTCTAGTGCTGCACAATTGTGGGGCAATTCCACATTAAGTTGATAAATCCTTCAGGCAGAACTCATTTATCAAAAATACATTTATTTAAATCACAGTCGCTTTGTGTGTGGAGGTACTAGCTTGGTTGTCCAGCACTTACTAAATAATTCATGAAACCCAGATTTGTTTGAATATACCAAAAAACATCCCATAGTAAAATGAAATAAAAGTCCCTATTGCTGGGAATAATACATTGGAGGAAATTTGGTTGTAGCTCATATCCTATTTTAAATGCTGAGTTAATAGTCTTATAGTTCCTGATGTATTTCATGGCATAAAAATAAACATAATACATATTTTATATCTCTTGATTTAAAAGTGGTTGGTATTTTATACTAGTGCCTTCCTGGGTCTTTCTTCTGCTGGTGAACAGAAAATAGTAACAATCTCATATGATGGAGACAAAAACCTTTGGTTTTGAACTGAATTACTAACTGAACACCAATACCCAAGAGTACTTTATCTCTTCATCCAAATGCTCTAGAACCCAAAGGAAAAACAGTCACTGCAATTCATGAAACACACACAAAGTCTCTATTAATACATAAGAGCCAAGACATACACTTATTTGAAATAATGAATAGCAATAGGAATGATTCTGCATTTGGACCTGTGAGCTGGTTATTTGTTATATCCCCAGAAGATGGATACAAGACAAGTAGAGGTGGACCTTTTTTTTTTTTTTTTTTTTTTTTTTTTTTTTTTTTTAAGTATAGTTGTTAGGCCAGCAGGCTCCATCTAATACACCAACCTGTTCACTTCCTAGCTCGGTGAACTTGAATATGGAAATTTTCTATGTCTGTTTCATTTTGAAAGAGATTATATATAATCTCTCTATATTACCCAGTAGCCATTCAAACTTTCTATATAAGTGTTAGGCAAACTTAGGTGATGATGTTCTATGAACTTAAAGCATACAATTAGAAGAAAATGTATTTCAGCCTAGAGCAGCCATAAGAATGCTCCCTGCAGACTTCCCACTACAGGAGACATAACTGGACAAGGGATCTTGCTGCTGCTCTCTGAAACCATCCCTGTTTGTGCTAAGGCCACGCATTTTAGGGATTTCACCCAAACAATAATAGAATGCAGCAGTTATAATAAGGCAAGCCACTTCTCTAAGACACAGGACTCCTCTGACTACTGACCTTAGCTCAAGGATTCACAAATGGCCTTGCTGGAACTTCCTAGGTCATTTCCACCCAATCTTCTCTCTTTTGCTCAGGGGTATTGTCACAAGTGTGATAAGCCGGGGCTTCCTTGGCTCCCTGCCTACTATTACTACTACTTCTTTTTTCTTTCTTCTCCTTCTTTCTTCTCCTGCCTCCCGTTCCCCTTCTCCTTCCCCCTCCTGTTCCCCCTCCTCCTCCTCCTCCTTCTCCTTTTTCTCTCTCAAACACTTTCAGGCTTATCACAGTCTTGGTATCTGCTATACAGAAAGTAACATGTATCCCCTATCCTACTGTCCCCTCTCAGCTGGAATTACTAAGTCTTCCTACCTTTAGGCTATGTCCTGCCTATTTCCTGAGACATTCTTGCCCAGGACAAGACATACCAGCAGTTTCCCAGCATACCAAATCATAAGGTCTGGGATGAGTCTTAGTGCTATGAATCTGGCATTGGTTTTGCTTATTGTGTACTAGACTTTAGACTGTCAGTCAGCTTAACTCCAGCTTCCTGCCATATTGGTTTGATCTATATGACCAGTTCTGTCTATATTGGTTTATAGTACCCCCAGACCAAACAAAGTCTGGCTTTGAAGCCTGGTGTACTTGGCTGACTTTGACATGCACCTAGCCCTTACCACCCCCTTCTTCTGCAGAGGTGAATTCTCTTCTTGAATTATCAACTACAAACTGATGCCTTGTTACAACTGGACTGATTATGCAGATTCAGGATGCCTCTTTCCCTTTATGAATACATTCCTCCTGTTATTTCTGGATTAAATTTCTTTGACTATCAGAACCAGATTAAAGCTTGTTTTGATTTGGCCATATAAGGGGGTCAAAATACTAGCTGGGACCATAGATCAGTCTGTGAGGCTGGTTATGTTCTCTAGACCAGTCAAGACTTCCTCTTTGTTTTACAGGGACAATTTGGTTGAGCTTCTAACATGCACTGGAGCTAAGTCTACATATAGTGATTGAATTGATAAGGAATTTTGAATTCTTTTCTTATTGTCACTAAGGATTTGGGGGTGGGACTAGACAGGGAAAGCTAATATCTGTGAAACTCAGCTTTTAAGGCTAAAACCGATAATAATGTGCTTACATCTTTTACTTTTTCTCCTTTTATTATCCAGAAGCTCTTGAGCAATGAGATTAAATTATTATGATTTAATTTTACTTTTTATAAAACCTGTCAATACTCAACTCAAACATAGCAGGTTTGTGTTTTTTTTTTCTGATTTTCCTCTTATTTGAATATAAATATGTATAATTTGATAACAAATTAGTATCATAACAAGCTTAATTACATTTTATCATATTACCATGACTTTAAAAATAATCCCTTCTATTGTGTAAGTAATCTTAGATGAGGATTAATTTGTTGCAATACTGGCCTGTCTCTTTCCCTCCATCTCTCAATTTCTGTCATCTCTTTTCTACATTAACAGTCTTTGTTCCTATTAAAGACTGCAAGCAATTTCAAGGTAATTACTTTGGTGGTATGATCTCAGATCAGAAATCCATGGTGACTGTTAAAAGGGATTACATGGGTTCTATAGGAACCCTGTGGCAAAGGAGGTTTTGATTGAAGACCTCAGAGACAATGAGACTTATAAGTAGAACTGAGAAGCCACTGGGATCTTCTTCAAAATAAGTATCATAAAATCAAGAACCACAAAGCTCCTGGAAATTAGGGAGGATAAATACTTTGAAAAATAATGTTTGACCTAAGAGATGTGCTGACAAACCTTCCTATGAATACAGTTACTGTATGATATTGATGACATGTTATTATTATGAAAACCATGTGAGGATTTTCTCTCAACTTCCATTTTGAGAAGTACTATTTCTCCTTATTAGTTGTTTGTTTTATTATGTAGCAAACTCTGTAACTTTCGTAGCTAACATTTTATTATTTGCTTTGGTTTCTTAACAGCTCTAAAACTAATTTGCAGGTGACCTTTTTTTTAATTTTTATTTTTTTTTTTTTACTTTTTTTTTATAAACATATAATATATTTTTATCCCCAGGGGTACAGGTCTGTGAATCACCAGGTTTACACACTTCACAGCACTCACGATAACACATACCCTCCCCAATGTCCATAACCCCACCCCCCTTCTCCCAAGCCCTCTCCCCCCAGCAACCCTCAGTTTGTTTTGTGAGATTAAGAGTCACTTATGGTTTGTCTACCTCCCAATCCCATCTTGTTTCATTTATTCTTCTCCTACCCCCTTAACCCTCCATGTTGCATCTTTACTTCCTCATATCAGGGAGATCATATGATAGTTCACTTTCTCTGATTGACTTATTTCACTAAGCATGATACCCTCTAGTTCCATCTATGTCATTGCAAATGGCAAGATTTCATTTCTTTTGATGGCTGCATAGTATTCCATTGTGTATATATACCACCTCTTCTTTATCCATTCGTCTGTTGATGGACATCTAGGTTCTTTCCATAGTTTGGCTATTGTAGACATTGCTGCTATAAACATTCGGGTGCACGTGCCCCTTCAGATCACTATGTTTGTATATTTAGGGTAAATACCCAGTAGTGCAACTGCTGGGTCATAGGGTAGTTCTATTTTCAACATTTTGAGGAACCTCCATGCTGTTTTCCAGAGTGGTTGCACAAGCTTGCATTCCCACCAACAGTGGTAGGAGGGTTCCCCTTTCTCTGCATCCTCGCCAGCATCTGTCATTTCCTGACTTGTCAGTTTTAGCCATTCTGAATGGTGTGAGGTGATATCTCATTGTGGTTTTCATTTGTATTTCCCTGATGCCGAGTGATATGGAGCACTTTTTCATGTGTCTGTTGGCCATCTGGATATCTTCTTTGCAGAAATGTCTGTTCATGTCTTCTGCCCATTTCTTGATTGGGTTATTTGTTCTTTGAGTGTTGAGTTTGCTAAGTTCTTTATAGATTTTGGACACTAGCCCTTTATCTAATATGTCGCCTGCAAATATCTTCTCCCATTTTGTCAGTTGTCTTTTGCTTTTGTTAACAGTTTCCTTTGCTGTACAAAAGCTTTTGATCTTGATAAAATCCCAATGGTTCATTTTTGCCCTTGCTTCCCTTGCCTTTGGCGACGTTCCTAGGAAGATGTTGCTACGGCTGAAGTCGAAGAGGTTGCTGCCTGTGTTCTCCTCAAGGATTTTGATGGATTCCTTTCTCACATTGAGATCCTTCATCCATTTTGAGTCTATTTTCGCGTGTGGTGTAAGGAAATGATCCAATTTCATTTTTCTGCAGGTGGCTGTCCAATTTTCCCAACACCATTTATTGAAGAGGCTGTCTTTTTTCCATTGGACATTCTTTCCTGCTTTGTCGAAGATGAGTTGACCATAGAGTTGAGAGTCTATTTCTGGGCTCTCTATTCTGTTCCATTGATCTATGTGTCTGTTTTTGTGCCAGTACCATGCTGTCTTGATGATGACAGCATTGTATTAGAGCTTGAAGTCCGGAATTGTGATGCCACCAACTTTGGTTTTCTTTTTCAATATTCCTTTGGCTATTTGAGGTCTTTTCTGGTTCCATATAAATTTTAGGATTCTTTGTTCCATTTCTTTGAAAAAAATGGATGGTACTTTGATAGGAATTGCATTAAATGTGTACATTGCTTTAGGTAGCATAGACATTTTCACAATATTTATTCTTCCAATCCAGGAGCATAAAACATTTCCATTTCTTTGTGTTTTCCTCAATTTCTTTCATGAGTACCTCATAGTTTTCTGAGTATAGATTCTTAGCCTCTTTGGTTAGGTTTATTCCTAGGTATCTTATAGTTTTGGGTGCAATTGTAAATGGGATTGACTCCTTAATTTCTCTTTCTTCTGTCTTGTTGTTGGTGTAGAGAAATGCAACTGATTTTTGTGCATTGATTTTATATCCTGACACTTTACTGAATTCCTGTACAAGTTCTAGAAGTTTTGGGGTGGAGTCTTTTGGGTTTTCCACATATAGTATCATATCATCTGCAAAGAGTGATAGTTTGACTTCTTTGCCGATTCAATGCCTTTAATTTCCTTTTGTTGTCTGATTGCTGAGGCTAGGACTTCTAGTACTATGTTGAATAGCAGTGGTGATAATGGACATCCCTGCCATGTTCCTGACCTTAGAGGAAAAGCTTTCAGTTTTTCTCCATTGAGAATGATATTTGCGGTGGGTTTTTCATAGATGGCTTTGATAATATTGAGGTATGTGCCCTCTATCCCTACACTTTGAAGAGTTTTGATCAGGAAGGGATGCTGTACTTTGTCAAATGCTTTTTCAGCATCTATTGAAAATATCATATGGTTCTTGTTCTTTCTTTTATTAATGTGTTGTATCACATTGATTGATTTGCGGATGTTGAACCAACCTTGCAGCCCTGAAATAAATCCCACTTGGTCATGGTGAATAATCCTTTAATGTACTGTTGAATCCTATTGGCTAGTATTTTGGTGAGAATTTTTGCATCTGTGTTCATCAAGGATATTGGTCTGTAGTTCTCTATTTTGATGGGATCCTTGTCTGGTTTTGGGATCAAGATGATGCTGGCCTCATGAGTTTAGAAGTTTTCCTTCCATTTCTATTTTTTGGAACAGTTTCAGGAGAATAGGGATTAATTCTTCTTTAAAAGTTGGGAGAATTCCCCTGGGAAGCCGTCTGGCCCTGGGCTTTTGTTTGTTTGGAGATTTTTGATGACTGTTTCATTCTCCTTCCTGGTTATGGGTCTGTTTAGGTTTTCTATTTCTTCCTGGTTCAGTTGTGGTAGTTTATATGTCTCTTGGAATGCATCCATTTCTTCTAGATTGTCAAATTTGTTGGCATAGAGTTGCTCATAGTATGTTCTTATAATCATCTGTATTTCTTTGGTGTTAATTGTGATCTCTCCTCTTTCATTCATGATTTTATTGATTTGGGTCCTCTCTCTTTTCTTTTTGATAAGTCTGGCCAGGGATTTATCAATCTTATTAATTCTTTCAAAGAACCAGCTCCTAGTTTCGTTGATTTGTTCTATTGTTTTTTTGGTTTCTATTTCATTGATTTCTGCTCTGATTTTATGATTTCTCTTCTCCTGCTGGGTTTAGGGTTTCTTTCTTGTTCTTTCTCCAGCTCCTTTAGGTGTAGGGTTAGGTTGTGTACCTGAGACCTTTCTTGTTTCTTGAGAAAGGCTTGTACCGCCATTTATTTTCCTCTCAGAACTGCCTTTGTTATGTCCACAGATTTTGAACCATTGTGTCTTCATTATCATTTGTTTCCATAAAGTTTTTCAATTCTTCTTTAATTTCCTGGTTGACCCATTCATTCTTTAGAAGGATGCTGTTTAGTCTCCATGTATTTGGGTTCTTTCCAAATTTCCTCTGATTGAGTTCTAGCTTCAGAGCATTGTGGTCTGAATATATGCAGGGAATGATCCCAATCTTTTGATACCGGTTGAGACCTGATTTAGGACCGAGAATGTGATCTATTCTGGAGAATGTTCCATGTGCACTAGAGAAGAATGTGTATTCTGTTGCTTTGGGATGAAATGTTCTGAATATATCTGTGATGTCCAACTGGTCCAGTGTGTCATTTAAGGCCTTTATTTCCTTGTTGATCTTTTGCTTGGATGATCTGTCCATTTCAGTGAGAGGAGTGTTAAAGTCCCTACTCTTATTATATTATTATTGATGTGTTTCTTTGATTTTGTTATTAATTGGTTTATATACTTAGCTGCTCCCACGTTAGGGGCATAGATATTTAAAATTATTAGATCTTCTTGTTGGACAGATCCTTTGAGTATGATGTAGTGTCCTTCCTCATCTCTTATTATAGTCTTTGGCTTAAAATCTAATTGATCTGATATAAGGATTGCCACTCCTGCTTTCTTCTGATGTCCATTAGCATGGTAAATTGTTTTCCACCCCCTCACTTTAAATCTGGAGGTGTCTTCGGGTTTAAAATGAGTTTCTTGTAGGCAACCTATAGATGGGTTTTGTTTTTTTATCCATTCTGATACCCTGTCTTTTGATTGGGGCATTTAGCCCATTAACATTCAGGGTAAGTATTGAGAGATATGAATTTAGTGCCTGTAAGGTGACTGTTACTGTATATTGTCTCTGTTCCTTTCTGATCTACTACTTTTAGGCTCTCTCTTTGCTTAGAGGACCCCTTTCAATATTTCCTGTAGAGCTGGTTTGGTGTTTGCAAATTCTTTCAGTTTGTGTTTGTCCTGGAAGCTTTTAATCTCTCCTTCTATTTTCAATGATAGCCTAGCTGGACATAGTATTCTTGGCTGCATGTTTTTCTCGTTTAGTGCTCTGAAAATATCATGCCAGCTCTTTCTGGCCTGCCAGGTCTCTGTGGATAAGTCTGCTGCCAATCTAATATTTTTACCATTGTACGTTACAGACTTCTTTTCCCGGGCTGCTTTCAGGATTTTCTCTTTGTCACTAAGACTTACTATTAGGTGACGGGGTGTGGACCTATTCTTACTGATTTTGAGGGGGGTTCTCTGCACCTCCTGGATTTTGATGCCATATTGGGGAAATTCTCTCCAATAATTCTCTCCAATATACCTTCTGCTCCCTCTCCCTTTCTTCTTCTTCTGGAATCCCAATTATTCTAATGTTGTTTCGTCTTATGGTGTCACTTATCTCTCGAATTCTGCCCTTGTGGTCCAATAGCTGTTTGTCCCTCTTTTGCTCAGCTTCTTTATTCTCTGTCATTGGTCTTCTATATCGCTAATTCTTTCTTCTGCCTCATTTATCCTAGCAGTGAGAGCCTCCATTTTTGATTGCACCTCATTAATAGCTTTTTTGATTTCAACTTAGTTAGATTTTAGTTCTTCTATTTCTCCAGAAAGGGCTTTTATATCTCCTGAAAGGTTTCTCTAATATCTTCCATGCCTTTTTCGAGCCCGGCTAGAACCTTGAGAATCGTCATTCTGAACTCTAGACCTGACATATTACCAATGTCTGTATTGATTAGGTCCCTAGCCTTGGGTACTGCGTCTTGTTCTTTTTTTTTGTGGTGAATTTTTCTTCCTTGTCATTTTGTCCAGATAAGAGTATATGATGGAGCAAGTAAAATACTGAAAGGGTGGCAAAGACCCCAGGAAAATATGCTTTAACCAAATCAGAAGAGATCCCAAATCGTGAGTGGGGAGAAAGGGGATAAAAAGAGGTTCAGAAAGAAAAAAAAAAAAAAAAAGAAACAATTAAAGAAAACAAATAAAGAAAAAAATAAAAAAGAAAATATTATATGTATATATGTTTATATACATATATATTAGATAAACTAGTTAAAAACGTTAATAAAGAATAGGGTAAAATTTAAAAAAAATTTAGCATTAGAAGAGAAAAAAAATTAAAAAAGAAAAAAAAGTTAATTAACTGCAAACTAAAGAATCATGGGGAGAAAGCCATGAGTTCTGTGCTTTGCTTTTTCCTCCTCTGGACTTCCGCTGCTCTCCTTGGTATTGAAACTGCACTCCTTGGTAAGTGAACTTCATCCTGGCTGGATTTCTTCTTGATCTTCTGGGGGAGGGGCCTGTTGTAGTGATTCTCAAGTATCTTTGCCCCAGGCAGAATTTCACCGCCCTTACCAGGGACCGGGCTGAGTAATGGGCTCGGGTTTGCTCTTGGGATGCAGGTGACCTTTTAACATAGAAATTTTGAATACAAGCCAATCTTAACTTGGGCTTTGGCTTATTTTTCTTCTAAATTTTTATAGCTTTTATAAATTAACTCCCTTATTTCTTTTTTTTAAATTTTAGGTTTGTATTTTTTTTTTCATTTTATTTCTTTTCAGTGTTCTAAAATTCATTATTTATGCACCACACCCAGTGCTCCATGCAATACATGCCCTCCATAATATCCACCACCAGGCTCACCCAACCTCACACCCCCGCCTCTCCAAAACCTTCAGTTTGTTTCTCAGAGTCCACAGTCTCTCATGGTTCATCTCCCGTTCTGATTTCCCCAACTCACTTCTCCTCACCATCTCCCAATGCCCTCCATGTTAGTCCTTATGCTCCACAAGTAAGTGAAACCATATGATACTTGACTCTCTCTGCTTGACTTATTTCACTCATTATAATCTCCTCCAGTCTTGTCCATGTTGATACAAAAGTTAGGTATTCATCCTTTCTAATGGAGGCATAATACTCCATTGCATATATGGCCTATTTTCTTCTTCTTCTTCTTCTTCTCCTTCTCCTTCTCCTTCTCCTTCTCCTTCTCCTTCTCCTTCTCCTTCTCCTTCTTCTTCTTTTTTAAACATTTTACCTGTTTGACAGACAGAGATCACAGGTAGCCAGAGAGGCAGGCAGAGAGAGGGGGAAGCAGGCTCCCTGCTGAGCAGAGAACCCGACGTGGGGCTCGATCCCAGGACCCTGAGATCATGACCTGAGCTGAAGGCAGAGGCTTTAACCCACTGAGCCACCCAGGCGCCCCTGGCCCATATCTTCTTTATCCATTTGTCTGTTGAAGGGCATCTTGGTTCTCTCCACAGTTTGGCAACTGTGGCCATTGCTGCTATGAACATTGGAATACAGATGGCCCTTCTTTTCACTACATCTGTATCTTTGAGGTAGTGCAATTGCAGGTTCATAGGGTAGCTCTATTTTTAATTTCCTAAGGAATCTCCACACTGTTTTCCAAAGTGGCTGCACCAACTTGCCTTCCCACCAACATTGTAAGAGGGTTCCCCTGTCTCCACATCCTCTCCAACACTTGTTGTTTACTGTCCTGTTGATTTTGGCCATTCTAACTGATATAAGGTAGTATCTCAGTGTGGTTTTGATTTGAATCTCCCTGATGGCTAATGATGATGAACACTTTTTCATGTGCCTGTTAGCCATTAATATGTCTTCTTTGGACAAGTGTCTGTTCATGTCTTCTGCCCATTTTTTGACGTGATTATCTGTTTGTGTGTGTTGAGTTTGAGGAGTTCCTTATAGATTTTGAATATCAGCCCTTTGTCTGTAGTGTCATTTGCAAATATCTTCTCCCATTCCGTGGATTGCCTCTTTGTTTTGTTGACTGTTTCCTCTGCTGTGCAAAAGGTTTTGATCTTGGTGAAGTCCCAAAAGTTCATTTCTGTTTTTGTTTCCTTTGCCTTTGGAGACATATCTTGAAAGAAGTTGCTGTGGACGATGTCAGAGAGGTTACTCCCTATGTTCTCCTCTAGGATTTTGATAGATTCCTGCCTCACATGGAGGCCTTTTATCCATTTCAAGTTTATCTTCGTGTATTGTGTAAGAGAATGGTTAAGTTTCATTCTTTTAAAAATAGCTGTCCAATTTTCCCAGCACCATTTATCGAAGAGATTGTCTTTTTTCCACTGTATATTTTTTCCTCTGTATATTTTATCCTGCTTTGTCAAAGATTAGTTGACCATAGAGTTGAGTGTCCATATCTGGGCTGCCTACTCTGTTCCACTGGCCTATGTGCCTGTTTTTGTGCCAGTGCCATGCTGTCTTGGTGATCACAGCTTTGTAGTAAAGTTTGAAATCCGGCAACGTGATACCCCTAGTTTTTCTTTTTCAGGATTTCCTTAGCAATTTGGGGTCTCTTCTGGTTCCATACAAATTTTAGGATTATTTGTTCCAGATCTTTGAAAAAATGCCAGTGGAATTTTGATCGGGATGGCATTGAAAGTATAGATGGCTCTAGGCAGTATAGACATTTTAACAATGTTTATTCTACTGATCCATGAGCATGGAATGCTCTTCCATCTTTTGGTGTCTTCTTCAATTTCTTTCATGAGTGTTCTGTAGTTCCTCAAGTAGAGATCCTTTACCTCTTTCGTTAAGTTTATTCCCAGGTATCTTATAGTTCTTGGTGCTATAGTAAATGGAATTGATTCTCTAATTTCCCTTTCTGTATTTTCATTGTTAGTGTATAAGAAAGCAACTGATTTCTGTACATTGATTTTGCATCCTGCCACATTACTGAATTTCTGTATGAATTCTACTACATTGAGGGTGGAGTCTTTTGGGTTTTCCATATAAAGTGTCATGTCATCTGTGAAGAGAGAGAGTTTGACTTCTTCACTGCCAATTTCACTGCCAATTTCACTGCCAAATATATATATATATATATATATATATATATATATATATATATATATATATATTTGTTGTCTGATCACTGTTTCTAGGACTTCTAGTACTATGTTGAACAACAGTGGCAAGAGTGGACATCCTTGTCATGTTCCTGATCTCAGAGGGAAGGCTGCCAGCTTTTCCCCATTGAGAATGATATTTACTCTGGGGTTTTCATAGATAGATTTTATGAAGTTGAAGAATGTTCCCTCTATCCCTATAGTTTGAAGGGTTTTAGTCAGGAGCGGATACTGTATCTTGTCAAATGCTTTTTCTCCATCAAATGAGAGGACCACATGGTTCTCCTCTCTTCTCTTACTCTCTATCACATTGATTGACTTGCAAATGTTGAACCACCCTTGCATCCCAGGGATAAATCCTACCTGGTCATGGTGGATAATCTTTTTAATTACTGTTGGATCCTATTAGCTAGGATCTTGTCGAGAATATTGGCATCCATATTCGTCAGGGATATTGGTCTGAAATTCTCCTTTTTGATGGGGTCTTTGCCTGATTTGGGGATTAGGGTAATGTTGGCTTCATAGGAAGAGTCTGAAAGTTTTCCTTCTCTTTCTAATTTTTTGAAACAGCTTCAGGAGAATAGGTATTACTTCTTCTTTGAATGTTTGGTAGTATTCCCCAGGGACTCCATCAAGTCCTGGGCTCTTGTTTTTTGGGAGGTTTTTGATCACTGCTTCAATCTCGTTACTAGATATTGGTCTATTCAGGTTGTCAATTGCCTCCTGATTCAGACTTGGAAGTTTATAGACTTCAAGGAATGCATCCATTTTTTCTAGTTTGCTTAACTTATTGTCATATAACTGTTGATAATAATTTCTGATGATTATTTCTATATCCTTGGCATTAGTCACAATCTCTCCCCTTTCATCCATAATTTTATTAAGTTGTGTCCTCTCCCTTTTATTTTGGATTAGTTTGGCCAGTTGTTTATTGATCTTATTGATTCTTTCAAAGAACCAGCTTTTAGTTTCATTGATGGTTCTACTGTATCTGTAGTTTCTATCTCATTGAACTCTGCTCTTATCTTGATTATTTCCGTTCTAGTGTGTGGGGTTGGCTTAATTTGTTGTTGGTTCTCCAGTTCTTTAAGGTGTAAAGAGAGCTGCTGTATTCTAGATTTTTCAGTTTTTCTGAGTGAGGCTTGGATGGCTGTGTATTTCCCCCTTAGGACCATATTTGCTGTATCCCATAGGTTTTGGACCAAAGTGTTTTAATTTTCATTGGTTTCCATGAATTTTTTAAGGTCTTCCTTGATTTCCTGGTTGATCCAAACATTCTTAATCAGGGTGGTCTTTAGCTTCCAAGTGTTTGAATTCCTTCCAAACTTCTTCTTGTGGTTGAGTTCCAGTTTCAAAGCATTGTGGTCTGAGAATATGCAGAGAATAATCTCAATCTTTTGGTATCAGTTGAGCCTTGATTTGTGACCTAGTATGTGGTCTATTCTGGAGAAAGTTTCATGTGTGCTCGAGAAGAATGGGTATTTTGTTGTTTTAGTGTTGGATGTTCTGTATATATCTATGAAGTCCATCTGGTCCAGTATGTCATTAAGTGCTCTTGTTTCTTTATTGATTTTCTCCTAGGATGATCTATTACTGAGAGTGGTGTGTTAAGATCCCCTACTATTAATGTATTCATATCAATATGACTCTTTATCTTGATTAACAGTTGTTGTATGTAGTTCGCTGCTCCTGTATTGGCGCATAACTGTACAATTGTTAGATCTTCTTGGTGGATACACCCTTTAAGAATGATGTAGCATCATGGGGCGCCTGGGTGGCTCAGTGGGTTAAGCCGCTGCCTTCGGCTCAGGTCATGATCTCAGGGTCCTGGGATCAAGCCCCGCATTGGGCTCTCTGCTCGGCGGGGGGCCTGCTTCCCTCTCTCTCTCTCTCTGTCTCTCTCTGCCTGCCTCTCTGCCTACGTGTGATCTCTGTCAAATAAATAAATAAAATCTTAAAAAAAAAATGATGTAGCATCCTTCTTTATCTCTGATTACAGTCTTTATTTTAAAATCTAATTTATCTAATGTGAGAATCACTACCCCAGCTTTCTTTTGAGGCCCATTGGCATGAAAGATGTTTCTCAATCCCTTCACTTTCAGTCTGGATGTATCCTTAGGTTCCAAATGGGTCTCTTGTATACAACATATGGACAGGTCTTGTCATTTTATCCAGTCTGCAACCCTGTGCCATTTTATGGGAGTGTTTACTCCATTCACATTGAGAGTGATTATTGAAAGAGACTTTTTTGTTGACATCATGTTGTCTGTGAAGTCCTTGTTTATAGATTGTCTCTTTAAATTTCTGTTCTATGTCTCTCTTGGGTTCTTTCTTCTTTTATAGACCCCCCTCCCCCTTAATATTTCTTGTAGCGCCAGCTTGGTGGTCACATACTCTTTTAAACCTTGCCAGTCTTGGAAGCTCTTTATCGCTCCATCCACTTTGAATGTCAGCCTTGCTGGATAAAGTATTCTTGGCTGCGTGTTTTTCTCATTTAGTGCCCTGAATATGTCTTGCCAGCCCTTTGCCAGGTTTCTGTGGACAGGTCTGATGTTATTCTGATGGACTTTCCTCTGTATATAAGGAATCTCTTCCCCTTAGGTGCTCTCAAGAGCTCTTTTCTAAAATTATGATTCATCAGTCTCACAATCAAGTGTCCTGAGGTCTTTCTAGATTTGTCGATCTTGGGGGGTGATCTTTCTGCCTCTAGGACACAAACACTGGTTCCATTCCCTAGATTGGGAAAATTTTCATGGAGAATTTGTTCAACTATATCTTCTAGTCTTCTTTCTTTCTCCTCCCCCTCGGGGATCCCAATTATCCTGATGTTGGAATGCTTCATGGCATCATTTATTTCCCTAATTCTGTTTTCATGGTTTCTAAGCTATTTGTTCCAGGCCTCCTCCTGATCCTTTTTCTCTATCAGTTTCTCCTCTAAATCACTAATTCTGTCTTCTGCCTCAGTTGCCCTAGCTGTTAGAGAATTTAGGTTAGATTGGATCTCGTTGATAAAATTTTTAACTCTTACCTGGGCAGCTTTCACTTCAGCCCTAATCAATTCCATGTTGTCACTAGTGGTTCTCTCCAACCTAGCCATTGCCTGGATAATTGTTACCTTGAATTCCCTTTCCAACATACTGTTTATGTCCATATCCAATAGCTCTGATGGAGAGGGCACAGGCTCTGAATTTTTCCTCTGTTTGCTGTTCGTCTTCCTAGTCAGTTTGCTAAGAGGTGGTTGAGGGGATGTGTAGCTGAATGTATCAACTGCCATATGGGCAAGGTTCACCCTGGAACACTTCTGAGCAATTGAAAGTCACCTCCAAAAAGAAAGAAAGAAGAAAAGAGAGAGAGAAAGAGACAGAATAAAAAGAGAAGACCTAGCCAGAATGGGCCCCAAATATAAGATTTATATAATCCTGGAACAAAAACAAATACACAGAAACACTAACAAGAAAAAGATGGGGAGGTGGTTATAAATCCTCAATGTGGGCAAGGAAGGTTATTTTGATTTTTCCTGGGTTTATCTTGATATCTTTGTTAAAGGACTCAACATTCCAGAGATAAAGGGAGATTAAAACTGGTTTATATATAGGGGTAGTATTGATTAGGGAAAGAGGATTACCTTTGTATATGTATATTAAAAATATGGGACAGCAAAAGAAAAACACAGGTATATGTATGAAAAAAGTTTAAGTTAAAAGGTTATGGAATATATTGTATTAAACCTCTAGTTGTAATTGTAAGTTAAAAAAAATTAAACAGAACAAGAAATGTGAGAACGAATTAAAAAAAAAAGTTGTATCTATAAATATACAGGTTTTAGGGTAATATCGGGAGCTTACTTTAGTTTTCCCCTGATATTGGGGTTTTACAGTTTTATGAGGGCCCTGTGGTGGTTGTCCTCTGGTTCTTTTGGCTGGCTTTTTGGGGAAGGGTCCTGCCACGTGTTGTTTTTCAGGCAGTCTTGCTTGGGTTGAGTCCTACTGCCCCCTATCAAGGGGCTGGGCTCTGTGGAAATGGGTTTTTCAGGCTTTTGTTCTCTGGGAGGTTTTTGTTTTTGTTTTTGTTTTTGTTTTTTGGCAGGTTTTTGTGGCTTTTCAGAGGTTTGGTGGAAAGCAGATTGCACCCAGACCTCCAGCTCAGAGAGAAACTTCAGTCCACTCTCCTCTGGGTGATCCAAACACACAGATTCCCTCTCTGTAAACTCTGCTGAGCCATGCAACCTCCCACAGGTGGAGCACGTCCCCAGCCACCATCTCAGGGGTCGCCCAAAGCGCCTGCTTATCTCTGCTCCCCTGTGCTACTAATGCCGCGAGCAATATTGGTCGTTGCCTTTGCCAGGAATGCTGTCCGGGGTCCAAACTTCAGGTTCCCACTGCTGGCTCCTGACTAGAGATCACACTGAATTCCTCCAGGCCCCAGCTAGGTGAGTCGACTCTCAGTGGGTCCTAGAGACCACCAGCTAGCTCCAGGACAGAACTTGCTCAGGCACCAGTGGGGAGTGGGTCAGACCCTGGTCGTGCAGTGCACAAAATTTCTAGGGAGTGCAGGCTGGCACCGTCATCAGACTCCCTCATGTGGGGGTGGGAGTTTGCCCAGCTGAACTGTGATGCAAGCTGTGCAACCCCAGGACCTCCTCAGCACTCTCTCTGGCACAGGTGGTCACCAGCAGTGGCTGTCCTGGGACTGTAGGTTTAAGCCCGTGACTGTGACCACCTGATTCCACCAGTTGCCTCATAAGATCATTTGCTCTTTTTGAGTGCTTTTAACCAGACTCCAAGTTAATGCTCATCCCCAATCACAGGGCACTCTCATATTGGGGTATTACTTTCCAGTGGGTCACTTCTGGTGGCTCCGTTCCCCCTTCTGTTTATCCTCCAATATCAGTCCGATCATCCCCACACTGCTTTACCTCTTGGAGTCTTCTGCCCCCGTGGAGATCCAGAATTATATAATCCTACATCTCAGGCTGATTTCATGGGTGTTCAGAGTGTTCTGGTAGATAATTAGCTCACTTCAGGGGACCAGTTGAAACAGGGTTTCCTACTTCTCTGCCATCTTGCCCCTCTAGACCAATTCCCTTATTTCTTACAATTATTAGAACTATGTACTGTAAGATTTCACTATACTTAATTGAATGCAATCAGTATCCTCTCTTTTATGATATTGATTTTATGTATTCTAATGTCCTTGACAGTTTGTTCTTTGTAGTCTCTGTTTGGCAATCATTTTGTTTTTCTATCCATTTAGTTTTTCTCTTTCATGAAATTCACTATCCTCAGACCTTGGTTATTCTTGACCCTTTGATCACTCCCAGAGTGGTTTTACTTTGCCATTTCCCCTTTTCCTATTCTGATTTCTTTTGTTGTATATCCTTCAAACACTCCTTGTTTTCTGGTTAGAAATAGAAGTTGTTTTTCAGTATATTTAGTGTTTCCTTTTTTGGAAATACCAAGCCATTTTGGGAGACATGAGTGAGATCCATGGGTTCAGTTTCTCATCTTGATTCAGTGTCCTTTGATCATTAATTTTATGCCTTCATGACTCAGGCAAGAGGAGGGAATCTATCACTCAGAAGTCTCTGACTCATTCTAAGGACTTTGAAAAAAGCAAAAGATAATGAAGCCCCACAAGCTTATCAAAACCAGTAAACTGATCTCTGAATGTGTAAAATTATAAGTAAGAAAACCAGAGAGCAATAGAGCAATAGCATGGGCAGTGGGTACTATCAGCTGCTAATACAAGGTCACCACCTAGAAATAGGTTTGGTTAATTGCATATAACTCTTAAGAGTCAGTACACTGTCTTGAATGGTTTAGCCAGCTGTTCCTAAAGGGCAATATCATGCAATAGCCACTGAGACCTGTTTGTCACTGTGAGAACTTGCGGGGGGGGGGGGGGGGCGGGAATCCCGTTGTATTGTGCTTTCTTCTCCAAGATCCTATAATGGTTTTTCTTATCAGATGTGTATCACACTGCTATTCTGAAATGTAGACTGTCCCAGAGGGCAAGCAGGCATTTATAGGCTAGAGCTCACATGGGGCATAGTTATAATTTTGTCTTTTCCACACTAGAGAAGGAATAGAGTTTCTGTCATTGCTGGAAATTAATTGAGGGTTGACCATGTTAAGAATTTTTTATTATGCTTAGTAAAGAGAGTTTGAAGAGACCAAGGATTTTCAGGGTGTTTGTGGTATCATAAATGAAGATTTTATTAGAGATAAAATATTTATTTCACATAATAATTTCTGTGAAATCCAAATCTCAGTTCATGGTGCAATCTCAATCATTTTTCTTTCTCTCTCCCTCTCTCTCTCTTTTTAATGATGATTTTGTCACTCTATATATTTAAGTGGCACCCTTTTTCCTCACCATAATAATTGGCATTTTATGGGGAAAGTATTTAAGGTTAAATACACGTCTATTATGAGGCAGTTATGATTCTACGTGAGATAAAGTAATGGTGTCATGCTCCTGTTTAAAAATTTTTAGGTGGAAATTAAATTATTCCTTTCAAATGATTCTGTGGTTTTAATCTGAGTCAAGAGTAGTTAAAATTGAGTGAATTTTAACTATATTCTTAATCACTGACATAATTAAATTCATCTTGATATAGTCCTTTGTAACTTTTAGAATCTCAGTACATGTGAGAAATTATTTCATGGGAAATGAAAATTAAAGTGTTTAAGTCTGTTAGTAGATGTGAAATTAGGAGACCACTCTAAGTTTTCTGAGATCTGAATTTTGTCAAATTTCTAGCATAGCTTAGATAAGTGTACTATTTCTTTTTTAGACATGACAGAATACCATTTCATTTTTTAATATGTACTTTTTAAATCTTTATATACCCCCTTTGCTGTTCACTTGTGTTGACAAAGATCAAAGCAGTAATTGAAGAAAAAGTATCTTGAAAACCTATTAGTGAAAAGCCATCAGTGTAAATGCCTAAATACATATACTTTCTCACAGTTTTTTTTTAATGGTTGTTCTACCATAATTAAATAATATTTGAAGGAATATTTTTTAAAGAGACTAATTGCCTTTTAAAAGTTTAGTTTAATTTTTAGCACTGCCTTTATCTTCATTATTTCTTATTTTTCTTGAAGTATGATTCAAAGGGGATATGGCTATCAAGTAACATCTTGATGCCTCCCCTGTTATAGGAAAATAGTTCTCCACTGTGAGCTCACCAAGGGTACTCCTATTCTTCTCTCTGCTGTTGTTATCCCTCCTTTCTAGGCTGGCTGAAAACTGTACAAACATTCTCTGCCATTTATAATTCAGTCTCTCTTTGTGCCTCCTCCTATGATCTGTTGAGAACACAGTGTTCTAAAATGGTAATTCAAGAAGACAATGATTCATATTAAATTTAATTTTTAGAATTATATTTAATTAAATATGGTTATGTTTATTTTTTTGAAAAGATAATGAATTTACAGTGTTTAAGATTCAATAGGGACAAACATTGCAAAGCAAAAATTTGGCCTCTTACTATTTAACTCCAGTTCTAGCTATTTGATTTTCTTCTCTAGAGGAAACCATTGGTATTAGTTTCTTTTGCATCCTTCAGAAGACATCCTTTTCCACCCAATTTTATAGACATGCATATTAATTCTATTATTTTTCATAATTAAATGTATCTTAGAACTCTAGAACATTATACAGAATAATCCTTCATTCAAAAAATATAAAGTGTAGTGTTCCATTATATGAATATGTAATAATTTACCAAGTTTCACTATCATAAATAAAATGAAGGAAAAATTTACCTGGAAAGATTACATAGTGACAAATCATAAAAAGACTTGGCTAAGGATTTTAGATGTGGTGGGGAAATGTTAACCATGTTCGTGTTGATGAGGAAAGTAATATGATTAAAATCCTGTTTTGTGAAAATCAGTGACAAATTGAGAATATTGTAAATCAAGTAACTACACCAGTGCTTACTTAGGAATCTGTCATTATTACTGAACTGTGAAACAAAGATGACTTCTTCTGCCTCAAAGAGGTTTCTCGATGTTGGTGCTTGTAGGGAAAGAGTGAGAGTGGGAGAATGTAAATGTATGTGTTGGAGGTTTTCCAGTTTTCTAGTGAAACTGAGTCCTCTCTGTAGCCTCTTGTGGAAACAGGATTCAGCTACTTTTATGGAATTAGGAAAGTACCAGCATACAACTAGTGATTTTGTTTTGTTCTTCAATACGATTAATTTTATACATCATAGAGCTGGGCAAAATTATGCCAAAGACCATGATATTTCTTTACTTTGGTGAGAGCGAGGAACTTGAGATGACCCCAGCCCTTACTATTAGCCCTAGAATATGCTTTGGGAATTGTATGGAAAGGCAAGTACATAATATTTTCAAGAGAACATACAGTGTATGCCCAGATACCAAGACTCCTCCCCTACATTTTCCTTTCTAGAGATCTCTGGAAAATACCTAACCACTAATATATTTTTTTAAATCTATAATGTAAATATAAATTTTAAGAAATATTAAGAGTAAATGACCATAATCAAGTTCTAAGCAGTTTTGTTTACATTGGAATATTTAATTATGTTGGTGAGGAGGAGAGACTGAAAGTCTGCCTTGGATGTTTTTGACATTCTGTCCAGCACCTATAAACATTTATCCTTTGCTCCTTCAGGCTGAAATTTACAATTGTGCTGTCTTATCAATGAATTCTGGGGTGAGCATTGATCATAATCATCTTCAGATATTTTGAACTCTATTTTCAGAGCTGACATTTTAATTTAGCAACTGACAATCCAAATACATTTATTTTAATTTTCCAAAAATGAAATACCTTTCCTGCAAAAATGAGGTATTCCAGAGTCCTTTGGATTATAGTTGGCATCTGGGCTGTCTCTTAAAAAAGAGATCTAGAGCTCTCAGGTCTACCCCAGTCAGTGAGTAAGATGGGTACAATTTATATTTTGCCAAGTTGTCTGAGGTTCATCATTTTATATGTGATAATATATAAATAAAAATGTATTCAGAAAATTTAGAACTTTTTTTTTTCCTAGTGTGGTTCAATAAGCTTCAACTGGACTGAACCTCCTGAAGATAACTATAAACTCTGGACAAATTAAAAATATATATATATATAGATAAATATATCTAGATATAGAGGAAGATGATTCTAACAAGTCAGGCTATAAAGGAGCATGACTCTTGAGTGAAAATATCAGCATATAGTTAGTTTTTTTTTTTTTTCCTTTGTCTCATAACCTAAGGGTAGGTCAGAAATAGTGTGGTGGAGAACAGGTAAAGCTTCAGGTTAAAAAAAAAAAAGTTTTTCTTGTCTGAAAAAATGCAGAAAGACTTTGGGGTAAATTTACCTAATAGTTATTATAAAGTGAGAGGAGAATCCCAGAGACAAGAGTCAAATGAAAACGTGAAAATTACTGCCTAAATTTCTAATGCAGAAAGATACAGATGTGTAGGAAAAGGCCAGATAAAAGATCTGAGTGGAGATTTGAGATGCCCAGAGGACATTGTGAGGGTCAGTCCAAACACTTTATTGTCTATTACAACACACACACACACACACACACACTACTTAAAGGCATATAAAAGAATAAACACATCTATAATATTCACAATGTGTATAATATAAAACAAAATTATCCCTTCAAAATTGCCTCTTAAAAATGTGCCCCTTCTCAAGAGAAAAGACACTCAGCAGAGAGTGACCCTGAGATGATTGAGATGTTGATATTAGCTAGCAAAGATTTTATAAAATTTTGCTGTAAATATACTCAGTAAAATTAAAGGGAATATTTTTGCAATAAAGAGTAAATAAAAGGAAAATCAGCAAATAGAAAATATGAAAGAAAAAAATAAGCTGAATTTAAAAATTAATAATATGAAATTTAAAATATACAAGATGATACTAATTTCAGAAACAACATGAAAAAGGAGAGACAAATATCTGGAATGCAGATAAATAGAAAGTATCCAGTCAAAAGAAAATAGAAAGGGGCACCTGGGTGGTTCAGTGGGTTAAGCCTCTGCCTTCAGCTCAGTCATGATCTCAGGGTCCTGGGATCGAGCCCCACATTGGGCTCTCTGCTCAGTGGGGAGCCTGCTCCCCCCCCCCCGCCTACTTGTGATCTCTGTCAAATAAATAAAATCTTAAAAGAAAAAAGAACATAGAGGGGCGCCTGGGTGGCTCAGTGGGTTAAGCCGCTGCCTTCGGCTCAGGTCATGATCCCAGGTCCTGGGTTCAAGCCCCACATCGGGCTTTCTGCTCAGCGGGGAGCCTGCTTCCTCCTCTCTCTCTGCCTGCCTCTCTGCCTACTTGTGATTTCTCTCTGTCAAATAAATAAATAAAATCTTAAAAAAAAAAAGAAAAAAGAACATAGAAAGATATAAAAATATCCAAAAATCAAAGACTTATAGTCCAGTAAGAAAATTTCAAATTGAGGAACATATATGTGATTTGAATCTTAGAGGAATAGGAATTAAAGAACGAAAAAGAAAATAGATTTGAAGAAATATTGGCTGAAAACTTCATAAGATGGAGAAACACAAATTCACAAATTTAAATGTTTAGTGAAATCCAAACATAATAGTTGATCTGTTGAAAAACAAAAAGTCTTGAAACCAGCCAGATAGAAATGACTCTGTTAATGAACAATGACTTGAAAAATTCCTGACCTTTTACTTGAAACTATGGAGCTCAAGTGACAATGGAACACTTTAAATAGTATTTGGAACAGATACTGTTATCTTAAATTTGTGTGTCTAGCAAAAATGAAAATATTACTATGACATTTTTATTTGGAATATCTGGAGTACGAAAGTTTTTAAAGAAAGTTCTTTACTAGAGGATATGCCAGAAGATACCTCAGTTCTTCAGAAAATAAAGCATTAGATACATTCTAGTAATGCGTGGTAATGGTCTGAAACTAATGATCAAGTTCGTGAGAGCTGACATACCTATAGCTAAAATAATAACATGAATAACTAGAGAAAAAATCTTTTAGAAGATTTAATATTTTTTTTGTGGTTTAATATATCATGGAGTTTAATTGACCATGCACAACACTATTTCTGGTTAGTGACAAATCTATCAGAAGATGTTAGCTCAACAAAAATAAGTCATCACCAAAGCAAACACAGACACACACCACAGGAGAATAGAAAATAGTGGAGAAAACCCCCTCCAAAGTTGACTATGTTTTTGTGACAGAAGTTCTATTCTCTGAGGACTAAATTCCTGATTTAGCTTCTGGAAATTCACAAAATATGTCAGGAGATGTGTTTAAATTTAAAACAAATATTTAATCAGATTATCGGCCAACTTTACAGTAGCTCTTACATAGAGTCTTTGAATTTCATCGATAGGAACTTTGGGACCAGTATGAGGTTCCTAACTCAAGTGAGGATAGGTGAAAAATTGATTCATTCTTGACCATTGTCAGGGCCTTAGTAAATAAAGTGTTAAACAGCTTTTGGAATGATTGAAGAGAAGAGAGGAATAGAATATGTAGTATCAGGGGACAGGCGTAATGTTCATAGTCTAGAAATCTAGAAAAATCATTTAATAATATAACTTTGCATGGAACAAATATGCTTTGAGTATTATTCTTTGCTTGATATATTGCTAACTCCCAGAATTTGGCTTCCACAGGGGCTTGAGGGAACATAGAGTCTAACCCACATGTTTTACACGGAGCATGTGTTTCTACAGAAGAGCAGAAGAAATGTCACTCTGTTAGCAAATAATCTTAATTTCCAGATCTGAGTCTATAGGGGATGCTTGAAATTGTCTGGGTAGGGAATTAGTGATGGCCAGGTTCTGGGTAAATTAAGCTGATTATAGAGACTTTAGTTTCTTAGAATTGTCTCCGTTTCTAAGGGGGAAAAAAAAAATAAAACCTTGAAAATAGTTTTTCTCTAAACAATAGAAAATATTTATGCTAGGTAGTATACTTTAGGTGACATCTTGTGGATGTATTGATTTTCTAATTTTGATTACTTTTTCACTTTAAAAGATATTGTCAATACTTTTACAAATATCAGATGCATCTATTCTTTACTCATGAAATCTACATCTAGTATTTTCTCCTACCTAAATGATATATGTATAAGATTATTAACTGTAACATTGTTTATAGTACCCAAAGACTAAACAGAATCAATATTTTTATCAGAAGGAGCTTGTTAAATAAATTATGGTTTATCTAAATGTTATAATAAGCATTTTGTAACACATTTTGTTAAACTCTCCATGTACTGATAAATATTCTCTAAGATAGTTACATGAAAGAATAAAGTTCAGAATATTATGGTATATATACTTCCTTTTACAAAGGGTACAAGTAACAGCAGTGGTTCGACTATGGAGAAAAACATAAACTGAGTGGATAAAGGAAAATTAGAGGACCAAGACTTTTTGCTTTACTTTTCTCCCTTATCTATCAAAATGTACTAACTTGGTAAATATTATTTCTAAAACAGTAGTGAGTAAAACATATCAAGCAGGGGCTTGAATTGTTCATGAGGCCATGCTCTGACTCACAAATCAATACAAAATCTTAGCAGAAAGAAGGCGAGGGGTGTATTCATGCATACATACTGTAGCCTGGCTTAAAGGCATTAATCCTTTCAGTCTCTTAAAGAGAATCTGTCTAATTTGTGCTCCTTACTATCAGGGAAAACCATTCGTTCTCCCACAACCAAACTCACACCTCCAGTGAGTATCTGCCAACAGTGAAATGGGATGTGCTTACTTAACCTTGATGTCATATTATAATGGGCCCTCTTCCATCGTAGTCCTTCTAGATCAAGAGAGCAGACAAGCCAATGTCAGACAGTGCTTAGAGCTCAGCAGGCACCTGCACTGCATTCATCATCAAAGAATTTCCATTTCTCTGTGTACTAGTGGTATGAGAGGAGGAAGACACTATAATTTAGCATTGCTAAAATATAACTCAGCTATCACCTCCTCATCTACCATCTGCAGACAGCACTTGATAGCTGTTTGCCTTCTTTTCTTCTTAATTGCTACACTTTGGAGATATGTGTGTGCCTGTTCTCATGTTTATGAAGTTAATATATTGTGATGGTGAAATAACTGTATGTTCAATTTCAACTTGACACCTGTTAGGAAAATGACTGGGGACTTTATTTTCTCTCTCTAAACCTCATTTTCTCACCTGTAAAAATGGGTAGTGATATCTACCCAAAGGATACTGATACAAATTAAATGAGTTAATTTCAAGGAAACATTTTTTCCCCCCAGATTAGCATGCCTTAACAGAGGACTTGATGCAAATTGCATATTCTCTCTGTATAAGCCTTGAGTCTGCAGTTTGTACCCCATCACATTTAGGGAACTTTTTGTATCAGTGACATATACTTTACTAGATATATTTGAAAAAAGAAGTTCAGATTGAGATATTCTGTAATTGGATAAAGGACCTATAACTATCTCATTTAAACCTTTGGTTTAAGACAGCAAATCCTCAAAAAAAGAGATGTGCTTCTTTGAAATTTACAAAGAGAAACCATTTCCCTTTATTTCAACTAAACAAAGTAATAAGTGTTGTCAGCCACTGTTCCTATTAAAGTAACCCAAATTACAATTTATAAAGTCTCTATTACAGAGGAGGAAACAAAGTTCATGTGTTCATGGTCACTCAAATAACAAATTGTTAGTCAAGGTGGGGATCAGTTCTAGAAAGTCTGATTCTAGAATCTTTCTTCTTTTTTTTTTTCTCCCTGCTTAACTGGGAGCCCAATATGGGCCTCAATCCCAGGAACCTGGGATCATGGTCTGAGCTGAAGGCAGTCGCTTAACCAACTGAGCCACCCAGGCTCCCTATAGAATCTTTGTTCTTAACAACTGTATTTCCTTATTGCTTCTAGAGAAGATCTGATGTTCTAGAGACTGCAGTAACAGTTATTATAAACCAAAAGTTTAGGTCTCATGTCTGGGGCCAGTCATACTTCTGCAGACCAAGTAATGAAGAAGATTTTACCGGGCTGAGTATTGGCATTCCCTGATTAACTCAGCTTGACTCTTGCTTCTGTTAAACATGGAACTATTACCTTTCTTTGTTAGACCCTGCACATTGGGGAAAGTACTGGGAACTCAGCAGATGCATTCAGATTATTCTTTGCCTCTGTGATGCTTGTTGCAGTGGAAAATGGAAGGGGGTATTTTGTTAGAAATGAATGTGGGGATGGGGAGGATAATTGATCTTACTTGAGGCTTTATTTTTAAATTTTTATTTTTTTAAGATTCATTTTGAGATGCATTTTCAGATGAAGAAACAACTTTGCACTTACTGAAAGCCAGAGGAGAAAGAGAACACATAGGCATTCTAAATCAGTGTACCATTCTCTACCACATCTACCTCTGCATTAGTGTCTTGAGGCTAATTGAATGCCAGTTACTACCACCATCTCTGTAATCTTCTTCTGACAAACCTATATTTCAGCACAAGGGCAGCACCTCCTAACTCTTACATTACATATCCCAGGGCCCAGAATAAGTAGAAACACCAAAAATACCTAGTTATAGCTGGCAATTTCAATATAGTGCAACATTTCTTACAATGTGATTTGGAGACCAAATAATCAAATAATTGGGGAATAGATTGAAAAAGCAGTTTTTATGAACTCTGTACCATGAAATTTTGATTCTAATTCAGTAAGACTGAGATGGGACCCAGTATTCAAATTTAAAAATTAATTCCAGGGGCTCCTGGGTGGCTCAGTGAGTTAAAAATTAATTCCATAGGTGTTTCTTTTTTTTTTTTTAAAATTAACTATTATTATTTTTTTCTTTCTGAAATAGAGTAGGGTGAGAGAAGGCAGAGAGAGAGGGAGAGAGTGAAAGAGTAAATCTTAGCAGGTTCCATACCTAAAATGGAGCCCAATGCAGGCCTTGATCTCAAAACCCTGAGATCATGACCTGAGCTGAAATCAAGTATTGGAAACCTGACTGACTGAGCCACCCAAGCTCCCCTATGTAGGTGTTTCTTACTCAGCTATTTTGTGACAAAATTTGAGAAGCACTATTAATGTAGATGCATTTATTATAGTATGTGTTCTCTGGGATGTGTATGTTTGCATTTAATACACAGAATATAGATATTGAAAAGACACAAATTATTAAGATAAATATCATTGATATCTTCTTAGCTTCTCGTGTTGTAAGTATTTTCTAGTTGTAGTCATGTTCCAGATCATATTATCCCCTCAAAGCAATTTTTTATCAGATTTTTACCATTTAACTTCATGAGATCCAAATGAGGACACAGGTGCCATGCCCCTGTAAAGGTGAAGAAATTGAGCACCAGCAGTGTTAGAATTGCTTGTCTAAGCAAGTCAGAAGTGATGCTACTAATCATAGCTCTAAGAACAGAACTAGGAGCCATCTAGGCAAATGGGCCTGTCAATTACACGATGCCTAAAGAGACCAACCCCTTCCCTATCCCGCGCACACTTAGAGCAGGGCATCACGTTTCTGATGCCTCAAGATGCCTAAAGCCAAATCTAAGCCAGCCAGGTTTGGAGGAGGCTTCTGGGAACTTCTGGATTGTTCTTTCTGGAGTGAGAGGCTCTCATAAAGAAAACTGGAATTATTCCCTTTGCAATTATTCCATCTGCCCATACTGCAGGTGCACTTTCCAACCCACTTTTGGGACACAGGAAGAGGACCTCTTTACTTGAAGAGACCCCAAGAGTTTTCTACTTTAAACAACTTGGGGTGGCTGGCTCAGTGGAGTGTGTGACTCATGACCTCACGTTGTGAGTTCAAGCCCCATGTTGGGTGTAGATTACTTAAATTAAAAAAAAATAATAACTTAAAAAAAAAAAAAAAACCTCATTTACTTACATAACAGAAGAACCGAAACAGAATGTATGACTCAAGGTCATGCTGATGGCCAGTTAAAGACAGAGCCGAGGCCAAGATACACATCTCTTCTGCCACCACAGTGGGATGGGAAGAGCCCATAAATAAAAGTTCAATAGACATAGTTTTGCATTCTGCATCTTCAACTTACTGTCTTCATGACTTCAACAAGTCACTTAAAACTCCTGAGCCTCAATTTGTGAAATAAAGACAATAACAAATATCTCCTGGGGCAGCTGACTGAATTTAAGATAACATTTGTGAACTCAGAGTTCACTCTGACTATTCTGAGAAGGCAGGTTCTCTTTTTCAGACCATTTTTAGATTGAGTCTTCTACACTGAGTCTGATAGCAATGACCCTCCTGCTTACCAAATGGCATACTGTCCTTTTCAATGTCCTTTGATATATATTTTTTTAAGGATTTTATTTATTTATTTGACAGAGAGAGAGATCACAAGTAGGCAGAGAGGCAGGCAGAGAAAGAGGGGGAAGCAGGCTCCCTGCTGAGCAGAGAGCCCAATGTGGGGCTCGATTCCAGGACCCCGAGATCATGACCTGAGCCGAAGGCAGAGGTTTTGACCCACTGAGCCACCCAGGTGCCCCATCCTTTGATATTTTTAAAGCATCCCATTGACTGTAAATTTGGTTCTGAGCATCTTAAAGAACTGAGATGTAATGCCCAATTGACTTTCAAGACCTGGGGGCAAAGTGGCCCACACAGTGACACTTTGAGAACAAGGCCCTGGGAAGAAATTATACCTCATTTCCTGGTGATGAAGCTAAACCAGCACCATATCCAGGCTGAGTCCCCAAGTCCTGCTTTTTTCTCCAAGGGGGCATTGGTACATTCTAAAGATCATGCATTCCCATCAAAGAAATCTAAGAGGAGAACAGAATGATAATGAAAAAGATGGTGGTGATTCCAATAGATGCATTTTGACTGGTACTTTCCTAAGAAATAAGAGGAGTCTTTCTCACAAAAAAGCAAAATGGACCCTAAACATTCTTCTTAGTTCATTTCAAAGGATTCTTATCTACATGATATCAAATGAAAATAAGAGTACTGAAATTATCAAATATTAAACTCCATCTCCCTTTAATCTCTGGAAGGGAGTGATTTGTTTTTAAAGATAATCATATATTTCACTGTTTGCTTATTTTTATTTGTGTGTTTTAGTTTTGATTATGAGTAAATTAGCAGAGCTATTGACTATGGTTAAATAGTTTACTCACTATCTCTCAGACCTTAGGGCTGGAGGAACCTGCAAGTCACATTAACTTTTCCAGAATTTAGAAGTGAAAAGATCAGGGATTGGTGAGGCCAATATGAGCTTTTGCAGTAGAAAAATGGAAGAATGGCTATTATCTGCTGGTCTCCAGCTCTGACTTTATTTCTTGAGTTGGACATTCAGTTCAGGAAGGGAAAAAAAAAATCACAGCTGTACATACAATACTGACACCCAACAAAGGGCAGAAATCCTAAGCAAGGGGCTCGTGTTGCTGCATATTCATGGATGCAAATCAGGCCCCATGGCTACAGCACTTGGCTCTGAGATTTCCAATCTGGGTATTAACAGGGATTCCTGCAAGTTTCTATGAATATTAACCAGGAGGAGGATGTCAAACAGGCAGTGAGTGCATGTAGAAACTTTTCTTCCAGCCTATTGGAAAAATGCAAGCTTCTGGTGAGAGGATGCTTTGTCCTCTTACTTAGCTTTTTTGGTGATTTGGACCATTTCTTCATTCACAGAAGAAAACTGGGGAGCCCTGGGCCATGGATTCCTATAGAATCATCAGCAGCCCTGGACATAAGTACCATGAGAGCAGGGAGCATGGCAATTACTACTGTATCCTGAGCTGTTAGCAGAGTTGGCCCCATGTGTTAGTTACCTATTGCTGCATAATGAATTGCCCCCAAAACATGGAGGTTTAAAATAAAAATATTTCATATTTTCTGTGGGTTAAGAATCTAAGAGTGGCTTAGCTGGGTCCTTTAGCTCTAGTTTTTGTTTTGTTTTGTTTTGCCTCAGAAAGCTACAGTCAGTTTAAGGCTTAGCTGTGAAGGATCGACTTCCTAGTTGGCAGGATTTGGTTTCTCAGAAGCTGTTCGCCAAAGGCCTTGTGTACCTCTCCATAGAACACTTCACAATATGGCAACGTGTTATTCATCAAAGTGAGTAAGGGAAAGGGCAAGGGACAATGTGCCAGCAAGAGAGACAATGCTAACAAGATGAAAACCACATAATTTGGGTGGTGTACAATTAGATATTTTATCTACAATTATCCAAACCCATCAAACTGAATGCTAAAGGTCAGTTTTTTAAAGGGCTTATATGGGAACTCTCTGAACTATTTTTACAAATCTTCTGTAAATTGCAAACTATTCTAAAATAAGTTTAGTAAAATAGTTATTTAAAAGGACGATTGGGTGGACTTTAATAGTAAGGATTCCGGAAATATGGAAATGATATTTTTCAATCTCACTGGATCTTCATGTAAAACTAGACTGAAAAGTAGATAGCAAACAAAACCCATGGGTAACATATACCACCAAACCAGATGGTAAAGTTACCCCACAAACTCCAAAATACAAGAGCTAATCACAAACACAATATATGACTAGTAATCATAAACATCCATTGGTGTCTGTATGTGATGAAAGAAACATCACAACTGTCATTGATACTAACATGAAACTAAGAGCCCCCTAAAATTCCCAGCATGTATTGACTGGAAAGAATGGAAAGTCTATTTAGGAACAGCAGCTAAAACTGGGAAGAGTGTCGTCCTCTCCAATATTGACCAAAGATGAGGGGCATGCCATAGAAAACTCTAGAGAGCCTGTAGCCTCCTCAAAATACACCAGGATTCTTAGTACAGACCCCCACAAGCAAGTGGAAAGTGTTGGATCTCAAATTGGGCAGGTTAGGCACACTATAAACAAAGAAAGAAAAGTCCAGAATATAGTTAGACAGGTGAATGGATTCAGGACATTCTGGAAAACAACCCCCCCACTTTTTTTAAACAAACAAAAATAACAGAAGAGGGAACTCTGGAATTGGAAGAACTTTCCTAAACCAGGCTTATTAAAAGTTTGGAGAAAAAACCTAATCCTATATGAAAACAAGCAAAAGAAGGTATTTGATCAAAACTCATACAAAGTTATTACAAGAAAAGAGAAAATATGGGTTAGTATAAAGGACCTATTGATCATTTATAGTTTTGAATTTGAAAGTTTCAATATAAATTTGTGTCACTATCTCTCTATTCAGGCATGTATGTATCCTAGTTTTACCCACTAAAAATATCTAAAAGGAATGAACAACTCAGGAGCAATATGCATTCCAATCAACCATATTTTGACCTTGAAATAACACTCTTCACCAGAAGAAGACAGAGATTCTTGGAGAAATGGCTGATTGAATGTCTAGGAAAGGGATGTTTAATTTTACATACTCTGGAGTCCTTTTTTTTTTCTTTTTCCTCCTGATATTTAAAAGGATTTCTCTTTATTCTTTGGATCAGTACAAGGGAGATTCTATTTGGAGATGTTCCTTTGAGAGGTTTAGGTGTATGTGGCAAAAAGATGGGGAATACCTATTTCTGAATGCAAATAAGTATTCCTTATTTTTAAAATCTCTGTATCTTTTATTAGACTTAGATTTTGTTGTATATATCTTTCAGAAAAAGTACCTTGTCCCATGGAGTTAAAATTAGTGCTATTTAGTTCTAGATAATCACTACCTTTTGCCTGGTGCAGAACATGAGCAGTCATCACCTAGAGGCATCATTCCCTGCCTGTACGTAAGGCTTGTCCTGACAGTGAGTTTGCTGGGATTTTTCCTTACTACCCAGATAATAATGTTGCCTTTTTCATATTGAGAGAAGAGGTTCCTATCAGAGACTCTAAGAATCCTTAGGTCCAGTTCCTTGGGCAGAGTTTGCCATTTCCCTTCTACCTGACTCAGTAGGAACCTCTCAAAGAAAAGAACAAGATGCCCTATATGAAGGAGGGAGGAATATTTTGTTGAGAACTTAGTGTCAGGCAATTTGCTAAACCTTTTCATACTTATGTCATGAAAATCTTATTCCTATTTTTCTTTATTGTGCCTAAGCAGTTTTTTTTTTTTTCCAGAAGTTTGAAGTAGAGAAAGTACAAAGAGGAAAAGAGAATAAAACTAAGGTAACTGTTTAATGGAACTTTAAGAATTCTTTTTTCACCCCATTACTGTCAACACTAAATTGAAGTTTTTTTCCAGAACTTGCTAACTCTGAAACTTTTAAACACAAATTTGAGATCTGCCAACCCTGGATATAAAAGCATTTCTTCTGACTTGTCTTTCAGATGGTACTTTTTAACCAATTTTCAGTGTTTACTTAAGGTACTCTTTTTACCTGTCATATCCCCTTGCTTTAAGGATGAGAATTATATGGTTCTGAGTTCTTTTATTTCCATCTCTCCTGAAAATTGTGAAAAAAAAAAAAGTTCTTTTATTTCCATCTCTCCTGAAAATTGTGAAAAAACAAAACAAAAAAAAAACCCAAACAAACAAACAAAAAAACCACAGGGTGACTAAGCAGTTGTCACAGTGTTCTTAGGTTTGAATTGCTTAGCTATTTTACGAGTTGGACCCCTCAAAGGAGATTAGGGATTGCAAATAATGCCTCCGTCCTATTTCTAATTTGGACTATATTAATTATATAGTAAAACACCACTTGGGAAGATCTGTGTCACTTTTAGGGTTGCTACAACTCAAGTCCTCAGACCACTACCATCTGTAGCTTTAAGTCAGATTGACTAAGTTCCTCTCAGAAAGACTTAAAGTTCATCAAATCCTAGGGAAAGATCATCTCAGGGGCTTTAGGATTAACTGATTTTCCTGTCTTCAAAGGAAACAAGTGAACATTTCAGCAGAAGGACTTTAGTTGGTTGTAACCCATAAATATGTTGGCAAAATTTATCCTTCAAGTTCATAAAGTTAGACAGGCCATTCCCCCCCCCCCCATTTAATGTCATGTGAATTATGTACAAAGATCAACTGTTTCTTGACTGGTGGGCTTATCTTTTAGAAGTCTGAGATGTTTTCTTTCCATGTCATCCTACTTCTGATTTGATACTTAGGGTGAATTTAGTCTGTTATCAGGTTAAAAAATTAATCTGAAATAGGTAAGTTCAAATCACTTTCTGTTATAACCACTGAGTTGTACAGTTTTCTTCTAGAGATTGTTATGATTTAAAAAATGGTGATAATTGTAGTTTCAATATCTTTGCTATTATCATTAGTATAATTGGTAGTAACATTAATCTGAGGTAGTTAAACATATTCCCATAGCCATGATCCCCAAGTAATCCCTTCTCAAGCATCTCTACAGAAACTTTTCCCTGACTTTTTTTTTTTCCTCAAGAAAGTGACTCTAAGAGAATTTGCCCAGGGCCTTCCTGAAGATCGGGGCTGCTCTGTAGTGAGCTGTTCTCAATGAGTCAGCTGAGCATAAAGGATTGGGATTGGATTAGATGAAAGCCTGTATCAGCAAGCCAGAATCCAATCTAATCATAGACTAATCCAGAAATCCAGTCTTGCAGAGACAGCAACTTAACTGATAACTCACAAAACAGGGTCCATCTTGTTTTCTTCAAGCAGGATCTCACTCTTAACTGATAGGTCCAAAATTATCCCTGTCACCTACTACCTTGATTTAATAAAATATCTTCCTAATTAAAATAGCGATGCATGAAACAACTTTAGTTCCCAACGTTTTGAGCCAAGTAGATAGGCAATAACACTGACAAATGAGGTGATTGTCCCAACATATCCCTTCCTTATTAATTCAAGGCCTGGGGCCTCAATCATAGGAGTGAGGCCTTGACATACCAAGAACTAGCAAATCAAGAAATGCTCCCAGTCAACTCTTGCAAAGAAGAAAGGAAGCAGCCTTCATTGTCTACCAGTCTGTTCCTTGGAGACTTACTGTGTATGGCTGAGTATAAAAAGAGAGGGCAGATTTTTATCTATTTGTTGCTGTCATTTGGACCTTACTTGAATGACCACATCACAGGCTTTGAGAGAAATAAAATGTTATTGCTTCAATGGCTATTTAGTCAGAAATCTCACTTATAGATGTGTTGGGTGACCAGAGGTCTCTGACTGCAAATATCAGATGCCAGGGATATCTGACGTTTTCTTTATCATGAATAGTGAAATCTTCCCCAATTCAACTGTGTAGGTCTTATTTTTCACGTATTCCACCTGAATCCTTTGGTCTAGCCACACCATGTTCACTTTTTCCCCTGTCCTGACTTTCTTCACTCATCAATTTCTCTAATTCCTCTCACTCTTTAAGATATTGTTGACTTCTACTCTTATAGTGTCTTCAGTTTCCCTAATGCATAAAGACAAGTGACCTCTGTCTCCTTTAAACCTACTACGATAGCTTTCTGAAGTTACATATTGTGGTAATTGATTGTGCAGGCTCTGGAGGTATTTGGTCTGGGACAGAAACCTGTCTGTCATTTTCTAGGGGAGAGACCTGAGAGTTCCTAATCTTGATGTGCCTCAGTCTCCTCGTATATGAAGTAGGGATAATAACAGGACTTATGTCGTCATAGTGAAGATTGGAATGCTCACATGGTTTTCAATGTAGTGTCTAAAAGAAGTGGTTTTATCTTTATGTGTGTATAGTTTTCAGCAAATATACTGTGTTTAACTTGAGGGCAGGGTTTTAACTTATGTTATCTGTATCTATGGAAACTCTTGCTGTTAGAAGACACTAAAATAAATAAGGATTAATTGATTTAGGGGCTCCTGGGTGGCTCAGTTGGTTAAAAGTCTGCCTTGGGCTCAGGTCATGATCCCTGGGTCCTGGGATGTAGTTCCATACAGGGATCCCTGCTCAGCAGGGGTCTGTTTCTCCTTCTCCCTCTGATTGTACTTTCTCTCTGTCAAATAAATGAATAAAATCTTTAAAAAATTGACTCAATCCTTACAGATTACCTCTTAGTGATTCTAAATTATGAGTTGTTAGATTTTCTTTCTTCTTTCCTTCATTTAACCAGTCAATATTTTTGAGTGCTTAATCTATTTCAGGATTTGGGAAAATACAGGTCATGGTCCTGCCCTCAGGAAACCACACAAATAGACACATGAATGGATGACTGGAATGTAAGGAAAATAATGCTATAGCATGGCTAACATGTTATAATGGGACCACAGAGTGGGACAAATGAATCCAAAGGAATCCCATGACACACAACCAGAGCTCACAACTGCTGTGGCATTTCTGACAAAGGTGTTATCCACCCAGTACTAATTCTCGAGTACTGGTTGGTAAAATTAGATAATCTTAGAGGAGCTCTGATCTTTAAGGGGAAAAAATCGTTTCAGAAGAAGACTAAGTCAGGATTTATAACATTTCTTGAGATGCAAAAGGGGTTCGAATTTATGCAATTCACTGTGGTACTGTTTTCCTTTGTAAATAGTCATCAAAAAGGCAAGAGATGGGGGGAAGAAATAATCCTAATTTTTATCAATTTGGGCAGTTGGGGTCTCATATGTCTCCATTCCTGTATAAAAGTTTGAGAGTATGTTCAAAACTACTTTTGCTGAGTCAGATTGTTTTTATTTGGTGCCAGTTCAGGCAAGAACCAGGCAGAAAACCACTCATGACTTAATTACTAGACCATATTAAAATACAGCGATTTAATTGCAATTAGTGCTATAATAATTTACTTATAAGATGCCAGTGTATACATTTGTATTTGACAATCCATTTACTTTCATTTACTGGTACTGTGTGTGCCCCATTAAATTATAAAATGCAAGGTCATTAACCTGCAATTCCACTTGTGATCATGTTATTAAATAGTATCCTGTTCCTTTCCTGGTTAAGACAGAATTGCTAGATCATTTATCTGTAACTAATTTCCCTGTGATCTTCCAAAAGCTCTTATTACTGTTAATTAAGCAGGTGTGACCTGTGCTGAAAGCAGGTAGTACTCCTTGAACATATGGCCAGGATCCAAAATTGGATCAGGTCTCTTTAATGTTCTCATTTTCCTCTTATTTACCTTTAGTCATTAGTGATAATGGCAGCTCAATACATGTATTCATGTTCTGGATCATTGGGGCTTGGGGAACTTTAAAAATAGCATCTGGCACATGACCAAGTACACTGTGGGTAGACTGTGGAAACAAATCACTCCCTCTACTCCTGAAGCCAAGATGACACTTAATGTTGATTGGTCAAGGCGTTTAGCTCAGCATTATGGATAACAAGTCTGGGGTTGATAGAGGGAAAATTCCCAAGTAGGTTGTTTCTCAGAGATAAAACCTGTTTCATAAATGTGGAGCACCTATACTATTCCAGACAGCCATCACCTGGACCTCACTGGGTATATCTGATGTGGAGACTAGATGTCAATATGACTTTTCTTTATGACTTTGCAGAGTAAGAATAAAGGAAAGAAAATGGAGCTACTACTTGTGTTGCTTTTGTGGATAAATTAGTTAACATTGAGAGTGAAAGCTCTTAGCTCTTGCTCGAATTTTCCCATAAAGCTCTCAGAGAGGTATTCCCATAAACTTAATTTTCAGATAAAGAAATTGGGATCCAGAGAGAGAAAAATTACTTGCTCAATTTTGCACAATTACTAGGTAGCTGAGCTAGGACTTAAAGTTAGGTCTACAGAGCTCCAAAGTGCTTTGCAACAAGCCAGGATTCAATTACCCTCTAGAACCACAACATGCAAAGCTAACTCTGTTATTCTGGGTTTAGGTATACTGCCTGAGGATTAAGCATGTTTGGTCTTTTTCTTCCTCCTCCTCCTCCTCTTTTTTTTTTTTTTTTTTTGGCTTAGTGTTTCTACTGACCACATTAATACATGCTAAAATTTTTCACACTAAATGAAAGAAGGGGCAGACATAGAAAGCGTAAAACAAATATAGTCAAATTTCAGATACTGGCAACCTTTGATCAGTGATACAGCATGCACATATTTAAAACCCCAAAAGAAATGAAGATGAAGAAATACCTTTCAGGATGCAATTATACCTGAGGCTGCTTTTTAGCTCTCTTTCTGGTAGTTTATTACTAGTGTATAGAAATGAAACAGATCTCTGTATATTAGTTTTGTATCCTGCAACTTTACTAAATCTGATTAGTTTTGGTTTTGGTATAGTATTTAAGGTTTTCTGTATATAGTATTATATCATCTTTAAATAGTAACAGTTTTGTTTCTTTTCAATTTTAATGCCTTTATTTTTTTTTTCTCTTGTGTAATTGCTGTGGCTAGGACTTCTAATACTATGTTGAATAAAAGCGAGAATAGCCATCTTTTCTCCTGAGGCTGCTATTGGAGGAAAAGCTTTCAGCTTTATACAACGGAGTATGATGTTAGTTGGGGGTTTTTCCATGCATGGCTTTATAGTCCCTTTAAACCTACTTTGTTGAAAGTTTTTGTCATGAATGAATGTTACAGTTTATCAAATGCTTTTTTCTGCATCTATTGAGATATGATTTCTAGCCTGTATTTTGTTAATATGGTGCATAATGATTGATTTGTGGGTGTCAAGACATCCTTGCATCCCTGAAATAAGTCCCACTTAGTCATTGGGTATGATACTTCTGATTTATTGTTGAATTTGGTCTGCTAATACTTTGTTGAGGATTTTTGCCTCCAAGTTCATCAGGGATATTGGCCTTTATTCTCTCTCACTCCCCCCCACCCCAGTGTCATCTGGTTTTGTCATCACGGTAATGCTGGCCTCATAAAATAAGTTTGCAAGTGTTCCTTCATTGCTTTTTTTTTTTTTTTTTAAGAATAATTTGAGGAAGATACATACTAACTCTTCTTTAAATGTTTGGTAGATTTCACCATCTGGACTTTTGAGTTTTTCTCCTGATTACTGATTCAATGTCAATTTCATTACTATTGGTCTATTCAGATTTTCTATCTTCTTATGATTCAGTCTTGGAAGAGTGTATGTTTCTAGGAATGTATCCATTTCTTCTAAGTTGTCTAATCTGTTTATAAATTAGGGTTTATAGTGTTCTATGTAAATTATTATGAAGTGTTTATAGTATTCTCTTATAATCCTTTGTCTATCTGTGGTATTGGTTGTAATTTCTCCTCTTTCATTTCTGATTTTATTTCAGCTCTCTTTTTTTTTAGGAGTCTTTTTTTTTTTAGGGTTGATTTTTTTTTTTTTTTTTTGGTCTCTCATTTGTTTCGTTTTGATATTTACTTTTACCTTCCTTCTACCAATTTTGGGTTTTATTTGTTCTTTTCTAGTTCCTTTAGGTGTAAGGTTAGACTGAGAATTTTCCTGTTTCTTGAGGTAGGCCTGTTTGCTATAAATGTCCTTTTAGAACTGCATTTGCTGTGTCCCAAAGATTTTGGAATGTTGCATTTCTACTTTATTCTTTTCACTATATTTTTAAAAATTTCTTCTTTGATTTGTTAATCGCTGGTTGTCTCATACCATGTTGTTTAGTATCAACTTTTTTTCCCCTTCAGTTTCCTTTTTGTAATTGATCTCTAGTTTCAGACCATCATAGTCAGAAAAGGTGCTCAGTAGGATTTCAATATTCTTAAATTTATTGTTTTGTGCCTAACATGTGATCTGTCTGAATAATGTACCATGTGCACTTGAAAAAGATGTATATTTGCTGCTTTTGGATGAAATTTTCTGCATATCTCTATTAAGTCTATCTAGTATTATATGTAGTTTTTAAGGCCAATTTTTTCTTATTTTCTTTTTATTTTACTGAAGTATAATTGGTATACAGTGTTATATTAGTTTCAGTTATGCAACATAATGATTGAACAATTCTACTTCTTACTCAGTGTTCACCATAAGTGTAGTCACCATTTGTCACCAAAAAAATGTTATTACTATTTATTGACTATATTCTCTGTGCTATACTTTTCATCCCCATGACTTACTTATTTTTTAACTGGAAGTTTCTCTTTATCCCCTTTATTTCACCGATCCCCCTATCTACCTCTCCTCTGGTAACCACCAGTTTGTTTTCTGTATTGGAGTCTTTTTGTTGTTGTTATTTGTCTTTTTTTTTCTTTGTTTTGTTTCTTAAATTCCACATATGAATGAAATCATATGGCATTTGTCTTTCTTTGACTAATTTTACTTAGCATTGTACCCTCTAGGTTCAACCATTTGCTGCAAATGACAGGATCTCATTCTTTTTTCATGCCTAATATTCCATTGTATCTATCTACCACATCTTTATCCATTCAACAATTGATGGACACTTGGGCTGCTTCCTTATTTTGGCTATTATAAATAATGCTGCTGTAAACACAGGAGTTCATATGTTCCTTTAAATTAATGTTTTGGTATTCTTCGGGCAAATAGCCATTATTTTGATTATTAGATCATAGGGTAGTTCTATTTTTAACTTTCTGAGGAATCTCTATACTGTTTTCCACAGTGGCTGCACCAGTTTGCATCCCTACTAGCATTGTATGAGGATTCCTTTTTCTCCACATCCTCACCAATACCTGTTATTTCTTGTGTTATTAATTTTAGTCATTCTGACAGGTATGCAGTGATATTGCCTTATAGTTTCTATTTTCATTTTCCTGAGTAGTGAGTAATAATGAGCATATTTTTCGAGTATCTGTTGGCCACCTGTAGGTCTTCTTTGGAGAAATATCTGATCATGTTTTCTGCCCATTTTTTAGTTGAAATATATAGGTTTTGATTTTAAGGTTTTACATGTTCTTTGTATATTTTGAATACTACTCTTTATCAGATATGTCATTTGCAAATATCTCCTCCCATTCCTATAGACTGTTTTTTAGTTTTGATTATTTCCTTTGCTATACAGCTGCTTTTTATTTTGATGTAGTGTCAATAGTTTTTTTTTTTTTCCATTTGTTTTCCTTGCCTCCAGAGACAAATCGAGGGAGGAAAAAAAAAAAGCCACAGCTGATATCAGAGGAATTACAGCTTGTGCTCTTCTAGAATTTTTATGGTTTCAGGTCTCACATTTAGATCTTAAATCCATTTTGAATTTATTTTCGTGTATGGTATAAGAAAGTAGTCCAGTTTCATTATTTTTCAAGCTGTTCACTTTTTCCAACACCAGTTATTGAAAGATAATCTTTTCACCTTTGGATATTCTTGCCTGATTTGTTGAAGATTAATTGACCATATAATCGAGGGTTCATTTCTGGGTTTTTCCTTCTTTCTATTGATCTGTGTCTCTATTTTTGTGCCAATCCCATACTGTTTTGATTACTATGGCATTATAATATAATGTGAAGTCCAGAATTGGGATGCCCTCAGCTTTGCTTTTTCTTTTTCAAGATTGCCTGTGGCTACTCGAGATCTTTTGTGGTTCCATTCAAATTTTAGGATCGTTTGTTCTACCTTGGTGGACAACGCTATTGTATTTTGATAGAGACTGCCTTAAATGTGTTGATTACTTTGGGCAGTATGGAAGTTTTAACAATATTTATTCTTCTAATTCATGAGCATAAAATATCTTTTCATTTTTCTGTGTTGTCTTTAACTTCATCAGGCTTGTATAGTTTACCAAGCTCAGGGCTTTCACCTCTTTGGTCACGTTTACTCCTTGGTATCTTATTATTTTTGGTGCAATTGTAAATGAAATGTTTTTCTTAATTTCTCTTTCTGTTGCTTCATTATTAGTGTATAGAAATGCAATGAATTTCTAAACACTGATTTTAAAAAAAATTTTTTTTTTCCCCTGACTTTGTTGAGTTCATTTATCAGTTCTAGCAGTTTTTTAGTGGAGTCTTTTGGGTTTTCTTTATAAAGTCACATGTCACCTGCAAGTAGTAAAAATTTTACTTTTTCCTTACCAATTTCAATGCCTTTTATTTCTTTTGTTCTCTGATTGCTGTGGCCAGGACTTCCAAGTATTATGTCAAATAAAAGGGGTAAGAAGGGACATCTTTGTCTTATTACTGACCTAAGGGGAAAAGCTCTGTTTTTTCCCATTAAGGATGTCATTAGCTATGTATTTTCATATACGACCTTTATTATCTTGAGTTATTTTCCCTCTAAACTTATTTGTTGAGGGTTTTTATCATGAATAGATATACTTTGTCAAAGCTTTGTCTATGTTTCTTATCCTTTCTCATATTGAAATAATGTTTCTTATCCTTTCTCATATTGATATGATGTATCGTGTTGATTGATTTGCAAATATTGAACCATCCCTGCAACCTAGAAATAAATCCCACTTGATTATGGTGAACGATTTTTTAAATGTATTTATGGATTTGGGTTGCTAGTATTTTGTTTAGGATTTTTGTATCTAGGTTCATCAGGAATATGGGCCTATAGTTTTCTTTGTCAGCGGTGTCTTTTTTTTTTTTTTTAAGATTTTATTTATTTATTTGACAGGCAGAGAGGAGGAAGCAGGCTCCCTGCTGAGCAGAGAGCCTGATGCAGGGCTCGATCCCAGGACCCTGGGATCATGACCTGAGCCGAAGGCAGAGGCTTTAACCCACTGAGCCACCCAGGCGCCCCAGTTAGTGGTGTCTTTATCTGGTTTTGGTATCAGCGTAATGCTGGCCACATAGAATGAATTTTGTTTTCATTCCTTTTCTATCTTTTGGAATAGTTTGAGAAGAATAGGTATTAATTATTCTTTAAATGTTTGGTAGATTTTGCCTGTGAAGACATGTGGTCTTGGATTTTTGTTTCTTGGGCATTTTTGGATGACTGATTCAATTTCTTTTCTGGTTATCAGTAGGTTCAAATTTTCTATTTTTTTCCTCTTCCAGTTTTGGTAGGCTGTATGTTTCCAGGAATTTATTCATTTATTCTCAGCTGTCCAATTTGTTGGTATTTTTTGTCCAATTTGTGGTAGTTTTTCATAACATTCCCTTATAATTGTTTGTATTTCTGTGGTGTTGTTATTTCTCCTTTGTCATTTGTGATTTTATTTGAATCATTTCTTTCTTGATAACTTTGGCTAGAGGTTTACCAATTTTACTGATTTTTTTCAAAGAATCAGCTCCTGATCTGTTTCACTGTGATTTTTTTTTTGTCTTTTTTGTTTGTTTCTTAGTTTCTGTATCATTAACTTCTTTATTATTTCCTTTCTTCGGGTTTTAGGTTTTCTTGTTGTTCTTTTTCCAGCTTCCTTATGTGTAAGGTTAGGGTATTTATTTGAGGTTTAAATTTATTTCCCGAGGTAGGCGTGTACTACTTCAAACTTCCCTCATAAAACAGTTTTTTCTGCATTCCAAAGGTTCTGAATAGTTGTGTTTTCATTTTCATGTAATTTTTAAAAAAAAAAATTCTTCTTTTATTTTCTGCTTGACCATTGCTTGATAGCATGTTATTTAACCTGTAAGTATTTGTGCTCTTTCCAGATTTTTTTTCTTGTGGTTGATTTCTAGTTTTGTAGCATTGTGCTCAGAAAAGTTGCATTCAGGGTGCCTGGGTGGCTCAGTGGGTTAAGCCGCTGCCTTCGGCTCACGTCATGATCTCAGGGTCCTGGGATCGAGTTCCGCATCGGGCTCTCTGCTCAGCAGGGAGCCTGCTTCCCTCTCTCTCTCTGCCTGCCTCTCTACTGTGATCGCTCTCTGTAAATAAATAAATAAAATCTTTTAAAAAAAAAGTTGCATTCAATGACTTCGATCTTTTTTATTTTATTGAGTCTTGTTTTGTGAGCCAATATGTGATCTGTTTTGGAGAATGTTCTGTGTGCACTTGAATGTATATTCTGCTGTTTTAGGTTGTAATGTTCTGAATATATCTATTAAATCAATCTGTTCCAGTGAGTCATTCAAAGTCATTGTTTCCTTGTCGATTTTCTGTAGAGATGATCTATTGACATAAGTAGGGGTGTTAAACTCCCCTACTCTTATTGTATCAATTAGTTCCTTTATGTTTGTTAATAACTATTTTATGTATTTAGGTGCTCACATGTTGGGTGCATAAATATAATTGTTCTTTCTTCTTGTTGGATTGTACCTTCAATGATTAAATGTGTCCTTCTTTTTCTCTTTTTACAGTCTTTGTTTTATTTTTTATTTTTTTTTTTAAGATTTTATTTATTTGACAGAGAGAAATCACAAGTAGGCAGAGAGGCAGGCAGAGAGAGAGGAGGAAGCAGGCTCCCCGCTGAGCAGAAAGCCCGATGCGGGGCTCGAACCCAGGACCCGGGATCATGACCTGAGCCAAAGGCAGCGGCTTAACCCACCGAGCCACCCAGGCGCCCCTACAGTCTTTGTTTTAAAGTCATCTTTGTCTGATATAAGTAATGCTACTCTGGCTCTTATTAACATCCATTCATGATAAGTATTTGTCTATCCCCTCATTTTCAATCTCCTTATATCTTTAGGTCTAAAATCTCTTGGAGGCAGCATGTAGATAGGTCTTATTTTTCCTTTATTCTGTCTCCTAATGTCTTTTAATTGGAGCATGTAGTCCATTTACATTCAAAGTAATTATTTTTTATTTTTATTTTTTCAGTGTTCTAAGATTCATTGTTTATGCATCACACACAGTGCTCCATGCAATATGTGCACTCCATCATACTCACCACCAGGCCCCTCACCCCCCCACCTCCCTCCCCTCCAAAACCCTCAGTTTGTTTCTCAGAGACCACAGTCTCTCATGATTCATCTCCCGCTCCGATTTCCCCAACTCACTTCTCTCCATCTCCCAATGTTTCTGTGTTATTCCTTATGCTCCACAAGTAAGTGAAACCATATGATAATTGATTCTTTCTGCTTGACTTATTTCACTCAGCATAATCTCCTTCAGTCTTGTCCATGTTGATACAAAAGTTGGATATAGGCATAATACTCCATTGTATATATGGACTGTATTTTCTTTATCCATTCGTCTGTTGAAGGGTATCTTGGTTCTTTCCACAGTTTGGCAACTGTGGTCATTGCTGCTATGGACATTGGAATACAGATGGCCCTACTTTTACTGCATCTGTATCTTTGGGGTAAATACCCAGTAGTGCAATTGCAGGGTCAGAGGGTATCTCTATTTTTAATTTCTTAAGGAATCTCCACACTGTTTTCCAAAGTAGCTGTACCGACTTGCATTCCCACCAACAGTGTAAGAAGGTTCCCCTTTCTCCACATCCTCTCCAACACTTGTTGTTTACTGTCTTGTTAATTTTGTCCATTCTAACTGGTATAAGGTGGTATCTCAATGTGGTGTTTTTTTGTTTTTTTTTTAAGATTTTATTTATTTATTTGACACAGAGAGAGAGATCACAAGTAGGCAGAGAGGCAGGCTGAGAGAGAGGGGAAAGCAGGCTCCCCACTGAGCAAAGCCCGATGTGGGCCTCGATCCCAGGACCCTGAGATCATAACCTGAGCCGAAGGCAGAGGCTTATTAATCCACTGAGCCACCCAGGCACCCTCAATGTGGTTTTGATTTGAATCTCCCTGATGGCTAATGACAATGAACATTTTTTCACATGTCTGTTAGCCATTTGTATGTCTTCTTTGGACAAGTGTCTATTCATGTCTTCTGCCCATTTTCTGATGTGATTATCTGTTTTGTGTGTGTTAAGTTTGAGGAGTTCTTTATAGATCTTGGATATCAGCCCTTTCTGTATTGTCATTTACGAATATATCTGTGAAACCCACCTGGTCCAGTGTGTCATTTAAGGCCTTTATTTCCTTGTTGATCTTTTGCTTGGATGATCTGTCCATTTCAGTGAGGGGAATGTTAAAGTCCCCTACTATCCTTGTATTATTGTCAATGTGTTTCTTTGATTTTGTTATTAATTGGTTTATATAGTTGACTGCTCCCATGTTAGGGTCATAGATATTTAAAATTATTAGATCTTCTTGTTGGACAGTTCCTTTGAGTATGATATAGTGTCCTTCCTCATTTCTTATTATAGTCTTTGGCTTAAAATCTAATTGATCTGATATAAGGATTGCCACCCCAGCTTTCTTTTGATGTCCATTATCATGGTAAATTGTTTTCCACTCCTTCACTTTAAATCTGGAGGTTTCTTGTAGACAGCATATTGATGTTTGTTTTTTTGTGTTTTTTTTTTAACCCATTCTGATACCCTGTGTCTTTTGATTGGGGCATTTAGCTCATTTACATTCAGGGTAACTATTGAGAGATATGAATTTAGTGTCATTGTATTGCCTGTAAGGTTACTGTTACTGTATATTGTCTCTGTTCCTTTCAGATCTACTACTTTTAGGGTCTCTCTCTGCTTAGAGGACCCCTTTCAATATTTCCTGTAGAGCTGGTTTGGTATTTGCAAATTCTTTTAGTTTTTGTTTGTCCTGGAAGCTTTTTATCTCTCCTTCTATTTTCAATGATAGCCTAGCTGGATATAGTATTCTTGGCTGCATGTTTTTCTCGTTTAGTGCTCTGAATATATCATGCCAGTTCTTTCTGGCCAGCCAGGTCTCTGTGGATAAGTCTCCTGCCAGTCTAATATTTTTACCATTGTATGTTACACACTTCTTGTCCTGGGCTGCTTTCAGGATTTTCTCTTTGTCACTAAGACTTGTAAATTTTACTATTAGATGACAGGGTATGGACCTACTCTTATTGATTTTGAGGGGGATTTTCTGTGCCTCCTGGATTTTGATGTTTGTTCCCTTTGCATATTAGGGAAATTCTCTACAATAATTCTCTCCAAAATACCTTCTGTTCCCCTCTCTCTTTCTTCTTCTGGAATCCCAATTATTCTAATGTTGTTTTGTCTTATAGTATCACTTATCTCTCAAATTCTCCCCTCGTGGTCCAGTAGTTGTTTGTCTCTCTTTCGCTCAGCTTCTTTATTCTCTGTCATTTGGTCTTCTAGATCACTAATTCTGTCTTCTGCCTCATTTATCTTAGCAGTAAGAGCCTCCATTTTTTATTGCACCTCATTAATTTTTTATTTCAACTTGGTTAGATTTTAGTTCTTTTATTTCTCCAGAAAGAGCTTTTATTTCTCCAGACAGGGTTTCTCTAATATCTTCCATGCCTTTTTTGAGCCCGGCTAGCACCTTGAGAGTCATCATTCTGAACTCTAGATCTGACATATTACCAATGTCCATACTGATTAGGTCCCAGGCCTTCAGTACTGCCTCTTGTTCTTTTTTTTGTGGTGAGTTTTTCTGCCTTGTCATTTTATCCAGATAAGAATATATGAAAGAGCAAATAAAATACTAAAAGGGTGGCAAAGACCTCAGGAAAATGTGCTTTAACCAAATCAGAAGAGACCCCAAATCATGGGGTAAGAAGTTCCGAAAAAAAAAATTTAAAAAAATATATGAAAAGGAAAATTATATATATATATATATATTAGACTGGTGAATAGAACAGGGTCACCCACTTAATTTGGGGAGTATTTTGGTATCTTAGAAGAAACTAACCTCCCAATATTTTAAAGAATTAAAAACATATATAAGGGTAAATGTGATAAAGGGATGGAATATGACTATAAAGATGAAAAAAAATTTTTTTTAATTTCTAAAAAAGGAGTTGATAAGATAAGTTGTTGGTTGGGAGAATAAAGAAAAAAAGTGGAGAGAATTTGCTCAGGCTGGAGACTAGAACAAAGCCCTGTGCTAGATTTAGGGTATATTTTGATCTATTAGATGAAGTTCTATCCCAAATTTTTTTAGAACAAAAACCCTATGTGTATACAAAAAAATAAAGTTAGATACAATGAAGAATAAAATATGCCTATTATAATGAAGGTTCAAAAAAGATTTTTTTTGAAAGGTATTGTTAAGATGAACTAGTTAAAAAACGTTAAAAGAGGAAAGGATAAAAGTTAAAAAAATTTTAGCAGAAGAAAAAAATAAAATAAAAATAATTAACTTTGCAAGACTAAAGAATCATGTGGAGAAAGCCATGAATTCCATGCTTTGCTTTCTCCTCCTCTGGAATTCCGCTGTTCTCCTTGGTAAATGAACTTGGCTGTGGCTGGATTTCTTGCTGATCTTCTTGAGGAGGGGCCTGTTGTAGTGATTCTTAAGTGTCTTTGCCTGAGGCGGAATTGCACTGCCCTTACCAGGGGCCAGGATAAGTAATCAGCTCTGGTTCACTTTTGGGAGCTTTTGTTCCCTGAATGATTTCCATAGAGTTCCGAAGGACAGGAATGAAAATGGCAGGCTCCCAATCTCTGGCCTGGAGGAGCTGAGAGCTTGGGCCCCCACTCCTCAGTGCACCTTTGGAGAAAAGCACTCAGTCACTCCCATCTGCCTGGCCTCCAGCTGCACTCCAAGCTCACCCAGCCTGTGACCAAGCATCTCTGTCTCTGGCACACAGGCCCACCTGGAGTCTCCAAATCCTGCAGATCCCTTCACTCTTCTAGAGGGGTCTCCCTGGATCTTGTGGGGTCCCCACTCACAGAGCAGTGGCCTATGCCACCGATCATGATTTCAGGTAACCCCGAGTTGAGAGCTCACTCCTTGGCTCTGTCTCTGTAGCTGGCTTCCCTACTCTAATACCTGTGAGCTCTGTGACACTCAGACACCCACGATCCTTCTGTGACCCTGCGGAACCTGAGACCACACTGTCCCCGCATGGCCTTCACCCCGGTTTAGCCTCTGGAGTGATGTCCCTCAGTGGAGCAGACTTTAAAAGTTCTGATTTTGGGGGCACCTGGGTGGCTCAGTGGGATAAAGCCTCTGCCTTCAGCTCAGGTTAAGATGCCAGGGTCCTGGGATCGAGCCCCACATCGGGCTCTCTGCTGAGCAGAGAGCCTGCTTTCCTTCCTCACTCTCTCTCCCTCTGCCTACTTGTGATCTCTCTCTCTGTGCCAAATAAATAAATAAAATCTTTAAAAAAAAAAAAAGTTCTGATTTTGTGCTCTGTTGCTCCACCACTTGCCAGGAGCTGGCCCCTCCTCCACGGTCTTTCTTCCCATCACTTTGGATTCACTTCTGTGCCAGTCCTATCTTTCAGAAAGTGGTCAGTTTTCTGTTTCTAGAATTGCTGCTCTTCTTCTCTTCGATCTCTTGTTGAATTTATAGGTGTTTGGAATGGTTTGATAAGCTATCTAGCTGATCTCCTGCTACCTGATGTCCTCTCAGCCTGCTACTTCTCTGTCATCTTGACTCCTCTCCCATGGTGGATAATCTTTTTAATGTACTGTTGGATCCTATTAGCTAGGATCTTGTTGAGAATCTTGGCATCCATATTCATCAGGTATATTGGTCTGAAATTCTCCTTTTTGATGGGGTCTTTGCCTGATTTGGGGATTAGGGTAATGTTGGCTTCATGGAGTCTGGAAGTTTTCTTTCTGTTTCTATTTTTTGAAACAGCTTCAGGAAAATAGATATTATTTCTTCTTTGAATGTTTGGTAGAATTCCCCAGGGAATCCATTAGGTCCTGGGCTCTTGGTTTTTGGGAGGTTTTTGATCACTGCTTCAGTCTTATTACTAGGTATTGGTCTATTCAAGTTGTTAATTGCTTCCTGATTCAGTCTTGGAAGTTTATAGGCATCCATTTCTTGGAAATTTCTTTAAATGCATCCATTTCTTCTAGGTGCTTAACTTATTGGCATATAACTGTTGATGATAATTTCTGATGATTTGTTTCTATTTCCTTGGTGTTAGTTGTGATCTTTCCCCTTTCATTCAAAATTCTATTAATTTGGGTCCTATCTCTTTTCTTCTGGATTAGTTAGGCCAGTGGTTTATCGATCTTATTGATTCTTTCAGAGAACCAGCTTCTATTTTCATTGATGGTTCTACTGTATTTGTAGTTTCTATCTCATTGATCTCTGCTCTAATCTTGTTTTTTTTTTTTTCCTTCTAGTGTGTGGGGTTGGCCTAATTTGTTATTGGTTCTCTAGTTCTTTAAGGTGTAAAGAGATATGGTGTATTCTGGATTTTTCAGTTTTTCTGAGTGAGGCTTGGATGGCTGTGTATTTCCCCCTTAGAACCACCTTTGCCATATCCCATAGGTTTTGGACTGAAGTCTCTTCATTCTCCTTGGTTTCCATGAATTGTTTACGTTCTTCCTTGATTTTCTGGTTGATCCCAACATTTTTTAGCAGGTGGTCTTTAGCTTCCAAGTGTTTGAATTCCTTCCGAACTTTTTCTTGTGGTTGAGTTCTAGTGTCAAAGCATTGTGGTCTGAGAATATGCAGGGAATAATCTCAATCTTTTGGTATCAGCTGAGCCTTGATTTGTGACCTAGTGTGTGGTCTATTCTGGAGAAAGTTTCATATGTGCTCAAGAAGAATGAGTATTCTGTTGTTTTAGGGTAGAATGTTCTGTATATATCTATGAGGTCCATCTGGTCCAATGTATCATTCAATGCTCTTGTTTCCTTATTGATTTTCTGCTTGGATGATCTGTTACTGAAAGTGTCATGTTAAGATCCCCTACAATTAATTTATTCATATCAATATAGCTTTTTATTTTGACTAACAGTTGGCTTATGTAGCTGGCTGCTCCATTCTTGGGGGCATAAATATTTACAGTTGTAAGACCATCTTTGTTTATAGACTCTTTAAGAATGATGTAGTGTCCTTCTTTATCTCTGACAACAGTCTTTAGTTTAAAATCTAATTTACCTGATATGAGAATCACTAGTCCAGCTTTCTTTTGAGGCCTGTTGGTGTGCAAGAAGCTTCTCCATCCCTTCACTTTCAGTCTGGATGTATCTTTAGGTTCCAAATTTGTCTCTTATAGACAGCATATGCACAGATCTTGTCATTTTATTTAATCTGTAACCCTGTGCCATTTTATGGGAGCATTTAGGCCATTCATGTTAAGAGTGATTATTGAAAGATATGTTTTTATTGACATCATGTTTCCTGTGAAGTCTTTATTTCTATAGATTGTCTCTGTAAATTTCTGTTCTATGTCACTCTTGGGTTCTTTCTTCTTTTATAGAACCCCCCTTAATATTTTTTGTAGTGCCAGCTTGGTGGTCACATACTCTTTTAAACCTTGCTGGTCTTGGAAGCTCTTTATCTCTCCATTCATTTTGAATGTCAACCTTGCTGGATAAAATATTCTTGGCTGCATGTTCTTCTCATTTAGTGCCCTGAATATGTCTTGCCAGCCCTTTGTGGCTTGCCAGGTTTCTGTGGATATGTCTGACGTTATTCTGATGGACCTTACTCTGTATGTAAGGAATCTCTTCTAACTAGGGGAAGTGCAATCATAGCCTACAATCACAGAGGGTGTGCAGAGCATGCAGAGTGCGCAGAGCACAGAAGGGTGTGGACCCAGCGGTTGCAGGCCAGCGCCCACACCAGGCTTATTCACGTGTAGTGGGAGTGAGCCCAGCCCAGCGCTGGTGCAAGCAGCTGAAAGCCGTGAGCTCAGGGACCATGGAGGCTCAACCGTACTCTCTCTGGCACAGGTGGTTGCTGGTGGTGGCTGTCCTGGGTCTGTGGATACCTGTTCTAGTGACCACCTGATTCCACCTATTACCCCTTATGCTCTTCTGCTCTTTTGAGTGCCTTCAAGCAGACTCCAAGTTAATGCTGGTCCCCAACCACAGGACACTTTCATATTGGAGCATTACTTTCCAATGGGTTGCTTCTGGTGCCTCCCTCCTCCTTCTGTTTATCCTCTGATATCAGTCTGAGTGTTCCCACTCTGCTTTATCTCTCCACTGATGTCTTCTGCCCCTATAGAGATCCAGAGTGTATAATCTTACATCTCATGGGTGTTCAGAGTGTTCTGGTAGCTATATAGCTCAGTTTAGAGGGCCAGTTGAAACAGGGTCTCCTACTTCTCTGCGATCTTGCCCCTCCCTCCAAAGTAATTATTGATATGTATTTATTGCCGTTTTATTACTTGTTTGTGATCATATCTAAAGATTTTCTCTGACCCTTTTTTTTTTTAAATTTTATTTATTTATTTGACAGAGAGAGATCACAAGCAGGCAGAGAGGCAGGCAGAGAGAGAGGAGGAAGCAGGCTCCCTGCCGAGCAGAGAGCCCGATGCGGGGCTCGATCCCAGGACCCTGAGATCATGACCCGAGCCGAAGGCAGAGGCTTAACCCACTGAGCCACCCAGGCGCCCCGTCTCTGACCCTTTCTTGTCTTTCTGTTATGGCTTTCTGATATTTTGTGGTATAGTTGGATATTTTCTTTATTCTTTGTGTATTAGTTGTTTTTGATGTGTGGTTACCATTAGTTTTATATATAAACTCCACTTCATGTAGAAATCTACATTCAATTGATGGTTGTTTAAATTTGAACCTTTCTTTTCTCCTACCCTTCCCCTACTTTAGGTATATGGTGTCATATTTTATATCCTTTTATATTTATATTTTATATATCCTTTTATTTTATATCCTTTTATTTTGTGAGTCCTGTGACTAATATATCTACTTAAAGGATCCCCTTTAATATTTGTCACAGGGCTGTTTTAGTGGTCATGAACTCCTTTGTTTTGTTTGTTTGTTTTTTGACTGGGAGATTCTTTATGTCTCCTTCTATTCTGCATGCTAGCCTTGCTAGATAGAGCATTCTCTGCTACAAATGATTCCCATTCAGCACTTTGAATATATAATATGACTCTTTCTGGTTTGGGAAATTTCTGCTGAAAAATCCCCTGGTAGCCTTATGGGGTTTCCTTTTATGTAACTGTGTTCTTCTGTCTTGCTGCTTTTACAGTGCTTCCTGTATCATTATATTTTGCCATTTTAAGTACAATATGTCTTCATGTGGATCTGCTTTTGTTGATTTTTGGGGGAATTCTTTGTACTTCCTTGATTTGGATTTCTGTTTCCTCCCCCAGATTAGGGAATTTTTCATCTATTATTTCTTCAAATAAATTTTCTGCCCCTTTTCTTTCTCTCCTTCTTCTGGGACCCCTATACTGTGACTGTTATTGTTTGATGGAACCACAGAGTTCCCTAAGTCTGTTCCCATTTTGAATGATTCTTTTTCCTCTCTTTAGTTCAGCTTGATTGCTTTCCATTACTCTGTCTTCTAGGACATTAATTTGTTCTTCTTCTTCTTCTAGCCTGCTGTTCTTTCTATCATGCATGTTTCTCACTTTTTTTATAGAGCCATTTCTGTTATTCTCTCATATTGATGGTCTCACTGATGTCTTCTGTTCTTTATCTTTGTGATCATTACTTTAAATCCTCTATTTCTTAATAGAGGATTTAAAGTAACTTTAAATAATAAATAAAGTAACTTAAAGGATGTTACTTAGATCTTGGGCAGGGCCTTGTCCTTTTCTTTCACTTGTGACGATTTCCTCTGTCTTCTCATTTTGTCTAAGTCTCTGTGCTTGCTTCTGTGTGTTTTTATATATGTATTAGGTGAAACAGTTATTTACCTCAGTCTTGAAGGGGAGTGGTCATGTGTTGAAGCTGTTCTGTGCAGCTCAGAAGTGAAATTTCCCCTGATCACCAGAGCCAGATATATCTCATGTAGGTTTTGTGTGCCCATTGGCTATGATAGGGTTGCAGCTGCTACACAGAGAGGGTGGGGCTTGGCTTACTTGCCTGGTCTGGTATTGGCTCAGAGACTGTGTGAGGAGAGCAGATTTCCAGCTACCTGCCTATTCTGGTTGCAGTTTTGTGTGTATCCAAGGTTGGCATGGCTGGGTGCTTGTCAGACAGCATTTAGGATGCTCTTCTGGCCCTATTGTGGTTTGAGTGCTCCAGTGGGTGTGTAGGAAGTGGCGCACTCATCCAGCCTAGTTAAGGCTGGAGGTGGGAAAAACAATTTCTCCATTGCTAGCAGGCTAAAGGGAGGTCACCAAACAGGGTACCTTCTACCATTTTTGTCTCTGGATAAAGTCCCTGCAGGTTCCTGCCTCTCTGATAGCTGCTTTATAATTAGTAGGTAGATCCTCCTTTGCTTATGGTCTAGTCACTTTTCAACCTGCTGCCTTTGTACTGGATCTCAGAGTGAGTGGGATTGAGAGTTCTATGATTTTCCTGGTCTTAGTCCCCATTGATTTTCAAAATGAAACATTTTGGACTGATCTTTCTAGCACATATCCTCAGGGTTAGAGTGACTGATGTGGTATACAATCACTTTACTCCTTGAGGGAAAGTTTTATTGATTTTTTTTTTTTTTTTAATAATTGTGGGGTCACTGCATATGAGGTATGGTTTCAGGCAAGGCTGTGTCTCCCTCACCTACTATTTTTCCATTTGACTCTTTTGTCTTTTGTTATGAAGGTGCTATTCACCTAGTTTTTAGGTCCTTTTCAGAGGAAAATTATTCCATATTTAGAATTTATTTTATTCATTTATCCTTTCATTTGTTTTGCTGTCCAGGGAAAGGGATGAGTTCAGAGTCTTTGTACACTGACATCTTGAACTTTTCTGGACTGTTTTTAAGAACTACTAGGTAAAGGGGTGCCTGGGTGGCTCAATGGGTTAAGCCTCTGCCTTCTGCTCAGGTCATGATCTCAGGGTCCTGGGATCGAGCCCCGCATCGAGCTCTCTGCTCAGGAGGGAACCTGCTTCCCCCTCTCTCTCTGCCTGCTTCTCTGCCTACTTGTGATCTCTGTCAACTAAATAAATAAAATCTTTAAAAAAAAAAAAAAGAACTACTAGGTAAAGGAATTATTGGCCACCTGTGTTTGGCCCTCCCCAAAGGAAAAGTTAATTTACTCATATCTTTAAGACAGGAAGTAGTTTCAGAGCTTTGAGCAAGAGACCCAGTCAATTAGGCACCTATCCTATCATAGTGACTGGGAGATAGGATTGTTATCTTTCTTGATAATTATTTAATAAGGAATGATGAATTACAGGTCTTTGATAAAGACATTCCCTGGTTCATTAAACTGGTGAGAAACTTTAAAGGGATTTATATACATTTCAAAGGGGGCAGATAAATAAATTGCAACTTTTCTAAAGTAAATGTTCTAAGAAAAGGGAGAGAAGGGGAGGGGCCTACAATCAAGAAGAAGAGACTGTCTTGACCTATAATTATCCATCTGTTAAACCTCCTCTATCAAAGCCACATTAGCCAAAACCTCTTAGCTGTTTGAATGCACAATGGGCACCCCTGAGATTCTCATTTATATATTAATATATAAAAAAGATTTTCATATATACACACACACACACAAAAGGCTAAGAGAATGAAAGAAGGCCTGTAGTTTCTGTTTTCTCTGTGCCCTCAGATACCTATTGGTATTCAAATACAAAAGGAGAGTGAAAGTAGGGGCTCTATCACTCTATCATAAATCACAACCCACAGAGAGTACAGAAAGGAGAAGAGAAAGGAGGCATAAAGGGGAAAGGGGAAGGCAGTAAAATAGATTTCTGATACTATACCCTGTGAGGGGCTTGGTTAGTGTCTACAGATATTCCATATCTTCAGTGTTGAGAGAAGTGAACTTAAGTAGATGTTTTTCTGTACCTTTTGGGAACATATAACTGATGTGAAGAACAAAGGCAAGAGGAAATGTAGATAAAATTAAATTTCCTTATAACCTGCAGCGCATTGACAAATACTTGAGGTAGGTGAAGTATGACATTCTCCAGGTAACCCCTAACTGTCTTAATGTTAATGCTTTGCTAGAGGGGAAAACAACCTTAACTTGACAACAGCTAGGCTTCCAGGATCCTGTGAGTCTTCTTTAGCATATGAAAATCATTTTGGAAGCTTCCCTTTGTCTTTACCTCCCCCAACTCCAAAGTATATGTGCAGCTATTACTGCCCATGGATCCTGTCCTAGTACTTTCATAAAACCACCTTTTTGTACCAAAGACATCTCAAGAATTCTTTCTTATCAGCTCTGAAACCCATCACTTCTAATCATATCATAATTATTCTGGGCAATTGGGAATATTCAACTGAAAGTTAGAAAAGAAAGGAAAAAGATAGTTAATCAGGGTAAGAGGTAGAAAAAATACATAAATACTTAGTTGTATTTTTGTCAAATTGACTGAAATATATTTTGAATCCAGATCCATAAAGGGAACAATAAAAAGAGTGACATGATGAGAGTTGTTATAGCTCCTTTTATGTAAGAAACATCAGGACCATGGTGTTTGGAAATTAAATGTCATTTCAAGATAATACATAGTTTATCAAGGATCTGAACATTGACCTAATTCCCAAGCCTATTTACTTTGACCCTGGGTATATTTATTTGCAGTTTAAAAGTTCTATTACAAACACAAAATACTGTCATGAAACCTTAAAGAAAATAAACCAAAAGCCAAAATAGTTTTTTTTTTAGTCTTTGAAATGCTAGAAAACTAATTATAATAGCATAATACTTAAAGTAAAATTAGAAAAATACCCAATTAGAGCAAGCATAATTTGTCAGCTATGACATCTATATAATGAAAAACTAAATGGTATTTCTAAATGTCCTAAGATAAAAGGTTTTGAGTTTTTCAATAACAATTTTCCTAACTTGGATACAAGGAAACACATTAGATATTGTAGGGAAAATGTACCAACACTGTAAATTGGTTAATCCCCCTCCATTCCCTCTCATCTGGCAGAATCATTGAGGAGTTGTACCAACAACCTTGGATGGCTGATAAGTGGACTCCAATAAATATACAAAGGCAAGGGGAATGGTTTTTTTTTTTTTTTCTTGCCTATATAACAAGATTTGGGGTAAAGGGCTTCTAAATGAGTACTGTATAGGGCTTAGTCTCCTTAATAGTAGATAAACTTTAGTTCCCCAGCACATGTCAGGGAATTTTTCTCTTGTAAATCCTGGAGGATAACTACACCTCCCCTTTGGGTCTTAGTTCACACTGTCTAGGACTATTAACTTTTGAGATATATGTCCCCTTTTCCTCCTAGGTTAAATGCCCCTAGGGACACACAACTCTTTGCGTATAGTGAAGTAGGCAATAAAGAGCTTCTAATCAAGCTATGCTAAATAATATAGACTGGTGTTTTCTTAACATATTTCAATTCATCCAGTAAGAAAACTGGGATTTTAGAATTCTAAAATAAATACAAATATGCTGGTTTTTAAAAACATCTTAAAGGATTTTATAACCAAAAAAGAAATCCTATTTTAAAATGAGAAAACTTTCATTTGCACTATAACTACCTAGGTGGAGAAATTGCATTCTGAAGCAAGGTAATTTTATTCTTTAACCAAGCTGCTAATTCCAAAATTCAAGCTTTACTGTCCACCCACTCTTGTTTTTTTTTTCCTAAAAACATTAATAATATTATAAAAAGGCACTAGATGAATAATTTGTCACAATGAGCTCAACATTTACTTTCACTATTTTATCAGGTAAGCAACAATGCTCTTATTTTAGAATCAGACTTAACTGTATTTCTTATTATCCACTTTGTTTTTCCAAAACAAGACTGATTTTACTACATAAACCCCAGAGTAGTAGCTATTTAAATAGGATTATTTCTGAATCTCTCCCAAAGAACAAAGGAAGTGGTTGTTTATCAGTGTTGTTAAAATCTCAGTGTCTTATAATATTCAATTATGGTTATTTTAGAGTATTTTAGGCTACTAAAAAAAATCCATTAATTTTGGAAGATGGTATATTAGGTTCTAGAAAATAAATATTCTGAAAAGGAACCCAAGTAGAGAGAAATATTACTCTGCCCTCCTCCAAATCCTCTTTGGGGAATAGATGTTAATGGTTATTCCTCTTGTGTTTCCATTGAGAAAAATGTCAGTGTTTAGGGTAAAATTCTTTTTAGTAAAAGACTTGATGTAGGAGAGATGTTAGGGTTTGGAACCAATGGCCAAGAAAGAATTCTTGAGACATCCTTGGTGCAAAAAGGTGGTTTTAGTAAAGCATAGGGACAGGACCCTTGGGCAGAAAGAGCTGCAGTGGGGTCATGAGGAATGGTGGATTATATACTCTCAAGTTGAGAGGGGCCCAGGGATAGCATAAGTCTTTAAGGAGTTTTGGAAACAAAGTTTCCAGAACCTTGAAGGTGTCTAGCTATTGTTGGGAAAGGTCATTTATTACTGTCTAATGAAACCTTAGTCATGAGACCCTTCAGATGTATATCAGTGAGTCAAAGTATTAGGGGATGATTACCAACATGTATCTTGGGAAGTAGAGATAAAGGAATGTTTCCAAAGAAATTTTTATATGTTAAAGTAGGCTTACAGGATCCTGGGGGTTGGGCCGGGATTGCTTTTACCCTTACGAAGTATTAACATTGAGGTAGTTGAGTTCCTAAAGGAATGTCACTCTGCTGTTTTAAGGACTTGTCAATAGGTTATAGGTAGTAAGGAAATTTAATGTTTCTTTTGCCTTTGTTTCCCACATCAGACTCAAATGTAAGACTATTTTATATTCCATTCTTACCAGAATAAAACATTATTTGTCAATATGCCTCAATAAAATTTCACATTGAGATTGACATACTGCCCATGTCCATTGAACTTTTGAACATTAGTAAGTATTCTGTATATGTTATAAAGATAGGTTACAATACTGACATTGACATGCACTGACTTTCAGCAAATATTAAGCTAAACTGTTGGACACTTCCCTAATTTGGAAAATTAGGTTGTATTTGGATCAATAGACATGTTCACTTTTATAATTATCCTTTACAAACTAAAAATATTTTCTAAACCAATGGGAAAATATTTCTTACTTTAGGGTAACATAAAATTTGTTTTGAATATCCAATAATAAGCATACTATGGATCAGTCCAAAATTGACTATGGAAATAGGGAGTTAAGCAAATTATGAATAATAGAACATATAGCCAGTGACTATGACAAGGCATTTTTAAAATTATTAGCTAAATGGATATTCTTTCACCAAATTTCAATAAGATCGACATTCAGGTTCTGTTCTAACTAGATGTTTTTCAGTTTGTTTCTTAGTATATCCTTACCTGGCCACAGGAAATTTATTGTAACACATACTGCATCCCAAGCTAGAGTTCATATATTGGACTCAAAGTTATCCTTTCTGATAATTTAACAGATGCTTTGCAGGGTCTGGTTTGAAAAATATATTTCCACCAGAGACTTCTGCCCTCACCAGTTTCTATATATAGAGTTCACTTCTTTTTCTTCCTTCTTCTATGCATTTAATTTGAGCATGAGAAGAATTTTCTTGGTGTCTGAGTTCTCACATGTATGCACTAGTATGTACATTTGCCCCATAGCATAGAATGGTAAAGAGCCTAGTGTGTAATTAAAAATAAACTGGGGGTTAATTCAAACTCACCATCACCTGCAGATGATACTCATCAATTACTTAACCTTTCTGGACCTTCTTTTCACAACTATAAAATGGAGATAATAACAACTATTCTAAGGATTTGTTGTGAAGATTAGAGATAATACATTCAAAATTTCCATCATGTGGTGGGCCCTAAGTAAATGGTGGCTATTTATTTACTGTAAATTTGATATGGTCATTTAAAAAATATAAGTTACATTTATTTTTCCAGATTCATTGATATATAATTGGCATATAACATTGTATAAGTTTAAAATGTAAAATGTGATGATCTGATACATCTGTATTGCTAAATGATTACCACAATAAGGTTGGTTAACAAATCCAATGCCTCAGTAATAACAACTTATTTTTTCGTGGTGAGAATATTTTAGATCTGCTCTTCTAGAAACTGTATTGTTAACTGTAGCCACCCTGTTAAATATTAGATAACTGGAAGTTTCCACTCTTTGACCATTGCCCTATTCTCTTCTTGCTTGTCCCAGCCCTTAGCAGCCACAATTCTAGTCTCCATTTCTATGAGTTCAACTTTTTTTTTCCCTTAAGATTCCACCTATAAATGAGATCATACAGTATTTGTCTTTTTCTCACTTTTCATAATGCTTTCAGTGCTCATTCATGTTATTGAAAATGGAAAGATATTGTCTGATCCTAGGGAAATGGGAATGCTTCTTGTTCATTATTAGGACCAAACTTCCACAGTTTGGTCCTGAGACAGTGGTCTATTCCAGTTGTATAGATGTGTGAGAAAGTCTGGCCCAGGACCATGGTTGAGAGGGATTAGAACCAAGTAAAAGGATTGTTTGAGGTTTCCTAGTTAAGATCAAAATCTTCAGATCTGGTTCTGGAGGCACAGATGAGCATGTCTCTTGCCAGTTACCTGGTTTGGCTAGACTACTCTCTGACTATAGTGAGAGGGGCTGGAGCCACATATAAATAAGGTCTTTTGCGGATCTCCTTCAGCATAGACTTGAGTTCCTTTAGCTGGGAACTAGTCCCTGTCAGGACTGTGGTGGGGAGGGACTGGAACTGAGTGTAGGAACTTCTCAGGATCACTTGGAGTAGAGACCAATGTGTGTCTGCTGGGTTGCTAGGCTGTTGGGTTTCCTGGTAGACTTTGGCTATGATGGGCCTAGGAACCCGGACTGGGCTGCTTAGGATCTCCAGAATTACACAGATAGAAGTGTCTCCCTCTGGGTCCTTAGACCGGCAGAACTGCCAGTTGACTATGGCTCTGAAGTAACTGGAATCTCATATAGGACCCTTAGGATCTCTGATGGGTTTACGATCTTCTGGTCCCTGGGCTAGCTAGTCCAATTAACAGACTGCAGCTAAAACGGGTTGGGCCCAGCTGGAGGGTCTTATCAGAATCTATAGTCTAACTGAAATTAGTGGGCTTACTTTTTGTGTCTTCCACACATGGCCAGGAGGGGATGGAACCAGTTCATGGGCCACTTCATGGTCTATAGCTGGGACCAAGTTCTGTATGCCTAATATATAGGTGTGTGTGACTGCTCCCAGGTCTCTTGACATATGGTATTGGTGATAGGACAAAGCCAAACAGCTGTAAATGAGTTCTCAGGGAGGCAGATCTGTGTTTCCAAGTCTATAGCTGGGACTATGGTCCATGAGTCAGCCAGGTGAGTGCACACCTGCTTTCTCAGCCTGGTCCATGAGTCAGCCAGGTGAGTGCACACCTGCTTTCTCAGCCTTGGACTTTGCTGAGGTTTCATAGTCTCCTACCTGATATTCCCAAGCTCTCACAGAGGTACTTTGTTCATGGATGACTGTCAAATTATTTAATCAAGGGGCTGCCTGGGTGGCTCAGTGGGTTAAGCCTCTGCCTTCAGCTCAGGTCATGAACTCAGGGTCCTGGGATCGAGTCCCGCATCGGGCTCTCTGCTAGGTAGGGAGCCTGCTTCCTCTTCCCTCTCTCTCTCTCTCTCTCTGCTTGCCTCTCTGCCTACTTGTGATCTCTCTCTGTTAAGTAAATAAAATTTTAAAAAAAATTATTTAGTCAATGAAGAGATGTGAGGGATGTCTTGTTCAGCCACTTTGCTGATCTTAAACCTGAGCTTTGTCGCTATTCTTTTGAGTGGATAAAGACAGGTAGTAATTCACATAAAGATGTGTTGAAATGAATGCCTTGACTTAAGTTTCTATAAAAAGAACCCTTTAGCACACCAAAATGCAGATGACAACATTAAAATAACACTATCCAAAACATCCTATGAAACCTGCAGTGAAATCCAATGTTTCCCATTCTGAGGGGAAAAAAAATAGTCCAACTATTTGAGTAACTTCTGAAAAAGTGTCAAATAATTTCAGCATTTAGACTCAAAAATTACTTAAAATATTTACTTGATGCACATATTTATTTCAAATTCTATGTCATGTATCTTACTTTTTGAAAGGAAGGTATTGTCAAGTTTTGTTACAGCTTCTGATATGGAGCAAATTAATCTATGAGGAGAGAGCTAACTAAATATTTATATTTGCATCCTAAGTCTGGTATCCCTAAGAAGGCAATTAAGCATGAAATGCCAGCATAAAGATGAGCATTCCAGCAAATGGGAAGTGGTAGTATCTGAGCAAAAACAATCAACTGGTTTTCTGCTTTCCTGTGACTAAAAATTTTTAAGGAAAAATAATATTCTTATTAATCAATAACCCTCTAAAAGGGGGTTATTTTCATTTGTCCAGTCATAAAGTTTTCAAATAGCAATTTATGCCATACATGAATTGCTTTGAAGACATACTATTTTTGATCAAAAAACCTTGTGGAAAATAGTAATAAATATATTTAGGTGCCCGAATTAGGACAGTGTTAATAGGAAAGAAGTTTAAAAAATCAAGACTTAAGGACACAATTTAGTTTAAAAATGTTTTCATATATATATATGAGATTGCCAAAACTCAAGGATAAGGTGTCTACCACAGTCTTGTTATAATCAGTTAACCAAAGAAACAAATGACTGCTTATGTAGTGTAGAATGACAAATACCATTAGTCTTACCCTTTAGATTTCAAAAATGAATAAAGAGGATCCTGGACATATGTTTTGGGAGTTGGGGGAGGTACAGAATAGAACATGAACTCAAAAAGACAGGCTTTCTGATAACTAAACTTCACCAAAGATATCTGTGTATCCCAAAAGTTTCTGGAAGACAGACACCAGCATGTATGAAGCAGCAGAAATGCTGGAAATTGCACTAGATATAGCACAAAGCTTCTCATGGTCTAATAGATAAAAATGATGGAAATCTATACATTATAAATCCACCTTTCAATATAGTTTAGAACTGGTAAGGCAATTTGGCAGAAGTTTCTAAAATCCTGTTCATACTATATGTGAGGCATATAAAATAGACACTTTGAGTACTTGTTTGTAGAGGTCCAGAATTTGAAAGAGAAAAATGCCAGTGAGGCATCTTTTGGGATTTGAGAAAAATTTTCCATTGGAAGCTTCCAGTGGATATTTTCATGTAAGTCATAGAACCCTAGACCATCATCCTGAAGAAAACAAGAGAACAGGAATAATCAAGTCTAAACTTTTTATTCTATCCATGAGAAAACTGAGGCTCAAGAAAATAGTACATTCACAGAACTGAAACCAGCATTTGAGTTCTCATTGGTTTTCCCCAGCTAGTGTTCTAATATTTTAATTCTAAAAATAGGACTTAACTTGCATTGGTGATTGGAAACTTGAAATATAAAGTTCATAGTAGGTACTCATAAAGGTTGTGCCAGCACTTCAATTTAAGGGGCATGCCCTATCTCCATAGTGTTAAAAATAGAATGGTTGTAACTGAGCTGGCTGATGACATTAAAGTCAACTCTAGTCACTGTAGATCCAGCATGTACTAGACTTACTGGTATTTTGGGTCCGCTTAGGAGAAGACCTAATACAGGCTTATATCAAACAAGTGCCAATCTCCTGGTGGATCTACAATATCAAGCCTGGATAAAGTAATTAACTTGAAAACAAAAATCATGCAGGTAATTCCCAGATACTCATTATCAATAGGTAAAAATCAGAGAAGGGACTTAACAGTGCTTAACCCTAAAGAAGACATGGATTTAAAAGTCTTGACATGGATTTAAAAGTCTTGACACTTTTTAAATGGGAAGCTTGAATACTCCCACAAGTATTATGTAAACCTTGTTGTTAATGCTTCTTATACCATGTCATGGTTTTCACCCCATTTAGGACCAGGTTAACATTCATTCAGACCTGATTATCACTCAGTGTCATATAGTAAGGCAGTAGTCAAGTGCAGCTTGCCCCAAGAGTAGCCCTGGCCAGCAGCTGAAATGTATGAGTCCAGAATCAGGCCTAGAAGCAGTATACCCTTAATGCTTCCAGCCTGAACCCAAAAGCCATTCTCTGAAGATATCAGCATTTCTCACCAAGTTGTGGAATGTCCATACCAAGGTCACTTTAAAGTCAGAGTTTATTTCATTCAAAATTATAAACAGGAAACAGGCTTTATTTTTTAATTTATTATTCTTAGTTTGGCAACACCTTAAAGTAGACTAGGAAAAGACATTATCTTTGAACTGTAAGTTCTATTTTAAGCATATATATTTTAAAAAAGTGGGCAAGTGCTCAAAATGAAAGATGCACAGAGATGTTCACTGCTGTGCTGTTGATCATAACAACAAAAAAAATCCTCGTAACCATCTATTAGTTAAAAAAAAAAAAGTATACACCGAGCCAGCAATACTTTATTTCTCTAAAAGGCCAGGTAGCAAATATTTTAGACTTTAAGGGTTGTACAACTTCTACAATCACTCAATCCTGCTGATGTAGTCTTAAAGCACTTACACACACTATGCTAACAAAAACAAAACCTTCATTTACAAAAATATGTAATTTTGTATATAGGTGATAGTTGGTCCACACAATAGGAAAATATAAATGTAAAAAAGCTTGAGGTAATTCTATTTAGATGGATACAGAGAGAGATTACTGATAATGGTAAGAATGACAGTTTTTATTGCATACATACTATGTGTCAGGTTATGTGCTAGTTTCTATACATGTTAACTCATTTTGTCTTCAAAACAATCCTCGAAAGTTTTGTTATCCTGAAATTACAAATGAAGATAGGCTTAAAAAATTATAACTTACTTGAGGGAACAGGGATTCAAAGTGGAAGAGCCATGATTTGAATCATGTTCTGTCAACTTAAATTATAACAACAATCCCTTATTTTGATTCTAGAAGAGGTACTGGGCTTTACAAATTGCTGTCTATGCAGAAACAAACTGCAATAAACACAGTAGCTAATAAATAATTTTTAAAGAACCAAATGTTAGAATTATTATCATGTAACTTATTATAGTCAGGAAAATGCTGGGGCAATATGGGCCATGGTAAGGAAATTCCCTGAGGGTCTTAAAAATGAACACATTTTGGAACTACTGATCTAGACAAAATAGGGAGCAATGATCCTGGGTAATGAAATGTTCATCATTCTTTTTAGGAAAAAATATGTGTCATAGGTTGAAATCATTGGAAGCAGATGGTAAGATGGTTTTTGGAGTACACAGTGTTTGTTAGAAATAAACATCTGTGAAAGGAAGATGAAAACTTTGAAGCCAAGAGTGAAGTTGAATTGGGATTCGTGCCTGATAAAAACTCAGTAATCTGACAGGGAGTGCTGGAGAGAAACTTCTAAATAGAGTATCTGAAAGCAGATCAAAAAGACTGGACCTTGATATCAACTTATCAGAGTCATTAAACAGAGGCTGCTCCAGGAAGCATAAACACTGGGTTAGGCAGCACTTTGCCACTGAAGCAATCCCTAAAGGTGCTTCCAGTTAGCTGCCACCCCTGACAACACTTTCAGTAGCTAGGGCAACAGTTCTGTCATTTGAATGGAATCTAGATTCTGGATCTCCATGCTGCACCTTTTGGATGAGCTTTACCATATATGCTTGGGAAGGAGAACCTTCAGAATTCTGCGGCTCTCTCTTCCTGGGGAAACCTGAACAAAGATTAGTAGGACTGAAGCAGAACCCCTACTAGTGTAGCTTATCTCTAGAGTGCAACTTTTTCTCCCTTTCTCCCTTCTCTACTATACATTACAGATTCTCCTTATAGTTAGAGGGCACTTCTAATGGTATTGGTGAGTTTATCTAATAGGTTGACCCAGACCTTCATTTCTTAGGGATGTGAAGACCCAGTCATCATGCTCTTCTTAGGCTTGGGTTGCCATAGTTATTTATATATCATCTTGATTAAATAAAGAAATGCTTATAGATGCTAAAATGGATCATCTGGGCTTCAAACATATCTATTCCTAAACTCAAAATTTAAGAGTAGCTTTATTTTCTCTGGATGATGAAGGTCAGTTCCCTTATTCATATGGGGATACCTAACTTCTAGGCATAAAAAATCCAGAGTATGCAAGGAACCATCAATGGGACTTTTGATCTATTCTCTGATAAAAGTGTACTCTGTTGGGGCTCATAGTAACCTCACTGTGGGTTGCTAAACTTTGACCAGGATGTCATTTATTACCTAATCCCAGATGCCCCTCCTCTAACAAGGTGAGCATGTTGATGTTTCAGGTCTCTGGGTAGCAATGTTAAATCTCATCCTTAGTCCAATAGTCCTTAAAGCCCTGACACTTATATAGCTTGGAAATCATTTCTCCTGTAGGCATAACAAGACAAAATTGAACAAACAAATCCAATAATTTTTCATGGGCTCATCAAAGAATAGAAATTATAGGGGAAACTGCCACCCCAAAAGCTAAAGGAAAAGGCAAATCCAGAAAGTTGGAGCTGAGATTTTCTTTCTGCAAACTTGAAACAAAAACCTATGAGGTTATAAACTTGTATGAACATTTCAGTGGTAGTTATGATGACTTACTTAGGCTATATATAGACTAGGTTGAAAGTAAGAAACTCTTGGGGGCTGTATACTTACAGGAGCTTTCACAATTTTGTGGGTTTTACCTATAGAATTCCACCAACTTCTCATGGTGATGATTCAAAAAAGATCCCTTGTGGCTCTGGCAGGGGTAGGGAGGAGTAATCATTGTGAAATATGCTCTCCAAATTTTCCATAATAAAGGCCTACTCTCTAGAGCAAAGGACTTTCCAGAGTCTTATTCCACAGGGAGAAAGGACATATCTCTTTCCAGCAAGTTTTAACTTTCCTGTCTCCACCAAGGAGGAAAAAAGCCATGCTAATAGAAAAGCATGGGTATTCACAGACCAGGGACACAGGCACAGTAAAGAATGAGATTTAATCATAAAAGTATAGAACACTTTCCCTACTCTATAACTTAACATGACTTCAAGAGGGCTCTGGTATTATAATAGTTATAATAATAGTGGATTACAACTGAAAGAGAGGCAAGATGTAGACTCCTTAGAGGAGCCCAAAGTCAAGAGGGGAGACAGACAAAAAAGACACTAAAGGATTTTGAGTTTCTGGCATCCACAACTTCAGCAGACATTTAACATAACCCAACTCTTACCCAAGTTAGCATAAATCCTCACATAAAAGATCTATTACCTCAATGCCTACAACCAAATCCAAGATGTTTGGCTTTCAAGAACAACAAAAATTATAAGGCATGATGAAGATAAGAAGAAACACAGTCTGAAGTGACAAAGCAAGCATCAGAATGAGACTCAGATATGGCACAAATGTTAGAATTAAGAGAAGAAAATTAATATGACTGATTAATATAAGAACTTTATGTTAGTTTCCTAGGGTTGCTATAACAAATTACCACAATCTAAGTGGCTTAGAAAATACATTGTTGTGTTAAAAGCTCTGGATACCAGAAGTAGAAAATAAAGGTGCTGGCAGGGTGATTCCCTCTTGGGGGTTCAGAGAATCCCTTGTTTCTAGGAATTGAGAGCAATCCTTGATGTTCCTTGATTTGTGGTAACATAACTGAAACTTCTTCCTCTATTGACAGATGGTATTCTGTGCATCTGAATCTTTGTCCAAATTTCTCTCTTCTTTTAAGGACACCAGTCATATTGAATTCAGGGCCTGCCTTAATCCAGTATGACCTTATCTTAACTTGATTATATCTACAAAGGCTCTATTGCCAAATAAGATCACATTTATAGGTTGTGGGTAGATATGACCTTTCAACCCATTACAGGCTTTCATGGAAAAATAGACAACATGCAAAAGAACTTGAGAATTTAAACAGAAAAAAAACATAGAAAATTATGGGAAAGATACTATAGCAGATATGAAGTAAACCTTTGATGGGCTTAACAATAGTCTAGACACAGCCATGAAAATAATTGAGCTTGAAGGTAGTTTGATAGAAATTTTCCAAACTGAAACTCATAGAGAAAAAAGAAGAGGACATTCAAGAACTATAGGACATTTGAAAGGGTGTACTATGTATAATTAGAATATCGGGAGAGGAAATTAAAACAAGAGCAGCAGGGAAAATATTTAAAGTAATAATGACTGAGAACATTCCAAAAATAATGACACCAAAGAGGAATTAAAGAGAAGAAACTTGGGACGCCTGGGTGGCTCAGTTGGTTAAGCAGCTGCCTTCGGCTCAGGTCATGATCCCAGCGTCCTGGGATCGAGTCCCACATCAGTCTCCTTGCTCAGCAGGGAGCCTGCTTCTCCCTCTGCCTCTGCCTGCCACTCTGTCTGCCTGTGTTCGCTCTCTCTCCCTCTCTCTCTCTGACAAATAAATAAATAAAATCTTTAAAAAAAAAAAAAAAAAGAAGAAACTTGAAAGAATTCAGATGAGGGGGGAAATACCTTAGGTGAAAGAGGAGTGAAATATTTAAAGTGCTGAAAGAAGAGAAAAAGAACAGCTTAAAATTTTATATCTGGTGAAATTATCCTTAAAAAGTGGAGGAGACATAAAAATTGATACAGACAAATAGCATCTAAGAGAATTCATGGCCAGAAGCCTGCCCTATAAAACATATTTTAAAAAGATTTTCAGGGTGAACTGATAGTTCTATATATAAAAAAAGGAAATGTTGGAGGAGGAATAAATGAATCCTATAGACAAATAATTATGATTAATGATGGAAATAATAAATAATTGAGGGATTTGAAGACTTCTAGGATGAAATGCAGAATATGATAGAACAATGTGTTTTACAAATATATGTACTGAAGTATGTGGGAGAAAAGGGTGCTGACCCACACAATATTTAAAATGACCAAAGCCTGTCAAACTAAAAGCAAAATGAATTGTACTCTAGTTGATAAAGTTAGTTCTCACAGGCGTATGAGTTAACAGTTCTGAAGCCACTATGCATGTGCATACACACTGGAATTGAACAATTAGGTAAGGGATAACATACTGGGAGCCAGGTTTCTCACTGTTGGCATAGAAGGTATTCCAACAGGTAAGAGGACGATCTAGAACTATCAGTGCGTTGATGAATTAGAGCTGGAGACATCAATATAAATGCATGTTTAGGGGGCGCCTGGGTGGCTCAGTGGGTTAAGCCTCTGCCTTCGGCTCAGGTCATGATCTCAGGGTCCTGGGATCGAGCCCCACATCGGGCTCTCTACACAGCGGAGAGCCTGCTTCCTCCTCTCTCTCTCTGCCTGCCTCTCTGCCTACTTGTGATCTCTCTCTCTCTGTTGAATAAATAAATAAAAATCTAAAAAAAATAAATGCATGTTTAGTTTGATACAGATGTTTACATCTAGAAATATTTATAGATATGTGCATTTACATAGGTTAATATACACACATATTTCCTCATTCTGTCAGCTGATAGGGCCTAAAAGCACTCCATTAGTAATGGGAACAACTATCTCCCAGATCTTTAATTGTTCTTCAACAAAAGGAAACAATGCTCTTTGGAGAAATAGCTGAATATCTCACTTGAAGACTGGGTCAGTGCCTATACAGGATGAGCCTCAAGCTCCTTGTAGCATCAGAATTTAGAGTGCTCAAAACATAGATACGTGTGCATATGTACATGTACACATACACAAAATGATGGACATAGGGGTACAGAAGCCTATTGAAAGAGTTTCCCATGGCCAAAGTTTACAACCCAAAGTATAAAATGAATGTTCATTGTAATATAAATAAGTAATTGAATACATAACTGTTGAAGAACATAAATATTTTCTATGCATAAGAATTCCAGATAATTTATGTGGACACTCTTCCCTAAAGGAGGCAGAACACAACGTTCCACTCTTTAAGAGTGGTCTGTACATGATGACTTTCCTCCAAAGAGTACAATATACATAAGGGGGTGAGAAAGAGTAGCTTTATTGAAGAACTCTCACAAATACTACTTTAGCCAGATTGTCAGGTTCAGTATTATCAGTCATAAATCAATTTAATAGTATATACCCTTGCTGTGATATGATGAAAGCAGCACTTTACTCTTGTGGTCTTCTTCTTTTAAACCCATAACCTCTGTATAATAATAAGAAAAATAGACAACTCCTAATTAAAGGACATTCCATAAAATACATAACTCCTCAAAACTGTCAAGATAATTAACAAGAAAAGCCTGAGAAACTGTTGGAGTCAACAGGAACCTCAGGAGATTAGTTAAAACTACCCTCTGCCCACACATGCTTTGTGGAGTGGCCCCAGCCAGCCTCAGTCTCTCCAGTGGCTGTGCATCCCCTGTGGAAGAGGACAAACACCACCTTGTTAGGGGTACATGCCTGCCCACTGTTTTTTTTTAAAGACTTTATTTATTTATTTGAGAGAGAGATCACAAGTAGAGAGAGAGAGCAGGGGAAGAAGGCTCCCTGCTGAGCAGAGAGCTTGATGCAGGGCTTGATTCCAGGACCTTGAGATCATGACCTGAGCTGAAGGAAGTCTTAACCCACTGAGCCACCCAGGCACTCCCTGCCCGCTGCTTTGAAGGGCAAGAGATGTAGCCAGTTTTCCTAATAGAGATTAAGACAAAGTGAGGAGACAGAAGAATATGTCCTAAATGAAAGAACTGAACAAAAATCACAGCAAGAGACCTAAATGAAGTGGAAATAAGTGATACACCTGATAGAGATTTTAAAATAATGATCATAAAGATACTCACTGGACTTGAGAAAAGAGCAGAGGAAATCAGTGTAACCCTTAATGCAGACATACAAAAGAACCAATCAGAGGTGAAGAACACAATAATGGAAATTAAAAATACACTAGCTGGATTGTTGCTTGTTGAGGTGTCAATTGTACCTGATTCTCATTATTGAAATAAATTTCATAGATGTCCCAAAAAGTAAAAATATATTAAAACATAATAAAAATACACTAGCTGGAATAAATAGCAGGCTAGAAGAAGTAGAAGAATGAATCAGTGACCTAGAGGACAGAATAATGGAAAGTCATCAAGTTGAACAAATGAAAAAAAATATGCAAAATGAGAATAGACTTAGGGAACTCAGTAACTCCATCAAATGTAATAATATTTGCATGATAGAGATTCAAGAAGAAGAGGAAAGTGGGCAGAAAATCACTTTGAAAAAAAATAGTTGAAAAATTCCTGAATTTGAGAAGGAAGCATTCAGATTCAGGAAGTGCAGAAATTCTTCCCAAAAAAATCAACCCAAGAAGGTCTACATCAAGACACATAGTAATGAAAATGGTAAAAAGCAGCAATAAGGGAAGAATTTTAAAAGCAGAAAGAGAAAACAATTTAAATCAAGAGAAAACCCCATAAGGCCATTAGCAGATTTTTCAACAGAAAATTGCAGGCCAGAAGAGAATGGCATGATATACTTAAAGTGCTGAAAGAAAAAAAAAAAAGTTCATCCAAGAATATTCTATCCAGTGAAGCTGTCATTCAGACTAGGAGGAGAGAGACTTCCCAGACAAACAAAAGTTAAAGGAGATCATAGTTACTAATTCTTCACTACAAGAAATTTTACTTTTGACTCTAAGAGGATGGGGAAGACCATAATAGGAATAAGAAAAGTAGGAATCACAAAAATAGTAAAAATAAGTTTAGCTGTAAAAATCTGTTAAAGGATTCACAAAATAAAGAATGACACCTATACCTAAAATGTCACAGGGAGAGGAATAAAGAATGGGTTCAAACTTAAGTGACTATAAACTGAAGATATAGACTGCTATTTGCAGAGATATGCTAATATCTATTAGGTTATATACAAACCTAACAGTAATGACAAACCAGAAACCAGTTATTGATATGCAAAAAATAAAAAGGAATCCAAATATATCACTAAAGAAAGCCAACTTATGGTGAAAAAAGAGGAAGGGAATAAAGGAACAGAGAAAATCCACAAAACAAACATAAAACAATAACAAAATGGCAATAAGTACATACCCATAAATAATTACTAAGAAAGGAAATGGACTTAAATGCTCCAATCAAAAGACAGATGTCTTCTTATTATTTTTTTAATCCATTCCATCATTCTATCTATATCCTAACTAAAAGAGATTCACTTCAGACCTAGGGACACATGCAGATTGAAAGTGAGGTGATGGAGAAACATATATCATGCAAATGAATGTCAAAAGAAAGTTGGAGTAGCATTAGTTATATCATTTAAAATTTACTTATTTACTTTAGAAAGAGAGAAAGTACATGCACATGCAGGGAGAGGAGAAGAGGGAGAGGGAGAAGCAGACTCCACACTGAGTTGGAGCCTGACTCAGGGCTTGATCTCACAATGCTGAGATTATGACCTGAGCCGAAACAGAGAGTTGGATGTTTAACAGACTGAGCCACCCAGACACCCCAACAAAACTGACTTTAAAGCAAAGACTAACAAGAGACAAAGAATGATGCTTTAACAAGAAGACATAACAATTGTAAATAATTATGCACCCAACATGGGAGCACCCAAATATGTAAAATAGCTAAAAACAAATATAAAGGAAGTAGTAGATAGTAATACAATAATAGTGGGGGACTTTAACACCCTACTTACAATGATGGACAGATCATCTAAACAAAATCAACCAACAAGGAAACCATTGCTTTAAAAAATACCCTGGATCAGATAGATTTAATAGACATATTCACAGTATTCCATCCTAAAACAGAATATACATATTTTCAAGTGCACACAGAACATTCTCCAAAGTAAATCATATATTAGTTCACAAAACAAGTCTCAATAATTTCAAAAATATTGACGTTATACCATTCATCTTTTCTGACCAGATTTCTTTAAAACTAGAAATCAACCACAAGAAAAATCTGGAAGAAGCACAAATATATGGAGGTTAAATAACATGTTACTAAACAAAGAAGAAAACAGAAAATACATGGAGACAAATGAAAATGAAAACACAGTGGCCCAAAATTGTTGGGATGACATAGCATATTTAAACAGACCTATTACCAGCAATGGAATTGAATCAGTAATCCAAAAATTCCCAAAAGTCCAGGACCAGATGGCTTCACAAGTGAATTCTACCAAACCAAAAGGGAAGAAGAAGAAGAAAAGGAAGGGATACTTCCAAATTCATTCTATGAGGCCAACATTATCCTGATTCTAAAACCAGTAATGACACTGTAAAAAAAGAAAACTGCCAGTCAATATCTCTGATGAAAAATAGATGCAAAAATCCTCAACAAAATACTAGCACACCAAATCCAACAATACATTAAAAAAATCATTCACCGTGATCAAGTGCAATATATCACTGAGATGCAAGGTGGTTCATTATTCACAAATCAGTCAACATGATACATCACATCAATAAGAGAAAGGATAAAAGCCATATAATCATTTCAATAGACAGACACAGAAGAAACACTTGACAAAATATAGCATCCACTCATTATAAAAAATCCTCAATAAATTAAGTTTAGAGAAAATATATGTTGACATGATAAAGACTATATGAAAGACCAAAAAGTAACAACATACTCAATAGTGAAAAACTAAGCACATTTCCCTTAAGGTCAGTGATAAGACAAGGATATCCATGCTCACCACTGTTCTTCAACATAGTTTTGGAAGTCCCAGCAATAGCAATCAGAAAACCAAATAAAATAAAATAAAATGGATTCAAATTTGTAAGGAAGAAGTAAAACTTTTACTATTTGCAGGTGACATGTAACTATAGACAAAAAAAAAAAAATCTCAAAAGTCTCCACTAAGAAAGTACTAGAATAATAAATGACTTCAGAAATTCACAGGATACAAAATCAATGTGTGAAGCAGCAATAATGAAACAGCAGATAGAGAAATTTAGAAAGGGATCCCATTTACAATCACACCAAAACCTTTAAGATACCTAGGAATAAACCTAATCAAAGAAATTAAAGACCTGAACTTTGAACACTATAAAGCATTGCTGAAAGAAATTAAAGATGACACAAAGAAATAGAAAGGTATTCCATGCTCATTGATTGGAAGAACCAGTAGTGTTAAAATGTTTCTATTATCCAAAGCAATCTACACATTTAATGCAATCCCTATCAAAATACCAACAGAATTTTTATAGAGTTAGGACAAACAATCCTAAAATTTATATAAAACCACAAAAGACCCTGAATAGTAAAGCAATCCTGAAAAGGAAGGGAAAAAAAGAAACAAAACTGAAATATCACAATGCTGGGCTTTAAGTTATATTACAAAGCTATAAGTAATCAAAGCAGTATGGTATTGACCCAAAAATAAACACATAAATCAATAGAACAGAGTATAAACCCCAGAAATAAATCAACAATTATATGGCCAATTAATGTTTGACAAAGTAAGCTATAATATGCAATGGAGAAAAGACAGTCTCTTCAACAAATGGTGTTAGAAAAACTGGACAGCTACATGCAAAAGAATTAAACTGCATCACTTTCTTATACCATATACAAAGATAAGCTCAGAATGGATTAAGGACCTAAATGTGAGACCTGAAACCATAAACTCCTAGACAAGAGCACAGGCAATATCTCTGACATCAGCCATACCAACATTTTTCCTGATATATCTCCTGAGGCAAGGCAAACAGAATAAAAAGTAAACTATTGGGACTATAGCAAAAGAAAAATCTTTTGCATGGCAAAGGAAACAACAAAACTAAAAAACTACTGGATGAGAGAAGGTATTTGAAAATGACATATCTGATAAAGGATTAGTATGCAAAATATATAAAGACCTTATACAACTCAACATCATAAAACCAAATAATCCAATTTAAAAAGTGGGCAGATGACATGAACAGGTATTTCTCCAAAGGAGACATACAGAGATGGCCAACAGACCCATGGAAAGTTGCTCAACATTACTCATCATCAGGGAAGTGTCAGTCAATACCACCATGAGATTTTACTTCACACCTGTCAGAATGACTAAAATTAAAAAAACATGAACAGCATATATTGGTGAGCATGTGGAGAAAAGGGGACCTCTTTTACACTATTAGGGGAATGCAAACCGTGCAGCCACTGTGGAAGATGGTATGTAATTTCCTCCAAAAATTAAAAGTAGAACTACCTTACAATCCAGGCATCATACTAGTGGGTATTTACCCAAAGAACACAAAAACACTAATAAAAGGGATACATGTACCCCTATATTTATTGCAGCATTGTTTGCAATAGCCAAATTATGGAAGTAGCCCAAGTATCCACTGATAAATGAATGGTTAGAGAAGATGTGGTATGCACACACACACACACACACACACACAGGGAATATTAATCAGTCATGAATGAAATCTTGCCATTTGCAACAACATGAATGGAAGAAAAGAGTATAAAGCTAAGTGAAATAAGTCAGCCAGAGAAAGACAAATGCCATGTGGTTTCATTCATGGAATTTAAGATACAAATGAACAAAAGAAAAAAATGAGGCAAACCCAACAACAGACTCTTAACTATAGACACAAACAGATGGTTACCAGAGGGGAGGTGGCAGTGGTGGGTGGATGAAATAGGTAAAGGGTATTAAGAGGACACTTACTTTAATGAGCACTGAGTAATATATGGAATTGCTGAATTACTTTATTGTATACTTGAAATGAATAGAACATTGTAAACTATACTGGAATTAAAATCTAAAAATTAAAATGATAATTTTATTAACAGTTATATTAAACAAATGTACCATATAATATAAAATTATAATAGTAAGGGAAACTATGTGATATATAGGAATTAGCTGTACTATCCTTGCAATATTTCAGAAAATTTAAGTTTTTTTAAATAGTTTATTATTTTTTTAATGTTGGGAATCTTTTTTCTCAGCGTATGTTTACCAAATAAATAGCCTGAGGGGAGTACTTGTTTTGTTTTGTTTGATTTTTTGAGGAATATAGTCCTCTCATTCATTATTTAATGAAACACAAGGAAGAGTAGCTTTTTTTTTTTTTTTTTAAATCCAAGGGCCAGGCTACTTTGGAGAGTTTAAAGGTTCCAAGGAACCTGAATATGTAATATTTTTGGCAACTTCCATCCATATGCCAGTATCTCATATGTCAAGGTTCCAGTTTTTCCCAATGTACTGATTTTGGCATAACAGCTCTCCCTTGATTTAGCTTTTAACCTTCTTGAGTGGGGATGTCCCTACTAGGTTATTAGAGATGAGGCCCAATCTTTGACTTTCGCAGCCTTGCTTCTGCAGGGAGAGAGCTTCTTGGTATGCAAATAACAGAGGCCATTTGACTTTCACATCTGGTCTTCAGCTACCTATTTAAGCTGTTCATTTCCTTTCTTCAGATCATCAATGGCATTTAGCAAATAACCATTCAATTCTGTTATCCTGATAGCTACTATTTCCTCCATAGCCTAAAATGCTTAACACATTCTACTGGCTAGTGCTTCCCCTCCACCAGTACAATCTTACGATTCATCATTAGTGAAAGTTCAAGCAACCAACAATCATCTGTGCTTCACATTGCCATGAAGGGGTCCTCATTGTCAGTACATAAGTACCCAGCTCTAAAACTCCATCGTATTTCCTGTGTTCTTGGACAACTGAACTTTCATCGCTAACGAAGCAGTTTGGGTCCCCCAGTGGTTGGGCAAGGGAAAAGCTGAGATTATGGCCAAAGTGAAAGATAATAGTCAAGATTAACATCTTTGAAAAAAAGGAAAGAGAATCAGGATTGTGCAGAAGAAAAAGTGGAAATGAAAGACTTAGCCAACCTGGTAGGGAGCTCTGCAGTGAATATTCCCCATCAGAGTATCCTGATCAGCCAAACCTATATAACCCTGCACTGCTGAGTGAGTGAAGACAGTTGCTGTGGAAAAGAAGGATCATGGGTGATATGGCACTGTGCCACTAGTGCAAACTCCACTTCTAATAGCCAGGAAGTAAGTCCTTTCTCAAATGGGTATTTGAGAAGTCTATTTACCACAAAGAGGAATATATTTCACATAGAGAACTGAGTTGTCAAGAACAAAAATCTACCCCTATAAACACCGCATATAATATATATAAGTTGACTAAATTTTCAGATAGTCATGATTTCATGTGATTTATTTTTCACAACAAGGGAAATTCCATAGAAACACAACTCAATTTACTTTTTAATGTTTAGTAAGCTTTTAGTTTTAAGTATAATTAAGAAATGTTCTTCATCAGACCATATGTTCAACTGTTCAGTTGGGAATATACAACCTCTTTAATCACATAATTTATTCTGGTGGTCCACTTATTGGGAAGAATAAAGAAATATGAGGGTATTCTTGATCAAAGTCTACAAAATGAGCCAGTATTTACAGTCAAAATTCTCTTAATGTTCCAAAAGGAACTTAGAGAAAACCCAAGAATTCTTGATGATGATAACTTACATTTATTTTGCGCCTACTGTTTTCTCTGTTCCGTGCTGAGTACTTTGCATATATTCTGTAAGCCAGACTCACATACACTTTGGAAGTGGGAACCATCATTACCATTTTACAAATCAGATAATTAGTTTGGAAAGGTTAACAATCTTGCCCAAAGTAACACAGCTAATAAGACTGAACAAGGACTCTCCCATTACTCTAAAATACCTGTCTACAATCAGACTGCCAAAGGAAAAGGTGTGAGATCTACAGATATGTTCTTCTAACTTGGAATAAGTGCCAGAGAAAAGTTAAGGTTTTTTCTTTCTGGGATTTTGTCTCATATAATTGGGAGATTAATTACAGAAACTGTTATGGATTCTGACTGGGAAGCGGTGCACAGAGGTTAAGAGTGCGAGCTTGACAACAGACTGTTTAAAATTAAAACTATGTCTATGTCATTTTCCAGTTTTATGACTTGAGCAAGTTATTTAAACTTGCTGTGCTTTATTTTTCTTATTAATAGCAGGAATCACAAGGATTGCTTGTTATGATTAAATGTAATATGCCTTAACATAGTATATGACATATGGTAAACACTAAGCAAGTCCAAATATATTTATTGTTGGTGTTAATGATATTGTTATAGTTGCTTAGTAATCTCTAGCCATACATCGTATTCACTGTTTAATGCAGATAAAATTATTTATTTATTTATATTTAAATAGTTGAGAGTGAGTGAGCAGAGAGAGAGAGAGAGAAGGAGAAAAGCAGACTCTCTGCTGAGCAGGGAGCCTGATGTGGGGCTTTATTCCAGGCCCCTGGGATCATGACCTGAGCTGAAGACAGATGTTTAACCAACTGAGCCACCCAGGTGCCCCATAATTCAAACAAAATTAACTCTAATATTAAAGTTTAAAATTTGAGGAACTCATCCTCAGTTATAAGGGTTTAAGAAATTCTAATACTCGGGGTGCCTAGGTGGCTCAGTAGGTTAAGTGTCTGCCTTCGGCTCAGGTCATGATGCCAGGGTCATGGGATCAAGCCCCACGTCAGGCTCTCTGCTCAGCGAGAGTCTGCTTCTCCCTCTCCTCTACTCCCCCCACCCCATGCTTAAGGAAAAAAAAAAAAGAAATTCTAATACTTCCTATCAAATAAACTGTTTTATATATGTTGAATGATTACTATATACAGACCCTAAATGTTGAAAATCCAGTAAGAAAATACAAACTGATCTCCTGCTCTTATTTATATTTCGTCTCATGTGTTCTTCAGTATGCCTGATAACATGAGGAAAGATAATGTGACATATGGTACTTAACCTCATACATTCCAGATAGAAACTAGGTAGGACTTATTGTGACTTTAAACATATTAACATGGAGAAAGACCACAATTGTATGTCTCTGGGTGTGCTCCTGGAAGAGGAAAACTTTCTTTCTGAAAACTATAGATGTTAAGCTGGTTTTCTCTGGCTTCTTTTTTTTTTTTTTTTTTTTTTTTTCAAATACACAGAAAACAAACCAAGCCAAAACATAATGGCCTGTATATTAACTCTCAAATGAAAGAAATAAAAATAAAGCATTATCATTACAGTTCAAACCCTCTCTGAACTCCTTCATAGTCTAGGTAATTATTCCCAGTACATAGACATCTCTACCCATCCTATGTGCTGGAAATTAACTGTTCCACTAGAGTGATAAGCAGGATTTTTCAATTATTTGAGTGACATTTAATTACAAAATACTTCTCATGAATGCAAAATGATCTCAAGGGAGCTAAAAGTATGGTTATTGTTGGACCTGCTGGGTATTTCTAGAATTCAGAGCCAATCAATGATCCCTAATAGGTCCAATACTCTTGTTAACATTAATGCATTACACTCTCACAAGGGCATAATTTCCCATTTCCCATATAAGGAAACCACATTTAAGTGACATTGCCCAGGGTCACTTGGGTACACGGGAGAAAAGGAGTTTACCCTCAGCCTTTCTAACTCCAAATCTCCACAAATATTTCCCACCATCATCAGCCTTTCCATGGGTGCCCTGAGAGCTTAGATGCCATGGGTACAATGGACTCATTTCAAATATTTGTTTTACCAAACACTACCTGAGAGACCTTGGGAATATTTACTAGTCTCTAAAAACCTCAGTATCATAATATACATCATAGAGGTGATAATGCCCATGTTATATAATTGCTATAAAATTTAATAAACATGTAATGCACTTCATACAGTACTCAGTTTCCCTAAAGTAAATGCTGAACAAATAACTATTATTCTTCTTTCACCAGCAGAAGATAACTTAAAAGCTGGCTATATTAAAAGTTGACCCTTAGAACTTGCAAAAGACTTAGGTGGCTTGGCTTTGAGAGGTGGATATTGTGCTTTCTGGGTATAGGTAATTATTGAAGAGCAAGCTTGCCTATTGGAACAGGGTTGAGTTATTAGAATGGTGGTTTTGACTTCTGCAATGAAATTAACCAAAATCCTGAAGGCCTGACTCTCCTCCAATGTTAATCAACACCATAGCATAGCACATACTTTCAAGCTTGAAATGACTTCTGAAACTCTGTAGAAAGTTTTGAACTTCCTGGAAAAATCTGAATAGAGCAATTGTAATGAATTCATTAATAGCATCTTCTTCAGACTGAGTACTAAATTAACAGCTCAGAGCTTTCTTTACCTGGGTCACAGAAGTAACCTCTTGTCTGAACTAGAAATAGCTAATGGTGTGGCTAATAGGAGCAAATAGTAAATGTAAGTTCTCATTTATTTTCAAGAAGGGATATTATCAATACACTAATCAGAACAAGCCCATGCTGCTTCAGGACATAGATCCCTCCAAAGCAAAAACACTCTTACCATAGAACCTGTGAACTGTGGTTAGAAAAAGAAAAGAAAAAGATTATAAAAGTAATTCAAGAAGACTGGAGGCAAAACTTGTCACCACTAGGAAGGCAAGGGCAATTGAGGTGCTCTAAGGGTTCTCAAAGAATAATGGCTTGTTGCAAAGGGTTCTAAGAGGAAAATTCTCTAGATACATATGCTGACATTCCTATTTGGTATTCCCTAGAGGGGGTGGGGAGGGGAAAGTCACTGGACAATAATAAATTAGTCCATGCAAACTCCTTTTCCTACTTGTGTGTACTGGTGTCTAGAAATAGTAAGTTTGAAGCAATTCACTGAGTTCTCCATGAGGTTTGAAAAATTGGATATTGTAGAAACCGACTTCTGTAACCTCTATGGGCCTTTCTTTCACCAAGAACAATATTGCCCTTAACAAGAGTACTTGAAGGAAAATGGTTTGAAATATTCTTTCATGTGGGAAGCTCGAGAAGATTTATAAGCACATACCTGACCTTCTCTGAGAAACATTTTGATTTAATCTCCTTCATATTCTGCCTTTGCAAGAAGCTTCTTTGAAATTTTCTCAGGATGGGTGGAATATAACTCATGAATAAAATTTTCCTGGCTTACGGAATAATGCTGGGCTTTGAGTTGTTTCAAGAGAAAACAATTTAATGCTTTTATCCCAAAGGTGAGAGTCAGTCAAGTTTACCCAGCCTCATGATATTAGGGACAACATTCAATACAGCATTAAACCTCAAACCTTGTTTCTTCCACAAATCTCCTGTTTACCACTCCCTGATGCTAATTCTCACCCTCTCTTCCTTCCTCTCCTACCATATTCCCTCTTTCTCCTACATACCAATCACATTGCTCATTTTTCCTGTTATTTGAATGAACCAAACATATTTTCACTTTAGTTCCTAGGCACTAGGCATTTCTTTTTTGCAGAAAACTCACCTGACTTATTATTTCAAAACCACAGCTTTCCCCTTCATTTAGCAGGTCCCTTCAAATCCTTTACATTAAAACTTATTACTTCTGAGGGGACAATTATGATCCTAAAATAAACCAGATCCTTATTTCTTAGGAGCCTACGTTTTGCTATGCCATTTCATACTTGTTCTCAAAAATGCATATATGCATTTTTGAATATTTACTATTTTTATAAGCTGATAGGAATTTCCAAAAGGTCTGGAGCCAGATGTATCTTTTGCATTAATATATCAGCTGTACCTACCACAGAACCCAGAGAAGTGTGACTAATTAATGTTCGTTGAAGTAATACATGAGCAGGCTTCCTATTCTATACAGGGTTTCTACTCTGTGTTCCATACTATAGCACTTCCTTCTAATTGCCTTGTTAGGTACTGAGGGTATAGCCTTAAGTGATTTTTTTCTTCTCATGGTCATTTTCCTTTGTAAACTATTAATGACATGAGAAAAGGGTCCATCCTATTGACCCCTCTTTTCCTAATTCCATGTTTTGTGTAGTGGTGGCACAATATTTATTGGTTAAAGTCCTACTCCTTTCTTTTTTTTTTTTTAAGATTTTACTTACGTATTTGAAAGAGAAAGAGAGATGGGGGAGAGAGCATAAGTGGGAGGGCAGGGAGAAGAAGCAGCAGGCTCCCTGCTCAGCAGGGAGCCCACCATGGGGCTTGATTCCCTAGGACCATGATCTGAGCCAAAGGCAGACACTTAACTGACTGAGACACCCAGGAGCCTCTAATGTCCTATTCTGGAGTCACTTAAAATACCTAAAGAGGGGCGCCTGGGTGGCTCAGTGGGTTAAGGCCTCTGTCTTAGGCTCGGGTCATGATCTCAGGGTCCTGGGATTGAGCCCTGCGTCGGGCTCTCTGCTCAGTTGGGAGCTGCTTCCCTTCCTCTCTCTCTCTGCCTACTTGTGATCTCTGTCAAATAAATAAAATCTTAAAAAAAAAAAAAAACAACCTAAAAGATCTGAAGGACTGAGGACCAGGAGAGCCAATGATGTAAGTAAGCTCCAATCTGAATCTAAGTCTGAATGCAGTAGAAGATGGATGTTGTCCCTTCCCAAAGACAAGCAGAGAGAATGAATTTTCCCTTACTCTGCCTTATTGTTCTGTTCAGGCCCCCAGTGGATTTGGGGGTCACATAAGATGGGACTCTTATTTTGCATTCCCAAACTTACATTCAGAAATTGACATTTAAAAAAAGATTGTATTTATTTATTTTAGAGAGAGGAATCAGATAGGAGATGGAGCAGAGGGAGAGGAAGGGGGAAAGAATCTCAAGCTCTCAAGCAGACTCTGGACTAAGTGTGGAGTCTGATGTGGGGTTTGATCCCACAATCCTGAGATCATGATCTGAGCTGATACCAAGAGTCAGACACTTAACTGACTGAGCCACCCAGGTGCTCCAAATTATTGACATTCTTAACCACAATATTATTTTGACCTACTCCTGGTCCTTTGGTTTGTGTCCTAAATTTAGATACCATTCCTGTCTTCCAGTTCTTATCCAGAGTTCCAACTTCTGTCCCTTGGCTCTAATCCTCAGACCAAACCAAATGATGCAGCTCTCTGAATGTCCCAATGGCATAGTGGCTGTGTAAGCCAAGAGACTTCATTGTCTAAGGGCACTTTGTCTTGGAACAGCTCCCTTAGGATAGAGCCCCCAAAATGACTCCTCTTATTCCAACCAGGGTCTTCTAAAAACTGGTGTTTCATCCTGGTCTCTTGTGAATAAGAACTTTTTCCCCCCCTCCACAAAAAAGCCCAACTATAATGCAAAATGCCTCTCAGTATTCAGACTTAAAGACGTTCACCAAAAATATGATCTGTGTTCAATATTCTCTATTTTACTCAGTCTGGTGTTTATCCACCCTATCTAATAGGTTTGAAAACAGAGACTCATTTTAAAATTGCTGCTATCTCTTCTTCTGTACATACACAAGTTCTTGTAAACAACAGTCTAGTCACCCTATTAACTATGTTCATCTACTCAGTAAGTGTTTGAGGAGCGAGGTACTATTCAATAGTGATATAGTTGTGGAATAAAATACACAGTTCTCTAACCTCAAGAAGACAGGGTTGACTGAGAAGGCTAACATTAAAACATTATTATAAACATTTATAATTATGCCATAATGACAATATGTAGGAAGAAAACTAAATGGGAATACATTAGATAGGGACTAAAGCCTGTCTAAAACAAGCAAAGAGAGTTATTTAAGACATGAAGGTAAAAGTGGCCACAAGAATAGGGTGCATAAAATACACATAGAATACACTCTTGAAGCACCAGGTTCTGGTGAACAGAGGACATTGCATTACAGGGGACTACAGGGCCCCTTCATAAGGCCAGTACTTTCAAGAGCAGGAGACACAGCTGAATTTCCTACCACATAAGAACAAACACAGAGAGTTAGACAAAATGAGACAGAGAAATATGTCCAAAATGAAAGAACAGGAAAGCTAAAGGAAATGGAGATAAGTAATACACCTGATAGAGAATTTAGAGTAATGGTCATAAAGATGCTGGACTGGAGAAGAGAGTGGAGGACTTTAGTGAGATCCTCAACAAAGAAAAACAAAACAAAATATGAGAGATGAAGAATACCTGAAATTAAAAATACACTTGATGGAATAAATAGCAGGCTAGAGGAAGAAGAATGGATCAGTGACCTGGATAACCAAGTAATGGAAAGCAATCAAACTGAACAGGACAGAAAAAAAAAAAAAATGAAAATAAACTTAGGAAACTCAGTGACACCATCAAGTATACTAACATTCACATTATAGGAATGCTAAAAGAGAAGAAAGGGAAACTGGGGAAGAAAATTTATTTGAAGAAATAATACATGAAAATGTTCCAAATCTGGGGAAGGAAACAGAAATCCAGATTCAGGTGGCACAGAGAGCCCCTAAAAAAAAATCAATCCAAGGAGGTCCACACCAAGACACATAATAATTAAAATGGCAAAAAATAATGAAAAGAGAATTTTTAAAGCAACAATAATAAAGGAGAACAATTACAATCAAAGGAAACCCCATAGGCTAAGAGCTGATTTTTCAGCAGAAACATTGCAGACCAGAAGATAGTGGCATGATATATTCAACAGGCTGAGAGAAAGAAACCCACAACAAAGAATACTCTACCCAGCAAGGATATTGAGAATATAAGAGATAAAAAGTTTCCCAGACAAACATAAATTAAAGGAAATCACCACTAGACCAGCCCTATAAGAAATGTTAAAGGGGGGCATTGTTTGGAAAGGAAAGACCATAAGCGGGAGTAAGAAAGCTAAGAAGCAAAAAGCAGTAAAATTAAGTCTATAAAAATCAGTCAAGGGATTAACAAAATAATAGGATATAAAGTATGGCATCATATACCTAAAACATTGGGTGGGGGAGGAGTAAAGGATGAGTTCAGACTTAAGCAACCATCACTTTAATATAAACTGGTATATGTGTAAGATGTTATATATAAACTTAATGGTAACCAAAAATCTGAAACCAGTAATACATATGCAAGAAATAAAGAGAGGGAATCCGAGTATATCACTTTAGTAAGCCAGAAAACCATGAGAGAAAAGAGTAAAAGAAAGGAACAGGCAAGATGAAAAAAAACAACCATAAAACTAATAACAAAATTGCAACAAGTTCATACTCATCAGTAATTACTTTGAATATAAATGGACTAAATACTATAATTAAAAGACATGTAACAGAATGAATAAAAGAGACCCATCTATATGCTGCCTACAAGAGAATTATTTCAGACCTAATGACACATGCATATTGAAAGTGAATGGATGGATTAAAGTGAAAAGAAAGCTAGGGTAGCAATATTTACATCAGACAAAATTGACTTAACAAAGACTGTAACAAGAGACAAAAAAGAATACAATATAAAGTGAGAAATGCAATGAAAAGATATAACCATTGTAAATAATATTTATGCACCCAACATGGGAGCACCCAAATAAATAAGGAGTTAATAACAATCATTAAGGAAGGCATCAACAGTAAATCAATAATGGTAGGGAAGATATACCCAGAACATTCCATCTTAAAACACAATACACCATCCTCTCATGTGCATATGAGATATTCTCCAGAGTAAATCACATATTAGGTCACAAAACACATCTCAACAAATTTGAAAAGATTAAAGTTATACCATGCATATTTCCCAAGCACAATGCTATGAAACTAGAAATAACCACAAGAAAAAAATTAGAAAGAGCACAGATACATAGAGGTTGAATTTCATGCTGCTAAACAATTAATGCGTAAACCATGAAATCAAAGAAGTAATCAAAAAATGCATGGAGACATATAAAAATGAGAACACAATGGTCCAAAATCTTTCAGATGCAGCAAAAGATGTTCTAAAAGGAAAGTTTATAGCAATACAGGTCTATCATAAAAAGAAAATATCAAACAACGTGAACTTACACCTAAAGGAGCTAGAAAATGAAGAACAAATAAAACCCCAAACCAGTATAAGGAAGGGGGAGGGAATAATAAAGATTAGAGCAGAAATAAACAAAGTAGGAACTTAAAAAAAAAAAATAAAACAGGGCCTGATTCTTTGAAAAGATTAAAAAAAAATTAGACTCATCAAAAGAGAGAGCTCAAATTAACACAATTACAAATCAAAGAAGAAAAAGCAACCAATATCATAGAAATAGAAAGGATTATAAGAGAATATTATGAAAAATTAAATGTCAACAAAATAAAAGAAATGGATACATTCCAAGAAACATATAACATCCCAAAACTGAAACAGGAAGAAATATGAAATTTGAACCAACTGATTACCAATAATAAAATTGAATAAATTATCTAAAATCTCCCAACAAACAAAAGTCCAGGATCAGATAGATTCACAGATGAATTCCACCAAACATCTGAAGAAGACTTAATATTCTTCTTAAACTATTTTGAAAAATGGAAGAGGAGGGAATGCTTCCAAATTCACTCTATGAGGCCAGTATTATCCTGATTCCAAAACCATATAAAGATACCACAAAAAGAGAACCACAGGCCAATCTCTGATGAACATAGTTGCAAAAATCATCAACAAAATGCTACAAACAGAAACTAACCATACATTAAAAACAAAACAAAACAAAAACCTTTACCACAATCTAGTGGGATTTATTCCTGGGTTGCAAGGGTAGTTCCATATTCACAAAGCAATCAACCTGATACATCTCATCAATAAGAGAAAAGATAAGAATCATATGATCATTTTAATAGATATATAAATAATCACTTGACAAAATACGACATCAATTCATGACAAACTTTCAACAAAGGAAGCTTAGAGGGAACATACTTCAACATAATAAAGGCCATATATGAAAAATCTACAATGAACATCATCCTCAATGGGGAAAAACTAAGAACTTTTCCCCTAAGGGCAGTAATAAGACAAGGATGTCCACTCTCACCACTTTTGTTCAACATAGTACTGGAAGCTCTAACCATAGCATTCAGTCAATAAAAAGAAATAAAAGTCATTTGCACTGGTAAGGAAGAAGGAAAACTTGCTCTTTGCAGATGACATGATGCTATATATATAGAAAACCCTAAAGAAACCGCCAAGAAACTTCTAAAGCTGATCAATAAATTTAATATGATCACAGGATACAAAATCAATATACAGAAATTGGTTACATTTTTATCTACTAATAAGTAGCAAAAAGAGAAATTAAGAAAGTAATCACATTTACAGTTGCACCAAAAATAAAATACCTAAGAATAAACTTAACCAAGGAGGTTAAAGACTTGTACTCTGAAAACACTGAAAAAAAATTGAAGATGATAACCAAAAAATGGAAAGGTATTCTATGCTCATGGATTTGAAGAACAAATAATGTTACAATGTCCATACCACTGAAAGCAATATACACATTTAATGTAATCCCTGTCAAAATACTATGGCATTTTCATAGAACTAGAATAATCCTAAAAATTTTTATGGAACCATAAGAGACTTTGAATAGCCAAAGCAATCTTGAAAAAGAAGAACAAAGCTAGAAATATGACAATCCCAGGTTTCAAGATGTAGTATGAAGCTGTAGTAATCAAATTGGTATGGTACAGACACAAAAATCAATAGAACAGAATAGAGAGACCAAATATAAGCCCACGATTTTATGGTCAATTAATCTCGGACAAAGCAGTGAAGAAGATGCAATGGGAAAAAGACAATCTCTTCAACAAATGGTGTTGAGAAAACGGGACAGCAACATGCAAAAGAATGAAACTGGGCCACTTTCTTACACTATACACAAAAATAAATTCAAATTGGATTAAGGACCCAAAGTTAAGACCTAAAACCATAAAAATCCTAAAAGAGAACACAGGCAGTGATATCTCTGACATTAACTGTAGCAATATCTTTTCTGGATATATCTCCCAAGGCAAGAAGAACAGACACAAAAATAAATTATTGGGACTACATTAAAAAAAAAAATCTTCTGCATAGCAAGGGTAACGATAAAAAAAGAAAACCTAAAAAACAACCTATTGAGTAGGAGAAGTTATTTGCAAATGACTTATACAATAAAGGATTATTATCCAAAATATATGAAGAACTTACATAATTCAACACCAAAACACCACAAATGATTTAATTAAAAATGGACAGAAGAAATGAACAGAAATTTCTCCAAAGAAGTCATACAGATGGCTAACAGACACATGAAAAGATGCTCAATATCATTAATACCAGGGAAATGCAAATCAAAACCACAATGAGATGTTACCCTATGCCTGTTAGAATGGCTACAATGAAAAATACAAACAATAACAAGTTTGGTGATGATGCAGAGAAAAAAGGAACCCTCATACACTGTTGGTGGGATTGTAAATCAGTGCAGCCACTGTGGTAAACGGTATAAAGGTTTCTGAAAATACTATGAAGAATAGTAATGCCACATGATCCAGTAAGTCCACTACTGTGTATTTGCTCAAAGAAAATGAACACACAACATATACACACTCTGGGATATGACTCAGCCTTAAAAAAGACTGAAATCTTGCCAGTTGCTGTTTCATACAGATGGTTCTTGAGAGTAAATGCTAAGTGAAATAGGTCAGAAAAAGACCAATACCATATGATTCCACTCATGTGTGGAATTTAAGAAACAAAACCAAATAAATAATGCAAATAGGAGACAAACAAAAAAAAATAGACTCTTAGAGAACAAACTGCTGTTTGTTCCTTGGAGAAATCAGAAGGGCGGTGGATGGGGTGATGGGTGAAATAGTTGAAAGACATTAAGAGTATACTTGTAATGAACACTGAGTAATGTACAGAATTGTAGAATCACTATATTGTTAAAACTAATATACACTGATGTAAATTATACTGGAGAGAAAAAATAATTTTTAAGCCACTGATACTGAAAGCAAAGAACACATGAAGAAATATTTATTCAAGAAACTCTATGAAAACTCAGTAGGAAAGGAAAGAGTCTATGATATTTGAACAGACTACTCTCTCCTCAATGCACTTTTAGCTTGGGAATGCAGAGACCACTCCAGACCACTGGAGGCAAGAATATAGAATACCCTATTCCCTATAGCTCCAAGTCAGAGTTTTCTTCCCAGGGGGAAAAAGACTTCGGCATTTCTTATCCTGTCCCAAGGACCTACTAATGAGGCTGAATTGTGAGTGAGTACATTTAAAAGTGGGAGCTCCCTTCTTCATTCCCTTCCCACTAATGAACTGGTGATTCTTCCCTGGGTATGGTAATTTGAAAATTCTGGGGCCCCTTTAACCCTTGCCTCCTGGCTTGTGAGGTAGTAGATCCATGCCAGAGAGGCAAGCTAAAAGACCTCAGGCTTTTGACAGCCTCCCTGCTGAGTTCTTAGTTACTAAAGTGGAGGTAACTGGGAATAAGGAAGAGGTAGCAAAAAAGATAGCTCTTCTGCAAATGAAATCAGTTCTTTTTGGAAAAGATTAGTAGAAGTTAGGAGAAATTCAACCTAAGAGGGCTTTTAAGAACAGGGAGGTTGCAGTGAAAGGTATGGATCTCATGAAGATACAATCTAGATGGTAGGCCAGCTACTTTGCAAGAGAGAACTGGGAAATAACACAGCTGAAAAGAGGCCTCCTGGTGCAAGAATAAATGACATGGATCTCAGAAACAATTCCTTCAAAAGAGATACAATCTGATCAGATTCATTTGTAGAGAAATTTATATTCTAGGACACTGTTGAAATAATACAGTAATCAACTAGAAATTGAGTTGGGAATTATAAAATAACTGAAATTTTAAAAAAGTGACTACAGGGGCACAGAAGTAGATTTGAATTGGCTGAATAATTAGTGAAGTTGAAGGTGGACTGATAGAGGTTATTCACACCAAAGAACAAAGAGAAAAAACAATGAAGAAATAAGAGAGTGCCTCAGAGACACCACCAAGAACACTCATATGTATATAATGGGAGCAGAAGGAAGGAGAGATAAAGGATTGTTAAAAATAATTTTTAAAGTAATAATGGTAGTAAACTACCCAAATAAGAATTATTTTATAAAGAATTACCTATACGTCCAGGAATCTCAAAAAAACTCCAAAAAGATACCCACAAAGGGATCTACAAACAGATAACTTATAGTAAAAATGCTCACAGTCAAATACAAAGAGAAAATCTTGAAAGTAGCAAGTGAAAAATAACTCACCATTTACAATGGAACTTCAGTAAGATTAACAGCCGACTTCTCACCAGAAATAGTGGAGGTTGGAATGTGGCAGATAATAAGTTGTTATGTTCTCTAAAGTCATGATGAACATCAAATTAATAAATGTTAAACTATACCTCCTAGAAGAAATACAGGTTTATGTTTTTATGAAACTCTGGTCACAACATTTTTATCAAATAAAATACAATTTGCTTTATCCATTTCCCAGCATCCTTACAAAATAAGCAAGTTTCAGCTGTGTTAAAAACCCACTGTTCCATATAACCATTTCCCTGTATAGTGCAAAGTAGGTACTTTTTAAATTTCTGACTTTTGATTTGGCAAAGAATTAGTTATGACACCAAAAAACACACATACAAAAAAAAATTGATCTTAATTAAAATTTTTAAAATGTTGAATTTCAAAGGGTACAAAGAAAGTAGCAACACAACCCATAAAATGAGAGAGAATGTTTTCAAACCACATATCTGATAAGGGATTTGTATCTGGAATATATAAGGAACACTTACTTACACCAACATAATAAAAAGATAACTACATTAAGAATGGGCAAAGGATGTGAAGAGATATTTCTCCAAGGAACATATACAAATGGCCAATTTAACTTCTAGGTATATATCCAAGAGAAAAGAAAATACATGCCTGTGCAAAAGCTTATACATGAATATGGCAGCATGTCTCATAAGAGACAAAAGATGGAAACATCCCAAATGTTGATTGATAGGCAGATGGGCAAACAAAATATGCTGTATTAACACAATGGACTATGATACATTTATAAAAATGAAATACATATACCATAACACCAATGAACTTTGAAAACATTATGTTAATAAAGTAAGCTGGCTACAAAGCCCACATATTGTATGTTTCTATTGATATGAAATTCCATAATAGGGAAATTTGTAGAGACAGAAAAATTAGTGGTTGCTTAAGGCTGGGGGTGGATGTGGGAATATAGGCATTGCACACACATGTGAATATACTAAAAAGCACTGAATTATATATTAAGTAGGTGAGCTGTATCTCATGTGAATTATATCTCAATAAAGCTATTTTTAAAAAAAGAGAAGACATCTCTAAGAAAGAGAACTGGATTCTAAGACTTCAATGATGAGTCTTGGTGGAGTATGAAAAGAAGTGGAAGAATTACAGGAAGAACAGCAAATGCAAAGGCCCTGAGGTCTGAAGGAGTTCATTACATTAGTAATGATTACATTACACTGGTGTTGATTTTTTAAAAAAGCAGGAATTTGATATCCATATGAAGGATTTTAGGCTCATTCTTAACTCAAATGAGAAGCTACTGAAAAATCTGTAAGCAGAAAGAGATATGATATGATAGGATTTTTCAAAAATATTCTGGGACAGGTTTGTGGAAAATGGATTGGAGAGGTTGAGTGGAGGTGGGCACATTGGTTAGAAATCTGTACTGAATCACACCTTTAGAATTGTTTGAATACAGAATATTCCCAACATCTTTTGTGTAATTATGGGGATGAGAAGTCTCCTCACTTCCAGTAGACTTAGGGAAAGCAGGACTGATGAAAAATTTAGGGGGAATTTATTCTTAGAATCATGTTAGTGTAGGGTTGGAACATGCAAGACCTTGAGAACGAGTGTCTCTTTAAATTTTAAAATTTCACATCCTGTGTACTTGGCTTACAATGCTCCCCTCCCCCAAGCCCTGATGAGAAGCTTAAGGGTTTGATCCAGAAGAAAATCCACTTCCTATCAGATTAGTGAACAGAAGCATGATTTCTAAATTCTCACAGGCTCAGATTTGTGACATTGTAAAATGAGTTTCAAGTTATCTACTTCATAGTGTGGTTCTGGTGATTAATTTTATGATTACAACTGTGAAGTCCCTACACCAAAAGGCTAAAGGATTTAAAGATACTCATTTACTAAAGTATTTTTTAATACTTTAAAAATTATGTAGCTCTCCTAGTTTTTTTTTTTTTAAATTTCAGAATAGACTTTTAGAGGATGAGCTCCTTTAAATTGAGACATACATACATGTATGCTTTAATTAATTACCACTTGACCCAAATTTACAACTCCAGCCTTCCTTCCTTATATTGTGGTTTCCCGTGAGGCTCATGAAAATTGCAGTTCTTATCCTTCTCACTTAATTTGTGGAACTTAATACCTATATATCTAGGTAAAATAATAATGAAATCCTAAATATATGGCATTTAAAAATGTGTTACAAAACCGTACCATCAATTACTTCTATTATAAGTAAGGAAGAAATAATCACTATGAATAAGTGAGGGTCTTCAGCAGAGCTAAGGTTGCCCATGGGTCCCTGCTGTGCTCATGAATTCCAGTCTTCCCTCCACCTGCCCTGTGGCTTAAAGACAGCTGAGGGTCTCCACATTCATCTCAGTTTGGTACAAGTCACTAATTTTGCTTTCCAGATAAACCTAAGGATGAGTCCTTCTATTTCTGAATACCAATGGATTTTCTAAACAAGTCTGCCAGATATTGGTGTGTAAAATTAAAACCCAGCCATCATGAGGAAACTGTGTGGCTCTGAGATTCCTATCACAAATAAATAGATATTAAATATATAAATAGATATCCAAAGATTTTTAAAAATGTTTTAATGAAAATCTATACTTTCTCTCTCTTTCCATAGTCATTGTTTCACAAACAAGATTGCTTCTAATATTCTCCAGTTCATTCTTCTCTAATTAAAGACATGGCGATTATTTTTCTGCTTTTATTTTTGTTGGCATGACTTTCCAATTCTTCATTTAGAAACATGAGACTCATATACCTAACCAAACTCTCAATTATTGTTCTTCCCTGCAGAGGTATGACTCTTGGCAATCACCTCCCTGAGATCTGAATACAACAAATACATAGGTCCTTTAAAGAGTACCTTTTTTGTTGTTGTTGTTATCCAGAAAAAAACCCCAACTATAAAATACATCATCAATATTTGAAAATAGTTTTGATCGGGGCGCCTCGGTGGCTTAGTGGGTTAAGCCGCTGCCTTCGGCTCAGGTCATGATCCCAGGTCCTGGGTTCAAGCCCCGCATCGGGCTTTCTGCTCAGCGGGGAGCCTGCTTCCTCCTCTCTCTCTGCCTGCCTCTCTGCCTACTTGTGATTTCTCTCTGTCAAATAAATAAATAAAATCTTTAAAAAAAATGGTTTTGATCATGTAACATAGGTTCATATGTTTATTGTCTTTTCTCAGTGAAAAGAAATTAATGTAAAACAAACTTTGTTTCTCAGAGTCAAGGCTGTTGAATAAGGTTTGGAAACAATACTTCATATTGGAAGACATGCTTCAGCTTTTTCAACAGGAAAGTCTGACATTCTTGCCTGTACAGAAACTGGCTGGAAAGTCACAACTGTTGGTGCAGTCCTGAGAGGCCTCTCTTATTTATGCATGAACTCTTTTTTTTTTTTAAACTCCCTATAAAAACCAACTCAGAGGAAATTATTTTTCTTTATAAGCCTATCGTGAATGAGACATGCAATTTTAAGTGAATGGCAGAATAAATAATAAATATAACAACATAAACATGGCTGAACATTCACCATTATTGTCATATACTATTGAACACATTATTAACTCCTTTGATTTCATAATAATCCCTGCTCATTTCTCTAGTCTCATTTTCCTCCTCAGTCATTACTTGCTAACCACAGGAGACTTCTTTAACTTCCTCATATATATTTTGTTCTTTCCCATCAGTAGAAACATGCCCAGATTGTTTTTAATTTATCCAGAGCAGCTTTCTCCATATCACATATACTTCCTCCCATTTTTTAATGTAGCAATTTCCTAGTTCATTACTACTCATTCCTCTGTATTTTTTGAAGCATCCTTACCTTAGAAAAGATTGAGTGTATTTGTCATGCATATGTGTAAGCTCACCCTCATTTCTGTTGTACACTTCTAGTTACTGTGCAATATCTGTTGTCCCTAATAGAGACTGCAAACTTCCCAAGGCAGAGACAGTATCTGTCTTAGAGTTCTCTCTCCCCTTCTGTTGCTTCAACTGGTTAAAATCCAAAGGACCTTAACATCTGCTAAAAAAAAAAAAAAAAAAAAAAATCCTTTACAAGTTTTTGTTCTGTTCATTATGGCTCCTGGATTTGTGTAAATATGGAATATTTTAAAAGAGTTTTTAGGTATTAAAGGAAGGTATTTACATGCTGAATAAGCCTGTGCTATAAAATATTCTATTTAGTTTATTCAGAGCCTTCTATAAAAATAGAATGAGAAATATCTGAGCTTAGAACTGTTAAAAATAGTTAAAAATTGGATTAAATTACTTAAATTAGTAAGAACGCCATTATATACAATATACACACCTTTGCATTTGTTCTTGGATTGTTCATAGCTTGGTTTCATGCCTCATACCAAAACCTTCCCTAAGTTTATTATTATAAAACTTTTGTTTTTTGTGCCCCCCATGCCCTGGTTTTCATTTTTGCTTTGCTAGAAGGTTTTTAATTATCAATTTGGGGAGGGATTGCATTGCTTTGCTATCTTAGATTTTTTTTCTTTCAAATCCTCTTTGAAAATTCTTGAGGAAAAATTCTAATACTTACAAATCCATAGGAAAGAAAAATTACATATATGTACAGAACATGCACTTAATTATAAAGAGATATTCTGTTTACTTTCTTGTCATGTCTTATGCAGTGCTTCATATGTTGTCTGTCACATAGATGTTGCTCAATTACTTTACTAAAAACAAAGTTATTACATTGGTGCAATGCATTTAGGTATGGAAAATGAGGGAGATAGACATGAATACTTTTTATTACAGAAATGGCATAGGGAAATCTGCAACACACTACTTGAGATTTTCTAAAACCCAAAGCAATAGGGGAAGGTGTTATACTTATGTTATGGGCTGTGAGTCAGATGGCCTTGGGTACAAACATAGCTCTGTCACTCACGAATTCTAAGATATTTGCTAATTTCTTAATTTTCTTTTTATTTTTTTTTAAAGATTTTATTTATTTATTTGACAGAGAGAGATCACAAGTAGACGGAGAGGCAGGCAGAGAGAGAGAGAGAGGGAAGCAGGCTTCTTGCTGAGCAGAGAGCCCGATGTGGGACTCGATCCCAGGACCCTGAGATCATGACCTGAGCCGAAGGCAGCGGCTTAACCCACTGAGCCACCCAGGCGCCCAATTTCTTAATTTTCTTAAACTCTTTGAGCCTCAACTTCCTAACTTGTAAAATTAAGATAACAGCATCTGCCATGTACATTCAGGAATTCATTAAAAAAGTGTTTATGAAATACCTACTATTGTCAGGCATTATCAAAGAGTTTTTATGGATTAGTCATTTAATCCTTATGATAGCACTGTTAGTTTATTACTGTTCATTTTATATATGAGGGGAACTCAGGCTTGGAGAGATTAAGCAATTTGCCTAGGATATGTATTAAATGGTCTAAGACCACCTTCTGTTCAATTTTATAGCAAACATGTAAGTCTTAGGGCTTTGATGAAATCTCTCTCTCCTTAATAGCTTTTACTTTATCTTGGCATACTATTGAGACTTATCTTTATTGGTATTTTATAGACACTGCTAAAACAGTATATCATATAATGGGTGGAGTAAAACACTAATCACCTATCTTGGTGGCAATTCATCATGAAAGGGGGGAAATTCACAGTCTACACCTCCAGATCAAAATCTCTATGCCAGCATTATTCAGAGGTGAAGGTTGATATAGACAATAGCCTGTGGAACTAACTGAACATAATTTGTTCAGAATTTCTCCATAACGGGGCACCTGGGTGGTTCAGTTGGTTAAGTGACTGCCTTTGGCTCAGGTCATGATCCCAGGGTCCTGGGATGGAACCCTGCTTCGGGCTCCCTGCTCAGTGGGGAGCCTGCTTCTCCCTCTCCCTCTGCTGCCCTGCCTGCTTGTATCTCTTACTCTGTCAAATAAATAAAATCTTTTTTTTTACTTTTTTTTTTTATTTTTTCAGCATAACAGTATTCATTATTTTTGCACCACACCCAGTGCTCCATGCAATCCGTGCCCTCTACAATACCCACCACCTGGTGCCCCCAACCTCCCACCCCCGACCCCTTCAAAATTCTCAGATCGTTTTTCAGAGTCCATAGTCTCTGATGGTTCACCTCCCCTTCCAATTTCCCTCAACTCCCTTCTCTTCTCCATCTCCCCTTGTCCTCCATGCTATTTCTTATGCTCCACAAATAAGTGAAACCATATGATAATTGACTCTCTCTGCTTGACTTATTTCACTCAGCATAATCTCTTCCAGTCCCGTCCATGTTGCTACAAAACTTGGGTATTCATCCTTTCTTTTTTCTTTTTTTTTTTTACAGCTTTATAAACATATATTTTTATCCCCAGGGGTACAGGTCTGCGAATCGCCAGGTTTACACACTTCACAGCACTCACCATAGCACATACCCTCCCCAATATCCATAACTCCACCCTCCTCTCCCAACCCCCTCCCCCCATCAACCCTCAGTTTGTTTTGTGAGATTAAGAGTCACTTATGGGGGGCACCTGGGTGGCTCAGTGGGTTAAAGCCTCTGCCTTCGGCTCAGGTCATGATCCCAGGGTCCTGGGATCGAGCCCCACGTTGGGCTCTCTGCTTGGCAGGGAGCCTGCTTCCTCCTCTCTCTCTGCCTACCTCTCTGCCTATTTGTGATCTCTGTCTGTCAAATAAATAAATAAAATCTTTAAAAAAAAAAAAAGAGTCACTTATGGTTTGTCTCCCTCCCAATCCCATCTTGTTTCATTTACTCTTCTCCTACCCCCTCAACCCCCCATGTTGCATCTCCTCTCCCTCATATCAGGGAGATCATATGATAGTTGTCTTTCTCCGATTGACTTATTTCGCTAAGCATGATACCCTCTAGTTCCATCCACGTCGTCGCAAATGGCAAGATTTCATTTCTTTTGATGGCTGCATAGTATTCCATTGTGTATATATACCACATCTTCTTTATCCATTCGTCTGTTGATGGACATCTAGGTTCTTTCCATAGTTTGGCTATTGTAGACATTGCTGCTATAAACATTCGGGTGCACGTGCCCCTTCGGATCACTACGTTAGTATCCTTAGGGTAAATACCCAGCAGTGCAATTGCAGGGTCATAGGGTAGTTCTATTTTCAACATTTTGAGGAACCTCCATGCTGTTTTCCAGAGTGGTTGCACCAGCTTGCATTCCCACCAACAGTGTAGGAGGGTTCCCCTTTCTCCGCATCCTCGCCAGCATCTGTCATTTCCTGACTTGTCAATTTTAGCCATTCTGACTGGTGTGAGGTGATACCTCATGGTGGTTTTGATTTGTATTTCCCTGATGCCAAGTGATATGGAGCACTTTTTCATGTGTCTGTTGGCTATCTGGATGTCTTCTTTGCAGAAATGTCTGTTCATGTCCTCTGCCCATTTCTTGATTGGATTATTTGTTCTTTGGGTGTTGAGTTTGCTAAGTTCTTTATAGATTTTGGACACTAGCCCTTTATCTGATATGTCATTTGCAAATATCTTCTCCCATTCTGTCAGTTGTCTTTTGGTTTTGTTCACTGTTTCCTTTGCTGTGCAAAAGCTTTTGATCTTGATGAAATCCCAATAGTTCATTTTTGCCCTTGCTTCCCTTGCCTTTGGTGATGTTCCTAGGAAGATGTTGCTGCGGCTGAAGTCGAAGAGGTTGCTGCCTGTGTTCTCCTCGAGGATTTTGATGGATTCCTTTCTCACATTGAGATCCTTCATCCATTTTGAGTCTATTTTCATGTGTGGTGTAAGGAAATGATCCAATTTCATTTTTCTGCATGCGGCTGTCCAATTTTCCCAACACCATTTATTGAAGAGGCTGTCTTTTTTCCATTGGACATTCTTTCCTGCTTTGTCAAAGATGAGTTGACCATAGAGTTGAGGGTCCATTTCTGGGCTCTCTATTCTGTTCCATTGATCTATGTGTCTGTTTTTGTGCCAGTACCATGCTGTCTTGATGATGACAGCTTTGTAATAGAGCTTGAAGTCCGGAATTGTGATGCCACCAACTTTGGCTTTCTTTTTCAATATTCCTTTGGCTATTCGAGGTCTTTTCTGGTTCCATATGAATTTTAGGATTATTTGTTCCATTTCTTTGAAAAAAATGGATGGTACTTTGATAGGAATTGCATTAAATGTGTAGATTGCTTTAGGTAGCATAGACATTTTCACAATATTTATTATTCCAATCCAGGAGCATGGAACATTTTTCCATTTCTTTGTGTCTTCCTCAATTTCTTTCATGAGTACTTTATAGTTTTCTGAGTATAGATTCTTAGTCTCTTTGGTTAGATTTATTCCTAGGTATCTTATAGTTTTGGGTGCAATTGTAAAAGGGATTAACTCCTTAATTTCTCTTTCTTCTGTCTTGTTGTTGGTGTAGAGAAATGCAACTGATTTCTGTGCATTGATTTTATATCCTGACACTTTACTGAATTCCTGTACAAGTTCTAGCAGTTTTGGAGTGGAGTCTTTTGGGTTTTCCACATAGAGTATCATATCATCTGCGAAGAGTGATAGTTTGACTTCTTCTTTGCCAATTTGGATGCCTTTAATTTCCTTTTGTTGTCTGATTGCTGAGGCTAGGACTTCTAGTACTATGTTGAATAGCAGTGGTGATAACGGACATCCCTGCCGTGTTCCTGACCTTAGCGGAAAAGCTTTCAGTTTTTCTCCATTGAGAATGATATTTGCGGTGGGTTTTTCATAGATGGCTTTGATAATATTGAGGTATGTGCCGTCTATCCCTACACTTTGAAGAGTTTTGATCAGGAAGGGATGCTGTACTTTGTCAAATGCTTTTTCAGCATCTATGGAGAGTATCATATGGTTCTTGTTCTTTCTTTTATTAATGTGTTGTATCACATTGATTGATTTGTGGATGTTGAACCAACCTTGCAGCCCTGGAATAAATCCCACTTGGTCGTGGTGAATAATCCTTTTAATGTACTGTTGAATCCTATTGGCTAGTATTTTGGCGAGAATTTTTGCATCTGTGTTCATCAAGGATATTGGTCTGTAGTTCTCTTTTTTGTTGGGATCCTTGTCTGGTTTTGGGATCAAGGTGATGCTGGCCTCATAAAATGAGTTTGGAAGTTTTCCTTCTATTTCTATTTTTTGGAACAGTTTCAGGAGAATAGGAATTAGTTCTTCCTTAAATGTTTGGTAGGATTCCCCCCGGGAACCCGTCTGGCCCTGGGCTTTTGTTTGTTTGGAGATTTTTGATGACTGTTTCAATCTCCTTACTGGATATGGGTCTGTTCAGGCTTTCTATTTCTTCCTGGTTCAGTTGTGGTAGTTTATATGAAATAAATAAATAAAATCTTAAAGCAAAAACAAAATAAAACAAAAATTCTCCATAACTTGTTATAATTATTTCACCACGAGATAGCATATGGTATTGTAAAGAAAAGTAGCAATAATTCCTTCCCATTTTTCATGGATTTTTATTTTAAACATTCCTGTTTAAGAAACTTTATCATTTTGGGGCGCCTGGGTGGCTCAGTGGGTTAAGCCGCTGCCTTCGGCTCAGGTCATGATCCCAGAGTCCTGGGATCGAGTCCCGCATCAGGCTCTCTGCTCAGCAGGGAACCTGCTTCCCTTCCTCTCTGCCTGCCTGCCTCTCTGCCTACTTGTGATCTCTGTATGTCAAACAAATAAATAAAATCTTTAAAAAAAAAAACTTTATCATTTCTTCAGTTACTAGCTGAGCAAAATATTGACAACAGTTTGGGGAAAATGAGGATGTGAAACTCAAATACCTATATTACCAATGTTTTTCATTTTAAATTTACCACCCAAAATAGATGCTTAAGCATAAAGTGTATATACAATATAAATAATTCAAAAAAGAAGATAAATAATATATGCAGTCTTATAAGGAAAAATTGCTAAGATTTTGTTTTTTCATATATATACATATGATGTTATATATAAACCTCATGGTAATCACAAGAGGAAAAACCTGTAACAGATATAAAAAAGAAAATAGAGAGGAATCAAGCATAATAAAGAAAGTCATTAAGTCACAAGGGAAAAGAGAAAGGGATAAAGAAAGGAACAGAGAATGACAAAAACTAAAAAACAATAACCAAAATGACATTAAGTACAAACCTATCAATATTTACTTTGAATGTAAATGGACTAAATGCTTCAATTGAATGACATAGTGACTGAATTGATTAAACACACACACACACCCAAGACCCATCTTACGCTGACTACAAAAGACTCAATTTTGACTTAAGGATACTTATAGACAGAAAGTGGAGGAATGGAAAAAAAAATCCCATGTGAATGGAAGAAAAAACAAAACAAAGTAGCAATATTTATATCAGATAAAATAGATTACAGGGACACCTAGGTGGCTCAATCAGTTGGGTGCCTGTCTACCTTTGGCTCAGGTCATGATCTCAGGGTCCTGGGATGGGACCCCTGCATTGGGCTCCCTGCTCAGCAGGAATTCTGCTTCTCTCTCTCCCTCTGCCCTTTCCCCCTGTCTTTACCCCCGCTCGTCCTCTTTTTCTCTCTCTCGTGTTCTCTCTCAAATAATTGAAATCTTAAAAAAAAATACTAACAAGAAAAACAAGAAGAGCATTATATAATGAAGAAGGGCACAATGCAAAGAAGGATATAACAATTGTATCTATGTACCCAACATAGAGATACCTAAATACATATGTATACATATACATAAATATAAATTATAAATATATATGATTATAATTTATAATTTATAAAAAATATAAATACATGTTATACATTATAATATGTATTTTCTATATATATAAAAATATATTAACAGTCATAACAGACATAAAGGGAGAAATTGACTGTAATAATGGTAGGGGACTTCACCCCTTTACATCAATGGCTAGATCATCCCACGGAAAAGCAATAAGACAACAATGTTTTTGAACAATACATTAGACCATATAGACTTAACTGATGAATACAGAATATTCCATGCCAAAACAGCAGGATACACATTCTTTCCAAGTGCATATGGATCATTCTCTAAAATAGATCATATTAGGCCACAAGTCCCAATAAATTTAAGAGGATTAAAATCATATCAAGCATATTTTCCTATTGTAGCATTATAAAACTAGAAATCTACTTTAAGGGGGACAAAACTATAAAAAAAAGCAAACAAAACAACATGCTACTCAACAAACAAGTCAACAAACATATCAGAGTAAATTAAAAAAAAAAAAAGACCTTGAGACAAGTGAAAACAGAGACACAATGGCTCAAAAATTTTTGGAACACAGCAAAAGAAATTCTAGGAGGGAAGTTCATAGTGATTCAGGCCTACATCAAGAGAAAAGAAAAATCTCAAATAAATAAATAATCTAATCTCACAACCAAAGGAAGTAGAAAGAGAACAAAGCTCAAAGGTAACAGGAAGATGGACATAATTAAAGATCAGAGCATAAGGAAATAAAATATAGGCTAAAAATCAATAGAAAAGATTAATGAAACCCAAATCCAGATATTTGAAAGATGAACAAAACTGATAAACATTGATCCAAGCTAATTAAGAAAAAAACGAGGACTCAAATAAAATAAAAAGTGAAAGAGTAGAAGTTATAACTGACACTACAAAGGATTATAAGAGGCTTCTCCAAAATTTTTATGCCACTAAATTGGACAATTTAGAAGAATTGAGTAAATTCCTAGACATAGAATCTTCTAAGACTGAATCAGAAAGAAATATAAAACAAACAGCCTGAATATTAGTAATGAAATTGAATCAATAATCAAAACCCCAAAGTTCAGAACAAGATGGCTTCCCTGGTGAATTCTACCAAATATGTAAAGAAAAATATCTATCCTTCTTAAACTATTTTTTTTTTAAAAATGAAGAGGAAGGAGTGCTTCCAAATTCATTCTATGAGGACAGCATTACTTTGATACCAAATCCAGAAAAAGACACACACAAAGAGAAAATTAGAACCCTGGTCCAAGATAATACATGAAATCACCTGGTGTGTCATGCCAACTATCCCAATTCTGAAGACTAACGTTGGATCTAAGATTGGGAGTTGTGGGTACAGCAACTCGAAGAGGACTATCAGTCTTATATTCAGTATGTAGATAATAGTAAGAATGTGAACAATGTTTGGTTTTGATTGGAGTACAACAAGGAAGGGACTTGGTGTTTGGAAAATGCTGCTACACCGATAGCCCCAAATATGAGTTTCACATCAAATTTGACATTCATACCATATATTCATTCCACCAGTGCTTCAGAAATTGCAGTCCCTGAGATAGGTGGGAAAACAAGAAAGATGTACAGGGGTGGCAAAATATACCCCACTGATCACTTTAAGCCATTGTGAGCCAGAAATGTGCCCAAGTTTGAACTAGCTCACCTCATGGCTCTGGGACAATGAAAATCCCTGATTGAATTCAGAAGAGCATGATTTAGCATAAAGAGAAATGTAACCAGTAAAGGATCAAGCCACTGAGATAGGACAGAGAGACATTTGATAGGTTACATTTCTGTTTTCTGTGCATCATTTTTCTAATATAAATGCTTCCCCCACATCCCTCCCATAATTGTTACTAAGTAGCCGCAGCAGGCATTGCTTAAAAATAACACCACACTGGTGCTACTGAATTTCAAGGCTATACCTGGGAGAGGAAAAGACTGGGGCTTCAGAAAGTCAAAAGGCAATCTATATCCCTTCCCCAGGTGGAATACTGTGAGATCAAGAGAGAGATCCAGAGAGACCCCCAAGAGGGAAGTGGTGTGCTGAAAAAAGGTACATTGCCCTTTTGGTTTCTTGAGATAACTCATCAATAAAAACCACTTCCTCTAGTGGGGGGAGGAAGGAAGGAAGGGAGGGAAGGAGGAAAGAAAGAAGGTAAGAAATTACAGGCCAATATTCCTGATAAACATAGATGTATAAATTTTTGACAAAATATTAGCAAACCAAATTCACCAATACATTAAAAGAATAATTCACCACAATCAAGTTGGGTTTATTCCAGGGATAAAGGATGATTCACTATTTGGAGTCAACCTGCATGATACATCATACAACAAAATGAATAGTAGAAATCATATAATCATCTCAATAGATACAGAAGAAGCACTTGACAAAATTCAACACCTATTTTGACTAAAACACTCTCAACAAATTGTGTTTAGAGGGAACATGCCTCAGCATTTGCCGCATATGACAAACCCACAACTAACATACCCAAAGGCAAAAAGCCTAAAGTTTTTTCGTTAAGATTAAGAACAAGACAGGGATGTCCACTCTTGTCACTTTAATTCAATATGGTACTGAATGGTCCAGCCACAATAATCAGGCAAGTAAAAGAAATAAAAGACATCCAAATTGGTAAGAAGTAAAACTGTCACTACTTGCAGATGACACTTAATAAAGAAAACCTGAAAGACTCCACTGAAAAACTATTAGAACTAATAAATTCAGTAAAGTTGTAGGATACAGAATTACCATACAGAAATCTGTTGTGTTTCTATACACTAATAACAAAGTAGCAGAAAGAGAAATTAAGAAAGCATTCTCTTTTACAATTGTGTCAAAAAAGAATAAAATACCCAGGGATATATTTAACTATGGGAATGAAAGACATATTCTAAAAATTATATGACAATGGTGAAAGAAATTGAAGATAACACACACAAAAAAGGAAAGATATGCTATGCTCAAGATTTGAAAAAATATTCTAAAAATATCCATACTACCCAAAACTATCTACAGATTTGATGCAGTCCCTATTAAAAACACCAATAGTATTTTTCATACTTCTGAAATTTGTATGGAACCATAGAAGAGCCCAAATACCAAAGTAATCTTGACAAAGAACAAAGCTGGAGGTATTATAATCGCAGATTTCAAACTATACTACAAAGTTATAGTAATCAAAATAGTATGATACTGATACAAAAATAGACACAGATCTGTGGAATAGAATAAAGAGCCCAGAAATAAATTTACACTTATATGGTCAATTAATTTATGATAAAGGAGGCAAGAAACATAACAACATATAATGAGCAAAGAGATCATATCTTTAATAAATATTAGGAAAACTAGATAGCTACATGCCAAAGAACAAAACTGGACAATGTTTTCATACCATATACTAAAATAAACTCAAATGGATTAAAGACTTAAATATAAGACCTGAAGCCATAAAACTCCTAGGAGAAAATATAAGCACTATACTCTTGGACATTGGTCTTAGCAATATTTGGGAGTATCTGTCTCCTTGAACAAGGATGACAAAAGCAAAAATAAACACAATTGAGACTACATCAGACTAAAAGCTTCTGCGCAACTAAAGAAACCATCAACAAAACAGAAAGGCAACCTACTGAATGGGAGAGGATATTTGCAAATGATTCACCTGATAAAGGGCTGATGTCTGAAATATATAAAGAATGCATACAATTCAACACCAGAAAAATAATCCAACTAAAACATTGGAAAATAACCTAAATAGATATTTTTACAAAGGCATACAGATGGCCAACAGACACATGAAAAGATGCTCGACATCACTAATCATCAGGGAAATGCAAATCAAATCCACAATGAGATATCAACACATACCCATCAGAATGTCAAGAATCAAAAAGCCAAGAAATAACAAGTGATGTGAAGTATGTGAAGAAAAAAAGAATCTTTGCGCAGTGTTGGTGGGAATGTAAATAGGTACAGATACCACGGAAAGTGGTATGGAGGATCTTAAAAAAAAAAAGAAAGAAAGAAAAAGTAAAAAAGAAATACCATATGACCCATTATTTCCACTACTGAGTATTTACCCAAAGAAAACAAAAACACTATCAAAAAAGATATATGCACCCTTATGTTTATTGAAACATTATTTACAATAGCCAAGATATGGAAGCTACCCACACATATGTTGATAGAAGTATAGGATGTTGCTCTTTGTGACAACATGGATGGAACCTATAGGGTTTTATGCTAAGTGAAATAAGTCATACAGAAAAATGCAAATACCACATGATTTCACTTATGTATGGAATAAAAAAAAAAAGCAGAATCATATATATATAAATAAAGAGAACCAATGGTTCCTAGAGGAGGTGTGGGAACATGGGCAAAAAAGGTAAAGGGAAATGGGAGATGGGGATTCCAGTTATGGAATGTCTAAATCACTGGAATAAAAGGTTCAGCATAGGAAGTATAGTCAATGGTATTTTAATAGCATTGTATGATGACAGGTGGTAGCTAACTTGTGGTGAGATGACATAATGCATACAGTTGCTGAATTGGTATGTTGTACACCTGAAATCAATGTAACATTGTATCAACTATTCTCAAACAAAAATTCTCATCATGAAATATTAACCACAACAAAGACATATTCAAAGAAAATATTTGCAAGGGGCACCTGGGTAGCTCAGTGGGTTGGGCCTCTGCCTTTGGCTTGGGTCATGATCTTGGGGTCCCAGGATCAAGCCACGCATTGGCTCTCTGCTCAGCGGGGAGCCTGCTTCCCCCACCCCCTCTGCCTGCCTCTCTGCCTGCTTGTGATCTCTGTCTGTCAAATAAATAAATAAAATCTTGAAAAAAAAAGTAGAAAAAAAAATATTTGCAATACACAACTGAAGACCTTGTATCTATATGAATATATAGGTAACATACAAAATCCTTACATGTCAATAATTAAATGACAATCTAATTAATAACATGGCCAAAGACATGAACAGAAATTTCACTAAATAAATTATAAATAAATAAAATCACAACAGTACATGTTGATGACAATCTGGAAGAACCAGAACTCTCATGATATTATTGATAGTGTATAAAAAAAAGCAAAACACCTTTAGAAAATTGTTCAACTTTTTCTCATAAAATTAAACATATGCCCACCTCATAGTTCACTGTTATGAGTTTATCCAAGAGAATTTAAACATGTGTGGCCTCTGAAAGACTTGTACAGGAATTTTAAAACAGTTATTTAAAATAGCCTCAAACTGAAAAACTCAAATGTCAATCAATAAGAGAACATATTTTGTCACATGCATATAAATATTATTCAGCAATAAAAAAGCAGTGAACTATTACCAAACACAAAAACATCAGTGCATCTCAAATCATTATGGTGAATGGAAAGAGTCAGGTACAAAAATATACACATTGCAAGGTTCCATTTTTTAAAAAAAAATTATTCATTTGAGAGAGAGAGAGTTGGAGAGAATGATTAGAAGAGCAGAGAGAGGGAGAAGCAGGCTCACCACTGAGCAGTACCCTGAGATCATGACCTGAGCTGAAGACAGATTCTTAGCAGACTGATCCACCCAAGTGCCCTTCCATTTTGTTTTTAAATGAAGTTCAAGAAAAGGCAAATTTAATCTCTAGTGATAATGGGATAGATGGTTGGATGGGAAGTAACATTGAACACAACAACTTTCTGGGTTGATGAATTCCTTAACAATTGTATAAAGAGGTATTGCTACATACAGGTAAAAAAGGTATCAAATATAATAGAATCCTTGAAGATTCACATGGGCATTATGCTAAAGAAATGAGATTAATAGTCAAGAAATAGCCACTAATCTCTTCTCTTTGTCATAGAAGGAATATTCTTCCCTGTTCTCTCGGTGTAAGGCTTAATCATTGGACCCCTAACTTAGGGACTTAAGAATCTAGGAACAGGTAAAACTAACCAATGACGATATTCATCCATATTTTGGAATTTCTTGCTTGTAATTCCCAGTCCCAGTTTAGTGCTTTAGTTGTTAAAAAATCAAGTTTAATTAAAATACTACAGAAGCAATTTTTTTAGGTATGTTAACAAGCAGGTTAAGAACTTAAGAGTAAGTTCTCTTCAGTAGGCTAAAAACACCAAATAATTAATTCAGTACTCACTTTTGTATATCTGCCATTTTCCAGGTCCTAAGGTAATAATTTAACTTGGTCCCTGCCTTTATGAAGCCTATAGCCTTCCATTCTTGCATCAACTTGTAACTCATAGTTGAAAGACTTCTCATTCAATTATCTTTGATTACTGTTCGAAATGCCAAACATTTATTTATATGGTATGAGAGATAGTCCCTGACTTCAAAAATCTTACTGTCAAGTTAAGGGTAGCTTCTTTAATCAGCTCTTTTATCATAAAGTCTCTAAGATTATTAGTTATGTGGAATTTATCTGACAAGTATTCCCCATTTCTCAGAGTTATAAAATATATCCACAATATGGACTAATACTTTAACTTACATACAGTGTAGTGTATTTATCAAATATTCAATATTTAGCATAGATTTGGAATGTTCATACTGGAAATTCCTATGAGACATGCAAAGCTTATTCATTTACTCATAGTAATTAATGCTTTTCATCCCCTGGGCTAGTTTCTGGCAACTTCAGTGTCCTTTTCTCATTGTGAGGTTTCTTACTAATTTTTCCAGCTTTACTAAGGTAAAATTGACAAATAAAAATAGTATTTGTAGATATACTTTTAATATAACTGTATATTTAAAGTATGAAATTTAATATATGTATCCATTGTGAAATGCTTACCACCGTCAAGCTAATTGACATCCGTCACCTCATAGTTACTGTGTGTTGAACACCTAATGTTTCCTCTCTTAGCAAATCTCAAGTATGAATAACACTGTAATGATCATAGAAGTTCACACATCTCTGCAAGAAACTGATTTCATTTCCCTTGTATATAAACCCCAGAAGTGGGATTGCCAAATCATATGGCAATTCTATTTCTAATTTTTGGGGCCACCTCCATACTTTCAATGCAATGGCTCTACCAACTTATACCTGCACCAACAGGGTGCAAAGGTGTCCTTTTCTCTATATCCTTGCTAACATTTCTTATCTCGTCTTTCTTAATAGCCATCCTAATAGGGTTAAGAGGTAATATCCCCTCTTTGTGGTTTTGAATTGCATTTCCTTGATAATTAGTGATACTGAGTACCTTTCCTTGTACCTGTTGGCTATTTGTATATCTTCTTTGGGGAAAAATTTTTTTCTATTCAAGTCATCTGCCTATTTTTAATTTGTTTTTGTGCTATTGAGTTCCTTATATATGTTGGACATTAGCCCTTTTTCAGATACGTTTTTCTTATTTGTTTGTTTTGAACTGCATCCCTGTCTTTACCCTTCTCTAGTGAGTATGCTTAAGGGCTCTTGATTCATTCAGTCCTCCAAGCTTTTCCTTTTGGTATATAATAGGGTACTCTACATTTTGATACTATCATTTTCCCGAGTCTCTCCCTGGTAAATCTTCAGTTCTGTAGAATGATGGGGAGGGGAGTTTGATGATGGCAGGGAGATGAAGCCTCATTTAGCAAACAAAACACAAACATTTTTCTCACTTTTTCAAAGAGGTCTTCCCTGACCATCCAAATTAAAATAGCATCCTTGTCAGTTTCTCACACATGCCTTTGACTTATTACTTACTTCATGGCTTATATCACTATTCAAAATCATCATATTCATCTATTTTTTACTTGTTTATTATCTGTATTCCTTCAACTACCCCCCCCACTTCTAACTAAAAAGTGAGCTCTAGATAAACAGAAGTTATGCCCTGTGTTTTTCATTTTTCAACATACTGTCACATGGCAGTATAATCAATGTAATCTATAATCAATAGAGAACAACCACTTACTAAACAGGTTTTTTAATTTACTAAATATTATTAAACCAGGACTTTTTTTTTCTTTGCCATGGCATGTCAGTTGTTAATCATTCTAGGAAAAGTCCTCATTCTAAGTGCACTTGTATCTTAACTTCTTCTTTTCTTTTTTTTTTTTTTTTTGACAGATAGAGATCACAGGTAGGCAGCTAGGCAGGCAGAGAGAGAGAGGAGGAAGCGGGCTCCCTGCCGAGCAGAGAGCCGGATGCGGGGCTCGATCCCAGGACCTGGAATCATGACCTGAGCTGAAGGCAGAGGCTTTAACCCACTGAGCCACCCAGGCGCCCCTTAACTTCTTATTTTCATTGAAAATAACTGAGTGATTATTTACTTTCAATTACTTACTAGATTTAACTGCTCATCATTTTATGGTTTTTTTTGAGAATATGATGTTTGGAAATGTGTGTTTCTCTATCACTTCTATTATTTATGTGTGTATTAGATAGCTGGCATGGGAGGTAGACAGTAGGGCAGGAAAGGCAGGTAGAAAAAGGATATTTGAGCTATGATATTACTTGAAGTTCAGACTTCAGAGGATATCCTCACTATAATTCCTAACCATTTTCTTAGCACTTTTTAAAATTATATCTTTCATATTTAATATAATAAATCTCTCTTATAATGCAGAGTCTGGGGACCAAAACAGATACTAAAATTAATCTAATTCTAAGACTGAAAAAATGACTGTTTTCAATTTCATAAAATAATTCCATCAAAACTCGATACAATTTTTAAATTTTTATTTAACTTTATTTATTTTTAAAGATTTTATTTATTTATTTGACAGACAGAGATCATAAGCAGGCAGAGAGGCAAGCAGAGAGAGAGGAGGAAGCAGGCTCCCTGCTGAGCAGAGAGCCCGATGTGGGGCTGGATCCCAGGACCCTGGGATCATGACCTGAGCTGAAGGCAGAGGCTTTAACCCACTGAGCCACCAGGTGCCCCAATACAATTTTTTTAAACGGAAGTTGGAAGTCCTCTATAATTGGGACAGGTTTGAAGGTATAGTAAGATCTATTTTTTATTATTTATTTTTTCCTTATTTTCCTGTGAACATTATTTAGCAAATTTGTCTTACATCCGGTGCTTTTGAACTTTTTAGGGCTGTTTAGCACAAGATTATAGCTTCCTTTCCTATACCACAACATTCTAGTATAATCTCATTACCCGCAAATAAAAGTGAACACTACAAAATAACTCTTAAAGGATCTGATTTAAAGAAAAAAAAAAGATAACTGTGCCTTCATCAAGGCATTTCATCCTCCATTGTTCAGATTAGCCCATCTGCTGATCCATAATTCCCACTTGAGGTAGCAAGGTTTTAAGGAAATGTTTTTATTTGCTGATAGCAATAGCAATATTGATAACTGCTAATATCTTTTGAAAGGTCTCTATGCACCTGGGTCTATACTAAGCTCTAGGTATGCATACACTAAATTTTACAAATCTGAAGATGGAAATTTCTACCCTTTTTATATCAATAGGAGAGGTTAGGTATTTTTATTGATACAAGTAGAAAGTGAAGCCAGAACCAGAATCCAGGCAAAAGAGGAGACGGGGTTAGAAAAATATCACAGTGAAAGCCAATGAGAGCTACAGAGAAACATTAGGGAAAGCCATGAATATATTCAAGAAAACACTATGGGGTGCTTGGGTGGCTCAGTGGGTTAAAGCCTCTGCCTTCAGCTCAGGTCATGATCCCAGGGTCCTGGGATGGACCCCCACATCGGGCTCTCTGCTCGGCGAGGAACCTGCTTCCCTTCCTCTCTCTCTGCCTGCCTCTCTGCCTACTTGTGATCTCTCTGTCAAATAAATAAATAAAATCTTAAAAAAAAAAGGAAGGAAGAAAAGAAAACACTGAAAGAGTTTTCACCTAACTTTATGGCCAAGCAATTGAAACCTGTACTCTCATTTTAAACTAATTCAGTCATCAGTCAATGAAAGTTCATGAAATCTTTGAACTTGTATATATAAACAAGCCATAGTTTTCTATCCATGATGCTAGCTAGCAGTCTTGAACATAACTTCAGTCAGTCCGAGTTAGTAACATCACAGTTTGGCAAATCAACATGGTTGTTTCCATGGAACCTAAGATCAATTTTTAGAAAGTATTTTTTCATGAGCTATAGGTTCTTGAAAAACTCAGTTCTCTCTTGCTTAGTCAATTCAGACAACTGAATAATTTTCCCAAAGGACCTCATGCTTTCTCATTAAGTGGAAATAATGTTTTAAGCATCAGTCACATTCTCTCAAAGATCTTTAAATAATAATAAAAAAAAGACTTTGGAATTAATTGGAAATGAAAGTCAGTGGAAGATTTTTCCCCCCTCATATCAATCATCTAATCATCCAAAGACATTTCACTGGTAATTGATACAAATGAGTCATAAAAAGATGAAGATTAACCTTTTATTTATACTCTAAGGGTTTGAAAAGTATCTTTAAATTGTATTATCTCATGCCAACTGAAGTTCTGCTAGTGTGTTTCTTCAATTATAGTTGCTGATCAATAAGCTATTTTATGCTAAATTTTTCCTTACCTCTTTCCACAGTAGAAGGATTTAATAATGTGCTAATAAACTACCATATATTTAAATTTGGACAGACTTGAATTATTGTGTTTTTCTTGGGTTGAAAAATGTGACAAATAAATAAAATCTCACCAGATACAATAAGATACAGAGCCTAAACCTTTAAATTTATGCATAGCCAGGAGAACATAGATTATGTAAAGCCTACTAGGCAGATATTTTGATTTCCTTTTTGTCTTGAAAGTGAAACAAAATTGCATTCATGAAGCAAAGATGAAGAATTTATTTCTTGCATAAAGATTTCTCATCTTTCAGAACCTTGTCGGAAAAGTTAGCTTCCTTATTATCATTTAGACATTTATTTTACTTTTCTTAACCTTGAACTTATCCCATTAGAGTCACAAAATCTAACAAAGTAACCTAAACAAATTTGTTGCAAACAAGTCTTTGACATGCAAAATGGATTTTTGTTTTGCCCTACCTAAGTCTTATGTTTCATTATTATTAAAAATGTCAGTAATATTTTGCCTTCTGGGAACACTGATTTTCCTTCAATTTTTCAATCTTATTCAAAACACTGTATTGAATATTTTACAAGTTGCAGTAGATCTGTGTTATTGCTTTTTTAAAATTACAAACTGTGAAGCCTGTTTTGGCATTTTGCTAAATGGTTTTTGCACATGTAGACTTGTCAAGAATTTACAGAAAAGCGGGGGGGGGGAACCATTCTTGGATGATTATAATCTTGCGTGTGACCTTCAGAATCCAAAATAATAAAGATATAAATCCAAAATAATAAAGCAGGCTGTGTCCCTCCCCCTCCACAATCCACACATATTCTCAGCTCATAAGCTCTTCTTTTATTGTGTGACACATAGTCCATCAAATACTTCAAATACTGTCAACTTTGCCTCCTTCTACTCTCCTCTCCTGTCCTATGTTCATGTAACATCAACAAACCTATTGATTAGGGTCTTGGAGAAACAATTTATGTGCTGAAAGTCTCCTGTGATTCATTTTGCCTTATCTATTGATTTATTATCAATTCATAAACTTTTAATTTATAAATATGTGTGTTCAGGATGCTATGGATATTATAAGAAATGTTAAATTTTAGTTGGAAGAAATTAAAGCTAACTCATGGGAAAAAATAAAGTATTTTGGGAAAAGGAAGTGAGTAGTAGAACACAGATTTTAGAAATTTAATTTTATTTGAGGTTTGTTCAATAGTTTTAATAAGATTGAAGAGCATTAAATCAGATGAGTATTAAATTATATTACATCTATATTTCTGTATCTATCCCTTTATTCATTAATTTCAATCTAAATATATATTGTATGTATATCCATATTTATATCTAGGTATTAAAAAAACACACACACATTCACACTAAGACTTCCAATTTCTTTCTAACATGATGATGTTTATTTCAGCTTCTGATTTTCCCCAATGTTAACTTTCTTCTCTAACAGAGACTAAGTCTCACTATTCACAATAGATTTCAGTTAGAAGTTCAATTCTGAAATATAAATCAAGTCAATTCAGAATGCCTAATGCATACTATTGTGGAAAACTAACAAGAGTCATTTAAAACAAATAACAAATAAACATTTCATCTTTAGCCTGAGGACCTACAGTAAAAATACTGTGTTCAAGAGTTATTTTCCCATCCTTGTTATTCATTTGAAATCATTATATTCATGTGTTTCTGTTCATATTTTATTTCCCCCACAATTTTGCTGATTTATTATTTTTTTTCAAGTATGTGAAATAAAACATGGTTATAAAAGCCAGTTATTTGAAAAAAATGCTCTACTCAGAGAAGTGTTAACTAATCAATTTCCTTTGATCTCAGTCCTCAAACTCTATTCCACATTGTTCCCATTGCCCATCCTTTTACCAGTCCCCACAGACACCCTTTGAGAGCCAGTCTCATGCATTTCTAATTTGTTCTTCCTGTGATTCTTTTGCACGAATGAGTAAATACATGTATGTATGCATATATATATATGGCTACTTTTTTTTACACAAAAGATAATATACATAGATATTATATATATATACTATAATATATATAGATACTCCTTTGCAGTTTGCCATTTGCAATGAGAAATATATCCAGGTAATAACTCATCAGTTCATGGAGACCTCCCCTTTTTCATAAAGCTACATAGTGCTCCACAGGATTTATACATGATAGTTCATTCAGCTACTCTTTTATAAATGAATATTTAATATGTTTCCACTATGTATAAACAATGCTGCAATGAATAAGTATGTGTGTGTAGTATTGTTTGAAGTATATTTGAGCAGGGAGAGCAATTCATCGTGGAAAAAGAATCAGACTAGCCAGTAAGACCTTCAGCCTCAGCTGCAGGTGTTAGCAGCACCAAATGGAAATATCCTTTTGGAATCAGTTTTTCCCCTCCTTAGCAACAGACTGTGCTTAAATGCAAAAAATAAGAGTATCTTGTTAAGTGAGATGAGGAAATGTCACAGCAGAGAAGATTAAGGGGCTAGAATGAGGATGCTGTGACAGAAGACATAGTTACAATCAACATATGAAAAATATTATACTTACAAGAGCTTAAGAACAATTAGGAGAGAAGTCTGTCTCCACAATTCCTGGTGTATGCTCTGTTCTCCCATGGCAGAATGAGTTATTGATCTTTTCTAATTAGAAATTGCTTTTCTCAAGGATCCCTACATTTCAGATCATGAATTTTGCCATGAAAACAAATGAATTTGTGTTGGCTTTTAACTGACATATGGTTTCAGTTTTGACAATCCTTCTGGGCCCCATTCTACACTATTCTTCATTTCCACCCCAATCTGACCACACTGCCCCAGGACAGGGCTATCATGTAGAAACTTCCAAAGTAAACTGTGCAGTTGCTTATAAAGGTACCCATGGCAACCAATGGGCACCACCAAATCTGGATAGGACTTGTGCCCCAATCTAATGCATCCCCACAGTCATCATTAAAGTCCAATGTGGAAATTCAGCTCCTAGCAGATGCCACCTTTTAAGCCTTCCTACAACTGTGAATCTTTTCTGGTTTAAGTTATTTGGAGGAAAAAAAAAAAAAAACAGAAAAAAAATTGCCAGAATAAAAAGTTGCTGTAGGGAAACAAAATATCCTTCATAGGAGGCATGCTGCTCTTATGGTTAAAAGGAGTGTTAGAAGCAGGTCACAATAAATTTAAATGGTTGGAAGAAAAGCAAATGGTAGTCAGAATCCTAACATTCAGCTGTAGTTATGAGCTTTTAGTCATCTTGTGGCTTTTTCGAACAGCCTGACAGTATAGCAGAGGTTGCTAGGAATTTGCACAATCATCAGTGTAAACAACTCACAGCAGCTAGACTCACCCTATATTTACTTTGTTAGCTAGTTATTAAATTGAGCAGAGGAAAAGATGTATTGCTAATGAATTCTGCAATGACTTAGAGAAAAAGGCCATAAAGGATTCAAAAGAAAAGTCCATTGCATTGAATTATTTATTTATTTAACACCACTCCTTAATCCAGAAAGGGCAGCCAAGGAATGTGATCTCATTGTGATGGGTTGGCTATAAGTCCTCTTCCTGATTCCCAGTGCAGAATAGAAAACTTGGGTAGATATAAATTTCATAGTATTACCGTGAGCTTACATTATGTGGTGTGGGTTACAGGGAAAGTATCTGAGATACCTTACAGGTATCTTGATTCCAACATGCCAATACAGAGGCATAGTTGAAGATGTCTTGGAAAACACAACACCAACCTGGTCTGGGTAATAGACATTAAGTGGTCCAATATGCTGAGTCTGCACACATGCTTTATTTCAAAGCTGTCTACAACCACAGTCTCTAAAGCAATAATTTATTCTGAAGTGCAGTCAGTGATAACAGTATGGGTAGAACAGGTGAACTTCAACTAGTCCCTGCATCTGCTTACACAGATGGTAACCAACATGATTCTCACACACACACCAGTAACTCATGCATCACAAATACGTGCCACAACCAAAGACCCATCTCAGATGTAGAGCAGAGTTAAATAACAGGTAAATTCAGTAGGCATATTTCTACTACTCAAGGTCAATTATACCTTTTTAGGGAGAAAATCTAGTTTAACTAAAGATACTAGTATTACTGGTAAAGTAAAATGTATTTCTATTTCCACACTTTTGTTTTGATTTTATAACTTTTATTATTTTACATCAAGAATCTACTTACACTATTTTTCACTTAAATTATTGCTCACTATAGAAGGGAAAGCAACCCTAACATTCAACTTCCTAATATCCTTTTAATTGGTCAGTTATTAAGGGTTCTTCATTTTGTCATTCCTAGTTAAATGACAAACTGGACGATCTTTTCTAAAAATATCAGATTTGTTGAAGGTAATTAAAAATGCCTAAAGTAAGACTGTAAATGAAAGTACATCTAATGGAGAAGAGCTTGTACCACTCCTATACTATTACAAACAGTGTTTTAGCTCTCCAAGTGATTTATATGTTTAGGCACAATTCGTTACCTTTCTTTTACATCTTTGTCAGCAAGATTTGCAAGTGCATCACTGGCAGATTTGACCAGTGGATTCATATCCTCTTACATAGTCCTTTGTCACCTTAGTTGTCTTTCTACAAATGCATTTATTTCCACATAAAACAGTAAATGACTTCAGTTTAATTATAGCAGAGACAAAGGGCATAGAATCACAGAGATTTTGATAAGCAGAGAGCCTTATTCCTGAAGATCCCAAAGACTAGACCTTTACGAGGATTTCCACACTGACATTTTGGGCTCACTTTTTATGAGTGAAGTTTCTCACCTGCCTTCATTCTCATCAGGGCAACGTCATCTCAGTGTAGAGCTAACTGATTTCTAGGTACTCAGTATGCAAGAAAGAAGTCAAATCATTAGGCTTTAGAGTTCTGCTGAGACATCAAACCCTAGTCTCCGGTCATTCTATTCCCTTCTGCATGGAGTGCACTGCCACCCACTGATTTGTAGATACTCACTGTAGAGCAGCATTCCTGGGCATCAGAACTCCCAGAAAGATCTTGTCTAGTCAGGACCCACTCTCAAGTTTCCTGCTGGACTACATAAAAAGTATTTTTATTTTCTGGTATTGTCATTTGCTAAATGAAATTTTATAAACACAGAAGATTAAAATTGGAACATAGAAAATTATCACTGTATGTATCCTTTTCTGTTCTCTTTATCCCATCAGCCTAGATCACACACAGACTAGGGCCCTCAGTTATAACTCAGCTTCCTTGCTTTCATCTCCTTCCATGAATCTTTCAGTATTTACACTTCTGCTCAATACACTGAGATGGATGGCACTGTCCCCTGATAGATACCAATGTTGGCTCCTCAGGCACTGGAATGTTTGCTCTCCTCACTAATTTTCCTATAATACCAAAAGTTCACTTTCCCTGCTCATATCCTTATAGTGTGCTCATTTTTCAAATATCTATCTTCCAATATAGTGTTTTCAAAGTAACAGCATTTTCCCAGAGGACTTATCTGCTTAGTGCTCAGCAGGATGTTGCAACTGTTGGCAACTCCGTTCGGTTACCTCCAGCTTTACAGCTTGTGGAGTTAGCCCCACTGCCCACTCACCAAGAGCTGAGAAAGTGCAGAGGAAAGGGCCAGGAATTCAAAAATATTAAGAAATAGTATAAGCTGGGAATATGAAAGCCCTCAGAAACATTGTTAAGATTCTTACTTCTCTAGTAGCTACTTTGTGTTTATCATAATAGGCTAGTTCAGGAGATCTGCCTTAAACATGAATATAAGTACCAGCCTGGACCACAGATGATTTTCATAAAGTCTAACTCTGTGAACACTGAGTAGACACCATCAAAATCACTCACAGTAAATGTCAAGCTAAATAAAAGAACAGATTCTTTAGCTAAGGCATGCTTAATCTTGGACCATGGCCAATATGGGGATTCACTGAAATGCACAGTTTAAGAAGATACAAGAGCAGGAGATGCTCTTGGATTCAAGACTCCAGTGGGCACAAAGATCTCTACCTAAGGACCTCCAGTTGCCAATTATAACAGATATTCACTGAGCACTAAGTTAGAAGCATTATGCTAAGTGCTGTGTAATTGCTATCTTACTCAGTCTTCTAATACCCTGGTAGAGGAGGGAACTGATGCATGGAAAAGTTAATAGGGATCTTGCCTAAAATGATATCACAAGAAAATAAGAAATCTGAATTAAAGTACAGTGTTGTAGCTGGCAAATACAACTTTTAACATCATGCTTAAGTGGAATATGCGCTATGCCTATGTACAAGTGTGGAGAAGGAGAAGGAGAAGGGAGGGGCAGGAAACAACAAAGGGAGAGAAAGGGAGAGATACAGAGAGGGAAAGTATCATGTAACAGTGCATGGCACTGCTTCTTACAGTTGCTTTTTCTGACCCTAGAAGGGATAAACCTGACTCTGTTGTTCACTTCCATAGAGTGCTTCACAAATGTTCCTTATATTAGGAGCATGTTGTTACCCTATATATTATCTTGGTGCTTAAATATATTAATTATCCATTCATTATGGTCTCTAAATACAAGCCAAATAAATCATCAATCCTAAAAGCAAAGGAACCGTTATTACTCTGGTGCGAAACTGCATTGTGGTGATCTCCCTGAGAGACAGTATTATGTTTTCCATCATGGCTTCTTTCTCAGCAGTCTTCAGGAGCAATGGTAGGTTGATCTTCGGGTACTGGCTTTAGAACTTTACATCTCAGTGAGATGCAGTTCCTTTCTGCTTCTAGAATCTTCCCCTGACCAACAACTCAGAAGCCACACGTCATCACAGGGCTTTTATTTATTGTTGTTGTAATCTTTCATAATAAGGAAAATGTATTGTGAGGAGTGTAAGAAGTCCGGGTTTTGAGAAAAATCTTTCAATAAAATTAGAGCAAAAGCAATTCAAGTTGCTGCCCAATGATAGGAGATTTTTAGATGTTTACAAGTATCCTAAACATTTTAATGACCCAGTATTATTCTGGATATTTCCTATGTGAATGTGCATATTCACAGAAACATGAATACATGAAATACTTGTCATATAAGGATGTAATAATGAAGGTAAAGATGGAACAGGAGAGTGAGAGGCTGGGCACAGCCAAGGACAAGGACAGACAGATGAGAATCACACACGTAACTTAGTTTTGTTCCCTTTCTTGTTCACTTGCCTACATCTTAAAGGATTTTTGTGGTTGATATGGTTTGCTCTTTCCCTGGAAATACATTATAATAAAACACTTTCACAAGCATCCCCATCTCAGGGTCTGCTTCTTAATCCCTACTCAGAAGACAATACTCTTTACTATATGTCATCTAGTCCCTCTCTCATTTATGAAATCCCTGGACAGTGTTTCTTTAGTCTTCAACATAAACTTCTTTCACTGTTGCTCTTTGTCTAGGCATGCTTGTGAGCAACCCAAGATAAATATACTAAATGAACTCAGATAATCAGCACCAAGCTAGTATGCCCTTTGTGCAAGTCATCAGTATTTATGCTTGCATTCTCCTGCACCACTCCCTTTAATGAGGTAGAAGGGGACTCCTGACTCACAGACTCCAAATCTAATAACCATGGTGTCATAATCCTGTTTACTTGGTGGGAATTGTTAAGATAAAGGGTGTCCTTTCTTTTAGATTTTGGATTACTTTATTTACAGAAGATTTACTTTCCTAATTACATTTTATTCTAGCTAATGTGAAATCACTTCTCACCCCAGACATCCGCATGTGACTGAAATGGTTGAAGTTGACCCAAAACATGTTAGGTGTCTGGCAGAAGTAGCCAGGCAGTTAGTTATACTACAAGGGAGAGACAAGGTACATACAACAGTTACATCTTGAGAATCCATAATATGCTAAGAGCTGAGTCTTCCTACAGTGCATCTCAAAGTGTTCAGTACATACTGGGACTTTGGCCACAATATGGAGACTCACATCTCTCAAGACAGAAACAACTAGCTATCTGTCTCTTCCCTGACAGAGCTCCTTATTCATTTTATAACACTCTACCATTATTATTATTATTATAATTATTCTATCAAATTATTTCAATCACTTATTTTAAAACGGTAGATAGTTCTCATGTTATTACCAACAATAAACTCAGTCCTTTCTTTTTCTACCTCTCTCCACCCCCCCACTTTGGTTTTCTAGTGACAGCTACTTTCAGTTCAATAAGCTGTATTTTCATGTAGCTATTTAAAATAGAATTCCTCTTTGCTATCATCTTTCCTTCCAGTCTTCAAGAGAAGAACAGTGTTGTGCTTGAAGACATTGGTCATGCTAACCTTAATGTTCTCCTCAGCTTAAGGAAACTTTAGACAGGTTTCTTCTTGACAGTAAGCCCTTGATCTCTCTGTTCTCAAAGCACTTGCTTTAGAAAACTTGCAACTATAAATTCTCTTTGTGTCCCTGTGAGATTTAAATCTTCTCCCAGTCTCTGCCCAGCTTTCTATCCCAGGAATGTATTTCTCAGTGACCTGGTAATTATCTCTTTCAAATGTTATCATCAAGGAAGATAGGGTCCTTATCTTCCAGTATCTGGGGAAGATAGGAACCTAACATTGATGAGCACCAATTAACAAAACCAGATGTTCTAATCCCACAGACCAACCTCCTCTCCAATATTGGCCAGTATTTTTCTACTAGTTTGCCTTAGCACTGAAAAACCCTTTTACCTTGTTTCAGCGAACTTGAGTTCAGTCTCTCTTACCTTACCTCAATAGTCGTAAGTCAGTTTACCTTGTGTAACTCTGTCTGGTACAATTTTCCCATGATGATATCCATCCTCATTTTGTTGTGATAACTCAAGCCACTGAAGATAGAGAACAAAAGAAAAGAGAAACACAAAGGAGTGTCTGGAATGAGCAGTGCTGCATAAGGTCAAAAATTTCTTCCCCAGGGCATTGCTGGAGTCAGCCTCGGGGAAGTAAGTAGACCTTCCTCATTCAGCCTTTGGGCCTTATTTCCATCCCTCTTGCATTCTGCCCCACAATCTCCACCTGGACATCTCACTGCTCAGCTCCACTTCCCCCCACTCTCTCAGCCATTCTTTGTTATCTTAATATGAATTCAGATTTCCATACCAAGTGGGGAGTCACCAATCTTTACTAGGCCAAAAGGCAATATGGAGGCTTTGGAGTGTCAATTTTGCTTTGCATTCTGACTCTGCCATTATGAAAAGGATGACCTTTAAGATGTGCTTTGATCTTTTTAAGCCCCAGTTACACATTTTCCCAAAATGTAAATATTATTACTTAGATTTCATGATTACTCTGAAAGTAATGGAAAGTATGTAAAGCAACTGATACATCCTGAAAAAAAAACCAAACAAACAAACAAAAAAAAACAATTAAAACATAAGCGTGAGACAAGCATTACTTTTCCCTGCAATGAAAACTGGTTGCTGAAAAGAAACAAAAAAGCATTGCAAAGTAGCAATAATTTCTAATTATGACAGTTCAGATCTCAGCTATTAGAATCCTACTGCTTCTTTGCAAACTTGACACTAATTTGCTGTGAAAACTTCTGATTTTTTGATGACTGATTTATGAGAGAAAATCTCTTATGTGTATAAATAGGGATCAGTGAATATTAATAGCCATCCATGCAGGGCACATGGTGAAGTTAATTTCTTTTTGTGGCAGGTCCTGAGATTCCCCATTCTAAGAATCTCAGTGCTTTCAGATGAAAGTGATAAAGAACAGTGGTTATGTTTCCAGATTCATTTTAGAAAGACAGACAGCTCCAAGTGCCTGGGTGGTACAGTCAGTTAAGTGTCTGACTCTTGGTTTGGCTTAGGTTGTCGTCTTAGGGTCGTGAGATTGACCCCTGCGTGGGCTCCATGCTCAGTACAGTCTGATTAAGACTCTCTTTCCCTAATCTCGAGCAAGATGGTGGAGGAGTAGGAGACTGAAATATCATTAGGTCCCAGGAGTTCAGCAAGATAGTTATCAAACCATTCCAAATATCTACAAACTCGACAGGAGATAGAAGAGGAAAAGAGAAGCAATTCTACGAACAGAAAATCAACCACTTTTTGGAAGGTAGGACTTGTGGAGAAGGGAATCTGAAGTGATGGGAAGATAGACTGCAGGGGGAGGGGAAAGCTCCTGGCAAGCATTGGAGCAATGGAGCGCTAAATCAGAACTTTCAGAAGTCTGCTCCACTGAGGGACGTCAATCCAGAGGCTAAGCAGGGGTGAAGCCCTCACGGGGACAGTGTCATCTCAGGGGTGGGGTGGAGTCACAGAAAGACTGGGGGTGTCTGAGTGTGGTAGAGTTGCCAGTTATTGAGAGAGGAAGCTGGCTATAGAGACGGAGTGTCAGCTTGGGGTTACCGTAAACAATCATCCAAAGTACAGTCGAACCACTGCTCTTTGAGCAGAGACCCCACAAGTGGAAGATCTGGAAAGACCCCTTCCTTCCTCCTCTGGGAGGAAAAGCGCAGGAGTGTGTGGCAGGAATCTGCTGCATTTGGAGACTCCCAAGGGGCCGTGCACCAAATATAGAAAGGCTTGGTCACAGGCCGGGTGAGCATCAAGCACGACCAGAGACCAGGGAGATGGGAGGGACTGACTGCTTTTCTCTGAAGGCACACTGAGGAGTGGGGCCCCAAGCTCTCAGCTCCTCTGGACCAGAGATTGGGTGGCTGCCATTCTCATTCTAGTCCTCCAAAGCTCTATGGAAAGTGATCAGGAAACAAAAGCTACCAAGAGCTAACCCAAGCTGATTACTTAGTCTGGCCCCAGTCAAGGGCGGTGCAATTCTGCATCTGGCAAAGACATTTGAGAATCACTGCAACAGGCCCCTCCCCTAGAATATCAGCAGGAACATCCAGCCAAGACCAAGTTCATTAATCAACAAGAACTGAAGAACTCCAGAGCTAGGGGAAAGCAACACATAGAATTCATTACTTTTTCCCCATGATCCTTTAGTCTTGCAAAGGTAATTTTTTTTTAATTTTAATTTTTTTTCTATTCTATTTTTTAATTTTTCTTTTTCCTCTTTTAATGTTTCTTAACTATTTTATCTTACAAATATCTTTAAAAATCTTTTAAAATTTTCATTGTTATGGTCATATTTTATCCTTTCATTGTTTTTAACCTTATTTTTTGTATTCATATAGTTTTTTTTTTCTTTAAAATTTTGGTGTACAATTTCTTCTAATAGACCAAAATATACCCTAAATCTATCACAGGGCTTTGTTCTAGTCTCCAGCATGAGCCAATTCTCTCCACTTTCTTTTTCTTTCTTTTCCCAACCAACTTATCAATCCTTTTTTAGAATTTTTTTAAAAATTTTCATCTTTACAGTCATATTCCATCCCTTCATCGTGTTTATCCTTATTTTTTGTATATATATAAGTTTTCTTTCTTTAAAATTGTAGAAATTTGTTTCTTCTAAGAGAATAAAAAACATGGAAATCAAGTGGGTGGCTCTGTTCTATTCACCAGTCTAATATATATGTATATATATATTTTTAAATTTTTTAAAAAAAATTTTACCCCATTTTTTCTCCCCTGATTTTGTGTCTCTTCTGATTTGGTTAGCATACATTTTTCTGGGGTCTTTGCCACCCTTTTAGTATTTTATTCTCTCGTTCATATATTCTGATCTGAATAAAATAATAAGGCAGAAAAACTCACCACAAAAAAAAGAACAAGAGGCAATACTGAAGGCTAGGGACATAATCAATACGGACATTGGTAATATGTCAGATCTAGAGTTCAAAATGGCGATTCTCAAGGTGCTAGCTGGGCTTGAAAAAGGCATGGAAGATATTAGAGAAACCCTGTGTAGAGAAATAAAGTCCTTTCTGGATAAATAAAAGAACTAAAATCTAACCAAGTTGAAATTAAAAAAAATATTAATGAGGTGCAATAAAAAAATGGAGGCTCTTACTGCTAGGATAAATGAAGCAGAAGAGAGAATTAGTTATATAGAAGACCAAATGATGGAGAATAAAGAAGCTAAGTGAAAGAGAGACAAACAACTACTAGACCACGAGGTGAGAATTCAAGAAATAAGTGATACCATAAGATAAGACAATATTAGAATAATTGAGATCCCAGAAGAAGAAGAAAGAGAGAGAAGGGCAGAAGGTATTATTGGAGCAAATTATAGCAGACAATTTCCCTAATATGGCAAAGGGAACAAGCATCAATATCCAGGAGACACAGAGAACACCCCTCAAAATCAATAAAAATAGGCCAACACCACATCATCTAGTAGTAAAACTTACAATCTCAGGGACAAAGAGAAAATCCTAAAGCACGTTGGGACAAGAAGTCTGTAACATACAATGGTAGAAATATTCGATTGGCAGCAGAACTATCCACAGAGACCTGACAGGCCAGAAAGAACTGGCATGATCTATTCAGAGTACTAAACAAGAAAAATATGCAGCCAATACTACTATATCCAGATAGACTGTCATTGAAAATAGAAGGAGACATAAAAAGCTTCCAGGCAAACAAAAATTAAAAGAATTTGCAAACATCAAACTAGCCCTACAGGAAATCTTGAAAGGGTCCTCTAACCAAAGAGAGAGCCTAAAAATAGCAGACCAGAAAGGAACAGAGAGAATATGCAATAATAGTCACCTTACAGACAATAAAATGACACTAAATTCATATCCTTCAATAGTTACTTTGAATGTAAATGGGCTAAATGTCCCAATCAAAAGCACAGGGTATCAGAATAGATAAAAAAACAAGCTCTATTGATATGGTGTCTGCAAGAAACTCATTTTAGACACAAAGACACCTCCAGATTTAAATTGAGGAGGTAGAAAACAATTTATCATGCTAATGGACATCAAAAGAAAGCTTGGGTAGCAATCCTTATATCAGATAAATTAGATTATAGGCCAAAAACTATAATAAGAGATGAGGAAAGACATTATACCATACTTAAAGGGTCTGTCCAACAAGAAGATCTAACAATTTTAAATATCTATGCCCCTAACATGGGAGCACCTAACTATATAAACCAATTAATAACAAAATCAAAGAAACACATCAACAATAATACAATAATAGTAGGGGACTTTAACACCCCCCCTCACTGAAATGGACAGATCATCCAACCAAAAGATCAATAAGGAAATAAAGGCTTTAAATGACACACTGGACCAGATGGACATCACAGATATATTCAGAACATTCCATCCCAAAGCAACAGAATACACATTCTTCTCTAGTGCACATGGAACGTTCTCCAGAATAGATCACATGCTGGGTCACAAATCAGGTCTCAACTGGTACCAAAAGATTGGGATCATTCCCTGCATATTTTCAGACCACAATGTTCTGAAGCTAGAACGCAATCAAAAGAGGAAAGTTGGAAAGAACTCAAATACATGGAGGGTAAAGAGCATCTTACTAAAGAATGAATGGGTCAACCAGGAAATTAAAGAAGAATTGAAAAAATTCGTGGAAACAAATGATAATGAAAACATAATGGTTCAAAATCAGTGGGACACAGCAAAGGCCATCCTGAGAGGAAAGTGTATAGCAATACAAGCCTTTCTCAAGAAACAAGAAAGGTCTGTATATATCCTAACCCTACACCTAAAGGAGATGGAGAAAGATTAGCAAAGAAACCCTAAACCCAGCAGGAGAAGAGAAATAATAAAGATCAGAGCAGAAATCAGTGAAATAGAAACCAAAAAAACCAACAACAACAACAACAACAGAAAAAAAGTCACAAAACTAGGAGCTTGTTCTTTGAAAGAATAAGATTGATAAACCCCTGGCAAGACTTATCCAAAAGAAAAGAGAAAGGACCCAAATTAATAAAATCATGAATGAAAGAGGAGAGAGCACAACCAACACCAAAGAAATAAACAATTATAAGAACATATTATGAGAAACTATATGCCAGCATATTTGACAATCTGGAAGAAATTGATGCATTCCTAGGGACATATAAACTCCCAAATCTGAACCAGGAAGAAATAGAAAACCTGAACAGACTCATAACCAGTAAGGAGATTGAAGTAGTCATCAAAAATCTCCCAACAAACAAGAGCCCAGGGACAGACAGCTTCCCAAAGGAATTCTACCAAACAGTTGAAGAAGAATTAATACCTATTCTCCTGAAACTGTTCCAAAAAATAGAAATGGAAGGAAAATTTCCAAACTCCTTTTATGAGGCCAGCATTACCTTGATACGAAAACCAGCAAAGACCCCATCAAAAAGGAAAATTATAGACCAATATCCTTGATGAACATAGATGCAAAAATTCTCACCAAAATACTAGCCAATAGGATCCAACAGTACATTAAAAGGATTATTCTCTACAACCAAGTGGGATTCTTTCCTGGGCTGCAAGATTGGTTCAACATCTGCAAATTAATCAATGTGATAAAATACATTAATAAAAGAAAAACAAGAACCATATGATACTCTCAATAGATGCTGAAAAAGCATTTGACAAAGTATAGCATCCTCTCTTAATTAAAACTCTTCAAAGTGTAGGCATAGAGGGTATATACCTCAATATCATAAAAGCCATCTATGAAAAATCCACAGTGATATCATTTTCAATCGGGAAAAACAGAGAGCTTTTCCCCCAAGGTCAGGAACATGACAGCGACTGCTATTCAACATAGTACTAGAAGTCCTAGCCTCAGCACTCAAAGAAATAGAAGTCATCCAGAGCAGAAAAGAAGAAGTCAAACTCTCACTCTTTGCAGATGATATGATACTTTATGTGGAAAACCCAAAAGACTCCACTCCAAATCTGCTAGAACTTGTACAGGAATTCAGTAAAGTGTCAGGATATAAAATCAATGCACAGAAATCAGTTGCATTTCTACACACCAACAGCAAGACAGAAGAATGAGAAATTAAGGAGTTGATTCCACTTGCAATTGCACCCAAAACCATAAGATATCTAGGAATAAACCTAACCAAAGTGGCAAAGAATCTGTACTCAGAAAACTATAAAACTCATGAAAGAAATTGAGGAAGACACAAAGAAATGGAAAAACTTTCCATGCTCATGGATTGGAAGAAAAAATATTGTAAAAATATCTATGCTACATAAAGCAATCTACATGTTTAATGCAGTCCCTATCAAAATACCATCAATTTTTCCAAAGAAATGGAACAAATAATCCTAAAATTTATATGGAACCAGAAAAGACCTCGAATAGCCAGAGGAATGTTGAAAGAGAAAGCCAAAGTTGGTGGCATCACAATTCCAAACTTCTAGCTCTATTACAAAGCTGTCATTATCAAGACAGTATGATACTGGCACAAAAACAGACACATAAATCAATGGAACAGAATAGAGAGCGCAGAAATAGACCCTCAACTCTATGGTCAACTAATCTTCAACAAAGCAGGAAAGAATGTCCAATGGAAAAAAAGTCTCTTCAACAAATGGTGTTGGGAAAATTGGACAGCCACATGCAGGAAAATGAAACTGGACCATTTTCTTACACCACACACAAAAATAGACTCAAAATGGATGAAAGACCTCAATGAGAGACAGGAATCCATCAAAATCCTTGAGGAGAACACAGGCAGCAACCTCTTTGACTTCAGTAGCAGCAACTTCTTCCTAGAATCATTGCCAAAGACAAGGGGAGCAAGGGCAAAAATGAACTATTGGGACTTCACCAAGATCAAAAGCTTTTGCACAGTAAAGGAAACAGTCAACAAAACCAAAAGATAACTGGCAGAATGAGAGAGGATATTCACAAATGACATGCCAGATAAAGGGCTAGTATCTAAAATCTATAAAGAACTTATCAAACTCAACACCTGAAGAACAAATAATCCAATCAAGAAACGGGCAGAGGACATGAACAGACATTTCTGCAAAGAAGACATCCAGATGGCCAACAGACACATGAAAAAGTGCTCCAAATCACTGGGCATCAGGGAAATACAAATGAAAACCACAATGAGATACCACCTCACACCAGTCAGAATGGCTAAAATTAACCATTCTAGAAAGGATAGATGTTGGCAAGGATTCGTAGAAAGGGTAACCCTCCTACACTGTTGGTGGGAACGCATGCTGGTACAGCCAGTCTGAAAGACAGAAAGAGGTTCCTCAAAAAGTTGAAAATAGAGCTACCCTATGACCCAGCAATCACACTACTGGGTATTTATCCTAAATATACAAATGTAGTGATCCAAAGGGGCACGTGCACCTGAATGTTTATAGCAGCAATGTCCACAATAGCCAAACTATGGAAAGAACCTAGATGTCCATCAACAGATGAGTGGATAAAGATGTAGTATGTATGTATGTGTGTATATATATATATATATATATATATATATATATATATATATGCAATGGAATACTCTGCTGCCATCAAAAGAAATGAAATCTTGCTATTTGCAATGACGTGGATGGAACTAGAGGGTATTATGCTGAGCAAAATAAGTCAATCATAGAAAGACAGTTATCGTGTGATCTCTCTGATATGAGGAACTTAAGAGGCAGGGTGTGGGGTTGTGGGGGGTAGGGAAGGGAAAAATGAAACAAGATGTGATTGGGAGGGAGACAAACCATAAGAGACTCTTAATCTTACAAAGCAAACTGAGGGTTGCTGGTGGGAGAGGGGGTAGGGATAGGTTGGTTGTGTTATGGACATTGGGGAGGGCATGTGATATGGTGAGTGCTGTGAAGTGTGTAAGCCTGATGATTCACCAACCTGAACCCCTGAGGCAAATAATACATTATATGTTAAGAAAAGTAATTAAAAAAAAAAAAAAGACTCTTTCCCTCTCCCTCCACCCCTCCCCCATTCTCTATAATAAACAAAAAAATCTTAAAAAAAAAAAAAACACAACTCCTGCCAGCACATAGGAATTATAGAGCTTTTTTTGTGGGATCTTGGAAGTTTAATATTTTATTAGGGAGCTATTGCTATTGAGGGCATGGTAAAACATCACTTCTCCCCCAAGGATAATTAGATGTATTAATAACAATTTTAAGAGCAGGGGTAATTCATTGGAAAAAATACCTACTATACCACTGTGATATTTTCATGCAGGGTTAAAAATGATGGCCTCAACATATATTTAGTGATTTGGAAATTTAAATATTTACTGTGTTGCCAAGATTCCTCTGAGATGAAGCCCCAGGAAATGACAAGAAGGGGATAAAATAGATCTGTTGTATTTCCTTTAAAGAGTTAGTCTCAGGGAAGCATGTAAGAGAATTCCCCAAAGCATACTGGTTATTATAGGGGATAAATAATTGTATATGATATACCAGAGCTTTTTTCATTTCATCTCCAGAGTTCCATATGTCCCCCCATCATGTGGCCTTTAGAACATGACACAGAGTCACCTGCTCTCAGAGCCCAGATGCTCAGAGGATATAGTACGTATACCTAATGGACCCAGGTTTTAGGTAAATCACAGCCCAGGAACATTCTCTGCAGCTCTGGTGATTCCAGGGTGCCACGATAACATCTACATTTGATAAAAATTCACACACAAACTTTCAAAGCCTCCAAATTAGGAAATAAAACCAGGACTTTGCAGGGGTCAAAGTAAGATTGGCCTACCTCCTCTTTTTGTCAATGGTGGTATATGGAAATCAAATAATTGTCCAGACAGGCTTAAAGTGTGGCATGCATTATATATACAAATAGTATATAACTTTCATGAATCCACAAACAAATACCCTAGATTAAAATGTAATTGTCCTGTTCAAAAGATCATTTTATAACTGATATATGTTTTCTTCCAAGTTTTTAAGTCCAGTTAGTTAATATAGTGTGTAGTATTAGTTTCATATATAGAATTTAGTAAGTCATCACTTACATACAACACCCAGTGCTCATCACGAGTGCCTTGTTTTATCTCAGAAGTATTATAACTGCAATGTGACTTTTTAAAAATTACTAAGGTATGAAAAGAATGAATTATAGTTAACAATAATGCTGGGAGCTCTAAAGCTAAAACAAATAAAAATAAAAAACATAAATTCAAATGCCTCAGCCACAGGACCATTAAATAATATAATAACACATTCTCATAGATTTAAGATTTATATGCGAAATGAAGTACTAACTAAATGCAAGGTATGCAATTAATGAGAATAATGATATAATAGTCAAATCATAATTATTCAGGGACATTTTAACAATAGTTGTTGAATACAACTACTATTCATAGCTATTTTATTTTCAGAAAAAATACAAAATTCTTGGAAATTATTTAAACTCCTTCGAGATTAGACAGTAATTCCTTGAAATATGGCAAAATTCAGTCTCAGATCAGTATATAACTATATTAGCTCATGCAGCCAGTTTCATACTTGGGGGAAAAGATGTCCATGAAAATAATAGAATGTTTTGATTGTGATGTATGAAAGGGAGGCATTTAGGTCTTGGATCATGATGATAACCTTATGTGGTCAAATGGAGTAGAGGAAGGCAGTGCCATTAGAATAAGAGGGAAAGAATCACTAAGTAAAACTGGATATCATGAGTGGCAGAGGCTGCTTGAAGCCCACCAAAACCCACTGTTTTATTTAACCTGGATACAAAGCTAAACTGAATTTCCCAGACTAGGGAAATTCATTAGGTGTTACCATATGACTGAGTTCTAGAGAATGACCCTGATCAGAAACTCTAGGCTTCACTTTTAGATCTAATACAAATCTTCCCAAGATAACCTCCATGTTATTTCCCCATCTACTGGCCAGCTGTATATGAAAATTGGACCCCAAAGGATAAGGAAGTTGCATAACAGACGGTTCTGGGTTCCTGAATCATCATAGCAGGACAGCTGTCAGCTGACCAGAAATACACATTGTGGGCTATCACCTGAACAAAAAAATATTTTTCTATCGTTCTTGTATCATTTTCCAATTTGAGGTCCTTTTGACCTCAATTACCCAATGAGTCTGTTTCTGTGCTTGATATTTCAGATCCCCTAGCACACTGGCAAGAAAGTAGATAGAGGTTTCTCAGAAAAAAAGGATGCCTACTGAACATCTGGTGCACATTTAACTAAATACCTTCATGCTTAATACATTTTGTGTAATGGTTTGACCAATTTTGTCTTGATCATGATTTGGATTTATTCATGTCCTTCCACCCTGCCTCACTCCCTCCATAACTAAAAGCATCCTCTCTATTGATGTATTCATTTCCTAGGGCTGATGTAACAAAGTGCCACAATGGTAGCTTATAACAACAGAAATTTCTTATCTCATAGTTCTGGAGGCCAGAAGTTCAAAATCAAGGTATTGGCAGGGTCATGCCACTTCTGAAAACTGTAAGGAAATCCTTCCTTGCCTCTTCGTAGTTTTTGGTGTTTTACTGGCAACCTTGGAAATCTCTTGACTCACAGATTTGTAAATCTGATCTCTGTCTTCATCATCATAATGTGTTGTTCTTGGCCTTCTGTCTTCACTTGGCCATCTTCTTACAAGGATACTGATCATATTAAATGAGGGCTCTGAGCTCCAGTAGAAGATCATATTAACTCACTACATTTACAATGACCCTTTAACCAAATAAGGTTACATTCTAAGGTACTGCAGACTAGACTTCACACACATCTGCTTTTGGGGGGAGCAAATTCACTGAGAACAATCAGTATTTTTTTTTTTTAAGATTTTATTTATTTATTTGTCAGGGACAGAGGGAGAGAGAGTGAGCGAGCACAGGCAGACAGAGAGGCAGGCAGAGGCAGAGGGAGAAGCAGGTTCCCTGCCCAGCAAGGAGCCCGATGTGGGACTCGATCCCAGGACGCTGGGATCATGACCTGAGCTGAAGGCAGCCGCTTAACCAACTGAGCCACCCAGGCATCCCGAACAATCAGTATTTTTAAGAATTACTTAAATAGAGGCTCCTGGGTGTCTCAGTCATTAAACGTCTGCTTTCAGCTTAGTTCATGATCCCAGGATCCTGGGATCAAGCCCCACATTAGGCTCCCTGCTCCGCGGGGAGCCTGCTTCTCCCTCTCCCATTCCCCCTGCTTGTGCTGTCTCTTTCACTGTGCTCTCTCTGTCAAATAAATAAATAAAATCTTCAAAAAAAGAATTACTTAAATATATTCCATCTCTGTCACAATATACCACTGGCTCTTCCCTTTCCCTACTTAATTCATTCTCATAGTTTAAAGCCCAATTCCAGATCCCCCTCCTTCAGGAATCCTTCTCTAATCCTCTGATGTATGGTCTCCCCCTTTCTATGAAATCCTGGATCACTGAGAATTCAAGCATTAAATCTTTAGCACCCCTTCCTAGGGTTGCTATTCATATCATGTCAGAATTAAAATAAAGAGGCAGAACCACCAGAAGCATCTATACCAACCAGAATCTACTGTCATCATTCTACATTAATTAGCCTGCAGACAAAGTTTGGGCAAAAGAGCTTAAATGCTTGAAGAAAACAGAGTAAGCTTTCTTAGAAGCATTGAAAGGCTGTGATAACAGAGCAAAGGGGAAAAACTAATTTAACCAGAAACAATGGCCTCCTAGGGAGAAACTGCCTAATCAGAAAGATTAGGATAAGAAATATATAATAAGATTATATATATATATATATATAATATATATAATATATATAATATATATAAGATTATTATATTAAAAATAATAAGAAAAAGGATACTTGGGGAAATGAAGCTCTACACTAATGGAAGACACTGAATCTAGGGTTCCTGAACCCAAAGATGATATCTAGACCATTGACACATATCTTCTCAGTAGGAGAGACAAGTATTTGTGAATATACGAACCACCAGGCCTGCACATACTAGGGAGTGAATGCTTTCATAAGCATTGATTTTGCTCATACAAGCAGACATTACATATGATAAACAAAAGTATACACAATGTCCATTGTAATTAAATTGCATTTTGAAAAGTCTCTCAAAGTCCTAAAAATATATAAAACTCTGGAAAAAAAAAAGACTAAATGTGTCTAACCCTTGTAATAATAGCATGTAACCTTGCTGAAGCTCACTCTTAAGCATTTGATATTCCTTATCAGTATAAATTCCATTTACATAGTTAATAAGGAATTTCTGAGCCTAAGTTAGGACCAAAGGGAAAAATTAAAATTACAGGTTAAAAAGGTTATTTTCCCCTATGTTTTCAAGGCAGCTAATCCCCAAACTTGACCCATCAAGGAACCATGGCTTCCAATATCTATGCTCTTGTGTAATTTCCTTTGCTTAAAATTTGGCCAGCCCTATAACTTTCATTTGACCAATTATACAGGGCAATAGAGGCACCGTGTGACTTCCAAGACTGGGTCATAAGACTTTTCATCTGGTGTCTTGGTTTTTTTAAAACACTTTCCTATAGTCTCTAAGTTAAAAATATAAATACCTTGAGACCACCATCCTCTGAGGAAGCTCACACTAGTCACATAAAGATGTCACATGGAAAAAGAGATGACCAACTAGCCAAAATTTGCTCCACCTTTTCCAACTGAGATGCCAGACATGTGAGTGAAGAAGCTGTATTGGTCTTCATACCAGCAAAATTTTCAGATAACTCTATTTGCATCTGCTACATTCTCTATCACAATTCTGAATTGCCTTGCTGATCCTAGATACCCCATGGTTGATAAATTATGTAACATCTTCCTAAGGTTCTTATTCCCTAAAGTGGAAATAATGATAGCACCTACTCTTATATTATTTGAATATAATTGTTAATAATAAATACCACCTTTAAAAAGAAAAGAAACAACAACAACAAAAAGAGTGAAACCAAAGATATAAAAGACTTTTATCACTTCTTTACTGAAAAGTCCTAAGACAAATTAGAATAAATCCCTTCTGTGGTTAAATATGTTTGCAAAAGGAGCTACTTATTTTTTCTCTGAATGTCATTGAAAATATCACAAAGGAGAAAATGTAAATTTGAAAAACAAACAAGGAACAGCTTCCTTCTAGGAGACTGTGCCCCAGATACCATCAGTGGAGTGACAGTCTTTTTTTGGTAAATTTCCTGTGTGTGTGCACATGTACATATGAGTACTTGTATGCATGTATTTACAGAAAACTAATTTTCCCAGAAAGAGGAAAATACAGAGGATTCTGGAGAGTTTGAAGTTGAATCCTTCTGTCTCTGGAAGGCAAAGACAATAATGCAAGGTCATGTAGGGAGAGCTATGGTGGTAGCAACAGAGAATAATGAAAGTTAACAACTAATATAAGGCAGTATGACAGCATATTTACTCACATCTGTAAGCAGGAACACTTCAGCCCTAGCCTGGGTCTTCTGTTATCACTAACCACATTAGAAGTAGGCAGTTAGCTCTAAAGGTAGCTCCTCTTACTATTTTGTGACTAGACTATAGTGTAATGGGAAAACCACTTAATTTTAAAGACAGCTCTTCTCACTTTTGGGGACTAGAGTATACCATACAGAATTACCACACTTTGTTGCCAAGTTTGTGCTTCCTGTAAGCTTAAAATAATGGGACACTCTTCACTTACCCATAGTAGGATAACACAGCAGCCACACGCTACAGAATACATAAGGCAATTGTACAATTCATTATGTTTATCAGGATAGTTTTGAAAATAAAATAGGATGTTGTTAATACTTTATCCAGAAGAAGAATTCCAGAAAACTAGGACTATTCACAGCAAAAGGGTCTTAAGGCTACTTAAGGATAAGACATGGGGCTGAATGAATGAACGTACAGGAAAAAGCAGGTATGTCCTTTCCATTAGTTAAACATCCGTGTTTAACCGGATTATCCGTATTATATTATCCGTATAATAAGGATAATAAAAGCACAACACTCAATATTACTCAATACCATGGGACAGAACTATCTGGCAAGAGTCTTCTAGCAATCTATATAGAAAAGTATTACATTCACATGATAAAGGAAACTGAAGTGAAGCAAAATATTCTTTTTCCACAAGAGAGATAGATGAACTCCAATTTACAAAATCTTTAGGTATCTACAGTATAGTGTACTCTAATATGATATGATACTAGTCTACTATCAAAACAACTCCTCTGGGGCTCCTGGGTGGCTCACTGGGTTTAGCCTCTGCCTTTGGCTCAGGTCATGATCCCAGGGTCCTGGGATCGAGCCCCACATCAGGCTTTCTGCTCAGCAGTGAGCCTGCTCCCTTCCTCTCTCTTTGCCTGCCTCTCTGCCTACTTGTGATCTCTGTCTGACAAATAAATAATAAATAAAATCTTTAAAAACAACAACAACAAACAAACAAACAAACAAAAAACAACTCCTCTGACATTGCAGGCAGGTACAAACTGAACCAAGAGTACTGAGTAGGGATGCCTTGACTCTTCTCTTCTGCAGGAGAGCTGGATACTAGGAATGGTCCATCATTCTACTAACAGCCTAGTCACTGTGAATATCCCAGAGTACTACTATCTAGGCCCTACTGGAGACACATACTATGCTTCAGGAAAACAATCGACTCTGCATGATAGTAAAGAACAAGAATTAGACAAATTCTCCTAGACCTTGGCGATCTTAAATGGGCCCAAGTATGCATGGATGAACATGCTCCTCAGTTCTCTTCCCTTATAACTTTTATGATAAGCTGTGAATTGAAGACCAAACACATGTCCAATTCAAGTCTCTGCTTAATATAGCCTGCTTATTAGAATTTTTCTATATTTAATGTTTTACTATATATTAACATGGTTTAAACATTAGAAAAATATGTCCATGCAAATTTTAAAACTATACAGGAAAAATACAATTCAGTATTTCCCTTGTCATTTACATAACTTTACACCTACTCATTCATTTAGATAACCACTCTTTTTTTAACCATCTTAGGTTTTTTTTTTCTATTTTCTATACAAATGTATCCGAATATGAATAATATTATATCTGAAACTAAGATTACATATAATGTATTTATTCTGTTTATTTTTCTGCAGATATATATTTTATGGTGTTTTATTATGTTCATGGGAAGTATCTTTTTTTTTTTTATTTTACAGATGTTTGCCACTCTACAAATAGATTTTCCATGATTTATTTAGCTGGTCATCTCCTAATGGATACCTGCTTTAATTCAGTGGCTGTTATAAGTAATGCTGCCATGACAATCTTTTTATATATATGTATGTCATTTCACACAGTGCAAGTAAATCTAGAATATGAATTTCCAGGAACAAATTGCTATGACAAACTTAGTTGTAGTTCTAAGTTTGAAAAGCAAATTACTGGAAATTTGAAATAAGGAATTAATTTTTCAAAAAGGTATCCATGGCAGGTTGATCTGGGCTGAACTTACTAAGTAGCATTTCTCTCTTAATTCCAAGGGAAATGAAATGATGCCTTCTTTTCAATGTCTTTCCCCAAACTCAGATATGGAAGTTATTTTTTCTTATCAATTAGGATATCCTGGTACTAGATTAAGTGCAGTTCTGGGTATATTAATACCCAGAACTGCACTTCTCTCTCCTCAGACATCTTTGAGGCATCTCTACTGGCCATAGTTTGAAATTTAGGTTATTTACTAATGACTCACATAGCTCTTTTCATGGCTCCTCTGCACAAATCCATACTTGTGTACTGGTCTACATCAAGGCTTGTGCTCTTCTGTCAGTGGTCCTCTTCTCATACAATTTACCTCAAATATTGCTTTCAAAATCTAAGTCACTAAAATTGTACATATCTTTCAAGGTCCTACCTACTCAAATGCCTCCTCTTCTATGAACTGTTCTCAGATCTCTTTTTACATCTAATTTTCAACTCTTACAGAGAACCTCATGCCCTCCCCTCATTGTGTCCTCACTCCTGTTGCATGGTTTGGCACCTCCATGTTCTCTCTCCCTGAAGACCACAAGGTTTTCTAAAGCAGAAGCCATGTCTTATCTTTCTGTCTCCTTCCATCAAACTAGCAGAAAACCTTACACATGCTCAGTACTTATAAATGTTTGTGGTAATTCTTGTCAATTCCCTAAAGCTCTTAGCTGTGATTTTCTTGCTTTTTGCTCTGAGGAACTGTGACAGCAGGTCTTTTCATGGTAATTTCCTGAGACTACTTCTTGATTTCTGAATGGCTCTTGCTCCCTACAGCTCTTTCAAAAACTCTTAGTCTCCTCCAAATCTGGACAGCTACATACATTCTGTTTTCTTCTTTTTTAAAAACTCCTCACAGGCGAGCGTACTGAGATTTCCGTAATGGGTATCGTGCTGTCCAGTTTAGAAATGCAGCTAAGGAGGACTGTTCCAAATGTCAGAAAACTCAAATCACTGGTTTAAGCAAAAAACTCAAATCACTGGTTTAAGCAAAAAGAAAAGGAAAAAAAAAAGAAAGAAATGCAATGACTTCTCTACAAAATCATTTCTGGATAAGAATTCCAGCTCTAAACATGATCCACAGGCTCAAGGAATATCATCCGATTCCCCTATGTGTTATTTCTCCTGCCTCTGTTTTCCTGTGTGTTGGCTTCACATAGGTGGGTCTCTCTACATGACAGCTCTGGCAGCTTAAGCCTTAGGACATTTTCTTTGAGTTCAGCAGAAACGGAAAGAGAAGTCTTCTTTTTCATAGTATGTCTAGAATGTGCCAATTTGGATCAAGGATTATTCCTGAACAGTTGAGATTATTCCTGAGCCAAAACACAATGACAGACAAGTAAAGAGATAATTTCCAAAGAGAAAATCAAGCTGCTTTCACCAGAAATGGGGATGAATATTCTGTAGCTCCAAACTAGAAATCGCTGCAAATCATAAATTTATTTTTTTGGAGAATTGAGTCTATAGCTTTCATTAGATTTTCATTGTGATTTAATTTCTTTAAAATGGTTAAGACCAGATATAAACCAATGGTTCTGTAAAAACTCTGAAGACAGATGTAAACAACGGAATTGTGGAAATTTAAATAAAATGTCTCAGATTATCATTTGTCACAACTCATTAAGGGATTTCAATGTATGAATCTATTAAAATTTGAATATTACATCTGTAGTAAGACAGAGTCTACTACACATCTCAAGAATTCTTTATAATTAACATTTTCACATGTCAATTCACAGAAACTCCAGGAGGATGGAGATAATGTCTTTCCTATTCAAGTATTTGGTAATTTTTTTTTTTTTTTGGTGGCATGGTGTTTTAAAGAATATTTCAAAAATGGGTTAAATATATAAGACATGATATAATAGGGCTAAAAACAAAAAACAAAATCAGAATTTTATTGGTTTTTATTCCCTGGGCTTTAATTAATGGAAAAGCAAACCATTTACTCAACAGTTTCTTAGAAGATCTAGATTATAATCCCAGCTTTCCTGTTAACTAATAGTATAATTTCTAGTAATTATTAATTTTGCTGAACCCCAATTTTTTTTGTAAAATATGGACTATGATGGAGAATACCTAACTTTACAGAATTAAAAACACTTTGCAGAATTAAAATTGGTGATCTAGATATATGGTTCAAGTATATCACTTGAAATACAATTTTATAGATCAAAATTTGAATATAAAATGATTACTTTAAAGGTTTAGAACATGCACAAGGAGTCTGACCCTTGAGACTATCCATTTTATTCTTTCCCCCTTTTAGTTCTCTTTCCCCCTTCATGCATTCATTGTTACTGGCACTTGTTTTCTATATTTCAACCCTGAGGGTTTTAAAATTTAGTTAGTTCCCTCTATATCCCTGCCTTGAATTAGTCTCCCTACTTTGGTTCAATAGTATTCGTCTTTTGGTATTATTCAATATCTAGCTATCAGTCAAGTACCATTAATTTACTGCAAAGTGTGGCTATAAGATTTTCTTTACTGATCTTAAATGCACAGCCCATGACACATGATATAAATTATAGGAAACTATGTGCTGTGTATCTTTATCTAAAGAAGAGAGCTTGGGGAAAATAGGAGAGCAAAACAGGCATTGGAGAGGAATATTCCTCCACTGACCTCTCCTTCCTTGTTTCTTTATTCCTCCATGAATGATTGATCTGGTTGTACTTACTTTCCCAGAAGACTTCCTTGCTTCCAACCATTCATCATTCTTATCCTTACCAAATTGACTTTTATGAAGTATAATGCCTAAAAATCAGTCTTTCTTTCATATCTAACTTTATCTATCTCTGTCCTTTTAAATTTGCAAAATCTGCAGCTCTCACCAGCTTGTTGATTGGTTTAAGGTCATTAATAAAACAATAATAAAATAAAAAGTCCTCAGGCATAAACACAATAAAAGAAAATAGATGACTGTTGCAACTCATTTAAAATATATTATTCCAGTATTCTGATTTTTAAACTTACCTTAAGGAAAAGGTGATAACTTGAGTATAATTTTATTTTTAAATGTTTTTCCCTTATATTTTAAAATTACCTTTATATTTCAGATACTCCAATATTTTTCTCACATCCTTCTCAGATTTGAATTCAGGGTTTACTTGAATATTGTCCAATTACTTTTATGAACATCCACCACTGATGTAAAGTAAATGACATAATTTATTGACTACACAAAACACAGTACTGGAAAACCTGCTTCTGTGCTAAAATATTAGTTACATATGCAAAAATTATTTATTTACTTCATATAATATCTTAGATGTACAACAAAAGAATTAAGAGGTTTCTAACCTTATCAACCTGGCTTCAAGTCTCACAGCTACCATTTTATAATGGTAAAAGCCTTTTTACCTTTGGACAAGGCTGTTTCCTCATCTCTATAAATGAAAGTACTATCTATAACTAGTGTTCTATTAAAAATATGAGACAGGACTTCCAGTATATTTAGTCATGAAAAGAAGGTATACCAAGTTCTCAGTAAATAACAGTGTGTAAAATTTTGTCCTTATTTTACTCTTTGTATATGCCTTTTGTCTTTCTATGCAAAGGAAATTTCTATTGTTTTCCATGGCAACTAAACCAAAGGCATAGAGAAGCCTACATTTTTTCCATATAAGATAGAGTAACAAGCTGGTAACCTGGTCTTTTTCAGAGTAAGCCCCTTCTAATATGCAGTCTAAAACAGCTTCTCTTTATCAACTTTGGGTATCTGCCAGAGCTCATGGTGAAAGTTTTACATAAACCCTTACCCAGACCATTATGGAGTAACAAGTACTGGGTATATCCTTGACCTATAACTATCAGGGAAAAAAAAAAAAGGGCATATCAATTGGAAATAAAATATTAAAACTTATTTTCTTATGGCATAATTATGTGCAAAGATCTGATTGAATCTACATGAAAACTAATAAAATTAGAGTTTGGGATAAATTGTGTCTCCACCCAAATTTGTATGTTGAAGTCCTATCCCTAAGATCTCAACTTTGACTATATTTGAAAATAGGGAATTCAAGAGGTGGTGTAATTAAAAGGATGAGCCCTCAGAATGGACCCTAATCCAATCTGACTGGTGTTTTTATTAGAGAAAATGTTGATGCACAGGTGGGCACTAGAGATTTGAGACCACAGAGAGAATGTAACTATGTACAAGCCTAGGAGAGAGACAAAAGAAGCACCTTGGTCTTGGAGTTCTAACCTTCAGAACTCTGACAAAATAAATTTCTTTAAGTTACTTAGTCTCTGATTTTCTGTTGTGACACTCTTACCTACTTATGAATTGAATTTAAGAAGGTTTTAGCCTAAAAGATCAATATACAAAAGTAAGTTATATTCTATATATAAGCAAGGAACAATCAGAAAATGAAATTTAAAATAATGCCATAGACAGTTATCTTCAACAATATGATAAATTTTTAGATAAATCTGACAAAATATGTGAAAAACTTCTAAACAAATCTGTAAAGCATTGTTGAAAGGAAGTAAAGAAGATGTATGTAAACAGAGAAATATACCTTGTAAGTGGGTTAGAAGACTTAATATTGTTAGGATGTCCTCTTCCCAAATTTATCTACATAGTAAATGCAATTCTAGTCAGAATTTTGTTCAGCATTTTTCCTAGAAATAGACAAGCTGATTCAAAAATTCATATGGAAAACCAGAGGACTTAGTACAGGCAAAATACTTGTTAAAACAATAAGATTCCAAGGCAAGCTTATTTTGTTTTTAAGGGTTGTTGTAAAGTTACAGAAACCAAGAGAATAAAGTACTGGTGTCAATATATGGAAGTAGATCCATGGAAAAGAATAGGGTGTCCTGAAGTTGATCCACACATATATGCGTAACTGATTTTTTTTTTTTTAAAGGTACAAAAGCAATTCAGTAAGAGGGGGGGAAAAAAAGCATAGTCTTTTCAAAAAAATGATAATAAAATGACTGGATATCTAAATGCCAAGATGTGAATATCTGTGGGGATGCACATGGCCTGGATAGATAAAATCTGACTTACCTATGCCTCCCTGTATGAGGCTAATTGAAAAGCAAAGGAGGAGTGTCCAGAATGCTGGGCCTCCTTTGAGGTTTCTAGGCTGAAAGCAGCTAGATTCTTATTGCAGCTCAAGGTTCTCATCTATGGAGCAAATGTTTAAACTTTGAAGAAAACAGGCACCTGTGGTGGTCATGTACCTCATAAACTCTTGCGTTACACGCACGTCATGAGAGCGGATTTCCCCATCACACCCCACCCTACTTATGTGATTGTCCTGATTATTAAAGCTACACATTCCTTCTTATTTTGCTTTTACACTTGCTATAGTGATAAAAGCCACAATAAAAGCAGAGACAAAGCTTGGCTTTGGGCCTTTCACCCCTAGAATGTCTGGCCCCCAAGCCCTCTCCTTTCTCCTACTAAGGTGTCTTGAGTAATCTTTCCATTTGCCCTCTCAGGGTTTTATGGCCAAAGATGACAAATTTCAATCCATCCCTCACACCATATACAAAAATCATCTCAACATTGACTATAGTTTCAAAATTCTACAAGAATATATGAAATATTTGTGACCTTGGATTGGGCAAGTCTTTCTTACATCTGATATAAAAATTGTTATCTATAAGAGAAAAAAAATTGATAAATTGGTCCTTATCAAATTACTAGCTTCTATTTTTCAAAATACACTGTTAGGAAAACAAAAAAAAGTCAAGCTATTGACTTGAATAAAATATTTACAAAGCATATTCCTGATAAATGATTCATATCCAAAATATTTAAAGATATCTCAGGATGCCTGGGTGGCTCAGTCAGTTAAAGCATCTGACTCTTGATTTTGGCTCAGATGTGTGGGATAGAGCCCTGCGTTGGGCTCCATGCTCAGTGTGGAGTCTGCTTGTCTCTCTCTCTCTGCTCCTCCCCCTGCTCTTGCTCACTCTCTAATACATAAATAAAATCTTAAAAAAAGAATTCTCAAAAATAGATAATAAGCAAAAAACTCCATACGTAATTGGGTGAATATATTGAGGACATATTTCACTGTAGATGTTATATCCTGTGCAAATAGTCACATGAAAAGATACACATTATCATTACTCATCAGAGAAATTCAAATTGTAATTACACTATATCCCTCAACATGTTATAATGGTATTATGTAATGGTATAATCACATGATATAACACTTATTATAATGGTGGAAATTAAAAAAGACTAATTATAACAAATGTTGGCAAGGAATTACAGCAGCTGGAACCCTCACACCACTGTTGCATGAGACAAAATGGTATGATCATTTTAGAAAATCACTTGAATTTTTTTTAAACGTAAATATACTTTTAGAATATGGTCCAGGCATTCAGCCCCTCAGTATTTGCCCAATGAAAGCAAATGTCTATATAAAATCTTGTAAGGCATATTTATAGAAATTTTAATTATAATAATAAAAAACTGGAAATAATCCAAATAACTACTGTAAAAGAATAAAGAAAATCATGATATATTTTTACAGTGGAAAAAATTGGATACTAGTTAGCAACAAACAGGAAAGAACTATTGATACACCAACATAGATGAATCCCAAAATCATTATGTTGCATTTTAGACACCAGGAAAAAGGAGTACATACTTTATTACTCCATTTACATAGAAGTCTAGAAAATGCAAACTAATCTACAGTGAGAGGGATGGAGGGAGATATTTTATAGGGGAGTAAGAGGGAGATATTTTATAGGGGAACCAAAGGTTCCAGTATTATTGTCATGGTGTGTATATGTGTATGGGGGCGTGGGGAGGGGGCAAGGTGGTACTACACCAGCTGGATGTTGTATTATTTAACTCAGTTCAGACACTATCTGCCTGGAGATAGCATCATATCCCACAGGTTGTGGGGTCAATCCTATAAGACTGCCACTGTCGCCATGCCCCTCCCAATACTTCATTCAGATACCAACAGCAAATACAAGTTGTTAAATGTCTCCTGATCAACTGGCTAAAAATAAGAAGTTCCCAAAACATCCTGCTTGGGTTTGATTAATTTGGTAGAGTGGCTCACGGAACACAGGGAACCTGTTTAGTCACTAGATTATAACACAGGAACAGCCAGATGGAAGAGATGCATTGAGCAATATATAAGGCAAGGACACAGAGCAACCATGCTTTCTTTGAAAATGTCACTCTCCCCAAATTTCTATGTGTTTGCGAACCCAGCATCTGTACAATCCTGTCCTTTTTGGTTTTTATGGAGGGTACAATTACAAACATATATTTGAAACTAATGAATATTTACTATCTTGTTCACACTGATGATCTCTGGGTTTGTACATTTATCAAACTTATCCACTCGCACATCTTAAATATATATATTTTATTATATGTCATTTATATTTTAATAAAGCCAATAAAAATGAAAGTGAAATGAAGAACTTTTCAGAAATAGAAATGCTGAAAGAATTCATCAACAGAACTATACTACAAGAAGTATAGTACAATGAATCTAATCTATATAGGAAAAGATCCCATAGCATTTAGAATTCTCACTGGTAGTGATATTTTCTTTTCTTTTCCTTTTTTAAAGATTTTATTTATTTATTTATTTGACAGAGAGAGAGAGACAGTGAGAGAGGGAACATAAGCAGGGGGAGTGGTAGAGGGAGAAGCAGGCTCCCCGCTGGTCAAGGAGCCGGACTCAGGGCTTGATCCCAGAACCCTGCGATCATGACCTGAGCTGAAGGCAGACACTTAATGACTGAGCCACACAGGCACCCTAGTAGTGATATTTTCTTACATAGAAAAAAGGAGAATAAATGTCTCCAAAAGTAGAGTTTTATAGACACCATCAACCAACTTATTCCAAAACAGCTTAAAGATAAAGTCTTGAGAATCAAAGGGAAATCCAGCATTTTTTATTTATTTAATGACTGTAGGTAGGCTAATTGAGAAATGAGTGAGGATGTAATTAGTCTAGCCCTATACCAGGTAGGAAGAAGCCTTGCCTGAATGTGTTGAAAATGATAGACTGACCCTTATAATAGATAGCATTTCACAGAAGTCTAAACATATGGCAAATAGAAGAGTTCTAGGCATGTTCCTATATTCATGGAGATCTACCTAGAAGTGCCATCAGGATCCCAGGAAAAAGGACCTTCTCCATTGTAGATGCACAGAATCACTATTGCTCTGGTTAAACAGTCCGTTTATAACAGGAAACTAGACAGTGGTGGATGATGTAGGGAGAAAATTGGTCTTTGCAGGAAAAGTCATTAGCAGGGTCAGGGCAGATAGACTGTTGTGGATCTTGCAAAGTAGGACAGAATTCAGAAACTAGTCTGGGAAATTAGGTGAGTAGAAGAAGCCAGCACAGAAATATTCAATATTATGGACAAAATGGAGAGGGAGATTGAAAAGGTTGTCATATTATGAGTTCTTTTATATCCAGACCACACATAAGACACAATCAGTTCAAGAGTCATTAAGGACCCATGAACAGGTGTACTAAAACTGCTAACTAAATTCTAGCTGCTTAGAAATGGCTCAGAAATGAGTTAGGGCTAAGCAGAAGGCAGAATGCTTCACTCATGTCAATTGAAAGGGTCCAATTCAATGTTCTTTTTGACCAAATAGATTAAGTCAGTGGAGCTAACCTCAGTCCATCCTCAGTACCTCCTACATGTCAGACACATGATTCTATGATTTAATTCCCCAACAAATTCTAAGCTATAGACACCATTATAATCTACATTGAATGAGAAATCTGAAGAGAGAGAGGTAGTTAGAGAAGTAGACTATTCAAGGTCACAAAACTAAGACAATAATTCTAGAGCTGCATATTTAATCACTATGTTATGGTAACCTGTCAATCTGTTGGAACACCTTTGGTGGCAGAGAAACATATCAACTCACCAACCTTAAGGCACAGCCATTCCTCAAACTACACATTATTTAAAACCATGATGTCTTTTCCCCTCAAATCCAAGAGAGAAAGGGAGAGCGAGAGAATGGGAGAATGAGTGAGTACTCAAGGTTTGATAAATATGAAATACTGTCATTTCCTTTGTATATAGACAATTTCATTGATGTACTAGACATGTTTCCTTAGGTACTGAAATTCAATAAAGACCAAAGGAAAAAACAAAACTTTTGTCTTCAGCACATGAGATTATTTTCTCCTCATCTTTTAATAGAAAGAAGTCATAACATGGGTAAGAAAGTGGAAAAGTGAAAAAAAGGTGAAGAATATTATCATTTTGAAATCAACAGTGATTTATCAAATTATACTAAATTGAATTTATTTTGTCTACTTTGAAATGCACCACCAACGTCTTAACTATTGAAATCAGTGTAATGGTGCGGTGATATTGTGATGAGCTGTACATTTTATCCAAAATAAGATTTCCAGGTACAAAATTTTTGTTTAATTTTATTATGGATTTTTTTATTATATTTCAAGCAAATCAGAGCTTGATAAATTATTTAGTGAAAACTAGATATGAATCCAGCACCCTCTGGATGCAAAACAAATTTGATTCAAGTAAATGTATTTTTGACAAATGACTTGTGCTTGCATGATTTATCAATGTAATGTAGAATGCCCCTAAAGCAGCATGGCATCAGGCTTGTTTTGCATTTGGTCCTTCCATGGTAGTCTGAGAAAAGAGTGGCAGAAAATATAGTTCATTTCCATGGAGAAGATAAGAAAAAGTATTTGTGTTAAATTGACAGTGTGTCTCAAACAACAGAGAATAAAGCAAAAGCGATAAAGAAACAGTTTCCTTAAATCTACCATCATGGAAATTATCTTTGCTAAAAAAAGATACATCATTAGAGCTAACTGAGCTTATTAAGCCATGACACAGAGTACTTCCTTGCTTGATAGACTTTAAAAGGCCACAGTCAGGTTAGAGTTAGAAGACACAAGCATAGCATTAATGAGGGTACAAAAGGTCCTCTTCTGGGGTTTGGAATCACACACACTCCTACCTACGAAAAGTTAGTGGCTATTTACTGAGCAACACAATCAAGAGATACTTAGAATCACCAGGAAGGGATAATAGGCTAGATTTAGGGAGAAAAGCGTTCAGAAGTATCGAGGGTGTTTCAAAATCTGTTCAACATAGTGAAGATTTAAAACACCAGATTCAAAATGCTAAAACACACCAGTTTGGGGGGAATTTTGACTAAGATTATAGTTCTGGACTTGTTGCAGTTGAGGTGGGTTTTTAACATTCAGTTACATATGTTAAGTAGAAAGTAGAATGTACTAACCAGTTCATAAAAGTGGTAAACTGAGCACAGAATCCAAAGAGTTCCTTGAACTTAAACTCACTTGAGATTATACACACACACATACATTCATACATACATATATGTAGGTATGTATATGCATTTTTCAATGTATGGGTTCCATATACGTATACATATATGTACATGTATATGTATATATCCATACACTGATGGAGATATATATATATATATATGTATATGTACATTTATTCCATATATACATATATGGAATAAACCCATACACCAATGGCCAACTGATATTTTATATATATATATATATAAATATATGTATTTATATATATATAATATAGATAATAAATTAGGATTATATATCAAACATATGTATATATCAAGTATATCATATGTATACCTATGTCTATCCTTAAGCTACTATCACTATCATAGTACTTCAGATTTCTTGTCTCAGTTTTGGTAGCTTGTACCCCTCCAGGAATTTGTCAATTTCATCTGATTAATAAAATGACACATAGCTAATTTCATGGCATAAAATTACAATATTCCCTTATAATAATTATGGTAAATTCAGTAGTTATGCATCCTTTTTTCATTCCTGATTTTAACAAATGAAACCCTCTTTTTCTCTTTTTCAGCACAGTTAATTATTTGTCAATTTTGTCAACCTTTTCAAAAAACCAGCTTCTTTTTCTCTATTGTCTTCTATTCTTTATTCTATATTTCACAATTATTATTTCCTATTTATGTTTGTTTTAGGTTTACTTTTTCCTTTTTCTAGTATGTTAAGATTGGAGTTTAGCTTACTATTTTTATATATATATATTTTTTAAGACAGGCATTTATGGCTTTAAATTTTCCTCTAAGCCCAAGTTTCACCGAATATTCTAAGTTTTAATTCACTGTGTTTCTTTTTCATTTATACCAAAATATTTTCTAAATTCTTTTGTGATTTCCTATTTAAACAACTGATTATTTACAAGTATTAGTTTTAATTTCCACATATTTGTGAGATATCTAAATTTGTTTCCTTTTACTGTTCTAGAATTTATTGAGGCTTATTTTATGGCCTAACATATCGTCCATTCTGGAGAATATTTCATGTGCACTTAAGAGGAATATATTGTCTATTGTCACTGAGTAGAGTGTTTTATAGGTATCTGTAAGGTTAATTTGCTTTGTAGAGTTAAGTGTACTGTTCCCTTGCTAATCTTCCATTTAGTTCTAAAAAATACCTTCCAAACTTTGTTTTTACCTTAAAAGAATTTCTGCTAGCCTGATATTTCTGATTTGCCTGCTATCATTTTTAGCTGCCGATGACTATGCCATTTGATTTTATTGTGAAGAGAGATGACAATGGTATTATAATAATGACAAATAGTATTAATATCAGTTACTTTTTAAGTGTACATTACAATATGCCAGTCTTTAAGAGCTTTCTTAAGGCAATGAAGAAGCCAAGGGAACATTGCAACTCTAAAACTTAGACCTTTCATAGCCCCTGATTCCTATAAGTAACTGCAAATATATATAGATAAATAGATATCTTAAAGGCCCTACAGAAGAGTTGGAGAAGTAATTATTGGAAATTAATTTTTTCTATGGTAATCACTTCTACACTAGAAATTAGGGAGGGTACAGAATTAGTACATATATGGTATTACATAATGTCAGCCCAATATCAATAAAACAACACATTTTAGGCACATGAGATGGCTCTTTAGTTTATTTTTCCAAGAAAATAGACCTAATGCTTTTTAGATGTAATATAGGAGAGAACACATTGTAGTTTTCAGTGATGATGGCCTAGAGATTGAAAGAAAAAATAAATTAGTGGAGCTTAAAATTTCACATAGTCTTTCTGGCAAAATATATTATCTCTAATTTCAACTTCTAAAATGCCTCAAATGATCCAAAATAGATTTACAAAAGAAGTGGCATTTTTTGCCTTGAAATTTTTAGTGTGTTTTTTTGTTGTTGTTGCTGTTGTCTGTTTGTTTTTGCATAGCTGAGAAAATTGGACAGCTATGTAGAGAAGAATGAAATTCAACCATTCTCTTACACCATACACAAAGGTAAACTCAAAGTGGATAAAAGGCCTCAACATGAGACAGGAATCTATCAAAATCCTAGAGGAGAACATAGGCAGTAACTTCTTTGACATCAGCCATAGCAACTTCTTTCAAGATATGTCTTCAAAGCAAAGGAAACAAAAGTAAAAATGAACTTTTGGGACTTTATCAAAATAAAAAGCTTCTACACAGCAAAGGAAATAGTCAACAAAACAAAGAGACAAGCCATGGAATGGAAGAAGATATTCTCAAATGACACTACACAGGGCTGATATCCAAGATCTGTAAAGAAGTCCTCAAACTCAACACACACAAAACAGATAATCATGTCAAAAAATGGGCAGAAGACATGAACAGACACTTGTCCAAAGAAGACATACAAATGGCTAACAGACACGTGAAAAAATGTTCATCATCATTAGCCATCAGGGAGATTCAAATCAAAACCACATTGAGATACCACCTTACACCAGTTAGAATGGCCAAAATTAACAAGACAGTAAACAACAAGTGTTGGAGAGGATGTGGAGACAGGGAAACCCTCTTATACTGTTGGTGGGAATACAAGTTGGGTGCAGTCCCTTTGGAAAACAGTGTGGAGATTCCTCAAGAAATTAAAAATAGGGCTTCCCTATGACCCTGCAATTACACTACTGGGTATTTACCCCAAAGATACAGATGTAGTGAAAAGAAGGGCCACTTGTACCCCAATGTTTGTAGCAGCAATGGCCACAGTTGCCAAACTGTGGAAAGAATCAAGATGCTCTTCAACAGATGAATGGATAAAGAAAATATGGTCCATATATAAACGGAGTATTATGCCTCTATCAGAAAGGATGAATACCCAACTTTTGTATCAACATGGACGGGACTGGAGAAGATTATGCTGAGTGAAATAAGTCAAGCAGAGAGAGTCAAGTATCATATGGTTTCACTTACTTGTGGAGCATAAGGACTAACATGGAGGACATTGGGAGAGGTAGATGAGAAGTGAGTTGGGAGAAATCAGAGGGAGGGACAAACCATGAGAGACTGTGGACTCTGAGAAACAGAGTTTTGGAGGGGAGGGAGGTGGGGGGTTGGGTGAGCCTGGTGGTGGGTATTATGGAGGGCACATATTGCATGGAGCACTGAGTGTGGTGCATGAAACATGAATTTTGGAACACAGAAAAAAATTAAAAAATAATAAAGGCATTTTAAATAGAATGAAGTCTTGTTTCAGTATTGGGATAACAGTCCCATTTCTTATATATGGATCTGTGATCCCATCCAAATACACAAGACAGCCTAGCATAAAGGAATTTGTGCTACATGTAGGTAATGGATTGGATTAGAGCAATTAGAGCCATGATTTTCAACTCTGGCTGAATCTCATGAAGAATTTTGTGGAAATGCCAATAATCAGAACTTGAACCCAAAATTTTAGATTCAGTAGATACAGAGTGGGGGCCTTAATATTTTTACTTTTTTTAAACAAGAACCATGACTAATTCTGATAGTACTGTGTATTTAGAAACTTTGGACTAGATAATCTCAAATACCCAAGCAGAAACTATTGGTAAAGTTCATGGACTTTAGTTTTATCTTTCTAAAGATCATTTGTATTTGTTTTTTTTATTTACTTGTAGATTTGTTTTACATAATTTTCCCTGGCTATAGATATGGGGCCTACCATGCCTTATTTGTATCATTTACCTCACATCCACTTATAGGAAAGCGATTTCACTGAGTTCCAGCTTACATAGATGGTCTGTGGATATATAACATCTCTAAATATGACTACCTCCTATCCTACCAAAAAAACCTGCCAAAGGTAGACACAGGATTTTCTTCTTGTTTGCCTTTTGTGATTTCTCTCCTTTTCTCTTTTTACTCTATCATTTGTCTGCTGCTTCCAGAGATTTTATCACCCACTTCATACCATGTTTCTCATTTCTGTCCATGGGAAGCTGTTTTAGCAAAACTTACGGCAGACAGGGCAACTGCAAATCTGAATAATAAACAACAAAGGACACTGCAAAAACAGTGTAGATAAGACAATAAAACTTTACATGAAAATATAGATGAATATCTTCAAGACCATAAGGTAGACTAGTGGTTTCAGAAAAGACAAACAAAATATTAAATTTTAAAATTTGGACTACATTAAAATTAAGAAAGTTTATTCATCCAAGGACACCATTAGGAGCACGCAATGCATCCCCCTATGGAAAAATATATTTTCTATAGTTAACCAACAAAGGGCTTATTTACAAAATATATATACATCAGCATTATCCTTGATAATTAAGCCTATCTTCTGAGCAAGTGTGGTTGAGCTGCTGGAAAACAAGTTTTAACTTTTCAGAAACATACCATTAACTTACTCTTCCCTGAATATATTGTAAGGACTGGTGTTATATAATCTAAGTGAATAACACTGACCCTGTTACCTTATCTACAAATGGTTAGACCTATAACTTGTGAATATAATGAAGACAACCAGATTTAAGTGGAAATGGAAAGATTCAACAGCCTCTTAGTTAACTTGATGTGAAATTTTGCTCAGTAGATATACTAAGGGAAGAAGAAAAGAAAGTGTTATATCTTGAGCACAGTTATAAACAGTGGGGATTTTAAAAATTAGTAAAATGAAAATAAGCATTGTTAATTAATGAATTTGTGTTTGAACAATAAATGTGTTTTTTTATTGAAGAGTGACATTTATTAAGATCTTACCTGGTGTTAAGAATTCATCTAATATTTTTATGTCTTCATTTTTAGTCCCCATAGCAAGTTATATTATCCCCATTTTACTATTGTAGAAACTTAATCACAAAGAGATTTAATGTCATTTTCAGTGTAACATGTATAGTAAAGGGCAAAACCAGGATTTGAACCACATAGTTTAACTCTGGAGCCCTTCTTTTTTGTTCCACTACCCCATGCTGTCTGTCAGAATTGAAATGAATAGGTTATTCTAAGACTGCATTGAGGAGGTGACAATGGAATAAAGTTTGGCAAGTGAATAGAAGTTATGAGGTATGTTAAGAACTTAGTTCATATTCAAGAAAGAGTTGCCAGTTGTTTCATTGATAAGTGGATTAATTGCTCAAAGAGCCTTGTTTCAGTAAGTATGAGTGGTAAAAGCAGATTTAATGATGATTCTTGGTTCTGTAAAGCAGAACTCTAATTCAACCAGACATAAATCAACAATTAAATGATAGGAGCAATTTATTAGTTCACAGGTGTGCAGATAGAAAGACTCATTTAGATCAATGCAATATATTATGCATCTCTTTTAGCTTTTTTGTCATGTTGACTTTATAGGTAAGGCTATTTCATGGAATGTAAGCTAAATTAACAACTACTTTGAGCTTATGTTTTATGAGACTAGCAATCCCAGTGTGAGAAAACTGAGTCACGGACAGTGCCATGTGTTTATCACACTTTGTCCTCCTAATGGGCACAAAAAAACAGTTCGGTTTATCAACCTCCTCAGCAGAAACTTATGGTTATAACTAAATACTGGGTACTGAAATGTATTAGAAGTGACGTAAGTCCATGCTGGTCTTAAGAACTTTTTACTGGGTCATTCAGCTCTTCATACCCTGCCATAGTGTTCCTGGGTACACACATGTTCCAGGTAGTGTAGCTGCAAAATGAAAGAGGGTCATCCATACTAGATCCATACCAGACTTTGTAAAATTGAGAAATAAATCTGATGTGTGAAGCCACTGAGATTTCAAGGTTTGTTGCCAAAGCTTGGCTCGCCAAACCTGATTAATATCAGCACCTCTTTTTCAATTATCCTAGCCTAAGTTCTGGCACTGACTTGGGTCTCATGCCTATATCTGGAATAAGTTCAGTGACCTGGAGTATAAAATACATCTGTTGAGCCAAGACAGGCTTCATCTACCATTTGGACAAGCCAGAAATACACTACCTAAAAAGTTTGGAGTCATTTTCCAAAAGAGTACTAATGAAATACTTAATATCTTCTATATATGCTCCATAACATATCAAATCTAGTGGTAGATAATGTCTTCTGTGTATAATCAGCAATTTCTAGTAGTATTTCCTAACCTAAGCCCACAGCTATATGGAAAATATTTGGTAGTAAGAGTTTGGTATATTTTCTCAAACTGATTAATTTGATAATTTACAGCTCAACAACCAAAAATTTTAGCATAACATTTTCCTCTCACCCATGCCCCTTTCATGACTCGATGGTAATACTTCTGAGTTTTCTGGTATTTCTCAAATATTGAAGGGCTTTATGCAAAATTCTTATTTTCTGTAACACTCTTATCTGGATTGGTTTTTATTAAATATGAATACATTTATCTTAGGGTAAAATAAATTTATTTCCTTGGAAATCCTGTGAAAGTAGAAAGCTAAACTGCAGTGCTTATCATTAATATCCTGTTTGGAGAATTCTCATCAACTTTAATCTTATTCTGGGGTCAGTCTTTATTACAGAATATTTTTATTTAAGAAATAGTGCAGGGAATGGAAGCATTCCAAGAGCACACAGATACAAAAGTCTTTCTCTATATTAGGGATTATATAGTGTAATCAGAGATCATCATATATAGATGTTTCTCTCATTTTAAATTCAGATTTCTTAGGAAAATTCATGCTTCGCGATTAGGCACAATCTCAAAAGGAAGCCATTTTTAATAGTACAGATTAACCCCATTATCTGTGGCTACACTATCTTGATCCTATAATTTATATGGGGACATCTATGATAATTGTATGCTGTAATGGAGTCAAGAGAAGTAGGAGGTACAAAAAAACAAAATGTGATCAGTTAAATGTGAAGTGAGTAAAACAGTCATAATTTAAAACTATTGTTTTCAGACAAAGTTAATTTCAAATAGAACCAGAATTACCTTGAATTTCAAGAAAGAAATGAGACAGGGGCACCTGGGTGGCTCAGTTGTTTAAGTGTCTGACTCTTGGTTTTGGCTCAGGTCATGATTCCAGGTCAGGGTCCTAGGATGAAGTCCCATGCTAGGCTTTGTGCTCAGCATGGCATCTACTTCAGTTTCTTTCTTCCCCTCCCTCTGCTCCTCCCCCCATGCTTGCTTTCTGTATCTCTTTCTAATACACAAATCTTAAAAAAAAAAAAAAAAAGAAAAGAAATGAGCTATAAAGTGTCCTGATATATGTTTGATGTGTCTTTTTTTTTAATTAATTTCTTTTCAACGTAACAGTATTCATTGTTTTTGCACCACACCCAGTGCTCCATGCAATACATGCCTTCCCTAATACCCACCATGTGGTTCCCCCAACCTCCAACCCCCCACCCCTTCAAAACCCTCAGGTTGTTTTTCAGAGTCCATAGTCTCTCATGATTCATCTCCCCTTCCAATTTCCCTCAACTCCCTTCTCTTCTCCATCTCCCCATGTCCTCCATGTTATTTGTTATGCTCCACAAATAAGTGAAACCATATGATAATTGACTCTCTCTGCTTGACTTATTTCACTCAGCATAATCTCTTCTAGTCCCGTCCATGTTGATACAAAAGCTGGGTATTCATCCTTTCTGATGGAGGCATAATACTCCATCGTGTATATGGACCATATCTTCCTTATCCATTCGTCCATTGAAGGGCATCTTGGTTCTTTCCACAGTTTGGAGAGTGTGGCCATTGCTGCTTATAAACATTGGGGTACAGATGGCCCTTCTTTTCACTCCATCTGTATCTTTGGGGTAAATACCCAGTAGTGCAATTGCAGGGTCATAGGGAAGCTCTATTTTTAATTTCTTGAGGAATCTCCACACTATTCTCCAAAGTGGCTACACCAACTTGCATTCCCACCAACAGTGTAAGAGGGTTCCCATGTCTCCACATCCTCTCCAACACATGTTGTTTCCTGTCTTGTCTTCTTTAAGGGAAATGTAGGCATCTCACAAGTAAACAACTGAAAATGGATAGTGAAGGAATTTGATGACCAGTATTCTTAGGCAAAATGAAGACCGAGTTTGTTAAGATTATAGACTAGTGGGAAATAGAAGAACAGTTATGTATGATAAAGCTCAGGAGGCCCCTTTTGGGAAGAAGCCAGAAACAGAAACATTAATACTTGTATGTTAACAAACTCTTGTGTGGAGATATTTTCCTTCAAAATTCTATAATAAAAATTGTAGCATCATGGTTATGCATGTAAAGAGCTTGGAAGTCACCATCTCATCCCAAAAAAGAAATAAAAAGTTGAACAGACTGAAAAAAAACAACAACAACTTTTCTTGGATGTGCAAGAGAAGGAAGGACACAGGTCAAACTACTGACTTCTAAATTTAAGAGACAGACTAATACATTTACAACATACTGCAAGAGAAACTCACCAGCAGAAAGGACCTTGGTAACCAGAGACAGGTAAGAAAACCCAAACTTTAATTGATAAATTGCTACAGACTCAGTATAGACAACTCTGAGAGTTAAAAACTCCAGGGAGATCCAGTCATAGGAGGACCTCAAAATTTTATGAGTTTTACCACCTGGAGCTCAGTGAGGTTCTCACAATAAATATCAGGAAAAAAATTCCCTCATACCCCCAGCAGGGTGAGGGGAAAAGAAACCATTTTTTAAATATGACAGAGTACTCAATTCTTTTTAAGAAGGCCGGTTCACGGGGCAAACTACTAACCAGAACCTAACCAGCTGGGGCATTATCAGACCCTAACTAGCCTGAGGGAAGAGAAACACTGAACTCCAGCACCTTCTATCTTCCATATGGGAAGTCAACCTAATGGACATAGAAACTGAGAAATACTTGCAAATTTCAGAGTCCAGAGGCTTACTAAAAGATTGCGAATTATACATTCTCAAAATACATCCTTCAAAATACATTCACCCTTTCTTCAAAATACAAAATACATCTTCAAAATTCATTTTCTCTTCCCACACCTTCCCACCACATTATTAAAGGCTTATTTATAGCATCTCCTTTTACCCATTACATCTAATTATCAAGAAAAAATGACAAAACATACTAAAGGTCAAAAAAAAACAAAAACAAAAAAACCCATAACTTGAAGAGACAGAGCAAGCCTCTGAACCAGACATGACAGGGATGTTGGAATTATCAGACAAGGAATTTAAAACATTTATAGTATGCTAAGGATAGATTAAAAAGGCAGCATAATAGGTAGACAATGAAAGCAGAGAAATGGAAATCCTAAGGAAGAACCAAAATGCTAGAAATTAAAAAAAAAAAAAAAAAGGAAAGAAAACCATAACAGAAATGAAGAATGCCTTTGCTTTTGATGGGCTTATTGCTAGACTGGATATGGCCGAGAAAAGAGTCTCTGAACTAAAGTATATAATAATAGAATATCTGAGCTAAAGTATATATCCATGGAATCCTCTAAACCAAAAATAAAGAAAATGAAGATTGGAGGGGAAAAAAAGACCATCAGGACCATGGGACAACTACAAAAGGTGTAACATAATATATAAAGGAAATATCAAAAGGAGAAGAACAGAAGAAATATTTGAAGTAATAACGACTAAGAATTTTCCCAGATTAATATCAGACATCATACTATAAACACAGGAAACTCAGAGAATGCCAAAGATGATGAATGACAAAAACTATACATAGGCATATTGTTTTCAAATTACAGAAAATCAAAGACAAAAAAAAATTGAAAAAAGCTGGAGGAGGTAAGGTGGAACCTTAAGTAGAGAGGGATGAAAATAAGAATTACATCTGACTTCTCTTCAGAGATCATGTAAGTAAGAAGAGAGTAAAGTAAAATATTTAAAGTGCTAAGGTGGGGAGGGGACCAAAAAAACACCAATTACAATTCAATACCCTGTGAAATTACCCTACAGAAATGGAGACAAACCCAAGATAGCTCTAAATATTTTAACAACAAAATTGAAGTGAAGGAAAGATAAAGAATCTCAGACAAACATTGAGAGAATCTATCACCAGTAAACCTGCCTTGCAATAAATGTTAAAATAAGTTCTTTAGGGAGAAAAATAAATATGTCAGAAAACTGAGATTTACATAAAGTAAGAGCGTCAAAAAAGGAGTAAATTATGGTAAAATGCAAAGATTATTTTTCTTATTTTTAATTGATCTAACAGGTAACAGTTTGTTCAAACTAATAATACCAACAAGGTATTTAATTATGTATGTTTATATATAAGTAAAATGAATGATGGCAAAATGGGAGGGAAAATTAGGATTATTTTGTTATTGTAAGGTATTCATACTACACATGAAGAGGTATAGTGTTGTTTGAAAGTCAACAAGGATTAGATTTAACTTTATATTGCAAAATCTAGAATAACCACTAGAAAAAGGTAAGACTTAAGAAGTATAACTGATAAGAAAGGAAAGAAAACAGAACTATATATAAAGCTCAATTAAAACTACAAAAGCAAAGCAAACCCAAAACAAAAGAAAACAAAAACCCACAAGAATGGAAGGCCAAAACAGGAACAAAGAACAAGGACAATAAATAGAAAACAGTAAAGAATATGGTAGATATTAATCCAATTATATCAATAAACACTTGAATGCCAAGGTCTAAATAAACCCTTTAGAAGACAGAGATTGTCAGAGTGGATAAAATGACAACAACAACAACAAACAAACAAACAAGACCTAACTATAAATTATCTAGAGGAAACTACTTTAAACATAAAGACTGAAAACAAAAAGAGGGGAAAAAATATACCTTGTGAACAATAATCCAAAGAAACCAGTAATATCTATTTTAATTTCAGACAAAGTAAATTTTAAAGCAAGGAACATTATCACGATAAAGGAAAATACTACATAATGATAAAGGGGTCAATTCTCCAAGAAGACAACAATCCTTAATTGTATGTACCTTATAATAGTGAGGCACAATGTGAGACACAAACTAATATAACTACAAAGACAAAAAGATGAAACCACTATTGTGGTTAGAGACTTCAGTACTTTTTTATCAGAAATAGACCCATCCTGCAGAAAATCAGCAAGGACATAGTTGAACTCAACAACACCATCAATCAATTGCATATAATTGATGTTTGCAAATACTTCATCCAATAAAAGCAGAATACATATTCTTCTCAAAGCCACATGGAACAATCATCAAGATGGACCATATCATGAACCATAAAACACACTGTAACTAATTTAAAAGAATGGAAATCATACAATGTTTGCTTTCGAGCACAATGAAATTAAACTAAAAATCAGTAACTGAAAGATAAATGGCAAATCCCAAAATATGTGAAGATTGAACAATCCACTTATAAATAACACATGGGTCAACAAAATCTCAGGTGACATTAAAGAATACCTTGAATTAAATGAAAATAAAAACAGAACTCATCAAAACTCATAGTAGAAAATGAAAGTAGTAGTTTTTAGAGGGGAAATTGGTAGCACTGAAGGCATATGTTAAGATAGAAGAAAGACCTAAATCAATCATCTAATTTTCCACCTTAGGAAACTAGAGAAAGAGAAGCAACTTCAATCCAAAATGAACAGAAAAAGTATTAGAGCAGAAATTAATGGAATTAACAATAGCAAATCAATAGAGAAAAACCAATGTAATCAAAAGCTAGTTCTCTGAAAGTATGAAAAAAAAAATCAATAAGCTTCTTGCCAGGGTATGAAAAATGAGGAGAGGACACAAATTACAAAAAAAAGAAATGAGGCAGGGTGGGGGTTGTGCGGGGAAGGGAGGGGAAAAAATGAAACAAGATGGAACAGAGAGGGAGACAAACCATAAGAGACTCTTAATCTCAGGAAACAAACTGAGGGTTGGCGGGGGAGAGAGGGAAGGGATAAGGTGTCCGGGCTATGGACATTGGGGAGGGTAGGTGCTATGAATTGTGTAAGACTGATGATTCACAGACCTGTACCCCTGAAGCAAATAATACATTTTATGTTAATAAAATAAAAAATGAAACAAAACAAAAACAAAAACAAAGCAAAACAAATAACAGAAATAAAAAAGGAAAAATCACTACAGATCTTATCAAAATTAAAAGGATAATAAAGGGATACTCTGAACAACTCTATGCCCATAAATTTGGTTACCTAGGAGGAGTCAAGATGGCGGAGAAGTAGCAGGCTGAGACTACTTCGGGTAGCGGGAGATCAGCTAAATAGCTTATCTAAAGATTGCAAACACCTACAAATCCAACGGGAGATCGAAGAGAAGAAGAACAGCAACTCTAGAAACAGAAAATCAACCACTTTCTGCAAGGTAGGACTGGCGGAGAAGTGAATCCAAAGCGACTGGAAGATAGACCGCGGGGGGAGGGGCCGGCTCCCGGCGAGCGGCGGAGCAATGGAGCAAAATCAGGACTTTTAAAAGTCTGTTCCGCTGAGGGACATCGCTCCAGAGGCTTAACTGGGGTGAAGCCCAGGCGGGGTCAGCGCGGCCTCAGGTCCCACAGGGTCGCAGAAGGATCGGGGATGTCTGAGTGTCGCAGAACTTACCGGTATTAGAACGGAGAAGCCGGCTACAGAGACAGAGCCGAGGAGTGACTCTCAGCTCGGGGTTGCCTTGAACCGGTCGCAGGCTCGGTCAGCTCAGAGCGCGGCCGGAGGCCAGGGTGACGGGAGTCATTGGGCTCTGTTCTGTGAGGACGCACTGAGGAGTGGGGCCCCGGGCTCTCAATCCTCCGGGCCGGAGACTGGGAGGCCGCCATCTTCACTCCCGTCCTCCGGAACTCTACGGAAAGCGCTCAGGGAACAAAAGCTCCCGAAAGCAAACCCGAGCGGATTACTCAGCAAGGCCCCGGGTAGGGGCGGTGCAACTCCGCCTGGGGCAAAGACGCTTGAGAATCACTACAACAGGCCCCTCCCCAGAAGATCAACGGGAAACCCAGCCAGGACCAAGTTCCCCTACCGAGGAGTGCAGTTTCAATACCAAGGAGAGCGGCGGAATTCCAGAGGAGAAGAAAGAAAAGCACGGAACTCATGGCTTTCTCCCCATGATTTTTTAGCCTTGCAGTTAATTTAATTTTTTTTTCTTTTTCTCTTCTTCTGCTAAATTTTTTTAACTTTTACCGTTTTCTTTTTTAACATTTTTTAAATAGTTTATCTAATATATATATATTTTTTTTTCCTCTTTTTATATTTTTTCTTTATTGGCTTTCTTTTTTCTTTTTTTTTTCTTTTCTTTATGAACCCCTTTTTATCTCCTTTCTCCCCCCTCACAATTTGGGATCTCTTCTGATTTGGCTAAAGCATATTTTCCTGGGGTTGTTGCCACCCTTTTAGTATTTTACTTGCTCCTTCATAAACTCTTATCTGGACAAATGACAAGGCGGAAAAATTCACAACAAAAAAAAAGAACAAGAGCCAGTACCAAAGGCTAGGGACCTAATCAATACAGACATTGGTAATATGTCAGATCCAGAGTTCAGAATGATGATTCTCAAGGTTCTAGCCGGGCTTGAAAAAGGCATGGAAGATATTAAAGCAACCCTCTCGGGAGGTATAAAAGCCCTTTCTGGAGAAATAAAAGAACTAAAATCTAACCAAGTTGAAATAAAAAAAGCTATTAATGAGGTGCAATCAAAAATGGAGGCTCTCACTGCTAGAATAAATGAGGCAGAAGAAAGAATTAGCGATATAGAAGACCAAATGACAGAGAATAAAGAAGCTGAGCAGAAGAGGGACAAACAGCTACTGGACCACGAGGGGAGAATTCGAGAGATAAGTGACACCATAAGACGAAACAACATTAGAATAATTGGGATTCCAGAAGAAGAGGAAACAGAGAGGGGAGCAGAAGGTATATTGGAGAGAATTATTGGAGAGAATTTACCCAATATGGCAAAGGGAACAAGCATCAAAATTCAAGAGGTTCAGAGAACCCCCCTCAAAATCAATAAGAATAGGTCCACACCCCGTCACCTAATAGTAAAATTTACAAGTCTTAGTGACAAAGAAAAGATCCTGAAAGCAGCCCGGGAAAAGAAGTCTGTAACGTACAATGGTAAAAATATTAGATTGGCAGCAGACTTATCCACAGAGACCTGGCAGGCCAGAAAGAGCTGGCATGATATATTCAGAGTACTAAACGAGAAAAACATGCAGCCAAGAATACTATATCCAGCTAGGCTATCATTGAAAATAGAAGGAGAGATTAAAAGCTTCCAGGACAAACAAAAACTGAAAGAATTTGCAAATACCAAACCAGCTCTACAGGAAATATTGAAAGGGGTCCTCTAAGCAAAGAGAGACCCTAAAAGTAGTAGATCAGAAAGGAACAGAGACAATATACAATAACAGTCACCTTACAGGCAATACAATGGCACTAAATTCATATCTCTCAATACTTACCCTGAATGTTAATGGGCTAAATGCCCCAATCAAAAGACACAGGGTATCAGAATGGATTAAAAAACAAAACCCATCTATATGTTGCCTACAAGAAACTCACCTTACAACCGAAGACACCTCCAGGTTTAAAGTGAGGGGGTGGACAAGAATTTACCATGCTAATGGACATCAGAAGAAAGCAGGAGTGGCAATCCTTATATCAGATCAATTAGATTTTAAGCCAAAGACTATAATAAGAGATGAGGAAGGACACTATATCATACTCAAAGGAACTATCCAACAAGAAGATCTAACACTTTTAAATATCTATGCCCCTAACGTGGGAGCAGCCAACTATATAAACCAATTAATAACAAAATCAAAGAAACACATCGACAAGAATACAATAATAGTAGGGGATTTTAACACTCCCCTCACTGAAATGGACAGATCATCCAAGCAAAAGATCAACAAGGAAATCAAGGCCTTAAATGACACACTGGACCAGATGGACATCACAGATATATTCAGAACATTTCATCCCAAAGCAACAGAATACACATTCTTCTCTAGTGCACATGGAACATTCTCCAGAATAGATCACATTCTTGGTCCTAAATCAAGTCTCAACCGGTATCAAAAGATTGGGATCATTCCCTGCATATTTTCAGACCACAATGCTCTGAAGCTAGAACTCAATAACAAGAGGAAATTTGGAAAGAACCAAAATACATGGAGACTAAACAGCATTCTTCTAAAGAATGAATGGGTCAACCAGGAAATTAAAGAAGAATTGAAAAAATTTATGGAAACAAATGATAATGAAAACACAATGGTTCAGAATCTGTGGGACACAACAAAGGCAGTCCTGAGAGGAAAATATATAGCGGTACAAGCCTTTCTCAAGAAACAAGAAAGGTCTCAGGTACACAACCTAACCCTACACCTAAAGGAGCTGGAGAAAGAACAAGAAAGAAACCCTAAACCCAGCAGGAGAAGAGAAATCATAAAGATTAGAGCAGAAATCAATGAAATAGAAACCAAAAAAACAATAGAACAAATCAACGAAACTAGGAGCTGGTTCTTTGAAAGAATTAATAAGATTGATAAACCCCTGGCAAGACTTATCAAAAAGAAAAGAGAAAGGACCCAAATAAATAAAATCATGAATGAAAGAGGAGAGATCACAACGAACACCAAAGAAATACAATTATAAGAACATACTATGAGCAACTCTACGCCAACAAATTTGACAATCTGGAAGAAATGGATGCATTCCTAGAGACATATAAACTACCACAACTGAACCAGGAAGAAATAGAAAGCCTGAACAGACCCATAACCAGTAAGGAGATTGAAACAGTCATCAAAAATCTCCAGACAAACAAAAGCCCAGGGCCAGACGGCTTCCCGGGGGAATTCTACCAAACATTTAAAGAAGAACTAATTCCTATTCTCCTGAAACTGTTCCAAAAAATAGAAATGGAAGGAAAACTTCCAAACTCATTTCATGAGGCCAGCATCACCTTGATCCCAAAACCAGACAAGGATCCCATCAAAAAAGAGAACTACAGACCAATATCCTTGATGAACACAGATGCAAAAATTCTCGCCAAAATACTAGCCAATAGGATTCAACAGTACATTAAAAGGATTATTCACCACGACCAAGTGGGATTTATTCCAGGGCTGCAGGGCTGGTTCAACATCCGCAAATCAATCAATGTGATACAACACATTAATAAAAGAAAGAACAAGAACCATATGATACTCTCCATAGATGCTGAAAAAGCATTTGACAAAGTACAGCATCCCTTCCTGATCAAAACTCTTCAAAGTGTAGGGATAGACGGTACATACCTCAATATTATCAAAGCCATCTATGAAAAGCCCACCGCAAATATCATTCTCAATGGAGAAAAACTGAAAGCTTTTCCGCTAAGGTCAGGAACACGGCAGGGATGTCCATTATCACCACTGCTATTCAACATAGTACTAGAAGTCCTAGCCTCAGCCATCAGACAACAAAAGGAAATTAAAGGCATCCAAATCGGCAAAGAAGAAGTCAAACTATCACTCTTTGCAGATGATATGATACTATATGTGTAAAACCCAAAAGACTCCACTCCAAAACTGCTAGAACTTGTACAGGAATTCAGTAAAGTGTCAGGATATAAAATCAATGCACAGAAATCAGTTGCATTTCTCTACACCAACAACAAGACAGAAGAAAGAGAAATTAAGGAGTCCATCCCATTTACAATTGCACCCAAAACTATAAGATACCTAGGAATAAACCTAACTAAAGAGACGAAGAATCTATACTCAGAAAACTATAAAGTACTCATGAAAGAAATTGAGGAAGGCACAAAGAAATGGAAAAATGTTCCATGCTCCTGGATTGGAAGAATAAATATTGTGAAAATGTCTATGCTACCTAAAGCAATCTACACATTTAATGCAATTCCTATCAAAGTACCATCCATTTTTTTCAAAGAAATGGAACAAATAATCCTAAAATTTATATGGAACCAGAAAAGACCTCGAATAGCCAAAGGAATATTGAAAAAGAAAGCCAAAGTTGGTGGCATCACAATTCCGGACTTCAAGCTCTACTACAAAGCTGTCATCATCAAGACAGCATGGTAATGGCACAAAAACAGACACATAGATCAATGGAACAGAATAGAGAGCCCAGAAATGGACCCTCAACTCTATGGTCAACTCATCTTTGACAAAGCAGGAAAGAATGTCCAATGGAAAAAAGACAGTCTCTTCAATAAATGGTGTTGGGAAAATTGGACAGCCGCATGCAGAAAAATGAAATTGGATCATTTCCTTACACCACACATGAAAATAGACTCAAAATGGATGAAGGACCTCAATGTGAGAAAGGAATCCATCAAAATCCTCGAGGAGAACACAGGCAGCAACCTCTTCGACTTCAGCCGCAGCAACATCTTCCTAGGAACATCACCAAAGGCAAGGGAAGCAAGGGCAAAAATGAACTATTGGGATTTCATCAAGATCAAAAGCTTTTGCACAGCAAAGGAAACAGTGAACAAAACCAAAAGACAACTGACAGAATGGGAGAAGATATTTGCAAATGACATATCAGATAAAGGGCTAGTGTCCAAAATCTATAAAGAACTTAGCAAACTCAACACCCAAAGAACAAATAATCCAATCAAGAAATGGGCAGAGGACATGAACAGACATTTCTGCAAAGACGACATCCAGATGGCCAACAGACACATGAAAAAGTGCTCCATATCACTCGGCATCAGGGAAATACAAATCAAAACCACCATGAGATATCACCTCCCACCAGTCAGAATGGCTAAAATTAACAAGTCAGGAAATGACAGATGCTGGCGAGGATGCGGAGAAAGGGGAACCCTCCTACACTGTTGGTGGGAATGCAAGCTGGTGCAACCACTCTGGAAAACAGCATGGAGGTTCCTCAAAATGTTGAAAATAGAACTACCCTATGACCCAGCAATTGCACTGCTGGGTATTTACCCTAAAGATACAAACGTAGTGATCCGAAGGCGCACGTTCACCCGAATGTTTATAGCAGCAATGTCTACAATAGCCAAACTATGGAAAGAACCTAGATGTCCATCAACAGACGAATGGATAAAGAAGATGTGGTATATATACACAATGGAATACTATGCAGCCATCAAAAGAAATGAAATCTTGCCATTTGCGACGACGTGGATGGAACTAGAGGGTATCATGCTTAGCGAAATAAGTCAATCGGAGAAAGACAACTATCATATGATCTCCCTGATATGAGGGAGAGGAGATGCAACATGGGGGGTTGAGGGGGTAGGAGAAGAGTAAATGAAACAAGATGGGATTGGGAGGGAGACAAACCTAAGTGACTCTTAATTCACAAAACAAACTGAGGGTTGATGGGGGGAGGGGGTTGGGAGAGGGGGGTGGGGTTATGGATATTGGGGAGGGTATGTGCTATGGTGAGTGCTGTGAAGTGTGTAAACCTGGCGATTCGCAGACCTGTACCCCTGGGGATAAAAATATATGTTTTTAAAGCTGTAAAAAAAAAAAAAGAAAAAGAAAAAGGATGAATACCCAAGTTTTGTAGCAACATGGACGGGACTGGAAGAGATGATGCTGAGTGAAATAAATCAAGCAGAGAGAGTCAATTATCATATGGTTTCACTTATTTGTGGAGCTTAACAAATAGCATGGAGGACAAGGGGAGATGGAGAGGAGAAGGGAGTTGAGGGAAATTGGAAGGGGAGGTGAACCATGAGAGACTATGGACTCTGAAAAACGATCTGAGAATTTTGAAGGGGTGGGGGGTGGGAGGTTGGGGGCACCAGGTGGTGGGTATGGTAGAGGGCACGGATTGCATGGAGCACTGGTTGTGGTGCAAAAATAATGAATACTGTTATGCTGAAAAAATAAAAAATTAATTTAAAATAAGCAAATATTGAGCATCTGGCAGGATAAATGGTATTGTAGGTAAAGGTTTTGTTTTGTTTTTCTTTTTCTTTTCCTGGAGAGCCTTAGTAAATCTCAATGCTGCTAAATTTCCCAGAGAGGGAAAACAAGTAAAATGCAAACTCCCCTGGGTTCCCTCTAATAGTTAATCCCTAGTGGGCTACTTATCCCATTCTGACCTTGAAAAGAATGTTAAGAAGTAGCAAAAGCTTCCAAACTGTCTAATGAGACTTGAGCTGAGACTGACAAATGCACATCAGAGTAACTTGCTCTTGAGCACGTGTGGGTTAAGTCAGGTCACAGAAGTTTGTTAACAAGGAAGAAAAGAAGACAAACATCAGATATATACACTTTCCTATCACCACTTTCAGGCACCAAATTGCCTGAGCAATTCATTTTACCTTCCTTGCCTGAGTTCCCCTCCTATATACTATGAGGTCATTTTCTGATGACATATTGACAGCTAAATAAACACACAGTAGTTATACTCACTTTTTAAGTTTTTATTTAAATTTAAATTAACATATAGTGTGATATTGGTTTCAAGTGTGCAATCTAGTGATTCAATACTTCCATACAAAGCCCAGTACTCATCACAAGTGCACTCCTTAAATCTCTCTCATGTATTTAACCTATCTTCCCACCTATTCTGTTTTACACATTTTTTTTTTTTAATTTAAGATAGCAATGATGATGGACAGACTCTGGAAAAGTAGGAAATGGAAAAACCATCACTTGTAACCCTCCTCTAGAGAAAACAACATGATATTATATTTACTTTGTGACTCTGTGGTTTTGTGTGTGTGTGACTTTTAATATTAGTGACATAAAATTCTATACACATTTCCTTTTGTTATGTTATAAATTTTTCCTGATGTATTTTAAAAGATCATTGTGAATGTTGCAGGATATTCTATCCTTTGGTATGGTAAATTTATTTAACTCTTACCCAATAGTGATCCAATTATTTCCAATGATCTGAAATAAAACCAAACTCTATATTTAGGTGAAAGGTTATAAACTTTTGAAAGATTTTTGGTAGAGAGTTGACAACTACTTTCTAGAAAGTTTGGGCCAGGATAAATCATGTTAGAAGTGCAACTAAACTAACCCATATTTTACTGCAGTCACCATAGCCTACATAGAAGTTCATTGCTTCCTTCATTTCTTATCTGTTATGTAAAAATAAAGCAAAAACCTAAATTATGACATTGGTTTTACTTACTTAAAAAACTAAGGTATTAACTTTTTCTTTTCATTAATGTCTTTTTTAAAGATTTTATTTATTATTTATTTGACAGGTGGAGCAGAGAGCCTGATGTGGGGCTCCATCCCAGGACTCTGGGATCATGACCTGAGCCAAAGGCAGAGCTTTTAACCCACTGAGCCACCCAGGCACTCCTTCATTAATGTCTTTTATATTATCTGTAAGTCAGATATTTTCCTCTGCCTTTTAATCTCTAGATATTTTATTTTTATAGATTTTTTAAAGATATTGGTATTATTTGATTCAGTAGTTTTCTGGTTTGTTATTAGTCTTTTATTTAAATGTGGAGTTTCTAAACTTACATATTGATTAAATCATGTGATTATTTTTGCCTTAAATATCAATTTTTTTTTAAATAAAAAATACAATGAAATACCCACCAATAGTTCCATGAGCTATTTAAGGACATTCTTACTGGTTTGGTTTACATCTAACTTTCACTCATCTGGAATTTAAGATGGTGTTTTGCCAGAAGAGGGTGTATTTTTTAATTATCTTTTACTTTATCCAGAAGGGAACAGAGGCTGGTTTGCGAAGACATTGATGAAGTTTTTTTTTTCTTTTTAATCTTAAATTTTTTTTTATTTATTTGAGGCAGAGAAAGAGCACAAGCAGGGAGGAGGGTCAGAGGGAGAGGGACAAGCAGGCTCCCCACTGAGCTGGGAGCCTGATGTGGAGCTTGATCCCAGAACCCTGGGATCATGACCTGAGCCAAAGGCAGCTGCTTAATGGACTGAGTCACCCAGGTGTCCCTGATGAAGATATTTTTAAAAAGGAGTAAAAATATTTTACTCTTTTTATTCTTCCATCAATATTAATTGTTATTAGCATACAAGGTCTTGCATTAAAAAAAAATAGGCACTCTAGTAGGAGATGGTGTGCTTAACTGTGGTGTAAAGGAAAAAAGGGAAAAGGAAAGAAGAATGTTTTTTTTTTTTTTTTTTTTTTTTTTTTTTTTTAATTTTTTATTTTTTCAGCATAACAGTATTCATTATTTTTGCACCACACCCAGTGCTCCATGCAATCTGTGCCCTCCACAATACCCACCACCTGGTGCCCCAACCTCCCACCCCCCACCCCTTCAAAATTCCCAGATCGTTTTTCAGAGTCCATAGTCTCTCATGGTTCACCTCCCCTTCCAATTTCCCTCAACTCCCCTCTCCATCTCCCCTTGTCCTCCATGCTATTTGTTATGCTCCACAAATAAGTGAAACCATATGATAATTGACTCTCTCTGCTTGACTTATTTCACTCAGCATAATCTAAGAAGAATGTTTTGATGTCACAAACAAGGAAGGGAGGGAAGGAGAGAGAGAATGTGTGAGCACATGAACATTCTATTATATCTGGTGATGGGATTATAGAACATTTGATATAGGAGACATCCATTAATTTATTGAAAAAGACAACAGGTAAAGTTGTAAATGAGTTCTAAGTGGGCTCAAAGATATCCTTGGCACAAGAATTTATGAAGAAGAGGGAAAGTAGTGAAAAAGAGGCATTTTAGGAGCTTAGAGTCTGAATACTGAGTGCTTTTGTTTAATTTCAGGCTCAAGAATTTGTTTCATCAATAAGAAAGTCATCCAAGGATTTTTTTTTTTTCCCCAAAGGAGTAGTCTGAACAAGGCTCTGATTCTAAGAAAATAACCTTGGCAGAGAATCACTTTTCTGGAATAGGTGAAACTTCAAAATATGAAGACTAGTATGGATGAGTAGCATTAGATCATGGGTAGGGCAATTTCAGTAGAAGTGAAAGTGGAGTTTTATCGGAGAGAAAATAGTAGAGGTAAAATGTCTAACTGTCCATATTAATAGCAGGAACAGACAGAAAATGAGTTAAAGATGAACCCACATTTGCCATTTGAAATACTGATTAGTTACTGGTTTCAAGTATCTAATATGCACTTGAAATTGTAATGGCTGCAACTTAGAAGAGGGACCAAGGTACAGACAGAGATGAAAGTCAGTATAGATATGACAGATGGAGCTGTGGAATAGATACAATTGCTTGGAAGTGCAGAAGAACAGTGCAGATGACTTAAGGGGTTAGAGTCAGAAAAGATACCAATGAAAGGAGAAAGAGAGAAACCAGAAGAAGATAACAGAAGAAATAAATAGAAAAGTAGGAGAATAAGGCAGTGATTTGGAATAGTTTGGTTCAAAAAGGCCCTACAAAATGCAGGTGAAAAACGCCTTTGGGCTTGGTGAATTTGAAGTTGGAATATATTAAGAATATAAAAACAAAACAAAACAAAAAAACCCTCTAAATTACCAAGCCAGATGGCAAAGAGTTAAGAATTTCATGTTGGAGGGAGAAGCCAGTTAGTAGAGACGACTTTTTGGAAAAATATCTGGTACAGAAAAACAAAAAAAAGCCAAAATGTTTTAGGAGTTACCCAATTGAAGGAAAGCTTTCTTAGTAGGGTAAACAAATGGTTTTTGTTCACTCAGCATTGGAAACTGTAAAAAATACAGAGGTAGACATGAAAGCAAGATACCCAAGAGGCCAGAAAATGATAGACAGGGGCCATTTACTCAAAAGGAAAAAAAAAAAAAAGCTTATAGGGGAAGAAATTGGGGAATTTAAAACAACAAAAGGAGACAACTCCATATATATGGCATTAAGCCATAAGTAAGCATATGAAGAGTTATTTTATATGAATAAAGTGTCCAGAAGTGAAACCAGAGGGTGAAGAAGAATAGGAAATTTTGGTAAAAGACATCACTAAAAATATATCCAATATTTAAGAGGAAATAAATAAAATGATATATTGGCAGCACTAAGAGACCTGCTATAATGCAAAAGCATAAACTTTTAAATAGACAAAAAAACAAATTTGTGGATTCACCTAGCAATATGAGAATGCTTTCATACTTTGGAGACTAGGGCTAGATGCATGTCATGATTCTTCAGTTCACACTTATTTATTTAACAACACATATAGTCATATATTAAAAATTTACTATGCATTTTTAGTAGGTAAGACATGAGTGGAGATATATAAACACACAGCTTATAGTTCTAGCCATTAAGAGTTGAGAATTTAGAGGATATGAGAGAAGAGTAAAGTGAAAACAGGTGAGACTGGTGGATATGTAAGAATGAGTATTAAAAACCTGGTTTTGCATATTAATGATATAATGAAGAAAAAGGGATTCATTGGAGAATTTTAAACAAGCGTATAACAGGACTGCTTTAATATTTTAGCATGTGTGCTCTGTTATGGGGTAGAGAATGGGTTGGAGGGGGTAATACTGTGGACACAGGAAACAAGTAAAAGACTCCTGTGACAGTCCAAGTAAAATCTGATGAGACTAAGTCAGTGGCAACATATGGGTAAAGAAGTTGAACTATCATTATTCTCAGATAATATGATACTATACATAGGAAATCCTGAAGATTATACCAAACTATGAGAAGTAATAAACAAATTTGGTAAAGTTGCAGGATGCAAAATTAATACCCAGAAATCAATAGCATTTCTATACACTAACAATGAGGTCATAGAAAGAGAAATTTAAGAAAAATCACCATTTACAATTATACAGAATATAATAAAATACCTAGGGATAAACTTAACCAAAGGGGTGAAAGTCCTATATTCTAAAAGCTATAAAACACTGATGAGAGAAATTAAGGATGACACAAATAGAAAAATATTTCATGCTCACAGATTAGAAGAATATTGTCAAAACATCTATATTACATAAAACAATCTACAGAGTCAATGCAATCCCTACCAAAATGTCAACAGCATTTTTCACAAAAGTAGAATGAATAATACAAAATTTGTATGAAACCACAAAAAAAATCCCCACAAAATTTGTATGAAACCTGAATAGTCAAAGCAATCCTGAGAAAGAAGAACACAGCTACAGTTCAAGATATACTACAAAGCTATGATAATCAAAACAGTATGGTAATGTCACGAAAAATAGACACACAGATCAATGGGACAGAATAGAAACCCCAGAAGTAAACCAAAGTACATATAGTCAGGCTGTGGCAAAGGAGGCAAGAAGATAAAAGGGGAAAGCACAGTCTTTTCAACAAATCATGTTGGGAAAACTGGACAGTTACATGTAAGTGTATGAAATTGAATGACTTTCTAACCCCATACACAAAAAAATAAACTTAAAATGGATTAAATAACTAAATGTGAGACCTGAAATCATAAAATCCTAGAAGCAAACACTGGTGGTAATTTCTCTGACATCGGCCATAACACATTTTTCTAGATATGGCTCCTCAGGCAAAGGGGAAAAAAAGCAAAAATAAACTATTAGGACTCCATAAAAATAAAAAGCATTTGCACAGCAAAGGAAATCAACAAAACCAAAAGGTAACCTATTGAATGGGAGAAGATATCTGTAAATCATATATGTAATATGGGGTCAATATCCAAAATATATAAAAAATTTATACAACTCAAAACAAAAATCTCAAATTTTCCAATCAGAAAATGGACAGAGAACATGAATGGATATTTTTCCAGGGCAGACATACAGATGGCCAACATACAAATGAAAAGATGCTTAATATCATGCATCATCAGGGAAATGCAAGTCAAAATCACAATGAGATATTACCTCACACCTGTTAAAACAGCTAAAGTAAAAAAAGACAAACAAATGTTAGGATATGGAGAAAACAGAACCCTTGTGCACCCTTAGTGGGGATGTAAATTATTAAATCCACTTGGAAAACAATATGGAGACAAAAAGTTAAAAATAGAAATACCATATGATCCAATAATTCCACTATTGGGTATTTACTTGGGGAAAATGAAAACACTAATTTGATAAGATACATGCACCACTATGTTTATTGGGCATTATTTATAAAAGCCAAGACATGGAAGCAAACTAAATGTCCATCAATAGATGAGTGGATGAGGACAAATGGTATATATATTTGATGGACTGTTAAACAGCCATGAAAAAGATGAGACCATGCCATTTGAGACAACATGGATAGACATAGAGGATATTATGGTAAGTGAACTAAGTCAGACTGGGAAAGACAAATAATGTATGATTACACTCACAAATGTAATCTAAAAAAATGAATAAACAAAAAGCAGAATCACAACTATAAATACAGCAAACTAACTGATGGTTGTCAGAGTGGAAGGGGTTAGGAAGTTGGGCAAAATGAGTCAAGGCAAGAGGGAAATACAGACCTTTCATTATGGAGTAAGTCATGAGAATAAAAAGCAAATCATAAGGAATATAGTCAATGATATTTTAATAGTTATGGAATGGGACAGATATTCATTATACTGTGATAAATACAGCATGATCTATAAACTTGTGAAATCAATAAGTTATATGCTTGAAACTAATGTAATATTGTGTGTTAACTATATTTAAAAAAAAAAGACACATTCAGCACATACACAAAAATATACTCATTATGGCTTAGCACTTCTAAAGTCCCTTATCATTTATTTAAAACTCTTTCCGCCATCACTGAGACACATTAAAGTAATCTAGCCACCTCTATTTTCCCAAACTAGATTTTCTGACTCAGAGACTATGACATATCACCACCTCTGTTTACTGAGTAAATACTGAGATTCTATCTATCTGTCTATCTATATTTCAATGAGGAGGAAGGAAATGGGAGAAAGGAGGCAAAGAGGAAAAAAAAAGTTAGATATAGGTGATCCAGAGTTTGATATTTTGTAGGAAAAGCAACACCAGGTCAAGAATTAAAGGAAGTCTGAGGGTAGCTATGAAGGAAAGGAGGTAAGGGTTTTTGGAGTTGAAAAGGTAGAATTCTGAGGCCAGGACATTCCGAACAACATATTTGTTAGAGTATCAAGAGATGACAGCTAAGAGAGCAGTTGAGACTAATATGATCATCGAAGTAGTGAGAGCTTTCAAGAAGTTGAGAGAAAATACATCAATGTAGTGGACAGTGAAAGATGGAGAAAGTCTAATTTCAACAAATGGAAAGAGATACTGATCTGCATTGTTAAGATGGACAGGCTTGATACCCGCAAGTCCAGGCATTTGAGCTTCATAATTTGAGAGAAGCTTATGCTTCATTTTAAATGTGGAAACTCATCCCCCTTTTATGCTTTTATGTACTGAGTCCTGTTATAACTCTCTTTGAAAGACAATAGAAGAATCTCTGCAAGGAAAAAAGTATTGCCTCATATTTTGGTTGATGTGTTAAGAAGAATAAATTTCATCACTTGATTTTATGAGGGTAGGTAAAGCAACAATGAACAAAGTCATAGGAGTAGTAGTGAGAATAGGGTACTTGTTAAGACAACAAACCCTGGGGTCCTTGTCACTTTTCATCTCTGTAATTGGGGACATGTTATTTTCCTTGGTTTTCTCATCTGAAAAATCAAGGATGAATATAATTAATTTGTTGAGATATTATGAAAAGTGAACAAATGAGAAAATCTGGCATATAGAAAATGATTAATAATTATCCTTCATGGAGATACTTTGACTATAATGATGGCAATACATTGTCTGGAGGGGAAACTGCCATTTAAGCAGGTCATGATGACCTTTTGCCTGTTTTATTCACATGCATTTTTGGAAGAATTCAATGTTTGTAACAATAAGAAGAGGCAGATATCAAACTCAATCAGAGCTCACTTATATCCCAATTCTTCTTTTCTTGGGGATGAATAAAATTTTCTAGAACTATAAAATGGAAGCTCTGGAGGTAAAGGGCAGATTACCATTGCTGTTTAGTAGGTCTTAAAATTCACATTCATATGTATCAAAAATATATATTTTTTTCACATTTAGAGGCAAAAGTCATGTCCATGGAACATTCACACTTTCTCATTCCTGGGATTCTTCTACTCACTGAAAGACACTGGTTGATGCTGCTGATTGTATATTTGTCCATGTGTCTATATGCCCGTGTTTGGAATAATTACCTGGGGGGAGAATTCAGGTTAGAAAACTTATCTGGGAAAATAAATAGTACCTGTTTTGAATAAGTGGTATCATAAGTAGAAGAATACTGGTTTGGTTTCTATAACAAGAACAATGAGTCAAACCGTTCTTACTGAATTTATACTCACAGCTCATAAATGCTTTTCAGAGAAGAGTTTCATCTGTCTCATTCAGAAAGTGTAGGTTAGCAAACATTCCTGATAGTTACTGTTGAAATCTCAAGATCCCTCATGTGCTATCTGAATGTCATACATATGACATTTTAATAATAATCATAATTCAAATGAGTTGGCTCTTGTCCCACCTCCAATGCTCAGGAATGTCCTCATATCCCCAAACCCTACCTCCTGTCCAAAAACTCTGAAGACTCAAGAATGATGTTTACTATACTCTTAGGCCAATTCCCATTGGACACTGATGCCATCTATGCCTTTTAGTCTTCTCCAGCTACATTTTGGGATCCCACTGTGCCTGAAAGTAATTCTGCTTCTGAGAGGTGTTTGTTAGAAATTACTATGTCCTTTGACTTCTGTTAAACAAAGGCACAAGGTCCCTTGAGACACTTAATTATAAAGTGCATTATGATGAGAATGAGAAGAATTTCTAGCTTCATTTTTGTCACGCTTGGTTAGAAGTAAATTCAAGAATTACAAATTGTTCTTTAGCATATTTGAGATGTTTCAGCATAATCATGCTTGTTTTTTGTTTCTAACTTGAAACCCTTGCTCCATATTTTAGAACAAGTCCTTTGAGAATTAGAGAAAATGAGTGACAAAATTTACTTCTGCTCAGCAACATCCCACAATGAAAATTTTTTTTTTTTTTTTTTAATTTTTTTATTTTTTTTCAGCATAACAGTATTCATTATTTTTGCACCCCACCCAGTGCTCCATGCAATCCGTGCCCTCTACAATACCCACCACCTGGTGCCCCCAACCTCCCACCCCCACCCCTTCAAAATTCTCAGATCGTTTTTCAGAGTCCATAGTCTCTCATGGTTCACCTCCCCTTCCAATTTCCCTCAACTCCCTTCTCCTCTCCATCTCCCCTTGTCCTCCATGCTATTTGTTATGCTCCACAAATAAGTGAAACCATATGATAATTGACTCTCTCTGCTTGACTTATTCACTCAGCTAATCTCTTCCAGTCCCGTCCATGTTGCTACAAAACTTGGGGATTCATCCTTTCTTTCTTTTTTTTTTTTTTACAGCTTTATAAACATATATTTTATCCCCAGGGGTACAGGTCTGCGAATCGCCAGGTTTACACACTTCACAACACTCACCATAGCACATACCCTCCCCGATATCCATAACCCCACCCCCTCTCCCAACCCCCTCCCCCCATCAACCCTCAGTTTGTTTGTGAGATTAAGAGTCACTTATGGTTTGTCTCCCTCCCAAAATTTTACTGAGTTATTCTTCTCTTGGAAAAAGATCCTCTCCTGGGAGTCCCTGCAGTCTCATGAAAACAAGCTTTTGACAGGCCTATGTAACAAATTGGGGAGAAACATCTGAATCTCTCTAAGACCTCAGCTTCTTATTTCCCGATTTTCTACCCTACATTCCTATTTCCCTGCTACAAAAATATATCAACTATTGTGTTTTCCTAGTTTTTATTTCATCCCACTAATTTTGTTATCAATCTGTTAAATATGGGCCCAGTTAGATCAGCACGCTTGAGAGAGGTATCAAAGAAAGAAACTTTTTGTGATTATCAAATGCCTCAGCTTAATTTGGAAATGGACAATAAGCCAAGGTTATCTCACCAATTGACAAATTGATCAAAATGTAATCAAAAAAGACAACGCCTTCTCAGCCAATTCCAAGGATTCATGATCTTTTAAGAAAAGACAAATTCATTTTCTTTGTTCTGTATTAGTGTTCTGACATATGGCAGGTTTTAGTTCAGTTGGAAGGACAAATTGTCACCCCTGAGAATACAAGAAACATTTGAGGAAAAGAGAATCACATACTCAAATGATTAGAATAAATTGTCACCCCATGCAATGTGTCGGGATTTGGAATCATCATAAAAACTTATAGCACATGGGCGCCTGGGTGGCTCAGTGGGTTAAGCCGCTGCCTTCGGCTCAGGTCATGATCTCAGGGTCCTGGGATCGAGGCCCGCATCGGGCTCTCTGCTCAGCGGGGAGCCTGCTTCCTCCCTCTCTCTCTGCCTGCCTCTCTGTCTACTTGTGATCTCTGTCTGTCAAATAAATAAATAAAATCTTTAAAAAAAAAAAAAAAAAACTGATAGCACAGAAGGGGACAGAGCAGGTTTTTAAAGTAGGCATCAAATTTAGATAGACAAGAGGCAGGGGTATACATTCCAAAAGAAAAAAAAATGACATTTTAATACTCTAAAAATTTCCTTTAAGATTTTCTTGGTTTGAAATATTGATGATATGTGTCAGATAGGAAAGGTAGGTTAAAATGGCAGTTCATGAGGACCAAGAGGAAAGGCTTATCAAAAAATTCTGAAGATACTCATCCCCTTTCTGGAGCCAGTAGCTATAAAAGTTACCATGCCATGTCATTTTGGCCTTGATTTTCCACATTTTATACCTTCTTGTTACAACTCTAGACATGAATTTTTCTCTCACATCACAGAACAATTAAGTAATAGTTGATTTGCTAAGATCTTAAATATTAAGCAAAGCTTTCCTAATTTTAAGCCCACTTAGCTTTGCTTTATAGAGTAACTAAAGCCTATTATTTGTTATTTAACATTTTTAACATAAAGTACCTTATTTTATATCCCTGGGCTTTGGCAACACTAAATAAAACCAGTTTGGTTTAATAAATTCAGTATTTGGCAAGCTAATAAATTCAACAACAAATTGCAATAATACATCACTGTTGGACTAAAACCAATAATATAATTAGCCTGGCTTACCCATGGGCTTTTAGTCACCGAACAATCACTTTATAAGGTGTGACTGAGTGTAAAACTTCTAACAATTGAACCAGAGTTTCTGTTGAGGATTAGGACTTTCTCAATGGACCTTGTATTGACTTTCATTATTTTTACAAGTAGATTTTTTTAAACGTAGTGATTCCCAATGGAAAGACAGAATTATACGGACATGGCTATAGGCAGTTGAGAGAGTCCCAATAGTTCATTTTTGCTTTTGTTTCTCTTGCTTCTGGAGGCATATCTAGAAAGAAGTTGCTATGGCTGATGTCAAAGAGGTTACTGACGGTGTTCTCCTCTAGGATTTTTATGGTTTCAGGTCTCACATTAAGGCATTCAATCCATTTTGATTGTATTTTTAGGTCTTTATCCATTTTGAGTTTATTTTGTGCATCAAGTTAGAAAGCCATCCAGTTTCATACTTTTGCATGTGAATGTCCAGTTTTCCAAACACCATTTGTTAGAGAGACTGTCTTTTTTTCCATTGGATATTCATTTCTGTTTTGTTGAAGACTAATTGACCATATAATAGTGAGTTCACTTCTGGGTTTTCTGTTCTGTTCTATTGATCTATGTGCCTGTTTTTGTTGTTGTTGTTGTTTGTTTGTTTTTTTGTTTTTGTTCTGCCAGCTCCACACTGTTTGGTTCACTACTGCTTTGTAATATAACCTGACATTTGGTATTGTGATGCCTCCAGCTTTGCTTTGCTTTTCCAAAGTTGCCTTGGCTATTTGGGGTCTTCTGTGGTTCCATACAAATTTTGGGATTGTTTATTCTAACTCAGTGGAAAATGCTGTTAGTATTTTGGTAAGGATTGCATGAGATCTCTAGATTGCTTTGGGTAGTGTAGATATTTTAATTTTTTTTTTTTTTATTCATGAGCATGGAATGTCTTTCCACTTCTTTGTGTCACCTTCAATTTCTTTCTTCAGGTGTTTATAGTTTTCAGAGTACAGGTTTTTCACCTCTTGGTTAGGTTTAGTCCTAGGTATCTTATGTTTTTGGTGCAATTATAAATGAGATTGGTTCCTTAATTCCTCCTTCTGCTGCTTCATTATTGGTGTATAGAAATGCAACAGATTTCTGTATGTTGTTTTTGTATCCTGCAGCTTTACTGAATTTGTGATCACTTCTAACACTTTTTTGGTGGAGTGTTTCAGGTTTTCTATATAGAGTATCATGTCATCTGCAAATAGTGGACATTTTGCTTCTTCCCTGATTTGGGTGCCTTTATTTCTTTTTATTCTTTTTGTTAATCCTAGCTGTGGCTAGGATTTCTAGTACTATGTTAAATTATAGTGGTGAAAGTAGATATCCCTGTGTTGTTCCTGACCACAGAGGAAAAGCTCTTAGTTTTTCCCCATTAAGGTTGATATTAGCTGTGGGTTTTTCATAGATGGCCTTTATTATGTTCAGGTATGTTCCCTCTAAACCTACTTTGTTGAGCATTTTTATCATGAATGGATGTTGTACTTTGTCAAATACATTTTTCTGCATCTATTGAAAAGGTCTTAGGGTTCTAATCCTTTCTCTTACTGATGTGATATATCAGGTTGATTGATTTCCAAATACTAAACTATACTTGCAACCCAGGAATAAATCTCACTAGATTGTGGTGAGTGATTTTTAAAAAATGTCTTGTTGAATTCAGTTTGCTAGTATTTTATTGAGAATTTTTACATCGATGTTCTTCAGGGATGTTGGTCTGTAGTTTAAAATAAAAAACTTATGCACAGTGAAGGAAATAATAAAAAATAAAATTCAATGCACAGAATGGGAGATATTTGCAAATGACATATCTGATAAAGGGCTAGTATCCAACATCTATAAGGAACTTATCAAATGTAACACCTCAAAAATAAATAATTTAATTAAAAAATGGGCAGAAGACATGAATAGACATTTTTCTAAAGAAGACGGATAGATGACCAAACATCACATGAAAAGATGCTCAACATCACTCATCTTTAGGGAAATACAAATCAAAACTACAATGAGATAACACCTCACATTGGACAGAATGGCTATAATAAAAAACACAAGAAACAACAAGTATTGGTGAGAATGTTGAGAAAGAAGAATCCTCTTTGCCCTGTTGGTGGGAATGCAAACTGAGAGTCACTCTGGAAAACAGTATGAAGTTTCCTTAAGAAGTTAAAAAAAGAACTGTCCTATGATCCAGAAACTGCACTACTAGATATTTACTCAAAGAATACAAAAACACTAATTTAATTGGGTATTTGCACCCTAATGTTTATAGCAGCATTATCTATAATAGCCAAACTATGGAAAAGCCTAAGTACCCACTAACTGACGAATGGATAAAGAAGAGATGGTACACACACACACACACACACACACACACACAATGAAATATTACTGAGCCATAAAAAGAAGGAAATCTTGCCATTGGCGATAACATGGATGGAGCTACAGAGTGTTATACTAAGTGACATAAGTCAATCCGAGAAAGACAAATACCCTATGATTTCACTCATATGTGGAACTTAAGAAACCAATGAGCAAAGGGAAAAAGAAAGAAAGAGAGAGAGAGGCAAACCAAGAAACAGACTCTTAACTATAGAGAACAAACTGATGATCACCAGAGGAGAGGTGGGTGAGGAGATGGGTTAAATAGGTGATGGGGATTGAGTATGTATCTTAGGTCATGAACTGCCACTCTTGAGCACTTATAGGGATGATTTTAGTCACAAGAGTGGCGTAAAAGAGACTCTGCAGTTAGCAGTTCAAGAAGGCCCAGATGTGCATGCTATGGAAGATCCTATTTTGCAATAGTAACCAGACCGGACAGAAGAACATCAAATACTAATGACTGCATGTTTATAATAAAAGGATTTCTACGTTTGGCCTCCCATCTTAAACAGCTAGTAAAAATCAAACAATATACACGAATCAAAGATTTTCAGAAACTGAATGACAGTGCAGTATTGTGATTGCTTAGTGAAAATAAAACACGAGGTCAGCCTTAGTACTGCCCAGATAACTGCCTACAGATCATTTCCAACCCAAAGAGCAAGAAACAAGCACCCAAACAAAGCCAATCTTCTCAGTTTATAAGGTAGAAAGTTCAGAGTCCAGAGTAGCTGGATTATGTGGGAGAGACTACTCTAGAAGGGATAACTTTTTGGAAGAAAAGTTCTAAAGATCTGAAGGTTCTCCTTGAATCTTCAAATGACTACTGAATTTCACATTTGCAAAGCGAAACAATGACAAGAACAGAGTACACAGAATTATTCTCAACACTCAAGTAGGGCTGCAAATAGTTGTGTTTACCAGCCACAGTAGTAAGACCTCATGATACATGAACATCAGGTAAAATTATCAGGGAACTATTGCATTAATTATAGGGAGGAAGTTAGCCCTAAATTAAAAGCAGTTTTAACCAACCTTAGAATTAAAAGCAAATCTTCAGACAACAAAACCAATCTAAGTAGCTTAATTACACATTACAACAAAACTCAAATTTAATAAAATACAACAAAACCTTGTACTCACTATAAAATTTTAAGATGCCCACCATCTAATAAAAAATTACTAGTCATGCAAAGAACAGGCAAAATATAATCTATAGTTACAAAAAATAATAATCATTTAATAGAAAACAAAATAGGAAGTCATCAGAGAGGGAGAAAAACCATGAGAGACTGAGGGTTGCTGGAGGGGAGATTGGTGGGGGGTAGAGGCTAATGGAATGACTGGCAAGAAGATAGACACTATAGAAAAAAAAGATTAAAAATAAAAACTTCAAGACATAACAATGAGAAGTATAAAATATAAACACAGAGAAAAAAATTTAAAAAAATATTTAGAATAGCCGAAAATAATTTGCTTAGGAAGAATACATTTGGAAAACTCAATGTATTTACAATCTATGTGATTTTTGAGATGTCCATAAAATATTTCAGCAGTGAGGATATTGGAGACCTAGAAGGTACTAAGTCAAGATAAGAATCTGCTTTGTAGGACTGAGGTATTTAGGTGGAAGGGCTACACTCAAAGGAGCATCACTGATCCTGAATCGTGTGCAACTGCCATGCCCTAGAGAAGTTCATGTTTACCTGCGTCCTTCTAGTCTCCAAAGCTTTGGCTCTGGTCTAAACAGAGATTCCTGGCACCCTGAGTCATGGGTAGGTGCTCAGGCCCTGCAACCTCCTTACTGCTTACCAATTAAGCTGTTATTTGGTTATTCTATTTGCTTTTCCACGTATCTCTCTTCCACAGGGGCCAGATTTTTTCATTTTAGAGATATCTCAGCGTATATATACTACTGAAATACTTTTTTTTTTGGTTTTTAAAAGAATGATCCATGATCCATGCAAGAACTTGAATGTAGTGCAAAAATCACCTTTGGCACCAAACAATAGCTAGGGATTGATTCACTCTGTGTCATTTATTATCCTCAATAAAGATGCTATAGATCCTGGCATAAATGGAATTTAGTACAAATATATGGAAAAAGTGTGGATACCAGTCTTTGAAATATTTGAAATTATTTACCCAGGCCTAAATCACTGTTAGCAAAATGTACCAGTGAATCACTATATTGTCTCCCTTCTACAAAATTTTATGTCTATCGCTTCAAACTTGTCATGAGCATCATCTGTTATTCCTACAGACTTCGTATCAACCCATGTTTTCCATGTTAGTTTTGACTTTGCATTCAGTCCTAGGTTAGTAAAGAAGCTAGTTTTGCACTTGTATCAAGTATGGGGTATTCTAGGAGATTTTCAAGCACTGGGGCCCTTGCACATTAAACAATAGAAAAATAATACAAAGCAACTGTCAAGAAAACAAAATGAGGAGCTCTAAACTGAATACATAGTGGTTCAATTGATTATGTCTTTATGGTATTCTTGCAGCATTTTATTTATTTATTTATTTTAACCATTATGTTACTCCATTCAGAGCATAGAATTCTTGAAGCACAGGGGATAATAACCTGCAGAGACACATGTAACCTATCTCAATAATTATTTCACATTTTTTATTTGCTCAGTAAGTGATTATTAAAATAGCTCTTTAATAAGCTGAAACTCAGGGTACTTCATCTCAGGGTACATCTCATATATAGCTCTGGAGATTCATGAATAGTGATGGGGCTAATATTTTTGCTATGCTTAGTGATTACTTGGTTAGAAGATATTATTTTAATACAAGATCACAATAATTAACTTGAACCCATCCTCTGGGTATCAACATTCAGAGATTCACAGGCACAGGTAATGAAGGAACTGTTACCATAATGAATATCCTGTATTAGGGTTTAATTACCAAGGTAGAAATGTAGGCTTTGATGGTTTTTTTAATAGAAGGTAGAATGCTTTTCTAATTCATCTTTTTTTTTTTTTTTCATTTCAAAAGCTCGTTAGCCACAACAGTCCACAGTATACAAGACCATCCAAGTGGGATAAAGGATAGAGACATACAAACTATATTTTCAATAGAAGCCCTTGTCAAAATTTGCTGTTTTCTCGTAATGACAATATTTCTCTTATCCAATACATGATGCCTGGTGCCAATTTGCCCTGAGTTTACTGTGCAGTAGTATGCTAGCCATCAATGTCTCCCCCAAATAGAGGAGAACTCTATCACTTTACATGGTACTAGGACTACTTTGGTTGTAGCCAACTCTGAGAGATCAAATTCAATGGAGAAAAAGATCAAGCTGAGTCTTTTGCCTCAAGGACCCCAAGAATTTATTACTCTGCTTATAAATCTCTGGTACTTTGGGATTTTACATGATGACTCAAGGCAAAATGATCTAGCATTCTCTAAAATAAGAGTTCCAATACCCTGGTTTATTGGATAAATAAATATAATTGTGGGACCTCTTTCTGGTTTTGGAAAAAAAAAAGACATTGAATATATAGAGAACACGAAGCATGGGTTACTGTCAAGACGCAATAAATAAATAAATGAAGGAGAGGCATGAGGCGAAGGAGGGGGAAGAGGAAGAGAAAATACCAGGAGCAGAGAGAAGTCACTGAGGTCTCAGCGAAAGAACTGCCAAGTGTTTTTGCCTCATAAACTTTGCTCTTCTTCATCCTTTAGGTAAAATTTACAGGAAACACCAGGTTTTAAAATTTCATTAAGGATGGATTTTCATTCACTATGCTCCATTTTTTTTTCCATTGGATCTATTAAAGTTGTCATATATATTGAAAAGAAAATATATTTCCACCCTACCAGAGTTGTTTGAATCTTATACATGTTATTTGAGTGTTAGTTTATAAAAATGGGTAAGTGCTCATTGTAAGAGGAGAGACTTTCCTCAAAATGAAGATAAAGGTAGGGGTATATTTATAATTATGGAAACATGAATGGCATAGCTTAAATACTCAAGAGGTATAATTTAATGATTCTGTAAGATAATGAGTTATTGGGAATAATTATCTTTTTAATATTAATAATCACTAGTTCTTTAATGGAGATGGACTGCAAAATTTACCTGGAGGTTATATTTTTAAATGGCTAGATTCAAAGAAGCTATAAAGTGACTTTTGGAGACTAGATTCAAATGGAGCTCATTCAATCAGTCCATTTCCATCATAATTGTATTTATTTAAATTTTTTAAAAGATTTTATTATTTGACAGACAGAGTCACAAGCCGGCAAAGAGGCAGGAGGAGAGAGAGGAAGGGAAGCAGGCTCCCTGCTGAGCAGACAGCCAGATGCGGGGGCTCAATCCCAGGACCTTGAGATCATGACTTGTGCTGAAGGCAGAGGCTTTAACTTACTGAGCCACCCAGGCGCCCCATAATTGTATTTTTAAAGTAAGAGGAGAAAAAAGACCTGTTATAACAAGTTACCTGCTCCAGTAGTAGTCTGTTGTCAATGCATAATTATTCCCTACTGTAATATCTGAAGGGTTTTGGTTTAAACGGGTTTAAATATCTAAGGAGATTCACTACCTCAGTGCTTCTTCCCTGGACCTAATCTTTTTTTTAGCTTACATTCTTATTATCTCTCAGAAGGAATGCCCATTTGGCAGGCCCATTTATCTTCCATTAAAATGCATAAAGGAATGAGATTGTCAAATGGCTAGTTCATTGAACCGATTTGACTCAGAGATCCTAGGCCATATCAGAGGGATAAGTGAGGGTACACACCTAATTTTGTGTTTCAACTCAAATGATGATACAGACATTATGCTAAAAAACAAAAATCTGACAAAATAAGGTGCAGCCAGAGGAAAGTTGAAAGTAGATTAATTGCATGTTTGGGGCATGTCTTCTTGATGTCACACCATTCAATACGAGACTCACTGTCACAAACCAAATCACAATTCCCCAGATGATTGCATTGATAAATTAACTGTGGTAGAAATAAAAATTCTAGGGAGTACTACAGAAAAATACCATGACCTAAATCAAGGGATTCTACCAGGATTTTGGTACTGGAGTACCAAAATGGTACTTTGGTACAGGAGTTTTGCTACTGATTCCTATGCCGATTCCTTATTATTTTTTTTCTTTTTCTCAATACTACTTTACACACTCTCTATAGAAAAGGAGGGCTCTCTGCCCACCATACTGTTGTAGCAGACATATAGGAAGGGAAGAATAAAGTCGGCAGGGGAGAGGTCTGGGCAAGGGGGATAGAATCTATGAATTCCATTTTATAAGTATTTTAGATGGCATCCATTATGAGCACACCTTCCTGTCTTACTTTTGGACATTTTAAGTGTAAATGCTTTTGGTAAAATTAAATTCTGTTTAAATTAATGCCACAGTTTAGTGAAGAGAATTTTAGAAGTGCCTGGAAGGCATGTTTAATGAATGCTATTGAGAAATTTTCAGAAATGACTGAGGCACATTTTAACATAAGGGAGATCTAATGTGGAATGGAAAAGCTGATGGACACTAGCAGCCGATGTGAATTCAACAATAAAATAATAACATATTATCATTTATCTCCAAAACTCTTGAGGGCAGGGAATATTTCACTCATCATTGCATGATAAATCTAGTTAACAGAGCTTAACATAGAGAGGGCATCAAAAATATCCATTGTTGAACTAATGCCTAAATATTGATTTAATACTATATTTGTATTTATATTTTTATTTCAGAATATCCAGTGTCTCACTTCACTTTCATGAGACTTTTTGTAAACAATAAATATCTCCACTCAAACTGAACCTCGTAATTGTGTCTGTAACCCTATATGGTTAGAAGAGCTATCCAGAGAAACTCTGCATCAGGCAGGACCTAAGACTTAACAGATGCTCATTAAACTGCTTCTATGGCAGGTAGTTCTGAACCCTGTGGGTCACTGATTTTGTTTAGACAAGTAAGCAAACTTCTGGCAGATCTGAGCTGCTCAGGATAACAAAGTGTCATTGTTCTAAGTTTAAGTTCTAATTTCAAATGTTTTCCAATACAGATACAAATATTTTCAGGAAAAAATTTAAATCCTGGACAAATATATATTTTTTTAAATATTAGTTTGAGGAAGTTGGTAAATTATTCGTTCACATATCAATATAGAGTAAGTATAGAGTAACAGTATACGGTAAGGAGTATACAATAATTTTCACTAGGTGAACAGGATCTAAGTAAATTAATTTTTGATTGGTCACAAATTTTAACAGATTTATGGTAAATGAAGGTGTCCACGAGGCTTTATGCCACAGGCTCTTATTAGAAGCTTTGTTAAGGAGTATGAAGGTATCTCTGAGCCCAGGCCTACTTCATACTGTCTCTCCTCTCCCTCATGTGGAGATCTACATTAAAATAGTTCTTGGCCCTTTCTGTCTCTGCTCCCTGACACTAAGAATAGAACTTTGTTTAATCCAGAAACATATCCATCAGTTTTTTTTTTTCCCTAAATCATGTGTGTTTCCAAGAAACAAAACAAGAGAGAAAAGAGGAGAGGAAAGGAGGGGAGGGGAGGGGAGGGAAGGGAAGAGAAGGGAAGGGAGAGGAGAGGAGAGGAGAGGGGAGGGGAGGAGAGAAGAGGGAAGAGAAGGAAAAGAGAGAGAAGGAAGGAAGGAAGGAAGGAAGGAAGGAAGGAAGGAAGGAAGGAAGGAAAAGGTATTGCATCAGGATCAAAGTTAGTTTCTGATATTCTATACCCAAGAGTGGCAGGTGGAGGAGGTGTCATCAAAGCAGCAGGGAAGACTGGGTTTAAATGAAAATAGCTATTTGAAGTTGTAATGTAGAAGATGCTACTGAGTCACAAAAGAATTCAGTTATTTTTAAAAACATAGCAGAGCATGGTGAAGGGAAATGAATCATTCAGATGATGAAGTGGCAGCTGCTTCTTAAAAGTGAGCTAGAGAGAGCTTAAAAAGTTTATCTAATGGTAATTCACATGGGTGATTTATTCACAGGTACTTAAAGGATTCCATTCTGATTTCACTGAGAGGTCAGCAGCAGTAAGGGTTATTTTATAGTAAAAAATTTTACAGTTGGCGTGGTTTAAATACTGACCACTCAAAGAGATGTCAGCCCATAGCTCTGGAGTATGGTGCTGCAGCCTTTCAGGCACTGGACTACAGGCAGGTCTGGAGATTTTGAGTGAGGGGCAAAAATGGCCACTGGCCATGTACAGACAGAAGAGTAGCAGTTGAGCTCATGGACTATTTGCCAAATGATGTGGAAGTATTTTAATATTTCAAGTGCAGGGACAGCCATAATGATGTATTCTAGCTAAGTACTAGTCCCCTGGGATCATCATGCGTGTGTTTTTTTAACAGAGGAAACAGTGGGCCAGATAAGGCTTGTCAAGCACTTCACAGCTAACGAAGAAAAAAAAATGGTTCTTTGCTTGTCAGAGGTATTTATGTTGTACATCACAGCAAGAGAGAGGGCTGAATATTGCCTCAAAGATTTATGGATTGAAAACTTCAAAAAAAATGAAGTAGTCATTAACTAAACAAGTTTTCAGAGGGCAGGTTTGCCAAAACAAGATGTGAGGTGGTGATAAACATTTGCTTTTTGACGTATTACACTTGAGATGCTTATTAGACAATTACTAGATATGTCAAGTAGCAGAGTAGTCATAATCAGAGTCTGGATATATAAAAAGGAGTCTGAATTAAAGGTAGAAACTTGGGAGTTATCATCACACATAAAGTCACAAAATTAAAGGAGATTATTCAGGGTGAAGGTATATATGGAAAAGAGTTTCAATTACTGAGTCCTAGGATATATGAATATATGGGCACGTGAAGAGTAATCAGAAAAGATTAAGGAGTCAAGGAGAAGAAGAAACAAGGCATGTGGTGGCTTGGAAGTCAAATGCAGAAAGTGTCTCATGGAGGACTGATTGGTTCATAAACTGCTGCTAGGTAGGGTGACCTTATAACTTACTACCCAAACCTGGATGCATTACAGAGTGCATTACACTACAAATAATTAAGACAATAGACCCAAACCAGTTCTGTTCTAGGAAAAATGAGTTGTATTGGCAAACTACTTCTAGATCACTTTAGATTGATCATTAAGTTCAGCAAAGATCATTAGTAAGCATTATAAGAGTAATTTCAGAGGATTAGTGGTGATTAGAGAAGGCACAGGAGAAAACAGGGCAAGAGGAAAATGGGCAGATACAGAGTATAGACAACTCAACACATCAAGGGAGGGAGAGCAACGATAGAGGGCAAAGTAGAGACAGAAGGTTTCTTTTGTGTGTATGTCTGCACGTGTATGTACATGCTTCTGTGTGCGGGTCTTATATTTAATGGGAGAAACAGTAAGCTATTTTTCCCAGTTTCCAAATGGACATGTGCTGCAATCATGCCAAAATGCAGTCTGTGTCCAGGACAGGGAGCCGTCAAGTGAAAAACCTGCATTGGCTTCAAATGTCTGATAAGCCATATTTTACACACGGATGCTTTAATGCTGGGAGCCTGTGCAGTGCCATTTGTAATATTTTGTTGCTTACCTCTACAAGTAGAATATAGTGCCTTCCTGATATTAAAGTTCACAGTCTCTTTAGGACCTAAGATGCTATTAGTCTGACATGAGAGCTTACCCCAATAACAGTAAAACTCACCAGTGTGACTAACTGAATAAATCAGGAAAGGCTGGCCAGGCAATATTCCCCTAAATTCTAGACGCCAGACAGTATTAGACAAAAAAAAGGGAGGTAGCATAGTCAACAGCATGAGTAGATTCTGCAGCCAAATTGCATTGGTGTGAATCCTGTCCTACTACCAGTTAGCTGTGTGATCTTCCTTGAGTTTCCAAATTTCTCTCTGACTCAAGTCTCTAAAATGTAAAATAGAGCTATAACACATTACCTACCCATGATTCTTGGAAACAATAAAGGAGTTGGTACCCATAAAGTGTTTGTAAAAACATTTGATACATAATAAATGCTTAGAGTGAGCTACAATATTTTGAATGTTGGATTTTGAGTGATGAATTTAAAAAGGAAACTTAGTCTTTGTTATCCAAAAGTAAAGAGGTTCTAATTTCATTTACAATTCAAGGCTACTTAGGTAACATCAGTAGAACAGTGTAAGGTAAGTGGTTAGAGTCCAAATGTTGGTATCAAAGAATCTGCAGCAAATCCTTGTACTGGTCTCACTTGTGGAACTTTGAGTAAGATACATGAGTGCTTTATGTTTTTGTTTCCTCTTCAGGAATAGGAGATAATGGTTTAAACTCTGTAGTATTGGTAGAAGACTACATGAGAAACTTCATGTATAAGGGTATATAATTCTTTGATATTACATTCTAGACTGCTTTGATATTTTGTTTTTAACTGATTTTTTTCCTCTACCTCCTCTCATTCAAGTGTATGTGAAGGTGTAAGATGTGAACTGTCTTTGGGGAAAGCATAAACACAAAGAACCTGAAGTTAGATCTCAACTCTAAAGCAGCTTGTAGCATTAGTAAATCTGCAAGTGATGATTTGTCATTTTCAGAAACAAGTGCTTGAGAACAAAAAATGTTATTCTTTCTCCTCTGCATTCCAACTTTAATTTTTATTTCAAAATTTGGTTTTAAATATTAAGAGCCAATGCCTATAAAACAGAGTTTAAACAAGAGACCACTAAGTTAGAAAAAAAATGCATAATGTATAAGGACAAACTTCTGACCCAAGGTTGACAATTTTGAACAGTTAGAGGGAAGTAAAGAGTCAGAAGTAAAGAACCAGAGTTTAGAAGCTGGTGTTTTCTAAAATTGGGTCATTTTTCTATCCACTCCTACACACACCAAGATATAAGAAATCAGATAGAAATATCATTAAGAAGGCACCAGGGTAGCACAGCTGGTTAAGAGTCCAAATTTTGGTTTCCGCTCAGGTCATGATTTCAGGGCCCTGAGATCAAGCTCTACGTTCAGCTCATGCTCAGCACAGAGTCTGTTTCAGATTCTCTTTTTCCTTTGCCCTTCCCCCTACCCCTATCCAGTAAATAAATAAATCTTAAAAAAGACAGAAATATCATTAAGGTTTAAAGTATCACAAAGCAGAATTGCAGAAGATAACCCTTGATAGAGAAGCTCTATGTGCTATGTTGTGTGAATAGCAGAATGTCAGTGCCTAAAAGTAGTATCTAGGCACTGAAATATGAGAGCTTCCCCTATGTTCCTGCTCCTGTCCTACATCTGCAGAGCCCAGAGAACGGGATTGGCACTGGGGCAGGCAGTGAAGGGATGAACTTGAATGTACCCTGTAACTAACGGGAATGGATCTCAGAGTCAGAACATCACAGATTTTCAGAACCGTGGAAAGTCTGACCTTGGAGTTGGAGCCCCAGATTCTCCACATTCTTGAGAATAGTGCAAATGTGTAGAAGATTGCCTAAGGATGAAATATTATAATACAGTTTAAGAACGTAGCACAATACCAGGCATATGTTAAGTGTTCAAACAGTAACAGCACTTGATTTTAATACTTAGTGAGAAAAGATTCTCCTTATAATTTTCTCAGAACAAAAGCAACGTGGACCTTCCATAAGCCATGGTCTTGATCTTTTGCCAGTGACAGATTAGGTTAAATTGAATTATATTTAAAATTAATTTCTGAAAATGCACTGTGAAGGGACTGGGTTGAATTTGTGCTAATAGGTAAGGAGGAATTTCTGCAGTAGAACCCTCAGGAGCATACTTTATTTTCCTTTATCACCTCTATTTCCATATATATATATATTTTTTTTCAGGGCTTTGCAGCGAGTGTTGGTGGTTTATTCATTATGTCATTAGTTTATGATAATATAACACTCTTCAAATATCTGGCAAGGCTAGTACTTTTTGTTTCCCTCCTTTGCTTTCTTTCCTTCTTTTTTTTAATATGTATTTTTTGCTTATGCCAGCATGTTTTGTGTGTGTGTGTGTGTGTGTGTGTGTGTATGTGTGTGTGAGTGTGTGTTTTTTTACATACTTTAAAATACGTAGTCACTTTCCCTAAAATAAATCCTATTCATATTTCCACTGTTAGGGAGGAAGAGTTACAGTGACTTCAATGGATTCTTTTAAAATGCTGTATCTCACAGAAGCTTGGGTAGAAGCTGTCTATAGATCATCCCACTTAGGGAGCAAGTGACTGATGCTTATTCCTAATAGAAGAGACTTCACACTTAGGAATATATTTCTATCATCAGTAGCATCTACATGGTCCAAACAGATATACTGTCTTGAAACAGTGGCTATGGTTCATATGAAGGAAGTATTCCTTGGCAATACTGGGCTAAAGTAAAGACTGTGAACATCCACAAACAAATGGAGTCATATGATACCCTTAATGTATTCTTCATACATTCAGTGATATTGATCATGCTCTTACTATGCACATATAAGGTGTTTTTTTAGTGGTTAAAATTATAGACAATAACATTTTTTACTCTTCTGAGAGCCAAACAGGTCACCATGTTAGAGCTTAACTTTATTTTGGTCCCTAGATCCTTCCTAGAATCAGGAGGACATATGGGATTTCTTACTAGAAGATGGAGAGGAGAGGGGAGTTGAGGGAAATTGGAAGGGGAGGTGAACCATGAGAGACTATGGACTCTGAAAAACGATCTGGGAATTTTGAAGGGGTGGGGGGTGGGAGGTTGGGGGCACCAGGTGGTGGGTATTGTGGAGGGCACAGATTGCATGGAGCACTGGACTGGGTGTGGTGCAAAAATTAATGAATACTGTTATGCTGAAAAAATAAAAAAATTAAAAAAAAAAAAAAGAAAATGTACTTACATATTTGCCCTGGAATTTTATAAGATTTCAAGAGATTTCCTATTAAAAAAAACAAACAAACCAAAATATACTGTGGAGGTTTGACCACAGAAAGATGCTTAGAGAATAAGGAGGAAGTGTTTCTAGTGCTATTCAGAAATAAGCAAATAAACAAATAAACAAATGTTTCCCAGAAATGTCTCTTAAACTGAGTTTTAAAGTATAGCTAAGAGTTAGCCTGACAAGACAAAAAGGATGTGCCTAGGAGATAGGGCGGTGATGAGCAAAGACACAAAATCTAACAACAGCATGACAGGTCAATTAAGCTGAAGAAATAAATATAAGCCAGGACTGAGAAGGGAGAGAGAAGCCAAGTCACAGTGGACTGCTTTCTCATATAAACAATACAGTTAAAAATGCTTTTATTAGTTGATAATTTTGATCTGGTCATATTTATACAGAATTCTGGTTTTTTAATAAGTTAGATACAAAATAGAGTTTCTCTGTCATCTGGGTGGCTCAGCTGGTTAAGCATCTTCCTTGGGCTCAAGTCATGATCTCAGGGTCCTGGGATTGAGCAGCACCTGGGCCTCTGAGCTCAGCAGGAAGTCTGCTTGAGATTTTCTCTCCTTTTCCCTCTGCCCCTCCCCCACCTACACATGCTCTCTCTCTCTCTCTAAAATAAATAAATCTTAAAAAAACTTAAAAAAAAAGAGAACATTTCAGTATATTTTAACAAATTTCTGAATTATACTTTCCTGACCAATAAAGTTTAACTTTTTGAAAAGCTTATTTCCTATGCCTGTTTTTACCCGTCTGACAATGGAATCCAAGTGCAGATTCCCATCTTACCATTTACTTAGTTATGTTCAGTGATATCTAAATGCCAACAGTGAACACAATGTCAACTCAAAATGCAGTTTTCCCTTGATTCACCACTTCTTATCTCCTCACTTTCCTTTTTTTAAAGATTTTTAAAAACATTTATTTGACAGAGATCACCAGTAGGCAGAGAGGCAGGCAGACAGAGAGAGGGGGAAACAGGCTCCCCGCTGAGCAGAGAACCCAATGTGGGGCTCGATCCCAGGACCGTGAGATCATGACCTGAACCAAAGGCAGAGGCTTAACACACTGAGCCACCCAGGCTCCCCCAACACACACTTTTCTTGATGTGAATTTTTCACAGTATATTACATTCAATGAGGTTTTGTTCAGTTCAGGAGTTGGCTCCTTAAGTAGTTGATTAATAAATCTATCATACTTAGGTTCTAATTTCAAATCACATTAATGATTATTAGAATACTCATTTCATTATAATAAATGTATGACATATTCTTGAAATTTATACACAAATTGATTTTTGAATACACAGTATTTTTAATGAACTCTAAAGAAAGTTGTGTCACATCCTTTGGGGAAGTAAATTATCTTTCCTTAATTGTATAATAATTTATATAAGTTATATAATCATATTTATATATTATTTGTGTATTTATATATTTTATATTTATATTATATAAAATTATGATTAATTGTATAATTAATAGATTATATAATAAATTATATAATTTATAACTTACTTTTTATAGAAGACTTTTTCCCCCAATGAAGACACCTAATGAAACCATTTGGTTAAGAGAATAAACAGTAGGTCATGGACTCACAGACACCCATTTGCAGTGGGGAGAAGATTGAAATTGGGGTCTGTTAAAAGTGGGTTTCTGAAAGACCTTACTTGACCTAATTTTTACGTCAGTTTCTTTACTCTCTCTGATAGCCCACAAAAGGATTTCTTCAAATCTACAAAGTTAAAATAGTCTCTGAATGTTAATAATTCTATGGTAATCTACTATTTCTTCTGTCATTTAATAAGGTAATTGGAAAGAGAAGTTAATAAGAATATATCCAGATATTATGGCAAGGTTGACAAGGAAACAATCTTCTACATGGAATAACTAATGGAATAAAATTATTTAGATTAGGGAAGAGAACTTTCAGTGCATCCATAGTAGCTCTTTATACATATCTGATAGATTGTTCTGTGGGAGAAAGGGGTAAGCTTATTCTAACCTTCCAGGACTAGAATTCATATGTAGGAATAAGAAAAATAGAAGACTAGAACAAAAAAAAATAATAAATTTGCTCTAAATATTGAACAGTTTCCTTCTTAAATAGTGAATTTATACAGGAAGTGTTCAAAATATGCTGGATAGTCATCACTCCACCACCTCCTATATAAGGAGCTGGATCTTTACACCCCACTGATAAATTCCAACTCTAAGTGTCCGTATGGAGTAGACTGTAATGATGGCCATAGTACCTCATAGCTCTCTTTATCAAGTCATGGAATCTAGTGCTCATTACATACTAACTCTGGGTTTGGACATAAGCCTTTATTTGACTAATAAAATGTTAGTAAGCAGAGACCTGAAAAAGATTTGAGCAGAAGACATGCTGTATTTGGAACCCTCTACTGTATGAACAAGACCATGCTAACATGCTCATACTGATGTTAATACAAGGGATGAGCATCCCAGTGCCACACCCCTACTCCCACCATCACCATGGTCCATCTTCCAACTAAACTGGCATTGGGACAAAAACTATGATTGGACTCAGGGTAATATAGAATCTAGAACCAAATACATAGCTAGTAGTTACTCCTTTTAAAATGCTATGATTCAGAGTTTTTTGTTTTTGTTTTTGTTTTTTGCTGTTTTTCTTATGAAGCAACAAAAATTGATAAATATATATAAAGAAAGTTAACCTAACCATATAGGGAAATAAAGGATACTTACATAAGTGCTACAGACAAAAATAATGACAACAACAACAACAACATAAAGTAAAAGTAATTATCTGCAGAATGGGGGAGATCATTGAATCTTGTGGTTGTCAGGCATCACTTAAAGAGAAAACACCATAAATCAGAACCTGAGGAAAGGTCAGAGTATGAATAGAGAGATAATTAGGAGATGCAAAGTAGGGAATATTATGAATAGTGTGGCCCAGTTAGGGTTCTTTGATTGCAAGAACAGAAACTAACTTTGGCTAAAGAAAAGATAAAAAGGAATTTATCAGAAAGATAACGGACACTAGTTTAGAAAATCAAAGAAGAGTTTAAACAAACAATCCCTTAAAAAGGGAAATGCAGCAACAGAACAACTATTAGCATCTGAGTGACAAGGACTAAAAACCATTCTCTTACAAATACCATGTATTAGCTTCAAATTGCCCAATCAAAATTTGCCCTTATTGTAACTGCCAGAATTTGAAACTCTTAGAAGAGAAGCTCTAACTTGCCTAAGATGTTCTAACTTGGAAGAGAAGTTCTAACTCATTCACCCTTGCTGGGTTTGAGGGGCAGCGCAGGGGGTGAGGGGAACCTCAACTGATGGTTCTACAAGAGCCATCTGTAATAGAGAGATGGCTCCAAAGGCAATTCAAGGAATTATTACCAAAGGAAGGAGGAAGAAATGCTTAAAAGGCGATTTGACTGGGGTCCACTACACATGATTATAACATGCTAATAATAGTTAAATCATACAATAATAGATGATAACATTTTCCCAATGTCATTCTACATTCTTAAAATAGTAACTCAACCCTAGGAAGAATGGTACTAATATCCACCTTTTTTTTTTTTTTTTTTAACAGAGAAGGAAAGGGAGGTTCTGTGACTCACCCATAGTCACAAAACTATAAAGTGGCAGAGCTGGGACATGATTTTATACTACTTGAGTCCAGAACTTACTGTATACATTTCAACTCTATTCTGCTTTTCAAATGTGAAAATCTTGTTGAAGGAACTGACATAGACTAGGAAGTCTGGGGTAAAGGTAAATTAGAAGAAAAAAGGGGGTGACGGTATAAATGCAATATGCTATTCCATCCTACCATGTTAGAAGATTTACAAAAAAGATTTTCTAAGCCATGATTTTATAAGGCAAAAACAAATCAACAAAATCTATTTTATAAAATCCTGCAAGACTACACACACACATCTGTAATTAGGTGTATCATGTCTGCTAATTTAAAAGTCCCATATCATCTTATTCAAAATACAGGGGATTCAGTGCTTATATATTATCAAAATATTTCATGTTTATTCAAAGATTAGAACTCCTATAGAGAAGATGACATTTTATGTATCTCATCAAAATATCAAACCAAAACACATGATTGGAAGCTTAGTTGAGCATCAACAGGTGGTTAGCAGATAATGTGTAATCAATAAAATACCACCCTATCTTGGTGCTTACAAAGCAAGACCATTTTATAGGGTTTAGGATTGATTAGTCTTGATTCAGGCAAAGAAAATAAAGCCTTTAAACAGAGAGACTTCACAATGGCAGGGATACCAACCCAAGTGATTGAGGTAATAATAAGAATTAGTCAATCTAAGATATATTTTACATGATATAAGATTATATCAAATAAGATATTTTTACTGGACTAAACTCCAAAATGGGCAAATGTATGATAGCAGAGATGATGGAAAAATAACTACAAATTACACTAACCATTAAACAGACCAATGGACTATTAACTCAGTCTTGCTAGCAATGAGCTTTCATTATAATTTGTGACCTACACTTTGGATATTCTATTGCCAAAGCCAAACTTTGACTAACATAGTTACTTTTTCTTTCTTTTCTTTTAGATAGTTTTTCACATCGACAAGATTGACATGTTTGTAACTAATTGAAAAGCATAATATTATATCAAAGTGACTTCATCCCTTACTTAAATCAAAGATTATTCTAACTTTTTGAATTTTTAATATCTTTACATAATAAATATCTATATTAAGCTTAATTTAGCATGCTTTTATAGCTCAAACCCTTAATAGAGTCTCAGATGATCTTAGTATATCTCCACATTTACAATAAAATATTATAAAGTCTTTTGTGGCAAAACACATTCTTAGAGTCATTTCTAAGGAGTGTGAATCTTTTCATTCTCTGACTCCTCCACCTACAAACCCTATCATGATCAAAGTCAGCAGGAGTCCACAAAGAAAAACTGTTAGAACTATGGTAGGGAAGATGGGGCTGGAATGATAAATGATTTATGGATAGTAGCATTAAGTTATTTTTTTCTTTTATTATAATGTTATAGAAAGCCTGTCTATAAAAATAAATGTAGGGGTACCTGGGTGGCTCAGTTGGTTAAGTGTCTGCCTTCAGCTCAGGTCATAATTCCAGGATCCTGGGATCAAGTCCTACATCAGGCTCCCTGCTTAGTGGGGAGCCTGCTTTTCCTCTCCTTCTGACTGCTGCTACCCCTACTTGTGCTTTCTCTGTCAAACAAATAAAATCTTTAAAAAATGTAGTAACTAGATAAATGAAATCATTACAATTTTTCCAATTTTTTTTCCTTCTTTTGAGAAACTCTATTGAATGGAGAGAAGGCCTTGTTAATAAAGGAGAAAAGATTATAGGGAAAATAGACTGGTATCAGGGAGAACATCCAGTCTGGTTTATTTCTATAATGCTGATGAGGCAAAGTGTGGAATTTCCCTTCCACAACCATAAGCCAAATATCCTGTCCAGATATATAGATCTACTAAAAGAAACAGTAGACAATGGGAAGCTGAATTGGAATTTAGGCTTGAACAGTCAGAGAAAGGGAAGAGTGTAAATTTACACAGACATTAATGAAAAGGAAACATGCTAAAATAAAGCCAAGGATAATATGAAGGAGAGAGGTAAGTTAAGACTGGAAATAAGAGCTCTTTGGCAGTAAACATGTGTTGAATTGTCCATGGGAAGATTCATAAAGCCACTGAGCTAATTAACAAATACTAGAGAAATGAAAAAAAAAAATCAAATTTTAAAGTCAACCAAAGTATTTTGTGAAGTCCTTTGGAAATTAGAAGAAAAAAGAGAATAATTTCTATCGTGAAAAACTGTTGCACAGCAGAAATATTTAGGTATTTATTCTATAATCATTAAGCCCACCTGAGCACAGTTTATTAAATTTACTGAAAGGGATAAAGAGAACACTATTAAAGTGGCTAGAAAAAAAACAAAAACAAAAACAAACAAAAAAAACCCCATCATTGTATGCAAATGAAAAACTATGAGAAGGATGGCTGAATTCTTACCAGAAACAAGAGAAGATAAAAGACAATACAATAATTTCTTTAAAAGAACTTTATATAGGCAAGAAGTTGGTCAAAAGAATTCTACATGCAGCAAAGACAATATTCTATAAAAAATAAAAGAGGGACGCCTGGGTGGCTCAGTGGAATTAAGCCGCTGCCTTCGGCTCAGGTCATGATCCTAGGGTCCTGGGATCAAGTCCCGTATCGGGCTCCTTGCTCAGCAGGGAGCCTGCCTCTCTCTCCTCCTCTGCCTGCTTGTGTGCTTTCTCTCTCTCTCTTTCTGACAAATAAATAAATAAAATCTTTAAAAAAAATAAATAAAAGAAAAAATGAAAATATTTTATTTGAATGAAACCTCAGATAATCCATCACCAGCCCATGTAAATTACAGAAGACAGGCTAAAAAGTTTGTTAAATTGAGCGGAAATGAAATTAAAAGGGAATCTGGGGGTGCCTGGGTGGCTCAGTGGGTTAAAGTCTCTGCCTTTAGCTCAGGTCATGATCCCAGGGTCCTGGGATCAAGCCCTGCGCTGGGGCACTCAGCTCAGCGGGGAGCCTCTTTCTTTCCACTCTCCCTCTGCCTACTTGTATCTCTGTCAGATAAATAAATAAAATCTTAAAAAAAAAGGGGGGGTGGAATCTGGATCTAAAAGAAAAAATAACTGGAAATGATAAATACATGGTTAAACATACTATTTTCCTCTTAATATTTTAAGACAATTGACTCTTTAAAGCAAAAATTGAAAAGATGTACTTTGGGATTTATAGTATATACAGAAGCAAAAATTTATGACAATGCCAAAGGAGATGAAAAGATGTTATGAAGGGAATTATATTGTTTTAAAATTCCTCCATAATTGTTAAGTGGCATAACATAAAGATAGCCTGGATAAATTAAGAATGCATGTTGTAACAATAAAAGCATCAACAAAACCAACATGTAAAGAGGGATAGGTAAAATACTAATAAAGTAGGTAAAATTAAATAGAAATAATTAAAATATGGGCACCTGGATGGCTCAGTTGGTTAAGTGACTGCCTTCAGCTCAGGTCATTCCTGGAGTCTGCTTCTCCCTCTGACCCTTCCCTATCTCATGTTCATTCTCTCTCTCTCTCTCTGTCATTGTCTTTCTCACAAATAAATAAATAAAACCTTAAAAAATAATAATTAAAATAATGTAGGAAGAGAGGATCAAAGAAATGAAGAGGAGTAGGGACAAACAAAACAAATAGCAAGAGTGTGTTAAATCTGACTGTATCAACAATTCTATTAAATATAAATGGATTATTTACTAAAATTAAGAGAGAGATTTTATGAATGAATTGAAGAAATATCCAATTTCCATAGTACATAAAAGATAGTTTTTTTAATATAAAAGTGTAGTGAGGCTTTAAGTAAGATGGTAAGGAAATCCATTCTACACAAACATTAAGCAGTATTATAAGAGACAAAGAGTGACATTTTACAATGATAAAGTGGAATACTCATCAAGGAGATATAACAATCCTAAATGTTTACTCATTTAATAAAAAAGCTTCAAAATAAGTTAAAATTTGAAAATTTCAAAATTTGAAAGAAGTGGAATAATTTGACAAATCACAGATAGATTAAATGTCATAACATCTTTGAAAGCTCTATGGCAATTTCTTTCCAACTTAAACACACTTTTACCCTATTACCCAATGATTCTACTCCTAGGGATTTAAACACAGAATGTAAGCTCATGTTTGCAAAATATGTTGTACATGTTTACTGCGACTTTTGTTTGTAATGACTGAAAACTGGACCCAACCCAAATGTCCATCAGCAAAAGAACAGACAAGAAGTGGTATATCCTATAGTGAAACACACTGATTGATAAACGGAATGAAATATTGCCACCTGCAACAATTCTTAATTATGAGCAGTGAAAGAAGTCAGACACAAATGTGTACATATTGAATGATTTAGATGATTTAGATGAAGTTCAAAAACAAGGACATTAAATACTATTTATAGTATAAATGTGACTAAGGAACTCTCTGTGATAGAAAAATAATTTCTACATATTGTGTTGGTGGTTACAATAAAAATTAAGTGTGCTTTTATTACAATTAAATGATACCTTAATTAAAGAAAATAACAGACGGTTAACCACTGCTTTGTGTTATTTGTCTTTAAAGATTATGATTGTTCTCTCATCAATAACACAGTGCATAGTTCAGTTCTGTAATATGACTAATAGATCTGAGTGTTGCTTTCCTTTGGGAAGGATATATAATACTTTGAAGAATATGCAATTTTTTTTCAATCCTTTGTGTGTATACCTCAATTCCAGTGACTATCACCAAAGTGAGCAGGGACTCTGAATACTATTACATAGGACTTGATTTGGATTTTGATATCTTCTCTCTCGGTTAATTTTTTTCTTTTTCATTTTAAATGTGCATTTTGCCAAATTATTTTAGCAGTAAAATGTTCATGTATTATTAAAATTTCCAACTGGTGGGGTAAAAGGAATCCTTTTCTCTTTTCAAGAGTTAACTGTTAGAAGGAATTATGGTGTGGACTGTTAGATGAGAAGGGTCTAGATTCTGAATGGAGACAGCTGATCATAGAAGAGAAGTGAGAAACAATAAATTCAACAACAACAACAACAACAACAAAGACTTCAGGGCTAAGTGAATTGCCCAAAACTCTAGGGTTAAGAAGCAGCTGAAGGAAGGTTAACTCAAGTATTTCTGCGACTACATGTGGAAGAAGTAACCCCAATTGTATACAGGATGGGTGCTCTATACATAATTATGCGAGTTGCTTTTCCTATTTCCCTCATATTCCAGAACAACCTGTACTTCCTGAATTCCAATGCAGATTAAATACAAATAATTAGTTTCTACTTTTTAGTTTGTATTTATCTAATTTTTTTAAAAGATTTTTATTATTTATTTATTTGACAGAGAGAGAGAAAGCTCACAAGTAGACAGAGAGGCAGGCAGAGAGAGAGGAGGGGAAGCAGGCTCCCTGCTGAGCAGAGAGCCCGATGTGGGGCTCGATCCCAGGACCCTGGGATCATGACCCAAGCCGAAGGCAGAGGCTTTAACCCACTGAGCCACCCAGGTGCCCCTGTATTTATCTAATTTTTAAGATGCTCAGAGAGTTCTTTATTTCTCCATTTTCCCTTTGTTATCTTTTCCTAGCAATAGGAACTTCTGGTTTCTGAATCAGCACAATGTTCCCAAATCAAGAAAGAAAACCTTTCAAAAACTGTTCTTGGCGTTGCTAGTTACACCAGAAATCACCGATGTAGGCTGGCATGAAACCCAAGCAAAGAAGGGTAAAGAGGGCCTTAAGTGTACTTCAGGATGAGAAGCAAGGGAATAGACAGAGCAAAGAGACTTTGACATGCAGACACATTCCCTTTCTCCTGCTTCTGTGCCCGAAGGACAATATTGAATAATTGTATTGGCAAACAAATCTACACATAAGAGTAAAACTTGAAAATACTGCACAGATAAATTACCCCAACTGTGAAGAATGGAGACATCAAAGAGATAAAAAAGCAGAGAATCTGCCCTGTATATAATGTAAGCACAGACTTTTTCAAAGAGCTGTATAAGTGCTTTGAAGCTACATTGCAAAGAAATAATTAAGCCCTTCATACACAGCCAGAATTTGGTTAAAGTCAAAACAAAGAGGAAAAATAAAGAAGAAAGGAGACGATGAAGAATTTCAAGTTCCAATCAGAAGAGTGATACTAATTATAACATTTACTTAGCTCTTAACTGTATATCAGGGACTATTAACACAAAACACATGTGTAAAATAAGTCCAAAATCATACATATATATGTACATATACATATATACACACATACACACACTATAAAATATGTAGTCTGTATGTATATATATGTGCTATATGTAATGCACATGTATGAATTATATATGCATATATCTATATAATCTCAATCTTCATAAAACTCTACAAAATAATTATTACCCACTTTATAGGAGTTAAGAAACTGAGGTTTTAATTAATAAGCATAAGACCTAAGATCACACAGTTATTTAATTTAAAAACAGGATTCAAAATCAGATTGATGGTATTCTGAAATACCTTAATTATTATGCTATCCTCTTAAAAAAAATGTCTTTCTAATTCTTATTAGAACTACAATGTGAGCCCTCCCAGCAGCAGCCATACTTAGCAACCTGGAAAAGAATGTTCTATTCTGATGTTTTCAGCGATCTGCTGTTCATGACCATAATGTTTAGCCATGGCCTATTAAGTACATATCACATCCTTCTGTACCAGAAATGGGAATCCATTTAAACAAGCAATTGAGTTTTATTGTTATTTTATTTTCTGCCTAATCCCCTTCCACCTTCACTTCTAAAGCAATAAGGTAAATATCACAATATCTGGCTTTAGAGTATATATGGAAATATCTGGGTTGTCAGGAGAATTTAACGACAGGGAACAGACCTATGGGCAGTTTCTGTTATAAAATTTCCACCCGTGTTGGCCACATACCTGCCTAAGAAGTACAGGAGTACCATATTTGTTTTAGGATTTGAATTTGTAGGGAAAATGCTGAGAAGGTCTGTTGGTTATATATACAGTGATCACAAAATATACTGTTCAACTGGAAAGATTAGGAAAGTGAAGTGGACAGGACATCTGAACGGTAATGTATACTGAGGACTGTTCTTAGAAAATTCACCGAGTGAAGCTTCATTTCCTCGGAAGTGTGAAATACTTTAGACATGTAAAATTCTTTGACTTTGCTCAGCAATATAAAGACTTATCTTGCCACTCTTATTTGCAGCTCAGTGATGCACTATATTCCTCAAAAGGAAAGGCTGCTTTGCTCAAAATACAAGAAAAGTAAATGCTGTGCATTTGGGTTCTATTTGATAGGAATATAAACATGTCTTTGCATGCTCAAACCATCTTTCCCCTACATAATGAGAATAATCAATAAGATTATTTTCTTTGCTTATAACACTCTCTAAACTGCCAGGTTGTGAAAATTCCCCAAAATCCTCAAGACAGCAATATGTCTCCCTCTTCTACCAAGTTATCACCCATGAATATGAGTTTTATGCTATTTCCCTCTGAAACTGGATACCTTTATATATTTCATACATTATCAGTCTTCATTTATATACCTCCATTATTACTTGTATGTGTATTTCTGAAAATCTAAATTTCTTAGCAATACCTAACATACCCAATTTTTATCTAAAATGGAGAAAAAATTAAATCCTGTGTGTCTATAAGTTATGTGAACTCATTAAGGGCAAAGGGATACATTCTATGGATAATTTATGTACCCCAAGTATGTATATAAAAAATGTATCAATGTATATAACTGAATGGTTATTTGTTGAAAATTAATGGTGGAAAATTGAGAGAGGCATCTAGTAACAACCATTTCAGCGGAGATATCCTGTAGCAAATCCACACCCAGAATCCTCTTGTCCTCAATTCCAGTATTTCCTATGTTCTTTTCATTGGGGGGAAAAAAATCCATATTAGAAAAGCCTACCTTATAGCATGTTGCTTAAGAACTCAACTATATTGACCCATGACATCTTCTGAGGTCCAGATGGGCAGATCAATTCATTTTATGGAAACCCATGAACAGCTGTTGCCAATAATTTCTAATGACTTCATTTGATTCTGACACATGATGCCTTGACCCCATCATCTGGGCCCATCTGTGAGAATGGCAGGGAGCCCACAAGTGCAGTGGCTGGCCACAGGCCATCAGCCGTCTGGCATAGGTAGGGGAAGAGTGGGTGGAGCGGAGCTGGCAGAATATTGCTACCACCAAGCCAAGGCATTCACAGCAGTAGCCTGATCACCTCTCAGATTTGCTTTTTTTGCTTTCACTCACGGCCATTGACAGTCTGGGACAAATAAAATAGTGTAAAATGAAACCTAGTTAAAGCCATAAAATTAAAAGAACTAAAAGTAGCCTAGAGATAGAATGGGCTGGGATTATGAACTGAGGGGGAGAAAAAGAAGATATTTTAAAAGATAATCCTCAGGGTTATAGAGTATACCAGAGCTGGATGATAGCTTAGAGCAAAATGTTCTAATTCCATAGTTGACAAAACAGGTCCAGAGAGAAGTGATATATTTATTAATTATATTTATTATTTATTATATTTATTAATATTAATTATATTTATTAATTAAATCTATCAAAATCTCTATTTCTTTACTTTAGTCATATAGTAAGCTCCAAAAGTAGGGATTATCTATTTGTTTAAGGTTGTATCCCCAGCACCTAAGACAATATTTGAGGAACAGTAGTCACTTATTAAATGGGTATAAATAAATCTCAGAGGTTTCTTTTAAAGTTAGTATAACATATTTTTAAGAGCTTAAAGTCAGAGCCAAACATATGATTCTGAATGATGGCTATGATCTACTCAACATGCAGCTCTGGATTAATTAAGGTTTTGATTCAGTGGAGAAAGGACAGAGCTCTGGCTGTACAGAGTCAATCCAGACTTTGTCATGCCCTTCAAAGAAGGCAGAAAGGAAGGAAATAAAGAAGAAAGGAGAGGAAGAGAGAGAGTAGGGGAGGGATGGAAGGGTGTTAAGAGGACAGTAAAGGGAAGAGAGATAGGCAGAGAACTGAAAAGGCAGGAGGAAGGAGAGAGAAAAGTAAAAAGGAGTGGTGAACACAAGGAACAGTATGTTGATGAGGATACAGGGAAAGGGGAACCCTCTTACACTATTGGTGGGAATGCAAACTGGTGCAGCCACTATGGAAAATAGTGTGGAGATTCTTCAGAAAGTGAACAATAAAGCTACCCTATGACCCAGTAATTGCACTACTAGGTATTTACTTTCCAAAGGATACAAAAATACAGATTCCAAGGGGCACATGACCCTGATGTTTATAGTAGCATTTTTAACAATAGTCGTACTATGGAAAGAACCCAAATGTCCACGACTGATGAATGGATAAAGAAGATGTGGTATACATGGACAATGGAATATTAGTCACCAAAAAGAATGAAACCTTGCCATTTGCAATGACATGGATGGAGCTAGACCGTATTATACTAAATAAAATAAGTCAGTCAGAGAAAGATAAATACCATGATTTCACTCATATGTGGAGTTTTTAAGAAAAAAAAACAGATGAACATAAGGGAAGGGGGAAAAAGAGTCTCTTAATGCTTGCTTTCCTCTCTTATAATGATAGAGAACAAACTGGGGGTTGATGGACGGAGGTGGTTCAGGAATGGGCTAAAGGGGTGATTGGTACTACAGAGGACACTAGTGATGAGCACTGGATGTTACATGTAAGTGATAAATCACTACATTCTACACCTGAAGCCAATTTTACCATATATGTTAAATAAAAACCTGAAAAGAAAAAAAAAGGGGGGGTAGTCAATAGATCAATGAAAATATCCTCAACATCAATATCCAAGAGATAACTGCAAATTAAAACCATAATTAAGTCCTACTTCACCCATTAGGTTGTTTATTTTAAGAAAGAGAGAGAGAGATAGGAAGAAAATATCAAATGTTGGCAAGTATGTGGAGAAACTAGAAGTCAGAAATTGTATGTGCTATTGGTGGAAATGTAAAATGGTGAAGTCACTGTGGAAACCACTTTGGTTGGTTCCTCAAAAATTAAACAAAGAATTACCATATGATTCAGCAATTCTACTTCTAGGTACATGCACAGAAGAATTGAGTCCCTAATGGGGGGACTCAAATACTTGTACACCACTGTCCTCAGCAGAATTATTCACAATTCTCAAAAGGTGGAAACAACCCAAATGTTCACTGAAAGATGAAAAGATAAAAGAGGATATATGTAAACAATGGAATATTACTCAAACTTAAAAAATAACGACATTCTGATGCAAGCGACAACATGGACAAACCTTAAAAATATTCTGCTAAGTGAAACAAGTCAGATACAAAAGAACATGCATTGTAAGAATTCACTTATATAATATACCTAGAATAGACACATTGATAGACACAGAAGGCAGAAGAGATGCTAATGGGAGCTAGAGAGAAAAGGTGGGAGATTATTGCTTAATTGCTAGGGAGTTCTTTTTAAGATAAGGAAAAGTTCTGGAAATGGATAGTGGTGATGATTACAAAGCACTGTGAATGTACTTATACATTTAAAAGTGGTTAAAATGGTCATTTTTGGGGCACCTGGGTGGCTCAGTGGGTTAAGCCGCTGCCTTCGGCTCAGGTCATGATCTCAGGGTCCTGGGATCGAGTCCCACATCGGGCTCTCTGCTCAGCAAGAAGCCTGCTTCCCTCTCTCTCTCTCTCTGCCTGCCTCTCCGTCTACTTGTGATCTCTCTCTGTCAAATAAATAAATAAAATCTTTAAAAAAAAATAAAAGGGGTTAAAATGGTCATTTTTATGATATTTATATTTTACCATAATAACAGAAAGAAGAAAGAAAGGAACCTAAGATAGAAGACTACAGAACGAAAAAAAAATTTTTTTTCCCCAACGTAATAGACAGTACTTTTTTTTGCCAACCTGGTCTCTATTTCTCCACTTTTCTCACCTCTCTCAGATTTCCAATGGTTGTAAAGGAAAATGATTATAATCTCATGCAAATTACAGCAATGTCAGTTTAAGAGCTTGTAATGGAGGGCTAAGAAAATCAAATGAAATCACAACCATGAGGAAAGCATCCTGAGAATGAATCTAGCACAGAACAATATACCTTGAGGGAAAAAAATCTGTCTGAAAAACAAAACAAAACAAAACAAAACAAAACAAAAAAACAGAGCTGTCTTCTTGATTAAATAAAATTTGAATACTGCCCTCTTCTGGTCTTTAAATAATTCTGAGGGCTTTCTGTTATTTTGAATCAAAATAATTCTGTTAGCAAACTAGAAAAATCCAATGAGGTTTTCAGTAGACTTCCTTTTCTCATTTATGAAATTAAAATGTTTGAATAATCAGATCAACATAAAGATATTCTTTACCACTGTAAATCTTAATTTCATGAACCACCATCCAAACCTTAAATTATTTTCTTTTTGCCTTCAAAAAATTCTCATATTCCTATGTAAATACAAAGTAATTTATGAAATGGAATTGGTCCTAGGACCGTTTAAGAGTAACTCCATGATTACATGTTATGCATTTTCATCATTAGATCAAGTTCATTTCCTCCTTTCAAACAAAATTTGTTTTTATTTTCAGTTCCGTTGAGAGACCAACCTAAACGGATCTCCTAGACTATAGTATTAAAAAGCAGCTCTTATGACACATCATAGAATGCCCCTGGCATGCCTGGAAATCTCCCTTAAGATGGTGCCTTCTAAGTATATACTGTGTTAGAATTAACAGTGCCTGCTGCCTTCTTTAATGAGAAGGAGAAGGAAATAGCAAGCTGGGTACAATTTATTTACTTATCATTTTGCAATGCATGAACAGTAATATTAAATACATCCATACTGCATGCATATATATATATATATATATACACACACACACACACACACATCAATGCATATATTACATATATTGAATACATGCATAAAATACATCTCCCTTTCAAATCTATTCTGAAGAAGAGAGTTTTCAAGTAAGAGCTTAAGATAAAAGAAAAGCCTAGACAGTCATAATACATCTTGTCCACTTAGAGGATCCTTGGGAGACACTATTTTTTTTTTTATTCTCAGGAGAATACAAGTCTTCCTTTGTGTAGGAAGATAACTATAACTGAAAGTCTCCCTAGTTTTCTACCATGATCTTAAAAATATTGTTTTTACATTTAAGTGAAATCAATATTTTGCCACTTGAAAGCATTTCAAAAGCACAGGAGAGTTCCCCTGATCCAAAAAATACTTTTCCAAATGCCAATTGCTACATGTAATATCCACAGAAGGATACAAATTTTTCATTCCAGTAAGATAGACCCCTTAAAATATAAGCAGATCTTTATGAGGGAATGGATGCTGTGTTAGAATAAAATGTCATTCGGTGACAGTGATGGGCCAGTGAGTTTCTACTGCTAAAAGAGAAAAAAAATGTAAAAACCAGTTTTCCATGATTGGTAGAGTAATTCTTATCTAAGAGTTGATCAGAATGTGTTTTAGGCAAGTGTCAAAAACCAAATATAAAGCAGAGATCACACAGCCTAATTCATTATCAAAGCAATTCAAAGGCAGGCAAATATTAATGCCTCTAAAAATTAAAAAAAAAAATTAAAGAAATAAAGAGCAAAACCAAAAACCCCGGTTGGTTCTAACTATGGTTAGAATGCTTATAGTTATGGTTAGTCTCTATGGGAAAAACCATGAGAGACTCTTAACTGTAGGAAACACACAGAGAGTTGCTGGAGGGGAGAAGGGTGGGAGGATGGGGTAACTGGGTGGTGGGTATTAAGGAGGGCACATGGTGTGATATAACACTGGGTGTTATAAGTAACTAGTAAATTATTGAACACTACATCTGAAACTAATGATGTAATTGAGTTTAAATAATAAAAAGGAAATATTAGATGATAGCCCAAAGATTGAAAATTTGGATGCTGTAGTGAGGTAAGTGTGAGTCAGACTATAACACTCAACACTTTCTATTTTTTTAATATAGGTAAGGAGGCTAAAATCTAATGAGCTAATTTGCAAAGTGAAGTAATTGTACTTTTAAGCTTACAGGATCATTGTGGAAATCAAATGGAAAAAATGAAGAAAAATAATATAGTTCATGGACTGACACATATTTACTGTTTTTATCACTTGCATATCAGTGCTGAATATTAAAAAAAAGAGAGAGAGAGAAATTTACTAAGCCAAGGTTAGGAACAAAAACAAACCACTTTTCAAATCCAAGGGCTTATCCATACAGCATCTATTAATGAAAGCTTAGTCCATTCTCATAAATTGTCGTTCTTAAGACTAATTTACAGCAGATATTTAAATACTGTACTCCTTCATATTAACTTTGAGAAATAAAATGTTCTCTCAAAGTTGACATTTATAAAAATGCATAAAGGAAATATGTTTAAAATTAACATTCTAAGACTTCATTTCACTTGCTGAATAGCCTGACAATTACCACTGTTTCTTGGGAAGCATGATTACTCCCAAGTTGGTCATACATTTAAACAGGTAACAGTGCCATAAAATCAGAGAAGATCCTTAGCCAAGGGTATGAAGATAAAAGATCTCTCTCAGGAAAGACAATTATTGGATGTTACTGTCTATATAGCAGTGTGCTTCAACTTCAAGAAAATTATTCCCAAAACTTATGTTTACTAACTGCTATAAAATACAAGAAACTCCAGGGTTCCATTTACCTAGAAAGATATAAAACAAATGAAGGGGAAAAAAATGTCTTTTGGCCGGGATTGTCAGAAACTACATATGGAGTGAGAAATGAAAAAGCCAGCTGGAGAATTTAAGAAAAACCAGTTTGAACAGTTAAAGACAACACTCAGGATCAGAATTGTTATCTTGTCTTAAATAATGTTATTTTATTTCTGTATAAATGATAAATGATTATAAATATTTGAAAAATTCAAAAAGTTAAAATTATCATTCATGATCTTGCCAATTAATTGCACTCTTACACATTGACATTTTTATTCTTTTTACTTTTATTTATATGGTTATATTTTATAATTTTAATACTTGTAATATTGTTACAGATAATTTCTCTATGTCCAATCCCCATTTAGATGCATGCATATAATTTTAAATACAAATGCCATAAATACTATTTTATGATTAGTGTTTTTTTTTAAATAATAATCATCATGGACATTTATAGGTTTTATACCATCATTTTAAATGACAGGAACATATTCTCTTATATTTATATTGTCTAATTTATTTGTAAGATTTCCTAATAAGGAAATGTGGGTCATCTTCAGTATCCTGATATTAGAAACTACACTAGTTGGACATTTGTAAACCTTTTTGAAATTGTGTAATTATCCTTGAGTCAAAAAGCAACCATTATTTTATAAGGTGACTAGAGTCAGAGTAGAAACATTAGTTTAAGTAGAGTCTAATTCCAGGCTTAATTTCATTCAGTCACCACTTTTCCATCTCAGTTTCTAAACTGGTAAGATGGGAAAATTAAGAATGATTTCACCAGCTGCAAACTTCAAACTCTGTAAGTAGAAGAGGACTAAACAGTAGTAACTTGAAAGTGATGAATACGTAATATGACGGAAGAGTCTAAGTTTAAATATACCTTCCGTAGTCACCTAAGAGGATTCAGAGAAGTTGGGTCACAATCTTGTTTAATATAATGGCATTTCAATGAAATATACTGAATGAAGTCTTATATCCATTCTTCAAGTGGGGGAAACCGAGGCACAGAAATGAAAAGACCTTACCCTAAATTATATATATCCAGTCAGTGTCAAAGCTTTGGCTTTAGCCAGACTTCAGTTTTTTTTTGATCCAGGGCTTTAGTCACTAGGAAAAACTGCTGTATAAAAAGAATGTAGGCACCCAGCTGAAGTCAAACTGTTGCAGTTCAAAGGGGAATAGATAAGTAATTTAGAAAATGGTGAAATCGAAATGGAAAGCCTGTAAACAGTAATTAAAGAAGAGTTATAGAAATTAAATGTGCATGCGTGTGGTATGCGAAGAAAACCAGTGCTAAATACCACTTTTAGCCCATTAAAATTTCAGGATTGCATTATTTTTAATAATACATAGCTGGGGTGTTTGTCACTGAGCAAGAGAATATGTACTTGTCAATACATTTCAAAAGACTAACCACATCCATGCAATTGGCTCAATATTTCTTTTTTTTTATTTTAAAGATTTTATTTATTTTTTTGATAGAAATCACAAGTAGGCAGAGAGGCAAGCAGAGAGAGAGAGAGGAGGAAGCAGGCTCCCCGCAGAGCAGAGAGCCCGACGCGGGGCTCGATCCCAGGACCCTGAGATCATGACCTGAGCTGAAGGCAGAGGCCTAACCCACTGAGCCACCCAGGCGCCCCTGGCTCAATATTTCTAACTATGAAAACCATCTTAAAGAAATATTCATAAATGAACATAAATGTTTAGGAAGCATTATCATACTGAAAAATGAAAATAGTCTAAATTTCTATAACAGGTCACAAACTAAATAAAATGTAGATGACCAAATAAAATGCCCTATTAAACATCAATATTACAAAAATATTTAACAGCACTAGTTAATATTTGATAGCGAGGAAGAGATTTTAAAAGATCATAGAGGCATTATAGTTCCTATTGGATTGGATGATGACCCTATATATACAAATCAAGTAAACATTTTTCAGATAGAAAAGATGTACATTTAAATACTCTCTCTTTTGTTTTACTCTTTTCTCCATTTTCCAAATTTCTACAATGTATATGTGTAGACATAATCAGAAAAATAACCAATATTTTCCAATTCCATTGTCATTAGTAGAGGTTGGGTAGCAAAATTATTGTCGTCCTAATACAGCCGCCTTGCCATAGATTTCACACACTCAGCCACTTCATCTCAATTAATGATTCTAAACCCACTGTTTTTAACTCTGACTCTGAAAAGAAGTTGCCCATTTTGGTCAAATCCTTTAGCTATAGATATTGACTACTTGAAAAGATGATCCCTTTCTGATTTCCTTCTACGTAGCAAAGACATAAAACAAAATTTTAAAATGTAAAAGTGATGTCCCAAATCTTTAGGATATTGCTTCCAACAAGCCCAACTGAAGTTCTTTGGAAGTAGAAGAGGTCTACCCTACCCAGCAAGTTCCATAACGTACAGAATTCTCAAAACAGTTGTTTCCTTGTGGTCTCATTCTTCTGTTGCTCAGTCCCTGCCAACTCTTTCCCTATATCATCCATCAAATTATAGCTAGGCAGTATTCGAGCTGCATCTTTTCTAATCATCAAGGGTAGGATATCTCTGAAAATTACAGATTTGGGGAAATATACCATTCAGCACAGAACAAGACTTCAGATATACTTTGCAGGGCTTCAACAGAACCCTTGGTTCACTTTAGTCTTGTGTTTTCAGTAATTCAGCACTTTTACAATCTCTCTTTACCATATGTTATCTGTTACACAATAAAATTTTGTTTTACTAGTCAATGTAATTTATTCATAATAACTAATCTTGACTTTTTCTCTTGGTACAATAAATATCTATTTAGATCAACATTATTCATAAGACAATGTTTTTAGGAGTTAGAGCGCGGTTCTCCTCTCCTACAATTACATAAATAACCTTTCCAGTTAAGCTTGATGAAACAGGAAGTCCTCAGCAATCTGCTGCTTAGTTAACACCCTAGAGGAATCCCTATCCCATCAACAGGTAACACATACTATTACTTCCACAATAACAGAAGACATATTAAGATAAATTAAGTGCTGGCATAATTTAGAAAATTTTAAGAATACTGACAAATGAAGATGACCAGCCTGGTGAGACATGTAGGTATTATTTTAATATGTGATACACTGGAAATTTAAGGTATGTTTAGTAAAAATACTTAGGATAGAAAAAATATTTTATACCAATATCTTAAGCTTTTCCAAGTAGAATATTTGAGAAAGATCAAAATCCAAAATCTTTCTTTATTCACCACAAAGAGAACTAACCTATGAACAAGAGAAGACAAACCTAAGCCTAATTAGAAGAGGAAGATGAATTTCAGAGTCTCAGAAGATAGTTTCTCTGAGGACTGCACAAAAATGGAGTAAGTCAAATCAACTATAGAAATATTCAGTCTGAATTTGAATGAGTAACTATCAGAGATGCTGTTGGAGAGCGCTGTATTTACTCATGCATCCCCATCTATGTGACCTTCTCATGATGATACTAACACTTCTGCTTTGAGAGCTATCGTCTATATCCCCTCTCCTTGACTGTGAACAAATATGTGGCTACAACAGATACTAAGCTATACCACTTCCAAGACAAAGTTAGAAAGGTGATAGAACATGTACGTGTGTGTGTGTTTCTGTCTTTGGAGCTCTGAGATGGCATATAATGAGACTCACCACCTTGAGGCTACCATGTTGGAAAGAACATGGAGGAATCAAATTGAGATAGAGATAAACCAAGAACCCCATCTGCTGTAAGTGCTAGAAGTTTAAGTCCTCCCTGCCCAGGCACCACTATATGTGTGTGATCTACAGTGAACTACTGGCTATCAGTTACCCTTTTAGAACACTAAACATCACAGAACTAATTGAACATGAGAATCAGCTCCAATCTGTGTGATAGCAAGAAGAAACCAGCAAACTCTTCTTGGTTTATTGTTCATAATTTAACATGTCCAGAAAATCTGGAAAAATAGGTATTCTGGTATTAGAACATTTTTTTTAATCTTCCCAAAAGGGAAATGAATGTATTGGTAATTGAAAAGTGAAAGAGAAAAAGATCCCCATCTTAGAGTCAATCATCACATATCCTTAGAGCCAATCTTCACATATCCTTAGAGCCACTCTTTCTATGTGGTCTGCCACCCTCAAGGAGGTTGGTCAGTGCTCCTCCACATGACAATCTCAGGAACAAGAGAGTACAGATCTTGAGAGGCCCTGCTTTTAGCATTCACATATGTCACCTATGCAAAATTTTCTTGGTCAAAACAAGCTGCACCTTCACTTAATGGAAGATATGCAAAGTCATATTGAAAAAGGGAATACGCAAGAGATGTTTTACCTACCATTAATCTAACATATGTCCCATCGACCACAATATTTGATTTAGCCATAGGTGGCAAGCAAATTGTCCCCTTCTTCTGTATAAGTTGGAACCTGCAGCGAAATCCTAGAAGCTAAGCTTATCTAGGAGAGGACTGGGAAGTAATGGGACTCATGGAGATGAGAACTGGAAGATATCCCTCCCTGTGGTGTATGCCTCTGAATATTCAGCTACCTATTGGCAAGTAGTCTGTGCGCCACTGCTGGTCAGCAGGAAGAACGGTTATGGGGAAAGAATGGAGAGAGGGAGGAGGAATATTAGGAGAAGCTTGTACTTGAGTGTATCTCAATATTTTCTTGTTACATGTCAAATGATGAACTTTTGAGAGTACTGATGCTTCACTATTACTTTTCAAATCTCACACAACTTTCATTTTTGCCCAAATTGAACACAAAAGTATATGGAAAAAGGGATTTAGAAAGATGTAGTCCTCAGCTTTAACCAGGTTGACACAGCACAGTCCTGAAAGCATTTATTTTTCCAAGTCATGTCTATAATGACATGCCCTATAATAAATATGGATTATATTAATAATAAACCAAAAAAAGATCAAAATGAAAGAATTAATGTCTCTTCTAAAATAGTATGAAGCAATTTAGATGATTGTTTATTCCACATTTGCTCATCTTGCAATGTCTCGAAGCTTTTATTATCTTCTCTTTCCTCTAAAAATGATTGTTTTTTTCTCATTAGAGTAGTTATGATAATTAATTTTATGTCAACTTGACTGGGCCACAGGGCCAAGATATTTGGTCGAATATTGTTCTGGATGTTTCTGTGAAGGTGATTTTTGGAGGAGATTGACATTTAAACATGTAGACTTTGAGTAAAACGGATCACCCTCAATAAAGTTGATGGGCCACATCCAATCAGTAAAAGGCCTTAAAACAAAAACCAACTTCCCCAGACCTAACGGATTTCTGTCAGCAGACTGCCTTTGGATTTAAACTACAACTTTTTCTTGGATCTCCAGTCTCTCAGCATATAGCATTTAGCCTCCCTACAGAATTTTGACTTCTCAATCCTTCACAATTGTTTGAGTCAATTCCTTTAAATCTCAGTCATTCTCTCTCTTGCTCTCGCTCTCTCTCACATACATACACACACACACACACACACACACACACACACACACACATATATATATATATATATATATATATATATATATATATATATATATATATATATATATACACCATGTTGGCATGTTGGTTGTATTCCTCTGGAGAAACCTGACTAAAACTATAGTCCTTCCAAACCTCATTCTGAACTCCTTACAGATCATTGTCATTCATTTCCTACTTCTCTAACAACCAACATTTAGCACTGAATGTGACAAAAGAGGCTAGATCTGAGTTGCCTAATAGAGTATCTCCAAGTAACAGGCAATTCTTTAAATTTAAATAAAAATAATACAATTATAAATTCACATCTTTGCTCATACTAGCCACATTTCTAGTGACCAGTAATGATTAGCAACTAGTGGCTACCACAGTGAACAACACAGATTATAGCACATTTCTGTAATTGTTGAATGTTTTGGATATCACTATAATTCACAAGTCAACTTCTATTTCCACATAGAAAACTCTTTTAAAAAGATGATTTCTTTTCTCCACCAAAATCGAAAGTGGTCAGAGCCCACCTTAGAAAACTTTAAGAGGCCATATAATTTTTAAGAGGCTCAGGTAATAAATTAGCAAGTATCATGCATTTTCCACACACCGAGTGGCTAGAGAGCTTCTGGCAAATCTCTTAGCATTCAAAAGTGATCAGGGACACAGTCAGGTTTATATGCCTTATAAGTCTGCAGTGTTTGTGATCTCTGTTCTGTGTAGCTAGCTTCTATCTCCAAAGTAATGTCACCTTCTATGATGTATGAGATGCTGTGTAACAAGTAGTCCTTATTTCAACATGAGGAAAAGAGATCAGATAATGAGATATAGGCCAGGGAACACATCTATAGTCTCCTCTAGAATATAAAACACTTTTATTTACTTGGAGAGCATAAAATGTGACTTACAATGTATGTTTTGCCCAATGCTCAGGCATTCTTTCAAAGAGGCAATCTTCAATTGCAAGTGGAAAACTAATTTTAATTTTTATAATTGCGTGTTCCCTATCTTGGAGGAAATCATTCAGCCTTTTGTTCCAAGTATCTTTCCATCGTTTCAATAGCAGATACTTAGTTAGGGGGAAGACTAAGGAGAAAAACATAAATAAATCAGCAAATAACAAAGCCATTTTATGACATTTATAACCTTATTTTATTCTTCTTTTTTTCTATTATCTACCTTTATTTTACTGGTGTACAAAGAGTTTTGTTTTTCATTAGGCAGCACTAGCTAATTGCAAAAGAAGTAAAACTTTTAAAAGAGACAGGTTCTGATTTGACAATTCTACCTTTAAATTTGGAATCCATGTGAATTCTTTCCTTTGATTAACCCCACCTCCCTACAACATTTGGAACCACAGAGACCCAACAATTTAATCTAAAGTGGTGCAACCCATGGTTAATGAGAATAAGGCAGGTTGGGAACAAACAAATAAGGGACACAGAAATCTGTATAGCTTGTGTCATCTGTAGAGATAGCAGCTACTTAGTTCTAGCTGATCATTGAAGGATTTAAAGTGTGATATTGCCAGAGTTTTCCAATTTTTAAAGGGCACTTGAAAAATCCCACTATCTGAAATCTCTCACTTTTAAAATGCTGACAAATGGTTTAACTTTTTAAAACCCTAAATGCATCAAATAAACTTTTTTCTTTCAAATTAGATCCAAAGTCTTCTAGTCTGCTTTTAGTAAATTCCTTCAAAACGAGAGTATGACTTCTGCTTTCTTTTCTTTTCACTGCAACCTCCACCAAGATGTGAGCGCACATTAGACTCAACAGGACAAGTCAGTTCATAGCTCTCATCCTGGAAAAGGTCAATGTCATGGCAGCCACTGACATAAATGAAAAACAATTATTGTGATCCAAGATTTTGGATCTCAGCTGGGGCAGTTTTGTCCCCTAGAGGACATGCGGCAGTGTCTGGGGACATTCTTGTTTGTCACAACCTGGTGGGAGTTGGTATTGGCATCTAGTAGGGACAGGCCTGAGATGGAGCTGATCATCCTACAGTGCACAGGATAGTCCCCCACAGCAAAGAATGATCAGGTCCAGAAGATCAATAATGCTGAGGTTGAGAAATCCTTATCTACATCCTGTTTTTGCATGGAGGACCAATATTTGCCCTCCCTTGCCATTGGTGACCTGAGCAGTGACAAGAAAGCACATTTCCCCACACTCTATTATCCAGTTTTGTCATTGTCTATATCCTGATTACACATATTTAGGACCTGTTTGCCCAGGCTTAGACTGGCATGAGCCCAGAAACTGTTCAACTTCCAGAGATAGTGGTTGACACATAACTAGACATCAGATTTGAAAAAAAAATTAAACATTCTGCTAGACACGTATCCAAAGGCAAGGGAAACAAAAGCAAACATGGATTATTGGGACATCATCAATATAAAAAGCTTTTGCACAGCAAAAGCAATAGTCAACAAAACCAAAAGACAGCTGACAGAATGGGAGAAGATATTTGCAAATGACATTTCAGATAAAGGACTAATATCCAAAATCTATAAGGAACTTACCAAACTCAACACCCAAAGCACAAATCCAATCAAGAAATGGGCAGAAAATATGAATAGACATTTCTGCAAAGAAGATGTCAAAATGGCCAACAGATTCATGAAAAAGTGCTCAACATCACTTAACATCAGGGAAATACAAATCAAAACCACAATGAGATACCACCTCACACTAGTCAGAATGGCTAAAATTAACAAATCAGGAAACAACAGATGTCGGCGAAGATAGAGAAAGGGGAACTCTCCTACACTATTGGTGGGAAGGCAAGCTGGTGTAGCCGCTCTGGAAAACATAATGGATGTTCCTCAAAAAGTTGAAAATAGAGCTACCCTATGACCCAGCACTTGCACTGCTGGGTGTTTACCACAAAGATACAAATATAGTGATCTGAAGGGGCACCTGCACCCCAATGTTAATAGCCACAATGTCCATAATAGCCAAACTATGGAAAGAGCCCAGATGTCCATCGACAGATGAATGGATAAAGAAGAGATGTGAGATACACACACACACACACATACACACACACTATGAAATATTACACAGCTATAAAAATGAAACCTTACCACTTGCAACAACATGGATGGAACTAAAGTGTATTATGCTGAATGAAATAAGTCAATCAGAGAAAGACAATTATGTGAATCTCACTGATATGCAGAATTTAAGAAACAAAGCAGAAGATCATAGGGAAAGAGGGAAAAATGAAACAGGACAAAACCAGAGAGGGGGACAAACTGTAAGAGACTCTTAATCTTAAGAAACAAACTGAGAATTCCTGGAGAGAAGGGGAGGTCTAGGGATGGGTTGACTAGGTGATAGACATTGGAGAGCGTATGTGTTGTGGTGAGTTCTGGGTGTTGTGTAAGACTGATGAATCACAGACCTGTACCCCTGAAAGATATATCTCTCAAATTAATAAATAAAATCTTTTAAAAAATTAAAATAAACATTCTTAAAAGCTCATGTTTTAGTGAGGAGGAGAGTAATTAAGGTGTGTTCATACACACTAATGTAGTATAAATTTGGAAAGCCAGAGAGGATAACCTAGCAGTGTTTTTATATAGGTTTTAAATATATAGACTCCTTAGGAAAAGCAAAAATTGCTGAACCCTGCTTTACAGCATTAACTTTGAAATATAATGCAAATAACAACAGGATTACCTGGGAAATTGTTAGGCAAAATTCAGGCTCTGTATCAGACCTACCATATTAGAAACTGTGACAATGGAACTCAGTAATCTGGGTTCTCACTAGCCCTCCAGAGTATTTTGATGCCTACAAAATTTTGAGAACAACAGACCTAGGAAAGACTCTTAAAAGCCTGGCTGTGCATTAGAATCACTTGGGGGGGGTTATTAAAAATGAGACATAGGATTCTCTCTCTGGAGATTCTCGGCTCATCTGGGACCAGTGAACAACTAGATAACCAAGACTGTTTCCTGGGTTGTCTCAATTGAGAATCAAAGTGTTTACATGCTGTGGACTTGTTACTATGACCCATGTCTTCATTTGCTACAGTTTTCAGAAATATGGGAGTATAGGCAACTGCTATCACAGGGCGGCTTTCTACATTTTTAGCTTTTATTTTTAATTTTTTAAAGATTTCATTTATTTATTTGGTAGAGAGAGAGAAAGAGAGCGCACAAGCAGGGGAAGCTACAGAGGGAGAGGGAGAAGCAGGCTCACCACGGAGCAGAGAGCCTGACTCGGGGCTCGATCCCAGGACCCTGTGATCATGACCTGAGCCAAAGGCAGACACTTAACCAAATAAACCATCCAGGTGCCCCTCTGAATTTTTACCAGTGAAATCAAAATGCAAATATTCTCTAGGATTTTTTTCCCCAAGAGTGATCTGGAAAATCTCAAGTCATATGCAGTTGTATTTTTGAAAATAGACTGAATCTCAAAATAGGCAACTTCTATATTATTTCTTCATCTTGAATCTTCTTTATATAAAAAAGGCATTTTGTGATTGATTCCATATGTTAGGAAAGCCCTCTTCAAGACTGTTAGAATTTTTATTCTTTAAGATTTTGTACAAGTTCTGGGGTAAGCCCTTAACTGACCTAGAAGTTTCTGCTTCTGGCCACTTAAAAGTATTTGCCGAATTAGAAGTCTAGATTTTCTAAATCAAATACACTAGGAAAATCCCAAGGCATGTGGAAAGCCCTATAGATAATAAAGAAAACTTTATAAACAGAAAGGTAGTATATGAAGGGGGAGCAGGGAGAGAGAGACAGAGAAAGAGAAAGACAGAGATGGAAGGTAACCTGTTATATGGTAGTTCAACTGTACAAGATCAACAATGAGAACTGCCCCAGTCTTTACCCAGCACTGCCAAAGATAATAGTGAATTGTTTTGTTGGCCTTGGGGTGGTTTCTTAATATAACATCAGAAAATGACATGAAGAGGGGATATTGTTTTTGAAAATCCCCCAGTCAATTCTAATTAGCAACTGCAACCTTTCCCTCCTTTGGTAAGTGCTAACTTTCAGTAGATTTAAGATTTTATATTCAACCACAATAAACTGCTATGTATCCAGTACCCAATAGTGAACAAACCAGTGATCAGAAAATCAACAGAATGCAGTTGTAAACCTCGACTTTTAATTTAATGCTGTATATTTATCCATCTTCTTAAAGGCTCTCAGAGCATCAATTAGTCATAGTAGATACAAGAGTGAACACATGTATATTTTATCATATTGTCAAGTTCAACAGATAAAGGTGCTAATTGTCTTTAATGAAGACAGAAACCATCACAAACTTTTAAATAAATAAATTCGCAGATTAAACAATTATTATTTTTTTAAAGATTTTTATTTATTTATTTATTTGACAGAGAGAGATCACAAGCAGGCAGAGAGGCAGGCAGAGAGAGAGGAGGAAGCAGGTTCTCCGCTGAGCAGAGAGCCCGATGCGGGGCTCGATCCCAGGACTCTGAGATCATGACCTGAGCCGAAGGCAGCGGCTTAACCCGCTGAGCCACCCAGGCGCCCCAGATTAAACAATTATTAATGGGTTATTTTGTTGTGCTGAATTCTAGAGATTTGAAGACTAATAAGACATAATCTTTCCCATACTTTCTGAACTCTTAGTCTATTGATAGGACTCCAGGGAAGGTGTGGATTAAGTTCTAAGGCAATTTGAAATCAACTATGCCATAACACTTGAAATATTTGATATTGAGAGTTTGCTATACTTAGGTCACTTTTTTTTTCTATTTTTATTCAAGTATAATTGAGTGCTTAATTAGTTTCAGATGTCCCATATGATTCATCAATTCTAAACATTCTTAGCGCTCATTGTAAGTGTACTCTTAACTCCCTTTATTTTACCCATCCCCCCTCCCACCTCCACTCTGGCAACTAACACTTTGTTTTCTGTATTTAAGAGTTTCACTCACATTATACTCTCTAGGTCCATTCATGTTGTTGTAAATGGCAAGAGCTCATTCTTTTTTTTTTTTTTTTAATGGCTGTGTACATAGCCACTGTGGAAAATGGGGCTCCTCAAAAAATAAATAAATAAATAAATAAATAAAATAAAAATAAAAAGAGAATTACCATGGGATCCAGTAATTCTGCTACTGGGTATTTACCCAAAGAAAACAAAAACACTCATTCAAAAAGAAATATGCATGATTATGTTTATTGCAGTTATTTATAATACCCAAGACGTAGAAGCAACATAGGTGTCCACTGATAGATGAGTGGACAAAGATGATGTGGTATATATACACAATGGGATTCACTAGGTCATCTAAAAGTCATAACTACCCTGTATCTACTACCATGCACTAAGTGAAGCTCTAAGACATTAAACATGCTGCTGAAGGAGTCACTACCAGTAACTAGCATTAAACATGCTGCTGAAGGAGTCACTACCAGTAAGCATAAAACCAATACTCAACTTATGATATGGAATGTGCAGTTCTAAATGAAGAACCACATGCTCTTCAACTCTGTGCCACCCAAAAAGGAACTATTTATTTTTAATGTGGTAAAGGTGTCGGGGTGGGTAACTTTCATTGGAAGCTCAGCAAGGGACTTTTTAGTTCACAACTTTTGAAGAACCACAGGACACATTTACACAGAATAAAACACACACACACTTGCACAAACACATGTAGCATATACCCTAAGCCTGAATAAAACCAAAGCATTTTTCTGCAGGATTACTTGTTTTGGCACCGAACTCTGGACTTTCCTTTCAAAAGAAGAAAGCTTGGTTTTATCACTTCTGGAACAGAACAGGGTGGAAGAGAAGACTAGTAAGAAAAACAAATTAGCTATGTCACTTTTCAAATCCACAAGCAGAATGATGCACCTCTTATTAAGGTCCTTTGCTGTCTAAAAAAGGAACCTAAATTATATGGAGAGCAAATGGTCCCTGACATGGTCCTGCAGTCCATTAAAATAGTTTCCTGTTATTTAGCAATGATGCTGAACAAAGGGTATTGAAGGATGTTGGTGTCAGCTGAGTTCCGTTTACCAATGTCAGGATGATGGATCTGAGGACTTGGGCTATCTGCGGATTGATCAGGGGAGGGTGTGCAGTCAACACTGATACTTCCAGAGTTTCAGACCCTCACTAAAGGTCACTTTAGACTTCAGCAACTTTATCCACCTAAGAAAAGAAAAGCTGCCTTTTGCGAGGAATAAAAATTTTGCTCCTTTCTAATGACAGAACTGCACAAGTTCTTGGATCTTTGAGAACACAAGAATCCACAGGCTAGTGGAGGGGGCTAAGCAGAATGAAACAGGCTGGTCATCTGTGCTCCTTGGGGATGTGACTTTCCTAAATCTTGACTCAGTCGTAAAATAAGGAGGATAGATGTTATTAATTCATGAAATATTTTTGAGCACTTATGATGTGTTAGAATCTGTGCTGATGTAGAAGATACATGGGTGGGAGAAAAAACAAACAAACAAACAAACAAACAGAAGTAGCCCTTGCCTTCATGGAGTGACAATGAGGGAGATAAATATCAATCAAAAAAATCCAAGATTGTTGCAGATTGTGTTCCTCTGCAAGCAGACTCTGAGATGGAGATTCATGGAATGACTTGTTTTGTGACCACCACTAGTGGGAAGAAAAGAGCAGAAGCAGGATTGGGTAGAGGACGTCTGGCTCTTAAATAGCCTTCAGAGACCTCCTGAGTCAGGTAAGGCATCTGGACTTTCCAACCATGCACCAGCCATTCATCTGACACAGGCTGTCCCAGCTTGTAAGGCAACTCTTTTCAGCCAGAGCATTTCTAAAGATGGATAACAATTGAGGAATTCCACAAAACAACATGGTCTTAAAGATGGATCTGAACAGTTTATCTAAGAGTCCTCTACATAGGTGCATGATTACGAACTGTGATTGGTGCTATAAATGAGAATGAGTCCTAAGTAGGGACATGTGTAGGAGGAGGACCTGGCCTTGTTTGAGCAGTAAGAGAAGTCTTTCTTGAAGAAGGTGTAATTAAGTTGAGATTTGAAAAACGTAACTAGGTAAAGGGATAAGGGAACGGTATTCCCTGAAGAGAAATTACCAATACAGGGACGCCTGGGTGGCTCAGTTGGTTAAGCAGCTGCCTTCGGCTCAGGTCATGATCCCAGCGTCCTGGGATCGAGTCTCACATCGGGCTCCTTGCTCATCAGGGAGCCTGCTTCTCCCTCTGCCTCTGCCTGCCATTCTGTCTGCCTGTGCTTGCTCTCTCTCTCTCTCTCTCTGACAAATAAATAAATAAAATCTTTAGAAAAAAAAAAAGAAATTACCAATACAAAGTTCCTAGGGCTTCAGGAACATGGTGCACTTCAGGGATCCAAAACAAAACAAGTGAGCAAACAAAAAAACTAGTAGAAGACGGGCTAGAATGGGGAGGAAGGGAACCTGGAGTCATTGGCAGAGGCAAGACCACAAAGGGCTTTGCAATCCAAGTTGAGAATTTAATCCTAAGAGCAGCAGAAAGTTACTGAAATATGTAGTCCTAAGGCTATAAGGCAATGGATGGGTCTGGGTAGGTATTGGCGGGGGGTGGGAGGGTAGTGAGATGATCAGGTTTGGATTTTACAGTTATCCTGGCTGCTAAGCTGGGGGATGGACTGAAAAGCAGAGATGCTCTCCAAAACCCCCATTTAACTCTAAGTTTCTACAAAGCCTGAGAGGCAGTGTCACTGATCCGGAAAGTGATTATCTTCTTCCACAGGGTACAGATTCCCAGATGTGATCATACAGCAGTCAGAATATTATTGATGATACCTAAAACTTTTATATGTGTCAACTAATAATTCTATGAGCAACCCATGAGATAAGTACTAGAAGATCTCATTTCATGGATGAGATAATGGTAATAAACTATTAAGTAAAGATTATTATTCCTATCTTCTAGATGGAGATTTTGAGCCTTAAAGAGGTTGCATGTGTCACCCAACTTCATAGAACTAGTCTGTAATTCAAACCCAGGCAGCCTTGCCTTAGACAGCTTCAACCAAAAACAAAAGAGCAATATAATTCACATAAACGTATTACCAAATTATCATAGAAACTAAAAATCAGGAACAATTTGTTAAATGGCAAGAAGTTAAGACTTGTTCTTAAATGTAACAAAAACTATATGTTGTGTTTTGTATTTGATTTGTTCTGTGTTTTTAGTGATATGCTGATCTAAAACATATTTATTTAGAAAATATTCAAAAAGTAATTTTAAGGTGTCCAAGAGTTTACATATTACAATTATGTAACTTAGGGTAGATATCCCTAACTGCTAAAAGAAATATGCCCCAAAATCATTCTAGCGTACCACAGGAAAAAATGCATTAATAACATATGAATCCCCAATGACCTTGTTTCTCATTATGAGGTGCCCTTTCATTCCCTGAACAGGTATTCACATTTTTCTTTCTCACTTTCAGGTTCTTCCTTCCCTTAGGAACCTTAGCAGGATCCTTTACATTAGCCCACAAAGAGAACCAGAGAGAGGGAAGGCAGGGGAGTAGACTACATCACTGCTGCCCTCATGTCATTGACCAGAACTTAGTCCTGTGGGTACATCTAATGGAAAGGACTAAGGAATACAGACTTGCTAGGTGCCCAAGAGACAAGCAGACACCGATGACTACATAACAGTGACTGTTCTGACTGTAAAAGGTACTTACAAGTCAAACAGTTTGTAAAACACTCAAGCCCATTAAAGCAGCTATGTGGTATCTAAGTTCCATTTTATTTTTTTTTTTCAAGACACTTTCTCACAGAGACATGGAAACATTTAAAACGATTCCCTATGCCAGCCCTTCATTTTGATACTACTTACGTATTCTCCAGAGTCGTCGCAAAACCCGAAGTTCAAACTATGGTCACAGTCTGTGCTGAAGAAATAGGAGAGTCAAGAATTTGTCCTTTATCACACTATTCTCAAAGCTGATTTATTCTTCAATGTCAATAGGGGGTTTTTGTTTTGCTTAAAGTCCTTCCTTAAATATTGTTAAGTAGACTCCCAGATATGCAATCTAAATGCATTTGTGTGTTTCAAAGCCAAGGTTTAGGAGTTTACAAGATATTAGGAGTTAACAAGATTATGATAATGCGGACACAGATCAAGAAAATGATAATAATAATCATGAATAGTAAGCCTGTGATAATTGTCATAGATCTCCTGAATTGTTTTAGACTCATCTAACATAGTTTTCCTCCTCTATCATTTAATAAGGCTTATAGGTTTTAACTGTACCACTCCACCCCTCCTTTTTTTTTTTTTTTTTAAATGCCGAGTAGCTTTTATTCTGAACTGCTTTTGGACTCCTCTTTCTCGAAACAGCCACAGAAAGTACTTGAGAGTGGACAGCATGATCCAGGACTTTAAATTCACATAAATGACAGCCAGCTGCAATCAGCACAACACAGTCATAGTGTCTACAAGATAACAAACGCATTTGCTCCTCCAAATAGAAACACACAGAGCAGAGATTGAACTATTTTTTTTCAAGTCTGAGCCTAAGTTGAGGTTTCAATCTGAGTTAATGATGATAAGAACGAATGAAAATAAAAGTGATAGGAAGTAGTGGGTGGTTAGATCTGACAAGAGAAACCAATTATTCACCTGTATCATTCAAAGTTCTCTTTCAGTCCTAATTCTTTCACTCTTGTATCTTCCATACAAAATTGAGTGAGTACCTACTATTTACATGGTGCTCTACAGGAAACCCTCCAGGAATGAAGAGAAGGAATCGTCATCATCATCACTTTTGTTTATTGTTAGGTTACTGTGCATCAGACACTTTACTAAACCTTTACGTGTTTTAATTAATTTAATGTTCATTGTAACTCTACAACTCTACCAGGTTTTATATTAGTCAGAACTCTTCCAATTTCTATGGGAACACTCCAACTCCATGTAGCTTTAAATAAAGTGAAGGGTGTTACCAAATAATAGTAAATGAAGATACTGGGAAAGTAACATTTAATCTGTCATACTTTGAACACTTATTCATTAATTTTTTCTCTGTCTCTCCCCCTTCTTTCCCTCCCTCCTTCTACCCAGATCCTTTAGATGTGAGTCGCTCTCTTCTTTCAATAACATGACTTATCCATGTGGCAGAGATGAAGAATGATGGTCATCTATAGCTGTAAGAGGCAAGTACACTTTCTTGCCCTAAGAACTGTCAAGGAAGAACACAAATGATCTCGCTTCCCTTAGGTCTCATGTCTATTATTTAACAAATACTACGGTTAGTTTGGGGGAAGAAATTTTCTGACTGGTCTATTCTGGTTCCTATGACATATCTGAGGTCCAGGGAATAAGTTCCTTTATTGTTGGCCACATCAGAATCATCTGGAAAAGTAGTAAAAGTGGCAGGCAAAATTTCCGATGTGAATTTCAACCAGGCTTTATTATTTTACTGTATTGCATTTGGAGAAGTAAACCTTAAAGAGTTTAGATTGTTTGTCTAATGGTATCCATGTAGAAATTTTGGTGCAGATTTTGTCAATATTGATTTAAAATTTAAAATATACTTTTTAACTTTTTTTAAGTTTTTATTTAAATTCCAGTTAGTTATCATATATACTGTTTTCAGATGTACAATATAGGGATTCAATACTTCCATACAACACCCAGCACTCATGGCAACAAGTGCACTTTTTTTTTTTTTAAAGATTTTATTTATTTGACAGAGAGAGATCACAAGTAGGCAGAGAGGCAGGCAGAGAGAGAGAGGAGGAGGAAGCAGGCTCCCTGCAGAGCAGAGAGACCGATGCAGGGCTCGATCCCAGGACCCTGGGATCATGACCTGAGCCGAAGGCAGAGGCTTTAACCCACTGAGCCACCCAGGCGCCCCAACAAGTGCACTCCTTAATCCCCACCACCTACTTGACCCACACACCTCTCCTCTGGTAACCATCAATATGTTGTCTGTAGTTAAGACTCTGTTTCTTGATTTACCTGCTGAACTATACTTCCAAATATTGACTTAGAGATATGTATACTGGGAAGACTATCAATGTAGGGTATCTATCTATCTGAATTTAACACCCTTCACTTTAATTCTGGGAGTATACACAATATAATAAGGGTTATAAGCCACTTTTCAAGGAAAGAAAGTTACATGGTTCAGAGGATGGGTTCAGAATCTGCTAGCCAGAGAAAGATCAAAGCACTACTTTCTAAACATCACTATATTTAAAAGACAATCAGTGTTTTTGTTTTGTGTTTGTTTTCATTACTTTAAATCTTAACTTTTGTTGAAAGTGCTTAGCATTAGGGAGAAGGGAGCTGAAGTCATTGTCAGTAATTGTCATTTACCTTCTCTGGGTTATCTTTGTCTTTATCTAAACTTCCTACCCCATCTATTTCATGTAACATTATAAAACAAACATCAAAACATTTTTAAAAATTAAAAATCCCCCCAAATAGACAGTATTATGATTTTGCATTGTGTGCCTTCTACATAAAAGCATATGATTATAGTCTGCTGACTCTTCTCCAAAAGTCACAGGGAAAGAAAAATCATATTATTACAGCTTTTGTAAATAGGCCTATTTTACTCCAATTAATCCCCCTTAATTCCTCTTATTTTGTTAAGTTGCCACTGTCACTTTCTTCCTCCTGTTTTCCTCCTTGTCTTTTATTTTTCTCATTATTAAATTTTGTCAAATTATCTTTCCCAACTAACACTCTGGATAAGTCTCACTTAGTTTACATTTTATACTCAATAAAAAACTTTATTTACATCCAAATTAAAAATAGCTTCCTTCTCATTAGATCTCTTCTGTCGGCAGGCTATTTTCTTGACTTTCTCCACAGTAGTCATTAATGCATGTTCTTTGGTTACCTTCTTTTAGTCTTTTTCTTTGATTCTTGAACAGTTCTTTTCGTAAGAAATCTCTATTTCCCCCCTAAGATCTCCAATCAGCCACAGACTGACTCCAAATGAAATCTGGGCATTGATTTATAATAAGTTATCATCCATTGCCTTAAGGAGACAAGGCAATAACACTGTGTTTTAAAATAATTGGTTTAGAAAACCAACCTCAAGTGCAGCAGAATAAAACAATGGGATTTATGCTAAACCTCATCTATTTTGACAATTGCAAAAATCCAGGTCTGATTATATGTTGATGCTGTAAAGATGCAGAGGGTAGGGAGAGGGAAAGACACCTTATTGTCAGGGCAGTCCTCATAGCATTTCAAAGATCATTTAATTTTGCCTAAGATTGCTGGTCATGGAGGGGATTCTGTATGATTTCCATGCCTTATCCTACAATGCAGTGCATGAATAAAAGCAGTGACACATGAAATCCTACATTTTCATTAGCCCCCATCCCTGAGACAGCTTTATGAACTTTGGTCTCGGAGCAGTGTTATCCTTGGGTAGACATCCTTCCCTGGTAACCAGGGCACTGGAATGGGAGCTGGACAGATCCTCATTTCTTCTAAGCTTCTCTCTTTAAACTCAACATTTAAAAAAGGAGAGAGAGATAACAAGGAGGAGAAATCAGGAAAATATGGAAAATAAAGATGGTTCATAAGTGGATAAATCAAAATTGCTCTAAAGAATTTTGAGGGGCACCTGGGTGGCTCAGTGGGTTGGGGCCTTTGCCTTCGGCTCAGGTCATGGTCTCAGGGTCCTGGTATCGAGTCCCGCATCGGGCTCTCTGCTCAGCGGGGAGCCTGCTTCCTCCTCTCCTCTCTCTCTGCCTACTTGTGATCTCTGTCTGTCAAATATATAAATTTAAAAAAAAATCTTAAAAAAAAAAAGAATTTTGAGTTAACCACCCAAAGTTCTAGAGTCAGAAACGATTAATAGTGGTAGCATCTATCGGTGAGATTTCAAGTGGGAAGCCATGGTATAAAAACATTTTTAATTATGAAATGTTTATCATAAGTGTGCATGGCTTCAGTAAAAACCATTGGTGATGACTAAAACATGGCTTCAGAAAAAACAGACTAAGTTTGACATGGAATATGATCTAAAATTTAAAAAAAATCATTTGCACACTAGTATTTCATACCTCTTTGGGGAAAACAAAATTTGGGGTTGAATAAGGCAAGAGGCTGTGAAATTTTCCAATAAGCTTCTATGAGAGAGAGAGAGAGAGAACAAGGATTATTCCCTAACTGGCAGAGAGTTTGAGAGGTAGGCAGATACATCGGAGTAGAGCAAAATGCAGGTACAAAGGCGAACACACAGGAAGAAGCCAATGCAAAGATATTGTTTAGATCTTGACTTTCCTGAAAAAATAAAGAAAGTAGGTTAATAAAGAACGTAAGTTTAGAATTTTCTTTCATAAAACCAGGAACTAGATAGTCCATTCACAAAATTTGTTTCTCTTCTGTGATTTGTCCACTTTGACACAAGTGGTGATGTGGGTATGAAAAATATCTTCAAAGACACATTGAGTGTGAATGTCAAAGTGGCTGAGGGGACCTAGTTAGCAACTCTCTAGTTCCTTGCCTGCTCTGTTTGAGACTACTATTATGTAGTAATTAATGAAATTATTTAAATTATGAAATGAATTTTTTTTCTCCTCCTTTTTTGCTTGCAAAAGAATTATATCCCTGGCTTAAAGGGGGTCGGTATACATGTGTGGGTTCCTTTGTGGCATGTTTTTATAAATGGAAAAGTAAAAATCAATAATGCAGTGCTAGTCAGTTTGAACTCCTGAAGCAAAAATGAAACACACCTCACAGGTGTTAGAGTGCATATAAAAGTGGGAATTATTAATAAGGCACTTCAGTTTTTCTATTGGCTTGGAACTAATAAAAAGACTACATTATCCAGCATGAACAAGTTTTCATTTTATACCTGGTTCTGCAGAGCTGGTGATATCTTGGGGGCTGTGGGTACAACTTCATATTTGTGAGTTTCTGGATTCCTGTGGATCTGAGGACAGCAGTCTGAGGCTTCTTTAAGATCACACAAGCCTGTGGCTGCTCTTCTGATGTGTTTCTCTGTATGACATATTGAGCGTACTTGAAGTGGTTTATAGAACACTGGCCTGTGTAGTACAGTTGCAACCTAGGAGAGAGCTAGAGCTGGCTCCATTCATCCCACCCCAGGGGAGCGCTAGGTGTGGGAGGACGCAAGGACTGTCAGTTACTCCTGCAAAACTAAAAATTCATTAAAGCTAGAAACACCTTTTTTTTTCTTATTTATATCCCTTTTTAAGCCCTTACAGTGATAAACATAAAGAAATTTTGGCAACACTAAATAAAGCTTCTAAAAAAAGCAAATCTTGTAAATAAAATTCCACTGGTTCTGATTCAGTATATCTGGGGTAAAGCAAATGAATCTCAAAGTCTAATCATTATGCAAGGTCAAGGTCAACCTGGCAGCTGGGGGTCACTTTTTGAGAAATATGATAGTTAATATTAGATTTTTTTTAATATCTGATTTCACTTGTTGGTCAGTCCCTGCTCCTTGGGTCTACACATTCCAGGTCCCCACTCACCTCCTTTATAAAATCATCTCATCTTCTGTGTGAGGACTAATTGGTCTCAGGGGTAAATGACCCTCTATAAAACTGAGAACACCTGTTGGTGGTCTTCCCAGAATGGAAGTGATAGTGATAGAAGAATTAATCCCAAAGAAAAACAGATTGCCTCATTATATTTAAAATGGTATGTGAAGAAACATTTGACTATATATATATATATATTATATATATATATATATAAAATATATATATATATATATATTTTTTTTTTATAGTTGTGGAAACCAGTACATAGAAAGTTACTGGTTACTGGTTCAGGTCCCACAGTTCAGAGTAAGAGGGGAGAGGCTGATAGGGACTATAAAGAAAGGGACATCACAAGAAGGCAAGGTGTGGAGGCCATTATCAATCAGAGGCTTTTGATTTTCAGTGTGAAGTGTTCTTCTTTAGATAATCATTGATCATTAATTTTTTAGAGATGAATGTCAAAAACCTAACTGTGCTACATAGGATGGCTTTGAAAACAAAATGCACAAAAACTTAGTTTTAGTTTATAAAAATCATAAGTAAAAACCATGTAAAATATGTTGACACATGAAATGATGCTCAACGTCACTAATCATCAGGAAAATGAAAATCGATACTACCATGAGATACCACCTCACACCTCTTAGAATGGTTAAAATAAAAAAGACAAGGAATAACAAGTATTGTCAAGGACATGAAGAAAAGGGAACCCTCATGCACTGCTGGTGGGAATGTAAATTTGTGTAACCACCAAGGAAAATACTATGGCAGTCTCTCAAAAAATTAAAAATAGAAGTACCATAAGATCCAATGATTCCCTTACTGGGTATTTACTCGAAGAAGACAAAAACCCTATTTTGAAAAGATATATGCACCCCTTTGTTTATTGCCAACTACAATAGCCAGGATATGGAAGCAACCATCAGTAGTTGAATGGATGTGGAAGATGTGGTATGTACATGCACATATATACATATATATGTATATGATATACAGTGGGATATTATGCAGCAATAAAGATGAGGTCTTTCCATTTGCAACAACATGGATGGACCTGGAATGTATTATGCTAAGTGAAGTCAAAGTAAGCCAAATGCCATATGATTTTACTCATCTGTGGAATCTAAAGGAGAAGAAGGAGGAGAAAGAGGAGGAGGAGAAGAGGAAGAAGAACAACAAAGAGGAGGAGAAGGAGAAGAAGAAGAATTAACGAACAACAGAATCTGGCCTATAAATACAGAAAATTGATGGTATCCAGAGAGGAGGGGAGTGAGGAAATTGGCAAAATGGATGAAGAGGAGCAGGAGTTACAGGGTTCCAGTAATGGAATGAATAAGTCATAGGAATAAAAGATATAACATAGAGAACATAGTAAATGCTATTTTAACAGCCCTATATAGTAACAAATTCTAGTTACATTTGTGATGAAAGGAACATCACAGAGAAGTTGAATCACTATTTGTATACCTGAAACTAACATAACATTTTGTGCTAACTATACTCAAGCAAAAAAAGAAATATATGAAGGTCTAGTCTTTCATTCACTGTCTGTTAGGTTATACCTAACTTAAGTCTATGTGTGTGTGAGAGAGAGAGACAGAGAGACAGAGACAGAGAGGCAGAAACACACTTCCAGCAAAGGGGTTTACTGTACTTTCAACCAAAGAAAAATCTGATTTGGAGGTTATCAAAAGTTAGCAACTGACATAAAGTTTCAATAATTAAACGTGTAGTCTGTAACTCTGAGAGGAAACAGGTACGTTACAAGTTTCCCGGGTCATGTGAATAAAACCCCCACATCATTCTAATTTCAAACCATGGTTGCTCTCTCCAATACATTCTTTCTCAATCTCTGAAAACCAATTTGTACTTTTCCCCTTTGGAGGGTGCTTACTATCTCCAACAAGACAGGAAAGGGAAGGTACTTTGCCCAGGACCTCAACCATAAAATCTAAATCACATTTTAAGCTATCCAGATGAACAGAAAAAAATCACAAAATTCAAGTTTAACCTATGTGTAATTTTAGCAGACATATAATTCCCAGGTTATGGAATCACTGACTGGCTCCAATGCCTTTTAATGGTGTTAAGTAATGTTCTGGAAGCAGCATTGTCTTATTTTGTAAGACCAGGTTATTGATTATCTAAGAACAATTTAAGACGAGGTATAGAAGTCAGAGGGTCTTTGTGGTAGCATATAATGAGACTCTTATCTCCTGTATCTGGAGGGCAGAAAAAGAAAAGTTCTGGTGTAAAGAGAGGGAAGCTTCCAAGGGAGAAGAAGGTAAGCTGTAAGCTTTAAGGTTTGGCTATTGCCCAATCACTGTAAGCTACTTGTGTGGGGACGCCGTAGACAGAAGAATCATCAGTCCAGGAGGAGCAACTGGTCTCTGTCATTACAAAAACACAGAGTTGCTGTCACATGACATGCGGCAGTGTGGAGTGGAGGGGGACAAGTATGTGTAGTTTATATTCTGCCACATGATCTGGGCAGAGAAGATCACTCGGTATTTCCATGTAGCACTTCTTGGTATTCCCTTCTCCATCGTGTATGGCAAACTGATAAGTGATATGGCCATGGCCCAAGAAGGGGTTTTCACATGACAGCAAGGAAGATCTGCATCACTCAAGCTAATAAACCTCTTAAACCAGCAAAGACACCAACAAGGATGAGGGGCATCTAAATGTGCAATACGAGAGAGAGATACAATGCCAACTGCAGCCCCAAAACTAGTTCTAGCCACTGGGATATGGTCCATTCCAATATCTTGAAAGATTCCTCAGGGCAAGTCTCACTAGAATTGTAGAAAAGCTGTTTCCAATGGATCTGAGAGCTGCTAAGTGTGGAATGTAGTAGATACTGACTCATGTTGCCTATAACCCCAAAGGGTCAAACCACTCATTTGCTCTGTTACATTTGCTACATTTGCTTACTGAAAACTCAGTGCATCCCATCCTCAGTAAATGCTAACAGCAGCTGGAAACTGCCTCACCTGAGGCTTTTCCCCAGGGGAAACTCTTAGCAATGATTAGCAAATGTTCTCTCTCTGGTGGCTTCAGTTTGGGACATCCTTGTAACACCATCCCAGCATCAGACTCCCCTGTGGGAATGGCGGAGGCTTCTGCTGTGACAACATCCTTCCTGTCCCCCTTTTCCCTGAAGTGTTCCTTTTCTCCCTCCTTTACAGGTGTGGTATCTTGGAAGACTACTCAGTAAACCTCAGCCTCAGAGTCTATTTCCTTGCTCAACCCAACCTACAAGACTTGATTCTTCCCCCCTTTTCCAAGGCTCTTTGTTGTAAAGAAAAGTTTCCACCTTCTACTTAGTTTTAGAAGTTGAACACCTAAAAAAACATACTCAACACCTGCTTCTCCCTCAGTCTTGGACATTCTTACCAGTTTACTGACAAAATCTTTCTCCAAATATCTATGCCCCCTTGAACTGCCAGTATCCTCATAGGAGTTTTCATTATCTGTATTTACTGACTATGAAGCTCTATTCCTCCTTTATCCTTCCTAATCCGTTCTTCACATTGTGGTGGGAGCGGTCGTCCAAATACACCATGATTGAATCCCCAAACCCTTAACCTTTTCTTAGTGACTCTGGATGTGGCAGCCCTGCCTGGAACATGAGCTTCAACTCAGCTCTTCCTTCTCTTTCTCTAACTTATCATGTTTCTTTGAGTTTTGGCCGTGATACATGCTGCCCTCTGTATGGGGTTCTCCCTTCCAGGCAACTTAGGTCAACTCTGAAAGTCTCACTCTTACCACCTATAAAAAGGGATAAGCAAAACTGTTTTAAAGATGAAATAAAATAAGCACTGTACTTGACATAAGTTAGTTTTAAAACATTTACCCCAGCATTTTAAGTTTTGTTCTTTAATCTTTTTATTATGATTTCTCAGAGGCTCAGTGTTAAAAGCAAACTTTAAAGACCTGATTTATATCAGTTAAGAAATTCATGGAGAATCTTGCTGTGCAGCATTCTCATTGAAGGTAGTAATTACTGTCAGGTTAATAATAACCCCTAGAATTTTGTGTCTTTGTCAAATGAGGATGTTGGCCTGCTATAATTTTCAAAAGACTACTTTGTTCCACAATCTGTTTAAAGAGCAGATGAAAACCATTAATGAAATTTACACACTTTCAGGGACCCTGACATGAAGAAAAAGGAAGATACCAAATAAATGAGCAAGTAAAAGAACATTAATTAGCATCTAATTAGTAATAGCAGAGTGCAGTGCTCAATAATTTAAAAGTAAATGGAAGCTTTTGTTAACCTATAAAGTGGAAGCATAGCTAACTTCTCCTTGAGGTAAGATTAAAGTCACTCTAATATAAAAACTCTCCAAAAAAGAAAAAAAGAACTTGTTAAGAAAAACAAAGTTTTATAAGGCACATCGATATCAGGATATAACTGTCTGGTTACTGCAAGAGAAAAGGACATATAAAGGACTACATAAGCCTTTAACAGGTAAAAGTCCAGTTTGAGTCTGGAGATAAAGACAAATATTTAAGTCAGCAACAATGATGCTGTTTAAACTGAGGCAAACTATTAGAAAATTCTATTCAGATACTATAATTTAAAAAAAAATCTAAAGAAATACATATTTAATTTTAAAAGATCAAAACTCTACGTATATGAACACTAAATTAAAAAGAAAAAAAGCATTTTAGCATCTTTGAGACATTAAGTAAACATTTTGATTCAACATTCAGCCTCATATTAAATTCTTCTCGGGAGAGCCCTTATAATAATTTTTCGGAGATTCATGCTATGATTTGTTCTAATAGACGAATCCTGCTTTTAGCAGGAAAGAGGCATTAAAGTAGAGAGCAGGAACAAAGATAAGACCAGCAGTTTTGTGTCCTGTCATAGTTCTAGCACCCAAGGACTTGGACTTTGTACTCAGGAATATCTCGAACAAACCTCTCTATTTTCCTTATTGATTGTGTAATTTTGGCAGTCTCTTTGGCCTTTGTAAGCCCCCGTTTCCTCATCTGGTAAATGAAGTTAATAATACATGCTCGTAGTGTGGGTGTTAAGGTTGCAATAAGTATGTAAAATGAAAAGCCAGATTCAAACCCAACAGTGCGACCCCAGGGCCAACATTTTTCTTTTTCCAATTTCGACATATAATTGACATAGAACATTCTAAGTCGAAGGTATTAAATATGGTGATCTGATACACGTATAGATTGTGAAGTGATTACCACAATGCGTTAACACCTCAATTTTTTTGTTGTTTTTGGTGAGAACATTTAAGATTTCTTTTTTTTTAAACACCCATTATACTTTTTTATTGCATTTTATTTTATTTTTAATTTTTTTGTGTGTGTTCCAAAATTCATTATTTATGCACCACATCCAGAGTACCACGAAATCTGTGTCCTCCTTAATACCCACCACCAAGCTCACCCAACCTTCCACCCTCCTCCCCTGCAAAACCCTCAGTTTGTTTCTCAGAGTCCACAGTCTCTCATGGTTTGTCTCCCCTTCCGATTTCCGTTAGCAATTTTCAAGTATATAATACACTATTGTTAACTACAGTGACCATGCTCAGCCTTAGATCCCCAGAACTCATTCATCTTATAACTGAGAGTTTGTACCCTTTGACTGAGTTCTCCCATTTCCCACAGCCCCCGGCAACCACCAATCTACTTTGTCTCTGTAACTTCAGTTTTAATCTAGTCCACATATAAATGATATAATACAGTATTTGCCTTTCTTTCTGGTTTATTTCTTTTAGAATAATGCCCTTCAGGTTTATCCATGTTGTTGCAAAAGTCAAGATTTCCTTCTTCTTTATGGATAAATAATATTCCACTGTATACATGGAACACATTTTCTTTATCCATTGATTTGTTGATGAACATGCAAGTTGCCGACATGTCTTGGCTATTCTGAATGTTTCAACAAACCTGTGGAAATAGATATCTCTTCAACATAGTGATTTTTGTTTTCTTTGGATATAAACCCAGAAGTGAGATTATTGGATTATATGGCACTTTTAATTTTTTGAGAAATCTCCGTACTGTTTCTTCCAGCGGCTGTACCAATTTATATTCCCACCAACAGAGCACACAAGTTCCCTTTTGTCCACATCCTCATGAATGTCAACTCTTGTTAGTGCTTCCCTTTTTGCTGATAGCCCTTCTAACAAGGGTGAAGCAACATTTCATTGTGGTTTTGATTTACATTTTGCCAGGGCCCATAATCTGGACCCTTACCCTTACTAGACTTACATAGTCGTAGTACAGGTTATGTGTGCCTAACACTCAAGAACCAGCAGAGACACACAAATATTATTTAAAATGTAATTGCTTGTTTCAAGTATTTGAATATTTGCCCCAAATCGGTCAAGATAATAAGTGATTGAATTTTGCCCTAATGTACCATAATCAGAGACTGAACATGGTCTGAGAAAGAATCAGGTAATCCTGAGAGTGAGACCAAAGAGTGAGAGAATGAATAAGTAATTCAGTTGCTGGAGGCATTTATGAAGTTAATATATTATAAGCCTGTGTTATACTTTGAAAATTGAAATAAACATATAATAAAATGCAGAGATCTCAAGATTTGAAGAGCTCCTTTTAATGAGGAATTGACTGACTTGGGGCATGAGGACAATTCCTGAGGGATGGACGTGACCTATACCTTGTTTTCCATAGTGGTGACCTGGGTGTACACAACTGATAAAATTCATTAAGATGAGTGGGAATAAGAATACGAAGTACATCATATGTTTTCAATGAACAGGCTAACACATCATACCATTTACAACAGTAGCTAGGATATAGTAAATACTCAAAGAACATGTGTTATGATGATTTGCAGGCCAGTATGGGTATCACTCTGACTATGCAGAGGGGAAAAATTAGGCAAGAGAGGGGGACAGGGGATCAGACCATGGAGGGACCCATGGGTCATACCAAGGAGTCAGTACAATGGCCAGATATCCACAGGGACCATTTGAGTCAGGACCTTACATAGATTTTTGTATCAGATGCTGTCACTTTAGCAGCAGTATGGAGGACAGTTTGCTAAGTGAGAGACAAAAGGTAAAATATCCAAAAGCCTTTGAGCCTCACTTTCCTCATTTATAAATAAAGATAATAAGGGACTAATATAACTCACAATGTTGGAAAAAACAGAAAAAAATGATGTCATGTGTAAGAAAGGATGTTGATATACATCAAGTTCCCTGGAGACATGTGATGAGATTAGGATGCATAAGATTTGCTCAGGAATCATAAGTACGTAGCTCCCAACCAGAGGAAAATACTCAGGAATAAATTACTCCCCACCAGTCCCCACTTCCAGCTGCATACTGGTCCCACTGGTGAAACATGATGGAGGAGAATAATAAATGGCTGTGACTCTATTGGCATATTCTACATGGAGAAAGAGAAGAGAAAAGGAGACATATACATACATACCCTGCATCACTGGCACTCAAAGAACAAGTTATCCCACAACTTCAGAGAACTGTGTAAACAAATGACTAAGTAATTTACAATGACCACTGGAGAAGGGGAACTTGCCCCAAGAGGGGCTCCCTTGTCCCTGGCTTGCATGGCTCATATTTCTTTTGAAGATTTTCTTAGCTCTGTTATCTTTCATATTTCAGAGAAGTGCAGAAAAGCTCTTGTAGTTACAGCCTGAAGTAACTCAAAGAGATCAGTAATTTTAATCTCCATCTTTATTTAATTAAACAAATGAAAATCTGCCCCCTTGCCAAATATATTATCCCTTGCCAATTAAGTCATTAACAGAAGCTCAGGAGCTGAATTCTCCATTAAGAAAAATAACTTTCTGACAATTCACTTTTGGACTGAGCGCTAATTAGCCTTTCAACCTAAATTTAAACTGTGAAAGGTAAGCAGTTTAAGAAGCAAGTCTGGAAAACAAGAATATTGGGTATAGATTTTTGCTGCCCTAGACATTAGCCAATAACCATGTACTCACTGGGCGTTTGAAATATGGCTAGTCCAAGTTGAAATATAAGTGTAAGAATAAACTTATTTCTGGGAAAATAAAGGGGGGGCACCTGGGTGGCTCCGTCACTTAAGTGTCTGCCTTCAGCTCAGAATGTAAAATATCTGATAGATAACTCTAATATTGATTAAATGTTGAAATGTCATTTAAAAAAAGATGTTATTTATTTGATAGAAAGAGAGCACAAGCACAAGCAGGGGAGCAGCAGAGGGAGAGAGAGAGAGAAGCAGGTTCTCTGTTGAGCAGGGAGTCCAATGCGATGTGGGGCTAGATCCCAGAACTTGGGGATCATGACCTGAAAAGAAGGCAGATGCTTAACTGCCTGAGCCAGCCAGTTGCCCCTAAAATGTCATTTTGGGTATGTGAAGGTAAATAATGTATTATTAAAATTAAATTTACCTTTTCATTTTTTTCCCTTAAAAAGTAGCCACACCTCTTAAGTAGATAGCAGAAAATTTAAAACTACATCTATAAAATGCATTTGTGATTTCTGTATTCCATTGGACAGTTCTTAATACATATCCTTTACAGTTACATGAGATATAAAAAGTCAGCACAGGACATTGAATAATGATAAAGGGGTCAATCCAACTGGAAGATATAATACTTATAATTATGTACTCAACACAGAAATATATATATATATATATGAATATATATGTGTATATATTCATATATATGTGTATATATTCATATATATGTGTGTGTATATATATATATATTCATCCATAAAACAGAATGAAATCTTACCACTTGCCACAATGTGCATGGACCTCAAGGGCACTATACTAAGTGAAGCAAGTCACACAGTGGGAAAAAAAAAAAAAAGTAACTTATGATCTCACCTATATGTGAAACAAGAACAGCAAAAATCCTCCTATATAGAGAGAACAGGCTGATGGTTGCCAGAGGCTGGAGGAGGAGATTGAGCGAAATACGTAAAAGGAGTCAAAGGTACAAATTTCCAATTATAAACACCACAAGTCATAGGAGTATGTAATGTACAACATCGTGATTATAATAAATAATACTGTACTGCATATTTGGAAACTGCCTGCTAAGGGAGTAGACCTTAGACGTTCTCATCACTAGGAAAAAAGTGTTTTTTAACTATGTATAGTGATGGGTGTTAACTGGACCTATTGTAGTGATCATTTCATATTATATACAAATACTGAACCATTATGTTGTACTTATAAAACTCATATAATATCATATTGCAAATAAGCCTCAATACAAAAAAAAAAGTGATGTCTGAAAAATAAAGGAAGTTTGAAAAGGTAGGAGTCATCATCTGTGTTACAAGTTGCTGCTTTCTGGGGTGCCTGGGTAGTTCAGTGGGTTAAGCCTCTGCCTTCGGCTCAGGTCATGATCTCAGGGTCCTGGGATTGAGCCCCGCATTGGGCTCTCTGCTGGGTGAGGAGCCTGCTTCCTCCTCTCTCTCTGCCTGCCTCTCTGACTATTTGTGAGCTCTATGTCAAATAAATAAATAAAATCTTTTTTTTTTTTTTTTAAGATTTTTATTTATTTATTTGACAGAGAGAAATCACAAGCAGGCAGAGAGGCAGGCAGAGAGAGAGGAGGAAGCAGGCTCCCTGCTGAGCAGAAAGCCCGATGTGGGGCTCGAACCCAGGACCTGGGATCATGACCTGAGCCGAAGGCAGTGGCCTAACCCACTGAGCCACCCAGGCGCCCCAATAAATAAAATCTTTAAAAAAATAATAAAGTTGGGGGCGCCTGGGTGGCTCGGTGGGTTGGACCCTCTGCCTTCGGCTCGGGTCATGGTCTCGGGGTCCTGGGATCAAGCCCCGCGTCAGGCTCTCTGCTCAGCAGGGAGCCTGCTTCCCTCTCTCTCTCTCTGCCTGCCTCTCTGTCTGCCTGTGATCTCTGTCTAATGAATAAATAAAATCTTTAAAAAAAATAATAAAGTTGCTGCCATTATTACTTCATTTAGATAGAGTGTTGACCCAGAACACTTTCATCATAGCGTGTAGTCTGCTATGGACACAGCAGGTCTGGGTCCAAACTCATCAGCTGCTTTCTTTCTTTTTTTTTTTTTTTAAGATTTTATTTATTTATTTGTCAGAGAAAGAGAGGGAGAGAGAACAAGCACAGGCAGACAGAATGGCAGGCAGAGGCAGAGGGAGAAGCAGGCTCCCTGATGAGCAAGGAGCCCGATGTGGGACTCGATCCCAGGACGCTGGGATCATGACCTGAGCCGAAGGCAGCTGCTTAACCAACTGAGCCACCCAGGCGTCCCTCATCAGCTGCTTTCTCTGTCAAATGTGGAAATGAAAACAAAACAGCACATGCATGTATGTGTGTCAGGCTAATGTAGGAGGAGGAAAGGACAAATCTTAAAAGATCTAGACAGAGAAAAGGGTACTGGCAGGAAATGTCTGGCAGGCAGCCAGATTCTAATAAAATTCTGACTTAAGAATGTCAGGTAGGAAAAGAGTCACATGAGCAAAGCATACCTAAGTAGACAATATCCAAAAGGTAGATAATATTGTGATGATTAACTGTTCAGGACCCATGACACAGAATGCTGCTTTCAGAACAGAGTCACCTTACTTTAGCTCCATTTTCCCTGTGAAAAGTGGGTTAATTGTTTTTAGTTTTTTAAAAAATATTTTATTTATTTATTTGACACAGAGAGAGAGATCACAAGTAAGCAGAGAAGCAGGCAGACAGAGAGAGGGGGAAGCAGGCTCCCTGCTGAGCAGAGAGCCTGATGCAGGGCTCGATCCCAAGGACCCTGAGATCATGACCTGAGCTGAAGGCAGAGGCTTAATGCACTGAGCCACCCAGGGGCCCCCAATTTTAATTTAATTAACATATAATGTATTATTTATTTTTTAAATAAAATTGAGATCATGCCATGCATATGAGTAAGTACCCTGAATTTTTTTTTTACTAAATATTATATCCTGAACATTTCCGTAGGACATTAAATTTCCTTTAAAACTGCCATTTTTTAATGGTTGTGTAACTATTTACACATGGATATGGATATACCACCATTTATATGATTATTTTTCATTATTTGACATTTGTGTTTACTTCCTAACACTTACTACTATGGAAAATACCACTGTGGCAATGTCAAGCCTATATTGCCTTTTGTGAAAAGTGAGAAAGTCCTGCTCCTTGTAGATTAAATGAGGTAGTTCACATTGCAGAGGGCATAGTATAGAATAGAAATTTTATGAAGTTAGTTCTCTTCTCCCTCCTTATAGGGAAGGGTCAGTCATTTCAGAGCTAGAGGGACTTTCAGGAAACCTTTACTTAACCCTAAATCCAGACAGCCACAGTTGATTCAAGGTGATCGCTTAAGAATCTGCAACCTCTCTTGGTAACTAGCCATAAGGTTTCAAATCTTCCCGCCTATCTCTTTCCTGCTCCTTTTTTTCTTTTGTCCCCCCCCCATTGAATTACAGCACATTAATTAAGAGTACAGATGCCAAAGTTGTATGCCCTTGGTTCTAATTTCAATTTCATCATATACTCACTACAGAGTAATATTTATATCTCAAGCAGAAGTGGTAATAAGTCCTTAATAAATATTTGCTTAAAAGATAAGCCAGTATCATACAAGAAACTAAGTTTAAGTTTAAACAACTAGACTATGGCCTGGCTCATAAACTTGTCATCTCTAACATGGATTATTGGGAAAAAACAACAAACAAAACAACCCTCATGATTCTAGACTGATCAGGGGATTAAAAGAGATCAGGCATTTAGAAATCTTAGCATAGGGCTTGACACTTGACACATAATTACACTTCATTACAATTTGTGATAATGATATGCAAAACAGTAATCATTTATCATAACAAATGATTATGAAGTGAATAATGTATGGAAGGTAAGGGATAAGCACTGTGGGAGGTACTGATCCTTTGTTATAGACACATTTGTGGGAGAGGTTGTGAGCACTAAGAGAAATTCCAAACAATCATTAAAACTAAGCATCTTTTTGTCATGATGTTAAGTCACATTTTTTAAAATCTTATTACAGTGATAAGTGATTATGTAATATACAGAAATCTGTTGTGTGTCTATACACTAAGGCTGAAATAGCAGAAAGAGAAATGAAGAACAATTTCATTTATGACTGTATCATAAAGAGTAAAATACCTAGGAATAAATTTAACTAAAGAAGTGAAAGAACTATACTTTGAAAATTATAAAACATTGATGAAAGAAATTGAAGCAACACAAACACATGGAAAGATATACCATGGTCAGGCACTGGAAGAATTATTATTGTTTAAATATCCACACACCCACTCAGCATAATCTCTTCCAGTCCCGTCCATGTTGCTACAAAAGTTGGGTATTCATCCTTTCTGATGGAGGCATAATACTCCATAGTGTATATGGACCACATCTTCCTTATCCATTTGTCCGTTAAAGGGCATCTTGGTTCTTTCCACAGTTTGGCAACCGTGGCCATTGCTGCTATAAACATTGGGGTACAGATGGCCCTTCTTTTCACTACATCTGTACCTTTGGGGTAAATACCCAGTAGTGCAATTGCAGGGTCATAGGGAAGCTCTATTTTTAATTTCTTGAGGAATCTCCACACTGTTCTCCAAAGAGGCTGCACCAACTTGCATTCCCACTAACAGTGTAAGAGGGTTCCCCTTTCTCCACATCCCCTTCAACACATGTTTTTACCTGTCTTGCTAATTTTGGCCACCCAAAGCAATCTATAGGTTTAGTACAATCTATAACAAAATACCAATATTTTTCACACAACTAGAATAATCCTAAAATTTTTTGGAACAGTAGGACACCCTGAACAGGCAAAGCAATTTGAGAAAGAACAAATCTATAGGTATCACAATCCCAGATTTCAAACTATACTACAAATATATGATAATCAAAATATTATGGTATGAGAACAAAAATAGCTCAATCGAACAGGCGTGAGCCCAGAAATAAACCTATACTTATACGGCCAATTGATCTATGACAAAGGAAACAATAACGTATGGTGGAAAAAGTCTCTTCCATAATTAGTCCTGAGAAAACTAGACAGCTACATGGAAAAGAATGAAAACTACTTTCTTATACCATATGCAAAAATAAACTCAAAATGCATTAAATATCTGAATGTCAGACCTAAAACTATAAAAGTCCTAAAAGCAAACATAGTAATCTCATGAACATTGGCTTTAGCAATACTTTTTTTCTGAACAGTTCTCCCCAGGCAAGAGAAACAAAAGTTAAAACAAACAAAAACTGTTGGAACTATACCAAAATATAAAGCTTTTGCACAGTGAAGGAAAACATCAACAAAAGGCAACCTAATGAATAGAGAAGGTATTTACAAATGATAAATCTGGTAAAGGATTAATATCTAAAATTTATAAAGAACTCAAACATCTCAACACCCAAAGAACAAAAGATCTAATTAAAAATGAGAAGATGGGCTGATATCTTTTTTTTTTTTTAAGATTTTATTTATTTATTTGACAGACAGAGATCACAAGTAGGCAGAGAGGCAGACAGAGAGAGAGGAGGAAGCAGGCTCCCTGCAGAGCACAGAGCCTGATGTGGGGCTCGATCCCAGGACACTGGGACCATGACCTGAGCCGAAGGCAGAGGCTTTAACCCACTGAGCCACCCAGGTGCCCCATGGGCTGATATCTTTTTCCAGAAAGATATGCAGATGGCCAATAGACACATGAAAAAAATGCTCAACATCAGTAATGATCAGGGAAATGCAAGTCAAAAGCTTAGTGAGATATCAACTCACATCAATCAGAATGGCTACTGTCAAAAAGACAAGATTAATAAATGTTGACAAGCATGTGGAGGAAAAGGAACACTTGTTCACCATTGGGGAAAATATAAATTGGCAATGGCAGTCTGGAAAACAGTATGGAAGTTCCCCAAGAAACTAAAAATAGAAGTACTGTATGATCCAGCAATTCATTTTGGGGTATTTTCCTGAATAAAACAAAAGTACTAATCAGAAAAGATATGTGGACCCCTGTGTTTATTGCAGCATTATTTACAATAACCAAGATGGGGGAGCAACCCAGCTTACTGTTGATAGATGAGTGGATAAAGAAGATGTGGGGTGTGTGTGTATATTGTGTGTGTGTGCATGTGTGTGTGTGTGTGTGTGTAGTAGATTATTAGTCATAAAAGAGAATGAAATCTTGCCATTTGTGACAACATGAATGGACACTTATGCTAAGTGAAATAAATCAGATAGAGAAAAATACTATCTGATTCTATTTACATGTAGAATCTCAAAAACAAAATGGATAACAAAAAAATAGAAATGGACTTAAAAATATACTGGTAGTTGCCAAAGGGGAAAGATTGGGGGATGAGCAAAATAAGTGAAAGGGATTAGGAGGTACAAACTTCCAGTTATAAAATAAAGAAGACACAAGAATGAAAAGTACAACCTAGGCAATATAATCAATAATACAGTAATGATTTTGTATAGAAATAATACAGTAATGATTATATTTACAGTGGTCAGCATTTTGTAAGGTAATTTAGTCACTAAGTCGTACATCTGAAGCTAATATAATATTATATGTGAATTATTCTTCAATTATAAATTATTGCATATTTATATCAAATCGGTGGTCTCCTCATAAATACCAAAGTGAGTTAATAATAGCAGTTAAAATTTCTTAATTTTTTTCAAATCTCTTTCATACATTACATATTCATTGCAGTATAGGCTCAATATTTTCTCTTTTCCTTTATTTCCAGTTATTCTGAGGGGGAAAAAATCTTTAATTCAGCACAAGACAAGCAGGTTCATATGCTTTCTCCCTACCTCTTGTATCTTTGGCTTAGTCCTTTGTCATTCACATCAACCTAGGCTTGTGGCTTTTTTCCAAAAAAAATTTTTTTAACTCCCAGATTCTGTGATATAAAGGATCCAGGATCTGACCCAGGAATCAATAATTGCTCCTTTAAAGAAGAGAACCAGGAGGAAAAGATTTCAAACACTTATAAATTAAAAAGTGAAAAATATAAAATGGTACGAAGTGGCAGATGTCCTAACAGTTATGAAAAAAATCGTGCATGCTGAGGCTGTGTGGGGACAGCCACTATTCTTTGAGTGTGGAGTGGTGGTGGATAAGGCAAGAAAGTGAGATTAATCATTTGTAGCACCCAAATAAGAAGAGAGGTCTGGGATTGGTTTTCTTTCAGAGAAGGACATGCTTTGTAGCTACAACATAATGACATTTGGACTGATAAAAAGGAGGCTGAGAGAGAAGCTGAAGGTAGCAGTGATGGTCCATAAATTAACAGCGAACCTCAGAGAAAGGCGTAACACTGCATCCTTCAAACAAACTTCTCTAGAGTGGCGTTAATCCTCATTCTTATTTGCCTTTGGGAAAAGTCGGCTACAGGACAGGATAGAAACCCTGAGACTCTGTGAAATAAATGAGTTTTGCAAGAATGGAATACGAATGTGGCTGAAGTTATGACTCTGCAGTCACCACGGAAGTCTTGGGTTGTACCACGTATACAACCTCCGAAAGTCTCTGTCATGATTTTTTAGCTGAGCACGTACTCCATGCACCTTTTTTTTGGGGGAAGGGGGAGGTGAAATTTTTCATTTCATTTTATTTTTTATTTTATTAACATATAATGTATTATTTGCTTCAGGGGTACCGGTCTGTGAATCGGGCATCTTACACAATTCACAGCATTCACCATAGCACATACCCTCCCTCCCCAATGTCCATCAGCCAGCCACCCTATCCCTCCCCGCCCCACCCCAACAACCCTCAGTTTGTTTCCTGAGATTAAAAGTCTCTTATGGTTTGTCTCCCTGCCTGATCCCATCTTGCTTCATTTTTTCCCTCCCTTCCTCCCACGACCCCCGCCCTGCCTTTCTAATGCCTCCTCCAGATGGAGCTTTCCTAAGTCACACATACTTGTAAAATACAAAGGGAAGATTTTTTGTTTTGTTTTGTTTTATTTGAGGGTGTTGGGAGGAAAGTTATCTCTGAGGTTCAGAGTCCTACATGTTTAAGTATAGAAAAATACCTGCAACTACAGGGCCAGGTTTGTGGGGGAAAGAGTAGCCTCAAAATGGAAAGTAACATGCAGAAAGGATGGCAAAGAAAAGAGAGTGGTGATTCGCTGTTACAGCAAAGGGCACAGTGTTTCCTGAGGCCAGCCCTACAGTGGACCATTCTGTTTTTGGCTTACCTAAGCCAATAAAGTTGACCCTATTTTTGCTTACCCTTATTATGACTAGACTTGTCACTTGTGATCAGGGTGGTCCTTAGCAAAACAAAGAATGTTGTCATGTTTACATTAAAGCTTTGACAGGTAAGAGAAGATTTGGTTGAGGAAATCAGGTCATGCTTGATAGAGAAGGTGGCATTTAAAGCAAGGAGGGGCTCCCACAGGAGGACATGGAAGAGGCACATTTCCAGTACAGGAACTAAGAAGTACCAAATGTAGTCAGGGCAGAGATCAGTTTGGTGAGAACAGGACAGAAAAAGAGAAAAAAACAAAAACAAAAACAACCAAAAAGAAACATACACATCATCCTCCCATAGATATTTTCATGGCTGACAGTTTCTCATCTTTCTGATCTCAGCTCAAAAGCTACTTCCTCAGAGGCGCATGTCCTGTCTCCTGCTCCTAGTCATTCGCAGTCATATATTGGTTTTGTTGAACTTGTAGCGCTTATTCCAGGTGCAATTATCTGGACTGCTGGCCCACTGCTCTGTCGTCTGTCTCCTCTGCTTACTGGGCTATGGGTTTTTATGCTTTGTTCATCGTGCACACTTGGTTGCCAGTGCCCATGGAGGAGTCTGCAGGAAGTAAGTGCTAAGTTAATACCTAGTGAGAGAGTAAGTGGGTAGGAGTAGGACGACAAGCTGGTGCCAGAAAGGAGCTACAGAAATCAAAGTTTATGCAGAAGAGAATGAAGAGAAGATCTGGGGACACACTATCAGAGCTATGCTTTCCGGAGACTGACTCACCTGGTGGGTGGGAGGGGGAGAGTGGGCAAGGACTGACAGGAAGGCCACTGCAAATGCCCAGGCAACAGGTCATGTTTGTTGGTTGAGTGAATTATCGGAGGGATTATGAGTCTTCATAATCACAACAAAGAGAAGCACGAGAAATGCATCACTTTTTTTCTTTTTCTTTTTCTTTCTTTTCTCCACCTCTTAGAGCTGGTTCACTAACAGACTCTCTTCTTCCTTCAGTGTTTTCCCAAGCAGCATCTTTCATATAAATCTGCAATGCATAACCACACCCCCAAACCCTGGCCCTCCCAAAGGTAGTGCTTTAAAAAGAGAACAGTGGTGATGGCTATTTGATCATGTAATAAAAACACCAAGATCTGCATTCATGAGTTCCCCAGACTGCCTGTGTCCCTGGGGCAGGACAAATCAATCTTATCCCCAAGCACACAAACTCTTGCTGGTCCAACAGGCTGCCTCTGTACTATCTTCATAGATCATGTGTATTCAATTTAGGTGTCCATTTTGTTTTGCAGGTTTTTACACTTGCCATAAATAGTTGCATATCACATAGTGCTATATTACAACTTTGATTTTCTTTAAACATCTGATTTAGGGATTTAGCCAAAGTTTATGTAACTTGAGTTATAAGCACTGCGGTTTATGTTCTCATTGTGCGAGTAGTGTGTCCCAGAATATTTAAATACTTTCCTACTGAAGAACATTTTAGTTTTATTTTTTTTAATCTTTCACACAATGCTACATCAAATATGCTCATGTATATTTCCTTGTATTCTCATGTAAGGAAATCTCTAAATTCCTGAACATGGAATTGCTGAATCCAATGTACAATATCCTATTTTATTAGATCTTGTCTAATTGTCCTCAGAGACTGCTGTGTCATTTATGCATCTTTCAGCAGGATTTGAGAGCTATTTTCCCATATCACTGTTAGTCTCTTGGAATTGCAAGACATTTAGGTTTTGTTATATTTACACATATATAATGAGTATGCATTATTTTGCATTGCCTTTAATACACAAGAATTTAATTTTGCACCAGTCTTGTGTTCTTCTTCTTTTCTCTGTAATCTCCTTCTATCTCCCTTCCCTCAACCTTATCTAATTTCTGACTTTCTATAAGACAGATTCATTCCCACTGCCGAGCTTCCTGACTACTCGTCCTCCTCCCTGACAACCTCCCTTCTAGAATCCTAGACTGTCAAAGCATGAATGACCCAATTTTTTGTCTAACATAAGAGCTCTTAACTCAGATACTGGCAGCAACCAGACAGGTAATCTAAGTGGATAAAATGAGTCCAAATTAAGACAATCTGAAGTTTTTGAGACTGTGTTAAAATGGAGACATATGTTCCTGCTTGAAAAAAAAAAAAAAGCCAACTATTGCTATGATAGAATGTGGTTTTAGTGTGCATTGCCAAATCTTCTGATATTTTATTTTTTCCTGTGAAAACTATAGATTTGTATGTGAAATCTCTGATTTTTAAATATTGGCGTCAGTGCAAGCATTTTTAATGAGTATGTGGGTCACAATAAAATGTACCTTTCAGGCAAGATTAGTTCTTTGGTCTCTAATTCTAATGGTTTCTAGTAACAATTATTCATAAACATCATTTATTTCCCCAATTAAACCATAATCCCTTTGTGTATAGGAGTACTCACATTGTACCACGACAGAAACAAAAGCATGAAAATATTCAATGTATCTTGATTGAATGTTGACTGACAGAGGACTTCATACTCAGGTATGAGTACACAGACCTCCCTGTAGCCAAATACTGAGGTAGGAATCTCATAGGGGATTTCACAGCAGGTCAAAATGACCAACAGTCTGTCTACTTTCATATTTGTCATTCCAGCCAAAAATCACATCCACAGAAAAGGCATACAGAGGAGCACATGTTCTCAATGCTCAGCTCTCTTTACCCAAGCAACCTAGGTGTAATCAACCCATAAGCTTCTAAGATAGTTCTGCTATGTATGTTGAACAAATAGTTGGATGGTCCTCAGAGAAACAGGGATAGGGCAAAGAGAAGTAGAATACAGATTCAATCACACTGCCTTCTAGATAAAATCTTGTTTTTAAGGAAATTCAGAACCATTGCAGTTTCATTTCCAACCCTGGAGACTTGCACTCAGAGTCTAAACTCCTTCTCCACCTGATTCAGCTCACAGCCAGCCAATCAGATCGTTTAGAGGTTCCTCTTGCTGGGGAGATAGGAGGGGCTGCAATCAGACCACCAGATCCCAGGACACCTGTTCTTGTGAGGAAAGGTAGCTAACAAGCTCTCCTCTCTGCCACTAAATCAATCCCTGCCTCAGAGGGGACAGAGGCGGTGTCTGATATTTATTAAGGGCACAACCTTCCAGGCCAGTAACATAGGAGAGAGGATCTCAAACATTCGACTTAGCAGCTAAATGTAGTGGGTTGAATGGTGGACCCCAAAATGATATGTCCACATTTTAAACCCCAGACCTTTCATGAAGGTTAACTTACTGGGAAGAAAGATCTTTGCAGTTGTAATTAGGGATCTTGAGATGAGGAGATGATACTGGATTATGTGGATGGGTCCAAAATCTCATGACCTATGCTTGTATAAAAGAGGCTTAGCCAGAGACATACAGAAGAAAAGGTGGTAGGAACAGAGAAGCAGCGATTGGAGTGATGTGGCCACAAACTAAGGAAGCCAAGGAATGCTAACAGTAATCCAAAGCTAGAAAAAGCAAGAAAGGATTATTCTTATAGAACCTTCAGAGGTCACCTTGATTTTAGGCATCAGACCTCCAGAACTGTGAGATGATAAATTTCTCTTGTTTAAAGTCACATGGTTTGTGGCATTTGTTATGAGAAACAGGAAACTGATAAACTGGGTGACCGCAGATATGTATTTAACCTCTTTGTAGTATCAACTTTCAAAATGGTACAATAATAGTATTCATCTAACTGGGATTTTCTGAAGATCATATGAGGTCATACTTGTAAATTTCCACATAAGTGGTGGGCGTGAGTTATGAGTCTGAACTCATTTGTCAATGTAAAGGGGCTACACAGGTATTATTTATTAACATTGAGACCTGCTATTTTGATCTACTGACCGGCTCTCTGCCAGAACCCCAAACTAGGTAACTTTTTTCTTTCCCAAGGCTGCAAGGTCACACAAGGGGAAAATTCTCAGTAAAATCTCTTTCCTCTTGAAATGCCACACAGTTCCTTCTTTTAAGATGACCATTTCTATTTAAGCTTTTCTAAAGCAGAACCTGTGTGGGGGAAAGGGCACATGACCCTGATCTGACTTAAATCACATCTACAGGAAACTAACAAATGAAGGTGGTCCAGCACCATGCTTGTAACAATAAAGTAGAAGCTTCAAAGGGCACATTTCAGTGTGTGTCTCTGTTCTATTTTGAGGTATCTAGATGTAACCCGGTGGTTCATCAGATTCTCTGTGTCAGTGTGAACCTCTCCATGTTGCTGTTGTGTGTATATTTATGTGTGTGAGGAATATTATATACGTGTATTCTTGTGTGTGCATACATGTGGGCACAAATGACTATTGTTCTTAATGTGTATATGTGTGTGTAATTCTTTTAAGTAAGTGTTTGTCTATGTCTCCACTTCTCTGTTGTAGGTATACATGCATGTATCTCAGTATGACTATGACTCTGGGCCATATATAAGTATCTGATATTGATTGGATGATGAACAGTATTAAGAAGCTCCTGTTATCAATAACAGCCAAACTGTGGAAAGAGCCCTAATGTCCATTGACTAGTGAATGGATAAAGAAGATGTAGTGAGGGCGCCTGGGTGGCTCAGTGGGTTAAGCCGCTGCCTTCGGCTCAGGTCATGATCTCAGGGTCCTGGGATCGAGTCCCGCATCGGGCTCTCTGCTCAACAGGGAGCCTGCTTCCCTCTCTCCCTCTCTCTCTCTCTGCCTGCCTTTCTGTCTGCTTGTGATCTCTCTCTGTCAAATAAATAAATAAAATCTTTAAAAAAAAAAAAAAAGAAGATGTAGTGAAAAAAAAAAGTTGTGAAATACACACACACACACACAAACACATGCACAACACAGTGGAATATTACTCAACCATCAAAAGAATGAAATCTTGCCATTTGCAATGACATGGATAGAGCTAAAGTGTATTATGCTAAGTGAAATAAGTCAGAAAAAGCAAATACCATATGATTTTATTCATATGCGGAATTTAACAAAAAATACAGATAAATGTATGGGAGGCGGAAAAGAGAGAGAGGGGAACAAACCATGAGAGAATCTTAATGATAGAGAAGAAACTGGGGGCTGATGGAGATCTATGGGTGGGGGATGGACTACATGGGTGATGGGTACGAAGAAGGGTACTTGTGTTGAGCACTGGGTATTGTATTTAAGGGATGAACCATTGAATTATACCTCTGAAACCAATATTGCACTGTATATTAACTAATTATAATTTACATAAAAATTTGCAGGCTAAAAAAAAACAAAAACAAAAACAAAAACCAAACAAACAAAAAACAAAAAAAACTTCAATTTGCCAAACAATGCTGCTATAAATTACTCCATATTACTGTCAAGCCCCTTGGAAAATGCAGACCAGAAAAAAAGAATCACCTGAGGGCTTTAAAATACTGCATCCCAGAATCCCAGTTTCTTATATATTCTGAAATACTAGGAAATGTTATGAAGTAGGGCCCAGACATCAGCATTGCTTAAAAACTTCTTAAACTTCCTAAGCATGGGGTGCCTAGGTGGCTCAGTTAGTTGAGTTCTGGACTCTTGATTTTGGCTCAGGTCATGATCTTGGGGTCCTGGGATCAAGACCCATGTCAGGCTCAATGCTCAGTGGGGAATCTGCTTGAGATTCTTTCTCTCCCTCTCCCTCTACTGTGCTCCCCTCAAGTAAATAATTCTTTAAAAAAGAAATAAAACAAAACCAAAAACTTCTCAAGTGACCCTAATATACATCTGGATTGATGACTGTGCCAACTAAAAAGCCAGGCTTCTGCTCTTTCCCCAGAAAACATAAATCCTACTTACTTCACTTGTGTGTGACTTTAGTTTTATTACAATTCAATAGGGAGGATAATTTAATTTGTCTGGTGTAGCAGGGGACAGGCTCCCCCCTTTCCTGCTCAAGATGATGAGCCATCAGAGGTGCATATAAGTCCACAGTCTCCCTATTAACCCATAGACATGAGGGAGAAAGCCCCCCTCTAGCCCACCTTCCTTCATTTATAGGATATCTAATTAATAAGCAATAGCCCTGCCTTAATATTTGTATAAACTATTTACATTCACTGAATGTATTTGACAAACAGAAAGATATATAGGTATAATAAAACAAGTACTTCAGACAATTTAAATGTGTTTTGGAGCCTTCTTTACAGAGGAATAAAAAGAGGACAGGAAGTAAGACAAATTGGCTAACCTTGGAGGGAGCATTAGAATCCAAAAGACCTGAAAAAGAAAATCTCAGATACTTAAAATGTGGGGAGCAGGGCTCTAGTCCCTAACACAGCTTTGTCCAAATTAGGAAAATATTTTGCAACACCTGCCTGCCTCACTGGATGGAAGTTTTCTAGTAATGGGTCTTTTGTAGTTTTGCTCATGAGGAGGATACAGAGGTCAGGCTGTCTGGGCTCCCTTGTGATGGTTCCACACTCCTGAGTTGCATCTCATCTCTTTTGAGAACACTCACTCAGAAGCGTGGGGATTTGAACTCTGTCACCCACATGTTTAGACATTAAAAACACCATATTTTAAAGTATTTCTCTGTATCCAGGACAACACTGAACAGTGTATCAAAAACACAGTTGGGGCTTAATAAACATTTGTTAAATGGATGCATTACTGTCCCCTGACAAGTTGGATCTGAATGGGCAACTCTGTTATCTCCCAACAGAAAAGGAGCCAAAGAGCCTTTGGGAGAGCTCTGTCAGGTTTGTCAGTGAGAGAACATTCTTTGGAACAAACTTGTTTTGAAGAAACCACCAAAAGACTGATGGTAGGAAACACAGTACCATGTTTGTCAGCATTGCTTGCTGATAATTCAACCCAGCAGGGAAGGAAGTTAAAAAACTGAGTGCTGTTATTCTTCCAGATATTTCCATTCAGTGGTTAATAACATTGCGGGACCCCTAAATATGGGCTTTGTGTGATCAGGATGGTGTATGGTGGCTTTGTAATGTGTCCAACTGTCTGCACTGAACTCCACTTCCCAGAACCTCAATTCCTATAAGTTTCTGATTTGTCTATCTCTAGATAAAGCTATGCAACAGCTTTGGAAGGTTTGAGTAAAACTGTAATCATTTATACTCTCAGAAGCTCAGGGTAGGTCAGGGCCTAATGCAGGCTGTGAAAAATCTTGCCAGCCTTCCGGTTTATTCTGCTGCTGTCAGTAACAACCATGCAATTGGTCTAACTGCATGGGATCTCTTCCTTTGGCATCTCTAAATTCTGAGCCAGTTACGGGGATAGATTTATGGCAAGAGCTCCAGCTTCCTTTGAAAGTCATCCTCAGCAGCAAGTTTCCAGGCTTGTAGATGGAAAGAGGCCAACACAAGGTCCCATTACAGAAAGAGCTTCTGGTTTCTGCCCTCTCCTTGTAAGATTGAGTTTTACCGGCTATCTCTCCCTTCAAATAAATCTCTCAATCCAAAGGACTTATCCTATGTCTTAAGTTTTATAACCAGTGGTAGAAGGAACAAACAAACTGAGATGATCTTACCAGCTTCTAAAGTTGAAGTGATCGAACTATTATAATGCATAAATTATATAACATTGCTCCTGGTGGTTTTCTTTCTCTGGTTGGGCCCTGAAGTTGATACTGGAAATAGCTCCAAAGGAAAAGAGTTTTAAGGATAGGGTCTCAGAACTGACTATGAGCAATCTGGAAATGGTTCCCTGATATGATTAGATTTACACGCTTTAATCTTTTTCCAGTGGTAAATAAAACACCATTAGTCTATGACATACAGTGGCCAAGCAGCTAATTAAATGATCACTTGTTGATACTTGTAATCAAATACCTGTAGAAGTAGTTGCAATCATTGAATATTTTAGTGAAAATAATCAGTACAATGTGCTTGTTTCATTGTTTTAAATTCACTGGAGATCTTAGAATAAAATTATGAGCTCAGGACCTTAAATTTCCAGCTCAAGAACAGCTTAAGAGACTGAGAAACTTCTGTGATTGCTCAAAAAGAAAACCTTATTACCTGCAGCTACTGGACAGAGATTTTTGAAAACCAAACTAAATAATGCAGATGGCTAAATAGCAACGTGAATTCCCAAGTTTGCAAGGCCCTTTATGTCACAGTGAGAACATTCATTATGAAGAAGTACAACTCCAAAATTTAGGATGGGGCATATGGAAACATTCTGATGAAGCAGGGGGAATTTGACTTACAAATTCTACTTAACCTTCTTTATCAAGTCAAAAGTCAAGGGGTTGGGGGGATGGGAGGTGGATCTGAAGTCAAAAAGCAATAATCAGAACCAAAGGGAGATATAACACATATTAGAATTATCAGAGAGATTTCAATATGGCTAGGATGGTAAATGTTTTAATAGAAAAGGTGGATAATGCAAGACCAGATGAGTAACATGAACAGAAAGATGGCCATTGTAAGAGAGAAGTACAAGGAAATACTGGATATCAAATACAGAGTCACATAAATGAAGACTAGCCTGCTTGGGTTCATCAGTAGTCTTGACACAACTAAGGAAATACTTAATAACCCTAAAGATAAATCGATAGAAACTATCCAAATGGAAAAACAAATAGACACAAAATAACAAGTGGGAACAGAATATCCAAACAAGTTAAGACTGAAAAAGAGGGAGGAAGAAAAAAGAATACAACAAATAGAAAACAGAAAGATGGTCAATTTTTAATCCAGGTATGCCAGTAATTAGTCTAAAACATAGTCTAAGAGTCACCAATTTTAAGACAGATTTTGTCAGATTGGATTCAAAAATTAAAACTCCCTAGACATGAAACCTCAGCTAAGTTAAAAGTAAAGATGGAGGAAGATATACCTTTCCAACACTAATCAAAAGAAAGTTGGAGTACTTGTATTAATTTTAGACACTAGCTATATCCTATGAAAGAAGCAGTATGGCTCAGATATTTGAAGCAGGAACTCAGAGAAGAGCCAAGGGCTTTAGATCATAACTCCCTGTAGAATATAGTTTTTTGTTCAATTTTTTAAATTTTTCATTAACATATAATGTATTATTAGCCCCACGGGTACAGGTCTGTGAATCACCAGGTTTACACACTTCGTAGCACTCACCATAGCACATACCCTCCCCAATGTCCATAACCCAACCACCCTCTCTCTACCCCCCTCCCCCCAGCAACCCTCAGTTAGAATTTAGCTTTAATTAAAGAACTGCCAACATGAGTTCTGCTGGATTTCAGATTTGCTATTATCTAATTACTTCTTGTGCTTCCATTTTCTCCCTTTTTGTGTAGAAAGTTCTGTAATAATTACCATGTATCAGTCTTGAGTGTGTGTATTGCACAGTTGGGGTACAGCTTGTGACTTTAAATCAAAGCTTTCTGGATGAGCAGAACCTGTTTGTGAGGAATTGCTTCTGAGGTGCACTGTCTGCCCCAGGACATGATTTAGATATAGGGATCATGAGTTTTATAGTGACGTGTAGGTAGAGGGGAACTCTGGATGCTCCGAAAGGTAGAAAGTGTATTTTTTTCATGACGGAAGGTTGTAAATCGCCAGAACTAGAGGGCAGACTCTGGGAATCAGCTACAGGATATCTCCTAATCATCCTCTGGAATTCACCCTCCTCAACACTGAACTAGGCCTGATGGTGTGGCCATTAGAATATTGTAGATAGGAAGGTGTGTGAGTTTTGAGGTTACAAAAGATGTTACAAAAGATGTTGCAGCTTCTGCCTTGGCCTTTGGGGCTGCTCAAATAGGGAAAGCTAGCTGCTGTGAACACTGAAGCAGCTCTGAGGAGAAGCCCACATGGAGAGGAATGAATTTGTTAGCACAAACTTGCTAGTCATCTACGTGAGTCATGTCAACATCTGACTGATGTCTCACGAGATACCTTGGGCCTAAAGTACCCAATATAATTCCTGTCAAATTCCTGACTCACACAAACTGTGAGGAAAAAAACCAAATGATCATTATACAAAGTTACTAAATTTTAGAATGATTTGTGAGATAAAAATTGATAACCAATATGGATGGATAAAGACACTTTGCTAATGTTTCTTGAGTCTTCACTGTGGACTAGGCACAGTATTTTCAAGGTGCTAGGCAACAGTCCCCGTATAATTGTCTCATTTGATTTTCTTCACTATTTAATGAAGTAGTTTTAGATATTATGAAACATTCACAGCTAAGAATATCAAAACCAAAGAGGTTAAATAAGTACATATGTTTATAAAACTAGCAAGTAAACAAGCCAGGAACCCAACTCAGGTCATATGATTCCAGAGCTCACATGATTAACCTGTATGGTGTTGAGCTGTTGAACCATAAGAGTTAGGTATTATCACCAACCAGTAACAGGGCAATTGCTAAAAGTGGAAACACACAGACAGGTTGCTTGGAAATCTTACAAACAATCTTTTGCATTCTATAGACTAAGTTGCTTAGGACCAACACTAAACGTTCCCTGATCCCACGAGTAATAACTGCATGTGGATGACATGGGATTGCATTGTTCAGCAATTTGTAAGACATGGAAGATGGTCAACCCACAAAATTTTGGAGTGAGCACTGAATCGAGAGATGGTTGGTCCAGAATTTTCATCTGATAGTTAAGAAAACTGATTCCCAGAAGTATGAATGTGCTCAGTAACTTAAAAAGCCTATGCACTTCGTAACTTAGAAAAAGAACCAGGATGCTTCTTATTCCTTCATGTCATGCTGCTTTCTGTTTCTTTTGAACCATTTAAGCACATCTATTTACTTAGATTTATTAACCTCTGTATTCTTTGGCCATTGCAGTCTGAAGAGAGTCTGATTAGCCACAGTTTTTTCAATAAAAATAAAAGCTATTTCTTTGTGAGAACCTAAAAGGACTGTTCCCTTCTCTCAACCAAACCATCTGTCATATGAGAAAATGTTCACATGCACATGCAAGATTTATCAAGAATGCTCTGTGATGATTTTCATCAGCTGTTACTGTTGTGGTTCACACTGAGAGGGAGAGAATCCTGTGGGAAAATCAAGACATGCCTTACACTATATTTATTCTATTCTCTTCATGAAAGGATGAAGGAAAAACAAATCAAGGATGTTATTTAGGGATGCTACACCAACAAACAGTTTAAAGTAGCAAAACTTGGGGTGCCTGGGTGGCTCAGTGGGTTAAGCCGCTGCCTTCGGCTCAGGTCATGATCTCAGAGTCCTGGGATCGAGCCCCGCATCGGGCTCTCTGCTCAGCAGGGAGCCTGCTTCCTCCTCTCTCTCTGCCTGCCTCTCTGCCTGCTTGTGATCTCTCTGTCAAATAAATAAATAAAATCTTTAAAAAAAAAATAAAGTAGCAAAACTTACATTTCCTGAGATGTGTACACCCTTAAATTGTATTATCAATGCATCTAAGTAGAGCAAACTATGAAACTGGCCCAGGTATCAAGGAGATTCAGCAGCCTTTTACTGGACCAATGTTTTTATATCTGTTACACACCACATTTCCCCATACTTACCTCCATTTATTGCTACTTGCCTTCAAAAGGCAACTTACTGATAAAATTCAGCTTTGGGAAACAACAATGCAAGATCTCCATACCCAGGAGATGAAGAAAATTAAATGCCCAGTTATAACTTGGCTGAGCTTAAAAGAGCTAATCAGAAAGCAACCGTTAGAGAAATGTTATCAAGATTACATCCTCTGGGGAGTAATAAAATAGAAAAAGGAGAGAAAATTGGGACAGGAGGGCAAGGCATGAAAGGGGTAAAGAGTCACCTTGAAGATTCTTCTCCTCTGAATTTAACACTTTCAGACACAGCATGCGACACGTGGCCTTTACCCCCAACTATAATTGTTGAATTCTCAGAATTGAACATGACCCAAAGGCTACTTATTCTGACTTTCCCTCTTGAGTTGCTTCTCCCATATCCTTACAAACTGTTGCATAGCCTAAGTTTAAAGAGGTTGTTGCAAATATCACATTTCCCAGCACCTCATTTCTTGTTTGTCTCTATTAGAAGTTCTTGCTCCAGGAACAAAAAAACCCAGAATTCTCAACTAGCAAACAATTATATGGACATATTTTTCTTCATATTTAGAGAAGCATAAACTAAAAAATATTTTCCATAGAGCATATTAGGAAATACATATATGTATTTCAGCTACCATAACAAATTATTATAGATTGGATCCTATTTTGAAATCCTTCTGCACCCATCCTGGCCTTGTGGTTGAGGTAGCCACCCTGATCATCTCTGAATTTCCTTTAAGGTTACTTTTCCATTATCTTACACAATAGATGCTGGCTTAGTTAGATGGTTTACTCATCTTTTGAAATTTCGCCACACCCTTCATGTTGTCTCCTGAATAAGATCTCATTTTTTTTTCCAATAGAGATAGGCTGAGAATCTTCTGAACTTTCTAGTTCTCCCCTTTTGATTAACAATTCCATCTTTAAGACATTTCTCTCTTCGCACTTTTACTTTTACTGAAGCAGTCAGGAGGAACTAGGTTCCTTCTTCAATGCTTTGCTTAAAATTTTCCCCAAATATCCAGTTTCATCACTCACAAGTTTTATCTTCCATAAAATACTAGGGTGTGAACACAATTCATCCAAACTCTTTCACACTTTAGAACAAGGATCATCTTTCCTCCAGTTTTCAACTATATATTGTTCCTCATTTCCATTTCAAGACCTCTTCAGAATGGCTGTTATCATCCCTATATCCACCAACATTTTGTCCATGACCACTTCCATATTCTTTAAGATTGAGGTTTTGGCTACAGTTTTCCTATTTGCTTTCTGAGCTCTCACCCTTAACAGAGTCACCCTTAGCAGTCTCTTTATAACAAAACGAGTTTTGTTTTGTTTTCTAGCATGAATCTCAAACTCTTCTAGCTTCTAACCATTTCCCAGTTCTAAAGCCAATTCCACATTCTATGTATTTGTTACAGCAGCACCTCCACTTCTCATAGCAGCTTTCTGTCTTGGTCCGCTCCAACACAATACAATAGACTGGGTGACTTATAGACAACAAACATTTACTTCTCCTAGTTCTGGAAGCTGCAAAATCTGAGATCAAGGTGCTGGCAGTTTAATGTCTGATGGGATCCTGCAGTCTAGTTCACAGCACCTTCTAGCTATAACTTAACATGCAAAAGAGGTGAGAGCTCTCTGGGGCCACTGTTTTGAAGACACTAATACCATTCATGAGGGCTCCACCTTCATTACCTAATCATCTCCCAAGGGCCCCCACCTCCTAATAGTATCAACCCAGAGGTTAGGTTTCAACATATGCATTTTGGAGTGATGTAAATGTTCAGACCTTGGGAGACATGATTTAGCTCAACATTAAAAATAAATCTTTTATGTTACAACTGCTACTGTGAAGAAGTTGGTAAATCATATCCCCTCTCTCTAAGAAAAGTAGACAGCATAATGCTTGGACATTTAATACTTGCTAAGAAGGGATCTTCCAATGATACCAAAGATGTTTCAAATCACTGCTAATAGTGTTGCTTATCAATGCTGTCTTTGCTTTATACTTTTCTTTCTTCAGACTAAACAATGTATATACCAGGCAGTAGTAAGTAATAGTCTTACATTTATCCACATAAGGGGGGATCTGAGCTTAAGGGGTGCCTGGGTGGCTCAGTCTGTTGAGTGCCCAGCTCTTGGTTTCAGCTCAGGTCATGATCTCAAGGTCCTGGGTTTGAATCCTGTGTCAGGCTCAACACTTGGCAGGGAGTTTGCTACCTCTAGCAGACTCTACCTCTACCTCTTTTTTATTCTCTGCCTTCGTCTCCCTCTGTCCCTCCCCTCACTCTCTCTCTTCCTCTGTCTCTAATAAATAAATCAAGAACAGAACAGAAAAGAAAGGAAAAGGAAAAGCAAAGAAAAGAAAAGATAAGACATGAGCTTAAGAAGAGGTCAAACTGAAAATTCAAGTTGCTGGCATTTTAAATTTTCGCGCACACATACACACACACACACACGCACCATACTGAGATTTGGAGGCATTATAACAAGTGGAAATGCAGTTCAAGTTATGTTTCAACTGCAACTTTCATTGAAATGACTTTAAGTAGGAATATTGTATAAATCATAGCTCAACAAGCAGTTTTCAAGGGGGAGAGAACTAGTATTTCAGAGACTGTAAAATTATATCCTTCATGCTCTTTTAAGTCTTCCTTTTCCCTTTCCCATCTTTCTTACTCAAACCTCACCAGGCACTGCTTTTAGAAAATGCAACTTCCAGGCCAAAGAGGAGTCTAGACATTCCAGATGGCCATCATGTTGTTCTAGCAATCAGTAACACATATAAAAATATATAAATTGCCTTTTTACTTATCTTAATTGTGATAAAATACACATAAGATTTACCATACTATTTTTATGTGTAGATTTCAGAATCATTAAATAAGTTTACATTACTGTATAACCATCATCATCATCCATCTCCAGAACTCATTTCATCTTGCAAAATTGCAACTCTACACATTAAACAATTCTCCATTCCCTCTCCCCCAGCCCCCAGCAATCACCATTCTACTTTCTGTCTCTACTAATTTCATTAATACAGGTATCTCATATAAGTGGAATGCTACAATGCTTGTCTTTTTGTGACTGGCTTATTTCATCCAACATAATATCTTCAAGGTGTATTCATGCTGTAACATATGCCACTATGTTCCTAATGCCACTTTTAGAGTGGGTTTTCTCCCCTTGTAATTTTTTGAGGGAGATAGCAACATTGGGGCAGATCTATCAAAAGATAATGGTCTGATATATGACCAATACTGAAATGTCAAGTCCCCAAGGTTTCCCAACAAAACTTCTTCAGAAACTTCCTCAAACTTCAGTGTCTTTAAGGGTAAGCTTTTGGATATCCTTGTCAGAGAAAGAGTTCAAAGTTTACTAAGTTACCAGAATCCCTCACTATGGCTGGAAAGCTTCTCCCACAAGTAATGGACCTGTAATTCATAGATTAAACCTATCTTTGGATCTAGCAGTGGTTGGAGTCCAAGAGCAAGTAGGATCTAGCAGTGGTTGGAGTCCAAGAGCAAGTAGGAAAATAGATCTGAATTTTAGAGTTCAGAACCTACGTTTGGACATTTCTTAGATAATTTTCTTTAGACACTGCTAATTCCAGTTGATATGTAAAATGCTTTCCTTGCTTCCTTTATCTGCAAACGGGCACCTTCCCTTAGGCTGTGAGAGCAAGCTGGCAAGCACACACAAGCATGGGGAATATTGAGGAGGTCAGCATTCAGTTCTGCTAAAGTGACAATTATTCCTTCCCAGGGTTTCTCTCCGTTGCATCCACACCAACCTAACAACTCACTACAGGTCATCAAATAGAGCAAGTGTCTCTCCTTAGTTTCTTTGTTCTCCTCACTGCAGTAGTTTCAACATCCAGGTCTGAGAAACAAATTTTCCCACGTTTGTGCACCTCTTGGATCAGAGATGTTAATGGACTTATTCAAAGTCATTCGGCTACTGAGAATAGATATGGGACTTGAACACACATCTGTCTGACTGACACCACTGATCTCCATGCATGTAACTGCCTCATCCTAATAAGAGATGGAGATGAGCTTTTTACCACAGGTAGCCCAAAGGCAGCATGTATGTATGCTTTGAATCAATTTCCACTGTGAATTCCAGAAAACCTCAAGTTGTTGGTCAGACTCTGTAAAATTATATTCTCTCACACACAGCTTCTCTTTTTTTCAGATTAGATAACTAATATTTGTGCAAGAAAGTGATGGACGTTTCAGAGTTGATAGGAAGAACCCATAGGACTGATACACCAAGTGGTGACATTCTCATGAAAGAGCCGACTAATGGTTCCAACGGCAGTTTCAAACTTGTATTCCAAAAATGTCCTAAGCAAGGAGATACAAGAATTAAAAGCCTGATTAAACTTAGGAGCCAACGTTTCTAGTACATGCTTTCTCCTTCCTCTCTATTTTCTCTGGTTCTTCCAAGTATTTGCTGGAGGTAGGTGAGGAACTCCAAGGATAAGAGAGGAAGGAAGTGGAGGGTGGTAGTGGCCTGATAGGATTTAAAACCAAGTGGAGAAGGCAGCTAAAAACAAAACACAAACAAACACAAACAAACACCAGTAGCTGAGCAGGATTTGGAGCCAAACAAGGAAGTTGGTTGAATGAAGAAATAGACCACTAGGATTTGGGGCTGAGCAAAGAGGGTGTTTGAGCAAGTTGCAATCTGGGTGTTCAGTGCACATCAAGGACAAGTGTAAGGTGGATGTCCCTGTGATAGAGCTGGCCAGTGTATTAATAACACATGGGGGAAATGAGCAAATAAGAAAATACATGTAAGATAAGAGGAGACAGGTTTCTCACTACCAAAGAAAGGAGTTTTGAATGTAGAATGGAGCCTAGAATGAACCACAAATAGAAAATTGGAATTAGAAGTATTTGATGCAAAGTACAACTTTCAGTACCAATAGATACAGAAATAACAAAGTGTGTATGATATACACACATATTATTTCCAGTTTCATCCACTGAAAGGTCAATAGCAATGTCACACCTAAGCATTCAGATCTTGACTTCTAAACACCATTCTCCATTAAAATAAACCAGAGCTTATTGGTGAAATAACATTAACACTGAGGCAGTGAAAGTACAAGATGAAATTGGAATAAATTATTGTGCCAACCAGAAAAATGTGTTTAGGGAATAACAGGAAAATGTCCAGAAGACATAGAAGTCCCCTTACAAGAGGCTTCCACTGGTTAATTTGGGCAATTAGAGAGTAAGAATAAACAATGATAGTAACAAATTAAAACCCATTAAGTAAAGTAGAAATCCATGAGTCCATACTTTTATAACTATACAACTAAACAAATGAAGGGAAAACTCTTTACAGCAAAATACCCAATAATAAATGCAAGAGGAATGATGTCATTATAAAAGTAATCATTTGATAGCCTTCAAGGTAATAAATGATTCAGGTAAAAAAAAAATCCATAAATCTCATACTTGATGGGAAATATGAGGGAAAAAAAGGCATTTACATAGTTTTTTGTCTACTTTATTTTATTTCTTTTCAGTGTTCCGGCTCCTTAATACCCACCACAGGCTCACCCATCTCCCTACCCTCTCCCCTCCAAAACCCTCAGTTTGTTTCTCAAAGTCCGCAGTCTCTCAAGGTTTGTCTCCCCCTCAACTTCCCCCAACTCACTTCAAAGAATGTCTTCACAAAATATTTCAAAGGAAGGGAAAACCATCTTATAGCAGAGAAATCTTATAGGCACAATCTTAACTAAGTGACATCAGTGCTCACAGCAATAATTATGGGAAAACCCATTTACAGTAGTTCCAGATAGAATTCAATAGGACAGGAATATGAAACCCAGATACAGTCACACAAAAAATGAGATTGAATACTGAGCAGCATTTAACAAAGTAACTTACTTGTAATCTTGAAAAAATGAAATAGTAGGAAAAAAAAAAAGCAACAGAGAAACCACTCCAAGGACACTACAAAGACATGACAACTAAATAAAGTACATTATCTTGGATTGAGTCATTTCTAAAAATAACAGTATGGAACACCTTCTTTCTCATTCCACATGGGAGGACACTGGAATTCACCACTCCATCTTAATAAGTGCAAAGATGGACAGACTAAAAAAAAAATCAACAGTTGTTCTTGGATTCATAAGGTAGGGAAGACACAGGACAAACCACTATCCCTAAGGGTGCAGTAACAGAGAGGCATATACAGCAAGGCACAACTTACTGAACAGACTCATGAGCACAAACCCCTATGGGAACCAGTGCATACATAGGAGCACCTGAACTGTACTCGAAAAAATACTGGAGGCTCAGTGCAGACAACTCTGAGGGTTGAAAAAAAAAAAATCCAAGAAGACCTAGTCATAGAAGGAGCCCCACAATTTTGTGAGCTTTACCTCCAGGAGCTCAACCATGAGAAGGAACCATTTTCAAATACTCTAGAGCACTCTGTTCTTAACAAGTCCTGCCCTCAAAGGAAACTAGTTAACTAGAGCTTAACATACTAGAGTATTATCAGAGCCTAAGTGACCTGGAAAAAGGGAAATACCCAACTTAAGTCCCCTCTATCCTTCCTGTCCCACAATGGGGGGTGGAAGAAGATAACATCTATTCTTGAAACCAGGATTACACTATATATTAACTTAACTAGGATTTAAATAAAAAATTTGAAGAAAACAAAGTTCCAAAATCTAGGTGCAAATTGTAGGGAATTTTGTTGTATTATTCTTACATTTTTTCTGTAACTTTGAAATTGGTTAAAAGAAAGCATTAAAAGTTTTTAAAATTGCTACCATATTGGTAACTGGCACCTTGTTTTAATGTAGAAATACTTATAGGAGGAAACACTTCAGGGAAACAACATCTTTTGAATTTTTTCCCTAATGAATCACAGCTTAACATAAGCTGCCATTTTTTATAAGGCACCAGATGATAGAGGATGCCTCAGTAAGGGAAAATCCACCTTCTTTCCTTGGTGAAGATAGGAGCACCAAAGCCACTACCTGAGACTAAGAGTCAGTCTACATTTTAAACCTATACTGTGAAGACTATTTTCATCTGTGTTTACTTTATAGGGATACTGTGTTCACTCTGTGTCTGAGGATTATAAGCAACTAAAATATGGATTTAAAGAACTTTCTCAGGAATTTTATAAGAGATTTTGAACTCTCCCTCCTATATAGTTTAGCTGTTTCAAAGGACACTGGCCTAGCAGAAAATGGCTTTGCAAAGTTTTCAATTTATTTTGTCTTCATACCAGCTGCCTTAGCTATCGATATGTCTAATTAACTTTCAGAAAATAAAAGTTCCTCCAAGTTTCTTAATGACAACAGTTGGGATCAAACCTAACTTCTCAAGACTTTGCTGAAATCCCTTTGATCCACTTTCACAATTGTGCTGGTCTCCATGTTCATTGCCCCAAATCCTAACCATTCTATAAACCTAGTTAGAAAATCTCCTACCCTCTGGAAGATATCCACCCCAATTCCAATGACCATTACCATTCGTAGATTCTTATCCTGTGTGTTTCATTGCAGAGTTATTTACATCTTCTCAACTAGATGGAAACTGTAAGCTTTACTTTTTTTTCTTCTTTTTTAAAGATTTTATTTATTCATTTGACAGAAAGAGAGATCACAAGTGGGCAGAGAGGCAGGCAGAGAGAGAGGGGGAAGCAGGCTCCCTGCCGAGCAGAGAGCCCCCTTCAGGGCTCTTTCTCAGGACCTAGAGATCATGACCTGAGCCGAAGGCAAAGGCTTAACCCACTGAGTGACCCAGGTGCCCCGTAAGCTTTTCTTAAGTATATTGGGATTTGTTCATCTCTGCAACCCCCACAACGTTGAGTTCTCAAAATAGGAATAAACTCAATGTACTCTTATTAAATCAATAATATTACAAAGATCAATAATTTAATGTCTGTGGTAGACAGATTTTAGGGTGTCTGCATAATCTTTGCCTCCAGTGTTCACAGCCTTGTGTAATTCTATTCCCCAGAGTATAGGCAAGATGTGTTACTTGATTCTAAGAAATATGGCAAAATGACAGAATCTACATTATGTATACCTGAATATATTATATAAGATTATTACACCCATGATAAAGGCAAACTCGTTCCCTAGCTGGTTTTGAGAAAGCAAACAGTCAGATTGAGAAGTCTTTGTGACAAGGACTTGAGGATGCAGTCTGGTCAACAGTCTGCAAGCAAATGAGACCCTCGGTCTCACAGCCTGTAAGAATTAAATACATTGCCAATAAATAGGTAAGCTCGGGAATATCGTTTCCAAGTTGAGCCTCATAAGACCACAGCTCTATCTAACATCATGATCACAATAAGAGACCTTTAAAGTTTGTGTTTGTAGTGTGTACAGATATTAAATTATAACTCAAGGGTGGTTTGATATTCACAAATTAATCAACATGATGCATCACATCAATAAGAGAAAGGATAAAACCATATGACATTTCAACAGATGCAAAAAAAGCATTTGACAAAGTACAACATCTATTCATGATAACAATCCTCAACAAAGTAGGTTTAGAGGGAACAGATTTTAACATAATTAAAGCCTTATATGAAAGACCCACAGCTAACATCATCTCAATGGTGAAAAATTCAGAGTATTCCCACTAAGGTCAGGAACAGGACAAGGAGTTCCATTCTCACCACTATTATTCAACATAGCACTGGAAGTCTTAGCCACAGAAATCAGACAACAGAAGGAAAGAAAAAGCATACAGATTGGCAAAGAAGAAATAAAACTTCCACTATTTGAAGATGACATGATACTATATATAAAAAATGTAAAGAATCTACCAAGAAACTTCTAAAACTGATCAATGAATTCAGTAAAGTCACAGGAAACAACATCATTTATAATTGCATCAAAAATGAATAAAACAGGGACACCTGGGTGGCTCAGTCAGTTAAGTGGTTGCCTTCAGCTCAGGTCATGATCCCAGGGTCCTGGGATGGAGTACCTCATCTGGCTCCTTGCTCAGTGGGGAGCCTGCTTCTCTCTACCTCTGCCTACGCATGTGCTCTCTCTCTCTCTCTCTCTCTCTCAATCTGACAAATAAAATCTTAAAAAAAAAAAGACTAAAATATCTAGGAATAAATTTAACAGCTTAATGGTCAAATAAATTTGACCAAACAGGTAAAATATCTGCACTCTGAAAACTATGAAACATTGATGAAAGAAACTTCAATCTCTACGGAATGGAAAGACATTCCGTGCTCATGGATTGGAAGAACAAATACAGTTAAAATGGCCATACTACCCAAAGTGATCTATAGATTTGAAGCAATCCTTATCAAAATACCAATAGCATTTTTCATAGAACCACTACAAAAAATTCTAAAATTTGTATGAAACCACAAAAGAACCTGAAGGGCCAAAGTAATCTTGAAAAAGAAAAACAAAGATGGAAGTATCGCCATTCCAGATTTCAAGCTTCAGAGCTATAGTAATCAAAACAACATGGTGTTCTCGCTAGCTCTGTCTCTCTCCAAATTAAATAAATCTTTTCTTTTTTTTTAAATTTTCTATACAGATTTTTTTTTAAAGATTTTATTTATTTATTTGACAGATGGAGATCACAACTAGGCAGAGAAGCAGGCAGAGAGAGAGGAGGAAGTAGGCTCCCCACCGAGCAGAAAGCCCAATGCGGGGCTCAATCCCAGCACCCTGGGATCATGACCTGAGCGGAAGGCAGAGGCTTTAATCCACTGAGCCACCCAGGCGCCCCTCTTTTTTTTTTTTTTAATGGGCAGGAGACATAAACAGACATTTCCCCCCAAAAGACATGCAAATGGCCAACAGACTCATGGAAAGATGCTGAACATCCCTCATCAGGGAAATGTAAATCCAAACCAATATAAGATGTCACCTCACACCTGTCAGAAGAGCTAAAATCAAAAACGAAAGAACGAGTGTTGGCAAGGATGTAGAAAAGGAGGAATCCTGATGTACCATCATTGGGAATGCAAACTGGCCCAGACATTGTGGAAGGCAGTATGGATGTTTCTCAAAAAATTAAAAATAGAACTACCCTATGATAAAGCCAGCAATCACACCACTGTGTCTTACCTGAAAGATTAAAAATACTATTTCAAAAGGACACACACATCACAATGTTTACTGTAGCATTACTTACAATAGCTAAATTATAAAAACAACTTAAATGTCTATTCATAGATATGTGGATAAAGAAGAGGTAGGATGAATATATATATATATATATATATATATAAAATGGAATACTATTCAGCCATAAAAAGGGAGAAATCTTGTCACATGCAACAACATGGAGAGATCTAGAACATGCAAAGTGAAATAAGTCAGTCAGAGAAAGACAAAATACTGTATAATTTTCACTCATGTAGAATTTACCATAGGGGATGTGGGTGAGGCAATGAGTACAACAGGTGAAGGTGATTAAGAGGACAATTCTCTTGAGGAGCCCTAAGTAATATATGGAATTGCTGAATCACTCTAGTGTGCATCTGAAATGAATATGACACTGTATGTTAACTATACTGGAATTAAAATTTTTAAAAATTATCATAATGTATTCCTGAAACTTACATACACTACAGTTAAAGTTGACCCTTTGTGTTCTATTTATAGGTTGCTTGACTCCTACTCTCTTTCATGAGATCAAGGCCCTCAACTTACATTATTTTCTCATCTCCCTATCCCAAAGTACCAGAGAGTCATAGAATCCAGATTAATTATAAAATGTGCTTTGCCATTGAAACTCAATTTCCAGGCAAGTTTCTGGGAATGTGATGGATAGACTCCCTTCTTTTTGAATCTCAAGCATATTTTATCTTGGAAAACTTTTATGTCATTTAAAAGCATATTTTCTCTCCTTGACCACTCATTAGCTTGTCCCTCTGTTATGTTTTCTCTCAAAGTGGTTCTTTTGCCTAAGCTCGGTATCTGGCAGTCTTCCATAAACATTTTCCAGGTGTAAAATCGGGGGCTCAAAGCCTTGAAATCAAATAATGGAGTTGATAACCCAATTCTCGAACAGAGACAAAAGACATAGTCCTGAAGTTTCAAAAGAGTTTCTGGAATTGTTTATTGAGAAATAGAAAACTACTACTTATTTGTAATGTATCAGAAAAGTAAGGAGATCCAAAGCCCTAATTAAGGGTAGCACATCCAGGCCCATGACATGCAGGAAATATTTTCCATAGGCTAAATGGTTTGTGTTGAGGCCCTATTCTTTATAGTCCCTGATCAAGGGCCAGGGATGAGCTGGGTGACTCAGGAAGGACCACTTTTCCTTAAGATGTTTTGTTCTATCTTGCAAGGTCAGGGAGTCTGCCTCAAGTCTAGTGTTGAGACTCATCTCTGAGTCTCATGGGGCTAAGCAATTCTCTTCCTCTGAAGAAGAAAACAAAAAAACCTAGTTCTGAAGATCAAAATAAATAGTTATTCAATCTACTTCTGTGTCAAGAAAGCAAATAGATCTGCATAGTTCTCTCTATGGTGAAAGATAAAACGACGAGATGTCACTGTGTCTGGTACACTATAAAAGATTATAAAAGATTGTTGTTAAGATTGATGATCACTATTGAGCACTGACTAGGTGCTAGCATTTATCTCACTTTGTCTTCTCTAAAACATTATGAGGTTAAGCATTGTTACCATCATATTACAGGTGAGAAAAATGAGGCTCAGAAAAATGATGAGATTTAAACCTTTCCAGATTCCAGAAATACCAGAGTTAAGACTCACACTCAGCTCTCTTGGATCCCCAAATTCACATTCCATAAATAGTTTCTATTGTCTTGCGATTGTCTGCCTTTGGATGCATATGTACCAGATAGGAAAATTCATTAAAAAGATTTTAAGTTGGGGGCGCCTGGGTGGCTCAGTGGATTAAGCCTCTGCCTTCGGCTCAGGTCATGATCTCAGTGTCCTGGGATCGAGCCCCGCATGGGGCTCTCTGCTCAGCAGGGAGCCTGCTTCCTCCTCTCTCTGCCTGACTCTCTGTCTACTTGTGATCTCTCTCTCTCTCAAATAAATAAACAAAATCTTTAAAAAAAAAAAGATTTTAAGTTGTCAGTCAAGTTTTAGGACTGAAATTAGTATCTTCTTCCTGGGACCTTTGTGCCAATTCATAAAATAAAACCGTGATCATGAGAGTCTAATTGAGATGCTGCAGAGAAAGAACCCCATAACTTACTGAGATGCAGGAGTCAAGACATGCAAGGGAACAGTTGCACTGATGAAGAAGTTGTTAACTTCACATGGCCCCATCTTGCATTGTAACTACACGCCTTATAATGCCTTCCTGGGAGTTCCTCACCTTGGACGGTGTGGGAGTGAGGAGGAATTCATTGATATAAGCCATTGCTCCTGTCTGGAGAAAAAATGATCCTCATAAACTTCTAACTAGGTCCATCTTAAAAAAAAAATGAAATAAGACACCGTGCTTCCCCTGAGAAGCCTGAAGAACAGGTGTTGATCTATTTGAGAGACACTCGAACCATTCTGAGAAAATTTCCTTTCCTGGTCAAAAGCTGAACTCTCTGAGACGAGAGCTGTATGTCTAAGATACACATGAAAGTGTGCGTATGAGCACACCACCACAGTTTCACATATGTGTACACCATTTACAAGCACCCAAACATTACCAAAGAAAAGAGAAAGCACTGACAGGCAATATCTCCCAAATTATGAATATAAAAGAATCAGCTATTAAAGCATAGCAAGGAATAGATCTAACAGACCGGAATTCAAACTCCAGCCCTCTTATATGTTAGGAAAACTTTAGAAAATTAATTTTTCTCTCTAATCCTTAATATATCTTTTATAAAAATAAGGGTAAAACATACCTACTGTCTTTGGTGTTGTTATGAGGATTTACTTAAATAAATAATGCATTTTAAAAAGGGGAAAACATTTAGCACAAAGTCTGGCATGGAATGAACCCTCAACAAATGGTTTTCTTAGAATGAATTTTTTAGAATTTCTAGATTCCAGATAGAGAGATAGGCTTCCATAAGGGTGAAAGGGAAAATGCTGGCAAGGCACGTGGTGGGGGAGGGCACATCTTGAGACATATATCCTCTCACGCTTTAGGCACCAGCTTTATTTCAGCAAATATATATTGAGAAGCTACCATATGCAACTTATGGTTTATTTCTTGTACTTCTCTTGTTCAAACCTCCCTCCTGTCTGCCCCATGAACACATTCCTGGTCTTTATGGGGAAATCCCATTTGTCTCCTTTTAAGGGAATTAGGTCTTTTAACAAAGGTGCACAAGTAGATACTTCATAGTGTTCCATAGGCAAAGATGTTTTACTTATAGGGCCCCATTCACTTCTAACTGAGATGCCAGAGAGGAAGGAGGATTCTACGGAAGCCAGAGGAAAAGTTAGCAAGGCAGGCAGAGCAGAGTAATACAGAATAAATGGCAATAGACAGAGATGCCCAGAATTAGTATCCTCAATCAGCATCATGAGGGCAGGAACCACACCTCTTACATCCATTCCATTCCCTTAGTACCCAGAACAAGGTCTGAATATACCTGAGTATGAACAATAAAGCTGAGAGAAATGGAAGCATTGGAGAATAGAAAAAGGATTCTCAGCAAAACAACTTATTTTCCACCAATTATAAACATTGTTCCTGCAATTATTTTTTTCTTGAAAAGGATCTAAGACGAATATGAAGACAGAGATAAGAACACAGGGGTTCCAGTGATAGGCAGATGGAGCACAGCAGGAGATAAAGAAACTTTATTATAATCCCAGTCCTATCTTTGCTCACTTGGTATAAGCCTTTTCCTATAAATCCTCATTTCTGAGGACAAGCCTCTCCCAGGGACCAAAAACCTCAGGAGAATTTGCATTTCTCTGCTTTTCTCCTATAAAAATGTTCATAATATCTCCTCTTGCCTACACTTTGTTTATATTGTTTTGAAAACACGGAAAATTTGAAGAGCAAAGGCTGCAGGAAACTGGGCCCAGTTGGATGCAAAGAGAAGACTTTGAAGCTAATTTGCCCCCAAACGAATGAATCATTAAACTCACTTGACTTTATCTAGTTATGTCTTCTACATCTAAGAAGATTTTTATCTTAATAATTATGTCATGTTTCTCTTTGTGTAGATGTCTTCTGTGAAACACTTCCATATAAAAGTGGAAGACCAAACACTAAGGACAAGACAAGAAACCCTGAGTTTGTCATCACTGTTGTCATATAGCCAAGTACATTTCTGGACATACCTCAGTGTCATGTGCTGTAGTAATGAACAAAATAAGTATAAAACATCAGAGAATTCTAGCATCCCATACATTACCTACAAATTAACCCTGCATTAGATGCCTATGTCCTGTTCAGGATCAAATCTAAGCTCACATCCTTTATCGTGATTCATAATTACCAAAGCCATCTTCCATCCAATGCAAATTAGTTCAGTGGTTCTGGACCCCAGGGATAGGTGGTATTTCTGATCAGTCAGTGACTTGGTGTCTTAACAGCTGGATTATGACTCAGGAAGTGTAAACATTAGCCTTCTTTTTAATGACCACTAAGAGTTTGCAATATTCATTTCTTTGTAACTTTCTACCAGTTACTAAAACTTCATTTTCCTGTCCCCCAATTTCCACTGAGTTTTGTTTCCTGTTTTTCTTACCATTGCTTGTGATATTTTAACTGATAGGGGTTGTACATCTATCATGTACCAGGGACTATGCTGGGTGTTGAGACAGAGTGTTAGAAAGATAGCCACAGTCCTCAAACTTTCAGAGTTCACATTTCAGGAGGACAAGAGTAGAGAAGAGACAAAATAAAATAGGGAGGAGGGGGAAAAAGAAGTATACAAATAAACATAATTACTGATGATGGCTTTCAATCAACTTCAGTTGTTTCTTGTGTTAGGCTTTTTTTGTGTGTGATTTATTTAATAACCACTACATGCCCAGCATTTATAAATGGTAGTTTAATAAATCCGCCCAACACTCCTAGGAAGTGATTACTGCTCCCTTTTATATTCACATTCAATCCCCGGAATCATCTTATGAGGCATATACATTTGAGAAATGGAAGCTTTTAGAATTTGGCATCTTTGAGGTCACAAAAATATCAACTGGGGACCCAGAATGTAAATCCAAGTCAAACTATCCCCAAAGTCTCTGCTCTTAGCCCAGATAAGACAAGCAGAGACCCAATGTCAGATCTTGCCCTCTGATTCACAAGTGGAAGAAGATTTGAACCCAAACCCATGTGACCCCAATGCCTCTGGTTCCTCCTCTTGCTCATGAAAGATTAATCTTTAAATTCTAAGCTATGTGTTGAGGATATTCCTATTTTGATCATTTATACACGGAATGTTTGCAGTATGGAGTTTTATCTGTCAGAGAGATTAAAAAACAGGCATAGAGCCACTTGCCTCTTTACCTAAAGGACAGCCTTCCCTCTTGCTTTTGGCAGCCTGTATCTCTTGTCCACACCATTTCTGTTCTGTGCAGTCCTCTTCCATTTCAGCACATGGGTACTTTGCATCCCCTCAGCTCTCACCAGCTCCTGGGGTGCCATGTTCATCGGCACCTGCCTATGCTGTTCTGGCAATGTTCCTTAGTCATGTTTGTGCACACATATATGCACAAAACTGTAAACTGCCACAGCCAAGGACAGCAGAGGACAGGGAGACAAGCAGAAAGATAAAAAGTGACAGGTGACAGATTGGGAGACAGACGTATGACAAGGAGGGGAGGAGATTGTGGGAAATCATCAGAGCCAAGGGACAGGATATTTCTTGAAGAGATGAAGAATAGTTTCCTCTTACTCTGCTAGGCATCATGCCAATTACTTCAGAGACTTTTACTTATAAACCCATTAACCCACCCTGTAAGGAGTGCATTATCATTTCTTGCTTTGCATTAAATATGTATCCTTTTATAATTACATAAAATTTGTTTATAATTTTATTTATATTTAAAATTATATTTTATTATATAATTTAATATAGTCATGATTATATTTGTTGTTATTAAATAATTTATATTTTATAAATACAAGTTTGTGTGTGTATGTATATATATGTATATATATGTATATATATATATATATTTGTTGAACACCTTTTCCAAAGTCACATAACTAATAAATACAGGAGCTAGGTTTTAAATCTGTATTGCACTATTGTCAAAAGTTGTTTTCTAGGGGTGCCTGGGTAGTCTGGTCAGTTAAGCATCTGACTCTTGATTTCAACTCAGGTCATGATCTCAAGGTTGTGAGATCAAGTCCCATGTGGGGCTCTACACTGAGCATGGAGCCTGCTTAAGATACTTTCTCACTCTCTCTGCTCCTCCTCCCTTCCTCTAAAAAAATAAAAGAAAGAAAAAAGAAATATTTTCTAAAACGTTAATGTTTTCTACACCAGTGTTTGGAGAACAAGTATTTTCTTCATTGTGGCACGTGTGACAGATGGGTCAATGAGACTGAGGACTGAGTGAGATCTCTAATGGTGACCAAGACAATGGTGATCCTGGAAGTTGTTATTCATATCAGGATATTTTGGGACCAAAAGCAACGGTTCTTAATAATTATGCCAAGACAATAAATATAAGAGGGGATGTATAGTCACCTTACTAAGAGGGCCTTAGTGACATTCTAAAAAAGTATTAGAATGATAGCATATCCTAAGGAGATAAGAGGAGAAACAGAAAAATAGAAATTGAGAAAAGTAGGAGAGAGCTTGACTCTTTGAAAATTAAATTAAAACAAATATTTTAGGATCATTTGTAGTCAAGTCAGGGATTAAACTTAGTGTTCTTCCTAATCAGATCAAATGCAACGACCACACTATTCTTGCATCCTTGTAAATTTTCAGTAAAAGATCCAATGCCTCGGATTAAACCCATTTTCCCCAACTCTTTTCGAGACTTTATGTGACTGAGAATCTGAGCAAAATATAAGCTTTACTCTGGGGAGATTGCAAACCCTGAAGGAGCATAAAATGTAAAAATACAGTGAGTGACTATAATTGCAGTATTAAAATTCTTCCTGGCTGACCCAGGACCATTTACGGGCTGCTAAATTAAACACTAAGCTAGTTCAGCATCAGAGGCCTCTGGAGGCTATTTTTCATCTTATGAAACTGCATCGCACCTGAGAAAGAAAGTCCAGACAGTCTCTGGCCCTTGTGATACATGGGGTAGACCAAAATGCCTTCTCTGCTACCCTCCACCTGCCATACCCAAAGACCTTAGGCCTGACACTCAGCATTTGACTTCACTGACTCCTAATGGCAGCCCTCTGAGATAGGTACTATTCTTATGGCTAGTTTACAACTGAAAGAAATGGAGCTCAGAGAAGTTTAGGCTATTTGCCAAGGATCACAGAGCTTATAGTGGTTGGCGGTTCCGCACACTTTCATGACTGTTCTACAAATATGTTAGGCATTTTAGTCATTAATTTCATTAATCCTTATTTATTAAATATATTCAATATGTTAGACCCTGTGAGATTTCTCATCATTGTACCCAGGAAGCTACTAACGTCACTGGGGAGATTTGGAAAAGTTACAGCACAGTAAAACAGAATGGTTGGTGAAGATTGAAAAGTGAATGATAAGGAAATCAAGGGGAAGGAGTTTCCATTGGAACATTTAGGAGAGATTTAAATGCACAAGTGAGACTTGAATCAGATTCAACAGGAAGGATCAAGAAAGATAAGTAATAGGTGCTCTTTGCAAGGCAGGCTTTGGGAATTTTAGAGTGGAATAAGCATCACCACCTATTGGGGAAAGTCCTGCATTCAGACCCCAGAGATGAGGAATATGGGATTAAGCTACATTTGCAGTTGTGACCGCAATTTTCTCATCGTAACATGAGGAGATTGTCTAGATGACACATAGGGTCCCTTCCAACTTCAAAGCATACTGTTGTTTAGAGATCAACACAGCAGTCAGACCAAGTACATTCCAGCTTGAAAGGAAGTCTGCTCTGAGACAAGACATGTTAAGGTTGGTGTACCTTTCAAATACACCGCAGATACAAGCAACAACTAAGTCTTTGTGGTTGCGACCAACCATTTCAGTTGTTACTGTGGCTGCTTCTTGATAGCAACAGCATCAAGTGTAACAAACTTTGGGGAATAAAGGGTAGCTATAAACCTCCTCAAGAAGCTCACAATCTCAGGGATCATAACATTGAGCCCTGGAGTCAAATTCAGGTCATGAATTATATTATTACCCTACAGAGTTTTGAAATATTCATCAGTTACCAATGTTTAAAAACTGCACAATTTCTCACTTAAAACACACAGACACACACACACACACACAGACACACATATACACACACACACACAATGTTCCTCTAGCTAGAGGAGCTCAGAAGGGATTGGGCAGTGTGAGAAGGAAATTCTTTCTGGCACATGTTTCATGAATAAATTTTACCAGAGGCAGAGATGGCTCCCAGAAATCAGTAATTGGTGTATTGAAGGAATCTATCTCCATATCTGAACCCCTTTGTGAAAACTCACATCAATGGACATAAACTTTACAATGAGAAAAAGGAAAGCAAATCAAATAAATGAGATCTACTCCCGTGGGGGTGGCTCTCTAATTTTAGCCTAGCGCCCACTTTTTCCATCCAAAAATTCGTATCATTCGTATAAAAGTGAAAGTGACCATTTATTTTGACCCAGATTTTTATTACCCAATCTTCCTTCTGTGCTCTTGCAAAATTACATTTTTATTCTGGTTCTCAATCTTGACGGGGCCATGTTGCCTAGTTTATTTCTCTTGAACTTAAATGATAAAAACCAAGGCAGGCCCAAACATGAAGCTGTAGGAAGTAAGCACCTGGAAACTTTTATTTCTTGGGCTTGGCCAATTAAATCAAAAGTTGCTCTGAAGGGTGCCTTGGGAAGTGACAGACTTAATAGCATGGTGAGTAAACACTGGAGTTACTCAAGTAGCACTTGAGTTATAGTTTATACTACAAACTGGCTACAATTCATAGCTTCCATTTCCTAGGAGAGAGAAACATTCTGGGTTTCATCGAGGAGGTAACACCTGAGTTCTAAGGAGGTGCCTTTTGGGGGAGGGGAAGGGACAACAGCCTAAGGATATGATTGCTCTGGGTCTAACCATCCAAGAAGAAACATTTATTTTAAGCCCATGCAACCTACTAGAAATGCAAGCAATTGTGAACCAAAGTCATCCAACATTGCTCTCTAGTGATTCAAGTACACACTGCAAGTTCAAAGTTCATTTCCATTCTTCCCTGTCCTGGTTGCAAAGATAATGGAGAACTAACTTTGAAACCTTCCTTTCACTTAGCAAGTTGGAATAAATGATTCTTGGAGGGAGAAAACAAAAAAAGTAATTTGTGTTCTGTGCAAATATTTATATAAGATTAAACCACACTGTTGTCATAACCAGTGTTGCTGTCCTTATTCACATCACATATCTGAATGATAAATCACACTTGATCTGCACTATATAAATACAGCATTCCTCTTGAGTTTTGGACACTGTTTAGAGTAATTACAGTACTTTTCCAGATGAACAATTTTGCTTTAAATTTTAAAATGCCTAAAATGTAGAGGTTGAAATAAAACATATTAAGCTTCATGTGGACATCCCTGTAGTACACCAACACTATTTTTGGATTACTCTCCAACTATTAAAATTATAAGATCAGAGCATACAAAAAAATAATGAGGTTTGGGTGTTCTTAGAGTCTGAAAATAAGAACAGTAAGAATAACAAAAAGCCATGGATAATAGAGCAAGAGGAGGAGGGTAGATGATGTCAGGATGCTGGCTTGTTTCTTCCTTATCGCAGAGCATACTAAAAATGGGAGATGTCAGTGATGTTTGTAGGTATGGTCTCATGAGAGGAGACCATACATGATTAACCTGGTGAATTACCACCAGCAACCCCTGGTGGCCTCATTTCTGCAGTTCCTGAATGTGTTTCTGCAGGAAAGACCCTAATTGATAGTCATCGACACTGCAAAGGAGGAGAAAGCAATTCACTATTGCATCTTTATTGGTAAGTCAGTGCAGGTGACACACTGAGAACAAGCTCCTGGCTCTGAAACAGCAAGCCTCAAGGAGCTAAAATCCCTGGGAGATATCTCTGCCACCATCAGTGAGCTGGAAGAATTCCCGGGGCAGGGGGTGGGGGGAAAACCCATGGCACCATTGTTATAGAGGAGGGCCAATGAAAAGTGTCTTTGTTACCCTTCATTCCTCGAGGAATTTTTTTACCACTCAAAAGGCCAATCAGTCCCAATCAAGGACAAATCTCCACCTTGAGAGGTCCACATATACTTCCGGAATGAAGCAAGTGGTATTTTAATTTTCCATGAGTATATTTATTTGGCTCTGATCTAAGTCCCTGCCGGACATTTGAGTTTTTTCCAGGCGTTCTGACCACCTGCCTTGCTCTCTCATTTAGAATTAGTGTCCATATGGTCACTGTCTTTCTGATTTGAGGTGCAGCTTGCCTGTCCTGTGCTATGCGTCCCTCCCCTAGTCATGACCCTTGGCTGTGATCTAACCTTGAGCAAGTACCTTTGTGATCTTTCAAGTCCTGCTCTGGGTCCCTGGATTCTTATCTGGCATGCTGGACACTTGCACACATAGGAGTATAATAGAGATTGAGGCTTAGTTTCTGGCCCCCCGGCTTTTGTTTGGAAGATCCTGACTTCCCCTGTGTGGCCACTATACCTACCAGAGTGTGCCAATTACATTTTATCTGTGGGAGAACTGATCTACAATGTAGGATTCTAGTTAGTTCGTAAACACTTCATGGAACACAATACCATTAAGACAGTCTCTTACGCACAGTGTCAGGAGGCCCAAATGCCCATCTGGCTTTTTGTACAAAGTCACATGTTGCTATTTTTGCTACATATGCTTTATAGCAGCTGTCCACAGGCATCTGCTCTCCTGCACTTATCACTTACTCCTCCCAGTTGCAAAACTTAATGGCTGAGGGAGAAAGAGCCCCTCTAGATGATGGTCCAGCAAGTATAAGATACTCTCAGTCTCACATGCCCTGTTACTTTTAACTATTTTACTTGATACTTTAAATTTTAAAAGTGACAATGATATAGAGAATCATGCTTCCCTTATCCAACACAACCCTGCTTCCTGGCACCTTTTCTCCAACCTCTTTTTCTACAAGAGAATCCATCTCTCTCATTGTGTTTTGTATTACAACCACAGTTAAACATCCAAACATCAGAATTTTCTGGATAACACACAGTGTTATGAAGCTCTTTACCGCAATTAACCACCAAAACTCCTGTAGACCACTGATGGACTTCCCTCAGTACTAATGTAGAGGACAAGCATAAATAAGAACCGACAGGGTGTTTCACCATTAACAGAGAGCAAATGAGATACGTGATTAACCTGGCGAATTACACTATCCATAGATATGGCTCCTTGTTACCAGGAAAAGATGAACAATATATACGCAGGGGATTCTAGCACCAGAACCAACAAAATAAATACTTACCTGTGAAGAGAAAGCACAGGTCAGACACAGGTGTGGCTGAGCTGGGACAACTTTGTTGCTGGTTCCTGAGAGCTGTTTGGGGTTAATCTCTGGAAACTTTTTTTCTCATTAAAAATAACCATGTGCCCCACCTTTATAATAATCACAGTTGCCCAGATATAGGATCACCTACCTCCCGAGACAGCATGCTCCCTGAACAAGATAGTGTCAGAAGCTAGAGGCTTGCTTGTCCAGATGCTAAATGAGTGGAGAAACCCTTGCATCAGAGAGGACTGCATTAGATGATCTCTAACCTTAATTCTCCTCTCTTAGATCTAAGATTCCAGAGTAACCAAGTAGTGATTTAACAGCCACTCATAACAACATTATACACAGTAAGATAGTCATGATTACGCCCATAATTCTTGAGGAAACAGAGGCTCAGAGACAATAAATGACTTACCCCAAGTCATGCACAATTAGCATCAAAATCAGGGTCAGCCAATACTTTAACTTCTAGACTGATGCTTTGTCTGCCAGTCTTCAAGTCTTACATGTCCAATGCAAGAGGTTCATAACATGAAACCCAACATAAATTAAGAAAGGTGACGTTGGCTCTGTTGAAGGACAGACCTAGAGGACTGGCAGCAGCTTCATCATCCCTTGGGCTCTATGTCTGATTTTTCCTCTCCAGAATCTTGACCTCATGTTTCATGTAACGCCATAATTTCTCAGAAAGAAGACACTGCTGAGGTCATATCCCAACCTGAAGTCCCTGGAAGTTCCTGTCAGCTCAGTCACTATGTGCAGTACCTCTTCTTGGCCTGGCTAGGCCCAAGACAGGCTGGGAGTAGACACCAAGAGGGAGAAGGTCTTCTTCCATTCCAAATTCTAAAAAGATTACATTCCATTATTGGGAAATAATCCCAGTGTAGGAGAAAACACCTACCTTTGGTTCCAGTTGGGGAGAAGGCTTCTGCACTCACAGCAATGTGGACCCTGAAGATTCATGTGTGATGTTCCTGCCAAAATAGCCACAGGGACACAGCTGCATGTTAGGGATGCATCTACTGAGTTGTGTCATTATCATCAACATGTGCCATCGTCACCATCATTTCCTCCTCCTTGCTCTCCTCCTCCTGCCTCACCCCTTCCCCCTCCTTCTCCTCTCCCTCCTCTTTTTCCATTTTCTCTCTCATCTCTTCCCCCCACCCACATCAATCCATTCAGCACATATATGGTATTTATAAAGTGTTTTCAAACATTTTGTTCTACCATAAGTATAATCAGGGCAAAAAACAAAAACGAAGCACTATGAAACAGATTTCCCTAAGTTTTCTAAGAGGGGACTTAGTAAAGAGAGAACAGTCTCCTATATGACCTCACCGTACATTAGGGCATATGGAAGATTTTGCCTTAAATAAACCAATTTGAGGAAAAGGAAATCATACCAAATAAGATTTTTTTATTACCCTATGGACCATATCTTTAAGTATTTTACCAATGCATGTTTGCCTCAAAACAACACTATCAGGAAGATATGATTATTTTGTTTACTTTTCAGAGAAGGAAACAGGCATCCTGAGGTTACAGTACACATAGTACACATAGCACAAAACAAAACTAGGATCCAACTCAAGTGGTCTCACTATGAGTACAAGCATACCACATTGGAGGTTATGCGGTTATCTGTCAAACAATAATCAGTACAAAAGATCATCTGATTTGCTCAAAATCTCACTGCTAACATGGAGCCAAGTGAGCATAAAAACCCTATTCTGCTCAATATGGCTCAAAGCTTCCTCCTCAGTATAAAAACAATAGGCCAGACACCAAGTCCATATGCTTCTAAAATGCTGGTTTAAACACACAGTTCAGAGAAGGGCTAAGAATAATAGATTTGCCCTGCTGGCAAACATGAGACTTCCTTCCTTGGAGGCATCACCTAAGAGCACTCTTTTGGAGAAAAAAAAAAATACATAAAGGTTCAACCTGTAAGCACAGTGTTCCTGGTGTGGACCAGAAATCCCCTGTGCCAGCTGCTTTCATAGCTTATGACATCCTTGTAACTTCCCGAGGAAGTGGGTAGTAGTATACTCCCTGTTTACAGATGGGAAGAGAGGAAGTCACAGAAGTTAAGTGGCTGGTTCCAGGTCACAGAGAAGGTAAACAGCAGACAAGACCCTGGGCAGATCTCCTGACTTCTGGTTCAGGATTGTCCTATTCTGTCTAGGACACGTCAGAATCTGAGCAGCAAATGTCTTTGATGAGGATATGAGTGAAGATACTTCCGAAAGTTAAGTCTACAATTAGAAAACTTGGTTTGGAAGAATACAGGGGTTTTTGTAATCTGGTCGAGATATCGTACAACCAACAGTCTTTCATCCCATCTCTCATCATGGAGCAGAGAGGCTAAAGCTGTTTAAACTTGAATCATAACCACCTTGACCTTAACAGAATGCTTTTACAGTTTCTGTAAATGTCTTACCCTTTAATAATTAATTACACAGACCTCATAAACTGGATAAGCCTGACTCCACACTAATAAGCTGTTTTACTGCCCTTCATATAATTTTACTGATTCCTACAAACTTGTTTTATAATAGTAATGCTCTGCTTAAGAAAGCAGAGTGAGCTCTGAAGTTTTTACCTCCAGCTTGCCTTCTGTAGGCTTGGGAGATGGGGAGGTGGGGAGTCCCCAAAATACATAATTGGGTCACATTAGATATGCCAACTCTCTCTCAAAAAAAAGATAAAAGTTGTTTTTAAGTCAAACTGAGTCTTTATTGAAGAAAAAAAGAATGAAATTCAGCATAAACTACACTGGTAGCCCAGTGTGGTAGAAATGAAGTCAGCCAGCTTCTAATACACACTCTGTCTTCAATGGATAATTTGTTTCCTGGAAGATTCTGTCCCTAAAACCACCCAGTAGGCACTTGTAGCTTCAAGTCAAAGTAAAATGTAATTGTGTTTTGGGCAAAGTAGACTACAGCTATAAGCCAATTCTTGGTTTCATGGAAGGGAGGGATTAATGGGGCAGAGAGCCTGAAGATGCTGTATACCATGTCATCAGTACACCGTCTGCACCCACATACCCTATTTTGTTATTTTCATGTGATTTATATGTGAACAAAAGATGAAGCTGTTATTAGTAACACAAGACCAAACATTCATTCAATGGTTAAGCTACAGTTTCCACATAATTGGCTAGACTCAGGTCTTAATTAGGTTCTCCACTAGCCACAGTATTAACTTAACATTCAAAGTCAGTGCTGAGCCATCTGCCAAAGACCCCACAGTCACACACGCTGTTTTCCGTTTTGGTTATACACCTGTGCCTTCCCCCCTCTTTCTCGCTGGCTTTCGTATCAAGACCAATTTCTAATCGTAGATTCTTTTGCATGATCTTATCATGGATGATGACTGTGACAAAGAAAGGTATGAGAGGAAAGGAACAATGAAGAAGCAGTATTATTCTGTTCTTTCATTTATTTAATCAAACTTGAATAAATGAATCCCTTGCTTCACAAGGGCGTAGGACTGTAATAGGAACAAAAAGCAGACTGACAACTGAGACTGAAATACAAGCTTTTAAAAGGCTTCCTATAAGCCTGCTTCACTTAACATGAAACGATTCCTCCTGGGAGTAAACATTTATGTCAAAGTCATTTGTAAGAACAAAAACACATCTGTGGTATTTCAACAAGATGGTTGGGACTTACAGCAAACTCTGTTCACTTTCTAGTCTTAAGCTATTGAATCAATGAGGTCTACCTCATCTAGGGACAGAGTCTCAAAGACTGGCCCAAGAAATGTAATTAAATTTAATTAATTCAACTATTCTTACTCTCCTACTCTTCAAAGAACCAACCAACTTATCTCTCCAACCAGATGGTGAGCTCAAAAGAAAGAGTGATAACATATTTCTTTATATTTCCATCAGTATATGTCTAAATTAAATCAAGGACTCAAAAAAAAAAATTGTAGGACCTACTTTTAAAAAAAAAAAGAAGAAAGAAAGAAAGAAAGGAACTGAGCTAGTTTGTCATGGTAACTGGGGAGCAAAGGAGCCTGAATTGCAAATCTGTGTCCACATGTTCCTGGCATTCCCAGGTGCCAGCCAAAGCCTCCAGCTCATTCCTTTAACCCTGACTCCATTAGACGTACCCAATTCTGTTTTCTAGGTGCACAGATAGGAAATACATGAATTATCTTCCCACTTTGATAGAGTCATAGAATGATTTTAGCCTACTGAAAAGTGGGGCATATACTTTTCATGATATAATACATTATTCAAACTTTAAAAAGCACTTTTAATATTTTTTTAAAGATTTTATTTATTTGAGAGAGAGAGATTGAGAATAAGAGAGACAGAGAGAGAGGGTGTGAGAAGGGGAAGGGACAGAGAGAGCAGCAGACTCCCTGCCTGGCAGGGAGCCTGATACAGGACTCGATCCCGGGACTGCAGGATCATGACCTGAACCAGAGGCAGTTGTAAAAAGCACTTTTAAAAGGGATCCTTTCCTCTTTCTCATGCCATTTCCCAGACAATATAACTGAGTAGGTATGGATAGCATCACAAAAGGCCAAAAAAGACCCACAGATAAAGAGATACTATTGAATGTTAAGAGTACACACTAAAATAAGCTTAACTAATTACAATAGCAGCTGCAAGTATATTACCGTACCCCCTAAAATCATCTCAGGTACTGTGTCATTACATGTACCAACCTTGGAAAACATTGAGCTTCACGATTCCTAAAGACTCTAAAATCTTCCTCTCTCACCTCTCATGAAGGAGCCAGCCTAACAGACTAATTCAGATAAAATGGCTACTCTGATCAGGCAGACATCTCTGGGAATCCAGCTAACTAAACACTCTGTTGTGGGGTTTCAAAGGTAATGTCTAATGAATAACGCAAGAACTGAAAAGCCTATGGGAACATTCTCACCCACCCCAGGAGCATGAGGAACACACAGGTGCCACAGAAGAGATATCATATTTGAGGATAGCTTCACTCCTAACAGAGCTGGCCTTTTTCACTTTTCCCTCAGGAGAAGACAAGTGCATCAGGCTTGAGAATCAGTCAACTAAAGACTTATAAAGATCACCTTAATCTTATACATTGCTGCCAGATGAAGCCAATCAACAGGTGTTAGTAATAGTATATACCTGCACTATTCCATATGCTAACCATTGATTGCACATGATTAATACTTAAATCTACATTAATTAAAGCTAAGTAAAACTAAAAATGCCATTCCTCTGTTGCACTAACCGTATTTCAAATGACTGATAGCCACATTTGGCCAGAAGCTGCTATGCAGAACAGAGAAGCATATTTCCATCACTGCAGAAAATTCTACTGGGAAGGATTGTTCCATAGTCTCTACTACTGACGTCTCTGGAGGAACCATGTATTTTTTTTTTAAAGATTTTATTTATTTATTTGACAGAGATCACAAGTAGGCAGAGAGGCGGGCAGAGAGAGGAAGGGAAGCAGGTTCCCTGCTGAGCAGAGAGCCCGATGCGGGGCTTGATCCCAGGACCCTGGGATCATGACCTGAGCCGAAAGCAGAGGCTTTAACCCACTGAGCCACCCAGGTGCCCTGGAACCATGTATTAACAGAGAACAGAATTATGTGAGAAGGTGTAGTCCAGCTGAAATTGCATGCATGCACATGCAAACACACACACACATGCACCCCCTCTGTAGTCCGAGATCTCTATCTTTATGATAATCAAAGTAAATCTAGAGGGAACATCATTCATCCTTTTCTTCCTCCCACTCCCCCAAGTCCTGATTCTCCTATTCATGCTTCCATTATCCAAAGCCTGTTGAGTCAAGTCAATAGGGTCAGATGTGCTCCAAAGAAAGAGTTTAGAGTCATAGCTATATAGTTTAGGAAATGTTGATAAAAAATTATCTTGCCTAAAATATTTTGTTCCTTCCTACTTTGCCCAAAACCAACCATACCGATAAGTCTGGAAATCACACTGGAAGATTACCATTTCCATCCGAAAGTGTGAAAATGGGATAGACAACCAAATCAAATGTAAAATCACCATTGAGTATTCGGACTATCATAGATATGTTTGGGTTCTTGTGATCAGCTTTTTTTGGCCTCAAGACATCTGGAGCCTCAGGGCAGAAGCCATCATGTCAAGTGTACATCAAGTTTACTTTATAGATGAGGGCAAATGTGGTTCTTGGTTTTAGTTGAAAGAATCTTAAAATTATTTGATTTAATGAGAATAAATAAATAAATAAATAATCAGATGATTTTAAAAATGTATTATTTTTGGTTTACTAAGGATGATGGCCCAGTGAATTAGATATTTTACTTCCCACCAAGGAAGTTTTTAATCAATGAATGAAAGAAATTGCCATCGACTAAACACAGTACCTCAGACTTCCTTCCCAAACACTATCATGGCAGCAAGGCTTGGTTTCAGTAGAAGGATAAGTATCACCTGTCATGGAAAGTATTTAATCATCTAAGTTCCATTGATAATCAGGTTCCTACATCTGAGGCACAGGGAATAATAAATGCTTTAAGCACCTACCCCAGTTGAAGCTCCCTGTTATTTCAAGTATATGCTTATTTACTCTCTCCTAGGAATAAGCTATGTTCCACTAAGTAGCTATTGCATACTGGGTATCACTAACAGAATTTTAAGGTGGGTTAATAATCAAAAGAGCTAACTTTTATTGACTTCTTACTATATCCCAGGCATTGTTTTAAATAATTTGATGTCTCATTTAATCCTCATAACTACCTTCTATGTAGATACTATTTTTACTGCATTTCCCAGCCCAGAGAAATGAGGCTTAGAAATACTAAGGATTTGTCCAGAATCAGATTATTATTAAAAGAGCCAGGGCTTCAACTCTGACAATCTGATTCATGAGCCTACACTTTTATACACTGGTCCATAAAATCATACTTGTTAGAAATAGCCTAGTTTAAATGGATATTTATGTCTAATCTACCCAGTGTAGAGAGGAATGAAAAGAGTGACAGTAAGCATGAGAGACTGTGGACTCTGAAAAACAATCTGAGGGTTTTGGAGGGGTGGGGGAGTGGATGAGCCTGGTGGTGGGTATTAAGGAGCGCAGGTATTGCATGGAGCACTGGGTGTGGTGCATAAACAATGAATTCTGGAACACTGAAAAGTAATTAAAAAAAATAAAAAATTTTTTAAAAAGTGACAGTAAGAAATACTCCTTTCAGATGCTAATCAAAGGGAGATGATTAAACATAAATACTATATATTATACTATATATATATATTAGGGCTAGGGTTAGGGTATGTTTTTAGTTTTGCTGTTGTTGTTGTTTTTTTTTTGTTGTTTTATAACAGTGCTCTTTTGGTTTCATCAACATGTTGAAGAAACTCAGTGATGCTCACCTCACATTCCCTGACCCATCACGCCAGGAGGTAACACTTATCAGTCTGCCTGTGGTGTTTAACTCAGAGAGTTAGTGTTTCTCCATGAGCAACTTCAACATATCATTTTTATTTTCCCTCAAATTACTTTAACAGATAAAAATTATAATAATGTGTCTATTACAGGGTGCCTGGGTGGCTCAGTCCATTAAGTATCTGACTCTTGATTTCCACTCAGGTCATGATCACAAGGTCATGATTGAGTCCCACCTTGGGCTCCACGGTCTTCCTCTCTTTCTCTCTCAATAAATAAATAAACAAATAAGTAAAATATTTTTTTAAATAATGTATCTTTTTGTATGAAGATCTGTGAAAATTAAAATTTTGGCTTAATGTCAACTGACTTAGTTAGTATAGCTGCCATTACTGGCATATGTAAACCCAGTAGAGCAAAGAACAAAATGTAAGTGGTCACTAACAAACTTGGCATAATGTAGTCCATCATACTTTAATTGGACTAGTTGGTCAAAAACACCCATGTTCCCTTTCTTGAAAAGCAGAAATATATGAGGTATTTGTAGAGAACTCCTATCACAGCCTAAATAATCAAGTTATACTATAAATGAATCAATACTTTAAAATACATTTATATTTCATTTTGAATTTTATGTGCAATGTTTCTCATGTATGTGTGCATATGTATAATTTATAGATTATATATATAGACTATAGATTATCTATGGATTATACATCTGCATGCATACATTCACACATACACACATAGACATATACCTGCCCCACCCCCCCAACCCTTATCTGCAGGTTTCACTTTCTGCTGTTTCAGTGACCTAGTGTCAACCATGGTATGGAAGCAGATGATCCTTAGGAGGTCAATAGTAGCCTAATTTTAAGTCACAATGCCTATATCCTTCACCTCATATTTCACCACAGACATTTTATTGTCTCAATTCATCACAAGAAAAAAGAGTTCAAAACAAGAAGGTATCTTGAGAGACCACATTCACATAACTTATTATAGTACGTTGCTATAATTTTTCTATTTTATTATTGTTAATCTCTTTCTGTGCCTAATTTAGAAATTAAACATTATCATAGGTATTTATGTATAGAAAGACAAAGGACATATAGGGTTCAGTACTATCCTCAGTTTCAGGCATCCGCTGGGAGTCTCAGATAAGGAGGGGCATTTTATCATGACAGGAACATATTAAAATACTTCATTTTCTACAGGGAGATGAAATTTCTGAGCCAGATATGTCCTGCCCCTATGGTCCAGTGGAATCTACTGGAGCTCGATATAAAATATAAGTTCTTCAAAATCTGCTTTTCTTGGGGCACCTGGGTGGCTCAGTTGGTTGAGCGACTGCCTTCGGCTCAGGTCATGATCCTGGAGTCCCGGGATCGAGTCCCACATCAGGCTCCCAGCTCCACGGGGAGTCTGCTTCTCCCTCCGACCTTCTCCTCGCTCATGCTCTCTCTCACTGTCTCTCTCTTCTCTCAAATAAATAAATAAATGTTTTTTAAAAAATCTGCTTTTCTCTATCCTACATTAAAGCCTAAAAAGCAAGACATTCTCACAGTTTTGTTATAGATCAATTGAAGTTTCGGCCACTGTTCTGCTCTTTATCTCTTTGGCTATCTAAGTCATTGAAACTTTCTAAGCATCAGCCCTTTCTTCCATGTAATGGGAATTGTAACACCGCCAGATAGCTGAAAAATTAAATGAGGTCATTCATATAGAGGACCTTAAGTATTAAAACAAACTGGCTCAGGTTGGGCACTAAGTTCAAAGAAAGATTGGGTAGATGCTGGCCAATTCAATGAAGGGAGTATATGGAAAATAATCAGTAATGATTTCTCATAATAGCCAGCACTGATACAGTAATGTTAAAAGTCAAGGAAATGATTGGAGAGGATTCTCTGTGGTGACCATTCCTAATAAATCTATCAAAAAAGTTTAAACTAACTCTGGCAGGGCGCCTGGGTGGCTCAGTCAGTTAAGCGGCTACCTTCAGCTCAGGTCATGATCCCAGGGTCCTGGCATAGATCCCCATGTTGGGCTCCTTGCTCAGTAGGGAACCTACTTTTCCCTCTCTCACTCCCCCTGCTTGTGCTCGCTCGCTCTCTCTCTCTCTGTCAGATAAATAAATAAATAGAAATCTTAAAAAAAAAAAAAGCTAACTCTGGCATAAAAATGCAAAAAATCTATACTAAGAGATACTTATGAGTGTCACCTGCCTAGTGAGGACTTTGAAAGGATTAATGAGTTTTTGATTCATGGCACTTTGGAACTTCTAGAAGGTTATACTAAAAACACACACATACACTCGTGCATTAATGCACAGACTTTTGGATATAAAACCGAACCTGGGCACAGCATATCCTGACTGAGTGGGACAGAAGCAAACAGCCTAACAGTGTTCATTATGAAAGGCATTGTACATACACTTTCAGACTAAGATTCCACACATGTTCTCATAACCATCAATTGTTCCCAACAGATCAACTGAGGCCTCAGAGCAGGGGAGTTACAATGCAACCATTATGTCACTTGGCACAACTACAGTAGGTCCACCTATAAAGGAACAGGAGAGAAAAGAGAAGGAGGCAGCAAGATCACCACCCAGAATTGTTGAGAACAATGATGGGTAACTTATCATTTACATACATGTGCATCTCTAATGCTACTGAAATCGTAGGCCTCCCCAGCAAAATTTTTCAATTTTAAAGATGGCAGTTTCCATGCATATGTGATACTTGCAGCCTGAAAGATATCAAGAAGTTTATTTAATGAGAAAAGAAATCTAAGTGTGAAATCATAGCCCTACTAAGTAAGTCCTCAGGCTTGGAATTAGTAGAAGGAAGAGAAGAAGTGCTATACCTACTATTCATGTATATAGTAATTTACATTACCATCAGACTTTTACTCATTTGAGTGTATGTGACTCTCAACAAAACAGTCTGGAGAGGTGTTATTTTTCTTTAAAAAGAAAAAATTTCAATGTTGGATTATAAGCAAATTTCCAGTCACATATACAACAAATAAGATGAGCTAGAATTTACTTATTCTCTTTGATTTTCATTTTGTCTAGTGGCCTTCAAATCATAGTCACAGCCCCAGTTAGATATGTAAGTATCACATATAATATAGTTATATTAACATATATTTTATATAATAAATATTTTACATTTATATAATATAGAGGGGGAGTTTTGAGGGTAGAGTTATTAGGGAATGGATGTCTCCATAGAGTAGAATGGTTGAGGTGCTAGAGTATTCAAACTCGTAGTAACTACCAGCTCTGTATTTTCTGCATTATCCTAGAGTTTTTTGCCTATCACCTTCTAAATTATAATCTCAATAAGTCCCATTATACTTACAAGCAACCAAGGATTGGCAAAGGTGGTAAAAATTATTTGAGTCAATTCTTAGGTTGTATTACTGATTAGTAAAAGATATTTTCCTTAACTCTTTGCAGGATATTTTAAGAGAGGAACTAGATAAAGAGATTTAATGCAGGAGTGATATTTTACAGTTTTAACAATGTAATGTCCAACCCTTTGCTTCTTAGTCTAGTGACAACTATATACTTATTTTCAAAGCTTCCATTTAAAGTCAGAAACTTTGAGTTATATAAAGCAGAGACAAAGTTATTCAATTGGTTTGATAAGCTCCAAGTTCAAATTGCAGGATTAATTATAGCAGTTAAAATGTGAAAACTGTAACAGGTTATGTAGGAAGCTAGGGCCAAGTCTTGAGTACCTGAAAGGAAGGATTTTTTTTTTTTGCTTTATTTATTTGATTAATATAGTGTTGAGAACCACTATAAATCATAGCCCATGTAATGAAGGCTGAATGGTAGGGGGAAATCCTGAGTATGTTCTCATGACATAAACATCGATACTAAATGCTTTATCACAATTTGCCTTAATGCAATCTACATCTGCGTACAAGATAATTCATAGTGGGTAGATTATTTCTATTGTTCTTATTAAAATGTTCTTATTCTTATTAAATGTTCTTATTAAAAATACACAGATAAGCACAACCTACTATGTGCACCTCTCTGGGAAGGCTTCTGACAATTAAATTATATTTTCAACTGTGGTTTTGATTTGTATTTCCCTGATGATGAATGATGTTCTGATTTTTTATGTGTCTGTTAAGATTTGTATGTCTTCCTTGGAGAAATGTCTGTTCATGTTTTCTGTTCATATCGTGAATGGATTTTTTTTGAGTTTTGGGTGTTGAGTTTGATGAGTTCTTTATAGATTTTGGATGCTAGCCCTTTATCTGACATATTATTTGCAATTATCCTCTCCTATTCTGGAGATTGTTTTTTAGTTTTGCTCATGATTTCCTTTGATGTGCAAAAGCTTTATAACCTGGGATACCTGGGTGGCTCAGTTGGTTAAGCGGCTGCCTTCGGCTCAGGTCATGATCCCAGCGTCCTGGGATCGAGTTCCACATCGGGCTCCTGCTCAGCGGGGAGCCTGCTTCTCCCTCTGCCTCTGCCTGCCACTCTGTCTGCCTGTGCTCACTCTCTCTAATAACTAAATAAAATTAAAAAAAAAAAAAAAAGCTTTATAACCTGATGAAGTCCCAATAGTTCATTTTTGCTTTTGTTTCCCTTGCCTCTGGAGACATGTCTAGCAAGAACTTGTTTCAGCAAACCATAATGATATGCTACATCACACCTGTCAGAATAGCTAAAAATAACAACTCAGGAAACAACAGATGTTTGTAAGGATGCGAAGAGAGTGGAACCCTCTTCACTGCTGGTGGGAATGCAAACTGGTGCAGCAACTCTGGAAAACAGTATGGGGGTTCCTCAAAAAGTTAAAAATAGAATTACCTTATGACCTAGCAATTATCGCACTACTAGGAATTTATCCAAAGGATACAAAAATAGTGAATTAAAGAGACACATAAACCCTAATATTTATAACAGCAGTGTCCACAATAGCCAAACTATGAAACGAGCCCAGACGTTCATTGACAGATGAATGGCTAAAGAAGACATGGTTTATTATATACAATGGAATATTACTCAGCCATCAAAAAGAATGGAATCTTGCCTTTTGCAATATTGTGAATGGAACTAGAATATATTATACTAAGCAAAATGAATCAGTCAGAGAAAGCCAATTATCACACAATATCACTCATATGTGGAATTTAAGAAACAAAACAGATGAAAATAGGGAAGGGGAAGGAAAAATAAAATAAGATAAAAAGAGAGAGGGAGACAAATAATAAGAGATTCTTAATTATAGGAAACAAACTGCAAGTTGTTGGAGGGGAGATGGATGGGGATATGAGAAAAGGAATGATGGGCATTAAGGAGGTCACTTCATGTAATGAGCACAGGGTGATGCATATAACTGATGAGTCATTAAGTTCTAATCTGAAATTAATAATACACTATATTTAATTAACTTGAATTTTTAAATAAACAAACAAAATCACATTTTCAAACATTATAAAAGCCACGAGGCTCAATAATTATCACATATAACAATAAAATTCTTGCTTTTTGTGGTCTTTTGCTTCCTATAGGACAGTCTGGAGTTCTTTTTACACTTTTTAAATGGTCTTACTTTTCCCATCAAAGTTTTTCCTTATTCTTTGATCAAGTTAATTTGCAAATTTAGCTTAAATTAAAATAGCTCTGATTTCATCATGCAGAATTTTCTGGAAAACCTCAAGCCTCCTGGGAATAGCTAAAATCATTGGCTTTCTGCTCTTAACCATTTTGCTTCCAGAAAAAGCCCACCTTCAAACCCCAGGGCTAGCCTCCCATAATCTAGCAATTTCTTTCCTTCTTCCATAAAGGGGAAGCTAAATATTTGTGTTCTTCCCTAGATTAAGGCAGGCAGTAGAAAGGAACAGGGGATTGTTGTTACTGGGTATGATCTACCTAGGACTGGTCGTAACTCATAGAATGTCAAACCCAGCCCTAAACACACACACACACACACACACACACACACTCTCTCTCTCTCTCTCTCTCACTTTCCCTCCTTCAGCCTTCCACCCTTCTCTGTCTTTGTGGAGATGCTGGAATGTCCTGCCACAAAGCATTCATTGATAGGTTCTCCAAAAACAAGGACTACTCTAACGGCACACATTGAACAATACTAAAAATGTAACTCTTTCATTACCTACTCCCAGATATTATAGAATGACCCCTTCAACTTTTGGTCTGAACTTCAGCTCCACACACTCTGACCTAGCAGTCAAAAACTAGGAATTTGTTTGGAATCATCCTCTCTGCACATGTGCATTCAATAGTCATGATCAAAATATCCAAGGCAAGGCTGATTGTCTCCTTATTGATGGGATTAAATCTAGTTAGTAAAGAATTAGATTTGAATCCAGAATGATTTTTAATACCAGATTAAATATTTTACACTATTCTTTGTAACCAACTCAAAATAACTACATATATTGAATACTGGTTATGATATGGCAACTCTGTAAGCACTTTGGATGATAATTTATTTGTGCAACCAATTTTGGAAACTAATAAGAAAGCTATGGTAGTTTAGGCTGAAGGAGAATCAAAAATTATTCTGTTTTCCACTTTAATTCTTCTACTTTAAAAAGTGCTCAGAAATATAGTATAGTTTCTCTACATGTAATGCTGCTGTATTGATTCAGGTAAATGTCACTCTCATTTCCCCTCTCATTTCTAAGTCTTTTCTTCCTTGATGCATAGTTGGCTTCAGTACACACTGTAGGTCTCACAGTTAGAACCGTGATTTTTATTATTTCTTTAACTCCCTGGAATACCATTTGAGAAGGTGTCCTCTACTTCAGATTGTTTTTATAAATAAAAGAGAAAAAACTAGATAGAGCAATTGTGTTGATTTGTCTACAACCCTACCCAGGAAATGATGGGATTTTTTTCTTAATATATTGTCAAGCATCAGCAAATTTTGGCACAGGCCTGAAATCAATAATTGTATCTCTTCTTATACACCAACTTAAATTGGCTTAAGAAAAGGATTAGGTCCCCTTATCTGCTGACATTGGGCTAAAATGCTGTAACCACTTTATATGGAAGTTGTAGAAGGTAAGTCCACTTTATGAACTTGGCAATAAAAACAATATTTCTCTGTATATTGAATGTAGCTTCTATCATAATAGGACTAAAAAAAGTCTGTTTTTTTCCTAACTTAAAAATTCCTGCCAATGCTCTAAAAGATAGTGAGAAGGCACCACCTACCAGCTATAGGGGAAAACACACACACACACATTTACCCAACATTATAGAATTAGAAAGAAATGAAGAAGGGAATGTTGTTATTTCAGCCCTCAATGCAATCAATTGAATTTCTTTCTCTACATTCTTTTCAGCTGTAATACTCCACTTGTATGATCATTTTATGTTTTTAGAGTAACTTCTACGATCAATGAGGAAGTGGAACATGATATAATAGCATTATTTTCTTCCATTTTCAGGTACAAAGACAGGTTACGGCAGATTATCTATCTCATCAAAGCAAATAGGTAAAGTAGATAAAATAAAATCTAATTTTAGAAGATATCAGAGAGCTGTACACACAAAGAAAACTAGATGAACTACAACTTCAGTGAGTGGAGAGCCCTTCATAGGTGAGCTAAGAATATGGTCTGCTTTCTTTTTTAAGTACATTTTCAGAGTCTTGGCATTGACTAAGAAATTGTATCAAAAGGAGAAAATGGTTACTAGGGATTTAAAAAAAAAAGGGGGGCCTTTGATATCTGTTACAGAAATCAACAAAAATTGTAACAATACTGCTAGTGAAGCACAGAAGTGTTTTCCCACAGGATTTTTACTGAGTTACCAAGTGCAGAACGCTCTAAAAAGCTGACTTAAAACGCAGTTAGAAATCTCCTGCAGCTAGAGTGGTTAAAACACAGATCTGTGAGAAATGGAACAAATACCCAAGAAGTCTTATAATTGATACCTTAGAAATCAGAGATGTACTATGTCCAATGAAAGCTGTAATCCAGCCCTGACCCTTAACAAATACTGCTTGGATTGAAATGATGATGAGCTTCTCACCAGATTTTCATATAAGAATAAAGTTGAAATTGGTCCTGAGAGAGAATAAAATTATTAAAGAATCTACTTTTTAAACAGAGGCTTGTACATAAAATTTACAACAAGAGTCAGGAGACAGGTTCAATCATACTAAAAAAAAAAAAAAAAGGTTTCACAAACCATAGAGATAATAGATTTAGCAGGTAAGATTACTAATGTTTTTACGTAAACTTTATTATTGAATAATACTCATGGTAAGTGCAAAGGGATACTACAGAAGTGAAGTAAACATTGCTAAGAGAGTCATTCAAAATAGAATCTGGGGGCACCTGGGTGGCTCAGTGGGTTAAGCCTCTGCCTTCGGCTCAGGTCATGATCCCAGGGTCCTGGGATCGAGCCCCACATCAGGCTCTCTGCTCAGCAGGAAGCCTGCTTCCCCTCCTCTCTCTCTCTCTCTCTCTGCCTGCTACTCTGCCTACTTGTGATCTCTCTCTCTCTCTGTCGAATAAATAAATAAAATATTCAAAATAGAATCTGGAGGACACTGAGGAAAGGTGGAATATCATGTCTCCTGTTTCAATTTTTGCAAAAGCATGAACTCCTGACTTTTGTCAATTGCATCTCAACTACCTCCAGAATCACATCTTTGTATTTTGAACGGAAAACAAAGATAATATAACATTTGTTAACTAAATAGCCAATTGTGAGTTAGATAATTTAGCTGAGTCAGCACTCATCATAACTCAAACAAGTCGTGAAAACTTGGTTTTGCTTTATTTTATTTTATTTTTTTTTTAAGATTTTATTTACTTATTTGAGTGAGAGTGAGAGAAAGATCAGGAACAGGGAGGAAGGGCAGAGGGAGAAACAGACCCCCACTAAGCAGGGAGTCTGATGTGGGACTCAATCCACATCAGGACCCTGTGATCATGATCTGAAGCGAAGGCACAGGCTTAACTCACTGAGCCACACAGGCGCCCATGGTTTTGGCTCTATAAGCCTGCACTCGCTGCTTGCAATTCTGAGCATACTTTCAATTTGGTCAACTCCGTGTCTCTCAGATTGCAATCCCTAATATTCCAAATAAACACTTTTGATTGCTTTATGAGATATTCTGGGTCAACCTTAAGAAAATAGAGGAAATATAGAAAAAAATCAGTTTAAAAATAAAGGTCTTTATGAGAGATACAAATTCCAAAAGGGAATAAAATAGACATCCTAAAATTTAAAATAAAATGTCTGGAATTAATAACTCATTGGAGGGGTATAAGAACAGACAGGAAGATGAAAAAACTTCAGGAAGGATCAGGAGAAAAAAAATTTTAAAACCAAGAATAAATTTGAAAACAAAACAATGTAATAAATATGCAGATTTAGTCAACGATCAAAGAATATGTTAAACTATAGTTCTGGAAGGAAATTCAATAAAAAGACAAAGAACTATTTGTCAAAATTGTAGCTGGCAATTTTATAAAAATTAAGATATTCATTCACAAGTTGAAAATCTGTATGTGAAGAATACAAGGAATGAGAAATCCTGCCCCCATCTTTTAGGGTAGAGTATTTGCAGAAATTATAGGGAATTTGTCTACTTGAGAGGTTCATTTTTTGTTTCCTTATTTAATTATTTATATTAGTAAGACTCTTAGATCTAGAGTTTTGTAATTTAGGTTATTTTTTAAAATTTATTTATTTATTTTTATTTTTTATAAACATATATTTTTATCCCCAGGGGTACAGGTCACGAATCGCCAGGTTTACACACTTCACAGCACTCACCATAGCACATACCCTCCCCAATGTCAATAACACCACCCCCTTTCTCCCAACCCCCCTCCCCCCAGCAACCCTCTGTTTGTTTTGTGAGATTAAGAGTCACTTATTGTTTGTCTCCCTCCCAATCCCATCTTGTTTCATTTACTCTTCTCCTACCCCCTTAACCCCAATGTTGCATCTCCACTTCCTCATATCAGGAAGGTCATATGATAGTTGTCTTTCTCCGATTGACTTATTTCACTAAGCATGATACCCTCTAGTTCCATCCACGTCATTGCAAATGGCAAGATTTCATTACTTTTGATGGCTGCATAGTATTCCATTGTGTATATATACCACCTCTTCTTTATCCATTCATCTGTTGATGGACATCTAGGTTCTTTCCATAGTTTGGCTATTGTAGACATTGCTGCTATAAACATTTGGGTGCACGTGCCCCTTCGGATCACTACATTTGTATCTTTAGGGTAAATACCCAGTAGTGCAGTTGCTGGGTCATAGGGTAGTTCTATTTTCAACATTTTGAGGAACCTCCATGCTGTTTTCCAGAGTGGTTGTACCAGCTTGCATTCCCACCAACAGTGTAGGAGGGTTCCCCTTTCTCTGCATCCTCGCCAGCATCTGTCATTTCCTGACTTGTTAATTTTAGCCATTCTGACTGATGTGAGGTGATATCTCATTGTGGTTTTCATTTGTATTTCCCTGAGGCCAAGTGATATGGAGCACTTTTTCATGTGTCTGTTGGCCATCTGGATGTCTTCTTTGCAGAAATGTCTGTTCATGTCTTCTGCCCATTTCTTGATTGGATTATTTGTTCTTTGGGTGTTGAGTTTGCTAAGTTCTTTATAGGTTTTGGACACTAGCCCTTTATCTGATATGTCGTTTGCAAATACCTTCTTCCATTCTGTCAGTATTCTTTTGGTTTTGTTAACAGTTTCCTTTGCTGTGCAAAAGCTTTTGATCTTGATGAAATCCCAATAGTTCATTTATGCCCTTGCTTCCCTTGCCTTTGGCGATGTTCCTAGGAAGATGTTGCTGCGGCTGAGGTCAAAGAGGTTGCTGCCTGTGTTCTCTTCAAGGATTTTGATGGATTGATTTCTCACATTAAGGTCCTTCATCCATTTTGAGTCTATTTTCGTGTGTGGTATAAGAAAGTGGTCCAATTTCATTTTTCTGCATGTGGCTGTCCAATTTTCCCAACATCATTTATTGAAGAGGCTGTCTTTTTTCCATTGGACAGTCTTTCCTGCTTTGTCGAAGATTAGTTGACCATAGAGTTGAGGGTCTATTTCTGGGCTCTCTATTCTGTTCCATTGATCTATGTGTCTGTTTTTGTGCCAGTACCATGCCGTCTTGATGATGACAGCTTTGTAATAGAGCTTGAAGTCCAGAATTGTGATGCCACCAACTTTTGCTTTCTTTTTCAAAATTCCTTTCACTATTCGAGGTCTTTTCTGGTTCCATATAAATTTTAGGATTATTTGTTCCATTTCTTTGAAAAAAATGGATGGTATTTTGATAGGTATTGCATTAAATGTGTAAATTGCTTTAGGTAGCATAGACATTTTCACAATATTTATTCTTCCAATCCAGGAGCATGGAACATTTTTCCATTTATTTGTGTCTTCCCCAATTTCTTTCATGAGTACTTTATAGTTTTCTGAGTATAGATTCTTAGCCTCTTTGGTTGGTTTATTAAGTTTTGGTTAAGTTTTAACTTAAGTTTAAAGTTTTGGTTGCAATTGTAAATGGGATTGACTCCTTAATTTCTCTTTCTTCTGTCTTGTTGTTGGTGTAGAGAAATACAACTGATTTCTGTGCATGGATTTTATATCCTGACACTTTACTGAATTCCTGTACAAGTTCTAGCAGTTTTGGAGAGGAGTCCTTTGGGTTTTCCACATATAGTATTATATCATCTGCAAAGAGTGAGAGTTAGACTTCTTCTTTGCCAATTTGGATGCTTTTAATTTCCTTTTGTTGTCTGACTGCTGAGGCTAGGACTTCTAGTACTATGTTGAATAGCAGTGGTGATAATGGACATCCCTGCTGTGTTCCTGACCTTAGCGGAAAAGTTTTCAGTTTTTCTCCATTAAGAATGATATTTGCGGTGGGTTTTTCATAGATGGCTTTGATAATATTGAGGTATGTGCCCTCTATCCCTATACTTTGAAGAGTTTTGATCACGAAGCGATGCTGTACTTTGTCAAATGCTTTCTCAGCATCTATTGAGTATCATATGGTTCTTGTTCTTTCTTTTATTAATGTGTTGTATCACATAGATTGATTTGCGGATGTTGAACCAACCTTGCAGCCCTGAAATAAATCCCACTTGGTCGTGGTGAATAATCCTTTTAATGTACTGTTGAATCCTATTGGCTAGTATTTTGGCGAGAATTTTTGCATCTGTGTTCATCAAGGATATTGGTCTGTAGTTCTCTTTTTTTGATGGGATCCTTGTCTGGTTTTGGGATCAAGGTGATGCTGGCCTCATAAAATGAGTTTGGAAGTTTTCCTTCCATTTCTATTTTTTGGAACAGTTTCAGGAGAATAGGAATTAGTTCTTCTTTAAATGTTTGGTAGAATTCCCCCGGGAAGCCGTCTGGCCCTGGGCTTTTGTTTGTCTGGAGATTTTTGATGACTGTTTCAATCTCCTTACTGGTTATGGGTCTGTTCAGGCTTTCTATTTCTTCCTGGTTCAGTTGTGGTAATTTATATGTCTCCAAAAATGCATCCATTTCTTCCAGATTGTCAAATTTGTTGGCGTAGAGTTGCTCATAGTATGTTCTTATAATTGTCTGTATTTCTTTGGTGTTAGCTGTGATCTCTCCTCTTTCTTTCATGATTTTATTTATTGGGTCCTTTCTCTTTTCTTTTTGATAAGTCTGGCCAGGGGTTTATCAATCTTATTAATTCTTTCAAAGAACCAGCTCCTAGTGTCGTTGATTTATTCCATGTTTTTTTTTGTTTCTATTTCATTGATTTCTGCTCTGATCTTTATGATTTGTCTTCTCCTGCTGGGTTTAGGGTTTCTTTCTTGTTCTTTCTCCAGCTCCTTTAGGTGTAGCGGTAGGTTGTATACCTGAGACCTTTCTTGTTTCCTGAGAAAGTCTTGTACCGCTATATATTTTCTTCTCAGGACTGCCTTTGTTGTGTCCCACAGATTTTGAACCGTTGTGTTTTCATTTCATTTGTTTCCATGAATTTTTTCAATTCTTCTTTAATTTCCTGGTTGACCCATTCATTCTTTAGAAGGATGCTGTTTAGTCTCCATGTATTTGGGTTCTTTCCAAATTTCCTCTTGTGATTGAGTTCTAGCTTCAGAGCATTGTGGTCTGAAAATATGCAGGGAATGATCCCAATCTTTTGATAATGGTTGAGACCTGATTTAGGACCAAGGATGTGCTCTATTCTGGAGAATGTTCCATGTGCACTAGAGAAGAATGTGTATTCTGTTGCTTTGGGATGAAATGTTCTGAATATATCTGTGATGTCCATCTGGTCCAGTGTGTCATTTAAGGCCTTGATTTCCTTTTTGATCTTTTGCTTGGATAATCTATCCATTTCAGTGAGGGGAGTGTTAAAGTCCCCTACTATTATTGTATTATTGTTGACGTGTTTCCTTGATTTTGTTATTAATTGGTTTATATAGTTGGCTGCTCCCACATTAAGGGCATAGATATTTAAAATTGTTAGATTTTCTTGTTGGACAGATCCTTTGAGTATGATATAGTGTCCTTCCTCATCTCTTATTATAGTCTTTGGCTTAAAATCTAATTGATCTGATATAAGGATTGCCACTCCTGCTTTCTTCTGATGTCCATTAGCATGGTAAATTCTTTTCCACTCCCTCACTTTAAATCTGGAGGTGTCTTCAGGTTTAAAATGAGTTGCTTGTAGGCAACATATAGATGGGTTTTCTTTTTTTATCCATTCTGATACCCTGTGTCTTTTGATTGGGGCATTTAGCCCATTAACATTCAGGGTAAGTATTGAGAGATATGAATTTAGTGCCATTGTATTGCCTGTAAGGTGACTTTTATTGTATATTGTCTCTGTTTCTTTCTGATCTACTACTTTTAGGCTCTCTCTTTGCTTAGAGGACCCCTTTCAATATTTCCTGTAGAGCTGGTTTAGTGTTTGCAAATTCTTTCAGTTTTTCTTTGTCCTGAAAGCTTTTAATCTCTCCTTCTATTTTCAATGATAGCCTAGCTGGATATAGTATTCTTGGCTGCATGTTTTTCTCGTTTAGTGCTCTGAATATATCATGCCAGTTCTTTCTGGCATGCCAGGTCTCTGTGGATAAGTCTGCTGCCAATCTTTTACCATTGTATGTTACAGACTTCTTTTCCCGGGCTGCTTTCAGGATTTTCTCTTTGTCACTAAGACTTGTAAATTTTACTATTAGGTGACGGGGTGTGAACCTATTCTTACTGATTTTGAGGTGGGTTCTCTGCACCTCCTGGATTTTGATGCTTGTTCCCTTTGCCATATTGGGGAAATTCTCTCCAATAATTCTCTCCAATATACATTCTGCTCCCCTCTCTCTTTCTTCTTCTTCTGGAATCCCAATTATTCTAATGTTGTTTTGTCTTATGGTGTCACTTGTCTCTCAAATTCTCCCCTCGTGGTCCAGTAGCTGTTTGTCCCTCTTTTGCTCAGCTTCTTTATTCTCTGTCATTTAGTCTTCTGTATCACTAATTCTTTCTTCTGCCTCATTTATCCTACCAGTGAGAGCCTCCATTCTTTATTGCACCTCATTAATAGCTTTTTTTTAATTTCAACTTGGTTAGATTTTAGTTCTTTTATTTCTTCAGAAAGGGCTTTTATATCTCCCAAGAGGGTTTCTCTAATATCTTCCATGCCTTTTTCAAGCCCGGCTGGAACCTTGAGAATTGTCATTCTGAATTCTAGATCTGATATATTACCAATGTCTGTATTGATTAGGTCCCTAGCCTTCAGTACTGCCTCTTGTTCTTTTTTTTGTGGTGAATTTTTCCGCCTTGTCATTTTGTCCAGATAAGAGTATATGAAAAAGCAAGTAAAATACTAAAAGGGTGATAAAGACCCCAGCAAAATATGCTTTAACCAAATCAGAAGAGATCCCAAATCGTGAGGGGGGGAAAGGGGATAAAAAGAGGTTCAGAAAGAAAAAAAAAGAAACAATTTAAAAAGAAAACAAATAAAGAAAAAATATAGAAAAGAATATATATATTAGATAAACTAGTTAAAAACGTTAAAAAAGAAAAGGGTAAAAATTAAAAAATTTAGCAGAAGAAGAGGAAAAAAATGAAAAAGAAAAAAAATTAAATTAACTGCAAGGCTGAAGAATCATGGGGAGAAAGCCATGAGTTCCGTGCTTTGCTTTCTCCGCCTCTGGAATTCTGCTACTCTCCTTGGTATTGAAAGTGCACTCCTTGGTAGGTGAACTTGGTCCTGGCTGGGTTTCTTGTTGCTCTTCTGGGGGAGGGGCTTGTTGTAGTGATTCTCAAGCATCTTTGCCCCAGGCGGAGTTGCACCGCCCTTACCAGGGGCCGGGCTAAGTAATCCGCTTGGGTTTGCTTTCGGGAGCTTTTGTTCCCTGAGCGCTTTCGGTAGAGTTCTGGAGGGCGGGAATGAAGATGGCAGCCTCCCGGTCTCCGGCCCAGAGGAGCCGAGAGCCCAGGGCCCCACTCCTCAGTGCACCCTCAGAGAACAGTGCCCAATTACTCCTGTCACCCTGGCCTCTGGCCACACTCTGAGCTGACTGAGCCTGCGACCGGTTCAAGGTAACCCCGAGCTGAGAGCTCACTCCTCGGCTCTGTCTCTGTAGCCGGCTTCCCCGTTCTGATACCTATAAGTTCTGCGACACTCAGACACCCCCGATCCTTCTGTGACCCTGCGGGACCTGAGGCCACGCTGACCCCACGTGGGCTTCACCCTGGTTTAGCCTCTGGAGTGATGTCCCTCAGTGGAACAGACTTTTAAAAGTCCCAATTTTGTGCTCCGTTGCTCCGCCGCTTGCCGGGAGCCGACCCCTCCCCCCGCGGTCTATCTTCCAGTCGCTTTGGATTCACTTCTCCGCCAGTCCTACCTTTCAGAAAATGGTTGATTTTCTGTTTCTAGAATTGCTGTTCTTCTTCTCTTCGATCTCCCGTTGGATTTGTAGGTGTTTGCAATCTTTAGATAAGCTATCTAGCTGATCTCCCGCTACCTGAAGGAGTCTCAGCCTGCTACTTCTCTGCCATCTTGACTCCTCCCCCCGTAATTTAGGTTATAAACTAAAACTACTATATTTTGTTGCTTCAATTTTTCCAGCTATGAACAATAATCCTAATTCTGTTAACATACTCCCATCAATATTAGTTTTGTTTGTTTGTTTTTTAACACTTTTGGCACTCCAACGTACTTTGACTTATCTACTTCATTTTTTGCCACAGTACTAGAATAAGCCATTTTTCTGAGAATCGCTGTTTTTTTTTTTTTTTTTTTAAATTGGAGAACAGGGTTAGAAATCAAGATCTACATGTTCGGTGTCCCTCCTTGTTGTTGGGGCTTTGGCTAGTTATTTCTAGATTATCTGTTAGTCTATTTTTAGACTATTTCAGCTAGCAAAACAGCAATACAAAGATTTGCATTTGTTTATACTTACCATGTACATATATATATATATATTTGTTTATACTTACATATATATATATATATATATATATATATAAAACCATCTGTATTTATACTAAATGTGGTTCATATTAATTTTGTCAACACTAACCTATAATTACAACTATTATTCTAACTTCCTCCCTTATTCATCTGTAATTTATATCCTAAAAGTGAGGAACGTGGCTCCCATTATCTGTCATCCACTTACACAGTATTCAGTTCTGGTCTACATGTATAACAGAACTGTGACCCCAACTTCCATTAGACAATCTTATTAGTACAGTATTTATGTGAGATTTCTTTTTCCTTTAGTACGATAGCTTCCATTCATTTCCAACAATGGTATGTATGTGTGTGTGTATATATGTATGTATATATATAGTTCTTTCCAACATTTTTATATATAGGTATATACACATACTTATAGATACATTTCTACTTATATGCATATATATGCTATATATATATATATATATATATATATATATATAATGGTATCTTTAGGTATTTTTATACATTTTGTAAATGCTAATTAAAATGTTCTTCACTGTAAATCCTCTCTCAGTTAAAAGTTAAGATTCATGTTTGTTATAAACTTGACAGCAGAGATCTAGCCCAGACTGTAGAAATAGCAGCCTCAACCATAGCATTTTGTCACAGTAACAAGGTAACATAAAAGGACTTGGGTCCAAGTTAAAGGTTTTTCAGGGACCTTCCTGAGTTCAGTTACAGTTAAAAGAGACAAATGGGGAATTCATTATAAGCTAAGTACTTCAAAGGATTATTATATAAGTGAATAAGAGTAATCCCTGCCTGGAAGACATGAACAGACATTTTTCAAAGACCACTTAAAGATGGCTAACATACACATGAGAAGACATGTGTCTTTTGAGTGACCAGCACTCATTATCAGGAAAATACAAATCAAAATCAATGATGAGACACCCCCTCACACCTGTTAGAATGATCAGAATTAACAACAGAAGAACAACAGATGTTGGGAAGGATGTGGGAAAAGGGGAACCCTCTTACACCACTGGTGGGAAAGTAAACTGGTACAGCCACTCTGAGAAACAGTATGGAGGTTCCTGGAAAAGTTAAAAATAGAACTACTCTGCAGCCCTGCAGTTACTCCACCACTCGGTATTTATCCAAAGGATACAAAAATACAGATTTAAAAGGAAACTTAAACTCTGATAATTCTAGCAACATTATCAACAAAGCCAAACTATGAAAAGAGCCCGAATGTCCATTAACTGATGAATGCATAAAGTTGTGGTATCTATAAATGATGGAATATTACTCAACCATCAAAAAATTAAATCTTGCCATTTGCAATGTGGTGGATGGAGCTAGAGTGTATGATGCTAAGAGAAATAAGTCAGAGAAAGACAAATACCATATGCTTTGACTCATGGGTGGAATTTAAGAAACAAAGCAGATGAATATATGGAAGGAAAAAAAAGAGAGAGAGAGAAGGAAACAAACCACAAGAGATTCTCTCTCTCTCTTTTTTAAAGATTTTATTTATTTGAGAGAGAGAGAGAGCGTGCACAAGCAGGGGGAGTGGCAGAGGGAGCAGGAAAGGGAGCAGAGAGGCAGGTTCCCCACTGAGCAGGAAGCCCAACACTGAGCTCTGTCCCAAGACCCCAGGATCATGACCTGAGACAAAAGCAGCCACTTAATTGACTGAGCAACACAGGTATCCCCATAAAAGACTCTTAATTATAGAGAACAAAATGAGGGTTGATGGAGGGAAGTGCATGGGGGGATGGCCTAAAGGGGTGATGGATATTAAGGAGGGCACTTGTTGTAATGAGCACTAGATATTATATACAAGTGATGGTTACTAAGTTCTACACCTGAAACCAATTTTACCATATGTGTTAATGGACAAGAATTGAAATAAAAACTTGGGGAAAAGAAAGAATAATCCTTACCTTTATGATACCTACCATCAATTGGAATGGGAGGTTGCCATAGAAGTCAAAATATGACAAGTTCCAAAAGAAATAAAAGAATTAAAGGATTCATAGAAGAATCAAAGTTATGGTCATTTGAGAAATAGTAATCAAGAAAAGCCCCATGGGAGGCAAGTATAATTAGAAAGATAAACATCAAAAAGTGTGTCAGTTTCAATTCTAAGAAGTGAGGGCAGAAAGCTAATGAGTTGTATCTGTATTCAACAACATGGTATATCTGGCCAACAATTAGACCACTTCAATTTAATTTGGTGTATTTGAAATATGAGTAAGACATTCAGAGACTTATTAGAATGCTCTGGGTATTTACAAAGTATGTATAAATAAATGGTTAGTCGAAATATTAGCTTTGTAATCCAGGCAATGATGACTAATATGCAAGCATATAAGATTATTAGATTATATGTTAGATTATAAAGATGCCTTCTATATGATCTGACCCTACAGCACACACTATGAGTTTAGTACTCTAATGATTTCACAGTACCATTAAAAACCCTAGAGAGGAAGCAAACTGGCTTTTCTTACTTTGCATAAATGATGCTGTTGACCTAGAATCAATCCATAGCTTGTTTGGGTATTTTTACAAGTGCAACTAGCCCTACCAGAGTACCTGGAGTCAAGATCATAACTGGGAATAAAAAGATGGTTTAATTGGTATATCCAGGTGTGAACAAAACCGATGATCAAGGTATCCTCTAATTGGGGGTGCCTGGGTGGCTCAGTCACTTGAGCATCTGCCTTCAGCTCAGGTCATGATCCCAGGGTCCTGGAATCGAGCCCTGCATTGGGATCCCTGCTAGGCAGAGTGCCTGCTTCTCCCTTCCTTCTGCCTGCTGTTCTGCCTACTTGTGCTCTCCTTCTCTTTGTGTCAAATAAATAAAGAAATAAAATCTTAAAAAAAAAAAAGGTGTTCTCTAATTGAACTAACCATAAAGCTACACAAACTCAAAAGCCATATGATTTATGGAAACTACTTCCTCTATCATTTGGTCACCATTATTTGTCTAACAAAGGTAATACCTTTGAGGACTTGAGTGCTAATACATAAGATTGAGTTGCAGAGCATTTGTGTGGAGGTGATTTTCAGTGGACTTTAAAAATAGATGTGTCAAGAAGGAGGGGTCCATTATGGCAATGTAGGAAGACCCTGAACTCACCTTTTCCACAGACACACCAAACCTACAAGTAGAGTGATTCTTCCTGAAGAATAGAAAACTGACAAAACAACTTCTGTACAGCATAGAGGAACCACACAGGGAATGGCAGGAGGGACAGAGACATAGTAACAACGCGAACAGTCCCAGTACTACAAACATACTAAGAGACTGAGAGCAGATTTGGCCTCCCAGGGGCACGGGGGAAAAAAAAAAGTCATGCTTTAAAAGGGCAACTAGAATATACAGGAAATAATTCTCAGAGTAAAAGGTACTACAAGCACCACTGTTTACCTTGATAGCACAGAAACAAAGTCCAGGCACCCTTGCCAGCCTGCCGCCTCAGGAAGCCAGAGCCCTTAGCCTTTCCCTCAGCTCCCCACTCATGTCCACCTTAGGTCCAGCTGTCCCATTGAGGTGGCCCCCATATGGCACATACTGGGACCCAGGAATAGCACCTACTATAGCCCCGGCCATTTTACTGAAGCTATTGAGGGTGCAAAAACTCCCTGAGACACACCAGACCTGTACTTGCTTCAGCTCCAACTGTCCTGCTAGCCTTCCTTCCATGTGGAGCACCATAAGACCAACCACCCAACCTATGCCCACTTCAGCTCTAGCAATCCCACCAAGGTATTCCCTATATGGAGGACCCTGGCAATTTGTTGTCCTGTGTCTGCTTAAGCTCTAATCATTCCACCAGAGCATTCTCTATGAAGAGCACTCTAGGACTCCCAGCTCATGCTTGCTACATCTCTGGCCAGTCATCCCAAACGGCCAGACATGTGCTGTCAACCCAGAAGACAAGTCTATTAATTTCCTTCAAGAATAGGGGAGGTAGCTGTTCTGCCTATTCCATAAGTCACACAAGGATACAGAGGATACAGAGAAATATGGTCTTAACAGAAGAACAAGACACAATTTCAGAAAAGAACAAAACAAACAGAAAAACCTAAACAAGACAGAGATAAACAACCTGTCTGATAACGAGTTTAAAATAATGGTTATAAACAGACTCAACAGACCTGAGAGAACTTCAGGGAAATTATAAAAAAGAACCAGTGAGAATTGAAGAATATCATCATTAAAATGAAAGAATCAGCAGAGGAAATGAATAGCAGATTAGATGATTCATTCATCTGGAAGACAAGATACCGGAAAACCCCAAGCTGAACAGAAAACAGAAAAAAAGGGGAAAAAATGGAGATAGGTCAAGGGATCTCTGGGACATTATCAAGCATAATAACATCTGAACTTTGGGGTCCCAGAAGGAGAAAAGTGAGAAAGAGGGCAGAAAGTTCCTGAACCTGAAGAAGGAAACAGACATCCATATCCAGAAAGTACAGAGAGCCCCAAACAAGATGAGCCCCAAGAGGTCCACATTTAAGACACACAATAAATAAAAATGACAAACAAAAAAGAAATAGTGGTAGAGAAAATTTTAAAAGGAGCAAAAGAAAAGCATCTCTTTGTGTACAAGGAAAACCTCATAAGACCAATAGCTAATTTTTCAGCAGAAATAGTGCTGGCCAGAAAGGAGTGGCATGATAAAACCTGAGTGCTGAAAGGTAAAAACAACAGCAAAAGACAACGAAGAATGCAGTACCCAGCAAGATCATTATTTACAAGTGAAGGAGAGATAAAGAGCTCCCCAAACAAAAGTTAAAGGAGTTAAGTTAAAGGAGCCTTAAAAGAATGATTAAAGTGTATTTAAGTTGGAAAAGAAAAGGTCATAAGTGGAAGTATAAAAGGGGGTAAAATTGCAAGTAAAAGGTGACATACAGTAAAGATAGTAGTAGATCAGTACAATCACCTACAAAGTTTGTTGAGGCTTAAAAGACAAAAGTAGTAAATTTACATCTAAAATAATAAGGAACTCATGAAACAAAATGATGTAAAATATGACATCATATACATAAAGTGGAGGGGGGGTGAGTAAAAATATAATGCTTTTACAATGTATTCCAAGATAAGTAACCATTAACTAAATATAGACTGCTTCATACCTAGGATGTTATAGAAGAGCCTCATAGTAATGACAAACCAAAAACATCTAATGGATAGAAGAACAATGGGAGAGAGAGAGAGAGAAAGGAATTCAAATATGAAACTAAAAAGAGTCATCCATCACAAGAAAAGAGAGCAAGAGAAGGAAGGAACAGAGAAGACCTAAAACAAAACAAAACAAAACAAAAAACAACCAAACAACATCATGGTAATAAGGAGATATCTATCAATAATTATTTTAAATTTAAATGATATAAACGTTCCAATCAAAAGACCTTGGGTGACTGAAGGGATAAAAAAAACAACAAGAGCTATCTATGTGCTGCCCATAACAGACTCACTTCAGACCTAATGACACACACAAACTTAATGTACAAGGATGGGGAAGGAAATTCAATGCAACTGGGATTTAAAAAAAAAAAAAAAAAAAAGCTGGGATACCATTACTTACATCAGACATAATACTTTAAAACAAAGACTGGACTAAGAGAAAAACATATGGTATTGCATAATGATAAAGGGATCAATTCAAAGAGAAGATGTAACAATTGAAAGATCTAGGCACCCCACACTAGAGAATCTAAATACATGAAAAAATAGTAGCACTCATAAGGGAAAATAACAGTAGGGGACTTTCACATACCATTTATATCAATGGAAAGATCATCCAGACAAAAGGAAACAATGAGTGACTTTGAAGGACACATGAGACCAGGTGGACTTAGCAGATATACACAAATACTCCTTCTGAAAACCTGGAGAAACCACATTCTTTTCAAGTGCACATGGATCATTCTCCAGGGTAGATCTCATTTTACGTCACAAAACAAGCCTTAATAAATGTAAGCATCTTTTCTGACTACAACTGTATGAAGCTAGGGAAAAAAAAAAAATTACAAGAAAAAAAACTAGATAAAACACAAACATGAGGCAAAAGAACATGCTACTGAACAATAAACAGGTCAAAGAGCAAATCAAAGAGTTAACAACAACAAAAAAAACCACCAGGAGACAAATGAAAATGGAAACCCAATGGCCCAAAATTTGGGGGATATAGAAAAACATTTCTAAAAGGGAAGTTTATAAAGAAACAGGCTTACTTCTAGAAACAAGAAAAATCACAACCTAATCTTACACTGAAAGAAACAGAGAAAGAACACACAAAGCCCAAAGTTAGTAGAGCAAAGGACATAATAAAGATCAGAGCAGAAATAAATGAAACAGAGACTAAAAAAAAAAAATCGATAGAAAAGATCAATGAAACCAGGAACTGGTTCTCTGAAAAGATAAAAACTGATAAACCTTTAGCCAGACTCAATAAGAAAGAAGAAGAATCAAATAAAATCAGAAATAAAGTAACAACAACACCATAGAAATACAAAGGATTATAAGAGAGTGTTATGAAAGATTACATGCCAACAAACTGGACAATCTAGAAGAAATGCATAAAATCCTAGAAACACACTGCTTTCGGAACTTGAATAGGAATCAGTAGAAAATCTGAGTAGACCGATTACTACTAATGAAATTGAATCAGTAACGAAACCCACCAACAAACAAAAGTTCAGGACCACATGGCTTCATAGGTAAACTCAACCAAACATGTAGGAGTTAATATCTATTCTTCTAAAACTATTTCATAATGCAGGAGAGGAAGAAAAACTTCCAAATTCATTCTAGGAGGCCAGCATTATTCGGATACCAAAATCTGGCAAACACACTACAAAAAAAGAAAGAAAACTATAGGTCAATATTCGCAATGAATACAAATGCAAAAAGTCTCAACAAAATATTAGTAAACCAAATTGAACAATACATTGAAAAGATCATTCACTATGATCAAATGGGCTTATTCCAAGGATGTAAGGATGGTTAAATATCCCTCTAATCACTCAACATAATATTATTAAAATGAAGGATAAAAATGATCATCTCAACAGATACAGAAAAAGCATTTGATAAAATTCAATTTCGGTTCATGAAAAAAGAAAAAAAAAAATTGGTTTTAGAGGGAACATACCTCTACACAATAAGGACCACATATGACAAACCCATTACCACCATCATAATGGTGAAAACAAAGCTTTTTCCCTAAGATCAGGAGCAAGACAAGGATGTTCAGTCATCACTTTTATTCAACGTAGTGCTCAAAGTCCTAAGCAGAGCAATTAGACCACATTAAATAAATAATAAATTATTAGAATTATTAAATTCTAATAAATAGAAGTGATTCATGTGATACTACACACATACACACACACAAACCTTAAAGACTCCACCAAAAAACTATTAGAATAAGTGAATTCAGTAAAGGTTCAGGATACAAAACGGATACAAATAAATTGTTTTCTCTATACTAATAACAAAATAAAAGAAAAATTAAAAAAGCAATCCTATTTATAACTGCACCATAAATAATAAGATATCTAGGAATAAACTTAACCAAGGAGGTGAAAGACATGCTCTGAAGACTGTAAGACACTCATGAAAGAAACTGAAGAAAACACAAATCAATAGAAAGATATGTCATGCTTGTTAACATTGTTAAGATGTCCATACTACTGAAAGCAATCTACAGATGAGGCAATTCCTGTCAAGATACCAACAGTATTGGGCTCCTGGGTGGCTCAGTGGGTTAAGGCCTCTGCCTTCGGCTCAGGTCATGATCCCAGGGTCCTGAGATCAGGTCCTGGGATTGGGTCCTGGGATCGAGCCCCACATGGGGCTCTCTGCTCATCAGGGAGCCTGCTTCCTCCTCTCTCTCTCTGCTTGCCTCTCTGCCTACTTGTGATCTCTGCCTGTCAAATAAAATAAATCTTTAAAAAAAAATACCAACAGTATTTTTTCACAAAACTAGAATAATCCTAAAATTTAAACAGAACCACAAAGACCCCCCCCTTAACCAAAACAATCTTGAAGAAGAACAAAGTCAGGGATATCAGAATTCCAAATTTCAAGATACACTACAAAGCTATAATAATTAAAACATAAGGTACTGGCACAGAAACAGACACACTGATTGATGAAACAGAATAAGGAGCTCAGAAATAAACCCACACTTTTAAAGTCAATTAATCTACAATAAAGGAGGCAAAAATATACAATGGGGGAAAAGCAGTTTATTTAAAATTTATGTTGGGAAAACTGGATAATGACATGCAAATGAATGAAACCAGACCACTTTCTTATACAATACATAAAGATTAACTCAAAATAAAGACCCAGATGTGAGATCTGAAACCACAAAACTCCTGAAAGAAAACTCAGACTGTAATCTCTCACACATTGGCCTTAGCAACACTTTTCTAGATGTGTCTTGCCAGACAAGGGAAAAAAATAAAAAATAAACTACTGGAACCATACCAAAATAAAAGGCTTTTGCACTGTGAAGGAAACCATCAACAAATTGAAAAGGCAAACTACAGAATAGGAGAAGGTATTTGCAAGTGGTTAATCTGATAAGGGGTTAATATCCAAAATACATAAAGAATTTATACAACTCAACACACACACACACACACACCCAGCTTAGAAAAGGACAGATGACCTGAATAGACATTTTCCAAAAATAACAAAAAAGTAGCAGAGGCACAATGATTTAAAGAGAAAATGAATAAAACATAAAAATAAATAAACACACTTTAAGTAATCTACGAACAAGGCTTTTGACATGTTTCAATTTAAACAATGCCCAGGACTACCTACTTGTTACTTCCCAGGGACTAAGACTTTACTGACATAGCTAGCTAGCCCTTTCATTGAGACACCAAAACAGTGGGGAAGTTACTAAGAACTTTGTGAAACACACCCTAAAAATATTTTATTCATTTAGCAAATAGGTTCTTAGAAATATCCTTTCGTGAGGTAGCCATAGTCTATAAGGAACCGCAGGAATGTAGAAAAATAATACAACCAAAAGACAGAACATGCTCAAATGGCTGTCAGAAAGTGTTACAACCTAAATTTATTTCTGCCTTCTAAAAGGTGTGTAGAAAACAACAGCTTTCAGAATAAAAATAAAAAATCTCCAGATAAAGGGCTGTTAAGGAAAGGTTTGATTGCACTGATGCGATTGCTTGAAAGCATCAATTTGAGAGCCTGTATCTATAATTTACTAAACTGTTCAGTAATGTACTATATGTCATCTGTCATATACATGATATTGTAAATATTTCATGGCTTTAAAATTTTACTGTGATTCTAAGTATAGGTGTTTGTATACAGCTTAATAATGTTCCAAAGGAGAGAAAAACAACAAGTTCCCTTCACTAACTAATTCTATTCCTCATCAAGATTAAGCTCTCATGACACTATGATAGCCTGTGTCTTGGTCCCCTGACTTCCCAGTGCCATAAAAAATGGCATAAAGGGGGCGCCTGGGTGGCTCAGTGGGTTAAGCCTCTGCCTTCGGCTCAGGTCATGATCCCGGGGTCCTGGAATCGAGCCCCGAGTCGGGCTCTCTGCTCGGCAGGGAGCCTGCTTCCCTTCCTCTCCCTCTGCCTGCCTCTCGGCCTACTTGTGATCTCTCTGTCAAATAAATAAATAAATAATTTTTTAAAAATGGCATAAAGTTTGTGGAACAAATTAGCTTTGCATTTTTTTATTATTAAAAAAATACAACTCATTATTTTAAGTAGATTAGTTGTCAAAACACTGGACTCCGTCAAATAAAGAATCATATCCAACAAATCACATTCAACATATCTAAACTAATTCAAGCAAGTGTTCTGTCCTCTTACTCCCTCATAGCCTTCTATGTTCCCAGCTGTGCATAATCCTTCAGAATGTCACCTGGGGTCTCCTGGCCTTAACACAATCCAGGTAAGACTGCAACATGTGGCCTATCAAGAAGAGGGTCGAGGATTACACTGGAAAGGTTAGAGAAGGCCTGAAGATTAATGGCTCTGAAAGCCAAAATAAAGATCTACCTTTTATTCTGGAGTCCAAGGAGAACTTAGCCAGACACACTGTCACATGAAGTCTTTGCCTTATCCCTAGATACCAAAGCTATTGGGAGCACTTTGTTCCGGGGGCGGGGTTCCAGGGAGATAAAACCCAAGCACTTTCAAAGCCCCTTTACAGCATCTCTCAGTTGGTAAGTAACAATTCAAGTGAATAGGAGAGCAGAATTTGCAACGGTGTCAAGGCAAGGAGTCACACACACAGTGTGGCCGCCTGGGAAGAACCATATTCTCTGTAGACAGGAAAATATGTGAGAGACAGGTTTTCTCTATCGGTTGACTCTTCACACCATCCTTGACAAGGGTCAGAAAAGCATGAAGGAGGTTACAGGTTAGACCTTCATAATCAGAGCCTCCTTGGTGTATATCCCATGCCTCCACCAACGGTGCTGAACTTGTGATTCAGTTCCCTTCTTTTTATTCTATTTATTTATTTATTTTTTGACAGACAGAGATCACAAGTAGTCAGAAAGGCAGGCAGAGAGAGAGGAGGAAGCAGGCTCCCCGCCGAGCGGAGAGCCCAGTGCAGGGCTCGATCCCAGGACCCTTGGGATCATGACCTGAGCCGAAGGCAGAGGCCCCAACCCACTGAGCCACCCAGGCATCACCCCCTTCTTTCTATAAGGTTTCATAACATATCGGTGGGATTCAGGGAGATCACCCTTGCAGCTCACCTAGCTGATTTGCTCAGCATTCCGTACATAACACATTTAATTCTTATAAAGAATGTCCAATTGCTGGTTAGCATTTCAGCATTAATAGTTTTTGCTGATTCTTGGAAGTAGCCGCCACAAGTGTCCTTCAAAATTGAAAAGTCTGTAGAGGGAGTGTAGCTATTGGACTAATGATAAATTTGTGTTGGCCAGAAGCTTTCTTTATTCACTCAAATTTATCGCTGACTACTAGTGACAGCATAGTGTGTCATGACTCTTAGGATACCAGGAACCTTGCTCTGGAAATCTGTACTCACTTCCCATACATTTATGAGCTGCACCTGGTATATGGAGGGGGGTTTATGATCTTCCTGTCATCTTTAATGTAATGACTAAAAATCTGTATGGATTGAAATGCCCTGTTACCTGCACTTGAACACAGCCTCCTCAGAGAGAGTTAGAGTCAGCACCTTCTTGGAAATGACTATATTTTGCCTGAAAGATTTTGACCTTTCATTTCAGCTATTCAAGGAACTGAGGGGAATGCTGATACGTGGCCTCCTCTGGGCTGTGTTCATGACAGCCTGTACTGTCCCAAGGATAAAAGCTTGAGTCACTCAGCAGCTTGCCAGGTTGGAGATGGGGGAGAACACATCACGGATATTTCAGTCAGGCAACTGAGGCCCTGATGGTGGAGCCCAGTGAGCTTCCACAGTTAAAACTCAAAACAGGGACGCCTGGGTGGCTCAGTTGGTTAAGCAGCTGCCTTCAGCTCAGGTCATGATCCCAGCGTCCTGGGATCAAGTCCCACATCAGGCTCCTTGCTCATCAGGGAGCCTGCTTCTCCCTCTGCCTCTGCCTGCCATTCTGTCTGCCTGTGCTTGCTCTCTCTCCCTCTCTCTCTGACAAATAAATAAAATCTTAAAAAAAAAAAAAACCTCAAAACAGGGGTGGGGGTCCCGAGTGGCTCAGTCAGCTGAACATATCACTCTTGGTTTCCTCTCAGGTCATGATCTCAGGGTCCTGGGATCTAGCCCTGCACTGGACTCTGCGCTCAGGGAGAAGTCTTATTCTCCTCCCTCCCCCTTCCCTCTGTTCCTCCCCTTCTCATGCTCTCTCTCTCTCTTAATAAAATCTTTAAAAAAATGCTCAAAATAGGGAATTGAAATAGGATGCAGGGTACAGAAAAAATAGACATCCAAAATATGACGGTTCAAGCAAAATTAACATTTCATGTTTACATAACAGAAATGAGCAACAAAATAGGTTAGTGGTGAGAACCTTCTCCACAGTCCCTGAAGGGCCCAAGATGGTAGAAGTGCTACCATTTTCAACACGTGGCTGTCAAAATTCTCTTTGTGGTTGTCTGGATTCCCACCAGCCACAGAATGACAGGCATATGGAGGACCATGTTTCAGAGGCTAGTTTATTTCAGAAGCTAGGTCTAAAAAGTCTTCCACATTCCACTCTCCAGAACTCTGTCAAATGGCCATATCCAATTAAAAAAAAAAAAAAAAGGAAGAAAGAAAAAGGATTTGAAATAGAATTTTGTGCTCAAGCAGATAAAAAGAACTTGTATTATGGTAAGTGCTTCTCATAAAGTAAGCAAACAATAGTCTTTTCCAGGAAGGCTTTTTTCTCCATACTGGGAGACAGAGACTATAGCTGGAGCTTGCATTTAAAATAATTACCACTGTGTAACTTAAAATGAGTCACTTGACCTTCCTGGGCCTCTGTTTTCTCACCTACAAGAGGGTGATGAATACAAGCCTGAGCATTACTATTACTGCAAGTAAATGGGAATCTAGTGCTGTTGGGTGCTTAAGACTCTTAATAAATAGCATCTATTATTAGAGGCCCATGGGCACAGAACCCATGTCAGAGTCTTGTTTCAATCTTGGGAAAAAAATATTTACTCATAATCTGCTCAAAATTTTCTATTACTTTACCCTCTCTGCAAGCTAAACACATATGTCCTAGTTGGAATGAATTCTTAGACAGAATTCGGTTTAAATATCTTTTCTTTCCCCACCCTCAAGGAAAAATTCATCTCCACTGAGGAACTTCTGTGCATGTGCATTCATTTGTACCCTACAATTCAGAAGAAGCGGACCTTTTAGAAATATTAAATCAGAATTTAAAGGTATCGACATCTACATTCAGGGTTGCCCTATTGTATTAACAGAAAAGGATATTGCACACTTTGGTCTGCTTTTAGAGCAATGAACGGGTCTAAAGTTCATGAAAGGTTCTTATTAAACCAAAAAATTTGGGAAATGGCAATATATTTGCTTCCTTTTTCCATTCTTTTAAATCAAAGAAACTTCACAATTAGTGGTTACTAGAAAACGTGATCATTATCACTGTGTAAATCAAGATCCTTCTGAGAAATGGCAAAAATAAGGTATTTATTTTGAGATTTAAGGAATTGGCTCATGGGATTATGGGGCTGGCAAACGAGGGTTCCAAGAGAGCTGATGGTTTAGTTCTAGTCTGAGTATAAAGGCCCAAGAGTCAGGGTGTAGTCTGAAAACGGACAGACTCCAGACCCAGAGGAACTGACATTTTAGTTTGAGTACAAGGGCAGAAAAAAAAAATCTGACATCCCAATTTAAAAGCAGGTGGGCAGGAAGAACTCTCTGGTACAGGAGGGATGCTAAATCTTCTTGTTCTATTTAAAACTTCCACTAATTCACTGAGGTTCTCCCACATGAGGGAGGACAATCAACTTTATTCAGTCTACATATTAAATATTCATCTAAAAAGGAAAAAAAAAAAAGAAAAATTCTCATGGAAACACTCAGGATAAGGTTTGACCAAATAGCTGGGAAATTTGTGGAGCCATCAGGATAACCAATATATATATATATTTTAAGATGTACTTTTTATATGAGTGAGAGATAACAAACGGAGGAGTGGGGGAGGTAGAGGGAGAAACAGATTTCCTGCTGAGCAAGGAGTTAGACAGGAGGCTCGATCCCAGGACCTTGGGATCATGAACTGAGCAGAAAGCAGATGCTTAACCAACTGAGCCACCCAGGCGCCCAACCACCAAAATTACCATCATGATAGTAATAGAATACTATTAAAGCAAACCTTCCAAGAGACACTCTTAGTATCTATCGATTTAGTGGTGAGAAAGTGGTAAGAATGCCCTCTCTTGGGAGTACGTGACATCCCCCCCAACCCCGCCCAGAAATACTCTATGTATATGGCTTAAATGTCAGTATTGTATAAAGGTCCCCTGGTTTGTTTATGGAGCCAGAGCTTAGGAAGGTCAAATGCATGCTACTGTCAGCCCATCTCTTACAGGGAAGGTCGACACCAGGAAAAAGAAAGAAAACTTGTTTAATATTTTTTTTCCTCAAATGTCAATCACACTTATTTTAGTCCATCCTATTTCCTCTACTGGACTAATTGATATGATTTGGCAAAAGACAAACTGTCTAGCCCTGACTGCTATTACTCTGCTTTAAAATGTGATAGGAGACAAATTAAACAAGTTACTATTTCCCATGCACTTATTTCTATGTCTATTTTTTATGAAGCACATATTGATCATTTATTATATGCCAAGCCCTTCTCTAGTGCTGAGGACAAACAGGACAGCCAGGAGAGATGGAATTTCTGTTTTCATACAACTTACATTATAATCAACCAGATGCAATAGTTTTGTTACTCAACAATATTGTGTGAACATACTCATCCCCGTCCTGATTTCTGTATTTCTGTGTGTGTGTGTGTGGTTTACAACCATTCTTTAAGTGTCCAAATCAAATACTACTGATGTCTTAGAATTCTTGGGATGACATAGCAATACACCATAGACTTCTTAAACAACAGAAGCTCATTTCTTAAATTAAAAAAAATATATATATATATAGATAGATACACATATATATGTGTATATATGTATATATGTGTATACACATATATATGTGTGTGTGTGTATGTATGTATGTATGTGTGTATATATATATATATATATATAATTTCTCACACTTCTGGAAGATACAAAATCCAAGATTACAGTGACAGCAAGGTAGATAACATAATCCTGGGGTCTCTTTTCTTGACCATCACCATGTTTTGAGTTCACATAGCCTTTTCTTTGGGAATGCACAGGGAGAGAGAGCAAACGCCAAGCTGTCTTATCTTATAAAGTCAGTAACCCCATCATGAGAGTCCCCCTTAATAACTTTATCTAACCTAAATTACTTTCCAAAGCTCCCCCACCAAATACCATCACACTTGGGATTAGATATTTAACATTTGAATGGAGGTGGGGTATAAACATTTAGAGAGAGTAACAATTTACTTCATCAAGTATTTTCTGATGCCTCTGCAAAGAAATTAGGGACCTAATTTGCAAAACACCTTTGTTTTGCAAATTTGCAAAACTTTGCAAAACACCTTTCTTAATGTTCATAGCTCATCCTTACTAGAGAGACAGTACATTTCTTGCAGATAGGTTTATAACAAATCATTATTTCTGATTACTATACTGAGCCCCCCAGGGCCTCATGCATATTAGTTACTCCACCAATATTTACTAAATAAATGAGTTCAAAAATTATCTCAGTAGGTCCATATTTAGATTAGGAATTCCAGGTCTTCAATCCAGAATTGCAGAAAACATCACCACATAGGTATAAGCATCACACATTATTTCTCAAAATAAGCAGGCTTTCATTATTTCTACTCGAACTGCAATTTTTTTCATTGACTTTCAAGTATCAAAAATACACTGGACTCTTCTCCACTTTTTCCTACTAAGTAAGTATAAAGAATCTTAGACCTAAAAAAAACCTTTAAGCCATCCTTCTCAGTAGTTCCAAAACCTAAACATCTATGACCAGACACCATCCTCCAGAGATTATTTAAATTATTTTGCTAAAACCTAGGCAACGGTTTTTAAAAAACACTTAGCAAGTGATTCTAATATATACCAGGTTTGGGAATCAAGAATTTAGAGCAATTTTCTTGTATTATACATTTGAGAAAACTCATTATCCATTACAGTGAAGAAACTCAAGGCCAGAGATGTCAAGTGATTTGTAGGGTAGGGGATTGTCATCCAAATGATCCCAGTATAGCTGACCAAGTTTCCTGCTTCATATTACATTTGACCAAATCATGCATTCTTTCTTCTGATATTCCTGAGTCACAGCGTATCAGCCAATACGTTCCAAAACCCTACCACCCATACATTCATCACCTCCCAATAGAACCAATGCATGTTCTCCTGAACTTGCTGTAAGGCTTTCATTAAACACGAATATTCTTTGATTTGGTTTGAGGAACAGTATTTGTTCCCATGACAAAACTTAACCCCATCTCACAGCGCAGCCTCAGCCACTGGTCCAGACTCTAAACAAACCGGCCATAATCCCAGTCCCAGAGTTACCACATGGAAAATCTCTACAAGGACAAACTTGTACTGGATTTTTTTCCCCTCAGGGTTGTTGTGAAAATTAAATAATAGAATACACGTAAAATCTTAAGCATAATACTTAGAATGTATTTTTATCATTGTCCAACAGTAACGATCGCTGTACCACTATAAGCTATTTTTACTTTTTCTATGATGATGATCAGTGATGCGTTGCAATTCTGATATTATGTACCTACATTGCTGACAAAATGAGGAAGATGATCACTTCTACTTAAAGTCTTTGATGAACTATACTAGTGACCTTGAATTTAGATTTCACTTAATTTTTACATTTAATGAATGAAGTATGCTCTAATATCTGCAGTGTGCTGATGAAAAACACTGTAGCCTGGAGACATTCAGATGTCCAGTATCACCTAACTCCTGTCATCAATCTGCTTGTTATGAGCATCAAACTATGCATCCTTATCTTTATATGTTTTTTTTTTTCCATACTAGACTCTCATTTTGTTACAGTATTTTGCAAAAATAAGTCAGATTAAATGCACAGGGATCTAATTGTTAATCGGAAGCTAAGGCTATCATTTAGGTCGTGATAGATTGCACCACTGACATTTTCAAAGTCAGTATGACCATCAGCAACAAGCATGATCTACAGCTATATGAATACATATTAACATTTATACTAACCCTATGTAAGTCTACTAGGCTGCCATAACCAAAATTATGGACACTGGATGGCTTAAACAACAGTAACTAATACCTCACAGTTAAGGAGTCTGGAAAGTCCAAGATGAAAGAGCCAACACATTTGATGTGTGCTAAGGATCCTCTTCCTGGTTAGCACTGGGCTGCCTTCTTCTCTTTCCTTAAATAGTTAAGAGACCATCTCTCTTGTGTCTCTTAAGTGCACTAATCTCGTTCCAGAGGGCTCTAACCTTATGCCATAGCTAAGCTCATAAAGGCACCATCTCTAAACACCATCATGTCGGGGATTAAGGCTTCAATGTATGAATTTTTGGGGGTAACGAGACATAAACACTCAGCTCATAGCATAAAACCTGTGTGTAAACCAGATTGGTCTCACGTCTCTTTACCTCCAATCATGGTGACCTTAACTACTTGCAGTGCCTGCTTTCCTCCTCTGGCTATGTGCATATTTCTCAGACTTAGGGCTCAATTCAAGTGCCACTTTGAAGTGGGTCACATACACTTGTTTTTTTCCATTGAATTCCTATTTCAACCGTGGTCTGAACCACACAGTCATGAGGCTTGTTTATGTGTCTTCTGTTCAGTCTGCTTTGGTTTAAAGTCGCTATCACTGAAAATCTCTTAAGTGAGGAGAATGTAACGGAAGAACAAAAGGATGTACCTGGAACCGAAAGATGGGTCACAGAGCTGGGAGGGCCTTGGTAGGAACTTGGATCAGGATCTGGAAGACGTCAGGAATCATGAATGCTCCTTTCTTTTAGCTCATCTCTGCCTAAAGGAACTAGGAAGACCTGGTTTCAGTTGTACTGAATTTTTCAGTGATGATGGAGGAGAGTTTGCCACTAAATCAGGAGGATTGGGCCAGATTTCTTAAATTTGTTAAGTATAGCTCATCTACATAACTGTTTCTTGTGGTCACCACCCCGACATACGTGCACATAAACTGTTTATTTTCATTGCTTCATCGCTTTAAATTCAGTGTGGCAAAGCTACTGATGTAAGGTTGATGGTGGCTCAGTGGGTTAAAGCCTCTGCCTTCAGGTCAGGTCATGATCTCAGGGTCCTGGGATCGAGCCCCATATTGGGCTCTCTGTTCAGCAGGGAGCCTGCCCCCCCCATTCTCTGCCTGCCTCTCTGCCTGCTTGTGATCTATTTTAAAAAAATCCAATTTGAAGTAAATAAACTTACATGCAATCACTTTTGTGGCTGTTGTCTAAAGCTTCTTTGTCTAAAATAAGCTATAAAGAGGTCTCTTTATATAGAGAGACTACTAGCCAAACTGAAGGAGAGACAGGAGAGGGAGAGAGGCATTTATGAGAGAAATACGACACATTTTCTTCCCTTCCATTTCACAAGTTTTTATTGAATTTCTATTATATATGAGAAGGCACAGTGCCTTCAGTGCCCTGAATGCTTTGTGGGATACAGGGAGATAAATGACACAGAGTCCTGTCTAAGAGCTCACAATCTAATACAGAAAAGATACATGAGCCTAAGTAATCCTAATTCATGGCAGGCTGTAAAGTGTGCTTGGATGTAAGGAAGAAGGCCAGACTAACCCTGCAGACAAAGATAGTCTTGCTACTCGGGGAAGGAGAGAGACTTCTCACCGGACACTGCAGAACATAGAATTGAAGATCATCTTGAAATCGAAAGTACTTCTCCCCAATCCCCCCACGCCCCCCCCCCCCAAAGCAAGTCTAGTAAAACCCTCAAGGGCTAAGACTGTATACTCATTACTGTCATGTAAACAGTTTTATTAAGTGCTTATATGAAGTTTTATTATATGCTCATTTGTCATGGCAGACAGAGTTTTAACAATATTCTCAAGGCATTTCACTAGTAACAAATGGGACTATAAAGTAATGAAATGGAGTTTTTAAACCTATATGCCTGAATTTATACATTTATGTTATGACTTTTGTTACATAATCCATAAAACGGGAGTGGGATTCTTGGTATTTAGAGGTTGCATATTCTGTAAAGCCCTTAGATTTAGGTCTGGTTGAATAAACAGGTCTTAGTAAAATATCCCTGCAAATACACTGTCTTTATAGGGCACCACATTCCTGGGCCCTAATGGCAGATACAGTTTAAGAAGTTCCACTAACAGACCAAAGCACATTTATTTTTGTTATTTTCCTTCATGCTCCTGCCTGGTACCCCCGGTATATCCCGTCCTCATCACGGAGACCTCCCCATCAACCATCCTCTACCTTCTTTCAATACTGTTTATACAGTGTACCTCCCTTTCCTAATTTTATCACTTTTTTCAAAATTGTTTTGTTGTTGTTGTTTGTCTGTTTGTTTTGTTTTTTGAGGGTTTTTTTTTTTTACTTGTAGGACTGGCCTTGTCCTCTGGGATGAACGTAATATTTCTCAGCAATTAATTTCAAAATTGCAATCCCAATCTCTAAATGAAACTCAGGATTTGGCATCTATCATTTCCCTATTCCAATATCAAACCCCTTGCATATAATGTTTGACAGTCTCTAGACTAAGAAACATCTGAAGAAAACATGAAGCCCTTTAAATGTGTATTCATAATTGAAACATCATTACTAAGAACTGTATAAGCTGTTAATAGTCTGAGAATGCAAGGGTTGAGTGTGGGGCCCTACAGAGAAACAGGTAATGTCATTTTGGATTTTATTTTTAGTTGTCATAAATAAGACTCCAGCCTATACTGAAAAACTAGAAACAAAAGAGGCAAAATATACTCCAAAACTTCCATCCAAAAGTCAGGTCTCCAGGTTTGTCTTTGTAAATCTATATTAAAAACCTTTTTTTTTAAAAATCATAAAAATTTCTAACATAGGCTATTCACTTCGGGTCTGCAAATACCACCAGCCATTGTACCTGATGTACTTTCTCCTAAGAACTGTAGGCCCAGAGATAGCCCCGCTATTACTGGATAGGAGGTTAGGAGTTGGGGTAGGAGAGTAAGGATCAACCTGTGTGCTGAGCCCTTAGGTATTTTTTTTTTATTTTTTATAAATATTTTTTTATAAATAATGATAATAAATAATAAATAAATAATAATTTTTTATAAATAATTATTTTTCTTGAGTATTAAGTAGTACTTATTTGTTGGAGAAATGGATAATTATGAAATCAGTGACTGTGACAGGCTTCCCATTTTGGAAATGTTCAATGAGTCTAGAGTAGAAAGGGAAAAGTTGGAAGCTTCTCATATTTTTCAGAAATAGGCAAATTACTGAAAATGAATAAGAAACGAGGAAAAGTTGAGTCCCAGTTTGCTGGGAAAATGCCATTGAACCAATGAATGCTGTTTCTCATGGGATCATTGGCAGGGTGTGTACAATGGTGATAAGCAGTTGGATGTTGTTAGCTGTGCCCAGAGTGGAAATGGGGCAAACCAGTAGTACCAAGACAAGATCTGTGATAGTTAACTGTGATAACCCAAACCAACCAGCCCCTACCACTCTACAACCATCTTAAATAAATTCATGATCTAAGCCAAAACAATGTCCTTCATAGTCAAATATGGTTTCAAAACAAATTTTTTTAGCCTCTATTTACAAACAGATTTGCCCCATATAGAAAATCAATGACTTCTACTGTTTCTAACCACAATTATAAAATTACCAGGACACCTGGGTGTCTCAGTCAGTTAAGCATCTGCCTTCAGCTCAGGTCTTGATCCCAGAGTCCTGGGATCAAGTCTTGTACCTGGCTTCTTGCTCTGGGCAGCCTGCTTATCTCTCTGCCAGCCACTACCCCTGCTTGTGCACATGTTCACTCTCTCTCTCTCTGACAAATAAATAAAATCTAAAAAAAAAAAAAAAAAAAAAAATTTACCAGAGCATCCAAAGTAAGAACACGGACTCTGATCAAGAGACTGCACCCTCTAACCAGCCTTAGAAACATGTTAAGAAGTCTGCTCTGATGAGTTAATTATGGCCCAAATTTATCTCCCTGATAAGTTTGCCCTAAATCAATCTGGACCTGACAGTGATAATAGTTTGCTTACAAATTGACCATCCTTCATTATTTTAGCTCTGGCTTAGCTTGCATATGATCAGAGCAAGTTGGCTGGTTTTCCTTTCAAATAGGAGAGGAAAATGAGATAAATTACCAAATGAAACCAGGAATCAAAGTTCATTTAGCATAAACGCCCAATTCAATAGTGGAACCCATGGTAAGTTAGTGTATTTTTGCCTAATTACATTTGATTATTGTGATATTAATGCCATGATCACAGCTGTTGCAATGTCCTATTGAGGAGACATTCCTCCCCTTGAAACATGTGACTTGGAATTAAGACTATCAAAGAGGATTTATTCCGAGCTCACATTTGAGAAAGGGGTAATTGGTTTGGTTCCTTTCCATTAAAGAAGTCAAAGCATTGTGACAGAATGCAGACATTTCCAACTGGAGAGAAGGAATCTTATGGAAAGAACAGTGAGCGTGACCCCATGGTTTATGGTGAAATAGCTAACATGATCTAGAAATTGAAGTTGCATAAATACACAGTATTAAAACTATTGAATGCTGCCATGCTTTTGCACTGTTTTGTTTTCCCCCTAAGGATGTCCTCCTCTCTCCCCACATTTTCCTAGTGAATTTGTCTTTTTCTTTTAAATTTCAGCTCAAGCATTATCTTAGAAGTAATAGACTCTTGATTTCTGCATGTAGAGACTTGGCTGTAAACATCCCCAATAATAATTACAAACTCTAGAGTTCATTTGAACCCTGCATGTAAAATGGTATCATGATAGTGGGAACTATATATCACATTTGATTTTAGTTATCAGTCCACATATCTGAATGTCTTATTAGATGCAAGTTTCTTACGTACAAGAAGTTGTTCAACCTTATATAAGCAATATACAGTACAGTGATAACATAGTATTTAATATTGTATAAACATGTTTCTATCAGACTAAAAGAGGTGCTTGTGTCCTCCATTTCCCAGAAATGTTGTAAGCACCTAATAAAATGATATTTGTGAAAGCACTGTGTCAATTCTAACATGCTATATAAATGTCATAAATTATAATCTCCCAACTGGAAAAATTAAATCTATATCTATATGAAAAATCACATGGCCTCTTATGAAATCTTTATGAAATCTATGTGCAAGAGAGCTCTTGCTTTCTGATTTTGTCTCTACTACTATAAAATATATCAATAAATGTGAACATGGCATCTTGTTTGTTTCTTCACAATAATATAGGAAAACATAAGGCAGCAAGAAAAACCAAGAAGGAACTTGTTTTTAGGGGAGAAAGTCCCTACCACTGAAGCCCTAGAGCCAGGACACCCATGGGTCATTTTGTCTTATTACCATTTCAAGCCTCAGAGGCTTGGGACAGCCTTAATATTTACTATGTTCCACATGAATACACAGGTAAAGAAAGGGACAGTATGTATCGTCAAAAGGAAAAGAGATGAAATCCTCAAAATGCATATAGATGATGAATCCAGTCTAAACACAGCTCTTCCAGGGACTGACCCAAATTTGTCACAATGCCAATCACCAAATATTTACCAAAACAATTTATTTCCAGCTTTACTTCTGTCATTTGTTGTAGATATATCTGGTAGGGTTACATAGAAATAGAAGGAACTATTTCCTTTCGTGAGTATAAGATCTCTGAGGGGAAAGATGACAGGATTATTTAATTGTGTCAGTAAGTTTTATACCCTAGATTAGAACTTGACACGCAGTTGGAAATTGATAAATATTTGTTGAGTAAAAATGAGTGAATACCATTATGAGTGGTACATTTAGTAAGAAACCCAACTCTCTATTTTTAGGGTGGGGGGAGAAGTATTGCAGGAGGCTAGGAAAGGGAATGGGAAGTAAAGGAGATCTGACTCTTATAAAAGAACCAGGCATCATTAATCCAGAGACCAGTTTCTTCCAGTAAAGAGCTGGAACAGATGGGATCAGGGAGACTCCTCTCTCCAGATTCTGCCCAGTAACTGTGGTACTGGGTCTTCATCAGAAGGACCAGAAGTTACAGAAGGTATAATTCTGCTCTGGCTCTGTCATTACTTATGAACATGACTTGAGTTTTCTGAGTTCCACTTTCCTAATCTCAAAACCTATAAGGCAGCAAGAAGCTCACTCAGTGATTATCAAACATTACTCCCTGGTACATCATCTATGGCAAGAAATAACCAAGGTCAATGTCTGTGGGTTTATGACACAGATTTAAGTTAACTATGGCAAAGAATAGAGTTCCTTTGACATAGTAACTTTTAGTTATCTAATTAAGGTAAATTGTTTCTCAAGCATTGTAATAAATCAGGGTTTAATTTAAAATAATTTTTACATACAAAATGTCTAAAAACACACTCATCCTCCTGGAGGCTGAAAGAACAGTGTTTTCTAGCTCACCACTAGGTAGGGAAGCTCTGGGCTACCGTCATCTTTCCAAGTCTCTTCTAGATCCTAAATCTCATGATTTTTCTTAATTTAAATCAGATAACTCCTATTTTTCTTTCAAACCCACTTTTTCTTCCCCTGTCTTGATATTCTAGCCTAAACATTTTTATTTTCAGAGTTAGGTTACTAATACACTGGAATTATTCAAATTACTTTAGTATCCACATGCAAAAAATCATCCTGCATTAGGGACGCCTGGGTGGCTCAGTGGGTTAAAGCCTCTGCCTTCGGCTCAGGTCATGATCCCAGGGTCCTGGGATCGAGCCCCGCATCGGGCTCTCTGCTCTGCAGGGAGCCTGCTTCCCCCCTCTCTCTCTGCCTGCCTCTCTGCCTACTTGTGATCTCTGTCTGTCAAATAAATAAATAAAGTCTTTAAAAAAAAAATCATCCTGCATTAATAAAATCCCTTTCCTTCTGGCCACACTGCCTCCAAATGCCTCACCTTAGGACCAAACATTACTCTAAAATGTTAAATAAAAGATATTTTCTCCACATGTTTTCTTTTTCAAAAAGTATACAATTACTGCATCTCAATATTCATACCAGCTGGTCTATTGTTCTCTACAGTAAGCTGTTAGGAAAAAAAACAACTGTGAATTGAATTGCTATTCCTTTTTTTAATTCTCTTGGTCATGCTAATTATAGTTCATAATATCTATTTATTTTTTTCAGTAAACTTTTTTTCATTGTTTAAGTAACTATGGAAAGCTGAGGATTAAACAGTCTTTTACAATAGATATTATGTTGATATTGTAAAGTTCTAGTATTATGTAGTACCAATAGTGCATTCTAGGATTAGAGTTGCTAGGAATAATTACCATTCTTTATTCCAGCCTCCAAACTTAAGAGTGGCCTGGATTACTTATAGAGGCCAAGGGAAAAGACTCTTATGTTTGAAGCCATTGAGGCAACTCTTGCCCCCATAGAAGTCACAGAGTACTTGAAATCAGAATAATCATATGATTCCTAGGGCACGAACTTATAAGGTAGAGCCTCAGAAAACCAAATTCCCCCAAAAATTGTTAAAAAAAAAAAAAGGTAAAAATCCTAGGTGAAATGGCAAAGATGTGTCTCTTGGGCATTGCATGTGACAACTTAATTTGCAGAAAAGCAAGTGCTAATAACAGAACCCAACCCTCGTCAACATACTGTCTTCAATGAATCTCAAGGGGAACTTATATCTTTGTCCTTTAAACTTGGCTATCTATATATTTTCATCACTGCATGTCAGATTAAAACACAATGAAGCAAGACCCCAGAACAACTTTCACTAGTTAATATAATATTAATTCATATTGATAAATCAGTGGTTGTCCATTGTCTCCAACTGCATATTAGAATATTCCTTGATGGCAAGAAAGAATAAATAAAAATATTTTCTTGCTGTAAGATAAGATGTAAAAACTGGACAATTTCACATATACTTACTCCTCAAACCACTACAACACTTTATTAAAAATGATTACTAGGAAGTGAAAAAATACTTCCAGAATATGGCACTGAGAACATGGAAAACTTATCCTTTAGAAAAGCAATAACAACACTGGAAAAAGTAGGAAAAAACATGCCTTTCTGAAACTGTGAAAATTAACTAAATGCTTTCAACAATCTGAGGAGCCTTTATCCAAGAAAAATGACTGAGTTACATTTTCAACAAAAAGTTACAAGACATATAAAGAAACAGGAAACACAAAATACCATTTATTTTTCATAAGAATAAAAATAAGTTGATAGAAAGTATTCTTAAAGATGTTCATAAATTGGACTTACTAAACAAAATCTTTAAACTATCCAAAGAATTAAATGAAGACATGTCTAAAGAACTAAAGGAAGGCATGAGAATGAGATTTCACTAAGTAGAAAATATTTTAAGACTTTATTTATTTGAGAGAGAGAGAGAGCAAGCATGAGAAGGGTCAGGGGGCAGAGGGAGAGGGAGAAGCAGACTCCCTGCTGAGCAGGAAACTTGACTTGTCCCTCCAACCCAGGACCCTGAGATCATGACCTGAGCTGAAGGCAGATGCTTAATGGACAGAGCCATCCAGGCACACCAACAGAAAATATTAATAAATATATTAATCTGACTTAAAAAGAATCCAATAAATTCCAGAATGTAAAATATAATAACTAAGATTTTAGAAAATAGAGCAAATTTGAGATGGCACATTGACAAATAGAAAGGAAAAAAATGAAGAAAAATAGAAAAGACTTAGAATACTATCAGAGTATGAGAGTCTTAGAAGGAGAAAAGAGACAAAAGGGAATAAAGAATATTTGGATAAATGCTAAAAACCTTCTAACTCTGAAGAAAAACAATCTTCAAAATCAAGAAGATCAATAGACTTCAAGTAGGAAAACTCAAATGAAACCATACCTAGAGATACTGTAATCAAAAGGTCAGAAGAAAAGGACAAAAAGAATCTTGAAAACATTCATTCATACATTCATACATACATTCAATTCATTATGTGCTAGAGATTCTCAATGAGGTTAACAGCTGGCTTGTTAGAAACCATGGAGGTAGAAAAACAGTGGGAGGATATTTTCAAAGAACTGAAAGACAATCACTATAAACTAAGAATTTTATATGCAAGAAAATCTTTTAAAAATGAGCGAGAAATGGAGATATTTCCAGATAAACGCTGAAGCAATTTGTTACCGGCCGACTTCACTCATATCTAAATAAATAAATAAATAAATAAATAAATAAATAAATAAAACCTTTAGAATGAAATAGCACCAGATATCCAATCAAATACACATGGAAAAAATAAAGACCTTTGGTAAAAGTAAGTAAATGTCAGTAAATAAAAGAAACATCACGAATGTATCTGTTTGTCTCAAATACATTCGTTATTTAAAATATAGCTGAATACAGGAAAAGTTATAATACTGTATTGATATAACTTACAAAGATGTAATATGTGGGATAGTAATAAGACAAAGGAGAAAGAGACTAAAGCTGTATTGGAGAGAAAAGTTTTTGTACACAACTGAAACTAAATTGGTAGCATTCCAAATAAACTGTTTTAAGAAGTTAATTGCAATTTCTAAGACAAATGTTAATTTAAAACAAACATGGTAAAGAAGAAACAAAGGAATTAAAATGGTACACTGGAAAATATGTACTTAATATAAACAAGACAATAAAAAGGAAAAGATGCACAGAAAACAAAAAGCAAAATGGCAGAAATAATTCCACCCATACCCAACATAACATTAAATTTGAATGAATTAAATATTACAATCAAAAAGCAGAGATCATTTTTAAAAATTCCAATAATATGCTATATAAAAGAGATCCACTTTAGATTTGGAGAAGAAAAATGCATTGAAGGATGGAAAATAAAAAAATATATATATGTACACGTAAAATGTAAACAGCAACTTCAAGAGACCTGGAGTAGCTAAAATAATGTCATACAGAGTAAACCTTCAGGGGGAAAAAATGTTTCTAGAAACAAGGAATACATTTCATAATGATAAAAAGAGCCCATCTATCAGTAAGACAAAAATATAAGCAGATATATACCTAATTGTGCCTTAAAATAAACAGAGCAAAAATTTACTGACTTGAATTGAGAAATAAAAATTTAGTAATAATGGTTTGAGATATCAATACCTACTTCCCATAATTGAACATAATCCCATAATCAGAACACCAGCAAGGAATTAGGAGACCTGAACAACACTCTTAACCTATAAGACTGAACAAATCTGTAGAAAAATCATCCAATTATAGCAGAATGACTATTTTTCTTAATGACACACAAAGCATTTTCCAGACTAGAGAATATATAATGAATAGAGAATTCATATAATATAGGTTTTCTGACCACAATGAAATTAGAAATCAGTAACACATATTTAGAATAGCCACAAGTATGTGGAAGTTATATATACACCTGAGTATATATAATATATGAGCCCAAATGGGTCAAGGAAGAAAGTAGAAAGAAATTTTAAGAATACTTCAGGACAAATGAAAATGAAGATACAACATACCAAAACTTTTGAGATACTTTGACATCACTGCTTAGTGGCAAACTGATAGCTATAAATGCTAATTTTTAAAAAAGATTGTATTTATTTGACAGAGACACAGAGAGAGAGAGGGAACACAAGCAAGGGGAGTGGGAGAGGGAGAAGCAGGCTTCCCGCCGAGCAGGGAGCCTGATGTGGGGCTGGATTCCAGGGTCCTGGGATCATGACTTCAGCCGAAGGCAGACGCCCAACAACTGAGCCACCTAGGCACCTATAAATGTTAATTTTTTAAAAAGGTAGTATTTGAGAGAGACTTCTACCTTCAACTACTAGGAAGAGAAAATTAATCCTAGAAAAAAATAAAAGGAGAGAAAGAATTCTGACTAGAACAGAAATAAATGAAATGCAGTATTTCCTCACACACATCCTTTTTAGAGACAGAAGCTTTCCAAACAATTCTAGTCTATACCCAGCATAAAGAACAATTGGCTATATCAGACCGATTTCATGAATAAGATCAAGGCTATCCATTCAAAGTCTGCAGACTGAGAAAAGGGTAAAGAGAACCCAGAAGACTACTTTTTTACGACTTTAAGGATCCATTAATGTAAAAATGAGGTTTACCCACTGTTTCAAGGTGAACAAATGTGGACCCTCGTTCCTCTCGGTATGTTTGCATAATTCCACCCTGCGGGGGACCTCATGCCCCCTCTTATTAAGAATAAAATCTCCCATGGACTCCAAATAATGATTCAGAAAGTCAGAGAGTTGGGAACTCAGAACAATTTCTTTGTTCATCTCTCACTTGCTCTCAAGAAGTTATAGTCTCTATATGAAACAATGGAGCATGGGGTTTGGTGCATAAACAATGAATCTTGGAACACTGAAAAAATAAAATTAAATTAAAAAGAAAAAAAGAAACATTAGATGATGAAAGCAGGGCTCTATTCTAGGTGAGCCTGGATAACTTATCTTCTCTTACAGATTGCCCTGTCTGTAAATTCACATTGCCTCACATTCTCTTGAATTAGAATATATTTTTTAATGTCAACTGGTAAGTTTTTTTCTGAAGCAAAAATACATTGCCGGCTTCATGACGGTACACATTGGGACATTAACTTCATGTCCGTGGGCTAGTCTCATCTCCAAGTAGAAGTGTATGTCAGAGCAAAATAAAACACCGAAGGAAAAGAGAAGTTTAGCATTAAAATAACTCCCAGAGATGTGCCTACATATTTCAGGAAGGAAGGACTGTTGCAGAGACCCATACCATGGGTAACAAAGATATTTTTGACTTTTGAAAGAAGGTTCAGCTTTATTTTATTTCACCATTAATTTAACCAGCATCTGAACCAACACGGACAAGCAGCTCAGCACAGGTAAAGGACACTCTGCACTTGTTCTCAGGGCAAGAGGGTGATAAGAAACTTTACAAATCCCATCACTACTTACTTGTCCCTTTCTCTTCTGACTGTGCTTTGACCTATTTACCAAAGAAGGTCAAAAGGGGCAATAGGGGTCCCAGATGAGAGATATTTACATCCTATAAAAACCCACAGAACCAAACACATAGTACATGCTTAACACCTAAGATACTAGAACTATAAACTATTTCAGGGTGAAGTCGTAGCAGAAATTATTTAAATCAACTGATTTTACTGATGAAGAACATGTAAAACAAAACAGATGAAGGCAGTGACACAGAAACTCCAAGCATTGCTCATTTGACTGAATAGTTTGTGGAAAACAATGGACTTCCGTCCCTACTCTGTTAACACAAATTGAGGATACTGACCCTGAGGAATGTCTTATACCTAAACATTTGACAACCCAAACCAAATTCTCTAATTACAGCTGAAAGATAAAATGGGATTCATTAGATTACCTTTGTCAGCCCCATATTTTAATCTCAACAGTGACTACCTATGGTTCTATGTTTAGGCCTAAAGAACATGGACGCCCAAGCAGAGAATTATGGGAGATGCATAATCCTCAAGAACCAAGATTAATGTTTGAGAAAGGAGGTTCTAGCAACTTATTTCAGGCATAGTATAGTGGTCAAAGATCTGGAAACTTGCCACTTAGAAGAATAAATAAATTCCTTTTTTTTCCCTAAGGATTTTATTTTTTATTTATTTGACAGAGGGGGGGGGGAGAGTGCATGCTAGAGAGCAAGAACACAAGCACAGGGAGCTGCAGGTTGAGGGAGAGAGAGAAGCAGACTCCCTGCTGAGCAAGCTCCATCCCCAGGACCCTGGGATCATGACCTGAGCTGAAGGCAAACAACCCACTGAGCCACCCAGGTACCCTGAGAATAAAATTCCTACAAGAATTAGCAGCCAGGGAACTGGGAGCTGCATATGATTCGGGTCTTTACAAATTGGTGCTCCAATGTTAGATTAAGAAGTGAAATTTTATGGGGCTCCTAGGTGGCTCAGTGGGTTAAGCCTCTGCATTTGGCTCAGGTCATGATCTCAGGGTCCTGGGATGGAGCCTCACATCAGGCTCTCTGCTCAGCGGGGAGCCTGCTTCCCCCTCTCTGCCTGCCTTCTGCTCTGCCTACTTGTGATCTCTCTATCAAACAAATAAATAAGATCTTTGAAAAAAAAAGAAGTGAAATTTTATGATCCCAAATGAAACATATACAAAGATGTTGATGTAACAGAATATCCCTCCATATATGTGGAATGTATTTTTTGCCATAAATATAAGAAAATAGCTATCAAATAATAGTTCTTATCAATATGTACTATAGTTTGGACTATCCCTCTGTTCCCTCCCTCCCCAATCTAATGACTATTTCTTGTGTAGTACTGGTAAGTCTAAAAACATTAGGCAGATAGGGCACACCACTGCCTCTTTTCAGGTTTCTGATTTTTGAAGCAGATAAAGAAAATGGAGAGGCTTATTCAACTTGGTCTTGGTCAACAAGAACTTTACTTGGTAAAGAAACAAATACTGAACTTGCAGGAATGACTGATTTCAAACTCAAAGTAGCAAAACTTTATTGTGTTGAATGCCGACTGTATCTTTGTCGTGACTTACATGTGCCACTGTGCACGCTCCTCGTGAAAATCTAGCCAGGGGGGATTCTTACCTCATTGTTTGACACTGAAACTGAAGTTTATGATGATAAAGTCACGTTAGCAGAGTCATTCAACTACATTTGTGCCTAAACATGATCACTGCTTTTCTGATTTCAAGCCCGTGCTCTTCTATTACATGGCGGATGCCAAGATTCACTGACTTTGCCACCCAGGTCAACTAATGACATATTTCCAAGTAAGGTTTTGATTAAAAGGAATAGAAGGCTTACCTCCTTCCTCCTTTTGTTTCCATCTAATACCTGATTAATATTATCATCAAAAGGGATGCTTCATTCATAGTGTATAATCTCATCATTTCTAAATTTCAGATAGTATTTTAGGACTACCTTAATTGTTAACATATCTTTACCACTTCAGTGTGGCTTAATATAGTTCCTAATGTTTTATCTAGGAAGTCATGAGTTTGATGCTCTATTAATGCTTTGTTTTTTTTTCTAGTTATTCCAAAATTCTCATTCATATAAAAAAAAATATCTGTATCAATCAAAATCCATCAGCAATTCACTCTCAACACTGGGAAACTAGCAGTCTCTTCCTTATTTTACGTCATGTTTTAAAGATCTAACATTATGTTCCCAATGCAAAGATTTTCTAATATAGTGTTGATTATTTTTGTGAATTCCTTCAAGCTCTGCCACTCATCCTTGCTTTGACCTTGACTCTGCCTGGTCAGGCCAATTTCCAACTCACTGGATTCATATTCAGACTTTTTCCTCTCTATAGAGCAGTTTGCCTGATTGACTGATTGATTGATTGATTTATAGCTCCTCTTGACTATGGGCTATATCCATTTCATTTCTTTCCTGGACTTCGCTCATTGTGGTGATAAAAATGAGAATCAGTGGGGCTCCTGGGTGGCTCAGTCGTTAAGCATCTGCTTTTAGCTCAGGTCATGGTCCCAGTGTCCTGAGATCTAGCCCGGCATGGGGCTCCCTGCTCAGCAGGAGGCCTACTTCTCCTTCTCCCACTCCCGAGGTTTGTGTTCCCTCTCTTGTTGTCTCTCTGTAAAATAAGTAAATAAAATCTTAAAAAAAAAAAAAGAATCTGACACATAACTCACAGAATACCACCAACTATAAAACTCAGCAAGGCACTCATACCTGGCATGGTTAGGGCTTAGGAATCAGGAAGGTGTAAAAGTCAGTTTCAGAAAGATACTTAAGTCACCTTAAGAATCAGAAATATGTGAAAAAAATGACAGCATCAGTACATCCTTGATGGCATTGATATGAGAAATAACGGAAGAAATGTGCTAATGTTCATATTATAGTACTACTCAAAAAATAAAGTTATGTACTGTTAAGAAGATGTATTACTCTATCATTACTTTTACAAGGAGAGCAGAGTCCTAAAATCAATCCTAAACATTATTCATCGTAGCTCCCTCTGGACTATATAAAGGTGGGTCTTGCTAGCTGCTCTGTCTTGCCCCATGATTTCATCTTGGATCTTTGTCTCTCAGTTGTGGCTGGAGACTGTTGTGTGTATTAATAGAAAAGCAGCCCTTAGAAACCCATGAGACCTAAATAAATATCTTAAACAATGGAAAAATGAAAGCATTTTTAAAAATTTTTTTCATCTAAACTGAACTTTGTTACGGGGACCTGCAATTTAAGAAGTGTGCCCAATAAGACATATAACAATGTATAGCTTAAGAGATATCCAGCAAACCAGAGACATTAGATCCTATGGACAACGGCTTTGGAGGTAACCAAGAATATTTGGTCAGAGTAGCACATGGAATGAATGCAGAGAACCTCAACCTTGAAGGCTTCTGAAACAAGGCTTATTAAGATCTTTCCAGAAGCACTTATGTTCTACTGTGCTATTCATGTAACTCCCCACATCTATCCCCTAATTTGTATCTGTCACTACTTATTTCTTATCGACATTCTTTTGAGGTCTTTGAGGATTCTCTGGCCTTCAGATCATCTTGTTTTTCCCTTCCTTTTTCACCTAGTAAATAACAAGTTTTTTCTATTCTCATATTCTTTTTTTTTTAAGATTTTATTTATTTATTTGATAGAGAGAGATCACAAGTAGATGGAGAGGCAGGCAGAGAGAGAGAGATAGGGAAGCAGGATCTCCGCTGAGCAGAGAACCCGATGTGGGACTCGATCCCAGGACCCTGAGATCATGACCTGAGCCGAAGGCAGCAGCTTAACCCACTGAGCCACCCAGGCGCCCTTCTATTCTCATATTCTTTCTCAAGCACATGCATATGCTTGGGTGCCCTAATCTGAGAAAGTCGCAGATAAAACTACTAAAAACTAGAGTCAAAGGGCCTTGCATAGTGAGTAAGCAGAATGAATAAGAGCCTTGATTGAGCAAATGAAGGGTTAAATTCTTTCAATCCCAGAGCATAAAGTCCAAGAGAACTTACAGGAGGATTTCCCTATGAATAAAACATTGCTTGAAAGTAGACAGAAGGGTGTGTTGTCTGTTTGTGGTCATTTGGCCTGGCATAGATAGAGACAGACAAGGTGTAGATTGGTACTAAGGGAGTGTTTTTTTGCCAAAGAAAATTCATCAGCTAGATTTTACTAGAGGCTGAAGCCCTATAAAAAGCTTGAGAAGAGCAAGGTAGCAGATTGAAGTGTACAGTGCTTTGAAATCAACAAATCTAGTTTTGAGTTAGTCTACCACTTAACCAGCTTTATGAAAAGGAGTAAACTTTTATTGCTTTTATGAGCTATGGTTTCCTTGTTAGTAAAATGTAGTTACTATTAATACCTAAATTGAAGATATTAAAGGAGATACAGATGAAAGTACTTCAAGTATTAAGTGGTTTGTAAAAGAACAGATATTGAAGTGTTAGAGTGTTAGAGGTTACCTTTCTGATGATGTTAGTGAAGGAAGCCTTAACACCTGTCCTTGGCCTTACAGTCCTACCCCAATGTAGCAATACTTATATTTCATACTTTCTTAGGTTAGGCAAATGTTTTGTAATACTTTACAAGGCTGAAATATAAATAAAAACACAAGCAAAGAAAACTTAGAAGAATTTCCTTGAATTTGTAACAGGGCAAAACAGTTTATATGGAGAGGGAAGCTTTGATTTTTGATAAACCAAATGATGCTCACTTTAGGGTATGATGGATAAACAGTAATTTTATCATGAAACATTGTCAAAACCTGTCCCATTTCAGACAATTTTTCTTTTGTTCACAGAATCAGGGGTAGACTAAGAAGACAGACCACGTATTTTCCCAAAAGTCAGAATCCTGATATTTACCCATGGAACAAAACTGCTGTTTTTCTTTTCAGGGGTCACCTAGAATCCCTTGTTCCTCTTTTGTCCTAGTTTCTGATAAATTTTGCCACTGAATAGCAGTGAAGTTTGCTGACTACAGATAGAGCTGATTTCAACTGGAGTTAAGTTTCAGCACAGAGAGAAATTGAGAAGGACAAAAAAAAAGTTTTTGCTTTTAAAAAAGGATTATTCTCTTCATTGTTGTTTAGCTGAAGTAAGGGACTTCCTAACAGCGCATCAGGGAGGAGTATGTCCAGTTGGATTTCTAAATTTCAGGTGATTGTCCTCTTATAATTATTCTTGAGAATTCATTCAACCCTAGAAAGAGCTAAATGTTAGGAAGTCTTCCTTATTGCAATATTTCTGTTGCATTTACTTGTTAAGATTTCTTCTTAATTGCACTAAAGAAATCACTTAAAAATTTTAAAGTGAGAAAAAGAAATTAAGAGGTTGTCATTGGGAGGAAAGCTTAGGTGTAAGTAATGGCAGAATATCCTTTAAAAAAAAAACCACACACACACACACACATACACACAAAAGGAATATAGGAGGAAAAAATAACAATGACTATGATTAAGAACTAAGGTGAGGAGACAGCAGTGGTCCAGATCAATAACAAATTTCCTCCCTTTACTGGGTTCTCCCTGAGTTTCAATGTGCCTGGAGATTTTGATTTTTGTGATTTCTAAAGATTTGATCTATTCTCAGGCAGTTGACTTCAAATGTATATTTAATCCATTAGTAATATTTACTGTTATCCCTTTTATTTATATAACAAGGTTTTGAATATAAGCCAACTGGGGGACAACTGGGGCAAGTGAACCAGAGAAGTGGCTTGACCTTGCTCCACACTATAAGGCAACTGTTGCTTTCCAGGAGACCCCCACACTCCCTTTCTGCCTCCCTCTATGACTGTCAGTTGTTGAAACCTGGATCCTCAGAAAGATGGATTTCTGAAACTAACAAGGGGGTAGACAGGCAGCCACAAGGGTACACTACAGTTTCCAGAGCAAAAAGGGAACCAGATTTTTCCCCATCCAATAGGTCAACAGCAGAGATTCTAATTGAATGCTATATGTTTAAAAACATTAGATGCATTGTGGGGGGGGGGGTTCTTTGAGAGATGGATTACAAAAGAAGAGTGACATTGTAAGTATTACTTGTTTCATGTCATAGGATCTTCATAGCACTATCTCTGTAATAGAATTAGGCACATTTTCACAAGTAATTGTATCATTCCAATTAAGCTATAAACTCTGAGACTAGAAAATTTTCTCTTGGGTTCTATTAAATCTCGGGTACCTAGGCCAGTACTTGCTACATAGTAGCTATATTATTGAAGTGTTTGGTACATAGTGACAATGCTATACACTCTTGTTGGATAAATGACTGTGTATATTGTTGAAAATAGGTCATTGTAACATTTTGCCAGGCATTAGAAATGACCAAATGGAAATGGCTTAGATTCAGAGGTCTGTAGATAGCTCTTATAAGTGATTAGAATTATTACCACATACCTGCTCTAAGAGAAAGTTTAAACATATATGCAGAATACACAAATCAATAGAAAGATATTCTGTGCTCATGGACTGGAAGATACATTGTTAGAATTTTCATACTACTCAAAGGGGGAGGGGGAAACAGACTCAAAGAAACCCCTGTCAAAATTCCAAAGTCATTTTTCCCAGAAATAGAATGGATCCTTAAATTTTTATGGAACCATAAAAGACCCTGAATAGCCAAAGCAATCTTGAGAAAGAACAAAGTTGAAAAAACATACTCCCTGATTTCAAACTGTATTACAAAGCTATAGTAATTAAAATACTGTGGCATTGGCATGTAAGAATATACATAGATGGGGTGCCTGGGTGCCTCAGTGGGTTAAGCCTCTGCCTTTGGCTCGGGTCATGGTCTTAGGGTCCTGGGATCGAGCCTCACATCGGGCTCTCTGCTCAGCGGGGAGCTTGCTTCCTCCTCTTTCCCTGCCTGCCTCTCTACTTGTAATCTCTATCAAATAACTAAATAAAATCTTAAAAAAAAAAAAGAATATACATAGATCAATAGGACAGGATAGAAAGCCCAGAAATAAAACTACATGTATATAGTCAGTTAACTTACGACAAAGGAGCCAAGACTATACAATGGGGGCAGGGCCTTTTCTTCAATAAATGGTACTGGGAAAGCTGGACAGCCACACAGAAAGAATGAAAATAGACCATCACTATCTTTTACCATATATACAAATTAACATAACATTGATTAAAGACTCGAACATAAGACCAGAAACCATAAAAAAGTTCCTAGAAGAAATTAAACAGTATGTTTCTTGGCATTGGTCTTGGTGATGATTTTTTGAATCTGACAACAAGAGAAAAAGCAACAAAACCAAAACCAAGCAGGACTACATCAAACTAAAAAGCTTCTTCAGGGCAAAAGAAAGCATCAACAAAAGGAAAAAGCAACCTACTGAGTGGGAGAAAACATTTGCAAATATGTATCTGATAAGGGGCTAATATAAAAAATATATAGTTCAATAACAAATAATCTAAAATATAGCCAGAATAGGTGAGTAAACACTTTTCCAAAGATAGACAGTGGTCACCAGTGGTTCAAGAGCAAAAAAAGACATACAGATGGCAAACAGGTACATAAAAAGATGTTCTTTATCATTAATCATCAGGAAAATGCAAATCAAAACCACAATGAAATACCACCTTACACCTGTTAGAATGGCTATAATCAAAAAGAAATAGGAAATTTTAATGAGATGTGAAAAAAAGAGAACCTTTGTGTGCTGTCTGTGAGAATGTAAATTAGTGCAACCACTTGGGAAAACAGTATGTAGGTACCTTAAAAAATTAAAAACAGAGCCTGGGTGACTTGATCAATTAGTGACCTGCTCTTCATGTCTGCTCAGGTCATAATCTTAGGGTCCTGGGATCTGCCCCGTGTTAGGCTCCACACTCAGTGGTGAGGCTGTTTGAGTACCCTCTCTTTCCTTCTCCCTTTGCTCTCCTGACTTGTGTTCTCTGAAACAAATAAATCTTTAAAAAAAAAAAATTAAGAACAGAACTCTCATATGACCTAACGATTTCATTTATAGTTATTTTGCCAAAGAAAACAATAGTATTAATTCAAAAAGATATAGGAACCCTATGTTTACTTCAGAATTATTTACAATAGCCAAGATATGGAAACAACCTCAATGTCCATCTATGGATAAGTTGATTAAAATTGTGGTCTACATACGTGATGGAAAATTATTCAGCTGTAAAAAATAAATTCTTGCCATTTGTGATTACATGAGTGGAACTTGGAACTTGAGGACATTATGCTAAATGAAAGAAGTCAGAGAAAGACCAATGTCATATGATATCTCTAATGTGTGAAAATCTAAATATTCATGTATATAAACAAAACATATATATAAGTAAAATAAGATTTACATATGCTACATAAATTTTGTACATTTAAATGTAACAAGTTTATAGAAACATAGTACAGATTCAGGGGTGTGAATGACAGAGGTATGGCAAAGGAAGAGTTGGAGAAATGGATTTCTTTTTTCTGTTGAATTAAAAAAGAAATTCAAATACTTAAAAAAACTGCCAAGGGAAAGCTGTTTCTTAGACAGCTTATTACATTTCTTTATCCATCAGCATGTTTTAAGATTCTTACAAGTACCTTCAATAGATCCTGTATTTTGTAATCATACCTGTTTAGAAACATCTCTAAATACATCCCCAAGTAATAATCTAGTAATAACTGTTTTCCAGGCCACTCTTCCCATTTTTCCCTTGGGCTTCTCCTGGCTTGTGCATGTGTGTGTGTACACAGAAATACACATCCATATATAATGAATATACACATTATTTCAAATTATAAACTAAGCAGTGATGTACATCTTTGCTTACATGTCTTTCCCTGAAGCTAGTACACTGTCAAATACTGCTCAGTTCAGTACTTAAATTTAACAACTTTAGCAAATTAGGGAGGTCCTCAGATCACATTTTTTCCTTACAGAGCAGATTTTTGTGATATTTAAATTCAAGCTTACTTTTAGATTTCAAGACTGAAGCGATCTCCTGGTATCATGTAGGAATTATTCGTCAGAATAATGCAGAAACTGCATTTTTCAAAGTTATGAATAAGTGAAACTAGTGAATAGAGCCCAGTGGCTTCAGGTGTCACTGTAATGAATGAATGATGTGACTCCATTTGAGTGAAGGCAGATTGTTTTCTCCCTATTGGTGCCTCAGGAGCAAATGCTGGGAGAAACAAAAGTAAATGTATTGTAATGATGTCCTTAGAGGAAAATACAGGAGCTTGGGAAACATAAGCAGGATTGCAACTATCCTCACTGTGCTAAGGTTAAGTTGATGAAGTTTCTCATACAGAGTAGGGTAGGAAGTTAAAAACACAGGGAAGCAGAATCAGAAATAGCAACTTATGTTCACATCTTTTCTAAATATTCCAAGTTGAACATAAATTTCAGTAGAATATAACATGGCTCAAATTGAACTGCCAATTTCAAGACCCAATAGTCCCTAGAGGAAGTGATGTGAAAGGGGGAGAGCATCAGGCTGGGTCCAGGTAGGTTGGATGAACGAACCATGTCTCACCTCTGCAGGAGTCCCTCCTTCACCTCTTCCTCCACAAATGCCCATGGTCTCTTCTCTCTTGAAGCATAAATGCTCTGTCAGTTTCATTCACAAGGCCTTGAGGTTTTACAGCTTTGCATAACTTCAATAGTGGGTGAAATAGTTTCACTGGGAACTAATGAATCTGAAATTTTGTGTTTCTAAGTTTGTATTTATAATGCTGCAATGTTGTTTAAAATAGGGGTACCCAAATTGCACCAGCTTCGGGCTCACTAAAACTGGGTTCCCTCTGCCCGATAATCACATATAAGATTTTCTCATCACAACAGCAGGGAACACAAAAATGCACCAGTGGAAGTGTCTTCCTGACTTTCTTCCCTACTTCCAAGCTCCCCACTCTCTTTGAATGCTCTTGGAAAGGATACAAGGAGAACATTGAATGGCAGAACCCTCATCTTCTTAGCGTGGCTTTGCCTATTTGGATGGGAGAATTAAAGGCAGAAGAGAGAATATAAAAGGATTAATACCTTTGTGGTTCCTGAAGTCATGATAGAACTGCAGAACCTTATTCTTTGGGGGAAAGAGGTTAAAAAAAAAGGAGAAATTTTCAAAGCCAGCAGAAGAGTAAACAGAGGATTTACCAACCAAGGTTACTGGGATGTTGTAAATGGGCAGTAGAGCAAAATATACTAAATTACTGGCCTTGGCCCTGAGTTGTCAGCAAAAACTAAAAGAGCAGTTGGTTTTCTTGTTTGATTGGTTGTTTGATTTGTTTAAAATAAACCATTTATAAAAGGAGCTAACAAAATGTGCGAGACCACTAAGAGCACCAAGATAGTAAACTGAAGGTAAAAACCATCAATTTTAAGTGGAGAGATGAAAGCAAATAGCTTCCTGACTGCCCAGTGAGATGCTGTGATCATTAATATTGGCAGAATATTTTCAAAATTCTTCAACTTGTCAAAAATTGTGGTTGTGAAATTAAAAGAGGTGCTGATTGCAGGCCAGTTTTGAGTCCAGAAATTATGAATCTGTCACCCAGCTTCCATTTACCCCTTTCCTACATTCACCCTTAATCACCTTAGTCTGAGATGCTCACTTATCAAACACCAAATTAACAAATAGTAATTTATACAATAGCAAACATTTGGCTGAAGAAAGCAACCTGTATCCCCTCTCTTTCCACAACATGCTTGCATTTATTTTCTCCATTTTTAAAAAAGATTTTATTTATTTTTGACAGAGCCACAGCAAGAGAGAGAACACAAGCAGGGGGGAGCAGGAGAGGGAGAACAGACTTCCCACGGAGCAGGGAGCCCAATGCAGGGCTTGATCACAGGACCCTGGGATCATGACCTGAACCAAAGGCAGATGCTTAATGACTGAGCCACCCAGACATCCCTATTTTCTCCATGGTTTTGCAAGTTTCTTTCAAAATCATTTAGAATCTTTTTTGAACTCGTGTTTCCCATGAATTTGTAAGATCCGTTACAAAAAAAAAAAGCATTTTATTTCTTACCAAAAGATTCATTCAATTTGCCAAATACCTACTGAACATGAATTATCTTGTGATCCATTTAGTATTGAAGTGATAAGTTTCTCTTGTAATGTTCAACTCTTTGATATATTTATGCTTTATCTTCCTAGAAAGGGGTGTCTTCCCAAAATAACTATTCAAGTCCTGTGACATGTACTACAGAGATGCTGAGAAGGTCTCAGTCAGGGTCCTCAAAGTGACTCTCAGTAAAGCATCCATGAAACACAGAGATGTTAATAGCAAATCACAACCTGTGTTACACCCCCTTACTCTCAGAGGCAAATCTGAGGCTGCAAATAAAGAAGAGTTGTATTTTTCTCATCTTTATTTCTCCAGCATCAAAACAACACTCTTGTGCCTGACACAGAATCAGTAAAGTGTTTTGTCTTTTTAAGTTCATTTTTACTTTTTTGGAAGAAAAATAATAGCACCAACTCAGTATCTACAGAATGTGCTGGGGCACCTAAACGTGTACAGGTCATAAACCATGGCCTAATGGAGGTAAGGATCACCCAAACAGGAATAAAAAACACCAACAGATAAGAATCTTATTATTGTTGGCTAACTTTTTGGCTTTTTGCTGCTTAGATCTTTATTTTTTTTTTTTTTTTGAAATAAAAATATTTTATTTATAAAATTTGTGCAAGATGGCTATCAGTCTTTATATCTTTTTATAAAAGATGAATTCCAAAGTAAGTTAATAATTTTTTTTTATTAATTTTTTATTTTTTTCAGCATAACAGTATTCATTATTTTTGCACCACACCCAGTGCTCCATGCAATCCGTGCCCTCTACAATACCCACCACCTGGTGCCCCCAACCTCCCACCCCCCACCCCTTCAAAATTCTCAGATCGTTTTTCAGAGTCCATAGTCTCTCATGGTTCACCTCCCCTTCCAATTTCCCTCAACTCCCTTCTCCTCTCCATCTCCCCTTGTCCTCCATGCTATTTGTTATGCTCCACAAATAAGTGAAACCATATGATAATTGACTCTCTCTGCTTGACTTATTTCACTCAGCATAATCTCTTCCAGTCCCGTCCATGTTGCTACAAAACTTGGGGATTCATCCTTTCTTTCTTTTTTTTTTTTTTTTTTTTTTTTTACAGCTTTATAAACATATATTTTTATCCCCAGGGGTACAGGTCTGCGAATCGCCAGATTTACACACTTCACAACACTCACCATAGCACATACCCTCCCCGATATCCATAACCCCACCCCCTCTCCCAACCCCCTCCCCCCATCAACCCTCAGTTTGTTTTGTGAGATTAAGAGTCACTTATGGTTTGTCTCCCTCCCAATCCCATCTTGTTTCATTTACTCTTCTCCTACCCCCTCAACCCCCCATGCTGCATCTCTTCTCCCTCATATCAGGGAGATCATATGATAGTTGTCTTTCTCCGATTGACTTATTTCGCTAAGCATGATACCCTCTAGTTCCATCCACGTCGTCGCAAATGGCAAGATTTCATTTCTTTTGATGGCTGCATAGTATTCCATTGTGTATATATACCACATCTTCTTTATCCATTCGTCTGTAGATGGACATCTAGGTTCTTTCCATAGTTTGGCTATTGTAGACATTGCTGCTATAAACATTCGGGTGCATGTGCCCCTTCGGATCACTAAGTTTGTATCTTTAGGGTAAATACCCAGCAGTGCAATTGCAGGGTCATAGGGTAGTTCTATTTTCAACATTTTGAGGAACCTCCATGCTGTTTTCCAGAGTGGTTGCACCAGCTTGCATTCCCACCAACAGTGTAGGAGGGTTCCCCTTTCTCCGCATCCTCGCCAGCATCTGTCATTTCCTGACTTGTTAATTTTAGCCATTCTGACTGGTGTGAGGTGATATCTCATGGTGGTTTTGATTTGTATTTCCCTGATGCCGAGTGATATGGAGCACTTTTTCATGTGTCTGTTGGCCATCTGGATGTCTTCTTTGCAGAAATGTCTGTTCATGTCCTCTGCCCATTTCTTGATTGGATTATTGGTTCTTTGGGTGTTGAGTTTGCTAAGTTCTTTATAGATTTTGGACACTAGCCCTTTATCTGATATGTCATTTGCAAATATCTTCTCCCATTCTGTCAGTTGTCTTTTGGTTTTTTTAACTGTTTCCTTTGCTGTGCAAAAGCTTTTGATCTTGATAAAATCCCAAAAGTTCATTTTTGCCCTTGCTTCCGTTGCCTTTGGTGATGTTCCTAGGAAGATGTTGCTGCGGCTGACGTCGAAGAGGTTGCTGCCTGTGTTCTCCTCGAGGATTTTGATGGATTCCTTTCTCACATTGAGATCCTTCATCCATTTTGAGTCTATTTTCGTGTGTGGTGTAAGGAAATGATCCAATTTCATTTTTCTGCATGTGGCTGTCCAATTTTCCCAACACCATTTATTGAAGAGGCTGTCTTTGTTCCATTGGACATTCTTTCCTGCTTTGTCGAAGATGAGTTGACCATAGAGTTGAGGGTCCATTTCTGGGCTCTCTATTCTGTTCCATTGATCTATGTGTCTGTTTTTGTGCCAGTACCATGCTGTCTTGATGATGACAGCTTTGTAATAGAGCTTGAAGTCCGGAATTGTGATGCCACCAACTTTGGCTTTCTTTTTCAATATTCCTTTGGCTATTCGAGGTCTTTTCTGGTTCCATATAAATTTTAGGATTCTTTGTTCCATTTCTTTGAAAAAAATGGATGGTACTTTGATAGGAATTGCATTAAATGTGTAGATTGCTTTAGGTAGCATAGACATTTTCACAATATTTATTCTTCCAATCCAGGAGCATGGAACATTTTTCCATTTCTTTGTGTCTTCCTCAATTTCTTTCATGAGTACTTTATAGTTTTCTGAGTATAGATTCTTAGTCTCTTTGGTTAGGTTTATTCCTAGGTATCTTATAGTTTTGGGTGCAATTGTAAATGGGATGGACTCCTTAATTTCTCTTTCTTCTGTCTTGTTGTTGGTGTAGAGAAATGCAACTGATTTCTGTGCATTGATTTTATATCCTGACACTTTACTGAATTCCTGTACAAGTTCTAGCAGTTTTGGAGTGGAGTCTTTTGGGTTTTCCACATAGAGTATCATATCATCTGCGAAGAGTGATAGTTTGACTTCTTCTTTGCCGATTTGGATGCCTTTAATTTCCTTTTGTTGTCTGATTGCTGAGGCTAGGACTTCTAGTACTATGTTGAATAGCAGTGGTGATAACGGACATCCCTGCCGTGTTCCTGACCTTAGCGGAAAAGCTTTCAGTTTTTCTCCATTGAGAATGATATTTGCGGTGGGTTTTTCATAGATGGCTTTGATAATATTGAGGTATGTGCCGTCTATCCCTACACTTTGAAGAGTTTTGATCAGGAAGGGATGCTGTACTTTGTCAAATGCTTTTTCAGCATCTATGGAGAGTATCATATGGTTCTTGTTCTTTCTTTTATTAATGTGTTGTATCACATTGATTGATTTGCGGATGTTGAACCAGCCTTGCAGCCCTGGAATAAATCCCACTTGGTCGTGGTGAATAATCCTTTTAACGTACTGTTGAATCCTATTGGCTAGTATTTTGGCGAGAATTTTTGCATCTGTGTTCATCAAGGATATTGGTCTGTAGTTCTCTTTTTTATTGGGATCCTTGTCTGGTTTTGGGATCAAGGTGATGCTGGCCTCATAAAATGAGTTTGGAAGTTTTCCTTCTATTGCTATTTTTTGGAACAGTTTCAGGAGAATAGGAATTAGTTCTTCTTTAAATGTTTGGTAGAATTCCCCCGGGAAGCCGTCTGGCCCTGGGCTTTTGTTTGTTTGAAGATTTTTGATGACTGTTTCAATCTCCTTACTGGTTATGGGTCTGTTCAGGCTTTCTATTTCTTCCTGGTTCAGTTGTGGTAGTTTATATGTCTCTAGGAATGCATCCATTTCTTCCAGATTGTCAAATTTGTTGGCGTAGAGTTGCTCATAGTATGTTCTTATAATTGTCTGTATTTCTTTGGTGTTCGTTGTGATCTCTCCTCTTTCATTCATGATTTTATTTATTTGGGTCCTTTCTCTTTTCTTTTTGATAAGTCTGGCCAGGGGTTTATCAATCTTATTAATTCTTTCAAAGAACCAGCTCCTAGTTTCGTTGATTTGTTCTATTGTTTTTTTGGTTTCTATTTCATTGATTTCTGCTCTGATCTTTATGATTTCTCTTCTCCTGCTGGGTTTAGGGTTTCTTTCTTGTTCTTTCTCCAGCTCCTTTAGGTGTAGGGTTAGGTTGTGTACCTGAGACCTTTCTTGTTTCTTGAGAAAGGCTTGTACCGCTATATATTTTCCTCTCAGGACTGCCTTTGTTGTGTCCCACAGATTCTGAACTGTTGTGTTTTCATTATCATTTGTTTCCATAAATTTTTTCAATTCTTCTTTGATTTCCTGGTTGACCCATTCATTCTTTAGAAGGATGCTGTTTAGTCTCCATGTATTTGGGTTCTTTCCAAATTTCCTCTTGTGATTGAGTTCTAGCTTTAGAGCATTGTGGTCTGAAAATATGCAGGGAATGATCCCAATCTTTTGATACCGGTTGAGACTTGATTTAGGACCAAGAATGTGATCTATTCTGGAGAATGTTCCATGTGCACTAGAGAAGAATGTGTATCTGTTGCTTTGGGATGAAATGTTCTGAATATATCTGTTATGTCCATCTGGTCCAGTGTGTCATTTAAGGCCTTGATTTCCTTGTTGATCTTTTGCTTGGATGATCTGTCCATTTCAGTGAGGCGAGTGTTAAAATCCCCTACTATTATTGTATTCTTGTCGATGTGTTTCTTTGATTTTGTTATTAATTGGTTTATATAGTTGGCTGCTCCCACGTTAGGGGCATAGATATTTAAAATTGTTAGATCTTCTTGTTGGACAGTTCCTTTGAGTATGATATAGTGTCCTTCCTCATCTCTTATTATACTCTTTGGCTTAAAATCTAATTGATCTGATATAAGGATTGCCACTCCTGCTTTCTTCTGATGTCCATTAGCATGGTAAATTCTTTTCCACCCCCTCACTTTAAACCTGGAGGTGTCTTCGGGTGTAAGATGAGTTTCTTGTAGGCAACATATAGATGGTTTTTGTTTTTTTATCCATTCTGATACCCTGTGTCTTTTGATTGGGGCATTTAGCCCATTAACATTCAGGGTAAGTATTGAGAGATATGAATTTAGTGCCATTGTATTGCCTGTAAGGTGACTGTTATTGTATATTGTCTCTGTTCCTTTCTGATCTACTACTTTTAGGGTCTCTCTTTGCTTAGAGGACCCCTTTCAATATTTCCTGTAGAGCTGGTTTGGTATTTGCAAATTCTTTCAGTTTTTGTTTGTCCTGGAAGCTTTTAATCTCTCCTTCTATTTTCAATGATAGCCTAGCTGGATATAGTATTCTTGGCTGCATGTTTTTCTCATTTAGTACTCTGAATATATCATGCCAGCTCTTTCTGGCCTGCCAGGTCTCTGTGGATAAGTCTGCTGCCAATCTAATATTTTTACCATTGTACGTTACAGACTTCTTTTCCCGGGCTGCTTTCAGGATCTTTTCTTTGTCACTAAGACTTGTCAATTTTACTATTAGGTGACGGGGTGTAGACCTATTCTTATTGATTTTGAGGGGGGTTCTCTGAACCTCCTGGATTTTGATGCTTGTTCCCTTTGCCATATTGGGGAAATTCTCTCCAATAATTCTCTCCAATATACCTTCTGCTCCCCTCTCCGTTTCCTCTTCTTCTGGAATCCCAATTATTCTAATGTTGTTTCGTCTTATGGTGTCACTTATCTCTCGAATTCTCCCCTCGTGGTCCAGTAGCTGTTTGTCCCTCTTTTGGTCAGCTTCTTTATTCTCTGCCATTTGGTCTTCTATATCGCTAATTCTTTCTTCTGCCTCATTTATCCTAGCAGTGAGAGCCTCCATTTTTGATTGCACCTCATTAATAGCTTTTTTGATTTCAACTTGGTTAGATTTTAGTTCTTTTATTTCTCCAGAAAGGGCTTTTATATCTCCCGAGAGGGTTGCTTTAATATCTTCCATGCCTTTTTCAAGCCCGGCTAGAACCTTGAGAATCATCATTCTGAACTCTATATCTGACATATTACCAATGTCTGTATTGATTAGGTCCCTAGCCTTTGGTATTGCCTCTTGTTCTTTTTTTTTGTTGTGAATTTTTCCGCCTTGTCATTTTGTCCAGATAAGAGTTTATGAAGGAGCAAGTAAAATACTAAAAGGGTGGCAACAACCCCAGGAAAATATGCTTTAGCCAAATCAGAAGAGATCCTGAATTGTGAGGGGGGAGAAAGAGGATAAAAAGGGGTTCAGAAAGAAAGAAAAAAAAAAACTATTAAAAAAAACAAAGCCGATAAAGAAAAAATATAAAAAGAGGAAAAAATATATATATATTAGATAAACTATTTAAAAAACGTTAAAAAAAGAAAACGGTAAAAGTTAAAAAAATTTAGCAGAAGAAGAGAAAAAGAAAAAGAAAAAAAAATTGAAAAAGAAAAAGAGAAAAAAAAAATTAAATTAACTGCAAGGCTAAAAAATCATGGGGAGAAAGCCATGAGTTCCGTGCTTTGCTTTCTTCTCCTTGGAATTCCGCCGCTCTCCTTGATAGGTGAACTTGGTCCTGGCTGGGTTTCCCGTAGATCTTCTGGGGGAGGGGCCCGTTGTAGTGATTCTCAAGCGTCTTTGCCCCAGGCGGAGTTGCACTGCCCTTACCCGGGGCCGCGCTGAGTCATCCGCTCGGGTTCGCTTTCGGGAGCTTTTGTTCCCTGAGCGCTTTCCGTAGAGTCCGGAGGACGGGAATAAAGATGGCGGCCTCCCGGTCTCCGGCCCGGAGGAGCCGAGAGCCCGGGGCCCCACTCCTCAGTGCGCCCTCAGAGAACAGCGCCAAATGACTCCCGTCACCCTGGCCTCTGGCCGCGCTCCGAGCTGACCGAGCCTGCGACCGGTTCAAGGCAACCCTGAGCTGAGAGTCACTCCTCGGCTCTGTCTCTGCAGCCGGCTTCCCCGTTCTAATACCGGTAAGCTCTGCGACACTGAGACACCCCCGATCCTTCTGCGACCCTGCGGGACCTGAGGCCGCGCTGACCCCGCCTGGGCTTCACCCCAGTTAAGCCTCTGGAGCGATGTCCCTCAGCGGAACAGACTTTTAAAAGTCCTGATTTTGCTCCGTTGCTCCGCCGCTCGCCGGGAGCCGGCCCCTCCCCCCAGCGGTCTATCTTCCCGTCGCTTTGGATTCACTTCTCCGCCAGTCCTACCTTGCAGAAAGTGGTTGATTTTCTGTTTCTGGAATTGCTGTTCTTCTTCTCTTCAATCTCCCGTTGGATTTGTAGGTGTTTGCAATCTTTAGATAAGCTATTTAGCTGATCTCCCGCTACCCGAAGTAGTCTCAGCCTGCTACTTCTCCGCCATCTTGACTCCTCCTCGTGCTTAGATCTTTATTAAAGGAAAAAAATTCCATCTAGCTTCAAGGAGTGTTGTTGGAGCTAACAGCCTCTAGGTGTTGGCACTTGTAGGATCTACCAGAGTTTGCATCAAGGTCATGGCCTTTTCATGTAGCTTCCAGCCAGTGGATGAGTATGGGACATATTATCAGGGTGTGGTCACATAGGACTCCTCTACTGGCAAATCTTTGCCCTGGAAACCACGCTTAAATAAAGTCCAACTTTTGTTCATTCTTTCATAGACCTTGGTCTGATACTTTATCTTAAAATGTATTGCGAAACCTATCACCACTTTGATGGTCTTTTTTTTTTTTTTAATTTTATTTATTTATTTGACACACAGAGAGAGAGATCACAAGTAGGTAGAGAAGCAGGCAGAGAGAGAGGGGGAAGCAGGCTCCCCGCTGAGTAGAAAGCCCAATCTTGATCTCAGGATCCTGGAATCATTACCTGAGCCAAAGGCAGAGGATTAACCCACTGAGCCACCCAGGCTCCCCCACTACTTTGATGTTCTATGTGCTCTCCAATTTTTCTATTTCTAGACCTTATTCTGTTTCATTGATCTATTTGTCTGTTTTGTCTTTTACCTTGAGATGAACACTGAAAGTTCCAGATATACTTTCCCCTCATTTTTAATTAAAGTTTTATTAAGGCAAACATACAAGTAAAGAGAATAAAGTTAACCTCAGAAATGAGTTATAGGAAATGATCACCATTTTGCATTTCTTCATCATTTGTCCATTCTGTTGCTGTTTTAGAATTTAGAGAAGTCTTAAGTTCACAGAAAACTTACAGGGGAGATTTTCCATACAGTCCTGGGCCCCACAAATGCAAAACTTTCCCATTATCACCAGAATGGTATACTTGTTATAATTGATGAACCTACTTTGACACATCATAATCGCTTAAAGACCATAAATTACATTAGGTTCACACTTGATGTTGTACATTCTAAGGTTAGGACAAATGTTTAGTGACCTGCATCCATAACCATAGTGTAAGTACTTTTACTGTCCTAGAAACCCTGTGCTCTGCCCATTCATCCCTTCCCTCCACACGCCACAACCACTGGTTTTTGATTCCTTTTAAATTATGAAATTTTTTCTTCATTTATTTTGAAACCCTTGTTGGGTATGTACACCTTTTGGCTTTTTACCGCTTCCTGATAAAGACCTAAACTTATATTGCTTATGTAATTTTTTCATACTTTGATTTCACTAGTTTTTCTATGATGTGCTACGTTTTGCTTTTATTCATTCTGGTTTGAAGATCTCTGAAACTGAGTTAATATTGTTCATTAAATACAGAATATTCAGAGTCATTGTCTCTTGATAGATTCTCTGTGTTGCTTTCCCACTTCTTCTGGGATTATAAATATATGTACAGAAGAAGGTTTGATTTTTTTCCAACTCTTTGCATCATATTTTTGTTGTTTTTTATGTTTCAATTTTTATTTACATTCTAGTTAACATACAGTGTATTATTAGTTTCAGCAGTAGAATTTAGTGGTTTGTCACTTATATATAACACCCAGTGCTCATCACAAGTGCCCTCCTTACTCCCCCATCAGCCATTAAGTCCAACCCCCTGCCCACCTTCCTTGCAGGAACCCTGTTTGTTCTCCAGAGTTAAGAGTCTCTTTTATGATTTGTCTCCTTTTTTCTTTCCCTTATATTCATTTCTTTTGTTTCTTAAATTCCATATGAGTGAAATCCTATAGTATTTGTCTTTTTTGACTGACTTCACTCAGCACAATATTCTCTAGCACCAACCTTGATTTCTGCTATGTACAGCTTTTTACATGCACCCAGTGGATTTCTTTCATTTTTAAAGTTTAAAATTCCCATTTATGTTTACACTTATCTAATTATACTTTTCTCTAAGTTTAACTTTTTGAAACCCATGTAAGCTAATTCCAATGTCTTCCTCATAGATCTGTAACTACTGACTTCTTTACTATGGGTTACATTTTCCCATTTCTATTCATGTCTCTTTTGTTAAATTATACATTAGATATTGTGTATGGTACCTTGAACATATTTTCTGTAAGTTTATACACACATACTATATACATATTTAAAATCTGTGTGTGTACATTTATGTGTGCATGTATTTTTTTAAGGCAAAGTTAAATTAGTAGATCGTTTTGATCTTATCAAGGCTTTGTTAGGAAAGTCTATTCCTTTTCTCCTCCCTACAAAGACACAACTTATTCTGACAGGTTATGGACTTTATTCCTAGGATGATGTCTTCAAGGATCTCAACTGAATTCAATGTTACTCTTCCAATTATTTTTACTTTAGCTAGTTTAAAACCCCAACACATATTCCCAAGTCTTGGCAACATCTGAAATCTTTTTTCATCTCTCAACCCTTTGTGTATTTTCTGCTAGACTCTGTGCAATCTCATCCTGCCCACATGTCTCCTAGAATGTAGCCAAGGATAAAGCAGATAACCTCATGAAAACTTGAGGTACCTTTTTCTCCTTGCCTTACAAATTATATTTACATTAATAGCCCTAAATTCTGCTGTTTCTTTCATACAGTAAAGTTTTCGTTTCCTGTCAGGGTCCTTTCTGCATGTTTGGGAAATTTCTCTAGGAAGAAGTCTGGAGAGCATATGGAACTCAACTACGTTGGGTTTTGGGGGCTCTGTATATTTGTTTGTTTTTGTTTTAGATCACTGCCCTGTCTCCATTTCCTGATGCCTTAGAACAGTTGATTTATAATCTTGGCCAAGTTCTAGAATACCTTAGGATGTGAAGGCAAGTCTAATACCAACTATCAGAATTGTAAGTCACAAATTAGTAAAATATTTGTGTGCTCTTCTGAATCCCTTCTAGGACGCTGAGCTTCTGAGAACATCTCCAATGTCTATCTTGGGGAAAATCTGATATATATTTGATTAAAAATGAACAAATTAATGAGTGAGGATTTTGTTAAATGGGAAGAATTGACTCATCTGATAGGATTATTAGGAACCATCAAGAGTCCTCTGACGGATACTTGAAATGTTCTGAACACATCAGAGTATCCTAAATTTGAAAAGCCCTCAAAGCCAAAAATTCAGAGTGACTGTGTTCAAATTCTCATTCTATTATAAGCAAGTCCATGATTTTGCTAGTTTATTTAACCTTCCTGAACTCTAATTTCAAATACAGAAAAGGACATGTGAACCTGGTCTGTGGTAAGGCTTACGCAGGGAGTAGCTGCTTACAATTCCTGCCTCCCCTATGGAAGTTTAATAGTTCACTTTGTTCCTCTATATCAGCTACAAATAATGATAGAGTAATAGAATTATTTGTATTATTATAAGTATCATTTGCATTATTGTTATAAGCATTTTGTATAAAATATAGCCAGGGAACACATGGTGTGGTCTGGGAATTCGTGTTATTTCACTAAAGTCCCCAATTCTAATGACAGCCAAATTGTTGAATCAGTGTCAGAGAAAACATTGGTACTTGCTGATAACTGGGCTTTAAAAGGATGACTGTCAATAGAAATATACCTATCTTTAACAAGCCTATTCAATCTTAATAAATAATGCACTTTTTCATACTATAAACTATAAATAGATTATTTACACTAATAGATTTTATCATTAAAGGTCAATGGATCACAGGAAAATAGGAAACATACATTGGGATGTGAGAAGATTTAGTTATTTAGAGAACACTTTCTATGGAAAGAGTTGCAAGGAAGCTGTGGGTATCTACACAAGCTTCTTATGCTTGAGGCAACTTTTAGGGGTCAAGAGCATTGACAGTTGAATGGGAGAAAAAAACGGGCTAGAAAAATGCCCGCCATTCAGGTGAAGAAGACAAAGTGGAAGACAAAGTGGAAGACAGGTTCTCAGTTGGGTGAGATAAGGTAAGAATGCAAGGGAAGATGGAGAAGGGAGTTGAGGGAAATTGGAAGGGAAGGTGAACCATGAGAGACTATGGACTCTGAAAAACAATCTGAGGGTTTTGAAGGGGTGCGGGGTGGGAGGCTGGGGAACCAGGTGGTGGGTATTAGAGAGGGCACGGACTGCATGGAGCACTGGGTGTGGTGCAAAAACAATGAATACTGTTACGCTGAAAATAAATTTAAAAAATAAAAAAAAAAGAATGTGGGTGGAATAAGAACCATGAGACAAGACCTGAAAATACTTAATAAATCGGTTTGCTGCATTCAAAATCCCCCTTTATGGGATGATGTGAATATAGTGCACAGGAATGACAGCTGGTTTAAATTTTCAGAGTTAGAACTAACCATCATGGGTTGATCATGATCTAGAAGACAAGGAATGTTCTGAATCAGTGTAATATTAGAATCACAGAAGCTAGGAGTTAGGGTTAAGTGTTATCGGTAAGTATGAAGTAAAAGGGGTCCCTCAGTGAGGCTCATTATTGAGACACCACAGTTAAATCAGTAAGTTAGAGAGTATCACTCTACAACACAGTCAAGGAAAGGCCGGGAAACAATCTCTTTGGGGAAAATTAGACTTATCAAATACAAATAATTGAGGAATACTCTTCCTCTTCTCCGGGAGTCAAGAAACTGACTTATAAGATCTGTGGACCAAACAAGCTGAGACCCTAAAGCTGTCTGATTAAGGTCAGAGGGAGCTAAAGCCAGTGTGACCCAAATGACTTTCAAGCTGTCATACCATCTAGGATTTTTCATTTTTGTAAATTGGAGGAGACTGAACAGATTTCTGATAGATCTGAAATAATTCCCAAACAATAACAACATTATATTTAGTCCAACATAGTAGACAATGGACCAATTTCAGAAACAGTATGATTTCAGATTTCAATTACCTATATATTTTTTAGGAAACTATGATTTTTCTTTCTTCTTTTGGTCATCCTATCTTTCTTATCATTCAGAGATATTTTTTTAGTTCAGTCTTCCACCTGCCCTTTTATCCTGCAAAAGGAATAAAGGTTTGATAGCCTAAGACTTCTTATATATTCTAAAGACTCTTGGATATCCAACTTAAAATGTTCAAACCTTCTAGATGAATGCCTGACCACAGGTGCAGGGCTCATTAACTTATGCTTCTTCATCATCTCAACAGAGATTTTCTAAGCCTCATGCCATGACATATGAATCTCCTTTCCTTTTATATCACATACACACAACCCCCTCCTTTCTTGAATTCCAGTTTAGGGCCTCTGACACATCGATAGAATTCTTAGTGTCCTTGGCCTAGACTGTTTAGTTTACCAGGAGGGTCTGGGAAAGAGGCCAAGGACTCACTTTTATATGTATTTTCTAGTGATTCAATACATAAAAATTAGGAAAACATTTCTGCTGAGGCTAATGATCAATAAGACTTTTAAGCAGTAAATCCCCTCTCTTCCCATTCTCTGGCAGTAATGACAATGCTCACGTCCCAGAGATAAAACGTTGCTATTTACAGAGGGGATACTTTTCTAAAAGCTGTTATACTTGCTAGAGCCATAGTGGAAGGCTTTGCAAAAGGCTAACAACCTCAGTTTTATTTTGAAGTCATGATTCTCTCAGCTCTAATGGAGCAGAGTGGCCTAAATAAACAGGCTGGGATCCAGACAGAGCAATGCCTTTTCTTAAATAAGCTCTATGCCCAAAATGGGGCTCAAACTCATGACCCCCAAGATCAAGAGTCACATGCTCTACTAACAGCCAGGCAGGTGCTCTCAGAAATGCCTCTTTAGAGTAACTGGGTCAGTTATTAAATTTTTACCTGTCAGCTCAAACCCATCCTTCTTTGTCCTGTTTGGTGATGACAGCTGAATTTTGCAGAATACGTTGATTTTTTTTTTTTTAAATAAAGAATAATTATATAACACTTCAACCAGCTTCTCCAAACGTTCAACATCTTATGTAACTACAGATAGTTATAGAAGCCAAGAGATCAACATTCATACAACCCTTTCAAATAACCTGCTTGTCTTATTTACATGTTGCATGGAGGTAAAGGCTCAAAGTAAAATGGGGAGATGCAGAAGGTCACCTTTTCTCTACCACAATTTCCCCCCTTGACATTCAACTCTTGTGAAAAAGTAGACAAGAAAGATTACATTTATGATTAGGAGTAACACCTCCAGCTGCTATGATCATATTTATCTCTCACAGCAACCATCAACATTTAGCTATTACTGTGTATGGAGACTAATATGTGTCACAACACGACAGTAAGCATTTATTTTCATCATAAATAATTCTTAAGCTATTCATCATAGTAGCTTTAATACATTTGGCTCTTTTGAGTCAAGGTACCCAGAAGTAATATGTTACTCTCTGGGATCCCAGTGCTATTTTTTTGTGTCAATAGAAATTTATTACTAAGCTTGGAAATGAAGTATTACCTAAGATTGTTTAATGTGTTAAAGATTCTTAATTAGAAAAGAATTATCTTGACTGTAGAAGTCTGCTCTTCAGGATACAGAAGTTTAAGTTACTAAAGAGATTTTGTTTTACTTTATTTCTAATGGCAAAATATTTAAGTCATTCGACATTATTGCATAACAGATGGTGCTCACACTTTTCTGAAAAAAGAAGTGGTTTCATAAAATTATGTGCAGGTTTTTTTAAGGCATAAAATTGACACTTTTCCTCAAATGTGAGAGCATTTACTTTTTGATTGACTTTTCAAGAAATATGGTTTCAGCATAGTAATATGTGGTTTGACTGTTGTGACTCTAGAGAAAAACAAGATCTATCTTAAGGTTTACAAGCTAACTTTTGCTTTATTAGGAAACAATTAACCAGTATCTAGAATCACATAATTGGCCCATGTGTTGTAGATGTCCAATTCAATACATAGGGAGTGATGGGGACAGAAGTAGGGGAGTTTTCTCATTGTTTAAAAAAAAAGTCAATATTAAAGCTTGCATTTTAAGAGCACCACTTAGCTCAGACTTTCATGACCTGTATTTATTCCTCAGCTTAAACTTTTTCCTCCATGTTCTTTATTTCCTCAATGGTGAGCCCTAACTTAGTAGAAATAACAGTATAATATGATGTCATATTTGTAGGTTCCTTGGAAATCATCTAGTTGTATAATCTAATTTTGTTGATTGTAAAATTCATCCAGGGTGGGTCAAAGTCTTGTAGTTAATTGAAAGCAGAGCATTCATAAAGGTGTTCAAGCATAGTGTAGATGATTTTTTACATTAATGATATCAAGAACCTACTATATGTCAGGCCTTTGAGATGGAAAATATATATAACATAGGATAATCCTTGATGTCACATTATTTATAAAATAAAGTATAAGACATTAAAACCTCTCCTGCAATTGCAATCAATTTACATGGTGTTTAGGAAGAATTTGATAGCATCACGTTGGGTGTTAGTATGATCACTTTGGCTACCACGTAGAGACTATACTAGAAGAGTAAGAGTAGAGTAAGTGAAACAACATAACATAGTGGGGTAAACATGAAAAGTGACAGGTTAGTTTCACAAGAAAACAGCTTCTGATAAAGAATGTAATATCCCAAGTGGTTTATTGGAGAACTTGGGTGAAGGAAACAGATTTGAGCAGAAGGACCCAGTGAACCATGATGCTGCTAAAATGGAGATCTCAACTAATCCCAAAGGGAATTCCAAATTTAGAATTCTGAACTTGGAAATGGCCTATCAGAGAAGTTTCAAACTGAGGCAAGAACATTGGGCTTTTGTAACACGTGTTGACCAAGCAAGAAGAGGGTTGTACCTGAGAACAAGTTTAACGTTGGAGGAGATTGTACCCCTTAGCTGAGTGCAATTACTAGAAAGATCATATGGGAACATAGTGTTGCATGAAGCAACACTTCTGGAAGCTAAAGGAATAGTGATTAAGTTCTGAAGAAGAGATGTAGATAGTGCCTAAGATGATACTTGAATGGGAAATTAGAGGAAAAGAAGACACAAGGTTGGAATCTGGGGTTTTCTTGGATGTACAAGATGGATGGGAAGAAGGAGTTAAGGGTGAATTCTCATTTTATAACTTATGCACCTTTGTTGATGGCACTGATATTTCCTGTGGGGAACTACCATGGTTTAATTTGTGGTATCATGGCTGAAAGGGGAGATATCTGAGTATTAATACAAGTTTAGATAGAAACACAGAATGTGGAATCATCAGAATATAAAGAGTCACAGAAGGCAGGGCAGAGTAGGTGATTCCAATGAGTGTAAAAAGAAAAACAACAACAACAAATACCCCCCCCAAAAAAAACTAGTTAGAATTTTTAAAAAAGTGAGAACATGGATAATCAACTCCTTTAAAAATGAATGAACAGGAAATAAAGTTGTGCAAAAAAGAAACCCTAAAGATTTCAAGAAAGAGACACTCTTCTCCAATGTTAAATTCCATCCAGAATTTAAGGATTATATCAACTGGAATTTCCTAATAGAAATATTTGTGACCACAGGATGGAATAATGGGATGAGAAAAATTAATGGAAAATGATTAATGTGACCACAGGTATAGGCCATTCGAGTATTTTCTCTATAAAAAGAAGTGAAAAACAAGGTAGGGCCTTAGTAGAAATAGGAGACCCAGGGAGGTTTCATTACTAATTTTTTTACAGGAATCTTTAAAGATACATGGAAGACAGGTATAATCAAGAAAGCAGAGTCTCTAAATAGCCTGGAGTAGGATGCAATATACAATAGAATGGGTAGATTTGGGGGAAAATGCATTTTTTCCCATTTTATTAAAAGAGAAGACAATACATGTCAGTAGAAGTCAATTTATAGGTAAGAAGTTGATGAAAATAATGGGCCCAAGAATCTCTCAAATTAGAATCTCGAATAAACCAGAGGAGGGCTGGGAACTTAGAAAGAGTCATAGTCTCTTTCTAATGCAGTCTTTTCTGCCCCTCTACCCTACCTGTGTGGTTGGCATCTTTCTCCAAAACCAGCCCTTCTCTAAGATGCTCATTTATGACCTACTAGCCTTAGAAAACCATTCAAATCCATGATCACCAAGTATAAGATAAGGAGCCAATACAGGGCAGTGCTCATATGCTCATTTGGATCATCTTCAGTTCTGTTCATTGGGCATGTGGTTTAACCTGTCCAACCATAATTCTGCACATCAGGAACATGTGAATTAAATCCCTGTGCCATCTTTTAATTTGGTTAAAAAAAAAAAGATAATTCATGCAATCCTACACTATAGGGACTATAGGGGTCATTTACTTTCTTCTACATAATTTTCTAGGTCTCAGATCTGAAGTAAGATGTTCAATTTACTAGTTATACAATCTTATATAAGGTACTTAGCATTTGATTTATAAAGTCAGCACAATAATGCTTTTTATATAAAGCTAATTTTAGAATCTAATTAAATTGTATATGGGGAAATACCAGTAGTACAGTTTGGGTTTTAATAAGGTCAATAGGACCGACTTAGTCAAAAGGAAGGAATCAATGATATTACAGTGAGTCTCAGATAATTCAAGGATGGAAAGATTTCAAGATTCCAGTAATAAAAAAATTTTTTTAAAAAAGGACTTCAGGGGGGCGCCTGGGTGGCTCAGTGGGTTAAGCTGCTGCCTTCGGCTCAGGTCATGATCTCGGGGTCCTGGGATCGAGCCCCGCATCGGGCTCTCTGCTCAGCGGGGAGTCTGCTTCCCTCTCTCTCTCTGCCTGCCTCTCTGCCTACTTGTGATCTCTCTCTGTCAAATAAATAAATAAAATCTTTAAAAAAAAAAAAAAAAAGGACTTCAGGAACAAATCAAACCAGGGATTGAAAAAACGTGAGCAGTACTTTATCACCTGCTCATGGTCCCCTATTTTTTTTTTTTATTCCATTCTTATTTTATGCACAATCCCCACATGGTAAGAAGGAGCAGGAAAGAATTGTAAAACTTTGTGCTTTATCCTTAGCAATTGGAGAAAAAGAAACCAGTTCCACTTTTATTCAGTAACAAGTATGTGGAGAGGAAGGGGTTACACGGATTGGGTCAGGGACACCTGGGATCAGGCTGCAGGATCATAGGACTGAAAATGGCTACTTTATTATTGATAACCAGATAGATGGTGATAGGGATAAGGGTGGTATGGGAAATAAGAGGTTTCCTATAAAACTAGGGTTTAAAAATATAAGCAAAATATCTAATACAAAATCTAAAAGGCATCCGAATTCCTAGCACTGGGTCACTAGGTCACTGACTAAGGAAGCTGCAGGAGAGATCAAGAATTTTCCAACTGCTTCTTTCTTTCTTTCTTTCTTTCTTTCTTTCTTTCTTTCTTTCTTTCTTTAAAGATTTTATTTATTTATTTGACAGATAGAGATCACAAGTAGGCAGAGAGGCAGGCAGAGAGAGAGGAGGAAGCAGGCTCCCCGCTGAGCAGAGAGCCCGATGTGGGGCTCGATCCCAGGACACTGGGACCATGACCTCAGCCGAAGGCAGAGGCTTTAGCCCACTGAGCCACCCAGGCGCCCCTCAACTGCTTCTTTAATACAAAACCAAGTATAATGCAAAAGATAAGAATAAGCTTTGCTGAGGGCATAATTTGCAAACCATTTCTACATCCATGGTCTCAACTCAACACATTGTTTCTGGAACACTCTAAATTTTTTTCTCATGCCGTGGCCTCTAAATGCACCTTCACTTAACCTGGGAAGCTATTTTTGTAGACCTTAACAAGACTCTCGCTTTTTTCAAGTTTCCATTCCAGTGTAATTTCCTCAAATACCACCATCTCTTTTTTCTTAAAACAGTCTCCATATTCCTTACATTTAAGTTTTTCTTTACCTTTTTTTTTTTTTAAATAGATCACGCTCCATTGGAACTCCAGAGTGGTGCCCTGTCTTTCTAGTTTAGTCTGTTCTTACCTAGAAAGTTTCCTAGCACAGGGAGGGAGTCCTACAGTTTTATTGAATGTGAAGTGAGTAAGTAGGTAAGTCTGAGCGTCAAAGAAATATGATAAACTTCAGCAGAGATTTTGTTTTTCAAATGCAATACCCAAGGCTCAGAGATGTTTCTAGGACAGGAAATACTGCACCGGTCGTAAGCTGTAGTGTGAGAACGTACATAGAATAAACTGATACGCTGTTTCACATTTAACACTATCACAATACATTGTAGGACTAATGCACCACAAAAATTCTGGAAGCAAACAATAAGGCAAAGTAGTTTGAAAAGGGTCTTTATAGTTGAAGAAAACTGGATATAAATGCTATCTCCACCAGTCTTGTGATGATTGGTTACCTAATTTAAGCCTCACTGTCCCCTCTGTAATTAAAAAATTCACCCTATGAACCTTTCATTAGTACTATGTACACAAATGGATATTAAGTGATTAGCCTTGAGCGGAGACCATGGCAAAAACTGGTAAAAGGTATTGTTATCCTATTGTACACAGGAGAGAGTCCATAGATGTCTTCTTAATATCTCCATAGTTTCTAACAGACCCTGAAGAACAGAAGCCAAAATTTATTAGAGACCTAGCATTTGGGTGACACACAGAAGCCAGACAATGCCCCTTCAAAAAATGAGAAAATTACAAGAAACCCCAGCTCCCAAAATAAAAGATGACAAAGTCAATACATGCTACATACAAAACCACCAAACACTGAGTACACTTGGAGATGGGGGCACGGTAGCCTATGTGGGGATTCTATGAACACAAGGAGGAATTTCTTCTGGGTTATCAATTAGAAAAATGTGCTCCCACTGGGAAGACAACACTTTGGGGAAACATCGTAGGAAACAAGATAAAATGAGCAAAGAGCAGGACAAATGGGTACTTTATGCTTCTAACTTCTACCTATCCCTATATCAACCCCAATTACTCCAGCTCCCACAAATGTCACAGCAGCTATGCTGATAGGAACAAAAGTCTAGATATTCTTACTAGTGCATTCTTTCAGAGATGCACAAGAAGTATTATTGTAGTTCTCCTCTTTTGAATCAGAATTTGTAGAAATAGCTACTGTGAGGAGTTTTGAAACTAACCAAAACAAGACTGATTCACTACAGAAGAGTCAAGATTCCAGGACTATAAAATAAATTGAGCAAGAATTACCCCCACCCAACAAACGACTAAACAAAAAACAAAACAAAACTAAAGGGATAAATAGAAAACTATGAGGAAATGAAGGATCAGACTTTGAAGAATATATAATTCAACAAACAAGGACATTTCTTGTAAGTGCTTATGTAATAGCAAATACACATTAAAAAAGAGACTTAATTGTCTCCTGAAAGTAAGGCAGGAAACTTCCTCTCTCCTTTTCTTAGAGCGTTTACTTAGAAAATGTGTAAGTTCTTACTCTCTTTGAAATGTATGTAAATGATTTTTTAAAAAATCATAGTGAGTCAGGGGCGCTTGGGTGGCTCAGTGGGTTAAAGCCTCTGCTTTCGGCTCAGGTCATGATCCCAGGGTCCTGGGATCGAGCCCCACAGAGGGCTCTCTGCTCAGCAGGGATCCTGCTTCCTCCTCTCTCTGACTACCTCTCTGCCTACTTGTGATCTCTGTCTGTCAAATAAATAAAATCCTAAAAAAAAAAAAACCAAAACTCTGTTTTGTTTTATGGTTGTTGTTGTTGTCTCTTGTAACATTGTGGAGAAGTTTTGTTTCAGGAGTTTTTGGTTTTTTTCCTCATAAGATCCCAAAACCTCCCACTATAGATTGACCAATAAAGACCTTCAGTTAAAAAAAACAAAAGAAAAAAACTTCAGTTTAATGAAATAGGACTTAAAAGGCCAAAGGAAAAGACAGCCCAAGTAGATAAAAGGAAACAGTACAAACCCAAGGTCACAAGTTCAGTCCCAAGGTAGAATTGATTGGTGAATTAGAAAACATAGAGTAATATCTTTACTTCTAAATAATTATCATAGAAGTCAAAACAAAATACATAAATAGAAATTATAAAATTAGAAGTTAATTTAAAAAGATAATCTCAGATAAGAAAATTTGGTGTCAAAAAAAAAATTGAGGCAGATTTTAAAAAATGTACTTAAAAATTTTAAAGCCTGAATATTGAAAAGACATACTTTATCATAAAAATTTGATGTTACAGCATGTAATTCTAACTCAGTTCAGTTAAACTACTGAATTGCAATAATAGAAGTTTGTTCTGCAGGCAGAAAAGGGAAGTTTTCTACAGACATATGTTAATTAAGGTTTATCTCAGACTTCCTTACATCAATATTCAATGCCAAACATGGACTCAGAGAATAAAAGTGACCCTAACCCATTTTGGGAGAAGGAAAAAACCTACACAATTTGCCATCTAAACTTGGTCGATCCAAATGAAGAACTCAGGAATGGAAAAAATGATTTTTTTTTTTTGAGAAACTGATTTTAAGGAGGAAATCGATATTGAAAAATGAATCCATTCAAACTGAGATTCAATACTAAACTGCAAATTAATAGTTACAGAACAAAATGTTAAAAATCTTAGTGTAAAAAATTAACATAATAAGCAAAAATCAGGAGATAAAAGGAAATTATTATAAGAGCTGAAGAACAAAGCCTGCTATTTTTACCATGCAGAGCAGGAAATCAATGAAAATTATCTTAAAATATGAGGTTAAAGAAACACATAATGGTTCCATCTTATTGTTTAACAACTTTTTCTTACCCTTGAATGAATATATTACAGAGTGGTACATCTTGTGATAAGAAAACATGTATTTGAAAATCAGCAATGGTTTGAAAATCATCAATGGCTCCAGTTTGTTTTCCTTATGGTTTCAGTGAACTTACATCTAATGTATTTTATTACATTTTTTAAAATGTTATCTCAGATTTTTTTGAATACCTATACACTTACACCCTTACAGATTTGTCCAAAATCATGCATACCTAATAGAGAGGTTAGTTTATTTTAATTTGCAATTTCATTTTGATACTTTTTGTCATTATTTGAAACCTTAATAATGAGCATGTAACTTTTTTTTAAAGATTTTATTCATTTATTTGACAGAGAGAGACATCACAAGCAGACAGAACAGCAGGCAGAGAGAGAGGGGGAAGCGGGCTCCCCGCTGAGCAGAGAGCCCAATGCGGGGCTCAATCCCAAGACCGTGAGATCATGACCTGAGCCGAAGGCAGAAGCTTAACCCACTGAGCCTCCGAGGAGCCCCTGAGCATGTAACTTTTAACCAAAAAATTAAAACAGAAAAAACATACAATATGCTACATTGGCTTTTTTTTTTTTAAGATTTTATTTATTTATTTGACAGAGAGAGATCACAGGTAGGCAGAGAGGCAGGCAGAGAGAGAGGAAGGGAAGCAGACTCCCCGCTGAGCAGAGAGCCCTCTGTGGGGCTTGATCCCAGGGTCCTGGGATCATGACCTGAGCTGAAGTCAGAGGTTTTAACCCACTGAGCCACACAGGCACCCTACATTGGCTAAATCTTAGAGTTGACATTTGGATCATTATTTTCTTTGCATTATTTTTATATATCACAAAGACTTAATTCACCTTTACCTATGTTTTATCCACTCAATTCTGAACCTTCTCAGAGGTATTCTTCATTTTGATACTCCTCTTTCCAGGTACATTTCTATACATACAAATGTATTTGTGTATACAGTATTATTTATTTTTAAGATTTATTATTTTTTTTAAGATTTTGTTTGAGAAGGAGGTGGGGAAGAACAAGTAGGGAGAGCTGAGGGGAGAGAGAAATAGTCTGAAGATTTCAGACTCTGTTCAGAATCTGAACAGAGCTCAAAGCCAGACACAGGCCTCGATCCCTTGATCATGGGACTGTGACCTGAGCTGAAACCAAGGGCTGGATCCTAAACGATTGACCCACCCCAGGTGCCCCATGTACACAGTATTACTTAAGAATTTAGTAAAAAAAGAATTCAGATTGCTTATATTGTTCCACAAATTTCCATTTTTAATGGTATTAATTCTTACATAGTTCAACCTCATGCTTTTTAACAGTTGAAATATTCCATTATACTACTATACCATCATTTAGCTATTCTTTTATTTTGAGTAACTTTTTAATTTTTTATTCTTTCCTATTATAAGGAGAGCTACAATCACCAAAATTTTAAATACTTTCTTGGGCAGATGATCAGATTTTAAGGTAAGACAAACTGGCAGTTTCAATTTCTTCTAATCCTCCTCCCACACATGCACACTGAAGAGGTAGTGGGGATATTGAGTGTCATTATCAGTCAGAACTAATTCAGCCTGCCTGACCAGGGAACCAAGGAGAATGACATAGGATGGAGACATAGGTCAGTACTCAATTTGACCTCATCCCATAAAAACATTTAGTCAAAACAACACTGAGAAAACTCCTAGAACGTGGAGGTGAAGCTGATGCTACTCCTGCACCAGAGTGCAAGAAAGACTGCCTTAGATGGATGAGAGAAGTATCTACACAATGACCACATTACCTCTCCCCCCACCAAGCAGAACCATGTGGAGAGGTCCTTCCGCATCTCATTTCCCCAGTAGGAAAATAACCAGGAGGGAAGCCTCCCCCCACATACTGTGGGTCACTTTGTGGAAGACTTCACTCTGATCTCATCCCAAAGGGTCTGCAGGGGAATGTGTGGGACTCAACCATTGGAAATCTGAATGTGAAGGAGAAGGGAAGAAAGTCCTGTAACAAGTAGCACACGGGTCTTGGTAGATCACATTTATATGTGTAATGCCCAAGTATTAATCCCAACCAGTGGCTTTACTCACTGCAGAACCAAGTCAGTGATGCACTCTCACCAAGGAAACTCAAGTGGGTGCAGATATGCCTGATTTCAACCATCAAATGAGGATTTTTACTGGCCTAGAGCCTAGTTTGTCACAACCCACCTACTGTGGAGAGTGTCACCTAGTACAATATGATCAGAAAGGCTGGTTAGAAAACCTGGAAGTTGTAAAAGCCTGTGGCATTGGAGATAAGGGCAGGTAAACCAATGAGCCTACTCAACCATGGAATATAGGGTGCAACTCAGCCTGAGTTAAGACAACAAATAAAACTTAAGTCAGCTTTAGAATAGCTTTCCCCAGTTTTCCACAGGTAGCTAGACTAATTGGTAGTCCTGCTCATTGTTAAGTAGAGCCTCCAGCCTGCCTGACCAGGGAACCTAACCAGAATACATGAGAAGCTGTGTAACCCATCCAATAGTCATATATAGAGTGTCACTTGCAGGATAGACCATGGCTTTTCCCATCTGCAGATGAACACTGATAGACTCACCTGACCAGGAAATTCAGTTTACACCCTTGCCTACTTCTGGTCCCTAAACAATAAATTGTATAAGCCCTGAGTCCTGCTCTGATACCATGCCAGATCAGGGAAAACCAACTCATAGCCCCATAGATTACTGAATAAGATAAGATATCAAGTCCTGACAACTTAGTCAGCCTGGCCAATGAATCCAGATAATGGCAGAGCCCAACTTGGGTGGGGAACCAAACCAGCACCACCCCATGCCTGACCTCAGAACTCAAACAGCTGCCTCACCCCAAAGTAGACAATAGCAGACCCCATGTGCCCAAGGATATTATCAGCAGACCCAACGAGAAACACAAACTGAGTAGATTGGGGAAGATCTCTTCCAAACCTGTGAAATTTGGGAAAGGAAACCAATTACTCAAATGTATAGATACAATGTAAGGAATCACAAAAATTAAAAAAACATATATGTGGGCACCTGGGTGGCTCAGTGGGTTAAGCCGCTGCCTTCGGCTCAGGTCATGATCTCAGGGTCCTGGGATCGAGTCCCGCATCGGGCTCTCTGCTCAGCGGGGAGCCTGCTTTCCTCTCTCTCTCTCTCTCTCTCTGCCTGCCTCCATACCTACTTGTGATCTCTGTCAAATAAATAAATAAAATCTTTAAATATATATATATATATATGACAATAAATGAAAATAATAAAGATCTTGAAGAATTGGACATCTATGGACAGTCAAAGAATTCAGAATAATCCTCTTAAAGAATCCTTTTTAAGGGGTGCCTGGGTGGCTCAGTGGGTTAAAGCCTCTGCCTTCGGCTCGGGTCATGATCCCAGGATCCTGGGATCGAGCCCCACATTGGGCTCTCCGCTCTGTGGGGAGCCTGCTTCCTCCTCTCTCTCTGCCTGCCTCTCTGCCTACTTGTGGTCTCTGTCTGTCAAATAAATAAATAAAATCTTAAAAAAAAAAAAAAAAAAGAATCCTCTTTAAGAGCTAGGAGTACATGGACACCTACACTTATTTAGGAAAATAATGCATGAACAAACAAGTTAGACAAAGCAATAGAAACGATCAAAAAATAAAATATTCTAGAGCTGTAAAAAAAGATTGAAGAATTCAATAGTTTCAAAAGCAGACTTGACCATGAAGAAAAGAGAATCAACACCCCAGAGGAAAGGATATCAGAACTCATCCTGTCAGAGGAACAAAAAGAGAATACCAAAGAATGTAAATAAAATCTTTAAAAAAAAAAAAGTGGGGGGGCGCCTGGGTGGCTCAGCGGGTTAAGCCGCTGCCTTCGGCTCAGGTCATGATCTCAGGGTCCTGGGATCGAGCCCCGCATCGGGCTCTCTGCTCAGAAGCCTGCTTCTTCCTCTCTCTCTGCCTTCCTCTCTGCCTACTTGTGATCTCTGTCAAATGAATAAATAAAATCTTTAAAAAAAAAAAAAAAGAATACCAAAGAATGAAGAAAGTCAACTAGACTTACAGGACACAATGAAAACAAACATTCATATGGTGATAATTCCAGAATGAGAAAAGGACAGCTGAAAACTTCCTGAACCAGGGCAGAGACATGGACCTCTCAATCTAAGAAGACCCCAAGTAGGTTGAATCTGAATAAGGCTGCACTAAGACACATTATAATTATCAAAAGTCAAAGACAAAGAATCTTAAAAACTGCAAAAGAGAAGTTATATACAGGGAACCCTATAAAACTAGTGGTAGATTTCTCAACAGACAATTCAGGCCAGGAAAGAATGTGAAGACACTTTCAAAATATTGTGAGGCGGGGGAAGAATGGATAAAGATCCTATAACCGTGAAGCCATCCTTCAGAAATGGAGGGATAAAATCTTAAGCAAAATTGAGCAACTGCTTTATTACTAGACTTGCCTTACAAGAAATATCAAAAGTAGTTGAGTAGAAATATAAGAATCTTCATTATCATGAAAACACAAAGAAAGTAGTGTAAAATGCCTTGATAATGGTAAATATATAGTCAAAGTTAGATTTTGTAATTTGGTAATAATAATCCATAATTCACTTAAAATTCTATTTTAAAAGTTATTTTAATGTAGTAAAAAAATACCATAACCGCAAAACTTATTATACAATATAAGAGACATGAACTATAACGGTAATAACCTAAAATATAAGGAAGAAGGGAAATAAAAATGTAAAATTTAGGAATTCTATTGAAGTTACCAGCTTAAAATAGGGTATTATTATTTAAAAATATTTTATATAAGCTTCATGATAAGAGGAAAGCCTGTAGTAATCATACAAAAGAACATGATAAAGAAATCTTACTAATACCAAAAACATCAAAATATGGGAGAATAAAAAAAGCAGCAGAATAAGATACAAGGAACATCAGATCTACAGAACGAGGAACAATGAACAAATCGGCAATATTAAGTCCTTACCTATCTATAATCTCTTTAAAAGTAATCTAATTAAATTCTCCAAACTGCATAAAAAAGCCAAATGGATTTTAAGCAACAACAAAAGCAGATTCCTATATTGACTAATGCTGAAGAGGGATGGAAGAAAGGCACTTCAAGACAATGGAAAACCAGGGGCGCCTGGGTGGCTTAGTGGTTAAAGCCTCTGCCTTCGGCTCAGGTCATGATCCCAGGGTCCTGGGACCGAGTCCCGCATCAGGCTCTCTGCTCAGCAGGGAGCCTGCTTCCTTCTCTCTCTCTGCCTGTCTCTCTGCCTCCTTGTGATCTCTGTCAAATAAATTAAAAAAAAATCTTAAAAAAAAAAGACAATGGAAAACCAAAAAAAGATACTTAGATAAAATAGACTAAATTAAAAATGGTAAAAAGCAGCAAAAAGGTCACAACATAATGATAAAGGAATCACTCCATAAAGAAGATGTTAACAATTGTAACTATTTATATGCCCAAATTAGAGTACCTAAACATACAAAGTGTAAACTAACAGCTAAAAGGAAAAATGAACAGGAATGTAATAACAATAACAGTTGAGGATTTTAGTACCTCACCGATGTCAATGAACACATCATCTAGACAGATAATCAATTGGAAACATATCTGGACAACACTGTAGAATAAATAGATCTAACATATACTGAACATTCTACCCATTGACAGTGGATTACACATTCTTTTCAAAAGCACATAGAACATTTTCTGAGATAAACCATGTTAGGCCTCAAAACAAGTCTTAGGAAATTCAAGAATGAAATCCTATCCAGTATCTTCTCTGACCACAATGGCATGAAGTTAGAAATCAAGTAGAGGAAAATTAGAAAATTCACAAACACATAGAAAATAATGACCTCCTGAACAACGAATGGATCAAAAAATACATTAAAAGAAATATGGCTTCTAAAATGAAAACTGAAACATGATCTACCAGAGCTTTTGAGATACAGTTAAAGCAGTTATAAAAGGGAAGTTTATAGCAATAATTGTGCACATTAAAAAGAAATATCCTAAATAAACATATTTATATCTTAAACTAGATAAATAATTTAGCCCAAATTTAGCAGAAAAAAAATAATGTAGATTAGAGTAGAAATAAAATAGAACAGAAAAATAGAAAAAAAAATCAATAGTTGGTTCTATGAAAAGTTTAACAAAGTTGACAAACCCTTAGCTAAACTAACCAAGGGGAAAAAAGAAACCCAAATCAACAAAGCTATACATGAAAAAGGAGACATAACTACCAATACCTCAGAAATACAACAGATCATAAGAGGCTATAATGAATAACTATATGCCACCAAACTGAGAAATCTAGATTTAAAAAAAAAAAAATTCTTAGAAACATTTAATTTACCAAGACAGAATCAGGAAGAAATCAATCATCTGAATAGACCAGTTATTAGTAAGAAAATTGAAAAAATAATTTTAAAATCTCCCAATGAAACAAAACTGTGAACCAGATGATTTTACTGATATTTTACCAAACATTCAAAGACTTAACACCAATCCCTCTCAAACTCTTCCAAAATATCTTAGAGGTAGAAACACTCTCAAACTCATTTTGTGAGGTCAAGGATTACCCTGATACTAAAATCAGAAAGAGACACTACTAGAATAGAAAACTATAGCCCAATATCCCTGAGGAATATAGATACAAAAGTCTCAGTATTAGCAAACTGAATTCAACAGCACATTAAATGGATCATTTGCCATGATCAAGTGGGATTTACCCCTGGGATCTGAGGATGGTTCGACATATACAAATCAATGCAACACATCACATTTATAGAAAGAAAAAAATCATACTATCACTTCAATACATGAAGAAAAAGCTTTTAATAAAATTCAGCATCTATTTATGAATAATAACTCTTAGACAAAAGAAAAACATCTCATCATAACGGAGACCATATATCACAATCCCACAGGTGATAACATACTCAACTGTGAAAAGTTGAAAGCTTTTCCTCTAGGATCGGTAACAAGACAAGGATGCCCATTTTCCTCTCTCCTACACAATGTAGTAGCAGAAGTCCCAGATAGAGCAGTCAGGCAAGAAAAAGACAAGGCGTCTGAATTCCAAAGGAATGAATAGAATTGTTTCTATTTGCAGATGACTTGATCATATATAGAAATCATAAAGATTATTAGATCTAATCATTGAATTTGGTAAAGTTGCAAGATACATAGTTGATAAAGATTAGAGTTTCTATCATTAACAACGAATTTTCTGAAAAGGAAATTAATTCCATTTACAGTAGCATCAAGAAACAGTGAAATCCTTAGGACATAATGGAGGTAAAAAAATCTCTATTTCATCAAATTCAAGATACCTATGAAACAAATTCAAGAAGACATAAATTAAAAGGTATCTTGTGATCATGGATTACATGATGTCAGTACTACCAAGTGCCATACATATTTAATGCAATTCATATTTTTGTTTGTTTTGTTTTTAATGAGGGAAAAACAAACCACCTTCTAATATTCACATGGAGCCAAACAAGGCTGCAAGTAGGGGTGCCTGGGTGGCTCAGTCAGTTAAAGCCTCTGCCTTTGGCTCAGGTCATGATCCCAGGGTCCTGGGATTGAGCCCCGCATCGGGCTCTCTGCTCTGCAGGGACCCTGCTTCCTCCTCTTTGTCTGCCTGCCTGTCTGCCTACTTGTGATCTCTGTCAAATAAATAAATAAATAAAATCTTTTAAAAAATGTTATATATATATATATATATACATATATGCATATATATGTACATATACATATATATACATATATGTATATGTACATATATATGCATATATGTATATATATGGCTGCAAGTAGCCAAAGAAATCCTGAGAAAGAATAAAGTAGGAGGCAACACACTCTCAGATTTCAAGCCATACTATGAAGCTATAGTCATCAAAACAGTATGACTGTGATAAAAATATATAGACCAATGGAACAGGCCCTGGCATCCACAAATAGATCCAAGCATGTACAGGCAACCAATATTTGACAAGGGAAGCAAGAATACTCAACAGAGGAAAAAGAAAGTCTTCTCATAAATGGTGCAGGGATAATTGGATATTCACATGTAAAATAGTGAATTCTGGACCCATATGTTATCCTACTTACAAAAAATAATACAAAATAATTAAGTACTTAAATGTAAAACCTGAAACCATTAAACTCCTAGAAGAAAGGGATAAAGCTCCTAGACATGGGTCTTTGTAACAATTTTTTGGTTGTGACATCTAAAACACAAGCAACAATATCAAAACAAACAAGTATGGCTACATAAAACTAAAAAACATCTGTGTAACAAAAGGAACAAAGTAAGAATATCTATGGGATGGGAAACAGTTGCGTATATAGGATAAAGTATTATCAAAAATATTTAAGAAATTCCTATAACTTAATAGCAAAAAGACACAACCCAATTAAAAAAAATGGGCAAAGGACCTGAATAAAAAAAATTATACACACACACACATACATACCCACCCACCGACCCATAGGTACATGAAAAGATGAAGGAAATACAAATTAAAACCATGATAAGATGATAAGATATCAGTTCATTCCTGTTAGAATGTCTATAATCAAAAAGACAAGAGAGAAATTCTGGCATGAATGTGGATAAAAGGGAATCTTATGCACTGTTGTAAATTGTGTATGTGTAAATTGTCAAACACTATGAAGAACAGTTTGGAGAAGACTCAAAAAATTAAAAATAAAAATGCCATTTAATTCGGTAGTTTCACTTATGGGAACATATCCAAAAGAAATGAAAACACTAAGTCAAAAAGATATCTGTACCCCCATGTTCACGGCACCATTATCTACAATAGCCAAGACATGGAAACAACCCAAGTGTCTACTGATGAATAAATTAAAAAGTCGTGGCATGTGCACATACACCATACACACACAAGTACAATTTCGTCAAGAACATCAGTATACCCTACTATGTGCAAGGGCATGAATGGGCCATGCAGGCATTAGGTTATGTGAAATGTATCAGACTTATAAGTGAAACCATACAATACTTGTCTTTATACGTAGAATCTAAACAACTCCTAGGAATTGTAATTACCAGAGGCAGAGGGGAAGGAAGAACTGGAGGAAAATGGTCAAACTTTCAGTTACAAAGTTTCAGGCACAAACTTTCAGTTATAACTAAGTACTAAGAGTGACATGATAACTATAGTGAACACAGCTGTGTGATACATAAGAAGTTAAGAGTTAACCCTTCTCATCACAATGTTACCTAGGGATTAAAAGAAAAGTTAAAAATCATAATTAATGATCCCAGGTTATCTGTAATTTTGCTAGTAGCATATAAATCATTAATCTAAAACTTCAAGAGATGTCAAAACATGCAGAAGTGAGAGGTGGTTTAGGGATCAGATAAGTGGAGCAGATGTTTTAACAAATATCCTGATTGAGCCAGAATGGGTTCCACACGTAGAGTATTTCTTCCTGAACTCCAGAATTTTACTCAGGCTCTTATTCCTCCTCCACTTCTGTTCATGCATCCAACATCTTCACATTCTCAAGGCCCAATTCCTTATTAAACCCTTCTCCAATTAATCGGAATAAGGATGTACCAGGGTGACAGGTTTTTTTTTTTTTAATGTGTTACTTATTTTACTTATACAAATCTCACAAATTTTATAAGTATAAAACTTTGTTTTCATTTTTAGAATAATTTCAGGTCTATGTATGGAGTGGGGGGAAATAAATAAAAAGAAATTAATGCATAATGAATTGTTTGATCAAAATGGTGTGTCAAATATCTTGCCTGTGATGGTATGTATGGAAGTACAAGGAATTGTGGTAAACTAAGGTAATGACCAATATCTTTCTTACATAGTTGAGAATTCGGCCCATTTTCTGAAAAAAAAAAAAAAAAAAAAAAAAAAAAAAACATTAAGCTAATCCCATCCATTTCCCTTGTCAATTGCTCTGTGCCAGTTCAAATCAGACACACAACAATGATGTGCAGAAGCCCAAATCTAGTTTTTAATATTAGAATCCAGAAGTGGATAAGAAGTCAATTTTTCCCTGTCTTCTCTTGATCTCTCATTCCTCAGCATAAGAAAAATGTCAGCTTCCCTTTTTCTTTTCTTAGCATCTGTAGAGAGCAACATCTCTTTACCTCGACCACCGTCTTTATCTTTTCTCCTTATTTTTAAGGAATCTTAGTAATAGATATACTCTCCTTGTTCTCTGCTTATCCTTTCTCCTTTACCTGTTTTTCAGGCTAATACCTTCTACTCTGTGTTGCTTCCCCTCTCCACAGGAAAAGTAGTATTCCCAGAAAAAAATAGATCCAGAAACCATCCAAAGAGAAGTCACAGTATTGATAAGGAAATCCAGACAAGCACAGATAGTTCCAGGCCATAAGATTAATTTCCTTCTTAACCGTAGATCTTAAGGGAAGTGAAGGTCTGGGCCACTTGCTTTCTTCCCTAGATGCTACTTTCAAGGACTCCACTTGGACAGACTGCTTGAGATTGAGGGTAGGTATGGCCCCTAGTCCCTACCTTCACTGCTCTTCAGACATTACTCACCAAATAAACTACTGTGGGACAGATGAGAAGCATCCGACATCCTTCCTTGTGTACCCCTATATTCATACTCAAAGAAAGATACATCTAACTTGCATTACCCCTGCCTGTGCAATGAACCTCAGCCAAAATATTCAACTGTGTAATCTCCAAATGCCCTAGATGACATTGCACTGGGTATTATTTAAAAATCATGTTTCAGGGGGAATAAAGTTTAATAATTTATGCCTTCTTGCCTTTTCAAATTTTCTCTTTATTGTATTTTGGCAGGGAACACTAAGTATAAATTGAATAAAGTGAGACATCACACATTAAGTATTAATTACCACAATATTAAGAGATCCTGTAGCTTTGTCTTCTGAGTTGAACAATGGCAAACTGTGAGGAAATAGAATTTTAAAGATTGCTTGCTAATCCTCCTCTACTCAGAATGTGAGTTATGCACACGTTTCTTAGATTTTATATTTTACTTGAATTCTATTAATGGGCCAACTGTTGGTCTGAATCAAGCAAAAACTGGACCCAGAGATGTTATATAGTAAGGCAAAAGATTCTAGGACAGAATCTGTTCAAGAGCTCAGTGGTAAAGTAATGGGACTTGAAGACTTGAATTCCTTTGCATGCCAAAGAACCCAGGAAAATAGAGGTGTCATTCCTACTTGAAAGAATCCCCCCCCCCAAAAAAAAATCCTGAAAACCACTGACCTGCAAGTGTGAGGAAGTGTTTGCAGGGAGGTGGATTATTCTTGTTGACCCAGGTATGGTGATGGAAGACACAAGAGAAGTATATGTTGTGTCTTGGGCATCAATTTGTGTAGGAAAAAAATTTGAACTCAGCCATGGGTTTTTTGCATTGTTTACCCATCATCTGGAAGTGAGTACCATCTCATGCTATCTCTCCATGTTACCTGAGTAGGTGACTTCACTGCAGGGAAAAAGAATCACAGGTTTACCAATAACATGAATACTCATGGCACAGGTCCAGAGTGTTTGATTAAAAAGAGAGAGAGAGAGAAGTAAGTTAAATGGTAGGCAAAACAGGTTTCTACCCCACACTAACAACTAGATTTCAGTGCTGTCACTTTGCACATCCATCATCATTCCCAATATTGAAATATCAAAAGGTTTCCCTCTTAAGAGTAGAAAACAAAAAGTCTATTATTACAACTTTTAATATTATTCTGAGTATTAGCAAGTAAAACAAAAACTAATATCATATGAAGTTGAAAAAAACTGCATTATTATGTCTAGAAGACCAGTCTACTTATCTAAGAAATCTAATGTTCAAGTAAAGCCTTAATATTAATTGGTGTATGTCATAAAGTTACAGAATACATGGTTCATTCAATAGTCCACAATCAATTGTATTTATATATACGACTACGTGTATGTAACAGTTACATACATATAACAGTTTTCCTCAAGTCAGCCCTTATATTCAGTGCATCCCTGTTAAAATCTCAGCAACTTATTGTGTATGTTAATTAGTGTAGAAACTGTCAAGTTAATTCTAAAGTTCAATGGAAATGCAAAGATCCAAGATTACCACAGGAAATGTTGAAGAAGGTAAATATAGAGTACCAAAAACTTGGTCAAAGCTGTGGTAGTATGTCATGATCCTAGTAAAGGATAGGTACAGAATGAAGTACACAGAATCTAGGAAGCAGTATAAATTTATCTGTTATCATTGAAATGATACCAGAGTATAGTGGGGAAAAAACAGTCTTCTCAATTAGATATGTTAGGTTTTTAAGAATTACATCTAGCTCTGGGTCACCTGGGTGGCACAGTGGGTTAAAGCCTCTGCCTTAGGCTCAGGTCATGATCCCAGGGTCCTGGGATCAAGCCCTGCATCAGGCTCTCTGCTCCACGGGGAGCCTGCTTCCCCCTCTCTCTCTGCCTGCCTCTCTGCCTACTTGTGATCTCTGTCAAATAAATACAATACTAAAAAAATGTTTATAAAGAATTACATCTAACTCCTTATTAACTTTAAGTTCCAAATAGATGTCAGAACTAAATATGAATGGAAAGTAGCAAAAAGTATTTTTTAAATATTTTTAAAAAATATTTTTTAAAAGACATCATTTTGATTGTAGAGTGAGGAAACCTCTCCAACAGAACACAAAAGCTACAGAAAAATTGGTAAATTCAAATTTAGCAAAACAAAAACTTGCATTCCTCACAACATATTATGAGTAGAAGACTACTAATTTTTTAAATGTATATGACAAAGGTGTTGTATTTAGAAAATATAAGGAACATCTACAAAAATCAGTAAGTCATAAAACACAGTAGAAAGTACAGAAAAAGATTTAGCTCTTTATGAAAAAAGATACCAAAATAGCTGCTAAATTAATGAAGAGATATTTAACTGTAGATATCATAGAAGTGTAAATTAAACATGAAAAGCTTAAATGAAAAGATAAGTTTTGGTTGTGAAATATCACTAAGAATGTGAATAAACGAGAGCACTGAACAGGGCTGGCGAGTTAAATTGGCACAGACACTTGGCACACAATTCAAGATTATCTAATGAAGCTTAACAACAGCATATACGAAGACCAAACAAGTTCACACTTAGACATAAAGCACAGCAAAAGTGTTAAGGAATTGGAATATAGTGGCATTTGTTACATGTGCACACACAGATACACAAAACTGTGAAACAGCTATCCACATGTCCATCAGCATTAAAGTCATTAAATTAGACATCCCCCTACTTTTGCTTTCAACTGATTTATGTCTTTGGATCTAAAGTGACTCAATATAGTATACACTTGAATTTTTTTTTAAATCCATTCAACCAATCTCTGCCCTTGATCAGAAGAGAATATTACTATTGCTTCAAATATTTCCTCTCCTCTCCCTTTCTTTTTTTTTTTTTTTAAAGATTTATTTATTTATTTGACAGAGAGAGAAATCACAAGTAGGCAGAAGTAGGCAGAGAGGCAGGCAGAGAGGGAGAAGCAGGCTCCCCGCTGGGCAGAGAGCCCGACGCGGGGCTCGATCCCAGGACCCTGGGATCATGACCCGAGCCGAAGGCAGAGGCTTAACCCACTGAGCCACCCAGGCGCCCCATCCTCTCCCTTTCTTCTAGAACATCCATGATACATGTCCACTTTACAGTGTTCCAAAGGTCTTACAGGTTCTCCTCACTCTTCAACCTTTTCATCAGTTCCTCAAACTGGAAGATAGGACAACTGAAATTATAAGTTCACCAACTCTGCTGCTTGAATCTGCCTTTGAATCCCTCTAGTGAATTTCTCATTTCATTTACTGTACTTTTCAGCTCATTTCCTGTAGGTTTTATATTTAATATTTCTATCTTATTCATAATTTTCTTCCTCCATGTTTAGCATTTCTTCTTTGAGTATTTATTTAAGGAAACTCTTTTAAAGTCCTTGTTTAGTAGATCCACCATCAAGTATTTCTCTGGGATAGTTGGTCATCCCCTAGCCCCCATAACTGGCAATACTGTGTTATTTTATTGAGTAGTGTTTTTGTTGTTGTTGAAAACTGGACATTTTAGTCTAACACACAGAAGTACCACAAGAATGGCTGCCTGCCTCTTTGTCTCTACCTCCTTGATCAGAAACAGCATTTAGCAGAAGTAGAAATTAAGAAGCAAAACATGGATTCTTGATATTTGTAGAACAAAATCTTTATTGACCACCCTGGCTTCTGAAGCCTGTGCTCAAGTTGCCCCAAGATGTTCTCAGCTGCCAACCATAGGGATATGGCCTGGGTGATGAATAGCGGCTGCCTAGCTTGAAGTTGGCTTTGAGTGAAATTAGTTACAATTAACTATCCAACCTTCCCCTTGGAAGTTGAAGGCCTTTAATAGACTCTAGAAAACTGTTACATGGGACAGAACAGTGTAACTTCTGAATGGGTGTTTTCTACTCTACCATCTTGCTACAATCCCCTCTGGATCTGATTTTTGATTATGGCTCTTAAATGATTTGCCTGTGTTGCTTTCTTCCTACAAAAGGGCAAACTAATAGCAATGACTATCAAAGGAAACCCTTAACAAGAGTTTACCATGTTTCAGGTAATGGGTTATGCACTTCCAATACAAAACACACACACAGCTATAAGGTTGATGATACTAGAAGAATTTTACACATGGCTACTAATACTACTAATAATACTACTAATACTACTAATAATATCCTACTATATATATTATATATATAGTATATATACTATACATATATATATACTAAAATATACTATAATAAATACTAATAATAATCCCCAAAAGTAATTTCCTAAAGGCACTGAGCTATTACAGTAAATCGTGGACTACTCTAGAGAACATAGGCACCTAATTACCGTGAGCATATGAGGTACGCCTAAATTTTCTGGCACAGTGCTAAACATGTTTGTTGATTTTCAGGAAGTGGGAGCTTAAGAAATAATGGTGACAGTGACTGTATCTACACACCCACATGGAGGGGCTACCTATGTGTTGCAAAGGCTCAGATAGATCTGGGAAACATCTTACCCATCTGGAAAAATGAGATGGTGAATAACCCAGCCAGAGGTTAGTAGGAACTTTAAGAACCTAGAGAAACTTTAGAAGTATCTGTTTCCCCTTTAAGTAACAAAAGCCATACTTTCCTACATTGTTTGTCTTACCCCATCCCAAGGACAGGGAGGCTAGCAAGTGCAGGAACAATAACACTGTCACAGTTTTGATATAGGAGGATTTCCAGAGAAAAAGACCCAGAGAATTGTCAGGAAAAGCCTATGCTGAGACACATAGCATAGCGAGAATGCTAGTTTGCAGAAGGTACAACTACATCACATTAAGAAAATGCATAATTTCTCTACATAGCAAAAACAAAAGTGGAACAAGAAGGTGAGTTTATCTAAAGCAAAAGGGTCCATGTGTTATTCCTGACTTAGGTGTCCTGCTGTTCATAATCCCCTATCATAGTCTTTCTCTGCTTCCTTTTCATAACATTTTGAACAATTAATATTTGTTTATTAGAGAGACACTGTATTCTATTAGCAGATCCTTTCCCACATGTTGTGCTTCCCTTAGGATTTTGATTCTGCTATTTTCTTTATAAATGTGTATATGTATATTTACATGTTTTTAGGAAAAGCCCCTGTAGATATGTCCTATGAATTTCAGCAAAAATACTAAAATTGAGTCTTTACATGAAATCTCTAGGAATCATCTCCAAACTACATGGTTCTCAGGGACTCAATTGATACTGTCAGATAATCACTTAGGGAAGGTAATAGAAAACACACACACACACACACACACACACACAAAGACCCTTTACTCTAATCACACTCAGGCCGGCATCAGGCCTGAAATGTTTTTTCTTCTCATGGAGGACTTGGGTGGCAAATTTATTTAATGTCTGCCAGACAGGGCTGGTTCTATTCTCATTCACATAACCAGTTATGACTGAAAAGACAAACAATTAAATACTTATTCAAATATGTTTTTCCAATAATCTCAGATGGCTTAGAATCATGTTGACTGAAAACAACTTCAACAGCTTTTGAACAGATGACATTATCCTATGAATGATTTTTCGATAGCTCAGAGATGTTCGCTTTCTGCAATGACAGAATTCATGGAAGGAAATAGTGGATAAATCCTCTCTGCTGGAATCTTACTGCTTCATAGATCAGATCAAAGCTTTCAATTAAAATGAAACTGAAACTGGCTCTGGATTAAAATCTAAAACCTGAAACTCAGACAGCTATAAATAGACTTTTCCACTATCTTGGAACTTAGGGGTTTCACATGTCTTTCTTTTGGACAATGCAACTTATTTTAAGGGAAAAAAAAGTGATTTTTGTAACTTCAAAGATTTCTCTAAATTGCATCATGCAAATATGTTAACTTTATTCTCCTTCTTCCACAGTGATTTCTCTGAGGTTCAACATGTACAAAAAAAAAAAAAATATGTAGGTATTTGATAAAAAAAAAATGGAAACTTTATCATTCCTGGTAAGCTGTAATAGAAAATGAAAGCATAACCCTAGCTCTGGGCAGATTTATCATCTTTATTATTTATAAACTTAAGAAAAAAATTGTAGAGTTTATCATTACATTTCTACTAAAAATGGGACAAAATTCATTAGGTGATCCCATTATCCTTTATTTGCCTAGCTGTCCTCTTAGTTTAACTTAGTTCCAATCTCTGAAATAAGCACAAGCCTCCTGGGATACTTGAATTTCATCAAGTCAGTTTTACAAGATTAATTTATTTAGTACCTGGAGAATCCAGTTCTAATAAAAGTCTAGCATTCTTTTCTTAGGTTGTAGGTTCAAGTGTGCATCAGGCCTTATGCTGATTGTATCCAGGGTGTTAATCTTGCAGATAGATATGAGGTTTATTCTGCTTCAGGGTCAACCCTGTCTCTGCACAGAATTGAGCACACTAACGTTTGATATGCAGCAAAATGGCTTTGTTCAATTCTGTCTTGTGACAGGTAGAAGCATTAACTGGTGATAGAGTTGTCTTACACCAACTGAATTTAGGGGCCTTGAAGCATGTAATAGACCTAGTTGGTAGTGGTGGATTCCCAAGGCAAGGGAATGATGTATTTTCTTGTGTTTGCATGTGGCTTTTGCTTTCCAGGATTGTCCCCCATCCTACAAAAATAAATGGAAATTTGAACACAAATATGGTATCGTAGCCATTGCCAATGATTCTGTAGGGTAATGCCAATCACAGGATTGGAAGTACTGTGCTATAGGAATAAAGAGAACCAGGTTCCCATCCCAGCTCTTACACAAACATTAAGTTGTGAGATCTTGCTGTTTAAGATGGGTCTCTATTCAATGCCCTCAGCTGAAAAAAAGAAGTTTGGGTTCAATAGTCTAAACCTGTATTTCGTAGGTCACAGACCGCTCACATAGATGTGTTTATTATTAAAGACATTTCTGGGGTGCCTGGGTAGCTCAGTGGGTTAAAGCCTCTGCCTTCAGCTCAGGTCATGATCCCAGGGTCCTGGGATCAAGCCCAGCATCTGGCTTGCTCAGCAGGGAGCCTGCTTCCTCCTCTCTGCCTGCTTCTCTGCCTACTTGCGATCTCTGTCTGTCAAATAAATAAAATCTTTAAAACAAAACAAAAATTCTGTGCATGGGGATAATGATCCCAGTAAAGTTTATCTCCTGTTATTCCATAGGTCAAATAGAAATTTAATTCAAGAGCCACATCATCGGTGCCATAAACAGTGGGTGAGTTCTCTGTATGGTCTATGATATAATGAGGGACATCATTAATAAGTATGAAATAAATATGTGTGTGCATGGCTTCCTATTTTATACTCAAGCACATTTTTGTTATATGAGCTATAAAGGATGGTAACATGTTACACTGAGTAAACTTCTGTTCACTGAGCTCCTTCTTTTACTCAGTATCATGAACTGACCAAGTATTTGACTTCTGATATTACTATAATTCCATTTGCCTTAGTTCTCTTTTCAGTAAAACCAAGTTTCCATTAGATCTGTACTTTGCAAACAAGTTGTATTTTGGAAAGTAATAGCATGACCAATAGGGTTCTGTGGGGAAAAAAAAAAAAAGGTGTTCAGGAAATGCCATCAACGCCATCTGCTCTCACATTTTCTATCACCTACTAAAGGCTGAGAATTTTGCAGAATAGAAACATGATTTTTATGATTAACCCAGGATGTCTGAGTCACATTTATTCACAAAATCTCTTATTTCTGAGTAATAGTTAATCAGCTCTCAGAGATAATGGTCTCAGTAGATTTAAGAAAACTGCAGAGTAGATAAGACCTTCTCCAAGGTCTCTTTTGGAGTAGAATATTTTATGAAGTCTTGAAGGATAGTCCTTGACATAGATTCCATGTGAAGTTGCAGTATGGAACTTAGGAATTTTGAAAATAAAATTTATAAATCTATACCCTGAGGAACCTCCACATTTCTCCATTATCACATGATTGATGGCCAGGTACAAGGAGTGAAGAAGAACAGAGGCTCATTAGGCTGGAAGCCAAGTACTTGACTCCATGGTTCAAACTCAGGCTTGACATTGGCCATTGGGGATTTCAAGCAGATTATATCACATCTCGGCTTTAATTTACTTACCTGAAAAATAGAATCAGTATAAGGATACAAGATGAAAAACCAGAAAAACAGAAAATTTTACCCTTTCTGTAGAACTTGCCACTGTACAAAACATTTCAAATTATTCAGGCTTAAGTGAAAGTACATGCCAACTTAATTTTGCCATGCCCTGGGAAGAACAGGAAGGTATCTAAAGAGATTTATGACACTGTCTTAGTTGTGCTTTACTCCCCAGATCACCCGCATTTTTTTTTTTTTTGGCCATGTTTCCAGGAAATTTGTTAAGTGTACACTTATTGCCTAGCAGTTTTATTTTAGAAAGTTAACTATTATTAAGAGGACTTCTGGTTTCTCTCTGGCAAGTAAAAGGCATGCAAGTTGTAATCTGTCCCAACAAGTAAACAGCCAAACAAACTGGAGAAAAAAACAAAAATAAAAACAAAAGAATCCAAGGACCATAGTGAGGTCACAGGACAAACCATGGCCTCAAAAATGGGGAAGGCTGGGGTGGGGGTGACAGTGGGAGGGACTGAATACAGAGAATCACCATTTGTCAGAGTAGAAACCCACATGCAGGGACATCTGCAGGAACCAGTACTGGGGTAGGACAAGCAGAGCTGTAATTGATCAATTCCTGAAGACACAGGGTGAATAAGTCTGACTGCCAACTCCATGAGGTCACCACCACCAGAGGCCCTCATATTTTTGTGGGTTTTCATTCTAAGAGTTCTACCAGGTCTTCACCTCCCCCCGTGCTTCTAAGTAAAAAAAGTGGGAAAGTGGTCATTTAAAAATACCCCAGATTAGGGATGCCTGGGTGACTCAGTTGCTTAAATAGCTGACTTTGGATTTGGACCCAGGTCATGGTCATGGTCTTGAGATCAAGCCCCTCATTGGGCTCAGTGCTGAGTGGAACCTGCTTAGAACTCTCTCTCTCCCTTTCCCTCTACCCCTCCCCCCCACTTGCATGTGGGCTCACTCACAAGCAGGGCTCACTCACAACAACAACAACAAAAAAAAAAACAAAAAAACCCACACACAAAAACCCACAGATTATTCTGTCATTATGTTCCTAACAGGACTCCTCTCAAACTGTTTTACCTGAGCTTTTTTGCTTTTATTTTAATTCAGCCTAATTGCATTGGGGGGAAAAAAAAAGATACCCAACTTCAGTGTACTTTAATTTCCCCCATGAGGGAAGGGAAATATACAGATCTAATTCCGTCTGGCTAACCAGTCCTGCCTCAAGTAGGGATTACCCAGAAGAACCAGAAAAGTTTACAGTTCAAGGGCACGGGATCACTACAACACTGAGACCCAGATGTATATTGAATGCTTCTCCCCCAACCCACCCCAACCACTGTTAGTACCACATCACTAAAAATCTATCTACTGCAGTTCCTTTTGCTCAGTACATGATTCTTATACAGCTATCCAAAAAATTGCATAAATGTTAAAAGGAAAATATAAAAAGCTTAAAGAAACTGAGTAACGTCAGAACCACAGTGCTAGATGTCAAGAGTGTTGAAATGAACAGACCAGGATTTAACAACAAAATCATTAATGTGCAAGAGCGCCTGGGTGGCTCAGTAGCTTAAGCCTCTGACTTCCGCTCAAGTCATGATCACAGGGTCCTGGGATCGAGCCCCACTTTGGGCTCTCTACTTACTGGGGAGTCTGCTTTTCTTTCTCCTCCCCACTCATGTGCTCTCTCTCCCTAAATCTCTCTCTCTCTCTCAAATAAATAAAAATCTTTTTAAAAAAATCACTAATGTGCTAAGTCCTCTAATGGACAATGTGGATAATATGTCATAAGAGATAGATAATGTAAGCAGAGATGGGGAAAAATGTCTATAGGTTAGAAAACACTAAATAGAAATGGAAAACACCTTTAAAGGGCTTGGTAATAGACTCAGCATAGCTGAGGAAGAATTTGAACCTGAGGATAGGTTAATGGGAATTTTCGAAACTGGAAAACTAAGAAAAAGTCTGGGGAAAAAAAAGGAATACACAAAAATGTTGGACAAAGTTATAAGTTATGTATAATGAAGATACCAGAAGGATAAGTAAACAGGAATAAAGAATGGAATAATGATCGAGAATTTCCTAATTGATGTTATACACCATGCCACACATCTAGGAAGATCAAGGAAGAAATCAATGCACCCTCCACCAAAAAAAAAAAAAAAAAAAAAAAAAAAAAAAAAAAAAAAAAAAAAGACTAGAACAAAAATCTAGTTACAGCATATCCAAAAATAGCAGGAAATCCAAGAGCAAAAATTTGAAAAAGATAAAACCTTGTATTGAAACAATGAATTACATCAGACTTCTCAGAAGCCCTATAAGCAAGAAAAGCATTGCAAAGTGTTAAAAGGAAAACAAAACAAAACTGCGAATGCAGAATTCTCTATCATGGGAAGTAATCTTCCAAAAGTGAAAAGAAAATAGCATTCTCAGACAAAAATTAAGGGAATTTGTTTCAGGTAAACTTCCCTTACAAGAAAGGTTTCTCCAGAGTGAAGAAAAATTATATAGGTCAGAAGCCAAGATATAAAGAAGTACATTGGAGAAGGAATAAGGTTTAAAAAATAAATTTTCCTTAATTAACTCAACATATAAATTCGTACAAAGAGCAACAATGTATTCAATTATATATGTTTATATGTGTGTGTGCCTGCATATGGTTGCTTATGTTTAAGTGAAATAATAGCAATGAGACAAATAAGGAATATTTCATTATGATAAAGGTATTTTCATTAGCAGTGAAGAGGTATAGTATTACTTGACAATGGATTTGAATTCACTGTAAATGAATTCATCAGACCCTAGGGCAATAATTAAAAGTTAGTAAAGTATAATTGATATATTGTGAGGAGAGAAAAATAAAATAAAATGCTCAATTATAACCCAAAAGGGAGGAAAAAGTAGAAGATAGACATAATAAAGAACAAAAGCAACACAGCAAATAGCAACAAATATAGCTGATATTATAATCCAACTTTGTCAATTAATTTAACCAATCATGTAAATACATCAATTAAAATATAGATTTTCAGAGTTGTCAAATAAAACTGTATGTTGTCTAAGAAACTCACTTTAATTTTTTTTACAGTAAAAGGAAAATGATGAAGATAGATCCTGTTAAATCTAAAAAAAAAAAGTTACATTAATTTCAACTAGAGCCAATATCACAGAAAGTCAAGTTGTCAGGGATAAACAAGGGCGTTGCATAAAGATGAAGAGTCAGTTCTCCAGTAAGACATGGTCACATACACGTTATGGACTGCTAAGAGGAAAGCATCAAACTATATGAGGCAAAAACTGATAGGAGGAATATTTATTTTTCCTGTAGTTCTATTATATTTGGACACTTCAGTTATCTGAAATGAAGAGATTTTGCCATCAGAAATGTTAGGGCATAGCAACCTCAACAGTAGTAGTCAACCAGATACAACTGAGATCTATACACTCATCTCCAAAGACCAAAATAGAACTTCTTCACAATAATGTATAAAAAGTTATACACTATGACCAAGTGAGATTATCTCAGGTATGCAAGGCTGGTTCCACATTTGAGGAAAAAAAAAAAATCAAGATCCTTTATCACTTCAACAGGTTAAAAAAAATAAATGAAAACAATCACATGATCAATAGATGCAGAAGAAGTACTTGACAAAAATCAAACAGCCATTCATGATTTAAAAAAAAAAAAAACCTCTCAGAAAGCTGAAAATAGAGGGGATCTTCAAAATGATAAAGGATACCTACAAAGACCTATGACTAACATTATATTTAATGGTGAGAAACTAGAAGATTTTCTGCTGAGGCCATAAAAAAAAAATGGCAAGCTGTCACCTCACAACATAACTTTAAACACTTTACTAGAAGTCCTGCCTAATGAAATAAGAGAAGATAACAAAAGTTATACAAATCACAAAAGAATAAATAAAATCGCTTGCAGATAATATGATTGTCTAGTATAAAATCTGAAAAGAACTGACAGCAAGAACTCCTGGAACTAATAATTACAGCAGGGTTGCAAAATATACGGTTAATATTTAAGAGTCAGTTGTTTTCCCACATATCAGCAACAAACAAGTAGACTTTGAAATTCAGAAAATATACTAGTACCGCTACAAATGAAATATTTATAAATCTAGCAGAGGAAGTATATGATCTATAGGAGTAAGACTACAAAAGTGATGAAGTAAAGCAAAGATAAAGGTGATTCTGCATAATACTGAATTTTTCTATACATGAACAAAGACATCTGTTCCTAACTTAATCTATAGATTCAATGCAATCCAAATCACAATCTCAGATTATTGTGTACATATCAACAAAGCAGTTCTAAAATTTATATAGAGAAGCAAGAGATCCAGAATAGCTAACTCAATGTTAATGTAGAAGAACAAAGATGAGTGACACTACCTAACTTCACCACTTACTAGAGAGCATCAGTAACTATGAAAATGATATTGGGGAAAAAATATACAAGTAGATCAATAAAACACCAAATAGAGCCTCAGAATAGAGCTACATAAGTGTAGTCCACTCATCTTTTAGAAATAAACAAAAGCAACAAAATAAAGATGATCTTTTCAACAAATGCTGGTGGGACAAGTAGATCTTTTCATGACAAAAGTAGAATCTAGATATAGATATTGTACTTTTTACAAAAAAGTATTAAAACAGATCACTGACCTAAATGGGAAACATGTCACTTTAAAATTTCTGAAGATAACAAAAGAAAATCTAGATGACCTTGGCTATGAGAATGACATTTTAGATACCAAAACCAAAGGTATGACCCTCTAAATAATTGACAAGCTAGGCTGTCTTAAATTCATTAAAATTTGAAACTCTGCCAAACAACAACAAACGATCAAGAGAATGAGAAGATAAGCCATAGAGTAGGAGAAATCTTTACCAAAGCCATGCCTAGTAAATTATTCAAAATATTCAAATATACAAAGATATATCTAAAACCTCCAGAACTCAATTTAAAAAGTAACCTCCTTAAAAATGAGCAAAAAACCTGACCAGCCACCACAAAGTTATACTGATGAAACAGTCTCATCTTATGTTATTAGGGTATCACAAATTAAAACACAGTAAATACCACTATCTACCAATTAGAAAAGCCAAAATCTAAAGTCTGAAAACACCAAATGCTGGGAAGAAGGTCAAAAAACAGAAATCCCCATTCACTGCTGGGTGGGAAAGAAAAACAGTATAAACACTTTGGAAAAAAAGTTCCGTGGTTCCTACAAAATGAAGCTTACTTTTACCATAATATCTCATAATCGTATTCCTTGACATTTAACCAAGTTGAAAAATTAGATCTATGTAAAACCTGAACATGGATATTTGTAGATGTGTTTATAGTTGCCAGAGTTTGGAAAAAGTCTTTGATTAGGTGAATGGATAGATAAACTGTGGGTTACTAACATGGATTTTTTATGGATTACTATACAGCATTGAAAAAATATTCAGGGGCACCTGGGTGGCTCAGTGGGTTAAAGCCTCTGCCTTTGGCTCAAGTCATGATCGAGCCCCGCATTGGGCTCTCTGCTCAGCAGGGAGCCTGCTTCCTCCTCTCTCTCTGCCTGTCTCTCTGCCTGCTTGTGATCTCTGTCAAATAAATAAATAAAATCTTAAAAAAAAAAGAAAAAATATTCAGCTATCAAGTCATGTGAAGACATAGAAGACTCCGAAATGCAGATTACTGAGTGAAAGAAACCAATCTGGAAAACCTACATACTACAGGATTCTAACTATAAGATACTTTGGTGAAGGTAAAATTATGGAGAAAGTTAAAAAGATCAAATAATTGCCAGATACGGTGGTGGAGGGAAGGGAGGAATAGGTAGATCAGAGGATTTTAGGGCAGTGAAACTATTCCCTTGGGCATTACAACAGTGGATATAATTATACATTTATAAAAAAGCAAGAATGAAACCTAATGTAAACTAAGGATAAAGGAGGACAGCATGTCCCTGTAGGCTCATGGATGTTAGATATACCACTCTTCATGCATGATGTGCGCAGTGGGAGAGGCTGTACAGGCATGAAGGCTGAAGATGTATGGGAATATTCAGTATCTTTTCAAATTTGCTGTGAACTAATACTCTAAAACTAAAGTGTGTTTTTAAAAAAAGTTACTAAATACTTTGTCTATTATTAAATACAGAAATTTCTCATGATTTTATATTTCCAAATGAAATTTAAGCTCTTCAAGGAAAAAGGAGGAAGGCTTATTATTCTCTATTTCTTTTAGAGGCCCTATGTAGATGGTGGCCTCACCCAAAGTAGAAGCTACAAAAATACTTGACAAATGAACACATGGGTAAATGGTCAAGTATAGAATTCCGCAACTGATGATTTTTTTCTTTCAGTTTCTTAGGTTTCTGATACACAAAATGTCATAATGACAAATACCATAACTGAACCCATCACCAGGTTCATATTAAAAACCAGGGTACCCTCCTTTACTCACCAGCAATTACTATAATGAATCCAATGTTTGTCATTCACATTCATTTCCATCTTTCCTACTTAGGTATGCATTTTCATACAATCTACAATATTCCTATTCTATCTTTTCAGACTTTAAAGTATTTTGTTCCCAGTCTCCAAACGGCTTTTTCATCCAGAAATATGCTTGAGAGATAAACTCATGCTGATTCAGGTCTAATTCATTTAGTTCTACTTTTTTGGTTTTTTTTTTTTAGTATTCCTTTTTATGAATATACAGTAATGGATTCCCCCCACCACTCTTAGGTTAGTGGGCTTTAGGTCATTTCCAGTTTTCACTATCACCACCATGCTGTGATGAGCATCTGTACACGTCTGATGTCTGATAAGCAAGTGGATATATAGCACGTGTAGGAGAGGAAATGCTGAGTTCTAGTCTGTGCAAATTCCATTTTTATTAATGTTTTCCAGACAGCTCTCCAAATTGTTGTACAACTTATTCTTATGAGTCCTTATTTTATAAAATTATAGTTTTCAACACGATTAGCCCTGTGGACATTGACCTTTATGCTGGTGTTTGCTGCCAGTCTTGTTCAAGGCACTGTACTTCCAAGGCCCTAAACTGGACACAACATCACTATACTTTGAATCTCCATCTCTCTACTCTTATTATTGAATTACCTAAAACCACCAGAGTTTAGTTTTCAAGGCATATGAATTCCTTCTTCCTAACCCTTAACTATTTACAATGTTTTCATTTCCAACACAGCTTCCATTATAATTCAAATTTGGCTTAATGACAAAAAGCTGAATTTATCTAAGTGCAATCTGTTTTAATAGGATGAATTACAATCTAATTTAAAAGCTGTACTCTCCTTAGGTCTTGACAAGCTTAATACCCTTTCTTACTGTGCTGTGGAATACCAGTACTACAGGGCAGTGATATGGCTGCAAAGAATGTAAGGTCTGGATTACTACAGACTTCAGTTCATGCCCCATAATTTAAGTTTATTAAATACATAATGCCTCAGAGAACATTTTAAGTAACAATGAAGTATTCAGGCCATAATTCAAAAGGAAAGGCACATGTTAAGTGATCATTTAAATAAGAATTACCAACCAAGAACAGCTCATTCTGATTTAATGTTGAGGTTACTACTTTTTTTTTCCTCCCCTAACAGTTATTTTTCATCTGACTTTTGGTAACTCCTACAAATATGATTATGAATCAGGATAGATAGAATTATATCTCCATTTGGCCTTTTGCTCAGTAAAGATTTGAGGTGGCTTCTAGATTTTGTTTTACTAGGTTGTTTTTTTTTTCTGTGAGTATTGTACACATATAAAAAAGTACATAGGTAAGTAATAATGAATTTTTCAGTGAATACACCCATGTGATTTCAGTGAATCACTCATGTGATTCAGATCAAGAAAATGAATGTTGTCTACAAAATCTGAGAAGCCTCTTTCAGCCCATGTCCAAACACCACTACTAAATTAACTACTATGCAAGTTTTTTTTTTCCATTTTTGTTGTTGTTTTTGTTTTTTTAATGATAGTCAGATGCATGTTTAAACATTAGACCAATAGTTCCTTAGGACAGAAAGTGAGTAAAGAATTAACCTGGAGTCATAAAAGGCAGCAGAATGTGGATTAAGCATTGAGTTGGACTTTGTGATGCCTTTCTAGTGTCCATTCTAGTATGTACCACAACCACTTGCTTTTACTTGCATTTAAAAGTGGAAAGAAATTCAGCAGCTAATTGAATGATGTTATCTTTCTATTATGAAAAATTAGATTCTTTGCCCTGGTTGGGTACCTTCAGCCCCAGGAAACCCTCCACTATTAGTTTTTGTTAGTTTCAGTTTTTTGCCCCTTATATTTTATATGAAAACCAGTTGACCAATTGGAGGTAGCTTATTTTTTTTTGTAGGAGAAATAATTAGACTTATATCAATCCGTAATTCTGAACAACACTCATAGTATATGCTAGCCTCACAACACACCTGTGGCTGATATCAACATACATCATTTAAATTCCTCTCCAAGCAAGGACAAGTCAGACAGACACAAGGAGTATAGTACCTAGAGCCTGTAGTTGTTTCAAGATTGATTTGCTTTTGAGTTGAGGTCAGGTTATTTGTGAGGTGACCTCCGCCAATTAGTGAATAAGGCAGCGGTAGTTAAGGTTAGACCTTACTTGGGGAGGCACTAGTCAGCGACGGAGCAAAATGATTATACAATGGACGAGCCAGTGTCACCCAATGTGGAATTCCTCAAACAGCTCATCTTTGCTCTGGTACCCCATTAGGCTGCCAGACTATTGGAAAGACTGATCATTTTTCACCTCCCTCCTTCCACCTTTCACCAACTTCTGCCCTTCCATCACCTTTTGTCCTGCATAGCTAATATTCTAATAAGAATAGGAGTCCAAACTGCTCAGCACATGCTATTGTAAAATCTAACCTGCAAAAAGTTATTACTTGACTTACTGATTCTAGACATTCTGATAGGTGCGAAGGGAGAGCTCATTGTGGTTTTGATTTGCATTCTCCTAATTCATAATGTTGAGCATCTGTTGGCCATCTGTAGGTCTTATTTGGAGAAAAAATATGTCTATTTAGGTCCTTTTCCCTTCTTTAATCAGATTACTTTTGGTATTGAGTTGTAAGTACTTAATACATTTTAGATATTATTCGATTATCAAATATGCCATTTGCAAATATGCTCTCCCATTCAGTAAGTCACCTGTTTTGTTGGTTTCCTTCACTGTGTAGAAGCTTTTTATTTTAATGTAGTCTCCATAGTTTATTTGTGCTTATTTCCTTTACTTTACGAGCTTATCTAGAAAAATATTGCTATGGCTCATGTCAGAGAAAATGGAACTGCCAGGCACTGTTGGTGGTAATATAAATTAGTACAGCCAATATGGAAAACAATATGGAGTTTCCTCAAAAAAGTTTCCTCAAAAAACACCCTATGATCTAATAATTCCACTCCTGGATATTTACCCAAAGAAAATGAAAACACTAACTTGAAAAGATATATGCACCCCCTATATTTATTGTAGAATTATTTACAATAGCCAAGATACATTGTTTCCCTAAGTCACCGCTGATAGACAAATGATACTGAAGATGTGGTATCTGTACAATGGAATATTATGCGACCATAAAAAAGGAGATCTTGCCATTTGTGTCAACATGGAAGGACCTACAGGGCATTATGCTAAGTGAAGTCAGACTGAGAAAAACACCGTAAGATTCTATTTACAGGAGGCCTCTAAAAACCAAATGAATAAGGGAACACATTAAAAGGAGATTCAGGGCGCCTGGGTGGCTCAGTGGGTTAAGCCGCTGCCTTCGGCTCAGGTCATGATCTCAGGGTCCTGGGATCGAGTCCCGCATCGGGCTCTCTGCTCAGCAGGGAGCCTGCTTCCCTCTCTCTCTCTCTGCCTGCCTCTCTACTTGTGATCTCTCTCTGTCAAATAAATAAATAAAATCTTTAAAAAAAAAAAAAAAGGAGATTCAGTCCTATAATTACAGGAAACTGACAGTTGCCAAAGGGAGGACCGGCGTCATGTGCAAAGAAGAGTGGGAAACCCAGGCTTCCAGTTAGGAAATGAATGAGTCACAGGAATAAAAGGTAGAGCATAGGAACTGTAGTTAACAATACTGTATTAACTGTATAAGAGGACAGATGGTAGCTACACTTGTGGTGAGCAGAGTACAAAATATAGACTTGTCAATCACTATGTTGTAGACCTAAAACTGAAGTAACATGGTATGTCAACTATTCTTAAAAAAAAATTCAGACTGCCTAACACAAAGACATTTCCATGATGTCGGTCTCTAAATATTCTAATTAATTGAGGTTTTGTTGGATGGGTGCAGTGGAAAAAGCTTGCAATTTCAGATTCTATTTTTGTGTCTCACCACCAGTTTCACTCATAATACCTTTCTTCAAGTCCTTTTAGTGTCCTCTACACTTAGGGGCCATTGCTCTATTTTTTGAGCACCTATGTCTTTTGTGACAACATTATCAGTCCAGACCTTACTATTTTCCCAGTCATTCTATGTTAGGGACAATTTCATCTGAGGCTTCTTTTAGGGACGAGAAAGACAAATGTATTTAACAACTGAAATAAAGTACTTGGCTGCTTCTGGAAATAGATTTTCCAAGAGATTTGCCAACAGAATCTGTTCAGCTAGCAAGACTCCAGGGGCAAAGTACTAATTTCCATAATGTCCAATATGTAATATAACTCCTGGCCGATGAGACTAGACATGAGGCTACCAGTTGGTGAAGGGCATTTATACTTTCCCGGTGAATTGTGCTACACACACACACACACACACACACACACACACACACACACAATGGACACATTACCACTCTATAGGAATTCAGCATCCCAGCCAGAAAGCCTCATCAATCCTGTCTCTTTTAGACTGGTTGATCAATTCTATCTATCTGTGCCAGGGAGATCAAGTCTAAAGTTATGCACTAGAGCTTATTAGGTCAATTCAATTATCTCCTCTATGTCTAAGAAATTATATACATTAGGTGAAACAATGCTTTTCTCAGATAAGCTTGAGAACTTGGATAATTTTAACCTGATGTTCTTTAATAAACTAAATACAGACAGAATACATTTATCTCTAGTTAGGGATTATCATACTTAAAACATGGAAAATGAATTTTTAGGAGATACAGAAAGAGGTTATCAAGAATATTATTAGGTCAAATGAAAACTTCAAATTTTTATAAGAGAACACACCACTAACTAGGTTTGGTTTTATATGCCATTAGGTGTTTTAAATATAATTAGGAAAATATAGGGAAAAACTTCAATCTGGAGTCTTACTAATGCCACTTGTAGAACATGAAACTTGGCTTTTACACTCTTCTTTCCCCTCCTCTTTCCATATCCCTTTTAAGTATTTGAATTCTACTTACATAACAGGCACTGTGTTAGGTTCCATGTCACACCCTTCTTTAGTTTGCATTGATCATTTGCTTCAACTCGTCTCTACCATCACCAAAATCCACACTTTCCTCCTGTTTGGACTAGTCTCTTAGGTTGTCTCACCTCCTTGCCCACGTCTAAATATATTCTTCAGAACAGCAAGACTTTCTCCCCCAGATCCCATCTACCTCCCAAATCTGATCAAGGTAGAAAAGGTTGGTCTTCTCAGCTCTTTAATTACTTCTCAGGGAATATCTTTGGAATACATGTGCTGAGCTAGATTCTAGGGGCAGAACATGGGGAGCCTATGATCTGTCCCAGTACTAAAAGGTGTTAAGACCAGCATTTACCATGCACTGAACTAGAGGTTCTGTCTAGGGGCAAGGAAGAAGAGAGAAAAAACAAAAATTGAGGGAGATAGATTGGAAAGGAAATAAAACACCTTTATTTGTGGGTAAGACTTTCTACAATAACTTATTACTTCTATTAAATTTTTGGTGGACTTTAGTTTAACCAATGTGTGGGACTAAAGATGAGAGTCCATTTGTTTCTATACACAGACAGTTATGGAAATTAAAGTATCTTTCATAAGAAGAATATAAAAATAAGGGATAATACAAGGAGGTATCTGCAAGACTTATATAGAGAAACCTATGAAACATTACTGAGAAACATTACTGCCCACAGATGAGAGGACAATATTGGTGATACAATGTCAGTTCTCTTAAAGTTGGTCTACAGATTAGACACTGTAATAAACAACTTCTACAAGAAAAACATTACAAGCTGAATCTAAAAGTACAAAAATGCAAAGAACCTAGAAAAGCCATAACTTTGAAAAATTAAAAGCAAAGATCTACATTAATTGACTTTGATTAGTGTAGCTTTAAAATAATTTTTGAATTGTAGAATTGGAAAATAGACCAGTAGATCAAAGGATAGAAGGGAAATCAGAAATAGACCCATATATTGGTCTTCAATAAAGTAAGCTGAAAAATAAATGGGTAAAGGATAGTTTCCCTATAGTAGTGCTTGAAAAAGTAAATATCTGTATGTTAAAAAAAAGTCTATTGTTAATCTCAAGCTGCAAGAATTAAATTACAGCTTTAAATGCAAATTCAGAAGTTCTAAGTCTTCTGTAGGAAAATCTAGAAGAAAATCTGAGATTATATATGAAACACAAGTTTTAGATAATATCTGGTCCATAAAGAAAAATATGATTGTACTTTTTCAAAATGCAGAACTTCTTTTCAAATGAAGGACAAAAAAAAGCAATCCACAAACTCATAAAATGTTTATAAATTTAGTTTTATCTAGAATATATAATGAACTAAAGAACCCAATAAGAAAACAGTCAAATGAAAAAATGAGCCAAAATTGAGCTGACAAAAAAAAAAAAAATGTTAATGGCAAATCAATACATGACTCGATGTTCAATATTTTTAGTTACTATCAACTTCATTGGCTGCAGTGAAAATTTGGAAATACAACTTAAAATTATATTATAATACTATCACCTATTTAAAAAAAAAACAAAATAACAGACCACCAAGTATTTCAGATTTGGTAAAAGCAGAATCTTCATCAGTGAAAATGAAAGACAACACAACCTCTTCAGGAAACAGCTATTTTCTTAAAATATAATACAGACCTCCCAATGCAGTTCTAATTCCAAGTAACTACCCAGAGGATTACAAACCTATGCCCACACAAAGACTTACACAAACTGCATAGCTATATTGTTTGTAGTAGTCCCAAGCCAGTTATGGCTTCCATGTTCTAAATACTAAATTCTATTCATCAATAAGAATGAACCATAGATATAGTCAACAACATAGATAAGTAAAAATGATTATATTGGAAGAAGCCCTACTAAAAGATGACATGTAGTAGTTTTTTTTAAATGTAAATTTCCATTAAAAATGTCAACTAAGCTTTTTTGATAAAAAGAGCAGTAGTTTGGTGGAAAATAGAATAGAGATGGTCAAGACTGAGGAATTACAGAGAAGTAGGAGTAAATTTGGGGGAGTGATGAATAGGTACATTATATTAATTGCAATGAGTTCATAGGTACACACATGTCAAAGTTAAAAATTCTATTTAAATATGTGTCATATGTGTCTTACACTTCAGAGTTGTTGGTAGTCTATTGCGAAGTGAACAGATACGCGGCTAGAAGAAAAATGCTCTTAAGAAATCATAGTGCTTGGAGTCTCTGTGTGGGCTGGGAGCTCAGTGAGTTAAGCAGTAAGTGTCTACCTTCTGCTCAGGTCATGATCTCCTGATCTTGGGATGGCCCTAAGTCAGGCTCCCTGCTGGGCTGGGAGTCTGTTTCCTCTCCTTCTGTCCCCCACCCCTGCTTGTGTGTTCTCTCAATAGATAAATGAATAAATACATCTTAAAAAAAGAAAGAAAGAAAGAAAGAAATTGTAGTGTTTTCCTTAACATTTCTGGTGTACTTTTGGCTGTTTGGATTTCAAGTCTTGAGAAGTGTCATTGTGTTAACTACATCTTTTATTTTCTATATTCTGGTGCTCTGACCTCTGTGACTTTGCTGACCCAGGAGGAACTGTCCCTCCCAGAACTAGCAAAATTCCTGGAGATAGTAAACAACTTACCCAGTGAGAAAGCTTTTCAAATGCAAGCATACCAATCCAGACTCTAAGCCCCAGTTAAGCACAGAAAGACTTAGACCTGCTTTCAGTATGGGTAACGTGTCTGATTATAGCTTTGTGAATTAGGGTACCCATTTCTTTACTATTAGTTTCTAATTTTTAACCAATGTTACCAAATATTTGGTTGCAAAAGCAATATATAGATATACATATCTATATATATCTATGTATCTATATATCTCCAGTATTGAGTTTTTGAGACAGCCAAAATAGTGACAGTATAATTATGTTATCGACGACTACATAGATTCATTCCCTAAAAGCCATTTATATTCTTTAGTTTTGGTTTCATAAGTTGTCAAGACAGTAAAACTCACTTTTCTTAACTTTACTATGATAATCACAGTGTCAAGGAAAACATGCCTATGATCATCGGTTTTCAGTAGTACCCAAGTCTTTACCACTACTTGCTAAGCAATTAAGCACACAGTTATTGTAAAAGCTTAGATGCCAAGGGTGAATGGGCCAGAGACAAAACAGCTTTGGGGAGCTATGGGGTTATCGTCAGCTGTTTAATATGTAACAACTAGTGATTTATTTATTAATGATAAGGTGAGAAGTGTGCTCCTTCGACTGTATTTCTTCCCTATTTGGAGCTCAAAGGAACTATTCTGAGAATGTGGAGTTTGACCTTTCTCGTGCAAATTTCTTGGGTTTGCATTCCCATGAATTAAATATAGAGCACACATTATTCAACATTAATGGCCATTTAAATGCCTGTGAGTAGCCTCCTCTCAACCACAGATATATTTTATACATAAATCAATAAAGACAGTGGTAAGCTAGTACTTAGGACCAGGACTTAAAATCCTGACTTCTCTCCTTGGTTCTAGGATTTGCATCACTATGGGGTGATCTCACTTGTCTAGGACTTCTCTAGTTCCTCATATGTTCACTTCTGTTTAATATTGCTCCTTCAATGGAATTTGAGCACACCAAAGATTTGCTTTGTGCTAGATCTTAGAGGAATACACAGGGAACATAGGATCTATCGCAGACCTCAGAGCACTTAGTCTAAGGACAGTTAGACTAAGTTAGTCTAACACTGGGAAGTTAAACTTGCATTAAAAAATGGAGAACAAGATACAACTTTATATAATTAGATGATAATAGTTGCAAGTGTAAGTGAATGCTTTAGTAGAGTTCAGCAACAGAGAACAGTGTTCAGAATCCACTTTCCTACATCTGACTTCCACATTTACCACCAGCTATGTTGTCCTGTGTAGTTCAACTATGATCTCGCTCTGTCAAATTTGGATTTTATGATCAACTTCAACCTCAGTGGTGGTAGTGAAGATTAAATGCAAAAATCTATGTAGGTGTTCATCATAGTACCTGGTTAAGATCTAAATCTAAAGCAGGAACTCCAGGACACCTAGGTGGCTCAGTGGGTTGGGCGGCTGCCTTCAGCTCGGGTCATGATCCTAGGGTCCTGGGATCGAGTCCTGAATGGGCTCTCCTTGCTCAGCAGGGAGCCTGCCTCTCTCTCTGTCCCTGCCTGCCTCTCTCTCTGCCCCTGCCTGCCTCTCTGCCTGCTTGTGTGCTCTCACTCTCTCTCCTTCTCTCTGACAAAAAAAAAAAAATAAAATATTTTAAATAAATAAATAAAGCAGGAACTCCACTTTTCCACAACAAGCCTATCAAGAATGGAGGGAAAAAAGTGGGGGTGGGGGGGTTCTATAGGAAGTCAAGTTTGTCCACAGAAGCTGGAAAAACATTCAAATCATAATCAAAGGGGAAAGTTGTCACAGAGTGTGGAGACTTCCTACACTGAGTAGGAAGAAAAATGAACCAAAGAGTAAAAAAGTTACAAGTCTTTGAAAAATTGAAGAACAAATGTATCAGAATAGACAAAACTAAGACCATGAACTATGTTGGAATGTGGAGGGGTAAGTTTATACGGAGATTGTCCCATGACACCAGGATTAATGGTCAAGTTAGAGAGCTGGGCAAAATTAAGGAGGAATTAAATGAGTTTAAGACATTATTTTGGTTCAGGATAGTAAAAGCTACGTTGTACTATGTATTGTTTAGATAATACTGTTAATTCTATACCTTATGTTCTAAGAAACAAATGAGTATATACAAAACATGCTAGCGCAAGTTATAGAAACTTAATCAAATAAACAATTGAGACCTAGAGGTAGTATACAGTCCAACTACAGAGAACGAATGGAGCCCACTCTGTAGTATAATACTTGCATAAAATATATGCTTAACTAAAAATAGTAATTAAGAGCAGCTAACAGGTATGTACCATACTCTCTGCCAGGCTCCCTAATAGAGTCTTTCCTTATTTTAACTGATTTAATTAAGTACTTAAATTACAACACATTATAAATAGCAAGGTTTGTTGCTATTCCCCAGCATAGGTACACAACATAGTTAAGTAAGGTATACCGTAAGGTATACTGGTTATATCTGCAACAGTTCAGAGGAAAGAATGCCAAAAAGGATATTCAGAAATTGACCCACAGATCTGTGCTGTATTTAAGTAGACAGATGGAGAACCTGGAGCTGTGGTTATTTCCCAGTAACCTGACCAGCACCACTGGCATCATCATCTTCATTGTGGTCATCAACACTGCCACCCTTATTATTTCTGAGCACATATTAAATGCAATAACATGTGTATCACATGTTATTGCATTTAATACACATAAGCCTGGTTGGAAGAATAGACTTCCATTCTATATGAATGCTTTCCTACGTTTCCAAAGATAAATGGGGGCAGGAGAAGAGGGAAGATCTAGACTTAAATCCGTACTTGGTAACTTGAATTCTACATATTTCCCCTGTACTTTAGAACCATTTAAAACAAATGTCTAGGTGGAGCTACTACAACTAGATGTGGCATTCTACGTGCAAAGTCATTGCCTTTTCTTTAGTGAAATGAAGAACCACTAGAAAGACAAGATTAGTATATACTAAGTTTGATTTTTGTTTAAGGAAAAAAACATCTGTTCTAAATACTTAACTCCATGAGAGAGTTCCAGTCTTTCTGTCTACATTACTGGGATCTCAGGTCTATTATTCACAATGGAGGAAAAATGGTGAAAAAGGAGTTGTTTTGCTTTTACTTAGAGTATAGATAGTTGCATAGGAATGTTATCCCCACACAAAAAATTAAAAGCCCAAGCTGGATTGTCCATAAAGTTATACATTTGGTGGAAGCACAAAAGTTGAATTCATAAGGCAATATAAACCCAGAGAATTAAGTCTTTTTACACCATCCCAAGACAAGATAGAAGGTGTAAATCATTTTGTCCCTGGCAGAGAAATATCCCTGACTAAGATATGGCCAACATGATAGTAGGTAAAAATAAAAAGACCTCAGTTCTCAAGTTCTTCTAATTGGCTTTCCCCAGAGGGTTATGAATATAGAACATAGCTTAGCACTTAAAACATTAATTTGAAAGAGATTAACTCACATTTCAAAATGATTTCTAGCCTCTTGAGGGCAGGACCAAGGTCTTATATCCTCTCCATTTTTACAAAGTACCGTTTCAATACTCTAAAAGTATTCCCAGCAATCAGTTTAATTCAAAGAACACAGATCATTGTAGTTTTATTCTTTCTTCCTCCACCGAAATGAATAGGAGTTGTATCCGAAATTATAGACATGAATTTATCTAGTTTTAGCCATTTATTCTGAGAGCATAGGCAAGGACTTAATTAACTTAATTGCTCATTGTGTAGTTTTAAGGTTAAAATAAAAATGTCATGGGTCTAACACAGACCCTGCTTTCAAATATACTTTAGTGATTACAAAGACAATCAGGGATTTAAACACTCTTTTCTTTTTCTTTGCAGATATTATAAATTATTCATGGCAGATTCTCCTATACTGAGCCTATACAAAGCCTCAGATCCTGCTCAACGCAGAAGTACACAAAATATATACAAACTAATAGGAGCTGGCAAATGCTTATGGCCTCTGTAATATCTCTGGTTTAATAGGATTGGTTACATAGAAGCAAATAAAACCGAAAACTTGACAGTTTAATACCTTTGAGATGCAGCAAAAGAGGTCCTACCTATAATACAGGCTTACCTCAATAAGCAAGAAAAGTCTCAAATGCACAACCTAACCCAATACCTAAAGAAGCCAGAAAAGCAATAAATAAAGCCCAGAACCAGCAGAGGAAATAAAGATTAGAGCAGAAATAAATGATATGGAAACAAACAAAGCAACAAAGAACAACAAAGAACAGTAGAACAAGTGAAACTAAGTGCTGGTTCTTTGAAAGAATTAAACTGATAAACCCGTAGCCAGACTTATCAAAGAGAAAGGACCTAAATAAATAAGATCGTGAATGAAAAAAAGAGAGAGCACCACCAATACCAAGGAAATACAAACAAAGGAGAACCTTATTACACTGTTGGTGGGAATGCAAGCCGGTACAGCCAATCTGAAAAACAATATGGAGATTCCTCAAGATATTAAATAGAGCTACCGTAGGACCCAGCAATTGCACTACTAGGTATTTAACCTAAAGATACAGACGTGGTGAAAAGAAGGGGCACATGCACCCCAATGTTCATAGCAGCAATGTCCACAATAGCCAAACTGAGGAAGGAGCCAAGATGCCCTTCAACAGATGAATGGATAAAGAAGATGTGGTTCACATATACAACAGAATATTACTGAGCCATCAAAAGGATGAATACCCACCATTTGCATTGACACTGATGGAATTTATTTCACTGCTAAGTGAAAGAAGTCAAGCAGAGAAAGATAATTATGTGGTTTTACCCATATGTGGAACATAAAGAATAGCACAGAGGACCACAGGGTAAGGGAGGGAATACTGAATGGGAAGAAATCAGAAAGAGAGATAAGCCATGAGAGACTTTGGAATCCCGAACCAAACTGAGGGTTACAGAAGGGAGGGGAATGGGGGGATGGGGTAACTGGGTGATGGATATTAAGGAAGGCTTGTGTGGTGATGAGCACTGTGTATTATACACAACTAATGAACCATTGAACACTAAATAAAAAACTAATGATATATATTGGAAAATTGAACATAATAAAATACAAAAAATATAAGATTATGAAAAAAAATATATGCCAACAAACTGGGCAATCTGGAATAAATGGACAAGTTCTTAGAAACATATAAACCATCAAAACTGAAACAGAAATAGAAAATTGACACACACATAACCAGCAAAGAAATTGAATCAATAATCAAAAATCTTCCAACAAACAGTCTAGGCTTAGATGGCTTCCCAGAGGAATTTTATATCACATTTAAAGAAGAGTTAATACCCATTATTCTCAAGTTGTTCCAAAAAAATAGAAATGGAGGGAAAACTTCCAAATTCATCCTAAAGGGCCGGCATTTTCTTGATTCCAAATCCAAGACCCCACAAAAAAGTAGAGTTGTAGACCAACATCACTGATGAACATGGATGCAAAAATTCTCAAAATACTTGCAATCAAATCCAATAGTACATTAAAAAGACTATTCACCACAATCAAGTAGTATTTATTCCTGGGCTGCAAGGGTGGTTCAATATTCACAAATCAATGTGATACACCACATTAATAAAAGGATGAGAACTATAGGATTCTCTTGATAGTTGCAGAGAAAGCTTTTGACAAAGTAGAGCATCCATTCTTTATAAAAACCCTCAACAGAGTAGATACAGATAGAACATACCTCAACATCATAAAAGGCCACATATGAAAGACACACATCTAATATTATCTTCAATGGGGAAAGACAGGGATTCCACTCTCACCATTATTATCTAACATAGTACGGGGAGTCTTAGCTTCAGGAATCAGAAAACACAAAGAAATAAAAGGCATCCAGATTGGCAAGGAAGAAGTCAACTTTCACTCTTTGTAGACAACAGGATACTCTATGTGGAAAACCAGAAATATTCCACCAAAAAATTTCTAGAACTAATACATGAATTCAACAAAATCCCGGGATATTAAAAAAAAATACAGAAATCTGTAGCATTTCTATACACAAACAACAAAGTAGCAGTAAAGGAAATTAAGGAATTGATCCCATTTACAATTGTATCAAAATCACACGATACCTAAGAATAAACCTAATCAAAAAGGTAAGAGGTATGTACTCTGAAAGCCATCAATAACTTATGAAGGAAATTGAAGAGGACACACAGAATTGGGAAAAAAATATTCCATATTCGTGGATTGTAAGAACAAATATTGTTAAAATGTCTATGCTACCCAGGCACTTGCGTGGCTCAGTTAGTTAAGCAGCTGCCTTTGGCTCAGGTCATGATCTCAGGGTCCTGGGCTTGATCCCCACATCATGCTCCCTGATCATCCAGGAGCCTGTTTCCTTCTGCTTCCCTCCCCCTTCTACTTCCCCCCATGCTTCCTTCTCCTTCTGCCTACCTCTAACCCTGCTTGTGTGTACCTGCTATCAAACAAATAAATAAAATCTTTAAAAATAAACAAAGCTCAGTTTCACTGTTAAAAAAAAGTATATGCTACCCAAAGCAATCTTCACATTCAACGCAATCCCTATCAAAATACCACTAGCACTTTTCACAGAGCTAGATCAATCCTAAAATTTGTATGGAACCACAAAATATCCCAAATAGCCAAAACAATCATGAAAAAGAAAAGCAAATGCTGGAAGCATCACAATTCCAGACTTCAAGCTGTATTACAAAGCTGTAGTCATCAAGACAGTATAGTACTGGCAGAAAAACAGACAAATATATCAATGGAACAGAATAGAGAATCCAGAAATGGACCCACAACTCTATGGTCAAGTAATCTTTTACAAAGGAGGAAAGAATAGTGGGGGGGAAAGTCTCTTCAACAAATGGTATTGGGGAAATTGAGCAGCAACATGAAGAATGAAACTGGACCACTTTCTTATACCATACACAAAAATAAATTCAAATTGGATGAGAGTTCTAAATGTGAGACAGGAAATCATCAAAATCCTAGAGGAGAACACAGGCAGCAACTCCTTTTACCTCGGCCACAGCAGCTTCCTACCAGAAGTATCATGGGAGGCAAAGGAAACAAAAGCAAAAATGAACCATTGGAACTTTATCAAGATAAAGAGCTTCTGCACAGTGAAGGAAACAATCAACAAAACTGAAAGACAGCCTACAGAATGGGAAAAGATATTTGCCAAGGGCATATCTGATAAAGGGTTTGTATCCGAAGTCTATAAAGTACATAACAAATTCAGCACCCCCCGCCCCCGCCCCAAAAGAATCCAGTTAAGAAGTGGGCAGAAGAGGGGCGCCTGGGTGGCTCAGTGGGTTAAAGCCTCTGCCTTCGGCTCAGGTCATGATCCCAGTGTCCTGGGATCGAGCCCTGCATCGGGCTCTCTGCTCTGTGGGGAGCCTGCTGCCTCCTCTCTCTCTGCCTGCCTCTCTGCCTAGTTGTGATTTCTCTCTTTCAAATAAATAAAATATTAAAAAAAAAAAAGAAATGGACAGAAGATAGGAATAGATATTTAGGTATTTTTCCAAAAAAGACAAACACTCACCATCAGGGAAATACAAATCAATACCACAATGAGATACCACTTCATACCTGTAGGAATGGCTAAAATTAACAACAAGAGAAACAACAGATGTTGGGGAGGATTCAAAGAAAGGGAACCTTCTTATACTATTGGCGGGGATGCAAACTTGTGCAGACACTCTGGAAAACAGTATGGAGGTTCCTAAAAAGTTGAAAATAGAACTATCCTACAACCCTGTAATTGCACTACCAGGTATTTATCTGAAGGATACAAAAATACAGATTCAATGGGTATGTGCACCCCGATGTTTTAGCAGCATTATGAACAATAGCCAAACTATGGAAAGAATCCAAATGTCCATCAACTCTTGAATAGATAAAGAAGATGTGGTACACACACACACGCTGGAATACTACTCAGCCATCTAAAGAATGAAATCTTGGCATTTGCAATGGCATGGATGAAGCTAGAGTGTATTATGCTAAGCAAAAGAAGTCAGAAAAAGATACCATATGATTTCACTCATATGTGAAATTTAAGAAACAGAACAGATGAACATATGTGAAGGGAGGGGAAAGAGGGAAACAACTTTAAGAGACTTAACAGAAAATGAACAGGGTTGATGGAAGGAGGTGGGTGGGGGATGGACTAAATGAATGATGGGTATTAAAGAGGGCACTTGCTATAATGAGTACTAGGTGTTATATGTAAATGATGAATCACCTAATTATATTACTGAAACCAATACTATACTGTATGTTCACTAACTAGAATTTAAATAAAAATTTGAAAAAAGAGCAGCAAGGAGGTAAAATATATCAACTGAAAAGCATAAAATACACATTGAAGGAACACTTGAGGAGTTGATATGACAGGAGATATAAGAGCATGATAAGTTCAATAAAATGAAAATTCTAGGTGTTTACAAGAATAACGTGTACATTGGTAATAGATAAAAGAGTCAAAGAGAAGACAGATAAAGGCTTTCCTAAGCTGTGCCAAAGAGTTTGAAACTTACACCAGAGAATTTTAAGTAGGGGAATGGGATCATGTTTGTATTTTCAGAAGAATATCTAACTGTAATGTTTAGAATAAATTGGGAGGGGCAGACTTGACATTGTAATAGCATTTCAGATCTATTTTAAGATTATAGTTAAGAAGAGAGTGATGGCTTCTGCAGTGGGAATGGGGAGAACTAAGGTAATTTTGATTGGGAATGTCAAGTAGCTAATATTTAGAAATGTTAAGGAAGATTTCTAAATATCTTGTGACTTATATCCCCAGTGACTTTCCTACCCCACCATGAGATTATTTGAAAGTAAATCAGACATTACACCTTGTCATCTATAAATATTTCTATCTCAAAGCATTAGTTTTCAAACCTTACCATTATAATCCCCCCCCAAAAGACCATTCCTTAGTATCATCTGAACCTAGTCAGTGCTCAAAATATTATATAAGGTCTTTTTGAAAAGAATAGTTGGTTTCTTTGAACCAGAAGGCAAAGTACCTCATTGCATTTAGTTATTGGCTCTTAAATCTTTTTGATAGGTTGCTTCTCTCTTGGAGAAGAAGAGGGGGAAGAGGGGGGAGGGAGAAGGAGGGAGAAGGAGGGAGAGGGAGGGAGAGGGAGGGAGAGGGAGGGAGAGGGAGGGAGAGGGAGGGAGAGGGAGGGAGAGGGAGGGAGAAACCAAGAATAGAGTTGGTTGCCTTTTGGAAGAGGTTATCAAAGGGATCTGTCCATCAGTTGACCACTGAGCTGTATCTGGGAAATCGGAGGCTTCTCACATCTCCCTTGTCCTTGTAATGTAGGTATGGCCTACTCTCTTCATACTAGCTGCCATTTCAGGGATGCATCCTTCAGAGAATAAGAGGATACTGAGACTACTGGACTGAACACATGCCTAAGCCCAGTTAAAGCCCTTCTATATACTTTCATAATTCTGGTGGGTAGGTGCAGATATCTACTCATCTTGCAGCAGTCCAGAACAAGCCTCAGATGGAAGTTTCCTTGCTTATTAAAGCTGCCACCTACTAATCTGAAGTGGTTTGCTTCATTTTTAAGTCTCTCAGATTTCACCCAGGAAACTCCTGAGATTTCAACCCAGCAGGAATTAGTAGCTTTGGATATAGAGTCTGAACTCATGAATTTTATGGTCAAGATTGAGAATGCCATTTGTTGAGGTAGAAATCACTGGAGAAACGGCAAGTTTGTTGGAATGGACAAAAAATTCTGTTGATATTTTCCATTGAAGAGGACTGTGTGATATATTGACAAATATGCTCATAATCAGATAATATCACCAGTCCATAGGTTCAAAGAGAACGAACACCAGTTTTTAGCTTGGGATCCTCTAGCCACGTTTTTTCTAAGATTGCTTATGGTTAAGTGTCTAAAGAAAAGGGTAAAAGGCTGAGAACAGGATTTTGAAAGTTTTTACTCTAACTCCTATATTTAAGAGTTAAATACAGTAACATTAAATATTACTCTGCTTGGATTTAAATAAGTCTTTCTTGAGATATTTTAAGAAGGGCAAATATGGTTCCATAGAAGCCAACCATACCAATAGTATACTGTGAGAAAGAGTAATTGTCATTAAGGAGGCATGAGACTGTGCTTTAAGTTAGAAGTTGTGCCATAAAGAATAGTTAAGGAAGAGACAGATGGATATGGGGTAAAAGGGGAAGATACCCAGACAAATGGGAGTGCTTGCACAAAAGCAGAGGAAAGGTTAAAAAAAAAAAAAAGAAAAAAGAAAAAAGTGTTACATGGTTTCCAAGCAACTGGCAAAAAAAAAAAAAAAAAAAAAAAAAAAAAAAGGAACTTGTTCAATGATTGACTTATTGATATAATGATGGAAAACTCATTTCAAGTAGGCATAAATATTTCCATCTCCATATACAAAAATAAGTCTTTATCCATATTGACTTTGTTCACTCACCTAAAAAGAGTTCTGATGGCCTGTTACTAAGACCACTGTCTTGTGTATGCCTCCCATCAGTTCAAACCCAAACTTGTCAAACAGGTCATAGAGAATAGCAATGATCTTTTACAAGTAACTTCTTTACCATTCATTTGGCTAAAACTTGATGTTAGTATTTCAAGGTCTATATTTGGAAGGAAATGTTCATTCTATTTCACTGATTGTAAACTACTATTTTATGAATGGTATTTAAAGGTATTTGAAGGTATTAATGGCATCAGAAGGTTAATTCTATCTCAATTCCTGAAATTTCTCAACAGAAGCACTTGCAATGTTATACATTCCTTAATTGTTACAGAAAGGAAGAACACTTTTCAACAATAGAGCTCTTTGAAATCATGATGATGTGATTGATTGCTTCTATTATAATATGTAATAATCTTTCCTCTTGATAAAAGGGTGTTTTTCTTTCTTTTCTGCTGCTAACGTAGTTACCATATAGTATGCATTCAGACCAGACTATAAATGAAGGCTTTGGATTCTCTAAAACAAAAGTTATCAAATGATATTCAGGGGACCAAACCTGATTTGCAGAAGAGTTTTGCATGTTCTGCACCCAGGTACCCTCCATAGCAATTCAAAACAAAAACAAAGATAATGGCCATATTTCAAGTTTATGAGAATAAAATAATCTGTATTTCTAGATCCTCCTTAAGGGGGTACCTGGGTGGCTCAGTTGGTTAAGCATCTGCCTTCAGCTCAGGTCATGATCCCAGGGTCCTGGGATGGAGGCCCACATCAGGCTCCCTGCTCAGTGGGAATTCTGCTTCTCCCTCTCATGCTCCCCTTACTTGTGTTCCCTCTCTGTCTCTCTCTCTCAAATAAATAAAATCTTTAAAACACACACACATACACACACACACACACACACACACACCCCAGTTGAACCTTATAAAAAGGACTGCTCTTTGTTAATGTAAATTATAAAATGGAAACCAAACTTGAAAACTCCCTGAGCAAACAAAATCATTTAAGCCACCTAAGCAAAACAAATCTAGCTTATTTCATGAGTGTAAGTGCAACTTAGGTTGTTATAAATGCCTCTGATAAAAAAAGTCATCTTTCTAAAATGGTTTAAGATAATTTAACCAATCTGCTGCTGTCTAGAAATCCCCATTGTAATAATCAAGCATTATAGAGATTAAACAACTCCCTCATTTTCACTTTATATCACTTCACTTTCAGATTTGTTATGGATCTATAGAATTCTAGTTCATGAACAGTTCTACTTACAATAAGCTCTTACTAAAAACTATTCTACTGATCTGATATTTATTTTTAGTATTTCTGGATTTGACACCCATTGACGTGCACTTGCCAATTTGCATAATCTCTACTACTTCTCATTCTTAACTTTGAGGCCAACAAGAGGTTGTCCTTTATAGAGCAATCATATTTAAACTACCAGTTTTAAATGCAAAGGAAAGTCTTTATTGCATTCCTGTCTCTAGCAGACATGGGACCATCAAGTTAAACCAAGAGAATAAGATGTTTTCAACACCATAAATAAATAAACAAGGTAATTTTCCATAGACGAGAGAAACATTTCTGCGTATTATGCAAACCAATATGAATGGGAGGACTGGGAATAAATCCTAGCTTATTAACTCTATTAATAAGGGTCCAAAAAATTAACAAAATGTCATGTAGACAGAGGCGTTATTTAGGCTTTGAAGAATTAAAATAGGAGAAAGAAAACATTAATATATCATGAGGCCAACAAGATCGGAGATACAGCTGAAAATGCTACCAACCCAATGGCTGAGGAACAGTAAAGGGAGAATAGAATTATTTAAACGTGGAAATTCAGAGCCCTACAGAGAAGAAATTTAGATCTGTGAGAAGGGGCTACTGCTTACTGGTGTTTGTATCTCTAGGCTAAGATGAGATACCCAGTTTGGCTGGGACCCAGAACTCTAAAGTACAGGTGCAGACAGGCTGGTGCGTCTGAGAGCCATACTGAGAGCCATACTGAAGCTACTTCTGGAACTATTGGGAAGACAATGAAAAGGAATCCACTGCCAGCACTGGAGTAATCTGTTCCTGGTGGGATGAACAAACTTTGCTAAGGTCTTGCTAAGAGACTAGGAAGCGTGTCCTTACAAACACACACCCCAAGAGAAAACAAAAAAGAAGCAAAATGTTAAGAGACAACAAGCCCCTTGTTCTTTCTGTAACTTTCTAGTCTCCCATTACTGGGCCCTATCAGTAAAATTTAACAGAAGGCAGCTGGAAAACCAGAAATGTGATGTAAGTCCCGGCTCCAGCTGGTAAGCAATATTTCAGTAATTGACAGTTACCTAACTAGTAATTTAAGAATTAGTTTGCGTCTACAAATTTCTTCTATACTTATGTCATTCAATGTATTTGATCTCCCCATAGCAGACATGAGGACATCCATTTTCCACATGAAGAAATTAGGTTAAAACAAATGACATTTACATATCCAGCATCATACGGATTGCAGAGTCAGCTTTAGAAATATATAACTTTGTCTACCCATCCACTGTTCCAATAATTACAAAATGTAAATCCTACAGGCAATTGAACCCTTAAGGCTACTTGATTCCATGAATCCTAATCTCCTGCAGAAATAGAAAGCTGGATCTTTGGAATGCTTGTTATACCAAGTCACAGATGATAGGCATTTGTCTTAACTAAATTCAAATTAAAATAAAATGTCTACAGCTGAAAATATGGGTTATCCAAGATCAGCTGACTATAATGTTCATTTAAACAATCCTATGCCTTTTGCAAAGGCTAGAAGAATACAATTTAGTTCAGTACCTTAAAATAATTATCTCAAGGAGAGTTAAACCCTTTCTCCTGTTGCTGTTAAAGAAATGGACTCCAGTTGGTTTAAAATAGGGTTTTCCTCACCCTGCCACCATACAAGGTGAATTACCATGACTAGAGATAAATCAAATATATTCCTATCTTGAGGTATGGCACTCCTTCTTGCCATCTGCCCAAAACAAATGATGGTTTAAAAGCTGCACATACTTGTGATGTCAACAAGGTTAATGGCAACCACAAGCATTTCACAGTTGTGCAGCGTACAACATAAACAATTCTAAGGGTCACCCTGTTTTCCACAGAAGGCTAGTGGTGTAGGTGCTTGATAAATGCTTTTTTGGGAGAGGTACATTTCTACATTTAAGTTTAGCTATGTATGTATTCTGTTCTAACTCTGGTCTTACCAATATCTTCATTTTAATGGGCATTATGGAGCTTTATGTTTTTTCCAAGTTTTTATGCCCAAAACTGAAGTCTGTTTTTAGGAACACCCACAGAGAATTATGCTAACGGTTCATGAAACAGATTTGGAGAAACGCTTATTTAAACAGATAACATTTTTGGCCCTACCACCAATACTCTTATCTTTCACTAAAAATTTACCCAGAAAGAAAAGTTCCACTTGATTTCAAGACTTCATTTTGTCCACTGCCATTTTATACCCCAACAGACACATACTTGGGTTGGTTTTGCTATCTAGTACACAACTGTAGATCTTTTACAAAAAGAGACAAAAGATTACCAACAGAAAATATGCTAAAGAGCCTTCCCCCAAATCTAAGATTTTTCCTCAGGGTGAGTGTGTATTTGAAATTCCACAGTCACTCTGCCCCCCCCCCCCCCACCCGAGCTGCCACCCAGGCAAAGCCAGACAGTTTCCTCCATTCACTAGAAAAGGGCTTTGCCACTTGTGATGTGAATGTAGAGAAGTCCATTACACAAAGTGTTTGTCTCTCTTGATGTGTGTAGCCTTATTGACTCAGACACCCCTTAAAGGGAGCGGTGGGCGGCGGGGGGAGTCTGAGAGTGGCTGTGGGCTTGGCTTTTTTGGACGGAAAAAGATGGCAAAAAGAAGAGGGGGCATGAAATTGGCCAAAATACTTAACATATTTTCATTTCAAACTGCCTTCTCCTATCAAAAGATAGTAGAGCTAGAAAGGTCATCTAACACTTACCTTTAAGAGGAAGAAACAGGACGATGAAGTAGCTTGTCCCAAACCCACAACAGACACACACGCTAGCTACCAAACAAGAAATAAAGCTGCCATCTCCTGTCCCTTCATGCCTGGTCGGTATCTATTCACTGAAGAGCCTTCTTCAGGTGGGCTGGGTTAGGTTGGGATGAATTTCACATGTCTGACATCTAATTTCACATGGCTTCTATCTACATTCACATGGCATCTAAGCCTGGCTAATCACCAGATTCACCTGGATTTCTTTTGCAGCTATAGATTTCCAGGTCCCATCCCACAGCTCATGATATCAAAATCATAGAGATAGCACTTCAATCTAAAATCTGTCCCAGTGAGTCTGAGATCATAAAAGTTGGATAATTCTTGAGAAGATCATGCAATTTGAGAATCATGAGATATAACTCAGTGTGTCATAGACTTGCCTTTATTCCTCATGTAAATTAAAAGATTGAAGGAGACTAGAGTATGATTGCTACTTTGATGATGCCTAGTTAGGCCTTGCTATATGACATATAGTGAGTTGGCTACTTTTTATTTTTTCAAGTCTCACCCATTCTGAAAGCTGGGTTACTATGACCTGTCTGGGGTCCTATGAAAGACTAATTAATTACTAAGAGAAAAGGACTTTAATCTTTCAACAAAAAAGGCTCCAGAGATTGTAATCTGTCTCTCTCTTCTTTAACAACATTTTGAATTCCAAATATGCCAAAATGATAGAGAAACTTCCCAGGGATTAAAAACAAACAAAGTCTGCTCTATACGTGGGCCCAGGATCTGGACACTCTATACAGAAATATTTGTTTGGATGAGAAACAGGTGCTTTGCAGTTTAAAAACATATTTTACCCTAAATAGAATGGTCTGTCCCATTTCTGTTCTTCTCTTTAAAGTTGGGCTATCTTACCTGTTTTTGTTTGTTTTATTTTCATTTTTTGTTTTGTATTGTTTTTAATGAGAGTAAAAGGACAAGTGGTATTTTCATTATAGATAAGAAATATATGTTTTAAGCAGACTCTGGGGAAATGCACCAGCTGGCTAATTATGATTAGAAGCAAGCTGCCATAGAAAATGAAATTCCATTGAGGTCTCTTAAGTATTTGCATGTTTGCAAGGTGCAAGTGTTTATACTGACAGAGAGGGTTTTCAGATCTTACAGGTGACAAGATCAAAAGAGGCATTTTAAACAGGGGAACAAACTAATAGGTGAAATTTGACTTCTAATTATGATAAGTTTCAAAAAATTTTTTCCTATTTTATTGTAGGTATAGAATCTAAACGGTGTTAAAAAAATCTGTATTTAGAGACAGGTCACTTTCTGGAGCTGAAGGTGAGAACAGCGTATCTTCTTGACCTCTCACAAGTCAAGGTTATAAGCAGCCATATTTGTTATCAACACCAAAACACGTTTCCATGTACCTGCTGCGTGTGAGGGAACCATAGAACTAAACAAATTGTGGAAAACAAGACGAAGTGATAGTTAAGAATGTGAGATCTGTCATCAGACTTCCTGGAACCAAAGCCTGACCATCATTTTACCAGATGTGTACATCTGGGCAATTTACTGAACCTCTCTATGGCTTAGTTTAGCCATATGATAAATGACAGAGATGATAATATCTCCAACATTGAATGTTTCCAAGGTATTAGATCACATAATGCCTGGCAGATAATCAGCAAAGTATATATTTAGTAACAGGGATCCAATAAATGGAAACTACTGATGTGAAGAATATGGAATTATAATTATGGAATAAATTAATAATAATCCAAGGAATATAAAATTTTAATATAACCAAATTATTTAACAAATATTTATTAAGCAATTTACTATGTGCCAAGAATTGAGCTCTAAGATGAAGGCAACATAGAAATCTTCCTCGCCTCAGAGAAAACCTAAAATATGTGGGCATACCTATCTGTTCATGATGCCACAAGGCTGGCTGTGTGTGAAAAATTGCAAACAAATTATAAAATAAATGTTCTAAATTCAAAAAAAGAAGGGACTAGTTAATATAAGGGACGATTCATGGATGGGGAAACACTTAGGTTTGACCTTATAAGATGTATAATTTGGCCAGAAAGAGAATGAGGGAGATGATATTCTAGACTCGGGAAGTGGACTGAACAAGAATGTGGTATTTATTGGTAGGTATCTTGAAGAAACAATGAGTAGGAATCCTTTCGATGTAGCAGATTCCTTTTGTTTTGAAACACAAGGTTGCATCTTGGGTTAACGTTAGAACTGAAATGTGGAGGCAAGTTTGAGCATAGGGTAGACAGGAATTATCCAGTGAAGCCTAAAGTTTCTAGTACCTCCACTGTCATAGGGAAGTCCCACTTTGTGTGGGAGGTGAGTGAATGTCCTTTGACGTCTTTCTGAAGGTCAGCTTTGTGGCTCAGCTTTGCTTGCCATGGGGAGCCAAGGATGGGCCACCAGCAAGAGAATAACAAGACGAAAGTGATTTTTGACCTCTGCTCTGCCAGATATTCAGAGTGTAACCATGAGCATGTCCACCTCCCCCTCAAACTGCTACTCCCTTCATGGTTTCTCTTTTATAGACTGTGAGGATTCAGTGAGCTAATTTCTGTGGCAAGTGCCTTGTGGGTTGTCAGGAGCTGTGTTAATGAAAGAGTAAGGAAATTAAGATAAATTTTATAATATCCACTGAGATTCCTATTGAGAAAAAAGAAGAACATAAATCCAGCTTTCAGCCCCAGTCTCTTTTTTCCTCCTAGCCCCAATAGTATCAACACTTCCATGGGTAGAGATCTCTCGTTCTTATGCTACACACTATGGTAAGTGCCTTCTAAGCATTATTTCACTTAGCCAGCACCTCCACTTCATGAAGTAGGCACTACTGGTACCCCAGTTAAGAGATCAGAAAAAGGGTGCCCAAGGCTCCCTCATTCACAGTGGGCCAAATTGTGTCATAAATCACTTTTGCAATGAACCTCCAAGTTTACATCATAGGTGCCCTGAGGCCAGGGGCCAGCTGCTTACATGCTGCTCCTTATAACCTGGGTTTCAGGGTACCTAGGAAGGTCCACTGCTACCACCTTCCCCTATGTTACCTTCTTGGCCTCCAAGGACCTCCAATTTGCCTTCTTAGTCAACAATATGCTCATTTTAAAAACTGGAGAGAAGTACATACTAAATGGTCTTTTAGTTACTGATGGCCTATCATGGTGCAGAAGAAGCAGCCATGCTAAATGTCCTTTAGAGAAGCTTCTGCTCGGACTCAGCCCTAAATTCCAAATTCTAAATTCCAGCAAATCATTTAACTACTTTGAGCCTCAGTTTCTTCATCTGTAAAAGAGACCATAGCCTGCCATTTCTTATTTGCCAGATTTCTTATAAGGATAAAATTAGATGATAGATAATGGAGCAGATCTGTGAATTCTAAAGCGCTATGATGCTAATCCCTGTTGCTTAACAGCAGGATAATGGAGTGATGGAATGGAATATAATGAAGTGAGATAGCAAAACTGGACTTGAATTCATGCCTCAAGGATACCATTTGAAACCATGTGATATTATTCAGGTGAATCCTAGTCTCTGAGCATTTTTAATCCAGTATCAAGTCAAAGGATATAAAATCTTTCACAGCAAGATTGCAGGGATAAAAGCGGGAAATTGCTTAAGACTGAACGCTACCAATCATTTTAATATGTGCCATAATTCATAACTGCTAGCAATTAATATGTTATTTTTTATTATAAGAAAACTTGTTATGGAATATTATAACTTGCCAAATAGACTCGAGGTGAATAGGTCTCTTTGGGAGGCTAAGCAACCCTGTGCAAAATACAAATAACTTGTCTTAAGAGCCAATGAGAGGGTTGAAGACACATCAGCCTAAGAGAGAAAACCTCCTTTAAGTGATGGAAGGGTTAACAAGACTTGAAGAGTGGATGCTATTAATGATACAGTCCGCTCTGGGTTAGGCGGGCCCCTGCTGTTTTTCTTGGCAGTGAGTGCTGGATCTACTTTCATCATTCATGACCTTTTCACCCTTGGAAGAACAGCTAAGGCAGCTTCATGCTGTGAGGGACCCAGGTAACCAAGTTCTTGGAGTAAGATCAAGATTTTCTTGCAATCTGTCATGCCCTCTCCTTTGATATTTAGCTGGACCTGGGGCGCGCTCAGTGTTGTTGTCTAGAGGCCTTATGCTGCATGGAATGAACAGAGGGTAGCCCCTCACATGTCTTTAGTCTCCAGTCCCTCCAGACTCCAGAAAAAAAATGACAGAAGTTGTTTGTTCTGAAGGGAAAGAAGTAGCCAAAGAGACAGCAGGTGAGTTATCACTTAAGAAACCAGTGTTTATCGGTCTTATACGGACTCGGGTTAGCCCTATCCTTGTCTAGCTTTGTGTTTTTATGGTGTTATATAGCCTCTCAGGGTTTGTTTTCTTATCTGTTCCAAGAGGACAATAATGCCAACATTTTTTGATTGTCATGAGAATTGCTTGAGTTAATGGATAAAGAAATTAACGTGTCAATTAATTCAAGTTAAGTAGTTAAAGTACAGTTGCTTTTACTGTTGTTTCTTTCCTTTTGCAGATCATAGAAATAGGGGGGATTTTGCAGTGAGCTTGGACTGGTTCTGAAGAGTTTTCTTTAGCACTAACGATAGACAGGAGGATGTGCTAGAAGCTTGGGGGAATATAAAGATGTTTCCACTGTAGCTGTGTCTGTAAGTAGCTTCAAAGCCAGCAGGTAAGATGGTAAGATGTGTCTGTAAGTAGCTTCAAAGCCAGCCGGTAAGATGGTTAGATCTCATTCCACAGAGAATGAGATCTAACAGACGCATACGGTTGCCTAATGAGTGGCCCAGGTGGCAAGTGCTACAGGAGCTGAAAGGTGGAAAGGTCACGCTCTGTGGGACGGAGTGGCTGGAGACCTGAGGTCAGAGAGACTAAATTTGAATCCCAGCAACACTATTTGCTGGGTGTTGGCCTTAAGTAATTTTCTTGCTACCATGATGTCATTCTCTCAAAAATGAGTGAGCAACTGCCACTATCTTAGGTAGTTAAGGGGACATATGTGAATTTAGAGTATGAAAAACACTTGCCGTGGTACCCATGACTCAGTAACTGTTCAGAAAATCTTGTAACTATCATTGTCATCTCTATTCTGGACTCTTCCACATGACTTCCCTGTATCTATGGGCTTCAGAATGGCTTTCTTAGAAGGTAATTCTAATCATATCGAGTTTGACCACAACCCTGCTGATTCACACTTGAGTGCAAATGAGATGAACAAATCTCACATCCTCAGCTTTTCAGGATCTGGACACAATCACCCTTCTCCTTTAAATACCCACTCTGTCTTCATCCAGTCACTAAACCGAAATAAACAGTGAACCTCTTCCCCTCCTGCTAATGTGTCTTAGCTTTCTTGATCCTTTCAAACTTCTCCTTGGTTATTCCTCTTTCCCCCCTTCTATATACTGCCATCATAGCCATAATCTGCATTCCTAGCACTATGGCTAATATACCTTAAGTGTTCAGCATATATTTACTGGGTAAGTGCATAAATGAATGAATGAACATATTTAATAACTGAATAGTTTTTAGAAGAATTGCACCATAGACTACATAAATATCTAACATTTTAGATACATTTCAAGGGGGGAAAAAAACCAAAATAATTAGTAATAATAATATAAAATAGTATTTTACTTAAGGGTGACCAAAAATAAGTCTAAGTTTATCTTACTTGGAACTTGAACATGTTGGTTTAGAGAATACACTGTCATCGCGTCTTATTATAAATAGGGTAAACTCATATCTGGCTTCCCGGGAGAGTTCTAATTTATGCCTATTATTCTGGATTAATTTTAAAAAGCACCTTCTTTCTCTTTCAAAAATATTCTGATTTGGGTGATAAATTATAATGTCACTGTAATTATACAGAAGGTTTACTATTAATGTTAAAACAAAATTAAAAGATCACATAGTCAGGAAGTCCTAAGGTAATTAACCCTGTCTACAGACAACATCCCAAGGGCAAGCTAGCATCATTTATACCATGCAAAATACACAGCTTATCTTTTAAAAATGTTATTAAGAGTCCTTTGTGAACTACTGTTTTACACTGTTCTACATAATGGTCTGCTTATTTTCTGCTTCATACATTCTCTTTCTCCTTTTTCCTGTGTCTTGGGCCATGGCCAACAGGAAACAGGCTAAAGATTCAAAATAACTCTCCTTGGGGTTTAAGTGATAGAAATACAAATCACATTAATTATGGTGAGCTAAAAAATGACCCCATAGGGATATCCATGTCCTAATTCCCAGAAATTATAACCATGTTGTCTTATATGGCAAAAGGGACTTTGCAAATAGGATTAAACAAAGAATCCTGAAATGGGGAGACTATTATGAATTATGGCACAATGTAATCACAAGGTCCTTACATGAGGGAGACAGGAGGGTCAGAGTCAAAGAGATATAAAGGTGAAAGCAGAAGTCACATAGGGGAGAAGATGCTACACTCCTGGCTACCAGCATGGAGGAAGGAGCCAAGGAATGTAGGCAGCCTACAGAAGCGGGAACTAACAGGACACACCTCTGCCAACACTTGATTTTAGCTCAGTGAATCTGATTTCAGACTTTGACCTCCAGAGCTACCTGAGAATAAAGGTATGTATGTTTTAAACTAATTTTTTCGATTTGTTACAGCAGCAATAGAAAACTAATATACTGGCTAAATGAAAAAGAGCAATGTATATGCTAGCATAACTCAAAATTTCATGGGCACCTTGCTTCAGATTTGGCAGGATTCAATGTCCACAATACCTTTTTCTATTTCTCATTTCTGCTTTATTTGGCTGGTATTCCTCACATAGAAGCCTAGAATTTCCATAGTAACATTCTTATACCCGCAAGCCTGGTAAAATTTAATGTCTCCTTTCTTGTAACGTAAACAAAAAATCCTAATAATTTTACTTGGCTCAGTTTAGGTTATAGACCTATTCATCATGGTAGAGGAAGGAGATTTGAAATGGTCATTGTGAGTCCTAGGTCATATGGTCACCTCTGAATCTAGAGGGAGATGGGGGTCAACCCAGTGAAACCACATGAACTAAAGGTATAAGCAGTTTTTGGAAATTCTGGTGGTGCTATTAGGAGATTGGAGTATGGTAATACTGAGCAGGCAAAATCCATACAAGTCACTGCTATCAGCCTTGTGAGCATCCTTATGTTTGAATAGTAGATTAGTTGTTTTAATACTAGGAAATATCCATGTTTTACTACAGGCAAATATATTCCTCTACAGTCTGAGTCAGGTGACCCTGGTTGGGTAAATTTTGCTTGTTTTTGGTTTTGTTGGACAAGACATTCTCCTTCAAGTGGCATGTCAGGTTCTTGGGTTATTTCCACATCCATGTCTGCAGAGTTTTCTACTGTCAGACAAAAGATGGTTATAAAGGATGGAGGATCAACCATAGGATAGATTTATAGGTGGGGTCTGAAAATGGAATTCATCATTTCCATCTGATTTCAATGCCCAAGACTCAAGCATATAGCTGTACTGAAATATAAGGAAGACAGGAATGTTATGATCTGTGAGCATAAAAGGAAAAGAGAAGTGTTCGGTGCATTACCAACCAATTCTCCCCATACATTTATTAATAGGTTTCTTTCTACTCCCTAGGATCAATTTCTATATTCCAGGTATGTTAACCTGGAATATATGTCTCACTTACAATAGACAGAGATACTTAAGACAAGGGAGAACTGATAGGTTCAGAAATAGGAAGGGCCACAATTTCCTGAATCCTTGCCTGCTCCAAGGATTGGCTATTTGGCCCCCGTAATGCTAAGTGCCTGCTTAGATTCCCAGTCCTGTCCCCCATGGTGATACTTTCTCCAGGCCAGGTGAATGTCTTTTCTACCAATCATAATTTGTCCAACTCCATTCCCAATCTGACCACATTGGCTCCCAATCTTGTTTGCTATTCGCATAGCTGGTTTTGCTACAGGAACTATTATATCCTTATTTTCCTCCTTTCAGCTTTTTATTTTTTATTTTTATTTATTTATTTTTTTTTTTGAGAGAGACAGAGTGCAAGAGCACAGCAGAGAGGGACAGAGGGAGAGGGAGAGGGAGAGAGAGAATCTTAAGCAGGCTTCACACTTAGACTGGAGCCTGATGCAAGGCTTGATCTCATGACCCTGAGATGATGACCTGAGCCAAAATCAAGAGTTGGATGCTTAACCAACTGAGCCATCCAGGAACCCCATCCTATATTCAGCAATTCTCATGACAACATTTCCTTTCCTACTTTAGTTAAAAGTCTTTCAACATCTCAAAAATAATCCTGATTTATCTATTAGTTGTAGACATTTTTTTTCCAGGCAAGTTTTGGTTTCCATGATCTAGGCTCTGAAGTGTTTCTCTTTTTACTCACTTTCCAGATAGAAGTTGTAGACCTAAGAAGGCAGGTAAGCAAGAAGGGAAATGAAGGGAAAAGGAGGGAGAAGGTGGGTATTTTTCTATAAGCCATTCATGGAGCTTCTCCAAAGAAAAAGAGCAAGAAAGGAGAGTAGGAAAACATGAAGCTAACAAAAAGCTGGAGAGTGAGAACAGGCAAGAGGCAATGTCACAGAATAGCATCCTTCTGAAGATCTCTGTGAAATGATTCAGTTGTCAGCAAAGGATACAGATAGGTTAAAAGAATAGAGCTCTGTCAGTGCTGTGAATTCACCACGAGAGATTTGATTCTTTTATTTTTCTAGTAGTACACTATAATCTTCCTTGAGGCTCTCCACCTCAAGTTTCATAGGAAAACATCCTGGAGAATTCTGACAACTAGCAAGCACATGTATGTTTTTATGAATTATGTCATTTTTTATGAACATTTAAATAATAATAACTAACTCTGAATGGAGAGTTCTGAAATTTTATTATGTAATATCTGATCATTGTACAATCACACACTTGTACATGGTCTTACCCCCTGTTTTCAGAAGATTTGATCAGAAATGGGTCTTCTTGGGGTGCCTGGGTGGCTCAGTGGGTTAAAGCCTCTGCCTTTGGCTCGGGTCATGATCCCAGGGTCCTGGGATTGAGCCCCGCATGGGGCTCTCTGCTCAGTGGGGAGCCTGCTTCCTCCTCTCTCCTTGCCTGCCTCTCTGCCTACTTGTAATCTCTGTCTATCAAATAAATAAATAAAATCTTTAAAAAAAAAAAAAAAGAAATAGGTCTTCTCTAGCCTGAACAGACATCACAACCTAACCCTCTAGGCAACTGAAGGGTCAAGAAAAAGTAAATGAAAAATTAATGATAACTGAGAAAAAATGGGGAAATAAAAGAAATAAGTAGAATGGGGACTTCAAAGGAGCCCTTTATAAAAGCATGTATTTTCACCAATAACCATTGACTTGTTAGCAAGCTTTTCTTGAGAATCTATTATTTCCTATATACAGTTTACTGAGAATATCATGCAGGAATGTTGGGGAAAAAAAAATAAATGCAGTGAATGCTGAGTGACAAAGGGTAGGTGCAGATTCTCAGAGGTTGTGACTTCTCTAGAAGGAGATGTGTGTGCCAAACTAGAGAACTTAGGGGAAGCTTCCTAAGGAAATAAACACTGAACTGGGCTTCAAACTCTGGGTAGAAACTGACAAGTATAGATAAGGGGTAAAGATATATTAAGAAATGAAAAAAGAGAAATCTATAAACGAAAGAAGGTCTAAGTCATAGAACCTGTAGCATATGAGGTTATGTTGACTGGCACAGACAGTGGTAAGAGGGATGAAAAGAACCAGGAAGGCAGATGAGAGAAGGAAAAAAAAAGAGAGAAAGAAGAAAAATGGAAACTAAAGAATGATGAAGAAAAATTGGGGAGAGATGAAAGAAGAGAGAAAAAGAGAAAGAAGACAAACACAATTTCAGATGTTTATAAATTCCTGCACTTGAACCCACCAGGTAGATCTCAGAAAGCCTGATATTACCACAGAGGAACCCTCATGACTATGCTTCTCTACTGGCTTTCCAGATGGGCTATGGGCAGAGAGTTCTAGACTGACGTGGTTGTGAAGTCTTGAATCATATTTCTGAGTATAATAGATTTCTTGTAAGCCACTAAGGGGAAGTTCACCAAGTGAAATGAATCAAAACAGGAATATATAAATTGATCCAGTAATGGATGGGAGAGTTTCTGTGTAAGGTTAAATTTCCTTTTAAATATTCTACTACTTTTTAACAGTAAAGACTCTTAATATTTTCAATATAGATCATGATAATGAAATTTTCATCTAGTCCAAAATGAAATAAGTAGGAGAGGGCGTGTTTTGATATGTTTTGCATCCTAGCTATTAATGCATTTGACAAATTAGTTACTGTTATCAAGATTCACTTCCAATCTGTATTATCACCATGTGCATGATAAAAACAAGACAAAATTGAAGATGTATTTATCATACATCTCCTTCGTAATACCCAAACACCTTAACTTGGCCTCCTTAGTAGTTTTGTGCTGTGTTGATCTAGCTAAAATGAAAATGTTTTCTAGAATTCTCTCCCTGTGGCTTTATGTTAAGATTATTCACAAAAGACATATGAGTGAGATTTGGAAGGCAGATATGAAGTAGCAGTGATGTTTACACTTGGAAAGTTGGTGTAGGGTCAGGCACTGTTGTAGTTCTTGTACTTCGAGAGTCTTAGATCCTCCCTATGGCCTGATCTCCTTCATGGCTCACCAGAAAGTCTCAACCTTTAGGCATCCAGACAGAAGAGTGGGAATGGTTCCAAGCTGACCTTAGTGCCTTGAAGCCAGACTGTATCCTCCAAGGACAGGTGAATTTTCTTTGGGGAGACAGTTGTTTAGGATGTCACATTGACTCTGTGTGACCAGGGCATATTTGAAAGGGAACAGACAGAAAGAACAATTTCTACAATAAGTATAAGGCTTTTCTATTCTTCAATGAGGATGAGGAAAAGATGTCTTGCTATAGCTTCCAAAAGAAATAATTTTTTTCTCTCAATTTTGCTAGCCTCTAGATGAATGCATATCCCTGTCAGAGAAGGTTGGTCCTGAAGGAGGTTAGAAATTCCCCCATCCAATTACATTTCAATTTCAAAAGCTACTTAATTTGGCTAATTGATTCTCAGTTGACAAAATGGAGAAATTCTAAAATTGAATTTTCACATATGAATTCTTAGTAATAATCACTAATCTCAGAAAAAAAAAGAAATTCAGGTAAAAGGTGTCATAAAGAAATAAGCTTTAAAAATATGTTTTTCTTTAAATTATTTTATTGAATATTTAGTATCAATGTGTTGAAAGGAAATTCTGCACATGAAGGTCAACATGAAATTAATTCTTTTATATAGAAGAATCATAGCCCCTCCACCTAAAAATAACTTCTGTAGACATTTTGGTTGAATTTGAGTCCATACAATATCACCCATCTGTATACATATTTTCTTTTTTTTTTTTTTTTAAAGATTTTATTTGTTTATTTGACAGAGAGAGATCACAAGTAGACAGAGAGGCAGGCAGAGAGAGAGAGAGAGAGAGAGAGGGAAGCAGGCTCCCTGCTGAGCAGAGAGCCCGATGCGGGACTCGATCCCAGGACCCTGAGATCATGACCTGAGCTGAAGGCAGCGGCTTAACCCACTGAGCCACCCAGGCGCCCCTGTATACATATTTTCTATTAAAAATACTCTTGTGGTGTTCTGTACTATTTTTAACTTTTTTAAAAGAGATTAAAATTGATATATTTTCACATTAATGATTATACTTCTATAACTCAGAGGCATAAGTTTAAATTAGTAAATATGCTTAAATATAAACTGTCAGTCCCATAGGTTTGTAGTTGTATGCTTTGGAAATTGTAGCTGACTGGTTGGCAACAGTTCCTTGTTCACTTTGAGGCATTTCTTCAAGTCTTTCTTAGTTGGCAGCATGAAGATGTCTTTCCTCAGGTATAAATGCCTTATTTTAATGACATAATCCTGATGAGCAAAGACTTTTTCATTTTCAGGAAAAGACTGCCTAAGACAAGCAGATAAATACACTAACAAGCAAACAAAAACAAATCAAGTTCAAGGAGCTTCAAAGAGTGAAATCCTGGAGGGGTAGAGGGCTGCAGGACTGCATCATTGTCACTCTTGATGGTAGTTGAGCTCTTCATGAAGTCTCCTTCTTTTTGGAGCCATTAGAGAGAGAACCATAGCTCTAAAAAGCTGACACCCAGGGAAGTTATAAAAGGAAATCATTCCGGGGCTACACTTAACTTCATACCAAATAGTTCATGATTAAAAATAACATTTGCTTTTATGGGACAACTTCTCTTGTAGAAGCTACCCTACTGGGCTAGAGATTTTAATGTCATTGGGGTCTCACTTTATATGAGAACAACAAATGTATTCCTGCAAAGTTGGGGGTGATTTGGATTTGAAACAACTGAATTATATTTAGAATGTACTTGGATAAATCAATGTTTAAAGGAACCCTACAGTGAATCTGTAGGAAATGTAAAGAATCCTTTGGTTCTGTGAATAATCATGGTTCTTGAAATCTTGCTGAATTGTTTGTACAAGATCAAATTTTTACATTGAAGGAGTGGAGTCTGTGGTTTTCTCTCAGGTAAATTGTGTTCATTAATATTTATGAGATTCTTTGTTTTAAATGGTGAGTCTTTGTTTCATTTTGTGACCACCATGTTTCTTTCCTAAAATGTGACTTTTTTCAGTTATTTATATCATGCTAAATACTTTATAAAATTCATATTGTAGATTATATTTCGGAAAATAGAAAAAAATGGGAGTCAATTAGCACCTACTATTTATCAGAGATTGAGAGCAAAACAGAAACACTATTATAATCATATCAACAAAATGTCTCTTCCCAACAGCGACAGAAAGAGACGATGCTCATTCCAAGAAAATGCATCAGAGACACTAGGGGGAATTAAGAACCAACTATGCAAAACCCATTACTAAATATATTGACTTTTTACATTATTTGCTTCTGGTAGAAAAAAGAACCCCCCCCACCCCCCCAAAAAAAAGACTAGCAGAAAGGACGACAAAGTAGATCCATCTTTCAGGAAACTACAATTTGTAAATTATTTAGCAAATAATTGGCATTCTAGATTTATCTATGGAGCAAACTTCAAAACAAAGAAAGCCATTTTAGATTTTCTCCTATTATTATTATAGAACTGTGCTGCTATAAATATTAGATTTACACATAAATAGATCACATTTTCCACCAGACCATTATGAAGCATGTAAAGTATTAATGAGTGTTCAAAAAATGTGCCTGAGACAGTGTGGGCCACGTTCATCATGGGAGTAAGTTGCAGATAGGCCCTAGGTCATACATCCTTCCTCCTCTCCGGGATGCTTTTATCAGCAGTTGTTAGACGAGAATAACATCTCATTGCAAGTCTTTCTTCTCATCTTTGTGGGTTTTCGGCTGTCACCAAGCTGCACCCGAATCTAGGATGATTGTGACTCTTCCCTGACTCCCCAAACTATGTGAAATACTTTAATATTCTGAACCTTTCCTTTAACATACTCATAACAGCCACAATTACACCTTAGTATTATGAATATTGTACTATGTCTGTCTCTACTACTAGACAATAAGTTCTATGAGTTTAGGGACTCTATTTGGTTCCTTTGTGAATCCTGTCAGTCAGCCTGTGGACTTGGAAGGCAGATGTTGTTAATGAGCAGTTGCTTTACATCGAGAAGTCATGGATCCTAGATGCCTGGAAGGAAGATGAGAGTCAGAGAACAGCTGAGGGGCCACTTCAGGTCTTTTGGCAGGACGACTAACTGAACCTTTCAGACTGAAGGCCTGGTGGAGTTGACCTCAGGAAGAAAACATTGCTCAGCTTTTGTGGCCATGTGCTGCCTAGAGACAGAGATTATTACAGAATTTGAGGATAGATTGATTTAAGACTCATTCCATTTCAAATGTTCTACATCATTCCAGACAGGTCCTTAGGGTGACTCCTTGAATGACAGGGGCTGTGTGTTTGAGCTCATTACTCATCCCTCAATGCCTGATACATGGGTGGACCCCAAGTGCACAGGCTGGTAGACTGATGTGGATTTCAAAAGCTTTGATTGTACAAGAAGTAACCAGGGTCATACAAGCTCTGCTTTATCCTTAACTTCAAGTAGAAGTGTCCAAATTTAAGTGAAACACAGACCCTGGAAACTACAGTCTTACAAGAGACAAGCCTCTGGTGGTGACATAAATATTTTTACTAAGTTTTTTTTTTTTTTTTTTTTAAGTTGAAAGGTTAGAACATGGACATAGAGCACTCTGATAATTTTATATCTGGTTACATGATCAGTCATCCTACATGTATCATCTATGTATTTATTCTGAGCAAGTTGCTAATTGACATCGAAGATATTCCCATGTGGTAGTGTCAAAGAAGAGAACAACACCTAAGAAAAATGAAGAGCAGAAGGGGATATCTCTCTGGGACATTCAACCAATGAGACTAGAATGGGGAGAACTTTGCCTTCAACCTGCAGCTGCCCAACTACACTGTTTTCACTTCATTGAAGAGTACCAGAAAAAGGAAATAGGCAAAAGATATAAAAAGACATCTCATCAAAGAGATCTGTGAAAGTCAATAAGCACATGAAAAGATTCTCAACATCGTAAGTCATCAGGACAATTAAAAAAATTTTTTTTTAAAGATTTTATTTATTTATTTGACAGACAGAGATCACAAGCCGGCAGAGAGGCAGGCAGAGAGAGAGGGGGAGGCAGGTTCCCTGCTGTACAGAGAGCCTGATGTGGGGCTGGGGTCATGACCTGAGCCAAAGACAGAGGCTTTAACCCACTGAGCCACCCAGGTGCCCCAGGATAGTTCAAATTAAAATTACAATGGGATACTACTTGACACCTACAAGAATGGTTAAAATAAAAGAGACAAGTGTTGGAGAGGATGTGGGGAAACTGGAGTCCTCCAGTGGGAATGTAAAATGGTGCAGCCATTTTGGTAGTTTTTTTTAAACAATTAAATATAAACTTGTCATATTAACTCACAATTTCCCTACTAGTTATCATTCCCAGAGAAAAGAAAACTTCTGTTCACAAGCATTATGTTCTACATAAATGTTCATAAAAGCATTACTCCATGTAGCCTAAAAATGGAAACAAAGCAAATGACCATCAACTTATAAATGAATAAACAAGTATAATGTATTTATCAGGGACAATACTATTCAGCAATTACAAGGATGAAAGAACCCATACTAGCTATAACACGGATGAATCTCAAAAAATAATGTTAGCTGAATGAAGTTAGAAGTAAAAGACCATTCACTTATTGCATGACTATGTTTATACGATATGTCTAGAAAAATATTATTTATAGAGACAAAATATAAATAGCAGTTGTCTGAGGCCAGAGATAGTAATGGGGAGTGAAAGCAATGGATGGAAATGCTCTAAAATTGGATTGTGATGAAAGTTGCATAACTAAGTTTTCTTACTGTAACAAATCACCGAATTATTTTAAATGGGAGTATTTTATATGTCTAAGAAAAAAGAGATATGGTTAAAGAAGATAATCATATCCAAAAGTTTATAATCCAAAAATTTGTAAAGTCAGAAATGAGTTATTTCTCTACCCACACCAAACAACAGTGAGCCAAAAAATATGTGCTAAAAATATTTAAATATGTACTAATACACACAAACTACATGTTCATATAGCTACACATAAACTTAAAAACACTGAGAACTTTTCACAATGTTTTTGATGGTTTTTGCTTTGAAATAGAGCAGTATACCAAAACAAATTTAACATTAAAAAAGTGACCACTGCTTTTCTCCATGCAATTCTGTGATACGTCATCATTATTTTCAAATTTAACAACAATGTTATGTATTAACACAGTATGTGGTCCTTGGAACATGCTCAGTGATACTTGTATTTGATCTAACCACTCATCTGACAATTACATCTTCCCTCCAACATCCTCACCAATAATATTTATCCAAAAATCAAAAATGTATTACTTCCTGGCTCTCTAAATTAAAAAAAAATTCATGACTCTAAATTAAAAAAAAAAAGTATTCAAATTTCTGGTGAATATCTTTACTTGCATGATCTAGAGCACTGTTCTCTAATACAACTGGTCTGTGGTGATGTAAATATTTTTTTTTAAGAATTTATTCATTCATTTGAGAGAGAGAGAGCAGGAACAGAGCGAGAGGGAGAAGACTCCCCACTGAGCAGGGAGTCTGATGTGGGACTCAATCCCAGAACCCTGAGATCATGACCTGAGCAGAAGGTAGATGCTTAACCATCTGAGCCACCCAGGTGCCCCATCTGTGATGATGTAAATATTTTCTAATCTACATTGTCCAATACAATGACCACCCTCTAGCAATATATTGCTTAATTCTAATTAATTTAATTTAAATAACTACATTTGGCTAATGGCTACCATATTAGATAGCACAGGCCTAAGAGACTCATCCAATTTATCTGAATCAAAAAGACTAAGGTCAAATATCCTTGAAAAACCTGCTTTGCCTCTTCTTGCATTTCCCACCTCAAAGACTGTTGCAATCCATTCCAGAAATCTTGGAATCCTATTTATCTCTGCTTGCAATCTGTAATGAAATTTTATGAAATCTACCTTCCACATGATCCTTATTGTTGTTTGGCTTCTATATTTCACTGATCGTGTCTTTTCATGCCTCTTTGTTTCTCTCTGAATTCTGTGTTAGTCTGTTATGTCTCTCCATCACTTACTTATCTGCAACCCCTGACCCTGCATGGCTACTACAATAAATTTTCTAAAAGGCATGTCTGACAATGCCACCCTACTGCTTGAAATTCTTCATGCCCTCCCCTGCATTCTAGATATGATCTAGATTTTGTTTGCAGTACATCATGATCTGGTCCTTTCTTGCCATTCCAGTGCACTTGTCACTACTCAGATTTGCTTTCTACATTTGTACAGGCTGTCCTTTTATATCACAGGCTGTCCTCTATGTATTTTTATAATTAAGGCAGTACCCACAGACAACAAGGACAGATGCTCTGGACAGAGATAGTCTGGGTTTAAATGTTGGGTCTAGCACTTAGCTTCCCTCAGCTTACATTTGGTTACCTATAAAAGTAAGAGCACCTACCTCTTAGAGCTGATGAGATAATACTTATAAAGCATATACAGTGGTTGAGACATTCCATGAATGTTTGCTATTACTAAGATTTTTGACATGTCTACCTACTAGACCCCTTACATTTCAAGATTCAGATAACACATATCAAGGATATCATTTGTACTGGCTCTCCCCCTTCCACCCCCATTTTTCCTCCTAAACTGTAATTCCATAATTAAATTAACATGCCATTTTCATTGCTCTTAATGTATAGGAGGTAATTATTATTTGCTTATATTCAACTCCCCTATGAAGATTATAAACACCCTGGAAGTAAGAACTATGGCTCCTTTAGGTATGACTCACTTGTCCCAGCATCAGATCCACTATATATATTCAATAAATATGAGTTTCCCAAATGAAATTTGGGAAAATCAGAGCACAGTTTTTCAGGGATGAGTGTGGGTGCCCCCAGATGTAGAGACTGCTAAGAGATTGACATCATTAAAAGAAGAAGGAGGAGGAGGAGGAGGAGGAGGAGAAGAAGAAGGAGGAGGAGGAGGAGGAGGAGGAGGAGGAGGAGGAGGAGGAGGAGGAGGAGATGATTGACATTACTAGGATTGGTAGTGGTCAACTACTCAGTCAGCTTCCAGATCAATGGTTGAAATGAATAATCTACCAGCACTGTTTTGATTAGAATGGACAACCTGTAACTCAGGCATCCTACCAGAATCCTGGATCCAAACAGCTGTGATGCAGACAGCCTTGGTCACACTAGAGACAGCTGATTTTATTCCAGGATAATTGGATTCTGAACCAGTCTTCATCAGAATCCTAACTGGGTAGAAAAGTGTTAACTATGAATTTTCTCTGGTATATCTTACTTCCAAGCAGTCAACATTTGACACTGCTCTCATCAAAGTCAGAATGGAAATTGGAGCACCTGGGTGGCTCAGTCAGTTGGGCATCCAACTCTTGATTTCAGCTCAGGGTTGTGAGATCAAGCCCTGCCGTGGGCTCCATGCTGGGCATTGTACCTGCTTAAGATTCTCTTTCTTCCTCTCCCTCTGATCCTTGCTCCCACTTGCATGCATGCTCTCTTTCTCTCAAAATTAAAAAAAAAAAAATCAGAATGGAAATATAATGGACTCACTTCTGTTGGAACTATTGTCTTGACTACCCTTTCAAAGTGACCATAAACCAGCCCTCACCAGTTTTTCAACATTCTCTTTTGGGAATGATGACTACTGCAGGAGTTAAGAAGATGACATTGAAACTTGTGTCAACTTGGCTAAATTACAGTTCCCAGTTATTTCACCAAACACTAACTTAGGTGTTGCTGTGAAGATATTTTGTGGATACGAATAACATCTACAATCATTAATTGTAAGTAAAGGAGATTACTTTTAATACTGTGAGTGGGTCTGGTCCAAACTGAAAGACCTCAATTGGGGGGGAAAAAAAGTAATTTCCCAGAGGAAGTAATTCTGCATTAGCACTGCAATATAGCCAATATTAGCTCTTTTCCTCAGCCTGCTAGTCTGTCTTACAGACTTTGGATTTGTCAGCCTCCAAAATTACATATGCCATTTCCTTCAATTTCTCTCTCTCTCTCTGTGTATGTCTGTAAATATGTATCCTACTATGTGATTAGATGGATGGGTGGATAGATAGATAGATAGATAGATAGATAGATAGATAGATAGATAGATAGGAGATGTACATAGATATGCCTGTATGTATCCTACTGTCTCCATTTCTTTGGATAAACCTGTTTGTCAATTACAGAATGTACAGAGGGGATGAATTTTTAAAGTATGGTTAACTTTCATTCTGTCCAAGAGGATTTATCAACCTTTACAGGCTCATTTTCAGAAAACTTGCTTTTGCATATAGACAACTTTGCATTCTGTCTCTGATGGCTCAGAACCACCTGGCAGAAGCAGGTACAATTATTTGAGGACATGAACTTGATGGACCCAGAATGTGTGTGTGATAATTTTTAAAGCAAAATTTCCTCTAAAATCTTAGCTCTATATCCTTCCTCATCTTGTTCACCCTCCTTAAACCCTTTCATGAACTATCCTTTTTCCAACTCAGTGTTAATTCCTAAGGACAGGTGATTATACGATCCTCAACCCTTGCAAAAATGCATTTGATCCTTTCTACTTCTGTAAATAGATAATTTTACTACTCTCTATATAATAGTATTTTACCAGCAGCAGCATATTTTTGATGGTCCTTTACACTAAAATGCAATAATATATGAGATAACTAAGTAAGAAATCAAAATGTTTCTACTCTATTCTTCATGTGTACAAAATCAGATAGCTTATTGTATGTGGGTAATAATACACCATTTTATTGTAAATAAGAAATGCTTTTATAAAAGAAAAGCTGTTATAAGGTAATCTCAATAACTTCTTATTAACTTCTTATTACCACACTGTTTTACATTTTGATTTATATTTGATGACTTTTTGTGTAATGATTTATTATATTGTACTGTTGTATGTTTATGTCCTTGAAGCAAGTTTATAAAGACTGAAAATCAATTGGATTTAAAGAGAATCTGAAAGAAATTTTAACTTTATGTTTAAACAAAAATACTACCATGAAGATATAAGGAAAAATACACATACATTATAGTCCTTCCTCAAGTATATTTATAGAAGACTAGTCATTTTCTGAAACATGCCTTTCTTTTTACTGCACCTTGTTTACAACTATAGCCTATAAAACACTTAGATTTATTCTTTCTCTGCCCCCACAGTACACTGGTAATAATTTCTTAGATGCTTCTCTGTACTTGCACTTACATATTCCTTCCCAATTTTTGGACAAATATACCTAAAAGACACATTGCTCTTAGAGAGAGAGAGATGGAGAGAGAAAGAGATTGGATCCAAAAGAACAGTTAATGTGTCAATAATCAAGTTATTATCTCTGATTTATAAGTACACAAGCCTCTACTCTGAAAACTGTGATTGTATGAAGAATGGATCTAGGGATTGGAACATCAAAGATAAGACTCTGAAATGATTTGGTAATGGCCTTGGCTGCCACCACAGTGTTGACTTTTTTCCCAACAAGAAATTAATAGTAAAAATCCAAATAATACAACAGACTAATAAACAATTAAGTCATCACTTTTGATTAATTGTGAAGTGCCTACCTAAGTACCAGCATAGCAGAAGAAAGTTTGTACTGAACATGATCATTAAACATGCGCAGATTATGTGGTGTCATTCACCACATTCATACTTACTGTGAGTTCTGGATCCCCTAAAGGCACTTATGGTGTCAGGTGTTACATTGGCTAGACGTCGCCTACAGATGTGTATTTCTAAATTCTTATTGGAGACTTCAATCTGGAAGACCAAGAGTAGAATAAAGTGATGTGGAAGACTTCAGTGACAGAGCTGGAGACTCTTTCTAAAATAGTCTAAGTTTCTTCCCAAGATGCATGGCCACTGGTCACAGTTTTCAAAGGCGGTAGATGTCAGCTAGATGACCCAACCCTTTTTCTTTAAAAGTACTTTAGAAAAAACATTTTGGCCAATAAACAATTACATGGATGTTTCTATTTTTGGATTAATGACTATATTTTGCCTTGTACATGGGTATTTCTACATTGCTTTTATTCTTCCATCTAGATTGAAATTATGAGAATAGAAGGCATGGTTTATCCATCTCTAAATCTTTCCTCCTACCACTACTTCTATTTAATCCATTGCCTTAAACATGGTAGGAACTCAAAAAATAGTGCAAAATTTAATGGAATTTCCTTAAAATGTATGAGAAGTCATACTACCCTTAGGCCATATTTAATCACTCTGACAGTGTGATTTTCTCCTTGCCATCACTAGCACCTCTGGACCTAACTGGTTTGCCCATATTTCCTGCTGGGTAACTAGAAGTGAACCTTTTGCTGACCTTAAATTGTTTGTCACAATCTCTCTCTTTTTTTTTTTTTTTAAAGATTTTATTTATTTATTTGACAGACAGAGATCACAAGTAGGCAGAGAGGCAGGCAGAGAGAGAGGAAGAAGCAGGCTCCCTGCTGAGCAGAGAGCCCGATGCGGGGCTCGATCCCAGGACCCTGGGATCATGACCTGAGCCGAAAGCAGAGGCTTTAACCCACTGAGCCACCCAGGCGCCCCTGTCACAATCTCTTAAGATGAGATCTTTTCATTCCCCACAAGATTAATGAAAATAAATAAATGTGGGTTTATTAAAAATTAATAATTGGAAATATCTGCATAGTAAACATGGTCAGATTATGTCCTATGAACCTCAAACATCTCATTCATTAAGAATATTCTGCTTTAAAAATAAACATGAGGATACAAAAAACATCTGTTGGGAGAATAGATATGTTGAGTGTTCTTACCACAATAAAATAAAATAAAAATCAATATTTTAACAGTAAAAAAATAAAAAAGCAAAAGGCACAAACAGACATTTCACAAAAGAAAATATAATTGCAGGTGATTTATTAGCACTTGAGACATTCACCATAATTAACCATCAGGGAAACACAAATTGAAACCACAATGAGATCTCATTATACACTTATCTGAATGGCTAAAACTAAAACAACAACAATAAAAAGAAAGTGGCAAGACCAAATGCTGACTAGGATGTAGAGAAACTGGGTCCTTCCTAGATTGCTGATGGGAATGTAAAACAGTCCAGCCACTCTGAAAAAACAGTTTGGCAACTTTTTATAAATCTAAACATGCGATTTCCCTGTAACCCAGTAACTGCACATTTTGACATTTTTCCCAGGAAAATAAAATCCATGTGCACACAAAAGCATATACAATAATGTTCACAGGAAGTTAAGTATAGCTGTAAAACAGCAACATGGGGAATTTTTAATGGTGATAGAGCTGTTAGTATCTAAACTGTATCAGTGTCAATGTTTTGCTTTTGATACATTACTATAGTTTTACAACATGTTCCCTTTCAAACTGGGTATACATGATCGTTGTATTATTTCTTACAACTGTTACAAATCTATAATCATCTCAAAATTTAAAAAAGTCTAACTATAGAGAAGTGCTTAAATGATGGCTCTAAAACAATTTCTTAATTATTTTAAGTTCACAGATGTACTTGCTGCAAATTACAATTAATGTTTAATAGTGATAGTTGTAGTACTACATAAATGAATTTATACATTCGCCGACTTTTACTTGTCTCTCCTACCCTAAATTTTACATTCATGTGGGTTTCAGAATGAACCTCTTCCTCATCCAGTTAGTTACCAGATTCTACTAATGATAAAACATTTAATCAGTTCCTAAGACATTCTGAACATAGGCTAAACCCACATATTACTTCTGAAGCATGCTTCATGGTCACATTTTTTTTTTTTGCTCCAATTTAATTATTCCCTAATTGTTTGATTATTGCCTTTCTTTCTTTTCACTTCAGACCATATTTATTGACAGAAATCTATCCAACCTCTCTAGGGAGCTTATACATTTTGGGCTATAAAATGAGTATCAACATAGAGACTTCATTAAAAAGGAAAGTACTACCAATCAGAGAAAGACAATTATCATATGATCTCTCTGATATGAGGAATTTGAGAGGCAGGGCGGGGGGGGGGGGTCATGGGAGGTAGGGAAGGAAAAAATGAAACAAGATGGGATCAGGAGGGAGACAGACCATAAGGGACTCTTAATCTCACAAAACAAACTGAGGGTTGCTGGGGGGGTGAGGATTAGGGATAGGATGGTTGGGTTATGGACATTGGGGAGGGTATGTGCTATGATGAGTGCTGTGAGATGTGTAAGCCTGATGATTCACAGACCTATACCCCTGGGGCAAATACTACATTATATGTTAATTCAAAAAAAAAAAAAAAAGGAAAGTACCACAGAATGTCGTAGAGGCTGTGTGACTTTAACACTTCCTTACTGCTTACTCAGAGGAATGAAACCTCTGAGTAAGCACAGCTGTACAATGCAATTCACTGTTTTCTGCAGAAAAGTAATTATTTCTAGAATTAATAGTATGGTATTAAATCTAGTTATTATATTTACCATGCTGTGATGCACATAAAATAAATATATTGACTTAAATAGTAATTGCTTCTTGCCTCTGCTATTGATGATTCTGGATATATATTCTATGTTTCACTAGCCCATATTGAAGACATCTTCCTTCAAGCATCTTGATTTAGTAAAAGAGGTGGGAGCAAAGACAGCTAGATGTCGATTTACTGTTAATGAAGAAAGCATCAAGGCTGGACTTATCTTTATCTAACCATATCCTATTTTTTTTTAAGATTTTATTTATTTATTTGACAGACAGAGATCACAAGTAGGCAGAGAGTCAGGCAGAGAGAGAGAGGGAAACAGACTCCCTGCTGAGCAGAGAGCCCAATTCAGGGCTTGATCCCAGAACCCTGAGATCATGACCTGAGCAGAGGGCAGAGACTTAACCCACTGAGCCACCCAGGCGCCCCTAACCATATCCTATTTTAATTTAGAAAAATTCAGTCAGCTTGAAATGGATTTAAAAAAAGAAAGAAAACATGATTTTCTTATTTCCTGTTTCCTATCTTGGGGGAAGAAATAAAGAAGTAAACAGAACTGCCTGATCATCACAAAGGGCCGGCCACTTTGCATTACTTTGATGTGGAGACATGGAAAATTGAAATTTATAGCATCAAGGACACGGCTCCCTCCACAGGAGGAGGTCATCCTGATAGTATTTGTGTTATTGGTTTGCCCTACATGTCCATCTCATTTCTGCTCCTCCAGCTTCATGGTGAGAAAAGCTCTGTATTGCACGGAGAGCAAGGTTGCACTACACATGGACGGGCAACCCTTGGAATTCATTGGATAACTATCATTACATTTTAAAAATAAAATTTCCTCAGATTTTCTTTTGTTCCTTGCCCTCACATCCTCGTCCCTGCCCCTTGAGTTAATTTTACTCATAAACTCACAGAAGCCAGCTGAGATCACGGGGGTAGGTCAACAAACTGGCAACCTCAAACGTCCCCCTTGAGTGTTCTGCTCACCAGCTTACTACGGGTGTTATTCCTTTCCTAGAGGCACATTTCAAGTTTCAAAAGAAATACCGTATATTTTCTAGGCACACAATACCACACTGTACGCAGTGTGTATAGTGATGAAGAGATTTTGGAGTAAAAATCTTTATCAGAAATAAAATTTCTGGTCCATCACACATGAGCTATAAGTACTCTCAAAGCCTCACTTTTCTTATCTGTAAATTCCAACATACCTCCAGAGAGTCGGGATAAAATAATGTGTAATATAACGAACGTAAAAAGAAATCATCACAGTGACTAGATCAGAGTATAAGCTAAGCAGAATGTTTTTAAAGAGGATCTCTGGGCTAGAACAGATTTGAAGAAGAACCTCCTTACTATATTACTCCCATAGACACTCACACTTGAAATAGTCCGTTCAATCTATCTGAATAGACTAGAAAAATCTTAGGATCTTCAACCTTTATCTATTTCTTCTCTCCTCCCTCCTCTAATGTTAAAATCCATTTTGGAATATTCCAGTTATCATTTTAATTGTCCTTTACATATTTCTACTGATAGATATCCCTCACCTCTTGGAGAAGCCTTGTGCATAAGTAAACAGTTTTGAAAGTGCTTTCCAATATTACAAGCAATGCAGGACTCAGTGCATTCCACTGACTGAGGCTAATTCCACTGCTGGGATCATAAAGAACAAATTTAACCTCTCTTCCCACTTGAATGACCTTCGTTTATTAGAAAACACCTACTATGTCTTCCCTTGACTTTTCTCCTTTGAGGTTGTTCTACTGTTTCCCAAAGTATGTGTTTTTTTTTTTTTAAAGATTTTTTTTTTTTTTTTTTTAATAATTTTTTTTTAAAGATTTTATTTATTTATTTGACAGAGAGAGATCACAAGTAGACGGAGAGGAAGGCAGAGAGAGAGAGGAGGAAGCAGGCTCCCCGTTGAGCAGAGAGCCCGATGCGGGGCTCGATCCCAGGACCCCGAGATCATGACCCGAGCCGAAGGCAGCGGCTTAACCCACTGAGCCACCCAGGCGCCCCCAAAGTATGTGTTTTTTGAAATCCAACCTTTTGTTGACCTCCCTGATCCAAATGCTCTAGTCAAATATACTCCATATCTAGAGCCTCGGTTGTCTATGTCCTTTTTGTTCTCTGAGAAGTAACCCATCTTTAATTTTCTCTTTCCCTATTTCTAATCAATCCTTTCCTTGACAAGTGAAGACCAAAGTTAATTTCAGGGAGTGGTGTTTGTATTTGTCTAGGCATCTGTAAAATTGATCCCTACATTTTTTTCATATATTTTCCATTTCTTAGCAATGCCAGATGCTAAAAAACAAAGGCTATTGCCAACAAGAGAATCTAACATTTTAAAGTCATGGCCAGGGTGATATAAACAGAATTGAAAGAACACTTGGCCCAAATTCCTGTTATCATATTCATGTTCAAATTAGGCACTTGAGGCACCAAGAGGTTAACTGAACTCCAGAATTCATATAGTATTAGTCTCCTTCTGACTGTTCAAGGGCTCCCTGTAACAATACAATTTTCCATTTATGTGGTACAAATATCTCAAGACAGAGCCCATACATTTGTTTTTTTAACCTGAATATCCTATCTGAGATAATATTTAAATTTCAGATTTTTCGTTAAGGTCATAGCTTTTAGTTTCTTTTAAAAAGGGGACTCTTGCAGGTTCTAAAGCCACATTCCCACCTTCCATAGAGCCCAGTGGCGTTTGTGCCATGTAGAAGGGATCCCACCGCATGTGACCTGGCTAGCTTCTGTAGGTACAGAGTTTATCATGCTATTTTTGCAAAGTATTACATAATTTTACAAGTATTTTCATATCTATCCTTTTTATTTGAGCCCATGATAATATTATACAAATTATGGAACTGATGTAATACTAAATGTGTATTTTATTTTTATTGAGATGAGATAACGAATGTGTTAAGCAGGAGTAGTGTGGTGCAGTGATTTGGGGAATGAGTTTTTAATAAATGTTATCTATAAACATTTCCTTCAGACTAGGCAGTGAAAGTCAGATCTGCTGGTATCAAAGGGAGGGATCCTACGATTGTGACACTAGCCATACTCACTAATTCATACACTTCTCTTGTCTCCAGTTTCTGGATTATCTCAAAATGAAAACCTCATTGAGCTGCCAATAAACACTCTCTCATCATCAGGTATTGGATGAGTTATTGGAACATCTCAACATGCCGCCCTCACCTATCTCACCTCTGTATTCCTATATGAGAAGTGTGAAGAGTGTCCTGTGCACAAGGTGACCCTTAAGTCATATAGTCAGACTAGAAACGAGTGAAACTCAATGCATTCTTTGTGACTTGTTAAAGCTGACTGCTAAAATACATATTTTAAAAATTAGGCAATTGAATGCCATGCTTCATTTAGGAAATCCCTGGCCATAAGACAGCAGCTGAGGTCCTTTTCAAATATTTCTAAAAACTTTGCAAAACTGATGGGTCATATAAATACCTGACTTTTCCTTTGTGAATGAATATCAATCTGGAAAACTCTTCTGTCAAAAACCAAAGCTCTTCATCCATCCCCAAGGCATATAAGGTACACAAAGAAGATCTGCAAGTCATTCCATAACATCATGAGGAGATACTCAGTACTATTAGTTATTAGGAAAATGAAAATCAAAACTACAATCTACCACTCTACACCCACTAGGATGGCTACAACTGAAAAGACAATAATTACAAGTTTTGATAGGGATGTGAAGAAATTAGAATGCTCACGTACCATTGGTAAGAATGTATAATGGTACAGCTGTTTTGGATAACTCTAGAAGTTTTTCCAAAGTTTAAATATAGAGTTACCAATATGATCCAGGAATTCCACTCCTGTACACCCAAGGGCAGTGAAAACATACACCCACACAAAAGCTTGTACTCAAATGTTTATAGGAGCACTGTTCATAATTGTCAACAGTGAGAAAAGACTGGATTTCCATCATCTCATGATGGAAATAGAATAAGATAGAGAAATAAAAGATAGAGAATAAAAGAAATAAAAGATAGAGAAATAAAATCCAAACAATGGAATATTATTCTGCAGTAAAATCAATGGAGTACTGGTATGTGCTAAAACATGGGTGAATCCTTGAAAACTTTATCTTACTAGAAGGAAATTAGTCACAAAAGATGACATATTAGATGATTCCATTGACCATTCCATAAAGGTAAATCTATAGAGACAGAAATTTGAATAAAGTTTGCTAGGGCTAGAAGGAGCAGGACAGATAAAAGTGAACTGTAAAGTTCCTGGGGTTCTTGTGGAGGTACAAAATTAGATTGTGTTTTAAAGTTAGATTGTGGTGGTAGTTGTAACTTCGTGAACATTAAAAAAACATTGAAGTCTACTCTTAAAGGGGTGAAATTTATGATTTATAAATTATACCACAGTAAAGTAGCTAAAGTACATTAATAAAATAAAATGATATGTCACAATCTCTTGGTCCTATTCTTCATGCTATCCTTAATAAGGACCAGTCACAGTAATAATAACTCTTGAAGATTATTCTAGAGTTGCCTTCCACTCTGGACCTAGGAAGGTAGACCTCAGTGCTTTATTTGTTTCCATTTGTTTCTTCCGCTCAGTTTTATACTGTGCCCTATTAGATTTCTCATTTCATGATACCTAAGAGTCTACAATCAGGTGTTTCTGTAATGTTTGGAGATTTGGAAGTACAAGGCATGAAACCCATTAGATAGAAATAAAAGAGAAATAATGCAGGCTCTCCTAAATCACAGAGCAACACCCAGTGCCCTCAGTCTATGCTGTATGGCATCCTGGGGTTTGTGTTTGGGAACCATCTGTTTCACCTTCTTGTGTGTAGGCTGTATATGTCTGTGTGCGTGTGCACTCTTTAATCCTTGACACATCTATAGACCCAATAAACATTAGAGAGCATGCACTCATTTTGTTTTAAATTAGTACTTAGTAAACAACTACAAATGACTAAAAATCCAGAGTAAATAGACCCAGACTATTTTTGGTTAGAAAAGATGGTTGGTTTTGTATATAAGGAAATGTGATTGACATCTGGTGCTTTTCTTAATCCAATAATATTATTTTTTTCCTGATAACCTCTCATTACAGAATAAATTGTACCATTAAAATAGATAATTTAGTCTTAAGCCATGGGATTTTTAAAATGCATTTTATAGACTATGCAAGGTCCTACAAATACAAGGTACTGTTTTGTGTAATAACACAAGACTGCTTTTGGAAGGGTTATCCCACTGGGCTTTAACCATCTTTAGGCTATGGTTATGAGTTTCTTTTCTTTCCAGGTAGTTGAGATACAGATTCCTCTGATAAAGGAAAAGTCTGAAGTAGAGAAGTTACTACTTGTTAGGATAAAGAGTGCAGGAGGAGAGAGCCTCTTGACGATGATAAAGTGGAGAAGTTGAGGGAACATTTCTTTCTTTTTTTTTTTTTTCTGATCTGTTGATTTGGAGATATTTGCAATGATCTGAATGTAGATTTCCCACAAACAGGCTAATATAAAGGCCTAGAATTTCGAAGAGAAATGTGGACTGAAGAAACAGATTGGAACCATCTTTGTTTAGGTGGCACAGAAATCACAGTATAGGGGAGACTGGGTGGCTCAGTCTGGTAAGCAGGCCAACTTTTGGTTTCAGCTCAGGTCATGACCTCAGAGACATGAGATCAAGCCCCACATCAGGCTCCATGCTCACCACAGAGTCTGCTTGAGATTCCCTCTCTCCATCTCCCTATTTGCACACATACACCCTCTCTCAAATAAATAAATATTAAAGAAAAGAAAAAGAAAGAAAGAAACCACAGTACAAATGCACTCACCTCGGAAGAACCTGGGGAGTTGTAAAGCAAGAATCTGCATCAGTAGATGTGTTTTCCAGGCTTACAAGTTCTTATCCTATTTTTTCCTACCCATCTATGTTGCACTTATTCCAAAGATCCTACTTAAATGTCATGTCCTTTGAAAACATGTGCCTTAGAATCACAGGCTGTTACTACCTCTAAACACCTACTTGTGACAATTCATTTGACTTAGATATGATGTTAGATAAGTTTCTGAATTTATATTATTAGAACAACTGGAAGGTGAGACCTCTGCTTTATCTGTTTGATCAGTTGTCTAATTAAAGAGATTAAACAAATTAAACTAGAATAATGACAGATTGAACACAATATACATTTCATAAGTAATTAAAACAATAGCATTTATTAATGACCCAGCTGTGAGCTTTCACAGGTAGAGAATCAGGTTTGGGCATAGGATACTTGAGTTTTGATCCAACAATTGCTTCGCAAAGAAAATAGTTCTTAGCTTCAGCATTATATTACCCACAAAATGCAAATAAGACTACTTGTCCCTCGGGGCACCTGGGTGGCTCAGTGGGTTGAGCCTCTGCCTTTGGCTCAGGTCATGATCTCAGGTTCCTGGGATCGAGTCCCGCATTGGGCTCCCTGCTCAGCAGGGAGCCTGCTTCCCCCTCTCCCTCTGCTGTTCCCCCCATTTGTGCTCTCTCTCCTTCTCTCACTCTCTGTCAAATAAATAAATTCTTAAAAATAAAAGACTACTTGTCCCTAGTTATAAGAGAAATTGAGTAAGAAAAATAATTAACAGTAAGCTGTAACTGCACCTTCTTGGATGACTTCAGGTTTGAGTTTCGAAACCTCAGGGCCTGTTCCAAATTGTATTCCCTTGATCCATTCCACACTGTAGCTGAGGGCTTTGAGAAGACCCTAATCTTCCCAAACAGTAATTAAAATAAAAGGCCACCTAGACACCCTGGAGAAGACCTCTGTCAGAAAGCCAATTAGCTCGGGTCCACCCCTGACTCTCCCTGTTCAGTACTTACTTTAAGGCTACTTCCTATTACCTTTTTATTTTTATAACCTGTAATTAGTTACTGTGGCATATAATTTCCAAGACCACAGGTAGCATTTAACTGCAGCATCAGGGCACCTGGGATAAAGATCAACTTTACGGAGAATATATGTTGGGTGATTAGAGCACCTCAGGACAGAAAATCCCAATTGTCTGAGGTATGTCCCTGATTTAAGGATCAAAAAAAGACTCTGCTGGTATATCATACTGGATATCCTCCATAGTGGCCATGTGATCTAGCTGAGCACAGCATGGATTTCCAGAAAAAAGTATCCCCTCATTGTTACATCAGGTTTCTAGGTTGTAACCAGATTCCAGTCTTGGTCCTGAAAGGAATCCAACCCTCTTCCCTGAACCAAACAACAGAAGGAGGCATCTTGGACTCTCATTTCAAATTATGACAGAATTGTACCATGGTAAAATAGGAAAGGCTGGTTTTAATTTGACATCTCAGAACAGCATCCATCACACACACACACACACACACACACACACACACACACACAAAATGATGTTGTCTCATAATCTCTCACTTGCTTTTAACACTTCCATATATTTGAAAAATGTTAACAACTAATTACTTCTCCTGGGAGTATACTCCTTGCTGCTATTCACACTTTAACTTACTATTGAATACTCACATTTGCTTTACTCAGCTAGATGTTTTGAAAGATGTTTAGTTCAAACTACAAAAGGCTTCTGTTCTCATGGACTATTCAGGTTATTAGAAAGAAGGCAAAGCTAATGTTTGAGGCTCCCTTCTATGTAAGGAACAAGGAAGGCTATATGCATTATTTTGTTTAACATCTACCATAAAGTCAGTATTATTATTCTCAGTTTTAAAATAAGGTAACTGAGATATGGAGGGATTAAATAAATATTTAAAGTTCACAGATACAGCAGTGTTAGAGATCCAATTTGAACTCAGGAATACCTATCTCCAAAATCCCTATTCATTTGCTGCAACATTGCTTATAATAATTGTAATGCAATATAAATATAAAAAAGTATCTAGCTAGACAAGAGAGGAACTATCAGAGTGAAAATGACCCGATGCTGTCTTTGTTTGAAACTATTCACATGCCTGTATGAAACATAAAATAAATTTGAAAATGAATAGATAATTTCTGATAAGATATTACAGAGGAAGAAATACTTTGTGGCCACATCAATGAAATCATGCATTACAGGTAAGCCTGGCCTGAAGATTTCTTCCCAGAGTGGTTCTCAAACAAATAGAGTTTCTAGCATGTAGGGAGGCTTTTGTATGTACAGGCATTGTGTATATGGACAAAAGAAAATTTGTAGTACATTCATAGAATACACAAATCACATTGGCAAGTTGGGCACAGGTAGGAAGAACTTACTTACCCATAGCTTTGTATAGAATGCCACCTCAAAGGGTTTAAAGAAGGGAAAGATATAGAATATATCTTTTTGGGGGGGTGCATTTTACATCCACCTTAAGTAGTTGGGGCAAAAATCGTATATGTCTCTGTTTACAAAGAATGTGGACTATCTTCCTATTCAACATCATCTCTCTTTATAATTTTATTCTATTTTATTTCCTTGAATTGACATATTATTCAAAGGTTCTAGCTCTCCTTCTTCAGAACTTAGACCTCCTATTATCTGCATTACCAGTTTGCAGTTGACATCACAACTCACTTTCGCAGTTAAGGGATGTGGATTTAAAAATAAATTTAGGGGCGCCTGAGTGGCTCAGAGAGTTAAGCCTCTGCCTTCGGCTCAGATCATGATCTCAGGGTCCTGGGATCAAGCCCCACACAGGCTCTCTGCTCATCAGGGAGCCTGCTTCCCGTGCTCTCTCTCTCTCTGCCTGCCTCTCTGCCTACTTGTGATCTCTCTTTCTCTATGTCAAATAAATAAAATTTTTTTTAAAAAATCATTAAAAATAAATTTAAACAATTTATGTGAAACCCTGCAATCTCACAGGACCTTGTTCCTAATCTATAACTCCAACTATTCTTAATTAATTTCCTTCTTAAAAACTCGAATCTCTTCAATGATTCCACAAAATCTTGGCCTATGCTGTTTCCTCTTTTAGAGTGTGCTTTATTTGCATTATTTCTTAAGCTAATTCAGGTCTTCAGTCCTAAAAAGTTTCTGTGATTCCTTGAACCCAGGTTGGCTTAGATCCCATTCCTTCCGGCTTCTATGTCACCTCTGTGTGCATCTGCGTATTTACTCATGCTACACATCTCTTTTTTTGTCAACATCCTTCTTGGATGGAATGCTCTCATGCAGTGGCCCCTGGCTTACAATCTTTGCAGAAAAATAACTTCATCTATTATTGTCTCAAATAAGATATTCTTCAAATATTTCCTTGGTCTATTTGAGGGGATGGGGGCAGTTCCAAGAAAATAAATAGTCTTTACCAAACTATACAACACTGTATTTTATAAATCTCCCTTGTTTGTACAATTCATTATGTACTTCATTTCTCTTTTGTCAGTATTCTTTATATGTTAGATAATGCGTGCGCAACCATTTAATGATCACCACAACCCTGGGTGTGATGGTCTCAATTTCACAGATGTATCTGTGTCAATATTATGTAACTTTTCCAGAGTCACCTGACTTGTTGGAGGGGGTCAGAAGATTTGAACCTGAGTCTGTGGGAGTCCGGAGTCCATGCTCCATTCATGATAGTGTGGCACTTGCTATCCTTATCTTCTATTTCATTTAGAGTTATAGTTATACCTAGATATTTTTGGTACTTTTCAATTCATACATAGGCCTTATGCTCTTTTCTGCAACTTGTTCATTATAAAACATTTTTTCTCTAAGAACATGGTGCTGAAATGATTTGAATTCTATCAATAGAGCCTTCTTCCCAAAATGTTCACTATCTCTCAGATGAAACAGCAGAATAATTACAGGAATTAAAGAGAGCAGTTTTTGCTTTTCCAAAGACAATACATGTGAGAAACAGTGGAAGCAACGAGCTGTTCCTCTGTTAATAATGATAATGTCTGAATTTGAAGGATTATGTTTGTAGTTTGTTGACTCCTTATATAAATTATCCACCATCTGTATGTGTGTCTCCTAGCAAATGGACTGAGGATGAGCATAGCATGATTTGACCTCACTGATCAAAACCAGAAATGGTGCTTTAAAGTTCTAATGAAAATAAATCAACTTGAACTAGATTCTCAAGAAGCAATTTATGTAAGGGAGTAGAGACATAGTTGATGGAATAATATCTTCCTCCTTCTCTCTGCTAATGTTTCAATTTCCATAGCTGGTTTTAGTCCATAAAATAAATCATTAAAAAAAGAAAAACTAGCAAAAGAGACATAAGATACATAAGGAATTACCAAAAAAGTGAGATTTATAAAATATTCACCTGCAGTGAAATTGTGTTTGATATTGTCTTATAATAAAGACACATAAATATAGCATTTCACTCCTTCTGGGTCTCCTCTATACTGATGCATCAGCACAATGTTATTGAATGAGTCCATTATAGGGAATGGATATGGACCCCCAATGTCTTGCTTACTTGTTTTCCTATTCTCAAGAAGGTATTCTTCTAAATGAAGTCATGAAAGATAATTGGGACTACAACTGTTCCTTGTTGTATATAAATTCAGTTTTAGCTATGTACGATTGGCCATGCCAGTCACTGTTTAGAAACATCCACAGTTACTTAATAGAGTCATTGTGGAGATTAAATGAGACAGTGCAGGCAAAACGCCTCTCAGAATTTGAATGGGTTAGTGCTGAGGCTGATAGGAAAGAGCAATTTATGAGCTGGTGACTGTCCCTACCTGACTATCCTGCATCTTTATCTCAATTAGTGCTATTCCCTTTAGAGTATAGTTAACTATGCTTTGTAATCAAGAACAATTGCTTCCCTAAACCTATTTCTTAATTTATGAAAGCACCTAGTTCATAATGCCATTCTAAAGATTAAAAAAAAAAAAGACAATGCACATAAAGCACTAGAACAGGGTCTGACATTTAATAAATGACTAGTAAATGCTGAGCACTATTACAAAGGTTGAGGATTTGCAAATAGATTCCCTCAAGAATATCAAGGATCAACTGCAGTCACTGTGATTTAATGCCAGCCTGGTTTCAGGTTCCAGATCCCTAGCATCAGTCTTGATAATCAATTATTTCTATAACAGATTTAAAAACCTCATATTTGGGGCGCCTGGGTGGCTCAGTTGGTTAAGCGACTGCCTTCGGCTCAGGTCATGATCCTGGAGTCCCGGGATCGAGTCCTGCATCGGGCTCCCTGCTTGGTGGGGAGTCTGCTTCTCCCTCTGACCCTCCCCCTTCTCATACTCTCTTTCTCTCAATAAAACAAACAAACAAACAAAAAAACCCTCATATTTGAGGATTCCTGGGTGGCTCAGTTGGTTCAGTGTCCAACTCTTGATTTCTGCTCAGGGTCATGAGAACGAGCCCTGTGTCGGTCTCTATGCTCAGCATGAAGTCTACTTGAGATTCTCTCTCTCTCCCTCTCCCTCTGCTCCTTCCCCCCATTTGTGTGCTCTCTGTCTCTCTCTCTCTTGCTTGTTTTTGTTCTCTCAAATAAATAAAATCTTTAAAAATCATATTTGTGGGGCGCCTGGGTGGATCAGTGGGTTAAGCCGCTGCCTTCGGCTCAGGTCATGATCTCAGGGTCCTGGGATCGAGTCCCACATCGGGCTCTCTGCTCAGCAGGGAGCCTGCTTCCCTCTCTCTCTCTCTCTCTCTCTCTGCCTTCCTCTCCATCTACTTGTGATCTCTCTCTGTCAAATAAATAAATAAAATCTTTAAAAAAAATCATATTTGTGCCTATGTATTTTCTTAAATAGGGGGGTTCAGAAATGGAAGGTACAGATGATGTCCGACTTCTCTACTATGTACTGCAACCATCACTATTTGGTCCTAGCACTCTTCGTAAGCCCAGGTCTGACCTCAGAATCCCTCTAAACATTTACAATAATTGGATTGGTGCACAGGACAGGCGAGTTTTTTGACATTACTTTCATGGAAACTCAATCTGATGCCATTATTTTGAATCACAGTTGATAGAGTTGAATTGGAAAAGAAAGATGGAAGAAAGCTGGACAGGACAGTAACAAAATGTGACTGTTATTCCTTTGAGCCCTTCCTCTATTATGAATATAAATTCAGATTCATACGGTGCCTCTTTTCAAATGGCAGAAGTGTGCATTGCTGCTAGAGAGAAGGAGAAAGGAATAAAGCAGAGAATGCCAGGGGGCATTTTCTTTAATGTGTGGCTAAACATCCCTTCCTTAAGCTCTTTCCTTTAGACTCTACTGACCACTCATTTATCCTTTAACATCCTTTCACAAGGAGTCGTCTCCCTCCTATCTTCTCCCCTTTGGACTCTTGGTTCAAATCATATAGTCAGAAGACTGTCTGCACATGAATAGAGTTAGTAGCTCTCTTTACACTTCTGTGCATTTGTGAGGGTACTGGAGGGAAGAATGACTCTTTGAAAGGGACACTAACATTGTTCTTCTAAACTCCTCACCTGAGTAATTTCTGTAAATGCTCCTGGATAAGACACCCCCATAGGTATTCTGGGGTTAATTCCAACATAGTTGCAATGAAGTATTACTAGGAAGTGTATTTGTGTTTTTCATGAGTCATGAGGCTCTTCTTTCATTACTGCCAACTCAGAGCATAGGAACTGTTGGGAATGATAAAGGATCATCAGCATTATAAACTCAAATTTATCTCCCTTCTACCCATTACATCAGCCTTCATTAGAGTAAGACATGACCATCAGAAAACAGAGCTTCTCAGAAGAGTTCAGTTTTATTTCAGATGTGAGGCCAAGCTAATTATTGCTTTCTTTCCACATATGTGTGGAATGAAAAATGGAAAGTATGTCATTTGGTAGATACATAACAACAGGAATATCATGATATTCCTTTAAGAATAAGAAAACAATTTGAAGTTTACCATCAGTCATTTGCCCAGTTCACATTAATTATATTAATTCTTTCTCTCTCACTCATTGAAAGAAAAGAGACAGAAGGGACAAGAGAGAGTAAAAAGTAAAACTGATTCACCGAGGAGGGCACAGAAGAGGATGGAGACAAGACACGCAGCCTCTATTCTGAGGCAGAAGTTAGGCTGTGAATTGATTAATAATATAAAACATATTGTAGCAAAATAAAAGTTAAATAAATGATATTTGGTTATTAAAAAATCCATTTATTTTCAGTATCTACCAAACTTTAATATTTTTAAATAAAATTGAAAGAAACAAGACGGGTCTTGGATGCTAAATAATAAATAATTAGCCGCCTTCTGCTTTATGTTTCACTTGGAGATGTCAAAATTTGCTCAGCCAGACCAGGCTTTTGCAGGGTCTCATTAATGAAGATAAATCAAAATATTTATTGAGTGGGCAGTTAAAGCGAAATGAGTTTCTTCTCTATAAATATAAGAAAATTAGGAATATCCCTTTTCAATAATTTCTGCAGCCTCTCTGCTTGAGGGTCCCTGCCTCTTAATCATGTCTTGTTCCTTCCATTCTTCTGCATTATGTCAACCAATATTATATTTTACCAGTGACAGAACAAAATCTGAGTCAAACTGCTTTAAAAATTTAGGGGAAAAAGGGGGGGAGGGGAAATCTAAAGGATGTGTCTGAAAGTGGGGACTATTCAAAAGAATCATTGAATCTCTTTGCCTATTTTTTTAAAGATTTTATTTATTTACTTGAGAGAGAGAGTGAAAGAAAGCATGAGAGGGAGAAGCAGACTCCCTACTGAGCAGGGACCCCCCCCCCTCGATTCTGGGACTCCAGGACCATGACCTGAGCCGAAGGCAGTCACTTAACCAACTGAACCACCCAGGCACTCTCTCTCTGGCTATGTATGACTTGTTCCTTGATATGACTTCATTAGTGTTATCAAGCTAATCCCCTGGAACTTCAGTTCTGAATATTTGCTGAAATCTGTGAGCCCATATAAGAAAAGTCCATTTCATCTCCGAAAAGGTGCTGTACGTTTTCCTACAATTTAAATCCAATCCCACCCTACTAACTGGAAAAGCTGCTGTGTGGTTGACTGCTTTTCCCACATTAACGTACTTTCTTATGCTGCCAGGTTGCCTATAAACCTGCCTACACCCAATTAGCCTTCTTCTAAGAGCCTTGATCTCCATTCAACCTCATACAACAATCTCCACCACACAACTCTGTGCTTAATAATAGACTATTTCATATAACTGACATTTTATGAGTTCAGCTTTGTTTCTCAACTAGAACGTGAGCTCATGTACTGCCTCAATTTCCACTTAGAAGTACATACTGTTTACAGAAAGTGGACATTCAAAGATCATAAATATTTTGTACTTATTGTCTAGACTGTTCAGTTGGAGCAATAATTAACATAATGCTCTGAGGGCTTATCTACAGTAGGTATGCAATTACACATACATACATACTATCAACTTCCCTGAGGATAGACTTCACATAGCCATTGTCTGTTTTTCTTATCATCCTAAAGCTTATAAAACCAGAGGTGGCACACAGCAGGCACTCAGTAGATGTATAGGACTATTAAATTCTCACAATGTTTTTTTTTTTTTTTTTTTCTCTCCTTGCCATTTTCCTCATGATTACAAGTTAGGTAGCATCGTGGTCAACATAAATATATCTTTCAGAATTGAACTTCCTTCTTTAAAATGAGAGAAATTGAAAGAATTTATTTCTTTACCTTAGAATGTATAACTCAAGGTCATAGAGAAAAGTTTGGAAGCACAGTGTGTAAATATATGTAAGGTATAGCCCATGCAAATTATTTCCAACAGGCAGCCCTCTGAAGTCTTTATGTTAGCAAAAATTAGGGGAAAAGAAAGAGAGTGACAGCAAGTCTAAGATGCCTAGGAAATTGGACAATACTCTCGTCCAAAGAGAGGGGGCAATTCTCTTTCCTTTTTGGGGATATATGGCCAGCTTCACTTTTCAGTGAAGAAATGCAATTAAGTAACAAGACAGACTGTTTTCCATTGGCAAAGATTTGAGGCTGGGAGGAGGTGGGGAGCTAATCTGTCTTGTTCCATTGTTAGTTTTCAAGTTAAATATACAACAGAGGATTATCCTATGCTTGTGCCTTTTATTTATGGATTACTGTGGTTGGATACTTTAAAACTTTTATGAGTCATTGGAACTTTCACTGCCGGAAAATTCACGGATTAAATTAAACAAAAATATAGTCTTCTTTAGCATAGAAACAGAGGAGAGAATCAATTGCTTCTTTAAAATTCAGTATTTTAAACATTTAAGGGAAATATTTTAAAGGTGAAATTATAGAAGTGGACTCCTTACCATTGATGGTCCTGAGTCTATTTTCATTGGATGGGGGCTTAAAATGAGTACTGGGGGCATGTATCGAGGAGGGGGAACTAAGAATGAAAATCCATTCCTCCTCCAAGGTTAATGATTTTATAAGAGGCACCTGGAAGTACCCAGTAATTTATCATTCCTATTATGCCCATCTGGGAGCAAGTTTAGCACAAGAATATAAATCATGCATTTGAAATAGATAAACTTGAATTTGAGACTTGAGTCTAGCATTTCCTAGCTGATTGGAGGCAAGCTTTTTAAAAGTTGAGTTTTCTTATCTTTAAAATTGAGATAATAATAGCACTTCTCATGTTGGACTAATGGAAGATTAAAATGATTAAACGAGAAAATATATGTAAAGTGTTTGGCACAGCATATAGAACACAGTAAGCCCTCAGTAAATGCTGGCAATGATGAGAGTAACAGATAACCCACTTAAGATGTGGCCTCTCCTCTCAAGGAATTATTTTAGGGAAATACAAGTTTCACTAATAGTCTTTAAGACCTGGAAATAATTAAGAATGAATACAATGCTTAGTAATCCACTAACATATTTCTTTTTTTTTTTTAAAGATTTTATTTATTTATTTGACAGAGAGAGATCACAAGTAGACAGAGAGGCAGGCAGAGAGAGAGAGAGAGAAGAGGAAGCAGGCTCCCTGCTGAGCAGAGAGCCCGATGTGGGACTCGATCCCAGGACCCTGAGATCATGACCTGAGCCGAAGGCAGCGGCTTAACCCACTGAGCCACCCAGGCGCCCCTCCACTAACATATTTCATGTAAACATAGATAGTTGTGTAGAATCCCAGAACAATAAAAGTGAACTGATTTAAGTCTAGTGTCTTTTTTTACAGATGCTGAAACTGAAGGTCACAGTGTTAATTAGCAGAGTCCAGATTAACGTCCGTGACTCAAGCCTCCCAGTCCAATGCTTCCAACTGCATCTCACTAAAAGCTCAGTACTATTCCACTGTTTTAAGACATTTGAGAGGTTGGGGCGCCTGGGTGGCTCAGTGGGTTTTAAAGCTTCTGCCTTCAGCTCAGGTAGTGATCCCAGGGTCCTGGGATCGAGCCCCGCGTCGGGCTCTCTGCTCTGCAGGAAGCCTGCTTCCTCCCCCCACTCTCTCTCTGCCTGCCTCTCTGCCTACTTGTGATGTCTCTCTCTGTCAAATAAATAAAATCTTAAAACAAACAAACAAAAATACCAACCAAACAAACAAAAAAAACATTTGAGAGGTTTACATAGTTCAATAAGTTCTGAGAGAACCCAGATGGAGTCAATGATGACAAAAACAGCAGGGAGGAGAAGACCAACTACATGAGAAAAGGCAAGACAGAGGCTGGTGCCAAGGAATGGTCCCTGTAGTGATTTATCCTTTTAAAGAGTGGCGGGCTATTCCGCTGAACACCTAATTTGTGACCTAGAGAGCACCAGATTTTTCTTTAACAATTAACCCAGTTTATATCTGAACCATGAGAAATATTTTACTGAGTATTTTCTACACAAATAGTCATATACAAATTTCAGAATGTACCATTCCTCCATCATCCAACCAAAAAAAGGTGACTTACCAATGACTAAATCTTCTTTACAGAATAAAAGCAGATAATATAGACACAATGCGTGATAAAACAGGGGGGAAAAACAACTTTGGAAAACCACCAATGCAATAAATAATAGAGAAAAGAATCATATGTTATTGCTAAAAATATTGGGTGAAAGGAATTTGAGAAGAGAACAGCTACTTCATCTCCAAGATTACTTATGGATGACAAAGCAGAAAAAAATCTTTACCAAGAAGAAATGCAGAGCACCATCATTGATGGTGGGGCACATGGCTATGCCTTTTGCTGGGAAGTAGTGGAAAGTCAGAGAGAATTTCTCCTGTGGTGTAGACTCAGAATTTTTCCTGGATTCAATAATGGAGAAAATTAGAAAAAGCAAGATCCAAGTCCATTCTGTAAGATATTTGCCCATTACTGTTTAAAAATGAAAATGTCATGAATGAAAAAGAAACGTGTCAGATTTACCACAAATTAAAGAGATTAATGAAGCAGGATAACTAAATGCAAAATGAAAGTATTTCACCTTCTCAGAGCACAGATTTGAAAGTATTTCTAGAAAAATATGGGAAACAAAACAACAAATGTGTGAAATGTGCTGTTGTAGCACTGAAAGGCTCACATCTTTTCAAAGAGATTTGGGATGGGAAAACAATATTCACCTCAGATACTCTGCTCTTTCTCCAACAGACACATCTGCCTCCTTCTTAGGCACAAGGGGCATGACCCTACCTTACATCTCTTGTATTTCCTTGTTTTTCTTTGAGCTTTTTTTCACCTCCTTCAGCTCTTGCCTTAAATAGCCTTCTCTGACGATCCTATTTCTTCTGACCCCCATCCCTTGTCATCCTTTCCTAGTTAATTTTTCTCCGGAGAATCTTTCACTAGCATACATATATTCTAACTTATCCATGTTGTATATTTTGTCTTCTTATCCCTAGAACATTAATACCGTAATGACAGAGAATTTTATTTATTCTCTTTCCTAGTTTTGAGTGCCTACTACATTCCAGCATTGTGTTGCTCATTCTGTTATACGCAGTCTGCCTGGAACTTACAGTCTCTTAACCTGCCTGAGTCTTTTCATAACCCAGGAATTCTAAAACTGTAAATGTGATCCTAGTAACATCTTTGGCTTGTAATGGTCATGAGAATAGCATAATTCTCCCAAGAAGAGCATATCTAGGTTTCACAGCAGAAGTTTTATCTTTCTCTTCCCTGACCGACTATGCTGAATTTACATTTTTAAAAATGTCAGAAATTAATATAGTCACATTATTAAAAGTCAATTATTATAGAATAATTATTTTTCTTGAAGTCTGTGAATAGGAATGGTATATTCTCCTTGATACTATAGTTATGGAAAATTCTGCTGAAAGGGAGAAAAAAGTAAGATAATATAGTCTTTTGGGAATCTATCTTCTTACTATAGCTATATGATGAGATAAGGAAACTTGGTCAGACTTAGACAAGACTGATCACCTGCCATGTATGATTTCTGCTGTAGATGCTATAAATGTTGATATTTGAAATTATACTTCTGACCCATCATCAATAAGTCATGCATTCTGAGGATAATTCCCACAGGGGCAATTCCTTTGAGTTGAGCTAAATATGCTTTCTTCACCAACTCCCTTATGACATGGTCTCCCACCTTAAAAATGACTAGTAAGGTTTTAATCTAAAGCCTCCAGGCAAGGGAACAGAATAAAATTAGCAGAGCCCTCAAGGAATTGAACCTCTCTTGTCAGCTCAGCACTGCATCACCTTTAATCTCTAATAGCATATACGGCAAAGCATTGTGCACTTCTGATGCCAAGAATTAATGCAGAAGTTCCTATCCCACTCAAGGGTTTGTGAGAAAATACCCTGCATACCTGGTGAGCTTCAAGGTGGACACTGAATGCTCTTTTTTTTTTCTTTTAAACAGCAGATGTTTTTAATTGTGAAGGCCAATTCTTCCATTTCTTTTTTTTTCTTTAAATTTTATTTTTTTATAAACATATATTTTTATCCCCAGGGGTACAGGTCTGCGAATCGCCAGGTTTACACACTTCACAGCACTCACCATAGCATCTTTTTTTTTTTTAAGATTTTATTTATTTATTTGACAGACAGAGATCACAAGGAGGCAGAGAGACAGACAGAGAGAGAGGAGGAAGCAGGCTCTCTGCTGAGCAGAGAGCCCGATGTGGGGCTCGATCCCAGGACCCTGGGATCATGACCTGAGCTGAAGGCAGAGGCTTTAACCCACTGAGCCACCCAGGTGCCCCCTGAATGCTCTTTTTACCTGAGACTCGAAGTAGAAGAATGGCTATTCCAAATAGAGCAGTTTCCAAGACTGGCTCATCTGCCACTTAGATAAAAATTAAGAGAGTCTCCTGGACATATTCAACAACCCATCCTTTCTCTCTCACCTCAGTGAATCCAACATCACTCGTTATGTCTTTCATCTTAGCTCCATGATAAACTGGGCAATGAGAATGCCAGTGTCTACCCTTCTGTTTATTATAAAGACTCCCTAGTACCTGAGACAACAGGTTGACAAGATTCTGACGGCCACGATAAGTCTCCCTTACGGCTTGAATGCACACATAGAGGATGTCAAACAGTGTTAACAAATATTGATGAAGCCAGCAGTGACCCAAGAGTGATGAGCCTGGAGAGGGGACATGGAAAATGGAAAAAGTCCACAGAGAGCATTCAAGGGAGATGCCAGAAAACCTTTAAAGAAACCCTTTCAACACATTAGAGCCCTGAGGTAAACATCAAAACTAATGAAGTATTTGTAAAGAGATGTGTATTTGCCAGAAGAGCAGGGCAAATCAGGTGTGAGACGAAGTACAAGGGCTCTGCGTGTGATTTTGAGACAAAAGACTGGAGAAGAAAAGCATAATCTCATAATCTTCCTTTCCGCCAAAGTTTCTGAAAAGTTAAATCAAGACGTTAAAAGCATAGATTGAACAATAGTTCCGGTTTGTCAGGCATTCATCCGTTACTTCCTACTTTCTTTTTTAATTACCTACTTGCCACTCTTCAACCACATTGTAGAAATGGAGAGGTCTGCCCCCATCCTCAGCTCGAGAGGTTAGCCTGTGATTCAGGAACAGCGGATCAGAACATCACACCTGATTGGTTGAGTGATAGACATGTGACTCAAGCCAAGACAGCCTGAGTCAATGAGACTTACCTCATGGACATTTTTTTAAAACCACGGAGAAGCAGAACATTTCTTTTGCCAGGTTGAAATTAATAGGATGGAAACCTTGAACTGCAGAGGTCACCATAATGGGAAGTGAGCCTTACAGTGAAGCCAAAACAATGTGGAACAGAAAGATGGAAAGAAGCCATTTTAATCAAGGCATCCCTTGAGACTGAATCCAGCCTTGTTCTGACCTTTTTAATTTGAAGAGCCAGTAAATGTATCTTTTGCTTACGCCAGTTTATGTTAGATTTGTCATTTCAACCACATGAATCCATACTTCTGATGTGTTCATGAACTTTTTTCCCATCAATATCTGAACCCTAAAAAGAATGCTTTTCCTCCCATATCCTGACTTGTCAAACATGCAGCATCTGTTTTCAAAGTACACAGCGTCCCGTATAGTACAAGGTCAGAAAACTCCCCTCTTCTTCTGAGCTGCCTATAACTGTTTACTTCATTTGCCAGGATATCCACACTCTATATCCTTATCATCTTCTCCCAGCATCTTTAAGTGTCTTTGACTGCCAACAGCCTTCTCTCAGGAGTTAAGTTTCCTGACCCCACATCCTGATGCCTCAATTTAATGAATTAGGTATATGATCTTCTACTTTTTCTCAGCAACTGAGATTTGCCTCTTCCTCCAAAACAAACCTGATAACCTTGCAGCATAGAAACTGACCTCTGCTAAATTCAAATTCCTTAATCTCTAACTTCTCTACTCACAGAAGCCACTAAGGCCCTTCTTTATTATGGATAAGAATCTTTAACAATGGAACAATGGATAAGAACCCTTCACAATGGAAAAAATAACTCACCCTTCCCAACAGATAAGACCTGGCCAAAAAAAAGTATGCAATAGTAATGGATGCAAAACAGGTACTTCTTCATATTCCCTGAAAATGAGTGGCTTCTCTCCTGGAAGAGGATCCATTTTCCATAAACAGAATTTTAAATAAATATAATTTTAAATATTTTTAAATAGTATGTACCTGCAATAGGAGACAGACTAAGTCTTTAACCTGAAAATTATTTCACTCAATCATTTTACTCATTTTACTCAATCATAATACACACATTCTAAGAGAAAGGCAACAGGTACAGATCTGGGCAGACAAATTTTTCGACCCCCTGGAAATCTCCTTATACAGCACCAAGTCAGCTTTATTTATGGATAAGTTAATATTCTGCTCTTAATACACCTTCTTGCTTTGTTCCTTATGGCCAAGATATCATCTCATTCTTCAGTCCCTTTAACTGAGTTCTTGACTGACAACTCAGATGCCAAAAGAAAATTCTGTTTTCATCTATGCCCTTGCAGGTCTTCTAAGGGATAAAGTCCCACCCCTGAAGTCTGGTCACTGGGCTGTGGCTTCTACAAACCCTCCCCTCATTCTGCTGATAGCCAATGACTGCCCAGTACAGCAGAGTGGTTAATAGCAAACTATCATTTCAGACAGATCTGCCTTCAAATCTTCCCTCTTCAATTGTGTTGCTGTGCATTCTCAGATACTTAACCTCTATTAACCTCATCTATAAAATAAAAAAAAATATTTGATTTAGAAAGAATATAATAATATCTATTAAGTCTTTGTCAAAATATCTGGTATATTTGTTCATTTTTTTCACTTATTCAAAATATTTATCAAGCATTTATTATGTTTCAGGAATAGTCCTAGGTACTAGTGCACATAGTACATGTTCAATACACAGAGGAATCAACATATCATTCATTATCATTATCACCATCCCCACTAGTACCATCAGCACTTCTGTTCATTTTCTTATTAATTCTTCTATTCCACAAAAGCTTAAACCCAGTCTTTGCACATAAAGATGAATAAGTCACTGTCCCCACACTTCAGGAAATTATGGTTTTGTGGAACAAACTAAGACAGTATAGTGTAAATAAAGATGCACTGTCCTCTGTGCCCCCTGCACAGAAAGCCTTACTGTGCAACTGCAGAGACTGTGGTCAGCCAGCAGCCTGCACCCTTTCAGCAATTTCAGAGTCTATTTCATCTGCACAGAGTCACATGAAATGAAGAAATTTCCTTCTCAGGGAAGGGCTCCTCAGATGAGTGAGCAAGGAAGCAATATAAATGTCAAGCCAATTTGACCCAATATGAGACAACTCGGATGGACAATATTTACTGAAAAGTCCCTTGCAAAGTGGACTGATATTTAAGGACCTGAGTTGCAATTTAATTTATCACTTTTTTCAATTCTATTTTGACCCTTTTCCCTTCATACATGTTACTCCCTTAAAAATATCTTACACCTCGGGCACCTGGGTGGCTCAGTGGGTTAAGCCTCTGCCTTCGGGTCAGGTCATGATCTCAGGGTCCTGGGATCGAGTCCCGCATCGGTCTCTCTGCTCAGCGGGGAGCCTGCTACCCCCTCTCTCTCTGCCTGCCTCTCTGCCTACTTGTGATCTCTCTGTGTCAAATAAATGAATAAAATATTTTAAAAAAATTTTACACCTCAAAGTTCATCTTAGTATCTGCTTCTAGGGAACACAATCTACAATAGATGCTACTTTTAATAATTGCAACTTCAATGTATTGTTGAGAAAACAGGCAATAAAATGGAATTTCACGGTAGATTAATCCCCACCTTGGTAACCAAGGTAACAGAACTGGTAGTAGGTAAAGCACATACAGTTCCCACAACAAAGTAGAGGCTTAATTGTTAAAATTTTCATCAGTAGTAAATACATACATATATAAACAAACAAACAAATAATAAAAATTGTCACCAGCGGCAAGCTGTTATGGGGAGTTGATATCTTATACTGAAGGAAGTGATCACACTAGTTGGCTCAGAACATCTGGCATTGAGATGTATAGAGGAAACAGTAGATACAGACTAATGAATTTAGCTGACTAAGCAATAGTGATGATCCTCCAAAAGATAGTGAACAGCTGAGGAAGAGTGAAAGGGTAGCAGAAATCCAGAGGTCTTTTTTTTGTTGTACACAAAGAAGCTCTCACTCCTGTAGTAGATGGGTAAAGAAAGAAGAGAACCAAATTGGGGCTGAAATTCAACGGCAATAAAGTCTTTAACCTAACAAAGATAGGTTAAGTATGCCATATTCTGGGCCTTGGTTGGAAAAATCTGGATCCCTGATATATAGAGAGGGGATATATGTGTAGGTGATCCCAAAGATCTTGATTCCTTTGAATACTTGAAGTCTATAGAAATGACCCACCCATTCCTTCTAAAAGCTATCACTTCCCCTATTCTGGAAGACAACACAGAGATCCTTCTTCCATAAGACAACCTATATACTACTCAAAATCCATTCCAACCTCTATGACTGGCCACTGAGTCTATGACTAGAGTAATATGATCAGGACAATAGTAAAGGTCAAGATGAAGTTCAAGTTTAGGAGCAAGGCACTGCCGCCAAGCTTTGGTACTACGAAGCCAACACCCATGTTCTGACAGGCAGTCCTGGGAGACCCACATGGCCTGAATAACTAGGGTGTTCTAGAAAACCCTACAAAATAAGTTAGGCATGATGAACCTAAATCATAGCATAATCCAGCTTGGGATACACAGAACCTAATAATGGAGTAGCAAATTTGAACTGGTAAGCATTATCAAGAACCAGGGGAACTAAACCAGTTCAAGACCTATAAACATCCAGATCTCAAAAATTCAAGTCGTTTAAGAAAGCAGAATAATAAATGGGGGCCTCACCATATGTCAAGGCACAACTGTTCTCAGGTACTTCTTATATGATAGGTACATTCAAATTTCAGCCCAAATATGAAATTTCTATTGTTCTCAACTGACCGTGAAAGTCCAATGACAATTTTAACTTTTTTGAAGCACAAAATTAAATCTGAATGTCATATCGCTCATGTATGAGAAAGTCACTAACCTTAAAAGTAAGTCTATTTTCTGTCCAGCATCCAAATTGCGACTAGTAAATGTGATGCCAGCACATGTGGACTTACCTAATTCTTTATGGGTTTTTAGAAAGAAACTGATTCCAGAATAAGAGTTGGAGATACAGAATGAATTCTGGCCCCTGCTGGAGTAGAGATGTTAGATAAAGAGTGTCAACACAGGAGCCTTGCAATCATTGTCACTGGCAAAGGGTAGGAGGGGTATTAGAGCTGCTTGGGTACAACCATAAGTAATATATAAAACAAAGGCTTTCATTCAGATCATTAATTTGAGAATGTGACCTTAGAAGAGGGATAACCAGGGAGTTAAAGGGAGAAAGCCAACTGAGTTGTCTACTGCTATGTGCCTGATTCTAGGGAACTATCTGAGAACCATCTGAGGCTTAGAACACATCTCAGAAATTTTCACCTGAAGAATGAAAAGAGAAAGCATTTGCTGCATTTCTTCCACCCCCATCAGTCAAATGTGATCCAAATGTTGTGAGGGACATGAAATGAGAATCTGTCATTTTCACCCTCTTGGCCCCAAATCTAAGATTATAAGGAATGTTATTTCCACAGTTACTGTACAAAATATGAGGCTGGGAGGATACAAAATTATACAAAAGAAGTATCTGATATAGCTCTTTACCCCTCTTTTTAGAGTTCAAATCTCCATTATAGCTGTTGCCAGTTTTCTTTAACACGCCATCAGATCTCACCATTTAAAGGAATTGTGCACAGACATTTTGACTTTCTCAGGAATTAGATTCCTTGGATCCACAATCTAATAATTTAGTTCAAATTCAAATTTAATCTCCAGGCATAGTAAACCATGACATTCAAACTTAAGACAAAACTATAACACAGGAAACAATGTCGATGGCATAAAATTAATAACATAACATGCTAATAAATTACGATAAAAACAGCAATTCCTTAAAAAATATTAGCTTAATGTATGCTTATTCTTCTTTTCTGGAAAACTACAATCCCCACAAGATTTTGAGGAGTCATACAATAAGTAATAATAAAGTTGGAACATAATAAATGTTGAGATATGAAGGTAGTCCATAATGGGTTATAAATTTGTACCTTTGTTGTCCACACATTTTCAGTGAACTTGCAAAGTTATAGAACTTTTTAACTTAAATTGGTATACTTTTATTTCTTTTAGCCATAATGAAGTAATTTTCTTATCCATTATTAGAATGGCTTAATACTTTCATTAATCCATGCATCATAAAGCAGGACATTATTTTTATGCCAACTTTAATCAGGTCTTTTACTTGTTCCAGAAACCAAAACATCTGTTTTCTGCTGATTCCAAAGACAGAATTAAGGCCAATATGTAAATAGGCCATTGCAATTATATGATGTTTTTATAGAGAGAATTGCTATTGTTATAATCTCTTCTTTGACATGATTAGTATTGTTCCTACAGGTAGTAGAATGATTATGGGCATATTAGAGACCTTTGACTTTGCAGAGGTAGAGAAGCATGATATCAGGAGTCATTGACACTGACACTAGGGCATATGGATTTCCTCATTAAGCCCATGGGGAACCTGTGGAGTTGCCCGTTTCACCTCCTGCTCTTAGGCAAAAATGACTGTTTGCTGAGCAGCTAGGGTATGTTTGAAATCTTCAGATGAAAGCCAAGGAAATTTTAGCTCCTATTAAATATGATAACAATATGCTTTATCTGTTCCCCACAAAAAATATACTTGAATCCACATACAAAACGACCCATAGAAAGGAAAGAGTTACTTAAAAAGTTACATCAATAAATTTGCAGATTCCTAAGTGAAATGGGCTCCCAAGGAACTTATTCATCTGAGGTTATTTTCTAAGAATGCTGTATTATTTAAGAAACAATATACAGTAGAATAAAAGACCCCAAAAAACTGGAAGATTGGCCAGAATTTAAAACAACGAGGCCCAGAAGACTACAATGTATTGTGTAATAGAAAGCATGAATCTGTATTTCTATCCTCAACTAAAACATTTGAGATAGTAGGCGTTCAGTCATTCTAAGGAATGGTGTAAGTTCTAATACTTAGCACCCAGAGGTGAGGACATGGGAAAGAGAGAAGTGTAGAGAAAATAAAATAATCTAATGTATGACATAGATATAAAATAGAACGCAAATACTACCACCCCAATCTCCCACACATTTCATAAATCACCAATTTATCATAAAACTCTTACCTTCTGAATGTTAAGAAAGTCACAAAACTCTTCTCAAGAAAGCCTTCTGTTCAACTACACTCAAATTTTCAAGGACAATCTTATTTGCTATCTTTGATGATCTATGACCATAATCAATGTTATCTCAAATACTCTGAACACAAAGTACCCTATCTAGTCCTTTGGGATATTTTAAATGGGCAAATATACACATCATAAACCACCTAGAATCTTTCCCTCTCTCAATATTTTTTAGGATGCTTCTTATCTAAACCCCCATTTTCCCCTTTGTTATGTCCCGTATTACCTTGAGTTTATCTCTTCTTGTAGTAATGTTATCTTAGCTGAACACTTTTATAGTTTATAAAAATACTTCTGCATGATTTACTATTTCTAATGTTTATAACAATGCTACGAGGTATATAATACGGGTATTGCTGTTTTCCCATTCTAAGAAGTAAAATATGGGAATGAAAATGTTAAGACTCTTTGGTTTCTTATTTTTAGTAATAAGAATAGCTAAAATAAAAAGTTAGAACTTTAAGCAGAACAGTTGGATCTTATTAATTTTATGTATTGGGAAATCTGCCTCAGATTAATATTTAAAGAATTAAATAGCTAATACAAGAACTTTGAAAACTGTGATTAAAAACTTATTTATAAGTATCTTCTAAAAATAGGACCTATAGATCCTGTGGCTAAGTTTCCAAAGGATCTTCCAGGCTCTCCTGAGGGTTTCAGCCTGCTGAAAAACACCTAGTTTAATCCATTAGTTCTGTCCCCAGCACTAAGAATAGACCCAATCTCCAAGAGTGGAGGAACCAGAAAGTCACACAATGATATACCACAGGGAAGAGATTCCAGGCATTTGTTTTTGTACTTAAACAAAATTATTTGATTTTTTTTAAAAGCCTCTTAATTATAATGGCAACAAATGCTATTACACACCAGGAAATGACCAGGCTTTACTAAATCTGCAAGAACAATTTTCAACCTAATCGCCATCTCATGCATTTTGTGTCATTAAAATTTGTCATTAGTGGTCACACTATAACCAAATAGTCTGAGGAAAGACTTATGGTCAAAAATTAATAAATTGTTCTTTGTCCTCTGAGCCACAGTTTCTTCCAGAAACAATGATCCCAGAATTTATGAAAGAATGAAAAAGCTTAAAAATTTCAGAAGAAAAACTAAACAGAACAAAACAAAACAAAACTGCTTAAATCTGGTAGAGAAATAACCAAAGTGCATTGTACAATAGTCTTTCCGCTGTGAAGTGTTCAAGTCCTCTTGTCACAATGGTAACAAGCTAAAAATGATATAGATCCATTCCTAGAAACATGTCTTAAGATATCATTAGGAAAAAAAAAATAATGTATGCGTTATGTGTCTTCCACCGTGTCTTCCACCGTGCGTGCTTGTCACTTTTCTTATATTATCTCATGAGATTTTTGCAACTACAATGCAGTAAACTTGGGGGGACTCCGGTCCCTCCCTCTACAAGAGAAGTCTTTAGACATCACAAAATTTTAGAATAAAGATTGATTGATGGATTGATTGATTAGTCAAATTATGGAATAACCTCTCTATTTCTAAGATAAAAAACAAATGAAGGGTCAGGATAGCATTTTTAAAAGAGACCTAAGTGTAGCATGAAAAGGTATAGGTTTAAGAAGAAAAATTTCAGATGTAGATCTAAAATGACAAATGGAACTGAGAAAACAAACTTCAGTGAACTTCAAGCAAAAAGGATGGGAAGTTCCTTCACCTTACATTCAAGGTTCAATGTCAATTTGATGAGAACTCCATTGCCAAATTATAGAACTTCCATTTTTAAACAACTTTTTATTCTCATGGATAAAGGCTTAGAAAGCACATTTAACAATAAACATATAGATGACATGTAACAGAGCAAAAGTAAATATCAACACTCAAAGTCACACAGATGGCATCCAGATAAGAGGGAGAGTGAATATTGATACGTGAGAAACTATAAGAAATTTTCTTTGTTAGAAAGTTTTTTGATTTAAAGTAAAAGGAATACAAGTTCCTAAGTCAAAGAGAGAGGAGCTACAGAGAAATTTATTTTATAAAAAACCCTGGAGGGATCATTGACCACCTACTGGCTATAAGCTTATACTTCAATCAACAGAACAAAGAAAAAATATGTATCTAAGACTTTGAGAGCTTTAGCCTTCTTAAATATATAAGCCCTTTGTGTCAAGCATGACGTAGGCACTTTACATAAAATATTCCATTTAATCCTCACAACAATCTTTTGAGGCTAATCTTGTTATCCTTATTTTGTAGCTAGGTCTGTTGATGTAAGTGGCTCCCCCTTTTTTTTAAGTGCCCATACTCTTTTTTTTTTTTAAGATTTTTATTTATTTATTTGACAGAGAGAGATCACAAGCAGGCAGAGAGGCAGGCAGAGAGAGAGGAGGAAGCAGGCTCCCTGCTGAGCAGAGAGCCCGATTCGGGGCTCGATCCCAGGACCCTGAGATCATGACCTGAGCCGAAGGCAGCGGCTTAACCCACTGAGCCACCCAGGCGCCCCTAAGTGCCCATACTCTTAATGCCACCTACACTTTCCTCCAAGAATGTCTATCATGAGACACCATGCTCTGGACATGTATGATACTGAAAGAAAAACGATATAACAACCTGCTTAAGATAATAAAAATAAGGGAGCGATTTGAAATCTTGGTCCAAATGCAAACTAAATGTAGAATTTCTTTATAAAATAAAGCAACTTTTAATATTTTATTTTTTATTATATTAATCACCATATAGTACACCATTAGTTTTTGATATAGTGTTCCATGATTCTTTGTTTGCATATAACACCCAGTGCTCCACACAATATGTGCCCTCCTTAATACCCATCACTGGGCTAACTCATTCCCCCACCCCTCTTCCCTCTAAAACCCTCAGTTTGTTTCTCAGAGTCCACAGTCTCTCATATTTTGTCTCCCCCTCTGATTTCCCTGCTTCATTTTTCTCTTCCTTTTCCATGCTATTCCTTATGCTCCACAAATAAGCGAAACCATATGATAATTGACTTTCTCTGCTTGACTTATTTCACTCAGCGTCTCCCAGCCACATTAATTTTGATGCAAAAGGTGGATATTCAGCCTTTCTGATGGCTGAGTAATATTCCATTGTATATATGGACCACATCTTCTTTATCCCTTTTTCTGTTGAAGGACATCTCTGCTCTTTCCATAGTTGGGTTATTGTGGACATTGCTGCTATGAACATTGGGGTGCATATGGCCCTTCTTTTCACTATGTCTGTATCTTTGGGGTAAATACAAGTAGTGCAACTGTATGGGTCATAGGGTAGCCCTCTTTTTAACTTTTTAAGGAACTTCCACACTGTTTTCCAAAGTGGCTGTACCAACTTGCATTCCCACCAAAAATGTAAGAGGGTTCCCCTTCCTCCACAGCCTCTCCAACAATTTGTTGTTTCTTGCCTTGTCAATTTATGCCATTTTAACTGGTTTAAGGTGGTATCTCAATGTGGTTTTGATTTGAATTTCCCTGATGACTAATGATGATGAACATTCTTTTATGTGTCTTTTTAGCTACTTGTATGTCTTCTTTTGAGAAATGTCTGTTCATGTCTTCTGCCCACTTTTTTTTTTTTTTTTTTTTTTTTTTTACTTTATTATTTGTCTTTTGGGTGTTGAGTTTGTGAAGCTCTTAATGGAGATCTTGTCATTTGGATGTCAGTTGGATCTTGTCATTTGCAAATATCTTCTCCCATTCCATGGGTTGCCTCTTTGTTTTGTTGACTGTTTCTTTGGCTATGAAGAAGCTTTTTATCTTGATAAAGTCCTAAAAGTTCATTTTTGTTTTTGTTTCCCTTGCCTTTGGAGACATGTCTTGAAAGATGCTGTGGCAGATGTCAAAGAAGTTATCTATGAAAATAGACCATTCACTTACACTAAAGCAACTTTCTTTTTTAAGATTTTATTTGTTTATTTGACAGACAGAGATCACAAGTAGGCAGCAAGGCAGGCAGAGGGGGGTGGGGAAGCAGGCTCCCTGCTGAGCAGAGAGCCCTATGCCAGGCTTGATCCCAGAAGCCTGAGATAATGACCTGAGCCGAAGGCAGAGGCTTAACCCACTGAGCCACCCAGGCACCCCCTAAAGCAACTTTTTAAAGAAAATGAATTATTTGTCTGGAGAAGGTGATATGTAGAGAACACAAGTAGTCTTTACATAGACATAGAACTGTTAATTGATATTTTTCTGATAATCTGAAAAATGGTTGATGGGCTACACTAGAAAGGCAAATTTTGCCTTAGATAAAGGAGAAGTAATAATTTTAGAAACCTCAGAACATCATGAGTAGTTTTGCAAAAGAGTAAATACCCCATCACTGCAATGCTTGAGACAACTCTGGAGGACATATGTTGTAATTGCCTGAGAGAAATAGGAACAATCAATTTCTCTATTCATCTTTTCATTCACTCTAGGCAATGTTGAATTTTTTAAAGCAGTATACACAGAGTCAAAACTCAATCATCTCAGGTCGTGCCAATTATTATTAAGTTACTTGATCATCATCAGTTTCTTTTTTTGTAGCAACCTTTATACATTTTTATTAAATGTATCCAATAGAGTAATTGTGTAGAATTACTGATTTAACCATGCTTCTCCTCACTGTGTACACATTACTTCTTTAGTAATGTAGAAAGACATTTTTAATCACCTCCTATTAGCATGTTATTTTGTGGAATTTTTGGAAATTTCTAGCATGCAAATTGTACAAGGGACTTAATTAAAAAAAAAAAAAATACACCTACCAGAGGCGGAAAGCAGAATCAGTTTTGCACAACTCATCACCATCTGCTAGATAGTCCACCTAGCTTCTCTGAAGGAACCTAATATTAATGCTCACAACTTCTTCTTATCCCCACCACTTCCTCTCTTATCTCTGTTCAAGTTAATGCTGTTTTCTGACCTCTCACAATGGTCTTCATTCTGGTGCCTTCACTTCTACATATATCCTCCTCTAGTCGATCTGACAAACCCAGATGTTGCCCTTCCAGGTATGTCTTCCTAAGAGTAACAACCCTTCAACCCTCAAGGTTTAGCCCAAACATTAATCTTGGCATAGAAAGCCAAGTATCATCCTGCCCCTCCTCCTCTTGATGACTATGTTCTTACCAAAAGGACTGGTATAGCTGTTGCCCAGGATAACCATCTACAAATTATTGCTCAAATGTAATATGAAAGAGACATTGGTACTAGTTAGATCTACTTTCAGGGAGAATACTGCATTGATTGGAAGGAACACTTTGGTAGGATGCTTGAGGTCTGGAATTAGTGTTCTAAAAGTCAAGACTTCCTAATTTAAATTCATTATTTTCACATCATTTTCTGTTGTCTTTTCTGGTGGAATATGTTTTCCTGGAGAGACCTGTGAATCAGGCATGTCTGATCTTCATCTGAAGGCTGCCTTAAGGAGAGATTTGCTCTTCCTAGACTGTTTGTCTCACCTTAGCTCAGCATGGTGCTTCAGAAAATGTATTTGTCCTTAGAATAATAGAAATCTGAAAGTCCAATATTTCACTTTTATCTCTCTTAAAACCAAACATAAATCCTCTTCCTCTTCAATAGCATCCTCCTTAGTCCTTCAAAATAAAGTTACTGGAAATTAGGACTTGCTAAGTATACAAAAATTAGGCAGTTGGCTTTGATATCTCCTGCTTACTTGTTTGTGATGAACTCTATCTCCTGGCTCCTTAATTAGGGAGCTACATGAAGTCCCTCTTCCTGAAATCCCCTTATTACTTGGTGCATTCTTTTGATGGGTTTTGAAAAAATTGGATTTCATCACATACCCCACTACTCTAAACTTTTGTAAAATTTCAATGCAATTAAGCGAACTTAAAATACAAATTGAGTATTTTAAATCCTGATTCAGAAAAAAATTAGATATATTTTAAAAATAAATTATTACTTTAAAAAATCAAACCTTTTTGATTAATGAGAATTTTTAAAGCTATGTTTAAAGTTAATTTACTCATGTATTTTTAAAAAAATATTTTAATTATTTATTTGCCCAAGAGAGAGAGTGCAGCAGAGGGAGAGGGAGAAGCAGACTACCTGCTGAGCAGGGATCAGGATGCAGGACTTGATTCTAGGACTCTGGCATCATCATCTGAGCCAAAGGCAGATGCTCAACTGACTGAGCCACCCAGGTGCCCAACTCATGTATTTTTTTTAATATTTTATTTATTTATTTGACAGAGGGAGAGAGATCACAAGCAGGCAGAGCAGCAGGCAGAGAGAGAGAGGAGGAAGGAGGCTCCCCGCTGAGCAGAATGCCCAATGCGGGGCTCGATCCCTGGACACTGAGATCATGACCTGGGCTGAAGGCAGAGGCTTAACCCACTGAGCCACCCAGGCACCCCACAACTCATGTATTTTTATCAAGTTCTGTATCTTATTAATAAGTGATAAGAGTTCTTTATGTATTGTGGGTATACTTTATCACATAGACGTTTTACAAATATATTCTGCAAGTCTGTGACTTGCTTTCCCCCACCAAAGAACATCTTTGGAAAAGCAAAAGGTTTTTTAATTTTGTTTTTAATTTTGATAAAGTCTTATCATTTTTTATTTATTCATATTTCTGTGTCCTATATAAGAAATTTGGCCTAATCCGAATCACAAATATTTTCTCTTTTTTCCTAAAGTTTAATAACTTTAGTTTTTATGTGTAGATCATCCTTTTCAAGTTAAACGGGCAAAATATTTGAGCAGACATTTCACCAAAGAATATGTGCAAGTGGAAAGTAGGCATAGAAAAAGATAACCTATATCATTGATCATTAGGGGAATAACATTCAAACCAAATGAGATATTACTGTACCCTTAGTAGAGAAAGCATAGAGTTTAAATATCAAGTGTTGGTGAAAATGCAGAATAAATGGAACTCTCAAATATTGGCAATGGGAGGCAAAATAGTACAATCACTTTGGAAAATGATTTTGTAGCCGTATATATATATATATATATAATTATAGGATGAACAAGCAATTCCACTCCTAGGTAACTATATGAGGAAAAACAAAACAAAATGAAACAAACAAAAAAGCAGTGTTCACATGGAGACTTGTGTGTAAATGGTAATACCAGCATTGAAAGAACCCAAATGTCCTTCAACTTGAGAATGGATAAACAAAGTCTATGATATGTCCACAAAGTGAAATGCTATTCAGCAATAAAAAAGAATTAACTAACGGAATGTGTAATGACATGGATGAATCTCAAGATCTTTATGCCAAGTAAGAAAAACCAAACATAAACAACTACAAACTGTATGATTTATGGACTTCTAGAAAAGACAAAACCATACTGACAGAAAGCCGAGTAGCATTCAGAGGCTGAGAAGGGGCCAAAGAGGACTCTGGAGTGAGGGAAATATTCTGTCTTTATTGTGACAGTAGTCACGTAATTGTATGCATTTGTCAAAATGCACTGAAGTGTGGATTTAAAATTGCTGAATTTTATTATATGTAAATTATACTTTGATAAGCTGATTAAGTTGGGGGGGGTGGATTGGTCCAGGGATACGTATTTTTTTTTTTTAAGATTTTTTTTTTTTTTGACAGATAGAGATCACAGGTAAGCAGCGAGGCAGGCAGAGAGAGAGAGGAGGAAGCGGGCTCCCTGCTGAGCAGAGAGCCCGATGTGGGGCTCGATCCCAGGACTCTGGGATCATGACCTGAGCTGAAGGCAGAGGCTTTAACCCACTGAGCCACCCAGGCGCCCCCAGGGATACGTATTAAGGGGGGCATGTATTGCATGGCACACTGGGTGTTATATGTAAACAATGAATCTTGGAACATAACATCAAAAACTAATGATGTATTGTAGGATGACTAACATAACACAATAAAAAAAAATAGTAAAAAAAAAGGAAAAGAAAATTATACCAAAAAATAAATCAGTAGGAAATCACTAAGAATATAAGAGATCTGAACAAAACTACTAACCATTTTGACCTTATGAGAAAAATGAATTTTAACCCATTGAGTAAAATAAGAATCTAAGCTTTTATGTGCATATACATTTTTAAATAAAAGTAGCATCATACGAAAAAAAAAGTTAAATTAAAATATTTTTAAAGAACAGAATGATTTACCAAATCTCATTTGTCCTCTCCCCAAAATAAATGAGGTAAATATTTTCTGTGTACTTAGGCATATTTTATGGCATGTATGCTGGGCTAGAAGAATCATATCAAAGTTTTAGTTCATTGTAAACACTGACAGCTTTAACACCCCTTCTTACTGCAGCATAAATTAATTATAGTCACCGCAAGGAGATAAAACCTTAGTTATTTGATTTGAATTTGTTTAAGTATTTAAAAACCATCGACTTTGTCCTCTATTGAAAATTTCAAGTGCTTTGCAATGAATACAATACTTGCTCTGGAAGCATTTGAAGTAACTGGAATTATTCTTTAATGAAATGTCTGAGGATCTGTTCAAGTAAAAGTTCTCTGGAAAACATTATATTTTGTACTAAATTAAAACATTAGAGTATCATGATCTTTATTAATATTATTACCATCAGTAGTTTCTGTGCTTAAAATTTTAAAATCCTTTTGCAAATAAGGTGAAAGAAATGACAGCAAAAGGGGACATCACTGATTCCCAAAATATGTAAAATGTTCTCAAAATATATAAAATGTACTGTGGGGCTACAAAGCCATGAGTTTGTAATGTAAATTTGGAAATAAAAATTAACAAAATAAAATAATACGGCATTATGGACTTGAGAGCCTGTAGTCCTTGAGCTGACTAGAATAAGAAAACAAGAATTTAAATTTTAAAACATGGCATGGCTCATTACACAGTCTGTAGCATTCAAATAAAAGTACTTAGACAGGATATGGAAAATTCAAAGGGGCAACACAGGGAACTTTTAGTGCCTACTTCCCACTGCCATGTGTAGTGTATAACAATAGTCAAGTGTGGGAAATTTACTACAAGAACCAGGAAGGAGAATAGTTAGAGGACTTCTTAGCAGAAATGGTGCTGAAGCTAGGCTTTGTTGCACGAGCAGGATCTGGATGAATTGAAGGAGAAATAGAGAGAAGGTTTAACAGGAGAAGAGAATGTGTATAGTAAAAGGTAGAGGACAGTTAGAGTGAGTGCAGAAGCCACAGTCATCATGCGAAGCAATGCCTCCAGATCATCAAACCAGGAAGAATAGGGTTGAATAAAAATGTAAATAGTTTCCAGTAAACATAATGGGGATTTAAAAAAAATTACCATGAACATCTGATTGAAAATGGTGGTCTTTGGCAGGGTGGGTGGTGGGGGAGAAGATTACATGCAAATATCCCAGAGTTGAATGACATACAAATTTAGATTGAAAGAGCCCAGTAAGTGTTCACTGAAGTGAATAAAATGAATCCAGGTCAACACACATATGTGTAGAATTTCAGAATGGTAAGGATGAATAGAAGATCCAATAGGCTTTGATATAGCAAGATCAGTACGGGAATCAAAGGGCATCAGTATTTCCTCTGTTAGAATTATGTGCTAAAAACAATAGAGTCATGCCTTCAAATATTAGACAGGAAAATTAACTTCAGCTTAGAATCATGTATTCAGCCACACTCTCATTAAAAGTGAAGACAGAAAATGCAATTTAGACATGCAATCACTCTTTTTGTTGTTTTTGTTTGTTTTGCATAGCTTTTGTTTTATGTTTCCATGAACCTTTGTCAAGAAGCTACTGAGGAGGAACCCCACCAAAATGAGGGAAGTTAACAACTGAAGAAGAAAGAGTATCCAACATTCAGAGATGTAACAGACCTAAAAGTAATCAGTAGAGATTTCAGTATTTGGATGGACAATGAAAACTTAAGGGGAAGAGCTCAGGGGAAATTAAAATTAAATCAATGATTTTCAGAAGTGTTTGAGCCATTTAGAAAAAAACAGTCACATAATGGTAATGGTAGAAATAGTTTATAATGGGTATGTGAAAAATACGCAAGTGATAAGAAAATAAACATGAGCACAGTGTATTATTTGGATCTTTAGAGAATTACATACACAGAAGCATGGAATACAAATATTGGCATTATTTAAATAAATTTTTTTAACTATTGGAAAATAGGAAAAAAATAGGAACTGGAGATGAGTTGCTGTATGTTAGTGATAGCGCTTCATCTTCCTCTGTAATAACAGAATATCAACAGATAATTCATAAAATAATAAGGCAAGAACATATAGACACAGCATTATAAATACATGAATGACAAGAAAATTGCATATCAATAATTAAAAACAGGTTTCTTCTAGGTAACTGGAGAATTTGAAATGGTGAAGCAAGATTCGCATTATTTTGTTTTAATTATTTTAGTATTTTATTGTTTATTTTATAATGAAAATGTTTCTTCAATTTTTTTTTTTCTAATGAAAAATTGAGAGACACCATGGAGTTTATAATATTGGAAATCTTTACCAAAAAGTAAGTGACTTCTTGTCTAGGACTGAATAAAATTAACTTCCAAGATTTCCTTTACTCTGATTCAGAGTAATCTGAATCATTTTTTAGGGTAATTTAAAATGTCACAAAATGATCAAACTTTTTTTTAAGATTTTACTTATTTATTTGACAGAAAGAGACACAGAGAGAGAGGGAGAACAAGCAGGGGGAGAAGGAGAGCGAGAATCAGGCTTCCCTTTGAGCAGAGAGCCCGATGTGGGCCTTGATCCAAGGACCCTGGGATCATGACCTGAACGGAAGGCAACCGCTTAACGACTGAGCCAGCCAGGTGCCCATAAGCTTTTTTTTTTTTTTTTTTAAAGATTTTATTTATTATTTATTTTGACAGAGAGAGATCACAAGTAGACAGAGAGGCAGGCAGGCGGGGAGAGAGAGAGAGAGAGAGAGAGAGAGAGGGAAGCAGGCTCCCTGTCAAGCAGAGAGCCGGATGCGGGACTCGATCCCAGGACCCTGAGATCATGACCTGAGCCGAAGGCAGCGGCTTAACCCACTGAGCCACCCAGGCGCCCCAGCCCATAAGCTTTTTGATTAACCTAAGCAATGGTGCTACTGCGAAGACTGGATAGCTTGGTGGTGACTGTTGGTTCACAACCTTGGGAGTTCTCAGGTGAAATCTGAAACTGTCCCCCATGTAGAGAGAGCAAGTAGAGACCAGAGAAAGAGGCAAGGCATTCCAGACTGGTAGGTAGCAGGTTTAATAAACAACTTACCTACAAAACTTGTTTTGGGTAGCTTAAAATAAGTAGATCTCCACACCTTTCTTCCAGAAACTTAAAGTTTATATGGTAGGCCTTAACTGGGTTCTGATACATACTCAGTGATGATCTCAAAACCACCTTACTCTCTCAAGGCTACATCCTAGAAACAGCTGATAGGATGCTAGGGGAGGGGGAAGGAGCCCCTGATTCCCTGGTTCAGTTCATGGGTCAACTAATGGACACTTCCTCAACAGGCCTTTCTCCAATGGAGCCATGATAAGCCAACAGGGAATATATTTCAGAGAAACCTTGTTTAAAAACATATGCCCTTAGAGAAAGTAAGGTTGCCAGTTTATCTATGGTCTATTGTCCATTCTAGTATATATATACATATATATATATTTTTAAATTTATTTGACAGACAGATCACAAGTAGGCAGAGAGGCAGGCAGAGAGAGACGGGAGGAGGAGGCAGGCTCCCTGCTGAGCAGAGAGCCCGATACGGGACTCGATCCCAGGACCCTGAGATCATACCTGAGCCGAAGGCAGAGGCTTTAACCACTGAGCCACCCAGGCGCCCCGCATTCTAGTATATTTGAATGTTTGTCATATATCCTACATCTGTATGGTGTTATCTGAAATATAGACTTCAGTGACATTTTTCAAGAGGGCTGAGATATAGTATTCATGCAGCAGAGTGACAGAGTCTCTAGATCACCCATTTGTTGAACAGTTTAAAGGTATTAAGGCTGCTTCACGTGTAAAAGAAAGATCTGATAGAACGTGTTGGATAGGTTCTAGTATTTGCTGGTCTATTCTCATTTCATGTGTCCTAAGAAGGTGTAACTGTGAACAATGGGTGGAAGTTACACTGAGCTGATACCAGTTCTATAAAACAAAAAATGATTACCTATGATTGAAGTTGTGTAACAATGGAGTTCTGAGCATTCTGTCCCCAGGATTCCCCAAATTCTCAAGTCTTGTCCATAGAGCAATAGCATTGCCTTATCCTGTAAGCAATTTAAAGATTATTGCATTATATTTCAGTTAACTCTAAAACATTACAGCTGTAAAGGACTTTCAACACCATTCTGCCAAGCTCCTCCATTCTACAGATGATGAACCTAAGGACCACAGGTATTAAATGGACCCAAACAAGGTCACAGAAATGCAGATGGAACGAGTACTCAGATCGACTTGAATACAGTCCCATACCTTTTCTCCTGCTTATTCCTGCTTTAAATGAGTTCTAAAAGTAAATTAATTTTGGGGGCGCCTGGGTGGCTCAGTTGTTAGGCATCTGCCTTCGGCTCGTGTCATGATCACAGGGTCCTGGGATCAAGCCCCTCACTGGGCTCCCTGCTCAGTGGGAAGCCTGCTTCTCCCTCTCCCACTACCCTGCTTGTGTTCCCTCTCTCGCCGTGTTCCTCTCTGTCAAATAAACAAAATCTTTTTAAAACATTAATTTTTTTAAATAAAAAAAGGAAGACACTGAGATGCAAATAGCAAAACTCTCTAATGAAATAAACATGGAGATTAAGAGTTTATGATAAGAGGCCAATCCTGAAGCAGGGCACACAACAGAACTATTGCTCTGCAATTTACACTTTCTCCCTGGCTTACTATAAATAGAAAGGCCAATGATGAGCCCAGTCCGGTGATTGGCAAACTTTTTTCTATAATGGGTCAAATAATAAATATTCATGCTTTTGTAGGCCACAAACTCTCTGCCCCATATTCTTTGTTTTTATTTGTTTACAAATTTTTAAAAATATAAAAATCTTTTTTAGCTCAAGGGCCATACAAAAATAGTCCATTGGCCATATTCAGCCACTGCCCAGTTTACTGACCACTGGCCTAGGCTATTAGCAAGAGAGAACAAGGTAATGTCCTTTGAGAGAGACTTCAGATAAGATCCACAACACAGTCTAGACAGATGATCCTATTGTGAGCAGAAAATGATTTAAGGACTTCTAAGCTATTAAAAAGCCCTTTCAAATCTATGAGAGCAAAAAAAAAAAGTAACAGCCAGAGAAAAGAGACAGGCAACCACAGACCAACAATGAGCCATGTGTGATCCCTGAGACCTGATGAGTTTTATGCAGAATAATATTGTTAGTGGTTTGATGTGATATCAATTAATGCCATAACACAGTGATTATAAAGCAATTATAATTAAATCTAACAAAGAACTTCATGGGCAAAAAAGGAGATGAAGGAAATAAGATGCATAATTCAGTAAGGAAAATGTTGTTTACTGAATAATTAATCAAAAACACAAAAAAAATGATAGGAATCTTAGAAAATCTCCACTGTCAGTGTCACCTTTCACAGCAGGAAGAAGGATGAGACTCCAGCATGCAGCCATTAAGTAGATAATTCTTCCCCTCAGTGCAAAGTGAAAAACAAGTAAACAGAAATTAAAATCACACCTGTCCTTCTGCTGAAGTATTTTTGCAATGCTCCTGAATACTGAGCTTCCTGTGGGTATAGTCTGGAGATATGTGATTAGATAGATGAATACATAGATGGACTGATCGATAGATGGAGAGAAAGATGGAGAGCTAGAGAAAAATAGAGATAGAGTTATACCATGTACCACTTCATATGCATCAATCAATCCTCACAAAGAAAGGTACACAGATTATATTCCCCATTTTAGATGTGAAAAACTGATGTTTACAGAAGTTAGGTAATTGTCTAAGACCCATAGGCAGGAAGTGGCAGAGTGAGGATAAGAATATTGGTTATTAAATATCAAAGCTTTTGCTTTTTCACTATCTCTGTCTGCCTCCCATATACATCTTCCACCTGTGCTAATTGCAAGAATGACCAGGTTCTATGTTTTCTGTTCCAAACACACCAGACTGCCTATGTCTTTAGGTTAACTCCAGTGTAGAGCCACAAAGAGGGCTCCTTAAAACACTGTCTCTTGGTAGATGAAGGCCTGGATGAAGGGGATGCTTTGGAACTGTGGTTGGAGACATGATATTGAGAGGAAGTAAGATCATGAGAGAGGCTGTGAATGGGCAAAAGGAACCACCTGTCTTGGTTTAAAGTTAGATTTACTGAAGTGCTTTTAATGCAATCAGCGGGTATAATTGCTTCCTGCCCCAGCTCCTATCCTCTGACTGTGTCCATTAATTCCACTACTATTGCTGTGGCTGCTATTACTATCTCTACTCTTTATGTTAGTACTACCATCACCACCAACACCACCAACACCAACAGCGACAACTTCCTTCAAAAACACTGATTTTGCTAATAGCTTTTAGCTACTGAAATCTTTACAAAGTTACACCATGAACTTGTGAAGTTTAGATTCTCTCTTATGGATTTTAATGTTGTATTAAAATAGTAAAATTATTTCCCTTTTGTGTCTTGTACATAAGAGGGGTCTAGAATACCCAAGGGTCAAGAAGTGGAGAAAAAATAAAACAAAGAAAGCACAATCTTGCTTTCTCAATACCATCACATCCTTATTAATATTTAAATTTAAGAGAGAAGAATGGCATATTTATCCAGCAAGGCTGTCATTCAGAATAAGAGATAAAGAATTTCCAAGACAAACAAAAACTAAAGGAATTTGTGAACACTAAGTCGGAAATATTAAATAATATATTTATTATTGTAAGAAATATTAAAGGGGACCCTTTGAACAGAGATAGCAAAAGGAACAAAGATCAGAAAGGAAAAGAAACAATCTACAGCAACAGTGACATTAGAGGTAATACAATGGCACTAAACTCACACCTTTCAATAACTACTCTGAATGTAAATGGACTAAATGCTCCAATCAAAAGACATTGGGTATCAGAATGGATAAAAAAAACAAAACTTTCTCACTCTGACTCTTTCTCTTTCTCTCTAGTTAAAAAAAAAAAAAGAAAGAAAATAAAAAAGAAATACACTAGTGTTAGAGCAGAACTATCAGATACATGAATACACCATAAAGTTGCCAACAATTAATTACACAAGTAATTGTGAATTTAAACATGGAATCAGGGCAACAATGAACTTGAGAGCAAAAGAGACTTTGATGGGACTCAGGATTTTTTAATTCTTTCACATGAAAGATGTCATAAGTGAGAGAAGGCAGATGCTTTGACAAGCAAATACCTTTTTTTTTTTTTTAGAGGAATTGAGTTTAATAATCTTCCAATTTTTCTCAGAAGGATGGCAACAAGGAAATAAAGAAAAACTCTATCTCAAGGCTTCACTGAGCATAAGCCCAAGTATAAGATGTTCAAAACTATTGAAGTTAATGCAATTGTCCCTTGCCCACAAAAACAAATAAAAAACCAAATATATGCATATATATTTATATACATTATATACATTTATATATACATATATGTGTATATATTTACTATATGTATATGTGTGTTTTCATTTAAGAGTTTTGAAAAGTAATTTATTTTATTTAAACAAGCCTTTCATTTTCTCCAAATACTGATAAGGAGATTCCTCTACTTGCTTTCCATATTTTCTGGTGGATTGACTTGTATCATATAATTCCCTCACATAAAAGATACAACAAGGCATAACAATCCTGCCATCTCCATCAATATAATTAACCCCTAATCCTTAAAAGTGGTAAATGTAGAAGCATCCTCACAGGATACAGCTTACAGGAATCACAAAGATTTCCCCCAAAAAAGGTGGAGCTTTGGGGGCAGAAATCTGATTAAACTACTCAATCAACTTCATGCATTGCTGGTCTTTGTTCCAGTTAGGAAAGTACACGGGCTTGGTCCACAGTCAGTAAGAAAGATGTGGATTGACTATTGTGTTGAGTCATCTTAATATGAAACACTTTAATATTAAGTTGAATATTAATATTAAATAATTGCTGGCATTTTTTCATCCTGGCTGTTCATTTTATGTGTCTCCAATCTTTTTAATGTCTTATTACTTGTTCTGGAGAGTGGCTAGGATCTTATATACAGATATACATCCATGCATAACTTTCATTTTGTAAAGTTCAGTTGGTCCTTTAAGGATAATTATTCTTCTAATATATTTTCCTTCTTAATCACATTCAGAAGCCACAGAAATACGTTAATCTCATTTGGATTGTAATATAAACTAGCATATAAGTATACCACAGAGACAAAACCAAGGGTCTCAGGAGTGAATACTGATTACTTGGAGGGAGTACAAGATGCCAAAATAAAGTTCTAAGAGGAATTCTAAGAAGCAAACATGCAATCACAAGGGGCAGGATAGTTACTCGAATAAAATAAGAATTGCAGGGAACCTCCCTGGCTGGAGACAGTGAGAAGAGCTCAGCCTCCCTTCCCCAGAGCATAGATCAAGGTCTCTTCCTCAACCCAGCTCTTAGGACTTATTGGAACTGCTACTTGTCTTCTGCTAAACATATTCCTTTTCTCTGACTAAGTGAGACCGTCCTCAGGGACAAGTTTTCTCTGTATTTCCAATTTCTAGCCTGCATGGGATGCCTTGGATGTCACTGAAACTCAATAAAGCTTTCCTGTTAACATTTATGCAAATGAAATGGATTGTAGTGTCTGCAACGTTTGTTGACTCACCTAGGGGGGAAAATGTGATTATGTGAGAATTATAAGCAAATAAGGAAAGATGTTGAATTTCTAAAAGATATGTACATATCCCATAGAAAAAAAATATTAAAGCTTAAATGACAAGTAAAACTTATTTCCACTCTAGGCAACATAAGCCAACGAATCATATTCTGAGGCAAGTAACTTCATTCTTCAATCAGGCTGCTGACGGCAGAAGTCAGCTTGTGATACCCCCATATTCTACAATAGATATTGACAATTTTGTGAAAAGGAAGTAGATGAATAATACAACAAATCTGAGCTGAATGATTTCTTCTGTTATATTGCCAGCTAGGCAGCACTGCTGCCTTATTTTAGAATCAAGCTTAACTTTATTTTCTATTTTGTACTTACTGTTGTTTAAAATAAGATAAATTTATTTTTTACAAGCCACTGAGCAGTTGCCATTAAAATAAGATTGATTCTGAATCTCTCTAAGGCAAACTCCCCTTTTACTTTATTTTTCATCAGTGTTAATGAAACCACAGTGTCTTCATAAAATTCAATTTAAGATTTTTTTTCCACATGGAGTGTTTTAAATACTTAAATATCTCAGTCAACTGAGACATAAGTTAGAAAGATCTTTTTTTCCTACAATATTATTTTTAAAGAATATTCTAAGGGGAAGTTAAGGAGAGGGAAAACTTACTCTATTCTCAAATAAATCCTCTAAGAGGAACTAGGCAATAATGACTCTTGGTTATTTTTGCTTAAAACAATCAAAAGTGGAACATGCTCTTAAGATAATTTCAATAGTTTGCTAAAACTTCGTATGAACAACTAAAATGTAAGATTTGCTGATTTTATTAATTTTGCCTAAAAAATAAAACATTCTTAGAAAATGTATTTTAGGGGCGCCTGGGTGGCTCAGTTGGTTAGGCAACTGCCTTCAGCTCAGGTCATGATTCTGGAGTCCTGGGATCGAGTCCCATGTCGGGCTCCCTGCTCAGCAGGGAGTCTGCTTCTCCTACTGACCTCTCTCCTCTCATGCTCTCTCTCATGCTCTCTCTCTCAAATAATTAAAAAAAAAAAGAAAATGTATTTTAAAATAAAATCTCAGGAAATAAATATTTTGCCCCCACACAATGAACTTTTAGTCTTAGGAAATATTCTATTAGCCAAAGAACAGCAGCATAATTTACATTCACATTTTCATTCATTTAAGCTTTCACCAAAAATTTACTAAATATGTACTATCTGCTAGGAGAAATTATAGGTTCTATTTAATTCTATAACTATGTTTAGTTCAACAACTTAAACTTTTGCAATTGTTCTTTCCAAACCAAACAAAATTTTTCCTATTGTCAGGTCATGTGGATGGTACCTTAATGAACTCTTTAAGATTAAAATGTGTGCACTGTAAAAAATAAAATAAAATAAAATAAAATGTGTGCATTGTTTTAGATAATTCCTTTAGCACATGTGTTTGATACATTATCCATATTTATTTAAAATTTGAAAATATGACATGCAAATATACAGTATATATATCAGATATTGCTTACCGTTATTAACTAAATGAGTATAATTTAACCCAATATTAATAGGATTAATGTTCTGGGGTTTTCCGAATTAGATTTCTAAATTAGATTTACATAGTCTATTTCTCAATACATCTCCATCCAGTTACTGAACATTTATCTAATGTCATATTTTGTTTTAAAATTCAGAACTCATAAAACCTGAGTCAATAATGTCATCTGTAGGGTGCCTGGGTGGCTCAGTTGGTTAACCAGTTGCCTTTGGCTCAGGTCTTGATCCTGGAGTCCCAGGATTGAGTCCAAATCAGGCTCCCTGCTAGGAGGGGAGTCTGTTTCTCCCTCTGAACCTCTCCCCTCTCATGCTCTTTCTCACTCTCTTTCTGACAAATAAATAAATAAAATCTTTTAAAAAAAATAATGTCCTCCAAAGGAGTCAAATGACAGATTCCAGGGTTTGAGTGGATAAGAATACTAAGACTTAGAGGTCTGCTCTCACTAATACCCTTATAAGAACTACATTTGCCTTATGTTCTAGCTTCCATTATCTTACTTTGACTACTACTAAAATCTCTCTCTGACAGTGTTTTTGAACATAAGTGATGACATGTGTGCACAAGTGTGTGTGGGTGTGACTGTATGTCTGCATATGTGTATGTGTATGTACTGTGTGAACATGTGTGTATGTGAGTTTGTATTGATTAGCATATAGTAATTGAGAACATGAGTATGAAATGGAACAGATTTGTGTTTTAATCCTGGTTCCATTAATAGCCACAGTTTGATAGTCAGCAAGAAACTCAACTTTCCTGACCTTTTATTCCACAAATATAAAATGGGATAATATTGACTACTTACATGTCATTACTTTTGATACACATCATACACAGAACATTAATAAAAGGGTGATTTTGTATTCTTAATGTGACAAATGTTTTTAGTTTTTGTTTTTTAACTCAGCTCTATTGTTTACCTTTGGAAGAGTGAGGGATCTCTTTAAACCACAGTAAATTTCTAATAATAATTTCTTTAATCAAATACCCTGGATCATGTTTAGGGAAAAAAAGACATTTTAGCAAACCAAAGCACTGATTTTTCAATCACTGATGACTATATAAAATATCTTTCATTAAAAATACAACTTTCCGGAGTCAAGATGGCGGAGAAGTAGCAGCTGAGACTACTTCGGGTAGCGGGAGATCAGCTAAATAGCTTATCTAAAGATTGCAAACACCTACAAATCCAATGGGAGATTGAAGAGAAGAAGAACAGCAATTCTAGAAACAGAAAATCAACCACTATCTGAAAGGTAGGACTGGCGGAAAAGTGAATCCAAAGCGATGGGAAGATAGACCGCGGGGGGAGGGGCCGACTCCCGGCGAGCGGCGGAGCAACGGAGCAAAATCAGGACTTTTAAAAGTCTGTTCCGCTGAGGGACATCGCTCCAGAGGCTTAACTGGGGTGAAGCCCAGGCGGGGTCAGCGCGGCCTCAGGTCCCGCAGGGTCACAGAAGGATCGGGGGTGTCTGAGTGTCGCACAGCTTACCGGTATTAGAACAGGGAAGCCGGCTACAGAGACAGAGCCGAGGAGTGACTCTCAGCTTGGGGTTGCCTTGAACCGGTCGCAGGCTCAGTCAGCTCGGAGCGCGGCCGGAGGCCAGGGTGACGGGAGTCATTGGGCGCTGTTCTCTGAGGGCGCACTGAGGAGTGGGGCCCCGGGCTCTCGGCTCCTCCGGGCCGGAGACCGGGAGGCCGCCATCTTCATTCCCGTCCTCCGGAACTCTACGGAAAGCGCTCAGGGAACAAAAGCTCCCAAAAGCAAACCCGAGCGGATTACTCAGCGCGGCCCTGGGTAAGGGCAGTGCAACTCCGCCTGGGGCAAAGATGCTTGAGAATCACTACAACAGGCCCCTCCCCCAGAAGATCAATGGGAAACCCAGCCAGGACCAAGTTCACCTACCTAGGACTGCAGTTTCAATACCAAGGAGAGCGGCGGAATTCCAGAGGAGAAGAAAGCAAAGCATGGAACTCATGGCTTTCTCCCCATGATTTTTTTAGCCTTGCAGTTAATTTAATATTTTTTTCTTTTTCAATTTTTTTTTCTTTTTCTCTTCTTCTGCTAATTTTTTTTAACTTTTACCGTTTTCTTTTTTTAACGTTTTTTAAATAGTTTATCTAATATATATATATATTTTTTCCTCTTTTTATATTTTTTCTTTATCGGTTTTCTTTTTTTAAATAGTTTCTTTTTTTTTTCTTTTTGAACCCCCTTTTATCCCCTTTCTCCCCCCTCACAATTTGGGATCTCTTCTGATTTGGCTAAAGCATATTTTCCTGGGGTTGTTGCCACCCTTTTATTTTTATTATTTTTTTTTTAATTTTTTTTTAAAGATTTTATTTATTTATTTGACAGAGAGAGATCACAAGTAGATGGAGAGGCAGGCAGAGAGAGAGAGAGAGAGGGAAGCAGGCTCCCTGCTGAGCAGAGAGCCCGATGCGGGACTCGATCCCAGGACCCTGAGATCATGACCTGGGCCGAAGGCAGCGGCTTAACCCACTGAGCCACCCAGGCGCCCCATACCCTTTTAGTATTTTACTTGCTCCTTCATAAACTCTTATCTGGACAAAATGACAAGGCGGAAAAATTCACAACAAAAAAAAGAACAAGAGGCAGTACCAAAGGCTAGGGACCAAATCAATACAGACATTGGTAATATGTCAGATATAGAGTTCAGAATGACGATTCTCAAGGTTCTAGCCGGGCTTGAAAAAAGCATGGAAGATATTAAAGCAACCCTATCGGGAGATATAAAAGCCCTTTCTGGAGAAATAAAAGAACTAAAATCTAACCAAGTTGAAATCAAAAAAGCTATTAATGAGGTGCAATCAAAAATGGAGGCTTTCACTGCTAGGATAAATGAGGCAGAAGAAAGAATTAGCGATATAGAAGACCAAATGACAGAGAATAAAGAAGCTGAGCAGAAGAGGGACAAACAGCTACTGGACCACGAGGGGAGAATTCGAGAGAAAGTGACACCATAAGATGAAACAACATTAGAATAATTGGGATTCCAGAAGAAGAGGAAACAGAGAGGGGAGCAGAAGGTATATTGGAGAGAATTATTGGAGCGAATTTCCCCAATATGGCAAAGGGAACAAGCATCAAAATTGAAGAGGTTCAGAGAACCCCCCTCAAAATCAATAAGAATAGGTCCACACCCCGTCACCTAATAGTAAAATTTACAAGTCTTAGTGATAAAGAAAAGATCCTGAAAGCAGCCCGGGAAAAGAAGTCTGTAACGTACAATGGTAAAAATATTAGATTGGCAGCAGACTTATCCACAGAGACCTGGCAGGCCAGAAAGAGCTGGCATGATATATTCAGAGTACTAAATGAGAAAAACATGCAGCCAAGAATACTATATCCAGCTAGGCTATCATTGAAAATAGATGGAGAGATTAAAAGCTTCCAGGACAAACAAAAACTGAAAGAATTTGCAAACACCAAACCAGCTCTACAGGAAATATTGAAAGGGGTCCTCTAAGCAAAGAGAGACCCTAAAAGTAGTAGATCAGAAAGGAACAGAGACAATATACAATAACAGTCACCTTACAGGCAATACAATGGCACTAAATTCCTATCTCTCAATACTTACCCTGAATGTTAATGGGCTAAATGCCCCAATCAAAAGACACAGGGTATCAGAATGGATAAAAAAACAAAACCCATCTATATGTTGCCTACAAGAAATTCATCTTAAACCTGAAGACACCTCCAGGTTTAAAGTGAGGGGGTGGAAAAGAATTTACCATGCTAATGGACATTAGAAGAAAGCAGGAGTGGCAATCCTTATATCAGATCAATTAGATTTTAAGCCAAAGACTATAATAAGAGATGAGGAAGGACACTATATCATACTCAAAGGAACTGTCCAACAAGAAGATCTAACAATTTTAAATATCTATGCCCCTAACGTGGGAGCAGCCAACTATATAAACCAATTAATAACAAAATCAAAGAAACACATCGACAAGAATACAATAATAGTAGGGGATTTTAACACTCCCCTCACTGAAATAGACAGATCATCCAAGCAAAAGATCAACAAGGAAATCAAGGCCTTAAATGACACACTGGACCAGATGGACATCACAGATATATTCAGAACATTTCATCCCAAAGCAACAGAATACACATTCTTCTCTAGTGCACATGGAACATTCTCCAGAATAGATCACATTCTTGGTCCTAAATCAAGTCTCAACCGGTATCAAAAGATTGGGATCATTCCCTGCATATTTTCAGACCACAATGCTCTAAAGCTAGAACTCAATCACAAGAGGAAATTTGGAAAGAACCCAAATACATGGAGACTAAACAGCATCCTTCTAAAGAATGAATGGGTCAACCAGGAAATTAAAGAAGAATTGAAAAAATTTATGGAAACAAATGATAATGAAAACACAACGGTTCAAAATCTGTGGGACACAACAAAGGCAGTCCTGAGAGGAAAATATATAGCGGTACAAGCCTTTCTCAAGAAACAAGAAAGATCTCAGGTACACAACCTAACCCTACACCTAAAGGAGCTGGAGAAAGAACAAGAAAGAAACCCTAAACCCAGCAGGAGAAGAGAAATCATAAAGATCAGAGCAGAAATCAATGAAATAGAAACCAAAAAAACAATAGAACAAATCAACGAAACGAGGAGCTGGTTCTTTGAAAGAATTAATAAGATTGATAAACCCCTGGCCAGACTTATCAAAAAGAAAAGAGAAAGGACCCAAATAAATAAAATCATGAATGAAAGAGGAGAGATCACAACGAACACCAAAGAAATACAGACAATAATAAGAACATACTATGAGCAACTCTACGCCAACAAATTTGACAATCTGGAAGAAATGGATGCATTCCTAGAGACATATAAACTACCACAACTGAACCAGGAAGAAATAGAAAGCCTGAACAGACCCATAAGCAGTAAGGAGATTGAAACAGTCATCAAAAATCTCCAAACAAACAAAAGCCCAGGGCCAGATGGCTTCCCGGGGGAATTCTACCAAACATTTAAAGAAGAACTAATTCCTATTCTCCTGAAACTGTTCCAAAAAATAGCAATAGAAGGAAAACTTCCAAACTCATTTTATGAGGCCAGCATCACCTTGATCCCAAAACCAGACAAGGATCCCAACAAAAAAGAGAACTACAGACCAATATCCTTGATGAACACAGATGCAAAAATTCTCGCCAAAATACTAGCCAATAGGATTCAACAGTACGTTAAAAGGATTATTCACCACGACCAAGTGGGATTTATTCCAGGGCTGCAAGGCTGGTTCAACATCCGCAAATCAATCAATGTGATACAACACATTAATAAAAGAAAGAACAAGAACCATATGATACTCTCCATAGATGCTGAAAAAGCATTTGACAAAGTACAGCATCCCTTCCTGATCAAAACTCTTCAAAGTGTAGGGATAGACGGCACATACCTCAATATTATCAAAGCCATCTATGAAAAACCCACCGCAAATATCATTCTCAATGGAGAAAAACTGAAAGCTTTTCCGCTAAGGTCAGGAACACGGCAGGGATGTCCGTTATCGCCACTGCTATTCAACATAGTACTAGAAGTCCTAGCCTCAGCAATCAGACAACAAAAGGAAATTAAAGGCATCCAAATCGGCAAAGAAGAAGTCAAACTATCACTCTTCGCAGATGATATGATACTATATGTGGAAAACCCAAAAGACTCCACTCCAAAACTGCTAGAACTTGTACAGGAATTCAGTAAAGTGTCAGGATATAAAATCAATGCACAGAAATCAGTTGCATTTCTCTACACCAACAACAAGACAGAAGAAAGAGAAATTAAGGAGTCCATCCCATTTACAATTGCACCCAAAACTATAAGATACCTAGGAATAAACCTAACCAAAGAGACTAAGAATCTATACTCAGAAAACTATAAAGTACTCATGAAAGAAATTGAGGAAGACACAAAGAAATGGAAAAATGTTCCATGCTCCTGGATTGGAAGAATAAATATTGTGAAAATGTCTATGCTACCTAAAGCAATCTACACATTTAATGCAATTCCTATCAAAGTACCATCCATTTTTTTCAAAGAAATGGAACAAATAATCCTAAAATTTATATGGAACCAGAAAAGACCCCGAATAGCCAAAGGAATATTGAAAAAGAAAGCCAAAGTTGGTGGCATCACAATTCCGGACTTCAAGCTCTATTACAAAGCTGTCATCATCAAGACAGCATGGTACTGGCACAAAAACAGACACATAGATCAATGGAACAGAATAGAGAGCCCAGAAATGGACCCTCAACTCTATGGTCAACTCATCTTCGACAAAGCAGGAAAGAATGCCCAATGGAAAAAAGACAGCCTCTTCAATAAATGGTGTTGGGAAAATTGGACAGCCGCATGCAGAAAAATGAAATTGGATCATTTCCTTACACCACACACGAAAATAGACTCAAAATGGATGAAGGACCTCAATGTGAGAAAGGAATCCATCAAAATCCTCGAGGAGAACACAGGCAGCAACCTCTTCGACGTCAGCCGCAGCAACATCTTCCTAGGAACATCACCAAAGGCAAGGGAAGCAAGGGCAAAAATGAACTTTTGGGATTTTATCAAGATCAAAAGCTTTTGCACAGCAAAGGAAACAGTTAAAAAAACCAAAAGACAACTGACAGAATGGGAGAAGATATTTGCAAATGACATATCAGATAAAGGGCTAGTGTCCAAAATCTATAAAGAACTTAGTAAACTCAACACCCAAAGAACAAATAATCCAATCAAGAAATGGGCAGAGGACATGAACAGACATTTCTGCAAAGAAGACCTCCAGATGGCCAACAGACACATGAAAAAGTGCTCCATATCACTCGGCATCAGGGAAATACAAATCAAAACCACCATGAGATATCACCTCACACCAGTCAGAATGGCTAAAATTAACAAGTCAGGAAATGACAGATGCTGGCGAGGATGCGGAGAAAGGGGAACCCTCCTACACTGTTGGTGGGAATGCAAGCTGGTGCAACCACTCTGGAAAACAGCATGGAGGTTCCTCAAAATGTTGAAAATAGAACTACCGGGCGCCTGGGTGGCTCAGTGTGTTAAGCCGCTGCCTTCGGCTCAGGTCATGATCTCAGGGTCCTGGGATCGAGTCCCGCATCGGGCTCTCTGCTCAGCAGGGAGCCTGCTTCCCTCTCTCTCTCTGCCTGCCTCTCTGTCTACTTGTGATCTCTCTCTGTCAAATAAATAAATAAAATCTTAAAAAAAAAAAAAAATAGAACTACCCTATGACCCAGCAATTGCACTGTTGGGTATTTACCCTAAAGATACAAACGTAGTGATCCGAAGGGGCACGTGCACCCGAATGTTTATAGCAGCAATGTCTACAATAGCCAAACTATGGAAAGAACCTAGATGTCCATCTACAGACGAATGGATAAAGAAGATTGTGGTATATATACACAATGGAATACTATGCAGCCATCAAAAGAAATGAAATCTTGCCATTTGCGACGACGTGGATGGAACTAGAGGGTATCATGCTTAGTGAAATAAGTCATTCAGAGAAAGACAACTATCATATGATCTCCCTGATATGAGGGAGAGGAGATGCAACATGGGGGGTTGAGGGGCTAGGAGAAGAGTAAAGGAAACAAGATGGGATTGGGAGGGAGACAAACCATAAGTGACTTTTAATCTCACAAAACAAACTGAGGGTTGATGGGGGGAGGGGATTGGGAGAGGGGGGTTGGGTTATGGATATTGGGGAGGGTATGTGCTATGGTGAGTGCTGTGAAGTGTGTAAACCTGCCAATTCACAGACCTGTACCCCTGGGGATAAAAATATATGTTTATAAAGCTGTAAAAAAAAAAAAAAAAAAAAAAGAAAGAAAAGAAAAAAGAAAGGATGAATACCCAAGTTTTGTAGCAACATGGACGGGACTGGAAGAGATTATGCTGAGTGAAATAAGTCAAGCAGAGAGAGTCAATTATCATATGGTTTCACTTATTTGTGGAGCATAACAAATAGCATGGAGGACAAGGGGAGATGGAGAGGAGAAGGGAGTTGAGGGAAATTGGAAGGGGAGGTGAACCATGAGAGACTATGGACTCTGAAAAACGATCTGAGAATTCTGAAGGGGTGGGGGGTGGGAGGTTGGGGGCACCAGGTGGTGGGTATTGTAGAGGGCACGGATTGCATGGAGCACTGGGTGTGGTGCAAAAATAATGAATACTGTTATGCTGAAAAAATAAAAAAATTAAAAAAAAAATACAACTTTCCGGGGCGCCTGGGTGGCTCAATGGGTTAAAGCCTCTGCCTTCGGCTCAGGTCATGATCCCAGGGACCTGGGATTGAGCCCCGCATCGGGCTCTCTGCTCCGAGTAGAGCCTGCTTCCTGCCTGCCTCTCTGCCTACTTGTGATCTCTCTCTGTCAAATAAATAAGTAAAATCTTTAAAAAAAATAAATAAAAATACAACTTTCCTATAATATGTTTAAATCATGATTATTGGGGCACCTGGTTAGCTCGAATGATTAAGTATCTGCCTTAGGCTCAGTTCATGATCTCCAGGTCCTGGGATCAAGTCCCACATGGAATCAAATCCTGCATCAGGCTCCTAGTTCAGCAGGGAGTCTGCTTCTCCCTATGTCCTTCTCCCTGCTTGTGCTGTCTCTTTCTCTCTCTTTCAAATGAATAAATAAAATCTTTAAAAATAAATAAATAAAACCATGATTATTTCATATTCTTCTTGGGAGGAAATACAAAAAAAAATTGATTATTTTCAGCACCTAGATTTTGTTTCCCATGTTTATTAATGAAAGAGTAAGAATACTTCCATTTCAGAGTTCAGTTCTATAACAAAATGACTAGAAATAAAGATGAAAAATGATTTTCATACTTTATTTCAAAAAGCACAATTCACCTTATGCCTTTTTCCATTTTTTTAAAGATTTTATTTATTTGACAGAGAGAGATCACAAGTAGGCAGAGAGGCAGGTAGAGAGAGAGAGAGGAGGAAGCAGGCTTCCCGTTAAGCAGAGAGCCTGATGGGGGCTCGATCCCAGAACCCTGGGATCATGACCTGAGCTGAAGGCAGAGGCTTTAACCCACTGAGCCACCCAGGTCCCCCTATTTTTAATTTATTTAAAATATTTTATTTATTTATTTGAGAAAGAGAGAGAGCATGTACGGGAGCTGTGGGGAGGGGCAGACAGAGAGGGAGACGCAGACCCCCACTGGGCAGGAAGCCCATCCTGTGGGACTCAATCTCAGATCCCAGGACCTTGAGATCATGACCTGAGCCAAAGGCAGATGCTTAACTGACTGAGCCACCCAGGCGCCTCATCCATATGCCTTTAAAACATTGATATTCTTAAAGTCTAAAACACATCAGCCTGTTTTCATAAATTAAGGGGGAAGTAATTGTGTGAACAAGAGGTTTATTTTAGCTTATATCTGATGTGCTGAAGGAGTTGATTAGGCAATAAGGGTTGCTACTGAAAAAACAATCCAGTTAATAGAATTTAGTGACATGGAAAACAACTCAGTGATTAAATTTCAGTGCTCTCATTAATCATTTTAAAAAAACACACACATTTTATTTACCAAGGGAGGTTGTTTATTGGTCTACAAATGTTATCTCAAGTAGGGGTCATAGGTAGCAAAAGGATCACAGAAAGGACATATCAGAATCATGGAGTTGAGAGGTAAATTCTAAGAAAATATCTTCTTCCATGAAGCCATAGTTTGCCAATATTAACAAAATATAACTGATCTACTGCTTCTGCATACATATCTGTTTCCCTAATAGCAACTGGAGCTGTACATAAAATTATTTGGATGAAGGTAGTGTGTAATCATAGGTTCTTTACTAAAGAATCAAAGCGTAGTGTCAGCATCCTGATTAAGACTCTTTCAAAGAGGGAAAAATCTACCATATTACAGACCATGGTTAATTAGGCAGCAGTTACATCATCCAAGACCCAGAGGCTTTCATATTTCCATTTAGAATCTTCAACAAATTGGCCTTTACACCCAGACTTGATCCCTTTTGCCCTTACAAGGTCTTCATTACTCCATGCATTGTGTTATCGAACAAATAAATTGAAATACAGGAAAGGGAGTATTTCTTTGCACTAACTTTCTCAGCAGTTCCTCTGTAGTCTTCCTATCAGTTTCCACTAGCTTGTATTAGGTCATATGCTTATAGTGCTAACTTCAAAGCAACAATCTGGCAATTTTAGCTTTTACATGGGAAGTGTTCTCTGCTAAAAAAGGAGAGGTTACAAATTAGCAGTATGTGGGAAACAAAGGCAGAAGAAAAGTTATTAAATTTCCTTACTACCTAGAGCCTACTGACAAGTCCTTGAAACAGGCAGAGTGACATTCCTCTACAGACTCAACTGCTTCCACCTTAATACTATGCCGAGGGCAAAGGCAATCCTAGCCTGACTGCCCCCCAACCAGGGTCCTGTAAGTCTACTTTAACATATAAAAATTCCTTCGGAAACTTTATCTCTAAACCCTCCAAGATACAGGTTGGCAATCATCTCTAAGCACATGGCCCACGGATATACATCTGAAGGGTCTCATGACTAAGGTTTTATTAGATGGTAATAAATGACCTTTTCCCAACCACAGCTAGCTCTTCAAGGTCCTGGAACACTGTTTCCAAAATTCCTTAGAGATTTACACTATCCCTGACTGCCTCCCAACTTGCAAGCATATAATGAGTCACTCCTCACAATCCCAGGGCAGCAGCAGCTCTTTCTGCCCCGGGGTCTTGCCCCATGCTTTAATAAACCACCATTTTGCACCAAAAATGTGTCAAGAATTCTTTCTTGGTCATCAGCTCCAGATTCCATCCCACTGAACCTCACTTATATTCTAAAATTTCATCAGTAAATGCCATAAGCGAGAGAGAGAGAGAGAGAGAGAGAGAGAGAGAGATCACGCTGAGAAAATGCCTCCAATTAAATATCATGTTTGTGTATTAACCCTTGTGAGTCTATAAATCCATTGGAGGATAGTCAATGCAAGCCAGAGGTAAAGAAAGGGACTAGAAAAGTCCCTGAATATCTTCAGTCCAGGTCTAAAATGGGTAATCAAATTATGACTTCTATAGGAAAAGAAAAACTCATTTTATTATTTTATAGCTCTTTTTAATTCTAGGAGTCTCCATTCCCCACTAGGGCCTCCTTACATAATTGAGGTATATGAAGTCAGAGATGTCTCTCAGATGGTTCCTTACTTCTGCTTGAGATCATGCTGAGTACTTTATGATCCAGACTATACTGGACCCAGCAGTGTTTCGGTTCCTCTTCTCTGTCCAGTAGTATTAGAACAGACAAATCCCAGAATCCCAGAGAACTTTCAAATCAACCCAAATAAATGCAAGAGTCTAAGACAAAGAGAATAAGAAAATGATATTTGTCATAGATGGTTAATTTTAATAGATAAGAAAATGTCAAAGAAGAGCTAGCAACAGAATCTAGGAACATTAAACACCTATTTCATTCATGGGGATCCTGAAATAATCTTCTGGTTTTATCTAATAAATACAAGTAGTTCCAGCTGTCCCTTTCCCTTCTTTCCCCAACTGAAATGTATGTGTTGAATCCATTATAGCCCGATTGCTCCCATGTTAGGGAGTGGGGGAAATCACTCAGTGTGATTTTCTCAACGTTCTATTCCTGATAAAGTGGTTGGGAATGATGCTGGATAATGAACTTCACATGACCAGTGTCAGCTCTGCAGCTCATGAAACATCACTGCTAGCAGGCTTGAGCCAATATGTTGTCAGCTGTGTCAATCTGCCTTCCCTATCATATAGAAGGTCCATATCCAGGTCAATTTGAGCTGATATCTTCTTGCATATTTTAAATATTTTTTAACTTAAGTAAGTCAGAGAGTCTTTTCTATATAGATTTTATTTAGGAATGGTTGGCAAGAGACTGGGGAAACACACTTCCTCTCTGATCCAAAAGTTGCAGTGGTAGGCTTTATAAAGTATGTAACTATATTACATTAATTTGGCACATAAAAATATTGAGATATAATGAGATTAAATGACTTTCTCAAGATCACAGAGCTTAAATTTGGTTGAACCAAGGTTTGAACCCAGGTCTTCAAAACACCAGAGAGCTGCTGATTCCTACATTACACCACAAGAATCCCTGGATCTTCAAAATGTTCCCCATTGGTATAGAAACAATGGCACTAACTTCACCAAATCCAGAGTTGCCGATCAAAGTTATTTTTTAAAAACTACATTTTTAAGCCACCATACTGTGATTCTGAGTAGGGGGAAATACTGGGCAACATGGTCTTGTACATGAAAATTACCCAAAGTCCATGAATATTAAAACACTTTGGAACCACAGATCTAAAAAATAATAAAAAGAATAATATTTGTTTGTTTTTTAAGAATGACGTTTGTTAATGAAGTAAGTGCTAAACACATAAAGTACTATGAGGCTGGAGGAAAGACTGGGTTAGGAGTAATGAGATGAGTGTCTCCCTTGAAGTCAACATGCATTGTAGATACAACTGCTGTGCCGACTGGGTTTCCCTTGAGAGTTCCTTCGTAACTTTATGATTTTCAATCAGGATGGGTCAGCGAAAAAATCACAACTAAATCTATAATTATTTCTAGGGGTTGGTAAATTTTCACATACAGATACTATTTTATAATCAGAAAAGAAATTCTTTGTCATACGAAATGTCCTACTTCTTACTTGGGAAAATATAAGAACCGTCATCACATGATTTTGGTTTGGTGGCTGATGTATGGGAATATTAAACAAATATGGGAAGATTCTATTAAACTTTCTAAATCCTCCAACATCTATAGCTAACTCTCCTCAGGGTTCCATATGCAACTCATGGTAGGAAGTGGAAGAGTCCCCTGCAAATAATAACAATTGTGCTGAGGATAATAATGAAAATAACAAGAACAATTTGCATGGTTACTTTTTGCAGGGGTCTGTGGGAAGCACTTCCTAGGTCTTCACGAAGGCAGGCAGTGTACATGCATGTTACAGAATGGATACGTTTTTATCATTTTATACAACAGGAAACCTGGGTGGAGAAGTTTAATAATTTACACAAAGTAGCATCTATAAAAGGCTAAGCAGAGACTCTCTTCCTAATTTGAGTCCACAGTCCCTAATCCCCATGCTTTTAAAAGGAAAAGCTGTGAGTGTTATAAATATATCATAGTAACCAGGGACAAAAGCCAGGGAAATGAAAGTAAGCCCTCATTTATCCTCCCAGGGTGGAGGGTCTCATACTGTGAAAAAGTACTTGCAGGCACTGCTGAGTTGTGATCTTTGAACTGGGAACCAGTATGGGGATTCTGAGTAGGACTTAAACTCAAATTCCAAGGCACTTACCAGCTTTATGACTTTAGCAATTTACTCTCTGTGCCTTATTAACCTCACTGATGAAATGGAAATGGTAATAATTGCCTGTTTCTTAGGACCAAATGTAATGTTAGGAGAATGTAATTCAAAACAACAGATCATATGCATAACAAAAATTTAGTAAGTTACTGATGTATCATTTTAAATTTGCAACCTCCGGGATAACCTACATTTCCTTCCCCATCTGAACTCAAATAAAATGATATTTAACCTTAAAACTTGAGGAATGACAATCCTTGGCAAGGAGTTCATGATGTGAACTTGAAAAATCCTAATACCTAAAATTGATTAAGCCAGATGGCCTACACTTACACGGAGTTCTGCTATTTACAAAACACTGCCCCTGGTATGGGAGCTGCAGGAGTAAAATACACAGATCCCTTACTTAATGTACATTTCAATATCCTTCATGATGTGGTATATTTCACACCAGGAGGTCAGACCCAAGACCTGTTTGTGTGGTTTAGGTTTTAGGGGAAGACAAAATAATCACACATGAAACAAATGGAGAAGGGACTGGTGATTTTAAATACAAAGTATCGATTTTACGTGCAACAGTCAGACAAGATCAGAGTCCAAGAGCAAGAGAGTCCAAAAGGAAGCCTCTGGGAGAAATCCCGGTTAGAGGAAAATCCAAAAATATTAAATATATGCTTCCTTTTAATAAGTAAATAGCTTATGATTAATACATTTATAATTTATTATTCTATACAGAATAAATATAATCATATTCTGTCTAAAACTATTTGGGACATTTTTAAAAATTTATTATGAGCTTCTCCAGATACACAAAAATATATAATGAATATAATGAATAATATACATCTTCCTCTCAGCTGTGTATTACCAATTCTCAAAAAATTATTAAAAAAGAAAGAAAAAAAATTCTCTATAATCCCTTTGCTGCTTCATGCAATCCTTACAGATATATAGTGCTGACCACCTATTTTCTGTGCTGGAAATGAACACTTAAAATAAAGTTATAAGCAGATTATGGACTTACTTGTCTGATATGAATAAACCAGTATGTTCTGGTGCTGTAATACAGTTTATGTAAAGGTAAAAATAAAGTTTGTTTTAAGAACTCTGTTACAGCTCTTAAGTTCAAAACCCCTAAGGTTCACCTACATTTGAGTAGAGAATGTGCTAAACACCCTCTCATTATCTTACCTAATTCTCATAAAGAAATGACTTTTTCCCAATTTTCAGAGAAGTAAACTCTACCTCATTTTAGAGGCTGTCCAGGGTCACCTGAATACGCAGAAGAGACGGATTTACATCTGGTCCCTCTTTTGCAAGCCGCCCGCTGTGTCTCTGGCCCAGTCCTGACATTTTGCCGAGATGTGAAGTTCAGTCTCTGAGGTTATCCTAAACGGGTTTCAAAGGCTAGCTTTAATATATGCTATGCATGTGACTGCAGGAAGTTACCTGAACTCTTTAGGGCTTCATTTTCTAATTTTCAAAATAAAAATGATATTGCTAACTCTAAGAGTGTTCCAAATATTTCAGGAAATCATTTCCTGAATGTGCTTAGCGTAATTCTCAGACACATAGTAAATGCTAAATAATGATAATTGGTTATTGTTATTTCTCTTGTGAAGGTGACTGGAAAGCCCCAAAGCAAAATGCATTGTGTGAACATGTGGAATTTCCTGTGTCCTCCTGGAGGCCGATGAAGTGGTTAGGGGTATGGGAGGCAGGGAGAGCCAGGGCTACCTGCAGGCAGTGGGCTGACCTATTGCCTTTTCTTTTAGGATTAGACAATGAAAAATCCTGAAGGTGTGGCTCAACTCAGGACTCCACCATTACTACCAAAAAACCCTTCTCCTTTCTTTATGGACAAATCCATTCAGCCTTGAAATGACTTCCAAAATGCTGGAGAAAACTTTGACTACCTCAGAAAATTATACTGAAAAAGAGTGAGGGTGGGGGAATTAGAAAATACCTTCCCTGTTAAGTTACAAGTTAGCTGGGAGCTTCCTTCACCATCACCTCAGCATCTCCTAGCAACCTACCCCCATTTAACTCCCTCCCCCCAGGAAAAGAAATGCTGAATCTGGATTAGGAACACTTTCAAAAGTTAAGGAGAGTTACGTCTGAGTTCTTAGCATTTTCAGAAAGGAATATCGTCATGCCTCATAATTAGAACAAATTCTCAGTTGAGTCAGGGAAACAGGCAGACAATGAACTCATCCTCCCGTCCAGTGAAGAACATGGGAACTGGGATTGAGAAGCCTTTAGAAGGTATTTAGAGAGACAGTTAGGAGGCAAAATCTGTCATTTCCATGCTTGCCTCAGCAATTGTACTACTCTCACATCCTTCCCCCCATAATAAGTTTTTTACAAAGATTTTATATAAGGAAATTTCTCCAGATACAGATAGCAAGATTCATATTTAGTCTTCCTTGTAAGGTAGAGCTGCTGTGCTTAATACGTAAACCCTTTTGTGGATTTGTCATTCCAAGTGTTTGGAAAATAGCAAGTTTGAATTAATTCACTGGTATTTTTTATGTGGATCCTGAAATATTGGATATGTGGAAACCAACTTCCACAAACCCCAGATGAATTTTTTCAGCCAAGCATAATAATGAAGTGACCAAGAGTATTTGAAGGGAAATGATACACACTTTCCTCTCCTGTAGGAAGTATGGAGAGATTTATGAAAACCTGCCTGGCTTTCTTTACAGACATATGATGATTTAATCTACTATATATTCTGTTTTTGCAAGAGAATTCTTTGAACTTTTCATTAGAGGTGGAGCAAAGTTACATTTTTGCTGATATATTTGTAGAGACCAGAGGCCACCTTTGAGCTTTCAACTCTGAGCTGCCTCAGAGAAAAGGAAATGTAATGTTTGTGCCTCATAAGCAGAGAGCTCAGTGTCTCTACCCCTCAGATATAAGGGTAATTTTCGACATAAGTATCAAGGTTCAAGTACCATCACTTCCTGCAGCTCTTTCTCTAACTCACAACCTAGCCTAAGCATTCAAATACGCTTTCCATGTTTATCATAGTAGTCAAACTGTATTTTTGTTTTGCTTTCCTACTTCTAGAAAGGACCAAGTTCATTCCCCATTTCATATTTTTATCTCAAGCTCTTACAATTCTTCCTTGGTTGTCTCATGTCACCTCTGCTCCTTTTCCTAATTGACCTAACTGAATTTTTCTTCTTTTTCACATTTTGGCTAGTTTAGGCTCTTCCTATTTCCAATCAGCTTGTCAATTTCTATTAGTTTTTTTTTTTTTTTTAATTTGCTGAAATTTGTATTGAGATGGAAAATAACCTGTAGTTAGATGTGGGTAGAGTATCTTAAGACAATATTGAGACTTCTTGTGAAGCTTGAGCCACAGAAACAGGTCTTGTGTCCCACCTCCTGGTGTGAAACTTACCACATAGTATGGCTTTGGAGCATCAGTTTAATAAAAAATTATCTGTAAAGCCCTTTCCATAGGGCTTAGACTTGAGGCATAATTTATTTCCTTTGGCTCCTAACTTTCTGGTGTCTTCTAATGAAGTACTTCCCCATGAGGCCACTAAGATTACAGCACAATAAGGTTCTCATCATTGTCATAAGACTTAATGAATTTTTTAATACTATGTATTTTCTACATACCATTTCTCTTTGCAACAAATGTTCAACTATCTTTACTCAACTGTTAAGCTTCTACTAATCCTTCAAATCCCAGAAAATTGCAAAGTCTGTGGTAAAGCCTTCCTAATTCTCTTAGAATGTGTGGGATAATTGCTCCCCTTATCTATAATCCACACACCATTCTTTATGCCCATTAATTACTCTTAATGTTTAATATTATAATGTGTCTATTTGCATGATTCCATCAGATTACGAACATACCGGTGAAAGAAAGAGGCTTGGTTTGTTTCATCTTTGTATCCCCAGCAAGCTGAACTCATTAATTAACTATGGAGCTTAATATACATACATATTTTGCAATTTGGTCACACACATTATTGGGCATCTATATGAACCAATCCTTGTTTTTGATACAGAAATGAAAATAAAAGTATAGAACATGTTACAGAAGACAGCAAGGGTTTAAACTCAGAATTTCTGAGTTATTGCAGGTTGTGTAATATATTGGACACTGGATTCTTCATCTTTCATATAAAATCATTAAGACATTCTAGCACACATGATTTTTTTTAAAACACAAAATGAAACTGTGGCAATGAAAGTCTAAAATCTTTATGGCTGTTTTTAAAACATGACCCTTTGACTTTATGAAATTCCTAGGTTTACACTGAATTTAATTAGGATTTCTAGTCCATGTATATATTCAAAAAAAATACAGTAATTTCCATAGCATGACAAAAACATAGAGACACCACAAGATGGGTCCAAAGGATGAAGCCATTAGTTTGTTTTCTAACCAATAAGACAGGAATAGCAATGGTAAGTGAAAGCACTAGGGAGCCTTCATAGATGAGACATAACCAGAAGAATAGGTAAGATTCAAACGTAGGGAGTGAAAGCTAATTATGTATTTGTAAGGCTCTAGGTACTGCAGCACAAGGCGAATCTGCAATGCATCCAGCATATGGTTTCAAAGAATATCTGCTGGTTCAGTTCATATTCAATGATGGGAAACAAAAGACAGCTACGGGCACAAGACAACAGCAGTTCCCTCTTCCTAACATCCTAGTTGACAAATGTCACTATGCAACCTGAAATGCATGGATAGGAGTATGGAAATCACAGGAGGTGGCAGCTGCAGAAATGAAGCTGGGAAGGATTCTGGAGTAGCAGCAGGCTCCCAGCCTTCCCTCCACCCAGCCTTTCACTTCAAGGTGGTTTCTGGCTCTTGATTATGTTGATTTCCCAGGGTGCAATTCAGTGATTCTGTTCTCCCCTTTTCTCTCAGGAGTGCCCCTGCTCATTCTGTTTAATGATGGATTGACTGAATAATAGAGCCAGACATTTGCATGCACATTGCAAGCCAGCATTATCTTTGCAGAGCTGTCAGTGTTAAAGTGAGGTTTTTTTCCAGCACCAAACCTGATAAAAACAGAGATCGGAAGCAGGTATCATAAGCAGGAGCTGAGTAAGGTGTCTGTAGTCGGTTTTGATGAAAATGAAGGCTTCCCCTAACTGTCCTTCTCCAGCCACTGATTCATAAACAACATCCTTCCGGACCTCTCCAATTTTCTGTTCTCCAATTACAGACTTAAAACCTGTCTTTTCCTCTCTTTTTCATTGACACGACATTCCAATCCTTTGTGTAAGTAACATACAGTCTGTACATTTAACAAAAAAGTTCAGATGTCATCAAATTTTACTTTCACTCAAGGTAATGTTCTTTACAGCATAGGCACTGCAGTTGGCAATCACCCACCCAGAGACCTAAATACAGTAGATAAATATGTACTTTAAAGAGAGAGCAATATCCAGAAGAAAAATAGTCAAATTAAACTCTATTTGGAAATAATTCCAGTCACAAATCACAATTTTATGTGTTTATCTTCTTGACTCAATCCAGTGAAATTGAAACTTAACAAATTTCATTTCTCAAAGAGTTGACATTGGCGATTATATATATATATATACATGTATATATATATACATGTATATGTATATATATATAAAAATTGGAAATACCTATTTTTAAATTTTTTATTTACTTTAAAAATGTTTATAAATTTTTATTTAAATTCCAGTTAGTTAACATGAAGTGTAATGTTAGTTTCAGATATGCAATCTTGTGATTCAACACTTCCATACATGACCCAGGGCTCATGAAAAGTGCACTCCTTAATCCCCATGACCCATTTAACCCATCCCCATGCCCACCTCCCCTCTGGTAACCATCAGTTTGTTCTCTGTAGTTAAGAGAATGTTTCATGGTGTGCCTCTCTCTCTTTTTTCCCTATGCTCATTTATTTTGTTTCATAATTCCACATATAAGTGAAGTCATAGGATATTTGTCTTTCTCTTATTCTCTTATTTCACTTAACATAATATTCTCTTGTTCCATCCACGTCATTGCAAATGGCAAGATTTCATTCTTTTTTATGGTTGTGTGATATATATATATACATATATATATATAATATACACATATATAATATATATGATATATATATATGTATATATATATATACACATATATCACCTCTTCTTTATCCACTCATCAGTTGATTGACACTTGTGCTGCTCCCATAGTTTGGCTATTATAGATAATGCTGCTAAAAACATTGGGGTGCATGTATCCCTTTGAATTACCATTTTTGTATTCTTTGGGTAAATACTTAGTAATGCAATTGTTGGATCATAAGGTAAATTCTATTTTTAACTTTTTGAGGAAACTCCATACTGTTTTCCAGAGTGACTGCACCAGTTTGCATTCCCACCAGCAGTGCAGGAGGGTTTCCCTTTCTCCGCATTCTCACCAACACCTGTTGTTTTTTGTGTTATTGGTTTTAGCCATTCTGACTGGTGTAAGGTGATAGCTCATCATTGTTTTGATTTGCACTTCCCTGATGCTGAGGGATGTTGAGCATCTCTTCATGTGTCTGTTGGCCATCTGTTTTGTCTTCTTCTGAAAAATGTCTATTCATGTTTTCTGTCCACTTTTTAAAAAAGATTTTATTTATTTGAGAGAGAGAGAGAGAGTGAGAGAGAGCATGAGAGGGGAGAAGGTCAGAGGGAGAAACAGACGCCCAATGGAGCTGGGAGCCCGATGCGGGACTCAATCCTGGGACTCCAGGATCATGACCTGAGCTGAAGGCAGTGGCCCAACCAACTGAGCCACCCAGCAGCTGCTCTTCTGTCCATTTTTAATTAGAGTATTCATTTTGGGAGTGTAGAGTTTTATAAATTCTTTATGTATTTTGGATACTAAACCTTTATCAGGTATGTCATTTGTGAATATCTTCTCCCATTCCCTAGGTTGCCTTTGCAGTGCAGGAGTTTTTTATTTTGATGAAGTCCCTATAGTTTATTTTTGCTTTTGTTTCCTTTGCCTCAGGAGACATATCTATTAAGAAATTGCTACAACCAATACCAAAGAGGTTACTGCCTTTGTATTCCTCTAGGATTTTAATGATTTCATGTCCCACACTTAGTTCTTTAATCCATTTTGAATTTATTTTTGCATATGGTATAAGAAAAATAGCTCAACAAATTAAGACATAGCTGGCTGGTCCAGCTTTTTCTTCACACAGCTGGCTGGTAAGGCCCAATTTGTGCTGGTGCCTGATAGTCCTCAAGAATTAGTCAGATACTAAGAAAGAATTGTTCAGAACCACAGAAAGTCTCACAGAGAAGGTTTTGTGGCAAACTAGTTAGCAGCAAACTACTTGTTTTTTCCTTCTTTAAACCAACTCACTTTTATGGAAAGAGGATGATTTGTTATTTACCAGACTTTTATGAATATGTTATATATTTAAGCCCATGATAAAAATAATACTAGAGAGCACTCACTATTTGGAAGGTTCTCTGTTATGCCTATTACAGGTATGAGGTCACTTCCTGCCCCAGCAATCCCCTCTTCTATCTGTAGCATCATTTCTACAACCCTCAATTTTTACACTTCACGCACACTGGCTTTCTTTTTCTATGAGCTATTAATGTTTTTTCTTACCACATGGCCTTTGCACACACTATTTCATAGAACTAGAATCCCCTCTCTCTCTTTTCCCTCTCCATTCTTCATCACCTAATACATTCTTTTATATTCTTTACATCTTAGTTGAAACAACATTGGCTCACAGAAATTTATACTTACCTATTATACATGTACAACAGGTACACATATAAGTTCTATAATAAAAGGGTCACTTTTATTACATTTTTAATTATTTTCAATATTTATCTCCCCTGATATAATAGAAACACTACAAGGTCAACATCTATATCTGTCTTAATCAGAACTCAAATTCCTGAGCCTAAAATATTCTTTAAAAGTTTTGTTTTACTAGTTTTAGTTCTGTCTTTCTACACAAGTGTTATTTCTTTTAAAATAGTTCTTAGAGAAGAAAGAAATGTAGGACATCCGGAATTTTACTAAATAAACTGGAGACCTAACAATCTTGGATGTTAGATTGACCAACACTCACAACAAAACAAAACAAAACAACAAAAAAATCAAGCACATATTTTTATAGGTAAATCTTGCTCAATTTCTTTTTATTAGACATTAAGTTCTGTGTATAATATTTGCATTTTTTAAAAGATTAATTTACTTCTTTGCGAGAGAGAAAGAGGCAGGAAGGCATAGAGGACAAGGGAAAAAGTCTTAAACAGATTCTACACTAAGCATGGAGCCCTGCGCAAGGCTCCACATTGGGCTTGATCTCTTGACCCTGAAATCAGGGACCTGAGATCACTACCTGAGCTGAAACCAAGAGTCAGACACTTAACTGACTTTGCTACCCCGGCACCCCTAATTTAGTTTTTTTATTTTAATCCTCAGGGAGATGATAGTTTACCTTTTACATTGTGAGACTATCTTCTCTAAGTTTTGATTTTCTTTTTTTTTTTTAAAGATTTTATTTATTTGAGAGAGAGAGAGCAAGACCAAGCACAAGTGGGGGGAGGGGCAGAAGGAGAGGCAGATTCCCCAAGGATCAGGGAGCCTAATGTGGGACTGTATCCCAGGACCCTGGGATCATGACCTGAGCCAAAGGCAGGCACTTAACTGACTGAGCAACCCAGATGCCCTCTAAGCTTTGATTTTCAAGTAGAGTATTTTTTTACCCTTCATCGTTATCCTGATTTTCTCCTCTTCCTCCTCCTCTTATTCCTCCTTCAGCTCCTTCTCCTTCCCCTTTACCTTTCCGTTTAAGCCCTGCTTCATGTTATGATTTGTTTGAAGGTCACTTCTTCTTAACAGTGATGTTATTTTCAATGGATTCTTGGATATTTTGTCTTAGTTTCTGTACATTTGTTAAATGGTTTTTCAAATATGATTTACAGTGCTCTTTAATGAATAATACTAGTGAATAAACTATACATTCATAGAAAAATTACATATTCACATAGAAATAAGTATATAAAACAGAAGTGCCTTGAGAGATGGTATTAGGTTTATACTATGTTTAAATGTCTAATATGATATCTTCGCCCTTGTAAGAGCTCAGCATTTACTTGAATTGAAAATTATGGGGGCGCCTGGGTGGCTCAGTGGTTTAAACTTCTGCTTTCGGCTCAGGTTGTGATCCTGGGGTCCTGGGATCGAGCCCCGATGTGGGTTCTCTGCTCAGCACGGGGAGCCTGCTTCCTCTTCTCTCTCTGCCTGCCTCTCTGCCTACTTGTGATCTCTGTCTGCAAATAAATAAATAAATAAATAAATAAATAAATAAATAAATAAAATCTTTAAAAAAAATGTGCCATTGATTCACTGCATTGGGGTGTGAGATGAGAGATACAGAATGGAGTGCCTGAATTACTGATTTCTCAGGAGTGACCCACAATCTTCTTCACAGTATAACTGCACAGAGTTACCAAAACTTGTCAAATACCCAAGACAGGAGGGCAGATTATGAAGCTAGAGGTCTTTGCAGTTCCTGAGTTTGGGTTCCAGTTCTTTCACTCACTGGCTCTGACAACTTTAAGGCTACAACATCGAGAGATATAATAGCTGGGTGGAGTATCCGCACAGTTACAGGTTTCAGTAACAGAGTCAAATAATCAAGGAATAGGTTTTCCAGGCTGTGCTACTATCTTGGTTAAAACCTGTCAGCACGGATTCGAGTGGGTCAGATGACCCCGAACATGGTACCAGGGATATCCCAGGTGCTCAGTAAGTATGCACCACTGTATTGATTCGCACAGTGTCTATCCCACATTATTCTAACAGAGTCTCTGAGAAAATAAAACAATCTAGCTGTTGATTTGCAATAAACACCCATTTTCCTAATATAATGAATGAAGCTATGCAACATCAACTTGGTGTGGATATTTCTGCTCAGCCTGCGAGGCCCTGCTAGTTGTAGGGAGAATCTAAACTAGAGGCAATAACTCATCTATCTCTGACCTGGATGGTCATTCGCAATCATTTGTTGCTGGAAAACATACACATGAATTTTCAAGTTTATCTGTATTCTTAGGACTGTATGAGATGTGAACTTTATTGAGTATTAATAATCTAATCATTATATATATATATATTTTATTGTGTTATGTTAGTCACCATAAAAATACATCACTAGGGGAACCTGGGTGACTCTGTTGGTTAAATGTCTGCCTTTGGCTCAGGTGATGATCCCAGAGTCCGGGATTGAGCCCCGCATTGGGCTGCCTGCTTGGAAGGAAGCCTGCTTTCCCTCTCCTAGTCCCCCTGCTTGTGTTCCCTCTCTCACTGTGTCTCTGTCAAATAAGTAAATAAAATCTTAAAATTAGTTTTCAATGCAGTGTTCCAAGATTCATTGTTTATGTACCACACCCAGTGTTCCATGCAATACATGCCCTCCTTAATATTCACCACCAGGACCACCCAACCCCCCCACCCCTCCCTTCTAAAACCCTCAATTTGTTTCTCAGCATCCATAGTCTCTCATGGTTTGTCTCCCCCTCTGATTTCTCCCAATTCACTTTTCCTTTTCTTCTCTTACTGTCCTCCATGTTATTCCTTATACTCCACAAGTAAGTGAAACCATATGATAATTGACTCTCTCTGCTTGACTTATTTCACTCAGCATAATCTCTGCCAGTCCCATCCATGTTGATACAAAAGTTGTGTATCTGTCCTTTCTGTAGGCTGAGTAATATTCCACCGTAGACATGGGCCACATCTTCTTTATCCATTTGTCTGTTGAAGGGCATCTTGGCTCTTTCCACAGTTTGGCTATTGTGGACACTGTTGCTATGAACATTGTGATGCATGTTTTATCCTTTTCTATGATTGCACTTTCCTGATTTTGGCTTCAACCACATCCAGGCTTTATTCTTCAGTTGGCTAAACATTCTCCCTTCTGGTGTTCCATTTGGGGCATTTGTGTCATGTAAGTACATGAGTGTTTGCTGTAAGAAATTTCTTTTGCTGCTCTAATAAGAGGGTATAATGCATTTATTTATTATAATAATAAACACAGCTGTAAAATGGACCATAAAAAATAAATGACATGAACATTTCTGTAACTAATGCATCAGCTGCAATTGAGAAATAAATTAAATGACCCATCTGCTTCCCTCCATTGATTCCACTATTTTCTTCAGTATTTGCGATATGTAAAATGAAGTCAGAATTATTAATACTAATTATTCACTAACAAAAATGCCACATGGGTATTGATTGGCCATGTAGTATAATTTTTCCAATATCTAACATACTATACTCTTTCCAATACACTCAAATCTAATGAGCATATGAACTCTCTCTGTCTCATTAATATGGTTTTCTCTTTAATTGATACTATTAAGTTTTTTCTATGTGGTTGACTTACCGGCTTCTGTGTAATAAGTGGAACAACAACATCATCTATTACTATGATTATGATTTCAAAGAAGAGAAGAAAATAAGTAAATAGATAGACATGTTTCATGTGTGTTAACTTGTAAGATGTAATGTTTTGCTAATCTGGTTCAATAATGAGAGTCAAAATAGTCAACAGGTATTGGAATGAATTTACTATATCACATAATTCCCCTCAGATTTTTAAGTATCCTATAATAAGATAGTATGTGTCCACTCAGGGATAATATGGATTTGTATTTTTTTATTTATTTAACCCTTCTCTATTGCTGAAATCAATTCCCCCACCCTTAAGTCTCCAGCTCCATTCACGTCACAACCAAGCAAATTATTTGCAACACTTTAGAGAGAAAATGGGAATGCACAGCTTCATTTGTAAATGTTTTTTCTTCCAGTGTTTCATTAATTTAATTACATTAATATTTCATATTCACTGTAATAATAATACAAAATGTTTTTAAAAAATAAAACAGAAATCACCCAGAAATAACCACCCCTAAGAGCTTCTTGTATGTCTCTTTCAATTACTTATTGCTATAAACAAACCACCCTAAAAACCGGTAACTTAAAATAATGACATTTACATAGCTGACAATTCTATGATTTGGATGGGTCTAGTAGGTTTAGCTCATGTTTGTTTATTGGCATCAGATGGAGTGGTCGGACTGCTGGAACAGGAATCATCTGGAGACCTGCATGCTCAAATGCCTGATGCTATCTGTCTCTGGACCTCAGCAGGAGCTATGGCTAGAAAAACTGAACGTGTCCTTTCTATGTAGCAATTTTGCCTCTTGGCAGAGTGACATGTATGTTCCAAGGGCAAATATCTCAACAAGGTCAAGCAAATGTTGTATTAGTCTATTTTTTTTAACTTCTGTATTTTGTGATAACTCAAATTCAACAAACATTTACAAAATTAGTACACCAGAGTTTCTGAGTACCCTTCACTCACTTTCCCCTAATGTTAATATTTATGTAATCATAATTTGTACAATTATCAAAATTAAAAAAATATACTGATACAATACTAATAACTAAATATTAGATTTTATTCAGATTGCACACGTTATCCACTCATGTTCTTTTCCTCTTGCAGAACCCAAACTAGGATATCACATTACCTTTATCCATCCTGTCTCCTTAGTCTCTTACAATGCTTAATACTTCCTTGCTTTTTCTTTGTACGTAATATCCTTGACGGTTTTGAAAAGTACTGGTCAGGTGTATTGTACAATGTCGCTCAAATTGGGTTTGTCTCTATTTTCTCATGATTAGAGAGAGGATATGTTTTATTAGGAAGGACAACATGGGAATGATATGCCTTCCTCAATGCATGACCCCAAGGGGTCAATGATGTTGATGTTTCTCTTATTGGTGATTAAATATTGATCATCTGGTTAAGGTGTGGTGTTTTCCAGGTTTTCATACCATAAATTTACTATTTTGTTTACAGAAGTCTCAAAAATTTTTAAAAATGTAAAGCAAACAACGAAGTCTTTGAAATAGAGCTGAAATAGTCTTTGAAATAGAGCTGCCATGATAAAATTCCATATTAAAAATTGGGCTGGGTTTACTTTATTTGATAGCAAAATCCACCAGTAAAGTTCAAGAGAGTGGGGTAGGTGTCATTTCTCTGGGGATTTCCAAATCCCCATCTTCATTCTGAGTTCTTTCCAACATGCCTGTACTTATCTACCTGGATGTTGTCTGGAATCTAGAAGGTTTATCTTCCTGGCCACATGCATTCCTCATTGCTTATTCCAACTTTCACTAATAGCTCCAATATCTACCTATTTGTCTAAATCTGCAGAATTCTCTTTGGCTTCTCTTTTCCCAAGCTCCCAGTCCTAATCAACAATGGAAACAAGATGATTTTGCATGCTCTGAGTCCTTAAAAACTACCCTTTTTCCTCCTGCTGCAGGCTTTTACTACATCTTCTGTGTAGCGCTGGAGTTGCCTAGCTGGCATCCCTGCCTTCTCCTTGTAGAAAAGAAAGGAAAAGGAAAAAAAAAAAAAAAAAGGAGAAGAAAGGAAAGGAAAGGGAGGGGAGTGGAGGGGAAGAGGGGGAGGGGGAGCAGAAGGAAGCAGAGGGGGAGGAGAGACTGGAGGGGTAGGGTGAGGGAAGGGGAAGGGAAAGGAAGCTGGAGAGAAAAAGAGGAAAGAAAGAGAGAGAAAGAAGGAAAGGGAAGGGAAGCAAAGGAAAGATGTTTCAGAGCCACAGAAACTGGATTTTTTAATGTTAACTCTTTTAATCTCATGTTTACTTACTATTTGGAGAATCTTAAGTAATTTATCTTAGTATCTCTGAGCCTCAGTTTATCTCTCAGCAATATGAGCATAATTTTTTAAATATTTATTTTTATTTTTTTTATAAACATATAATATATTTTTATCCCCAGGGGTACAGGTCTGTGAATCGCCAGGTTTACACACTTCACAGCACTCACCATAGAATATGAGCATAATTAAACCCACAAGTGATACCCTGCAGCATTCTATACCTGTTAATCTTTATAAAACATTGTTTTGAACACATTATTCCCTAATGAAAATATCTTTTATGACTCTTCATTGCTCTCAGAGCACATCACAGTTCTTACCTTTTACAGTCCTTTTTCTCTCTGCTCTACCTTCATGTCTAATATCCTTTCCTGCCAACCCCTTCATGCACTGTTAAGACTGTTCTCCACCATCTCTCTTCCACTCCTCCTCATTTTCTCACCCTGATTTTCTATTTATTCTTTAGCCCAACCTGAATTGCCTTATAGCAGAGCAGTTAGAAACCCTGGTTCTAGAGTCCAACTATAGGATTTCATATCCTAGTTCTGTTACTTGCCAGCTGTGTGCCTTTGGATGGATGACTTAATCACTCTGTGCCTTGGTTTATCCATTTGTAAAATGGAGTAAAATACCTATACCATAAAATGATTATGAAGGTTAAAATAATTAGTAAACACTTAGAGTAATATCAGATGCAGATGCCAAAGAAGTATTAATAAATATTAGTTATTATTAGATAGCTCCAACTCAATATACTTCAAATACAAGCTAAACCACATCCTTCAGGAAGCTTTTTCTAGTGCTCTCAGCTGAACATGAACCTCCTCACTTCTGAACTTATCCTTCACCTGCACGCAGCCCTTGCTATTTAGTTTCTATTATGTATTATAATTAAATGCATGTGTTACTTCTACTAAACCACCTAATCCTTAAGAAGAAAAATATCCTTTTAATCTGTCATCTAACTAGCCACTGAACACAAAGAAGAATTTCAATAAGTATAGAATAATTTGTCTCACATCCCATCAATAAAACATACCAAAGAGCACATATAATTCATGCCATTTAAAATGCCTTTTTGGGCTCATCGAAGCTACAGATAACCCCAAATTCAGAGTGATGTCTTATTTCTAGGAAACACATGGTATAAAGCAACTGTAGGAGTTAAATAAGCTTAATCTAATTGACATATCTCTACTAGAGGTCAGAATTAATTCTAATAATTAGTTTCATTTATAACACATGAAAAATAAATCACATAACAAATGAGAATTCAAGGCCAAAGGACTAGCATTTCTGGTTGTGTGTCATGTTTAAGTAAGACATTGGCTCTAAAGAGCTGAAACTCTCTTTGAAAACAACATAAAATATTATATTTATCCAAACACATATCTACCTCCAGTTCTTTGTATGCTTCAAGACTTAAAAATTTGCTCAGGGTCGCAAGACCACACATTGGAAACAGGATGTTCTCCTCCACAAATGGTGACAGGAAAACTGGAGTCCGCATGAGAAAGAATGAAGCTGGACCCCTACCTCCTACCATATGCAAAATTAACTCAAAATGGTTTATACATAAGACCTAAAATTATTAAACTGCTAGAAGAAAACATAAGGGAAAGAGCTTAAGGAGATTGGATTTGGTTATGATTTCTTAGATACGACACTATGAGCACAGACAAAAAGAGTACAAATTGGGCAAATGGAACTATATCAAATTCAAACACTTCTGGAATCCATCAATACAGTGAAAAGGGAACCCATAGAATGGGAGAACATATTTGCTAATCACATATATGATATGGGATCAATATTCAGAATATATGAAGGGCCCCTAACGCTCAACAACAATAACAATAACAAAGCAAATTAAAATGGGCAAAGGAGTTGAACAGACATTTTTCCAAAGAAAATATATAAATAGCCAACAAGCCTATGAAAAGATGCTCAAAGTCACTAATCACTAGGTAAATACAATTCAAAACTAAAATATCAACTCCTAACCATTAGGATGACCATGATCAAAAAACAAACAAACAAACAAAAAATCCAGAAAATGACAAGTTTTGGGAAGGGTGTGGAGAAATCAGAATCCTTGTGCATTCCTAATGGGAATGTAAAGTGCTGCAACCACAAAGGAATGTCTTATGAGAGTTTCCCAAAAAATTAAAAATAGAATTACCATATGATCGAGCAATCACATATTTCTGGGTCTATATTTAAGAAAATTCAAAGCAGAATCTCAAAGGGATATTTGTACATCCATATTCACTTTAGCATTCTTTACTATAGCCCCCAAGAGGAGGAAGCATCCCAAATGTCCATGACTGGATGTATGAATAAACAAAATGTGTCATATACATAAAATGGCATATTATTCAGTGTTAAAAAAAGAAGAAAATCCTGTCTCCTTCTAAAACAGGGATACACACTGAGGACATTACACTAAGTGATATAAGCCAATCACAAAATGACAAATACTGTAAGGGTCCACTCATAAAAGGTATCTAAAGTAGTCAAACTCATAAAAACAGGAAATAGAATGTTGATTGTCAGGAGCAGGGGAAGGGGAAACGAGGAGATGTTTGATGGAGATAGAGTTTCAGCCTCACAAGGTAAAAAATTTTAGAAATCTGTTACACAACAATGTAAATATACTTAACACCACTAAACTATACACTGAAAAATGGTTAAAGTGGTAAATTTCATATTATTTTTTTTTACTTTAACTAAAATTTTAAAAAATTCAGTGCACACAAAAATTATTCACCATGCTAGGTTGTTAATTTGAAAGGAATTACATGGGCTACATTCTGCATTTGAATCAAAGTTATATTCTTTATTCATTCATCCAAAAACTTAGAACTCTAGGGGTATCTGGGTGGCACAGTTAGTGAAGCCTCTGACTCTTGGTTTTGGCTCAGATCATGATCTGAAAAGTTGTAAGATTGAGTTCCATGTCCAGCTCTGTACTCAGCAGGGAGTCTGCTTAAGATTCTCTCTCCATTTTCCTCTGTCCCTCCTGTTTGTTTCCTCTACCCCCTCAAAAAAATCAAGAAAACAACAACAACAACAACAAAACCATAAAAAACCCAAATCCCTCAGAATGCTAAGTGCAAGTGACTGCCAGTTCCTGAGGACCAGGCCTCCCATGAATTCAAAGCAAAATCTGACGCACACTTTTTTTATTCTCTTTGATTTCCCTTTCCTCTCCTCTGCTTCTGGAGACCCATATCTCCTGGATGCACATTGCCCAGATCAACCGATCAATGAATCAACTTTTGTTGAGGATGTGCCTACCTTGTACCTGGCAGTGCTAAGATAAGAAATAGAATAACCTGCTAGGTCCTACCTTATCAGGATGGCAGACCAGTCTCCAAGAGTTTGGGGAGAGTGAACACTCCCTAAGGACAAAAGCTATATTAACAGTCTTACTCCTGTTGCAAAGGCATCAAAGCAGGTCTGTGTACTGTGTTGCAAGCTTTGAATAGATGCAATGCTTGACTGAAGGCCAACCTTCTCCATCAGCTTAGGCCAGAAAAAAATGACAATATTCCAGACAAAGTCTTTCTTCATAAGTGAATTGACCTCTGGGAAAAGCCCTGACCCTGTGCATACCCATGAGGATGCTTTTGAATGTAAGGGACAGAAACACTATTCTAATTGGCTTAAAGGATGAACATATTTATTGTATTGAAAAATAAGAAGAACGGCAGAAGGAGGCAATTCCTGGGCTATTAAACACATAGCTTAAAGATAGCATCATGGGCCAGTTTCCTCCTAATTTTTGGTTCTACCAGCCTCAATGTGTTGGCCTTTTCTGTGGCAGGTAAGGTGAGCTGCAGTTTCAGCTGACATTTGCTGACAAGCAATGTTGTACCAAAGAACAGAAGTGTATCCTTTCGTTTTTTTTAATTGTATTTATCTATTTATTTATTTAGAGAGAGGGAGAGTGTGAGTGGGGGAAGGAGCAGAGGGAAAGAATCCTAAAGCAGACTACCCACTGAGTGCAGAGTCTGCGAGGGTTCACCCTACGACCCATGAGATCACGACCCGAGCTGAAACCAAGTTGGACACTCAACTGACTGTGCCACTCAGGCTCCCCTGAAGTGTATCTTTTCATGCGTCTTTGTAAAAGATAAAAACAACAACAACAACAACAACAAAACTCTTCTTCCAGAGCATACCCTTATTATATTTCTCCTCACACAGCAATCACATCTTAACACACTCATTGGTCATAGAAATTGGATGACTCTGTCTTGGCAGTAAACAAGGTTTCCTAGACTCTGCTACTAACCAGTTTTACAACTGAAGATACATACATATTTTTTTCCTCTGGGACTCAACTTTCTTGTTTTCCCTATGGAGCTATCATACCTATCTCTAGCCACACTTTTACTTGAAAAGTCTAATTCTATATATTTGCTGAGTGTAGAGTTCTGTGCTAGATTTCAAGGTATTCAAAGGTGACTAAGTGACAGTTGTTGCCTTTGAGGATCTTAAGTGACTAGAAAAAAAAAAAAAAAAGAAAAGAAAAAGAACAAAAATTCCATTGGATTCATCATAAGAAGACACAGACCCAGAGCTGCTGTTGAGGAACTTGAATACCTGGTAGACCGTGAGACGAAAACTTACATGAGATTAGAATAGGTTCTGAAGGTCTAATCTGAGCTTTATTTAGCTCACTGTCCTCCTCCCCCAAAAGCTAACAAGTTCTGGAATTTTCTATAATTTGAAACAATAAAATTTCTCCTAACTGAAATGCTGAAACTGATAAAGTGGAAAAAATGCATGAACTGGAGAATTCTTGAATGTTTCAAAAATAGCCAGGGGAAATAAATTGAGATTCTTTTGGAAGGAAAATTATTTCTCAATGCAAGGTATTAGTGCCTATCAACAATCAGCACATTCAGGGCTTGACATCTTCTTCCACAAAAAGCAATCTAAATGAGAATAGAAGGTGAGGGTAAGTTGAGGAAATGTCACTTTCCTTGGACCCCCTTCAAGATAGTTTCCCCACTGTGTCACAGGTGGGTTAATTGGCATGGATGATTTTCATTAAATGTGCCATTTAATGAAATGATACAGCTTAGGTTATCAAACAGGTGACTATACTCTAGGCTAAGATGAGATATGATCTCTGATGATGACAATGATGGTAAGAATATGTCAATAATGGTAACAACTATAATTTACTGAGTGTTTCCTGTATCGAAACACTGTGCTAAGAATATTACATGCAAATTGAAACACTGTGCTAAGAATATTACATACATAAGTTCTTTATATGGTCATGTGCACACTGTTGAGGGTTGTTGAAGCTCTAAAAAATTAACTTCCTTGCTTATAGAACTACAGCTTGTGATAGAAATAAAACCAAAGAAAAGTTATTCTCACTGCAAGCTGTATCCTTTAATATGATGATATTACACTATATCTTGTCTTGGAGTAACACATACATTTATAGTGTGGTGAGCCCATGGTATATACCTAGTAAGTATGACAGTTGTGGCGATGGGAAGCTGCCTGCCCTTCTCTTCCTGGCGAGATTAACACCTGTTTTCTTGAAGAGAGTCTAAGGGGATTAGCTGGATACTTAGCTCAGTTTAGATTAAGGCTTCTTAACCTCAGCATTATTGATGTTTAAAGCCAGATTATTTGTTGTAAGGGGCTTCCCTATACATTATAAGATGTTTAGCAATATCCCTTGCCTCTCTTACACTCTAGATGCCATAGCATCCCCCTCCGGGTGTGATAACCAAAAATGTCTGCAGACATTGCCAAGTGCTCCCTGTGAGGCAAAATTACATTTGGTTAAGAACCACTGGTGTAGATCCTTGAAAAATAAGGTATTGATAAGGCAGAGAGACCAAACTTTGCTGTTTATGATTAGAATTATCAAATAATACATTATTCTGAAATATGTCCTATTCCTATTGATAACATAAAAACATAATTCGGATGAGATAAACCTTTCTAAGAAGGACCAAGATAAATTAAAGACCTTGCCATCTAGACTGGACAGTGAATAAATGCCTGCTTCTTCTTTTTTTTTTTTTTAGATTTTATTTATTTATATGATGGAGAGAGCCAAAGAGCACAAGCAGGGGGAGCAGCAGAGGGAGAGGGAGAAGCAGGCTCCCCACTGAGCAGAGATCCCAATGCAGGGCTCGATCCCAGGACCCTGGGATCATGACCTGAGCTGAAGCCAGCAGCTTAATTGACTGAGCCACCCAGATACTCCCTAAAGCCTGCTTCTTAAGAGAAGTTTAGATCTGGGTCATGCTTAGGAACCTGCAGGTAAGGTTAGCAAAAGGGGCTTGGCAGACGACTGGGCTGGGAACCTGCTCTCCTCATCATATTCCCTTAGGCAACCATTTGCTAAAGAGCAGCTCTTCAGGGAAGAACATAAACAGGCGTGTTTCCACTTTGTCTCATTTAGTGTAACATATTGGTAAAGCAGAGAGTATACAATGGTCTTTGAGATAGTTGTTATTACACCCATTTGAGCCAATATAAACTTATATAGAGAGAAGTTAATAGCTTCCCCTGAACTGCCAAACTAGTACACGCAGGAAGAGAGATTAGAATTCTCCAGTGCCTCAATTCAGACTGATGGGACAGAACACCCAATAACTAGCAACTGAATTCTTTTCATCAACAGGGAAGGAAATTAGGGAGTTATTTTTCTTCTAAAAGTACATAGAAGAACACTGTATATTTCCTAAGGAATGTGGGTAAATCTGAAATGGACAGAAATAGCTTCTACTCCAAAAGAAACAGGAACATTACATCAGTCTTAACCTCCATCTCTTGGTTTTCAAGACTATCTTAAATACGTCAGTGAATGTAAACATGCACATATATCCTCAGAGAAATTGTCAGCCCTCATGTCAATCTTCTCAGGCCACCACTGCCTGGGTAGCTTAACCCACAGAACTTTATTTTTTCATGGTTCTAGATACTAGAAGTCCAAGATCAAAGTGCCAGCGTGGCCCATTTCTAGTGAGGACTGTCTTCTTGGCGGGCAGATGGCTGCCTCATGGCTGCATCCTCTCATGGTCTTTCTCTGTGTGTGGACTCGAGAGACGAGTGGGTAGAGTGAGAACTCGTCAGTGTCTCTTCTGATAACACGAATCCTCTTGGATTGGGCTTCCACATTTATGACTTCATTTAATCTTTATTTCTTTAGAGACTCCATCTCTAAATAGACCCACACTGTGGGTTAGAACATCCAACATGGGAATTTTAGGGTGACACAAATATAACAGTCCATAGCGGTCATAACCTTCCATCAAGTCACATTGATAAGAAGACTTAGAATTCAAAGCCAGAGTGGTTATCAGACTGTCCCTTTGGGAACATCATTACATTATTTGCTCCTGCTGTTTTTGTTTGTTGTTTCCACCTTTTATTTATTTATTTTTTTTTAATGGAAGGACGAATCTTCCCTGACCTGAAGGAAATCTCTTCTTTCAAATAAACTTGAAGGACAAAGCTGTCTTTCCCCTATGCCCTACATCTATGTATGTCCTACATCTAGTCTTTCCCCTATGCCCCCTTGTAGCAGGTGAGATTGAAGTGAAACCATGGCACCCTTTGCAAAAAGCTACAGACAGAGATGCTACAGTAGGTGCTGCACACTTGATGCTTCCTAAGGCAAGGTGGGTGGTGTGCACGAGGAGAGGGCTGACTGTACTGCCACAGACAGCAGTGAGTTCTCAGACAAGGTGAAAAAATACATCATGATTAAAGCACACCTGAGAGGCGGTTCTGCTAATTCCTTGCAGATACTGGGGCTGCAGTCAAACCAACTGGGTTTGAATCTTGGCTCCACTTCCTGTGTAGTCTTGAGTGGTTAGCTAATCTCACCATAGTCAGTAAAGTACAAGTGACAGTAAGACTAACCTCAGTGGGATGTTAAGGAGAGTAAATGGTAATCACGTGAAGAGTGCCAATAGATGCTTACTTTAAAAATAAGTAAACCAAAAAACACATCTGGTTTTTTTCATTAAAGGCCTTATTAAGTAGAGTCCTGGGCTCTAACTAATTGGAATTCTTAATTCATAATTGTGTGTGTGTGTGTGTGTGTGTGTTATACACACATGTGTACACATATACCCCAACACACATGATCTTAAAAAAAATCATTAAACACTCTGTAAATGAGCCATTCCTAAGTGCCTAATGTTGCGCTAGGTGGACTAGAGATATAATGGAGAGCAAGGTGGAAAGAGAAATGGGGTCCCTGTCAAGTCCCAGCACCTCCATGGGAGCAGAAATAGCCTTCAGAGGATCCAAGAATAACCTAGAAAAAGACCATCAATCCACACTAACTTGTGAAATATTACCTTTGTAAAACCCAGAGATTATATATGGAAGAAAGCAATGCCATATTTCAAGCTCCTGGCTAAGGAGAACATGTTGGCCCAATTAGGGCACAAAAGAAAAAAAGGTGATGTAAAAAACTCCAGCAATCAAATTAAATAATATTTCAATAAAATATTTTAAAAATTAAAAATAAATTGAAAATAACTCATGTAGAACAAAATTATCAACACAAGATAAGTATAGGCTTGAACCCTGATGTTTTGTGATTTGACCTCATTTTCTTCACCCTAATACTGGCCCTGGGCCCAGATTTTTAATGCATCCCATAAGCCTGTTGTTCCCAGTATACAGCAGGAGGACCACCTAACATCTCTTGTCTGTAGCAGAGCAGAGGATTTAGAGGACATCATGGCCAAGAGCACCCATGATTCTTTCCTGACCTTCTACTGATCTTGCAATCCAAGATCAGAACCCCTCCTTTGGAGGTCTTGGGTTCTCTAACTCTTTTAAAGATTTTTTTTTTTTTTTTTTATTTGACAGAGATCACAAGCAGGCAGAGAGGCAGGCAGAGAGAGAGGAGGAAGCAGGCTCCCTGCCGAGCAGAGAGCCCGACACGGGGCTCGATTCCAGGACCCTGAGATCATGACCTGAGCCGAAGGCAGCGGCTTAACCCACTGAGCCACCCAGGCACCCCGGGTTCTCTAACTCTTAGAGACAGAAGAATCTAGCTCATAATTCCAATAAGAATGTCTAGGCTAGACTCACCATGGCAAGAAAGAAGAAGAATGGGATAAGAAAGGGTGCTATTGGGGCCGATTCCACGTTAAAACCTGTTAAACCCCGAGGGCCTGCCTGGGCCTACTTAGCCATAGTGACTCCATGTTGCCTAGGTAGACATTTTGTTGTTTAATAAATGCCTCAGCAGTTACTGATATCAGTTCCAGGTAACTGTTACTAAAACACACACCTAAAACAAGGCCATTTTGTTTAATAAACGCCTCAACAGTTATTGATATCAGTTCCAGGTAACTATTACTAAAATACACAAAACAAGGCCAGATAGGTGGAAACATCCAATCAGCCAACTCACATACGTAGTGGTCTGCACTTGTGCCCTATAAAACTAGCCTGTAAGACCAAGGTGTCGTCGCTCTCTTCAGAGGCGGCCCTGGCAGGTCAGTCTGACTTCTAATGCTTGGCATAGAATAAGGCTTTGCATAACTTTCACTTTGTCTCAGTCTCGCTCCTTTGATAACGGACCCAACAGGTGCCTGACTGGCTCTTGGTAAAGCAAAGTACGAATTAATTATTTCATTGCCCGTTTACTCCCATTCATTGACCTTTATTTACACTTGTCTGGAATAAGCAGAGGGACATCGCTAGTTGAGAAACCACTAGAAACTTGAAAATCTGAAAACATGAATTAAATGATGAAACAGAATTAAGGCAGGGAAAAATTTCTAAGTAAAAAACAATTTGAAAACCTAAAAAGATTTCACTGTAACAACTTAAACTCTATTCTCTTCAATTTACAAAGAAATGAGAAAAATATATGTAAGCAATAAGTATCTCACGGGATTATATTTTTTTCCAGAAATGGTCCTGTCTTAAAAGAACTTACAATCTAATTGAAGAAGATCAATATCACACAGAGGTAAAAAAGATAAAATATTAATGATAAAAAATATGCTACCTGTGAGAAAACAGCAGTGAGGCAAAGGAGGATAAATGTTATCAGAACATTAAAAATTTAATTGTTATTCATTTTGACCTTTAAGTCATAAAATAAATATCATTTTATTGTAGGAAAAATAATAAATCAGAAGGCATAAAAGGAAGACTATAAAAATTATCTGTAATCCCTCGGATAAACATAATTAAAATTTCACGGTAGTTTCACCTTTCCTCCTTATATTTAATTATTACTTTTCCTCCTGCAGACAAAGGCTTGGGTTAGGAAAGATAAGACTTAGGAAATAATTACTGGATGTTCATGGGAGAACCAATCAAAAGGGCCTTTTAATATTGTCTGTGCGGCTATGGCAATGATGTAGACATCATGCCAGTGAAATTTAAAGCATTATCTGGTGCTTTATGAGACTAAAAAACCAAAACAAAACAGTAGATGAATGTATATTCATAGAGGGGAAAAACATCGAAGTTGAGGAAAGACTTAAGGTGACATCGATTCTAGCCCTGCCCTTTAAGGTTTTATTTTTAAGTTAAACTCTACAGCCAACATGGGACTGGAACTCAAAACTCTGAGATCAAAAGACACATGCTCCACTGACTCACCCAGCCAGGTGTCCCTAGCCCTACCCTTTAATCATAAATAAGTAAGTAATCAAGTGGGGGTCACTGGTTTGCACACAGTCCAATCCTGAGCTCCTGACTCTCCTGAGAGAGGCAACATGCAATGCTGTAGGGAATGGACTCGTCTTGTGCGGATTTACTGGGATCTGCCTTCCAAACATTATTCTTTGGGAAATTCTGGTACAGACTCTTCAGACTCTATTCACGATCTAGTTTCATCAATAAGTCAGTCCACCTCACCAGGGTAATCCAATCCCTCGTAAATTCCAGAAACTGTGCCAGAAGACCAGACATCTTCCCCGCATCAAGGAAAGATGCTCTGCCCTTGCATGGCGGATTGTGTTCAGGCCATCCTTACCACTCCCTCCCTCAGGGTTTAACTCTCGTTTCACATGCAATCACAGAGGAAATCAAGTCCTTAGGATGACTAACATCGGTAGTAAATCACGAACACCTTACATCTTTCTGTCCCCTGATTCAGGCTAACATGTAATGACTACCTACCACTGAATAGGAGGTGCACTGGGAACTTTCTGGGGGCGCCTCATTTAGTCCTTTTGATGGCCTTCGGAGGCAGGTCTGGTTATGGGCTTTATATAAGGCACCTATGGATTAGAGAAGTTAACTGACACTCAAAACGTCAAATTTCTAAACTGTGGGGCTGAGATCATAACTCAGGCATTCTGACTCCAAACCAGTGTCCTTAAGTCTCCCCAACCATACCCTGGCCAAAGCAGTCAGCCCTTCTTGGCAATCAGGAAATGGGGCATTATCAGAATGACACACAAAATAAGAGCTATTTGAAAAGTAAATCCCTTCAAATACTACGAAATTACATGTGCTAGAAAGATCCCAGACCAGCTAGTAGAAATAATTAAAATTTTAGAGTGCTTACTTTCAGCCAGAAACAAGCTAAGACTTTTTTCCAAATCCCAATCATTTTATGGTGCTATGAAGTCCATGCAGCAATCCTAAGAAGGTACAGTTATCCATGAACAATGCTGGGGGCATTAGAGGCACAGACCCCCTATGCAGCTGAAAATCTGTGTGTAACTTTTGACTCTCGGGAAACTTAACTATTAATAACCTACTATTTACCAGAAGCCCTACCAGTAATATCAAAAGTCAATTAATATATATTTTCTACTGTTACATGTATTCTATGCTGTATTCTTACAATAAAGTAAGCTAAAGAAAAGAATTACTAAGAAAATCAAAGGATGAGAAAATGCATTTATAGCCCCGTACTGTAAAAACTCTGCATATGTGCAATGCACCCACTGGCCTGGTGGATTTGTCTCTTGCTTCAAAAGTGTCTGGAGGGAGCAGACCTAGGATGCCCCTTTTTCCAGGCTCCAGCCTCCCTAGAAGCTCTCTTCCCGTCCAAACCTTTGGAAGCAGCCTCCTGGATCAGCCGACACCATTATTTGAGCTTACCACGGATCAACCATGAGCTCCCAGAGTCCTCAGAATTATTCCACTGAGGTGGAACTGCTGTCAACCTGCTCTGCATCCCTCCCACACTTACCTTTCTCTGGGCTTTCACTTCACTGCAGCCAGGTAGCTCCAGAGTGGTGGGTCACATCTCCCTGGAGCTGGGGAAGAGACGCGCCACGCATGCGCAAGAGGCAAAACCAGCCTGGTGGCCACGCCCTCTTGCAGGAGGTACAGAAGCTGTCCCCGTAGAAGTGTGGGAAAGCACTGGGCTCCACGGAAGCTGCCACAGCTCTGGGAAAGAACCTCAACCAGACCCTTTTGGATCTGCATGCCCTGGGCTCTGCTGGCACGGACGCCCATCTCGGTACGGACGCCCACCTCGGTGACTTCCTGGAGAACCACTTGCTAGATGACGAAAAGCCAATCGAGAAGATTCGGAGCACCTGACACCTCGGCAGGCTGGCTGCCCCCCGAGACTGGGCTGCAAGAGTATTTTTGTGAAAGGCTCGCTGTCGAGCTTGGTCAGGAGTCCCAGAGTCCTGAAGCCCTTCCTGTAGAGGGCTTCTTCTAACATCGCCCTCAGTGGCAGAGTTCCAGCTTGAACCCGGGCCTGCAGCCACGTGGCAGCTTTTTTGAACCAGTAGGAAGCCCTCGCCCAAGCTGTGGACCAGATGGAAACAATAAAGCCTTTTGCAAGGGGGAAAAAACATCCATGTTTAAATGGACCTAGGCAGTTCAGACCCACATTAGTCAAGGGCCACCTGTACTACTCTTATCATCTTCCTTTTACAGATAATAAAATTGAAAATCATAGCTTCTAAACTCAGGTTCTACCACTTGGGATTTACAATGAGCAGTGTGGCAAAATAAATCTGTCCTTGATTATGGTAGATGTTTACATTTCAGAAGGGGTTGCCACGGGAGAAGTCATCCTCGAAACATGGGAAGGGGATACTTCCAGAATATAGAACATCCCTAAAATAGGCTTCTGAAAAAATTAATCTGCTGTCCTTTTTGTCGTTGGTTGAAACCTTGTCGAAGGCCAGAGCTGGCTCACAGACTTACATCCAGGAACACATCAGCAAAATAAATGGCTGTTTTTAATTCTCATCTTACACTTCCTTTCCAAAACATCTAGAGCAGGAGCAAGAAGAGCTTGATAGGTGTTTTCAGGATGCCATTCACATCTCATTTTGCAAATGGCCTTCAAATACTTCATACACAAAGTATCTGAATCCAATCACCTCTGTCTCCATTAAAAAAAAATTTTTTTTCCTATACTAAACTTTTAATATTGCATTAGTTGGACCAAGAAACAACCACCCCAAACATTGGAAATGGCCCCTCAGGAAGAAAGGGTCCTTAGCAAGGAGTCAAAGGACAAACAAAGGACAAACAAACTGAAAGGATCTGAAAATTCTTAGACTCAACTAGCAAATTGTTACCCAAATGGTTATATCTGCTGTGGCTTTAGAACCCAAATGGCTTAAATATCACCACTCTAGTTTTAGTCACGAGCTCACTGAATAACCCTGGGGAAATCACTTGACTATTACGTCATATGGAAACAATGTAATACCTGAAGGATACACCTTTAATGCGATGACTATTGCATGAAATAAAGAGTTATATAAAACTGACCAGTTATTACTTTTCTGACTCATTTTGCTGAAGAGAAGCATATAATTCTTTTCATAATATTCAGTATACTGCTTTATGAGCGTCATTTCATTGTACCTGTGTTATTTAGAAACTCTACTTTGATGCTTTAACTATTTTTTTAAAAGATTTTATATATTTATTTGACAGATAGAGATCACAAGTAGGCAGAGAGGCAGGCAGAGAGAGAGGAGGAAGCAGGCTCCCCACTGAGCGGAGAGCCCCATGCGGGGCTCGATCCTAGGACGCTGGGATCATGACCTGAGCCGAAGGCAGAGGCTTTAACCCACTGAGCCACCCAGGCGCCCCTGCTTTAACTATTTTTATTCTCTACTTTTTTTATTATTATTATTATTCTGTGCCCATTGCATTCTGTAAACCTTCATCTTTAATGTCTTCCAAAATCCAATAAAAATTTAAGTTAAGAATAACTGGTAATAGGTAATATTGCATTTGCCCACCGATACATGGGTGGGAGTCCAAATGAAAAGTTAGCTACCTGCAAGTGTACAGGCAACATACAATCATTCCCAGGCATATTAAGGATCATCAGTAAGGACTGTTATGAATCAGAGAATCTCTTCTGAGTAGAAAGGGAGAGCTTGCTCTAAAGATGCCTTCCAAATTTCAAATATTTCCACCTAGGAAAAAATCCATTAATGTGACTTTGTCACATAAATAAAAAGTTCTCCTGCAAGGATGACAGACACTAAGGACACAACCATTATAGCTCTCTTTCAGCCTTGCTGATTTGTCCAAAATGACAGCACCAACACACACGTTATATTGACCTCAGCAACACTTAGCTTTTATTTTTTTAAAAAGATTTTTATTTATTTATTTGACAGAGAGAGAGAGAGATCACAGGTAGGCAGAGCAGCAGGCAGAGAGAGATGGGGAAGCAGGCTCCCTGCTGAGCAGAGAGCCTGATGCAGGGCTCGATCCCAGGACCCTGAGATCATGACCTGAGCCGAAGGCAGAGGCTTAACTGACTGAGCCACCCAGGCACCCCAAAACTTAGCTTTTAGATGATACTTAAGATCTCCAATGCTTATGGAGCATTTAATAATATGAATTCTATTAATTATGGCCCTGCTTCCATGGTGAATTTTTTGCAGAAGCTTTACAACCTGGCATCACCTAGGAAAAAAACTTTTATTAAGTTATGCTCCCAAGTAAGGATTCTACTATTGGTCTGAGCAAACTGAATCTTTGAAAATCAATGTAATGAGGTTGCAATCAAGATGAAGATAATCTAGAAAGAATAAAAGAGAACTTTAGTTTCAGGGTAACAATGAAATCTTCCCCCAGTTGTCTGCAGCAGAGAATACATAGCTAGCTCTCCTAATCATAGATCAAGAAATTATGCCTCTTCAACAATGCTTTGAAGGTAGAGAGGTAGATTTCCCTAACAATTTGATAAAGTACTTCCTATGCAGAGAAAATACCTGTCCTAATTTAATGCAATCCTAGAAGATCAAGGTTATATTATACGGACAGACATCGCATGGTATCTAATCCAACTTCTATTTATGCTTTCATTCTTGCTCCTTATCCAGGCTGCATAATGACTTGGGCAATTCCAGAACACCTATAATGATAGGAAGATCACTATTCCCATACGGGTGAGCAGTTCTAATAATTATTTACATATGCATTTATGCAAACATTTATTAAACACTACTTTTGTTTTTTGAGTTTTTTAAGATTTATTTATTTATCTGAGAGAGTGAGAGTTCATGAACAGTGGGAGGGGCAGAGGAAGAGGGTGCAACAGAAACCTCAGGCAGACTCCCCTCTGAGCCCAGGACCTTGAGATCATTAATTGAACCGAAACCAAGAGTTGGTCACCCAAACAATGGAGCCACCCAGGCACCCTTAAAATACTACTTTGGGACAAAAATTCTTCTGGACAGTTAAGTAGATACACATGAACACACATTCAGAGAGACTATGTATTAGCACGAGCTGCACTATACCAGCAATTACAATAACACATTCTCCCTTATGTTGAATTAAATTCTTTGCCTAAAACTTAATCACTATTCCTAGATGAACCTCTCAAGGACACACATAATATGTCTAACAATTTCCCACAGGTCAAATTCTTCAGCTCCCACAACTTTATCAGGCTTCTCTTCTGTTGGTTAACAATTCCCATTTCAATTAATTTATTCCTTGATTCATTCATTCACTCAACAGTGTGTATTAATATGTGCTGAGTGCTGGAGACACAGCAGGAAAAAAAAAAATTAGACATTGTCCCTGTCTTCATGAAGTAGATGACCTACTCTTCTGAATATCTTATTATTTTTGAGTAAAAATTCCTCTGTAAATGTCTCTCTACTTACTATTTGAAATAACATCTTGTGTAAAAAGATGTATGGGACATAGCCCCTGCCTTCACAGACCTTAGGTTTTGTAGAGCCAAGTATAGTTTCTGTATCCTTGTTGGTATCATGAGTACCCAAAGAAATTGGTTATATGGCAATATTTCCGATTGATGAATTTCCTTATAGCATTAGTCTTGCAGATATATGATATGTGATTACCATCAAATAGATGTAATTAACTTAACATTTTTAATAGAACACATACCAAATAATGTCAAAGACTGATTATAGATGCTGAAAATTTCTCCTGTGATGGTAAGTCAGCAAAATCCATTTACCAAACACAAAAAATTGATGCTTTATTCCTTTTTTTTTTTTTTTAAGAACTCAAGATCTCTTTGTTTTCCTTTGTCTCTAATAGGATACTAAGGAGTGCAGGACGACAGGATAACCCCACAGCCACACCTTAAAACATGTTCCTCTTCTCGTTGATGTTGGCTGCACATCAGGTTACAGTATTTGCTGCTCCCATCCCACCCACCCATGTAACACAGTGGTTTGCTGCTTTTTCCTCCATTAGAGATAGGCTTTTCAGGAGCCTCTTCAGCATACTAAATTTGAGGGGGAATTTTTGCTGGAAATTGCATTTTTTTTCTTTTTCTTTACTTCTTTTTCTTTGGTCAATCTTGTTCTCCTACCCGCCCACCCCTTTTCATGGACAGTGTTTCTACCTTTCTTCATTAAGTCCTCTGAAGCATGAAAGTTTCCCAAGCTTTTCTCTCTGTGCAGTATAATTACACAATTTTTTGTGACTATTCTCTCACAAGAATATTTTGATATGACATCTAAGTAAAGCAGAATTTTCATCATCTCCTTAACAGCTTATAAGCAAATAGGGCATCATTAATATTTTCATGAGTCTCACCTGATTGAAACTCCCAAGGGGAAGGGGAGTCTTGGAAAATATTAGGGGGATGAGGCATCATTTACAAGACAGGACACATATGTTTGTAAACTTCTCAGAGATTTCTCTGTTCATACAAATTCTCTGTTAACCCAGAATTGCATCCATAGTAAACCTCTCTCACATGGTCATGATTTTATTTTCTACAGAGCATTTTCCTCGATCTGAAATTGCCTTATGTACCTCTTTCCTTTTTATGTATTTATTTCCCCTATCAGAGTCCCAGTCCCACTCTTAACTAGAGAGTCAATTGTACAAGAACAGGCACCTGAGATGGTATTATTGGTCACGTATCTCCATCTGGCATAAAATTAGCAGGAAAAAAATTACACACACACACACACACACACACGCACACACGCATACACGCACACATTTAAAAATGAACGAGGGAAGGTAGTCTCCCTCCTACTGGCTTATCCCATAAAGAACTGCCAATTGTTCTAAGCACAGTGCTCATTCTTAGAATTCTGACTCTCCTTTCAACTAATAAATAGATGTGTTGAGAACCATTGAGACTCCAGACCAAGATGGTGACTTATGAGACTCCTGAATTTCTCTCCTCCCACCAACATATCAAATATGCACCTACACATGAAGTTATTTCCTTTGAGGGAAATCCAGAAGTAAGTTGAATGAGTCTTACATATCATGAGAGAGATAATGCCCAAACAGAAATAAGTAGATTAGGCTGAGACACATTCTCACCGTAAGCCCCACAACTGGCACAGCACCATAGAGCCAGGAGGGAAAACCCAAGTCCCAGAATCTTGCTGAGGAACAAAGGAGATGGACCAAATATCTAGCACCCCAATTGGTAAGGCTGCCACCCGGTGGATGAGATCCCAGCTTATCTGGTTCTAACAGCCAATGAGACTCGCATTCATTAGTCTCTAAGGACTATAACAAAAGGAAAAACAGCTGTAAACAGGCCACATTCACTATGGCTATTCCCCCAAGGCTTTGTGCCAAGGAAGCAGGAAAAAAAGAGATTTCCCACTCTTTTCCTGAAAGAAGGTTGACTACATGCTTTACCAACTACTGCCTCAGGATCTAACATCCAATTAGCATGCATCTCAGCACTAACACTCATCGTCTCTGGAACCCCAAAGAGGAACCTTCCAGCATTTCCCTGAAAGGACTTTTCCACACACATGATGGCCCAACTTTTAGAGCTGCCACCTAAGGGGGCTCCTCTGATCACTTAGCTCTGATCAACAGCAGCACTTGCAAACATGAGTCTCACAGGACTATGGCAAACAGAGAAGTAGTTTTTAAATGGGTGCAATAAAAATTTCCATTCCTATTTACTCAAGCTCAGTATATAACCGCCACGTAATAAAGAAGATTTATGACAAGGCACAGCTAACATTATACTTCATTGTGGAAAGCTAAAAATGTTTCTTCTAAGATCAGGGATAACACAAGGATACCTACTCTCATCACTTTTACTCAACAGAGTACTTGAAGTCCTTGACAGAGCAAGTGGGCAAGGGAAAAAAAATATCTGAAAAGTATCCAATTCACAAAAGAAGAAGCAAAATTACCTCTGTTTATAGATGGCAGGATTATTTACAATGAAAGCACTAAAGACTCCACCAAGATACTAGTAAAAACTCAGTAAAGTTTCACAGTATAAAATTATTATAAAAATAAATTGTATTTGGATCCACTAACAATGATCTATTGGAAAGAGAAATTAAGAAAGCAATCTCATATATAAAGCAACAAAGATAATAAAATACTGAGAAATAAATTTAGTCAAGGAGGTGAAAGTTCTACTTGCTGAAAGGTATAAAACACTAATAAAAAAAAACAATGAAAAAGACATAAATACATGGAAAGATATTCCATGTAAAGAGATAGGAAGAATTACTATTTTTAAAATATGCCTGTTACCCAAAGTGGTAGATAAATTCAATACAATCAGTATCAAAATTCCAATTACATTTTCACAGAAATAGAAGAAATATTATAAAATTTGTACAGAAGCATAAGAAACAAACAAACAAAAACTTGAATAAACAAAGCACTCTGAAAAAAGAAAAACAAAACTGGAGGCGTAACTATTCCTGCTTTTAAACTACATTACAAATCTATAATAATCAAAACAGTATAGTATTGGCATTAAAAACAGACACACCAACCAATGGAAAATAATTGAGATCCCAGAAATAAGCCCATGCATGTACCTGATTAATTACTTTTGGACAAAGGAGCCAAGACTACACTGTGAAGAACAGATAATTTCTTCAACAAATGGTACTGGGACAACTGATATCTGCTTCCGTAAGAATGAACCTGAGCCTCTATCTCAACCCGAACAGATTAAAGATTTGAATGCAGGACCTGAAATCATAAAACTGTAAGAAAACAGCAGGGGGGCTCCTTGAAATTAATGTTGGCATGGACTTTTTAGCTAAGACATCAAAAGCAAAGATAACACAAGCAAGAATAAATAAGTAGGACTACATCGCTAAAGAGCTTCTGCCTAGCAGAGGAAACCATCAATGAAATAAAAAGCAGTTTGTGGAATGGGAGAAGATATTTGCCAGCCACATAGCTGATAAGGTGTTAATATCCAAAATATACAAGGAACTCATACAACTCAATAGCAAAAATTAACCCGATTAAAAAATGGCAAAAGGACCTGAATTGACATTTTTCCAAAGAAGACAAAAGAATAGCCAAAAAATACATGAATCTGTGCTCAAAACCCTAGTAATCAGGGAAATGCAAATCTAAACCACAATGACAGAGCACCTCATGCCTATTAGGATATTTATTATCAAAAAGACAACAGATAACAGGTGCTGGGGAGAATGTGGAGAAAGGTGAACCCATGCATAATATATTGTTGGTGGGAAAGCAAACTGGCACAACTTCTATGGAAAACAGTATGGAGATTCTCCAAAAAATTCAAAACAGAGGCATAGTATGATTCAACAATCCTACCTCTGGTTGTATATCCAAAAGAAACACAATCACTACCTCAAAAAGGTATCTGCACTCCCACGTTTACTACAGCAATCGCTCTTATTCACAATAGCCAAGGTATAAAGGGTATAAGGGTATAAAAACAACCTAAGCATCAACAGATGAATGGATAAAGAAGATGTGATACATACACACTATTGAATATTATTCAGCCTTTTAAAAGAGGGAACATCCGCCATTTACAACAACATAGCTGAAACTAGAGAACCTTAAGCTAAGTGAAATAAGCCAGACAGGTAAAGAAAATACTGCATGTTGTCACTTATATATATGAGAACCAACCAGCCAACAAACCAAACAAACAAAAAACCCCGAAAACAAAAAACAAAGGAAAAATGAACTCATAGAAACAGAGTAGAATGGTTTCCAGGAGCTGGGGAGTGGGGAAAAGGGGCACAGGTTGGAAAAACAGACTTTCTATTCTAAGATAAATAAAGTTTTTTAAGGGTCTAATGGATAACATGGGGACCTGAACTGATAATACTATTTTGTATAATTGAAAAATAAAAACAAAAACAAACAAAAAACACACATGCAAACAAAAAAAAGTTAAATATATGGCGTGATGCATTAATTCACTCGATAGTAGAAATCCTTTCGTAATGTATTCATATACCAAATCATTATATTGTACACTCTGAATGTAAATTTCATGGACTGCGACAGCCTCAAAATGCTTGAGCTACTTACAATTGAATGTGAAATTAAGGTCTAAGGAAAAAGGGAGAACTTTCTCAAGACGAGAACACCAATACTGAATATGTCAAGAGACCAGATAGCTGCTGATCTGCAAGCAGTCATCAGTGAAGTTTGTAGGCAGACTGATGAGTTTGGGATCTCAGGTGATAGTGCTTCCCTGTGGAGCTCAGGGAGTCCAGTCTTGCTGCTAAAGATTGAGACATTATTTTCTAAAGAAGGAGAAAGCAAAGAAAGTAACAAAGTAACTGTCTAAAGGGTTGCGTTATAAAGTTATTTTTGGTGGGTTAAAAAGCAACAGTGAAAATATAAAATTAACAATTTTATTTATCAATTATACCTCAGTAAAGCTGAATAGAGATGATTGATAGATAAAAAGAAGATAGAAAAATCTGTCCACAAAATTACCACATTTAAGCTGTTTTCCACATTAAAATGTATAGTTTGTATTTCTGTATAGTGCTTTATTTTGGTTAATTATATATTAGACACATGGGTTTGGGATAAGGACAGACAGAGGATATTTGAGCTATGATGAATGTCTTTTTCACCATTTCAGACTTCAAAATAAATTGTAAGTTACATTTCTAACAGTTTTTTTTCCTGTACTTTAACTTAAAAAAATAGGGGCGCCTGGGTGGCTCAGTGGGTTAAGCCGCTGCCTTCGGCTCGGGTCATGATCTCAGAGTCCTGGGATCGAGCCCCGCATTGGGCTCTCTGCTCGGCAGGGAGCCTGCTTCCTCCTCTCTCTCTGCCTGCCTCTCTGCCTGCTTGTGATCTCTCTGTCAAATAAATTAAAAAAATCTTTAAAAAAAAATAGACTAATCATTTAGTTTACTAAAACATTTTTAAAAAATGGCTTTGGTGATCATTTCTGATACAGACACTAACTTTGTTCTAAAAGATGTTTTGAAAATTCTCATTTCCCCCAAGTATAAATAAATCAAAACTGAAAAAAAAATTGACTGTATTTTATAGTCGGGGATATCTTTACAATGGAGGATGGGTAACAGATATTTGGTAATATTTTATAAACACATAGCAACTTATATTTTGTCAAGAAGGTTTGATGTGATCATTTCAAAATACATTGCTTTTGTATGGAATAATATTCTACCACAATCTTAAAACACAAGAAACAACCATGAACATAGATTGTGCTGACCTTAGTTTCCCTCATCAAAAAGATTTTTTTAGGGGTGCCTGGGTGGCTCAATTGTTAAGTGTCTGCCTTGGGTTCAGGTCGTGATCTCAGGGTCCTGGGATCTAGCCCCGCATTGGGACCCCTTGCTTAGGGGGGAGTCTGCTTCTTCTTCTCCCACTCCCCCAGCTTGTGTTCCCTCTCTCGCAGTGTCTCTCTCTGTCAAATAAATGAAAATAAAGTCTTTTTTAAAAAAGAAGATTTTTAAAAAAATAAATATATAATTATATCTCAGTCAAGGCTTTTCCCTTTCAGTATATTATTACTGGTGGTGCTGGTGCCAGTGTTTCTCCTGCTGCCCATGATAGTTTATTTTTGCTACAAGTTTCTATGTACCCAGTAGAAGACATGGGTCACTGCATTAAAACTTAATTACATTGAGACATAGGCATCTGTACCCCCTCTTATAAATGCTAATCTATCCAAAATAACACAATAAAAGGGAGAAAGAGAATTAGAACCCCAGCCATACGGGGATCATCAGGAGTAGAAAAACATGATCGTAGAGGCCCATGAGGAAAGAGAAACCATGGGATTGGAAAATTAAGAATGATTCCACCTAACTTGGGAACAAAACAAGTGATACCTGGGGGAACCTGGGGGGCTTAGCCAGTTAAGCACCTGACTCTTGATTTCAGCTCCGGTCATGATCTCAGGGTCCTGGGATCAAGCCTAGAGTCAGGCTCTGTGCTTAGCCCGGAGTCAGCTTCAGGCTTGTCCTTCTCCCTCTCCCCCTGCTCCTCCCCCTGCTCACGTGCTCTCTCTCAAATAAATAAACAAAATCTTCAAAAAACAAAAATCATAATTGACACTTAGGCTACCGTGTTAAATTAATTCATTCATGGGCCATTTCAAATTCTGTAAATGAGCTGGGGTCTCATATCCTGGGGCTCACTAACTGTGAGCATCCAAATAGGTCTGGCTAGATTTAATTTCACCCATTCATTTGGGCACTTATACGTATCCTCTTTCAAATATTTGAGGTCCTAGCAAATGCCAGGCACTTGGGCACACTCTGCTCTGCCCTGGAGGAAAAGATCTCACCTCAGCAGGGGCAAGAGTGAAGTGAACAGATCCAGACAAACACAGAGCTCAGACCCATGTCTCCAGACAGTACTGGAACATTTCTCCTGTGCATTAAAGGTCAGTTCAACAAAATCTAAATCTTGGAAAACATTTGTCTGTATGGTATATAAGCTCTTGAAAAACTCAGTTCTCTCTCATCCATACATTGTGACAACCAAGTGAATCATTTAGTCACAGGTTCACGAGATGCCTTCCTGATAACTTAGAATGATATTTCAAACATAAATTAGTCTCTCTCAATGCCCTGTCTCAACTAAGGAAGATTTACAGCATTAATTAAAAAGAAGAAAATCTATAGAAAATGCTTTTGTTTCTTTGTATTGATTTACCAGCTATTAAAATACTTTTTAACTTACTAAGAAATAAAAAACAATCCTAAAATCAAAAGGATTGATTTTTTAAAAATTATAATAAAAATGTTTTTTTTTTCATTGTTTTGTTTCCTAATGTCCTTAAAGCTCTTCAGGCCAACCAAAGTTTACATAATGTGTTTCCTCAATTCAAATCTGAACCTGTGAAACTCAGTTCACTATAAATCAGAGCTTCAACTTCTTTCTCCTAAGGAGAAAAAGGAAAAACAATGGGGGAAAATGTGCAGTGTCAAAGGATATTTTTACCATAGCACTTCTCCTGAGGAAAGGCCAAAAATGTGACAATTAGGTAAGCTTCCACAGGACACAGAACAGCACCCTTAAACGTATGCACAGTCAGGAGAATATATATTACATAAGCACAAGCTAGCCAATACTTTGGTTTCCTCTTTTACCTTCTGAAAATGAAACATGACTGCATTCAAGAAGCAAAGGGGAGAAGTCACTTGCATACGATTTCTCACCTTCCAGCATCTGCTTAGAAAGTCAGCTGTTTTCGTCTGTGTTCATACCTCCTCTCAACTATTTAGACATTTATTACTTTCTTCATAACCTTGAAGTTATTCCAAAAGAAAGAGAATAGCTAAGAAAGAAGCCTAAACAAATTAAATAGAACCTATTCTTTGACATGCAAATGTGTTTTAGTTTTGCCCCACTGCGGTCTTATGTTTCATTATTATTAAAAATGTCAAGCAATATTTTGCCTGCTGGGAGTGTAGGTTTTATTCCTATTTTTCAATCTTACTCAAAACCTCTTACTGCATAATTTATGAGGTACAGCAGCCTTTGGTTGTTGTTTTTGAAAATTACAAACTATGAACCCCATGGTGGCATTTTGCTAAACAGTTTTATACATATTGGCTTTTGAGCATTTAGAGAATAAAAGTATAAGATGAGAAACCCTTTCTGGGTGATTATTCCCTTGTGTGCAACATTCAGGAATGAAAATAATCTGTTCTCATTATTGTGGCAAATGAGTCCTCTATTCTCAGTTCATGAACTTTTTTTTAATCTTAGGTAGCATAATCCTCAAACTACTTTATCCATCGGACTCTCTCTCTTTCCTCACTAACACCCCCTCACCTTACTTTGTTGAGAAACTATTGATCCGGGGTTACATGGTGAGAACCTACTTGCTGAACACTTGAGTAGTATATTAAAGCAACCCTGGCTTACCCTAGGGGTTCTGTGAGCTTAATGAACTTGCCGTGTGTGTTTGCAGTGTGCTAACGCTTCTGAAAAAATAATTTCCTTTGTAATAGGCCATATTTGAAGGGCATTCACGGGAGAAATGAAACAACATATTTGGGAAAACCAAGATAGTTGAGGACATGTGTTTACAAATAGATTTTTTAATAGTTGTGCTTTGTTCAATAACTTTTTAGAAGAGTAGATTACTACAGTCAAATTTTTCCTGTCAGGATGGACAGAGTAGCTGTAAAGCTCTAAGGAAATAATAGATGTTTAGAGCAGGGCCTGGCCCATGGTGAGTGCTCAGCAAATGCTTGGTATTATTATTAAGTTCCCCTTTATATGAGAGTCATTGTAAACCCAGCAAGAGGAGTTGGGATATAACTTCTTTAAGAGGAACCTTAATTGCATCAGAAAACTTAAAGGAGAAATGATATTCAGATTCTAGGACCATAGCCATAATGAGTAACCAATATGGAAGATCCACTAAAATGACTATAATCAAAAAGACAAAAAAAAAGTATTAGTGACTATGTGAAGAGGTTGAAATCCATACACACTGCTAGTAGGACTGTAGAATGGTGTGGCACCTTTAGAGAACAGGCTGATGGTTCCACAAAGTGTTAAACACAGAGTTACCATATGACCCATCAATTCCACTTCTAGGTAAATGCTCAAGAGAAATGAAAACATAGTATCTACACAGAAACTTCTATATGAATCTGTATGATAGCATTAATTATAATAGCCAAACAGTGTAAACAGTTCATTAACTGGTGAACTGATGTTCTTGAACTGGCAAGAAGATAAGAAAACATGCTATATACACATGATGGAATATTATTTTGCCATATAAAAAGAACAAAATACTGATATATACTACCGTGTTTATGGTAAGTGGGGGAAAAAAGTCAGATGCAGAAGAAAAGAAGGGAGGGAGGGAAGGGAGGGGCAGATGATGGATAATTAATGACATAGTTGACCTTTAAACAAACATAAGGATTAGGGGCACCAATTCCCCACTGCAGTCAAAAATCCATGTATAATCCTGATTCCCCCAAAACTTAATTACTAATAGCTTGCTGTTGACCAGAAACCTTACCGATACTATAAAGTCAATTAATACATATTCTGTAGGTTATATGCATTATGTACTGTACTCTGATAATAAAGTAAGCTAAAGAAAATAAAATGTTATTAAGAAAATTATAAGCTAGGGAAAACACATTTATAGTATTGTACTGTATTTATCAAAACAACCTGTGTATAAGTGGACCTGCACAGTTCAAACTGTTGTTGTCCCAGGCTCAACCGTAATTGGTATATATATTGCCTTGCTCAGGGAAAAAAAAAATTGTATATATATATATATATATATATATACATATATATATATATACAATATATATATATATACAATATATATATATATTTGCAGAGAGTAGTACATGGGGCTAGAGGAATAGATGTTATGTGGAATTTTAAGTAGGGATGAAAAAAACTAAAAAAATGTTTCCTAATAGCCCTCAGATGGCCCCAGAATTAATAACTAGGCCTTTTCAGTTATGTCTTCCCTACTTCTTCTAGTTCTAAGCACATGCTCTGTTTCTGATTTTACTCCTGCTCAGCCTTAGAGTAACACTGGCTGGTGCCATGATCCTGACAATCCAGGACGTGCATCTCCTTTACAGAAGTGTAGCAAGGATCTTATTTTGAAGAAGAAAATATGTCTGGACTTCTAGGCTGAAGGCCTCAGCAAAACTTCAGTTTAGACCTAATGCTCACCTCCCCTCACCTCCACCCTCAAGTGAGCCCTTGGATCATAGACAGAGCATGGTTGGAAGCCTGAGGGATTCCGTTCTCAGGTCCTAGTGGACATATTCCATCAGGGGATGTTCCTTGATAATGGGCTGACTGCTCTCCAGTAGACAAAATGATCCCAAAATAAAGGCAGAGACAGAAGGGAAGGCTGTTAGAGTAATCCAGGCAAGAAATAGAGCAGGTGAGAAGCCCCTCAGTGTGAGTAGGAGGGGAGGCATGGCACATTGGGGAAATAAATAGATGTATCATCAACAAGTGTCAGTGAAGAAAGTGGGAAGTGGGAAGAAACTTTCTGGCTGAAATGGTCAAAAAGATGCTGATGTCACTTACGGGGTGATGAGTGATAAGGAGGGGCTTCTTCAGGGAACCCTGTGGAGGCTCACAGAGTCAGAGGAGCCTGCAGGACTTTGAGCTGAGAATGGGCAGCAGCAGCTGGAGATAGCCTTTAACACTAGTCAATTTCTTTGAAATAGCAAAAATACAGCATTCGAAATAAGAATGTCAGAGGAATTCATGACCTACTACATGAAACGAGGACCTTACACAGCACCGCCAAATAGGAGAGGATGAGGGGAAATTGAAGGGAGGAGAGAAAGACAAGCTGCCAGTAAAGAAATACCCTTCCACAACCCCCACTCTGTTCAGGAAGACCCATGGAAACAGGTTTTGATTAAGTGCAGTGGTCTTCTGCAGCAAAATGCATCATTGATCCCTACTAGTTAGAAGCTGATTTTCTCTAAACTACTGAATTTAAGTGTAACAATTTTCAGTCTAAGGAGTTTGGGATGACTTTATGAATGCCACATGGGACAGTCTTCGGTGATTTGGGGCCACACTACAGATCATGTTCCACCTCCAAGCTATCCTAAACCACTCTGTGTCAGGCAGAGCCCAGCTTTCTGCTCACCTCCAGAGGGCGGCTGTGAAATTCTTTATAATGAAAACACAGTCCCAGAGTGCCCGGGTGGCTCAGCAGGTTAAGTGTCCAACTCTTGATTTCAGCTCAGGTCGTGAGATTGGAGTCCCGTCCTGGGCTCTGCACTGGGTGCTGGGTGTGGAGCCTGCTTAAGATTCTCTCTCTCTCTCTCTCTCCCTCTCCCTCTGTCCCTCCCTGCTTGTGTGTGTGCTCTTTCTCTCTCCCTCTTTCTAAGAAAGAAAGAGAGAGAGAGAGAGAGAGAGAGAGGAAGGAAGGAAGGAAGGAAGGAAGAAACAGAGTACCTCGAAGGTGAAGATGTCCTGATATTTACATGTCACCTGAGAGATATGCTTACATGGACATCATGCATGCATTCAGAAACAGCCAGGTCTGTATTATAGGAGTATGAAGATGCGAAGCTGCTGAAATTGAACAAGGGCTTTGGGCCAACTAGGAATTCAAATGTCAAGTAAAGTACAACGACAGAGTTTAAACCAGCAGCCGACCACAGACTGAATGCAGTCAAATGAAAATAGTACCAGAGGCACATTTGCATATCTACTAGACTCTGTAGCTACAATTTCTCACTCAGAGAAAAGCCCCTATTAGCACTGGTATCCTTAAACACAAGAGTCCCTGACAAATGAGTCACAAAATTTCTTCCAGCGAGACACCAATGACTAAAGGCTGGAACAGAGGAAAATAATGAGCAAATACAAGGTCAATCATTTATTATCAGTGAGATAGTCTTCTTAATTAAAGTGCTAAATGCCCATTATTAAATTTAAAAGGACTTTGTGTTTCTTTACTTATATATTAATTTCATACATTTCACAGCAGGAACTCCATTAGTTTCTACTTCTATAGTTAATTAAAAAAATAGATAATGAAATTAATTTTCAAAAAAATAGTCTGGGCAGATTTCTAATACATTAATTTACAGAATGTTCTTCCCTCATTCATTTTATTAATTTATTGTATGTTATTTTCATCTAAAGGCATTAACCAATGTTTCACATTTGTTTTATGACTTTTTTTTAAAGTTCTGCCTAATGATAAACTGGGTATTTTTCTCTTAAATTAAGGTTAGTTGAATGTTACTCAAATTACCCAACCCTAAAATAAAAATGCAGTGCATGTCTGTGGAGATCAACCAGTAGCTCTTCTATATCTTTATTAAAATAATGTTCAGGGGCACCTGGGTGACTCTGTTGGTTAAGCCACTGCCTTCAGCTCAGGTCATGACCTGGAGTCCTGGGATTGAGTCCTGAATTGGGTGGGGGGGGGGGGGTCTCTGCTCAGCAGGGAGTCTGCTTCTCCCTCTGACCTTCCCCCTCTCATGTTCTCTCTTTCTCATTCTCTTTCTCTCAAATAAATAAATAAATAAATAAAATCTTTAAAATAAATAAATAAATAAAATCTTTTAAATGATGAAATAAATAAATAAATAAATAAGTAAATAAATGAAACAATGTTCAGGTAACATTTTTAGCTTTCCAAACTATATATATATACTCAGACTAATTTGTTGTTTTTTTCATGGTATCAAATTATAAATAAAGCTTTCAAGACTACTACTGGATGGTTTTCCTTTGACTTTATCAGTGAATTCTGTATCTCCCTAATGTCCCTGCTACCTCAGTTCTCTCTAAAACTGCATTTAAGAATAAGGAGAAGATCAAATCTCTTTAGCTTAATGCTAGTAGAAAGCAGAGGGTAGAGGGTCATTCTAATCCTGGTAAGAAAAGGAGCTCCAATTTTCAAAGCTATTTTGTCTTGTAACAAATAAGAGAGATTGTTTCACATGGCTAATACAATTACCATGTCCTCAAGATGCAAATGTGATATACTGTCAGGAATCACCTTAGCTTTCTTCCTGCTAATCTTTGGTGTTTCTTTTTTTGTTCCTAGTCAAACATAATATCAGGCCCCTTATTTTTGGGTAGTGTAAAAAAAATCATGAGAACCAGCTTCCAATTCCTCAAGAAGGCAGATTAACTCACCTTCCCAAGAACTTTTTCCCAGGATTTTCTCATGGGTACTAAGTATTATTTATAGTCCACAATTATTTTCTCAAATCTGTCTACATCTGCCCATTTTGCAGAAAGAAAGTAAATGGCAAGATATCCATATGCAGTGAAATGACAGAAATAAAACTAGAACAAGGATAAAAGAGTGAAGGGTGCTAGACAAGAAATCAGAAGCTTGACAAAAGCATAAAAGAATATAAGTTGGTAGCTTATCCCCACTTTTGGCTTTGATTTTTAGCTTGATTTTATAGAAAGTGTTAAGAATTATTGAGAAATAATGAAGTCTGAATGTCAGTCTGTCACATATTAACCATGTGTCTTCAGGCAAGTAATTTATGTTCTCTGAGACTCAGATTTTCCATTTATAGAAAGGACATATAAAAAGATTTCTTATAGGCCACCAGGGTGGTTCATTCATTTAAACTTCTGACTTTTGGTTTTGGCTCAGGTCATGATCTCAGGCTCATGAGATTGAGCCCCTCATCTTCACTCATGGTTCTGTGCTCAATGGGGTGTCTGCTCAAGATTTTCTTTCTCCTTCTCCTCTGCCCCTCCCCCTGCACTTTTTCTCTCTAAAATAAATAAATCGTTTTTAAAAAGGTGTCTTATAAGATTATTGTGAAAATAAATGTGAAGTGTAGAAAACATAGCCTGTTATATGCAAAAATCTTCCTGACTCTATTCTCTTTCAAGAATTATGTAGCCTCTTTGACATCAGCCACAGCAACTTCTTTCAAGATATGTCTCCAAAGGCAAAGGAAACAAAAGCGAAAATGAACTTTTGGGACTTTATCAAGATCAAAAGCTTCTGCACAGCAAATGAAACAGTCAACAAAACAAAGAGGCAACCCATGGAATACTTGCAAATGACACTACAGACAAAATGCTGATATCCAAGATCTATAAAGAACTCCTCAAACTCAACACACACAAAACAGATAACCATGTCAAAAAATGGGCAGAAGACATGAACAGACACTTCTCCAAAGAAGACATACAAATGGCTAACAGCACATGAAAAAATGTTCATCATCAATAACCATCAGGGAGATTCAAATCAAAACCACATTGAGATACCACCTTACACCAGCTAGAATGGCCAAAATCAACAAGACAGTAAATAATATGTGTTGGAGAGGATGTGGAGAAAGGGGAACCCTCTTACACTGTTGATGGGAATGGAAGTTGCTGCAGTCCCTTTGGAAAACAGTGTGGAGATTCCTTAAGAAATTAAAAATAGAGATTCCCCATGACCCTGCAATTGCACTACCATGTATTTACCCCCAAAATACAGATGTAATGAAAAGAAGGGCCATCTGTACCCAGTGTTTATAGCAACAATGGCCATAGTCACCAAACTGTGAGAAGAACCAAGATGCCCTTCAATGGACAAATGAATAAAGAAGATATGGTCCATATATACAATGGAGTATTATGTCTCCATCAGAAAGAGTGAATACCCAAATTTTGTATCAATATGAACAGGACTGGAAGAGATTATGCTGAGTGAAATAAGTCAAGCAGAGAGTCAATTATCATATGCTTTCACTTACTTGTGGAACATAAGGAATAACATGGAAGACATTGGGAAATGGAGGGGAGAAGTGAGTTGGGGGAAATTGGAGGGGGAGACAAACCATGGGAGACTGTGGACTCTGAGAAACAAACTGAGGGTTTTGGGGTGGGGCTTGGGGAGGGTGTGGCGGGGAGGAGCCTGGTATTATGGAGGGCACGTATTGCATGGAGCACTGGGTGTGGTGAATAAACAATGAATTTTGGAACACTGAAAAAAATATAAAAATTTTTAAAAAGAGGTATGCATTGGCACATTTTCAAATGTAGCTCTTCACAAGTACCTTTGATGATGGTGGTAGTGGCCATGGTGAAGGCTCTGATCTTTTTTTCTGAAACTTTGGGCAAAAGATTACTTGAAAAATAATTTACCTCCATTTCAGACCTTGTTCACTTGGAAACAATGTGTAGCCCACCTTCTGTTTGCTTCTCAGTAATAGTTGGTTTGTTGTCTGGATAACAGTATCAAGGTTTGTCAGGACCTGTGTGGAAGAAAGTGTCCCTTCTGAATGGACAGTTGTCTTGCTTGAATCAGAGTAATGAATGACATATAGATGGACTATCTGGAGTGGTCTATCACTTTCATTATCTGAACATGACTCAATAATCTTCCCTGGTTTGCTAACACCGCCATTCTCCCCATCTCTCAAAAATAATAATAATTATAATTATAATAATTATATAATAATAATTATAATTATATAATAATAATAATTTAATATTATAGTAAAAATAATGAAAAATTGGAGCTAACATTCTTCTCCTCAGAAGATAAAAACCACAAGACAAAGGCAAACAAATCATTTGCTCCTCTTAGCACACACACTATCACCATTGGTCATTAGGGAAATCTTGAGGAAGGAGGTAATAACATACCCATTAACTGAGGATTGATAAGCTTGATGGGTAGTGCTTTATCATCTTGGCTATGATCACTGGATGATTTGGGTGATTAAAATAAGGATTTGGTGTTTGGGAAATAGAAGGGAAGCAGTAAACAAAAACAGAATTTAGCACGAAGGCTGAGACTCACCCAGGTTATCTGTAATGGTGGTTCATATTGATTATTGTACAAGGAAAACCAGCTGGGAGGGGGAGGGTAGTATTTGAAGTTAGAATCCAGCCCATACTGTATTCATTGACTGGTATGCCCATAGGACAAAATCTGGCCAAAGAGGGTGTCTTTTAATAAATTGGAATAGTGATAATGTAGGAGCTAGTTCAGGATCTGGATCAACGGATTCAGTTCAGTCAATTACACTCACACTTGTGGGTGAAGAAAGATGCATTAAACAGAAAGTGTAATTTGATAAGTAAATGCAAGGAACCTTAACTCAGAACCTCAGATAAAACAGAGCCAGAAGACTATGATTACTCTTTCCTGTGTCTACATTCCTCTGGATATAGCTTAATTTTTCTTTCCTGTCAAAGACTAGCTTTCTCCAGATGTGTAAAACGTTGGGCTGGCAAGTCCTCTTAAGTGTTACAGTCTGTAGCTCCTTTCCAGAGACACTCAGATTTCAAGTTCTTTCCTGATTCTGTATCTCAAGTGCTTAGAGAAAAGACTCATTAGCTATATTTGAATATTTTCATTTTCTAGGGCTTTCAAAACACCAAAACACCACAAATTAGGTGGCTTAAAAAATAAAAAGATAATTGTCTCACAGTTCTTAAAGCTATGGGTTCAAGATCAAGTTGTCATTGGGGTTGGTCCCTTCAAACAGAGTGACGTGGGATCTGTTTGAGGCTTCTCTCTCCTTGTCTTGTAGGTGGCTGTCTTCTCCCTCTTTTTACACCACTCTCTGTGTCCTAATTTGCCCTTTCTACAAATTCATCAGTGGCAATGGATTATGGGTCATCCTAATTAACTCACATAACTGGATTAGCTCTGTGAAGGCCTTATGTCCAGATAAAGTCACGTTCTGAAGCACTGGGAGTTAGGACTTCAACATATGGACTTTGGTGGGATACATTGCAATTCATAACGTATATACAGGAGTACCCATCCCACAACTCCCATGAGCATTGTTAGCTAACACCTCTAGCGCCCTACCCAGGGAAATTGTTCCCAGTTAAACAGAAGCTGCCTTGCCTACAACATTACCCTCTACTACCAAAAGACCAGGTTACAGACAAATAGTGGCTGACTTTAAGGTACAGAAGTCCAACCTTCTTGCCTCAGAATTTGACCGTAGTGTGGTACAATGTAGCTCTAGAATTCTCATGGGTTCTGGCTGTGCTTTAAAAGTCCTGTGCATCAAGTTCATTTTCTTTTCTCAACTGCAAACTCTTTCCATCTTTTATAATAATTATAAATTATATGATAATCATGATCAATAGCATTTTCATTAACATTTACCTGCATCGACCCATTCGATCTGGTAGCACAATGCTGGTACATTCTTGGTGAACGACAGGCTACTGACTTTCGCCGAGATGTAAACGGCCTCTTACCCACTGGATGTTATGCTAAAACGTGGCATGAGGCTGGAAGGTTAAAAGTGAAGTCTTCATAATATGAAGGACAGTGTTTTGTTACCACAGAACAGTATATGTGATGAAACATAGACGAAGAATAAAATTATCCTATCCCTCCTTTGCTCTAACTAGAAAATATCTTATAAGAAATAATTCTTATGGTTTGGGGAGATTTTTGGTTTTGTTTTTAAGAAAACTTCGTCTCCTTTCCACCTTTTATTGCAAGACTGGCCTACTAGTTCAGTAAGTACAATGATGAGCATTTTGAATTTCTGAGAAGAAAAATTTATGAAATACATTTAAAAGCACAGTAACTACAATCTGTATTTAAGAAATGCTACATTCCATGGAGGAAATCTGTTTAAGTAAACTAATATACAACATTTGTCATTACCATATTTATTGATAGTGTAAAAATAATATTCCCAGAGAGACTGAAGAGAGCTTATTCTTTGAAGTGATATAATTTTTTTCCCTACATAGTTGTCTAAATAATTGTTTCTTGGATTTAATCTTGACAACACTTTCTTACATTTGTGTTGGACTTTATAATTGAAAAGCACATTATCAGAGGACTCCTGGTTCTGGCTAAGATGGAGTGGCTATCTCCCTTTAGCCTAACAAAAAAGTCCTGGAGATAATAAATGAGAAAGCATAGGAAGACCCTTTAAGATGGAAAGAAGGTAAATTGCCCAAACACCTGAGACTTACAGAACAACATAGTGATGAGTTTCCTGGGTTTTCTCATTGTCTCCCATATTTCCTGAGTAAGCTATGGTGGAAGCCTCCAGCCCAGAACCACTAATAGACATAGAAACACAAAATAGTAACATAAAAATTCCTCTAAGGAAAGTCTGTCTCCCCTAGCCAAAGGATCAGAAAAGGAGTGGCCTAAAAATATAGTCATACCTAAACTACTCCAGCAAAACACCAACAGGAAGAGCATACATACATATTATGTCTGAAGTGTGAGTGGAGCTGAGTGGGAACTGACCTTCTACCCCTCTTTTAGAGAAACATCCTAGGGAAGCAGACAATAGAGCTCCAATTCCTCTGCCCACTAGTGTCTGTGGGGCTGAATTGGGAATTGATTTTCAGTCCTCTGCTCATTGAAACAAGATGGTACTCCAAATCCCATGCCCAAGTAGGACAGAGTGGAAAGCTGATCTCCTTTATCCTTACAGTGGAAGTAGGGAATACTCTAATTCCCCTCCCAGAGTGGTATTCACCAGAAGTTATAAACTGAACATCTATCCTCAGCCAGGTTTTAAATGGTCCTGGGTCATATGGTATTTCTATTTCTAATTTTTCGGGAAAACTTCATACTGTTTTCCACAGTGACCACACCAATTTACATTCTCACCAATAGCACACAAGGATTCCATTTTCTACAGATCCTCACCAACAACAGCTATTTCTTGTCCTTTTGATTCTAGCCTTTTTGATGAGTGTAAGGTGATATAACTGTGTGGTTTTTATTTGTATCTCTTGATCATCAGTGATACTATTCACATCTTCATGTATCAGTTGTCCAACAGTATGGCTTCTTTGGAAAAATATCTGTCCAGGTCCTCTGCCCATTTTTTCATCATATTATTTGTGATATTTTTGTTGTTTTAATTTCATTTTTGTTTTTTGTGGATTTTTTTTTGTTTTGAGTCATATGTTCTTTATGTATTTTGGATATTAACCCTTTATTGAATATATCATTTACAAATATCTTCTCCTATTCAGTGCGTTGTCTTTTTATGTTATTGATGATTACCTTCACTGTACAAATGCTTTTTATTCTGGTATACTCTTAATAGTTTATTTTTAGTTTTGTTTCCCTTGTCTGAGGAGACACATCTAGAAAAATGTTACTAAGCCTGATGTCAAATAGATGATTGCCTATGTTTTCTTTAAGGAGGCTTATGATTTTAGGTCTCACATTACGCTCTTTATTCCATTTTGAGATTATTTTTGTGTATAGTGTAAGAAAGTGGCCCAGTTTCATTCTTTTGTAACTGTCCAGTTCTCCCAGCACCATTTTCTAAGAGATTGTCTTTTCGCCACTGTATATTCTTGCTACTTTTGTCCATTACATGACCAAATTAATTAACTATTTAAGCATGAGTTTATTTCTGGACTCTCTTTGTGTCAAATTTTGTATCAATGCTATACTGTTTTGATTACAACAGCTTTGTACCATATGTTGAAATCTGAGATTGTAATACATTCAGCTTTGGTCCAGTAATTCCATTATTGGGTTTTTACCAAAGAAATGAAAACTGATTTTAAGATACATGCATCCTATGTTTATAGCAGTATTATTTATAATAGTCAAGATATGGAAGTAACCTTAATGTCCATCTTTAGATAAATGGGTAAAAAAAGATGTATACACACACACACACACACACACACACACACACACAGTGGACTATTACTCAGCCATAAAAAAGAACAAGATCTTTCTCATTTATAACAACATGGATGGGCCTAGAAGCTATTATGCTAAGTGAAATAAGTCAGACAGAGAAGGACAACACTGTAGAATTTCACTTATATGTGGTATCTAAAACAAAACAAAACAAAACAAAACAAAACCAACCAACCAACCAACCAAAACACAGACTCTTAAATAAAGACAAGAAACTGGTGGTTACCAGAGGGGAGGTAGGTGGGGGAAATGGGTGAAATAGATAAAGGGGATTAAGAATTACAAGCTTCTGGTTATAAAATAAATAAGTTAAGGAAATGAAAAGTATAGCATAGGGGGGCGCCTCGGTGGCTCGGTGGGTTAAAGCTTCTGCCTTCGGCTCAGGTCATGATCTCAGGGTCCTGGGATTGAGCCCCACATTGGGCTCTCTGCTCAGCGGGGAGCTTGCTTCCCTCTCTCTCTCTCTCTCTGCCTGCTTCTCTGCCTGCTTGTTATCTCTGTCAAATAAATAAATAAAATCTTTAAAAAAAAAGTATAGCATAGGGAAAAAATCGATAACACTCTAATAATGTCGTACGGTGACTATACTTATCATAGTGAACACTAAATAATGTACAGAATTGTTGAATCGATATGTTGAACACCTGAAACTAATATAACATTGTATGTTAATTATATTTTAATAAAAATAAATTATGCTGGGAAATGGGGTTGGTTGGAACTCTGCTTTCTCCTTTTCTTTTCTTAGTGAAACCCATTGTGAAATGGAGCTTCTACTTCAACTTGCAGCATAAAGTGATGTGAATCAACCAGTGCTTTCTAGCTGTGGCTGAGGTTCAGGATTAGGCTTCTAAAGAGTAAAAAATGGTCAAGCTCAAAAATACTTCATCCTCATTTACAGATAAATAAACTAAAACTCAGGGAGTTTAATTAACCTGCCTAAGGCCATACAGCTGGTATTCAAAGAGATGTATATGGTTTAGATTTTTCCTGGGAAGACACAAATGCATTTTCCTTCCACTCCCCTGCAGTAATCCAAAAAGCTAGGCATTATTCTTACAATACTTTCAATGTCATTATTTATTTTTACTTAAAGGTTGAGCTTTAATCCAGCAGCTAATTTCTCTCTGAGCCTCCCACCTTAGGCAAAACCTCCAGTAGGTCTTAATGCTGTTTTAGGGAGAGAAGACCAGATAGCTCTTAGATGGCTGTAAGGAATCAGACAAAGGAAGAGCAAATGGCAGATGGGTTTCTTCATTTCTCAGCAATGTGAAAATACAGACACATATACAAAATTATTGAGTAGTTTTGAGTGCCACGATTCAGAATTGCCTGTTGGTTGTCCTTTGGTTGGAAAGCTGGTGATAGGAAAAAAACCAAGAAGTGAATAGGACCCACACATCACCATTGTCTATGGATTCACTGACCAGACCACCAAAGGAGATGTCAGCTTTCCTTCATACAGATGAAACCAACCGAGAGATATTAACCTTCACATATAAAGAACCCATTCATCCCAAACTGCTATATGGGAAATATTTGTAACTAGATCAGCTACTGACATAACAGAATCAAGAGTCAAGTTGCTGAAGCATTGAGAGATTCTATGACAGAGCTTGAAATGGCTTGCCTAGTGTGTGTGTGTGTGTGTGTGTGTGTGTGTGTGTATGCATTCATTGCTTCCATTAGTTCATTTGCTGGAAAGACAGTATTTTAAAGGTCAGAATTATAAAAGTGATCCCGGTGTGGAACACAAATTTATTTTCTTCACAATTAATCTCTGATTCCATCCCACCCAAACCTCCTCAAGTCATAGAGAGAGTGAGGACAGAAAGGGTAAGTGACACAAAGAACACCATCCCAACTATTAGGAAAACAACAACTACAACAACAACATCACTGACAACAAAAGCAACCACCATTATTTGATAATGCCCTTCTATATAGGAAACAACATTGTGAGGCTTTTTTTCTAATGCTTGAGACACCTCTTTAAGGTAGGAATTATCCATGAAATAGATTTGGTCATTATAATATTGTTTGTCAGAACTGAATTTATGTATGTTAGTTGCGACAGATTATGCTTTTATGGAGCACAAGACCCTTAAATTCTGGCTTCAGAGCTATCTGAAGTACAAGTTCATGAGGTTTTTCAAAAAGGGACCATTCTGGCAAACGCAGTGCAACAGACCTGTGTATCATCCCCTAACCTTCTCACAGACCCTGGGTTCTCAGTCTTAATTGAACAAAGCTTAAAAACAAAACAAAACAAAACAAAACAACCAAATTTATTATCAGTCAGCATAGGCATCTAAAAGGTCACATACCCAATGTTTCATAGAAATCAAATTTTGAGAGTAGGATAAAGCAAGAGAGTAAAGTTGAAGCAGCGGATTGCACAGAGAAAGGAACATGAGAGCAGAAACAGAAACAAGAGATTAAAGGATATCAGAGACTCAGAGAGACACAGATGGATGGATAAATAAATAAATAAATAAACAAAGAAACAAACACACACTTGAGGAGAGATCAGACATTGGAACAAATAGAAAGCCATTTTTACTTCTTATATATCCCCAGATTCTAGATCCATATCCATGAAATGTCCAAAGTTACTGTATCCTTAAAATAGTTCCCACCCCAGGCCCTACCCAGCTGAGGCAAATTAGTTTAAGCAAGTTTCTTTTCTTTACATGCCAAAGACAAGTGCATATTCTCAGGTGCACAGTGCCTCTCACCCAAGGTCATATCCTTCCTGGGGCAGTTTATTTAATTGTCACCAAACTCTGGAGAAGATTACAGCATTTTCCTTATTGTCAGGGTACCCATAAAATAAACCTTGCAAACCATCAACAAGCGAATGGGAACATGAGCTAAGAATGTCCCTGACAAATCAGAGAGTGTGATAACAAGATCCATTACAGCTGTGGAAGGCCCAGATGTCCTGAGGCCCATGACACCTTAGTGATCTGACCAAGATAAGAGGTCAGGAGGTGTAGACCACATATTTCCTCTTTGCTTCTGTAGCTTCCTGACTCAACCTTTTTATCGTTTCATCTCTATTTAGCATTATTGTTTATAACATGACAGCCAAAAAGACAAATCTGATCCATGTTGCCATACAAATGATGACCGGAAGCTAGAAACAAAATGTGAGGAATGTAATTTGGGTCCTTAAAGAAAGAAAATAAACAACTTATGCAAGTTTAAGGATTTTTTTTTTTCTGACTTTAGGCCATTAATCATGGACAGGTCTGTCTCTGTAGCTATTAATCCTGACACTGCAGTTCTGGAACAAAGAGAAATAGCAAGCAAACTGACTTATGCATCCTCCCCATCAGCTCTGGTGCCGGGCAACTGATGTAGATACAGAAGGTGAGTTGTGTTGTGTTGTTGAGTTGTGTTTGTCCTTGTGATTCCGAAAGGAGTGGACTGGAATTGTCAGGAGATGAAGTCCCTGCCACTCTAAGGAGATTCCGAGCTACATCTTGTGATGTTCAAGGATATTCTCTGGTCATCTCAGGTGTGGGAAGGTAGGACAGTAGTTCTTTACATCTTTAAGATCAATACAGCCAACTGTCCTTTCCACTCTGACGCACTTAGAGTGGGATTTGAGTCAGGGAAAAAGATATTGTCAGTTGGGTCTAAATTCACAACTGTATCATCATCTATCCATCACTGTCAACCAGTTTTGTAGCTGTAAGCATGGACTCTGGAGTCAGACAAATTTAAATGCTGATTTTGTCTCTTACTAGCTGTATGACCATGGATAAATTACTTAAACTCTCTGGTCCTTACCATAAATGAGGATATTGACTACTTATCTCATGGATCTATTGAGAGAAATGCAAGAATTAAATACATGTAAAGTGTGTACAAGACTTTGGACAAATTCACTTTTGATAAATACTTGCTATTATAAAAAAATAATAAAGCTTAGGACAAACTTATGAAGGCATTCTCCAGGACCAAATGAGAAGCGATCTCAAAATGTTTTTTGAACTTCTGTGAAGAAGAGGAGGAAGAGTGTAAGTCAGCCCAGTAGAAGGACTCACAACTATACTACAGAATTCCAGATGAGTAAAGGCTGTTTGTCCATGTACACACACATACACACACACACACACACACACACACACACACACACATACACACACATACCCCTAGATCCATCTGTCTAAGATGATGTTGTCCTGGAGATCTTTTTATCTTCACAGATGTATCTGATTCAAATTTGTTAGTTGGTAGCAAACTTGTTAGTTGTCTAGATGTATTATAATCTATTATCCACCTCACTTTGGTGGAGTTGCTGGAAAAAGGTCAATGATTATTATTTAGATAACAAGAATATAAAGGAAACAAGAAAAGGCTAGAGATGTAACTAAAGACCTAATCATTCATGAAATTGTTGATCAAGATAAGGAACCATACTTTTATGGAAAGTACACTATGGCAATATCTAAGGAAGAAAGTCCATTAATGGCTTTGTTTTGATAATACAGTCAACCCTGCAATAAACATCTTTCTCTACATCTTTGCACACATGTGCAAATATGTCTTCAAGAAAAATTGCTAGAGGTGGTATTAAAAAGTCAAGCAATTTTGCCCCTTTAAGGTTCAGAAAGGTTGACAAATTGCTTTATGAAAATGTTATGCTGAGACTTTTAACTGAAGTGTATAAGAGCTCACATCCAAGCTTAGCTAACTCATTATTATCAATGATTTTGGGTGCCTGGCTGGCTCAGTGGGTTAAGTTTCTGCCTTTGGCTCAGGTCATGATCTCAGAGTCCTGGGATCAAGCCCCGCATCGGGCTCTCTGCTCAGCAGGGAGCCTGCTTCCCCCTCCCTCTCTGCCTGCCTCTGCCTACTTGTGATCTCTCTGTTAAATAAGAAGTAAAAAATCTTTATCAATGATTTTAAGAATTGTCAATCTTTAGGGTGAAAAACAATGAAATGGAATTGTTTCTTTTAAAGTTAGGTTCTATACTCAGCAAGTAATATAAAAATTGCATGTTGTCAGAATTATATGGAAAGTCCCTTGAGTCATCTAAAATGTATAATATATGCAGTTGGAAATATACAGTCTTGCACAGTAATATATATGTACCCTGAAGTGAAAGAACCACTGAATTTGATAAAGGAAGGAACAAAAAGAAAGTCCCCAGACTTATGTCGGGGAAGTAAAACCATTCTGCATTTAAGAAAACTGTCAAAATCCTGGCATTTTTCCTCGAGCAGTGGAAGAGCCTGCCATAATCTAGTTGTTATGTCCAGGTAAAAAGTGACTCCCAGGTGAAAAATAACCTACTTCCACATGGGTTGCCACAGCACATTAAAAACACATTTATGAATAAAAAGTCCCTATTAGCTATACCCATATTAGCGCCTGTGCCTTATAAAATTAATTATGCATCAAGTTAAATTCCCCCTGCTGCTCTCAGTGATGCAGAGTGTCTTTTTCACTCTTGACCAGCACTGGGATTATCATGAGCTTCAACTGTAATAACTCCAGCCAAGAAAAAAACCATAAAACAATCCCCTCCCTGAAAGGGACACAGGCCTGTGGGAGGGTCATTGGTTGACCTGCAGTGTAATGTGCTGCTGCAAAAATTCATTAAACAGAGTCCTGAAGAGATGGCCCTTAGCAGAGCTGCATTTCAGAGAGACAGCGTAAGGCTGGAAATGTGGTCATTCATTCATGTTGCCATATGAACTTTGCCTCCTGCCTGCTCCCAGCAATCAGTCCAAACTTCCTCTTTTACCAATGAATTAATCCAAGGCAAAGATGCAGTAATACGGTCAGAACAACCTAAAACAAGAAAGTATATATGTGTACACACACACACACATATCTCCATTACCAATCTTCCTTTTATATTTCCTATTGCACATGCTTGTTAACATATTCATTTTATTTTAATTTTTTTCTTAAATCTAAGGGGAAGGGAATCCTCACAAGGAAATTACTCCTCTCTTACTTGAACACATTAATGTGTTATTTGATGTGCTATTTCTTTACTTTCTTGATTGCTCCTTAAAATGTCCATGGAAAATGTATGGACCTTGTTCAGGTCAAAAATATAAAAAACAGCAGAAGACGTCAAGTCAATGATAAAGAACTTGATATTCACACCACTGATATGGACCAGTTTAACACCGAATAAGTTGAGTGGGCTGGAATTAAGAATGAGAATCTACTGTTGACAAGATACTGTGTAGAGGTCAAGCATACATTCTTGCAGAAATTCTGCAATGTCAAGTTTGGCACCCTTATGACTCTTCTATAGCTGAAGCAACTGAATTCCAGGCAATTTAAGAAAATCATTCAAGATTACCTAGCAAATACATGATAACCTAGATTTAAACCCAACTCTACCCACTACTAAAAAGCACTCTCTCAACTCCCACACATCACCCCCAAGGCACAATTTAGGGATCATCTCTTCTGTAATGCTTTTATTTTTTTATTTTTTATTTTTTTGCATCAGAAGTAGATGTATTCTAGTGCTTCATAAATAGTGTTTGCTTTCCATCACAATAGAAACAATATAAGGCTGGGAGACATGCCTACCTCTCTATAACATTTCGGTTCTTAAAATCTTTTTGCATAAACTACATAATAGGTCATTAGAAAAATAGAACAGAATTTTATATGGTATTTTTGCAGATGGGAGAACAGAGGCCAAATGAGCTCCTGAGGTTCCTAAGGTAAGTTAATGGAGGGTTCAGTCTGCAAACCAGATCTCCTACCTCCAAGTCCCCATCTCTCCATCACATCATGCTGCTCAGAGATGTGACCAGAGGAACCCCTATTGATTCTGACATTTCTGACAGTAGGTACTTTTTTTTTTTTCTTCAAAGAAGCTAAATCATCTCCTCCACTTAAGCTAGGATGGTGGAAGGTGAAATGTTTATTTCAGCACCAGGCTTAGGAGCTGCTGAAACATGGTGGCTTTAGCCTTGTCTCCATTCTGCCCTCAATCCCTCCTACCCAGAGACTCACAGTAAAAATATTTCACTGGAAAATCTCCCCTTAGAGAAGGGGTCAGCCCTGGAGGAGTTATAATGTGTCTCATGCTGGGAGCTGGCTCAGTATGCCTGGCTATTCCAGCTGCTCTGTAAGGACCAGTGGCAAAGGGAAAGGTTCCCACTGTGCCCCACTTGAGCACTGATCTGTTTACTGTATACAAGCTTAACTTCCAAATGGTCTCTGGGTCTTTCCAGTCCTAGGGACAGATATTTATCCCTCAAACAAGTCAGTGAGCTAACATTTCTAAGAGCTTTACAAAGTTCTGCCACATAAATAATCTAATTAAATTCTGAACTGAATCCAATATGTATTTATCTGCATTTTTGTCATATAGGGAAACTGCTTGGTGATGTAATTACTGAACTGACTTAATGTCATTTGGTGTCCAAAATCCCATGCCCTCTTCTCCACACCAATCTTTCCATTTACTTAATTTGTTCAGACTACTTAATTAAACCTTCATGGTCGGGTATCTCCCTTAAAAGCTTCTGGAGAACTTGCCTTTCAGTGTCTCAGGTATCTAGGTAGTGAGCAGCTCTTGAAGGCTACATGAGAGCCCTTCCATGAGGGACATTCATCACAGGGAAGCACAGACTAGATCACTCAGACCCACGCCCACCCGCTCCTGACTACTGTGTAGATAGGAGGGGCTAGGCTTTGAACGGATGCTCAGTGAACACCTTGTGAGCTCTTGACTTGAATTTTCAATCTCATTTCTTCTTTTGTTATGATAGGCTATAGCTTCTTGATCACCAAGGTCACAATTCCCCTCCAAATGCTAGTTCATTCCAGAAACTCCCCATTCTTAAGAAGTTTCTGAATTTGTGGTTGCAGAGAGAGAAACCTACGTGTGGGAAGCAGGATGGAAGAGAAGTAACAGAGCAGTAGATTTGGTCTTGCTGCTTTGCCCTTGAATTAGAGCTGACGCCCCCATGGAACTTAACAGTCTATTTGTATGAATCCTGGGACGTCGTGCCATACTACCTCTTCCAAGCAATTGTTCTGTCCTGTTTTTGCCTTGACCCTCAATAATTTGATCATTTCTACTAATCTATAATTTCTAACCCCATTTCCTGGATCCTTATAATTTTTCTAGTCCTTTGTTTTGTTAAAAAGGCAAACTTCTTCCTCAGGCTTAGTTAATGCGTTGCCCATGTCAATTCTGCCACCATGACCATCACCTTTTGTCTGTGTGTTTTCACTCTTAATATTCTGTTCCAATACTCTTGTTATTCCATTCCAACAACTATACAAAATCTCCCTTTGGGAAAACCTGATTGCAAAACACCTTAACACCCAGCACCCAGACAAGGGAGCAACAAACCACATGAATTATGGGAAGTCACTACCCCTCAGTGGAGCGTACTGTCATCTATAAATGGGGACCTGACTACATTATCTAAGGAAGGATCAAGGAAAGGAAGGGAGGGAGGGAGATAGGTTAGTCTGGACATGCAAGATGATCAGAAACTGAGAGCTGAAATGAAATTGAGGGAAAATAAAATCTATTGTTTTTAATTTTACCAAAGGAGAAAGTATTATGTCAGTAAAGCTCAGATTATTAGGTCATGGACCCCCTTGAGATTATATGAGAGCTATAAACATTTAACAGAAGAAAGTGCATGTATATATAATATAGACATATGCATACAACTTCACTGAAGCCTACACTAGCCTTAGGTTAAGAATCTTGAAATTGGTAGTCAGCTCAAGACTTGGTACAACTAGTGTTTGGGCTACACATTTGGTACTTAATATAGAAAGCATATTTATGTATTACATAATCATCTTGAATTTTTCCTGACTGCTCCATGTGTATTAAATTAGCATATTTAACCATGATGCTTGTTGAATAGGTTCACATTAAATATGTAGGGGAAAAAATATGTAGGGGGGGTAAAAAAAACACCAGAAGGAAATGTGTAATCATCTAGGTAAAATTAAATAAATAAATAAATGAATAGATGTATGGTACAGACCCATTTTACATTAAATTTAATCATTTCCATAAAGTTAGCAAAACTTTTTTTATTAGATACATTTACCCATCAACAAAAAATAATAATTTATCATATGAAATATTCTATTTTTAGTAATATATCCCCATATTGAGGACTGAGAAGATTTGAGTCCCACTTTGTATCCCAAGATATTTGAAGTTGAAAGCTTATCAGGTTAGGTTTTATATTAAATTGATAAAGTGCAAACTAGAGAAAGAAAGAGGTGCCTCTCTGCTTGGGTGATAAATGATAGTGCATCTAAAATGTTATTACAATTTCACTGAATCATGAAACTTAGCAAATATAATTAATCATAAAACCATACCAAATCTGCTGAAGACAGATAAAAAAAAAAACTCAGCAATATTCTAAAACCTAATAAAGGGGTGTTTAAAATGTTGCTTTAACTTTAAGTGCTTTCAGATGACTTTATATTCTTGTTTAAAACCAGTTTTGCTATTTTCCACAATAAGAGTATATAATGCAATTCACCACAGTAGATAGAATTAGGCCCCAAACTATAGGATGTATCTGGAAGACAAATAAATGAGAAAATATCCAAATGTCATAAAATTCCTGATCAAACCCATAAATGTATTCTTATTAACATGTTCAATTAGAAAGGCCAATAGATGCTAAATCCTCAAGCTTTATCAGTGAAGGAGAAGTTGTGCAACTAATTCATGAGGTCATAATTGCAACTATAAAAATTCACAGATGACTTAGTTCTCACTTGAATAAGGGCTCAATGTGGTCTTTTAAAGAGAAAATTTCTCAAGATCATTGATCTGAACATAAGTAAATGGGGAACATTGGGAGAGGTTTGTAAAAGGGTAAAAAACTTAAGACTTTTCAGCTGTAAAGTCTGAGAATATAATGCAAAACATATTGTCTATAGTTGATAACACTGTATTGTAAAACTGAAATTTGCCAAGAAAGTAAAACTTAAATATGTATGTGTGTGTGTGTATATATATATATATATATATATATATATATATACTTAAAATATGTATGTTATATGTAATATAGTTATATAAATATTATATCTAATACATACACACACATAAGATGTGATGGATATGCTAACTATATTGGAGAAATTCTTTCACAATTTGTATATCTTATAATTTTATCTTATTTTTCTTTTAAGCTCCTTGAGAGCAGGGTCCTCAACCACATGGTTTATTATCTCCAGTCCCAAGCACAGTATGGGGCATATACAAGGGTCCAACAATTATCTGCTAATGTCCAGCAGCCATCAAGTATCTTGTGAGGACTCATGTCTCACATGCAGGTATGAACCTACGGTTGGTGTGTAAGATAACAATGAGAGTCACATCTCTGAAATTCTTAGGGAGGTGCCAAATTGGAGACGAACATACCAGGTTCTTTTCCTCCAGGGAGGGAATAGATCATTGTTTCTAAAACAGCACCCAGTTAAGGGGCAAGGTATAGTACAAAATGATAGACTTGCAACTCAGTGGGGTCAAGTGAGGCCCAAAGGGGCCACAGAGTCAAGGGGAAGGCAGCACTATCTCATCACTCACATCTCTTTCAAAGTGCTATGGCCAATTCCCATGTTAGAGTGAGTGCAAGCAAGGGGGCTTCACAGTAGTGCTGACCTGACTAATTACTATACTTGGACTCAGGCCAAGGGGGCCCCAGGCTCACACTATCCTGACAACCTCTTCAAACTGGAGGAAACCCAAGTGACTTCCCAGCCTCTGGGAAGCCCAGCAAAAGTAAGACACCTCCTTGGGAACTTCATTCATTCCCCTAGCCATGGTCTGTAGGAAAGAGGTTATGGGCCCCTTTTGTTGGGGCATAGACTCTGTGCTGGTAAGGTCTTTCTCAGAGTCATCCTTGGGTCTCTGCACAGTCTGGAACTTGAGCGAGACATGGGGAGGTGAAGATGGAAGCCTTCAGAAGAAGGGGTGGCAACTTCTCCATTTTGGGGAAACCATAACAGGCCCAGGAGCCAGTGAGCCAGGGCAATGGGGCTTGTGCTCACCATTTCCAGCCAGGTATGAGAAATGAAGCCTCCAAATTTGAGGACCAAGGCAGTCAAATTAACCATGTGGCTTTTTGGGTTCAGTAACAGGCCAGCTCAGTTTAATTTCAGTTCAGACCTTACAACTTATAACTTCACCACAGACCTGTCAGGCAGCAGAGGGAAGAGGCCAAGGGTGTGTTGCAGTAGATGCTCCTCTTGGGCTGTTTCAGGTGCTGGTGTATCTCCAGGGCACCCATACTCTTGCAAAAATTCAGGTCCCTCTGGACTGCACAGAACTTTGTAAGGCCTGCTTACCCTTACATACTACCCTCTGGACCAGCACAGGGTTATGGTGGTCCGTGCTGCAGAAGAGGCTGCACAGCTCATGCCCCCATGTAGGTAGCCACCTGCTTCTTGAAGTTTGCCTTGGAGATGAGCTGACAGAGGGTCACACTCTGGGGGAAATCACTGCTGAAGTCATCTAGGAACTCTGAGAGGGGCTGCGAATGGCCAGGGTGGCATCCGGGTGGAGTGGCTTTTGGGATGGGACGACCAAGTCTTATGCATGTGGACCCCTAACCTGTCTTAAGCTGGGAGAGCAGCTCCCAAGGTCTGGGATGGGTCACCCTATGCAGCGGGAATCCTATAGGTGGGAATTGCAGGGACGCACCTGCTATCTTCCCTACAGCCACTGGGCCCACACATTCTCCCTCCACATGCTGCCACCACCCCCACTGCTCTCTAAATATCTTACAATTTTATTTGTAACTTATAACTCAATAAAACTGGAAAAGGGAATTTAAGTAGCCTAGAATCCATTTCTAATCTAGAGAATTTAAAGTCAAAAGACTCATGTCAGTTCCAGACTGGGCTGTAAAGGAGAATGCATTCCTAGTCCAAACCATAATACAATTTCACTGGATGTTTTTTTGGAAAATCCTTGATTCAGAACAGGTAGAGTATATGCTCTATTTATGGGAACTCATTTTATTTAAAATGAGAAAAATCTAACCCCAAAAAGCTTAGTAAATAAACCAAACAATAACAAAAGGAAATAAATAGTGTCCTACAAAAGTAGGAAATCAAAGGAAATCTGAAGGTTAGATCTTTAGTCACACCTGAATCCATACATTGAAATAATATCATGGGGGTTTCCTTTTGTTTCTCATTGTTCAAAAAGGTATATTAATACATCAGCCATAGCAGCGTATTTAAGTATGCCCTAGAAATCTAAGATAGTAAATAGATAATCTTTACAACCTGTTCTCATCCTTAAATTCACATTTTAACAGTTTCTAAGCAAACTAATATCCAGCATGAAGGGTATTTCATAGTCATAATAGTTTGAGTTAATTATTTTATGCCAATATTTTAATTATTATTGAGTTTGGCAAACTTTCAGTTTTTGTATTGTGCCTTAAAGACTCAGCTAGAAATTCAGGTTGAAGTCAGCACATGAATATTTAGGAGGTACCAAGAGATTGAGAGCCACATAATCCTAGGTTTAGATGTTTCCTTACCAGACATGTGACCTTATCTGATTCACTTAACTTTTCTGACCCTTAATTTCTTCATCTGAAAAATAAGGATATCAATATTACTACCTACTCCAAAAGGTTGTTTTAGTTAATGAAGGACACCATACGTGAAATGTACATAGCACAGTGCCTAGTACACAGGAAAAAACCTCTCTAATTCCAGTCCTTTCTAAAGGCTGAATTGTAACTCTTATTTCTATTTATTCCAAAACACTTACTGACTGTCTACTATGGACCAGGTGTTATGGTAGACATCAAGAATTTAAAGATAAGTAATACATGTTCTATATTGTTCAAACTCTTAAATTTGTATGAGATGAAAGAAGAAAAAAATATCAGGACCCTAGTAGGTGCATTTCCTCAACTTTTCTTGTTGTACTGAGAATCAACCATCTCTTCCCTAATGATGAAGCTTTATAATAAAAGACCATCCTAGGACACCTGGTTGGTTCAGTCAGTTAAGCATCTAAATTTTCGTTTTGGCTCAGGACATAATCTCAGGGTTGTGTGATTGAGGCCCACATCTGGCTCACACTCAGTGCAGAGTCTGCTTGAGATTTCTATCTCCCCCTCCCTCTGTCTCTCCCCTGCAACTCTAAAATAAAGAGATAAGTCTTAAAAAGAAAAGAAGAGAAGAGAAAAAAAAAGAAAAGAAAAATAAAAGCCCATCTCAACTAACTGACTGCAGCCAGTTATAGAGTTCTTTGCTCCTTCTCCACTTCTATGGTTTCACTTGACTAGCCTATGAAAAGGAAAAGGAAGGAAGGAAGGAATGGAAGAAGGGAGGAAGGGAAGAAGGAAATAAGGAAGGAGAGAGGGGGAAAAGTCCATCTCCCTGAGTATGAGCTCTTTCCCCAGATAGAGCTTGGTCTCATATACAGGTAACTACTTGACAAGCTACCCCACTGGTCAGACAGACTTGCCATAATATATATGAATGTTAACAGTAGGCAGAGCACATTGGCCACAGCAACTTCTTTCAAGACACATCTCTAAAGGCAGGAGAAACAAAAGCAGAAATGAACTTTTGGGACTTCATCAAGATAAAAAGCTTTTGCACAGCAAAGGAAATAGTCAACAAAACTAAGAGGCAATCTACCGAATGGGAGAAAATATTCACAAATGACATTACGGATAAAAGACTGGTAGCCAAGATCTATAAATAACTTCTCAAACTAAACACCCAAAAAACAAATAATCCAATCAAAAAGTGGGCAGCAGACATGGACACTTCTCTAAAGAAGACATACAAATGGCTATCAGACACATGAAAAAATGTCCAACATTACTAGCCATCAGGGAAATACAAATCAAAACAATAGTGAGATACCACCTACACCAGTTAGAATGGCCAAAATTAACAAGACAGGAAACAACAAGTGTTGGTGAAGATGTGGAGAGAAAGTAACCTTCTTACACTGTTGATGGGAATGCAAGTTGGTACAGCCACTCTGGAAAACAATATGTAGGTTCCTCAAGACCTAAGAACAGAGCTATCCTTTGACCCAGTGATCGCACTACTAGGTATTTACCCCAAAGGTAAAGATGTAGTAAAATGAAAGAGCACATGCACCCCAATGTTCATATTAGCAATGTCCACAATAACCAAACTGTAGTAGGAGCTGAGAGGCCCTTCAACAGATGAATGGATAAAGAAGATGTGATACATGTTTACACTGGAATATTACTCAGCCATCAGAAAGGATGAATACCCACAATTTGCATCAACATGGATGGAACTGGAGAGGATTATGCTAAGTGAAATAAGTCAGGCAGAGAAAGACAAGTATCATATGGTTTCACTTATATGTGGGACATAAGGAATAGAATATAAGACTGCAGGGGAAGGGAGGGAAAACTCAATGGAAAGAAATCAGAGAGGGAGACAAACCATGAAAGACTCTATACTCTGGGAAACAACTGAGAGCTACAGAAGGGAGAGAGTGGGGTAATGGGGTAACTGGGAAATGGGTATTAAGGAGGGCATGTGTTGTGATGATCACTGAGTGTTACAGACAACTAATGAATCATTGAACACTACATCAAAAACTTATGATGGACTATATGCTGGCTAACTGAAACATAATTTAAAAAATAGTAGACAGAATGCAAATCAAATCAATTCCTACTCCTAAAAGAGGAACTCAGAATGTGATAAAATGTGAAATGACCCAGACTTCTAAATATAGCGTGGTAACATATGTGCTAGGGCCAATTATTTACTCACTTCCTAAGAGGAAGTCAGCAAAATTCTCTGATAGACCCTGAAAAAGAGGATCTGTATTAAGTGTAGTCAATTTGAATTACATTAGTTTCTCCCAAGCAAAAAGCCCTATAGTTCAGCAGTCGTTTCAAATCCTATGGGGATTTGATATGTCACTGCCACTGAAGCCAAAGTATGTATTCAAACTCCTTGAATATGGACTAATGGAAATTGTATATGAACCCACAGCTCTTGGACTGAAATAATTCCTGAGGGATTGAGATTCTAAATATAAATACAATACCTCTCTGTGGATATAGGTGAAGCATCTCTCAGGCCCTTAACTTGATGGGTTCTGCCAGTCATGGGGGACAGTAAAGAGAAGTGTTGAATAGTAGAGAATTGGAAGTGACTTTCTCAATCCACAATTTATTTATTAGCTTTACTTGGCCATATATATAGAATATGAGAATACCAGATTATAAGTCATGAGAAAACATGAATCATGTATATAATTTCCCCCATTGTATGCTTAGAATCTAGCACAGTCCCTGGCACATATTTTTTACTCAGTAATGAGCAAGATCATGACACTCCATAGATAAGGGTCTTCTGGAGACAATTATTCACTCCAAAACCTGTTTCCTCTTCACACTTTGGGCAGCCAACTCAATCAAAGTGCTAGTCAATACCACCACCTATTTATTTATCTATTTATAGATATTTAGCTCAGTGGCAAAGATAGGCATCTTCAGCAAACTACAGTAACCTGAGGTTGAAATTCAGACTATGTAGGAGTCTCTGAAAGCCAATTAAACTAATCAATGCTATAAAAATATGATAGGAACTCATGGAAGGCTGGGCATTGAGAGGTAAGTAAAAGATTTATCATAAGTTGGTTAACATCAGAAGTTTAAAAAAGAAAAGAGAAAAAAGGAAATTTAGATGAAAACTGCTACTTAAGTTATACAAAAATATGTTTTCATTACTCTAAAAAATAAAATATTACACTAAATTTTAGAGAAATAAGGAACACAAGAAAACTTTATGAATTAAAGTCTAACATAATGACATAAAAGCACATTGGTAAAGCCCAAATAGCTCTTTAAATTATTTTACTTTATCTCTTTCCTCCTTTTAAAATGTGGATAAATAGTGTGCCTATTTCATAGGACTGTTCCAATGATTACATTAGACATTTCTTGTAGAACTCCTGAAATACAGTTTTTCTAAGATGATACGGTTTTTTCCAACTATTAAGGAAGAAGGAGCAAAATTTTTTGATAATTAGTAACTTTAGAAGCAATGAATTACATCAAGTTAAACAGGTGTAATTTCTGTAGGATATGTCAGATCAGCTCTAGTAATATAAGAGGTATTGTAAATTTCCAAGAGAGGTATATAGTATTAGCAAAGAGAAAATATAACAAAGTACCAAAGAAGTTATAACTGAAATAAAAATATACCAGAGGAGTTTACTAGCAGAATGGATGAAATAAAATAAAAAATCAGTGAACTGGGGGCGCCTGGGTGGCTCAGTGGGTTAAGCCACTGCCTTCGGCTCAGGTCATGATCTCAGGGTCCAGGGATCGAGTCCCGCATCGGGCTCTCTGCTCGGCAGGGAGCCTGCTTCCCTCTCTCTCTCTCTCTCTCTGCCTGCCTCTCTGTCTACTTGTGATCTCTCTCTGTCAAATAAATAAATAAAATCTTAAAAAAAAATCAGTGAACTGGAAGACAAAACAATAGAAAACACCCAGAGAACAATGAAGTGAAAAAGAGAGTTAAAATAAGTGAGAATACCTTAGGGGACCTTTGGGACAATATCAAGAGGAATCACATTTGAAATACAGAAGACTCAGAAGAAGAGAGAAAACAAGGGCCAGAATAATTATTTGAAGAAATGATAGCTGAAAACTTCCATAATCTGGGGGAAGGAGATAGACATCCAGGTCCAGAAAGCCCAGAGAAACCACAGAGAAACACACCAGGACACACTACTAAAAACAGTAAAAGTTAAGGAGAAAGACAGAATATTAAAAGCAGCAAAAGAAAAGCAACATATTACATACAAGGGAAACCCCATAAGGGTAATAGCATATTTTTTAGAAGAAATTTTATAGGCCAAAAGGGAGTGACATGACATATGTAAAGTGCTGAAAGGAGAAACTCCTAACCAAGGATTCTCTCCCCAGCAATGTTTTCATTCAGAATTATAGGAGAAATTAAGAGTTTTCCAGATAAGCAAAAGCTAAGGGAGATCATCACCACCAACCCACCCTTTTAAGAAATGTTAAAAGGACTTTTCTGTGCTAAAAAGAAAAGACACAAATTAACAATAAGAAAACATATAAAAGTGAAAATTATATTGGAAAAGATAAATACATAATAAAGGTAATGGATCAACCAATTATAAGGGAGGTATGAAGCATAAAAGACAAAAGTCATAAAATTAAGTAAAACTACAATAATTAGTAAATAATACATAAACTAAAAAAGATGTAAAATGTCTTGTGTCATCAAAGAAATAAAACATGGAAAAAGAAGAAAAAATATAAAGCTTTAGAATGTGTTCAAAATAAACTTTCTATCAACTTAAAAGAGACTGTTATATAATGTTATATGTGAACTTCATAGTAACCACAAGGAAAAACATATAGTAAGTAAAAGAAAAAGAAATCTAAACACAACACTAAAGAAAACAATCAAACCACAGGAAGAGAGAAAAGAAAGGGACAGAAAGGAACTACAAAACAGAGAACAATTAACATAATGGCCATAAGTACATAACTTACCAATAATTACTTTACATGTAAATGGACTAAACTCTTCAATCAAAAGACATGGGGGGGTGACTAAATGGATAAAAAATGAAAACCTTCTATATGTTAAGTACAAGAGATTCACTTCAAATATAAGGATAATCAAAGTGACTATGAAGGAATGGAAAAAGATACACCATGCAAAGGAAAACAAAATAAAGCTGGGGTAGCAATGCTTATACCAGACAAATAGATTTTAAAACAAAAACTGTAACAAAAGACAAAGAAGAACATTACATAGTGATAAAGAGGTTAATCCAACAAATGATGTTTGTAAGCACATGCACACAACAGAGGAACACCTGAATATATAAAGTGGAAATTAACAGAAATAAAGAGAGAAATAGACAGGAATACAATAATAGTTCGAAACTTTAATACCTCACTTACATCAGTGCATAGTTCATTTAGACAGAAAATCAATAAGGAAATATTGGCCTTAAATGACACATCAGACCAGATAGACTTAATAGATACATAGAGAACATTCTATGCACTATTGGTGAGAACATAAGTTGGTGCAGCCACTATGGAAAACAATATGGAGGTTCCTCAAAAAATTAAAATTATAACTACCATCAATCCAGTAATTTCACTTTAGAGTATTTATCTGAAGAAAACCAAACCCCTGTCTGGAACTTTGAAAAGATATATGTCCTCCTATGTTTATTGCAGCATTACTTACAATAATAGCCAAGATATGGGAACAACCTGTGTCCACCAATAGATGAATGTATAAAAAAGATGTGATACATCAGATATATCAGGTACATATCATTCATCAATAAATGAATGGACAAAAAGATGTGAGATGAATATAATGGAATATTACTCAACCATGAAAAATGAAATCTTTCCATTTGCAACAACATGGATGAACCTAGAGAGCATAATGCTAAGTGAAATAAGTCAGAGACAAATACCATATGATTTCACTTATACATAGTATCTAAAGGAAGAAAAACAAATAAAACAAAATAGAAACAAACTCACTGATATAGAGAGTACACTGGTACTTGCCAGAGGGGAGGGAGATGAGTGAATAGGTGAAATAGATGAAGGGGATTAAGAAGTACAAACTTCTAGTTATAAAATTAAGCCACAGGGATATAATGTACAGCATACAAAATATAGATAACAATACCACAATAACTTTATGTAGTGATAGAGAGTAAATAGACATATTGAAGTGATCATTCCATAATATGTAAAGACACTGAATCACTATGTTGTATACCTGAAACTAATATAATTGTAAGTATCAGTTATAATTCAAGGCAAAGTCTACTGGCTCTTTGTACTCAGAGGTGGACTTCCCAAATATCCTGCTCAATTCTACACCCACCCTGACCTCCTCCTTCAAGGCTTTACCTGAAAGAATAGAATCCCTATCAGAGGTTTAGTCTAGAGCTGCACCAAACAGTATGATATCCAATAGCCATGTGTGGCCATTGAACATTTGAAATGTAGCTAGTCTTGAAGATCCTATAAATGTTCTCCCTATATTAATATTTTTATAATGATTATGTATCAAAATGGTAATGTTTGTATTACTGTATTAAATAAAACATACTATAGAAATTAATGTCACCTGTTTATTTTTATGCTTTTCAATGCAACCACTAAAATTTTTTTTAAAGTAGACTCCACGGCCAACATAGGGCTTGAACTCATGACCCTGAGATCAAGAGTCACATGCTTTACCCACTAAGCCAGACAGGCATCCCTAAAAATTTTAAAATTATACAGAAAGCTCATATTTTATTTCTACTGGCTAGTTCTGGTCTAGAGTCAACCATTTAACTTAAAGCCATGGACAGCTTACTAATTTTGCGTCAAAGAATCCAGAAGCTGAGTTAAGGAAGCTCTTGTAAAGGGAAAGAAAGTGTCTATAAAGGAGACAGCAGGAAATGGTAGGAAAAAATAAAAGAGGTTTTGGCATAAGTAGTGACCAAGGTTTAAATACTGACTCATCACTTCCTGCTGTGCAACTATGGGCAAATAACCTAGCTTTGTGAACCTTAATCTCCCATCTCTAAAACAAGAATATAATACCTCTTGCTAGATTTTTAAAGTATTAAGTGAGGTAGTTTATATAAAGTGTTTAGTATAGTACATATTTTATAAACAGCAGGCATAACAAAGAAAATACCTATGTCAACAGGAGACTCAAAATTCAATAGTATTGTAAAGTTACTAGGATCTGAAGGACAGGCACTGGGTTTAGAGGCAGAATGGGGTCACTGTTTAGTGCCTGGGGTCTCATCCTCTTACTGTAAAAGTGGGCAGTGTGGAGGTTTCTAAGAATGGTTTTTTGATGTTATTTTAGTCAATTATCCCTTAAGCTATATTTTTATTGATAAATTATACAAATTAGTTTTTTCATTTTCTTTTTACTTATAACTTTATTTTGGTAATCTAATTATAATCACTTCATAATTACTGTGTTAAGACATTTATTAATGTCATATCAACTCATTGATAATATTACTTGGTGTAAAACTCATCAAACCATGACCATGTTTAGTCCAGAGCTTGTCTGTTGCAGCCATCTCCTCTGTGTGCTTTTCTCTTCTTTTTAATAACCTTGAAATGGAATTTTAGATACCTGAGTATTATCCTATTAATACTATTAATAATGTAAACCCACCACAAATGTATTGTGGTGCCTGCTTCTTAGACATAGCCTTTTGTCTCTCAAAGAAGAATTATTTCTCCCTCCTTTCCCTCTGTTTTAGTTTGTTAGGGCAGCTGAGACATGGTAACACAAACTGGTAGCTTAAACAGAAATTTGTCTCATAGTTCTAGAGGTTAAACATCTGTGATCAAGGTGTCAACAGGGTTAGTTCTTCTAAGGGTTATAAGGGAAAGACTTGTTCAAGGCTATCATTCTTCTTGCCTTGTAGGTGACTGTCTTCATGTTCATGTGGTATTCTCCCTGTATTTCAGTCTATTTCCACATTCCTCTCCCTTTTATTTTTGAGGACATCAGTCGTATTGGATTGAGGCTTACCCCAGTGATCTCATTTTAACTTGACAAAGACCCTAATATCAGATAAGCTTACATTTTGAGGTAATGGGGGGTTAGGACTTCAACACGTGAATTTTGGGGGCACATGACTCAATCCATAACATCCATAAATAGCTTGCACTCATTATTTGTTTTTCCAGCCAAAAGAGACTAAAGAAGAAATGAAAAATGCTGAATCACAGTGCTTTTTTTTTTTAACTTTCTCCAGAGCCAGTCTCTTGTCACAAAATGTAATTATATATGTCTGTCATCTACTCTTATAGAATTTTTCTATCTGAATCTAGATATCTTTTCATTCTTTGAGTCAGGCTTCTGTCAGAGAAACTCCATGTGGTAGAAAGATCAGGATCTTTCCTGATCTTTCATTCTCAGGGTTAGTTAAGTTAGAGATAGAACTATAACTTTCCTGATCTTTCACTCTCCAGGTTATAAATCGAGTTAGAGATAGAACTAGAACTTCTAGATAGAGGTTCTATCTCTAACTCAATTTATAACCCCGAGAATGTTCCTTTACCATCCTTGGTTCTTGGTTTATTCACCTATGAAATCAGGTAGGTTTGATGATGTCAAAAGCCCTTTGTGAGTCTATCCTTCTAGAATCAATTAAATTAAAATGCAATTTATCCTTACTCTCTGTAGACTAAAAAGCAGCTCTATTAGTTTTTGTATGGATTATAAAAACAAACAAACAAAATTTTCTTATTTCCTGGAACATTGCCATAGTAAGTATGTAAATCTGTGTTGATTATAAATAGCAGTGTTGTCCCCTAGAGATGTTTACTGTGCAACTTGTACCAGGAGATTGCTGGGGAGGAAAATGTTTGAAAAAGGAATCTGAATCATGGCTAAGTAATTTTCACCTCTGAGCCACACAAAGTACCAAGTACCAAGTCAGAACTTTCTTGAAAAATACATTCAGGTGCCAAAGTTGGCCCAGAAAGGGAGAGGTTGTGGAGAGTTTTATGCAAAAGTATTTTTATTGTGTAACTACCACTTTTGTGTCTGAAGCCACACAACTGCTGGTGAATTGGAGGTCCCTATTAGGCAGTATCTTCAGCTGTCAGGACAATTGGTTGGTTTTTGGGTACTTCCTCTTCCACTCATCATTATAGAAAAATTTAGACAGTAATGTCTATTGTTATCTCTGCCTTCCAAGTCAATTTCAAATCTCTATGTTCACTAAATGCAATCCAAAATATTAGTTTTATAGAACTACTATAAAAGTTACAAACCTTGGTGGCTTAAAACAACAGGAATTTGTACTCCAACATTTCTGGAGGCTAGAAGTTCAAAATCATGGTAGTAAATGTTTGATAAATTGGAGAGGAAAAAAATTTAAATGAGTTACATATGCAAAAATGCTCAAATCAGAGCATAGAAGAAATACTCATAAACATCAACGAGCTCATTTGTACAATTGCTCACATGTTGATACCTGGTATTCAAAGCTTCTTTCTTCCAGTATCTACACCACATGCCCTTTGCCTTCAGAAAAAACTTCTACTGGTCATGATTCCATGCCTGGTGGGATGACCCAAATGTCCATACGTGAAATTTTTCTGTTATTAGAAGTTCTACCTGTATTTCATTGCTGGTATTTATTATTAATATGACAAAGAAGTGGCACACCAGATGACATCTTATATTTCAGTCATACCATTCCATATCTCTATTTTCTAGAAAGAATCCAATTTCTCCTTGATAATCAGAATCAATCACCCTAATCATAGCTTCTCCCTTTTTGCTTATCAGAGATTTGGCAGTTTAGATTTTCATGAAAAGCCCAAAGTTATCAAGTTGACATTCTTAGCATCTGGTTAATAAAATTATCTTATTGTGTCACATGTAGGAATTATTTAGAGCAAAATCATCTAAACCAGAAGAACACAATTTTTTTGTATCAGGCATGAAAAAAAATTTATAATGGATGATTAGAGTTAATAATGCCCACTAATTTCATGTCTTGATCTCTGGATCCATGAATTTTGGAAGTAGAAGAAAGATTACTATATATTTATTATAGATTCAGAGAACAAAATACATCCTGGAAGACAAACCTCAGAGCCTCAACGTGCTGTTATCCTCTCATGCCATCAGTGCATCTTTAAAAGGTTTATCCTCTACTCTTTCAAGCCAGATGCATCGTGATGATGAATAAAGTGGTAAAAACAATGAATTCGCTGAGTTTGAATCTATACTTCATTTTCTGCAAAATGAGTTCCCTAGTCAGAAGCAATGTTAAGTAACATGCATGACAAAAAATAAGGTATCCTGTAAGTCCATAGTCATGAGCTTTGGCAGAATCATTGTAGTCAGGAAAGAAAATCTATATCCAAAATAAGTGCCCACTTCAATGAGAATAAAGTACTACCTCTTTTTGAGGAAATTAGTCCAATGTAACCAACTAGCCACTTAATGGCTGGTTGATTCTCCAGTTTAATTTTGAGCTCAGTGTTAATCCGTGCTGTTGACAGGTTAAGTTCCCACCAGTAACTGTAGGCCTACTGAGGCCTAGAGAGAGACTCACTGATATTCACTAAATATTTTATCTTATCCTCATGATTACTAATATCGTTGAGATTCTCACCCAGCTGAGGTCACTCACAAGTGAGCATTGACACACACCTCTTCCCTAGACCCACTGGTTAGCAAATTTTCCATTGTCTTCCTTCTAAATATTTGAACATCTAGGCAAACCATTTGTCATTGCCCACAAATTAGAGTTATTCCATATCTTTGGCTATTTCTCCTTAAAGGCAAAATTCACTGTCCTCTGGGTTCAGCATACCTTTCATAATAAATCAACTCAAACATTCTGATATCTAAGTTTTCAGAAACCTCTGTTTTAAACTGTGGACATCCTGACATATCAGCTTGATTCAATGCAGACCACTTAGGAGTTCAGTTTTCAGACATCTAAGAAAACTATTAGAACCATCCTCAGTGCTCCGGCTTACTGAATCCAGGAATTTTGTCCAATGTACCCATTTGAAATAGTTGGCTTAACTGAATAATATATTTCTTCTTCTCTGATTCAAAATTCTCACAATTATTTCCATATATATTTTAGTTCTAATGAAATAGATTAGCTGTCTTAAAATTATATTGGTGTCTACAATCCCTCTTCAGGGCTCATACCCTGGAACCTGCTGGCACTACATCTGGTTATAAATTTAGGTGCAATGAGCTATTATGTGGATAGGATTTGAACAGTATCCCTATTCTCCTCATTCACCTACCTCAGGAAAACCCATTACATGTTCTTCAATAAAGTTATAAAAATTCCATTCAGATAGGTCAGGATGAGCTGCTTATCTTGACAATTAAGATTTGGTAGAATCTGGAGTTTCAAAACCATCAGCCTCAACAGAATTTTCCATTTTATTTTATTCTGATTTTCAATGTCCCACTCCTTCTCCCAAACATCCTTAGATTAACATAAGAAGACCTATACAGGTTAGATCTTCAGCAATTTCTACACTGTGACTATAGAGGGTAAGGTAGAATGGAAATATTCTGGTTTCCTTTTTTTTTTTTTAAATTTCTGGTTTCTTATTCAAACGTTTATCAGGGAATTTGAAGTCTTGTGCTCAAACCTGTTTTGTTTTGTTTTGTTTTTTCCCCTCAAGTACAACAGTACGTTTTGAAGCAACCACAAATGCTCACAATCATTATAGTCTTTATTTCCATATATTGTCCTTTGACTCTATGGCAACAGCTATTTGACGCCACCCCACCCCCCAAAGGCTTGCCCTCTGAAAACGCTATATTCCAGGTGGCCAAAGGTCTTAAATTTAGTAACACTTTCGCCAAGGCCTAACAGGTACTATATATTACCTATTTATCTAGCAGCAGTGTCATGAGTCCAGCTATATCTTGTCAGATCAGTAAACCAATTCCACATTTCTATCCTTAAGCTTCTCTTTCCATGAAACCACTTCTCATTCCAGTACCTGAATCTTCAAACCTTTAGTCGCAGAGGCAGAGTAGAGTATTAGGTGATTAAAGGACTTATTTTAGTTATTAGATATGTGGCAAGAAATGGAGAGATAAAGGTCAGAAATTTGGAGCCAGAAGATTAGTGAAAGTATTACTAATTGTTCCTTTGAAGCATTGACACAGGTGAACAAATCACAGCTTTTGGTGAAATCTGAAAAGCTCAGCAAAATCCAGCTGCTAAACAGATCTATAACAGGTGAGCCCGAGAGAAGATTGGCCGGAGGTGTGCTGTTACAAAGTTACTACTCAGGGGTTCTGCAGTTGTTCATCTGGGTAGAGGGCTGATGGCGCAAGTTCTACAGTCTGGAAAAGAAGCCAGATGCAAAACGGAGGACACCAAAGACAAATTGGACATGCTGAGCTGATTTCTATCTGTATATGAGCATATCTTCTCAAGAAAACCTTCTGGTTCTAATGGCAGTTGCTGTATTTTCTCCTTCCAAGTCTCATGCAACTCTCTTCTTGTCAACCTAACCTGGTATCATGCAGAGGTGGGCATTCTGGGATACACAACTCCAGCTTAGCTAAGTTCCCACCTTAATCAGGTTGACCTGGAAACATCCAGTACATATACAGCAATGTTCTCTTAAATAAGTAGTCACTGTTCACCTGGGTTTGGTCCTGTAGGCACTGCTCAGTGGTAAGCAAAGCTTTCTGTGGACATCAAACCTTTCATATGCCAGGTAATATGTATCTTTCCAAATTATTAACTGTAACTCAGAGTTTATCAATTGCAGTTTTATTCTCCTGGAGATCCACATTCCACAGACTTCTGACCTCCTACTGAAAAATAGATTGTATTCTGTATGTTTTTTTTATCTGCTGAGTGTAGCTTGCTGTTCTTGGATTCTGATGCCATAATCTTTGTCAGTTTGTTTGGTTTAATCTATATGGTTGTATACCTTCCAGGTCAGTAGCTTTCTAAAGAAATGTGTAGAAAGGCGGGGGGGGGAGGGGGAAGAGGAGGAGAGGGGGGAAGAGAAGGAAAAGAAGGAAAAGAGAGATTATGCATGTCTGAACATTCTCTTTATTCTATTGTACCTGGATCATGAGTTTTGCTGAATTAACAATTCTAGGTTGAAAGTAAGGTTGTTGTTGTTTTTAGAATGTTATTGAGTACATATATCTTGTGTTTTCTATCACCAATAAGCTTATTGAGATTCCTGTTACTATTCTTATTTTCCATCCTATTTTAGCTCTCTATAAATTCTTATGATCTTTTTACTTTCAAATGCTGAAATTCAGCAAGGCATGCCTTGATTCAGGTCCTTTTCACTCACTGTATTGGCTACTTAGCAATAGTGCTGTTCAATCTGGAAATGAATCAGTCATATCCTATTTTTTCCCTCAAGTTAGTATTTTAAATAGGAAACCCAGATTAAATTTTGTTTTTCATTACCATTATTTGCCTATGTAAATCAAACCTGATATTCACTCAAACCTATTTTTCTTTGATTTGTTCTCTGGAGACTACACTCTGTATGACAGTTACCAAACCTATTGCTAGGTGCCTCCAAACGATGCCATGTTTATGACAATTTGTGTAGTCCTTGCACAAATTCTGGCTTCCTTTTCGTTCCATTCATCCAGGCAGCAGTAGACTGAGAAGGTCTGGTGCATGTACATGTCTTCCAGGGAGTCGTCTTAGTAACCATTTATTAATTCTCTTTCTCTGAACTCTGGAATCCCGTGTGTTAGTGACTTTATCTGTTTAGTAGTAGGAAGAAGGCATCAAAATATTCTAGGTAATGTTTCTAAATTAAAGAGAGCTTGGTCATTCTAAGTACATTTATGTAAATATTTCAGAAAGTTCTGTGATAGGTTATATTATTTTATTTTTATTTTATTAAGGACTTTGCTTAAAACAGCTATAAACTTATACTAACATTGAGAGAAAGGTACAGAGACTTCCCATGTACCCACTGTCCCCACACATGCATATCCTTCTTGGTTATCAACATCATTCAACAGAAAAGTACACTTGTTTTACTAAGGATAAACTCACAATGCATATTAAAATTCAGTTTACCTTAGGACTCACTCCGGTATTGTACATTTTATAGGTTTGGATGTATGTATGACAAATATCTTATCATTATAATATCATATAGAGTATTTTTATTGCCCTTAAAGTCCTCTCTGATCTGCCTATCCATCTCCCCATCTCTACCTACCCTTGGGAAGCACTGATCTTTTTATTGTCTCTATAGTTTTGCCTTTTCCAGAATATCATACAGTTGGAATCATACAGTAGTAGCCTTCTCAGAATGGATTTTTTAAAGTAATATATAGTTAAAGTTCCCCCGTATCTTTTCATGGCTTGATAGCCCATTTCTTCTTAGCAATGAATAATGTTCTATTGCCTGGATATATCAATTTATTTACCCATTTATCTACTGAAGGACACCTTGGTAGATTCCATGTCTTAACAATCATGTGTAAAGCTGCTGTAAATATCCTTGTGTAGGCTTTTATATGATCATAAGTTTTCAAGTCCTTTGGGTAAATACCAAGGAGCACAGTTGCTGGATTATGTGGTAGGAGATGTTGAGTTTTGTAAGACACAGCCAAAATGTCTTCCAAAATGGCTGTAGTACATTTTGTATTCCCACCAGGAATGTATGAGAGTTCCTATTGTTCCCCATCTTTGCCAGCATTTGGTATCGATAGTTCTTAAATTTTGACAATTCCAACAGATCTATAGTGGTATATCTTTATTGTTCTAATTTGCTTTTCCCTGATGACGGCTTATGTGGTACATTTTTTCACATATGCTTATTTGCCACCTGTTTATCTTATCTGGGAAAGTATCAGTTAAAGTCTTTTTTATTTTTTCTTGATTAATGATAACATGGATATCTTTCTGTATCCTGTTCCTTTTAATCCTCTTTTGGTTTCTATTACAGTCCTTTTAATCTCTGATTTTTTATTCTTTCTTAAAATTCTCATCTTCTTACGTATTTTATCGATTTGCTCTTGCACATTGACTACTTTGTCCATTAAAACCTTTAGCATATTAGGCATAGTTTTTCTAAATTATTAGTCTGCCTTTCAGCAAAATATTATAGGGTATAGTAAAAGGCAAAAATAGGTCTTTAATAATGTAATGAGTAGGGGAGAATTCTATGGTCCTATCATTAGGTCTTAGTCTTTTGGTGAGCCTGTGTCTGTAGATGGTGAACTTTATCACTGCTCTTCTCAGTCTCCTCCTCCCCCTTAGGAAAGACAGGATGACTGGAGAGGCCACAGCTATGTATTTCTCTTCCCTTATGGGGAAGGCTAGAGAAGTTAGAGTCAGGTGGTTCTCTTCCTCATGCGGAAATTTAGAGCTGACTAGAGTTGGACACCACTCCCTCCACCCCTGGGTAGATTAGTCTCTAATAAAACTCCAGCAGGCTGGGTTCTAGTAAAATTGTTTCCGGGGAGAATAGACCTCCTTAGGAATGGAATTCTCTGAGGTATTTCCAAATGGACCCTTTTCCCCACCCCCTGCTGAAACCAAAAGGGGATTTTTCTCTGATAATTTACTGTGAAGATTTGCTAGAGCTTTTAAAGATTTTAAAACTCACAAAAGTGTGGAAGCCCACTCTATTACTAGATTCCTCTGGAGTTTTTAACTCTCATATCTGTCTACAATAAGCCTCCAGCAATTTATCAGTTATAAGTCAAGTTTTTCTACCCTGTCATTGGTTTCTGCAGAGGTTTCTGTTCTAGTAAATAATTCTCTGTGTCTGCCTGTGTGTCTCTCCAATTTTGGGGGCAGTGGTTTACCCTGAAACATCACTTGTCTGCCAGATCCAAAAAAAGTTAATTTTCAGTTCATTTAGTGTTTTCCTTGTTTTCAGGATGGAGTGGCAACTTTTAAGTTCCTTACATTCTACACCAGAAACCAGCACTCCATAATACATCAGTACTTTCATTTTTGTAAATAATTGAAGATCTTCTCAAAGTTTTTCCATTTGGAATGATCTTCAGCAAATTCATCCAGTAAAAGACAAAGAAACAAATAAGAAAGAATAAAACATTTGCATCAAACTTTTTCATAAAAAAGTAACCATTTTAAATGACTTAGAAATATCCTTTGTAGAGAAGGCAAACAGGGTTCTTTTTTAATACTGATAAAAATCTTATTAGAAAATTAAACTCTCACTTGGTCATGATGAGTGTAATAAATTTTTGCTCCAATGAAAGGAAGCTTAAATCAACTTTGGTATTCTCATTGAGCTGCAAAATTGTTATTTTTTCCTCCAGTAATATCTAGATGCCATAAGCCATGCCTAAATGTGCAAAAGACATTTACTTCCATTAGGTTTTCTTGAGCAAGATGAGACTTTATAAGTGACTATATTATACCTTATAACTACATTTTAATTTAAATATATTTTTAAACATAGCTTTAATCTCTTTCTAGCTGACCAAAGTGGTTTAATTTCTAAAGTAATAGCATATTTAAAGAATCTCTTTTAATATGCTGTTAGAATCTTTAAATACTTTACTTCTATTATTTTTAAGCTTACTTAATTACTTATAATTTTGTGAAGTTTTAGAGTAGTGGGAAATGGGATATGATTTGTAATGACCAATTTCCTAGCCTTATGTTTAGGCTTACTATCAAAGTATTTCATAAACTAACAGTTTGTTTTCCAGAGAAATATCTTTAAGAGGCCAAAAGTGAAAAGCCAATGTATACAAATATCTGAAAGTTAAGGGAAAGTAAAGAAAGGTAAATTTAATCATATATAAATATGTTTGGGGTGGAGAGTGAAGCAAATGATCAAAAATGTATGTACCATACATTGGAGAAAAACTAATCTGTGAACCTTTTATATAAGCATCCTAATATTTGTATTCAAGGAAATTGTCATGTCCAATGATTTGATTTGATTTCTACTATTCAAGAGAGAAGATAATTATTTTCTGGGTACAAGATATATAAATGAAGCATTAGATTTATTGATACATCCTATCCTAAGGAGAACAAACTGATTAACTTCCTCAAAGTCTGTGCTGAGCAAGGATGGGATCAATTCTGCCTGGGAAAACAAATCTCTCATCTGGACATCCATCAGTAAGAATACAACTCTTTTCTGCATAGTCAGAAAGATATTCCAAATCAAAATGACCCATTAGAAAAGACAACAGGGGCATTATCTATAAGGAAGGGGATGATAAATTATGGGAGAGAAAGTGGATCATACGTTAGGATTAAAAAGAATAAAATGAGTAAAATTCAGATGAATATTAATATCAGATGCCTAAGTAGCACTTATGTGTCAATGGCAATTCTATACATTTTACACACAGTAATTTAGCCATCACAATAGCATACCAGGGTAGGTACTTTTATCATCTTCTTGAAAACAGTCAAGCAAAAAAAAAAAAAAAAGAAAGAAAGAAAGAAAGAAAAGAAGAAGAAATTGGCGCACTGGAAATATACCTGATCTGCCGAAATCACGATGTCTAGCAATAGGTGTTTCTCTTTTTAAGAAACTATATAAAAGGGGCACCTGGGTAGCTCAGTGGTTTAAAAAACCTATATAACTACTTCCCAAATGTCTATAACATTTTAATCCCCACCACTAGTGCATGAGATTTCCCTTTGCTTCTATCCTTAGGGATGCTTGATATGACCAGTCTTTTTTTATTTTATTTTTTTTATTTTTTATAAACATATATTTTTATCCCCAGGGGTACAGGTCTGTGAATCGCCAGGTTTACACACTTCACAGCACTCACCATAGCACATACCCTCCCCAATGTCCATAACCCCACCCCCCTAACCCCCCTCCCCCCATCAACCCTCAGTTTGTTTTGTGAGATTAAGAGTCACTTATGCTTTATCTCCCTCCCAATCCCACCTTGTTTCATTTACTCTTCTCCTACCCCCTTAACCCCCCATGTTGCATCTCCTCTCCCTCATATCAGGGAGATCATATGATAGTTGTCTTTCTCCCACTGACTTATTTCGCTAAGCATGATACCCTCTATTTCCATCCACGTCATCGCAAATGGCAAGATTTCATTTCTTTTGATGGCTGCATAGTATTCCCTTGTGTATATATACCACATCTTCTTTATCCATTCATCTGTTGATGGACATCTAGGTTCTTTCCATAGTTTGGCTATTGTAGACATTGCTGCTATAAACATTCGGGTGCATGTGCCCCTTCGGATCACTACGTTTGTATCTTTAGGGTAAATACCCAGCAGTGCAATTGCTGGGTCATAGGGTAGTTCTATTTTCAACATTTTGAGGAACCTCCATGCTGTTTTCCAGAGTGGTTGCACCAGCTTGCATTCCCACCAACAGTGTAGGAGGGTTCCCCTTTCTCCGCATCCTCGCCAGCATCTGTCATTCCCTGACTTGTTAATTTTAGCCATTCTGACTGGTGTGAGGTGATATCTCATTGTGGTTTTGATTTGTATTTCCCTGATGCCGAGTGATATGGAGCACTTTTTCATGTGTCTGTTGGCCATCTGGATGTCTTCCTTGCAGAAATGTCTGTTCATGCCTTCTGCCCATTTCTTGATTGGATTATTTGTTCTTTGAGTGTTGAGTTTGCTAAGTTCTTTATAGATTTTGGATATTAGCCCTTTATCTGATATGTCATTTGCAAATATCTTCTCCCATTCTGTCAGTTGTCTTTTGGTTTTGTTGACTGTTTCCTTTGCTGTGCAAAAGCTTTTGATCTTGATAAAATCTCAATAGTTCATTTTTGCCCTTGCTTCCTTTGCCTTTGGTGATGTTCCTAGGAAGATGTTGCTGCGGCTGAGGTCGAAGAGGTTGCTGCCTGTGTTCTCCTCAAGGATTTTGATGGATTCCTTTCTCACATTGAGGTCCTTCATCCATTTTGAGTCTATTTTCGTGTGTGGTGTAAGGAAATGATCCAATTTCATTTTTCTGCATGCGGCTGTCCAATTTTCCCAACACGATTTATTGAAGAGGCTGTCTTTTTTCCATTGGACATTCTTTCCTGCTTTGACGAAGATGAGTTGACCATAGAGTTGAGGGTCTATTTCTGGGCTCTCTATTCTGTTCCATTGATCTATGTGTCTGTTTTTGTGCCAGTACCATGCTGTCTTGATGATGACAGCTTTGTAATAGTGCTTGAAGTCCGGAATTGTGATGCCACCAACTTTGGCTTTCTTTTTCAATATTCCTTTGGCTATTCGAGGTCTTTTCTGGTTCCATATACATTTTAGGATTATTTGTTCCATTTCTTTGAAAAAAAAATGGATGGTACTTTGATAGGAATTGCATTAAATGTGTAGATTGCTTTAGGTAGCATAGACATTTTCACAATATTTATTCTTCCAATCCAGGAGCATGGAACATTTTTCCATTTTTTTGTGTCTTCCTCAATTTCTTTCATGAGTACTTTATAGTTTTCTGTGTATAGATTCTTCGTCTCTTTGGTTAGGTTTATTCCTAGGTATCTTATAGTTTTGGGTGCAATTGTAAATGGGATGGACTCCTTAATTTCTCTTTCTTTTGTCTTGTTGTTGGTGTAGAGAAATGCAACTGATTTCTGTGCATTGATTTTATATCCTGACACTTTACTGAATTCCTGTACAAGTTCTAGCAGTTTTGGAGTGGAGTCTTTTGGGTTTTCCACATATAGTATCATATCATCTGCGAAGAGTGATAGTTTGACTTCTTCTTTGCCGATTTGGATGCCTTTAATTTCCTTTTGTTGTCTGATTGCTGAGGCTAGGACTTCTAGTACTATGTTGAATAGCAGTGGTGATAACGGACATCCCTGCCGTGTTCCTGACCTTAGAGGAAAAGCTTTCAGTTTTTCTCCATTGAGAATGATATTTGTGGTGGGTTTGTCATAGATGGCTTTGATAATATTGAGGTACATGCCCTCTATCCCTACACTTTGAAGAGTTTTAATCAGGAAGAGATGTTGTACTTTGTCAAATGCTTTTTCAGCATCTATGGAGAGTATCATATGATTCTTGTTCTTTCTTTTATTAATGTGTTGTATCACATAGATTGATTTGCGGATGTTGAACCAACCTTGCAGCCCTGGAATAAATCCCACTTGGTCTTGGTGAATAATCCTTTTAATGTACTCTTGAATCCTATTGGCTAGTATTTTGGTGAGAATTTTTGCATCTGTGTTCATCAAGGATATTGGTCTGTAGTTCTCTTTTTTGATGGGATCCTTGTCTGGTTTGGGGATCAAGGTGATGCTGGCCTCATAAAATGAGTTTGGAAGTTTTCCTTCTATTTCTATTTTTTGGAACAGTTTCAGGAGAATAGGCATTAGTTCTTCTTTAAATGTTTGGTAGAATTCCCCCAGGAAGCCGTCTGGACCTGGGCTTTTGTTTGTTTGGAGATTTTTGATGACTGTTTCAATCTCCTTACTGGTTATGGGTCTGTTCAGGCTTTCTATTTCTTCCTGGTTTAGTTGGTAGTTTATATGTCTCTCGGAATGCATCCATTTCTTCGAGATTGTCAAATTTGTTGGCGTAGAGTTGCTCATAGTATGTTCTTATAATAGTCTGTATTCCTTTGGTGTTAGTTGTGATCCCTCCTCTTTCATTCATGATTTTATTATTTGGGTCCTTTCTCTTTTCTTTTTGATAAGTCTGGCCAGGGGTTTATCAATCTTATTAATTCTTTCAAAGAACCAGCTCCTAGTTTCGTTGATTTGTTCTATTGTTTTTTTGGTTTCTATTTCATTGATTTCTGCTCTGATCTTTATGATTTCTCTTCTCCTGCTGGGTTTAGGCTTTCTTTCTTCAGCTCCTTTAGGTGTAGTGGTAGGTTGTGTACCTGAGACCTTTCTTGTTTCTTGAGAAAGGCTTGTACCGCTATATATTTTCCTCTCAGGACTGCCTTTGTTGTGTCCCACAGATTCTGAACCATTGTGTTTTCATTATCATTTGTTTCCATGAATTTTTTCAATTCTTCTTTAATTTCCTGGTTGACCCATTCATTCTTTAGAAGGATGCTGTTTAGTCTCCATCTATTTGGGTTCTTTCCAAATTTCCTCTTGTGATTGAATTCTAGCTTCAGAGCATTGTGGTCTGAAAATATGCAGGGAATGATTGCAATCCTTTGATAACAGGTTGAGACCTGATTTAGGACTGAGAATGTGATCTATTCTGGAGAATGTTCCAAGTGCACTAGAGAAGAATGTGTATTCTGTTGCTTTGGGATGAAATGTTCTGAATATATCTGTGATGTCCATCTGGTCCAGTGTGTCATTTAAGGCCTTTATTTCCTTGTTGATCTTTTGCTTGGATGATCTGTCCATTTCAGTGAGGGGAGTGTTAAAGTCCCCTACTATTATTGTATTATTGTCGATGTGTTTCTTTGATTTTGTTATTAATTGGTTTATATAGTTGGCTGCTCCCACTTTAGGGGCATAGATATTTAAAATTATTAGATCTTCTTGTTGGACAGATCCTTTGAGTATGATATAGTGTCCTTCCTCATGTCTTGTTATAGTCTTTGGCTTAAAATCTAATTGATCTAAGGATTGCCACTCCTGCTTTCTTCTGATGTCCATTAGCATCGTAAATTCTTTTCCACCCCCTCACTTTAAACCTGGAGGTGTCTTCGGGTTTAAGATGAGTTTCTTGTAGGCAACATATAGATGGGTTTTGGTTTTTTATCCATTCTGATACCCTGTGTCTTTTGATTGGGGCATTTAGCCCATTCACATTCAGGGTAAGTATTGAGAGATATGAATTTAGTGCCATTGTATTGCCTGTAAGGTGACTGTTACTGTATATTGTCTCTGTTCCTTTCTGATCTACTACTTTTAGGGTGTCTCTTTGCTTAGAGGACCCCTTTCAATATTTCCTGTAGAGCTGGTTTGGTATTTGCAAATTCTTTCAGTTTTTGTTTGTCCTGGAAGCTTTTAATCTCTCCTTCTATTTTCAATGATAGCCTAGCTGGATATAGTATTCTTGGCTGCATGTTTTTCTCGTTTAGTACTCTGAATATATCATGCCAGCTCTTTCTGGCCTGCCAGGTCTCTGTGGATAAGTCTGCTGCCAATCTAATATTTTTACCATTGTATGTTACAGACTTCTTTTCCCGGACTGCTTTCAGGATTTTCTCTTTGTCACTAAGACTTGTAAATTTTACTATTAGGTGACAGGGTGTGGACCTATTCTTGTGGATTTTGAGGGGGGTTCTCTGAACCTCCTGGATTTTGATGCTTGTTCCCTTTGCCATATTGGGGAAATTCTCTCCAATATTTCTCTCCAATATACTTTCTGCTCCCCTCTCTGTTTCCTCTTCTTCTGGAATCCCAATTATTCTAATGTTGTTTCGTCTTATGGTGTCACTTATCTCTCGAATTCTCCCCTCGTGGTCCAGTAGCTGTTTGTCCCTCTTTTGCTCAGCTTCTTTATTCTCTGTCATTTCGTCTTCTATATCACTAATTCTTTCTTCTGCCTCATTTATCCTAGCAGTGAGAGCCTCCATTTTTGATTGCACCTCATTAATAGCTTTTTTTATTTCAACTTGGTTAGATTTTAGTTCTTTTATTTCTCCAGGAAGGGCTTTTATATCTCCCAAGAGGGTTTCTCTAATATCTTCCATGCCTTTTTTGAGCCCGGCTAGAACCTTGAGAATCATCATTCTGAACTCTAGATCTGATATATTACCAATGTCTGTACTGATTAGGTCCGTAGCCTTTGGTACTGCCTCTTGTTCTTTTTTTTGTGGTGAATTTTTCCACCTTGTCATTTTGTCCAGATAGGAGTATATGAAGGAGCAAGTAAAATACTAAAAGGGTGGCAACAACCCCAGGAAAATATGCTTTAGCCAAATCAGAAGAAATCCCAAATCGTGAGGGGGGGAAGAAAGTGGATAAAAAGAGGTTCAGAAAGAAAAAAAAAAAAGAAACAATTAAAAAAAGAAAACCAATAAAGAAAAAATATAAAAAGGAAATATATATATATATGTATATATATATATATATATTAGATAAACTAGTTAAAAAACGTTAAAAAAAGAAAAGGGTAAATGTTAAAAAAAATTTAGCAGAAGAAGAGAAAAAAAAATTGAAAAAGAAAAAAAAATTAAATTAACTGCAAGGCCAAAGAATCATGGGGAGAAAGCCATGAGTTCCGTGCTTTGTTTTCTCCTCCTCTGGAATTCCGCTGCTCTCCTTGGTATTGAAACTACACTCCTTGGTAGGTGAACTTGGTCCTGGCTGGGTTTCTTGTTGATATTCTGGGGGAGGGGCCTGTTGTAGTGATTCTCAAGTGTCTTTGCCCCAGGCGGAGTTGCACCACCCTTACCAGGGGCCGCGCTGAGTAATCCGCTCGGGTTTGCTTTCGAGAGCTTTTGTTCCCTGAGCGCTTTCCGTAGAGTTCCAGAGGATGGGAATGAAGTTGGCCGCCTCCCAGTCTCTGGCCCGGAGGAGCCGAGAGCCCGGGGCCCCACTCCTCAGTGCACCCTCAGAGAACAGCGCCCAATTACTCCCGTCACCCTGCCTCCGGCTGCGCTCCGAGCTGACCGAGCCTATGACCGGTTCAAGGTAACCCTGAGCTGAGAGCTCACTCCTCGGCTCTGTCTCTGTGGCCGGCTTCCCCGTTCTAATACCTGTAAGCTCTGCGACACTCAGACACCCCCGATCCTTCTGTGACCCTGCGGGACCTGAGGTCACGCTGACCCTGTGTGGGCTTCACCCCGGTTAAGCCTCTGGAGCGATGTCCCTCAGCGGAACAGACTTTTAAAAGTCCTGATTTTGTGCTCCGTTACTCCGCCGCTCGCCGGGAGCCGGCCCCTCCCCCCGCGGTCTATCTTCCCGTCGCTTTGGATTCACTTCTCCGCCAGTCCTACCTTTCAGAAAGTGGTTGATTTTCTGTTTCTAGAATTTTTGTTCTTCTTCTCTTCGCTCTCCCGTTGGATTTGTAGGTGTTTGCAATCTTTAGATAAGCTATCTATCTGATCTCCCGCTACCTGAAGCAGTCTCAGCCTGCTACTTCTCCGCCATCTTCAAAAACCTCCTTTTTTTTTTTTCTTTTTAATATGGTCAGTCTTTTTAATGTTAACCCTTATAGTGGAAGTATAGTATCTCATTGTGGTTTAAATTTGCATTCCTTTAAAGACTAATAGCGAATATCTTTTTATGTGCTCATTTTCCATTCACATATCTTTTTTTTAATAAAATATCTGTTGAAATATTCTGTTCCTCTTTGTTAACCATTTGTTTTATCATAGATTTATATATATTTTAGATACATGCTCCCTGTCAAATATTTGTTTTACAAATATTTTCCCATAATCTTTGACTTTCCTTTTGTTTAATAGTCTATTTTGGAGAACAAGAGTTCTTAATTATGATTAAGCCCAATTATGATTATGTCTTATTTAAAAAAAATTGTTGCCTAATTCAAGTTCATTATTTTTCTCTTGCATTTTTTTCTAGACATTTTATAACCCTAGCCCTTATAGATTTTGATCCATTTTAATTTCTGTTTATAGTGTGAGGAAACAGAGATTTTTGTTTGTTTTCTTTTAATATGGCTATCCATTTTCTCAGTACCATTTGTTGAAATAAAATTTATTCTTTCTACATTGAATTGCTTTGGCACCTCTGTCAAATATCAATTTTCTACAAATATGTGTGTCTGTTTCTGGAACTATGTATTCTATTCCTTTAAGATATGTATATCTATGTTTACACCAATTCTTTCTTGACTACTAGAGTATAATAATGCTGAAGTCAAATACTTCAAGCCCTTCCACTTTGTTCTTTTTACAAAATCTACATTTTACAACATTATGCCTTTTTATCTGAGACTTTTTTTTTTTTTTCATTCTAAAGGGAAAATAGTATCTTATTCTATAAAAAAAAGCCTAGACATCCAAGTCTGGAGGAAACTGTCTCTTAATCTGGAGCGCAACTCATTTTGACCACAGATCCCTCCTGAGACCAGAATGGTAGTGGGTGCACCAATGGCTTTTTACATTTCAATGACACACTACACAGGTGACATATAAAGAACATTAGTAGGGCCATGTGCCTTATATTTACAGTCAGTCATAAAAAAAAATTATCTACCTATCTATAATGCCCTGGAGAATGAGAAAGAAATTTTTTCCCCCATGAAATATGATTGTGTAGTTTTTATGACTTTCTCTATTCTTGGCATCTTTTTTTTTTTTTATTCTTGGCATCTTGAGATACTTTTTATGTATTGACAGAATTGCTAGATTAGACAGGGTAGCAATTAGTTACAAACAGGATCAAAGTAATAACTCAGGAAAACTAGAAAGACCCTTTACAACTGTAGGCAAATAATTCTTAGATGCTTTTCTTGTAATAGACCTCAATAAGTTATTCTTAAACTTCATTTTCACAAGTGGATTTTTAAAAATAATTAATGTTTATATACATAATCTTCATATATATGTAAAAATATACATGCCAAAAAACCAGCTGTTTTATTTTTTGTTGTTCATTAGTATGTTGCTTTTACCTTTTTATTTTTTAATCTTAGATTAGTAGTAATAATTCCTTTGCTTTACCTCATATAGCTGTTTCAAGGATCAAAAAAGGTAATGTGTGTGAAATAATTGTGTAAATTGTAACATATCATACGTACATGGTAATACATGGTAGAGTGACATATATGCCAAATATTCTAAAATAGTGAGATGGAACATTCCATGTAGTTTTTGAAAATGTTAGTTGTTTTTTAACCCACTTTTTAATGTTCCCTTCATACTGACATGTTATGTTGGGACTCAGAGTGGAGACAATACTGCCCATGGTCATAGCTCAGAGATTACACATAGAATTCTCTTTGAAAGGTTGGGAATGTTTGTTTGGAGATTTATGTTGCAAAAGATTTTGCAGCTGAGATTTTCTCAGTCCTCTGCATTAAAGAGTTTTTTGGTAGATTAATGATGTTTTATATGAGCAGAAGATGGGAGTGCTATACATCTCCCTTTCATATCATAAGTTATATTTACTTCCTTGATTACTTATCCCCTTTCCTCATAATTAAAATCCTAATTCTTCATTCTTGGTGTTGTGTCGCCTATTATTTCATGAGACAGCTAGAATCCACAATTCCTGAAACTGTTGATGGGACTAAGTTTTTAGGATCTCTCTCAGCACAGTATCCTCTGAACCTCTCCATTTTTAAATTAATACCAGTGGCCAGTCTACCAACTCATCAGTGACCTTTCCTTCATAGTACATGCTGTTCTTCATACCACAGTAATTTTAGAAAATCACCAAAAATTGTTAAGTTTCACTAGGGCCCATATCACTTAGGGACTGAATAATTTATTATTACAGGGTTCTAAATGCCTTTTCCCTCTCTCCAAGACATTTTGAACACAAATTCAAGCAGCACTCTATGACGGGGAAAGAGTCTTTTGAAGAGATACTCAGTAGATGAAGAAAATAAGGTAATATTCAAGGCTCCTCTGGGAGCAGTGACTCAGACATTTTTAGTAATCTTGAGATGCTACTTATAAACTCAGCCTGTGTTTTGCGCATGAGAAGTTTTGCCACTAAGTAAAAGGATGAGGTAGGAAAGGAGCATATCGTCTCCCATGGGTTTGGTAAAGGAACCAGCTCTCGGTTCCCAAGAGTCACCATTGCTGACTTCAACTGTTAGGCATTCAGCATTGTGATGTGGGTTTCTGATTCGTTCCAAAGCCTAATATCCCTAGTTATTCACGGCTCTAAAGAAATAGTGGTGATAGAAGCCCCATCTTTTTGTCTTCCCATTCTAATTGTGATAGATCCTGAAGATATTCCTTTGGTCTATCTTTGGAATAAGCAGAAAACAGTGACTCCTTTTCTGGAACAGGAGCAATGAGTGATTGGAATAAGCATAAAAATCACTTCCTGCTTTATGATGTGTGAATTAATGAAGGTATTAAACCATTCTAATGATAGATAAGGAAATTATATCTGCTGTTGCTGAAAGAAACGAAACTGTTTTATCATAAATTAAAGAGGTTTAAACATTGCAAACTCATCAATAGTGCATGGGCAACAAAGGGGTATGATTTTATAACCTATTACGAGACACCTTAATTTTTTAATATCTATCATTTTTTTTCTGCTTCATATCTGTTGGTTTTATTCTTAAAAACTTAGGGAAAGCACCAAATTTTGTGGAAAGGAAGAATAAATATGGGTCAGGCTATTATTTTTAAGAGGAATGGTGGGATTTCCCTATTTTATTAGCTTGTTGCATTGTTAATGTTTATTGCATTGACACTCTTCTCTAGATAGCAGCTGTGCCCTGAGCTTGAATGGCATGATTTACTGCTCAAAAGTTGAATCCAGATTTATAATAGATGGGTAGATATATTCATAAACTTTCCCAGCAGTAATGCCACCCCCTCATATTGGTAAATTCCTATGGAATTTGTTGATTCATTAACACAGGGTGTTACGCAGTATAATATCACATAAAGTGGGTGGAAGAATATCTTTTTAGAACTTTGTCTATGACTTTATATCATCTCCATGCTACAGTAACCACTATTGTGACCAGCGTTCCACTCAGTACAACCTGGTAATAGCTTGCCTCAAGTGTTGCACCATGTAATCCTTACTTCTCATCTTGGAACTTCTCCAATGCCAGGACGTAAGATGCTTTTAGGAAACTCTTCAGCATTCATACGTGCCCAATCTGGCAATACAATCTGGGAGTGAAGAACTGGCAAACTGCAGCTATTCTAGACAAGTTCAGGGTCAAAGTCATTTAATAACTCTTTCCTTTTTTCATCACCAAGATAATATCCCTCTCACATTTTTTTTTTAGGAATGCCAAGTATAATTTGTCTACTAACCCTTTGCAGCCTCTTACCCATCATTGATGATAGAGTTATTCTTCACAACATGATCTCAGAAATTTATGTAAAACAGCATAGATTCTAGGTAGACATTATCAATTGATGGGAGTTGATATACTTGTCCTACCTTTTCCCATTGCTCCAAAGAGAACACATTTCATGGATTATCACAGATTCTCTGTCTTTCATCCATTAGCCCCTGGTCCCTGTTATGCCTGAAGAATGATACTGGCTATGTGGAACAGACAGAGCATTCACTATTACAAAGTAGAGGCAGGATAGTAGGTAGGGCTTACTTATCTACCTACTGATTCCACTTATACTAATCCTACAGAAATAATAAGAAATAAATTTGTGGGGCACCTGGATGGCTCAGTGGGTTAACTTCTGCCTTCGGCTCAGGTCATGATCTCAGGGTCCTGGGATTGAGCCCTGCACGGGGCTCTCTGCTCAGCAAGGAACCTGCTTCCCCCTCCTCCTCTGCCTGTCTCTCTGCCTACTTGTGATCTCTGTCTGTCAAATACATAAATAAAATCTTTAAAAAAATAAAAAAAGAAAGAAATTTGTGTCTCAGTATAATCACTATTTCACCATAAGTTGAAAATAGTTAAAAACACAAATGTTGATTGTGCAAATTGCATTAATCTACCATATAAAGTGTACTTATGAACAATCATGAGCAAGATAAGGCTTGGCTCTGTTTTTGCTCCCTGGATGGACCAGACCTTTTGAATTCAGAATGGCTTTGAAACACTGACTACTGTGCCATATTCCTCCCATTTTCATAATTTTGAAAGAGATTCAATAGTGGTTATCCTAGGTTTACCTAACCATTATATATTGAGTACATGACTAGTAGCTACTGCTTTATTCCATTTTGAGGATGAACAATACTGGAAATGTTCCTAATAGCATTGGTCACCTATAGGCCATACTAATAATAAACTTCATAACAAAACTTTAGGTTAACTTTGTCTGTTACTCTGTTACTACCCAGTCCTCACACCCGCAGGTTGGGATAATTTCTTAAGATAAATTAGCTGTGTATGAGGTTATAAAGGCCTGCTTGTCAGGTTCTGTATTTTAAGAGAAATAAGACACATAGCATTAGAATTAAGAACTTACATAGCATGAAAATTCTGAGGGATGCCAGGGACAGAAATCTAACCCAAATAAATTTTAAGCAATAAAGAGTATTTATTTGCTTATAGATGAATAACATGGGGAAACTGGAGAGGGACTCAATGAGTTTATCAGTAATTGGTCTCTATCTTTTGAATTTGTGTGTGTGCGTGTGTGTATGTATGTGTGTTGGCTTCATTCTGAAACAGGCTCTCCTATTATGGTAACTTCCTATGGCTTACTGTTTTGTACCTTACTAATTTCTGAATCTAGCAAAAAAAAAAAAAAAAAAAGTCCTTTTCCCAAAGTTTTCAACAGAAGGTATAGAATTGAACTAAATTTCTCTGGCTAGTCTGACTCCATTTACATGCTACCCCATGGCCAGTAAGGTGAGATACTCTGATTAGACATGTCGGAGCTACATGTCAGTCTCTATAGCTTATGCTTACCTACCTTGAAAACATCTTTTGCAAGTATAAAATACTTGTTCACCAGGTAAAATCACAATGATAAAAATTGAAGATTAATGTTGGGAAGACAAAAATGAATGAACTGCACAGTTCAGTAATTTCATTCATACTTCACAGCCCCTTTGACAGAAATCTTACGGGTTTGTGCTTCCCTATTCTTGCCCCAATACACTAAAGGCCACCCATAAATCTTGCGTTCTTTCTCTTGTCTCATTTATCCTGTTCTCCTGGATAATATACATCATTTTACAAGCACCTCATTAGTTTTGATACTTGGCTCTGTGCCTTGGTGTATTTGAATGGTTTGTTTAGGGTCAGAAGACATCCCCTAAATATTCATGGTGGACTTCTCAGTTTTCCTACATGGCTCTTAAAAAGGTATTTGTATTATCAATATTCTTTTTCAGTCATTGACTTTGTGGTGACATTCAAGCACATGAAGTGGGCTTACTGAGGCCATCAGAAGAAACTTCTTGATGTGTTTTACCTACTAGGGAGCTTTAATAGAAGGGCAAATACAGAGTTCTAATAGCTCAGTTCATCAAGGGACTTATGAAATAGAAGTGGTAGGATGATGGCAGAGAGATGGTGGTGAGAGGGAAGGAACAAGTTGTTCAAATTGCTGAGCTTATCTCTTACTCATGATTTCTGTTTACGAATACCAATTCCTGTTCAGGAACACCTGTAATCATTTTAGATTGTATTTCAAGTTAAACAAAATTGTAAGTAAAGCATTCAGGGTGTAGTGGGTAGCTCTGCATCTAGGTAGTAGATATACTTTCATATATCCTTTATTGTCTCCAACAATTCTCCACTGATTCAAGCCAAAAGACGTAAAATTATCTGCCTGAAATGCCATTAGAACTTATGTTGACTATTGCAAATCCACAGGGATGTTTTAACTCCCAGGTGGCCTATTAACTTTAGTTCCTTCCCTTACAGCAAGATTTAGCTCAAATCCTTACTAGTTAGCTTTCCGTCTGGTGTAAAATGGTTGGCACAAAAATGGCAGGAAAGGACACACTGGGCTCAGGGCAACAAGATCTCCCATGGTGGAGGAACTATTCAGGAAAGACACTTTCAAATATAAAGAAATATAGATATTGAATTGGGATTCACATGCGAAGTGGTCAGCTTTGACCATATCATAGCAATTGGTCAGAAGACCCCATCATTCTGTGTTATCACAGCAAAAAGATGAAATCCTAAGAGATTTGATTATCTTTATTTTCTGTGTTGACTTTCTAGAAAGTCTTCCCTTAATCTGTCCATCAACACATTTTTGCATATCAAACTAAAGAAATAAATCCTAGTTATAAGTCTCTAAATGACAAATATTGTGAGTTGATATTGAGCAATTTATTATCTAAAATTAATTCCTTCAACTGTGAAGAGAAGCAGGTACAATTTCTGCTGTGAAGCCTATATATGTCCTTCAAAAAATTAATGATACAAAAATATCCATGGACCTTTCATATAGAGATATGGGTGCCAGACTTGCGCCTTTGACATTCCTTTCTGGGATCTTAAAAGTTGACAGAGATCACTGGACTGCAACTCCCTAAGGGCAGGCTTTAGGATATCTAGCATAATGACTTTTGGGCACTGAAATACTTTTGAATTAATAATTAATTAGTCGGTGAAGCATCCACTGCTTTGTGAATATTCTATTCTTTCTGCTCACATATTCAAATAATATTGTCATTTCTACCCACAAATCATTTTTGGAAGAGTTTTCACTGCTGTGTCTTTAACTCAGCTCCTTATTCTTCATTCTTTACTCACCTAGATTGTAGCAGTTGATTTTTATTGACCTTTCTCGCCACCATCTCTTTCTTCTCATTCCAGCCCATCATATGCACTACCATTTTATTTAATCATAATCATACTCTACCTTTTTATAATCTTTCTAGCTTTTTGATTGCTAGAAGATAACATGCAGGCTTTTTGGCTCATAATATCAGACAACCATACGAAGTGACCCATGAAAGAAAAATTGCATCAGACCAGTTAAACAGACCAGGAAGACTATTCAAGTCTCTTGAAGCAACAGAGATTGAACACAACCCTTTTTAAAACAAAAGGCAGATTTTGTAAACTCAAGAGTGAACTATTGGAAGGAAAAGTACTAGAGGGTGTTGTGGGTAGGTGAGCCAAGGTGCTGAAGGCCGGCAGGGTTTGCTAATTGTGCTTATCCAAGTGCTAATCTTACTCTCCCTCCGAGATGGGGGATAAAAGTTGTTTCCCAGTGATTACATTTCAAAGGGATGGCTCCCAGGTTTTTGAGAAAGACATTTCTGTGTAGTAGAAAATTTACATCTCAAAGGAGAGGAGAAAAAAATTTACAATAGCAAGTTTTCTGAAGTAAATAATACTCTGAAATAAGGGAGACCAGAGGGCTTCAGTCGGGAAGAAACCTGTCTAAAATTAGAGGACGGGGAGGGGAAGGCTGTCTTGGCAATCTTCACTCTGGTCAGCATAGAAAGCAACTACACTGTTTAACACCCTTCACGTGCTCGTTTTCCCTCTTGTCCTTGCTGTTTCTTTCATGCTGGATTCCTGTGTGTTTACTTGGGATTAACCTTATTAAACAGATTTTTCAGATGTTAAGGAGAAAGTAAATAGAGAAGTTGTGGTTGTTTCCATTGTGCAGTTCAAATGTCCTGCAAAAATGGCCTGAACTCTAGAGTCAAGATTGCTGATAACCAGCTCTGTGACCATTTGAACATCTCTAATGTATGTCTTTCATTTCTCTATTTTCTAATATGGGCTTCTCCTGGAATCTTATGCCTCTGATTAATTTGTTGTGAGATTTTCTGATGGAATTCAGAAGACCTTTTAGAGTTGTAATCATTTAATTCTTTTTAGAAAGTTTCTGTGAAATCTATTCTTTCCCAAAAAATTATTCACTGGGGGAGAAGCCATGTTGACGTTGCCATATCTGACCTTGTCATGATCTAATCACTATCATCAAACTTATTTATGACTTACTATGTACCAAATACTATTGTTTAATAACCATTATATCACTTAGCTTTCCAAAAATCTAGTAAAATAGCCTTTAGGAATATTCTAGTTTTACAGGTTAAAAAAAAAAAAAAGTGAAGCACAGAGAAGGGTTTACCAATATTACAAAGGTAGGAAAAACTGAACATGTTTTCAATGTTCAGTTTTTCTGATTTCAAAGCCCAGGGTCCTCAGCAATATGCCACACTTTCTCCCATATGGACATAATAATGGCCATAATAACTGGGTCATTTTATTGCTCTTTATGAAAAAGCAAACTTACTTTAAAGATAGTTTTGTTTTGTTTTCAGTTCTCTCCCTCCCTCTTCCTCCCATATGCCTACACAGTGCTCATTAAAATTAATCCTTCATATCTTTCTCATTCCATGAAAATAGGCCTAGAAACCTATTACTGTTAAATTTCCCATATCCAAGATTTAAAACTCCAAAATGTTTCCCATGGATGCTCAAGTGCTTTAAACTTTTTTTATTAAGAAACTACTAACCCACTCCTCCTTTTCATTGCTATGTAATCATGAATCTTCCAGTATGCTGAAAATTTTATTGACTCCTAAGACCATAAAATTCTTAGCCCTGGTAAGCCATACATAAAAAGCACAAACACAATACAAACAAATAAGCTTATGTCCACAATTCAAAAATAAATAATTAAAAAGGTAGATAAGACTATTTTTTCCTTTGGAAAGTACTGAAAAGGTACCAAGTAGGTTTTTTTTTTTTTTTTTTAATTATCATGGCACAACCTAGAAATGGCAAAAGGAGTAGAACTTGAATGTCAAAATCAACTAGACCGTCAGATGCACACATGTAGTGCTACTTGTACATGAGCTTTGGCTTTATAAAACTCACAGTAGTAATAATAAAGACAGGAAAGATGTAGGCTTTCTCCTGAAGGAAAGTAGCATCCAGAGATGTGATATACACACACATGAATATGTGCACAGATGTGTGCACACACATAGTATGTTGTATACCTGTACTTATTCAGTGTTTCCAATTTTTTCATTTTCTTTTTCACTTTTTTAGCTTAAGCTATATTCAGCTAGTTTTTTTTTTTTTATCACATGTAGACAAACATTGTCTTGAATAATATAGTCTTGAAGAATGGAGACATTTGGGAGATGACCAATAAGGTATGTCCTTTTTCCCCTTTTCATTTGCAAAGAAGCAACTCTTTTGGTTTTACTTATATAATTAATAAAATGGGGAATTTTATAAAGCAAAGAAATATGAGATTTCTGGACAAAAGTTAAAGTAAGCAAAGACTAATACTTATAATGAAACATGCAAAGGGAATGATTTCCCTTTTGTTTTCTTTAGAGATATTAAAGTGTGGAGGAAGCTGGGAAAAGATGCATAGAGATGCATTTTTTTGATAACTAAGCATCATTTATTTAAATTGCAATGGCTTCTTTATAATTTCTTTTATAGACATCATTTCATATATTGCTGCTTTTGGGACAGCAACTCTCACTAGCACACTCTCTCTCTCCCTCCCTCCCTCCTTTTCACCCCCTATCCTCAATTAACCAGTTAGTCAACTTCTCAGTCTCTCTTGCTTTCCCTGTATCCTTATTAGTTCATCTCAAAGTGAGAACCCTTTTACCCTGAGTGGACATATAACCCAGTGATTCTACATCCTATTCTATTATCTTCTTAAAGAAATATGATTCTTAAAATATTTATTTAATGAAACATTCTCCACTTCTCATTTCACACTCAAGCTAAAACAATGACTTACTTGTTTTCACATCTTAAACAAAATTAAATCTTTCTTCTTTAGCTCTAGTTTTTGATGGTCATGTAATATACTACCGAATGTAATATAATGGGTGGAAAGGGGTAAAATTGAGTTAATACTGAGAATGATTATTATTTTCAAGAGCTCTCCAGTTCTGTGTAGGCAGTAAAGAAATAAAGGTTTTAGTTTCATAAACTCATAAATAAGATTCCTAACAACAATCTTTGTGGTTACTAAATTAAGATTGGGACCAGAATGCTCAGGCAGGATATTTTGTTCAACAAACATTTTTGAAATCATGTCGGGGATGTATAGGTTAGATGAAGGGACATGGTATCCATGCCCATGAACAATTCCATTCCCAAGTATCCTTGAAATTGTAGAGAAAGAATGAAGGGATAATTGTTATTAAATGATTGTCAGAATGGAACTCCAAAAAGGTAACAGACATAGAGATATTCAGATCAACTCAAGAACTTCGAGTGGAGTAGAAATGAGAAAGGACTCCATGTCTAGGGCTTTTTAGTAAGAGAACATGGTGACCAGCACTCATATTTTCTGAGGTCTGAACAATAGGCAATAAGCTCACCATGTACATTGGCTTACACTAGGCTGCAGAAAAATTGCTTGACAAGGTGAATCAGAAACTGTAGAATGGGTAAAGAGGGTAGTTACTGAAGCTCCCATTTCTCAAGATCTTGTCAGAAGTAATTTTCAATTGAGATTAAAGATCTATAACATCTTCGCAAATGTTTTCTTATCACAGAAACCAGGATATGAGGTTTGTTTTTGAGAGGAAGTCATAGAAAGTATAAGTTCATTTCTCTTAACCTATTGCATTCCCTTGACTTAACTGCCTGGAGTTGGAGGAAGAGAAGGAGTGGAGGAGCTAGAAAAATAAGTAAGACAGAAATGAGAGAATAAAATAGGAAAAAAGAAATCAAAGAATCAAGGAAGGATAAGTAGGAATCTCCTGAGCAATAAGAAGGCATAAGATCATGTGTGTCAATGTCAATGATCCAGGAGAAATCAGGTTGAAACAAACATCAACTGGCTTAAAGGGTAAAAAAGAAAAAAAAAAAAAAAAGGTACCATAAAATGGTCATTCATGGCCTGAGGATAGGAGAAGGTAGAGCCTGGGAGAGAAATGCTACTATAAAGTTATCTACCATAGACTTTCTTAAAGTTGGGAGTATGACTGAAGATTGTGCACATCCATCTTTAGTATCATTTTGTCCCATTTGGATGTAAAAACCTTTCTGCTTTTTCATTTTTACTGCCCATTTTATCATTGCTTCCAGTCATCTGTTCTGAAGAACAGCAAAAGGAGAGGCTAAGTGAATAAGTTGACTATGCTCTAGTTATTACTTGAAAGTTAAAAGAGAGAGGGTGGAGTTGGAGAAGTTGGGAAATCTATTTTTTACTAGTTTCGAGTAAGTACAATTCAGTGGTTAAGTGCATCAGTCAAATAAACTTGGATGTGATGTCTAACCATTATGAAGTCAGTGAGTTTTGACAATCTCTTAATCTTACTATTGAGTCTAAAATTTGGCAAATGGGAACAATTATATTCTATCAAGAATTATAATGAGGGTTAAGTTAAATAATGCATGTCATTTTTTAGTATCACTTTTGTTAAAGTTTCAACAAGTGCTAGTTGTTATTTTAGTTGAAAGAGCAATAACAAAAAAGTCTTCAAGGAAAAATGTATTTTTCTACCTTTCAAAAACTCCCACTCTTGACCTTGTTTGAGATATTGTTTAGACAATATAGGTCATTCAATTTTCAACCTCATTGTCCAGATGTATGTTAAGATAATATTGCCTGTGCTCTGGAAGCCAATTTGGACTACTAAAGCAGCTAGGGAAAATTAATTTTAGCAGTTGAGAAGATTAAATTATTAGTAAACAGCTTTAGAAACAAAAGAGAGCTATGTCCTATATCACCTACAAATATATGTGTGTGTGTGTGTGTGTGTGTGTGTGTGTGTGTGTGTGTGTGTATTTGACAGCCAAGAGAAGTCTTTATCTTTAAGGTATATATATGCTTTTTTCCAAAACAGGATTCACATTTCTATAAATTGGGGTGTGACTAGGAGCATTTCACCATGACTTGAGGGAACTGCCCAAATAAAATAAACAGTCTTAGCATGGAAGATAAATCCACATTCAGTACCCATCATCAGGTGTTAGCAAAAGATTTGAGAATGATTGCTTGTCTATGAGGAAGGAGAAAAAGAATGGTATCCAATAAATAACTTTGTGATTCCTGCCTGTCCTAAGTTAACATTCTAAGTATGTGGCTTACCAGCTACTTAGCATTAAACTCATTTATTAATCTGAGTTTCCATTCATCTATCTGTAAAATGTAAATATTAATATTTATCTCATAGTTATTATAAGGGTTAGTCAGCATGTTCCTTATTTTATTAAGTTTTTTATTTTAACCCCAGTATATATTGCTTCTCGGCCTTTTGGGTAAGATCAAGTGTATTTTAACCCCAGTATAGTTAACATCCAATGTTATATTAGTTTAGGTGTACCATGGTTCTAAAAGATACATATAAGACATTTCATCCAAGGAAAATAGAATACACATTTTCTTTAAGTACACAGAATTCCCTGGTTAACTCATAAAAAGAAACTTAACAAATATTAAAAATTTCAGAAGACTGAAATCATGCCAAGTAGATTTTCAGGCACAATGGTACAAACCTAAAGATCAACAATAAAACAAAGCTGGAAAATCTACAATGTAAATATTAAACAACACACTACTGCACAAGCAATTGGCCAAATAAGAAATCAAGTAGCAAATCAAAATTTGTTTCAGAAGGAAAAGAAAACACAATATTCCAAAACCTTTGGTATGCAGTGAAAGCTAATGTTAGAGTGAAATTTATAGTATAAATGCTTGTATTAATAAAAAAGGTTCATATAAACAACATTACACCATATGGAACTAGAAAAAGAGGAAACTTAGCTGGAATTTAGCGGAGGAAGGAAACAACTAAAATAAATAAATAAATAAAATATAGACCAGGATAAACAATAATATAGTATTGAAAGTAATGACCAGTTCAAAAAAAAATAGCAGTACTTTAATTATATTAACAAAGACAAAAAAGAGAGAATACTCAAAAACAAAAATGAGAAATAGAAAACAATACAACAGAGAACCATAGAAATACATGGTGTGGTAACAGATTTTTATCAAACAATAATATATTAACAAATCAGGTAACTAAGGGGAAAAATAAAGATAATTCCTAAAAATGGATATTACCATAATTGAATCACAAATCTTGAATCTAAGAAATAAGAAATCTTTTTAGGCCAGTAACAAGAATGAAAGTTGAATTTGTAATTGAAAGTCTCCCAGCACAGAAAAACCTAAGACCACATGGTTTCACTGGTGAAACATTAAAAAAAAATAATAATTACTGACAATCTTTATCAAAATCTAACAAATGATTGAATATGAACACATTCAGACTCATTCCATGAGGCCAGTACCACACTGATACCAAAGCAGAATAAAAACAATACAAGAGCAAAAAGGTCTAGTTTGTTTGATATAATTATTGCTACTCTTTCTTTTGACATATACCTATATATGATAGATGTGTGATAGATGTGATAGCTGTTCTTTTTTTTTTTTTTTAAAGATTTTATTTATTATTTATTTGACAGAGAGAGATCACAAGTAGACAGAGAGGCAGGCAGGCGGAGAGAGAGAGAGAGAGGGAAGCAGGCTCCCCGTCAAGCAGAGAACCCGATGCGGGACTCGATCCCAGGACCCTGAGATCATGACCTGAGCCGAAGGCAGCGGCTTAACCCACTGAGCCACCCAGGCGCCCAATGATAGCTGTTCTTTAAAGAATAGGCATAATGAAGAGAAAGAAAAGTTAAAGAAAGATCATTATGGTGAAAAGCGTCTATTAAATGTGTCTCTCATTGCCTTTGCAGAGATTGGGGTAACAGCATGTCAGTCCAGTATAAAAAGCTAATCTCATATACTAACTGAATACAAAAGTTATATAAACCTGCCGTTTAGTTAAAGAAACATCTCTCATTAGACAGTTGGGTTTATATCTAAAATATAGAGCTAGTGAAATATAGAGTATCTTGATAACTTTTAGAAGCTATTTGAAGATTTACCAATACAACAGTCTTGAAAATAGGCAAGGCATAATAAAAATAAATAAATAAATAAATAAATAAAAAACTAGTCAAATAATGACCTTAACAAGTTGTGGTCCCTTCTGACCAGCTTTCTCAATGCCAATGTTATTAAAGAAGAATATGGCCAAGTATTAGAAAGGGACTAGATCCTGGAGGTACAGTTGTTTTTTCCAGTCTCTTTGGATATAACCTCATCCATGCATACCACCCTCCTTTTCCATTCTTTTTAAACTAACTCTCACTGTACCTTGAATTCTGAAATGTACATCTTGCCAGTCTAGACATACCCAGACACATACAAAGACAGGCTCTATCAAAATCTCTTAGGAATTCCCAAATTCCTATATGAGAGAAGAATAACTGTTTTAACTTGAATTCAGTGTCTACATGTGGTCTAGTTAACTATGGTAGGTTCGGCATCTAAAAAATGACTTTTGGGACTCCTGGGTGGCTCAGTCGTTAAACATCTGCTTTTAGCTCAGGTCCTGATCCCAGGGTTCTGGAATCGGGCCCCAAGTCAGGCACCCGGCTCAGTGGGGAGCCTGCCTCTCCTTTTGCCTGCAGTTCCCCCTGCTTGTGCTTTCTCTCTCTGTCGAGTAAATAAAATCTTAAAAACAAACCCAAACAAACAAAACAATGACTTCCATGTCTTCAATCCTTTGGAACAGGGAACCATTCTGAGATAGACAGATACTGTAAAATATTAATAAAGAAAAATTGGCTATAGGAATGTAAGCTATAAGAAACCCACACTTTCCACTTATTCAAATAACTATTAGTGAGTTTCTGACAAGTATACCACCTTATCAGCTTGGTTCAAATTAACAGGATTAATGTGGAAATTCTGGAAGTAATGAAGGCTTATCTGAAGAGAGTCACCATCAAGAAATCACCCAGTACCCTTTTCTCCATGAGTAACATAGACTCTTCCATCACTTGTACCATATTTTAGTTTTATGCCTGAAAATAGTCAAATTCTAATTTGTAGTAAAAATAAGAGATTATTTTCTCTTTTCCTTGTGTTCAAATCAAAAGTCTTACCTCAAGTTTATACTCCCAAATCAGGTTACCTAAAATCTAATATGGTTAGTTCTTTTTTATTCTATAATTATTGCATTGAAGTTTTATTAATCTCCCTATAAGTGGTTGAAGAAATGGGTAGCATTCCTCCACATAGTGAAGGAGAATACCAACCCATTCTCTGCATTCTTTCCTCCAACATTCAGTTCTAAAGACAAATTCTCCCGTCAGTTTTATTTCAGCACCTGTATGAATCTAAATATTTTATTATTTGAGCTGTTACATTGACAAATTTTGAAAATGAGATAACTTTATGTTCTTACAAATCGTCTTGCTGGGATAATGAAGATGAGTGTTCACAATAGGAAGTAGCCTTAGCAGATGCTACAGGAGACATCAGTCATTTTTTGTTCTCTTCCTACCCTAATTAGTCATCTTGACTCCCATCAAGTCCATTACTTCTGAGTCTCATATACTGCCTCTTATCAATTAATTATGGTTGTGGTAGGCTGAATAATAGCCCACAAAAATATCCAGATTCAACTTTCTGGAACCTGTTCCAATGCTACCTTATACAGAAAAGGAAACTATACAGATGGGATTAGATTAAAGATTTTGAGATGAAAGATTATCTAAGATTATCTGAATAGGTACTACATATAATCGCAAGTATCCTTATAGAGGCGGATAGGTATTCTGCTGATATCTTGATTTTAGTCACATTACATTGAGTCTCTTTTCTCCAGAGCAACAAGAAAATAGATTTATGTTATGTCAATCCCCAAATTTTGTGGCAGTTATAGCAGCAACAATGCAGTAGTGGTCCAGATTTATATGGAATACAGTGGTGGTCCAGATTTATATGGAAAAGGATTTTAAGGACTCTTCAGAACTCAGAAGTAGTGTTGGGATTTATTAGTCTTGGTTGTCATGAGTTAGGAAGAAGCGCAATGGCATTTCTGTTATTTAAGCTTAATTTCTGCATATTTTGAAAGACACTACAAGACAAAGAGTAGTTTAAAATCAATTGTAGAGATTAGTTAGGAAATCTGGAGCCTGTCGTCACTGTGCTGGCCATTACCACATGAATAGTTGTCCCTTGGCATTCTGTAGAGATATATTCAGACACCTTGGCAAATCACTAATTGGTCACATCACCCAAAATTTCCTAAGCATTTTTATGTACCATGCACTATTCTGAATACATTATGCATACTCTCTTTCTGTTTTTAATCTTCACAGCAGTCTGATGAATAGGGGTAATTATTTTAACCCAGCTAAGTTATAAGAAAATTGAGGCTTAGAGAAGTTAAGTAGTGTGTTGATGACTACACAGCTAATAAATGGTCGAGCTGTGCTTCAAGCCCCAGCAGTCCAACTTCACAAGTCTTAACCCCTGTGCTGCTGGGTCTCCAGCATGTTAGGGAATTATTGTTCATTGTGACAGGAAGTCAGGAAGGTGACATCATTGAGTGGGTTTTCTCCTGAGCCGCTCAACTTGAGCCTTCACGGCAGTCTGGTGAGTAGCTCTATTCAACCTTCATTGGGTCCTCTGTGTACACGTGCCTACTTAATCTTCAGAACAACCTTATAGCATAGCCGTGATTTTTCCTAAATGTTCACTTTCAGGGTCTCTAGAAAATATTAAAAACTCTAAAACTCTAAACATCAGTGGACTACTGTAGCCTAAAATATTTTTCAGCAATCCATTTAAAGACTAGATTAGCTCTTGACAAGAAAGCAGTAAAGGCTAGTAGGCAAGGTCATTATCATTTGCAATGACAGAAAATATCAGTAAAAGTGAAAAAAATAAAAAGGGATCGAGGTACAGAGAATGTGGATGCAAGTGGTAGAGCTCCATTTATCTTCCCTTATGTCCAGATAGCAGCACGTTCCCCTTCACTATACATAGCTCATTTGTGTGTACAATGCATTAGGCACCTAATTTCTCTTTTGAGAGAGTTATTTGTTATTTATTTTAAAGGATGAGATGGTCAAACAGTGGAACAACCATAAAAATATCAAAAGGGGTCTCCCTCCTCTCCTGCACTAGGGAAACGCCTAGAGCTGAACTCATGTGGTGACACCAGGGCCTGAGTCATGCCTTTCACTGTAGAAAAATGCTTGTGTATTTGTGGACTATTTCATTACTCCTCCTGGCTGCAATGTGGAATAATGTAGAGAAAAGAAGGGAAGAAGATTGCTTAAGGTGTATTAATATTTAATTTTAAAATTTAAATTGTTTCTGCATTAATAGAGTTGTCTGATTCATAATTCAAATATTAAACTCAGCCAGCTTTGAATTTGTAATTGGATGTGGGCCAGCATAATTTACTGTTTGCTATATTCTAAGAGATTAGAATAAGCATTAGCATTTTTCTGTTTATGATATTCTTTTTTCTTATTTGTCTATTTTCTTTTTTCTGAAAGAAGATGGAATAATAAATTAATAATCATGTGATCAGTCTTTAATCCTGCTTCATCATCTTTAGTTTTATGACCTGAGGGGACTTACTTAGCTTCTCTGTCTCAACGACAAAGGCTGGAGATAAAATAATGGCCCTGTCTATGTGAGAGAGGTCTGTATGTGCTATAAATAGAAATAAATTAAAAATCACACTAATAAAATAAAATATATATTTTTGCATATGTGGAGAGAAGGGGAGAGAGGAATAGAGAGAGATTATCAGCACTCTGTGAGATAATGAGATAAAGTGTTTACTCCCTATTCTAAAGTCACACAAATCATATATATATTTTTTTTTGACCCAGACACAGTCTACCATTTTGTCTTTTACTGTCTATAGGACTGCATATTCCTTGAGGACGGAGTCTTTTCTGGTGTACTTTTAGCAGTGCTCATCACGAAGCAGGTGGTTAATGAATGAGCTTACATGTTTACATGTCATGTAAAGGCCAGATATCCTTATGGTTTTCAGCTACTAAATTAATATTATTCAGACTTCATCCTTCCCATAGTAAGCATTTCAGTTTCATGATTGAACCTCCAATTTTACCCTTAGGAGAGCAGCCTCCATGAACAGTTTCTGAAGTATGGATCAAAGGCTTGTTCAGTCAACAAAGCCAACCTATACTTCAAAAGGGAAGGAAAACAGGGTTGGAGATAATAAGTCTTTTTCACAGAGGCTCTTTAGGCATTTTATTTCTTCCAGCAACATGTGTAGGCAGAATAATCCCACTCACTAAACTGTCAAAAAAGTGCATGTCTTAATCCCTGGAATTTTTTAACGTGTGACCATGCATGGCAGAAGGGACTTTGCAGATGTGGTTAAAGCAAGGATTTTGATTAGCCTGGATTACTCAGGTAGATCCAATGTAATCACAAGGGTCCTTATAAGAAGGAAGAAGGAGGGTTTGAGAAGGAGAGGTGATAATGGAATGTCTAATGGTGAGGCCAGGAGTTGGGGGATGTGGGTAGCGTCCATGAGCTACAAAGTACAAGGCTCCCTAGCACCTCCAAACAGAACACATCTCTGCTGACACCTTCCTTTTAGCCTATAAAACTCATAAGAGCCTTACCTCCAGAACAGGGAGATTATACATTTATGTTGTTGTAGTAACTTTGTGGTAATTTGTCACAGCAGCAACTGCAAGTAATACAGAGGAATCTAAGAGAAACTCAAGGGTGTAGGAGAGAATAAATACCCAGGAAAGGGGCCATCCTGGCAGATTATATTCCTTTCTGACCCGGTGACCAACAGGCAACATTTTTGATTAGTAGCTTGGACAATGCTACCCTGACTTTGATTCTTAAAACTGAATCTCCTGGAGAGGGAATACCATTTGAAATGTTTTCTTAAAATGCCTGACATTTTCAGTCCTGATTTTGTGAGTTCACAAAATCATTTCAAATAGCTCTTCACCTTCCTGTTATGAATTAAAATTCCTCTAAACTTATAATAAATGTCTTATATTGTTTTATTATTTATATTACCCTTTTGCCCCTATGGGTATGATACAGCAATAATTGCGTACTTAGTATGATTACACTCAAAAGGGTGCACCTGTATTCTACAGCACTTTGCCACAGGCTACATTATGCCACAGGATAAATATGATCTATCTTGCTGCATAAATATGATATATTAATATTCTGAGAACCTGTTATTATGGTAAAGCATGTATGAATATATGAGTAAAGTGCTCATATATTCATATATTATATGACAAAAACATAACAAAATCCCCTTGTGTTTTTGAAGAAAATATACAGAGGAATATTACACTAGACAAATTCAAATGACACTTCTACTTCCAAGAAATCCCCAAGGCTGTTGTAGAGGGATTTCATGGAGTAATTTCATTTGGAGTAATATCTTTTGGCCACAAAATATTTATTTCTCTACTTATGCACATATAAGCAAATGTCGAATACTCCACTATACTTTGAGTCCCTTTAACACAAGGGTTTTACTTACTCTACCTTTTCACACACCTTCTATTCTCTCAGACTTGATTATTCATAGTTCTTCAAACTCAATCTACAATTTCACATCTCAATGCCTTTATTCATTTTGGTCCACATTCCATGAAATCTCTTCTATTGTTTCTGTTCCTGATCTGTGTCTGACAATTCTTTAAAACTAAGCACAAATTTCAGTTCTTTAAGAAGCCTTCTGTAAACCTTCCTTTCTCCTTTTGTCACACGAAGCAGGAACATTCACTCAACAAATACCTATCAATTCCTAGCTTAACGTCAGGTACCATGCCAGGCACTGGGTATACAGATGTGAACAAGGACAATGTTTGGATGATTTCTCTTATGATTTTTTCTAGCTCATAGAAGTAATTACTTTGTTGCCTTGGGCTATATTCATTTAAAAACATATACTTGGAAGAACATATAATTGGGCATCAGGCAGATATTAGTAACAGTCAGCTTTGGGAGTGATAAGACTATGACACTGAAAAATAAAGTAACTTTTCTGAACCTTCTTCTCATCCTCCCAGTTATGATGAGGTGTTTAATTATGGTAGGTTTTTAAATAATGTATATCAATAATTTTACATGCTAAGCAGTCAATGATTTAAAAAAATAATTAATTCCCTTGCTTCCTACAAGCTTGCATACTTGTTGAGGGGGCAGCGTTCTTATGTGGTTAATCACTAAATCCTCCATAACACCCCACCTGATCCCAATCAACAAGGGACGTCTCTATAAAAAATGAAAGAACAAGTATCAATAAAATTGCCCTCTAGCAGAAGTGATATAGTCATGGATACTTTTGAGTAAATGGAAGCTCTGAGAAAAGCTTGGGGATGTAGAGAGCACTACTGAGTATATGTTTGAGGAGGCTGGAAAAGAGTACTGTACAATTAGTTAAAAGAAAATAATAGTAACAGGTTGGCATGAAGCCTAAATATTTCCTATGCATATCCCTTAGAAAATATAACCTTTAGGGGCGCCTGGGTGGCTCACTGGGTTAAAGCCTCTGCCTTCGGCTCAGGTCATGATCCCAGGGTCCTGGGATCAAGCCCCATATCGGGCTCTCTGCTCAGCAGGGAGCCCGCTTCCTCCTCTCTCTCTGCCTGCCTCTCTGCCTACTTGTGATTTCTGTCTGTCAAATAAATAAACAAATCTTTAAAAAAAAAAAAAGAAAATATAACCTTTAGCAAAATCCTTCTAAAGATCTGATTAGTCAGAGCACTGGTTCATAACAAAAAGAGGGGGAAGTATTCCAATAATAGGTGGAAAGGCTGAGGTAACATTAACTGAACACTGTATGAGACATTCAAGTACAATCAAGGGTAAATGCTAATTGGAGAGTGAAATTACATTCTAAAACAATGAAATCATTTGAGGGAGATATTCATTCGAAAAAATTCATCTGGGAGTTCTAATTCAATCTGCAGAAGTAAACAAAAGCTACATATTCTTTCTCAATACACCACGTCCCTAGAAATGTTGGGAGGCCCTTCACTGAATAAGAAACTGTATTATCTGAAAAGGCGAAAAACAGAAGGAAGTAGATGGCTGAACAACATCTGAACCACAACACGGACATCATGGAACTGGTGTGGGTTGAGGAGCATCATGCCTGGAGGTGGTAGATTCTGAAGGTCAGAAAGGGTTCAAGGACTTTCTCCTCTTCAAATCTTTTGAGGGCTACCCAGTCTCAATTATTGCTATGACTTTTACTTTACCAGCCCTCTAACCTCTCTGTCTCCTGCTTCTCTCTTGAGCCTACTCAATCAGCATTTTTGTGTATTAATCTCAAACCTCCATCCCAACGTGCAGGATGGACATCCTTTGGCTATTAGACCAACACTTGGGATAAAGGCTGACAGTTCCTTTTTAAGGCCAAAAGAGATGAAGCCTCATTATAAGAAGGAGGCAGGGTAGAGCTACCAGAAGACTCTCCCAATAACAAATCCTTCCACTTGCCACTAAGGATCCAAGGAATTTCTTCTTCTGATAAATGTGTGGATGTCCACACATCAGTGCCTCAAACACCATCTCACCACTGACAGTAGTTCCAGAACCATGTGAATGAGTGGTACTGACCAAATTAGTAGATGGAAAGAGAAAGGGAAAAAAATGTTCTCTGGTTTTTCAAAATGGTGGGGAGGAGTGTGTGTGCTAATTTTCCAAGCTATGTGTTCATTTTTCCAAGCTACGTCTTCCAAGTTATATAGCAAGAGAATTATTAAATGCAACCCAAAATCCTGAGAAAGAATATGATTCTGCATTTTATACTATTAAAATGACATAGGTTTTTGGTTCCCATTTCAACAATTTACTATGCTAAGTCTTATGGGTAGATCTTCTGTCACATATACATTTTCACAGAGGGGCTCTTCTGATTTCGAGCTAGAGATATGGAGAAGTTCCTGAATTTCTGCTTTCATCTTTGTCTGGTTTTATCACTTTGTCCTGCACTTAGTAGGTATTTTGGTTGCTGTTTCAGGGCTTCATTTTATTTTCTATCATTTTAGACCCAAAATAGAATTCATTCACTATGAAGGAGGAGATTTGGGGTCAAATGTCATGGTCAGTTTCACACTGGGTATACTGTAAGCTGGATCTAGAGATTTCCATTGATATAGGACACTACAATGTAATATAGAATGTATTTCTGCCAGGAGTACTTTTGGAAACAGAACACTCATAAGTATTCTCTTTATTCCCATTTATTCATAATTTTTACCTTTCTTTGTCACCCACAAAAAATATAGTACATGTCCCTTGCATTACATTCACATCTCCCTGCATTTACCCATATTCTCCATCTCTTCATGGAAAATCCTGTCTTTTGCTCATCCTTTAATATTTCATGAGATTTTAGGACATGTTTCAAATCATGGTACCTCCTTTTCCAGATTATTTTTGTTGACTATTGGATCTTTATCACTGAATTCTTATAGCACTTATCATCGGCATTGCCCATTTTAATACTTAATCATTAGCATCTACTTTTATTATGAAAAAGAGCTCAATAAAGTACACAATCCCAATGCGTTGGTTCCATAACTTTGAAGTCCCTAGGATAGCTCCTACATGGTAAGATCGCTGAAATGATTCAAATAGTATGCTTCCTCTGTGTGTTTCCTCAAATCTCAAATATTTCCAAGAGGTTTACATTACAAAGACAGATTCCTAGACTCTTCCCTATAGAGGCTGTGAAGTTTATTTCAATATGAGTTTGAAATATTTCTTCTATTCTCAGTCTCCAGCTCCTTCTCTCTCGTTCTCTCTTGTATATTTTCTGTTTGTTGTGGTTATTTTTTTCTTATTTGTTCCTACAATTATATTATGCAATTATGAGCAGGGGAGCCAAATAACAAACTCTTAAAAAATACTGCCATGCTTGCTTCAGACACTTTTATCCATGAGGATCCAGAAGCATTAAGAATTCCTGTCTAGGGGCTCCTGGGTGGCTCAGTGGGTTAAAGCCTCTGCCTTCGGCTCAGGTCATGATCCTAGGGTCCTGGGATCGAGCCCCACATCGGGCTCTCTGCTCAGCGGGGAGCCTGCTTCTCCCTCTCCCTCTGCCTGTCTCTCTGCCTACTTGTGATCTGTCAAATAAATAAATAAAGTCTTAAAAAAAAAAGAATTCCTGTCTAAAGAAAAATCTCTGCTCATTGAGTTTGGATTCTTTTATGCAATATTTGGCCATACAACTGTCAATGGTATATTACAATATTCAGGATTAAATGCTTGAAACTGGAGAAACAGGAAAGAACACTGAGAACGTGAATGGTGCCTGTCCCCAGACATGAGGTCGAGTTGTTTGGATTTGGGGTACAGGTAAATTTTCACGTTACTGATTTAACAGAGGTAAAACTTCCCACTTAGGTGGCCAATGAATCGTCTAAGTCTCTTAGCAACATTTGAAAAAGACATCATCTGCACATCTAGAGCCATTGATTTACCTACTAAAGCATGAAATTTGATTATACTTTTTTTTTATTCTTTAACAGTCATGGCTAATTGGGCACAAAACCATAAAGTCCTATCCGGGATCAAACTAAATATATGACTCAGTGAGCCCTGCCCACAGAAGGCAATCATGAGATTCCTCATATACAAATCTTCAGGGGTAGCTTTGGTTAGCACAGAATGTTGAGAATGTTCAGTTGCTCATTAAGTTCTTGGATAAAGGACATTTTAGAATCTCCCCACACCATGAAGTTTTTAGTTTGCAAAGCAATAGATCATGGCAACAAGGGAGACACAAAAGGAAAATTTCTGCACTAGAAGTTAGGAGACCTTGGTCCCAGCTCCCAGCATGGAATAAATCTCCAAAATTAATGTTTATTAACTACTTTGCTAATAGTGTCCATACCTTTCTTTTTTCCAGAAAAAAATGTAATCCTATTCACTTTACAAATGAAATCATGTCTCAGTAAATTAAGTAACTTTCCCACTGTTACATGGCTTCTCAGCGGTAAAACTAAGATCTGAAGTAGGCTGTTTAACTCCAAAAGTTTCTCAACCACTATACTTCTCTTCTACTATTTGATTCATAGAAAAACTTCAGATAAATTAATCTTATATGTGTATGCATATATAAGTATATGTAAATGTTTTTGTGTACATGTATTCTAGTTATGTTGTCTTAGTTGTCCTATAGTAGATACTAAAATGTTCATCAAAGTATATGAAAATATACCAACTTTTGGATTGCAAATATAACTGTCTACAGGAATAAGACAGAATGTAGACAGAAGGGGTTTATTTGTTTTACATAAAATATGTCAGGTATCACTGAGCTTTTGTCAGAAACCAAAGCAACACTTTATTGTATATGGAACACAAGCCTAAAATTTGTAGGATCTCTCAATTGTTTCTACATAGTTTTATGTGAAGTAATCTGATTTTAAAATACTGTGTCAGAAAAAGAAAATGCTGATCAACAGGAAGTCTGAAAGCTACTGGCTTGAGATATCTGGAATACTAAAGTGCATAGTCTCATTGTTAAACGGAGCCCTTATATTAGAAGGCAGAAGAATGATATTTGTGTGGACTTGGGGAATATCTCCCAGGATCTCAGTTGCTATGCACAATATAGGTCTGTCAGTTGGTTCCTCTAGTTGATTTTGCCTGTTCTCTAAATCTAAATTTTAGATTCTCATAATAAAATCCATATCTTAACCTGAATACCTTATATTATGACTGAGGAGAGAGAAGACTCCTAGATAAAAATGACATGAGGAACATTTCATGAAAACTTGGGAGGCAAGAGCATCTTTTGTGCTCAGCACTCAAGGGGAAGTGATTATAACAAATCAATGCAAAAAATTCAGAAGACAGGCCAGATATCAAAGAAGAGAAAGTGTGAACAACTACTCTATTCTAACTGGGGGAATATATTTGACAAGCATTTGGTAAGTGCAAGGTTGGTACTTTAGTGTGGGATAAATTTCTCTACAGAGAGAAGATTCAAGGGGAAGTGGTAAGTGTTTTCAAATAATTGCAAGGCATCCAAATGGGAATAGCAATTAAATTCATTGTTTGTGGCCCAAGGAACATTGCTGAGTGAAAAGAGCTAGACATCTTGGTTGGGTAGAATGGAGATGTTAAATATAGGACTCTTGCTCCAAAAAGGAGTGAGTTCAGCCTTAAGGATTCTCTTTAGTGTTGCTTTTAAGACACATCTACTAGCAATGGATTCTCTGTTTTTGTATATCTGAGAATTTCTAACTTCACTTTCTTTTTTGGTAGTGATTTACTGGGTATGGAATTATTGGTTGACAGTCTTGTCTTTTTATCATGTTGAATATGGCCTACATGGATTTTGCTGATGGCAATTTTTATGACATATCTAGTTGAGGAATTTGCTGAACTTTTTGTTTGTGTATATTAATATTTTTTGTCAAGTTTGGGAAACTGTAGCAGGTCTTCAAATATTTTTTTTTTTTTGAGAGAGAGAGAGAGAGAGAGCACAAGCAGGGGGAGGGGCAGAGGGAGAAGCATGCTTATTGCTGAGCAAGCAGCCCGACGTGGGGCTTGATCCCAGGACCCTGGGATCATGACCTGAGCTGAAGGCAGACGCCTAACGATATTCTTTCTGCTCCTTTCTTTCTTTTCTCTCCTCCTGGGATTCCCTTATACAGATGTTGATATGCTTGATGATGTCCTGCAGGTGTCTGAGGCTCTTTTCATTTTCCTTCATTGTTTTTTTTTTTTTTTCCTTCTTCCTTGAACAGGATAATCTCAATTGAGGTATATCCAAGTTCACTAATTTTCCTTTTCTTGCCTGTTCAAATCTGCCTTTGAGGACTCCATTAACTTTTTCATTTCACTATTGACTTTTCAACTCCAGAAATTTTATTTGGCTCATTAAAAAAAAAAAAAATCTATCTATTTAGTAATAGTTTTTATTTGCCAAGACATCATTCTTATACTAAACTCATAAACTAAAAAAAAAAAAAAAAAAAAAAAAAAAAAATTAGTTCTTCAAATGAGATTTCCTTTAGTTATCTGAACTTACTGAAAGTAGCTGATTTGTTTAATAAGCCCAATGTCTGGATTTCTTCAGGAATAGTTTCTATTGATTGATTTTCTTTTTCTGTGTATGAGCCATATTTTCTAGTTTCTTTGCATGCTTCATTTTATTGTTGTCATAGTTGAAAACTGGACATTTTACCTAATACAGAATGGCAACTCTGGAAACTAGATTCTCTCCCATCTGCAATTTGTTGTCATTGTTTAGTGACTTTTGTGATCTAAATATAGAAATCTGTATTCTTTGTTGTGTGAGGCCACTGAAGCTTCTGCTAGTTTAGCTTTAGTGGTCAGATAATGATTTAACAAACATTTTCCTAAATGCCTGAAGCCAATAGGTCTACCAGATGAAAAGAGGTCTATGGGGTATTACACATTTCAATTTACCAGAGACTGGAGTATTAGACAACTCAGCTCTGTTCACCCATTTAGTTTACTTATTTTCCAAGATAAGGAAACAGAAATGGTAAAGCCATTTTTTTTAATGTTAGACACACCAATTTTGCTACATTAAAATGGGATCTGGATATATATAGGTGAGCCATACACTTTTTCTTCATTATCAATAAATCAACATGTAACTATGATTGCTTTCAGCTCTTTTACCAAACAGAAAAGTTTGGAAGTGTTATCAGAAGGGATCAGTGATGCATACATTATGTTATAGAATTATATATTTCTGAGGCAAAAGCCAATTATATATAACATACCCAGAGAGATAAATACATTCACATAAGAGGTTTTATATCTGCAAATCACATTATCTGGTAATTGTGTAGCCCATACAATAAAATGTGGATTTATTTTCCACAGATGTTTTTCTATGTTTACAAGAAATATGACACTAGTTTCTAGCTACTAATGAAGCTCAAAGCTGTTACTTTGATGTTGAGCTGATCTCAGAGATTAGACTCAAACTTATTATTTTTTTTCACGAAGTACTCCAGTGCAATGAACATTGGCCATCCTATAGCCTTCATGGCCTTCATCACTACTGTAGCTGTCACATGCAGTCACTACTTTGTGCCCAACACAACTGCTCTGTAGGTTCTTTGCCACATCAACCTGTGATATCTTGCTCAGATGTGATGAAACAACATGCTGTGGATTGCCAATTTCCTGTGTTCTTTTAGAAAAGAGCTAGCATCAAGTTTAGTACCAAGTAACTACCACATCATTTCCAGAACACATACTAAGATGGTTATGTTAGCTTTGAAGAGGCACAAGAATGACAGTTTGGAAAATAACAAAAGAAACTGGGATCTGTAACACTGCCAATTGATTCTTGGGTGAAAGACCATTGCTGGCAGGAACAGGAAACGTAGTAGGAAGGAGCAATTCTTAGCAGAGAGCCTGCTTCACCCTCTCCCTTTGCCTCTGCTCCTGCGTATTCTCTCTCTTTCTCTCAGAAATAAATAAGTAAAATCTTAAAAAGAAAGAAAGAAAGAAAGAAAGAAAGAAAGAAAGAAAGAAAGAAAGAGGAAGAGAGCAATTCCTGCTCCCTTCCTCATTCTTCCTTTTGCGACTTTTTAAAATAGCACTTAAGAGGAAGCCGTATAATGAAGGAGAGATGTAGTTTGTAGTCTCAATTCCAGCATCACAAAGCAGAGTACAGAAGGATAAAGGTGAGGGGAAGAAGGAATAACATAATAATTGGTAAGACTTTTTTGACAGCAATGAATCATTTCTTCAAAGTAAGCTTTTCTTCAGGTCTATTACATTTTTGTATAAACTAGCTCATGACTTCTGGACTCTAGAGTCTAGACAAAATGTAAAAGGAGATCTTTAGGGGACGTGTCCAATATGGATGATAAGAAGGGAAGCAAAGAATGAGGAAGAGGTAGATTTTGAAAGCCAAATCATACACCAGCAGGCACAAAATTCTAGGCTTCATTCAAGCATTTGTTTCTACAAAGAATTTCCCCAGTAACTCTCAGGTAAACCTGAGCAATAGGAGGGAAGGCTTCTGGAGTTGACTGGTTGCTAGAGCCAGGATTTCAGAAAGTGAATCTTGATGGGCTGAAAAAGCCTGAAAACCAAAAATGGTTTTGAAGATTTTTGTCTCTCAAGTGCATGCTAAGATGGATAAGTAAGTTTAGGGTATTTCAAAAAGAAGTAAGAGGGAAAATAATGTCTTTTATAATAGGTGATGAGTTTTAAAACTACAGATAACACCTCAAGTTAAAAGAGCATATTTGTAACACTGAAAATAGCCACCTTTCTGGAAAGAATGATGTTTCAAACCAGTGAGGAATGGTGTGAGTTACTAGATAGAAAAATAAACAATAGTTCTTGCTTTTCTATCTTAGTAGCTTTTGGAACAGTAGAATAAAACGGCAGAGCCAAAAATGTGAGATTTTTATATCATTTTGATCAGAAAAGCTTCATATTTGCCAAACATATTGGATTCTTTATAATAAAAATCTTCAAAATTAATTAGTATTTGGCACTTTTCTTTTCCTCATGTAGGATTACTTGAGCTATAATTCATTTGGAAGCAATAGAATAGGCTAGAAACAAACTTACTTATTTTTTTATAATTATCTTCACTATTTTTGATGAAAGATAAGGCTTGTCTAGATCACAGTTGTTTGTATTCATGGTCCTCAGGGGATGTCTGAGGTACCAATCCTCATGCTAGTCAGAACTTCATAACAGGAAGGAAGGAAAGAAGGAAAGAGGGAAGGACGGGGAAGGAAGAGAAGGTAAGAGGGAAGGAGAAAAAAACATCACTGGTGGGATTATACATCCAACTACCTATTTTTATGTCAAAAACTCTATTGAGGGGCACCTGGGTGGCTCAGTGGGTTAAAGCCTCTGCCTTTGGCTCAGGTCATGATCTCAGGGTCCTGGGATCGAGCCCCACATGTGGCTCTCTGCTCAGCAGGGAGCTTGCTTCCCTTCCTCTCTCTCTGCCTGCCTCTCTCCTTACTCATGATCTCTGTCTGTCAAATAAATTAATTAAAAAAAAAAACCTGTATTGAGTCAAGGAAGTCAATCAATAAAGAGCATCTCCTTCTGTGTGTACTCACGCTTATCCTTAAAAAAGTTATAACTAGGCTGATATACCCAAGAGTCATTTTACCTAACAATAGTGGTGGTACATGAAAAGACTTAGAGAAAGTGAATTATGGTTACTCTACACATTGATTTTGTATTCAGATGCAAAAAAAAAAAAAAAGATACTACAAAAATTCTTCAGTATTTCAAATACATGTTCAATTTGCAAGTAGGTACATGAAATTTTTGAGCATTATCATGCAAATAAGTATTTGTATATTCCATATTCACATAGTTGGGGAGTGTTACTAAGAGGAATGATGTTATTCTTGGTTTCCCAAAGTGCTGAACTAAAAGCAAATGATTTTCTGGAATATGGAGTTGTCACTTAGAACAAATAATAACCATGCAGGACACTGGAGGGAACAGCATTTGATTAAGGAAAAGCTTTTTGCACTCCATTCTTTTCCTGTATGTTCTTTTCTTCTTTTCCAAGTGACATGTTTTTTTTTTTCCCATTACTTTTCAATCATGAGCATCTTGCTATGAAAAGCACAACAATAAAAAATGACTATCCATGAAAACAGACAAAAATTCTGTCTCTCTACCCCAATTCACCATCGCACCCCATTCCCCAAAATAAGATTCCTAATCAAAGAATCTCTGTGGATCACCCAGAAATGGATTTGCCCAAAAAGCAGAAAAACAGAGCCTTGGATTACAGCTCTTGACCAGCTTCCATGGCCTTGGTTGAGAACTGTATTTTCCAGATCTTACTAACAGAAAAGATGGGAAGTAGATTGCCTCGATGAATGTTTTGTTGTGAAACTTTTCAAAGTCAAGAGTAGTCTATCAGACAATCTATCTGGAGCACATTCCCATTCTTGCATGGAGAAATCCGAGAAAGAAATTTGAGAAATCTAAAATTGAGGCTATATCTCAAAGAGCTGCGTGAAAACCCACCAGGCAAGATGTAGAACATTTGAGCTGGATTGGACCTTAAATATGGGGGCCATCTTGGCTCTGCTCTTAGGCTACAGGCATCCTCTGGCCCAGAAAGCTGAGCATTATTTTCTGAAATAACCTAATTGTCTTCCCTTTGGAGGCTAGCTCTGACAAAATCCCAGCCTATAATTTCAGCTTTTTTGATAAAGAACTCAGGGTTAACCTTCTGTCTTGCTCTGACCTCCTGTCATTTGTTGCACTCCCAGAGTCCAGCCTCTTCTTGAAGTTATTATCCATTCCCAGCATTTATCTTCCCAATAAAAGGCCCTGATGTTTCCTATCTCTTGACATTTATGACCCTTTGTATCAAAAGAATATAACATTCAGAGAGGTCACTTCCATAATTATATTATAAAGTCTGGTGATACCGCTCTTGTTAGCATACTCTGTTTTCCTCTCAACTGATAATTCTGATAAGAAACCAGTTGCCATTTTGAAGAAGATTTCATAGCAAGGAACTGAAGGCACCTTGCAGCTGACAGCCAGTTAGGAACTGAGGCCCCTAATACCATAGCCCTTGAGTTACAGATTCTGCAAACAATCAGAGGGCCTTGGATGTGGATGCTTCCCCAGTCAAGTCTTCAAGTGAGACCCCAGCTCTGGCTTCCACCCTGATTGTAGTTTTGTGAGAAACCTTAAACAGAAGACCCAGTTAGTTGAGCACAACTTTCTGGCCCACAGCAACTGTAAGGTAATAGGTGTGTATGTGTGTATGTGTGTGTGTGTTGGTTTAAAATATATGTAACATGAAAAGTAACATGCTTTTAAGTATAAAATTCTATGGTGTTAAGTATATTCACATTATTGTGTAACCATCACCACCATCCATCTTCAGAAATTTTTCATTGAAACTCTCTCTCATTCAATGCTAATTTCCTATTTCCCATCTCCTCCAGGACCTGATATCTGCCATTTTACTTTCTGTCTCTATGATTTTGACTGTTCTAGATATCTCATATAAGTTGAATCATACATTACTTGTCCTTTTGTGACTGGGTTATTTCATTTAGCATTATTTTTTTTTAAATCCATTCATGTTGAGCACCTGGGTGGTTCAGTCAGTTAAGCATCTGCCTTCAGCTCAAGTCATGATCCTGGGGTCCTGGGTCTGATAGCAGACTCAGCCCTTCCTCGGTGGGGAGCCTTCTTCTCCCTCTCCCCTTGCTACTCCCCCCGGCTCATGCACCCTTTCTATCAAATAAATGAATAAAATCTTTAAAAAACCCATTCATGTTGTAGCATATGCCTGAATTTTCTTCCTTTTTAAGGCTAATATTCCATTGTATGTGTATGCCACATTTGTTTATCCATTCATCCACTGATGTATGCTTGGATTGCTTCCATTTTTGGCTATTGTGAACAATACTGCTACAAACATGGGTGCACAAATACCTATTCAGGTCCTTGCTTTCAATGGATTTGGATATATACCAGAAGTCGTAATTCTATGTGTACATTTATTTTATATTAGTAATTGCCATACTGGTTTCCACTGTCTGCACCATTTTACTAAATGTGTATTGTGGTACATCACCAGGGTCTGTAGTAATCTGGTGCACAGCAATACATAACTAAAAGGAATAGCTGTTAGGACACACAAAAATGGAAAAGCAAAAACAGTAACAAAAAAACTATGGTCCTTTTACTGATGATGCTTATAGCCTACTAGAAAAGACAGAAATCATCAAATGTTCATGGCATTGCATGCATGTCCACAGCTGTTATATATGTATTAAAAAAGAGAAGTATATGGCATAACAAGATTTTATAAAAATTGATTACACCAGGCCTAGGGAGTCAGAATCACTGTCATTGCAAGCGGCAGCAGTAGTTTCAATTGAGCCAGCTGGCCAATAGCTTGTGGCCCCGATTTAACAACAACAACAACAACAACAAAAAAGCTCCTTGCTTTGAGATCTCATCCTTCCCTTGCAGCAGAGGTTACAAACCATGCAGTAAGAGAAGAAAGCGTGTTATCAAGGCCTCATCCTTACCCCTCCCTAACGCCAACTGTTCAGACTCTTTTTATATGCCATTGTTGTAGAGTGGCAGAAATTTATTGCATTTCATAGCAAAGATTTTTCTGGACTGTTGCTGTTTTGTGTGCTTATTTTATTTTGGTTTAAAATAGATAGTGTTGGGGCGCCTGGGTGGCTCAGTGGGTTAAAGCCTCTGCCTTCGGTTCAGGTCATGATCCCAGGGTCCTGGGATCGAGCCCCGCATCGGGCTCTCTGCTCAGCGGGGAGCCTGCTTCCTCCTCTCTCTCTCTGCCTGCCTCTCTGCCTACCTGTGATCTCTGTCTGTCAAATAAATAAATAAAATCTTTAAAAAATAATAATAATAAAATAAAATAGATAGTATTAGCTGTTTTGCTAAGTCTTTATTGATAGATGTGAGTCTAGTATCCCTCAAAGCAGAGCTCTAGAAAGATTCAGCATTACATGAGTTAATGTGGAAATGGGAGCACACATTATTAGAATATCCTGCTATAAAGACCGAGGTTTTTTTGTGTTTTGTCTTTTGTTTTAATTTTGGACACTTCCCTCAAGTTGGTTTGCAGAAATTTTGGCTTATTTTGGTTGAAATCCTAGATGTTTGACAGCTAAGCTCCAAAATAAAAATAAAGGAACTAATATATTTGGTCTTTCTCAGAAGTTTGCTCTACAAATATTATGATTCTAGACTTAAGTATAACAATTCAGAAATGACATTTCTCCTGAAATCTTATATGTTTATCTCTTCTCCACCAGAAACAAGTAATGGAAAAGAAAATTTATTAAGAAAAATATATTTTGGAGTTTGTTTTGCACAGTTAGGATTCTCCACTATGGTGTTTGTTTTCCCCTAGGCATGAACAACCCCTCTTCCTCTCATAACTAGGACTGGGGTATTATTAATGATGTGGTTAGGACAGTTTTGATTCTTTTTTCTTTTCTTCTTTCCTGTTGTCAGACTGTCAAAAATCCAGTGTTAGTTGGCTATATGATTTGGAACAGTATATTTTCCATATCCTATATTTAGAACAATATTAGAGATGAGAAACCAAAGGATTGATTTTAAGGGTAAAAAGACACAGAGATCACTAAACGAAAATAACACTCACCATTTAAAACAAAACATCCTGGGGCACCTGGGTGGCTCAGTGGGTTAAGCCGCTGCTTTCGGCTCAGGTCATGATCTCAGGGTCCTGGGATCGAGTCCCACGTCGGGCTCTCTGCTCCGCAGGGAACCTGTTTCCTCCTCTCTCTCTCTCTCTCTGCTTGCCTCTCTGTCCACTTGTGATCTCTCTCTGTCAAATAAATAAAATCTTAAAAAAACAAACAAACAAAAAAAACCAAAACATCCTCATAAATAATGGTGAGTAAGATGAACTAAAAGCAAGCTGTAGGTAATCCCACACAAATATAACAAACTAAGTTTAGACAACGAATTAACATAATTTTGAGAGCCATATTTCCTCATAAAGGGAATGTTTGAATTTCTAGAGAATTCATTGCAAAGTAACTTCAATATTGAGTTACTCTAATGCTTATAAGTGGAATTGTCTGTAAATTCTAATTTGACTTTGCAAGAGTGGATTCTTAACTCATGTGTAAAGGAGAAGATATGCAGAATTGGAAGGACTGATTGTAGGACATTTTATGGCCTAATGGGGTCTCTTCTTCAAGAGAAAAATCCATAAATTTTTGAAGTATTTTCAGAATCATTCACTATTCATGTATAAAGTCAATGTGTAGGCCAAGAAAGGTTCCCTGTATTTACTATCCTGGAAGTCAATTTTTTACATCTGACAGTCTATCCATAATGACTTTGGACCAAGGTAGGAATAGTGAACATCACATGTACAATCAAGAATGGCACAGGAGAAGTGCAGGGCACTGTTTGGCACAGTCCCTAAATGTTGGACTTTTGGTTTCAGCTCAGGTCCTGATCTTGGGGCATTGAGATCAAGCCCCGAGTAGAGCTCTGTACTCAGCACAGAGTCTGTTTAAGTTTCTCCTTCTCCTTCTGCCCTCCCCCCAGCTCGCTCGCTCGCTCTTTCTCTCTCTCTCTCTCAATTAATTAAATAAATAAATCAAGAAAAGAAAAGAAAAAGAGTGGCACAGGGAAAGTGCACTTTTTTCTTTTCCCTCTCCCAAGCAATATGTTTTCTGAAACTGTTACTTATTTTCTTTGCTTTTCTGTCATTTCTTGAAAATCATAGCAGTTATTGCTTATTAAAAATTGAACTCTTATACCAGCCCATTATTCCCAAGGAAAACACAGCATGACTATACTGGAAAGCCAGCTAAAGACGGAAATCAGAGTAAATATGTCCTTTCACAACCCAACCTGCCATGGTTTACAGAGCGTTAAACTTTGCTTTCATCCTCTGCACCTGAGGATCCATTTTCTTATTTCTGTAAGAATAGAAGCAAATGAAGGGATAACAGATCTTTTAAGTTCCCAAGGAAAGTTTGGCTTTAGTTAACATTGGGATCAAAAAAGCAGATCTTGATTTTTTGTTGTTGTTTATTATAAAGCTTCTGATTTAATTTAATGTGTATTTATCTAGGAGCGTCATGTTCTGTGTTGTGGTAGATATGGAGCACAAGGGGACTTGGCGGTCCAGTTCACCACTTCAACAAGCAGTGAGTAAATCATCTCTGCCCTAAAGTGTCTAACTATCATTATTTCTTCTCTGATATCAACAGCTTGGTGTCTTAATTCCTTGGTCACCAGATTTATACTTGACCTACTCTACAAATATCAGACCTCCTGTATCTAGTGTTGCCATTAGACTTGCCCCTCAACCAAAGAGGTTATAGTCTACGCTGGGAGAATAGGTGTATATTATCTCTCTCTATATATATATACACACACACACAAAAACACAGAGATATATAGATACATATACATCTCTGTGTTTGTGTGTGTATGTATGTGTATATATTCTTCCAACATAGTCTGTTATCTATCCTCTATCCATCTACATACATAGAGAACACACACACACACACATACATGATCGGGTTAGTGGAGGGAAACCATTTTTAAAGAAGCACAGTGGGGGTGCCTGGGTGGCTCAGTGGGTTAAGGCCTCTGCCTTCAGCTCGGGTCATGATCCCAGGGTTCTGGGATCAAGCCCTGCATGGGGCTCTCTGCTCAGCAGGGAGCCTGCTTCCTCCTCTCTCTCTCTGCCTGCCTCTCTGCCTACTTGTGATCTCTGTCTGTCCAAATAAATAAATAAAATCTTTAAAAAAAATAAAGAAGTACAGTAATTTTATTATATAAAAAGCTGAGTTTGAAACCAGGTCCACTAGAGGAGTAATACAGAATAGACCAGTGCCTTCTTTTTTTAATCTGAAAAATGGGAATGGAGACAGAGACAATGCTTGTATTCTAATTTCCTCCATTCAAACTTCAAAGAGACTGAGAATGCTCCTTAAAGGATTAATTCCCAAGTAGAAGAGAAGGCTAGAATTACAGGCAGTGGCTAAAACATGCTGGCTCTTGTATGTTAAGTAATTGCCCTAATGAATTCTATCTACTTTAGGAACAAGGAGAAACCTTTGAACAAGTGGTATAAACTTAAGAAAGAGGTTGGCATAATCAGAGACAGCCTATTTTTTTTAACTTAGTGCTTTTTGGAAATAATGTGGAAACTGATTAATTTGGGGGTAACGTGGCTTAAGGAAACAAGTTGTGAAGACTTTTCTAGACAGAGACCATGGTAGCATGAAATAAATTATTGATAACTGGGTGTATTTTTTAGATAACATAGCTACTCTAAAATATTTGGTGGCTTAAAACAACAAAAATTTATTCTATTCAGTTCTGTAGGTCAGAATTCCAAAATTAGTTTCACTGGGTCAAAAACCAATATATCATCAACAGGTCTTTTTGGAAGCTGTAGGGAAGAATCTATTCCTTCCATCTTCCAGCTTGGTGGTTCCTGGCATTCCTTGGCTTGTGGCTACATCACTCTAATCTTTCTTTTTGGTCCCATTGTCTTCTCTTATTCAATGTGCATCAAATCTCTCTCTACCTCCCACTTATAAGTATGCATTTAATTGCATTTAGGACCCACCAGGATATTTCAGAATAATCTCCCCAAAACAAGATCCTTAATTTAACTCCATATGGAGAGTCCCTTTGCCATATAATACAAAGAACTAGCCAAATTACAAAGTTTGAAGGCAAAACTTCCCCAGATGGACATCAACTACAAGTTTAGAGGATTACAAAAATCAGCCTCAGTTTCAATAACTTACTAGAATGACTCACAGAACTCATTAAAATCTATTCCACTTAGAGATATGGTTCTTACAGGGAAAGGTGTAGGTCAAAATCAGCCAAGAAAAGGGACACAAAAGGCAGAGTCTAGAAACTTTGAAATACAAAGCTGCTTTTGTCCTCAGGATACATTACAGTCCAGGCACCAAGGTGTGACAGCATACTTGGAGTATTATTAACCAGTGAAGTTCATTCAAGTTTTAGTGTTGAGAATGTTGTCTAGTATTTTCTGGTGTCCGGTGACATCCAAGTTTTAGTGTCCACATGAATGATTATCCATGAAGCTGAAGAGTCTCTAGGTTGATTGATACTAGATGATTAAAATACCCACTGTAAATCACAAAATTAGTCTTTCTGGTATGGCCACCTTTTCCTCTAAGATATAGTATGGCCAGGCCAGTGCTCAACAGACTCCTATGAGGTATAAAATAGATTACCTCACAAAAGCCAAGGGCAAAGACCAGACCTCTCTTTGGTTAACATAAAATAATTTATTACATATTAACAGTCAAGTTCCAGGTATTAGGGTATAGTTATCTGTGTGTGTGTTGGGGGGGGCTGGGAGGGATTATTTAGTCTACTACCTGGATATTTACTAATTAATCAAATTTTTAGTTGTTACATATTATATCCACATCATCTCCATATAGAGGAGATCTGAATAGGAGTTAAGAAATAAAGTATACAAGAGTTGATAGTGTGCTGGATATGAAATATTAAAGAGAAATTAAATATTCTTGGATAAGAAATATTAAACGTTTACTCCTATGTTTCTGGCATCAAAAAATGGAATGGGGGTGGTAGAGCTGAAGGGAGACCAGGTTTGGGGGAGGAAGATTATACATTTGGTCCTGTACATGTTATGTTTGCAGTTTCTTTTTTTATTTTATTTATTTACTTATTTATTTTAGATCTCTAAATACCAATTTCCATGTGACAATTGATCAAAAGAATCCCAAACTCAGTAGAGTTGTCTGGGTCAATGTGCTACTTATTGGAATAGGGCTTCTCCCATCCCAATCCACTTTTTATTGCCTGATGAAGGTAGACCCTGTAACTGTTTCTTGCTTGCCAGCTGGATCAATGTCAAGTCTGAAGGTAGAGAGACCTGGAAGGACCTGGAGGAGGAGGGGGCTAGTCTTCCCAGTGCTGACATTCTCTTTCAACAGGTTCCTGAACTGGACACCCCCTGCAGTGTCATTCTGCAGCACAGGTGTGCCCCCCAGGTGCTTCTCCAGGCAGACTTTCAGGCAGATTTTCAATGGGTTTTCATGAGGGCACCTCCATAAGCCTGTTCCCCTGAGACCCCAGAAGACAGAATTCCAGCAAGTTTCTGGGGTGTAGCATCTCAAAAACTATTCTTCCACACAGTAGGCCCAAAGCTGTGCCTTCTCCCATCAGGTCTAATCTTGGCCTTGAGCTAAATAAAGGAGTGCTGATAGGTCAAGTAAAAGAAAGGCGAAAACGTTAGTTTTATTTAGCTATGGGGAAAGTATCAGTGATTTTTATAGGCACCAAGGGCAGGTGGCCCCAGAATGTATCCCTTTGGTATATTGATTATTTTATTTATTTTTTTAAAGATTTTATTTATTTGGGGGGGCACCTGGGTGGCTCAGTGGATTAAAGCCTCTGCCTTCAGCTCAGGTCATGATCCCAGGGTCCTGGGATCGAGCCCCACATCAGGCTCTCTGCTCAGCAGGGAGTCTGCTTCCTCCTCCCTCCTCTCTCTCTGCCTGTCTCTCTGTATGTCAAATAAATAAATAAAATCTTTAAAAAAAAGATTTTATTTATTTGGGAAAGAGAGAGAGCACACACATGGGTGGGGGGGGGGAGGGGGAAAGGGAGAGAGAGAGGCAGAGGGAGAAGCAGATGCCGAGCTGAGCAGGAATCCGCATGTGGGGCTTCATCCCAGGACCCTGGGCTCATGACTGGAACTGAAGAAAGATGCTTAACTGACTGAACCACCAAGGTTACTGAAGAGCCTCTGTAAGAGGAACCCTCAAACCCTCTTCTGTTTCCCTGAAAACAGGAAATAAATATCCTAAGTGAAAGGTACTCTCCCAGTACCAGGATGTAAAGAGACATCCTTATCACCAGAAATGGGAAATTCAGAGCCAAGACGGCTGTATAAAGAACCCTTGTTACCTTTCACTAATTTACTACCCCATTCTAAATTCTATTTAGAATTCCTTACTATTTGAAGCTCCCAAAGTTAAGTTTCCTTTCTTCTGTCAATTCCCCCACATATTTATTGTCTCTTTGTCTAAAAAGCATAAAAAATGTCTGCCTTGGTCATTTATGTCTCAATTTCATTACTAGGCCTCCATGTGCATGTAATAAAACTTTGGTTATTTCTCCATTTAAATTTAATTTAATTCTTAGTCCAGCTGGAAGACCTTAAGGAGGGAGGAAGAATTTTTCCTTCCCTTCAGTCTTAAGGAAAGCTCCTGTGGTAGAGAGGTAGGCAGGAACAGACCGCAGAGGGAAGAACAAGGGAGAATGTCAAGAAAATTCTGAAAATCAGTTTTACTGTCAAAAGAGGGATGAAAAAGTAAGAAGTGAATATGCTTGTCCAGCTACTTGATGCAGCTTTACTTTTTTAGCTCTTCAGTTTTGGGATTTCTACCTCTAGATCTCCTACTCTATAGAGTTTCCCAAGGTCAGATCTCAAGATGTTACTGATGCAGCCCTCTGAGATGCCAACGAAGCTACTGGGGGAGGCCAATCACCACAGGGCATAAGTGTCCAGCAATACCTTACCCCAAAGGCGGGAAACTGTTGGAATGGTCCCCAGAATAGGAAGATACCATCTGACAATCCCCCGAGAAATTTATCTTTATTAACAAAAAGGCAGCTCTGAGGAATGTCTCAATAGGAACAAATGTTATTTCTGTTCATATAGCCAGGGTTCAACAGTAAGAAAGCCACTACTTGATGTGGCAAGCAACAGTGACATCTGGTTTTCCAAAACAATCTGTCTCATTAACTGAAACTGTCTATTTCCCTCCCATTAACTCCCTTGATCCTGCAACTTGAATACATACAAACTGATACAACTGACACATATATACTTTCCATGCATGGGATCTTGAAATCCTGTGTTGCTACTCTTCTTTTTGTTTTTATCCAGTGAGTTTCAGGATGATAAAAGGTTGCAAACCATCACTTGCCACTTGCTCACAGGGTCATTTGGCGTCTAATAGGGTAACTCACAAGCATGAGGAAATTCAGAAGCTAGACGGATGATGACTGGGCACAAATGAGAAAGGACTTTAAAAGGGGAGAACACTGTGGCTGTAGGGGCCCAGGGCAGGCTGCCCCGACGTGTTCCTAATGGCCTGCTGACTATTTTAGATTGAAGCTACTTGGGAATGTCCAGGAAATATCCAATGCAAGAACACTCTCCCCCTCTTCTGTCCCCCTGAAAACAGGAAACACATCTCCTGTACGAAAAACACCATCCCTAGTCTAAGTAAAAAGACATCCTCAATGCCAGAGATAGAAACTTTGGTCGAAAAAGCTGTAGAAACAAACCTTGTAATTTTTTTTATAATCTATTTTCTCAATCTAAACTGTGCTTAGAATCCCTTACTAATTAACACTCCCAAACCCCTGTTTTCTCTATCCTGTCAATCTTCACAATTTATTGTCTCTGTCTAGAATGTCTAAAAACCTCTTGCTTTGGTCAGTTCTTTGGGTCTCGATTTCATCATTGAGTCTCTGTGTGTGCATGTAACAACACTCGGCGTTTTTGTTTTCTCTTGTTAACCTGCCTAGGTTAGTTCCTCAACCAGCTAGGAGAACTCTGGAGCAGGGAGGAGCGGGGGAGGAAATGTTTTCTTCACCAAGACAGTTCAGAAATGGGAATCAAGCTGAAGAAGCATACTGCAAGTGTACATGAGCAGGAAATACAACAAAGAAACTTAAAGGCAGATTATTGGTGGATGCTGGCTATACTGAAGAGGGACAGCAGATGTTTTGTAATACTAGTGATAATAACGATAATGACCATAAGACTGATCTTATTCCTCTTTCACTAAGTGCTGTGTGCTGTGATATCATGCATTGTGTCAAAGGCTTTGCAAGGTGATCTCCGCTGTGCCCGTAAAGTTCACATTCAGCATACAGAGTACACTCTGCCCAATGGGAACGTTATTGAACTCAGCCTCTCTATCTGTAAAATGTAACTAAGGTCACAAAGCGGGTTTAAATGGATAAATACAGATTTTAACCTTCAGTACAGCAGATTTTTGAGAGTCAATTTTTGCCGTCCCACAGGATTTGGATTAATAAAGTCACCTGTGAATTCTTCCTAAAACCATGAATGAACTGTGTGACTCAGAATCAGAAAGGGGAAGTCAGTATTTCCTTTCAGGCAACTTCCTGCAAGTTTCCCTGTCCGTAAAATGAAGAGGTTGGACGAGGTAATTCCTCTGGTCCTCTCTAAAGGTAACATTTTACCATTCTCTGTGTTATAAGCTTTTATAGAGAAACTACTTGATTTCGTTCTGCTGCCACCAGGCAAAGTAAACTCTAAATAGTCCTTCTCAGTTGTAGACCAGAATGAATACACGAAAGAAAGAACGACTCAGATCAGAGCTCACAGTGCTGTTCAGATACCAGAGGAAAAAAGATATATGCGAGGTACAGAGTTAAAACCAACCTTTTTCTGATGTCCCTGGACTCTGGGGTGTCAGTCCAAGAAGCGAACATTCAGTCTGGGGGGAACCCACAGACATCAGAGAAAATCAGTCTCCAAATGCTCTAGCTACAACAACCTCTTGATTTTTTTCTTTTCTTTCATCTTGATTTTCCAACATCTAATAACTCTGGAGTTCAGAAAATTCACCACTTTGTGCTCAGGGACAACCATCCAACTGAAGTGGAAAAAGAAGATATTAGCAGGCCTTCTCTACCCCTCTTCTGTATGGCCATAGTCTCTCAGGCAGGCAGGTGAGCTGAAATGGTCCTTGCAGGAATCCTGAGTAGGTGTAACAGGTAACACCTGCTAGTGCTGATTTATTTATAGTGGCCTGCAACCGGGCCAGGGGGAGAAATTACCCAAGAGGTTCCCAAACACACATACTTGGGTTTATATACTTACATAAAACCTTACACTCCTCTGAATGTCCCACTCAGCTTCCCTCTGAAGTCAGTCTGTACCACTATCTGGTTCGTCCTTCTCAGAACTTACACATTTTCTTTTTCCAATAAATTAGGTCTGTCTATCCAACTCCTTATATTGCTATATTATTAAAAGGTAAAAGCGGTTTGGGGTCCTAGGTGATCCCTATCCTTCTCTGACTATAATCCTGATGCTACTTGGTCTTCTTTTAAATGTGAACAAATCAAATTTACTTTTGAGACACAAATGAACATGCTCATTTTTCATTTTAAGTTAATACCTCTCTTTTTAAGATTTTATTTGATAGAGAGAGAGCACAAGCAGGGGGAGCAGCAGAGAAAGAAGGAAAAGCAGGCTCCCCACTGAGCAAGGAGCCTGATGCAGGATTTGATACCAGGACCCCAGGATCATGAGATCATGACCTGAACTGAAAGCAGACACTTAACTGAGTCATGCAGATGCCCCTACCTGTTCTTAAATTCAGAACTCTGCCCTCACCGTCCTTGCTTTCTTGGTTTTGATATTTCCTTTTTTTTTTATTTTTATTTTTTGACTGCTTTTCCTTAATTTTTTTTGCAAACCTCTTTTTTTTATGTATAAAGTTTGCTAATTCCAAAAATTTATTTTGACAAACTTTGATTTTTATTTCTCTCCTAGTAAAAAATGCTCAGATAAGCAGTGTGTTTATTGTGGGTAAAGGTAAAAGGAAGGCCTTGTGTGCACAGAATACTAAATTCTACTTTGTAGCCCAAACACCATTTATCCTTCCCCCAAGCCTTTAAAGTATGTTAAATATTTTAAAACAGAGTTCTTTCTGTAAATAACTCACATGCAGTTAAGCTGAACCCAAGCAACCTTTGCTCTTTTTCTCAAGATTGTTAAAGATGATATGCAAATATCCAAATTGGGTTTTGTTTTCGCTTTTCACCTCGAAGAAAAAACTTAGTGCAGCTCTAGGGTTGCTGGGGAGAGACTGGGATCTGGACAAGAGTGAGCCAAGGTCTCAGTTGCCCATTTTAGCTTAATTCATCAATTTTGTCAAAGTGTAAAACAACCCCTATTCCCTTAGCACCACAGCCCTGGGGCAGGCCACAGAGAAGTTCGAGACTCTACGCGACCTTTCTCCTCAACTGCCTTTTCCTAGCCGGTGCCTGGTAATTGCTCGCTCTGAGAGCAGGGCTATGCGGTTGTCCCCGGCAGAGCAGGAGCCAGAGACCTCCCACAACTACAGGTTATTTTATTCCCCACATTCCCTGCTTTTCCAATCTCTGCCACTTAAAAGTAATTGCCAGTTTGTTAAATTGAAATACTTGTGGATTTTGGACTAGGTCTCATACGGATGACACACTTGGCATAGGCGAGTACACAGGTTCATCTGCACAGAACCTTTCTAGCTCTGCCCCTCCCCCCAACAGACCCTCACACCCCAGATCCCACCCACCTTTTAATCCGTATTTCATAACCAAGGTTCTCACTACAGTCCAAGACTTTAGGATTTCTAAAAAGTCAGCTGTGGGTTGAGTAATTCTTCCCATCTGCTCATTTTCGGAGACTTAACGGCCTCGGCCAGGATGGCGGTTGAATCTCTTTAAACTTCTCTGCCATGAGGTCTTCCCAGATAATGAGCTGTGAAAAGACGCTGAGGCTCAAAGTGCTGGAATCCCCCCAGATTTGAGGCTTTGAGAAGTTAAAGTAATCTACTAACTGAGATCACCTGTGCAGAGGTGATGTGCCCAAGGTTTAAAACGAGGCCCTTTGACCCTGGAAGACAAGGGTCTTATTCACTCTACCACATTATTTGCCCAGGTTTTCTCCCCCAGGGGTCCAGCTGAAAACTATTTTTAAACAGTGACTGGAGCACGTATGAAACCCTATACATAAATGTGTGAGTGTGTGAGTGTGTGCTCCATCCAGCTCTCGGGGACAATTTCTAAAGCCCACACGTGTATCCGTGCAGGGTCCATCCATCTCTGCTGCTCTGTGGTGCTGGCGCACCCAGAACCGAGCAACATCTACAGGGGTCCTTCCTGAAACTTCCTTTGTGAATCTGCTTCCATGCTTAGCTCAGCCTTTTGCTCCAAATGCAGCAGATGCTGTTCTACACAGTTCCATGTGACGCATTCATGATGCTGAAATACCCCCCCCCCAGCAAAAGTGAATTCAAATCACGTATCATCAATGGCATTTCCAAATTGTACAGTAGCGTATTTCAAAATGGCCTGGAACCAATGACATTGAGTCACAAGAAAGGGGTTTCTTTAAGATTAGTTTTTTACCCTGTCCTAGTGATGTTGACTAGCTTGTGTGTGTACATATACTCTTGCCCTTATATATGCATGTATAAAGGCATATGTGTATATATACATAAATATTTGTTATTTGGGGGACATCCTGCAGAAATACTATTGAAGGCTCTTTCTGCTGTGTGTGTAGTCATTTCCTTCTAAGACACAAGGCATTTTAAGAACCTATGTAGAAAACTTTATTTTTCTCAAAGGAGATCTCAATTTGGGAAATGATAATAAAAGGTAACTGACAAATTACTTGAGATGGGAATTGAATTAAGAATCAGTCCTGTTTCTAATGGCTTGTGTGAATGTGAATTTCAGCGTGTTCATGGCATAAATTATAGTTATAGAAACAGGTAATGGTAAAGGTTAAAAATGCTAAACTACCCTCTGTTTAGCCTTCATTTATCAAGCTGTTATTTCAGTGAAAACATGTCATATACCATTTCACCCAAGGATTCTATCCTAAGGGTTTAATCAAGAAAAATACATTTTAAAACTCTGTAGAAATAGGGGCACCTGGGTGGCTCAGTTGGTTGAGTGTTTGGTTGGTTTGATTTTAGCTCAGGTCATGATCTCAGGGTTCTGAGATCAAGCTGTGCATGGGGCTCCATGTGCAGTGGGGAGTCTGCCTAACATTCTCTCTCTCCCTGCCTTTCCCTCCCACTCTCTCCCTCTCTTAAAAAAAAAAAAAAAAAGCTATAAATATAATTACATGAATGTTCACTAGACCATTGTCAATAATACTGAAAAACTCAAAAAATCATTATGTAGATTAGACAATTGGTTAAAAAAAAAGAATTTAATTGAATACAATCTGTCTTTAAACATGTCAGTGCCAAATGAATTTACTGATGCACAAATATATCAATATTAAATTATTATGTTAAAATATAAGTTATGCCATGGAGATGTAGGGCACAGCATGATGACTATAGTTAATAATACTGCATTGTTTATTTGTATTTGGAGAATGGATCTTCTAAGTTTTCACCACAAGGAAAAAAATGTGTAAGAATGGTAATGGATGTTAACTAACTTGTTGTTGGAATCATTTTGCAATATATGCAAATCTTGAAACATTACATTGTACACCTGGAACTAATATCATGTTTTGTCAATTATATCACAAAAATATCACACAACAAAAATACTAGCTAGAGGGAAAAAACATCAAAATACCAAATAAAATATCCACGACACAGCAAAAAGTAAAAATATATTAATTATAGCTCACATAATACTTCTAAAACCGAACTAATTTTTTGCTCCAGAGAGAAAGTTTACCTTGAATAAAACCCTAAAATTTGATTAATAAATACAATGCCTCTTATGTATTTCTATGTATTTAAAATTTTACAGGAAAGAGTCAGTGTTTGGTGGAACTTCTCCCTTAGTTCCAGTAACCAAGTCATAGTAGCTTATCTACTCTAAAAAATAAATGTCACGATGCATCAGAAAAATAAGTTAAGAAATATTATAGCATAAACCTCTTTTTGAAAAAAATACAAGTAGGGAAAAGGTGGCAAAGCATACACTCAAAAATGTTTAAAGGTTATTTTTTAGGCAGATGGTTTATGAATTATTTCTATTTCTATTTTTCCTTAATGTTTGTACTAAGATTTTATCATAATTAATTCATACAGAAAAATGTCTTATGCCTTCCTAAAGGTGATTGTACCTTTATGAAAACTCTAGTTTCTTTCTTGACTTGGCTTGAATAAGTGTTTACAATTATAAAAAAAATGAATATATATTCATAGAATATGTGAAACACGGGGAATGTCACAATTTTTATAACATACCACTGAGAAGCAATTAGGCAAACTAATAACAGTTTTCAGAATAAAGAGTGTGATTAGAGAATTCATATATTCTTCAATTGTCCTTTCTTGCTAGGAACATGACCACAGTGGAGAGAGAAAGATGGAGCATTCTCTTGGAAGAAGCCATAGAACGTTCCTCTTCCTCATTCTAGTCTTCAAGCCTCTCCTCTCACTTTAAGCAAAGCCTTGCATGCTCATGAGGTGCTGTAATTGCAGAAATGGTTCTATTGTCAGTCTGCTGCATTGGGAAATTTAACCTGATCACCTGGGAGAAAATAATGGCTGAGTAGCTTGTCTCACTGGAGAAAAATCTTAACAGGGAGGAAAGTGTCAGGCCACTGTGGACCACTCAGGTGATGATCCTATTTCTGCTTTTGTCCCTTATTTCAAAGTGAATAAACATGGAAACCTTGCTGTGAGTCACGACCCAGCTCATCCCACCCAATTAATTTAAGAATCTAAAATATTATCGTCATTTACCTAGAGTAGCTCCAGAGTTAACTCATCCTGCAGAGAATCTGAGCTATTAAGGCTATCCCAGTCCTTAACCACAAACTTCCTCTCTAGGCTTATCTCTCATAATTTTCCACATTTAATCAGAAGAGAGGAATCAACAATTAGCCTAGAAGCAGAGCTCATGTACTGTAAGAGGTAATGGTGGCACTGATATTGAAAGGAGAATGTTCTTAGTCTGGCCCTCTCCTATAATAGTGATGATTAGACCTAGAAGACCAGGATCTTGCTTGGGACTACAGCCTCAAAGGCTGGGCTGTGCTGGAATCTGGACCTATGAGTACCAACTGGGTCTTTTGTACAGATCCAGGTACAGATGCAGAGAGAAAGTTCATCCTCAATATTCAGGTTTGGAACAAAGGGCTATACCACCAGAGGTCCTGGTCAGGGCCAACTGTCCACTCAGAAATTCTGAGGTATGACAAAAGACAAGAATCCAGGACTGGAATTATGCACACGTAGAGGCAGACACACGTTTGGCATGATGGAAGTCTAGGAGCTGGGTCTTAGCCCTAAAATGAGACTCAACATAGGATTCCAGGGATTGGGGAAAACTCTGAAGGAAAATGACAGAGCCTTAATTCTATAGATATTAGGATAATAGATAAGTAGACCCTGGGGATGTGGTTTACATGCTGTGATTTGAATGGGATCTCAGGTCACAGCTGGCTCAGAAGCAAGCATGGGAATACTGAGCATTCCTGTCTGAGGCTGGTCCTGAGAGATGAGGGCAGATGATCCTGCAGATGGCCATAGGGCAAAGGGATTGATCAAATATTCAGCTCTGGTACAGCTTTTGGACATAACTACCAGAAGGAATGACCAGCACCAAAAACACCTGACCTTCTTTCTAAAGATCTGGGTCCCTATATCAGAGATTGGCAATGAGAAGAAAGAATACTGCTCCAAAGCCTGCTGAATGATACAGAGAAACAGGTGCCACCCTGCCTGGAAGATTGTCAGAGCATTGGGAAGATCCTTGTGCCCCAGATGTAACTCCTAAGGTAATGGAGAAGTTCAGCTTTATCACAAATTGTCTGTGCTCATGGTAGTGTCTCTTTGATGTGTCTGCTGTCCCTCGGGGTGAGGAAAGCAGAGAACAAATGAGTCATAGAGATAGTAGTGTGATCCTTCTAGCCTTAGCAAACATCTATTCTCTTGTTCATTATCTGTGTTCCCTACTGGAATGTAAGCCCTGTGAGGGTAGTGATGATGCCAGTCTTATTCTCTGCTGTACCCTGGAGTTCCATACAGTGCCTGGGTCAGGCTGAGGTATTGTAGGGCAGGGTAATATTGGGAAAGTACATGAGGTGTTGCTTTTAGGCTGGAGTGGTCAGATGTGCATAGGTCTCCTGGATCTGTCCCCTGGGAAAGAGGAGAATAAGTCAGAAGTCAACAACATATGTTGTAATGTGAGACAGTCCCAAATGGGAAACTGAGTGGGACATGGGAAGAAGAACTGAGGTCTGAAAGAAAGGACAGAGTATCAGGTAGCTCAGAGTGGGACCAACTGCCAGAGGGACAGAAGGGGTCAGAAGCACAGCGACAAGCTTGGGGGAAGCAATGTTTGAGTGTTCTCCTAACAAAAGGAGCTTTCTACAACATGGTGTGGTCTTCCACTTGTTTCTTCAGGCTCATCACAAGGTGGTGGTGGTGGTAGTAGGGATCTGACCTACAACCATCTCAAAATAAAAATGCTGGTTGTCAGCAACTCAGCTCAGTTGCCAGGTGTCTGAGTAACCAATGAAAGTCAAAAATGAAAGGAAGAGTTATTTCAACAGTTACTGCCATAATATAAGCAAGAGGCCAAACTGGAGAAGGAACTGACCCCCTATTATGTTCTCCTGTCCACACCTGCTGAGGAGTCCCCCAAACAAAAAACCATTATAGTTTGTGAGTCCAGGAGCCAAGATGAGAGGAGGAGAAGACTAAGAGTAGAAAAGTACTGAGCACTGAGTCATAGGGCAGGAAAGCGTCCAAGATTCTGACACCTCCGGAGGAGGTCTTGGCAGAGGAGCCTGAGAAGGTCCTCAGGCAATGCCCCAGAAAAAAGTGACCTCAGAAGTGTCTGGGCTAGTAATGTAAACATGTGTAAGTGTGAGGCTGGCCAGAGCATCCTGAATCCTTGCCTACAGCTCTCATTAGAGATTTCAGTGCACAGGTTGTCACCAAATCCAGTGTGGGGGAGGGCAGTTCTCCCCCATGAGGCCTGTGGGGTAGCCTGGACCTTTTGGTTGCCATATCACTGCTCCTGAGAACCAGTTTTTTCAGCAACATGGATTCTGGGACCATCAAGCTTGGCCATGATTTTCACGTGGCTTCTGAGTGAGGATATGAGGAGGAGGGGGCTCTAGTAAGTTGCTTAAACCAAGAGTTGACAATCCTATATGAGCAATTATTCTGTAAACACTGCCTACTAATATAAAGGTAAAACTGTCTGGGTCCTTTCTTTTTCTTTTTTTAAAGATAGATAGATTCATTCATTCATTCATTCATTCATTCATTCATTCATTTATTTATTTATGAGAGAGAGAGAGAGAGAGAGAATGCCTAGGCAGGAGTGGGGGAAGGGTTGGGGGAAGGGGCAGAAGGGGAGCATCTCAGGCAGACTCCCTGCTGAGCGGGGAGCTGAGAGTGGTGCTCCGTCTTACCACCCAGGAGATCACAACCTCAGCCAAAATCATGAGTCAGATGCTCAACCTAGTGAGTCAGCCAGGAAACCCTGGGTCTTTTTCTATAAATTACTTAGGATTTAATTTTTAACTTCTCTTCCTTGGAAGATCATCTTTTTAAAACTTTTACCTGGGGCACCTGGGTGGCTCAGTAGGTTAAGCCTCTGCCTTCGGCTCAGGTCATGATCCCAGGGTCCTGGGATCGAGCCCCGCATCGGGCTCTCTGCTCAGCAGGGAGCCCGCTTCCTCCTCTCTCTCTGCCTGCCTCTCTGCTTATTTGTGATCTCTGTCTGTCAGATAAATAAATAAAATCTTAAAAAATAAATAAATAAATAAAACTTTTACCTATTTTACTATGATGCATATGTAAATTTTGGAGTTTTGGCGGCACATGTGTATACACACATGCACACACATATGTGCACCCAGTGATTATGTGAGGCTTTCCCATGTTAATGACCATCCAGCTGGAAGTCACGGTACATATTTAGAAAACATGCTTGGACTTCTCAGGTTTGTGCACAAACATGAAGTCCACATATTAGTCGGAATTGGAATTTTGTTACTTTACCCAAAACCATTTCTGAGACCTCCCGAACCTTTGCTCTTTAAATCATTTAGGCCATGCTTTTAAGTAAAATCTGGAGATGTGGAGCCAGATGAAAGAAGAAAGTTGTGTAGGAATAGAAAGAGAAGGACATTATTAGGCAGAGGAAAATGCAATTATTTTCATAGAATCCAGAGCTTATTACACAGAAAATACTCACAAAATACATTTTGTTAATAGGATTTACAACCTACATCATGTAAATAATGCCACAATAGCTTTGGGACATCATTTGTAAGCAAGGGTTTGCTTCATTTGGATATCTTAATCATACTACACTTAGATTCCTTCCACCACCTGAAAGGTCAAAACCTACTTTATAACTAGAGTGACCATAAAGTTGAAATTGATAGTCCAAATCAAAACACTTTTGAGAGTTTAAGAGTTAGGACAAACGACTTACCTGGGAAATAGGCTGGACAAACTGGGAACTATGGTCATTCTACTTATAATGAGTTATTTTATATAGCCCAGTATCCAAACTACCTTCCTTGAAAAGCTGTATTAGTTTTCTATTGCCAAGTAACAAATTATTACAAACTCAACAGCTTAAAACAATGGCCATTTTACTGTCTTACAGTTTCTGCAGGACAAGAGTCAGGGCGCTCTGATCAGGATCTTCCCATGCTGTAAATCAAGGTGTTAGCTGGGGCTGTGATGTCATCTGAGGCTGAAGGTCACTGGTTATTGGCAGAATTTGGTTCCTTGTGGTAAGAGGGCTGAAATCTCTGTTCTCTTGCCCGGTATTGTCTGGGGGTTACTTTCAGCAAGCGGGGACCACCCTCAGGTCCCAGCCTAGTGACCCTTTCACAGTAGAAGCTTGCTTGTTCAAAGCCAACAGGAGATTATCTTCACAGTCTGCTTCAATAGAGTTTTATATAATGTAACATGAACATGGAAAGTATTATCCCATCATCTTTGCCACATAATGTACACCAATCAAGAGAATGGCCATCCCATCATATTCACAAATCCATCGTAAATTCAATGGGTAAGGGGGATACAGAATATGTACCCTGGGGCTAGGAAACTCAAGGGCAATTTTATAATCCCGTCTACCACAGAAGAGATACTCTTAAGAAAAATACACAATAACAAAACAAAACAAAACAAATCACACAATTAAACAAACAAAAACTAGGAAGCTTGAGTAGGTAAAAATAATCACAAATTAGTGCCCAGTGTGTTTTCCCCCTGAATGAAAAATAATCTGGAGTTTCTGAAAGGCATTAGCTTTTCTTTAAATATATATATATATATATATTTAATTTACTTGTTTATTTTAGCAAGAGCGAGAGAACGAGCAGGGGAAGGAGCAAAGATCTCAAGCAGAGTCTGTGTTGAGAGCAGAGCCCAATGCAGGGATCAATCCCATGACCTTGAGATCATGACCTGAGCTGACACCAAGAGTCAGATGCTTAACTGACTAAGCAACCCAGTTCCCCTAAGACTTTAACCTTTCTTAAGGACCATGACATTGGGAGAAAATAGCTTTTCTTGGTCAGCTCCTGCTAGGAAATAATTGCTGTTAACTTCATACATTGTTAAAATTTACAACTTTGGGCCATTTGTTCATTTGGTCATCCACTAATTTATTGAGCATTTGCCATGTGCCAAATTCTGTGCTAGGACAGGAGTTAGACATGGCTCTTACTCTAACATGAAAAAGAAGCTCAAATATATACTTATAGGAAAATGCAACTAGAACAATGGCAGATTTCATATACATATGAAATGGAAAGAGAAAGGGCAGTCAGTGCCATGCAAGACATCACTGAGAGAGTCAGAAAAGGCTATGCAGGGGCGCCTGGGTAGCTCAGTGGGTTAAAGCCTCTGCCTTTGCTTCAGGTCATGATCCCAAGGTCCTGGGATCAAGCCCCACATCGGGTTCGCTGCTCAGCAGGGAGCCTGCTTCCTCCTCTCTCTCTGCCTGCCTCTCTGCCTATTTGTGATCTCTGTCTGTCAAATAAATAAATAAATAAAATTAAAAAAAAAAAGGAAAAGGCTATGCCATGTGTGGTGACATAGGGATTATTTATTTTGCCTAAATGTTGGGTAAATTTGAGCAATATTTACAGAAAAGGATTAGGTTGAGTTCATATCTTGAAGAAGTGAGATGAAAGTGGGCACTTGTGATGAGCACTGGATATTTTATGTAAGTGTTGAATCACTAAATTGTACACCTGAAACTAATATTACACTGTATGTTAACTAACTGAAACTTAAATAAAAGTTAAAATAAAAAGGAAATAAGATTGAGAGAGAAGTGAGTTCATAGATAGCAGTGGAAGGGGTTGTGGAAAAGATGGACAATGAAGCTGGAAATTGGAACATTTTTCCCACTTTGCACCCAGACAGATTCTGTGCTATAGATATCAAATGTATCTTTTTTTGTTTAAATCCTACCTCTACAGGGTCTGAGACAATGTACAAGGAATAAGCTCATTGAATTCTCACATAAAGATGATGGAGTGGTAATTAGGATAATAGATTGAGGGAAGAACACGCCTTCGGTCACAAGTGAAGGGTCCAGAAATAAGGCAAGGTTCAGAAATACCTCATTCACTCCATCACTTTCATCCCGCAGGCCCCCACCGCAGGCATGATAGAACCATGGAATATCACTGTCAGAAAGAAGAGCAAAAGTCTTCTATGCATCTCCCATCTGACATAGGAGGTCTCTAGCACTTTCTGTGCCTCCCTGAGGAACACATTCTTATACTGTGCTCTGATTTCTGGGATGTGAACACAAGTTTTAAATATCTAATTTTAAAAAATGTAAAAAGTTTTTCATGAACACAAGTTTTAGTTTTCCAATGTGGTTATAAGGATTCTGAGGAATGGAGCACATTATATGCTGACTGCTTACTAATGTCAGGGCTTAGCACAAAATGAAACATCAGCTTTGTACCTTCCAAATCTCTTTCAATGCATGATATTAAACAGAAGTGGATTTTGAGGGAAGCCTGGGTGGCTCAGTCGGTTAAGTGTCTGCCTTCAGCTCACGTCATGATCCCAGGTCCTGGTATTGAGTCCCGCAGCAGGCTCTCTGCTCAGTAGGGAGCCTGCTTCTCACTCTGCCTACTACTCTCTCTGCTTGTATTCTCTCTCTGGCAAATAAATAAACAATATCTTTAAAAAGAAAAAAAAAAGAAATGGATTTTGAGGAGTTGGAATAAATCCAGACAAAGGATGTGTTAGCATATGAAGATTAGCATATAATGATGTAAATTAGCATATAATTTACATATCATATGTAATATAGCATATTAGCATAGATTAGCATGTAATGATGTAAATTGCTGATCCAAGGAGGTGTGACAATATGGACTCCATTCCCTGCATCCTCAGTTCTAGATTGTTGTCTGCCTCTATATGATTTATATGTGAAATTTCTAGGGTTGAAAGGGGAGACTGCTCGCAAACCTTAAACTAGCCATAAAGCTAACATTCTTTTAGGCAGTTGCTTCCAGCTTCAATTCAGGGAAAAGCTCTTTTGAAAGGTGTACTTTTGTTCTTCCCACTATTAATAAATCTTCACTGTGATATATGTTACCACATCTGACCGACACAGCAGGACTCAAATCTGTTCTTCTCCAGTTCTCTCGGGATGCAAGCCAGCCTCTTAATTGTGCACATAAGTGAATATAAAAGCAATGCCATGGCTCTGGCACCCTTCTGAAAAGCAGGCACTGCATATACATTTTCCATAAAATGTCTGCCATGGTGCAATTAAAGGAGAAATAAATCTTACCATCTTGATGGCAGCCTGTGAAACTGAAACCAGGCGATACAGATTTCTCTGAGAAAGTGGAAACTTGTATTCTTTGACAGTGTAATTATTACGCTCTGTCAAATTACTTGGCTTTTGTTCAAAAAAATCACTTAATACTTCATGCAGATATTACTTTAACCATCAAATCTCACTTTGAGAAAAGTTAATAATTTAAAAACTTTAATATTTAAAAATGGCAAGTCCAACAGATGCAAGAGCTACCATAGCTGGATATCTCTCCCACCCTGGAAGCTTTGTGTCATTGCTTCAGCCTCATAGTAGGGTTTTAGAGTGAATAAGGGGATTGCACATTAAGGATACCCAGCTTAGGAGATGTGGAGATCCACGTCATGCTCCACTGTCCACAATAGTGTTGGAAAGAGTTTAAGACTATGGTGACTTCTGGGGCGCCTGGGTGGCTCAGTGGGTTAAGCTGCTGCCGTCGGCTCAGGTCATGATCCCAGGTCCTGGGTTCAAGCCCCACATTGGGCTTTCTGCTCAGCAGGGAGCCTGCTTCCTCCTCTCTCTCTGCCTGCCTCTCTGCCTACTTGTGATTTCTCTCTGTCAAATAAATAAATAAAATCTTTAAAAAAAAAAAAAGACTATGGTGACTTCTTTTTTTTTCTTTTTAAGATTTTATTTATTTATTTGATAGAGGTAATGAGTAGGCAGAGAGGCAGGCAGAGAGAGGAGGAAGCAGGCTCCCCGCGAAGCAGAGAGCCGATGAGGGGCTTGATCCCAGGACCCTGGGATCATGACCTGAGCCGAAGGCAGAGGCTTTAACCCGCTGAGCCATCCAGGCGCCCTAAGACTATGGTGACTTCTATTTAGAAGAAAGACCTTTCCTCTCCAGCAATAGTTTCTTTTATTTTAGGACATTTAAACTTGAAGCAAGGATCTCATTTTTGCAGATAGTCTTCAGTTAACATTTACTGGTGAGTAAAATGCATTTTTGTTCTGGTGCAGCAATTATAGCAATAATGATAATCTTAATTGACATTTACTAAAGCCATTAATATATGGTTGGCCTTTTTCTAGGTTCTTTAAACATATTACCTTATTTAACTTCCTCAACAGTATTAGATAGGCTATGGCATTACCCCATTTTTCAGAAATGGAAATGGAAGTTCAGCAAGACTAAAGAACTTTCCCAAGGTCACAGAGCTAGCATGCATTTGTACCCAGGCAAGCTGAGTCAGAGGCAATCTTTATAACCACCATACTTTACTGCTTTCCTGCAACAGCTGTCAGTGATTGAATACTAGCTCTTGAGCACATGGTAAGCTTTTTTTTTTTTTTTAATTTGAAACTTAGACCAAGTTAGATATCTCTTCCAATTCTCATTTTACAAACAAGGAAACTAAATCTTATAGAGATTAAGCCATCTGTCCACTGTCACTCTGCTAATATTAATTTTCAAACACATCTCTAAATCTCAGCCATAGAAGTAAGAGAGTGCTTAATTTTTTAACATCAACATCATGCTATTTACTTATTGATTCTTTATTTCCCATTTATTTCAGCATGGACACAACTTATGCTGTTAGAATGAATTGTTGGACGCAAAGAGCATCTTTCATACTCTAAAATAATGAAGGAAATCGTAAAATATTTTTGGTAGAATAGATACCGTCTTTGTCATTTTTATTTTTTTATTTTTAAAGGTTGAAAAAATGCACTCATATCTAATTACACAGAGGGGGATTACAATGTAGAGGGGAAAGTATATATACATTTCAATATTAAATTTTCACTCAAGAGTCTACATCTTTTTCCAAAGATGAAGATTTAAAAAAAAACAATGCTAGTTGATATTAATGTCTTTTTTGTGTGTGTGAATGCTATAGAATTAGAAGCATCTGGGGCACCTGGGTGGCTCAGTTAGTTAAGCATCTGACTTCAATTTAGGTAATGATGCCAGGGTCCTGGGATGGAGCCCTGAGCTGGGCTCCCTCCCCCTTTGCCACTCCCCTGCCTGTGCTTGCTCTCTCTGTCTCAAATAAATAAAATCTCCTAAAAAAAAAAAAAAAGAATTAGAAGCATCCATTATGTAGGAGAGATGTATAAAGAGAGAATTTGGTTGGTTTTCCAAGTGTGATAATGATTGGTAATGACTTTGTTTTTAGCTCTTAAGACTTCTGAATGACCCTAAAAATTTCAGTTAAATTTCCAAGCCTTGCCAAGTACACTCTTTGGCACCTTTAGTAAGATTCACCATATTTTTTGTCATCATAGGATGTTGGCATCTGCTTTTCATGGGACCAAACCCTGACATGCCTAAGCTATTAATATTCAAATGATTGCGGGTTCTTCTTGAACAGTATGAATTTGGGGGTCATAAATTGTAGCCATCACTTTCATATTAATGATATTCATCGGATTCCTCAAGAATTGACAGGGCAGATGTCAGCATCCACCACTCAGAGGTGGAAATCCCTGGGGTCATGAACATGCCTTCCCTCCTCTTCCTCACTTCTACACATCCTCTCCACTCTCACCAACTCCCATGCCACAGTGGGTGGGCGGTGTTTAAGTGGACTTTATAGATGTGTCCAAGTCCAAATCCTCCCATGCTCAGAGACACCCAATCCCTTTCTCTTTTAGGAGTACTCACAATAGAGCACTTCAATAATGTAAGTCTATAGAGAAATTTGAATGACACAATCTATGGACATTTGAAGCTTAGGGTAAAAACCAAGAAATCCCCAATTTCAAGTGAAGTTCCAAGGCAGTTCTTTAATTACTGAAGGGACTGGACAGCTAAGCATAATTGCAAATATCCCCTTCCAACTTACCTTTCCAGTCTAAGAACAAAAGAGCTACTAGCAACTGAAAATACTAGCCCTGCCCTTTCTTAGTCCAGGTCTGGAGAAATGACAGTAATGAAGTTCTGGTATCTGCAGAGTGCACCTAGGGGCAGGAGTTGATACCTGATTCTTCTCTTGGGAGTTTGGGATAGAGACCAGCATGAGTCTCTACCATTTCCAGCACTACCACCTAACCTGACCAAACCTGTTCTCTGGCTTTGCCTCAATGGGACATTTCCACCCTTATTTCAACCCACAGGTCATCATGAGTCATGTAATGTCTTCATTCCTCTGTTTCAAATCCAATATATCCTCTCCACTCGGTGCAGCCTCTGACACTTCCCATGCAGAATGTTTTGCCTTCACCCTGGCCCCATCTCCCATTCCACAAAATACAACAAAACTTTCCTTCTCTACTGAACATTAATTATCTACTGAACTGGTAACTTTCTCCCTTTCCTCAAATGCTGTCTTATCTCCTTAACTAGACTATTAGTTCCTAGAGGCTCTGTGTTAAGTGCTTTTTCCATCTGTTATAATATCTAATGCAGAACTTCAGGCATAGGAAGCTCAATTAATATTTGTGGTCGATTCATATGGCTTTATATAAATACATTTAGCAACATTTTAAGAAATTATCACCCAATACAGAATAAGACAAGTCTTTCCTCTAATATTGAGAAGTCAGGATTTTAAAGATAGAGGAGACATAGGGCTTCATTATTTAACTTCCTTACTTTTCAGGGGAAAAATCTAAGCCCAGAAGGTGAAGTGACTTAAGATAACACAGCTGATGTTGATGTGCTAATTAGTTTGATCATGGAGGTTATTTCATAACATATACATCAGTCATCATGTTGCATGGCCTCAATGTCAACAGCCACAGGAGGAGAGATGTCTAATACATAAGCTGCTGTGCTAACAAAATGCAGGTCAGTTGTCAGGTAAGGCAGGTTTTCACTGCACAGTGCCACATCCACACAAAGCACAACAGTGATTGTCACTGGGAATGGCAATACAAGGAACGGCCATAGAAAATCATTAAAAACTGCATTCAAGTCCACCAGGATTTCCCCCATGCACCCCAAATCTGTGTCCAAACTTTGTTCCTGGTGTTTACAAAAATGTGTTATTTCTACAAGTAGGTTATACCTTTGAAAGATTCTGAGATAGTCTAGGAATGATTTGTTTAAAGGCTTACATATAAAATACAAACAATGGTTGTCAAAAGATAAGCAGTGTATCAATGGAGTCCATCTGCCCCACTTCCATTATTAATATGACCAGGGAAAGGGGTGTGTGGTTAGGGGACTTAACTGAGCACAACTCTGCTATCAGCCAACTTTCCACATTTAGATCTATTGCTCTTTAGAGCAGGTATTTCCATTATTGTTATCATCACAACATTATTTTTGAGAATGATATTGGTGCCTCTAAGGACATAATAGTTTTCTATTGTCATCTAACAAATTACCATCGACTTAGTAGTTTAAAATATTAAACATTTATTTTTTATCTCACAGTTGGTCAGGAGGGCAAGCACAGATTAACTAGGTCTTTTGCTCAAGGTCTCAAAAGCTTAAATCACTATTTTGGCAGGGCTGCATTTTCACTTGAGTACCAGGGTCCTCTTCTGAGCTCATTCAGGTTGTTGACAGAATTCAGGTACTTGTCACAAAAAGACTGAGGACCTGTTTCTGTTGTTGTTGCTTGTTTGCTTTGTTTTTTTTGTTTGTTTGTTTTTTGTTTTTGTTTTTGTTTTTGTTTTTGTTTTTTTGCTAGCTATTGGTCAAGGGTCATTCTCAGTTCCTAGGTTCTGGTCATGTGGCCATCTTTTAAAATGAGTATCCCTCTCCAGAACATGCACAAAAATCTCTCTCCAATCTGCTACAAAAGAGTCTTCTCTAATATTCCAATCAAGGGAGAGGGCTGTGCAATTATAGTCAGGGGTCATATCACACCAGAAGGAAAGGATTGTGTAGAGTGTATGCAAGGGAGCAGGAATCTTAGGGCTCAGCTCAGAAATCTGCCTTCCACCAAGAGGTTTTATCCTGCTGTGTCATGGATCTAGACATAAGTTAAAAAAGATAAACATCCTCGGAAAAGTAAGGAAGTCAGTCATTGGATTCACCCATCTCCCCCATCATTTCAGCCCCTTGGGTGAAGATACTGCTTTGCCTCAGGAGTCAGAAAACCAGAAAGACTTCTAATTTCTTCTTCAGAAGTCTCCAATAATCTGAGTAGGGCAGTGATTTATCTCTCCTGGGTCTTAGTTTTCTCATTAAACACCAAGATCTAACATATCTTTTTCCTTCTCACAAAGGATTCTGAGAAGAAAATGAAAAGTAAAATAATAAAAGTGATAATGAACTTGGAAACTTTAAAAAGAATGAGACTCTATATAACTATAAAATATAGAGAGAAACTAGCCAATACTTTTATCAAGTTTTTAATTTGGGCCAGATACCCTTTTAAGCACTTTACATAAAAAGCACATTATTGACTAGTTACAACAATTAAGGAGGACTAAATTTAATAGAAATTTATTCATGTGGCTATTCACATTTTTTAAGCAAAATATCAGCACTTTTCACCTCTTGCCATGTACCTCTCCATCTTAGTTTTAGGACAGGAAGTTGAAATTTTGTTGCCAAGACTTAACAGTGACTTTTAGGAAAAGTGGGGTAGAGACTGTTTTACCTCTAAAGGGGTTTGTGTGACTTTTTCTGACCTTTGTAGCCCTCATCAAAACAGATTGTGCAAAGTCTCTGCTTTTTTGACTCTCTGACTTCAGAATCAAAGTCCATTGTGGGCTCCTCAGATTGACAGAGGTCAGGTCACATGTCTGTGACCTACCTATGGTGGACACTAGGAGCAATTGCATCTTCATCTTCTGGAGAGGGAAGTAAACTCTGTAATTCACCAAACACCAGGAAGAGATACAGATGTTGGGTAGTGAAAAATAAAGGATGGTAAATGTTCACAGAGCTGAGAACTGAGCCTTTAACACAATTTTATTCCTAGAACAGTACCTGGTGTGTAGATGACTCTCAGAAAATATATAGCCAGGGAATGAAAGCTAGAAATATCAATACTGACTTTATTCCAATTGTTGAAATGCATCCCAAGAAATAATGAGCACTATCATTACAACTGACTATTTATTTGCAGACTAGAAGAGGCAAATACACATTTAACCCTTTGTGTGATACAAAGGTTGATTATAGTCTTCCTAAAATACACCTTGAGGGTTCACAGCCATTAATTAATGGTAGGATATTAATCTCCACACCTTAATTATAGGCTACTGAGAGAGTTGACCATCCATCTGTCCATTCATTCATTGAATCATTCATTCATGTTATGACTTTAATGCATACTTCATATTCTACTTTATAACTTCCTTAATTAATATGGTAAGCATAAGGGGACATTGTACTTACCCAGATGCAGTATATAGTTAAGCCTGGAGAGACAGTACTCCTTAAAAAAAGAAATGAATAAACAATTCATGCTATCTTCTAGGCTCTCAAAGAGAGTACCTGGTGCAAAGAGATTATACGAAGGGCATGACCTATACACAAGATTCAAAAAAGACCCTTTTTTGAAGAAGTACTGATTGAACTGTGGTTAAAATAACAAATAGGAATTAACCAACCAACAAGGGTAGAGACAACACCTATGCAAGTACCACAGAAGGGCAGAAATAGAGTACTTTTCAGAAATGAAAGAAAGAAGGAAGGAAGGAAGAAAAGAAAGAAAGAAAGGAAGGAAGGAAGGAAGGAAGGAAGGAAGGAAGGAAGGAAGGAAGGAAGGAAGAACTTTTCAGAAAGAAAGAAAGAAAAAAGGGAAAAGGAAAAGGAAAGACAATGCTGTTGGAGCATACAGAGTGGTCCTGTGGGATTAGCTCAAGTGTGTGGCAGGGGAGACTCCAGGCTGTTTGGAAGATACTTATCTTACTTGTATCAGAAGAACTGAAGAAGGGGAGAGGCCTCATCAATGGGTTTGCATGAGAAGAGAGCTTCCTCTATCACCTCACCATCAGAGTCCAGAGTCGTGATTTAGAAAGATAGTCATTGGGACGCCTGGGTGGCTCAGTTGGTTAAGCAGCTGCCTTCGGCTCGGGTCATGATCCCAGCGTCCTGGGATCGAGTCCCGCATCGGGCTCCTTGCTCGTCGGGGAACCTGCTTCTCCCTCTGCCTCTGCCTGCCATTCTATCTGCCTGTGCTCGCTCTCTCTCCCTCGCTCTCTCTGACAAATAAATAAATAAAATCTTTAAAAAAAAAAAAAAAGAAAGAAAGATAGTCATTGTTGTCCTGTGAAGAATGGAAGGAGGAAGGAGGAGATAGGCAAACTTTCATGGACAAACAGGGCTTGGATGAGGTTGGGGATAGAGGGGAAGTAGGAGAACAAACACCAGCTCCGTCTCAGTCCAATTCTCACTTTGTGCTACACCAGGATGCTAGTGAAAATCTGACCATGTTAGTTTCCCCTCACAGTACATCATGCGCCTCTATTGAGAATTAGTATGTAAAACCATAAAACAAATCTAATTAGTCTTTTTAGTCTTTGCTAATAAAACTTGAAACTTTCATTTGATCCAGTAAAACTCTTAATAACCCTTTTTATTCCCCTCTTTTAAAAGCGATTTTTATATATTCAAAGTAAAATAATAACTGACTGGTGAAAAATGTATTCCTAATTCCACAATTACTGTATTAAAAAATCACCAGCTTAAAAATGCTTAAAGTCTGAGATTTCTCTAGGAAATAAATTATTTTATTTAATGGGTATTGTAATTTCTCTCAAACAATTACTTAGGGGTTGTGGAGAAATGGGGTTGGGCTGAGAAGCTCCAGTATATAATATTAGGCCAGATCTGCCTAATATATATATATATATATCTATATATGATATATATAATATGATCTGCTGGCACAGATCGGACAGCCTGGATTGCTGTGATATGAGATGGGGTCCTGGTTTCCTGTGGAGTGCGAGCAGACATAGATCTCTGTGAATATACACATGTGTGCATGTATGTATGTGTATAGTTGCGGTTTGTCATGCACAGGGAGGGGTCTTTGACTAACAAGAAGCTCATTTTCAGTCTCAGTGGTCAAAAGTTGAAATAAGTGTCTACGTGGTAAGTCTCCTCCTACCTGTATCCCTGAAAGCTTCTTCCCCCATCTCTATTACAGCATCTGGCATGCGTGTTTGAAAGCTTATACTTCCTAGACAGGTGATAAAGAATACTTGATCAGCTGTGAATGATCCAAAGGGAATGCAGTTATCAAACTATCTCTATTTTCCAACAAGTGAGAATAAATACCAGGGTTAGTGGAAAGTTTGGTGGAAGGCAGATGGGAATCATAAATTGGGACCTGAGCACTTCTGAATGCCTGATGCACAAATGCAGAGCCCTGGAAACCATTAGCTGGGGATCGGGAAATAGGTGACCCACAACTGACTTGGGCAATTGTTCAACTTCACAAATTTCTGGGGAACTGGTTGTCTCACAAATGAATCATACATTAAACTTGGACATGATTTTTGCTTAAGTACACAGTCTTATTAAGGCTTAGCTTGGTTTACCTGACTTCACAGGAATATGGCATCTTGTAGCTCAGGCATGGGGCCAGACAGTACACTGTCTATATAGTAGTATAATTAGTATGCTGTAGAAATTTTCCAAATGATTATCAAATCCAAATATCCCCCTTAGGTGTATTGGACTTTTCTGGAGAAATTGTACTACCCATGATAGATGGATTGGGCTATACTAAAGGGGTCTGGGGTATGGGTTTGGTTCTTTCAGTTCTCCCCTTTATTTCCATTTTTCCCTCTTGTCTCTCTCCTCTTGACCTCCTTCCCCTTTCTCTCTCACAACTCCTTTCCTGGCTCCTGTGCTTGAAAACCTAAACATGTCAAAATCTTACCTGTTTTCACCCTGCTTACTTCTACTCATCCTGCAGACCTCAGCATAAATGTTCTTTCCTCTGGAAAGTCCTCTCTCCCCTCAAACCACATCCCCCACTGCTGTCCTCTCTTTCTTCAGACTTCATTAGGCCCTGCTTTTTATATCATCTAATTTAATACTGGTATTTATTCTGCATTGCTGATTTGCTTTTTTTTTCCCCCCAATTGGACAACTTTTATGCTTTTATAATATCAAAGTCAGCTGGGGACTTTCTTGCTTCTTGAAATCTGGGTAAAATGGAGTTGAACGTCTCGATACCATGGCCTAAGAAAGCTTATCCCTCCACAGGTTGGCTGGTAATGAAAAAGTGAAAGGATTGTGAATGAACATGTATTCTCCTGACTTAGAATTGGTGAGAAGACTGGGACGTAAGTGTCCTACACTACCTGGGCCTAAGTTGAAATTTATGCCAGTGTTCACCTTTAACAACAACAAAACAATGATAATTAAAAAGATTTATGTATATATTGTACTTTATTGAAGAGTTTTTGAGGGAGAGCTTCCCAGAATGGGCTCATATACCAAGCATATTTCTGCCCCTCATCTCCTATGTCTCCAGCTGTTCTAGGGAACCAAAACATGTGTCTTTTTCATTAAAAACACCTTCTCTCTGGGAAACCTGGGCATTAGCCAGCACTTGGGCACTGGGGGGTGGGGGTAGGGGGATGGGAGAAGTTCAAATTCTATCTGAAGTCCATATCCAAATTCCATCCATCAAATATATCTCTCCAAGAGAAATCCTACCATTGCTGTTAAAATAATATAATTTTCTCCAGCTCATTACACTTCCTTATTTCCCTCATTAGATTATAGGTTACATGAGAGAAGGGATTATTGTCATCCTATTCAAATCTGTATTCCCAGCAGAATGTCTGGCATATGAAAGTGACTAGAAAGAATTTGTTCCAGGGAATAAATGAACGGGAGAGCACCACCCACTTATTGAAATTATGGAAATGACTGTTGTCTTTGGCATTCCAGTCTCTTAGTCAAGAAACCATTCAATTAAGCTTTACTGAGTCACTCCTTGATGCTTTAGTAAAATATATATATTTGGGGGAAGTATGTAAATCGATTGTGCCCTTGTCCTTATAAAATACACAATGACAAAGATAAAACTAACACATCTGAAATAATGAGCCAATTAGTAAGGTTCTGTTTGGAATTGTCCATATGATGAAATAAATTTATAGAAGTAGAGAGTGGAATGGGAGTTGCCGGGGGCTGATGGGGAGGAAGAAATGGGGGGTTGCTCTTCAACAGGTATAAATTTTCAGTTGTGCAAGCCAAAACATTCTAGAGATGTGTTATATAATAGTGCCTATAGGTAACGATAGTGTACTGTGCACTTAAACATTTGATGAGTGGATGGATCTCACATTAAGTGTACTCACAATCATTAAAAGCAAAAAAAAAAAATTCAGAGAAGAATATGTTCAGTACTGGCTGGAATATTTGAGTGAATTTTATAGAGGGAGAGCCTAATCTGGGTCTTAAAGAACGGGTCAGACTTGGACTGCAGGTGGGAGTGGGGTAGAATGTTCTCTCACGTGAGGGAGTAGATCATGAGTCAGGATACTGAGATTAAAGTGAGCTTGGAAACTATTCCTAACTGATAGATGAATTCAGCCTGGTGGAGGAACATATATGTTAGGGAGAAGTAAATCCTGGGTCATATAAGTAGCCTATGCTTGGAAAGCCAGGTAGAAATACCTGAACTCTACGTGTAAGTAATGAGAAGCCATTGTAGGATTTTGAGCAGAGGGGTGACTTGATTGATGTTTATATGTTAGACTCATAGTTATCATTTATACCTTTTAACTACCCAGTGGGTTGAGAGAATCTGAGACACAAAGAGACTGATTAAATTCCCTTAAGGACACACAGCAAGCTACTGGTAGAGGTTAGATACATTCTGGATCCTAAGACTTCAAACTTGAGGCTCTTTGTATTCATCTTTCTAATTGTAGAAGAAAGATTACAGACTGATTAAGAGGAGACAGGAGTGATGGGATCCTAAGGTGGCCCCTCATTTCCTGAAGGGTGGAATGAAATACGGTTAGAGGGCAGGGAGAGCAACTCTCAGTAGGTAAAGACTTCACACAGCAAATACTGAGAAATAGCTCAGGCTCTCAGTCTACTCTGAACTGAGCATGGAAGAGGTTGACCTAAAAGAGAAGAATCTTTGGGGGTCCTTTGGAGCTCTTGCAACATCTCTGGGCTCTGGTCTATGAGTTACGTCCCAGAGAAATCACAACAGGATAGCCCTGGTGAGAAATGGATATTCCATCTTCAGACCCTGAGCAGAGGCCTTTTTGCAACTCCAATCAGTCACTAATGACTTGCTTGACTAAGCCTATGTCCATTTCGGGGGTTTCTTGATTTTCTGCTGGCCTCTAACTGGCCTGTAGGCAACTGCAAAGGCAGGGAGAAAGTGAGGTAATGGAAGAAGAAGAAAACAAGGAAGGGTCTGACCTCAAAGTATCTGTGGCCAATGATGTGACTCAGATGTTTAGATGGACAAGTGGTAGGGAATCATCTTGGGAGGTCAGATGTTGCTGTGAGGTCCTGAGGTGAGTGTTGAAGGCCTCACCAGGACAGGCTGACACTTCGATTCAGGTCAGTGGTTCCTCAACCATTCAGAGGAGAAATTGGACAGAGCCCCTGGTCAATCTCCAACCAAGCATGACTTTTGTTGAAAATCCAGTGAAAGTGTTTCCCAGGGGAACTGCCCATCCATGGTTTATCCATTATATGAACATTGCCTTCCGTGCCATTGGCTGATCACTCATCTGGAGATGGGAAAATTTCCTTGCTATATGCCTATCATTGTTTGTCCAAACCCAGATAATATTATCATAAGAGCTGTAGATGCTAAGAGTAGAGAATATTAGCCCAGTAATAATCATAGGGCATGGGTTTGAAATGATCACAATGGAGGTTAATGATCTCATTACAGGTTTTAGATCAAGTTTTCACATATTGAATGTTTTTAAGGAATCAGGCTCTAATATTACATTGTTAAGAATGAGCAATGCTCTAAGATGATTTTTATTTTTATTCTACAAATAAGATATAGAATGCAAAATTCTACAATTTGAAACTTGAGGAACTAAAATAACTAAACTAAGATAGACATGAGGAAACAAACAGATATTGGTCTCCAATATTTCAGTGTCTGTTGAATCACAAAATAATAAAATCACAATTCATAAGAATATTTATTAACTGACATATGAGGTTATGGGAAAGGATTTTCAGCTTAAAGGCAAGAATTCTGGTTGAATTGAATGTGTCCATATTTCAGCAAATGCTCTGAAAATTGTCAAGCCTTAAATTGTGGAACTTATGTGTACCTGACTTTTGTTGTCATTTCTCCTTGACTGATTGAAAGTACATGTAGCAATGCAGTTCTAGTGTTGATTCTTCTACTCCTGTGTAACCCTGAAAGGATTATTTCTTCTTTCTGGTCTTTACTGGTATCATATGCAGAATGTTTATTTGATGTATTGTGTGAATATAAAACCCAGATAAACACTGATTTGGCCATTGGAGAGTGCCTGGAAGAGAGAACCAGGGGGGCTCTGCAGGTGTGTGGAACAGTCTATTTATTGATCTGAGCTCTGGTTACAAGAGGTATTCACTTGGTGGAAATTTATTGAACTGTGCATTTATGAATTTTTCACTTCTCTATATTTATGTTTTATTCAATAATTTTTTTCTGTAAAGGTAAATGATCAACAACAAAAACATAGTATCTAAAAGAGGGCAGGTATAAATGCATAGAAAATGAGCAAATAGACAACACAAAAAATGTAAAATGGTATATGAATCTTCGTTTCTTTTGAGAGATTACTACTCTCAGAGGACGTTGCAGGCTGAAGTAACTGTTAGGAGATTCAGGTATGACAGTAGTGACCACAGCTCTAAATGGGATGGGTTTTTCTTGATATCAAATACTTAATTAGAAGATCATCTAATGCAAGCTGCCTTTTGAAATATGGCCAAACACTTCAGAACCTGATTTTTTAAATTAAACTTTACTCTGATAATAAATGGAACACAGAGATAGTCAGTTGAAAAATGAAACGTGCAGTTTCCCAGACCTCAGAACCTCAGCAGCCATACTGTTGCCCTGTGGGGCTTTTAAGCTGCAGCCCAATGTCTCAAAATATTGAGGATCTTAGAACACAGGAAGACCAGAGTCAAGTGAGTAAGGCACAATCAGTTTTGTTAACAAAGATTGATTTAGACAAATCTAAGCCTTTCTTTGCCACTCATGGTAACCTTCAACCATGCAGGAACTTCTGTTTATAATAAATGGGTTGCAAACCATTGCAGTTAAAAAGGAAAGAAATCTTAGACTCCAGATACTAGGCACCACTGTGACATCAAGTTGTGAATTGAAACTGGGACCCATTTGGATGATGGCAGATACAATTCCCTGTTCTTGAACACTCACAAAAGTCTCTTAGGAGCTTTGAGACATAGCTCCTTAAGCAAGCCTGGGGACAAAGACTTTCTTCATATAGATGTTAATGCCCAAAGGCTAAGGCTAGTGTTAGAAAGCTGAAGTTTTAAAAAATGAGGATTTATAGGAGTATAATTTGAATAACCATCTGGTAATCCCTAGTAACACTGAATGTATGTACACTTTGTAGTACAGCAATTCCACTCCCAGGGCTATTCTCTAGACAATCCTGCTTGTCTGTGCAACCTAAGACATGTATAAGAATATATAAGAATAAGTTGGTAGTAGCATTTTGTTAAAAGTAAAAAAATGGGAACAAACCTCAAATTTTTATGAATATAAAAATGTATAAATTAAATGCTATGAATATATAAATCAAATACAATAAAATACTACTGAGCAGTTAAAAGAAATGTTTTATAATCTCTGAAGTGAATAAAAGTAAGCTGCAGAAAGAAAAAAATCAGTTAATTTTGAAAACATGAAAAAAAAAAACCCACTCTATTCTTTTTAGGAGTCAATATATAAGAAGTAAATATGAGGTGTACACTAACAGTAGTGTAAACTCCATTATGTGGTTACCTCTGAAAAAGTTTGCAAATAATTAAAATAAATTCATAATCCATCTACTTATCCACATGCTCACTTCCTCGTGTACACAATAAAATTTATAGAACTTCTTCCTTATGGCTAAGAAATGAACAAAAGAAGAATATGATATAGTTCTTGTCCTCAAAAGATTTATAGTCTAATTGGAAGGCACATGGGAGACTTTAGACTGAAGTGTCAGCATTTAGTAGTGAAGAAATGGTCTGAAAGGAAGATACAGCTCAAAGCAAAAGTATACACAAAGCCTAACTCCCAGAGTATAGCTAAGGATGGAGGAATTAATGTGCGCAAGGCAAAACCAACTCTGCAAGCCCAGAGTATAAGTCCTCCCGTTGAGATCTTCATTCTTCTTTCCAAGATGCTGTGAAATCCATTGATTTGACAAATGATTCTATTCAAGCCTAGTTACTTCAAACACCTTACAACAGCCTAAAGTTCTGCAAAAGGATATATATATATATTTTTTTTGTTCTGTGTTGTATGTACTTTTTAAAAATTTAAGTGTGATGACTCTCCTCATGAATTCAAATCAGTAACAGGTGTCGCATGAATTAGTCATTGTGTATTTGAAGAACACACACAGTGCTTTTCACCAAGTCCTTTATAAAAGAATACATTGGAACAGACTAAAGCAGATTCTCCCCCCTCAAGAGGAAATAAGGATGTATTATAGGAAAGATCCAAAGTCATGTGTGCTGGATTGTAACCAACTTGCAGTGACATGCTAGATTCAATCACCTGGAAGAACCTTTTCCAGATCTAAAACTCTCTAGCTTCTGCTTTCAAAAGTGCATATAAATATTGTCTTTAAACATTGCCATGTATCTTTAAGAGTCTACTGTGGGGGTGTCATCCTTCAGAGTCTGCAATCCTTTGGTTAAGCTGTATTATCATCATTAAATTTAGTTTAATTACATCTTGGAAGATCTCAAAAATAACAAGTTGAGGCAGTGGCTTCATATACATGTCCTAAAATTCTCGCTTCTAAAATTCAAAGGGACTCATAGGTTTTGTATTTCAGAAGTTAATAAAAAGGACTGAGTTCTACTTCCATGAGTTTTCTATAAGTTTTATAGCTTAAAGCTCGCTCCTCATTCTGCCTTCCATCTTCTAGGGTGAGAACCTATTAGTTTTGAGCCCAATTTTACACATTTTATTCTTAACAGCTTCATAAGTAAGGCAGGGAAGCTACTCTTGAATCCATCCTCCAAGGGAAAAAACTAACATATGAAGAGGTTGATTTGCCTAGATTATTGTGACAACCAGACACAATCTGAGGCAGGTAGTTCCCAACCTCATGCTCTTCTCTGCTACCTCACCTTAAAATGTAGGAAAGTTTTATACAAATATGCACGCATGCCCACATACAAGCGTGCACACATGCACACACGCTTCCTTGTGAGTAAGTAGGAGGAAAGAGGTTATACACAAATTATTAAACCTGGTTTTTGTTTGTTTCCTAAAATATGGGAAGAGTTGGTAGGGAAGGGCTATTTCATAAATGAGGATTTATAAATCCTGTTATATAATTGGTCTGTCTAATATGGCAACAACAGCAAAGTTTAAAAAAATTTTAGACTTCATATTGTTTAGAGCAATTTTGCGTTCACAACAAAATGGAGAAGGCACAGATTTTCTGTGTACCCTGGCCCTACACATGCGTAGCCTGCCCCATTGTCAACATCTCCCACCAGAGTGGTACATATGTGATAACTGATGAACCTGCATTGACACGTGTTATCACCCAAAGTTCATAGTTTACGGTTCACTCTTGGTGTTGTACATTCTATGGGTTTGCTCAAAAGCACGATGATATGTATCCCTCATTAGAGTATCATATTGAATATTTTCCCTGCCCTAAAAGACCTTTGACAACACTACAGTTTGAATCCAATCCAAAAAACCTTGGAGATTATATATTATCAAGTGTCCTCAATGTGCATCCAGGTCATTGCATCTGATGGCTTTTTATTAATTGCTATGATTCAGAAATAAAGAATTCCATAGTTAAATAAATATAACATAAATGGAGAGATATATAGTTAAAAGGCTTCTTCCCTGTCATACTTCTCAGAGCCTCTAATGTGTGATGAGAAAGCCAGACTTCTGGAAAGAAGCATGAAATGAAGCATTTTCCAGACACTTGACTATACAACTCTGTTCTTTTGGGAAAGAGAAAACTTCTTTGGGAAATATTGCTCTAATTTAACCTTAATATTTTAGCAAAAGAGGAAACCAAGGTGTAGGGAAGTGAACTGATTATCCAAAAATAGACAGCTTGATGCGGGAAATTAAGCTACAGAGTTGAGATCATTGACTACCATTTTTTCCCAAAAAAGAGTGAGTATAATTAGATGTTACTTTAAGCCTATATAATGCTATTGAAACAAATGTAATCTCCAGAAAATTAAATAGGGAATTGTGTAATGCATGTATATTTCATACTTCTCAACACATCCATCATCATTAAACAGCATACAGAAGGCAAACAATTTCATTTTGACAGCGATAATACTACTCCTACATTAAATATCTATTAGACATCTGGAATACCTACAAGAGATTAACATTACTAACATTATTCTCACATATAGAAATTCTCTGATAGTAATAAGCTAGAATGTGTTAATATATACTTCATAGGCCCGTGAATGGATCTATGTAATTAAGGGGAACAGGGTAGGGTTTTGGGGGGCGTTTTGTGTTGTTGTTGTTGTTTTACATCATTTAAGCTAATCCTCTCATTTTGAGTAAACTGAGGCCCAGGTGGATGAAAGGCAAACACCTGGCTTTTGGCAGCTATGGCCCAAGAGCCTGAATTCCATAAACATGTGTAACCATGCCAGCTTTCTGGAGATGGTTCATGGAATGCCCCATTCCATTCGGGTTTATAGCATAGAAGACAATGATAAAATAATATCACATCATTCCTAGGTGAACAAATTTTCCTGTTCAGGCAGAACAAAATAAGTGCATGCTTTCCCTTCTGAGGAGGGTGAGGGGTGGGGAATAGCCACACGATGTGTGGCCAGATTCATCAGCTATATACCACCTTGTTTAGAAATACCTTTTTTATTTAGAGATGCACACCATTTTCAAGGAGAAAAATAGGCCTTCTTTCTTGTCTATAAATTTCATTGGTGTTAAAAAGTATAAATAAGACCAGTGAATGCAAGAAATAGAATCATCTTTCAGACAAAAAAAAAAAAAAAAAAAAAAGCTTAACTTTCCTTGACATACATAATGGAAAGAAGAAGGAACATTATTCTTTCTCTGTTTGTTGTTTGTCACTAGGTAGGCTTGGTGTCATTACAAATGCTTTGGTATATCACTTACATCAGAAGCAAGCATTTATTCTTTCTCTTTAAACTTGCTCGCTGGCTGTCTGATTTCCAACTCTGGAGTCCAAATAATTCCCACTGCATTACAGAAATGTAATGTACAGATACGCTCAGCTGCGTATCTAACACCAAGTTCTTCTCTGTGTAAGGTTCTTGAGATTTAATATTTCTGTCTTGTCCCAGTATTGGATAAGGTCCACCCAACTGTCTGTCTGACTCTAACACCAAGTAGTAACCTTCAGGTTGGGTAACTATACTGTGACCATGGGCCTGAGTTTACCTTGAACACCCAACTGGTCAATGCTTCTTTTCCTGATGTACGGGCCCTCAGGTTTTGGATCATCCTGCCCAGAAGACAGGATGTACACTGCCGACCCCTTCAATCTCCATTCTTTGTTCTCAGTTACCATTGATATGTTGCTTATGGTCACTTGAGATCCACTGAATTGTTTGGAGACTTGTAATGTCTACCGGAAAATTCTAAGTTACTTCAATTATTTGTCTTACCATACATGGCCAACCCTATTCCATTACTGCCAGAATTTTCAGTAGAACATCAGATCTTTGCATCCAGGCTTCTTGATCTTGACAAAACCGATTATTTCCAAGTACCAGTTTAACCAATGAGCAGCAGAGATGAGATTATCTTTACAGAGACTGTGACTCAGCAATATGTGGGCCACCTAGGATCTCAAGTCTAAATAATCACAGCATCTCTGCTCTTAGTGACTTTTCCCTTCCCAGTGAGAACTAACATAGAATCATTTATCAGAATCCAAATCTATCCAGACTGGGTCTGAATTTTTCACTCCTTATCAGATTATTTTCATCCTTAGATATTAAGGCATAATATAAATTAACTATATCTAAGAATCATAGGCAGAAAAGGAAAACAACCAAAGAAAAATGATGTGGCTTTGGGGTTTAGAGCTTCCGGCATGTATTAGTAGAGATTTGCTTTTTCTTTATGATTGGTTACATGATTCAAGAAACAAGACCTGTGCTTCTGACTTTGCATTTAAAATCCAAACTGAAAGCTGAATATTGTGACTCTACTGGCTGACCCAGGGAGTGAGGACTCTTCAAATCTTGTAAAACTCCTGTGAATATGATTGGCTATACCTGCCATATTGATGTGCAGGGAGCATCTTTATCTCAGAATGATAAAAGAAACTCTCTTGAAACCTGGAGTAAAAAGCCAACTTTTCAACACCAAGAATTACAACTTCCTAAAAGTGGGTTCTTTGGGAACACCTCAACCTCAGCAAGTGAATGATGACTTGCTGGTGAGTCACATCTCTTGACAAGGAAAGGGGCAAACACTCAAACAATTCCTCTACACAATGAAAGACTGAATCTTTTCTCTAGCAAGCTGCCCTATGTAAAGTAAGTACTTAGTGAAACTTGAGAAGCCAAAATGTCAACGCTTGCTGAGGTAACCATCTCTTGCTGGTTGCCTGTAAATCTGAAATGTGGGGACTAAAAATAAGGTCTTTTTTTTTTTAATAGGTACTTTTATTTAAAACACAAATTGGTGACACAATGGAAATGAGTTGAGTTGATATCATGCACTTACTAGTAATGGGTTAGCTTAACTGATGTCATTCAAACCAAGCATTTTTAGCTCTTCCGCTTGGGACATGTTGCCCATTTTCACAGAGTTTTGAACTTTACATTTAAACAAAAGGCAATGTGTGTAAATACATGCATGTGTCTATATTACTTGCAATTTATTGAGTACTTTCCATTTGCCTGACTGTATAAGTTCTTTACACAATTATTTCATTTAATCCTCATGACAACTCTCTGATGTAGGTACTTATTATTACCTATTATGCATGGGCATAAGAAGTATATTACAAAAGGAAGAGAACAGTTACTTAAGACCACTTGGACCCAGATGAAAATTTTGCCAGGGGTTAGCCTCATCGCAAGCCTCGTACAACTTCTTGCGAACTAGCTGGCAAGTCTAACCCTGTCCTGATCTGACATATCCTCAACCTCACCAGCAGAGACACCAGACTGGTGCCCATAGAGCCACAGATTATGAAGAACCAAACAGTTTAATGTGTAGATGACTCCTTCCCATAAAACATATGGGCCTCAGCTTATATGTTTTCTTATCCTTACAAACATAAAGAAAAACAGACACAATAATGTATACCAATCTTTTTACCTGCTTCCGTTTGCTCTGCTACCCCTCTGTTCCACACCACATAGAAACCAGTATAGTTTTTTTTGGATGTGATGACTGGACCTTTCTGTAACACTAAACATGTTGATATTGTTCATCTTTTGCATCTTTACAACTTCTCAACAGAGTAGTCAGAATAAGTATCACTTTGTTCATGAGGTTATCTAACTGGTAAAATATTAAAAAAAAATGAGTCAATCTCCAGATTATCTGATTCTTCACCATCAACTTTGGTTATACTATTACACAGTTGGTCTATTCTATATTCTTTCTCCCTTCAAATCTGTGAATCAACAGATCAAAAGTAAGCTCTCTTGTGAGATCAAGAGTAATAAGATCATCTGTTGCTACTTTCAAGCCAGTCTTGAGCAACGCCATTCTGCAGGGCACCAAGCATGGTCAACACAGTGTTAGGGGAAGAATGGGGGTGATACTCAGCCACAATATAGACCTCTCTATCTATAAGCACTGTTTCATTGAAGAGAAACACATACCACTCATAAATGTTATAAGAAGTTATGGTGGAAATAGCATAAGAATAGATATAAATTTGTATCCATTGTGAAAAGGAAAGAACATTGGAAGAATCTGGCTCTTATATTAGTATTTGGTTCTATATGGACTAGATCCCCAACTCTGAATAATTGATTTTTTTCTTCTTGAGTCCCAAGTTTCTCATAGAAGACTTTGGTGTATTACTTAGACCTGAAAACAAAACAAGCATGTATAGCTGAATGAGTTTTCTTGCCTAGACCTTGTACCAACTTAGGTGAAAGTAGCATCATCATAAAACAAATAGATAAATGAATAAATAGGGTAAACAAACACATAAATAAATAGGACTTGGAATAAAATTTTTAGAAGAAAAACCTCCTCCCTCCAAAAACCCTTTCTTTTTTAAGTGAAAAATAATAGAAAGACTAATGTTGTTTCATACTAGGATGCGTAATTTACTTCCTGTCAGAAATCTCAGGATTTAATGTTGGGTTTGTTAAGGTGTCTCTGTTTTTCAATGAATATATATGTATCTGTGAAATATTGAAGAGCAGAGGAAAATAAACTTTTTTAAAAATATTTTATTTATTTATTTGAGAGAGAGCAGAGAGGGAGATAGGAACAAGCAGACTCCCTGATGAATGGGGAGCCTGACACAGGGCTCCATCCCAGGACCCTGAGATTACGACCTGAGTCAAAGTCAGACACTTAAATGACTGAGCCACCCAGGTGCCCCAAAAATAAACCTTTAAAAGAAGATATATAAGATGCTTCCAAAATGATGCTCCATCAAAAAAAGCCAACACATATTAAGGGTGAAATATTAAACTGTGCTCCCACCCAAAAAAATACTCATTTTGATGTCCTATCCCCAGTCCTTTAGATTACAACCTTATCTGTCAATAGGGTTGTTGCAGATATAATTAGTTAACGTGAAGTCATACTGAGTAGGATGGGTCTATACTCCAGTACAGCTGGTATTTTTATGTAAAGGGACAGGTTAGACACAGAGATGCATATAAGGAGAATGTCATGTGAATGTGAAGATGCAATGTTTCTATAAACCAAGAGATGCTAAAGATGGCCAGTAACTGACTAGAAGCTAGAAGGAACACATGGAACAGATTCTTCTTCCAGTCCTCCAAAAGAACCAACCCTTTCACACCTTAAATTTGGCCTCATCTAGCCAGAATTATGACATAATGCATTTTTAATGTCGTTATTGTTATATTTTATATTATTATCACTATTTTTTAAAATTTCTGCTTAAACTACTAGGTTAGTGATACTTTGTTATGGCAGCTCTAGAAAACTACTAATACAAAGGGAAATAGAATTTGTCAGAATTAATGAAAGCCACTTGTATCACTGGATTCTTTTATAGTGTTAACCGTCATTTACATAAGATATCTGGAACCAAAAACTCAGAAAAAGTGGACAGTCCTAAATATATTCAAAGTTCTCTCACCCTTGGGGTTTAGGTATTGCTCTGGAGAAAGTTTCAAATTTTTGTTTCAACTGAAAGTCTTTCTAATCTGTGATGTACTAAGATTCCAATAGGTAGAACTCGTTGAGGAAAATTACTTTCTGCAAAGACGTATGATTCATCACACATCCATATGTCGAAGTTATTTAAAAAAAATTATCTGCAGGATTATATCATCAATTTAAAAGCTGCATCAGGGTTTCCACTGCTCCACATCCCGTCCAGCATTTCATCAGTGTTCTGCATTTGGCCATTCTAGTAGGTATTTAGCACTGACTCATTTTTTATTTATAACGTTAATTTACATTTCCTTTATGACATGTGATGAGGAACATCTTTTCATATGCTTCTTTATCATTATACTATCTTTATTGGTGAATAGCTGTTAAGCCTTTGCTCTATATTTTAATTGAGTTCTTTGCTTTCCTATTGTTGAGTTTTAAGAGCTCTTTGTTTATTTGGATAACATTAATTTATCAGATGTATCTTTTGCAAATGTTTCTCCCAGACTGTGGCTTTTCTTCTTATATTTCTTCTTCTTATATTTTACAAAGCAAAAGTATTAAATTTTAATGACGTCAACTCCATTATGTCTTTCATGGATTATGTCTTTGCTGTATTTAAAAAGGTTTCATCTGCCCGGAGTCATCAGAGTTTTCTCCTATTTTATCTTCTACAAGTGTTATAATATTTTTGTCTTATATTTAGGCCCAAGATCCATATTGAGTTAAACTATGTGAGGTATGTAAGGTCTCTGATCTATGTTTAGGCTTTTTTTTTTTTTTTTCAATGTGGATTTCCAGTCGCTCCAGCACCATTTGTTGAAAAAAAACTATCTTTGCTTCATTGTATTCCCTTTGCTTCTTAGTCAAAGACTAGTTGGCTCTATTTATGGGCATCTATGTCTGGGTTGTTTATTCTGTTCCATTGAACTAGTTGCCTTTTCTTTCACCAATACTACACTGTTTTGATTACTGTAGCTTCAGCCTTTATTAATGAGCAGTCTTCCTGTCATTAGTGTTCAATCTTTCTTAAGTTTACTTATGGAAATTCTAGTAAGTTTTCCCTGAATAAAATATGTGGAGTGTTTTTTCTAGGTGTGTGATCAGGAATTAAACATTCTCTCCTTGAACTTGTATGCATCAACTATGTGGAGAAAGTGAAAAAGAAAAGAAAAACAAGGCTTGAAATAAGTCAAAACAAAACAAACACACAAAATCCCAATATATGAAAACTCTGCTTGAAATTATAGTTTTTGACTATTTTCAAAAGTCTTCTGGGTTCTTTCACTTGTATCTCTGATTTACAGGTGACTTTAAATTTCTACACAAATGAGAGAGGAGCATCAATATGAGTTTTCTAATCCATGTGGCACATAGTAATTTAGTGTCTGTATCTAAAGATCAACTCCAACTTCTCCATGACTCTTTCCCAAACAGCCTAAAATAACCATTAAAATCACAGAACTTCAGAAGTAGAAGGAACTTTATAGTCCATTTAATTAAAGTTAAGTGTAAACAAATCTAATAATTAGTTTAACCTGAAAGAAATATATTTTATATCAAAATACAGGGACCTGAATCCCAGACGGTCAGAAGTTCTATGGCCAGGGCCTAGGTAAATATAAAAAGAAAATACCTGTGTAATTTATCTATACACGCCACACCATCATAATGAACCATTGACAAATTCCTGCCTTTATTCAAACGTAGAATACTAAATGCTTTATTGATTTTTTTTCCTCTAAGAAATCCTATAAAGTTAAGAGACAACTCAATGTCAGATGATAGTAAATGTCAACCAAGATCTCAGTACTTGATTTGAAGCCTGCATTTTCACCCTTAGCCACCACAATATTCTGCCACATTATTTTATAACTTCTCTACAGATGGCAGAAAGACTTGTCTTTTCCTCAAAAACACCATCCATATTTTTTTGAAGAGACTTATGTTTTAAGATAAAAACCACAAGATTTGGATTCAAAATTTAGATAAACCATACTATCCTTTATCAGTGAGTTTTATATTTTTAAATATTTTTACGTTGCTATTTGGTATCCTTTCATTTCAAGTTGAAGAACCCCCTTTAGCATTTTTATAAGACAAATATAGTGGTAATAAGATCTTTCAACCTTCATTTGTCTGGGTAAGTCTGTATTTCTCTTTATTTTTTGAATAGCAGTTTTCCAGAGGATAGTGATCCTTGTTGGCATTTTTTTCCCTTTTTCAGCACATTGAATATATCAACCCACTCTCATCTGGCCTATTGGGAGGAGGGGTAAATAGGGTGTTTTTGTTTAGTGGGTATAAAGTTTCAGTTATAAAAGATGAATAAGTCCTAGAGATCTACTGTACAACATTGTGTTTCTAGTACTAGGCACTTATACTTTTAAGAGCATTGATCTCATGTTAAGTGTCCTTTCCAAAACAACAAAAAAGAGAGAGAGAGAGAGAAAGAGAGAGAAAGATTTGAAGAATTCTCTTGTATATCATGCGAACCACTGAATACCACCTGCACAGCTCAGATATAAACCAAAATAGGAAAGGCACTCAAAACTGAACACATATTCAATTTTTAACCTAACTGCTAAGCCATGCATGTACAGACACAAAACTAATAAAGCAAAGCCTCTGAGGACTGAACTGGAATTTGAACTATGGAAGATAAAGAACTTGCTTGATACTGCATTGATGATCTGTTAAAACATCATCATTCAGCAAAGGGTTATAAAACAATTCACAAAGTACAGATTGAAACTTTTGTAATATCCAGCAATAATTCAAACTTAACATATGAAGAACAAGGAAAGTGTGATGCAGTCTTAAGAGAAAAGACAAAGGTCATTCTTGAGATGATCCAAATGTTGCAATTACGAGCCTAAGACTTTTGGACAGCTACTAAAATTATATCTAAGGGCTAAAGGAAGAAAGATATAAAATAAAGAGAGAAAATTTCAGCAGAGAAATAGAGATAAGGAAGACCAAACTATAAACTTCAGAATTATAAAATTTTAAAAATAGTTTAAAAATGTCTAGATGGGGGTGCCTGGGTGGCTCAGTGGGTTAAAGCCTCTGCCTTCGGCTCAGGTTATGGTCCCAGGATCCTGGGATTGAGCCCCACATCGGGCTTTCTGCTTGGCAGGGATCCTGCTTCCCCCTCTCTCTCTGCCTGCCTCTCTGCCTACTTGTGATCTGTCTGTCAAATAAATAAATAAAATCTTTAAAAAAAATAAAAATGTCTAGATGGGATCCATAGCAAAAGTAAAATAACAAAGAAAAAATCATGGAACTTAAGGAATGATGAATATGTAATCTGGACAATGGGAAAAAATAAATAAAATTTAAAAAATATTAAACAAAGAACCAATGCAAAAAAAAAGAAAAAAAAAAGAGCTGATAGAGAAAAGTAAAATGCTGTCAGTGAAGACTATTTTCAGCAAAAACATCCTTCAGGAGTGAAGGTAAAATACATTCCAGAGAGAGTAATTAATACAAATTGTCACCATCAGATTTTCTCTATAAGAAATTCAAAAGGAATTTCTAAAAACTGGAGGAAAATACCTGAAGGAGACTTGAATTTTTAGAAATGAACGAATAGTATCTGAAATGGTGTTGTCTGAGTAAATGCAAAAGACTTTTCTCTTAATTTATTTCAAATACAGATGACCATTTTAATTTTTTAAAGAATTTATTTATTTATTTATTTATTAGAGAGACAAAAGAGATTATAGGAGTGGGGAGGTGCAGAGGGAGAGGGACAGAAACCCTCAAGCATATTCCCTGTTACGTGTAAATCTCACCATGGGTCTTGATCCCTGGACCCTGAGTTCATGACTTGAACTGAAATCAAGAGTCAGACACAACCAACTGAGCCACCCAGGCACCCCTCCCTACAGAGAACCACTTTTAAAGTGAATATTACTATTTTTTTTTTATTTTTAATTTTTTATTAACATAAACATATAATATATTTTTATCCCCAGAGGTATAGGTCTGTGAATCACCAGGTTTACACATTTCACAGCATAAAGTGAATATTATAACACTGGCTTCAATTTAGATTTAGTGAAATAATATTAAATGTCAGCTAACTGTTAAAATTTAGGTCTGTAAATTATTCTCCCTGTTGTAAGTAAAAATATAAAAAATGTAGAAAAAATATATGTATTAAAATAATATAAGACTTGTGCAGAAGATGGTAGAGTAGGAGGATCCTGAGCTCACTTCATCACATGGATACAATAAAATAACAGCCAGATCAGTGTAAATAATTGAGAATATGATCTAAAGACTGGAAGAACAGTATGTCCACAAATAAATGTAAAGAAGAGACCACATAGAAGAGGGTAGGAAGGTTTGGAGACATACTCAGAAGCTAAATGGACCTGAGGGAATGTCCACAGGAGGGAGCAATGACATGGGCAGCAAGAATGGAGAGAAACAGCTTTCACACCAGGTACCTTGCATGGGGAAGATGAATCCCCATAATATGTAGATTTGAGGGGTGCCTGGGTGGCTCAGTGAGTTAAAGCCTCTGCCTTCGGCTCAGGTCATGATCCCAGGGTTCTGGGATCAAGCCCCGCATCAGGCTCTCTGCTCAGCAGGGAGCCTGCTTCTCCTCTCTCTCTGCCTGCCTCTCTGCCTGCTTGTCATCTCTGTCTGTCAAATAAATAAATAAAATCTTTAAAAAAAATGTATAGATTTGAAAACCAGAGGGGAATAATTTTATGAGTTCTTACAGTCAATGGACTTGACATCTGAAACCTCACAAGTTAGTAGGCTTGTCTTTGAGAAAGCAAGGAGGGCAGGAGGAAATTGAGTCCACACAATTAAATATACAGCATGACAAACCGCCCCTCAGAGATACAGTTTGAAAGTCGCTTGAGGTATACAAGATAGTTTCAAACAAAGCAGCAGTTTGAAAATCGCTTGAGGTATACAAGAGGAAAATTTGTTCATAATCTCAGAGAGTGTTCTGGAGGGGCAGGGATCATTGGGAAACTTCTCTGGGAACACTGAAGTGATAGGTAACATTTCTCTCCCTGGACCCCCAGGCAAGACATACAGACAACTGCAGGGATCAGCACAATGACCACATTCTCCACTTAACTTGCCAACAGTGCACAACATGCCATGTGCTTCTGCTGATCTATCCCTTCTAACCCAGCTGGCTTCCACAAGAATTTTGGATGGCTGCAAGCCCCTCCCACAGCAGACACCTACAAACCTTGCTAGCACTGAGTTCCCCACCTGTGCATTTTCCCACAAAACTGCCTTCTCCAATACACCCTTGTTGGGAGCCCATCCAAAATGGTATCACAAGGCTGGCAGTGTGCAGACAGGGGCCCCCCAGACAGGGGCCAGTGACACTTCAAAGTGACTCCTGCTCTGGGAGGAAAAGAAGATAATCACACACATCAATTCAACTGCAGCCCCAGCAGTGGGCTGGGAGCTGAGATCTGCTCTGACTGCAAGCCCCACCCACCAACAAGCGCTTCTCAAGGGACAACATAGGGAGAGCACCCTGCAACTTGGTGCTACAGCATCTCTGTCAAGTGTTTGGTTTGACTCAACTCAAGCCCAAGGTAGCCCTACACTGGCCTACTAATAACAGTGACCAAACCTTGCCCACAACCTGCAAAGAGAGCTGTTTTCACTTTGTCCTTTCCCCTCAAAGAGTACCCTTTAATATTTCTTGTAGGGCTCTTTTAGTGGCAGAAAGAGCCACCTGCAACACCTGATGTTGCAGGTGACTTAACTGAAGACAAACATGGCTCAGCCACAAGAGTACAGTGCATGCAACACACGTAGGAGACACTGGTGAAGCACCAGATTCTGATGAACAGAGGACACTGCACTGCAGGGCACTACAAGAGCTTTTTTTCATAAGGTTACTACTCTCAAGAATAGGAGATTTAACTGATTTTCCTAATATATAGAAACAAAGTTTTAGACAAAATGAGGAGACAGAGGAATATGTCTCAAATGAAAGAACATGACAAAATCACAGCAAGAAGTGGAAATAAGTAATGTGCCTGATAGATCATTTAAAATAAGGGCAATATGTAATATGCCTGACAGAGAATTTAAAGTAAAGGTAATAAAAATACTCACAAGACTTGAGAAGAGTGGAGGACCTTAGTGAACCTTAGTAAAGAGAATGAAAACAAAAAAACCAGTCAGAGATGAACTTGATAACTGTAATTAGGAATACACTACATGGAACAAATAGTAGAAGTAGGCAGTAGAAGAACAGATCAGTGAGCTGAAGAACAAAATAATGGAAAGAAAGCAAACTGAACAGGAAAGAGAAAAAAATAATAAAAAGTGAAAATAGGGGCACCTGGGTGGCTCAGTGGGTTAAAGCCTCTGCCTTCGGCTCAGGTCATGAGCCCAATGTCCTGGGATTGAGCCCCGCATTGGGTTCTCTGCTCAGCAGGGAGCCTGCTTCCTCCTCTCTCTGCCTGCCTCTCTGCCTACTTGTGATCTCTGTCTGTCAACTAAATAAATAAAATCTTAAAAAAAAAAAAGTGAAAATAGACTTAGGGAACTCAGGAACATCATCAAGCATTATGACATTTTCATTATAAGAATCCCAAGAAAAGAAGATAGAGAAAAAAAAAGCAGAAAATTTATTTGAAGAAATAATAACTAAAAACTTTCTGAATCTGGGAAAGGTAACAGAAATCCAAATATAGCAGAAACAGAGCGCCCTCGACAAAATCAATCCAAGGTGGTTCATACCAAGGTACATAGTAATTAAAATGACAAAAAATAGTGATAAAGAGAGAATTTTAAAAGCAGGAAGAGAAAAAAATATATATGAGGGAACCCCTATAAAGCTTTTAACTGGTTTTTCAGCAGAAACCTTACAAGCCAGAAGGTACTGACATGAGAAATTCAAAGTACTGAAAGGAAAATACCTGTGGCCAAGAATACTCAATCCAGGAAGGCTATCATTTAGAATAGAAGGAGAGGGGGGAGGAGTCAAGATGGCGGAGAAGTAGTAGGCTGAGACTACTTCAGGTAGCGGGAGATCAGCTAGATAGCTTATCTAAAGATTGCAAACACCTACAAATCCAACGGGAGATCGAAGAGAAGAAGAACAGCAACTCAAGAAACAGAAAATCAACCACTTTCTGAAAGGTAGGACTGGCGGAGAAGTGAATCCAAAGCGACGGGAAGGTAGACCGCGGGGGGGAGGGACCGGCAAGCGGCAGAGCAGCGGAGCACAAAATCAGGACGTTTAAAAGTCTGTTCCACTGAGGGACATCGCTCCAGAGGCTTAACCGGGGTGAAGCCCACGCAGGGTCAGCGTGGCCTCAGGTCCCGCAGGGTAACAGAAGGATCGGGGGAGTCTGAGTGTCACAGAGCTTACCAGTATTAGAACGGGGAAGCCGGCTACAGAGACAGAGCCAAGGAGTGAGCTCTAAGCTCGGGGTTACCTTGAACCGGTCGCAGGCTCTGTCAGCTCAGAGCGTGGCCGGAGGCAGGGTGACAGGAGTAATTGGGCGCTGTTCTCTAAGGGGGCACTGAGGAGTGGGGCCCCGGGCTCTTGGCTCCTCCGGGCCGGAGACCGGGAGGCCGCCATCTTCATTCCCGCCCTCTGGAACTCTACGGAAAGTGCTCAGGGAACAAAAGCTCCCGAAAGCAAACCCGAGCGGATTACTCAGACCGGCCCCAGGTGAGGGCGGTTCAACTCCGCCTGGGGCAAAGACACTTGAGAATCACTACAACAGGCCCCTCCCCCAGAAGATCAACAAGAAACCCAGCCAGGACCAAGTTCACCTACCAAGGAGTGTAGTTTCAATACCAAGGAGAGCAGTGGAATTCCAGAGGAGGAGAAAGCAAAGCACGGAACTCATGGATTTCTCCCCATGATTCTATAGCCTTGCAGTTAATTTAACTTTTTTTTCTTTTTCAATTTTTTTTTTCTTCTTCTGCTAAATTTTTTAAACTTTTACCCTTTTCTTTTTTAACGTTGTTTAACTAGTTTATCTAATATATATATATTTTTTCCTTTTTATATTTTTTATTGCTTTTCTTTTCTTAATTGTGTTTTTTGTTTTGTTTTGTTTTGTTTTCTCTCTTTCTGAACCTCTTTTTATCCCCTTTCTCTCCCCTCACCATTTGGGATCTCTTCTGATTTGGCAAAAGCATATTTTCCTGGGGTTGTTGCCACTCTTTTAGTATTTTACTTTCTCCTTCATATACTCTTATCTGGACAAAATGACAAGGCGGAAAAATTCACCACAAAAAAAAAAAAAAAAAAAAAAAAGAACAAGAGGCAGTACCAAAGGCTAGGAACCTAATCAATACAGACATTGCTAATATGTCAGATCTAGAGTTCAGAATGATGATTCTCAAGGTTCTAGCCAGGCTTGAAAAAGGCATGGAAGATATTAAAGCAACCCTCTCAGGAGATATAAAAGCCCTTTCTGGAGAAATAAAAGAACTAAAATCTAACCAAGTTGAAATCAAAAAAGCTATTAATGAGGTGCAATCAAAAATGGAGGCTCTCACTGCTAGGATAAATGAGGCAGAAGAAAGAAGTAGCGATATAGAAGACCAAATGACAGAGACTAAAGAAGCTGAGCAAAAGAGGGACAAACAGCTACTGGACCACGAGGGGAGAATTCGAGAGATAAGTGACACCATAAGACGAAACAACATTAGAATAATTGGGATTCCAGAAGAAGAGGAAACAGAGAGGGGAGCAGAAGGTATGTTGGAGAGAATTACTGGAGAGAATTTCCCCAATATGGCAAAGGGAACAAGCATCAAAGTTCAAGAGGTTCACAGAACCCCCCTCAAAATCAATAAGAATAGGTCCCCACCCCGTCACCTAATAGTAAAATTTACAAGGCTTAGTGACAAAGAGAAGATCCTGAAAGCAGCCCGGGAAAAGAAGTCTGTAATGTGCAATGGTAAAAATATTAGATTGGCAGCAGACTTATCCACAGAGACCTGGCAGGCCAGAAAGAGCTGGTATGATATATTCAGAGCACTAAACGAGAAAAACATGCAGCCAAGAATACTATATCCAGCTAGGCTATCATTGAAAATAGAAGGAGAGATTAAAAGCTTCCAGGACAAACAAAAACTGAAAGAATTTGCAAATACCAAACCAGCTCTACAGGAAATATTGAAAGGGGTCCTCTAAGCAAAGGGAGACCCTAAAAGTAGTAGATCAGAAAGAAACAGAGACAATATACAGTAACAGTCAACTTACAGGCAATACAATGGCACTAAATTCATATTTCTCAATACTTACCCTGAATGTTAATGGGCTAAATGCCCCAATCAAAAGACACAGGGTATCAGAATGGATAAAAAACCAAAACCCATCTATACGTTGCCTACAAGAAACTCATCTTAAACCCGAAGACACCTCCAGATTTAAAGTGAGGGGGTGGAAAAGAATTTACTATGCTAATGGACATCAGAAGAAAGCAGGAATGGCAATCCTTATATCAGATCAATTAGATTTTAAGCCAAAGACTATAATAAGAGATGAGGAAGGACACTATATCATACTCAAAGGAACTGTCCAACAAGAAGATCTAACAATTTTAAATATCTATGCCCCTAACGTGGGAGCAGCCAACTATATAAATCAATTAATAACAAAATCAAAGAAACACATCGACAATAATACAATAATAGTAGGGGACTTTAACACTCCCCTCACAAAAATGGACAGATCATCCAAGCAAAAGATCAACAAGGAAATAAAGGCCTTAAATGACACACTGGACCAGGTGGACATCACAGATATATTCAGAACATTTCATCCCAAAGCAACAGAATACACATTCTTCTCTAGTGCACATGGAACATTCTCCAGAATAGATCACATTCTTGGTCCTAAATCAAGTCTCAACTGGTATCAAAAGATTGGGATCATTCCCTGCATATTTTCAGACCACAATGCTCTGAAGCTAGAACTCAATCACAAGAGGAAATTTGGAAAGAACCCAAATACATGGAGACTAAACAGCATCCTTCTAAAGAATGAATGGGTCAACCAGGAAATTAAAGAAGAATTGAAAAAATTCATGGAAACAAATGATAATGAAAACACAACGGTTCAGAATCTGTGGGACACAACAAAGGCAGTCCTGAGAGGAAAATATATAGCGGTACAAGCCTTTCTCAAGAAACAAGAAAGGTCTCAGGTACACAACCTAACCCTACAACTAAAGGAGCTGGAGAAAGAACAAGAAAGAAACCCTAAACCCAGCAGGAGAAGAGAAATCATAAAGATCAGAGCAGAAATCAATGAAATAGAAACCAAAAAAACAATAGAACAAATCAACGAAATTAGGAGCTGGTTCTTTGAAAGAATTAATAAGATTGATAAACCCCTGGCCAGACTTATCAAAAAGAAAAGAGAAAGGACCCAAATAAATAAAATCATGAATGAAAGAGGAGAGATCACAACGAACACCAAAGAAATACAGACAATTATAAGAACATACTATGAGCAACTCTACGCCAACAAATTTGACAATCTGGAAGAAATGGATGCATTCCTAGAGACATATAAACTACCACAACTGAACCAGGAAGAAATAGAAAGCCTGAACAGACCCATAACCAGTAAGGAGATTGAAACAGTCATCAAAAATCTCCAAACAAACAAAAGCCCAGGGCCAGATGGCTTCCCGGGGGAATTCTACCAAACATTTAAAGAAGAACTAATTCCTATTCTCCTGAAACTGTTCCAAAAAATAGAAATGGAAGGAAAACTTCCAAACTCATTTTATGAGGCCAGCATCACCTTGATCCCCAAACCAGACAAGGATCCCATCAAAAAAGAGAACTACAGACCAATATCCTTGATGAACACAGATGCAAAAATTCTCGCCAAAATACTAGCCAATAGGATTCAACAGTACATTAAAAGGATTATTCACCACGACCAAGTGGGATTTATTCCAGGGCTGCAAGGTTGGTTCAACATCCGCAAATCAATCTATGTGATACAACACATTAATAAAAGAAAGAACAAGAATCATATGATACTCTCCATAGATGCTGAAAAAGCATTTGACAAAGTACAGCATCCCTTCCTGATCAAAACTCTTCAAAGTGTAGGGATAGAGGGCACGTACCTCAATATTATCAAAGCCATCTATGAAAAACCCACCGCAAATATCATTCTCAATGGAGAAAAACTGAAAGCTTTTCTGCTAAGGTCAGGAACACGGCAGGGATGTCTGTTATCACCACTGCTATTCAACATAGTACTAGAAGTCCTAGCCTCAGCAATCAGACAACAAAAGGAAATTAAAGGCATCCAAATCGGCAAAGAAGTCAAACTATCACTCTTCGCAGATGATATGATACTATATGTGGAAAAACCAAAAGACTCCACTCCAAAACTGCTAGAACTTGTACAGGAATTCAGTAAAGTGTCAGGATATAAAATCAATGCACAGAAATCAGTTGCATTTCTCTACACCAACAACAAGACAGAAGAAAGAGAAATTAAGGAGTCCATCCCATTTACAATTGCACCCAAAACTATAAGATACCTAGGAATAAACCTAACCAAAGAGACTAAGAATCTATACACAGAAAACTATAAAGTACTCATGAAAGAAATTGAGGAAGACACAAAGAAATGGAAAAATGTTCCATGCTCCTGGATTGAAAGAATAAATATTTGAAAATGTCTATGCTACCTAAAGCAATCTACTCATTTAATGCAATTCCTATCAAAGTACCATCCATTTTTTTCAAAGAAATGGAACAAATAATCCTAAAATTTATATGGAACCAGAAAAGACCTCGAATAGCCAAAGGAATATTGAAAAAGAAAGCCAAAGTTGGTGGCATCACAATTCCAGACTTCAAGCACTATTACAAAGCTGTCATCATCAAGACAGCATGGTACTGGCACAAAAACAGACACATAGATCAATGGAACAGAATAGAGAGCCCAGAAATAGACCCTCAACTCTATGGTCAAGTAATCTTAGACAAAGCAGGAAAGAATGCCCAATGGAAAAAAGACAGCCTCTTCAATAAATGGTGTTGGGAAAATTGGACAGCCGCATGCAGAAAAATGAAATTGGATCATATCCTTACACCACACACGAAAATAGATTCAAAAGGGATGAAGGACCTCAATGTGAGAAAGGAATCCATCAAAATCCTTGAGGAGAACACAGGCAGCAACCTCTTCGACCTCAGCCGCAGCAACATCTTCCTAGGAACATCACCAAAGGCAAAGGAAGCAAGGGCAAAAATGAACTATTGTGATTTTATCAAGATCAAAAGCTTTTGCACAGCAAAGGAAACAGTTAACAAAACCAAAAGAATACTGACAGAATGGGAGAAGATATTTGCAAATGACATATCAGATAAAGGGCTAGTGTCCAAAATCTATAAAGAACTTAGCAAACTCAACACCCAAAGAACAAATAATCCAATCAAGAAATGGGCAGAGAACATGAACAGACATTTCTGCAAAGAAGACATCCAGATGGCCAACAGACACATGAAAAAGTGCTCCATATCACTCGGCATCAGGGAAATACAAATCAAAACCACAATGAGATATCACCTCACACCAGTCAGAATGGCTAAAATTAACAAGACAGGAAATGACAGATGCTGGCGAGGATGCGGAGAAAGGGGAACCCTCCTACACTGTTGGTGGGAATGCAAGCTGGTGCAACCACTCTGGAAAACAGCATGGAGGTTCCTCAAAATGTTGAAAATAGAACTACCCTATGACCCTGCAATTGCACTGCTGGGTATTTACCCTAAAGATACAAACGTAGTGATCCGAAGGGGCACGTGCACCCGAATGTTTATAGCAGCAATGTCTACAATAGCCAAACTATGGAAAGAACCTAGATGTCCAGCAACAGACGAATGGATAAAGAAGATGTGGTATATATACACAATGGAATACTATGCAGCCATCAAAAGAAATGAAATCTTGCCATTTGCGACGACGTGGATGGAACTAGAGGGTATCATGCTTAGCGAAATAAGTCAGTGGGAGAAAGACAACTATCATATGATCTCCCTGATATGAGGGAGAGGAGATGCAACATGGGGGGTTAAGGGGGTAGGAGAAGAGTAAATGAAACAAGGTGGGATTGGGAGGGAGACAAACCATAAGTGACTCTTAATCTCACGAAACAAACTGAGGGTTGATGGGGGGGTGGGATTATGGACATTGGGGAGGGTATGTGCTATGGTGAGTTATGTGAAGTGTGTAAACCTAGCGATTCACAGACCTGTACCCCTGGGGATAAAAATATATTATATGTTTATAAAAAATAAAATTTAAAAAAAATTAAAAAAAATTATTAATATAGGGGTGGGGGAATGGGGTAACTGGGTGATGGGCATTAAGTAGGGCACTTGATACAATGAGCACTGGGTGTTATATGCAACTGATGAATCACTGAACTCTACTTCTGAAACTAATAATACATATGTTAATTAATTGAATTTAAATAAAACAAAATTAAATATTAAAAAAAAAGGAGAGGTAAACAGTTTCCCAGACAAACTAAAGTTAAAGGAATCATTTGCCACTAAAAGAGCCCTATAAGAAATGTTAAAGGGGACTCTTTGAAGGGAAAGGACAAAGTGAAAAGAGGAGTAAGAAAAGTGTAAAGCACATAAGCAGTAAAATTAAGTATATCTAAAACTTGATACTCAAGGGATTCACAAAATAAAAGGAACTATGATACCATTACCTTAAATATGAGTCAAAAGGAGTAAACAATGGGTTCAAATGTTTAAGTAACCATGAACTTAATATAGACTGCTATATGAATAAGATGTTACATTAAAAAAAAAACTAAAGATAATCACAGATCAAAAATTGGTAATTGATATGCTAAAAATAAAGAAAAGGGAATCCAAATATATCACTAAGGAAAGCCAGCAAACGCCAAGAAAAGAGTAAGAGAAGAGACGAACAGAGAAGAACTACAAAAACAATTATAAAAAAAGTAACAACATGGCTCAAAGTACATACCTATAAATAATTACTCTGAATGCAAGTTGACTAAATGATCCACTCAAAAGACATAGAGTGATGGAATGGATAAAAAAAACAAGACCCATCTCTATGCCGCATGTAAGAGACTCATTTCGACTAAAGACATATGCAAATTGAAAGTAAAGGGATGGAAAATAACTTATTTTGCAAACAGAAGTGAAAAGAAAGTTGGGTTAACAATATTTGTATCATACAAAAAAGACTTTGAAACAAAGATTGTAACAAGAAACAAAGAAGGACATTATATAATCATAAATGGAACAATCCAACAAGAAGAATTTAACATTGTAAATATTCATGTACCCAACATAGGAGCGCTCAAATACATAAAGCAGTTAATAGCAAACAAAAAGTAAGTAATTGATAGTAATACAGTAATAGAAGGGGACTTTAATACCCACTTACATTAATGGATTGCTCATCCAAATAGAAAATCAACAAGGAAACAGTGAATTTGAATAACACGTTGGACCAGATGGATCTAACAGATATATTCAGAACATGCTGTCCTGAAATAGCAGAACACACATTCTCTCGAAGGGCACATGGAACATTCTTCAGAATATATACATAGTGGGCCACAAAACAAGTCTCAACAAATCAAAAAAGACTGAAACCACACCATGCATCTTTTCTGAACACAACACTATGAAACTAGAAATCAATCACAAAAATAAATCTGAAAGAGCACAAATGCATGGAAGTTAAATAACATGTTACTACACAATGAATGCATTAACCAAATAATCAAAGAGGATATCAAAAAATACATGGAGACAAATAAAAATGAAAACACAATAATTTAAAATCTTTGCAATGCAGCCAAAACTGTTCTAAGAGGGAAGTTTATAGCAATACAGAACAATCTCAAGAAGCAAGAAAAATCTCTAATAAACAATCTAACCTTACACCTAAGGATCTGGAAAAAACAACAACAACAACAACAACAAAAATCCCAAAAACCAGTAGAAATAAGGAAATAATAAAGGGTAGAACAGAAATAAATGAAACAAACTAAAAAACCCACAGATCGATAAATCAGCAGCAGGTTCTTTGAAAAAGATCAACAAAATTGATAAACCTTTAGCCAAACTCATCAAAATAAAAAGGGGAGAGAGAGAAAGAGAGAGAGGACACAAATAAACAAAATCAGAAGTGAAAGAAAAGAAATATAAACCGACAACACAAAAATATACAGGAATATAAGACAATATTATGAAAAAATTTATGCTGATAAATTGGACAATCTGGAAGAAATAAGTAACTCTTAGAAACATATAACTTTCCAAACCTGAACCAGAAAGAAATGGAAAATTTAAACAGACTGATTACCCGCAATGAAATTAAATCAGTAGTCAAAAAACTCCCATGGGGCACCTGGGTGGCTCAGTGGGTTAAGCCTCTGCCTTCGGCTCAGGTCATGATCCCAGAGTCCTGGGATCCAGCCCTGCATCAGGATTTCTGCTCAGCGGGGAGCCTGCTTCCCTCTCTCTCTGCCTGCCTCTCTGCCTACTTGTGATCTCTCTCTGTCAAATAAATAAATAAAATCTTTAAAAAACAAAAACAAAAACAAAAAAAACCCTCCCAGGGCACCTGGGTGGCTCAGTGAGTTAAGCATCTGCCTTTGGCTCATGTCATGATCCCAGAGTCCTAGCATCAAGCCTGTGTCTGAATCTCTGCTCAACAGGAAGTCTGCTTCTCTCTCTCGCTCTTCCTTTACCCTTCTCCCCAACTCATATGCTTTCTCTCTTGATCTGCTCTCTCTCTCTCTCAAATAAATAAATAAAATATTTTAAAAAGAAAAACTCCCAACAAACAAAAGCCAAGATAAGACAGCTTTACATATGAATTCCTACCTAACATTTAAAGAAGACTTAATAACTATCCTTTTCAAAATACTTCACAAAATAGAAGGGGAAGGAAACCTTCCATATTCATTCTATGAATCCAGCATTACCTAGATACCAAAATCAGATAAAGATACTACCAAAAAACAAAACAAAACAAAACAAAAAAAAACTACAAGCCAATACCTTTGATGAACAAAGATGCAAAAATCCTCAACAAAATACTAACAAACAGAATCCTACAGTACATTAAAAAAATTGTTCACCACAATCAAGTGGTGTTTATTCCAAGGGTGCCATTGTGGTTCACTATTCACAAATCAATTAATGTGATACATTCATCAAGAAGAGAAAGGATAAAAACCATATGACCACTTCAATAGATGCAGAAAAAGGGATTTGACAAAATACAATAATAATTTATGATAAAACCCCTCAACAAAATAGGTTTAAAGGGTACATACCTTAATGTAATAAAGGCCATATATGATAAACCCACAGATAACATCATACTCAATGGTAAAAATCTGAGATCTTTTCCACTAAGGTTGAGAAAAAGACAAGGATGTCCACTCTCACCATTCAACATAGTATTGGAAATTCTAGCCACAGCAATCAGACAAGAGAAAAGAATAAAAATAATACAAATATGTAATGAATAAGTAAAACCTTCACTATTTGCAGATGATATATTACATGTGGAAAATCCTAAAGAATCCACAAAAAAACTACTAGACCTAATAAATGAATTCAGTAAGGTCATAGGATGCAAAATCAATGTACAAAAATTGGTTACATGTATCTGCACTAATAATAAAGGAATAGAAAGAGAGAAATTAAGAAACAATTCCATTTACAATTACATCAAAAACAATAAAATACTTAAGGATATACTTAACCAAAGAGGTGAAAGATCTGTTCTCTAAAAACCATAAAACACTTGTGAAAGAAATTGAAGATGACACAAACAACTGGAAAGATATTACATGCTCACGGATTCAAGGAACAAAAATTGTCAAAATGTGCATACCATCCAAAGCAACCTACAGATTTAATGCAATCCCTATCAAAATGCCAACAGCATTTTTCACAGAGCTAGAACAAACATACTAAAATTTGTATGGAATTACAAAAGACTCTGAATAGCCAAAGCAATCCTGAAAGAGAAGAACAAAGCTAGAAGTATCACAATCCCATATTTCAAGATAAACTACAAAGCTAAAGTAATCAAAACAGTATGGTACTGGCATATAAATGGCATAGATCAATGGAACAGAAGAGAAAACCCAGATAAACCCACAATTTTATGATCAATTAATCTTTGACAAAACAGGAAAGAACATTCAATGGGAAAAGGACCATCTCATCAACACATGGTGTTTGGAAAACTGGAAAGTAACATACAAAAGAATGAAACTGGACCACTTTCTTACACCATACACAAAAATAAATTCAAAATGGATTAAAGACCCAAATATGAGAAATGGAACTATTAAAATCCTAGAAGAAACACAGGCAGTAACTTCTTTGACATCAGCTGTAGCAACCTTTTTCTAGACATATCTTCTGAAACAAGAAAGAAAATGAATAATAAACTATATCAAAATAAAAAGCTTGTGCAGCGTTGGTGGTATAGTGGTGAGCATAGCTGCCTTCCAAAATAAAAAGCTTCTTTTTTTTTTTTTAAGATTTTATTTATTTTTTTGACAGAGAGAGATCACAAGTAGACGGAGAGGCAGGCAGAGAGAGAGGGAAGCAGGCTCCCCACCGAGCAGAGAGCCCAATGCGGGACTCGATCCCAGGACCCTGAGATCATGACCTGAGCCGAAGGCAGTGGCTTAACCCACTGAGCCACCCAGGCGCCCCCAAAATAAAAAGCTTCTATACAGCAAAGGAAACAAGAAAACTACAAGGCAACCTACAGAATGGGAGAAGATATTTACAAGTGACATGCCCAATAAAGGGTTACTGTCAAAATACATAAAGAACTTACAAAACTCAGCATCCCCCAAAACAAATAATCCAATTTAAAAATGAGAAGACATGAACAGACATTTTTCCAAAGAAGACATACAAATGGCCAACAGACACATGAAAAGAAATATGTCCAACTTCACTTATCATCAGGGAAATACAAATGAAAACCACAATGAAAATATGATCTCACACCTGTCATTGTGGCTAAAATAAAAAAACACAAGAAAGAACAGGTTTGGGGACACCCGGGTGGCTCAGTCAGTTAAGCATCTGCCTTTGTCTTGGGTCATGATCCCAGGGTCTTACAATGGAGCCCTGTGTCAGGCCTCCTGCTCAGTGGGGAGTCTGCTTCTCTCTCTCCCTCTCCCTCTGTGTGTACTCTCTCCTTCTCTCTCTAGCTCTCATTCTCTCTCAAATAAATAAAATCTTAAAAAAAAAAAAAAAAGATACAACAGGTATTGGCAAGGATGTGCAGAAATGCACTGTTGGTGGGAATGCAAACTGGTGCAGCCACTGTGGAAAACAAGATTTGAGGTTCCTCAAAAAGTAAACATCCAGTAATTACACTACTGGGTATTTACCCAAAGGATAAAAAACACTAATTCAAAGGGATACACACACCCCTGTGTTTATAGCAGCATTATCTACAATAGCAAAGATATTGAGGCAGCCCAAGTATCTATCAATTGATGAGTGGGTAAAGAGGTGATACATATACACAATGGAATATTACTCAGCCATAAAAAAGAATGAAGTCTTTTCATTTGCAAGGACATGGATGGAGCTAGAGAATATAATACTAAATGAAATAAGTGATTCAGAAAGGCAAATACACCATGATTTCACTCATGTGAGGAATTTAAGAAATAAAACAACTAGAAAAAGAGACAAACCAAAGAATGGACTCTTAACGAAAGAGAACAAACTGCTGGTTATCAGAAGGGAGTTGGGTGGGGGGATGGGTAAATTAGGTGAAGAGGACACTTATCATGTTGAGCACTGAGAAATGTATAGAATTGTTGAATCACTATACTGTATGCCTGAAACGAATATAACACTGCATGTTAATTGTACTGGAATTAAACTTCAAAAAAATATAAACATATATACATAAGGTAATATAATAAAAATATTCAAAACTACAGAAGATAGCAGGGGCACCAGGGTGGCTCAGTCCATTAAGTGTCTAACTCTTGGTTTTGGGAGGGGTCATGATTGCAGGATCCCGAGATCTAGCTCCAGGTGGAGCTCCTCGCTCAGCAAGGAGTGTGCTTCCCCTCTCCCTTTGCCCCTTTCCCCTGCTCGCACACTTACTGTCTCTAAATAAATAAATAAAATTTTTAAAAAATACAGAAGACAGAAGAGAAGGGATTAGAGAGAAAAAACAACTGAAAAAGTAGGGGCAATCAGGAAATAATAAAACCATATACTTAAATATAACTATATTAGTATTTATGCTAAATTTTAATATTTTACAACATTCTAATGAAAAGACAGAGATTGACATTAAATAAAGCATATGTGTAGCTCAACTACATGCTATCTAGAAGATACACATACAAATATAAAGTACAAATAGGTTTAAAACTTAAAGAAAATCAGTGTACCATGCAAATGGTATGCACAAGCAGGCTGATATGGCTTTATTAACAACAGATATACAGACTTCAACATAAATAGTATTACCTGAGATATAGAAGGACATTTCATAATTAAAAAGGACAACATTCATCCTAAATATATAACCACATACACACATGCTTTAAAAAGAATCTAAAAACAAACAAAAGAATTCTAAAAAACACATAAAGTTAAAATTGTGGGAATTGAAAGACAAAGAAAAAAATCCCAATTGCATCTGAAAATTTAAAACCCTCCTCTCAGCATTTTTGGCAAACATTAGGCAAAAACTTCACTGGCGACATAGAGGATTTTAAAAAACTGACTCAATATCACCTTACACCAGTTAGAATGGCCAAAATTAGCAAGACAGGAAACAACATGTGTTGGAGGGGATGTGGAGAAAGGGAAACCCTCTTACACTGTTGGTGGGAATGCAAGTTGGTGCAGCCACTTTGGAGAACAGTGTGGAGATTCCTCAAGAAATTAAAAATAGAGCTTCCCTATGACCCTGCAACTGCACTACTGGGTATTTACCCCAAAGATACAGATGTAGTGAAGAGAAGGGCCATCTGTACCCTAATGTTTATAGCAGCAATGGCCACAGTCGCCAAACTGTGGAAAGAACCAAGATGCCCTTCAATGGATGAATGGATAAGGAAGATGTGGTCCATATACACTATGGAGTATTATGCCTCCATCAGAAAGGATGAATACCCAACTTTTGTAGCAACATGGACGGGACTGGAAGAGATTATACTGAGTGAAATAAGTCAAGCAGAGAGAGTCAATTATCATATGGTTTCACTATTTGTGGAGCATAACAAATAGCATGGAGGACAAGGGGAGTCAGAGAGGAGAAGGGAGTTGGGGGAAATTGGAAGGGGAGGTGAGCCATGAGAGACTATGGACTCTGAAAAACAATCTGAGGGGTTTGAAGGAGCAGGGGGTGGGAGGTTGGGGGAACCAGGTGGTGGGTATTGGAGAGGGCACGGATTGCATGGAGCACTGAGCGTGGTGCAAAAACAATGAATACTGTTATGCAGAAAATAAATTAAAAAAAAAAAGAAAAACTAACTCGATCTAATTTTCACTTACTGAACAGTATTTCCAATGGCAAGTTAAAACACTTTTTTAAGTGTGCAAAATACTTTGATTTGAATAGACAGTTTTCTAGGCAGTAAAACAAATTTCAGTATATTTAAAAGGATGGCAATAATGTTACTCTGAATGGCTCTAATAAAATTAGAGTAACATATATATAGTAATAGTAATAGTAATATATATATATATATATATATATATATATATATAGTAATAATATATCCAGAAAAATACAATATAAATAAAAGTTAATAATATTTTATAGATAAAATATTTTAAGCAATATTATTAAGGAACAATATGTAAATTATCAGTTGGTCAAAACAAAATCTCAGTTAATTTTAGAAAACACTTAGAGATGGGAGGGAAAATACAAATTTATATATAAATATAGTTTTGATTATTCATTCTCCTTGAAAGGCTTTTAGGAATACTCACTAAAAATACAAGTCCCATGAGAATATGACCAAGTCTTAGGGAAGTTCTTAAGATCTTCAGTTGGTGGTGGTTGAATCAACTTTTTCTGGATCATGAGAATGAGGGAAATCTTCCTGGGACATCTGAATTCAACAAAGAGAAAGGGAATGCATCTAGAAAAACTTTTGGTTTTTTAGCTACGATTAACCTCTTACAGATAAGCAAGTTGAAGTTAAGATAAGAAGAATCATGGGGTCATAAGAGAAAGTAGATGAATTAGAACTTAGTCATGTAGAGACAGATAAAGGATAAAGGATGGATTAAAAAAAATGGAGTATACAAAAAAAAAGGAATGTTATTCAGCCATAAGAAAGAAGGAAATCTTGCCATTTGTGACAGCTTGGAAGCACCTGAAAGATATCATGCTAAGTGAAGTAAACCAGACAGGGAAAGGTTAAGCATTGCAATTTCACTTATATGTGGAATCTAAAAAAATCTTAACTCACAGAAGCAGAGTAGAATGATGGCATGTATTGCATGGAGCACTGGGTGTGGTGCATAAATAATGAATTTTGGAACACTGAAAAAAATTAAATTAAATTAAAAAAAAAAAACAACAAAAAAACAACGATGGTTACCAGGAGTTGGGGTGGGCCGGGAGAGAATGGGTGTTTTTGGTCAGTGATTGCAAACTTTTAGCTATAAGGTAAATAAATTCTATGGATCTAATAAACAACATGATGACCATAGTTAATAATACTATATTCTAGATATGAAATTTGCTAAGAGTAGATATTAAAATGTTTGTAACACACACGAAAATTCTATCAATGTAAAGGGATTGTTGTGTTAATTAACTTGATTACAGTAATCATTTCACAATATATGCATCTATCAAAACATCACACTGTGTACCTTAACTACATACAATTCTTATTTGTCAGTTATACTTAAATAAAGCTAAGGAAAAAACACTAAAGAAGTTTGATTCAAAATTTCGGGAACTAACCACCCAGCTATTAGAGCCCCTAACCAGCAGCATATAATACGTAAGGAGTGGAGACAGCATTTGCAGAAAGACAACTCAGATGGGGAAAATGACAATGGTGAACTAAAAAAGCCACTTAATGTCTCACTTTTCCTGCCAGAATCTAAAAGAATATCTGCCAAAGACTAAGTCAGAGATGAAAGTGAGGGTAGAACACTTTGAATAGTTCATATGTCCCAGAATTATCCTGATTCTCTGGCAGAAGGTTACCAGTGCGCCACCCCCTCCCCCTGCCGAAAACAACAATAGTTGCCGTCTTAGGAAAACAAGTAAATACACTTAAAATTCACATTCTGAATGAAGGAAAATTGGCAAGTGATATTTTAAAATCCCATCTATTTAAATTTGCCATCTCTGAGAGCAGAGACAGTATTTCTTAACACTGTAGTAATTAATACATGATGTGTAATGTCTTATTTTATTTAATGTATAGTTATTATGCTCCTGCCAAGATGCAATAAAAGAAAATTAAAATGGCCAGGAAGGCATAATATATGGCATTTTCTCTCCTGAATCATGCTTTTAAATAACATTCAGTCAGCACAGTGTCATCCAGGCCATTTAGGGATTACAAATTGTAATATTAATAAATTGTTTGCCTGAGAGGAGTTGAACTAGCAGAGGCAATGCAAGTTGGATGTATCTTTCAAAGACTATGAGGAAACTAATGTGTATGGAAGGATCTGGGGTTCCCATGATGACAAATTAACCCAAGTTAACATGGTGGGTGACAAGGATTGGGAAAAGATCTACTCCTTGATGTCCAATTTTTTCCCTCCCAACCCTTTATAAATGCAAACGGCTTTTTCTATATGCATTTCCTGAAAATTGCACCCAAAGAGAGTAAGTACAGTGTATAGATCGCAGAGTAGGATCTGTGGTGATAGGCTTCTTCCTCCACCAGCAGCCAGAAGGATCATGGTCTCCAAGACTCTGTGGTAGTTAATTAGGTCTTCCCTCCCAACAATACTTGCTTCTAAATATTTCCTTATAAATCTCCTGAAAATCTGGGTGGGGTCCAGAAATTTTTTTCTCCATGTAATTCCATATTTTTCTATGAGGAAAGACAGAATACATAAAAACAGAATATTTGAAGACATAAAGAGATGCAGGGAACATGATTTTCCTTTTTTCAGTATTTGTTAAGATGAAGGGAGGAGAAGCATCATGAAACAATTTGGAAAGAAGTTACAGAAGGTGCAGGGTACAGAGGAGAGACACAGGAAGAGAGACTATTACCCTGATGTGTAAGGGCATATGTTGGTTATGCCTGTTCTTGTCCTTTATCTCTCAAAGTTGCATTTGTGAACCTTGTTATTATTCTAAACCATCAATTTGTATTGTTCTATAGTATTTTATTTGGCCAAATGTACCACGCTATTTACTCCATTGTTGATGGGAATTGGGGTAATGTCTTAGCATGTATTATTACAGATTGTGGTTTTATGAATATTCTAATACAGGTATTCTGGTAAGCACATGTATGTGTTTCTCTGGGTAAAATTAAGAGTAGAAAGCCTATCTCCGTTAGTGTGAAGAGGTTAGATGTGGCTTCTGTATTAGATACTTCCAAATGGCAAAAGGGCTGCACGAATGCATACTCCTAGCAGCAAGGGGTGAGTTCTGCATGATCCACATTGTTCCTGGTGCTTCAATAGTCATCTTTTATAGCTTGGCAATTCTTTTGGGTGCAGAGTAAACTGACTAACTTCAGTTTTGATTTTTCTGATGAATTCAGAAATTGTGAATTTTTCAAATTTTTATTCATTACTTGGGTATCTTCTTTTACAAAGTGTCTGTTCATGGGGTGCCTGGGTGGCTCAGTTGGTTAAACCCTCTGCCTTCGGCTCAGTTCATAATCTCAGTGTCCTGGGATCGAGCCCCACATCGGGCTCTCTGCTCAGCAGGTTCCCTGCTTCCCCCTCTCTCTCTTCCTGCCTCTCTGCCTACTTATGATCTCTGTCTGTCAAATAAATAAATAAAATCTTTTAAAAATGTGTCTGTTCAAGGTGGTTTTTTAAAAATTTTCTATTGATATTGTCTATTTTTAACATAATCTCATTGATTTATAAATATTGTTTACAGATAGAATACAAGTCCTCTGCCAGATATATGCATAGGAAAACATTATCTTTCAAACTTGGGGATTGCTTTCTTGGCCCTCTTATTGACGCCCTTTGATAAATAAAAGTTATTAATTTTATACATTATAATTTATTTTATTTTCCTCTGGGTTTAGAATTTTGTTCCTTTTTAAGAAATATTAGTAAGTTCAACACAGTGAAAATGTTACTTCTATTTATTCTACAAATCTAGAGTTATCTTGTTGTAAATCATTATTTAGATGTAAAGTCAGGCTGCAAAATATATTCAGGAGGAGTCAAGATGGCAGAGAAGTAGCAGGCTGAGTCTACTTCAGGTAGCGGGAGATCAGCTAAATAGCTTATCTAAAGATTGCAAACACCTCTAAATCCAACGGGAGATTGAAGAGAAGAAGAACAGCAATTGCAGAAACAGAAAATCAACCACTTTCTGCAAGGTAGGACTGGCGGAGAAGTGAATCCAAAGCGATGGGAAGATAGACCGTGGGGGGAGGGGCCGGCTCCCGGCGAGCGGCGGAGCAATGGAGCACAAAATCAGGACTTTTAAAAGTCTGTTCCACTGAGGGACATCGCTCCAGAAGCTTAACTGGGGTGAAGCCCAGGAGGGGTCAGCGCGGCCTCAGGTCCCGCAGGGTCACAGAAGGATCGGGGGTGTCTGAGTGTCGCAGAGCTTACCGCTATTAGAACAGGGAAGCCGGCTACAGAGACAGAGCCGAGGAGTGAGCTCTAAACTCGGGGTTGCCTTGAACCGGTCGCAGGCTCAGTCAGCTCGGAGCGCGGCTGGAGGCCAGGGTGACGGGAGACATTGGGCGCTGTTCTATGAGGGCACACTGAGGAGTGGGGCCCAGGGCTCTCGGCTACTCTGGGCCGGAGACCGGGAGGCTGCCATCTTCACTCCCGTCCTCTGGAACTCTACGGAAAGCGCTCAGGGAACAAAAGCTCCCGAAAGCAAACCCATCAAACCTGAGCAGATTACTCAGCCCGGCCCAGGGTAAGGGCGGGGCAACTCCGCCTGGGGCAAAGACGCTTGAGAATCACTACAACAGGCCCCTCCCCCAGAAGATCAATGAGAAACCCAGCCAGGACCAAGTTCACCTACCAAGGAGTGCAGTTTCAATACCAAGGAGAGCAGCGTAATTCCAGAGGAGAAGAAAGCAAAGCATGGAACTCATGGCTTTCTCCCCATGATTCTTTAGCCTTGCAGTTAATTTAATTTTTTTTTTCTCTTTTTCAATTTTTTTTTCTCTTCTTCTGCTAAATTTTTTTTAACTTTTACCGTTTTCTTTTTTTAACGTTTTTTAAATAGTTTATCTAATATATATATATATATATATATATTTTCCTTTTTATATTTTTTATCGGCTTTCTTTTTTTAATAGTTTCTTTTTTTTCTTTTTTTTTTTTTCTTCTGAACCCCTTTTTATCCCCTTTCTCGCCCTTCACGATTTGGGATCTCTTCTGATTTGGCTAAAGCATATTTTCCTGGGGTTGTTGCCACCCTTTTAGTATTTTACTTGCTCCTTCATATACTCTTATCTGGACAAAATGACAAGGTGGAAAAATTCACAACAAAAAAAAGAACAAGAAGCAGTACCAAAGGCTAGGGACCTAATCAATACAGACATTGGTAATATGTCAGATCTAGAGTTCAGAATGATGATTCTCAAGGTTCTAGCCGGGCTCAAAAAAGGCATGGAAGATATTAGAGAAACCCTCTCGGGAGATATAAAAGCCCTTTCTGGAGAAATAAAAGAACTAAAATCTAACCAAGTTGAAATCAAAAAAGCTATTAATGAGGTGCAATCAAAAATGGAGGCTCTCACTGCTAGGATAAATGAGGCAGAAGAAAGAATTAGCAATATAGAAGACCAAATGACAGAGACTAAAGAAGCTGAGCAAAAGAGGGACAAACAGCTACTGGACCATGAGGGGAAAATTCGAGAGATAAGTGACACCATAAGACGAAACAACATTAGAATAATTGGGATTCCAGAAGAAGAGGAAACAGAGAGGGGAGCAGAAGGTATGTTGGAGAGAATTATTGGAGAGAATTTCCCCAATATGGCAAAGGGAACAAGCATCAAAATCCAGGAGGTTCAGAGAACCCCCCTCAAAATCAATAAGAATAGGTCCCCACCCCGTCACCTAATAGTAAAATTTACAAGGCTTAGTGACAAAGAGAAGATCCTGAAAGCAGCCCGGGAAAAGAAGTCTGTAACGCACAATGGTAAAAATATTAGATTGGCAGCAGACTTATCCACAGAGACCTGGCAGGCCAGGAAGAGCTGGTATGATATATTCAGAGCACTAAACGAGAAAAACATGCAGCCAAGAATACTATATCCAGCTAGGCTATCATTGAAAATAGAAGGAGAGATTAAAAGCTTCCAGGACAAACAAAAACTGAAAGAATTTGCAAATACCAAACCAGCTCTACAGGAAATATTGAAAGGGGTCCTCTAAGCAAAGGGAGACCCTAAAAGTAGTAGATCAGAAAGAAACAGAGACAATATACAGTAACAGTCACCTTACAGGCAATACAATGGCACTAAATTCATATTTCTCAATACTTACCCTGAATGTTAATGGGCTAAATGCCCCAATCAAAAGACACAGGGTATCAGAATGGATAAAAAACCAAAACCCATCTATACGTTGCCTACAAGAAACTCATCTTAAACCCGAAGACACCTCCAGATTTAAAGTGAGGGGGTGGAAAAGAATTTACCATGCTAATGGACATCAGAAGAAAGCAGGAATGGCAATCCTTATATCAGATCAATTAGATTTTAAGCCAAAGACTATAATAAGAGATGAGGAAGGACACTATATCATACTCAAAGGAACTGTCCAACAAGAAGATCTAACAATTTTAAATATCTATGCCCCTAACATGGGAGCAGCCAACTATATAAACCAATTAATAACAAAATCAAAGAAACATATCGACAATAATACAATAATAGTAGGGGACTTTAACACTCCCCTCACTGAAATGGACAGATCATCCAAGCAAAAGATCAACAAGGAAATAAAGGCCTTAAATGACACACTGGACCAGATGGACATCACAGATATATTCAGAACACTTCATCCCAAAGCAAAAGAATACACATTCTTCTCTAGTGCACATGGAACATTCTCCAGAATAGATCACATCCTGGGTCCTAAATCAGGTCTCAACCGTTATCAAAAGTTTGGAATCATTCCCTGCATATTTTCAGACCACAATGCTCTGAAGCTAGAACTCAATCACAAGAGGAAATTTGGAAAGAACCCAAATACATGGAGACTAAACAGCATCCTTCTAAAGAATGAATGGGTCAACCAGGAAATTAAAGAAGAATTGAAAAAATTCATGGAAACAAATAATGAAAACACAACGGTTCAGAATCTGTGGGACACAACAAAGGCAGTCCTGAGAGGAAAATATATAGCGGTACAAGCCTTTCTCAAGAAACAAGAAAGGTCTCAGGTACACAACCTAACCCTACACCTAAAGGAGCTGGAGAAAGAACAAGAAAGAAACCCTAAACCCAGCAGGAGAAGAGAAATCATAAAGATCAGAGCAGAAATCAATGAAATAGAAACCAAAAAAACAATAGAACAAATCAACGAAACTAGGAGCTGGTTCTTTGAAAGAATTAATAAGATTGATAAACGCCTGGCCAGACTTATCAAAAAGAAAAGAGAAAGGAGCCAAATAAATAAAATCATGAATGAAAGAGGAGAGATCACAACGAACACCAAAGAAATACAGACAATTATAAGAACATACTATGAGCAACTCTACGCCAACAAATTTGACAATCTGGAAGAAATGGATGCATTCCTAGAGACATATAAACTACCACAACTGAACCAGGAAGAAATAGAAAGCCTGAACAGACCCATAACCAGTAAGGAGATTGAAACAGTCATCAAAAATCTCCAAACAAACAAAAGCCCAGGGCCAGACGGCTTCCCGGGGGAATTCTACCAAACATTTAAAGAAGAACTAATGCCTATTCTCCTGAAACTGTTCCAAAAAATAGAAATGGAAGGAAAACTTCCAAACTCATTTTATGAGGCCAGCATCACCTTGATCCCCAAACCAGACAAGGATCCCATCAAAAAAGAGAACTACAGACCAATATCCTTGATGAACACAGATGCAAAAATTCTCGCCAAAATACTAGCCAATAGGATTCAACAGTACATTAAAAGGATTATTCACCACGACCAAGTGGGATTTATTCCAGGGCTGCAAGGTTGGTTCAACATCCACAAATCAATCTATGTGATACAACACATTAATAAAAGAAAGAACAAGAATCATATGATACTCTCCATAGATGCTGAGAAAGCATTTGACAAAGTACAGCATCCCTTCCTGATCAAAACTCTTCAAAGTGTAGGGATAGAGGGCACGTACCTCAATATTATCAAAGCCATCTATGAAAAACCCACAGCAAATATCATTCTCAATGGAGAAAAACTGAAAGCTTTCCCGCTAAGGTCAGGAACACGGCAGGGATGTCCGTTATCACCACTGCTATTCAACATAGTACTAGAAGTCCTAGCCTCAGCAATCAGACAACAAAAGGAAATTAAAGGCATCCAAATCGGCAAAGAAGAAGTCAAACTATCACTCTTCGCAGATGATATGATACTATATGTGGAAAACCCAAAAGACTCCACTCCAAAACTGCTAGAACTTGTACAGGAATTCTGTAAAGTGTCAGGATATAAAATCAATGCACAGAAATCAGTTGCATTTCTCTACACCAACAACAAGACAGAAGAAAGAGAAATTAAGGAGTCCATCCCATTTACAATTGCACACAAAACTACAAGATACCTAGGAATAAACCTAACCAAAGAGACGAAGAATCTATACACAGAAAACTATAAAGTACTCATGAAAGAAATTGAGGAAGACACAAACAAATGGAAAAATGTTCCATGCTCCTGGATTGGAAGAATAAATATTGTGAAAATGTCTATGCTACCTAAAGCAATCTACACCTTTAATGCAATTCCTATCAAAGTACCATCCATTTTTTTCAAAGAAATGGAACAAATAATCCTAAAATTCATATGGAACCAGAAAAGACCTCGAATAGCCAAAGCAATATTGAAAAAGAAAGCCAAAGTTGGTGGCATCACAATTCCGGACTTCAAGCTCTATTACAAAGCTGTCATCATCAAGACAGCATAGTACTGGCACAAAAACAGACACATAGATCAATGGAACAGAATAGAGAGCCCAGAAATAGACCCTCAACTCTATGGTCAACTAATCTTCGACAAAGCAGGAAAGAATGTCCAATGGAAAAAAGACAGCCTCTTCAATAAATGGTGTTGGGAATATTGGACAGCCACATGCAGAAAAATGAAATTGGATCATTTCCTTACACCACACACGAAAATAGACTCAAAATGGATGAAGGATCTCAATGTGAGAAAGGAATCCATCAAAATCCTTTTGGAGAACACAGGCAGCATCCTCTTTTAAACCCTAATTTTTCTACTTAACTTCCACCATAGAATTAGGGTCAAGGACTATGTCAGACTTCACAACACTAAGATATTAATCCTAAACTACTTTCTCCCCAGAATTCTATCTTCATGCTGCTACTCTAGCTCACACTCCAGTTTTTTGATGCTGACAAATTTCCAGCATGGTTGCCTAATTTTCTCCACTTGTGAGGGTTCCCACTTTACATTTCCAAGTACATTTAGGTGAGTTAGGAAGTTTAGAGGAGGGGAGAAATTGTTGGGAGCAGAGTCATTGTGGCATTCTTAGATTTCTGCCAGTCCCTCAGAGCCAAGGTATTATGCCAAAAGTAAGGCTGGGAAGGATACAGAGTTAGGCGGGCCCAAATACTAACAATTCAAAGAACCATTTTAAGGTAAAAACCCCACAAAACTATGAATACAAAACTATGTAAAAATAAAAATAGATACTTCTTTAGAATGAGGAAATAAGAGGCTCTGGAAGGGAGCTGTTGTGAGGGACCCTGAAGTCTAAGCTACAGTATTAGTCTATACTGAAACCTCTCAGGGGGAAGATATGTTTAGGGCATGATGTTTGAAGAATTATTAATAAGCTCCCTTGTCCACTGAAAAGAAATCCACTAGAGTTACATTTAAATGTAATAAAATAATAATTTTATTTACTAAAATGAATCAAAGTGTAGTTCTTTATCCCCATTCTTTTCTTTTCCTTAAGTTGAGGTATAATTGATACATAACATTATATTAGTTTTAGGCATACAACTTAATGATTCAATATTTGTATACACTGTGAAATGAGAACTTATAAGATTTACTCTCTTGGTGACTTTCAAATATGCAATACAGTATTATTAACTCCAGTCACCATGCTGTACATTACATCCCCATGACTTATTTATCTTATCACTGGAATTTTGTGCCTTTGGACTCCCTTTTCCCATTTCACCCACTTCCATCCCCCACTTCTGGCAACAACCAATCTGTTCTTTGTATCTATGAGTTTAGTTTCTTATTTAGTATAATGCCTTCCAGGTCCTTCCATGTTTCAGCAACTGGAAAGATTAAATTCTTTCTTATCATTGAATTTATATATACATATATATATATATACACACACACATACACACATATATACATGTATATATGATTATTTTATATATAGATTATTATATATATTATATACATAATATATCTTTATCCATTCATCCATAGATGGATACTTAGGTTGTTTTCATATCTTGGCTAATGTAAATAATGCTGCAGTGAACATGGGGGTGCAGATATGTTTTTGAGTTAGTGTTTTCATTTTCTTTAGATAAATACCCAGAAGTGGAATTACTGGGTCATGTGTTAATTCCATTTAAAATTTTTAAGAAACCTCATACTGTTTGGCATAATAACTATACCAATTTATATTCCCATTGACAGGGTTCAACAGTTCTTTTTTTCCACATTCCTGCCAAGACCGTTTATGTCTTTTTGATCATAGCTATTCTAAGAAGCATGACGTGATAACTCATTGTGGTTTTGATTTTCATTTCCCTGATGCTTAGTGATGTTGAGCATCCTTTAGGTACCTGTCGGCCATCTATATACCTTCTTTGGATTCTCTGTCCATTCTTTTTAGTCTTTTTTTTTTTTTTTTTTGCTAATTAAGTTGTATGAGTTCTTTATATATTTTGGACAGTAACCTCTTAACAGATGTAAGATTTGCAAATATTTTGCAAATAAGTAAATAAGTAAATGGAATAAATTATAAGACTTGAAATGCAAATTCAAGTACCCTAGTTCCTTCTGCTATGATAGAGATAACATATGTATATACAGAGAGTAAAGATACACAAAAGAGTATAGAAGAGAAATTTTAAAAGGGGCCCAATAAAGAAGCAAAAAGGGAGCTTACTGCTGCCTTGTAGAAAGCCAGAGAGAGGGAGCCTCTTCATAGATTTGTCCCAAAGTCCACTCAGAGTACAGCAAGTTTATAGGGGAGCAGGGGAGGGGTTGGGTGGTTAGCTTTCTTTTTTTGAGAAGTGTGCAGTGTAGTCCCTACCCAACTGCCTCCAGTCCAGTTTTGCCCCTCCTTCTTTTTTCTCAGGAATGCTTTGAAGGTGTTTTGTTCTGAACCCAGTTTGCAACTGACCCAAGCCAAGAAGAGACTGTGTCACTGATTTCATAAGCAGCATTAAGTGTGTAGTATTAAATCATTGGACATGAAACTATGAGAAGCAGAAAGAAAAAGAAAACCCTTCACTTGTGTTTAATGTGAAAGCATTTGTTTCCTGTTCCTTTAGCCCCACTTTACAAGTGGAAACAAAGCTAATAATGTCTGTGCTTTGCCTGTGAATGTCAGTTCCAGAGAACATACCCTTAGCTTCCAAATCTAGTTCCCCACTTTCCTTTTTTTCCCCCCAAAGAAATCATCTCTTACCTGCACTAAGATCTGCACACTGACAGCCACCTGGAGTTTCTGAGTTAAATGTGCAGAGCTTGTAAGCATCTAAGCTTGAAGAGCCCTAGGAGTGCCCAAATCACAAAGCCTGAGCTTTCAGGCAGCATTTTGCTGGGGCACAAAGGTCACAGTTGCCCCCTGACTGTTCTATATGGTTAATTCTACGGTTGTCTGCAAGATCAGGGCAATACCTTCATGAGCAGTGAAGTGATCTGGAAACATGAAGCATTGATGAGACTCTTTGCAGTGATACCGCACTTTTTAAATTTAATGATTGAAAGGGAGCAGAAGATGATTACATTTCCTTTTCTTTGCACTTTGATGATCAGAATTCATTTTTTATTTAAGGTTCTCTGTAGGGCACTAAGCAATTAACATGAACACTGTTAAATGATGAGTCATCCTATCTTCTCTCTCATAATGGTCTCTTTCTTGGCAGCTTGTAACTTAAACACACTGTTTTCTGCTGTATCTATTTGAGCCTGATCGAAGCAGCAATCATGTAAGGTAGCAATAGTGGCAATGCCAGGGTGCCCAGGAATTGGAATCCAGTTGAAGCAAACAGTATACCAGGTTTTAGAGGCAGCACAGACACAGGATAAACTTTGAGAAGTGGGTGTGTCTACGAGAAATTTTTGAGAAATCTGTTATGTGTAGCTTATTTTCCAATTACATTTTGGAGTTACTCAGTTTTATTTGTATATGTGGTTTGAAGACTTGAATCATTTTATACTTGTACAATTAATTTTTAAGTATATATGACAAAAGCCACAACTAGTCATGTTCACATACGCCTGTTTAGACTCTATGTGTGTTAGGATTCTGTAAGACCATATCTTCAATACATCTAAGGTCTTGCTGGATATATTTGTCCAGCTAAAGGGATCTGCGGGATGCCATCTTAATGCTTTCAGAAGTACCAGCAAAAGTTTGACAGACATATCCTAGATTATGTCTTTGCCCTGGTTCTTAGTCTTAACAGCAGTGCTCTGGATTCTTGTTATTGTGACTGTTACTACCTTAAAAATCAGAGTTTTATTATCCTACACTTTCTGGATGCTGGGATTCCACACATGGCTTAGCTGGGTCCTCTGTTTCAGACTCTCTCACCAGGCTACAAGTAGAGGTATTAGCCAATTCTGGGGTCTCATCTAAAAATTTGACTGGAGACAGATCAACTTCTAAGGTCGTTGGATTATTGGCAGAATTCAGTACCTTAAGGACTGTTGGACTAAGAGTCTCAGTTCCTACAGGCTGTTGGCTGAAGGCTTTCTTAAGTACTTAGCCCTGTGAACTTCTACAACATGGAAGTTAGTTTCATCAATGTATATAAGCCTCATAGGCAATAAAGAGATTATGATAGCACAACAGAAGCTAAAATCTATGTAAGCTAATCATGGGAAGTGACATCCCATCTCTTTGCCTTATTCTATGGGTATAAGCAAGTTACCAGACTACATTGCAGTGGAGTTTATAGAACAGTGTGAATACCAGAAACTGGGGTAATTGAGACAATACATCCTAGAACCTGCCTACTACAATAATTATGCACTTTTTGAATTGTGTGGTTAAATACTATTGTAAAGTATTGATTTTAAAGTATGAAAATAGGGTTGTTGGCATTAAAGCTGTTATATACTTTGTAAAGACATGATAAAGGCAAGCTAAAGATAAAAGTTTTGAAATGTATATGAGCTAGACAACTGAAAATAACAAAAACAACTATGATTATACTTCAATTTTTTTCACATATCCAATATCTTATTGTACTTTCAGGAAATGGGAATTAAAATTATGAATACTCCATTGGAGATGTGACTTAGGCAACAAAAATAATGTAGAAATTCCAACAGCCATACTCAAAAAGGTCTTGTAACTACATCAAAGATATAGGCAGCCCCAAGTGTTTTAAACAAATTAACTTTTGGTATGGATATTGGAAAAATATATGGGATCTACACATTATGCTAATTAGGAGAAATTACCTACAGAGATAAAAGTTGTTTGGAAATTTACAGAAGAGTTAAAGGCATTTGTCAGTAAAATTGGAATAAAGGACAACTTTACAAAATTTAAGAAATGAGTCTAAATGAATACATATTATATTTACTTTAAAAATATAATGGTATAAAAATAAAAATCAGAATAAGCAGCATCTACATTCAGAAATCCAAATAAGAAATTATATGGATTTGGTTTTGGTTCTAAAGTCCATAGCATTTAAATGTCCATAGCTTTTAAATGTCCATAGCTTTTAAATGTCTGGAAATGGTTTCATTTTACCAGATGGCAATGCCCAGCCCCACCTTTTTTTTTTTTTTTTTTTAAGCTCTCTTATCTCTCTTCAAAAGTCTTTGTAAACCACAGGTATTTTTATGAGCTTATTTCTTCCTTAGTGAACTTATCAAATACAGCTTACCTTTTCAATATTTTGCCTTGAGATTCTCTCATACAATGTTTTATGTCCGTCAGGTATACTGTCTTCACATTGTCATAAATGTGCTGATATTTTTCTAGTCTCCAGTGCTAGTTTTCTCACTACCAATTATTCTTTTTCAATGCCAGTGCAATGCATTTTAAGTTTGTTATGGCAGCACACAATTTTCAGTACTGATTTCTCTATTGGTCAATTGTTATGGCAATACTGTGGCATAACAAGTGATCCCAAATTTAAAACAGCATCATTATGCTCATAGGACTGTAAGCTAGCTGGCTTTTAACTGATCTCTACTGGCCTCAGCTTCAGGCTGCTGCTTCAGTCCATGTCTACTTCAGATATGATTGTGCAGAGACCTCAGCTAGAAGTGCAATAGCTACAAGGAAGATATTCTTCTCTTGGCGGATAATCAGATGAAAGAGAAGTCCACATATGCAAACACATTTCAGTGCTCTACCTGTGTCATAACTTCTAGTCTTTCTTTAGCTACACCAAGTCACATGGCAAAGCCCAAACTCAATTGCAGGAAGAATGTATATTCTGCTAACCCTGTGACCATGGCAATGGGGAGAAAGTGTGAATCTATTACATAGTCGTAATAAAATTGAGACTACATAATTAACCTGCCATTGTAGTAGACCCAAACTGAGTCAATCACAGTCCTTTCCTTGGGAATGGAGACTAAAAATCTGCTCATGTCAATACCATCTATAGAGCTGTGGCAGGACCCATTCTACAATAAGGTTTGGTTGGGCAGAGAGAGTCAATCTGAAGGGAGATCAAAGCTGCCTTTGTCTTTGATGGAAACACCTATATTTTTATCATATTACATTTTTAAAAATAGACTCCCTCAAGTGATTCAGTATAACTTGAAACTAAATGTGCCCAACTAATGTAGAAGGACTGGATGTTACTGAAGCCAACATCATAGATGAGATCTCATAGAGACTATCTTTCTGGCCCCAGGCAATCAGAAAACAGACACATAATTTCTCTCTACTTCTAAGTCTCTATGGAGAGAGTGAGTCTGTGGGGAATTGGCATCTTCACACAAAGCAAGTGAACATCATCCAGGAGTGAATAAATAATTAAGATAGCACCACTCCATTATTAGAAAAAACACCTCAAAGGGCACACTCTATAGGCAGCATGAGCATGTAGTTAAGCATCGCTGGGTCTATTCCTTCTGGGTCCAGTTCCAGCATACCAATTTTAAGATTACTGGATTTCTCTTGCTTATATATGTGAAAAAAAAGTAAGTCATAGAATGAACAGGGAGCAAAGGTAATTTACTTTATAGATTCAAATGGGTTTTTTAAGTAGCTATGACTGTCTGTAAAAATACTGCAGCCTGCTGTTGGAAATGACTGAATCACTTCTTGATATACATCCTTACATGAAAACTCCTGCAGTCCTTCTTGTGCTAGGGGAGATAGGGAATCACTCACTGGGCATCCATCACAGTGAACCAAATAACTTAGTGCCATATATAGAGTAGACCCAAAAGTTGTCCTCCCTTGAATGCTAGCGGTTCTATTTGCTCTTGGATCAGGCAGAGCACATTGTGTACTTTCTGAACATTCCAGCTCCTGTATAAAAACCATGGAGTCAGTACCAAATAAGGGTACTGACTAATGAAACTGTCATGTGTGTGTGTGTGTGTGTGTGTGTGTGGTGGGGGAGAGTGGAGTCTGTACTATCTGCAGAATCCCAGTAGCCAGATTTGAAAACATACCTTTTCTTTTGATATCCATTTTATAGACTTTTATTCCTACAGGAGACACTTCACTGTTCACGGAAAATTCTTTTCCTAGGTCTGAATGTCAGAAGGTCAATCCTATTATATTTGCTCAAGCGGGGGAGGCAGGGAGTTTCATATAATATCATAGACCCTACTGATCGTGTGATGATTAGTTTTTCTCATCACAATGACAGATTAAATGAAATCGATAAGGCTATAAAAATAATGAAATAGAAGTACCATAGGGAAAAAAAAAGTCAATACTTCACTGTTCTTATATATCACTCCTTCTGGCATTTGCAAAAATCTCCTGGGTTAATGTCCATTGAATATACAAGTGCTTTGTTTAGTTCATTCCAGATAAAGTATAGGAATAGTGGCTGTTTATTTGTTTATCCATTTCTTGAGAGAGAGAGAGAGAGAGAGTGCGCACATGCAGGGAGGGGAGGCAGAAAGAGAGGGAGAGAGAAAATCCTAAGCAGGCCCCATGCTCCACACTGAGCTCCATAGACGTGGGTCTCCATCTCAAGACCTTGAGGTCATGACCTGAGCTGAAATCAAGAGTTCCATGCTAAACCAACTGAGCTACCCAGGCACCCCAGAATAGTGGCTTTAGAATTAGAAAGATATGAGTTTGAATATGAAAACAACTTACTAGCCTTGTCACCTTACTCTCTCTAAGCCTTGGTTTCTTTATCTCCTAAAGATGATGTAATGAAGCCTACTTCTTAGATTTGTTGTAAGGATCTTAGAAAGTCACCAGGGGAAAAAAATTTTAGTGTAGTATTCGGCTGTAATAAACACTTCTTTCTGTGGTTACTGCTTTGTTATCTTTTATTTGGTTTGTAAAGTAAGTGCATATGAATGCCCCATGGGTGAAAATTAATTTTTATGGGTAAAAATGAAGAATATTATATAACAACATTCCATGTTCTGTTTATATGTATTTCATTTATATACAAATATTCACAAACTATAGGAAATCTATTTCCTTCTGGGCTTTGAGGTTTCTGAGACATGTGCTTATAGAATTTTAAGTTAGAAAATGTGTTAGAACTGATCCATTTATTCTAAACTTTCATTTTATGAATAAAGAAACAAAAACTTCAAAAGACAAAGTGGTGTATTTCAGGAAAGTTAACCTGGGTAGTGACAACTGAAGGTAGAATCTCTAATAGACTACTGCAGTAAAAACACTCAATTTGTTAATGCCTCCCTATGTCCACGTCCTTGGGTAGTCTCCTGCCACCGTGACTCTGGGCCCTGGGATATGGCTCTGTTTGGCCAACAAGACAAGAGAAATCTGACCCATGTAGAGATTTAAGAAGGGACAGTGCATTGGAATTTGATGTACTACGGAATGATCCCTATTACAAAAATTGGAGCTACATGTCATTCTTCTATCTATCATGCTTTGATGTGTCTTAGAATTTTGTCATTAAGATAAAAAGAGGAATGCGGGAAGAGACAACACTAGTCCAGGTATCACAAACATCCTACTCATCCTGGCCAAGGCCTCATTCAAAAATAGCTAAGTCCAAATCCAATAAGTAAGACAGCCACCTGAGTATAGCCAAAATGTGTAATTCACACCAACATAAGGAGCTGTTGTTTAAAGCTACTCTGTTCTGGCAATTTTTGTTACAAAGCAAAATCTAATGGATATATAATTAATTCTGGTTTACCTTGTGCTCTGGCACCTTGAAAGTAAAAAAAAAGTTATGATTTTTACATCAAGATAGATGAATGGATAAAGAGGATGTGGTATATATGTACAATGGAATATTAGTTATAAAAAGAATGAGATTTTGCCATCTGCGAGGGCATGAATGGATTTAGAGTGTCATGTTAAGTGAAATAAGTCAGAGAACAACAAATATCAAATGATTTGACATTTATGTGGAATTTAAAAAACAAAACAAATTATTACACAAACACAAAAAAATCAGAATCAGACCTATAATTATAAAGAGGTAACCAATGGTAGCCAGAGAAAGGGGAGTAAGGGTGGAAAATGGAGAAAGGGGAGTGGGAGATACAGGTCTCCAACTCTATTTTTTTTCCAGGTCCCCAGTTATGGAATGTATGGGTCATGGGGATGAAAGATACAGCTCAGGGAATATAGTCAATGTTATAGTAATGGTGTTGTATGGTGACAGATAGTAGCTACACTTGTGGTGAACATAGCATAATGTACAGAAAGGCTGAACCACTATGTCATACACTCAAAACTAATGTAGCATCAGTGTCAACTATACTCAACTTAAAAAAAGAAAATATTTTGAGTTTTTCTGGGTTGAGTTCCTAATAATTATTGAATTAACAGAAGTGAATTAAGGATCTGGTTTGCTCATCTCATCTTAGCTCCAGATTATGTACCTAAGCATTACATTTCAAGTGTCATAAGTAGGAGGCAGGAACAAGGGTGATTATGAGTTTATTTTAGACAATAGTACATCATGAACAAATCCATTGGTTCTACAGCTTCTAAAAAACAATTGTTTGAAGAGTTCACTACAAGTTCCACTGTAAAAATGAAAGGGCCCCCTTAGAACTCATATAGCCTAGCATCCAGGAATACCTATCAGGAAACCAAGGGTATAACTGTGAAACAAGCTTAATTAACTGCATACTAGTGAAAAAATGTGGACCACCTGCACCTTCAAGACCCAGTATTTCTTCCAAGCAGAGAGAAGCAAGATGAAAGGAAGCTCATCTGTTGTAGTCTAAGAGGAACATGTTGTGGCTGCTGTGCTGGTCCACAGAGAACATCTGCATCAGACAGCTAGATCTGAAAACTGCTGTTCTGTTGGATGTCCAGCACTAGAGCCAAGGCTTTTTCAAAAGCATATTTCCAGAACTGCATTTGAAAACAGTGATTGTGTCTTTGATGTATAGCAAGATTATTTCAAAACTTAAGAATTTACAGGTACTGTGTTTTGTGGCATGTACTGTGTTGGCCAAGAAAATAATGGAAGGTGGACCATAGTCTCATTGACACTGGTCTCCTTGATCTTACTGGATAGATGAGGCAGACTATCTTCCAAAGGTAAGGATCACCTGAAGTACCAAAACCTTACTACCATCTGAGCAAAACAGGCAGTGAGTACAGGAGGAATCTGGGTGAAGAAACCATATACTTCAGGGGGAATGGAGAAAGTTTTCATGGACTAAGTTCAGTTATCACATTCCCACTGGTACCTACTTCTTGAACCCTTTGCTTTGCCCATTTGGTGTTGGCATTCCAGTTGGGGGTATATATCTTCTAGCTACTGCTGGACTTCATATTCTAATTTAGGGCATTTAGAAAAATTTGCAGCTTAAGCTCCTACTCTTAACTCTACCTTTCTAAGTGTTCAAATGTCTGCCCTAGAAGCTCTTCTTCATCCTTACTTACCATGATGATAATAGCTATGCTCCTGCTTACATATATTCTCAGCCCTTTGGTCTTCCTCTCAGAGACCTTATCTCCTTCTATTCACTGCCACTACTCCACAATTTATAGTGCTTTTACCTTAATAATGTCTTTGGAACAGTCATGTTTTCCCACCATGTTTATTTGCACATGAACCCCTGTAATTTCTTTCTTTTCCTGTTGCTCACCGCTTTGAATGAAACAGTTTCTGAATGATACATGATTTTTGCTTATCTGTGAAATACCAGAGAATCTCTTCACTCTTACAGTGCACTTGTCAACTTGGATTTAAATATCACAGTCATCTACCCACATAAGATAAAAGTACTTTGGGAGCCTTTTGAATTTTCCAAGACATATGCTGTGGTTATTATCCTTATGTGGTACTGTCCTTAATAGTCCACTGACTGCTGTTGGGGGTGGGGGGAGGGGAGAGAAAGTACTGTCCTTTCTCAACAAGTTTACAATTTAAACTAGAAATATATGTATATGAAATGATGAAACTATGGAGTATAAATGGAAAGAACATTGAAAAGAAGTGAAATCCTTATATAGGGTGGTGTTAGCTGTGTGGAAGGAAGCGTGTGCATTTGTCTTCAGGAGTAGTGCTTTGATGATTCCAGCAGGCAACAAATTAACTTACATTTGGGAAAGGCTTTGTTTACTTATTTTAATACAGGTATTTATGAAAGGTTCTATTCAGCTACTCCTAGATATGTCCCATCTTGCTATAAATAGCCACTTTATTATTATTATTATTATTAGCTGTAACATGCATAGTTACTTATTCAACAAAAGCATGCAGGGGTCCAAAACGCAATGGGCACAGAACAGGCAGGAGGGGTATAATAACGAATGAAAGGTGTCTGTCCTCATGGAGTTTACATTTCAGCCAAGGACATATTTATATATTTATTAGTGTGCATACGTGTTTGTGCCTATTTTAGAAGAAAAGTGCTGGATCACATAGGAACTTAAAATAAATGACCTAGTCTGAAGGGGGGATTGTTAACCAAGGGAGATTTTCCCGAGAATGTGAAAATTAAGCAACAGTCTCTGAAGTAAGTAGGAAAGAGGATGAAGTGGGGCAGAGGAGGACTCAGGATAATCTAGGCCTTGGAAAGCAGCATGTTGGAGGCCTCTGAAGCAGGAGGAGGCATGGCACATTTAAAGGAGTTCAGAATATCCATTGTGGCCAGAAAGCAGAAAAGACTGGTGAGAGATGAATCTGGACAGACAGACCTGGGCCAGATCACGCAGTGTCCTGTTTATCACATTGACAGTTTTTTTAAAAAGATTTTATTTATTTTATTTGACAGAGATAGAGATCACAAGTAGGCAGAGAGGTAGGCAGAGAGAGAGGAGGAAGCAGGCTCCCCACGGAGCAGAGAGCCCAATGCGGGGCTCGATTCCAGGACCCTGGGATCATGACCTGAGCCGAAGGCAGAGGCTTTAACCCACTGAGCCACCCAGGCACCCTGATATTGACAATTTTGAGTCTTATTCCAAAAGCCATGTAACCTATTGGATCTGAGTTTTCTGGGGTCTAGAAATTTTAACATTACATGTATATAAGATATAACATGGCTTAACTTTGAATTAAAACATGTCTAACTAAAGCATGTGGATGAAATAATACTGTGAATCTCTTCCCTTTTTAGATGTCTGTCCCAAAGGTACCCTAAGAAATTTATCTGGTGCTTTTTTCTTTATAACATTCATGGAGAGAAACTGTCCTTGACTACTTGCACAGGCAGGGTAGAAAAGAAGCTAATTCCAGAGAACTATCTTGGGTTCTGTATGTCTGCTTTTATGTCATAACTTTTTTTTTTTCATTTATTTATCTGACAGAGAAAAACAGAGAGAGCACAAGCAGGGGGAATAGCAGGCAGAGGGAGAGGGAGAAGCAGACTCTCCACTGAGCAGTGAGCCTGATGTGGGACTCAATCCCAGGGATCATGACCTGAGCTGAAGGCAGACACTTCACCAACTGAGTCACCCAGGTGCTCCATGTCATTACTTTTTAAAATCCATCGATCTGAGGACTCAAGATTCAAAGAAGATAGTCATGGAAATGTGACAAGAGAGATGGGGATATGTAGGTATCCGTGAGAACAAAATAACTCTATTATAACCTGAAGAAGAATTAAACTGTTTTATCCATTCCTATCCTGAATGCCCCCCATCAGTTGGTGTTTGCCATGTTATGCCTGTTAACCTGGAAACAGGGTTTTTTTTTTTAATGGATTAAATATTAATTAGAAGTTAACAATCTGGGGGTGCCTGGGCTTGCGCCCTGTGTTGGGCTCCCTGCTGGGTGGAGAGCCTCCTTTTCCCTCTCTCTGACCCTCCCCCAGACTCATGCTCTCTTTCTTGTGCATGCTCTATCTGAAATACATAAATAAAATCTTTTTAAAAAAGAAGTTAACAATTTGAAATTCAAACATCCCTCTGGATTTTACTAAAGTCGGCATCTTGAGAATCTTTTTTGCTAAAAGAGTACCTACAGTTTGGGAGAGGATTTTCCATTGACTGCTTTGATAATGCTGCTTTCTAAGATTCATTTGGAGAAAATATCTTTTCTCCATCCAGTCCCTTCTTTTGATGTAAACTTGCTGTGGCCCCCTCCTTTCTTGCCTGGCATGTGCTCTCTCAGTAAGGTTTCTCCCACCCCATCCCATAACCCTATCTCTTCATCCATCTGCCATGTGCTCTTCTGCTTTTGATTCCCATTGATTTCTTTATGGCCGTGAAATTGTGCAGAGGAGATTTTCTCAAGAATTGAGACCAGGAATATTATATCAAGAACTTCCTACCATTCACTTCTATTGTACCACAGAACAAGTTCCCAGGAGCTATAGTGGGAGGCTGATCATGTGAGTTATTTAAAACTGAGCTGGACAGTCATGGTGGATGTGCTGCCAACAATCCCCCAGTTTCAGCCACAATAGAATTAATAAGACAAAGAGATCACAAAAGAATTGTTTCTTCAGCTTTGTTTTGCTCTGTTTTTTTTTTCTAAGCTGAATTCTATAATGTCCACTGACATCAGCTATTTTTTTTTAAAGATTTTATTTATTCATTTGACAGAGAGAGATCACAAGTAGATGGAGAGGCAGGCAGAGAGAGAGAGAGAGGGAAGCAGGCTCCCTGCTGAGCAGAGAGCCCGATGCGGGCCTCGATCCCAGGACCCTGAGATCATGACCTGAGCCGAAGGCAGCAGCTTAACCCACTGAGCCACCCAGGCGCCCGACATCAGCTATTTTAATAGACAGCAAGATTCTTCACTTTTCTGAAGCTGAATTTATCAAGAACTGGAACAAAAGGATTGAGCCACGAAGAAAAATCATTAACTGTGAAGAAGTAGCCTGATCCTCATGAATGAAAATCTGAACTTGGTTTTTAGGAACATGGGTCCAGATTCTATTTCTCTTTCTGATCCTGTGATCAAAGAAAGAAAAATTGCATGAGAACAGGCAGTACTCCTGATAAGATCTTATGATAAATATGTCTGATTATATATCACTTCCTACAATGTCTATGTATCAATTTTCAGCCAGTAAGAATAATTGATTTAAATTAGTATATGTTTTGCCATTTAAAGATTAAGATGATTTCTGTCTTATCCATTTACTACTAATAGTGCCATTGCTACTGCTGCTACTACTACTACTACTACTACTACTAACTGCTTTTATTGCTAGGACTATGATTATGATTATTGTGCACACCAGCCTTGAAGAACATTCCAGAAAATTTTCCAAACCCAAAATATGTAAAATATATGCATTGCCAGTTTAGAATACAACTATGTTTCTAGTACTTCAGTGTCATGGTTTTCCACCATGATATCACAAAGAAAATATATTCTTTTTTTTTTTAAGATTTTATTTATTTATTTGACAGAGAGAGATCACAAGCAGGCAGAGAGGCAGGCAGAGAGAGAGGAGGAAGCAGGCTCCCTACTGAGCAGAGAGCCCGACGAGGGGCTCGATCCCAGGACCCTGAGATCATGACCTGCGCCGAAGGCAGCGGCTTAACCCACTGAGCCACCCAGGCGCCCCAAGAAAATATATTCTTAAAATGACCTGGACTTTTAATGACAATCCCAATATGGTTCCATGAATCAGCAGACTAATTAAATGGAACTCTTAGTTTATGGAGTATTTTCCCAAGCACACTCCCATTTAAACCTCAAGACAACCCTATGTGGTCTATATTATTATTAACTTTATTGACACATGAAAAAAAAAAAAAACAACAAAAAACTAACGTTCAAGAAAAGAGGAGCAGTTTGCTCAGAGTGAAAATAAGTCCAAACTAAATTCACCTTAGATTCCACAGCCTTTTCCTCTCCAATGACACTTGCCCTTCTCAAGAATTTAGGGGGTGTCATTCTCAAAAAAATATTCAGGAGACAAATTGTATGTACCAATTAACACTTTCCTCCCTCCACTTCCTTCTCTACATGTTCTCTTTAGACTATACACATAAATAAAGGTAGTATTTTAATAAATGGTATTTTATTGAATTTTAAGTAATATTAAGGTGTCTTATCCATTGTCAACATGAACTAGTCCTACATACACAATAATGTAAACAAATATAACAAATATAAAGAAAGATAGACACAAGAGGACATATTGTAAGGTTCTATTGATGATCTTCAAGAACAGACAAAAGTAATTTAAGGTTATTAAAGTCAGAATAGAGGATACCTCTGGGGAAATTATAACACTCATACACACACACACACACACACACACACACACACATATATGTACATATAAATTATTTATATATAAATTATAATGTATATATGACATGGGATGCCTGGGTGACTCAGTGGGTTAAGACTCTGCCTTCAACTCAGGTCATGATCTCAGGGTCCTGGGATCAAGCCCCGCATCAGGCTCTCTGCTCAGCGGGGAGCCTGCTTCCCCTCCCCCCTCTGCCTGCCTCTCTGCCTACTTGTGATCTCTCTCTCTCTGTGAAATTAATAAATAAAATATTTTAAAAAATAATATATACATGACATATATAAATATATCACATGCGCATATATCACATATATACGCATGTAAAGCAACAAAGTGATTAAATTTGCATTTTAAAAGACTACTTGTTGGCTCTCCGGGGGATTGAGTGGAAGAGTAGAGGAAGAATAGAGAAGCTGGAGAGTCAGGTACCTTCTGCAGAGGCTGTTTAAACAGACCAAGTGAGAAGTGAGAGAAACCACAGAAAGATAGAAAAAAGGCAGTGACTATTAATAGTATCTAACGGATACTTGACTGTGAAAAATGATGGCAAAAGAAAAGTTAGGGGTTATTTTCAAGTAATTTGTGGTAATCTTGATTAAGATATTTCAAACTAGATAATTGAATAATTCATCAAATTTGAGAATGAGCTAATTGTTTTTCTCCTATATTTTCTGTGAAAATGTGCAAATGAGTATGAGTGCAATTTGCCAGGGAGATGATTTGGCTGGTGTGGTAAGCCTGTAATTCATTAGCATAAACCCATTTTAAGTCAATGTGGCATTAAAGATTGAATTTTTTAGAGAAAGGCTAGGAATTAGAATTTTAAAAACAAATAAATAAGTGAATAAAAGAGGGGTGCCGGTGTGGCTCAGTCAGTTAAGAACTGAACATGAACAGACCCCTCCCAGCCAATGGCAGCCCTTCTTCAAGTACACATTCTTTCAACACAGTAAGACAAGGGCTAGGTCAGTGAGGTACTCCTCTCAGACGCAGCATTTAAGGAGGCACCAAATAACTTAGTAATTAAGACAGCATTGTAAAGCATTATCTGAAACTGTTGAAATTAATGCAAAAAATATACTGAACAAAATATAATTTTAATGAAAGAGAGGTTCCAGGGTCAATTGTATCACCCTTTTTCACCCTAATTTCCCTGCTTCTGGAAGTCAGCCAGTCTCCTAATCCCCATCGCCACTTCCCCAAAACTTTATATAAAGCTGGTTTCCTGCTTTGTGCTAAATGACTGAGCTCTGCAACCAAACTTGCCTTTTGCTTAGCAAGAAACAGAGTTTGTTTCAGATATATATGACTACTCATCTTTTTCCTCAATCTAAGGATAATAGCAAGACATGTATATTTTCCGTATTGGACAGCCGTTCCTAACCCAATCTTGCCATTAATATACTCTGAGACGTTGCTAAAAATTTTCCTCTCTGGGTATCTTTTCAAGTAGGCTCTTAGGTTTGTAATAAGAAAAAATTATTCTTGTGGATACCTTCAGTGAAGAGCTTTACTGCAATGAATCACAGAAATAAACTTGAGGTTGCTATGGTCTCTGCCTTTTAACCTTGAGGCATACAGCAAGCCTTGGAGAAAGCCCAAGGAAACAATTCCTTTTCTTTTATGACAGGCCCAAAGCCCTGGTGACTTCCTTTTATTTCTTCTTTAATAACAAAGATACAAATATTTAAAGAACTACTTTCCTAGTAGTTCTCTCTCATTAAAAAAAGAGAGAGAGAGAGAAAATTAACCTTTGAGGGTTTACAAATAATCTCCAATCATCACAGTAACTCAGTTACTTTTTCTAAACAAAGCAAAACTAATGAACAATTTAGGCAAGGCACATTATTGTGAAATTACCTCGGTGATTGCTAGCTTGGAATCCTAATAAAAACAGAATGCATCAAGCACTAACAAAGCTTAAGGCCCTGATCTTTATTTAAATTTTCTTTTTCTCTTTATATCCATTTTACAAGGAAGTTGTTATTATTATTTTTTTTTAAGATTTTATTTATTTATTTGACAGAGAGAGATCACAAGTAGGCAGAGAGGCAGGCAGAGAGAGAGAGGAGGAAGCAGGCTCCCGGCTGAGCAGAGAGCCCGATGTGGGGCTCGATCCCAGGACCCTGAGATCATGACCCAAGCCGAAGGCAGAGGCTTTAATCCACTGAGCCACCCAGGCGCCCCGGAAGTTGTTATTATTACCCTATTTCACACAAGAGAAAACAGAGACAAAAGTAGTAAAAGTTTGAACAACTATATGGAGAAAAGCCAATATTTCAGTACAGGTTCTGAAACACACATTCCTAAGCACTCTGGGCTTTTGCTTATAAGGTTTACCACATTATATCAGATTTAAAAAATAAATAAAAAGGGGTGCCTGGGTGGCTCAGTCATTAAGTGGCTGCCTTTGACTCAGGTAATGGTCCCAGGGATCTGGGATGGATTCCGGAATCTGGCTCCCTGCTCTGTAGGAAGCCTGCTTCTCCCTCTCCCCCTGCTTGCGTTCTCTCTCTCAGTCTCTCTCTTTCTGGCAAATAAATAAATAAAATCTTTTAAAAAAATAATAAAATAAAAATAAATAAATAAATAAAAACAGGTGGACTAGAAATGTAGTACTTGATCTGAGGAGTAGGTCTCCACATTCACAAATCATATTATAAACAAGCCTTTTAATGATTATACTATAAAACAACATAGTAAGTTATTACTGTGATTAAGTTCTAGAGATCATAAATATATTTTCAAATGCTGGTTAAAAATTGCTTTAATATTATGAAAAAGGGTGATTGTGGCTTGGAATAAAATCTTTAATATTCATATTAGATAAAATTCAAAAAGTGCATATCTCAAGCAACTTCACCTTAGAAAACATCATCTACCCCCTATTTTTTGTGTTTTATGACTTAAAAAGTGGTTCTAGCAATGAAGTTCCTGAGATTACAAATAGCAATGAAGAATTTAAATGTCCACTACATTAACTATTCAGAAGTTCTGTTGTGGCACCGATTCAGGTTATCTTTGTTTCCTTCCTTCACATTAAAGCTGGCCAAATCTATAAGATCTATAATTATCCAGTTCTCAAATAAATTTCTTGTCAAAATTTAAACTGAATATCTCTTCTTCCTGGCTTCTCTGCCTTAAGATGCAGAGATATAAAATCACAGGAGAACACTCATAATATCACTCCCCCCAACATTCATAGACAGTACAGTAAATATCTTTTCATATTTGCCTTAAAATGGTTAATAAATCACCTTTGAGAAGTATATGTTTAGAATGATAGAATCCAGAGGGGTTTTTTTATGTGTTTTCTGGTGATGAAATGATGAAATGGGAGTCAAGGTGCTCAAATATTTGAGCATTACATATATTTTTTAGACTTCCCACAAAGAAATGTTGATTTCATTGCACCATTACTCAGATATAGAGTGTCCTCCTTTAGCAGAGATTGAGGCCAAGCATCTGAAAGAAAGTTGGTCCCACTCTGCTATTATGAGATTTGCCTCAGTCCTGCTGCCATCATTTGTCACCATGTAAAGGAGCTTGGCTCTCAGAATGCACTGAGACTTGAGCCTGTGGCAATGCACTTGAGCATGGACTTGAGCCTGATACTTGGACACCTCTACAGTCTGATCAATTTCCCACCTCTGCCAAACGGAAGTCGTATTGCCCATTCCATTCCTTGCCCAAAGAGTATATAAAAGAGCTTTCTCATTTCTTTCATCCAACTATTAATACTAGAAAGTACTGTAGGAAGGGCAATGCTTCCTTCCAGCATTTAGTGGAATACCCACATATGTTAAATTTTCTAGTCTAGAAAGCCTCTACCAATGTGAAGTGTTAGCACAAGAGTTAGCAAGCTGGTAAGGGTTTTTGTTTGCCCCCAATGTTGTCAGATCCTAGCCTGGCCCTCTGTACATATTTACTGGTATGTTTCATGAATAAGGGAAAAGTCCATCCCATGTCTGATGCTGGTGATAGATGCCTTTCGGTTCCCCCATGTTTTCCAAATTCCAGCTACATACCTCTCACATCCTTGCTATCCCTTTCAGAGTAAAGTAATGGAAGCCAGAACATGCTAGTCAAGACTCCTTGTCCTCCTTCCATTCTCTCCATATTCTGTAACTAGCTGGTTAATATAAGAACTGTGGAACAGCTGCCAGAGAAGCAGGATTGTAATTAGTCATCCTGAGGTCTAATCCTCTCACTTTCTTTGTGACTTGGGACAAGACACTTCTCCTACATACTATTTTTCTCCTCTGTAAAAGGAAAGGGTTGAATTAAAAGATCTGAAAGTTATCTTCAAGGTTAAAAAAAAAAACACAAAAAAACTCTATGTCTATGATTGTGTAGACAATCATAAATGTAATTTTCTTTTTTTTTAAAGATTTTATTTATTTATTTGACAGAGAAAGAGAGATCACAAGTAGGCAGAGAGGCAGAGAGAGAGGAGGAAGCAGGCTCCCTGCTGAGCAGACAGCCCGATCTGGCGATGTGGCGGGGCTCCATCTCCGGACCCTGAGATCATGACCTGACCTGAAGGCAGTGGCTTAATCCACTGAGCCTCCCAGGTGCCCCTATAAATGTAATTTTCATACAAAAGTTTTGCTAAAGGAAGCCCAGTACCCTAAATATGGCAGGGTCCTTTGTGAGGATGTGCTCTGTTTCAGTGTCACTCCCAATGACATGACAGCTACTTAACATCCCTATTAATGTACCATCGATTTATTTGTGTGCATTAATTCAGCAAATCTCAGGCAGTGGGATTAGTGAAAGAATATGGCTTTATGTGTCAGAAAATCAAGGGATCAAATCTAGGCTGTGTCACAGATCAAGCACTTATGTTATTTAACCTCTTTACCTCAATTTGCACGTCCATGTAATTAGGATAGTTATACCTACTCCCAAGGTTGTCATGAGGATTACATGAATTGAGACATGTGAAGAATAGGGCACAGTGCCCAGCCCATATTGAGTACCCATGACAGCTTCATTTTCTTTGTTTCCTTCCTTCACATTAAAGCTGGGCAAATCTATGAGATCCATAATTATCCAGTTCTCAAATAAATTTCCTGTCAAAACTTGGACTGAATGAATATCTCTCCCTCCCGACTTCTCTGCCTCAGGTTGCAGAGATATAAAATCATTGGAGAACCTTCATGATATCCCTCTCCCCAACATTCATAGACAGTACAATGAATGACTTTTCATATTTGTCACAAAATTGTATATAATATATCATTTTGAGAAAGTATATGTTTAGAATGATAGAATCTAGAGTTTTTGAGGCAATATTATAAATACTATCACTTGACAGTCAATAGTTTACTGATTTTAAATACCATGTATATTAGAAAGATTGGTATTTCTTAAATATCACCCAGTGATTCTCCATTATGGCCTCCTCCTGTCTCATACTGCATTTGCACACAAACTGACATTGTCCTCTATTGTAATACACATATACATTTTACAGAAAACTGGAAGATATGTATCGTAGCTCAGATGTTAAGTCTCTCAGTTAGTATGTGTTATTTAATCTTGAAAGTGGAAAAATCCAGGTTGTGTGGTTGCTACTCCAGATATTAGAGGCAGCTGAGTCTCCTCTAGTATCCCACATTATCCTTGTTTCATGATGAGAAAACAGTCCCCATAGCCCTTCTTGCTGGAGGTCCATATTCTTGACCCTGGGCATCAACAAATGAAATGCTCACTATGAACACTTTCAGGGTCAGAGTGTCTAGCCTGGCAGAAGTAATCCCTCAAGGGTCCCATCACATGTTCATATTTAATTTGAATTTTTTTGAGTCCTATGTTTAATGCTCTAGACACTTTCCAAAGATACAGGTCTCAACCTGCATAATAGATTACAGGGAAGGTAAGTCATTTCCTGTCTCAATTTAGTCAAGCCAGAAAAAGTAATCTGTTCCTTTGATAATCAGTATACTTTCCCCTTCCCAATTTCATTGTCATCGATCATATAAAGGCATTGGACTGACTGACTTTTCCCATTACACCATCTCCTAATATTTTCTAAGTATTTTTGAGTAGCTATTACATACCAAGTTTCATGGGTTTTTAGAGGAAGTAAATGTCCCTGACTGGAGGTAAGTAAATAGGATTTTCCTAGGATACTGAAATCGTCGTATAATTAACCAGAAGAGAATGGGAAGACAGAAGTAATTGCTGGCTGTGTCTATTCTTACGAGACTCTTGCCCTGAGACCCAAAACCAGGAAGTACTTAGGTAGGCCTGGGCCAACCACAGAAATAAAGGTCCTTCTGTTTCCTTGTTGAAGGTATATGGGGTCAGTGAAGAAGTTGCCAACCCAAGCAGGAATTAGAGAAAGCTAAAATCTTCTTCCTAAATGCAAATATCTTCACCACGCACTGTCCATCTCTCTATTCAAACAAACATTTAAAGAGTGGCCATTCTGGCCACATATTGTGCAGGGCAGGGAGCGCTTAGAGCAAATGAGAAGCAACTGCTGCTCTCCAAGCATTCAAAACCTGAGACAATGACTATCCTTGCAGGAAGGAACCTGGGAAAGCTTAACACATTAAATGTGGGATGTTGAAAAGGCTTGGATTCAGATTAGGCCTTTTTATGTGTATGATTGAAGAACGATTACTTAACTCTTTTATGCTCAGTTTCTTTAACTATACACATGGTCAATAATAACGTATTTCTTTTTTTTTTTTTGAAGACCTGCGAGAAGAGCAGGGCACTGTGAGAACAGAGCTCCAGAGTTATGGTATGATTAGAGCAGCTGGAGTAGGAGATGCCAGAGAGCCAGGCTGGATTACATGTTAGATAGTTAACATTGGGGCTGAACAGGATTTCTTTAGCATGATCCAAAATATGCTGACTCACCAAAAGTGGGACTAAGGAACAACCTGGGGCATCATGGCAGGACGTTTGGTAGGCTCTTTACAACTCATGACAGCTTCAGAACTTTTGAGATACTATGTGACTTAGGTATGCATCTGAGCTGCATGGTCATTGCCTTTTAGATAATACAATCATGGCTCTGGGTGTTGTTTTAGCCTCAGGTTGTGTATTCTACATGTTTTATGTTGGTTTGATATGCTATAGTCCCTGGAAATGAAGCCAAGGCAACAGGCCAGAAGTTAATATCCTCATTTAACATTTTGTGAACCTTGGGATGCATTAGGGAAGGGGAGAGAGAGAAATGGAACAGGTCAGTTGACTGTAAAAGCCACTGGATTTCAAGAATGTAGGTATTTTGCTAATTCATTCTGGGGCTAATAGTCACCACCTGGGAAATCTAAGGAAAAGGGAACATTCTCAAAAAGTCCCCTGGAGGAAAGAGCATACTTCATCATCTGATGACAAGGCAGGAATGTAATTTCCTGAGAGTATATAAGATATGACCATTCAGTTACCTTCTGGGTTTAGACTCCTCACCCTCCGGCTGTTTGGCTGCTGTACCATCTGGCCTCAGGATCCCACACTCCTCATGCCTACACAAAGAAGAAAATGGAAACACAGAGATTTAAAAAGGGTCCATATTTGTTCACTTTGCAATAGCATCTATTTTTACTGTTTTAGCCCTTCTTTTCAAGTCTGGCTGCCTTGGTTGCCCTCTCCTTGGAGGCTCTGCAGAAATGACGGGGCCAGGGGAAGGGAGTGCTTGCTAACCAGAGGGCCTCATTGTAGGCTGCTCTGGAACAAGTGGGGCCTTCCTGGTGACCAGAGGGCACCATAGTTTCCCCCTTGGACTTGGCTTTGCCCCAGACACACACAGAGCCACCTGGGGGTGCTCTTTGGCCAAGGTGCTCACCTGGTCCAGAGGGACCCAACCCTCACCCTCATGGAAATCCACCATCTCCCAGGCTGTCCTCACACTCTTTCCTCATAGGAGTAGGCTGGCGAGGCTTCTGGTCAGCCTTGATTGCACACACAGACAGAACAGGTGCTAGATCTGGCCCTGCCAAGCTGATTGGTATCTTGACCTCATCACTCCTCCCTAGTTCTGCTGCTTAGGCAGGTCTTGATCACACACAAACACACACACACACACACACACACACACACACTCTCTCTCTCTCTCTCTCTCTCTCTCTCTCTCTCTCTCTTTAGGTGCATTGTGCCGTTTTTACCAAGAAAAAATGTTCCATGGCATTGAGCATTTCCATGCAAGGTCAATTATTGGGTTATTTTGACATTATTAACTATGCTAATAAAAACTGTTTTCATTGTGGTGGTGGTGGTTGTTTTAAAAGGTGTTTGCAAGCAGTCAGAGTAAGCCCTGGGCTTGTTTGAGTATTTCGTGGGGCCAGTGGCCACCTAATAACCATTATGCAGGGGTTTGTGGGTGGATCTGTCCTGTTACACTCAAAGTCCTCTTTTGTTTTCCTGCCCAAATCTAAATAAATAATTTTGTGAGTAGATACTGCTCTTTTTTTAAGAGATAATCTTTACCTACAGAATGCCCTCTTGAAACTCATTTTTCACAGCAATTATTTTTTATCCATTAAAATGAAACTTTTATCAATAAAACACTGTTGTTTAGATATATTAAGAGGTATTTTTTGTAATTTGTTTTATTTAAGAATCATGCCCAATTTTTTTTTTCCTATTTCAGAGGAAAGAAGAAAGATAAAAGTAAGTTTAACACTTCGTGGGTACTGATAAATGATCTCTATTCAAATTGTACTTCTTATTCACTAGAGTACAGAATTTCAGAAAGACAATTATGATATGAATATGTGCCTGAGCTCTTATACATAATTATAAAAGTTGATTCTGTAAGTTCCAGTCTCTCATCAACAGGAATGAAAATTTCATCAGAGCTAAGTAAAATTTCCCTCGGTGGGTTATACCTTCTTCACTCCTACCCCATGTGTTCTGGTTAGAATTGACTTACTGACTGTTGTGGGAATAGATACTGAATAGTACAACTTTTCTCTCAAAGTGTGGACTATGAACCACATCACGAGCATCACTTGACAACCTATTAGAAACGCAGTGCCCTAGGCCCTGCATCAGGCCTACTGAATCAGAATCTGTCTTTTGAAATATTCCCCAGATGAATTCTATAAACATGAATCATATAGTCTGGGTCTAAAGCAATGGTTAAGACTGCATAGACACTGAAGTCACTGGGGAGCTTTGAAGTATACTAATGCCTGATTCCCACTCACGGATGTGTGGGGTTAATTAGCCTAAGGCAGGCCTCAATATAAGTATTTTTTAAATCTCTACAAATGATTCTAAGGTGCAGACACTAATTTTCAACCACTGGAGAGCTTATCTCCCTACCTATAGTGATTACTTCAGAGGTAAGAATTTGATCTAATTCAACCAATGAGAGGCTTACCCTGGGCATATGTCTGATTATGAAGGAAAAACAAGCTCTCTCCTTCAAGTTGAAAGTGAAGTTAAAAATATGTGAAATTAGCACTTGATGTAATGGGCATATGCACCTGATGAATCAACTATGCACCCGATGAATCAATAATTCCACCTCTGAAACTAAAAAAAAAAAAAAAACAAAACAAAACTAGGAAAAGAATAAATTAAACCTAAAGTAGACAGAAAAAGTAAAGGACAAAGATTATACGAAAAAAAAATCAATGAAATGAAAACAGAAACGATTGAGAAAAATCAATAAAAATACTAAATATATATGTGAATATATATGAGTATATATATGAACTATGAATATATATGTCATATTCAGAGCAGATGTGCACATGGATAAAGGTCATACCGGCCTGGTAGCAAAGTCAACACATGGAAGAAAACAGAACTGAGTAGAGGAGATGGAAGGAAATAGGTCCTGGTGAAAGGTTTCAAGTCTCACCTTAGGTCATTCCTGAAGCATTTAAGCTTTGCCTTTGTAGTCATGCCAGCTGGTAAATTCCTTTTCAGCTTATAATCATTTGGTTGGTTTTCCTTTTCTGTGCAGCAGACAGTGCTTTAGTTGATAGTCAGATCAAGGACCCTCTTGCTAGACTCCATCTTTAGAGTAAAATACATTAATGCATATTAAAGTTACAGAATTTTAAGGCTTGAAAGGAGCCTATTTAGTTCTGAATCAGCGCACGTGCTTTATAATTGAGAAGAAAAGGTTCAGGACAGGTGAGAGAGTCAAGGCTGGCCAGTAGGAGCTGGATGCAGATCCTCGAGGGTAGAACCCAATACCTTTAGGAGACTCGCACTTTGCTGTGTGCAATAATCCCTCTATCTCCCTGACATTTGTCTTTTCCATTCATCGCTTGCACCTCTTAAATATTCTAATTCTGAAACTCTCATTATCATTCACTAAACTGTGCTCTAAAAATCACCAACAACCTGGCAGATGAATACACTACCAAAGGATTCTTTGATCAAGTAAATTTGAAAAGTGCTTTTTTAAATGATCTCCACCTCCTCTGGGAGCATCTCAATTCACCTGTTTCTGATAAATGCTTCTGTAAAGGAAAACTGCTTAAATCCTCCTTCTCCTAAAAACACCTATTAACAGCGTTCTGAATTGAAGTTTTGGAACATGGTGAAGAGTGAGATGGTTCTAGAAGAGACTGAGTTTATAAGAAGAGAAACGCCTAGATTCAGTTTCTCCTAAAGCAAACCCCGAGAAGAAGATTTGGATAAGATGATTTACATAGAAGGTGATCTCAGGGAGGCACCTGGGTGGCTCAGTCATTTAGGTGTCTGACTTTTGATTTTGTCTCAGGTCATGATCTCTAGATCGTGGGACTGAGCCTCCCAGCTGGACTCTGTGCACAGTGGGGAGCCTGTTCTAGATTCTCTCTCTCCCTCTCTCTCTCTCTGGCTCCCCCACCAGTCTCTCTCTCCTGTTTGCTCTCTCTCTAAAATAAATAAATAAAATGTTTTGTTTTTTTTTAAAGAGCATCAATGATCTCAGGGAACAGAGCAGAAGTAAAGGAATAGATGAAGGAGGGATGGGAGAAAAAATAAAATAAAAAGATTAGTCCCCATTTGATGGGACTCAGGCTTCTGATATGATAAGGTTTGTCCTCCCTCCTGGTTGTTTGCTGTAATCCTGGGACATACTTTTCAGGCCTCTGCCCTCCTGTCTCAGCAACAGTGAGGTCATTTCTGGACCTGAAAGTCTCCTGAGCTTCTTAATTAGAGAATTCCAAGACAGGAAAGAAGAAAAGGGTGCACCCCCACCCCGCGATATGGTCAGACTTCATTTGTATTGCTGGCTTGGACACCAGTATCCTGGATCTCAGCAGAAGATCGAAGACTGAAATTGGGACTCCGAAGTCACCCATGTTGATTTTAAATTCAAATAAGCTTCTTAGACAAAAATGGGACATGCTGGTACAACCATCAAGAGAAATGAAGACTGACAGTTTAATTTCTCTAAATACTATAAGCAAAAAGTATGTCAGCTCCATTGACTGGTGTGGGGCAGAGGGGGTGGTTGCCTGGGTTGAATGTAATAGCCTGTAGCAGAGAAAAATAATTTTGAAACGGGTCCTTGCAAGATTTTACATGGAGAAACTGAGAGGGACTCTTCTGCGTAAGCATTTCTGGATATATTTTCCCTCTTCCTCTGGTCCCAGTCTTTACAGCAGCCTGAAATGGGTTGATTTATTTACTACTGTCTAAAACCCTAAAATGACCTTTCTGTTTATCAAAATTCATCAAAGTGGCCCCTGTGTCTTCTGTACATCACCACTCACACCATCCTTAAGAATGATTACTTCAAGTGACAGGTACATATAAAGGGCTCATATCTCATATTAGAAGCAACTCAATTTATAATCTATCAAACACTTCAGGTGCAAGAGACATGATATTATTGAAATGGACAGAAGATACATGTCATGTCTAAGTTTTCATTTAGGCAAGGATTGCAATCTCAGAATTAATTTTATAGGTCAGTTCTGCAGACAGAGCACAGGAATCTACATGGTTGGGGCGGGGGTGGGGAATGTCAAGATGAAGAAAGTTGGGTATTTTAAGCTTGTGTTTAAAGAATATTGAGGATAATTAGAAGAAAACCATGTTGTGAGAGAAATAATTTGGGGGTGGGGGTGGAAGACAGAATCACCTATGAAATCACAAAAATATTTCTTTTTTTTAATTTTAGGATATTCTACTGAAAAGTATAGATAACTGCCCTTCCACCCAAATATACTGAACAATCTGATGATGATACTTACGGCTACAACTTAGAGAGTTTTTCTATCAGAGACCAAGCTATGGGATTTATCTCTGTTAACTCTAATATTTGCATGGCCGTTAAATCATCATAGTGTGTGAGTAATAATGGTGAGGAGAAATTGAATACTTTTTTATACAAGAGGAAACCTGTGTTTATACCACAATTATGATACTGGTATTATTGAAACGAATTTCCAGGCCCAGGATGGAGCTGCTCCTGTCCAGGTTGCCACGTCAACCACCTGAAACTCAGGTAACTTTTTGTCTGTAAAGGTTTTGCACCAAGCCTCCCACATAGAGGACAGCTAGTCAATGATACAAGAAGCTTTCTTTCAGTTTCTTACTCTTTCTCTCTCTTTCTCTTCCTCTATCCCTTCCTCTCCCCACATCTCTCTCTTCTTGTCTCTCCCTCTACCTCTTTTTGTCTCCCTCTCCCCCTCCCTCTCTCTCACCTCTCTCACTCCTTGTCTCCCTCTCTCTCTCCCTTTCTCTTTCTCTCTCCCTCCCTCTCTCTTTTTGTCTCTCTCCTTTTCCCTCTCTATATATCTCTATCTCCTCCCTCTCCCTCTCTCTCTCTCCTTTTCCTTCTCTTTCTATCTCCTCTCACTCTCTCTCTTCCTCTCTCCAGGACTCTCACATTGAATCATTAGTCTCTTCAGAGAAAGATAAGTTTTTCCCTAATAACTCCAAATAAAGAAGCTGAAAGAGGAAAAACAAAACAAAACAAAACAAAAACAAAAAACTTTGCAAAGGATGAATTGTATTTCTGGTTTTATCAGTTAAATGGATTTTAAACTTCTAGTATAAGGAAAGTGCTTGCAGTTTTGCCATCTGGAACCTCCGAGGTGTGAAAATATGGAAATAGATTGTGTGTGTGTGTGTGTGTGAGTTGGGGTAAAGATGGGAGGGGCTGTTTTCTGCCTGAGCTGCTGTGGGGGAAGTTACAGCCCCTTATTCTGGACTTGTTTGTCATTTACTCATTCTTCCCTAACCTTGGTGGAGATGAAACCAGGGCTCCACAGGTGATTTCTGCAGCCACAAATTGAAATCTGTGGCTAGTTGAATCTAAGACTTTTGGGAGGAGAAGGGATGCTTTTGCAAAAGTGGACATCTCAAAAAATTGGAACACTCTACCCAACAGATACCTTCATAACATGGAGCTCGTGTCTTTGTTTCTGGCTTGTACAGGAAAAGAGAGAACAAGGGAGTTGTAACACATGAAGAAACCATTTTTAATCCTGTGATAACCTTGCCTTCTCTGAAGTCTGAGTGTAAATTCTAGCTCTTCCCTTTTACAAACCAAATCTATCAATTTGCCCCTAATAAACAGATTATGCTGTTCTGAGAAGTTTGGGGACTTATTTCTTTTTTAATAGGAAAATTGGTCCCTAATTAGAATCTCTTCTTATTTGCATGGGGATGGTGGTGGTCGTGTTTGACTGACTCTCCCTTACCTACCATGATGCTTAGCATGCCATCTGAACATTCCCCATAAATATTTATTAAATCATTAAATGAATGTATTAACTATTTATTTAATGTTTTGTTAGTGCCCTATTGCTGTGTAGCAAATTACCACAAACAATGATTTAAATAACACCCATTTAGTATCTTATGATTTCTTTGGATTAGGAGTTCAGATACGGGTTAGCTGATTACTCCACTCAGGTATCACCAGGCTGAAATCAAGATGTTGGTGTGGGATTGAATTCTCATCTTAGACACAGAAGCCTTTTCCAAGCTCATGGGTTATTGCCAGAATTCATTGTGTTGTGGCTGTTTTCCCAAGATTCCATTATCTTGCTAGCTATCAGCCAGGGATAGTCCTCTGCTCTGAGAAGATGATCACAATCCCTTGCCTCATGGCTCCAAAGCGGTTCACAATCTGCTTTCTCCCAAGTGGCAACATTACATCTCTCTGACTTTTTAATTCCTCTTTAGTCTGCTGTGAATTAGACTTCTATAAAGTAACATAATAATGGGGTGACTATCATATCACCATTTGCCATGTATAACATAACCTCATCAAAGGAGTAACTATCCCATCTTACTTACAGGCTCTGCCTCAGAAGGGAAGAGGACTATATAAAAGGTTGGGAAATGTAGGGCCATATAAGACTTGTCTACCATAAGTGGGAGGTATCCATCCTCTTTCATGATAAGGAAATTCATACATGAATTTAGCCATCATTATTAGTCTATTTCCTATGTTTTAAATCTACCTTTGTCATTAATATGACAGGTAAAAATTATCACTTCACTTTAAGACATAGAAGATGCAGGCCAAACGTACCCAAATTTGCCCAGGTGGTTTGGTTTTTCAGATAGTGCCATTCTTGGTCAGAAAGAAGGTCCCTTTACTCAAAAGGTTCTTATCTTATTATCCACTGAATTTTGGTGTTCTCTTGATAGAGAAAGAAATTGTTCACATGATATATGTGTATACTCACAAAGACACACACACACACAATTGGCTTTTTCATCTATAGTTTTCCTGTGTGACCACAAACACTTGTCATTATTCACTAGAGAATGAATGGTCACTAGAACCAAGATGAGACAACAAGGCTCATTTGGAAATCAAATATAATTTGACCACCATATGCTCAGGCATGTACCAGCTACCATGAAAATCACATACTTAGATACAAATAGCCCTTTCTACAGAGACAGGTATAAAATACGTCACTTCCTAGGGAGAGATACACAGGCCTTCCTCAGTAGTAATATGAAATTGCCATTCTCAGATTTTTTCAGCATAGATTTTGATCATAACAATGAATTATTGTTCTCTTACGGAAAGTAAGGGCCACTGGACAAATAAAACATAAACTGGAAAGAACATCATCTGCCACAGCATCATATCACCAAGCCCAGACCTCCAAAGATGAGACTTCCTGGAGGTGCTGAGGCTAGACCAGGCTTTTCCTCCAGCCTCTTCACCCTGACCTAAGAATCATCTGGAAACCTTCAAGGTCATCCCTTTAAGTTTCTCCATAGTAGCAATATTGTCTAACATTCCCAGGGTTGCTTTGAATGACTGTTTCCTCTTTAGTGAGCAGATAACTCAGTTCCTTCCTCCCCATGTCCTACTTTGTTCTACTCAGACCTGGTTGTTTCAGGGCAATGATTTTGCTCCTAGGATGTAAGCTTGACAGAATCTTTGTTCTGGTCAAGTGTGGGGGTTCTATAACATCTACTTTCATACCCTCCAACTTACAAAGACTCAAGGAAGGATACCAGTGTCCTTCGGCTTCCCCTAATGAGTTAATAAACTAATCAACCATAAGATGCTGAGTACCTGCATTGTGAAGGGCACAAAATAAGTCAAGCTGTTGTTTTTTCCATTCAGAGTTTTACATTTTTGCAAAATCTATACTAATTATTCTATATGAAAAATTATAAAAGACAGTGTCTATCAAATGATAAAGTAGATTAAACCACTCACAACTCTACCACAACTGTGATTGGATCACAATCTGAAGAGACAAATAATGGACCCCTGTAAGTAAGAGTCTCTTTCCTGTAAAATTTGAATTATGTGAGTCTACATTGGACAGTTGAACTAGAAGGACATGTATGATTTAGGGAGTCCAGACCACATCATATTTATGATGTTGCACAGAAAAAACATATGTAAGGAAAGAATAATAAGGAACAAGGTAGAGAAGGAAGAGAGAGAAAGGAAGATATAGCTTTAAAGCTTTTGTTCTTAAAGGCTTTCTGTTCTTGATTGTAGTCCTTATAAGGTCTACATGTATGATATGTTCTTGGGTTATAGAAGAAACCCTTTTGTTGTTCCCTTTTCTCTTACTTGTTTAAGACTAGTATGACCAGCATCTGTTGCTTTTAACTAAAGGATATGTCACAAGAAGAAGCACTAATTTTTATGTTCCAAGCACACTTGCAATAGGAATTCAGACAAAAGACAGGTAGACTAGAAAGATCAAGGTAGGTCTTAAGTTGGTCCTGAAAGAATGAGGGATAATTAAAAAGCCAATAGAGATAAATGGCATTACAGGTAGTGTGAATAACATGACCAAAGGTAAAGAGACATCAATGGACATGTTGTGTATGGAGACCATGAACCAACCTGGTTTCCAGAGATGGCTCATATCATGTATTTGTGACACATTTAGGCAGGAATATCAGAAATGCTCATTTTGTGTTTTCTTCTTTATTTAGTAACTTCAAACTGTTAGATTTGCAACAATGAATCCTCAGTTGTAATCAGTGGTCAGCTATCTATGCATTTAATCTAACCCCTTTTGCAAATGTTGTGACAAAAATGAGGAAATCTTTGATGGTCAAAAATCATATGGACTTTGGCAGGCAGTTAGATTAGGACTCTACACCAAGATCCACCACAGCTGTATGATGCTTAGCAAGATACTTAATGTTTCTGAGTTTCAATTTTCTCATTTATATACTGGGATAATAATACCTAGTATACAGAATGAAATAAAACTGTGCATATGTAATGATATTAGGGTCACTAAAATATGAGATATGACTTCCTTCCTGACTCATTTGTTGTGTATCTGCACTATTGCCAACCCAGCACTAATCCAAGATGATGATGATAGTGATTGTCATGACTGACCAAGACAAAATATGACCCAAGAGATTTGTTAAATGCCTTATGTGCCTCATGCCATTTAATTCATACAACAGCCTTAAAAAAAAAAAAATCCGGTACGCTGTTATTGTTATAAAAATTTTCTGTTGTTCTTACCTTTAGAATTACTTCTAGTTTGCTATCAATTCTGGGTGAATATGTCTCTGCACTCTGACATGAAGTTTGTTCTATCATGAAGACAAATGTCTCTCAAATGTAGGCTGTTGGGGTGGGTTTAATGAAAGTCATTGCTATGAACCATGATCCAAGTCACAGTCAGGCCACTGCTTTTTGAGCAGGAACCCCACAAGTGACAGATCCAGGATGATGCCTCCTCCTTTGTCCTCCAGGAGGAGTGGCGTGGGAGTGCTTGGCAGGAATCTGCTGGGTTTGGAGACTCCAAACGGAACTGTGCACCAGAGATAGAAATGCTTGGTTATAGGATGGGTGAGCAGAGCGTGGCCGGAGACTAGGGAGATGGGAGGGATTAACATTTTTCTCTGAGGGCACACTGAGGAGTGGGGCCCTGAGCTCTCAGCAACTACAGGCCAGAGATTGGGAGGCTGCCATTTTCATTCTCTGCCTCCAAAGCTGTATGGAAAGCAATCAGGGAAAAAAAGCTCCTGAGAGTGAACCCGAGCAGATTACTTAGCCTGGCCCCTGCCAAAGGTGGTGCAATTCCACCTCAGGCAAAGACAGTTAAGAATCACTGCAATGAGCTCCTCCCCCAGAAAATCAGCAAGAACATCCAGCCAATACCAAGTTCTCTAATCAATGAGAACTGCAGAACTCCAGAGCTAGGGAAAAGCATCACATAGAATTCATGGCTATTTTCCCACAATTCTTTAAACTTTCAAAGTTAAATTTTGTATATATTTTTTCTTATTCTATTTTTTAATTTTTCCTCATTCCTATTTTAGCCTTTTTAAACTATTTTATCTTATCAACACCTTTTTAAAAATCTTTGTTAATTTCATTGTATTTAACCTTATTTTTTGTAGACATATAGTTTTTTTTTTCTTTAAAATTTTGGGATACAGTTTCATCTAACAGATCAAAATATACACTAAATCTAGCACATGGCTTTGGTTTAGTCTCCAGCCTGATCACATTTTTCCTCTTTTTTTTTTTTTGCAACCAACTTCTTATCAATTCCGTTTTTAGAATCATTTTAAATTTCTATCTTTACAGTCATATTCCATCCCTTTATCATGTTTACCCTTATTTTTGTATATATATAAGTTTTTCTTTCTTTAAAAATTTGGGAGGCAATTTCTTCTAACAGACCAAAATACACCCAAAATCAGGTGTGTAGCTCTGTTCTATTGACTAGTTATATATATATATTTTTTTTTTTTCTTTTCTTTTCTTTTTTCTCCTTTCTTCTTCCTCCCAGTTTCAGGTCTTTTCCAATTGGGTTAGTTTGTATTTTTCTGGGGTTGTTGCTACCCTTTTAGTATTTTGTTCTCTCATTCATCTATTCTTATCTGGACAAAGTGACAAAGCAGGAAAACTCACCTCAAAAAAACAAAACAAACAACAACAATGACAAAAAAACAAGATGCAGTACACTGGCTAGGGATCTAATCAATACAGACATTAGTAAGATGTCAGAACTAGAGTTCAGAATGACCATAATCAAGGTGCTAGCTGGGTTCAAAAAGATCATGGAAGATACTAGAGAATCCCTTTGTGGAGAAATAAAATCCCTTTCTGGAGAACTAAAAGAACTAAAATCTAACGCCCCAAAAAGCTATTAATGAGGTGCAATAAAAAATGGAGGCTCTTACTGCTAGGATAAATGAGGCAGAAGAGAGAATTAGTGATATAGAAGACCAAATGATGGAAAATAAAGAAGCTGAGAAAAAGAGAGATAATCAACTACTAGACCATGAGGGGAGAATTTGAGAGATAAGTGATACAATAAGATGAAACATTATTAGAATAATTGGGATCCCCAAAGAAGAAGAAAGAGAGAGAGGGGCAGAAGGTATACTGGAACAAATTATAACTGAGAATTTCACTAATTTGGCAAAGGGAAGAAGCATTAAAATCCAGGAGACACAAAGACACCCCCTCAAAATCAATAAAAATTGGTCAACACCACATCATCTAGTAGTAAAACTTATAAGTCTCAGTGACGAAGAAAAAATCCTGAAAGCACCTCAGGAGAAGAGGTCTGTAACATACAATGGTAGAAATATTAGATTGGCAGAAGACCTATCCACAAAGACCTAGCAGGCCAGAAAGGACTGGCATGATATATTCAGAGCACTAAACTAGAAAAATATGCAGCCAAGAATACTATATCCAGCTAGGCTGTCATTGAAAATAGAAGGAGAGTTAAAAATCTTCCAGGACAAACAAAAACGAAAAGAATTTGTAAACACCAAACCAGCCCTACAAAAAATATTGAAAGGGTTCCTCTAAGCAAAGAGAGACCCTAAAAATAACAGACCAGAAAGGAAAAGAGACAATATACAGTAACAGTCACCCTACAGGCAATACAATGGCACAACATTCATATCTTTCAATAGTTACCTTGAATGTAAATGGGCTAAATGTCCCAATCAAAAGACACATGGTATCAGAATGGATTAAAAAACAAACAAACAAACAAAAAAAAAAACCAACCAAGACCTATTGATATGCTGTCTGCAAGAAGCTCATTTTAGACCCAAAGACACACTAGATTTAAAGTGAGGAGGTGGAAAACAATTTACCATGCTAACAGACATCAGAAGAAAGCTGGGATAGCAATTCTTATGTAGATAAATTAGATTTTAAGCCAAAGACTATAAAAAGAGATGAAGAAGGACACTATGTCATACTTAAAGGGTCTGTCCAACAAGATGATCTAACAATTTTAAATATCTATGCCCCTAACATGGGAGCAGCCAATTATATAAACCAATTAATAACAAAATCAAAGAAACACATCGACAATAATACAATAATAGTAGGGGATTTTTAACACCCCCTTCATTGAAAAAGACAGATCATCTAAGCAAAAGATCAACAAGGATATAAAGACTTTAAATGACAAACTGGACCACATGGACATCACAGATATATTCATAACACTCCAGCCTAAAGAAACAGAATACACGTTCTTCTCTAGTGCACATGGAACATTCTCCTGAATAGATCACATCTTGGGTCACAAATCAGGTCTCAACTGGTACCAAAAGACTGGGATCATTCCCTGCATATTTTCAGACCATAATGCTTTGAAACTAGAACTCAACCACAAGAGGAAAGCTGGAAAGAACTCAAATAGAAAAATATGAGGGGTGCCTGGGTAGCTCAGTGGGTTAAATCCTCTGCCTTTGGCTCAGGTCATGATACCGGGGTCCTGGAATCGAGCCCCGCATAACCTGCTTCCTTTCCTCTCTCTGTGCCTGCCTCTGCCTACTTGTGATCTCTGTCTGTCAAATAAAATAAATAAAATCTTTTTAAAAAGAAAAATAAGAAAAACCCATAGCAAATATCATTCTCAATGGGGAAAAACTGAGAGATTTTCCCTTAAGGTCAGGAACATGGCAGGGATGTCCACTATCACCACTGCTATTCAACATAGTACTAGAAGTATTAGCTGCAGCAATCAGACAACAGAAAGAAATAAACTGCACCCAAACCAGCAAAGAAGAAGTCAAACTCTCATTCTTTGTGGATGATAATGATACTTTATGTGGAAAACCCCAAAGACTCCACTCCAAAACTGCTAGAACTCATACAGGAATTCAGTAAAGTGTCAGGATATAAAATCAATGCACAGAAATCAGTTGCATTTCTATAAACCAACAGCAAGATAGAAGAAAGAGAAATTAAAGAGTCAATCCCATTAATAATTGTACCCAAAACCACAAGATACCTAGGAGTAAACCTAACCAAAGAGAAAAAGAATCGGTACTCAGAAAACTTTAAAGTACCCTCATGAAAGAAATTGAGGAAGACACAAAGAAATGGAAAATTGTTCCATGCTCATGGATTGAAAGAATAAGTATTGTGAAAATGTCTATGCTACCAAAAGTAATCTACACATTTAATGTAATCCCCATCAAAATATCATCATTTTTTTTTCAAAGACATGGGACAAATAATCCTAAAATTTATATGGAACCAGAAAAGACCCCAAATAGCCAGAGGAATGTTGAAAAAGAAAACCAAAGTTGGCAGCATCACATTTCCAGACTTCAAGCTCTATTACAAAGCTTTAATCATCAAGATAGTATGGTACTGGCACAGAAACAGATACATAGATCAATGGAACAGAATAGAGAGCCAAGAAATGTACCCTCAACTCTATGGTCAACTAATCTTCAACAAAGCAGGAAAGAATTTCCAATGGAAAAAAGACAGTCTCTTCAACAAATGGTGTTGGGAAAATTGGACAGCCACATGCAGAAGAATGAAATAGGACTATTTCCTCACACCACACACAAAAATAGTCTCAAAATGGATGAAAGACCTCAATGTGAGATAGGAATTTGCCAAAATCCTTCAGAAGAACACAGGCAGCAACCCCTTTGACTTCAGTCACAGCAACTTCTGCCTAGAAACATCACCAAAGGCAAGGGCAGCAAGGGAAAAAATGAACTATTAGAACTTCATCAAGATCAAAAGCTTTTGCACAGCAAAGGAAACAGTCAACAAAACCAAAAGAGAGCCAACAGAATGGGAAAAGATATTTGCAAATGACATATCAGATAAAGGGCTAGTATCCAAAATCTACGAAGTACTTATCAAACTCAATACCCAAAGAACAAATAATCCAATTAAGAAATGGGCAGAAGACATGAGCAGACATGCCTGCAAAGAAGACATCCATATGGCCAACAGATCCATGAAAAAGTGTTCAACATCACTCAGCATCAGGGAGATACAGATCAAAAAACCACAGTTAGGTATTGCCTCACACCAGTCAGAATGGCTAAAATTAATCAGTCAGGAAATGACAAGTGTTGGCAAGAATGCAGGGAAAGGGGAACCTTCCTACACTGTTGGTGGGAATGTAAGCTGGTGCAGCCACTCTGAAAAACAGAATGGAGATTCCTCAAAAGGTTGAAAATAGAGCTACCCTATGAGCCAGCAATTGTACTACTGGGTATTTACCTTAAAGTTTAAAATGTCGTGATCTGAAGGGTCATGTGCACCCCAATGTGCAGCAATATCCACAATATCCAAACTATGGAAAAAGCCTAGATGTCCATCAACAGATGAATGGATAAAGAAGATGTGAGATATATATACATATATATACACATATACATACATACAATGGGATATGATGCAGCCATCAAAACCCCTGTAATCTTGCCATTTGCCATGATGTGGATGGAACTAGAGGATATTATGCTAAGCAAAATAAGTCAATCAGAGAAACAGTCATAAATCTCTCTGATATGAGGAATTTGAGCATCAGGGTGGGGGCCATGGTGGGGAGGGGAAAAATGAAACAAGATGGGACCAAGGAGGGAGAAAAACCATAAGAGACTCAATCTCAGGAAACAAACTGAGAGTTGCTGGGGTAGGAAGGACTAGGGTATTGGATTATGGACATTGAGGAGGGCATGTGCTATGGTGAGTGCTGTGAATTGTGTAAGATTGATGATTCACAGACTTGTACTCCAGAAGCAAATAACAAATTATATGTTAATAAAATAAATAAATAACAAATAAAGGGGTTAATGAAAATGGTATCTTCTGAATAGAAGTTATAAGAGTCTATTAAGTTTGAGGAACACTTTGTAAGACTGAGTCAAACCTAGTGAAAATAACTTTGAGATACAAGTTGGTATTGATAATCAACTTGGAGATGATTATGTAGACAGATTAGTTTAGTTCACTTATTCAATAAATGTTTTTGACCATCTACTGTGGGCAAACCCCTACTGGGCATCATAGTTGGAATAGAAATAAATCAGCCATGAATCCTACCTACAAAGAATTTAACATTTGGTGGAAAATGTTTATGAGATCACGACATGCTAACATTTCTTTCTGTGGACATTTGAAAATACCTCGAGGAGGGATGGGGCGATATTTAAATTGAGCCTCAAACAGTAAGAACAGGTAGAAGCACATGCATATGTGGAACTCCGGGTTTGGGAGATGGGTGGAAGGTCAATTAAAACAGAAGTGAATAATTAATGCTTTCACCTTTTTCCCAGCAGTACTGAAGTTTGCATGTTGCCTCATGCTGTTTTATAATTCCATATCCTTAATCAAGCATTTCACATGACCTGCAATGCCCTTTGCTTCTTTTTAATCTTCAAGAGTCAGCTAAGGCTACCTCCTCCAGGAAACTTTCCTTGTCATGCTTGATTTGGTCTGTCTACCATACATCCCTGTGCTTGCCTCCATCATGATGCTTATGATGTAATATCCCAACTAGGTTGAATTCTTCAAGGCAGGAACTTTGTTCCAAACTGTCACTTGTAGGTTTGTGCCTATTACATGACCTAGTCCAAAACACACCACAAATAACTATTAGATTGAACTGTAAAAAGTAAATAATTTTTAATATAATAAATTATCATGATTAAATCCCTAGCTGGTTTCTCGAATGTGAATTTTTTTCAGGGTGGAGGAGTGCTATATTTAATACACCACCAAATTTTAAGTTCTTTACAGGTATGATTCTTGTCCTTACCTAGCCTACAAATATCTGTATGATTTGTTTCTTGAATATTGCCCTACTATTGTTTAATACCCTTCTCCTCATTTTCCACTCTGTTCTCTGTACACTGTTTTCCTCTCTCCTTCTGTAGGATATGAAGGTTGGTCCCTTCCTAGGTCTTTGCAGTTCTATTTGCTAAAACACTCTTCGTTGTCAATGGCTTACTCTTACCCATTACTTTCTTTTTAAAAAATGCTATTTTGCATGTTTTCTAGTTTTATTGAGGTATGATTGACAAATAAAAATTTTATATATTTGGGTCATACAATGTGATTTTTTTTTGAAATGAACAATATGATGATATAATGTACAAATACATTCTGGAATTTGTAGTACAATCAAGCTAGTTAACACATCCACTATTTCTTTTGTGTGTGGTGAGAACACTTGAGATCTATTCACTTAGCAATTTTCAAGTATGCAATACCATATTATTAACTATAATACCATGAAGAACATTAGATCCCTGGAATTTATTCATCTGATACCTGGAAGTTTGTATCCTTTAACCAAAATCTCCCCAGTGTTCCCACTCTCCTGTCATTTTCATAAATAACTTATAATATATAATAAATAAGTTGAATAAATGAGTAACACATACAATAATAAGTAATGTAAATAAAATATTTTTGTTTACTTTTTGAACCCCTCTTTTTAAAAATAAAATAGGGATGCCTGGGTGGCTCAGTCATTAAGCATCTGCCTTCAGCTCAGGTCATGATCTCAGGGTCCTAGGATCAACCCCTATTTTGGGCTCCCAGCTCATTAGGGAGTCTGCTTGGCCCTCTCCCTCTGCCCTTCCTCTGTTCATGCTCTTTCTCTCAAATAAATAACTAAAATCTTTTTTAAAAAATGAAATAGATTTTTGAGAATCTGGATTTGGCATCTCTGATTTTTTAATGAATATCTGTGCCTGTGATAATTAGGGAATGAATAGCATCTGGTTAGGAATAAAAATGGGGTGAGGAGGAGGGAGAGATATGGCTGATAACTTCTAGAATTCTCTCCTATCACTGACAGCACCATGGAATGTTTTCAGTCAGGGTTTGTACTACATTGTTGTAGAATATCGTTTAAAATTACCATTGTCAGGTGTATACGTGGCTCAGTAGGTTAAGCATCTGACTCTTGGTTTCAGCTCTGTTCATGATCTCAAGGTCCTGATATCCAGCCCTGTGTCAGACTCCACGTTCAATGGGGGGTTTTCTTGAGGATTCTCTCCCTTTCCCTCTGTCCCTCACCCTCCACATGCTTTCTCTCTCTCTCTCTCATTTTCTGTCATATAAATAAATAAATCTTTTAAAATAAATAAATAAATAAATAAGATTACCATTGTATACTGCATTTCAGAGTATCTAAAACTCTTCAATGATATTCAAATATTTATATTTTTGAGTCTACACACGTTCTGTAGGATTGTAAGGCAGTCACTTTAAGCACAAGATAATGAGGTTCAGAGAAAGTAACAACTTGCCAAAGGTCACCTTATAATAAATTGATAGAAACAGGAATTCATATTTCATTCAGACAGTAATACCTTTACATAATTCTGTAGAACTGCATCCTATCAATATTAACAATTGCCCATACCAGCCATTCATTACACGGTCCTATGAAATGTGTTATACATTCCATATAACACAACTAATGTATGGTAGACTTTGGACTTTGAAGAAGGACTAGATAGAGAGGCAGAAAATCTTCATTCATTATGCTGAATTGCCATTGCAAAATTACTCCGTATCATTACAAAAGGTTTTAAAAATTAAACTCACAGTTGATGCCACCTTGAAAATCTGGCATTTGTCCATGAACAGACTTGCTTTTAGCTCAGCTCTGGTTCATTAAACATCTTGAATTTGAAGCAAATTATTTAAGATGCAACATGTGTGAAACCAGTATATTGATATGAGCATGACTGATGACTTAATCAAAATGCAACTTTATTTTATCTCTCACTGTTCCTTTATAATATTTAGGAGGAGATCTTTTTCTGGTCTTGAGTAAGAGTCCTCCAGGTTCATGACTTTTATGTTTCCTTTTTGGTAAAAGAAAAATCTTACCTTAAGTCACAAAGCAATCTCCAATCAGAAATTAGAATACCTACTACAACTCTAATAAGAAATTTGAACTTAATTTAGCATTGAAGTCTCTCCTGTCCCGCACTTGTTGACTATATCAACTCTAAACCTATGGTGAAAAAGGGACTTCTCTATTTCTCTGCCATTGCAATGGCTACTATTCAATTTATGCAAATATTTTCTGTTGGAATAGTAGACCCCCAAATTTATTGAATTGGCTTCAATGAACCTCATTCATCTTGGGATAAGCTCTTTGAAATTTCTCCTGACATGGCCTGCCACTATTACTTAAGGAAAGATTTGGAAAGATGTTCACTTCTCTTGCTGTCCTTCTTCTAGCTGATGATCCCAAAGAAGTTATAAGAATTAGTTATAATAATAATTAGTTCTTCAGTTAGTTCTTTTCATTTATGTCTTACAGAGTTGGCTTTGTGAATTTGAAGCATCACGTTCTTTTTAATTTGGATTAGTACATCAGAGAACTGCAAGGGTTGGCTGAGGATGGTTCCTTTCAAGACTAATGTACACAAAGGTTATAAAAATACAGATTTAAAGGGGCACATGCAACCCAATGTTTATAGCAGAATTATCAACAACCACAAAACTGTGGAAAGAGCCCAAATTTCCATCAACTGATGAATGGATAACGAAGATGTGGTGTATATATTTAATGGAATACTACTTTGTCATCAAAAAGAATGGAGCCTTAAAAAAAGGGAATCTTGCCATTTTCAGTAACATGGATGGAGCTAGAGTGTATTACACTAAGCAAAATAAGTCAGTCAGAGAAAGAGGAATACCATATGATTTCATTCATATGTGGAACTTAAGAAACAAAACAGAATAACATATGGAGGGGGAAAAAAGATATAGAGAGGGAAGCAAACCATAAGAGGTCCTTAACTACAGAAAACAACTGAGGGTTGATGGAAGGAGGAGGGTAGGGAGGGGGCAAAATGAGTGATAGGTTTTTAAGGATTACACTTGTTATGATGAACACTGGGTGTTATACGTTAGTGTTATGATGAGCACTATTCCTGAAACCAAGTATATACTATACGTTAATTAACTACAATTTAAATAAAAATTTGAAACAAACAAAAAGATTAATGTATGAAATGGCAAGACTAAAATAAAATGTGATAGGTGATTTCAAGACTAATTTTTATCTAATAATGTATTTTAAGATTTTCTATAAAATAAATATTTTGGAAAGTCTAATAAGGTTGAGCTCCTTGCAGATCAAAGTTTTCCAATACATTTGGAAAATTTTCTGTCATTATTTCTTTGAATATTTTATCTGCTCCTTTCTCTGACTCCACTCCTTCTGGTACTGTCATTACTATATGCTGGAGTGCTTTAGAGTGTCCCACATGTTTCTGAGGCTTTGTTCATTTTTCTTCATTCTTCTTTTTCTCTGTGTTTTTTTTTGGATTGCATAATCTCTATAGATCTATCTAAAGTCTTAGACTGCTGTCTTCTTCTGGATCAAATCGACCATTGAGATCTCCAGTGAATTTCTATTTTGATTGTATGTGTTTTTTAACTCAGAGTTTACATCTTTTTTTCTATAATTTCTATCTCTTTTTTGATATTAGTTGTTTGATATTATATTGTCATCATACTTTCTTCTACTTTAATCATTGTTTCTTTTAATTTTTTGAGCATATTTAAGTTTGTTCAATTTGACATTTAATAAATCAGACACAGTAAGACAAATGATTTCATTTATATGTGGACTATAAAAAAAATAAACAAACAAACAGAAACAGACTCAAATACAGAGAACAAATTGATGGTTGCAGAGGGAGGAAAGGTGGGGAGATAGGTGATATATATAGGTGGGATTAAGAGGTACAACTTACAGTTATAAAATAAATAAGTCACAGAGATGAAAAGTACAGCATAGGGAATATAGTCAATAATAATGTGATAGCATTGTTTGGTGACGGATGGTGACTACATTTATTGTGGTGAGCACTGAGTTATATATAGAAATTTTTTTCTAATTTTATTTTTTATAAATATATATTTTTATCCCCAGGGGTACAGGTCTGTGAATCGCCAAGTTTACACACTTCACAGCACTCACCATAGCACATACCCTCCCCAATGTCCATAATCCCACCCCCCCAACCCCCCTCCCCCATCAACCCTCAGTTTGTTTTGTGAGATTAAGAGTCACTTATGGTTTGTCTCCCTCCCAATCCCATCTTGTTTCATTTACTCTTCTCCTACCCCCTTAACCCCCCATGTTACATCTCCTTTCCCTCATATCAGGGAGATCATATGATAGTTGTCTTTCTCCCACTGACTTATTTCGCTAAGAATGATACCCTCTAGTTCCATCCACGTCGTCGCAAATGGCAAGATTTCATTTCTTTTGAAGGCTGCATAGTATTCCATTGTGTATATATACCACATCTTCTTTATCCATTCCTCTGTTGATGGACATCTAGGTTCTTTCCATAGTTTGGCTATTGTAGACATTGCTGCTATAAACATTCGGGTGCATGTGCCCCTTCGGATCACTACGTTTGTATCTTTAGGGTAAATCCCCAGCAGTGCAATTGCAGGGTCATAGGGTAGTTCTATTTTCAACATTTTGAGGAACCTCCATGCTGTTTTCCAGAGTGGTTGCACCAGCTTGCATTCCCACCAACAGTGTAGGAGGGTTCCCCTTTCTCCGCATCCTCGCCAGCATCTGTCATTTCCTGACTTGTTCATTTTAGCCATTCTGACTGGTGTGAGGTGATATCTCATGGTGGTTTTGATTTGTATTTCCCTGATGCCGAGTGATATGGAACACTTTTTCATGTGTCTGTTGGCCATCTGGATGTCTTCTTTGCAGAAATGTCTGTTCATGTCCTCTGCCCATTTCTTGATTGGATTATTTGTTCTTTGGGTGTTGAGTTTGCTAAGTTCTTTATAGATTTTGGACACTAGCCCTTTATCTGATATGTCATTTGTAAATCTCTTCTCCCATTCTGTCAGTATTCTTTTGGTTTTGTTAACTGTTTCCTTTGCTGTGCAAAAGCTTTTGATCTTGATAAAATCCCAATAGTTCATTTTTGCCCTTGCTTCCCTTGCCTTTGGTGATGTTCCTAGGAAGATGTTGCTGCGGCTGAGGTCGAAGAGGTTGCTGCCTGTGTTCTCCTCAAGGATTTTGATGGATTCCTTTCTCACATTGAGGTCCTTCATCCCTTTTGAGTCTATTTTCGTGTGTGGTGTAAGGAAATGATCCAATTTCATTTTTCTGCATGCGGCTGTCCAATTTTCCCAACACCATTTATTGAAGAGGCTGTCTTTTTTCCATTGGGCATACTTTCCTGCTTTGTCTAAGATTAGTTGACCATAGAGTTGAGGGTCTATTTCTGGGCTCTCTATTCTGTTCCATTGATCTATGTGTCTGTTTTTGTGCCAATACCATGCTGTCTTGATGATGACAGCTTTGTAATAGAGCTTGAAGTCCGGAATTGTGAAGCCACCAACTTTGGCTTTCTTTTTCAATATTCCTTTGGCTATTCGAGGTCTTTTCTGGTTCCATATAAATTTTAGGATTATTTGTTCCATTTCTTTGAAAAAAAATGGATGGTACTTTGATAGGAATTGCATTAAATGTGTAGATTGCTTTAGGTAGCATAGACATTTTCACAATATTTATTCTTCCAATCCAGGAGCATGGAACATTTTTCCATTTCTTTGTGTCTTCCTCAATTTCTCTCATGAGTACTTTATAGTTTTCTGTGTATAGATTCTTCGTCTCTTTGGTTAGGTTTATTCCTAGGTATCTTATAGTTTTGGGTGCAATTGTAAATGGGATGGACTCCTTAATTTCTCTTTCTTCTGTCTTGTTGTTGGTGTAGAGAAATGCAACTGATTTCTGTGCATGGACTGCACAAATTCCTGACACTATACTGAATTCCTGTACAAGTTCCAGCAGTTTTGGAGTGGAGTCTTTTGGGTTTTCCACATATAGTATCATATCATCTGCGAAGAGTGATAGTTTGACTTCTTCTTTGCCGATTTGGATGCCTTTAATTTCCTTTTGTTGTCTGATTGCTGAGGCTAGGACTTCTAGTACTATGTTGAATAGCAGTGGTGATAACAGACATCCCTGCCGTGTTCCTGACCTTAGCGGAAAGGCTTTCAGTTTTTCTCCATTGAGAATGATATTTGTGGTGGGTTTTTCATAGATGGCTTTGATAATATTGAGGTATGTGCCCTCTATCCCTACACTTTGAAGAGTTTTGATCAGGAAGGGATGCTGTACTTTGTCAAATGCTTTTTCAGCATCTATGGAGAATATCATATGATTCTTGTTCTTTCTCTTTTTTTTTTTTAAGATTTTATTTATTTATTTGACAGAGTGAAATCACAAGTAAGCAGAGAGGCAGGCAGAGAGAGAGGAGGAAGCAGGCTCCCCGCTGAGCAGAAAGCCCGATGTGGGGCTCGAACCCAGGACCTGGGATCATGACCTGAGCCGAAGGCAGCAGCCCAACCCACTGAGCCACCCAGGAGCCCCGTGTTCTTTCTCTTATTAATGTGTTGTATCACATTGATTGATTTGCCGATGTTGAACCCACCTTGCAGCCCTGGAATAAATCCCACTTGGTCGTGATGAATAATCCTTTTATTGTACTGCTGAATCCTATTGGCTGGTATTTTGGCGAGAATTTTTGCATCTGTGTTCATCAAGGATATTGGTCTGTAGTTCTCTTTTTTGATGGGATCCTTGTCTGGTTTGGGGATCAAGGTGATGCTGGCCTCATAAAATGAGTTTGGAAGTTTTCCTTCCATTTCTATTTTTTGGAACAGTTTCAGGAGAATAGGAATTAGTTCTTCTTTAAATGTTTGGTAGAATTCCCCCGGGAAGCCATCTGGCCCTGGGCTTTTGTTTGTTTGGAGATTTTTGATGACTGTTTCAATCTCCTTACTGGTTATGGGTCTGTTCAGGCTTTCTATTTCTTCTTGGTTCAGTTGTGGTAGTTTATATGTCTCTAGGAATGCATCCATTTCTTCCAGATCGTGAAATTTGTTGGCGTAGAGTTGCTCATAGTATGTTCTTATAATTGTCTGTATTTCTTTGGTGTTCGTTGTGATCTCTCCTCTTTCATTCATGATTTTATTTATTTGGGTCCTTTCTCTTTTCTTTTTGATAAGTCTGGCCAGGGGTTTATCAATCTTATTAATTCTTTCAAAGAACCAGCTCCTAGTTTCATTGATTTGTTCTATTGTTTTTTTGGTTTCTATTTCATTGATTTCTGCTCTGATCTTTATGATTTCTCTTCTCCTGCTGGGTTTAGGGTTTCTTTCTTGTTCTTTCTCCAGCTCCTTTAGGTGTAGGGGTAGGTTGTGTACCTGAGACCTTTCTTGTTTCTTGAGAAAGGCTTGTACCGCTATATATTTTCCTCTCAGGACTGCCTTTGTTGTGTCCCACAGATTCTGAACCGTTGTGTTTTCATTATCATTTGTTTCCATAAATTTTTTCAATTCTTCTTTGATTTCCTGGTTGACCCATTCATTCTTTAGAATGAATGTTTAGTCTCCATGTATTTGGGTTCTTTCCAAATTTCCTCTTGTGATTGAGTTCTAGCTTCAGAGCATTGTGGTCTGAAAATATGCAGGGAATGATTCCAATCTTTTGATAATGTTTGAGACCTTATTTAGGACCAAGAATGTGATCTATTCTGGAGAATGTTCCATGTGCACTAGAGAAGAATGTGTATTCTGTTGCTTTGGGATGAAATGTTCTGAATATATCTGTGATGTCCATCTGGTCCAGTGTGTCATTTAAGGCCTTGATTTCCTTGTTGATCTTTGCTTGGATGATCTGTCCATTTCAGTGAGGGGAGTGTTAAAGTCCCCTACTATTATTGTATTATTGTTGATGTGTTTCTTTGATTTTGTTATTAATTGATTTATATAGTTGGCTGCTCCCACGTTATGGGCATAGATATTTAAAATTGTTAGATCTTCTTGTTGGACAGTTCCTTTGAGTATGATATAGTGTCCTTCCTCATCTCTTATTATACTCTTTGGCTTAAAATCTAATTGATCTGATATGAGGATTGCCACTCCTGCTTTCTTCTGATGTCCATTAGCATGGTAAATTCTTTTCCACCCCCTCACTTTAAATCTGGAGGTGTCTTCGGGTTTAAGATGAGTTTCTTGTAGGCAACATATAGATGGGTTTTGTTTTTTTATCCATTCTGATACCCTGTGTCTTTTGATTGGGGCATTTAGCCCATTCACATTCAGGGTAACTATTGAGAGATATGAATTTAGTGCCATTGTATTGCCTGTAAGGTGACTGTTATTGTATATTGTCTCTGTTCCTTTCTGATCTACTACTTTTAGGGTCTTTCTTTGCTTAGAGGACCCCTTTCAATATTTTCTGTAGAGCTGGTTTGGTATTTGCAAATTCTTTCAGTTTGTGTTTGTCCTGGAAGCTTTTAATCTCTCCTTCTATTTTCAATGATAGCCTAGCTGGATATAGTATTCTTGGCTGCATGTTTTTCTCGTTTAGTACTCTTTATATATCATGCCAGCTCTTCCTGGCCTGCCAGGTCTCTGTGGATAAGTCTTCTGCCAATCTAATATTTTTACCATTGTACGTTACAGACTTCTTTTCCTGCGCTGCTTTCAGGATCTTCTCTATGTCAATAAGCCTTGTCAATTTTACTATTATTTGACGGGGTATGGACCTATTCTTGTTGATTTTGAAGTGGGTTCTCTGCACCTCCTGGATTTTGATATTTGTTCCCTTTGCCATATTGGGGAAATTCTCTCCAATAATTCTCTCCAATATACCTTCTGCTCCCCTGTCTGTTTCCTCTTCTTCTGGAATCCCAATTATTCTAATGTTGTTTCGTCTTATGGTGTCACTTATCTCTCGAATTCTCCCCTCATGGTCCAGTAGCTGTTTGTCCCTCTTTTGCGCAGCTTCTTTATTCTCTCATTTGGTCTTCTATATCGCTAATTCTTTCTTCTGCCTCATTTATCCTAGCAGTGAGAGCCTCCATTTTTTATTGCACCTCATTAATAGCTTTTTTTTATTTCAACTTGGTTAGATTTTAGTTCTTTTATTTCTCCAGGAAGGGCTTTTATATCTCCCGAGAGGGTTTCTCTAATATCTTCCATGCCTTTTTTGAGCCTGGCTAGAACCTTGAGAATCGTCATTCTGAACTCTAGATTTGACATAATCAATGTCTGTATTGATTAGGTCCCTAGCCTTTTTTACTGCCTCTTGTTCTTTTTTTTGTTGTTGTTGTGAATTTTTCTGCCTTGTCATTTTTTCCAGATAAGAGTATATGAAGGAGCAGGTAAAATACTAAAAGGGTGGCAACAACCCCAAGAAAATATGCTTTAGTCAAATCAGAAGAGATCCCAAATTGTGAGGGGGGAGAAAGGGGATAAAAAGAGGTTCAGAAAGAAGAAAAAGAAAAGAAAGAAAGAAAGAAAGAAAGAAACAATTAAAAAAAGAAAACCAATAAAGAAAAAGTATAAAAAGGAAAAAAAAAATATATATATATATTAGATAAACTAGTTAAAAAACATTAAAAAAGAAAAGGGTAAAAGTTAAAAAATGTAGCAAAAGAAGAAAAATAAATTGAAAAAGAAAAAAAAATATAAATTAACTGCAAGGCTAAAGAATCATGGGGAGAAAGCCATGAGTTCCGTGCTTTGCTTTCTCCTCCTCTGGAATTCCGCCGCTCTCCTTGGTATTGAAATTACACTCCTTGGTAGGTGAACTTGGTCCTGGCTGGGTTTCTTGTTGATCTTCTGGGGGAGGGGCCTGTTGTAGTGATTCTCAAGTGTCTTTGCCCCAGGCGGAGTTGTACCGTCCTTGCCTGGGGCCGGGCTGAGTAATCCGCTCGGATTTGCTTTCGGGAGCTTTTGTTCCCTGAGCGCTTTCTGTAGAGTTCCGGAGGGCGGGAATGAAGATGGCGGCCTCCCGGTCTCCGGCCCGGAGGAGCCAAGAGCCCGGGGCCCCACTCCTCAGTGCGCCCTCAGAGAACAGCGCCCAATGACTCCCGTCACCCTGGCCTCTGGCCGCGCTCCGAGCTGACCGAGCCTGCGACCGGTTCAAGGTAACCCCGAGCTGAGAGCTTACTCCGTGGCTCTGTCTCTGTAGCCGGCTTCCCCGTTCTAATACCTGTAAGCTCTGCGACACTCAGACACCCCCGATCCTTTTGTGACCCTGCGGGACCTGAGGCCACGCTGACCCCGCGTGGGCTTCACCCCGGTTAAGCCTCTGGAGCGATGTCCCTCAGCGGAACAGACTTTTAAAAGTCCCGATTTTGTGCTCTGTTTCTCCGCATCTCGCCGGGAGCCAGCCCCTCCCCCACGGTCTATCTTCCTGTCGCTTTGGATTCACTTCCCTGCCAGTCCTACCTTTCAGAAAGTGGTTGATTTTCTGTTTCTAGAGTTGCTGTTCTTCTTCTCTTCGATCTCCCGTTGTATTTGTAGGTGTTTGCAATCTTTAGATAAGCTATCTAGCTGATCTCCTGCTACCTGAAGTAGTCTCAGCCTGCTACTTCTCCGCCATCTTGACTCCTCCCCCAATATATAGAAATTTTGAATCAATATGTTATATACCTGAAACTAATACCACAGTGTATGTTAATTATACTTCAATTTAAAAAATAAAAAAGTGGACATTTGAACGTTCTCACAGGATTTGTGTGTGTGTGAGTGTGTGATATTTTGAATTATATACTGTAGCAATTCTAGGCACTTTCTTTGTCTTTCCAGAGCTTATGGTTACTCTCTTGCTTGTTTGTTTACTGATTTAGTCTGGATTATTTTAGTGATGTCTATCCTCATCCAATGTCAGCCCCCCATCACACCCCAGTGTGAAGCCTCTGAGTTTTCTCTTCAGGGGACGTAGACTTGAGTCTGCCCAAGGTTACCGTAGGATGACAGTGCTTATTGTCGAGCTCTCTCTTTTCCTGATCAAACACAGCTGCTAGCTCCATTAACTGCTTACTAATTGCTCTCTTATTTCCAACAATGCCTTGAGACATAAATCCTTTTACATAGAACTCCAATCAAATTTAGCCTCTTTTCAGGGGATATTTCCTGAAGTCCTCGACTGATATTTGTCTGACTTAAGAGGGTTCTTCCCAGCTGTCACTGTCCTCATTTTTCTCCACTGAAATGAGAACAACCTCCCAGGTAGGCTTTATCACCAACATATTTATAGATCTCCTCGCAGTTGCCTTTCACCATAATCTTTACTTCTGTTCAGAGTGACTTTAAGCTTGAACTTATTGCCATTGAAATCAATTCCTTGGAGGTTGGAGATGAGATCAGAGCTCTGTTCTCTGGCCTGCCTCTCCCCACGGGCAAAATATCTGACCCATGGGTCTGAGCTTGGAGGTAGGGACAATGGCCCGCTTCTTTGTGAGTGAAACTGTGAGTTGAGTTGCTGAATGTTCTGTTGATGCAAGGTGGCAAGTGTCCCAGATCTCCCTAGTTTGCCACTCCCACTGAAGAATGCCCACCTTCAAATCCCAGTCTTTGAGGATGCTCACAATCTTTCTGTAACTCTACAACTGTTCTGCAAAATATAGTTTCATTTTTAAATACACTTTTTAAAATGCCCATCCTCCATAAATTCCCATAAATGAATCTTTTGGACCACCTCTTTAAGTGAATGGTGTAGGAACATGTACTTGGGAGTTTGGGGAAAGTAACATTTATATGGAGGAAAACAAAACCAAAAACAAACGAAAGCATTTGTATCTTTACCAACTTTCTCTGGGAGCTATTTCAGTGTGGCTATCCATTCTTGTTTTTACACTAGGCAGATAATCAATAATCTAGGACAAGAATATTAAAAACATTATTTCAAAATCAACATTAATCCTTACTCTTCCAATTTATTTCTTTTTCTTTTTCTTTTTTTTTTTCTTTGCTTCACCTATTTCCTTATCTGAATAGAGACCCACTTTACTTTGACTTCTTAGTCCTATCTCCCAGCTGTGGAATTATTTTCAACATTTATCAGAGCTAGAAAGGAAGTTGGAAGGCTTTTAGAAAAGACTCTAAGCAAATGCATCTGCAAATTTCTGAAACCATTGCGAGAGAAGAGAGAAACAGGTTTTCTGGGTTTTAACAAATAGCAATTGTGGGTTGGCGAAGGAAAGAGAAACACAGGTTCTTTTTTCCTGTGTATAAACCACAACTGGCAGGTACTTTGTTTCACTCACAGGGTACAGGTCTGTTTTCCAAGGATAAGCCCTTATTCATGAAGAGTAAAGGTATTTTGGGGGAGAATATTCCAGGCTCTTTAATGACTGAACTAATCTTCCATTTAGGATACTCTCTTACTCATGAAAACACTGAAATTTGATGGCAGTGCTGACTGCTTTGCTTGCTTTTGCTCATCTTAGATTGGTCTAAAGAATAACTCAGAAGAGTCTTCCAAAAGCACATCTTACAAAAGTCAAGTCAAAAAAGGTTTAATTATTAATGAGTAACAGTTACCCTGTTATCTTTTAAATGGTCCCTTTGTAGGTGCAGAAATTATATTTTTCAATGAAGTTGCCACAAAGGAAACAAAATATATATTTAGGAGAATTTTTATTATTTTATTATTATAGCTATTATCTCTCTGGTAGTCATTTATTGAGTATTGGGTGCTACTTGTGTTATTAACAGGAGTGTTACTAGTTTTGTCAAGGCGGTGAAGACATCTGAAGGCATTTTACCCTTCTAAAAATAAACTGAAAAGTTGTGGAATTTAAGGAATACTTTGCGATTTATTTATTTATTCTTTCATTTATTTGACAGAGAGAGAGAGACACAGGGAGAGAGGGAACACAAGTAGGGGGAGTGGGAAAAGGAGAAGCTGGCTTCCCGCTGAAGAGGGAGCCTGGGATCATGACCTGAGCCAAAGGCAGACACTTAACCACTGAGCCACCCAGGCACCCCTACTTTGCAATTTCTGAAGTCATTTTTCCTCCCTAAAATGTCCATTTGAACTTTATAACAACAGCAGTAGGAGAGTTGGCTTGGTAGATTTTATATTATAGATAGAAGAACTCTAGGCTCAGAAAGGTTTTAAAGGTCATTTAATCCAATTCTTTCATTATATTTTTCATCCCAAAATTTTTTCTCATTTTCCTTTGAAAATAGTACCAGACTACAAAGTGTTGCAAAAATTAAATTCTTACATACCTTTTATTCAGCTTCCATAAATATAAACATCTTGTACAACCATGGTACCATCTCAAAACTGGGAAATTAAATGTGATATAATACTGATTTATAGACATTATATAAATTTTGCCAGTTAACTCACTGATGTCCTTTTCCTGGTCTAGGAACCAGTCCAGGATCACATCATTTGTTTTCTTGTCTCCTGAATTTCTTTGAACTGGGGACAGAACTTCAGATTCTTTGTCCTTCATGATACTGACATCTTTTTGTTTGTTTGTCTTAAGATTTTATTTATTTATTTATTTGACAGATAGAGATCACAGGTAGGCAGAGAGGCAGGCAGAGAGAGAGGGGAGGAAGCAGGCTCCCTGCTGAGCAGAGAGTCCGATGCGGAACTCGATCCCAGGACCCTGAGATCACGACCTGAGCCGAAAGCAGAGGCTTTAACCCACTGAGCCACCCAGGCGCCCCTGTTTGTTTGTTTTTTTAAATTGTACTGTTTTTTCATTTTTTAGACTGTTCTTCAGTCGCAACCCTTTCATTTTCAAGTTTAGGCCACCAAGCATGATGATTCCCTGAGTTCTCACAGCAAATCAGTAGCAGATTTCAACACACACAGAAGGCTGCAAATTGTACAAAAGTTATCCCAAGATTTCAGAAGGCATGTCTCATACTAGAAGGGTAAAGACTGATACAAGGAAACAGAGAATGTACAGAACAGGTATAATAGATGCAATCAGTACACCTTTAGTATATTACTGATTACCTATGAAGGCTTAGATTTTGTGCTAAGCCATTGGATGTGTAACACTGTGCAAAACCCCAAATGGTCCCAAGCCCACAGTTTGAGCTTCTTTTTCGTTTCACCCAGGACTTTGTCTTGTTCTAGAGGATGTGGAAGTGTGTGTCCACAAAATATTTAGAGCATGGTTAGTAGCATGGTTAGTCATACAAAAAGACTGGCTTTAGAAAGAATATTATAGAAGATCAGGGAGAGAAAGCAAAGCATGGCCACTGACTGGAGAACCTCTTAAATACACATACTATCATTATTGGAGAGTTAGATAATAGATCAATAGATCTTAAATGGATAGACTATATTTCTATTTATCTCTAAGATCTATCAATCTATCTATTACCTATCCGTCATCTTACAACCCCACACCATTCCCTCTACTGCCCTTCTGGCATCTCTCCTGGGCCCAGATACATTGCCCGTGCTCTGGGTCAGAGATCAAGGTGCCAATTCACAGAGACTAAGGGGAAATGAGGAATCCCTAGATCTCTCTCCTTCCAAAGGCGCTGGCAAGGGTCCTGCCTGCAGAGGAAATCTGGACTCCCGGTGGAGAGGACAGAAGGGGAACAAAGCTAGAGGAGGAGAGCAGGAGGGGAAAGGTCCCAGCCCGCTCCCAGCCCGCAGCCCGGTCGAGGGGAGAGCCGGGAGCGGAGAGGGAGCCTGCGCCACTCCTGTCCCCCGCGCTTGGGGTCCGCAGGCGAGGACTGTGGCAACCGGAGACCCGGGCTGCAGTCCACGTGGCGGCGCCTGGCTCCGCGCGCCCCGCCTCCCGCCTCCCGCCCGGCGCCGCCTCCGCCTCCGCCTCCGCCCGCCCGCTCCGCAGCCCAAGTTGGCTGGAGTTGGGGTCCTGAGCGCCTGCCCCCCGCAGCCCGCCAGCGGAAAACCCCGCGCCGGAAAACCCCGGCTGCTATCGGCTCCCGCGATGGGAAAAGTGGCCGCGGGGCGCGGCTACCCCCGCCCCACCCCCGGCTGAGCGAGCTCTTCGCGGGCGCGGGGCTCTGGGACCTGGACGCCCCGGGCGCCTGCGGTGGCCGCTCCTGCGGTGTCCCGTTGTCCCAGGGCCTCGCCCCAGGGCGCCCGCCCGTAAAACCGCGAGGCCCGGGTGCTGCCGCTCCTCCTACCCCCTCCCGGAGCTCCTCTGACGCAGAGCGGGAACCTGGAGCCCAGCAAGAGTGGAAGCCCCGGGGGCATTTTGAGCCTTGGGACCCTGGAACTCCTCAGCAAGAGTAACAAAGCTGCAGGCTTCGGGGCTGGAGGAGCTGAGCTGACGATCCGCACGTTGGAGGTGACAAGGAACTCCGCACACAAAGGCCGCGCCCCTTGGCTGACCACTACGGCGTCCTGCGCGGAGAAGTGGCGGCGGGGCGCGATGGAAGAGGTGAAGGGTAAGGGGTGAGGGGAGGAAGCGCTAAAGTGTGTTGAAGAGTCAGGCGGACAGGGTTATGCATAAGAGGCTTCTAACTTGGGAACTGTGCAAAAGGAAACCACTGCCCAAGTTCCCCAGGAGCTTATCACCTCCAAAATGCTTCCATCCCTCCGGGACCTCCATCTTCTCCAAGCCCCAACCATGAAAGAAACTTTCAAATTGGCAGGTAAATCCTACACCCTGTCCCTGGGGTTGAAGACCAGGCAGGGTGGGTTTGTTAGTAAATATCTGCAATGTGGGGGTGAGAGGGTTAACTTTCAGGGCTGTCGGACATTCTCTGGAATGATTTCCCCTCTACTTGGTGCAGACTTAACTGATGGCTCCAGGAAGTCCAAGATGACAGATTTAAAGGGGATGAGAACTGCCGTGGACAGTTACTGTCCTTTGTGCAGTCTGGGCACTCAGGAGATGAAAGTTCCAGAGAGAGCCTGTACCACCTTCACCTTCTAAGGGCGTGTGTGTGTGTGTGTGTGTGTGTTTAGAGCTGGGGCTTTGCAGCTTGGGAATTACTGGTTGTTTTCCAGTGTGATCCAGTCTTAGAAACATCAAGACCCCAGTGACAGCAATCCCTTGTTGTCCCCCACTCTTTGCCCTTTTCCAGTGAAGCACATAAATAAAGGCTTGACCCTTCCTTATGAGGTGAAGGGACTGCTGGATGACAAGAGGCAGACACTGAGACAGTAGGTGTGGTGGCTTCTGCTGCACACGGAGAGGCTTGCAGGGAGGCGTGTCATGATTTTTGGCCATGCTGGAGGAGGTTTAGAATTTGGGGAGTATGTCTGCGGCCCTTCAGTGTTGGAGCTGTCAATTTAAAGTGAATCTGGAAACTCTCCTTGGCAGAAACGGTAAAACAGCAGCTTTGGTGGTTGTGATTAAAGACCATTTAAGAAACGTGTGGAAGTCCTCTAGGTTACCATAGAGCAGACATTGAGAACATTAGGAACAAGGGCAGGTGAAAAATAAACATACATAAGTAGTGGATTCAATCAGGAAATTGAGAGTTTCTTCTTTAAAATATGCACGTATTATCAGTTTAGCACCTTCTACCATGACTTCATTTATAGTGAGATTGCTAGAAAACTTCCCACTCTAGTTATGCTCGTTGTGAACTTCTGAAATAGAAATTTTGAGTATTTTAAGATAAAATCTGTTCAGTAGGAATGAGCATAGGTTTAGAATGTATTGATGTGAATCACAGAACAGCGGTTAGTCTTCCTAGCCCTGTCCTGAGAGCATCCAGACTGCTCCAACATCTAGCTGGAGGATGTAGGTTCTGGTGCCCAGGTTGTTCATAAACACATTTACTTAAACAATTGAAGCAGAGATTATTTCCATGGAGCGCCATGGAGAACTTTGCTCTTACTCCTCTTACTCTCTACTTTAATAATCACATTTTTAATATCATTGCCACTAAAATTATTCATTCCACTTAAATTTGAAGTTTCTGAAACTTTTTCACTTCTTTAAGCAGTTACCTCCAAATTTCTGACTGTAAAAAGAAGTTGTAAACACGTCAAATATATAGGAAGCAAAGGACTTTGGACTAGAAATACATACTGTTATCCAAGCTGCAAATTATCCCTTACCTAATCTTGAAAGATTTTGAACAGAATGAGAGAGGGGAGAATGCACTTTAGGCAAACCAGATACTTGTTCATTTAAGAAATAAATGGTGCATCTTGGAACACTACATCAAAAACTAATGATGTACTGTATGGTGACTAACATAACACAATTTAAAAAAAAGAAATTACTAAAATGTATTGCCAGATTGTGTGTGGGGGGTGGGGTGGGGTGTGTGTGTTGCCAGCACGGTCATATGCTTATACTTCTAAGTCATGTAGGGAGAGTGTGGGTCAGATTTTTTGGATCAGTGACCTGCTGTGCGTCTACGAGGGCTACTTATTGTATTAATAAGGGTGGTGACTGATAATGTTCGAGCACTCAAAAGTGTGCTAACTAGTGAGATTTCTCTCTTGACTAAAGTCCTTCATTTTTTAATCTAAACTGCCCACGCATTCACACCCCATAACCTTCCCTCTCTGACCTCAGAGGCAGAGCTCATCAATTTCATCTAGCCAGATATATCCATTTCAGTGTCATGGAGAACGTAAAGTTATTATTTTTGTAAATTAGAGTGTGTAGAATCAGAGAAAACTTCTCAGATCAGAGGAAACTTCTCAGTAATGAAATGAAAAGTAGAGTGGAGATTTGAGTGCTAGCCCTCTTTATTTGCCATGTACCTTTGGCAAGCTCACGTAATAATCTGAGTATAGATTTCTTCACCTGTAAAGTGAGGTCAGTGTTAATCAGAATTAATGGACAGGATGACAGATCTTGATGCACATGGAAGGACAACTGTTGTGTTGAAGTTTCATTCATGTGTGTGTCACTGCTATTTGCAACACTTTTTTTCTCTCTGATCAGCAGTGAAGGAAATAGTTCATCAACCCCAAATTTGAACACATCTGAAATTCATGATTGGTCACTATGATTCTCCCCCAGAAAGTGGGGCAAAGCCATCACATATCCTTTGAACCTGTCTGATCTTTAGCTAAAAGACTGAACTAAAGATATGGTGATTATACGATTATAGACTGCCAATATAAGTTTTCAAGTATTCTGAATATTTTTCTTGCCTACTTCCCCTCTCCTTCTTGCCTCTTTCCTGTGCGTGTTGCTAATGCTTTTGGGCCAGCCATCTGAGGATGCATGTAACTTTGGCCTTGCACATGACTAGACCTTGCTTTATTCTGTGTGTGTGTGAGAGAGAGGGAGAGAGAAGAAAAAGTGAGAGAGAGAGAGAGAGAGACTGAGAGAGAGCGAGTTCAGAGGAATTTCTAAGATTTTGAGCCATTATTTAAATTCAGGTACTGACATTTGCAGCCTTGTCATCCAGGGCAGACTTTCTTGATGGGAATCTTTGCAAGATTTGGACCAAATGAGGGTGTACTGTGGCATTCAGGAGCCTGAGCACAGATTATTTGTCAGGAGCAAGAATGTATTCCTTCTATACAACTCATTTCATACATGATCTAACTTTATATGATTATATGCACTGCCTTATGGGTTGTGTTGGGTATATTTTTCCTTCCTCCACCGAGTATCGGAATGCTAACCAGCACTAGCTCATTAATGCCTGTGAAATTCTTGTTAGGTAGGTGGTAAGCATTAATATCTTTTCCTCACGTTTTTATGCTGAATGTGATTTAAATGTTTCAGTTTCTTACCTCCGTCCTTTCTCACTGGCGCCATTGCTCATAGACAGCCATCTGCATACATAACTTATGTCATTACGATGGTATTAATGTTGCATTTATCAAATTGCCATGACTGTCTGATTATGTGACGTGCATGTCTTCTCCTTCAGTTATTTTTAGACTTGAAATATATCAACACTACCTTAGCAACTAAACGGCCAGTTTTTTGTTTTTTTTTTAAAGATTTGGTTTATTTATTTGAGAGAGAGAGAGACAGAGCCCAAGCAAGGGGAGCTGCAGGCATAGGGCGAGGAAGAAGTAGGCTTCCCACTGAGCAGGGAGCCCATCGTGGGGCTGGATCCCAGGACCCTGAGATCATGACCTGAGCTGAAGGCAGAGGCTTATCTGACTGAGCTACCCAGGTGTCCCTGAACAGGGCCAGTATTTTTTTGTTGTTGTTGCTGTTGTAAAATGTTGTATATTCATCATTTTTAAAAATGTCACAATAATCTTGTAAGTGTTGAATGATTACTCACTCCCAGGACATTAAACAGAAACCCAAGGTTCAGAAAGAATAAGTCACCTGGTCAGGCTCTTATGTGAGTGTCAGGGACAGAGCACAGTTTGCAAACTTTTTGGATCTGACTCCCAAATCTATGTATGCCTTGTAGATTCTAAGGCAGGACATAGAAATCAGAGCCAGTCGAGATCTCTTTGTAAACTTATTCCTCATGAATGGATTTCAGAGGATACTGGGAAGAGGCACGTCCTGGTACGGATGCTCCGTCTCCTTGAGAAAAAAGAACGCTTTTAATACATACCTATCCAATTTCATTCCTGAACTCCAAAGTGATTACATTGTTCTCACACTCCCCTCTTCATCTTCAGAGAGCCTTAAGAGCAACACTTGAGTGACTCACTGAGCACAAATTTGTGTGAAAATTTTGAGATCTTATCTAACTTCATACATGTCCGAGTCCACAAAAAACCTGATTTTAATTTGACATCGGTTGTGAAAACCAGGTTGGGTGATCACTTATATACATTTAAATTTTCATAGAATTGGCTTTCTTTAACAAACTTATAGTTTCCCTTTGCTGATCAGGGCTCTGGTCCTCATTATGAAGGCAAATACATTGTGACATAGAAAGCAAGATGCTGTAGAGGAAGAAGGCGTAAGACGTGGGGGCAGATGGGCCAGTTTGAATCTCCTTGCTAGCACTCTTTAAAGTAGGGAGACTGTCAGCTTTCTGCTTTCTGAGGACACATAGTCTGTTGTTTCTTTGAAGCTCTACTCAGGTCAGATACATTTTTGTGTCTTCATTTTGAGAGTGTTGAGCTCCTTGTATTTGTAAGTAAAGTTTTGGGGACACAAAGATGACACGTTGATCTATGTCCTTGAGTTGGGAGTGAGGAAGCCTTGTATTTTACATGATTAGATTATCTCCCTATTGTTCCCATACCTATGTGTTTACATCCCTGAAGTTTGAAACCCACTGTTTAAATCAGGTACTGGTAGTCGTGTTAAGATTTAAAAAAAAAAAAAAAATAGTAGTTTGTTTTACATCACCTTTGTGTTGGAAAACATGGAAACTTCAGCTGCAAAATGCATAATCCAAGAGTAGAAATGACACTTCATTTTGGGATTTGCTGGGACCTTCCATAAAAGATCATTAAATATTGACTCTGGGGGAGGGGAGGGGAGTGGAGGGATGGGTTAAATAAGTGATGGGAATTAAGGAAGACATTTGTTGTGATGAGCACCAAGTGTCGTGTGGAAGTGATGAATCACTATATGAGACTAGCATTGTACTCTGTTAACTAACTGGGATTTAAATTAAAACTTAAAAAAAAAATGACTCAGGGGATGACTCACATCTTTTAAAAAAAAGTATGAATAGAATAGAATTGGACACGAAACCATAGAATTTGGCACAAAATATATGGAGTGTTTCTTATTTATATGAACAGTTGCTAGCATTTAAGGAGTACCATGTGCCAGGGACAACACTAACAACATTGTGCAAATAATCTTATTAATTTTTCATTCTGCAGATATCGCTGAGTACCTATGATGTTCCAGGCGCTGATGAAGAGGTGTGTGTGACGTGGTATGGAAAGTGATGAACGTTCCTACGAGGCTATAGAAGACACGGGTCATCTGAAGGCAGAACTGCTATAGAGGTAAAGTTGAGACGGGAACCTTCTTGCAGGGATGGCTAAGAAGGCTTATAGTAAGGGTGATGCTTTAATTGGACAACAAATAGTAGCGAGGACTTTAAAAGGAGAATTTTGAGATGCCCATTGTTCATGGTAGGCAGAAGAACTGCAGGAGAAAACAGAGGAAATTCCTTAATATATGCTATCAATTTTGAATGATTATGGGTATATTCTACGCCCAATGAAAAATTGAACATTGGTGCCCCCCCAACAAAAACAAATAAAAAACCCCCTACCGCATCCCTTAAAGTTATGATTGTCCTTATTTGCACATTTAAGTCTCATGTTGGATGTCATAGCTTCTTTTTATCCTGACTTACTTCTCAAGCATAGTTTTCAAAATGAAGACTGTCTTTTATTGAGTAAATTCTATCAGACGCATCCTGAGTCAGGTTCCCCAAAATGCCCCTTTGTTTTATGTCTTTAAATTTATATGCAAATCTGTGATCTTTCTTTATGTGTAGCTTGATTGTTGCCTCATACTTCTCGAAAGTGTGAAGAATGCACCCGTGTCTCCAAAGGCAAACTGGCCAGACCTCATCCCTGCCATGGCCAGAGACGCTGGCCTGGAAGAGATGTGACAGCCACTGCAGAGTGCAGACTCTGCTCCCATCAGATGTATGTGCAGGAGAGGAACAATTTTCCTTCTTTCCTCCAAGGTTCTTCCAGTTGGTTCAGGAATTAAATCGACATGAGACAGAGTAACAGGATAAAAACGAAACCAAACCAGAGTACACACAGTGGCACAATAATGAAATTGAGACTTCAGGAAATGACCAGGGCAGGCAATTTTTACAAGTTTTTAGGCGAAGAGATGATAAATCTCTGAGGAATTGACAAGACAAGAAAATGTAACTTTGGGAGCTACAGATGATTAGGAATTTTAAAAAATGGATTTGGTTAGGAAGCTAAAAGAGTAAAAAAGTAACAAGCTTGTTTATAAAGCCTCCTTGGGTCAAATTTCTTGTAAAGGAAAGATTTTTTTTTACCTGCTGTACAGAGATGGAGATTTATTTCTTGCTTTCTGGAGACAAAGGCAGGTTGAGGAGCAGGTGGGGGGCGCGGGGGTGGGGGGCGATCAGAGTGTTCTTTTTGTGCTGGCTATCTCATAAGTGACTTTTATTTAAAATAATCAGTGTGCCAAAGTAGCACGTTTGCGTGTAGCCCACTCTTCACCCTTACAGATGCAATGGTTAAAACCTTGGCAAGAAACATGGGTGAAATCTTACTACGCAAGGTTCATCCTGAAAGAACAGAGATTATTCTAAAATTCTGATGGGGATAAAAGGACCTGAATGTTCTTGAAAGAAGCCTGGCATGTACTTTTACGTATCCATCAAAGCCGCCATGTCTACTTCTGCTGAGATCTACTGAATATTTCTCTACTACCTTAGATCAGTAATGTGCCTTTTTACTGTTTAACGGGCTTCACTTTTGAAGAATTTTGTCATATTTCTTCAGTTTTATTATCATTGTAGTCCTAAGAGATAAGAAGGACAGATAATATTACCTACACTTTGTGCTAGATGAAGCTGAGGGATGGCTGGTTTAACAGTGTGATTTACGTGTCAGGTGTTGGAAGAACGGGAGGCTACAACCTAGGACACAGAATTCCACAGATACCTGTGCTTGCTCAGGCCTTTTGCCATGGGCTGGGAATAGGGTTATGTTTGGCTTAAGCCTTCCTTCCTGCCGATCAGGAACCACCAGTGGGCTGGGGCACAGGGCTCCTGGGGTTCAGGAGAACTGATGCAGGGGATAAGTGCTAGGCTTTAGAACAAGTTGTTTCATTCAGGGTAATTGATGGGTTATCATTAGCCTTGTAAAGGGATCATACAGGGCGCTAATAAGCTTTCCTTTAAGTCAGGTGACATTGCCTAATGATAGAAGTGTTACTTTTTTGCTGACAATTGTAAATCAGTCATTCCTGGCTCCTTTTACTCTTCTTGTGTCTGACTGAGACTGAGGGTTGGAGACAAGGCAGAGGGGAGTTTGCCGAACAACTCTGTTCCACCCAGGTGTGCTCTCTACATCACATAACAGAAGCTGACTTTTAACAACTGTGGTAAGTCACCATTAGCTTTTCAGCAACCCTCTATAAGCCCATTGCAGAATATCATCACTATGTTTTGTAATTTAATCCTTCCAACAACCCTGTGAAGTGGGTATTATTCCCATTCTAACACTGTGGAAATTGAGGCTTAGAGTGTTGCCACCTGGGATCCTTGGACAGGAATTTACTAGAGGACAATAGGAGTTTTGAGCAAGGCCCTTGGGGCTTATGCTTAAGCACAGGGGAGACAGAACAAAGGAAAGGGTCCATCAGGGTGGCTCTCAGAATGGAGGCTGAGGAGGCTGAGGTGGGAAGGGAGAGACACCTGAATATGTAGGGGTGGGGGATATAGGAGGTGGGAAAAATAGGTGCACTGGGCAGTACATGCTTCACCATGGATTACATGTCTCCATAGCATGTTAAATCTCCACTCTTGGGTGTGATTTTTAGTGTTGTAATGAGGGAGAAAGTTGGTGAAAGGTCAGGTCAGGCCTGGGGTCCACCTGGGGCACAGACTGGTTTGGTTTGGCCTTCACCAGTCTTCCTGGTTGAGTCCCTCTTTTGGTAAACACACTTCTTCCATGTACCTGCAAGATACCTACTCAAGAGGCAAAAGTTTCAGCTACCAAGAAATGCTGGATTTCAAGGTCAGAGTTGGGAGGGAATCCAAGTCTAGCTCCTACTCTGTCTCAAGAGGGTTTAAGAAAGGTGCCACAAATTACCTAGCTGGTAAAAGCTTGTACATCAGGAATTCGAGTTGTGTTCTGACTTTGACTGCAAAGCTCCTTCTACAGTCAGACTGCCCTTGTGTATTGGGTTCATTCTGAAATTTCTTAGAGAGGAATTCCTAAGCCAGTTCAAGAGATGACAGGGGAATCCTTGGCATGAACAGAAAAAACTAAGTGTACCCCCTTCCGTGTTACTCTGTTCTCAGGGTGCTGGCTGGTTCTCAGGGTGTTTGATTCCTTTCATGACGTCCACACATTCCTGTGAGTGACTCCTGTGACATCATTAACTTGTCACCTCCAGCTTGCTCTCCAGGAAGAATGAATATGTGCAAACTAGCATTTGATTTCTCCCTGTTGGCTGCTGATCTAGAGAGATATGGACACTCACGTGGACCTCAGGCTACCAAGACATGTTATCGGGTAATTAGCTAATCATACTGTGCCCAAGCGCCAGAGGTTTGATGTTTCCAGTCACTTCCCTAATGAGAATGAGAGAGGATATAGGGACCCTAACTCATGGGTCATCTGATCCGGGCCTTGCCTCTTTGGAAAGTCAAAGGTTTTTTTAGTTCCTCACTTCTTTCCTTTGATAAGAATCATGTAAAAGGTTTTTGTCACCCACGTCTGGAATTTCCACCTGACCAGCCCGGGTTTTGAACTGAGCAGTCTTGTGTTCTCCAATAGGCAACCAAAACTACATTCAAGGGTGTTCCTCAGGCCCCCACACTGAAATAACCTGGGGTGTTTGAAGTAAATGTAGCCTCTAGAATTTGTATTTATTCTGTTGAAGTGGGTAGGAGAGTGAGCTGGGGTATTTATGTTTTAATAATCCCCTAGGTGATTCTTAGTAACACTAAAGTTTGAAAAATATTTCCCTAGAGGATTCTTCTATAGGCTTCAGGGCCCACGAACTTCCCGATATTGCCTGCACATTGTGTGTATATGAGCATGTTTTATTTTTCTGGAAAAAGTTGAAGTCCACAGCTTTCAATAACCTCTTAAAACAGTCTGAATGCAATGAGGTCAGACCTGCTGAAGCTGACTAGAGGAGAGAGAATGATGCACATATAAGATGTCAGAAAGAGGAAAGACAATGCTTTTCCCTGGAAAGCATTCTTTCCACTGTTGAAATAAACACTTCGTAGTTTGTATGAGAATGAGTTTTTGGTACCATTTTTCTTGGTTATCCATATAAATAAGATTTGTACTCTGAGGATAAAACATGGTACATTTTTTTAACTCTAATATAATGATCAGTAGTAAAGATTCTGGAAACAGACTTCTTGGGTTTGAAATACTGCTTCATCATTTACTAGCTCTGTGACTTCATGAAAATAACTATGACTCGATGCCTCTAGTTCCTCATACATAAAAATATTCTTTTTATAGGGTTGTTAACAGTCTTAAATGGGTTGATAGCCCTTACCGCATGTAGTTCCTGGGACGTAGTAATAAACATTATCTGTAGTAGTAGTAGTAGTAGTAGTAGTACTAGTAGATGTCGTCATTGAATTAATAAGAGTACACCCTTGTAAGAGCGTGTAATGCCCATGTAGCAGGTGTATAAAGTATATTGTCTCTCTCTTCTGTAATTATGCTCCCTCTCTTGTCAATATTCATGTCTTAGAGGGCTGGGGTCATCCCTCATATTTAGAAAAAAATTGTTTTTATTCTTTTTTCTATATATCCCTCACAGCACTTATAACTATTCACTCAGAGTAAATACTAAATTCTTGCTGTATGACTTTGGGTTTGTATGTTTTGGGGGGGTGTTGGACTTTTCTTGGTCCACAAAAGCAAAATAATACCCATCTTCTTGTGCATCAATGTGATAAAATGTTATACACCTATTAAGTGCATTATAAATCTATATTAAATGACTTAGAAAATGTATGCAGTAAAGCAAAAGTAAAACCATAAATTTTTTAAAAGTAAGATTTTAAGTTCCCTGAGGGGTAGAATTTTTTGTCTGTTGTGTTCTCTGATGTATCTTAATTATCTAACAGCGCATCTGGTACATAATAGGGGCTCGGTATTCCTGGTCAAATATGTTTCTATTTTTGTAGAAGAAAAAGAAAATATGAAAAAATGTAGAAAGAGAAGACTAAAATATTATCATTGATCATGACCGTTTTGACTATCATTTAAATTGTTTTTTTAATTTTTCTTCTATGAATATATGCTACTTTTATTACTTAAAAAATATTTTAAACTAAACCAAAAAAGATCATGAACCTTATAAGCTTCATTATACTTAATTCTAGCACCTAGATTTCACCAAAAACCCCCAAATTTCTAATTACTAGTCTAGATAGTTTTGATGACAAAGATGGTAGGAGATCACTTTGTATGTTTCTCCTAATCATGTGATAGTGAATGCAACCAAGACTTTCCTCATCAGTTTGGTTTTCTAATTAGAAAAGAGACAGGTATTGGGGACGCCTGGGTGGCTCAGTTGGTTAAGCATCTGCCTTTGGCTCAGGTCATGGTCCCAGAGGATTGAGCTCCACACAGGCTCTTTGCTTAGTGGGGAGAGTCAAATAAATAAATAAAGTCTTTTATTATTTTATTTTAATTTTTTTTTAAAGATTTTATTTATTTATTTGACAGACAGAGATCACAAGCAGGCAGAGAGGCAGGCAGAGAGAGAAGAGGAAGCAGGCTCCCTGCTGAGCAGAGAGCCCGATGCGGGGCTCGATCCCAGGACCCCGAGATCACGACCTGAGCTGAAGGCAGCGGCTCAACCCACTGAGCCACCCAGGCGCCCCAAATAAAGTCTTTTAAAAAAAGAGACATATGCGGAGGTATTTGCACCAACAAGACTGTATACTATATAGTAGATGTTTTGGTGACCTGTAAGTCCAACGAAGAAAACATATATCTCAGTTTAAATCTCAGATATTAGCTTCATCTGGATTTTCATCTACATAATTACCTACATGTACATGTTCATATATGCACACACCCCCCCCACATACACACACACCCTGAGCTATATGAATACATAGTAAGTCAAGCACTCATATTCTACCTGTAACTCCTCACCCATGAAGGCGAGTCACTAAAAGTCTCGCCTGGCCATGGAAAAGAACTTTGATAATTGCATTGCTTAATTGAAAGGCAACCTCAGACAAAGGAATAAAGAAAGAAAGAGAAACAGAACAGACAGAGGTTGAGGTACAGAGAGAGAAAGAGAAAAGACCCCAAAGACTATGATAGAACCAGAGTGAGAGAGAGAGAGAGAGAAAAGCAGGAAGGAGTGAGAGAGAGGGAGAGGGAAAGAGGATATGTCAGAAACATGGAGACCCAGAGATCCAAAGAGCAAATCATCAGCAGAGTGAGAAAATCAGGGAAGCCAGTGACAGTGGAAAACCTATAATTCATCAATGTTTTTCAAAGTTCCAGAATGGAACTTGTTCTTAAGATTCACTAGAACCTTTCCTACTGATAAGGGTTTTTTTGTTTGTTTTGTTTTGTTTTGTTTTATGTTTTAGTATAAGTTCCAATGTTTTTTCTTCCACAGATACCATGTCTCACTACTAAAGGACCTGAAATCTACACCCAGTTGAGGGACACAAGGGAAACCAACAGCCACCTCAGTCCCCTTATGAAGGTATGTGCTTGTGGTTTCTGATGTTACAAAGAGATAGTATTTTAATTTTTTTTTCTCTTGGCTTGGAATGGATTTTATTTTTGAAATAGTATTCACCTTTGTGGATAGATTTCTAAGCAGCCCCCAAAAGCCTAGGGTCCTTGTATTAGCGCTTATGTCATAATTTATATGTCGAATGGTTTAGATAATTTTACAGGCTCATCTGAGCATGAAACTAGAATTAGTAATTTCATTTCTAGTGAAAACTGTACGTTTAGGCGATATGGGGGCGCCAACGACTTGGATACATTTGCTTTCTTTTTTGACTGCAGACGTTCCACAACGGTAGTTAGTAGCTACCTAACCACATAGACCTGTTCTTTATGGTGGGGAGAAAGTGATTTAGGAACTTTTTTTTTTTCTTTGAAGAAACTGGTACAGATCAGTCACTGTGTATTTTTGCTGTCTTTAAAGCTACATTTTGGTTAGTGGGGCTGCACAAAGGATATACTCAACTAACAGTGCATTTTATAAAACCTTTCTAACAGTCATTAATTTGGGACATGAGACCATCACTCAGTATATAGGGGTGGGAAAACTATTTGGTTTGCTACCTGTTCTTCAAAGTTAAGTTTTATTGGAACACAACCTCATTCATCTGTTTCTATATATCATCTGTAGCTGTTTTTGTGAAGCACCCGGCAGAGTTGAGTAGCTCTAACAACGACCATAGTCCTGCTAAGCCTAAAATATTTCCTATCTAGTCCTTTGCAAGAAAAGCTTGTAAACTGCTGGGCTAGATCATGGGGAGGAAATTTTATCCATCCCCTTTATACTTGTCTCTGCTGTTTTTAATTTTTTTCTTGCCATGTGTATGTATTCCCTTTGTAACAAAATTATTTAAAAAAAAGACTATGAAAACATCTCAGATGACTGTGCTACATGCTAAGATGCTTTGCCCTGAGGTTTTATACACATAATGGAGGGAGCAGCCAGCTACTTAGACATAAAAAATGCAATTTAGAGTCCAAAGTGCATAATAAGTAAAATCTAGATTTGTGCAAAGTCCTGTGAGGATCTCTGGGAGGGGGAAGGAGTGACTTTATAAGGAATTAATATTTGAACTGGCCTTTAAACAAGATTAGGGATTTGCCAACCCAGGGACAGCTGGGAGGGGAAAGGATCTGTGTAGCCATTTTTTCCTCCCTTTTATAAGAACTAGGTCTACCTTTCGGTTCTTCGTGCATTTAACAGGATGTGATCCATCATTCTTCCTTTTTAGTCCCCTCTGTGTCCATGCCATTTGGGACTCAGTCTAACAGCCCTTAAATACCATCTTTGATTTCCTTTTTCCCTTTGAGCATCGCATCTTTGACTAGACCGAAGACTCTGAGCTCTCAAACACATGTCCTCTCTCCTCTCTTCACAGTTGACTTTGACTAGCATGGTTGTGACGAGCTTTCTTTCCCCTTGATATTTGTTATGTTGCTCCTTTTACACAAGATGGGAATGAGCGGCTCTGTCATTTCCTTGGGCTTGGGGCCTGAACCAGAGTGGTTGTTGGGGGCATTATGACAAGTCTGTTGTCATTTTCTATTAGAGCAGTATTGTTACCCTGGGAAATGTTAACGATAGACAAAAGAGGGAATGACATCATTATTATCTACAGTCTACCTGTTACACACATAAATGTGAGAGGGGCTGTGTACATCAAGGAGGTACTCTTACCTCCTGGTTTTAACCTTATCAGCTTTCTCAGAGATGCTCCCAAAGTAGAAAGTTAACTGTTCCCAGAATTTGTAAAAATTTTTGTTTTCTCCGATGACTCCTATCCATCTTTTGTTTCCACCATGGGATTTTTTTTTAAGTAAGTAAACATTGAAAAGTGTCCACAACATTACTGCACTGCTTGTAGGATTTTCATAAATGAATGCACCTGTGTAGCCAACACTGCCATCAAGAAAAGAGCATGAGCAGAGACCTGACTCATACCCCCTGATAGTCAGTTCTTCCCCTGGAGATACCCTGTTTTGACTTTAAATAGCCTAGGTTGGCTTTACTTGGTTTTATACTTCATATGAAGTTTGTATAAATAGGATCTAATTCTATGTCCTTTTTTTTATGCCTATGTTTTTGTTCAATATTATGTTTTTTAATTTCTTCCATATTGTATTTACTTGTGAATTATTTAAACTATATAATTTGAGATAAATGTGAGTCATTCTTCTATAAATATTCTCTTCTATGTCTTTTGGTGAACATAGAGACCCATCTCCAATTCTGAGGACAGGTATGTTCAGCATTAGTAGATATTGCCAAATATTTTTACAAAGTAATTGTACCAGTTGATACTTCCATCAGTAGTGAGTAAGAGTTTTGGTGACTATACATACAGATGGAAAAAAGATTTTCCATCTTTTTTTATTTTAGGGATCCTTTGATTATGGAATACTGTCACATATTAATTTTAATAAGTATTTCCCTGATTACTGCTAAGGCTAATTGTTCATTTGGATATCATTCTCTCTTTTTGCAAATTATTTGTTCAAATCTTTTCAATTTTATTGTTTCCTATCTTTTTCAAAGTGATTTTGGGACGTTTTTGTTTTTTGTTATATTTGCTGTTATATGTTTAATCTGGCTGAGTCATTTGTCATATATATGTATATTTTTCTATATAGGATTTGTCTCCTCACTGGCCCAGTGGTGTGACTTTAAATAAACAGAGGCACTTGACTGTAATTTATTCCTGTATAATTATTGCTGCTCAGAACTTTTGAGGGACTGGTTTAAGAAAACCAGCCTACATCAAAGTCATCAAAAACATTTTCCTATATTTTCTTATAAGCTATTTATTACTTATCTGCCGCTTTTCGGTGTGTAATTCATCTTTTTAAAATTTTTTTTAATTTTTTAAGATCTTTCTTTCTTTCTTTCTTTACTTATTTGACAGAGAGACAGCGAGAGAGGAAACACAAGCGGGGGGAGGGGTAGTAGAGGGAGAAGCAGGCTTCCTGCTGAGCAGGGAGCCTGATGCAGGACTCCATCCCAGGACCCTGGGATCATGACCTGAGCCAAAGGCAGATACTTAATGACTGAGCCACCCAGGTGCCCTCAATTTGTAATTCATCTTGAACAGATTTTTGTGTATGGTATAATATAAAGGTAAAGATACATACAATCGTGATTTTTCTCTACAGCTATGCAGTTGACAAAGGATTACTTACTGATAACATCATTGTTTCCTCATTTCTCTGCTGAGTGACCTTTACCACAGATTTGTTGACTGTGTATTGGTCACTGTCTTTCTGTGCCCTCCACTCTGATCCATTCGTTGGTTTTTCCTTATGTTAATATTATATTATTCTAATTGGCATGGCTTTGTCATAGGTCTTTATTTTGACCGCCTTCACATGTTAATTCCAAAAGAGAGCTTTTTATGTTAAAAAGTTAAATTTGGGGATTCATTCACAGTTTTCCGCTCCACCCCGATACATTTTCAGTCAGCCCTCTTTACTAACAAATATCCTGGGGATCTTAGGAAGTGAGAGGTTCATTTATTCAATCCGTGATGAATTAATCAATGCATGAGAGATGAAGGCTGCCCCTTCACTGCTGATTTGCTTCTCTCACGTCTTGCTTCCTCAAAGTTATTCTTTATTTCAGCCTCTCAGGAAAGAACCGAAGATTAGGATTAGGTCTTGGTGTGGGAGACTGGGAGGGTGCAAAGTGGTGTCTAAAGAGCACAGAGAATCGTGATGGGTTGTCAGTGATTTGGCCAGCAGCCCCTCACAGCAATGACCTCCAATGCTTCATTTCCCCCGGAAGTTATGAACGTGGCTAATGGGAAAACCTAATTAAGAAACACACTAAAACCGACTCTGTAGAAGGCGTGACTTTGGATTGAATTCGTGAGTTACTATTAATAGTAATAGTCAACTGAAAGTATTAGGGCTTTTCAAGTAATGGCCGGGACTTTCACTGATGAACTTTAACAGAATCCCCAAAAGTATTATTATCCATTTCAGAATTTATGGTGAGGTCATCCCAAGAGTTGGCACCTCTGTATCCCCAAAGTGTCTGCCAGTGAATCTCTTGCCATTTTAGGATGAGTAATTGACTTCCGGTTCAAGTCCAGTTCTTCTGAAAACAGACTGCTGTCTTGGTGTTATAGAATTCCTTGTACTGCTGACTTCAGAGCTTTACTGAAACCATCCCCATGAAACTGGTAATTTATTAAGTGCCAAGGTCTGGCTGAGTTCATTCCTATCACATTGGCTGTTTGTGTGATACATATTCATTCTCTCTTCCTCTCTCTCAGTTTCTATTATCTATCTATCTATCTTTTGATCAATCTATCTATCTGTCTCCAGAGGCTCATTTTGATTAAAAAATGGATCTGTTCTATTCCTTTTGGAAATGCTTTCCTCCACCAATTTCACTTAGTCTGTGGGTTTTGGGTTCCTTGGAGTCTATGAGACTATGAGAAGGTAACATGGAATCCAAACCTTAGAGAAACCAACTTGCTTCCTTGAGAAGGACGTTATCTTCATGAAAAGTGATTGCAAACATCCGTAAAATTATATGAGGGAGAATAAAACATCTCATTACTGTAGAGTCAGACTTATCCCCTTTATGAGCTCCATTTAATTAATTATTAAAGGCTAGGACATTTCAAAAAATTTTATCAACCTTCTGTTAAGGTCAAAGTGATAAGATTCACATCTAAATGTTTTAGAAATTGTGTTATTTCAAGAACTCTTGCATTTGAGGAAGCGAACTGAAATGTAAAGTGGAGGGGCCTGGGCTGAGTCAGGAGACCTGCTGCTTCTTTCTCTGTTGTTAACTGGTTCTGGGACCTCAAATATGGTGCTAATATCTATAAGCAAGGAGATAAAAATGGTGTTTACAAAGTTGGCTGTGAGGGATCCATGAGTTAGGAGAATGGCCGATGCGGAGAGGGCCTGACTCATTGTAGGTATCTAGTGAGTGTTTGGCTCAACATCTACCTCGATTTTTTCTAAGACATTTGTTCAGGAAGTTGAACAAAATGCCAGTGGTCATGGTTTGTAAGCACTGGTCCAGGAGATTCTTGGGCTAGGGGACCATCATCTGACCTCATCTTGGAATATTAGAGTGTTTAGTGCTGATTTGTCCTTCATTTGTGTGTGGATTTTGAACAAGTTCCGTAACTTGCCTCAATGATTTCATTCCCTCATCGGGACTGCTAGTACAACACTGCAATCTAGCGTAACTTGGGCTCTGAGTGAGACTGTTTCAGTTTCAATCTCAGCTCTGCTGTTTAATAAATAACAAATATAGTCCCAAACCTTGGACATGTGGGCAGAACCTTCTCTGTGCTTCTCTCCTTATCTGCTAAATAAGCGTAATGATAATAGCCACCTCGTAGAATCTTCAAGAAGCCCATGTGAACCAATACATGGACAGTGTTCTAGAGAGTACCTGTCACAAGATACATGCTCAATAAATGTTAATGGAATGACTTTTATTTCTTCTGAGTCCTTGCTTGCATGAAATCAGCCATCATGAAGTCAAGAATGCTGAGTACTCTGTGAATGTCATGTTAATGTCCTGGCAGTTCTCTGAGGAGAAAGAAAATGTGTCTATGGTCCCAGTTTTATTTCACCTGAATTATTCTCTCCTCTCATCCCCCAACCCTGATTTCTCTTTGTGGCAGAGCAGCACCAAAACAACCATGACAACAACTCCAGCCTGAGGCCAAACTGCCAGAAACCTAGGATGAAAAAGACCACCCCTTCTCCCTAGTCATCTTCCGTGCCCCTGGGTTTTCTTTGGCAGGAATGCTTTACGTATTTCCTCAGGAGCCAAGTAGCTGTGAGTAGAGTTTTTCTGGAAACACAGAGAGAGAAGGTTCCTGCTTCCCTTAGGGCAGGCTCATGTTCTCCCTCAGGGAATCAGGCATTTTTTTCCCCTTCCTGTTTGAGCGGTTCCCACCCCAGCCTCAGACCAAGTCAAGACAGGTAGGGCTGCTACCTGCAGTCTCCCTCAGCCCCCTGAGAGAGTTTAGAGTGCCTCTCAGACAACACAACTTTGGATTGGACTGTGCCTTCCACTGTGACTCTTTTTACTGGCAAACTACATGTTGGATGACACAAGAAGATGTTCTCTGCGATATAATCCAGTCACAAAGGCCAAAGGTTGAGGGGAAGTTGCCTTTTTTCCTTGTCGTTTACCTGTCGAGGGTCTGTCTTCTTGAATCTTTGAGTTACTGGGATCCTGGCTCTGTACATCTCCCCTGGTGTTTGAGTGTGAAGTTTGTGGTTCTGCCCCTCTAGCTGTACGATTTGGACCTTCCGTTAATCTCTCTGAGCTTCAAATTGCTCCTCTGTATGATGGGAGTAGTCATGCCTGTCCTGCTTGCTTGATCAAATAACATCCCAACCTTGTGCATCTGAAAACTTGGGGTCCCAGAGCTGGGTAGGAAGCTTCGATGCCACCTCACACAGCCTTTGTCTCCTTCAAACAGCCACCCCTTACTGGCATCCTGGACAAATGGTCCTCCAGCTTCAGACTGAGCTCTGGCTGTGGAGCTGCCCTCCTCAGAAGCTCCAGTTGTTAGAAAGGTCTTCCATGGGCTCGGCTGAAATTTGAACCCTCCAGTAACTTTTTCCTGCTAGTTTTTATTTCATCTCTGGACTCAATAACACATTTTGTCCCAAAGTAGTCTATAAATTGAAGACTACTGTAAAAAGTCCCACCACAGTTTTTTAACCAGTTATCAGATCATCTTTTCACCTCCTTTGCCTGCTCTGCCTCAGGATTTCTGATCTAGACTGACCACACAGAGCAGGACATGGCGCAGGGTGCTCTGACTCTAAGGGATCCTTGTGGCATCAGTTATAAAATTTACCCTGAAGTTCCCCGGGGGCAGGTGTTACTAATTATTACTAATGGCAGGTGTCCCACCCATAGTGGGAATGCACAGAGCCTAGAGCCATAACTGGAAACACATGCTTCTTAACATGGCTTTAAATTACTTGATTTAACTTGGAAGTTTTTTCCCTTTTATCACCTTGAATTATTTTTCATTCTGAACAATATTAGAGACATATCAGATTTTAGTTTAAAAAAGAGAGAGAGAGAGAAACCTAGAGAAGAAATTTAAGGAATAAAATAGCAGTCATTTGTAACCCATCTATTTGTAAAAAAAATAAAATTATATTTTTATATCTCATACCTTGGTCGTGTTCCTACATATATGTGTTTATGTATAATAGTGGTTCTGTGGTTCTACATTTTGCTGTCTTATTGAATATTATGTTCTTTTCCAGTGCCATTGTCAATTATTTATAAGTGTTATCATTATAATGGTTGTATCATAATATTATATTGAATGAATATACTATAATTTACTTGATGAATTACACCTTATTGTAATCCCTAATTTGCAATCTCCTAGTTCCTAAGAGCTTCAGGGCTGTTCTCTTCAAGAACAGAAATTGGGGAAAAGGCAGCACCTCTAGATTCCTGCAGAAGGATTATCCCGAATAATCCCTTCACCCCATTCTTCTTTTCCTAAGTGGGCAGTTAACAGGACATATAGACCAGATCTTGTTAGAGCTAGAAAGCTGAAAAAATGGGTTGATGTGTGTGTATGTGTGCAACTCACAAGTCCAAATGTAAAATGCTATACTGGTGATTTATCTGATTGATAAGAGGTTTGGGTTTCATTTACTTATACAAATTGGGTCCACCAAGGGCTTGAGTGGCCTCTTTCCTCCATAGGAAGGTTTTCCTGATCAAGGAAATCAAGAAAAATCAAGTATCAAGAAATTATTGTCCTTCAGTGTCAGGAAGAAAAGTTTCAATGCACTTGAGCTCCCAGCTGAAAATCCAAGAATCCCAAACACATTTTCCACTACCATGAGCTGGGGCTCCCTTTCTTAGAACATAGCCCTGGCAGCATGAAGGCTCCACTCCCATATAATCAGATCAGTCATCTGGTGTAACTGTTAAGGGGGCAAAACCCCACGTCTCTGCAGACATAGACCAGTTACCAAAATAGGGGACTAGAAATCTGTCATTTACAAAATCCCCAAGCAAAATTTGTCAGGTAAACTTAAGAAATGGATCATGACCCATTTCTAGGCTATCAGCTTAGCCTGAAAAACAATTGCCCACACCTCTGCTTCCAAGGAGTATTCATGTCTTAGAATCAGGCTTTCCTTAATGAATTGCTTCATCTTTAGAGACTAAAAAAAATCACATGACTGGAAAGTAGTAGCTTCATAAACTTATAGCAAGGTTGATAGAAGGGATTTTCTCCAATATAGAAGTGATCATTTTTGAAAGAAGGATCCTCCTACTCCCCAAAAGCATTGCCACTAATAGTGAACCAGCTGCTCCCTTCATCATGGGCCAATATCACCCTTGTGGAATGGATTCAAACTGTGTTATCACCTATGGGGACTGGCCGATTTAAGGCAGTAGCATATGGTTGACTGTTAAATCAAAATAAAACCAAACAGGAACTTGTGGTTGCTTAGCCTCAGTAGAATTCTCAAAAGCCAATACAAACGACTAAGGCCAAACACAGCCTCACTCCATCTGTGCTTTGTCTCCAGCCTGGAGGAACAACATTATTGGGCTTGGTGTGCTGGGCTCCTTCCAACACACTGTCCAGACATTCCTGAGGACACAGGTTTTTGTTTGTGCAGATGAGAAGCTCCTAATTGTGTATCTCATGTGCCTATGAAAAGATGAAAAATCACCTTGCTAGATGAGCTGGTCCCAGTAGTGAGGGTGTCCATATCTGGGGGATGGGTCTCTCCTATAAGGATGGGCTGTGATAAAGAAGAGTGAATGTTCTAGGTTCTTCCCTTTCCGATGGTATAATTTCAACAACCAGGGAAACCAGATCTTTAAACCTCTGACTTTGGTCCTAACCCAGACAAAAATAATAGATAAGAATTGTGAAAAAGCAAGAAAGGGAGAAGTACGGGAAGGGAGATGGGAGAGAGGTATGACAAGTCTTCTCTACTTGCCACTTTTAAAAACATTCCAAAGTGTGAGCTGCTTGAAAATGAAAATAGCTTCTCTTTTCTTTGTGGGACCACCTGCAACAGGCATGTGTGTTTTTTGTTCCGTCAGTGCTGGTGGGTTGTTAGATGTTGTGGAAAGGAGCTACACAGGTACTTGGCTTCCCTCAGAGTAGGAACGACAGCACAGTGGGGGCAGCCCTCCCTTGAAGTGTTGTTCCCTACAAGAAATGCAGACCAGCCTCAGGGGCTATTTACTCATTGCCAGGGTTTCCTGGAGAATTCGGGAAAGAAGAGGCAGCTTTCAGGAGTATGTGCCCATGTCTCCCAAGCAGGAGGAGAGAGGTTGAGATGGTTCTGAGACCCTTCCCAAAAGCAACAAGTCTCAGAGTCTGGGCATCAGTTAGGCCCAGAAGGTTATAGATCTTGAAAACCCTTTCAGTAAAGGCTGTGTAAATGCTGAAGAGAGAGGCTTGGAGCCCTGGAGCAGGGCCTGAGGGAACCCATCTGTGTTTTAGTAAAAGCAGAGCCAAGGATCCCAACCTGTGCAGGTCGGGCTGACATATAGCAGAGAAAACGGGCCCACACAGGAGGGCGGGAGTCAGAGGGACAAAAATTCCAGGGGCATTCCACCTGCCCCAATATAAGAAGAGAACTCTTGATTTACTTGATTATAAACTTTATTGCTTTTCTTACCAGTCCCCTTTTTTCTTCTGATAATAAAAGCAACAAATACTTGACACAAGTATCTAGGAACATAAATTATAAAATCTAGCGTGACAATCACCCATTATTGAGTTACTACCTATAGATAACCACCATTAACTAGCACATATTCTTCCAAATTTCTTTTTTTTTTAAAGATTTTTATTTATCTATTTATCAGAGAGAGAGAGAGAGAGAGAGGACACAAGCAGGGAGAGCGGCAGGCAGAGAGATGTGGGACTCAATCCCAGGACCTTGGGATCAGGACCTGAGCCGAAGGCAGACGCTCAACCTACTGAGCCACCCAGGTGTCCCTGTTCTTCCAGTTTTCCCATGATGCTTTCAGGAACATATGAAATGATTGTATGTATATTTATAAAATAATGTTTCAACACACAGACACCCGCGTAGAAGACATCAGTTCTTTTTTTTTTTTTTTTAAAGATTTTATTTATTTGACAGAGAGAAATCACAAGTAGGCAGAGAGGCAGGCAGAGAGAGAGGAGGAAGCAGGCTCCCTGCTGAGCAGAAAGCCCGATGTGGGGCTTGAACCCAGGACCTGGGATCATGACCTGAGCCGAAGGCAGCGGCTTAACCCACTGAGCCACCCAGGCGCCCCGAAGACATCAGTTCTTATAATGCATAGTATGCAACTTGCCTTTTCTCCCCTGACAACAGATTTCGTCTTTTTACCCTTTTGATCCATGCAAATCTACCTCATTCTTTTTTTTTTTTTTTTAACTAATTTTAATTTTTAAGAGCAGTCCTAGAGTCAAAGAAAAATTGAGCATAAGGTACCCACATACCCTCTCCTGGTCACACATACGGGCTCCTTCACTTTGACATCCCACAACGTAGTGGTACATTTGTTACAATTTGTGAATCAACATTAGCACATGATTATCTATCATAGTTTACATGAGAAATCACTCATAATGGTGTATACTTGAGGGATTTTGATAAGTGTATAGTGACATACTCACTATGACAGAATCAGGAGTAGTTTCTCTATCCTGAAGTTTTTCTGTATTCCGCCAATACCTTCCTTCTTCCCCTGGACTCCTGGCAACCACTATCATATCATCTGGAGAATTTTGTCCTTCCCAGAATGTTTCATAGCTGGAATCATACAGTATATAGCCTTTTCAGATGGACCTCTTTCACTTTGTAATATGCATTTAAGGATTCTCCGTGCCTTGATGTGGCTTGTTGGTACCTCATTTCCTTTGAGAGCTGAATAGTATTCTATAGTATGAATGTACCACAGGTTTTCCCCCGTTGAAGGACATCTCAGTTGCTTCCAACTTTTGACAATTTTGAATATGGCTGTAAACATTTGCGAACAGGTTTTTGTGTAGACCTAACTTCTCAAGTCCTTTGGGTGGATACCAAGGCATGTTATGGCTGCATTGTGTGATAAGAATGTGTTTAGTTTTGTGAAAAACAACCTGCCATACTGTCTTTCAAAGTGGATTGTGCCTTTCATGAATCATTCCTGTGCTGTTGTCTTTAAAAAGTCATTGGGAAACGCAGTCATTTATATTTTCTTTGGTTATCTTCTAGGGATTTTGTAGTTTTGTATTTCAAATTTGGGGGTATGATCTATTTTCAGTTAATGTTTGTGAATGGCATATTTTCTCAACTATTTTCCATTGATCTATTTGTTTATTCTCTTGTCAATACCACACTGCCTTGATTATAGTAGCTTTGTAGTAAGTCAGTCTTAATGTCAGGTAGTGTCAATTCTGCAACTTTATTCTTCTCCTTCAGTCTTGGGTCAGGTATTCTGAGTCTCCTGCCTCTCTATGTAGACTTTTGAATCAATTTGTTGGTATCCACAAAATAACTTGCTGGGATTTTTGACTCGGATTACATTGGATCTATAGATCAAGTTGAAAAGAAACAACATCTTTACACTATTGACTTCCTCCTCATGAATATGAAATATCTCTCAAGTTATTTAGTTTTTCTTTGATTTCTTTCAACAGAGTTTTATAATTTTCTTCATGTAGCTCTTTTGAATGTTTTGTTGGATTTATACCTAAGTGCTTCATTTCTGATGCTAATGTTGTATCACCCTATTTAATGGCTGCAAAAAAAAAAGTCTATCAAATGAATGTATTTAAGTCCTCTCATTAATTCTTCAGTGCATATTTAATTTGGATAACTTTAAAAAGGGAACAAACAAAAGCATAGTTTTGGCCATCTACCAAAGCAGAGACGATGATACATTACTTGGTCAAGCTGAAGGCCCAGAAAATTAAGGACACCAATCTGTATTTATCACCAAGAGCTACAGTCATCCAATACACCAGCATAAATAGCAGCAAACTAGATTAAACTAATAGGGTGAATCTACTTACAAAGAAGTTCCTGAAAACAACTTAGTCTGATAGATAAGCAGATGGGCTTTCATTCTTGTGTGTTTCCAAGAACACTGATGCAAAATAGTATTGAGGAATTTTAACACTATTCTGTTGCTCAGACTATATGTATAATCAAGCCAGGGAAGCTTAAAGTGGTGTTTTATTTTATAATGGGTCTAAATTTTGATCCATTAGCGATCATTTGGGGATACCTTCGATTTATACATGCTTACATTTCTGAGGTACTCCATAAGTAAGACTTTAAAGGGAGCTTCTCTTTGAACATTGAGGGAGAGTTTCAATTTATTATTTGTTTGCCATACCCTTTAAAAATCTGGAAACCTCCTCTTTAGGATTTAGTCAGTAGTATCTATTATATCCTGAAACCTCTTCTATCCCACCTGCTTGGGAAATGTCAGCCTTGAATTGTAGCTGACTTGAAGTTTAAATGAACTTTACCTCGAGTGTAATGGCAACTCCACTGTTAATTCAGCAGCTATTAAGCCTGCCACTTCCCAAGGCAGCCTACAAAGCACAGTTTTATTTAATTGTTCAAGTAGAAGGAATAAAAATATTTAGGTGCCCTGCTTGTCCGAAGCTTTTCTTCTGGACCTGGCCATCAGTTAGCCTTTAAGTTAGAGAGAAATCAACTTCATGAGATGTCCCCATGAAGGTTGAAGACCACAATAAAATAGTCATACACATACCTCAAAAAGATGACTCGAGAATGAGCATGTAGCATGAAAGAACTGTTCTTCCTCACTTTTATCTAAAGGTTTTTTTTTTTTAAATATTTGAGGTGAAATGCTAAAATTACAAAATTAATCCAGATGAGCAGACCCTATTTCTTTTCTTTCTTTTTTAAGATTTTTATTTATTTATTTGACAGACAGAGTTCACAAGTAAGCAGAGAGGCAGGCAGAGAGAGAGAGATGGGGAAGCAGGTTCCCTGCTGAGCAGAGAGCCCGATGTGGGGCTCGATCCCAGGACCCTGGGGTCATGACCTGAGCTGAAGGCAGAGGCTTTAACCCACTGAGCCACCCAGGCGCCCCACACCTTATTTCTTTGACTCACTACTTTATCCGTTACTTGAAGTTTTATCTGTAAGGCCGATAATCAGTGTAAGCCCAGCACTAACATTACTGCCTTCCAGCAATGATCAATCATTCCCATCAGATTGATTCAAAGTGAGAAATTTCAATAGGCTGGCTTAAAAGGAATTGCAACTGTGATCACCAATCTAGAGCAAGATTTTGACCTTGGTGTTCATCAACAATTGGCGAGCTTGGATTTCATTGGACGAGATGTAACAGAATTCCTCCAAGATTTTATATGAGGGATTTTTGATACACTTTTAAGCAATAGATCTTTGATACACTTTTAAGCAATAGCTCTAACACTTTTGGCTTTGTGGAGAATGGATAGGCTTAAGAAAATGTGTTTGCCTATTTTAAGGCTCTACTGTAATTTTTAATTATAATGTTAGTTAACGGGATAGATGTTAAGAATTAACTAATATGCATGGTCTATTAAACCACAGATATCGGGTAGGTAAGGTTCCTGAGTTGGATTGGCAGAGCAGGAGGTGATGGACTGAAAAGTGATCTCCAACCCTACAGGGGGCAGCAGATGTCCATCTCCAGCTAAGTGTTAAACTATGCCAAAGCGAACTAAGAGGAAGAGCTGAAAATCCTCAAGTTTGTTTTAAGGCTCACTCTGGGCTTAGGCAAATAAATGACTTGCTTCGGCCAATAAAATGATAAAAGGTATTATTCATGCAGAAGCTTGAAAAACTGCTTGCACGAGTCCTTCTTTTTTGGAGTCCTCCTACCTATGAGTACAAGCCTAGGCTAATCTGCCTGAGAGTGAAAATCACCAGAGGAAGAAAATATATCCCAGGTAACCCATCTAGAGCCAGCTAACGTCCAAATATGAGGGAGCACACCTAAGATGAGCAGAACCACTCAGGCAGCTGTAGCCACGTGCAGACCCACAGTGAATCCAGCTGGGCTTGATGTAGATCAGCAGAATTGCTCAGTCACCCCATAGATTCATGAGAAATAATAAATGTTGACTGTTGTACAACACTGAGGTTTTATGGCTTTTGCTTAGACAGCATTAATGTGGTGTTAGGTAACTGGTATCTAGCTGATATACCAGTCTGTGGAAAGTGGTCAATAAATAGTAGCTGTATACACTCATAGTTCATTGATTCTAAAGTACTTTTAATACTTTGGTAATGGTGCCTTCTTGATATTTCCAGAAGCTGTCTATAGAAGGTTTTTGTTCACTGACACTCTGTCACCTAGGTGATATTGACTATTATATTCCATTGATTCTAATATGCATCCAGAACTCTGAAGATGTTAAAATGCAAAAATCCTGCTTATTATAGAAAATTTCATCAAGACTTCTCAGGGTAGTGGTGATGTGTGGGTATAGCTGAAGCCCAGCTCCACAGATCCAGAGTATCTGTGGAAATAGAGGTTATCAGCATGCTACACTACAGAGTGAGAACTTCAGCTTATTAAAGAACAGAGGAACCTGGAAAGTGTGTGGTGAATGGTCCCTCCCTTTAAAGCAGGTCCATGCTATCTTCTTTCCTGTCTTAGGTGACCAAAGGAAGAGCATTTGGGGTGACTCATGAGTGTTCTCTAAGTTGCCTAAACATCATTAAGAACAAAAGCTTCCAAAAAAAAGCTTTCTTTCACACTTACAGTTTGAAGGTATAAATTATGTCCCCAAGGGTCTCCCTATACTGAAGTAGGATAGTGTTCATTTAAGCTGCCCATAAATAGTATTGAGAAAGTCAGGGAGAGTTTAAATTTACTATAATTAAAGGCACTCATTGTATGTTTTACCTTTTATGTTTCTTAACAGTTTGTAAGGTACCCAGAGACAAATTAATATTTTATTCCATTACCTCAGTCTTTCATAGTCTTTAATGGAGTGGAGTAAATAGGGTTAACACTGGGCATTTAATGGGTGTTTACAAGCATCACAAGAAAATCAATACTGTCATTTCAATGTTCCATAATTTTGGACCAAAAATGTTCCCTAGGTTGAGTCCCACCCTTGGCTCCAAGTAATCTTCTCCTGCTGGGAGAAAAGAAAATCATTCTTTTAAAAAGCTTCTCAGAGCACCTTCTTCAGACTTGGTGGGTCACTATAAAAATAATCATCCCTAGACTATTTGAAAAAATGGCACTACAGGGATCCTGACTGCCCTTTCCATGGTAAAATCCTTGAAAGGGAAAATTATCAGTCAAGAGGAGTCAAGCTGAGTGCTGGGCTGATTCTAGGTATTCTTTCTGCCAAAGGCTTCCCATTACTTCTTTGTGTCTATGTCTAGAAAGTGTCCTTGGCATTATTAATTATCAGGTTGAGAACTGAGGGGCTGAATGTCCTCCTTGTCTAAGATACAGCTTTGATTTCCTAGGTACTGTCAAGGTGAGGTGAAGAGAGGTCTAATTCTGGTTGCATGATATAGTGGCTGTGAGAACTTACCTAAGTTCTCTGGTTCTGAACTTCAATTTCCTCCTTTCTTAAAAAGGATGGTGGTGATTAATAATACTACTTTGTAGGGTATGGTGGAAACTAGAAACAATATACACAGTAAGCTCCTGTGTGTAAAAAGGTTCACTCCCATTCGCCGATCTTTTTTTTTTTTTTCCCCAATCCTGGGTCTCTCTCTCTGGGCCTGGCTACAGGTGCTACATCTAGATGCCAACCATCAGCCTGAAGGTCCAGATTTGTTCACCTGAAATGGCCCAAGTCCACGTTCCTTCCATTTGGCAGGGCACCCTCCTTTTTGATAGATTTCTCTGGAGTGACCACCAGCCTAAATTACCAGCATTCATCTTACTCTTCAACAAAATTTCTCTGTTTCTGAATGTTTGTGTTGCTGACCATCCAAATGGCCATGCTGTGATCTCTTTCCCTTCCCAGGAGAGTCATGAGACACAAGGCCTACCCATTTGTAGCCCCAGACACAGCAGCGATCAGGCAAGGGAGAGCAAGGAGGAATCAGTGCAGCTGATCACTATCCCTGGGAACCTCATTCAATGAGAATTTGATGTACAAGTTGGGTCACCTATATCACCTCCATATAACAACAACAACAAAAAGGTGATGCTACTGGGACAAGAGCCATTGAATCACTGGGATCACTATAAGCATTGACATCAAGGTTTCTAGAAAGTTCATTGTCAAAACTATATATATATATATATAATACATATATATATATAGAGAGAGAGAGAGAGTGTGTGCATGCACGTGCACATCTGTCTTGCCTTGTCTTATATAATACACAGGTTTCTAAAAACTGTATTTAAAATGTCTCTTATTTCAGTTGTAAAGGGTAACAATCTAGTCGGAATAATTTGGGTGATGTATCTTTTCACAGCTAGTAATGCAAACGCCAAATAAGCCTCAAATTGTTTAAAAGTAGAATTATCCAATAATGCTTTGTTTTAAGGGACAGAAACTGGATACATAATTAAGTTCTCTTAAGGAAGGGAATTCTGAATTCTGCCTTCAGGAAGCTTCTTTTTTAAATAGGTCTTGATGGACAATTCCATCACAGATCCCATTGCTTCAACCAGACAATTATCTCTTTAGAACCAAATGTCCTGGGATCCCTTTCTATTTTCTTTTTCTTCCTCTGTGTGAGCAGGTATGTGATTCTTCTTTGCAACCATGCATGCTATTTCAACTCAGACTTATGCGATTGAGTTTATCCTCTTTTCCAGACAATTAAATAACTCATTTTTGTTAATTGAATGCATGCTAAGAGCCCTAGATTTTCTTTAAACTCTGCTTCTGGTGATGATGATTTCCTTAAGGACCACCAGCTCAGGGCACATTTTTCTTTTCCAAAAGTTCACTGGGGCACAGAAATCTCATGCTTATTATCTTTGTCCTCTTCTCCTTTCTTATGTGTGGATCACTCGTCCCCTCCTAGTCCAGACTTTCTGGCAGTGCGTCCCCTCGCCCCTGGCAATTATTAAGGGCTTCTGAAGAAACTCAATCTTACCTGATACTTAGTGAAATTGACACTGTTGTTTGTTATTTTTAATTGTGAATGACAAGCATGAAAAAACAAAACAAACAAACAAAAAAAAAACCTTGCCCTTCTTTTTGTCCCTGTCAAGATACATCAATAATTGGTAGCTGTGGTTTTTGTGAGCACCTTTGAGACTCTGTCCACAGAAGTTGGCCATCAAAGGTAGCTGTAACCGAGGCACCTGGGTGGCTCAGTAGGTTAAGCCTCTGCCTTCGGCTCAGTTCATGATCTCAGGGTCCTGATCTCAGGGTTCTGAGATGGAGCCCCGCATCAGGCTTTCTGCTCAGCAGGGAGACAGCTTCCGCCTCTATCTCTGCCTGACTCTCTGCCTACGTGTGATCTCTCTCTCTGTCAAATAAATAAATAAAATATAACAACAACAACAACAACACTTATTAAAAAATAAATAAATAAATAACCAAAGCCCCAGAGCCTCTAGTTGGCTTGTAAATCACAGAGCCAAAGAACATAAGGATTCCTAGCCCCATGGAACCCAAGATTGGGGATTTCAAGCCCTGGTCAAAATTTTCAGCATGGCATAATTTAGAGCTGAATTTGATAAGGGACCTCATTAAAATGAAAAGAAAAACAAACAAATAAAGCACCAAAACTAAACTTCCAGCAGTTAACAAAAGATTTCCAAAAAGGAGGATGATTTTTGTCCCCAAAAGGATGGAAGCACATAATCTCAAATGAAACGACAGTCATTTATTTTGAATAAATTTAGCTTTATGAAAAACATACTTTATTTTCATATTTTTTCCTTATATTTAAAACATGCATCACTAAACCTTTCAACATTACACTCTACCATAAAGATAAATCTCACAGACTTAATGGTGAGTGAAAGAAGCCTGACACGAAATAGCTCATACTGTATAGTTCCATTTATAGAAATGATATAAACAGGTGAAGCTACTCTCTGCTGATAGGAGTCAGGGCAGTGGGTTATCATCAAAAGGGAGATGGGGAGGGTCTGGGGAGAGTCTGGAAGGGATTGAGGGTGGGCATATTCTAGGGTGCTAGGGTTCTAGTAACATTCTGTTTCTTGATTCAGGTGTTGTTGCCCTCGTCTATTCACCTTATGAAAATTCAGCAAGCCACACACTCTTTTACAGGAGTTTTGTCATATGTCATGCTTCAATTAAAATAAGTAAAAAATAAAGGATTTGTCTTCCTCTATAGACCTATAGGCATTTGAAAATCACTGATATGGTTTGGTTTCCTTTCTTGGCAGGTGAGGAAGTTGCAGGAAAACCATCTTGTTCAAAGTTATGAAGCCATCCAGTGATCCCACTGGGAACAGAGCTTTCTCAGCCTAATCCGGCTCCCTGGCCACGCTGCTCGGTCCTTCGTCCTGAGATAACGGTCGTAACTTGAGAAGTCTCTACGAGGAAGGGCCCAACTTCTATGAGTGTGTTCATTCAGGTGTCAAGCACTCTGTAGACACCCTCTCTCTACTTACTGAGGAGGCCTGGAATGAATGTGGCTGTCCCCTGTCTCCAACCAGGTAGCTGGGCACTTCTTGCTAGATAGTGGTCTCTTTCACACTTGCCCATCTTTTGGCCGTGGTATTATCTCTTTAAGGAAATCAATTTCTTCTCTTTCCAAGATGACTCCTCTCCTTGAACACCTCAAGTTCTGCAACCATTCTTTTTTTACCTTGTCCTCTCCCATTCACACCTTTTATCTTTCTTCCTCCTGGGTCTTCCCTTTCTGCCTACAGAGATGCTCAATATTCCTCTTGGAGAATAAGGTAAACAAAAGTAAAGCCAAATAAACAAAAGTAGCACTATTCTTTGTCTCTGACAGTGAGTCATCAGATAAGTTTTGGGTGCCCATCCTGGGTCCATATGCCAGCCCAGCCCACAGTCAGGCCCAATCTTCCTCTTTGGTTCCTTCTTTACATCTTGACATTTTTGAAGAAAATATGTAATCATTAATTCTTCCTGTTGCTCATCTCCAATTTTCTTCTCAGCCTATGACCTCTGGCTTCTATTCCACAGGTCTGTCAATTCTATTTTTTTAAAGGATGCCCATGTCCTCTTGGCAGGACATCCCTACATCCTAATTTTCCTGGGATCACTACTGTATATACTTGTGATCCTGGAGCTCATACTAATGAATCTCAGTTTTTAAATTCACAAAAGTCTCACAGATTGGAGAATCAGTGGTAGTCAACATAACATCTTAGTCACCATATAAATGGCCACTACTGGGTTCTCATTCTTACTGACACTTGTCAGCATTGACTGCAGTGTATTAAGGTTATGAGCAAAGGCTTTGGCGCAGTACCCTGGGTTCAATTCCTAGCAATCTTATGTGATCTTACTCAAGTTACTTAGTTATTCTGAGCCTTGATTTCTTCATTTATTAAAAAAAAAAAAAAAAAAAAAAGGAGGGGTACCTGGGTGGCTCAGTGGGTTAAAGCTTCTGCCTTTGGCTAGGGTCATGATCTCAGTGTCCTGGGATGGAGCCCCACATCGGGTGCTCTGCTCAGAGGGAGCCTGCTTCCTGCCTGCGTCTCTGCCTACTTGTGATCTCTCTCTCTGTCAAATAAATAAAATATATTAAAAAAAAAGGAATAGTAGTAGTAATGCCTGCTTCATAATGTAGTTACATTTATTCAACAGGAAAAGTATCTAAAGTATGTCGTGCAGGTGTGGGACAGTTAGCATTCAATACATGGCACTGCATTTTCCTGGTTGAATCTATCCCATGTTCCCCACATTGGTGTTCTTTTGTTTTTGTGTTTTTGGTTTTTTGTCTCAGGTGATGTTTCCTGGGATCCTTCTGTCCAGTCACCCTTTACCCCCTGCGGTTTCCTTGTTTACCATTTCTTTTTTTTTTTTTTCCTTGTTTACCATTTCTGCATTTGACCCTCCATTTGTGTCTTATGGTTAAGCCTGTGGGCTGAACAGCCTGACTTCGTGGATTCATAATTTGAGCTCTGTCACTTAATAGCTGAGTGTACTTGGACAGGTTATTTTACCTTTCATTGCATTGATTGCTGCAATTATAAAGTGAGGTTTACAGCAATATCTAACTTCATAGCGGATACCTACTTCAAAGCAGTTATTATAAAGATGAAATGAGCTGAGGCATGGAACAGGTGCTTAGCATGATACATGCAACAGAGGATGTGAGAAGAAAATTTACCCATTGTTATGTTCAGCTACCAGAGTAGGTGTTTTGACCTTGCATTCATTCCCGTCTCTCCTCTGCCCCCATATAGACATCTAGGCCTAGTCCTGTGCTTTCGTCTTCTGTGGAGCTCTCACAAATCCTTCCCATTCCCGACTTGCCATTCTTACTTTAGTTGAGACCATTGTTCCTTCTTTCCAATGTACTAGAATAACTTCATAACTTGTTTCTCTGCCTATGGTCTATCCCCATTCAGTCTATTGTCCATGGTAAAGGAGTTGAATTTTCCAGAACCACATTTCTGATCATGCCAGTCTTTGACACAAAGAACTCTTGTGGTTCATCCTTGCCTACTGATTAAATTTCAAGCACTAGGTTCTGCTGTTCAAGCTCTCCTGTATCTTGACCCCACTCACTTTTCAAACATTATTTCTCCTTCACACACATTGCTGCATCCAGTGGCCCAACTAAACGGACCCATCTCCTCTCCCTCAAGTCTGATGGCAGTTATCCCATTGGAGACATTGTTTCCATTGTTCCATCATTTTCAATACCCTCCCCTCTCTAAATACCCATTTACTACTCTTTTAAAGATTAACTCAGATGTCATCTTCTCTTTGACTTCCCGATATGTTCTCTGCTCTTAAAATGGAAGGTTTCTCTCTAACCCATGCAACCCTCTGAGATAATGTCGAACTCTTCCTAATAGGGGCAACATTTTCTGCAGTGTGTTCTATCTGAACACAGTTTTTTTCTCCTTGCAAGAACAGTGCCTGCAAATGCTTACTCTCCTTGTCTCTCTGTCCTCTGTCCTTTATCATGAAATTTACATCAGTCTGTCTAGGGAAAGAAGGAGAGTTGCTTGATTTAGTTAATCTCATTGTGTGCAATTGAACCAGGCTCTCTGAAGCCCACTACAAACCTGTAAAGGGTTCTATTTCTGCCTTGCAGGTACGTAAAGCTGAATTGTGGAGAAAGAGTGCACACACACATGAAAATGTCTTAGGGACATTTTCAGAGCAGCACATAAACAGGTGTCGATTAATGAAGTGCCTCGGGAGCTGGTAAGTGCTGAAAAGATGAACCATCAGCTTTGTGGTGTAACGGCTGAAGGCTTTGCAGAGAAGGGGAGTTTGGCAGAAGGAATAGAGAAGGGAAATGAGAGTATGGCTGGCAAAGGGAGGGAAAGTTCTCCTGGTCTGTAGGAGCAGATGGGCCAGAACCAGCAATGTCTATTTCCTCAAATGCCTGACAGGCAAGCCTGGCTCTATCCTGGAGAAGTTTAAGCCCAAATCAAGATATTCTCCATCCTCCGCTAAAACATGGAGGGAATTAATCCATGTTTAATGATAAGAACATGCACTTTCCAGTCAGACATGCTGGGTTACATCTTCTTTTACTTATCAGGCGTGTGATTCTGGGCCCATCACTTCACCTCTCTAAGGCTTCGATTTGCCTGAAAATACTCAACTCTGCTCAGGGTTTAGAACATGGGATTTGGGGTGCCTGGGTGGCTCAGTGGGTTAAGCCGCTGCCTTCGGCTCAGGTCATGATCTCAGGGTCCTGGGATCGAGGCCCACATCGGGCTCTCTGCTCAGCAGGGAGCCTGCTTCCCTCTCTCTCTCTGCCTGCCTCTCTGTCTACTTGTGATCTCTGTCTGTCAAATAAATAAATAAAATCTTTAAAAAAAAAAAAAGAACATGGGATTTGGTAGTAGATTAAATTCTACTACTGCTACGTTCTGGCCCTGTGACCTTGGAAAAGTCCCTTAACTTCTCTGAGCGTCTTCATCTCAATAGAATGGCTATGAGAGTGACTGAAATAATGTATGTAAGGGTCTTCTATATCAAAAAAGTCAATCTGCTTTAGAAAACAATGAAACGGGAAAACGAATGATTACTTGCTGAGAATTTTGTTTAGTGAGCCATCATCCAGAGTGCTGGGCATACAGTTAGCACCTAATAAATGAAAGATTGATATTACGCCAAGAAAATATATGCCTGAGATTAACCAGAAAAATGCATCTCCACTGTGCTTAATCAATTGCGTAATTTTGTGTTGGATGTTTGTCTTCCATGCTTGAATGTAATTCTAAGCATTTGGAGCTTTGACTGTCTTCTCTACCACTGGATGCCTGGTACTAAACATAATTTCTAATACAAAGTCAGTGTGAACTAATGCCTAGACAAACAAGAGGGATTAGGGAAATAAAGTTTTAGTGGGAGTTATGGGACATGCACAGCTGATAAATAGTAGATTTCTATGGACTAATGAATTGTGCAAATTATTTTCAGAATTGTTGAAATGAGGCCATTTTCATTAAATATGGAGAGTATTAATAAGGCTGGAGATTCTAATTTTCTACACTCTATGTCCTTCTGTTTTATTTATACCTTATTTGGAACAAATTCATGTTCTTGCCCCCATATTCTTTACCTTTGTTCTTTGTGGTTTTGGGGGGATATTTTTTTTCTAACTTTGTCCTTTAATTCTTTTTAATTTTTTCTTATGGATTTTATTACTTACTACATAAAGTGAAAGATTTGTAGGCAGAGTCACCTTGGCTTTCAAAAAGTGCTGGCTATTAGACTCTAAGGTATGCGTGTCTTCTGGCAATTACTATAATTATTGGAAAATCTTAACTAGATTCTGGAAGGGGGTAACATTTCCTTGGAGTAAGTTACACAGAGAAAAAAAGAGACAGAAAGGGAAATAAAGTCTAAAGAATGAAGGAAAGGTATAGAGGTTTAGTCCTGGCAACTTAATTAGCTTAATTAAACTTTATCAATTTGCACTCTTGGACATAGCTAACAAATTCATTTGCAAATGTTTAGGCAGGGTGGGAATTAGAAGAATAGGGCGCAGACTCTGCCCTCCAGGATATTCTATCTAATGTGGAGGGAACTATACATCAGTAAAACTTGAGTAAGCCTCTTGACCATCTTGATTTTAGTCTGTAGAAGCCAGGCCAGGATGTTCAAGGAGTTTGGAAACTGGTCATCTAAGAAATGATGAAAAGATGTCCGAGTTATTGCCTTGGGGAAATTAAGTTGGATCAGGGGTTTCAGAGACTAAATAGAGGAGTGTTAATTTCATGTGGCTCCAAGGGACAGAGTTAAGATCAATTAATTTATTATTTCATTCATTCATTTATTCATTAAATAAATACTTAGAAAGCATCAACTAAATGCCAACTATTGTAAATGTCACAGAGGAAAAAAAAAAAAAATCTATGCCCTAATGATAGGAATGCCCCAAAGGAAGGTTTGCTTCAGATGACCTTCTTTGGAACCAGAGATTTTCAGAGATGGGCCTCCTAGGAAGTAGGGTCAAAAATTTCTCACAGAGCTTTCAAATTGTTCATACACAGAAAGCATTCAACATATTCAGTATTGATTTATTTAGGAAATACCACTATTTATTATAACCCACAAACTATGCTAAGTGATCAGAATACAGACAAATAACACACAAAGGTCCCTGTCTTCACAGAACTTACATTGTAGATGGAAGGAGAGACACGACAAGCATTTGTACAATAATTGTACAAATAAACTTGATAGTTTCAGATGCATGTAAAAAATTAAAAGCATCCTTTATAATTGTGATAAGGAGAATCTGAATGGGATATTTTAAATTGGATGATAACCTTGCAGATGACTTTCCCACTCCAGGAATTGCCTTCAGCTAAAGAGAGTTGCTTCATCCAAGACCATTTTCTCTTCCAGGGAACTATGGGGGGAGTTCACATGTAATGATTCACCAAGTAAGCATGTAAAGACCTGGGTACCTCATTCTAATGAAGATCAAGTGTGCAGAACATTCTTCACTCCAAAACTCCCCATGACGTTGACTGAGACTTTCATGGAACAGTCATCACGTTTCAACTTTTTTCTTCTGTCTGACCCTGCTTCCTTTACTGCCCCCCACAGACTTCCACCCTGAGAACACTCCCTAGTAAATTTCCTGCACACACATTTCTGTTGTAGAGTCAGCGTCCCACAGTCTGCTTTCACATGACCTGTGACAGATGGAATTGATAAGGAGTGGACCATGCAAAAATACATTGGGTCTATTCAGCCGTAAAGAAATTGATGGCAATATGTTATCATTATCAGTATTAAGTCCAGGAAGATAGGATCTTTTCCTGATTCTCAAACAAACATGATCACAGCCAGCTGTCCCCTCATGGATATTCTCTCTGACCATCACTGCCTGAACATTCCTTCAGCTTCACTTAACTTCAGGCAAGTTTCTTTTTGACCATAGGCCCCTGATCTGCATTCTTTTTTAGAGCATTTGCTTTAGAAAACTTGGAATTATAAATGCTTTCTCTGCCCTTTGAGATGTAAATCTTCTCTAACACTTGCCAGTTTTATGACCCAGGAGTGTCCTTCTCAAGGACAGAAGCTGTCCCTTGGAAATATAATCATCAAGGAAGATAGGCATCTTATATCCCAGTCTCTGAGGCTAACTGAATAAGCACCAATTAACAAACAGACATGGTGTAATCACATTAACCAAACTCTTTTCTAATGCCCTCTAATAGTTTTCCACTGGCTCACCAGCTGCTTTATTTAAAAAAAAAAGGGGGGGGGGGGCTCCTGGAGTCTGCCCTCAGCTTATGGCCATGATCCCAGTATCCTGGAATTCAGCCCCACATTGGGCTCCCTTCTTAGTGGGGAGTCTGTTACTCCCTCCGCCCCTCCTTCAGCTTATGCTTTCTCTCTCCCTCTGTCTCAAATAAATAAATAAAATCTTAAAAAAAAAAAAAAAAGAAAGAAAAAAAAGCCTTCCTTGCCTATTAAACTGCTTCTGGTGCAGTATTTTTTTCTTTGACACCTTTCTCTGGTGATCATTTTAGCAAGCAGAAAGACTGGCAAAGGAAAAGAGGCTGGATTTAGCAGAGCTTGATCATGCTGGCAGTAAACTTGTGTTCTGGATTATTCATTTGAATTCCTCCTGGTCAGGATCACAGGAGACTGTAAGAGTCCCTGTGGTCAGTCTTCAGCAGAGGCAGAACAATACATCTGCTGCTATCTCAGACACCCAACTGGATAATGAGGTGACAAAGAGCCGGCCTTGGAGAGCCAAGCACAGGAATGAAGCCTGGGCTCAGGCACAGCTCAACAGGCAGTTGAGATTTTGGACCTGAGGATCTACATGACTAAACTCCAAAACTGATACTGACCATCCAAAAGTATGATGAACTTGTCTATTTCTAAGGGCTCGTCCTACTCTAATAATTTCACATCATCTTCTCCAAGCACGAACATGTACTTCAGAAAGTTCATTTGTTGTGGTTACATGGTGGTCTCTTCAGCTGTCTCCCTGAAATTTGCAAACTCCTATTAGAATCTGAATTACCCATTCTTTGCTATTTTTTGGGTGTTTGTTTACTTGCTTTAAGGTTATTTTTCATTAGGATAAATTCCCACCTTTGGAATCACTGGATCAAAGTGCATATCATTTTTATGGCTTTTGCTACCTGTTCAGATTGTCCTTTTAAAAAAATGGAAAAAATTTCATTTGCTGCAAGCACTGAGCATACCAGTATCCTACAATCCTCTCCAATTCCCTTTTAGTAATTTAAATGGGTTGTCTCTGTTCTTTGTTTGATGGGACCTGGTCATTATTTTAATATAATGTGAAAATATGTAGTTACTCTTTGGTCTATTTGCTCCCTCCAGGTAGCAGGACAAAGATTCTTGACCTATGTTTCAGGTATCTGTCCCTGGACCCAGCCCTCTGGTTTCATCTTCTCATTGGCTCGGTTTAAAGGGTTCTTCCTGTGGTTATATAATTACTGAGGTTATATAAATACAATGGTAAAGGAGCGATCTCAGAGGAACAAGTGCCAAGCATGGAGAGGTGTCCAAGGCAGGGCTTATTTCCGGGCTGTGAGGGAGGGTCCCTCTGGGTTTAGGGAGGTGCACATCAAACATACTACTTGTATTCCTTTCCTCCTAACCCAACCAATTATGAGATGTTTTGTTAAAATCAAGTAAGAGGAGCTCAAAAATGTAAAAAGCCCCCTACAGGTTGCTTCAGTATGAGACAGCCACATAGGAAAGGAAAAGACCATTTTGATTGGTGGTCCACAGGCTAACTATTATGGATATGGTTTCTTTATATTAAACAGACAAGCCAACAAGACTGTATAGAGTTCAACATTTTTGCAAAAATATTACACATATTTTGAAACAATTGAAACAATACGCAAGGGTATAAATTTTTAAATAATGCTATCATTTTCCGTTTTGCTTCTGGGAGACATCCTGTGTTCAGGTTCTATGTACTTATATAGATTTTTAAACATTAGCTTGAATATTATTATGAAATATTATATGCATACAAGAAACAATAGAAAATGATGTAATGAATATTTCTTTACTGGTTATTATCCAACTTTATCAAATTTATCAAACTCCCATATTTTAGATTTTTCCACATTTGGAATTTAAGTGGCTCTGTGAAGGATTTCCTTGGTGTTTACTGCACATCAAGTTCCTGTATGAAGTTATTTTCTCATGCATTGTATCCCTTAACTCACTTTGTACTACAATCCCTTAAAGAGGTAGTATTACACCTACTTTAAAGCTCTGCAAAACTGAATCTCGGAGAGGAAAGGAAAGAAATGTAAGTTTTCCAGATAATGCATGGCAGGCCTGAAGTCTGAGGGGCAATCTCTCAGACTCAGAGCAGCTCTAAGGCTTGATTGCTTCTCTCTTCGTTTGGTGTGTGTGTGTGTGTGTGTGTGTCTGTCTGTCTGTCTGTCTGTCTGCATGTGTCTGAGTCCACACACATGTCACACTTATATCTGGATCTGTGCATGTGAGTCCATACATGTACATGAGCAGGTGTCTTAGAACAGGAGAGAGAAGATCTTGTCACCTCAAGGGATGTGGCCCCTGGTAAGAAATAGTCTCAGCATCTCTCAACACAAGTAGAGCAAGGCCTATTCTCAGCCTTTTCCAGGGGAGGAATGGCCTCTCATTCCATTTTTTTATAGGAACATCTATCCCTAGCCGACAGTTTATGAGCAGCTTTCTGTCGTGGGCAGGAGTGTTGGCTCACTATAATTAATTCTTTTCTCACCCCCACACTTGAGAGTGAGAAATCAAAGGGCATTAAAGGGAATGCAGTTACAACCCACAAAGGAACTACATAAAATGTTACCTTTTGGCTCAACTCGCTGCTCCCTTCCTGAGTCATATGCCTAAGTCCCCATCTCAGCACGGACAACAGGGTTTGTTGCTGGCTGACACCCAATCACAGATTCGTTGGCAGTCCCTCTCCAAGATTTTGTAGGGGTATTCGTTAAAACTTGGCTGGAAGTAAAGATTTTGTGCCAAAGGTTTTCTCTTATTCTGTATGTGTTACATGTAAGATAAATAAGGGCAAAGGAAAGAGATGAATTATTGGTGGAATTTAAACTTTGGAGTCAGAGAGTTGAGTGTGAGGCCCCACGTTGCCATGTAACAACCTAGAACAAGGTTAAGTCTCCTAGACTTTCTGGACCTCAGTTCCTCTATTTGTAGCATAAGTGTTAGAATACATGTCCCCTAAGGTTTGGGGGAAGGTTAGGTGAGTGAGGTGTCTAACATCTGCCTAAGTTCTCCCTAACTTCTCCCTGACTTCTGCTAACACTCCCTAACACAGTACCTGGCACACAGTCAGCTCTCCGTGCTGGTAACGACGTAAACCAAAAACCGTTAAAGCACTCCTCCCATTTATCTCCTCCCATCATTTACAAAGTGCATTCATGTCATGTCACTTCGTCCTCAGAGCAATCCATTAAGACAGGCATGCATTCCCTTTCCATTCTTTGCACACGTTTCATAAGCTGAATGGATGGCTTGGTTAGCCAGTGCTCTTTCCATTGAGACAGGTGCCACCATGAGAGGAGAACAGTGGCCTGTCTAAGCTCTGAAATGTGCTGGATGTCTCTGCGGAGAAAACCCTCAAAACACTGGCTCTACTCCCTTCCTGTAGCAGGACAGATGGTCTTAAAGAACATGGGCCTTACAGGCTAGAATCCTCACCCTGACCTTTTTGGTCCTTGTGCAAAACCTCAATCTTGTTTCATTTTCTAAATTTCATAATGTTAGTTATATTGACTTCCGTGTTTCTTTCCTTAAACAGGTAGGTGTGCAAAGTGTAGTTCAAGGTTCTCTCTTCCTCTGTGAATCAGGAAAATAAGTGCTAGGGCAACAACAAGGGTTGGATCTGATTTTTTCCTTCCAGGGGAAGTGCCACAGGATTATCTCAAGTCTCCACAGAAAAAGAAAGGAAAAAAGGCTTATTCAGGGAAGGGAAGCTTCTATGGTAAAATGCAGGTATCTTTTTCTGGTGTTCCTATCAGCCTTTGGTAATTTGGGGAAAAAACGAAAAAACAGGTTGAGGGATTGGTTCTTCCCTTATAAAAGGTGAAAGAAAGAGAAAAAGAACTTGGAGAAAAGGGTAATATGCAAAACTTAGTTAGCTTTACTCTTTTGAGTCTTTTATCTTTGCAGATTTGGACAAAAGGCAAGGATGCAGAGTTATTATTATTGCGTTTTTTTTAAAGATTTATTTATTTATGTGAGAGAGAGTGTGGGGGGGCAGAGGGCGAGGGAGAGAATCTCAAACAGACCCCCCCTCTGAGTGTGGAGTGCAAGGCAGGGCTCTATCCCAGGCTACCTGAGCCGAAATCAAGAGCTGGACGCTTAACTGACTGAGCCACCAGGTGATCCAAGTTGTTATGATTGTTTTAGTCATTGAACACATCCATCTACTCATCTTTAGTTTACTAAAACTAAAATCTGTTATCAGTGCATTTGGGTGAATGGTACCATCCTCCAGTCCTGGGTACTGACCCCTTTCAAATCATGAAATGTCTTCATGTGCTCTCCCAGAACCAGGGTGGGGGACATTAATTGAAAGAAAGCCTGTCCCTCTGACACTCATTCACTTATTTTTATTTGTTTATTTTTAAATGTGTCTACAAACCCTTGCTGAGCATTTACTTTGTGAATGGAGGATATTATTGCCAGATTCCAGGAGAATCAGGTGAAGTCTGTATTTCTGGGGAAAGAGATTCAGCACAAGTAGTGGTGATGCTCATGTGTAGGACCCAGAGACAATGGAGAACATCCCCCAGAGCTGAAAAGCAATGTTCCTAGAGACTAGGTCATATGTGTGGACACTTAGTGCTCACCATCTACTGAGCTAGAAGATGGCTCTACCTACCTGTGCTCTGACTGGAATATGACTTCTGAATATTGAAAGTATTTGAAGGGGTAGATCATGATGAGATGGTGGTGGGAAGCAGGAGCCCTTTAAATCTGAAATGAAAGAAGTCTTGCCCTCTGAACCCCAAGAGAACTGGGCAATCTGGTCCCACATTTGGGAGATGAAGAATCTGAGATTCAGAAAGAGAAGGTGACCTTAGCTCAGTTTCCTTTTGGCATCAAGGGCATTGAACTCACATTTCCTTATTTCGTGTTTGAGGTTTGATTTTTTTTTTTTTTTGCTTTATTTTCCATAAACCATACTGCCCATGAAACATTATAACACAAATAATCACAGAATTTTAATTATATCATTTTATGTTACACATGGTTTTGTTTGGAAAAGCAATGATAAGTTCACTGATGTTGGGATGTGATGGGTAAGTTGAGGGTTGGCTAGGTGACAGATGCCAGGGCCACACGGAGGCACTTTGAAAGTGTGTGTTCTCCAGATAGACAGATATTAGTTTAATTTATGAAAAATTTGTGGGTTACATCCCATCAAAAGTAAAAGGCAAGAAAAACATTAACAAAACCAATCCCTGGGATTCTTTCACTGATGTCTGTGATGGGCTGCCCGTGAAGAACTCAATCCCGACAACTGCCATATGATGAACTTGGAAGGGGACCCTCTTCAAGTGAATCTTGAGATGCTGGTAGCTCAGTCCACAGCTGGATCACAACCTTATGAGAGACCCTGAACGAGAGGGTCCCAGATTAGCCACACTCAGATTATGGTCCCAAAGAAACTTCGAGAAAGTTACTCTTGTTTAAGTTACTCAGTTTTGGGTAATCTGTGACTTATCGGTAGATGATTAGTACATTATTCTTTGCTCGGATCAAGACATGTTCAGCCTCATTTTCATCTGTCTTCCCCTAGAAGCCTTTGTCCAAAGCCTTGAAAAAGAGGGTCATAAAATTTCTTCTCATAATTGTTCTTAATGAAGACAGACATCAAACAAACCATTAACCACACAGTGAGACACTTTCTGGCTTTTTCCTAATCACAAAAGTCTAAATCTCAGGTTGACTGACATGGAAACATCCACTTATTCAGACACTGTGACCTAATACTGATAATGCCTCATGTTCAGACAAGCCCCTTGGAGCTTTTCAGGCCTATGGTGCCCTGTACCTTAGGCTAAAGAAAATGAACAGAAGGTCAGAAGCTAATTCCAGGAAAGAAGGGGAAGTTGCTGTCATATTAATCTTCTCAACACAGCCTTTTCTACTACAGTAGCTCCAGATGGCCTCCTTGGATGCCATGCCTTATTTCTCAGTGAGTCAGTTTCCCTGGCTTCCTTTAGGTCAAGGATCCCCAAAAAACAGGAGAGGTAATTTGCAATCTCCTATAAGCCTATGGCAGTTTTTATGTTGAAATCTTGGGAGACCCTCTTCCCTGGGGGATTTGGGAGCCTTCTCTTGCCCTCTGCCTCCCCCTTCTCTAAGGGGAAATATTACTGCCAAGCATATTCTCAGAGCTGCTCAAAAAACACATACCCAGCAGCATGTCCTGGCAAAAATAAAGGCAAGAATGAGGATAGGCTATTTCTAGATAAAAATTTAAAAAATATATGCAGAGAAGAAAAATTAAGCTCATGCAGATTTCCTGCTTCTCCCACAGTTGTAGGGGCCTACATATCAAGAATTTGGTTTTCTTTAATATTTTAATTGTGCAATATCTCAAACTTACCCAGTAAAGAAAAAAATAATATGATGAACTCTTATGTACTTTAACTCATCCTCAACATGCACAGTGAATGTGAACTGTGCATTATTCTTTTTTAAATTATTATGTATGTATTATTATTCTTTATGCATTTCCAAGACAATATATCACTAGCATCTCTCTCTTTCTCTCTTTCTCTCTCTCACTCTCTCTCTCTGTGTCTGTCTGTCTCTGTGTCTCTCTCTCTTTCTTCCAATGCTATTCCAGTGCTATGTCTTGCTGTTTCTTTTTTTTTTTTTCTAGTACCATGCTCTAGGCTGAATGCATAGGTATCAAGGTAATAAGATTTTTCCTAAATTTCTATTCATTAAGCAGTGTTTACTGAATCCTCACAATAGTGCTCTGAAGACAGTATTATTATTAATTCCATTTTACAGATGCAGGAACTGGTCTGGCGAAATGACATCACTTGTTCAAGGCCATGGAGATGGCCAATCTATGATATGAAGGAAGATGTATCAGAAAATTGATCTATACAGTTGAACAAATACTGTTCCCTCAAAGGGTTTTTTTTTCTCTTTCCTACATTAGATTTGTTTGTTTTCCATGCAAAAGGAGGTAAGATGAGCCCTCATTTTTACCCTGGAAAAATTCCTCCCCTGTAGTAGGAGAGTGAGAGTCAGGGATTGTGCTGAGAGCACATCGTGACCAGTAGCCACAGGTCAGATCAGGACATCCATCTGGGATGGATGGGGAAATAAAATAGGGAAGGAGAACAATGTATTTCAGCTCCAATCAGAACAAGAGCAAAGGAATCAATGTTTACCAAATGAAATTTATGTAGAATAGCACCTATTTCCCAAGTCCCATAGGTATTACAAACTGAAACAGGAAATGAAAAGCTATTAAAATAAATGTTCCGATAGTATTCTTAACACAACTACCAGCACTTTGATGAAAAGGAAACCCATACCGCACTTATCTATATTTTCTAAGCTCAAACTCATAGAAATTTCTTGATAGGTCAGCACTAAATTTGAGTAATTGTTGCTAAGTCCTAGACACGAGTACTTAAAAGGAAGTAGAAGTTAAAAAGAATCTCTGTACATGTGGGTGTTATGCTTACAGGTAATTTGTTGCTAGAGCTAGAGGAAAGTTGAAAACATGGCTTTAAAAAGAAAACAACATTTGAGGTAAGTATTGCATTTTATTTAATTTAGTGTGCTGGATAGAAATGACTGAGATTTCCAAAATTGTTCTCTCCCATCTCATCAGGAGCTTTAAAGAAAATATTATACCTCTCTTAATCTTGCTTCTTCCCTCCTGTTTCACTGAAGTATCTTTGAAAAATGCAAGGGGAGGAGGACAATAGAGGTACAATGAAAACAATGATGATGATGATGATGACAATGACAATAGTCTCTTCTCCCAGTATCTTTTCCCATTGCTACCTAGAGTTATGATTTGTATGTAGTTTTATAGGGCTGGGGGCTTTTTAAAGGTGTATTAAGGAGGAGAGAGTAAAGGTCACAATAGTAGGTGTTTTAAAAGTATATGAGTACATTCTATTTTATACATATATATACTCAGAACATAGTATATATCACATTTTCTTTATACATTCGCCTGTTGATGGTTTAGGTTGTCTCTGTACCTTGCATATTGTGAGTAATGCGGGGATGAACATCCAAGTGCTAATACCTCTTCAAGACCCTGATTTCAATTATTTTGGATAAATATCCAGAAGTATGATTGCTTTTTCACTTGGTGGTTCCCTTTCCATTTTTTGAGGAACTTCCACAGGGTTTTCTCCAGTGGCTGCACCAGTTTGCATTCTTACGCACAGTGCAAAGCGTTCTGGTTTCTCCATATCCTCATCAGCACGTGCCTTTGGTCTTTTTGATCACAGCCAACCTGAGAGGTATGAGTTGTATCTCCTTGTGGTTGTGATGCGTGTTTTCCAGAAATGAGGAATTACTAGAGCTCTGCTGTATGCAGTGTACTTATGGTCAACATTACTATATTTACACTTAAAAATTGATTGAGGGTGGATCTCATGTTAAATGTTCAAAACACCATAACAAAGTGTATGAAGAGATCCAAGACATTTTGTGATTACTTTTGCAGATCATGCACCTTCAGTGGTTACAGGGAAGTGTTCCAGGCCTGAACCATGTGTCTTACGGCTTTTACGCACGATGCATCCAGTCTATCAGAAGAGGTGAGCTCTATTTTCACTCTGCATTCCTTCTTCCTGTGCCAACTTTTGCTGGCAGTAGGAAGGGTTGATTTAAGTGACTGGTTAGTGCAGTGGAAAAGTCCTGAATACACTAAAAGTAAAATTGTGGTAAATTAAATAAATGTGTAAAGAAAGACTAACAGTTTTAAAAGACTTTGGCTTCAGTTTTTGAAGCCTTGCATGTGATTTCTGCAGCTCAGTTCCCAAATTAAGATTCCCTTCATTCTTGCACATTTGTATATACCTGAGGATGCTTAAAGCAGAATATTCCTTCAAACACCCTGTGCAGCTTATCCCTGGAGAAGGTCATTTGCAGGGATTTTCTCAATAGGTGACTGGTGTGTTTGCAGAATGTTTGACATCCAAGCTTTTGTTTTTGGCTGAGCTGTTAGGAACCTTGGAGAAGTCCAGCAGAAGTGGCTGGAAGTGAGGAATAAGGCAGGGACTGGTGTTGGTCATGAGCAACACTGTGTAGGAGCAAAAAGTGCTGCTTTCTCAGCCTTGCAATGAGCCCTCAGCGTTCCATCTTTATTAATGCATGTCACTACACACATGTACTTTCATACTGACTGAACGTAGTTCTCATCATGAATCTCCTGCTCCTACATACTCTTTTAAGAATGTGGTAAGCTTAAGAGTTAACACGTTGACTATTAAGTGCAAACTATTTACCCAGATGTGGTCACAATGTAGTGTAGGAATAGATAGGACAAGAGCCAGGACTATGGGAAGGCTGTTAAGGAAATCCAAAACAAAACCTTCTCCCAAAACTTTTACCTAACTGACCCAGAAGTTCACATTTAGAGACTTCATTCTATGTAATTATGGATCATTCTCTTATTCTCTATAATTGTGTAAAATTTGCTTAAACCTAGATGGGCTAAAACAGCAGAATTCCCCCATGTACAGAAACATGGGGGAATTCTCCAAACAGATTGATTTGAAAAAATGTATCCAGGGTGTATCTGGATAGTAATTGCTAGTATTACTAAAGGACTCAGCTTTTAAACAATTTGGGGCCTCTTTTATTTGTAAAAGAGTTCTAGTGTGTTAAAGCTCAGTTTTTATAAGTAGCTTTTTAAGACTATATCTAGGTTGTGAAACAAAGTAGGCATAAGACAATGCCTAAAATAAAATCTTGGATGAAATGGTACAAAGGTCAACTCTGACCCTTCAGCTGTCTTTGTGAAAGAAAGAAAGAAAGGGAGAGAGAGAGGGAGGGAGGGGGGATGAAGAGGGGAGGGAGGGAGGTAGAGAGGAAGGAAGGAAGGAAAGAAAAAAAGAAAGAAAGATCATCCTTTTCTCAATACAATTTACTTCTCTTAGACTATGGTGATAAAATCATTTGTTAGAAAAAATTAGACATTTTGCTGTTGGTTGTATCAATGTTTTTCTTAATAAAGATACAAAGATCTGATGTTGGCGATGTGCTGATGCTCTCTAGTGTGTTACTCCTCTCAGTACACAACCTGTACAAGCACACACCTTGGCTCCAGGGTTTAGTGGTTAGGATAGAAAACTCATGAGAAAGTCCTTCCATTTCTGTTTCTTAGGTCCTGTCTACGGAGAGCTAGGTGGAGCTGACCGTCTGTGGTGGCAGAGGTAATGCTCTGATACATACACCCGGCAGAGGTGGAATGCCTGGAGGTTATAGGGGTCTCTACAGAGTATCTTGAAATATCAATAAAATATAAGTATTTCAGTCTTTATCAGGCATTATCTTATATTAGGTCCAATATTACAAGTTGAATCAAGCTTTGAAGATTAAATAACTATGAAAGAAAGACTTAAACTTGAGAAAAATTCAACCCGGTTGTTTAGTTTCTCGATGACAACTGGGTAAAGTGCTCCTTTTAAAGCAGCAGAGTATTTCAGTCAAGTTTCTACATGAGTGGAGGTTGATCACCTCCTTCCTCCTTTGAGGCAAGGTCAGAATCTTAGCATTTGACTTAACCAGGAGCTCCATTTCCACCAAAGGAAGAAAATAAAAAGGTGAGAGCAACCACGGTTGTCACTGATGCTACCCATATATATTCTTTTTCTTCTTCTTCTGGGCATATTTTAAGATTGCACTTGAAATCAGGTATGGCTGTTAGACTTGTTTTGTACAATGAAATGTAAAGGAAAGTAGCACGTGCCAGAGAAAACTCTTCAGGTTTGGCCTTCCATTGAGGCTGACTCGGAGCAAAGCTCCCAGCAAGTGGGCATGTACTTACTATACAAGAGAAATAAACCTTTTAAGCCACTAGGCGTTGAGAGTAGCTTTCATCAGAATCACTTGAAGGACTTTTTAAACTGATTGCCAGGCACACCTCTAGAGTTTCTCATTTAGTAGGTCGGTGAGGGATGCGAGGATCTCTCGCAAGCGGCCACATGATGCCAACGCTGTTCACCCAAAGTCCGTGCTTTGAAAACAATCACCTTAAGCTATCTTGACTAAGGCAGGGAGGGTCCCCTGATTTATGTCAGTGAATGTAAATGATGACCTTGCATTGGTAAGGTATTCTATGGTAGACAGTGTATTTCTTCGCAGTAATCCTAACAACTACATTGCGTTCGTATCATTCATTGTACAGATTGAAAACTCAAAACTTCTAGAGCTTTAACTATTACCCAGTGTTAGTAACTGGCAGTGTTGAAATCTCAGCCTGCCTGATAATAAACATTAGGCTTGTATTAATCTATTTTTATATGATTCAGACTATTTTGAAGGTGTTTGATCACCTAAATAAAACTAAGTACTGGGTTTGAGAACATATTCTTATTTAATAAGATTTTACTGAGTTACTTCATTTCAATATTTTATATATTTTAGATATATTTTAGGATAATTATGTTCTTTCTAGATGTGGTGGAGGCCCCAAAGATGAATAAAGTCCCCTACATTTTCATAGAATTTGCAGTGTTTTAGAGTATCTCAAAAGCAAGTCCAATTATAAAGGCATTAGGACAAGAATAAACAAAAGACTATGGGAGTCCAGAGGAGGGAGGGATTCCATCCAGAGAGTGGGTGGGAACCTATGAAGTGAGCTGTAAAAAGTGATGGGTCTTTAGAGCAAAGTGAGAAAGAAACTGTACAATTGCAATACTGAGCTACACAACACCACAGAGAGGATTGGTTTGAGCCATATTTTTATAATTAAAAAAATATCCCTGGGACACTTTAATTCTTTAAAAGTTAATTAATAGATGTATTGAGTGTTATGGTAGTAATTAATTGAGGTGATGCTGGTGCTGGAGGAATAATAAGGAATTTAAAGTATTATGTAGATTTTCTCATAGGTTATTTTCCTATGGGACAGTTAAATATGATGGCAGTGACAGTACCAAGTTCCAAATGATATTTCTAAGTAAATTGTTTAAATCCTCAATCTCGTTTTTTTTTTCTGAAAATGTAATAACTAATAACTTTAGAAAGTGCACACAGATGAAAATGATTTGTGGAGGTAGTGATTTAAAATGTGTTTGTCCCCAGTTTGGTCCAGTGGAGTAACTTAGCAGCTTAGCATAAGCTGGAAAAGAGCTGGAATTTCTTTTGGAAAGGATCTTCTAGCATCTTGTGCCTTCCGTAAAATAACTGGCACTTGTTAAGAAGCTAAGTCTTGCCAGAAATAAATGGAGCTGCTTTTTTGATGCTTTTTTCACACAAACATGTCACAGGGAAGTCAATGTGTCAGCTGTCTCGTAAAGTTGATTGGGTTTTGAATCTCACTTTATAGTAATCGCTTGCTTGAGGCATGTCCAAAATGTTGTTTTGAAACTGCCAATAAAGCCACAAGTTGACCGTCTATAGGGACATCAATGTGAAGTGCCCTGTTTTTTTCTTCAAATCTTCTCCGTAATATTCCTCCCTTGAATCACTAACACATCAGTAACTCTAGGCTGACAAGTAGGGATTGTGAGAAAGTAGGTGGATGTCACTCAGTAGAGTCTAGACAACGATCCCAGTATGCCTGCTGCTGGTGAGAGAAATGAAGTCATCAGAGGTATGGACTCTGCACTTACTCCTTTTGGATTAGACTTCACAACTCCACCTTTTACTAGGGAAGCCACAGAGAACTATTTCTGTTTGAAGAAATGAAGACCATGTTGGACTTTGAATTTAGACAGACTCTTGTCCAAATCTGAACTTTACTACTCACTAGCAAGGCGTCCTTGGATAAGTCCCTTAACTTCTCTAAGCCATGGGCTGCGAAGCTTTGTGGAAGAGATAGATGTGGAAGGCCTAGAATATGGAGGTGATTCTAAGATACCAAAAGTCCAAAGCTGCATTTAACATAAGATTGAAAGGCTCTGACTGATGTGGACATTCTGATGGGATGGAACTGGACAGGAAAGTTGATCACTTCCTGATGAAAATTACATTAAATTCTCAGAATTTCCCCTTCTCACATGAATTCACTGGATCTTTCCCAGGTACCAAAGTTTCCATTCCTGTGTGTGCTTTCCACTTAACCTACATCTTCTTTTTTTTTTTTTTTTTTTTTTAAGATTTTATTTATTTATTTGACAGAGAGAGGTCACAAGTAGACAGAGAGGCAGGCAGAGAGAGAGAGGGAAGCAGGCTCCGCGCCGAGCAGAGAGCCCGATGTGGGACTCGATCCCAGGACCCTGAGATCATGACCTGAGCCGAAGGCAGCGCCTTAACCCACTGAGCCACCCAGGCGCCCCTAACCTACATCTTCTAATGTGAGGCTGAGGGTGACACTCCATCAGAAGCGTGTGTGTGTGTGTGTGTGTTTGTGCGTGTGTGTGTGTGTGTGTGGTGTGTTTTAATATAGACATCTAGACTCCAAAGCTCTGGTATACTTGTTTTTGTTTTTTTGTCTTTTTTTTTTTTTTCAGTCAGAATTCATAGTAAAATGCTACTAGGTCTTAAGATTTTGACTCTCCTTACAGCCAGTATGTTTGCGTTTCATACTTGTAAGAAAAAGTTTTCCAGGCATATTGAAGAGTTCTGGTTACTTAACTATTCAAGGGGAAAACCTACTACTTAGAAATTAACTCATCAGATTTTGAAGCCATGTCTTCTAAAGAGTCTTTGAAGTAAAAAGGCATTTCTGTGGTGGCTGTGTCCCATTCTCTTCTCTAATTTTCACGTCTGAACCAAGTGTTTGTCTCACTGGTTTGATTGTGATTCCTCCCACATGAGTGCCAACAAACACTTCTGTTACTTCTCGGTCCATCCCTTGAAATGTGGACTTAGAATATTGAGAAGAGAACACATTTAACATCCATTAACGTGTCAGGTCATGAGCCTGGGGATCAATATTATTGAACCCTAAGACATGGTCCATCTTTACTTTTCAGACTCTGACTACTTGGGATTTGTCTACTCTAAGACAGGGGACAGTAAGGACGGGAGGGAGACAGACATGAGAGAAAGGCATGAAATAAAGTGTCATTAGAGATCCTCTAGGTCAGTGGCTTTTCTCTTCCTTTTCTTGAAACAAATCCAGGCTATAAAGGAGGGTCATGTTTAAAGGGAGCTAAACGGAATCTTTATTTGAGTAATCACAAAACATTTCTCACATGATATTTATTTGTCCATATTATAATTCAAGATGTCATATTTCTAAATCTCAGTTTACTCAGTAAAACCTACTGGAGTCTGTCAGAGACCTGTTAACTAAAAAAGAGTAAGATTGCTTACCCATTCCAACCTGATCCAATTGCTCGAACTGAAAAAATAAGGTAAAATACAAACAATTTTGACAAGCAGCACTGATAACAATGAGCTAAGATATCAGTGGATTTATTAGGAAATCCTCTACCAAAAATGTTCCTCTGCAGAAAACAAGGATTAGCCTTCCAGGCTTATGAGAGAAGTTTTATCAAGATTGTCCAAATTCATTCTCAGGAACGGTAATATACGTCACAAAAAGTATGTTTTGTCATTTGGGAAACATTATGTTAAGCATATTTAACTGTAGGACTTGCCAGAGGCTTTAACATTCTACTGCACATTAAGATGCTCCAAATGTATTTGACAACAGGAACATTTTTCTCTTGGGCCATTTCAGGACTAATCTTCAGTAGAGGACATGTGGCAAAGCTGATTAGATGGCTTACTTTCATACTGATTGCTTCAATCTAATAGTAGCATAGGGCACAGCCCTAATATCTTTAGAGGGTGCTATTATGAAGGTTCATGGCATGACGTTCTATTTTGCGGCCTGGTGTCTTTGTCAGAGGTGTAGATGGATCAAGGCATTGAGCCAAAATATTTAGCCTTAGAAGGTGCTTTCAGTTGTTGCCCTCACCACACCACACCAGGAGTCCTACGCAGTGTTAGCGCTGCTTCCGGAAAGGGGCATTTGCTTCTTTCTGGGGCTGGGAGGAGGAATGTGGTGTTAAGTGTAATAACGGTACTGACCTTTTGACAGCTTCCCTTGCAGTGAGGGGTGGCTAGGTGACTCAGTTACGGTCAAGTACACAAAATGGGAGCACTGTTGGTAAAGGTTAAGCATCCCAACAGGAAGTAATTCTCAGGTACCAGACCTTTCCGTTTCCACTTGCATTGAATGTGTTTAGACTTCTTGTGTCCATCCTGTGAAGGAGAGGTGAGAGTAGTACAGGTAAGATAACAGGGCAGGGTAGGGGAGAATCGTTTCTCGGTGGCTACTGCTTTGAATCGTGTCTCCACAGTGGATGTCACTATCTTGGGGCAGCTTAACATTGTCAATATATATATTTATTTGTACTCCCTACTATAAGCAACTTTACCTTATTTTCTTTATCCCAACTCTGTTGTTTATATTGTAAGGGTTCAAAATTAGCAAAGGCCTCTTTTTGAATGCTCTGAACTGTGACCAAATGTTATAACTTTTTCTAACATATGCAGCATCCAAACAGCTTCTGTTTGAATTTTCTGTGCCTTCCCCCCGCCCCCGCTTTGGTGGTTGAAAGCAAAGCAGGTTGAAGACTGCTAAGAAATATACTTATGTTCCTCATAGGCCCAAGGGTTACACCCATAATATTTTAATGAAAAAAAAAAAGAGAAATATAAAGAAAAATGGACAGCATGTGCTGCGTAAATAGAGTTAGTAAATTTGAGTCATCACATCTAACACATTCACTGATGATCATATACCATTGGTCTGCTCATGCAAGAAGCTACATAAATTCTTCCAACCAGTGCTGAGTCAATTGGTAAAATTGCTCATTTCTTTACAATTTTTTGTGTCCATGGCGGGACAAATTATTTGATATCGATATTATTTTTAAACTTAAAGCCTGCTGATTTCCATATTTATAAAATGAAGGAAAAGTACCAGAAAAAAAAATAATAGTTACAAAGTCTTGAAAAAGCAATTATTATTGCTTAAAACTTTGAATTTTCTGGACCATTTCAATGAGGATTGTTCAACTAAGTTGTTCAGTCTTTGAAATGAATCAGTATTTTGATTGCATTGATTGTAGTCTGTCCTTTTTCCTTCCTTCCTTCCTTCCTTCCTTCCTTCCTTCCCACTTGCCTGCCTGCCTGCCTGCCTTTCATCCTTTCTTTTTTATCCTGGTTGCTGCTGAGTTTTATACCCAAATAGTTGTGCAGCTTGGCTGGCAATGATTCTGGGAGCTGGTTACATGTTCTTTGGGGCAATGAATATTAATGTTAAGAGTCAGATGTATCACAGAGTGCTGTGTGTGAAATTTGGGATTCAAGGCATGCAGGATTGACACACACTGTGTGGTAAGGTATGGTATTTAATATATTTTTTAGTTTATGGGGAGTTTAGACATGGTAGTTGATATTTTCACCTCTGCATTCACGTTTTTATCATGTACTCAGGTTCTCCAATCTCAACTTGTTCCACTGTAGCCCTCCACATTTGGTACCTTGTCTGAGACTGTAGGTGATGGCTGTGGTCAAGGAGCTTGTGACTGTGGGAGAAAGAATGGAAGTCTTGAGACTCATTCCAACTATCTACTTATTTCCTTAGTTACCTGTCCAAACCGACCCCTTACCTTCCTAACTTTTCCAAATATAATTAATATGTGTGTTATGTTTTAAACTCCAAAAATGTTAAGACTTTTTTTATATTATTTTTTTTACATTGAGATAGATAGACTTACAGAAGAATTACAAAAATTGTAAGCAAGGGTTCCCAAGTGCTCTTAATTCAATTTCTCCTAATTTTAACATCATGCATAGCCATCTTACAAATAACATAACTAAGAAGTTAACCTTGGTAAAGTACTGTTAACTAAACTTCAGATTTTACTCAGATTTTACTAGTTTTACTCTGATGTCCTTCAATATTAGAAAAATTCAGAATCCCACATTGTACATGGTTTTCATGTCTTCATAGTTTCCCCCAACCTGTAATAGTTCCTTAATCTTTTCTTGTTTTGCTTTGTTTTTACCACCTCCAAGGTTTTGAAGAGTACCAGTTATTTTGCACAATACCCCTCAATTTGAGTTTGTGTGATGTGTATATATGTGATATTTTCTAATGATTAAATTGAAATATTCATTATGTTAAGTGATGGGACCAACTCAGGGTATCATATAGGAGGACATTATTTCCACCTTTGTAATTATAACTATTTTCCTGCAATTAATAAGTACTTGGGAGTTGGAATGTTTTGAAAATACATCAGTATCCTGTCCCATCTCATTGTTACGAAGGCCTTGAAACCATGTACTTCAAGAATCAAAACAAATATTACCATGTTATTTTAACAGTGATTTTTCTAGTTTCCTTATTTCTTCTATATTTATTGAGGTTACTCTGTAAGGAAGAATTATCCTTTTTCCTCTATTTATTCATTTATTCCTCCATGTACTTATATTAACATGGACCCATGGATATGTATTTTAGTCTTTGGATTATGATCCAAACTGCTATTTATGTTGCTCCAATTCTTCTAGCTGTGACCACTGGAGCTCTTACAGATTAGTTCCTGTGTTCCTTCAACACACTCCCATTCTATTTCGAAGAGTGGGGAGGGACTCCTTTATTTTACATACCACAAGATACTCTGGGGTCATCCTGTGTTTTGCTTGTCTCAGTCTTAAAAAGAATCATCTCTCCAAGAAGATTGTGTTTGCCAGAACATGGAATACAGAAGCTAAGTTGTAGGTTTGAAGGGTTCTTTCTTTTAAAAAAAAAAAAAAAAAAAACATTTTATGTATTTCTTTTTTGAGAGAGAGAGTATGAGTCAGAGGAGGAGCAGAGGAAGAAGCAGACTCCTCGCTGAGCAGTGAGCTGGATGTGGGACTCAATCCCAGGACTCTGGGATCATGACCTGAGCTGAAGGCAGATGCTTAAGTGACTGAGCCACCCAGGTGCCGGGCATTAGGTGTTCTTACGGCTACTGTGCTGGCACAGCTCCTTGGTTCTTCTAGTGAACATACCTGACAAATATACAAATGTATACTAACCCACCTCCAAATAATTATTTGCATATACCCTTTGTATATAAAAAATAGTTTGCGATGATATCCCTGATTCCAATTTGGCAATTCAGGGCTCATTTACTCTAGTCTTTACCCTTACAGCTTCTTTCTCTAACAGTGAGGAACTCTCATTCGACAGCAGTGTACACATAGAGTTGCTCATTCTTAAACAAACTGACCAACCAGAATACAGTTTTTATGAGTTATCTTTGTCTTACAGTATACAATCAAAGCACAGTTTCCAAAGTTATTTAGGTCAGCTCCTTTCTTTCCCATCCTGTTTTGAGGAGTGAGATGATTCATTGGCAACACACAATCACTCATCACAGTTTTTACTATATCTTGAATTCCCTGCATATCCTGGTAGATTTGAAAAAAAAAAAAAAAATCCAAACAGTAAAACTTATTCTGTGTGGTGTACAGTTCTATCACTTGGGGAAAATATGCAGAGAGTCATGTATTTACCACAATTCACCTTTAAACTGAACTATAGACTACCATATTGTTCATGAATGGGTTCCATTTAATTTTGCTTGTTTTCTTCTATTTTCTGTCTTCTTTTGGACTATTTGAACATTTTATGATTATATTTTATCTCCTGTATTATATTTATTTTATGATTATATATTTATTGACTTATTATTAAAATTCTAAAAAAAGTGTGGTGGTTTTCCTAGGATTATATATCTTACATTATATATCTTTATTCAATTAAATACTACCCTAAAATAATGTTATACAGCTTGAATGTATAATTTAAGGCCATATGACTGTGTAGACTCTAAGTCTTTTCATCCTTGTATTTTTGCTGTTATATATTTTGCATATTCTATAAATACACACATTTTTCATGCCTGAAGAATTTCCTTTAATATTTCTGAACAATCTGAATCAACATTTGATTTGATTTGAATCAATATTTATGACAGTATTTTTCCAAGTCCAGCCTTAGAATAACACTGGTGTCAATAATATCAGTGCCATTATTACCATACATTTTATATTTACATATGTTAAAAATATAAAATGCATTATTACTATTTTTGCCTTAAGCAACTAGTTATATCTTAGAACAATTAAAAATAAGAAAAGTTAGTTTTATGTTACTTTCATTTATGCCATCTCCAATACTGGTGATTTCATTGTGTGGACCCAAGTTCCAGCCATTATCAGATTGTTTTTCTAAAATTTCCCTTTACTGTTTCAATAGCATGTATCTTCTGGTAAGGAATAACCTCAATTTTTGTTTTGGATTTTCTGAATCAGTATTTACTTTTGCTTTGCTCTTTATACATTTGTATTTATTGAACTCCTTCTTTTTTTTAGCACTTTAATGATACCGTTCCATTTTCTTTTAGGTTGTATGATTTTGAAAGACAAGTCTACTATAATTCTTACTGTGTCATCACTCAATGACTTCTTTTGGTTTTCTGGTTGCTTTCAAGATATTCTTTTTGGTTTTAGGCAATTTAAATAAGAAAAGCATAGGGCTGTATGTGTTTGGGTATGTTTGTGTTTGTAGGGTGGTGGAACTTGGTACTTTCTTAGCTTTTTAGATCTGCAATTACTTTTAGAAAGCTCTTGGCCATTACCTCCTCAGGTAGGTACTCTGTCCTGCTCAGACCTCTCTTTTAACTTCTGGGATTCCAGTTACTCAGATGTTAGAGCACTTGATATTGTCACAGAGCTCTTAGTTACATGGCTTTTGTTTTGTTTTGCTTTCATTCTTATTTTTTAGCTTTTCACTTTGTTTATTTTCCATTGATAATCCCCAACGTGATTGATTCTTTCACACTATTGAGTCTTCTGATGAACGTTTCAAAAGCAGTCCTCATCTTAGTTGCTGTATTTTTCATTTGAAACATTTATACTTGACTCTCTCTTATAGTCCCCATCTCTCTGCTGAAACTCTTCCTCTGGTCTTGCATATTTTCTACCTTTTTAAACCTGGTAGCCTATTCATTATAATTATTTTGAGTCTGCTGAGGAATGGTTCCAATATTTGTCAGATCCGAGTCTCTCGTAATGATGATTTCTTTGTCTTAAGAAAGTGTGTTGTAGGGGCGCCTGCGTGGCTCAGTTGGTTAAGCATCTGCCTTCGGCTCAGGTCAGGATTCCAGGGTCCTGTGATCAAGTCCCATGTTGTGTTCCCTGCTCAGCTGGCAGTCTGTTTCTCCCTCTCCCCTTGTCCTTCTTCCCACTCATTCTCTCTCTCTGTCAAATAAATAAATAAAATCTTTTTTTTTTTTTAACGTGTTGCAGGGGTGCCTGGATGGTCCAGTTAAGTGTCTGACTCTTGGGTTCGGCGCAGGTCGTGATCTCAGAGCTATGCCGTCAGCTGGGAGTCTGCTTCAGACTTTCCCTCTCCCTCTGCCCCTCCCCGCAGCTCGCGCCTACACTCTCTCTCTCAAATAAATAAATAAAATATTTAAAAAATGTTGCATTTTCTTACTTTTTGTAGGACTCATAATTTTTTGTAGCAAGGTGACTATCTTGGGATAGACAGTGGAGACTGAGGTAAGCAGTTTGGTGCCCGGTAACCCAGTTACGGGTAAAATGTTCCCTCTGCCAGGACTTCACAGTGAAGTTTGGCGTTATTCTAATTGGGACTTGGGGTTTGAAGTTTGCAGTCTACCGTGTTATCCTCAGGGTGCCACGGGCTTCAAATCCCTCTAGTAAAACCTTGTGCTTCAACTAGGGGCTTATTTGCCAGATAGCTTTTCTCAGTGTCTATTCCATGTGCAACTTTCGTCCTCCATCTCAAAAAGACCTCCCAGGTCTCCCACTTCTCGTCCCTCTCCTACACTTCCAGCATGAGTTCCCCATTACTTGTTACTCGATGCCTCTTACTTCAGCAGGGGCAGGCAGGTAGGGCCTTATCTGGTTATTCTGATGAAGCCTGGGTCTCAGTGACACCATGGCCCTGGGTCTGTGGTCCGGTCAGTGCTCCTAACACCCTGTGGCTGTAACTGTGGCTCTCGTGCCTACCCCTACCCTTCCTCCAAGGGTTGGTTTTTTTTCTTTTTTCTTTTTTTTTTTTTTGATTTTTATTTTATTTATTTGACAGAGAGAGAGATCACAAATAGGCAGAGAGGCAGGCAGAGAGAGAGAAGGGGAAGCAGGCTCCCTGCTGAGCAGAAAGCCCAATTCAGGGCTCGATCCCAGAACCCTGAGATCATGACCTGAGCTGAAGGCAGAGGCTTTAACCCACTGAGCCATCCAGGTGCCCCTGTTTTTTGTTTTTTGTTTTTGTTTTTGCTGTTCTGGTTTTTCCTCCAGGTTTCACTAGTATCCTTAGCGTATCCATGTTTGTTGTCTTTCTGGACTAGGATCCTGAGATTGTGGCAGCGGTTACCACAGTTTTGGTGGCTTAAAATAATAAATGTCATCACCCACAGTTCTGGGTGTTCGAAGTCTGAAATCCAGTAGAGCCACCCTCTCTCCAGGGGCTCTATGAAAGAATCTGGCCCTTTCCTCTTCCAGTTTCTGGTGGCTGCCCTAATATTTCTGAGCTTTTAGCTCGTCTCTGCCTCTGTCCTCACATCGTCCTTTCCTCGCTGTGTTTTCTTCTCGGTTGTCTGTCTTGTCAGAATACACGTTATGGCATTTGGGGTTGTTTTGTGAAGGTCTCAGCATATCGAGAACAGATGTTGTGTCTGGATAAGCCCTTGTGGTTCTTATTATGATTTCAAGATGCCCTACATCAACAACCATCAGGAAATTCTGAAAAATATGGAGGTTTATTATTTACAAGACCTGGAAATTACACAGCACACCTGGAGCCACACAGCTAGGTCAAGCCCAGGAGTGGGGAGAGTCCAAAGGTAGGTTGTTCTGCTTTTATTGAGGTCAAGGATGAGGGCCTAGGGTTTCACAGGCTCCTTTCTTATTGGTGAACTTAAAACCTGGGGCGCCTGGGTGGCTCTGTCAGGAAAGTGTCTGACTCTTGGTTTCAGCTCAGGTCATGGTCTTAAGTTGTGGGATTCAGCCCCACCTCAGGCTCTGTGCTCATGTGTGATGTCTGCTTTAGATTCTTTTTCCCTCTTCTTCTCTTGCTTTCCTAGATAAATAAAATTTTTAAATAAATAAAATGTAATAAAAGTGGAAGAGAAAAGGAACCTCAGTCAGGGAGGTGGCCTGGCACTTTTATCTAGTCCTGTTTCTGACAATGCATTTATTCATTTTAAGTGGTTGCCTCTTCGAAATGGATACCCCAGCAGTCAAAGCTTAGGTCAGGCACTTACATTACAAAAAGAGATTAAAAAAAGCAACTGCCAGGGTTTACATTCCAAGAGCGCCCAGATAATCCCAATTAAATTGCTCCTCTCAAAATCCTAAATCGTACCTTTCCCCATATAAGGTAATATTCATGGGGTCCAGGGATTTGGGCATGGACGTTTATTCATGTAGGAGGAAGGCACCATTCAACACAATGCATCTTCTTTTTTAATATCAGTTTTTAAAGTTTTTATTTATTTGACAGAGTGAGTACGTAAGCCACGTGGGGCTCGATCCCAGGACGCTGGGATCATGACCTGAGGTGAAGGTAGAAGCTTGACCAGATAAGCCACCCAGGTGCCCAATCCAGTGCATCTTCTAACTCTGATACAGTATGTGTTCAATAGGAGCAGGAGGTGTGTCCAAGTGGAGTCCTGCTCCTTACTACGTGTGGTTACTGTTCTCTCCCAGGTCTGCCTGATGGGGGACATTTTCTTAGGACTTTCTATAATCTTTGTAGGAGCACCTGTTGAGATTATTACAGAAAAAACAAAAACAAAACAAAAACCCAAAAAACAAAACTCAAAGAGAATGCTGACTCCTAATTTCAGTCATTCCTGGGGCTTTAAACTTTCTCACCATGCATGCTTGTCCTTCCCCCACTTTCTAACCCAACTCAAGCCAGTGTTTGCTTCTTGTCTTTCTTGCGGGTACCGTTCCCTGTTACTGTGTGTGTGTGTGTGTGAGACCAATCTCTAATAGGATCAAAAAAAGTTGTAAATCTGCCTTGGGTATCATTGACAAATATACGTTGCTAAGTTACCTTTTATAAAATGACATCTTGAGGCTTTATTTTTCAAATCTCTGATTATCAGTGAAAACGATCATGTATTCAGTCGGTTGAAATAGTTGAGAATCCCACTTAAACATTGTTCGTGAAGAAGCAGCATCATCAGAACGTCTAACGAAGGGATGAGCTGAGGAGCGAGTCTGTCCATTCAACATGCCAGGTGCTTTTTAAACATGGGCTAAACAGCTACTTGGTTGGAACGTGTCAGAGACAATGAATGAGTAACATCTGGAATAAAAAACCCTCAAGTCTCTGAATCCTGACTGTGCACTTGGGGATAAAAGAATACATAGAAATGAGTTGTATCTCAAAGTGCTAAATTCAGAGCCGAAAATTTTTTTTAGGATCCTTTTCTGCTTTTCGATGCTGCCTCTGTTTGTCCACCTCCCCTCTACTCTTTACCTTTCTCCTCAAGGAACGAGATGTCGATGCCGTTTATCTAATGGCCGCCCCAATGAGCACCTTCTAAAACGTGCCAACTTTTAACCTAAAATTTGCTGTCTTTCATCTCAGTTGTTTAAGATCCTTTTTGTTTTCTTTCTTTCTCATCAATAAACTGAAGCTCATTTCATTTTGAAATGAAGCAGCTGCACGTGGTATTAAATGGGGGGACTGTTGGGTGGGAGATAACGGGCTGCTGATCAGATAAAAGCCACATCTAATGGAAAAGTAGGACCAATTTAGCAAATTGCTGAACTAATTTCTAGTGATAGCCTGATTTATTTTTTTAAAAGATTTTTATTTATTTATTTGACAGACAGAGATCACAAGTAGGCAGAGAGGCAGGCAGAGAGAGAGGAAGGAAAGGAGGCTCCCTGCTGAACAGAGAGCCCCATGTGGGGCTCGATCCCAGGACCCTGGGATTATGACCTGAGCTGAAGGCAGAGGCTTTAACCCACTGAGCCACCCAGGTGTCCCTAGTGATAGCCTGATTTAAAAGACTGCATGATGCTGTGAGAAAATCCTAAAATTTTGGTTCTTTCTGGGAAGATTTGGGGAAACCACAATTAGAAAAAAAATTGTTTTTCATTTTTATTTTGACTTTCTTACTGCAGAGATATGCTGTTGTTTCGGTATAAGGATAATCTTTGCCCTACTCCAGAATCTATCATTCTGTGTTAGAGGCCAAACAATGGCAGGAGCTACTCCAAAGGATTCAGTCTACGGAATAAGACTGCATAATGCTTGTAACTCTTTCCCCCATGTTATAAATGCCGAGTCTAGAGAAGAAGAAAGAGTCCTTCTTGGTTCCCATCTGAGAAAAAAAGAAATTAATCTTCCTATTAAGAATTTATTTTGGATCAATGGATAACAATCCCCTGGGGCTATTTTAGTGTGGGCAGAGATCACTAAGGTCAACAAATCTGCCTTCCCATCTTTGAAATGTTTCAAGAAAAAGATTAAACATCTGATATCATCAAAAGATCTATAGCCAGGGAGTTGGCAGAACTAAATTCTCATCCCAGTTTTGTCACTGACTGCTTTGTTATTGGAAAATTTTCTCCAGGTGTAAGGACCAGAGGACCCTCAACTATAAAAGAACAGAAGTAAAACTGAACTGTCCCAGGGATAGCTATAAAGTTCTGGGGGGTGGCCATCTTGCCTACCTTAAGAATTGTGAAGCAAAACAGTCTCATGCCTTCCATAATAAGATATTCCCAAACTTATGGATGGTAGATACCTTGTGTTGTATCTAAACTGTCTTAAGGTATAGGACTTAAGAAAAGTGAATCATGCATTAGAAGTCGTCCCCATCCAAGTGTCCCCATTATATTCAGTAATTGTTCTTCCATCAAGACCTCAGTGGAGGTCAGGATGGTTGGCACCTGGTACTAGTGTGGTTGAGAAAGTTGAGTTGAGAAAGTCAAGTTGAGTAGTGTAATAGTTAATCATTTGGGCTCTGTGGCCAGTTGACCTGTTTTAGAATTCTAGAGTCATGTGAACGGAGGCAAGTAATTTAACTTGTTGAGTCTTAATTTCTCCTACCTGTGAATTTGTGGTATCATAAAACAACCTACCAAGGTAAATGGAAATACGAAATGAAGCCTTTTATGTAAATCATGGTTCTAGTAAACGTTAGCTATTATTTTTAACAACCCAAACCCTTTTAACTGAATTATATTTAGAAGGTATAAAGTACTATTTAACATATAACTGAAACTTCCAGATGGATTGTGGTATTAAGGTATTTCGCACTTTATTTTCCTTCTATAAGCATCTGTAAACATCATTAAATTATGCTAATAAACACTGACTCATAGCCTCTACGTCTATCCTCTTAAATTTTTGTTTTTTTAAGGAATACTTTATTTCATTTAATAGTTCCCTCGTGAGCAATTTAGAGACCTAAGAGAGCTTTCTCACTGATTATTTCCCTTTTCTTTCTGCTAGAGAGAGACCTCTGGGTAGCCAATTCAGATCTACCAGGTTGTTAAAGCCAGGCTTGCCATTTATTTATTCCTCAAATATTTCTTGAGCAGTTACTGTGCCTCATGTAAACTTCTAGTTGCAGTAGTGGATAGTGCGAATATTAAGGAATCTAATTTTGTCTAGTCTCAGTGAATGAAAGTCTGCTACCCATTTGGATTCATTGCTATCAATATCAAAATTCAAATTATCAGAACCTGAGAAATCTCTCCATGGAGAGTGGTTGGGAGTTATGGGTTTGGAAAAAGTCAGCAATCAGTTTCTCACTCCAAAGAGTCCTATTGGCACCATATGTGAGGTCTGTACCCTGAAAAAAAAGGGCTCATTTTTTCCCTCTAATTTTTATATAGTTGCTTCGTACCTCATGGATGTCCCTCTCTTGGGGTTTAAGTATCAAAGACTTTATTCATCTCATTCCTTCTTCTTGTTCTCCCTCCCTCTTCAGGTCTCCTTCCTACACCACTCTGCATTTTCTCTTTCCTGAGCCTCTCCATTAAAGGAATGTTGCAGAATATGCAATTTTTTAAAATAAAACATTTTGTTTATTATACTAGTAAATTCTCTTCGGATTTGCCAAATACCCACAGTGGGTTTGAAGGATTTATATGGAAATTAAGGCAGCACTACATCTGCCTAATTAGACAGATGTACTCATAAAAGGAGCCCACTGCCTGCTGGAATGGGAGGAGGATTGGGCTTGAGGGGGACTCCTCCTCAGCTGTTAGTAGCTGTTAGCTCACAGGCTCAGGTCTCCTGGGACACTTCCCTGCTCCACAGGCAAAGGGAGGATAAGTTCTTTTTCACATCCAATAAAGTATCAAATTAACCTCCCTCCCTACTGTTACAGACTTGATGTTAAATTGGAGGAAAGCAGGTTGCAGATTTTAAGAAAAGTGGCAGGGACGGAGCCACTTTCCCGGTGCAAGTGTTCTACACCTTGGCTGCACATTAGAATTACCTGGGGACCTTTACAAATTCTTATGACTGAAGGCACTTAAGACTAACCGTTGTTCATTCAGCATCCTCCAAAAATCAACTTGAGCAGTAGGATATAGATCCCAAAGTAAAAGAAAAAAAAAATCTAAATTTAAAATCATTCACCTGTGTTTTTCACCATGCTTGTTTGGACAATTCAGTAATTTTGATGGGCCAAGTTAACATTGTTCAACCTTGTCACTTGTAACAAATATTGGCATACACATGTTCAGAACTGTTACGCATTCACGAAACATACAACATAGAGCTGGCATAGAGAGACAAACACTAACAGGTTTAACTTATACCACACAGCTACAGATACACATTCAGACACACAGATTCATTCCTAGAACCTCACGAACAGGCTCTGAGATATGTACAAACTCAGACACACGTAGACACAGAGACCTCATAGGAAAGAGGTCCACAGTTATAGAGTCACACAGATTTACGTATTGGTACAGACACACAGATAAACACAAGCACATACTTATTTGGTTTTTTGTTGTGTTTTTAAAGATATTATTTTTTTTATTCACCAGAGAAAGAAAGAGAGAGAGAGAGAGTACAAGCAGGGGGAGCAGGCAGAGGAAGAAAAAGGCTCCCCGCTGAGCAGGGAGCCCAATGCAGGACTCGATCCCAGGATCCTGGGAGCATGACCTGAGCTGAAGGCAGTGCTCAACCGACTGAGCCACCCAGGCGCCCCACCACATATATGTTTGGACGCATTCAAAAGCCCACATGTATCAAACTAGCCCCAAACACACAGGAAGACCATCAGAGATCCTCAAAAACAGAAAGAATGACTACTGAATGAGCCTCATGGTCTGTTAATTATATCTCAGTAAAACTGTTGAAAAGTTAAGAGTAAGAATTGCTGAGATACACTTAGCCAGAAAACAGAGATGTAAGAGGAGACCGACAAACCCAGGCGATCTCCTTTAGTAGTTCTGGGTCTTCTTCATTTGTTTGTGAGTTCGGGTTTCTGGAGTGACGTTGTGGTATTATTTGCTGCTTATCGGTGAATAATACTTTTGCCAAACTCAGCTGCATCCCTGGCCCCTCGTCCAGGTGGGCTGTGTGAAAGGCAGGACTGAAATTCCAGCCTCCAAGGAGAGAATTACACATATTTTTCTGGAAAAGGAGATTCTATTGAAAATGTTCCTCCCATGGGAAACTGAAAATTCGGGGAGCAAGTAAAGAATGTTTCATTCAGGTTTGAATGCTGACAGTAGAACAAAATATCCTGTAATAATGATAATAAAGAAGTAATGTCTTTATGGCCTTTTATAATATAAATTGTCTTGTACCTACTAAGTTAATCATATCAGAGCTGCTCCCTGTGATCCCATTTGATCTTCAGAGTAACCAAATGAAGAAAAATTCATTTACAAACATTTTATACTTGCTGAAAGCACTCCCAAGAGAAGCTATGTAACATTTTTGAGGTCATCCAGCCACTACATTGCTTGTTTAGAAGTCAAAATTCATGTCTGATGGACTTAAGAGCCAGTGCTATTAGCAACTGTATGTCAAGGATTCTGTAGTCCCTGGGCTTGAGGTTGATCTTACGGCTCATCTGACTTTACATATGGGAAAACCGAAGATCAGAGTACTTTGCACTAAGCTCCCAGGGGCACGCACAGACCTGAACCTAATACTCTGATTCCTGTTCTAGGGCTGATGTCACCAGACAAGCTAACTTTTGAAATAGTCAACGAACTGTGTGTGAACTGGACAAGGTGAAGAAACTGAAACTTAGGAACCAAGATTGAATTAAAAGCCCAATGGCCTTACTCTCAAACATCCTCCCAGGGAGCAGACCTTCCCCTGGAAGACAATGGGGTTCAGTCTGCTTCTCGCTATTCCTCTGTTGCTTTCCTGAGGACTACGAAACTATGCCCTTGGTTCAGTGATGTCTCAGAAAGCTCTTGGAGGGAATTGCATTCTATCCACAAGAGTGGAGGTACAACTTCAACTTCAGGAAGAGGTTTTGTGTGTTTGTCATTTTCTCAGGGTTTGGGTCTGTCTGGGATGAAAGATGTTCAGTAACTGAGAAAGCATCCTGGTCACATTGTAGAATTTCCTCTAAATTCTCTCCTCAGAATCTGAGTGTGATTATGAAATTCTTTAGGATTTAATCCTATGGATAAGTGATTAGGGGAAAAAAATGTAAGGTTCCTTAAAGAAGGCGATAATGACAAAAAAGGTAGAGAAACACGGCATTAGATCATATATCCCAGATCCCCTTATTATTCATTTAAGCATTTCAAATTGTTGCCAGTTTTAAAACCTAGAAGATTTTATGTAAATATCTAAATTCCTGATGTCTTTTAAAAATGAAAATCAGAAGATCTGGCAATTGTGGGCTCATGGTTTCCATGGCAATAATCGACCAAACCTGTGTAGCAGCTTCACCAATGAGTAGGTCGTATGCTGTGTTGGGCATCCCAACCTGTCACATCCCCCACTAATTATGTTCATTCTGACCCATTTCACTTATCTGGGTTACCCGTCTGGACACTGCAGGTATCTATTAACATTCTCAGTATTCAGATAAAAATCATTACAGTTTCAGAGACAGATGTTTTAGCAGTCCAGGGAGAGAGAAGTCAGCAAAGCATTGAGAGCTCAAAGATGGCTTCATAAGAGAAGTGGGAATGAAGCTGTCTTATGACAAATCAAGATTTATTGAGGCAATAAAGGAGGGTACTTTAGTGGAGGGTGTAAAATAAGAGGAACAAGAGATAATGCAAAATTAAATTCTGGTGGACAAAAGACCAACTGTGCAAAGTAAACTTTTAAACACTTAGAATAAAATGTGAAACATTATATTTACAATCTTAGGTTTGAAAAGATTTTCCTTTTTAAATGACATAAGAAAGGACGAACCATAAAAAAAAAAAGGGTAAGCTTGAATCCATTCAATAAAGAACATCTGTTCATCTAAAGACATCATAAACAAGGTAAAAAGACAAGGAACAGATTTTGAGAAGATATTTGCAATGCATAAAACTGACAAAAGCTAAGTATCCAGAATTTATAGAGAGCTTCTACAAATCAAAATGAAAAAAAGATAAAACAACCTAATGAAAAAGTGGGCAAAATATATGAAACTGTCATTCACAAAAGGTAAAAGACAAATGGCCAATAAGCACATGAGAATGTCGGCAATCTGACACGTTATCAGAGAAAGGCAGATTAAAACAATAGAAAGCTATTATTTTGTGCCCCTGAGATTTCCATAAATCTAAAGTCAAATAATACCAAAGCACTAGACACAGATGTGGGAAATTTGGAAATTCCAAACAGTAAAAGTTGGCATGCATCTTTGGGGGACAAATGACAATATTGAATAAATTGTGTTATGTATGTATTTTCTAACCCAGTAACTTAAGTGCCATGTATGTACCTTGAAGAAATATTCATGCGTGAGCAAAAGACAATGTACGCTTGACTATCCGTTATGTTATTGTATGTGGTTCAGAAACACACCTTAAATTGAAAATTAAGATTAGGGGTCCCCTGGATGGCTCAGTGGGTTAAGGCCTCTGCCTTTGGCTCAGGGCATGATCCCAGGGTCCTGGGATCAAGCCTCACGTCGGGTTCTCTGCTCAGCAGGAAGACTGCTTCCCCATCACCCCCTGCCTGCTGCTGTGTGCTCTCTGTCTCTCTCTGTCAAATAAATAAAGTCTTAAAAAAAAAAAAGGAAAGAAAAAGAAAAAAAATTTAAGATTGATTGAAAATGTCTTAAATGAGCCTCAACAAAAAAGGTGATGAATAAATTATGATATAGTCACAAAATGAAAAGCTGTAAGATAGTGGAAATAATTGCACTAATACAGCACCGGTCAATTTAGCTAAATCTCCAAAACCTTCAAAAATCAACATGCAGAAAAAATGTACTCAACTGAATATAAAAGTGTGAAAAATAAGAGTGAATAACATGATTGGTGTAAAAAAAAATAATAGAGTCAAGATAGAAATAGAAATGGGTTTGTGGGAAGGGAGATAAGGTTGGAAGGTTGCCAATAACTGGCCCAGGCACATGAGGGCCTGGAGTAGGGAAGAAAATGAAAAGTTTCTCTTTGTCAAAGAAGCTTTAAATGTTGCTCTGCTTTTGTTGTCGGATGGAGAAACCGTAGACAAAGTCTCTTCTCAAGGCTATTATTACCTGGGGGAAAAGAGCCATTGTAGATTCATGTGGAGGATGGTAGTTTCTGGTTTCAAAACTTCCATCTGAAAAAATAAGTCATTTGCAGAGTAGCCAGTCCTGAGACACAAAAAAAATCAGTTGATGTTCTCTTCGGTGTGGACATCACGTAGAGAAGAACAATTGTGCTCCCATAGATCATTCTTTTTATTAGATACACTTTACTTCTTTATTCAAATGCTTCCAATGACCTTACACTGTCAAGATCTCTGTCCATGCCTAGCCACTGCTTCTTGAGTCCATACAAGTCAGCCAAGAGCAGAGCTCTGAAAATTATACTCTCTTCTCAGAAACCCCAAGTCCTCCTTTTCTGAATAAAGTCCAGATCCTGCATTCTCTAAGGGTTTTCTTTTTCTTCTTTGAACAGTTTTTGTTTACAGCAAAATTGAGGAGCAAGTATGGAGAGTGAATAACCCCTCCTCCCACAAAAGCACAGCCCACCTGCTGTTAACATCTCACACCGGATCGGTGCATTTGTTAGGAATGATGAACCTACGCAGGCACCTCATTATACCCCACAGCCCATTGTTTATGTCAGGGTTCTCTCTTGGTGTTGTACATTCTTAGGGGTTTTGACAAATGTATATCACATGTACTCACTATTATAGCATCACACAGAGTAGTTTCTTTGCTCCCCAAATCCTCTGGACTCCACCCATTCATCCCTTTCTCCTCATAGCCTCTGACAACCACAGATCTTTTCTCTGTCTCCATAGCTTTGCCTTTTCCAAAACATTATAGAGCTGGAATTCTGTAGTGTGTACCTTTTTCAGATTGGCTTCTTCTGCTTAGTAACATGTCTGTAAGTTTCCTCCACATATTTTCAGGTTGATAGCTCATTTCTGTTAACACTGAATAATATTCCATGGTATGGATGTACTTCTGTTTATCCGCTCACCCATTGAAGGGCATCTTGGTTGCTTCCAAGTTTTGATAATTATGAATGAAACTGCTATAAACATCCAGGTGCAGGTTTTTGTGTGACATAAGTTTTCGTCTCTTTTGGGTCAACACCAAATAGTGTGATTGCTGAATCGTGTGGTTTAGTTTTAAGAGTTCTTGGTATCTTGGATACCATTTCCTTTATTACAAATGTTTTTTGCAAATATTTTCTTCCATTGTCATTCTCTGACATTATCTTTTATAGGGCATTTTTCATCTTAAAGAAGTCCATCTTATCAATTATTTCTTTAAGAGCTCAGGCTTCTGATGTTGTACATCCTCTGACTTCTGACTCTAGCTTTATTTTACCTTCTACACTCCTCGTCTCTTCATCTCTTCTGTCAACAGGTATTTACTGTGAACTTTTTCTGATCACACAGGATTGAGAAAGAGCAAGAGAGACCACAGTGTGATTCTCATGGAGCTCATACACCAGGGTAAAGGCAGACCATAAACACATTGACAGGCCACTAGGAGAATTTCAGAGACTATAAAGGCTATGAAACCTGTAAAACAAAAATGTGGTACAGCTTTCCTGGGGACACTAGGCCAGGTAATCAGGCGACGTCACACTAGGGAAACGAAACCTGAAGTGACACAGGTAGGATATGAAACAGTCACTTAAACATCTGTGGGAGGAACAGGTCAGACTCCCTTCCCGAGCTCTGACTCAACTACCCTCTCTGTCCTGAACGCAGCTCTTCCTTCTGATCACTGTGCCTTTGGTCTAGGCTGTGTTTTCTGTCTAGAGCACCACCCCACTGATGAGTGAAAGTCCTACTGTGCTTCCCACACCACTGCCTCTAGGATGTCTTATCTGATCCTCTTCTTTACTGCTACTGAGCTGCCTCTGCTGGTCCTCTCTGTGGTAAGGTCAGCATAGTCTCTCTGCCTGGACTATTTTGATTACCAGTGATTGGACCACTAACATGGGTGTGAAGAAAAAAGAAGGCATATATTGGGTTAAAAAGCATGTCAATAAGAACTCATGACTAGTAAGAGCTTCCTAACTCCACCTTCTAATTTTAGCACATGGTTTTTGGAAGCAGAGGTTTGTTCTCTGTGGCACAGTCTATCACATATTAGGTCTTACACATATTAGGTGCTTCTAAAATATACATTAAATAAGTCTTTATATTCTATTTTTCATTGTTATTGTTGGGTAATATTTATTGAATGCTCAATAATATATTATTGAATGCTTATTATGGGGCAAGCCCTATGCTAAGAATTGCTTATGTATGGTCTTATTTAATTCCTCTGTCTGTGTGTGTGTGTGTATATATATATATATATATATATATATATATATATATATAGTACATATATACATATATATATATTTCCTATATACAGCCTGTGAGTTAGACAATATAATTATTTATGCTTTATAGGTAATATAGAAAAATATAGATAACACAGCAAAAATGTTTAACTACAACAATAACAAGACAAGGTGTTATTCTTTGACCATTTCTTTGGATCAGAACAATTTCTTTTAAAAACTTTCAACTCATTGCCATTTCTCGCTGATCAAATGAAACAAATTGGTAGTGGCCAAGGCTGACTTATTGGGTTAAATCAGTTGAGCCTAAATCTATTTCCCAGGACATTGCAGCCCATAGGTTATATGCAAGGTCATTTTATTGACCCTTATTCTTTATTCATTTCTTGATCTTTTTTTTTTTCAATTCATACTTACAGTCTTTAAAACAAAACAAAATGTGAAGTATACTTTTCCTCTGCTTTCCTTTGTTCTTGGTCTTGTGACCTTCTTTGGCTAATGGAGCATGGGTATAGGTAACAGGTTCCATTTCTTTCCTGGAATCTCTCAGAAGAGTTTTTTCTGGGTATTCCCTACCTCCTCAGTCTGGGTCCCAGTGTGAACTCCTCTATCAGTCAGGACTGCCCCACCCGACCACCCACCATAGACTGCATGTTGCATGAGTATGGCGGCAGCAGACCCAACAGCAGGAAGCTGAGCCACACCACGAGAAATGATGTGTATTGTTATAGGTCACTGTTGGTGTCTGTTGTTTACACAGCAATAAAAGCAAAATACCTACCTAATAATTTTTATTAGGGAAAAAAAAAGTAGAAGTGGTTGGGGGGGAGTGGCCACCACAGGAATCCATACTTTCCATGCTCATAGTCCATTCGTCCTAAGGCACAGTGTCATTTTCTCCTTTCATGGATTTTATTTTTTTTCTCTACACTTTTTCTTCTGCCTCAATCAGTTTTAGTAAGATTGTTTATTTGAGTTAACATGGTGAAGTTTTTTGCAATAAAGAATATCACATTGTGGGGCACCTGGGGTGGCTCAGTTGGTTAAGCGTCCTGGGATCGAGCTCTGCTAGCAGGGGAGTCTGTTTCTCCTTCTCCCTCTGTCCCTGCTCATGTGCTCTCTCTCTCTCTCTCTTTCTTGCTCACCCTCCCTCTCTCAAATTAAGAATTAAATAAAATAAAAAAAGAATATCACTTTGTGCTGAATCAAGCCCTAGAAGGAACAACAAAGCTGACAAGACAAAAGAGCTAAGAGGAAGCCAGTGTCAGGATGGTTTGATGCACTTCTCTTAGAGTAGACGACTTGCAGACACAGGTTACTTTCATTCATTCTCTACATTGGCTATCTCTGTCTGCTTCTCCCAAGTTCAGAGTTTCAGCTTCATGAAGTATTTTTGGCCCAAGAAAGATGATTTTTGAAATACTTATCTCTATAATACATAAGCTATGACAAGATCTTACTAGATGTTGGTCAAATAAATGAATGAACAAAAAAATAAGCCAAACAATCAGTGAATCAGTGAATGATAATCAATAGAAAAGATTATCCATAATAACAGTAATCTCACCAGCAATATGATTTATTTGACACAGTGTGAGAGGACTAAAGCTCATTGCTCTTCTCCATTTTCCCATTAAATCCTCACAATGTCCTATTGATGTAGGTGACATGCAGCTCACAAATGAGAGCACTGAGAGTTGAGTAATTAGCTCAGAATGAAATAGGTAGTAGCAACCTCCTTCTAGATATGTCTCCTGAGGCAAGGAAAACAAAAGCAAAAATAAATTTTGGGGACAACATCAAAATTCAAAGCTTCTGCATAGAAAAAGAAATTAAAAAACCAACAAAACTGAAAAACAACCTACTGAATGGGAGAAGATATATTTGCAAATGGCATATCTGATAATGGCTTAGTATCTAAAACATATAAAGAATTGATAAAGTTCAAACCCTCAAAATGAATAATTTAAAAATGGGCAGAAGACATGAATAGACATTTTTCCAAAGAAGATATACAGATGGCCAATAGACACATGAAAAGATGCTCAACATCACTCATCATCAGGGAAATGCAAATCAAAACCACCATGAGATATCACCCCACATCTGTCAGAATGGCGAAAATCAAAAACACAAGCAACAAGAATTGGCAAGGATGTGGGGGAAAAGGAACCCTCTTGCACTGTTGGTGGGAATGCAGACAGCACAGTAGTCACAGCCATTGTAGAAAACAGTATGAAGTTTCCTAAAAAAATTAAAAATAGAACCACCCTATGACCGAGTAATTGCACTAGAGGATATTTTCCCAAATACAAAAACACTAATTCAAAGGGATATATCCACCCCCATGTGTAGTGCAACCTTCTTTACAATAGCCTAACTACGGGAGCAGCCCAACTTCCATGGTAGATGAACAGATAAAGAAATGGATAAAGAAAATGCAGCATGTATAAAATGGAATATTACCCAGTCATAGAAAGGAAGAAAAAATCTTGCGATTGGCAACAATGTGGATAGATATAAAAAGTATAATGCTAAGTGAAATAAGTCAGTCAGTCCATATGATTTCACTCATAGGTGTAATTTAAGAAAAAAAAATGAACTAAGGAAAGAAAAAGGAGACAGACAAACTAAAAAACCGACTCTTAAGAATAAAGAACAAACAGATGGTGAGCTGGGGGAGTGAAATAGGTGAAGGGGATTATGAGTGCACTTATCTGGAGGAGCACTGAGTCATATATGGGACTGTTGAATCACTATATTGTATACCTGAAACTAATATAACATTGTTAATTACACTTGAATTAAAATTTTAAAAAATGAAATTGGTACTAAAAGCTTAAAGTGAGATACAACTCCTTTCTCTGTCCCAGGTACATCTCAGGCTTTACAGAAACCCACTCAGCGAATCACTTTGGTTGTTGTGGCTTATTCCTATTTTACAACTGAGACAACATGGGCTTAAAGAGATGTGGGAGCCTTATACAAATCCCCTGGAAGGACCAGCAGTGGGGAATGTGGAGATGAGGAGGACTGAGACTTGCTCTATGGAAATCACAAAGTTAAGAGAAAGGGATGTGAACCTGAGGACAAGGTCCCAAGATTGGAAACAACGCCAATGCCACAGTCTGAAATCTGGCTTTGATGCCCACAGAAGGCTCAGCCGTCGTGCTGCCATGCTGACCCTCCATTCTGAAGGCAAGGGTCTGACTGTATTCAGTTACTTACACAGACTGCCTCTCTAAAAGGATATCACTTGTCTTTATACACTTTGATACCTTATAAAGATGAGCTTTGATTTCTTCTCAACAAATATCCTTTCTTCCTCTCTTCACTGCCAGTTATGGGTTTTATTCCCCTAGAACAGGATTTCTCAACCTCATCAACTTTGTTACCAATAAATCTTCAAATAATTCTTCTTTTGGGGGTGGGTGGGTGCCTTGTAAATTGTAGGATATTTAACAGCTTCCTCTCACCCACCACTCCGCATCTGTGGGTTGTAACAATCAAAAGTGTCTAGCTTATTCAATTAGGAATTTAATTCCTGTTAGGATTCTAGGATGGTCATTAAGTTGGTACATCAGTCAATCACCCCTTTCTGTGTATGAGTTTCAGATTCCTTCTTGAGAGTAGGTGTTAATAGAATGATGATTGGAGGAAAAGAAGTAAGGAAAGACTCATGAATAATATGTGAAGGGGAGGTTTCAGACATAAAGATATTGACCTCTAAGACTTGGAGTGACAAAGACTAATTCCACTTTTCTTACATTTTGCCTCTGCTCTTATATTGCCTTCTAACATTTCCTATTGAGTCACACATATTCTATCATCTAATTTAGCAAAAAGAATATTATGAAGCCCTCCTATTTAGGGTATCTGGGGGTGAGTATCCAAATAAAACACAATCTTGGACATTAAGAAGCTCACAGTTTTCTGACCCTTTCACAGCCCAGATCTCTGCTTGCAGATGTGGTCTTGCTTCGTCCTACACCAGACTGACACCTAAAAACAAAACAGGTTTCTTCAAGAATCTGTAAGTACTCCATTCTCATGAAGTCCCAATTTAAGTAAAAGACTAACAACACTCAGCCTAAAAGTGAACCGCCAACTATTTATTTTCCTTAAAAGATGGAGTATTCAATTATTGAGCCTCTGCTAAGGACTTCATTATAAGGTGCTAATAGATTTGGAAAGCACAGTTTTCCATTTGTTTAATTTAAAATGGAAGTTAAAGTACTGGTTCATTTGTGCTTCCTCCAGCAGTAAGCTCCATGTTCATTCATGTATACGAGACAACAGGTTCACTGGGTCTCGGACTGGCCAGGTCCAGTGTGGTGTTCTCAAAGGATTCTGTCTCCCTGGGGGCAATTTCCTTCACCAATTAAGCCCTTCAATCATTTGCGCCCACCCAAAGCAGGATAAGTAGTTGGCTCGACTTTCACTGCCAGTTACTTTTCAGGACAGACTTTTTCACATTTCCCTGCTTCTGTGGGAGAAAAATGCCATGTTGATCACAGAGATTTCATTCTTTGTCCACATCACGTTTCACTGATGCGTCCATCTGCAACTGGAGAGGATACCCTGGTGGGAAATTCTTCTCAGGAAAAGGGTGGCTGAATTACTATCGACAATATTTTCCCCTAGGTAAGAGAGAGTTGCTTATAATGAATACTTTAAAAAGCTCTAATGGATAAAAGGAGTCCTACGTGTTTAGGGGGCCTGTATTGTGCCTTATGTGCCCTATTCTTCATCTTCCTTTCCATTTATCATCAGTTTCCCTTATGCACTTTCACAGGTTTTCTTTGATGTGGAATCATGAGGTTTGCTTATCAGGCATTGTCTCCAGTTTATACAGGAAAAAACTGGAGCCTGGAAGGGTTATGTGACTTGCCCTGCTTCAGTCAAGCCTGCCTCCTACTTATCCCCACATGATGGCCAAAAAGATTGTGTTAGTTTTCTAGGGATGCCATAATACAATTTCACTAACTGGGTGCCTTATAAAATAGAAATCTATCCCCTTACAGTTCTGGAGGCTAAAGTCTGAAATCAAGGTGTTGACAGGGCTATGAGGGAGAGTCTGTTCCAGATCTCTCCTTGGCCTGGAGAAGTCCCTGCTCATGATCACATGACATTCTTTCTGTTATGTAAGTCTGTCTCCAAATATTCCTTTTTTTATAAGGACATCAGTCGCATTGGATTATGACTACCCTAATGACTTCATTATAACATTATCTTGGTCAAGACCTTATCTCCAGACTAAGGTCATGTTTGGAGCTACTAGGGACTAAGACTTTGACACATGAATTTTGTGGGAAACAATCCAACCTATAGCAGGGAAATTCATGTAAACAAATCCAAATAAACCACTCCTCATTTGCTATGGAATAAAGTTATAACTTTCTTATGATGAGCCATGCATCCCTTCCTTATGTGGCCCTTGTCCCTGGCCTCAGTCTTATCTCTTACCACCACACAGCAGGAAATCTAACCCTCCCGAACTACTCGGTAAAAATAACTCCTAACTTAGTAACTTAAGACACTTGTGCTTGGTGCTTCACATGTGTGTATAATGAAAATACATTATGCTGACCCTCAGTACCACCACACTATAGATTCAAACATTCATTCATTCAAAAATGCTTCTCAGTGCATATTGTGTTGAAGCTTTGTTCAAGGTCCAAGGGGTATAGCTGCCAATAAAATGGAAAAAAAAAAATCTCTAGCCTCACAAATTTACATTCTAGTGGGGGGGAGCGGACAGATAATAATAAATTAAAACATCATATACTATCATTGACCCTTGAACAACACAAGTTTGTTTTGAACTGTGTCTTCTTACATGTGGATTTATTTCGATAAATACAGTACAGTAGTGTAAATGTGTTTTCCTTATGATTTTCTTAATATTTTTTCTCCAGCTTACTGAAAGAATACAGTATATAATAAGAATAATATATAAAATATGTGTTAATTGACTGGGTATGTTATTGATAAGGTTTCCAGTTAACAGTAGGCTATTAATAGATAAGTTTTGGGGGAGTCAAAAGTTATAGGTGGAGGGGTGCCTGGGTGGCTCAGTCGGTTAAGCATCCAACTCTTGGTTCTGACTCAGGTCGTGATCTCAGGATTGTAAGATCGTGCCCTGCACTGGGTTTCATACTCAGTGGAGAGCCTGCCTTCCTTCCCTCACCCTGCTCATGCACTCTCTCTCAAATAAATAAACCTTTAAAAAATAGTAAAAGGTATAGGTGGTTTTTTGACTGGGTGGGAGGTTGGCACCCCTATCATCCCTGTTGTTTCCAGGGTCAACTATATATTAAGCAATAGGGAATGCTGTAGAGAAAATTAGGACATGAATGAAGGTGATCCAGGGACAAAATGCAATTTTTAAAACTTATATAATAATTTTATACTTATTGAAAGGTTAAAAGAATACTCTGCATCCAGATTCTACACATGTTATTCTGAAATAAATCAAATGTATAAAGAAGTTGCAAGATGAATACAAACATGTCATGGATCCCCTTAATCCTAAATTCCTTATTATTCATTTCCTAACATTTGCTCAGTTTCTCCCTTCTCTCTCTCTCTCCCCTCTCTCTGTCTCTTTCTATTTCCATATTTCACATATATGATGCCATAACATTCTTCTTGCTGGATTATACTACTGATAACATTTATACAATATACATTTATTTCTTCAACAAATTAGTAGTCTTGAGAGATTTTACTAAGGTAATATTAATCTTTTCTCAACAAGAACTTGGCCATGTTTTTACCTTATACATCTACATAAAAGTTCAATTAATTTTCAAATTATTGAGCACTGAACTCTGCTATTACAAATTAGATGGTAATTAATGCTCCTTTGCTTGCTCATTTATTTGTAATTTTTTTTTCCTGTCAGGGCCCACAAAAATGTGAAAATTCCATTAATTATTTTTGCTAACTCATTGATGGATTATAGAACAAAGTAATAATTTTGAAAATTATAGCTATCCAACAGGTACATTTTTAGAAAGATGCAACATTCTGAAAGATATTGTTAATTAGCCAGCAATTAAAAATTGCAAGAATACTTCACAGCAAGATTTGTGATAATTTTAATGAATTTCTGAAATGAGATAAACAGTTTTTTAAAGGACACATCTAACCTTGAGAGTCCGTGAAGTTATAAATGGTGAAATGGTGGGAAGGAATATATTATTCAATATATTTTAATATGAAGATTATTAGAAGACATCTAAAAATGTTTGAACATACTTAAGGAAATTAAAACTTATCGAATATATAATACTTGTATTTCATAGTTTTGTTTTTTTTTTAAGATTTTACTTATTTATTTGTCAGAGAGAGGGAGAGTGTATAAGCAGGGGGAGAGGCAGGCAGAGGGAGAAGCAGGCTCCTTTGTTGAGCAAGGAGCCAGATGTGGGACTCAATTCCAGGACCCTGGGATCATGATCCCAGCCAAAGGCAGGCACTCAATTGACTGGCCCACCCAGGCATCCCATATTTCATAGTTTTACAACCCTGATCTATAGTTATTTTATTCCCATTTTATAGCTGAAACAGCTGAGGCCTGGAGTTACTCCTAGTGGGAGCATTCCAGACACAGGAACACATGTGAAAACAGGAAGCCAAAGGAATGTGGGGAGTGGAGAAACTAAAGGAATGCTGACATCCATGGAGTGTAAGTATTTGGGGATAGTCATCTGATCAGAGGCCAAGGAGATAGGAAGGATGGCACATGCAGGATTTGGGGGGAAATGTCAAAGACCTGGGGCTTCAGCTACAATGTTTCAAGATCATTCTTGCCACAGTGTGAAGACTGGCTTGGGGGGGAACAAGTGGGAGAGAAGATGCAAAGCAATTGCAGAAGTCCAGGAAAGATGATGGTGATGATGATGATGATGATGGTGATGCTGCTGCTAATGATGATGGTGGTGATGATGATGATGGTGGTGATGATGATGATGATGATGGTGATGATAATGATGGCATGCTCTATAGAAGGGGAGAGCTGGATTTGCTAGAGACTTAATAGGAAGGTGATAGGGATTAGTCATTGATGTCAGGGAAGGTTGATGATTAAGGAAAGAAAGCGTGAGGATGACTGCCTCCTTTTTAGGTCTGTTCAACTGTGTGGAAGGCAACAGGGAGCACTGGAGAAAGAAATTAGCAGAGAATTTTCTGAATTTGTTCTATGGCATGAAGAGTTGAACTGAGACATGTCAAAAAAAAAGATATGTGAATGTACAGATTTCGAATTCAGAAATGTTAGGACTGGGGATGTAAGTTTGAAAGCGCAAGTAAAAACTATTTTTAAAATTTATTTCCATGTTTCTGAAAGAGCTCTTTAGACTACTTACATTAGAAGGCCCTACATAGCTATTTCATAACTCAGTGCTTTTCAGGCTTTAACATGCATCAAAGTCACCAAGGTACAGTATAGTTAGGAAGATAAAAGCTCTACATTCAATCTGCTTTGGTTTGAATAAGCTTGGAGACTTTCTAGAATAAACTTGGGCAACTTAGTCTTTGTGCCTCAGTTTTTTTTCTCTATTAAATGGAAGTAATAATACCTCATTGGGTTTCTTGAAGACTAAATTAAAAAAAATAAGAACATAATTGAATAAATCAAATAAGTTGATTTATAATAAAGCCTTTAGGACACTTAGTGGCACTTAGAAAATAGACAAAAATGTTAGACTAGGCATTATTATTTTCCAGATAATTTATTAAAATGCAGATTTGTGGACCCCCAACTCAGGATTTTCATGTAAATGTCATGTTACAGGATGGTGTGGACATTTTCGTGTGGATTTGGCTGTGTTTTAGACTGGAGATAGAGGTGATGAATTAGAATTCAGAGATTCTTGTTATATTAATTCTGGACCCACCACACTTATTAAATCATATGTGTTTTTTTGTTGTTCAAATGCCAAAGAATCTACATTTTCAAATAAACTCACCAAATCTTAGCAATGTTGATCTATATCCATGCTTGAAAGGAATACTGTAACTCCGTGTTAGAACAATCTCAGTGTCTCAGTTATTACCAGTTGCTTTTTTGTTGTTGATTTATAGTTATTATGAAAAGAAGTGGGCATCTGGAGGAAACTTTTACATTTTCCTTAGAAAAATTTTAATATAAATTGCTGAGAATTGGTAGCTCTCTGTTTAGTATCACTATTCTTTCTTCTTAGTTCAGGAAATATCCTGGTAGTTTTGTTCCTCTGAAAGTAGGAGATGGGTCTCTCTTCAGCATCTCTTCAGTCAACCAAGCACCTGTTTTTATAAAATAAAAGAATGTTGTTTGTATCTGGATCATTACTTAAAGTAATAAAAAAACATTGCCAAGCAGTGTAAACATCAATACCCATGAATTATTATTCTTTTAAAATGTTGGCTAAATTTACATATAGATTAAACTTAGAATTTATGAAATGTGATTTTCTTTCAATCTGATGGCTTAATGCCACTAGTGTTTTATGGGTAAGGTCCCTGCACAGAAGGCTGTATGTTTTTCCATGTGACTGAGGACATGGAAAACCACATCGTTGGCAGACATCATGGCATTAAATTGCAAATTGAATTTGAGAGAGCAGAGAAAGGGTGTGTTGGAGAGTGACTGAGGGCTGGAAATTAAACCTATGTGGAGTGAACATATGCTCCTGAGAAACTCATAGTGGAGCTTCCTCTTCTCAAAAGGTGGTTTACAGAGAGCAGATTTCATTATTGAGGGCATATATTTGGTACAGCTTTTGTTCACCACCAACTCAACTCCTTCTGTCTAGACAACATGTCTATCCCCTTTCATGGAGGTTTATTACCTGCACACATGCACATTCACACCCAACACCCCTAGGCTGGGTGGGCCCTCTCTTCTCACATAGTCTGACTGTAGGTAGAAATGAAACCAGACCCTCAGGCTTCACCTTTTTACTGCTTCATGTGTTAATGACTTTTACTTGCAACTTTGGTGACAGAAAAATGTAACTTCTTTGGCAGACCCCCCAACTTTAAATTACAAATTGATTTTGAGATGCAGTGAAAGGATGTGGCAGAGAGTGACTAAGGACTAGATATTAGAATGATGTGGAGTTAATATCTGTGACCTGAGAAACTCACAATGATCCTTCTTGCTTTCTGATGAGGGTTTACAAACAGCAGGTTTAATTATGGAGGCCGTATGTTTGATGTCACTCTTTGATCAACACTGATTCATCTTGTTTGGATGGACAAGACTTTAATCTCCTTTCCTGGAAGTCTACAGTCTACTGCACACACACACACACACACACACACTCACACTCATCTCCCCAACCTATCCTGACTCTTAAGTAAAACAGAAACCAGATTCTTATGTTTTCACCTTGATTCTTTCATGCTTTACATCCCAGTGGCTTTCCCATTGTGACTTTTTTTTTTTAGATTATTTATTTATTTATTTGTCAGAGAGAGAGAGGGAGAGAGAGAGCAAGCAGAGGCAGGCAGAGTGGCAGACAGAGGCAGAGGGAGAAGCAGGTTCCCTGCCAAGCAAGGAGCCGGATATGGGACTCCATGCCAGGATGCTGGGATCGTGACCTGAGCTGAAGGCAGATGCTTAATGACTGAGCCACCCAGGAGTCCTCCCATTATGACTTTTATGACAAAACTTAACTTCTGCTTCTTTCTTTATTATGTTATTTTTTTCTCAAGGACACATGACTTAACACAGTCAGTTTCTTGATGATTGGCCTCTCAAGAAATAGCCATTATTAATAGGAGCCCCACATGTTGTGTTCTTCTTACCTCTCCCCCTCCTCTTTGACGTTGGTCCAGTCCATTGTGCTCTCCAAACAGTACTTTCCTCAACTGTTAAAAGAAGGTTTTAGTCTTGTAGGGTGATTTTTCCACCAGAAACTAGCTCAACTTCCCCGAATGCACCAGGAGAATAGCATCTGGGGTCAGTGGGAGAAAGAAAAAGGAACTCATGAGAAAGTCATGAACAGAATATTAACAAATCAATCAGTGAGTATTGATTACTATGTGATTTCCCAAAATATGGTTCCCAGCCCATCAGACTCACTGACTTCAGGGCTTGCTAAATATTGAGCTTTTTAGACCTAACTCCAGATACATAGCAAAAAAATGTCTGGAGCTATGTCCTGAAAAACTGCTTTTAAAACAGGATCCCAGGTGACCTTGCCAATCATCTAAGTATGAGAACCACTGGCCTAGTGTATACATATTATAATAGGAATTTTAAAGGGAGTACAAATAAATAAAATTTTCATAATAAATGGTTTTCATTTTGATATATTAAATGAAAATCCCTTCATCTTCCCCCTTACCACACCCATAGCCAGAGCTGTCCTTTGCTGAAACTCAACAGAACAAGCTCCAACTCCTCTCCCGGAGCAGGGAGAGTGGTAAAACACAGCGCTGGTGAGTACAGAAGAAAGTGTGCTTTAAACCATTGCCAGTTCCTCTTGTAAGTAGAAAGGTATAGCTGATGAATAAATAAGTTAGAAAATCAACAACAACCCAGTGAGTTCTAAAAGGAGACTTGCATCTCTATTCCTCAGATCCAAGAGCAGCTACGAAATTGGCAAAGTTCTAGTCCTTGCAACCTGCCTCAGAATTTTCGCCAGCGCCACAAAGTGGGTGTGAAATGAAAGCCTTTGCTTGTGAGAGAGTATTATCTCTTATCAGGTCCAAGCCAAAAGCTACAGTTAAAAACACTGTCTTCATTATCTCCAATTTTATATGTGTTTTAACACCTCCATGGTGTGATTTTCTTTTACTCCCAGGGTCCACGCTGATTAGTGCTATATTATTGACTTTTGTTTTTCATTAAATTAGGAATAAGCATCACTACAATTTACAAATCTCCGAGAGTAGAGAGGGAAGTTTTGGGGGGAGTAAGGAGGATGCATGAGAAAAACCATCAAATATCCTGATTTTTCTGATGGCTCTATGTCTCTCGATGTACTGCAAGGCAACAAGAGATTAACCATTATGCTCACCTGGGTCATGTTGCTCAGATTCACTCCAAAACTTATGATTCTATGTATTTTCACACAGGTACATTTTTACATACATAGCGCATGCACACACACACACACACACTCACTCACTCACTCACTGCAGTTTGTGTGGAAACCAGTAAATCATTGAAGGAAAGCAAAATTCACGACTGACCGTCTGATATTTGATTCTATGAAACAAAGCTTTCCATTCTACTTGTGTTCAAAATCAGCCTCTTTCCTACTATTTTATTATTTTCTCTGACAGTTAAAAGTATAACAGGTATTTGTTGACTTTTTTGATTTTGCTTCCTTTTGTGATGCATGGGTCTAATACGAGGAAGGAATTCTCCTTCTCCAAATTATTCTCCAAATAATTCATTCATTATTTTCCAAATAATGAATGGGTAGTTTTATCTTGTTATGTTTTTCTGTATTTATCTCCCTCAAACTTTTGTTGCTTATGTCCTTTCTCTAAATTCTGTGAGCTAATGTTTATTGGACATTTAGTATGCTCTAGGGCCTGTAGTACATATATATATATATATATATATATATATATATATATATATATATATTTTTTTTTTTTTTTTTAAGAGAGAGCACGAGTTAGAAGGCAGGGAAGAGGAAAGGCAGAGGGGGAGAGAGAGAGAGAGAGAATCCAAGCAGGCTCCACACCCAACATGGAGCCTGACATGCAACTCAATCTCATGATCCTGAGATCGTGACCTGAGCTGAAATCAAGAGTCAGATGATTAACCAATTGAGCCAGCCAGACACCCTATATTATGTGTTTTATGGACATTTTACTTCGTCCACACAACTACCCAGAAGAGGTGCTTAAATTTAAAAAAAGGAAATACATTACTCAAGGTCATAAAGCTAGTAAATGAGAGTCTATTCACTTACTCCTTGGTTCATTCATTCATTAATTCAATTGATATTTATAGCTCACTTATGTGCCATATTCCTTGGTCCTGGGATGCAGCGTAAAATAAAAGACGTAGTCTCTACATCATGGAACTTTTATCCTGAGGGGCAGAAGGGGACACACACACACACACACACACACACACACACACACACACGTATATGAACTACAAATGCTATGGAGAAAAATTAAACAAGAAAAGGACTAGAAGCTGATGAGGGTAATATGTCAGATTGCATATGAAGATCAAAGAAGACATTAATGAGAATATGATTCCTTAATTTCAGTTAAGGTATCTGAATGATGTAAAGGATCATGTGGGTTTTTGTGAGATTCAGGGACATTAACATGGTCTATAAATCCCTGTGACATCAGTTCCTTGTCCTTCCCTCTAATCTCATTTTCCCCCATTCTAAGCATCCCCGAATTTCTCTTTTTTCCATAACAGACTCTGCATCCAGTCAATTTAGAAGTTTCACCTGCCATTCCTTTTTTTTTTTTTCCTACAAGAATCTCCTCCCCACCTGGGTTCTGTCCGGCTCTTTTGTGCTCCTTTGTCACAAAATGTGTATCCCAAAACACAATATTCAAAAGTTGAAGTTCTTACCCTCTTCAAGAGCAAGACCCATGAAGGAAGTAGGTATGTACCCAAAATAATTGGAAGCAGGAAATTAAATAGATACTTGTACAAGGATGATCATACTAGTACTACTTACAATAGCCAAAAGGTGGAAATAACCGAAGTATTTATCAATCAATGAGTGGATAAACAAAAATGCTGTGTACACATAAAATGGAGTATTATTCACCCCTGAAAAGGAACAAGATTCTGAGGCAAGCTACAACATGGATGAACCATGAAAACATGACGGGAAGTGAAATAAGCCAGACACAAAAGTGCCAATATTGTATGATTCCACTTACCAGAGGTACCTAAAAAAAGATAAAATGACCAAGACAGAAAGTAGAACTGAGATTACAAGGGGTTGTGGGAGAGGAATAGGGAGTTGTTGTTTAATGGGTACAGAGTTGCTGTTTGAGACAATGAAAATATTCTGGAAAGAGGTAGATGATTACACAACATTGTGAATGTATTTAATGTCACTAAATCGTACAATTAAATATGGTTAAAATGTTAAATTTTGTATATAAAATTTGGTCGCTACAATTTTTAAAAGATCCATAAAGGAAGGTTCTTTTTATTATTTTACCATTTATTCCTGGCACCTCGTACAGTACCTGACATGCCCTGTGGGTACTCATCACACATTTCTGGAATGAATGAGCCAATATTAAGTCCAGTTCCATGTCCAGGGCCCACTCACACTCTCAACCACTGCATCACTGATTCTCTAAGTGTGTTATTCACGCATCCTGCAGGTGATTTCAGGTGGAGCTTGAAATTCCTTTGTATGGTACAAAGCCATAACACCATGGAATGCCACATTATATCTCAGGGAGAAAAATATTTTTCATACTTTCTGATTCTTTTTAATTCCTGTGATCTTTATCAAGGAACAAACCTTATTTTTCAAAAATATTTATTTATTTATTTATTCATTTATTTGAGAGAGAGCACAAGCAGGAGAGGGTTAGGGTTGTATCTCAGGGAGAAAAATACTTTTCATACTTTATGATTCTTCTTTTTAATTCCTGTGATCTTTATCAAGGAACAAACCTAATCTTTCAAAAATATTTATTTATTTATTTATTTATTTATTTATTTATTTGAGAGAGAGAGAGAGAGAGAGAGAGAGCGCACATGCAGGAGAGGCAGAAGGACAGGAAATCTCATGCAGACTCCTGTCTGGGTGTTGAGCCCGATGCAGGGCTTGATCCCAGGACCCTGAGATCATGACCTGAGCCAAAACCAAGAGTCAGGCATTTAACCAAGTACCCCAGAACAAGCATCATTTTTGCTGCTATAGTTTAACACTTGTTAATCTTTCTCTCTTTCCTCCCCCTCCCCCTTTTTTGATACTGTCAACAGTAAACCTCAGGATCAAAGCCTTTTGGGGGCTACAACACTTAGCTAGAATGCCATCATATGATCCATACTGTTGTTATTCCAACTTGTTAAATTTAAATGTCATACTGACTTTGCATAGGTGGTTCTGCTAAAATGTTTACATAAAAATTATTTATTGCTTAAGGAAAATATTAGAACAACAATAATACAGATTAATAATGGATATTGCAAAAAACAAAACAAAACAAAACAAAACCAGAATGATATTGTAAAAATGATGGAGGTGAGAAAAAAGTTGTCCCTATGTCTAGGGACTCAGTATATCCATGAGCTTGGGTCTGCTTTTCTCATTGCTTTGGTGTCTGCCTCTCCCACTCTGTGTGCCTGTCCTCCCCTCCCTGTGTGCTCTGTGTCTGCCTCTTTTTCTGGTGCACCTTGGTGCATCTTAGACTGTGTCTTTGCTTAGCTATGTCATCCACACTATGCCTGGGGTTAAGACACAGTGTGGACCGTCTGCAAGTGACTTTGTATGGGGACTAATTGCTGTTTGTTTCCTGCTGATCTCTGATGAAAAGTTAATAGCTGCTTGCTTTATTTACCATCTCCAATTTTGTCCTTGAAAGCGCCTAAACTCTCCCAGCCTTCTTCAATTTTTGGTTGATGCCCAGTGAATGCTTTCAGTGGTTACAATATTACAGCCTGTATCAGAGAGGAATGCTACTTTAAGCTGAAGTACATTTATTAGTTTTATCTCCCCTACTACACACACACACACACACACACACACACACACCACCACTACCACCACCGCCACCACCCCCCTACTGTCCCTCTTACAATTTGGAATTTATACCAAACCACAGGTCTCCATACCAGATGAGGGATGGGCTATTATCATCTGCTGAGACCTCACTGGAAAGGAGATCCAGGACACTCTTCTTGGGGTGGGGGACTCTGGCAATGGGTCGTGAGGGAGTATGTGTGTTTGTGTAATGAAAAGATACTGATTTTTCTTTTTTTTTTTTTAAAGATTTTATTTATTTATTTGACAGAGAGAGATAACAGTAGACAGAGGCAGGCAGAGAGAGAGAGAGAGAGGGAAGCAGGCTCCCCGCTGAGCAGAGAGCCCGATGCAGGACTCGATCCCAGGATCCTGAAATCATGACCTGAGCTGAAGGCAGCGGCTTAACCCACTGAGCCACCCAGGCGTCCATTTCTTTCTTTTTTTTAACCTACTGAATCTTACTTCCAGAACAACTCCCCACCTCCCTTCCTTCCCTGTATTTAGCTACAGGGTGACAAGGTGGACTGCGGGACAACAAGACCTCTCTGTCTTGTCCACACTCTGTTCTACTCCTAAGTCACTTTTTATCCAAAGCCATCACGATAAAATTATTTTTTTTAAGTATAGACTGCACAGAGTTTACAAACCCAAAGCTAGGCCAATGCAGAGAGGTACAGAAAGACAGCAGGGCCCAACACATAGCATAAAAGGCCTGCACTCCAAATTTTTCACCAAAAGGTTCATTTCCATTGAGAGAGAGAGAGAGAAAGAGAGAATAAGGCACAGATGCCTTCTGAATTAATCTCCAAGGAGAAACTGTTCAAGATTCGCTGCAACAGGCTTTACACTTCACAGAAATCAAGACAATCAGAAAAGCCCTGGATAGAGCAGATGCCCCCTCCTCCAACAAGCGTACTATAATTACCGATGAGAGAGGTGCCCAGGCTGCGGGTCGGCCCCGCCATTCATCTGCACAAGTCACGTTTGGTCTGCATCTTGCTTGCTCCTTTCCTCCGGCCCCCTTCAGTGAGACAAATATATTCCCGGGCTGCGCTCTTCCCTAAATTTCAACCTTGACACACTGCACCCGGCAGTGGACTCACAGGAGTCTGGAAGGGGGTTTGCGGTCCCATTATTCTCTGTCTGTCGGAGATGATCAATAGAAGGGCATATTCATCAGCCTTGCTGTGTTAGGCCTGCTTCCCCCTGACATCTGATACCTCCTAACCTGCAGGACTCGGGCTCACACGTTACTTAAAGCAATCTTGACCCAGGTTGTATTTTTGACCCGTTTTAAATCAGAGGTCACGGTCTCTGTGGCTTTCTCTTCCTGCCACTTGCCTTAAAATTGTTTTGCTGTGGGGCGCCTGGGTGGCTCAGTGGGTTAAGCCGCTGCCTTCGGCTCAGGTCATGATCCCAGCATCCTGGGATCGAGTCCCACATCGGGCTCCTTGCTCAGCAGGGAGCCTGCTTCTCCCTCTGCCTCTGCCTGCCACTCTATCTGCTTGTACTCACTCTCGCTCTTGCTCTCTCTCTCCCTGACCAAAAAAAAAAAAAAAAAATTGTTTTGCTGTAGTGAGCGGCACCTGTGAATATCCCTTCTGTGAGAAGAGGGGAGAGGGGAAGAGTGCGGATGTCTCAGTCAGGGACCTGGGTTTTCTCCTAATCAGTGTATCTCTGATTTCCAAATAATCTTAGAAAATTCCTTACCTCTCGTGAATCTCATTTTTTTTCACTCGACAAATGTGGCAATAAACCTTGACTTTCCCATATTATTATTATTATTATTATAAAGTCCCAGTTAGAAAATAAATGTGAAATTTTATATTATTAAGTAATAAGATTAGTTTGCATCCTATACAAAATCATTTTTTATTTTATAGACATATTTTATAGTATCTTTATTAATTACATTTATCAAAGGAGTATATGGCATAGTAAAAATTAATCTATGGCTTTATTAAGAAAAGCAACAGTTTCTCACCCCATTGTTCATTGCCTGTACCCTCACTCCCCAAGAAGTTTTATTTTAATAATTTCTGACTTTTAATTTCAGTGATTTGTTTTTAAGTGTTTTGGTTGTTGACTCGTGGGTCTTAAGCAGTATTTTTAAAACTCTATGTGTTATAATAAAAACAAACTAATGATGTACTATATGTTGGCTAATTGAACATAATAATAAAAAAAGTTAAACAAAAAAATTAAAAAGAATTAAAAAAACTCTACGTGTTAATTTGTTCAATTTAGACTGAATTGTGTTTATTTTCTATATTTCCTCATTTATTTTCTGAGAATGCTTCTAATGATTTTCCTAACCGAAACTGGTGTCCAAAAGAGAAACCGAGTAAAAAGACAAGGAGAGAAATTTTTCCCCTTTCTTTTTTCATACATCCCAAGGCTCTACAGCATTATTGTCCCCCCAGAGAGAGCACTGACCTAGAACCAAAGTCAGCTTGGAGCAGTCATAGATGGGGACATCTGTGGAACACAGGGTCCCTGTGTGACAGCTATTTGTGGGTTATTTACTTAATGGTCATATGACCTAGGCAAAATCACTCAGAATCCCCTTCTTGAACAAAAGCTTGCCAAGAACACAGAAAGTAGCCTGGTGTCCTTCTCAGACAAAACTGAATGGTCTTTCAACTGCAATGATAGTCGCTTTGACAAGAACATGTCTTTTCCTTTTTGCCAGCTTCTGCCTATAGTTTTCATGGCAGCACAATTGGACCTGGATTCCTGCAACTGTCAAAATGAATGAGACGGGGCATGAATTCCATTGCTTTCTCTTACTGCATTGGGGGTTTGTTTTCTAAAGTAATTATTCACAAGATGTACCACTTCACTTTATGTCTCCACAGCAGTAGATGAAGACTCACTATAAATCAATACCCTATTCTTATCTAGAATTACATAGCAAGAGAGCCTTGAAGATGATTAGAGATGTTGGAGAGAAGGAGAGATTTCTTACAAGGGAAAGTGAAATGGACTGCTGAGCTCGTAGTGGAAAAGGTCCAGGAGAAACAGTGCCAAGGGATATAAATGAAGGACCAGTATAATGAAAGCCAATAGAATATTCCTGTTTGTTGAAGAGTAATACATATAAAGAAAAATACATTTAATTTGAGTTAAAGCAAAGCCTTTTGTTGGGTACAAAACATGATCTTTAAGTATCTTGTTCCATAGCAATGCTTATAAAAGTTATCTTCACCACAATAAATAATAATACTGATATGTAAAAAGAAAAGTATGGGGTGCCTGGGTGGCTCAGTGGGTTAAAGCCTCTGCCTTCGGCTCAGGTCATGATCCCAGGGTCTTGGGATTGAGCCCTGCAGCATCAGGCTGTCTGCTCAGCAGGGAGCCTGCTTCCTCCTCTCTCTCTCTGCCTGCCTCTTTGCCTACTTGTGATCTCTGTCAAATAAATAAAATCTTTAAAAAATAATAAATAAATAAATAAATAAAAAGAAAAGTAGTAGAAATTGATAGGTCAATTAGCTCAAAAGATTCCTCTTCTGTTACCAAGTTATAATACTACTAGAGTGATAAAGACCCACTTTCTCTCTGATTTTAGAAATGACATCCGTAAACAGTGGCACATAGCGTGCCTTGAAGGGAGCACATACTATGAAATGATAATACTATCTTCCATTTGGATTGTGTTTTTAGGTTTTTAATCTACTTTTAAATTTACTTTCCAATTTGAATCTCAGGAGACTCTGTGAAGTAATATTATTTTCTAGATCAAGAAGAGTTTGAGGCTCAGGGAGTATATATAACTTGTCCAAAATCAGATGTGAGATCAGCAGCTAAGTCTAGACTTGAACCTGCTTCTTTTAACTTAGTTTGCTAATCTTCAACTAGAAGGGGAACAAACCAATTTCTCCTTAACTCTAAATTCCATAATATTTCAATTAAAAGTAAATCTTTGATAGAAAAAAAAATTGGTTAAACCTAATTAAGAAAGTAGCATTTCTCTTGCTTTTCTGTTTTACCAACCAAATCCATGTAAGATACCTTTCCCACAAGAAGTCTTTTATAATACTTCTTAGTCCACTCAAATACTCCTGTTTCACTCCTAGAATCAATGAGAAGAATCTGGTTGTCCTGACTGAACCATACAATAGGTTATAGGCATAATCACGACTCAAATCAAACCACCTATATATGGATAATCTTCCACCATTTACTTAATAGCTCTAAACTTTGAAATAGTTTTCTTATCTATAAAATAGTTAACTAAATATACCTCCCTGTTGTGGTTAACTGATTTTTTATTTTTATTTTTTTTCTGTGTGCTTCATTCACCCATCAGATCTATTATAGTAGAGCTACTAATGGAAAGTTTCCACCCTGGGCCTTAGGGTTTGACATGTGACCTAAGGCAAGTGAACCAGAGAATTGTAGCAATTGTAATTTTGTAGTAATTAGCAGAAGGACAGACATGTTTACTCAAGGAATAACAGCTAATGTCTTCCTCAGGCTTTACTTGGTGATACAAGCTACCTGCTGCACCTCATTTGTCCATCTTCCTTATCATAGGGAGGAAATAGGTCTATGGAATGGACGGAGAGTAAAACTAAAGCACAAAAAGTTGGTGAGAAGAGAAAGACTATGTAAGAAGTAGATCTAGTAATCCCTAACCCACCCATTTCAGCAGAATCTTTACCTGTAACCCCTCCCTCATTTCATTATCTTAATACTAACATTATATTTTATTTTTGCTTAGTTGACCCTGAGTTTTTAGACTTCTCTTGTTTATACTTTGAAAAGTTCTGATTAAGAATAATGAGATAGTTACCATATTAAATGAGGTGATAAATGAGAAGAACTTAACACAAAATCTTACACATAGGAACAACTCACTTTACTTTTGCGTCCAATATCGTTTTACTAAGGCTCAGAAGAACAAGGAGTTATCCCAAGATCAAACAACTAGAATGTAGCAAACTAGGCTTTAATTCTGGTCTACCAGACTCCAAAGTCTATGTTCCCAGGCACTGGTTTACTGTGGTATATTCTGCCATTTGGTGGCACTTTTGTTGGGTACATTGTTGAGTAATCTGGTTCCTTCCCACAACTGGTTCACCATTTTTCTTATTATTCTTGAGAATAAGAACATTATTACAGGATATTATAGTGCTGGTGGGGCCCCATCCTCTAGAGAGGATTAGGCTTTCTAACCCCCAAAGAGCAACCTTCTTCTCTTAGATGGAGAAAATGTTCTAAGTCCAGAAAGATCCATGGGGAGTGGCTAAAACCCTGAACATGTCTTGGCCTTGCTTCTCTACTCTATAGAGCGCTCCCACACTCTCCAGTCTCTCTGTTTATCACCACACTCAAGGCAAAGGTATTATCTAACTCCAAGCTCCTTCAGTGTACATTGTACGTTGTTTGGCAGCCCAGCTAAGGAATCTGTCAACGGGCTGCAGGGCTGCCTTCTAGACAGAATTCTGTCCGTGGCTATTCACTGTGTATGTTTTGGACTGTTTGTGGCCTGCCAAGTCCCTTGATGAAAGCTCTGCCTCTCTGCTTTTCAGAGTTGAGGGGAACAAAGTTGAATGCTTTTGCTTAGCTGCCTTCCCCCCTCCCCATGCCCCTCCCTCTACCTTATTGCTGATAATGGTGAGGATAGAGGTTATTTCTTTTTGGACTGAAAGTTCAGTTTGGTGCCACGAATGAAATGTTTTTCCAAAATAGTTTGTGAAGCTTAGGAGGGATGTGTGAGTGTAGGAGTATGAGAAGGTGTGACTGACATGGTGTGTGTGTGTGTGTGTCTGTGTGTGTGCGCGCGTGTGCACTCCCTGTGGCATCTCAAAACTCATAAACTTGGAAGTCCATGAGTGAACCCCCAGTCAATGCCAATGTCTGACATCAATGTGATGGACAGACCTTAGGGGGGCCCCACACACTCTGTGCTGGCGTTTGCACATTGTATCATCCTCTTCCCTTAATGGCAGCAGCACCTGTTTCTTGCTTCTTTTTTTTTCTTTTTTTTTAAAGATTTTATTTATTTATTGGACACTCAGAGATCACAAGTAGGCAGAGAGGCAGGCACAGAGAGAGAGAGGAAGGGAAGCAGGCTCCCCGCCGAGCAGAGAGCGCGATGCGGGGCTCGATCCCAGAACCCTGGGATCATGACCTGAGCCGAAGGCAGAGGCTTTAACCCACTGAGCCACTCAGGCGCCCCTATTTCTTGCTTCTTACCAAGAGACCACAGCAGAGGTGATGGGGGTTCACTTTCATGACTGTATACCTGATATCAAACTCCTCTTGAGATCTGACTCACTCTCGCTTTCCGGCGGGCCTTGAAGAAGCAGGCTGTCGTGTTGTGAGCTGCCTATGAAGAAAGCCACCTGAGAGGTAACAGAGGGCAGCCTTTAGGTGCAGAGGGTGGCCTCCCGCTAACAGTCAGCAGGAAACTCAAGCTCTCAGTCACAACCACAAGGAAGTAGCTCGTCCACTAGGACAACCACAAGATCCCTCCCAAAATAGAGGGATTTTGAAAGTGAATTCTTCTTCAGCCAGCAATCCTGTTGAGAACACAGCCCGGCTAACTCCTTGTGTGGAGCCTGGTGAGACCCTGGAGCTGATAAACTGGTAAAACTGTGCCTGCCTTCGTGGTCCGCTGAATCTGTGAGACAACAGGCCTGTGCTGTGTTCAGCCATGGAGTGTTCAGCAATTGGTTGTGCAGCTACATGTAACTAATACAATAGACACCAAATTATGAGTCTATTGTTAAAATGAGTATAATTTGTATAAAAGAAGGGGTCTGCAGTCAGATCGTCCTTATTTGGAATATTGGCCACAGCCTTTCTTTACGGTGCTCTTCAGAAACTTATTTAACGTCTCTGAGCTTAAATGAGACTTTTTTTTTTTTTTAAGATTTTTATTTATTTATTTGACAGAGAGAGATCACAAGCAGGCAGAGAGGCAGGTAGAGAGAGAGGAGGAAGCAGGCTCCCTGCTGAGCAGAGAGCCCGATGCGGGCCTCGATCCCAGGACCCTGAGATCATGACCTGAGCCGAAGGCAGCGGCTTAACCCACTGAGCCACCCAGGCGCCCTAAATGAGACTTCTTAAACTACTAAACTAAAGCACAGCTATTGTTGTTAACTCACATGATGTTTATAAACTTTAAATGAGCTAATTCATGCAGTAGGTTCTCAAGGAATATTGCCTACTTTTTTACCCTCTGGATAATCTCTGCCACAGTCAACTTCATTTTCTACAATGGTTTACTAATACCTTTATTTCAGCCTCCTCATTAGACTGTGAGAGTAGCAAGAGCAAGAAGATGCCCATCTTGTTGACCTTAAAATCTCAAGCAACAGCACGGCCGGGCTAGCTAGCAGAAAGGCTTCCAAGCGTCAGATGTGTGAATTCATGGATCTGTATTGGGGTTCTGAGCACATCAGCACGGTGTTTGTCAACTTGACAAAGTGATAAATTCCGTGTATGTTTACTTACTCATCCCCAAGGCTAATTGATGGGACAAGTTTAAATTAAGATAGATTTTTAAAATTCAGTATTAATTAAAAGCTGAGCTTTGCAAAGAGTTCACTCACTGACCATAGGTGGCTCATTGATGACCATGACTGAGCATCCGTGTTTTCTGACGAATAGAACATGGCAATTATCTTGGAATAATCTAGGTTTAAAGATCTAGGAGAGGGGCAAATGGGTGGCTCAGTCAATTATGCATCTGACTTGTTTCGGCTGAGGTCATGATCTCAGTGTCCCGGGATCAAGCCCCACCTCGGGCTCTGTGCCCAGCACAAAGTCTGCTTGTCCCTCTCCCTCTGCTCCCCCCATTCCCTGGGCCACCTGTCTGTCTCCCTCTCTCTCGCTATCAAACAAACAAACAAACAAAATCTTTAAAAATAAATAAATAAAGTTCTGGGAGAGATCTAAGATCATGAGACCGGTAAATAAAGAAACAGGTTAGCTTCCGAGACAGTGAGAAGCCATGTGGAAACTGAGATTGCCAGCTTGCCGCCTGCAAGCACCATGCCACAGCTAGATCACACAGCCCTTCTGCTGATGGCCACATAAGTAACACCAGGGAAAACCTGGTCAACGCACAGAAATTAGTCAACACACAGAATTAGAAATAATAACAAATAAATGATTATTTCTTATATAAATAATATATAATTATATGTTCATATAAATAAGCATTTATTATTTACATAAAAATAATAAATCATTGTAATTTAAGCCATTGACTTTCAGGGTGATCTTGTTACACAGCAAAAACTATCTGGACCCTCCTCTCTAAGTCTGCACGCACACGTACGCCTATAATGCTGAGATTCATTGCTAATTATTCAGGGACTCTGACAAGTATATTTTCTATCTGTAGATACACTTAAGTCAAGGGAACAAACAAGCAAACAAACAAAGAAGGGTTAGGAACCATAACCCATTTTCAGAGGCTTTTTCCCTTATATGTATAATAAACATCATGGTGGTGTTTTGAGGATGAAATGGGTAGGTCCTAAAATATAGTAATATAGAATCTGGTTTCATCTGCCTCTGAATGCTCATGTCATTCAAACTCTAGTCTGAATGTCTCATTGTCAAAGACTTTTACCCATTTTATCTTCCCCAAAGGCCTCCATTTTGGAAACAACCCCTCCCGGATTCAATGTGATAAAGGCGCTGATGTAGTTTATCAAAGGGTTTTGCTTCCCAGTCCAGGCAATTAGAGGCCTCCTTTAGGAGAAGGTTGAGATTTTAGGAGGGGAAGGTCCTCTTGTCCTGAGTTCACAAGCTATAAGAAGCATGTGTACCTGGAAGTTTTTACTGTCTTTGCCACCAAGAAGAGAGAAACTGCCAGAGAATGAAGATGTCCCAGAATTAAGTACGGGTGAGAAAGAGAGAGAAACTGTACTGAGATGTATTTCTGTATTTCTTAAAAACATAATTTGAACCCCTAGATCCAGCTACTTCAAATATATATAAAATTTTATTATTTTCAGTAACATAATCAAATGAATTCATTCATTTCCCTTCAACAAGCTTGAAATTAGGTTTCCACCACTCCAAGTAAAAAAGCCCCATGGTTAATATACAGACATAGACTTTTCTGGTGGATTTGCATTGCATTTAAATCCTTGTCTCACAATGAGATGCAAATGCTATTTTATTTTAAAGGCATTTCAAATATCAGAGAAGCAAGGATGTTTGTTTGGGGATACAGCAAGGATTTTGATGGGGTTTCTAAAATTACATCCATGGAGATATCAGCCTAGTCCTTTATGTACTCTTATTTAACTTAAGAGAGCTAAGCATAAGACATAAGGGTTTGAATACAGCAAAAAGGCTGACTTTCCCTCAGGTAAGAGGGAGCTCCTCCTGCCTGACGACCTTGAGCTGGGACCTTGATTTGGTCCCATCCTCTGACTGGGAACATCAGCTCTCCCGGGTCTGCAGCTTGCTGTCTGGAAGTCTTGAGACTGTCAGCTTCCATTACCACAATTCTTTACAATAAATTAATCAGTCTCTTTCTCTCTGCCTTCCTCTCTCTCTCCTTTCCGCCTTCCCTCTCGATCTATTTGAGATCAATTAAGCTGTTCTATGATCCACAGAAGGCAATCAATATACTGCCAGCATTATAGCTCAGTGTAGTATCTCTGCCTCATGTGGGAGAAGACACTACCTATTACACATTCTGTCTCACAGAGAGAACGCTCTTGGGGTTGGCAATAGCTGGATAAGTTAGGGATCACAAATAATGCAGGCTTAAAATCCTACAAATCCTAGAAGTCTGAGCACCTTCCTCATCAGTTTTAAGAATGCAAAACCCTGGGAGGTTCTCTTTGATTACAAGACACTTTGGTTTCTAACATGACTTTGCTGTAGCTTTTCTCTTAAAGTTTCCCAAGCAGAACCCTGGTAACCTTCCATTTCTTGAGAGAGGAGGGACTGCCTTCTTAGCTGGCATTTTCTGCACAGGTACGGGAGGAAGGAGTTCAAAAATTTGGGAGGACTTGATATTTGGTTGCAAGACCAAAAGTTAGTGACGAGAGTAGGAGGAGGTCCTTGGCAATGGTTTATAAAAGGGGTTTATGGTAAACACCTGAAGAATTGCTACGATAGAGTGACACCTGGTTAGCTGTAGGGGGAAAAGAAGAAAATATATCTTTCATCCGTGCCCGTAGGAATGCTCCCCCCACCTGCAGGAGACCGTTCACCACTTCTGGACATGCAACCCAAAGGTAACATGCCTCAATAAAACAAGCTCCATTCCAACATATTCAAGTTAACAAGGGGTTCAGAACATCAGCCTCTCCTCACATGAACATGGCTGTGATCTCCAAGAGAACTGGGACATTTAATGGCAGAATTTTACCTTGCTTCCCTCTGTTCGATGCTGAGGTCCTTGGACATGCCCGGGTTCTGATGCTTCCCGTAAATTAATTATTCAAGCATTTATTGGTTTCAAAAAGATACCCCAGTACCCTTCCCTATCTGCCTTAAGATGGTTTCTGTTGTGACCAAAGAAAAAAACTTTAATGTGTATTTTTAAATACACAGCTTTTGAGTAACCCCTGGAGATTTAAGCCCAGATCTACCTGACTCCAAGATCTGAAACTATTTCTTCTCTAATCCAAACCACTGTTAATGGTAATGATTCCTCAATTAAGAATAATACTCTAGATACTTGCTTTGTAGAATAATATTAACAATTTTGTAATTTGTTCTTTATTCATGATCTGTTTTAGTTTAAATCAGTGTTTCTGTTTCCTTTGTATTTAGTTCTATATGAAATGGGAAGAAAATTCATCGTAATTGCTTTAGAACTTTCTGTTCTTCCTTCATCCACTCACCAATTACCAATAGCCACATAACAAAGTTCAAAGGAATTTCTTGAGAGTTTGACGACTACAGGCTTTTCTTCTCCTGAAGTTTTCCAGACAAGGTGAAATTACCCAAATGGCACAGGCAGGTAAATGTTATGTGTCCCCCCGTCCCCCTTCCACATCCTTCAGAACAACGGAGCTGGCTCTCACAGGTAATTAGTTACTCAGTGTGCAGGGGTTCCACAAAAGTGACTCATAACACTGGGCTTTTTTCCTTCTCAAAGATCATTTCGCTCTTGCAATTAAAGTCAGTGATCCCAGATCACCAGCAACCATCTGCTGTTCATTGATAGCAGGGGCAAACACTCCTCACTCTGCTATGGGAGCATCTGTGTAGCTTCCTCCCAGAGGACGTTTATTCTAAAATGACACGCTGGAAGCACAGACCTAATAGTGTAGGTTTGCTGAAACCAGCTAACTAATTTGCTCTCTCCCCATTTCTGAATGGGCTCTTCTCTTGCCTTCACCTGTTCATGGTTGAAGTGTATTTATTTTTTATATTTGAGAAAATACATATTAATGGGCCTAGGGAGCAGTGTGAGAATAAATGTGTTTATCAACATTTTCCCTAAAGCTAATGGGCATGTAATTCCTAATCTGAATAATTTATTTTGAGGGATGCTTATGACAAGGGAGGGGCAGCTATCACATGACCTTTGGTAGTGCTCCGTGGAGAAGTGATACCTTTTAATGAATCCATAAGCATTGCCCCATTCAATTAGTAGCTCCTTGAATTATTGATCAAATGCTTAAACTTACTGAAGTGTCTTGATGTCCCAATCATGTTGGAGAAGCCAAATTAGAGTGGTGTAATCAAAAGAGGACCGGATAGATAATTAACTGGCTGTGTGACCTTCAGTGAGTCACTTGACTACACTGAGCCTCACTTTTTTCATTGGTAAATGAAATACCTGCCCTGTCCTGACTCTAGGTTATTGTGATGCTTAAATGAGACAAACAACATGAAAATAGATGATGAGCAGTATGTATAAAATGTATGTTTGATATTACTCGCTGTTTCTTTTATTTCCTTGTACGAATTTGATGAACTAGTGGGGATTGTTCTATGAATTTGGAGCAAATTGATTATATATTTGTAGTAGGTATATCTGCTATATTTCTGTAGTTATTTTATTGTAGGTATGCGGATGTAAATAGATATTGCATTTCAACTTTATGGACAGTTTTCCTCGTTCCAGCTTATTCCCAGTAAATTCCCATCTGAGAGCAACAGAAATGCTTTCTAATGTGAGCCATATAAATTCCCACAAGATTTCCTGGAAAGGGCACCATGATATCATGGTGTTGGTCTTGATCCCCATACTAGTTTGTCATTTCAAGGGTAGAAACTATGGTATGCTTTCCTTCTGCATAGAAAAGCAAATAAAAGGAATCTTTTATATATAGGCATAACACATATTTTGATTGCTTGATTGTCAGAAGGAAAACAGAGAATCTACAGGAATGTTTAGTTTTGTTGAAGGTATTTAACACTACCACAGTTGCAGTCACAGATCTCTATCAGGTTTCTTTTTTTTTTTTTTAAAGATTTAATTTATTTAATTGACAGAGATGACAGACAGAGAGAGAAGGGGAAGCAGGCTCCCTGCTGAGCAGAGAACCCAATGCGGGCCTTGATCCCAAGACCCTGAGATCATGACCTGAGCTGAAGGCAGAGTCTTAACCCACTGAGCCACCCAGGCACCCCCACTATCAGGTTTCTATAAGATCATGAGAACTTTGCTCATTTGCTTCTAGACCATACACTCCCCCGCCCCTTTTTACAAGCAACTGGTAGAGTCAAACAACTTAGATACCTCATTTAAAGGATGGACATGTTTGAACGGAGGCATTCCATTTGATTCAAGGCTCTAAGAATAAAGCTGTGCCTAGAAATTTTGGAATGCCTCAGTATAATTTCTGAAAGGATCAATAAAGAAGCTCAGAACTAGAAAATGGTGTTTCATTGGAATGTGGGGTGGGGTATATAGCTGAAGAGCTTGACTGCATGAATCCCATGAGCAGAATAGGAAAATCATACAGGAGTGGCCTGGAACACATGAACAATGTGAGGAAATCAGAGGTCATTTGTTTTAGGCTCAAAGCAGGAGTGATGACTGAGTCTGAGGAGAGTAGAAGTTCAAAGTTTGCCACTGGGAGCCACAGCCATGATCAGCTTCACAGGGAAGTAACCTAACCTTAATTTAGATTCACTGAAATAGGTGAGAGTCATAGTAGGAATGCTGAATTATTCAGCTATTTTCTTCCCTACCCTAACAGTGATATAAAAAGAGGAGTGGGGCTGGGGAGGAATGGGGGAACTGGATTCAGTCAAGTCAGGGGAATTAAGGGGAGAAGAAGGGCATTGTGGCTGGACCCTGCACACATTGCACTGAGAGAGCTTTCCCACAGAGATGAGGGCCAGGAGGATTTGGAGTAGACCGGCCTTTTACGGAACACAAGAGGCAGGGATAGCGTTCAGACAACTGAGCAACTGGTATACACAGGGCAAAGGAACAAAGAGAACGCTGTGCAGAACACGGATCCTGAGTCCCCCGTGATTCTTGGCTCAGAGATAGGCTGCAGATATGGGACCTCCCACCAGGAGGCCTCAGAGAGAGCTCGTTTCGTGTCACTTGACTTGAGAAACTCCAGAGGTTGGGCAATGTTGGAAGACATGGGATTGCAGCCAAACCAGTGAAAAGACCTCACTAAGCACTACAAGCATTTAGCTGAGACTTCAGAAAAGGCAGATGAGAAGGAAAGAGCATGCCCAGATTCTGAAGGAAGAATTAGGACTAAGAACAACAGGAAAACAAAACCACAATAGCAAAGGAAAAAAGAAGCCTGTCAATGACAACAGGTCTGCCGTTAACTGAACTATTCAAATGAACAAAATTAAAAATCCTCTCAGGAAAGACCTATTTCAGATTTCCTACTATATATAATATGCAATATGTGACACACAACAAAAATTACCAAACACAGGAAGAAGCAAGAATATATAGGGGTGTCTGGGTGACTCAGTCAGTTAAGCGTCAGTCTTGATTTTAGCTCAGATCATGATCTCGGGGTCCTTAGATGGGGCCCCACATCAGCCTCCAGGCTGGGCATGCAGCCTGCTTAAGATTCTTTCTCTCTCTCTCCCTCTGCCCCTCCCCCCACAAGAAGGAAAAAAAAAAAAAAACATGGCCTAAGAATTTAAAAATAAATAAACAAACAAACAAGTAAATCAAAGTGCCAATTAGAAAAAGACTCCAAGATAAACTTCAGGTTACAATTAGAAGACAAGGATTTTTTTGTTTTTTTTTTTTTTTCTTTTTAAAGATTTTATTTATTTATTTGACAGAGAGAGAGATCACAAGTAGGCAGAGAGGCAGGCAGAGAGAGAGGGAAGCAGGTTCCCCTCTGAGCAGAGAGCCTGATGCGGGGCTCTATCCCAGGACCCTGAGATCATGACCTCAGCCAAAGACAGAGGGTTAACCCATTGAGCCACCCAGACGCCTCAGAAGATAAGGAATTTAAAACCACTGTTGAAATTAGGTTCAAGGACTTAAAGTTCGATAAGAACAAATTAACTGGTAGGGAATCCCAGCAAAGAAAAATGAAACCTGTAATTCTGCTCTGGAAATTAAAGGCAGTTTCTCAAAAGGGGGGAAAAATTAGATGGGCTGAACAATATATTTAAGACTGTAATTGAAAGGGCTTATTCATATGAAGTTCAACAGAAATTATCCAATTTGCAAAAAAGTGAAAAAATGTTTAAAAAAAATAAATGGGGGGCGCCTGGGTGGCTCAGTGGGTTAAGCCGCTGCCTTCGGCTCAGGTCATGATCCCAGGTCCTGGGTTCGAGCCCCACATCGGGCTTTCTGCTCCGCGGGGAGCCTGCTTCCTCCTCTCTCTCTGCCTGCCTCTCTGCTTACTTGTGATCTCTCTCTGTCAAATAAATAAATAAAACCTTAAAAAAAATAAAATAAAATAAAATAAAAAAAATAAATGGAAGCATAGAAAATTGTGCTGCAGTATTAAGCAGTCTAGATAAGTGGGTTCACACTACCTCAGGAAAGAAAGAATGGTCAGAAAAATTATTTTAAGGAAATAGATAAAGTATGCAAATTTGGTGAAAAACACCAAACTACATATTGAGACCAAGTATCCAAGATCTTGGAGTCAAAGGGATCAAAAAGAATAAATACAAAGATAATTTTATAGAGGTACATCATAGGCTAACTGATGAAAATCACAGATAAAAAGATAAATCTTAAAAGCAATCAGAAGATAGATACATTACAGAAAGAATAACAATGTGAATGATAGTGGACTTCTTACTAGAAAAAATACATATATTTAGGAGAGTTCTATTAAATATTTAAGGAAGAAGTGATACCCATTTTACACAAAATGTTTTAGAAAATAGAGGAAGAAAAAGCAGCTCCCAATTTATTTAATGAGGCTAGAGTGACTATTACCAAACCTTGACAAAAGCAGTTACAGTAAGGAACATTTCAGACAAATATGCCCCATGAATATAACTGTAAAAGTTCTCCATTAAATATTAGCTAAAATAAATTCAGCAACATATAAAAAAGATAACATATTATTACCAAGAAGTGATTATTCCAGGACTATAAAAATCAATCAGTATAATTTATCATTTCAAGAGAATTTTTTTAATTATACAATCATGTCAATACAGGAACTAAAAAATAAAATGGTTATATGATTGGATAAATTGGTAGATAGCTGGGGAGATCTGTGATAAACCTCATATATTAAACATTAAAGGTAGATATTATTTGGTTCTTATGTAAGTATTCATTGTAATATTCTTTCAAATTTTCCATAACTTGAGAAATGCTCACAATAAATTTTTGAGAAAGATAGCTGTAAGCATTTTGGAATATATATTTTTTTCTTTTCTTCTTTTGAATTATTTTCTTAAAATAAATTCTCAGGAATGGGATGACTAGGTTAAAAGATCTGAACAATATATAAGACTTTTAAATTGATAGAATTTTCTCCATAAATATTAGTCTTTAATTTTCACATGTGCCTAGTGAATGGAGCATGTAAAACATGACTTCTGTATTTTATGATTGTAGAAACTGAATCTCTAAAAGGAGAGTAACTTATTTTCTAAGTTCCAATAAACAGCAGGTATCAGGGGCAGACTCAGAGCAAAAATCTTCCTGTCTTGGGAATTTTCTGTAAACTAGGATAGTCTTTGTTTTAAAATTGATATTGATTCCTTCCCAATTTTTATGGGATCTTTATGGCTAATTATAAGATTTGGGGGAAATGTGTCAAAAGAGGAGAGAGAAGAAATTCATTCAGTAACTTAGATACACATCACTGAATTGTAATAAAAATGAAATGTAAAAATAATAAAACTACTTTTATTGAGTACTAAGCTACTGTATTAATTTTTTTTAATTATACCATTGAGCTCTAACTAAAATTGTATGATGTTTTCACTGTAAGATTTGAGGGAAAAGAAGCCTGGAGAAGTGGTACTGTTTCCCAATACCGGTGGTCTGTAAGTTGCAGTTAGAATTTGAAACAGAATAGTTGAGACACCAACCCACTTAATCAAACCCCATATTTAGTATCCCCTATGGCCATAAAACAGCACTGATGGATGAAGAATATTCCAGACTTATCAGTGACACATTCTGAGTTTTGGGTGCAGCTTTGTCATGTTTTCTCAGATACCTATGGCTAATGAAGCTTAGCATTAGAACAACAATCACATTTTCTTCCAGCTAAGTCTAGAGAGTAGGTTAATGGCAAGTTTTCCCATTTTATCAATGAGTCTAGTGCCCAGAGAGCTTGACTAACTTGCCCAAGGTCATTGAATGTGTCCCCATCCATGCAGACAATTGAACCCTGTTGGTTCCTATGATAAATGAGCTAAGAGCTCCATGCCTTTGGACAAGTAGCCATAGATACAGATGTTTAAACTGTATTGATTTCCATGGAGCTCTATCATGGCTCTACCAGTATTTCTTTTATGGAAAAATATTTCCTCTCTCCTTTAATGATAGTGGGGTTTGAAACATAACTGTTCTGTGACTTAACCATCTATTACTGTACCAGCTATTCAGAAGAGAGGTGGGGGGGGTGCTTAGTGTTTTTTTTTTTGTTGTTGTTTTGTTTTGTTTTTTAATCTCTCTTCGAGTTCCAGATGGCTTCCATAATTGGTTGATTAACTTTGCAGATGTTGTAGGAAAATTTTAGGATGTAAGCCAATAATGGATCACAACAGCTAATGAAAGAAAGCTTTTGAATTAATTATGTACTGTGAGAAAACAACTATATTACGTCAGTGCGAGTATGGATCTTAAGTCTATTCGACTTAAAGTGATTCTTTGTTGTTGAAAGGTTTTATTTATTTATTTTTATGAGAGAGAGAGAGTGCGCATGAGCACAAGTAGGGGGAGGGGCAAAGGGAGAGGGAGAAGCAGACTCCTCGCTGAGCAGAGAGTCATGCAGGACTCCATCCCAAGACCCTGGGATCATGACTTGAGCCCAAAGGCAAACACTTAACCAACTGAGCCACCCAGGCACCCAGAAGTCATTCTTAACATAGTGCTTTAGGTAACTGAATGAGAAAACAGAGTTTTACACAGTTGTACAAAGTAGAAATTCTTAAAGTTTGATAACATTAGTATAATATAAAAGTCCACTTACAAATGTAATTTACTTTTTAAAAGTAACTAACTGAAGTTCAGCTTGCTCAGTCTAGGGGAAAAGGGCTAGGGAAGTGTTTGGGAAAATCCCCCAAGCAAAGAAAGAGATCACAAAAATCACCAAGTACTAAAAGAGTTGTATTGCTCCTTTATGCTAAGAAACTTTTTAATTTGTTTGTACACCTGCTTTGTCTCCGGATGACTTCAGTCATAGACATCTAGGTAGTAAGATAAAATGTTCCGTTCATATGTATTTCTTCACACCATCTGACTGATGTCATTATTCCATGAAAGAAAATGCTAGAGAAAGAGTTTTATTAATTTGAATTCCACAGGCAGTGGCACATCCAAGAAGCAAAATTTCTTTCTCATTACTCAGTTTTAAGAACTCGTATGTTGACATTTAATGCAGATCAAGTGGTGGGTAGTAATTCTTATCCCCACTCTCACTCAGTATGCCTGTCAATAGGTTTTAGAAAATAAAGATAAGAGTATAAACAATAAAGTCAAAATTTTCTCATAATTTGTGCCCCAGGATGAAAATTGATGACATTTTTCTTGTTTATTCACCCAATGATTTCTGTGCATATTTTGCAAAATTGGTTCATATAACACCTGACATTTGACCTGCTTTCTTGCTCAATGGTTAGTAAGTGTTTTCTCTTGCAATGGATTATTCTTCTAAAATTTGATTTTATTGGCTAAATATTGCTATCCATCATTTTTATGTACTGACAATTAGTTGGCCCCTGGCCACTTTTGAAGTTTTTCAAGATTTTTATGACTTTTAACATTTATAATCTTGCAGTATTTATAATTACACATATAAGACAAATTCTTGTACGGAGAATTGTTAGGTTAAAGTACATGAAAAAATTTTGGCTTTCAAATTTTTGATAAGTAGTGAAGTCCTTCTTTATGGCCAAGAGTAGTTATTAACAACCGTAACAGACACCCACATATATTTTACAATTTGGATACCCCAAAAGTGATGTTTGATCTTGTATTTCTGTGACTACTAGTAACAATAATCTTTTTTATCAGTTTTTTTTGGTCTAAAAAATACTATATATTTATCCTTCACAAAAAAAGCAAAAAAAAAAAAAGTAACTTACACTGTATACTCATACATGGAACACAGGATTCATTCTTTATTGGTCATAATTCCAGTTGGTACACTTCTGAGAGGAAGGCTGAGCTGGATTCAGTTTTGACACAAATTATATAAATTGCTATATAATTTGGGCCAAGTTTTCCCTTTATCTCTATGCCTTATTTTTGCCAATGGGTGGGGGCGTGGGGAGAATGATGACAAGAATGAGTTGTAGGCTTTGAATATCATCAAGATATCATTGGAATAAGTGAGATCATAACTCAATGCTATCATGACTTCAGCTATCTGTGAAAAGTAAATTTGCACTCTGATGTTTCATCATGCTATTTAATAGTGACATTAGGATATTTTATATTATATATTAAAATAAGATCCTCATAGTCCTTGGATACATTACCTGGAGCTCCCAAGTTAGTAAGAAGGACATGGCTTTAGAAGTTATTGAACACTTGGGGCGCCTGGGTGGCTCAGTGGGTTAAGCCGCTGCCTTCGGCTCAGGTCATGATCCCAGGTCCTGGGTTCGAGCCCCACATCGGGCTTTCTGCTCAGCCTGCTTCCTCCTCTCTCTCTGCCTGCCTCTCTGCTTACTTGTGATTTCTCTCTGTCAAAAAAAAAAAAAAAAAAATCTTTTAAAAAAAAAAGAAGTTATTGAACACTTATGTGTCAGTAATATGCTAAGAATTTCACATGCATCACTTTATTTAATCTAGACAAAAATCTTACATTTTAGGTACTATAATCATCCTTATAAGTTAGGTAAGGAACTGAGGGTAGGAACATTTTAAATAACCTGACTAAGAACACATAGTTAATAGGTATTTAAGGGGGGAGTCAATTCTAGGAAATCTGAGTAAAACTACAATGTGATCTCTGCTTTGTGAATCTTGAAATAAAAGCATATTTTGAATTCATTGTATTATTAACCTCTCAAATACACAGTAAGATTAATGGCAGGTTAATTCCTTTCTGATGCCCAACATGGGCCCTGTCATCTTTCTCCACTTTCAGTAACTGAGTCTCAGAATATACAAAGTGAATTTAATATTAGCCTAAATCAATTGTCATGAGCTGAGGAAACCAATGACTGGGAAATAAATAAATAAATAAATAAATAAATAAATAAATAAATAAATCCTTTAAAAATGTATTACAGTACCCAATGTCAAGAAGATGGTGAACTAGGAAGTTACAGTCCCTCCTTCTTCAACAGAGACATGGAATTAAAAACAATGTATAGACCAGAATAACTCTGTGAGAACTCTAGAGATGAGTTGAGAAACTATAGAACACAGGCCATTGTAAAACCAAAAGAGGGTTCCAGTAAAAGAGGTAGGAAAATGTGTAGTGTTTGGCAGACTCATCCATGCCTTTCCCCCTCAGCAGCATTGTACGGAGCTACTGGGAGACAACACTCTGTGTTTTCTCTCATCTTCCCTTTAGGCTCTCAGGGCCTTCCTTCTCTCTTCCAGAAATTATCTCCTACATCTGTTATGGATTTTGCTAGAGGTAGTAAAAATATATAAGGAAGGAAGGAAGGAAGAAAGAGAGAAAGAAAGTAAGAACGAAAGGGAAGGAAGGAAGGAAGGAAAGTAGGTAGGTAGAAAGAAAGAAAAAGGGAGGGAGGAAGGAAAAAAGAAAATATTTTTCAACCATTATGAAAATATTTCAGGAAATTTTGGATTCTAGCAATGGTGGCATAATTTGGGTAGATTATACCTCCTATAGATACCATTACAAAACCTAGACAAAAAAAAGGGGGGGAGGATTTCTGGAGAATAATAAAAACAGAAATCAAGTAGAGGGCAATCAACCTTTGAAAAACAAACTGTAAAGGATGAGAATTTCAAGTTTGAGGCTTTTTCCTGTGCATTCACAGACTTAAGGCTGACCATAAGGCAAAGAGGCAGAATTAACTTTCCAAGGTATCGGAGGACAGAGATATGGAGGCTTGTAGAATAGCAGCAAGTTAAAGGAAAAGTCTTGGAAGAAAGGAAGGCACAGAAGAGTTGAGCTTTAAAACTGCATTTGAATTCCTCGCTTAGACTTGACTGCTGAACTCTATGTGCGCCAACAAGATCCCAGAGGAGCTGATGCAAAAGCAACAACTGGAACCTCACAGAGCTGGGAGACAATTTCAGCTACTGACCCCTGCAGGAGAGGCTGAGTCTTGAATTTTAATACAACCAAGTTAACTGGTCTTTAGGGAAATGTCACTCTTCAGAGAATCAAAACAGGTAAAGTCCAGATGTTAGGGGAGAAAATGAAATATGTCTGTGTTGTGGGGTGGCGGCTAGAGTAAGTGAGTTAATTAGAGAAAATGATCAGCGAAGACTACCGTTTAAGCTAAGGCGTGTATGAAGTATGAGAAGGAGGCAGCCGAGTCCAAATATGAATTATGCCATGTGAAAAAATTGCACATGGCCTGATATATAGTAGGTCTACAATAAATAATTTTCAGCCAATAAACCAAGAAATGTTATTAGTGACCCACTTTGTAACAAAAATATTGACTTTCAGTAAAATCTTTGGAGGTAAGAGTATGGGCCTGAGAATTAAGGTTGGTCAAGTTTCTATCTGGAGGTCTCTTTTTCAAGTGAAGTATCAATACTCTGGCTTAGTTTGAATAAGACTGTATAGGTTTTCAGTGATTGCGCTTATGGTCTCTCCTTATGAACTCATTCAGTCCTCAAAATCCTTGCTGAATCCTTGATATTTATGATTCTTTTAAATATTAGTGATTTCCTTTTTAAAGGAAAAGGTCTTTTTAAAATTCAATTGCCAACATGTAACACATTATTAGTTTCAGATGAAGAGTTCAATAATTCAGTTGCATATAACACCAGTGCTCATCACATCACATGCTCTTCTTAATGCCCATCACCCAATTACCCTGTTGCCCCACCTACCTCTCCTTCAGCAACCCTCAGTTTCTTTCCTATAGTTAAGAGTCTCTCCTGGTTTGTCCTCTGCTCTGATTTCCTCCCATTCTGTTTTCCCTCCTTTTCCCTATGATCCTTTTCACTGTTTCTTATATTCCACATATGAGTAGAAACCATATGATAATTATCTTTCTCTGATTGACTGATTTTGCTCGACATAATACCCTCCAATTCTATCCACATTGATGTAAATGGTAAGTATTCATCCTTTCTGATGGCTGAGTAATAGTTCAGTGTGTGTATGTCTTCTTTATGCATTCATCTGTCAATGGACATCTTGGCTCTTTCCATAGTTTGGCTATTGTGGACATTGCTGATATAAATATTGGAGTACCTGTGCCCCTTTGTATCACTGCATTTGTGTCTTTGGGGTAAATAACTAGTAGAGCAATTGCTGGGTTGTAGGGTAGCTCTATTTTTAAAATCTTGAGCAACCTTCATACTGTTTTCCAGAATGGCTGTACCAGCTTGCATTCCCACCAACAGTGTAAGATTGTTCCCCTTTCTCCACATCCTAGCCAACATTTGTTCTTTCCTAACTTGTTTCTTTTAGCCATTCTAACTGATGTGAGGTGGTACCTCATTGTGGTTTTGATTTGTGTTTCCCTGATGCCAAGTGATGTGGAGCATTTTTTTTTTAAAGATTTTTTATTTATTTATTTGACAGAGAGAGATCACAAGTAGACGGAGAGGAAGGCAGAGAGAGAGAGAGAGGGAAGCAGGCTTCTCGCTGAGCAGAGAGCCCGATGCGGGACTCGATCCCAGGACCCTGAGATCATGACCTGAGCCGAAGGCAGCGGCTTAACCCACTGAGCCACCCAGGCGCCCCAATGTGGAGCATTTTTTCATGTGTCTGTTAGCCATTTGTATGTCTTCTTTGGGGAAATCTCTTTGCATGTCTCCTGTCCATTTCTTGACTGAACTATTTGTTTTTTGGGTGTTGAGTATGATAAGTTCCTTATAGATCTTGGATACTATCCCTTTATCTGATATGTCATTTACAAATATCTTCTCCCATTCCATAGGTTGCCTTTTAGTTTTGTTGTTTCCTTTGCTGTGCAGAAGCATTTTATCCTGGTGAAGTCCCAATACTTCATTTTTGCTTTTGTTTCGTCTAGCAAGAAGTTCCTGAAGCTGAGGTTGAAGAGGTTGCTGGCTGTATGCTTTAGGATTTTGATGGATTCCTGTCTCACATTTAGGTCTTTCATCCATTTTAAGTTTATCTTTGTGTATGGTGTAAGAAAATGGTCTGGTATCATTCTCCTACATGTGGCTCTCCAATTTTGCCAACACCATCTGTTGAAGAGACTGTCTTTTTTCCATTGGATCTTCTTTCCTGTTTTGCAAAGATCAGTTGACCATAGAGTTGAGGGTCCATTTCTGGGTTCTTTATTCTGCTCCATTGATCTACGTATCTGTTTTTGTACCAGTACCATACTGTGATTACAGCTTTGTAATATAGCTTAAAGTTAGGCATTGTGATGCCTCCAGCTCTGGTTTTCTTTTTCAACATTCCTCTGGCTATTTGAGGTCTTTTCTAGTTTCATACAAATTTTAGGATTGTTTGTTCCAGCTCTATGAATATCGTCAATGGTATTTTGATAGGGATTGCATTGAATGTGTGGATTGCTCTGGGTAGCATAGACATTTTACAATATTTATTCTTCCAACCCATGATCACGGAACATTTTTCCATTTCCTTGTGTCTTCCTCAATTTCTTTCAACAGTGTTCTGTAGTTTTTAGAGTACAGATCCTTTACCTCTTTGGTTAGGTTTATCCCTGGTATCTTACAGTTTTTGTTGCAATTGTAAATGGGATGAATTCCTTAATTCCTCTTTCTTCTGTCTCATTCTTAGTGTAGAGAAATATAACTGATTTCTGTACATTGATTTTGTATCCTGCCACATTGCTGAATTTCTGTTTGTGTTCTAGCAATTTGGGGGTGGGGTCTTTTGGGTTTTCCACATAAAGTATTATGCCATCTGTGAAGAGTTAGTTTGATTTCTTTGCCAATTTGAATGCCTTTTATTTCTTTTTTTTGTCTGATTGCTGAGGCTACAACTTCTAGTACTATGTTGCATAGCAGTTGTGATAGTAGACATCCTTATCATGTTCCTGATCTTAGGGGAAAAGCTCTCAGACTTTTCCCCATTGAGAATTATATTCACTGTAGGCTTTTCATAGATGGCTTTTATGATATTGAGATATGTTCCCTCTATCCCTACACTGTGTAGAGTTTTAATCAAGAAAAGATGTTGTATTTTGTCAAATGCTTTTTCTGAATCAATTGGGAGGATCATATGGTTCTTGTCCTTTTTTTTTTTATCCCAATGTGATGTATCATGTTGCTTGATTTGTGGATGTTGACCCACTCTTGCAGCCCAGGATTAAATCCCACATGGTTGTGGTGAATAATCCTTTTAATGTACCATTGGATTCTACTAGTATCTTAGTGAGAATTTTGGCATCCATGTTCATCATCCATATTAGTCTGTACTTCTACTTTTTGGTGGGGTCTTTGGTTTTGGGATCAAGGTAATGCTGGCTTCATAGAATGAGTTAGGAAGTTTTCCTTCTATTTCTATTTTTGAAATGGCTTCAGAAGAATAGGTATTAGTTCTATTTTGAATATTCTGTAGAATTCCCCCAGGAAGCCATCTGGCCCTGGACTCTTGTTTGTCAGAAGATTTTTGGTTACTGCTTCAATTTCTTTGCTGGTTATGGGTCTGTTCAAGTTTTCTATTTCTTCCTGTTTCAGTTTTGGTAGTTTAATATTTCTAGGAATGGATCCATTTCTTCCAGATTGCCTAATTAGTTGGCATATAATTGCTTATAATATGCTCTTAAAATTGTATTTCCTTGGTGTCAGTCATAATCTTTCCTTTTTCATTCATGATTTTAGGAATTTAGGTCATTTCTCTTTTCTTTTTGATAAATCTGGCTAGGGATTTATTGGTCTTATTAATTCTTTTGAGGAATCAGCCTAGTTTTATTGATCTGTTCTACTCTTCTTTTGGTTTCCATTTCATTGATTTCTGTTCTAATCTTTATTATTTCTCATCTCCTGCTTAGTTTAGAATCTATTTTCTGTTCTTTCTGCAGTTCCTTTATGTGTAAGGTTAGCTTACACTTAAAGAGTCTTAAAGTCTAGAGACTTGTCTAATTTCTTGAGAAAGTCTTGTATTGCTATATACTTCCCTCTTCGGACCACCTTTGCTGTATCCCAAATGTTTTGAACAGTTGTGTTTTCATTTTCATTTGTTTTCTGGAATTTTTAAAAAAATTCTTCTTTAATTTCCAGGTTAAGCCATTCATTCTTTAGTAGGATGCTCTTTAGCCTCCAAGTATTTGAGTTCCTTCCAAATTTCCTCTTGTGACTTGAGTTCCAATTTCAAAGCATTGTCATCTGAAAATATGCAGGGAATAATCCCAATCTTTTGTGCCAGTTGAGACCTGATTTGTGACCCAGTATGTGATCTAATCTGGAGAATGTTTCATGTGCACTTAAGAAGAATGTGTATTCTATTGCTTTAAGATGAAATGTTCTGAATTTATCCATGAAGTCCATCTGGTCCAGTGTGTCATTCACAGCCCTTGTTTCCTTGTTGATCTTTGGCTTAGATGATGTGTTCATTGCTCTGAGTGGGATGTTAGAGTCCCTACTATTATTGTATTAATGTCAATGGTGTTTCTTTAATTTTGTTATTAATTGGTTTATATAATTGGTTGCTCTCAAGTTAGGAGCATAAATAATTACAATTGTTAGATCTTATTGTTGGATACACCTTTTAAGCATGATATAGTGTTCCTCTTCATCTCATACCGCAGTCTTTGGTTGAAAATCTAATTTGTCTGATATGAGGATTGCTACCCCAGCTTTCTTTTGATGTCCATTAGCATGATACATTGTTCTCAAACCCCTCACTTTCAATCTAATGGTGTCTTTGGGCCTAAAATGGGACTCTTGTAGGCAGCATATGAAGGGGTCTTATTTTTTTATCCAATCTGATACCCTGTGTCTGTTGATTAGATCACTTAGTTCATTTATTTTCAGAGTAACTATTAAAAGATATGAATTTATTGTCATTATATTACCTGTAAAGTCACTGTTTCTGTATACTGTCTCTGTTTCTTTCTGTTCTATGTTACTTTCAGGGTCTCTGTTTGCTTAAAAGATCCCCTTTAATATTTCTTAAAGGGCTGGTTTAGTGATCATAAATTCCTTAAGTTTCTGTTTGTCTTGGAAGCTCTTTATCTCTCCTTCCATTCTGAATGACAGCCTTGCTGCATAAAGTATTCTTGACTGCATGTTTTTCTCATTTAGCACCCTGAATATATTATGCCAGCCTGTTCTGGCCTGCCAAGTCTCTGTGGATAGGTCTGCTGCCAGTCTAATGTTTCTACCCTTATAGGTTAAGGACTTGTTGTTTCAAGCTGCTTTCAGGATTTTCTCTTTATCTCTGAAATTTTCAAGCTTCTCTATTATATTTGAGATATTGATCTATTTTTGTTGATTTTGAGTGGGGATCTCTGTACCTCTTGGACTTGAATGCCCATCCCCATTCACAGATTAGGGAAGTTCTCAGGTATGACTTGCTCAAATATAACTTTTGTTCCTCTCTCTCTTTCCTCGTCCTCTGGAACCCCAAACGATCTAATCTAATTTTGTTTCACTTTTTGGTGTTGCTGATTTCTCAAAGACTTCTATTCTGATCCTTTAGTTGTTCCTCTCTCCTTTACTCAGCTTCCTTTCTTTCTAACATTATGTCTTCTATGTCACTGAGTCTCTCTTCTCCCTCATTTACCATAGCCATTTGAGAGTCCACTTTAGACTGCATCACAGTTAAAGAATTTTAAATTTTGGCCTGATTAGATATTATTTCTTTTAGTTCTATACTAAGTGATTCTCTAGTGTCTTTATGCTTTTTTTCAAACCCAGCTAGTATGCTTATAATTATTATTCTGAATTCCAGGTCTGACATTTCACTTATATCCATATTGGTTAAATCTATGGCAGAGAGTATACTAGTTCTGTTTCTTCCTTTTTTTATGGAGTCCTCCTTCTAGTCATTTTGTTCAGAGAAGAATAAATGAGATAACAATAAATAAATAAATAAATAAAATATCAATTATGACCCTAGCAAAATATACACTAGATAAATCAGAAGAGATCAGGAAACAAACAAACAAACAAACAAAAAAGGAGAAAAAAAGAAAATATAATCAAGCAGGTAGACAGAACAAGGTTATACCCTTTGTACTGGGTGTATTTTGGTCTGTTTGTTAGAAGACACTTGATCCTTCAATTGTAAAGAAATAAAAACTTACATATATAACAAAATAAAATTGAATACAGTTAAAGGAAGCCAAAATAAGGAATATATTTATAAAATGTAAATGTAAAGATGAAAATTTAAAAAGAAAAGACTTAAAAACAAAGAGGTGATTAAATAAGAAACTAGTTGAATAAGAAAAAAAAGAAAAGAAATTTCAAATTGAAAGATAAAAGAATCATGAGAAAAAACTTTGAATTCTATATACTATTTTCCTCTACTATAGGAGTTTGCAGTTCTGTGTTGGTAAACTTGGTATTCCTCTGATGTCCAGCTGGTCTCTGGGGTAGGGGCCTTTTGCACTGATATTCAGGTGTCTTTGCACTGCCCCCTGGCAGGGGGCTGGGCTCACTGTAAGTTGCTCTGTGTTGCTCTATGTGGCTTTTGTTCCCTGAAGGCTTCTGCTCCACTTTAGAGGATGAAAATAAAAAGGTAGCTGAAAGATCATGGACCACACTCTCCCATAAACCCTGAGGGAGAAGCATACTCCTTAGGTGTGTTCCTGTGCCAATTCTCCAGGGTAGGGAGGAGGGTTGCTGTGGGCCTGCTGCTTGCAGGGCCCCTGCGTGGAAAGGAGTCACCCAATCATGCCACAGTTGGTGGTTTATGGCAAACCATGCTGAGAGCCCACTCCTGGGCTTGCTGACCATAGTGGGTTTCCCTGATCCAATGCTTGGGAACTCTGACAGCTCAGGCACCCATGTTCTTTCTGTGGTCTTAGGAATCCCGAGACTACACTATTCCACCTAGGATTCTGCCCCACTTTGACACCTGAGCATCATTCAGGCAGGGACAACTCTCCCTGAAGCAGACTTAAAGTTCCAATTTTGTGCTCCAGGGCTACATCACTTTCCAGTAGATGGCTTACAGTGGCTCCCTCCCCCCACCATTTATCTTTCCATATATCCCCTCAGATTCACTTCTCCCCACCTCTTACCTTGCAAAAAGTGTTTGCCTTTCTATTTGTAGAATCCAAGCAATTCTTTTCTTACATCTCAGATTGAATTCATAGGCATTTAGAATGATTTGATAGCCATCTAGCTGCATTCAAGGGACCAGAGGAAATGAGGTCTCCTACTCTTCTGCCATCTTGCCTCCCTTTGGTATCTGTCTTATCTTCTCTACTAGATCATAAGAACATTGACCCTCATGATGCCTAGGCCAGTGCCAGTACTTTTTAGTCTCCCCTGTGTTGGAAACGTCTTTAATAGTTGGAGTTTCTGGAATGAAGTGACTATGTCCACTTTGTCCACATGTAATCCTGGACTGATTATCTCAGACTCAGGACTGACTCCCAGGTAAATATACCTTGCTATTATCTTGTAAGTCTCTCCTGGTGCAATTTATTTCCTAGTTCTAGAGGTAGCAGGTGTCACTGTGGGTTATCTTGTGATAGAAAGCAGAGAAACTCTGAGTCCTCACCCTAAGAATGTGAATTCAAAGTGAGCTAAGCACTGAAGACAGATGCTGCATATGTCAATGGTGGCAATCTGGGATTGTTCTCATTAACCTTCAGTTCTGCATCTTTGTCTTTTTATAGTATTCTATACTTCTCCTATTTCCCCCAATGCATTTCCTTCCAAATATGGCTTCCATAAAAACACTTTGCATTTTTAATGGATTATTTTGAAGGTTCTCCCCTTACTTCTATTGTTTTTGTGTTTGTTTCTTTACGAAAAGTATGTTTTCTTTTCCATCTGCTGTTTTTATTTGTAGGTTTAAAAATGAGTCACCTAAATTTTAACTAATAATTATTCTGTAATTAGACATTTGGATATTTGGCTTTCTTGACCCATGGGATAACCTAGTCAGAATTCAGAATCAATTTGTATAATTTGCCTTTAACACCCTCATTCAATCTCCTTGAGTTATCAAAATATACATAATGTAATACCATTAGGAGACAATTTTCATAGCCCAGTGTCCTTCAGCAATTAATATGGTAAAATACTGTAGGAAGGAGGGTTCTGATGAAGTTCATATTTATTTACTGATGAACTCTTTGGTCTCATTAAATTGTATAAATCTAAACAAATCACTTATTTCTGAACATCAGTTTTATAATCCATTATCTTGTTCTGACTCATTTTTAAAGTTTTTGTTAAAGTCAGTGAAAACTATCTTCATTACAATACAATCTATATCTGTGACATAATATAGGATGATGATGCCCATTGTTCATGTTGAATACTTATTGAGTATTTCCTATGTGTCAGGCTGCATAAGGTATTCTGTATGCATTATCTCATTTGGCCTTCCATTTGAGATTAGAGAAGTTCAGTTACTCAAGTCACAGTACATTTAACTGAGAAAAACTAATAAAAATTGCTGCCTTAAGAGAACACATTTTCTAAATAAAAATATGTATTTTCATATTCCTTGATCACTTGGATTTATATCGAATGAGAAATGGACAAATTCATTCCCTTCTCTGAGCCTCAGTGTCTGTATTTGTAGAATGAAAGGTTTATTTTGAGGACCCTCTAAGCTAAAGCCATCTATACCAATAAGTTACCAAATACTTTGTGCTTCTTACTTTTTGCCACCAACTCAATTTATATTTGTACCATCCTTAATAACTCTGTTTTGCTTTGTTTGGCTTTTTTTTTTTTTGCATTTGTGTGCTTTTTTAATCATTGTCGTGAGTGGCTGCTAAGAGAGTTGCCAAGAAACAAAGGTGCTACTGTGGTAAGACATGGCCTAAAGGCTTTCAACAGAATACCATCGGCACTGCCCACCCCTCTACATGTGCTGGATGGCTGACCTGCCACCTTGCCTGTGGACTCAAGGTCAAAAAGTGAGAAACCCACTAAGGAAATCAAATGTGGTCATTAGAAATTATTACCGAAAACTGTTTTGTGGTCATCATTAAATGACTTGACCCACATATTTGGGGGCCAAAAGAAATGGTGGTCTATGTGCTTGAGTCTCTATGCAACATGCTATAACCAAGCATTTCACAGATAATTTTTTGTGTCACTTGAAAAGAATTCTAGGGGTATTAAAACTAGAATGGAAATATCTTCCTATGTGATAGTCCTACAAAAATTATATGCCAATAGACTGTTTAAGTACCTCAAGCTCCTCTAAATTTTGTGATACCTTTCTATTGTCATGCCATATATATGTGTGTGTATGTGTGTGTATGTGTATATATGTGTGTATGCACATATAAGCAGTATGTGTGTATGTGCATATATATGTGTGCATATACGTATATAGGCAGTGTTTGTGGATGTACATATATATGTGTGTGTGTGTGTGTGTGTGTGTGTGCATATTTGCCAGTATGTGTGTATATAGTGTTTGTATGTATATGCAGTGTGCCCATTATGTATTAGGCATCTTGCTGATTCTGAGAATATAGAAACTATGATTAAAAGATTATCTTTTCCCCCCTCAAAGCTCTATATGATTTTTGTATATACTGTTTTATTGGATTTTAATATTATCTATTTAATGGAATTGTTGACCTGGATCTGTGGAATGATGGAAAATCTATAATTTTCAGGACTGCTTATAGAGGAAAATGGGAGTATAGTCTTGAACTATGTCTTTTGGTAACTATTCTGGGTTCTGAACCCAATTCCTAAATGTATATTGGGGAAGGGGTTCCCCCACAACACCAGGCAATTCTCTGGACACTACCTGAGTGTTCTAGAATTCAACTAAATTCTGACACTATTTACCTGGAGATATGAGAGTCAGCAGAGGCCACTTTTAGGCAACAGGCTTGAGCAATGGAAACCTGAGTAAGGTAAAGGGGTTCACAGTAACACTGGGCTGAATGCAAACAGACCCATTAGGTGATCTACCTCAAAGTGTCCATAAGCCCTAGCTGATCAATGGGCTACTTACAACCTAACACAGGTACTAGAAAAAGAAAATTCCATACATTTGTATATCTCCTCAGTTCCCCCCTCTTAATTAGAGCCCCCCACCATCCCCCACTGGCAGATAATCTCTCCCTTGCTGTCCTGCTCATGGCTCCCTTGCAGATTATTCAACAAACTTCAATCTCCTTTGTTTTGTCTTAGGTGAATTCTTTCACCATCCTCACTGCCTGCCTCTACCCAATCCGGTCATGCCACAGATTCCACAGGTTATGATTCCATCCTACAAGCATGCCCCTGTCCCCTAAAAACCCCACACATTTTAGACACTAATCACAAGCCCAGGTTGTTTCCTGTGCTTCTGACCAACTAGCTGTCAGAGATTTCCATGACTCTCTCTTTGGGTTCAATTAATTTGCTAGAGCAACTCATGGAACTCAAAGCACATTACTTTCTAGATTACCAATTTATTATAAAAGAATTGAACTCGGGATCACCCAGATGAAAGAGATGCATAGTGTAAGGTTTGGGAAGGAGCACAGAACTCCCAAGCTCTCACCAATTATTCCATTCTCCCCATATCTTGGTGTGTTTACCAATTCAGAAGCTCTCTGAATCCATCCTTTTATTGAATTATTTTTTATGGAGGCTTCATTACATGAGCATGATTGATTAATTTATTGGCCACTGTCAATTGATTCAACCTTCAGCCACTCTCCCCTCCCCAAAGTCAACCCTCTAATCACAGGGTTGGTTCCCCTGGTAACCAGTCCTCATCTTTAGAAGACCTTGAGGCATTCCAAAAGTCATTTTGTTAACATAACAAAAGGCACTTTACCACTCCTATCACTTATGGAAATTCCTAGGTTTTTAGGAGCTTTGTACCAGGAAAGGGACAAAGACCAAATACATATTTCTTATTATAAATTACAATATCATAGGAACCAATATATTTTGAACTATTTAAAAAGTGGCTTGTTTGAAAAGAAACTGAATAATGTTTACATCTATAGGTGGAATTGGGGAAAAGGGGGAGAGAGATTATTGCTTACATTGTGTTTTAATAGATCTTGTTAAACCTTAGTATTTCAGGATAAATTGTAAACAGAGAGGATACTTGTACATATAGTCTGTTTCCTGTGAAGCACAGTCATAACCTGTACTATCCGCAATGAATCAATTTATTTTGTTATTCAAATAGCACGCAGATCCCCAATGTTGATTTTGCTCTGATTTTGAATAAACTGACTTCTTCTTAGTAAACCATTGTCTCTGGAATTGCAAATAAGTAACTAGCTGACACAGGAGGATCCCTGGTCTGGCCCAAGAAATCTCCAAGAATTGTAATTATCCAAATTCCTTCACCCTTCCTTGACGGTTGTAATAGTTAATGTCATGTGTTAACTTGACTAGGCTGAAGGGATGTCCAGATAGATGGTAAAACATTATTTCTAGGTATGTCTATGAGGGTGTCTCAGAAAGAGATGAACATTTGGATCAGACCAAATAAAGAAGGTTGTTATGCCCCAATAATGGGTCCGGGATTAAAGGAGTGAGACTGATATAAAGCAAAGGTCAAGCAAAGCTTTATTTCACGCCAAGCATCAAGAATCAGACCGAACGTTCGGGGATGCACCTCTTACAAGAGAGGGTGACCCTTCTCTGTTTCACAGATTAGCTTTTAAGGGCAAAGGCCATGCGGTGGGGCCTGGCCACGCACAGGTGGCCAATGAGATTGTAACACACACAGGAAACTCCACAGTGATGCTAGGTGACCAATTGAATTACAATTTACCCAAGTAGACATTTGAAGCAGCCTATTACACCTTGATTAGGATTGGTGCCAAAAAGGCTCCCAAAGGGCAGGGCCCATACTCCTTGGTAGCTAGGGAGACAGTATGCAACCCCCCACTGATCGGATGTCTCCACCTGGCCTGACCCACCCTTGTATCTGGGCTTTGTTACCTGGAGCTGGTTTCTGGGACTTGTTTTTAAGTAAATCCCCTGGGGGAAGGGGAGGGGGGACAGTTTAACTTTAATGAAAGCCTCTTGCCAAATAGGTCCTTACAAAGATGTCTCTTGCCAATGCCAGTGGGCATCATCTGATCTATTGAAGGCCTGAATACAACAAAAAGGTGGAGGAAGGGTGAATTCACTCTCTCTGCTGAAGCTGAGACATTCAACTTCTCCTGCCCTCAGACATCAGCAATCTTGATTCTCCACTTATGGATCCAGACAGGGACTTACATTGGTCCCCCCATTCTCAGGTTTTTGGACTCAGAGGATTTATAGCACTATTTTCCCTGGTTCTCTAGCTTACAAGTTACAGATTGTAGGACTTCTTGGTCTCCATAATCACATGGGTCAATTTCTATAATAAATCTATCTATCTATCTATCTACCTACCTATGTATCATCTATCTCCTACAGGTTTGTTTTCTCTGGAGAATTCTGAGGAATACAAACATATAGTAACAAATAAATAGAATCACCAAAAGCCCTACTTCACCCAAAGCACTCCCTATTTATTATACCAGTTGCCCCAACATCCTGACTGACTGAGACTCTTTTTTCTCTCTCAAAAGTGTCTTGGAAATACGTAATACTATTTCACAAGTACCTTACTCATGACCAATCTTCTCTGCACTCCTCCATAATAAAAAAGGTTCCAGCAAAGCATGGTGCATCAATACATCCCAGGAAGAGATTTAGCTAACAAAGAAGACTGCATCATAAGAGAAAATGTCTTCATTCCTGTTCACTATAATTAGATTCATCTGCTCCCAGAGACATTTTCATGTACTCTTACGCCTAATATGGCATTTGCCTTAATACTATAGAATGAGGGGTAAGTGAAGCTTATAGACAAAAATAAAATAAAAATAAAGCTCAATTACATAGTTAAGTGGATCCTTGTGACCCAGAAAGATGTGATATGTTTTTAACAGGCCATACCTAAAAGCCATGTGTTCATAAAGTGAGGGTGGAGAGAGGAAAAAATAAAACAAGATAAAATCAGAGAAGGAGACAAACTATAAGAGACACTTAATCATAGGAAACAAACTGAGGGTTGCTAGAGGGGAAGGACCAGGGTGGGGAATAGGGTAACTGCGTGATGGACATTAAGGAGGGCACGTGATGTAATGAGCACTGGGTATTATATAAAACTGATGAACCACTGACCTCTACCCTTGAAACTAAAAATACATTATATGTTAATCAACTGAATTTAACTTAAAAAATTTTAAAAAAAGAAGGAAAGAAGAGTATGGTGGATTTAAATAAATACTAATAACATACTCTGCTTTTTCAGTTTGGGAATTGAGGCTGCTTCTCTAAGGCACTGGAGCTCTCAATTTCTTTCTTGGAGCAAGTTCTTAGCTAGAGAATTCAGTTCCTAATATGACAAGAGAATGGTGATAACAAAAAGAGGCTTTCTTAAGAGGAGAGCAGAATGATTTAAAAGCATGACTTTTGAGATACTGCAACTTTGGGATTGAATCCTGATTATAGAAATAAGTAGTGGGGTGGCCATGATCTTGTTACTTAATACTTTGAAGCTTAATTTGCTCATCCTTATAATAAGGCTAATAATTCTTCTCTGATAGGGTTGTTGTAAAGACTAAGTGGCAGAAATTCTGTATAAAGTGCCAAACGGGACCTGATATCTAACAAAATTTGGCAAACACAAGCTATGCTTCTAGGCTGGTGTTGAGGTCCTTAGTTATCCTGCTCTCCTTCTTCCATTATATTTCTGGGATTGCTCGAGTCCAGCCAACCTGCAAACTTAATTATTTCTCTGTTGTGTATAACTCCAAAGTCCTCATATCACTTTTGAAAGGAGCCTGTGTTTACACTTTCTCCCAGGACAGTATCTCTTCATTCTTGTTCATTTAATACTTCCTTTGACAGCTCAGTAGAGAAGAACACTTTACTCAGTTAGTAGTTTAAACTTTTCTCCCCGAAGAAATTATTCAAACATGTTTTGTGTGGGCGAACAGGGTAGTATTTCTATACTTCCCCCAGCTCCCTAGTTCCCTATTCTTATGCTCCTATTCAGAAAAATGCTACAGGCCCCTTGTTTACTTTTTCTTTGTTTGGATTTTATGCAAACCTCTATCTGTGATCGTTCCTAAAACCACAGCAGCACTGAACAGTTTTCTGTCTATGCTGAATTCAAACTGTTCAGTCTATGCTGAATTCAGAAACTAGAAGCTCCTTCATCTCAACTTGGGTGGAAATGGAGGGGTGTCTCATTCTCTCATGAGAACACAGATTTGTTTCCATGAATAACAATGGATGGAAGGAAAGTGTCCGAAGGTTTGATGAGGAAGAAGTAATAGAATGAAGAACCAGGGATGACTCCTGAGGAAAGAATGACAGCTTGAGAGAAGGAACAGGAGGGGAAAAGAGCAGAGAAGACTGAATATAAAGATGTTAAAAGGGTAACAAAAAGTTAAGGAGTATTTCTGGTTCCTGATCTATCATTTAAGGAGCTCACTCTTGTTGTCAGAGAAAAGAAAAAAGAAAAAGAGAAAAGCTGAACAAACTAAAAATTAATAAAAATGTAGTTATTCAAATTGGCCTCCTTCCAAATTAAAACATCTATCTAGATTGGAAATGTGAATAAAACAGAAAGAAAAAGGCAGAGATGTTAGAACTGGATTATTTAAATATGACTACCTTCAAATGCCATATGTAGAATATTAAATTCAGGATGGGTGAACTTCTAAAAGATTTGGTGGGTAAGATGTCCAATGTTCCACTCTTTTACAATTACTCTTCCTTTTAAGACACAGTATAATCAGAGAGATCCTGAGGATTTTCTGCTTCCATTTTTGCCTTCAGACAAATGCCCATCTCCATCTCCTGGAAAAGTTACTCCACCCTTTCCTCCTTTCCTTAGGACTGCATCTGTCCAGAGCTGGGCCTTTTCTCCTCTAATGCTACAATCAGAGTCTGGACATTAATTTTTTTTTTTAATTTAAAAAAAATTTTTTTTTTATTTTTTTGAGACCATGCATAGTATTTTTCATTTTTGGACTTCATAGTTTAGCACAATGTCTGGCATATAGAAGCTCACACTTTTTTCACTTTATGAATATATGCCCATACACACACACACACACACACACACACACACACACACATCATACCATTTCTGCAGTCCCAGAAGGGGCTTTGTTCTTTCATTTTTATTATCTAGATTATTCTCTCTCTCTCCATCCTTTCCTTCTGTCTCTTTCTGCCGTCTTCTTCCTTTAATTTCTAAAACATCCACCGACTAATTTATTAGCTGGTGTTAAGGAGGTTTCACTACTTTTTTTCCTTCTAATATTAGGAACTCTTAACTAGCTTGGAGGCTTTATGAAATTTCCTCAGGAAATCATTTCAGTATCTATTTACTTCCCAAGTTGTACTTTTTTGGCTCTTGTCTCTGGCCTCAAATTACCTTTGTTTCACAACTATTGCTTTCTTTTATTCTAGATATTTTTTAAAAAATTATTTCTATTTTATAATAATTTGTTTTACTGTAGGGTTTCATTCTTCCCTTCTCCTGTATTCCCAAGATTGGAGGTTAATGTAGTACCTTCTTTCTGAAGGCTTCTCCTATGCAGGTCTATGCTATCACAGGAACTTTCTTTAAATATTAAGGATAGACAACACTATTGGTCCTGGAACAATAGGTTGAAATGTACAAGATGAAATGTTAGTCATCCTGGATTCTTCTGCTATACCAGTATGAATATTTTACCTACACATGAGAGATTCTCTTCCCTTATATTAAGGGCTGCTATTACTCCCCATTTTGGAGAAAGATGTTGCATGCGGAAACTATATTTGAGAATAGAAAGATAGATCAAATTATCTTTACAAAAATCCCTATTCTAGATTGAACTAAGTAAGCTTTTTAAATATTCTATTAAAATATGATATTAAAAAAATTATCATGCAATTCTTACTCCTGTTTCCATCTCATTTCTATCATTCTTCAAAGAAGCTTCTTTATGTGGAGATTTGTTGTCCCTGCACTCCAAATTGCTCATGAATGAGAATATTGGCACAAGCTTTGAGAAGCTGTTTTATCATGGAGGCATGCATACAAGTTTATCTGACTTGTAAAGACTCATGGAAACTCATGAATTTCTGCTATGGTTTCTGCCCATTTTTAAAAGATCAGAATATTTTAAGCCAAATAGAATGATACAAATGTAAGTATCTTCAAAGACCACAAAGGTAAGCAGCCTTTAAGGGAAATGACAGACGTGTTGTGAATTAATATTCAGGAGCGAGAGCATTAATAATATGTAGAAGTAACTCTTAATTTCACTCAAACCTAGATGTTTGATGGTGGATTGTTTAAAAATGCAGGTCGTTATTTATAATGAAACTGCCACAAAAAAGATTAGCGTTAGCAGATTCATATTGATCCACTTAATGGGTAGTAGCAAACATTTCTTTTCATCAGCTTTGCATTTGCACATTAATCTGTTTTGCAGGCCAATCCAATAAAACCTCTTATTTGACATTACCTTCCTGTGTCCTGCAGTATCTGCTTTAGTTGGATTAAACCCTGATTGTTGCTACAATTTCCTGAGGGCTTTGGTATACTTGCCATTCCAGAATGATTTCTTTCATAAGACTTCTTTTCCTTTGTCCCTTTTGAGACTGGTACCCTTTCCACTGTGAAATGACCTGGGTTTGCAAGCAAGAAGATAACTGCGGTATCTGATTATATCACCACCTGATAACACCTGCTATGCTTAAATAACTTTCCAATTATGTGACCCTATTCAATATTATGATGAGGGACCTGAATGACAGTTTCTCAGTTATCTTATCCACTTCCAAGTAGAAGTTCTAATCTTTGAATAGCCAAATGAATCTTGGTAACACAAACACTAAAGCCCCCAATTTTGACAAAGAAGATAACTGAGCTTCAGAGAGGACAAAAACTCCCAACTTCTAATTATATGTGATAAATCATTAAAAATGAAACTTCTGTGCATGTGTGTGTGTGTGTATAATCTCCCAGGCTTTAGTTAATTTGTAGCCATAAATTTCTGATTTATAAGATGGTTTGAAAATCATTTCCATAAGCAGAATGAAACAGAACAGTGAAATAGATTAAAGCACCTATGTCTTTGTTTTCCCTTTGCTCCATTGTACCTGGTGTAGGTCAACACCCTCGAACATATAGCACACATTTGAGAAGCAGCATATCGTAGAGGTTTGTAATAGAGACTCTTGAGATGGATTACCTGTGTTCAAATCCCAAATCTGCCTCTAAGTGCCCTTGGTGTCTTATTGACCTTGAATATAAAATATGAATCAAAATAGTACTTGCTTACAGAATTGTTGTTAAGGTTAAATGAGGTCAGATTATATTAATATCCTGCCATTACCATATTTGGTGGCCATCTGTTGATGTGCCTGTAAACCAACCCCCTGCCTTTGATGGTAATAATTCTTTTAATTTTCTTGGAAAACCCCTTCTCCTTATTGTGATTTTGTGAAATACTTACTCATGGTACTCTGTCCTGCCCATGTCCACATGTGAGGGTAAGACCCTCCTAAGCCAATTAGGTCTTCACTCCATGCAATTTAAAAGAAAAACAAAATGAAAAAAAAAAATTGACGTGCCACTGATATGCAATAGAGTATGCAAATATTAAGAGTCTAGACTGATGAATTTTACACCCATGTAAATCCATGGAAACACCTGAAAATGAGGATAAAAAAAATTTCCTGTATCACAGAAACCTGCTTATGCCCCTTCCTAGTCTCTATACCTAAAAAACTAGTATTCTAATTTCTATTATCATGGGATAGTTTTGTATATGATAATACACAATAATGGAAAAAAAGATTACATGTAGTAGAGATGAACCACAAAAACATTGTTACCAAAAATACTATAAAAGAGTATATATTTTATGATCACATAGAAGTTTATAATCTGTTTCATATAAAGGTTATTTTATTACTTATTACTTATTTGTTATTACTTATTACTTGTGTATTACTTATTACTTATATTCACATAAGAGCCCTCATTGATACACTCTGTTTCGACTCCTTTTTCCTTGTATTCAAATTCTACTCAATAGCCAAGGTGCAATGCAAGTGATGCACCATTTAAGAAATCTCTACAATCTCTTGACTTTTGTAAATGAAAAACACTCTTTTTTCCTCATTTATTCATTAAGTTATTTTATATCTAATTATTATTGGGCATTGTTTCTATACCCAGTCTTAGTGCCAGGAGGTAGGTAGGGTGTTTAGAAATTATACAGGAGATAAGATCTTGGGTGGGTAGTTACCTAGATTCTATCTGAACACTACCAGTGACTGGAGTATACTGCTTTAAGAGGCCAGGTGTTCAATGGTTGGGGAATTCTAATCATTAGAAAATCTTTTAAAATAAAGATAACTCATGTTATCTAATTTTAATTCATATTATAATTCATATCTGTTGATTTTAGTTCAGTTCTCAGAAATATTCCAATGCCTACACCCTTTTTCCTCAGAATAAATCTTCAGATATTTGGAAAGTGTTATTATGTCTAAACTGAATCTTCACTTTGACTTTCTGCTCCATTAATTATTCCTTAGAGGAGATGGCCTCTAGCCTCCTGTCAGCCTGCATATAGACTCTGGATTACATTACATTTACCTTGTCAATGGCTTTCAACTGACAGAACAAAGCATGTCACTCAAGATGTGTTCTGGTAATTGTAGGTTAGACTAGAACTCTAACTTGATGTCCATACTATTTTAACTTTGTACTTACTAGGAAATAAAATATAGTAATGTGTTTCAGTAAAAGATAATGTTGCTAAAATGTGATTAAAGGTAACCTTCTATTATGGCATTTTAAATGAACTCCAAATACAATCCCTTAACCATTGAAAATGACACTGTGGCACAAGAATAATTGTCCCCTTGACAAAATGTCTTATGGGCTGGATTCATTTTTTGTAATTATACATAAAAAAGTAATTTATGAGCTAAGTATGTTTAGTAGAGATTATTTATTTCCTAAAGGGCATGCCATAATATTCTTCATATTCATTAAATTATATATATTTGTATATAAAAATTTAATTTATGTATAACTTTCTGGAATATGTCAACCTTCATTATGTGAAGTAAAATTATCCAATACTCACCATTAATTTTTAAGATAGAAAGTCAATGTTTCAGTATGATGACATAATTTGTTAACTATTTAAGAGCCAAATTTTAATCCAACAAAATCTAATAAAATGTAGTATATATTGTGTGTTTGTGTGTGTGCTTATAACTTAAGAAAGGTCATAGAAACTACTACAGTAGAAACAGAAGAAGATAAAGTAGTTAAAGAAAAAAGGAACAGAGACTTAAAGAGGCACAGAATGATATCAAATAGTCTAACACATCTTACAAGGAGAAGAAAGAGAGGATAGGAAAGATTAATTATTTGAAGCAATAATGGCTGAGAAGGCTTTCAGAATTAAAGAGACGCCACAAGTCACAGATCCAAAAATCTAATAAAACTCCAGAAGAATAAATACCAAATAAAATCAAAACAAATCAAACAAAACCCCCAGACATATTGTGTTAAAATTGATCAAAATGAAAGAAAATGAGAAAATCTTGAAGGCAGTCAGAAGAAAAACACACGTGACATACTGAGGGTCAAGAGAAATGTTCAAAGCAGGCTTTTCATCAGAAACTCAGTAAACCAAAGGATAATGAAGTGATATCCATAAACTCAGATTTCTATGCCCAGTGTAAATATTTTTCAATAAAGGAGAACTAAAAACCTTTTCAGACAAACAAAATCCAGGAGAATTCAATGTCAGCAGAGCCATACTGCAAAAAATATTAAAGAAAACTCCAAGACACAAATCTAAAGAAAACAGGGGGTATAGCTCAGTGGTAGAGCATTTGACTGCAAATCTTAAAAACAAACAAACAAACAACACCAGAAAAGACATAATTAATTTTAAACATAAAAAAATTTTTATGACTGTCTTGAACAAAAAGAGTGATAGTTAATTATGTGTTTATAGAATGTGAACATAAAATGTATGACAGAAATACAACAAACATTGGGAGGGAGGAATTGGTATTATATATACTATTTAATGTCCGCAAATTAAACAGGAAGCTGTGTAATATTTGAGGATAGATTCAGATAATTAATGATACATACTATAAAACCTAGTATTCAAAAATCGAGAGGTATGAATATAAGCCAGTAGTCATTACTACAGTGTTGTAAAATATACGCAACTGATTTTTAGGAGGCAGTAAAAAAGGAAAAAAGAAAACAAAGATCAGACAAAGAAAATGGAAAAGAGCTACCAACATAATAGATTATAGATTATTATCAAACCTTAATAATTAAATTACCTCCCAATGGTTTAAAATATTACTTAAAACAGAGGTTGTCAAACTGGATTTAAAAAGCAAGTCCTCGGAGCGCCTGGGTGGCTCAGTGGGTTAAGCCTCTGCCTTCAGCCCAGGTCATGATCTCGGGGTCCTGGGATCAAGCCCCATATTGGGCTTTCTGCTCAGAGAGGAGCCTGCTTCCTCCTCTCTCTCTGCCTGCCTCTCTGCCTACTTGTGATCTCTCTCTCTCAATCTGTCAAATAAATAAATAAAATCTTTAAAAAAAATAAAAAGCAAGTCCTAGGGATGCCTGGGTGGTTCAGTTGGCTAAAAAGTGTCCAACTCTTGACTTCAGCTCAGGTCATGATCTCAGGGGCGTGAGAAGGAGTCCTTTGTCTGGCCCTGCCCTAGGCATGGAAACTGCTAAAGGTTCATTCTCTTCTCCCCATTGTCCTCCCTGTCTCAGATTGTGGGTGCTCTCTCTCTCTAAAAAAATAAAATAAAATACAAAAAAACAAAACAAACAAACAAACAAAAAACCCTAACAAGATTGAGATACCACTATGAACCAATAAGAATGACTAATATCTGATTCAGTAACATCATCAAATGCTGGAAAGAGTGGAGCCCCAAGAACTATCAATCATTCCTGATAGAAATACAAAATAGTGCAGTCCCTTTAGATGACAGTTTGGCAGTTTTTTTAAAACACAAAACGAGGGACGCCTGGGTGGCTCAGTTGGTTGGACGACTGCCTTCGGCTCAGGTCATGATCCCAGAGTCCTGGGATCGAGTCCCGCATCAGGCTCCCAGCTCCATGGGGAGTCTGCTTCTCCCTCTGACCTTCTCCTCGCTCATGCTCTCTCTCACTGTCTCTCTCTCAAATAAATAAATAAAATCTTTAAAAAAAAAATAAAAATAAATAAAAATAAAAAAAAAATAAAACACGAAACGAAGTTTTACCACATGATCCAGATTTCACACACCTTGGTATGTCTACAAACAAAAACTTCAACCAAAAATTTACAAGCTTTTTTAATCCCCAAACCCTGGAAGCAGGTTTTTGAAGCTGTCCTTCAAGAGGTGAATGGATAAACAAATAGTGGTTCATCCATAAAATAGATTATTTTTCAGCCATAAAAAGAAGATAATATAGTTACAGAAAGACAAATGACTATTAAGCCATGAAAACATACCAAGGAAATGTAAATGTATAGTATTAAGTAAAAGAGGTCAATAAGAAATGATTACATATTGTGTGATTCAAATTATATGATATTTTTGAAAAGGCAAAACTATATAGACAGTAAAAGATCACTGGATCCCTGGAGGTTTGTGAGGAGAGAGGGTTGAATAGGTGAACACAGGGGATTTTTAGGGCAGTGAGATGATTCTGTATGATACTATAGTGGTGGATACAAGTCATTATACCTTTGTAAAAAGCCACAAGATGTACACAGAGGTTGAACCCTATTGTGAACTATGGACATTAGTTAATAATGCACAATATTGGCTCATCAATTTTAACACATTTGCCACACTAAATATAAGATGGTAATAATAGGGGAGAAGGAGGGAGGGGACAAGAGAGGAGTTTCTATAAGGACACTGTAATTTTTGTTCAATTTTTGTGTAAACCTAAAACTGATCTAAACACAGAATATTAATTTAAAAAGGCAAGATATAACTACAAGTTATAAGAAACTTAGATTGACCATGAAAGCATAGATGGATGAAAAGTGAAAAGGATAGAAGTAGATATATCATGCAAATATGAATCAAAGCTGGTGTGTCTCTATTAGTATCAGGCCAAATTGAATTAAAAACAGAACGTATTACCAGAGATTAAGGGAGGGGAGTATCATATAATAACAAAATGTTGAATGCAGCAAAATGACGTAATAATCCTAAATGGGTGTGACCTAAAAATGTAACTTCAAAACACATGAAACAAAAATAGATAAAACTGAAAGGAAAAACAGGCACATACAAAATCTTAATTACAAACCTCAACACTCTTCAACACTAAACATTTCATAACCAAAGAACAAATAAATAGAAAAGTTAGTAAGAAGGTAGAGGAGCAGAACGTGGCTATTGATGACTGCGAACACCTCTTCCAATCAGCAAAATACCAGTTTTTTCAAGGGCACATGGAACGTTCACCAATATAAAACCACATTTGAGGCCAGAGGTCAGCAAATGTCTTCTATAAAAAGCAAAATAATAAATACATTAAGCTTTGTGAACCATATTATCTCACTCACCACAACTCTTTCTTGTTGTCCTCATGTGGAAGCCTATCTGGATAATACAGAAACAGCTTGATAACTTTTTAGGAAGCTAAACACACATTTACCACTCAACTTGGTCATCTTGTTTCTCTCCCTGTATTTACCCATGGGACATAAAAACCTATGTTCTCACAACGATCTCTAGTCAGATGTTTACACTAGTTTTATTTATAATCACCCAAACCTGGAAACCATCCAAATGGCCCACCACTAGGGGATGGGTTCACAAAGTATGGTACATCCACACCATAGAAGAGTGCTCAGCAATAAAAAGGAAGAAGATCCTATTGCTTTCAACTATGTGGATATATCTCAGATACACAGGGCTAAAAACAAAGACACTAGTTTTGCAAAGCCAGTATATGGTATAATTCCATTTATGTAACATCTGGGAAAGACAATACCTTAGAGACTGATGTCACATCAATGACTGTCAAGAGCTGGATTTTGGAAAAAGAGAACTCCAAAGTTCCAGAGGGAACATTTGGGTAGTAAGGGAACTGTGTCATGTCTTTATTGTGACGTGATTATATTAATTAACAGGACAAATATGTCTGTGGTGGTTTACCCTACTCTTTCCTCTCGGGGGGCAGCCTTTCCCATTTCCTGGTCCACACTTTCTCTGGTACTGCTGAACTAGAGGTCATGCTGTTTATCCTCTGCCTTTGCTCACTGCGGTCCCAACACTCAGGAAGGTCTTCATCCTGTTAACGGAACCTGGACTGGATCCTGATGGGAGAACCAACTGGCACTTGGAGACTTTGGAGGATCAGAGGTTTGTTTAACACCTGTGGGCTCATTGGAGGCTGTTCTCCAAAGGTCTGAGCCCAAGCACAAGCAGGGAGGGTAATTTATACTCTTCTACTTCAGCATACTTGGTACTTTTGGTGCACGCAGGAAACGGGGTAGGAAGGAAGAACCCAGAAGGGCTTTGAGACAGGGACTGGAATTCCCTTGCTGGTTTGGTCAGCCATCTTAGGGTACAGTTTTTCCCTTATCAATCCTTTCCTGGTCTTAGTTAACTTCTACTCAGACTTTCAGATTCACTTGAACATGTATCTGTGTGAAACTTCCTTGATATCCTCAAACTGGATTAGTTATTCCTTTACGTAATTCCGCTTTGCATATTGCTTTGAGCACATTTTCATATTTTGTTGTATTGCTTCTTGAAGCAAGTCAGAGTTCAGCCTTGGAGTTTCTTTTGGTGACTTTTCTTTCCTATCTGCATCCACTCCCTTGGGAATCTTATTCAGTTCCATATATTCTGATACTATCTAAACGCTGATGATTCGCAAAACGATCTCCAGTTTGACATCTCCACTGAAATAAGGACTTATATCATGAATTTCTCACTTAAAATCCCCAGATGGATGTGTAATAGCAATCCCAATCTCAACTTGTTCAAACTGAACTTCTTTACATTCTACCCCAAACCTATTCCTTCTGAAATATTCTGCTTTTAAAACAATGGCAATGGCATTAGCCCAGTTATTAGGTCAAAATCTATGAACTCATTCTTGAATCTTTTCTCTTTATCAGTATCTGATATATAATATAATTCCCTTACCTTTGCTATGAAAACATATTCTTCTAGGTCCAGTTCTACTACTTCAGTATAATCTCTTAAAGACCAGCCCTCCAGTCAATTACAATTATGACGATGGACAGCATTCAAAAGAAAAAGTGACTACCTGAAAATTAAACAGAGCAAATAAAAATAGGCAAATTGTTAGAAGGACATTTAAAATGTGGGTAAATAAACAGAGTGAAGTTAGATCAAATTTGTGACTTTCCCTCACTTGTGTCTTCATTACAAGGGTGTTCCCCAAAACTGGAACAAGGCATCATGGCTAAAACTCCAGTAGCAACTATACCAAAAGAACTGCAGAAAGAAAATGGTCGAAGAGTGTGGGGAACTACAGAGAGGAGAGAGCCAGAGAAGATGGGACCTAATTCTGTATATGCATCCATTTAATTTTAGTCTGATTCCCAAAACTGGCAAGTAAGTGCAAAGTGGTCCCAAAGCCCCAGATCAAAGGCTTTGTGAACTAAAGTGAAATTTGTACCTTTCTGCCCAGGCTGAACCCAAGTAACCTGCTTGTCTTTTAAGATGAAAATATCAACATCCTCTAGAAGATTATAATAAAACTTAGAGTTTACACAAGATATCATTTAGATTCTGCTTATGTTATTATGCTCTTCTGTAATTTTTTTTATTTTATATGTAGTTGTTTTATCAACCGCAGAGATGGGATGTACATGATTCCAAGTATAAGTATGGATTTTTTCTATTTTTCCTTTTAGTTATACCAGTTTTTACTTTGCATATTTTCTACTGTGCAAATGTATTTAAGATTATGTCTTCTTGGTAGACTTTTTCACAAGTATATAATGCCCTTTTGTGTTTCTGGCTATAGATATAGCTCCGAGGTCCATGTCATCAGGTCTTAATTCAGATTCTCTTTCTTTCTTTGACTAAGGTTTCCGTGGTATATATTTATTTATTTATTTATTTTGTTTCTTAAACATTCAATACATCTATATTGTTACATTTAGGTTTAGTTTCTTATAGAGAGCAAATAGTTGGGTCATACTGCTACAAACAATTTCTGTTTAGTGTAATTACCAACATGTTAAGACCTAAGTCAGACATTCTACTTTTTATTATATGTTTGTTCTCCTTTCATTGTTTCACTGCTTCCTTTCCTGCTGTCTTGTGGGTAACTTGTACTTTTATTAGAATTTTATTTTAATTTACCTGTAGTGCTTTTGTGTGTATCTGTTTGTATCACTTTTTTTTTTCAGTGGCTGCTGTAGGGAATCACAGTATATGTACATAACTTACCACAGTCCATGGATGTCATAATTTTACCAGTTTAGATGAAGTGCAGAAATCAACATCTATGCTTCCCTTTATGTTTCTCTAACGCACCCAATTTATATTTGTCCTTTCAGCTTCCTCAGGTTCCCTCTTATTGTCTCAAGTCCATTTTTAAATAATGCTATTCCACTAGACAGCACCATGTTGGGATAACAAAAGCATTTGTGCTCCCTCAGGCATTGCCTGACTGTAGGTGGGACCTGTGTGCCAACTTTCCTTCAAGCTTAATTTCTTAAAATTCTGCTTCCTTTTTTTCTTTTTCTTTTTCTTTCTTTCTTTCTTTTTTTTTTTTTTTTTGATGAGAGAAAGGGTTTGGTAGGATACTCATTACCACTATTAAGAAACAGGTTTTCAAGTTAAAAATAATGAGACCATATGATCAGGGTGTCTTACCAGTCCTGACAAAACCTTACAGATATTATTATAGAGAACAACTCCACATTGTGTCAAGGGTTGAATCAGCTGGATTTCCCCTGTGCTCACTTCTAAGATCCTATTATGATGGAAATGGGCTGCAAATGAACTCCAATTGCATCCAAACCTCAAAAGCTATTTCATAACTGCTTTTAATCTGACTATTTAAAAGTATAACCTCCAGATAAGATTCTCAATCTATCTCCCTCATAGAAATAGAAATTATTAATAAGAAAAAAGCAGTTATTCCCACATTTCCCTTATCACATGGATTTATGAAATTATGCTTCTCTTGGGTGTTTAAGATAGACGGTGCATGTCGCTATAATTAAAAATACACCCCTACTTTTCTTATTCATGCTGAAAAAAAAATTAATCCAGACACTGCTTATTGATGGCTTACAATCAAATGTGCAAAAAATATGCTTAAAGAACATTGGAACAGGTCTAAGAGGGTGGCAATTCATTTCCTTTTCAATATATATGAAAGGAAACTTTAATAGTGGTAGTGGCTACCTTTAATGTATTTGCCATGAAGAATGAAAGCCCACACTAATGTAATTTAAAAACCTAGCCCTGCCTGCAAATTTCAGAGGAAGGATTAAAAAAAAGGATAAGCATATTTCCAAATATAATGACTAGATCATCAGGTCCTGCTAAACAGTTTTCTTCTCTGAACAGTAACACGTGCTTTTACTCCTTTGCTGAATTAATAGAAATTGTTACTGTAAAACCAATAAGAGTTTGGACTGTTTGTTTTTGTGTGCTAGTTACCAAACAGCTGAGTTTACGGATGGGTCTGTGAGACTCAGTCTTGAAGCCTTTCCTTTGCTTCTGTGAGTTATTATTTCAAACCCCAGTTGATGTGAAAAACAAAGGCAGAAGAAAAAATATTAAATTTCCTTAGTATCTACAGCCTATTGATAAGTCCTTGAAATAGGCAGAGTGACATTTCCTCTAGGGACTCAACTGACTCCATTTTGACACTTTGCTAAGGGCAAAAGGCAATCCTAGCCCTACCCCAGGACCCCATCCTGTAAGACCACTTTAACATACAGAAATTCCCTTTAGAAATTTCCTTTATCTCTAAACCCCCAAGATACACAGTGGCAATCACCCCCTTCCCCCAGAAGCATATGGCCCATCAATATACATCTGAAGGATTGCATAACTAAGGTTTTATTAGATGGAAATAAATGACCTTTTCTCAACAATAGCTAGCCCTCTCAAGGTCCTGGAAACCTTGCTTCCAAATTACTTAGAGACTTAAGCTATCCCTAACCCCCTCCCAACTTGAAAGTATATAATGGACACTCCTAATGACCCTGGTACAGTTCTTTCTGCCCACAGGTCCTGTCCCCAGGCTTTAATAAAACCACCTTTTTGCATCAAAGACATCTCAAGAATTCTTTCTTGGCCTTGGCTTCGAACCCTAAAGTTCTTTCCTTATATCACAGTGGCCTAGTGATTTGTTAGGCTAAGTATTGGATTATCTGAGGTCCTCAAGGTAGGGGATCTAGCCTCTACTTCTTTCTCACCTGAACTTGGCCTTCCAGACTTTGCAGCATCCAAAATACCCCTAGGACTAAATAACACAAAGTTCTCTTTCTTTCGGAGGGAATAAAGGGTTAATATTTTATAGCACAATGAGGACAAGACAAATTGGCAAAGAACTATTTATCGGGTAACAAAAAACATAAAATAAGTCTTCAAGAATTCTGCTCTGGAAGAAGTAGCTTAAATACTTTTACCTCTGGTTTGTTGGTTGGTTTGTTTTATTAAGTCTTGTAGCATTGTGAAATATTACTACAAAGGAATAATGAACTTTTACTTATTTTTAAAATACTTCCCCGATTCTTATTATTTATTCATTTTAAAACAACTTTAAGTAAAAGTTGTATATATAAAGGTATACAACATGGTGTTTTGCTATAGATACACACAGTAAAACAATTACTACAGTCGAGCTAATTAACATACACATTTCACGTACTTTTTTTTGTGGGCTAATGAAGCTTTTAAAATGAAAAATTCTAAATTAGGAAATCATCCCACCTTTCATTAAAAAATCATCAAGGCTCAGGCTCCTGCCCTGGTTATTAAAACCTAATATGGAATATTCATGATAGCTGTAATTCCTTCATTACCTTTGCCAATGAGTCTGTGAGTGGCTATTGATATCCAAAGGTTGGCTTCCACTTAATTATTGTGATCTTTCCATTAATACAGCATTTTTTTATCCCAAAAGCTTGAGCTCTATAACTATTCATGAGTCATTTCCCCTATATGTGAGATGTAGCCCAAGATGAATTACCTTGAGTTTCATTTTACCAAGGGCTTAATTTTAATGATTACCTGCTGCACAAATAAAATAAGAGAAGCAATGAAGCTCTCATTATTGATAAAAGTTGCATGTGTTTTTGATACAAGTTATATTTAGCCACTCTCCTTGAGGTTTTCTGTAAATTTTGAATGAGCTAGCTAGCATGGGGTAGGATGAAATCACAAAGACTGCATGAAAAAGTAATTAACAAATTAATGCATTTGAATTGCAAGGTCTGGTTTTAAATTGTTTACAGTGGCTTCATCATTGCCCTTCTATTATTATGTGTTCATGTGCCTAGTATAAAACCAGGTAATAGTATTCTTGAAAGCAGTTTCTAGGATATCTCCGTATTTTGAATTCCTTTCAGTGTCCAAAACCTTTGAGTATGAACTCAAAGCCAGTTCTTTCCTCTGAGAAACAAACTGAAGGTTTTGGAGGGGAGGGGAGTGGTGAGCCTGGTGGTGGGTATTAAGGAGGGCATGTATTGCATGGAGCACTGGGTGTGATGCATAAACAATGAATCTTGGAACACTGAAAAGTTAAAATAAAATAATAAAAGAAAAAAGAAAAAGAAAACAGTTCTTTCGAAAAGAAAGTTTAGGGGAATGGGAAAATAAAATAGTGACCTAGTGTAGGTAGGCTAGGAAGAACGATATTGCAAGAAAAAAGAATGCCCAGGAGCATTTAAATGATTAGATGGGATTTAAACAGGAGGATTTACTGGAATATCCACTTTAAATTTCTGAATAAGTATAATGGGGCATATTGGGCAATTTACTTTACACCCATGAGTAAATAATGCATTTCAAAGTTAAGTATGCGTTTTTGTTTGTTTGTTTGTTTGTTTTACTTCATTTGCTTTTTCTGGCTGCTGGGTGTACTCATAGGTATAGTAGTGCTGGAAAGCATAATAAATGATGTTTACAGGATTAATTGTCAAATGTTAGTTGGTGGCAAAAAGGGGAGACTTTCCATTGCATCCAAAAGTGTTGTTGTTTTAAAAAACAACTACAACAAACAGAGGATCAGCAATGTGTCCTACAGGATGCTATATATTCTAACAATATCAAAATCAAAGTTCTTTGGGGGCCAAGCCACTGCTCATGATGGATGAAGGTGGTGCTCTAAAGATTTGATTCTTTGTCATTTCTTATTTCACAAATATTTTTTGATGCTTGAATTTCATGGCAGCAAGAATTAACCACCTTGCTTAGACTTCCTGGAACTGGTGACCGAAGAATGAATTTTTTACTGTCTGGCAGACAGTAAAATAAGAATAAAATAAGGAAAATAAGATATAGATTTTCAGATTCTCTAAGACTGTAGTATCTTCCAAAGATGGAATTAAATCTCTTTGATGGTGTATGAGATGATGAGAGAGTTCTGCTGTCTTTGTGGTTCTTTCTAATTGTCTATGATAACCCTGCAGCAGGCAATTAGTACAGAGAAATTGGAGAACATGAAATGCCCCATTAATTACTAATAAAGTATGTAGATCTGCTTATAGAACACACAGGGTAGGTGGAGTACCTCTTGTCATTGTTCTCACCTTTTGCCTTGAACACATCACTGCATCGCTGTACAGCTAAATCGCACCAAGCGTCCTTACCTGGGTTACATCGGTAGCTAAAGGAAAGATTAGGGTAAGAGGAGAAAGGATGACATACCTGGCACAAGAAAGGAAACTATTTCCATCTCTACCATCGTCATCTCAAATAACCATGAAGACTGAGCCAAAACTCCCTATAGTTAAGTGGCCACTGGTTTCTGGTGGCTCCATGCCCTTGCTATAATTGCTATCTCTGACACCTGCTCTATACCCATTTGGCCAGTATTCAGAATTTAATGAGACTTAATTATGTTCCAGTAGTTGGGCTATGTCTTGAAATTATAGGAGGAAAAAAAAAAAAAAAACAAACCAAAAAAACAGTTTAGTGTTTCAGAGCTCCAGATTCAAGCAATCTTCTTAAAACTTTGGTCACTATTTGAAGTTAATTATGAGAAAATTAATATATTTTCTGTAACATCATACTGCTTACTTAAACAAGGTAATAGTATGTAAATTAGAAAAAATTCAGGGAGTATTAAATAATGAGCAAAACACGTTCATAAGTGTTATTTTTTTTTTTTAAAGATTTTATTTATTTATTTGATAGAGATCACAAGCAGGCAGAGAGGGAGGAGGAAGCAGGCTTCCTGCTAAGCAGAGAGCCTAATGCGGGGCTCGATCCCAAGACCCTGGGATCATGACCTGAGCTGAAGGAAGAGGCTTTAACCCACCAAGCCACCCAGGTGCCCCTCATAAGTGTTATTGATGTTTACTTATTGTCATATGTTGTTATATTATTGTTTCAACAAGTGTCAACTCTGTGTCAGGCACTGTACCAACTGCTGAACCATAAAAATTCATGCATCTTGTCTTTGTGTGCTTACTTGGGATTGGGTCCAGGGTAACAGTGCTTGTCTACAGAATGATTTCTGTCCTTCTGGATTTTCCCTTGGTGAGAAGCGTCTAATCCTCAAGGGCCTTCTTAGTGAAATCATCAGTGGGTGTCTCAAACTGAGAGGTCCTCCTGGCTAACTAGGGGTCTCCAGGATATCTGCCTTCAGGGACAGATTTACCTACTAAGGGAATAAAGGACTCTGCCACTGACTCAGTAGAGCCATTGACTAGACTACGAGAGGAATCCTACATTCAATGTGAGATTCCTTCCCTTTAAGATGTGGCATCTGATTTCAGGAAGTCGAAAGTGGGGGCAGTAGACACATCAATGAACACAATGAAGAAAGAGGAAAAAGCTAGACAAGAAGCGTATGGTAGGAAATAATTCAGCCTCTTCACAACTCAAGAGTGAGTTAGTGGGGTTTTAAAATCCATCTGTTTTCTTCGGTCCATGCTCTGCCATTTATAAGCTATGTGAAGTAGGCAATTTCTGCTCTTAACTCAGCTTCCTCATCAGCGCAGGGAAGATGGTCATAGCATCTCCACCCAGGGTTATAATGAGACAATGTACAGCTTCTAATTTCTAGTACCAGTGCCTGATATATAATAGATTCTCAATAAGTCCAAGCAGTCAGAAAACACAAGGTGAATAGTTTAGGGACTGTTGAGTGTGTTTTTTCCCCTTGCTCAAGGGAAGGTTAAAATTATAACATACAACTTTTAGGTACTTGGATGATTCTTGTTAAGTATCCAGACTTGTTTGATGGCTCCCAATTTTGTAGATTTCATTAAATATCTACTTCTATTAGGGATCACCAGGCTTTTAACATCCAAATCTGTTCTCTTTCTTTCCTCTTCTTCATTTTGATTCTTAGTAGAAACAAATGCTAAAGATAAGAACTTTTTGGTTTTCAATTATTTTAATTTTTTCTGTCATTCAAAGACCCATCTTAAGATAAATGAAGTTAATGCTAATAAAATTATAGACAAATAGGTGATAGATACTTAGATATAACTGTATAATTAAAAGCTATTAAACTTCCCGTGCTTTATACTATCTTCATCTATATGATAAAACAATGGGAGAATAAAATGGAACAAGTAACAACAGAGAAAAACTCTACCAAAATTGTATTGAGCTCAGGATGGCATAATACTGTACTCATTCACAAGAAAAGCCTGTTTATGTTTTTTATAAAAATTAAAAAAGAGAAAATAAAATTTTTAAAAAATCCTATTCCTCGTCAGAAAAATCTCTTCTGGTTATTGAACTGTTAAATTCCCTCGAGCCTTATAAAGTTACTATTTTATGATAAAGAAGCAAGGGGTACACTAGGCTAATTATGCTGTTGGTTTCAGTCCAACAATGACTTATTCTTGCAAGTTATTAGTGAGTTTATTGTACTGCTAAATCAAAAATTTATTAAAATAAACTGTGTTTTTCCTTGGTTTTGTAAAGCGTCAGGGTTACAGATGAAAGTGCATAAGGCTACAAAACCTTAACTGAAAGATTATAAGCTTGAGTTTCTAGTTAAAGTAAAGCTAGACTCAAAATGAGCAAAGATTTAGCTTCACACTTGATAAGCCTAGCGAAATAATGCACTTCATGGAAAAAGGTCCCGTTTTGCTAAGAAAAGTTCTCGTCTTCAGTTGAGATGAAACTATAGCGAGTATAGGGAAATCATCTGCTACCAAGTAGCCTGGGAGAGCTGCCCTTCTTTTCATAGTGGTGACTCCTCAATGGCAGGTAGTCTGAGTCATTTGCCTGGGGATCTTTCTCTTAATTCTCCTTGGGTTCCTATTTAAAGCAGTTCTTTATATCACATAAAACTCATCACTGGTGATGAGAACCAATAGAATCTGAATCAATGAAAATTGTTTGGAATATAAAAGTGCCATTTGCTCACTTGGAGTGACCACCTCTCCCACTGACCACTAACCAACCACTGACTATTTTGACATTCAGCTCCATTGCTTACCTCTGTGAATTTGTCCACACCTGTTCTCATTCCCAGTGAATTCACATGGTAGACTCTGTTGGAACAAATTAAGTCCTTGATTTGTGCTGCTTATAGTTCTTATTTGGAATCTCATGGTAAAAATTTGTCCTCCTACAGAGACTAAACACTATTCAACAGCAGGGGCAGTGATGTCACATGACAAGTAAAATAGTCTTCAATTAAGCATCATGCATCCTTGGAACTTTCTGAAGAACATTCTATTTTCTATAAATGGTATCTGAATTAGTAGTGTGACCTAATCTATGGGCCACGGTCAGACTAGGCCGAAATACTTGTAACTATAACTGAAGCTATTTGTGTCATCGGTGTCCCTACATAGCAACCAAATTAACTAGCCTTAGATATAAAATGACAAAGATAGGGTCTATGTTAGGAAACAACAATAAGGAAAACAGTGCTTGGTGATTAAATAGCCAGGGCGTAAGTGTGCTAAAAGTGGGGCGGGGGAGAAGTTGGAGGGGAGAGCAGGTGAGAATTCCATCTTGGTGGGAAATAGAATATGCCTCCCAATCTAAGACAAGGCCTGTCAACATGACTTCCAAGAAGGGCCTGGAGATCTTGGGAGAGAAGCTTTCTTTTTTTGGGAAAAGAGGGATAATTCTATGTACAGCATGGAGTCCATCACTCGACTGTTCCTGTCCATCCCGTACACGGTTCATTTCTAAATTGAATGTAAAACAAAACTTTTTAAGTTGAAAACAACAATAACATAAACAAAACAGAAATATCTGGAACACTTTGAGGCACCAACAGAATTTCTTGAGTGCCAGTATCACAGAGTATGAGCCAAAGAGGGAAGAGGAGATACTTCCCTTCTCACAGTAACACACCCAACAGCTGTGGCAGACGGAAGACCGGGTGTTCTTAAGAGGAAACAGCAGCACCTGGTGGGCAAGTGATGACTGATCAGGGTCTTATGGTCACTTAGGATTTCCTTGGAGCCATAGCAGTAGGAGCCTGTGGAAAACTGGCTTATTAGTGAGCACGTTATTCATCCACGTGGGGATCCTAGAGATGTTCGGCTGGGGAGGAGAAAGGACTTTCTAGAGGATCAGAAATCAGAGTTGATGAAAGTTGCTTTCCTATTATCACTGTAACCTCACATGAACTACAGCCTGTTAAAGCATAAATCATCTTCGATTTCAGGCAGATCTTGAAAACTTTAGAAAAAGAATCAGAGTAAAGAATACAAAACTCTTCTCAGAAGAATAGTTATTTATAACTTCTGAGTAGAAAGTCAGTAAGAACTAGATTGACTCAGACTCTTATTACAGAAATTAACAATTCTTTGCAGATATACCAGAAATCATTCAAAGAGGATAATAACTTGCGTTGGGCAATTATTTTAAACATTGATATTACTCAGACAATAATTATGGGGTGTGTGATAAATACATTGGGGCTTTTGTTTTGTTTTTGTAAGGCAAACATTTTTTGGACAAGGAAAGGAAACGAAACTGAGAAAAGTAAGCACTCGGTGGAAAATATTCTTGCTTCTTAAGTATGAAATTTCAGGCCAGATACAGAAGTATTTCATTTTCCCATTAAATCCAGAGATGGAACTCTTTAGACTTTTAGAAGGAACACAATTTTAGAATTTATTCTGAGCAATCACTAAAAAGGGCAGAGAAGAGATGTGAATGACTTGTCACTGATGCTCTTAGAAGGGTGCAAGGTTTTCCCTTCTTAAAGAAACCATGTCTTGCCACTAGTATCTGTAGGCAAAAAACACAGCTGAGTGATCTAGAAAGCTGTCCCATAACTACCATTTTCACGATTATTGGTATCATGAATATTTAATTGAGTAGTATATACCAAGCACTGTGCCAAATTATCTACATATTCGTTTATTTTATTCTCTAAACAACCTAATAAATAAAGTAGTTTTAATCCCACTTTCCAGATGAAAACATTCAAGTAAATAGCATGTACAAGTTCATGGATATGGTAAGTGGCACAGCTAGGTTCTCAACTCAGATTCTGACCACAGAACCTGTCTTATTAATGGGTGCTTTATCCTGCTTCCTGACAGCTCCGGGTTAATTCCTGGGAGGAATAATGAAATTCATCCTTCTTGGTTTTATTTTTCTAGATGAAGGATTCTGCCATCATTTTTCAAAAAGAGTCATGTAGCCAAACTGTTTACAAACTTTCTTCCAGTGAGAAAAATTAGTGGTCAGCCAAAACAGTTTGTCTCCATTTCTAAAATGATCAATTATTTCCATAGAAGGCAAAGGATGCTTCCTCTTGGGGGAGGGGAGGCAGATACTAACCTCTTTCATCTCACAGTGAAGACAAGTAATCCTCTTTGTTTCAAATGGTCTTTTCCATTCTGTTAGTATTTACCAATTTGAAGGACAGACCCTACCTTCCTCAGTTTCAGTCATAATCTCCACTCACCTCACATCCCCAGTTGTCACTGCTTTTGAGACTCTAGCAACCATGACAGTTTGATGAACTGAAGTCATAATTCTACCTCTGGAACAACTTACTTAGATATTTTTGTCACAATCTCTACCTCAGAATTACCCTTTAGCAACTTCTTTTCCTCTCTGTCTCCCTCCCTCTGTACATTCTTCCTTCTATCTTTTCTTAAACCCCTTCCTTCTGAAGGGAAATTTTGTGCCAGACACTGATAGAAACTGGGGCTTTGATAAAGGAAGAGCCATGTTCTTTGCCTCTGACGATGTAATAAGAGAGAATCAACATAGAAATCCATTTTTTTTTTAAGTGCAGCAAAGAAATTTTGTAATGGAAACTCAGAAGGAGTAGATGCAGTAGAATCCAAGTAAACCCTCAGAGGGGAAAAAAATACATAGTGTTTACCAGTTTCCGGGCTGTGACTATTTCCACCCTAGAAGACATCAAGCTATCAAAATCACATCCCTGAATGCGAAGTTAGAAAGAGATACATTTGTTTTACTCATCTAAGCCTGTGTAAGTCACCTCTAGCATGCTTTTGGCTGTAAGTAGCTATCGCATTGGAGTTGATATTTGATCCATTTCTCATGTCTCCTCAACTCCTAACTCCTCAATCTGTGTCTTGACATCCTTTTATCCCTTTACATCCCACCCCACTTGTGTTTTTATGATACATGATAAGTTCACTAGTTTAATATAATTTCACTGGTTTAATAATATGAATAGGCAAACTAGAAAACATATAGAGCATATAGAAGTATGGATATAAATATAGATATATATTCCGAAGGAGCAAAATTATTACAAGCATGCCTGAACTACTGTATTGGTGCATGAAATTATAAAACTCGTTTGATATCCATTCATGAGTTCCATATTAATTCACTCTCATTACGCTCTGCCATGCCTTTCACTCCTTTCTTTCTTACTCCCTGTTTCCTTTATAATTGCTGCTCCAAATGTGTTCCACTGAGCCCTTCATTCTCACAAAACAACTCCCATTCCTTCTCTTCTGGACTCAAGTTCAAACAACGTGATGCTCTCCTTTTGGGGGGGTGCCACAAAATGCCACTTCTGTGTCTTAACGCCATGCTAATCTTTTCATGCGTGTTCTTAGTCTTGTTTATTTCTGACTTCTCAGAAACTTTGTTCTGGCATTTGTCAATATTTTCTCCCATCTCCAAAACTCTTGGCTTTTTATTAGCTATTTCCCTATACCTATCAACAAGCTTAACTTTTTTCTCCTGAGAGAGATTTTCTCCAATTGGGTAATATCCTCAAGCAATACCTTTAACTTTCTTCTTTCCCACAGTGTATACTTTTCAGGAGAGTTTTATAGACTATTTTCCTCTCTTTCTCCTTGTATCATGAATCCTTTAGTTACTTTCACTCTAGCCTTTATCCTCACTCCTCTGTGATCACTGATTTCTTGAAGAGTGCAAGGTGTGCCTGAGGAGACACTCTTGAGGCTCTTTTATCAAATGGATGTGGATTGACTCTTTGCACCTGGTTTTCTTGACAAGGTCTCTGTGCGGTCGTTTTGCTCTCCTCCTACTTCTGACTGCTTTTTGGTCTCCTTTTGTGGCTCTTTTCTCAGCCCCACTTCATAACCATTTCCTCCTTTAGTTCCTCTTTCTGGCAACTACATTTACTCCGTAATTCTAAGATAGTTAGATGCTCTACAGAATTTTGAATATTTGACATTAGACATTCAACTGAAGGCATTTTAAGTGGGTGTGCAGTGGAATCATGTGTTTTCACTGATGACTAATGATGTTGAATACGTTTTCATGTACTTCTTTCCCAATTTTATGTAGAAATATATAAATATTCCTCTCTGAATTGTCTTTTCAATCTTTTGCCCATCTCCTATTGCACAGTTTGTATTTTTTACTGATGTGTAGGAGTGCTCTACTATGTTCTAGATGACAGCCTTTTGGCAGATGCATGTCTTGCTTTCCAGTGCCTTGCCTATTCATTTGCGCGGTGTCTTTTGAGAAAGCTGATGTTTTAATGTTGATGAAGTCAAATTTATTTTATTTAAATGTATGATAGTTCTGCCAGTGTCCTGTTAAGATATACTTTATCTATGTATGTATGTATGTATGTATATATACATACATAATATAGTATTTCTATTCCTGTCTATGATGCGTCCCATGTTAATTTTTGAAAAAAATGTGAGGTAGTGGTTAAGGTTTACTTATTCTGGCATCCTAAGTTAAAACATCTTTTCCTCTTTGAATTGTTGTCAGAGGAGGAGGTCATCTAGAGGACGTGACCTCTGGGTGACCTGGAAGTTGGCCTGGGGCAATCAGAGGCTCCTTGCCCTCTCTCCGGTGTTTGGAATGTTCCATCTGCCTGCTCTGCCCGCTGTTGCCACAGTGGGAGCTGTTTTCAAGGATACAGACTTAAGAGAGTGAGGTGTTGATGAGTCAGCTGGAAAGTACACAGAGCTGCCCGCTGTTAAGGTCCCTTTATGAATTTTTAAGACTGTGGCCGGCACACTGAGAGATCTACTCATCTTGCTGCCAAGAGAAGCCTGGTGAGTGAGTTCCCTTGTGTATTAGGGCTGTCACCTACCCATATGGAGTGGATGGCCTCTTTTTTCTGTCGCTCCTTACCCTACGGGTACAGAGGCCAAGCGGGCCAGGTTGTGAACTAACAGTTGTTTGGCATCTTTTGAAAATCAAACCACAGTGAGTTTATTCCTACTGTTCCATTGATCTATTTTCTATCCTTACTAACAAAATAAGTTTGTTTATGGCGGCATTACATGAATCTCGAAATTAGATACTTAAGTCTCCGATTTTTTGCTTCATTTTCAAGGTTAATTTTAGAGTTCTAGATTTTATCATCTAGATCGGCGATATCTGCAAAAAAATGCATGCTGGGATTTTGAATGAGATTAAACTTAATCTTGAGATCGAATAGGAGAGAACTGACATCTTAACTGTAGGGAAGCTTTTACTCCATTAACATGGATTATCTCTCCTTTATTCCTATCTATTTTAGTTTCTTCCGGCAAAGGTTCGTCTGTCCTCCTATGTAGAATTCCTGCACATCTTTCACTATAATTATTCCTAAGTAATTTATGTTGTCTAAGGAGCAACAAGTCATGTATTTCAATTTAATATCCTGATTATTATTGCTAGTCTACAGAGATAAATTTGTACTGATTAATGACTTTGTTTCTTGTGATTTTACTAAATTCACTTTTTAAGCTATGGAATTTTTTGGTACATTCCTTAAGGTTTTATACATACTAACTACCACCTGAAAAATGTATTTATTTTTTTCTTTCTAGTCTTTATTATTTATACTTGTTTATCTTGCTACAGATGATAAAAAAAAGAAAAACACCTTTGTATAATGTTTAAAAGACATGATAAGAGTGAACATCCTTGCTGTGTCACCTATCAGAAGAAAACCTTCAATATTTTATCATTAAACTTTTATTGGGTGTAGGTCATACATATGTGTGTTTTATGAGCATCAAGCAAGTTTCTTTTTATTTCTAGTTTGCTGAGATTTTTTTAAATCATAAATCTGTGTTGACATTGTCAAATGTTCTTTCTATATCTATGAGCTGGTTATATTTTTGTACAGACTTTATTCTACTAATGAGGTAAACTATGTTTACCTAATTAAAATATTAACTGCATTCCCCATGTAAACTTTTTCTCATTTTTCTATAATGTTCATTTGAGATGCTACTATTTGGTTAAGAATTCTGCATTTAAAGTCATGATGAACATTGGCTTGTAATTTTATTTTCTTGTAATGTTGTCTAGTTTTGGAACTAAAGCTATTCGATTATCTGGCCTCATGAAATGAGTTGGAGATGGTTCTGCCTCTTCTAGTTTCTGAAATAGTTTATATAGAATTGATATTTTTTCTTCTATAAATATTTAATACAAAATTCTGGTGAAGTTATCTAGAGTAATTTTAATTGTGGGACACTTTCTGAATATAAACTCGGTTTCTCTAATAAGCATTAAGTTACTTAGATTGTGTATTTTGTGGGTTGGTTTTAAAATTAAGGTTTAGAGGGTGTAACTGAGTTTTCTAAAACTTTATGGTTACCAAAACACAACTTAATTTTATGACAGACAAAATTTGGGCATTTTGCCAGTGACAATTTTAAGATACATTTGTCTAGAAAGACTGTATTATGTCAGATACATAATAGAACACAGATATTGCCATCTTTCCCAAAGGAAAAGGAAATCTACAAAACGTGAAACTCCCCAGAGTTCCCACAGGTATCAATTACTGATAGGATGCCTCCTTTGGACTGACTTTAGTAGAGATGTCAAGAACCATCCAACCTGCGTATTGAGACTTTAGCTGAGCCCGAAAAGTGCATGCCAGGCTCCGGTGCAAGTGAGCACATCCATATTGCTGAGACCCAGTGCAATATCAGTATCAACAACAGAGGAATAGAAAGGAAACTCTGATGCACTCTGATCTTTCAAAAACAGAATCATTTTACCAAATCATTGTGCCCTACTTGTCACCATTCATGTCCTTTAACATAAAGCCACTCTCCAACTACTAAGGTTATCTGACAACACCTAAATATTTTTAAGTTTATTTATTCCTTTTAAACAACCACATGTAATGCAAATATGATTATTGGAAATATTTGGAGGAAACAAAAAAGGAGGAAAAAAACCCAAAAAACCTCAGAAGCTTCCTTTCAACACTAATGCCAGCATATTTACTTAATAAAAGTATGTGTTTATAATTAATTATATTAATACTATATTTATATCCTATATTTTATTAGTGTGTTCTACTTTTCCCACTCAAGGTATGATTTTTGAATTTAATAGTCAAATATTATGCTATCTTTTAGCTACACTAGAATTTACTTAGCCATTACTTGCTTTGATTTTGATTTGCATAAAATCTTTTAATATACTTCTTTGATAGATTTTCTCATTCTTTGAATAGATTCCTCTAAGATGAAATAATGGGTCAAATGTTATACACTTTCTTAAGGCTGTTGATAAAATATTCCTAGTTTGTTCCTACAGATTAATGAGAATGTTTAAATTCATACTATGGATAAATATAAGTACCATTTGTTTGCACACTTATAAACAATTTTTTAAAAACTCTCTGAACTTTTGCTAGATAACTATATCACTACTTTGTTAGTTTAAATTCTTTAAACATTCATAAAATTAAACATTCTTAATATATTTTTATTCACTCATACTTTTTGTAAATCACATTATTCCCTTTCCTACTAACCTGTTGACATTTTAGTTAATAATACTTGTTAATATATAAGCTCTTTAGAGAATAATATCAATTTTTTCTTTAATATTTTGGTAAATATTCTCCTTGGCTTTGTCATTTATTTTGGTTTATGTGTTTTGATATGGAAATGATTTTATCAGCATTAATGTTTTTTTAATTTCTTGCTGGTTTATTAAATTAAATGTATTTTTAGAAAATTTCTTTTTATAGTTATGAAAAGTATTCACTTATATGTTGGTTTCTTATAGGATTTCCCTTATATTTAAAATTCAGTCCATCTGGTATTTATTCTGGTCTCCTAAGCATTACTGTAGAGGAATTTATCTTTTCATTCCCATTATTAATTTCAAAACTTAGTAGCTAATGAAGTAGAACTTGATAGATATGGAGTTGGGCAGTATATCCTTTCTTTAAAAATAACAGTTGTGCTTCTTCTATATGTTAGGAGGGCACTTATTTCCAGCTCTTAGTGCGCTAGACTTAGTGACTGTGCATATTTCTGTAGTACAAGATAAAGAAGACCCCTTTCTACAGGGTGGGCTGGAGAGCAATCATAGAGGGCAGAAAGAGAGAAGAGTATCTGGGCTAATGAGGGAATAATAAGAAAGATTATCTTCAGAAGAGATCTTGAAGCTTCACGCTTCTCTTATAAAATGTTCAGAGCTTTGCCTAAACAAGTACCATATAGTGATTTGAATTTCATCATTACGAATCTGTCAGCAAATCAAGAATGTTGAAGGTTTTTTTTAGAACACTGACCTGGAGTCTTTGAAGTGTTCATTATGATGAGAAATGTGGAATACTGGGCAGTCTAGATTGCGAAGACTAAAAGGACACATTAGGCCAATTAAATGTGTGAATTTTTACTGGATCTTTCATTTTAAAAAAAAAAACATGAATATAGTTTTTCAGACAACTGGAGGTGGAAAATGTTTGGAAAGTTATGGGATAGAGTTGAATTAATGTTGATCTTTTCATGTATGATAGTTGTAGTTTTGTAAGGGAATATCCTTGACATCAAAAAGATGGATTCTGCAGCATTCTTCTTCTTGAAATGCACATTTTAGAAGTGTTACTATGGATACACTCTATTGCTGAATGGTTTAGTAGCTGAAGCATGTGTGCAGGGAGAGAAATGGAGCAGTTAGTAAATATGGGGGTGTGTATGGTAATCTCTAACTTTTTTTTTATTGGTCTAAAAAGTTTCCGAATACAAACTTGGATATATGTAGAATACATACATGCGTGCACATAGCATACATACATGCATACATATAGGCATAATACCAGTAGGGTCTTATCCTAGGCTTGTCATGAGCAGTAAATGTGCTGGTTCATGTAAAGAGCTTATTAGTATGCTTGATAAATTTCTAATATTTTATACATGTTAATAAATATTAACACAGAATCTTGGTACAAGGATACTGAGAATAAATTTTCTAATAGATCCTGACAATGCTGCTGCTGATGAGGCTGATGATGACAATTTAGTCCCAAACTCCATGTAATGTCAATATCTTTCTAAAGTGATCCTAGCATATGTTTTCTCTGCTTATGTTTGAAAGACTCCAATAAAAGCACCTTATTATTTTTTCATTGTTATCCTCACATAAACACATTCTTCATGACATTTTAAATCCCTTTTCTTTCATGAGGTTTATCAAAAGCATTCTTCTCAATCGAGATGATTATTTCCCTTCTGAATTCTACAAACTAACTTACTGCTTAAATTACTGATCTGGGCATTTAGATGTGCACTGTACCTCTTATTACCCCTGCATTTTACTATTGTAAAATAGTTCACAGCATTCAGGCCACTATCCATCTGTAGTTATTAATTTAAATACAATTTTAGAGCATAAAGAGAAACACAGCTTAATAGGAATAATTGAGACTATTGGGTGTTGCCCTTTAAGATTGTGCCCAACTCTGAAAGTAGAGTTTTTCTGAAAAGTCTGAAATCTAAAGTGAGAAAAATCATATGACTTTAAAGGTCTCTCTGATTGCACTTTACAACCCACAGTACAAAGAAGGGCTGTATTTTTCTCTGTACTTTGAATTCTAATATTCCTTGCCTACTTTCTAAGTGCACAGATATTTTCTGTAATAAAAATTGGCCCCAGAATAGGATTAATGTAGATGAGATTCCCTCAAATACAATACCAACCATGATCCTTTCAATTTGAGTTTCTACTTCTATGGGATTTACAGGGAAAGAAATTTAATTTTTTCTGAAGACAAATGTATTAATATTTAATAAAAACAAAGATGATAGTGTTATTTAAAAAATAAGAAATGTACATAACATCTCTCTGTGTTTGAATAAGACAACTGAACCTGAGTAGAATTAACTCCTAGACATAAAATGAGATGTGGGTAGGAAGAAAAATTTCAGGTGGGGAAAAAAATACTTATCAAGCTAAAGTTCTGAATGGATTTGTGTTACAGAAATAAGTCACAGATTTGTTCTTAAAAACATTGTCCTTTCATGTATTGGTGGGTATGGTTGTGATTACCAATGGCCTCGGAAATTGACAACTATGTTTAGTAGGAGTGACCCACCATAACTCAAATAAAGACTGTAAAATATATGGTGGACACTTAACTTTTGTCCATCTCTGCTCCTTTGCATTCTGACTCCTCTCCTATTCTGTATGGTTTACTTTGAGGTGATTCCAAGTTGATCCTGGCCATGTAGATTATTCCAAACCCTTACTATAATACTTAATTCAGAAATTGGCACACAAGGCAAGTTAGCGCATCCACAATTGTCTCTGAGACTTGTGTCAATCAGGTAGTTGTATTAATTAGGATAGACTGCAGCAACAAATTGAACCTGACATTTCAGAAGCTTAGCAAAATGAAGATACGGTTACAGGGCAAGGAAAGTCCCACTTGGTTAGGCCACACTCTTGCTTGAGACTTCACCATATGAAACGTGGCCTCTTAGGTCTCTGCACAAGGGGGAAGGAAAGCTTGGAGACAGAAAAAAATGTTGTAAGAGCCACACCTGATTGACTGAAACTATTTTCTCCCACAACTCATTGGCCAGAACTCAGTCACATGACTCTAAGAATGTGAAAATAAGGCCGGAGAAGGAGTCTTTCTGTCTGCATCAGAGGAAGTAAAATGCTAAAAATGTCTTTTTCTCAGTGCTCTTTCCACAGAGGTTAATAGTCTCATAAAATATGAGCCTGAGTAACCAGTGTCCATTTTTTCACACCCAATATGGGAAAAAACAACAACAACAACAACAAAAAACCTTTCATAAGTATAAAAGCAAACAGAGAAACATTGTCCTGATTATATCATTTGAATCTTACATATAACTTGATAAGTGCCTCCTCCTTTTTCTAAATATAATTTCTAAGTACAGTTTGGACTTCTCCTCCTTAAAACCAAGAGTCATCACTGACTTAAAGCTTTTAGACTATTTAGCTTAATGCTTCCTAAAATTAGCTTAATTAATCAATCCATAGGAAATAATTTGTTAATTAAAAATTGTATCCTTGGGGCACTTGGGTGGCTCAGTGGGTTGAGCCTTTGCCTTTGGCTCGGGTCATGGTCTCAGAATCCTGGGATCAAGTCCTGCATCGGGCTCTCTGCTCGGCAGGAAGCCTACTTCCTCCCTCTCTCTGCCTGCCTCTCTGCCTACTTGTGATCTCTGTCTGTCAAATAAATAAAAATTGTATCCTTAACACTATAATGCACCAGGTGAATTTCTACTCATCTGTCAAGCTTTGTTCTACTGTCACTTGCTCAGTGAAGTGTCATCACATTCTGTGATGGTCAGAGCTCCACTAATTCACACACTTCTCATAGGCATCATGGTATGGTAGATAACAGCATAGGCACTTAAGTTAGACTCCCTGATCCTTCCAACTGTCAGCTTTGAAGCATCGACATTGTGTTTAATCTCTTGGTGCCTCAGATTCCCCTGCTGTAAAATGGGTATAATATAGAGTTATTATAAGGAACAAAGAAGTTAATATACAGAAAGATGTGCAGTAGTGAACACTTCAGGCAAGCTTTAATAAATGTTAGATATTTTATTACTCTCATTATTATTTTACTCTTATCAGGCTGTGAACTCCTTAAGAACAAAGACAGTGCTTATTAACTGATTGTTTCAATGGTGCTCAGAACATGCTTACTACCTGGTGAATACTCAATGAACTTTAGTTGAAAGGATTGCACTAGAAGTAACTATTCAGTAATAATTATAATAACAACTAGTATTATTAAGCCCTTATTGTGCATTACATGGTATAAGTGCTGTGCATGTACCAACTCATATAATTAACAAATAGAGGAGAAAGTATATCACTCAGGGTAAATGACTTGCTATTATAATTTAACAAAAAACCCTCTATAAGTTTGAAAGTATAAGACTTTATTTATCATTGGCACAAAATTATACTTTAATATTGATGGATGAGGACTCTTAGGCAGTACTTCTAACAGTACTGACTGAGGGCTCTAGGCTTTGAACTTGGTACTCCACATCCTTAACAAGGCTTCCAAGATCATTCTGGAAGGGAAGAGATTAAGTAATTATAAAGAGGATTTTCTTTCATTTTTTGATTAGTCCACGCCTAGAAATGTATCTGTTATTTCCACACCCATTCCATCATTCTGTTGACCAACACTGGTCACATGATTGTACCGTAATGAAAAAATTAAGCAAACTTCCTTTGTGATCATTAGTAAAATTAAATCATTTGATAAAATAGGAAATTTTAAATATCTTCTTGGTGGGGAGGCAAAATTAACATTCAAACAAATGAAAAATAAAGACTACTATCATTGGCGAAAGCTCCATTTAAGACCTTGAATGTGACCAGCAGGATGAGAAAATGCTGGATTGGTGGGGAAAAGGAGATGGCATTCAGATGAGTTGCAGATGGAACTAAAAGTATAGAGGAGGGCTTAATGGGAAAACTTGCTGTCTGATGGCTGAGAGCTAAGGAAAACCCAGACTCGTGCAAGTAGACCCAACAATGACCACACAATATGACCGTCACAACCATGTAGCAATAGATACATGTATCCTTCTTTCTAGAGAACTAAGAGCTAAAAAATTAACTAGGAACAAAGCATATTGCTGGGTACAGGGTGAAATGGGCTCCATTGCGCCTGGTTGTCAAGTAAGCAGACTCTTCATATCTGAACCCATACTTCTTTTTTTCCTAAATTACTATATTCCACACAAGATGGTCTACTGGTCCAGTATAGGGTGATACTGTTGGCGATATTTTCTGGTAATTCCAACCCCATTGCACAAAATCTGACTCCTGACTGTTTTCACATAATTTATTGTTGCCTCCTCACCTAGACTATACTCCATGTGAAAATAGAGACACACATCATTCCACAGTCCTAAGCACAGTGCAATAAAGCATAATCATTTAAAAAATTCTTCTTTATCTCTTGATTCACTAGATAGTTTTATAGATACCTGGCACCATAGTTCTTTCTTACTCTTTGTACACAGGATTTTGAACAGAAGCAACAACATAATCCCAAATCTTATCTACCTATCCACTTATCTATCTCTATATATAGTTTTTTATTTTTTATTTTTTTCATCTTTTTCCACTGGTAAAGTAGCAAAAAGCTAAGTTGTGACATTTCAATTTATAAACCTGTCTTGGTCCCTGTAATCCATCTTGTGAGATATGGGGCAATGCTCACCATTAGTACATGATTGATATTTCTTACTTTGCCCTGTTCATACAGCCATCAAGAACCCACATTCTACCGAGTATGTTGTCTTCTTATACATTATTTGTTCACACTTCTGCCATATTTGAAGGTTGGGTGCCATGTTAGCTTATATAGGTGTCCAAGCTTGGCTTGAAATTCTGTGCTTTTTCTCTTCAAGTTCTAAGGCATTTGGGAGAAGTATAATAGCTTCCTAGGAATGCATCTGCCAAGTATGGGGATTAAATAAGCAAAGAAATAGAAGTGTCATATCATGCAAGACCTGATTCAGGTCCAATTGAGGTGTTTCCAAAAGGCATCTTTTAAAAATAAATTTCTAATCCATGTTACATTTGTATCTGTAAGTAAGTGGTTATGGAGATTAATGGATTGCTCTATATGAGGAAATAATTTGCATGGATGAAGTTTCACTCTTAATCTGAAATATGTTTTCTCTGAGGCTTGAAATAGGTTGGTTCACAATATTCTGCTCTTCCAAGAGTTGCATCTTTAGGCTTCTGGATTAAAAAAAAATCAAGATCTGTAGTTCCTCTCATGAGTCAATAAGGTCTGACTGAGGGCATATGAATTGATCTTAGGGACCTAGTGTTGAAAATTTATGATATACACTGGGGGTGTATTTTATCTCCATTAATGCAGGCAAAAACGGAGTCCCAAGGAGAGGATAACAAATTGGCTAAATGATGCATTTTTGTTGTTCCAAGGAAAAGGATTTGACGAGCAGCCTAAGTAGATGGGACTAATGAAAAGCCTATAAATGCAGGGGCTCTTGTCTGAGCCAGAAGATATCATTGCACTGATTTTCTTCATTGCATCAGAGTTTAAGGCTGTAAAATTAGGCTAATGGATAAGTCAGTCAGTGGATAGGAAGAAATGGCAAGAAAAGGACAGGATTAGAATAAATAAAGACTTTTCAGGAAGGAAAGAAAATGGGTTAGAATGTTGCTGAAACATCTCCCACCCTACTGTGTGGGGGTGCTGCCTAGAGGAGTCCCGGATTATCCATCGAGGATACATTCCCAGACCCCCAGTGAATGCTTAAAACTTCAGATGGTACCAAACCCTATATTTGCTGTGTTTTTTCTATACATACACTCCTATCATAAAGTTTAATTTATAAATTAGTCACAGTTAGAGATCAACAATAACTAATAATAAAATAGAATAATTTTAACAGAACACTATGACCAAAGTTATGTGAATATGGTCTCTCTCTCTCTCTCAAAATACCTCATTGTACTGTACTTACCCTCTTTCTTCTGATGATGTGAATGATAAAATGCCTACATGATGAGATGAAGTGAGATGAATGATGTAGGCATTGTGATGTAGTGCTAAGCTACTATTGACCTTCTGAGCCTATGTCAGAAGGAGGATCATCTGCTTCTGGACCATGATTGACAGAGTGTAACGGAAACCCCAAAATGTGGAACCCTGGACAAGGGGGAACTACTGTATTTTCAGTCTGTGTAGTTTCCATTAGTCTTTAACTCACAGCCATTTTCTGGTCCAACTCTTTGTAAAGAGGGTAGCAGTGTTAGTTTCAATTGAACACATGCAGATAGCAAGTCCTCCCCACCTGGCCAGAAAGGAATGTATCAGGGATGGTGAGGCGTCAAGTCCTCCACTTTTGTACACCAAGTGTGTAAAATTCAGAATTCAAGGCTGAGAATCAGTGATGAGGGTGCTCACTGATCGATAGGTCTATAGTTGGATAAATAGATAATGTTGCTCATGATGGGTATGATGGTAGTCAGCATGAGAGTGATAATGGGAAATATTAACACTCAGATTTTCCTTTCTCTCTCTCAGGTTCTGCTTTAAGGAAATGTCATATAAGTTATTCAAGCTTCACAATAACACTTTGAAATTAACAATATTATGCCATATTCTATAGAAAGGAAGTTAAGCCAAATAAAGATTAGTTTGTCTCAATTCACAGAGCTTATAGCCATCGAGGAAAACTTAATAGTAAATCACAATGGCTGAGACTTCTGGAAAGAAAAATAACACCAACAAGTCTTATGTATTTCTGAAGCTTCTACCCCTTTTCCCAACGAAGTAGCTCAGATTTTCCCAGTGACTCTTTTTAGAAGACAGACCATTTCAGACCCATGTCTAACAGAGGGATAGAGTTCTCAAGAATCCCAGTGTCTAAGGCTATGATGCTCTACCCTGAAAAATTCTGATTTTTTTTTTCTTGGCATTATTTATCATCCTGTACAGACTTTAATCCTAATTACAAAATTAAGGATGTTGGGAGTTAAAGGATTCTGTCCTCTTTTTAACTAAATTAGCTGTGTATCTAAATCCCAGTACTCATGGATGAATGACTTAAGACACTGTACCTGACTATCCTGTTCCATTTTAATTAAATGGATGGCCCTGCAGTAAAGACAGTGCAGGCATTCACAGAAGTTGTAAGGTTTATGCTTTATACGTGGTTGCTGTTCTTCCAAGACCACAGGAGACAGACTACCAAGAAGCAGCACTCCTCAGGTTACTTCCTCCAGAGTGTGATTCCAGAATAATATGTAAATCACTGTTTTCAACATATCTCCTTTCCTCGTATTTTCTTGTTCCTGTAGACTGGCACGTTAGAGGTTAGGCTTTATCTCACAGCTATAAATACATACCTTGACATTAATATAGATTACATGCCAGTATGAGATCTGGCAAGAATGGTGCTATCCAATAAATCTGATGAGAAGAGTTAAATTTCTCCCCATGTATCAGCATTGGCAATTACATTTGATTGAAAAATGAGTTGTTCTCACTGGCACTAGAAGTAGCAGATTTCAAGTATTCATATATCAATAAATAGCTAATAACAGGCATTGTATATATCATTAAATAATCATAAAAATTATTCTCCTTCAATAGGACTGGAGTACCTTGTGCAGTGCAGCTGAGTAAATCACTCCACTGGATGGTTTTCTCTTTTACTCTAAAAAGCCAAGGCTGTAAATAATGTAAGCTGTGAGCTGTCACACAACTCATATCATTAGCAGAAGGGATATTTATGGAACCCTAAGAAAACCTAATTTGATAGAAAAAGGATGAAAAGAAGACCACAATGGCGTGGATAGAAATACTAGTGGTAGAAATACAAGTAACACAGTAAATGAAATATAATAATATCCAATCTGATTTTGCAAGAGCATTCTTCCAATCAACAGATATGCAAGGCCTTGAAGTTCACTTACACTTGGTTGGATATTTCGGTGGAAACATATGCCCTGAGTTCTAGCACAGACACAGGTGCACAGACTTTGATGTACAAAAGTCTATTTATCTCAGAATAAAATATTTAAGCATTAATAGTTATTTGAAATTGTATTCAGACATGCATTTTACACAGGTGTTTATAACAGTGTTTAGAAACAATAAGATCTTTAAGAAGGTAGAAGTGAAGAACGAGAAACACTGACTTACATTTGTTGGAAACCAGCCTTCTTACATGTTCCTTTCCTGCCATTCATTTCCTGTATCATCCAATGTCAAATGAGCCTTATGTTTCAAAAGGATTTCTGTAACTATGCAAATCACTTGGATTTTGGTTGTGTTAGACTTACATCTCTCTCTCTCTCTCTCTCTCTCTCTTTTTTTTTTTTTTAAGATTTTATTTATTTGACAGAGAGAGAGTAGGCAGAGAGCCAGGTAGAGAGAGAGGAGGAAGCAGGCTCCCCACTGAGTTGAGAGCCTGACACGGGGCTCCATCCCAGGACCGTGGGATCATGACCTGAGCTGAAGGCAGAGGCTTTAACCCACTGAGCCACCCAGGTGCCCCAGACTTGTATATATCTCTTTGTGGATCAGTATTCTGCCCATTACAGTTGCCAACCAGATTCAGGAGAAAAACTCATCTACATGCTGCTTACAATAGACCCATCTTAAGTAAAAGATTGGAAAAAAAAAAAAGAATTAAAAATAAGCATATACATACTTGGTGAAAGAAGGCTGCTATAGCAAATATATATCAGAAAATTCAGATTCTGGACAAAAATCTTTCTTAGAGATAAACAGTGATAATTTCATAATGATTAGAGTTCATTTACCAAGAAAATATGGTAATTCTAATTGATAGAGCCTCTAAATATGTGAAGCAAAAATATACAGAATTAAATAGAAAAATTGATATATCCGTAATTCCTTTTATTTAAAGATTTTATTTATTTATTTATTTCACACACAGAGAGAGAGAGAGAGAGAGCACAAGTAGGCAGAGGGAGAGGGAAGCAGACTCCCTGCTGAGCAGAGAGCCTAACGCGGGTCTCGATCCCAGGACCCTGGGATCATGACCTGAGCTGAAGGCAGACACTTAACTGACTGAGCCACCCATGTACCCCTATATATCCAAAATTCTTGGTAGAAAACTGGAACATAGCCTTCTCAGTATGCGGCAGAGCAGTCAAATAAATTTAATAAAATATGAAAATCTGAAAAAAAAATGAACAAACTTGATATATCTGGGCAGACTTTGAGCACCCGAACAAGTGAAGAATACATGTTGTTTTCAGGTGCACATGAACTTTTTAACAAAATAGACTACATGTTAAGTCATTGTTCAATTTTCTATAAATGTCACATAATTAAAACACTAAGAGCAGTTTTTCTACTTTGAAATTAAGTTTGAATGCACTAACAGAATTACCCAAAATTTGTAAACTAAGCTATATGTGTCTCATAGGTAAAATAAGATATCATAAATTAAAAGTTTTATTTGCATGATAATGAATAGTATCCTTGCGACCAAAACTGCAATATTCAGTACTAAAAGAATACATGTGAATGTATTCTGTGAATAGAGGAAATTTATAGTCTTAAACACATACTTGAGAAAGTAAGAAAGCTTGGAAAGTAATCATTTAACAATTCACTCAAAGAATTTTTAAAAGGATATGAAACAAATTCCCCAAAAGTGTAGAAGGAAGGAAAGAAAATGATGGAAGTAGAAATTGACAAATAAAATCAAATATATAGGGGCTCTTGGGTGTCTCAGTGGGTTAAGCCTCTGCCTTCAGCTCAGGTTATGATCCCAGAGCCCTGGGATCAAGCCTGGCATCAGGCTCTCCCCTCAGCAGGGAGCCTGCTTCCCCCTCTCTCTCTGCCTGTCTCTCTGCCTACTTGTGATCTCTGTCTGTCAAATAAATCAATAAAATCTTTTAAAAAATCAAATATATAATGGGGAAAATTTTTAAAAAGCAGGTTTTTTTTTTTTTAAGATTTTATTATTTATTTAAGAGAGAGAGCAGAAGCAGAGGGGAGGGGCAGACGAGAGGGAGAAGCAGGCTGCCTGCTGAGCAGGAAACCCCACGGGGGGGCTGGATCCTAGGAGCCCGGGATCATGACCTGAGCTGAAGGCAGAAGCTTAACAGACTAAGCCACCCAGGCACCCCTCCCAGTTTGTTTCTTTCTTTCTTTTCTTTCTTTCTTTTTTTTTTTTTTTAAAGATTTTATTTATTTATTTGACAGACAGAGATCTCAAGTACATGGAGAGACAGGCAGAAAGAGGAAGAGAGAGAGTGGAGGAAGCAGGCTTCCCGCTGAGCAGAGAGCCCGATGCGGGGCTTGATCCCAGGACCCTGGGACCATAACCTGAGCCAAAGGCAGAGGCTTTAACCCACTGAGCCACCCAGGTGCCCCCTCCCAGTTTGTTTCTTAAGGAGACTAACAACATGGATGAATCTATGGCCAAACTGTAAGCGAGCCAGAGTGCAAGTCGAGGAGAGGACATCTAGTGAGCCAGGTAGGGGGCAGCAGGGTTGGGATGAGCTCTGAGGTGTTCATTTCCAGAGCTTTACATCCATACCAAGTTGATTACCTGCATCCAGAGATAGGTGTCTTTTGCTTGCTGTTGACATACCTTTAAAAGCTAGAATAGTTTGGTAATGTTAGTGTGGGCTATTGATTTTTGCTATTGAGATTGGAAAAAATAAAATAAATAAATAAAAAGCAGAAATATCCAATACAGAGACAATCAGAGTAAGCATGACACTTCTTTGAGGTTTTCTGGATCTGAATTAAGCCAGTTTCAGTGGCAGTCTCTGCCTCTGTACATGTCCTTGGGAAAACTCTTGTTTGAAGGAGGAAGAAAATAAGATTTGCTAGAGATCTGTATGGCTGAATATTCTAAATGCGGGGCCAGAGAGAAGTTGTTGGGAGAGCAGCTACTGGAATCCTGCTGGTCACTTTTCCAGGTCAAATCTATTAAACTGCTGTCATGTACATGGATATAGATCCCAAGCTTACACTTTCTCTCTCTCGAAATTTTCATAAGTTTTCCTAGCCCAAGTTAGCCTAACTAGGTCATGGTAGCTATGTAGAACATGGGATGAAATTTTAGTTTCATTCTGAATGTGAGGGGCAGCCATTGGAAGAGATTTCATTTAAAAGATCACCCACCCAGCTGCTCTGTGGAGAATGAACTTCGTGAACATGAATGGAAGTGAGAAGACCAGTCACGTAGCTGTGTCAGTGGCTTCAGTGACTGGACCCAGCCAACCACACCAGATAACTGTGGATGGGATAAGCGTGTCTCAGTGACTCTGACCCCATCACCACAGCATCAGATATGGTGTTAGTTCCTCAGGCTGTGTTAATTAAGCATCCCCTTTCCTAATTATTTTAGAGGATTATTTTCTCTGTGCAAATAATTTGGGGGGAGAACACCTCTTTTCTTTTTTCTTAAGCAGAGAGGACTCTAAGACTCAAAAGTTCTTGTGTTTATGGCTAGAGAGACATTAAAAATATTTCAGTTATAAAAATAATTACCCAAAATCAAAGGCATGAAAATGCCAGCTGGTTCTTATAAATGTGTTTTAGGTCATGTAAATCATGGTAATTTGCAATTAGAGATGAATTTTTTCCCCCCTGGGAAGACTACATGTAATTTTCAGCTGTAGAAATTTCCTTTATCTCTTGAGCTCCAGGCAACCATCCCTGCAAACTATAATCTGTTCACCTATATTACATGTAATAATTGTTGCTGAGGCCAATGTCTTTAGAGATAGAAAATGTAGGAAGAATTGTCTCTTGTGCCTGGTATGTGTCTTCTGTTCGGAATATTAGGCTGAAATAGTTTAATAGCAGATATTATAGAACTAGTTCTGAATCTCCTTTCTGATGGCTAGAAAATTGGTAACTCTCCACTGAAAATTATTTTCTAATGTAATTTTTTTCTCCAGCCCTGCTGTAAGGCTTTTAAGATTATTTTAAGAAGCATCTTTGCAGCTACACTCATCATGGGATGTGAAAGAACTAAGTTTTTTTCTTGTTTTTTTTTTTTTTCTTTTTTTTTGGTCTGGACATCTTGGTCCTTCTTTATTATAAGCTTTTGGGTTATATCTTATTTGTAAAGTAAACTCTAAAACAACTTTGAACAACTTGGGAAGAACCTATTCAGTTCTAGGGTGGAGAAAAGCCTTTTTTACATTCCTATTTTACAGGCTTCTGAATTGTCTATCCACGAAGGCTGTAATTTGTGAACATGACTTCAGTCATTAATAAACTGGACATCTATGTACCAGACACTGTGTTAAGTGCGAGACATCTAAGAGCCGACCAAACCAAGAGGATTCTTGCTCACAAAAAGCCTTCAGTCTAGTGTGAACATAAGTTCCTTTATCCAAGCTCCTCATGCTGCTGAGCTCCTGATAAAATATAGGGAAGATGCCAGGCTTTGCATTTAAGAGTCTTTATTTTGAAGGCGAAAGCTATTTCCTCTGTGGCTTTAAACTTGCATATAAGTTGTCTGTGGGCCTGGTATCAAGTTTGTGTCTGTGAGACATTGGCATCTACCTGGTTTTTAAAGTTTACTGAAAATGTGGCCCGTGGACTTGGACTTTGAATTCCTACTCTGTCTGTATCAGGCACTTTAATGTGTGTGCATGTGCTCGTGTGTGTGTGTGTGTGTGTGTGTGTTTGCCTGTGCCTTTTGTGCCTTTGGAGTATCCCATAAAAGCAGATTACCATAATCTTTGCTCAAATGAGGGAACTGAGGCTGAGAAAATAACTTGCTCCTGGCCAAGCAACTGGCAAGTAGTGGAACAGAATTCAGGATTGTCTTCTTCAACACCCCGTTCCCCCATCCGCAACCCCCTCCACTTCATCACCGACCTTTTGGCTTCTATCTCTTTCAACACCTTCCCCTTATCCTAGTGGAATAGGGCAGCTTTCATCTACTTCTTAAATCAAAAATTATGCTTTTGGTGCCTTCAGTGACTTTCTAGTTTTGTCTTTCTCTTTAAGGAAAGAAAAATCAATGGAAAATTAATTAAAACTAGATATTTGACTTAGATTGTATTTGTGGACTTTTTTGGTGTAGGTAACGCTTTAATCTACAGAACTGTAAAGTACACAAGCCTCCAAACTGAGAATCCAGACATAGTGTTATGGACTGAATTGCGTTCACCCATAATTCATATATTGAAACCCTAATTTCCAGGGTGACTTCAGTTGGATATAGGGACTTTAAAGAGGAAATTAAGGTTAAATGAAATCATAAGGATGGGGTCCTAATCCAATAGGACTTGTGTCCTTTAAGGAGAAAAGAAACCAAGGATTCACATGCATGGAGAAGAGGTCGTGTGGCAAGAGGAAGGTTCTGTGCAAGCCAAGGAGAGAGGCCTCAGGAAACACCCACCCTGCTGACACCTTGATCTTAGACTTCCAGCACTTCTGAACTATGAGAAAATAAAATTCTGTTGTTTAAGCCACCCCATCTGTGGTATATTGTAATGGCAGCCCTAGCAAACTAATACACAATGATAACACTATGAAAAGAAAAAGGAAGAATGAATAACTATCACTTGGAGAGAAGGAAAAAATATTTTTTTTAAGTACAAAAGGGAGGAAACAAGTGCACAAAATAAGGAAGACAAGATGTCATGACAGGCAACCTGGTAGCTTCATAGTTACTAGTGATAATTAAACTCCCTCATTCACAGCATTTAACCAATGTCCTATCCTAGGAGTTACTGAGTGACCTGGGGGTCATTCAAGCCCTCTATGTGGAGTTCAGAACCTGGATCATCTTGATATGACTACCAAGAGATTATCCTGGCCGAGCTATCTGACTTATGCTTCCTCCCCTGACTGTGTGAGTGAATCCATGAGTCAAGAATGGAAATGATAGCTGAGCTTCCCACTATGTGATGAACGGAAGGGACTTCTGCGCTAGGCACTCAGATGTCTGTCTTGTGCTCCATGGACATTATCACACAGAAGAAAAGTCTCTCTTTCACCTGGACAGTCATCAGCCAAATCTTCTGCCCAATATTTTTGAGGTCCTAAGATGCCTCTCTAATGGGTCCAGTCTCTACCAGACACCATGGAGTCAACGGCTCAAAACTGAAAGACTTCTCCAGAAATGTTCATTCCTAAACCCTCAGTTTCTTGATGTGTAAAGCTGGGTTAACAATAACTAGCTCTCAGGATTGTTACGAGGATTAGAGGAGTCAATTTGCTGACGTACTTCGAGCAGTGCCTGGTATGTGGGAGTAATCCAATAACTAGAAACTACTGGTAGGGTGATTATTCAAAATAACCATGCAAATGAAGAATTCTTAGAAGAAGGATATTAGCAAGATATCCAACAACTAAGGGTCAGGCTACAACCACCTCCATTGTGGTCAAGGTGGTATTTTCAGGATGCATACCGCTGTTCTGAGCTAGTGTCTAGTCTCTCTCCCAGCCAACCAGGAAACATCAACTCTATCCTGTTGGAGAGAAATCCTGCTGCTTGTTCCCCATCTCCCGCACCTCTCTATAAATAGGGACCAGAACTAAATGTGGAGCAATTCCTTTCGATCTGAGATTTCAAGGGAGTGATGGATCCCCAACAAAACTCTACAGGTTTGTTTCTTTTTTTTCAAATGCACTGTTTACCAGAACATGCTGTTATTTCCCAGGGAATGCTATAGATATAAATAACCATCTAGGGGAGATATTTTGAATATACAAGATGTAACTTCAGGAAGAATTCATTCTTTCTTAAAGCAGAACTCTCTGCTCATTTCCCCTCTCTGGGGACAAAATGAATAATGTGTGAGAGTTCAGGAGTAATTAAGAATAATGGCAGTGTCAACCGGAGGACAAGTGATAAATCTTTGTTTATGATTTAGAAATTTTATGAATGCTTAGTCAAAAGACTACTTCTGAGTTGTAATGAAAGCATGCTACAGTAATTCTTTAGCCTCACAAATGGAGAAACAAATTTGCAAAATATGTTCAGAAATTTCCCCCAGGAGGCATAAATTAAACTTTGATATTCCACAGATTATTTCATGGCATGTGAAATTTCAAGGATTTTCTATAATATTTAATTTTTAAATATGCATATGTCCTAGGTATCTAATGTCTACACTGATGATATAGTCCCCACTCTATATAACTCATGTGGAGGTGGGGTGAAGACTCTTTTACATAAATACTTACCAAAAAGTGAGATCAGTACAAAAATAATGTTCTATACAAAATGTTTGGGCAGTGCAAATGTAATTGTACTTAAATCAGTCTTTCTAAGAAAGGAGATGATTTGTCCTCAGTCCTAGAGATTCTGATTTAATTGTCTTGCTGTGGGACCTAGCTTAGGTATTTGCTTTTTCAGTTCCAGTGATGATGTCTATGTGCAGCCACAATCCTATGAATCCTATGAATAGCCACAATCCTATTAGGTATCCGTCCTGCTGAACTTCCTTATTGTTGACAGTAGCAGCTTTATGATCTCTCTCAGGGAAAAGACAACAGAAAATTCTCATATTCAGGTTTCAGGATTTCATGATAATAGAACATTAGATACAATACTCCCTTGCTCTATGTCTGCGTAGACCTGCCCATTTGACAGAGGCAGAGAGGTAGACTAAAACCTAGCCAGATATATTTAGAGATCAGGATTTGATCATTCTGAATCAAGATTTCTCACTCTAGGTTGCTCTCAATTGGACATAGCTGACCTATAAAATTAACAAGTATAGAAAATGCTGGGGAGAAATAGGTTAGGGAAATGATTCTCAATTCTTAGTTGAGTAAAAGAATCACCTAGAAGGCTAGTTACAGTGCATATTCCTGGGTCCCATCCATAGCAATCTTATTTCAGTATGTGTCCAGTAAGGCATAGACATATATATTTTTAATAAGCTATTTGGTTGATTTTTGAATAGGAAATCAAAGAATATACTTTGGGGGGTGCACCCTGGGGCTTGAGGAATCTCCAGCAGTGCCAGTCACAGGGTTTCCTGGATTTTAGGCATCTCTGAAGAGATAATGAAGAAATGGACAGAGGAAGGGGAGGCTTAGACATGACAGAAAAGGGAGCTTATATGTACAAAATTACATTGAGTTTAGAAATAGTACTTTCGTGTTCGAAAGGACCTCCAAAGTGATTTGGTCCAATCAAATGTATCAGTATTAGTTATGACATTACAAATGAATGGCCATGTAGCCCTTGACTGACCTTCACACATGGAATTCCCTACATCCCTGTACATTTCTGGATGACTCTGGCTGTGTACTTGAGCTGACCATATCCACCAATCTTTACTTTCTGACCTTTGGCTTTCTAGCAATATCAAACAAGGCAGCTTGTTCCTCCCCATGGCAACTTTCATATGGAGGTAATGATCTTCTTATTGACATCCTGTCGGCTTTCCATTCCCCTTGAACAGTCCTCTTCTTCCAATATTCTTCTTTGAGAAGTTTCCAGACCATTCGCCATCGTGGTCATAGTGCTTTGAAATCTGTAAGCTTCAGACAGATGCTCCCAAGAGATCAGTGTTACAAATGTTTTATACCCACATCTGCTCCCAAGAGAGCAGAATCACTAATGTTTATATCCAGATCTGCTGCCCTCTTCCCCAAGTACAATGAGAGTATTACTTTCTGAGATAATTTCCTATTACTTACTGTAGTGCATTTTACAGAATACTAGCAAATGAACATGAATGAATAAATGAGTGCGTTTTTTGTGGGTTCCTTCAAATCATTGACCGGCATGGGAAAGACTAAACTCATTCCAACTGAAAAAAATTGGATGATCCAGAATCAGATAACCAATTCTGACATGCCTGAAGTCCCTCTCAGTTTGGTTTCCAAGTGTACCTGAACTAGATATGCTAGGGATTCTGCAGATGCTCAGAGGCAGAGTGAACAGAGAAATTGCAAAAGTTGTTTGTAAACCATTAGGGTTTTTCCTCTACTCCACACCCAAAACCATGTCTGGATTGTCATGTTCTGATTCCACAGGACTTGGCTCAGCACCAGAGGTTATAAATTTGTCATTTGATGGCAAATATAGTCTACTGGGTTGGCAAAACAGAAAGCATAAGCTCCTTGGTGAATCTTTGATTTGCAAAGTTGTCTTTCTACAATAATTGCTTTCTCTTTTTTTTAATTGTGTTATGCTGGTCACCATACAGTACATCATTAATTTTTGATGTAGTGTTCCAAGATTCATTGTTTAACAGTGCTCCATGTAGTGCGTGCCCTCCTTAATACCTATCACTAGGCTCACCCATCCACCCATCCCTCCCTTCTAAAACCCTCAGTTTGTTTCTCAGAGTCCACAGTCTCTCATGGTTAGTCTCCCACTCTGATATCCCCCCTTCATTTTTCCCTTCCTTCTCCTAATGTCTTTCATGTTATTCCTTATGTTCCACAAATAAGTGAAACCATGTGATAATTGACTTTCTCTGTTTGACTTATTTCACTCAACATAATCTCCTCCAGTCCCATCCATGTTGATGCAAAAGTTGGGTATTCATCCTTTCTGATAGCTGAGTAATATTCCATTGTATATATAGACCACATTTTCTTTATCCATTCATCTGTTGAAGGGTCTCAGCTCTTTCCACAGTTTGGTTATTGTGGGCATTGCTGCTATGAACACTGGAGTACATATGGCCCTTCTTTTCACTACATCTGTATCTTTGGGGCAAATACCTAGTAGTACAATTGCCAGGTCATAGGGTAGCTCTATTTTTAATTTTTTGAGGAATCTCGATAATAGCTTTCTACAATAACTGTGGCAGGATTTTTATGTACTATGTACAAGCAAGGCTGAAGGTTGTTCTTCAAGAGGCTGGAGGGACTTGGGAGAGGGTAATTAGTGAATATTTGTTCATACCCATGGTTTGCACAGGAAGAAAGGTATTATAGAAGAAAAATTGGGAACCTGGATTAACCCGTCAAAAGCCTTCTAAGGGAAAACAAATGGAACTTTCTACTCCTGGTGAAACTTTTATTATGTTGTTCTGTCTAAGATGTTTGTCAGTGGAATAGGAGTAGAGTTGTGGGTAGAATATCAAGAACTAGCAGACTTGGAAGATTCCTCCTTTGTGTACCATACATTTGATCAAACAGGTCTGAACTTGTTGGTTAAGATGGTCAAGTGTATAGTTGATATACAAGTATCTGTAATGATACTTTGTCCATTTAGCACAAATCTCCACTGTAGGTTATCTGCCTATTTCATGAATCATGACCTTCTCATGGCACCTAAGGCCCTTCATGACGACACTCCAAAACACCTTCCTCCAGAATTGTGCTCCACTGGGTACCCCAGGACACCAAAGCCTTATCTCTTTGCTGTGCCCTGAACATAGTAACTTCATTCAGATCTCAGACCACTGATCTTGCTAGTTCTTCACTAGGTGGATTACCACTTCTGTTCACCTTCCTTTGAAAATTGACTTATTTTGCAGAGGCAACCCCAATTATACAATGCACTTAAAGCCTTTCCTGAATTTTTAATAATGGCGTGACTTATGGAGCTACTATAAGGTAACACGCATTGTGCTGTGTCAGATATATTGTTATTTACTTCAATCCTCATATTCATACCATAAAGTGAAGTATTGTATTTCTTATTTTAGGGCTAGTTCTGGAAGTCTATACAAATTTTATCTGTAACCCTCCCCTTTTTAAAAGACATATTTATTGTAGAGAGAGAGCATGCATATGAGTGGGGGAGGGACAGAGGGAGAGACTCTTCAAGCAGACTCCCCACTAAGCATGGAGCCTGACCTGGGGCTCCCTCTCATGACCCATGAGATCATGACTTACGCCAAAACCAAGAGTTAGATGCTTAACCAACTGAACTACCCAAGTGCCCCTATTTGTTTACCCCTTAATGTCACTGAGTTTATAAGGGATGACTTAGACTTTTGACCTAGATCTGCAAATTCAAGAGTCAGCACTCCTCATCACTATCATCTATGACTTTTATTATTATCCCCCCTTATATTTGTCCTTCCCCAAAAGGACTAATTCCTCTATTTAGTACCTATTTGTACTTTAAATACAATTAGCCAGGTAAGATCTCTTACCCTTGCTCTGCTCTAAGCAGTTCTTTGTCATCTCCCATCTTCTCTCTTTGCTGGAGAAACAGCTGTATGCAATAAATATTTATTGAACTCAAAATGAAGGAACAATGGCTAAGACTTTTGCTTCTGGCTGTGATGTAGTAGCTTGTATCAGAGTAACTCACATTAACACAAATGCAAAGGAAGTCATTTAGCTAGAAGAAAAATAATCTCAGATGAAAGATGAAGCAAGTTAAAAAAATGAGCCTGTAAGTGATCTAAATAAATAGAGACTGTTTAAAACAATGGCAATAATGGGTTTTGAGTTTTAATATATGTTGTAAGTAAGGGTCATAAAATCTTTTCATTGTTGGGGAAGTGGTAAAAGTAATAACTTTCATATACTCTGACAAGACAAGAAGAAATGTAGAAGTGAATTAAGGAAATGTATAACAGGCAAGCTATTAGAGGGGAAATGGAATGATTTTTAAAATTCATAATTATTTCAAAAGATGGCAAGACTATGAAAAAATATGTATACTCATATAGAACATAGATCATGATGATAGATTTAAGCCTAAATAGATTGCTAATTAAATAAAAATAGACGAAATTCTCTAATTAAAATAAGAATGATAGAAAGGATTTAAAAAAAGAAGAAAGTAACTCTCATAAGAAATGGCTTTCAATGTAAGGGGATGAAAAAGGTGAAAATAAAATGATGTAGAAAGATTAAAAAGAAACATCAGGGAAATACCAAAAAGAAAGTTAGTATTGCCTTAATACTATTTAAAAAGGAACTATTTATGATCAGAAATACTTCCAGAGTTAAAGAGAACATTTGATGATGATAAAAGGGTCAGCCCAACAGAAATACCCATTCATCCTAAACTTGTATGCCATTATTAATAAGTGCTGAAACAATATATAAAATAAATGGTGGTGATTAGATCATAGCATCTGATTTCTCCTTCTCCTGACTTTCAGGGATATGATCATTTTTTTCATCAAACCCATACATATAAAGAGCCTAATTCTGAATGTTTCACATTCAAGGTGGCTTTTGCAACATTATTATTGCTATTAATATGAATATTTTATTTCTATGCATGAAAACATAAAAGGAGGGGCGCCCGGGTGGCTCAGTGGGTTAAAGCCTCTGCCTTCGGCTCGGGTCATGGTCCCGGAGTCCTGGGATTGAGCCCCGCATTGGGCTCTCTGCTCAGCGGGGAGCCTGCTTTCCTTCCTCTCTCTCTGCCTGCCTCTCTGTCTACTTGTGATCTCTCTCTCTGTCAAATAAATAAAATGTTTAAAAAAACATAAAAGGATATACTGTACACCTATATAGAAAACTCTGTGGGTACATGTGTGCATATAATGCAACCAAATAACATGCTAAAGTGCACCTCAGCAGCTTATAAGGTCAATAAAATGATTCCTGTTTATAAGAGAGCTAAGTCAGTTGCCACATTAAACATCCTACCTGTGACCAATGATACACAGGATACACAGGCCTAGGCAATCTCCAGCTTTGTACAAGTTTCTTTGGGATGATGACACTACTTTAAGTAGCAACTAATAATTGTACTGTAAGTAGGGCGCCTGGGTGGCTCAGTGGGTTAAGCCACTGCCTTCGGCTCAGGTCATGATCTCAGGGTCCTGGGATCGAGTCCTGCATCAGGCTCTCTGCTCAGCAGGGAGCCTGCTTCCCCCTCTCTCTCTCTGCCTGCCTCTCCGTCTACTTGTGATCTCTGTCTGTCAAATAAATAAAAATCTTAAAAAAATAATAATAATTGTACTGTAAGTAGCATCTAATAATTGTATACACTTTATCTTAATGTTATTTTGTTTATTAACCATTTAATAGGCAACACATGTGCATTGACTGAAATTTAAAACCACAGAAGTGAATAAAGTGGACAGTGTGCTTCCCTCCCTGTTTTGTTCCCAGATTAACCGACAGTCCTTCTCCTTGAAAGCAGTAACTTTCACCTTTCTTATTTATTTTCTCAAGGCCTTCTGTGCCTTTAATAATATCATTTAGTCATTATATATAAAAATTATATCATTTAGTAATTAGTAACTTATAAGGGATAAATTATAAGGAATATAGGGGTATCTGGGTGGCTCAGTCAGTTAAGTATCTGACTTCACTCGGGTCAAGATCCCACGGTCTTGGAATGGAGCCCTGGGTAGGGCTCTCTGCTCAGTAGAGAGTCTGTTTCTCCTTCTGCCCCTCTACCTGTTTATGCTCTCCCTCTCAAATAAATAATGTCTTAAAACAAACAAACAAAACAGGGAGGGGTGCCTGCGTGGCTCAGTTGGGGTTGAACATCTGCCTTTAGCTTGGATCATGATCCCAGGGTCCTGAAATTGAGCCAAGTGTTGGGCCCTCTGTTAATGGAGAGTCTGTTTTTCCCTTCCCTTCTGTGCTCGCTCTCTTGCTCAAATAAATAAATAAAATCTTAAAAAAAAAATAAGGGCTATATGTATGTATGTCTATTTTTATGTTATATAAATGTGTATTTTTCGCACGTGTGTGTGTGTGTGTTTCTTATACTGCTTTACAGTTGACTTTTTTATTGAAACTACCACCAGAAGACCTGTAAGTTGTCTCATTCTTTTTCATAGCTGTAGGTTGTTCCATTTTATAAAGATATCATAATTTATTTGGCTAATCTTATATATAAATGAATTTGTTCCCCATGTTTGATAATTATGCAATTAATGTCCAAGCGCATATATATTACATCTCTCCTACTACAAGAGTATTGGAAATGCTTCTGTGGAATAAATACCTGTATTCAGAATTGCTAAATGAAAAATTTTGTTTTTAAGTTTGAAAGCTATAACCAAATTATCCTTTACGGAGGCATTCCCAGGTTGACACTCCCATTGGTAATCACTTACCCTCATTACAGTTCTCAGCATAGTGCTGGGAGGGCACTGGCCTGGAATGAAGACCTTTAATGGGTAACGGGATGCTTCTGAAAAGGCAGAGTGGCGACACCCACCAACTGTGAGTGCAGGTAACTGATTAAGAAGGGATTCTCAATTTAAACTCTCCACTAGGATCCTCTTTCCTTGCAGTAAAAATCACAGGTAGCAAGATGTTATTCTTTAAAGCTCCAAGACCTTGGTAATAAAAAATTGCAGTGATTCCCACTTGATACGCAATTAAATGGGACAAGCATTAACAAACAGGCGCCTTAAGGAATCAAAAATAAATAAACATTTAAAGAAGACACTACTGAAAGCTCATGGGAGCTTTCCCTGTGGAGAAATGGGTTTATTCTGGAAGGAGATGGGAGGGAAGGGTTGAGGACGATATTGAACCTCTGCAAACATGCTGTTTGCTCTGCTTCAGCCAACAGTCTTCCTCTTCTGTTAATGCACAGGTTAGTTCACTGCAAACCTCCAGAAATAACAAAAAATCTGGATATATGGAATAGAAATCAGATTTCCCCCGTGATTAAAAATATGCTCTAAACCTCTCCACTTTCCTCCCTCTCTCCCAACTTGTCTCCCTTCCTCTTCTAAGAATCCTGTTTACATCCTCCTGGGAAGATGATTCTGTTCACTGCTATCTTCACACAATTTTCACTTAATTCCTCCTATAATTGCAGGTTTCTCAGGAAGGTAAAGAAGGTTGCCTACAAGAAACAGCCTGTAAACTCCCAAAGCTCTTTGTCTCATGGGTTTTAAAATGTCCAAGTTCTAGGGCTTTGGCCCAGATGGCTCAGACCTGTATATGCTCTCATCCCCGGAGCCCTTCACAGAAAGCAGTGCTCCTGGGTGTGTTTATTACATTGATCCAGGACCTGCTGCACAGTGTGGCATTCAGACCCCAGACAGGGAGTCCTCAGAAGCAACTTGAGGAAATTTATCCCCTGCTGTGTAGCCACAGGAAGTTGAGAATACACTGGCTTCATGAATGAAAGGGAGCACAATTTCACTGGGAAAGACTCGGTTCACAGTTTCTATTTATTTCTTCTTTTCTGAAAAACCCTACATCATCATTAATTGAAAACATGGTAAACAGGGGCACCTGAGTGGCTCAGTCAGTTAAGCATCTCCCTTTGGCTCAGGTCATGATCTCAGGGTTCTGGGATCAAGCCCCACACCAGGCTCCTTGCTCAGCGGGGATCCTGCTTCTCCATCTGCCTGCTGATCCCCCTGCTTTACTCTCTCTCTCTCTCTCTCTCTGACAAATAAAATCTATAAAAAAAGAAAATATGGTAAACAGAAGAAAGAAGAGGAGATAATCACCCTTACCCAAAGATTAACCATGTGAAATCGTTCTATTAACTGTCTTTCGGTCTTTTCTATGTTTTAAACACAGTTGACTTAGCATATATTTATAGACTATCTGCTAAGTGCCTGGCACTATGCCACATGCAGTTGTGACAATGTCATATGGTTAATTGTGGGAGCTGAGATTTTTTTGTTCAACTTTACTATGTAAACCTTTCTTATTATTACATGTTCTTTTTTACAAATATTAACTATGTTTTAACATAAAATGATTGTATTGAGAATACTACTACTAATTTTTATTCACTGAAGTATAGTATAGTGGTTAAGATAATAGTTTCATAGAATCAGAATGAATAAAATCCCAACTCACTCTATTAGCAGTGTGAATGTGGCCAAGATGTATAGTTAATCCGGTCTTCAGTTTTTTCTTAGATAAACTAGAGCTAACCTCTATACACAATGTCCACAAGGCTGTCTCACATCGAGTTCCTGTGAGCACAAATGACTTTATTCCAGTAAAATAGTTCTTCTGTACCACCAGGCAGGCTCTGAGTCTGCCTTTCCTACTGGCTTCATCCAAAGTACTGATCAGAGCTGAGGAAAACCATCAGTGTGGTTGACTGGGAACACCACACATTCATTGTCATCACTTGCAAACAAAACTTCCCAAGGACTGGCCATTCCTGATAAGATCCTAGTTAAAATCCCTTCAGCTTCCCACCCCCAAAATCTCAGACCGTCCCGCACAGCATCCGTCCCATCTGTTCCTATTGCATCTCTACAGGGCAGGAGCTGGCCATCTCTTCTAAAGCCAGAACTCTGCCGTGCTGGATGACAGCTTCCCTTCAGCTCAGGAGCAAGTGTCTCTTCTCTGTCCCTGACCTTCAACTGTTGCCTCACTGTCACCTGCATTTCACTCCCAGCTGAGTTTGCAAAATCTTCTCCAGTTTTACAAGCAAAGAAAACTACGCCAAAGCTACAACCATGACAACTTGCAAGCCCCTATGTCCCTCCCACTCCTGCCAACTCCTTTCTTATTCATAGGTGAACCTCTCAAATAAAGAGGCTTCACCACCTTATTCTCCCTTTTCACCACCCATTCCCTTCTCAACCCACTTGAATGTGTCTTTTACCCTTTCCACTCCAGTGAAACTGCTCTTGTGAAGGGGAATGATGGCCTTCCTATTTTATAAAGCCAATGTACCCTTCCAGATCCTCCTTGTAATTCATCTCTCTGGAGCATTTGAGACACGTGAACACAACTTCCATTTAAAAACACTTTTTTCCTTGAGTCTGTAATACCACAAACTCTCGGCTTTCTTCCTTTCAGGCTGTTCCATGTGAGTCTTTATTTCCAACTTTTTTCTATGTACCTTTTATTTTTTTTTAAAGATTTTATTTATTTATTTGACAGACAGAGATCACCAGTAGGCAGAGAGGCAGGCAGAGAGAGAGAGGAGGAAGCAGGCTCCCTGCTGAGCAGAGAACCCGATGCAGGGCTCGATCCCAGTACTCTGGGATCATGACCGGAGCCAAAGGCAGAGGCTTTAACCCACTGAGCCACCCAGGCGCCCCTCTATGTACCTTTTAAATTTCACTTTGATTTAAATATTTTTTAATTGATAAGCTGTGTCCTCTCAAAAGTCATATGTTGAAGTTCTAACGCCCTGTACCTCCGAATGTGATTATTTGGAGACAGGAGCATTAAAGAGGTAATTACAGTAAGATGAGGTCATATGGGTAGGACTTAATCCACTACAACTGGTGTTCTTGTAAGAGGAGGAAGTTTGGACATGGCTTTGTGGGCATGGAGGAAAGGCCAGCTGAGGACACAGTGATGAGGCAGCCATCTGCTAGATAGGGAGAGAACCCTCAGAAGAAGCCAATCCTGGCAACACCTTGATCTTGGACTTCTCAATGCCAGCACTGTGAAGAAATGAATTCATTGTTACCGCCACCCAGGCTGTGGTATTTTGTAATGGCAGCCCTAGCACACTAATACACATACACTAAAAGGTAAAAATCTTGTGTTCAATGTCATGACATCTTACATGTTTATAAAGTGACATGCAGTTATAACCTAGATAAACACATAGATGATTGTCTGTCTCCTACATGGCTTCACTAAACTAATACCTATCTTGATCTCTATTACCACATATTAGTTTTGTTTTTCAACTCTACGTAAATGGAATCACATTGTGTAATTCTTTTGTATCCTGTTCATCTCGCTAAAATTAAATCTGTGGGATTTCATCCTTGTTATTAGAGTGTTCCACAGTGTGAAGTCAGTGGAACAATGTATTATGTTAGTTCCTCTCTTTATGGACATCCATATTGTTTCTACTTTTTAATTATAGATAATTACAGAAATAGACATTCTAATGTATATCTTCTATGGAACATAGTGCTAATTTCTCTTGGGTTCCTGTGCATATATTTCATTAAAATGAGCTCCACTTTCTTTTGAATAGATATGTAGGAATGAGATCACAGTGTGTTTTACTGTAGTCTAACTTTTTCAGAAGTGAGTATACTGATTAACACTATATGTGTTGTGTGAAAGTTCTATTGTTCCATAATTCACCAACACAAAGTATTTTCTGTTACTCTAATTTTAGCTCTTCTGGTTGGAAGTACAGTAGTATCTCCTTGTGAGTTTAGTCTGCATTTCCCCATTAATGTTACTGAGAAATTAGATATATATTATATATACACATATATTGTAAATATAATGAATATATATAGTGAAAAGTTTATCACATCATATTATGCTTACTCATCATCAAACTATCTTCTTTTTCCATTTTTAAAACATTTTATTTATTTATTTTTATTTTTTTAATGAACATATAATGTATTATTTGTTTCATGGGTAAAGGTCTGTGATTCACCTATCTTACACAATTCACAAGACTCAGTATAGCACATATCCTTCCTAGTGTCCATCACCCAACCACCCCATCCCTTCTATGCCCCTCCCCTCCAGCAACTCTCGGTTTGTTTCCTGAGATTAAGAGTCTCTTATGGTTTGTCTCCCTCTCTGGTTTCATCTTGTTTTATTTTTCCCTCCCTTCCGCTATGATCCTCTATCTTATTCCTTAAACTCCTCATATCAGTGAGATAATATGATAATCATCTTTCTCTGATTGACTTATTTATATCCTCCAGTTCCATCCACTTCATTGCAAATGGCAAGGTTTCAGGGTTTTCTGATGGCTGTGTAGTATTCCATTGCATATATATATATAATCTATCTATATCTATGTCTAAATCTAGATATATGTATCTCGCATCTTCCTTATCCATTTGTCTGTTGATGGACATCTAGACTCTTTCCATAGTTTGGGGATTGTGGACATTGCTGCTGTAAACATTGAGGTGCGTGTGCCCCTTCGGATCACTACATTTGTATCTTTAGGGTAAATACCCAGCAGTATAATTGCTGGGTCGTAGGATAGCTCTATTTTCAACTTTTTGAGGAACCTCCATACTGTTTTCCAGAGTGGCTGCACCAGCTTTCATTCCCACCAACAGTGAAGGTTCCCCTTTCTCCACATCCTGGCCAACACCTGCTGCTTCCTGACTATTTAATTTTAGCTATTCTGACTGGTGTGAGGTGGTATCTCACTGTGGTTTTGATCTGTATTTCCCTGGTACTGAGTGATGTTGAGCACTTCTTCATGTATCTGTTGGCCATTTGGATGTCTTCTTTGTGGAAATGTCTGTTCATGTCTTCTGCCCATTTCTTGATTGGATTATTTGCTTTTTGGATGTTGAGTTCTTTGTAGATTTTGGATACTAGCCCTTTATCTGATATGTCATTTGCTAATACCTTCTCCCATTCTGTCAGTTGTCTTTTGGTTTTGTTAACTTTCCTTAAAACACCTTCTTCTATGAAGTACCTAAACAAGTAGATACTTATGTAGTGGTTTGTCAGGATATTCTAAGAGATTTGTAGGTGTTCTTTTTATATGCTAAATGCCAATCTTTTGTTGCATGTGTGTATGTATGTGTTTATGATGTATATGTATATATTTTTACACATATAAGACATACACACAGATATATATATCCACACATGTATATTGTTTTTGTGTGAGAAATATTTCTTTTTAATTAATGAAATTATTTATCAAGTATGATACTTCAGATTTTCTATTTCATCATTTTTTCCGTGTTTATAAATTCTGGAGGAATTGATAATTTTATCTTATTTGTGAATTACTTCTTATAATACTTTTTAAAATACCACAAGATATTTTCAATGTCTGTAAATGTATGATTTTATGTTCTATTCATGTCTCTTATAATCTTGTTTTATTTTATTTAAACCTTTCATTTTCTTTCCAAGCTTCAATTTGGGTAATTTCTATTACTTGTCCTTGAATTCATCCTATCTTCTGCTTGTCAAGTTTTCTATTAAATCTATGCAGTGAGTTTAGAGTTCATATATTTTATATTTCAGAGTTAGATAAGGCAAGTGACTGATACAGTCGAGCAATATGTGATTGAGTTGGGTCAGGTTATTGGTTTATGTTTTAGTAAGGGTCAGTTCACTTCTGGTTTGTTCCTATTCTTCAAGCAGGGGCTTTCTGACTTTTCACGCCAATCCTGGTGTGTCCCTATTTCCTCATCCCAAAATAAGAATGATGGATATTCAGCTCTATCCTTCTGAAGTTTTGAACTTTACCCTTTAGCTCCATTCTTAGAAGCTCCTATAGGACACATTTCTTATTTGAGAGACAAATACGTATTTGAAGCAGGTTTCTCCTTCTGGTAGGGTTTCGCCTATGGAGCACTGAAAGATTATGAGATTTCCTTTTGTCTTTTAGAAGATACTTTCTATTCCTCAGGCATGTGGAACACAACCTTGAAGTCCAGACAGTGCCTCAATGGGGACAATTGGCTGCTCATTCATGGCATTCCAGGTTCTCAACTTCATGTTCATTTGTCTGCCAAGGTCTCTTTCTCCCATTTTATTAAATCTGTGTAAACCAAACTTGATACTCAGTCCACGGTCAAACTCTACACAGGCTCCAGTCTAGAAAATGGTTAGTAATGGCCAATTCAACTGGGACGGGCTTCCCTGTCTCCAGAATTTCATATATAACACTTTGCTTCTGTTTATATAATATTCTGATTTCTTTAAATAAATGTGTATAACTTACACAGCTTCTCCTGGATGTTGCAGGGATATGTGTGGTGTCTGATACACCTACTATATTCTACATGCAAACAGAAGGCATCTCCTGAGGTGCTAAAGTTTGGGGTCCCTTCTGACGTAAGTGTAGGTGCTCTTTTACTTCTAAAATTTTCCTAGATGATCTTATCTTTATGAGACTTTTACATTTATTTTGCCAGACCAGATCCATCTTCCAAACTTCATGTTGTTATATGGTTATAACATGCTTATATTGGTGTTACAAATACCTCAGACTTACAAGTTTAGAACTAAGCACATATTTCCTGCCCCCATCTGGCCCTGTTGTATACTTTGGTGAAGAGTAACATTATCCAGTTGTAGTGTTTCCATCCACTGACCAGAAGCTTGAGAGTCTTCTTTGACTTCTCTCTCCCTTACACCTCCAATCGAGGATACCACCTAATCTTTATTGTTTTGCCATTTCAATATTTCTTGACTCCATCCAATTCTCTATATGTATACTACCTTCGTCCTACTCCTGGCCACCATCATTATTCACTACAAATTTTCCTGTAGCTGCATAGTTCTTCTACCTCTATGCTTGCTCTTTTCCACCTAATTCTTCATGGGTGACACATGTGTGTCTTGTCCATTCAGGCTACTGTAACAGAATACTATGGGTGGCTTAAAAACAACAGAAATTTATTTCTCATAAAAAGATCAAGATGCCAGCAGATGCGGTGTCTGTTCAGAGCCTACTTCCTGATTCTCACTATTTCTTTACAAGGCAGAAAGGGTGAAGAATATCTCCTAGGTCTTTTTTATAAGGGCACTAGTCTCATCCATGAGAGAGATCATCCACTCCATGATCTAACCACCTGCCAAAGGCCCCACCTCCTAACATCATCACATTGGGAATTAGGTTTTAAGGTATGGATTTTAGAGGGGGAACCAAACGTTCAGTCTATAGCAGTGTTCTTTTAACACTTCATATTTAATATTTTTCTTTGCTAAAATTTATTATTTTCCATTTTTCATAAGAATATGTCTATAATATTTAATTAAAAGCACTAAGGCCCATTAATTCAGTCTGTATCTATATATCTAGACTCAGTAGTACTTTCTGCTATACTGTGCTTTGTTCTGCCTCAGTTTGAGTGTTTGGAGGGTTTTGTTGTTCTTGTTAATTCACTTCTCCACTTCAAAGCTTTTCATACATGCTGTTACCCTGACTTAAACACTTCCTCCACCCAACCTATATGACATGGTTAACTCCTTCCTATTTTTAAGTTCTTTTTTTATAAAGATTTTATTTATTTATTTGACAGAGAGAGAAATCACAAGTAGGCAGAGAGGGAGGCAGAGAGAGGGGGAAGCAGGCTCCCCGCTGAGCAGAGAGCCTGATGCAGGGCTCGATCCCAGGACCCTGAGATCATGACCTGAGCTGAAGGCAGAGGCTTAACCCACTGAGCCACCCAAGCACCCCTATTTTTAAGTTCTTAATATAAATGTCATCTTTTTAAAACAGTCTTTCATGAGTCTCTATTCTAAGATTGATATTCCTCTTTCATGTATATCATAGTCCCTTATTATTATTATTATTATTTCTAGTAATATATTACTGTTACTTCTCTCATGCACTATCAAGAATTAGTTTTTTCTAAGAAAATTCCTAACATAAGTAAAAAAGAGTAGTATTTTTTTAAGATTTTTTTTTTTTTAATTTACTTGAGAGAGAGAGCAAAAGGGAGAGCAACCATGAGTCAGGGGGAGGGAAAGAAGGAGAGGGAGAAGCAGATTCCCCAGTGAGCAGAAAGCCCGATGCAGAGCTCCATCCCAGGACCCAGAGATCATGACCGGAGCCAAGGACATACATTTAATGGACTGAGCTATGCAGGTGACCCAAAAGAATAGTATTCATAACCACCTATATACCACCATCATCTAGCTTCAAAAATTACAACTCATGGCCAATTTCACTTCATCTATACCTATAACCACACCTCCCTAGCTCATTATTTTGAAATAAATCCTATAAACATTTCAAATATCTTTAAAGGATAAGGATCTTTTAAAAACGTGTTCTTTCTCACATCTAAAAATTTACAGTTTTTTTTTAAAGATTTTATTTATTTATTAGAGAGAGAGCACAAGTAAGGATCAGAGGCAGAGAGAGAGGGAAAATCAGACTCCCCACTGAGCTTGGAACCCAATGCAAGACTGGATCCCAGGACCCCAAGATCATGACCTGCGCTGAAGGCAGATGCTTAACCAACTGAGCCACCCAGGCATCCCTAAAAATCTAGAGTATTTTCCATAATTTTTATAGTATTGCAAAATACCTAGTCATTGTTTCTATGTCTCTGCCCCTCTTCCCACTCCAGTTTTTTTCTTAACTGGGATTCAAAGCAAGAACCAGATAGGGTGTCTGGGTGGCTCAGTCGATTAGACTAGGTGCCTGGGTGGCTCTTGGTTTTGGCTCAGGTCATGATCTCAGAGTCATGAGATTGAGCCCCACATCCTTTGGACTCCCTACTCTTCAGTGGAGAGTCTATTTAGGATTATCTCCTTTTCCCTCTGCCCCTTCCCCCCCATGCCCCCCCAAAATAAATATCCTTAAAAAAATCATGAAGCAGAAAATAAGTCTACATTACAACAGATTAGTACCTCTCTTACATATCTTTTTATACATGAATTCTTTTGCTTATTTGTTTAGTGCCTTGCCATTTATTTGTTGAACAATCATGGATTACTTGCTGTGCTAATTCCTCTACACTGATTTTTTTTTAATTGTACCCTCATAATGACATTAAGCGTATTCCTCTTTTCTTTATGTATTTGTATTTAACAATTAAATCTAAAAACTTATTTATATTCAGCTTTGGTATTTTGGGGAAAAGGTAGTCTAGGTGGTCTCATGCACTTTCAATAGAAGGTACATTATTCTGTTTTTCCCACTTTTTATGAGCTCGGTTTTCTTTAATTATTTTGTGCAGTCATTGCCCTAGGCTATTTTGCATGCATTATGTGTTCCACAGGGCAGGAAATACTTCTGCCTGGTGCCAAGTATAATACTTGTCACACACAATGTGTTCAATTGACTGAGTGAATGAGAGTAGAGCCCATTGTTTTAATTTATTGTATTGTCATATAGTCTTTGTCTCCATATGGATGTTGGGTTGCTGCAGGGACAGATCCTTTTATCTAACTTCCTGGGCTGGACTGAAATTTTTGTCTCATTATATATCAATGAAGTTTTGAGTAGATGCTTTCAATCAACCAGGTAATATCAGATCCTATAGAAAACTATCAGTTGATGAAGGATCTTAAGCCCAAACCTCTGCAATTTGATTACCCTAAATCTAAGAGTGGTGGTTGAGAAAGCAACTCCACACGCTTTTCAGCTGTAACATTTTTCATCCAAACTGCTCCTAATACCTTATTAATCCATGCTAGTGTTGCCGTGGTCTCTAAATTTAAACTTACTGCAACCCCTTGGAACTAAGTTTATGGTATGAGAAGTCACTTTGTGGTTTACAGTTTAATATGCTCAGTTAACTCTAATAGTGCTGTTTTCTTTCTTCAACAGACATAAAACATTTCCATGATCGAAGATAAAAGTAAACTTTGTGGGTACTTATTGCTTTTGCTTTATTTTCTGTTGATTCATACACTGTCAACTTCACACAAACATAATATTTTTCCAGCCTACTCTTAGATATTATGTTTCCTGCTTTTCTTGGTCTGCAAAGACAGCACCATGTGCAAAAGAGGCCTATACTCTCCTGTTGTAGGCTTTCCCCAGGTTAAGTTGATAAATCATGGAAGCAGAAGTCATTTGCCAAAAATACATTTATTGGAATGGGAATTACTTTACGTGCAGTGATTGCTGGATTAGTTTATTAATTCTTAACTAAATCCATCAAATCCCGATTTTCTAGAAATATATTAGACAATAAGATTAAACATACCTCTTCTATCTTGAAATAGCACTTTGAAAGGAAATGTAATTGTACCTTGTTGCTATATCATAAACGCCATTATGTTTGAGATCAGTCGTCAAATATGCACTGATGTATTTCAAAATAGATCTCAAAATCACTGGTTATTTTATTACCATTCTTGATTCAATAACAATAACCCAGGTCTCCCTCCTGCTGATGAAGAGAAAATAATAATAATCCTCTTTGATAAAGATGGAAACTTTGCTTGTCTCCTGAGTTCCTCTTTGAACTCCAGGTACTGAGGAACCATGTTTTACTTACGTCTGAAGTGCTACATTAAGCAATGTTTTATTATGTATTTCTGTGAAAACCACTGGGATCTCCCTCTAACCAGCCCTTGAAATTAAAATTCATTAGTCTACCTGAAAATTAAAGAGGGAAAAACATGTAAAACCCTTTCAAAAATGATTATAATGTCTGCCCCTGAGGAACAGGGTAACAAACCTTCCTGTTAACAAATTTGTTACATTAATTTAAGGAATGATAATGAGCATATCCTCTTTGTAAAAACTCATTGGGAAATTTACTTTCAGCTCCTCTTATGAGACCTGTTTCTGAATCTCTTAACTGTTATTTAACTTTATATCTTGTAAACCCTTTTAATTCATGAGTGTATCCTATTTACTCTTTTCTCTGGATATTAGGTAATTCTAAAGCCAAGCAGTAGACCACCTACCATTGGAGCATGATTTTCACCTGTCTTTTCAGTAGTTAGCACCCCTTCCCCTTAACTGGGCTGGGATTTATTTTCCTATTTTTATATTTGTTTGCTTTTTCCCCATCTAACCTCCTTTAGTGTTATTTATGACAATTAGTAGTGCAAATTCCAAGATATTTTATTGTACATAATCACTGTCTTCAAACTACTTGTAGGAATATTACATTTTTAGCCTGTTGCATTTCAATTTGTTCTCTCAAGTCTGTTTCTATAGAAATGGGTATTTCTCTTTCCTGAGTTTGGTGTTTCTGTTTTGTGATTTATATTCTCCTGTTACTTGGTGACTTCTAGCATTTTTTATTTGTTCATTTGTTTTACTTTTTAAAGCACTTCCAGGGTGGTCTCCTGCTTGTTTTCTCTAGTTACTTTTCTGTTAAATTTCATTTTTATGTGGTCTAATTTTCAAAATTGCCTTGATTTATTGTATGCTGATGTCAGCTATTGTTTTCATTGTTTGTCTAGCATGTTTTCTATAATTTCCAAAGTTTCTATAATTTCATGGATGAGAAGGACACATAGACTGTGTCACTTTGATTCAGTGTTCCTTAATCACCATTTTTTAATTTTGTTGGAGGAGGAAGACTATCACTCAAGGGTTATGTGGATCCATCTCTGGACTGTATTTTATTTTATTGGCATATGTGCCTGCTCTTTCAGTAATATCATATTGTCTTGATCACTTTAGGTTTATAATAAGTCTTGAAGTTGGGTAATATCCATCTATTTTTCCAAGTGTTTTTTGTTTTTTTTTACCTTTCACATAAATGTAAATAATACTTTATTGATATATGCAAAATAACTTGATAAAATTTTGATTGGGATTCTATTAAATCATAGATCAAGGTGGAAATAATTGAAATCTTAGCAATATTGAGTCTGTGGTCAATGAACATGGAACACATCTTCATCTATTTAGCTCTTTGCTTTCTTTCATAAGAATTTTGTGTTTTCAGGGGCGCCTGGGTGGCTCAGTGGGTTAAAGCCTCTGCCTTCGGCTCAGGTCATGATCCCAGGGTCTGGGATCAAGCCCCACATTGGGCTCTCTGCTCAGCGGGGAACCTGCTTCTCCCTCTCTCTCTCTGCCTGCCTCTCTGCCTACTTGTGATCTCTCACTCTCTCTCTGTCAAATAAATAAATAAAATCTTTTAAAAAAAGAATTTTGTGTTTTCAAAAAAATTATTTTGTGTTTTCCCACATACTGATCCTATAAATATATTGTTATATTTATACCTAAGTATTTCATTTTTTGACATAATGGATATGATAGTATGTTTTTAATTTCAAGTTCCAATTAGTTTTTGCTGCTGCAAAAGAAAGCAGTAGACTTTTTTCATATTAATCTTGTATCCTGTGGTCTTGGTATAATCTTTCCTCTTGATTCATTTTTTTAAAGATTTATTTATTTATTTATTTGAGAGAGAGAGAGAGAGAAAGAGATCAAGAGCACAAACAGGAGGGGCAGGGAAAGGGAGAGAGAATCTCATGCAGACTGCACTGAGCATGAGCCCAGTGTAGGGTTCAATCTCACAACCCTGAGATCACAACCTGAGCCAAAACCAAGAGTCAGATGCTTAACCTACTATGCTATGCAGCACCCTTTCTCTTGATTCTTTACATTTTTCTCCATAGACAAACATTTTATCTGCAGATAAAACAGCTTAACTTCTTTCTTCCCAATATGTATATTACTTATTTCCTTTTCTTTTCTCATTGTACTAGTAAACATTTCCAATACAATGTTTATCAGGAGTGAAAAGAGAGTACATCCTTGCCTTATCCCCAGTCATAGGGAGAAAGTATTCAGTTTTTCACCATTAAGTATGGCATTAGCTGGAGGCTTTTATTGATGTTATTTACCAAATAGAAGAAATTCCCTTCTATTCCTAGTTTTCTGAGTATTTCATCATGAATGGATGTTGGACTTTGTCAAATAATTTTTCTGCATAAAATGATACAATTAGAAACTTTTTTCTTCTTTAGCCTGTTGATGTGGCTGATTAAATTAACTTAATTTTGAATTTTGAACAAGTCTTACATACCTGGGATAAATCACATTTGGTCATACTGCATAATTATTTTAATACATTTTTAGATGCAATTCGATGAGATTTTGTTGATAATGTTGCATCTATGTTTAAGAGATATTGGTATGTTATTTTCCTTTCTTGTTGTGTCTTTATCTGTTTTTGGTATTAGGGAACTGTTGCCACAGTAGAAGGAGTTAGGAAGTAGTGCCTCTAGTTATATTTTCTGGAAGAGATGACAAAGGATTGGTATCTTTTCTTCTTAAATGTTTGGTAGAATTAACTAGTAAAAACATCTGGGCCTGGTGCTTTCTTTTATGAGAGATTATTATTTATTGATTAAATATCTCTAATAATTATAGACCTATTCAGATAATCATTTTTTCCTTTTGTGTGTTTTGTTGCTTTCTGTATTTCAATGAACTGGTTCATTTCATGCCCAAATTTGTGGGCATAGAATTACTCAAAATAATTTATTATTATCCTTTTAATGCCCATGGAATTAATAATGACTCCTCTTTCATTTGGTATATTAATAATTTGTATCATTTATTAAATGACTCTTTTAAAATATATTTTAAAACTGACATTAGAGTAATTACTTTTCATTAGCAATGTATCACAAAGAATAGCAGAGGTTGGTAGTTGGTTACCCCTGACAGTTGATATAGGTTTTGTGTCTTTGTTTCCTTTTTCAGACTTGCTGAAGTGTTTTTTAAATATGAGGTCTTTCTTATGTAGATTTTTTTCACATCCAACCACAGAAATAACCAGATGTGAAAATTAGTGGAGATATACCTGTTGTTATACAAATATGTCAATATGTAAGGAGGAAATTTTTCCTTGTGTTATTAAGAATGTTTTAATTGATCTGAAGGTGTTATTGCCACCTCTCTCCCAAACTCTTTTCTGAAATAGAAATTATGTTTAGGACTTTAGGATTACTGTTTGAAATTGTTTCAGTGTAAGTTTATTTTGCATCTATTTTATTTTGTGTGTAGTTAAGTTTTTTAATATGTTTAATGCCTTTTGAATTCTATTTCTGTTGGACTTCAATTATCATCTTTTGCCACTTTTTATTTGAATATTTGTTTTTTTCCTGAGTTTATAAGTTCTTTCCATATGGAAGAATTGGATCCTTTACTTAAAATATGAGTTTTAATTTTGTTTCTGTTTGCAATTCATCTTTTTTTGTTGTTTATGGCAGTTTTTGGTATTCAAACCCATAATTCTTATGTTGTAATTGAACAAGCTTTTTTAGATGTGGCACAAAATTTAGAAGTCTAAATAGATTTGATAAATCTGAGATAAAAAGTAATTTAAAATATTCCTCCATGCTTTTTACTAATAATATCTAGCCTTATTGTTTACATTTAATTGGACCGTTTTGAGATTCATTCATTAGGACACATAAATCCACATTTATTTGATTTTAAATGGGCACCCAGTTCCCAATCCAATTTACTCTAAAAGGAAAAAAAAAATAATAATAAAGGAATGAACTTCTCCCTATAGTACAGATTACACCCGTGTTTAAATATTGTCATTGATTTAGATCCTTACAGAATCTTTCTTTCCAAAATTCTGGCCAATATAGTTTCCTGATTTATAATTCTTCCTACAAGCAGAGGAACTCTACAGAAAACTGGATATATTTAGAGATCTCCTGAACTTTTGCTTCCTGGGCATATTATGTTGATTTCAGTACATTATTTACTAAAATTTAGTATTTCCATGACCACTGAACATATTGAGTTTTATGGTACATCAATGATTTTCATATTTAATAACTTCTAATTGGAAAGCAGCTATTTATTCCCGTGTTTACATTTAGTTCGGTTCTACAAAACGCATATTCTATATCCTGTGAGCAAAACCCTCTGTCTGACATTGCAAGGCATCTGAAGATAACTGAGACTACCTCCTGCCCTCAAAGAACTCACATAGAGATAAAGCAGTAGATCAGTGAGTACAATAAGAATCAGTTGAAAATATTTTTTTTGTCAGGAATATGAAAGGTGCTAATCTTATAGGAATATACAAGATAGGGAAAAATCCCATGTTTATGAGGGAGCTATGCCAGAAAGTATTCATGGAGGAACTATTTAATATTTGAAATAGTTCTAGTAAGTTGAAGTGGGCTGTAGGAAGATCAATTGAGGAATGGAAATGTGGAAAAAAATATACGGTTGCAGCAGTCAGAAGACTATTTCCATACAGAAAGAAGTCTTGTTTAACTGGGTTGTAGAAAATTTACTGAGCGACAATGAGAAGTAAATTTGGAAAGGTGAATTTGCATCAGATCAAGAATGTTGCTCAGAACTTCCAGGTGGTAGAGAGCCATTCAAAGTTGGAAGAGGTAGAGGGTAACATATTTCTACATTAGAAGAATTAACCAAGTGGCCAAATAAGGGTTGACAGCAGCTTCAGTTTACCCATAAAGTGTTTAGGAAGCAATCATTATTTCTGCTATAAGAACCCCATCCCACCTGCCCTTCGGAGCTTCTATCCTATTCTTGGAGGTATGTATTTTAGGTGTGCGGTTGCTGGAAATAGGAGGCGGCACTGAATACAGGCGTACCTCCTAGAACCTGTCAGATACTGGGATTCAAAAAACCAGCCATTAGTTCTTGCATTTTTTCCCACTGATTTTGTACCTCATGTAATAAGAAAATACTATATGAGAAACCTTGAAATTTCTGGATTCTATAGGGCAGTTTGGGCAAGTGAAGTTGATTGAGGTGAAAGTCTGTATCTGTGTTGTTCCCTTGAGCTTGCTTGGGAGCTAGGAAGAAATAATGCAGTGTCTTCAGGTTGGGTTGGAAAGAGTATGCTGGGATATCATGTATGTTTGCCTAGTTTTTTCTGAGATTTCCTCGAAGACTTCTAGCCCCTAATGCTTAAAAACAAAACAAAACAAAACAAAAACTATCATGTAAATTTAATTTGCTAAAGAGCTTATGAATAAATAACCAAAACCACATTCTAATCAGTATTTTAAGCTTGCATAGTTATGTGATGCTGGCCAGGTGGAGAGGGTGGAAAGTTGATTGAATGCTTTGACATCCTGCCCTGCAGGCACCCACACACCTTCCTCCCTTCTGTTTGAGGCTTCAGGTTTTTTTGTTTGTTTGTTTGTTTTTTTAATTTTTTTATTTTTTCAGCATAACAATATTCATTATTTTTGTACCACACCCAGTGCTCCATGCAATCCGTGCCCTCTACAATACCCACCACCTGGTGCCCCCAACCTCCCACCCCCCACCCCTTCAAAATTCTCAGATCGTTTTTTCAGAGTCCATAGTCTCTCATGGTTCACCTCCCCTTCCAATTTCCCTCAACTCCCTTCTCCTCTCCATCTCCCCTTGTTTGAGGCTTCAGTTTATAAAAAAATGTTTCCTTTCCCTGTGAGGTCTGGGAGACAGTTGATAGTGGCTGGCTGCATTTAAATGTAGCACCTGGACATCCATATTCACTTCTTTTCATTTGATGAATGAGTGAGAGATGATATCCAGGTTTTTTTTTTTTAAATGATGTGGCTGGGGCTCCCATGTACACCCTTGCCCATGAAGAAGGAAACTACATTTCACATTTACCATGCTCAGATTACAATAGACAAATGAATGAGAGTAAGAGAGAGAAGGAGGAGAGAGAGGTTTACATCCACAGGATAGAGAAATGTGAGAGGGAATGTATGGGATTTAAAACTGGTCTGAAAATGATGTCAGTTATATCCCTCTACAAAACAGGGTAATTTCTGGGTAGAATAATTTCTGTATGGATAAATAAGGAAGGAATTGAGATCACAATCAAGTCACAGAAGTGGAGACTTTAGTGATTGTTAACATGGCAATGTAGTTGAGTCTAGAGTAACTTGTCTCTAGATGTAGAGTCTATAGAGTAACTTGTCTCTAGAAGAGCTTTTCAAAGGTCATGATGATTCCCTCCAGGCCCCCTGGGATATACTCACAAGGGAGGTTATTATTGGAACAGATTGAAAACTGTTACAGGTAGAGATAAGAGACTTAACTGACTTCTCATTGCCAACAAATAACTAAGTTCTAGCTCTGGGGCCTTTGACCCAATTTCCTACTCTAGATCTTGAGGCCAGTTGAGAATGATATAGTGATATGTCTAAGAAAATATCTCAGGACAAAGAGTATCAAGTCTCTATTTATTGAGAGACAGATTGATATTTCTCATGTACAGCTCCAAGAATTTATTTGTATGGGCCTATACTTGTAATTTCTCTATTGAAATGAACTTGGAAGAAAGAGGTAGAAGACCTGAGTAATGATAAATACAGAGGAAGATGAGTTACAAATTAAATGCAGGCCCTCCTTGGATGGATCTGTGAGAAAGGATACCAGGAATACAAGGTCTAGTTATAAGTCAGGCTGAAAATGAAGTGAAGAAGGTAGGTACCCAAGAGAGCCAGCAGACTGTATCATATCTCAAACTGCAGAATTTTCTTGTCATTGGTCCGGTTACTGCCTTTTGCCAAAGACAAATACACTTCCTCGCTTACTCCACAATAACAGGTAGCTATACACCAGAACACGCATGTCCATCACCATTGTTTACTACATACAAAGTATATGCCAGTATCTCTATAAATTTCTTCACAAGGACATTATTTAACCCTTGCCACGATCCTACGAGGTGATAGTATTATCAGTCATGTTGAGAGAAGGAGCAACAGACTCAGAGAAGGCAAATCATTTGCCTAAAATTTCACCACTCATGTCTGTTAGTGGTAATGTTTGAAGCTAGATCTATATTAACAGAGATATCTTCCTTCTTGGGGGCATATAACTAAGTTATTATTATTATTAGGCTACATTTGAAGACAATTGAATGCAAAAAAAGTACTTTGTCCTATTTAGGGTGAGTGCTTTCTGTGGCAGAGTAAGGGGGCACACATTCCAGGGTTATATTTTATCCTGTCAAGAAGGGCCTTGGGCTTGCCATCAAGTGTGAGCGCTCACACAATTAAACAAGCATCACTGAAAGGAACTCTGGCTTTGAAACTTAGAAATACACTTTTGAAAGCAATTGTAGGAGAGGCAGCGCTAAAAAAAAGTCAGCAGTTTTGAAGCAGAAATAGAAAGGTTTATAAAGAAAGCTCTATTAAAGTCATCAACTTTCCTTTGCTTAAGGTTAAAAACTTACGGTATGCTGGAACTATTATATTACAAATGAATTCCAACAATCATCTGTTTTCTTGGTCTTGTCACATCTCTGCCTGGGGTCTTTCTATTTGATCACTGTTGTGTTAATGACTGTGAACCAATGAATAAGCCAAGATACCTACAGTTTTAAATTAGTGTGTTTGAGAGAAACAGAGACAGAAAGAGAAAGAGGAAGAGCAGAAAAGGAGAATATGTGGTCAGAAAAAGATTCTTTTTACTGGTTTTACATCATTGAAGTCAGTTTGATACAGAAACTACTCATTTATAGTTGAAAGCAAAGAAATCTGTCAGGAAAGTAAACACAAGCATATTAACTCTTTTTGAAGGGCCAAAGACTCAGAGAAAGGGGTATGTGGGGCAAGTCTTCCAAGGTGTGTTTGGTTTACCTCGTTGACATCCAAGTTCTCTTCCCAGATTATGCTTCAAAGAGAATTAGTCTCTGTCATTTACATAATGCATCAAGGTCAGCAAAGAACTTTTAAAAACATAAAGAAATAAACAAGGCTAGAATTTGAATCTTATTAAAGATGGATTTTAGCCTGAATATGGGTGTCTAATTCAAGACAGGTATATAAAATTATTTTGAACTTCCCTAGAGCAAGTACATACAGAGCAAGCATTTAATAATTCTATGAATGCATGAAGGAATGGAAGGAGAGGGAGGAATGAACAGTCTTACGTACCAGGATTTATAAGCATGTTCTGTAACTCTACTGCAATTGTGTGTATCCAAATTTTGATCTATGAAATGGTAGTACCTCAGTAGGGAGCATCCTCGAGTGTAGAAGTTTACTTCTTTTTTTTTTTTAATTTTAATTTAATTAGCCAATATATAGTATCTCATTAGTTTCCGATGTAGAGTTCAACAATTCATCAGTTGCATATAACACCCAGTGCTCATCACATCACATGCCCTCTTTAATACCCATCACCCAGTTGCCCCTTCCCCCCACCCACATCCCCTTCTGCAACCTTCAATTTGTTTTCCAGAGCCAAGGGTGTCTCATGGTTTGTCTTCCTCTCTCATTTTTCCCATTCAGTTTTCCCTCCCTTTCCCTGTGGTCCTCCACGCTATTCTTTATGCTCCACATATGAGTGAATAGAAGGTTATTTCTATAAGGAATTCCAACAATCATCTACTCTATTCCTGGTATAAAAAACAGAAGACATTTGAGGAGCAGAGAAATTTAATAATTAACCATGGTTATAACTCTAGTCAGTGTCAAAGCTAGGATTAAAATCCAGATTTCCTGACATTATCTTTAAGTGTGCATTTGGACATTTCATTAATTTGAGCTTGTAGGGACCTATTTAGCCAGAGCGCTTCCATCAGTTAAACAATAACTTTGTTGTCTAAAACTTAAACTGTCTCTGCTTCCCTTCCCCCAGGGAACTTACTTAAAAATAAGTCCCAGAAACCAGCCCCAGGTAACAAAGCCCAGATACAAGGGTGAGTCAGGCCAGGTGGAGACATCCGATCAGTGGGGGGTTACATACTGTCTCCCTAGCTACCAAGGAGTATGGGCCCTGCCCTTTGGGAGACTTTTGGGCGCCAATTCTAACCAAGGTGATAGGCTAGGTCAAATGTCTACTATAGGGTAAGTTGTAATTCAATTGGTCACTTATGTGTGACCTAACATGACTGTGCAGCTTTCTCTGTGTGTTACAATCTCATTGACCACCTGTGTGTGACCAGGCCCAACCACATGGCCTTTGCCCTTAAAAGCTAGTCTGTGAAACAGAGAAAGTTCGCCCTCTCTTGTAAGAGGTGCGTCCCTGAATGTTTGGTCTGATTCTTGATGCTTGGCGCAGAATGAAGCTTTGCTTGACCTTCGCTTTATATCAGTCTCGCTCCTTTAATCACAGGCCCATTTTTGGGGGGACCTAACAAGCTCAGGGTCAAAGTCAATAAAATTTTAGTTTTATTTGTAATTCCTCCTATTCTAGTCATATTACATATTGTCTACTTGTAGTCACTTTTGTCTAATATCTATTGAGCCTTTTTTGAATGCCAAGCACCTTCCTGGGCATTAGGATTCAGCAGTGAATAAGGTGAGTGTAGTCTCTGCTCTCCTTGAGTTTACAGTCTAAGAGTAGCCAGATGCTAAACAACTATTTATTATAAGTACAAACTGTATTTGGAAAAGCATCATCTACCAGGGTCTTTATCAGAGCAAGTGTTATTATTTCTACTTTATACAGGAGGAAGCAAAAATACCTTCCAGGAGATTGTTGGGCAAATACTGTAGCAAGAATCTGGGGTTTTAATGGTTCAGGATCCTTGACACCTTACACCTTACATGTGTACATAGAAGAGCTTAGGCTCATCTCAGTTTTTAACTATTTTAAAGTTAGACAACAACAAAATATACCAGATAAAGTGAAATAGGCAAGGAGGATTTTATTCACTGCAATAGGGAGGAGAGATTGAAATCAATTGCCATGAAACAAAAGGTAGGGGAATTTTAAGTGTTGGATTAAGCTGTGAAAGGTACTAAAGGACATTAGGGTGGAGGTTGGCCAATGTGATTAGGTCCTATGAGTTTTCTAATTGTTGCTTATGGAAATTAGGTTACTACCCTCCCACAGGAAAAGGGTCACTATCCCTGATGGTTACATTGCAAAGGGATGGCCCTCAAGTTCTTGAGAAAGATAATCCTGGGTTATAAAGCTGGCAAAGGCTGGGAAAAGAGAAAATGTTTACAATTTTAAGTTCTCTAAAGTAAGTGTTGGAAGAAAAGGAAATTCAGGTGCCTAAGATCACATCCACCAACCCCCAGAACTAAGGACTTTATTTTCCCAGATTCCTAAGATTTATTAAGCCCTCACTCCAGGCTAGGCAATATAAAAAATAAGTGTGTATGGATCTTTAAATTTAATATACCCAGAAACTCTATGAGGTCAGTATTGTTATTATCCCTATTTTAGAGAAGAGGAAAGAAAGGTTCAGAATAATTAAGTGCTTGTCTCAGAGTCACACAGCAAGTAATTGAGAACCATGGGACTCAGCCCTAGGCTGGATGCTTCAAGACCCCATATTCTTATTCACTGATCTTCCATGTCTTGGAAAGGTCTAAGTATCTAAAGTCTTATATTAGTTTCCTATTGCTGGTGTAGCAAATTATGACACACATAATGGCTTAAAATAATGCAAAGTTATTAACTTTCCATTTTGATGATCAGAGGTCCAAAACTGGTTTCACTGAGCTGAAATCAAGGTGTTGTCAGAACAGCATTCCCTACGGAGGCTTTGAAAGGGAATCCCTCTCTGTCTTTTCCAGCTCCTGGAGGCTGCTCACATTCCCTTTGTGTCTCCCTTTCATGTGCCTCATATTCCCACGTTTTCCCCCCCACTTTATTGAGGTATAATTGGGAAACAAAAGTTTGTGTATTTTGAAATGTCCAATGTGATTTTTTTTAATGTGATGTTTTGATGCTCTTCACATTTTGAAATAATTACCACAATTAAGTCGATTAACATATTCATTACCCCAGATAGTTGTGTGTGTGTGTGTGTGTGTGTTTTGAGAACATTTAAGATCTACTATGTTCCTTTTCATGTTTAAAGACCTTAGGGATTATATTGAGTCCACCTGGGTGAGCAAAAATACTCTTTCCATCTCCGGTTCAGTTTCTTAGCAACTTTAATTCCATTGACAACATAATATCTCTTTGCCATGTAGCTTAGCACATTTCCAGTTTGAATGGACTACAACATCGACTCCTTTGGGAGGCCATTATTCTGCCTACTTCTAGCCCAAGTCTTAGAGGGACTGTAGTGATCAGTTCTTACCTCCAGGTAAATCCCTGGTTCTGAAGACACAGAGCATAAAAAAGCTTTTCCCAGGGTGCCTGGGTGGCACAGTCCTAAGCCCCTGACTCAGTTTTGGCTCTGGTTGTGATCCTGTGGTCATGAGATTGAGTCCCACAATGGGCTCCACTCTCAGAATGAGTCTGCTTGAAATTCTCTCTCTTTCTCTGTCTCTCCCACTCATGTTCCCTCTCACTCTCTCTCTCTCAAAATAAATAAATCTTTAAGGAAAAAAAAAAAAAGAAAAAAGACAACCTTTTCCTGAGGAAAGTGTTGGTGTGCTCCCTAACGGACTTCTTTAAAGTAACTGACCCCTAAAATACAATGAGGGAGTATTCCTTTATCCCTCACCTTCCCCATCCCACCTGTTCAGTTAAGCCTAGCTATAAACACAAACCAGGACGATTCGTAGCCTTTGTCGTGTATTCCAGTAAGGACAATATCTTCTGTTCCTGATATGGCAGGTCTCACAGCTTCTCAAAGGGGCTGGGTTAGCCAGAAACACCAACAATGCCTGACCTATTCCCATGGACCCATCCTTCCCAGACATGGTTTAATCTTGCTGCTTCCCAAATATATCATTCAAGAACAGAAGTGTTTCTCAAAATGTGGTCTGTGGACCATCCACACACAAATCACGAGAATTATTTTCACCGTTAATTCCTGCATCTCTTCTTCTACTATAGACTGGTCTGAGTTAGAGTCTCAGAATCTTCTTTGGAAACGAGTAGATGACTTTTACTCCAGTGTTCCAGGACCACGCATTGAGAAACCCTGGCACATGTAAAGTTTCCGAAGAATGTTGATATGGAGGCTCTGTGTCTCGTGTGTGTGTGTGAGAGAGAGAGAGAGAGAGACTGAGAGAGAGAGCCTATGTGGAGAGAGAGAGAATGAAAGAGAAAAAATAAGAGATGTGGGGGCAGGTGAGAGAGTTCTTATATGTCAGACTGACCCATAATCTTTTTATACGGAGTCTCATTGTATAGTCGTAATAATCCTACAAGGTCAGTACACCTATTATCTCCATTTTAAAGGCACGGGAACTGAGGATCTGAAATACAAGTAACTGGGCCAATGTCACAGTGATATGATGCATAAAAGTGTGTCCGTATAGTTGTTCTTTTTTCCTGCTGCCTAAATTGGGCAAAATTCTTCAACATAGTCAAAGACTGCTTGGTAGAGTTACCACAATTTAGTACTTCTGAAAGTTAAATAGGTGAGTTTTAGTAATTATGTTTGGACAAGAGGAATAAACTGTGACTGTCCTGGCAAGGGAGGCCTTCTCCTTAACCCAAGTCCTACTGAATGAGCTGCAGTCATGTGAGAACAAGACAGGGATGAAGCCTTGCAGGGCCCTGGAAATTTGGGCATAGCCCGGAGTCTGCTTTTCCCTCTCCCTCTGCCTACCATTCCCCTTGCTTGTGCTCTCTCACTTTCTCTCTGTCAAATAAATAAATAAAATCTTTTTTTTTTAAAGTGGAAGGTAAATATGTGTAGCAGGTTGGGTCTGATGAAGAGTTTAGTGTGCAGGATATTTATATGGCCATTATAATCACCAGTGGAAAACAGAGGCAAGAAGCCAGGTGAAGAAGAAACCCAGCTGGCAGGCCCAACAACAGCCTTGGCTGATCCAATAGGGAGTTCTGAATCTAGAATGGCCCTTCCCAGTTTGGGCTGAGATGCACTGATCCGCCATTGAATATGGGCTACCTTGAAAGAGGCATGGCCTGGTGGGGGCAGCTGTCTCCCACTGGGGGAACCCCTGTTGGAAGTGGGCAACAAGATCCTCATGAAAGGGGAGCTCTGGGTGGCACTTTAGTAGTGTTCTGTTCTCACTGACATGTATTTTCATAGGGTCCAAGTACTTCTCTGGGGACCCAATTAGTTGACCCAGTTCACCACTGTGGAGAAAGGAAGTGTCTCTAAAAGTAGCCATCTGGTCCTGTGAGCAGGTATCCCAGTAGACCCAGGCTGGAGGGAGGTACTTTCCCTAATGGTTCTAGGGATGTCTGTGGTCACAGTGGTTAATAAAAGTGATTTAAGTTGCATTAGGCTCTTCTATTGTAACTTCCCCTATAATTATGCCTTATAACCAAACAAAAAGGGCAAGGACATTCCCTGAAGTCTTTCTCACTGAAAACTTTCTTTGCTAAAGAAAACAGATAATGTTCCAACTCCTCATATCTTCCTCTGGAGAAGCTGGTATTTTTTAAACACATGCACGTGCACACACATACACCTGAAACCAACACTACCAACACCACAAACCAACACCAGTACAAAAAGGTGGATTGTTGTTACCCTGGCAGTCTTTGGGACTCAGGCCTCAGAAGGTGATTTCTGTCCTTTTCAGATACACATTTTTCCTGATTGAGAAATTCTTGATTAATTTCAAGGAGACAGATCAGAGATTATGGGAAGGATTCTTTCAGACTATGCTGTCTCAGGTCTTTTATTGGAAGATGGGTCTTTACTAGTATTATTCCCATTAATAACTGCCTGGTTGGCTCAGTTAATTAAGCTTCTGCCTTGGGCATACCCCAGGGTTCTGGGATCAAGTCCTGCATTGAGTTCCCTTGCTCAGTGGGGAGCCTACCTCTCCCTCTGCCTGCTGCTCCCCCTGCTTGTGTTTTGTATCTCTGACATATAAAGAAATAAAATCTTTAAAAAATTAAAAAAAGAAGAATGATGGGTCTGGATTTGGCTTTTCTTTCTTTATATTCTACCTTTTTGTTGTTGTTGTTCTCAATCTGAGTTTATCCATTTGTTAATAAAAATAAATAACCAATAACCCTAAAACTAGGTAATACTATCACTGGCATTTTAAATATGAGGAATCCTATACTGAAAGATGTTAAGCAACTCCTCCAAAGGTTATCAGCCTGAGACACAGCAGGGGTTCAAAGCAGGTCTGTCTGGCTTCAGAGCTCATTCCCTTCACCGTTAAGTTACACTGTGTTCCCTGATGAAAGGGTTGGGATTTTCAAATGGCAACCTTGCAGAGTAGACGTTCTGCCTCCCAGAACGTCTCATTGACCTGTCTCATTGACACTTGGAAAACAGCTGACTCAGTTTTAAGGACTGATTGAAATGTGGTTGCTCTGGAGGAGGCTTTTGAAGGACCCAAGTTCATTCTGGGTCGTAGCGATGCGTAGGTCACCCTACTCAAAGTAATTGATGTAGGGATAATAATCAGTTCCTTTTAGAGGGGATTGTGCTGCGTTTCAAATAAGGCTCAGGGAAAAATGTGTTATTTAGCAAAGCATCATTACAGCTTGAGAGGAAAATGACCCATCATTTGTCTTTAATTCCAGTTTTCCCCCCTGCTCTGGGCCCTAATTTGGACCCAGGGTTTCCTCATTAATTGTATAAATGGGATTAATGACTTCATACCAGCAAAGAACATAAAGTACTTAAGAACTCCAACCATATGACACATTATTGTAGTAGCAAATGGCGAAGTATTTAGCATTTATATAGAACTTTATTTGCAGTGTGCCTATTCTGATCGCATATTCACACACACATTATAACCCTAATGATCACTTTGTGCTTTTCTATTTGTTATGCTTGTATGTATTTGCAGAATTTAAAATTTGTAATATTAAGCAAAATTAATGCTCATGAAAGCCTGCAGCTGCCTGTCTGTGTGGTTTGGAGTTTCATTTATTCCTAGAGCCTCTGCCTTCCCCCGCTGAGGATGCTAAACCCCTTGGGCTGTTTGGCATGGGGGGAGCCCTGAATCAGTCATCTTCTGTTGATGGAGATTTGAATGATGCCCTAGGGTTAGATGATTCCCGAGTAGCCTCCGTTTAGAGCAGCTTTTCCACCAAGAGTCTCTGTTTCTGGCTGAAAATTCCACCTCCTTCAATCCTTTTAAAAGACTTAGAACTTTCTGGAGGTGCGCGAGTTCTAATTGACCAACTCGCAGCTGACAACTATCTAGGAAAATGCAAAGTAGACTATTATACGTTTTCACCTCTTTCTGCTGAAGGCTACTTATGAATAGTACAGAATATGAACAATGATAATAGTAATAATAGGATAACAAATATGACTCAAGCACTTGGGTGAGTACTCTGTGCATGCGGTCTTATTTACTCCTCCAAAAGTCTTGTGCATTCATTACTAGTATTATTCCCATTTTAGGAAGGACCAGACTGGAGCTTGGAGAGTCAGGGTAACTTGCCCTTGGTCCTATATCTAGGAAGTCTTATTGTAGAGTTCAGGTTCAGATGGATGAGTGGATTCCAAAACAACTAGGAACCTTAAATCCACCTTAAATCTCTTGAGTCTCACAATCGGGGAGAGGATTTCACGCCAGTCATTGAAAACAACAGCGTCCTCCATGAGCTGCTTTGCACACTCAAATCATCCTTTTGCTTACTGTTAAAAGTCAAGGAATTACCCTTAGCAGTATGTTCCTCTCTGTCTTCTCATTTCTTTCCCATCTTCCTTTCCTTTACCTTTTTTTGAAAGATTACCTCTTTCTCAGCATTGTGACTTTCCCGTTCAGTTTAAAAGAATTCAGTTATTTTACCTCATATTTTAATAAGATTTAAATGTCTTTGTTGCTCTCTAATGACCTATTTGTGATAATGAGGAAATATCTGGCAAGTGGTGTCCTGTTTTTCGTTAAAGAATGTGAATTTCTGAGGCTCCTGGGTGGCCCAGTTGATTAAGAATCTGCCTTCGGCTCAGGTTATGATCCTGAGGTCATGGGATTGAGCCCCATGTCGAGCACCAGGCTTAGCAGGAAGCCTGCTTCTCCCTCTCCCTTTGTCTCTCTCCCTGCTAATGCTCGCTCTCTCTCTCTCTTTCTCTCTCTCTCTGTATCTCTGTCTCAAATGAATACAGAAAAATCTTAAAAAAAAATAAAAAGGAATGTGAACTTCACTGAGGCTTGGAAAATAGCAATCTCATGCTTGTTTGTTCCTTCTGCCCCTTTTCCTCCCCCCACACCCCTCCCACCTCCTGACACTTACATTTGGCTATTCTAGCTTCCCCAAATCCCTCTTGGAGGACTGTGATCTGGGAGATGGATTCATACTTGGTGTGGCAAATTAATAAGGTACTTCTGTGCTCATTGAGGCAGGTATTTACCTGGCTTTTGGAGGTAGAGTGTCAGAAGATGGGACAATTCCTAAATCCTGCGCACTGCTGAGGGAGTACTTTTCTGTCAGTGTCGGGGAATTTGCAGGTGCATCTCCTCTTTGGGCAGAACTAACTCTTCCTTTGTTCAATACCAGTAGGAGAAGACCAGGGAGTTCTTCCTGAGGAAAGAGAGAGCACCTCCAGTACTTTTAGACTTTTAGACTTACTGCGTGGAAGACCTATTATGTTCTCTCTTGTTTGGGATTGAGGCTGAAACACTGCTTTATGAGGCAGACAGATGGAAAGAAAACCTAGAAGCTCAGTTTACAGGAGCTCACTATTTTTGGCTTTCTCATGGTCTTCATCACCACAGGGAGATTTCAGGCGCTAGCTTTCCGGAACATCTTCACTCTAGAATGCTTCAACACACACACAGCCTGGATTTGTCAGCTCTGCAATAAAACACTGTCCCTGCCTTTCTCCCAAATGATATTCCTAAATTCTCAGCATTGACTTAAAGCCTTCTAAAAAATCTCATACTGTCCCCTTTGATCTGGAGGTGAGAGGATCATATGGGTCTTTTTACTCTCACCTCCCTCCCCTCCGCCTACGGTCAAAAGAGAACAGGACATGGCTGAGCAGGGTCCTCAGTCTGGGTTTGGGTGTCACAAGACCGTTTTATAGTGTTGACCTCTGTAAATGCCACTTGGGGAAGTCTGCGTCACTTTTACAGCTCGGGGTCTCAGACCACTACCATTTGTAGCATCAAATCAGGTTGAATAAATTTCTCTCTGACAGATTTAAAGTTTGTTAAGACCCAGGGGAAAAATCATCTCAAAGAGCCTGTAGATTAACTGATCTTCCTGTCCTCCGTCAGAAATGAGTAAAAAATGTCACTGTGTGAAAAGTGTCAGCAAGTTGAATCTCATAAATCTGTTGGCAACCTAACTCTTCACATACATGAAATTAAGCAAATCATTTTTCCCTTCTCATTTTTATTTGAATTATATACTCTGAATTATAGATATATAACTACTTCCCAGCTAGTCGCCATATTTTTAGAAGACATGGAGGTGTTTTATTTTAATTTTATCCTGCTTCTAATTGAGTGTTGGAGTGACAAGTGACCAAGCATCAGGTTAAAAAAATAATCCATAATAGGTGAGTGCAAACCACTTTTGATTACACTCAATGAGCTATAACTGGTGATATTGGCAACACCATGAATTGTATTGATTTTCCCATCCTGCTGAAAACCTTGACGACACTTTTATTTTCACCTCTACTATTCCTCTTTTTTTTAATGAAAATATTTGTATAATGAACAAAAAATACTAGTTACCATTTCCATGCATGTATCTGTGCTGTTTTCCTGAAGGAAATGCACTTGGATATATGTTATCTGTAAAAGCATCGAAGTAGATGAGTTAAAGATTGTGGACTCCCCGGGTCACCGTCTACTCTTACACAGGTTGTACATCACACAAGGGCCCCCAGCCAAGGAGGAAAAAATAGTGTCAGGAATCCTGCCCATACTCCACCTCCCATCCTGGCCACCCAGAGGAAGAGGCTTCTCTTTCTAATTTACACAAAGACGCCGTATGAACAAACAGAAGTTTACTACCATGTGCTGGGGAAAGACTAGAAGCTCTATAGGCTGAATTCTATTTAATGTGTACAAAGCCCTTACAAAACGTGTATTCACATCTCCACCCTAGTGATATGGGACCTGAAGCTCAGACAAGCAACAAGTCGCAGTCCCATAGCCTGTAGCTGAGCCCTGGAGTTGAAAACCTCGTCTGTGCCACTGCAGCCCTCTGTGTTTATCCACTGGGTTCTGAGTCCTCTACTCTGCCTTTGAAATGGATTCCTAGGGAAAGGTTCTGTGTCCTACCTTAGATGAAATGCGAAAAAGTAGCTTCTCTGTGAGTGCCCCAGGCAGTTACTGGAATTTTTATTTTCTTGCTTATGTCCCTAAATCACTCTCATGGCATCAAAAATGGTTCAACTACTCAAACTGCTTTAAAAATAAAAGAATAAATCACTCTTTTAATCAGGACTCATTTCTAGGCGAGAAAGACAAAGAAGCTCGAATTCAGAAGGCAGATGGAAGGACCACCCCATGAGGTCTCCTGGGGACACAAGGAATGGAATGCCAAGTCTTGGGAAGATTAAGATTTGATTTTGTTGTTGTTGTTGTTGTTGTTGTTAAATCTCATCTTCTCAAGGTTTCTATGGATTCCTTTCCTCATCTGTTCCCTTCTGTTTTCTCATATGCTTCCCCTGGGGCTCTACCTCAGATATTTGTTTGCACATGGCCTGTTATGAGGAGCCCCAATCTTGACTTTGCAGCACCTCTCACATCCATTTGGAATTCTGTGTCTCCTCACTCAAATTCCCAACCCTGGGAGTCCCACTGACTTACTCTTCTTCCCATGGTAGATATCCTATTCAGGTATTTGCTATTGTATTTTCATTTTAAAGAAATTTGGTTGGGGTAAATAATTTAGGATTGGGGCACAGAGTACATTATACAAGGTGTCAAGAGTTGGGAGCCCACATTAGTAGGCATAGATTAGCAGCTTCCTAAAATAAATTTAATGTACTCTTCAGATTCTCTAGCTACATTTCAGAAAGACCATTAACAGATCCAATCCATGGCAAAGACTATAACACCCAAAGTCCTATTCTAAGGATGAAGTTTGACCTGAAAAAAGGATACACAAGTCTTAGAGTAGGGATGAGGAGAATAAATGGCTCTTAAATTTCAAGGGAAAGAATATGGCTGTTTATTTTTTGGTGCCCGTATTATCACCCCTTTAAAAACTGGAAGCCTCCTAAGATTGATGGCCAGCAGGCCTATGGTGCCTTCAGTCACGTGCATGTTAAAACTGATGTGTTGCTAGGTTCTAATTTGCTTATGAACCTCTGTTGTGATTTGGTTTCTCAGTTACAGGTACCCCCAGCCCCACTGGGGTAGCCCAGCTGGACTGTGATTCTTGGATAGCCTGTTTGGACCGGCAGTCAGATTTCAGATGACCTTGGCTCTGGCCTGGTCCACCCTTAAGATGCGGCTTCTTATTTGGACCCTTGAGCTCCATCGGGTCCTATCCAACCTCACCATTTTATCTTTCTTTATATAACAGGTATTGAGAATGTATTTAAGTCAGGCACTATGTTTAATTCTTCTGCACCAATTCATTTAAACTTTCAAAAAGTCCCTATGTGGTAGCTAATATCATTATCCCTATTTTACAGAGAGGAAAATCAAGTTTTGGAAAGATGAAATATTCTATCCAAGATAACCCAGAAACTAGGAGGTTTAGATGGGATTTAGGGCCTGTACTCTGATGCGCCACAGTACCCTGGTCGGTGCCCAAATGCCAGAGGAGAGCGGCGCACACGGCATCTTCCACATCTCCCGCACATGGGGAGCAATCTGCTTGTTTCTCTAGCTGCTACATGTCTACGTTACCTCCCCACTGACACTTAGCACTTCTTGTGCACCTAGGTGACTTGGAGACACAAATCAAGTTTTCAAATCCTTGTCAGCTTTCATCACCATCAATGGAAAGCTGTCACTATGGTGTGTGTGCGTGTGTATGCTTGTGGGAGTGTTTTCTGCTCAGCTTCAAGTCATTTTTCCCTAGGAGAAGGATGCTGTCAATGCTTGGCTGCCCCCAAGCCTGGTTTTATTCTGAAGCAATTAGTGTGATTTTTTTCAAGTAGTGTGATTACATGGCTCATTGATTTCTTCTGATGATTAATTTACTTCAGTAATTTGGTAATGATGACAATGATAATAGGTTGACATTACCAAAAAATAATGTTAATGTTATTACTACACAAAAATATATGGATATAATAATATATTATAATTAATAAGATAAATTAATACAATTGATAATTATAGTATAATTAATAATATAAATTATGCTATAATACAATATATAATACAGTATATAATAATGTATACTATATATTTTAAAATATAATGTATAATATATATATTTAATTATATATACATAATTAATATTTAACTCTGCCAAAACTCTAAATTTCTGCTCCCATTTCAGTAGTGATCTGGTGAAAAACCTGACATCTGCCCTTTCCATCATCAAATATCAGTCTTCTAAGCCATCTAAATTGAAGGCAGATGTTAACAATGTGGTTTTAATCACTAGTGCATGAATTAAAACAAAAACAAAGCAACTTTCTTCACCCTTCACAGCCTCTTCTTCTTCTCAACGAGGTGGTCTGAAAACTCTTTGGGCCACTCTGGCCTATGGTTTGTCAAGACGGATAAGGAGAGAAAAACAAGGATGGCTCTAGGCTACATTCTAAAAACAAAATGATGGTCTGCCCCTAACCCCTTTAAGTCAATTTCTGTGACTGAGATGAAGCCATCAGGATTACCTGTATCCCCATGTCAGCACATGCACACACACAGACACACACACACATGTGTGTGTGTGTTCCAATTGTCTTTTGTTGCTACTTGAAAATTTATTAGCTTAATGTGATAACTACTTTATTATAGCTCACAATTTTATGGACAAAAATTCAAGCAGGGCTTGACCGAGTGATCTTTATTCCAAGTGGCATTGGTGAAAGTCACTTCTGGCACACAATGGGGAGATAGTATATCTAGAATATCCATGATGGCTTCACTCCCATGTCTGTCACCTTGGTAAGGGTGACTGGAGGGCTGGGTTCAGTGGTACTGCAGACAGAAAAGCCTAAATGTGGACTTCCCAGAATGCTTGTGTCAGGGTAATTATGCTTACATTGTGCCTCAGAGTTCTAAGAGTGAGTAGTACATCAGTGAACAAGGAAGACCTACAGTCCAACATGACCTAGACATTGAAGTCATACTATGTCACTTTGACCATACTCAGTTGGTTGAAGCAGTTACAAATTTGTCACTTAGCACAATGTTTGGCTCAAAGGAATTACCCTCCAACTCACAGCTAATAGGATAGCATCACTGTGCTCAGTATATGTAATTAGTAATACTATGTTTCTACAGTATCCAGCCTAAAGATCTTTGCCCAAGACACCCAGGTATCCCCCATCTTTCATTTAGCTCCATATGAGCCCTCTCTATTTCCTTTCTCTCACCCAATTTCCCCAGGGGCTTCCTGAATGTCAGGACCTACCCTCTAGGGAGATGTCCTCAGCGATCCTTGAGTAAAGGATGATTGCTTTAGACTGGTGCCCAGATCAGTAAGGCCGAATCTGATCATCATCGGCTAACTCAGAAAGCCTGTCCCTGCAGAGGCACAGCCTGGCTGATCTCTGTCAAGACAGCACCCATCTTGTTTGCTTCAAACAACATCTCATTCATAATTGATCAGATCCAAGGACATCTCCATCATCCACCATCCTAATTTAATGTAATATATTGTTAACTAAGACAGTAGTGCTCAAAATGGCTATCGATTCCAACTTTCATCTGGGGACAAACTAAATTCCTCCCAACAAGGATTTCACTGGCAAAATAAGGTGAACCTGCAAGCATTTCTTTCCTGCTTCATCCAGAGCATGGTGTCAGAGTTGTTTAAAGCAACCAGACATTGACAACATAAGCACCAGCAAACCAAGAAAATATTCCTTATGAAACTTCTGGAAGGAGGGACATGTGCAGATACCAAGTCCTGTGGCTCCTAGTTAGAACCAACATCCTCCCACCATTGGCCAACTTAATGTGTCGCTGAACAAGGAAAGAGAGAGGGTATGGTTTATCTAATTGCAGACTATCACTAGACAGAACTAGAAAAACTAGTTCATTATCATTAGAAAAACCACTGGACAGACCTAGAGAGATGTAAAATGTTATAGCTTCTGTGGGTGCTTTAGCCAAGACACCCAGAGTATTATCCTGTCCCTATGGAACGAATCACCACAAATGTAGCAGCTTGAAACAATGCTCATAGTTCTGAAGGTCAGAAATTCAGACACAGTGTAACTGATTTCCAGGCTCAGGGGTTCACAGGCTGATTCAATGCTCATTCCCATCTGGAGGCACTTCTAGTTCACATCTGTTGTTGGCAGAATTCAGTTCTTTGCAGCTGTGGAACTAAGGTCATGTCTCCTCATTGGCTTGCCGGCAGGGAGCCACTCTTAGCTCCCAGAGGCCACCCCTACTTCTGACATGCAGGTCTCTCCATCTTCAAAAGCAGCAGGAGAATGCCTCAGGTTAAATCCTTCTCACATTTTAAAATTTTTTTCTTTTATTATTTTGGTCTCTGACCTCTAGACTCAGATTTAAGGTGCTCACGTGATTTGTCTGGCTCACTTAGATAATCTCCCCATCTTAAGGCCAACCGATTGAAGGCTCTATTACATCCATCAGAGCCCCTTATGTTATTACCTATCTTAGCATTTGACTGCATTCCTGGGACCCGTGTGTGCACCAGGTGGTAGGAATGTGAGAATTCTGCCTGCCACTCCAAGGAAAAGGGCTATATGAATGTCAGAGTGGGAAGAGTTCTTATGTTATCTCAGCTGCGTGAAGAACTCTTGCAGAATTATCAACTGCAGAGTTCTGATGAGTGCTTCCAGTAACTACTATTTCAGAAATTAAAGCAACATTTTCAGGTCATTTCAGTGGTCATGAAAGACTTCGTATATTGAATACGTGATTCAGACATCTTTTGAACCAAATAAGGGCAAGAGAATTTCCTTCAAATTCATAATTACTCTGTGGACCAGACTGTACGCAGTGTCAGAATTCAATGAACTAATAATAACACCAGTCATAATAAATAACTGGGTAATTATATATTTCACTTCCATTATCTTATTAGGTTTTCCTTCAAAACACACACACACATACACACACACACACAAATAGGCAACATGAAGTAGTTTATGGTTTCTAAAAGTGTGGTCTCAGAATAATGCTAATAGATGCATCAGGGTCAGCGAAGAAAGAGGTCAAGATTAAAAATACAAATCTGTGAGTTATATTCCAGAATCCATGAATGAGATCTCTGTGGGTCTGGTTTACAAGTTTGCATTTTAAACAAGCTGCAACGGTGATTTGTTTACCTTGAGAATGACTGATACTCCTTTCCCTGTGATAAGAGCTAGATTGGGGTAATTTTTGAACTTTTTCCCTACCCATTTACTCCCTCTACCACAAGGGATAAAGAATGGTGGGTCTCTTGGTAAAGTCTGTAAAGTTGCAAAGAATAAACCAAAGATGCCTGGTTTCACTTATTTCCTTCTCCTCTGCAGGTGGGGAGGAGGTATCCTCTCCTGTTCTCTTGGGACAGTCTCCTTCTCTGTGCCCTACATTAGCATGGCAGCTGCCCTGGCCTGAAGTGACTGGATTATAAATGGGTCGAATCCTTCTATTTCTGAGGTTATTTGTCATAATCATAAATAAAGCACCTGCTTTATTTGATACTGAAAATTTTATTTTCCCTCCAGAAACAGTGTGAAGTGTATCTTTTCCTACAAATTATAAACTGTTTCATTTACCAAATCTCCCTTCCCAGCCTAGTCTCCTCACAATTATTTCTCTCTTTTGTTTGTGTTCTAGTATAGAATTTGTTCTTTAAGCAGAAAGATGATTCCCCCCACACACACTGGATTACATCAGAATTCCCTTCATTTACTTATGTCAATAGGAAACCCTCATAGGAGCCCAGCTGACCCTACCACAAGGCACACAGCACCCAGAATTTCCCCCTTTAAGGCCCTGAGTAAATAAATATTCTTTCTATGGGATTTTATTCTTCCTTTCACCTGTCACTCTTTTTTTTTTTTTAAGATTTATTTATTTATTTGACAGAGAGAGAGAGAGAGAGAGAGATCACAAGTAGGCAGAGAGGCAGGCAGAGAGAGAGAGGGGAGCAGGCCCCCCGCTGAGCAGAGAGCCCGATGCGGGGCTCGATCCCAAGACCCTGAGATCATGACCTGAGCTGAAGGCAGAGGCTTAACCCACTGAGCCACCCAGGTGCCCCCACCTGTCACTCTTTTTACTCACCTCCCAGAACATGCTACATGCAATTTTTTTTGTTTACTAAAATTTTTTTGTGAAACACTAAATTATGAGTTTCTTAAAAGCAAGAAACATGTGATTTTAATCTGTTGAGAATGAAGTATAATGCCAGGGAAAGAGTAGTTGTGTGACAAATATAGTTTTACTGTGAAATTCCTTGGAATCTCTTACTAGTATTTATAATCATGCAAATAATACATATAGCTGTAGAAAAATTATAGAAACCTGAGAATAAGAAAAAATAATATAATACCAGTTTTGTTATTGTATTTTAACACATTTAAAAATAAGTTGGATACATAAAATTTTATAGTTAAATAAAACTTATAGTATGATCATTTCCCAATGCCATTATAAAAAGTTCAAAAAATTTGAATTATACTCCAATGGGTGTACTAATAAATATTTTATCAATTGCAATTTGAACATAGACTACACTGAACATCTTTAGGCTTTTTGAAGCATAGAGAACACATTTTCTTAGTATTTACTCCTGGAGTTGCCCAGTTAAAATTGCTACTAATTATATAATCATTTTTATAAACTTTTTTATACAATGTTTGCAGCAAGTTCCTTTTCTTGCTCTTTGATGAGGGTTTCATCAAATTTGAGTATGCATATCTATAAACAATCTTTGTAAGAATATAAAATGATATAGTTCTTTGAAAATTTGTAGAATATTTTTGTAAAGCTTTTCTGTACAGTAAGTGTTATTCTGTCCAATTTTATGAAGTCTGCCCAATGCACAAAGGCTTCTGGGGAAGGTGTTAGCAGGAGTGACAATCTGGTGCTGCACTAGCCATGACACTCACTTTGGGCCGTCTCTGCTTAGTGCTGTTGCTTTTTCTAATTTGTGCAGGGGTATCCTCTGTTCACCAAGCTACTGCCCATCTGCAGGTGGTACTTTTCGTAAATACCACAAACACTTCTTACAGTGTGGAGGGGCTGTGGCCTGGAGGTTTTCAAGGCTAAGGGATCCAATTTATGTGTTGGGTTTCCCTGTTAATGTTACTTTCTGAAAGCACCAGGGATGATCATTGCAGTTAAGCTTTGGTGGGGGGCACGTAAACAATGCTGACGTTGTGAAGAGCTTGGGTAATAAGATCTCTCTTTCTCTCTCTGTGTCTCTGTCTTGATCTCTTTGGTGGTGTTTCTTTTCTCTTTTAACTCCTATATCTCTGTTACAACTCAGACCTATTTGTTTTTTAAATGAATAATAATACAAATGGACAAGTACTGATTTGACTGAACTACACGATATATCACCTTACTTCTTCCTCCCTCCCTCCCTTCTTTCCTTCCTTCCTTCCTTCTTTCTTCTTTCTTTCTTCCCTTAAATGGCTTAATATTTATTGAACACAGTGTATTCAAACATTTGGGGATGTAAGACAATCACATCTGTACCACAGAAACCCATAAGCACATCCATAGACTCATTATCAGAAAGTGGGAAGAAGGGGCACCTGGATGGCTCGGTGGGTTAAGCCTCTGCCTTCAGCTCAGGTCATGGTATCAGGGTCCTGGGATTGAGCTCCGCTTCGGGCTCTCTGTTCAGCAGGGAGCCTGTTTCCCCCTTTCTCTATCTGCCTCCCTCTTTGCCTACTTGTGATTGCTCTCTCTGTGTCAAATAAATAAATAAAATCTTAAAAAAAGAATGTGGGAAGGACAGTGCTATAGAACTACACACAGGGAGTTCTGAGTGCATAGAAGACGGACATCTGACCTGGATGAAACCAGGAGAGGTTCACAGATAGCTAGAACTAAGGCATAGGTACAACTGAATGACCTAGACGTAATCCCCTCTTAGAGAGAGGACCAAGTCAGTGTTGACCGTGTTTCTTGTATAAAAGAGGGCACAGGTTTACCATCTTGTTATAATGATTCTCCTGTAAAGATACATATCCTAACTACGGTGTGGGGAGAGGAATTAAAAAATCCTTTTGCATGTAATTAATATTCTCAACCACTTCCACCCTAATGAGAGAAAAAGTTTGGGGATGTTTCACAGATAGATTTTAGCTGAGTCAAACAGTTTGGTTTGGTGTCTGTTCAGGCAATAACCAGGCAGCAAACCACTTGTGGCTTAATTACTAAACCATATTAAAACAAGGCAATTTAATTGCAATTAGTGTTAGAATAATTTATTCATAAAATGCCAGTATACATATTTATTTTCTGTAATCCATTACTTTTGTCCCGGTACTATGTGTGTTCCAGTAAATTACAAAGTACAAGGTCATTAACCTACAGTTCTGCCTATGATCATGATTTCAGATTGCATTCTGTTTGCTCTTCAGTTAGGATTAAATTGTTAGCCCTCTTGGGTCATTTATCTTTAGCTATTTAGTTTCTCTGTGATCATCTAAAGGCTCTTATTATTGCTAATTAAATAGGTGTGATCTACTCAGAAAACGGTTGGCTTTCTTTTACTGTCTGATAAGATCCAACATCAAGTGAGTCTCCAGCTTTCATTGTTCCTCGTAACCGAATCCCCTCGTTAGTGATTCTGAAATGGTAATGCATATCTGCATGTTCTGGATTATTCAAGTTTTGGAGACAGAGCACTGGGCACACGGAAAAGTACGGACATGAGGGCACTCTTTTATTCATTTCCTTTCTGTGTCCAGCCTAAGACTTTGGTTTTCCAGGGATGGTAGGCCGAGCCTACAGACAATGAATCTGGAATTGTGACATGAGGCTTCCCAGCCGAGTGGCTTCACAAGAGGAAAACTCATGTTCCTCCAATAGAGAATGCATGTACCCCTACTCAAAGCCAACCTTCAAAATAGCTCTTTAATAAACTTGTTTGGGAAAGAATAGATATTCCAGTCCAGAACCGACTCCCCCTATTGGCAGGTTAGCTGCTTGTTGGTAGGAATAGGAGAGAAATCCAATTTGTTAAGCTCCTCTTGCCAAAGAGGAGCAAGGGATGTTGAGATGGAGATTTTCATTGGAAGCACGGCCCCAGGCAAATTTCCCAACTCTTCAAGAGAGTTAATATTGCAACAACCATTCTCTATAGAAGGAGAAACTAGGACCTAGAGATGAAATTGCTTGCCTAATATAGCTGATAGAGAGAATTCAAATCGAGTCTACTAGGATTCTAAGGCTCAATATCATATGCAACATTCTATTTTCCCCATAGCATCACCACATGCAGAACAAGCAACATTCCAGGAACTAGTTGAACTGTTTGAGAATTAACCACATTTGACCTTTTTTTTTTTTTTTTTCTTTCTACCGCACATCCTTGCTAGCCTCTATTAAGCATGAGACATCCTGAGAGGCCAGGACAGAAAATGTAAGGCAGTCTGTGTTGTGTATTGTGTCATGTCACAGAGGTTTGCCCCTTCAGGACTAAGCATCCACTCACCCAGCTTTGGGGAATGTTGTTTCTGATAGATCTCAGCTGAGTTTCTCTCCAGAAAATTCTCTTGATCAAAGGTAGCTGCTTTGCCCAAGTTTATATCCCTTCTCCATGGACCACCCCCCACATGCCGGGCTGATAAAGGAAATAAAGGTCTGGCTCTTGCCTCAATTAGGGATATCTCCAGCTATGCTCCCTGCATGATAAGCTGAGACCTCTACTGTAATGGGACCATAGTCCCGGCTTCTTCTGTCTTCCTGCACCCATCTCTCCCATACAGGTGTTGTTATTGAACACTCCTGACTGAAATACCAGCACACCAATCTGCATCTCAGAGTCTGTTTTCTGACTTTGACACTTTATCTAGAAGGAGTCAGAAGGAGTCCTAAGGAGCAATCTAAAATGATATTTGGATCAGGATCACTCACCAGCTGGCAATGAAGACTCCAACATCGACCCAAGTTGGAGTATTGATAGTCTCTTCAATGCCTGTGCCATGCATGTATTTAACTTCCACCAGTGGTAAAATATGATGGGATAATGGTGAGAGGGAATGCAGTGTTAGGTAAAATATCTCTGGCATTTGAGGAGTACAGTGAAAGTAGTTGTTATAGAAATAGTAGGGCAGGATGGTTGTGGCTAGGGTTGATCAATGTATTGTAGGAAGATAATGAAATTCCAAGGGGGAATTAATAATTTAAAGATAAGAGCAACTGGTTTTGAACTGAAATCAGATACTAGGAAAACCCTGAGGATCAAATCTGAGACTCCATTAAAAGGGAACTAGAAGTCCAGAGAAGGTTAAAGTCTCAAAAATACCACGTTTGCTGTTCTAGAGCAGAGTTCTGTCTACAAAGAAGGGGTGAGACCCTGAGAATGGGGCTGGGGTTATATAAATAGGTAAACTCATTAATCTTGATTCCTCCCAAGTCCCTAAGCTGCAAAAGAAAAACACTCTTCCTTGCTAAAGGCCAGTGCTTCCCCATCATTCAAAAAGAAGCAGCCTCTGCCTTAGAAGTCCATATATGTCCCCTTTGAAAATCGACCCTTATCACCCTCCTGGCCCAAGACCAGTATGTAGGGTTAATCACAGCACACCCTAGTCAGGGGAATCTGAGCTGCTGAAGCAGAAAAGTACTCTACCCCATGGAGCTATAGGACCTATAGGACCTGCAGGACCAAGCCAGCTCAAACTGACAGGAGCCAGGAAATTATATGTAGGACTGGATCCAGGCGATGCTTCATTTAGGGATGGAAACACATAATTGGACAAGGAATAGGTTATAGAAGAAAATGAGTGCTATCTCATGATATAGGGCTTAACCCCTTTGTAAGACTCTGGGAGGCAGTGCTGATGTACTCCTGGGGAGACGGTTCATAACAAACTGATGTAGAAATGCTAGGGCCACTGAAGTGGATGCTGGGAAAAGAGACTGAAAGGCTCAGAGACATGGAAATACTAGGGCATATATACTATGAAAAGCTATTTTAAAACCAGCTGGATTTGTTTCATGACAGAACTAAAGGGCTTTGTGTTCCAAAGAGATACGTTACGTCTTGGTGAAAGGAGCACCTGCATCACTGAGTAGTTCATATAGACCGTCCTCTGCAATTTGAGGCTATACTGGGAGATACTATTACAGAACTGACCTGCCTAATAACAGTGAAATGATAAGATACTAAAATCACAGGGGCCAGTGTGCCACACCGAAACATTAGATAGATAGGCATCATACTCCTAATGAGCTGTACAGTCAGAATGACAGCCAGGGCAGCCTAACCTGTAGAGAGCTATGGAAAAAAATTAATAAAACAGAACATTATTAAGAATAAGAATGTTATCCTGGAAACAAGAGTATTGTTCAATCTATGCAATCAAAAGAAATCAAGGGCAATCAAGGGGGCTAAAAGAAGATACTCTGATAATAAAATCACAGTTCTTCGCCCAGATTTGCTGAATGTTATGGAACTGAACAAATTTTCAGATACATTATACATTGTTGTAAAGACTGTGTTCTCAGGAGGAAGGATCACATAACACCATAAGTATGTACAGTGATGGAGTCCCTTGTTACCAAAGAGAGTCAAGACTAGAAATAGATAATTTTTCACATGAGAAATGGGGATACCAAGGCATTTTGAAGAATATTAGAGGCAGGGTCTTCTTTGACATTAAAGCCCAAGAACCAGCCACATCATTATGGTGCCCCTGCTAGAGTAGGATATGAGTATTCCCAATGATTTTTCCCCTGGTCTCCAAATGTATAATTGGAATAAACATATGTGGCTGTTGGTAGAAGTTTCCACTGGTTCCTTGACCTTTGGTGTAAGAACTACCAAAATGATGAAAGCCACGTAGAACAAGATTTTAAGTTAAAAACAATAGGGGCAGTTGGGTGGCTCAGTCGTTAAATGTCTGTCTTTGGCTCGGGTCATTGTCCTGGGATGGAGCCCCACGTCAGGCTCCTTGCTCAGCGAGGAGCCTTCTTCTCCCTCTGCCTGCTGCTCCCCCTGCTTGTGTTTGTTCTCTCTGTCAAACAAATAAATTTTTAAAAATCTTAAAAAAAATAAAAAGAATATTGTGTCGCAAGTAAGGCCAGGACTAGAGTGGAACAAGTGAGGCACTTAAGGCACAAAATTTAAGCAAATATTCACTTTCAAGATCATGTACATAGCCCCGACCCAGCTTCTGAACTAAGTGGCAGAGATTAGTGGCATACCTAAAGACCTAAAAGATGCCAGGGAATTGGTCCAAATTGTATCCATATTTAATGGATCCACCAAAAAAAAAAAAAAAAAAAAAAAAAGATAGATATGGGAAGATGGCAGCAAATTACCACAAACTCCATGAAGTAATATATCTAATTGCATAGGCTATGCCAGATGAGGTAACTTTGCTAGAGCAGATTGATGAAAACTCAGATACATACTCTGAGGTCATTGATCTGGAAAATGTATTCTTCCCCATCCTCACCAAGATGTATTAAAAACATTTTGCATTCATGCAGGGTAAATAGCAGTGCACATTTACATGTATGCTTTAGGGCTACATCTATTCTACTATCATCTGGCATACTATCGTCTCAAATGATCTTTACTGCCTGGACAGTCTACAGAACATCCTATTGTTCTGCTATTTTAGTAATGTTGCATAAATAAGGTAAATTCGTTGGAGCCTTTGGCTAGTCACATGCACTCTAAGCTGGGAGGTAAACTCTGTAAGAGTTTGGGAGCCAGACACAACAGTGGAGTTTTTAGAGAGCTCATGTTCTTGACATGACAAGATTTCTGCTTAAGAATAAAGGACAGATGACTGCTTCTCGCACCTCTCATCACTAAGAAAGAAGCACAACATGATAATCTTCTGGCTCTAAAGACTGCATACCTTACACTGAATGTTATTTCAGAGCATTTGCCAAGGGACATAAAAGACTACCTCCTTGAGTGTATCCTAGAGCATTTAAGACTCGGAATCAAATTCAGGTTGTGGTGCAAATGCTACCATTTGACCCATCATATCGTTTGGTATTTTATTTGTCTATAATGGGCAAGGATGCTGTGTAGATTTTAAGGTCAGATACAATAAAAGAAGCAGAATATAAATTCCCTGTGTTTCTTGAGGCAGATCAAGACTTTATGACCATAACTGTTCATCAGCAGATCATTTCTCTCAGACCCAGCAATTCATTTTTTAAAAAGATTTTATTTATTTATTTGAAAGAGAGAGTGAATGAGAGAGAGTACACATAAGCAGGGGCAGAGGGAGAGAGAGAAGCAGGCTCCCCACTGAGCAGGGAGCCTGATGAGGGGCTCGATCCCAGGAGCCCCGGGATCATGACCTGAGCCAAAGGCAGATGCTTAACTGACTGAGCGACCCAGGTGCCCCATGACCCAGCAATTTATAAACTTGGACACCATCACATAGTAATGTTATATCCAAGATCAGGCAGGTGTAGGGTGCAAATAAGCTGATCAGTCGGGTTTCCTAGATCCCCATGCTGTCTACCATTTTTGCTTTAGTTACCTCAGTCTCTGCTAACACCTGTGGTAACCAGCCAAAGCATAGAAAAGTCCTGAGCTTGATTCATAGGAAAGTTAGCTCAATATGTTGATAAATACTGAATGGTTGGTAGACACACTACAGATCCACCACAGCAAGCCTGACAGATAGAAATGAGGGAAAATGACTCCAAGTGGCAAAGTTTCGGGTAAAAACTTAAGACTTTATTTTTTAAGAGCAGTTTTAGGTTCATGCGTAATTGAGGGGAAGGTTCATAGATTTCCCTTTTAGCCTGTCCCCCACACATACATAGCTTTCCCTATTATCAATATCTCCCACCAGAATGATTTAGAATAGTAGGAAAAACTAAAGATTTTTCTGCCCCATGTGTTCAACTACCCTAGTCACTTCACCTAGAACTTAGGCAAATAAAGCAGATATTGTTACAACTATTTAAAAATGAGAAAATAGTTCAGACATACCTGAAACTTTGCAGTGGCCTATAGCCAGTAGATAGTGGAGACCACTGGATTCCAAGTCATGACTTCCTGTCCTCTCTCAGTGGAAACCACATGCTGCAGCCTGTGTTGTAACAGCAGGAGGGTTTCAAGCTCCTGCACTAAGCAAACTTATTTTCCTTATTCAGGCAGACCAGCAAATAAATTGCCTTTTGCCTGATGAGCAAGCCATTTTGCTGCAAGTTTTTGCTTTCTTCCCAAGCAAAGGGAGAAAGTAAATTATCAGCTAACAAAACAAAACTATTCACTGTTTTCCATTTTGAATGGGATCTTTTCCTTATCATCATCAATAAGAAGACCTGTTTTTCTCAAATATGTGAGTGATCCAATAATATGTTTTGTTTTGACTGTTAACATTGCATCATCAATATTTATTCTTTTTTCACTGGTTCAACCCTTTAGAGAACTTACTGTAGACCAGCTCTCTGCTCATCCTTGGAGCTTTATAAAGGAATATTAAACATACTCTTTGCCCTTGCAAGTCTCACATTCTATGGTATAAACAGGTGTAGAGAACAAAAATGACAGTATGGGGAGAAAAATAGTTTAATTGATACCTCTGTCAGCTTTAGTCAAGGATGGTCAGGATACAATAAAGTAAGGTCTCATTGGCAGAAGTGGAAGAAGTATAATATAGTAATTCTGAACGGCTGGACTGTACATGGGGGAGAGATGTCAGGGTACAGTGAAAAGAGTAAGAACCAGATCAGTAAGTTGAACATTAAGGATTGAACATATTTGGATTAAAAAAAAAAAGTCAGAACCTTAACCTCTGTTGTTTGCTTTACAGTCTCCATAATTGGCAGACAATGCAAGTAACCATCTTTCTACACTGCCTTGTTCTGACATCTGGAGGAAAATCATACCATCATAGGGGGGAAATAGAGTGATTTACTAGAAGTATAGAAACTTGATAATCATGTTTTCAGAGCAATTTTGGATTTATGCCTGACCACAAGCCAGCACATTTTAAATTAAGATGGCTGGAGGGAATCTAGGATAATTTAGTACCTTTTAATGTTTTCTAGGGGAAGTGAATTAGATTAGTGTTTCCTTGTCATTCTGTCCAGCAGAGTCTGTTCTATTCAGGTAATCTGAATCTGCATCTACTTGGCTCTAAAGTCTGAGTGCTTAATAATACTGCCACAATTCTGACATGGTTTCTAGGTCTAGTATTATATGATTCTGCAGGGCTGTTCTTTCCTGGCCTCTCCACATACTCACCAAGTATGTGTTTTCATCACCTCAGTCCTTGACAAACGACCTCCCTGGGACTTGTCTACAGTGTTGGCTGGACGTCAGAATCACCTGGTAGTGGTTAAAAGCCCTGACTCCCAAGCCAAACCCATGACAAATCGAATCGGAATATTTGACATTTGGAGAAGGGACAAGGGGTGTGTGTGTGTGTGTGTGTGTGTGTGTGTGTGTAACTTACCAGGTTATTCTAATGGGCAGTTAAGGTTAAGAATGACTACTGTGTAGTATCAACCATGAATCATTTATTTTGTTTTAAATTCCCATACTAAGTGTTCACTCTGTACCTGTTGTGCACCTGCTAGCACAGGGTTAAGCAGAGATTGGCAAAACAATGGACATACTACAGGTTTTGTGTTCTCTGGGACGTGACGTTTTAGATTGCAGCTCAAGTCAAACACGTATGAAATAGTTAAGTAAAAATCCAGAGATCATAGTCATAAGTTGTTATGTATATCCACATATATGTGCCTTTTCTATGAAAGGGGAGCAACAAAACATTTAAGTTTGCCCAGAGACAATAATGGCTTACATTATCTCTGTCTCCTTGGAATAATTATAGGAGCACTCATGTGCTCTCGTGTTTCCTAGTTTAGCTGATATATTATAAGTTCACCCTAAATTTTAAATAATGAGGCAATGGGAAATCATGGGATGAACCTGTGGAAGACGCAAATATTGATGAGTAATTGTGGAGGGACTGGTCAGGAAAGAAAGAAAGAGAGGGACTGAGTAAGTACTTAGAGTTAGGAGTGGTCATGGTCAATGGGAAGACAATGAGGGGAAGTTCTAGCCAGAGCAAAGGAGAGTTAGGAAAATGGATTTCACAAATAGCATGGGTTGAACATATTGGAAGCCAAAGGAGATTTTTAAGGAGTTTTTCTTCTGTGGAGAAAGCTATTGAGAGCTCTGTATTCCCTGGGTCCGCTTTAGCTGAAAAATGGAGTTCCTACAATTCACCTCTCCCTCTTTGATTTTACTCAATATAGCCAAAGAGCATTCAGCTCCTCCAGCCTGGACTCATCTTCCTTTCCCCTTCCCATCTCTTTTCTCATCCCCCTTTTCTAAGCTACCTTCTATTCATCTTTTAAATATAAATTTAAATGTCACATTTTCAGGTAGATATTCCCTAACTCCCAGACCTCTGTGAGGGACCAGGACAGAGTAAAAACTTTGTCCTGGGAAGTGCCCTGGACCAGTGCAAAAGATGCAATTCAGGACCCCATAGAGTTAGCCTGCATTCTCATTTCTTTCATGCCTTCCTAACGTGGTTTAAAGTTGGTACAGTTTCAGTTTCTAGATAAGCCCATTTGCCTCTGTAGGGCTTAAATTACTACTTTTTTTTTTTTTTTTTTTTACAAAGGCAACCATTAGAGTCACTTTTTATATTCAGAGCAATAAAAATTCATTTTGCACCAGTAAAATGGCAGCTTTGGCCTGTGCTTTGATTTTTTTTTTTCTCTTCCTGCAATAACAGGCTCTTGATGAGCCTGTCACTTCCCTGAGTGCCCACAGCCTCCTCAGGTGATTACTGTTTTGGTTTGCTCAGCATCAATTGGACCACCAAGCCTTTTAGAAGATTTTTGTATAATATAATTGTCAACCCCAAAGTAGTATGATTTGTTGAGAGATTTTTCAGTTCTGTCATTGACAATAAAATGGCCACATTGCTAATATGGTGACATCAAAGAGTACTTTGGTTAAGGTTGGTATTCAGCAGGCTGAAGAAGAGCAGGTAAATAAGAGATTAATCAGGTATCTACAAATGGCAATTTTTAGGAGCTAACATCTCTTTCTTACAGAGTTAAAACCAAGACAGGGAATTAATTAAACTTAAAATTATTCTATACCAGTAGAGTGTCCAGCTCCATGTTCAATCTTAAGCTGCTAGCATGGACTCCCCAGTTCCTGTTGGACTTCATGGTCTAGCTGTCTCGTGTTCTGCACAGAGGTCTACACTGAGCTATTACATAAATCGTGAAACTAAGATAATTATTTCCTGTACTCTGCCGCACCATACTCTCTGCACTGGCCCCATGATCAGCAGTCCACCCGATGTGAAGCAGCTAGCAGATGCTATGTCCCACAATACCAGAGCTATATTCTATTTATATATAGAAACCCATCCCTCAGCAAATTCTGCAGTCATGGACATGCAGAGCTGTGTTTTCAAAGACAATTTCCATGTTGACATGTACAAGGAAGCTTAATGACATCGTTGATTTCTATCTGAAGTTCCCCTTGGAACTTGTGGAGCAAGCAGGCTGAAAGGCTCTGTACCCAGGTTGAAACAAAGGAACATCTAGTGTCTACTTTGTCACAAAACCTCTTCCTGACAAAAGGATTTTCTTTATGGTGGGCTAGCTGGTTGTCTCTAGAAGATAATTCAGCTGAATTCCGCCAAGTAATTGAATAAATCATTTATCATAAACATATGCAGGCTGCAGTGATATGTTTGGTTGTAGAATCAGCTCAATCTTTTACTTGATTTATTTTTCTCTTTTATTCTTTTTGTTTTACTTTATGTAAGCTTCTCATAATCTCTCTGACTTCAGTTTTGCTTGCGTTTTTAACGAAATTATTAGATGAACCAATAATAGGTGGGCAAGCAACTATTATGCACTGAAGATATAGATGTCCTTAAAATCTAAGGCAGATTAAAAAAAAACAGATACAATATTAAACAAAGCATGTGGTAATAATTGGTTTACTTCTTGGAAATTTTTTCCTGCAGCTGGTTTGTCCTTCAACCTTGTGGGCATGGTGTTGGGCTTAGGGCCAGTCTTACACTATAAGTAACAACTGCGTCAATAGTAATTTCTTTTCTGTTAACACCTATTAAAAGGAATAGAACCACGGGGTAGAAGTGTGAAGTGCCCCAATCAATCAGAAATTACAGGAGCAATAAAGTAATAGAGACATAACTTAGTTATTTAACACATATCCATTGTGCCTTCTGTATCTTGAGTCGTAGCCTAAATGGGAGGACAGAATCTTCTCAGGGAGCTCACAGAGCAAAACACAAACACACAATTACCAAAAGACATAAGTGCTATAAGGAAAGAGAAGTGGGAATGGTCATGTAAGCTCATCTAAGATGTTTTCTCAGAAAGAGATACCTTGAAGCTTAGATCAAAAGGAAGAATGATGAAGAGTGTGAGGCAGAGAAGGGGCAAAGAGGGGAAAGTGCTCTAGGCAGAGGAGTACAATACAGAGATGAAGGAGACTGTGGTGTAGCAGCAAGCAATATGGCAGGAGGGATGGGAGGCATGTGGCTGGAGACATCTGCAGGCTCACAGGACACAGACCTCTAGAAGCCACTCTTAAGGCTTGAACAATATGGTTTTGTTGCCAAAAATGCATCATATAAATCCATTTGTGAGTGAAACATCAAACACCAATTGACAGACATTCTACAAAAGAACTAGACTCTTCAAAAAAATATCAAGTTTGTGGAAGATGAGGGTAGAATGAAGAATTTTGCTGAAAAAAGGAGACTGAAGAACCATGTCACTAAATACTGTTTGTGGTCCTGGATTATATACTAATCAGGAAATAAATACACAAAGTTATAAAGATAGTTACTCCAAAAATTGCATATATTTGAATACAGAATGCAGATTGCATTATAATATTATATGACGTTATAGTTCATTATTATACCAATTGTACTTTGGTTATGTGATAGAATGTCCTTGTTTTAAGAAAATATTCTGGTGCATTAAGAGTAAAAAGATATGTGTGTGTCTGTGTGTGTGTGCGCTTGTGAGAGAAATAGACAGACAGACATTGTTTCCCCTTGATTTCCACGCCTATGTTATGTTCATACTCTGGCAACAAAGCTTGATAGAATGTCAGAAAAGATTAAAATCCTCTGTAAATCCCTGAAAAAAAACAAAAAACAAAAAACAACTAAAATCTCCTATTCCTTAAGACCAAAAAATGTATATTCGTTATCTTATTCAGCTCCTGAAAAATGTTCCCTGGGGTCACTTAATTTTATACTAAACTGAGAAATTATTAATAAAAATAGCCAGTTATTAAATACTTCCTTGTGCAAAGCACTATAAGAAGTACTTTGCATGCTTTATCCCACTTAATCCTCAAATAGCCCTACAAAATATGAATAGTCATTATCCCCATATTTTGGTGAGGATCTGAAATTTTAAATAAGCCATTGATGGTCACACCACCAGTGTCAGAATCAGGCTACAAATGCAGGTTATGCTATTTCCAAATCCATTCTCTTGATCACTATTCTAATATTAAGAAGTAAACCTTGACATTTTAATCTTAAAGACAATTCCCAGATCCTTTGGCCTTCCAACAATGCCACACTGGCACACAAGGGACAAAGCACAGGTTTTTCCATTGATGTTGGAGATGCAGTGTTCTTACTGTCCCGTTCTTCCATGTCAGTAGGACAAGGGACTCTCTGTGAATGTTATAAGATGCTGGCCACAGACTCACACCATTTCACCACTGACCCATGCACAGAGATGACTGGGCCTCCTGAATGTTAAGTTCCCTCTGAGTGACAAGCACCACATGTGACATGTGCACCATGTGACATGGTGCATCTCCTACCAGGTCACCTGCCAAGCACCTGAGTTAACAGTAAGGACACCTGCAATGTCATGGTCAGGTTTATACTCTGTCCATTCCTAAGAATATGGTATTGGGAGTAAGTGCTCCAAATGCAGGCCTGAATGTGAACAATGACCTAGAGAGAGTCAAAGGGAGACTTGTCTCTGCAGTAGGTCGTATCCTTTTTTTTTAATTCAAGAAATCTATCCTCATCTCCCTACCTTCTTGGCCTCACTTTCCATCAACCATTTAATTGAAGATATAGATTAGCTTCCTCCTATGGTAGTTTGTGTTTGTGTTTTGTGACCAGCAGTGTTAGTACTGGCAAGGTGTGGGAAAGGGGAAGCAGGACACAACAGAAGTGAGGTGGGGTAGCCCTGATGAGGACCTCCCCAAACCTGGTTGGTCCTGGCTCCTGGAACTAATGAGCCAGGCATCTCCAGCCTCAGACGGCACATCAGTAATAAGTCAGGAGAACTAATTCCTTGTTCACTCAGGGCAGCCTTTTTTATGCCTGTTTCCCCAACATAATTATTACTAGGGCTCAAAACTGTCCCCATATGAATGATAAATTGTATGATCACCCAGATATTAGAGAGAATGATCAGGTTGATATGAGGATCAAAAGGAAGAAGATAGCATGGAGTGGAGATTACCTACACGGACCACGAGCCCAGACTCCTGGGGTCTGAATACTGATTTATTAGCCACTTATTAGCTCTGTGGCTACGAACATGAGACATGGTAGGTTGGGCCACCCTGCCCCCTCCAGGAACTACAGGCAGGTCATGAAGTGATACACATGTATAAAATGATGCACTTTTTGGGATAGTCCTTTTATAAACATTCCTCAAGAACCTGTGGGAGCCAGATATTTGGCTATCCTGGTTCTTATTAATATATAACCTGTTGTGGGGCACCTGGGTGGCTCAGTGGGTTAAGCCTCTGCCTTCAGCTCCGGTCATGATCTCAGGGTCCTGGGATCAAGCCCCACATCGGGCTCTCTGCTCGGCAGGAAGCCTGCTTCCCCTCTCCCTCTGCCTACCTCCCTGCCTACTTGTGATCTCTCTCTCTTCAAATAAATAAAGAAAATCTTTAAAAAAAAAAAAAAAGGATGCTATTTGCTTAATGCCTGTGGAACTTCTCCTTGATGTTTCCCCTGATAGTGGTGATGGGTTTGTGCTAAATAATCTATACTTTCTAGCTTAGGTCCCCGGGCAAAAGATCTGAGCTGGGCACTAGGTATGCAGACTGTCTTCCTTCCCAAGAATGATCCTTCTGCCACGGGCTGACGCTGTGAGTTCCCCTGTGGCCCTGCAAGTTGTGGCATGCCCCTACCTCTTGGGAACTCTGAGTAACAAACTCTTTGTTAAGGGCAATTTTCTCTGGCTCTGTTGACCTCACCATACTTGTAAAATAACGAAACCTATCATTTTAAATAGATTTTGGGGCTCAGGGTCACTCATTTGCCTGAGTCATTTGTTCCTCTCCTGGAGATCCATTCAATCACAGCAATTATTTTCTTTTCCAGTCAAGTATCATGAAGTTTCTCATGCTTTTAAAAAACCCCATTCACAACATATTTGCAACAGGTAAGGAAAGAGAGTGATGAGTTGACAAAAAATTACCTTAACATTGTCCTAGGAATAATTTTAACATGCAGAACAAAATCTCCTTGCACCATAGTTTGAAATAACCTTAGGAGGAATACCTATTACTCAACACTAATTCACAACCAATGTCTTATGACTTTACTTTTTTAAAGCATATCACCTACACCCCATCATTTGATCACTTTGGTAACAGGTTTGTTATTTGTACTTTCTACATGAAGGAAGGACGTTAAATTCAGAGAGGTGGTGACTCACTAGCTACAGATCTAACATTAGAACTGTGGTCAACTTGGTCCCAGCCTTGTGTTCCTTTCTTTGAATCACGCTGTTTCCCACCGATGACATTACTTTTTATGAAGAAATAGAGGTAATGATGATAATTACGATAATGAGATGTATTCAAAGTGTTTCATGGCTGACATTTTTATTTTTATTTCTGTGAAAGTAGGCTTTCCTTTATACCCAAACATAAACAAGAGGTCATGTTTCATGATCTAGAGAAAAGAAATTATTCTTTCAATTTTTCCCTGGGCTTTTTTCTTCCACGCTAAGAAACATTTTTCAATGTTGTTTTCTTAACTGTAAATAAGGTTACAAGAGGGAGTAGTCAACCAAAACAATTATAATTGGCTACAAACATAATCCAATAACCTCATTTCACCCATATTGTTAAAAGAGTTAATTGGAACGGCACATACAGCCACCAGCTAAATATATTGCTGTAAGCAAACAGTGAATCCAATTTCCTTCATAAACATCCCTCTGCAAAAAGAAAGGAGAAGAAGGGAGAATTCTGCAGTGCAAGTCCCAAAGTTCACCCATTTATCCCTTTGGTCCAAGTAATTCTATCAACTCAGGAAGGAGAGAAGCAGATAATATGTATCTATTATCTGTATGCATTTTCAAATGAAACAGGTAAACAATTAAAAAAAAAAAAAACTTGTAATTGAGGGAAGCTCAGCCCAAATCAGGTGTCTTTTTTGCCAGGACACCTTGTAAACATTGCATCTAACATCTATGACATTAATCTGAAGGAGATGAAGGGTCTTTTGTCTGGGCAATCGTTTCCCCTCTGGGCATATCAGCGTGAGTTTTCTTGTTTGTTTGTTTGTTTGTTTGTTTTTAATTTTTTTTTAATTTTTTTATTTTTTTCAGCATAACAGTATTCATTATTTTTTGCACCACACCCAGTGCTCCATGCAATCCGTGCCCTCTACAATACCCACCACCTGGTGCCCCCAACCTCCCACCCCCCCACCCCTTCAAAATTCTCAGATCATTTTTCAGAGTCCATAGTCTCTCATGGTTCACCTCCCCTTCCAATTTCCCTCAACTCCCTTCTCCTCTCCATCTCCACTTGTCCTCCATGCTATTTTTAAAAACTCAAAACATAAGGGCTCCTGGGTGGCTCAGTGGGTTAAGCATCTGCCTTAAGCTCAGGTCATGATCCTGGAGTCCTGGAATGGAGCCCCACATCAGGACTCCCTACTCGGTGGGAACTCTGCTTCTCCCTCTGCCTGCCACTCCCCCTGCTTGAATTCTCTCTGTCTGTGAAATAAATATTTAAAAAATAAGTAAAAACTCAAAATATAATAAAATCTTACTTTTTTTCAGATTTTACTGGCTTAGAAATGTCATTCAGGCCAGTAGTTATCTCCTAAGCGGTATTGGACATTTTGTGTCTGGACCTCTGCTCCCACTGTGCTCCTTATTCACACAGTGACCTAAGGCTAATCTGGAAGCATTTTAAGCCTTATAATCTTTGCTTCTGAAAGGTAGTCATGATCATGCTTTTTTTTTTTTTTTTTTTTTTTTTTTTTTTACTAAGGGGGTCTTGAATGAATGTGAATGGATTTTTTTAAATATGAGATACACACAATGTGGGAAAATATTCAATAAATGAATTCAACAAACAATATAAACAAGTATAAAAGAGAAAATTTATCTTACTCCCAAATACAAGTCATTTTGAGTAACTCCTAGAGCATAAATTATAGCCCAACAAAGAATGTGCGAATGGCACATATTCACCATTAGTTCATTAAGGAAGGTCTCTACCTTGAATATTTTCTGGTAATGCTTAGTTAATTCAGATTTTAGTTGTTGTGGCATTTATTTATTTATTTATTTATTTATTTTTAAGATTATGTTTATTTATTTGACAGAGAGACACAGAGAGAGAGGGAGCATCAGCAGAGGGAGTGGGAGAGGGAGAAGCAGCCTTCCCGCCAAGCAGAGAGCTGGATGCAGGGTTTGATCCCAGGACCCTGACATCATGACCTGAGCTGAAGACAGCCGCATAATGACGGAGCCACCCAGGCACCCCTGTTGTGGCTTTTAAATATACCTCTAATTGGGGTTTTCCCTGATTCCACTATTGATCATTTTCATTAGACCGAATGAGTGAGCTTGTCTGCCACCATTTTCATGGTCTGAGTTGACAAGCCTCACACCTGGAAATTTGTGTTAAAGAAAACCTCCAGTTTTCCAGAAAATAAATTATTTGTCTCTGTAGATTTAATTAACCACCTTTGCTTCTGAGACATTCCTTAAATAAGGAAGAGGCAAAATAAAATACAGATTCATCATTCTAAATTGAAGCATTTTACAAATACTGTGTTTGAGTTTAATCCCTTAACATTGTATTCGGTATTTATTAGAAAGAGACCACACCCTGCCACTCCTCTGTTTTGCTTGCTTTGGGATCTTCAGTACACTTTGTATGCTTAGTGTTAATCTTATCTTCCCCAAATGTGTTCCTATTCATATGTTTACCAAGAGTACACTCAGCATTGTGGTGTCTGCTGTGAATAAAGGTAATTTTAGTTGTTAGTGTACCAATAATAGTCATTACAAAAGATTTACGGAGCTCACAGTTCTTTGAGGGAGATGAACCATAAGCCCCAAATAGTTAATGAACAATACAAGACAGTATATGATTAAGGAAAGCAATTTGCGAACCCTATTGTCAGTGTTAATGGGAATGGAGAGAATATAGGATACAGTGCTTGGGGGAAAGCTTCTTGGAGGAGGTGAGGTGTTAATTGAGCCTAAGGGTGAGGGGGTGTGTGACTTGGATATAAATAGCATAAAATGTGAGAAGAGAGGTTTGAGACTGAGATTTCAAAGTGACTTTGGGGCTGAGCTATTGATGACTTCGGGCGAGTGAGTAGAGTAAGCTACTCTTTTTTGTCCTTTGCTTTAAATGAAAGTAAATTCATAAATGTCAGTGATTTGGGCTTTCCCTAATTTATGTAGCCTCACTGACTCTTTATTGTTTTGTCTCATCTTTAATATTTCTTATTGGAATAGACATCTACTTCTTGGAATATTCCTTCCTAGCTCAAGTTGTATATTTTCTAGAGAATTCCACCCCTCCCCCCCAACCCACCCACACACACACACCCCTTCTGGCTATTCTGGCTATATTTGATTGGTTCAGGTTAGGACCTTGACCTAAGCTTAATAAATGAGTCACCAGCCAAGATTTTTGATTTGGGAACAAGGGAGATCATTAGGTCACTTTCTCCATTTGCATCTGAATGATATGCAACTTGGAAGCTCTTATCAGTTCTGTGTTTGGCCAGGTGTGGAAAGCTCCTCTCTGGTAGGAGAGAAGAATGAGGTTGACACACAGAAAAATGGATGTACGTGCATGCATGTGTGTGGGTGGGTATGTGTGTACATGTATGTGTGTGTGTTTGTGTGCGTGTGTGTGAGAGAGATCATCTTGAGTTCATTGATGATTCTATTACATTTAAGACCCAAACACAATCTTGTCCTTAGTTTATTTCTTTTATTGCTTCCGAGTAAAAAGATATTTATTCTTTAACAAATGCTATGTTCTGAATGTTTGTGTCTGCCTCCCTCCCCAAAATTCACGTTGAAATCTTAACCTGCCAGGATGATGATTTTAGGAGGTGGGGCCTATGAGACAGGATTAGGTCATAAGGATAGAGCCCTCCGGAAGGGAATTCATGACTTTATAAAACAGCCTCACATGGCTCCCTAGCCCCTTTTGCCAAGTGATGATATGCAAAATCTGAAACCTAGAAGAGGGCTCTCTTCCTACCATGTGGGCACCTTGATATGTGCTCTAGCCTGCGCAACTGTGAGAAATACATTTCTGTTGTTTATAAGTGACCCAGTCTGCGGCGTTTTGTTGTATCAGTGCAAGTGGATGAAAACAAGTTAACAACGATTTGGAAATGCAAAGTTCAGACTGTGCTTGTCCACATAGCATCATTGTGCAAATTAAAATAAATAAATATGTTTATTTATTTTAAATAATATAAAAAATAAATAAAATAAATATATTCCTTCTGGTGCCCCATGAGCATAGGACTCATCAAAAGAGCACAGAACATCATATAGTCTCCACAGACCCACCCCTTAACCTGTCTTCTTTGTGCAGTGAAAAAAACCTATGTAATAATTCATAGCAACCTTAAGAGGTCATGGATCTTTAGCCTGGGCTGTACAGACTGTTTTGGTTTGATTATTGTCCTCTATGTCTTCAACAGCCTCTGAATTTATCTTGTCTAGCCAAAATATGCTGGGGCACTTACAAGGAATACAGACTAGCCATGTGGAGTTTCCCAGTCTTCAGGAAATGGGTTTGTGATCACCTTCTTTTCCGGGTGAACTCTGCCGTAGCATACACAAGAAAAAAAAATTTTTTTTCAATGAAAGTGAGGAGTAGTAGAGGATATGAGTGAAAAATGTGTGCAAAAAAGAGCCAGTCCTATTTGCCTTTAGTTTTATGCTTTGAATACTCTAAGCAGGAAACTGTAACTTGGTTCCTCCTGAGCCACGAATACTTTTGACAGTTACACTAAGCTTGGGCAGAAAATAATGTTCCTAGAGAAATTGAAAATTGGTATGTACATATTATATTGCAGCACCAAATGAAGTCATAAGGCAAACAGAATGCTCACAGCAGGCATAGTTATTCCTGGGCAGGTCTGGTCATGCCCCATGGCCTCTACAAACACAGGAAGCCCTCCCCAAGGCTTGGGAGAAGGCGAGGACATTTTATTTTGTGTGCAAGGGGGAGTGCCTTAGTGGGGCAAATTCTTCAGCATAAATTATTGCACAGTCTGTAACTATTTTTAAAATGAAGAATATAATTCAACTTGTCAGCTCAGGGGTAGAAGAATCCATTTTCTTTATAAAATAAATACGTTGCGGGGTAACAGAATACGGAACTAAGAAGGAATGCCCTTCCCAAGAACAGATACCCCTCAGCCACGGTTTTAAAGATAAAGAAACCAATCTCAGTGGGAGGGTGCCAGCTTGTGATTTACGAAACCAATCAGTCAACCTGAGTTTGTGTGACAGGCAGGTGGGACACAGAGTTGAAAACACAACTCCTGCCTCTGATTGAGTATAACTTCTTCCCAACCTCAGAGCTGTTGCTTAGATCTTATCCAGATTATAACTTTCCAGTATCTCTGATCTTAGCCTTGTCTTCCTGAGCTGGGTGGTCAGAGTTACTTTGCTTGGTCATGGGAAACACTGCGCCACTTGACAGGCAGACCACCTTAGCTCTGATCCCGACTCTGTCACTCTCCGAGTAGATCTTGGTCAAATTGTCTGTCTTTTCAGGATCTTGCTTTCTGCACCCATGAAATGGAAGTTCAAATAACAACTACCCTGCCGAGTTGTTGACCTTTCCATAGAGCAACTTTTGGTTCCATAAATTTCCTGTTTTTCTACAATTTCCCTTATTTCCAGTTGAATTTTTATTATTGCCTTACTTTCATTTGCTTTGAGTTCAGTTTGCTCTTTCTTATCTAGTGTTGCTGCATCCAATACATTTTGGTATGTTGTGTCTTCATTTTCATTTATATCAAAGTATTTTCTGATTTCTCTCTTATTTTTCAAGCTATTGGTTATGTAGGAGTGCATTGTACAATTTCCACACACTTGTCAATTTCCCAAATTCCCTTTTATTATTGATGCTTAGGGAAATTTCACTGTGGCTGGTGAACATACTTTGTATGAGTTCGATCCTTTTTAAAATTAACATTGAATTTTTTTAATCACCTCATATATGATTTATTCTGATGAATCCTGCTGTTGTTGGGTAGAATGTTGGATAGATATCTGTTGGGTCGACTTAGTCTATACTGTGATCCCAGTCTTGTTTTTCCTTATTGATCTTCTGTCTAGTTGTTGTATGCATTATGGAAAGTAGAGTATCGAAGACTGCCATAACCCTAGTAGTTCTTGCCAAGAGTTCTTTATGTGTGTTAGTGCGTATCTGCAATGCTTAGGCAGAAGTTTACAACTCTGCCTTAGCCTTAATTTCATGACTGCAGAGTCTCAAGGTCAGCCAGAGGTGAGAGGACAGACTCTTTGGATCTTTTCCTGCATGTGGGCTTAGTGCTGGGCATGCAAACAGCCCTGGGTTTGTGTATGGACAAGAATGTGCCAAAGCCCCCTGTGACGTCCATTCATCCCTTTCACCAACATTTCCCTTTATTGTAATTATTTTTATTGTTTGGTGAGAACTTATTTTGTGCCCCATTTCTTACCTCCACGTCAAGTAGATGTGGTATTAAAAAAGCCATGCTGAGTTTTGTTTTGTTTTGTTTTTCTTTTATAAACACCCCTGGGAGAAAGGGCATTCACATGGTGTGAACTCTGAGCAGGTCAAATAAAGACAAATGAGCAGATTTTGACTGAATTTCTAGACAGATCAAAAGCAGTTCTTTGGGAATGGGGCTTTGGAGAAGCTCAAGTCCTCTTCTGTCCCATCCAGCACTGCTGACTTTTTGGTTTTCCCCATGACTATAGGGCTGCCGCTTCTCAAGGCAACCAGGGAGGCAGAGAGCAAGAGATGGGAATAGGGCAAGTAAAATGCAATAAAGCTCATTATTATTACCAGAGTTCAGTCTTTCTAATAAATGCCCCTTACATTGTCATAGACCTTTGCTTAATTCCCAGAGCTCTGAAAAAAAATTGATTTTCACAATTTTTCCCACTGTTCTCATTACTTCGGGGAGGAAAGGATTTTCAGAGGTCCTTATTGTGCCATTCTCCCTGACTTTATCCAGATGCAATTTTAATCTTCATTCCCTTGGGTATAGTGTTTTTTTTTTTTTCCCTCTCAGCCTTCTTTTAAGTTTTCATCTTTATTTTTTAAAATCTTTTTATGATATGCCCTTTTTATGGTGATTTTCTTGATTCGTTATTTTAGTTTCTTCATACATAGATCACTGGTGTTTTCATTCATTTCAAATTAGTCATTTTTATGTTGTTTTCTTCTTCCTTCCTCCTCCCTCCTTCTCCCCATCCTTCCCCTCCTCCTCCTTCTTGTTCTTGTTCTTCCTCTTCTTCTCCTCCTCCTTCTTCTTCTCTTTTTTCTCCCTCCCTCATGCATTCCTTCCTTCCTCCTTCCTCCCTCCCTCCACTTTTCTCTCTCCCTCTTCTTTCCCTTTCTTTCTTTCTTTCTTTCTTGCTATAGCCTCACCCATCACTCCTCATTTTTGGACCCTGATTATACATGTGTAGAAAATGTGCTATTGTCACAGATTCTTTGCTTGTTTTTATCACTTATGTTTCCTGACTGCTTCAATTTGGATACTTTCTATAACTATGAGGTCAGCTACCTTGTTCTCTTTTTTCCTGCTGATGTGTGAGTGATCTTTTTCTTAATTTTAAGATATGATTTTTTTTTGATATGATATATTTTAATTCCAGAAATTTTATCAGGTTGCCTTTTAAATTATCCATTTCTCTCTACATTCTGTTCTTGCTTTCTCCTTAATTCCTTGTCTATATTTGTAATAGATATGATAAAACCTTTCTCTGCAAATCCCATCTTGTCTCTCATTCTCTGTAGGATTCTAATGATTGATTTTTCTCTTTGGTTATGGGTGATATCTTTTATTGTTCTCATGTCTAGTCCTTTTTGATTGGTTGTTATATATGGTAAGTTTTCTGAAGTTTTGTACTTGATTTTATTTTCTATCCATGTTTACAAATCACTGGCTTTTGATCTAGAAGGCAATTAAGTGTCTTGTGGAACAACTTCATACTTTAAAGATTAATGTTTTAGTTTTGTTAGGATATAGTAGCCTTGGGCACCTGGGTGGCTCAGTCAGTTAAGTATCTGCCTTCAGGTCAGGTCGTGATCCCAGGGTCCTGGGATAGAACCCACAACAGGCTCCCTGCTCAACAGTGAGCCTTCTTCTTTCTCTTCCTCAGTCTCTCTCCCCACTCATTCTCTCTCTCTCTCACTCAAATAAATAAATATTTAAAAATAAAGGCTATAGTAGCCTTTATTTGACATTTCTTGGGCTTCTATCAAATGTGCTACATATTTTGCAATGACTCCTCACTCTGGCTAGTGGGAACTTGAAAACCTTCTAGCCCTGGGTGAAGGCTGGGAATGTTCAGCTTGCAGCTATTTGGTGATTCTTTGCCCACTACCCTGGGATATCATATAGGGTTTTTTAGAACCTAATCCAAAGCTCAAGGAACTTGAATGTAGATTTCTGATATTCTTTCCCTAGGAAGAAATCTCTGGCCTGCAACTCTTCAAATTCTACTTTCCTCAACTACCCTGCATTCTAAACTGTACCTCAGATTACAACTCAATACATTTCCCAAGTACTGTTGGGTTTCTTTTGATCCCTCAAACTCTGATTTGCAAAATATTTCTTCTCTGGATAATTGTAGGACTGACATTATTAGTTTCCTTGCTATCAGAGACCATAGCTTTATGCTGCCAGTGGGTCTAAACCTAAACGGTTATTTCTCATGTTTTGTTCTGCTCCCTCACTGGTAAAAGCAGGAAGGAGAGTCCATTTCCAGCTACAGAATCAAGGTTGGAAGCGGAAGTTCCAGTCCTTGCTAGCTGATTTTTAATTTCTTGGCAATTTTGATTTTTTTTTCCAAAAATACTTCATGTAACTAGCAATTTAAAAATGCACTAAAAGATTTATGAACAATAATAGCAAATGTATTGGTATCATGCTTAACCCTACCCCATTTCCCATTAAGCTTTCCAAAAATAATTACTTTTCTCTCTTTTATATGTTTCTTAAAACAGATTAGCCATTAGTTCCCTGGATTTTGCTTCCAATGTCAACACTGATTTGTTACTCTTGGTTAAGAAAATTTCTTCTGTGCATTAATAAGCCAGTCTTACTCTCTATACATTAATGCTACTATATTCAAGATAAAACATGAAGCTAATTAATCACTCCAGCATGTGCCAGGACCTCTGCATCAAAGAGTTCAGACATGCTTTCCCATGAGAGGTGGCATAGCATAATGGTTAAGGACTCGGGCTCTAGATTTAGAAAGACAACTCCATCTCTGGCATTTGCAAACTTTTTAGCTTTCTGTAATTTGGAGACATCTTTGATTTTCATATGTATAATTGGTATAGGGAGAGTTCCTACTTCATAGGAATTTTCCTGAGAAGTTAATTAGATAATGTTTAAGGGCTTAGCTTGTATATACTTTATCTAGTATATGATGCATATTTACACTTTATCAGTGCTGTAGAGACATAAAAGAAGGAGGTGGGAAAAAGAGGATCAAGAGGACAAAGAGGAAGATAAAGAACAGGAAGAGAAAAAGACAAAAGTGCCAAGAGCTATCAAGAAATATTATAAAACACTTTGGAGGTTATCTTACAAACTTAATTTTTTTTAAAAGATTTTATTTATTTATTTGACAGAGAGAGAAAGAGATCACAAGGAGGCAGAGAGGCAGGCAGAGACAGAGGGGGAAGCAGGCTCCCCGCTGAGCAGAGAGCCCGACGATGGTGGGGCTCGATCCCAGGACACTGAGATCAGAACCCGAGCCAAAGGCAGAGGCTCAACCCACTGGGCCACCCAGGTGCCCCCAAACTTAGTTTTTAACGAGAGTTTCCCTCTGCTATTGCAACGGACGTTTATTCAGCCCACTGCTATCGAGCTATATAACTCTGCTTTTCTAGCAGAGGAAAATCGGATCCAACACTAGTTCATTATATTAGTTAAATACCTGGAAAGGTGGTAGGAGTAATTCACTGGGGGAAATCCATGCCACATTATGACATCTTCATGTGTGGATGGTTAATGATAGCCCCATTATAAATTTAATCACATGTAAATATATACTGTGGTCCCTGAGACTCTGGGCAAAATGAAACCCTAGAAAAATGACAGTACAAAAAATAGAGGAGATGAATGTTTTCACTAGCTCTTTTAAAAATAGTTAATCTTCGGGGAATGCCATAGGAATGTTGTCCAAACCAGACTGATCATTAAGGTAGTTAAATATCATTAACTCAAGATGTCCTAGAGGTTTTCCTCCTCTATCTGCAGTCACCTTCATTCTTTCAGGGTGCTGCTGAATCCATAAAGTATAACTCAGCCCTACTTGCTCTCAGATCCCAGATACTCTATGGACATTTTGGGTGTACCCATAACCCAGATCATGGGTTAATCATAGCCAAGGATGAGTATGCAGCTACATTATTTCCAGAGCTCCCAGGAGACCTCCATCTAACATTGTAAACTTCTCCTAACAAAGAGTCAGAGGTAGAACCAATTCTCTTCCCAAAGAAACCCTGACCTTTGAGTACATACCTAGTAATAGAATCAAGGTTTCCTACAACTATAAGATGACTTACTGACAGCAACTACTTACAACTCAGTGAATGGTTTCAGGGCTTAATACAGTAGATTTTCAACACAGGAATGTTGAACTGATCTCAATTCCCTGTAAAGAATGTAACAACTAGGCTCACTCCACCCACCCCCCCAACATATTCCTCATCAAACATGATGCCACGATTTGGTGTTCTAGAAATGGTGGGGTTTTTTTTTGTTTTTGTTTTTTCATAATAGCTGGAATAAATTTCCTTAGGCAAACAAGCTGCTATAAATAAAAATATAAATCCACATAGAGATATTATTATAGTTTAGTTGTTTCTCTGCATTTCCTACTGAGTAAAATTGGGCTGCTGTATTATACCCACCAGATCTGGAGTTAATTACTCATACAAAATCAACATGCTGGGTTTGAGATGATTTTCATCACCACCTCATTTCTTTACTTTTCATACCACACACATATATATGTATATGTATATGTGTGTGCGTCTGTTTATACACACGTGCGTGTATATATGTGCTATGTGAATGTATATATGTGAGCAAAATAAAATACCTCATAAACAAAACACCAGATGGAAGGCCTATTTCATTTGGAATAAGTGTATTATTGGCCACGAGTGTATGACTCCAATATGACATTCAGATAATAAAGCAATGCGCCCTCTGGGCAGCCCATCTTATCACTGAATCTCTTCTAATTCCAGGGGGGGAAAAAAGGCAATTTCCCATGAAAAAGGTATATATTTTCTCTCAATAAATCTCTGTTGTGAGCATATGCTCACTGACATCACCAACACCAGACGTTACTTATGAAGAATCACATTTAGAACATGTACCTCAGGGCATACAACACACTTGCTGAATGAAGATGGGGCCAGGATCTGTTTATTGATTGTTTTGTGCCAGGAATTTTACATTGATTCTTAGTGTAACACTGCAAGATAGTTCATTTTATAACTTAAGAGAAAAAGTCTCAATGACATTAATTAAATTCTCTAAGGATACACACCTGGTATGTTACACAGCAGAAATCCCACCGGTTCAATATTTGTTCAACGTTCTTCCATTCTCCATTGCATCAAGATAAAAATAGAAGGAAGAAAGGTAATGCACGCAAGGGTATCTTTATTGTATATGTCAAGGTAAAATTGGACACTGGACAATATTAAACTTTTGAAAAAAAGATTTTATTCGAGGCTATTGCAATAGGGAAAAGAAGCCAGAACTGTGTCTAAACTCAACTCCACTGAAACAAACAAATGATAGTGTTTTAGGAGCTGGATTAGGAGGAGATCATTGGCCATCTGTGTTTGAGAGTTGGCTTTACCTAAAGGAAATGTAAATTTTCTCCTATCTTCATGGCAGCAGGTAGTTTTACTACTTGGGGAAAGGCAGCCCCAGGGAAAGGTAGGCTCCTCCCTTCCACAGAAACTGAGAGGTAGTAGCACGACCTTCCTTGATGCTGACATTTCAAAGAGATCGCTCCTAGATCCTTCAGAAAGACATTCCTGTGTTGTAAAATTGGCAAGAGACTTTTAAAAAAGATTTACATGTCAAAGAGGCAGAAAAGGATTTATAATTACAACTTTTCAAAAGGAAATGCTCTAAGAGAGGGAAATCAGGAGCCTAGAGGCAGAAAGAATACAGCACAAAATGCGGTCAAACTGAGGGGGACCCTGAGGAAATGGGTATGAATACATCTGCGTCTAGCTTCTTTGCCTCTTGTGCCTCATCTTTGTGTACTTCTCTCTCATCTCACCACAGGTAAAGCATAATATAAAAGATAAATGTGACTCTTGTGAAAATATAAACGCTATTAATAGCTGATTGGTTTTGTCTGTTGATAATAGCACGAATACCCAGGAGGGCCTTCTCTCCAGGCACTTTTTCTTGTCTTCTATTTCTTAACACTATTTTTTCAGCGAATCCTCAAGTCCTCCAAGGCATGGGTTATCTTAAAAAAAAAAAAAAAATGTTGCTATTGTTATTCTGCATTTACCTTTAGATTTTCCATTGTTACATTTCATTGTCTTTTCTATAATATTCGCAGCATTAGATTTTTAAATCATGTGTGATGTGTCTTTGGATTTATTTTTAGGTATACATTTTGCTTTCTTATCCAGAGAGTTTCAGTAAAAATGAACTGATATCTTGACAAAATTAAGGACTTAAGAGCTTTCTAGTAGTAACACTTCTCACCAGATGGGGCTCTCTCATTTTCCTCATCTCTTTCTCTCTCCCACTTCCTCCCTCCAGCATTCTCTCTCTCTTTCTCTCCCCCTCTGTCTCTTATCTCCTCTCTCTCTATCTCCACTTTCTCTCTCTGTCTTTCTCTCCCTGTCTCTGCCCACCTTCTCCCTCCCATCCCCGTCTATCTCCACTCTCTCTCTCTCATTCTCTTTCTCTCTCTCTTTTCTTTATAGTTCCAAACTCTGGTCCACCTCCTATGAGTTCTTTCTTAGGTTGTGGTGAACTCACGCAGAGGTCCTACATCAAAGGCAAGATGGGAGCAGACTAACCAGCTCAGGCTGCAGCCTTGGAAACACCACACTGTTTTCACTAATCAAATAATTCTTCTGTGTGAATGCTGTTAACCTGACAATACGATCTTGGGAGATGGATATTTGAAAAATGAGCATGCTAGAAGGATATGAGGAGTGAAATGAACTTCAGATTATAATGGAAAATTAGAAGGGGGAATAAACATATCAATAGCAGTACAGCCCAGGTGTCTATCTGTCTGGGGACGGTGTTATCTGTCCTGGTACATTGAGCAGAAGTGTAAATACTGAAATATTCATGAAGAGGATGGATGCAGGGAAGCTGAGTTACAACCCAGAACTCCAGTTTGATGAATGCTATGCCGCCAGGGTAAAGGGACAGAAGAAATGGGCATAAACAAAGGCAAAGGTTCATCTTTTTTTTTTTTTTTTAAGCTTTTGCTTTCCATTATACTCACTTATATAACAAAATGTCACAAAATAAAAATATAAACACACACACTAGGTGTAGTATATTGGAACGTTCTGTATCCAGGAAAAGATAGAGTAGGTCTTTCTGTCTTCTAGAAATATTTAGATATTTAGATTTTTTTTTTCTGAGAAATCAGTGAGGGTCTTGGTGGTGGTGGACTCCATGAGGGGTGCGTACAGCCTCAGTGCAACCTCGCTGTCTGGTGACATTGGCTCCTTGTACATTCTTGGAAGCCAGGGTTCAGTTATAAGCATTACACTTAGGCAATGTTTCATCGATGGAATAAAGGTAGATGAAATATCACTCACACACAAATTGTGCCAACATTGCCACAGTAAAGACTAGTTAAGGACCCTTCTCCAGGGTCCTCAGGAGTGAGACCCTTTGCTAATCAATATCTCAGTGACCCTTTGCATTTTACTACTGCTAACATTCAACTAAAGAGGTTTATTCTTCTACCTTCCCTTAAAATGTATTTCTAGAAAGCAAGCTGAGGAAATAGTGACTATACAGGAAATAATGAATACCCTGATTATTTTTCCAAGAAAACCAGCCAACAATACTGTTTATTTATCTCTTCATTATGATGATATATGAAAAAGGCAACAAACTGTGCTTGAGAATATAAATTGCCTAGAGTGCTAAAAATACGAGTTGGGCATTTACTTAATAAAGGTATCGATGACATGCAAGCTGTTTTCAATTAGACTTTGCCTTTCCTCTCTAAAATAGGGCGATTTGAGTAACTTTCAATAACTTATTCAACACCCAATAATCCAGTCATCCATATTTTGATGTCACAAAATATTGAAGCTTGAGATGAAACTGTCTAGTACTTACAGTCAAAAACACTTAGTAAATAGATAAATTGGGGTAAATGGGAACATTCAGCAAATTAATGAAGTAAGGGTCTGCTTATGCATCTCTTGTAAAAGGTAATTTATTTTTCATGTGCTCTGAGTTACTTGTAGAAAGAGAACTTAAGGGAAGTCCTACTGTGAACTAATAAAATATGTGAAGTTAAAACAGAAGTGAGCACAGGAAAACATTTTAATGGCCACTAATGACTTAATTAGGATAGACCATCACACTGTTAACAAATTATTACCCTTGATAGATAGAGGTGTGCCTAATGGATTTGGCCATTATTTTCCTGTGCCCCACACTTGAGATAGTTATTGATCTTGGTTTCCGACACATATTTATGATGCACTTGTCCCCAATCTTCATGTAGCCAAAGAGGCTGGTGGTTCTCCACTGGCCTTTTTTGTACTATTCTCATGTAATTGTCCTTCAGAAGTGCAGTTTGGGAGCCTGTGGTTTTAGCTGACTTTGATGCATGAGTTCCTGGTTGGCTGAATGCAATTGTTCAGAATCAACTGCCCCTTACCATTTAATTTCATATGAAATGGGCCTGCCTAAGGCTACATTTCCTCACTTGTCTCTTTCTCTGCTTCTTCTTTGTCATGCAGACATCAGGATGCATGTAAGATGTTCCATTCTTTTTGTCCACACAGCAGCTCTTTGTTTCTAGATAGACTGAGACTTCTAAGCATAGTAGCTGATACTTCTGGGACTTGGAAAGAGCACCAGCTTTTCTCATTATGTTCACTACAAGAAAATTTAGAGAAGAACTTGTATTCCATCACTTACAAGCATGCAGAAGTTTATCTCAGTCTCTTCTGGGATTGGGTTTTTATATAATGAGGGTAAAAGAGAAAAGGAAGGAAGGAAGGAAGGAAGGAAGGAAGGAAGGAAGGAAGGGAGGGAAGGGAAGGTGAAAGGAAGGAAGGAGGGGAGAGAAGGGAGGAGGAGAGAGAGGAAGGGAGGGAGGGAGGGAGGTAGAAGTTTATATTTTTCTATCCTTTGTGCTTGTTGGCTATGGCACATTCACAAGTAAGCTGCCCTCCTTATCCCACTCTCAGTTCACCACCCAACCAAGAATTCTAAAAGGATGAATATATGACTGCTGTGATTTGTTTACCCTGGAGAGTCTCTATTTTAAGGTAAAATTCAAAAATGCATCATTTTAATGGTATCACTGCTGCTTTTCAAGCTTTTTGGGAAAGCTAAAAGATGACAGATGGCACAGATGTGGCTGGGAGGCAAGACATCTACCCCTTCACTCTTCACCCACCATTAATAATAATTGTAACTTCTTGACTTTATGAGCCGCTGCTTTCCCATGAAGACATGCTTGATTCCCCTTAAGAGCTCCATGTTCTGGCATTGCTTTCTGGCCTTACTCCACGTAGCTTGCCCAAAAAAGATTTAAGGTGAGGGGGTGGCATAGACAGTGACATATATGAAGCCAGCTGATTTGCTTTTTATGGGGTTTTAATGCCAATAGCTGAGCTATATGTGACTGCTCAACAAACCTTATAATAGAAGTTCTCATCCACACTCGGCTGCTTCTTGTTAGCCACAAGGAGCCATTAGGAACAAGGGCACAGCTCACTGCAGAGGCACCTGCCCCCTGGGGCAATAGAACAGCTACCTCAAACTCACTGCTCTCTTCTACAAATCCCCCATTCATCTGAAACCCAACCGATTCTAGAGAAAGTGAGATTCCGATTAAAGGAGATATCCTGGTGAAAACAAGGTACTTCCTAAAAATTATCTTGCAGCCTTCAAACCCCAATAGTAACTAGACAAGCCTTACGAAAATATTTCTTCATTTCTGTCTTTTCTCCCCTCTCCTCCCACTGTCGTCCCTGGTCTTCTTGCAACTTAACTCTCCTTTGATTCTTCATAATTTCATGTAACCAGGCCCTCTGTGCCTCTTCTCTGATGTAAAGTATATGCCATTGCTGTTAGGATAAAATGACTGCTTTGGGTCTTAGAAGAACATCTATACTTGGATTTCTAACCATCACCTGCTCATCTGCAGCAGAAAATCCATTAACTTCTTGAGTCCACATGATTCAAGAACACCCCCTCTTCCCCTTCGTTCTTCTTCAGTACCCATCATCCCAGTTCCTGGCATTACTTTCCCCTTTGCCACCCAAGCATAGATATTTCCCCCATTTTGTCCTTTGTCAAATCAAATCTCACATTTAATTGTTACCAGTGGTTGTTGACATTATAGTCAATGTCACTTCCCAAGCTGCCAATGCCTTGCCAATCACAAAAGTTCCTAACGTATTTATTTTCCCAATTGAATTACTGCAAGAACCTTACACTGTTGACTCCAGTTTTGTCCCTTATTGTCCATACCTTACTATCCCCAGTATGATTTCACTAATATGCAAATGGAATATTTCTTCCTTGTTTAAAATCCCAGGGGGGATTCTTAAATCGCTGACTGTAAAGTTCAAACACTTGAACTGGAATTGCATACCAGACTCTTCCTCATTTGTCCACTATTTTTCATTATATGCTAGTCTTTCCCTTTCACATTCCTTGGTGGTTCTAAGTCCATGTAAAGTGCCATATTTACAAATGATTCTGCAACAATGTATACCCTGTTTCTTCTTAAAATCTTCACTCAACACTTCTTTCTCTGGAACAATTAATACTGAGACCTCAAAACAAGGCTCAAACATCACCTCATTCTCTCCTTACCTTGTGAACTAATGACTTTCCTTTGCATTGTAATTTTTACTCCTTATGGCAATATTTTCTAATTTGATATTTTCTGTTGTTTCCACAGAACTAGGAGTTCATAATGACAGAAACTATATAGAATCAATGAAATAAATTCAATAATAAATGAGGGTACTTCCACTTTTAGCCAAGAAGGAATAACCAGAGCCAAATTGACTGTTCTTCACAAATAATTAAAAAAAAAAAAAAAAAAACCACTGGAAAATAAAATACATGAAACAAAAGTTTCCAAGACAGTGGATGCCAGCAACTGAGGACAGTAAAATAAGAAAATAGATAAGATCAATTTTGATTGATAGATTGTTGCCTGAAGAGCATGTTCAAACCATGGCACAGTGAGGGGAAACCCAGGGAGAGACTGTGGTCTCCTTCAGTTGAGGAACTAAAGTTAGGAGTCAGGAGGCCGAAGAGCTAGCTAGAGTTTATAGGACAGAATACCAGAGAGAAGAGGCCAGCAGAGAGGAGAATAATTAATTATATTTGTTTTGTCTTTTTAATAAATTGTCATTATACAATGCCCTCCCTATCCCTGATAATATTCTTTGTTGTGAAATTTAATTTTAAAGTATTTATATAGTCCCTTCGGTGTCAGCTTTCTTTTCATTAGTGTTAGGTCATACACCATTTTCCATCCTTTTAATTCACTTTTGTGTTTATATTTCAAGCATTTTTTTTCAGCTTTATGGAAATATAGTAGACATGTAACACAGTTACAATATGATGATTTGGTACATGAATATGTTGCAAAATGATTACCACCATAAGTTTAGTAACACATCTGTCACTTCACATAATTACAATTTTTGCTGTGTATGTGTTGAGAACATTTAAGATCTACTTTCCTAGTAACTTTCAAGTATACAACACAGTATTGTTAACTATAGTCACCATACTAGATATTAGATTCCAGAACCTACTCCTCCTATTACTGAAAGTTTGTACCCTTTAACCTACATCTCAATAATGAACACCTATATCTTGCTTTTGGCTCCAACCTGATAAACTATCTTTTAATTGGGCTGTTTAAACCATTTAATTTAATGTGATTATTGACAAAACTGAGTTTAAAATCTACCATCTTCCTTGTTTCCTATGTATACATTTGTTGTTTTCCTTTTTTACTGCCTTTTGGGGGGGGCTTCTATGTATACAGATGGTTCTGTCTATAGACTAGGCTGTGGTATGTAAAATACAATTGTGATCTAAAATGACCCTGTTTGTTACAATTATTTCATTGTTAACAGCAAAATAAAAGTCAAGTACTTACAAAATGCTTAAAATCCCGAAAGAAATTATTTGATTTTTCACTTAAAGGAAGGCGGAGCGCCCTTTAAGTCTAGCCTAGATAGGAAGGGATTGAAACTACGGTAGTAAAGACATAGATGACAGCGACAGAGACATGGAGATGAAACGGATAGATACAAATAGATAGATATAGACATGGGATGGCTATAGAAATGGATACAGATGTAATTTTGAGATTTGGATCTCTAGGTTGAAATATATGCAAGATTACATCTCCATATCTTGCAAGCTTATTTTCTGATGTTATATGAATTTCTCAGGAACATTATTTTGATGTTTAGCACATGGTAACTCTTGCTGACCTCATCCCTATCCTCACATTATTTTTAAACAAGTCTCACATCCTGTCTTGTTTTTCCCTGATGTCTTTGGGTGGCAACCTTATAAAGTTCTAAGCTGGAAGAGATTTATCTGTTGTTTATAACTTTGCTTTACTCTAAAATAAGTGATCAGAGCAAATCAATTGGAAAGAGTTAGAAAATAAAACTGTGTGTGTGTGTGTGTGTGTGTGTGTGTGTGTGTGTGTGTGTGTGTGTGTGTGTAGGCAATATGATTTACTTCTTAAAGCCAAAGCTATCTGGGCTGCCTGACACCTTAATAAGCCCACTGTCAGTGAACCACTTCACATCAGTTAAGCACTTGTCTAAGGGGCTGAACATTTCTTGGGAACTGAAATCTGTGTGTATAATCTGTGTGTATAATTGATCCGCTGGTTCAAGTGCTCAGAATCTGAAAGGGTCAGGGATTATAGAGATTTCTGGAAGGGCTGTGCTGTGGTCATGCTGATTTGCACAGCCTACTGAATTTGTCAAGTCTTCTTATAAAGGAAGTATGACAAATTTTATGTATTTATATATTTTAGGGACTACATTGCATCCCCACCAAACTCCTATGTTGAAGTCCTAAGCACAATACCTTAGTATGTGACTGGATTTGGATATAGTGTCTTTAAAGAGGTAACTAAGGTAGAACAAAGTCATATGATGGAGCTCTACTCCAGTATGACTGATGTCCTCATACTAAGAAAAGATTAGGACACAGACATACACAGAGAGAAGACCATGAGAAGATACTGGAAGAAATGTCTATTTATAAGCCAAGGGAAAAAATTCCTTCAGTAAAACCAAGACTGACACTTCGATCTTGAACTTCTAGCTTCTGTAACCATGAGAAAATAAATTCCCCATATTTAAGCAACTCAGTCTGTGGTACTTTGTTATGGTAAGGCTAGCAAATGAATGCAATTTATTTATTTACTATGTTATACTACAGGAACATAAGACCTCTTGTCCAAGTATCACCTTTTAAATATTTGTCCCATTTTCGGGGCACCTGGTTGGCTCAGTCAGTCAAACAGATGCCTTCAGCTGTGGTCATGATCCCAACGGTCCTAGGATCAAGCCCAGCATCTGGCTCCCTGCTGAACAGAGAGTTTGCTTCTCTTCCCCCTGCCTGCAGCACTCAACCTATTTGTGCTCTTTCTCAATCTCTCTGTCAAATAAATAAAATATTAAAAAAAATATTTGTCCCATTTTTTATCAAGAAAATTAAATGGGAAAAAACAGTCTTTTCATTAATTATGGGACAGCTGGATCAACCGATGCAAAAGTATGAAATTGAATCCCTTATTATACCATATGCAAACTTAATTCAACATAGATTATAGATCTAAATGTAAGAGCTAAAACTCAAAGGAAAAACATGTCCAGAATTCAGTTCTGATTGGATGAGGAGAGTAGGCTTAAAGAGGAAAAGATTAAGTATCCCTCTCCAGAGGCAGGTTCCATGAGTCTAACATTGGGTACAATGTTCCCAGAATTTGGAACCATCTTTAACTGTAATAGGAGGAAAGGAGAGAGCAATAGAACAGATGAGAGTGGGGATGAAAGCTAAGCTTTGTGCCCCGACCCCTTTTTTTTTTTTTTTTTTTTTTTTTTTGCTAAGGCTGAATCTAGAATGAGCCATGATACATGGTCATGATACATTCTGTATGAATGTAACATTGGGAAAAAGTGAGAAGACTTTTTTCAAAATGAACATAGGGCTAGGATGTGGTTCTTAGAAATAAGAAAAGAGAGAGAGAGAGAATGCAGAAATTACTGGGTCTGAGCTCTGAGTTTCACTATTCTTTATTTCCCAGGTCAAAAATTGTGAACTCAAGTGAGCTGTATCACTTTCTGTAAGGTTATCTTTTTGAGCAAACCAAAGACAAAGCTGGTTTGGGTAAACTGTAAGGTCACTGATTACATAGGTTCTGAAGTACAGTTTCGGGCAGTGAACAGTTTGTCAAGCTCCCATTATTTTCCTTCTTTCTTTTTCTCCATTTTCCTTTCTCTGTCTTTCTTTCTTTCTCACTTTCTCTCTCTCTCTCTTTCTTTCTTTCTTTTTTCTTTGTTAAAAACAGCTCTACTCGGGGTGCCTGGGTGGCTCAGTCACTTAAGCATCAGCTCAGGCCATGATCCCAGGACCCTGGGATTACCTGCATCTGGCTCCCTGCTTAGTGGGGAGTCTCCTTTTCCCTCTCCCTCTCCCCCTCCCACTCCACTCATCCTCTCTCTCTCTATCTCTCAAATAAATAGATAAATAAAATCCCTTTAAAAAGCCAGTGAATTAGACACAATTATTAGCCCTTAGGCATTGCTACTGTTTTAAATCCTAAAATATACATTTTCCTACTTGTTTCTTATTGCAGTTAGGGACCTTCTGGAGGAAGTTTTGTCCCAAACTCTTGATGAAATTATAATGACTGACATAAAAACTAGTGTCCTGAAATCTTAAGGGCACCTAGCAATTACTGAACACTCACAATATGCAAGAACTTGTTTAACAATTCACTTACTGTACCACCCAAGATTCTCAAGCAGTCTTTAAAATATTAAAATATATATGCCTATCCATACATATGTATATACACACATGGGTACATATATGCATGCACATATAGGCATACACATGCAAATATATATACATTATACATGTATAATGTGTATTGTACATATAAATTTATGTGCATAAACAAATTATATAAAAACACATTCCTAAAATTCTAAGAATTCCATCAGCTATTTTGCTCTATTATTTCCCATATGTACTCTTTAACTTTTACCTACTTCATGGGGAATTATCTTTCTGGCAACCTTACTCACTGGAGATATATAAAAAAATTTATTAAATTCACAGTATCCCAGTGTGTAAGGCAAAAATAATAAAACTGGTGTGTTCAGGACCCATACCATATCATATGTATAGAAATCTGCATATATAGCTTATTATGTCTATCCACATGAGGCTAGGTGAAGTCTCTCAAAATTACAGGGTATATGTGTCACGAGAAAGAGAGAAGTTGAGAGGAATGATGATGGATTATTGACCACAGCACACAAAATAGAAGGAACGAATTGTAGAACTGAGTATACAAGGTATCCCCAAAAGGATGGGAGTACAGGCATACACATGTCTATCAAGCACACCTTCCATATTAAAATTAATTATTATCATATTATTATCTAAGTTTCCAGACTAAATGGGTAGCTGATATGCTATTGGGGAACTCAGTTTGTTCCCTCAATGAATTCCTATTGTTTCTGCTTCTGAAGGTCACACACAAGAAAGTAATTATTACAAGAATTTTTCTCTCATTGCATTTTTTTCTAGAAATGCTTCACAACCCTACATGTGCAACAACCACTTAACAAAATGTCATCATGAGATTGAGGGTTTATAATTTTAGAAAACATCAACTAGGAGCCCTGGCCACTATGACTCATAAAATATGCAATAAGATGTTTTGAGAAAGATTGAGAGACACAGGAAGACTATGTATGCTCTCAGCAGGCAAAATATTGCTGACATTTTAAATAGTAATGAAACCCAAGAATTTAATCAATTTTGCATGTTAAAGAATAAGCGATTAATTTGTTTAGGTTACTTGGTTAAGTTTCATGTTCTTATAGAATAAGTTTGGGTATTAAAAGTAAAATAAAATAAAAAGCCTAGTGATTATAGAGAAGTAAATGATAGCTGACTTAAAAAAAAAAAAAAGATTGATTGATTTGAGAGAGAAAAAGAGTAGAGGGAATGGCAGAGGGAAAGAACCTCAAGCAGACTCCCCACAAAGCACATGGCCTATGACCTCACAACACTGAGATCATGACCTGAATTGAAATCAAGAGTCAGATGCTCAAACAGCTGCCACCAAGGCACCCCCATACTTGACTTTTAAAACCAGACTGAGGGTCACCTGGGTGGCTCAGTAGGTTAAGCGACTGACTCATGATTTTGGCTCAGGTCATGATCTCAGAGTCATGAGCTCTACCCCCAGAAGGGACTCTGCTCTGGGTGTGAAGCCTGGCTTAAGATTCTCTTTGTCCGGGCACCTGGGTGGCTCAGGGGTTAAAGCCTCTGCCTTCGGCTCAGGTCATGATCCCAGGGGTCCTGGGATCGAGCCCCGCATTAGGCTCTCTGCTGAGCGGGGAGCCTGCTTCCTCCTCTCTCTCTGCCCGTCTCTCTGCCTACTTGTGATCTCTGTCTGTCAAATAAATAAATAAAATCTTAAAAAAAAAATTCTCTTTCTCCCTGTCCCCCTGCCCCTCCCCACTCCATGTGTGTGTTTTCTCTCTCTCTCTCTCTCTCAAAAAAATAAATAAATAAAATAAAATTAATGAATAAATTAAATAAAATAAAACACAACCAGACTGAAGAGATATTTGTGCAACAACCAACTTCTTAGCTTCGGTTGTGTTTCACATTCAGAAGGCAAAAGGAAAAGCCCACTAATAGCCAACTTACACTAATATGATCTATGTCCTTATGGCTGTGCATAAAATTAGGGCTCTGTCCCTGCTTCTTGTTTTAACTGGTGAGATTTAATTAACTATAACACTTCTGAATTTTCCTCAGGAGAAATTTCATCACACTGAACCCCTGAGGTTTAAAAGTGTGGAGGTCATCTAACACTTTACTGTATCTCTCTCCCATGGAAAAGGTAAAGGGACAGGGCTGTGATTCAAGGTGAAATACAGACCCACAGGACAAGGCTTAGCATTGACACAATATTCTACCAGTTGAACTTTAGTTTGCCTGAAAATTAATCAATGTAAGGGTAATTTTTAAAAACACTTACAATATACTTTAATATTCTTGCATTAATATTTAGCTTGTAATTAGTCATTCAGCAAGCAAAGAGTGCCTTTAATGATTAGACAGTTTCTAGGGTCAGGTGGACAATTCTTCCATAAGCTTTTATATGTTCATTCATGTCATACTTGTTATTTATTTAAGGAGGAGGAAGTGAGGAAGAGAGAGAGGGGAGGCGAAGGGGAGAAAGAGAATGAGAGATGTTGAAAAGTGTTGGACACAAACAGAAACATGAGGTCCCTTGGGAAGGAAAATTATTTTCTTAAGTTGAAGTAGCTGAAGAAGAGAGAACTCAGTTTTATGAGTGCTCACACCTTATTGACAAATGTTCCCTAGATTTTGTTGAACTACTCCGCAATGATCAGAATTTCAACTATTGCTTAGGTGTATTTTAAGGTATTGAAATATGCCATTTCCAAAAATTTTGAAATAGTTGTCTACTACTGTATTTTCTTCACTGTAAAGTATAAGATCAATACCTTCTGTGCTATCATAAGCTATGTAGTCTAAGTGTTCAGGTTATTGTAGAAATACAGATGTTTGAATGAATTTCTAGAAGGTTGAGTACAGGATGCCTGGGTGGCTAAATCAGTTAAGCGTCTGCCTTCAGCTCAGGTCATGATCCCAGGGTCCTGGGATAGATTTTCCCATTGGGCTCCTTGCTCAGCACTGTGTCTGCTTCTCCCTCTGCCTGCCACTGCCCCTGCTTGTATGCACGCTCTCGCTCTCTGGCAAATTAATAAGTAAAATCTTTTTTTTTTTTTAAGAGTGAGTACATGTGTGGATAAGGAATTTTAACTTGAGGTTTTGAGGGGACCAGTGCTAAGCTGCCAGCGTGTGAGGACGGTGACTCAGACTGGTTGAAATTCACATTTGGGGCTGCTAATCTCATAGGTGGGAAGACTTGCTTAAGATTCTCTTTCTCCCTGTAAATAAGATTTGGATTTTAGTCATAGGTTTAGATGATATATCAATTTAAAAAGGGATCTAGCTGCCATTTGCCTTGTTGTGAACTCTGGCAAACAGTTTCCTAATATCACAATTTCTTGAGTGCGCTCACAATGTATCTTATCAATCTCTTCTAAATATTCATGGATCTTCTCTGTGGCATTTTTTTGAGTCCTAATATCACTATCTGTGAAATCCTGGTTCTACTTCTCATTTTATTCAGGAGTTTGGAAAATTACCTACATTTTTCTGGCAGAAATACACTAATTTATTAAAGGCAGACACTATACTCACCTTTAAGTTATAAAGATCAAGTAAAATAATATATGTCTAATGGTAAAGATGAGATGGGGTCTCTAAGAATATGACAGAATAGCTATTATTATCATCACTAATAGATCATAATAGCCTTTCAAAATCATGATCTTACTGGAGACAACAAATAAGTTAACTATAAATCCATCTGTCCCAATGCTAATTGATCAATTGCTTACTCCTAAAATAAATACCTAACATAGGAGGAATATGTTATTTCCATTTTTTTAAAGATCTTTTAAAAAAGGTCTTTTGGAATTATAGGAATTGCAATTTTCTCCTATCTTATTGCTGTCTAGTTTATGTTTTACATGGAGGAAAAAAACTATACAATATAAGGGAGCATGAATTTTGACATAAGCATGTCAAAACAGTCCAGAAAAATGCAAAATCTACATTGATATAGTTTTAAAGTTTAAATAATAATGTAGAAATTACAACTTATGTTATCCAAGATTACATAAAACTTTCAATTTCTTCTTTATTTTATAAGGAACATATTAGAGTTTGTTTCACTTGTTCTAATACTAGAGTAGGTCTTATTGGAATAACTCTCCCACAGATAAATATAAATTCTTATAAATATTGTGTTTTTTAAAATCTCTTTAAAGCCAGGAGAAAGAAAAAAAAAGTGAACAGAAACTAGAAGAAAATTGAGTCTTGATATAGGAATTACAATGAGAATCATTTGCATTGCTGCAGCATTTCCCCTGGGCATCTATCCCTTATAGTTAGAGCATGGGATACTTGAAATGCAAAGATAAAGCAAGAGTATTACTGGATGGAGACATTAGAAGACTGACTCTAAGGCCACCAAATAGACCAGAAAATAAGGGTGAAATTCCTAGAAAGGACCAAGACTCAAGAGTGAGAGGAAGAATGAATATCTGTCTGTAAACTCAGTCTAGCTACATGACTGACCCTGAAATAACCATCACTAGGGGGAGTGTCAGGGGACCAAGTTCAAGTTATAAGGTAAAAGGACAAGGGAATTAAACAGGTTTCAGCTGCTTCCCACTATAGAGGCAATAGAGTTTGCCATTCAAAATTAGGTTACCTATGTATCATCAAAATTTCTACTATATAACTACAAATACAAAGTATACAATAAAAAATTACTAGACATGCAGAGACACAGAAAAAACATGACTCAAAGGCAAGGGATAAAAACAGTCAATAGAAAGTGACCTTGAGATCTCTTAGCTGTTGGAATTTGCAGAAAAAAATCTGAGAGCATCTATTATAAGAACATTCAAGGATATATATCCACAATAAAATTTAAATGTTCGGCATGCAGGATGCCATGTGATATCTCAGTGCACAAATGGAAACTATAAAAACGCCAATCTGGAAACACTAGAACTATAGAGTTTATAATCTAATAAATAAAGTAATAAATATAGAAATCTTTGTACATGTTGGCTAGTATAAATATTTCTATTGCCCAGTTTGGTCCACTGAGAGGGCCGATAAGTAGTAAAACCGTAATAGCAATAAAAGTACCTAGAACCCAGATGCTGGTTTCTAAATACCATTCTCTATAAAAGAAACCAGTGATCCTTGGAAAATGGTTGGTTTGAGAGCTGGGGAAAGGGGAACTATGATGATCCTGTAGCATCTACTAACTGAAAAGCAAATGGATGCTTGCAGTTAGAAAAAGGATGAATATACACCAGAAAAGATGAACATATACCAGAATGGCAAAGCTGCACCAATATGAACAAAATAAACACCAGCAGGATTGGATTATAACACCAGGAATAAAATAAATATGAATCCCTATTGACGTAAATGATTAAGTAAATAAATTATGGTGGAGAGGGGATATATCTGCCTTTTATAAGAATTCCGAATAATAAATGTAAAGCAATGAGGGAAATGAAAACTTACCACTAGTATATCTCAGTAATAACTATTGCAGACAAGATCCTCTAGACAAAACTTTAAGAAAAAACCATATAACCTACAAGTATTTCTCATCAAGTATTAATTACTGTGGTGTCTTTAACGTTTGTCCACAAATTGTTAGATATTCCTCTCTGCAGATAGTAGAGCTTAATTCCCTCTCATTTGAGTGTGGGCTGGATTTAGTGACTTACTTCCAACAAATATAATATGGAAAGGGGAAAAAATTACTGTAAGGAAATCTCTGGGGAACTGGGCAGATTCCACCTTAACTAAGCTATCAGATTGAAACTCACCAATAGTAAGTCATGCTGAAGTGATTTCAAAAGGACACTAAAGCTAACCAGAAAGTAATTCCAATGACCAAAGTCAAAGCAATATACATAGCAAAATAAGTAACATGATATATATGTGTATACATATATGCACACAATGTATATAAACATTATACATATAATATAGGTATATATATATATATATATATGCATACAATGATATGATATAATGAAAAGAGCACTCAACTTCTGTGGCATTTTTTCCCCTGTATACCTATATCCCCAGTTTAATCATAAGATACATTCAGCCAAATCTACCTTGAGAGACATTCCCCAAAATACCTGACCATTACTCTTAAAAAGTATTAAGGTCATGAAAAACAAGGAAAGCCTTAGAAATCATCACAGATTGGAAGAGATTATGTAGACATGAAAATTAAATGTAATGTGGTACTCTGGATTGAATTTTAAAATAAAAATATGTTACATTAGTGAAGAAAGTTTTGAAATCCAAACAGTGTGCAACTCAATTAATACTGCTATTAGTTTCTTAGTTTTGATAACTGTATTATGCTTATACAAGATGTTAATATTAGGGAAACCGGGGTGACAGACGGACAGGAATTTTCTGTACTATCTGTGAAACTCTTCTGTAAATCTAGAATGATTTAAAATTAAGTTTGTAAAAGAAGATAAAGTTACCTACAAGAAAGATACCTTAGAACCAGTTAATCTTTCATATAGTTCCTCGACTCTAAACCTTCCCTCTAAAGGAATTTCTGAACAGAAATGGTGGACATATATTTTTGAAAGTATAGCACTACTTTTTATGAAGTGAGTTGAAGACTTCTGAAGTCTGAAATTCTGACTAAGGAACATACTGTGGTTCCCATAACCTTGCTTGTCCTTCCTCTCTGCCAACCACATATGTATGAGGTGAGTGCATACATATGTATGTGGGTGTGTGTCCACACAAATGTTGGGAATGCTACAGACACATGGGCATTCAAATTCTACACTTTCACGTTGAAAAAAAGAATATGTTTAGTGAGGGGCACCTGAGTGGCTCAGTTGGTTAAGCCTCTGCCTTTGGCTCTGGTCATGATCTCGGGGTCCTGGGACCAAGCCCAGCATCGGACTCTCTGCTCGGCGGGAAGCCTGCTTCCCCCTCTCTCTCTGCCTGCCTCTGCCTACTTGTGATTTCTCTCTCTGTCAAATAAATAAATAAAATCTTTTAAAAAAAAAGAATATGTTTAGTGATTAAGCAGCCAAATGTATTAATTAATTAATTGAAAGTGATTGAGTTCATGTCTCTATAATTGTCAGAAATAAATCAGAGCATGTGGCAAGACTATTTAACCTAAACATGAATTCTGAGATAGAGCACTTACCTAGATTAATTAATGGTTCTTTCTGAGATAAGTAAAATTTAAAGCAAATATGTCTCCATCTGAAGCATGCCTTCAACAAATACGGACCATCTTGGTAAACAAAACTGCCAGAGCCTGGCCTGCCCTTACAGAGCATATATTGTAGCTGGGTGTTGGAGTTCATGGAAATGAAATAAGGAACACATTTTTAAATATGTGTATAAATTCAGTTCAGACACCATAAAACAACTGTGAAGAAAATAAGACAAGATCAGGTAAGAAAGACTTACCATGGGGGCGCCTGGGTGGCTCAGTGGGTTAAAGCCTCTGTCTTCGGCTCAGGTCATGATCCCGGAGTCCTGGGATCGAGCCCCACATGTGGCTCTCTGCTCAGCAGGGAGCCTGCTTCCCTTCCTCTCTCTCTGCCTGCCTCTCTGCCTACTTGTGATCTCTCTCTCCGTCAAAAAAAAAAAAAAAAAAAAGAAAGAAAGACTTACCATGGATATATTGTTAGACTGAGTGGCCAAAGGAAATAGGTGTTTCTCCACTTTGAACTCAGCCTTTTACACTCTTCTCCGTGATGTTGGGGCTGGAGCTCTGCAAACTGTATTTCTTTTCCAGTTGCTCCTTATTAGTCTCTGCCAGTGAGTGGTAGAGAGGAGTCTGAATGTCTCTAGAAGGGAAGAGACACGTTCCTTTCTATTGCTTTCAACATCATCTCAGCCAGTTTGCCACCATGGTTGTGGGAGCTCATCTTAGAAGCAACAGTTCATTACAGAATACAACAATTTACTTTATTCCCCACCCTCCCATAGTGAGCTTCATGACATCCCCGTAAAAAGCCAGCACCAGCTGTCCGGCAGCCCAGAGATTTTGATGGATGCAGACTAAACAGGCCCAACAAAATTTTGCTCTCTCTAGCCAAAAGACCACGGAAAGGACAGTCTAGCAAGATAGACAGCTTGTAGACACTAACCATGCTACTGCAGTCAGATGCCACCAAGGCTAAGTGGAGAGCTGAGACTTCTACTTTGAAATAGGCTCAGTTTTTCAAGGAAACTTCCTTTGACACAATCCTACAGCAAATGTCCATTATTGGACAAATGGGTTGTGCTGTATTTCTGTCAATTAAATCTTATCATTAAAGTGTTTTTTTCCCCATGTTCTCAGATATGATCAGTAATTCTGGTAAAGGAAAATATACAACATATTTTTTTATATAACATATTATCCCTGTAAATTAATAACAGATGACATGGATGAACATGCGTGGAACATGGATGAGTCCATACGCAGACTATAAATTCTTTGAAACAGGACCTGTTTTATACCCTTTCATGTAAATCAGGATTTCTTAACTTTGGCGCTACTGACATTTTGGGGCTAATAATTTTTAGTTGGGGGCTGTCTTGTGCATTATCGTATTTCAGCAGCACCCTTGTAATGGATGCCAGTACCATCATAGCTGTGATGACCAAAACGTCTTCTGATGTTGCCAAATATCTCCTAGGGGGTAAAATTTTCCCTCTGTTAAGAAATACTGTTGTAAACAAATCTCTGACGTAGTGCTGTGGTCAGTATTTCAAACGGAAAATGGAGAGAGATTTGCATGAGCATTCTTCCATCTCAAGCAATGGTATATGCAAGAAGGACTGTCAGGATAGCTGTTGAAAGTAGGAATTGTGTCCCTGTTCTGCTGGGGTTAAGGACACACTCCCCCAAAACATGACGCCTTGTTGTGTGTTAAGCTGAAGGAGTTTGAGAAGATGGCAAAAGCACGAAGGTCTTTCTGATCATTCCCTTGCTATTGTCCCCTGAAGCAGGTCCCAAGACTTTCATGTGAGAGGTGCCCTCTATACCCAAAGGAGAGGAGCATCCTTCTCTCTAAGATGGAGCAACATGAAAAAAGAGTTGAGCAGCAGGGCTTGTGAAATCTTCCTTCTTTTACTGTGCTTAGCTCATAATGTTCGTCCTATCATGTCTCCACGGCTGTCAACTCTTCATCTAACCTAGCATAAGCATTCTTCAGATCTTTATTTCCTTATGAAGGCTCCCGTGTTAATAAAACTTAAATAAGTGAATGCATTTTTCTTGGTGAATCTGTCTTTTTCAGTTTAATTTTCAGACCCTGCCAGCGACCTTGGGAGGGTTGAGGCAAACTTTTTACTCCTCTACAGATCTTCTCCACTGTCTCTCCAGGGCCTAGCACGTAGTTACAACCAGAAATTGCCTATGGATTAATGAAAAAACAAATGAGCAGTGATGACAATCTTTAGCTTGCCAGTGGGACTTGAAAGTTGTCTTCACATTCTTTATGGATATGTTCAATGAGAGAAAGTTAGACTTGTTGGGTTCAATGGTAGAAGTTATCCCAGAACACTGAGTGTAATCTGAGATAGGAGAGTATAGTTCCAAATAAGGAAAAATGTGATCTCTGCTGACTCAATTTTCTCTCTCAATATATTCTTGCTTCTCTGGGGTAGGAGTCACATATTCCTTGATCACTGTTATGTTTCTTTGTTGGAAGAGTGACTGCTAAATAGGAGACAGTTAAAAAAAAAATTACATACATTCACAAGTGAAAAAGTTCAGAACTTTTCAAATATAAAAGTAGTGAGTTCCCTGTCATTGGAGTTATTTTCACACTCCCCAAATGATCACACACTGTGGATCTCATCACAAGGATGCAGGCATCAGCTAGGGGTGTGAAGGTATGTGTATGTGTGATATGGAAGACTTTTTTTGCCTAGTCTGACCATGATATTTAAGAAGTCCATTAAATGTATGCACCTAATTTGCCTACTCTTGGCAAAGTTGTTAGGGAAATCTGCCCCACCAGCTATGAAGCAATCCTCAAAAAATGAAGCTCGTGGAGCACCTGGGTGGCTCAGTGGGTTAAGCCTCTGCCTTCAGCTCAGGTCATGATCCCGGAGTCCTGGGTTTGAGCCCCGCTTCGGGCTTTCTGCTCAGCGGGGAGCCTGCTTCCTCCCCATCTCTGCCTGCCTCTGCCTACTTGTGATCTCTCTGTGTGTGTCATATAAATAAATAAAATCTTAAAAAAAAAAAAAACAAAAAAAACCCTGACACTCCTTGGACCATGTGAGATGAGAGAGCTAGACCTCTTATTCTAGGGCCATGAAATGAATCTTTCACAGTGGTTTAAAGACATTAAAAAGCCTTTTTCCTTTATTTTCCTTTCAGGTTATCTCGCCCTATTACATAAATCTCAGAATGTTCTGTTTTCCCAAACCTGTGGTAGGAGCCTGCCTTCCTAGAAGCTAACTGAACAAAATTTTCTTCTTTATGGTGGCTGATTATTGGGTTTCTGTCAGGGAATGCAGTATGGAAGCCAGGCCATAATCAATAAAACTTATGTTGTTAAATGTTCCTGAAGTGTTGCTCCAAAGTGCCATACAAATGTTCTATCCTGGGATGTGTGAGCGTTCTCTTCCTTGTGGAAGCATTAGTGGAGTAAACCGAGAGCAGTAACATCAGTGGCTTTAGGGCCTCCCAGCTCCTGGGGCAGCTTTTTCTAGGGACCAACCCACACTGGTTGAAATTCTTTTTCTGGTGGAAATACTCCTGTTATTGAAAGGCATTCCCAGAGCAGTACTGTCTGTTGCCACAGAAGAGCATCTCGGTTTTAAAAATAGCACCTGCTGAGGTTTTCTTAATCTGCCTGGAAATGATTGTGTGCCATTTGGACATTTGCCTGTTTATTTCTTCTCTCATGCACATACTGCTCCATAGAAACATAATTTCCTGTTTTCATTTTTTCCTAATTTAGAAATATTATCAGCTTTCAAGTGAATAGAAATAACCATTCGTAATAAATAATGGTTACAGAATGCTGAAAAAAAATCTGCAAAGGAGACCGCCGTTGATGAGAAAAATGGTACACAGTCCTTTCTAGTGCCTCTGATTAAAAGCAGGGGCTTGAATTTCCAGCTCTTTCTGCTGTGCTGCGGTATTCTGACTTACCTGCGGCAGAGGTGACCTTTTGAACTTAGGTCCTGGACCTAGGCTTGAAGATGCCTTGCAGCTTCAGCTATTACTGCTTTTAAATTCCTGTACCCCTGTGTGAAGAAACTGGAGCTTGTAGGACCCCCCACCATTGCCACAGCGGACAGCCTGCCAAATGCCAGACTTGGGAATGACTGGATCCCAGTTCACCCAACTGTTAGCCAATCTGCCAGCTAGAGCCAGGTGACTACGGACTTACGGGAAGCCCAGCTGAGTTCAACCCCAGGCATGGCCCAACCGACTCATTATTGCGAGCTAAAAAAAGGTTGTTCTTTTAAGCCACCGAATCGGAGTATGGTTTGTTACATAGCAAAAGATAACTGATACGGAAACTGCTTCATAGAAACAAGGACATACAGTAACAGATGTAGATCTTATGCCTATTTTCTGACTCCTCTTGTAGACGTAAGCTTCATAAAAGCAGCAACCTCATTTTTCCTGCTCATGGCTGTGTGGCCGATAAGTAGGACAATACATGAGAAACAGTTAATGAATTCAATTTAGTGGCAAATACTTTGAGCATGACACGGTCTTAATCTTACAAGATTCTGTCCTCCCGTATACTCTAAGAAAACGGCTGTCAAGGGGCAACCTCTAGCCTAGTCAAACCAGAAGATTTCACTCCTGGGTGCAATTTGAATGTTCCTCTCATCCTGAGCTACAACCGCACAAGGAACGGTATCGGGCAGGCAGTCTCCCTCTCTCTCCCTCTCTCCCTCCTCTTTCACTCCTTTTTGTCTATAAAGTAGAACTTAACATACCGTATGCTTTACTCCAGTAGTCTGATAGGTAATCAGTCTTAGCAACTGGTGACAACTGGTTTTATAGCTGGGTTGCTGTCAACCATAATATTTAAAGATGCTTGTCTTTGGAGAAAATGGTTTTCTCTAAGATGAAAATATGATAGTGAGGTAAGAGATACAGCTCTCAGTTGTGGTTTAAAATTACTGTGTTTGTAAATAAGAATAATACCATGCCCACATTCGGCGCTAAGCTTCACTTGAATGGATTGTGGTTTGGGAGACAAGAAGAGCTAGGTTTCATATTTCCTTGATTAGTTATGGCAGATAGCAAAATAGTACCCTGACATAGTTCCAGAAGGCAGCAGCAATCTTGTAAACTCTATAAACACAAAAAACCCTGACAAGTCTCATGCTAACATCAGATGGCTAATGTCAATGTACACTCAGGGAAAATAAACAAAATAAAACAAAACAAGAACAACCTATAGTCTAAATCAGTAGAGGGCGGGGAGAGTAAAATATACCTTAACAAAATGCTGAGCTTAATTGATAATTATTAGTTACAGGCCACAGTTCACTAATTCATATTATAAATATGTTTATATAAGAGAAAGGAAATGACACATTGATGTTTCATTTAGTTAATAAATTCACATAAGGAAATTACTTGAAGGCTGATTGGTCAACTTCTATCATTTTCCTACAGAAAGATTTGAATGTTAAAATATTACTGATATTTGCAAATATTCCAATTAGTAAGCCCTCCACCCATACCATACACCTCTGAATTTGAATCCTCAGATCAGCATCCTCCAGAAAGGAAGATTTGAAAATGAACACTAATCATTTTACTGCCATAGCAAAGACATGTATAGACAGGGTTAGAAAAGGATAATCACTTTTTTTTTTTTTTTTTAGTCCATTCACTTTGCAGTTGTTTAATGGCTGATGTCGTTTAATTATGGTTAGGAGGAGGGCTGAAGAGAGATGGGGCAGCTAAGAAAGTAGAATAAAGAAGCCAATTAACCACTGGTCTCTCTGTTCTCCGTGTTGTCTAATACCAGTAACACTAGCTGTGATAAGGAATGATTTAACTATATATTAATGGGCACTAAGTAAAAATAAAAATTCAGTTCTTCAGTCGCACTAGCCACATTTCAAGGGCACAGTACCCAAATGGGGCTACTGCTTGACCTTCTAGACAATGCAGATATGGAACATTTTCAGCATCTCAGAAAATTCTACTGTTCTAGAGTATGATTTCTAGTGTCTCAAATGTCATTCAAGTGAAAAACTATGTATTATAGTTGAGTATGGGCACAATTTTTATTTCATATTCTTCTATCCACATTATTTATATTTATGAGCATTTCCCAAGTATTATCTAACAAGAAGATGGTTCCATACGCACTTGAGAAGATTGTGTATTTTGCTGTTTTGAGATGAATTGATGTCCCCATTGTATCTAGTTGATTTATCGTGTGCTTCAGGTTTTCTATTTCCTTTTTGGTCTTCTGCCTGGTTGTTCTTTATATTATTAAAAGTTACTCAGACTTCTGCTTTTGCTCTAAGATTTAAAGAGTTTGGAAGTCACCATACCCATCCTCCAACAAGAAAAAGGTGAACAAACTGAAAATCAGCAACTGCTAAATGCATCAGAGACCTCAAGTCTCAGAACAAACAAATGGCCCAGAAACTGGAAAGAAAGATAAATACAGGGAGTGGGAGCATACAAGGAATTGAAACTGCAGGAGGCAGAAACTTATGGGAAAACTTAAATGGTAATTAACAAATTTCTGAAGGTTAAACATGGACTGGCTTGAGAGTTAGAGACCCCTGGGGGCTCAGTCTTGAGGAGTTACTCACTTTTGTGTTTTACCTCCAGTAGTATAACCAGGTTCTCACAGTGAAGACCGGAGTAAAATTTCCCATGTTTCCATCAGAAGTACAATAAAAATAATCATTTAAAAATATCCCCAGAGTGTTCCTTTCTCACTTTCCCTAAAGAGAAACAATTTCAGCAAAGCCTAATTAAGGTATAGAAAGGGAAATATTCAATTCCACACACTCCACACACTTCATACCTTTTTCTATATTCTGTATTCTTGTCATGTGTGGCCATTGAAATCTCTGCTTAGGAATCTTAACAGTTGGCTAAGAACTGAACAGAGATTGCATTGAAATCCTTGAACCAGAAAATCTCCCACCTTTTGCTGCTGGCTTCTGTGTGTGTTAAGACACACCTTCAGGATTCCAGAAGTTTAAATCTCCGCATTAATCTTCATCCATTTCTTATGCAGGGTCTGAAGGTCAGCCGGAGATGAAAGATTTGAGCTTCCTTAAATTTTTTTTTCCCTGTGGATGAGCAAATCTTTATATATGTTTTTGGCTTTCTAGATCCCTAGGAATATGTCAGAGTTTTTTTTTAAAAATCAGTAGACAGGGGGAGGAGTCAAGATGGCGGAGAAGTAGCAGGCTGAGACTACTTCGGGTAGCGGGAGATCAGCTAAATAGCTTATCTAAAGATTGCAAACACCTACAAATCCAACGGGAGATTGAAGAGAAGAAGAACAGCAATTCCAGAAACAGAAAATCAACCACTTTCTGCAAGGTAGGACTGGCGGAGAAGTGAATCCAAAGCGACGGGAAGATAGACCGCGGGGGGAGGGGCCGGCTCCCGGCGAGCGGCGGAGCAACGGAGCAAAATCAGGACTTTTAAAAGTCTGTTCCGCGGAGGGACATCGCTCCAGAGGCTTAACTGGGGTGAAGCCCAGGCGGGGTAAGCGCGGCCTCAGGTCCCGCAGGGTCTCAGAAGGATCGGGGGTGTCTCAGTGTCGCAGAGCTTACCGGTATTAGAACGGGGAAGCCGTCTGCAGAGACAGAGCCGAGGAGTGACTCTCAGCTCAGGGTTGCCTTGGACCGGTTGCAGGCTCGGTCAGCTCGGAGCGTGGCCGGAGACCAGGGTGACGGGAGTCATTTGGCGCTGTTCTCTGAGGGCGCACTGAGGAGTGGGGCCCCGGGCTCTCGGCTCCTCCGGGCCGGAGACCAGGAGGCCGCCATCTTCATTCCCGTCCTCCGGACTCTACGGAAAGCGCTCAGGGAACAAAAGCTCCCGAAAGCGAACCCGAGCAGATGACTCAGCGCGGCCCCAGGTAAGGGCGGTGCAACTCCGCCTGGGGCAAAGACGCTTGAGAATCACTACAATGGGCCCCTCCCCCAGAAGATCTACGGGAAACCCAGCCAGGACCAAGTTCACCTACCAAGGAGAACGGCGGAATTCCAGAGGAGAAGAAAGCAAAGCACGGAACTCATGGCTTTCTCCCCATGATTTTTTAGCCTTGCAGTTAATTTAATTTTTTTTTCTTTTTCAATTTTTTTTTCTTTTTCTCTTCTTCTGCTAAATTTTTTTTTAACTTTTACCATTTTCTTTTTTTAACGTTTTTTAAATAGTTTATCTAATATATATATTTTTTTTCCTCTTTTTATATTTTTTCTTTATCGGCTTTCTTTTTCTTAATAGTTTTTTTTTTTCTTTCTTTCTGAACCCCTTTTTATCCCCTTTCTCCCCCCTCACAATTCAGGATCTCTTCTGATTTGGCTAAAGCATATTTTCCTGGGGTTGTTGCCACCCTTTTAGTATTTTACTTGCTCCTTCATAAACTCTTATCTGGACAAAATGACAAGGCAGAAAAATTCACAACAAAAAAAAAGAACAAGAGGCAATACCAAAGGCTAGGGACCTAATCAATACAGACATTGGTAATATGTCAGATATAGAGTTCAGAATGACGATTCTCAAGGTTCTAGCCGGGCTTGAAAAAGGCATGGAAGATATTAAAGCAACCCTCTCGGGAGATATAAAAGCCCTTTCTGGAGAAATAAAAGAGCTAAAATCTAACCAAGTTGAAATCAAAAAAGCTATTAATGAGGTGCAATCAAAAATGGAGGCTCTCACTGCTAGGATAAATGAGGCAGAAGAAAGAATTAGCGATATAGAAGACCAAATGACAGAGAATAAAGAAGCTGAGCAAAAGAGGGACAAACAGCTACTGGACCACGAGGGGAGAATTCGAGAGATAAGTGACACCATAAGACGAAACAACATTAGAATAATTGGGATTCCAGAAGAAGAGGAAACAGAGAGGGGAGCAGAAGGTATATTGGAGAGAATTATTGGAGAGAATTTCCCCAATATGGCAAAGGGAACAAGCATCAAAATCCAGGAGGTTCAGAGAACCCCCCTCAAAATCAATAAGAATAGGTCCACACCCCGTCACCTAATAGTAAAATTGACAAGTCTTAGTGACAAAGAAAAGATTCTGAAAGCAGCCCGGGAAAAGAAGTCTGTAATGTACAATGGTAAAAATATTCGATTGGCAGCAGACTTATCCACAGAGACCTGGCAGGCCAGAAAGAGCTGGCATGATATATTCAGAGTACTAAATGAGAAAAACATGCAGCCAAGAATACTATATCCAGCTAGGCTATCATTGAAAATAGACGGAGAGATTAAAAGCTTCCAGGACAAACAAAAACTGAAAGAATTTGCAAATACCAAACCAGCTCTACAGGAAATATTGAAAGGGGTCCTCTAAGCAAAGAGAGACCCTCAAAGTAGTAGATCAGAAAGAAACAGAGACAATATACAATAACAGTCACCTTACAGGCAATACAATGGCACTAAATTCATATCTCTCAATACTTACCCTGAATGTTAATGGGCTAAATGCCCCAATCAAAAGACACAGGGTATCAGAATGGATAAAAAACCAAAACCCATCTATATGTTGCCTACAAGAAACTCATCTTACACCCGAAGACACGTCCAGGTTTAAAGTGAGGGGGTGGAAAAGAATTTACCATGCTAATGGACATCAGAAGAAAGCAGGAGTGGCAATCCTTATATCAGATCAATTAGATTTTAAGCCAAAGATTATAATAAGAGATGAGGAAGGACACTATATCATACTCAAAGGAACTGTCCAACAAGAAGATCTAACAATTTTAAATATCTATGCCCCTAACGTGGGAGCAGCCAACTATATAAACCAATTAATAACAAAACAAAAGAAACACATCGACAAGAATACAATCATAGTAGGGGATTTTAACACTCCCCTCACTGAAATGGACAGATCATCCAAGCAAAAGATCAACAAGGAAATCAAGGCCTTAAATGACACACTGGACCAGATGGACATCACAGATATATTCAGAACATTTCATCCCAAAGCAACAGAATACACATTCTTCTCTAGTGCACATGGAACATTCTCCAGAATAGATCACATTCTTGGTCCTAAATCAAGTCTCAACCGGTATCAAAAGATTGGGATCATTCCCTGCATATTTTCAGACCACAATGCTCTAAAGCTAGAACTCAATAACAAGAGGAAATTTGGAAAGAACCCAAATACATGGAGACTAAACAGCATCCTTCTAAAGAATGAATGGGTCAACCAGGAAATCAAAGAAGAATTGAAAAAATTTATGGAAACAAATGATAATGAAAACACAACGGTTCAGAATCTGTGGGACACAACAAAGGCAGTCCTGAGAGGAAAATATATAGCGGTACAAGCCTTTCTCAAGAAACAAGAAAGGTCTCAGGTACACAACCTAACCCTACACCTAAAGGAGCTGGAGAAAGAACAAGAAAGAAACCCTAAACCCAGCAGGAGAAGAGAAATCATAAAGATCAGAGCAGAAATCAATGAAATAGAAACCAAAAAAACAATAGAACAAATCAACGAAACTAGGAGCTGGTTCTTTGAAAGAATTAATAAGATTGATAAACCCCTGGCCAGACTTATCAAAAAGAAAAGAGAGAGGACCCAAATAAATAAAATCATGAATGAAAGAGGAGAGATCACAACGAACACCAAAGAAATACAGACAATTATAAGAACATACTATGAGCAACTCTACGCCAACAAATTTGACAATCTGGAAGAAATGGATGCATTCCTAGAGACATATAAACTACCACAACTGAACCAGGAAGAAATAGAAAGCCTGAACAGACCCATAACCAGTAAGGAGATTGAAACAGTCATCAAAAATCTCCAAACAAACAAAAGCCCAGGGCCAGACGGCTTCCCGGGGGAATTCTACCAAACATTTAAAGAAGAACTAATTCCTATTCTCCTGAAACTGTTCCAAAAAATAGCAATAGAAGGAAAACTTCCAAACTCATTTTATGAGGCCAGCATCACCTTGATCCCAAAACCAGACAAGGATCCCAACAAAAAGAGAACTACAGACCAATATCCTTGATGAACACAGATGCAAAAATTCTCGCCAAAATACTAGCCAATAGGATTCAACAGTACATTAAAAGGATTATTCACCACGACCAAGTGGGATTTATTCCAGGGCTGCAAGGCTGGTTCAACATCCGCAAATCAATCAATGTGATACAACACATTAATAAAAGAAAGAACAAGAACCATATGATACTCTCCATAGATGCTGAAAAAGCATTTGACAAAGTACAGCATCCCTTCCTGATCAAAACTCTTCAAAGTGTAGGGATAGACGGCACATACCTCAATATTATCAAAGCCATCTATGAAAAACCCACCGCAAATATCATTCTCAATGGAGAAAAACTGAAAGCTTTTCCGCTAAGGTCAGGAACACGGCAGGGATGTCCGTTATCACCACTGCTATTCAACATAGTACTAGAAGTCCTAGCCTCAGCAATCAGACAACAAAAGGAAATTAAAGGCATCCAAATCGGGAAAGAAGAAGTCAAACTATCACTCTTCGCAGATGATATGATACTCTATGTGGAAAACCCAAAAGACTCCACTCCAAAACTGCTAGAACTTGTACAGGAATTCAGTAACGTGTCAGGATATAAAATCAATGCACAGAAATCAGTTGCATTTCTCTACACCAACAACAAGACAGAAGAAAGAGAAATTAAGGAGTCCATCCCATTTACAATTGCACCCAAAACTATAAGATACCTAGGAATAAACCTAACCAAAGAGACTAAGAATCTATACTCAGAAAACTATAAAGTACTCATGAAAGAAATTGAGGAAGACACAAAGAAATGGAAAAATGTTCCATGCTCCTGGATTGGAAGAATAAATATTGTGAAAATGTCTATGCTACCTAAAGCAATCTACACATTTAATGCAATTCCTATCCAAGTAACATCCATTTTTTTCAAAGAAATGGAACAAATAATCCTAAAATTTATATGGAACCAGAAAAGACCTCGAATAGCCAAAGGAATATTGAAAAAGAAAGCCAAAGTTGGTGGCATCACAATTCCGGACTTCAAGCTCTATTACAAAGCTGTCATCATCAAGACAGCATGGTACTGGCACAAAAACAGACACATAGATCAATGGAACAGAATAGAGAGCCCAGAAATGGACCCTCAACTCTATGGTCAACTCATCTTCGACAAAGCAGGAAAGAATGTCCAATGGAACAAAGACAGCCTCTTCAATAAATGGTGTTGGGAAAATTGGACAGCCACATGCAGAAAAATGAAATTGGATCATTTCCTTACACCACACACGAAAATAGACTCAAAATGGATGAAGGATCTCAATGTGAGAAAGGAATCCATCAAAATCCTCGAGGAGAACACAGGCAGCAACCTCTTCGACCTCAGCCGCAGCAACATCTTCCTAGGAACATCACCAAAGGCAAGGGAAGCAAGGGCAAAAATGAACTTTTGGGATTTTATCAAGATCAAAAGCTTTTGCACAGCAAAGGAAACAGTTAAAAAAACCAAAAGACAACTGACAGAATGGGAGAAGATATTTGCAAATGACATATCAGATAAAGGGCTAGTGTCCAAAATCTATAAAGAACTTAGCAAACTCAACACCCAAAGAACAAATAATCCAATCAAGAAATGGGCAGAGGACATGAACAGACATTTCTGCAAAGAAGACATCCAGATGGCCAACAGACACATGAAAAAGTGCTCCATATCACTCGGCATCAGGGAAATACAAATCAAAACCACCATGAGATATCACCTCACACCAGTCAGAATGGCTAAAATGAACAAGTCAGGAAATGACAGATGCTGGCGAGGATGCGGAGAAAGGGGAACCCTCCTACACTGTTGGTGGGAATGCAAGCTGGTGCAACCACTCTGGAAAACAGCATGGAGGTTCCTCAAAATGTTGAAAATAGAACTACCCTATGACCCTGCAATTGCACTGCTGGGTATTTACCCTAAAGATACAAACATAGTGATCCGAAGGGGCACGTGCACCCGAATGTTTATAGTAGCAATGTCTACAATAGCCAAACTATGGAAAGAACCTAGATGTCCATCTACAGATGAATGGATAAAGAAGATGTGGTATATATACACAATGGAATACTATGCAGCCATCAAAAGAAATGAAATCTTGCCATTTGCGACGACGTGGATGGAACTAGAGGGTATCATGCTTAGCGAAATAAGTCAATCGGAGAAAGACAACTATCATATGATCTCCCTGATATGAGGGAGAGGAGATGCAACATGGGGGGTTGAGGGGGTAGGAGAAGAGTAAATGAAACAAGATGGGATTGGGAGGGAGACAAACCATAAGTGACTCTTAATCTCACAAAACAAACTGAGGGTTGATGGGGGGAGGGGGTTGGGAGAGGGGGTGGGGTTATGGATATCGGCGAGGGTATGTGCTATGGTGAGTGTTGTGAAGTGTGTAAACCTGGCGATTCGCAGACCTGTAACCGTGGGGATAAAAAATATATGTTTATAAAGCTGTAAAAAAAAAAAAAAAAGAAAGGATGAATCCCCAAGTTTTGTAGCAACATGGACGGGACTGGAAGAGATTATGCTGAGTGAAATAAGTCAAGCAGAGAGAGTCAATTATCATATGGTTTCACTTATTTGTGGAGCATAACAAATAGCATGGAGGACAAGGGGAGATGGAGAGGAGAAGGGAGTTGAGGGAAATTGGGAGGGGAGGTGAACCATGAGAGACTATGGACTCTGAAAAACGATCTGAGAATTTTGAAGGGGTGGGGGGTGGGAGGTTGGGGGCACCAGGTGGTGGGTATTGTAGAGGGCACGGATTGCATGGAGCACTGGGTGTGGTGCAAAAATAATGAATACTGTTATGCTGAAAAAAATAAAAAAATTAAAAAAAAAATGGAAGACTTCTCAAAAGAAAAGATAGGCAAAGATTATTATAAAAAACTTTACAATTTCTCGGGGCACGTGGGTGGCTCAGTGGGTTAAAGTCTCTGCCTTCAGCTCAGGTCATGATCCAGGGTCCTGGGATGGAGCCCTGCATCGGGCATTCTGCTCAGCAGGCAGCCTGCTTCCTTCTCTCTCTGCCTGCCTCTCTGCCTACTTGTGATCTTTGTCTGTCAAATAAATAAATAAAATCTTAAAAAAAAAAAAAATCAGTAGACATCTCATTCTCCAGATTTTCATTCTAAGTTTATTATCTAGCTTCTTTGACCCAATTTATTCACCATTTCAAGTAGCCACAATGTTGAACAATTGCTGCTACTTGTTTTCAACAAACATATTAGAGATAAGGCTTTCCTCCATGAGAAAACTCTGAGAACAAGACTAGCCCTATGAATGGAACTTTTTCAGTGAGTTCCCATTGAAGTCAACTTGTGACAGGTTCTTAGGGATGACAATTTTGTGCAGTACTACCAAATCTATTTTACCCCTTCAGTTGGTTGTTAGGCTGCTGATTTTCACATTCTCCATTGTTTCTGAAGCTACTAGTTTTCAAGTTTACCTTGGACCTGTGGAGAGGGGTATGGGAGGAGAGTGAGTTACAATACTGCACATTGTTTTGTTCTTTCTGAGAGTTAGCCATTTTCCTTAAATAAGGGCTCCTCAGATTGCTGTAATACTGGTTAATTTCTGGAGTTCTGAAAATTTGATTTGCCAAATTTTACCAGTGTTCTGATTGGTGTTATGGAAGATCTTGTTTTTGGCAATTCTCACTCTATAATTCTAGGTTTGTTTCTCATATTAGTAGCTTTTAATTTAAAATATCTAGAATTGGGTGCCTAGGTGGCTCAGTTGGTTGGGCAACAGCCTTCAGCTCAGGTCATGTTTCTGGAGTCCGAGGATCAAGTCCCACATCAGGCTCCCTGCTCAGCAGAGTCTGGTTCTCCCTCTGACCCTGCCCCTCTCATGCTCTCTCTCTCTCATTCTCTCTCTCTCAAATAAATAAATAAAATCTTTAAAATATCTAGAATTAAATAACTACATTTAATGTGTATTCAACCAAAGTCTAGTAGGTATGGCTCAAACCACAGGTTTTCATCTGTGTCACGCATAAGGGGACTTTCATGTAGGGATTAATATAAGGAAATCCTCCCCAAATTCCTTGACTATAAGTGACTTTCATTTGGAAGATTTGTTTGCTTGTTTGTTGTTTATGGGACGAGTACTTTGTAAAATACTGGGAAATGCTGGGATAAGCAGATCTTCGTTATTCTCACTAGGTATTTATAACTGAATCATCAAGGAGTCAGTAAATAACAATGTAGGAATTTCACCTTCTCAACAGACCATGGATCTTCTATGTGCCAGGTAAAAGTTTGTTGCCCATGATCAAGAGGATGGGTTGATGATAAGGGAGGGCCCAACTGTATTCTCAACTCACCACCTACAAGTTTAATAGTTTACTAAAAATCAGATCTATGATAAAAGGAAAGCTTTCTCTAATCACTTTAAGTAATTGAAAGGACAATTAAATCACTAAAAATAAACAACATTTTAATACATTTCAAAAGCTTTCAAAGGGATTTTAAATCTCATAAAAGGGATAGAGACAGTGAACACTCAAAGAGTCATCTGTGTTGCCAAGAAGTAATTAGAATATGTTAATAATTTATCCCCTAATTAAAACTAATATTTATCAAACACCTAATGTGTGAGAGAAAATATGCTACCAGGACCAGCTAAATCATTTGAGGGGTTAAAAATAAAAATGTGGGCTCATTTATTCAAAACTATCAAGAATTTGAAGTAAGCAACAGCACATCATAAAAACCAAGTGTAGGACCCTTCTAAGAATGGAGGCTTGTGTGATGGCATAGATTGTATATTCAATATCTGGCCCATTATGATAGGCACACTCATAAGTAGTATCATATTTAATTAGGTAAACTTTTTATTCTCTTTCATGGGACATTTAACCTTCAACAAATTAAATGTTTGCCCAAGTTACAGAGCTTGCAGATGGTGGATTTTGGATGGGAACCCAGGGTTTCTGGTTTCAATCAGTCCCTTCCAGACTGCCAAATGACAACATCAGAAAATTCAACTTATTTTTCTTGATAGCTAGAAGAAGGGACATCAGAGCAATACATGAAAAAGTGATGTGTTTAACAATAGGAAAATAAACTGCTGAAATAAAATATTCTATAAAACATGTGGTAGTAAAGCAAGAAGCTTGTTAATGAAATAATAAGAATTAGTAAATATACCTGTTAAAAGATAGGAATTGAGCAAAGTATTCTTGCGAGTTATTGTGTCTTTCAGTCCACATAATGACTCTATGATCAGTGTACTAAGATTATTATCCTCAATTCACAAATGAATTCACTGAGGTTTATAAAGAATAAATTATATATGTAAGAACACAGAACTTGGGATTTACATTTGAGCAGCATAATCACTACATGATATTCCCCTTGGTTGGAGTCAGGAGATCTGACTCCTAGTTCTGGCTCTCTCAGAGGCTCAGGTTATAAACTTCAGACAAATCAATGACCCTTACTTGGCTTTTGTTTCCTAACATTGGGTTAAATAGATGCTTAGATCTTTTATGCCTCTCAAAGGCACTGCTTCTATACAAATGAAGCTAGTAGTATAGGAAACAGTATTTTTTCCTAAATTTCAACCCAGTTGAAATAAAAAACACGTCTCACAACTAAGTACGGTTGCATTGATTGCTCTTATGTTTTGTCTACTGTGTACTATCAGCATAGATTTTCATTTTGTGAATATTTACCCTATGGGCTAATTCTTTGGAATACTAATAGGCATTACTTGTGAAAAGCTTTCTAGCATTAACAGTTTCCAGGTTCCAGTTTGATAGATAGATACTAAAAATACATATAGCAGAACTTATTTTTGCATTTAAAGTGTTTGTGCTCAGGGTGATGCTTCTAGAAGGAGTGAATCCTAAAGTGATTTAACCCAAGAAACCTATTGTAAACGTTTTATTGTGGGGGGGGGCGCAGGATTCATTTTTATTCAGAATTCATAGTTCTATTTGCAACATTCAGTTTGCTTATCAAAGGGTGCCAATTGGCAATGCATAAATTCCAGCAACCCCTCTCAGAAGGCTACTCTTCTCTGTGTCAAGGAAAATTGCCCATCCCAGGAAAGGCATGCTTATGTTAACAGCAGGTCCTATTTATTTTCTCATATTCCCTCCTCCCCTAAAGAGTTAGGTTGTTAAAACTAAGCTTCTCAGAAATATGCAAAAGTTCTACAGTAATGGTAACCTAAGTATGGGAAACATTGAGTCACTAAGATTGGGTGTTATGGTTCATCAATCAGAAAAGCATTTACGTCAGTCCTTAAATCCCATGAAGAAGAGGAAAAGTGATGAAAATTCAAATGTCTATGTTGCCAAAGATTTAGTGGAATCTGACTTATGGAGCACTCTTTCCATCTCTGATTCAAGTTAGTATCTACTGAATACCTACTATAGGTCAGGCAATGTGCCAACTAGGCACATTTATGGGTGGTATTTCTTTTAGTCCTCCTGATACTTCTACAAAGATAGGTCTTATTATTTCCCTTTCAGTAAGCATTATCGTTCAAGTGCAAGTTTCCCTGACTGACAGGGCTGGTGCATAGAGAAGCTAATATGGAAACAAAAGGTTTCTGATTCCAAAATCCTTCTCCACTTGCCATAGCCCTGACCAATACAATCGACTCTTCTTGGGGAGAGGAAAAGGAACTTTAGAGTCCTGCAAAGAATAAGAGCTGAAATAGACAATCCTGGGTTGTTTTGTTTTGTTTTGTTTTTAAAGAGTACAGTAAGAGGAAAATAGCAGTCATTGGCCCAGAACGGCTCCAAAATCCAGCTGGAAACATGGTGTCCATTCCTTGATTAGGGTTCAATTCTACCACCTGAGAATGCTTCTCTGCAGCTTTTGGATATACCTTCTTGCTCCTAATTCATTTCTGTGAATCATTCTTTTATATATTTTTTTCCTTAATTGAAATTATCTTAAAATCTTCATGAGATTCTTCTGAATGTTTTGGGTTAGTTCATTAGAAGAAGTCATACCTGCAAATCTCTTCAAGGCAGGTTCCTCTCTGGGTGAGCTGAGAGCTAGAATGCTAGAGATAAGGTGCCTAAGATTCTTAAAAGCCTCTTTATCTTGTTAAGAGGGTCTATGAAACATAGCTTTAAATCCTTTTGAAATCGTAACAAAGGGCCTAGGTTTTAAAACTTTTAGATGTTATTTATCTTGATGTCATTTCTTACTTTGAGAGGTATTTGCTTTTTGGACAGACTGGTAATGAAAAATAGTTTTATTTTTGAATCCAGAAAAACTGGGTTCATTTATATAAAGTTTGACTAAAGTCTAAATAACTCTGTTTAAAATCTCCTAGATAGATAGATAGATATCCATATTTTACCATCTGTCACTAAAAGAGACCAGATAGCACTTTCAATGATATATTTAGGTATCATCTTAGCCAAATCACCAGTTTATCACCAGTTTATATTTTCCATTTCATCCCAGGTGGCAATGTTGTCAAACTTTCTGCCACCATATTACAAGTTTTGCATTTTTTTTCCCCACCTTTCATTATCAGTTTGCCTGAGACTTTTCCACCATGCCTGCTGCTGCCTGGTCCTATTTTAATGTTAGATTTTGTAAGGTTTTGTTACAGAAGCGCCCCACTTCTAGGTACCAAATTCTATTCCAATAAGCAGTTGCTGAGTAACAAAATACTCCAAAACCTCGTGGCTTAAATTATCAATATCGTGGGTCAGGACTTTAAGCAAGGATTGGCTGTGTGATACTTCTGTTCACATAACACTCATGTAGGTCAATGGATTATAGTCATGGGCAGAATGAGTTGGTCTGCAGGGTCCAAAATGGTTTCATTCACATTTCTTGTACCTGGATGTGGATGGCTGGAATTCTGGGTTCATGTGGGAGACTTAGGCTAAATATTTACATTTTTTTTTCTTTTTCAGCATGAATTTTCAGGTTTGGATTTCTTACTAGCAGGCTTAGCACCTTCAATGAGTTTTTTAAGACATCTAAACAGAAGCTTATAGGGCTTATAATGACCTAGCTTTGGATGCCTCAGAACATCCCTTCACCATATACATTTGGTAAAGAACATCACTAATACCACACCAGATTCAACAAGCTAGAATTCAATTCTACTCCCCTATAAGAAAAGTAGCAAATGATTTTTCAGTGTCTTTAGTTACAAAAGAGTTTCTTCTCTTCTAGATTGTTTTTCATGGGAATGTGTAGTGTAGGCCCTCACTGGATGAAGATGTCAATTGCCGAGAATTTTTTGTTCTCCAGACAATTTTCTCTTTTCTAACCTGGTATTTTTCTCCAAAACCCAAAATCCAAAAGTGTTATACATTGTTCAATAATCAGTTGGATCCATTATGATTTAAGTGATTGAATGTCTGACTGAAATCAGATTTTCAGATACAAAAACTTTAAAAGAATCTTGGTGAAAAGAACACATTTTCTGACCCAAATAATGGAAGAGACTAGTCACCTGGATTAAACTAGGGGATCAAATGGTGTGATCAGATCTCAGTATCTTCTGACTCTGTGCATTCAGTCTTTTTGTAATGGTGAAATTTCTGTAAGATTTTTTAGGTCTGTATATCCCCATGTTCAAATTCAGTGGCAAAAATGTCAATTTTTTTAATAATTAAAAAAAAATCCCAGGATTAGTTCTGATTAGATCTGAACCAGTATTATGGATAGGAAAATAGAATAATGAGCCTAGATCACATGCCTGTGGCCACATACACTCCCGGAGCAAAGGGTGTGTGAAGCTATCTCATTTCAAAAAGCATATGAGTGGGACAGGTATTTCTAGAGAAAATAAGTATATTTTTATCAAGAATCTAATAGCCTGATGCTAAGAGACAGATACAACTTCCTGTCCCACTTATGCTGTTCTTTTACATGAAGGACCACCCCTTACCATCTCAACCTGTTGAAGCCTACCCAACCTTGATGTGCTACCTAAAATGCTATTCCCTCTATGAAATCTCTCTTGACTCATTGACCATTTTTAGTACCTGAACTAGATATCCTCCCAATTTAGGTTAAATTGAGTTTTAAATTTCTCGTATGGCTTAATATGATCCTATCTTACAACTGTTCTTGTACTTCTCTTAGATTCTCCACACATATAATTCTTTTCTTTTTAAAGATTTATTTATTTATTTTAGAGAGTGAGAGAGAGCGCAAGTGGGAGAGGGAGAGAGAATCTCAAACAGATTCCACACTCAGCACGGAGCCCCACATGGGGCTCAATCTCACAACCCTGAGATCACAACCTGAGCCCAAACCAAGAGTCCGATGCTTACTTAACCAACTGCGCCACCCAGGCACCCCAAGGCACCTATAATTCTTAAGAGTAGAAACTTTGATGCCTTTGCGGATGTATGTCAGTAATCTATACTTAGAAGATACACTAGATAAACATCTGCTGAATTAGATGAGTTCAGTGACCCCGTAATTATCAGAAAGAAATTATGCTTCCATTATATATATTTAAATTTTATACAAGACTTTTTATATTAATTTGTACAACTAGTTAATGACATAGTATAATAACCACTCTATTTTCCTACCTGAGAATCAGTCCTGGGTGTTAACTTCTCCACATGTGATTAAGGGAGGAAGTATTGGTTTGTTTAAGCCAAATTAGCCATCTTTTTTCTTTTCTTTTTTCTCCTGTGATTAGTTTAAGGGTATTCATGTGACTGATGAAAAGATGAGCAGTCTTCTGGGGGGACCTCTGAGTAAAATGTCTTTTCCTTAAAAAGAAACACAAGGTAAGAGACTGTAGCATTTCTTTGGTTAGATCTTTTCCTACCTGTGTGATACATGAAACTCTAATGGTCTGTGACTGTTGGAGGAGCTTGCGTGATGGATAAAGGGAACACAGTGAGACTGGAGAGCAGAGATAGAGCACAGTTGTAAGGAGATTCTGTCTTAATAATCCTCGAACTGCCAAACTCTTCACATGATAAATGTGTTCATTGTTTAAGCCAGTGGTGTTGAGTTTTCTATTATTTGTAGCCAAAAGCATCTTCATTAATGACAACAGTCAGGAATGGAATGTAGGTTTATTGATTCTCAGCTCAGGGATTTGTCCAAGAGATCTTTACACTTAGTGAGAAAGAAGAACTTTGCCTGGAGCATGGAAGCCCTGTGATTTGTGGGCCTGGCCTAAGTTGATGGAGAACACTGATCACTTAGATAGCTACTTCATAGATTTAATGCTTAGGAAAGGATATACTGGCATCTTTTGATATTCTTAGAACAATAGAACAACCTTCAGAACATAGATTCTATCCTTAAGTGTCTTTCATTCCTACCATATGCTTGCAAACTGACCTGCCCAGAATTTTAATGCATGCATGGCAGACTTTTCTGTTTCTAATCTCAACAGTCCTGCATAGGATGTAAATGATAGGCTCTCAGGCACTCGGTGATTGGCTGCCTGTGTGAATCCAGAGAAAACAAATCTCATGAAGGACGGAGGGAGAAGGAGAATTGCAGGACAGAAAGAAAAATTTGGCCAATTCCATTTCTGTGCAGTAAACATCATCCTAGTTTTTACTCTGAAATACTGTCAGGGCTAGCTTCAGAAATTGGCAGTGATTTGCACTCAGAGTTCTACATTTCCACGTGGATGAATGAGGAGCATCTCTTATAAATTATACATCTTAAGGCAGAAGCTGTTCTATGTAACTCTTTCTAAGTTGCCATCTTCATGTGGTGCTTATTTTGTGCAGGCATGTCCTGAACAGATATTTAAATCGGAAAGCAGAGAAGGGATTGGGGAGAGCCATGGTTGGACACTACGTGAGTGCATTTTTTTGTCAAGTGTTGGCTCCTTAGAGATGAGGTATATTTCATAATCATGGCACAGAATCAATGGTCACATTTTCTAGTGATCTGTGGTACCATGAAAACAAAATAAAGCGAACAAAAACTTAGTATCTTCTCATTTGTCATGATTTATTTTTTCCTGTTGTATTAATTAAGTACCGTAGTAGAATCCACCCTGACCTCTAAGCAACAGGGCTCGTGAAACTGAATTGTAATTTAACTTCCACAATTTTGAAATGTGTTTTATTTCCTAGGGGAAAAGCATAGCTCTGAAACTGGTATTTTCTTTTTTCCCTATGAACTGATTAAGACCTCAATTGACATGATTAAATGGACTCTTCTTGTTTGTGTGTTGTTTGTAATTAATTTATTCATTAAATCTTTATTAAACATCTATAATGTGCTAAGCATCCTATTGGATGGTGCATTAGTTTCCTATCCCTACTGTAGCAAATTACCACAAACTTACTGGCTTAAAATAACACAGAAGTGTTTTTTTAAGATTTTGTTTATTTATTCATGAGAGACAGAGAGAGAGAGAGAGATTGAGAGAGTGAGGCAGAGGCAGAGGGAGAAACAGGCTTCCCGCTGAGGAGAGAGCTCAAAGCAGCACTTGACCCCAGGATCCTGGAATCATGACACGAGCCAAAGGCAGACACTTAGCTGACTGAGCTACCCAGGTGCCCCACAAATGTATTTTCTTATCTTTCTGGAGCTCAAAATCTGAAAGGAATCTTATGGAGCTAAAATCAAGGTGTCAGCAGGGCTGGTTCTCACTGGAGGCTCCCAAAGAGAATCTGAGTCTTCCTCTTCCATTTTCAGAAGCTGCTGGCATTCTTTGGCTCATTACTATGTTATTCTGTCCTTATTTTCTGTCTTCTATCCCAAGTCTCACTCTGATCTCCCTCTGCCTCCCATTTCTAAAGACCCTTGTGATTAAATCATACCCACCTGGATAATCCAGTGTTTCTCCCCATCTCAAGATCTTTAGCTTAACTACATCTGCAAAACCTATTTTTTTCCATATGAGGTAAGATTCATAAATTTATGGAATTAAGAAGCAAACGTGTGTGTGTGTATGTGTGTGTGTGTCGTGGTGGTGAGGATACTACTCAGCCAGTCATAAACAAAAACAAGGAGATAGCGTGCTTCTTAAGAGTTATATGGTCTAGCAAGGGAAATTAACATATTTAATTACAGTCCTTTATAAAATGAGAAATACTGGGGAAACAGGAGATCAAAAGAGAGAATGCTCATATCCACCTGAGGGTATAGGAAATGTTTCCTAAAGGAGATAGTTGAGCTGAAATTTGAAGGATGGGAATATTTGGGGCTTGATCAATGAGAATAAACAGGTTTCAAGTACTTGGTAAGATGCAGGACACCTTAGTAAGTGTTTTATGAATTCCTTTATTTGTTATAAATGTCTCATAAGGTAGGGACTACTATGATTCCATTATAACAAATAACTAAAGGGAGACAGAGACAGGTTAAGCTGTTTGCCCCAAACTACACACATCCTGAGTGGAAAAGCTCTTCTGCAGGACATCCCAGGCTGAGGTAACAGCGGCTGTTAGGGCAGAGGCATGATGGTAAATGGAAAGTGGCTTTACTTGCCTCCCCTACAACCATCACAATAACCCCTGTCACAGACAGAAATCTCAAGACCCTAGCTAGGCAGAGGAGTTGGCTTGTGCAACAATGGGAAATGTCAAGACTAGAGACATGGAAACTCAAACTCAAAAATACCCTCAAACTCTTAAAAATAGCTTTGCCTCTGTTTATCCAGTTTTTTTTAAAAGAGTGACTTCTAGAAGTTAGTCATCTTGCATAACTGAAACTCTGTATAGTGATGTGGCTTTAGTTAATAATACTGTATTGTACTTCTGAAAGTTTTAAGAGTATAATTCTTCAGTGTTCTCATCACAAAAACAAAAAGAAAGAAAAATGGTAACTTCGTGAAGTGAAAGATAGTTAATTAGCCTGATCGTGGTGATTATTAATTCACAATGGTGTGTGTGTGTGTGTGTGTGTGATATCATAACATCAAGGTATACACCACCCAAATATATAATTTTTCTTTGTCAATTATACTTCCAAAAAACTAGGGGGGAAAAGTGACTTCTTGGATTGGGAGAGAAGAATTGCTGTCACTGATCCATAGCATTTCAAACATGAGTCAAAAGCATCCTCACTTTAGAGGGAAATCCTGTATCAGTCGTCCCACTAGACTACAGGAGAGCAATCAGAAAGAAACTGAACCTTTGAAGGTTTTGAAGGGGCGGGGGAGGAGGTTGAGGGAACCGGGTGGTGGGTATTGGAGAGGGCACGGATTGCATGGAGCACTGGGTGTGGTGCAAAAACAATGAATACTGTTAGGCTGAAAATAAATTTAAAAATTTTTTTAAAAAATTAAAAAAAAAAAACTGAACCAAATACACTGGCCACACCCACATAGCTAATACAGTTGGCCTTTGAACAATATGGGATTGAACTGCATGGGAACACTTATATGCATATTATTTTTTTCTGATAGAGTACAGTATCATAAATGTATTTTATCTTTCTTATGATTTCCTTAATAACACTATTTCTAGCTGGCTTTATTGTAAGAAAACAGTATATGATACATATAACACAAAATATATATTAATCGACTTCTTTATGTTATCGATAAGGCTTCCAGTTAACACTAGGCTACTAGTAGTTAAGTTTTGGGGGATTCAAAATTTATATGCAGATATTTGACTGAGTGGGGGTCAATGCCCTTAACTCCTGTGTTGTTCAAAGTTTAAACTCTATACAGCAATGGAAAATTGGCACATAACTTATATCTATGCAACCATTAAAATGATGATATAAATCTATATGTATAGACATAGGAAGATGCACCATCTTGTTAATTGAGAAAAATAGGCTATAAAACAATCTCACAGCATCTCAATTTTTTTTAAATATGTGTAAAATGCACAGATGATAAATGCTACCAGAATAAACAAGAATTAGCAGTGGTTCTACTTGCTTGATTAGGGTATAGATGATTTCTATTTCTTTTCTTTTTGGTTTTCTATATGTTCTATTCCTTCACTCCTTTTTAATGGTGGACACAGATTTCATTTGTAATAAAAGAAAAAGGAAATGATGCCAATAAAGGCCTTTTAAAGGAGAGTTTCCCATTTTTATTCCCTTCCTTCTCACCCCAAACACTACAAATACTATATAGGATTATCTCAGGGATGTCAGTGGGGACTCAAGCAAACAAAGGTTCCAGAGCAGAGAGGCATGAACATGAAAATGTTTGAGAAAACAAAGAAGTTTTTTCTGCTTTCTCCAGCACTGATTTGTGGTTTTTCAGTGGGATAATTATAACATTGAAATAGGGGGAAAAATAGTACAATTATATTTAATTAGGTCCAGTGGCTGTTGGCTATTTTAACCCCAACCTATGAATATTATTAGTGAGCAGATTGAATCTTGCCATTGTAACCTGAATTAGATGGGTTTTTTGCTCACTTGCTTATTTTATTTTTATTCCTTGTTTGTTTGTTTTCTTTTTCCTTGGCAAGCATTACTGGGGTAATAGATTAGATTACTGTTAAGTCTATTATATGATACATTATTTTAGCAGTGCCTATAAGACAGTAATAAAGAGAAAATTCAATAGTATTGGCATGATAAAGTGAAAACTATTAATAAGGAGAGAGAGTTCATCATAGTCATTAGATTTGAGAGTTGGAAAGAAGCACAGTATGTTAAGGGTTGGCAAAATTGCATTACAAAGTCATTTAATTTCTATATGGATTTTCTTTTTTTTCGTGAGTAATTAGTATAAATAATTCTGACTGGTTTTAAAAACCATGGATACTGACAAAAATAAAGAAGTAGATGATGGGAAACAGATGGATCATTTAATTTATTTCTCAATTACAGTTGACACATTGGGCAGAGAAATCTGCAAGTCATCTCTTTCTTTATGGTCCATTTTGCAGCTGTGTTTATTGTCATAACACATAAATACATTATCTCATTAATGGAACACTGAATAATTTTTATTCCAAAAAACACATTCACACACAATGCTTATGTTCCAAAGGGAACACAAAAAGGGAAGAATATTTACCCAACCAAATGCAGCAGAGGAGTAGGGCCAGTGTGGAGTGAAGGCTTTAGAATATAAGACATGGTCACAGCAGAGTGTAACCTCTACCTTTTAGATATCATCTATTAGTCACTGGGATACTCTTCTTCTCAAATAATAACACTACCTAATGAAGCCACACTTGGAAATTTGTGTGGAGTTCCTAAGTAATGTGTATTGCATCTGAAATGCAGATGGATAATAAACTTTATTATAGTCTGTTTTAGGATCTCTCTTCAACTGGAAATGCCAGAAAGAGTGAGGGAAATACCAGAGCCTACCTCTGGTTCTGTATTTAAAGTTGTAAAAGCAACACACATCAGACTGGGGGCAGATAGATCCTTTCTTCTCAAGTGAACAGATGGACTGTTACATTACAACAGCTTCCCCACTTGAGTAGTGCAGTTGATGCTGGGGTTGTGGGTGGAGCAGTTGCTAATGATTGGTTATAACAATCAAGAAGCTTATAAGTGTTGAACACCTACTATTTATTCACTTTGGATTAGGAACTCATCTGGTCTGAGTATTCAAAGGTTGCAAAGATTATTGAAATGGATATGCCATTGGAAACATACTTTTTGGCTTTGTTTGAACCTACAACCCCTATATTGACTCAATTCATTAATTCCCTTAACTATTAAAATTTCATCTAACCATATGAGCCACTTTTATTCGATAGCTATATTCATTAAAAATCCATGCAAACCAAATTTTAGAAATGTTAGCTGTACTATAGAGATTCATACAAATCTGTATTCAAATCTCAGTTTTGCACATTTTCATTTATGGCTGTATTGATCTAATATCTCTGAGCCTCAGTTTCCTAATCTGAAAAATAGGGTTGACAAAGAAGCAAGTGTTGACAAGGATGTGGGGAAAAAGGAATGCTCACGTACTGTTGGTGGGAAAGCAAACTGGTGTAGCCACTGTGGAAAAGTATGGAGGATCTTCAAAAGTTAAAAATAGAACTAACCTATGATCCATCAATTCCACTACTGGGTATTTACCCAAATAATATAAAAATACTAATTCAAAAAGACATGTTTATCACATACGTTTATTACAGCATCTGTACAAAAACCAAATTTGGAAGCAGCCTAAAGTCAAGTGTCCATAGACTAAAGAACAGATAAAAAGATGTAATATGTAAATGGAATATTACTGACCCATAAAACAGTGAAATCTTGCCATTGCCAACAACGTGGTTGGATCTGGAGAGTATAATTCTAAGTGAAATAAGTCAGTTAGAGAAAGACAAATACCATATGATCTCACTTATATGTTGCATTTAAGAAACAAAACAAATGAACAAAGGAAAAAAAGACAAACTAAAGAAGAGACTCTTAACTACAGAGAAGGAACTGACAGTAACCAGAGGGGAGGTGGTGGGGGCAGAATAGATGAATTAGGTGAAGGGGATTACAATTACACTTTTTACAATGAGCACTGAGTGATACATAGAATTACTGAATCGGTATATTGTACACTTGAAACTAATACAATATTCTACATTAACTATAATGGAATTTAAATTAAGAAAAAAAAAAAAGAGTGGGACACGGATAAGGATTAAAATTCAGGCTTTGAATCCTTGAAAGTAAAACAGGTAGGGATGATAAAAGTACTGATTTCATTGGATTGTGACATTATCTGAGATATTTCCTATGAAATCTTAAAAAAATGCCTAGCATGGAGTAGGTGCTAAAATTGTTGTTTTATGTTATATGTGGCTACATTAACATGTTCATGTTTTATATAGTTACAATCTTTATTGTATAATAAAACATAAATATTCTTGATAATGAGGAGAAAGGTATTACATCTGTTATGTATCAGCTTTCTCAGGGAGTAAACTTAGGGATTTGGGCTGGATATTTTCTTAAAGCAGACTATATGTGTATCAGTTTAGGATATAGAAAAATGACTTATGTCTCAACAATGCATGCTAACCTAATAAGACATAATTTCAAATTCTCTGCACTTCCATATTATGCTGAGGTAAGGTACTGTAAAAACACTCAAGTTTCAGAAGAATTCCAGTGGTTGGACTAATGTTAAGACTTTGGTCTGATGATAGATTTGATGTCATTCAAAAGGAAAAAGTTAATCTAGCAAAAGTGGTTTGGATGTCAGTGTATTAGAATATCTGGTACCTTATTGATCATAATTTCTAAAACCCACAGACTATTATGAATGGAAAGACCCTTACTGATATACCTATCACACACACGTACACACACACACACACACAGCCAGGATTTCAAAGTCTCTTCATTGTTGAAGATCTGATGATGCATGACTATTGTGTTCTTATCCAAGGATATTCTCTGATGGCGAGTCCAGGGCAAAGTGAAAAGTTGACTACACAAGACAAAGGAGAAGTTGTCAGAGGAGGGTCTGGGTTCTGGGTTGTAGGGTGCTAAAAAGGACTACATGGGGAAAATGTCTAATGAAAACCATCCAATTGATTACTATATGGTTTGTCACATGATTGATGATTTCTTCATGACCCCTAAGTTTAAAAAAAAGCGAGTGAACTGTGCAGTTGTGCCATTGATAGGGAATGCATCGGAGGATTGAATTTAACATCTGGATCAGTATCTAGGAAGCAAACAAAGATAGCAGCCCCAAGAAGCAAGAGAGGTCAAGGAAACTGAAGCCCCCATGATATTCACAGAAATCTTTTGGGGATCTCTGGACCCCCACAGGCCACGGAATTGTGTGTGTCCTATATTTAAGGCAATTTTGCCTAGATCTTTAGGGTCAGAGGCCCCAGCAACAATCTGACTTACAGTTATAATTGTCATGATATTTACCATTGAGAGCATGTCCCTACATATGTTATGTGATTAAAAGCATGGAATCTCCAGATGGTGATGGGGAGGAAGGATGACCATAGCAATTAGTGCCTCTATGGGGGCCTCTTCCCAGAGGATGTTTTGATCATTCACCAAAGGATGAGCAAAGAGAATTCAGCTGTCACCGAGTCTTCTCAGAAATACAATCTGTTAAACCCTGGGCTCTCTCTCTTTGCAAAACTCAATTTTCCTGAGTTTATAACTCAACTTACTCATGAGCACGCTCAGACAATTCACTCTCTTGATCCCTGCTCAGTGGGGGTGTTGTGTGAATAATGGTGACAGCTCAAGACAAGCCGTCCTGGGAACAATTGCGAGAAAGCAGGGGTGGTTGGCTGTGGTTTTCAAGAGTGTGAAGGGATGTGTGGGTTCCTTTAAGATGCCAATTCCATGAGTCTCAGTAGGCAGCAGTTGGAAGGGTAAATGAGGAAACAGAGGAGTTTTAATTTCAGGCTAAGGTCTCAATTGCAGTGGAAAATGGGTGACAGGTGGTGGCTGCTTTCCTCAGTGATTTTAAACTTATTTAAAAATTACATAACTTGGCCATCAAGTGACAAAAACGAAGTCTGTAACAGATGACTTTTACTTTTTAGTCCAATGTTGCTTTCTTCCATACATATCTCTCCTTCAAGTGGGAGCTGGGACTGGACATGAGTTTGTGCATGTTTAAAAGACAAAATCTTACCAGAGGATATTAGCAGTATCCAGCATAACAGTCCCTGGGCAGGCTGCATTCAAGAACTTAACACAAATGATCACTTAATCCTAGCAAAGTGTGCCGCAAAATTTATCAGTTCTTCCTAGAAATGGGTCCTGAGTCCTATACTAATTAAGTTTTGGAAACAAAATAGAAAATTTCCTGTTCACTGCCATAGTCACACATGCATTTATTTGTTCTCTCCAGTGCAATTAGTTCAAGCAATCTTTTAGATGCTATCAGTTACGGATTTTATTAGACTGTATGTAACAGAAAACTTATTATAATGGCTTAGCCAAATGGAGATTATTGATATTCGTCATGTAATGAAAACCCAGAGGAATGTAATCCTGGGCTTGTGCCACTGCTCAAAGAACCAGGCTCCTTCTATTTTCCTATAACTTAGTTCAGGGATTTCTTTCTCACCTTGCAAATAGTCTTCTCCTTTTGGCTTATGTCAGTATTTCAGGTTGAAGACAAGAAAGAAGAAACAAGAAATGGTAATGCTTGCCTTAGAAAACTAAACTGTTTCCAGAAATTCCCAGTAGATATTTGCTTACATTTCTTAGGAAAGTACTGTCATTTGGCTTCTCTTACCTTCAAGAAAACTGGGAAACTGAATATTTGAGTTTGCCACATCACTGACCAAAGTAAAATAAAGGTTATGTAAGAGAGAATGAAAGTCAAAGGGGAACTGGGAAGAAAAACAGCCAAGTCTGCTACACCTATGACAGTCTCACACAGATGGGTGTCTGCTTTGGAGTAATCTAAACATGAAGCAAATTACATTAATTCATTCACATACTCATTTACTCATTAAGCAAATGTTGATTGAGTTATTATAATAGCAGTGCTGATGGTGCAAAGGTTATATACAGTCCCTTCCTTCAAACATATTAAGGTCCAGTGAGAGGAAACAGACATAGATGATTGTCCTGCAGTAAGGGTAGAAGCAGGGTGCAGCTAGGGAAACACAAAGGAAGAGCAGGTGTGCCCTCAGGAAGGAGGTAAACAAAAACTTCCCAGACGAGGTGCTGGCTAAAGGAACACACATACACTTGGCATTTCCAAAGGATGGATTTGAATATCATCTTAGAGCCCATGTGCCTCTTGTTAACTATGTGATCTTGGTCCAGTTACTCAACCTGGCTTCCTTCCTGAACACTAGGTTCCTTCCACTGTTTTTACCAAAATCAGAGGGCTAGCATAGAGATCAAGTGAGCTGGGGTGCCTCGGTGATTCAGCTGGTTGAGCATCCAACTCGTGGTTGGCTTCAACGGGGGTCGTGGTCTTGAAATCCAGAGACGGAGCCATGTCCCAGGCTCTGAGCTCAGGGGGGACCCATGTCCCAGGCTCTGAGCTCAGGGGGAGCCATGTCCCAGGCTCTGAGCTCAGGGGGGAGTCCGCTTGAGATTCTTTCCCTCCACCCAGCCACCCCCCCACCCCCAACTTGCATTTTCTCTCTCTCTAAAATAAAATAACCCAATCTTTATAAAAACTTCAAATGAGCTGATAAGAAATGAAATTAACCTGCACTAATAAGTACTAAGTCGCTGTTGATTAAACACAAGAGTGAATGCAGATTCTGTGACTATCTCCATTTCACAGCTAAGGACAATGCCGTTGACAAAGGTCAGGTATCTTATTAAGAGTCTCAGAGACAGCCGTGACAGAACTGAGGTCCCTAAACCAAGACATCTGACTCTAAACCCCAGTGCTTCACGCCTTTCCCACTTCCACCACAGGATTTAGAAAATATCCAATGTGGTAGTTTTCTTTGTGCATTATAAGTTTGCATAATGCCCGTGAAGAAGATGTGTTGTGTTCTATAAAGCAATCAAATTAGGGTAGTTGGGCCTTTCTCTCCCTTCCCTTCATATCCAAGTGGTCTGATTCAAATAATGTGGTACCTCTTGTGTTGAAAGTATTGTGAGACACAAGGAGTGCATTACGCATGATGCTCTCTTTACTGGAACTTTGAGTTTTATGTGAATTTATTTTGCTTTCTATAAATTCCCAGTGTATTTATAAGTATCAGTTACTCCTCTTTCATTAAGAGCTTTCAAAAAACACTTAAAGTAGTGTTTAATACAATATACAAATACCAAAACAGGATAAAACTTACTAACTAAAAAAAAACTAAAACAATAAAAACAAAGCTCAAGCAAACCTAATATAATCTCCAAAGGAAAAGGAAGACTTAAGCAATAATGAGTAATAATAATAGAACTGAGATCAAAAAGTCTACATTTAAGAACTGTAAGATCATGAGACATAAAACTCACTAATGATCTTCCAGAGAACCAAAGCAAAATTGAAATAGGACATATGACAGAGTTATAATTGCATAATAAAAAGAAGTAGCTCTTCCTGTATTATAAAAGGAACTGAAGCTAGATTTTCATTTGTTTTACCAATTTTGAAATCACAGGAGATTGTCATTTTGCTCTTCATGGAAGAGGCACTTAATGTCCCAATTTAGAGGATTGTTAAGGTTACAGGTATTTTTAAAATGCAGGTGACCTACTTGCTAATCTTCTGGAAGAATTATTTTAAAATAAGTAACATATATCTATAAACATGCCTAAGACTAAACTGGTTTCATGCTACGATAAGCAGTGGAGAGAAGAGCCTTTCTGGGAGCACATGTGTTCTGTGGCTCTGGGCAAGTGTTCTGTGGCTCTTAATTGTACTAATTCGTTAATATCAGCAAGGCTCTAGCACTAGTTGAGACTTTCCAGGCAACTGTCTGCAGAGAATAAGTCAATTACATCCCAGAGAAAAGGACTTGATCCTCCATTCTTGCCTTTATATGACACCATATTGGTTCTATATTATCTTTTCCCAATGTCCCTGGGTATTTGAGAAACAAAGCCTGTTTTATGCTAGTTTCATTGAAATGAAGCAATAAGAGATATACAAAAAACTCTGGTATCTGATCAGGTCAAAATTGATTTCAAATAGTACTTAATTTTACCCCTCTGGACATTCCTACTATTTTTTTTTTTTTTTATTTGACAGGGATCACAAGTAGACAGAGAGGCAGGCAGAGAGAGAGAAGAGGAAGCAGGCTCCCTGCTGAGCAGAGAGCCCAATGTGGGGCTCGATCCCAGGACCCTGAGATCATGACCTGAGCTGAAGGCAGAGGCTTAACCCACTGAGCCACCCAGGTGCCCCCATGGACATTCGTACTATTTTAAAGTTCATATTTACTCATTTTATTTGGAGCTCTGGGTGGGTGATAGCCAAGCACAATGTCTTTTCAAAGGAGAATGTTTTCCAGGAAGAAAAGTCCAAGAATGTTGGGAGGTGTTTGTAAGCATACAGATTCTATATTTTCTTAATGGAGCAGTGGAATGTTACACCAATCAAATGGGAATGGAAATGAAATCCTTTTTTGTGTGTGTAATGGGGAACTGGATATTACAGAGATTTGTCAGTGATCTTATCTGGCAATCAATTCCTGGAAGGGGAACTTAAAGTGAGTCCATGCATTCATTAAAATCACTGAGCAAAAATCTCAGCTTCATATGAATAGACATAGCATTTCTCCTATTTTAGTTTTAATATATTTATGAGGGGGGGAAATCTCATTTCAACAGTTTCATCAGAGCTTTTTGGACCAACAATTGGCATGCAAATGCCTGGTTAAATTGCTGAGCAGATTCATCACTATTCAGAACAGAGGAACACTCCTGAGGGAGACAGAGCAGAATTACTGACCTGCACCTCATTAAATCCACATAATCCAGAGATAGAAACTGCCTTTAAATGAAAGGTCAGGTGCAGGAGTTGGGGGAGGGGTCTTCTTTGCCACCAACATGGCGGTTAGGGCCTCCTGGCAAACGTTGGCTGTTTTTGGTCTCTGCTTCTCCAGATCTGACCCTCGACCTCATGTGATCTCAACATCTTACCCAAGTGTTTCTCAAACTCTATTTCAATTTCATAATAATCATGAATTATAGTTTCCTGAAGAATAAATTCTCATTGTTTCATACCTGTATCAGTGCTTCTTTTGCCGTCAGGCATGTAGATCAGACAGGCGGACGGCTGTAGAAGTTGGCATAAATTCATATTGTACCACAGGATCCTGGAGTCCCACACATGAGCGTCCATTCAATCTCTTTCATTGTGGCCATCCCATATAGCGTTTCCATCAGCTTTTAACATCCTAAGTGGAAACACAACTCTCCATAATGTTTGTAAACTTACTCAAGGAGATACTGAAAGTTTATAGTCAGAACAGTTCAAATGTCAAGCAACAAATACCATAGGTGTCCTTTGTGAAAAAGATATAGTGTTTGTCTCCAAAAGGCTTAAAAATTCAGCCTTGCTATCGTGGAGCTTACAAAATATGGGCCGGTGGGGGGTGGGGGGAGGGAGTAATAAGATAATCATAACAAACTGATTCTACAAAATGGGAAATTAGGAAGTAAGAACTAATGGTACCTATTCATTTATTGATTCAAACAACATTAATTATACCTCTGACCTGGCCACTGTACTCAGTCCTGCAACTACATTAATTAAAACACATAAGACTCTCGCCTTCCTTAAAGTCCCAGTGAAATGAGGGACCAAATATTAAATAATCAAACACAAAATGCAGAATCAAATTCTTACGAAGGAATAGTCTAGACCACTATCAAAAACAGGGAGACTTAGTTTATATTGGACTTTCAAGATATTCTGTCTTCAGATGTGAACATTATTTTGAATAATGGAAATAAATGAAACACAGAGGGAAAGGAGGAGGGTAACCTAGAAAGAAGAGAAAGCTTAGATCCAATAGAGACATAATTTTGGTATATTTAAGAAGCAGAAGACAAATGTGACTAGAGTATGCTCCAAGAGCAAGTAAGTGTGGTTGAAGTTAAGAGAGGGGAGATAGGCAGAGGTTTTATGAAAGAGATAGAACTTTGAGTCTTGATGCTTCTGGTTAAAGTATTCTTCCCATGATAGGGAACAAGCTTGACCTTCTCTTAACCACACTTTCTCTTGAGGTAACAGAAAGCCTTGCAATGGTCTGTGATCTCAACAAATTTCATCATTGTCATCCATTCTGGAGAAATTTTCAAAGATGTCTCTTGGAAGAGCAAAATGTGAAACAGATTATATCAAAAAGTGTCTTAGAGAAGGTCAGATGTCTCCTTGTAAATCTTCCTTTGCTTCCCACATGAAATAATATTCCAGGGGTGCCTGGGTGGCTCAGTTATTACTTATTAATAATAGATAGATAGATAGATAGATAGATAGATAGATAGATAGATAAAATCTTTTAAAAAAGAAATATTCCAAACAACTTCTCTTCATATGCTCTTGTGCACTTCAGTATTTGTGTTTGGTTGAAAGAAAGGCCCGAGGTGTTTGTGGAAGTTGATGTCAGCAATATCCAGTTTGTAAAGTTCTGTGTTAAAATGCCACTGAGTTGACTCCAGCTTCCTCTCACTGGTTATCTGGACCAGAGAATGAGCAAATGCTTTACATGTGTGGGCTGTTTTTAGAGTTTCCCTCAGGAAAGACCACAACTCTTACTATTCACAGCACGAGACTGTTCTTCCTAGAGTTCTTTGCAAGCAACTCACTGTTTGAGGGCTCCACAGTTTCCACAGCCTGCCTGGGAATGAAAGGTTTTGCATCCAAAACACAAATTAGAATTAACTTTAAGATTCCATTTTCAGGGGCACTTAGGAGGCTTAGTTGGTCAAACGTCTGCCTTAGGTCATGATCCCAGGGTCCTGGTATCGAGTCCCACATCAGGCTCCCTGCTCAGTGGGGAGCCTGATTCTCCTTCTGCCTGCCGATCCCCCCTGCTTGTGCTCCCTCCTTCTCTCTGTCAAATAAATAAATAAAATCTTTAAAAAAAAAAAAAAAAGATTTTGTTTTCAAATAGTTTGCAGCTTTGCAAACTAGAAACGTTTTGCATTGAGGGGACAAACATGTCATCCGCCATGTGCCTGAACTGGCCTGGGTTAGTTCTGAGCTGAAGCAAAAAAAAAAGCAAGAACCAAGATTCACTCTTTAAGAACAACACATGCATGCATATACCTGTGCATGTGTTAATATGTGCATATTTCATTTTATCTTATACATATAGAGAATTATATAATATATAATAAACAAGATCAGAGGCCAAACATAATTTCAATTATGTCAACCGAACTCCCCAGCACTCACAAAGGTTCACTCCTTTATATATGACATCCACACCATTCACCCCATGAGCAGACTCTACCTCTTACAAAGACAATTCAAATAAGCACTCTTTGTTTCTGCATTTTTTTTAAGGTTCCATTTATTTATTTATCAGAGAGAGAGAGTGAGAGAAAAGCACAAAGCAGCGGGAGCTTGGAGCAAGGACCCTGACGTGGGACTTGATCCCAGGACCCTGGGTTCATGACCTGAGCCAAAGGCAGATGCTTAACTGACTGAGCCACCCAGGAATCCGTACACTGCTTGTTTTTGAACTTTCAAGTCATCTTCTTTGATAATAAAGACAATAATAACTGCCATTTATTGAGTATTTGCTGGTGTGAGATACTGGGCTAGGCACTTTATAATAATTTTATTTGCTATTTGGAATAACTCAATAACAAAATATATATTATGATATTTCTATTTTTCATTAAGCAAATTGAAGTTTATACAGGTTACTTAGGGCCCTCAAACACAGATGTACAACAAATCAATATTAGAAAATAGTCCAGAATGACCACAGAACATAAGCTTTGAAATGTCTATGAGAAAGTTGGTAATACTAGAGAAACAGACCTAGATTTAGAGCCAGAAGGACTGAGTTTAAATCCAAATTACCCTGGTTTTCATGTGTGCTTCTTATTCAACCATTCCAGTTCCTCAGAGGTGTAATTCCCTTACCTTAGAAAAGGAGACAAAAAGTTTGTGCAAAGTGGGTAGCACATTACCTAGTATTAAGGGTGGAAACCATTAACCTGAACTTTAAATTTATACCCAAATTCAGATAAATGCCATAATGTTTTATCATGTGGGGCTGTTTTGATGTAATACAATATATTTTCATGAGTGACTAGCTATTTGTATCCTCCAAGCAATCTGGAAATCCTGTCTTTGATGACATTGATGCCGTAAGTTTCCAGTATTTTGGATGGACAGGAATGTGTTTTGGAAATAATCACATGGAATATTGAGAGAGTTTATTGATGGCTTAAACTCAATAAGTAACATTCTATTTCTTTGGCTGAAAGGTAGGTACAGATACTTGCAGTAAGTAACTTGTTATGCACTTGGACTGTGGGAAAAAATTAACAAATCCAAAATTGACTGAAAAATGAACCTCTTAATGCTCATGATGTTCAGGCAGGACTCTCTTATTTTGTATTACTTGTGTTCTCCTCCTTAGGGAGAACTCTCAGATGTAGAAATCTTTCTCCTTATGTCCATAATCCTTTCTCTGGACTACTGCACTAAAATTCTTGTGAGGTTCATCATTAAATTGTTTCATGATTTTAGAATCCACCAGGTAGATGTCTCCAGTAGAACATCTACACCCTGAGGATAAGGTCTGTATCTTCCAACCTTGTGTTTGTTTTCTCACAGTGTAAAAATACCTGCAGAACCAAGACTGAAGGCCCCAGCTCTCCACTCTGTTCCCACCTGGGTTTCCAGGGACCAGAAGTATTGGATTTGAATACTGCTTTTATTTCCTATCTGATATTCTATGACTCTGAATTTTCATATAAAAACACCCATAAATAATCTGCAGGGAAAAAAACAGCTTTCAAAATCTGAGATTCCTCTCAAATCATAATGTAAAAAAGGAATTTACAGAACTCTGCAGTAATCAGGTTGAAATTATAAAATTTTAGAAACAGAACTTCCATCTTTGAAAGAAATAAACTAATGATGATATTTCATTAAAACCATATCTGTTTCTAGTTTCCCTTTCCAAACTCTGGGCATTTAAATACCAAAGCTTTTTTTGGATGTCCCATCACAGAGGACATTCATGAGCAAACACACAGGTTTTCTTTTTCCTTTTTTTAAATTTTATTTATTCATTTGAGAGAGAGAGAGAGACAAAGAGAGGGTGAGTGGGAGGAGAGTAAGAGGGAGAGAGAGAAACTCATGCAGACTCTGCTGAGTATAGAGCCTGAAGTGGGGCTTGATCCCAGACCCCAGAGATCATGACCTGGCTGAAATCAAGAGTCAAACACTCAACCAACTGAGCCACCAAGGCACCCCATGAACACATGTGTTTTTAAAACCCTTCTCTGCCAAGCAGCAGTGGAACTTCTAAACTGTATTTCTGATTATCTTTCAGTGCAATTTCCTAGACAATTTCCTAAGCGAATGGAGTACTTTGGCATTTGGCCTCTAGCTAGTTCTTGATGACCATTGATAACACTGGGCTATAGGAAAAACCTGTCCTAAAGACCCCTTGCTGTCTCTCCCATTCAGAGTGTTCTTTCCACTCTTTTTACTTTAGCATATATACTGGATCCTCTGTATAGACCACTGACATTTCAATGGCTAGGACTCCACATATGGCACTATTGGAACTAAAGTGTCCTATCTTTTGACTCTCTCTGTGCTCCCTTCGTTGCTTAGAAAGGCTAAAAACTCAGATAATTTATGAATTTCCTAGCCTACCTTGAGGTTAGTCTGGACCTAGAGTAGGTTAGTGAAGCCTAGAAGAAGGAAGAGAGTATCCACTAAGAGAAAGCAAGTGTGGGCAAAGGGAAGATGGGAGAGGTAGACAGAGAACTTACAGAAGAGATGCAGGAGGACATAGTTTCCTTCCTACCATGGAGCAGATGTGCAGGAGCAGGCCGGCTGCTTGGGCAGCCAGTGTGTGATTTGTCACGATCCAGAGAGCGTAGGCGAGAGCTGTGGTAGCCAGCTAACAAGCAAGATGGAAGCACTTGGGTTACTGATGCCACCATGATGCTTAATGAATCAACCCTGGGACCTTCTGTATCTTGCTAATGACAAAAGAAACACACTTATTCTAAACTATTTGGAATTAGCTAAAATCTTTCTGATTCAAGCCCAGCATAGACTTTTGGGGATTTTTTTCACCCTACTGTCTTTTGTACCATGTTTTAATTCACAACTGTCTGAGAAGGGAGATGATACATTCTTCTTAATGTCTAATGGTTGGGAGACATTTTTGATGCAATAAAATTGGACCGTGAAAAGTACATGGAATGACTAAATTTTAAAATAAATGTCAGATTTATTTATTCTGTGATTTTATAAAAGCATACAAGTTTGATGAAGGTAGAAAAAAATATCAAGGAAAATTTGAACACTAGGAGAGTTTCAACAGGACTCTCCAGGCCCCGGGACTAAGAGATATAAACATATCCAATTACAAAATAATAGTTTAGAACTGAGGTTAGTGACACCCAAGCCTCCTGCAACCCTGACATTTGAGTTAGGCCTGACCATAAAGCCTATAGTTGGTCCTCTGGGGGGAGGCTGAGGGTAATTGAAATGCGGCTAAATAGGGAAGCATTACTCATTGCCTCCTGGCTCTTGTCTGCAGCACCCAGACTCAGGTCTAGGGAACTGGAAACGTCATTAAATCCATAATAACCACACTTCCAGATTATGGCCTTTGTCTTGGTTTAGTTACCCATTTGCCACCAAATCATCCCTTGCTAGTAGTGTGAAAATCAGCTGAAAGATGGTACCTATTTTCCTCAGGATCTTCCTCAGAATCAATCCATGCACAGCTCTCCTATTTGAGGATTGGGGGAATTTGAAAACAGGAAATCGGTTATCACTTGTTAATGTTTTGTTCACTAGGGAGCATTTTTCATTTTTAATTAAAAAATTTTTTTTTGCAAGTGGGATTTTCCTCACCTCTGCTGACTTCCCAGAAGCTTACTATGACCCATCCTTGAGCCATGGGTGACCATGGTGAATACACTGCTGTACAGTATTTGTTTGATACCTTAAGAAAAGAAAGACCGTGTTATTACTGAAGTAAAATTAAAAACTGCATTTTATTTCTGAGAACATAGCCTGGTTCAATGGAAATGAGGGGACTATAGTTATTAAATGGTTCTCCACAAATGCTCCACAAATGCTCTGTGTCCCTTGGGCTGGGCTGCTGTTCCTGGTGGCAGACCTTGCCGCTTAATTGCTTTCATCAGTGTGTCAGATTGAGGTTTAAAAACAAACAATGTGTTTCAGAATGTCTTCTCTTTTAATTAATTATGACAGAGTAATTTGCTTCAATCTTAAACCAAGTCAGAACTTGACACTATTTTTTCTTAAAATGTTGAGAAGAACAAGTTCATAAAAGCATGGAATAAAAGTAAATCTCCTGGTACAACTTTTTTTTAAATGAGATGTCCAAATGGTTTTTACAATTTTACTGAACTATCTGTTATAAATATTAACTTTTTAAACTGACACAATCCTTATGCTGTCATTAATGAACTATGGAAAATGAGGTCTAAATGCTGAAATCGTTTGGCAATTATTCAAATAGTTGGAGTATCTTCTTCAAGGAAGAATTATGAAAGGTGAAGTGTCAGTGTTGGATGGGAACATATTTTATGCATTCATCAGTAATTGGGTAATCAGTAGAGTTATTTCTGATATTGGGAGTGCTGAGAATTTTTTTACATAGAATATAGAGTAAAGGCATTCACTTTAAGAAATATTTAACAGGCCTTTACTATATTTATTTTTTTTAAGATTTTAATTATTTATTTGACACAGAGAGATCACAAGTAGGCAGAAAGGCAGGCAGAGAGTGAGGGGGAAGCAGGCTCCCTGCTGAGCAGAAAGCCCAATGCGGAGCTCAATCCCAGGACTCTGGGATCATGACTTGAGACGAAGGCAGAGGCTTTAACCCACTGAGCCACCCAGGCGCCCCCAGGCCTTTACTGTATTTATGAGAACCATCCCTCCTGTCCTCACAGACTGAGATTACAGGTAGTTTCCTATTCAAGAATTAAAAAATGCTGCCATTTACTGTGGGCCCTTGGGTCCAAAGAGTGAAGTTTGTAATACTCAAAACAGTCCTGTGAAGTTATATAACAAGCCCATTTGACAGCCATGGTAATTGAGGACCAAGGAGTTTACAGATCATGCTCTGGAAGGTATTGAACCAGGATTCAGAGAAAAGTTTATTTGGTTATTCTACAACTAATTTCTTAACCCACTATGCAACAGTGTGCAATTGCACACACACACACACACACACACACACTCATGCAATTTCACAGCATAGAGATTTTTACGGTGCTGGTGTTTTATTCTTGTTTTTGTTTTTGTTTTTTAAAGATTTTTATTCATTTATTTGACAGAGAGAGACACAGTGAGAGAGAGAGGACACAACCAGGGGAAGTGGGAGAAGCAGAAGCAGGCTTCTCGCTGAGCAGGGAGCCCGATACGGGGCTTGATTCCAGGACCTTGAGATCATGACCCGAGCAGAAGGCAGATGCTTAAGAGTGAGCCACCCAGGGACCCCTACAGGGCTGGTAGTAATTGCAGGAAAACATGGAGAAAGTGCATTCTAATAAGAGAAATTCATGAGGGCCAAAACTAGTGGCTTTGTTAACCCTCATCCACCAAATTCTGAAAATTCGGGGGGCCTGTCACAAAGAACAGTTATGAAACGTGACTGTAGGCTGCAAATTCAAAGCATGAGAGCAAAGGTATGATACATGCTCTATACCAGAGAAATGGAGGAATCTACCTGAAGAAATCCCATATAGACAAGTATATGCAGTCCTATGCCTATTTGCTTTAAAATACTTATTATACTCAAGCTTTACTTCATAAATATAAGAAATAATTTTAGATATACACTTTATAGTATACACTGTGTTTAATTCCCGTTTGATTTTTAGAATGAATACAGTTAGCGGGAAATATATCATGTTCAACTTAAGATCTTTAAAACTCAAATACCCAGGACAAGATAATCTTATTTTTATTTTTTAAGTATTATTTAAAGATATTTTAAAGCTGGTTTGGGAGTAGGGTAAATTATATTAGGTTTGAAAAGGACGATTGTAAAAGTAAATACAACAGTAAATATAAACAGCACCTAGAAGACTACCCAGCATATAGTAGGTGCTAACTAAATATTTGGTAGATGGTTAGATAAAAGACAGTGGCAAAGTATTAGGTTATTGTTTTTGTAGCATATGAACATTTACTATGTTACAAAACTTCATCTAGGGCACCTGGGTGGCTCAGTCAGTTAAATATCTGACTCTTGATTTCAGCTGAGGTCATGACCTCAGATCTCAGATCTCATGATCTAGCCCTGCATCAGGCTCCATACTGGGCATGGAGCCTGCTTAGGATTCTCTCTCTCTCAATTCCTCTGTCCCTCCCCCCTCTAAAAAATTCATCTAGCATTGGCTAAGTATCATCTTGAGATTTTATTTTAAAAATATCTGAAATGATGTTTCATTCTGGGAAAACAAACAGAAGGAAAAAATCTTGCATTTGAATCAGATATTAAAATACCAATTTTCATAAATAATATAAAATATTTCCAGTGGCTTGTTTCATTTTAGATTAAGCCTGAACAAATAATTACTATGAAATCCTTCAGAAATAGTATTTCTATTCCTCAAGGAGGAAATGAATGTGAAGAAAGAAATGCCTTCTCTTTTTTTTTCAAAAATGCTTTTTAGATTTTTCATTTTATAAAATTATTTGGAGAAAAAAAAAAAAAAACTCCTGTCTCCTACCTTTCATGTTTCAGAAATGAAAGACATTTTTAAGGAAACTATAGCTCTCTAGGTAAAGAATAATCATAAATTGAATTTTGCAAGATTTTTTTAAAATACTGACTTAAAAAACATAAAAACAAGGAGGGGTTGCTTGAGAGAGATTCAGAATCAATCACATTTTAATGGAGACTGCTCCGTGACTTGCATAAAATTAAGTTAGTACACAAAGCAACCGGAAGTACACAATAAAAATACAGTTAAGATTGATTGTAAAGTAAGACAGCATGTTACCTATTTGGCAAATAACAGGAGGAAATATTCAGCTCATCTTTGCTAAATGATTAACCTAGTTCTCCTTTATAAAATCATTAATGTTTGTGGCACAAAAGGAAAGGGGGTGTCAAGGTCTAACTTCTCTAGCCAACAGCCTGGTCAAAGAATGAACTTACTTTTATATAAATACATTGTCTGTGCTTTGGGCTTAATGTAGTCCAAATAAAAGATGTCATTTCTCATTATCGAGAATAAAGTTTGGTGTGGAATATGTAATAACATTTTACTTAACTTTCAGCTCCATTTTGGACTTCACAAATCTTCAGATTGTTTTCTGGATGAGTCAGAATAAGCTGAAAAATCTAGCCATGTGCATCTGTGTTAACAACAGACGTTTGCTGGAGGACTGTTAACATGTGAGTCACCAGGTGTACCAAGAATTGGTGCTCTGTGGCCCCTCCGTGCTCCAGGGGAGGCTGACCTGCCTAACAGAATAGTGATTCGAATGATGCCATTCTTCGCCAAGTCTGGCAAAGCAACTGCTCTCTGACCTCTGCTTCATGAGACTGAAGTATGGTCACTGTAACAGAATTGTCACTCTTTCTAGACCCCCCACCCCCTTAGAAGTCTCTCATCCAAGTTCTTGTGTTAAGGAAATTGTTATGCCCCTTGCCCCTGAATATTTATTTTTCAGATTGTTCTCAGAAGGTCATTTTGGTGTCATGGGCTCTCTGTAAACAGGAGTTTAGATATTTTTCCCTGGATTTTTTCTCTCAGGACGACTTGAGGCAGGTTGAATGCAACCCGCACATTAGTGCACATTTGTGTTAGCACATTCCTGATAATGGTCCATGTCCCAAGTTGGCCTCTGACGTTTAAGACTTCTTCCATGTCAAAGGCATAAAGGAGAAGCACTTTTTACTCTTTAAAAGCAGTGTTCATTATATGGAAAAGACTTCTGCAAGGCCAAGGAATGAACTTCATGTGCATTAAAACAGCTCCCAGTTTGAGTAAATGCGGCTATGGCAAAGCTGGTTTTTCTTAAGGGACAGTGCCAGAAGTTAAGGGCTGGGGGCAGCCAGCCGAGAACAGGTAGCCATACAGGTTTCTGCGGTTTATGCCTGTGGATGGCAGAAGAGACAAATGGAGATAAGGTGCAAGCAATCAGCTGGGCGTGCAGGCTTCCTGCTTCTTACTCTTACCAAACTACTATATTTTCCTCATTTCCTAAGTTCCAGCTGCAGAAGATCATGTGTGTAAGGACATGTTTGAGGATTTTGTAGACAGAATCGAGAAGATGTGAACGAGAAGGTTATGTGAATAACAGAACCAGGTGGCTAGATGAGAGGCAGCTCAGAATCCTGCACTATTACATGATGCTGGGATGAGGACAGGTGTGAGTTTCATTGGGTCGACTGTTTCCTGTAAATAATTCTCTGTGCTGAGGGTAGAATCACTCGCTTCTTATTAAGTTATTTTTAGAGAGGGAACAAGGAGAGGGAGAGAGAGAATCTTAAGAAGGCTCCACGCCTAGTACAGAGCACGATGCGGGGTTCAGTCACAGAACCCCAAGATTATGACCCGAGCTGAAATTAGGAGGCAGATATTTAACCAACTGAATCACCTGGGTACCCCTAAAATGACTTGCTTTTTATAGCTACATGCTAGAAGTTCCTCCTTCTCCCTGCAGTGCATGGTGGCAATGTAGAGATTTTCTTAAAAGCCTATCATTTTTTTTTGTTTTTGATTAATTATGCAATCGTACTGTTGAATTTTGCATCTTTTTCTTCACTTCCTATTTGCCTATGAAGTTCATTGTTGGGATTTAGTTACAATCATATCATAATAACTGTATTACAGCATTAACTGATGTCCATTCAAGCCATTAACAGTACCAGTTAATATAAAATTCATCAAGTCTCAGTGGCAATCTATGGCATCTCTGTAGTGGCCAATCTCTCCCCTTGGGCTCCTTTTTTTTAAAGATCAGAAAATGCTTTTGGATCCAGAGATGATCTTGAAACCTACAGTTAATAATCTACAACACCCATACGCTTTTTATGGAAACTTTGTTCTCAAACACAGCTCTGTCTCCCTTCGCCAACAGTTACTATGTTCCTCTCTGTTCTTACCAGCTCAAATTCATTGTATTTCTTCCCAAAAATACCAGAAAGGAAGTGATAGTTTTAGAAACATAGTGCTATGTTGGGACCTCCCTCAGGACTGGCCTCTTGCCTCCTAACATCAAACTGCATGCTTGTCATTCTACTTTTAAGGCTCTACTAGGTATGAGTGTCTTTGTATTTTCTCGATCTTCAAGAAGATTTCTATTTTATTTCCACCCACACTCTATGTGAGCCTCTTGGTATATCATCTCACCATTGTTGGGCCTTAGTTTTCTCATCTGTACAACATGGAAATTGGGCACCATCATGGGCAAAAGCTATTACAGCTATATATTTTTTTGTTTTATTCAATTCAATTTAAATATAATTATATCCTAATTGCTTATAAGCTAAAAGAGCCCCATCACTAGCTTTTGTGTGAATTAAAAATTTACCATAGTTAATACTCTGTTGTGTACTTGAAATTTGCTAAAAGAATAGGCTTTAAGTATTACACACACACACACACATAAAAAATTAATAATGCTAACTATGTGAGGTGACATATTTTCTAATTAAGCTGATCATGGTAATCATTTCATAAAATATAAGCACGTCAAGGTATCACATTACAATGTATAAATATATATAATTTTGTCAATTATACCTCAATAAACCTGAAATAAAAATGTTAGCTACTAATAAAATATGTGCTTCTCGATGAAGAAGAATTTAAAAGGACTGAGTATTACCTCCTTAGAATACGTTGGATCTCAGATCTGATATACACCAGCGGTTCATCCACTAGAGACAATGAAACAACAATAATAGAACTCGCAAGAAAGTAAACCCCAAAAAAGACCCATTTTGTTTCCGGAGAGTCTGGGGAACAAGAATCACTACTCAGGTATGTGCAAGCAGATTCTAAGCCTCTAGTAGATAGTGCAAGCTTGGGAGGCACCTGGGCAAGTGGTACAAAGAGAGATCAGGAAACAAACTAAAAAGTATTAGTCTTAATGAAGATGTATTTTGTACCAATTTTGCTGAAATATCTCCCCTCTTGGACCAGCTGGGTATCAACCAGACTGCTCTCATCTCATAAGACATTCCTCCCATTAACATATTTCTTTCGATAAAACAACGAATTATGTCATTGTGTGAAAATTCAAACCCTAGCTATACTTCATTTTGCAATATTTTCAAGCTTTGTGGGATGATTTAATCCATTTCAGGATGGAGGGTCATTCTCACTTTTTTGGAAGCTTTCTCTAATCATAGCATCCTTAATGTCTCTTGTGGGATCTTCTCTTTATCCCTGGCATTCTGAAATTCTGAAATATGTTCCTAGCTTTGGGTATATTTTCATCCATTGTAATAAGCTAAAATTAAACTGTTTTAATCACTGTCACTCAGTCTTAAAAATTTTGAAAAATGTGGTAAAAGTATCGATACTCGTCATGTTCATTGGAAACAAATTTGCATTTCTTCACACTATACTTGCTTCTTTGACGTCCTGCAGACACTGTTTGGCATAGTCATGATGATTTCTAGATTCATGGCTCATTCCGTACCATAGTGAGTCCAAACTTGTGACCTCTATCCCACTCATTCAATTCCATGCCAGGGCTTGGTCCAAGTCCCATGTGCTCTATCTAGCAAGACCTCTGACAATTCCAATGTTCATGACTCCATTATTTAATGAATGCCATTGTCAATGCTACACACTTTAGCACCATATTATACACATGTTCACAGGCATGAGGCACTGTCAACATATTAGCTTTTCCTAATCTCTTCTCTTTAAGCAACTATACTTCTTTCTTTCTCTTTTCACTTTGTTGTCAAAAGAATGTCAAATGATTTTAATAGCAAAATAACTACAGATGATACTCATCATAATAGCTTAGAACTTTAGTTTCATATGGGGCATCTGCACAGCTCAGTTCATTAAGCATCCAACTTCTGATTTCAGTAAGGTCATGATCTCAGGATCATGAGCTCAAGCTCCATGTCAGATTCTATTCTGGTCATGGAGCCTGCTCTAGATTCTCTCTCTCTCTCCCTCTGCTCCTCTTCTCCACTCTCCTGTACACACACTCTTCTCTGAAAAAAAGAAATTCAGTTTCATAGAAAATTTAAGTAGTTTTCTAACAGCTTTCCCTTGAAATCTTCTACCATTCATCTCTCAGATAAACTATACAAGCTCTTTTCAACTTTCCCAAGGTAGAATGTTATACTATTGCAAATTACTACTAAGCTTTCTTACAGGAGGAGAAAACAAGTTTCTTGACTGCTTTAAAAAAATTAGCTAGAAAATTAAGTTCTTACTTCCTCATGGCAACTGGAATAAATGCATGCTCCAATGAAAAGGAACATGAATCAATTTCAATGTTCTCACTGAGCTGCAAACTTTGTTATTGCCCCTGTAGCACAATATAGTTGCCATAAACCATGTCTAAGTAGGCAGGAGAAATTAGTTCCATGAGATATTTTCAGTTGGATGAGACTTTTTAAGCTTTTCTGTTCTACCTTATAAGTGGATTTTAATTTATATGTAATCTTAATCATAGCAAAAGAAAACTCATCTTCTCATAAACTAACCAAAGTGCATTAATTTTGTTTTTTTATTTTTTTCATCGTATTTTATTTCTTTTCAGTGTTGCAACATTCATTGTTTCAAAGTGCATTAATTTCTAAAGTAATGACATATTTTTAAAATTCATCCAAAATATCCTGATCAAGATCTTTAAGTATTCTACTAGTATTATTTTTTAAAAAGCATTTCATTGCATTGTAATTATATAGAGCTTTTTTTATAAGTGCAACACATGAGATGATATAAACTTTCCAGCAGCCATTTCTTGTCATGTTATCAGAAGAACACATGAAATAACAGAGTTTACAAAAAAAAACAAAAACAAAAACAAAAACAGAGGCTTTCAGGAGGCCTTCTGATGAGGATCTAGGACATGCAACCTTATGAGTGTTAAAGCCATCAAAGACAAATGTAATCATATACAATAAAGCAGGTTTGTGAGATAGGAAATAGAGGAAATTGACTCATACACAGTACATTATGTATATATGATGTGCTAAGACAAAATGCCAATTTCCTCACTTTCACATCATCCCAAATCCTTACTCTCAATGCCTTCATTTCAGAGGAGTCTGCCAGGGATGCGGAAGGGGGTTCAATTTGGTATATGAGTGATAAAAATGAAATGGCAATTTGTGTACATACATCCTCCTAAGGACCAACTAATGGATTTCCCCAAGAGAGGGAGCTGCCACTGTTTCCACCAAGATGCCCACTTCCCTTTGCTTCTTAGTGGGCATATGACTTGTGTGAAATCAATAAAGTGCAGCAGAAGGGAAACTGCATGATTTTTAGGTTAACTGCAGCTTCTACCTGATTCAAGGCAACACCTGTCCTTGGAGCCTTGAGCTACCATGGAAGAAATTTAAATTCCCTGAAGCATCCAGGCATTGAGGAAGCCAAGCCAAATGATCACATGTGAACTCTAAGGTTGTCAGGATTAATCTTTGAGTCACTTCAGTCATATGATTGGATGCAAATTATCCCTCTGATGAATCTAGTTTTCAGCCAGAGAGTCACCCACAGTCTCTGAAACTACCTGCCTGAGGTTCCAGACATAAAGAGAGATAGGGTACCCCCTTGAACGATAACCAAATTCCCAACTGGCAGAATCCATAAGAATAATAAAGTAGCTATTTTAAGCAAATGTGTTTGGGAATAATCTGTCACACAGCAATTTAAAATAGAAAAGAAATTTGTTATTTGCAATTTGGGGCAAGTAAAACATCTATCCAGCACATAAAAAATACAATAATTTGAGTGAAACAGGTGTGGTTTTTTTAATTTGTTTTCTAGATTTTTTTTTTTTTTTTGATGCAGTGGATTGGAAGTAGAGATACCACGCAAGTGATGAATAAACCTAGAAATGTTGGTTTGAACCAATATGTCCTTTCAATCAATTGCATTTCACTTTACATACTATTTCAAAAGAGGATATGCAAAGACCTTTTTTTTTTTTAAGATTTTATTTATTTGACAGATCACAAGTAGGCAGAAAGGCAGGCAGAGAGAGAGGGAAGCAAGCTCCCTGCTGAGCAGAGAGCCCGATGCGGGGCTCCATCCTAGGACCCTGAGATCATGACCTGAGCCAAAGGCAGAGGCTTAACAAACTGAGCCACCCAGGAGCCCCTTTAAAGACCTTTCTTGACACCCCTTCTCTCTATAGTCCTCTTAGCAGATTTTGCCATCTTGAGCCTTAATTTTAAAATCTAGTACCCAAGATTTCGTTTCACTTTCCACAGCGTCTCAAAGGATACTCAGACACAAAATTATTTCTAGGCCCTTTGAGCATCACACACTCACTCATGATAAATGCCACATCTTGGAGATGTTCTTGGAAGAATGAAGATTCCAAATTGTGGTGTTATGGATTTCACAGAGTCTTCAGTCATGAGATAGGAACTGTAATCAAACCTTGAACCTTTGTAGTAATATGTTCTGCACCAGCCTGGACATTGATCTGCCCATGATCCACTGTATTCCATTTCACTCTCTGTCAGTGAATTACAGAGAGCTTTTCTACTTTTTTAAAAGTATTTTTCCTTTGAATTTGGAAGGACTGCTTCAAGGCAAGTATGACAGTGGCAATTTTCTTATTTTTCTGAAGCATTAAGCCTCAGAAAGAGAGCTGCTTTTCCAAAGTTAAATGGGTGATTAGTAACTCATTCAGAACTGGAACCCACACCATACAATATAACATGAGTAACCGAACAAATATTTATGGAGCACTTCTCCAATGCTGGGTCCTACGTTAGGCATGAGGACTGAAAGCTTGCTATAGAAACAGGGCTTTGCAATCAGCATGGTGAGGGCTAAACCAAGAACAACGAGATTACAGAGAAGAAGTAAGGAATGTTGAGCCAAAAGGAAATGCTGGCGTGTTTTAAGTCAAGTCATTGAGGATAAAAAGGATAAGCTGCAGGGAGCAGGGAGGCCTGTAAATATGTTCCTGCCTCAGAGAAGAGAATGGGCACAAAGTGCCCAGAATGTTGAAGGAACAGCAGGGCATTCAGTGTAACTGAAGTAGAGCCAGAAAAAATACAGATAGGATATCTAGGTGTCCCTTTAGATGATTATAAATAAATGCATATTAATATTAATTATTAATAAATAATAATAATAATTATTAATAAATTCATATTAATATGATATATACACAAATATTTATTTATTTTAAAATGTGTGGCTTCCTGGGATAATGGGATTATGGTCAAGGGGATAAAGGTCAAGGGAAAGGACTGTTGAGAATGTGCCTGGTTTCTATTACAGTGAGCAATTGGCATCTATCCCAGCTTCACCTGTGCAAAGTGACTTTCCATAGTTACACTTGTCTTAGTGCAGTGTCTAGCATAGTGACCACATGATGAAATTCAGCCTTGCATTTCTGGAAGTCTCACTATGGACCCAAAGCAGCCCAGAAAAATATTATGATCCCTGTAAAATTACCCCAACATGAGATGTGGTTGATGAATATTTTCCTCTTGTAAAATTTGAGCATTATTTTTGTGCTTTTTTATACATTAGTGTCCTGGGCAACCAGTTTCCCATTAGCTACCCTCCTCTCACTGCTGTCAGGCTGAAACATCATGAAACAGGGAGAAAAATGGAAAAAGTGGCAGAAGATAAGGCCAGTAGCTGAGTTACAATATTTGCACTAAATTCTGCAACCCACGAGAGAAAAAGTTCTGTGTGAGTGTGTGTGTGTGTGAGCAAAACACGGAACCCTTCAATCTGGCATTAGTTCTTAAATTCCAGGTGAGAGATCTGACTGGTCTTCGTTAGTCTATAACTTTAGAGATAGATAGAGCAAGGAAATGTTCTAATAATCTCTTTTAAAACTTTATACTACAAGTTCATTGGTTTTCACTTTCTTTCAGCTTCATTCTTTTTTTTTTTTTAAAGATTTTATTTATTTATTTATTTGACAGAGAGAAAGAGAGAATTAGTAAGCAGAGAGGCAGGCAGAGAGAGGAGGAAGCAGGCTCCCCACTGAGCAGAGAACCCGATGTGGGGCTCAATCCCAGGACCCTGAGATCATGACCTGAGCCGAAAGCAGAGGCTTTAACCCACTGAGCCACCCAGGTGCCCCGCTTTCAGCTTCATTCTTAATTTTAAGTACATCTTAATTCTCCCTTCCTAATTCTACCTCATTACCCCAGTGTGCCTATTTTAACCCCACAATTCTTTTTATAATACTATATAGATGATGCCTTTATTTTGTAATATGGAGAAAAAGCAATCTTTCCCTCATTAAACCAATTAAGAAGCCAAACTATTGTAATATCTCAAAGCACTTCTCCAGTGAAAGGAATCACCTGAGCAACATAAAGACACTGTATGAAAACTTGTGGATGATCTCAGAAGATAAAGTACATACAGAACCACTGTAGGACACGTTCAACACACGCTCCATAGACAGATGTTTAATGATTAAGTCTCACAGGACTTGGGAAAACTTGTCCCTCAGTAGAACTCTGTTCCCATTGTGACAAACCAAATGGATTTAAGTTCTTCATTAGAAGAAGACATCATTGAACAATGTACCCCTATTAGATTTAATGAGTTGAGGTAGGGGTGTCTGCTTTTTTTTTTTTTTTTTTTTTCCTCCTGGAGGAAAAATACATCGTGTCATTCCATTCTATGAAAAAATTTGAGCACACAATTTCAGGAACCAACAATATATCTGAAGACATAACTCATGATTTTTGACCTCAGTTGCTTCCTGAGACTTGAACCCAACAGTGTGGCCACTGATGGCGGGGGACATTTGAGGGACACAAAGTGCATATGTGCAGGCCATGACCAAATGGAACTTGTTGCAACCCTGGTGCCTGAGAGCATTCACAGCCATTTAAGTCAGCTAAAAGAGTAATCAAGTTTCAGTGAATAAAACTATTGCCTTGGAGAACAAGAAAGTGTTCTTTTTTCCTCTTATTATTATCACTATGATTATTATCATTATCATTATTCTATACTTTTTCTGAGATAGTGTTCAGTCTGGGTACAAGATTGCTACATTACACAGGGCAGCTTTCAAATCCAAACAGGTTCCACTGAAGACGTCAGGAAACCTGGAAAGTAACTCTACTGTCTCTCTAGTTTCTCTCTGGAAAGGAACATCAGAATCATTTATTTTCATAGTTTCCAAACCTTCTTTTGGCTGCTGACATTTTTTTTTATCTCTCTCTAAATCAACCTTGGACAGTTAATTCAACATAAATAATGCATAGAAGTCGAGTGCTCTGATAGATCTAAGTTTTCATCTTAGTTAAAAACATTCCTAAAAATGTGAAACTGAAAAGTCACTTAATTTCTCTGTGCCTCCCTTAAGTTTAATCTTTGAATGGGAAAAATAATACCTGTCTTACTTCAGAGTATTATAAAAATCAAACAGGTAATTTATGTGAAAATACTTTGAAAATATTATATGGATCTAAGATATTCGTAGGGCATGAAAACAAAAGCACAAAGTTAGCATGTTTTTAAAGTGATAAGTTGTGTTATAAACCAGAAGTGTTCTGAAATGGAGAAAATGAAATATTACTGGTAGTTTATGCAATGACCCTTTTCTGGACATCTGGATTGCCCAGGGATTACCATGTAGCATGTCCCGGTTTTTGGATAAGAGAACATGCTTTTCCCCATATAATGCAGAGGCAGGTGCTGTGTATTTGCCACCCCTCTTCTGGATTTTTTTTTCATCGTTCTATTATTTTCCAAGTTCTCCTTTCTTCTTCCTTGGTGTTAGGACCTATATTGCTTCTCAGAACGCATAGGGCACATTATTCCCATTTGCCCAGTGAGGCTGGGAATCACTTAAGACTTCATTAGCCGGGGCGCCTGGGTGGCTCAGTGGGTTAAGCCGCTGCCTTCGGCTCAGGTCATGATCTCAGGGTCCTGGGATCGAGTCCCGCATCGGGCTCTCTGCTCAGCAGGGAACCTGCTTCCCTCTCTCTCTCTGCCTGCCTCTTTGTCTACTTGTGATCTCTCTCTGTCAAATAAATAAATAAAAAAAATCTTAAAAAAAAAAAAAAAGACTTCATTAGCCATCTGTTTCCAGTAACCAGAACCTTGCTCTTGTGAATTCTGGCCAGTCTGAATGGGAGTCTGTCATTCTCCTCAGTGTCTTTTCTGCATACCCCATTCTCTTTAAATCTCACATAACTAAGTAATCACCTAAAATGATAAAATTCCACTGGGATCCATATCACTAGGGACTGACAAAGTCACTAATATAACATTGTAAATGTTTCTTCTCTCTTTCTAGTGCATTTTGAATAGAAAAACTAGTGCTCTATGTAGGAGGAAGGGGGTATCCTGATTATGTTCCGTGGACTATTGAAATAAGAACATAGGCTTATCTGGGCACAGTAGGCACATATAACCCAGGGAATATATAACTTCCTATGCTAGGACTTGTTAATCTGTTTTCAAACCTGGCCCTCCTTCTCGAAGGAACAGGAGGATAAAATACACAACCCCACAGCCTTCCTATAGATGTGATGAAACAAATTGCTTGCATCCCAGAGGCAGCGTGGGGGCCTCCTGATGTCCCACATATATGCACTGCCACAAAGTCAAGGGTCTCTGATATATCTGCAAACATTCTGCTGCTCAAACCAATAATCCAAATTATGCCAAGAGAGAGGTGGTGACAACTGCATTTCTATGTCTCTGTCCTGCCCCTGTAATTGTGATGGCTCGTGAAGATACTGGCCTTAAGTCTATCTTTGGAATCAGCAGAAAACAACCGTTTTCCATTCTGAAGCAGGCACAATGACTGATTGGAGTAGGTATAAAAATCACTTTCTGCTTTATGATGTGTGGATTAATGAAAGTATTAAACCATTCTAATGATAGATAAGGAAATTATTTCCACTGTAGCTGAAAGAAATAAAACTGCTCCATCTTAAATTAAAGAGGTCTAAAACTTTGCAAGCTCATCAAAAGTGCGTGGGCAACAAAGAGGTACAAGTTTATAACCCATTCTGGAGCACCTTAATTTCTTAACATCCATCATTTTTCTGCTTCATTACTGTTGATGTGCTTCTCAAAAGCTTCTGGGAAAACTAATTTTTGCAGAAAAGGATAATAAATATGGGTCAGGCTAATATCTTTTTTTTAATAGGGAACACTGGGATTTCCCCCATTTTATTAGCATGCTGCACTGTTAATTTTATTTCATTGACACTGTTGCCTTTGTAACAGCTGGGTCCTAAGCTTGAACGGCATGATTTACTACTCAAAGATTAAATCCAGACTTGGAAAATATCCAGGCCATATCATTCCTGAGAAGGTCACAGCCTGTGTGCATACCCGCTCAAATCCATGAGATTTGGTCGAGTTTTGCTTATAGAGTCAGCATGAGCTTGCAGAAAGTGGGAACATAAAGAGTGTTGTCAAGATATACATACCAATAATCTGTGTAACACTCTCAGAGGTTCATCTGATTTCAGAAACAGTTGCAGTTCTAGATTCAACACAGACTTTGACCGACTTTATTCAAATTCAACCTCAGAGCCCGGGCCACATACCTTTTTCTTAATGAAGCTTAATGAAGCCCGGGAAACTGATGGGAATTTATTTGGCATTCAGGCATGCACAATGTGGAAGTTCAGTCAATCAGTGACCATAGAGCTACCCCTTGACCCATGGTTTAAGGGCTTAGGAACACATGCTTTCCCCTTTCAGTCCCTGGGCAAGAAATTTAGAGAGCCATTTCAGAAGCTCCACAGAAGGTGCTTGGATTCAATCACCTCAGACAGTGGCCAAATCAATAACTTGTCCTTGTGTTGGCTTCACTTTATTCTCTCTGTCCCTCACATGTGTTCTATGAGATTACACTAAAAATAAACCACTTTCTTAGCAGCCTTTTTCTCATGCTAAGCTTTAGGAAGGAACCATACCAAAACAACATTTCTCTTAACTCTTCTTCTAAGGTGTTAATTATAAGTCACTTCTGGTGATATTCTCTCTTCCATTACCCACCACTAATGAATCATGAAACTCCTGCACTCGGCCAAGAAATGGCCTCACAAACCTTTCAAGTATAATGTCCAGTTAGACTTATCACTTATTTTAATTTGGCACATATCACCCTTCCTGGTCTTGAGTCCCTTGCCTCTGTTCCAGAAGGAATCCAGAGTAAGCATGGGCCTCTGCCTCTCTTTCTGGAACCAGCTGCTTTTCATAGCTGCATGAAGGACTAAGGCCTCCATCACTCAAATCTAGTCTTTTCATCCTTTCATGTGTTTGGATGCAGTTACCGTGCAGTCTGCTAAGATATTCCTCAGAGAAATTCTCTTTCTTGCACAACCAATGGTGTGTAGGTTTCAATTTTCTATCTTACAAAGTATCAATCACTATTGGATTTTCAGAACCATTGATAACAATTGAAACTTCAAAGGTCAACTCTGAAAATAACTTGTTTCTGCCATTTGAAAATATTGCTCAAGAACATTCGTTCCCTAGTCTAGAATAAGGTCCACCTTTGCACTTACATTCTCCCGAAGAACCTGCATCTTTGAGTTTCTGACTTCAATACCTGATCACTTTTCTCTAACTTACTAACTTAACATCCCATTTTTCAGTCTCTTTTTCACCAAATTAAACCTCAGAGATGCTAAACCATGTTTTCATTTCTTAACTCCAGTTAATTTTATTTCATCCCTGGGAACCTGGAATAGTGTCCTTTAACTCAAGAATACAAAAATTGTTTCCAGAAGTAAGAATGAGAATACTATGATGGTATGGAAGTTTTGATACCTGTTTTCTCCCCAGTTATTTCATAGCATTGAGAAGGTGAGATGTAGCTCTGGCTAATTACTATGTCCTTCCCACCATCCTTGCACATTAAAGATTTACTGTAAGTAATTGTTGAAAGAAATTATTAATGGGTAAATCAATACTGGCTGTAGGAAAGCCACTAATCATGAAAGATGTGAAAATCCCAACAAAGTGAAATGAAGAGTTTTAGGCAAGGAGAAGAGAGTGGCTCCTTTACCTCTGAACATGTAGGCAATTGTAAACTCCTGAAATACACCCTAGGAATTCCTTTTATAAAGACCCTAGAGGGAAAGGCATTTGTCCCAGTGCTCAGTACATGGATGGGTAGGTATGCTCTAAGGTATATGCCACTTTTATGCAAACTCACCACTTCTTAGATCATATTTTATTCTAGTTATTGCTGGACAACCAGTTGCATGCAGGTGTAAGCTGACAGCACTTCTTACTATGGTTCTAGACTTAGTTAGATTTAATAGTTAATTTAGCCAATATGTTACTTTGTGTTCCTAAGCAATTTTGGGTTATATTTCTGTTACTCTTGAGTGACCTGAGCCCACCATGATAGGTACTTATCAGACCATGGTTGCTGAAATTGCCTATTCTAGTTAAACCTGGGCATGGAAATAGCAATGCATGTTCAAATACATTATTTGGATGTCACAGTCTTCCATTCTTCCATGTCCCCATGATGAAGTAGCACCCTAACTTTTGGTAATCAGGGTCAGTTACAGTGTCTATATGAAAACTTCTTTCTTTGCTCACTAAGGAGGTAAAAGTGACCAAATCCAGCTACAGATTTCAAGATTAGTGGAACTCATATTATATTGCCTGGTTAGGATGAACAACCATCCAATTTGTCTAGGAGGAAGGAGGATCCTAGGAGACAAGTCTTTCAGTTTTAAAATATGGATAGTCCTAGGCAAAGTGGGATAAGTTGGTCACCTTATCTTTGGTCAAGGACTTTCTAATTAGGAAGAAGTATCTCTATGTCTATAGGAACATGATCCACAAATATTGCAAGTGGTTTACTATGAGGGCTGGGAAGAAGGTCCATTCCTGTATTTACCCAGACCCATATATTCTACCCATTGGAAACACAATACCATATGATGGCTGTTGGTTTAAGTTTTAAAATGTTGCCCAACATTCACCAATTGTCAATTCAACCTGGTGCCTCAGCTGCTCTTTCAAGAGGGAACCATTACTATAGTTTATTACACTAAGCCTGGTCTTGGGAAGAGATAAACGGTTTGTCATAGATTAAGAGCCTTTTTGTGGGTTGGAATTAATGTGAACATTAGTGGATCTGAGCCACCCAAGGGATGGATTATTGTCAGGTACTTCCTGTGCCCTGCTTAGGAGGACACCTGCAGGAAACTACTCAGCCATTTCTAATACCTATGTCTGGAGGTAGAAGGAAGTTAGAACTCCAAGGGACAGTCTGTGACCTATGGAGACAGAAGCCAATTCTCTTTTCCCTATCCTTGCATATAAAATATCGAGGCTCATTCTATATGGGTTTCCACAAAATCCCTTATGGGATCCAGCCTCATTTCCTCCATTGCCCTAGTGGCAATAAGTTTAAAAACATACAGTTGGATTTGCCTTCCCACTTTTCCTCTTTCACCCGCCCCCCCCCCCCATTGCCTGATATTATTTACCAGAATAAACTAGCTGCACATGAACCTTGTTTCAGGCTATATGTATGGATAATATGGGTGAAGTTAGGGGATAACCTAACCTAAAACCAATATTTTGATACTTTGTGTAAGTTAGAACTCTTGCTTGCAAGTAACAGAAATCTAACCCAAACTGGTTAAAATGCACAATTTGATTCACTGGCCAAATTAACTGTTAAATCTAGGAAAATCTGGATCCAGAGGCTCAAAGAAATTTATTAGCATCTTTCCATTCTGCTTTCTTCTTGTGATAGCTTCATTTTAAAGCATGTTCCCAGGCACAGTGATCCCAGGTAGCTACAGACATAGAGCAAATAGTTTTAAGTTCAACAGAAAAAGATGTTTTCTTTCCTGACAATTCCAACAAAAGGCTTGGAATTGGCCCTAATATCATTGTCCTAGATCAATGGGTTGTATCTACACCCACCCACCACAAAAATTGTTGCCTGGCATGATGTGATGCTCTGACTGACACTCTTGAGCTTCATTTTAAGCCCTGGAATGGAGAGCAGAGGGGACACCACATCCCTAACTCAACAGATGCTCTCAGAGTAGAAAAGGGTAGTTCACCAAGGAAAATGAGGAAGCAATGACCACTAAAAGGAAAAGGGTCCCTATACACTGCGACCCTCTCAATCTTACTTCTAGTCCATTAGCCCCTTTTCAAAACAAAAACAGCTTGGGGGGCTTGTGTTCTTCTCTGTCCTAACCTCTGCTCTTTTTTTTTTTTTAAAGATTTTATTTATTTATTTGACAGAGAGAGATCACAAGTAGACGGAGAGGCAGGCAGAGAGAAAGAGGGAAGCAGGCTCCCTGCTGAGCAGAGAGCCCGATGCGGGACTCGATCCCAGGACCCTGAGATCATGACCTGAGCCGAAGGCAGTGGCTTAACCCACTGAGCCACCCAGGCGCCCCTAACCTCTGCTCTTAAACAAAACACACAGCCTTCCCCCTAGGACCCCCACTTCTTTTCCTCTGCTCTTCCTGGTATCTGTGCATCCCTTTACAAACCCTCCATTAGTTTTTTACATTTGCCTCTGTACCCAGGTGTGCTGAACAGCTTCTCTAAGTTCTGCTGGCACATCTTCCGTGCTCTCTATGAGATTCTGCCTTTGTTCACGGGACCATCATTCAGGGAAAGTCACTCACTTCATCACTACCCTTTAACACCATTTGTCTGTGTATGAGAGAGCATGTAAGTGGCAAGGGAGGCCTACTGAGGTCATCAGAGCTTCACCAACGCATTTTGTCAAGTACTGGGAGTCTCCATAACAAACAGAGGAACAGGCTGAGGCATTTTGACTGCTCAATTCATCATGGAAGAAACAGGACCTGTGAGGTGGGATGATGGAAGAAATGCCAAGGGGATAGGGAAAAGGTACTGCTTAAAATGCCCACCAGAGCTGCTGTTGTTGTTGTTGCTGCTGCTGCTTCTGTTTCTTCTTCTTCTTCTTCTTTTTAATGTTTACTGCACAAGGTTCAGGCTTGAAAATCAATCCATTTGCTAATGCAACAATTCTATCTTGAATTTCAAGGAAAGGTGCACTCTGTTCTCTGCTACTTGTCAGCTGTGCAGTGGGAAAAACTCAACTATCCCTAATTGGATCAGGTACTTATCTAGTAACTCATGTCAAAAAGATTGGAGGATATTGCCTCAATGGTACTATTAAAGTTGTCCATGGTCAGTGCCCAGTGCAGTTTACAGTGAAGGATTCAGTTCCTAGGTGTCCTAGTTAAATTTGGTCCCTGTTCCTGGCTGCAACTAAATTCTTACTTAGGCATTTCATAAAGAGACGTTTCTTTGTCACAATGTGAAAGAAGGGGGAAGGCATATTTAGGTCAGTGCATATGGACCTACACTACTTTTAAGGGAAATCAACATGTATGATTTATTCATGATAAGTTCAGGAATGTCATTTTCAAAGTAAAGAACGCCTAGCAATTAGAGCATGATTCATGCATGGGCAGGTGGACAAGGTGTTCTGGTATACTTGCCAGAACCCCCATCCCTTTTTATAGCTACAGAAAGATATACTCCTGAAGTCTTAAAAGAGTTCGTCTTGGTTTCCTCTCTAGCTCAAGGTAGGGCACTCAATAAATGGCTCTATCAGAAGGATTATGCCACCATTTTTCAGAGTTCCAATTTCTATAAATCTAGGGACATTTATTCTTCCCAAACTAGATTTTGTATCCACTGACATCAGATTTAAATAGCACACACTGTATCCCTACCATGACCGAACATTTCTCTTGACTTTGCATTGCCTATAGGTTATATCTGAATTTTTGGCATGTCATGTTAAAGATTTCAGAATTTTGTCCCAATCAGACAATCCAACCATATAATCACAGTCTGGCCATTTCCTGAATATACTATGTTCATTGGTGCCATTACACATGTTTTTAATTCTCTCTGAAATGGCCGTCTGTGACTGGTGATATCCTATATCCTAGGTTAGCTTTCTCAGAAATCTTTCCAAACCCTTGAGCAGATGATAGCTTTCCCCTCCTCTGTGCCTCTCAAGAAAATGAATATATTTTCAATGTATTATTATTATTAGTAGTAGTAGTAGTAGTAGTATTTCTTACTTGGTTAGGATTGTCCTGGGTGAGACAATTTTGCTTTGCTTCAAATGAGCCCATTTCTCTAGTAAGCCAGCTCAGGCTTATCTCATGTCAGATTCAGTCAGAGTCAGAATAGTATAAGAAAATTTCTCTTGAGCCCCAAGCTCAAAACTGGCCTACTATCATCTCTCTTGCCTCCTCCTGATCAAGTGACAGGGTTTTTAATGGGACTGAAAAGTGTGGCAATAAATCCCACTATTAATGGTAGGACTAGAAAGGTATGGGAATATGCATGTCATTTTGCAAAATGTTGTAGGTTGGAACATTGGGGTCATTTTGGTACTCAGTCAATCACAGTGACCCTCCTTGCAGGTCTGAAATTGTATATGGTATATATATGTGTATACTATTTTTCAGACTCCTCTGAAAACCAAGACTTACTTCTCTATAATTGGGGAAGATGGATTTTTTAAAAGGCACATTCTGAAATTTTCCCATAACCAATGGTGTAGAAAACACTTAGTAATCCATGAAATACATTTCATCAGTCACATATTAAGTTGGCTTATATTTCAAAAAATGAATGTATTCCCTGAGCTCACAGCAAGTAAGTATGTGCCACCAAGTATTCAGCACTGCACAGTGCAGAGAGCATGCTAGCTGGCTTTTTGCCTCTACACTTCTGCCTTTTCCCTGTGGTTTTGTCTATACTGACTCCATCTGTGTTGTCACAGGTTCAACCTTATTGGAAGAATCTCTTAGAGGGTTTGGGGAAAGGTAGAAGCTCATAGAAATTTTTCAAGGTGATATAATTCACAGAACTGAGACTCTACAGTCATGCACGCCAGTAACTATGTTATTGATACTCAAATTCGACTCCTATAAATAAAGATGTTAGACTGTGCTTTTTCTAGTTTTAACACTGTTTGTTCCTTGGATTTAGTACCTTTAGGCAATTTGTCATGAAACTTTTTTGACGGATATCGGAGGACTTTATAATGTTCCTAAAAAATTTTGTGGTGTGTCATATTGTAGGTACAAAATCTGGAATCATTATCACCATTATTGCAATGTTTTACTGAGTGCTTTTGATGTATCAGACATACATTATTTCATTTACTCTCCTCAGAAAATTCAGGAAGAGATGTACAATTATTCTAATTTTAGAACTGACATTCAAGCAAAACAAACAAAAACAACCCTGAATTTTGCAGGGACCTTTCTCCTTAAGAAGCTACTGGCTATGACATTGATTTCTGCGCTAGAAATTTTATATATCTTATATTGCATACACACACACACACACACACACACACACACATCTAAATATACACATGTAAATATACATGTATAATGTGTTCATGTATATATAATCTGTATAATTTTTGCTAGGTTAAACCCTATGGATTTTACAGGATTCTCAATTTTTCATATAAGAATAAGCTTAGTAATCCATAAATATAATTTATGGACAGAGTGATCCATAAATTAAAAACCAAAACTCACAGGGACCAACACGCTGATGTTCTCAACTTTCAAACAAACAGTGGAACAAGGTCCATGAACCTTTTTCCCCTGCAGCAAGCCTTTGAAAATGGAAATTAGTCATACTAACTTTTAAGATGCATTTCTTTGCAAAATGTTGCAGCTGGTCATTTCCTTATGGGCACCACAGAAGGATGAGGAGAACAAATCGTTCCACAGACAACTGCATAGGAATCTAAATTAGTCTCCAAAGACTGGAACCAGAAGGAGGACTGCGGGAAGAATTTGCATTTATTGCTTGCCTATGTTTATTTAATGTACTTCCAAATATTTCCTAAAACCTTAATGCATATATTCAAAAATCAAATAAAATGTGAAGACTTTCACTCATTTTGAGGAATGGAATTTGGAAATGATGTATTTATGGTGGCAGTCATCCTATATGTTATCACCATGAAAAACGTGGTAAAAGCTGCAGAACCTGTGTATTAGAATCAGGCAGTAAATGCATATACTGAGTGCCCAACGTATGCCACATCAGGGCTTGAAAGCCTTGTTCTTGAGTAATTTGTCATACAAAATTGGATACGTGTGTGTAAGATTTTTAGTTGTGTATCTACTAAATGGTAAGTGCTTTAGAGACATTATCTCACACAAGCATACCGGGTTAGTATTATTATCCTCCTTTGATGGATCACTAAATAATGGATTCAAAATGTATGGTCTTTGTCTACTCAGTGTATATAGCCTGCAGTGTGTTGGGTGTGGTGGGTGATATAGACAAAAATGTATATAATAACATTGGGAAACTCAGCATGACATGAAGGGCCCATAAACACAAATATGCTATTTTAAGCACAAACTTGGGTGTTCCAGGCTGTTAAGTAGGGACGTTTTTTTAAGGCAGGTCTCGTGAAAACAGGACAAGGCAAGAGCTTTTCCTGCATGGACAACAGTACAAGCAAAGATATTCAGGTGGAGAAACACAGTAACAACCTCATGAGTTTAGTGATGTGTGTTAGGTGGCATAGATCAGTATTAGGAAGGAGGGACTAGACTCAAGAGAAGGAGGGTTTATTGGGAAAGAATTCTCCAGAAAATGACGTGTCCTGGACTATTCCGCTTTGGCAACTTTTCTTCCTCTCCCCATGATTCTGCTATGGCTGTTAATCAAGGGGTATTCCACATTTCTTCCTGGGAAAGAAGGTTTGCCCCAGGCCAGCCATTAACAGCTCCTTTGAAGACTGAGGTGGATGGATGGACCACCTCCATGCTCCTGAGTGTTGAGAAGTACTTAAGAATGCAGCTGCTGGAGGTCAAGGTGTTCCCACCACAGGACAAAATCTCCTTCAGAGAATCCAAGCAGAAGCCACAGAGCCAAGAATGAGAGACAGAATTCCGAGGGTGTCTTTGAACCACTGGATACAGTCCTTCCCACAAATATCACTACACTTTCCATTGTTGTTGTTTTTCTTGCAAGAAGGAAAATTTGGAAACTTTAACTACAATTGAGCAAAAGACTGTGGGATCTCTAAACAAAAGATAAATCAGGAGATGTTTACAAAACATCTATAATGAGAGTTGTTCCACTGTGTCCTATTAGAAATATTAAAGTGTATTAGGAGCTGGGAAGAGGTGCATTTTCCAATAACCAAATGTCATCTATTTAACTTGCACGGTTGGTTTATTATTTCTTTTACAGGAGTAATTTCACATACTGCTGCTTCTGAGAGAGCTGCCGCCCCCCCTTCCCTCATCCGTCCCTTGTCTTCATTTCCTTCAGTCACTCAGCCAGTCTGTGTGAGGGTTGCTTTTTTCCCCTTCACTTCCTCAGCATTTTCCATCTCAGAAAGAGAGTTTTCTAACCCTGAACTCGGACAAGTGATAGGCAGCCAAGAAAATTATCTTCTTAAGGCGATTGAATCATTTTTATATGTCCATGACTGACATTTTCTATCCCTCGCCCTACACATATGAATATGCCTGCCTTTACATCTTAAAGGAAAGTAAACTTTGTTTACTACCTTGGGCTTCTCATCATCATAACTGCCCTGCTAAAAGTTGATGCCATTGGTGGGATAGCGGTAAATTCGAGTTTATAATAAGAATGATCCTTCATTATTCCCAACAGAATGATCCAACATTATTCCCAACAGATCCCAACAGCTCTGTGTAGGCAGTGATTAAATAAGCATCTTAGGACTCATGAAAACATACAGAAGTTTCCTAGTAACAGATCTTGACTGAAGCCAGGCTAGGACTGAGCTTAGAATAACGATGTAGACTTTCTGACAAGGAGCTCTTTCAGGAATCAGGTAGGGAGGGGACGGGGTGAAGTATGTTGAGGGCCCAGTTGATAACCAGCTGTGACGTATCCTTAGAAATGTAGAGAGGTCTAGTGAGAGTTATCACAACTATTAAAGAAGGGTGAGTGCATCTCTGAGAAAAGCTTCAGATTCATCACGAGCATTTCTTGGGTTGGATACATTATTCAGTCACTAACTTTAATAAATATTGGTTTAAGCAAGGGGAAATGAGCTGGCCATGTACCTATAAGAAGCTGGGTGAGGCTGAAGTAAACTTTTGAACCCAGTAGAAGGATGGGCTTTAGAATGGACAACAAACAGTAGTAACTGAAAGGACAGGAAAGACAGGAAGAAAGATCCTAATACATGTATCCATTATTCAGTGACCTGCAGGACAGGTGTCATCAGGCAGAAAAGAACATCAGCAATATGGAAGGAATAAAAATTAAAAACTGAGCTATAAGGTAGCATCTTTGGGCATGGGACCTAGAGTACGTGGCAGCTAGGAGAGGAATATGATACAAAGTCAGCCACTATCCTCTTAGTGTCAGAGGATAGCCTAGACCTGAGAGGTTTCTTGTTAATTGTATGAGTTCTTTGCTCCTTTTGTCATCTGTTTTTTTGTTTTGTTGCTTTATTTTGTTCCTTTTGTAAGGAAGTTGAGAGTCTTTCTCTCTGGCTTTCTCTCTCTCTTTCTGTCCCCATTCTCCTTTCTATTTCAATAAATTAGTGCGTCAAAGCACCGGACTCGGAGAGCAGCATGAGGCTGGGCCAAGGGTTCCAGTTTGACATATGCTGATTATGCCTGAGAAAAGTAAAGATCCAGCACAAGTGATGTGGATGAGAACAGCAGACAGATCCAGGTGTGAGGTTCTACATCACACCGGGTAAATGTTGTGGCTGTAATTACCAAGCTTATTAATCTCTCTAAGACTCAGTTTCCTTATCTTTAAAATGTAGATAAATGCATCCATCTTAGGATTGCAGTGAAGAATGAAATGCAAAAGTGCTTGACATCATTCTTGGTATCAAATAATATAAAATCCCATAGAAATATGGTAGACGAAGAATCCAAGATGAAGTTCTCGATACTGAGGAAGAACAAGAGGCAGTACGGGATTCTAAAAAGAGCTTTGGCTTAGGAGACTGGCAGCCCTCGGTTAAAATTCCAGCCCTTCGATGTACCAATTCTTTGTATTGGATATGCCATTCTAATTTTCTTAGCTTTGGCTTGCCCATCTGCAAATGGAAATAATAAATCTACCCTATGGCTCTAGCAAGGATTATTCATGGTGCTTAGAAAGAGCAGCTTAATTGTGAAGAGGAATGATTTATAGGAAGAGACTATGGAAAGACTGTGTGTCCTTCCTATGCTACCTCTTGACTTAGACTATAAAGTCTGGGATGATAATGAATCGTCCAGGTAAAGACTATCCATCCCTGATCAGAAGGTGAAGAAATTGCTTTGATGTATTAATTGAGGCTTGAGGAACATCTCTCATTGGCAGTAGAATTAAAGTCTAGAGGCTGGAGATAGCGGAGATAAAAACAACAGAGTGAACTGTTGCAGTTCAGAGCCAACAGCTACTAACCCGAGTGTCCTATGAAAAAGGCAAGGCAAGAGGGAAAAAATAAACCTATCAAATAATCACCTTAGCAAGCAGTGTTTGCCTCTGTCAGATTGACTCTGACCTGTCCTCATGACTAAACCATGCAGCCAGATCTTCAGAAGTTTCCAGATCCCAGAATATTAAAACTTTCAGAAATCCAGGATATGGCTACTTAGCTTCTTAGCTTCTTTTTATTCCTCATTTCTACTCCTCATGGTTTCCTCTCTTTCCCTCCCTCCCTCTCTTTCTCTTTCTCTCTCCCTCCTCCATCTCACTCTCTCCCTTTTTTTTCCCCCTCTCTACCTCCCTCCCTTCATCCCCCTTCTCCCTCTCTATCCCTCCCTCCCTCCTTCCTTCCCCTTCTCTCTCTCTCTCTCTCCCTCCCTCTCCTTCTCTCTCCCTCCCTCCCTCCCCTATCTCACTCTCTCCCTTTTTTCTCCCTTCTCTTCCTCCCTCTCTCTCTCTCTCTCTCTCTCGCTCTCCCTCCCCTATCTCACTCTCTCCCTTTTTTCTCCCTTCTCTTCCTCTCTCCCTCCCTCCCCCCTCTGTTCTCTTTCTCATCCTCTCCTCTTCATAGAACCTTTTCCTCTGCTCCTAGAGGTCATATAGTAGTAGAAGATAGCTTCCCTCAACTCTAAAATGCATGAATTTTAATTCCACACATGAACACAGACTCACTCTGGCCACATCAGCTCCCAGCCTTTATTCAAGACACCTACAAGAGAGAAGGCAATATTTATCTAAATTATATCGAGTGCCAAAGAATGGTTCAACCAATTAAAATCAGAGAGTCGGGGTCATACTGTGGTCGAGAAAACGGTATGAACTAGTAGACACTATAAAATGTAAATAAGCAAGAGTTGTCCAAAGACATTGTCCCACAGTTTTCCACTTTACGCAGAGCACTTAGTGACAGTTTTTCTCACTTACTGTTTTGCCTCAAGTGAAGCAACAGGAAGTGGACATGCTAGAGGAGAAATGCTCAACTGGAAAGAGTCCAAAGGAAGAAATATGGTGGATTGTTGCTTTCCTTAGCCAGTCAGAAGAGAGTATTAGAGATTTTCTCATCACTCTTTCCATGTTTTAATTTCCCATCAGAAAACATTTGTTTTTTACATTAGGCTAAGAATTTTCTTGGGGAGTCAGTGTGAATATTTTCCCTATCACATCCTGTTCAAATCAAGGACCATAGCTAGAGGAACTGCACCAAACCCCATTTACTTAAAAATAAACCCAGCATTAATCCAGGAAGTAACTGCATTGAGGGTTAATCAACCTTCCTGTAAGTGAAACAATAAATTTCATCATCTTTCTCCTCTTGTGAAGAATAACTGCCAGATGACATTCTCTGCATTTTCCCTCCTCCATACCTCAACTTACATAGATAAATTCTACTGTCATTTTTACGAAAGCATTTATATGAACCCGAAACTCTTATTATGTTAGCTTTTGCATTGATAAATTTCCAGAATTAGCTAATTTAAGGTCTTGTAAATCACAATGCTGGGTTAGTGGAAAGTGACCGGAAATGAGTTTAGCACATGTTGCAGGCAATAGTGACCAGTCTTGGTCCTCTTTCTGACCACTCTAGTTCACCTCCTGTCCTCCCTCTGGCTTAACCCTGTGTCTGAGCTGCAATTCAGCATTATGTCAGCACAGGGTCGGCAAATTGGCTCCATCTCAGGCACTGGACTGGGTCAGTAGTGCTGTCTAGAATATGTGTTGGGAAGAATTCTGAAGGGTTTATCTAGACTCGTTTAGAAAGAAGGCAAGGATTGACATTATTGACTCTCCTAGAGTAGAAGAGATTACCAACATGTATGTACATTTCTACACATATTGCTGCTTCTATCAAAAGGAGCCTGGATATTGTAGTTGCTCCTATACTGGCCTTAAGTGATTTGGATTATGACTGACATGCAACATATATGACTAGGCTAACACAGTCTCCCTCCCCTCCCCTCTCTCTCCCTCCACTAATTGCCTTACAGGGTAGGTACTGTTATCCTACAGACCAGGAATCCAAGGCAATGAGAAGTAACGTCCCCATGATCACATCAGTAAGGAACAGAACAGCTGGGAATCTAGGCCAGACAATCTGAGTCTAGTGCTCTTAAACCCTGTGGTTAGAGGCTTCAGAGTGTAGGGAATTAACACTAACTGAGACCCAGATGCTGGACAGTCAGCTAGACACATTTATTAGCTCCATTATGTGCTCTCTTACACCAGCCTCACTGCTAACTTGATTCAGATCTCTCATTTGTCTCTTTTACCTCCACAACAATCCTATGGAATAGCTGTAATTACTCTTAAATATGCACCATTAGAACTGCTTGCAAATAGTAAAAATTGTGACCATTATAACCTTAAATAACAAGGAGAGATTCAAGTGTATCTCCTCCTATAGTTAAGATACTGGCATCTGGAGAAGGCTGTGATAGAAACACAAAGGCAAACACATTTGCAAGTCCCTAGGAAGACTCAACAATGGTTTATTTCAAAAAAGAATTTTTTTTTTTTTAGGGGACAAATTAAACAAGAATTCTGGTTGCAGTGGAGTGCTCTATTCATATATATTTATTGTCAAATAGTATCGAATCCACTTCACTGCAGGTAAATATTTTATGAACTCATTTGTGTTTATAACTCATTGTGTATCTCATTTCTTGTCTGTCAATTGTTTATGAGTTATTTTAAAGGACGACAAATTCATAAAAATTACAGTATTAGCTAAACCTTCCACCAGCCACTTCTCTCTCCCCTAAGTAATTTGTGTCTAGAGAATCAGTTTGAGGCTGATTTATTTTTATCAAACCTTTGCTGGGAAAAGTCCCTTTTCTGCTTATGACCAGTACAAATAAATCTTGGATTCCTCATTCCCAGTCCATTGCCTAGGCAACACACACAGAGGGTCAATAGTTCACATAAGAAGGCAACAGACCATGTAAACAAGTCTTCAAATTATTACTGACGCATCTCGGTAATAAAGTCAAAATTCTGCCCAAGAGCTGATGGCATGTGTACACCTCCATGTCAGTCCCCTAGGGAAAAGCGACAACTAGGCTTTCCAGTGCTATGTGATTTCAGCCTATTAGTAGCATGGCTGCTTCACCAGATACTGTGAACATCAGAGGAAGAAGCCTCCATTGGCAGAAAAGGGGTTCATTTTCTGTACCAGTTTTTTTAGAGTCAGAAAGGTTTATACACAAGAACTGACAGAGAAGGGTATGTCTATATGCCAGATGGAAAATTGGAACTGTACCTCAAACCAAACAGAAGATGGGGAATGCAGTCTCTGTGACACAATGGCATAAGCGAGGGCTGTCACAAATACAGACCCAGGATCCAATCCCCTTTTGACCATTTGCCATCTGTGAGACTTCTGAGCAGTCTACCTAATATCACAGACTATGTCTTCCTCTGTGAAACAGAGGGATGATGACGGTTCCAGATGGTTGTGCCAATTAAATGAGATAATAGAAGGTCCACAATACCCTGGCTAAATGTTTGCATCAAGGTAGTTGTTCAGGAAAGATCAGTTCTATGAGTAGTACTGTCAAGCCCCTCCCAACAGAAACTAAGATTTAATTTAATCCCAAACCCACCATATTTCAACAAAGACCTCTTGTTAATTGCCAACTGAACAGCTCTACAGGGAGGAAGCACTTTTTGATTGACCACTAAGGTTATCAGGGCTGATATCTGTGTGTGTGTGTGTGTGTGTGTGTGTTGTGCCTCAAGTAGGGTTGTCTATCACTTTCAAGATTATTCTCCTTTCATCCATCTAGAACTCTCTGATTGTTTAACTTATCCTTTCTTCTGGGTGATTGTACCCTGCACGCCCCTTCAATATGCTCTCACGAAGTCATCACTTTCTCCATTTTCTGTCCATTAATTTCAGGTTGGGTGAACTATATAGCCTAGTACTAAGGGTAAGCACGTAACTCAGGCCCTGGCCAGTATAAGCATTCAGGATTACTTTTATTAAAGCAAATTCAATGAAGGCCATTTTTTTTCCTCTCAGAGATGGTGAACCAGAACCCAAAATATGAAGAATTTTTCTTCACAGTGAGTTTAACATTTGTGACAGAGAGAGGGGAAAAAAAAAAGATAGATTTTGTTGGCATGATTTGAGACCTTCGATCCATCTATGTCTAAAGTGTGAACTTTTGACGTGAGTACAAGTGCCAAAGGATGAGGAACATGTAATTCAGACTGGGTTGCAAGCCAGAGATGTCTTCTCAGAGAGAAGTGTTCAATCATGGTCAGTCAGGAAAGACTGTAGATAATGTGAGCCTGGAAAAGGAAGTACAGTGGCAGAGGCTTTGACAATAGGAAGAAATTAAAGATTGGAGATATGGTTTGATGGGACAGGTATGTGGGGAGGCACTTTGTTATTGATACTTTTTTTGTTTTTTGTTTTGTTTTGTGTTGTTTTGTTTCTTTAGAGGTGAGGGAGAAAGGAAGAGAGACAGGCTCTTAAGCAGGTTCCATGTCCAATACAGAGCCCGACCTGGGTTCAATCTCATGACCCTGAGATCACGACCCAAGCTGAAATCAGGAGTCAGAAGCTTAACATACTGAGCCACTGAGGTGCCCCTCATATTTTTCTGTGTAGCTCATCACCCCTTATCTATAAACATGAATGGTGGAAACACTCCCAATAGTCACTGTAAATAATCAAGATTATATGTTTCTGAGGAAGAAAAGCTAAATAATCTGGATAATAAAGCAGTTCAAGGAAATAAGATAGAACAAAATGTTAATGGAGAAACAAATGAGAGTAGCATTTACTACCAACAGGATGGTTCAAAATGCCTACTAGAAACAGAGAGGAACATTTTCTTTCATTTACAAAACTGTACAAACTGGCTTTTTGTGTATAATGTAAAATATTCCTTCCTTCCATGTCTATTCCTTCCTTTAATGTCTGCTTTTCTAATTCTTCAAGAAAACGCTAGTAAATTCTTCCCATATAAACCCAGCCCACAGCTTACTCCTTGTCTTCCACTATTATGACTGCCATTATCTTTACCAAACAGAATTCAATAAATATTTGTCAAATAAATGAATGATATAATGTCAAATAATGTCAAATGAATGTATGTTGAATAATTTGTTCATTTATTCAGTAAGCAATTATTGAACCCAGTCTATTAAGCACTGGAGATATGGAAATGAAAGATTCATTCCTTACCCTAAAGGAGTTTACACATGATTGCTTGCCAGAGGAAAGTTTCCTAAGAACAGGAATTATTTCTCCTATCCTCTTTCTTTGTGTGTGAGAGCCACAAGATGAAATATCTAGAACATGAGTAAATACTTATTAACCTACTCTGTCCATTTCATGCCTTATGAAAAGGGAAATAAGTAATTTTCATTGCAAGAGAGGTGGGGATGTCCAGGAGGTGGTGTCAGACTCATGATGTCAGGCTTATGATGAAAAGGAATTGAAAGTCTTAGAAGGTTCCAACCCTGATTTTCTCAAAGCTGAGCACTCAGTCTGTTTCTACTACAAAGCTAGGAAATTCTCAGGACTGAACTCCTGAGGTGGGGATTACTGCCAGGAGTAAGGGGACACCAAGGATTCAGTCTTATTACTATAGTGTGAGCAAATATTGATATCTCCATAAGATTGTCAATTGTCCCTTCTGGCTGTATGGGGGAAGATGTAGAATCTGCAAACAGGGAGAGAGTTTTGCTTTCAGTGAAAAGAATCTTTAATGCTAAAGTTCTAAATAATCTCAGCATTAATAGATTTGTTTGAGTCATAATTCATAATTCAAACTTGATCATCTTTGCATAGTTTAACCAGACATGAGCTGGTATTATGTGTTCATTGCCCCATAAGAAATTTTAAGATCTTTTTGTTTATACTTTTGTTTTTATATTTTCTAATCTTTGAGAAAGAATATGTAACAATGTCATAGAAGCCAGATGATGGATTTTCAGTTTTTCTTTATCAGCTAGGAGGATTTTGATTGGGAAAAGACATTTAGTTTCTTAGATTCTGTGCCTCCATCACCTCACCTCGAAAATGGGGATAATGCTCCTGGAATACTGAGCTGAGAGTTTATTTAGGATCCTGTGAGTATACTGTCCTGATCATTCCCTGTTCTTAACTTCCCTCTGAATCATTCTTTTTCATGTAAGTTGAATCTGAGACAAAATCCTTCACATTGCCAATTCTTATTAGACTATACATTCACTGAGGACAGGATATAATCTTATTATAGTTATTATAGTCACAGCACGAGTAGGTGCTCAGTTAATATACTTGGGAGGTGAGGGGCAGGAGGCAAAAATATTTATTCATTAAATCATTCACTCATTTAACAAATACATATAGGAATAAGTGCAATTTAAGTATCAGGTATCAGGGGCATCTGTGTAGCTCAGTCAGTTAAAACATCCAACTCCTGATTTTGGCCCAGATCATGGTCTTAAAGTCATGGGATCAAGCCCAGTGTCAGTCTCTGCACTGAACATGGAGCCTGCTTAGGATTTTCTCCTTCTACTTCTCCCCCTGTCCCTCTGACCCCATCCCCTGCTCACACACACATGTGCCCTCTCTCAAAAATAAATAAATAAATAAATAAACAAATAATTACCAAGTAACATTATGATTTATAGCCAGAAAGACAATGTGACTTCAACTTCAGCTTTGTTTATTTCACCAACTGATCCCCATTGTGCTTTCCTGGGACACTGGCCTGCAGGTATTATGCTCTTTTGGTCATCCTATGAAGCTCTCAGAGACTTAAAGCAGTGAAACACATCTAAATAGCTACTGAATACACTGGAGAAAGGGAGGACCAAACTGGAAGTAAAGGATTGGTTTGAAGTGACACGAACTTTTCCCAGTTCATTTTTCTGAGCATTAGTTTTCTCCACCTAATGCGGGCAGGATTCACTGATGTCCGGGAAAGAACTTCCCCGCCATGTTCCAGCCTGCCCTTTCTTCTGTAGGATAAATGTTTTATATAACACACGTGGTTTATGTGTTAATTAGTATGTATTTGGGAACATAAGGTATGGTAGAATGAATATATATTTTGGAAGTATCAGATCATAGGTTCAAATCAAATCTCTACCATAAATCTGTGATTTTTAAAAAAATACTTCTTTGCACCTTATTTTCTCTTCTTAAATACAAGGTTACAATATTAACCTCATGGTTGGCATTAAATGCATTAATGCGTATCAATAGCCTGGTCTTCATGTAAGGTAGGTAATAATTAATAAAGACTCTAAAACCTAAAGATTCTAAGCCAAGATTCAACAATCAAATTTGAATAAAATTCTCTATTTAACAAGGATTACTCTGATTTGTCATAATCCTAGATTTTTAAGTGCATCCGTCTTTATCTAGTTCTTTTTTGGTGGGAAAGGGTCAGATACATTTCAGAATCAAGGCCAAAACCTGGCAACCTGCCCACCACACAGAATCCACTTATTTCAGGAGAACCTGCTCTTCTCAACTGACCCGCAGGATCATGATAAAAGGGTTCTCTATGGATGGATGACAGGATGTCTTTGATTGTTTCCCAAATCAGGGAACTATTTCTGGAGTTAGGATGTTTTGTCTTGAGATTCTTTAATCACTTAGCATCCTCACTTCACAGATATAATCTTTCTTCCAAGTGACCTAATGTTGCAGATAAATGCTTCCTGCGGTCTGGGAATTCATAATGGACAGTAATTAATTACAGGTTAAGAAAATAAAATGGGAAATAAGGTAGTAGTTTTCAAGTTCTGAACAGAAGAGAGTCAAGGGTTGGAGCTCAACTAATTGGTTTCCTGATAAAGTTTTCCTCCAGGGGCTCTGAGAGACCTTTTATTTTAATAAGTATTTGCCAAGATTAGAGGTTTCTCTAAGCTACTGCCACCCTGTTACCATGAAAAAAGGCTGAGGAGTCTGAAGTCTGTTACAGGCTCCCAGATTTGCTGCATTCAAAAGGAATATCATATCAAAAATAATAGTGCAGTTGGAGGGTGATTGGTTTTTCTTCTATAAGTCACCCGAGAGATCTTATTTGAATTTTATGATTGTACAAGAGTTGGGACTCAGTATCCTGAGTCTATCATGGGATTTGCCCTGTCAAAAGTTTCTAAGTTAGAACTAAGTTTTCCTGATCCCCAAACATGAGCCTCAACCTAGAGCCCCACTCTGCCAGATAATTAAGATTTATGTTTTTAATCAATTACGTACTAATTTCTATTTTTATTATTGATATAATAAATGGCACTTAGTACCTGAATTAATCAATGAGTTAGCCATTCAGAGATGTTCTTCTTAAGATTGCACTATGTTTTTCTCATGGTGGGGCGGGGGATTAGGACATGCACATGAAAATGATACATAGTATGGCATGCTGTAAAAAGTGTTGAAGAAAACAAACAAACCAACAAAAATTTTTGAAGAAAGTAGTTCTGACAATACCAGTGGCTTCTGTGATAAGTGAAGTTTTCTTAGAAGAAGTGACAGTCAACTGTGATGTTAAAATAAATAGGATTTAGATGAGTAGAAAAATAAGGTAGTCTTGGGAAATGGTATCTCTATTAATACAGAATCTAGAAAATACAGATTATTATATATAATACATATTATATATATTGGTGAGTGTAACACTTTTACACATCTCCAGTCAAGAGGTGAGTCTAATTCCATATCCTTGAGTATATCCTGGCCTAAGTGACTTGCTTATAACATATAATTTGTGGCAAAATGATGCTGCATGACCTTCAAGGTTAATCATAAATCGTGTTCCAGTTTCTGTCTGGCTCCCTCTTTTATGGTATGCATGACTTAGGAACTCTAAACTGCCATCTAGAACTCTGGCTGAACTGAAGCTGCCATGCTAGGGAGAACACATGGAGAAACGACATGGAGGAAAATGGAAATGCCGTAGGAGATTTGTTGATTCATCCCCCAGGTCTTCAAATCTTCCCAGTTCACATCCCGTATGTGTGAATAAAGAAGATCTCAAGCTGCCCCCTCTCTTCAGCCCCATGAGAAGACCAATCAATGAATGCCTAGCTTAGTTCAGACAGCTCCAAGAGCCATGAGAGACAATAACAGTAAGTGATTGTTGTTGCTCATGCTTCTAAATTTGGGGTATATGATTATAAGCAATAGATAACAAAAATAGGAGAATAGATATGATTAGTCTGGAAGGAAAAAATATATATATTATCTTAGGGATAAGACTGAAATATAACTGGAGGTCATGGTTAGGCTAGACCAAGTAGAAACTTGAATATTGGGCTGGAAGGTTCAATGTTTTCTCTTTGACAAAAGTAAAACATTTGGCATCTTCAGGAGATAATCTGGCAAGGGTGTGCAGACCATGAATTGGAAAGAGGTGACCAAGTCTGGGTAAGGAAATTACTGGAAAGCTCTCAGGATCCACAGATAGCACAATGAAAGTCCTAAGCAAGGGGAATGGTGGAAATGGAGATCATGAGACTTATTCCAAATTTATGAAAAATATAGTCTCAGTTTGACTTCTGGCAGATCAAATGCTCTTCCCTTATTTTTGTTTTCTTGTCCTTATGTGCCTTCCGCATAATGTGCACATGGTTGGCCCTTGACACACAGTCATGGGCAAGAAAGAAAGTATGGTTTAATAAAAGTATTTTGGGGGGGCGCCTGGGTGGCCCAGTCATTAAGCATCTGCCTTCGACTCAGGTCATGATCCAAAGGTCCTGGGATCGAGCCCCACATCAGGCTCCATGCTCAGCAGGAAGCCTGCTTCTCCCTCTCCCACCCTACCTGCTTGTATTCCCTCTCTCACTGTCTCTCTGTGTGTGAAATAAATAAATAAAGTCTTAAAAAAATAAAAGTATTTTTGGATTGGGGCACCTGGGTTGTGGAGTCAGTTGAATGTCCAACTTCTGATTTCAGCTCAAGTCTTGATCTCAGGGTCATTAGATCAAGACACTCAGTGTGGAGTCTGCTTGGAACTCTTTCTCTTTCCCTCTGTCCCTGCCCTGCATTCATGTACATGCTCTTTCTCTGTGTCTAAAAATAAATAAATCTTTTTTTTAAGATTTTATTTATTTGACAGAGAGAGAGATCACAAGTAGGCAGAGAGGCAGGCAGAGAGAGAGGGTGAAGCAGGCTCCCCACCAAGCAGAGAGCCTGATGCGGGGCTAGATCCCAGGACCCTGAGATCATGGCCTGAGCCAAAGGCAGAGGCTTTAACCCACTGATCCACCCCAGTGCCCTAAAATAAATAAATCTTTAAAAAATATTTTTGGATTAAGAGTTACTTGTTTCTAATTTTGGCTTCATGACTTACTAATCATATAAAAATTGAGTAAATACCATGGGATTAATTTTTTCTCTTGAAAATACAATAATATTATCTGCTTCATAGGCTTGCTTCAATCAATTGATCTTCCTTTCAAATCTCTCCTTAACCAATTATATCAGTATCTATGATTTCTGCTGCCTTGTATAGGCAGACCCTCTGAACAAAATTCTCTATCTCCAATCTGTCCCCCTAGTCCAGATGATAGATCCACCTGACGTACACATCTGAGTGCCTACAGGTAACTCAAACATATCAAAAATTAAAGTGGTCACTTTCTTATTCCAAATTCCCCACTGCCATCCCAACCAGTTTAAAGAATGCTTGTTCAAAGAAACCATGACTTAACCAAGATAAATAATCTTTATTGATAAAATCTGGATCCAGTGTGAAATCATCAAGGGGAAAATATTTGATTTGGAAAGCTATATAGAACCATTTGCATTTCCCACCATCATAAATAGCTATCCCTTCTAACCAAATCTAGCTTTGTCCAACTTACCCCTTGTGCCCTGCATTTATTGTTTACTAGATATTAATGAATTAATGACTGGGGAGCCTAATGTGTGGTGTATACACATGTAACTGATGGATTTGAAAATCATATGACCACATTCACATACTTCAGGACACGTAGAGCTGAATCATCACAAACAAAAAGTGAAGCAAAAGATAAAACCAAGATGTCCAATGATACCACAGACTGCGTGTTTGTGATCAAAAATTCATTTCCTATTGTCTCCAAAATAGCTCTTAAATTCCTTTACTTAGAAAACATAAAACATGTACAGTGAGACCTGACTTTAGAGATTCTCTGAAAACAGGATGAGAGCTCAAATCACTGGTAACACACAGAATTCTGAAGAATATTAATTCAGACTTCTATTTGAAAGGAACCAGATAGCATAGTATAGTCCAAATTTTGGTACCAGGGTGCATATATATCCTAAACAAAACAGAAGGTGGTAAAATTATGATCATTTCCCCCTGCTAATCCCAAGTGGAAAAGTATTCTGAACTCCATCAAGTCCTTTTTGCACCTTCAGACCTTTCTCCCTCTCTGCTTGTGTCAAGGAGAACTCTTAGCTAGATTTCAAATCAATCCTAATTAAGATCACAGCTGAGATAAGAGCTTCCCTTCTGGTCTGAATAATTGAACTTTTATTCTGTGTAGGTTTTATACGGTGCAGGTTTGATGCATTCTTTAACATAACAAGAAATGTGAAAGAAACTATAGCTTCTCATAAATCAGTGGGGTAGAAAGTCTTGAGTTTCTTCTGCTCTTTTTCTTAGTGTCTGCTATTTTTTTTTTTTTTTTTAGCAGCCTGAGCTGATTTACATTTGGCAGGCTGGAAACAGCTGGGACAAAGCCCAGGTTTACTGAGGGTGACTGGGGAAGCATAGACTGCTGGAAAAGCATAAGCCAAACTAGAATTTGCATAAAAGGAAACCTGGCTTAACACTACCAGAAGTGCCACCAGTTTTCTGAAAGACTAAACCTGCTTCTGTCTTGCTTTCCAGATTATTATCTATTAGCAGGATCAGATGTCCCTGATTTCAAGGAATAAGTCCTGAACATGATGATTATCAGGCACTTCTACACCCCAGATATACCACAAGTGAAGTAATTGCTCCACCCAAACCCCTTAGGAACCCATTCTTTAGGAGCTAGTTAAAAGGATGCTAGATCATAATAAAAAGATAGAATTCTTCTTTCTAGTGGTAAGAAAAACTGGTACTTACATAAACCAAACTGATTACCAAAAATTATTTAAGTGTAATTAGAGGCAAATATTTATCAAAGAGAGCCATTTCACAACTACTTTTGGAAAATTTGATTCACCTGAAGAATTAAGTATAAGCTATAGCCTTACCCACTAAGTCACTAGAAATGCCAGAGATAGTATTTTTGCTTGCTTGTTTGTTTTTAAGAAATCTCTCTGCCTGGTGTGGGTCTTGAACTCAGGAGCCTGAGATTAAGACTCTAAAGCTCTGCTGAGTGAGCCATCCAGGCACCCCAGAGGTAATATTTTTATTTTAATTTTTTTTAAAGATTTTATTTATTTATTTGACAGACAGAGATTACAGGTAGGCAGAGAGGCAGTCAGAGAGAGGAGGAAGCAGGCTCCCTGCTGAGCAGAGAGGCCAATGTGGGGCTTGATCCTAGGACCCTGGGATCGTGACCTGAGCCAAAGGCAGAGGCTTTAACCCACTGAGCCACCCAGGCACCCTTTATTTTAATTTTTTAAAGATTTTTATCTATCTATCTATTTGAGAGAGGCTGTAGGCAGAGAGGGAGGAATAGGGAGAGAAAATCATGAGCAGAATCCACACTAAACATGGAGCCTATGCAGTGGCCCAATCTCATGACCTTAAGATCATAACCTGAGCTGAAACCAAGAGGCTGATGCTTAACTAACTAAAGCACCTGGGTATCCCCAGAGAAAAATATTTTTCAAATACCATGTTTCTTGAATGCAAGAAGGAGGGATTGTAGCAGATGAGAAACAGAGACATACTATAAATGATAGAAATCAAAAGGGAATGGGTGCATTCCAGTTCCAACAATGCTAAAATAAAGTACCTTATATTAACACCTCTTAAATAAAAATTTAGAACTCTGAAAAAATTATAAAAAAATACTGCTTGCAGTACTAGAGAATGACAAAAAGCAAGCAAAAACCTGAGGCCATTTGAACTCTGAAGGGAGGAAATGGCATTGTGTGAGATCTGTGTTTTATGGATTTTATCCTTGGGGCACTCTGCATTACTGTGGAATACAACTCATGTTGTAAACGGCAGGGTTACTAGTTTGATGTGATAGAAAACAGAGGCTGCAACTGAAATAATGGCTGGAAATGGAGAGAACAATCCTAAAAAGGAAATAGCCACAGTTGGAGCAGCCCCCAAATTTACATATCTCAAACCCACAGCGGATGACCTTTGCATTTCATTTGCATGGGGAAAAATTCTCAAAGAACCCAGCAGAAAGTAGTTAACTACAAAACTGAAAGGGCTGAGCAGAAATTTGAGCTGCTCATACCACAGCTGGTAGAGGGCGAGTCTGGGGTTTGAGTCCTACTAAATCACATATGGGCTAAAAACATGGATTCCCATTGAAACTCCAGAAGGACTAAGCCTTAGGGATAAAGACAAAATTCCCCAAACTAAGAATTCTTAGTTTCCATAAGACTAAAGGGAAAATCTGTAGGAAAACAAAAACCTTTACAGAGTATAAACCAAAGAATGCATAATTTAAGTGTGATTAACTAATGATTGTTTATTAGAATAAAAGTGAAGTCTCCTCAGAGGAAAATAGCTGAAGCCAGAATGTACAATTTAACATATCCAGTACACAATTTTCTCCAGTATACCAAATATTCTAGGAATGTGAAGAAACAGAGCAATTTTACTGAAGTGAGAGAAATAGCAGTCAATAACAACAAAAAATAAGTGTCAGTATTACACTAGGGTTAAGTTAGCAGAAAATGAAAGATCTCAAGTTAAAATCAACAGATAGATTAATTGCTTGTAAGAGAAGTGAATGGAAATTCTAGGATCTCGAAGTAAAATACATGAATTGAAAACATACTGATGGTGTTTGAAGCCAATTGAGCATCAAAAGAAAATAAGGCCAGTGATAATGAAAAGAGATTCATAAAAAACACTCAAACTGAAGAAAAACAGTAGAAGATAGATGAGCAAAATATCAGTAACCCATGAGAGAATATTCAGTGAATTACCGTATGGGTATTTGAACCCCTGGAATAGGAAGAAAAGAAAAAAATAGTGGATGGTGTATTTACCTTTATGATAATTATCAATAATATTTATTAAGCATGTACTATGCTCTAGGCATTATGCTAAGCCCTTTCATAGAGAGTATCCCATTTAATTCTCTTAATCAACCTCATGTATTAGGTATTAGTATAGTCCCCTTTTCATAGATGTATAAAAAGAGACTTGGAAAACTTAACTCAAGTTCCCACAGGGACAGAAAAAAAAACCCTAAATGCCATAGATCTCTTCAGTCTGTCTGGCCTTTACGCTTGTGTTCTTAATACATCTCACCTTTCATTAATAAGAGTTTTATAAAATAGTTTGAGTGTTCTAAATCTATTCCTCCTAAAGTTTTCATGGGAATATTATTCTTCATCCCCTGCTGACAAACTAAAGAGGAAGTATTCCAAGTATTATCATGTCACAACAACACTTTGCAGATGGAGGGAAAAAAAAGTGTGATTTTTTAAAGACAGCTCCTATGAACTTGCAAGAGCCAATTATACACACATCTTTCCAGGTCCATGTTCAGTGACATCATACCAATAGCATGAAATTGGCATAACAGAGCATTTACAAGAGAGAGTTTTCCAAGCACTACAAACTGGAACTTGACTTGCACTTTCATTCCACTTCCTCTCCCTGCCTGGGCAGCCAGGAACAAACATTTACCAGATTACAACTGACACATACCAGGATACACTGGATCTCACCTCAATGGCTTAAAATAAAACCTAATTTTTCAAGAACATACATAAAAAAATCAAAGATAAAATTTATCTTCATGTGTAGCATGAATCCAGTAGTACAACATCATTTTTTCTCCATATATGCGGGCTCCACTTTCTCTGTATTGGCCCCATTCTCAGACAGGTTCTCACTTAATGATGAAAGAAAGGCAACAGAAATTCCAGGAGGAAAAGGAAAAACAAAAGCATGTCCTTCTCTTGGGTATCCTGATCACATCTTAAGATTAGTTTTATTGGTTCCAGGTTGGTTCCATAACTGCCTGTGCATACAATTTCGTAGACAAGGGAGATGTTCAAGCCTATATCACCATCACATGCCTCTCTCTGCAAGTGGGGTCAGCTCCACCAAAGTACACAACTTGAGATTAAAGGAGTTGCAGTTGCTCAGAGAGAAAGGAGGGCTTTTTTTTTTTTTAAACTGAAGAGGGGATATTCCAGGTTCCATACCTAAAATAATAACATACACTCTACTCCGTGTATACGTGGATATCCTATTTTAAACTACAGTGGGAAATAACTCATGAAATAAGGCTGCTAATACCTCTCCAAAATTGTGGAGACTTTTAGCTTTGCTATAATATGTAAGTCTTTTATGCCCATTGAAGATCTCTCTCATGAAGCACCTTCCTTGCCATTGAACTATTTGAGTAGGATCTCAAAAACTCCTTAGCAGCCAAATCTTGTCCACAAATGTCTTAGATGTTGTCCAGCCACCAGGCACAGTTCCAGGGCAGCGTGAACCTTTGACCTGGTTCAAGGCTGGAGGGGGAAAAAAAAAAAAAAAGGAATGGCAAAAACTTTATTTCTCTAACATTTTACTAGATTGTGTGTGTGTGTGTGTATACTAGTGTGTGTGTGTGTGTGTGTGTGTGTATACACACACACCAAGAACATGAGTTTAACCTTCTGTGATTTTTTTCCTACCGATCTGGGATTTAGCATAAGAAATATTAAATGCAATCTAAAGCCTTGAGAAAGAATGTGACTCTATGTTTTAGTCTTATTTAAAATGAATGAGGCTTCCAGTTCCCATTTCAGCAACAATATTTTATAAAACTGCTTTGTAGGTTGATCCTGCGGCACACATGGATTACCAGAGAGGTGCTGCTTGGGTTTCCACAACAGAGGAGTGGTCCTCTGAGACAAAACTAAAGAGACAAACAGAGACAGTTAAATCTCTGACTTTCAACTTATTTTCTTTTCACTTTCCCCTTGTTCTTTGAATAGGATTGCATTGCTGTCACAAATGATTCATTCTGCCGTGGATAGGTTTACCATCCCCTTTTGCCCAAAGTGAAATTGGTCTGTATATTTCCAAACCATGTCTTTGGTGGGGACAAGGGATTCTGTCGGTCAAATGCCTAGTCACATTTAACTGTTACAGAAAAACATGTATGCTCTCCATGTTGGATCAAGAGATGACCTTTTCTCTAAAACATAACAATGCACTTCGAAATTACTGGGTCTATTACTGGATCTCAGACCTCACTCACCATCACTACTTTTAGACAGGCGTAAAATTGTGCACCTTTATCCTCAACACATTCTCTCAGCTCTTCACTAGTCTAAACCCTGTATTTATCATCACTGCCCATTTATTCACAGTGTTTCTTCTCCTGCCACAAAATCTTTGTACTTGTTCATCCATCCCATCGAAGTCCTGACCACATGTTAAGACCTCTTATCTTCCCACTTCTTTCCCAAACCATCACCATCTATGTTCACTTGTCAATCACTGAAACCCTACATCATTTATCACTTAAATGAGCATAATTCATTTTAGTATTCTTCATGGGAGTTCCTTTGTTTTTACATACTTCTCAGTTTTGTTTTGTTTACATTTTTAGAGCCAAAGCAGCTTCCACACCCTTGAAGAGCTGGGCCCACAACTTTGTGTTCCTTACACCTAAGTTTCTAGTAACACTAGCTGCTGTGGTGAGCCCAGTTCTTTCCTCATATGGTAGCATATTTCTCTAACTCCTGATATATTAATTCTCAAATTTGGTGTATTTCAATATTACCTAGGAGGTTTGGAAATATACATTTAAACCCATCTTCCTGGGATTTGCTCCTAAAGTTTCAATTTAGAAGATCTTGGATAAACTCAGGAATTTTGCTTTCATTTTCAAAATATTAACCCAAATATTCTGAAGCAGATGAGGAAAGACTAAGCTGAAAAAATGTTTATGAGGAACTTTTAGCTGATTCTTTCTAGAGTGTTCCTGAATCATTTGTAAATGCTGTCTTAAAATAAATGACATCTCTGCTCATGCCACAGCCACATAGCCCTCAAAATCCTCATCATTAAAGATGAAGAAGGAGGAGGAGGAGGGGGAGAAGAGGAAAAAGGAGGAAAGATTGGAAGTAGAAGGGATTGCTGTTAAGAATGTGAAGTTTAGGGACGCCTGGGTGGCTCAGTTGGTTAAGCAGCTGCCTTCGGCTCGGGTCATGGTCCCAGCGTCCTGGGATCGAGTCCCACATCGGGCTCCTTGCTCATCGGGGAGCCTGCTTCTCCCTCTGCCTCTGCCTGCCATTCTGTCTGCCTGTGCTTGCTCTCTCTCCCTCTCTCTCTCTGACAAATAAATAAATAAAATCTTAAAAAAAAAAAAAAGAATGTGAAGTTTAAAGACGCCTCACTGCTCTTGGGCCTGGAGATGCTGAGTAGCATAGGTCTTTTTTTTTTTTTCTTTTTTAAAGATTTTATTTATTTATTTGACAGAGAGAAATCACAAGTAGGCAGAGAGGCAGGCAGAGAGAGAGAGGAGGAAGCAGGCTCCCCACTGAGCAGAAAGCCCGATGTGGGGCCCGAACCCAGGACCTGGGATCATGACCTGAGCTGAAGGCAGCGGCTTAACCCACTGAGCCACCCAGGCGCCCCGCGTAGGTCTTTTATAAGTGAATTTTTCTCACATGATGTCACAGAAGAAAGCCATAATCTGGGTAGCCATTACATTGTGGAACACTCTAGGATTTGTGAAAGTCATCAGCTGGAATCCCAAGTCATCATTTACCTAACAAATCATGTGATTTGATTTCTGCATTTTTGATTCCTTACCAGTTGTTACAAGATGGTCATCAAAGAATTCAATCCTACTTACAGCCCAGACTTTTTATATGATGGGTGGGTTATCTCATAGATAGAGCCTTCTGTACATTTACCTTATAAGGAGCTCTAGGGTGGGCAGTGAGTATTGCAAGGTTTCATCAGGGTCTGTTAACAGCCCTGGTGAGGTTTTCTCCCGTGAAGCTCCAGAAAACGTGGACTAGGAAAACCCATGAGAAAAGAGGTAGAGCAGGATGGCACAGTACAAATAGAACCAAATAGAATCAAAACCTATTTTGGTTCCAGGAGACATGGGTCCTGGTACCCAGCTGTATAAAATAAAGATAGTAAGTTTATTAAACCCTTAGATAAAAGTTTTCATTCATTTTCTCATTTGAGCTTCTCAGTTAATGTTACATTGTCCATTTTGCAGCTGAAATAACCATGTTAAGGAAGATTAAGTGATTTGCCCAATATTGCAGAGCTTGTCAGTGCTAAAATGGAGATTTAAAGCCAGCAGACTGATTCTGGAAATGACTCCAGACTAAAGCTATGTCACTACTTCTCTTGTTAGGGATGTGAGCTAACTCAGTCTATAAATATCTGTAACATATGTGTATGCACATGCCAATTCTGGGTATTGCATAAGGTTAACCTACAGTTCAGTTTTAAAAAAAAAATAGTGCGTGTAAGAGAACGTAAGGTAAAATCAAATGTCTAGTTTGTAAAGAGAGGCAGTGTGGAGCCTGTAATCCCTGCTCAAATGAGTAAGCAGCATTTACCTTGTCAACCAAGAAAGAAGTCGCTGAAAATTTAAAGAGGCAGTTATTGGGGTAATTAGAATTGCAATCCAGGAGACACAAATTCAGGTTAGAAATCTGAAGTATATTCCCAGGAAGACAGAGGGCAGAATTTTAAGGCAAAAAGTCATGTAGTTCCTGTATGCAAAAGAGGGATTGAAAGGATAGCTGGGATTGGTTGGGTTAATATGCAAATGAGCAATTGAGACTTGTCAAATGGTCTTGGCTCCTTTTAAAGAATGCCAAAAGATTCAGGTGCCCCATGAGGAGGGACTTAAGTCCAGGCTGAGGGCCTGCAGCTGGCAAAAGTTTCAGGGGTTCCTCCAATGAGGACATGCATAAATTGCTCCTCCCCTCTGGCCTCTCCTGGCTATTTTAAAAAGACTCTCTTAGGTCGGCTTGCTTGTTCTCTAGCTCTCTCCCTTGAAATCCTTTACCATCTCCCACCCTTTGTTACTATGCAGGAATGCCAAGCTAAAATTGCAAGGTCTCTTAATGTTTCTTCAAGAGTAGTAGGTGAAACATCTGGCTTTAGAAATTTAGCTAAGGGGGCACCTGGGTGGCTCAGTGGGTTAAAGCCTCTGCCTTCAGCTCAGGTCATGGTCCCAGTGTCCTGGGATCGAGCCCCACATCGGACTCTGTGCTCTGCAGGGAGCCTACTTCCCCTTCTCTCTCTGTCTGCCTCTCTGCCTACTTGTGATCTCTGTCTGTCAAATAAATAAATAAAAATCTTTGAAAAAAAAAAAGAAATTTAGCTAAGATAAAGGCTTTGGTGGGGCGACTGGGTGGCTCAGTTTGTTAGGTGTCTGCCTTTGGCTTGGATCATGAGGTCAAGGGCACTGGGATCTGGCCCCTCATGGGACTCCCTGCTCAGAAGAGAGTCTGCTTCTCCCTCTCCTTTCCACTCCTCACTATTGCTTGCTCGCTCTCTTTCAGAAATCTTTAAAAAAAAGAAAAGGCTATGATAAATAGAAAAACATGACTCCAGACTGCTAGCCTGAGTTCTATGCCATCCACAAATGTAGTCTCACTTATGAAAGTGGCCTTTGTACTGGAAGATGGGAGGAAATCACTTAGCTTACTAGGATCTTTGATGTTTTCTCCTCTAAAATGGGTCCAAGGGTAGAAATGTATACTACTTGTATTTTAAACATCTGCAACTCTATCCCATTCTAAATCTTTGGGTTCTCTGAATAAATAATATTCTTGATCTTGAGCAAATTACATGATGATTGAGGACATGAAGACTGCATAAATAAAAAAAAATCTGAGACATTTTGCAAAAGTTTAAACAAAGAACGTATTCCCTATGCATTTGAGAAAGAATACGACATTTAAAAAAAAAACTTCTAAGGGGGGCAGTTATCAGAGAAGAGTAAAGATAAGGCAACTGGAACTGTAGCAGTGGGAGTACACTCAGCAACATTTAGTAAACCGGATGCTGGGATTCTGGGATATGGGCTTTGTCAGGACACATGAGCATATATGATAGAGAAGACTCGGGGAAGATAAGTCTTTTCAAGTAACTTCAGGGTTTTCTAATGAGAAGACTGGTTATATTTTTCCTCACGACTCCAAGGATTAGAATGAGCAGCTAGAGGCCACTTTTGTTTTTCAGAAGAGGAGCACTTTTCAAACCCGTCAAACCCACCCAAGAGCGAGCAAGTTCCTTATTCTCGAAACCTCTAAAGAAAAGCTAGAAGAGGAGTAGAAACGCTCTGAAAGGGATTTGAGCTTGAAAAGTTGGGGTTAAGGTGGTAGTGCTTCACAAAGCCAACTGCTCATCAGAATCCTCTTCGGAAGATTTTCAACATGCAAACCTAGTATAATCTGATTCACTATGGGTAGCAAAAGCCTGCAAACCTGTATTTGAGGCAAGCAATGCCCAGTTGCTCTGTGGTTGCCACCCATCATTGAAACCAATGGACTACATTCCCCAAAAGTCCCCTTCCAGGTTTAGGATTCTTTTAAAATAGCTTTTATAATATCTACCTCGTACTGAGCACATCTGTGAGGTGGGCTATGTATTTACATTCCATTCATAGTCTTTTCTAGTGCTTGTCCTATCACGTGGGGCTGGCTCTCTTTTATAAATGAGGAAAGTGATATACTTTTCAAGGTCCTGCAGCGATGAAGTAGAAAAGTACTAACACATGCTGCCCAGTGCCTATCTCTTTGTGCCTAAAAAGAGTTCCCTCTGGAATCAGAGGATCCAGGATAACAGAGAGAAGGTGCCTCCAGGAGGGTAGTAATGTCTGCGCACGTCTTGTGAGCAATGACTCTTTGTAAAGCCTTTTACCACACACGGAGCAATTGCAGTTACTAGTCTTCCAACCCACACCTGAGTCCTAAGTGACTTCTGTAGCATATGAGTGAAATTAATCCAAGTGACCGGGATAATGCAGAAGGGAATTGTAAGAGAATAATCTGGAAAAGCTTTCTCCAAATGCAATGTATTTATCTGATTAATACCTTGGCTTCCTGGCCACATTTCATGCAGAATTTTCTCCAACGGAGCTGACTGAGTAGGAATGAGGTGACTATGTAAAGCAAACTCAATACAAATGCAATCAGGTTGGCCAGTTTCAGCAGAGGGGCAGAGCCTGTATTATTACAAATGGCCATTTCTGATCCTTGTCAGTGGCAAAAAGGCAGCACGGGCATTGTGTGATGATCAGATAGCTCTATTCACCTCTTTGATTTATTTTTCCCTTCAGGATAGGACAAGAGAAGTAAGAAAGGCAGATTTTTTTCTCAACCCAAAGCAGACCAAATTTTGCCAAATAAAAATGATTCTGGATAAGTCAGATCTTAGGGCTCTTTCTTCATCAACAAAAAAAATCAGCATCCAGTGCTGTTGCTTCTAGCATTTTTTTATCAAGATATTTTTTATGAAGATACTGGCAGCTGCCATCAGTAGGACCCAGGGAGAAATGCATTACATTACCAAAATCATGAACAGCTGAGGCAAAGGCCAATTATTACATGTGTGCATAAACTACGTATTCATGTAAGAGCACTTAAATTATCTCTTTTGAATAATACCATTTACATTAGAGATAATGACCTTTCTGAAAACAACAGTGGGGGTAATTGTACAATTATGCTTACTCAGGTGTTTTGTGTTCTTCTATAATAAGACTACAACAACGGAAGCCAGATGGCCACTGAGACATGGTATGAGTTCTCTCTTGTTAAAAAGCAAAATTTAAAGTAATTCAACAGTAAATTTAAAGATAAACCTGGCTTCATGAAATGATCTATGAACTGGGTGGCATCCTATCCAGCAAATAGAAAGGAGCTCTATCCAACTGCAGAAAGGGATGGAAGGTTTATAAAGACAGAGCGAGGAAAAAGGAAGTTATTAGCAAACTCTGCATTATTTTAGGCAAGGTCCCCCTCCTCTGGGAATGGAAGGGGCTTATCAATGAATTACCTCCGGTGTTGACCCAGAAAGTCCAGTTTGGCTGGTGAAATGTTATATTCCTGAGGCCATTGAAACTGCAGTTAGATTAGGCAGTAAGTTTTGGCTTACTGATATAGGGCTTTCATGTAAATGACTCCATTTGGGGGCCTGTGGTTTTCTTTTTAACCCTCTTTACCCATGAATTGGGCTGTGTTGACATGGTCGGTGGTGTACAAAATATCTGAGATAACAAATCTTTTCAAATACAATCTGGACAGTGTTGAAAGAAATGAGAAGACTAAGTAGGAGCCTCTTGAAAATGAGACCGTAAACCTGAAACTAATACCACTGTTTGTTAACTAAATGGAATTTAAATAAAAACTTGAAAAAAAAAAGAAAATATCATAAGAGTGTTGTTGAAAGAAAAACCTAAGCATATTATAAATTTTGAGAGTTTATTTGAGCAAAAATTCATCCGAATTAGGCATAGCCAAACCGGAAGTGGTTTGCAGTGTCCCACTGAGAGGAACTAGGGGAAAGATTTAATAAAGAAGCAAATCAAGGAAATCATTTGATGGCCTCTTGCTGAAGTGGCTATATTATTTAAGAACGTCTACTTGGTGGTTTGTGACTGGTTATCCTTAGGTTTCCATTTTTAACCTTAAGGCATGGGTTTGGGTTGACTTGATCAGCATGAAATTTACCTCAGTCCAATGGCTTTCTTGTGGTAGACATGAAATTTGCTGTGGAAATAAGATTTGTACTACATCAGGTAAATAGCATGCATTCAGTAAATGTTACTGAACTGATTTGAATTAGGAATTTGATTAGGCATAGAAGCTAAAAATTATTAGGCATAATGCTTACATCAGGACTAAGCCTAGTACTTCCTTGGGGCCAGCTGCCTGTTTTTGTAAAGTTTTATTGGAACACAACCATGCCCCTGTGTTTACGTATTGTCTGTAGATGCTTTTGTGCTATGGTGGTAGAGTTTGAATAGTCCCACCAGAGACCACAAAGCCTTTAAACCTACAAGTATAAAATATTTAATGAGTCTTCATAAAATGTTTACCAGCACTTGTTCTACATATTTGTAATGGTGATGGTAGGAAATAAAAGAGGAGGTCTGAAATTGGACGGAAGGTAATGAGTTGAATTGAGGAATTGGCTTGGCAAACAGCTCCTGTCACTGTAAGAAAAATATTCAAAAAAAGGTGTAAAAATATAGATCGTGTGGTGTCCATACTATATCAAAAGATTTTCTCTACACTTAAGAAATACCAAGGTTTGGGATTTTTTTTTTTTTAACATAATAAACTCCTAAGCAAAGTCTGACCCTGTGATATGCTCAGAAAGTAAGGAATAAACAACAGCCAGATTTTTAGGAGAAAATGGGTAATTATTATCACTTTTTTGCCCCACGTCTTAAAACTATTTATGAAGAATAAAAAAGAGATCAGAATTGTGTATTAGAGTGTGGTCAGGAAATTAAAACCCCACTAGCTATTCCAGCAGTGAACTTATTATAGGATTTTTAGGTGGAGAAGGAGAGGCTAGGCTTCTTTGATATTGTAAGTCAGGATATTTCTGAACAGAGTCAGAAAGATTCCGCTTCAAGAGTTTTAACCTCCAAGTCCATCCAGCTAGTCCCACCAACCTTTCAGAACCTCACTCTGTCTCTATCAATGCCTTGTTTATGATAAGACAAATGCAGCAAGTCTGTGAATTCAATTTATGTTGTAATTCTGCAATACGAAGTAATAGATTTTACTGTGCAATTATCAGTAAAGTCATCCTTGCAGATATAAGAAAATAGAAAATATTTGGGGAATATTAAAGATGCACTCTAATTCCTTGATAATAATTTAAGTTGGGATTTAAAATTCAGAGGTTATAATTTTTTTTGTGACTTCTCCAGTACAGTCACAAATAGTCACCTTGCTTTCCCAGTTTTTTTAAAGCTTACAACCATATGTCTCCTACTATGTCCTCCAAATTTCTGGCTTAGTAAGTACATCATTATCTTCAAGCTTACAGCAAACCTCTGAATATTCACCTACATTGTACCACAAACATTTTACTACACTATGCATCCAGCCATAATCCATAACTTTCTCCATCTTATTGTTAATGGATTTAAATTACATATGTCATTATACTTAATCCTAAATATTTAATCACTAAAGTTCATATTTAATCACTAAAGTTCAATGTTTGTTTAGTTTTTGCTCCCTCCCCATTTAGGTAAGATTTATATATTAACGTTTATAAATGTTAACATTCACTGAGTTTTCATTCAAACCTGTGGAAATATTTCATTTCTTTTATTGTTTACAATATACTATAAAATTCTATTGATTTTTAGATAGTAATATCATTCTACAATCTTGCTAAATGCATTTTCTTGTTCTAGTAGTTGTTTCTTAGGTTTTATAAAATTGTTCCTGAAAACATTTATTTCTAAGATTGGGACCTCCAGTGTCATAATGAATAGAAGAGGGGGCAGGGATCCAATACATTTTGTTCCCAACCTTGAGAAGAAAGCATTCAGTATTTCACCATTCAGTAGAGGATATTAACTGTAGGTTTTTCATAGATGCTCTTGATTGCATTAAGGAAATGCTTTTCAAATTTCATTTTGAGAGTGTTTATGATGGATAAGTTACTTTTCAAATTTACTGCTGAAAATAGGGTAGCAGTCATATGGTTGAATAAATAAAGCAGTCATATGGTTGAACACATTTCTGCAATATTTAAGTTATTCTGGCAATTAATTCTTAGGTCTATTTGATTATTTGAAAAAGTCTTTCCTTGATTGATTTTTCAAAGATCTATTTTACGATTATAGAACTCTTACCAGATAGCTCTTATGCTCTTTGTTTACCTCCCCCTTTAAAACTTTAAAGATGTTGCTTCTTTGTTTTCTAGTTCCCTAAGTTCTGAAAAGGGATCTGTAGGAATCCATATTTTTTTCTTTATTTTATATTTCTTTTTCCTCTGGCTACCCAAAAGGTTATTCTTTTCTTTTTGTTTCAGGAGCTTGTCTATGATATGCCTGTGTGTATATCTGTTTGCTTTGGTTTAATCTTGTTTGGGGTTTTTTTTGTTAGTTTTTATCTTTCAAATTCTGAATAGGGATTTCTAAGCTGCTTCTATCTGGTTTGTTGTTGTTAATTAACTTTGGAAAAATTTTGGCCATTAACACTTCAAATATTTCTTTTTTAATTTTACACTCATTTTAATATTTCTTTTTTTATTTTAAATTTTTTTATAAACATAAAATGTATTTTTATCCCCAGGAGTACAGGTCTGTGAATCGCCAGGTTTACACATTTTACAGCACTCACCATAGCACATACACTCCTCAACACTTCAAATATTTCTTTTTTTTTTTAAGATTTTTATTTATTTGACAGAGAGAGATCACAAGTAGGCAGAGAGGCAGGCAGAGGGAGAGAGAGAGGGAAGCAGGCTCCCTACTGAGCAGAGAGCCCGATGCGGGACTCGATCCCAGGACCCTGAGATCATGACCTGAGCCAAAGGCAGCGGCCTAACCCACTGAGCCACCCAGGTGCCCCCGACACTTCAAATATTTCTTGAGCAAAAGTTTTTCCCTCTCCTCTTTTTGGGACCTCAATTACATATATATTAAATATAAGATACTGTCCCATGTTCTTAGATGTGCATAGGATTCTATCCTTCTTTTCCTTTTTTGTTTTACTTTAGACAATTTATGTTGACCCATTTTCAAATTTGCTGATAGTTCCTGTGTTGTGATCACCTTACTGAGAATGTATCAGATCATTGAAGTTCTTTGAAAACACCATATATGTATCTGTGTGTAAACTGTGTTATTTCTAGCATTTTAATTTCAATCTTTTTTTTTTTTATTCCTTTTGTGGTAAGAATAATATCCACCCAAATATATACATGATCCAATCCTCGGAACTGGTGAAAATGTTCTATTTCATGGTGAAAGGGACTGCTGAATATGTGATTGAGCTTAGGGCCTTATACAGAGAGCCCTGGATCACCGGGGTGGGCCTGACACACCAACTCTGTTTTAAGATGAGAAGGTATACGGTGATAATACATGCAAGGTTTAAACAACTCCAGTCATCCACTCTTCCCCGAATTCACATCCTTTGAAGTGTGTGAATGCATTTACAGCTCTCTCCATCATCATAAATCGTTGTTTTATATCTTCCCAACCCTTAAATCTGGGCTAGATTTTGACTTGCTTTGGGCAATGGAATTCATCATTAAGTTGAGGGCGGGTCTCAAGAGGTTTTGTGTGCTCCCTCTCTCTTGGAACCTCACCACTTTCATTATAAGATGTCCTAGCTAATCTGCTGGGACATGAGAGATGACATGAAGGAAAGTCCCAGTTGTTCCAGCCAAGGCCAATCCAGAACAACAAGCCACCAGCAGAAACATGAGCTCCAGCACAACGGAGTCCTGTGAAAATTCCCCTTACCTAGGGACTCCTCAGTAATAGCAAATACTTGTTTCAATCCACTATGTTTTGAAATTTTACTGCCCAATAAAATCTTTCAATGTTTAAGTTATCTTTGGAGTTGTCTACAGGAATTCAAAGAAAAAGTAATGAGAATATAATTTCTAAACACTTTAGTGATATCAAATGTTCAGTTACATGAAAATGTGGCTTTTGTTGTATTATGCACATAGATACTTCTATAGGACACATTCATATATTATGGTTTGTACTAGGAAGAAAATGAATACCACCATTCTAAAGGGAATTTTTTTTTTTTCTGGAATCTGAATCCTCTTGTCATTTAGAAAGAGTGATAATCAGGCAGACTCTTGGAAGAGGCAGATCATGGCTAAAAGCTACTCTACATGCTCATTATTATCATGGCCCAGAGCAGGAGCCCCTTTGTTCTCTCTTCTCCTCTCCCCCATGATTTTTTTTTTCCTCTTTCAGACCTCATGTGATGATTTCATTTTATAATAGTGGAAAACCTGTTCCTTAAAGAACAAATACATTCTGATGAATTTTCATCAAAAGAGCCATAAAGAGATTGTACTATATCTCCTATATCACCTATCCCTTCAACATCCTTTAATTAAAAAAGGATTCTGATAAAAGATGTTATGTTGATCACACGTAGGCTTCTCTGACTGGGAGCCCCCGAGAGCAGAACCATCTGTACCAACCACTGCACAGCTTCTACATGCTGTTTCCCATCCATTTGGACACATATGGCTGACTGGATAGAAGACATTATTACTAAAAAGATTTCCAGACCCAAATCAGTCTACCAGTCCTTTTATTCTTAGCTTAGCCTTCCACTTGGCATTTAAACTGGACTGGGCTTTAAGTAGCATTGCCATCATGCAAAACCTGCACTGTTCTTAGGCACTAGGCAGCTAGATGTTCAGGGTGGAGATAATTGCTTCCTGCAACCACAGAAGGGGTTCCTTGCCTGATGCTGGGTCTGACAGGCTGCCGCCTCTGGGGCCGGTGAGCCTTCCTTACTGAGGACATGGGACTCTGCTCTGGTCTGATGTCACCCTCTCTCTGGCTCCCAGGTTTTCCTGTCTGACTTGATTCTTTGCTTTCTTCTACATCTGCCTTAACAGTCTCAGTTATGACTGACAAATTCACAAAGATTGCCCCCCAAAATATGTATGGTCCTTGTGCTCATGGAGCTTGTATTTTTGTTTTGGTTTGTTTTTTTTCCCCCCTTTTTCCTGTCAGAGCATACTGTCTAAGAACAAGAACATTCTTTTGTATAACCACAGTGAAGTTACCAATATCAGGAATTTAGTATGGATAAAATATTTAGTTTTACCACTGTTCCAATCATGCCCAAAGGAAATCTTTAGATCATTTGTTCCAATCAGTTGTCCTATTTCTTTACCTGCCTTTAATCGGGAAGTCTTCTTCATATTGTTTCATGACATTGATATTTTTGAATAGCCCAAAACAAGAATTTGTCGAATTGTTTTCTAGAATTTCCCTAAATTTGGGCTTGCCTGATGTTTCCAAATGACTAAATTCAGATCATTAGTGCTGGAATTCCATATCCGTGATGTTCTGTCCTTCTCAGTGTATCTCGTCCCCAGGCAGGTGATACTGAACTATTATATTTCGGATGAATATTAACTATGATCTCCTGGTGTCTCCAAAGTATAGCTACTATGTTGCCCCTTTTACAAATATCTTGGTAAGATCTATTTGGAAGCCTCTATGGACTGGCAGTGTCCCTTCCCAAAATTTTATAAGTTGAACTAAACCCCAGTGTGATGACATGGGGAGGTAGGGCCTTTTGGATGTATTAGGTTTAAATGAGGGTGCAGCTCCACATGGTGAGACAAGTGTCCTTATAAGAATAGAGACAAACACTAATGCTCTTTTCCATCCTCTCTTTCCCCCAACCCATAGATCACTGGTCATATGAAGACAGCAAGAAGATGGTCATGTGAAAGCCAGAAAAATGACTGAACAGGAGCCAAATATGTTGGAACCTTGATCTTAGAATTCCTAGTATGTAGAACTGTGAGCAACGTCTGTTTAAACAATGCAATCATTGCTGTTTTGCTGTGGCAGCCTCAGCAGACTAAGACAGAAACAATGCAAGCCTGCCCTTATGCATCAGTTTTTCACCCACCAGTTTCCGCATCCATTAATGATTTTTGCCTGAAACAAGTATAATGATTGCCAAAAGGTGATTTCCTAATTCCATCATTCCTTCCACTTTTACTATTGAAATTTTTATTGTAAAGAAGAACTTTATTTATACCCAAATGGAGTCATGGATTTTTATTTTATCATATGGATTAAAAACTCTACTACTAGTATTTATTTAGATGGGCTCAAATGGTACAAGATTTAGCATGTGGTGCCCCATGAAGCTGGCATTCAAGTACCTGTTTATTTTATGACATGAAATAATATTCTAGGCACATCTGATTCTCTTCCATCCTATCCCTGAAACCAGCCATTTCTCTCAAGTATTCTAGATTCTTTAAGTGGAAGATGATATGAAAAACCAAAATATGACCACTAGGTGTGCTCATTGCTACTTAGGTTCCAGTCTCTTGTCAGTGCACAGACTTAGGAACCAAATGTGTGCACAAATAAGTATACCATAATACATATACACTCATATTTATATGTATTTCTCAACATGTCCGTATTGATACATGCCTATACATTCAATCATATACACATATACATACATGTGAACATGCATATACAACCCCAAACCTCTATAACTATTTCTTTAACTATATTAAAATCATCAGTTCACACCAATGCCTCCAATTTCAGCTGAATATTAAAGAGTTCATAATGTCCTTCTCCTTCTCAGTATTTGTAACTCCCTTTTATGACACTAAGAAACCTGGCTCCCATTTTCTGTAATATAGTTAGTTAATTGTTTTGATCAAGAATACACAAAGTAGTTTTCACAATTGTTAACCCATTATTTTGTGAAAAAGAAACCTACCAAACAGAGCTCAACATATCTTAAAATGTCATCTTTAGCCTAAACCATATAATCTACTGAAAAGTTACCTGATTTAGTTCTTTTTCTCTTTCCCTCCAGTATGGTTGCATTATTTCTTCAAATAGGGTTTATAAAATGTGCTTCTATTTCTACTATGTTTTAGTGTTCCCCTTGTACATATTTATATTTTCCTTTTTTGAGGATTTGAAACATGAACATAGTTGTAAAAGTTAAACTGTTAAATGTTTCATCAGAGAAACAGTATTCCCCACCCTATACTTCCATACTTTCCATCTTTCTTACCCATGTCCTGTGAGTTTCTCAGTTTCATTAAGCTCTAGTTTATGCTTCCTGTGTTTCTACATGTACAGTTAAAAGATAGAAGTATATCTTATCTCCTCTGCCTTACACAAAGAATAGCATACTTTGTATAAATTTTTTATGTTTTAAATTTTTTACCTAATTATATATCCTGAAAATCAATCCATATCATAAATCTTTTTCATCCCCATTCTTTTATTCTGGCTGCATAGTATTCCATTATGTAGATTTATGATAATTTACTGAACCCCTCTTCAGTGTATGAGTATATAAGTTTGCAGTATTTCTAATTTATAATCAATTTTGCAATGAATATTCCTACATATGAATTTTTCTATTTTTGGAGATACATCTTCAGAGAAATTCCTAGAAGTTCGATTTCTTAGACCTAATGTGAGCATACATATAGTTCTGTTGAATATTGACAAAATCTCTAGAAGTTTAAAGCCAAGTACATTCTAAAGATCATCACGAGTGTCAGAGTAACCGTTTCTCTACCTCTTTATCAACAGTGCATGTTTATCTTTTTTTTTTTTTTTTTTACCAGTTTGATATATGAGAAATGGTAACCTGGTATAATTTTGTTCTCTATATTTCCATTATGAGAGAGATTAAATATCTAGATGTGGAAAGACTAGATATTATGATGTTAGCCCCACTAAATGGGTAAGGGAATTAAGCCCCAGAGAAATAGAATTGTCCAAGTCAAAATACATACACACACACACACACACACACACACACACACACTCACACTCACACACACTCACATTATGTTGTATAAACTAAACTGGATATATAGATATTTAAATAAATCTCAATATCATATAAATGATAGTAAGTTAGTTCTTTCTGGAAATACAAAGGGGAGATAACCAAGTATCCTACCCATAATGAACTTGCACTCTGGGAAATATATTTTAAGGGGAGGTTACAAATATTAATCAAATATAGAAAAATTACATGATAGCTAGTTATAACTTAATTTCTGTATCATTAGAGCATATAATGGAAATGATTGATCTTGTCAGGTCACTGTGAATATTCCTAAAGGAGTAAGAAATGAGCTTGCATTAAGGATGGGTGCATGTGAATTAGGTGACTGAGAGTACCTAGGACCAGATAAAAGACACTGTATGTTCAGGGGGTATAACAGGTGTCAAGAGCAGAGAGCAGACCAGTGGTTGTCACAATGAGAAGAAGGAGGCAGGGGGTACAATGGGTCTATAAAGAGGGATTGGTTAATTGACATGATTCTTGAAGATCAAAAATTTAAATTATTTGAGCTGAGGAAAGGGAGATGACATGATCTTATTATGTTTGGGAAAGCATCCAACTTAGTGGTAAAATGGAGAATTCATACAGTGGGGCAAATTTGGATTAAAGCAATCAATTCAGAAGCTTAGCAACAGGCCAGGATTTAGTGGAGTATTGATGAGAGACTCTTCTAATTCAAAAGTACTGAGTTATGCTCATGTCAAGCCCTGAGTTAGGGTCTGGAAGTAGAAAGAGATAAGTAGATAAGAACAACATCTAAGAGTTAAAATAGGCAATCCATGTTGGTAGTTTGGATATGAAGTACAAGAGAGAGCAATTTAAGGATGACTCAACCTTCTGGCTTGTGGAAAACAAAACACACAGTGATTTTGAAGAAGACCTATCTTTGGGGAGGAAATTCAAACGTTGGGGCTGGACATCTTGAAGTCTGTGAAGACTTTGAGATCTTTTGGAGGCTGTCAGAGTTCAGTTGGTCAGGGGAGTTCAGAGCTCAGGGAGCTGACTGAATCAGAGTGTTGCCTACAAAGAGATGACATTCCATGTGTTGGTGTAGGTGAGGTCTTCTAGGGGAGTGAACAGGAGGAGGAAAGAGCAGGGCTTGGACTGAACCTTAAGGGATACCAGCATTGAATGACTGTGGGTGTAGGGGAACAAATTTAGCAAGAGCAGTAGGAGGGAAACTAGAATGGTACAGAATCATGGAAACTAATTGACTTTGGTTTTTAAAGAAGCAGGGATGTACTGATAATGCCAAATTCTTCTAATAAAGTATAAAAGGACTAAAACTATTTATTTGGCTTGGTGACAAGGAGCCTCTTCTTGATTTCAGTGAAAACTGATGAGTGATGGAGAGGTGAGATCCTGGAGAAGGAGGAAGTTTGGCTGTGAAGAGTTGTTTTTGTTTTTGTTTTTGTTTTTTTAAAGGAGATTGAAAACTGTATAATATTTTAAATGGAAACTGTATAATATTTTAGAAGTCCAATGCGCTATCCCTTGCACCACGGGAAACTGTATAATATTTTAAATGAAAACATGCAAGTTTGCTCTGGGTCTGAGATTGTTTGTTTTTTATTCCCTTTAGTTCCACACTTTATCAAATCATGTATGTCTGGATCTTTAGGTTCTCCTAGGAGATGCCCCTAGGATCAGTTAAGAAAAGCCCACCTGGGGTTCTGAAAAACACACATGAAGATCCCCCACTAAGCAGATGATTTCGGAAGTTCCCAGGTTGCTGTTGGAAGGGTTCCCAGGATAGGAAGATAACATCTGACAACCAGCATAAGGGTTTTTATCTTTATTAACCAAAGTGCAGCTCTGGGGAACATCTCAATTTGAATAAATGATGTTTTTACTAATGCAGCCAACGTTCAAAAGTTACAAATCCACCGCTTTACACGGCAAGCAATAGTGACAGTTCTGTTTTCCTAAATAATCTGTCTCATTAACAAGAGCGGTCTACTTTTTAAGCATTAACTCCCCGAATGCTGCCACTTGCGTAAAACACAAAGGACTGGTAACAGATACACGTGCTTTACGATCCCCCAAACCCTGCATTTCCATGGCTCCTTTTGTTTTTATCGAGTGAGTTTTATTGTGGCAAAAAGATTGCAAAGTGAGACTTGTCACTTTCTGGGGGCAGTAATTTAGTATCTAACAAGCAGAAGTCCTAAGCCCCCGAGATGCACGGTAGCTCAGGAACTGATGCTGGGGGCACAAATGGGGTTGACTCTGCAAAGCAGTGAATGTGAGTCAGCTTCCCCAGCCTCATTTCCATTTCTATCTCCAGTGTGGATGTGAGAAGGAATAAAGAGGAAATACAGATCCGATTCCTGGAAGACGTTAAACCAACTAAAGAAGGGCAGCGGGTGTCATGGGAGGAATATTAATAAAACAATAATCAGGATATTGATAATAGCCCTCACTGATCAAGTGCCATACACTACAGTGTTCTGCACGCTACCACGGACCTTACAAATGCGACCATTTCATTCTATCTTATGAATTCTGTGAAGTCTTAACTTTTTTTTAAGATTTGTATTTATTTATTTGACAGACAGCGATCAGAAGTAGGCAGAGAGAGAGAGGAGGAAGCAGGCTCCCTGAGGAGCAGAGAGCCTGTTGCAGGGCTCCATCCCAGGACACTGGGATCATGACCTGAGCTGAAGGCAGAGGCTTTAACCCACTGAGCCACCCAGGCGCCCTGGGTCTTAACTTCTTGAAACTCTACGTATAAATCTGGAAAAATTGAAATAAAAATGACTGAACTCCAAAGCAAGTTCAAGTCAGGGAGCTAGATTTTAAGTTTCGGTTCATTGTTTAAACTCTTCTAACCATCATGTCCATCACTGAACAAGTAATGAGGGTCCTTCTACTTATGGCTGAAAATCAACTGTGTCACTGGGTAAGGTGGAAGTTAAGTGAGTGAGAAGTTTACATATAAGCTGCCCCACATGAATAAGGAGATTGGATTAGACAAAATGATCTGATCTTATTCAGAATTAACCATTTACCCTTTATATTGCTAGAAACTTCTATAGAGAGGCTGCTTCTTAAATCCCTACTAATGCCACTAGGGAAAACAAAAGCTAGAGTCCTTCACAGATGAAGCCCAGGATGCATAAATGGAGGTTTAAATGGGTGAATAAATGATCAAAGGCCTATGTCCACGGCGATGGAGTGATATGAATGAGTACTGTCTCATGTCTCTGGGGGAGGGTGTTTTCTTATGTAAGAATTCTTAGGTTGGCTATTAAGGAGGGCACAAATTGCGTGGAGCACTGGGTGTTATATGCAAACAATGGATCATAGAACACTACATCAAAAACTAATGATGTACTGTATGATGACTAACATAATAAAAAAAACTATTAAAAAAAAATCTTAGGTTGGGTAGAATGCTTTCATGTCATTAAAAAAAAAAAAACAAACCACAAAACCTCTTTGGCATTCTTGATGAATTTTTTTTTTTTTTCTGTTTTGATTCCCAAATACGTAGTGTCCTTGGAGGGCATAGTATACTTTCCATGAGAGAGTAAATATGGGTATTAATCACTATTATGTGATTACTCACAAATACAAGTGAATTCCTGTTTATACTTATTTTATTATCAGGATCTCTGGGACTAAAAAGTGTGAGTATAAAACATGCAACTTCATAACACATAGCTTATATATTGTAAAACTTTATATTCAGATCATTTTTTATGATACCAATATTAATATACCAGATGTTTGCTTAATACTTATTTTGTTAATTCTCCATCTATTTTTGTTAGGTGTATCTTTTGTTAATATATAAAAGACTTATTTAAAAATCTGAGACATTTTTTATGGGGCACCTGAGTGGCTCAGTGCATTAAGCCTCTGCCTTCGGCTCAGGTCCTGATCCTAGAGTCCTGAGAGTGAGCCCTGCATTGGGCTCTCTGCTCAGCAGGGAGCCTGCTTCCCCCTCTCTCTGCCTGCCTTTCTGCCTATTTGTGATCTCTCTCTGTGTCAAATAAATAAATCTTTTTAAAAATCTGAGACATTTTTTAAATATATAAGTATAATTAATTTACATTTATTATCATACTTATATTTTTGCTTTATTCTTCATTCTTTATTCTCACTTTTCCCCTTCTCTTCTTCCTGCAATCTTTTATCTTTTACATTCTTTGTTGCTGTACTAAGCTGTGTTACATTTTTTCTACAATTTCTCAAATATAGATTTTTTTGTAACTCTATAAATGTTTGCCATTTTTTCTTATTTGAAAATTTGAAAATTTTATAATTTTGTATCTTTCATACTTTTTGCTTTTGATTTATTAAGATGTAATTGGTTATCTCCTATAAATCTTATTTGATATTTATATTTTTATTTAATCAATAATAGCCCTAGCAGTTTTTTGTTTCATCTCATTTAATCTCATCAAAAATGACTATAGGGTTGTGGAAGTGACCCAAGTGTCCCTCTGTGAATGAGTAAACAAAATGTCACATATACATTCAATGGAATATTACTCAGCCTTGAAAAGGAAGGAATTTCTAACACATGCTACGATATGGATATATCTTGAAGATACTATGCTAAGTGAAATAAGCCTGTTGCATAAAGACAAACCATAGGATTCCATTTATATGAAGTACTTAGAGAAGTCGAAATCCTATAGTACAGAGGAAACAGAATGGTGGTTGCCGGGACTAAATGTAAAAGGGAATGCGGAATTAGTGTTTCATGGGTGTAGAGTTGCTGCTCCAAAATATGAAGAGTTCTGAAGATAAATGGAAGTGATGGTAATACATTGTGAATGCATCTCATATCCCTTACTATACAGTAAAAAAGGTTATGATGGTAAAATTTATGTATTTTACCACAATATTTAAAAATTGTGCATAGCTGGTCCATGCATACATGTATTTCTGTTGAAGTTTAAACACTTTTTCTTTTCTGCCAGGAATCCAGGAACTCATTCATCTTGTGAGTTCTGTTAATGTCTCAAATAGAAATTTCAAATTCACAGAACTCATGAAAATCTGTAGCATGTCCTATGTGTTCCACACATGGGTAGAAATAGTTTTAGCTTTTTTTTTCCTCCCAAAAGATCTTTAAGTGCAGATGCTACCACAATCACTGGTTATTTCAGCAGCTTTTAGGATAGGGAACATCTCATTAATTTAACAGAAAGATGACCATCGGAAATAAATTAATGAAGACTATGCATAATCTGGCAAAAAATGAAATAGTCTAGTTATATATTTGTTGGTTCATGGTTAATGTTTTTACATATCTTTTTTTTTTTTTATTGAGGTATAACTGACCTACAACATTGTACCAGTTTCAAGTATACAACATAATGTTTCAATATTTGTGTACATTATGAAATGATCCCCACAAAAAGTCTGGTGAACATTGACCATTACACATAGTTACAGAATTCCCCTTCTTGTGATGAGAACTTTTAAGATCTGTTCTCTCTGCAACTTATTTTCTAAAGATCTTATTTGTTTATTTGAGAGACGGAGCACGCACGCATAAGTGGGGGGAAAGGCAGAGAGAGTGGGAGATACAGACTCCCCACTGAGCAGGGAGCTCCATGCAGAGCTCGATCCCAGGACCCTAGGATCACGACCTGAGCCACCCAGGTGCCCCTCTCTGCAACTTATAAAGATGGAAGTATAGTCACCATGCTGTACATTACATTCCCATGACTTATTTTATAACTGGACATTTGTACCTTTTGGATTTCCTTCACCCATTTTCCTATTCCCTCTTTCCTACCACTGGTGAAGTCCCATGTGTTCTCTATATCTTTAAGCTTGGTTTTGTTTTGTTTTTGTGGTTTTATTTGTGTTAGAGTCCACATATAAATGAGATCCTATGGCATTTGTCTTTCTTCGTCTTAGTTCACTGAGAATAATGCCTTCCAGGTCTATCCACATTGCTAAAAATGCAAGATTTCATTCTTTGGTATGACTAAGTAATACATACATATTAGTACTTCCTTTATTCATTTATCCATTGGTTAGACACTTAGATTGTTTCTACAACTTGTCTATTGTAAATAATGCTGCAGTGAACTTGGGGGTGTGTATAACTTTAGGTATCTTTACACCTTTGTATATCAACTCATGGAATAAGTTGAAGCTACAGACATATAGCATATGGTAAAGAAAATTAAAAATATCAATTAGGTTGAAACTTTAAATATATGTTTTATACCTTTAGATCCAATAATTCCACCCTCAAATTAACTTTAGGGATATAATTAGAGAAGTATGCAAAGATTCAAATATAAGAATGTCCATTAAACACTTAGAAATGCATTGAATTGCTGAACTGTTACTGTATACCTGAAAGTAATATAACACTGTATATTAATATACTGGAATTAAAATGAAAAAGTAAAAGTATATCACAGTATTATTGATAGTATTGGAAAATCTGCAACTATACACATGTCCAACAATAACTGTTTAAATTATGACTTCTATACAATAGAATATGATAAAGCTATTAAAATGATGTAAGTACACTGAGGTTTAAATGGGTTCAAATTTAGGTGTCTTAAAAAGGTACAAGGTATACCATAAGTCCACTTTCTTTTTTTTCTTAAAGATTTATAAGTTCATTTTCAAGAGGAAAAAAATTAGTTAGATTATTTTTAGATGGTAGGTTGACGGATACTTTTTATTCATGTTTATGTTGAATTTTTATTTTCTCTATATATAAATTTGTGCAATGAAATCATTGAGAAAAATAAAATTAGGGAAGATTATGAGCATTTAAAATATTTTTCTTAGTTCAGGTTTGCTGGAACTATTGCTTCCAATTGGCTAATAAATATGAAACCTAGGATTTTGTAGTTTTTTTTTTTTTTTTTTCCCAACTGAGTGCCAATTAGTCAAGATAACATCCAGGTTTGAGGATTAAAATGTGATCACCTGAATAATTCATAAATTGGCTTTTCATGCTTCCCTGCTGGGGTCATAGTGCCCACTGACAGACTGACCAAGATTGGACAGAAAGTAGACGATGTGTTTTCTTGGACAGGACCCAGAGTAGCGATGTTGCATTCATTCTCATCATGAGTCCTGCACCCACGCCTGCCTCCTTCCTGACACTGAGCAAACACTTGGGTGGGGGATCCTTCTGTGATGTTCTGACTTTGGAAAGTATTTTCCTTTAAGTCTGTTCTTTTAAATATGACCTGGTCATATGGAAGAAATAGGACTCTGAGCATCTTATCTCCAAGAAAAACATCTCCTTGTCCAAATGGACACTGTGGTCTCAGGGCCCTGTGTTTAACTCTCTCACTTTAAAGACCTGACTAAGAGTCAGACTCCAGCTTATGTTAACTCATTGAAGACTACTACCAACTTAATGCTAAACTGTTAGAAAACATGTATCATGGCTGTAAGTTAATTCATTAAAATACGTAATATTACATTCAATCAATTTGTACTGAATCAATTGTATTGGATTGCATTGAATTGAACTGATCTGACCATGCTCAATGCCATAAGTAAATGAGTAGGTCAACCTCAAAGTGTGAATTATTGTGTAGTGACAAAAACCCTGAGACCTTAAGACACTCTTTCACCTTACTCCCAAACTCCCTGACTTAGTCTCTGTTTTATAATTCTCCCACATACAGATTAGACAGTATTTCTGTTTGGGAATTTATTTCCCCTGTCCCTATATTTTTTACCTAAGCCACTTACCATACTTGGTGTTCCCCTCCTCTTCCATACCGCTTATGTATATCCTATCCTATCAAATATTGCCTCCCAGAAACTTAATTATCTTGCCTCCCTGAAACTTTGTTTTCAGATAAGTAGCATGTCTGAGTGCCTGTCATATATGTCCAATGTAAAGTCAGACCTCGCAGATACTGGCTGCATTAAAGAATCAATGGATAGATTCTAACATATAAAACATAAGACTTACTGTATCTATCACCTATGTCTACAGCACATTCTTTTATATCTTGAGTTTACTTAGACATAACACTTTCTTCTTTATTTGATGCTAAGCCATTTTAGGCCAGGCATTGTGTCAATGATAACTCTGTACTTTGCCTTTTTTTCTCTAACAGTGACTGGCATGGTTCTTCACATAGATTAGAAATTCAATATAAATTGATTAAATGCAAGATTTTATACACTAATGAACAACTTATTGCCATCATGCATGTTTTACACTCATCATATGATAATCTCATGTTGCCATGTATGATTTGTTAGCCATTTTCTTTTTATTGAACAGGAAATCAATTGAAGAAAGAACCTACATCTTGTGCATATTTATATGCACATTACCTTGTTCCATTTCTACGTCTGAAATCGAAGAACTTGTGTCTCCCACTCATCATGTGTTTGTTGAATAAATGAATAAATCTTAGCATAAAAAAACATCAACCCATCCTTCCAGGTGTTTTACTTATTTACTCCCTCATTCTTGTTGTTTGGGGTATTTTCTCTGTGCCAGATATTAAATTATTCATTGCATGTCCCAAACACTCAGCACATCCATGCTTAAAGTCAACTGTGTGTGTGTGTGTGTGTGTGTGTGAGTGTGAGTGTGCATGCGAACACAGACTCTTAGAAGAGTCCATTGTTTAAAGAGGGTAGAAGTAGGTGTTATGCTGATACTCAAGGGAAAAGAGAGCTCATATTCTGCTTTCCTACTATGATGACAATAATACTGAATCTGTACAGAGGGCATGGTGAGAAATTCAGTTTCCAGCAAGAAGGGCTAAACTGCTCTAACCATAGATCCACACTCTGGGTTCTGAGTACACACCCAGATTAAAGGGGTTGGGAAGACAGTCTTTCTTTTTTTTCTTTCTTTTTTTTCTTTTTAGATTTTATTTATTTGACAGAGAAACAGCCAGAGAGGGAACCAGAGCAGGGGAAATGGGGAAGGGAGAAGCAGGCTTCCCACTGAGCAGGGAGCGTGATGGGGGGCTAGATCCCAGGACCCTGGGATCATGACCTGAGCAAAAGGCAGACACTTAATGACTGAGCCACCCAGGCGCTCCAGGAAGCATGTCTTTACATCTCAAAAACTCTAGAAGGCTGCGGTCCAGGCAAAATGTGTACTTAGGACATTTGGACAGCAAAGAGGATTCCAAAACTAGAGCTATTCAGAGCGAATGGCCTCGGGCATTTTGCATGGTGGAAATCTGTTTCTGAGCCAGATCCTCCTCTCCCCCCCCCCCCCCCCTTTAGTAACACTTTCATTTTAAGGAGTTAAAATAAAAGAACAGCAAAAACCACGCTCAAAGAATGTTAAATCATGAAACTCTCCTGGCATAAAAATATTTTTATTAAATAAGATTTTTAAAAGATTTAATTCTTTGATAACAATAGTAACACAACACTCCTCATCAAGATTTATGAAAACGAACCAAAGAAAAATAGAAAAAAGATCAATGTGAAGATTATATAACAGTAGATCATTTCAGATTTATACAGATATTAAAATAATGGTACATAATATGAACAAATGTCATTATCAATGGTGAAATATTGAATTTCCCACAGAAAGAGGGAAAAAGGAAAATATGCCCTTTATAATCACTTTATTTAACATTGTACTGGTTATCTTAATTACTTCAATAAGCTAAGCAAATAAAAGACATCACTTTGGAAAAGTTCTTTTTTTAAATACCTGTCAGTTTTCTTGAATGATGACTGTGCTCTGAGTATATCTAAATGCTAAGGTTACAGTATTAAAGTACAGAAAATTAAATTAATAAATATAAGCAGTGAGGTTCATATGCAAAATTCAATTTTACTTCTATATATTGCTAATTGAAAAATCTAAAATCTGTTTGCTTTTACATGGCAACAAATAACATCAAATACTTGGGAATAAATCTTTTTAAAAATGTCCAAAACTCTATAGAGAAAACCACAAATGTTATTGATATAAAATGTTTAAGGTTAAAAGAGTGTACATATTTGCTACATGAACAGAAAAATCAATAATGTGAAAAATTTAATTTTCCTGAAACTGTTTTACAAAGTGAACACAATCACATTGTAAGTTCCATCAGGATATTTTGAAATTACAAATTCTAAAGTATATTGGGAATTCTAAGAGAAAATAACAGCCAAGACAATTTTTTGGAAGGAAAAAAAGCCAGAGAATTTATACTATCAAATAACAATACTTGTTACTAAGCTACTCTAACAGAGGTAGTGTGGTATTGGCACAAGGATTGACAAATAGACTATGGGAACACAATAGAAAAATCCTCAACAGACTCACAATTATATGGTCTTCTTTCTATACAAAAATGATGTTGTAGTATACATGGAAGAAGATGGATATTTCAATAAATTAGGCTAATCAATGGGGTCTCCATATTGAAAAATACATATATAACTCTACCACCCAGAATATTTTTTTTAAAAATTGCAGGCAGATTTGTGATCTTAAGGTAGACAAATACTTTTTTCAAAAAATAACTATTGCTAACCTAGACTACATTCATAATATTTTTTTAAATCAAAAGAGGCATGTAGAAAATGGAGAGTAAATTTCCCATATCTATTTATCTATCTGTATCAGTAAACATATAAATATAAAGGTAGATAGGAAAAATCTCTCTTTACACCATGCATTAAAAATATTAATTTGAAATGGTTCATAAATTATTTTTAAAAGTATTCTTCTAAAAAATAGAGAAATAGGATAATGGGGAAGGCAAGGATTACCTAAATGAAAAACAAGAAGGGCAAACCACAAAATAGAATACTAATAATGGAGACATTAAAATTAAAAACTTTCCATTCAACAACATTAAGAGAATGAAAAAGAAAACCACCAGACGAGGAGAAAATATTTGTAATAATTTATATAATAAATGACTCATCACCAGAATATACAAATAACCCCTTCAGATTAATGATTAAAAAACCAAAACCCAATAGGAAATGGATAAAGTAATTGATTGAACCACCTCCACAGAATGAGATATGTCAATAACTACATGAAAAGATGGTCAAATGCATGTCATCATGACATGTAAATTAAAACTACTGTATGGACACCTGGGTGGCTCAGTAGGTTAAGCATCTGTCTTCAGCTCCTGTCATGATCCTAGGGTCCTGGGATAGAGCCCTGTGTTAGGCTCTGTGCTCAGCAGAGGGTCTATTTCTCCCTCCTACCCTACCCCATTTCACGCCCTCTCTCTTGATCTCTCAAATACATAAAAATCCTAAAAAAAGAAAAAAGAAAAACTATGAAAACCCTCTACAAATGCTCCCAAATTACTAAAATGATAAAGACAGATGATCTTAAGTGTAGATAATGAAGAACTAGAACACTCACTGCAGCTGTGACTATAAATGTGCATAAAACATGTTTAAAACTCTTTGCATCAGAGATACTTGGGTACCTCAGTCAGTTAAGCATCTGCCTTCGGCTCAGGTCAGGATCCCAGCATCCTGGGATCAAGCCCTGCACTGGGCTCTCTACTCAGCAGGGAGCCTGCTTCTCCCTCTCTTGCTCTCCTTCTGTGTGCTCGCTTGCTCACTCTCTCCCTCTCTCCCCCAAATAAAATCTTTAAAAAAATAAAAAAACAACTTTGCATTAGGTAAAGCTGAATGAATTTATGCATACCTTATGGTGCAATGATCCTACTCCCAGGTATCTACTCAAAAGAAATTCCAAATCTCCAAAAGAATTCCACAAGAATTTTCCAACAATCACTAAATAAACTGTGATATGTTATTATCTGGAAAACTAGGCATCAGTGAGATTGAGGGAACTATGAGCTGTGTGCTGCAGTGTAGATGAATATCACAGTCTAACACTAAGGAATAGAAGCCAGACACAGACAAATACATAATATAAACAAGAGAGCATTTCTATCAGGTTTGAACACAGACAGCAATAATCTATAGTGTTAGAAGCACATGTATCAATTACTTTCCTTGAGTAGAGGGTGGAGGATACAGAAACGGGAGAGAATGAGACTATTTTGTCCACATTTCCTCTTATAAGGACAGCAGTGGGACCTTATTAGAACCCACCCTCATAACCTGGTTTTAACTTAATCACCCGCCGGTAGAATGATTGGATAAAGATAACCTTGCAAGAGAGTTTGAGGGGAGGGGGATGAAGGGTAGGGGGCAAATGTTCCTAGAAGATCAACTAGCCTGAATACATACCAAGGATATGTAGGAAATTATTCACGTTACCAAAAGCGGTTCAACTAGCATGGGTTCTGAGTATGAATCATTGAGTAGTGAAGGATAAGGCAAGAATAGTTAGGCTTTTGTCCAATTATGAAAAGCTAGGATTACAGATGGTATTAGGGTACTTGGGCTTTTGATGGAGAATTTGATGAATATTACATTTGTCCCATGTGAAATCTGATGACTGACAGACAGTTACTATAACTAAGAATCACTTTAACTTATGAAATGGGCTAGAAACCATCAGGCCATAACTCACTCCCAAATTTATTTTAATCCTATTTATATTGAGGAAAATGCATTTTAAGTTTTATGATTTAAATGTCAAGTGAACCACATTAAAAAAAAAAAGTTATCTAGAAAAATTTTCCAGAAGAAATATAATCTGACTGTGGACTTCCTTGTCTATCCTTGTCTCTGTTTTAATACCAGCAGTTCATCTGGGTATGTTCAGGTGTGTAACATGGCTCCTTGCCCATAGGACTGCCACTCAGGACATACCATCAATGGAGCAGATGTAGAGGCTGAGCCAGAGGCAAGGCTAACTCTTCTTGGAGTGCCATGTGAGACCAACGTGATGGTTCTGGCCCAGAAAATGTGAAAGCATCTGAAAGTTCATTTGTTATTTTCTCACTCTATGCCTTTTTCTTTTATTTATTTTCCCTTCAATCTCTCTATATTTTTTTTCTTCATTCCTATTTTTCCTTACAATCTCTCATTGGATTCTGTTTTTTCTAACTACCCCTGCCTCCATCAAATACTTTTATCATTAGAAGTTCACGTGCTGCAGATTTCCCAATCGAGTCCAGCATCTCTGTATCTCTCTGCCTCTCCCCCTGCTGAGAGTGCCCTCAGTCCTTGCTTTGGTCCTACCCAGACTGCATGATCCACTGAACCCCCACTTCTGCTTGGAATCCTTCCCTCAGTTCTTCAGCTAACACAGACCTCTCCCTCTTCTGAAAGCCTGTACCTCTGAGACTCTGTCCTACCCATTTGCCACTTACCCAACATTGCACAAATGGTAGATACTCCTCAAAAGATGCACTTGATGAGATATATATATATACCCAGAAAATAATAGATGCTCATTCAGTGCTCACTGATCAACTCCCTGCTAGTGAGAGAGAGAAAATGGGAAAATAGAGACCTATTTAAACAGGCTTTTTAGTGACCCTTCTCTTACCTTTCTATAATCTTTTCTTTATACAGTTTTTCAGTTTTGAGTTCCCCTCATCCTTTCTTGGCCTGTTTTATTTTCCTGCCTGTTTTATTCTCTCATTTCCTCTCATTCTTTGACAGGTGGTCACATACTTTTTCTCCTATTCATTCTTTGAAAGATTTCTAAGACCACTGTACAGAGAACATGAGATTTCTCTCTCTCTCTCTCTCTCTCTCTCTCTCTCTCTGTCTCTCTCTCTGTGTGTCTCTCTTTCTACCTCTTTCTCTTCTGCTATCCTCTTCTGTCCCCCTCCTCTTCTCCCCTTCTCTTTCTCCTTCTCCTTTTTCTACTTTTCTTGCCAGCCTCCTCTTTCCTGTTCACCTACCCACACACTCTGAGTAATTCAATTTTATTTAGAATGAGTCGAAATAAAATTGCTTGAGGGCTCAGACCATGTAGGCCAAGCTTTGCCTGGAGACAATATTTACAGCTGAGTGATAAATAGGGATTGCTATCAAGGGGTTGGTGGCCTGTTCACTGACGCAAGCCTGGAAATACCACCATAAGAATTGCTGAATGTAGGAGAGTTCATAGTTAATGACTCCTGCACTAAAAACTAGATGGCAAATAACAACCAAGACAAAGAGCATTACTGTAGTCAGTCTGCAGATAGAGTTGTGCTATAAGGTTAGACTTGTCAGAACAGACTCTCACCTGGCCTGGAGATCTCACCTGCAGGATAAGACAAAAATTCCTTGGGAATCCAGGCTGATAGTTTGCAACATCTCAGAGCTGGCCTTTGGACAAGTAGAGGTTAATGAGTCTTTATAAATAGATCAGAGTCTCCTGTCTCAAAGTACTAGAACATAGTAATGGTTGGGGCTCAGACATAGAGAATAAGAAATGTTCTTCTGGACCGGAGCATGGATGGCTTTTTTCCTAGGAACAAGGAGTCATGTGTTAGCTTCGGTGAATGCAGTCCAAGTTCTTTCTCTGCTCAGAGATGCCTTGATTATCAATACCCCTAAACAGTAAGGTTTAGCTAAGTTCCGAAGTTGTGACAAAATGCAGGTTTAAGTTTTCTGCATAGCTCCAGGCCTGCATACTCCCCATCTGCATATCTTCTCTTGGCTGTGACTGGCTGAAAAAAAACTTTCAGATGACAAGTCTCAAGACAGAAGATGCCTGGAAGCCTGAGTGACACGTGAAGGAGAGTCATTCGGGGGGCGGGGGGGGCAGTATATGCAGACACCTGCCCAATTACAAATGCCAATGAAACTTTGGTTAGGCTGTAGAATATGAAACAAGTGTTCATTTTATTTTTTGTAAGATTTATTTATTTGAGAGAGAAAGAGAAAGAATGCATGGGGGTGTGGGAGGGTAGGAGAGTTGAGAGAGAAAGAAACTTAAGCAGACTCTGCACTGAACACAGAGCCTGATGTGGGGCTCAGTCTCACAACACTGAGATCAGGACCTAAGCTGAAACTAAGAGTCAGATGCTTAACCAACTGTACCTCACAGGAGCCTCAGTGTTCATTTCATGAAGAAAATAAATGATGGACAGAAATTAGTCTACAATGACAAACATAGGATCATAGAACCATTGACAACAAGATTGATTAGAATGAACCTAAGTTGGTTGTGAAATTCCTGCTTTGCCATTCCTAATTTTTTAAAGGCCCTCATTCTTGGAAAATAATTACTACCATTCATGTGATTGGGTTGGTCCCAATGTTCTCCATATTCAGAGGTTGCATATGACTCAGGTCTGGATAATCAACCTATTCAATCTCTTAGACTCTTGGTTATATATAGACTCATAAACAAAAATGGTCCAATGAAAATGAATCTTGAAACATGCTAGGGACAACTGGAAAGAAAACTTGCTAACAGATATGTTGTAACAAGAATCAGGAATGTCAGTCTGGATCTTCTGGGGGTGTCCATGAAGGGAAAACTCTCTTAAGAATGAAGCCAGCATAGTACAAAGCAAAAAGGAGAGGTAGACGTAGTTTCTTGATAACACTGTTTGAATATCCAAAGCCAACTATTCCTGAAATGAAGTAGTTTTGAACTTTTTATTTACATGGACATCAGATTCACTTTTCCTTTATGAAAGTCCAAGTGGGATTTCTGAGAAACAGAACTAAAATAGTTGTTTTGAACACTTCTACCTGACCTCCTATTACCCTGCATCTGCGGGTTAGGTAAAGCAGCCCCCAATAAAGGTAAAAACAGAAAGAGAAGATGTGTGGGTCAGGATATGTGTGGGTCAGATCTTCCTGCCTGGTCCTCATTCAAAAGGAACAATGAATACTGAGCTTAGTACACAGAGAACACTCAATAAAAATTGTTGATGGATCAGTTAAATATTCCATACCATGTAAATATCTGGCTCTTCTTTGATTTCTTATGAAATCTTAACCATAAAACTTTATGACTTCCTTATGAAAATATGATTTTTCCTCAAAACTGAGACTCTTCTGAGAGTAAAAGAAAGAGTTCTTAATAATTACACCAAAAAAACATGCATAAACTGGGATTTTGCTGGGGAAAAGATGGGCATATATTTTCTCTACATGTAAATAAAGATTTTTGATACAAGCTCATATATAAACCTATTTATTCAAATCTCTGGAATGATACCCAAATCTGATTTCTTCCCTCTAGAATATAAAGAAAAATAAAGAGAAGTATGAGTATGTTTAAAAAAATCAAGAAAGAAACCATAAATAAGAATTATCCTGTGAGATTTTTTTTCCTCCTAAGATAAAAAGTGAATATATATATAAAAAACATTGAATTTTTATGAGGGCCATAAGAAATTCTACAGTCATTGTGCTCTTTTAGAAAATAATTCTTGCTCAATGCACAAAGTCTTACCTAGTGGATCTAATGCTTATTTATTTCCTTCCCTTATTTTTTTCATTCAGCCATTCATTAAGAAAATATTGACTGAATCTTTTAATGTTCCATTCACTGTGTTGAGACATAGATTAGTCTTAGGCATTTGAGGTGTGAAACAAAACAAAACAAAATGAAAAAACTAAGAAAACCAGGAAGATGTTCATTGAAATAAAAGGATGCATTATGTGTGAAGAAGGAGGACATCTTTATGAGGACCTAAATATTGCATGAGGTTAAAGAGTACTCAAAGAAAGAGGTAGAATGGGTTCAGATCACAAAAGGTCAAAGATTTGGGAGTGTGCCTTCCTTTCTGCTGACATGACCATAAGTATGCTTTCAGATATGTGAGTGATACGGTTCTGAAAACTGTGTGGTAGCTAGGATACCACCAGACTGGAGTCCATGATGAAAATAAAAAAAATTAGGTCTAATATTTACAAGAACTCCTATTTTCTAGGCACTGTTACAGGTGCTTTCCATGTTTTAATTCATATAATCCTCATAAAACTGAGTAAGTTAGTTATCCTTACTAACCCCATTTGATTGGGGAGGAAAACAAGGCACTAATATAGTAAGAAACTATTAAAGGACTTAAAGATTACAAGCAGTGTTGCTGGGATTTAAATCTAGCCTTTTTTCAAATCCCTCATATAATCACTAAATTATAAGAAAGACCTCCCTGAGATGAATAAGAATTCTCAGCTAAGGAGAATAACCTTAGGAGAAATGTGAAAAGGCAAAGTATAAGATAGAACTTTGGAGTGGCAAGGTTTTGATGTTCTGATCATACAATAATGTTGTTATATGCTCCAAGGAGTGGAAAGAATTGGAAATAAGGTTGAATTTAAACTTGAACTCTAGAACAGATGCTGTCAGAGGAACCCAGTCTCCTAGAGCAAGGAGTAACAAGACCCTACAGAACATGGCTAAGGCAGCAAGCAGGTTGGTTTGCATAACTCCATAGGTGCAAAAAGTAAACATTGAGGCTCATTGGATCAGAATAAGATAAGCTATTAGTCACCGCACAGATCACAGCAGGAACGCGAGGGTGGAAGTACCAGTGCGTTTCCCCAAGGCCCACAGAGTAATGCGATAAGCCCAGATGGGAGTTACACACTCTACGGGTCGCACTGTAGCTGAAGAGCCTATGGCCAATGGCCCAGTAGATTTTATAGCAAGCAGTACATAAAAGAGTCCCTAGGCTCCAGGGGGTGGGGGGTAGTTGTACTATAGTCATGCTGCCACTCTCTTGTCCTACTTAACTGCTCACATCACTAGCAATAGAAATAGCTCCCTGTCAGGGGATAGTTAGGTCTTGAGGTTTGGCACACCCAGTTAGCATGAGCAAAGACAGACTGTCCAAATGGAGGCAGTGATGACCTCAGTCAAGATAAGAACCATATGGAGTGCCCATTTTTAAAGAAAAGATAATAGCCCCTGAATACACATAAGAATGTCCTGAATCTGAGATATTGTTAGGATATCTAGGGAGCTGCTTTCCAAGACTAGTGAGAGGAGTTGGAGATGAAGATACATAAAGGGATTATCAATAAATTGTTAAAGCGAAAGCAAAGGAAAAATTGAATGACATTCTTTTTTTCTTCTCCTTCTCCTCCCCTTCCTCCTCTTCCTCCTCCTCCTCTGTCAATTAAATTCATAGAGAAATAATCCCAGTTGTCCCCCTCTATGTATTTCCTATTTGTCCTGTAAGACCCAACCTAACATGATTTCTCGCACAGTTCTTGGGACAATATTGGTATCACTAATATTACCAATTGACAAACTGGAAAAATGAAAGACTAAATAAAACAAAACAAAACAGACTGTGTGTGTGTGAAATGTTTCCCATTTACTCATCTGAATTCCTATAGTACTTGCTGTTTTGACTGTTAGGTCCCATGTATATGTGACCTTTTCCAACTCTTCTTCTTTTTTTTCCCCTACTTATGTTTTACTAGCTGAGAAGCTATTTAAACACAAGGCTACTAAGTAAACATCTTTTTATAACCCACTGTTTCTAGCAGACTGCCTTGTCCAAGGTTAGCGCTAATTAAGGTCTTCATTTTGACAGAAGCAGGCAGAAACTTAACATAGTTTGTGTGTCTATGTTCCTCAAAGAGGAAAACATCAAATAGCTTTCATATTTGAACATTTACTGGGTGTCTATCACAACGCTCATCTGATTACATACATTATCTTATTTAATCACATTAAACCACAACAGATCAGAAGGCTGGCATTATTATCCCCACTGAAGAGATGAGGACACAGACTCAGAGAGCCTATATGATGTGTAGAGAACTCTAAGGACTGTGAATAGCAGAGCTGGGGTTTGTACCATCATATCCCCAATTCCTAAGCCCTTGGTAATCATAAGTGTACTCTGTTTACCTTTCTTATGCTGCTGCTTTCTCTTAAAAAGACATAGCTTTTATTATCATTGTTTCTGGAATCTCAATTTCAGCAACAAGACCATCCCTTTGCCTGCCAGCGAGTTTCTAGGCCACAGCCACTGAGTAAGCCTGGGGTGCAGCCAAAAGTTAAGGAAGCGGGTGCCACAGTTATTAGGGAAGTTGTTGGCCTTGTTCCCTATGCCTGTTCTGCCCAGCTCCTCCCATATACAAGATACTCTGCATCTGCTCTCCCAAGGACAAGGACGAAGGGACTGAGGCTGATGAAGACAGATCTACTCTACTCCCTTCTCTTGAAAGAGGAAGAGCACAGACTTGCCTAGCTCAAGCTCTTATCAAGACAAGATGAGGAGTAGTAGTAGTAGTAAATAAATTTAACTACAAGTCTTCTTAAGCTCCCATCACTGAGGAGGAGTTTTAATCTCAGGCAGCTGACCCTTTTCCAGCCAACTCAGACTATGGAGCATAACCGTCCAGTACAGCTTACTCCTTCATACAGAAGCCTCCATAAGGCTCTCAGGGACCTGAAGTTTTTCCAACAAATCAGACTTATCTCCATTCATATTTACTTGCATTTTATAAATACCTTATTTCCTACCAACAATTATGATAAAGATTATAATGATTTATAAACAATGAAGTTTTAACCAAACACCCTGATCAATCTTCACAGGAACCCTGTGAGTAATCCAAAATCCCCATTTTTCTGATTAAGAAACTGAACCTTAGGGATGTTAAGTGACATGCCCAAGCTCACTCCAACCATGACTGGCCTCACCAGGATGTTAAAGGGGAGGAAAATTTTTCTCTTCTTCCCTTCTAGGTTCTTTGGCTGGCCTAATAGTTAAGTTGACAAAGACAGATTAACAAGAGAAAAATAAAGTATGAGGCTTTTAAAGGGGCAAAGCAACCAGCCTTATACATAGTAGACAAAGAATACATATGTGAGGTATTGACAAAACAAAGGGGTTTGGCTTGGGGGAACTAATTAGTGAAGATATTATAAAGTTTGCTTATATAGCCTTCTTGGTCCCAAATTCCCAATCTCTGGTGATAAGGGTGTTTCTCTACCTCCTGGCACAAGGAGGGTATCTTTGCATGAGAGATTTATTTTCTGCTTTCAGGGAGACAAAGGAAGTCTAGGAAGTCTATGTCCTCCTTACAGCTGTTTTTTCTTAAGTAACTCTAACTCAAGGTAATTAATACGCCAATGTGGCATATTTTCGAGTGCCCATTCTCCTTCCCTTCATTGTGAACTCATCTCCTGTTAATCTGATTGCTTCTGTATAGCAAATTTGCCTGCCAAATAATAATGCTCTCCACTTGTTTAATGCTTAATAATTTTAAATGTTTTCCATCTGAATGATCTGGTTTCATCCTCCTAGCAGCAGGCCATGTTCCCTCTTTCACAGATGAAGACACTGAAGCCCAAAGCATCGAAGAAGATATTTGAGATGAGGGAACTTAGCCAGTGAGTGGCTGCGTCCGATCCTAAAGCTGCTCTCAGGCTAAGTCCCACCATTGCTCCTGTCCGTGCATGCCATGTGGCCCTTCGTTATAGAAAGGTCCATTGTATAACTAACTTTTCTGTCAATAGCATGAAAACAGAGTTGTATACATTTTCAAAGGCGCACATAGTTGACTGAGAAGGAAAAGCATATTAGGGGTGCAGGGATAAAGCCCAAGGAAGATGCCAAAATGGGATGCCCTGGGTATCTGAAGTCCAAGTCTCAAGGAGCAGCATGTGGGCAGCAGCTCGCTGACAGCAAGGCTTCTGTGGTGGAGCCATAAAGTCCTACAGCAAAAACTTGTCAGCCTTGGCATCTAACAGAGCTGTACTAGAGTCAAGCCCTGATTCTGCTAACTAAAGACTATGACCTTGGGTTATACTGCCTATCTCAGTACCACTTTCTCTATCTGGGAAATAAAGAAACAGTCATGCCCACTTCATGGACAGACTGGAGGAGGGATTAGATAATTACACATGGCATTGCCTTACACAGCATGCACCACTGAAGAGAGAGAATGAAGTCAAGATTCATGTATAAATGGAGGTGATGATATTTGGGGCCTGGTGTGGAAAGAAAGTATACAGCAGGGTTGAAGTCTAGCTCTGTCTCCTATCCTGTTCCTAGTACCAATTGTGAGTTTAAAATATCAAATTTATTCTACTTTCTTCGGTCTTACATTGACACTGTCCTTGATAATATAGCACATTCTAGAAATTTCTTAAATCTTCACAACCATCCAGTGGGAGAGGTACTGGAGGGGGATACTGCTTCATATTACCCATGCTGTATGATGTATGCCCTGCTAGACAGAGGAACATACACATGGAACAAATGACAGGAGAGGGTCAAGAAATCATGTTTTTAGCCCAAAACACTCATATTGGCAGGACACCCACAGCCAACCCCAGAATCTGAGCTTGAGGAAAACATTGGAAGTCATCCACCCATCTTCCACTCAAGGCAGGACTTCCTTGTGTTGATTGTGTTATTAGAGATCTCCCCACAAATTTAGGCACTTCTTTGTTTTCTGAAATTGTTTTTGTGTTCAAGCATGCCTCCAGACCCAGAGTCTACCACTAACCTATAAGACTCTTCTCTCCTCCATTCATCTAAACAAGAGGCATCTGCTCCAACCAAGAGGTTCCACTCACTGACAGAGACCAGAGCCTACCTTTCCAAGTCCTGCTCTGTTCTCCCCTATGTGTGCAATGAACTTTCTTTTCTTTTCATCCAGACCAGATTTATTTCTCCTGTAAGGTCTAACTTGAGTTGTTTCCCATAAGTGGTCCCTCCATATTTCATACCAATCTCTCTTTCATTTCAATTTGAAGCATATATTATTCATACAATCTATTTGGAAAGTTATCATAGTGTAGCCTGTGATGCCATTGACATATACTCATCCTTACTGTACTACCTTCTTGCCTTCTCCTTAAGAGAAGGATCGGTCATTTTTATTTTTTTGTCAGCTACATTTTATAGACTGGTACCTAGCACATAGTAAGAATTTGATAAATATTCGTTGAGTCATAAATTTAAAAGAAGGTTTCTTGGAATTGTGATTAACTTACATAAAATTAGTGCCCCCATATAAATAATAATGATAGTTTCCATTTATTGGGCCTCATTATTTGACAAATACTCTTCTACACGTTCCAAGGGGATGATCTGATCTTATAATTGCAATAACACAAAGTATGACAAAACAAAGGAAGAGAGGTTCTTCCTAGTTTGCTAGGTGCACATCTGGTAATATGGTAGAATTGAACTTTGATCTCAGGTTGTTTGACATCAGCTTACATTTTTAACCACTGTTTTATATTGGTTTTCAGTAGTTGGCTGAGCCACCTAGTATTTCTTTACATAAAGTAGTTTTGTTATTGGTCATAGTGTTGGCTCACAAGACTCCAAGAAGGGAAGCTACTGTCACCTCCGATTCCTGGAATGTGATTGTATCTCAGTAGATTTTCAATCTGGTTTAGATCCTGTCAAATATCCAGTGAAAGAAAAAGTGACGTTGAGTGCATCTACTTTTATACCTGCTCCCACCAGCTCCGTCCAAAATATCCCTTCCATAATTATACATATGCCTTTCTTGCAAAACATGCAAATGCCCAAATAACCTTAGTGGAGTTTCATTTTCCATGGCCGTTCCCTTCTAGCCATAATAGGCCAGCTGGCAAATATCTCCAAAACATAGTTTAAAAAATATATTTTTATCTGTAATAGAAATGTCACTTGTCCTAGTATCCCCTTAAGCAGCAGGAGGGGGAGAGTGAGAGTGAGAGAGAGATCTATTTTGTGTGATTCTGCTTTTAAAATGCATGGCACTTTGTCCCTTTCAAACAAATGTTTCAATCTTTGAGGAGTTTTGGGTCCTGCGCCCAAGTTTTTTTTTTTTTTTTTTTTTTAATCACTTTCAAGTTTCTCTATAGTCTTGGCTTATTTGGAATTCAGACTCCTATTTTTAAAAAAATAAAGGAAAAGAAAGATAAATGGGCTTTCTTATCCTGTTTTTTTCTGGAAGGTCAAAGGCCATTCCTCTCATCAATTCATGTAGCTCTGCAGGAACCCAGAGGAGCAGCCATGAAACCCAGCTCTGTCAGGGCATACAGCCGTGGAAAGGAAAGGTTTGCTGACTTAATGAAAGCTCTGGAGCGGGAGCAAACTAGGAAGAACCGTTCCCATGTTCTCCGTGTCAATCCACTGTGTCGGCTCAGTCTTGAAACTGAGGGCAGAGAAAATCTTTGACTCCAAAGAACAACCGAATGAGAGAGAGAGGGACCAAAGGGAGTTAGACTTCTGTACAGTCCCTGTAGTATGTTACTGCCTTAACTGCTTTGTCCCCTGGTCACTGCAACAGTCTCCTGTGTCCTGCCCCTGAGTCCAATTCACGCTGACGTTTTCTTAAGTAAGCCTTCCCTTGACCATCCCCTCTCACTGAATAGTCACTCCTCACCCTCCATATTTCAGCTCACTCACTGCTTTATCCTATTTTTCACCACCTCCTCTGAGTCATTTACTATCCTCGACACAGTGGATAGAACCGGGAGCAGAAACAAGGGGGAAAAAAGCCAGTATGCAAATAAGCAAGCACATACATAGGATTTCCAGGGTTCGGAAGAGCTGTGAAGAAAAAGGAAGCATGATAAGGCCACAAATAAGAACCAGACAGGAGGTTTCAGCTGTTCAGGAAAGGTTTCTTGAGTATGGTGATAAAGGAGCTGAGATCTGCAGAATGTGAGGCTGAGACAGGCCAATATTTGAGAGAAAAGCATTCTAGGCAAAGGTAACAGCAATCACAAAGACACTTGGGTAAGAGGAGGTGAGAACTACAAGAAAGAGAATGTAGCTGGAGGGGAGGACTTGGTGGAGAAATGTAGGTGACTGATTGGTCAGAGCAATAATTGGGGCCAGATTATAAAGAGGTCTGTGGGCTGTGATATGGGTTTGGGATTTTATTCTAACTGAGATGGGAAGCCAGTGATGATTTTTTGAGGGGAGATGTGATATGATGTGACCTTTGGTTTAAGGAGACACCATGGGGCAAACAGGCTGACCAGGGGTCCTCACAGAGTGACAATGGTAGATGCACCATCTGTGTGACAGTAGTGTGATATGTCAGGTGAGGGAGGCAATGGAATCCAGAGTGGTAGAGGTGGAGTTACCATGAAGTGATTGCATTTTGTGATACATTGGGAAGTTAGTCTCTGCATTAATCACAGTTTTCATGTGGGGTGAGAAAAAGGAGAGAATTAAGAGGACTTTAGAGTTTTGGGTCTGAGAAAATTAAGAATAAAAAGCTGAAATTGCCATTTACTGAAAGAAGATTATCAGCAGAGATGATTTTGGATGAACTATCAAAATTTTGCTTTTGGAACAAAATTTTGCTTTTGGAATTTTGCTTTTCAAACTATGGAAGTTTGAAATGCCTATATCAAAGGGAGAACATCTCCTTGGTTCCTCTTACTGCTAAATAAGGTTATGTAAAGACAAGCTTGGAGAAAGTGTTATGTCCTCGAGACTTTCAAATCAGTCTTCTCTAGGAGTTTCCAAACCTGGCTGCTCACAAGACATAGAAGATAGGTTTCTATTTCTTTGTCAACAGTATGTCTCTACTTATGGAATCACTTTTGACAAAATTTGTTTCAGCAGCCCCATGACCACAATAAGTATGGTGCTTCTCTAGTAGGATTCCAGAGACTCGGCATACAGTTTTCATGACCAAGATCTATCTCAACAATGCAGTAAGAATACACAACTGTGTCAATAAGGGGAAAAGATATCTCAAGTAGTGTCTAGTGTCTATATTCACATGCAGGCATTTGCTCTCCCTAAAGAGTTCACAAAGAACACATTCTCTTGAAAAGCAGTAGGAAATGCATACACTGTTCTTCTGCCCAGATATCCCCACTGGAAACTCAGAGGCCAGGATTTTTCATTAGGAGCTGGTTATGTAGGCATGATGGCTGACTATAACTATCAAACTCCAGACTCCTTGAAAGAAACCAGGTGACCATGATTGGTACGACAGGCAGGCAAAGTGTTCTTATCACAGAGAACTTGACAAGATCCAAGTATCCAGACACCAGGCAAGGGCTAGCATGCACACAGACCTTTCCAAAGATTAGGCATGCTGTGTTAATTCTTCCCTGCCTAACTATAGATTTCAGGACAGGAACACTAGCATAGATTCAGATATCACAAGCTATGGGAGTGAGACTTAGCTGTTGGTTTTTAAAAGATATATAGCTAAGTCTGATGATCACCCAGGTTTGAGAACCATCACTTGTAGTTCAACTATAGGAAGCTACTTTTCCAGTAAACAGAGTCGGGCATGGAAGAGGACAACGGAGATACTCTCTGTCAATAAATAACTGAAGTTTTAGGCAAATTCCCTCACCACTGTTTCCTCATCTGTAAATGAATGGGGATGGATTTAAAGGATTCCCCAAAGCCCCATCAGTGCTAATATTTCTCTGGTATAGGTTAGAGAAAGCAGTTGAAATGGAAAGATACAGGCATCTTGCCCAATGCCCTTCCTTACTCCCTCTCTTCACCTTCCTTGAAATCCAGAAAGCAAAGCCCATGGTCTCCTCTCTCTTGAGGGATGCCTGAGCTGAGACATATGGTAAGATCAAGAGATGCAAAGACTGCCTTTAACAGATTTCCTCTCTACATTAATGTCACAAGTGACAAGACAATTTCATAGGAGAAGGAAATATACATAGTTTATGAGAATGAAAGAAATTAAAACTTGAAGAGCCAGAAGGGCATCTTGGGGAATTTTAAAGACAAGTCTACCCTAAGATAACTCTACTGATAAATCTGGATTCCCAGCAGGGGGTGGGGGGTGTTCTTTAGCATATTTTCTGTCTGAAATCTTTCACGGGCTTCATGAGAAAACTGTGCATGCATGTTGCCTGCTATAACCAAGACGAAATGAGAGACTCAAGTTTGTAACTCTGCCATAGAATTAAGAGATCTTGATGGCAAACTTCTTTGTTTATATTGAGGGTCTACAGAGGGGTTGAGTGGGTGTAAGTGCTCCATTAAGGTGTAGATTGGGACTAATAAAAGGATTAACACCTGACATATATTAAACCCCTTTTAATAGAGCAGATCAATACTACTACTACTACTACTACTACTAATAATAATAATGATGATGATGATGGTAGGTTCTCTTAAAAAGTCTCAAGTTTAAAGAAAAACACCCCTCCCTCATTTATCTTCTCTCTACTAGCTCAAACTCCTCCTGTCTCCTGAACTGCATTCATATACAAGAACATATTAGTATCCCATCAAAATAAACATGGTATCATCTCAAATTTTTCACTTTCTATTCACTACACACCTACCATAAAATGAGATTTCTCCCCAAGTGTGTCCATGAACACTGCTCTCATCAAGTATATCAACAGCCTCCCCGTTGCTTGATCCTGCCGTTTTCATCTCCCTCAGTCTTCTGACCACATTGACAGAGTTCACCGTTATTCTCTCCAGCTTCTGTGATACTGTACTGACCCAATTTTCCTCTACAACTCGTGGAAAATCCTCTAGCTATACACGTGTGTGTGTCTGTGCACGCGTGAGCACACTTGTGTATAGAGAGTAGGGACAATATGCGCAAGAGTGAATAATACTTGAACTCAATGAATTTTTACATATGCACACACATGTGTAACTATCATCCTGATAAGGATATAAAATATTTTCAGCAGGTCCCCTCCTGCCACCTCCCAGGCAACACACTCCTGCTCCAAGAATTCAGAGCTGTTCTGACTTCTGTAAACAGACATTGCAGGGCTCCCAGTAGCAGCAGGAGGTAGTAAGCCTGCTGACAAGCGGTTTTCATACATCCCTGTGAGAAAATTTATTTCCTTTTAATATCCCATTGGACAAATTAGGTAACATGGGCAAGCCTAGATTAAGAGTAGAGCAAGAGACTCACCTTCTTGTTGAGAGGAGCTGCAAAATCATGGTCATTACAAAAGGATGTCCCTGCTATGCTAAATACAAAGAGGGAGGGAGAGCGAGAAAGAGAGTGAGAGAGTGAGAGATTTGTCCATATGTCCTCTCCCCATCTACCCCTTCTCCAACTCTGAGTCAAATGACATCATGACAGGGGAAAAGCCTACTGTCTTCCAATTCGTCTCTAGAACCAAGTCCTCTGTAACCTAGATATTAATAAATATTGTATTAAAGGAATTAATGACTAATGGTTGATAGTTTTTTAGGTCCATGTTTTATAACTTCCACTTGATGTGTAGAGAATGGCCCTAGAGCATGAGAGCTGCAGATTTGCAGGACAAATCCAGAGTGGGGGTACAGTTTACCAACATGAGTGGATATTACAGATCATGCTGCCATGACAACGTCTCCCCATATCCCCATGTTCCAAGTCAAGGAAAAATCTGTAATTTTTGATGTTACTGTTCTGTCAGAACCTCGGCTTCTGTTTGGTTTTCTTGTTAGTTTTCTGCCAGAGGAATTGTTTATTGTCCCTTCTGCTTTCAATTACGTTCAGTAATAAGGCTAATGATAATAACAGCTAATATTTGTTGAGTACTTAGAATGTGGCAGGCACTATGATACACATCTTTAACTATTACATTTCATTCTCAAAATATTTCTATGCAGTAATATTTTTATTTCCATTTCAGAAGCTAGGATCCTTACCTTCAGAGAATGAAGCAACATTCCAAGGTATCAAAGAAAATGTGGTAGGACTCAGACACAAGACTATCTGATTCCAAGCTCATTATCTTAAGCAACACACCCTTCTGGCTCTCATGGATATATTTGTTTAGAATTTTTAGAGTTAAAAATTTAGTAGAATTTACCGACATGAATAGATTCTTTGGATTGTACATAACTTTAAATGTCATCTGGTTCAAAATCCAAAGTTTGAAACACTTGGCAAGCACCCACCTGGTTATTTTTGTAATCCCTCCAGTAATAAGGTAGCTAATGGCTTTATTAGAAAGCCCATGACTATCTAAGGTACAAAATGTATTTCATGATCATAATGAAGTTGAAACCCAACAGATTATCTTGAATTGTTAGGTATACTAATATTATAATCTACCATCTCATTGCCCGTAAATTGGTAACACTCAAACACGGGAACCCCATGGAGATTAGGTTGACAGTGCTCTAATTTTATTGCTGGCAAAGCTGGATTGGAATTGTTTATGGCTTCCTACCTCAGACCTCGATTTAAATTGAAATGCCAGATCAGAAATGGGGAGACTAGGAATGGGAGATTTATTTCATTGGGAGGAGGGAAAAAGAGCAAAGGATCTGGGACTGTCAAGCTCTGTAATGTGAGGCAAATATTCAACATTTAAGAGAAAAAGAAATATTCAGATGAGCCCTCAGGCCAGTATGTTAGGTCAGGATCCATGCCTTTTCATGGGAGAGAATCCAACCGATGTCAGATTCTCCCTGAGTATCTATTATCAGATTAGGAAATTCCTCTTCCAGAAGGGATAGGGAGGGAAAGAATTGGCAAACTGAAACAAAAGTACTCACTCAGAAATGCCAAATTTGGAATGCAAATGTGTGTATGCACACATGTTTGTGGATCAAGGAAACTGAACTAAAAATCTCCTCACGGAATCCTGGGGAAGTGAGAAGTGCCCCTCGCCCATGCCAATAGTACTCATGCATCATCCAGTGGAAAGGAGTATGGTTCCTCTTTCATAACAAAGCTGAAGTAAATAATGATGACTATAGGGGAAATGAGGGTGTAATTTAGATAAATTATCTTTCAGATCTGTTTCACAGAATGTTTTCCCTGGAGTTTGTTCCTTAAGAAAAGGGTTTATTTTCCTCCTCCCCTCCTTTGGGCCTAGAACTCTGGGGAATGCAGTTATCCTCCTGTCTAGAAATCTATAAAACCCATTAGTCTATTAAAGGATATGGAAAGTACAACAGTCAAAACAAAGCAAACAGCCGTTAAATATAACTATCAATCACTCATTTCCCCATATAACATTTTTTATTAGTCTGTAGAACTAGTGTCTGAGAAAACAGAGGTCACCACTTAACTATCGTTCAAGTTGTACACTGCACAAATCCTGAGGATCACTTTTACCTTCTTGTTCTCCTAGCTTTGTGTAGCTATTATTTCAATTTCCCGGCAGATGGCAATAAAGTTTCTTAAGGAAGGGATGTCTTTTCTTTCTTTCTTTCTTTCTTTCTCTTCTTTTTCCAATTCACCTGAATTCACCCTTTACTGAAGCTAGGAGAATATCCCTATGCATCTCAGAGCTATGCTTTTCACTGGCACTGAAAGAAATTGTGTGATCCAAGACATGGTTCCTTTAAGGTAGTAAGCTGAGTTGTACTCCTTCAGGGTTTTTAAATAACATAAAATTGGTGTTCCAGGAAACATTAAATTCAATTTACCTCAAAAAATATCCAATACCTTCAACTGGAGACATATTTTTTTTTTTCCTTCTTCAGAACCTAATAAAACCAGTCAGCAAACAAATGGGTTTCCTCTCTGACGTGGGACAATGTGCCACGTGAAACCACAGAGTTCTTTCCCCCAAGGCAGTAGCATTAGTGGACTTCATTAGTTACAGGGATTCTGGTTACCTGTGGATTTGTAGGAGTCCCCTGGCAACAGTGATTAGCCAATGAGCTGGCAGACAGGGTGTCTTCCTTCCAATTTGGCCTTTGCGACACCGGTGATTTTGGCATGTGAATGGCTGTCTACTCCCATTTCCTCGTACGGGAAATTGAGGTGATCATGTCTGCCATTCTCACCTTTTGAAACTGTGGAGCTGAACCACACTCAATTGATTTTTAAAAAAAATGTGAAAAGACATTATAAACCATAATTTAATATATAAAATATAAAGGATTCTAAAATTTCCATTTTCTCCTTAAGGCAAACGTCACGAGCTGTAGTCTTTAAAGGGCCAGTTAGGTAGTTCTATCAGCTATGAAGCTATTGACTCTCCACTTCTAACACACGCCTCTTTATACCATTTTGTACGTCAGCTTCTGCAAACCTCTGGCTTAGCAAACTACTAGAAACTGCCTCCAGAGGGCGCTGGAGGGAGTCTGGGGGCTAGAGGAGGGACGAAGAACTTGCTCCTTGCCATCCTGCTAGGATTTCAGTGCGTGCGTTTGTCCCGTTTCTACTTTGCATTTCTTTGTCTATCACTGTGGGCATCACATTTCACCACCCCCATAAAAGCAGTCCTTTCCAGAACGAGCAGTTCATCCTCGTGTGCCAACTGTCCAGCCTTCACAGGTTAAGCCTTATTGTGCCTTTTCCAAGACCCACGCCCCAACCAGTGTCCTTTTCTGCAAAAGCCCAGGGTGCCCCTCAGGGTTCCTTCTGGGGGGCTTATTTTGCTCTTGAGGGGCTCTCCCAAGACCTGTGCATTTTAATAGGTACAACCACTTCCCTGTTTTTCTCCGAACCCCTGAGGCGGCAGCAATGGTTTCCTGCAGCTAGCTGCGTGGGTTCCCTCGCCTCGCTGGCTCCTGACTAATACAGAAGCAGAAACCAAACGGACTTGGGATAATTGTTTTTCTTACACATTTACTCTTGATTTGCATAGTAAGCATATAATAGTCTCCACTTCTACAGATTTATGTGTTCTCTTTCCTCTCTTCCTTTTTCTTTTTATTGAAGCATGTAATGCTCTTGCACTGGTTTAATTTACACGTGTCTGCTAAACGTGTGTGTCCAATGAATATTTCACTTTTCCATTAACGTTATTGGAAAAATTCGAGGACAATTACAACAAAAAAGGCAACTCTCCCTGGAACGCAGTATTGAGGAGAAATAGGGAGTGATGGGGACAGTGACAAAATAGGGAGGACATACTGAAGTGGAGAATTGATTTGTTTGCTGATGATTACAAGGGAGGCATGTGAGCTCAGCACCACTAGATCCTCGAATGCTTCGTGAGACAACAGAAATCCAGAGTTTTGTGTTCTCAATGTAATGCTCACAACTTACGGAAAAGAACATTAAATACCGCACTGGCTAACGTTGGGTGGCACAAACAATAGCCATCCGTGGGACAGAGCTGGTCTAGGAGACGTCAAAGTTGCTTTCTGGCAACAGCTACTGTTTCTATAAGCCAAATTTTCATGCATATACTCATACTCTTGGAAAATTACTTTGCAACGGAAGGAGAACATACCCCCTGCAGCCATGAAGAAAAGCCCAGTTATTAATGGAAGTCTTTGACCACATAATCATGATTTTAGAAAGTCCTATTAAGAAGTAAGTGCTCTTTATTACTGAAACAATTTAGGAAAAAGTTGATGTTGAAAGGTTTTGAGGGATAGAGGTTCACTTGGAAAGAAAATCCTCTAAATTACCTTTTAAAACCACTTGAATATAATTGACATTTCTATCCAAAATAGAAACCTCAATATAGTAATAGCAAGTTCCAGACCCATGAATGGTATTAGCAGTTCTTTGTACAGAACAACTGCTGTTCACTAGGGGAACTCTGAAAAGTTTTGGAAAATGTTGATTGTGGGTTATCATCTTTCAGTAGCATATGATTTTGGAACTTTTTAATGGTAGATAATTGGGCCAAATTTGTAGTTTGAGATATTCTTGTACATGCTGGTGGACTGAACATAGTATTTACAGTGGGAAGATTCCAGTTTTAGTTTACAATCAGTTAATTTGCCAATGAATCATTCATTTAATGGGACTAGCTGTTTGTTGATTAAGAAGCTGTGAAGAAAGATTGTCTTTTTCACTTTCGTTCAACCCGTTTAAATTACCTTTATCCCTTCCTATCTTATCCTATTTCCAGCCGCCAGAGTGTTACTGAATTTTTCACTTCCCACTTGGGGAAGTTACCTAGATAACATTTTTGAAGACTTTATTTTTTTAGAGCAGTTTTAGGCTCATGGCAAAACGTATAGAAATCTCCCAGAGACTGTGAATATACCTTGACACATAATCATAACCCATAACCCAAAGTCCATAGTTTATAGTTCACTCTTGGTATTGTATATCCTGTGGGTTTAGATAAATGTACAATGACATATAACCATCATTACAGTATCACACAGAGTATTTTCACTGCCCTAAAATATCCTCTGTACCCTACCTAGTCATCTCCCCCCTTCACTCTAACCCCCTGGCATCTACGGATCTTTCTACTACCTCCATAGTTTTGCTTGGGAGCTCATTTCTTTGTAGCGCTGAAAAATATTCTATTGTCTGAACGTGTCCCAGTATTATTTATCCATTCACCTACTGAAGGGCATCTCAGTTGCTTCCAAGCTTGGGCAATGATGAATAGAGCTGCTATAAATATCCGTGTGCAGGTTTTTGTACTGACACAAGTTTTCCACTACTTTGGGTAAAATACCAATGAGTGTGATTACTGAATCATAGAATACTGCATTCGGTTTTGTAAGAAATGCCCAAACTCTTTCCCAAACTGTCTGAACCATTTTGAATTCCCACCAACCATGAGTGAGCATTCCTATTGATCTATATATCCTTGCCCAGTATTTGATGTTGTTGCTGTTCTGGATTTTGAGCATTCTAATATGTATGCCATTAAATCTCCTTGTTTTACTTACTTTTATTTCCCCCATGACCTATGCCTTGAGGAGAAGCATCTTGATAGGCTTTGTTTTATTTTTTGGTTTGGTTTGGTTTTTCTGGGCCATTTTTGTATATATCTTCTTTGATGAAGAGTCTGTTAAGATCTTTGGCTCATTTTTTAATCTGGTTGTTTCCTTATTGTTGAATTTTAAAATTTCTTTACTTATTTTGTCTAACAGTCTTTGTCAGATAAGTCTTTTGAAAATATTTTCTCCTAGTCTGTGGTTTATTTTCTTATTCTCTTTACTCTCTTCTGGGGAACAGATTTTTTTTTTTTTCATGGATCATGCCTTCAGTGTCATACCTAGAAAGTTATCACTCTACCCAAGATCATCTATATTTTCTTCTATGCATTATATTCTAGGAGTTTAATAATTTTGCATTTTATATTTTTGTCTGTGTCTCATTTTGACTTAATTTTTGTGAGGAGTGTGAGGTCTGTGTCCAGGTTCTTGTTTTTTGTTTTTTTTGGGTTTTTTTGGGTTTTTTTTGCATGTCAGACATCCATTTCTTTTCAGAACCATTTTGTTGAAAAGACTTTGTTTGCAGGTCACTGGGTGGCTCAGTGGGTTAAGCATCTGTCTTCGGCTCAGGTCATGATCTCAGGGTCCTGGGACTGGGTCCTGCATCACATCAGGTTCTCTGCTCAGCAGGGAGCCTGCTTCCCCCCCACCCTCTCTGCCTGTCTCTCTGCCTACTTGTGATCTCTCTCTCTCTCTCTCTGTCAAATAAATAAATAAAATCTTAAAAAAAAAAAAGACTTTGTTTGCTCTGTCATTTTGTCTTTGTTCCTTTGTCAAAGATCAGTTGAGTATATTTGGGTCTATTCTGGACTCCCAATTCTGTTGAATTGTTTCATGTGTGTGTCACAAACAGGACGTTGTAGTTTCATAGTAAGTCTTGACATCAGGTAGTGTCAGCCTTTCAACTTTTTTCTTCTCCTTTAATATTGGGTTGCCTATTTTGCATCTTTTATCTTTCCCTGTGATCTATAAACTTTTAAATATTTTATTGATTTCTTTTTTGAAATGTTTTGTTTTTCTTCTACCCCTGTTAAGCTGTTTGGATAGCTGCCCTCCATGATTCCGTAGTTTTTCTTCTAAGAATACTTCAAGTGAGACTCTTCTATCACCTCTCCTTATCAACTATTGTATATTCAAGGTTTAGTATTCAGCCCTTTTCCTTCTTTCTCCATATCCTCATCCTGAACAATTTTATCTACACTCTATGCTTGAATTATAATTTATGTTATGATAGATCCTATGGTGCAGATTTGGTTCCAACCTCTTTCTTGATTTCAGACAAACCATGCCACATGACTTCTGAGTCTCCCCAGCTGGCTGTTAAAGGACTCCCCATCCCAACATCATCACAACAGATAACTTTATTTTTTCCCCCTCTTTTCCATCAGCTTCTATCATCTTTCTTGGAATTAAAACCATTAAGCCTGGGCATTCACTCTCTCATCTCTCAAGCCAATGAGTCAGGACACCTCCTCTTTTCTTGCCTTGTAGGATTTTTAAAGTCTCTTTAACTTCTCATTTTCCCAACAGCTATCCTCTCAGTCAAGAACCTAAATTCCTCTTATCTGTACTTCTACTACAAGCTGTGAAAAAAACATTCGGGTACTTGTCATGCCATAAATCAACTCATCGTCCACTTGTGGACAGAAATTTTACCACAGCACAATTACAATCAACTTTTCTGCCTAAAAAACACACATTAGCTTAGTTTTTATACTTTGTCCTCTGGCTGTGATTGACTCTGCAGCTTTCTTTCTGTGTTCCCCTTGTGCCCTTTACTCCTGTGTCTATATAGGATCATTTTCTTTTCATTGAACTTACCTTGATCTTGATCTTGATCTTTGCAGGCCATTCTCAACCTCTTTCCTTTTGTTATGTATTCAGTATTCTTTTCTAACCATCTTTCCTTTTATTCAGTGTTGAATTTATCTATTTGCTTGCTGGTGTCTCTAGTTAGACAAAGGAAGATATAAAGACCATGACCTACATAACAAATGTGATTAGTTAGTAGATGTATGAATCTCTGCGTTGACAAGATTTCTGAAGGTTGGTTGAACTAAGGAAAAAATAGCATGATTGATTATTATTGTCTGCTCCAGAGAAGATACCAACTGACACATATTTGTATTCCTTGCACTAGAAGGCATCACATTTATCTAAATATTATTGAATATTATTGTGTCATATTTATCTGAGCACCTGTTATATGTAAGGCACTATGTTAAGACCAATTTGTCTATAATTTTACTCTTCTAATCATTGTTTGTGGAACAGAATCCTTAAATGAGGAGAAATACACTGCTAAGCCATATTTTTATATAAGGATGCATAGTACATGACAGAGGCAGGATTAACCCTATGTCCTCTGACTCAAATACCTGCATGTCTTTGAGAAACCCATGCTACACCCAATGTTCATAAAAGTAAATAGATTGGTGGAAGGATTTGATATACTCCTGGTCCTGTGTCAGATATTGTTAGAATAAGGATACAAAAGAAGATATTATCCTTGCCTTCTTTGAGTTCACATGAATGTGACAGAGAATATGGAGTAGCTGACAGAAAAATTAAGACTAGACATTATTCTGCATCTCCACTTTTTTGGGAAAAGCAAATGAGAGAAAGAAGAGGCATTTTATAATTGCAAGGCTATAATGGTGGTAGTGTAAATGGAGATGCTATGAAATCTCTCATGGGGAGTCAAGTACTCCTTATTAAGATAAATTTTATTCTTTTTTAGAAAAACAGACTACCTTATGTCCATTAGGTGTCGCTATTTTAGGCATCCTTTAGCTTTCTTGAGGGAAGTTAGAATGGATGATACCCTTATTATTGGAGCTACAATTAGGTAGTGAGAATCTCACCTTTCTCAAGAACAAAAGACTATATAAAGTACTGGAAAGAACCTTGATTCCATCCATGGATGGAAATTTTCATCCTACCACTTAGTAATTTTATAATTTTTTGTAAGTAACCTATTTGTTCTACATCATCCATAAAATGAGGATGATAAGACCTACTTACCGGGATTTTTGTGCTGATGAAGTGAAATAATGCTTACAAAACTCTTGACATGAGGGAGGTGGTGTGCAATGGGAAGTGTGGTGGTGACAGCCATGATGCCGATGGTGCTAATGACAACAATGACAATGGGATGATGATGACATCACAGGGGACTTTGGTTAGGATGCAGATCCAGGATCTCCCAGCTCTGTGTTCCAAATCTAGCACCTGAGTCCTGATTAGTCTCTCCAAGCTTAGTCAGCTTCCATTTTCTCTAGGAGTTAACTTCTGCTTGTGTATTCACATACTCAGCGGTAACAACCATACTTTGAATTTTATAATATTTGACAGTTCAGATATTTTCTGATTAATTAATATTACAGAACATACTTGAAAGAAATCCTGGCATGTAAGAAGTCCTATATAAATGTTAGCTGTTATTAGTATTAATTTTATCAATATTTGTTAGTGCATTTAATGATTATATCAATATACCGGGGAGTAGAGGGCACCTGGGTGACTCAGTGGGTTAGTCCTCTGCCTTTGGCTCAGGTCATGATCTCAGGGTCCTGGGATTGAGCCTCACAGCAGGCTTTCTGCTCAGCAGAAGAAGATGGATTAAAATTCCCCCTCTCTCTGTCTCTGCCTGCCTCTCTGCCTACTTGTGATCTCTCTCTGTTTTTTATATATATATATATATATATATATATATATATATATATATATATATAAATCAATCACACTGGGAAGTAAAAAGAGGATTTTTTAATTCCCAGTAAAGAGACTAAGATACCAAAGAGACTAAGATACCAAATCTCCTAAGAGTCTGGTGATTGCCAGCATTTTGCTCTGTGCTCAAGGGCCAGTGACTTTTATTCTTAAGATGACTTCTCCCAGCACCTGTACATGGCTGCTCACACAGCACATTCTTGGTCAATATTGTTAAATCCTTATGTAGTTGATTTATAGAAGCGATAGGAAAACATTGGTTCAGAAGCCTGTTTAGGTCTAAGTCAAGGTCTAAGTCAAAGATAACCTCCATATTAATATCAAAAATAAGAATTAAAGAATTAAAACTTGACTCAAACATTTATATGCAAATAAAACAAAAAACTAATTAAATATTCATACTATATAAACTGCACAAAAGATTTGCTTCAAATCACAAGATCTTGTGTATCCACTGATCCTTCAAATGTCCTAAATTGACTAATTTACTTGCTTTTGTTACCTTTAAGAAAACTCTGAAAAGGGCTGATAATCAATACTGTACTTAGAGAGTTGGACAAAAGAAGTAAAGGCCCAAGCCCTTGATGGGGGCAAAAACGACTAGGAGATGTTCCTTTGTGATTATTTCTTAAGATAAAGTTCACTTACTGAGCAGAGCTTGGTTCTTCCTCTTTATAGAATGTAGGACAAGAGGCATAGACCTGGAAACTAGCAATCACAACAACTACTTGTTATAGAAACATATTTAACTGAAGTAAAAAAAAAAAAAAACATAAGTAACTTGATCCAAGTGTTGAGGGAGCACTTGAATTTCTCAACAAGTGACAGATCTGAGACAGGCTTCACATTAGGTGAGATGGGGAAGAGGTTCTCTGCTACACAAATAATTCGAAGACCAATATTTTGTACAACAACATTCATCACTCAGTATGTAGTCATAAGTATTTCATGCAAAGATGGTGGTTACACTGAAAGTTTAAAAAAAAGTGAATAGTGGTAAATAAGGTAAAATGGGTGTAGGGAAGTCCATGTTAAGTAACTCAACCTTATTACCAATAATATTTCCCAAACATCTTTATATATCTGTTACTAAAGATATAGATCATTTTTATTGAGTTCATATTCATTTCTTTTTTTTTAAGATTTTATTTATTTGACAGACAGAGAGATCACAAGTAGGCAGAGAGGCAGGCCGAGAGAGAGGGGGAAAGCAGGCTCCCTGCTGAGCAGAGAGCCCTATGTAGGGCTCCAACCCAGGACCTTGAGATCATGATCTGAGCCAAAGGCAGAGGCTTAACCGACTGAGCCACCCAGGTGCCTGAGTTCATATTCATTTTGAAGTAAATGTGCACTAATTATTTCTTTATGAATATTTAAGGTATGACCACTTTTCTATCTTTTTAAATCAAATGTATAGGAAACTTATAACTCTACTTACACTTATATTTTAAGTACCTGTTTAATTTTCTCCCAGGAAACTATAATCTTTCTAAGGACAAAAGCTGTGTCTGTCTCGTTCACTTAGTCCCTAGGACATAGTATGTTGCTCAATAAAATTTTATTGAATAAATGTGGATGTATCCTGTGCAAAGACACAGAAAACGCAGCAAGGAATGTAAGAGGGTTGCAAGTGGTTTTTCTATAACTGTAGTAAAGAATTCCTGTTGTAGAATTGGGGAGGCAGAGATTGAATTTTAATTCTCTCCCTAATACAATCAACACAAGGTTTACTTTGAACCTAGTCTATGTTACACACTGTAACTACAAAGCTAGAGAAGACCTATTGGCTCACAAGGGAGATTATGGGATTGCAGGGTTCATAAGATGAAGAATTTTTTTTCTTCTCATCATAAAAACTACAAGATATATCTGAGGTATTTTAAGAAGGAACCGTAAATTTTTGAATCAGTTTTTTGGGTGTTTTGTTTTGTTTTTGTTTTTGTTTCAAAAGGAAATAGAAAGAGATGCAACCTTAGGGGGCAGAAATTCAGGTGTGTGTTGCAATTGTCCAGGCAGAAATGATGAGTGCTTCCACTCCATTAGTTGTGTGGAGACCAAGGAGAGGCTGGACAGGTGGCTGAGATTAGGAGGATGTGACATGGTGGCAGCTGTGAGAGGAGATTCAAGAGGAAGAAGATGGATTAAAATCAGTCTAAAGGGTTGCACCTGGGTGGCAGAGTCTATTGACTATCTAATTCTTGGTTTTGACTGAGGTCACAATCTCATGATCATGAGATCGAGGTCCACATTGGTCCCTGCGCTCAGCGGGGAGGCTGCTTGAGATTCTCTCTCCCTCTCCCTCTACCCTACTAAAATAAATAAATAAATCTTTAAAATAAAATAAAATCAGTTTGAAGGTAGAATCAGCTGTCCTCTGTGACTGATTTGATGTGAAGATGAGCAAAGATGGAGTATGATTCTCAGTTTAATGGCCAGCATCACTAAGTGGGTAGAAATAGCACATATGGGGAAGTAAGATAGAAGACAATGCAACCTGTTGTAGGATAGGGATGGCCTGTTGGAACACACGGAGTTGAAGGTAACTGGAAGCCTTCTAGGTGAAGGGGCTAGTAGGAAGCTGAGTGAGTACACCAGTCTCTAGGGAGAGAGCTCTGGGCTAAAGGTGGGACTTCCAAGTGAAGAGTGTATGAGTAAATGTTGATTCTAAAGATCCTATCACTAGCCTTTCCTTTATATAATCATTGTAAATGAATCCACTCAAGGAATCTAAGTAGATGAGAAGTAAAGAGAATCCGCAATAGCTTTTAGAGAACACCAGCATTTAAGATGGAAAGAGAAGAGCAGGAGAAGGAAGCACATTTGAAAGTCATGGTCAGGGTAGTGACAAAGGTAATAGTTGAGAATGATTTAGAAGAGTCCACTAAAGTATTCAGGAAGGAGGGGTAATTCAACACTCAAGTGACAAAGCTCCCATAACTGATAGGATTTGCAATAAGGAAGTCATCCATAGCCATAATTAGAGCAATGCCGGGCACTGAGCTGATTGCTTTAGATGGAGAATTGTGCTTAATTTATACACAGCTGATGAGGCAGGTAATATAATCCTAATTTTACAGATGACAAAACAGTAGCTTAACTAACTGACTAAGAGCCACACAACAAGTCAGATTCACACCTAGGAAAGCTGATGCTGAAAACTGCACTCTGAGTAATTAAGCTCCACTGTGCCACCCACTGACACATCTAATTATTTTCAATTCAGCACTTGCCAGATCAGGATTATGTGGGGGTTTTTGTCCTCCAATGTTTCATAAACACAAATAATAATTCTCCATTGTTATTCTGAGGCATCCTTAGGACTGAGACATAGCATATGCTTTATGTGTTCCCTGAGTTTTTAGACCCAAACCAGGTATATACCCATAGGTGTCCTATCAATAAATAATACTGAACAAAAATGAGCATTTAAGGTGTTATTATAAAGGCAGACCAGCCAGACTGTCCTCCAATGACACAAATAACGGATCGAAAGAGCAACGTAACTATTGACTATGCTCCTTGCTTCTAAGCACAGATTATTATATTTCTCTAATGATTTATGTGTGAAATTTCCAAGGTGATGAGAATAGCCACATACAACCATAATGGGTTAATAATACATCTTCCATTCTTAATGCATGAAAAAGCAAGCCACAAGAATTACACAAAAGAGGTCTAACTTGCATCTCTGGTGGGCAGTTCCTTTGAGTTTAGAGTCTGGAACAAACTATTGGGGAAGGAGAATACTTTTCATCTTCCAGCTAATAAGTAAATCACCCGTTGTTTTGTATTTTAGAACATCTGAACAGCATCTCAGAGCTCTGGAAAGGCTTTATTCCCTAGTTCCATTGGCACACAAGCCATGGTCTTGTGTACATAATCTCTTAAATAAGCAATGCCATGGACTTTGCACCCTTCTGAAAAAGTGGGCACTATAGATGTCTTTTGCATAGAACTGGCTGCCCTGGTTCAATTAGAGGAAAAATAAATCTTACCATTTTGATGACAGCCCATGCAACCAACTAGGCAATATAGCTGGCTTTGAGAAAATGGAATCTTGTATTCTTTGACAGTGTAATTATTACTCTCTGTCAGCTTATTCTACTTTTTCATAAAAATCACTTAATACTTCACAAAGATATTACTTTTGCCATCAAATATCACTTTGGGAACTGTTAATAATTTAGGAACTTCTATATTAAAAATGGCTAATTCCGTAAATGCATGAGATGCCATAACCTGAGAATCCCCCTATCCTGAAAGTTCTGTTTTAATAGTCTGCTCCCAATTTAGGACATTAGAGAGAGCCAGGAGGGCTGCATTGAGGTTATTGCTTCCAAGTCCAAGTTGTACCCAACTTTTCGCGTCCGAGAGACCACCAAGGAGCCAACACCAATGCAATCACATGAGGGTTTATTTGACAAGCTTAAGCTTGGGCCCAAGTATACCCAACACAGCAGAGTAGGGACTTGGACCCCGAGCTTAGTTAAGGCAGGGGTATTTATGGCTTCCTGTTACAAAAGCAGGGTGGGGGTCTCTGGAACTAAAGCAGGGTGGGGGAAAGTTCAGCCCTTGGGCACAGGGGTCTGAGATGGCTGCCAAAGCTAAGATGGCTGTACTTATGCTAAGGCTAAACCTGAGGTGGGATGGCCTTAATTTTTCTCGGCCTCCACACTACTCTTTGGTATTTGGAACCCAGAGAGTCAAACGATTCAATGGCAAAGAATTTAGGAAAGTATTGCAAATATTTTTAAAAGAGCTTTACACTGTAACAACAGACTTACGTTATTATGATTATTTTTTTAACTTAAGCCTCAGCCTTGTTTTTACAGACTTTTCTCATTGAGCTCAAGTATTCTGACAATAGGAAACTCCTAATCATTTTAGTTGACTTTTTAAAATGTATTTACAGAAAGTAAAACTTGCTCTTTCTGATGCAAACCAATGTGAATTTCTACCAACACATTCAATCTGTTGTCCACCACCACAATTAAAATACAGAGCCATACTGTCACACCCCAAAATTCCTTTGTTTTGTCTCTTTATATCTAATCAACCACTCTCTCCTTCCCAAGTCCCTGACAACCACTGATCTGTTTTCTGTTCTTACAGCTTTGCTTTCTGCTGTTGTATAAGTGGAATTATGCAGTGTGCAACCTTTTGCATCTGGATTCTTTCACTTAGAATAACTCACTTGAGATTCTTCTATGGTGTGTGTCAGTTTATTATTTCCATACAATGGAATAGTAGCTTGTTAATCCTGAGAAAATGCATATGTAATGTTACCCTGGCAATGATAATAGCGACATATGGCATGTAGATGCTTATTGTGGATCGGGCATTGCTGTAGCTCTGTCCACACACTACCTCATTAAATTTTGCCATCCTAGGAAATAGGCAATATCACTATTTCACTTTATTGAAGGAAAAGGAGGAAAGGCTATATGACATAGTCACCTTCCCAGGACTATACCATTTGTAAATGTCATAGTCTGTATTAGAATCTGGGCAGCCTAACTTCAGACCTACCATTACAACCACCATCACAGACTGCTTCCCAGTAATAGTGACCAAAGCTAAGCATTTGCCCTTGAGCCATGGAAAGCATTTCCTCACTTCATTTTCACACAAATAAGGGTGGGTTGAGCAAAATGAGGCTTAGGAAGATTATGCAACAGGCACCAAATCACCATGATAATAACACCTAATTGTCAACCAAATTGTGAAAACTGAGTCTCAGTACCTTTTAAGAGTATTTAGTTTTGATGGGATTCTGGGTTTCAATTTCAACTTATTTTTTTTGTTTCCTCCTGTGACATTGAATTTTCAGTTCACCTCAACATGCACAGAGCCTTTTGCAGTTGGAATAACTTCTTGGGCCTTGGTACAAATCATCTCCCAGCCTTTAAGATTAGATAATAAAATGTATTTAGTACAAAAGAGACCTAATCTCTATCTTGATTTATTTTTGCCTGTGGAGGAATTGAAGGGATGAAAAAATTCATCTTGAATCAAACTACATGAAGTTGACATGTAGAAAACATTCTTAGATTCATTTTAACTTCAGGTTGTTCCTCAAGAGGTTAAATCTTTATTCCAGAATAAAGATAAAAATAAAATTTGATGATAGATTGCATATGTTATCACCTTATCATACACACTGTAGACTTGGAAGCAATAACCTCTAGCTGAGATGAGTAAAGGGAAGGTATGATTTTATTTTTCAATTGTATTTTTAGTAATAGTACAATACTCAGCTCACATCTGTAAGAAAAAGGGCTTGAATTTATTTATTCATTTTATTTTAATTAACACTTTCTGTACTAAGGACATAAATAGTATACCAATTTTATGAAGGGATAGAATAGGAGGAAAATTTGAGATCTTAGGATTGAAGTCATGCCCTGCTGGTAGTAATGTTTCAGGGTAGAAAAAGATTTACTAAATGTTGGAATCAGAAACAACACACAGAAAACACTGTGGTCTGACATTTCAGCAAAAATGCATTCTTTCATACCACAGTAGTCCTTGGATTATTGATTTCCTGAATAAGTTTTCATAAAAGAAACATATCCTGAATACTCTTTCCTACCTTCCTTTCTGGATTCATTACAGGATGTAATTGTGGAGTAGCATGGAATGTGTGAACATCCTTTTCCTAACAACCTTAAACATTCTGGTCAACTCTCAAATGATTCCTAGTTAGATATTTGGACAGCTATCATTATGAGCCCTAGATACATTTGGGGCATTATAGAAACTATGCCACAAAACCAAAGATTTGTTCAGAAGTGGAACAAAGACAGGACCAGTCTTGATATGGGGGAGGATTATGGCATTGTTCTTAGGTCTTCATACTGGTGGGAACTGACGAGGGAACAGAAGGCAAGCTGAGGACAAAGCAGAAGCTGACACCCTGAAACTACCGCCCCCCCCCCCATGGGATATATGTGACATTCCTCAGGCGTTCCTGGCTGCCCTGAAGGAAAAACAAATAGTTAACTTGTAGAGATCACAATCCTGCAAGACTGAGTCTCCCTCAGTTTACAAATGTCCTAGTGATTGACCAGGAAGAGGCTTTCTTACCAATAGCTTAACTTCCAAAAGACCCATAACTCTGTTCCTGAAGCCCTAACATAATCCTCCCCTCCATAAAATTGAGAGAGACTGAGGCAGAGGGAAATGTAAATAAAGTTAAATTTCTTCTAAACCTAAAGCTCATTGATAAGCATGTGTGACAGCAGGAATGTGACATTCCTCCATGAAGTTCCCAACTATTTCACTGTTAATGCCTTACTAAAAGGAAAATCAACCTTAGCTTGATGATGGCATGGCCTCTGGTATCTTGTAGGTCCTCTTTAGTACATGAAAGTTCTTCCAAATCCTCCCTTTTCTTTACCTCCCCCAACCCCATAGTATATAATCAGCCACACCTCACAGTCCCAGGGCAACTCTTTCTGCCCAAGGGTCCTGTCCCGGTGCTTGATAAACCACCATTTTGCACCAAGACATCTCAAGAATTCTTTCTTGGTCGTGGCCTCTGGACTCCACCCCACTAAACCTCACTTATATTCTAAAACTTCATCAGGAATTATCAGCTATGTGCAAATTTCAGCTCAATATAAGGGTGACTTTTTTTTTTTTTTTTTCAGATAAAGGAGCTCCTTTTAGAAAGGTCCGATTATCTTGAAGGCAGTGAATTGAGATTCCTGAATCCTGTGGGTGAGATAATGAAGTACAAAGCAAGGCCTCATCCAGTCCCAAGAAACTAGCTAGGAAAGTAGCTTAAAGTTTTTAAAAATAGCTTTATTGAAATTTAAGCTTTATTGAAAAAGCTTAAAGTTTTTAAAAATAGCTTTATTGAAATATAGCTGCACATATTTAAAATATATCATTTGATAAATTTATTTTGCCATTAAGCATGCAGTTCAGAAGTGTTAAGTATGTGACACTATTGTGCAACAGATCTCTAGAACTTTTTCATCTTGCAAAACTGGAACTCTGTACCCATTAACAGCTCTCCGTTTTCCCCCACCATTCTATTTTCTGTTTCTATGAATTTGACTACTTTAAATCCTGTATGTAAGTGGAATCTTAACATATTTGTGTTTTTGTAACTGGCTTATTTCACTTAAGGTAATGTCCTAAGGATAAACCCATGTTACAGCATATGACAGGATCTCCTTCCTTGTTGAGACTGAATAATATTCCTGTGTGTGCACACGTGCGTGTGTGTGTGTGTGTGTGTGTGTGCTGTTTATCCATATACCCATTGATGGATACTTCAGTTGTTTCTATATCTTGCCTATTATGAATAATACTTCTATGAATATCGGTGGGAAATATCTCATTCAAATCCTGCTTTCAAATCTTTTGGACATATACACAAAAGTGAGATTTCTGGAGCATATAGTAATTTTATTTTATTTTTTATTTAGATTTTATTTATTTATTTGACAGACAGAGATCACAAGTAGGCAGAGAGGCAGGCAGAGAGAGAGGAGAAAGTAGGCTCCCTGCTGAGCAGAGAGCCCAATGCGGGGCTCCATCCCAGGACCCCGGGATCATGACCTGAGCCAAAGGCAGAGGTTTTAACCCACTGAGCCACCCAGATGCCCCGCATATAGTAATTTTAGTCTTCAGTTTTGAGGAACTGTCATACAGTTTCTATAGTGGCAGCCCCATTTTGTATTTCCACCAACAGTGCACCTGCGTTCCAAATTCTCCACATGCTCACTGATACTCAATATGTTCTGTTTTTTGGTTGTAGTAGTGATCGTAATGGTTTTGAGTTATAAATTTATAACTGGAGAATTTATGAACTGAAAACCATACAATTTTCCAAGTTCAGATTATTTTCCTTCTGTGACTATTTATACACCTGATCTTATACACATCTACTTCACCTCTTCTTTCTATTTTTCTAACACATTAATTAGAAAAATACATATCCTAAAAACAGGGTTTTTAATATTATATGTGATATAATACATGATTATATGTGATGTAATATAGATCAATATGGTATATAGAGAGATGGGGATATAAATACAGATGATTATACAGTCATGGATGATTATATGTGATTGAGTCCTTATGTATAATAAGATATAGCAGAGATAGGGTAACTTCCTTGGCAGATTTCCCTATATAGCTGCCTTTCACTCCCCTGCGATCACTTCCCAAATAACTCCTTCCCTGGAGTCCTTGTCTCAGGGTCTGCTTCTAAAGGAACCAAACTAACACATGTACCTAGTCATTCTTAATTATTCAGTAATATTATTTATTTAAAGTTTAAATTAGAAAGAATATATTTGATGGACCTGGCACAGTTCTTGGCAATTAGATTCTGTTCATTATACTCATCATAAGGTGTGACGAATGATTCAAAATCCTTTATCACTCCCCACCACCATTTCTTCTCCTGGAGGAAGAATGATAACCCTGGAGAGAGCCTTATGCAATCAGACGTTGAGCATCTCAGACCTGAGCGAGACCCACAGCAGCACAAGGACAATTTTCTCCATGTCTATTAGCAAATATAAGGGCTATGTTTGACAGTCTCATTTTTCCCTCTGCATTTACTCTTCTAATCATCAGAAGATGAACAGTGGTGAAAAATAAGGGTAATAGACATTGGAATTAATTCTGTGTGGGTTTAGAGTGTTTGATCTGCTGAGGCTGACTCCTGGAAAGGATTGTGTGGAGGGTGGATTTTTCTGTTGGTTTGGATGGAATGTAGGCTCCCAGAAAGGTTGGAACCACATTTTCTTCTTTTTCTTTTCTGAGACCCAACATATATGGGTGGCATATATGCATGAGTAGCAGTTTTAAAATCTAGCATCAAATCTATAAACTGTTTATTTCAGTGACTCAGGGCAGCAGCTGGCAGAATTGACTTTGCTCTGTGCTAGGCACCATGCTAAATACGTTATAAACTCATGTAATCTCATAAAAACTCTCTCCTTTATATGTGGCTACAAAACAAACCATCCCAAACTAAGTTGCTTAAAACAAAAACAACTCCATTTCTAAAACTGGTCATCAGAGGGCACTGCTCTGGGCATATCAAAGTCACCTGGAATGACCTTGATTTTAGCAGGTGTCTCTCTGTCTCTTTCCCAATCTCTCCTCCTCTGTTTCTTTTAGTATCACACCGCCTGTTAATCTCCACTATCTGCTGGCTGATTGCCCTATTGTTATTGACAATGGCCTAGGGCATAAATTGCTACTTCATCTGGGACAGTTACATTTGAGTCTTTCACCTCAGCAGTTTTTGAGACTAATCTCTGGGGTTTGTTCTGACCTGGGGGCAGTCTCTGCTTCGTTGTTTCTGGGCTCTTTGCTCTTAAGGACTACCTCCATCCCTGGGGAAATTCTAACAGCCACTGATGCAGAGCTGGGGCCTCAGAATCAGGGTTCTGCTCTTCCAGTAGATAAATCCCTACTTTATGAGAAGGGAGCTGGGTAGGGACAGTCGCTTTTGGTCTTCCAGGCTTGTCTCTCCTGTGTGGAATCTGTGCCCTATGAGTGAGCTGCACAAAAACAATTGGGTCCCTATTCTTAGCCAGCTCTGCCCCAAAGTGGAACCTCTGCTCTATTTGTGGGAGGAGGGAGAAACCTACTTTTTGGCCACACTTACTGGAAATTGAGCCTCTGCCGGTGAAGGTTAAGGGGGATTAGAAATGATTGCTCCTCTTCCCAAAAAAGAAAAAAAAAAAAAAAAAAGGCCAAAGTTATGCCTCATGTCCCACAATGATGTCTTTGAGCTCAGGTACTTAACAGTGATCTGAATTGTCATTGCTACAACAGCTACTACTCTGGACCCTGAAAGTGGCTCTTTCTGCTGTAGCTGCCCTCACTAAAATGGACTGTGAACTTCTCTCTTCTTCCTGATTTTTGCCTCTGGATTTAGAACCAAAGTCGAGTGTGGGTGCCACTGATGAACAGAATCTCAGTCACATCCCGTAACCTCACTATAAGAGAAGTTGAAGGAGTAATCATCTCCTCCCTATACTGCAAAGCGAAATTTGCCTTCTGTTAATATTTAGAATCTACAAGTTCCTCGTAGATAGTAGATAAGGAGTACAAATGCTTGGTGTCGAATTAATGAATAATAGAGCTGAGAATAGTTGCTAAGGGAGGTTATACTTACTGATTAATGTGGATTTCCCTCAGGTTTCTCTCAAGGATGAAGAGTAGGATTATACCGTCCTCATCTTTGTAAGTTACCAATGAGGAGAGAGACCTGTTGCAAACTTTCCAAGAGTCTTTGTCGAATACCCTCTCTTTGCCAGCCATTGTGTTAGGTGATGGGATTCAATGGTGAGGACAAACAGACATGTGCTTGGATTGATGGAGTTTATAGTCTATTACAGGAGAAGCATGTTAATTTTAAAAATGTAAATGTGTACATATCTTGTAAGTACGAGAATGTGCAACAGTATATGACCCAGGCAAAGTATTCAGAGAAAGCTTATCTGAGAGGGAATGGCTGAATGAGGATCTGAAGGATAAAGAGAAAATAACTTGATAAGAAGGAGATAAGGATGACAAATAAAAAGTATTCCTCACAGCAGAGGGAAAATACTTGCAAAGGTCATAATGAGGCTGGAGCAAGGTCCCTCTGAAATACTGAAAAGGAGCAGTTATGGGATACTAGAGAAGATTTTGTGCAATTTCAGAGTGCAAATAGAGTTAAACAATACTGAAATTTAGAGAGCTTATTAAGGATACGCACTTTTATCCAAACAACTATAGGAAGTCATTATAGGAAGTCATTGAGGGGTTTCCAGGAGGTTTTCAGATAAAGGGGCTTGAATGCAGCCAGTCCACCACTTTTGGAAGTTCTGTACTAGTATTACTGCTCCTTATCTCACCCCTGAAAGTTGTTCTGGGAGTTCCAAATCCTTTCCCTTTATAAGCTGAACTTTATTCTTCCTCTGATAATCACATCTGCATTTCGAGAAGGAAACTCTAGTCCCAGTGACGAGAACAGATTAGAGGGTACATGAGGACACCAGCTGGAGGAGGCTGTCAGACTAGCCTTGGTAAGGGAGGATGGTGGCTTCACCTGGAGCTATGGCAATGAAGACAGAAACAAAGAACTCTGTCCTAAGCTGAAGCCAAAGGTGATGTTGGATGAGCAGGTGGTGAAGGACGACAGACCCCAACTCTGTGTTCACTGAAACCAAGTTAATGCTGTGAAAAAGGCGGTAGTGAGAGTTCAACCAGATCATAATTTTCCCCAAATTCATTATCTGCTGCTGCTGATTTTAAATGAAATATATTTAGGTTCTCATTATTCTTCTTTAGGAAAACTCAATGTCCAGTTGATTCTGTAAAATTCTTAATAACTTCTTTGCATTTCTCTACTTGAAAAGTCCTCCTCTTTTAAATAGTCCAGGTAAAACAGTTATTTACTATGGATCATATTTTTCAAATCCACAATCATCTCATTAAATATCACTAACTTTAACATGTTCAAAATCTAAGATGTATACAAGTAATATATTTGTTTTAATAAATATAATAATTTCCTCTAAATTATTTAAGGTGTAGGAGAGAAATTTATGTGAACCAAAAAGCTCTGGTCTTTAGTTTTAGATGACATCTCCTCTGGTACAAGTCAGATAGAACTGATCTGTCAACAAGAAGTAAGGCAGCATTGATTAAGTGTCTTGTTTCCTGTGGAGTATTAATATATGTGAACATCTATGTATGTCTTTAATTTGTGCACATGGCATGTATGAGAGATAAAGAGTGTGTGCATAGAAAATGTGGCTTGTCATAAAAGAAATGTTTCACCAACAGGTAGCCTAAGGTTGAGTAATTAGACATGGGAGTCTCAGTGGCCAGGAGATATAATGAGTCTTTGTCTTTGTGGTATGAATTCTTTCATGGTATAACCCCATTCCCCCATAATATCCCTCTCTGGTCTCTATCTCAATACCTGAAATGCCTTTATGTTAAATATAAATCCTCCTCAGAGAGGACTTGCAGGAAATTTGTATCAGCTCTTAGATGTTTGATGAGATCATAACAATCAGATCTTCTGTTTTTGTCAATTGTGGAGAATAAATCATAGGAGCCATGGGAGCTTTGAGGGATGACATATCAAAATCATAAATTTTGGGTCCATGGTTCTTCCAGGAACTACAGTGGACAAGTATAGGGTACTGGACACTTGTTAGTGAATAATGATTGTGAGAACCAAAAGCAAACCAAAGTTTACCAAAAGGTAAGCAAAAGCAAACTTAAGTAATTTCTCAAAATTGATGGGGCCAGCCCTGCCTGATATCTTGAGTCCTTCAAAGGTTTATCAAAGCTCACCCTTTTAGAAACAAATGTGTGTTCTTCAGAGGACAGTGCTTCTCACAGTATGGTCTCCAGACCATCAGCATAAACATCACCATGGAACAACATTCACCACACACATTCAGAAGTGAAATATACTCTACAGAATATTTGGGGGGAAATTGGAAAAGAGTTCTGAGTGCATAGTCAGTCAGCTGTCTTTGAAAGCTCTGTACTTCTTTGTCTGTTCCTCATCCCCTCCTTCCAGAACCATCCTGGGAGTTCTAAATGCTTTTCCTTTATAAGCTGAGAATTACTCTCACCTGACATCAGGCACTCAGACTCACTTTCTACACATAACAATATGTGATCCTAACGAAAATGATCTAATTAGTCTCCTAACAAGAGAGAAGCTGATGCTTGTTGTCAAGGTAAGCAATTTAGTATGCTTCATCCCATTCTCTTACTTCCTTTCCTAGACTGAATGCTACCTGAGAGCCAGGATTGTGTCTGCCTTATCCACTCCTGTATTCCGAACAGTATGTCTGGCACATAATTCTAGGAACAAATTATTGAACAAGTAGATGAATAAATGCAAAGTTAGTGACTAAATTGGGGGGGATATCATCCACCTAGGGAAGTGACTAAACTCTTGGGCTTTATGATATTCTTAGTCAATAAACTCATGGGTTGGTCAGGCCTCCAGGGAGATCATTCAAGGTAATGAGGAGGAAGGAAAGACAATGCGCCTGTAAAACAGAAATTGGTGATCAGCTAATGGGGAGTAATATGTGTACTGGTAAAATGTGAGATCCAAGAGCAGACAAGTACAAACTGGTTACAGATGCCTGTGTCAGAAGACTGAAGGCCAAGGACTTTGGGCCCATACCTGCAAGTGTAATAAGCCACTACAGGCTCTTGGGCAGAAGAATGACATGATATCAACTTTGGCTAATTCTTATGAAGTACCTCCTACACACCAGACATTTTCGTAGACCTAATTTATACCTGCCAACTACCTTGTGGGTGGGAACTTAGCTGTGTTTCAAACATAAGGGAACAAAGGTTCAGAAAAGCTATGTAATTTTCCCAAGGTCAGGGAGCAAGTGAAAGACAGACCCGAGATCCATCCTACAGTTCCTCACACCAAGGCCACTGCCCTTTAAAGAAAGATTAATCAGTCAGTAATGAGTAAAGAGGCACAACTTTCAGAAAAAAAAAGTTACTGGTTTTAAGGTGGCCCTCTCTTTTCTAACAGGTGGGAGGAAATGAGGTGAGGGGTGGGGTGGATAGGTGTGAAACTCTCAGGTTAAGACTGCACATAGCAAATGCTCAAAAATGTTCAGGTTCCCAGTTCACTATGAAATAACTGAGTAAAAAGCAGCCTGTGATTCCTTGTAAACTCATAGAGTGTCTCCCTTCTCTGGACTGTGAATTGTGTCTCTGAGAAATCACAGAAGGATAGGGGAGGTGGGAAATGAATGTTTTCTCCCTGAATGTGAGCCTATGCTGTCTTGTCACTCCAGTCAGTCCCTAATGATTCTCTTGTGTGAGTTTATAGCCATGTGAGGTTTCTTGATTTCCTGCACGGTTTCTAACCAACATGTGGTCCCAGCGTACAATTTTGACCTCAGGGAAGGGTGAGGTAGAAAAACAAAGAGAAAAAGGAGGAAGGAAATAAGGTGGCTATCCACTGTTCAGTAGTAACCTGATTCACATGTTTATACAGACACAAAGTATAGATATGCCTCTGGTGGTCAGACATTTTTGTGGGACTCTGTGCAGGCCCCACATTAGTGATGATTAGAGAACAATGTTGGGGGCCTCATCAGGTCAGGCTGCCATTTTTTAAAAATTCGAGTATAGTTGACACACAATGTTACATTAGTTTCAAGTGTACAACATAGTGATTCAACAAGCTTTTACAGTATGCTATGCTTACCACACATGTAGTCACCATCTGTCACCATACAATTGCTATTACAATATTATTGACTACATTCTTTATGCTGTGCCTTTTATTCCCACGACTTAGTCATTCTGTAGCTGGAAGCCTATATCTCCCTCTCTTCCATCCATTGTGCCCATCTGCCAACCCCCTCCCCTCTGGCAACCATCCTTTTGTTTTCAGTACTTACAAGTCTGATTCTACTTTTTCTTTGCTTATTCATTTTTTTTAGACTCCACATATGAAAGAAACCATGGTATTTGTCTTTCTCAGTCTGATTTCTTTCACTTAGCATATAATGCTCTCTAGAGGTCCATCCATGTTGTCGCAAATAGTGTGATTCTGTCCTTTTTACGGCTGTGTGATATTCTTGTGTGTGTGTGTGTGTGTGTGTGTGTCACATCTTTTTTATCCATTCTTCTATTGATGAACACATAGGTTGTTTCCATATTTTGGCTATTGTAAATAATGCTGCAGCAAACATAAAGGTACATATTTATTTTTTAAATTAATATTTTTGTTTTTAGGCTGCCATTTTGATTCAAAGAAGGTAAGAACCACTCAGAGGATGTCTCCAGATGTCCTCTTTGTCTGGATAGTTTCTAATCAAGCATGACTTCTGTTGACAATTCCGTGATGATTCTTTCAGTATTCCTAGAGGCACCGCATACTCCTAGTTTCTTGTTTACACGGAATATATCACTCTGTCAGCTAAAGCTCTCTGCTGGAGATGAGAAATGGCCCTTGCCACTATTTTAGATGGGTGCTAAGAATGGCGAATATTAGCTTCTCTTTGAGTTTCAAGGATAGAATTGGGATATTCATAGAAGCAGTGGAAATAATTATAATCACATTATTAGTTCTAGATGTGTTTCTCATTTACCAATACATTTTTATGATCCAGGCACTGGGCTAAATTATCTTTACATATTATCGTTAATCCTTACCACACACTTGTAAGTAAATGTTAGGTTTTCCTGTTTTTCAGTAAAAGAAACTGAGAATTAGAGAACTGAGTGGATTTGTCTAAGATCCCTAAGTTCATACATGGTAAAATTGGGATTAAGACACCAGTTTATCTGTCTGAAATTTTAATACTTCCTACTGCACCACTGCACACAAATTTCAATCAACAAAAATTCAGAGGTTGATTCACAGTGAGGCTTTGTTTGAAGTCAGGAAAATTAGATGTATTCTGTGTGTCCTATTTCCAGATCATACAGTGTTGTGGAGTGGTTTTTTTTTTTTTCCTCCATAATTGTCATGCCTGATTATTTTCCCACAGAAAAAGTCACATAGAGAAAAACATTATATAGTATTTCTATCACATGAGTTAAGAAAATTATAATCAGGTTTTTTTCTTTCATATTTTACTCTTTAACCATAAAGTACTAAAAGGTGTGTCTATCCTCAGAAGGATAATTTACTTCTCAAAGAGGTGACAGACTTGCAAAGGAACCCAAGTGAGTAGAAACTGGATCATCTTTGCCCTACTATAGAGGCCAAGATTATATGTATATGTATGCACATATGTATATGTATGACATAAAATGGTGTCATTCCAAAGATCAGAGCATTCCTTATTACATTTCAGTAGAAGAAGAGATCAGGAGAGTGGCTACAAGATGCAGCAAAATGGAAATGACCAGGGCTTCAGGAGACCAGTGATCTAGCCCTAAATTTTCCCCTACCTCCCTGAGGCGAGAGAGGTTTTTTCCTCTTTGGGTTTCCCAGAGTCACATGAAGGAAGAATAGCTTAATTTACATTTATATCTATTTAAATTTCAGACAAAATTTCTGGCAAAATTAAATCCTTATTTGAAAAAGACTAAGCATGGGGCACCTGGGTGGCTCAGGGTGTGATACTGGGGTCCTGTATCTCCTGAATATCCTGTATATCCTGTATCTCCTGTATGGAGACCTGTGTGGGGCTCTGTGCTCAGTGAGCAGCCTGTTACTCCTTCTCCCTCTGCCCCTCCCCTGCACAACCGTGTGGCGCACGCATTCTCTCTTTCTCTAGCTTGTTCTCTCTCTCTCAACTAAATAAAATCTTTTAAGAACAAGAAAGAAAAAGACTAAGTACAAATACATATGAAAATAAATAAAAATCCAAATGCTCTGAGAATTCTTTATTTGTAGAAATTACCAGCTGATACAGGAACTCTGGAAACAAAATTAACTTTTAGTAAGGGAAGGAATATCAGTCATACCCTCAGCTCTGAAATAGGATGAGCTATTCCAGGCAGTAAATTTTTAAATGACTAGTTAATATAAGTTTCTCTTTGAAATATAGCCTACTACAGAGTTCAAATTGTTTTAATAAACTTTACCCTGGACACTAGAATATTAATAAATTGAAGATAAGAGATACTAAGTTGAAACCTAGTTAGTTACAATGACCACAGAATCTTCACAGCACTATTGTTGCTTGGGGTGCTGTAATCCCACAGCATAATAGAACGGGATATTAAGAGTGTCAGACAACAAGACCCGGAGCCCATGAACTGGAGCCCACACAGTCCTATTGAAACAGACAACACTTAAATAAACACATTTTTTTTGGGGGGGGGTCTTAAAAGTAAAATATCAATTTTATGAGAAACTGTGTATGAAATGAATCATCTCTGGGCTACCTGGGTGGCTCAGGCAGTTAAGCCTCTGCCTTCACCTCAGATCACCATCTCAGGGTCCTAGGATTGAGCCCCACACTGGGCTCCCTGCTCAGTGGGAAGCCTGCTTCTCCCTCTTCCTTTCCCTCTGCCCCTCCCCTCAACTGTGCTCATGCTCTCTCTCTCTCAAATAAATAAATAAAATCTTTTTAAAAAGGAATGAAAAATCTCTGAAAAGTTGACAGTTAAGTTGATGAATTTTTACCCTCCAGATACTGAGCAGCTATGGTTGCTTCAGATCATGCAGCGGTAGTGGAGGCACAGCCATGCTTTTAGACCAAGTTAGGGCAGAGTATCTATCATCAAACAGCAAAGGTTTGTGAAGAGCATCGAGGTACAGAACTTGGGCAAGCTTGGCAGCAAGGAATATCCACTGATAGAAGTCAGTGTCCAAAATACCAAAACAGAGTGTTAGAAAACTGGTTTGTAATATGAGAATTCACAGGAAAGCAAATTATACGACAATTTTTGAGTGTTCCTTCATAGTTTCTTAAAAAGTTAAGAATAATAAAACCTGTTACCTGACAATTATATTTTGGGGGTATCCCTGCCCATGTCTGCTCGCAAAGACAGCTGTAAGAGTGTTCGATATTTATTAATACTTATTTAAACATTGAAGCCATCTAGCTTTTCATTAATGATAGGTAAATAAATTGTAGTATGGCCGCAAAATGGGACACTCTTCAGCAGAGAACACAACTTCAGTAGAAGAGGAGATCCAAGGTTGGGGTTTCCTCAGCAAACAGACTCTGAGTCATGCATTTCCCACAGGAAGTTTATGAAGGATTGCTCTTGGGAAGAAGATGTTCTGCTGTGAAGCAGTCATGGCAAAGCCCTCAGTTAATCCCATGGGAAGCTCTGACATGGGGACAGCTTTTCAAAGTTACCCCAAATTCAGACAAGGGGGGGGCATACCTTTGTATCTTAATCAGCGATTCAGTGGATATTTGCTCCTGCGGAAGAGTCACCAGGTACAAGGCGACCCCTTTGGCTGAGGGCACCCCTTGGAGAGGGTAGCCCCTGCAGAGGGTCTCAGTCCAGAGCAATCAGTTGCTGAGGGAAGGAGTGGCTGGCTCATTTCTGGAAGTTCTGAAGGAAAATCTGAACAGCATAGCAGAGCATCCAGACCTGGCATGTAATAACATGATTTATTTCCTAACATAATGTTGATGCAAAAAAGTTGCTTAAAAATATGAAAAAATGCTGGGGCACCTGGGTGGCTTAGTGGGTTAAAGCCTCTGCTTTCAACTCAGGTCATCATCCCAGGGTCCTGGGATCGAGCCCTGCATGGGGTGCTCTGCTTGGCGGGCAGCCTGCCTCCCCCTCTCTCTCTGCCTACTTGTGATTTCTGTCAAATAAATAAATAATGTCTTTAAAAAAAAAGAAAAGAATATGAAAAATGCAAAAAAAAATGAAAAAATGCAATGTAATAACTATAACATTTAAAAACATGAAAAAACAATAATGTATATTGTTTGACCTCCATAAAGAAAAAATATTCCATATAATAGTTACTTCTGAGCACAAAAGGAGGTGTATTTAGGGACGCCTGGGTGGCTCAGTTGGTTGGGCAGCTGCCTTCGGCTCAGGTCGTGATCCCAGCCTCCTGGGATCGAGTCCCACATCGGGCTCCTTACTCAGCGGGGAGCCTGCTTCTCCCTCTGCCTCTGCCTGCCACTCTATCTGCCTGTGCTCACTCTCTCTGTCAAATAAATAAATAAAATCTTTAAAAAAAAAAAACGAAAGGAGGTGTATTTGGATGTTCACTACCTAGGTGTCAGGATGGCACGTTTAAAGACTCATACTATTCTACAAATGTTTATTCATTGGATATATTGGAAAATCTTAAAAACTTAATCTGAAAAGATAAAATATGATTTCTCCTATTTATCCATCCATTCATTCATTCAGCACATACACTTTTTTTTTTTTTAACTGAGCTCAACCTTTGAAATAAGCCTCCTCCTAAATGCTAGGAGAGAAACAAGAGAAGTACAAAGGTATTTGTCTCTCATAGCTCAATAAATCTGGAGAAAAATATGAACAAAGAGAAATATTGGAGATTATCAAGTTTGGGATATCCTAAAGAAATTCTATTAGATCATTTCACCTGAAGGCCTTTATTAATGGTTGTCAATCAATGATAAAGGATTCTGTGAAGAAATGAGCCAAGGAGAAGTTCAGTGAAAAAATATAAAGTATGTTTCTGTGCTGCAGGAATTTTCAGAGCCTTTAGAATATTAATGGTTATTCTCTAAGCATAGACACAGGGGATGTTAGAATACATTTTCTCAGGCTATTTTGATCACCGAACTCTTGTGAGTATTGCTTTGTCTTGCCAAACACATTTTGGCAAACCCTATTCTGAGACAATCCTATTAATATGTAAAACAGGAAACTAAAGCATGGAGAAATGGAGTGATTTATCCAAGGTCACTCAGCTGATTAGTGAATGATACCAGAGAGCAGGCAAAGAGGAGGGAGAGTGCTCACTGAAGAGCTTTCACCCAAATACATCTGAAAAACAGGCAGCCATTTTTTACAGCATGTGTGATGTTAATGAGAAAACCTACCCATCCATAAAACCAAGTAGAGAGTAAAATGCAATACATATGACTTTTTTTTTTTCACATTTTTAAAGATGTCCATCATCGTTAAACAGCAGACAGAAAACCCTGAAACAGATTATGGCAACAATAATACTACTCTTTTGTTAAATGCCTGTTAGATATCGGGAACTCATAGGAGTAGCTTAACATTGTTAATGTGATCATCCTCTTACATGTACATTACTTAATAATATGCATGTTGCTGTTAAATGACGTTCATAGATGTCAAAGGAGAATGGGACCTTAGGGATCTCTTACTCTAAACTTAAGTCGTTTTTCAGAAATGGAAACTGAGACCCAGTTTGGGTAAACAGCAAGGTCAAATGACTAATTTGTGGCTGCACTGGGCTGAGACCCTGAGTCTCTATAGTTCTCGAGAAAAGTGCCAATCATGTATGAGTGTGTATAACAATGCCAGACTTCTAGAGGTGGTTCATAGGGTGACATGCTGAATTCTGAAATTGATTTCCATTAGGTTTTTCATGAAAGATAGTGATTGTAAAAATAAGGTGACTTGTCCATCCCCGGAAGCTAGGGTCTCTGTCCAGGGAAGCCAGAAAGTAAGGACTGTGGCCTTTGTTCTCTGGGCTAGGTGAGAGGTAGAGCATCCTTTCTTACTGCCTGCAAGATTCATCAGACACAAATCCCTGCTGAAGAAATATTTCCACATAGATCTTGCTTACCCCCTTTCTGGGGGTGGGGTGGATAATAGCTTTTCTTTCTTATCTATAAATGTCATCAGTGCAGCAAAGCATAAATAAGAACAGTAATCAAAAGAAATATGCAGATGATCTAGCTCAGAACAAAAGAACAGCAGATGGCAGATTCAGCTTCTCAGAATATAGAGTGAAGGGAAATATTGAGGTGCATGCTGTTCTTTTGATTTTTGACTCTAGGGGAAAGGCAGATCTAAGAGTAGTGCTCCTCAGCCACTTAAACATTTGTCTTCGGGGAAGCCTGGCATCACCAAGAAGGCTCTTAATGTTAGAGGAAGAACCAAATTGACTCTATTAACTGCACAATAATTGGCTGCAGGTACTTTCCCACTGAATTCCAGAATGATCCTGATGATAACACTTTCTTACTTCCTCTAATAATAAACAAGCCCAGGTATCTGTAGCTCCTAAATTCCACCACCTTGTCTCTGTTACTCAAGGATCCCATTAAGACCAGTAAAATAAGAAAGCCCATCTCTAACTGGAGGACCTTCCCATGGTCATGCCTGCCCTACAAAGAAGAGAAAACACTGATAACTTCAAGGTTGATGGTGCTCCCCTTACAAATATATTTATCTTTTTTTTTTTTTTTTTTACTGAAGGGGAGGTCTTCTGAGCCTTCCTAGGGAATATAGCTAGGTTATATCACAATGGATATTGAATATAATGCATTAAGCAGATCAATAGCTAAATTTTATGCACCCAAGGTCAGGCTGATAGGTTGCAGGAAAAAAAAATCCTGTCTGGAACAGTTACGAATTTGGGAAACAGGAAAGGACTACTGTGCTCCAGTCCTAGCCAGGAATCCATTGATTACTTGACCCTCAGATGCTCTTGCTTTATCAGAAGTCTAATGCTACTTTGTTTCTCCTAATATCTGAGGTTACAGACTCTCTTAAGTGATTTCAGTTTTCCCTGAACTAGAAGTAGACATTTGTGAACAAGTGAAATGACTACCTATGACAAAAGACCTAGGCGAGGCCACTATTTATTGCTCTAAATTATTGGAGGGAGCATGTATTAGTTAGGGTTCTTGAGGGAAACAGAACCAATAGGATGTCCAAAATTTGCAGAATGCACCAGCAAGCTGAAGATCCAGGATAAGGACCCAGGAAAGAGCCTTTGTGATAGTTCAAGTATGAAGGCACTCTGATGGCAGAATTTCCTCTTGCTCAGGGGAAGTCCGGGTTTTGTTCTATTCAGGCCTTAAAAGGATTGGATGACATCCACCTAACATTATGGGGGGAGGGACAATCTGTTTTACTCAAAGTCCACCAATTTAAATGGTAAGTCCATTCAAAAATACCCTTATATGAAATACCCAAAATAATGTTTGACCATATATTTGAGCACTTCACCCTGCTAAGTTAACACAGGAAAATTAACTATCACAGAGTCTTTTGGCATTTTGTTCCCCTTTACATCTGTAAGGACAGCCCTTGGTATGTAGGAAATTTTGGGGTTCAAAGCCAATTGCCCAGAAAGAATTCTTGAGATGTCTTCGGTGCAAAAATGTGGTTTTATTAAAACATGGGAATTGGACCCGTGGGCAGAAAGTGCTGCATGGGATTGTGGTGGGTGACTGATGATACACTTTCAATTTGGGACAAGGTTAGGAATAACAGGGTCCTCCATGGTATTTTGGAAACGTTTGGAAAAAACAAGGTTTCCAGAATGCTGAGGAACTAGCTATCCTTAGGAAAGTTCATTTATTGCTGCTTAGCAAAAACTAAGTCATAAGACCCTTCAGATGTATATTGATGGGCCATAGGCTTGGGGAATGATTGCCAGCATGATCTTGTAGGGCAGAGATAAAGGAAGTTTCCAAAGGAGTATTTATATGTTAAAGTAGACTTGTAAGACCCTGGGAGTGTCGGGCTAAGACTGCCTCTTGCCCTTAGCAAATTTTCAACATGGAGACAATTGAGTCCTTAGAGGAATGTCACTCTGCCTGTTTCAAGGACTTGTAGATGGGCTGTTAAGTATTAAGGAAATTTAATTTTTCTTTTGTCATTGTTTCCCACATCACCTGTATCTAACAGCTCTTAAGAGATCTGGACATCTTGTTCTTATATACAGTTCCATGGATAATTCAAGGGAAGTCCCGTTTTAGAAAGAATCACTCTAGTCCCACTGGCTGTGCTATTGCAGATTTGGTTTGGTTTGGTTTCTTGTTGGCTTTGCCTGTCTCTCAAATGTTGTGCATTTTGTCTGATAACTGGCTCTGATTTGGAAATCAGGCAAGGCATCTTGCCTTTTATTGGCGTGGCTGACTGTTAAACTTTTGTTAATCCATTTTTAATCTCTTTCAAAGACCTATAATCTCAAATCCTCAGATGCCTATCTAGCTTAAACCCAAGAATACATCACTTTTAAGTCCTCTCCACAAATCTTTGCAGATCAGCATCCACTGGACGTTCTTTACTGTAATGATATGCACCTTACTTTTCAGGTCTCTGTGCTATCACGGGTTTCTGCTATTCCAGAACCCTATCTACTCCATTGATTCTAGGGAGCCCAATTTCCTAACAGTATCTCCTACTGTCCTCTCTGGCTTACAACAAATACCTATGCTGAACTTCTCACCAACGTCAATGACTTCTTCACTGCACATTCTTTATCATCTTTGCAAGGAGAATATCTCTGGGGCCCTCTTGAGAAGCATAGTTAGATGATGATTTTTCAAGTTCTATATAATTTTTCTTTTCTAGCATTCCAACTTATGAGTCTTTTAATCTCTACCCAGACACTATGCCAAAGCAGTGCTGGCATCTCTACTACACTTACCACGGGCTGTTATTTTTTTCCAACCTTCTAAGAGTCATTATAGAAATGTATTGCAAGCAGTTCCAGGGGTGCTGGCCTGGGTGTCAAGACTTGAGATTCAGGAGAGAGCCCCTATTCTCATGAAATCAAATCTACTGTTGGATATAATCTCTCAGCTCCTGTCTGGATATATGATTCAGGTCTTCTTCAGTGTATGATCGCTGAGTATAATCCCTCTCTCTCCTTAGCTGGGACAGGATGTCTCAGTAAGGCCAAGTTGAGATTTGTCCTTAGTTATTATTCTGATATCCAGAGGGAAGACCCCATAGGTGTCTGTTTCACTTAAAGTCTTCATATGGTCTTTGGCCAAATGTGGACCATGGGCCTGTAACAAGGGGAAGCAGGCTGCTTGTTCAGGCCCAGAGCTCCAGGGCAACCTGGAGTTTCAACATGTACAGGCAAGTATAACCAAATTCTCCACCCAAGTCTAAGTTTTCTACTTACTCCCCAGCAAGGTGCTGATTTGGGCATTAGAGACTTACCAAGCCTGCAAATTCAGCCTTCTCTCAGGTTCAACTTCTCCTTTTTTTTTTTTTTTAAGATTTTTTATTTATTTATTTGACAGACAGAGATCACAAGTAGTCAGAGAGGCAGGCAGAGAGAGAGAGAGGAGGAAGCAGGCTTCCCACCAAGCAGAGAGCCCAATGCGTGGCTCGATCCCAGAACCCCAGGATCATGACCTGAGCTGAAGGCAGAGGCTTTAACCCACTGAGCCACCCAGGCACGCCTCAACTTCTTCTATAATTAAGTCTAGTTCTTGGTGGTCACTACAGTTTGTTTTCTGGCCACTGATGAAAGACACTTTAATGCTGCCTTGTAAACCACAAGGATTTCCTATATTACCTTAAAGAGCTAATTGGTCACATTTGTCATGTTCTCTCTTTAGTGCTTCAGTGATCCTCAGCAACAATCTCCCAGTTCTGCTGCCCTTTATAATTTCTACTTTTCTCGTACGTCTCAAATTCCAGCAATACCTCACAACCCATCCCATCAGTACCCTGCCCAGCTGAGCAGAGTAAAAAGCCCCAGTGATTGCAGTGCTACTGTGTGCCATGGGTTGCCAACATTCCCTTTCCTCCATAATGGGTTCCTCATTGCCAACTGGCCAATGAGTGCTGTAACTCCAGAATCCTTTTCTTAGAAGTACCAGCTGTCTTAGGTCAGATTTTCTAAAAGAAGCCTGCAAAATTAGAGTGCCTCTTTGAAAGGTTTAGTAAGGAAATGCTCCCGGGAAGAAGCTAGTGAGTGGGGAAGGTACGTTAATAAAGAGAAGAAACCATGCTATGACTCAAACTCAGTTGAAACCTCATTCTTAATCTGAACTCGTGAGAAGTACTAGATTCTGAAAAACTCAGATTTGTCCTAGATTGACAAAAGAAAATTGAGTTTTAAACCGCTCCCCCCCTGACCCCCACCAAACACACCATCAAGTATTTACTGGTTGTGAGCTGCTGGAGACCAGGCAGAGTGATACAACTCCCTGAAATTTCCAGATCTCCATCAACATCAGTGTCCCTTGTAGCCCAAGCGTATATGCTAAAGAAAGTTGTGGGTGAAAGCCCTTTGCAGGAAAGCTAGTAGATGCATGATTGCAGAAGAGTAGTAAAGGGGATCAAAACAGACTTGGGAAGAGCAGAAACAGCATCTGTTCTACTTTGAAGTTTTTCTGGCACCCAGAGAGCACTATGGCACCATGGGCTTGGGTTAATACTGATGCCTGGGAATTTGCATGGCATTACACATGTTTTACATCCATATGTCTTTTGCATTCATAATATCCAAGTAGGAGGGGCAGAAGAGATACTATCTCTTCCGACTGATGTAACACAGTTACAAGTAATTTAGTTAGTTAAGAATCACAGAAGGGCCAAAACCCCAATCATCTGACTCTGTCTACCTCTCTGGTTCTCCCATTAATTGGTGCACAATAGTATATACTTGAACATCCCCCAAACATATTACTCATTTGTCCAAAGCAGCTTTCTCATCTAAGAGTCCTTTTATCTTTCATAAGTCAGTTTTCAACAAAACTCGTGTTCTTTAACACACCAAATATCAAACATTAGTGTGATCAACATTATCCTAGGAGACACAGGTGACACAGAAGAGGACAAGAGGAATTTTTTTTTTTTGTCTGTAAAGAGCTTGTGGTCTTACTGGTTGAATTGTTCCCCTAAAATGATATGCTGAAGTCTTAAATCCCAATACCTGTGAATGTGGCCCTACTTGGAAATAGGATCTTTGCAGACTTAATCAAGTTAAGATGAGGTCATTACAGTGGGCTCTCATCCAATGTGACTGGTGTCTCTATAAGACAACTGTGAAGGGCTGTGCTGGGGGAATCCCATGTGATGACAGCAGTGAGGGACATAAGGGAACTGTAAGCCAAGGAACAACAGGACCGATGTCCCCCACTAGAAGCTAGGAAGAGACAGGAAAGCATGCGCCCAGCCTTCTGAGGGAGCATGGCCCTACTGTCATCTTGATTCAGCCTTCTAGCCTCCAGAACTTTGAGACAATGATGCCTATTGTTCTAAGCCTTCCAACTCGGTGGTGCTTTGCTGTGGCAGCCCTGGGAAACCAGTGCGTGTTCTATGTGAACAGATAAGAATAACACTCATGCCAAGACCCAGCAGATGATGAACGTACAGAGGGAACATTAAAAGATTTACTGTAGAATCTTGAGTCCATGAAGTGTAGGTCTCAACTTGGCGTAAGTCACTTGCTCTCCTTGAATCTTAAATTGCTCAGCTAAGCTGTCCTCTTCCCTCCCACAGACGTATGGCCAAGTCAAGCTAAGGAAAGTGGACAGTACTTCCCACCTAACTTCTGTTTTAACTTGAGGGGAGAGATGTACATTATTACTTTTTAATTCTGCTGTAAAAACAAGTTGCTTCATATTTCTTCAAACATATTGCAAAAGCAGTCCAAAGATACAAAATGTTCTTTGGAGTGGGACTGCACTTAACTTCTCTTTGCATATTTCCAGAAACTCCTGGGCGTTTGGCTTTTAAGATTCTTTCCTTAACTGACAAACATCCCTATACCTGTGCCATACTGAAGGGAAGACAGAGATAAGATGAGAGGGGCATATTATTACAACACTTGGACGATGAAAACTCATCAGGAAAAAGTGACACCACATTAAGAAGACTAAAATCTGTGCATAATTGTTGGAAATCACTTAACACCACTGGAACACTTCACCAAGTTCCCGTGCATAAAAGAGAGATGTTTGGAACACAAGCCCTGTCTGAGAGTGAGAAGTTCCAAACAGATTCATAGCTGTCTCCCATCAGGGTTTAGGTTTGGCTCCAGAGTCAGTTTCAGAGTCTTATTTCAAATAAAAGCTTTTACTCAATCTGTAATGAATTGAGATTCCAGCAAGTAAATCTCATTGAGGGAAATTGCTTCCTGCAATGATACATGATTCATTCATTCCCATCTATGAGCTATTTAGAGGAAATTATCCATGGGATTGTATCATTAGTTTAAAACTGCTGCAATTGTTTTTCTGTCAGTATAATTGTTGGAGTATTCGTCGGAAAAATGTATTTGAAAACACATCTAACTCCATATTGCTAAAATTGGGATATCAGAATTTTTTTTTCATTGGTAACCAGTTGCATGAATACAATTGACAAGCATTAGTCTTCTGCTATGTATATCACAAGCCATAGTCCCTTGTTAAGTCTTCTAATTGAAAAACGTTGCCTGGTCTGGATACAGTGAAAGAGGAAAAGGTGGCACGTTCCTTTTCTGAAATCTGCTTTAAGATTGGTCAATCTGATATATCAATTCCGTTTCTAAGTTCCATATGGAATTTGAGCTACCATTCTAAATTCTAAATGGAATTTAAACTATTCCTTGGAGCCACATGTGAAATTATTTTTGCTAATAGGACAAAATAGAAGGAAATACACTGGAGAAGTAAGCAATGGAGACATTAGGCCTACATAACACATCATCTGGGTTTTCATGATGAGGGAATTTCAAATGTCAACAAGAAGCAAGTAAATGAATAGCTAAACAAATACCCCAAAAAGGGAATGGATTGAACATTGAAAGAAAACTTAGTTGAAGCTTATTATGTAAGCTTTTGCTTCCGATTAGCAGAACATCTTTGGCTTTTATTCTGTTTGCTTTGTTTTGTTTTGCTTTCTTATAAGATATATCTGTTGGTATATGTGGGAGAAAATGGGTGTTTTTCTTTTTCTTCCCTAGACTATTGGTGTAAAATTTATTACATAAAGTTTGTCCATCATAAGTAGTATATAGTTGATCTTTGCTTTTAAATAGTCTAAAAATCTTAAACTTTCACTTTGAAGAATTCACTCAGTTACAATAATGTAATTAATGATATAGTGGGTTTGTAACTCCCACATTTATTTTCTATTTGGCTTATGTTTGTGGACTTTTTTTCACTTTTCCTTTTCCTCATTTGAATTAATATATTTTATTTTACTTTTTTCTAGTAATTTTTTAAATAAATTTTATTGGATATGTTGGAAACAACAGAATGCAATATAAAGCAAATTGCTTTATATAGGTAACCTTTGACTGATTACAACCTAATGAAAATCACTACTTTATCATTTGCTCTATTAGAACACCAACACTTTTAAACAGAATATACATTTTTAAATTATTTTTTCACTGGCTATCTCTTTCTAACTTAGAAATTATTTTCTTTTACTACTTTAATTGACTACTTTCTCAGCCTGAGGTGTTGAGAAATTAGTTTTGTTGTTATTTTGTTGAAAATAATGACCTTTATTCATTTTGTGTTGCATGTAATATTATTTCTTTCTTTTTTGTTTCCTGCATTGTTTGCATAATATGCCAAAGTGTGTATTGTGTGTGTGTGTGTGTGTGTGTGTGTATCATGTCTAGCGTTTGCTGAGCTCCTTGAATTTTTAGGTTTATAGCTTTCATTAATGTTAATATTTTTTCAAGCATTTTCTCTTCAAATATTATCCATTCTCTCTTCTCTATCTGTGCCTCTTCTTATTCTTATAACTTCTTGGTATGCCTCAAATATCTCTTACATTCTGGTTTCTTTCTGTCTTCTACATTTTATTATTGTTTGTAAAATTCTATTTTGGAAATTGTTGGAATTGGTTAGATTTTGAGTTCATGAATCCCTTGTCCAGTTAGCTGATAAATCCATCGGCTGAATAACTTTTCCTTTTCTTCCTCTCTTCAACTCAGGTTTGATTTACATGCATTAAAATTCAACAATTTAAAGTGCATAATTCAATGGGTATTGATGAATATATAGTTTTTTTTAACCACCACCTTAATCATTACATATAACGTTTCCATCAGCCCCAAAATATTTCCTGTGCATCGTCCATCTCCCCTTTCAGTCTTTGATTACCACCACTATGATTTCTTTCATTATAACTTTATCCTTTCCTAAAAATTTGTATTAATAAAATCATGTATTTGTATTTTATATCTGGCTTCTTAGTATTCTTTTTAAATTTCAGTAATGATCTTGACATTTATTTTTTATTAATGGGTGGCAGGCTCTTGCATGGATATATAACAACTTATTTGTCCATTCACATGCTGATGAACATTTATGTTGCTTTCAAATTTGTCTATTAGATATAAAGTCATTATAAACATTTTTGCATTTTTGCAAGAGTCTCTGCATGGATATACATTTTCTTCCTGCTTAAGACAATAACTAGGTAGAATGTCTGGATCATTTCATGGGTATATATGTAACTCCTTTTTTTCAGCTTTATTGACATATAATTGACAAATTAAAGTGTACAACAAGACGATTTGATATTAGTACACTCCATGAAAGAGTTTCTACAATCAAGTTGATAAACATTATCACATCTTTTCACACATTTCCTTCTTTTATTTTATTTTTTGCAAGTACTTAAATTAGCAAATTTAAATTAAACATTAGACCCTCTTATAACTGAAAGTTTGTACTCTTTTATCAGACTCTTTCCATTTAACTAACCCCCAGTCTCTGATAACCACCTTTCTGCTCTGTGTAATAATTTTGCTTTTTTTTTTTAAAGATTCCACATATTTAAATTCAATTAACCAAGTTTAGTGCATCATTAGTTTTTGATATAATGGTCAATGATCCATCAGTTAAGTAAATAAATAAATAAATAAAATAATGAAGGTTCCGCATATGAGTGACAGTGTGCAGAAATTATTTTTCTCTGTCTGGCTCATTTCTTTTAGCATGATAGCTTCAAGTTTGATTTAGGAATTTCTTCTTTTTAAGGCTGAATAAGATTCATACTGTGAATGTGTGTATTTATCTATTTATATAAAACTTCTTAAAAATTTCCCAACATTTCTAACATGTTTTTTTCTATTTGTCATTCCCATTTTCAATGTATGAGAGTTTCAGTTGCTCCACATTCTCACCAACACTTGGCATAATGAGTCTCATTAATTTAATATACTTCTTATGCTGTGATATTCCATTATGGTTTTCATTTCTAATAGGTAGTTATACTGAAAGTCTTTTCATGTGCTTATTTAACTCCCATATATCTTCTTTGGTCTTAAAAATTTGTAACTAATTTTTAATTGAGCTGTTTTCTTATTATTGGATTCCAAGAGTTCTTTATATATTCTGAAATAAGTCATTTATCAGATCAGCAAATATTTCATCCCATATAAACCAGTCTGTGGTTTATATTTTCATTTTCCTAATAGTGTCTTTTAAAGTCCCATTTACCAATATTTATTTCCTCTTAAGGATCTTGCTATTGGTACTATACCTGGGAAAACATTTCCTGAAACAAAAATGTGGTCCAGGGACACCTGGGTGGCTCAGTTGGTTAAGCAGCTGCCTTCGGCTCAGGTCATGATCCCAGCGTCCTGGGATCGAGTCCCACATCAGGCTCCTTGCTTGGCAGGGAGCCTGCTTCTCCCTCTGCCTCTGCCTGCCATTCTGTCTGCCTGTGCTTGCTCTCTCTCCCTCTCTCTCTGACAAATTAATAAATTAAAAAAAAAATATGGTCCTATGTTTTCATCTATAATTTTTATAGTCTTAGGCTTTACACATAAGTCTGTTTATATGATGAATTATGAACCATAATTCCTTACTTTTGTTTTTTCCACATAAATATCCAATAGTTTCAGGACTATTTATTCAAATTATTATTTGTTTATAATTGCCTTTGCACATTTATCAAAATCAATTGACTTTATGAATGTGAACCAATTTTTGAACTTTCTACTTTGTTCCTACTTTATTTATCAATTTTATAATACTAGACTGTTTTGGTTGTTTAGATATATTTTACAAGTCTTGATATCAGGTAGTTTATGTTACCAATTTCTCTTTTGAGATTGTATAGGCAATTCTAGATACTTTGCATTTCCTTATGAATTTAAAACAAAGCTTGTTCATTTCTACCAGCTACTGCCTGCACACATTAGGATTGTGTTAAACAGGGCGCCTGGGTGGCTCAGTGGGTTAAGCCGCTGCCTTTGGCTCAGGTCATGATCTCAGGGTCCTGGGATCGAGTCCCGCATCGGGCTCTCTGCTCAGCAGGGAGCCTGCTTCCTCCTCTCTCTCTCTGCCTGCCTCTCTGTCTACTTGTGATCTCTCTCTGTCAAATAAATAAATAAAATCTTTAAAAAAAAAAAAAGGATTGTGTTAAACATATAGATAATTGTGGGGAGAATTAACATCTTAACAATGTTGAATCTTCCAATCCATGAATATGACCTAAATTTCCATTTATTTAGGTCCATGAGCAATATGTTCTGGTATTCTCTATGCAGGTTTTGTGCATCTTTTGTCAGATTTACTTCTAAGTATTTTGTATTTTATTATAAGTGGTGTTTTTCAGCTTGAAATTTTATTTTTCATTCTACTGAAAACAAAATTGAATTTTTTGTAAGGTTGATCTTGTATTTTGATGATGTATGTTTGAACTTGTCAGTTTTTTCTCTGTGTTTTATTTTAGATAGTTTCTATTACTATGTCTTTAAGTTTACCAATCATGATTTACCATTAATCTCTTCCATTATAACTTTCACCTCAGACATTATCATTTTCATCTCTAAAAATTCGATTCGGATATTTTTTATCTCCTATGCCTCTACTTAACAGGTTTACTCTTTACTCTAGCATCTTAAATATATGCAATATTTTTGTAATAATAATATTTATAATAACAGTTGCAATGCCATTGTCTATCAAGTTTGTCATTTTGGTCATTTCTGGGTGTGTTTCTGTTGATTAATTTTTCTCCTGATTCTGGGTCTTTTTGACTACCTCTTTTCTTGCCTGATAATTTTTTATTGAATATCATACTTTACAAATTTTACCTTCTTGCATGCTGGATGTTTATAGAAGGGAGGGGGAAGATATGTTATCAGCCTTCCCTGAGCCTCAAGGAGGTTATGAGATATAATTCTGATCAGTAAAATGTAAAGATCATTTGACATGAAATATATTTTACTCCATAATAAAATGAGATTTACAAAGGAAAACCCACATTTTCTCCCTGCCCTCATTTTCCAGTTCCAGACTCTATTGCATGAGAAACTGATGCTTGGAGAAGGGAATCATGTTGCAAATATAAGAAGTAACTTCATCAACATACTGAGGTTGGGAGAGCAGGAAAAACTAAGTCCTTTATGGCATTGTTGTAACACCCCATATCATGCCTACAGGGGTCTAACTTTGAATTTCAAGTTTCACGTTAAATGCCATTATAGATTAGGCCATTATTCTTTGTTACCCTCTTTGTTAGTATGGTTGTACTGATGTTATTTACAGTCTAAATTCCCCTAAATGTTTTAGGTACAATGTATGTGTAGAACATGTTATTTTATGAGATGGTAATGGGACCAGGTCTAATGGAGCAGTAATCCTTGGTACTGAGAGGCCCTACTGAGTGTTCCTGGAAAGGAAGTCTAATTGATCATAGATGCAAGAATTTTTAACTTGATAATTCTCTCACAGATATGCTGTGAATCATATTATAGAAACACAGAATTGGAAATTAGATGCTGAAACTCAAATTATCCTCAGAAAATATAGCTCAGCCTCTTATCCTTGAAACTTCTCCATAGCAATCTACAACAATACTTCATAAATTGAAAGATAACATGAAAGTCTGAAGATATTTCTAGCTGTTCAGAATACTACATAAGTGTAATTCCTATAAAGTCTTTAAAGTAACTATGATTATAAATATCACGATGTTATCTCACTGAGCAAAATTTGCAGAAGCCATCCCAAAGCCCCATTATTATATAGTGTATGTATGTATATATATATATATACATATGTGTATATATATATATATATATATATATATACCATAGCTTTCTTTTTTTTTTTAAGATTTTTTTTTTTTTTAATTTGACAGACAGATCACAAGTCGGCAGAGAGGCAGGCAGAGAGAGACAGGAGGAGGCAGGCTCCCTGCTGAGCAGAGACCCTGAGATCATGACCTGAGCCGAAGGCAGAGGCTTTAACCACTGAGCCACCCAGGAGCCCATACCATAGCTTTCTAAGTGTAATGGCTTTCTTGGGAGTTCATGCTTATCTTCTTAGAGCTTCTTTAGTCATGAATCAGGAAACAGCATCACAATTCCCACTTCTACCCTACTTGATAAGGTTTTCTTAGAACAATGGTATAAAGGTTGGATAGGTGAAATTGGTGGTTTATAAAATCCTGTGAGAAATAGTAAGTCCTATTTCTTAAATGATTTAATCATACCTAATACTAGAGTTTTGTATACTAAATAAGATGTGTAAAATAATTAAGATCATACATGTGAAATACTTACACAGTGTTTGGTCCATATTATGAGTGTTTAGAAAAGAATATCTTAAAAAGGAGGGAAAAAAAGAGAATGCCTTATCCTAATTATTTTTAGTTCACTTTTCTTTCCATTTTTTCAATTTAAGAGAAAAATCATTCCCAGGATTCTAATTCAAATAATCACAAAACTCAACACTATGTCCAAATTAATTTTTAAAAGGACAATTCCATGGTTTGCTTTTCTAACTATATGGGAAGGCAGTATATTTTTATGGAATCTGTTTAGGGATAACTCTTGGAAAACATTCAAGATCGAAGGACCAAACAGCATGGAGACCTGGTGACATGGTGGCAGTGGCTGTTCCTTTCTTTTGCTTTGACATTTGGGAAGAACCTGACCATGCAGGGGAGAAGGCAGAACAAACAGAAATAAAATGTCAACAGGAAAATTAAGGAAAGTTTCCCCCATCTCCCAAAACAACACACACACACACACACACACAAATTGTTCCCTGTGGCTCTCTTTTCTGGACTCTGAACACTTCTCTGCCCTCTAAGGCATCCTTCCTTTTCCATGAGGCATGGCCTGTGCTTGCAGCTGAATAGCCTTATTCCTCCTTACAGAAGATTGAGAATTCAGAGGACCCTTCCCCTTTGCGCTGCTCTTTAGAATTTGGGTTGTCAATATGGGTGCTGTGGGATGCCATGCCTCATATTCTTGGAACCGCTCTAGTTTTCTACTTGGGAATGTTCACACAGGAGCACTATAAGTTTAACCAAGAATGTTACAACCATACACTGGATATATATTACCCTAAGACTGAGTCCTACATGCAATAATCAAGATTTTATCTTTACTCTGTTGTCATTTCTTACTTTAAGAACATTTTGCCAGTTAGAATTGTTAAAACTTACAGTTTGGTCCATTCCCACAGAATTCATCATTGCTTTCCTCCACTCCCTATTTGTATCCAAGTTCGTCCATAGTGAGAAACTAGGGTCCCCATATTATCAATACTTTTGCTCATTTGTGCAAATGGATAGTACAGGGAAATAGTTTCATGACTATGTCGGCCATACCACTTAAACTCAAAGCAGAGTTCAGTTTAGTTCCTCCTGTTAGCTCTGTAATCAAAGGAGCGAGACTGATACAAAGAGAAGGTCAAGCAAAGCTTTATTTCACACCAAGCATCAAGAATCAAACCGAGGGGTCCGGGTCCGGGTCCGGGCCGTCTCTTACAGAGAGAGCGACCCCTCCCTGCCTTACAGACTAACTTTTAAAGGGCAAAGGCCATGTGGTTGGGCCTGGCCACGCACAAATGAGACTGTAACACACAGAGAAGGCTGCACAGTCATGCTAGGCCACACACAGGTGGCCAATTGAATTACAATTTACCCTACAGTAGATATTTGAACTAGCCTATCACCTTGGTCAGAATTGGTACCCAAAAGGCGGGGCCCACACTCCTTGGCAGCTAGGGAGATAGTATGAGTGCCCCACTGATTGGATGTCTCCACCTGGCCTGACCCACCCTAGTGTTTGGGCTCCCTTACCTGGGACTGGTTTCCCAGACTTGCTTTTAAGTAAGTTCCGGCAGGGTGGGGGCAGGGTCAGTTTAAGTTTCACTGCCTAAACAACAAAATGTTTAATCCAAGATAGAATCACTCTGGCTAAATAGGCCCTTACACTCCCATCCCAAATGAGCATATATAATCAAATTAGTATAAATCTGTGTATAAAAAGTTAACCTAGATTTTCATTGTTGTTTTGATTTTTTTCATTTGTCCTTGAATATAGCTGTTATCTTTCTGAGACTGAGTTAGGTCCATTTGTCCTGGTATGATTTGTTTTAGCTCTCTTTCCTTTACAGATTTAGCAGGTTTTTGTGTTTGTATTTTCTTTTCTTAGAATATCAACATGTTTCCATAAATTGAAAGAGAGATTTATGGCATCCCTCTGTGTAAGTGTATCCTTTTTTATATAATGTCACTCATTTCCTTATTTCTTCCTTCCATCCCCCAAATCCTTGTGAGGTCTCCATTACTCTGAATGGGTGCAAAACATCAAGATGCCAAAGAAAAGAAGCTGAATTATAGGCAGAGAAGAATTTTGAATTATTGGGAATAATCCAGAATAAAGTGGAAAGAAAGATAGAATTGATAGAAGAGAGAAGAAGCAAAAAGTTGGTGAAAGCTGTGCAACTCAGCTGAATCCTGTCTCTTTATGGTCTCCTCTGAAACTCAAAAAACATCTGACAGTTCTACTAGCACCACAAAAATGTATTGTTTCGTGTCAAGTCGAGAGTTCTTAGGGAGAACGACTGCATCACAAAAATGCAGAAAATTTGTGATTCTTAATACAGAATCAGAAGTCTCATGGTATTTTGTCGAACTCTTGGAGGACACATACATCCAACTGGAGGTTTAAATTAGTTGTTAAATTTGTTTACATTATTTTTACCTGGGCACTGAGAGTAGTGAAGCCCTCAGTGGCCATCTGAATTGCAACAATAAATAGGAAAAAAATAAGTAACATCCTATAGAACCACTTTGGCACACTAACTAAAAAATAGGGGGTGCCTGGTGGCTCAGTTGGTTAAACATCTGACTCATGATTATGGCTCAGGTCATGATCTTCTAAGTCATGGGATGGAGCACTAGGTCAGGCTCTTTGCTGGACATGGCGTCTGCTTTAGATTCTCTCTCTCCCTCTCCCTTTGTGCCCACCCCCTCAAATAAGTAAATATTTTTAAAAAGTGGACTCAAGATGGTATTACCCTATAATCCAGCAAGTGTAAGGCTCTTAGGAATGTATATGTGAAACCATGGGATGAGGAGAAACTATAAACTGAGGGAGGCCAACTTTGTACTGTCATTATTGGCAATTATATAATAATAGCTAATGGTTTATACATATATATAATATACACATATTATATATAATAAATATTATATATATATATATATCCATAATGACAATTTGGAATAAATACTATGGATTTGTCTGTGTATGGGTATATATCAGGAAATCAATATTCAAAAGGACAAAGTAATTTGCCTGCAGTGAGCTAGTAAAAAGCAGAAATGGGACTTAAAATAATGAGGTTTGATCCCAGAGCACAACTAACTAACCACTTTTCTTGTGCATCTCAATGTGTTACTGGAATGCAGGACAAGCAGAGATGACATTTTGGAGAAACACTATGCAAATCAAAAAAGGATCAAGGGTTAACTGAAAAAACTTTTCAGTGCTTCTCTATTCCTGCCAAAAACAAACAAACCAACCAACCCTAAAACAAGAACAAAAAAAAGAGTATCAGCCAAGAAATAAATCACATGTGTAGGTGACACTTTTAGTAGTCCTTTGAACAGCTTCTGTGTTCTAGTTCCCTTCTTTTCTCTTGTCTAAGAAAAGAGTTGCTCTTTCTAAAAGAACTAAAGAAAATGCATAGAAAAGAAAAATAAAGCCAATCTTTACAAAACATTTATAATACATGTTCTATTTTGGAGGAGAAAATAGCAGGTAATTTTAATTTTTTTTCTCAAATTTTGCCCCAGGTGGCTATTGTTAGCTCTAAATCACAGCCACAGAATCTGTTAATATTGTGGTAATTAATGCAAGCTATATAACATCTCATTATTTCAATGTATGCTTATTATGCATTGCCGAGATATGATAAAAGAAAATTAAAATAACCGAGGAGGCATAATTTGTGGCTTTTTTTTTTCCTAAAGCATGCTTTTAAATAACATTTAGTCAGAGCAGTTTTATCCAAGTCACTTGGGAATTACACATTGTATTAATAAATAGTTTGGATAAGAAAAATTGTACTAGGAGTGGCAATACAAGTGACATATGTATTTCATAGAGTGAATGTCTTCCTGGGGAGAGTGAGCTATTCTATCAGCATGTGAACACTGGGTAGGTCATGGAAGAGATGTATTAGGAAAGTAGCAGGAGATCTGTGGAGATAGGGATCAGAAACCATTACTACCCTCAGATTCAAGTTTACTTTGAAGACAGAGGGATGAATCTGCCAGCCTGTGGGTTGGGAGTATATCCAGTCTCCACTTCCCTCCTGCTCCTTGAAGAGAGTCATGGTCACAAAGATCCTGTGGCACACAAATTAGTTTTCTGTCTCTAGGATGATTCTTATGGCTCTGGGGTTTCTTACAAACCTCATTGCTTCATTTGGGGCTACGTCTGGATATTTGCTAAGTGCAAAATTGTGTTTCCCCATGTAGAGGACAGAATAGAGAACAGGGGAGTGATATATAGGAAAGAACAAAAGCGACAGGACCTAAAGAGAATGCAATTTCTTTCAAAATTTGCAGAGCTAAGAAGTATGAGGTACATGAGAGACTGGAAAGAAAAAAAAAAAAAAGCCTCAGGCCAGTATCATGAAAAAAGAACCACCAGCCCCTCAGACAACAGATAGTGGTAGTGGACAGGGGAAGGCAGAATAGAAAAGAGCCTCTTTTCAATAGTGTATTTGATGTCTTAGTGAGTGCAGTAAGGCAAAAATGTAGATAGATGATAGACATATAAGAAAGGCAGACAAAAAATCTGTGAATATCAGAAAATAAAAAAAAAACCTCTGATAACCCATTAATCTTAAGACTGTGTTGAAGTTTTTTAATCTACTAACAAACTTTAAAAATTACAATTTTAACAAAGTTTCTGAGAACTATTCAACTATATTAAATTTTAAATTAAGTTAAATATATTTCTACATACTAGCAGTCAAAATAGTGGAACATAGAGTCTTAAAAAATTATATTTACCACAGTATAAAAAGAAATATTTATGAGTAAATCTAAGAAAATATTTCTACACTAAAATTTACAATATATTGTTGTGAGAAATTAAAAGACTAAGTAATTTGAGAAATAATTAGTACCTTTTATGAATGAAAAATCTCCAAAATGTTAGGATGTTTGTTTTCTTCAAAGTTATCTATAGATTCAAAACATTCCTCTCAGAATTATGATACTGACTTATATGTGAAAATTAGCATATTGGATCTGAAATTTATAGGGAAACACAGACTTATAAGACCCAAGACAATCTTGAAGGCAAAGAAAGAGTAATTATGCTACCAGATGTCAAGGGTTATTATAAAACATGATATTATTTCAATGCTATATTGGCAGAAACATGGACAAATGGACTGATAGACTATAATAGACTCCCAAAAGAGACCAACATATAATGGGCACTTAATTTATGACTTAACTTATAATTTATTAAAGTAGTGTAAAGGATGGGCTTGGCATTGAATCATGGGGAACAATTGTATATATATAAGAATGAATTTTTTTAAAGATTTTATTTATTTACTCAAGAGAGAGAGCATAGCAGGGCAGGGGAAGCACGGGCAGAGGGAAAGGGAGAAGCAGCTCCCCACCCACTGAGCAGGGAGACCGATATGGGCTCCATCCCAGCACCCCAGGATTGACCTGAGCTGAAAGGCAGACGTTTAACCAACTGAAATACATCTGGAGGTTGAAAGGCAGACACTTAACCAACTAAAGTACCCAGGCACCTCTATAAGGACCATATTAAGTCCTAACATAACAACTAGAGATGAATCATAGACATAAATATGAAAATTACAGTTGTAAATCTTTCTAGAAGATGTAAAATGGTATCTTCAGAACCTAAGGATTTTTTAAGCAAGCAACAAATGCACTCATTTTAATAGATACAGATGAATTATGATGATAGGAAATAGAGAAATAGGTAGATATAGATAAATGATGACTTAAGGAATATTTTTGATAACAGAATAGATCTGGGAAAAAACACTCAATATCCAGAATATATAAAAATTTTTCAAATGTCAGTAATAACAAAATCAAACCACCCAGTTAAAAAGTGGGGGAAATTTTTTAAACAGTCTCTTTATAAAAGAGCATAACCAAATGGCTAATAAGTACATCAAAAATTGTTCAACATCACCACGTATCATGGCAATGCAAATATTAACACAATATGATACCACTGCAATCCCACCAGATGAATAAAATAAAAAGACTTAAAATACTAATGCTCACAGGAATGGGGGCAACCAGAACCTTTGAATATTGCTGGGAGTGCAAATTAATTCTGCCACTTGGGAAAGTTACTTTGTAGAATTTATTAAAGTTAAACATACCTATACTACAGTCCAAGATTCCCATTCCTTGAAACATACCCAAGGTAAATAAGTAAATAAATCCACCAAAATATGAGTTTAACTTTATAATGACACCAAACTAGAAATATTACAAATGCTCATTAACACTGGAATGGGTAAATTATTGTATATTCATAAAAAGAAGAAATTATTGCTATACTTAACAACATATACAGGGCTCACAAACTTTATGTTCCGCTAAAGAAGCCAGAAACAAAATAGCATAAATCGTAAGATTCTGTTTATATGACACTTAAAAACAGGTTAAAATTATCTAAGTTTGTCTAAGTTTTAGCCTAAGAAGATTACTTCCTTGGGAGTATTAACTTGAAATGGTTATCAGCGGACGCTGTGGGGCTCTGGAAGTAGTCTATACCTTGGTGTTGTCATGTTTCCCCAGGTGGTTTCATATGAAAAATGCGTTGAACTTTGCAGCTGAGATTGTATTACCAGGCATGTTCAGTTAATTAAATGAATTTATAAAATAAGTAGAAATATATTAATGAAGGACTGAACGAATGAATGAATAAAGCAGCATAGACCATGTTCCCTTGTCTTGTATATATTAAGCACCTGACCACAGCCTGTTAAGTGCACACATGACTGGAGTTGCCCATTATGTGTTGACTTTTGTAGTCTCCATTTCACTGTGAAGGAGATACAAAAAAATGCAAATGACCATGGAATCCATTCATTCTATCACATACACATCTCTCAGACACTCCCAGTCAATGCAATATTAAAATGACCTCCTAAAAGCTTAGCTGAGGCACCAGGGGAGAATGATCCTGTGAGGGTTTGCGGTGCCATCCTTTAAAATTTGTCTTACACTTTGAAACAACAGCCATTACATGGGTTAATTTCCCTAATAGGTAAAAAACCAGGGTGGGAAAGCCAGAAGGTGGACTGAGGAATGGATCCACTTGCTATCACTCTCAGTAATCCATTTGGGGATTTGCTGAATTAGACTTTCAGTTTTCCTGGATGAGAATGCTTCTGCTGAGGGATAAAATAAAAGCTCTATTAAACTTGAGACTATAGCTGCTGTTGGTCATTTGGTCTCTTATTGTTGTTATATGAGCAGACAAAGAAAAGAGTTGCTATTCTGGTAGTGATAATCTTCCCAATTAGCATGAGATCTGGTTGCTGCTACATAATGGGACAGAAGAGATGTCTATAATTCAGGGTATTCACTGGGATATATTTTGGTTCTTCTCACCCCAATTATAACCATGAATGGGAAGTTAGAACCAGAGTTTCCTAAGGGCATGATAAATAGATCAGACCCCGGAGGGATGCCAGTCTGTTTTATGACACAGATTAATCAATCTAGAGTAGCCAAGGGCTGGACAAGTTTGAAGGGGATTTTTATAATGCCTGGCAGAGGAGAGAGACATTGAAGAGCAGTGAGTACCTTAGCAGCAACAGCAGCAACAGAAACTCCTATGATAGCTGTACCTTGAAGTGTTCATGACAGGATGAAGTACACTTAAGATGCTGCTGAGTGAAAACGTGGTACAGAATCTGGGTTGTGGTAGAGCCCATGCTGCCAAGCCTCTGCTCTCTGAACCGTGCTCTCCTACCATCCCATGTGTCTCTTTGCTCCAAAGTGTTCTTTGGATACTTCTGCCAGCGATGCCTACATGTCTCATATGCTGAACATTTCAGTCTGTACCAACCAGGTGTAAAATTCAAGAATGAGTAATAGTAGTAATTACAAATGATTTCTCCTTCTTTGGGCGAAGTAATCTGAGAAACGCGTAATACACTGGCTTCAAGAGTTTGCCAGAAGATTTAAGCCTGGTACATTACATGGTACCTTGCTTGACAAAGCATCCTAGTACTGCCTCCTCTTCCCTATATCCTCTCCTCACATAGCTACCAATGTGTCCTAGAATCACCTTCCAAATAAGTCTTATGCCAACAGTGACTTCTGGAAGACCACCAGAGCACTATATGCAATATTGCCCAGTAGAGTTATGAAAACATGATTTCATGCCATTAAATAAGTTTCCCTTGCATTTGCGGGGTACAATTTATTTGAAACAGAAAAAAGAAAATGCAAAGCACTGAGTTTAGGAGATAGGGACTAACACCCCAGCTTTAGTTACTGAGTAACCTTGGAAATCTCACACAACCCCTCTGGACCTTGTTTTCTACAACTATAAAATGAACTCTTACTGAAACAAACCTGGTATTATGTAATTCAATTCTATGCATTGTTCTACAAAAGACTTAAATCTTACATTTTTCTTTCCCATCCTCTTTCCTCTGTGCTTCCCAGGCATGACCTCTGTACCATAGTATTTTCAAATATATGACACAAATTATATTTTTGTCTAGTTACTATGGTAATCAATGTAACTCAAATCCTCAGATAGAAGTGCTAAATTTTGTTCTCATCAAAAATAATACTTACGGTTCGTGTTGCCTCTTGTGAGTAGTGTAGAAGCCGGAGAGCCGAAGGCTGGTGGGACTGGAGAACTGAACATATGCTGATACCTTCTCCAGTAGGGGAAGAAGAGACACACAAGAAAGAATCCAACATAGCCGCACACTTAATAACCAGAAGATAAGGTTGTCCAGAGTCAGGGATTTTCTGTAAGTATTTTATATAGTATTTTTAAAAACACTTTCAAATCCATATCCCACCTATAAAAATTCAGAAATTCTGCATAGCTATTAAGCCCTCTAGTTTGTCCTATTCCCACCTTTCCTTGTTGTCTCCCAACGATAAGGCCAAGACATCATCTTCTTTCTCAGCCTATTGGTCTTACCCTTGACCAGTTTCACCTATAGATGTTCCTACCTTGGGCCCTAGCAGTTTTTGAGATTATACCCCATGTCCTTCAAATATATATTTTTTTAATGGATGGCTCATCCAGTGATACTCAGAAAAAAACATTCCTGTTTTTTAGCACAATTCAAACATGCTTGGACATACTCTAAAACTTGAGTTGATTATTTCATTTCTGTTTTTCTAATGGCTCAATTCTTTATTAGTACTTTTTAATCCCCTGCAAGACCATCATGCGTGTGCACATGCACACACACACACACACACACAGAGTCGTAGACATTTACTGGATCATCAATTCACTCTAAATATAAGATTCGTAAAATGTGATCTGAAGTAGAAAGGTTACTTGGAGTAAGCATAAGAATGGAAACAGCTCACTTAGAAAGGTATGATCCGGGGTGCCTGGGTGGCTCAGTTGGTTAAGCGACTGCCTTCGGCTCAGATCATGATCCTGGAGTCCTGGGATCAAGTCCCACATCGGGCTCCCTGCTTGGGAGTCTGCTTCTCCTGCTGACCTCTCTCCTCTCATGCTCTCTCTCTCTCAAATAAATAAATAAAATCATTTAAAACAATTTAAAAAAAAAAGAAAGGTATGATCCTGTGGATGAGAATATAAATTTGTAAAGAGACTTTGGATAGCAGTTTGAAGAAAAAACAAGTCTATGTACCTAATGATCCATCGTTTTCATTTCTCAACATCCACCTTAGAAAAACACACTGGGAGCTCAACAGGCATGCATGGTGATGCTCATTTTAGCATTTATTCAAATTGCAAAAATCTGAAAACAAACTACGTGTCAAGGAATGGAGGAAGAGTTAAATTGTGGTATGTCTGTATTATGAAATATTAAACAGTTTAAAGAATAAGGCAGATCCAAACCTGCTTTCTAAGACCTCTGTAACTTAACGATTTAGAAGAGAAAGTCATAGAACAAAATATGCAACAAAAAAGTATTACATAAACACAAATAATTAGTGCATGCATTAAAAAAGAATCTGGAAGGAAATACACCAAACTGCTAACGGTGAATTTCTCTAGGAAGTGAACAAGATTTCAAATGTCATCAAAGGAGACTTTAACTATTTCTTTTTGTTTGTTTGTTTTTAAGAGAGAATTTAAAATACAGGAAAAAAAATAGTAAACATCTATATTGCTATCACTAATAATTAACTACTCTCAACTGTTACTTTTTGCTCCCATTTTATCATTTGTAAAAATAATGGTTGTTTATTATAAATATTTGAAAAGTGTGGAAAACTACACAAAAATAAAAATGATGCCTCATATCATGCCACACAGAAAATAGCTATTTTTTTTTATATTCACTGGACATTATTCCAAAGAACTGTGTATACTTCTTAAGAGTATACACAGATAGTTAGATATATATACAGATGATTTTCTAAGTATGATTTCATACTGTATAGATAGATAATATAAAATATTAATTTTTGATATTCTGATGAATGGATACAGAAGATATATATATATACAATGCAATATTACTCAGCCATCAAAGAGGATGAAATCTTACCTTTTGCAATGAAGTAGATGAAACTGGAGGGTATTATGTTAAGTAAAATAAGACGATCAGAGAAAGACAATTACCACATGGTTTTGCTCATATGTGGAATTTAAGAAACAAAACAGAGGTTCCTAGGGGAAGGGAGGGGAAAATAAACGAAGATGTAATCCAAGAGGGGGACAAATCATTAGAGACTCTTAACTCTAGGACACAAACTGAGAGTTCCTGGAGGGGAGGGGAGGGGCAGATAACTGGGTGATGGGCATTAAGGAAGGCACATGATGTAGCAAGTACTGGGTGTTACATGCAACTGATGCATAACTGAACTCTATATCTGAAACTAATGATACACTAAAATAAGATAAAAATAAAAAGTATTAATTTAAATTTTATTTAAATCAACAGAGGATAGTAAACTAAAGTCCTTCTTGAATTTAAAGCATATGATGTATTACCACAGATATTAGTTCCAAAGTTATAACTTAAGGGAAGAGTAAATTAAAAGACTGAGGGGGGAACATGAGGATTAAAACATACTGTGTCTCTTTAATATTGTGTTTCACTTTAATGCGATATCCGTTCCCTCCCACAGTGGAGGATGAGGGCAGGGGACTACTTGTCCTGCTTTACCTTTTCCCTTCCCATGTTTTAAGTTACACCATTATTTTCCACTGCCAACTTTTTTAGCAGCCTGTTCTACAAGCATCACTTGATATAGTTTTATACAGAAGCTTATTAACTGCCCACCATCAGTCCTTTTCACAGTTTACCCATTCCTGAGAGAGTTTTTACAATATCTTAAATCACAGGATTCGAACATTAGAATGTTTGAATTCAAGAAGGATTCATGGGTACTTTGTTCTCTGAGATATTCCATTTTTGAGACTGCCTGTCTGTTACCTTTGTATTTGGATATTCTTGGATCACTGTTTTTCTGTCTTCAGATCATTACTACTGTAGAGAATTCTGAAGCCCACCTGATTTTTTTTTTAACTTATAAGTGCTTTTTTTCCCCCTCTTTCTTTTTTGATATCTGAAGTGTCTTTAGGGTCATGCCTGATGCTCAGGAGCTTAAATAGCACCTTGTATGTTTTGTATCAAATTTTCATGAAATATCTTATAATCTTTCAATATTTAGATATAGTGCTCATTTTTTTTTAAGATTTTATTTATTTATTTGACAGACAGAGATCACAAGTAGGCAGAGAAGCAGGCAGAGAGAGAGGAGGAAGCAGGCTCCCTGCTGAGCAGAGAGCCCGATGCGGGGCTCCATCACAGGACTCTGGGATCATGACCTGAGCCAAAGGCAGAGGCTTTAACCCACTGAGCCACCCAGGCGCCCTAGTGCTCATTTTTTTAAAAAATCCAGGATATATTTTATTATATAATTGAATGAATTTCTCTTTCACATTTTCTCAAATACTCCAGATATTGTTCCACTGGAATGCATTTATCAATTTTTTTTCTTTTTTTCTTTTTTTAAGATTTTATTGATTTTTTAGAGAGAGAGAGAGAGAGAGAGAGAGCGTGAGTGTGTGCACAAATGGGGGAGGGGCAGAGGAAGAAGCAGGCTCCCCCCTGAGAAGAACCCTGGGATCATGACTTGAGCCAAAGGTAGATGCTTGACTGACCGAGCCACCCAGGAACCCCTGTTTCTCTTTTTCATGTATACTTCCACTGAAATTAGGTTAAACTTGCCTTTCTGTCAGTATTTTTCTATTTTTTTAACATTTTTTGTTTCCATTCATTTTTTACATTGTCGTTCTGAATTTCTATCCAGATCTGTAGGCTGCTGTCCCATCTCCTTCTGTCTTCCTTTCCTCTAGTCCTACAGTCCTTACTTCTTTGAATTAAAATTATTTTTATGTAGTAACATAAAATGAAGAAATTATAAATAATTTCCCTAATTTCCTTGAAATATATTCATCATTTGGATCTGGCTGTTTTCATTTCCTGTGATGTCTTTCCTTCCTTCTTTTCCTTAGTTTACTTTGATGAGGGAATCCTTGGACATCATATCATGTCTGCAGGTCAGTGTGTCACCTTGAAACCTCAAAGTTTGTCAGAGGCAATCTCTTTATTCCCTTTCTACCACCTTGCAATTCTCTTAAGTCAAAAGACGTGAAAACCACAAATATTCATAGTGCTTCTTTCCCAGTTAGGTATACTAGAAAGAATTCTCAGAATTTTGTTGCAACTAAGACTGCTTAGGGTTGTAAGGATCCAATTAAGAATCAAAGTGTCACTGTAGCTCCCTGTTTCCCTCCAGAATCTCCTGTTCTTTCCTGTGTACCTGTTGAAGCCAATTGATTACAGGTCTAAATTCTAGATGCATGTTAGACTCCTTTGGGAATTTTTAAAATGCAAACACCTAGCTCTATCTCTCAGAAAGTCTGCTTTAATAGGTCCGGAGTGGGATCGTGGCATCCTTATTATTGTGACATTTTAACAGGCAGATAAGTTTGAGAGCCACTGCATTATACTCTTTCTCTATCTTTGTTTGATCATTATTAATAATTACTTTTTAGGAGATGAGGTTAAATTTTGCTCAGTTAATTAATGGTAAGAGTCTGAGACAGGATCAACCTTGAAATAGCAAAATAGACCATCTCTGTAATAAACAGTCCCCAGTCTCCAAGTCCAAGTACAATAAAGAGTTCTTTCTCTGACATCCTAAGTGAAAAGTCCAACACAGATGTCCCTGACAGTGTAACTTCCCAGAGTGGCTCAGAGTTCATAGCTCTCTGGGTTATGGCCCTACCATGTTCAACACATGCTTTGGAAATTACAGGGTCATCATCTAACTGGCAAATGAAGGAACAGAAGATGGAGAAGAACACACACTCCTCACTGCTACAGCCTCGAAAACCTTACATGATATGAATTCCATGCCAGGAAGTCAGCCTTAAAGATGAAATAAACTTGGCGAGCAGCCAGCCAGTCTCTTCCACATAGGCTTGCTTAAGTTTTCATATTTTTCTGTAGCAAATCTTCATGTATTATTTTTATAACTAAATTTAGTTTTTAAGATAAAGGGGAAATGAAAAAAAAATTGACAAAGAAATCTGGCAATGAAGAAACAAGGCTGCCCAGAGGAGAGGGTTTTCTGAAAAAGAGTGGAAAAATAATGATGGATTGGACAGACTAAACAAACACACAAACAAGAAAGAAAAAAGGAAAGAAAACAAAAGAGAAGCCAGGCATCCAGGCGGAGGATCCTAAACTGGATAGAATTGGCAACAAGAGCTACAAGTTTCTTGAGCAGGGACGGAAACATTACACGTCGAGCCAACTTGAGTTTCAGTGCAGAAAATTAGATGAGATCTTTGCCAAATTCCCAAAGATATCAGAAAACAGTCGTATATATTTAGAAGCCATAGCTCTTCTTGTCCCAATTTGCTCCTGACTTTCTGGCAGAACAGGTAGAATAGAACTCTGTTTTCTACGCTCTCAAATCTTTCCTTTGACCTTCAGGTACGAAATTAAAGAGGCAGGCATGTTTACAGGAAAATGAAAAAGCATCCAGAAAGCAAATACCATATCCCAACAGGAGGCTCCATTTTTTTTGTGGAAAAGCACTAATAAAAGTAGAGAAATATGAGTCCATGTAATCTGCGAAGGGAAGAATGGCTTTGTTTTCTGCAGGTGTTTGGAACAGAATTGTCTGTTGAAACAAAGTGCCACTGACTTCTCTCCCAGACACATTCCCAGAGCCTCCTTAAGAAGAAGCTGTTAAAGTTAGAGTGTGTAGCAGAATAACCTCACACTCTTTGTTTCCTTCTTGCCCTTATATTAATCTTATAGAAACACTGGGGGCAATGGTTTTCTGAAACCCAGTGCTGTGTCTTGTGGGCTGGGCCCACTAGATGGCCTCTGCTCTGGGCAGAATTAGGACACTGCACAAAGCTTCCGTGGCTGCAGAGAACAGGAATAGGATTTAGATTATGCTTACTCTTCTTGCCAGACCCTGAGTCATTGCCCCCTGCTTCCCAAGGTGGACAGCCTTGAAGATTTCATCACACTAAAAGGACAGAGGCTTCTAAATGCTCTCTTAAAAATATGACCTTTTCTAATTTGCACCAGAGTCTCCATTCAGGTAAGGTGTAAACCATCCCAATCAGGAGCCATCTCTGACTGATACTTGGTCAGATATGAATCTGGTCTTTGAGATGAATGACAGGTGCTCTATTCTCTTATTTTGTTGGTCATGACCAGATCAGAAGTAACCTTTCCTATCCTCTCTCTCCCTTCATGTGGTATTTTCTTGCCAAGGAAGCACACATAGGACTTAGCATATTTTCTTCTGAAGCCTAGCAGTCCATCGTTGAACTCTACTGAGAAAGAAGTAACTCAATTCTCTTATCCATAGCCTAGGAAAATAATAATAGTTACTATTTTTGAAGTCCTTCAGTAGACCACTTTCTGGCTTAAACCCTTTCTATCCATCATTTAAGTCTCATTAATAGTCTGTAAAGTAGGGGCGCCTGGGTGGCTCAGTGGGTTAAGCCGCTGCCTTCGGCTCAGGTCATGATCTCAGGGTCCTGGAATCGAGTCCCGCATCGGGCTCTCTGCTCAGCGGGGAGCCTGCTTCCCTCTCTCTCTCTCTCTCTTTCTCTCTGCCTGCCTCTCCGTCTACTTGTGATCTCTCTCTGTCAGATAAATAAATAAAATCTTTAAAAAAAAAAAAAAAAGTCTGTAAAGTAGGTATTATTGCTCTCCATTCAAGAGAGGACCTACAGAGAAATTAAGTCACAAATGCATGGTCATGCTTCCAACAGGGGTGGGTGGCAGGGGGTTGGAATTGGAACCCAGGCTTCCATGACTTATAGACCCATATGCTAATCCAGTTTTCCCTACCTGCTTGCTACATAGAGTTCCACTGGCATTCATTAGCTAGTATTTGCAGGACATGCTGCGTACAAGGAAAAGTACTGTCTATTCACTGCTGCTTGTCTTTTCTCCCAGTCTGCGCCAGTGGTGTGAAAGGAACCTGTCACAGACCCCTTTGCATTTAGGTCATTCTAGTCTAAAATCAGGATGCAATCCCTCTTTTCTTGTTAGCATCATTTCTGAAAGGTCCAGATTTATTTATTCATTTATGTTTACATTCCATTAAAATATGTTAATGCTCTTAAGTGTCAGGAATTGTTCTAAGTGCTGGAGATGGCAAAAAAAGAGATGAGAACATTGCTGTCAGGGAAACTACACTCTAGTGGGGCCACCCAATAAAGAATTAATGGAAGAGGCAAAGCCAAGGAGCACTCTTTAATTAAAGAATAACTGTCTTTCTGGTGAGGTGGTATCTGAACAGGGACCTGAAGGAGTGAGGCATGGAGCTGTGCGAAGCTTCCTGGAGAGTTGATGCTAGTTCAAGTCGACACAAATTTCCACAATTTGAGAGAAGAATGAGCTTAATATACCTAAGAGACAATATGTTTACTTAAAATCATGGGTGTACAAATTTTCATAATGTATTATTTCTTCTGAATTATACTTAATCTTTATTATTCATTCATAGTTTCAATTGAAGAAGCTGGGGTCAAAGTTTGGGGGCAGCTCCTATAGGTTAGGGAGTCAGAATGATCTTTTTACTGTTTTGGAGAATTTGATTCCTTCAGAAAAACACTGCTTACCAAGGAGTTGTGAGAACACCCTGAGTTAGGGTAGAGAGGTGAAAAAAAGGGGCCGTGAGGGTAAAATACAGAACTGGATGGAAGTGTTCCTACATATGTGGTCTGTGACTGCTGTGTGTGTATGTGTGTGTGTGTGTGTGTGTGTGTGAAAGAGAGAGAGAAAGAGAGAATGGAGAAAGAAAGAGATAAAGGGAGTAGTCAACTGGATGACATGGAAGGACTTTTAGTGCCCTGGGACAAAGATAGAAAAAGTCTAGAACAGGTCCATTAAAACAAAAACAAAAACAAAAACAAAATCTACTTTTACTTATTTTTTTATTTTGTTTTTTAGAGAGACTGTGTGTGTGAGTGAGTGGAGAGGGCAGAGGGAGGGAGAGAGACCCTTAAGGGAGACCCTTAAGCAGACTCCACACCTAGAAGAGAGCCCGACTGTGGACTCAATCTCACAACCTTGAGGTCATCACCTGAGCCAAAATCAAGAGTCAGACACTTAAGCAACTGAGCCACACAGGCACCCCAAGGGAGAGGTCCATTAAATTTTATCCTATGGGGAGGGGATATCCAGAATACAGGAACCAAAGCATGATAAATTATAATATTTTAATTGTCAATCATTTAATTCAGTTGCACCAACACCATACATTGACATGTTAATCTATTGATATTTTCTTTCATCTGTTCACAGCTTACTCTTTGTAGGATGTAACCCCCACCCTACACTTACCCCACCATCAGCCTCATGGTTACCATGGAGTGAGCACAGTTTTGTGATATACTGGTCTGATTCAGTCAACTGACTCAGGATGGACATCAAAATGAAACCACATTGATCTGTCCCTCTCATTTTTTACACTAAGAAAAAAATAGTTTTCTCTCTCTTTTTTAAAAGATTTTATTTATTTATTTGACAGAGATCACAAGTAAGCAGAGAGGCAGGCAGAGAGAGAGGGGGAAGCAGGCTCCCCACTGAGCAGGGAGCCTGATTCGGGGCTCAATCCCAGGACCCTGAGACCATGACCTGAGCTGTAGGCAGTGGGCTTAACCCACTGAGCCACCCATGTAACCCCCAAATAATAGTTTTCTGGTGATTCTAATGTCTGGTGGAGAATTAATGAAGATGGCTATCAGATTTTCTATGGATCAGGGAAAGGGAAGGGGAAATTCTACTTTAAAAAGGAGGGGGAAAATGAAGTAGCTGTGGAGAGATCAAAGTCAAGCAAGAAGGAAAGGATCCTGGTGGCATTAAAGCTTCAGGTTCCACTTGTTTCTTCAGGCTGGTAGAGTCCCTATCCTTGAATTCCATGAGACAGTCTAATCTTTTTTTTTCTCTTTTTTTAAGATTTATTGATTTGTTTGAGAGCGTGAGAAAGCAGAGGGGAAAAGAGAATCTGGAGCCGACTACATGTTGAGCCTAGAGCCTGATGCTGGGTGTGATCTCATGACCCTGAGATCAAGACCTTAGTGGAAACAGAGAGGCTTAACCGACTGTGCCACCCAGGTGCCCCCACATAGTCTAATCTCTTAATAGCATTTTCCTTATTAATTTAAGGTAGTAGGTGTTGGATTTCATTTCCTTATAATCAAAAGCATCCTTTCTAGAACTCTCCACATTTCTAGTTGGATCTTCACAATACCTATGTAAAATGTATATAATCTCTCCCATTTTATTGATAGGAACTCTGAATCGGAAAGTTGAAGTGAACAGCATACAGTCACATAGCTCCTCAATAGATGATTCCCTTTCAGCACGATCTTTTTTTAATTTTTATTTTAAAAATATTTTGTTTATTTATTTGACAGAGAGAGAGAGAGCACAAATAGGGGTAACAGCAGGCAGAGAGAGTAGGAGAAACAGGCTCTTTACTGAGCAGGGAGTCAGCCACACCGGGCTTTTTCCCAGGACCCTGGTATCATGACCTGAGCCAAACGCAGATGCTTAACCAACTGAGCCACCCAGGCACCCTTCCTCCCAGACTTCAGCATGATCTTGAGCATAATACACAAGCTGCAGAAGAGGGGGAGAATAGGTGCATGTATTAGGATTGTATCTATAAAGATTTCAGTGACTTCATTATGAGACGAATCAGAAAGATTTCTTAATGGTAGGTGTGGCACTGACTGCTGGCTGTGACTTATGTCTTCCAGATTAGTTTTCACAGAACTGATGGCAGTTGGCCCTATGAAACTACACACTGAGGGGTAATATAGGTGGAACTGTGCCTTGTGCAAGAAATCCCCTTGCAAATTATGACCCATCACCAAAGTACTTTCTAGCCTCCAAATCCAGAAGAGAACAGAAGCCTTTAAAAATTGTCAGCAGACTGGCATGACACCCAGACCATGCCTCTATCAACCTTTATTTTCCCCTTTGCTGTTCCAGCAGGAAATGTGTCCAGTCTTCTTCCAAGGCAAATCATTCCAACTATGTGTTTAAAATCTTTCTCATCTGCCTCCTTCCAAGGACCTTATTCTCTAGTTATGTCTCCACTCGTGTTATCTTACCCACCCCTCCAAAGGATCTCATATCCTCCTCTATCACCATGTTTCTCAACCACTCTTCACAAAGAAGATTCTTGAAAAACATGTCTGTGCCTGTTTCAGCCATATATTCTTCAATCCATCATAATTCAGCTCATTTCCCCCATAATGTCACCAAAACTTTTCACACTTTGGACAAAAATAACTTTTTTTTGCTAAAACTCAACTCTTTTCAGTACTTTTCCTACTTATACTCTGGCAATCTTTAATGCTATTGATTGTTCTTTCTTTCATAAGCTGATCTTTTAGGTGTTTTTTTTTTCCCCTTAAATCTTTGACCGTTCCTTACCCTCCTCTATTGGATTTCCTGTTTTTTCCTGTTGTCCATTCCCTACCCATCAGTGATCTGAGTGTCATTCTCTCAGCCATCTTCCTTTTTGTCCCATAGTTGATAGATTGGTTATTGCTTCCACTATTATGGCTTCATTTACTATCCAGACTCCAGTGATTCCAGAGCTTATGCCAAACCTTTAATTTCCCACTGCTGATTGAATATTCCTTTTTGGGTGTATCACATAACTGAGTATGTTGTTTTCTCCACACAGTGAAAATCAACACCATCAACAAAGCTGCTCAATTCAGAAAATGAGAAGTTACCTTTGACTCTTCCCTTTATTCATCCCCATTTCCAAGTTAGCAAATTAGGGCTTTGCCTTTCCCAAATATTTTCTATCTCCAGCTTGGTAACTCCTCTTCATCTTTTGTGATGCCCCATGACAGCACACTTGTGCGTCTATACAGTTCTCCACCCTGAAACCAGAGAGAGCCTACTGATATGCAGTTCTGACCCTGTCAAACTTTTGCTTTCGACCCTTCAACAGATTCTGATTATATATATAATAGCGTTTGGTATCTTGACACAACACAGGGATTGTGTCTATCTTGCTCACAACTGTGAGCAAGGGCTAAAGCACAGTTCTTGGCACCTAGTAGGATTAGTAACATATATAGATTCATGTTTTCCTACTTTATTGTTTGGTTAATACTCCAAAAATAACTGCATGATAGAAATACCTTGTAGCACAGAGAACTGTGTCCTAATTTCCGTTCTGCCACCAACTTAAATTGTGACCTTTGCTCACTGAGGGTTTTGCAACCTGGGAAATCTGCTGCTCTCCCAGGATCCTCAACATCAGACATACTGTGCTTCTTTGTGTGATAATCTTCTTAGTCTGTGTCAGAGTTCATGGATGAATAAAAGAAGAAAATTAGGGGGGAAAAAGAGTCAAGGTTTACTAATAAAGAGAGTCTATAAAAATAAAATAGCTTTACCTAGTGCCTTTTTATTACATGAACTTCTAGTAGTCATGTGTTGAGAAAACACACAAACAAAAAAATGTTCCCATCCCACCTTCTCTATGAAATTGTGCAGATAGAGCACACATTCCCATTAACTGGGATACCAAGTGTGAAATTAATTCATGTTGTGCATGTAAATCAAAGAAAATAGAAAGAAAAGTTCATGTTTTAATGTTTGTTAGCTTATGAACATCAGAATACACAATTATAATTTCATGGAGTGGCTACATTAACCCGCCCATACATTGTCATCTGAAATTACTAGCCTTGCCAAAAGAGTTCATCAAGATTGTAGTACTAATGTTTTTGTGCAACAATGTTAATCTAGAAAAAAAAAACCTGCTAATTGTCCTTCATTGCATGCGTAATCTCAAAATAATGCATATCCATTTCTGAAAGAAAAATCTCTGAGCAATGCTTGATAGTCAAAAATATTTAGTGAAATGACTCACCACTTGAGATCATAAAATCTTCTCTGAAAAGAAGAGCTCAATATGTTTTCAGTGAGGCAAATTGGCTCTCCTACATTCATAATAGTTTTCCTATCTGAGTAATGTTTAATGACTTCAACAATACTGACTTTAGCTTGTTTTCATTCACACTATCATAAACAACCTTGGAATATTTCAAGTTTTGTACTCAGTTGCAATTAATTATCACAGACTGCCAATGGAATGTTACAGAGTGACATGTACTCTGGATATCCTGCCACCAAAAGTAGCAAATGTGTCAACACCATGATGAATACCTTAATTATTAATGATTAGATTAACTGTTCATTTGATTGGTATGACAGATGTATTCAGTAGCCACAAACAAAAGTAACTATATGTTGGTTGCTTTTTAGAAATATAAAAAAATCTCACTGTTATTTTTAGTAATCTAACATGATCCTTTCAGTTTACTTTTTAGGAGCTAAGGTTGTCTTAAGCATTTTCCCAGTTCTCCTTTCAAAACTTCTCTTCCACATTGTATCGCGTGCATACACATTGCAGTCAAACATTGCCTTTGTAATGTATTCTGGACACCCAGAGAGGATCTCTGCATAGTCTAGCCCTCTCCAATTGATATCCTAGTATAGAACATTACCTGTTCTTCCACACTAACACATTATATCTTTTAGTTCTGTGTCTCTTCACGGCTTTCTTCTTTTAGATGGGTAACAACTGAAAAGGACTGGGCGATTTCATTGGAAGAACTGTTTATCCTGCTTTTTTTTTTTTTCAGGGATGAGGAAAAGCTAGTGAAAACACATCTCCCATCCATGATAGCTCCATCCTTCAACACAGGAGTGATTTATCTACCTGATAAGTCTAATATTCTATCCTTTAATTTCCTGCCTATCCTATATGATCTATGGAGTGAGAAGCCCTGGGGATCTTCTTTGGCTCTGCTGCCCATTTGATGAGCAGATCAGTCTAGACCTGATTGAGTAAATCGACCATTCTCCCACGTTCTTATTGTGTCACTGGGTGGGCATTCAGTCCATTTCAATAGGGAAAAGAATAGAAAGCCGTGCCGGTCCTCTCCTCAAAAGCTGAGTTCTCCATTTCAAGTTTCCTTTAAATGATGTCTCTCTCTATTCCTCACTGAATTTGAGAACCCAGAGGAGAGGAGAGATAACTGAGAAATTCCAATATGCAAAGCAATCTATGCAGGGAAATGAGAAGTTATATTCTAGCTATCACAATGAAAACAACTTAGAAGGAATTTTATTTATCATTGATAGACCAATGTGAAAGATATTTGAGGCTAGGAGACTTCTTCTGGTGCACCATAAACATAGGAAAATTATCATGTCCCCCATCTCTCTATTCCAAAGAAACATACTGAAGATTGATCATGTCATCATCTTTTGTATCCTTTTGTTCATAAACTCTGGATTCAGTGCATTTGTCTCCTGATTGCTTCTCACCTTTCTAATAGATAAGTGATCCAGAGCAAGTTACTTAAATTTTCTATGCCTCAGTTTGCACATCTGTATAATGGGGGTAATGTTACCAAGCTCATAGGGTTGTTTTGAGGAGTGAATGAATTAATGCTTAAAAATTCATAGAATAAAAAATTGTAGAATAATACCTAGAATATAATAAGCAGACTAATTATGATTACTATGTTTACTATAGTATTTTTAATGATTATATTTTACTCTGTTTTTAGTTTTCAGAACTTTCTCTGATATCTTCCTCCCTCACTCCCTTCTTCTTTTCCTCCCCTCATGAGTTTCTATCCTTCATGCTTGTTACAATACATTGACTACATTCATTTCTTTCTCCTTGGAATGTGTTCTCTTCTGGGGTTTGGGGGAAGTTGACATTCACAGTTCACAGTCAGTAATGTACTGAAAATTAGCTGGACACTTGGAATATTCTAAGCAACCTGAAGTGTTGGGGACATTTAAAGGCTTTAAAACTAATTGTTCCAACTGGCTTTTATCCAGAACAGCCATGGAAAATGCATCGTGAAGATTTTATTGACTATAAGTGGCAAAGACCTTGATTTTATGTGTCCTTTAAATGACAACACCTCCCTTCTCTCAGTTGTCTGCCAGAAGTGCCAGAAGTAGAAGGAAGCAAATTGCATTTCCTGACAGAGATTTCTTGGACCTAAAATGTCATAAAACAGTTTTTTTTTTCAGGGGTAGCAGCCACATATTAAGTATGTGAGAGGCTAGGTGACAGAGACTCAAAGCCTGGGTTTCCCTGACTTCTAATCTCCTGCTAATTACTAGCTGGGACACTTGGACAAGTGACTTATTGATTTCGAGTCTCAGTTTCCTCATTTGAGAAATGAGAATGAAAATATCTGCGGGGCAGGTTTGCTCTGAAGAGTACAGGAGGTAACATTGCAAATGTGCCTTGCATGGGGGCTAGATCAAGTAAGCAGTGAATAAACATTACTTTACCTACCTAATTTCAAAGCCTTCCCTTGTTTTCAGATTTCACTTAGACTGGAATCTTGGGGAAGAATTTACTTCTTTCATATATCAGTATTAAACATAGAATAAGCGAATGATAGCCGGAAATCTGAGCTGAAGTTCAGAAGGCTCCCTTCTCAAGTCTTCACAGATTCTACTGCTCACAAGAAACTCTTATACCCAGTCAATAATCTGGATACTGAGTTATTATTCATTTATTTGATGCCTTAAATAAAGGATTTTTGACACCTGCTATGGATGAAGGACTGTTCAAAGTACTTTGTAAGACAGTCAATGTTCCAGCTCTCAAGGGACTAAGATCCTAAATATGGAGAGTCAGAATGAATAAACAAACAAGCAAGAACATTACAGAAATCCAAGAGTGCTGTAAACTAAAACAGGAAACTCTGAGAGATGATGTCTGGGTAGGAGATACAATTTTATTGATGAGTTTCTTTGATAAATATTTCAACTCACTATTTCTAAATGATGAGGGAGTCCAGCTGTGAGACGATCTCTGGGAAGAGCCTTCCAGGCAGAGAGGAGAGTTAGTTCTAAGGCCCAGAGTAAGAACAAGATTAGACTACGTGAGTCCAGAAAGAAGACCAGTGTTACTGTAGCACAGTGACCTTATGGGAGAGTAGTAGAAAGAAAGGCAAGAGACAGATCAGGCGAATCTTGAAATGATGAGTCACACTTGAATTTTATTCTGTATGCAGTGGGGAGAGACTGAGAAGTTTTAAGCATGAAAGCAGCCTAATCTGAATGCTGATAATAATTTCAAGTACGCCTTTGTCTGAGAAGTGGGGAAAATACAGACGTCTTGAGCTGGAAGGAGCTAATACAGCTTTAACCTTAAATTCCTCATTTTAAGATAAAATTGTGGCTCGCAAAAAAGCATTTATTCACAAGCTTACATGGAGGATGTGTTCTTGTCCTGTGTTCTTTCTATACTAGTACCCTAAACTCTACTTCATATCACCCAAGTCCTCAATGTTGCTTAATTATAAGAAAATAAAGTAAACCAAGTGTCCCATCAGAGCCCTCCCAAGAATCTCTAAGAGTCTCCAAGGATGCCCCATATATTTGGCAGTATGTCTGTTCTAATCTTTCCCTCCTCTTCCATCTCATTCTTGTGAGAATACCAATGCCTTTGTCTGCAGTGCCAGCCCCCATACTCCAAAATCCATTGGTCCTGAAGCGGACAAGGGAATACTATAAAGCACTGGGGAAAATGGCCCTTTTCCAGCTCCAAAAAGCATGTTGTCTTCTCAGCCCCAAACGGACACTGGGTCACAGATTCAGAGCCTCCATTAAAATAGCTCCTTTATTATCTCCCTAAGCTCTCTCTGGCCAGGGACTATAACAGAAATAAGTGACTAGGAAAAAATATACACCATTTATTTCTCTCTGTTCTCTCCTCTCTCTGCCTATCCCTCTCGTATCAATCCACAATCAAATACACTCCTGCCCAAATCAAAACCTAACAAAACAAAACACCTATATATTTCAATTTCTGCAACTGGGTACTCTAAGGAGTCATTTCACCATAGTTTGGTTTTTCAAAGAACCCAACTCTGGATCCCAGTCCAGATCACCCCATATTCCTTTCTAAGTGAGGTATTATTTATAATAGCCAAGATATAGAAACAATCTAAGTATCCATTGATAGATGAGTGGATGGTAAGATGTGATAGACACACACACACACACACACACACACACAGAGGAATATTACTCAGCCATTAAAAAAAAATGAAATCTTGCCACTTGTGACAACATAGATGGACCTAGAGGGTATTGCGCTAAGTGTAACAGATCAGAGAAAGACAAATACTGCATGACTTCTCTTACTTGCAAAATCTAAAAAAGCAAAGCAAACAATATAAAACAGAAACATATTCATAGATACAGGAAAGAAACCATTAGTTACCAGAGCAAAGAGTGTTTAGAAGGTGCACAAAATAGTTGAAGGGGATTAAGAGGTACAAATTCCAGTTACAAAGTAAGTCAGTCATGGGGAAGTAATGTGTACCTTAGGGAATATAGTCAATACTGTTGTAAAAACTTTGTATGGTGACAGATGGGAATAGATTCATTGTGGGGATCATGTATCAATGTATAAAAGTACAAAGTCACTGGAAGGCACAACTGAACTAATAGGACATTGTATGTCAATTATACTTTAATAATAATCGTAAAAAGGATTCTTAGTTAATGAGAACAGAGGGATATATGGATGCTGATTGAGGTTGCTGACCCTACCCAAAGTCCTCCCTGCTGTGGCTGTAGCAAGTAAAAATTTACATTTTAAGGTGTCACCTCAGCAAAGGGTAGTCCTGTATTTCTCTATGACTTAAGCGATGCCATTACTGCCTAGAGAATAGAGAAAGACGGGATTTACTGCTTGCAAGACTTCTTAATAAGTCATTGGCCTCAGCAAAGGTGTTTTTCCTTAATTTATAGGGGAAGTGATCAATCACTAGAAAATACGTCCTGCTCATTAAAGTGAGCTGTTGGCCTCCTGCCAGCTGATCCCACTGAACTGGAGGGTCTGTGTCAAGTGCACATGGACAGCCACTGCCATTGGTATTAGGGGACAGTTATGAACCTGGTCATTGCCATCAGATACTCCAAAACCTATAAAAGAGCAGGGATTTGTAACAAAGTTCTGTGGGATGAGATAGAAGGGAAAACAAGATTTACATTTCATGGGGCTAACTGAAGAGTTGTCTAACCCTCCCTGAAATCTAAATGACCCCATGCCTATGGACAGTGATCATCTTTCAGATTTACAGTTCTCAGGCTGACGGCCAAATGAGGGGATTGTGAGATGTACCATGAGCATCAAATTATCAAACACCTAAGCCTCTCCTTTTCAGAATACAGGACTAGGGTAGGAGGAAGACTGGATGACAGCAGGAACCAAAGAAAGATCTCTGGTGCTCTGAAGAACCCAAAGAGACAAAGGAAGTTGGAATGTGGAGTAACAATATGTCTGCACTTGCTCAGTGCCCTGGAACACTGGGCCAAATCAAATGTCACTCTTATTTTCAAACAATGCTTAGGAGCTCAGAGAGATACCTATTTCAAATCCCTGTGATTTAAGGAAATAAAAAAACAAATGCCAGGAAGGCAGTTTGGAGGACATTCCATGTCATGCTGACCTGGCCCCATTGCTTCTCTTGACCACACAGCAGGAGCTTTGGAATTGCTACTCCCTGACCCACAGGAACTATCCGTGAGCTCTTTGCCCTCCAAAGGAAGGAAAGGATTTGGCCAAGGGGGAGATTTTTTCCTCTCCTGCCTTTTTTTTTTTTTTTAAAGATTTTATTTATTTATTTGACAGAGAGAGATCACAAGTAGACAAAGAGGCAGGCGGAGAGGGAGAGAGGGAAGCAGGCTCCTTGCTGAGCAAAGAGCCCGATGCGGGACTCGATCCCAGGACCCTGAGATCATGACCTGAGCCGAAGGCAGCGGCTTAACCCACTGAGCCACCCAGGCGCCCCACCTCTCCTGCTTTTATCCAAGAATTTCTGTAAAGGCCATCACAGGCCAAATGATGAAGCAGCCCCTGAGTGTTTCTGTTTCCTTCACTCCAGGCTGTCATAGAATTCATCCCCTTCTCTCCTCATACATCCTTCATCCTTCTCTCCTCTCTGTTCTCAGGACTTCATTTATACCAAGATGTCATGGATCTTCCTTCCATGTGTGTTTAAACTCTCAGTCCAAAAGAATCAATTACTTAGAGCAGAATTTGGTTACTTCCTAGACTTACAAGCATTTTGTAATCAGCGGAGCCCACTGAAACCACCCTGGAAGCAGTATCTCTAAGATCCTAACAGATCTGACCTCTTCTCAGGTCTCTGACTTAGTCTCTTCTACCTGTGATACTCCTCTTCTCCCCAAACACCATTTCACCTGCTACAGGGCCTTTGTACATGCTTTTCTTTCATCTGGAACTCTCTTCTGCACTTCATATAGTTAAACCCAGCCTAGTCTTTATACCTCAGCTCAAATGTCACTCTTTCAAGGAAGTCTTCCCTGCCTCCCCACACTGGGTCAGGCCTCCCAACTGCTGGTGTCTACGGCACCATGCACCATTTCCCTATAGCACTTATGGTTTGTTTCTTGTTGGTGTCATTTCTTCATTGTCCCGGTCTTCCCCTGCATTGTAAATGATATGAGTCTGGAAGCTTACAAGCTTTTTATTTTTTCTAATTTTTAAAATTTTTTTTAAAAGATGTTATCTATTTTTTGAGAGAGAGCAAGTTGGGGAGAAAACAGGACAAGCAGACTCCATGCTGAGTGTGGACCCCAACACAGGTTCAATCCCACCACCCTGAGATCATAACCTGAGCCGAAATCATCATTCAATCAACAGAGACACTCAGGGGCCTCACATGTTTTTAAAATGTCTTCCCAGTAGTAAATGAAAATCTAGAAGGATTAAATTCCAGACTGAAAGAATGCTATCCTAAAGTCCCTAAGGTGAAAATAAGCTTGACATATTTCAGCTAACAGAGGTGGTTCATTTCAATACGGATGACCAGTGCACAGGGAAGAGGAGTAGAAGATGAGATCAAGGAAGAAAATGGGGACAGAACCTGTAGGAACCTCAAGGTTTAGTCTGTGAGAAGACAGATCATTAGAAAGGAACTGTTATACGGATATTTGTTTTACCATTCAGTTTGCAAAAACAGTGTAGATTTCCTGCATACCTTTCAAGGAGGTTTCCATAATGAAAACACCTTGACAAGTGCATTATGAAAATGAACAAGTTGACAATAATACAGTGCCACTAACTGCAGGGTGGATTTTACATGCACTGTGTGTGTCTGACTGTGAAATCCCATCACTCGTATAGATTCGGATAACCAGCACCACAATCAGGATATAGAATGATTCCATCCCCACAAAGAAACAACCTCATGGTCACAACGACTGAAATATTAACTATAATTATAAATTTGTCATTTCTAGAGTGTCCTATAAATGGGGTCATATACTATGTAACTTCTGCAGTTGGCTATTTTCACTCAGCATAATGCCCTTCCTTGTGGTCATCTTGTAGAGTTAAAAGGACGCCTGATCCCAAATTTGTTCTGGATGTTATAATTTAGTTTGGATACTACATACCCACAAAGAGGGTATGAAATCATCTATTTCTTTTTTTTTTAATGATTTATTTATTTATTTGAGAGAGCACAAACACAAGGGACAGAGAGAGAGAGGGAGAGAGAAACTCAAGCAGACCCCACACTAAATGCAGAGCCCAATGCGGGGCTTGATCTCACGACCCTAGGATCACAACCTGAGTCAAAACAAGAGCCAGATGCTTAACTGACTGCACCACCCAGGTGCCTCAAAAACGTTTATTTCTATGATAACAAGACTTTGTGGAGAAATGAGAGTATGCCCACAAGCAGGTCCAAAAGTATTTTTGAGAAAGCAAGGAGGGGAAAGTCCTTTGGCTTTTATTGTGGTCAGAAAGTGGAACTGTGGTTAATGTTCCCAAATGCAACCCAGGCTTGTGTGGCTTAGACTTTCCACTGGCACCAAAGGAAAGAGAATCTAAGCTTTCTTATCTGCTTGCCCACCTATGAGACAAAGGGGGAAAAAGAAGCGTGGGCTTCAAAGAGGCAGAGGTCAAACCTCAAAAATGGTGCCAAACATTTTAAGATACATTGAGATCCATCTAATTGTTACATGTATCAATAATTTGTTTTTATTGCTGGCTAGTTTTATTACATGGTTGTATCCCAGTGTATTTTTCCATTCACCCATTAAAGGATTCACGAATTGTTTCTAGCCTCTAGCTATTAGGAATACAGCTTCTCTGAACATTTATATATAGGTATTTATATGGATATATGTTTTAATTTCTCTATAATAAGTATACAGGAAGGTGTTTGCTCAGTCCTGTGGTAAGCATGTCTAACTACATATGAAGCTGCCAAACCATATTCCAAAGTGGCTATGCCATTTTACGTTCAGTAACAACGCATGAGAAATTGCATTAGAGAGGTTAAGTATGAGAATGACGTAAACTCATTTACACTTTTAAAAGGATCACTTTAGCTGCCAAGTGAAAAGTGGATAAGGGAGGATTACGGATAATAGTAGGATTAGGAGGAATAGTTAGGAGACTATTGTAATACTCCAGGTGAAAGATAGTTATTTTATGTATGGAATTATAGTTGTAGAAGTAGAAAGGGAGTTGATAAAGTCAGCATGTTCATTGAAAAAAAAAGTTTAATGAATTTGGTAATGTGTCTGTGGTGGTAGTTGAGGGAAGAAGAGAAATTAAAGAATCAAGATTTTAGCTTGATCAATTGCATGAAAAATGTTGGCTTTGCTTATTGATATGAATGCAGTGGAAGAAGAGCAGTTTATGGAAGGAATCAATTGTTATAATCTGGTCATCTTAACCTTGTAGTGCCCTTTACCTAAATGGAAATGCCAAGGAGGTAGGTGAAGTTGTTAGAGAAGGTCAGAACTAAAAATGAAGATTTTTCCAGTAATTGACAAGAAGGTTTAACCAGATTTGAGTTTTTCCATGTGAGTACAATGGAGGGGGAGGAGGGATTGAATAATCCATTGTGTTTGTCGGACAAAATAAAGTGGATCATAGAACCTAGCAGGGTAAAACTGGTGAGAAGGACATGAAACAATAAGGATAATTTTAAAAATAACATCAAAAGATTAAAGATGGCAGTGAGTTACATAATTGATAAAATGGAGGTGGCAGGTCAGTGATCTGAAAGAATAGAAGTCTAAGAGTATAATTCAGGAATCAGAGACCTTCTTTTCAGAAGCACCTGTCCCATGTATTCCTGATCTTAAACCTTGACTAAGTTGACATGATAATAGGATAGTGTTATGGTTCATTTTCCATGTCAGTTTCGCTAGGCCATGGTACCAATATTATATTATTCTAGATGTTTCTGTGAAGGAAATTTTTAAATAAGATTAAAACTTAAATCAGTGTATTCTTAGTAAAGCAGATCACCCTCTATAATTTGAGAGGGATTCATTCAATCTGTTGAGACCTAAAACAAAACAAAACAGAAAAAAACCTGACCACCCCGAACAAGAAAGAAATATGACAAAACCAACTGTGTTTGGACTCAAATTGCGACTCTTATGTGGGTCGCAAAACTACCAGATTTGGGACTTGCCAGCCTCCTCCCAGTGAGTCAATTCCTTAAAAGAATTCTCCATACACATAAACACACACACACACACACACACACACACACACACACCTTTATCAGTTTTGTTTCTCTGGAAAACAAAACCTGGTGAATACAAACCCCCTCTCTCTCTCTTAGGCACAATTTAATCTACATCTTTTAAGCTAAGTCTGAAGCTGTAAAACAACTTGATATTCCTATGGGCTTTGCACACACCCACAAATTAAGGGGAGTTGAGAAGACTCCAAAGATGTCTATGAAAATCTTTACAGAATACTTTCTGTTTACTGCTGTCTTGCTTAGTGTCTGAACTCTAGGCTCCAGATTCTTGGTTCCACCATACATTTGGCTTCCCACTGCACTTAACCCCTTAGACTTCAACCCCTAGCCAGCAGGGTAGTTCAGCTGGAGGAAAATGGCTGCCTTTCAAAATCAACACAGGAAGCCTTTTCTTCTGCATCTCTACCCCATCTTCTCCCAACACTTGGGAATATGTGCCACCATGACTACTTTGGTTATCATACCTGTCTGCTTTATTTAATTTGGATATTTTGATGAAATACTGAAATATTTTGATGAGACGATGAAATACTATTTAACCATTAAAAAAGTAAATCTGGCCATGTAACAACATGGATAAAACTGCAACACATCACATTGAATGAAATAAGCCAGACACTGAATAACAAATTCTGCATTTTCTCACTTTTATATGAAACCTAAGAAATGCCAAACACATAAAAGCAGAGTATAGAGTAGTGTTGCCTGAGGCTGGAGAGTGGGGAAGAATGGGGAGATGTTGGTCATAGGATACAAACTTCCGGTCATAAAATGAATGTGTTCTGAAGACTTATTGTACACCAGGGTGACCTTAGTATATACAATATACTTGAAATTTGCTAAAAGAGTAGGTCTCACATCTTCTCACCACAAAAGAAAAAAGTTTATGCATATAGAAGTTGATAGATAATGTTAACTAGTTTGATTTTGGTAATTATTTCATAATGTACACATTTATCACAAAACTGCATACACCTTAAATAAGCAAAGTCTGTGCCTGTTTATCTCAATAAAGATGGTAAAAGCACAGTTCTACATAAAATACATAAAAATAACAGTGTTAGTTGATAAAAATGACCAATATTTTTTCCTTTTCTGTTCCTGTGCCTTTATGTTAATGTCTCTTGATATATTTGTTCTTGATGCTCTGAAGTTTGTTTTTTAGTAGAATTCTTGAGGAGAACTCATGGGAACAATACTCTCTAAGTTAATGGTTTTTAGTGACAATTTATCTTCCATCTTTATACTTGGAAGTTTATTTGGCTGGATATAACATCCTTGGTTTCTATTTTCGTTCTTTGGAAATATTGAAAATGTCACCACATTTTCTTGTAAAATAAAGTATTGCCGTAGACAATACTGATGATAAACTGATTTTCTTTCACTTATACATGTAATAATTTTGCTGGGGTACCCAGAATTGTTGTTGTTGCTGTTTTTAAGTTGAGAAATTTTGCTAAATATACCTCAGATTTGGTGATTCTTGATCTATTTTTCTTAAGGATGTAATAGGCCTTTTTAAGATATAATTTTAAGTCCTTTTGTTTTTTTTCTTTTGTTTTCAGAGAAATTACTTAAAATTAGGATTTTTTGTATTCACTCTGTTTCCAGATTTTGTTATTCTTCTCTGGAGACACCTTTTATATCATGCAGTATCTTCTTACATATGTTTAAGCTTATCACTTCCTCTTAAATCATTTTTTTTAATTCAATCTTCTGTCCATTGATAGTTCATTTTCATTTTTGAAATAATTATTTTTAAATTTTATCTACAAATCTTTATCAAGATCTAATACATACACAACTATTTCTAATTATGGTTTATGTTTTATTTCCTATCTTGTGCCATTATCTTTATGTAGTTATCTTGCTTTGAAATACATTACAATTGTCATTTCCTCTGTGATCATGTTTTCCGGCATGCTTTTCTTGATGTGGGACTTTCGTTCCCCTCCTTACTCTTTTTTCTTATAAGACCGTATAAAATTTCATTTTAATCTTCTTGTTCCTTGTAACATAATAAATTAGGGTTTCTTCCCCTCGCTTCATGGCTCTCAAGTACCCTCTTCTGTTGTTTTGGTGTGATGTTCAAAATATATTTTCTCTTTGAAAGCTCCTTCCCCTGTTCCTCTCCTCCATTTTGACATAGACTTTCTTTTGTCTATGTAGTATGTCCCTTCAGCATAGGAATTTTCCTGAAAGAAATCTTCTCCTGAATGATTTAAGAGTTCATGAGATTCAAACCCCACCCCCTTTAGCGCTCCTATCAACACCCTGCATTCACTCCCTTCTGGAGTTGACAAAGTCTCTCCAGTGTGAGCAGCTGTTTTCAAGTTGGCGATCCAAAGTTTCTAGGGAGTGTGCATTGATTCATGTACTTTTTCGTTTGTGTTTTGGGGACTTGCAAGTCTGCTAGATGCCTAGTTATTTCCCTTTGCCTTGCCCTGCAAAATTTATAGTAATATAGTGACTATGACTGATGGGGATTTATCTCCATATTCTATGGGGTTCATGTCGAAAAAACATTTTAACTCGTGTTAACATAGACATTTTCCAATTTGGTTATGTTGTCGGTTTGGATCTTTGTTGCTGTATAGATATTGTCTATTTCAGAGGGCATTGAAAGTATTTTAAATTGTGCTATTATTTCTATTTTCAAACATTTCCTTAGATTATTTTATTTGTTACATTTTTTTTAAATCCCTGAAGCTATATAATGTTATTATTCTCATTTCATGGAGGAGACAAAGCTTTAGATATTAATCAAATTTTCCAAGGTCAAGCCTCTAGTAAGAGAAAGCGTTGAGATGTGAATTTGTCATTCTTGTGCAGAGTACCAACTATCAAACACCCTCATAGGCTGCTTCTAAGTGTAGTTGAAGGTGACAGTAGAAGGATAAGTCAGAAGTGAACAAGTGAGGGACAGGGAGGACCCTGAGGCATGCAGAGGGGATGGAATTGTCACAGGCCCTGGTGCTTAGGTTTTGGGAAATTGAAAATGTAGTGTGGCCAAAGCCTTGTGGGCTAGGAAAAAATCATGAACTGACAAAAATAAGGGGTATATGATTTAGAACACTGTAAAACAGAGTCAAGACTGGATTGTATGGAAGTCCAAGTATTTTTAACATGGGTGCAAAATAGCATGCATGTACAGAGGGATAAATTAAGCATTAGGTATCTTGGACTTTGAATCATTCATAGACTATAGATCCAAGAGTGGAGGAGGGTGGGACATGTATAGAGCATTCATGGTTTGGTGGGATATTAACCAAACATGAAATTAAAGTGGACCCAGGGTACCTGGGTGGCTCTATCAGTTAAGTGTCTACCTTTGGCTCAGGTCATGATCCCGGGGTCCTGGGATCAAGCCCACATTGAGCCTCACATTGGACTCCCTGCTCAGCAGGAGAGTCTGTTTCTCCCTTTCCCTTTGCCCTGACCACCAACCCCCCCTACACACATTCACACTCTCTCTCAATAAATAAATAAAATCTTTTATTTTTTTTTAAAGATTTTATTTATTTTATTTGACAGACAGAGACCACAAGTAGGCAGAGAGGCAGGCAGAGAGAGAGAGAGGAGGAAGCAGGCTCCCTGCTGAACAGAGAGTCTGATGCGGGGCTCGATCCCAGGACCCTGGGATCATGACCTGAGCCGAAGGCAGAGGCTTTAACCCACTGAGCCACCCAGGTGCCCCAAATAAAATCTTTTAAAAAAATAAATAAAGTGGTATCCAATGTGAGGAGAAGCCACAGGAAGTGAAATGGAGAGTTGCAGTAGGTAAGGCCAGTCCTTACCCAGGAGATCATAGGAACTATGACTTCACCATCACAGTAATCACTGCTGTCAGTTGTCATGGAGACCATGAAGACACATTGTATAATCAGAAACTGAAGAGAACAACAGCTTTAGTTTGAAATAGGAAAACACATTTAAAAAAAAAAAAAAGAGAGCCACATTACCTTAACCATATTATTATATTCAGACCCCTGCAAGGTCCATGATACATACATGTAAAAATGTTGTGGCAATAATGACTTGACTTCCTTACTCTGTATATCAGCTTGGTTTTATTCCTACCCCTGAGACTATGTGTGTTGCTTTTGTGATGTCTCTTAGTACATAGTAACATTCTGTACTTTGTCCATTCTTACTCAACAAAACAAATGCATCAAGGAAAACAGTGTAAAGGAAAATGCTTGTGACTCAGGTATTATTTTTATATGCATTCAAATGACTAAGGATGTTGAAATGCTTGTACCTCTGTTTATATGACTTAATATGCAGCATTACTAAAATAGAAATAAAAATAATATATAAATTAAAGCCACAGTTTCACATTTCATTATTATATTCCACTATCCCCTTAGTGTTAATAAAATTCTTACATTTCTATTTAAACTCTGGCTTCTTCTACATTGGGATATGTGGGAGGTGTTTATGTAAAAACCACTGAATAATGTGACGTAGACCAGAGGAACTTATTACCCTCAAGGAGGTAGTCAGCAATATTTTTAAGGACCTATTTTTAAAAATTCTTACATTGTTCTGAATTATGAGTCATCTCACCACCTCCAATGAGTTGAATGATTGATTATGTCTTATGTATCTTTACGTGCCCAACCGTCTGGATACAGAATTGTAAGATAATTCCAAAAAAACCACAAACATAACTGGACATCTACTCTGTGCCAAGGACTGTTCTTGATATTGGACATTATAGATCTGATAAAGATGCTATACTTGCCCTTAGTAAGAAGATAAATCTGTATGCTCAAATGTGGCTATTATAAACCTCTTTAGATAGAACAAATAATGACATAACTTAGTTTTCTCTTGTGTTAGTCTCCTTTACCTACAACTTCTGTGAGAGCATTGACTGAGACCTAATCAATTCCACATCTCTCAAAGTGCCTGAAACTTATTTTTGTTAAAGTAATTCTTATGTTGGGAAGACAAAGCAAAAATACCTGAAAAACTTTAACAATGTTATAAAGATACAATGAAAACACCATAATTCAGAAATGATAACAAATATTTATTTACCTAAATTCCGCTATTGGAGACTATATAAAAAATGCAATTTATATTTCCTTTTTTTTAATGGGCCTTGCAAATTTATGGAAAAGTAGCAAAAATGAGCATGAAAACACTTTAGAACTTTTAGAAAGAAACCTACAAATACATGGGAATACAAAATGTGTACGGTAAGGATAGGGTGTGTGGACAGCTCTTTTTTAAGGTATTTTGCCGTAGTTTAACTCATTCTTTGGGAAGCAAGCACACTGCCTTATGGTTAATAGAGGAAAAGGATGTGGTTGAGGTTAGGTGACAGGCAGTGACATCCAAAAAGCTACTGATGTTTGCTTTGCATTTGTCATAAAATGGCCACAATATCTGGCCTAGTGGAGCATTTTTAAAAGATTCCACTCCTGTCATTAATGATCATAGCATCTCATTGGTCATCAGAAAGCCATTGCTCTCTCACTTCATCCCTTCAGTTAAAATTGATAGTTTTTGCCTTCAGATTTCTCTCTTGGAGTACTTAGTGGTTTTAGACACGGTTAGCTGTTCTCTATGAAACGCATTTTTCTTTTAAATAAAAAAAAATGTCTATTTTAGTTCATGACAACTGTTAGCAGAGACAAGTCAAGTCATTTAGAGAGTGTGTTCTGTTCTATGGCCCATCTGAAATGTCTTCAATGCCCCTTCAGCCGTAAATTGTCAGTTTTCTCTTCCATGGATTTTACTTTTACTGCTAACTCCCACCACATGTTTAGGGTCTAATGGCCCTATTTTATTTCCTTCTAGTTCCAAAATAATCCCCTTTCCCCAGAACTCTATCTTCTGTGCCTCTAACCATCTTTCATATCCAATGGGCAAAACAGTAATTCACCTGTGATACCCTGGGACCTTGGCTATGGCCATCCACAGCAGTTTCCTTTTTCTTAACCTCAGGGAAAATCTGAGCAGCCTGGCAGTAGAGAAAGGAAACCAGAGGGGTATCCTCACTGAATTTCCAGGTCCCTGGCAGTCATTATAGGAAAGATTATATATAGGAGGAGCACAAGGTTGAATTTAGGTTTACTGGAACCTGAGCCAAGAAAGCATTAGGAACTCTTTTAAGAAAATAAAAGCATCCATAATAATCAGATGCAAAAAATCACTCTTTTTTCAAATAAGAAACCAGGGAGCTTTGTCTTAATGTGGGTTCAGGAAGGTCTTCAGTCCTGCATCTCTTATAGTCACAAGTCCAAGGAAGAAGACGCTAAGGGATGGAAATATGTTATTCACTAAAAATGTTCTTAGAGGCATGATGTCTGGCTAGAAGGGAAAACCTGAAGTACAAGCTCAAGTTCACAACTATAGTCACAGGAGTGTTTTGTTATGTCAAGGAAGAACTCATATAGTTACTGACTGAGATGGCAAAAGAAGGTAATTTAAAAAATAAAAAGTGAGGAGGCATGCTAGAATATTCCAGTGTATCTACTGGTAGTACAGCGGTCAAAAAAATATCTTTTGGAGAATGACATTTCCAATAGGTGGGTTTTAGATCCTCTTGCTGAAAAGATACAATATAAAAATTGTCACGACTCTCAGCCCAGCCTTCTATCCCCATGAGATCTTCAGTATAAACTTTTTTGCTCACGAGTACGCTAGAGGGGAAATAGAGAAAGTACCACATTTTGCATTCAGAAAGTCAACATCAGTAGACACAAGCCAAGCAGAGCTGTATCTAATACTTTACAACCAGAATAAATGTGGTAGTTATGATGGAAATGAAGCAATAAAAGGGGAGAAATCCTTTTTGTGCGTTAACTTAATGCAGAAGCATTTTTGTTCTACCTCTCATCATTCTCCATTTTACAGCTGGAGAAACAAAGCAGAAGCCCTAAGAGGACATATGCTTTGTACAGGGTAGATTCTATTCATCCCAGAGCACTGAGTCCTTGGACTCCAAGCCCAGCTGTCTTTGTGCGGACCAAACCACACTTACTTTGATTTGCTTATCTAATCCCTTTTCTTTCCTCTTGGAGATAAAAGGGATGTCTTTACCCTGCACTAAGATCTGAGCATTGACATCTGCTTGGTATCTGTAAACAGAGCCAGCAGAAACCCCAGAGTATCACATTCTCGAAGACTGCACATCACATCAGTGGAGCCTTGTTGTGAAGACTTGAGAGTACCTTCTCGTCTGTTCTTTATCCTTGAATTTCCCTGTAGTCCCCAAGGCAGGCTTTTAAGTGGGAATCTACCTGGAAACATGAGCATTAGTAAGACCCTTTTTAATAATGCCATAAGTTTAAATTTAATGATTACATAAGAAGGGGGTGGTTTAAAAAAGTCACATTTCCTTTGTTTTGTATTTTGCAGGCAAGAACTCATTATTTTAAAGGTCTCTCTAAATATTCTGATAGTTTTCATGAACACAATAAAATGCTGAGATTTTATCTCCTCTGTCCTAGAGCCATTTCCTTGACAGATTGTAGGGAACTCCCCCCAGCTGCTCTCTACCTCACTGTGTTTATCTATTCAAGCATAAGGAAGACCTGTCAAGCAAGGTGAGGCTTCTGACTGAGCAGTGTGGCCTAGCAAAAGAAATTCAGCTGTTTCTATTAGCTTCCGGGGTCAGGGAAGCCCAACACAAACTTGAGACAGATACAGGTGTGGGGGAAATTGGTGGATAAAGAGCTGACAGACCCCTCCTGAAATCCTTTGTTCAACTGCAATTGTAATGCGCTCTTTTTTCTTTCTGCATATTAAGAATTTAAGTCTGTGATTACCCTAAATGTGTAGTTTTTTTAGTTCCAGAAAACCATGCCAAACGCCAAACGCCAAAAAGCCACATTCACCATTCTTTTCTGATATGTCTCACTCTGTCTCTAGAATCCAGAGTTGATTAAGGAAACTTAAGGTTTATCACACTTCTATCAGATCACACCCTTAATACTGCTGAGAATCCTTTTGTTCTGCTGAAAGGATTGAGTTAGATCACCTTAATCCTTCCAGAAATTCTTAACAAAGAAGGAACCGGGTCTTAGACTTCCCTTGCCCTTAGATTGCCTCTTAAGGGCAGGGTCTAGTTGGGGACTGTATCCTAAAGTTTGAATAGCCAAAACTTTGAAATAATTAAAAAGTTGTCTATTTTAACTTTGCAAATCTTGGAATGTGTAGGCTGTATATATTTTCTCTCAATTAGATTGACCAATCTTTCTTTCTTTTTATTTATTTATTTATTTATATATATTTTTGGTACTCATTTGTTTTGTAATAAGAGCTTCTCAAATTCACCTGGTAACCACCAGCTTACACTTTCAATAATATGACTCAAAACCACGTAGCCAATGGCTCATGTATCAATCATATATTCTGTATCCCAAGCTTTCACAGGTGATGGATTTACCAAATATTTTGCCACTCCATAACATGGGTTACCACGTTTCCAAGCAACCTCTCAATGTTTTCTCACTACTCATTCCCAGTACCAAAGCCAGCATTGTAGATGTCTGTTATGGTAACATAACAATTCCAATGTCAATTTCTCTATCAGTCAGCAACTACACAATAATTTTGCAAAATATGCCATGCCACATATCGACAGCTTGCAACAACTAGTCCTGATCTTAATTTAGGAGTCTGTGTATCGGCCACAGTTAGGCTTACATAGACTGGCTCAGTTCTAGGCTGCATGACGGATCTATGTCACATATATTCTGAGGTCTTTGATGAAGGAACAACAGCTACACAGAGCGTGTTCTTCTAATGGCCAGTCACTCGAGTGTCAAAAGACAACCTTTGGAGCACAGTTAAAGCTTCTGTTTCCATTATTATCAATTTAAATCCCATCAACCAAAGCACATCACACACCAAAGCCCAAAGAGTCATCTCTGCCCGCTGTGAAGCCATCAGGAGGGTAGGAGTTATTCTTCTTCTACAGGGGAATAATGAATTAGGACCAATGATTTAATCTACCACAGCATGAAAGTCAGAAGACTTTCGCTGCCATTGAACAGTTATTTTTTTATCAAAAGAGCCGAAGAACGGTCCTCTGTACCACGTAATTAAATGTGGGGGTAAGGAGAAAGCCCGTGTACAGAGAAAAAGAAGAACGAAGCAGAATAACTTCATAAGGCAGAAATGTGAGGGGCACAGAGGGCTCTGTTGATTCCTGACATCTTTCCCAGTCCTGCTTCTATTTCCTTCCTGAGCCTCAGAAGCTTTCTTCTGCTTCTTTGAGACCCTGACCTTATTCTTAAAATACATTTCAATGTTGTTCTTAAACTCAATCGAAAGGTTTTCTTATAATTTGAAACTAGACATTACCAGAAATTACATTAGGGTGCTAATGAGGGCAAAGTCCTATATTAGGTCCCCTTCCTGCATGTAACACCCCAGCCCTAGTGAGTCGGAAACTAGAATAGATGGTCTCTCAGGTCACTTCTAGCCTAGAAATGGTGGAAGAGGGCGCCTGTGTGGCTCAGTGGGTTAAGCAACTGCCTTCTGCTCAGGTCATGATCTCAGTGGCCTGGGATCAAGTCCCATGTCAGGCTCCTTGCTCAGCAGGGAGCCCACTTCCTTCTCCACCTGCCACAGCCCCTGCTTGTGGCTCTCTCTCTGTGACAAATGAAAGAAAGAAAGAAAGAGAGAAAAGAAATGGTGGAGGAAATTCCTTTGAGGGATCTGGTTGTGTAGGGTCAGGGGTAGGTCCATCCTTTCATCATAATAACACATGTTACCAATGTCAGTGAATAAAACCCCCAAAGTAGGTGGATAATTCAGTGTACTCCAATGCTACACAAACTACTCAATGTGTATATACTCTCCTGTGAGAACATAACAATTATCTAAACATCCATTGTGTACCTTCTTTCAGGGTTTAGAATAAGCACATTAACTTCAGGACTATTGTCTTTAGTAATGAAAGTCTGAAAAATAAAAAGTGGTAAGCCAAAAAATGAAGAGGAAGTGACACGAGTTTACTCTATATATGGTAACCTTCGCAGATAGCAATGATGTGTACATACAACACTGTTTAAGGATAGAATAGTTTTGGGTTTTTTAGTTTGTTTGTTTGTTTGTTTTATTCTTTATTTATTTATTTTTTTCAGGGCACAGGACCATTTATCCAATCCATTTAATCTACATTCCACTTTCTCAGAAAACTAATTTGCCAGTTGGAGAACCATGTCCTTGGGAATATTGTTGGTGAACACAGCAGAGATGCTGCCTCATGAGAAAGGACAAGCAGAACACTCGCTCCATCTTGCATCTGCCTGACATGAATGAAACTGCTTAATTAGTCCAAGCGCACTATTGATAGAAACATGTAAATTCCAGGTTTCTTTTTATACCCTGGAAGAAAACCTCCTATCGTCTTCCCTTACACTGGTAAGGACTCTAGAGTTTTTCAGTGTGCATCCAAGTAGTAAACTCAGAAATTTGCTAAAGAATATGGTGTGGCACTGACCTCCAGCTTTCCTGGGTTGGCAGTGGTATTTACTTCAAGAAGATTTGGATTGGAATATGATATACACAATTTGTTAGTGATATGACACTGAGCAAATTAGTTAACCTCTTTAAGGCTTGTGTGTAAAAAAGTCTCCAACTCCATGCTTGCCTGTAGAGCCTACCTATAGAGTTGTTTTATAAGAAGATGATACATGGAAATTGATTATCACAGTGGGTGGCAAATAACAAGATCTGTTTTTTTTTTTTTTAAGATTTTATTTATTTATTTGACAGGGAGAGATCACAAGTAGGCAGAGAGGCAGGCAGAGAGAGAGAGGAGGAAGCAGGCTCCCTGCTGAGCAGAGAGCCCGATGTGGGGCTCGATCCCAGGACCCTGGGATCATGACCCGAGCCGAAGGCAGAGGCTTTAATCCACTGAGCCACCCAGGTGCCCCACAAGATCTGTTTTTATTGCCTTGCATTTTCTCCTACCTTGCCTTATTGCAATAAGGTTATACATGGACACACTATGGATGATAGACCTTTTGTAGAAGAAAATAAAGCATTACCTCTTGATTTTTTTTTTAATATATACTGATCTTGACTTTAGTCTTTAACCAAGTATTCAGTGGACTAAAGCAGTTCTGTCCCTTTCCATGGCTTTCTGGTTTCTGTATTATCTCTCCATAGTATATTAGAACCAGAGAGAGGTTGGGAGTTATTCGCTGTGATGCTGGAGAAACAGACAACTGAAAAGATGAGGAGACTTGCTCGAGGTCATTCACAGAGGAAGTAACAAGGCTGAAAGTACACTCTATTCTAGGCTGCCTTTCATTTCAACACCCAAACTAATACAAGAAAATAAGGTAATATACACGTTCTCTGGTTAGTTTCCTGGTGAGTTTCTTAGCTAAACCCACAACAAAAATTAAAAAGCAGGGATAGAAAATACAAAATGAGAAAAGGTGGATTTTCCCAACTCAGATAACATGCTTATATATTGAATTTGAAGTTTCACAAGCAGGAGGCATAAACACACATAACTCTGGGTGCATTTCCGATATCAGTATGAACTAAATAAGTCTGTAGAGCCCAAATATCTCTAAAAACCAATAATCATCCACTACAGGACCCAACAAGAGAATAGAAGGGCCTTCCCAGAACCCCCACCAAGCTTTGGATCTGGAAACACTCAGCAGGAAGCCAATGATATGATCCAGGAGCAAGCTTAATTAAAGCACACAGCGGTGTACAAAATTGGACAACCTGCATTGCTGAGACCTGGAATTTGTTCAAAACAGATAGAATAAAAGAGAAAAAAGAAATTTCCAAAGTTTTATTTAGTTCCAAGAGAGCTATGTTCTGGTTGCCATGATGCCATGTGAGAGGGTGTCTGCGTGGAGTAGCCAGGTCTGAACGTTCGCAGCTGTGTGGTTGGGAGTTCAGCTTTAGGACTAAAATACATCAAGAGAGTTGGTAGGATATGCCTGGGGATTGCTGGCACCATAGGTGGAATGATGCACGTGACTTAGAATGGCATTTTGCAAACTTGAGGCATCTGTAAGCATCATGTTTTGTGCCAGGCACAGAGGCAGCAAAAAGAACGACGAAAGGTGCTACATTTGAAGACAATGAGAACCAGAGCATCAAAATCTCAGTGCCTCATAAGCAAGTTAGGCAATGAGTGCAGTAGAGGCCCACTGAAAAGAGACTACTAGGGTTGAGCGAAGAAGGAAGACCACGCCTAGGAAGTGAGCCTGGGCTAGGCTCACCTCAGCCCTGCAGATCAAGACTGAGCTCTGTTCTCCCTTCCTGGTCATCCTTTATTGGGTGTTTGGGCCCTGACCTTGGCAGCTCAATTTAGGTGTGGTATCAGTTTGCTGGGGTATCCCCTTGGTGAAATGTTCAAATCCAATTTAGAGGTCTTCTAAATATGACCATAAGACCCTACTTCTGAGATGGCCTCGTGATGTTTTCAGGAGTCAGTACCAATTTCTGTGGAAAGCTCTCTACCAACCCATATTTAGTTCACCGATTGGTTTTTATATTTCTTCTTACATAATTTCTAAACTTCTGTGTCTTCCTAGCAAAGGCCATCAAATGCTGTTTATTCATCCTTTTTCCTAAAAATATACCTGCCTTTTCACCCCAGCAATAACTCTGGAATATATTTCTTCTTCCAACATAACCATCATTGCTCTCTCTCTCTCTCTCTCTCTCCTTTTAACATTGACACCTGCTAATGCTGAATTTTAAATTTACCAGTTTCCCTTTATTCATATCTTGAATGACTCAGCTTCCAAATGATGGAGGAATTGTTCCTAACTATACTAGGGTTCAGCTTTCTAAGCCAGTCCTTACATCTACAGGAATTTGAGTATCACAGTTAACTATACACTGCTAGTGATCCACTAACTGTAGCCTGCTCTGAGAGCCTCTTAATTTTCTCAAGATACACATAATTGTTATCCTTACTTAGTATTATAATAATTTTCTTTTCTGGTAAATATTTAACAACCAGTCTTCCATAGAAGACAGCTCCGATTTCTAGTGTTCACTGATTTTTGTGCTGTAAATATTCCTACCACGTCTGACTTTAAGCTACATATTTGACATGACTGAACACAGAATTGGAAGAAAAGCTCACAATCAGCTCTTGCAAGCCAATAGGCGCTGGCTCCAGCACACCACTGAATAAGTTACTATTTAACAATGCACTTTGTGCTGTAACAAAATAAAGATGTCACCACATTTTAGTAGGTTTACAGTTTGAATCAGAAAAAAATACACAAGCACATAAACACGTCTATATACATGTACAAATAAATCACCAGGGGGATTTTTCAGAATCCGTAATGGAAAGGTAACTATTAGTGAGGATGTTTCAAGTGTATGGTGAAGTAGTATCTGTGTTACATTGTGTAAAACACTAGGCATCTATTACAAAATGGTTGTACATGCTTAGAGATTGATTTGATGAAGTAAAAAGGCAGCAAACGTGTTTCCACATGGATATTGCTTTGTTGACTCTGTTCAACTATTTTGAACAGCCACCCAAAAGTCGCTGAAGTTGGGCAGTTACTGTGGTTACCCTTGGCCATTCTCAGGTAGGGTTGTAACATACAAAGGTATTTATCCAACAAAAGGCTACATAATGTACACTCTCTATCAGGGACTGAAATAGACAGGGTCCCTCCCTGTCCTCATGCAGTGTGCTGTCCAATGGGAGGTGACAGGGGGAAAATACCTGTCTACATATTCACCTATTCAACGGTGGGATTTTACCTGCTATGAAAGATCTGTGCAGGGCATTCTGAGAGCTCAGACAGGTAAATGTCTTAGTATGGGTGTATGGTCCTCAGAGAACTTTTTTCTGAAGTTAATTGTCACACAACAATTAAATAATAATACGAAAAGTGAATGGAGCTTGATGAGGGAACGAGGAAGGTTAATGGAGGGTGTAGTATAAGCCAAGGGAACCTTCAGCATGTTAAGATCTCTGGCGCATGAAGGGGTGTGATTCGTTTTAGAAAGTTGATCAGTGTGGACAGGATGCAGGGTAGATGGCCAGAGATGAGGTTGGAGAAACAAAATCCAGATCAGGCGGGATGTGGATGGCGTTCAAGATTTTAAATTTAATTCTAAGAACGAGGTTACTCATTGGGCTGGGAGGTGGAGGAGAGATCAACAGGAAAGTGATATGATTAGAAGCATCTCTTGAGCTCAAAACTATGACATCAAATGTATATAATATAGAGAAGGTTTTGATTCCATTTAAAGCATTTCTGCTTTGGGGCAACATAAAGAAATACTTCTTTTAGTAGCACTCCTATTTCTGCATATCTTTTTACGAAACAAGCTTAAGAATGTCATCAGATGCCTTTATCTTTGTGGCACTCATCCGGAAGGACTATTCTGATAGGTGGGTGGCAGAAATCTGGTGCTTTTTGTCTCTGGAGACAATAGAGACCCACCAGTTTCTTGATGCTCACTATAGGAATTGCATACTTGGAGAACTGAGTTCTGAGACTGATGGACAGGAGGATGTCTTCTGGGTTGGGAAAGAGGAGTAGTGGCCATCTGTGTAAAAACCAACAGAGAGATTACAATATTCGAATTTGGAAGAGAGTTCATCTCTTCACCAGGATTTCCCAAGCCTTCCAGCACACATGTTCAAACTATTGTTGTGCAGCTTTTTTAAATGGTTAAATATCAATTTGAAGTTAATAAGCTGAGACTCCAGCAAATTCACCGAAATTACTGAAATCAGCACCTTGAGGTTCATTTCACACAGAGTGAGAGAAGTCAGACGGGGGATTTGCTATTGATTCTGGGCTGGGCTGTCTCCTCAGATGCATTCGGAGGGGCATGTTTTATTTTCATCTTTGCTCAACTCATCTTTTCTTTTAGTGTGTCCTGGTACAGCCTGCCTCCTCCTGCATCCCCCACACCCTGTCAAAACAAAACAAAACAAAACAAAACAAACACTCTCTTGCTCCAGTTCATCTCACTACCACTTTCTTCTCTTGTTTTTGTATTTGTAGTCTTATTGATTTTCATTATGGAGGTAAAATTGAGTAAAGGAAAATTCCTCCAGTATTCAACGCAAGAATATCGTATCAAGAACTCTCTAACAGTCAGCTCCCTTTTGTGGTGGAATTAGATCCCAGGAGGAATAGTAAGAGGGCAATCATCTGAGTTATTTAAAACTCAACTGGACAAAGTCATAGGATATGTGCTACCAAGAATGTCACAGCCTGCACCAAATGGGAGTGAAGAAAATGAACATAAAAGATGTATCTCCATCCTCAGTCCAATTTTTCTCAAAGGCGAATTCTGTAGCTGTTGCTAAGCTCAGCAGCATCTGCAGACAAAAAGATTCCTGTTTCTCTGTTTCACATTCCTTTAACAAGGGAGAGAACAGTGCTTCCTCCTTTGTTTACCAAGGGGTAGCGTAAACTCATAAGCTCACAAGTAAAAAGTTTAGGACCCAAGTTTGAATTTCAGGTTTGTTCCAGATTCAATAACAGTTCTATGGAAATTATATGGGGAAAGGTCACTATGTAACATTTCAGCAAATGTGCCTCCTTATACATCACTTCCTGCAATTCCTAAGTGTCATTCTTAATTACAAATGAGTAATTCTTGGCGCCAAAAAAAGCACGTAGTTCCTCACAGCAAGTTATTATAGCAACTGCTCTGAGGTCTGTTTATATATTTCTCTATTTGGGGGGTTGTTTGTTTGTTTTTTAAAACCTGTAACAGCTGGGAAGTCTGGTTCCAGGCCTCAATCCTATCTGATCTTTCAGGGGTGCCCATGGTCACTTACAAGTGTTGCCATTGCCAGGCACTGCAGTTTTCTGGAAGGAGTGCAGTCGAGGACACTGACTTAATGTGGCTGCATCCAAAGACACGTCTGCCAGGACCTCCTATCGGGAGCCTTGTTTGATACCTCCTTTTTCTTTCCTTTTTTTTTTTTTTAAAGATTTTATTTATTTATTTGTCAGAGAGAGAGAGCACAGAGTGGCAGCAGAGGCAGAGTAAGAGAGAAGCAGACTCCCCACTGAGCGAGGAGCCCGATGTGGGACTCGATTCCAGGACCCTGGGATCATGACCTGAGCCAAAGACAGTGGCTTTAACCGACGGAGCCACCCAGGCATCCTTTGATACCCTTTTCTTCACTCTGACTCCATTTTTCTCCACTCCTACCTGTCCCCTCCTCTCCTCCTCTGGTCCCTGGGTCCATGAAAAGGAAGGAGACTTTTCGGCAGCCTCCTCAGCAGTGAGATGATTCCCCCATCTGGGCATCATGTCCTCTGACCCCAGCCAGGTGCTGCTTTGAGGGGAAAAATAAAACACTGGGGAGATGGCACCTGTTCCTCTGGCCTCTTGCTCGTGTTGTCTCCTGAGGGAACAAAAGCTTGATTGTTAACTTTGAGTTTGACTCATTGTCTCCCCGCTAACAGCTTGACACCAGCATTGCATAGTGTTACAATTTTTCTGATCCTAAATATGTGACATATTAGGCATCAAGACATGGAGCTAAGTCAATGTCCCTATCGCCTAGCCCTCAAGGTCCAAGGAAGGGTGAAGTGACTTTCCATGAAAGCGGCAAACATTAGATAAACATAAGCCCCATCCCTCCCCAGAATTTCAGTTAAAAACTACAGTGTTCTAATATGCCAATAGCATCGTGCCTGTAGCTCTGTGGTAGACAGAATAGTTCCCCTAGAAGCATCCACATCCCAATCCCTGGCCACTAGGGCTATGTTACATTACACGGCAAAAAGCACTGTGTGGGTGTGATTACACTGAGTCAGGAACGTCATCCTGGATTATCAGGTGGGCCCAATGTCATCACTAGGGTTCTTAAAATGGGAAAGGGGGCACGAAGAGGAAGTCAAAATGATGCAGCAGGGAGGCACTTGCCCCACAATTTCTGGTTTTGAAGATGGAAGAAGGGGACTTGAACCAGGGAATGTTGAGGGCCTCTAGCTACCAGAAAAGTTGAGGAAATGGATTCTTTCCTAGAACCTTCAGAAAGCAATGCCATCTTTCTACCACCTGACTTTAACCTGTTGAGACCTGTGTTGGACATCTATCCTACAGAAGTGTAAGATAATAAACTTTTTAAAAGATTTTATTTATTTATTTGACAGAGATCACAAGTAGGCAGAGAGGCAGGCAGAGAGAGAGGAGGAAGCAGGCTCCCCGCTGAGCTGAGAGCTGGTGCGGGCCTCCATCCCAGGACCCTGGGATCATGACCTGAGCTGAAGGCAGAGGCTTTAACCCACTGAACCATGCAGGCACCTAATAAATGTTTTGGTTTTTTTTTTTTTTAACCCACCCCAAGTATCACAGCAAATTTTTTTTTTTTTAAAGATTTTTTATTTATTTATTTGACAGACAGAGATCACAGGCAGGCAGAGAGGCAGGCAGAGAGAGAGGAAGGGAAGCAGGCTCCCCGCTGAGCAGAGAGCCCGATGCGGGGCTCGATCCCAGGACCCCGAGATCCTGACCTGAGCCGAAGGCAGCGGCTTAACCCACTGAGCCACCCAGGCGCCCCACAGCAAATTTTTTTACAGAAGCAAAGCCTCTTCCACAAGTATTCTTTCACTTAATCCTCAAAAGCACTTCATAAAGTAGGTATTGTTACTGCTATTGACTATATTTGAAGTTACCTCCCATCTCTAAGCTTTAGGTTGTCCATTTTACCTAAAGCTCAGATGGGGGAAATAATTTGCTCAGTGTTGCATAGCCAGTAAGAAGCAGAGCTGGAACTTAAATGCAGATATATATGAACCCAAGCCATGTCTCCTTTCTATGATATCCCCTATCCCTCTCAATGGCTTTCTGGGATCTCAGCCTCCAGAAAAACTCAGATGAGTTTCATTGCTAAATACTGCCTCTTAACCCAGTCTTTTATATACGCCTGGCCAAGTTACCACACACATAAATGCAATGTTTAAATCAGGATCCGGAAAGCAACTCCTGCTTACCCACTTGCAATTGGGAAAACTCTCATGAAAATTGCCTTGGATTTTCTATCGCTAGGATGAAGAAATTAACCTTGCACCTTATCTCTGTGATCACTTTGCAAGCCTCTCTGCTCCCTGACTCCCTTAAGTCAACCTCCATGACCACCAGGCCACAACACTTACAAGCATTTCCTTTGCACAGTAGCAATAGTTTCCTAGAGACTAGAGTTAGTAGAAGGGCCATGTTTACAATCCCACTGTTACAAGCAAGAGTGCTGTGTCTCTGGTGGCTGACTGGTTCCTTTGGCCAGGCAAGGATAACCAACCAAACCCTCAAAGCCCTGGCCTAACGGGTGACAAGTGCAGAAGTGGCCGGCTAGCTACTTTGAGTAGTTGGAATATTGGGAATATTGCTCAGGAGGACATGGGCCTCAGGGAAGCAGTCAGTCAGATCTCCACTCAGTAGTCCTTCCCCAATGAACTGCACCACATTTACTCTTAGGTCTCCCTAATAGGAGGTTATGTCATTGTCACTTGTCGAGAGAACCTTTTGACCAAGTGTCTCTAACCTACCATATATCTCTTTTTTCCACTTAACAATACCTATATTCCTGGGCTCTGTTTTCGATTTTTAGCAAAGATTCACCTCAGAAAAATAATAATAAAAGTCCCTTCTCTTGATTTTTGTCCTGTGGGTCCTTGCTCTCATGGTTCCCTCAGAAAAGACTTGCCTTTGTAAGAAAACAGCTGCCTACACAGAGAGCCACCAGAGCCGAGAGCCCGGATGCAAGGGCAGGGTGAGATCAGCAGGCAATACGCTTTGGATTCTCTAGAAATTACCATGAAATGGAGTGTTTGGAATTGGTCCAGCTACTCAGGCCCATTGTAAATAGTGGTAGTGGTATAGTAACAAGCATAATAATAGCATTAAAGTAATAATGATATAAACTTGTGTTGAGTTTTTTCCTATGCTAGGAATAGTAAGAATATTAACTCATATTCTCATTCTCATCATCACATAAACCCCTAGAGGTACGTATTAATATTCATCTTATTTTTTCAGATTAAAAAATTGAGTTTAAAGAAATTAAGTATTTCTCAAGGTCACATGTGCAGACCTGGGTTTGATTCATAACCAAATATTCTTTCTACTGCAGCTAGGCAGGGTAGAGTGCATAACTTGTTTTCTTACTGGTGACTTCTTTGGGCCATAGGTGTCTGATTCTGTCCATCTCATAATCTCTGCCCAGTGAACAAAGACTGGGCTCCAGGAAAGTGGATGAAGATCTATGGTCAAAGTGGGAAGGTGCCCATTAAAAAGGCCAAGCAGATTGCTGCACTGAGTGATTGGACTAAAAGGTTTAAAAAGAAGAAAGAATCTGGATTCAAAACTAATGGTGTATTAAGGAAGGCACATGTGGTGAGCACTGGGTGTTATATGTAAATGGTGAATCATTGCATTCTACTACTAAAACCCATATAACTATATCTTAACTAACTTGAATTTTAATAAAAACTTGGAAGAAAGAAAAGTATGCTATAGGAATTAACCTAATGATGTAAGAGCCAAGGCTAGGGCAAAAAGTAAGTGGTAGAGCATGGATTAACTCCCCAAGCTGACTGGAACCAGGATGGTATCTAATTATAGTGAAAACATGTCTCTAGAGTTTAAGAAGATGAGTGAAAATACATAAAATGTAATTTAAAAAAAGGGGCATCTAGGTGGCTCAGTCAGTTAACCATCTGCCTTTGGCTCAGTGGGGAGTCTGCTGCTGCTTCTACTTCTGTCCCTCCCCTATCCATGCTCTCGCGCATTCTCTCTCTCTCTCTCTCTCACTCTCTCACTCTCTCTTTTTCTCAAATAAATTAATTAAATATTTCAAAAAATATAATTAAAAAAATAAAATGAGACTGGCCTAGCCTCCATATGGACAATTTAACTTTAGTGACTTGTAGGAAGATCTGGGTGGTACAGAGACAGACTTTTAAAAGTTACTTTCATTGCTATCAGGAAAAAGTAAAGCTTCAGTAGTGTGTTTAACTCACACTTTCATGTTTGGTACAAGGCTAAGTAGATTTGATAGGTGACTGATAGATAGACAGATAAAAGAATTTAAAACCAGTTTAAGAGAATATCACAAAGCAAATAAAATGGGTAAGAAAGTTATGGCAAGAAGCATAGTGAGGCAGAAGCCAGTAAGCTCTTATGAGGATATTGTTTACTTTTTTTTAAAATTCTTTATTAACCAATATAATTGTAGCTTTCACAATCAGGAAAGAGAGATGACTACAGAGTTTATTGAACAATATTTCTTGTGATTACCTGGTAAGCTCACCAATGTGCTTGTTGCTTTAGTGTTCGAGAAAACAGGGGGAAGATAAAATATCTACTGTCTGTTCTCAAGAAACATAGTGTATCAGGAAGAGACGTTAAAACCCAAAGGAAAATTGGCAAAAACAAAGTGAGTGCGAATCTGAGAGGACCTGATGATTACATATTAGAGGAACAAATGAAGAGGCGTGAGAGCGTCCGGAGAGTTTTCATGGAATGAAGTAGCGCAGTCTGGCACTTGTAGGATATGTTGTATTTGCCGAAGTAAGGAGGAAAGGATAATATAGGAGACTAAATGGTGTTATTCCAGGTACATTTTGATAAAAATGTACAGGTGTGATGGGTAGGAAGTGGGCATTACAAAGGTAACTCGATGTTCAATCCAGTAATCTAACCAGAATTAGTGTGTCCAAGTACTTCAACCAACATGAAGACCTGGGATAAATGCCTACTTCTTATTGGGAGGACTCCTGGACTGGTAGTGACAAAGATTTTTCCATCTCACACACTTTTCTCTTAATGAATAGTAGAGTTCAAAAACTTACCTCTTTAGTCTAAGTATGTCTATAGTGACAGAGGCAAAAATAGTCATGAGTAAACCCACTAAAAAGTGACCTAGCACATGCTGTATCAGCCACTTATACTAGCACCGGACGCCAAAGATAGCAAAATGTACAAAACAGAATCACTCTCAATCAAAAAACCTCACAGTCTAGGGAGAGAAACAGACAAAAGAACATCTGATTTTAATGTATATGAGAACAGTTAAAGACAGAGTTTCAAGTATCATGTAAATAAAAGTATTATCTATAAATTATATACAAATTATATAAATATATAAATTGCCTCATGAGGTTTCCAGTTCATCCTGGTGAGGAAAAAGAGACTGTTAAGGTTGGTTAAGTCAGTACTGACTTGAGAGACAAGCAGTCAATTACAAAGTTGATGGGGTAGAAAAAGGTATCAAGGAAAGAGGGCATACCATACCAGGGGAGTAAGAGAGAGCAGTGATCAGAGAATACTAAATATTTCACTATACTGAAGTGTAGGCTGCACTGAAGTAGCAGTTAAAAACGTGAAGTTACCAGTGCGCCTGGGTGGCTCAGTTGGTTGAGTGACTGCCTTCGACTCAGTTCATGATCCTGGAGTCCCAGGATTGAGTCCTGCTTTGGGCTCCCTGCTCAGCAAGGAGTCTGCTTCTCCCACTGACCTCTCTCCTCTCATGCTCTCTCTCCTCTCTCTCTCTCTCTCAAATAAATAAAGTCTCTAAAAAAAAAAATGAAGTTACCAAGAGAAGCAAAGATTATAGTTTATGAATGTGTGGATTAGATTAATCTTCTAGAAAAAAATTATAAGTATATACACAAAACATACATACATATATATGGTTATATGTATCTTTGTTAAATGTATCTTTGTATTAAAGAGCAACCAACTCAAGTAGTACCTAAGGGGTCCCCATCCTTAGAGATAAGGATAATAAACAAGGAGAGGGACACCTGATTCTTAAGCTTTCTTGGGGTGTTTTCTGGTTGGGAGTACAGGGAATAGAGCCCCAAGCATTAGTAAACTGAGGAGTGTGAAGAGTCAGAGACCATGCTCCAGGCCACCAGAGAGCATAAACGAGGGACAAAGTTATGGAGCAGAGAGAACCACAGAGAAACAATACTCAGAATCTGCAAACACATATTCTCAAGTCATCAAATAACTCCCAAAGCCTTTATGGAAAACTCCATAAAACCCAGCACAAAACATTAGGTAGTAAGTGAAAGATCAGAACAGAGGTTTCTGCTGTCACTCAGAACGGAGCTGATGCAAGCTGGAGTTCAAACACATGGGGATTTCTGCTGCAGCCCAAGAAGGACTTGGCCTTGGGAATAAGGACCATTCCTAGGTTTCAACACAAAAATAAACTTGATTAATAAAGCCTAAAATCATTCTCAAAAAGATAAGGCTATTTGTTGCAACACTACCTGCCTGATGAGAAAATGTAAACATCTTCACAAAAAGAAAACATGAAGATTCCTTTATTCCAAATTCGTAAGTTCAGCATCCAATTAAAAAATCATAATACATGGCAAAAATGAAGACTGAGGGACATCAAATCAATAGTAAAATTGTTAGGAATAGAGAGTAAAACAAAAGAAATTAGACTTAATCTGAAATTATTTTCAGAAAATAATTTTAATTATAATTAATATATTTAAGAAAACATAAGAAAGAAGATTCTGTTTTGAGAAAAGACTTAAAACATGAAAATGCCCAAATCAAAACTTATAGACATGAAACAGTCAATACCCCAAAATTAAACACTAGGTATATTATCATGTAAGACATAGCAGAGGGATACCTGGGTGCCTTAGCTGGTTCAGTTCAGGTCATGGTTTCAGCTCAGGTCATGATATCAGGGTCATGAGATCAAGCTCCTCCTCAGGCTCCATGCTTGGCCTCGAGTCTGTTTAAGATTCTCTTTTTCTGGGGCGCCTGGGTGACTCAGTGGGTTAAATCTCTGCCTTCAGCTCGAGCATGATCTCGGGGTCCTGGGATCAAGCCCCTCATCGGTCTCTCTGATCAGCAGGGAGCCTGCTTCCCCCTCTCCCTCTGCCTGCCTCTCTACTTACTTGTGACCTCTCTTTCTCTCTCTCTCTCTGTCAAGTAAAAAAAAAAAAAAATCTTTAAAAAAAAAAAAGATTCTCTTTCTCTCTCCTTCTGCCCCTCCCCCATATCTCTCCCTCTTGAAAGAGAGAAAGACAGAAAGAGCAGAAAGCCTGTAGAAAATACCTAAATTGAAGGAGGAGATGAAAACTGATAGGAAATAGAAAAAATAAAACTATAAAATACACATGATATATGAGATTAGTCTCATGTGAAAAAAAAATTTTTTTTGGAGAAATACTGGCCCTTTTTTTTTTACCTGACATATTTCAGGAAACTCCAAGAATCCTAAGAGGAAAAAATATCTTAGAGAACTCCATCTAGGCAAAGGATACACAAACAATTAAAAACCAAAGACAATAAATTAAGAGCATGCAGAGGGGAAGAAAAACAAATAAGTTACCTTCAAGAAAACAATAATAAAATGATGGCTGTTTTAATTATGTGAATGATTAAAAATAGAAGTCAATTAAATGATGTATCTAAAGCACTGAAAGAGGTTAAAGAATATGCCATCCTAGAATTCTATCCCAAGGAGAATGTGCCCCATAATCGAGAGCAATTTATAGACATTTTCAGGTTAACAGATCTGAAAGAATCTGTTGCCCATATAATTGCTTATAAGATATACTAAGAACTGAAACATAATCCCAGATATAAATATGAAACTGTAAAAAAATGAAGGGAAGAAGAAAATAGGAGGATGCCACAGGTTAGGTTTTTGAGGAAGTACACAGAAAGTGCACTGAGGAGTCTTCTCAGAATCAACACCTTAGGAAAGTAAAGATGCAGAATTGAGTAGAGGGATTTGGCTGCCATAGGGGACCAACAAAGGCCTCAGCGAAGCCTCCAGGCACTACTAACCTTTTATCTTTCATTCTCTGCATGAGGAAGTAAGGGGGTGATTCTTGGGCAAGATGGCTCTCTTCAATCAAAGGCAAATGCTGTGAAGGAAAACCAAGTTTTATGCTATTGGTTATTAACATTACGAGCAGCTGAGTGAGCAAGTGAGTGTTTCAGTCCCAAGGAAGTTAGATCTGGACAGCGCACCACCATGTCTAATACAGACCCCCTTTTGGGCACATGAATCTTTTTATATCCTGTCAGTTCTGGTAGCAACTTCTTCAGGATTCTGGTAGTACCTCCCTACCCACTCCATTGGATGAATTGTATGAGGAGAATATTTGTGGTATTACTTAGTGTCCTAACTATAACACCTGCTTTCTGGGTCAAAAGTGATACTTACCATCTTTTTCAACTACCTGAGCTGAAGACAGATGCTTAACTGACTGAGCCACCCAGGTACCCCTGTGGGAGCAAACCTTTATGGCTGTGAGGAAATCATCATTTTTTTAGATAGAAACTTATGATAAGGAGGAACTATAAAAAGAAAAAATTGATTAAATACACTTTGTGAACCTAAGAAGTTCAATATTTTATAAAATGTTTAAAGATTAGTATAATCTATCCTCTTAGAAGTGAGGGAGTAGCTACCTAGAAGGGTGTTGTGACCATAAGGAAACACAAGGTAGAGGCTTCTGCAATGCTATTAATGGTTTCTGTGGCTATATATTTCCATAAGAATGAACACATTTTGGATTCCGTTTTCCCATCTTTCACTTTGCTTGTATGGTACCATATGTGTAGGAGAGCTGGAGGTTTAGAACTCAGTATTTTCATGGCCCATCTTATGAGGTTTATTAGTCAAAGGAGGAAGAGAAACATTCTTTCTAATCTTTGTCAAGATGGATCTTACTGGTTATTTACGTGATTACTGACTCTGAAATCATGGTTATGTTCAAAACCTAAGGAAAGCAGCAAGGTATGTTAAAACAGTTAAGATGCTTAGGTACCTTGGTATGTGATTAAATTACCTCAAGAGTTTTCCAGAAGATGACATAAATTTAATCTAATGTCTCTAATCCATAGACAAGGAAGCTAAGGTTTAACTAGGGCCAGTTCATTTGTTGCATGACTCTATATTTGGTCCCATGTCATCTTCATGAGACAGATTATTAGACCATGTTCATGAAATCAGCTGGCTAATTCAACTCAATTCCATTCATGAATGATTAACTCAGATCCTGTCAAATAGATGTCATGTGGCAGGGTTAGTAGCAACGAATCAGGCCTCTCTCATCCTTAGAAAGTTTTAGGATTATGTAGGATTTCATTTCCCTTAGGTCAATCTTTGGCAAACTCAAATTCTTGAAATGTCTTTGGTTATAGAATCACAAAATTAATCGGTTGAAACAGAAATTGATATTTCTATTAAACTCCTTCCTTTTAGAGCTGAGGGACTTGAGGTCCCAGAGGGTACAATGTTTTCCCTAAAATTATGTTGAAAGATTATAGCCTTAGGTTACCAAATTTCAAATTCTGCCCTCTTCCTGTTATTCCAGCTGTTTCCAGAAATAGTCTAGATGCAAAATCTAGGCAGGGGGATGAGAATGCACAGTGAATCAGAAGAAAACAAGCAACCCTGGTGGTACTTCTGACTTTCCTTACCACACACCAAGAAGGACAGTGAGCACATAATAGGCATTGGCAGCAAGGCGGCAGGAGCCTGCAGGATGGAGGAGGTAGGTAGACCAGAAGGCAAATATCATTAGCATCAGATGTTGGATGGACAGCTTATTGATTTTCTTTTCACTTTAGTCACGATGCACATCAGTAAATAGCAGATCATGTCATGGGAGTCAAGCTGGAACCTGGCAACGCTGGGGAGAAATAAAGCCTGGAATGGGAGGCTGACTGTTGTGGCAAACATGTCACGTCCACAAGTCCCCTATGTGTCACTCTTTAGGTCAGAGAAGGGAACATATTCTGGCATTCTTCCTAGTACTGCGAAGTACCACAGCCTCCTGCCTGTAGTTCTACAGTTCTTTTTAACATTCACTGTTAAGAGGTGCCTGGGGGCTCAGTCATTAAGCCTCTGCCTTTGGCTCAGGTCATGATCCCAGGGTCTTGGGATAGAACCCCGCATTGGGCTCCCTGCTCGGTGGGAAGCCTGCTTCTCCCCCTCCCACTCCCCCTTCTTGTATTCCCTCTCTTACTGTCTCTCTCTGTCAAATAAATAAATAAAATCTTTAAAAAGATAAAAAAAATAAAATAAAATCATTCCCCCTTTAAACTAGAAGAATGAGAAAGTTTGGTTATCTCCTTCCTGGGAGAAAGTTAGAATAGGTACTTCCATTATCATGTAGCAGATAGAAGGTGATTTTGGACAGTCATGAATCCTCAAATTACTGCTGTGATCTCATCCCCACACTGAGGCTGAGATCAGATCAGGATTCTGGTAACGCCTCCCTAGGTGAGGGGTGCAGCTCCAGTTTCTCCAGAGGTGCAGCACCTGTTGGAGAAACCAATCCTGAACTCTGTACATTTAGAGGTCTTGACTTCCAGACAGCAGTAATGCTACTAACTTGCACATAGTAACTGTCCCCCAAAGGTTTTGTGTTCCTCAAACCATCAGACAAGGAAGGGAGTCACCATCATGGCACATCATAGGCTTCAATCATTGGGAGGAGCTAAGACTACTGTTATAAAATGGGGTAGGGAAACATGTTTGGCCTCTAAATGATCCACATGGGAATCTCTTGGTGTTGATGGTAAATGAAAAAACATGTAAAGCTCTTCCAGAGAAAGTCCTGGTAATTCAACCAGGACTGAGGATCTGTCACCCACATGGCACTATTTGACCAGACCTGAGTTAATTATTCATGAATGGAATTGAGTTGAGTTAGCCAGCTGATTTCATGAACATGATATAGTAAAAACTGTCTCCTAAAGATGACATGGGACCAAATATAGAGTCATGCAACAAGTGAATTGGCCCTAGTTAAGCCTCAGCTTCCTTGTCTATGGATTAGGGACATTACCCATCTCATGAGGTTTCCAGAAGATGACATAATTTAATATGTATAAATCACATAGCATAGTGCCTAAGCATCTTAACTGTTTTAACATACCTTGCTGCTTTCCTTAGGTTTTGAACATAACCATGATTTCAGAGTCAGTAATCACGTAAATAACCAGTAAGATCCATCTTGACAAAGATTAGAAAGAATGTTTCTCTTGCTCCTTTGGCAAGTAAACAGGCCATGAAAATACTGAGTTCTAAACCTCCAGCTCTCCTACACATATGGTACCATACAAGCAAAGTGAAAGATGGGAAAACGGAATCCAAAATGTGTTCATTCTTATGGAAATATATAGCCACAGAAACCATTAATAGCATTGCAGAAGCCTCTACCTTGTGCTTCCTTATGGTCACAAAACGCTTCTAGGTAGCTACTCCCTCACTTCTAAGAGGATAGATTATACTAATCTTTAAAGATATTATAAAATATTAAAGTTCTTAGGTTTCATGACATCTATTTAATCAATTTTCTTTTATAATTCTTCCTTATCGTAAGGTTCTATCTAAAAAAATTATGACTTCCCCACAGCCATAAGGGTTTGCTCCTGCAGGGGTGCCTGGGTAGTTCAGTTGGTTAAGTGTCTGCCTTCAATTTATGTCATGATCCCAGGGTCCTGGGGTAGAACCCCACATCCAACTCCCTGCTCAGCATGGGGCCTGCTTCTCCCTCTCCTTCTGCAGCTCCCCTGCTTATGCTCTCTTATTCTCTCTCCCTCAGATAAATAAAGAAAATCTTTAAAAAAATAAAAAAGAAAAGAAAAGAAAAAGATTTGCTTCTGTAACTATTTCATATTGTGTGGCTTTAGTTATATGACTTATTTTGAGTAAATTTTTGCATCTAGTATGAGATAAGGATCAAAGATTTTATTTTTGTTTCTGTTTTTTACAAATAGATATCCAGCTGTACCAGATTCATTTCATGAAAAGATTATTCTTTTACTTTGACATCTGACATCTTTACCGAAAATCAATTGAATAAACAACAACAAAAAAAGACAAACTACTTCGGACTCACTGTTCTATTCAATTGATCTATATGTCAATTTTTAATGTAAATGTGACATTGTTTTAACTGCTGAAATTCAGGTACTGTGATTCCTCCAATGTTTTCTTTTTCCCCAAGATTATTTGGTATATTTTTAAATCCTTTGTACTTTCATAAAAAATTAGTATCAGATTGTATTTTTTTCTCTTTAATATCACTCATATTTTGACAGGGCTTGTATTGAATCTACAGATAAATTTTGACAGAACTGACATTTAGCAGTACTAAATCTTTCAATCAACAACTAGGGCATGTTTCTTCATTTACTTAGGTCTTTTTTAAATTTACCAAAGCAATATTTTCTTTTTGTAGTCTATGGTTCAAGCACATGTTTTGCTATATTTATATCTTAAGTATTTCATGTTTTTATGTTGTTCTTAAATTTTATTTTCAAATACTTATTACTAATATATGTAAACAAAATTCATTAGGGATTATAAAACTTGCATCAGGTGACTCTATTTTATGTCTTAGACTAGTAGGGGTTTTTGGTGGTTTTTGTTTTGTTTTTGGGGGGGTTTCTTTTGGTAAATTCCTTGGCAGATAATCTATGAATTAAGGCAACTGAGAGTTAGATAGATTCTTCCTTTCTAATCATATGCTTTTAGTTTACTCTTCTGAATTATTGATGACTGGGCCCTCCAATACAATACTGAGTAGAAGCAATGAGAGTATAACTTTGTATTATTATTATTAACAGTATTGTATTATTAACAATATTAAGCAGGTGGTATTCATTCTTTGATCTTTAAAGTATGATTTTATATGTAGACTTTTAATAAATGCCTTTTATCAACTATAGGAAGTTCTTTTCTATTCTTTGTATAATAAATGTGTGTTGATTGTATCCATTTTTTTAAATATTTTTTATTTTTTATAAACATATAATGTATTTTTATCCCCAGGGGTACAGGTCTGTGAATCACCAGGTTTACACACTTCACAGCACTCACCATAGCACATACCCTCCCCAATGTCCATAACCCCACCACCCTCTTCTGACTCCCCTCCCCCCAGCAATCCTCAGTTTGTTTTGTGAGATTACGAGTCACTTATGGTCTGTCTCTCTCCTGATCCCATCTTGTTTCATTTATTCTTTTCCTACCCCTCAAACCCCCCACATTGCATCTCCATTTCCTCATATCAGGGAGATCATATGATAGTTGTCTTTCTCCAACTGACTTATTTCACTAAGCATAATACCCTCTAGTTCCATCCATGTCATCGCAAATGGCAAGATTTCATTTCTTTTGATGGCTGCATAGTATTCCATTGTATATATATATATACACCACATCTTTATCCATTCATCTGTTGATGGACATCTAGGTTCTTTCCATAGTTTGGCTATTGTGGACATTGCTGCTATAAACATTCGGGTGCATGTGCCCCTTCGATCACTACGTTTGTATCTTTAAATACCCAGTAGTGCAATCTCTGGGTCATAGGGTAACTCTATTTTCAACTTTTTGAGGAACCTCCATGCTGTTTTCCAGACTGGTTGCACCAGCTTGCATTCCCACCAACAGTGTAGGAGGGTTCCCCTTTCTCCGCATCCTTGCCAGCATCTGTCATTTCCTGACTTGTTAATTTTAGCCATTCTGACTGGTGTGAGGTGATATCTCATTGTGGTTTTGAGTTGTATTTCCCTGATGTCGAGTGATGTGGAGCATTTTTTCATGTGTCTATTGGCCATCTGGATGTCTTCGTTGCAGAAATATCTGTTCATGTCCTCTGTCCATTTCTTGATTGGATTATTTGTTCTTAGGGTGTTGAGTTTGCTAAGTTCTTTATAGATTTTGGACACTAGCCCTTTATCTGATATGTTGTTTTCAAATATCTTCTCCCATTCTGTCAGCTGTCTTTTGGTTTTGTTAACTGTTTCCTTTGCCGTGCAAAAGCTTTTGATCTTGATGAAACCTCAATAGTTCATTTTTGCCCTTGCCTCCCTTGCCTTTGGCGATGTTCCTAGGAAGAAATTGCTGCAGCCGAGGTCGAAGAGGTTGCTGTCTGTGTTCTCCTCAAGGATTTTGATGGATTCCTTTCTCACATTGAGGTCCTTCATCCATTTTGAGTCTATTTTTGTGTGTGGTGTAAGGAAATGGTCCAATTTCATTTTTCTGCATGTGGCAGTACAATTTTCCCAACACCATTTATTGAAGAGGCTGTCTTTTTTCCATTGGACATTCTTTCCTGCTTTGTCGAAGATTAGTTGACCATAGAGTTGAGGGTCTATTTCTGGGTTCTCTATTCTGTTCCATTGATCTATGTGTCTGTTTTTGTGCCAGTACTATACTGTCTTGATGATGACAGCTTAGTAATAGAGCTTGAAGTCCAGAATTGTGATGCCACCAACTTTGGCTTTCTTTTTCAATATTCCTTTGGCTATTTGAGGTCTTTTCTGGTTCCATATAAATTTTGGGATTATTTGTTCCATTTCTTTGAAAAAATTGGATGGAATTTTGATAGGGATTGCATTAAATGTGTAGATTGCTTTAGGTAGCATAGACATTTTCACAATATTTGTTCTTCCAATCCAGGAGCATGGAACATTTTTCCATTTCTTTGTGTCTTCCTCAATTTCTTTCATGAGTACTTTATAGTTTTCTGAGTATAGATTCTTTGCCTCTTTGGTTAGGTTTATTCCTAGTATCTTATGATTTTGTGTGCAATTGTAAATGGGATTGACTCCTTAATTTCTCTTTCTTCTGTCTTGTTTTTGGTATAGAGAAATGCAACTGATTTCTGTGCATTGATTTTATATCCTAACACTTTACTGAATTCCTGTACAAGTTCTAGCAGTTTTGGAGTGGACTCTTTTGGGTTTTCCACATACAGTATCATATCATCTGCAAAGAGTGGTAGTTTGACTTCTTCTTTGCCGATTTGGATGCTTTAATTTCTTTTTGTTGTCTGATTGCTGAGGCTAGGACTTCTAGTACTATGTTGAATAGCAGTGGAGATTTTTGATGACTGTTTCAATCTCCTTACTGCTTATGGGTCTGTTCAGGTTTTCTATTTCTTCCTGGTTCAGTTGTAGTAGTTTATATTTCTCTAGGAATGTGTCCATTTCTTCCAGATTGTCAAATTTGTTGGCGTAGAGTTGCTCATAGTATGTTCTTATAATTGTGTGTATTTCTTTGGTGTTGGTTGTGATCTCTCCTCTTTCATTTATGATTTTATTTATTTGGGTCCTTTCTCTTTTGTTTTTGATAAGTCTGGCCAGGGGTTTATCAATCTTATTAATTCTTTCAAAGAACCAGCTCCTAGTTTCGTTGATTTGTTCTATTGTTGTTGTTTTTTTTTTTTTTTTTTTGGTTTCTATTTCATTGATTTCTGCTCTGATCTTTATGATTTATCTTCTCCTGCTGGGTTTAGGCTTTCTTTGTTGTTCTTTCTCCAGATCCTTTATTTTTTTTTTAAAGATTTTATTTATTTATTTGACAGAGATCACAAGTAGGCAGAGAGACAGGCAGAGAGAGAGAGAGAAGGAAGCAGGCTCCCCACTGAGCAGAGAGCCCAATGTGGGGTCCAATCCCAGGACCCTGGAATCATGACCCGAGCCGAAGGCAGAGGCTTTAACCCACTGAGCCACCCAGGTGCCCCATCTCCAGCTCTTTTAGGTGTAGGGTTAGGTTGTGTATTTGAGACATTTCTTGATTCTTGAGAAAGGCTTGTACCGCTATATATTTTCCTTTCAGGACTGCCTTTGCTGTGTCCCACAGATTTTGAACCGTTGTGTTTTCATTATCATTTGTTTCCATGAATTTTTTTCAATTCTTCTTTAATTTCCTGGTTGACCCATTCATTCTTTAGAAGGATGCTGTTTACTGAGGGTTGATGGGGGGAGGGGGTTGGGAGAGGGGGGTGGGGTTATGGATATTGGGGAGGGTATCTGCTATGGTGAGTGCTGTGAAGTATGTAAACCTGGCGATTCGCAGACCTGTACCCCTGGGGATAAAAATATATGTTTATAAAGCTGTAAAAAAAAAAAGAAAAAGAAAAAGAAAAAAGAAAGGATGAATACCCAAGTTTTGTAGCAACATGGACGGGACTGGAAGAGATGATGCTGAGTGAAATAAGTCAAGCAGAGAGAGTCAATTATCATACGGTTTCACTTATTTGTGGAGCATAACAAATAGCATGGAGGACAAGGGGAGATGGAGAGGAGAAGGAGTTGAGGAAAATTGGAAGGGGAGGTGAACCATGAGAGATTATGGACTCTGAAAAACGATCTGAGAATTTTGAAGGGGTGGGGGGTGGGAGGTTGGGGGCACCAGGTGGTGGGTATGGTAGAGGGCACGGATTGCATGGAGCACTGGGTGTGGTGCAAAAATAACGAATACTGTTATGCTGAAAAAATAAAAAATTAATTAAAAAAAAAAAAGAAGGATGCTGTTTAGTCTCCATGTATTTGGGTTCTTTCCAAATTTCCTCTTGTTATTGAGTTCTAGTTTCAGAGCATTGTGGTCTAAAAATATGCAGGGAATGATCCCAATCTTTTGATACCAATTGAGACCTGATTTAGGACCGAGGATGTGATCTATTCTGGAGAATGTTCCATGTGCACTAGAGAAGAATGTGTATTCTGTTGCTTTGGGATGAAATGTTCTGAATATATCTGTGATGTCCATCTGGTCCAGTGTGTCATTTAAGGCCTTTATTTCCTTGTTGATCTTTTGCTTGGATGATCTGTCCATTTCAGTGAGGGGAGTGTTAAAGTCCCCTATTGTTATTGTATTATTATCAATGTGTTTCTTTGATTTTGTTATTAATTGGTTTATATAGTTGGCTGCTCCCATGTTAGGGGCATAGATATTTAAAATTGTTAGATCTTCTTGTTGTACAGACCCTTTGAGTATGATATAGTGTCCTTCCTCATCTCTTATTATAGTCTTTGGCTTAAAATCTATTTGATCTGATATAAGGATTGCCACCCCAGGTTTCTTCTGATGTCCATTAGCATGGTAAATTGTTTTCCAGCCCCTCACTTTAAATCTGGCGGTGTCTTCGGGTCTAAAATGAGTTTCTTGTAGGCAGCATATTGATGGGTTTTGTTTTTTTATCCATTCTGATACCCTGTGTCTTTGATTGGGGCATTTAGCCCATTAACATTCAGGGTAACTATTGAGAGATATGAATTTAGTGCCATTGTATTGCCTGTAAGGTGACTGTTACTGTATATTGTCTCTGTTCCTTTCTGATCTACTATTTTTAGGGTCTCTCTTTGCTTAGAGGACCCCTTTCAATATTTCCTGTAGAGCTGGTTTGGTGTTTGCAAATCTTTTAGTTTTTGTCTGTCCTGGAAGCTTTTTATCTCTCCTTCTATTTTCAATGATAGCATAGCTGGATATAGTATTCTTGGCTGCATGTTTTTCTCATTTAATTCTCTGAATATATCATGCCAGTTCTTTCTGGCCAGCCAGGTCTCTGTGGATAAGTCCACTGCCAATCTAATATTTTTACCATTGTATGTTACAGACTTCTTTTCCCAGGCTGCTTTCAGGATTTTCTCTTTGTCACTAAGACTTGTAAATTTTACTATTAGGTGACAGGGTGTGGACCTATTCTTGTTGATTTTGAGGGGGGTTTTCTGCACCTCCTGGATTTTGATGCTTGTTCCCTTTGCTATATTAAGGAAATTCTCTACAATAATTCTCTCCAATATACCTTCTGCTCCTCTTTCACTATAAAGTTGAAAAAAAATTATTTTTTTAATATCTAAAAAATGAGTTGATAAAGTAATTTGGTTGGGAGAATAAAGAAAAAGAAAGTGGAGAGAATTTGCTCGGGCAAGCCCAGAGCTAGATTTAGGGTATATTTTGATCTATTAGAAGAAGTTGTACCCCAAATTTTTTGAAGAAAAAACCCTATGTGTATACAAAAAATAAAGTTAGATACAATGAAGGATAAAATATGACTATAATAATGAAGGTTAAAGAAAGATTTTTTTTTTTATGAAAGGTATTGTTAAGATAAACTAGTTAAAAAACGTTTAAAAAGGAAAGGGTAAAAGTTAAAAAAATTATCAGAAGAAAAAGAAAAATAAATAAAATTTTAAAAAAATTAAATTAACTGTAAGACTAAAGAATCATGGGGAGAAAGCCATGAGTTCCATGCTTTGCTTTCTCCTCCTCTGGAATTTCACCATTCTCCTTGGTAAGTGAACTTGGTCTTGGCGGATTTCTTGTTGATCTTCTGGGGGAGGGGCCTTTTGTAGTGATTCTCAAGTGTCTTTGCCCCAGGCGGAGTTGCACCGCCCTTACCCGGGGCCAGGGTGAGTAATCTGCTTGGGTTTGCTTTCGGGAGCTTTTGTTCCCTGAGCGCTTTCCGTAGAGTTCCGGAGGGTGGGAATGAAGATGGCGGCCTCCCGGTCTCCGGCCCGGAGGAGCCGAGAGCCCGGGGCCCCACTCCTCAGTGTGCCCTCAGAGAACAGCGCCCAGTGACTCCCGTCACCCTGGCCTCCGGCCGCGCTCCGAGCTGACCGAGCCTGCGACCGGTTCAAGGCAACCCCGAGCTGAGAGTCACTCCTCGGCTCTGTCTCTGTAGCCGGCTTCCCCGTTCTAATACCGGTAAGCTCTGCGACACTCAGACACCCCCGATCCTTCTGTGACCCTACGGGACCTGGGGCCACACTGACCCCATGTGGGCTTTACCCCAGTTTAGCCTCTGGAGCGATGTCCCTCAGTGGAGCAGACTTTTAAAAGTCCTGATTTAGTGCTCTGTTGTTCTGCTGCTTGCCGGGAGCCGGCCCCTCCCTCCCGCGGTCTATCTTCCTATCGCTTTGGATTCACTTCTCCGCCAGTCCTACCTTTCAGAAAGTGGTCGATTTTCTGTTTCTAGAATTGCTGCTCTTCTTCTCTTCGATCTCCTGTTGGATTTGTAGGTGTTTGCAATGGTTTGATAAGCTATCTATCTGATCTCCTGCTACATGATATAATCTCAGCCTGCTACTTCTCTGCCATCTTGACTCTTCCCTGTGTCAAATGTTCTTTCAGGGTATATTGATATAATCCTATCATTTGTCCCCTTCATTTTATTTAATATGGTCAATAGAATTTATTGTTGTTCAGTTGTTAAAACAACCTTGCTCCTTGGTATAATTCCTCTTCTGATGTTATATATTATCAATTATGTAATTAGAGTTGTTTTTCTAATATTATATACATTTTTAAAAAATTTTATTTATTTGACAGAGAGAGATCACAAGTAGAGAGGCAGGCAGAGAGAGAGTGGGAAGCAGGCTCCCTGCTGAGCAGAGAGCCCAATGCGGGATTTGATCCCAGGACCCTGAGATCATACCTGAGCCGAAGGCAGCGGCTTAACCCACTGAGCCACCCAGGCGCCCCTCTAATATTATCTTAAAGATTTCTTGTATAAATTCACAAGAAAAATGATTGGTAATATTTATTTTTTGTGACGTCTTTATCTGGTTTTGCTATCAGATTTGACTTACTCTCACAGAATGTGTTGGGGAAATTTCCTTTGTACTCCCTGTTCTGTTAATGTGTAAATGCTCTGCCACTGAGCTATACCCCCTTTGTTCTGCTAATGTGGAATTCAGAATATTTCTCTCTCATATGTTTGATAGAATTCGCCTGTGAGGCCATCTTCATCTAAAGTTTGTTTTTTTGAAAGTTAAGGTATTATTGATTCAATTCATTAATATTCTATTGTATTTACTATTTGGATTGTGTCTCCTTCATCTCCTAGTTTCAGTCAACTGTGTCTTTTATGAAATTTTTATTTTTAAGTTATCAAATTTATCAGTATATCTTTCTTTGTAATATTCACATACTCTCCCATTTAGGCAACTGCTTTAATGAGGTATACTTCATGTACCATATAATTCACCCTATTTAATAATGTATAATTCAGGGGCACCTGGGTGGCTCAGTGGGTTAAAGCCATTGCCTTCGGCTCTGGTCATGATCCCGGGGTCCTGAGATCGAGCCCCGCATCAGGCTCTCTGCTCAGCGGGGAGCCTGCTTCCCTTCCTCTCTCTGCCTGCCTCTCTGCCTACTTGTGATCTCTGTCTGTCAAATGAATAAATAAAATCTTTAAAAAAAATAATGTATAATTCAGTGTGAGTTTGGGGGGTTGTATTTTTTTTACTGTACCTGTAGAGTTCATGAACAAGGATCATAATTAGTTTTAGAACATTTCCTCAGCTTAGAAAGAAACCCACCACCCATTAGCAGTCACTCGGCTTTTCTTCTCACCAGCCCTACCTCTAGGCAACCACTAACATAAGTTCTGTGTATTTGCCCATTCTGGATGTGTTATATAAATGGAATTATGTAATATATGATATTTTGTGACTAATTTCTTTCACTGAGCCATAATATTTATAAGGATTATCCATGTGGTAGCATATATTAAAACTTCATTTTTTATTGCCTAACAATATTCTATTGTATAAATATATCACTTCTTTTATCCATTACTCAGTTGATAAATATTTCAGTTGTTAAATAATTTTTTGCCTATTATAAATAACGGCTCAGTCAACATTAATATACAAGTTTTTGTGTGAACATATGTTTTCAATCGTCTTGAGTATATACCTAGAAAAGGGACTGTTTTATCATGCGACAACTTTACATTTAACCTTTGTAGTAACAGCCAAAAAATTTTACAGAATGGCCACAACATTTTACCTTCCTACCAGTAATGAATGAGAATTCCAGTTTCTTAGTATCTATACTGACATTTGTTTTCATCTGTCTTTTTTATTTTAAGCATCTGGTGGATGTGATGTGTTATCTCATTGTAGCTAATGATATTGAACATCTTTTCATTTGCTTATTGGATAATATTATAACTTCTCTTTAGACATGTGTATTCAAATATTTGGCCCATTTTTAATTGGGTTCATTACCTTTTTTTTTTTTTAAGAATTTACTTATTTTACTTGACAGAGAGATCACAAGTAGGCAGAGAGGCAGGCAGAGTGAGAGGGAAGCAGACTCCCCACAGAGCAGAGAGCCCAATGCAGGGCTCGATCCCAGGACCCTGGGATCATGACCTGAGCCGAAAGCAGAGGCTCTAACCCACTGAGCCACTCAGGTGCCCCTGTTAATTGCCTTTTTATTGAATTGTAATGGATCCTTATATATGTTAGATTCATGTCTCTTAGCATATATGTGATTTTCAAATAGTTTATCTAACCCTGTGTGTTGTTTGCTCACTTTCTTGATGATAGTTTATGAAGCACAGAAGATTCCAATTTTGTTTAAGTCAAATATATATGTATTTTTCTTTTGTTGCATGTGCTTTGCTGTCATAACTATGGAACAATTGCCTAAGCCAAGTCATGAAGATTTATGCATGTGTTTTCTTCTGAGGGTTTATGGTATTAGATATATTTAGGTATTTGATCCATTTTATTTTATTTTATTTATTTATTTGACAGATAGAGATCATAAGTATGCAGAGAGGCAGGCAGAGAGAGAGAGGAGGAAGCAGGCTCCCGCTGAGCAGAGAGCCTGATGTGGGGCTCAATCCCAGGACCCTGGCAACATGACCTGAACCGAAGGCAGAGGCTTTAACACACTTGAGCCACCCAGGTGCCCCTATTTGATCCACTTTCAATTAATGTTGGAGAAAGGATCCAAACTCATTTTTCCTCATGAAGATACACAACTGTCCCAGCACCATGTACCAAAGTCTCCAACTACTATTGCAAAGACTATTCTTTCTCCCATTGAAGGGTCTGGGTGCACTGGTGATGCCCAAGTTTATTTCTAAACTACCCACTGTATTCCATCAACCTATAACCTATCTTATTTTCTTTTCTATCAGTCTAGATGAGCATCTATAAATTTATTCAACATTTCAAAGATACAACTTCTTAAAACTTTTTTTTCTTTTTCTTCATGAATTTCCAGCTGATAGTCTACTATTTCCTGAGTTTTGCCTGCTTTATTCTTCTTTCTTAGGTATATAAATGTGTAAATTTCAGTTATTTCTGCTTTTTTGATAAGGGTGTTTATAGCTATGATTTTCTATAAAGGCCTTGCTTTTATTACATTCCCTAAGTTTTGGTATGTTGTCTTTTTTTTTTTTTTAAGTCTGTCTCAGTATTTTCTTTTCTTTTTTTTTTTTAAAGATTTTATTTATTTATTTGACAGAGAGATCACAAGCAGGCAGAGAGGCAGGCAGAGAGAGAGGAGGAAGCAGGCTCCCTGCTGAGCAGAGAGCCCGATGCGGGGCCCAATCCCAGGACTCCGAGATCATGACCTGAACCAAAGGCAGCGGCTTAACCCACTGAGCCACCCAGGCGCCCCTGTCTCAGTATTTTCTAATTTCCCTTTAACTTTTCCTCTGAAGAATTCGCTATTTAGTATGGTGTTTAATATCCACATATTTATAAATTTTGTAAATTTCTTTATTGTTTCTAATTTCACTCCATGCTGTTTAAAGAACATACTCTAGTTGATTGTAATTATTTTAAATATATTGAGACATGTTATATTGGCTAGCAAATGGTATCAAGGAAAATGTGGGCAAGGTAGGGTGTTTCAGTTCTTCCTGGGTGTGTTTTGCTCTCTTTGTAAAGGCTTCTGCACAACAAAGGAAATAGTCAACAAATCTAAGAGGCAGCCCACAGAATGGAAGAAGATATTTGCAAATGACATTACAGATAAAGAGACACTTCTCCAAAAAAGACATAAAAATGGCTAATAGACACATGAAAAAATGTGCAACCTCACTAGTCATCAGGGAAATACAAATTGAAACCACAATGAGATACTACCTTATACCCTTAGAATGTCAAAAATTAACAAAACAGGAAACACCAGATGTTGTCAAGGATGTGGAGAAAGGGAAACCCTCTTACCCTGTTGGTGGGAATGCAATTTGGTAAAGCCACTCTGGAAAACAGTATGGAGGTTCCTCAAGATGTTAAGAATAGAGCTACACTATGACCCAGAAATTGCACTATTAGGTATTTACCCTAAAGACACAGATATAGTGAAAAGAAGGGGAACATGCACTACAATATTCATAGAAGGAATGTCCACAATAACCAAACTATGGAAGGAGCCAAGATGCCCTTCAACAGATGAATGGATAAAGAAGATGCAGTCCATATATAAAAATGGAATATTATTCAACTATCAGAAGGGATGAACACCCACCATTTGCAGCAACATGAATGGCACTGGAGGGGATTATGCTAAGTGAAATAAGTCAAGCAGAGAAAGACAATCATATGGTTTCACTTATATGTGGAATATAAGGAATAGCATGGAGAGCATTAGGAGAGGAAGGGAAAAATGAAGGGGGAGAATCAAAGGGGGAGACCAACCTTGAGAGACTATGGACTATGGGAAAAAAACTGAGGTTTTTAGAGGGGAGGAAGGTGGGGGGATGTGTTAGCCTAGTGATGGATATTAAGGAGGGCACATATTGTGTGAAGAACTGGGTATTATACACAAACAATGAATCATGGAACACTACATCAAAAACTAAAGATGTACTGTATCGTGACTAACATAACATAATAAAAAAATATTCTGATTTCAAATTTTTTGGATAAATACATAGAAGTGGGATTCCTCATTCATATGACAGTTCTATTTTTAGTTTTTGGAGAAACCTCCACGCTGTTTTCCATAGTGGTTGCACCACTTTGCTTTCCCATCAACAATGTACAAGGGCTCCAATTTCTTTATATTATCACTAACACTTGATATCTTTTGTTTTGGTGATGACAGCCATCCAAAGATGTGTGGGGAGATATCTTACTGTGGCTTTAGTTTGTATTTATTATCCTGATGATTCATGACATCAAGCATCTTTTCATACATGCTGGATATCACTATGTCTTCTTTAGAGAAATGTCAACTCAAGTCCTTAGGCTACTTTTAATTATATTATTACTTTTTTGTTCTGATTATTAAATTGTGTTACTTAAGTGCTTTGGAAATTAACCCTTTATCAGGTATATGGTTTGCAAATATCTTTGCCCATTCTATAGATGTTCTTTTTACTTTATTGATTGTTTCCTTTCCTGAACAGAAGCTTTTTAGTTTGGTACAATCTCATCTGTTATTTCTGCTTTGGTTCCCTGTGATTTTGGTGAAATCAGGAAATATTCATGAAATCATTGGCAAGACCAATGTCATGAAGCTTTTCCCTTACATTTTCTTCCAGGAGTTTTATGGTCTTCAGTATTATGTTTGAGTCATCAATGAATTTAAATTGGTTTTTGTTTATGCTATAAGATAAGCATCCAATTTCTTTTTTTTGGCATGTAGATACCCAGTTTTCCCAACATCATTTGTTGAAGATACTCTCCTATCCCATTACATATTCTTGACATTTTTGTGAAAGATCTGCTGACCACATATGCATAGAGTTATTTCTGGGTTCTCTATTTTGTTCCTTTGGTCTGTATGTCTATCTTTATTCCAGTATCATACTGCATTTTAATTACTACAGCTTTGCAGTAGATTTTGAAGTCAAGATGTGTTATACCTCCACCTTTGTTCTTTTTCAAGATTGTTTTGACATTTAGGGGTATTATTTGGTTAAATATGAATTTTAGAATTTTTTTTCTATTTCTATAAAAATTCCATTGGGATTTTGGTGGGATTGTATTGAATCAGTAGATTGTTTTGAGTATTACAGACATTTTAACAATATGGAGTCTTCTAATACATGAACATGGGATTTCTCTTTCTTTAATCTTTATTTCTTTCATGGATGTTTAGAATTTTTATTATACAAGTATTTTATATCCATAGATTTACACCTAAGTATTTGATCCTTTTTGATGTTGTTATAAATTGTTTTCCTAATTCCCTTTTCAAATACTCAGTTATCAGTGTATAGAAACACAAACAGTTTTGGCATCTTGATTTTATATCCCACAACTTTATTATATTAACTGATTAGTCCTAACAGTATTTTGGTGGAATCTGTAGGGTTTTCTATATGAGATTAAGTCATCTGCAAACAAAGACAATTTTACATTTTTCAGATTTTTTTTTTTAAACTTCTCTTTCTTGGCTAATTTGCTCTAGCTAGGACTTATAATATTATGTTGAAGAGAAGTGGCAAGAATGGACATTTTTATCTTGTTCTTGATCTTAATGGAAAAACTTTAAGTTTTTCATTGTTGAAAATGATGTTAGCTGTGGTTTTTTCCTACTCAGCTTCTATTTGGTTGAGGTAATTTCCCACTACTCCCCATTTGTTGAGAGTGTTTATGATTAAAAGGTGTTGAGTTTTGTCAAATGCTTTTTTTGCATTTACCAAGATAATCATATTTTTTATCCTTATTCTTTTAATGTGGCATATCACATTGATTTTTCATTTGCTGATCCTCCTTGCATCCCAAGGATAAATCCCAATTTGTCATGCTATATGATCCTTTTAATATGCTATTGAATCTGGTTTGGTAATCTCTTATTGAGTATTTTTTTCATCTATATTCATCCAGGATGTTGGCCCGTAATTTTCTTTTCTTGTACTGTCTTTGGCTTTGGTTTTGTGGTAATGCTTACTTCATAAAAGTGTTCCCTCCTTTTAAATTTTTTGGAAGACTGTCAGAAGGATTGCCTTTAATCTCCTTTAATTGTGCAGTAAAATTTGCCAGTGAAGCCATCTGGTCCTAGGCTTCTCTTTGCTGGGAGATTTTGATACTGATTCAATCTCCTTACCAGTTATATATCCGTTTATTTCTAGGAATTTATCCAACTCTTTTACTTATCCCATTCATTGCTGTATTATTGTTCATAGTATCTTATGATACTTTTTATCTCCATGGCATCATTGTAATATCTCCTCTTTCAATTTTTTTTATTTTTTAAAGTTTGGATTCTCACATTTTCTTGTTGTTCTAATGACTTGTTAATCTTGTCTTCAAAAAACCCAATTTCATTGAGTTTTTCTGTTTTTCTATTCTCTATTTCTGATATAATCCTTATTATTCCATTCATTCCACAAACTTTGGGCTTAGTTCTTTTTCTCATTCCCTGAGGTGTAAAATTACTTTTTTTTTTTAGATCTTTCTTTAAGTATTTATCATTTAAACTTCTCTCTTAGTATAGCTTTTGTTCATCCCATATATTTTAGTATGTATGTTTTCATTTTCATTTGTTTCAAGATATTTTCTTATTTCTTCTTTGATTTTTCCTTTGACATATTAGTTGTTCAAAGGTATGTTAATTTCCACCTATTTGTGTATTTTCCAGTTTTCCTTCTGCTATTGATACACAGATTCCTTCCATTGTAGTCAAAAAATATACTCAGTATGGTTTCAATCTTTTAAATTTGTTAATACTTGTTTTGTGACTTAACATGTGGTCTTTTGGGGAGAATGTTCCATGTGCACTTGAGAAGAATGGATTATTTTACTGTGGTTGGGTTGACTATTCTGTAAATGTCTGTATAGTCTATTTGCTCTATACTGGTGCTGAAGTCTTCTGTGTCTTTATTGATTTCCTGTCTTGTTATTTAATTAATTATTGAAAGTGGAGTATTATTGTATAATACATTATAGTCTTATAGTATATACATTATAATACAGTATTCATTTGTCTATATATTTAACTTTACCAGCAAGTTTTATATTTTCTATGCTATTATATTACTGTGTTATCATATTTTGCATCCTTTCATTTCAATTTGAAGAAATCCCTTTAACTTTTCTTCCAAGTCAGGTCTAGTGATGAACTCCTGCTTTTATTTGTCTGGAATGGTCTTTATCTCTGCTTCATCTTTGATGACGGTATTGCTGGGTATAGTATTCTTGGCTTGTTTTTGTTTTTCTTTCACCACTTTGATTATATCACTCCACTCTCTTCTAGACTGCAAGGGTTTTGGCTGAAAATGTCATTAATAATCTGAGGATTCCCTCAAATATGACAATTCTCTTCTCAAGCTGCTTCAAAATTATCTCTTATTTTTGAAAACTTGATAATAGTAAGTCTCAGTGTTGATTTTTTTGTGTTCATCTAATTTGAGATGTCATATTCTTTCTCTCCCCAGAGATAAGTTGAGCTCTGAGGTTTTTTACCTGTTTCTTTTTCACAAAGCTAGAAGAAACTATAACAACTATTTGCCTGCTATATCACATTACCATCTTTGTTCTCACTGCCCACTAGGAAGCAAAAGTATACTGCTCATGTTAATGCTCTGAGATAGGCAAGATGGAAGTCAGTCTTTAAACCACCTTGCAGATATATTGGGGTATTGTAAGCAGGATCAAACTCCTTCCATCCTCATGAAGAAGCTGGGAGCTGGGGTATATCCCCATTCACAGGTTACAGTTGTTGTGGAATGGATCTACAGATTTCACACAACCATTTCAGAAGTGGAATAATTCCACTTTTCCTACAAATGACTATAGTATCTCTAATACCCCATTTTTCTTTTTATTTCTACTTTTCATTTTGATATTGGTAATTTCTGTGTTCTTTCTTTTTGCTTCAGTGGTCTAGCACAAGGATTACTAATATTATTCTTTTCAAAAATCCAGATATTGATTTTATTGAATTTTCTCTATTTCTTAAATATTTACTATATCTCTGATTTCTACATTTCCATTATTTCCTTTAACATTCCTTGTACGTTTAATTTAATTTTTTTTAATTTTCATATGTGATAGTTTCAATTATAAATTTTTAGATTTTTCTTATTTTCTAATATAAACATTTAAAGCTATCCATTTTCCTATAAGCACTGATTTAGCAATGGGGCCAAAGCAGAGTCAGCAGGTAAGAATAGGAAAGGAAGAAGTAGTTACATATGCTTTTTGTTACTCTCTTGGCCTGAGAGCAAGTAAAAACAGATGACCTGATACCCCTAACTTACCAGGAAGAATATGGATACTTCTAACTCTTTGGAGAGAGCAGAGAGTTGATCAGTGAATTGTCAGATTTGAGTAGAAGTTAAAACAGTAGGAAACTGAAACATCTTTCCATAGCAAAAATATCCTGACCATCTACCTGCCTATCTCTTTCATTCGATTATTACTTTTTTGTGAGTCTTTTTTTTTAAAGATTTTATTTATTTATTTGACAAATAGAGATCACAAGTAGGCAGAGAGGCAGGCAGAGAGAGAGGAGGAAGCAGGCTCCCTGCTGAGCAGAGAGCCTGATGTGGGGTTCCATCCCAGGACCCTAGGATCATGACCTGAGCTGAAAGCAGAGGCTTTAACCCACTGAGCCACCCAGGTACCCCTCATCGACCATTGTTGAATGTCCTCCTAGTCTGTGTCAAGTACTAAACTAGCTTAGCTTCAGAACACTGCACAGCAAACAAGACATGACTCAAAAAATTTAAAAACTCAGACACTGACTACTTTTGTGGTACTACTGGGTTTTTGGGTAGGTAAACACTTAAGGCTTGATATAAAAAAGTCTCGAGTTCCAAACTTAACTTTTCAGCTTACTAGCTGTGTAAAATTGAAACCAAGTATTTACTTTCACTGGATCTCGGTTTCTTTATCTTTGGAAGCAGATTAGAACACTATATATCTCCTTTGGCTGTAGTGAAATTGCCAGCTATAAAGCCCCAGTACAGTGTCTGCCATAACATGAGGTTTAGTTTATTTTTTCTTTCTATCATCAGTTGTTATATCTTTGAAGATCTGTGGAAAGGACATTGTGAAGGAGATGGACCCCTCCTCAAGGAATGTTAGGGAAGCTGGATGTAAAGGTGCCTAGAAAACCAGACCCAGGTGTGACTTCAAGTACAAAACATTGAACTTTCCAGGCTGTGAAGGAATTTATTTTGCATATGAGAAATCTGCTACAGCACTGAAAGAATGACAAAATTGTTACTCAGAATTGGGGGCATTTGGAATTTCTAAGATCCTTAAGCATGGGGCTCATTTAAAGTTCTTATTTTCTGAAAGAAGCACTCAGGTGTCTGGGTGTTTTTTCAAGGCTCATATTGTTTTTTCTATTAGTTTTATATTGCTCTGCCAAGCTATACCGCCCGAGAGTATGTCCAGCCTGTGAAGCTGGGAATTAAAATCCCAATTTACATTTCAGGAACTAGGGATGCATTTTTTTTCTACAGGAGCACATGTCAGTTATTTTTAAGAAGAAATAAACCTCATGAGAACATGGGAATGATGTGAATACTATGGATGAAAGTCACAGACAAATTTGTCAGACAGGGCAATGTTTTAAGGAGGCTTCTCAGAGAAAATCACCTTATACCCACTAGTTGCCAGTGTCAACAATATAACTTCTTGAAAGAGAGATCTGACTATCCAGATGTTCTCAGATTTTGACTCTTAACCTTCAAGTTATTAAATATGCCAGACCATATGGCCATGGGAGCACATAAGAATCTTATCTCTTAGTTCATGCCCACATAGGAAAGAATAAGGTCTAATGGAAAAAAGGAGGAGTCCAAATATTTTTGGTTCAAAGTAATGGAACCCAACTTTCTTTTAAGTCCAGCACCCATCATATAGTTTCCTAAAAAAAGAGTTGCTTAAAATTTCTTGGGGAATCACTGTTTACCAATGCTCAGCTCATGTGTTTTGAAATGAATTAACATTAGTCAGATCTCCAGGGTCGGATCCTAAATCATGTGAACTGGGATTTGCCAAACCAGGATATAAACTGGAATTACTAAGATGCTTCCAAAAACTAATGCCTGGATCTCACTCCCAGATATGCTGACCTAATTTCTCTGGAGTAATAAACCTACCTAAGTATTTAAATCTCCTAAGAGATTATAATGTGGGTCCATCCAGATCTTAGTGCTTCTGCTACAAGATTATTAATGGATATAATCTCACTGGCCAGAGTGATTGATTCACAGATAGGAATCCAACCTAACAAAACCAATGAGATCTTGGCCCTACACACTGTCAAGGCCCAGGGAGGAGAAAGCTCTCTCATTTCAGCTGGACCTCATGATAAAATTATATAACCCATGGAGCTTCTGTGACTATCTTATAACCATAAAGAGGATGTCATTTGAAAATAAAGCCAAAACAAAGGAAAATAACACTGTATTGAGAGAGAGAAAAGATCATTGTGACACTGTTCAAACAGTGTCAAACAGGTGACACCTGAAACCAGCTCTATCTCTGGACTTTACAAGTCTGGGAATTAACCACATTCTTTTTTGGCTTAGGATCCCTTGGGTTGGATTTCCTAATACTTGGAACAGAATGTGTCCAAAGTAATACTATGGCATGGAAATTTGGGCCAAATTTAATTTTCAAGTTTGATTTCTAAGTAATAAAAAATCAATAGAGTCATTGAAACTGAGTGTTAATCTGATGTTTTTAACTTAGAAATGAAAAAAAAAAACTAAGGTGCACAATGGCTGATAATTATAGTTCAAGCTATATTTCAAATGTAAGGTTACTAAAACACTAGTGCATTGTCCACTATCCTACACTACTTTCATATTTGATTTCTTGAGATCCAACAATACACTCATCTCTATATGTTCCTTAATGAAGTAGAGAAAGAATAAATAGATGAACCTCTGTCCCAGCACCAAGTTTTTGAATCAACATTTGCTAAAAATCTATGTGAAAAAAAAAAATTGCAAGATACAGGAAAAAATATATGAGGCATGGTTCCTGTCCTCAACTAGTTACATTCAACCTCAGAAACAAAGAAGACTTTAATTGGACATAAGTAAAATATTGCCCAGCTTACAGAAAAGAAGATTTATGCAATATATAGCTTTAACAATCAGGCATCCAAACAATGTCAAGTACATTAAGTAAGCCTCAATCATCCCACTTCTACCTACTAATTTTTGGCCTTGTACAAGCTACTTACCCTATTTTAAATATTTTATATTGTGGTCTTAAAACTGGAACCATGTATACCCTCCTAAACTGAATATGAAGTGAAATATTATAGGATGAATGCTCAATGTAAGGCTTGACAAGTAATGTTCAATAAAATAAAACTGCTTTCCATATGCTCATAAAAATACATGCAAAAATGCACATACATCATTATAATAATCATTATAATATTGTGGTATGCAAAATAGAACTCAAAATAGCAGATGCATGTTATTCAGAAGCTAAAATAGGCAGTTGGTTGGTTGAATCTGGTCAGCAGGGTGTTTCATTTGACCTATACAGTATTTTTAAAACTTTCTAATTTGCCAATATTTAAAAATAAGATTATTTCACGTAAACACCAGGATTATTGTCTTCTCTTGGAAAATCAAAATATCTGAATATACTGTGCCTAAACTCTTCCATAGCAGCCATCAGCTAGAGCAGGTCAGTAATTGTCCATTATATGAACATAAATTTTCCTATTTGTCAAATTTCCTACCTTGTCTCCTTATTCATTTACAATATCTGCCTGGTCTTTGCAGGCATTTAAATTATGGAATGCTAATGAACACATACAAAAATATCATCAATTCAGTAATCTGTTAAATAGGTTTACACACTCTCACACACACACACACATAAACACACACACAGAATTATATACACACACAAAGAATTGCTCAGCTAAAATGGTTGGAATTGGAAATGCTTTAAAATGTAACCTTCCTTTCCTGCAGAATCTCAATTGACTTAAGTCTCCAAGAAATGTTTAAATAAGAAACCCGTCTTTCAAATTAATTTAAACCCGTTTTTTCAAGTGTTTTTCCTCAAAGAAGGTTTGTTAACAGTGCTAAGAAAAGGTGTTAGTGTAACACAGTTGCTGCCCACTGGTACAGATGGAAATGTACCTATAGGTTCATGAGAGGAAAAGTTCATAAGAGGTTGTTCATGTCCCAAATTTCTAACATTCAGATACACTCCAAAACAGGGCCTCAGAATGGAATTAGTAAGTAATCTAAAATTGAAAAAAAAAATTTTAAATAGATTACTATTTTAAAATTAAAATTTAAGAAGAAGAAAATGTTGTCTCTCAGGTGGGTGTATATAATTATAGGAGATGTATGTTGGACTTTCAGGAAAAGTGAGAGTTGAGGGAAATTAACCCACCTAAATTACTGACATCATTCCTTGAACTGGAGGGTCTCCATGGTAATAACACAGCATTGTAATATTATCTTAATTTTGAGAAAGTGTCAGGTTTGTGTGTATCCCCTTCCCCACCCATTTTACATTATGATGATCACAGTCTTCAAGAACAACATTATTTTCTTCTTTATCATCAAAAGGATTGGAGGATCTGAGGGCTAATGATTTGTTTTTCTTTTCTGACCTGAACTCGGGATGATCAGTAAACTTCCATTTTACATCTTTTGTCTATTTGATCTTACTGTTCTTTCTTTCCTTTTACTGATGTTGCTCAGAGAAGCATGGTTTTGCTCTGTACCACTGGCATTCCTTGGTAAGATTTGAAATCTTAATAAATGTCAATAATAAACTAAGATATTCATTACATATAGTAGGCAATTTGTAACATGCAGATTAGAATGAAGACAATGAAAATGAAATCAACCAGCAATGGTGCTAAGTAATATTTTAATATGTTTCCAACATGACCCTAAGGTTCATTTCCCTCATGTTCATTCAGACAGGTTCCCTCCTGACTATAAATACCTACCCTCCGTTTACTAGTGCATTGATTTTAGAAAACTTGCAATTGTAAATTCTTTCTATCCTCCTCTGAGATGTAAATCTTCTTCCAGACCCTTGCTAGTTTTATAATCCAGGAATGTCTTTCTCAAAGATCTGGAGCCATCCTTTTAAATGTAAAGCATTAGGGAAAATAGGAGAGGAGCCTATCTCTCAGTTACACTGGGAGTAATTAGAGCCATAGGCCAATGTCTTCCATAGTATCCTCTAGTACTTTCTACTCCCCAGGAGTTAAAAGCTCTCCTGCCTTCCATTTCATTTTCCTTATTTTTCAACCAGGTTGAGTTCAGTCTCTCTCACCTGTGGCGACAGTTTTACTTAAGCCTTCCTTTGCCTGTTTAATTCTGTACAATTTCTGACAGCTCTTTATTTGCTGCTCTCCCCACAAAGTATAGTTTAAGAAAGTCCTTACAATGTTCTCTATCCCATATAATATGTATTTTAACTACAAGGTTATAAGAAGTTCATTCAAACACCATTTAAAATTAGTTCATTTAAAATAAGTTCATTCAAACACCATTCAAAGGAAACTACCCAAATGTCCATCAACAATAGAAAATTTCATTGTTGTGTGTTTATAAAATAGGATAATATATAGAAAAAGAATAACCTCAACAGCATGCAGAAGTATGGATGGATCCTACAAACATAATGTTGAACAAAATAATAAAAAAGACATAAGAGACATGAAAGGGTATTCTTTTTTAAATAAAGATTTTATTTATTTCTTTGACACACCCGAGAGAGAGAGAGAGAGAGCCCGAGCACAAGCAGGGGGAGGGACAGTCAGAGGGAGAAGCAGGCTCCTTGCTGAGCAAGGACATGGGGCGCAATCCTGAGACCTTAGGATCATGACCTGAGCTGAAGGCAGGCACTTAACCAACTGAGCCACACAGGTGCCCCAAGAGTAGATACTCTAAGATGTCATTGATAATTTTTTTTTTAAAGGCAAAACTAGTTTATGTTAACATAACTAATGTTTGTCATTCCCTTGGGGGTGGTAAAAAATGGAAGAGGTCATATGGTGGGATTCTAGAGTGGACGTAATGATCTGAATTTTGATCTATAGAGCTTACCTGTACCCTTCTGGTAATATGCAAGTTTTCCTAAATAACTACATATGTAACACATCATAAAAAGTACAATGCCATGATACTGTATCATAGCAAATCCATCATTCATTTATTTTTTTAAAGATTTTATTTATTTATTTAACAGAGATCACAAATAGGCAGAGAAAGAGGGGGAAGCAGGCTCCCCGCTGAGCAGAGAGCCAGATGCAGGGCTCAATCCCAGGACCCTGAGATCATGACCTGAGCCAAAGGCAGAGGCTTTAACCCACTGAGCCACCCTAGTGCCCCTCCATCATTCATTTATATCAGAGACTTTTGAAGACAACTACTTGCAGATGATGGAAACACTACTTTCTTTTTTTTATTTCAGTGTATCTATTGTACTTCATAACATGGTATTAAGTTATTTCATAAGATCAGATATCACATAATTTAAAACTTTTTAAAAAGTTACTAAAAAGGTTAAAAAGATTATTAAACAATAAGCTGGGGTGAAAAATACCTTGGGTAATATGTTGTAGACAAAGAGTGGGTGATCTTAATAAATGTAAAAACCTTTTACAAACCAATAAGGGAAAAAAATCAACAAAATGTCAGAATAGGCAATTTACAAAAGAAGAAATACAAGTGGACGAAAATATAAGAAAATATGCCATCTAACTAGTAAACAAGCAACAGATTAAAACACCATTTCTCACCTACCAAATTGATAAAGATTTAAAAATTTGTTGATACTTGCTATTGACAAGATACAGAAAAAGAAGTGCTCTCAGCCACTATTGGTTGGAGTATAAACTAGTTAAACATTTTTACGTATTTGAAGTATTATGATCTTCTATGATCTCGACAATTTTTATTTTTCAGCTAGACCTCAATAAAGCTGAAAAAAAAGTGGGCAAATGTTTTGGGGGGGAAAAGACATGCAGTACACTGACAGGTTGTTTTCCTCAAAAACAAGTGAATTGTTCATTAATTTCTTCTCTTGCTCCACTTCCTCCCCTCTCTGCTTGGTCTCCATCATCATCTTTGTCAAGTAATACTGAACACTGCCTCTTTCTGTAGGTTATTTGTTCACTGGTAGCATTTAATTGAGAAGTCCTTAAGTATAATCTGTATGTATACAGACATTTACATACACTGTGTATGTGTGTGAATATATATATAGCTATACTTATTTTAAATAGGTTCCCAGCCTGCTCTTGAAAGCAAATAACTCCCATTTGGATGACCACTTCCACATTTCTTTATCATAAGAGAATTAACTTCTGATTCAAATCTATTGATAAATTAAGATTTCTATTTTCAAACAGAACCAAGCAGTTATCACCCTCCCTCAGTCTAATTTTAAACCTAGCATTGTAGATTTATTGAAGTCCGGGATAATTGATGCCTATCTCATTTTTTTATTTACTTGAGTCAGCTCAAGGTAAAATACGTCTATTCCAAGAAGTCATTCCATTCAGTGAGGGAGACCCTATGCATGTAGTTAGAAGTACTGGGCTAACAATGATTCATAAATATGGGTTGTCATTCACTATAGACCTAATGTTTGTATTCCCCCAATATTTGTATGTTGAAAACTGACACCAGTGTGATGGCATGTGACAGTGGGCATCTTGAGGTGATTGGGTCATGAGTATGGAGCCCTCCTGAATGGGATTCATGGCCCAGAAAGGGACCCCAGAAAACTCTCTTGCTTCTTCTGCCTTGTGAGGACACAGCAAGAAGACAGGTGTCTGTGAGTCAGAAATCAAGCCCTCACTGGACACCACATCCACCAGCACCTTGACCTTGAATTTTCCAACTTTGAGAATTGTGAGAAATAAATTTCTGTTGTTTGTTAAGCCTCACCCAGTCTATGCTATTCTGTGATGGCAGCCTGAATGGACTAAGACATTATTACATGAAAACAAGTGGGCTGTGGGGACCTGGTTCGATATGGGTTATTATGGCAAGCACTGTCAAATGTAAATGCAAGGATAACAATAATTTTTCCTCTTGAGATTAATTCCCATTTCTCATGTGGCATTGTTTCTTTCAAAAGACAACATACTGTGGGGTGCCTGGCTGGTCCAATAGTTTAAGTATCAGACTGGATTTTGGCTCAGGTCATGATCTCAGGGTCCTAAGGTAGAGCTATGTGTTGAGCTCTGTACTCAGCAGGGAGTCTGCTTCAGATTCTCTCTCCCTTTTCCTTTTCCCCTCCCCCCTTACTGTCTCTCTTTTCTCAAATAAACAATAAATAAATCTTTTTTATAAAAGACAACATACTGGGGCGCCTGGGTGGCTCAGTGGGTTAAGCCACTGCCTTCGGCTCAGGTCATGATCTCAGGGTCTTGGGATCGAGTCCCGCATCAGGCTCTCTGCTCAGCAAGAAGCCTGCTTCCCTCTCTCTCTCTCTCTCTGCCTGCCTCTCCATCTACTTGTGATCTCTCTCTCTGTCAAATAAATAATAAATAAAAAATCTTTAAAAAAAAATAAAAAAAAAAAATAAAAGACAACATACTGATGATTTGTTGCTCCGGAGATGAAAAATTATTTTCTGCAGCATGTGGTTGTCACCTCTGGTGACTAAGAGATGTGTCCTTGAGATGGTCCTTCAAACTAAGGCTGTGGCCTTACTTTTAATAATTTTCAAGTAAATTCATCCACCTGGAAAGGGGACTTCTCCCTCCCTGTTCCAAGGGATGGAGACAGAATTCTGATTTAAGACAGCATTTTGATTTAAGGCCTCTGTAATTTCTTTGTTCTCATTATGGAAATGCTCTTCCAAGGGCTGCAACTTAGGGGGAATTTTGTTTGGCCCCTGGTAGACTTTAATGTGTGTGAGAGTGCAGAAGGAGGAAAGTTGACAAAGCATTTCCAGCAACTATATAAGTAGAATGTATTAATTTTCTCCATAATCTTGGTACTTATCATTTCTTAATCCTCAGAAACTCAGGCATTCTTAAATCGAAAACACAGGTTTTTTTTTTTTTTTTACCACTATTGAAGCAAATCTTGCCATTACACATCTAATTACTAAGAGAAATGAAAAATGAAAATAACGAATAAAAAGTGTAAATAAAGCTTCTCAACATCTTATTGTCAGCAAGCAAATCGCCTGTCATAAATGCCAAGAAATGACCCTGGCATGATTTTTTTTAAAACTGGAGAAACTTTTCAATGACTGATGTCAACCAAACTTGATCACATATTTTTGAGATGCTGGATAATGAGAAAGTCATGAATTTCATCCACCAGTAAAGAAACATGATTTTAAGATCTATTAAAGAAATGCATATAAGTTTGCTGGCCCATAAGTTACTAATCAAATACAATTTTCAGTCTAGAATATATCAGGGGATAGATGAGAACTAATTGCCAGTCTGTTTGTGGGGGTGAGGAACAGAGGGGCAGAAGCAGGAAGAATTGTCTGCTTCAATTTAAGGCCTTTGAGAGATCATCTATCTCTGAGATCACCAACTTTCAGGCTATGTGATGTTAATGCAGAGGACATTGGAATTGAAAGGTTATTCTGGCTGAGATTTCCAGGGTGATTTCTGTGCCTTTAAATACCTTTGTAAGCAGGGACGCCTGGGTGGCTCAGTTGGTTAAGCAGCTGCCTTTGGCTCAGGTCATGATCCCAGCGTTCTGGGATGGAGTCCCACATCAGGCTCCTTGCTCAGCGGGGAGCCTGCTTCTCCCTCTGCCTCTGCCTACCATTCTGCCTGCCTGTGCTTGCTCGTGTGTGTGTTCTCTCTCTCTCTCTAACAAATAAATAAGTAAAATCTTTAAAAAAAAATACCTTTGTAAACAAACATTATTCGTATTAAAACAGAGATGTGCAATAATTTCAAATAAGCATAAATTTGAAAAAAATTAATTTTGTAAGGAATTTTACTGATTTTTTTTAAGTTTGGTAAGTTTGGTAAGTTAGATTTTTTTATATTCTTTTTTTTTCTTTCTTAAAGATTTTATTTATTTATTTGACAGAGGAGAGACACAGAGAGAGAGGGAACAGAAGCAGGGGGAGCAGGAGAGGGAGAAGCAGGCTTCCTACTGAGCAGGGAGCCTGATGTGGGCCTGGATCTCAGGACCCTGAGATCATGACCTGAGCCGAAGGCAGCCGCTTAATGACTGAGCCACCCAGGCACCTGATTTTTTTATATCCTTGATGAGTAGGTGAAGTAGCTTGAGTTCTCCCATACCCAGATGCCAGTGGTCTTACTGAGCATCTTTGTGATTTCCCATACAGATCATATTCATCTAGTTGGGAGATCATCATAACTTCTGGTATGTGTAGAGTACATTTTGTTTGACACAGAATGTTCATACACATGATTTCATTTGATTCTTATAATAATTCTATAAGATGGAAAGCACAAATACCATTATCCTCATTTTACAGAGGTAAAAACATAGGCAATTAATATTTATTAAATGTCTGCTCTATGTCATCAGTGCCATGAATCCTGCAAATAAAAAGTTGAACAAACCACCTTTCCCCACCTCGAGAAATGAGTAGTCTATTGCAGAAGATGAATGGAAAAACAGAAAATTAAAATACAAAATGGTATAGGAACCCTAATAACTTCATACCATTGTACAAGCATGAAAATAATGAAGGTTATGTCATTGTTATTGTTATTCAAGGATTATTGGTAATCAACTGTACAGGGGAAAATCAGAGGGAATGTCTAGTAGAGGTGAAACTTGAAGAAAGGAGGAATTCTCCAAGACCCTGGGGAAAGAAAGGAGGCATTTTCAACAGAGGTTAACACCCTTGCAGAGGCTAAAGGCATTAATTATGTAGTTTGTAGCATCAGTCCAAGGTCATGAAAATATTTAAAAACAGAGCTTGGGTTCAAGTTCATGCTTTTTCTATGTGATCTTTCTCCCCAATTACAAATATTCAAAGTCTGACCAATGTACTACTTTGAGCTTCCTAAATAAAATACTGCCTGACCAATTACCTCTAAAACGATGCTCAGAAAGAACTGTCATTGACATTCTTGATTTCAAGTCATATGACTTTGGAGGAAGAAATTGCTCTGTACTGACAAATCGCAACAGTTATGAACATAGTAATAACATAACAAGAATAATCAAATGCAGTTGAAATGAAAATCCATCAATTCAAGCTGAGTTTCAGTTCTCGTAACGTTCATTCAATTTTAATGTCCTTTATGATTTTCTGGAAGTTCAGATAAACTGGTTTCTGCAGTTTGGGCTTGTTTGGCAATTTATATTCACATCCACATTTTCAAATTTTTAAAGAGCAGAAAACCAACTGACATACTATCATCTGGTCATATACAAACTACCAGGGTAAGAAGGATTGGGTTATTTATCTTCTGTTCAATCTATTATCATCACAAGGCTCAGACTGAACTAGTATACTTTTATGTGTAAGCAACCTCTGAAAAAGCAAATTGTTCAACCTTGGTTCTTTTATTCTCAGAGATGGATCAGAGATTATGGAATCTTGCCCAGTGTTGACGACCTCACTCTCACTCTAGTCATGTTCATATTCTTGGCTGGTGGCGGGTTTTGCCACTGATTTTCTATTTTAAAAAAGAACAAGGTAGAATCTGGTTGGAAATGGGAGCTATCAGATTTGTTTTGAAGGGTCCTTTGCTTTGTTTTTGTTTTGTTTTGTTTTTTAATTGGGATTGAAAAGCAGGAGGAAAAGATGAGGGAGTTTGGTGGCATAGCTGGAGGTCTCCCAGATCACTCCCCAGTGCCACCAGTGATAGGAGTTCAGGTTTCCCATTTCCCTCTCTTCCATTGCAATGGGGTGAGTTTTTCCCAATGGCTGATTACATGTTGTAGTTAAGTCTGCTGTTCGCATGTTCTGTAAATAATCCAATGAAAGAAGACAGTCTGGCTTTGGAAGCACTCACATCAACAAAGACTTAACATCTCCTTCCCTGGCTTCTCTCTCATTATTTGCCTGTATAACAAAAACTAGCAAAACACTTCTGCTCTCTAAAATTGGACTAAAATTGGAAGCTTGCCACAGTAACTGATTTCCTAACCAGCTATTTTCCCAACAAAGAAATACAAACTGAAAACACTAGATTGACAAGCTGCTGAAGTTAGTTATTGAATTGATTTACCTTGGCTACATGTCCTAAGATGGTCTTGCAATGTATGTCTTATTAGCCTCTGTGCAAAGAATGTTTTCCCTGATATAACTAGGTTATCTCTGTGTGGGAAGAGAATGGTCTTCTTTAGAGCTCTACCTGTCAGTTCTTGATGAAAACGATAGTGAATTCACTCTTTCACCCACTCTGTTATAACCTTAGATGTTCTCTACAAACTATAGCCTGGGGACAAAACCCACCCTACCGCCTCTTCTACTGCCTCTTCAGTGTGTGTGTGTGTGTGTGGGGAGGGGGTGTTATTTTTCTGATTGCTTTTTAAGCACATGTGTAGAGTTTATTATAAGGATACAGTGGTGTCTATGGATGCTGGATGGAGAACACTTAAATGAAGTATCACGCAATGGTGAATTTCACTACATCAGTGTGTTTCTCTGGTTTTACCTTTCTCAGGTCTTTGTTTCTGTAAATAACATTTTATTGCCCATTCATTTATGGGTCCATGGCAGAGTTGGATTATTGTAACAGAGGCCATATGCTTCCTGCAAATCCTAAAATATTTACTATCTAGTCCTCGCCAGGAAAAGTTTGTTAATTCCTGCTCTATTCTAAACAACGTAAGTATAAGTATCTCACTCCCTTTTATTTTCACAGAAATAAAACAATGGGAATTTACATGTTAAAAATGTTACTTTTCTTGCAGTTCAAATAGATCGAAGAAATTGTTTAGAATTAGCACACTAAATTAACTCTAAGTCTACAGTAATGAGAGAGAATCCCCCTATTTGCATTAGCGTTACTATTACTATTATCAACATGCATTAGTCACGTGAATGCCACTATAAGGAGCACCTTACAAATATCTATAATCCCTACACCAACCTATGAGACAGGTAACGTTCTTGTGTCCATTTTATAGATGAAGAACTTGAAACTCATCAGTGCCTCATAACTTGCCCATAAAACATATTTCCCCAAGTACATGATAGCCAAAAACTAGTCTATGCCTTTCAGACCCAAAAGCTTATGATTTGGGGGTGCCTGGGTGGCTATCGGTTAAGGGTCTGCCTTCAGCTCAGGTCAAGGTCACCAGACCTGGGACTGAACCTGCATGGGGCTCCCAGCTTAGGGCTCGTTGCTCAGCAGGGAGTCTGCTTCTCCCTTTCCTTCTGCCTGTCCCCCAGCTTGTGCTCCTTCACTCACTCTCTCTCTCTCAAATAAATAAAGCTGTTTTTTTTAAAAGCTTGTGATTTTAAATACAAAAGGGGTATATTTCATAGATATACGTAGTAACTATAATTCATTTGATTGCTATAAACTCATTTACTTGCATTCCTCACTTACTCAAGGCATTGTGGCAAATACTGAGGGATACAGAAACATGAATGAAACTCAGATATGTCTTTAGGGAACTCAGTTTTGGTTAGCATGTGCTGTCCTTTAAAAAATAAATACTCCATAAATGATAAAACTTTATTCCTACCATGCACTGAAACCCTTTTATTCATTTCCTTTCTTCTAACCCTCAGCTAAATACACTGGTTTCAGTGGAGGTATAACTGATTTATAGCTGTAACACTGTCTGATATACTTAGAGAAGGTACAATTGGATATTAGGAGAGTGAAGGAATGTGGTTTTGAGTCAGGGAATATCACCATATTTCACAAGAACTGAGTATGGGTCAGGCTAGGCTTGCAGAAAGCATCAGGAACATCCTGGGGGTCTGTGTAAATGAGAAGATGAAAGGTTAGGAAAAACAAAAACAAAAACAAAAATAAGAAACCAAATCCAGAGGCCTTCAATAGCAGACTTGTCCCTTGGGCAATTTAACCTAAGTCATGTTCAACAAGGAGATTTGGCGAGAAGGGGACTGAGTATAAAGTCAGTTTTAAGTACATCTAGTCTGCATTGCCATATTTGGAGGGTCCATTTGATTGAAGTGCAGGGTCAGGTCCTAAATCCAGGAGGCACACTCCATGATGTAACGCAGGCCACTAAAACAATAAAAAGGATGAGCAGTACACCTATGGTTTTGTAGTTAAGGGGGTGGACCACCTCGGTGAGTGATCTCATTCTGCCCATTCCTCTGCTTCTCTGGTGGGCAGGGCCCTCCTCATCTCTAGTCTCTTTGATGTCATCTCAGAGCACATCCTATCCCCAAAACGAGCCCATTTCTGGGCCTGGATCTCTCCCAAGCTTCCAAATTAGAGAACATCAAGACAACAAAGGGGAAAAGGCCTTCTTTTGCTTTTATGGTGCCAACCTTCATTTTTCCTGATGTCTTTGTCTCCAGTATCCTGGGTCTCATCGAAAGATGTCAATATGAAAAGAAAGGCTTTGAATGCACCAAGACTCTCTTTAAAATAAATGTTAAAAAAAATCCTCTTAGTCAGAAATGGGTATAGTCCTGAAGCCATCAGGAAAAAAGAAGACTGACAGTTTAATTTTACTAAATATTAGAAGAAAAAGGATGTCAGCCACAGTGGCCGGTGGGCTTGCCCTGGGTGACAGCAACAGACTATGTTGAAGAGAATTAATAGTTTTTTTTTTTTTTTAATCTTTTCATGATTTTACATGGAAAACCCTGGGAATAACTCCTCTGGGTTACTTCAGATGATATTTTGCCTTACTTCCTGATTTCAGTCTACCACATTGAGTGAATTGGGCTTATTTATTTATGGATGCATAAAACAAAATTCCCAAATGCCTCTTCATGTTCATCTTGCTCAGGCAGCGTACCCTTTGTGCATTCCCAGCCCATGCAGTCTTTGAGGATGACATCTCATCGGTGACAAGTACATTTACAAGGCTCAGTTCCTCTCCATTCAGATGCTTCTCAATTTAGAATCCATCAAACATATCAGGTGCAAGAGGTTTGACATTGTTGAAATAGGCAAATACGTACTGTGTTCTCACTTTCCCTTGGAGACAGGGATGGTAACCTTGGAATTAATTGCAGAGGGCAAGTTTACTCAACTGAAAAAGCAGAACTGGTACCAGAGATAGAAAACAAGACTCCACACAGTGGGGAGGCAAGGACTAAAATTAGAATTTCAGACAATCTAACCCATATCTCAATAAATGGAAGGATAGCTAGGATAGTGAGTTTTAAGGTAGGAATGGTGTGAGGAAAGGACTTGCTGAAGATCAGGGCATTTAGGGAGAGGACTCTTCAAGAAATGTTCAAAGGAGCACTCAAGTCAACACCTGTGGAAGAAGTGAAGGAAGAGAATTTTTCAGGAGAAACTGGATTATGATAAAACCATAACAAAGGACTCAGTTGGACTTATGGGGGAACCCAGACACTGAGATGACCCACAGAGCTGATAAAATTTGGGGTAGGGGAATGCTGGCCCTTTATACCTCCATTATGTCCCAAGAGAAGAAAATGTGAAATTAGGAAATCTGTTTCTATTTAGCCTATGACAGGATCTTGTGGACAGTAAGCTGCAAATTTTTGTCTCCAAAACCAATGGCAGTTGGAAGATTAAGGTTTTGGTTTAAAGGAGGGAAATTGAAGGAGGCAATGCAACATCAGGACAGCTTTATTCATGAGTCACTCCAATTCATTTCCTTCATGTGAGTTCTGGAAGTCATTTCTTCACTATTCTTGGGGCCTCTTTCCTTAGAGTAAATTTGCAAGAGGAAGGATGAGTCCAGGGACTCCCACCTCTGCAGCTGGTCTTAAGGCCACAACCACACTCATCACCTCCCTCTTCTATTGTCCATTCTAGATTCCCTTTTGCTTGTCTAGGTAACTTGTCAGGCTGTGGCTACTGTACTTGTCTAATAATTGCTAACATTGGTATCAAGAGACCCCTCTGTGGATCAGAGGGTGAAAATAATATTTCTCCCCACCTCCAAGAACATTATCTCTACTTCCTCTCAATGAATAGGATCATGACCACTGTCATGGTAGTGACTCTTTTCCTGCTGGTTTTTCAGCTCAGGATGCACAAAGGGACTGGCTATGAGCCAAGGGCAATTTTTAAAAGATTAATACATTTCTGGGAATTACATGGTTGGGCTCAGAACCCTAGAGCAATGCATTGTGGAATCCCTTACTCAATGCTTGCCAGAATTTACTGAGCATCTTTTCTGCCACAGTCACCTCTAATATATAGGGGATGACAGATCCTATATCCCAAGCAGCAGGGCCCTTTCACCAGAGCTTGGTCCTGCTGCAGGATCCTTTCCTGATGCCTTTTATGTCACCTGATATGTGGGTCAGTGCAGTACTCCCAAAGGTGGACTGTGCTGCCTCCAAAAAGTCTGGGGTCAACCAGACATTGTTTTTCATTCTTCCTGATAAGTATTATGAAGTGCAATAGTTTGTCCTTTGGAGGAAATGTCCTGGCATGCCTCATTGGATCCTAAATAATTAACTCATTTAGCTAGTTCCTGAATATTCATGGGCTTTATCTCCCATTCTTTGAAGTGCATGCCTTTTACCAAGTCCTCAGTGAACTTGTCACTTCTTTCTTATCAGGCCTGATTAGCATGATGTCACAAATAAGTTCATCACTGTGATGCTCTGTGGGGTGTCCAGATGGCCTAGGTCTCTTCAGACTTTATAATAACACAGGATAAGAGAAGGTAACAGTCTTTGAGCTTCTCAGTGGGGCGGGTTCCCTGCTTACACGTACATTCTTTATTGCTTTGGTAAATGGATGGTCTTTCAAGTCTTCCCAAGGAAAAATACTCACGTGGTGGATTTTCAAGACTTATGTGATATGAAACTCCAGCAAATCCACTTTTCTGAGCCTTTTGAATCCTTCATCAACATTCTCCCACAAAAATGCTGACATTTCTTTTCTATCAGGCAGAGACCAATGCTTTCTCAGACTCCTGAGGGAGTATACCCATATCAACACCATATCAATGCCCATTGATATGATACCCATATCAATAAACTCTCCAAAATCCAACTCCACATTCTGCAACACTTGATCAAGCACCTTCAGAATCTTGTTCCATTTGTACTGTCTCAACTCCTGCTTATATAAGGTTAATACATCTTGCAGATCTTTAAAAATATCGTTCATCCCTTCCTTTAATAATAACAGCCTTCACTGGCTTGGCTATGTTGTACATTAACTCTATTTATCCATCTAGTAGGCAAGAACAGGAAGAACTGTCCAACAAGGCAAAGGCTTCTCATAATCTCCAAGTAAGGGGATGGGGCTCAGGGTAGAACTTCTGTAGAAAGTGGGTGAAATGGTACACTTCTGTCAGCATAGATAATTGAGGGAATCTAAGCAATCAACTTTTTTTTTTTTTTTTCCAGATCAGCAACCCAAACCCACTTTCCAGGATTCTATTCCTTCCCAAATAGGATCCTGATCATGGCTTGGCAAACCTATCAGATCTGGGAAACAAAGCCTGGAGGTCTTATGAGTTAAGTCCTGAGAATTGTGCTCATCCTTTTCAGCAATCCAGCTGTAGGAGATATGAATTTCTTTACATGCTAACAACAAGATCTTCTGGCTTTCATTCCTTGCTTTTAATTGCTGGCTAATTGGTCTTCAGCCTTTTATTATCTTTCTTCAAAGCATCTATCCCATCCAGGAATAGCATTCCTTTGTTTCTATTTCCCAGTGTTATTCAAATCCTAGATATCTTCCTCCTGCTAGTAAATTTCCTTCCCCGGTATTATCTCAGTTCTTCACTGGTCAAGGTTTTGAAATTGAACTGCAGTCTTGCAACCAGGGTCTATCCATGCTCTACATAACACCAGTAATGGATTCTCATTGTCAGCCTCCAACTGGTGCTTCAGCTCCAAAATCTGATTGTAAGACCCGCTTTCTCAGACCACTCCTGGACACAGCTGTCACAGGTTTTGTTCTTGGGAGTCAGATTCTGAGATGGAGATTGGGGTGGAAGAAGTGCATTAAGGAATGCTCTTGGAATCAACTCCGAGGGAGAAGTTAGGCTCTGAGACAGTCAGGAAAAAGACCTGAGCCAGTCCACCAGGAAACTGTGATGGTCCTTTAAAATTTTTCTCCAATCAGGACAAGGATCTTTATATCTCACATCTACCAGTCATTATTCCTGGATGTCCCCCATGAAGGGCCATGTGATCCAGACAAGACAGTTGCCATTCATAAAGGGTGATCTCTAGGAGGGACTGAGCCGTAACCTGCCAGTAACTCTCAGCCTCTGAGGGAATGATTGCACCAGTGCTTAATGAAAAGAATATAGACACAGGGGCTGAGTGGCTCAGTTGTTGGGTGTCTGCCTTTGGCTCAAGTCATGACCCAGATTCCTGTCAAGCTCCGCATCCAGCTCCTTGCTCAGTGGGAAGCCAGCTTCTCCCTCTCCTACTCCCCCTGTTTGTGCTCCCTCTCTCACTGCGTCTCTCTCTCTGTCAAATAAATAAATAAAATCTTTAAAAAAAAGAATATAGACATCACAAAATCCAATATAATAACAGAAACATCAATATATCAATAAAATAATGAGAATATGTTCAGCACTGGGACTAGGCCAGTGAGGACCTCCCTAACAAAATTTAAGGCGGCACCAAAAAGTCAACAATCAAAATAAATACTTTACCTCAATATTTTAGAACAAAAAGCAAAGCAAAAACAGTTATAGACAAGATATCAACATTTTCAATGAAGACAAGATCAGTATTACTATTTTTTTTTCTTTTGCCTTGGGCTCTAATATGGCTTGGCACAGCATGGATGTGCTTGATTGGTTTTGTTTTATTTGTTGAAAATAATTTCTTAAAATATAACTAACTCTCCAATACCCCTGGGGATGGTGCACATAATAATAAATTCACAGCAAAAAATTACTGAAGGTCTTTTATACAAGGGATTGAGCTAGGGACTTCAGTAAAACACAGGCTCCAAGATTTCCAAGATCCTGTTTTACAGAAGAGGTAGAGATAAGTTAAAAGATTAACAATTTATGCACAGAAATATTTGCATGAGTCATGGTCTCTTTTATGTATTTTTTAAAATTTTACTCATTTTTTAAACAAAACAAAAAAACCCTGTTTACCCATTTCTCCTACCCCCTCACCCCCACTCCCTTTCTTGCAACCACCAATCTCTTTTCTATAGCTATAAAAACTTTTCTATAAAAAAGTTCTGTTCTATAAAAAAAGTTCTTTCTATAAAAACTTGGTTTTGTTTTCTGTTTCTGTTTCTTTTCTTTTTTTTTTAATTTAAATTTTATTATTATTTTGTTAAACATATAATATATTTTTATCCCCAGGGGTACATTCTGTGAATCGCCAGGTTTACACATTTCACAGCACTCACCATAGCACATACCCTCCCCAATGTCCATAACCCCACCCCCCTCTCCCAACCCCCTCCCCCCATCAACCCTCAGTTTGTTTTGTGAGATTAAGAGTCACTTATGGTTTGTCTCCCTCCCAATCCCATCTTGTTTCATTTACTCTTCTCCTACCCCTTAACCCGCCATGTTGCATCTTCTCTCCCTCATATCAGGGAGATCATATCATAGTTGTCTTTCTCCGATTGACTTATTTCGCTAAGCATGATACCCTCTAGTTCCATCCACGTCATCCCAAATGGCAAGATTTCATTTCTTTTGAAGGCTGCATAGTATTCCATTGTGTATATATACCACATCTTCTTTATCCATTCATCTGTAGATGGACATCTAGGTTCTTTCCATAGTTTGGCTATTGTGGACATTGCTGCTATAAACATTCGGGTGCACGTGCCCCTTCGGATCACTACGTTTGTATCTTTAGGATAAATACCCAGCAGTGCAATTGCAGGGTCATAGGGTACTTCTATTTTCAACATTTTGAGGAACCTCCATGCTGTTTTCCAGAGTGGTTGCACCAACTTGCATTCCCACCAACAGTGTAGGAGGGTTCCCCTTTCTCCGCATCCTCGCCAGCATCTGTCATTTCCTGACTTGTTCATTTTAGCCATTCTGACTGGTGTGAGGTGATATCTCATGGTGGTTTTGATTTGTATTTCCCTGATGCCGAGTGATATGGAGCACTTTTTCATGTGTCTGTTGGCCATCTGGATGTCTTCTTTGCAGAAATGTCTGTTCATGTCCTCTGCCCATTTCTTGATTGGATTATTTGTTCTTTGGGTGTTGAGTTTGCTAAGTTCTTTATAGATTTTGGACACTAGCCCTCTATCTGATATGTCGTTTGCAAATATCTTCTCCCATTCTGTCAGTTGTCTTTTGGTTTTGTTCACTGTTTCCTTTGCTGTGCAAAAGCTTTTGATCTTGATAAAATCCCAATAGTTCATTTTTGCCCTTGCTTCCCTTGCCTTTGGCAATGTTCCTAGGAAGATGTTGCTGCGGCTGAGGTTGAAGAGGTTGCTGCCTGTGTTCTCCTCAAGGATTTTGATGGATTCCTTTCTCACATCGAGGTCCTTCATCCACTTTGAGTCTATTTTCGTGTGTGGTGTAAGGAAATGATCCAATTTCATTTTTCTGCATGTGGCTGTCCAATTTTCCCAACACCATTTATTGAAGAGGCTGTCTTTGTTCCATTGGACATTCTTTCCTGCTTTGTCAAAGATTAGTGGACCATAGTGTTGAGGGTCTATTTCTGGGCTCTCTATTCTGTTCCATTGATCTATGTGTCTGTTTTTGTGCCAGTACCATGTTGTCTTGATGATGACAGCTTTGTAATAGAGCTTGAAGTCCGGAATTATGATGCCACCAACTTTGGCTCTCTTTTTCAATATTCCTTTGGCTATTCGAGGTCTTTTCTGGTTCCATATAAATTTTAGGATTATTTGTTCCATTTCTTTGAAAAAAAATGGATGGTACTTTGATAGGAATTGCATTAAATGTGTAGATTGCTTTAGGTAGCATAGACATTTTCACTATATTTATTCTTCCAATCCAGGAGCATGGAACATTCTTCCATTTCTTTGTGTCTTCCTCAATTTCATTCATGAGTACTTTATAGTTTTCTGAGTATAGATTCTTAGTCTCTTTGGTTAGGTTTATTCCTAGGTATCTTATGGTTTTGGGTGCAATTGTAAATGGGATGGACTCCTTAATTTCTCTTTCTTCTGTCTTGTTGTTGGTGTATAGAAATGCAACTGATTTCTGTGCATTGATTTTATATCCTGACACTTTACTGAATTCCTGTACAAGTTCTAGCAGTTTTGGAGTGGAGTCTTTGGGGTTTTCCACATATAGTATCATATCATCTGTGAAGAGTGATAGTTTGACTTCTTCTTTGCCGATATGGATGCCTTTAATTTCCTTTTGTTGTCTGATTGCTGAGGCTAGGACTTCTAGTACTATGTTGAATAGCAGTGGTGATAACGGACATCCCTGCCATGTTCCTGACCTTAGCGGAAAAGCTTTCAGTGTTTCTCCATTGAGAATGATATTTGCGGTGGGTTTTTCATAGATGGCTTTGATAATATTGAGGTATGTGCCATTTATCCCTACACTTTGAAGAGTTTTGATCAGGAAGGGATGCTGTACTTTGTCAAATGCTTTTTCAGCATCTATGGAGAGTATCATATTGTTCTTGTTCTTTCTTTTATTAATGTGTTGTATCACATTGATTGATTTGCAGATGTTGAACCCACCTTGCTGCCCTGGAATAAATCCCACTTGGTCGTGGTGAATAATCCTTTTAATGTACTGTTGAATCCTATTGCCTAGTATTTTGGCGAGAATTTTTGCATCTGTGTTCATCAAGGATATTGGTCTGTAGTTCTCTTTTTTGATGGGATCCTTGTCTGGTTTTGGGATCAAGGTGATGCTGGCCTCATAAAATGAGTTTGGAAGTTTTCCTTCCATTTCTATTTTTTGGAACAGTTTCAGGAGAATAGGAATTAGTTCTTCTTTAAATGTTTGGTAGAATTCCCCCGGGAAGCCATCTGGCCCTGGGCTTTTGTTTGTTTGGAGATTTTTGATGACTGTTTCAATCTCCTTACTGGTTATGGGTCTGTTGAGGCTTTCTATTTCTTCCTGGTTCAGTTGTGGTAGTTTATATGTCTCTAGGAATGCATTCATTTCTTCCAGATTGTCAAATTTGTTGGCGTAGAGTTGCTCATAGTATGTTCTTATAATTGTCTGTATTTCTTTGGTGTTCGTTGTGATCTCTCCTCTTTCATTCATGATTTTATTTATTTGGGTCCTTTCTCTTTTCTTTTTGATAAGTCTGGCCAGGGGTTTATCAATCTTATTAATTCTTTCAAAGAACCAGCTCCTAGTTTCGTTGATTTGTTTTATTTTTTTTTTGTTTCTATTTCATTGATTTCTGCTCTGATTTTTATGATTTCTCTTCTCCTGCTGGGTTTAGTGTTTCTTTCTTGTTCTTTCTCCAGCTCCTTTAGGTGTAGGGTTAGGTTGTGTACCTAAGACCTTTCTTGTTTCTTGAGAAAGGCTTGTACTGCTATATATTTTCCTCTCAGGACTACCTTTGCTGTGTCCCACAGATTTTGAACCGTTGTGTTTACATTATCATTTGTTTCCATGAATTTTTTCAATTCTTCTTTAATTTCCTGGTTGACCCATTCATTCTTTAGAAGGATGCTGTTTAGTCTCCATGTATTTGGGTTCTTTCCAAATTTCCTCTTGTGATTGAGTTCTAGCTTTAGAGCATTGTGGTCTGAAAATATGCAGGGAATGATCCCAATTTTTTGATACCGGTTGAGACCTGATTTAGGACCGAGGATGTGATCTATTCTGGAGAATGTTCCATGTGCACTAGAGAAGAATGTGTATTCTGTTGCTTTGGGATGAAATGTTCTGAATATATCTGTGATGTCCATCTGGTCCAGTGTGTCATTTAAGGCCTTTATTTCCTTGTTGATCTTTTGCTTGGATGATCTGTCCATTTCAGTGAGGGGAGTGTTAAAGTCCCCTACTATTATTGTATTATTGTCGATGTGTTTCTTTGATTTTGTTATTAATTGGTTTATATAGTTGGCTGCTCCCACGTTAGGGGCATAGATATTTAAAATTGTTAGATCTTCTTGTTGGACAGATCCTTTGAGTATGATATAGTGTCCTTCCTCATCTCTTGTTATAGTCTTTGGCTTAAAATCTCATTGATCTGATATAAGGATTGCCACTCCTGCTTTCTTCTGATGTCCATTAGCATGGTAAATTCTTTTCCACCCCCTCACTTTAAATCTCGAGGTGTCTTCGGGTTTAAAATGAGTTTCTTGTAGGCAGCATATGGATGGGTTTTGTTTTTTTATCCATCTGATAGCTTGTGTTTTTTGATTGGGGCATTTAGCCCATTCACATTCAGGGTAACTATTGAGAGATATGAATTTAGTGCCATTGTATTGCCTGTAAGGTGACTGTTATTGTATATTGTCTCTGTTTCTTTCTGATCTACTACTTTTAGGGTCTCTCTTTGCTTAGAGGACCCCTTTCAATATTTCCTGTAGAGCTGGTTTGGTGTTTGCAAATTCTTTCAGTTTTTGTTTGTCCTGGAAGCTTTTAATCTCTCCTTCTATTTTCAATGATAGCCTAGCTGGATATAGTATGCTTGGCTGCATGTTTTTCTCGTTTAGTGCTCTGAATATATCATGCCAGCTCTTTCTGGCCTGCCAGATCTCTGTGGATAAGTCTGCTGCCAATCTAATATTTTTACCATTGTATGTTACAGACTTCTTTTCCCAGGCTGCTTTCAGGATTTTCTCTTTGTCACTAAGACTTGTAAATTTTACTATTAGGTGACAGAGTGTGGACCTATTCTTATTGATTTTGAGGGGAGTTCTCTGAACTTCCTGGATTTTGATGCTTGTTCCCTTTGCCATATTGGGGAAATTCTCTCCAATAATTCTCTCCAATATACCTTCTGCTCCCCTCTCTGTTTCCTCTTCTTCTGGAATCCCAATTATTCTAATGTTGTTTCATCTTATGGTGTCACTTATCTCTCGAATTTCCCCTCATGGTCCAGCAGCTGTTTGTCCCTCTTTTGCTCAGCTTCTTTATTCTCTGTCATTTGGTCTTCTATATCACTAATTCTTTCTTCTGCCTCATTTATCCTAGCAGTGAGAGCCTCCATTTTTTATTGCACCTCATTAATAGCTTTTTTTATTTCCACTTGGTTAGATTTTAGTTCTTTTATTTCTCCAGAAAGGGCTTTTATATCTCCTGAGAGGATTTCTCTAATATCTTCCATGCCTTTTTCGAGCCCGGCTAGAACCTTGAGAATCGTCATTCTGAACTCTTGATCTGACATATTACCAATGTCTGTATTGATTAGGTCCCTAGCCTTTGGTACTGCCTCTTGTTCTTTTTTTTGTGGTGAATTTTTCCACCTTGTCATTTTCTCCAGATAAGAGTATATGAAGGAGCGAGTAAAATACTTGAAGGATGGCAACAACCCCAGGAAAATATGCTTTAACCAAATCAGAAGAGATCCCAAATCATGAGGGGGGAGAAAGGGGATTAAAAAGAGGTCAGAAAGACAAAAAAAAAAAAATGAAACAATTAAAAGAAGAAAATGAATAAAGAAAAAATATAAAAAGGAAAAAATATATTAGATAAATTAGTTTAAAAACGTTAAAAAAGAAAAGGGTAAAAGTTTAAAAAAATTTAGCAGAAGAAGAGGAAAAAAATTGAAAAAGGAAAAAAAAATTAACTGCAAGGCTAAAGAATCATGGGGAGAAAGCCATGAGTTCCATGCTTTGCTTTCTTCTCCTCTGGAATTCCGCCGCTCCCCTTGGTATTGAAACTGCACTCCTTGTAGGTGAACTTGGTCCTGGCTGGGTTTCTTGTTGATCTTCTGGGGGAGGGGCCTGTTGTAGTGATTCTCAAGCGTCTTTGCCCCAGGCGGAGTTGCACCGCCCTTACCCGGGGCCAGGGTGAGTAATCTGCTTGGGTTTGCTTTCGGGAGCTTTTGTTCCCTGAGCGCTTTCCGTAGAGTTCCAGAGGACAGGAATGGAAATGGCGGCCTCCCAGTCTCCGGCCCGGAGGAGCTGAGAGCCCGGGGCCCCACTCCTCAGTGCGCCCTCAGAGAACAGCGCCCAATGACTCCCGTCACCCTGGCGTCCGGCCGCGCTCCGAGCTGACCAAGCCTGTGACCGGTTCAAGGTAACCCTGAGCTTAGCGCTTACTCCTCAGCTCTGTCTCTGTAGCCGGCTTCCCCATTCTAATACCGGTAAGCTCTGCGACACTCAGACACCCCTGATCCTTCTGTGACCCTGCGGGACCTGAGGCCATGCTGACCCCGCGTGGGCTTCACCCTGGTTAAGCCTCTGGAGCGATGTCCCTCAGCGGAACAGACTTTTAAAAGTCCTGATTTTGTGCTCCGTTGCTCCGCCACTCGCCGGGAGCCGGCCCCTCCCCCCGCGGTCTATCTTCCCGTCGCTTTGGATTCACTTCTCCGCCAGTCCTACCTTGCAGAAAGTGGTTGATTTTCTGTTTCTAGAATTGCTGTTCTTCTTCTCTTCGATCTCCCGTTGGATTTGTAGGTGTTTGCAATCTTTAGATAAGCTATCTAGCTGATCTCCGGCTACCTGAAGTTGTCTCAGCCTGCTACTTCTCCGCTATCTTGACTCCTCTCCCCTGTTTCTGTTTCTTTTTTGATTCCACATACAAGTAAGATCATATGGTACTTTTCTTTTTCTGACTTATTTCATTTAACATAATGCCCTAGAGGTCCCCATCCCTATTGTTGCAAATGACAAGACAAAATTTTTTATTGATGGAATAATATTCTATTATAATATATATATATTTATAGATATATATATATAGATATATACATATATGTAGTAATATATATCTATATCACCATTTACCCATTTTTTCATCAATGGACACTTAGATTCTTTCCATATTTTGGCTTTTATAAATAATGCTGCAATGAACATGGAGGTGCACGTATCTATTTCAGTTAGTGTTTTCATTTTCTTTGGATAAACACCCACAAGTGGAATTGCTAGATAGTATAGTATTTCTATTTTTAATTTATTGGGAACCTCCGTACTGTTTTTCATAGTGCCTGTACCATTTTGCATTCCTACCAATAGTGCACAATGGTTCCCTTTTCTCCTCATCCTATCCTCATCAACATTTGTTATTTTGGGGTTTTTTGGGGGGAGGTGGTTTTGGTACTAGTCATTCTGACAGGTATGAAGTGTTATCTCACTGAGGTTTTGATTTGCATTTCCCTGATGACTGGTGATGTTGAGTATATTCTCATGTGTCTATTTGCACTACTTCCATTTTTCACACCTCTTCAATTAATGCTGTCAGTGAGATATGTTCAATTATCTTTCAAAATTTCAAAAGGAGGTTTAGCAAGATAAGCTGCAGTCCCTTTTGCTGCAGTTAATCTCCAGGTTGTAATTGATATTAGTACTCTCTGGATCCCAGATTAGCTGATCCATTTCACATTCCACTTACCCTTGGCTTGTACTTCTGTTTGTCTAGATAATTTATCGATAACTTATATACTTACTGAAGTAACCCTAGTTACTGTTCACTTTTCACATTGATATAAAACTATAATACGCTTTTGAATATATTATACAGACAACACAAATTAAGAGATGCTTACATGATTTATAATAGATAATTCAAGTATATGTTATATTTTTTACAATATAATTAAAATCTTTTTCATGTTTTAAAAATAAGTATGAACAAAACTTAATATTTAAAGCATAAACATGGCACTAATGCCGAATATAGTGGGCCAGAAAAACAACCAGCAGTTTTCCTAAAAAAAAAAAAAAAAAAAACCAGAAACTGGAAGAAAGTATATCATAAATTTCATATTGAATGGCAGTTGTAATTTTCTGAAATGGAGCAAAATAAAAAGTCCATCTGTTCCTTCTATTAAAAAATTTAAGGTAATCGGGCGCCTGGGTGGCTCAGTGGGTTAAGCCGCTGCCTTCGGCTCAGGTCATGATCTCAGGGTCCTGGGATCGAGTCCCACATCGGGCTCTCTGCTCAGCAAGAAGCCTGCTTCCCTCTCTCTCTCTCTCTGCCTGCCTCTCTGTCTACTTGTGATCTCTCTCTGTCAAATAAATAAATAAAATCTTTAAAAAAAAAATTAAGGTAATAAAGTGAACAATGTTAAGAGATATTCTCAGAAAATGCATGATGAATTTGGTAAGAACTTTCTTCTCAAGTCATTAAAAAATCAATCAAAATTAGTAAACTGATGTCAGAATTACACATCTGAAATAAATTTTTTAATGATTTTTAAAAGGACCTGAAATTGTAAGTTCTACCTACTATAAAATGGTATGGATGTTTGTGAGTGTGCACATACACACACACACACACATTAGATGGAAAGGTTATTGCTTCAGTTACAAAATTTTGCTGCAAATCCTTGAGAAACAGACTAGAAAAGATAGTTCACAAAAACAAGTTTCGTCAATTGAACCACCAATAATTGTGGTTACCAGATCTTTCTAGCAATATGAAAAATAAATTGATTCAAATTTGAAAAATTGGAAATACTTTTCTGTAGCTTTAGCTTTAGATGTTTCATTTGATATAAGACACATGGCCCAATTAATATGTTAGATACATTTTGCCTCAAAGGGCTTCCAAATTTACCAAGAAATTTTAATTTAAGACCAAGGAAAATAAACTCAGAGCACAGATGTTTTTCAGTCTTTCACATCTGCCCAAGGAGAATTTCAAATTGATATTAAAAATTTTGTTTTTATCACAATAAGTTATGCTCCAGCTTTGTTAGGTAAAAAGTCCAAATGTATTAGATTTTAAAATAAGATACTATTTTCCCTAAAATAAGAGACTATTAGTCCACTGAATGACAGATACTTAAACAATTTGTACACAGTTTTGTTAAGCAGACTATGCAAAACATATCAAAGATGTAGTTGTTAAAATTTTCTCACTACATTAATGTAATCATCATCATTTTATAGGACCTTTCTAAGAATTAAAGGATAATGAATTTAGTAATTTTATACTGTATGTCACTAGTAACTGACTGAGTCATGAAGTAATATTTCCAAGATGCATAATAGTAACTCCAATCCAAGATTTTCTTGAAATAAAAGTTATTATCTTAGTTTGGGCTGCTATAACTCATTGCAGGCAGGATTACTTAAACAAAAATGTTTATGTCCTAAAATTCTGGAGGCTAGGAAGTGCAAAGTCAGTCCAGCAGGATGGTCCCTGGGGGGAGCCTATATCCTGGCTTGTAGACAGCTGACTCCTTGTATTTCTATCCTCATATGGCAGAAAGAGAAAAAGAGGTGTGGGGGAGAAAGTGAGAGCTACCTCTTTCATTGGACATTAATTCCATCATGAGAGGCACACACTCTTATGATCTGATCTTACCCTAATTAATTCTCCAAAGTCCTACCTCCAAATACCATCACATTGTGGATTAGTGTTTCTTTTTTTTTTTTTTTTTAAGATTTTATTTATTTATTTGACAGAGAGAGATCACAAGTAGAGAGAGAGGCAGGTGGAGAGAGAGGAGGGAGCAGGCTCCCCGCTGAGCAGAGAGCCCGATGCGGACTCGATCCCAGGACCCTGAGATCATGACCTGAGCCGAAGGCAGCGGCTTAACCCACTGAGCCACCCAGGCGCCCTGGATTAGTGTTTCAACATCTGATTTTGGAAGTATAAACATTCAGTCCATAGCTGTAATATTTGACAGATATTCTGCAATCAAAGACAAAACTGGCAATGTGATTTATGTTTTTCTTACTGATATTACACTGCATATGAAGAAGTTAAATTTGAAGATCCAAGGGGGAAAAAAGCTTATTTGTGAACTACTTGGACAAGTGTGATCATTTTTGTTGAAATTAAAACTTTCATATTAACCTCAAAGCATTTTATGCATTTTTCTAACTTGAATCCAAAGTCAGATTTTTAAAAAATATTTTATTTATTTATTTGACAGAGAGAGATCACAAGTAAAGAGGCAGGCAGAAAGGCGGGGAGAGAAACAGGACCCCTGCTGAGCAGAGAGCCTGATGCGGGGCTCCATCCCAGGACCCTGATATCATGACTTGAGCCAAAGTCAGAGGCTTAACCCACTGAGCCACCCAGGTTTCCCAATGTGCAGATTTTAACTATATAAATTAACTTCAAAAATTCCAAAAAAAAACTGGAAAAAAACCCTGAAAATTCTTTGGTGATAAGTTTGGAGTTGCTTTTCAATTTGTATATCATATCTCTTTGAATTTTATGTTATAATGATACCCTGACACAAAAAAATAGTAAATTTATTTAACACAGACAGATGTAGTTGCTAAATTGATAAACTTTCACTTCAAAGTCAAATCAGAAGATGAATCAGTGTTGTTAGTGTGGATGCAAACACTGAAGGATTTTTTTTTTTTTTTGCTTGATTCAGTTATTGGAAACTTTTAAAATATGTTTGAAATAACTCAGGTATGTTAATCTACTTTTTCAACTATAAATTAGACCAAGCAAGAATCATCTATTAGAATCATCTATTAACATCAAAGGATGTTAAACCTAAGCTGAAATTTTTATGAGGACCCAGGATATTTGCATTACCTTAAAGTGATTCCGCACCAAATGTTTATTGTTTGCAAAGGATAAAAAATAATTGCACAGTGCAGGGGTGCCTGGGTGGCTCAATTGTTTGGGCATCTTCCTTTAGCTTAGGACATGATCTGAGGGTCCTGGGATGGAGCCCTGTTTTGGGCTTCCTGCTTAGCAAGGAGTCTACTTCTTTCTCTTGGATCTTCCCTTCCCCTCTCTTCACTCTCTCTCTCTCTCAAATATATAAATAAAATCCTTTTTTTTTTTTACAGCTTTATAAACATATATTTTTATCCCCAGGGGTACAGGTCTGCGAATCGCCAGGTTTACACACTTCACAGCACTCACCATAGCACATACCCTCCCCAATGTCCATAACCCCACCCCCCTCTCCTGACTCCCCTCCCCCCATCAACCCTCAGTTTGTTTTGTGAGATTAAAAGTCACTTATGGTTTGTCTCCCTCCCAATCCCATCTTGTTTCATTTACTCTTCTCCTTCCCCCTCAACCCCCCATGTTGCATCTCCTCTCCCTCATATCAGGGAGATCATATGATAGTTGTCTTTCTCCGATTGACTTATTTCGCTAAGCATGATACCCTCTAGTTCCATCCACGTCGTCGCAAATGGCAAGATTTCATTTCTTTTGATGGCTGCATAGTATTCCATTGTGTATATATACCACATCTTCTTTATCCATTCATCTGTAGATGGACATCTAGGTTCTTTCCATAGTTTGGCTATTGTAGACATTGCTACTATAAACATTCGGATGCACGTGCCCCTTCGGATCACTACGTTTGTATCTTTAGGGTAAATACCCAGCAGTGCAATTGCAGGGTCATAGGGTAGTTCTATTTTCAACATTTTGAGGAACCTCCATGCTGTTTTCCAGAGTGGTTGCACCAGCTTGCATTCCCACCAACAGTGTAGGAGGGTTCCCCTTTCTCCGCATCCTCGCCAGCATCTGTCATTTCCTGACTTGTTAATTTTAGGTGTTGGGAAAATTGGACAGCCACATGCAGAAAAATGAAATTGGATCATTTCCTTACACCACACACGAAAATAGACTCAAAATGGATGAAGGATCTCAATGTGAGAAAGGAATCCATCAAAATCCTCGAGGAGAACACAGGCAGCAACCTCTTCGACGTCAGCCGCAGCAACATCTTCCTAGGAACATCACCAAAGGCAAGGGAAGCAAGGGCAAAAATGAACTTTTGGGATTTTATCAAGATCAAAAGCTTTTGCACAGCAAAGGAAACAGTGAACAAAACCAAAAGACAACTGACAGAATGGGAGAAGATATTTGCAAATGACATATCAGATAAAGGGCTAGTGTCCAAATCTATAAAGAACTTAGCAAACTCAACACCCAAAGAACAAATAATCCAATCAAGAAATGGGCAGAGGACATGAACAGACATTTCTGCAAAGAAGACATCCAGATGGCCAACAGACACATGAAAAGTGCTCCATATCACTCGGCATCAGGGAAATACAAATCAAAACCACCATGAGATATCACCTCACACCAGTCAGAATGGCTAAAATTAACAAGTCAGGAAATGACAGATGCTGGCGAGGATGCGGAGAAAGGGGAACCCTCCTACACTGTTGGTGGGAATGCAAGCTGGTGCAACCACTCTGGAAAACAGCATGGAGGTTCCTCAAAATGTTGAAAATAGAACTACCCTATGACCCTGCAATTGCACTGCTGGGTATTTACCCTAAAGATACAAACGTCATGATCCGAAGGGGCACGTGCACCCGAATGTTTATAGCAGCAATGTCTACAATAGCCAAACTATGGAAAGAACCTAGATGTCCATCTACAGACGAATGGATAAAGAAGATGTGGTATATATACACAATGGAATACTATGCAGCCTTCAAAAGAAATGAAATCTTGCCATTTGCGACGACGTGGATGGAACTAGAGGGTATCATGCTTAGTGAAATAAGTCAATCGGAGAAAGACAACTATCATATGATCTCCCTGATATGAGGGAGAGGAGATGCAACATGGGGGGTCGAGGGGGGTAGGAGAAGAGTAAATGAAACAAGATGGGATTGGGAGGGAGACAAAGCATAAGTGACTCTTAATCTCACAAAACAAACTGAGGGTTGATGGGGGGAGGGGGTTGGGAGAGGGGGTGGGGTTATGGATATCGGGGAGGGTATGTGCTATGGTGAGTGTTGTGAAGTGTGTAAACCTGGCGATTCGCAGACCTGTACCCCTGGGGATAAAAATATATGTTTATAAAGCTGTAAAAAAAAAAAAAAAAAAAAAAAAAAGAAAGAAAGGATGAATCCCCAAGTTTTGTAGCAACATGGATGGTACTGGAAGAGATTATGCTGAGTGAAATAAGTCAAGCAGAGAGAGTCAATTATCATATGGTTTCACTTATTTGTGGAGCATAACCAATAGCATGGAGGACAAGGGGAGATGGAGAGGAGAAGGGAGTTGAGGGAAATTGGAAGGGGAGGTGAACCATGAGAGACTATGGACTCTGAAAAACGATCTGAGAATTTTGAAGGGGTGGGGGGTGGGAGGTTGGGGGCACCAGGTGGTGGGTATTGTAGAGGGCACGGATTGCATGGAGCACTGGGTGTGGTGCAAAAATAATGAATACTGTTATGCTGAAAAAAATAAAAAAAAATTAAAAAAAAAATAGAGTAAAACAATTCTACCACTAAAGAAGACTCCTACAAGTTTTCTCCCAATCAATACCATGCCCAACACACACCCCAAAAGTAACTACCATGCTGATTTCTAACACCATAGATCAGTTTTGCTGGTTTTTGAACTAAATATAACTAGAATCAAGCAGTATGTCTTATTCTGAGTCTGGTTTCTTTCACTTAGTATTAAACATGTACAATTTCTCCATACTCTTTGTGCAACTCATTCATTTATTATTGTTTCACAGTATTCCATTATCTGAATACATCACAAGTTTGAGTCCATGTTATAGTTGATGGATACTTGAGTTGTTTCCAAAGTCTGGCATATTAAAATGGTACTATTATGAAAGTATGAATACAAATCATTTGGAAAATAAACACACTGTTCCAATATAGATCCAACATATTTTTCAAAGTAGTTGAGCCAGTTTAACTCCCACCAGTAATATATGAGTTATTCAGCTGTTCCCCATCCTTATCAATATTTGCTATTGTCAGTCATTATGACCTTAGGCCTTCTAGTGAGTGTATAGGGTGTGGCATTGCTTCACAGTTTGTTTCTATTTTTGTGGTCTGTTTGTTTATTTTAATCTCGCTTATGACAAGAAGAGAGCATCTTCGTCTATACTTACAGGCCATATGAATATTCTATTTGTGAAGTACCTTTTTGAGTTTTCTCAATTTTTAATATAATAGTCATCTTCTTGTGGATTTGCAGAAGTTCTTCATTTATTCTAGATGCATGACAGGTTTTAGATAAATGTGTTGCAAATATCTTAACGGGGTCTTTGATTAATAGAAGTTCTTAGTTTGAATGACTTCTAACAGTTTGAGCTCTCCAGAGAGCAAGGTCTGAGACAATGAGAAAGAGAAGAGAAGAGGAGATGTCTGTTCATGATGTATGTCCAACAGACTTGGCTTTGTTCATGATATATGTCTAACAGTCAGGAGCTCTGGAGCATATATAATTTCTTAAAGTTGTCTTGCATTGGCCAAAATGACAGAAATTTTGTACCTCTGTCTGGATCATGTCACTGATCTGACCCTGGAAGAGCATGACTTTGGGCAAGGTAGTTCTCTGTCCCTGAGGCAATCCCTAAAGTGGATTGTTAGCTGAACACTGTCCACAGACAACCTTCCCTACAGCTGGAACAAGTCTATCCTTGGAGGGAGTCTAAGTGTCACATCTCTATTTCTACCCCAATGACAGAATCATACAATTCTCATTTCACATTTAATGCTTTTTGTATTATGTTTAAGAAATTTTTGCTTCCTTCAACATTATGAAGGTTTTCCCCTGCATTTTCTTTTCAAAATTTTTAAATTTTTCTTTCCTATTTGGCTTTATCTATAATTTTGTGTATGTTATGAAGCAAGAGTCAAAGTTGCTTTTTTCTTATATGGATATATACTGAAATCAGCTTGGTTTATATAAAAGACCATTGCCTGTGCACTGCATTTCAGTGGTACCTGTTGTATTTTATTGTGCAACTGGAGTTTTGAATTAAGCTAGAGTTGGATTGTAAGCTCTCTCAGGTCTGAGATTCCAGGTCCAATGTAATAGGTAGTAGAGTGTAAATAAAAGACTATAACACCATTGGTTAACATGAAAGTTGTCAATGATTATGGTATATAACAAGTAGCAGTTATGGTGACCTAATAAGTTTGGTAAAATATTTGTGAGACTGAACCAAACCTGATGAAGTAGTATTTGAATTCAGATAAAATTGAAATGGCAGTGGAAGATTTATTGGCCATGTGCAAGCTACGAAACACAGTGGAACACTTATAAAAGGTATAAAAGGTATGGATACTGGTGGTCTTTTCAGTCTATTCAGAGACAATTAGACACACAATGGAAACCCTAATACATTTTTCCTATGGGCATGAGACAATTTTTTTGAATAGGTAGTATTTGAATTAAATGTTTTAATAAAGACTGGAGAGTACAGAATATGTTCATGGGGAACTCAAGATTGAAAGTGGAAGAAATTTGAGACAGGAGAAACTTCATAAACAAAGCTTTGCTTCCACCCAGCAACATGAAACTCCCCACGTCATTACATTTGTTTTCAAGTCTTCTCATTCTTTAAGAGCTAAGGGTTATTTCATCTAGGAAATCTATTTCTTGCTCATCTGACGCTCAACCCATCACTTCTTTCCACCATAATATTTACCATGGCAAATTATCAAGGTGACTGTGAGCTCATCAAAGGCAAGGACCATGAATTATAAATTCCTTCATTGTCTTGTTCCTAGGACCTAGTCCCATGGCCTGGATCACAACAGGCTATCAACAAATTTTTATTAACCTGAGCTTTAGTTGACAAAGATAAATCAAATGGTGTCATTTCCCAGCTCAAAATCCTGAAATGGGGCTCAACACGTAGTATTTCTCTACTTAAGAAAAGTGAATTCTCCTCCCAGTGTTCTTATTTTAATGTTATGATGGTAATCATTTTATAAGATATAAGTATATCAAATTGACACATTCTATACCTTAAACTTACACAATGATATGTCAGTTATATCTCAATAAAGCTGGAAAAAATGAACTAATTTAATTTTTTTATTTTAAAACACCCACCCCCAAAGAAAAGAAAACTGAAAGTGTATAGGAAATGATGACTTTTTCCACTTGATTTATTTACCATGTTTTGTTAGTTAGAGCAGTGAGAGAAAAACCGAGTTTTATTGGTACCAAATCACAGGAGTAAAGGGGGTTATCTTAAACTGCCAAATCCTTACTGTTGCTATTTGTCTTTAAGAATAAAAATAATAACCCCATAGATGAAGTGGGACAGACTCCTAGAAAGTTGTATAACTGACTTAATTTCTGGAAATTTACTTTTCACAAAAATGATGTCTTTCTCACAAAATCATTCCTGGTTTGAGGAATGAGTTAGCTGTGGCTATGCATCTTAGCATTCCATGTTTCCAATGCATAAGTAAGGTGGGTGTTTTTTAAACACCACATTGACATTTATGCCATATACTCAGAAGCTTTCAGTTTCTTTAAAAAAGAGAAAATATACTTGTAACCTAGAGAAAGTAATAAGTCTACCATTCCTTGTCAGCAAATCAATAAAGAAAGAACATTAACAAAAATGGTAGCTTTGGGAAGACATTTCCAATTGTTGTTTTCATTTTCCCCTTATTATTTCTAATTATAACATTTTTCCATAGTTCCAAGTATAAAGGCTCCTAAAATTAAAGGCATAACATGATGTAGAAAAGATATTGCATTTGCATGAGTTTTATGAAGCTCATATCAATCTTTTGTTTCATAAACTTCAGAGGGGCTATTACCCTAAACAGAGGCTTGGTGCATTAAAAGTGGTATTGACAGAATAAGAGAATTCCCAAGGATACAAAGAGGGGGTGGGGGAAAGAAAGGCTTCCGTCCTACGCCCAGAGAATGGAATTCGGGAAAGGTCACACAGTGGCCAGACTGGAGATAAATTGGAGCTTAACTAGCTCAATAAATGACTCAGGGGTACAGTTTTCATTCTTGTTTATTTCCCAGTGGGAGGAGAAAGGACAAAGGATTCATTGAGCCTCAGGACTGAAGCTGAGGGTGGTGCATTTGAAAGCATCCAGAGTCAAAGTCAGGAACCTGGAGAGGTTTTTTGACCCATCTTCTAAGGGTCACGTGACCTTGAACAACTCATTCAACCCACTTGACCTCAGAGTTTTTTGGTCGGATTTTGGTCAGTTCCCCCCACCTCATATGTGAAATGACAGCCCTGAATAAATTCCTAAAAGGCATTTCTGACTTAACATGTTTGTGGACCTATAGTTGCAATCCATAATATTTGTGAAATACTTGACCATACCACTTGACTACTCACAACTGAGAAGAATTAAAAGTAGATATTGTTCTCCCAGTTTTCAAACTGAGTAAACTGAAGCTATCCTTGGCAAAATGACTCACACCTGGCTACAAGTTGATAAATCTAGTTCTAGACCTCATGGCTTCTAATCATGTGGCTTTTTGTACTCCCCCACATCACTATTCAACAAAGAAAACAAAACACAAATTCTGTCTTAATTGAGCACTCAGATAAAACTGGGAAATAGTTCATTTGGTCTCCTGGTGATATCCAAGCACAAGGAAAGCAGGGAAATAAACTCCTTAGTGAAATGGCTTCATGCTGAACTAAAACTCTAATTTTATCTAAGGAGGGGAAATTGGATAATTAGGATATGACCCCAAAAATCAGTGGAGAATGTATAATTAGGGTTAAAAAAAAAATCGGTCACAGAGACCATCAAACGCTTCTAAGGAAATAGTGATATAATTAAATTGTAGACGAAGGGGATGTATATTATGTGTATTTATAGAATCACCAAAAATATTTCAAAATACATAATATAACTAATTAAACTTTACTTTTTACAAGAGAAGCCAAAGCTAGAAATAGTATATATAAAAAGTAAATGTTGCTAAGTAAAATATATAATTTAAGCAATAAATGCCTTGAGTAATCAGGAATCAGTGAAGTTTGTATGAAGAAACTTTGGTTGAAGTCTTTAAGGAAGAGGTGGGACTAGAACATGATGGGTAAGATTGCACTGGTAGATCAGAATGGTGAGAGCTCTTTAAGTAACAAAGAGGCTTAATTTTTCCTTAATAAAAGGGCAACCTTAAAAGTAGCCGGGAAATAGATTTCAAATATAATATAATCTGAGTTAGTCATAAAAAAGAGTAATTAGTTATAATATGCAGATGACAAATAGATGTATGATCATCAGGGGTTCTTCAACACAAGGGATTCTTTCTGGGCATTGGAGTAAATATGTACTATGTATAAGGCACTATGCTATATACTTCATACTGAATTTAGTTTTCACAGTTTTGTTCTGTTGAGCATAATACCAGCCCTACTGTGTGAATACTGTGGGCCACCAACCCTCTTGTCGAGCAGAAGAAACTAGGAAGTTCTGCTGAGAAATGGTAACTGTTACCTTATTCCCTGTGTCACAGACTGTCAAGTGATTACCAAACACAAGCTCACATCTCCTTCTGAAATGCAGACTACATGGAGGTTCTGCCACATTCAACACATTGCCTTCTAGGTCATTGCGGTGGTTCCCACCAGAGAGGAAACAACAGAGTAGACATGAGAGTTCATTATAAGGGCCATTTCTGGAAATGGTTTGATCACTTTGCTTACACTCCATGACTAAAACTCAGTCCCGGGCTACACCTAATGACAAAGTGTGGGTCACACTCACAGTCTTCTTCACTATGGGCTCTTACCTCCTGTCAAGATGGAGGGAGACACTAAACACTGAAGAATTTCCTGAAAAATATGTTTTTCACAGCCCCAAGCTTGGATGTAAATTCCCACTCTCACAGAACTGATAATTCTACTCTGCTTCAGGAGGTTCATTCAGAAGTGAGATGTTAGGAAGAGCACTGGGAAACTGGTAGGTTTCCTCTCCTTTACAGCTTCCTCAAGGAAATCAGAAGTGCTTGTTTTGACAGCAGTACAAGTGGTAAAGAAAGGAATTTATGTTACATGACTTGGAGTAATTTCTCCATTGCCCACAGAATTAAAAAGAAAAATCCTGAATCTGGCTTTTAGGGTCTTCAATTGGCTTTTCTTGCTCGCTTTCCAATCTTATCCTCGCAACTGTAAGTTTTTATTTGTTCCTTCCCCATGATTTCCTAAAACCACATTTTTACTTACTTTATTTCCTTTTTCTATAATGGTCTTCACTCTTACCTTACAACAGCCATATTTCTAAAATCCAGTCCTTCATTCTCCCAACCGGGCATTTGTATTCTCTCTCTCTCTCTTTCTCTCTCTCTCATTCCCTTACTCTTTTCTTCCCTCCTTCTCTCCTTCCCTCTCTACCCCCTCCCCTAAACCTTTCTAGCCACTTTACTTTTCTCTTGCATTATAATCTTTTCTGAGCTTACTTTATCACCTCTATTGAACGTTGTATTCCTTTAAAGGAATTTGGACTTGTACAAGACACAGAATTGGGATACAATGCAAACATCTAAATCTCTAAGGCCATGGGAAAATAAGCTTTATGCTGACTAGGTATGCTAGGGGTGCCTGGATGGTGCAGTTAAGCCCAACTCCGTTTCAGTTCAGGTCTGATCTCAGAGTCCTGAGAGTTTCTCTCTCCCTCTCTCTCTCCTTCTGTCCCTCCCCACCAAAAATTAAGAAAAAATCATTAAAAAATCATTTAAAAAAGTAGGTATGCTGGACTAATAAAAGAGCCCTTGAGATAATAAGTATTCAAAAACATTAGTTGAGTCTTGTTCGCTTGCTTGCTTGATTTTTGAGGCCAGTGTAACATTATAATTTTTCATTATGAATATATTAATTAAAACTGATACTGATTAAATTAATTAAAACTGATTTGTTACTGTTTTAGTGTCTGAGTTAGTGTACTGTTTTAGTTATCTCGAATCCAGACTTAATGATTAAACAACCAACAAAACATGTATAATTCTGGTAGTCAGAAGTCTATAAAGGGTCTCAGTGAATGGAAATCAAGGTTCTGGCAGACTGTATTCCTTTGGGAGGCTCTGAAGAATCCTTTCCCTTGCCTTTTCTAGCTTCTGGAGATGGCCTCCATTAGCTTGTCACTTCTTCCTCCAGTTTCAAGCAAGCAGCAGAGCATCTTCTAACTTCTCTCTCAAATTATGATCCCCTCATCCACCTCAACCATCCACCTCAAGATTCGTAATCACATTTGCAAAATCTCCTTTAACCATGTAAGGTAACATAATCACAGCTCTAGGGATTCAGATGTGGACATCTTTTCCCTTATTCAGTTGACCATAGGTATCACAAATAAATGTGTGTCCTAGCTGAAGATTATAATTAGATTTTTATAGCATTTCCTCCTAGAATAGAAAAGAATGGTAAATCACAACTCAGGACACCCATTCTGGTGTCACCAGGAGAACGTTGGGTTTGGTACTAATATGTAAGATGTGAAAATAACATTGAGAATATTTTCAAAGCTCTAAGATAAAGACAAATTTTTTTTTATTTTGATGCTGTGAAACATTAGTTGACTACTAAAACACACTTAATCATGGTACATTTATAAAGCCATGAAATATTTACAATCCAATGCCTAAGGCAGATGTCATATACTATATTCCTTCCACAGTTGAGCAAATCATGGATACACTCAGATTTGTGCTTTCAAGCATGTTAGTGAAAACAAACCTTTCTTTACAAGTTGTTTTTTTATTTGGAAATTTTTTTCATTCTGAAATCATTTTCTAGATACTTCTAAAATGATATAAATAAACCTAGCTTGTAAAATACTTTTCCAGATAGCATTCAGTCTTTGGCTCTACTATTTCCATACAGATAAGAAAAGCTAACCATTCTTTACCAGGTATAGTATGGTTATGCCATGCCATGACACATAATTTATGTAGATACCTGTAGCTGTACTTTTGAGCATATATATTTACAGCTTTATCTATAAATAGAGAAATATAATTATTTTCCCTAACTGATTTTTCTACTACTTTTCTACTACTTTTCACTACTGTTTTGGTACTCTTAGTTCTAGCTACATAAATGCATATATAGTCCCTGTAAAGCCCTAAGTTTATGACAATTGGCACACACACACACACAGTTATATAGGAAACTTTCCTTTGTAGAATATTGAAATTGTTTTACTAACTTTTGTCTTGTATATATTTAACTTTTTATATTATAATATAATTCTACCTTACAGCCTATAACCATATTCTTTCTTTACTCTTCATTTTAAGCAGTTGTCACAAATATAGTTACATGGCATTTGGTCAATCTTTATAAAATAAATAGAACATTACTTATGAAAGCAAGTATTATGTACTAAGTGTTGTACCAGGTTCTGGGATACAAGATGAAGAAAAATGACATTTCCCTTCCCTCATGGACCTTAGAGGAGTCTGGTAGGAAATACAGGTATTAGTCAAAATATCACAGAAATGGAGAGTGATAAAACGAGACGTGATGATATGATGGTTTATGAAAGTTCATCAGGAAGTTCAGGGAGACCTCCCCTGAGAAAATATATTTAAATTGAGACCTGAACAATAAATGGGTGTGACCAAGTGAAGAAGAGAGGATCTAAGCATTCCAAGCAAGGAGAACTACATGTGCAAATGCCCCTGTGGGAAGACACCAGCTGCTGGAGGAAGGGTTGTGAAATTGGAACAAAGAAATGTGGGGTCAATGGGATGAGGGCTAAGTCCATAGCAGAAGGGTGACATCAGATGATGCAGCCCCTAAGTGTACTACAGGGCCTTTATTCTAAGAGCTATAAGAAGCTATGGAACGATTCTAAGCAGAAGGGCAACATGGTCAGTTGGGATTTCAAAACTAGTATTTGGGAATTTAAAACTAATGTGGAAATTTTTAAAGACCATATACAAAGTAAAGGAGCAGTAAAACTTCACAATCAGAAGAGGGAAATATTAAGTAAAAGATCATAATAATATTCATAAAGCCTCATTTATTCCCCCTCTTAACTGTTTGCCAGTCATTTTGTTAAATTGTCATGTCTGATCCTAAAAGTAAAGTCCATTTCAAATCAATCCAAGTGTATTCTTCGCTGCCTAACCTCTTACTGCCTTTTGTCCTGCATAAGTATTATCGTTTTAGTGAAAATAACAAAGAAAAAATAATGTAGAGAAGGTCAGGATTATGTGAAAGTTATTTGAAAGTATGGTGTTTATGTCACTGGTCATTAGTTATTTCATTCAGCATGAACTGGAGACTAGAGCTCAGAGGCAATCTGGTGAGCAGAGTCCCATAGCCTTGCAGACTAGCCAGTTTCACATTGTTGTTACGTTCCAGACTCCTTACTGTGATGACCATTTTGTGAATGTGGGTCTTTGTTATAGAGGACCAGTTGGCAGAGTGCCACTGTCCCTGCAGAATCTCAGATCATATGACTTATTGAGCATAGGTCAATGGCATTGTTCTTAAAAGAATGAACAGTGTATTTGCTTATCATCTAGAATGTGATACCCATAGCAGTTCTGAACTTCATGCTACAGACCTATCTAATATGTTATATAGCTTAATAAATAAGGATATTACCCAATCCTGATTTTAATCACCTTTTGAGTCCATGAGATTGATGTTGGTATTATAATTTAACTGTGAGTACTCCTTATGTGCCAAAGACACTCTAATTAAGTATTTGAGTCTATTATTCCTAATTTCTATTCTCCCAACTAACGTGCCATCTCTTGACACAGACTCTATTTACTAGCTCTACCATGTCTGTGTATCCAAACACAACTCATTGGCTTTTTTCTTGTCCTTTTCTCCAGTTGAAATCCCTCCCAAACTTCAAGGTCATACTACTAACAACTATTGAGTTTTTGCTGAATACTGCTTTTTAGTGGTTCCAATAGCTTTCTCCCCTGAGTCCTCAAATTTTTCTGCCTCTTAAGTGAATCATGTCATACAATGCCTGCTTTAAGACACTTTAGATGCTGAGTTAGGCAGAGATTCCTCCCCATTCAGAAGTACTTAGAGCAGCATGTTGTAGTTGTTTAATTATAGAGTTTAGCTTTAACAGAGTTAAAGAAGAGTCTCTGAGACCCCTCACTTGAGACAGTCTCTTTCCACATTGCCTTGACTCTACAGAAAAACGTGCTTCTTATGTTAAAGCTGGGCCAGGTCTCCTTGCTGCCAAGCTATAATAACATAAATCCAGGATTCTTAACTGAGAGAAGCTTTTCTGCTTGAAATGATTTCAATCCTAAGTGTTAAAAAGTGTGAATATAGCCAAAAATAACAATGAATGTCAATTACTGTATATAAGGGGCTTCTCTTCTATTTCTTTTTTTTTTTTTTTTTTTTTTTAGCAGTTAGTTTTGTGTTCTTCTCATAGAACCACACTGTGAGAGGAGCAAGGCTGGCTTTGTTGGTTGGTTGGTTATTGGATGTTTGTTTCATTATCTGCAGAAGGAAATCTTCGACACTCTAGTATAATAGTTGTTCTAAAGAGCATAAATAGAAGTTGTGATATGGATTTTAAAAGTTCATAGTGTGGAGAAAAAATAATCAACCTATTAAGAAGGAAGTAATGAACATCTGTTTCCTATACCAGGTCCTGTGCCTCATTAAAAAAAGTGAATATTCCCATAGCATTTACTATATGAAGAACAATGTTCTAAGTACTCTCTTTGATTTTCCAACAACATCATGAGTATGGTTCTGTCATTATTGCCATAACTCCCATGTTACAGACTGAACTGACGTACAGAGAGGTTAGGCATCTACTTTACGGTAGATGTCTACCATAAGTCACGCAGCTAATAAATTGTGGAGCTGAGCTATGAGATCGAATAGATCTAAGGATTCTTTTACAGTTATGTGGTAAAGCATAAGAATTTCCAAAATAAAGAAGATAAAAGCACTTCAGATACATTAGAACTATTGTTCCAAGGCATAAAATAGAGAATGTAATAAAATTGGGTAGAAGACAGATTAGTGTGATTTAAGCTGGGGAGTTGGGAAAACCCTTTAAATGATGACAATAACATAGACTTGAATTTGGCTTTGAACATAAAAAAAAATTTAGGCCCTCAGCCTTAGCACCATCTTCTCAGAAACCTCTGTGCCATGAGAGCCAAGTGGAGTAAGAAGTGAATGCACAAGCTGACATGAAAAAGAAGGAAGATGAAGCAGAGGTCCAGGGAACGTGCTAGCTTGTGCATCCATGGAAGCCACAGGAGCAGAAATAAGGAAAGCCAGAGGCCAGGGGTGATGGTATAAATTACTGGACTACATGACTACCTTCTATAACTTGAATCAATGGATCTAGAATATCCATTGCTATCTGATCACAGTGACCACCTGTGAGAGACCTTCCTCGCTTTCATATTAAAACAGACTGTTTGGGTCCTTTGCCTTGGACCTATGACTTTTGGGACTAGTCTGTCATTATCGCCATAACTCCCATTTTATAGACTAAAGTCCCAAAAGTGGGACTTGGTACATTTGTGGCTAAATGTAACATGTGTACAATAAATCAGGTCTTCTGCTGTCTTAGCTGAAGGAAAAAAATCTTTCAAAAAATAGAAAAGAACACAAAAGAAAACAAAACAAAACAAAATGAAGGATTTAGCTCCCCTCATAGGGAAGGAAGAAGCCACTGCAGGTAGAAAAGGAAAGAAAGACAAGGAGAATTAGCAAAGGCAGGAACAGGATGAAGCTTAGTGTCTAGTGAACATAATCCTCCATCTGGAGAGAGAGTGTATAGGAGGGTCTCCAGGGGAGGCAGTGGAAGAAGGTTGGTTCAGGACTATATCAGGACAGACCCTAAGCTTACTTGTTTTGTTTTGTTTTTCCATTATATTTTATTTCTTTCCAGTGTTCCAGCATTCATTGTTTATGCACCACACCCTTTGCTCCATGCAATACGTGCCCTCCATAATACCCACCAGGCTCACCCACCCCCCCACCCCTCTCCTCTCTAAAACTCTCAATTTGTCCACAGTCTTTCATGGTTTGTCTCCCCCTCCAATTTCCCCCAACTCACTTTTCCGCTCCATCTCCCAATGTCCTCCGTGTATTCCTTATTCTCCATAAGTGAGCTTACTTGTTTTTTAATGTTCTCATTTTAAAAAAATATTTTCATTTCTATATAATTTCAAACTTAGAAAAGGTAAAATAATACTGCATGAAAAATATACCTTTAACCCAAATTCTCCAACTTATAGATGTATTGTCACATTTGCTCTGTGTATGTGCATATGTGTACACACACACACCTTTCTCCTGAACCACTTAAGAGCAAACTGGAAGCATTTTGTTCCTTTATCTCAAATTCTGTGATGTATAATTTCCAAGAAGTTTATTCTCTTGCATTAATTACCACAGTGTAATTTTTTAAATCAGGAAACCTACATTAATACAATATTGTTAACTAATGTGCAGGCCATAATCAAATTATGTCAAATGGACAAATAATGTCCTTCATAGATATTTTTTTGTCAGGTCCAGGATCTAATGAAGGATTGAGCATTGTATACATGTCATCTCTTTGGTTCTTTTTAATCTGAAAAAGTTTTTCAGTCTTTTTTTTCTTGACCTTGACATTTTTGAAGAACAATTACTTGTTAGCTTGCCCCATAATTTGGGATTGTCTGGTGTTTTCTTATGATTAGGTTTTGGTTATATAAATTTGGCAGAAAATGGCAGAAAAGATTCTACATCTCTACCAGTACATATTAAGGGTTACAAAATATCAATTAGTTCCAATATTCATGGTGTTAATTTTGATCCTGTAGAAATATGAATTCAGTCAGGAAACATAAAATACTAGAGGTTAAACAGGAGAGGTTTAACATAAAGAATTATTAGTAAAAGAGTAAATATTAGACAAACTATAACTTCAAAAAAATCTATATGGTATTTTAGGTGGAGGGAGAGGAACAAAAGTTAGAAAGAAAGTACAAAGTTAGAAGTTCAGATCTCTTTGGAGAAGGTCTGGTTCATCCCACAAGGTAGCAAAGAAGTTTCCTGGTTTAGCCAGGTTGGAGCTGGTTTGGACTTGCTGGGTAAACAATAAACCATTCTCTAGAGAGCTGGCAGAAATAGGAGGCCTTCAAAGCATTCAGGCCATGTGGGGGCTTACAGATCTGTGGGACCACTCAAGACAGGACAGGCAGCTTGCAGGAAGTTCCATTGGTAATTTGGCTTCCACTTCTAGAGAGCTTTAGAGCAATTGTCACAAGCTGAAGCTGCAGTATCATGGGAGGACTACATTCTGGCATTCTGGGCTCACGTCGGGTCACACTCTCCTAGATATCTGTGTGAGTGTGTATATAGCTAGGTATAGGTGTATGTATATATCTTTCATCATACTGATATTTCAAATTCCAATCTAACACAATATGGTATATTGAAGGAGTTCCCTCTTCCATATTTGTAACTACCTTCTCCAACAATGAGAATTCTTGCTCCCATTACATTCTGCATATTTACTCAATTGCTCAACCCTAGAATGCATGGTAGTAAACATAACAGCAAACACACCATCAACAAAAATAAGCATATTAGAGTTATCCATTTGTGATTCTTTTTTCCGTTCTTTTTGGCAAAATGTTTACGCATATACAGTGAAATTCACAGATGGTAAGTGTGAAATTCAAGAATTTTTTAAATGCATAGATGTTTATCACCACAGAAAATTCATTTGTGCCCCTTATCACTCAGTCATGCCTTCACCCAAGTAAAATATTTCTTTGAATATTGTTTGCCTGTTTTAGGATCCCATATGAATTAAATAATACCACATGTGTTTGCTTGTGTCTGGATTCTTTCTCTTAATATAATGCTGTAAGATTTATCATGTTGTTGTATATAACAGTAATATACACTTTTTATTGCTGAGTACCATTCCATTATTTAAATGCATGACAGTTTGTTTATATAGTCTACTGTTTATGTGTTTCTGGGTTGTTCTCAAGTTTCCAGTTGTTAATTTTATGAATAAGACCACTATAAATATTTTGGCACAGACCTTTGTATAGACATTTATTTTCATTTATCTCAGCCAAGTACCTAGGAGTATATTCATGTTTATCTTTATAAGAAGCCTTTCAAATATTTCTCCATTTTCAGTACTACCATCAATGGCTAAGCATGCCAGTTGTACCATGTCAGTGCCAGCATCTGGTGTTGTAAGACTTTTTGCTTTTGCCATCCTAGTAGATGTGACATCTTTGAGGATTGAGTTTACACTTTCTGGAAAAATCATGTCCAGTATTATTTCATGAGATTGTTTTTCTATTGGAACATTGTTAAGAACTAAATGTTTGTATCCACATGAAATTTTTATATTAAAGACCTAACACCCATGTGTCTATATATAGGCAACCTAACAGCAGGGAAAGTGTTACTGTGTACTTGTTGAGTCTCACTTTGCTGATGTCCTTTGCCCAAGGCAAGCTACATGGTTGAGTTTGAGTAAATGTCTAAGGGGACTTAAATGAACCTCTTGATGAAAGATGTGGGTGTCTCAAAGGGTACCTGTGGGATTTTAGTTTAAAGAAGTGGCCAGTTAGGTGCCTGGGAGATTCAGTCCGTTAAGAGTCTGACTCTTGATTTTGGTTCAAGTCATGATCTCAGGATGGTGAGATGGAACCCTGTGTCTGGCTCTGTGCTGGGTGTGGAGCCTGGTAAAGATTCCCTCTCTCCCTCTCCCTCTGCTCTTCATCCTCCCCACTCCCACTCCTACTCTCTTTCTCTTTCTTTCTTAAAAATATTAAAAATAAAAATAAAGAAGTGACCAAGTGATGACGCGGAGAGTCCAATGTTGTTGAAAGACAAATGTAACATAACTTGTTGTTTCGCTAGAAATGAGAGAAAAGGCACATCACCCAGGTCACAGAAGGAAAAACCAGTGTCAATCAGAGGCAGGAAGAAAAGGAAATACATAGGTCACAACCTTTATTGGGGTTTCTGTAAGAAAGACACAGCAGAACAGGGTAAACATCTTAAGGATTCGATAGTTTGAATAATTCCTGCGGGCTGTGGTGCATAGAAGCCGTCCCTAATGGTCTGGTACCTGTCCCTGAATTGATTTAGGCCTGGAGAAATAATGACTTAGTGTGTGGAAGTTAGATAAAAGAGATGCTTGAGGGTATAGACTCAGGATCGGTTGGTTGGCGTTTGAAAGGCAGATCACCCACAATCTGTTTACTATTTCAAAGAAGTAGTTAGCCCTGGGAGGGACAATCTCTCTTCAGCCAGTAAGGGTCCCCCAAAGTGTCAAAACATTGTAAGATAAATAAAATTAAGAATATGATTAATACACTGAAAATATTTTGTGCCCACTATTAATCCACTTTTAGTTGAAGAACCCTTGTTGATGCCTGCATCAGTGTTCTGTGTGGCCCAGGTCAGAAAAGTGTTAGGTTAGGCTCCTTCTCTACAAATAACAATAGTGACAGCTAACATTTATTGAGAGAATCCTATGTGCCAGCATGACACACATAGCACATCACGACTTAATGATCACTATTAATTCTCACATACAACTTATAATATAGGCACTATTATAATCTCTACTTTCCAAATAAGTAAACCAGAGTTATAAAAATAGAATTTTTTTCTTTGAATCTCAAATTTTTTCTTTTTTTTTCCTTTTCTTTTAAGCTGAGTTAACCATGTCTTTAGTTCAGAACACGTTATAACGGTTGACCTGTGCAATAAAAACAAGTTTTTCAGTGAGGGGACTTGGCTGGCATTGGGCCAGGGTAGGGCTTCTTCTAACATCTTTTTATCCATGTCTTAATAGTTATCTTAACAAAATATAACCTTTAAAAAAATATTGACTAGAGATCATTTTTAGAGAATTTGTACAGAATTTCTGACCTTTGTGTGACTCTATAGCTCATACATTTAATCACCGAGCTCAATTGTCCTAAGTAATAAGCTATGGAGAAGATTTTTTTTTTAATTTTTTTATTTTTTTCAGCATAACAGTATTCATTATTTTTGCACCACACCCAGTGCTCCATGCAATCCGTGCCCTCTACAATACCCACCACCTGGTGCCCCCAACCTCCCACCCCTTCAAAATTCTCAGATCGTTTTTCAGAGTCCATAGTCTCTCATGGTTCACCTCCCCTTCCAATTTCCCTCAACTCCCTTCTCCTCTCCATCTCCCCTTGTGGAGAACATTTCTTATCATTGCTCACTCTGTGTATTTTCTCCTGTATCAGAGAAGGTACACATTTTTGTAGTTTAAGTAATTCCAATTTAACTTCGAACTTAACTCCCTTTGCTCTTCTTTATTGTGCTAAATCAGTCAAAGCTTCTCAGTCATAGACACATTTCCAGCAAATTGAATGGAAAAAAAAATAAGTGTGTGTGTAAAAAGTGCATAATATGATTCTTCTAGACTGCTTAGTTATCTGTCTCCATTTGGATTCCTCTGCAACTCTTTCCTCATTTTGTTTTTGTTTTGTTTCTTTTTTTGGAAAGTAACATTTCTACACTTTATGAAACCATTTATTTCCTTTACTTCTCTAAGTGCCAATCTAAGGGCCATTTGTGAGTGTCTGAGACTTTTTTCCTTTGGCTGATTTCATACTTTTCTTTTTAAAATGGTAACTTCATGAAGCAGGTTGTCTCTACTGTCATAATTACATTCCCCGAATTTTCTGGGTGCAGTTCTAAGAATTACTGCCAGAACCTTTAGTAGTAGAGACGAGAGAAATGAACACCATTGCCTTTTCATCATGGAGGCTCAGGTCTGCAAGAAAAAGCTCGGGAAATGGTCTACCTCTGCTGCTTTCATGGCTTTCAGTAGACAGCATCATCTTCTTCACATTAAAACCAAGAAAGAGAGTCTTGGAGGAAGAAAAGAAAAGTTGAAAGCTAAGAAAGCAGGTATATCTTCATATTTTAGGGATTACAGCACTGAGAGCACTAAACAAACAATAATACTAGCAATATTACACCACACAGAAACACCAAAATCCCACCTGGGATTGATTTAAAATTTTTAAAAATAACAACCACCATCATCAACCAACAAAAACTGAAACATATTAAGAATTGGATAAAAATTAAGACCTTATGAGAGGTGTCTTAGACATAAAAACAAATGCATTCATGATTACATTTTATTTTTCTGGCCTAAAACCTACAAGGGGAAAATTCAGATGATCAAAATATTATTGTTTATTGGCTGAAAGAATTTGAAGTCACAGAGGCAAGAGAGAAAGGAGACCCAGTTGTGTCAAAATTCTGGAGAACAAATGCTAAGATTTTTAAATTTAGAAATGGTTTAAAGGGACTTCATAGCAAAATATGGGATCAAATAAAAATGTAAATGAGCTAGCTGAGCCATTGTGGGATTATGGAATTTTATATATGTATGCATACATATATATACAATATTAAAGATGTTAGATGGATTTTGTACATGTAATGTCATTATTAATTTTTTTCTTTTAGCACTGTGAGTAGTGAGTCATCTCTTGTTCTTTAGAAATAATTTTCCTACTATAGGTTCTGAATTACAAAGTTCCGTTCACAAACATATTTTCATTTAAATATCAGTCAAGTTCCAGTAAGGAGGCAGAAGCAAGAACTTCCATTTTAATAGGAAGAATTGATATAATAAATTGTTAACCAGATTATTAGAGAACTGAATAAAACAAAAAAAGGAATTTGAGCTATGGCAGAGGCAGTAACTGAGGAAAGAGATACCACAGGAAGAGGGGGAGGAGAAAGGGAGGAAGTTGGGATTATTAAAGTGGCTAGAAGGAGCTGGAATTCAGGTCTTGGAGGAGGATGTACTATTGCTTGATTACCACACATATCTCAAAAACGCAGAGCAAGTTCCTGCAGAGCTGGGACCAAGACCACTGACTCATGGTTCCTTCTAGACTAGCAGCTAAGAAGCCATAGCTTCTAGCTTCTAGCTATGAACTAGTCATTGCTAAGAAGCTTGGAAGTCAACCCCATGGTGCTGCAACTCACACTACTAAAGAGAAGGTGTTGGACAGCTGACGTGTCTCTAGTTTCATGGATTTCTCAGTGAAAGTCTCAGAGTGGTGTACGAAAATATGCATAAATTACCTGTAAGTTACAAAAACTCCTGCTAAGCATGGTGCCTTCCATGTAATAGTTATCAATGCGTGATGAAGTGAGTTGCCTTTCACCTGAGAATGCATGGCTCAGCATACTTCTCTGGGCCTTCAGATATTTCACAAAGATCGTGTGAGCCTCCGTAAAGTTCATCTCACCATTTGGATTGCATGCATTTTTCCAAAGCCATGGAAGTAATTGCTACTATCTGTTCTTCTGGTCTGACTGGCACAATGTCATCAGTGTAGTGGACATTGTTAAGATGTTCATTATTTCTGCAGACTATAATATGAGGGATAGGTAGTAGGAGATTCCATGTTGCCATGAGGCAACTTTGTGAAGATTAGTTGTGGGATAAAATAGAACTGCTTCAAAGGGATGAATCTTAGAAACTGGTATAGATGGAAAAAAACATTTGCTAGTTGCATTCTAGGTACAGGAAATGTGTTCATTTGTCCTGAAAGTTACTTTACCTTATCTGGAACAGCAGCTCTGTTTGGAGTTGCCACTTAATTAAGTTTAAGATAATCACAGTTGTTCTTGGAGATCCTTCTCCCTTCATCATGGATTGAATAGGACAACTAAATGAGGACTCATGGTTATGTCGAATTTTTGATGGAAGCACTATATTTTGCTGGTTCCATGGGGGGTGGTAGTGGTAGTATGTCTACTTTTCTTTCTTACTCTGATTAAAAAAAACTTGTCCATGGTGGTTATGTACTGTCAATTGTCTTTTGTTCCTCTGATCCTATCATCCCCTTTGAAATCAGAGAGTTAATTTCCTATTCTTATACCTTTACTAATATTCTCACCATTAAGGTATTTCTCAGTGTGTTAGTGGAACTATTACCTTCTGGGCACTCCTGGAAGAGACAGTGGGGATGTGATGAAATGCAAGCCTTGAATGTTAATTTTCTTCCACATTTCTACATCTCTGAACCTTTGGATTCCTTCCGTCCATGGAAGTTCTGGCATCTCAACCACATTAAGTGAGGAAACCATTAAGATCAAGTTTTAGGCTATCATCAAAATTGTGGTAAACTCTTCTAAATCGGTGAACATTAAATCCAGGATTTCTGGTAAATACACCTATATAAACATATTTAACTGAATCAAGAGTTACATTAAAACTTCCTTTATCCATAAGGGGTTACCATAGAGGCTCTTAGAATTCACTCCCATAGATTGTCCCTGGTTTCTGCTGGTATAAATTAGCAAGATATATTGATAACTTTTAGGAGTATAGCTATTTTCTGCTGGGTCAAATTTTGAGCTTTTTTTGTTTGTTTGTTTAAGAGGATTCTAAGATATTATCTTGGGATTCTAAGTTATGATTCTAGTGGTAATAGTAGGTGGGGATATAGGGAGACTTGGAGATAATAGATATTCCCCTGTAAGGCAACACCCCAGATGAAATTACAGGGTATTCAAGAGAAAGATATCTAGACTCCTCAGACACAAGAAGGTGGGTTGTATCAATTGGAAAAGAGACTCAAAATAACTTGAGAATCAAGATTCTCAGCTTCATCTGAGTTCACCCATATATTCCCATTCTAAATGTTAAGACCCAATATTTTCTAATAAATGTCCTAACTTTCACACGAGGTACGTGGCAAAACTCTGAATCCAGTGTAAACTGTAATTCTGCGACTTGCCCAATTAATGTTTGTGTCTGGATTTATTGAGCTTAATGCCATGGCTGTAAGAATAAGACACTCTCTTTGGGGGCACCAGAGAAGTTGTTGGTTGTTCAGTTGTGACCTTGTAACAGCACTCAACCTGTCTTAAGGCTTAACTTCTTCGAGCTTATGTAATCTTTGCCCACTGACCTAAGTCCACCTAAGTCCTTTGGTCTATAGGAGGACTAATCTACTTTCCTTGGCATTTCCAGACCACTGGCTTTGAGGAGTGAAGAATCAAACTTTCCCATAAAATAAGGCTTGACTACATTTGAAAACATCTGCCACTGGTGCCAGCAAGTCTGTTCAGGGTCATGTCCACATATGACTAACTGCATGGACACCTGCTTCTCCTGCACAGAGCACCCCCTCCCTTTTCCCATGCCTTCCCCTTTAAAACCCTCTGGCTTCACCTAATGGGGAAGATGGTCTTTGGGATGTTAGTCCATCATCTTCTCAGGTTGCCAGCTTCCTGAATAAGACAACCTTTCTCTTTCCACCATCACTTCTCTCAAGTATTAATTTTCAAGTGGTGAGCAGCTAACCCTGAGTACAGAACTGGTTCTCTGTCTGTTACCAACCTCAGCTTGTCATTTCTTTCTTTAAGCAATCCAAGACACTCAGAAGTAGTTACCCCACACCAAAGTTCATGTGATCATCATTGCTGCCATCTCTCATCCAAGTACTAACCAGGCCCAACCCTGCTTAGCTTCCGAGATCAGACAAGACCGGGGGCGTTCAGGGTGGTATGGCCATAGACTTATTGCTGCCATCATAGTCAAATGCAGCAAGCATCGCATCTCCCAAACAAATGCCTTACATCAGAAGACACATTATCAAAACCATAGGTGATAATTTTATTGCTTCTCATACTACTAAACGCCACAGATTACCAGCACTCCATTCCTATCTCAAGGAGTACAGAACTGCGTTCAAACCCCAAAACATAGAAAAACCAATCCCAATGGGTCATCTTTGAGGGTTTGTTTTCTGGGACCACAAGTGACCAATTTTGCATCATTCAGGTTCCAGTGAGGATAGAGATCATCCTGCAAAACTGTAACAGACAATTTAATGTCTCATGTTTAACCAGATATTAGATAACTAAAAGGCAAAAGAGATCACTGATGTACAGTTACCACCCCCAGGACCGGGGAGAACAACAGGAAGAGGATGAAAAGGAAGACGTCCCACCGAGCAGACACTCGGCTCTCTGGAGAGAAGACACCAGCAGACTGCAACCCATGCTTCAGAATCTCGGAGAAGCACTCCCTTCAAGATAGAACTCAAACCTCCAAGGAAGATGTGCTGAGATTTCTGAGGGAGCACTAGGGGGCAAATTCGAACTAACCACTGATAGGAAACTAGCTACTAGAGTCAGGATGAACACAGATCCTGTGGTGATGCTAGCCACAAGTTCATCTGTCATTTTCATCTTTACAGGCTCCATCTCGTCCCCCCTGCTGGTGGAGCCTCACAGGAAGCCAGCAGGCAGGAGAGAACTGAAGTTTGCACAGGACCAGGCACAGAACCCCAAAGTATGAAAGGGTGGCTTTTAAAGGAAGAGACACTCCCATGATAATCACCACATACTGAATGATTGGAATAATCCCCAAATCAAAACAAATTGCAGGTGTTAGCTAAAAATGAGAGTAAAAAACTGCTTTGGCAATTGTTCAAAACTTAATGTGGGAATAGTTTCCCATATTAATGTGTTAGAGAAGACTGTTTCTCCTCATGGTAGCACAACTAAGAATAAAATAATTACGTACTTCAAAAAAATCTGGCCTAATTAAAATGAAAAGATTTTTTGCAGTAATAAAAATGGTGAGATTCTGGAATTAGTGACTAAGAGTATTTGCTGAATTTCTGTGCATGAGATTTTTAAGAAAAGAATATGCCATCTGGATAAGAAGAAGAATGAGCTGTGGAGGAAGAAGCAGTTTCTCTGGATAACCTTTAGAATTTCTTCCCCACTCTTGGTAGCATTTTGGTATGCTTTTTTTTTTTAATCAATGTTCATTTCACATCCTTTTAAAATATCTATCTTTATCACCACCAGAGCCTGCATTTGCATTGGGTTTTGAACTTTTAAAAGTGTTCATACTTGTATTAGTTTTCTGTGGCTGCCATAACAAATTACCATAAATGTAGTGGCTTATAGACACAAATTTATTCTTTGGAGGTGAAAAGCCTAAATGGTCCTACTAGACTAAAATCAGAATGTTGGCAGGCTTGTGTTCTTGTCTGAAGGCTATGGGGAAAAAAACACTTTCCTTGCCATCTTTAGCTCCAAAGACCTCCCACATTCTCTGGCTTGCAGCTCCCTTTCTCTATCTTTAAAACCAACAACTTTGCATCTCTTTGACCATTCTTCTATGGTCTTGTTCCCTCTAACCGCAGCTGGGAATGGTTATCTGATTTTAAAGACCTGTGTGACTAGGTGAGGCAGACCTGAATATTGTACTTATTTGTAGATCTTTTCCTTAATCACATACACAGAATCCCATTTCCCATGTAAACTGATATAGTCACCGCCTCCAGGGATTAGGACAGGGACATCTTTGGAGACTGTTACTCTAACTGACAACATCTTTTTGAGTTCCATAGCCACGTGCAGGAATGCAAGGTGGGCATTTTACAGTGGAATTGTAACATTTACAGGGGAATTGTAACATGCAGAAATTAAGAGACTTGCTAAGGATCTCATTTCAAGCTAATAGCAAAAGCTTGAACTAAATATATATTTCACACTTTAATTTGTTTTTATGATGTCATGGAATCATAACTGCCAACATTTAAAATTATCTAGACCCATCTTCTATAACACAGATGAAGAAACTGAGACCTACAGAATTAGTGCTTTATTCTGTACCACATGCTAGGGATTGGCATATCTAATATTTCAACAAAGTACTGAACACAGAAGCAGGAAATCTATATTTATTATACCACTCTGGCCCTACAAAATCACTCCATATCTTCATTAACTATTTTAAAAATAAAATTCACAGTCAACATTTCTGTGGGCATCTGGGCACTTGCCCACATGTGGACTTGCTACAGACTAGGCTTCACGTGCGCAGAGCTGGCTCGGCTCTGATGTTTTAGAATTTTTGGATTTGAACCAAATTGTTGAAGGCTCAGTCTGTGTGTAACCAGTGTGTTGAGCAAGCACGACTCCTGACATAATCAAAACAAAACTTTATTTTTGTCTCTCACCATCTTTCCAAAATGTATTCAGTTGTGATAATGTTTCTCTGCCCCTGGATAAAAACTTCAAGTCAATGATATTTTTGCTCACTTTTTTTTGGTTAAATATCCTGGAGTCACTTTAAGTAACAAACTGGTCCTAATTCAGGAAATAGAATGTCCAATTCAAGATATTAATGCAAACTCTAGATCTGATTTAGTGTTAAAAATCTCTCACCTTCCCAGCCTGCAGAAGCCTGCATCTCCTGGAGGTCTGCAGTGGAAGAGAAGCATGGTTTTGTATTTCCTTGCCTGTGGTTTCACTGCCCTCACCCTACCCTGCTAGATTGTTTCTGACTTCTATGCAGTTAGAGCAGAGTGAGAATGGAGTTGAAAAGAAATGTGCTCTTTTGCTTAGACGGTAGTTTCATGAGCTAGTTTTCTGCTCCCTGAGCAACTGTTTAGATCCAATCTTTCTCTTTGGATACTATTAGAGACTCTTTTGAGTTTCTGTTTTGGGCCCCTCTGTCCATAGATCTCATACTCTGAGCATCCTACTGTGGTTGATGGGTTGCCCTAACTTCAACAAGTGCTAGTATCCAGGGTCATAACTTAGGTTTTTGCTGCTGAGACCTGAAATTCATCCCTGAACTCCCCAAGGTGACTCTAGGTTGGACTGTATTCTCCTGCATGACCTGCCACTGGCCCAAGAGAAAGATCTATATATCCTTTGTACTGACCAATTCTTGGAGGAGTACAAGTTTATTGCAAAATAATCACAAAGCTGGGGCACCTGGGTGGCTCAGTCAGTTAAGCCTCTGCCTTCCGCTCAAGTCATGATCTCAGGGTCCTGGGATTGAGCACCACATCAGGCTCTCTGCTCAGTGGTGAGTCCGCTTCTCCATCTCCCTCTGTGATCTCTCTCATTTTTGCTCTCTCAAATAAATAAATAAAATCTTAAAAAAAATAATGACAAAGTAGCCCCTCTAGCATCACTGAGATTTCATTAAAAGGAGTTAGACTATAATCTTTGATCACAGAAGTCATACATCACAGAAGTCATATATTAAGTTTCCTATATTCTCAGGAACACACACATACATGTATATATTATCTAGCTGAAAGTTCTCAAAGTTGTAGAACTGGTCTAAAGCCTTTTCTTTGAACATTTGCATGTATTAATTTGGAAAGTTACTTTGGAATATTCCATCTCCTATACCTTGGTGCTTAGTTGAAATATCACCTGTAATTAACTCTTCCATGTGATTCATTGCCAACTTATTGAAATCCCTATCCTAGAGTAGTGGTTCTTTAAGTTTTTTGTGCATCGAGATCCTCTGAAAGTCTGTAAACTTTCTGTTTCTGATTCAAGTTCTCAAGTAATGCTTATGCTACTGTGGTCCACAGACCACACTTTGAGAACCACTACTGTAGGACAACAGGATGCCAATGTATTCCTGCTTTTGTACTGTCTCGAAGTTAACATTTGGGAGATATAGAAAATTCATACATGTGAACTTTTCATATGAAATTTAACAAATGTAATTCTTCTTCCCATCATCTGTGATCCTAGTGTCATAGAGTTAAGAACTTTGTTTCCAAACTACAAATGATTCTATGAAGCAGTATGATTGATTTTGTTTATCAGCCTGTCTATTTATTCAACTATGCAAAAAGTATCTGTCAATTATCTATATGTGCCCGGCATTGTATTCTGAGACAGTGTTTCTCAAAGTGTGGCCTCTGGCCCACCAGCATGAGCTGTGGGTTTTGTGTGGGTTTTTTTTTTTTTTTTTTTTTGGCATGAATCGGAATCACCTGGAGGGCTTGTTAAATGCTGATGGCTGGGCTCCACCCCCAGTGTTTCTAATCTAGGAAGTCCAGAGTGGGGCATGACAATTTACATTTTCCCAGTTGTTACTGCTCAAGTGAGTAGACACTTCTGAACTGTCTTAAAGTACTAGGCATTTCTGTTTGCTTCTTCCAGTTTTAAAAGTAAAGAAAAACAATGTCTTTTTTTAAAAAAATTAAAGTCTCCATCTAAATAATTTTAGAATTATTTGCCAACTAAAGAAAAAAGGCTTATTTTTAGCAGTACAAAATATACCATCTTTAATGAAGACAAACTACAAATACAGTTCAGAGTTCATTTTATTTACATTCTTCTCCTTTTTCTCATGATTCTCTTTCTTCCAATTAGCTCTTTCAAAATTGAGGGCTTGTAGGTGACAGCGATGAGCTGGAGTTTTTATAATCCTGTCAATCAAAATAAATTCCCAGCATAAAGATGTCATACTCTTGTTGGCAATGACTAAAATCCAGTGATGTATTTTAAAGGGTCCAGTGGACACACAAAAACAAAAGAGCACTAGAATATTTTAGAATTCTGATTATAGCCAAGGTGTAGGAATTTTTTTTTTAAGGTGTAGGAATTTGAATCAGAATAATCCCCCTGTCGAAAACAACTGTAAAATTAGGTGATAACATAATATTACTGTTTTAAAGGCCTTGGAAATAAACTATGCACAGAGGACTCAAGGGGCTATAATTCATACAACGAGTTGAGCTCCATTTTCCCAGGGTTTTACTCCTGAGTCCATTTATTAATTCATGCTTGGGGGAATATTCTCCTTAACAAAGTAGCAGTCATGTTGGGCCAAGGAGACCGAAGTTTAAATTTAGGATGGGCAAAGCATCTAGGACTTAAAGGAAAGATACTATGGTTACAAGAAACACTTAAAGTGAGTAAAATAATATGCATGTAATCTCCCCTTGGAAATTCATGATTGCACGTTATAGGATGAAACTTGAAGGAAAGCAGCAGAAGGTAGCAGCTGTTTGGAGATTAAAGAACTGAGCTGCACAGTGATTTCAGCCACCATTCAGTTCTGGGGAAACAAAATTGAAGTTCAAGACCCATCAAGGTGCAGTGGTCCTTTCCCTAGTTTTTGTTTGTTTGTTTGTTTGAGAACCCAGAACTATCATATCATAGCAACAAGGGCAAAACTGACATAGAGCAGTTCTAACAAACCCTAAAAACAAATCTCATCCAGATAAAGTTTGTGTATTCTATCCATCACCTGAAATAAATATTTATACAATATGATAAAGATAATTCATCTAGAGTATTTAAATAATTATACTATGTCTGGGATCCAAGTAAAAGTACAAAGCATGCAAGAAAACAGGACTAAAATACTGAAAGAGAGAGAGACAGAAAGAGAATAGAAGAGACCCACAGATGAGCCACATAAACAGGCATATCAAAATAATAATAACTAATAGGTTTAAAAAAATAGATAAAAGGGGCATAATGCCTAAAGAATCCTATAAGCTATAAAAAATAGTCTACAATGGAAAAAAAGTTCTAATTTTGAATCTAAGAATCCAATAAAGGGGTGTAACCGAAAAATAGAGTATGTTTGATTGGGAAGTATGTCGGAATAATGTGATCAGATTGATGCTTTAGATGAAAAAAAGATGGGGCTATTTTAACATACTTTTTTTTTCTTTAGAGATTTTTTTTAAATTCATTTGTCAGAGAGAGAGCACAAGCAGGGAGAGCAATAGGCAGAGGGAGAGGCAGGCTCCCCGCCCAGCAAGGAGTCCTATGTGAGACTTAAGATTTGATCCCTGAGATCATGACCCAGCTGAAAGCAGACACTTAACTGACTGAGTCACCCAGGTGCCCCAGCACAGTTCTAATTACATTCCATAATGAGAGGAAGATTTGTAGGCAATATTTGAAGACATACTGGCCAATAAAACTCTCCAAAACAGAAAAAAAAAAAAAAAAAGTGAAATGTAGCATCAAGAGCAAATGAATATTAATCTCATTAATAGCATGAGGACAGCATGAGGCATCTTTGATTTTTGACTTTAGACTCATTCATGAGACTTGCTGAGGCTAGTTAGATGATAGCACACAATACACAGAAGAGACTTGGAAAATATGTCCACATTAGGGCTTCTTCTCTCATTCTTCTATTATCATCATAGAAGGATATACCTCATACAGACAAACTGCTGAACCAAAGGGGATGGCAAACATATGTCTCCTTTATGCAGACCCAGCCAAACCACCAAAGCTCATCCACCCTCACCCAACCTGCAGATGCATGACTAAGAATTAAAGACTCTTGTTTATAACTCTAGATTTAAGTTAATGTTTGAAGGATTTTTTTCAGGACTAGGTGACAACAGCAAAAAATATAAGATGTAAATTTACTAAGTTCTCTATAGAAAATTTACTAAGTTCTCTTCTAAGTTCTCTATAGAAGATGGGATAGAAATACTTTTCTCTCTTCTTCTCAGTGATATGTTTAAGAACATTGGGCATTAGATAACACAAACAAAATGATTTTGTAAAGTGGAAACAAGAAGGCAGACCAGCTGGGTACCTAAAGGTCCAGAGAACAACATGGTGGCAAGTATCCTGGCTTTTCTTTTTACCTTATATATCATAGATTTCAAGTTGGAAAAACTGACAACCTAAAAATACCAATAGTCACAGACCAAAAAATCCTAACAGACTGTTCTCTCTAGCCAAAGGACAAAGAAAGGTACAGACTACCAAGACACAAACTTTTAGTCAATAACTACACTACTTAAGACAAACACAACTGAAAACACACACAGACACACAGACACACACAGACACACACACACACACAAAACCCTACCTGTGATTTCACTTTCAACCATGTCAACGAAGGCCACATGAGGATTTTAGCCTTCCATTCTTGCCAGGCTATGACAAGGTATGCCAACCCCCCCACCCATCAGGGTGGTATCAGAGAAGAGAGAGGAGGAAGCAAAGATTTTCATCCCTGCCAGGCAATAATAAGGGACTCCTTCCCCATAATGAAGACCATATAGGGAGCTTAGACTTCCACATGGACTCAAAGTAATGGAGAGCCCCTCTCTTCCTTCTGAGGTAGTGTATAGGAGGCCTAGTGAAGACACATGCCTTCCACAACTGTCCAGTGGTAACAAGACAACCCTCACTTGGGTGTTGTGAGGCTATGCAGACAGGAGTACTAAGAACTTTTAGTCTCCCAGACAGTGAGGTATTTGTGCTAACCTAGTGGAGAGCCAGAACTCTAACCCCACCTGGTAGTAACAAGAAGAAACCCTTGTGACTGTCAAAGATACTGAGAGGGCAATGTGGAATTCTTCCCCCACCTGGCAGTAATGAAACAGAAGTCCATTTTCTCTGTTGGGAAGAAGCAACTAAACTAGAGGTTTAAATAATAGAATACCATAAGTGTCCAGTTTCCAACTGAAAATCTCTCATCATATCTAGAACCAGGAAGATCACAATCTAAATGAAAAAAAGACAAGCAATAGAAGCAAAGACCAAGCTGACAGAAATACTAGAATTATCTGAGAACAATTTTAAAGTATCCCTCAAGAAAATACCTCAAGGAACAATTATGAGCACACTTGAAACAAATGTAAACATAGAAAATCTCAAGAAATAAATAGAAAGACACAGCCAATGCAAGACAAAGAAGAACCAAATGAAAATTACAGTGACTAAAATGTAAAACTCAGTAGATGGGCTTAGAAAAAGAATGGAGAAGACAGAAGAAAAATATAAATGTAGAAATTATCAATAAAATATTACTAAATCAATCCCAAAAAGTATAAAAAGAATCACGCACCACAGTCAGTTGGGATTTATACCAGTTATTCAAAGCTCACTCACCATTTGAAAATCTATTAATGTAATCCATCATATCAACAGAGTAAAAAAGAAAATCACATGATCCTACTAATAGACGTATTAGGAGCACTTGACAAAATCCAGTCGTCATCCATGACTAATATTCTAGGTAAGCTGTGAATAGAGGGGAATTTTCTCAACTTTATAAAGTCTATCTACAAAAAATCTCCAACTAACATCATACCTAATGAAAAAATTCAATGCTTTTCCACTAAGATTAGGTACAAGGCAAGGACATCTACTCTCACTACTCCTTTTCAACATCACAGTAGAAGTCTGTGCTAATGCAATAAGGCAAGAAAAGGAAACAAAAGTTATGCATATTGAGAAAGAGGATATAAAATTGCCTCATTCACAAATGTCATGATTATCTATGTAGAAAATCTGAAAGAATTGAGGCAAATAAACCAACCTGGAACTAATAAGCAACTGTCACAAGTTGCAGATGCAAGGTTAATAAACAGAACGCAATTATTTTCGTATATATTAACAATGAGCAAGTGGAATTTGAACTATAAAACAATACAATTTACATTTATATCCTGTCAAAATGAAATACTCAGGTATAATTCTAATGAAGTATCTGTAAGATCTATATGAGGAAAACCAGAAAACTCTGATGAATGAAATAAACAACTAAATAAATGGAGAGATATTCCATGTTCATGGACAGAAAGATTTATTATTGTAAAGATGTCAGTTCTTCCCAATTTGATATGTAGAGTCAATGCAATCTCAATCAAACCTCCAGCACATTATTTTGTGAATATCAATAAATTGATTCTCAAGTTTATATAGAGAAGCCCAACACCCAGAATAGCCTACAGAAAATTGAAGGAAAAGAACAAGGTTGGGAGACTGAGGCTACCCACCTTCAAGACTTACTATAGTACTATATTAATCAAGACAGTATGGGGGTACATGGGTGGCTCAGTCATTTAAGTGTCTTCCTTCAGCTTAGGTCATGTTCTCAGGGTCCTGGGATTGAGCCCAGGATTGAGCCCCACGTCAGACTCCCTGCTCAGCAGGGAGTCTGTTTCTCTTTTTCCCTTCCCTTTCCTCCTAACATTCCCCCACCCTGCTCATGGGTGTGCTCTCTCTCTCTCTTTCTCGCAAATAGAAAAATAAAATCTTTAAAAAGAGACAGTGTGATATCTGCAAAAGAATAAACAGATAGAGCAATGAAACAAAATAGAGATCCCAGAAATAGACCACCATAAATATAGTCAAGTGATCTTTGACAAAGGACCAGAGACAATACAATGGAGAAAATAGTCTCTTCAACAAATGGTGATAAATCAAGTGAGCATCTACATGCAAGAAACAAACAAACAAATAAATAAATAAATAAATTACAATAAATAAACAAACAAATAAATCTAGACAGAGTTTATACCCTTCGCAAAAATTAATTTAAAACAAATCATAAATGTAAATGTAAATGTAAAACACAAAACTATAAAATTGCTAGAAATAACATAAGGGAAAACCTACATATCTTTGGGTATGGTGATGTCTTTTTAGATACAACACTGAAAACACAATCCATGAAATACCTGATAAGCTGAAATTCATTAAAATTTAAAAGTTCTCCTTTATGAAAGACAAAATCAAGGGAATTAAAAGACAAGTCACAGACTGGAAGAAAAGACTTCTGATAAAGGGTTGCTGTACAAAATATACAAAATGTTCTCAAAACTCTTTTAAAACTCTTAACAACAGGAAAACAACACAATTCAAAGTGAGCCAAAATCATACCAGAGACCTCAATTAAGAAGATATACAGATAGCAAATAAGTTTACGAAGCTCCACATCATATGTCATCACAAAGCTGCCAATTAAAACAACCATGAGGTATTGATACACACCTTCAAATAACCAAAATACAGAACACCAACACCACCAAATGCTGACAAAGGTAGGGAGCAACAGGAATGCTCATACATTGCTGGTGGAAATACAACATGGTACGGCCAATTTGGATACAGTTTAGCAGTTTCATATAAAACCAAACATACTCTTAAAATACGATCCAACAATTCTGCTTGTTTGTACTTACTCAAAAGAGTTTAAATTTATGCCCACACAAAAACCTCCATAAGAATGTTTATAACAGCTGTGTTCACAATTGCCAAAATTTGGATGCAACCAAGAATGCCCTTCAGTAGGTGAATGGAAACATAAACTTCAATACCCAGACACTGTAATATTATTCAGCTCTATTAAGCTATGAAAACCTAAATGCATATTATTTACTCTGTGAGCAAAGCCAGTAGGGAAAGATGACATATTGTATGATTCCAACTCTATAACATTCTGGGAAAGGCAAAACTATGGGATGGTAAAAAGTTCTGTGGTTGCCAAGGATTGGAACATCATGGAGAAATGAAAAGATAGAGCACAGAGAACTTTTAGGGCAATAAAAATACTCTGTTAATATAATAATGGTTGCATATATGCCATTATATATTGTCCATAGAATGCACAGTACAGAAGTGAACCCTAAGGTGAACTATGGATTTACATGGTTACAAAATGTCACCCTAAGTTCATGCTTGGTTAAAAAAAAAAAAAAAAAGTACCGGTCTGGTGAGTGGTGTTGATAATGAGAGAGGCTATGTATATGTGGGGCTTATGAGAAATTTCTGTAACTCCCTCTCAATTTTGTTTTAAACTGAAAACTGCTTTAAAATGAATAAAGTGTTAAAAAAAGAATACAAAGTAGGAAGAATTCACCTACCCAGTTTCAAGATGTATTATACATCTATAGTACCAAGACTGTATGGTAGGTAAGCACACAAATCAATGGAACAGAACAGAGCTCAGAAATGAAAACCCAGTATGACCAACTCATTTTTGTCAAAGATGCAAAATCTTATGGGGGAAGATACTTTTCAACTGAACACTCACACCTTATGCAAAAAATAACTCAAAATATATTGTAGGCTTAAACATAAAGTGTAAAATTATAACATTTAGTGAAAAAAAAAAGAAAGAAAAGAAACCTTAGGACTCTAGGGATAAGAAAGAATTCTTAGACCTGACACCAAAAGCATAATCCATAAAAGGAAAAATTGGTGAACTTGGCAGCCACAAAATTAAAAACTCTTATTCTGTGAAAGATTCCTTGAAAAGGATAAAAATGCAAGCTCTATAGGGGGAGATACTGTATGCAAACCATACATCTGAAAAAGGATGAGTATATAAAATGTATTTAAAAACCTCTCAAATCTCAACAATAGAAGAAGAAAATCAAATAATCAAAGCAGAATATAAGCAACAGACATTTCACCAACAAAGGTGTAAGAACAATTCAAAGGAGGAAGGGTAGGCTTTCAGATGATGGTGTTGGGGCAATTCAATGTTCATAAAATAAACAAAACAATCTTAATCTAAGTCTCACGCCCTATGCAAAAGTTAATTTGAATATATCACAGAAATAAATTTAAGGTTTAAAACTACATATTTAAGAAAAAAATAGGAGAACTCTTAGGATGTTTACTTATAGATTACTTTGAAAAAAGTCAAAGAATGACGGGAAGAAAAAAAACTATATGTTGTGTTTTGTTTTGTTTTTTTAAGATTTATTTATTTATTTATTTGACAGAGAGAGAGATCACAAGTAGGCAAAGAGGCAGGCAGAGAGAGAGAGGAAGGGAAGCAGGCTCCCTGCTGAGCAAAGAGCCCGATGTGGGGCTCGATCCCAGGACCCCGGGATCATGACCTGAGGCGTAACCCACTGAGCTACCCAGGCGTGCCCCAAAAACTATATGTTGTTTCAAAAGACTTTAACTATTGGGAAGATTGAAAATGAATGGATGGAAAATGAATACAATGCAACACTTTGGTAAAAAAGAAAAAAAAAACAGGCATACGTATCACTAGCATACAAAGTCAATTTTAAGAAAAGAAAAATAATCAAATTATTGATTTGCATTTTGGAGCATTTCTAAATGATGAAAGGATGCATTTTAAAGGAAGATATAACATTTCTAAATTTATTAGATCCTAATAAAGCATCTCTAAAGTATATAAAACAAAGTATATAAAAGAGTATATAAAAACAAAGTATACAAAACAAATTATATTTAAAAAATTTGTTAAATCTCTCTTAATAAGTAAAAATTAAGCAGAAAATTAAGATCATAGAATATTTAAAAACATGACTTGGAACTTGATCTAAGGAACATACACAGAACACATTCCTTAAAGTGTGCTTAGATCATTTATCATTATTGATTATGGAGTAGACCATTAAGCAAGTTTTGACTAATTTCAAATACCTGAAATCATAAACAGTATTTTTTCTGATCATAGGGGAAGAAACAGCCATTTAAGACAAAACAGTGATCAGGGAAACACAAATGTTTGAAAATTAAAAATATTTGTCAATAACTCATTAATCAAAAAATAAATTATAATGGAAATTGGGACATAATTTAAGGCAAATGATAATGAATGATGTGTGTCAAAACTTGTCATGCTGCTAAAGCAGTGATTAAAAGGAAAATATAAAGTTTTAAGTGTGTGTGTGTGTGTGTGAGAAAAAGGTTGGAAAAATAATATTAGCTTTTACATCATGAGAATTAAAAAAAAAAAAATTAGCAAAGTAAGTCCAAAGTGAAAAAAAGGAAAGAAAATTATGCAAAATGGGTATAGGCAAAAGTTGTTTTTAACAATTAATAAAACTGATGATCTTCTAGAAAGACTGGTCAACAAAAATGAAAGAAAACAAAAATTACAAATATCAAGAATTAAAAACAGAACATTGTAAGTCTAGTAGCAAAATAAGAGTAGTATAAGAGGATAATAGAAAAAAATTATGGAACAGATTTGAAAGTTCAGATTCAATGTATAAGTTTTTCGAAAAAACACAATGTACCAAAATGAATGCAAAAAGAAATATATAGTTTTTATTTTACATTATGTTAGATTACAACATACTTTTTAGATTTAAAATTTATAACTATTTGGGTTGTTTAGTCCTTCTGGTTTCTAAAATATGTATATGTACAAATATAGAACAAATATGCATGTAAATAAAAATTTCCCATACAGTAAATTCCAAGTCCTGACCACTCTTTTTTTTTTTTTTTAAGATTTTATTTATTTATTTGTCAGAGAGAGAGAGAGAGAGCAGTAGGCAAAGGGACAAGCTAATAAAACACTGCTCATCAGCGACCCCAACACGGGACTCAATCCCAGGAACTTGAGGATCATGACCTGAGCCAAAGACAGATGCTTAAAGGACTGAGCCACGCAGGTGCCCTAAGTCCTGACCACCTTAATGGCTATTTCCTCCAAACACATAAGGAAGATTAAATGCCAGTCTTACACAAATTCTCCCAGAACATAAAGTGTGAACACTTATTTTGTTTTATGTAGCTAACATAACCTTGATTCCAAAATCTAACAGACATTACACAAAAGGAAAATTAAACATAAGTTTTGAATATAATTGCAAAATCCCTAGACAAAAATATAAGCAAATCAGATTCACCAATATAATGGAATAATAGATTATTTTCAAGTGGTTTGTTCCAGGAATGCAAGATTACTTTAAGATTTGATAATCAATTTATAACAATAGAACAAAGGAGGAAAATATGGGACTATTTCAAAAGATGCAGAAAAAGCATGTAGTAAAACTCAAAACCTATTCATGACTTTTAAAAAGACAGTGAACTAAGAATAAAAAAAAATTATGATAATGTCATTTGCAAAATAATCCCCACGAAACGTACTTCATAGTGGAATATGGAAATCTTCCCCCTGATTTTCTGAGCCTAACGTCACCAGATAAAGCAGCCCGCAGTCACCATCCCCATTCAGCACCGTATTTGTCTTCTTAGCCAAAGCAATGCATAAATAAATAAGTATATAATAGAAATATTTGAAGGAGGGGCGCCTGGGTGGCTCAGTTGTTAAGTGCCTGCATTTGGTTCAGGTCATGATCTTAGGGTCCTGGGATCAAGCCCTGTGTCAGGCTCCCTGCTCTGCAGGAAGCCTGCTTCTCGCTCTCCCTATCCCCCTGCTTGTGCTCCCTCTCTGGCTGTTTCTATCTCTGTCAAATAAATAAAATCTTTAAAAAAAATAAATATTTGAAAGAAAGAAATAGACATGAAATCATTAGGCACATAGAAATTCTCAAAGATTCCAAAATTATTAGAATTTTTAAGTAAAATTAACACTAAGTACAAAATTAGTATAAGAATTCCATTTCTGTAGGCTAACAAATATTAATTAAAAATTAAGATAAATGTAATATTCAGAGTGTCACAAAACACCTTCTATATCTGAGAATAAATTTCTTGAAAGGTATTCAGGACTTCTACACTGAAAACAAATGAATATTGCTGAGAGAATTTAAAGAATGTCTACATAAAGAAAGAAAAATGTATTCACAGACTGGAGGACTCAATATTTTTAAAATGCTAATTTTCCCTAATTGATCTATAGATGCAATGTAATCCCATTAAAAAGCCCAGCCTTTTCAAAATCAACAAGGTAGTTCTGAACAATCTGGAAGAATAAAGTAGGGGACTTCACACCAGACATCAAGATTTATTATAAAGTTACAGTAATTAATAAGTGTTTTATTAGCACAGAATTTGACAAACTGATTAAACAGAGTAGAAAACTCTGAAACAGACACACACGGTTACTTGATTTATAGTAATGATGTTATGGTAGTGTAGTGGGAAAAGGATGGTCTTTTTAATTAATGGTATTGGATTAATTGGTAGACATATGAAACTATATGAATGCTCGTCCTTATACCTCATGCCATATACAGAAATTAATTACAGTTGGACTATAGACATAAATTGGTAAGTAAAACAACACAGTTTACAGAAAAAATAAGATAATACATCCATGGATATGGTATAAGAGAAGATTTCTTAAACTAAAAATAAAAAGCATTACTATAAAGAAAAGTTTTGAAGTAGCTGATGAATTGTGTTACATAAAGATTAAGAATCTCTATTCATCAGAAAATAGAATATAGAAAAAGCAAACCACAGATTGGGACATTATATATAAATTATCACTACTGTCTCTATAAATCATATGAGGAAAAGGATTATATAAAAACTTACACAAATCAATAAGAAAGACTGACCACTTAATATTTTTTAAATGACAAAAGCCTGAGACAAGCACTTTAGAAAATAGGATATTCAAATGTTCCATAAATACTTTAAAAATATTCAGCATCATTATTCTTCAGGAAAATGTAAATTAAATGACTATGGGATACATCTAAACTTTCACCAACATGACTAAAAAAAGATTATCTTTTATTTTTTATTTTTTTATGAATTTCTTTTTTATTAACATATAATGTATTATTTGTTTCAGGGGTACAGATCTGTGAATCTTACATTACAATTCACAGCACTCACCATAGCACATATCCTCTCCAATACCCATTACCCAGCCACCCTATCCCTCCCCCAACCCCCACCCCCAGCAGCCATTAGTTTGATTCCTGAGATTAAGAGTCTCTTATGGTTTGTCTCCCTTCCTGGTCCCATCTTGCTTCATTTTTCCCTCCCTTCCCCGCATGAACCCCCACCCTGTCTCAAATTCCTCATATCCAAGAGAGTATATGATAATTGTCTTTCTCTGATTGACTTATAATACCCTTTAGTTCCATTCACAAAAAAATAAAAATAAAATAAAAATAAATAGTTAGGCGTTGGTAAGGATGTAAAATTCCTGGAACTCTCATATCTTGCTATTTGGAACAAACACTCTGAAAAGTGGTACTATACAGTACAAGTAAACACATGCCTTCCTATGACTTCTGGATTCTACACCCAAGAATGTATCCTCAAGAGTGAGTGCTTATGTCTACCAAAGCATGAACAGTGATGCTCATAGCCATTGTATTCATAATAGCCATAAAGGGGAAAGTATTTAAGGATCTGCCACTAGTGGAATAAAAAATAAATGGTTGTATATTCATACTGTGGGAATACTACACAGCAATAGAATGGACTGGTCACTAGTACACACTACATGCACGATGAATCTCATAAATGTAATATTGAATAATAAATGTAATATTGAATAATAAATGTAATATTGAATTATAACACCCAGAATATTTATAAAGAATATTGTTTGGTCTTATTAAATATGTTCAAGAAGAGCAAAATTAATTTTTGTGACAGAAAGTCAGAATAGGCATATCTTTGTCAGAGTGGATGCATATTGGTGCTATTGACTGGTAACATTCAGGAAACCTTTGTGATTCTGGAAAAGAAGTCTATCTCTGTGTGTGTATGTGTGTGTGTGTGCACACACATGCATGTGTATGTGTAAAAGCAAAAACACTAAGCAATATAGTTAAGATTTGGACATTCTCGGTGAGTGCTGTGAAGTGTAAGCCTGGCGATTCACAGACCTGTACCCCTGAGGCTAATAATACATTATATGCTAATAAAAAATTAAAAAAAAAGATTTGGACATTCTTGTGGTTGTAGGTTAAGTTTCAAAATAATTTATTAAAATATATTTCAAGGGGCGCCTGGGTGGCTCAGTGGGTTAAAGCCTCTGCCTTTGGCTCAGGTCATAATCCTGGGGTCCTGGGATCGAGTCCCACGTTGGGCTCTCTGCTTAGCAGGGAGCCTGCTTCTCCGTCTCTCTGTGCCTGCCTCTCTGCCAACTTGTGATCTCTGTCTGTCAAATAAATAAATAAAATCTTAAAAAATAAATAAATAAAATAAAATATATTTCAAATGCTAAAAAGTGCTGTCATTTTTATGGGGCAGGATTCCCTCCAAACAAGTTGTAGCTAATAGCAATAGATTGGAAGGCGTTAACATTTCAGTTAATGATTTTTTAATTGCTTAGTTATTGATTCAACTTTTGTCTTGGGTGTAAATTTAGCTTTATGTGACATTTGTGGTGGGTGGCTGTGATTCATCCTAGTGATGATTATCTAACAAATATTAAGAAAAGCTACCGGAAAAAAAAAAAAAAAGAAGAAGCCTATCAAAGGTGGGAGAACGCCAGCCTTGTCCTTCATGTATTCATTCAACAAACACTTGCTGAATGTCTAATGTGTACCAGCATTGGGTTGGATATAAGGTTAGGAGTTAAATATATAAGACATACAGGACCCCTACTCCATAGGAGTTTGCAGTCTGATGAAGAAGATGGATGGATAATACAGATGATTATAATAACAAAAATATAATGTCAGAGTAGATGCAGGTGGGGCTGGGTGACTCAATCAGTTAAGCGTCTGCCTTCAGCTCAGATCATGATCCCAGGGTCCTGGGAGAGAGTTCCACACCGGGCTCCCTGCTTAGCGGGGAGCCTGCTTCTCCCTCTGCCTGCTCCCCTCCCCACCCCACCCCCGTTTGTGCTCTCTCTCTCTCTAACAAATAAATAAATCTTTAAAAAAATAGATACAGGATGCCAAAAAATATATAGAAAATAGATACAGGTTACCTATTTCGTACTAAAACAACAGTACTGAAATATATGTTACAAGATAATTTCCATAATAAGAACCCTTAAAAGTCAATCAGTAAATTCCAAACATTCCTTAATGAAATGCTCAGGTCTAAGAGGTAATGGCATAGGCTGTGGTAGGCAGGGACCAAGAGTTAGATTATTTTTTTTTTTAAAGACTTTATTTATTTATTTGTCAGAGAGAGAGAGAGGGAGAGAGAGCAAGCACAGGCAGACAGAATGGCAGGCAGAGGCAGAGGGAGAAGCAGGCTCCCCGCCAAGCAAGGAGCCCGATGTGGGACTCGATCCCAGGATGCTGGGATCATGACCTGAGCCGAAGGCAGCTGCTTAACCAACTGAGCCACCCAGGCGTCCCCAAGAGTTAGATTATTAAGAAGGTGACTGGTAGGTACCAGAAGGCTATCAATTCTGAGTTGAATCCATGGTCAGCAGATAACAAGGAAACAAAAGTAAATAATGTGAATCTAAGTAGGTTAGGGAATCAAAACCTGGAAATATTACGGAGTTAGACCAGGAGATGGAGAAATGGAATAAAATACAATGGTGTGGGATTGCTCAAGAAATCCAGCATTTAGCCAGCAGCCACATAGTATAGATTAACAGTGAACCTATCACCTTCTTAAATAGGAGTTCTTCAGAGCATCACAGCTAGGATCACATCTGACTTGAGAAAATGGACCAACCTCTGCCCACAATGTAACTCTGCGTCTGTGTATGTGTGGGTGTATTACCTCGTAACAGTAACTGAAACGAAGATAAATGTAGCTAGCTGAGCACTTCCTAGTAACATTGTTCAAGGCCAACAATCATGGGTCCATGTCTAAGGGTTGATCTAAGCTTACATCTTCAGACTCCAGACTATCTTTACATGATAAATTGTATGTATTTATTCCATGATGTCTTAAATAAGGGATTCCCTCTGCCCTTTCTTAAGTTAATTTTCCATATTGCGGAGCATAATTCAAATACATAGTCAAAATTTCAGGCTACCACCCAATCTACTGCTTACCTCCTAGGAGCTTGTGAAGTTCAAGGGCAGACTCCTTGTACAGTGATTCACATAAAAGACAGGTTTGACAAGATGTAGGAAGAAGTAGTTCATTCCACCCTTTTAATTTAATTACAAAACAAACAAACAAACAAACATCTGAGTTTCAACCCCTGTTCTCAACCTTAATTCTGGTTTATTTCTAGCAGGACATAGCAGGATTTTAACTTCTTGTCTTCCATATGGGGAGGCATGTTGGAGAACAGTGTCAGGTGGAAGGCGATATCTGAACTGTGAAATAACTTTAACAACATCTAACATGTTTTAGTCTGTGTGGTTTGTGTGTTTGCTCCATGCCATACAGAGCAACCTTAAACGTAGAACGTGATGGAATGTCCACTTTACAGACTAAGCAACAAAGACTCACAAAGTCAAATGATCTTGTACAGCTTGTGAGTGGCATATATTGGATTGAAAAATGGGATTTTGACTTCAAAATTTAGGAATGTAAGCCCCACACTGTACTACTCCAGCAGTAGAGGCTGATAGACACGATAAACTTGGGGCTTTGATCATTTCCCCTCCCTTCCTTTCTGTGCTTCTACCAGAGATTAACATACTGCCAGGGATATCTGGACTCTTGGGGGCTGAACTACATCTTCTCTTTGTCCAGATCAAGTAGAGAAATGGGAAGCTGTACAAAGTAGTTAATGTCTACCCATTGATGTGCTACTTACTCTTTTATTTGTTTGGTCCTTTTCTTTGCAAGCTACTCTTGTACTCTGAGAGAGAAGTCCCAAAGATCTTATTTTTCAATGGCTACTGTACATTTTATGGAGTTATATTCTGCTAGAATATTATGCCCTAGAAATCTACTGAATTTGGCTTCAATGTTAACCTCATTCATCTTTGAATCAGTTCTATGGAAAAAAGACAAAAATAACCAAACACTTCTTGTGGTATGAAAGCTTTTGGTTTTCATCTCAGTGGCCCTTAAAGATTTGGGGAGTAGTTTTCTGTTTCTCTCTCTTCAATCCCCTACCCAGTACTCCCAAAGTAAAAAAAGCAAAATATAGCTCCAACCAAGTTCATTTCTTACTATTTGGACTCTCAAGGAGCCTGGAATCAAAAGAGTGTTATGAAGCTGGTTTTGTGATTTACTATGATAAAGCCTTTTTATTTTGGACTAACAGATAATTGGAGGACAGGAGAGGGATGATAGAAGTTACTTTTTATAGTTTCTAGATAATTTTAAGACTACAATAATTTTTAAAAACATTCTAAGACTTTCTGGTAAAGGTATATTTTTAAAAGTCTAATAATACTGCTCTAAATAACCTTAGTCATAGTGTACATTTTATCTATTTCACGTTAAGTGGGACTATTAAAATGGGAAAAATGTATATGCATATATGAGTTTCACACAATGCCAGTGATGTTATTTCATGCTCCTCTCTTCCTGTTTAATTAAACAAACCAACTTTTGAAACCTGAAATGATTGTGTAGGCTGTGCATAGTAGCTAAACAAAAATAATATAGAATTTTAATTCATGTATATATAAATTGGGTGCAGATTTGGACTAAATGAGAGAGGTGAGGTATAACAAAATTCAGTTCTAAGTTTTTTCTCAAACTCCATGACCTTGGATAAATTTCTTTTTATTTTGTATGATGCAGGCAAAAACTGCCCCCTACCTACCTTTTGAAGCTGCTGCAAGATTTATTAAACCAGGGGAAAAAACCCAAAAACTCTTTAGAGGTCTGATGAGATAGGAGTTACGTAAATATTGTTATCTCCAAGAGGTATATGAACTTGAATTAACTTTTATAGCATCCCTATGCGTCAAGTAGATAATCTTAGACCTATTTTTAGAGATAGGAGAGTTTAAGTCCTTGCATTAAAGCCACTGAAATTGGGTATATGAGAAGAGATACAATTACTGGATTCAGACCCAGGCCAGTATTTGTTGATACCCCAAGTATTTTAAAGGGCAGTTGTTCAAATCTCCCATCATCCCCTCAGCTGGTGATGAGAAGAGCCTGCATATTATTCTCCCTCACTTTCTTTCTATGGTTCCTCATGTAATTGTTCCAAAATGCAAGACACCTTGTCTCAATGGTATCCAAGGAGAGCCAAGTATTTTGAGAGCTATTAAAAGACATTGTTCTAATGATGAAGCATATAATGTGATTTAGTGCAGCTGAAGCCAAGTTATCCACTAGCTACAGAGAGACCTAGGGAAAGGGAAAGACACGGAACCGATGTGACAGCTCCTATAACTGGTGCAGGAAGGTCATGTGTGTAGTGAATGCACCACCATCCTTAACATGAATCCCCACCCCCACCAAATAAAAGCAAATATAAATTGGAGAATACACATTTTACCTTCAACCTAAACAACTTGTTTTCAGAATTGTTTGTTCAACATTACTAGAAATCATTCAAAGTGTTGATTGTAGTTCCCGATACAAAATAAATCACCAATAAACATCATCTGTTATTAGTTGGATTTGGAGAAAAAGGAGTACTGCATCAAGTCAAGAACATATTAGGAATAAGATGCCTACCTTGAAGCCTTCCTCTTTACTAAATTGCTATACGACTGGGTTGTTGTGTAAAGAGATCTATGAAGTAGGGACAATGATCGCACTTAGCTGGGTTTTGTTTTAATTAACTAATTAACTAATTAATTAATTAATGAGTGGTTATATGTAAAATTCTTAGCATGTTTTCTGGCATGGGTACACATCTGATTGATAAGGTCCATACTGGACACTGGGCAGACGAAGCCGCTGTACCTCTGTGGTTCAGCCAGCCAAACATTATTCATTGAGGCCTCCCTGTGAGTCAGGCACTGAAGGAGGCACTGGGGAAGGAACAGATGAATAAGGCAGAGATGTGTCCCATACCTACTTGTAGCCTTCTGGGGAGTTTTTGCAAAAAACACTCAAATGAAATAACTGAAGACAACCGTATATGCTAAGAAGAAACTAATAGGGGACTGACACAGACCATGTGAAAGGAATTTCTTGTTGGGTAGGGAGTCTGGGAAAGTCTCTCCAAGGCAGTACATTTAAAGTGAAGATGTCAAAGAAGAGGAGTCAGCCATGTGAAGTAGCTGTGGTCATGGGAATTCCAGGCAGCATATGCAAAACTGAATGAGTTGAAAAAAACTTGGCGCAAGGGAGGAAGGGATGCCCAGAATGGCTGGAGCATGTGGGTGAGGGGGGAGAGAGTTGCCAAATGTGGCTGAGAGATGGGCAGCCCTCCCCTCTTGCAGCTCTCTTTGGCCATGCAAGGATCCTACCGGGATTTTATTCTGTTTGCAAAGGTTAAGTCAGTGAAGAGTTTCAAATAGTGGCAAGGAATAATTTTTTTACTCATTTCGAAGACCACTTGCTGCTTTGCAGAGCAAGTCATCTGCACTTTTTTGATCAAGGAACACCAATGAATACGTGCCCCAGATTGTTCATATTCTTTTTCTATCTGTGTTTAGTTGGATAAACATACATTTATATGTTAATTGTTAATTCACCTATATGTTCCTAGGTAATTAAATATTAACAGGGCTGTTTTCTTCCTGCCCACAATGTGATACTATCTGGGTACTTGCACCCCAATTCAGAGATGACTATTGCAGAGATAAGACGGGGCAGAGCAGCTGTGGAATGGGGAAAGCAATTAGAAAGCTGTTGTGTCAGTCCAGGTGAGAAATGATGACCACAGACTAGGTGGTGGCATATCTTTTTACATCCAGTGAAAAGACTTCTCATTGGAATTACAGATCTATGCCTCCTACTGGCATATGATAGCAACAATTTTCCTAATAACCCATTCTTAATGCAGTACATCAATAAAATCTGTTGGGTTGCTTAGTGAGTTGTTGGATTAGAAATACCTTGAAATAGGCTAGCCCCTTTCCCCCCATAATTAGCCCATTTCTTGAAGTCTTCCAGAAAAAGAAAATGGTACTTTTCTTTTCTGCTTGTTGATAAAGGATCAGAGACACAAGAAATAAAATGAATTTATATTAAAAAAAATTATTGGAGCCAATTTCACCCATATCTGTGTAACCTTTTTTCTCAAATGAATAATTAGAATCAGGCATTTAAAAAGCTCCTGCCCTCTATGAACTCTCAGCAAATGGATTTCAAATGATTTCATTTTAAAGGGATTATTGAGGGTGCCTGGGTGGCTCAGTGGGTTAAAGCCTCTGCCTTTGGCTGGGGTCATGATCCCAGGGTCCTGGGATTGAGCCCCACATAGGGCTCTCTGATCAGTGGGGAGCCCGCTTCCCCCTCTCTCTCTGCCTGCCTTTCTGCCTACTTGTGATCTCTGTCAAATAAATAAATAAAATCTTTTTTTTTAAAAAAGGGATTCTTGTATTGGGTCTGTTTTAAAAGATGGTAGTTGTAGATTTGGGAAGGAAAAATCAGCTCTCTTTCTACCAATTCTTCAGGTGGAACTTCATTTTGAAATCAAAACCATCTAAATTTTGATAGAGCAATAATAGACTGAGACCGGAAAAATTGAATTCACTAATTTCCTTTTCTTTTCTTTCCATTTTGCGTTTTCCAGTTCTATATTAAGATGGGAATTTATTCAGATTCTGACTCTTTAATCTGGTTTTTCTTCCATTGGAGGAAATCTCACACACTCATTCAGACTGAAAAGGAGATTAGCAGGGCATAGAAAGAAGGCTTTAACCAAACAACTTCCCAAAGCTCTGAAAACCTTTCTCAGGAGAGGAAAACAGCTGCCCTGAGTTTTAAGGAAGAGCACTTGTAGTTTCGGGAAGAGGGAAGGACCTCTGGCTCTCCTCTCCATCTAGAAGCCTGCCAATGTTCCTTTTTTAGGAGGATCCGGGCTTGGGTAGTTGAGGTGCTTTCAGAAGAACAGTCTGTGTCTCCCTTAAAGAGAAACAGGTCACTCTTTTTTTTTTTTTTTTCTTTTCAGTGTAACAGTATTCATTGTTTTTTGCACCACACCCAGTGCTCCATGCAATCCGTGCCCTCCCTAATACCCACCACCTTGTTCCCCCAACCTCCCACCCCTGCCACCACTGACCCCCCAACCCCTTCAAAACCCTCAGATTGTTTTTCAGAGTCCATAGTCTCTCATGGTTGGATAAGGTCACTCTTTGAGTACTCACATTTAAAGGCTAAGAAGTCTGCCCCCTTTGTATTTGCATATTTCTGGGACTGCTCATAAGAACAAAAATTTAAATTATTGCTCGTGTAACACAGCTCTAGATTGGATTGATATAAGAGAAATTCCTCTTGAACAGTATCAAAAAAGGTATATTAACTGAAGAATAATTAGCACTGCTACTTTTAAGTTGGTCCTATCACAAACTCATAATTTAAATTTTTCAGTGAGGTTGCCTTTGTAAGTGTGAAAATGAACAAAAATGTAATTAAAAGCTGAAGATTGTATTATTTTGTGTGGTATTCATTTGTTTAATCAGTAAATATGCATTGAATAATTTAATAGCCACCATGTGATAAGGAAGTGGTATTAGGCACATGAAGACTACAAAAAAAATCTGAAGGTATTTCAACCCTTAGAAGCAAACCTTCCATTTGAAAAAGGCTTGGATTTTGAGAAATTCTTTGTAATTTTCAAAGCCTGTTCACCTACTATAAATCTTCATCTGAACTTTTGAACAGTAGCAGGGGAGCTGGGCTGGGCAGACATTATAATCACACAATTATAGAATTTTAGGAATGGAAGGAATTTTAAAGGTCATCTAATGCAACCGCTTAATTTTAAAGTGTGGGAAGCAGAGAGATTGCCACTTTGTCAGGGCCCTATAGAAAACTAGTGGCAGAGCATTCCGCACCGATTTGAAGTTTGCTGATTAGAATCTTCAGGTATGTGCTGGTAGCTCTGGGCTAGGCACGAAGGACGCAGGATAAATACAGCACCATGCCTTTTTCCCTGCATCTATTTGCATACACAGAACAGACTCACAATACGTATTTATTCAATTAAGGACTGGCGGATTTCTTACCGCCTGTGTCAAGCAGAGGATAAAAATGGCAAAACAAAATAAACAGGCCACTTCTTCCAAGTTGCTCACAATTCCTGTCCTCAGTGAGTTTGTGGTCTCTTAGGGAAGCCAAGATACATGTCCACGAAATGCAGGAAAACTGAATTCAAATACAGTGAGCGCTTTAGGAGCTCCGGAAAGGAATCTAAGCGTTATAATTGGTGAAAAAAATCCCCGAAATCTCTCTCTCTCACTCCTTTTCTCTCTCTCTCTCTCTCTCTCTCTCTCTCTCACACACACACACACACACACACACACACACATTTAATTACATCATTCTCTGCTGTTGCCTTCCTGGGATCTCCCCCAAGCTGGGGCACGCAGGCTCCGCTTAAGCTAAGGTCAAGACGCCAACTCGCGGAGACTCGGGAGGGAAAGACCAGGCGCCCACCCAACCTTATCGTCTAAACTGGAAGAGACGGGGAGGGGGCGGGCTGCGGGGGGAGGAAACGGCGGCAGAGACTGACAGAAACAATAAAACAGGAATAGGAAGTCCCCAACCCAGCGAGCGCTCGGCGAGCTCCGGCTGGCCGCCCCCACGGGAGGGGCGTGCGGGCGCCGCGCGGAGAGCCGAGACCGCGGCCGCGGGGGCGCAGAGCGGGCGGCGGCAGCGCCCGCGAGCCCAAGGGGAGGGTCGGCGACGCATCCAGTCCCCGCAGCCACCCGCGCGGCGCAGCTCGGCAGCGGGACGCGGCGCCCGGAGCCCCGGCAGCTCCCGCCCCCCCTCCCGCGTCGCCCGCCAGCGCGCCAGCGCCCGCTCCGCCCGTGACTTCAGTTCAGCTCCACCCCCGCGTGGCGGCGGCTCGCTCGGTCCGAAGCCGCGCTCGGCACCAGCCCAGCCTGGGCGAGCGGCCGCCACCTGCCCCGCGCCGCCTCCGCCCGCCCCCTCCGCGGCCCAACTTGGATGGAGTTGGGGTCCTGAGCGCCTGCCCCCCGCAGCCGGCCGGCGGAGAGCCCCGCGCCGCCGCCTCCGCTCCGGCCCCTTCTCCGCTCGCTGCTCTCGGCTCCCGCGATGGGAAAAGTTGGCGCCGCCGGCGGCTCCCCAGCCCGGCTGAGCGCGCTCCTCGCCGGCGCGGGGCTCTTGGTCCTCTGCGTCCCGGGCGCCTGCGGCGGCGGCTCCTGCTGCCCCCAGCTGCCTCCGGGCTCGGCCCCACGCTGGGCTCCGACCCCAGGGGGCTTCCTTCGCCCGGGGCCGCGAGGCAGAGCTGCTGCCACGCCCCTGCCCCTCCTTGGGCGCCCCCTGTTCGCAGTGGCCCCCGGAGACCGAGCGCTGTCCCTGGAGCGGGCCCCCGGCACCGGGGCGTCCGAGGCGGTCGCCCCACGCTCTGGCCGGCGGAGACGGAGCGAAGCGGGTCCCGGCAAGGCAGAACGGGGAGAGGGCGCGAGTCGAAGCCCCCGGGGTGTGCTAAGGGATGGAGGGCAGCAGGAACCTGGGACTTTGGAGCGGGACCCGGACAAAGCCACTCGCTTCCGGATGGAGGAGCTGAGACTGACCAGCACCACGTTCGCGCTGACAGGCGACTCCGCACACAACCAAGCCATGGTCCACTGGTCTGGCCACAACAGCAGTGTGAGTAGATGGGGACTGAGGGCAAGGGGTAAAAGGTGGAAAGGGTTAAAGCGGGCCGTGTGTTCTGATGGAGAATCGAGGGAAATGAGGTTTCTGGACTTGAGAGAAGCTGCAAACTAAAGTCTTCCCTGCCCACCTTCCCTAGGAGGGCAGACGGGAGACCCATGACACCGTCAGAGTCCTCTCAAAACCCCCCAAAAGCTTCACACTGGGTAGGCAAATCCCTGTTTCCTGGTCTCATTGGTGTAGGAACAGAGCTGAAGACAGGCAAACAGAGGGGGTTAAGTATTCTGAATGTGGAGGTGAATGGGTTAAATTTCCAGGCAGGATGACATTCCTTTAAGTGACTTTCCTTTTACTTGCTAGACTTATGGGTGAGCACAAGTAAGATCAAGAAGACTTTATGTGGAAGCTTTTTATTTTTCTGCAAAGCTTCTAACTCCCTCTTCCCCAGAAGGGAAGAGATATGCCGTGCACACTAAGGTGCCCTTAATGCATTCTCTGTTTCTGAGGACCAAGTGGATGCAAGTTTCAGGACGGGAACTCTCTAGCATCTTCTAACAGCACCAGCCAGTGTGTTTTGAGAGCTGGGGCTTTCCAGCCTGTGAATGAGTGGTTGTTCTCTGGCATGATCAGTCCCAGGAAGATCAGATATATCGCAGTGACAACAACCCCCTGTTCTTCCCCATTGCCTGACCTCCTCTAGAGAAGAGAACAAATTAAGACTTAGCCCTCCTTTTATGAAGGGACCAGGAGGATTGCTGGATTCCAGGATGGTGACACTGGGGAGAGTGGGTGAGAGTCTGTGAGCTTTGGCCACGTCAGGGGTGGTTTTAGATTTTTGGAAAACCTTGCATGTCTGGAATCTGGGGTAGCTATTCCAGCTTAAACTGTACCTGGAAAACTTCACTGAGCTGAAATAGTAAAGAGACAGCTTTGATGGTAATAAGTGAAGATGATTTAAAAGTGTGGAAAGTTCTCTGAGCTGCCATTAAGCAGACGAGAAGAACGTGAAAACCAAGGATGGGTAAAAGGGGAAAAAAATCAGTTTTAGCTTCCATCGGGTTATTGAGATCATAGTATTTTTAATATGCATAGTCTATGCAGCCTGGTATCTTTCAAAATGTTTTCAGTTGTGATGTCATTGCCAGAAACCTTCCCAGGGAAGCGCCACTTCAGTGAGTTGTGCTCATTGTCAGCTTTTTAATGAAAGTCGTGAATGTTTTAAAATAATAGTCTGTTATTATGAGTTCTTTGATTATATAGATATAAATTGTATTAGGACAAACCATGATAAACAGTATTTTGCATTGATGTCTCTGTCCTGAGAACATCAGTAAGGTTTTCCCTACAATTCAGCTCATGACTGAGGTTGTGGTTTTCTATGGTTCTCAGGAATGGTTTAATCAAATAATTGAAGCTGAAATTCTTTCAATTCAAGTTCTGGAGATCCTTGCCCTCATTTCTTACCTTAACTATCGTATCTTTTATGTCATAACCACTAAAAATAATCCCCCAATTTGGACTTGAATCTTCTTAAACTGATTGAATAACTTTCACACTGCTTTAAGTGATTAACTCAAAGCTTCTGGCTTTAAGGGGAGATTTTATACACATCAAACATATTATATCTTGTTGTATCAAGAAGTAAAGGATATTGGACTCAAAATATTTCTGGCTTTTAATGTAATTTGAGCTGTAAAATATCACTCACCCATGAGACCTTTACTTTAGTTCATCTCTTGAAAGATCTTGGAAAGAGCTGGAAAAGGAGAATACATCTTTGGCAAATATTAAACTCTATTTAAGAAATGGCGCCAAGCACTGCCAGCCTTTTTTTTTTAAGATGATGCTTATAAGCACAGTGTGGCTTATTGGGGTCAGGGCTTGGATGGGCAACACGCAAGGATGTCTAAACTAAAATAGCAGATAATCAAGGTAGTACATGTGAAAGGTTTGAGCACTCAAATCACGTTGCTAGTGAGATTTCTATCCTTTGAAGTTTTTAATTCTGTAAGGAACCCCCTTGCTCTGCATCCCTGTCTACTTACACACAAATTATGGACTTGTTTGTGTTTTAGCATATATATATACAGATCATAGAGGAAGAGCTATAGTTTTAATCCAGGTTCCACAAAACAAAGCTGGCCCAGATTCATAGGAGAGACAAAGTTTAACAATTGTTTTTAAGGGAAATAAGGCAAAACAAACTTTTCTGGGCAACTCTGTGATGTGAAAAGCAGTGTGGAGACTTGAGTTCTAGTTCTGCTTATCTGTGGCTTGATCTTGGCGAATTGAGTGTGAATTTCCTCATCCCCAAAATGGGGGCCATGCCAGTTCATGACGTGCCAGGTTCCACGTAAGCATGTTGTGATTGCCAAGTATGGTACACCTGTTTGGAACTCTCAACTTACAGCACTTCACATCTCTCCAGAGCGAGAAATCCACTAATTAAAGCCTGAGAACACTGTGGGGCTCTCATTTTCTTCACATTTAGATGTCAGTCCCCTGTAAATCTGCCCCCTGACTCACTCAGGGCCACAGGCAATGCACATCCTCGGAACCTGTCTCACCTTTAGGTAAAGCCTTGTTCAGTAGGGTTTCTGATTACAATAACACCTGCATTAAAGGTGTAAACGTGTGGTAATTAAAGGCTGCCTGTCAAACTTGTGAGGAATTCTGGAGGTTTCTCTCGCCTCCTTCCCTTCTTCTTCCTGCCCCCTCCGCTGTTGGACTTGTGCAGTTGTGTAAAGACATGCCTCATCTGTGGGAGTGATGTGATTCCTCTGTACCGCAGTCTAGCTTGATGGAAAGTGTTGCTAGAGTTGGTGGAACACCTGGGGGGATCTTTTGGCATGAAAGGTGCTGGGTATGAATCATTTGTCATGAGCTTGGTGTCGTAAGCAAGAACATATTGTTCCTACCCTACTCATCCTAGGCATGCTGTGCCCTGATCTAAATTTATCCAGTAATCCTTAGTTTGTTAAAATACATATTTGTCTATATATGCATGTGTGATGGGGCATGTGTTTATTCTCTATTTCCAAGAAACTGCAAAGTGCTACACTTATTAACCCTTATAAAACCCTTGTTAGGTAACAGGTGAGTGGCAAATGTTAATATCTATTTTTTCATATTTTTATGCTGGAGTCAATTTGAGCACTTCAGTTCACTGCCTTGTCCTTTTCTCACTGAAAATAGTGTCAGAAGGTTTGTTAACAGAGGCTTTTACTATTTGGCCATTATGATACTCTAATGCTACATCTGCATGGACCATGATGATCTGGTTGATTTCCATGTGCCTCTTTGCCTTTTGTTGTTCTGGGCCCTGACATTTACCATCCAATCTTCGTGAATAAACTGAGTCCCAGCTTGGATCAGGTTTTGCGTATGCCTTAAGTACCATCATCTCACTTAATTTTCACAAAAATGTATGTGTAGATATCCTTCTCCTCATTACATAGAGAAGAATCCTGAGGCTCTGGAAGCTAACCGAGGTACTGAGATGATACCAAAGGTCAGTGGCATATAGGCACTGGGACCCCAAGCTCACAGAATGGTTGATCTTAAAGACTTTCAGGTAGAACAAAAGAACTCAGACCTCTTGTAGTCAGTATTTTAAGTAATCCTCTCTTGGGGTTCATATCTGATGATGCTGGAGGAGGACACCATCTTAGCTGGGAACTCCATCTCCTTGTAGAAAAGCAAGGGCTTTAACATGTGCCTGTCACGTTGCACTCTACCTTAAGTAGTGATTTGGTTGTTCTCTTATCCGCCTACCTCTTCATCTTTAGTGAGACACGGAATCCGTACCTGGTGATTCATTGAGCACGAGGTAACCTGCCATCATTCAGCTCTCAGATCTGGTGTTCTTCAGGAACAGATTCCTTTTCTTCCTTTTCTAAGTGACTTCCAAACCTGATCTTAGAGAGAGGCTGCATGCAAACACTTGCTTTGACTGTACATTTAAACATATTCCTGGCCTTTTTAATAAAGTGAAATGATGAACGATTTTAGCTTTCTCTAACAAGCCCACATAGTTCCTTCTCTGATCAGTGCTTTCTGCTATTCACGAATGTTAATGTGGTGTGACACAGAAGCAGACAAATTTGAGTTGAATGTTAACTCTCCTGCTTACCACACTCTGCCTTGAACAAGACACTTAAATTCTTTGAGCTCCACCTTCCTGGACTAAAATATGGGGATTCTGTATCTTTTGCAGTCTCTTCCTGAAGATTTGACATCATGTATGTGGAGTGGTTGGTACACAATAAGTGCTTAATAAATGCTACTTGTTCTTTTAGTTGCAGAAATCATTCTCTACGGCAGTTAAGAGTCCCGGGTTATAGTTCTGTGTATGACAATTAAATATGCAGTCATCACGTGTCCTGTTAAAATTATGTGGCCTCTATTTCATCCTCTGTAAAATGATGCAAATAGACTAGAACACCACAAAAATAGGGGTTAAAATGAGCTTGATAGTTTGTTCAGTGTGCAGGTGTTACACACCTGCTACATTTAAGTAAAGTACACTGGGAGAGTTGGGAATGCACAAATGACACAATGATCTATACCCTTGACCTACAAGGAGCAAGAAGCCTTTCATCTCACATGATCCCTCCTTTTTCCATGATTCATGTGCATATTCTATTTATAGGAAATCAAAACATTTGAGATCCAAGCAGGCATTCATTTCAACATGGGTTTGCAGCAAAACCTAATTTATTAAGTTTATTGTATCACATCTTCATGTAAAGGAACTTTGTATCTTTGGACAACAAAAAAAAATGCTTCCTATGAAATTGGGACGTTAGCTTCTCTTAAGATATTTAATGGGGTTTTCTAGAGGAAAACAATATGAATGTTGACTCTGGGAACTCTCTCCACATCCTTTTATGGAGGACCCTCGAAACTCATAGACTAAGGTACAAAAGCTGATGGATGGATTTGTTGAATAATTATTTAGCAATTTACTTAAGAGAAGAATAATTGCTCACCTTCCAGGAGAGATTGTCAGGTGGCAGCCTCATGCTAAGAAGCTTACACAAATTATCATAATTTACTTTTAATTCTACAAATATGTATTGAGTCTTAATATTTGTTAGACACTGGTAATAGAGATGTATGTGGAATGATGCACCAAGGTGAAAAGAAATAATACGCACCCTCAAAGCACTTTCTGTCTTGTGCTCCGAGATTCCTCTGAAGAGGAAGAGACAGCAGAGAGATTGAGTGTCCTCTGAGAGCATAGTGTGCTATAGGGGTTCAGAAGAGGATCAGACGTTTGCAAACTGGGGTGGTCTCCAAACTTCATTGCACAGCAGGTGCTTTAAGTGGACCTTGAAATGGAGAGAATATTTGGATCTAGAGATGGAGATTATTACAAGGATATTTTGAGCTGAAATGGGTAGTGTGACTGAAGGTCAAGGGTAGAGATATATAAATTACTGTGTATTCCAAGAAATCAGCCTACATTAAATGTAAATTACGTTTAACTGAAGTTTACATCTTAGAAACCATTTAATAAATACTCCTTAAGCAAAAATATACACCTTCATCTTCTAGCGAGTTGGGATATATTCTAAGCCCAGAAAGAAAATAAGACCAGTGTGGTCACTTAGAGATGTGATTGTGTTTATTGCCTTTATTTGCACATTAAGTCTCAGCTGGAGACATCATTGTTTCATTTTTTTTTACCTAGACATTTGCCACACACGGTTTTCTCCAAAGGGCTTTCTTTTAGGTCCTTGGTCAGAAATATCAGGGGCCAGGCTGCCCAGAGGGTTAATTAATTTGGCCCCCGGCCAGCTGGTGTTAAATCACTAGACATATGTAAAATATTTGTCCTGTCTTTGTGTATGTCTCAATGACCATTCTATATGTCTGGCTCAAAAGGGTGGAGAATGCATCTGTGAGCCCTAGGAAGGAAATGAGCCAAAATGGCGTTGCTATCATGGTCAGTGGGGATGGCAGGGAGTAGACGTGGTCAGCGTGAGGGGGGCCTGGTGCTATGGCATTGGAATGGTTACTTGGGAAGGAGGTGCGCTCTGCTCAGGGGGGGATGAATGGAATCGTCCAGTGGTTGGTAAGAAACGAAGGTGGAATCTTACTGTGCAAGGTTTATAAGGAAAGAACAGAGCCTCTTCTAAAAGGTAAGTAGAGAGAAAAAGGACATGCGTGTTCTGTAGGAAATCCCACATGAAATTTTCCGTGTGTATAAAAGATATTGTGTCTTTTTCTGCAGCACTCCTGAATGTTGTTATAGTACTTTAGATCAGTTATAGCCATTTCCTTTACAAAATGCTTCAGCTTTCAAAGATTGGAATATTATTTCCCCTACCTCAGTTTTTTTTTTTCTTTCTTTCTTTTCAACAGAGACCTATGAGATAAGAAAGGCAAATATCATCTACATTTCTCAGGTAGGGAAATCAAGGCATTGCTGTTAAGCAAGTCAGTTAGTGGAAAAAGAGGGTCAACGATGCTTTGTCACACTCTATGACTGATTGGTTTGGACCACTGCGGGCTTTCCACAGGCAAGAGTTAGAGCTAGCTGCATCCTAGTCTCTCAGTTTGCCTGAAGCCTGTGCACCTGTGTCCATGATGTTTGCCGATGTGGGAAGAAGTGTGGGAATTGGCCACAGAGCTCCTGAGTTCTAGGCTCAGCTACTCAAGTTACTTATGCTGGGCTTCAGAGCAAGTGGCCTTATCAAAAGTCATGATCTTGGCATTGTTTAAACCTTTCAAAGGGAACCTTTAAAAGAGATGACGGGACTTTCTGTAAGTTAGGTCTCTGGCAAAAGCCCATTCTCCATCTTCCATGGCTAATGGACTTCAGAGGCCAAGTTACTTATGACTGAGCTAGTTGCAACAGGGGCTTGGGAGCAGAGGGAAATAGTCACCTCTTTCCCTCCTAATTGTCTGACGCAGAGGAAATGGCGTTTAAAATAATATTAAGTATGGTCTCAGCTAAGGGAACCTGCCATGTCAACATTTGGGAGCAGCAGTAGTCAGACTGAAGGGTGCCTGTTGAAACTCATGGATTTTATTCACTCATAGATTATAATTGATTTACCAGCTAGTGCCTTTTCTACTCCTTCTGACTTTGGAGGTGGGGATGGGGATATGAGCAAAGGCGAATTCTCTACACACCGTGAGAGCTCGCTATAGCCAGATAAGGTATATTGATTATAATGGAAGCCCCTCTTCACAATAATATAAATAACCACCAATTTAGTGAGCAGCTTCCCTGGAAGTACATTCTAGAGCCTCACATTATTTCACTCCATCCTATGACCGCCATAATGCAAATGAGGTATTATTATCCTCATTCCCAAGTTGTGGAAGTCATGGCTCAAGGAACTTACCCAAGGTCACCCAGCCAGAGGGTGGCACAGCTGGAATTTGATTTTTGCCCTTTCTGGCTCCAGAGCTTTTTCTCTTTGATCACATTGACCTTTGGTAAGGGGTCAGCTCTGGGTTTCTTTAGCGAGTCCCTCACAAGTCAGTGCAGAGAGGTCCTAGGGGAACTCCTAGCACGGGCACCTCATCTCAGGGTTTTCCCTGTCCTATCCCAATCTCAGGGCACTAACCTGATACATTTTACTTGGTAATAAGCTGCTTTGTGGTGGAACTTGATCAAAGTCCTAAGGGCCATCCATCCCCATGAGTGGCTCTCTTGGGGTTATTAATATGTGTCTCCTTGTTATTCTGGGAGGATGTGTGGGATGTGCTATTTGGTTTCTCCCTGCTGGTTAATGAACCAAGAGTGACAGTGTGGGCAACTTGTAGGCTTTCTAAAGAAACTGCTAACAAGAATCATGTTATCCGACCACCAGCTAATCATGTTGTGCCCTGAAACCAATGGATTGATGCCTCTAGTCATCTTCCTCTAACCAGAGTAGCAGAGGCTATTGGGACACAAAACTGTGGGCCATAGAGTCTTCTACTTCAGTGTCTTTGGGGGACAGTTGGGTGGGTTAAAAGCAAAAGATCTTCCCCTTAACACTTCCCAAAATACACTCTTTAAAAAAATATATATTAGAGAGAGAGAGAGCCCATGTGCACAAGTGGAGGGGAGGAGCAGATAGGAAAAGCAGACTCCCCACTGAGCAGGGAGCCCAACTGGGGGCTCAGTTCTAGGACCCTGAGTTCATACCTGAGCTGAAGGCAGACACTTAATCGACTGAGCCTCCCAGGTGCCCCCCAAAATATACTCTTCATAAAGAACCTTCTCTTCATAAAGAGGTAGAAGAACCTAACTTCATAAAGAGGTAGAAAAGGCTTTTTAGGTGTGGTTGTCTCCTGCTTAGAAACCTATCTATAGGGGCACCTGGATGGCTCAGTCATTAAGCATCTGCCTTTGGCTCAGGTCATGATCCCAGGGTCTTGGGATGGAGCCCTGAATGGGCTCCCTGCTCAGTGGGAGGCCTGCTTCTCCCTCTCCTCCTCCCTCTGCTTGTGTTCCTCTCTCTCTCTCTCTTTTTCAATCAAATAAATAAATAAAATCTTAAAAACAAAAAAAGAAAGAAAAAGAAAGAAGGAAACCCATATGTAACCTGTTTACCCTGACTTACATTTTGCTGAGTTGATGGGAGAATCCTAAACTGGGTAGCCATGGGCACCTTGGGTAGCACTTCTCAAAGTTTGTCCTCATGGGAACTGCTTTTAAATCTGTTGATGGGGACTTGGAAACTTTATTTTGAAAATTCCCTTGGAACTCTCTATGAAGATCAAAAATCATTTCCCTAAAATTCATTTGTGAGTTTTGGTCCATGAACCCCTGCATTATCGCAGTGTTTAAGTGTCAATAGGCTTCACTTTTCCCCATAGCAAACTAAAGCCCACAGTTTTTATCAGCTTCTTCTGGGAAACCATGATCCTAGGGATGAAGACCTGGTGTGACGTAGTATAGGAGAATGAGAGACAATTACAGGGGAGAGCACAGGTCAGTCAGAAGAAGATGACACTTTTCTGCCAAATGGTGATATTTTTATCATTGGATATATTCTAGGCAGTTTCTTTCCTGGATGTCCATATGACCATGAGTAAACCATGTCTTCAGTGACTGAAAGACTACATTATTTTAACTAGCACACAATGTTTTGCGATGGGATTGAATTCTTGCTCCACTATCTACTAGATATGTGAACTTGCACAATTAGCTTTGTGACTCTGTGCCTTAGTTTTCTCAGCTGCAAAATGGCAATAATGACAGTATACTTTGTACAGGATTTCTTAATGGTTAAAGGAGACAGTAGATATAAAAATGCTGGAAGTGGTCTGGGGCACATAGCCAGCAGTCAGTAATGGTTAACTGTTATCATCATCATCACCACGATCACCATTATTTTGTTCCTGTTAATACTAGAATATTTAATGCTCAAGTATGACCTACTAAATGGTGTTTTTAATGTTGCTTTTGATATTGCTTCTGTTTCTGCATTTATGTTCTTCCATTCCAGATCCATTTTCTTATCATGAGGCCAGGACTCTGTCTTACTCTTTCTGTCATCCCCCTCAATGCTTCCAGTCATTTGCACATGATGGTTGGTAATAAGGCTCTGGACCTAATTTCCACTGTGTGCGTGTGTGTGTGTGTGTGTATTGGGATGTGGGTGGGTGGGGGGAGCATCCGTACCAACAAGCAATTCTCTCACACCCTCTGCATGTCTATAATTCAACTCGGTTTTGGCACTATCTACCCAGAGATGGCATCAGATTTCACCAGCTGAGGACTCAGTCCCACAGGACTTCCATCCTTCACCTCCCAAATTCAGATGCCAGAGGATCTTCTGTGCTTTTGACCAAGCAGCTATAGCTTAGAAGTTCCAATGACTCTTTCCTTGGCTTTGATTAATTCACTAGAGCAGTTTACAGAACTTAAGAGAAATGTTTTACTTATTAAACTGCCAGTTTCTTACAAAAGGATATAACTCAGGAATAGTCAGATGGGAGAGATGAGCAAGATGATGACTTGAGCAAGGTACGGGGAAAGGGCATGGTACTCTCTTGGAGCATGCTGCCCCTGAATCTCCACATGTTTACCAACCTAGGATCTTTTGGAACCCTGTCCTTTTGGGTTTTATGGAGACTTTATTACATAGGCATGATTGATTAAGTCATTGGCAATTGGCCATCAATTCAACCTTCAGCTCCTCTTCCCTCCCCAGAGATTAAGGAGTGGGACTGGAATTTTCCAACCCTCCAATCAGGGTTGCAACTAGTCCCCATCTTTAGATATGGTCCCATAGTCTTCTCATTAACATAGCAAACGACACCCTTATGTCTCTCATCACTTAGGAAATTCCAAGGGCTTGGGAGCTTGGTGCCAGAGATGAAATGAAAATAAAATATACATTTCTTATTATAAATCACCATCTCACAACTTGCTTATTAAATATTTGCTATTTTGAGGATGGGAAAATTTTTCTCTATCCTTCAAAGTTCTTCTAGCTGGGGACAGCACCTATGTGGCTCAGTTTGTTAAGTGTCTGCCTTTGGCTCAGGTCATGATCTGGGATCCTGGAATGGAGTCCAGTCCTTTGGTTCAGTGGGGAGTCTGCTTCTCTCCCTCTGACCCTCCCCCTGCTTTTGTACACACTCTCTTTCTTTCTAATAAAAAAATAAAATCTTCAAAAAAAAAGTTCATCTAGCTGGTCAAAAGATTAAATTGACATGAGACAGAGTAACAGAAAAAATTTAATTCTTGTGTGTAGGGAATCCACATAAGCATGAGATTCCAAAGATAGTAAAGCAAAATGGGTATGTGTGTCATTCTCAAGTAAGGAGAAAGGGGTATGGGTCTGAGACTTGAAAGGGGAAGAGGACAATTCTTGGGAAGATGAAAAAACAAATGTTTGGGAAACAAAATGTTTTCTCTTCCCTACAGAAACAATGGGACACAGAGAAGAATTTTAATAAAGACTTCACTACGTTCCTCCTGTCTCCCACACCTAGTTCATGTTATATTGTAGTTGTCTATGGTGATAGCACCCTTCCTGGAGCAGGTCTTCCATCTAAATTCTTTTTAACAGTTGGGGGAAGGTCAAACATTCCTCCTAAGTCTTTTGGGCTTTGATTATTTTCAGCTTGAAATAATCTACACACCAAAGTGGCACATTTTGAGGCCACCAGCCCTTAGCAACTACAGTGTTTTGTTTGCTCTTTCCATGGGGAAAATGGCTTTTCACTTAGAACAAACAACCCATGATCTTATCCCATGACCACTAAAAGATTGCTTATGTAAAATATACATTGAATTCCCCCCCCCAAATACTAGAAAGAGAAAAAAATAGATTAAAAATAGTACAAATATAAACCACATGAAGTCAGTGGGTTTTGGTCTGTGTTCCATCAGAGATCTCAACCCCCTAGAAATATACCTGGACATGGAAGGGATTCAATATTTTTAAAAATTTTATTAAATACTATAAAATACCCCTTTCATTTAAAAAAGAAGAAGAAGAAGGAAGGGTAGGATTTGAAATGTTCACCTGTGATTATAATGCATGTTGGGTTTGTAGGTGATGTTTTCCATTTGTCCATAGTTTCACTGTTGTTTTTTCTCAGTAAACATGCATTGCTTGAGTTATTTTTAAAAGTTATTTGAAAAATGAAAGAAAACAAAACAAGAGAGAGCAGGCAAAATTTTGAACTTGGCCTCATTAGAAACGAATTCTAGGCAACTGAACTAAACAAAGAGCCCATGTTCAGGTTGCCTGATTTGCTTCTAATCACTGTTTTTGGGAGAGAGCTAGGGCCCCAGGTTTTTGTAAAGCAGCAAGATCACTCTGTGTCTCTTTTCTGGTGACAGTGAGCAGCAGCAGGGGCTACCAGGTCTTTTGTTTACCGTTCCCCTTGCTGATTCCAGAGAGAGAGATCTGGAGGTAATTTCACCAACCTGACTGATAACCCCTTCCAGAAATTCTAGTAGCCTCCAGTCTCCAATAAAAGAGCATGTATTTCATTTTAAATCTTAGTCTCTGTCTTGAGCTCTGTCTCCATCTCTAAATCATATATGTACGTATGAGTGCGTACGTGACTGATGTGTGAGTCCCTCTACATCTCCATATGCTCACAGCAGCTTAAGCACTGATGTCCAACACTTACATCTCTACTCTCAGAAGTAGAATGTTAGATATTACTGTAAGGGTGGTCACTGATTGTGAGAGCTAAGTGGAAGAAAATCTCCAGAACAGAGAGAAAGAGAGAAAGAAACATAGGAATGAGCCAGAGAGACAGTAGAAGCAGAGAGCTGGTGAGCAAGAAAGAAGATGAGGGAGGGGGAGAGACAGTAAGAGATCCTTTCAGAGGCAGGGAGAGATGGAGAGCAAGACAAAGACAGCAGAGGTAGACCAAGAGGGAGGAGGATAAAGAGAGGAGGAGGCAAGAGACAGACTAGAGACAGAGAAAGGCAGATGGAGAGACAAAAAAGACAGAATTACAACAGAAGCATGGAAGCACTAGAGTAGATCAGAGAAAAAGAGTAAGAAATGAAATAGAGAGGAAATGTGTTAGTGAGTGGAGAGAACTCACTCTAAACTCCAAGACGGCAAAGTAGAACAGGAGTCCAAGTCTGATGGCATCCTTGTCCTGTAGCAACAGCACTTCCCTGGCTGTTGCCCTGTGGACGAGGGGCTCACACCCAGCCCTGCTGTGTTGTCAGTAGAGGCGGCCAATCTTACATGTGTGACAGCTTTGAGAGCCATGCATGTTGGTTAGCTGGGTGTGGGGTGGAAGGGGTGCATGTAGTGTTGATACATTTTTAAGCACATCTTAAGTGTGATTTCCTGTGGGAAATGGAACCGGTGGTCTGGATGGTGGAAAGGCAACTTTTAACCTTTCCTTTTATACCAGCCTGTGCTGTTTTGAATTTTTAACATGGGCATGCATTGCTTTAATAATAAAAATACTAAAACATGTTTTAAGAGGCTGTTGTGTCAGCACTGTGCTGAGTGCTGAGAATACAAAGATGAACAAGACCCGACCTTTACCCTTGAGGGTGCGTATTCTGGTGGAAACAGACAGACACATAAACAGATAAATTGCAATTTAGTATGATAAGTGCATAATAGCTGTAATAGAGTTTTGTGCAAAGTGCTATGGGAGCAAAGATGAGCAGGGAACAACTAATTTTTTCCTGAGAGTGGGAGGCAAGGCTTTAAAGGGAGGTGACATTTAAACTGGTCTTTGTACAAGATGAGGTGTTTCACAGACAGAATAGGACTGGACAGGAGGAAAGGCCACTCCTGCCTGTTTTAAACTCCCCAAATCTTAGGTCTTGGATTCATTTTAGGTTGCTAGCATAGTCAACAAGCTGTGGCCAGGGGTGGTATTCTCTTTCTTCATCATCTCATCCCAAGATATTTGGAACCAAGGCTTACAGTATGTTTAAATATCAGATTGGACTCCCTAGTTTAAAAAGTCCTATTACGTTCTTGACCTCACACTGACAAAAAGAATCTGATTTTCCCAAAGGGAAAAATTTTTCCCTGAATCTTTGTGTACTCATTTATGCTTGTACTAGCATGTGCAGAGTTGCACACACACACACACACACACACACACACACACCTTATGGCTGTCTTCTCCATTCACAGGAGAATTTGATTAAGCAAAGATGGGATTTTCCCCTCAGTTATTCTGTATGTTTCTGCTTTTAAAGAGTTAAAGGTGGGGGTTTCTACCATTTTCTTGGACATGCTTCCAAATCAGTATGGAGAACTGGGTACATTAGGATGAGCTGGGTAATCACCTTTTAGGATTGCAGTATGGTTCAAGGCAGTAAGAGTATGTCACAGAGTATTTTATACCAGTGTTATGAATACTGAACTAGTGTGTCTTGCAAGTAGGAAGCAAAACATATATAAATATATAGGAAAATCTCAAAGAACAGATTTCACCTTTAATTGGTTGGCCCTTTTCTTCCTTCTTATACACAAAGAAGAAAAAAGGGAAAGGGGGTAACAGATGAGGAAAGGCCATGGCCTGGGCTAGAGGGAGCATGTGCTCTCAACACTGGCTCACCAGCCAATGAGTGGCCAAAGGGACATTTCCGTGGTCTTTGAATTCTACCTTTTCTATGCATGGGACTCTAAATCAGACTGTGGCTCAAGATGATGTTACAAGGTTCAGAGCTGGCTTTGGGGTATCGTGACTAAGGAATTTTTGCCTAACTTTTTGTGCTACTGTAGTCAATTCAGTGACTCAGGGATTTCATCATTTTCAGACAGAAATGAGAATGTGCTTTGCAGCTGATCATAAATATGACTTGAGACGTACAAATGACTCTCCCTGAAGAGTAAGATGACCTCTACCATGGTCTGAATGCAGGCCCCCCCATGCATGTGTAGAAGCCTAACCCCCAAAATGGTGGTGTTATCAGATAGCGCCTTTGGGAGGTGATTCAGTCATGAGGATGGAACCCTCATGAATGCGATTCGTGCCTTTATAAAAGTGACCTAAGAAACTCCCTTGCCCTTTCCGCCATTTGAGGACAGAACAAGAAGATGTCATCTATAGAACCAAGAAGTAGATTTTACCAGACACTGGATTTTATGTTGTCTTGATCTTAAACTCACTGGACTCCAGAACTGTAAGAAATGTCTGCTGTTCATAAGCCACCCGGTCCATGGTATTTTGTGATAGCAGCTTGAATGGACTGGACAAGTTTTCTACCAGTCACTGAAGCCTCATTTCCTATGAGACTCTTCTTGATACTCATTTAAGTTAGATTAAAATCTTAGGGAAAGGAGAAGGAAAAATTTGTATTTGCCTTTAAAACTCATGAACTATGGAAGTACCCAAGTGCCTCTTGCTCAACCTAAATGTAGATCTTGTCACGAACAAACATTTTTCTAAAGAAGTCATACAAATGGCTCACAGACAGACACATGAAAAAATGCTCAATATCACTCATCATTAGGGAAATATGAATCAAAACCATAATAAGACACCACGTCATGCCTATCGGAATGGCTAAAATTAAAACAGATATCAGTGAAGACGCAGAGAAAGAACTCTCTCTTACACTATTGGTGGGAATGCAAACTGGTGCAGCCACTCCGGAAAACAGTAAGGAGGTTCCTCAAAAAGTTAAAAATAGTACTACCTTGGGACCTTATTGCACTACTAGGTACTTACCCAAAGGATACAAAAGTAGTGATTTGAAGGGGCACATGCACCCCAATATTTATAGCAGCACTATCAGTGCTAGCCAAATTATGAAAAGAGCCCAAATGTCCATTGACTGATGAATGGTTAAAAAGGATGTGGGATGTGTGTGTGTGTGTGTGTGTGTGTGTGTGTACACATATACATATATATATATATATATATATATATATATATATATATATATATTTAGAGATAGAAAATTTAATATTATGCAAGTAGCTATGCAAACTGGAGTCCTGACAAACTGCCAAAGGACTTTCCCAATAAAGATGTGCATCCCTGTATCATAGGTACCAAATCAGAGTAACACATCCTGAGAACAAAATGAGAATTCAGAAAACACAGTATCTCAGAGGTCCACCAGATCTGGGCTTCGTTTTCAAACACTCTAAATCAGTAGCTCTGGGCAAGTATTAACTGCTTACTGAATGCTGATTGAGACACTGGCCAACTGTTAAGGAAGGAAAGGACTGTCCCGAGGAAGAAAAGGACTGGAGAGGAAGAACAGCCGCCCTGCTTCTAGGAAAAACCTTTCATGGCATGTCCAATGTGTGGAAGATGAACATTTGCTTTCTCTCTCTTTGCTGCTAAATCGTTAAATCAATCTCTCTCTCTCCCCCTCTCTCTCTCTCTATATATATATATATTGAATGGGATATTACTCAGCCAGCAAAAGAATGAAATCTTGTCATTTACAATGATGAGGCTGGAACTAGAGGGTATTATGCTAAGTGAAGCAAGTCAGCCAGAGAAAGATACCATATGATTTCACTCACATGTGGAATTTAAGACACAAAACAGATGAACATAAGGGAAGGAAAGGGAGAAAAAAATAAAATTAAAATAAAAATATAAAAATAAATACAGAGAGGGAAGCAAACCATAAGAGGTTCTTAAAACTGTAGAGAACAGGGGCGCCTGGGTAGCTCAGTGGGTTAAAGCCTCTGCCTTTAGCTCAGGTCATGATCCCAGGGTCCTGGGATTGAGCCTCACATCGGGTTCTGCTCAGCAGGGAGCCTCCTTCCTCCTCTCTCTCTCTGCCTAGCTCTCTGTCTACTTGTGATCTCTGTCAAATAAATAAATAAATCTAAAAAAAAAACTGTAGAGAACAAACTGAGGGTCACTGGAGGGGAGGTGGCCATTAAAGAGGGCACTTGAGAGGAACACTGGTTATGTGTAAGTGAGGAATCACTAAATGTTACTCCTGAAACCCATACTACACTGTATGTTAACTAACTTGAATTTAAATAAAATCTTGGAAGACAAACAAATAAATAAATGTAGGTCTTGGAAATATCTGTAAGAAAGCAGCAGTTACGTTACCATTTGAGGGAGAAGGATTCATTTATCTTTCTTTTACATGTGGGATTTGAAGTAATTTATGTAAGGCAGGGTTAGCAAACTGTGATCCATGAACCAAATCTGACCCAAGTCTTGGGTGTGCATGGCCCACAAGATAAGAATAGTTCTTATATTTTTAAATGGGTGAGAAAAATAAAAAGAAGAAGAAGTTGTGACACCTGAAAATTATTTGATGTATTTTATTGGAACACAACCCTCATTTATTTACATACTGTGTATGGCTGCTTTTGTGCAAAAATGACAAAGTTGAAAATAAAATGACAAAGTTGAGTAGTGGTGACAGAGATCATATAGCTTAGGAAGTCTAAAATATTTATCCTCTTCTGCTTTCTGATAAAGGTTTGCTGTCCCCTGATCTGGGAGCTTGGAGAGCATGTGAGCAGTGGGGCATGAGAATGAAGATACTTAAGTTGTTATCTGTGTGCAGACTTGAGAGTGGTTGCTTGACCCTGGTTCTCTTGCCTCAGAGGCATACATACTCCTAGCCACTCTAAATTCTCAGTCCAGTATGGACCTTTTGTTCTCTGTTTCTGTCCCTTTGCTCACCCTATTTCCTTTGCTTAGAAACTTAATCAGCCACGGTTCTGCCCAGTTAAATCTATTTTATTTTTTAGGTCCTTGCTTGGATATCACTTCATTGGTCAGAGTTTCTCCAATGCTTGCCAACAAGAAGAGAAAACTGAATTTAATGAGAAGAGATCTTATGTGCCAAGTTATTCTCTTTATGTCTCTCTCTAAACACTCGCGTGTATTCTAATCAATGGATAGAGCTCCATACCATTCATTTTTATATACCAGTATTGGGCACACAGGAGGTGCTTTGATAAATGTATTTTAAAATATCAGAACACTAGGGGAACCTGGGTGGCTAAGTTGGTTAAGCACCTGACTCTTGATTTCAGCTCAGGTCATGATCTCAGGGTCTTGAAGACTGAAGCCTGTGTTGGCCACTGTGGGTGCACAATCTGCTGGAGATTGTCTCTCTCCTGCTGCCTCCCCCTCCACTCTCTTTCCTAAGTAAGCCTTTAAAAATTAAAATATAGAAACATTAAATTAGTATAGGATCACTTTATTGGACTTTTTTGGTAGGGAAGATTACTGGTCAATATTGAGACACCATAATCAGGGGCTGCCTGGATATTTTTTCTTTCTCCTAATTTATGAAATATAAACTATCTGGATTGTCTCATGCAGATAATTCTAATAAAATGATACAAAATTAGCCAGCCAGCCAGACAGACAGACTGAGAGAGAGAGATTGAAAGAGAAAGCATAGATTCAAAGCAAATAAATCAAATTGTGTTGGAGTCATAGCATCCTTGTTGTGGGAGGGGTAGGGCTGTGTTTTAATGAAGTCTGATGTTCTAGCTGCCAGGATGTGCTGATGGCTGGTAGGGGCTAGCATTGCCTCAGGCCTGAGGGAGAAAATAACTTTACACTCCTAGTTTAAGGAGCTGGGTTGAGAACCGGTCCCCATGATACAAAAGTCTCACCAAGGCCAGAGCATTTGAGAAATGGTGAAGACATAGTGCATTGTGAGAGATAAAATTGCATTTGTGATAATGGACAGAACTGAGAGCACTGTGACAATGAGAAAAGAATTATGGGTTAAACAGACATGTTTTTTTCAGGCACATTTACCGGAAAGGGTAAGTTGAGGGTTGGTGGATTTCCCAAGTGAGTCTGGACAGAGTGGGAATTCAGTTAAAGGTGCACAAGGGCTGTTGTGTATTGCGGACTTAAACAAAGGTTGATAAAATGATAGCCAGAAGTTACTGGGTGTTTACAATGTGCCAGGCACAATTATTGGTAAGACATGTATCAGCAATAGGAAGTAGGCAGTGTCATTTTCCCTATCTTAGAAATAAGAAACTGAAAAATGAGAGGTTAAATAACCCACCCAAGTTGACTAGGGTAGCAGAAGGAGAATTGGGATTTCAATCCAGATAGTTATGGTTAAAAAGCTCAGCTCTTTGTCATTATAGCCTACTGCATTTGGAACACTAGGTCATTTCATCTTTAAATAGCTTCAGCTTGTTCAGGTAGTAAATCGTTATTTATTATGTGCCTAATACATATCAGGCATGTGCCGGGCACTGGGCATTTGTTCATGATTAAACCAGTAATCATCTCGATGCCCCATGAGCTTAGAGGTCGTGGTCCATCCACAGACTGTCTGTAGACTTTGAGAGATTATGATCCAGGACTCCTTTTGAGAGCTAGCCTTTTCAGAACTCAAAGAGCTTGCTCATTCCTTAGGAGTTAATTGGAAAAAAAAAAAAAAGTGTGGGAGGAACATTTTTTTAAATGAGATGAACATTGGTAGGCAACAGGTAGAGTTCTGGTTGTCATGGCTAAAATGATGTATTCATAGAAACCTTCATCTAGAGATATATAAACACTTAGGGGTTCTCTTTGTCATGGACTTTGGCAAATTAGTAATTGTGCATGGGTGTGTTTGTGAAGGACATTTATAAATACACATTTTTGCTTCTGCCTTCGTATCTAAATCATCAGCCATACTTATAGCTGGATCGTCTCATTCAGTGTCTCTGCTTTGTTTTGCAAGTTTGAGGCAAATTCTATTATGTAAGTATATAATAAAACTATAGGACTGCTTTTCTATGGAAACAAAGCTGCTTGCCCCAGTTATATGATTAAGCAAACATTTTCTCTATAGATGGGAAAAAATGATAAAAGTATTTCAAATGCAATAGTAGCTATAAAATGAAATGAAAGTAGAGCTGGGCACCTGGGTGGCTCAGTCAGTTTAGCATCTGCCTTTGGCTCAGTTCATGATCCCAGGGACCTGGGATTGAGCCCCATGTCCAGCTCCCCGTTCAGTGGGGAGTCTGCTTCTTCCTCTCCCTTTGCCCCTCCCCCTTGCTTGTGTGTGTGCATGTGCACTCTCTCCTATTCTCTCTCTCAAATATATAAAATCTTAAAAAAAAAAAGTAGACCTAAAGTGAAAGTTACTTAGCAAAGAATTTGGAATTCTTTATTCTTGCAGAAGTTCAGTTCTGACTCTTGCTTGAAGAATGCTCCTTTCTATTTAAGGGGTCTTTGATTTCTTTCTCTAAATCAGGGATTGTTTAAACCAGATAGTGTTGTATGCAACTGCCGTATTTCATCCTAACAGCTAAGTGGCCCTAATTCAATCAGAACACATTTAAATTGTCTGACCTTGATTTATTATTAAAACTACCCTATAGCTAACATTTTTGTGTCTTTAATGGACTTCCTCATTTTTAGGCCTGCTTACATTTTATTTATGCTAAATTGCTTGCAAAGTCGTGGGTTTCTAATTAAGACCTATTCTCTTTCTTTGTTAAAGCACTTGGTGCGTGCTACTTAATTTTCCTGCACAGTGATTTTTTGTTGGATAGAGTTTCTTAAAATGCAATATTTAGATTGTAGTGCAGACGGAAAACCAGGATAGTGAATGAGTTTCACATACTTTAGACAAGACCATTTCTGCAATGTGCCCATCTGGGACGACTGACAAAATGTTTCCTTCCCATAAATTGCTGGTTTCTGGCCTTTCTCCCATCTCCTCATTTTCTTGTAGGTGATTTAATTCAGCAGATTTTGCCTCACTATTCCTGGTAGTTCAAATATCTTGTACCAGCCAGAAATGCCTAATGTGTTTGCCCAAGATTTCCTTACCAAACAATCTGCTTTATTCATTGCTTGCCCATGTTTTAACACCACCTCCCACTCACATCGGTGTTTATCACATTGTTTGGTGATGGATATGAGCAGGGAAATCAGAATGCTTTCATATCTCCTCCTTTATCCATGGGAGAGAGAAATTATCACCGCCTTGCTAAAGAGGGAGGTCATTTAAATAGCACCATGCACCCTGATAGTCTAATTCTTTAAAAGAGGCACTACAGAAAGTCTTGGCATATTGACCTAACCATTTATTTTTTCCCCCTCTTTTTCAAGAGGTGATGTGGTTATTTGTCCCACATATATCCTTATAATCCTGTGCAAAATGCAGGCTAGCAACTGAATGCAAAATGCCTTTGTCCCCTCTGCAAAGCTATTGCTTCTCGAAAATTGTGACCACACCTACACAGGTTAGAGGAAAACTGCTGAGTGGCAGGGAGAAACATGGAGGAATTCAGCAGGAGGAGCTGTTCCCTCTGAAACAGTGCTGAACCTAGCTCTTGCCCTGGGCTTCCGCCACTCACTGCGCACGCCCACCTGGGCAAAGCCAGGGGCTCTTATTTGTTTGGCAGAGACAAGTTAGAACTAGCTGCAGGATTATGCTCTATTAAACTCAGGCCATCTCCCCATGGGTATATCCCTTTATATGATGAGATGTTGCCAATGTGTGCTTAGATCTGTAGCTGACGGTTCTGATTCTCAGGAATACCTTGTTGTGCTGCATAAAGGCTTACGAAGAAGGAGAGAGTAGTAGCTGAGAATATGGACTGTATTGCCTCCTGACTCTTTGACTTTTTTTTTTTTTTTTTTTTTTGGTAGCATCACATAAACCCTTCATGTGCTAAATTTTCTGGTAGGGCTGAGAATACAGAAGTAGTCCTCCTCTCAAGTGACTCACAGTCTAGGGGGGAAAATAAATAGTTAAGATACTTTTGGTAAGTGTGATATGCAGTTATTTATGGAGGAGAAGAATCCAGTCAGAAGGTGGTGGGTGAGGTGATAACATCAGCAAAGACCTCCAAGAAGAGGTAACATAATCATGTCCCTGGTAAATTAAAAGGATAAATGGGAATTTTCAGGTGAAGCAGTGAAGAGAATATGTTCCTTGGGAAAGGATTGGCTCACGTGACAGCTCAGAGGCGCCAGAGGGAACAGGCCATGAAGGGAAGGGGGAGCCACTGGCACTCTATGGAAGGTGGGGGAAGGAGATGAGGTCAGAGGAGAAAACTAGCATCATATCCTGAAGGGTCTTGCAAACCAAGCTGAAGAACTTGGGATGCACTCTGAACATAGCATGGAGTGACATGATCAGCATTTCAGTTTGGAAGAAGAAAGATGGCGACAATGAATCGGCTGGAGGAAACATTGGAGAAAGAGGGGCTAGTTAGAAAGCTCCATGAAGCCCATTTGGGAGGCACTGTGGGAACCGCTGAGTGCTTGCCTGTGGATGCGGGTGGTGCCTTGCGACTTTCACACATACTTTTCAAGATAACACTATAGAAGGCAGGGCCAACACACACAGCATGTCACAAAATGTGTGTGATCAATAGTGATATCTTTTGTCTGTTATGATCTTAGCCTTCATCTTTGGAAACATAGCACATATTACCTCGGAAATGCCGAAGCCAGCTAGAGGGAGGCCTGTGGTAGGATTCGGGATGCCCGGGTGTGGCCCTCGTTCACCCCAAATTTCTGAATATCCAATGTGAGTCATTTCAGTTCCTGGGGCTTATGTTCTCCCTTCCAAAATGGAAATGTCAGACTGGACAATAGCAAAGGTCTCGTCCATGCTATAGACTTATAAATGTGAATCCTCCCTATGATCTAGTGATAAGGAGGATTTGAAATGGTATTTAGGAAGAGGTGGGAGAGGAGCCACGGGTGAAACTAATATTTACCCTAATGATTGAGAAGACCTTGTAAGGGATAGGGAATATGGATTTGAACCATGCTAAGACATTTTAATATAGGTCACTACATAGATAGTATATAAATACAGGCTATGGATAAGTCTGCTGAGCATACAAGTGGTATTTAATAAATATTCAAATTAATTTTAAGCAGCTTTATCAAACAGATGTTATCTATTTTCCTCTAGTCTCCATGCTTAATGCAGTGCCCTCCTCATACTAATGCTTGAGAAATGTCAGCTAATGAAGACGATTTAAAAATGCCTTCTTCTAAGCGTGGTTGGACATTTTTGTAAGAACAGCACTAATGGTTTCAGCTGCTTCTTGCTTTGCAGATTTTCTGTGCCATAAAATCCAAGCTTCCTACACAATCTCCAGTAGGAGTCATGAAAGCAATCCCCAGTGGGAACTCTCCCAGAATCTTTATCTCCCAGACTCACATTTTAATATCTTTCCTCCTCCTAAACCTCTGCTACATCGTAACACCACAGGACAAAGGAGAATGCCCCAGGGGAGGCAGGAAATGAGAGGGCTACCCCAGGATCTATTTTCCCCAAGTTGAATGGGAAAGCTTAGGAAGATGAAAGCAGGGGAGGATAATACAAGGTGTCCGATCTCTTTTCCTCCTTCACCATCTTTTCTGTCTCATTAGAATTAAGCTTCATTTAAGGGTGTTAAGTTGTCAAGGACTCTGTTGAAGTCAGAGGGGAAGAATGGGGCTAATTTTTAGGAAGGTGAACACTGGCGTTTTTTATAGTGCTGTGTTCAGTGAAGTCAACGGGATTGTGTTGAAGACAGAAAGTGACACTGCTGCCTCAGCATAGCTCCCCTGAGTGTGGGACCTGCCACTGGGACTGCACTGGGGAAGCTCCTGTGTTCAGCATGAAGCCAGGCATCTGGGGAGTTGTGATCAAAGGTAAAAACTCCTCCTAGCTATAGCCAGCCTCTAAAATAGACCCAATTAAGCCCTTAACGAAGAGCTCGAGGGATTACTCTGCCCCAAGCCCATCACCACTCCACACTACCTAGGACTTCTGCATGCACATGGACAAGAAGCGGTAATAATAGTAACTTCTTTGCATTACATGATAAAGAGACAGGAACAATTTTGAGTTAATGATCTGAGCTCTGCCCCAAAGCAAATCTGCATTACATAACAACCACCTTCTTGAAAAATAGTCCAATAATCTCATTGGGCTCACTGCATACTTTCTCATCCTGTTCTGGCTTGGAGAATTGTAATGGTGCTACCTATCATTGGCTCAGAGGGTTTATGTTTTTACCTAGAAGAGACAGTAATAATATTAATTTGTTCTAATGTTAAATAACACAGTTGTGCCCCTCCCCTCAATGATGTCCATCTCTGCAAATTTGACCAAGATGAAAGTTTGCCTAAAGGATGATCAGTACAGATGCTTAGGAGCTCAATTTGAGTGCACATGGGGATTTTGCTAGATACTTCCATCCTTTGCATTTCTACCAGTCTGATTTTGGTAATTGAGTACAGTTAACTGTTGGGTCCCTTAAGAAGCAGAAAGATCTCTGAGGTCATTCCCTCTGATGCCCTCATTTTACAGAGGAGAGATCTGAAAATTGCAGAAACAGAACTAAATATACTGTGAAGGACTTCAGTTGCTGCTCTTGATTTTTACAAAGGGTTCCAAACACTGTTGGTGTAATTTGGACAGAAGTTGGCTCCTTAGTTCTGCCGTTTCCTAGTTGGGCAACATTGAATAGGTCATTTACTCTTCTCTAAGACAGTTTCATCACCCCTAAAATGAAACTAATATTGCATCCAACTGACAGGATTCACTTGAGTCCTACCAGAGATAATAATACATGCAAAGTGTTTTGAGCAGTGTCAGGCCAAAATAAGTACCATGGGTGTTACCTGTTGGGACGTTGAAAGACCTGAGAGGATGTAGCTAGAGATGTCTTGAAAATCATGAGTTGCAGGAATATGTGTGTATGTGCATATATATAACTTTTTTCCCTATCACAGAGGTTGATGAGGCAGCAGACCTTTATAACAGAAGACTTTTGTACTAAAAGCAGTTATAGAATGCATTTCACTTAAAAAGTAACATTATAGCCATTCTCTGAGAACATTCAGAGCTTTAGCACAGTTTGTGCAACATGGTCCAATAAAAATGAATATGTGTTCATTTGTTTGAAAACTCAACACTTTAAAGTCAACCACAAAGAAGCAAATCACAAAAATGACAGTGGGAAATGATTGCTGTTGTTAAAACTGCATGTCATGAAGTTAGAAGTTTGAAATTTAACTACTTTTAACATAGCACATTTTTTATTTTCATTATTTATTTATTGAGGTAAAAATTGGTATATAATACTATACTAGTTTCAGGTGTACAACATAACTTGACATTGTGTAACACCACATACAGAGTGTCACCACAATAAGTCTGGTGATCAATTTTATTTTGTTCGTTTTGTTTTTTAGATTCCACAAATAAGTGAAATCTTAGATATTTATCTTCTCTCTCTGACTTACTTCACTTGATACATTCAAGGTCCATCCATGTTGCCATAAATGACAAGATTTCATTCTTCTTATGGCTAAATAATATTCCATTGTATATATACCACAACTTCTGTATCCATTCATCCAACGATGGGCCCTTAGGTTTGTTTCCATATTTTGACTACTGTAAATAATGTTGCAGTTAACATAGGGGTGTATATAGCTTTTCAAATTAGAATTTTTGTTTTCTTCAGATAAATAGTCAAAAGCAGAGTAACTGGATCGTATGCTAGTTCTATTTTTAACTTTTAAGGAACCTCCATACGGCTTTCCAGAGTAGCTCTACCCACTTACATTCCTACCAACAGTGTACAAGGGTTCCTTTTCTCCATAACCTCTCCAATAATACTTGTTATTTCTTGTCTTGTCAGTGATAAGCCATTGTGAAGGTATAGATGATATCTCGCTGGGGTTTTGATTTGCATTTCCCTAATGATGAATGATGTTGTGCAAATTTTCATGTGTCTCTTGGCCATCTCTATGTCTTTTTTGAAAAATATCTATTCAGATCCTCTGACCACTTTTTGATGGCATAGGTTTTGTTGTTACTGTTATTGAGTTATCTGAGTTCTTTATATGTTTGGACATTTGCTCCTTTGCAGATAATATGATTTGCAAATACCTTCTCCCATTCAGCAAGTTACCTTTTTCATTTTGTTGATGGTTTCCTTCATTGTGTAGAAGCTTTTTAGTTTGATATGGCCCCATGTGTTTATTTTGCTTTCATTGCCATTGCCTTTGGAGTCAGATCCAAAAAAGATATATTACAAAGCTACAAAAATCAAAGCTACAAATGCCATCATAGTACTGGCATAAAAACAAGCACATAGGTCAATGGAACAGAATAGAGAGCCCAGAAATAAACCCACACATATATGGTCAATTAATTTATGACACACGAGGCAGGAATATACAAAGGGGAAAGGGCAGTCAGTCTCTTCACTAAATGGTGTTGGGAGAATGAACGAGACAGCCACGTGCAAAAGAATGGAAGTGTACTGCTATGTAGACTACAAAATTAACTCAAAATGGATTAAAGATTTGAGTGTAAAACCAGAAACTTTAAAACTCCTAGAAGAAAACATAGGTGGTGAGCTTCTTAACATAGCACACTTTTAAGGGCCTCTTTGAAAACCTGTGTTGCAGAAAGAAAGAAAGAAAACCCGTGTTTCTGGAATCAATATGTATGAAAGAACTGTGATGGCAGTAAATCTAGCTTTGTAGTTTTCACGAGGGAATTTGAGATATTTAGTGTATGTTCAGATAAACACAACTATACACTAAGTTTCTTCTCAAATGTTAGGGAAATGAAAATTGTGAATGACTATTAGATCAAGATTGAGATTGTTTTATTACTGGATTGATATGAATGCTGCTTTGGCATTACCTTTGTTGATATGCAAGAATGAAATGCAATGGGTAAGAGAATCACTAATTTAAAAAAAAGATGAAAATTGAGAGGGAAGCAGACCCTAAGAGACACTGAGAGACACTTTTGGCAGGATTTTTTTTTTTTTTTTAACTATTTCTAGTGATTGCACAGTCCTTTATGAAAATCCTGCCAAAAGACTAGTCCCCAGGATTGGTTACATTTCTGTTCTGGATGGTGATGGAACAACTTTGTGTATACAGGCTTCATGAATTCCTAAGTTGGTGTATATGTGGGGAGGCCTGACTATACCTTTAAGGGTCGACTTTCCATTTGTGCCTCTCTCTTTCTCTCCCTCTCTCCTCCATGCCCTAAATTTGTGTCTCCCAGGACCTACTAGGAGTTCACTGCTAAGTCATCACTTGATTTCAAGAGCAAACCACGGGGTCTAGGTGTCCTTATTTTATTTGGAAAGATGTTGGAAGCATAAACAATAATAATGGGAATTATATTTTGTTTTGGCTCCCCCCACACCCACCAGGCTTTCCAGATAAGCTCCTCTTCCTTTGGCAAGGTTAAAATTAAGTGTACACCCCTGCCTGTTACCAGCTTGGTTTCTAATTTTAAAAATTGTGTTTGTATGTGTCTTTCTACAACCAGTGACTTAAGTGTCCTCCTTTCTACCTGCAATTTCTTTTAAATAAAGAAAGAATATCCAGATGATTTCAGCAAACGAGAATTTAATTCATAAGATTTAATCTTATTTCTGTGCTTAGATTCATAGCTTTAATCTGTAAACAAGCACATCATTAGGGAGATAGGTAATTACACAAATTAGATTGGAGAAACTTTGCCAGGGGAGATGGATTTTGTTTACCCTCATGTGTTTGGCACCAGAGGAATTTCTCTCTCATACAAAGCTATGTCTTGTGTGGGTTGAGAAAGGAAAAGAGTGGGAAGTTGAGGGAAGGAACACTTTTGGCCCTAGGACTAAATCTTGTAGCAATAAACACTTGTCTGGCCTCTTCCTGAGGGTCAGTCTGTATTGAAAGACAACACAGAGCATGCAGCTAATAGAGGCATTAAGGTTTCCCCTTCTTAGGAGCCAGACACATGTTTGTTGTTCAAATTACGTTCTTCAGTTTCAGTGGAGAGTCTTCTAAAATTTCAGAGTGTGCTTTGCACGTGTTGAAGTGTGTCCATGAATAATCAATCAGATCGTCCTGGGGATCTTTACAGTTAAAAGTAATTTCTAGGATTTCAAAAGAGGTACATTGTTCTCAGAGTGTGCCTGGTCTACTTGCGAAGTAAAATGTAAATGTAAATGGACCCTTCTGTTTGCTCATCTTAAAAGGAGGGACTGGTAAAACTTGGTGAGTAGTGTAGACCATCCACCTTGGAAGGAGTTTGCAGGCAGATATGGTTATTGAGGGTTGAGGCAGGTAGGGGGGGTTGACAAGGAGAAAAGACATTGTTTGTGGAAAGATGGAGCCTCATGAAGAATAATCAACAATAGATTTGCAAAGATAGTTTGGATCCTGGACACTGAACAGTAGCTCTTTCTCATGGGCACTAATGATAGGTAAGTACTTTAAATAAAAAGTGACGTAAACATAGTTGCATTAAAATAAGAGTGAGCAGGCTTGAAGTTCAGAAAGAATTATGGAGGTAGAGAGATGGTCTAGAGGTCAATCATTCATTCTTTTATTTTAAAGGATATTAACTGAGCACCTACTGTGCACTAGGGACCATACCAGAAACAAGCGATTCAACAGTAACAAAGCAAATATGAGTTTTGCCCTGAAAATTTTCAGATATCAAGACTTGACAGACATGATTATGGTTTTGACTATTTTGATGATAATGGGAATTGAAAGGAAACTATTTATCCATCCATTCCATACCTCACTCAACAAGCAGATGAGAGAGCTCATTACATTCCGAGAGCATAATAATAGGAGACAGAGGTCCTGTAATGAACTGGATGCTCATGGCCCCTGCCCTCGTGGAAGTCAGAGTTTAGTAGGTAGAGAAAGACATCAAGTGCAGAACAGTATTGATTTTTTTATTGGTAAAAAACTACTAAAGTATAACACACATAAATCATAAATGGTTCATTTTCATAGTTAGTGTACTTGTGTAGCCAGCACTTAGATCAGGAAATAGAATATTATTAATACCCCAAAATGTCCTGTGCTCTCTCTTAGTCACTACCTGCCATGGGTAATCATGATATTACTCTCAAAGGCAAAAAAATTAGTGTCATCTGTTTTTGAACTTGATATAAATGGAACCATACCATACCCACTCTTTGTGACTGGCTTCTTCTGTGACATTCATCCACATTATTATGTACAGTAGTTCCTTCTTGTAGAATAATATTCCACAGTGTGAATAAACCCCCATTTATCTATCCATTCTCCCCATAATATGCGCTTGAGTAATTTCCCCTTTGGGACCAAATACCCCTGCCATGAGCATTTTTATCAAGAGCAGCATTGCAACAGTTGTGATACATTCTATGAAAGCACATAGAGAGGAAGTTTAACCTAAACTAGTGGGGTAGAAGAAAGTATGAAGAAGTGAAATTTGGTTTAGGGGGAATGTAGTCCAGACAGAAGGAATGGTATATGCTGACATTCGGGGCAGGAAACAGTTCCAAGAGCTCCTCCAGGGCAAGAATGGGTAGGGACTGAGAGGGATCAGTTCAGCGAGCCTTACAGCTCCCTCAAAACCTGCATCATCTACTGCTCATGCAACAGCCAATGTACTCTGTCCTCTCTGCCGGTCCCACCTCCCAGCCTTGTCTTCCTCCACCTGGCTCCCAGGCTCAAGGAATGATGATGGAGGGGGCAGGCTGGTAACCACAGAATACAGGGGTTCTGTGGTGGGAGATAGCAGGAACCCTTAGACCACAAAGCCCTAGGTTCTGTTGATGAGCCTTTACTTTCCAGGATGGAACACTGGGCATGGTTTTTCATTAAGAGAGGCGGCTAGACCATGGTCTTAGACCTGTCTAGTGGAGTGATTTGAAGGGAATTTGTTCCCAGATAGGGTTAGGTGGAACTGATTGGTTCTCCTAAATTTGTTCTGCAGATGGGAAGAAAGATGGGGGAGGCTTAGTGGAATATACGGAAGCAGCCAGTGTACACTGGTTTAGTGAAACTATGGAAAGGGCAAGAGAACATTAGTGTTTTATTGGAAACTTGACCTTGCATCTATTTCTATTTGGGTCCTGGGCAAAGACAAATCGCTGAGCGGCTTGCTCCGCAGAAAGCAGTTCCCGAGGAGAGGCAGTGTTGCAAAGAGGCTAAGAGAAATGAACCCTGAGGTCAGATGGCACAGACCTGAATCCTGACATCCCTGTTTAGTAGCTGGGTCATCTTGAACATGACACTTAGCCTCCCGTGTCTCTGTTTGCCTATATGTAACACGGACATTGTAATAAAGGCAGGCACAATGACTACAGGATTATATACAAGGCATGTAGAACACTGCTATATCTCAGCATCTCGTAAGTGTTAGTGGTTATGAATCGGGCCCCCTCACTTACCAGCTATGACCTTGAACAAGTCACGTTCCCTCTCTGAGCTTCAGCTCTTTCAGCTGCACCCGGAGCCCCAAGGTCTCCACTCCGCCCCCTGACGGTAACACTTGTGAGCCCCCAGAACTAAAATGGTATGATCACACAGCCTGGGACGGAAGGATGTTTTGTGTGCTCCAGATGTTGGCAATCATGGTCCCAGATTTGTCCAGTGAAACCCATTGCTTTCAAGCCTTGACTCAATCTGGACTTGACACATTCTGTTCTCACCGAAGGCTGTGCGGAACCCTAGATTGGGTCAGAAAAAGTCAAGATTTATTGTTCGCATTCTATTCTCTCATTCTCTTTTGAGTTTTAAGATTTTAATAGATCATTTGCATGTTACCCAGTCAGGATTCTTTGTACTCTCCTTGAATACGGGTTCACCAGCCACTCCTCTGAAAAGTCTAAGGAAAAATGCCCCCGTATGTTTTGCATAAACAGATTTATGGCTTCTGCCTTCTTGTTCTTGTCTTCTGTCTCTTTTTCTATTTTCCCCCAGGACTTCAGAGTCCTTCCTACTAAACAGAGGCCACAGCTTACTTTCATCCTGATGAACAACTTAAAAGAAAAATGAGAGGTTATTTATATGAAAACAGGATCATAGCAAAGTGTAGGGGCCAATGAGATCAGTTACACTTTTAGTTGCTATAACAACCATATATAATATCTGTATTCTCTTTCTTTTTTGCTTTTAGTAGCGTATCTAACCTATCTTTTGGTTTCTGATTCTAAAACTTACGTGGGGTCATTCTACGAAAGGACATGTGATTTTTAACAATACTTGAAAAAGAAACACAAATGCAACAATGACTATCAAGTATTGTGGGTCCCTTACCTGCCAGCTACTTTACTCGGTATGTTCATATATTGTCATTCCGTGGTAATTTTCTGTCTCTTCTAGAGCACTGCTTTCTAGAGAATACAGTATTAATCTGATACACTTACAGCTGGAGCCATTAGGAAACTCCTAATGCATGTCTGAGCTTCTACGGGAGCATTCTTATGAATTGGCTGGTGTTAGGTGGGGAGGATAGTTTGATCATATCCTTGCATAACTTGTCCAATGACTTCTGTTCATTTTATACAATTAAAGCTGTGTTTGACCACATAATTGTCTGGATGTGTTTTTCCTTTGTCAAAGGGAATCCTGATGTCTGTGTATGACGCTATTACTTCTTCAGTGCCTAATTAGAAAAGAGTATAAACCACAGTTATATTTCAGTGCATTCAGTTTTGTACCTACTATGTGCAAAGCACTGCACTCAGTGCCAAGTTGGGTGAGTAGATATAGTCTGCAGCCTTCTGGAATTTGTATTCAAGTAGGAGAGAGAGTAACATACATGAATAATACAAATAATCTTATAATTGTGTTAAATCCTAGGAGAGGCATGCAGTGATTAAAGGAGGTGGAAGACCTCTCTTCAGAATAAATTTACTTTAACAAAGACTTATCTGTCATTGTATCATAGTTCTTTCTCAAGGCCCCCTTTTTCTCTCTTTGAATCAATTCACAAATATTTAGGGAGCACCTACAATGTATTGAGCTCTCTGTTCAGGATAGGTTTACAGTGGTGAATAAGACAGAACCCTCAATCAGAGATACATTGTACATATTTACGCAGTGAAGTAGTATGAGTCTGTTTTCCAAAGCAACTTCTCCTTTCCAGATTATCCACCATTAGCCAGAGTTAGGTTTTCAAGGATTTTATTTCGTCACTCCTCTTCAAATCCTGCAGGGCCCTTTATAGGGAATGATTATGGGAACAGTAAGGACCGTCCCTGATGGACTTTCCATGGTCCTCTCCATCCCACCCTTCACATTCTTGTCCGACAACATGAAGCTACAGTAAAGTGACAGGATGTCAATCTTCAACGATCCACTCTAGTCAGAGATGGAGGGAGGGAAGGCTGGTCGGTAAGAATTAATGGTAAAAGTCTAAAAGCTGCAAAGCACTGTAGTGAAATGATAGCTATTTCTTTATGGAACAAATAGTCCCCACATCCTTTCCTTTCTTCTTTCCTCACATCTGTGTCCCACCCACACCTCCCTCACATTAGTGTGAAAGTACGCCAGTACCTTGCCCAGAGGCCACATGCCTCTGACCCCTTTATTATTTTTAGTAGTAGCAGCAGCAGCAGTACACAGAGACAATAATCTCAATGACTCACACAGAAATTCCAACAACTTGTGGCAAAGGTTGTGAGAATCTATAGTTGTCCTTTCCAGCAGCTCTCCCACATAAAATGAAAGAGGGCTTGAGTAAGCTGCCCATGTTTGTTACAGAGGTAGTGACAGAAGAAGAAAATTATTTAACTTGGAAATCTGCAGATCCCTTGAGGATTTCCATTCCGTCCTCAACCCTATCCTGGTTTTCAGATTTCTGGAGTCATAACACTAGAGATTTTCAGAAGTTGTGGCCGTGGTCAGGGGCCGAGTGTCGTCCAAGAGATGCGGAAAGAAGGACGTGAAGGAAACAGCGGGGCTGTGTGGAAGGTCTCTTCCCACAGTCTGGCCCACAGTCTGGATTTCCAGCCCCTTTAAAGATGTCTCACATTCTTGACAAGGGAAAAACAAAAGAAAACTGCTCAAGGCTCTTCCAAAAGTGTGACTGTTATTTTTTTCAAAGCCAAGAAAAATCCTGCATGTGGTTGTCGAAGTAAACTGTGCAAGGACTCATTTCTGTAGATTTTATTCTTAAAATATATGATAGAGAAAAAATAATAGCTCAAACATGGTTGCACGCTTAGGGTAACAGCATGGCTGTTGAAGATCATAATCTTAGTGAATCTTGTTAATGCTTTAACAAACAGACAATAATCACAATCAGCACATTGATTCTTTGAATGGAAGCAGCCTCGGAAGTGCTGCTTAAAATAGTGTGTTGATTTTTACATTAAAGTAGGCCAAACTCTCTCTGTTTGCAGTATTAATTTGCTTAGCAAGCCCTTTATTTCATTGACAGTAAGAAGATAAGCTTCAGCCCAGCTGTGACTGAATTATCAATCAAGCAACAGGTGTTTGTTGTCTACTGTCTGCTAAGGATTGCTAGGCACCATGGTGGATATTAACGTAAATAATATGTAATAACTCCAGTTTTGAAGAAGATTGAATCTAGCTAAGGTCTTACGATAACTGATTTAAAAGTTAATTGCTGCCTTGTGGAAATGAATATATAACATGGGAAATGAGAGCAGAGACAATGGGATATTGCTTTGTAGAACGGAGCAGATTCTCACCAGATGATTTAGGATAGGTATGTGTGGGCCCCCCAAAATGTGAAGTTTCCCATCAATGGAGAAAGGTTTGGCTACAGGAAAAGATAAGGCGATTTCCTGGAGTTTGCAGAAACTTGACCCCGGTAAAGTGGTATGGATGAGGGTTGGAGGTGATGGAGAGAAGTGGGAAGTAAAAGAGGGGGAGAGGTGATGGAGAAGGAGACTGATCAGCATTGGAAGACTTTGAATGTGAGAAAGAAGAGAATTATAGATTCTGAGAGTTGAGTCTGAGAGGTTTAATTTTTGAGGTTTTATTTTACTACTTTCTTCTTCCTAAAGAAAGAAACACTGATCGTCTATGGCAGACTTGTTGGACAGAGGCTAGGAACAAGTGACAGGAGAGAGTGGATAAGGAAGATGAGGAATTTTCTCATCTATGATTGTGTCTCACCTGCCCAGTTTGTAAATGGATGGGAGATAAGTCAGTCACAAAGTATTGTCATATTGTCACAAAATATTGTCATATTATGTAGTGTAGACTCTGCCTAGAAATATGCTAGATGTTAGAAGAGTGAGTTGACCTTTTGAAGGTACCATAACATCCAAGAGAAGGGCTGAAGCCAGACCATGAGTAGCAGCAGTTTTTGAAAGAAGCTTTGCAGTTGGTATATGAGTTATCGGAGAGGAAGGTGGGGGACAGGGGAGCTGGAATTGGGAGAGGACATAAGGTAGAAATGTGATCTGAATGGTCTCAGAAACGGGCCCAGGGAAGGGGGCATGCCAGGAATAACGCCTCGGCCAACATCAGTGGACAGACATGCATAAGAAGTCCAAGTGCAAGATAGCTCAGAATTGGAATAGGTAGGGTAAGGAGCAGGAGAGAGTACCCGGGGCCTAGCAACTTATGTTCGCTGTTGGCAACAATGAGGCCTTGAAAAGAGGTTTCAGCTTTTAACCCTTTACACCTATATGAGGTACCTAGAATAGGTAAATTCTTAGAGAAAGAAAGTGAAACAGAGGTCACTGGGTAAGGGGCAGGAGAAATGGGGAGTTACTGCTTTATTGGTCCAGAGTTTCTGTTTGGGATGACTATACCCTTCTGGAAGTAGGTAGTGGTGATGGTTATGTGACATTGAGAATGCATTTAATGCCACTGAATTACACACTTAAAAATGTCTAAGATGGTAAATCTTACATTATGTGTGTATTACTATTCAAAAAAAAAAAAAAGCAAACAACTAGTCCTTTCAGAATTGACAGAAACACTACCTGCTTGGAAAAACAAAACAAATAAACAAAAAACAAAAACTAAAAAACCCTCTAGGGCTCAAAGTCTGTAAAGAAATCTTTTCAACTTCACATTGTATAAGAGCCAATTTGGGAGTAAAAGTTGATACCAGACAGATTCTGAGTCTTAAGATCTTTGTCTTTTTTACGGTCATGCCATATCTCTGTGTTGCATGGAAGGAATTCTCAGCCATTTGAGGTCACCACCATGATGTTGATTTACTCTTGCAACTCTAAATAAATTATTCCCAGCCTTTGTTCCGTTGGGTAGACCATGAAAGGTTTTTGATTAATCACTTAAAATATAATTTACCTTGTGTTCCACATATAAGTGAAACCATATGATAATTGTCTTTCTCTGCTTGACTTATTTCACTTAATATAATCCTCTCCAGTTCCATCCATGTTGATGCAAATGGTGGGTATTCATCCTTTCTGATGGCTGAGTAATATTCTATTGTATATATGGACTACATTTTCTTTATCCATTCATCTGTTGAAGGGTATCTTGGCTCCTTCCACAGTTTGGCTATCGTGGCCCTTGCTGCTGTGAACATTGGAGTAGAGATGGCCCTTCTTTTCACTACATCTGTATCTTTGCGATAAATACCCAGTAGCGCAATTGCTGGGTCTTAGGGTAGCTCTATTTTTAACTTTTTGTGGAACCTCTATACTGTTTTCCAAAGTGGCTGTACCAGCTTGCATTCCTACCAACAGTGTAAGAGGGTTCCTCTTTCTCCACATCCTTTCCAACATCTGTTGTTTCCTGCCTTATCAATTTTTACAACAATGAGACCTTGAAAAGAGGTTTCAGCTTTTAGCCCTATCTGGTGTAAGGTGATATCTCAATGTAGTTTTGATTTTAATTCCCTGATGGCTAACAATGTTGAACATTTTTTCATGTGTCTGTTAGCCATTCATATATCTTCTTTGGAGAAGTGTCTATTCATATCTTCTGCACATTTGATTGTTTGTTTTTTGGGTGTTGAGTTTGAGAAGTTCCTTATAGATCTTGGATACCAGCCTTTTGTCTGTAGTGTCATTTGCAAATACCTTCTCCCATTCCATGCATTGCCTCTTTGTTTTGTTGACTATTTCCTTTGCTATGCAGAAGCTTTTTATCTTGATGAAGTCCCAAAATATCATTTTCATTTTTGTTTCTGTTGCCTTTGGAGACGTGTCTTGAAAGAAGTTGCTGTGACTGCCTATGTTCTCTCCTAGGATTTTGATGGATTCAAGTCTCACACTGACGTCTTTCATCCATTTAGAGTTTATCTTTGTGTGTGGTGTAAGAGAATGGTCAAGTTTCATTCTTCTGTATATAGCTGTCTAATTTTCCTAGCACTATTTATTGAAGAGACAGTCTTTTTTCCATTAGATACTTTTTTCCTACTTTGTTGAAGATTAGTTGACCAAAGAGTTGAAGGACCTTGTCAGGGCTCTCTATTCTGTTCCATTGACCTATATGTCTGTTTTTGTGCCAGTACCTTACTGTCTTGGTGATCACAGCTTTGTCATATAGCTTGAAATCTATGTGGAACATAAGGAATAACATAGAGGACATTAGAAGAAGACAGGGAAAAATGAAGGGGGGGATTAGAGGGGGAGACAAACTATGGACTATGGGAAACAAACTGAGGGTTTCAGAGGGGAGAGAAGTAGGGGGATGGGTGAGCCCGGTGATGGGTATTAAGGAGGGCACATATTGCATGGAGCACTGGGTGTTATATGCAAACAATGAATCTTGGAACACTACATCAAAAACTAATGATGTATTGTATGGTGACTAACATAATACAATAAAATTAAAACTAAAAAAAAAATTAAAAAGGGACACCTGGGTGGCTCAGTTAGTTAAGCTGCTGCTTTGGGCTCAGATCATGATCCCAGAGTCCTGGGATTGAGTCCAGCATCAGGCTCCCTGCTCAGTGGGGAAGCTGCTTCTCTCTCTGCCTCTGTCGGCCACTCTGCCTGCTTGGGCTCTCTCTCTGTCTCTCTCTCTCTGATTGATTGATTGATAAATAAATAACTTTAAAAAATTAATTTAAAAGTATATATATATATATATGAAATTTACCTTGGGTGCCTGGGTGGGTTAGTCAGTTAAGCCTCTGCCTTTAGCTGTCCTCATGATCCTGTAATCTTTCTCTTTCTCAAATCAATAAATAATTTAAAAAGATTTTAAAAAAGGATTTTATTTATTTGAGAGAGAGTGACTGAGAGAGAGAAAACTTGAGTGGGGTGAGGGGCAAAGGGAGAGGGAGAAGCAGACCCTGAGATTATGACCTAAGCCAAAGGCAGATGCTTAACCGACTGAGCCACCCAGGCACTCCTCAAATAAATAAAATATTTTAAAATATAAAATCAAATACAGTTTACAATGGGGCACCTGGGTGGCTCAGTTGGGAAGTGACTGACTCTTCATTCAGCTCTGGTCACGATCTCAGGGTCGTGAGATCACGCCCCACATTGGGCTCAGTGCTGGGCATGGAGCCTGCTCAAGATTCTCCCTCTCCCTCTCTCCTGTCCCTACCCTCAGCTTTCTCTCTCTCCCCTCTCTAAAATAATATAAAATAAAATAAGATAAAATTTACTTCTTCAAGTTATTTAACTTGGTCACTGCTTAGAGAACTTTTTACATTTTCCATTTTGAAGATATTTGAAATATCCAGCTTGATTTCAGGAAATGCTGATTATTTGTTGCTATGCCTTCTGTAACTCTATAGCAGTCAATTGTTCTTTCTGCAAATAAAAGCAGCCTTAAGATAAAGCATCCTACTTTTTTGAAAGATTACTCTGCCCCTAAGGGCTATCAAATGGCTAGGTTTTCCAGATTTTCTCTCACTGTTGGTGGTTCTAGTGAGGGTGTTTGCATTCTCTTGACTCACAGTGAAGTCTCAGTTTCAGGGTCATAAAACAATGATTCCTTCTCATCAGTCTTTTATTATACATGAAACTCATCCCGTCTTCCCTGATAGTCTGATTTTTTTTCTCTGGAATATATAGGAATCTTGGACATACCTGAAGACATTATTGAGTCTGCTGTAGTTACAGAGGATGGAATCTTTGTAATGCAGAACAACATAATTCCATCTCCAATAAATACACTGACATTGACACCCACAGAAACTCCCACTTGAGCAGGGCGAGCGTTTGTGAACTTCAGAAAATGATCAGTGATGACTCACGTAGAACCCAACAATAGCGCTAGTGCGAGTAACCGGGAAACTAAAATCAATGAAGAAAAGAGATTTCAGCTAAGGCATCAAAGAGGTTATTAGGGATGGTAAGAAAGGGAAGTTAGAAAAGCAGCTGGAGAGGGTCTTAAAGATCTCCCTTGGAGGGCTTATCAGAGAAGCCTCTTGCCTATATGATGACAGATCTCACTCCATTTTCAAATTAAATGGCAAGTTGGGAAAAGTGGATAAAATATAAAAACCTAAAGCATGTTTATGTGAAACGTTTTCCCAGTTAATACGTTAATCCGTCTCTACCTGGTTTCTCCTTAAAGAACAAAGGCAATTGTGTTACCATTCGGGCTCGTGTGGAGCCTTTGATAACAGGAGTTATTTGTCCATTCTTTTTCCTCCCTCCTTTTAATGCTAGTGTCCAGTGGAGCCCAATCATTGTATTTCTTTTTCCACTGAAGGAAATGGCAGCTCTTGCTTGAGCCTGACTGATTTATTCCATGTTCTTTCATCCCACGGCAACTAAATTCTAGTTAAACTTATTTTTGAACAAAGGTAGTCAGCCTCCAAGAGATTCTCTTTTAAATGAATGACAGCAGACAGTTCCAAGACCATTCATTTGCTTATATCTATTTGCTGTATCTAGACAGCTATTATCTTGCATGTGGTACTTCAGAGCAATTTTACCCAGTCTGCTGTCAGTAGCAACCAGCTGAAGGAGCCAGACTTGTGCTTGGCATCTTGAATCAGGACCTAAACTTTCGATACTGCCTTGCTGTTTTGCAAGTTCCTGTTCAGAGACAGGTGATGGGAAAGAGCATCCTTATTTGCAAATGATTCATTGCTTTTAAGGGGCTTTAGATGTGTATGATAGGCTTTTCGGCACCATCTTACGAGCAAGTTTATACAAATGAAATGAAACACGTTCCTCCTTGGAGCCTGGTTGCTAGAAGCAGTAGATAGTGGCACCAGCTGAGAATAAAACTCTGGAAACTTCATCAGATACTGAGATGATAGCTAAAGGGCAGTGAGGAGAAATGCCAGAGAACTAACGTTAATCTACTTTATGAAGCAAGGAAAAGGCTAGGGGAAATGCTCTATCTCTGAGTTAAAGGGATGCTAGAATTTATGAAATCTCAGTTAGGAAAATGTGTGCTAGAAAAATAATATCGACAATTATTTGGTAATCCCCTATGTTGTGGTTAGGGTTCTTGTTTCTTTGCTTGTTTGTTTTTGCTAAGCATAGTGTATGGATTTTGTCATTAGATTTAATCGTCAAAAGCGCCCTTATTACTTCCATTTTGCAGAAAAGAATATGGAGGCTCAACAAGCTTCAGATACTTGTCCACAGCCAAAACCGGGTAGATGGAGAGATAGAGTCAACCGCTTACAGGCCTGATGATTCCAAAATTGTACACTGCCCATTTGCTTCATCTGTGCAGTCAAATGCTCTACCACTGAGCTATACCCCCCATTTGCTTCATCTGTGCCAGGGAAAGTTCACTCCCGCTTTTGGCAAGATTTCCTAACTGGGAAGGGGGAGTGGAGCCTAGTCTCAGCCCTGGATCCTGTTCTCCTAGAGGATGCTCGAGGATCCTCTTTTTTTTGGTGTAAATTTTGTGTAAATTCTTCTTTATGTAGGGCCTGACTTAAGCTAAGTTTATCTCTCTCTCTCTCTTTTTTTTTTTTAACATTTATTTATTTGAGAGAGAGAGCGAGCATGAGCAGGAGGGGCATTGTGAGAGGGAGAAAGAACCTCAAGCAGGCTCCCCACTGAGCATGGAGCCTGATCTGGGGTTCGATGATCTCATGATTCTCAGATCTTGACCTGAGACGAAGCCAAGAGTCAGATGCTACACTAACTGCACCACCCATGCACCCCTAAGCTAAGTTTATCTTTATCTGGAAGAAGGAATTAACACCCCTGAAGAGAAATGCAGATGTTGTGGAATGTTTCTGATGCCCATGAAGATTTGTAAGACTTTCCCCTTACCCTGAAGAGCTTACAATCTAATAGAAACATAGAAAGTAAAGTAACACGTTTTGAGAATCTCGTGAATTGTAGTCACTTTCCTAGCTGTTTTGCAGAGCTAATTTCATTCAGTCTTTGAAACAGCTGAAGACACTCTTTGTGTCCCTAATTTCCAGTGAGAAAAGGTTCCAAGATGGTTAAGTTTTTGGCGCAAGGTTACATAACCAGTAATCATATGAGAGAGGCACAATTTAAACCCAGGTGTGCCTGACTCCAGAACCAGTCTTGATGCCATGTTTGCCCAACTCCCTATTAAATAAGACCGTGTGCCCTCAGATCCGGAGAAGGAAGTGGGTCCAACCTACCAGTTGGAAGAAATCAAGCGAGGTGTCCTGGCTTTGAACCAAGTCATATGGAAAGGAAGAATTCGAGCATGAGGGCAGAGAGGAGGGCAGAGGAAGGAAGCATAAGTGAAGTGACAGAGACTCAGAATGGCCTGGGGTCCCTACAGAAGACATGATCGGAGAGACTGTTCTCTTCTTTAAGTGCCTCTGCTGTCTTCGGGAAAATGATGCCATCTTCCTACCACCTTGAAAACTAACCATACGGTAGGCCAAGTTACATCATGTGGGAGAGGTACCCAGGAAGGACACACAGACATTTAAGAAAATGAGCTAAAAGACATACCTGTTACGTAGAAATGCCTACCAACAACATGTCTTCTAAGAAAATAAAAGTAGTTGAGGGGTCTGTACCTATGCAGGGTCAAGCAAGACGAACTGGCATTTGAAGCATAACCCTGAAAGCAGAAGAAACTGTATGCAAGGCAAGTGCATTCTTTGGTCCAAGAAACAGAAGGAAAAGAAATGTCCTAAGTGGCAGTGTAGAATCCTGGACCAGTTATTTCTCTTACCTGGCAAGATCTGGCTCATTATCGGCAAGCTTTCTTGAGGAACCAATGTACTACGGTCATTTTTTTTTTTTTTTTTTTTTTTTTGCAATTACACATCTCCTCTGAATAATCAGCCTGTCATGAACAGGATTGAGGTTGGCATCTCATTTGCTGCCGAAGCCACCAAAGATCTGTAAATCATGTTAACCACTGCTGGGCTCAAGTGAGCGGGTGGGGGAAGGAAAGGCTACTTGCTCGTGGCGCTAAGTTGTATGCTGTTCCCTTGGTGCTGCTATTTATGGCAAGCGGAGTGCTTATAAGTATTCTCCCAATTTGCTCATTAGTTCCTAACAAAACCTTGAGACTTCTTTTTCTGTCATGGACGGACTATGTCCCTTCTGCTTGGAATTGATTCATTAATACAATTATCTTGAGGTCATAGATCCTCCTTCATAACTGGGATACAGGGAAGTGCCCACAATTAGAGGAGATTAAATTCCCATCCATCAAAAGAAGTGCTCCAGTGATGAGCAGAACTGTTGTGTCCACTCTCTTTGGTGTTTCATAATGAGGCTAGAGACATGGACACAAGCATTCCACACACGTGCAGGGCAAGAGTCCTAAGGAAGATTTCTGACTTCATCCCAGAGGCTGAACATGGTTTAGATCAAATTAGTGGAATGCAAATGATCACAGGGGTTCTTCCCCCTTAAAAGTCACAGGAGGTCAGAGCATTTTTGTTTCTCATTAAGATTTTATTATAATCTAGATTCCAAGGATTTTAATAAAGTGGAAACCTGTCTAAGATTTTTCTTGTTTGTGAACCATAGTATTCTGAGTGTTACAAGGGAAATTTTCAAAGTTCTGACCATGTGTCCTTGAAGTCCTAGGATGCCAGCTTCTTCTGGGCTGATGACCTAAGTGTTTTATTTAATTGCAATTTTTAAATTTAGAAGCAGGCATTGGAGGGTTTGTTGTTTGGTTGGTTTATTTTGTTTTAGACACAGTGAGGTGATCATTGGTTTCCTTGGAGGAGGTCGGGCTTAAAGTGAACTTAAAATGAAGAGGAATATGGTACGGTTCAAGAGACTCTTCCAAAGCAATGACAAAGGCAAGAAGGAAAGGAAAGGGACAAGTAGGTCCAAGAGGAGATAATAAAGTCAAGCCAAGATAAATGTGACCTTAAATAGGCATTTAATCAGATTGCATCATGTTTAATCATGTGTTATAGACGCTTGCTGACATGTTACTTTATTGGCAAATCACCTTCGGGACAAAGGAAGGAAGATCATTCCAATTTAGAAGCATTGGTCGCCTTTCTTCTGGGACCTGAAGCATTTCCCATAATGATGGTTTAATACAATCTTGGTCAATTACCTTTCTGTGAGAGCTGGGGATATGTGGCACCTTGCTGGAAATGTTAAAATCCCATTAAACTTCAGTTATTAGTGCAGAGGAGAAAAAAAAAAAAGAAACATACAACCGAGTGATTCAATTAAGACACAAGCAACCAGATGTCTGTGGCACTGAATTAGTTTTCCTGTTATGACCAAGAAATACTGATTTTCAAGGTAGCTTGGAGCCTATTTCCCCCTCTTTATTCACCTTTATTAATAGCTTCCCAGTTTTCCCATGCCCCCATTTCCAGATTTTCAGAGATAAAACTCATATCCAAACACATTCAGCCATTTCTTCTGTATAAAGAGATGCTATAGCCACCACTCAAAGACAGGTGAGCAGTGACTAAGACACAGTATCTACATCCCCTCCCTTGCTTTGTTTCTGGAATATAGATGGGAAGATATTGGCAGGGTTTGAGATCCTGCTTCTTGGGATTCAGGAACTGAACAAAACTTCCTGACTCTTGTGTATAGCTCACTAGCAATTTCTAAGAAATAAACAAATTGCTGTTTGTTGGGAAAGGGAGAAAATTACCTCCAAAGAATGCTGAATTTCAGGTCCAGCTTCATTAATGTTCTGTGATGGGTAAAGTTACGCTTAGTACTTGAGAACACCTGTGTTGTTGTTGTTGTTGTTGTTGTTTTTCTTTTGTAAATGAAAGAGAGGGGGTGTTCTGTGATCTTTTTTTTTAAGATTTTATTTATTTACTTGACAGAGAGATAGTGAGAGAAGGAACACAAGCAGGGGGAGTGGGGAAGTGGGAGAGGGGGAAGCGGGCTTCCCGCTGATCAGGGAGCCCGATGCAGGGCTTGATCCCAAGATCCTGGGATCGTGACCTGAGCCAAGGCAGATGCTTAACGACTGAGTACCCAGGCACCCCTGTTTTGTAATTTCTACAGATTCTTCTAACAGGTCTATTTTGTGCAATGATTCTACAAATACCAGGAAAGACCAAAGCAAGCAAGCAAACAAATGAAATACACAAAAATCTTAGAATCTGTATGTTAGATAGCAGTAGATTTTCCCATAATGATGATTTTTATATTGAATTTTTTTGTCATTGTGTTTGTAGGTCCCTTAATTATTAATTTTGGAGAGAATCTAGCTTAATTTTAATTGTACTGTGATACTCAGGACTTTGGGTGAAAGGATTTATTCTGGTTAGTCATTAGTTCATAATTGATTGATGTTACATTGGTTTAAAAAAAAAAAAATAAAACAGGCTAATCCAGGGAGCTCGAATGGAGCTCAATATTGGATGTCTATATCATTGGTAAGAGGGAGACCCAGAAAGGCAGGCTCTTCTGATCTGACATTTCTAAAGAAGTCCTCGTGAGGGTTGGACCCAGCCAGGGTGGATGCTGTACGCTGCTCCCAACTCCCAGTGAGCACAGTAAAAGCAATTTTCATGTTGAAATGGCTAACTACCCCTATAATCCTTGCAAATTTCTGGCTGAACAAATTGGCCAAGCTTCCAGGTCTTTCTGGAAATGAAGAAAATGGGCATTTTTGTTTTGAGGAAGCTGGGAACAGTGGGCAGTAAGAGAGAACTCGGCTCTCAGCAGTTGCATTGAGCTGACCAAAAGCCTGACAGTTCCCGTGATCCCTTTGGAGAACTGTTGTCGGCTCTGTGAGCTTGGTAAACAGAAAATTACACATTTTATATACACTCTGCTGGTTGTTTATTTAACATTTGGATGTTTTCCTTCCTTTTTTTTTTTTTTTTTTTTTGGTTTTGCTCTAACATAACTGCAAGTTGATGGATCACCAACTCTTAGATTGGATTACTTTTTCGTTTGTTTCGTAATTCCCACCACTGGTAATTACATCCACACTCAGGCCAGACTGGTGACCACTTCCCAAGAAAATGTAGACAAGGAAGAGTGGACACTTTTAATGATATGTTTCCTTTCTTTTCAGTTTTCTGTACTCAGTTATGAACACTTTAGTTTTCTGTACTCAGTTGTGAACACTAGCTTAAGCAGTCACCAGTTTGATGGGGCGCCTGGGTGGCTCAGTGGGTTAAGACCTCTGCCTTTGGCTCAGGCCCTGATCCCAGGGTCCTGGGATCAAGCCCCGCATCCAGCTCTCTGCTCAGCAGGGAGCCTGCTTCCCTTCCTCTCCCTCTGCCTGCCTCTCTGCCTGCTTGTGATCTCTGTCAAATAAATAAATAAAATCTTTTAAAAAAAATTAACTAAAAGAAGTCACATTGCAATGTGTTCGCAATGACACATTGGTCTTTTGTTATGAGCATGTGGAGACATAGAGATTTTAATAAATTGTCCCTTTATTATTAAAAAAAGAAGAAGTAGTCACCAGTTTGAGAGAAAAACATACATTTCAAAACTGCCTATCCTTGATTCTGTTTCCTGACAGCTGTTTGGCAGGTTTCCCATTGCAAGCCTGATCCTAACATCAGAATCAGACTTGCAGAGGGAGTGGGACTTAGGTACATTTAATAGAGGCTTGTCTCCACCACAGACAGCGGTCAGAACTGGCAAGTCTAGGTTGGAACGCGCCATGTTTATTGAGACCACTGCACACATCCCCTCTCTGTCTGAGGCTGCTGTGCTTGACAAGAACCATGACAACACGTATTTCATATTTTGTAAGCACATGGACATTAAAAGGCATGGTATAAAGGACTTTTCATACATTATACTATTTAATCTTCACTGTGCGGATTTTAGGGCTGTGTCCAGTTTTCAGAGGAGGAAACCAAATCTTTGAAGGGGTAATGTTCTCAACTCACCCAGCTCGGAAAATGGTAAATCACAGATTTTAACTCTTATCTGCCTTCTCTGGGACATACAAATTTAAACATTAAGCTGTATCTTCTATGTAAAAGAAGGTTGTCACATTTCAAGTTAAACATTCTAAAAACTATCCAGCAATGCCATCTTTAACTCTGGACGAACTTCAGTCTTATTTGTAATCTTGGCATTAATTTGTGACACATTGTATTTAGTGAGTGTGCCTCATGTGCTAGGTTCTTGGCTCATGGCTGGGGTATAAAAATGTTTAAAACGTATTTTATATTTCTTGCTCTCAAAGTGTCCTGGCTTGTGACTTTTCATCCATTCATTTCAAGATTCTCTAGTGGAACCTACTTTCAAGAATTAGCATTCATATAGGTTGGGTCCACTTTCGTTTGTTTTTTACTGGTTATTGAACAGTACGGTTGTCTGCCATATTGGTTCATGACCATAAGCACATTGTTTCATCTCTTCTAAGCACTTGGCATCATTTGTGGGGAAACTGTGAATGTAAAGACCAATTATTTCACTTTTTAGTGAGGAGATACAACTTCATTTATAATCTTTAACCATGTACCCACATCTCAGTTGGAAAATGCTTTGGTTCTTTAATGGAACACTTTGGGCCACATTCAGTTTGCTTGTTTTCTTACTTTTTTTTTTTTTTTTTTTGCCAGTTTGTTTCTGCCCTATAATTTTTAGAAGTTGGAAGAAAGTGAAAATGAGAGAGGGGAAATTGTGGACGTAAAGCAATATATTTTCTCATCTTGAATATGAGGGAAAGCAGTAACAGTGAACAGAAAGGGGCTTGTCAAAAGGACTGAAATTGTCTCTGCATCTCTAACAATGTCTAGAATGACATCAACAGCCCTGAGGATTTACTTCGCATTATTCCAACTTGAGTTTTCTCTCCTGCTTCCCTTCACGCCCAATTCATAGCTTATCTCCAGTTGCAAATTCAGCCTGTAAGACAAGAACTAAATTGGTGCCTCACTTTGGACCATGAGACGGGATTTTTTTTCCCCCTCTTTGCTTTTAGCCTGTACGGAGATGATAGACATTTAGACACGAAGGTTTTCTTGAAGTTGCTTCATGCTGTTGTGCCATCAGTGTCAGTATCAATACTTTTTTGTTCAATAAAAAAATAGCAGAATCTATAGCTTTCGTTTATGAATCATTTAAGATTAAGGTTTTGTGTTCTTTCCTTCTTCAGACTCTCTCTCTCTCTGTCTCACACACACACAGAGTCAAATGTCCTATTTTTATCTGTAATTAATTTGAGTAGCTTCTTCCTCACCTTTCCTGGTTTAGTGATCAGAGAAGCAGAACCCTGACATTAGAGCAGAACTCCTGCTATGTTCTGCTCAGTAGTTCTCATTCTGAATGGGGGGAAAAAAGGAAGAAAATGAAAAACAGTCTTCTGATGGTTTTACTTGAAGAAAAAAAAAAAAAAACATGGAAGAAACATCAAGATTGACCAAGGTCGAGAAAGGCTTAGGGGTGAGAGCAGAGAGATGGAAATAAGGGTGTAATTGGAAATGATGTTTTCCCTTATGAGATGACCTCTTTGTGCCCTATGGAGCAGAGGAGGCCAGAACCAGGCTCCGCAGCACTCCTCAAGCCTGGCACTGAGTGCAGACTGACACCATCTACATTCACGGAGGCGTCCAGCTGTTGCCCTCCTCCCCTCGGCACGTGGCCCGTCATACACCAGGTGACGTCTGCATGTAGATTTGCTTGCCTTCATTTCCTTATCTCTTTTATTTTTTTGTTTTAAAAATAATACATGAGCAAATTTTTGCTGTGAGAGATAAAAAAAAATTGATAAAAATATTAGTTTTCTCTGGTCTGTGCCCAAATCATGGTTCTTTTGACAAAGGGAACTGCTATGTATTATTTTCAGATAGTTCATACTTGTTGTGTATGGAGATGGATATACAGAGAAAGAAAATGCATTTTTTGTTGTTTTATAAATAACTGGTTTCATCCTGTGTATACTGCTCTACAGTTTTGTCTTGTTTTTTCTCTGAATGATATTTCATGGGCATTTGCCATGGTGTTGCTTACAGAATAGCATGTGATTTTTACTGTAAGATGGTGTTTTAGAATGTGGTTAAACCACAGCCATTTTACTACTAATATGTTTCACAATACGGTGATGAGAGCCACCATCTAGTCTTCTCTGTTGTGCTTTTCTTTTTTTTTTTTTTTTTTTAAAGATTTTATTTATTTGTCAGAGAGAGAGGAGAGCGAGCGAGCACAGGCAGACAGAATGGCAGGCAGAGGCAGAGGGAGAAGCAGGCTCCCCGCCAAGCAAGGAGCCCGATGTGGGACTCGATCCCAGGATGCTGGGATCATGACCTGAGCCGAAGGCAGCTGCATAACCAACTGAGCCACCCAGGCGTCCCACTGTTGTGCTTTTCTTGAAACACCTGAAAAGCCAGATGGCACTGGCCCAACCCCATCATTGTATGGATTTTGCCCTGTGAAAGCCTAATTCAGGGAGAGCAGGGAGAATGGTTATGTTCTTGTGATCAGCTCAGCTCTGAACTCCTGCTCCACTTTAATCTGTATATTTCGGGGATCATCTCAATATGCCCCACATGTTTGTTGAATCAAGAACATCTCTGAGGAGAGTCAGAAAAGAATTGTGTTTTACGAGCTCCTCCTATATGCCAGACACACTTAGAAATGACCTCATGTCATCCTATGGCAATTCTGAGAAACTGCCTCCAGGTTCTAAGGGAAAAGGAAGCTCAGGAAAATGAAGTGACCTGTCTGAGATGACACACACACTCCGTAAGTAGCACATTATAAATTTAAATACTCTGGCTCCAAAGACATTTGTGAATTGCACTGTGCCGCATTACCTTCTAATTGGAACTTCATCGTTCAAAGTGATGGTTGTTTTGCTCCTCATCCTCTTCCTGTCTTCAGGAAGACAAACCCTTAGGCAAGGCTCTCATCAGCCAGCGTCGCTCTGCTTCTCCACGTAGATCAATGCTTGCTGCTTTTTATGCTAGAGCCATGAAATACAGAACCTAAGGATGTTCTCACCGGGGTCTTCCCTGCGAGGAGCATGTTACAAGAAGGGATGTTCTATGGAAATTATATGGGTTTTCTTGAATGTGGTTAGCCTGATTTTTCACATTTTCACTTGTAGCAATTTGGTGCCAGTGATGCATGGCTGGTTTAAGCAGTCGTGCTTTGCCTCTCAAGTTAGTCATCTCTGAGTTCATGGAAAGAATCCTCCCTTAGAGAAATAACAGGTGGGAAAGATCTATTAGGTTATCTTTTGCATTATGAGATTGCTTACTGCTGTGAATTTGATGGGTCTTTGCTTTATCCCTATTTCAAGTGACCCACATTATAAGTCTTCGGTCTTTTTCTATAGACTAATAAGTATCACCATTGTGATTTGCTTAGTCTGAATGACCTCTTACTTATTTTGAATCTGGCAATCTAAATCAGACTCTTACCATCAGAGAATAGAATAATATAGTACTATACAATCATCTCTCCCAGGGCACTTGGCTATAGGCAGGTGAATTCCTTTTATTAGTTTGTTTCTTTATTTGTGCATTTATTTATTCACTCCGAAAATACAAATTAAGGACCTTCTATGTGTATATCACTCTAAGAAATACCTTATGACCTACCAATATGTGATGTGTTTTATGATACACGATAATGCAAGGTAGTCAGCATCTAATATCTACCCTCAAAGGGTTTGATTATTTCTGACACAAAATATATTTACTTGCAAAGGTGATGCCGATATGAAGCGGAATTAATAACGATAACAAGGAGATAGGTTACAAAGCAGGCCCTGATTAAAAAGCCTGGTATTTATCCTAGATGGCATGTGCTTTGTACTCTGAAAAGGTAGGTAGAATGAATTGGAAGAGATCATAAGAAGCTCTGCTGAATGGCAGGTTTTGGAGGAGCTGTGATCAGTCTTGGATCTCAATGGATTATTCCATACACAGATACTCCCCAGATTTCTTCATTTTCCACAACTGCGCTGTCTTGATCAACTGATCAATACACGTATTATGTTACCTATCTGAAAATTAATCTGACTTAATTCATAACAGATCGACTTGTTTGGTCCTTAGGAAATATGAAAAGTACCCAGCACCAAGGAGGAATCATAAGACTTTTTTCTTAGCTCTACTGACCAATTCTTGGATGTGGACAACTAAGTTAACTTCTCAGGACATAGGATGTTTCATATGTAAAATGCAAAGTTTGAAGAATCTTCTAACAATTCTTAAGGTTTTGGTTTGTTTAATTTTTTGGCCAAGGATTTATTTGGACTATCTGATTGTCTCAACAATCCCAACATGCTGTAAGGCAGGCACAATGCTCTCTCCATTTTATTAATAAAGCAAAAATCAAGGCCGAGCAAGGCAAATAACTTTCTCCAGGCCTGAGACATAGTAAGATATTTCTGCTTTACAACACTCTTAACAGGTTCAGTTGGATTTCTGCTAGGGATGATTCCAATACAAACCTTATATGAACTGCATCCTTTCTCTAAAACCAGCCGTATACCTCAGCTGAGTACATGAAATGTACAAAGCAATGACAATCTGCAGGGAAACAGTAACAGCACCTCTCATATTTGTTGTTTTATCTGTATCCATCTTGGTAACTTTGGTCATGCATCTCTAAACTCTTTCTAATTCTTCTGTACAATTTTGAAAGTATATATCAAAATCCGCAATCGAGTTTTGCTATTTTTACTTTCTTCTTTCACTTCCTGTACTAGCAGATTCAGCCCCAGCAGATTAGGAGGATTGTCCACTACTTGCATTTTACTGGCTGTAAATGTAGGATATGTAGCAGGATAGATTAGCCGATGCTGCAGTAACAAGCCACTCTGGATCACCAGAAGCTTGAAACAGGGAACGTTCGTATCTTAATTATATTATGTGACAAGTATTAAGTCATCTGGGGGCTCTGCTCTGTGTAACTATTTTTCAGAGACCAAGATATTGAGGAGTTCGCCACCTGTGACTTTGCTAGTTTTGAGGCTAGGGAAGAAAGCCATGGAGGATCTCTCATTATAACTAAGTGTTCTGATCTGGAAGCGGTATATGTCACTTCTTGTCACTACCCATTGCTCACATCTGGTCACATGTCTTTAGGTACCTGGAAACGATCAAGATGCTGATGTACTCAGTATATGGTTATTTCTGTAAGAGAAATATGTTGTTAGTATTGCAGATATCCTGGAAAACTAAAAGGAAGTGGACAAGGGTATAAAAACCTTACTAAACAGGTGTTTGCATACCTAGCTATAAATTCACCTGTGTAGTCTCCCATTGATCTGTTTATCCTTTTATACTATATAAATTTCTATCAAGTCTCTTATGACATTATGGAATAAGATAGGGATAATTTTTAAATCAAGACCTTTTGTTAAGTAAGTCAGTGGAGGAAAATGATTAAGTCCTAGAATAAATCTGTCATGGGCATTTGTATATGATATAGTTCTGTTCAACTGATGGATTATTCCCCACATTCAGCACAAACATTTTAGTAGCTAAAGCAAAAAATACATGTATTAATAAGATTAATAATGTTCATTTGATTTTTAAAAAATTGTGGTTAAGGAGTGAAATCTTTTTTTCTTTTTTTAGATTTATTTATTTATTTTAGAGAGTGGGGGACCAGGCAGTGGGAGAGGAAGGGAGAGAATCCCAAGCAGACTCCTTGCTCAGTGTGGAGCCCAATATGGGGCTGGATCCCAGGATCCTGAGATCACAACCTGAGCTGAAATCGAGTCAGACACTTAACCAACTGAGCCACCCAGGTGCCCCAGAGTCTTTCTTATTCCTGATACTGCAAGCTATGTGTGATTTTTTTTTCTCCAAAATTTTGCAGGAGCCATTTCCTTCAAGAGCTGTAACAGCTTTGTTATAATGCATTCAGTATTTAGAAGGATGGCTGGTGGAAGTGTAGCACTTCTTTGCTAGCTAAGTATGTACAGAGTAAATAGGTTGTTCTCAGGTCTGGCTTGATTCCAGTAAAAGACATTTTGTACTCATCTATCCGTAATACCCATTCGACATATACTTATTGAGCTTGTGATATGCTGGGCACTGTGCTTGATTTGGGAATTACCGAGATGAGGGGCTCATTGTGTAACTGGAATGACCTATTGCATAATTACTGTCAGGGAAAAGCCTCTTGCTCTTGTCAAACGTGGAGAGACGTTGGAATTTGTCCAGCATAAGGCTGTCCTAGGATTGAGTCTGCTTTATATCATCTGAATGTACATAGTAATAGGAGAGTGTATTTGGTGAGCAGATCCTAATCCTAATTTCTTATTATCTGCATCCAACAGCAAAAGCATATCCATTTCTTGGTTTGATTAGTTCTGGTGGCCAAAGAAGTCCAAATCCAGTGCAGCTTTTTAACATTTTTTTTGCTCTTCCTACATTCTGGACATCTTCTACTCTTTTTCTTCCCCTCCTTCTGCCCTTTTCATGCAATGCTTTAGCCATGAAGAAGTACTCTTTCCTTCCTGATCTCTACAATCGCTGACCCATCACAAGGGCTTTGTGTATTTTGTGTTCACTTTCTAGATCAATCTCCCTCTGCCTTTTACAATGTCCTTCAGATCTTAACTGACATATCACCTTCTGTCATATTTCCTGGTGTCTCCAAATAGTTAATTTGAGCCACTCCTATGTTTACCCCTGTGATTTGATTCCTCATTAGATCAGGTGTGCTAAGCCCAGTGATTGGTCCCTAGTTTTCATTCAATATACATTAACAGTTTTATTGCTAGTATTAGCAGTAGTATATTTTCAAAATACATGTTGCTCCTTGAGAAATAAAATTGAGCTTTTCTGTCCAGCATTTCTTTCCTAGGTTGGATCTTTTGGATCCACCACTGGCATTCTCTCTTTCAGTTCAGCCCTTTCTGATTCCATCTCCCACATAAGGTTGAGGTTGTTTTCGTACTTGCCAGGCTCCCTGTTTCTTAGGTCTGACCACTAACTCCTGACTTGCTCTTTCCTGAAATCTAGACCCAGATGTGACTCTTAAAAAAGGCTACCAACACCAGTGTATCCCAAAGGCATTTTTCTGCATTCTTCAGAGGATTTGGTAAAGGTGTGGGGTGGCGGGTGAGCAAAGGAAAGGATTTTGCCAGTACTATGATGAGAAGAAGTTAAATGATTTTCCGAAATGCCAAGTCTTAGAATGTCTTTTAGGCTTCCCTTTCTGGAGTGGACGCCTTTACTTTTGGCCTGTTTAATCATGCTTTCTACTGAGAATGTCACACTGATATTCCTTTCCACTTCCCAACTCTTAGTCCACGTGGTTCTAGTAGAGTAGATCCCACACTCCAGATCCTGAGGGACACATGACTGTGGTCTGTCAATGAGAATATAGCATAACCCTTGGCCAGAAACACTGGCTCAAAAGAAGGAAGGTAACCAAACCCTTTCAAGCCCAAACCTTTCAAGCTAAAGAAACTCAATTTCCAGATTTTTGCTGCAACTTATGAATAATAGGGCTCCTAAGCAGGTCAGATATTAACCCAGGATAAAAGGATGGCAACCTGATGAGAATTCGCTTAAATAAAATCCGACAGCAAGGAAAGCTGAGCTAACAGGAGGAGCCAGGCTGTTTCCTGAGAATATTTGAGCACCTGGAGGTGTCCAACCTGAGGATTTGCTCCTTAAGCTTCTCAGATGCATAGGCAATGTATCTTCTTTGTTGTTGAAGCGTGATAGGGATGGGTTTCTGTCATTTGTATCTAAAAGTGTTCTGACTAAGCCACCACTCACTAAGGCAGAGGAAAAACTATATCTGGAATATTTATTTTTCCAAATAGATGAGTGGACTGTGAGTCAATTCGCAGTGAAACATTGGCTTGTTTAGAACTTGAGTTTGCCCTGCTTTAAAATGGTGCCCATGGCAGTGGTCACAGGTGGTCAGGAGCATTTGGTCTTTGAGTCATGCATGAAGGAGCACAAAGGGGGCATTATATGGCTAATGGATTCCTCTTCGGGATTCCCCTCTTTGCTTCCTACTGAAATGTAAAAGCCTACACAATGCAGATGGCATATTTCATTAATACAAACAGAAGTCCAGGCAACAGATGCTTCGGGGACTGAGGGGAAAGGAGATTTCTATATTTCTCCAACAGCAACAACTCCGATGACAAATTTCTCCCACTGAGCATATTGAACCAAGAGCAAAGAAACATGTAGTTTTCAAGCCTTAGGCACTGTATGGTATTTAAAAGTAGGAAGATCAAAACCAGCATTTTTTGGACAAAGAATGTTTGTGCAGAGGAAGCCGTAGGGGAAAGGAAGGAGCAGAAAAGTGAGGCATGCTCTGTTAATTTCCCTGGGCTCTCGGATGGGCAGGACTTACAGTGTTCTGTGTCTGTCTAGAGAGCATATATTAATAAACCTTAGTCAGGGCCACTGTCCTCTACAATGACAAAAGCCAAGCCAGGCCAGTTATTTACACATCAAGGTCTGGGTTAGAATGGCTCCTGTTCCTTTGTTTCTTACATTGTTTTGTGGAAAATGTAATGCGGAAATGATTAATTACAAAGGAGACCCAGTTCTCTTTCTGCTTATGATCAAGTTAAGTCAAAATGCCCAAGTTTAAAATTATGAAATGGTGTCAAGGTGTAGTAATTAAAGGATTATAAGAATTATACAACACTTTCTGATCATATTCTCCTGAATTCATTGTGACTTTGGACAACTACCCAGTCAGGAGTATGGAAAGCGAGAGGTATGGGGACAGAAAGAATACAATAGGCAAAAAAAAAAAAAAAAGGTGCTTCCTTTGGTGCTGTTTCATTGGTGCTATTTTACTGAAGAGGGAAGATTAATAGCAAACATTTGGAAGCAATATTATGGCAATTTTTGTGGCTCCTCAGTAGGGTAAGCAGTATAATGACCGTGATCACAGGACATCTTTCTGCTCAGAGAATGTAAAGATTTACATTGCTCTTTGCAGTGTGTGCGTGCATATGTGTGTGTGTATGACTATATATATATGTATTTTTTTTTTCTTTACTTGACCCTCTAATTGTGTGTGCATTTTTAGCCTATTCAGTTGTCAGAACAGAAAAGGCTGAGTTAGGCCAAAGAACCACAATCCATAGCTTTGCATCTAATAAGGAGATGTTCAGACTCTAGTTTTTCAAGGCTTTTTCTTTCTTTCTTTTTTCTTTTTAGAACAGAACTAAAACCCTAATGAAATGCCCAGTGAGATACAGAAAGCAAAATAAAACACGTTTAACCGATCCCAGTTAGATTGCCTTTTTAAGTGTAACTCAAAAGAGGTGATACCATTAAAAGTATGAACAACTTATAATTTGATACCATGCTGCTGCTGGAAACCAGGCTTCACTTGATACAACTTGCTTGTTCCTGCTGTTCTGGTACACATCTCTAACACCTTATCCATTCTTCTGACTTTCCAGAACTCAGAGGTCTCCTTGTATCTAGCTCCAGGGAGGTAAATATATAGATTGGTTTCCATGAGAAAGGCCAAAATGTTTTTCCTTCTGAACTTTAAATTCTCTCATATCCACAGTGTTTGAAAGAATAATAAAATAGAGATGCCTGGGTGGCTCACTCAGTTAAGTGTCTGCATTTGACTAAGGTCACGATACCAGCGTCCTAGGATATAGGGTCCAGAGCCCCACATTGGGCTCCCTGTTTTGCAGGAAACCTGCTTCTCTCTCTCCCTCTGTCTTCCACTCCCCCTGCTTATGTTCTCTCTGTCAAATAAGGAAATTTTTAAAAATCTTAAAAGAAAAAAAGAATAATAAAATAATGAAGGGTTAATAATGACAAGTGTCTAAAATGCAATGGCTGCTGTTAACCTCATGTATTCATTCATTCTGTACTTACTGATGTAACAAATACTTATTTTGTGAAGCATTAGTTCTAGTCATCAGTGGAAAATGGTGAACACAATATATGTGGTCTCTTATGATCTATAAAGGAAAGCTCCATTTCTGTTTTGTCCAATCCATGTTGAAAACATTGAATATTCCATAGCAAAGAAAAAACATAACAAGTAGATCATGGTCAATTAAAATTGCATACTCAAAAGGCTGAAGAGACTGTGTAGGTTACATCTATGTACAAGATTGATAGGGTCCAGTGGGACCCATAGTTAACTGGACAAAGCCATGCTTAAAGACATTCAAATTATTTTTATTTTGAGGACAATCATGTCAGCTTTCCCCAAACATAGACATAAACACACACACACACACACACACACACATTTAGTCCATGGAAGACTTGCTTCTGGAAATATTTTATTTAGTTCTGAAATTTGAGGTTATTGCTTTCTTTCAATATATGCCCGTTGTTTCACAGAAGAAAGAATATTTTCTTAAGGAGGGAGAACTTTGAAGTAACATGAAGAATCTTGGCAGATACACTTTTACTCTTACATGGGTATTTTCTTGATCTTTCTCTTGAATCATCTGTGGGAGTCAGATCTTAAAACAATGTCAGGAAGAAGTGATCAAGATCCAGCCCACTAACCCCCAAAGTCATGGGTTAGAATGAGTGCTCACTCCTCTGAGTAATGCTCAATTTGAGTAGCTACAGATAAGAAATATTCCTCTACCAACTAGGATGACTTAACCTAACTGAAGGCTGATTTTCAGGCTCCTTTTTTGATATTTTCAATGCCGGCTTGTATCCCTAGACACAGAACTTTGATGCTATCATAAAAGCCTGCCTGAGAAACTCTGTGGTTACCTATTATTACCGATTACAAAATGTCCCCGTGTCGGAAAGTCTCATATTTGAATCTGTGTGAGGTAAATAGACCTAAATGCTTGTTCTTAAGCTCAAGCTTCAGTAACCTACAGAAATTTCTAGAAGAAAAGTTCCCTTTATTTATGAGGGGGTTTTATGTGACTCAGAAAGAGTGTAACCTCTCAGGAGACAAAAGTGTTTGCCCCCCTTCTCACATGTAAATGTCAGAGAGTTGCCATTTGTTGTTATGATTGCAACAAAGTTGCAGGTAGCAGTAAATAATCACATTCTATTGAAATGACATATTTTTTTTGTCTGTAAGATGAATGAGGTCAGGAATCGTATCTATTTTGCTAATTATGTCTCCTATTACCAGTACAATGCCTGGTAGGTAGTAGGTGCTGAATATATAATTGCTAAATCCATGTAGAACAAATAAATGAATTTAGAATTTTTCATCTATAGTGTTCTTATGGCTCTTTATTATGTGATCTTATGGTTCTTTGGTTCAACAGCTTCAAGGAAAATGTATTTCAAACATACACTAGCACCATTCAATAGAATTTTCCACAATGATAACAAAGTCCTATACCTCCTCTGTTCAGTATTAGCCCCATGTAGCTATTAACACTTAAAATGTAACTAGTGTGATTGACAAACTAGATTTTTAACTTAGTTTAAATTTAGTTTTATTTAATTTAAACAGCCACTTGTGACAAGAGGTTGCCATACGGTATGGCATGTAAACCATTTCTTAACTTTAGGGAATAATGTTTAACTATTAACTAGCTCAGTGTTTGGACCTGCTTATGGAAAGGGTCACATTTTAGGAGGTGGATGTCCAGACCTCTTGTATTTTCTAGTAATTCCTCCCTCAAGAGGAGATGCAATTTGAGTCGAAGTAAAAATACAGAGGATACATTATATAGCCTGTAGTTAATGGAGGAAGAAAGCATCTTGTATCAAAACTTTCACTTTAATGTAATGGATACCAGATCTTTTTATTTTTTTCACAAAAAAGATATACTGAGCTTAACTTAATACCTTACCCATGGTCGGTCTTTTATGAACATTAGTGAAAAAGAATGGAATGTGATATCGGCAGATTTGAATTCTAGTCTTGTCTCTGCCATGTTCTTAGGGATCTTGTCTACCACTTAATACTTCTCAGTTTCAGTTTTCTTAATTGGAAGACAAGAACATTAGTAAGTGCTCCCCAAGGGTAATGCATGAGGATTGCATGGAAGAATGTATACTAGCATAAAGGTTATCAAGAGTAAGTAGATCTAACTCTTGTCACTCTGGAGCTTCCGATCGATATCTCCAAGGAACTGATTTCAGTTCCAGGAAAAAGTCATTCAGAAGTGTTGGGAGTTAGGCCACAAGGCATGAGTTAAATTCCCTCATTCCTTATAAAATGATGTCATCTGCAAGAACAAGGTGTTGGGTGACCCCAAGTAGAAAACAATACAATTTCTAATGGGACATACCTCTATGCCGTATAATACCCCTTCTTATACCAGGTCCTTTATCTTTGTAACAGACAAAGGTAGCCTAGAAACCTCATGTGGGGAAAAAAAACAATACATACAATGATTGATCTAGACCATGGGAGGAACTTACCACTCTACATTCAGAAAAATGACTAGTTCCAGCAGATCCTAGAAAATGGCGATAGTTTCTGGGACCCCCATTATCTGCTGAGTGGCTCTCTAGATGTTCTGAAAAGAACCATAGCATTGATGAGGGGTGGCACGATTGACCTGGAAGGAAAGATGGAAAGAAAGAAAGGCAGGCTGGCAAAGAAAGGCCCAAAGAGAAATATCATAACTGCTTGCCAGTAGTTGTCTAACTTAATGTAGAGAACAACCTGGGTAGTAGCCAGAAAATGCAGTTGTTACAAAAGTTGTTTGTTCTGCAGCTTATCTAATGATCACCTGCCTCTGACCCAGGACCTGATCTGCACAGGCAAAAACCCTATCATGATCCTGCTTTGCAGAAAACGCTGCTTCACAGTAGGATTTAACAGATATCCATTGATGACCTATCTGTGCAACAGGCATAGAACAGGATGTTTTCACTTCTTTCATACCATTTTTACAATGTCTCAGTGGTGTAGACTTTTATGTGAGTCAATCCTGGCAGCAAAGAGATAGCACACTCAAGCAGGAATAGAGGAACATTAAACAAAGGGACTATTCAAGACTAACTGTCAGAGTTCAAGGAAACTAATAAACAATGAGAATGTGCATAGACACTAACAAGAGTGTGCAGCTCTCACCTCCTCAAGAGACAAGGGGAGAATATGGTGCCCAGGATGGAGAAGGAGTCATAGCAGTGGCTAAAGCAGAGAACAGGAGAGTGGAAAGCACAGATAGAGGAACATGGGCACTGGTTATCAGTGGCCTGAGAGAGAGGCAGATGGAAAGGAGAGAGGAATGGACATGTTGATCTCTCTCTCCAGCCTTGAAACTCCTGCCACTTCCTCCCCTTGGCCCAACCAGAAGCCATAGCCAAGGGAGCCCAGTTGACACAGCCCCAAATACCAGCATCTTTTGGCACACAGCATGGAGAAGGAGGGTAGGAAAGAACCTGGAGTGGCAAGTGGAAATTATCCAGCCAATTTTTTGCCTTTGGTTTGCAAATAGGGAACTTGAGGCCCAGAGGGAATAGATGATTTGCTTAATAGCATGCAACAGAGGGATCAAATCCTTCTGATTTCAGAAACTTTGTTTACTTAAGTTCTCCATTTCCGGCTCACTTGTTTAAAATAAAGTGCCAGGTTAGACTTTATTGGACTAGGTTCATGACTTCTATCACCTGAGCACAGAGAGTATTTTATTTTGTTTTATTTTGTTTTATTTTTTCAGTGTTCCAAGATTCATTGTTTATGTACCACAGAGGGTTTTATTCAGTTCCTTGACTGAAAACTACCTCCTAACCCTGACCCCTCATTTCCCAGAACTTTACATTCATCACAAATGGATCTGGTGAACAAAGATCTCAAAACTAAGAAATGTTGTTCTTTTTAAAGTACATGAGTCACTTAATACAGTGTGAGAGTTGGGGAAAATTAATGTTGGGATAGGATAGAAAAGTGAATGGGGGAACATCAGATGGGAGATCTAACTGGGAATCATGTGTGTAGGGGAGATGTGTATGGGGAAAATATTGGTTTAGGAGTGAGTTTCTTTTTGGTTACGGTAGGAATTTGGCCTTTAAAAATATTGATAATTTTAGCAAATCATTAGTGCATATGATATGGCAAGCTGTGTTGTAAAACTCGGTCTTTTTTTTTTTTTAGGATTTTATTTATTTATTTGACACAGAGAGAGAGATCACAAGTAGGTGGAGAGGCAGGCAGGGGTGGGGATGGGGAGCAGACTCCCCGCTGAGCAGAGAGCATGATGCAGGGCTCAATCCCAAGACCCTGAGACAATGACCTGAGCCTAAAGCAGAGGCTTTAACCCACTGATCCACCCAGGCACTCAGTCTTTATGTACATAAGCTCTGTGCTCTATTTGAGCACTTATACATGAGAAAATGGAGACATTACAGAAGGTGAAAGTTATACCAGTAATATGTGGTAACTGGGAATTGAATCTAGTCATCTGGCTTACCTCATGCCAGTTCCTTCTACATTTTACCGTGTATTAAAACAATGCACAAAGCCTTCTCATTCTTATTCCTCATTTCTTAAGTGGGGGTGAGACATAACTTTGTCTATGTGCTGCTTCTGCCATACAGAAATAACTTAGCTATATATTATCCACATGGAAGGTGACTACCAGCACCGGATAAGATGTAACTCATCTATTAACAAACAAAAGTAACTGTTTCAATTTATTATATTTTATCATGGTAATGGTTGTTTCTAGTTGGATGGAAACAGAATCCACAGTGAGGGTTTCATAAGTACAGGAGGGAAGTTTTAGGGCAAGTTGTGAAGTGTGTTTTTATTCTTGGGTTTTTATGCATATTGAATCCCACACACCATTTGGAAATAGCTACCTTGGGGTTATACAGTTTATTGTAAACAGGACACATAACTGTTTTTCATTCTTGGCTTTAAAATATTTTAGCTGACACACTTTTATCATGTTTCCTTGGAGTGGAAGTAATTTTTTTTTTTTTATTCCCCATGATTTCTACTGTATACTTAGCTATTGGGTAACTTTCTAAAATTTTATTTTACTGTAAAACTCAGCACTGATAAATCACTGGCCCTTACATATAGAGTGGATTTAAAATTTATACACTGTGACTCAGGTGGGTAGAAATATAACTTTATTTCTCCATAACTGAATATTGCTTACTCACCAGCACCCATTTCTGCCTAAGGAAGGAATACTCATATGCCACTTAAATTTATCTCCCTTACTTCCAGTTTCAGTCTGTCTCTTTTCAGTTAAATCCAACCCTCCCACCCTTTAGAGAAAAGCTCTTCCAGAGTTTTTAACTCATCCTTTCTTTTGCTCGTCTACCTGGGTTCAGGGGGACCCTAAGTTCAAGAGCCACAGGGAGCCCCTGAAGTGGGGAAGAGGCAGCAGTCACACTCTGGTTGTTACACATTTCCACTGAAGAACATTACCCCTTGGTCTCTAGTGTTGATCCTGATGTAGTTGTAGGTGAGATAAATTGTTTTTGCTTTCCTTTTGTGTATTAGGCTTTGAGATCACTGCCCTGGTAGAGTAGGCTTCCATCTTCATGATCACATAGGTGATGTTTTTCATCTAGACTGACTGTGACTGCCATTGAATCCTTAGCTTGGACTGTCTACCCTAATTCCTCTGCCAGTTTCCTTCCCCTCCTGCCTGGTGACTAGCTGGTGCCCTTGGGAAACATCTGTGTCCTCCCTGAAGCCAGGGGGGACTTTCCACATCCCTTCACACTGCCTTGATGTGAGACATTCTGAAAGGCTGCCTTCTCCCATTTCCAGAAAGAAATGGAATCCCTACTACCCAACAGATCACAAAACCTGTCTATGAAATTCCTGCTCTTTTCCCAACTGAAGATTTTCTCTCCAAAGTGGGCAAGGCTGGCTATGTCAGGGGCCACACTTAAATCTAACCATGTTGCTTCTCTAATTCTCAAGGTTCCTCCCTCCCGGTCAAATGCTTCTCTCACTTTTTCTTGGCGGGGGCTGGAGGGAGGTTGGCAGACTGCTCCGATATCTTTTTATACTCAGTGTTTACCCTACTCTCTCATTCTACCAACCATTGATACATGGAGGCTTACACACACAAAAAACAAAGCCACTTTTTTTTTTTTTTTTTTTTTTGGCGTCTAAATATTGCCAATCAGAATTCTTGGGCTCTAAATCACTTGTATAGGCTATGGCTTTGGGAAAAATTTTTAGGAATTTACAGTTGAATAACAAAATTGCCTCTCTAGTCTATAATTATTGCCCTTTCTTGAGTTTTATGTCTCACCCTCCTGGTTTATTCTTTTTCTTCTTTTCATTTTTTAAAAGTATTATTTATTTACATATAATGTATTATTTGCCCCCGGGTTATAGGTCTGTGAATCATCAGGCTTACACAATTCTCAGCACTCACTATAGCGCATTCCCTCCCCAATGTCCATAACCCAGCCACCCTATCCCTACTCTCCCACCACCCCCAGCAGCCCTCAGTTTGTTTTGTGAAATTAAGAGTCTCTTATGGTTTGTCTCCCTCCCAATTCCATTGTTTCTTTTTTCCCCTCCCTACCCTCCACAACGTGCCACCTGCCTCTCAAATGCCTCATATCAGAGAGATCATATGATAATTCTTTCTCTGTTTGACTTATTTTGCTTAGCATATACTAAGCAACCCGCTAGTTCCATACACGCCATTGCAAATGGCAAGATTTCGTTTTTTGATAACTGCATAGTATTCCATTGTGTGTGTGTGTGTGTGTGTGTGTGTGTGTGTGTATACATATACACAGATGTATGTATGTATACCACATCTTCTTTATCCATTCATCTGTTGATGGACATCTGGGTTCTTTCGACAGTTTGGCTATTGTGGACATTGCTGCAATAAACATTGTTGCTATAAACAACATGTGCCCTTTCAGATCACTACCTTTGTATCTTTAGGGTAAAAACCCAGTAGTGCAATTGCTGGGTCATAGGGTAGCTCTATTTTCAACTTTTTGAGGAACCTTCATACTGTCTTCCAGAGTGGCTGCATCAACTTGCATTCCCACCAAGAGTGTAGGAGGGTTCCCTTTCTCTACATCATCTCCAACATCTGTCATTTCCCGACTTACTAATTTTAGCCATTCTGACTGGTATGAGTTGGTGTCTCACTGTGGTTTTGATTTGTATTTCCCTGATGCTGAGTGATGTTGAGCACTTTTTCATGTGTCTGTTGGCCACTGGGATATCTTCATTGCAGAAATGTCTGTTCATGACTTCTGCCCATTTCTTGATTGAATTATTTGTTCTTTGGGTGTTGAGTTTGCTAAGCTCTTTATAGATTTTGGATACTAGCCCTTTATCTGATATGTCATTTGTGAATATATTCTCCCATTCTGTCAGTTGTCTTTTGGTTTTGTTGACTGTTTCCTTTGCTGTGCAAAAGCTTTTGATCTTGATGAACTCCCAATAGTTCATTTTTCCTTAAGGAGGAAGGGCTGCTTAAGGGAAAAAAAAAATACTAAGCAGGAATATAATTAGGTAATATTTAGAAATATTAGCCAACTTTAGTAATAGATAGGAACAAATATTAATTTGGAAGAATACTTAATAGAAAAGATTCCCCAGTGAGTTAAGATTGGTTCTATGTGATTGACAGACACCCCTTAGAATAGTAAAACTATGCATTATGCATTTTATAACAAATATTGCCCTGCACGGCTGTTTGGGGGCTAGGAATATAGCAGAAAATAAAAGAAACAAAACTCCTTCCCTAATAGAGTTGATATGCTAGAAAGGAACTAGAAAATGTATGTACCTAAGCAAAATATGAAAGACATATGGTCATCAATATTATGGAGAAAGTAAAGCCAGAAGAATGGTAGGACATCTGGGAGAAGCAGGGCTTTCTGCAGTGTTAAATGCAGTGATGAAAGTTGACACATCTTGAGGAAGTTAGGGAATGAGATACATGTGCATCAAAGTGGTCTAGGCAAGGATATGGCAAGTGGAAACTTTCTGAGGCAGGAAGGACCTTAGTGTGTTCCAGATAGAGCAAGGAGACTGAGTAGTTGGAAAAGAGCAAGTGAACAAGAGAGTAGAATGGGGTGAGGTCAGAGAGGTCATGGAGGAAGAGATAGTGACAGGTAGAGGGGCAGACAGATACCATTGTAGGGAATGTGGTTTTGATTCTGAGTAAGGTGGGGACCCAGTGGAAGGTCTTTAACAAGGTGTGATAGGAAAGTCTCACTTTTTAATAGAATTACTCTAGTTGAGAGTAGACTGGAGTGAAGGGTAGAAGGAAGAGATTCCATTCAGGATCTTATTTCAAAAAGTGAAGCAGGTGGCAGCTGGTTCAGACCAGGTATGAAGCATGTAGTTGTGGAATGTTCTCATACGATGGCTATATATGTGGAAATCACTCATATATTATGGGAGCCAGTATTGCGTTATGGTTCAAAACAAACAAAACACTGACTACGGAATCTTAGAGAATTTCACAAAAGTCTAAGCCACATGGGGCTTTCAAAAGGATTATATGAGAAATGACATGAAAAGCAACAAAAACAGTGCCTCACTCATAAAAACTCAAACTGTCACCTGACATTATTATTGTCATGGTTGCTTTTATCATTGAACTTGAGAAAAGCAAAATTGGAATCACAGAGCATTTAGGTTGTTTTTTGTTTTGTTTTTGTTTTCTTTCTTTCTTTTTCATGATTTGTTTTTGGCCCATGCATCTGGGGATATTTTCCAAAAAGCTTTCAGTGCTTTCAGGATTTGTCTGGTATAGGTGCTTAGAAGTAAAATATAGAGCCTTCTCTTTCTCAAGTCCTACACTTAGTTCTCAAGTTGAAAGCCACAAAAACATGCATTTGGCATCTTATGGTTACTGTGAAAAGAGACTGTAAAAAGAAAATTGTGATAGGTCTCTCCATCACCTTACTTCATTCTCAAGCCAGCTTGTTGCTGGTATGTAGTACAAGTTTGGTTCCCAAATGCTGACTTAGTAGGAAGAATGGAAGATCTTAGGAGCCAGTTGACTGGCAGGCATATTGGACTGCAATCTTCTCCTGTCCAAGGCAGGGAGGACAATACCATCAAGAGTCAACATTAGTAGCTGTCCTGCATTCAGCACTTGGTGTGTACCAAGCACCATGTGACGTCCGTAACTCTCATCCTGCGATAGAGATCGTTCCTACTTTCTAGATAAGTGAAGCTCCGCACTACTCATTTCCATGGGCATAAGCAACCACCTACTGAAGAATTTTTGTGTAACATCCTGGCTTTTTACTGCAAACGTTGCTTACCTCCATTTTGGGCAACGTCAACTCTTGAAGTGTTTTTGGCATCTTACAGTCTACCAGCAGGTGTATCGAACAGTCAGTGAGTCTCTTTTTTCTGAGCTCACATTTTTTTTTTTTCCGGTTGTGCTTAGCATGGCTTCAGTGCTTCTATGTTAGGAGCATATTTGAACTTCAGATGTGTGCATGTGCTATCTTTACTACATTTCCACAGTTGGCTGAAGTGGGATATCTTTTCATTTTCCTTCGTAAATCAACTGTCAATACTCTTAAATCATTTTTGCTGCTCTTCTCCTGATTCTCTTGGAATTATTGGTATCTTTGGGTCCTGGAGGTGCTCCCATGGGCAGTGAAGCTCAGAGGGTTGTGCACTCTGATGGCATGACTGAAGGGCTCACTCGTCCACAAATTCAGGATAATAAGAAAGTGAATAATGGGTCATGAAACCATATGGCAGCTACTTTGCTATTGTGGGATCCTAAGGTTTTTCCATTTCACGATCCAAAAAAGTAAAATGAGTTGAAGAAAATATGTTGCCATATGGACCATTTATGCTCTGAGGGAGCAGAGTCCAGCTGTTAGAAGCAGGTGGGGGGCTCCGGTGTTTACTATATATTTAGTATTCAAAAGCTTTTAGGCAAGAGGCTCTGAGGTAAGCATTATTGCTAAAGGTGTTTGACTCTCCATGACTTACTCTCCAGCTGGCACCTTAGCAGCAGATGAACTCAGTCTCTGGAATTTTAAGCTCATGCCTAAACTGTTAATGATGACTTTGAAAGAGACACTCCATTCATCTTCCTGAATTTACAGGTTTGTCAGAAAGACCAGAGGCACCGATTTAGAAACTTCAGAAGAGTTATCCTGCTGGAAATAGAAATTGATGTCTCATCTTCACTTCTGAAATCCCCCTCCTGTTTTAAGACCCCACTGAGTGATGAAACAGTGAAGTGCCATCATTACCAGGTTGATTCTTAAAGAAAAAAAAGGGAGCGGGGGCAGTGTTCATTTGGAATTCTAAGACATTGGCATCGTTAATGTGGGGGACTCATAAACAAGCGGTGAGGATTATGGGATTTATCAGAGAAAGCTCAGATGGGGCTACTCACCAGGTACATTACACAGGCAGGGAAGGGATTAGTAGAGGAGTCTTGTTAGGCAGCTGCAGGACCAGATTTGTGACAGACTGTGGTAAAGGATGACCGTATTAACTGCTTTTGTTTTGGTTTCCCAAGCTAAACCAGACCGGAGGGCTTGCGTCTCCCTTGCTTTTTCCTCTAGAAACCCCAGGGAGGAAATACTTTTCCCATATGATTTCTCTCTTGTAGGAGTTGGCTATCTCACCTTTCATTCCACTCACCAGATTGGGGTGTGTGGGGGTGTGTGTGGGGGTGTGTACTTGCATCTACAAATGCTCACTTGTGTGTGCACATTAGAGTAGGTATCTGGCCATGTTGTTTTGGCCCATTAATCCTATACTTAGGGTTTCTCCTGACAGTGTTTCTCCATATCATTTTAGTTGTGAAATCTTGGTGTGGCACAGGGCAGGAGAGCATCAGATGAAAAGCTTGGCTTATGTGCCTGACAGACTTGGGTTCTCTATCCCTGTTCAGCATTTCAGTGACCAACCTTTCCAGAACCTTCCTTCATCAGAATAAAGGCTTTGGTCCAAATTAAGTGTGCAGTCAGTGAGGTTATTATTGTTTGTGATTTTACCATCTCTCCCATGCCTAGACTATCCCAACCCCACTAAGCATCAGGATCTAGTGTTGGTTCCGCACAGTTGGAAGAGAATAACTAACAGCTACCCACAGCTTTAAATTTTGCAAAGTAATTGCATACTTTCTCTTACCATCATCAAAAGTATTGGAAGATAGAAAACATTAATATCATTGTCAGTCCTCCTACTCACCACCACCACTATCATCATTACCACCACCATCATTTTACATGGGAGAAAGGGAAGGTCAGCAAAGCAGTGACCCAGCCCAAATTACAAATCTACTCTATTCACTCTTCCTATGGGGACAGTGATAAACAAAACAACAAAAGAAAAAGATTAGTTGCACCAGGGAAACCCATAATTTCTCCCCAGCTTACATGGTCACTGGAAGCTGATGCCTCCCATTCCATTTTCTCTCCTCCTCTGCTTCCTCCCTCATAGTACCTGATTAGGCTCATGCTTCCACAGGTTTCTCTCCAGGAGTGAATAGACTGTGACAGTTCACTGGTGGGAAAAGCGCTCTCGGTGCTCCCCTCCCCCTCCTCCTCTCCTCTTCCCTCTCCTCTTCCCCTTACAAAGAATTGTGAGTGAGGAGGATGGAGATCAAGGCTTATTCCTTTTTGTGTGGAATTCCTCAGGGCTCTCCACCTCTTTTCACTCTCTTATTGTTGGCTGGGTTAGGCAGTGAAATAAACACAGACTTAAGGGATTTGGTGGTTCTATGGATGATTCATTTTCCTAGTTTTCTGCTCAGGATTCTAAGTCTGAAAAGAGCTTCAGCAATCTTAGAGTCCTTTTAAAAGTTGTAAAGATGGATGGAGTAGGTATGGCTAGACTTTGGTGGGTTTATTCTAAGGCTATAAGAACTTATAGTAACTTGAATTTAGTTTTGCACCAGTTTTTGGAGTTCTGTGCCTTAGGTGGATAAGAGACAGTGTTTGGGAAGACGTAGAGGTAACAGCATTGCTTCCACTTTATATGTGGGGGAACTGGTTTGCTTTTACCTGACAGCACAGACTTGAATCATGTTGTCATTTTGTTAAATTATTTTACCTCTTTACTTCATGTGTTTATTCTTTCTTCAACTTAATTATATAATAACCAATTTGAGCCCTTGCTCAAGGTTTGACTCTGTGCTTAGTGATGGGAACAAGGCAGTGAGAAGGGCATAGACTAAATTCTCGGAGATAGGCAGTATGTGTTAAGATAGGACAGATTTTCCCATGCCTGGACTAACTTAGTCTACTCTTTCCTGAATCTCAGCGTAATAGAATATGTACAGTATTAGTATTATTTGGGCAGAAACCACACAAAAACTAGGACATCTATGCCATTTTTTTGGATCATCTCAATAAATATTCTTAGTTCACATCAAGTAGCATCAGTCTTTTTGTTAGTTGATGTTGTGAAAACTTCAGCTTGTATTTTATTTTACTCTAACAAAGATACCAACACAACAGAAGTAACAATTAAAATGCTCAAAAAATAACAGTGTTTGTCATATACTTACGTGAAAAACATAGGGATATGATTTTAGGGGATTATAGTTACCGATGCTTTAAAGATTAACCATTGATTGATACAGACTATCTTTCACGAGTGACTTTGGCATGTCATGAGATTCTGAATCAGCCTCCTATTGCAATTTGAGTGTGGTCAGTAGCAACAATTAATATTTCTTAACAAAAATAAATCGTGGTAACATTGATAGTAATTTTCTCAAATTAGCTTGAATAAAGGGAGCACTGGTTGGAAGGGACACAGATCTCCCTCCATTAAGCCAAGGAAGAGCTGAACCAGAAGCTTCCAGGAAAAGCAGAAACCATGGCAACTCTAGGGGCTGCAGTAGAAGTTGTTCAGGAACTTTATTCTAAGACCTACCACTGGTGTGGTGGAAACTCTGCATCTGCATTCCACGTGACTGTGCCCAGAGCGGAAAAGGCAGAAGGCTACTGATCACCGAGTCCGGGCTGTGAGAGCTGATATTCTGAATAAATGTGAGTCAGACACGTGGCACGTGACCGACATGCCTATTTCTTTACATCTCTGGGTCTGCCACATCCATGTATATATACGTTGTGTGTGTGTGTGTGTGTGTGTGTGTGTGTGTGTATATATATATATATATATATATATATATATATATACATACATACATATACATACATATATATATATATGTTTTCCCTGTGGATCAAAGATAACCCAGCTTAGCACTCTCCAGCTATTACATAGGCAACCAGGTGCCAGTTATCCCATACCCAAATCAGGAAAAAGCCAAAGTCTCAAGCACAGGCCGCCTCCAAATGCCGTGAGTGCAAGGAAGCCCCGTAAAGCAGCTTGTCCATCACTGAGTTTCCTAGGTGATGCGCTTGCCTCTCTAATGTTTATCTCAATCTTGTCTCAGAGTTCTGAGACTCATGGATCAAAAGGTGAATTTGACTATTACCAGTGCAAAGTGTGTACAGTATGGGTAAGAGAGCAGGGAACAAAACAAAAATCCAACCATTTAAGAAAAAAAAGTAAGAAATTCAGTGGGTGAGTCAGTTACCTGAACCGTAGCGACTGAGAAACTCTAGGAACCAAAAGAGAAGGAGGTAGAGGCTATCAGGAAGATTTCTGCAGACAGCAGCCTCTCACTAATACTATCTTTCTCCTCCTCAGCTTGTTTTATTTTTGCCATGTCTTCATGATAAATGAAATGTTTATTTTTCAAACATTTGACTCCTTGGTGGCCTGGCCTGTATAAGGTTCTAGTAATCTTCCACTTCATATTTTTTACTTGCCATCATCTTCATCATCACTACTGCTCTGTATTAAACACCCACCCGGCTCCAGGAATTAGGCTTGATATATGGCTATATAGTTATATGTATAGTTATAGTTCTATAGTTTTATATATTTATATATGTATATATATTATTCCCTTTTTATAGCAATTTAAAAGGTCAGTAATATTTAGAGAAAATTTAATGGCTATTCAGATACATGAAAAATTTGCCTGATACTATATCTAGAAAGTAATAGAACCAATCTACATAGGTCTTTCAGGATCTTTCCATCATACTGTGTTGCCTTTCATTTTTGCAATAAAAATATTTTTCTCCAGGAAAACTGAGCACATGGAACGAGGATGTTTCTGCTTATTAAAACCAGACTGGCTAGTGTCGCTATGGAGTCCCATGTTTTTTAGGGGAAAAAAAAGGGGGGTAGGGGCTATTCTAAACCCATTGATAATGGTCCAAATTTGAAGATCCAGCCAACCACAGTGGCAGGTTAAGTGCACTGGGCTTCTTATATTTTATAGAGGACAATGATTTGTCATTACTAAGGACAAGACCAAGATTGAAAGTACAAGAGAAGAAGCCATAGAGGAATAAAAATGAAATCTAATTTTGAGACTCTCAGTTTGTCTCTTCTGCTTACTGGTATTATTTTCTTAGTGGACTTAAATAGCATGACCTGCTAGCGGTGGTCTATTTCCTCCATGCTGGTAGGTCACTTAATCGACCCAAGAAAAATGATATACGTGTTATTTCAATAGTTTTATTGTTTTACCGTGAGAAACAAAAAAACCCAAGAGATTGGTTAGTGCCTAAACTCACACAGATATAGGTGACAAAGTCAAAATATTGAATCCAGACCTATCCAATTCCTAATTCATGGTCTTCCCCCTCTGACGTACAATTTCTGATTTGATAAATTTATTTGAAGAGATAAAAAATCTAGGATAAAAATTCAGAATACCTCAACATTTTAAGCTATTCCATAGTAACTTCTCTTAGCTATCAAAAACTGTAGTCTCTTAATGAGTTTAGAAACTCCCTCAGCCACTCCCCCCCAAATAATCCTGTGTTATTAAATACATCATCTACTCACGTTGGAGTCTTGAGAGTGGATTAATTTTTCATCTGTATATTCACATCTTGGACTTTTTGTGGTATTGGCTGGGTTTTGCTACAATACACAATGGATTAGGACTTCTGTGTGAATTATGAAGCTATTAAGTGATTATATGTCTCTAGAAAGCAATGAGCCCTCTAGGTATTGTGCTTCTATGAGATTACTCAGGTGCTTCTCCGGTGCCTGAATTTTCTTCACTGTGAAAACAAGCTTTGAAAATTTTTATTTTGACAGCATCTGTGGAAGTGCTTTAAACCCAAGTCACTTCCAGGCTTTGAACTTCTTTATTCAGTCACATTCTTCTTTGGAACAATACAGCTTAGAAATTTGTTTGGTAATGGGAAAAAGGCCTTGGTTTGTTTTATTGTCAAATTCCAATTGCTTTGTGAGTGATTGTAAAATGTAGAGCTAGTGTCTGTAATGCAATTGCCTTGGCATAAATACAAAGTGCTCATTGTCAACTCCTCCTGAGAAAAACATTGTATCGCTGTTAGAAAGGATTGTGCTCTTGCTTCTACAACGTTGCAGCCAAGTAGGATCTTTTAGATCCATCTTCAGCACGTGACGTGCATTTGGGTGTCTCCAAACTTCTGTATTCTTTGGGTTGGGAAGTGGAGTAGATGCACTCTGGGACTTGATTTACTTGCCCTATTTCCCTTCAAAAGAGCCCCTGGCATTTTTTTTTTTTTTTCACCTGCATTTCCCCATGGTCACATTATGTTGTCCTTACTGTAGTCTCTAATTAGAATGCTATTTGATAGTAAATAAATTATTTAAGAGTTTAATAAAATAAAACATGGCATGAATTGTCCATAAAGGACAAACTGCAAAATGAACTTTAATCATGTTTCTGTGTTTTGGGAGTAAATTTTCCCATTTATTTGCGGAAGACAAACCATTAAACTCCGCGTAATAAGTCACTCTAATTTGAGGAGACCCATGTTGGGTCAGCTCAGATATGGTATGTTCTGGCTGGCTTTTGTTTGTTGTTGTGTTTAAATGGGATTACCTAAGGACAAATGAGGCTTTCCTAAAATTCAGACAATGTGGTTTTCAGAGTTATCTAAGATAAGATGATTAAGAAAAGTCCAGAGTCAAGGCAACCTTGAGTAACATCTTTGTCTCTATCTCTGTCTTTGCTCAAATGTGAATGAGCTAAAGGAATTGCCTCTTGGATCTCTAAGATTTTAAATATCTGGAACCTGAGGTCTCCACAATAAAAGAGCAGCTTTGAGGGATTCATGCTTCTCTAACCTCCCATGAAAACCTGATTCTGGTATTGAGAGATGAGCACACAGATTCAGAAGCTGAGATTTTGAAAATCAGTATGGCCTTGGGTTTATAGAGGCGGATCATCAATGCTTTAATAAACTTGTAATCAGGATCTCGTGAGCTGTGGACGCAACATTTTTTCAGGAAATGGAATAGATTAGAGCCCCCACATAATTTTGGAAGCTGCATTCTTTTTAGACCAATTCACAATATCTTTTAAATAATTTGTCTTTGTGGTTTCATAGCGTTTACTCGGTCTCATTATGGGGCAGGAATTTTGTTGAGAAATACATCAAAGAATGCTTTATTATACTTCTATTTATTTTTTAGATTAAGAAGCCAAAGAGTGCATTCGATTATCTTGCATTTATAGCTGTGTTGTGGACTGTTACTGAGCATTAATGGATGAAATTACATTTCAGTTTTCAAAGTCCAATTTTTTTACAGCAGAAAATTCAGTGTAATATTTTCATTCTCCCTGCACTCCGCCCCACTCTTCTCTCTCCATATCTATATGTACATACACACACTGACATCTGTGCTCATTATACAAACTATGGCTTAAGTGCAGATTTGGCTTCTGACAACAAAAAAAGTAATAAAAATATAGTTCTTGTTCATTTACAACCTTCCCCCCCCCACCCCACCACTGTAGAAATTCACATTAGCATTAGGAATACCGAACAGTTTAAGATGTGTACACTTTTAAAAGTACCCGTACCTAGAATAGGGGAGAGTATAACATATTAATCTTGTCCTAGGTGAATATCCAACACCTTTCCTTATAGTAAGCCCTCAAATAGCAGAACAAAGGCCACATGCTGGAGTGCTAGAGTCACATCCAAACCCATAATAGGATCCTTTTGCCGTCAGAATCTCAATGGAATGCCAGGGGTTGCCCTAATTCCTACCACTGTTCCCAGAAAGAGGCCCATTTAGCCTCTTTGCCATGAAGATGTAGATCCCTTGTCCAGAGAAGAAAGGCTTTCACTTAAAGCAGTTGTGACTCATTTTGAAGCATAAGGATAGGTTAGGAATCTTCTAAAAATGTGCCCCATTTCCTAGAATTGGGGAGGTAATTGGTTTGAAGGAATACTCAGATTCACAAAATGGTTATGAGCACTCCTAAGCGTTCTGAGAGTAAGGATTAAAACATTAAGAAAGTATGACCCATGACACTCTTGTATTTTAAATGCTCGGGTCTCGGGCAAGAAGGGTGTTAATTAAAAAGCATGTGAAATGGGATTGGAATAATAATATGAGAAAAAATAAAACTGACAATTTAAATAAAATCATTTGAAAGTCTAATGGAAAAAAATGAAACAAAACCAGCAGTCTGTTTTGAAATGTATGTTATAAGATTAACAGTCCTCCAAGATTTTATGTCATAGAATGTTGCTTTAGATTTAAATATTCTCCTCTTCAAATATGCTCACCAAAATTCCAAGTCCCCTTAGTGGGAATGAGCATTTCCTTTAAAATTTTCCTTTGAAATATTTAAGTATCTCACTCCCATAGATACCTTCTCACATTAGAAAATCCAGCTCTTGGATTTTTTAGGACCTTATTTATTTAAGAAACCTACTCCCTTGTGTAGTAAACAATGTCTGCACCTTTGAACAGAACTGTACCTAAAATGAGAAAGAAGAAAAATGTCCACATAAGAAATGTTTACAAGGTAAAAAAATATATATATAATAATAATAAGAAGTTAATTAAAATAAGCTCTTTTTAAAAGAGTAGTGAAAGTGAAGTTTCAAACATTTGAGGCCGTTTCAATTCTCCCTCAGAACCCCTGAGGGCAAATGAGGCTCTGTTCAGACAGCTGGGAAACCGGACTTGGACAACAGGAAAATCTTTGCTCTGAGAGTTTCTGGAAGTGCAGGTGTGTTTAAAAAACAAAACCTGAAATTAAAATGAAAGAAAACTGCAATTTCACAATAAATTGGACAATTTAGAAATTGCACTGTTGCTTCAAACACGCCAAATGGGAAAGTGCTGTTGTCTCTTTGTGGGATCTCTTCTTACCCGTTTTAAACTGAGTTTTTTCTCGCATGGAAACAAGACCAGGTATATTTGTTGTGAGTTGAAAGACTGAGAGGATTTTTTCTAGTGCTGTCCTCTTGGTCCAGGTAGTTTATGGCAGTATTTTACTTTGTGAGCTCTTTACTGTGGTTTTCTGGGTCATGTTTGTCACCCGTGAGATGGATAGCCACAAAAGAGGCCAATGATGGTTGCATAGGTCTCGATTTTTGTTTGTTGATGTTCTTCCTTATTGTCTCATGTTAATACATTGTTCTTCCCATCATGTTTTTCCCTTCCCCTTTCTCTTTGTGTCTTTATATATTCACTAGGTCTAAAACTCTGCTAGTCTAGAAATGGATTAAGTGATAGTCATGAGGAGGCAATGCGTAACATGTGATTAACTTTTGTCTGACCGTGGTTGGATGCAATTGTTACAGAAGGCAAAGAGAGAAGAAAGCATTGAGGGAAGTAGCCGTTCAAGTCTCTCACCCACCAGAGGCAGACTGGGCAGTGGGGTAGCCAAGAACAGCTCTCGCAATGGCAAACCTTGTGGGTCAATACTACAGTGGTTTGATACAGTGGTAAGCATGTCCCCAAATTCACATTCTGTTCCCATCACATATGAAAAGCAATCAAGTCAACTTTCTATTCCGATGACTTAGACAAGTCTTCCTTGTGAAGAAACATAAACTGCTATCAACTTAGATGATTTTATTTGGGGTCAGACTGTGACTCAGTGACCTGGGACTTATTCCAGGAAATGTTTTCTTACTTTAGCATGATCCCCTGAGTAGTAAAGTTATGGTAAGATTAGACTTGTGTAGAAGAGAGAGGGAATGATTGATGAGATGGCTTAGTAACGTGCTTAGAGGTACAGGTTCTAGAATCAGAAAGACTTTGAATTGTGTCTAGAGTACTTCCTAGCTTTGTGATCAGGTTGACTGACCTCTCCAAACCCTGTGGATTCATTTATTGAATGGGAATATTGATACTACTTCATAAGATTGTAAGACTAAAATGAGATGAATAATGTAATGTGCTTATCACACTGTCTCCTAAGGAGAAATTACCTGTAATCATGAAAGATGGACCAGGGGAATGAAGAGAAGCCTCTCGGTGCATATTAGCACCTGGGGACCAACAATGCCTTTGAATTTTCTGTAAGAGTCTATTTTAAATGCGATATTTTTTAATCCATTGAGATCAGTCAGTTCCTTCATGTTACAGTTGATCTAATAGATTGTGTATTAATTTTACTGTTTTAATAATCAAGTTTTAAGGATGACTAAAGAGAACTTGTTAGAATTTGCCTTTCTATTTATTATAGTAGAGGGGTGAGTTTTATCCTTTGCATACAAAGCACTTCTAATAGAAGTGTAGTAATTTCTTTTTTTTTTTTTAGAAGTGTAGTAATTTCTTAACACTTTGGTTCTAAAACTGCTAAAAGTCCTTCACCTGCAAATCTCTTTAGAAAATGATGCACTGTTGGATTAAAGACAATCTTATAATCAGTAAGTATGTTGTTACTAAGAGACAGGGCCTTGAAGAAAGGGTTGTGGATAGATGCTCAAAGAGTACATGGGTTTTTTGTTCTAAGGAAGCAAGTTGTCTGTAAATTGGAGGCATTATGAGTGTTTAGAATCCCTTCTGGCTAATGCTGGAATGATATGGGTTTAAGGGAGATCATCTCGTTTTATGAGTTGCCTGTGGATCGCAGAAGGTACCTTGGAGGGAGAGATTTAGTGCTGGGGAACCTGAGAGAAAGCTCTTACTTGGCAAAGGGAAGATGGCACACTGAAAAATAACATTATTGTTTAGTGTCAGCCACTCAAAAAAACAAAAAAACAAAAACCACTGGGGGTTTTGTCATTCATTGGAAGACTTTGAGGGTGCTAATAAAATACATTAGAAGCAAGTTGTTCAAAATGGTTCTAAAAATGGAAAAGAACCCAAATGTTTATTGCAGCAATTTTATTGCTGGGAAACATGGTCTTTACGACCAGAATGTTTGTAATATATTCACTTGGGTCTCTGAGGAATTTCAGGCTGGCGAGAATTATTTGGATTGAGTAAGCATAATTATGTTACAATTTGAAAACTAAATCTCTCTTTGTTTTTATCATACATTTTATTTTATTAATCTTTTAGCTAGTAAGGAGCTCATGAGGAAAATTGTTAGCCAGCCAATGGTAGACATTGGGGTCCATACAAGGTACCTTATTGGCTAGTAAATCCAAGTTTTGTGACAACTCGGAGTTCTCCCCTTGGCAATGTTTGTGTGGCATCTGTGCTGACTTCCACCGAATTGTCATTCCACCAAGGATGCTAGTCAAACGGAATACGTTTCTCACACAGGACCTTCCTGGTTTGTTTGTAGAGAATCTTTTGCCTCAGTTTTTTATTATCCATTTTTCCAGAATCAGGGGGCAAAATTTCTTGGCATCTAGCATTCTTTTTCTTTCCTTACTCTTTGCTTTACACTGAAAAACAAAGAGAAAACAAAACAAAACAAAACAAAGACCTTTAGTAATGGTGGCTATTGGAACAATTGATGATTGTTCACTTCTTTGGGATTTCCTTCAGGATTAAATTCTAAGAACAAATGAAGCATCAAAGCCAACCATCTACTCTAGCCAATGTTATAGAATGTGGCTACTTAGAAGATGTATAGTTCTTAGTGACTTGACACCAGTGACCTAATTCCAGATCGACTCTGTGTTGGCATACCTAGGGAACTCTTCCAAAGAATGGTGAAAATTCTTTATGTAGTGAGAGGTATTATCTGCTTCAGAGTATTTCCTTATGATCGCATCATCATCTATATTGCCAATTAACTTCTTGAGAGGCTTTTATGTATTTCAAGGGAAATACAGTATAATAAAATGTGGCAGTTGGGCGCAATGAATTTAAGGTTTGTTGTTGAGAATACTTTACATAAATACCACCAGCATGAATCAATGAATGATCTTATTATTGTTTGGTGCTTAATTATGAGATATGGGATGTTATTGCTTTGGAAGCTCAGAAGAGAGAAATGTTGGGTCTTCATTCTCAGTGGTTGTCTTGGAAGAATGACCAAGTACAAAGGTTTAGGTAATTCAACTGTGAAGTGTCTCCCAAACACAGTTTGTGAAGAAAAATGTAGACAGCAGCTTGTGCATGATTGGGTGCTGGGGGGATCTTTGGGGACTGGGTTGAATGGAAGAGGTGTGTCCAGACCAAAGGCATTCATTATGTTTCGAATTGTTTTCATTGCCAGAGAACTCTTTAGTCTGAGATTTGGGCATGACTGCTAGGTAGAAAGAGTTCACATGCAAAGTCCCTAACTCCACAATTCAGTGTCAGATACAGGTTCCCCTCCCTTTCTTGCTTCTAATCTAGTTTTGAATTCTTTGCAGGCTGAGCTAGAGCTCCTTTGAATTGAATGAGTTTGTTTTGTTTTGTTTTGTTTGTTTTGTTTTGTTTTTAATCCTAGACACTTCTACTACTCCAGGGCAGGATCCCTTTTTTTCTGGCTGCAAGTTATCTAGTAGTGTGGGCTTCTTGTAAGAAAGGTGAAAATTATTGTTACACTGGAAGACTTTGTTGGTAGGATTAATGAAACAGAACCACTGTCCCAAAGCATTTACAATAGTATTTAATGTATATCAACTAGGAAAGACATTTCAAAAGTAATATTGGGCTTCCTCTAAGTTTTTCTAATTCACTTTTACTCACATAACACTCTATATTGATTTTAAGTGATCTAGGAATAGCAGTTACATTGAACAGATGGGAACCATAAGTTTCCCAGACATTAGATGGTGGTTTGGAATTGCAAAATCAGTGAAAATGAGTTTCCTGATGTCCCAAAATCTCACCCTACTTCTCTTCCTATGTTTCCTTCTCCCCTAATTGACTTACTTTCATCTAAACCTCTTCCTTTCCTCTTGTTAAAGACTGAAGGTAGAGAGCAGATTGTCATTTTCTAGAGTCATCGAGGCCTTGTGGGTGAAAGGGGAAACTCTGGGGTCAGAGATCCAGGTTAGAGACCTAGTGCTGTGTTATGCAGCAGTGTGGCCTGGACCCACTTATTCTTTTGTGTTTTCGTTCTCTCAAGTGTAAAAGGGATATGATAGTCGTAGCTAACTAATAGATTATTGTGAGAATTAAGATATGGCACTTAAAATGCTTAATACAATGTTTACATTTTATTTTATTCTAAAGATTTTATTTATTTATTTAACAGAGATCGCAAGTAGGCAGGCAGGCAGAGAGAGAGAGAGAGGAAAATAGGCTCCCTGCTGAGCAGAGAGCCTGGTGTGGGACTCAATCCCAGAACCCTGAGATCATGACCTGAGCCGAAGGCAGAGGCTTAACCTGCTGAGCCACCCAGGCGCCCCAGTGCTTATATTTTTTTTTTTAAAGATTATTTATTTATTTATTTGACAGAGAGAGATCACAAGTAGACAGAGAGGCAGGCAGAGAGAGAGAGAGAGGGAAGCAGGCTCCCCGCTGAGCAGAGAGCCTGATGCGGGACTCGATCCCAGGACCCAGAGATCATGACCTGAGCCGAAGGCAGCGGCTTAACCCACTGAGTCACCCAGGCGCCCCCCAATGCTTATATTTTAACAAATATTCAATCAACTTCAGTTATTAGTAAATGACTACATAAAATGAAGATCTCTATGTATGTTTTCCCAAGTTTTATCCTACACTACTTTTCATATAAGTATCCAGAAGCTATCACGGTAAAATCATGCCTGCTATTTGACAATAACTAGTGGTAGATAAGTTGTAACAGTTTATAAGAACAGTAAGATTTTAAAGTTATATACTTTTTAAACATTTGAGACTGAATTTAGAATTTATACAACAGGTAACATTCATTATGCCACCTAATTTGAGCTAAATTTTTTTAATAAAAATTGTATTCAGTTTTGAGAATTTGATTACCTACTTAAGTGTTTAAGTATTTTAAAAACTAGAAACACAGCTAAACCACAGGCAAGAGTGCAGAGACCATGGAGGGGAAATGTAATAAAACATCAGAGGGGGGAAAAATGGAACAGGAACACATGAAACTCTAGGTCATTGGAGACTAAAAGTCTGAGGGAAGAAAAGCATGATTAGGAGTGAAAAAAAAATAAGGCGAATCCCTCCAAGGTAGAGTTATTAGAAGGAACAGATGCACGTAATCAACAAGCTGCTTTCATCTTGAAAAGGCACAACAGATAAAGGATGCATGTCAAATGCAAGTCCTACAGGGTAAGACTTTTCACAGAGGAGCTAAATATATTGGATAAACACACCAACCTCTCTCATGATGCAAATCTTTCCTTCAGACCAATGTCCCAGATACCTACATACTATGAGAAATGGTTCCAGGGATTATGAGTGGAATAACAACTACCCCAGTCAGAACAATCAGAAAAATAAACTCCAGGGAACACCGAGCAGAGTTCTCCTTACCACAATCTTCACTCAGCGGGAACCAAAATAAAATATTGACCCTTTTTTCCTTACAAATAGGTAGCTATATGGTGCTTCTTCGAAAGTTCCATCACTGGGCTCATTAAGTGTTGGCTCAGAAAAAGAAAGGGAATTATGCTCAGATTGAACCAAGGGAATAAACAACTTGCCTTTATATATTATTAATTATTGGCAAATATTTGTTGGATGAATGAATTAGACCTTGTTCAAACATTTGTGGTATGCTGGGTGCTACTTGTTTTAAACTCACTGGGGTACTGGGCTTGTTGTTTAGAAGAGATTGCTACAAGGAATGTCAATGTTAGAGGATATTAATATGTGTTAACAAAAGTGTTAAAAAAGCTTCCCTAGTCAAATACACTGGCTTATGCAATATTAAGTAGATTTCTTCACTGTAGGACTTCAGAGACTTTAATATCCTGGTGTGTATTATGAATCACCAAGAAGACTTCTTACTTCACTACAGCCTGGGTTTTTCAGAGCATATCACAGTCCAGGTGTTCTGCTAAACTTAGGCTGAAAACCCAACAACATACATTGATATTATGTATCAATTATATGTCTCCAACTTGTGGCAGCCCTCAGAAGCCCACGGTCTGAGAGAATTTTAATTTTGTCCCACTTAGTATTTGAGTCTCAGGCACTGTCCAGAAGGTCATTTTAGTTAATTAGTGAGTCCAGCTGTTTTCTAGATCCTTAATTTTCCTTCCTGGTGGTGTCTCCCTTTTGAAGTAATAAAGCTTTGTTTCTTTATGAAAAAAAAGGGGGGGTCATCAGCAGAAAGCTGATATGGCTGGGGACAATGATAAAATGAATGTGAAGCTAACAAATCTTAGCCAGAAAACAGAAACTGCTAAGACAGTTAAGGGGTGAAAACCTGAATTCCGCTGTGGCCGTTCTTGATAGGAACACATCCAACATGTAATCTGTATGGGAGCAAGAATGATTCAAGAACAGATTCTACTAAGTTCTCCAGCTGGGTCAGAAGTTTCTGTATATAATGTATATAATGAAATATATATATATATATATATAATGAAAAGAACTTTTACTGAAAGGTAAAAAGATCGATTTTTTTTGTGTATAAAGCTGTACATAGGAAGGGTGTGACTTTAGAGACATGAATGGAGGAATTCCAGGGTCTGAAGAAGTGTTTTGTGTTCATGAACTTGGAGATTTCCAGCAATCTTCATGATTGATCATGTGAGAATATTAATCTCTTTTCTGTGTGGTGGTAATGTTTACCCAGTTCTCTGTACCAAGAACAGAAGAAGGTATTGACTCCACTTTGCAGATGAGTAAACCGAGGTCCAGAGAGATCAAGGCACCTCATCACACAAGACTGGAGGTTTAAGACAAAGCCTACCTACTTCCAAACCATGCTGTACCATCCTGCCTTCTAATAAGGAAGTGGCTTCTTCGGTTGGGATTAATTGAGGAGTCACCATTACTGGTTTTTGGTATCAGAACCTCAAGCCCTCTATTTTAACATATAAAATTCAACATATTCTATTAGTTATGAAGTGATTGATAAAATGCCGAATGATTATTTTGAAGATTCATTCCAGGTGAATGTACTTAATAAGACTGATTTTTACAGATATTTATTATCCCATTTTTTGATATTTATGCCTTGACTATCTACTGCCTAACAGTACTCAATAAATGTGACTACCATTATCAATGAAAACCGTTCTAAAAAAAAAAAATCCAAACAAACAAACAAAAAAAAAACGTTCTAGAACGTGTCTTATTGAAGAGACCCCTGAGCCCGATTAAATGTCATCTGCTCCATGCCGTCTTCCCTGGTGCCCCAACTTAGAAGATATTTTTGCAGTCGCTATGTGTCCAAAATGCTATATGACATTTTGCATTTCCTTGCTGTCGTTATGAGAGGAAGTAGGGCCCAGGAGAGCACAAAGGATTTGGAGTCAGTATTCCTAGAATTAAATGCCGCTTCCACCATTAATGGGCAATGTTACTTAGGCAAAACAGCTTAAACCTCCTGCACTTCAGTTTCCTTATCTCTAAAATTGGAGATACTAAGAATATCTGCCTTGTGAGGTGTGTGAGTGTGTTAGTGTGTGATCATCACTTTCAACGATGGCTGGCAAGGGTTGGTACTTAACAAATGGTGGTTGCTATTGAATTTATGTCCTCACTCTCCATTGGATTGTAAGCTCCTGGAATGGTCATTTATCCCTTTCTGCAAACAGTACGCACTGGATAAATATTTTTTTACTGAATAAATGTGCTGAGGAATGCCTATGGAGATTTTTTCTTACTGGTTTTGCTGTGGGTTTCACGTATTTCTAAAGAACTGGAAACGTCAGGTGAATGCTCCTTAGAAAATTAGTTGCCCCTCTTTACCCTCTTATTCATGGCCTTTCCACCTTGGCTGATCCCATCTCTCCAAATCTTTTCCTCTGTTTAAAGCGGTCTCCTTAAGGAAGAATTATATAAGGATATCTATGCTACATGTAATTGAAGCAGTAGCTCATTGTAATTAAAAGTAATTGGGACCACAGAGTGAATGTGCTTTAGAAGGAGCACAGCAGGCATCCACTAGACAGAGTGTCCTGGTGCTCTCCTAGCCCACAGAACTCTAGTAACCCTGCAGCCCTGGGGCACAATGGGCCTTTGTGTCAGTGCCACCGAATAGCACTGAGTGCCCTTCTGGGGAAGTGGCCTTTGAAAGACAGAGATCTGGTGTGTCTCTTATGGGCTTTGGGTAGTAGTGTAGATAGAGTAGCTAAGAGTATAGGGTTGAGGGTCATGTCCGTATGTGGCTTCTGGGGCAATTACTCAAACTTCCCTAGTCTTTGTAGTTCCTTTTTGTTGTTGCTGTTATGTTTTGTTTTGTTTTGAGAATTAGGTCTCTAGAATTGGTCCAAATAATGCATGTGCTCTCATTTTCTTTCTCTTTCTTTTGAAAGATTTTATTTATTCATTTGTGTGGTTGGCGGGGAGGGAAAGTGAGAGAGTGCTGGGGGGAGGAGCAGAGGGAGAGGGATGATCCCACTCCATGATGAGTGTGGAGCTTGACACAGGGCTCGATCTCACAACCCTGAGATCATGACCTGAGCCGAAATCAGGAGTCCGAGGCCTAAGCGACCAAGCCACCCAGGCATCCCACATCTTCTCTTTATACAATATTAAGTGCTCATTCTTTTTTTCTCTTCTTATACATATATCTATCTATGTGTGTGTATCTATATTTATTATTAAATCTATATATGTATGTATATACGTGTTTTTATTTTATATATACTATTAATATACATATGTAAAGAGAGAAAGAAGCTCATGTTATGGGGATGAAATGAAATAGTACGCATTAACTAAATCATACTCTGGCATTTGTAGACGATCAGTGCATGCTGTAGTGCGATTGGCCTTTGAAGGCCTCTGTATGGGTTAGGTAGAAGGAAACTTATTTAATTGGCTGATTTCACAACAAAATAATCTGGAGGCTCTCAGTGGTAGAATGTGGCTTGCCTGGTATTATTACTGGCTCCAAAACCACCCCTAGGTACTCCATGGGCTGTGGAAAGGAGAAACAGGGCCACCGCCAAGGACCCTTCTTTTCCTGGGTCTTTGTGTTCGCCTCCTCCCATAGAGGGCGCTAGAGCAAAACGACGGTGGGAAAAGAGATCCGCTCCTTCCCTGCCTTTGGTTCCGACTTCCGGTTACCAGGAGCATCGCCATAGCCATGCTGTCACCTGAGCAGAGGAGTGCTTGCCTTCCTGTGGCTGCAGCCGAACCCAGCTCAAGTTTTGCCAGCGCTTGAAGAACCAACCTCCTCGTACCCCTCAGAGACACCCCACAAGCCAATCTGCACCCGCTCCTCTCAGGTATGAGTTTCTGAGTTTTGGCAATTCCGGCCTCTTTCCCATCGCCCTCCCCTCACTGCCCCCCCAACTCCCTCCTAGCTTTCTGCAGTTAATCACCTTATGATACCTTTAGGTTCCCTTTAGCCACGATCAATCACTTAGTTCACAGTTTTATACCTAGCTCACAGATCTTCATTTGAGTTTCTGCCTGTCCATATAAGTGATGTGGTTTCTGCCTGGTGCGGGGGCTGCCACGTGGGTCAGGGCGCCTGGGTGGGCAGTGCCGGAGTGAGGCTGGTTGGCAGATGCCAGCTGGGTGGTGGCTTCCTAAGTGCTGTAGAGTTCTTAGAGCCAAGGAAGTGTACCAGTCTGGAGGGACGGTCCTCCAAGGATGTGGTGGCCTCAGTGCTACCAAATGAAGAAGTCTGACTTAATGGCAGAAGATGTTCTCTGCCCACAGGTGCAATGACTCACCCTAAGGCAGGTGTCCCTGTGAAGGTTCATAGGCTGCAGGGGGTTCACATAATCTCTTGCAGTGGTGTGCAGACCTGAGCCCATGGACACTTTTCGATGGAGAGGATTTTCAGTAGGTTTTTCACCGAGCCCTGACCCATAAAAACTTAAACACAGTTGCAGTGGGGTTATTTGGAAGGAAAATATAGATGGCTTTTTTAAAAGTCTTTAGAATTATTTTGGGAATGAACATAAATAAAAATAACTACATAAAAAAAAATCTAGCAGGATATTTCCTGCCCTTGAGGCTGATGTTGGGAAGAGCAACTCCTCTTCCCTGCCAAGGTCCATGCTCCCTCTTTTGGCAGCATGATTCTGAGGCAGATGGGCTGTGTTTCCGACCTGCACTGGTCATTCCAGCATGCCCGACCTCAGACTGGATAGAGCCAAAGCAAATGTTTACATTTTGCATCTTTTGCATTATTCACTGTTAACATTTAGTAGTTGCCAAGTGGGGAAGAAAAACCAAAAAACAACTTTCTGGTGATTTGACTCAGGTCAATAGCAAGCCTCATTTATGAGATTTTTTTTTTTTTTAATCTCTTCTCTTGAAATGATCATTGGAAGATTTATATTACTCTCCTTATATAACATATAGTCACAAGATAAACATATGTATTTGAAAATATATGGTTTTGTATGTATGTAAACATATTCATATATAAACGTATATATGAATTAGATTCTCCAAAATATTCACTGTCATCATTAAATAAGTAATAATGATTTTGGGGGGGGGGTTCTTGTTTTGAGAATTTTCCAATGATCCATGCAATCATTAAAAACTGTGTATTATTTTTCTGTTACTCATGCCTTATGAGAGTTGGAAGAGTGGATTAAAAAAGGAGACATTTTTAAAAAATGTTGAGGGAAAAGTACATTGTCTTTCTTGAGACTGATTTTGTATCCACCATATCGGAGCACAGTAGGAAGCCTAGGAAAAGAAGTTTTAATGGAGGATAAGTACTCAAAACTGAGTTTTAAATTCTGCAATTCTGTTCTCTTATTTTTCATTAATTCTTATTCTCTCAGAGTGAAGAAAGAGGCATTTAAGTGGAAGTGTAAAATGGTGCAACTGCTGTAGAAAACAGTCTGTCAATTCTTCAAAGAGTATAGATTTACCATATGACCCAACAACTCTACTCTTAGATATATACCCAAGAGAATAATCACAGGCAAGAAAATGTACATGAATGTTTGTAACAGTATTATTCCTAGTAGCCAAAATGTGGAAATAATCCAAGTGTCAATCAGCTGATGAATGGATAAAGAAAATTTAGTCAATCCATATTTTGGAATATTACTCAGCCATAAAAAGGAATAAAGTACTGATAACATGCTCCAATAGAGATGAACCTTAAACCATCCTAAGTGAAAGAACCCAGACACAAAAGGTTATCTACTGTACAATTTTATTTATATGAAATCTCCAGAATAGACTATCCCATAGAGAATAGAAACACAATAAATTAGCAGCTTGGGAAGGGAGAAAGGAGTGAGTGACAAGGCATATGGGGTTTCTTTTGGAGTGGTGAAAGTATTCTGGAATTAGGTAGTGGTGATAACTGCACATCTCTGAGAATATACTAAAACCCACTAAATTGCATGATTTTAAAAGATGAATTTCAGGGTTTGTGAATTATATCTCATTAAACAAATTAAAAAGAATTGATAAAAATTAATCTTTTGCATTGAAAGAATCACTTCATCAGACATTGTTTGAAGTGTGTACTCCTTCCTCTTTCAAATAAAGGCTGCTTCATTTGTCTGATTCAAAAGAGATTTTTAGGGACAGGCCCATGATTTTTAAAATTTATTTATTTATTTATTTTTTTTAGTTTAATCTTCAATGGATTCTGGAAATACAGAAGTGTTAGAGATGCAGATGGGGTCAGCCTGGGTATCCTGTGGTGTTGGGAACGCATTCCCTTCCCCAGGTGGGATCCCCTCAGCGGCACAGCTTTAGCTCCTCTGGAGGAGCTTTTTCCCCAGTAGCTACACCTCCAGTGTCAAACCGAAGTCAAGGATGCTCTTTAGATTGAGAGCTGAGTTTGTAATCAGAAAAACAGGTGCGAGAAACAGCAGCAACAAGAAAATAGCAAGTGTGTACCTTAGGAGCTATTGGGAATCTGCCCGCAGTATGTTCTCTCACCAGCGAAGTCTCATATATAATCAGTTATTAGTGTACTTCGATAATGCCCACTCACTCTCTCCCACCTCCCAAGAGCATAGTGAACTAGGCAGAAAACAAACAAACCAGCCCCCCAAAACCAACACTGCGAAACCTCAAGCTTTAGAGTCAGACTGATTTGTGCCTCAAGTAATGATGGTCCAAATACGTACTAGCTACCCAACCTGTAGAAAAAAACACGAACCACTTAAGTAACCAGTTCTTCATGGTTTATCATAAGATTTGAAAGGTTTAATGCATGTGTGTCTTGGTAGACATGTCCTCTTTAATTTGAGGAATTAAACTATTGGCTCTTCTTGTTACCGTGTACTGTTTCACAAATTCAAGCTGGTCGCGTCCTTGCTGCTCAATTGCCTAGTGAGGAAATTGGTTGGGAAAACTGTAAGTGTGCTTTACAGATCTTCCAGACCTTTCTTTCCAAAAGTCCAATCCCAGAGTAGACTCGGGATTTGTGGTAACGGGCTTCGCCAGAGCAGGTTCGAAAGCAATTCCTCCACGCTAGGAAGGGGAGGCAGATGACGGTCACCAAAAAGCAAGGCAGTCTTTGTGTTGTTTCTCAGCAATACCATTATGAGGGAGGCAGGACCCTGGAGAGGAAATGAGAGACGGGTTCTTAAGAAAGCTAACAAAATTATTCTACACCTTGCTTACCATGGAGGCAGCAAAAGGCTGGCTTTTCTTCTTTTTTCTTCCTTTTTTTCTCCTGATAGTTTTGTGGGATAGGGCCTTAGCCTCGTCATCATAGCCAGCAGTGAGGGTAGTGCTCTAAGTGTGCCAGACATTTCTAAGCACTCTGCACATATTGCTTTATTTAATCCTTACGGCAACTCTACGGAATAGGTTCTCTTTATTATCTTCTTTTTACTAATGAAGAAACTGAGTGAGAACCACAAAGCTAGAGTGAGTTGTCCCGGGTAACAGCTAATAATGGAAAGAAGAGGCGTTTGAACCCAGTCTGATTCCGGTGGCTTTTAGGCACCATGTTATATGCCTCTCATTATGAAGAATTAAATGTTGTATAAAATAAGGGAACTAATAGTTCCTAAAAAGTGTATACATGGACTGGATTTCACACCTCCTGTGACTGAAAAGCACACGACATTGTATATATCTTATTAATATAGTTCTATAAATACAAAAAAATACACTAAGATGTTTTGCAGTGCCAGACTAATTGATACCCCATTTCAAAAGAAATGTTCTTAACTGTCACCTGGCAGAAGGGACAAGTCTAGGAGGCCAGTGGGATCTTTGCTTAAACCACTGGGCAAGGATCAGAAGATGGTCATCCCAGTGGGCCTCCAGAGACTGGCAAAAAACTTACTGTGTGGGGAAAAATGTTGAACCAGCTAGCTGCTTTTCTTCCGAGGATGTGGACTTGGATCCTGGGAAACTGTGTGAGTCAGCGGTAGGAGAGAGGGCAGGTTACATTTATAGAGCAGATGAGTTTACGGATGGCAGAACCCAGGGAGGGATGACTTCAAAATCCCACGACTGAAATCCCTGGAACTGCCTCATCTCCAGAATGATTTTGAGTTTCAGCCCAGTTCCTGTGAAACCACACTACCCTATCAGTCCTTTAGAGTTTTACCAACGTAGTAGATGTTAGAACGTTCCTGTATTAACCCCATATTTTTAGTATTAGAGTTGGATAATTAGATAAGCAAGATTATATTACAGAGGGCCTCACAATGGCCAAAAACAGATTTTTTTTGTTTTGTTTTCATACCCCCGTGGCAACAAGTCGACATCTGCCATTTCTCCTTTCCCTCCACTTAGATGTTTGGGACCGTACTCTTCTTCCTATTCTCTCTCTCAATCTCTAATAAAGGATCCAATCCTGTTTTGTGTTTCTCCCTTAGAAAAATTTCCCTAGTGTTCAGAACATAGTGAGAGAAATGACTTAATGATTTTAACAAAGTAGGCCTCTTGAATCTTGTAAGAGTCAAGGCCTAATCAGCATTAACTGAATGATTTTTGATCACTGAACTTCATTTCTCTGTCGTCTTGGGTCTCCAGTGTCTAGGCAATAGATTCATTTGTGGAGTCTTGTAGCAGATGGCTGGCTCTTCACTTTCAGATGGCTATTATCTTTGAAAAGGAAGACTGAAGATACTAAGTAATATTTCCAGATTTCCTCGTGGTTTGCATAATACATTCTCATTTCACTCAGAAACACTTTTATTTGGTAAAGCGATTGAAGGATGATGAACATGGTGGCAACTCCTAGTTTTCTGCCTGAAGGGATTTGAGGATCTTGGAACACAAGGTACAGAGATGACTCTAGAGTGAAAGGTAGGAGCTCTTTCATGCCTAAATGGCAGTAGAAAGTGCTCCTGATGCATGGAACCCTAGGGGTAGCCTCAGAGCTACAGATGCCTTCTCATTTCAGACAGAATGAGAAAATCAACCATCTAGATTGATTTGAGGTAACCTTAGGACTTGGGGGGGGGAAAGTCATAAAAATATTAATGACCATGAACATTTCCACTTTTCTTCAAAGGCACAGTCTCCATAGGATTGAGAACTTGTTTTATGAAAGTTGAGAAAAATTGTTTTCTTTATAACAAGGATGTGGTCGTGGTGAAGTTTCGGGTCCTAAAATTATACAGATCGGATTTGAATCCTGTCTCTGCAACATTTTAGGTTTGAGTTTGAGCCTCAGGTGTTTTTTGTTTTTGTAAAATGAGGGAAATAATAGTACTTATCCTTAGAGTTTCTGACAAGATTAAATGAGATTATGTTGTTAGAAGCTTGAAGCACTCACTAAATGTTAACCATTGATCCTTTTATTATTGTCTTTTGCTGCATCTTACCGCTTGAAGTCAGAACATGCTAATTAGGAATGCTGACCGTAAGCAGAGCTTCTTAGGATTCATGGTATTGGTAGGGGAAGAGAATACTCCTTCAAATTACAGGCAGTTCTAGGATTTCAAAACAGAGTGGTGCTGCCTTTATTTGGGTTCACTACTCTGTTGTGCCACTATTCAGATGTTGTGCTTAGGCAGGAACTCTGAGACCCGCGTTCACCTTCTGTTAAATGGGAATCACAGTAAATGACACTTCTTGGTTGTCTTGAAAATGAGTGGAAGCTATTTGCAAAAATAGCACCGTAGAATTACTATTTCCTTTGATCTGTATCCAGACCACTGGGAGTGTAGGGTAAGTCTTGTGACCAGAGCTTACAGAGATGGTATAATTACACAAAAATACAACACAGTGCATCAACAGTAAGAGATTGCTGTCAGCAAGAGAAGAGGAATTCATGTCTGCAGAGGGATGGGTGGGATCAGGAGGGTAGATCCCACTTTGGGATAGACTGTCAATAAACACACCTTCAAACAGATCAAGTATTAATAAAATTCCATCATATAAAGTGCAGGTCCGTGTGCGGCCGACTGTTTACATTAACAGGAGCTCTTTGGGAGGTGGGCTGGAGGGAAGGGTTCAGAGAGGAGTCACTTTACTAGTTATTCCTTCTTGCCCTAAGCACTGTTTCCTTGGGAACAGCTGTTATATGTGAGCCAGGATGGGTCTGCTTCTCCTCACTGTTTGTCTCCCTCAGGTGGGAAAAGTGTAGTTTTGAGCAACAGGCTATTAAAGGCCTAAAATCAGTCAAGAGAAATGTATCAATTGATTGTGAGGGTCAGGAGAGACAAAGGTAGAACAGATAAGCCTAAATAATTCTTAATGTCCCTTCTAGTTCCAAGTTTAGGATTCTAAGATGGTAGGCCCAGCTGCTGGTACCTTATTTAATCTTTCCCCTGATTAGTCAAGACAATTGTTTAAATCTTATAAGTGAGTTAAACTACTTTGGGGGGGTGATTTAAAGCCACAGGTAGCTGCCTATAAAAATTACGAACTTTTGTGAACAAACAGTATTGGTTAATGGAGAGAATGAGGGTGAAGGGGGGATTTAATGAAGATTGTTGGTTAAATGTCTGTCTATGAGGTTTAGCAAGTATTGAACTCTACCGAACAGTTTCAGCCTGGTATCTACTGTTCTTCCCATTCTTCTTTTACTTCAAGTATTTTAAAATTCACTTAGATTTCATTGCAACTAAAGAGTTACTGTCATGAACTTTTACACGATCCCTGTGAGTTTCCATTTTTAATTGGGAATGTGGAGAACAGAGGTAGAAGTTGCAAGTTCATTTAGGTACTTGACTGTGGTATAAGAAAGCTCAGGATTGATATCAAAATCTGAACATCTATATGCATATGTTTATAATATGGAGGATAATAAACATACAGAGCTAAGCTCCTTTCATTAAGAATGCAAAAATGAGGGGTGCCAAGTTGGCTCAGTTTGTTGAGGTTGTGACTCTTGGTTTGGGCTCAGGTCATGATCTCAGGGTCCTAAGATTGAGCCCCAAAGCACCTCTGCTCTCAGCACAGTCTGCTTGCTCTACTCCCTTTGCTCCTTCCTCTACCCCCTCAGCTTATGCTTATGTGTATACACGTGCTCTCTCTCTCTCTCTTAAATAAATAGAGGAAATCTTAAAAAAAAAAAAAAAAGCAAGAATGAAAACTTAGAGCCAGGCTTAGTTTAAACTCATGGTCAATGAGGATTTATTTTTATTGTTATGGCCATGAGATTTTGATTGCCTTTCAAATTATCAAATGGATAGTAAATCATGTTAAACTTCAATGAGTGTCACACATCCTAGTGTTTGGGAATTGATTTTCTACATATGGTACACATGGTTACTTTTTACTAAACAGAAAAAGCCACTAGCTTTTAAGTGATCCTTTTTTTTTTTCTTTTTCTGAGAGAAAGAAAACGCATGTGCAGTGCAGGCACACACGGGAGTCAGGGGGAGGGGAGTGGGAGGGAGGAAGAGATTCCCCACTGAGCAGGGAGCCCAACACAGGGCTCCATCGCAGGGCCCTGAGGTTATGACCTGAGCTAAAGGCAGATGTATAACCAACAGTGCCATACAGGTGCCCCTAGCTTTTTTTTTTTTAAAGATTTTATTTGTTTATAAAAAAAAATTTTAAAAAAGATTTTATTTGTTTATTTAAGAGAGAAAGAGAGAGAGAGAAAGTGTAAAGGGAGAATGAGAGGGAGAAGCAGTCTCCCCACTGAGCAGAGAGCCTGATGTGGGGCTCAACCCCAGGACCCTGGGATCATGACCTGACCCAAAGGCAGACACTGAACAGATTGAGCCACCTAGACACCCTGACCCAGCGTTTAAATGGTCTTAAATATTGGTTCTGCAAAACTTTCTCAGCTACTGGTAATAATGGAATGTTCTCCTCTCATAGAACTATTAATAGTGTTTAAATATTGTGATTTTCTCCAGACTTTTTTTTTATATGGTTTTATTATAAAACTACTGCCTACTCACTTTAGAAAACATGAAAATAGAGAATCATATAAAGAATGATTCCCATTTTTCCACTAATAAAAAATAACCCCTAATGTGTTGGTGCATTTCATTATATACACACACACATTTACGTAAATATATGCAATAATATATTTATCCACACATAGATATGTACATACACATATATACACAAACATATGTGAGAATGATTGCATACACCCCTTCTAACCAACTTTCTGGTGTCCAGCATCATTAAGGAAAGACATCCACTTCTACCATCTGATTGTCTGATTTTCTGGAAGCATATTTATTCCTCTATAATTTGAAATGAATACCATGGAATTTTTCCCTTGGTTAGAAAGAATTATGTGAAATAACAAAAGCAAAAATCAAGCACAAAGCACCACCGTGAACCACAGTAAAACTCTTAGGTCTTCATATGTTCTTACCCCTGACTTTACATTTCAGAGTGCGTTATTCCTGACCTTGTTGTATTTTGGGGAACTGGAGAGAGAAGAAGTACTAAGGAAAAGGAAGTAATAGAGGCATGGCATAGATCCAAGTGATTTGCACATCAGTCCCAGTGCACTTCAGAAGTGGCCACAATTCCTTTTGTGGTGGTCTTTCTGGATTGTTTGAACAGCTAACTTCTCTTTTCTGGACCCTGAAATTCAGACCCCATGTCTCAGCTGGCCTGTATTAATTATTCTGAGCTATCACGGCTAGGTGATAAATAGTTTTAGCTTCCTGTGGTGTTTTAACATTACATCCCCTGTTTTTATGAGTATTTTAATGAAGTCTGTTTTTAGTTAGCTCTAATTGTAACCCAGAATGCCCCCCTTCTTCAAATTAATTTCACCTACCTGACTCATCTGTAATGGAAAACGATACCATGGAGGTATTAATCAATTTTAAAATGTTAATATTGATAAAAATATGGTGAGGATTGAAGGGATGACTTGATTTTTCCAACAACTTTAGAAGAAAGTAAATTCAACATCCTTTCCCATTATGAATATTACTGTTGTGAATATAAACTCTTTTAAGTTAAGAAAATAACCCGTCCTTTCAAATGACATATGTGTGTCCTGCAGGCTATGTGGTTTTGGACAGATTACTTTACTTCTCTGTGCCTCAGTTTCCTCCTCTGTGGATGAGGAAATGGGGACTGCTTGTACCTACTAAATAAGGTCATTGTGAGGGTTTATTCATATAATAAAATGTGAAGTATGCTTAACCGTGTCTGGTACAGAGTAAGAACTCAGTAAAAGTTAGTTACTAATATTACTATCCACTCAGATAAGCTTTTCATATTTCTTTCACATTTATGATTGACCAAACCTTATTCTGTTAATGTATTTCTCTGTTGCATTGCGATCAGCATATTTGCAATTTGCAGTGACTCATTCGTATAGATACTATGCCCTACTTATATTTCCAAATTAATTTTAAGGTATTTTACATTATATGATAGATAAAATGAAATAATCAGTTATATGAATGAAATAAAACAGCCACATTACTAAAGGGATGAAAGAGTAATTAGGTTAAGAAAGCTATTATATTGGAGACCTGAACTGCCCACAAAAAGGCAAAAAGGAAAACAGTGAGTTATGGAGCTTTTACTATCTTATAAGGAAAAGCTTGGTTTTCCAAACAGTTTTCCTCTGTAATTGCAATCTAAATGAAACTTATTGGATTGGCCTTTATATAAGTAAGGGATGTTGAAAAACCGAGTGGATGGTGTATTAGCGGTTTTACTCCAAATAAATCATGAATAGTCTTAAAGTCATATTCTTTGCCTTTTGCAAGCTGGAAGTAAGCATTTTAATTAGGTATGTAGTCTTGTTATGATGCTATAGTGATATTTGCTTGGGAATTTACTTATTAAATTTATTTTAATATGGTAAGCATCCATTATGGATGTTTTTGAACAAGTAAATTTTCTTTTATTCTTTGATTATTAAGTTGTAATATCATTCCCTGAAATAGATTATATAATAAGTGGTGAAAAGTTGTGTTGAATATCATTAGATTACTTGGTAGAGAATCTGAACTGGTTCATTTTTACATCTAGTTTTCCTTATAGTTTTCTTTTTCTTGATGGAATACATCACCACCATAGCTCTTATACTTGTCAGGGAAGATAACTGTTATTTTTTACTCTTAGATGTGTCTAGGTGGAATAGAGACAGGATAAATTTTGAGTTAACTTGGGAAGAGAAAGAAGGTATATTTGAAAATGTGAGTACTTGATTCAGAAAACATTCTTAAGACATTGGTTTGGGTCTAGTGATTATATAAAATTAACTAACATATGATTTTTTAAAGATTGTATTTATTTGACAGAACACAAGCAGAGGGAACAGGAGAGGGAGAAACAAGGTCCCCACTGGGCAGGGAGCTCTATGTGGGACTTGATCCCAGGACCCCGGGATCATGACCTGAGCTAAAGGCAGATGCTTAACCAACTGAGCCACCCAGGCATCCCTAAAATAGAATTTCTTTAAGCCCCTTAAAACTCTAAGGGAAAAGGAAGATAAATATGAGGCAATAAAGAGAGAAATGGGAAGTAATTTTTTTTCATCTAAAAACATACTAAGAGTAAACATAATTGGAAATGTCAAAGAGGGGAGAATCTTGAGTTTGGGCTTTTGATCATAAGTGTAATAAAGCAAAGGAAAAGGGTTGTTGGCAGATACTGAATTGGGCAGCTCCTTTTATGATTACGCAGGACGCTTTTGATCAAAAGGGGGTGCTCGAGGGCTGAGAGCCTGCTGAGGACTCTAAGGCGGGAACAGCCCTGTGTGAACAGAGGACAGAGTAAGTCTGCAGCCTGCGTTTGTAGGTCTGGAATGTCTGAGACCTCACTTAGTACACGACAGTAAAAATTAGTGCAAAGAAACCTACTTCAGTGTAAACTTTGTTATCTTTGAAGGCATTTCCTATGCATTAATTAATTATAACCTCACAAGAGCCCTCCTCAGTACTATCATCCCAGTTTTACAAATGAGAAAAAAAAAAAATCAGCTGGATGGGTTAAAAATTACTGAGAATCTGATAAAGCATGGAAGACGGGTAGAACTCAGACTTTTTGTCTGTTTGTTTGTTTGTTTGTTTTTGAACTTATACTGTCTAAATCCTTGTTGCCATTTCCGTCCTGCTCTCTACATCTTAATACTGCAGTGACCATGTGTACAGGTGTGATTGTGTGTGTGTGTGTGTGTGTGTGTGTATGACAAGGTCTGGTAGTTATAATAGAGCCGTGTTCTGTCACTAGTAAGGAGTCAGTGTATGAGGACAAATGATAAATTAAAGATCACTATGTTTGTCAGGAGCAATCTTTGACCCTCATGATAATCAAATCTCTGGCATTCTGATATACTTCATAATTGAATTTTATTTCATTTTGTAGAACATCTACTTTAGAGTCTGAGTAGATTACTGAGGGTTTTTTTTTTTTAATTTACTTTTCTTTTTGACATCCAGAAACATTAAACAAAGTATTATCTCCATTGTTTGTGCCTTGTGGAACATAAGCCTGCTCGATGGCATGAGGGTGGGTCAGATGGACTTCTGAGGTCCCTTTCATTTTATAGAACTCATTATCGTCTCATCTCCAACTGCTCCAAAGGTCCTTTCATAATAAAGCTCATCGTCAAAGCACTAAACAGGCCCATTGTTTATACCGAATCCCTTGGATTCTTTACGACAGCAGGACTGCAGATCCTTGAATCTGACGTCCACAGTGTATGAGACTTTTGCTTTCATTGTCATTTATGACCTCATGGGAAATCTGAGCTTCTTGTTTCACTGGGATTTTGAACATCTCTTCCGCCATTAGAGCAGGTGCCAGGCAGCGTAAAGGCTTTGTCTCCACCAGAGATAATGCCTTTAAACAGTGTAAAACATAGCAAAGTAATTGCTTTTGTTTTAAGGTCCTTATCTTGGGGGAGAAAACGCTGAACAATAAGATTGCGTGGGAAACCATAGCCATATCATGTCACAGTTTCAGCAAAACGAGACTGTTTGCATTTGTCACTTTTGCTGAAAGAGTGTCTTTATAATGTGTGCGTGGGATTTTGCTTTTGCCCTTGTCGCAGGAGCTAGCTGTGTAGAGTGAAGTCCCTTGTTTTGAGCCTGTTGGCTGGCCGGCCTGTAACCCTAGGCTCCAGAGAGAAAACAACAAATACAGGTTTTATGTTCTGTGTTAGAAATGATTTAGATTATGCTAAGGAATTTTTATACAGACATTAGTCATAGGAAACAAATTCAGATCAATGAAGACATAAAAATGGCGTACTGGTTTTCTGTCACAAGATGCACGACAAGGAAGAGTTTCAGTACATGAAAAAAACCCAGGGCACCACTGTTAGCATTGTGCCTTTCCAGATGGTGATTTCCCTAGTTTTCTCTGAAAAGTTGAAAAATTGTGTTTACTTTAATGCCATTTTGATGTCAAACAGATTCAGATTGTTTGTGCTTTAACTTATATTACTTGGAAATAAAATCTTAGGCAATTGGAATTATAAACCAAAATTCTGTGTCAGTCCCCACTTTAATGTAAGGACATATAATATTTGTAATTCCTAACGTGTGTGATTGCCAACATTTGCTTTCCGGTTCCCGTGTGTCATGCCTGGGTCTGTCTATACAGATTTACTACCCTATGAGGTATTATTTTCCCCATTTAGCCATAAGGACGCTGAAGCACAGAGCTGGTGAGCCGCTGGCTCCAGACCACACTGACAAGTAAAAAGGCTGGGATTCAAACTCAAGCATCCCAAACTGGGAGTCCTTGTTCCCCGAGAAAGGACAGCGAACAACTTGAAGTGCTTTCTGAATCATCGAAGAAAATTGCCGTCAAGATGATTTTATTGTTTCTTAACCTAAACCTAACACATTCTGTATTTTTGAATGACAATCCATGTTGAAGATTTAAATATAAATCCTCTGTTAGCCAGAATATTTATTAACCAAAAATGCCTATTTCTCTGTCATGTTGGATAAAAGGTGACTTTAGATGTCTCACTTTTGAATTAGGTCCAACAGACACATTCCACTATAGGAGGGTTGCTCTTCCCAGGCCGCGATGACTGTCTTGTAACAGATTCTGTGTACTCTTTTTTTCTACTGACAAGCAACAGAAATGTTCTGCAAATCCAATGGGTTTCTTTCATTTAAGGTGCTATAGCCTGAATATTTTTATCCCCTCAAAATTCCTATGTTGAAACCCAGTCCCCAAAGTGATGGCATTTGGAGGCGAGGCTTTCCGGGGAAGTGATTAGGTCATGAGGGTGGGGCCCTCGTGGGTGGGGTTAGTGCCCTTATTAGAGAGGCTTCATGGAGTTCCCTTGTCTTCTGCCAAGTGAGGACACAGCTGTCTATGAACAAGGGAGCTGGCAGAAGAATTAGGATTAATGTGTTCATGGTAGTATACTTTTACTTTCATATAACAATTCATATAAACATTGTTTATATGAAACAATTATACTTTCATTTAACAATTAAGTATAGTCCAATTTTAAATTGGACTATACAGAATTTGGAATTTCTAAAATGAGAACAAATCTCATCTAAATTTAATATATTTTTCTCTTATTGCCCTTGTTAAATGCTGGAATCTGTGCACCGGGTTAGATACTGAAGCTCAGTTCTATCAGACATTGTAAGAACCTGGATTTTGAGAGAGAGGGGTGGGGGGAGGGTGGAAGAGGTGAGGGAGGAGAAAAGGAGAGGCAGCCGCAGCTCATGGACAGAAACTCTACACCTACCTCTAGGTAAACGTGACAACAGAATAACTTTGTTCGGATTTAGGAGTTGAGAGCAGTTGGGCTCTTGGTGCAGGAGGTGTGGGTTGGGAAGGCCTATGACTGGAGACCCTAACCCCAAGAGGCAGAGGCAGATAATGTTTTGTAATGCCTGTTACATAAAGGACAGGCCATTATCGTAATGGATTCCTTTTTCTAATAAACTTAGTGAGTTGTGTTTATGTGTGTGTAAGGAAGAATACACTGGCTGGTTTCATAACAATGATCACCTTAAGTTGAGATTTGTGTTCAAGAAGCTCATTTTATGGGTAATTTTTTAATCCAGGGGGATATATCTGTTTTATAAAATGGTTCTACATTGATTATTTGAGAATAAACAATGGGGATTTCATCCTTTTCATGTCCTTGGAGCTCCGGTGGTATGTTTTTCACTTCTCTGTGTGCCCCAGTCTTGTTTTTTGGAGTCTTAATGGTGACATTTAGAACAGAGAGAGGTCAGTGGTGGAACGTGAGGTTTGGGGAAGTAAAGATTGGGTGTTGGAGCTGATAGAGTTTTTGAGCATAAGATGACAAGGAAGCCACCCAGCACATGGTGAGAGAGGAATAAGCAGAGAAGACATAAACAGCAAATGACAATGAACTGAACGTATAATGTCTCAGTTGTGGTTATATTAGCTATGGCTTCTAGTGACATGAACCTCTCCTATATGATTGGGCCATAGACAGTTACTATAAGACAATAGTAAGGTTAGAAATACAGCTCCAGGAATAAGTTTGGGTGAGGTAAAATAAATTTCACCAAATTTCATCATTGGCATTAGCCAATGGGATCAATTTATTTCCTTTATTTCTTGCCCTCTTGCCCTTTGTGAGTTATAAATGAGTTGAATGAAACAGAGCAATACTGTTCTGCTTTCTGTACATCTTTGAATTAGCTACCAGTGGCTACGTGCTCAGTATGTGGCTGGACATTGTTTTCTCCTGCCCTCACGAGCCATTTCCTTCTGTAAACTCAACTTTCTATGCTGCTAGAGGACATGGCACATCATTCTACTTCCCAGTAATTGGCAGAGAACGATTAAAATGAAAAGCTCAGTGGCAAAGGCAGGACGATTTATCTGTGTCTCACATACTGATGGCCCATAGCCCTCCTCCCGGGCACCCTGCAAGGTGGGGCAGTGGTCGTGCCTGGTGCTTTCCCAATGAGGCAAACGAGCAAGAGTGTGGTAAGTGACTTGTTTTTCCGGGCCATGGTGGCGGTTTGGAATCTCTCGAGTCCTGGCCCATTGCTCAGCTCACTAAACCATACAAGCACATCACTTCATCTGGGCTCTTTATGAGGTTCTTTCCCATTCCTGAGCACATTTTTTATAATGGTTGATGGGCTGTTTGTCGTGATTAAAGCCCCCCAGACGTCTGTACTCTGTAACAACCAAGGTCTATAAGGAGCTAGTTCCACAACTCCTAACGTTCTTTTCTGCCAAATGTCATAAAGAAACTACTGGTTTCTGGAATTAAATAGCTTTGTTTCTCCATGGTTGGAGCTCAGATTGTCAAAGTGCGGTGTGTAGAGAAGAATAAACTCTCAAAAGTAATCCCTCACGGGTGACTTCAGCCTTCAGAAGAGGAGAGGGAGTTACGGATTGGGTCTGATAGCGACGGCTGGGAAGGGAGTATTTCTCCTTGTTTCTGCCCCACCGTGGCTTGTGCTGAAGCAGCTGCACTGTCAGCAGACTGGTGTCGGGCCTGGCCTGATATCTTCTCAGTTTCGGAAGCAACCACGTGGCAACTCCAGATGTTCATTAGAAATGTTTACCTGGGGGCACCTGGGTGGCTCAGTGGGTTAAGCCTCTGCCTTCAGCTCAGGTCATGATCTCAGGGTCCTGGGATCGAGCCCCATATCAGGCTCTCTGCTCAGCAGGGAGCCTACTCCCCCCCCACCTCTGCCTCTCTGCCTACTTGTGATCTCGGTCTGTCAAATAAATAAATAAAATCTTAAAAAAAAAAAAAAAAAGAAATGCCTACCTGCATTATTTTCCTGGTCTACTGTCACCCCTATGGACTTCTCTTCCCTTTGACTCATGCTGTCATTGCTGCTGTCCAGTAGGGAAAAAAGCACAGAACTTTGTGTATGAACGAACAAGTTCATTACCAAGTCAGATGGTGCAGAGTGCACTTAAAACAGCCCTAATATGCTCAGAGCAATGGTCCCTGCCCACTGGTGACATGCTAACATGTGAGGGACACCCTGCTTTTTAAGAAGTGTTTTTTAGAATTATTTTTTGTATAAGTTATAAAAATGTTATCAGTTAAAGTCCTCTTTATTGTAGGTAATGTAGGAAATCTTCGTCCACATATCAGGCGCTCTTCTTTATTCAATCCTGCCTGTGTAAATTGAACTTGGGGACTACTCCTTTATGTCCATCTCTCTTTCCCCTGGGCCAGATCTCTGCTTCTCTCCTGCATCCTGGCTGAACATGAAAGGATGCTATGCTTTGCTCTTGTTTAGAACACAGAGGTAACAGGGATGAAAGAGCTGGTGGTTCAGGGGAAGTAAACCAGAGGGGAACAGGAGGATGATGCTCTTTGTTCTTCAAGGTTTCCCTCAGACATCTTCTCTCCCCATGAAGTTGTCTCTGGTCCTACGATTCAGAATCAATGCGCTTTCCCACTGTGCATTTCATTTCAGCTCCTCCATGGTCCTCCGGACCTTCTCTGGTGGGTCCGAGGTAGCTGTGTTCACGTCTGGTCTCTGAGTACATGGTAGGCTCTTGTGAGTCTTAATGAGTGTAGCTAACACTTACTGGGCCTGCGCTAGTGATAGGGGCTCAACAAGCATGATCTCACTTGTTCTTTTCCTAGTAGGCATTAGGAGGAGCGTCTATGCATTATTGTTTTATAGATAAAGTGAAGAGATGGTAAATAATTTGCTCATGTCAGATGGTATTTCCTAAGTGTTGGGATTGAGTTTGACAACCCCAAACCCACTCTGGTCAGCGCGTAGCTTCTGCCCTGCTGTTGCCACTTGGCCACTGATGAATAAACGCCGAGGGAGTAGAATTCTCAGCATTTAGCTGAACCATTTCACTCCCCCTCCCCTGAGTTGTCATGTTAGTCTTTTAGCAAGACTGCGAATGTAACATTTTCCTGGTTATCCTTGACTTTTGGCTAAAATCGCTCTCTTGCCCTCAGTTCCAGCCAGATTTTCCTTCTTTCTGTCCACCGAATGGGCCCCCACTGTTTCTGTCACACAGGTAGGGTATCCGTGCCGATCTCTCTGGAATCCTCCTCTCTTCACCTGGTGCTTTTCTTCTCCTCCTTTAGACCTCAGTCGAAACTTCCTCAGAATATCCTGCAGCCAGAGCCCCCTGTTCTGTGCTCTCACAGTACCATGTACCTTTGCTTTTTCAAAAGTTACTATAGTTCTCTGTTGTCTCAGGTCCCTTGGCTGGATTTGCTCATCACTGTCTCATCACCACCGATCACAGTGAAGGTACTAAAGTTAAAAAAAAAAAGTATTTAAGTTGTCGTTCACTTTTCTGCTTGCCTCTCACCTGTTGTGAAGGTTTCCCCTTCGTGTTTCCTCTCTTTGCACCATATTGCGTATCCATCTGGTGCCATTTTTGAGACATTTCAAAATAAATATCACCTCAATGAAAGGTCTTCAACACTTGATGGATGTCAGCGCCTATAAGGGACCTTTTAGAAATTTTGATAGCCGGGTCCCACTCCTGACCAATTAAATTGGAGCCTGTTTGGGATAGGTCCCAGGTATTGGCATTTTTATTCCCTTCAGGGCTTCTAAAGTGCGACAAGGATCGAGAACTACTGACTTGAATGGTGATTGTGCACCACAGGGGCTCTGTATAGAAATGCTCTTTGCCAAACAGGTGTGTGCATTTCATAAATGTAGACAAGTTCCATGCAGCAGGGGGTGAGCATGCATGATTTAAGGGACTCTTACAAAGACTCGTACAAGTAATGGTAAGACCCAAAAATCTTTATGAGACACCAGGATTTCTGCTTAGTTTCACTTTTAATGAAACCTATTCAACTTCTGAATCATTTGCTTTGCCTCTCCTCTTGCCGCAGGCAGATTTTTTGAAAGCATTTTCAGTGCACTCTGTAGGAGGACCATCCATGTGTGCGTTTCAAATATTGTAGCTCTTCAGAGTTGCAAGTCAACCTTCTTTTCCAGTTGGAGTCACTTGACTAAAAGTGTTTTTCTGATTTAGAAAGAAAATACACAAATGGGGAAGTATAAATATTCATGCCTGGCTCACTCGGCATTTCATATTCAACTACCTACTTAACCTTTGCCTGTCCAACTTCATTTACCTGTGCCAAAATGTGATCTGCAGGTGGTGGGTTTTTTTTTTTTTTTTTTTTTTTAAGAAGTAAAGATTTTTAAAGGCTTTCAGTAATGGCAAAAAGCCTGCTAAAGCTGTTCTTATTTTAATATAATATAATCATAAATGTGTAAAGTGGATTTCCCTGGAAGTATGCATTTTAAAATTTAAGTGTGTGTTGGGGGGGGTACATATTTGAAGAGACTAATGCATAAGTTCTCTGCTAGTGGAAATTACAATTAAAGAGTTTAAATAGGAGAATTTGGCTTGGGACAGGGTTTCTTTAGCATTTGAGTGCATGACTGAGTGGCTTTCAGTGAGAAAAAGCAATGGGGTTTGCCTGTAGGGTTTTATTTTTTTATTTTATTTTTTTTTTAAAGATTTTATTTATTTATTTGACAGAGAGAGATCACAAGTAGACAGAGAGGCAGGCAGAGAGAGAGAGAGAGAGAGGGAAGCAGGCTCCCCACTGAGCAGAGAGCCCGACTCGGGACTCGATCCCAGGACCCTGAGATCATGACCTGAGCCGAAGGCAGCGGCTTAACCCACTGAGCCACCCAGGTGCCCTGCCTGTAGGGTTTTAATGCACACATAGAACATGTACTCCCAAGTTAGAGGTGTCATTGCCTCAAGATTTTACCATACCTAGAGAGTAGTTGATCCTGCTTTGTACTGATTATGTCCTTAAATTAAAGTGACACATGTGGCTTGCAGTAAAAGTCCTGAGAAGGGAGAGGGGAGAGTTCCTTTGTTTGGAGTGAGTTTCTTATAGAGTTCAGTGGGGGAAAATCATTTTCTGCAAATGTGGATTTCAGGCCTTTTCCTATCCCTGATATTCTAAAAAGGTCCTGTTCTACTAGAATATGATCCACCAAATTTGACGAAAAAAGATTCCTTTTGTAGGATAGAAGTTGACAGGTAGCTGAAAAATAATTCATGGAGACAAGTGTAGACAAATAAATCCTTGGGAGGCTAGGAAGAGATTAAGGACTTCTATAATACTGTTGTTTTGAAAAGTGCTTCTGTGATTGCAAAGGCTGGAATTCAGTGTATGTCTCTGCATTATCCCTTAAGGAGATGATATCTACCTATCTGTCTGTCTGTCTATACCTCTGTATGTTTTACACCTGCCAGTAGTGGTGCTCAGCAAATGATACTCGAATCTGAAGATACAGAGAACTGAGGTGAACATACATCCAGAAAAGTTGTCCTGGAGGGTTACAGTTTACATATATTGTTTTGGGTAATTATTCACGGTGCCCCTCTCAAAAACATCCTGGTTAATTGCTCATTTATACGTTCACTTTCTTTAGAAACTGTAAGTCCTACCTCATGGACTTGATTAACTGAGATGCACCTGACTGGACAGATCTTGAAGTCTGAAAATGATGCTTGATTTGGAGTAAAATGTCATCCTCACGTCTGAGGTAGTCCATGGATTCCCAACTGCTGAGAAATGATAAATGAATCTGTCCTGTAACCAGCAGGTATCTGCAGGGGTGGGTCAGGACCAGAGGTATTTAACAGCTCCATTAATGACCTGGAAGAGCTGTGATAAGCAGCTTGCTAATGAAATGTGCAGATGATACTAAATTTGTAAGTGTTGGAAGCAACAATTGAAGCATGAATAAAAAAGGATCCAAGCCAGGCAGGGGCCAGAACATAAAAGTCCATTTAGGGTGACTTTGCAAAGCAATTTTATGTGGTATCAGTTGTCCATAAGACCAAAGTGAGGCAGAGCACAGAGGTGACTTATATCATTGAAAAGTCTGTGGCCACAATTCCCTTTGTCTCTAAGAGAGGGAATGCTGGCAAGACACAGGATTAGTGTCAAAATAACTGGATTCAAGTTCCAGCCCTTTCATAGATGAGCAAGTTTTGAGCGACTTTCTGAATCTCGGGATTTTAGTTCCTTTTGTAAATGTTAAAATAATTATGTATCTGACAATATTTGGGACATACATGTAGCTCATTATGGACTGGTTGAATCAAATTTTAAGAGCAGCGTCATAGCACCAAAAATTGTTTTTTCTTTTATATCAAGAGTCCACAACTCTCCGGTAAATATACAGATGGGCTTCAAAGGATGCCCAAACCCTCTGTGGTAATATACCAAATATTCGGTATGGGCCTGTGAGTGTGGCTAGGTGTTTTTCTGGGGAAAGCATCTATAGGTTTCATCCTGTGTTCGATGGTGCTGACATCTAGAAACTCATTAGAGCCTTGGCACTGGACTGTGAGCTTCTTTAAGTTCCTTTCCAGGACCCTGGCCACACATGGGTTCTCTATCTTCAATGTGCCAGAATGGCTTGCAGCTCTGGGCTTGGGCAAGTGCTATTTTACTCTTGCCATCCCCTAGATATTTTCGTGACTGAAAACATGCCAGCTCCTTGGAAAGGGCTGAAGTGCTACCCTGTCTTGAGGGTCTCTCCATCACTGTGCCTTGTTTTGTTATCCTAATCATAACACAAGACCAGCCCGAGCATGAGGACTTCCTGTTTATGATTTCATTCACTCGTGTGCTGCCAGCCATTAAACTTGAAAACAGTGTCTTGAATTTCCTCACTCACTGCCATATGCCTGAGACCTAAAACTGATCCAGAATAGGTGCTTGGTGGTTATTTGTGGCAGGGAGAAATGAACAAACCTACTTTATTTCACTGGACCTGGCACATAGTATATGTTAAATGATTTAATGACTACAAGACTGAAAGAATCAATGAATGAATAAATACCGCTCACTGAGGGCTGTGTGGGTGGCTCACTTGGTTAAGTGTCTGACTTCGGCTCATGTCATGAGCCCAGGGTCCTGGAATCCAGCCTTGTGTTGGGCTCCCTGCTCAGCACAGGGTCTGCTTGATCCCTCCGTCCCTCCCCCTGCTCATGTGCTCTCTCTCGCTCTCAAATAAATAAAATCTTAAAAAAAAAAAAAAGTACTACTCACTGAGATAGTAAACATTTGGAGGGAAAGATGACATCTGAGCAATGGCAAAATTCACCCCACTCTTCTTCGGCACAATAGAGTTTTTGCTCTCCAGCCTTCAAAACCTTTAATATTATCAAGTCCTTAAGTAGATCTGGGTAGTGCTTTTGATTTAAGAAAAAGATTGCCAGGACATTTCCTCTATTGCAAGAATGGACTGAGCTATCCATTGATCCATTTCTTGGATATACACGGGATCTTTGGTTCAGCTGCCAACAAGATGAACTCTTGGCATATTGAACTTCTACCCAGAATTCAGTTTTGAGGAGAGGTTCCAATAAAAGTATTTTGTGCCTCCTTTTATTCAGCAGGACTAGAAGTTTCCAGAAATAAAGCCTAAATGGAGTGGCATTTTTATCACTGGGGTTTCTGTTGAACTACTCTGCAATCAAAATACATCCTTCAGAATCAGAAAGCAATGCCTTAGATCCTTCCCCTCACAGGAATCAACCTCTTCTGATTGTGGAAAAGGAATTTTCCTTATGGCTGAAGCCATATTGATTGATTCATATTTCACATTGGATTTGTTCTGTCAAGTGTTTAAAAGTGACCATATTCTCTGAAAGCCTGTCAACCCTAGATAGCAAGTTGCAGAATAAAAGAAAATGTATGACCTTATATGTAAGCATTGACTATTGAGCTAAATCTACCAATATCTAAGATTCAGAGAGATTAATTAACAAGTACATTTGTTTTGACTTGATCCCTCCCTTAGGCTAGTTTTTAAAACTTAAGGATTCTTTTTTTTTTTTTTTAAAGATTTTATTTATTTATTTGACAGAGAGAAATCACAAGTAGGCAGAGAGGCAGGCAGAGAGAGAGGAGGAAGCAGGCTCCCCGCTGAGCAGAAAGCCCAATGTGGGGCTTGAACCCAGGACCTGGGATCATGACCTGAGCCGAAGGCAGCGGCTTAACCCACTGAGCCACCCAGGCGCCCCAAACTTAAGGATTCTGATTGCTTAGACCTCTTCCCACAGGAGCACGTGTTAATGGGCCAGATTTCTTTCTTTTCTTTTTTTTTTTTCTTTGAAGATTTTATTTATTTATTTGACAGAGAGAGATCACAAGTAGACAGAGATGCAGGCAGGGGGTGGGGAAGCAGGTTCCCCATGGAGCAGAGAGCCTCATGCAGGCTGGATCTCAGGACCCAGAGACCATGATCTAGGCCAAAGGCAGAGGCTTAACCCACTGAGCCACCCAGGCACCCTGGGCCAGGTTTCTTGAAACTCTTGGGATATCCGTGTGTACTTGGTGGAACAACAAACCCAATTTCATATACTAATATCCCTTGTTAAATGCGCTTGAAGCCAAAAATCCTAAACTGGGGCAGATTGTGTTTGTTTACTAATTATCCTCTCTTCATATAAGCCGTTAATCAGAACTGGAACTTCAGCAATATCCTATGTAGATGCCAGAAGTACTGGAAAAATCTTTTCCCTAAAAATCCAGATTCATTTCTAGACTCTTGTAATTTTTACTGCATAATTAACAATAATGTCTCACACTGTCATCCTCTTGACAGAATCTAACTTGGAGCATCTGGTGTTATTTAGCCAAGAGCCTTGTTCTGTTCTCCCAGTACAAAAGGGTTCTGATTAATTAATCATTGCCCAGCCTGAATAATACATTAAAGATAAACTTCAATGCTTAGTAAAAAACAAAGGGGAAAGTTTTCTTATGTTCTAGATGATGGGGTTTCCTTTTAATAGAAATGTAAAAATGAGTATGGTTTACCATTTACTCCCCACAGGTTTTAAGCCAGGAACGAAATAGGCAGAGTGTCTTCTTAGATGACTAGTTGTGGGTTCAACCAGCTGAGCTTACAACCTGCCCTAGGGTGTTTATTCCCGACTCCTCTGCCAGCCACCCTGCCTTGCCTGTGATGCCTCTGTCTCACATCTAATATGTCCTGTTGTCTATGTGCCAAGAAGGACTCAAGAGAGGGTGGTTCATTGGGAGGCTAGATTGTGAATTCTGTGTGAACTTTCTCTGTTTCATTCTCTATTGGGCACATAGTGCCCAGTGGAGTCCCAACCAGCTGTGCCAACTAGTGGTGTCTAGGTTCCCAACCCATTAGTTCCCTCCTCTGATCAAAGACGAGAAGGTGGTGTAGTTTATCATTCCACCTGTTTTTCTCTGTATGAATGTGGCTCTCTGACCCACAGTTTCCATATCTATAGCCTTCTGAAATGCCCAAAGTGTGATGTTCATTGGGTTGGGTAAGATTATAATGTGTTTATGATTTGTGTTGCTTTTTTGCCCAATTTAAGAGTCCTTAATATAAGTTTTCCAAACACAGAGTCTCTGTTACTGTTATTTAATATGGCCTAGTGTGGCTTTGTCCAAATATCTCCCCCATAAATCCTGTCCTTCTGTTTGCTCATTATGTCCCTTCCATGGCTTTTCATTTAGACCTAACACAGGTGACTTTTCTACCCTATCCAAAACATCCTCTCACCTAGATTCTGAATGGGTGTAAAAGTTGCACTTAACTGAACTTACATAGAGCTTATAGCTCCATTCTGAAGGTCATGAGACATTTTTCCATCTTCTCATACCTCATCCAATACTTATTTTTGAGTGCTTATCAGCTGTCAGTTCATTCAAAAACCATTTGCTTTGCAAATACTATACCCCAGGCAAGGTCCTAGACTAGAGACAGAAGAGTGAACAAAACAACAGGCTCCTGCTTTCATGCAGCTTACACGTCACTGAAAGATAACAAGTAAATGCATGGTGTAATATTTTAAATGGTGTGAAGTGCTGTGAAGAAAAGTAAGGCAGAAAAAGTGGGAAGCCAGTGAGATGAAGGGCTAAGGTTCTTTGTGTTGTGATGGAAGAGCTTCTTGGGCATGACCGATCACCAGTTAGATTCAGTGCTTTGTACTAAAAGCCCATTCCTTATAGTGCACTTTCAGTGTAATGATGGAGATGAGGACTCACGAAAATAGTTAAGACAATATGGGGCAACTAGGTGACTCAGTGGGTTAAGGCCTCTGCCTTTGACTCAGGTCATGATCCCGGGGTCTTGGGATCGAGCCCCGCATCGGGCTCTCTGTTCAGCAGGGAGTCTGCTTCCTCCTCTCTCTCTGCCTGCTTCTCTGCCTGCTTGTGATCTCTGTCTTTCAAATAAATAAATAAAATCTTTAAAAAAACAAACAAGAAATATTGAAAATGAGCCAATCATAGAGGTTCCGTACAGTGGCAAAGGGCTTTGAAAAAGAGAAAAGACCCGAAACGGATATAGGAGGTGGGGCTCCATTCTCAGGGAACAACATGAGCGAGGGCGTGACATTGGGAAACTGGTGGCAAAACACTGAAATAGTGAATGACCCATTTTGGCTAGTGTGCAGTGAAAAGACCTTGTTACTGTTGAAAGAGAAGTGTCAGATTTCCTTGTGGCCGTATTTTGAAGGGCTTCCTGTGCCGAAATGAGACATCTGAATATAAGAGCAACTTTAAAGTATATATGTTTGAAACATTTTTTCTGATTGTCAGAATAACACATTTTCTTGAAGTAAAATGCAGGCAGTTCTTAATAATGAAGTTTCAGACAGAAAGGTGACTTGATCAGAGCTATGGTAATACAATAGTGACCTGTCTGTAGTATATAGACAAGCTTGGAGTAGAAGAGTTGCCAAATCTCATGTAAGTTTATTTATGTCACCTGCAATAGTTTTGATTTTTGTTTTATAATTACTTGTTCTGCTGACGTCTGGGTTCTATCCAAAATAAAATTGAATGCCAGATGGGCCTTTTCCAGAAACCTTATGAAATTCAAATATGCAGCCACCATCCTGGTTTCTGGACTGTTTGACAGGTACTAAACCACATTTACTGAATTTTTTCCCTTATACTTTCTACTCTAAATGGTTGTCCAAAAGTGTTGTGAGGTCTCAAGGGAGACTGATCCTTATTAAAGATTGCATTTTTTCTGGAAAAATTATAAATCCCAATGATTAATACAGGAGTTGAGAAAAGCAAACGATTTCTTCCCTGGCATCAAAGTCCTCCCACTTTTCAGATTCTTTGTTTCCTGTTGGAATAATAACTATGTCTTCTTTCACACTGCCTGGTGTATGTAAGGTGCCTCTCAGTGCCTGATATAAAGACTTTCTTATCCTGTTGCATTTTCTCCCCTCTCTTGCTGGGCTGCACATGGACTTTTATGGTTGTTACTTTGCCTGTGGAACCTGTTTCTCTCTAAAAATATATTGAAATTATATTTTATGACTGAACTGATAAAAGACAAATATATGTTATTTAAACATTTCATTTGAGCTAAAATTTATTTTTTCTTCTGATTTCAAAATAAATTAAAACATTCCCCTGGCGATCTAAAACTAATATGACCCTTGGAAACTCTGTGTACTGTGCCTTTAGGGTTGGTTGGTACTTCTTCCTTTCTGTGGAGAATTGATGATAAGCTGAATTGAAAACCAGTATGCATGGCTGGGCCCAAGGTTGTTCATGCCCCATAAGACTACAAATATGGACTTCAAGTCAGATATTGCATACTTTGAAAATACCTTCCAGTTCTCCTGTAGGAGCATGGGGAAAGGTCAGATGAATTTTGCTGACCTTTTCACTCTGGTCAGTAGTGGCAGGTGTAATCTCTTATTTGTGGTGAATTTGGGAAAAATAAAACACTTGGATGAGAAGGACCAGCTTTGGAATACTTACGTGACAACTACCAGGGGCAGTTAACTAGGCCCCTTTTTTAATCAACCTTCAGCTTCTTAGGCACTTTTTCTTTCTTTTTTTTTTTTTAAATGATTTTATTTATTTGAGAGAGAGAGAGAGAGAGAGAGCATGAGAGGAGAGAGAGATCAGCGGGAGAAGCAGACTCCCTGCCGAGCAGGGAGTCCGATGTGGGACTCGATCCCGGGACTCCAGGATCATGACCTGAGCCAAAGGCAGTTGCTTAACCAACTGAGCCACCCAGGGGCCCCTTCTTAGGCACTTTTTAATGGAATCAGATGTTTTGGATGAGTCGCAGTGTTGTGAGGCATAGAAATCTCATGCACAGATGAGCTTGTATCCACTGTCCTAATAAAAATCTATTTGGGCTTCTTCCCTCCAGTCGTTCTCCATTACAGGATAAGGCCTAACCCTGAAACCGGCACTGACTGTCCTTCACACTTCAGTGTGACAGCTCTCTATGCCTGGCATCTCGCTCTCCAGCCATGCTGAAGTACCCAAAGTTACTCAAAAGCTCACCCTTCTCTTTATGCTAATATCCCCTTCCTTCAGAGACCTGTGAGTTCCCTTTGCCTTTCTTTTTTATTTTATTTTATTTTATTTATTTATTTGACAGACAGAGATCACAAGCAGGCAGAGAGGCAGACAGAGAGAGAGGAGGAAGCAGGTTCCCCGCTGAGCAGAGAGCCCGACGCGGGACTCGATCCCAGGACCCTGAGATCATGACCTGAGCCGAAGGCAGCGGCCCAACCCACTGAGCCACCCAGGCGCCCCTCCCTTTGCCTTTCTAAAGGCTCCTACCAAACGCCATCCTTTCTCCTAAGCTTGTGTTGACCCCTTTGTGTAAAAGCCTTCCCTTTCTTTGTGCCCTGTCCACATACATGCTATAGCACCGATGACACATTATGGCATTTGTTTGGTTGTGACTTTACCCAGACAAGGAGAACATTTGTTTCTTCAGAGAAAGGCCTATTTCTTACTGTTCTACAAATTGCAATTCCTATTTCTTAAAAGTAGAGTACATTTCTTACTTATTTATGTTTATTTGTGGTATATGTGTGTGTATGTGTATGATTCGTTTATTTAAATCCTCAAGACTAAACATAGAATCTAGCTAATGTTAGACAGGATATCTTAGGCAGGACAGGATATCTTGATTTCTTTCTTCCCTTTTTTTTTTTTTTTTAATGAGGAAATAGGCATGTATTGGGTTAGATAAGATTGAGATTAGGAAACAAGGTGAAAATCACCAGAAAAATATTGAAAGCAAACAGTTAAAAATAAAGGATCATCTGACTTCACTACAAGACTTCATTATGAACAGTTCTCCCCCATAGGTTTTTGGTTTTGTTTTGTTCTTTTTCTCCAGCAAGAGGGAGAAGAGGAAAACCTAGCAAGGAACCAACACCGTGTGATCTGTTGTTGGAGTGAGCAAAGGTAGGGAAGCTAATGTGGCAAAATGTGAGTGCCGAATTGGGAGAACATAAAAAGGGACAAGCTATGCATTCCCTCCTTTTGTGAAATTTAAAATTGAATGCAAACAGCATTTTCAAAGCCGAGGGACAGAAACTAGCAGGGCTTTTGGAAAGATATTTCATTTCAATTCGTTGAATATTTACTGAACCAAAGACACAGATCATGGAGCTTTTTACTCTAGTAGGTGGGAAGACATTAAACATCAAATCCTACAATGAAAAATATAATTTTCAAATCTTGTAAGCATCACAGGTAGTTTGTTGTGGAAGGGCAGGGGCAGAAGGGGACTCGGTGTGAAACACCAGCCTGGAGGGATAAGATAGGGCCAGATCTTGGCAGGGAGAAGTGTGGCCTGAAAGTATTGATAACTTAGAGCATTTTAAGGAAATAGAGAAACTATATATTTAGGAAGTTTGGGGGCCATGGAAGTAAGGGAAGAAAACCACCACAAGAAGTGCTAAGAAACACTCCTTACCTTGTTAATGATTTTAAAGAAAGAAAGATTTGGTTGCTTTGTGTGTTTGGAGAGCTGTTCTTCCTATAATACCTCAATATAGCTATTTCCTATTTCCCTTATGTCTTCATAGAAGGAGCACCAAGTCGATATGTACTGGCTGTGTCTGAGGACCCAGAGGGGGTCCCAGAGGACTATCCAGGAAGCTCTTTGGTTTCAGGCGGGGTAGAAATCAAACACAAGCTAAGAGGAAGTGAGCACAGTTTATTGAAGACAGAGAGTACAGATAGAAACAGGAGTGTCTGGGAGACTGAGAAAGAAGAGGAGAGTGAGTCTCTGTCTTAGCTCCGGGGGCCATAGATTTTATTAAGGATTGTTGTCCAGTGCATGTCTTCTCATTGCCAGGAACAAGACTGAGTGTTCAGGTTCCTCCGTAAGTCACTTACACCCTGGAGCCAGGGGTCTTGGTGAGTCAGTGGTCTTAGAAAACATTCATGGCAAGTCTACCCAGTCTCTCCTTAGATGTTACCTCCTGTTCTGGAAGACTCTAAAGAAATCATTAACTCCTTGCCATTTGCAAGGAGGTCATGCATTCTCTCTTCTACAAGACCTGTGTAAGGTGGAGGTGGAGGTCCTAGTGAGAACAGAAGCAGGAAAATGAGCAAAAAAAAAAAGCATCCTTCATGGGGTCCCTTCCATTTCCCTATCTCAGTTTCATCTGGCAAGGGAAAACATGAATCTTTCAAATGCAAAGTCAACGTTGAAAGGCTTTTTCCAATATGAAACCTGCAGGTTGAATCAAAACTTGCGACAGAAAAGATCTATGACACTACCCAAATTAAGTCTTCCTCCCTGGGTATGTGCAAAAAGGGTTTTTTCCTTCTCTTCACATGCTTTCCAGACCTTTGCCGGGACCAGATTTTAATACTTGAGAATCCACAGGTCCCAGTATTACCCTGGAAAAATATTTTCCTGTCAAATTGGATTGTCTTGCAGATTGTTTTTGTTTTTCTTTTTCTCTTCACTTAATTTGATTCTTGATTTGGTGGGTGACAAGTGACGAAGAGGAATGAATCAGAAGCCTGGGGTCTTTGGGGAAATACTTGGGAAATCTAGCTCAAATATTTTAACACATTTATTTGGGGATAGTGGCAGCGTCTGCAACACGGAGCTCTTGGCCAGCCATGGGCGCCTCCCCACTGGTGCAGTGAAAGTCTGAGCTGAGTCAGAGGTTTGCCATACACAGCATTGAGAGCTCCACTCTCCCTTCCCGGCCAAAGGCAGACATTCCTGATCTGTGGCAGCACATTCACACATACTCACTACCAAGAAATTTGAGTTGGCACCAAAGAGAACACTTACTTGCCAGCCTGGTTCTTGATGATCCTAGGGTTCTTTGTAGTTTAGATTATGTGAGTCTCCTTGAGGTGTTTGTCTTAGAATTCAGTAGAGGCCCCTTTCTGCCAGGTGAGAGCTCTTCACTATTATTCTGGTTCACGGTTCTTGTTTTTGTTGAGGTAGTGGGTAATTTTTACCCGTACAATCCCTGAAATGATTACACCAGACTCAAAGACAATGACATCTATAGGTAGAAGTTCTAAACCACAGCAGGAGATCTGCGGCCATCTGGTTTGTCGACACCCTTTATTTAGTGTGATTGTCCCACGCCTAATTATAGAGGATGTGCTGAAGAGTTCGCTGCACTTAAGGGTTGACAGTATCATGAAGTTTTGGAAGCTATCCTCTCTTTGCTGGAGATGGTGCATTTTAAGGTTAATGAATCTTTGTTATGGACTCAGATTTGAAACCTGAACAAGGATTTTAATTTTAAAAAGCTTTACAGCTTTCCAAAACACCTTAAGAACTGTTCTTTTCTTTTTTTTTATCAAAACCTAAAAGTACATAGGGAACATATTATTATTCCTATTTGCGATAAAGAAATCAAGGCATTGGAAGGTTAATTGGCTTGTCTAGGGAAACATAGATATGTACTCTGAAAGCACTGTTTGAAACCCAGTGCCCCAACCCTGCTGGTTAAGGGTTCTGAGGTCTGTGATCTCATTCCTTCTCACTTTTCACTGCATAGCTGGATTTACTGGGCTTTTATGTAAAATTCTATTTGAATGTAGGGCTAAAATGTTTAAAAACCATTGGTGTAAAGGAAGGAGAAATGAGCTGAAGTCCGAGTGTATTTCTTTTGCAAGTGAGTAACACAAACGGAGCTCCACTGACTCCAGAGCAGAGGGGGTTAGCACTCCTGTAAACGGGACATCAAACCACAGCCCTACCTTCAGGGCCCCCTTGCACCCTGGTGCTTTAGTCATCAGAAATTCTAAAGAATTCAGAAATTCTAAAGAAATGCTGTAGTCATCAGAAATCTCCCTTCCTGCTTTCATCTGGACATCTCTCTAAGTACGTTTCATTTTTGGCCAGGATCTTCCTCAACATAGCCAACAGTCAAGAAATGCTTAAGCCACAGCAGAGGGAGAGACCCTCTCTCCCCGTGGCATTAACCAGAGGTCTATGGCTGCCTCTCACTGCATTAGACAGGGCCATATGCTGGGTGAATCATCGGACAGGAATATATGTAGTAAAATATGCTGCATTTTAGTGGGGTTCTTTTCCCCCCTAAATCCAAGTTATGTCACACCATACATTTGTTCTGAACTTGCATTTTCCCTCCCACTTAGCAATACACTTTATAGATGTTTGTGTATGTGTGTGTGTGTGTGTGTGTGTGAATCCATGTAGATCTACCTTATTCTTTTCAAGTGTTGCATGGTATTACATTGTACAAGTAGAATATCGATTATTTAAACATTTACCAATAGTTGACATTTAAGTTATGTAAGTTGTTTTTGTCTCAGCAAGTAATACATCATGTTAACAGCATTGAGCCACATGTGAGATTATTTCTCTAGAATGGATGTCAGGAGGTAGATCTGCTGGGTTAAGAGCTATGGGCTTCTCACCTTTGATGAGTGCCTCTTGACCTGTAAAATTTTCACCAGTCTCATTAGCTTTTCAAGTTAAAATAATGTTGCTGGGGCGCCTGGGTGGCTCAGTGGGTTAAGCCGCTGCCTTCAGCTCAGGTCATGATCTCAGGGTCCTGGGATCGAGTCCCGCATCGGGCTCTCTGCTCAGTAGGGAGCCTGCTTCCCTCTCTCTCTCTGCCTGCCTCTCTGTCTACTCATGATCTCTGTCAAATAAATAAATAAAATCTTAAAAAAAAAATAATGCTGCTGCTGCTCACAGCAAATTCACATTGAATACTTACTCTTTGTCAGGGACTCGGTCAAGTGTTCTCATTGAATCCTTATCACGGGCCAGATAGGGTTACCAACGTGTCTGAGATACATGCTAATTCTAGCCTGATTGCTTTACGGAAGAGTCTGTTGAGGTTCAGAGAGTTCTAGTCACTTGGCTAAATTTAGACTGGTGTTTATATCACCTTGATAAACCAAAGATGATCTTTATGTTCTAAAGGTAGAGGGTATATGACTTAGGCCATCCCGGGTGGCCAAGGAAGAAATTTGACCCCTAGTCTTGGGCCAGACCTGCTAAGGAGCACATTCCCACATGTTCTATCCCAGTGTTCCTTATATGGGATCTGCATTCCGTACAGTATTTCTGTGCTTATTATCTGGCATAATGAAACGTGGAGTGAAACAGAAAGTCAATAAAAGAAAATTGCTACTGAGGTTCTTACTGATCTGAGAGCAACCCAGAGAAAATTAACATGGCAAGGAGAAAACTGGAAAAAAAAAAAGGGCCATTGGTTAATGCAACACATACATTCCATGGAGTAGGGCATGTGGAGAACAAGGCAGTCATTGGCTCTTGTGCAGCATGCTTAATGTGGTGACAATAGGGACCTAGGAATTCTTGAAAGATGTCAATGTTATTACTTTGTTGCTGGCTTCCTGGAATCAGTTGGTATTAAGTAGCCTGATTTTCCTTAATCTTGTGAAGAAATGTGTTTATTTAACCCTCCATTATTGTGGTCATATGTTTAGCTTATTTAACATAGATTGCAGTGGTGGAAATTGTCTGGTCGCTTTAAAAAGTAGATCAGCTGCTGAGCTCTTAGGAGGTGGTTAATTGGTAGCTGCTGAGTCAAAAAAGCACCCCATGCCTCCCAGCTGAACCCAGAGGAGATCCAGAGAGGAAGGAAGGCTGCTTCCAACTATTCTGGCAAGAATGAGCTGAGCTCAGTTATTCTAAGAACCCGGAAATAATCAGACCAGATAAATTTAAGATACTTTGGCCCATACTAGAGAATATTAAAATATTCTTGGTACATCAAAGTTTTAGAATTTTCTATAGAATGAGTGAGAAAGCATATGTAGGACCAGAATTTTCAGTCAATTTATAAAGACGTCTTGGATACTTTTTATTTTATGCTTTTTGGATTATCTTTATACTATTTAGCTTAATTATGTTTGGTAGTTTATCTCTGATTTGATCTTGTAAATAACTCCTTGTTTTGGCATAAACTCTTGTGGCTTATCTTTAGCATTATTTTTTTTTTTTTTTTTAATATTCTGGACGTATCAGGGCGCCTGGGTGGCTCAGTGGGTTAAAGCCTCTGCCTTCGGCTCAGGTCATGATCCCAGGGTCCTGGGATCCAGCCCCGTGTCAGGTTCTCTGCTCAGCAGGGAGCCTGCTTCCCTTCCTCTCTCTCTGCCTGCCTCTCTGCCTACTTGAGATCTCTGTCTGTCAAATAAATAAATAAAATCTTTAAAAAATATATTCTGGACATATCATGTTTTAATATTGGTCTTTTTTGTTGTTGTCCTCAAGGTCCTCAAAAGAAGAATCAATCACTGTCGACCTCTCGGCAGGGAGTAGAAGGTAGAGCATCATATCAGATACTACAAATAGTTGAGTCAGCCAACGGGAGGCTGACTCTCCTCCCATAGATGGTGAATATTTATTTGGAGCATATTCATCTGTCATGCAAGTTTAGGTCCCATTTCTAACAGAAGTACTAACACTTATGGCCTTTATTGCCCTTAAAATGTGTCATGCACCTGGAAATGTTAGACATTGCGTTATGTCATTTAATCTGCACCACCTGCCCACCCCTCTCAGGGAGGTTATACCTTCACCCTTATGCCCATTTTACCAGTTAGAAGCAAAGAGAATTTCAGGAGACCCTGTGGGGCATAGTTATTGAGCCTCTGACTCAGGTCAGCTCACTCCTGTCTGATTCCAGAATTCATTATACTACCTTGCTAAGTGCTTGCTTTCTTTTCCCTGCCCTTTTTCTACCCTCTAGGCGTCTTATACAGCTTTAGGAGAAATTTGTTTGGTTTTTGTTTTGTTTTTCCATTTAGAGAAGCTTGGTACTCTTTTAACAAGTCTCCTCTTTCCTCTATAACGTTGTTTGGTGACGCCTGACCGTAAATAGCTATGAGGAAGAATGAATACATGAATAAAGTGTCCTCAAAACTAAGTGCAGAGAAAGTTCCTTCTTTTACAATTGTATCTGGGACCTGATGAGCAAGCTTCTCCTATTAGCCTCCCCAGCTGAAGCAATTGGGACTAATGATCCTTTTCTGGTGATTACCTCAAAGGGATGTTAGAATTAGATGAGTCGTTTGTTGGAATAACAATATAATATTAAATATTTTGAGAATGGCACCAAGTTTCCCTACGGTCTGGCCTGGAAATGATTTTAATCTGAGAAAGACATTAGATTTCCCTATTCCTGCAACTCATTTATAAAATGTGCCAAAATTTATTCGAGCTTCTTTGGGTCCGGAAGCCAGATAGAAAAAGCAAACATATTGTGGTCATTTAATTCTTACTGAGCTACCACTTAGGCTGTATATGGTCCTGAAATGAGCACACAGACTCCTCGCTCCTTTCTGGGAGCTTGTGTACTGGTGTGTCCTCATGCACTCAAGTTAATTATGTAACTGTGTCACCATGGGAGTGTATTAAAATCATTGAATCTATCGAAAGTCTGGCTTCATTTGTGTGATTCCTAATTTTATTTTATTTTTTTTTTTTAAGTTTTTTTTTTTTTTTTTTTTTATTTGACAGAGAGAAATCACAAGTAGGCAGAGAGGCAGGCAGAGAGAGAGAGGAGGAAGCAGGCTTCCTGCCGAGCAGAAAGCCCGATGTGGGGCTCGAACCCAGGACCTGGGATCATGACCTGAGCCGAAGGCAGAAGCTTAACCCACTGAGCCACCCAGGCGCCCCATGGTTCCTAATTTTAAAAACATAAGTGACCAGATAGAGAACTAACAAAAGTGGAGCCTTCTTTTTAAATGGAACGCTGAGCAATAAGGGAGGGTGACTATAATACCCAATTACGTATTTTGAAACTCAAAATTTTCCTAACAGTGATTTTCTTCCCCCAACTGTGAGCTGGGAGGTTTGAGTCTAGATATTTCAGCAGGGGGTATTTGGGAGATGCAGAAAAGGAGGAAGCGCTCCCTAAGGGGGTCTCGCATCTTAGGTCTGAAGCTATGGCGAACCCTAACAGCTGTGGTTCTCACTTGTGTTGAAGTGACCGTTATGAACAGTCGTGTGGAACCAGCTCCGAGAGAAACAATGATCTCTAGGCTAGATGACGTAAATAACTTGATGAGGTCACCTACAGCCTTGATGGGCTGGAAAATTTAAGTCATTTATATTAAGTATCACCACCATCTTCAACAGACTTGAGTGTGTGCACACATGTGGGAGCAGGAAGTGTCTTGGCGCTGGTTCAAGGTTCCACATCACAAGGTTCCACTTCACAAATTCCCCCTCGAAGTAATGTCTAAAATGAAGGATCCTGTCTACGGCCATAGTGCCCTGAATGCGCCTGATCTTGTCTAAAATGGAGGAACCTAAAACCCAGCATTTCTTATTACCAAAGCATTAAATACTTTCCCTTTATGCTGGCTAAATTAAACAAACAAACAAAAAAATGCATTGGGGGCAGGTTTTTAATGTCTGTCTATCCCTAGTAGGTACAGCCTTTTGTCAGAGTATAAACATGTACCCTTGGGAATCACACTGTCTGGGTTCAAATCCTGATGCTGCCATTTATAACAAATATGACCGAGATATAATATAAAAATGAGAATAGTAATTATAATGTCGGTTTCATAGGAAGTTTCTGAGGGTAAAATCAAACCATCCACGTAAGGCACTAAGAGGGCCAGAATTGTAGAAGTGTTATCCCTTTATCAGTCTGTTTGGAAACACAGAGTTAATGATTCTCAAATGTGAAATAACTTTGAATTGAGGTTTAAGATTTACCATTGACAGGCAAAAGCAAGTTAAAGGAGGGAAAACCAAAATTATGAATGATGTTTGCAATCACTCACCTAGCCCTTGTGTGTCATCTGTGGAAATGATGACACAGATCATCATTGGCAGGACACCTGGGTGGCTCTGGGTTAAGCATCTGCCTTCGGCTCAGGTCATGATCTCAGCGTCCTGGGATCAGTGCCTCATCAGGCTCCCTGCTGAACTGGGAGCCTGCTTCTCCCTCTGCCTGCTACTCCCCCTGCTTGTGCTCTCAGTCTCTCTCTCTGACAAATAAATAAAATCTTAAAAAAAAAAACAAAACACATCATTGGCAGTGATGGAACACTATACATAGTATCCTGATTAAAATAAATAGGAGGTTTTTACTATATTCTTCTATCAAAGCATGGTTCTCCTGCTATGGGGTTGGCCAAAAGGTGGGGCTCTGGGGCACCGAGTTCACTTTGAAGAGTGTTTTTGTGTTTTTTGTCACTAGGAAGAGACATTCTTGGTGGGAAGCAAAGTGCCTGATTCCCTGTGCTTTTCCCTCAAAGAGTAACCCTGCATAATGTCATGCGTCAGGATTATTTTTTTCTGGAGGAGTTCGCTGAAGCATGATGTTCTAAGATGCCTTCTAGGAACCCTGGAGCGGTCTCAGTCTCCACATCTGTAAAGATGCAGGGAGCCCAGCGATCGCGTGCAGCAGTGTCTTCCCTTTACAGCGATCGCGTGCAGCAGTGTCTTCCCTTTACTGTGGACACTGGTTGGGATTATAAAAGTGATACTAAATATCCTAAACTGCTTTTTTAGAAACATTCTAGATGCCCAGTTGAAAGTCTGTGTCTATTTGTGTTCTTAATCACACAGAATAGCTAAATCATACAGCTCTTGGCAAATATCCCTTTAATACGCTGAGGGTTACCTTGAGTTTATCAAAGCAATTCAGAAGCCAGGTCAACATTTTTATATATTTAATAAAAATCAGTAAATAGACAACTGACAGTATATTTATTTAAAAAAAAAGTAAACCTTGGGGCGCCTGGGTGGCTCAGTTGGTTAAAAAAAGGTAAACCTTGGTGTTTATGGGAGAACACTGTGAATAGTGTTCTGGTAGGAAAAAAAAAAAAAAAAGATAGGAGTCAACGTCCTGGTAACCCAGCCCCCTCAGAGAAACAGTTATTTTTTTTTTCCATTCTTCACGTTTGGAGTGGAGCTGGCGAGAGGTTCCGTTTTCTCCCTTAGAAGCATTAGTGTTGCTCTACCCTGAAGTACGAAGGAAGGAGAGGTAGCATGCTCCTAAATGTCTCTCAGCCACACCTCCTCAGGCGGCCTCGGGGCTCCTCACGCGCCCCTCTCCTCTGGTCCTTGGAGTGAGGCCAGCCAGACGCAATGATTCAATGACCTCAAGCTCCCCTCTTGCCCCTTCCCACCGGTTCTGGTTATGACACCTTCTTTACTATACAGTCTAATTAAGACTTAGCCTGGGTGCTTCCAGATGTGACAAGAGATTTTCCTGTTGAATTGATCTGCCTCTCTCTGTTCTCTCCAAGCTGTCCCATGGAACTCTCTTTCCAAATGTGTTTATGATGGCGATTAACAGTTTCCCCAACCCACTTCCAATAAGCTAGGGATTAGCTGACTTATAATTGTATCTCACTTCTCCCAGAGCATCAGGAGTGATTAATGTGCCACATGCAGCTGGCTTTCCTAGCTCCGTATTTCATTATCTGGGAGGCTTACCAGCCTCGGGCTCCTTCACTGTACATGGCTGAAAAGTTCTCCAGGAAGCAGAAACCCCACTTGTACCAGAGACAGCAGAGCTCAGAAAATAAGGAAGTGAGGTACGGATTTAAGAAAAGTAGCCAAAACTTCATATATGTCAAGGAGGGAGGAAACAACTGCTAAACTCTAGAAGCTTTCTTTATTTTTTAAAAATTTTAAAAAAGATTTTATTTATTTGTGAGCACACAAGCAGGGAAAGTGGCAGGCAGAGGGAGAAGCAGGCTCCCTGCTGAGCAAGAAGCCCAATGCGGGACTCAATCCCAGGACCCTGGGATCATGACCTGAGTCGAAGGCATACGCTTAACCAACTGAGCCACCCAGGCACCCCTAGAAGCTTTCTTTAGACTGGGAATAGGAGTATTCAATCTTGTTCACCTGTACTTCTCTCTGTGAAAGAGGGGGGCTCCCCTACGGTATTGAATAGTTGCATGATCACTTACTAATTAATTGAAGTAAGAGCTTAACATGGTTCTTGACACATAGACATTAGTGTTTACTTGTAGATAAATCACTTTTTGTTCAAGGCCTTCACCGTCACCTGTTGGCTGTAGCAACCACTTTGCACAGCCCATGCTCTGCCCTGGACTGGAGTCACACTGTTGCCATTTAGTAGCAGTGAGACTGGTGCTTGGTGGGAAACAGGATTTGAGAAGGGCATATCATATTATATTGGCTCTTGGACCCATGCCTCCCTTTAAAAAGAAGACGATGAGCTTGTTCTGTTGGCAGGTTTTGTGGTAGACAGGTTTGGTCGTGATTGTGACACAGATCCCTCCAGTGGTCAATTTTTGTTTCTAGATTAATGGCTGCAGCAGTGAGTCTGAAGATGTGCTGTGGTCTGCAGTGTCCTAAGTGAGGAGGAGGGCGGGCAGGAGGCTTAAGTTTGATTGCCCCTATCAGAACAATTTCAAATAACAGCCTTGTTGTCTTTTCCTTTGGCATTGGGCAGTGTGGAGAACTCCCCAGCTCATAGGACCTCTGTTTTCTGGAGACATCTCCACATATCTGTGAGGCAACAAGAGGAGGTTCCTAGGAGCCTCGTTTATAGTGACTTACCTCTCCTAACTGAAAGCTGGTTGAAATCAATGTAGTTTCCCACCCCAGGAAACTGAAATTGGGACTGAGGGAGAGCAGCCATTTGTACAATTGATTTGTACAACTGACAGAAAGTGTGATTGTTCCGGGGAGGCCATTTTCCACCCATTGTGTGGACTGAGGAGCAAGGGGTAGGGGGAAACATTCAAATAAGGAGAGAAATTGAGGAAAGATAGGGACAAGGAGCACTCCTTGGTTCTTCATGCTTTTCATGCCTGATTTCAGCCCCAAGGCTTTCAGCCCATGCTATGCCCCTTTATGTGTGTAATAAGTTTCCCTTTATTTTCTCTTTTTTGTTTGCTCTAGTTCCATCTGGTGTCTGTTAATTGTTGGAACCATAAGAGTTCTTACTAATAGATGTATGTCTGTGTGTCTTATGTGTATTTATGTGTCTGGAATGCAGCTCTGGGTAGCAGATCCAATTCAAATGGCAATCCTTCAGAGTCTCAGTCCCACAGAGAAGCAGGGAGGCTCTGCCCTTGGGTGCATCAAAACATTGCAAATGATGCTGCTGATTCCGATGGACTCTCCTTTCTCTCTGTTGGCACCACTGGATCATTCTGAGGTCTGAGATTCTAAACGTGATCAAGTGACAGATGAGAAAAAATGACATATCAGAGTTAGTCCAGATTTCTGGCTTTGGAAGACAGAACTACACAGGGTCGTAGTGCAGAAAAGTTGGACAAGGGAACCAGAGGAAAGGTGAGGAGATGCTGAGGCTGGTGTGGAACACAGATATGCTTTCAGGTGTCACAGAGAACCCCAGAGAAGGTCTCTAAGCAGTTAAACCTAAGGACCTGAGAGCCAGGGCTAAATGGAGATTGGGTGTCATTCACATTTTGAGGCTGTTAATGCAAAGTTCTTCTTTCCTACCAATAGTACAGAAACCTTCCAAAAAAGTCAATCATCTTCAATAAGAATGGAAATAAAGTCATTCAAGGTAGTTTGCCAAATTATATTACTCTGTGCCTCCAGGCTGTAGGCATTGGTTCCTGAAATGATTCTGGACATGATCAATTGCTTTCAGATGGCTAATCTGATGAGTATTATAGGCCATGGCTAGAGAAAAAAAAAAAAAGTGATAGAGATGGAAAAGAAAAAAACTGGCAGGGGTTGGAAAGGATCACTGGAAAGTTACTTTTTAATGAAACCAAATGAGGTAGCTTAGCAATGAAAGAAAGGAGACACTATTGACATGCTAACTAGTTCTCCTGATCTTTCATGATTTCCTACCTCAAGGGTAAGGGAAAGGAGAGTTTATTCCATCCTTATTTTCAGCCAGAGGTGGGACACTTCTCACTTCTGCTGTGACTTCATGTGCTCAGACATCTGCCTCAGCCTGGGTGATAACGCCCCTCAGGGAAGCTTAGTTCTCCCATTCGGAAACAAGCCAGTTTCTGAATAAAGAATAGGTTGAGAACTCTAATTCTTTATCCGAGGACAGCGATGAGAGGCAAGATTCCGGGATTCAGGTGAGCTGCACAAATGATACCTAGAAGACTCAGTGCCTTGTGTATCTCGATGTTGTGTCCCTTCTCCTTTTACAAGCATTTCTTCTGCTCTCTTTTTGTATTTGTGATTTCCTGACTTTTCTTTAGCTCTTTATCAGTCATTCTTTCTTTTTCTCTTGTATTATCTTCCTCTGTATCTATTTCTCTTTTTCATATTATTTATATCCTTTCAGTGTAATGTAAAAATGAGTTTCGCCCTTAAAGTGATTAATGTATTAATTAGTAAACTCTTTTTTTCTGTTCCAAGTTGAGTTTGGACATGAATATGCTTTTACTGTAATATTTCACTATCCCTCCAAAGAAAAATACTGAGTAATTAAAGTTGCTGTTCCCCTTTCTTGAAGTGGACTTAAAAGAGTTTTATTGGGCTACCTGGGTGACTCAGTCAGTAAGGCCTCTGACTTTTGATTTTGGCTCAGGTCATGGTCTCAGGGTCATGATATCAAGCCCTCCATTGGGCTTCATGTTCAGTGTAGAGTCTGCTGATCTCTCTCCCTTTGATCCTCCCCCTGCTTGCTTGCGCTCTCTCTCTCTCAACTAAATAAATAAAATCTTAAAATAACAGAGTTTTATTAATATATGTCAATACCTTTTTATTTGTAATTTCTCTTTGTTTGCACAGCAGTTCTACGGGTATGGAGAACCAAGACATAGAGAGGGCATAGATAAAAGCACAGTGGACTTTGGAATGTACAAATTTTGGATTTAGATGTGGTTCAACTACTGAGCAAAAGTTGTATGACTTCAAACAAGATATTTAACCCTGTTTTCTTATCTGTGACTTTTGGGATCAAAATAATACCTACCTCATCGTGTGATGAGGACGATAAAGTACCATGTGATGTAGGTAGAGCACTTTGCCCAGGTCTTTGGGCATTCTTAATAAATGATTGCCGTTATTATTAATAATGCTGTTACTAGACTTGTCTGAGTTCATCTGATACTAAGTAATAAATGTGGGAACTGGCATTTGACCAGCATAAAAGATGTTCTTATGACTGAAAGAAGCAACATAGAGTAGACCACTCTCCATGTCCTTCATTTTTTTAAGTGTCAGAAGGTTCACATAATTTTAGAATCTTTATGTTCTTGTGTGCCACGGTAATCCTCTCTGGACCCGCGTGCCTCTCCAAAGCTTAGCTCTCGTTACTATTTCCCGTTAGCTTCCCTCTGAACACACCTCCCTTCTATCAACTCTTCCTTTGCCACGATGTTCCTTCCTGCCTCAGAGACATCACACAAGCTGTTCATCCTGCCTGGAATATAGTTTATGTTTTCAACACTAGTAATTCTCTGATAAGAGAATAAAGAGCCTACCTACCAGCCTAGAACTCGAGTGAGAGTGGGACAGACAGAATGAGTTTGTGTGTGTATGCGTACATGCAACTGCGCGTGCTTATATTTGATTAATGTTCCCCACCATTAATTGTAAAGTCTGCCAAATCAAGGACATACTTTCTTTACCTCATCCCATATCCCGAATACCTAGTTCTGACAGAAAATATAAGTTCAGTACATATTTATTAAATTAACTGAATGAACTGTTGAGTATTTAGGAAAAGAGGCTTAAAATGAAGAGGGTCTCCTTTCAGTTGTGGGATTTTATTGGGAGTGAGTGAGCTAACATTCACTGTGTACATTTACCACATACTATTATTTGGGGAAGTTACAGGGAAAAGGAGATGCGGACTGATTTTTGCAATCCAATGCTTGCGTGAGTGATGTATGGTAAAGAGGCTTGGTGGGCGCCCAGGGGAGTAGATAGATTTAGTGTGACTTCTCCTGACTAATATGTTCCCAAACCAACAAACCCATCCCCCTGGCTGTTGGGAGGGAATACTGAACAGAATGCACATGCCTTTATGGTACTCTCCCAGTATTACCCAAAGATGCCAATTTGCCAATGAATGACCCAAACATTCTCTATAAAAACAAAATTAAATTTCAGGCTTGCCTTAGGGAATTTGCTTTAATGAAGTATAACAATTGATTGAAATCCCTTATGAGAACATCTAGCACAGTGTCTGTACATCCTATGGGCTTAATATATATTAATCTTCTTCCCATTAGAGCAAAGTTAAGAAAATTATAGGGCTTCATTTGGCTTTAATCTTTAACTGGGCTGACTTCTTGATTTGTTATCTAGCAACTGTGAGTGTTCATTTCCTAGAATCACAGACCATTGAGCCGGAATGACTTTAGCCATTCTCTGGCCTAACTGATTCATTTTATAACAAAGAGTAAAGAGAAGCCAAGGGAGGTTAAGTGACTTGGCAAAGGTCACACATGTGCTTCTTTGATTTAGAAGGAAGCATATGTAATTTGTTATGTCCTTGCAGTCAAGTGGGAAGAGACAGGAAAAGAATTGCATGGAGAAGAGAAACTTGGGGCTACACCAGTGGATGTAGCCCATGGTTAAGAGAGTTCACGGTCCTATTTCCCACAGTTGGTTGGTTGGTCGGTTGTTTTCTTTTTCTTTTTTTTTTTTAAGATTTTATTTATTTATTTGACAGAGATCACAAGTAGGCAGAGAGGCAGGCAGAGAGAGGAAGAAGCAGGCTCCCTGCCGAGCAGAGAGCCCGATGCGGGGCTCGATCCCAGGACCCTGGGATCATGACCTGAGCCGAAAGCAGAGGCTTTAATCCACAGAGCCACCCAGGTGCCCCGGTCAGTTGTTTTCTAAAACAGTTGTTAGTTGAGTTGTAAAGGGTTTCCTGAGGATTTAATCAACATAGCCAACGTTTCACACAAACCATGTATTGCTAATCTCTCTCAAGAACACAGATTAACAGTGCTTTCTTCTACTTAGCGAGCACCTGCTACCCCAGGCAATGTTAGAACTCTTACACTCAGTATAGTATTCACTTAGTCAAGTAGGCACTACCATCACATGTGGTATAGACAGAAAAGAAAACTGAGACTCCAAGGTAAATGACACATTGCCAACATTACAGAGATCAGAAGTGGTGTAGGTAGGAGCCTGCCTGAAATATGGACTTTTTTTTTTTTCTGTTCCCTGCCCGCTGTTCCACATGAGGAAACGATGGGAAATTCACCATTAAGGATTGTCAGATGAGAAACTATTAATACTACCACCTAATATGTGTTAGCCTAAACCTCGAAATTCCTTTTGAACTGAACAGTTTTTTCCAGGTAAAGATATAGAGGCCCCTAATCCATCTGGTGTGAGTCAGCTGATCCAGAAAACACCTTCCTCCCCATCAAAAAACTGGCCCATCAGTTCGGTTTGTGAGGAATAAAATCTTTTTAAAAAGTGAATTCTACCCCAACTTTCCTTTTTCTTTGGTAAAATAAACTTCTCTTTCACCAAAACTCTTTTATTCATTCTTTTATTCCCTCACCAATCATAGTTTAAGAAGTTATGAAGTAAGAGACACTGGGGGAAAATTGAGGAGACAGATGAAGAAGTCTCTGGTCTTGTTCTGTTGAGTGTTCATGTTCTCACCAAGGGGTGACGGACAGGCCCACAAATAATCGTGACGCAGGGGTTTCTGTACCTTGACAGAAATCCATTTGCCATGGAGCCGGTGGCTTGTATTTGGGTCTCGGGTAAATATGTGTATAAGGACCTGCCGGACGAGTGGAGGATGGGAATATTCCCCTGTGGCATTGGCTGATTGAAACTTCTGCAGTGCCCTTGCCGATCCTGCTAATAAATCAGGTAGGATCCACTGTGTGGCTTTCGTGGCTGTCCTTGAGGAAGGTGTCATACAGCTGCTCGGGGATGAGTGTAATGGTTTATGACTTCAGCCCCTGAAGTCCTGTCACACAGCAGGTTCCCTGGAGACGGTGATCATATAGAATGAATATTGCTTAGCTGGTGATAATGTCACGCTGCCATGCTGAGTTACACGGATTGCCTGATTCCTGCAGCTAAAAAACTCCGGGCTGATTAATCCTGATGCCATGTAAATAGAGTCAGTGTCAAGGAGATCGTAAATGAGAAAATGGATGCTCGGGTGGGGACATTAGTGAGGAATAGAGAGATGCCATCACTCTGTTCGTTCCTTAGTCAGGCCCTGACAACATTGTTATCCAGGTGAGAGCAGGCACATCACTCAGCTAGGTCCTGGATGGCTTCCACATTTGCTCCCTTACGCCCACCCCAGCGCTATTTTAAACAGTAAATATTTTACAAATCATGTAACCAGGCTTTCTCTTGCTTGCCATGCCTTCAGAGAGGAGTTATAGGACCACCCTGATAGAAAAGAACCCGATAGTCACACACCTTAATTGCCAACCAGACGAACTAGGGCATGCGTTACTCCTATTGTGAAAGGACTCATTAGAGATTCCTTCAAGACATGCTGTCACATATGACTTACGCAATTTTAATTGCACACGTAAGCTAGATTTCCGGCTTGCTGACACTCTGTCTTGTAATTGGTTTCTCCCCAGAAATGTACAAGTTCCCCCACATCATTTGTCTTGTGTGTTTGGGAACTTTCCTGCCGATGTGAAGGGTTCTGGGAAGGTATCACATCACGCTAGACACTCCCTCTTACCATAACGCTTGGTCTTCTCTTTTCTCTCTTTTCCCTGTGCTTCCCTTTTCTCCCCTTCCCGCCTCTTCCCTTCTCTTTCTCTATGTCTCTCTTCCCATTTGGAACAAAAAAAATATTTTAGAGGTAGCCTCTGCTTCAAGCTTTCATCAGGGCACTCCCTTCAAACAAATCTGTTGCTCTTCCAGAGAAATCCATTGCTGGGGTCATCTGAAGAAATAAATACTGTGAAAGAAATTTCATTGAATGACATTTTTCTCCATCTCATTAAAGGTCTCAGAAACATTTCATTGTGTAAATGAAGCTTATCTCAAACTCATTTGAAAGTCTCTGGAGATTTGGAGTCATTTATTCATTACCATGATGCTTGAGATTTCCTTTTAATGTGGGTGGTCACATTCCTGCCGCAGATGGTGGATTTTTAGGTTGCCAACCACAGGGTCCTGGGTGGGAGAGAGGAAGGCTGTTAGGCTGTCTGAAGAGAGCTGATGTAACTCTCAAGGCTGGCATTGAGTTGACCCTCAGTCCTTCCAGGGCTTATCTCTTCACGCCAGGGTTATTTCAGCAATCCTTCCCTGGCCCTCCTGCTTTAGGATCACCTTCTCCCCTACTGCTGTTGTCCGACACACCTTTCTGAAGGGCTTTTTTTATCCCATCAAAGACTCCCCTGGCTTCCTACTGCCTGTGGAACTAAGTTCCAGCTCCTTACTCTGACAACTAGGGTACTCCAGGAAATAATCTTCCTCTGACTTGAATTTACCTTCCTAAAATGTGCCATGGTTTTGAGATTCCCCTTGGAATATCCCTTGGGACACAGAAATTAACTATTTTGGAGGCACCTGAGTGGCTCTGTTGGCTAAGGGTCTAACTCTTGATTTCGTCCTAGGTCATGATCCTGGGGTTCTGGGATTGAACCCTCCATCAGGCTCTGTACTCAACAGGGAGTCTGCTTGAGGTTCTATCTTTCCCTCTCCCTTTGTCCCGAACCACCCCCCTTCAAATAAATATTAAGAAAAAAAAAAAAAGAAATTAACTAACCATTTAGTTATACTCTAAAATCAGTTGGTTTTGTTTGAGAACTGGTTTGCTGTGTACCCGATTTTCCTTATCTTCTCTATATTCAGATATTCTGAGCATTATAAAACTTAATACTGTCACACCTCTCTCTCTCTCACCCCCGGCCCCCGATAGCCCATGATCATTCATTTCATGGTTAGGCTTCCTTTGTAATTTCAGTTACTTGGTTCAATTGAGGGGCACACCCCTTGGAAGCTCCCTGAACTTACAAGTCTACCTATAAGTCTTAGCTGCCTATCTGGGGTCTGCTTGAGCCTTCGACTAATTATACAAAGCTGGCATTTCTTGGGTTTGATCCCTTCTTCTAGACAGACTTTACCATGCCCATAATTCTAAGTCTCTGTGTTTTATCTAGAATTTTCAGCCAGGTTATTATAAGCTTAGTTTTAGTTTTTGGTTTTCGTTTGTTTGTTTAGTATTTTGCTGTTGTTGTTTCTTTTAACCATTTTCAGTCTTTTATTCCCTTGGCAAGCCATTTATAGCAATGTACCCTTCCTCACTTTTCAGATTCTGGCTTCGTGACCCGTTCGTTATACAACCCCTGGAAAAAGTCATTTGCCACAACTCATGTTAGTGATGGTATACTCTGCTTTGTGTCAAGTAATTTTGTGGGTTTTATTCAGCTTCCCAGCTCTCCGGTACCGAGAAGACTACTCAGCTTCGAGCACCCTAGGTAAATCTCTGCAGAATCTTCCAAAATAGAAGATCCTTTCTCTTCCTAATCTATTCAGATGCTTCCAGAATACTTAATGATATTCAGGAATTATTATATTTTTAGATGTGGCAAATGTCTTACAGTTATAAATGTCTTACAGTTATTCTTTGTAAAAGACCATGCCTTTTAAAAAAATGTACCCTGTGAAACGATTACCAATGAAGTGATAGGGCATACTGGGTTTCCTTTAAAGTAATCCAAGAGGACAGTGAGAAAACAGGTTGAGGTACACATAGAACAGGACAGCCTATGGGCAACTGTCAAACCTGTGTGATGGGTGCCTGGGTGTGTATTATTCCCAGCCTCTCAAAACTTAATGCACAGAGGTCCCTTGCCAATCTTGTGAAAATGCAAATTCTGATTTGAGAAATCTGAGGTTGATGTGGAATTCTATATTCCTAACAAACCTCCAAATGACACTGATGTCTCATCCTCTGACCGCACTTTTGAAAGCTTTGAGAAGTATTATAATATTTTCTTCTCATTTGTAAATACGTGGAATTTTCCAAACAACAACAAACCCCTTCTGTCCACCGTGGCCTAACTCAGGTTCCATGGCTACCTTGAGGTTTTTCTCCTTGTTTTAGAACAGATCGGTTTCTCCGTGTTTTAAGCCTCACTAGACCTTCTGGTCTCTAGTTTGCCTTGATATATATTATCGTACAGTATCCTGACTTGTTAGTTTAAATTTCTATATTCCTGATTTTCCGAGACTGCAAAAATTCTCATGTCCCAGCTGTGCTTTATGTCTTTTGTACCCCTACTCCCCCTGACACGTCTCCTAGAGTTAGATTTGCCTCAGGGTGGGGGAGGAAAAGGTAGATACTGCCTGTATTCTGAAATGCTAAAATGAATGCAACCAATTGAAACCCCAGGAAGGTAGTTTGGGGACAGAGAGTGACAGAAAATGATGGGAAACTTGTTAGTCTTACAGGAAGGGCCTTTGATTAGCTCCCTCAGTGGCAGGAAGGCCAGCATTTCTTGGAAACCTTCGTGTGTGGATGAAAGAATATGGTAAGGACACCAGGAGACCTGGATGTGGCTGTGACTCAGAATGTCGAACTTCCTGGCCTGTAGCTAGTGCAGGAGCTCAGGAGATGGTGGCTACAGGTGTGTCATGTTCCAGATGCCCGGATTTACATACATCACCTGACAAAACCCTCACAATACCCCTACAGGTAGTTACTACTGTGTTCCATTTCCTGAATACTTCACCGAGAACTTGGACACAGGGACCACCTGACCTCTCTGAGTCTGTGCCATATCAGGGTTCAAATTCAGACTTCCGATCTTGGAGGCCAGGATCTTCCTTATTAGGCTCTTGCTTTTTTGAAAAGCGTCTCAAGTGTGGTCTTCTCAAATTGAGGGGGCACTACTTGGGGTGTTTGTGCTCCTCTCTCCCCACGCCCTGAATCAGAATGTTGAGGGTGGGTCTTAGGAATCTGCATGTTTACCCAGTGGGTTTGGGCACCCTGACGTCTGACCCACTGCTCTGTTGTTCTGACAGGTTGAATTACACACTCACATACATGAACATGCACAAACCAGCCCTCAGCTTAAACTAGACTGGTATTCTGGTAGCTTTACACATGCTCTCTGAGTCTGTACCCATCTACTTTTCTTTAATTGTGAACATTCATTGAGATTTTGTGTGTAAGACAATGGGCACGTAGTAGACACTCAGTAAATATCAGGGTGTTCTTCCCTTTTTTAATTCTAATGGAGAGAGAAAAATCTCAGTCACCCAAATGAAAGTTCTGTATCCTACAAGTGTGTGTATGGTACGTATGCAGAGAGGCTGCAGTGGGGAGGGATAAAGTAGGTTTTGTTGAGAATTTAGTTCCCTCGGGGAACAAGAACAGCAACAACAACAACAAAGTCTTTTGCCTGGGAAGTTTAGAGATTACTGCCCTCTGTTGTTCAAAATTTCTTAAAATTACTTTCTCCAAATCAACCACCCAATCCAAAGTATGAAATTTTGCATCGCTTCCAAAATCCATTGGAGAGGTTTGTCTCTAAATATGTAAGGAAGAGACCTATGACCCAGAGATTTAGTGTGTTTGTTTTCTGCACCGTTTGAGGGCTTAGGTACAAAAATGAGCCCTGGAAAAAATTCCCTTAAAGTGCCTCTGAGACATCTTGATTGCATCAGTGTTCACTGATGGCGTTAGTCACAAAAAAGATGTAGGAATGCAAAACCTAAACAGATTTCCTCACTGAGGAATGGTTTTGGGTCTTTAATAAGCCAACATCTATAGGAACAAAAGTTACAGGCCTCAAACATAGGGACATGATACATTCTCCCTCTCCATCCTCCTTTCTCCCCCTGCCCCCCCCCCCCCCCCCCCCCCCGCCCACCAGCATTGCGGAGGACAGGTTAATCCTGGCAACACATCAGGGCATGGGTTTTGAACAAATTTTATAGGCCAAATCACTTCGGGGTTATTCTAATTCCATCCTGCTGTCCATTTGCTACATGAAATTCTAACCAAAAGAGCTTTTTTTTCTAAGCCCATTAGTGAAATCCAGAGATTAGAGGCTACACGTTTATTAGCATAAAAGGTAAAGGCATTTGTCCTATTCATGGCTCCTTTTAGTCATTCTTTCTGGGCAGAGTGACTTGGATAATTTGAGATAAAAGCACATCCCAAATTGACTTGAGCTCAGTGGTCATTGCCATAGGGGACATGGGGTGACTCTCCCTAAGAAGAGGGAACAGTATGGCCTTGGCTTATTGGATTTTGGGTCTCTATCTTCAATGATTGCATTACTTCTAAAAAGCCTTCTCGGATTTTCTGTAGTTTCCAGTGATTGCTCCTTCTTGGAACCCTAGAGCACTCCCTCTTTCTGTACCTCTTGTTCTGGCATTTACTTTCCTTGTCGGTCCAACAGATTCCTGTGTTGAAGCTGCCTCCCTAAGTAGATCATAAGCTTCAAAAGGGCAGAGTCACACCCCAGTGGGCTTGGCACAGCATACCACATGTGGTGCACGGCTGACAGATACCTGCTGTTGGGACAGAAAGCACAGCCCCTCTGTACTTACATTTGGCATTTGGGAAATTCTAGTGATACATTTTGATTGAATGGCATTTTCCCCACTTGGGCTGTTAGGGCTTTAAAAGGGATGACTTCTAGAAGGAGCCTGCAGAGACTGAAATATGTAGCACAGGAAAAGGGATTGGCAGAGAGAACAGCACAGGAAAAGGGATTGGCAGAGAGAACGAGCTCCCAGTCAGCAGACCCTGACTGAACCCTAATTCAGTCTGGAATTCTGCAAACCAATTGCCTTTTCTGATTTAGACAAGTTAAAACGCAATCTTTATAATACTGTGTTTTGTGGTTCACAGACTCCTCTTCCTATTATAACCAGTTTTGCAATAAAAATGAATGTGGAGGCTGTGGTGAGCCTGAGACTATATGATTCATTGAAAGAAAAGCAGCTACTTCTTACCTTCACTCCGTTGTTGCTGTCAAGGATTGAGCCAAGGATTGCAAGACATTCAAATGTTAACAACAACAATAATAAGCTGAAACTAGTAGTTATAATGACAAACCTGATTTTTACAGTTTGTTTATTTACAGTTTATAATCTAGCTCTATATTCTAAATCTACAATTTACCCACTAGTCTGCATTGTATGTTTATGTGATGCTGAAGAGCCTACAAAACAGTTCACAATTATCTCATTTAGTATTTTCAGCTACGCTGTGAGTTGGGCGGGGATCGCCCTCATAGTTGAGGAAACCAAAGTTTGGATTGGTGAAGTGAGTTACCCAAATTTATAAAGCTATTAAATAACAGAGCTGGGGCTAAAACTCAGAACTCCCAGTTTTGTGGGTTGGTTGGTTTGGTTGGTTTGGTGTTCTTTCTGCCAAACTGCTTTGTCCTAAGCCTGTATTTATTTTTTCTTCCGGTTTTGACAATCTGTTTTCTTATTAAAATAGGACACATACACATGAAAATGTACAAATCATGAACTCACTGCTCAGTGAATTCTCACAAATAGAATGTGCCTGTAAAACTACCACCCTTGTGAACAGACAGAGCATTCCCAGCATGCCAGAAGCCCAGGTCTGTTCCGACCTCCATCTTCAAAGCTAACTCCTCTCCTGACTTTCGACTCTGAAGGTTCTTCAGATTTTGCCTGTTCTTTTTCTTTCTGTAAATTTAATTAGATGCTTTGTATTATGCCATGTCTGGTTTCTTTTGAACAGAATTGTGACTCTAAGATTTATTGCTGTTTGTTTCATGTGGTGCTGATTTGCTCATTTCACCAATTGCAGTATTCTGTTGTGTAAATATTCAACCATCGGTTTATCGGCTGCTAGTGGATGTGTGAATTGTTTCTAGTTTTTGTTCGCTATAAATAATGCTGGAGTGAACATTCTCATATCTGTCTTTTAGCATCCCATTATATGAATTTTTGTTGGATATATCAAGTCATGGGATTTCTAGGTTATAGAGTAAGCACTGTTCACTTTTATTTTTATTTTTTAAAAGATTTATTTATTTATATATTTTAAAGAGAGAGTGTGAAAGAGAACGGGAGAGCATGTGAATGGGGAGAGGGGTAGAGGGAGAGAATTTGAAGCCGACTCCCTGCTGAGTGAGGAGACCTGCCCAGGACTTGATATCATGACCTATGATATCATGGCTTGAGCCCAAACTTAGAGTTGGACACTTAACCGACTGAGCCACCCAGGCGCCCACACTGTTCACTTTTAATAAACGCTGCCAAAGAGTTTTCCAAAGTAGTTAAACCAATAATCATACCCCTCCTGGTGGTGGCACTGGAACTACATTTCACCAACACTCTACATTTTTCAAGTCTTTCTGATCTTAACTGTTCCTGTGGGTATGTTCAGGTGTATCGTGACAGCTCTTCCTTGCATTTCCCTGTAGAATAATGAAGTCAAGAATTTTTAAAATGATTCTTAGCTACCTATTTCTCCTCTTTTGTGAACTTCTTGTTCATACCCTCTTTTTTTCTGTTAATCAATCTTTCCTTTTGACTGAGGGATTCTTTATATATTCTAGATATAAGTCCCTTATCAATTACGTATATTGCAACTGTCTTCTCGCACTTGACACCTTGCTTCCCTTTTTACTCTGTTCATGGTTTCTTTGGATAAGTAGAAGTTTCTCATCTTAAAATAGTCAGTTTACCATTCCTTGCCTTTCTGGTGAGTGTTTTATGTGTCCTGTTTAAGAAATCTCTTGTCTACCCCAAGGTCATACAGCTATTCTCTTATATTATCTTCTGGAAATTTTATTGTTTTGCCTTTCACATTTAGATCTATAGTCCACCTAGAATTGATTTCTGTGCATGATTCACATTAAGGGTCAGGATTTATTTATTTATTTTCATATGAATGTATCCATTTGACCCAGCATCATTTATTGAAGAGACCATCTTTTCCCCACTATTCTACAGTGTACTGTTGGTATAAATCACATATTTCTATCACTATGAGCCTATTTTTGAATTCTGTTCTTTCCTTTGGTTTAGCCTTTCACACTGTTTACTTTTTACAGATTTATAGAAAATCCAAATATCTGCTAGTGTATAGTCCTCTAAATTTTGGGTGGCTCAGTGTTGTCTGACTCTTGATTTTGGCTCAGGTCATGATCTCAGGGTTGGGAGATCAAGCCCTGAATTGACCTCGGCTCTGGGAATGGGCCCTGCTTAAGATTCTCTCTCTCTCTTTCCCTCTATACCCCTTCCCTCCCTTCCTCCCTCCCTCTCAAACAAACAAACAAACAAAAAACCCACATTCTTGGACCTTCTTAGCCAGTTGTGTTTCCTTATTTTGTAATCAACTGGTAATGTTCCATTTTGACTTAGATGTTTTCTAGTCCAAGGTTATGTCTTTGAGAACTTTATAAATTTGTCACCCACAATCAGAAATGATAGGAATGAAACTTTAACTCATGCATGTTTGTAAGGAGATAATAGGGAAGATCCCGTGCCAAATATCTGTTGTCATTGTTGAATACCATAGTTCATTCAGAGACTGAGACCAGAGACTGTATTACTATTGTTATTATTTTAAAATTATTTCAAAGTATATATAATATTTCAAATATATATGCTAGTTCTCCATATTTTGATTCCGGGAGAACTGTCCTTGTTCATGTCCAGGTGCTTCTGCCTCTGAGGCTTTGCACTGGCTATACCTTAGGTTGAGAATGTTTTACCCCCATTACTGGCATGCCTAACTCCTTCACCTTTTTTTTAAATCTTGCTTCAACACCACTTTCTCAAGGAAACCTGATTGTAGTTAAACTTGTAATGTCTAACCCCCTTAGAACTTCTAACCCCCTTGTGTGTATGTGTGTATGTGCGTTTACGTGTGTGTGTCTGATGACAGTAACACTTGTCACTTTTTGAGGTACCATCTAATGTATTTCTGATTAAGGGTCATTTATATTGTCTGTCCATCCACATCAGCAGAGGTGTTGGCTTTATTGACTAATATATCCCAAGGGAAGAATAATAGTACCTTGTACATATTAGATGCTCAGTAAGTATTTGTAGAATGAATTGAATGAATGAAAGTTTTTTTTCTTAAGCCTAATCCATCTCTACCTGTGATACAGACATACCTAGGACAGTCTCATCGTGCAAGGGTACGGCAGCCCTAGAAAATTAGTTGGTGTGTATGAGAATCTGAGGCACTTCCTGGAAAGAACCCATCCTAATCTTACACATGGTATTTTATTTTATTTTATTTTATTTTATTTTATTTTATTTTATTTTATTTTATTTTATTTTTTAAAGATTTTATTTACTTATTTGACAGATCACAAGTAGGCAGAGAGGCAGGCAGAGAGAGAGAGAGGAGGAAGCAGGCTCCCTGCTGAGCAGAGAGCCCGATGTGGGGCTCTATCCCAGGACTCTGGGATCATGACCTGAGCCGAAGGCAGAGGCTTTAACCCACTGAGCCACCCAGGCGCCCCACACATGGCATTTTAATTTAACAATTTATTGCATCAGTGTTTGTAAAGGAAGGATGATTCTGACCACACTGTTTTTTTTTTCCCCCCCTGGGAATTCATGTCTGCATCCTAGAGGGAGGGAAGATGCAAGTTAGAAAGAAAAAGGGGGGCACCTGGGTGGCTCAGTGGGTTAAAGCCTCTGCCTTCGGCTCAGGTCATGATCCCAGGGTCCTGGGATCGAGCCCTGCATCGGGCTCTCTGCTCAGCAGGGAGCCTGCTTCCTCCTCTCTCTGCCTGCCTCTCTGCCTACTTGCGATCTCTGTCTGTCAAATACATAAATAAAATCTATAAAAAAAGAAAGAAAAAGGATCGTTTTTTTTTTTTTCCCTCCTACAGAAATTCTCTAAGACACAGACTACATGGCTCCAACCCGAGTGTTGTGCTGTTGTTGTTGGCATTGGCCTGGGGCAAGATCATTTGTATTTCTAACAAGTTTCTAGATTGTGCAGGTGCGGCTGGTCCAGGCCCCACACTTTAAGAGCCAGTGTTATAAGGTATCAGAAAGCAGGTGCAGTGGACTTCAGCTCCCTTTTGAATGTGACCCTAGGACAGAAAGAAGCATTTTGACATTCCCTAGTCTGGCAGTTTGCCACAGAAAAGCTTTCCAAACTTTGCCACTTTGAAGCATTCTAACAGGTGTGAAGTATCCTCTGAAATGAACGAAGGCCAATGCCCTGTAGCACTAAGCAAAAGCCAGAGAGAAAGCGGACGAGAGTGGATGCCACTTGATGGGAGTGTTTCCTTTTTCCTTCACTCAATCTCCTTTTTCTTCTTTATGCTTTTCCTCCCTCCCTCCCTCCCTACCTCCTTTCCTTCTTTCCTTTCTTCTTTTAATGAGAACATGTAAGTCATCCCCCCCAAAGGACTATGGGAAATAACCAAGTGGGCTTTCTTTGTGGGAATCTAGAGGTTTTGAATTGGCAGGAGCAGGAGTCAAGAGTTACATGGATTACATGTTTTTGCAGACCTTTTAGTCCTGGTAAACTTGTTAGAAACAAAATTTTCGGCGTCCTGGACCTACATCCTTGTAGCACAAGGAGGTCAGGTGGGTTGGCAGTGGGAGGCCTGGAGGGAATTTACAGTGTCATTGCAGAGTCCCTGTTTTATTTAATTGTCTTCCAACCACCAGCCAAAGAAAGCCTACGAGCTGAGATGGTTGTGCATTCTAATAAATAATCCTAAAGAGCTCTTCAGGTTCCATCTAGGCGTAATTACCACATTTAAATACACAGACAGCCCATTTTTGATGTTAATCCCCATGCTGGTGCAGGAGGGGAAGCTAGCAATGAAAGGAAGTATGGGTAAGGGCCTCTTATTAGCCCCTTCAAAGTTAGAGTTAGTCTCCGGCTGGCTACTTGTGATTCACAGTTACCTCGGGACAAATTACCTTCCTCTTGGTGGCAGGTTCTATCTCAGTGCCCTGTAGAGCTCCTGGCTAGTTTCATGCCATTTACTTTGCCTTTTCTAAGCCTTCTTACTGAATTTCAATGAAGCCTAGGCTCTGGGTTAAATGCCATGTCATTTACGCAACTTCTCTTACATGTTCGATCCCTTGCCCTCCTCCAAACCTACCTGAGGCAGATGCGGTTTCATGTTGTGAAGGGAGCTTACCTACCAAGTGCTCGGGGACAGGACCTAGACTTCCTTTTTGTTCATTAGTTCAACATTAATGAGCTACCTCCTTTGTACCAGGTACTCTGTAAGCCCCTGGGATGTGGATGTCAGTGCTTTTTCCCTGCTCTTTGGGAGCCCAATAAAGGGACAGCATTGGACACATTGACAGATAATGGCAGAGACATGAACAAGTATTAAGAGATTCTAGAAGAAGACTAAACAACTCAGCAGGACCACGCAGGCGCAATCTCCTTAGTGGGGGTGGGAACTTGACCTGCATCCTTACTATTTTATAGGAGTTGGTTAGGGAAATGGAGAGAGAGGGAGGGGCATGAGGAGTAGATGTTCTAAAGTGTTCTAAGTAAAAACAGAAACATGATGAGTCACAGTATCTTTGGCGAAGTATAATTATTAAGACACTGATGGAGATGAAAGGGTGAGCTAACAGTCATCCTGTTAACGGTCATTCAGTTTTCATGTATAAAATAGTGGTAGAGTACGTGGATTTTGGAACTAGATTGTCTAGGCTCAGATATTGATTCTTCCACAATTAAATGTGTGACCGTAGGCGAGTCACTTAATCTCTCTGTGCAAAGTGCTTAACTTCTTCGTGTCTTAGTCATCACATGTGTAATAAGGAGAATGATACTCTCTCACAGAGTTATTGTGAAAACAAGTCAATATATGGAAAGTGCTTAGGACAGTAAGCGCTAAACAAATACTAGTCATTATTGTATTTATTGCTATTAGATATTTAGTATGTTATGTTTGATATCATCATCGTCTCCATCATTTCTCCCAACAATCCTATGAGCTGTCAGTGTCCCTGCTGGGATTTTTTTTTTTTTCCCCAAACCTGTCCAGCGTCAAGACGTTAGCTTGTAATTGTTAATACTACACTGCCATTCCACCAGCCGCCGCTGGTCTGCTGCAAGTGTCTAGCCAAAAAGTCGGCAAGCAAGTGTGAGAAATGAAAACCAATCAATACTGAAGGTTATTCTCTGAAGCTAAACAATGGCGTGGGGTGTGGAAGGCAGGTGCACAACTGAAGCCATGCGAATCTCCCCATTTCAATTGTAGGCAAGTTATTGTAGGAATCCATGAAGTCCTAACCCACTGCAGTGACACTCGCCTTCTTTGTTGCCTGAGCAGATCCATGCGGTGCTTGTGTGGCCCTCAGACAACCTCTGACGTTAAATATTGCTGAGAAAGCAGATGAAGCAGTAAACATATTTTGTGATTTTTTTTTCCCTTTGAGACATGAGCATCTCCTTATCCCACTATTCATCATAAAGATAAAATAGTGAAATCAGTGTTTGAACAGGTTCACCTTTTCAGTCCATGTCTTCTGACCTAAAATACTCCAAGTGTAGTAGATTAACTGGTTCTCTGTGTCATATGCCGAAGGAGACTGCGGAGAGAGAACGCCTCGTGCAGACAGTGACTTTTGCCTTAGGGGGAGCTATCTGGGGAAAAGAGGGAACATTCTGTTGTGTTCTCTCTTGTGTTCCATTGTATTATCTATTGGATTATTTAAAGATAAATCTTTAAACACGTCCATGAACCAGGTTTCTAAGGGGTGGAAACTTGTCAAGATCTGCATAGAATTGGAAATCTCTAGGAGGTCATGGCTAGCCACAAGATAAACCTTGCATCCATGAAGATCGGATGGGAGTTCACATCGCATCTAAAGGAGCGATCACAAGGTGCCTTACAGGTCTGAGGCAAGGGTACGGGGTTTGCAGGAGAGAAAGGGAGCAATTGTCGGAGGCTTACATGGATTTCTATTAAGAACACAAGAACGTGCCTCCCTCTTTTGGGGGGTCAGTCTTGTTTTTTGTTATCTGCTCTTGGTGAGTTTGATCTCTTATTCCCTCTCAGACTTCCAGTGAGCACATTCCTCCCGAAGAGACGGCATTTGAATAAGGAGTGAAAAAGAGTTTGAGAAATAAGAATTGAAAGTTTTCCCCTCGGGGACAAAAATCTGTGAAAGGGAGCATAGCATTAAAATCAGCCCCAAAATGTGGGCTTCGTTTTGTTTTGGACCAAGAAGTTGGAGTGGAGAGTACAAGGAGTTGCTGTTTGTGGAGTGTCCGTCTGGACTACTTGGTGATCAGAGCAGAACCATTGTTTTCTCCTCTCCTGCTCCCTTTCCTCTGCCCAGCCTAGTGTGCAGGACTGGAACCTTGTCATTCTGGGCAGCTCTTAGAGTGTGTCACAGAATAACAAGTCTCGCTTCCATACGGTTCAGTTAACCTATGCATTTTTTTGGTGGGGAGTGTGAAAAATTGTTGGTCTGTCTCTGGTGGGAGTATCTGATTTGAAAGCTCTGATGTGAGAAAAGCTAAAATGTTATCCGCAAGATGCATTCCAAACAGCAGGAAAACAAAGTTGCAAGACGGCTCTGCCAATAGAAGCTGCTGTGGCCCACTGGGGCCCCCAGAGCTTTGAGCTCTGCCTTAGAGAAGGGAAGAGATGTCTGACTTACTCAGGGATGTGAGCCCTCCCTAAATGACTGCAGCCCTGAGGTTAACTTAATTATTCCATCTGTTCCTACTAAACTCTCCAGGCTGGGCTGCTTTTCCAAGCTTTGTGCTTGGTGGTAAGGCAAGAGCTGGATAGGAACTGACGCCACAATACTTGACATCCCAGAGCTGTGGATAAACACATCTGCCGGAAAGATGAGCCTAGTGGTGAATGTTCACCAACGCAGCGTGTGTAACTGAATGGCATTTTCTTTTTCAAGCGTCATTCAAAGAAAGCCGTGGGGGCGGCGGGGATAGTCTGCCTTGCAAGCAGGTAACTAGGCCTCAGATCAGTGGAGCATGACCAAGTAAGGCTGGAGTTTTCTTTTATATTCTGTCCTGCAGAGACGCTGTTCTTTAGCTGGGAACCCATTTTATAAACAAAACTTTTTTTTTTTTAAAGATTTTATTTATTTATTTGACAGACAGAGATCACGAGTAGGCAGAGAGGCAGGCAGAGAGAGAGGAGGAAGTAGGATCCCTGCCGAGCAGAGAGCCTGATGCGGGGCTCGATCCCAGGACCCCGGGATCATGACCTGAGCCGAAGGCAGAGGCTGTAACCCACTGAGCCACCCAGACGCCCCTATAAACGAAACTTTTTGTGAGATCTCCCTCGCGCCATCCTATCAAAAAATTGAAATAGTATTTCGTTGAACTAATTTAGAAGTTCAGATTTACATGTGCTTATAAAATCTGCCACTTCAAACATCAAGGTTATTTTGATGAGCAAAAATTTGAAAACAAATGTTATGAACGGTTATTACTGCTTTTGGAAATATGCTCGATGCTGTGGTTGTGGATGCTAGTGCAGTTTTCCAGAAGTGAGAATACACTAGCCCACACAGTTAAGGAGTTACCATGTCATACGAATTTTTCAACAGTGCAAACTCAAATCTCAAAATGTGAGTTTTCCTCCTGTCTTCTTCCTAGTTGAATCCACTGAATGTCTTGAATCACTGCTTGTCATTTAATAGTTATTTACATCTCCAATAAATAAAATCCAACTTAAAGGAAGTAAAAAAAAAATAGGTTCCTCAGTGAGCTTAAAAGTTTTTTGTGTTTTGCAAAATACCATATTGTGTATTTTGAGGTGGTGATATTTTCAGTCATTTTTTAACTGCATATTTTGGTGACTTTCTCTGTGACTCAACACTTTAAAACAGGAAATTTTATTTTGCTTTGCATGCTGACCACAAACTTTACATTTCCATTTCCCTCTAAGCCCTTTGTCCATAGTTTGTAAGCTCAAAAAACGTTATGCCCTGCATTGCCAAACTTAGCGTGTTCTACTTACTAAAAACTTCAAAAGATTCACAAGAATCTTATTGCACCCATATTCTATGTTCGAGAGAAACAAAAAATTAGTGATTTCTTGCCTCACTTGATATATTCATACTTGTACCTTGCCTGCATCAGAAGAGCTGAAGAACTCCAGTGAAAAATGAAAGTTGGAACTCACTGCCTAAATGTATTTGATTTAGTGAACAGTATACAGTACATTATCCAACAGAGTTTTGCTAGAAGACAACATTTTAGAAAGTGATGTTAGCCCATGCGAGATACAGAGGCTATGTGAACATACTAGGGGAATAGCTTTTGCAAGGGCCATGATGTTCTACAGATTTTCCTATTGTTTTCTCAGTATCTCTACAGATGTAGTTACATTTCTGCCATACTGGATTGCATGTTTAAAAATCTGACCCAAGATCGCCTGGGTGCTCATTTAGTTAAGTGTCTGACTCTTGATTTCAGATCAGGTCATGATTTCAGGTTCATGAGATTGAGCTCCATTGGGCTCCATGCTGGGTGTGGAGTCTGCTTACGTTTCTCTTTCTTCCTCTGCTCCCCTCTCCCATTCAAGCTTGCTCTTTCTCTCTTTCTCTAAAAAAAAAAAAAAAAAAAAAAAAAATTAAAAACTAAAACTGATCCGGACCCTCAAGTTTCTGTTGTATAAACAGAATAATCAAATAACAAATCTTCCCAGATATCTACTTACCTGTTCACAACTTACCTAAATATGCAAGATGGAGACAGGTGTACCATAACCAGTTTCATTTACAGTTGGATTCTCATGATCCCATATAACCTGACCTCGCGTAGATTCATCCGATATGTGGAATTCACTTTTTCAGCTCCTTCTCCGTACTCTGTTGTCAAATACTGTCTGATTGTGTTTTTTAACATGATCTGTTTCCTTAGACCGCAGACTGCAGTGTCATGGTCAGGGATTGATACACTTGTTGTCTGTTGTGGACACACCTCCTTTCCTTGTGATGAAGTCATTTGTTTTGGACAGGGCCACAACTATGTTTTCATCAACATGTCTGATTTCTTTTTTACACTCATCTCTTTATAGCATATACGTGGCTAATAGGGCCTGAGAGATTTGAGGATGTACTTTTGTATTTTGTGTAAAAATGACCTTGTGACTTGGCTGAAACACTGAAACACAAAATTGCACTGCATAAATTACATTGAGGGTTGGGAATTCTATCACCTTAAAAAGTGAAACCAATGACAAATGCTTCTTGTACTATCTTTTTATGAATGACTTTATGAAATATTGGGGACACCGCTACTTTATGTACTATTGAAGTTGTCATTGGGGCTCATTGAAGAATCATATGATGTTAGTATAAATCACTGTCACATTCTGAAACTGATCAACGTCATTGCAGTCTATTCTAATTAAAAAAATTAGGGGCGCCTGGGTGGCTCAGTGGGTTAGGCCGCTGCCTTCGGCTAGGTCATGATCCCAGGTCTTGGGTTCGAGCCCCACATTGGGCTTTCTGCTCAGCGGGGAGCCTGCTTCCTCCTCTCTCTCTGCCTGCCTCTCTGCTTACTTGTGATTTCTCTCTGTCAAATAAATAAATAAAATCTTAAAAAAAAATTATCCATAAATGTCATGATATATTTCTAATAGAATTCTTTAACCTGCAGTAACTAAGTAAAATGCTCTTGAAATTTATACAACATACAAAAATTTTATAGTTGTTGTCATAAGAAGACTTAACTTAAATAAGCACTGAAATCCTATAGGAATATGTTATGGTGGACAGCTGACCCTTGTGGAGCAGGGGTTCGAACTGCATGAGTCCACTTCTATTGGGAATTTTTGCTGTACGGTACTGTACGTGTATTTTCTGTTTCTTATGATTTTCTTAATGACATTTTTTTCTCTAGTTTACTTTATTGTAGGAAGACACTTTTTAAAGGGAGCCTGGGTGGCTCATTCGGTTAAGCATCTGCCTTCAGCTCAGGCTGTGATCCCAGTGAGATCGAGCCCCACATCAGGGCTCTCTGCTCGGCAGAGGGGCTGCTTCTCCATTTCTCTCTCCCTCTGCCTCTCTCCCTGCTTATGCATGTACCTGTGTGTTCGCTGTCTCTCTCTAATAAATAAATAAATAAATAAATAACTTTTTAAAAATACAGTATTTAATATATATAACATATGAAATGTGTGTTCATCAACTGTTTTTGCTATCAGTAAGGCTTTCGGTCATTAGTTGGCTGTTGGTGGCTTAGTTTTGGGGAGTCATAAGTTATACATGGATTTTTTGACTGCTTGGGGATCAGCGCCCCTAACCCTATGCTGTTCCTGAGTCAACTGTGTATTCACTTGTGATCACACACGTATCAGACAGTCATGACAAGGGCCTGAGCCTTGAATGGTGCTCAGCACAGAGAATAGTTCATTTACTTTAGTATACTCCTATGTAATGGACCGGCACAGGTCTGATGTTTTCAGTCTTTTTTTAAAAAGTCTTGTAGAATATTCCACTTAGCCATTTCCGAGTGACTAACTACTCCAGAACATTATGGCCTAAAACCCCAACATACATGTTTTGGTTATGGATCTGTGATTTGGGCATGGCCTAGCAGTGGCATTGCTATGCGGTACCAGCTGGTGAGATCTAACCGGGCCTGGAGAATCGCTTTTCGGGATGGCTCACATGCATGCCATGACACGACGGTGATGGCTGTTGTCTGGGAGCTCAGCCAGGGGCCAACCTTCATTGGGACCTCTCTGTGGGGTTTCTTGGGCTTCCTCTTAGCATGCAGGCTGAGTTTCCAGAGACTGTTTCAGGAGACAGGAAATGAAGCTGACAGCTTGTTAAGGCCCACTCTGGAAGACGGCACAGTGTCCCTTCTGCTACATTCTGTTCTCTTCAGAGCTGTCAAAGGCCTACCCAGATTCTCAGGGATGAGCCAAGCATTCTCCTCCTTCTTGGCAGCAGTGTCAAGGACTTTGTGACCATATCTAATCACCATACAGAGTTACCACCTTGAGAGTCAATGAATCTTTACAAGAAATTCCAAATAATTACACAGGGATTACAGGAGATGTTTTAGACTGAGGGTATCACAGGTAAATGGCCTAACCTGGAGGAAAAATGAACAACTTTGATTTCCTATGGAATGTTGGTATTTGGTAAAGAACACATTTGAGTATGCACATTTGGTTTTTAATTATAATCAGTAAGAATACTGAAATGTAGTTCTAAAAAGAATGAGGCTGGTAGAAGGATCTAGGAGTCTGTGAAACATAATTTGAAACATTTTCTTGTACTCTTCTTTCAAAGTTGATTTCTTTCTCTTTCTGCAAAGATATTCTTCTGAGCTCTACTTGTTACCCTCCTGGGCTTCCTCAGTTTCTCCATTGTTTGTGTAGTGCTGTTGATTCTTTTGTTGCTCTGATTTAACATATTTTAATTCATTTATTCATTCATTTAACAAATGCCTATTGAATATTAGGTGTTAAGGACAGGGTGAGCTGGGATACAGAGACAGAAGGATGTAAGGTATACTTTCCTGTCTCTTTCCCACCCACCGGTCTATCACCAGGACCTAGAACAGGGTCTGTGGGGTAAGTCGTCAGTAAGTATGAGTGTTGAGTGCATGACTGAAAGTTCACAGTGTTCAGTGAACTGCAAACCTAATAGCAGATACAGAAGTTAAGTAATTCAGACTCTCCATGATATGTATTCTAACATCTGCCATGTGTTAGGGACTTACGAAGGGGGCCCCAGATCCAGCGTGAGGTTACACACCCCAGCCAAAAACTAATTACCACAAATCAAGAATGGACAACTGATAGAATTTTCAATCACAATAGTATGTAAGCTGGAATATTTATTGATTCTGACTAATTCAAGTCTTCACACAGGCAATTGTTATTAGGTATTAACGGAGAGAGAGAAAGGGGACCTGTAGCTTCCTTTAGGTTCAGTGTCAGAAGATACTTCAGGATCATATGCCTATTTTGCCGTTTTCTTTATTGTATGATCTTACTTCCTTAACATTTTTTCTCTGATTACCACAGCAAGCTATTTTTATTGTAGGAAATACATAAGGGACAGAAAAGTACAAAAAGGAAAAAAAATACCAAAAAATTACTGAGCATTCCAGCAAGAAATAACCATGTCAGTATACATTATATGTAGTCATATATATGTAGGTATATACATGTAGTCATAGAGAAAAAAAAGAGAGTACAATTTGGGGATCATAATACTTAAGCAGTTTTTAAATGTCTATATATTTCAATTAAAATTCTCTACTCAGCCTTTATTCATGAAATACCTTTCAAAAATCATAATTTCTGCCGTAAATTGTTATTATTATATGAAATTTCTATAATGTAATCATCCTCTATTTTCAAAGGTAGTATGGTGTTCACCTTTTTTTTTTCTGTTGTAAATGATGCTGTGGCAAAATTTTATATGCCTGTCTTTGACCAAGTTTCAACTTTTTGCTTGGAATTGTTCACTGAATCTGTGATTTTTTTTTTTTAGTGACATCCATGAACATTATAGAATTTTTTTTCTATGTGTAGACACAGTCTACATTCCACATGTGTGGGAGTATCACTGTCTCTCTCTCTCTCTTTCTTTCTCTCTCACATACACACACACACACACACACACACACTCACACCAGCATACTTTTGGGGGTTTATTGATTTCCTCTCTTACAAATGCCTTGACTATGATGGGGGAGATGTATTCCATGTTTTTACCTACCCTGCCTGTAACCTGAAGTAGGGACCTGTAGAGGAGGAATCTAAGGGGAACTTCCCAGAAAAGCAGACACTTGAACTGAATTATGAAGAATAATTAAGAATTAACCAAAGAAGGAAACTGGAGAATGATTGTTGTGGCCTGTTTAAAAATCCAAGCTTGTATATGGGAATTTATTACACACAGGAATAGTAGGAGTCTTAGCTTTAAAAAGGAATATGACCTGGGTTTTAAAAAAAATTTTATTTATCTTGGGGGGAGGTTTTGGGACTCTCTTTGTTAACTTTTACTTTTTCAATTAGCAATAATCACACCTTGGATAAACCTCATTGGCTATGATATTGTCACGGCGCAAAGCTTGCAGTGTCCTATAAAATACGATAGTATTGAAAGTATCACCAGGTAAATCATTTAGTGACACTTTTTTTTTTAACTAGGTAAAGATATTAATGTTTATTTATACAGTAAAACACACTATGGAGATTAAGGTGAAATGTTTGTGTATGCATTTATAATGGAAACTTACTGGTAAATTATACATTTAAAATAGATTAAGGAGGGGCGCCTGGGTGGCTCAGTGGGTTAAGCTGCTGCCTTCGGCTCAGGTCATGATCTCAGGGTCCTGGGATCGAGTCCCACATTGGGCTCTCTGCTCAGCAAGAAGCCTGCTTCCCTCTCTCTCTCTCTCTCTGCCTTCTTCTCCGTCTACTTGTGATCTCTCTCTGTCAAATAAATAAATAAAAATCTTTAAAAAAAATAAAATAAAATAAAATAGATTAAGGAATAGAAGATATAATTGAATCATATTCCTTCCTTTTTTGGCAAATATAAGTGTATATATTAAAGTCTACAGTGTGATGATTTGATATACATAAATATGGTGGAATGATTGCCAAGATCAAAGTAATTCACATATCCGTCACCTCATACAGCTAATTCTTTGTGTGTATGTGGTGAGAATGCTTGAGATCTACTCTTAGCATCTTTCCAGTTACACAATATGGAATTACTAGCTACAGTTACATGGGTTGCCTTTTATTTATTTATTTTTTTTTTTAAAGATTTTATTTATTTATTTCACAGAGAGAGATCACAAGTAGGCAGAGAGGCAGGCAGAGAGAGAGAGAGGAGGAAGCAGGCTCTCCGCTGAGCAGAGAGCCCGATGCGGGACCCGATCCCAGGACCCTGAGATCATGACCTGAGCTGAAGGCAGCGGCTTAACCCACTGAGCCACCCAGGCGCCCCATGGGTTGCCTTTTAATTGTGAGTTTCTGTAGTTGTATTTCCCTCCCTACCTTCCTCCCTCTTCATTCAACCTCAGCCCTCCTCCCTCTCCCTTACCTTCCTCCTTCTCAAATCTTCAGGGCCATATTAATTACATAATGAGAGGCACAGTGGTCCTGAGCTGCAGGTGGGACCTTCTCTGTGATGTGGCCTCCATCCTTCACAGCCTCCCTCCCAGCCGGCCATCCTCCTCACTGGCCAGAAGCTCCATCCAGCATTATGCAGATGCTGCGGATCATGTCTGTGACCCTGAGGAGTACCGCGCACTGTGATGGCACATTTTTGTTAGCTAGCATCTAATGCGTGGAAAAGACACCAAGAGGGCATTGGACCTAATATTCCCCCTTAGATATTTATTTAAATGATTAATAGTAGATTAAGGAAACAGATTTATTAATAGGTAGGTAATCAAAAAATATTTATATCTCTACTTTAGCTTTACAAAGCAATGTGTTCTTATACTGTTACTCCATTGAAAGAATGTGAAGGTTACATATTTTATTTATGCACATACGTACCTTTTATAGAACAACTTCTCATAGTAATGGGTGAGCTGAGCAATATAACCCTACACTGATTTCCTTCAGAGTGCCAGCCCCCTAACGGAGTCTCCCTGACAGCCGCCACGTGGAAGGATGCATGTCAGCAAATAGTGGGACCGGACAGAAGCCATGTGGAACCCTTCTTTACACTTTTGTTTAAAAATAACCCATGTTATTTCTTCTAGGATTGAAAGTCCACTGTATTAAGTTATGAAGAGAATATAGTGAAACCTACCTGTTGAGCTCCTGATAGATACAGATGAGTTTCTTGGTACAGAACATAGCCTGGATTTGCTAGACGTAATTATCTTAGTTCTGTGTAGGACCTCCCACATACGTACAATTCAAGTGATCTCACATATTCAGGAAAGTTATACTGGGTTTTCTTAAATTCTCCCAGGTTTTTGTAGCTATAGAAATGAGGACTCATTAGCTACAGTATCTGCTTCAGCCTGTGTTCTGTGGGCTAGAAGGAGTTGCAACCAGGGTAGAAGGCAGAACATGCAGTAGGCCCAAAGAGTTTCTGTTTCTCAAGGCTTCCTAAATTAGTCTCAGGTAGGAGCTTCCCAGGGCCCAGGTCTGACAGAGTAATTAAAGGAAATTGGGAAGGTTCACTTGCTCCATAATTATTTTTTAGTTCCAATATAGTCTGACTTTACTAATTCAGAATTATCGAGGGAGATAATAGTTTGGCTTAATGAGAAGCATGAAAAATGTAACATTTTAAATTGAAACACGGCTTTATTACCTGAGGCTATATTCAAAACCACAAACTAGTAGCCTAACACCTTTTGTGGTGATGCTCCTGGGCCTGCTTTAATGATGAGATAAAGATGATTTTTAATTTGCTCAGGGCCATTCTTTTTCCTGATATGGTATACAAATCCAGTAGTCTTTGCTGGGTTCATTTGCTATATAACTCCTTTTTAAAAATTTCTGTATTCTTGGAACTTTTTCCTTCAAAATCATAAAAGTGATGCATTACCACTCTAAGAAGTCAAAGAAAAATAAATTATATGAGGAACAAGGTTGATAAAGACCTTCTCTTTCAAGTCAAGTCTCAAATATAACCACTAATAACAGTTTGACATGAAATCTTTTCAATCAAAATTTAACTGTCTCAGTCAAGCCACACAGTCGTTAAGCTGACCTGAAGCCAGCACCAGCTTATAACCAGCCAAATCCCATCTCGAACCTATTACCCCAACCCCAGCTTGACCCTCCATGGCTTTGCCTTTATGTAGATTACTGAAGTGGCGTCCAGTGGTCTGAAATGTGCTCTGTGTTGTACTTCCCTCTCCCAGAATCCTCCACCACACTCCCCATTTCCTAAAAAAACAATGAAATTCCTCTTAGATAACTCCACATTTGACCCTGGTCTACACAACCTCAGTTTTCTTGCACTTTTCCCCCTCACGCATCTGAAATCCCAGACATATGAGACTTGTGAAATTTCTTATCTACGCCTCACTCCTTTCTGCATCTCTGCTTATATCCATGATCAGCCTTAGCCCAGGCTTCAATCCAACATTAATTTTAAGGAACTGCTAGGTTCAAGACAATGAGCCAGTCACTCCCGAATGACTTACCTTTAGAGAGATAAGACATTTTTACTACCTTTAAAGGTAATGAGAAGGATGTTGAGATTATGACAGAAGAAACTCTAATCAAATAACCTCTCCCCCACTTCCCACTATTTTTGTCCATACAAACAACATCCTCTTTTCTTATTCACCGACATCTTCCTTTCCTACCTTCCCCCAAAGTGGCATTGATGCTTCTCCTGGATTCCTGTTCCCACTGGGCTTCTTATTCTGCCTCTTAAATTCTATCCCAAAGTTATGATTTTTCAACATGATGTGTGCAAGTGATGCACATTCAGAAGAAACTATACTTGGAATTTGGAATTTGGCTCTTTCCCACGGCCAGCAATGCATGGTAGGGTCCTTGTTGGTGATGCTGGGTGAAGCAGCCACAGCTCTGTCAGCCATGTGATCACCAGGGTGAACAACCCAGACACCTACCACCATTCTCTGTCTGTACAGCCATGTGTCCCTCACTCGCAGTACAGTATTCAGTAAGTTAAATGAGGTATTCAGTACTTACAATAAAACAGGTTTGTGTTGGATGATTCTGCCTAACTGAGGCTGTCAGTATTCTGAGCACATTTAAGGTAGGTGAGACTAAGCTATGATGTTTGGTAAGTTAGGTCTATTAAATGCATTATTGATTTAGGATATTTTCAATTTACAATGGATTTACTGGGACGTAATCCCATCATAAGTTGAAGAAGATCTGTATAATTACTTATGTCCATATCTTGTGCCCCCCCCTCCTCCCCAGGTTGTAAACCCCTTGAGGACTGGGACTGTGTCATTCATTCCATGGTTCCCCTGAAGCAAACAAAGTACCGAGAATAATGTTTTAAAATATGAGTATCATTTATTAATTTGTACCTATTTGTTCAATAATAACTGTATAATCTAATTTAAACACTCATGTTGGGTAAGGTAGATATTATCTTTAGGCTTACTGAAATTCAAATTTTTAAAGATTGATTGGTTGATTTAGAGAGGGAGAGAGTGGCAGAGGAAGAGGGAGAGAGAGTCTTAAGCAGAATCCAGACACAGGGTGGAGCCCAACATGGGGCTTGATCTCACAACCCTTGTATCCCAACCTGAGCCAAAACCAAGCAAGAGTCAGGCCCTTAACCAACTGGGACACCCAGGTGCCCTGCTGAGATTCAAGTTTTGAGGTAAAATTGACTCTTCCAGTTAATGATCTCCCTGAGGGTTTTGCAAATTCAGGGAGAAAGGTAGATGTTCCCAGGACCACTTTGGCATCCACTTCCTGGGTGTGCACCACCCAAAGTAAAATAAAATCTATCTCTGGCTTCTATAGTAACAACAGAAAACAGCAATTTCAAATCCTTGTGAGTTTTGTGGACTTATCTGAAGATTTGGCAGGGAGAGAAGGGAAAGGAAGGACCCAGGAGCAGAGGTTTCCCACAATGACTTGGGTTTGATTTCTTTCTTCCTTCTGCACGCCTCTTTCCTGCTCACCTACCCCTTTCTAGTTTGCTCCCTGTAACTCCAAATGTCCCCACCAGCCATCATCTGCTGAGATCATCTTCCAAAACAAAGAGAACAAAACAGAAAACAAAACAAAACAAAAAACCCCAGGATCCAATTCCAAGAGGAATTCTAGTGTCAGCGGTTAAGATAATGCAATTTCCCCCATTGTTACACTTGAGAAATCCCATTTTCATCATGCATAAGTAAAATTGAAGCTCAGCCCTTGGCTGAATTTGCACGGCCTGAATTAAGGAGGTGTTTTCTGGAGCCCACTGCCCGATCTGGAGATAAGAATGGCTCAGAAGTCCCTGAAGCTAAGTTATTGTTCGAAAGAGCTGGGCTTCTGCTGGTGCAAATGGAAACAGTTTGTCTTAAAGTCAAGTCAAAGTGATTTCGCTCCTGACAAAGTGAAGAGATGGGAGAATAAATATGTACCCTGAACTCCGGAATCCCATTTCTGCTGTGTAATTTAAGGCCAGGGACTAAGCACATTTTCTTAAATGAAACAAATGGTGCTATAAATGGTAATAGAAACAATGCATCTTCACATTTTGATGTGGCTGTGATGAGCTCCTGTTAATGAAACAGGACATGGCAGATGCAAAATGATCACCGTAGAAGACCAGAGATGGGATCCCAGTTGAAATACAGATCCTTGTGCCTGGAGATCTGATGTTAGAGAGGGAAAACGACATCTGTCTCTTTGTCTATGTGTGCGTGTATCAGTGTGTATGATGGGATGTGTGGGGGGGGAGTGTGTATCACTGTGTGGTTTTGGTGGTGATGGTGGTGTGCCTGTGTATGTTTGGCAGTACGTGTGTATTTGATGGTGTGTTTGTGTGCTGGAGTATATGTGGGGAAGTCTGTGTGTGTATGATGGGGTATGTGTGTCTGTTTGATGGGGTGTGTGTATGTGTGTGTATGTTATGTAAGTAAGTGTATATTTCATAGTCTGAAGGAGCTGGGCATTATCCGTGTGTTTCTGTTAAACCTTCAGAGTATAAATCTAAAGCTGTCCTTTGACTCGGGCTTTTGGGAAGGCATTTGAAGGACCTGCATTCGTTTGACCAAATGAAGTTTTATTACTGGTTATTTCTTAAGATTTTACTTCGAGTCATTCCTTGCCAACCTCAGATCCCAGGAATTATTTGCATTGAAGGTGTATAGTTAGTGACAAATGGGAGAACTGAAAAACAATACGAGGAGCTACTTTTAATTACTTGTTTATTGTCTTTATATGATTCTACTCTGGAGACCATTAGCTTTACAACCACAGAAATTAATTTTTGCCAAGTCCGAAACTTTAGGAACTCAATGTATCAGAGAGGTTATTTTTAAGAGCAATGAAACCACTCCTTGTTTAAAATGAGGTAATGGTATGTGTGTAGAGGGAGGGAATTTGGAAACATTTAGTGCTAATGAATAATTCAATTTGATTTACTGGAGAAATGAAAGGGGATGGCATTCTGCCCTTCTCTTAATGTAAAAAAGATAATGGCCGTTTCACTTTAACATTGTATCTAGAAGTATCTAATACAGCTTATTTTTATTCCAGGTCAAGTTATCAGCCCTTAAGAGTAGTTTAAGACTGGCTGTCATATTAAAGTGCATTTTTAAAAATAAAAGGAGTCTGAGATGAAATTGTGCTCGATCGCTCCTTTACCTCACCCCTACTCCAGTCTTGCAAAAACAAAATGTTTTTCTTTTTTTTTTTTTTTAAAGATTTTATTTATTTGACAGAGAGAGATCACAAGCGGGCAGAGAGGCAAGCAGAGAGAGAGAGAGAGAGAGAGGAGGAAGTAGGTTCCCTGCAGAGCAGACAGCCCGATGTGGGACTCGATCCCAGGACCCTGAGATCATGACCTGAGCTGAAGGCAGAGGCTTAACCACTGAGCCACCCAGGTGCCCCCAAAATGTGTTTCTTAATTGAACATTAAAGACATGAAAGAAGCCAGAGGTTGGGAATCCTGATGATGAGAAAGGCCAGCGTGAATGAGCCCGGTCGTTCAGGTAACCAGGCCAGCCTGCAGTTAAGCTAACACTCCAGAGGCATGGCTCTTCACAGCCTGAGCTGCTGCTTGTAACCGTTACTTGGCACCAGAAAGTTCTAGGCTCCTTGGCTCAGGCATATTTGAATAGAAGACTGACAAGTCGTGTGAAGGCCATGGCTGTGAACATGCGTGCATGCATGTTAGAATGTGCTGGTGAAGTTGTGGGGCTCGACATGGTCATCACAGGGAGGTTTTGTGTATTGGGCTTCTGTTCTTACATTTGTTCTTACATTTGCAAGGCTGCTCATCGGTTGCATTCAGGGGGAGTCTTCTAAATTAAAAGCAGACAGTGTAAGTATCTGCTGAATCTCTTAGAAGCGACCAGAATAAATGGTCTCCAGTGCAGTATCCTTTCTCTCTCCTTGCCTCACCCATGCAGCTACGAACAAGGGAAGTGGACAGCTAAGAGGTAGTGAGAAAGGGTGCTGTTCGGCGTGGGGGAGACCCACAGTTCACCAAGTAGAAGCACGTTTTCACATTTGCTTCAAGTTTTTTTTTTTTTATTGCAAAAATGGCCAAATCATATTCTTGAGCTTTTATGTAGACATTTAGGAAAAACCCTTAGTAGGGTAGCACACATTTCTCCAACTTTTGATGCCCTTTGGGAGGTTTTCTGAATCAGGGAAATCTCTCTGTGTTGGTCATCATTTTTTTCAGAGGACTTGGAATAGTCCCCTGTTTGCATGAGCGTCAAGTGCTTGGACATGAGATGAATGGGGATAGTTATGTTACCGGGGGCTGGGGATTGCTTTGTGTCAGCCTATCTCTGATAGTGTAGTCTATCTATAGTCAAAGAGCAAAGCACCGGGTCAGATTCAGAGAATTTGTGCCAGCAGGGAAGTTCTGAGAACATGGCAAAGCTGCAAGCGTTGGAAAATGAATCAGAAATTCAGAAGCAGTGACAATCAGGACAGGACTGCGGAGCAGAGGTGAGGGTATCCACACAGTGGGAGCTCAGGATGAAGGCAGAACAAGGTGAAGGCTGAGTTCACCAACCATTTATAACCCACCTACTGTGTGCCAGGCACTGTGTTGAGTAGCAAGGTAAGCAATGCATAGTTTTTGCCCTCGGCATACTTAAAATTCCTGCGAACGGGAGAATCAGAAGATTAACTTACGTGGCACCAGCTTTTGTGGCCACAACACTGTATTCAACACCTTAAAGGCACCAGGCTATTCTGGTGCAGCTTTATAAAGAAAAAAAGGATGTGGAAGGGATTTTATGCATTCCTCCTACTCTTTCCTTTTCCCTAAATGAAAAAAAAATCCAAGAAAAAAATAGCAATGGAAATGGAGTCCCATATGCTTCTCTTACGATTTTAAATTTATATGTGTTTTTCATTTTTAGAAAATATCATAGATATTCCTTTATAACTGTCTTGTAGTCACTGGGCAAGTTTCTCTGAGTGTTAGAGAAATTGAGTTTAAGTTCTTTAAAAATTGGGCTCTATCATTTCCCCAGAATATCAGCACTAATCAGATCATATAGGTGACACGCTCCAGTCAAATCATCCAGAATGATCGCCGCATTGCCTGGCTGCTATTATATCTTTGGGATGCCTCATTTGCAAATGGGAAAATTGCAGCTCTGAAAACAATATGCTTCTGATTTCTTGATACAAAAAAAGGCAGGTGGTGGATGGGGAAATGCCTGAGAGAAGTTATGCATGTGAGTGTAATGTGGAATTTACACTGATTTTTGAGGATTCTGTGTTTCCAGTTTTAGTTCAGGTAGTTCAGGGGGGTGTGTGTGTGTGTGTGTGAAAAATCTGTACCTCAGTGGAAAACTTTACATTGTCTGTAGCACACCCTTCTGGTAGTTAACTAATTCTGATTTTATGAAAGCTGTTATATAGTTTTTAAAATTGTAGGTAAGTGCTAGCCATGCAAAAATGATTTTTGTTGACAGACAAGCCAATTCTGTCCTGACCTGGGGAGGTCCATTGACACCTCAGCCCTGCAAAAGGGGATTTGCCTGCATTTTCACATTCATTTCAACATTCTTGTAATCTATGTAAATTGGTGCTTTTTTGGACTTCACTTTGACGGGTTATAACATCCAGCAGGTTCCTTCATGAGGAGTAAAAGAAATCTTTAAGCCATGTTCTTTTTCTGTCTATATGAGAATCGTGATTTTGCCATTTTTGGAAAATGATTTTTGAGCACTGTTAACCATTGTTGCTGCTGCTGTGACCAATATGGCTACAAGTACTACTACGTCTACCGTGACTAATGTTTTTGGGACCATGTCCACACCCAGCTTCCTATGTAGTCCTAACTTAAGAAGAAAAGAACGTAATACTCTGGAAAAGCAACACTTTGGGTAACTTTTATTAACATATTTCATCTGGCAAAGCAAAGGCTACATTTCACGTCTGCACAGCCCCCACAACCACCCCCCACACACACACCTTCCCAACTTAGAGGATCACCTAACGTTAACCTCATCTGTAGCGATCCTTGCCAGAGTGTGGCAGAAAACTTGTTGAATGGATCCCATTCATTTTCCTGACCCCATCCCAAATACCACCACAAACAGATGTGTAACTCCAGGATTCAGTACCAATTCAGATTCCTAATTCATTCCTGAAACTGCTCTCTAGTCTCTGTGATTCTGCTCTCACTGCTTAATCCCTAATACCTACCCGTCCCACATATATTTTATCCCTCCTCTCAGGTATTACCAATAGTCATTCTGTTGACAAGGTTTCCATTTGGTTTTTATGAAATGGAGTGCTTGGTTTACTTTGCTTTCTCTGTTCAAAGGATGGAGAGGAGGCAAAACACATTTCAGTACCTGCCTCTCTAGGGTGTGTGTCAACTCTTAGCCAGATTGCAATCAATGAGTTACAGCCTCTTCATCTTATCCTTCTCCTTGGAAATATTCAGCACCATTTCAGAATGCTTTATCCTGAGTTGTTCAGATTTCACTAGTATTTTCACGTTCAAATAATGCTAAATAGCATGTTCGCCAACAAAATTCAAATTGAATCTGAACTATTACTTTTACTTCAGGGCAAAAGCAGCTCAGTGGCATATATTTCTGTCCAAAATAGTTTTAATCAGCTACTAAAATCAAAATCAGCATTTAAATCGATACCATTTTCATTAAAAAAATGGTTTCAGAACCCTTTCCCACAGTATCTGTTGGCTTAAGTAGGGTCAGTTGCTGTAACTATATCTCTGTGATCTTTATTTGCTATTTATATGGTATAATCCTATTTTTTTAATTCTCTGATTACTTAGAATGGAATTACATACTGAATAGTATCATACTGGTAGAGAAATGGATACCTGATTATATTATTTTTCTGAGTTCTATTTTTTAAGACATTCAGCATATTTCCTAAGGATTGTTGTCATGCTGTGGTCATTTTCCATAAAGAACAAAGAGCTGACCTCAAAAAAAAAAAAAAAATCAATTCTGTAGGTAAAAGAATTTCAGTATCATGCTGGTTTCCTGAAACTCCTTGGGATTAGATTTAATTAGAGTTTTAAAAGGCCCATATTAATAACAAAGTAGGTTTGTTTTTTCTTATCAGAATCACAAATTGAGAATATAGTTGTTTCTGATTTCCCCTTCTTCATATCACATCCTTGGATGAATAAAATTTACCTGGGTGATTAACTTCGAAAAGAGCGTTTTCCCCCCGCATAGATAGCACCTTCAGATAAAGTGCTGATAGTTTCAACTGTGAATGCTGGGACAGGATACCATGCCAGACTGGCTCTCGTGTTTGCTACAGAATGAACAAAAATATTATCTAGTTTTTAGCCTTCAAAAATTATTTGTTTAAAAAAGGAAATCTTGTTGTGCCCAGGTGGCTCAGTCAGTTAAGCATCTGCCTTTGGCCCATTTGGTTAAGTGTCTGCCATGATCTCAGGGTCCTGGGATGAAGCCCCATGTTCAGCAACCTGCTGAGCTCTCTCCCCCTCTCTCTGTCACTCCTCCCACTTGCACTCTCTCTTTCTCCCTCAAATACATAAATAAAATCTTTTAAAAGATAAAAAGAGAAACCTTGCACACTCCTCTAAAAGTCAAACATTCTAATTCAAAGTTCAGCCTCCATCATTTCCCTTATAAGATTGATCGATCTTTTATTTCTCTGAGCCTCTCTGTTCTCATCTGTGAAATGGACATGATAAAGAGTAAGAGAGATGCTTTGAGGGTTTTAGTTACCAAAAATCCCAGTGGAGCTTCACATGAAGCTGGTGTCACAAACCAAAGCACGTGAGCCGTCTGTTACCAGCGCCCGTGCATAGGAAGAGTTGCCAGCCCGACAGCGGAACTGAAGAAATGCTTAGAAGGTTGGCCCAGGGAGTAGCATCTTGGCCTGATGTGAAAGCCCTGTGAGAAAGAAGCGGGGTCTTAGAGTTGACGGGAAAACCTAGGAGAGGAGTCTGTGATACACATCATTAGAAACCACTTTATAGTGTTCCCATCTTGGAAAAACGGATGTAAATGTATCATACTTTTCACTCTATTATAAATTGTTGCCAGTGAGTCCAAAATCAGCCTCTCTTTTCCTGGTCTGAGCCTGTACAGAAGGCCACTCCAGCTCCTCATTATCATGACGAGCGCCATGAATGTTGGGGAAGCCTGTACAGAAGCTGGGCTCCTTTGTCAATGCCTGTGCGTTTAAAGCCCATGCAGACTGTCGTTCTTGAGTGACATACCAAGAAGCACATTACGGGGCACCTGGGTGGCTCAGTGGGTTAAAGCCTCTGCCTTCGGCTCGGGTCATGATCCCAGTGTCCTGGGATCGAGCCCCACATTGAGCTCTCTGCTCTGCAGGGAGCCTGCTTCCTCCTCTCTCTCTCTCTGCCTGCCTCTCTGCCTACTTGTGATCTCTGTCTGTCAAATAAATAAATAAAATCTTTAAAAAAAAAAAAAAAAAGAAGCACATTACAAGCAAACTTCCAGCAGCCTAGCTAGTGTGACCCCATATTGATTTCTCAGTCTTCACCTTTTTATTCCCTGTGCCTTTCTTCACACTAAGTTCTTGAGACAGTATTCACACTGAGTCACATTATAACGCATGATATTTAATTGCATAAAATATTTCATCTCTTTCAGATCTGTCACTCGTAGAAGTGGAGATAAAAAGACCCAAAAGACTAATTTACTTTTACCATCAGAATCAGGTTCTAAATGTAGAAATTAATGAGACGTTTGCATACTTTTAAAATGAAGTTACAAATGGAAAATGCAAAAATGACTTCATGCAACCTGAGTTGCACGTTTTTCCTTCTCGTCTCTGCCTTGTTCTTTTGCTCCCTCTTCCATTCTCTTTCTCCCTGTGTATTTCCCTCCCCCACTTCTGGCACGTTCTTTAGCCTGCCTGGGATTTAAAATCCAGCTCTGCTCCTGGAGTAGTGATTTTTTAATCAAAGACAGATAATTATTAGTGATGTTCAAGGCTGAAAATCATGGATTCACCTTTCCTTGATTCTGTTGACTCTGTTCCAAAGACATAAGTACTCTGGTCAGTAAAGCTGGCAGGCATACGTTGAGGACTCACACAGAGATCTGTTCTGAGAAAATCAATTTTCAAGTTAGAATTGCCCACCACAATTAAGGTCTGTGCACTTCCAAACATTTCGGCCTAGCTCACCTGTTAAACCCAGCTGAACGTGTTCTCACTGTTTCAGGTCTTGATTTACATGCTTGAGGAATGGAAAGGACAGAATGAGGGTGCCATCTCCCTATCCAGCTTGTCAAACACATCACTGTGGGGAGAATTATTGAGCCATTTGAGTCCTGTAACCAGGCTGGTTTTTACTCTGCTACAAACGATAGAATAAATATTTAGAATTCTTTTATGTGGCTTTGGAAAAAAAAAAAGAGAGAGAGACACACATGTATTGTCTGTTTGTTCCAGTATACTACTTTTTTTTTTTTTAAGATTTTGTTTATTTATTTGACAGACAGAGATCACAAGTAGGCAGAGAGGCAGGCAGAGAGAGGGGAAGAGCAGGCTCCCTGCTGAGCAGAGAACCCAATGCTGGGCTTGATCCCAGGATCCTGGGATCATGATGACCTGAGGCGAAGGCAGAGGCTTTAACCCACTGAGCCATCCAGGCGCCCCTCCAGTATACTACATTTGTTGGATACCCATGGAAATGCTTCATCATACTGGCCCATCATCATACCTGACTTGTTCCTTTTATTTTTTCTTCTTGTTTCAGGGAATACCTTTGTTAGGTTTTCCAGACATCCCAATTGCATTTGTGGTGGAGTACCCTCAGAGTACTGGAAATAGCCCTGATGTCAAGAGAAACGAGTTTTCTTACTGGTTCTGTCACAGACTGAGTGGAGACTTGGGTAATCCATGTGACCTCTTGGGCTTCAGTTTCCCCTCTTGATAACAGTCACAGTATTTCACATTTAAGGGACTGCTCTGTGCCAGTGGTTTACATATAATATTTTGGTTAACTCAAAATAATCCTCTGAGAGCCTCTAAGGAGCTGAAATTATTCCACACTTCCCTAGTGAATAAACTGGAGCTTATGGAAGTTAGATTACCTCCCATTAGAAGGTGGTAGAGCCAGAACACCAGGCTGGCAGTTTGCCTCCAAAGCCCAGACATTGAAATCGGGACTCACTAGCGCCACAAGTGGTGTCTGTAAGTACTGGCATTGCATTTGCTCCAGGAAAGGAGAACACCGGTTTTGTTAGGGAGGAGCAGCAGCGGTGTCCTGCTGGCCAATTGTGCTGTGTGGGAATGGGAACCTAATATTGCTAGATGTTTCTGATTTTTTTTTTCAAGATCAGTAAAAATTCCAGTTCAGTCTATAAATTCCTGATTTTCCAGTGCTGACAACTTGATCCACTCTGTTTTGCAAACTTGCTGAGGGCCAGAATTGTGTAGGACAAACAAAGCCTAATTTGGGGCTGCTGTGGTTTGAATGTCCTCCGCTTAATGATCTATAATGTAAACACTACCGACCCTGCTACATTATAAAATGGCAAATTTGGACTAATTTAATAATTTTAGTAATCTCTAGGTAGCCCTGTCGAATTCTTTGATTATCTTAAGTTTTTAGTTCTCATATATGCATCTTTTCAAATGGATTTCTTCCAAACTTTTTTTTTTTAATTTTATTTATTTATTCGACAGAGAGAAATCACAAGTAGGCAGAGAGGCAGGCAGAGAGAGAGATAGAGGAGGAAGCGGGTTCTCCGCTGAGTAGAGAGCCCAATGCGGGACTCGATCCCAGGACCCTGAGATCATGACCTGAGCTGAAGGCAGACGCTTAACCCACTGAGCCACCCAGGTGCCCCCTTCCAAACTTTTTAGGAGAATTTTTCGCAGACGCTTAACACAGAAGACCCTGTCCTGTCAAAGACGCCTCTAGTCTTCTCGTCCTCTTTATTCCAAAACCTTAAAGAGTTACTACCTTAGATTCTTTCTTATTTTCCTCTACATCATCAGTTAGTCCCCTTGTTCCCCCAACCCACCGTAATCTCTCTTTCTTTTGTTCTCTTTTTTTCCACTTCTACTCCTGCCACCCTAGTACAAGCCTCAAAGATGTTGCACCATTGCACTTAAATAGACTCTTAAATGTCTCCTCAACTTTCACCTGCTTATTGTTCTAATGCAGGGGTCGGCACATTTGGCCCATCACCTGGTTTTGTGAATAAAGGGTTTTGGAACACACCTACACACATTTTTGGACATATTTTCTATGGCTGCTTTCATGACACAACTGTGGAGTGGAGGAGTGCTGACAAACATTTTCTGGTTCTCAAGCCTAAAATACCTATTATCTTAGTCTTTAAGAAAAAGTTTGATGGTACCTGCTAATTCATTTCTTATATAGGTGTTAGATTTAAAATACATAGCTTTGTATCTTCAGTGCTATGTGGGCCCCCTCTGTGTTCAAAAATCTTAACTTCCAAAAAAAAAAAAAAATCCTCCTCTCCATATTTTGCCACGTAGAAACACACGAGTTCTAGAGATGTCTCAACCTCGCATGAGAGACTATCCAAAAATTACCTCAGTTTATCTTTTTTTTTAAAGATTTACTTATTTATTTATTTAACAGAGAGATCACAAGTAGGCAGAGCGTCAGGCAGAGGAGGGGGAAGAAGGCTCCCCGCTGAGTAGAGAGCCTGATGTGGGGCTTGATCCCAGGACCCTGAGACCATGACCTGAGCTGAAGGCAGAGGCCTAACCCACTGAGCCACCAGGGGCCCCTACCTCAGTTTATCTTTACTAGCCATATCCTTCAAACATCATTGTTATCTCTGGTCATGCTGGTTTAAATGATGAACCACAAGTATACCATGCTTGCCCTAAGTCTGAACTTCTGCGAATGTGCTGACAGCAGTATAATTTATACTCCATCATTCTTCAAACTATGATATTCCATGGGCGTTTGATTCTAACCAAGCTAATTTTTATTGAGCATCTACTGTGTATCAAGGATGGCACTGGGCTTGCACATATAAATAATTTCATTCATCCCAAATTGCCTCACATTTTTAAGCACACATGCCTGTACATCATGTAATTATTCATTGACCATATATTGGGGCTTCTTTAATGTCATATTCCATTTAGCATAAGAAATTACATTTTTTATTAAAATTATTTTTTTAAGACTTTATTTTTTTGAGAGAGAGAGCATGAGTCGGGGTGGTAGGGTGGGATGGGTGGGGAGGCAGGAAGAGGCAGAGGGAGAGGGAGAAGCACTGAGCAGGAAGCCCAGACATGGGGCTTGATCCCAGGACCTTGAGATCATGACCTGAGCTGAAGGGAGATGCTTAACTGACTGAACCACCCTGGGACCCCAAGCACAAGAAATTATATTATAAAATTCAATAACTAGATGATAACCTAATAGAAGAGACAGGTAAACAAGTAATGAAAGTGATGGCCTAAGGGCCATAGTTGAAGTACTCTATGCTAAAGAGGCAAGATACAACCATGAACTCTGTCCAGAGAGGCTGGGATGGCTTCACGGAGGAGGTGATGTTTGAACTGAGTATTGGAAATTGAGAAAGCACCAGCAGCCTGAAAATTCATGGTGGTTCAAAGAATAACAGGGCAGTCATGAAGGCAGGATTGCAAGGAGAAGTAGCAACCAATAAAAAAATAGAAAGTAGATAGGTGCTGTATGGACTGGACCTTCGATGTCCTGTGGAAGAAGAGGGAATTAATTTAGTCCTACTGAGGCAAAGGAACCTTGAGTGTTTCTGAACAAGAGAGAGATAATCAGATTCTGCATACATCGTAAATTCCTGGGTGGCAGAAATTACATTTTCTATCCTTTTGTCTCCCATAGGGTCTACGGTTCTGCCGTGAACATAGTGAACATTCTGTAGAGAGCTGTTCATCGATTAGTTTATTCCTGAGGGTGAAGCATTTCTGGTTGGCTGGAAGCCAACAACATTTTGAGTTTTGCCTGAGCTTGATAAAATGCTGACACTGAGATACTTAAAAAACAAAACAAAACAAAACAAAACAAAAACCAGCAAATATCATTAAGGTGACGAGAAGCATCAAATTCATGACATTTCTCAGTGCCTGTCACCTTCACTCCAGTGGCCAGAAGTTTTGTTTTCAGCTTTCAGCACATTTTTGGCAAAGTTGAGACTATCTTATAAAAGAGGCGGAGAGTTTATTCTTTCTTAAACCACTTAAAGTAGGGCTGGGGAATACTGGTTTTCTAAACTCCTTGAGGGTGACATGCTATTAATTATTACTTTGAAGCCAGAGGGAAATGAGATGAAGGTTTTTGCAGCAGAAACCTTTGATGAAGTTCATAGAGTGGATGGGTTTTGCTCTTCCTCCAGATGTGTAAACATCAAGCCGTCAGTCTTCTGCACTGTAAGTGACAGGAATTACCAGCTGTACTAATTGTCACTAGTTGCCAGAACTAATGGAAGGCTGAGGGGATCTCAGCTTTAAGTGTCTGACCTCAGGTTGTGTTAGCAGCATTGGTTTAAAAACAAAAAAAGAGACATATCAAAATGTGTAATCTGAGCTAGTTAAGCCCTGTGGGGACTGCTTTGTTTCTTTGCACAACAGAAACCAGGATTATTATTTCAATCTGAGAACTTCATAAAGCTGGGACAATAGAAAGTCCCATTGTCTAATTTGACTTTGAGGAGAGAATCAGGATCATTCTTTTGGCCTGAACCAGTTTCCCTTGGTGTTCTGAAGCCCCTGCTTCCCCCCTCAAGTAGGGATCAACTCAAAGGCATAGAACTCACTGTTTTATTTCAGTAACGTATCCCAGACACTTGGGTTCTATGCTTGGCCTACGTTCATTGCCTTAGTAAAATAACAGTAGCTCCGAGGTAATAATAAGTTATGTCCTGCTAATCTTAATATCAGATGCATTAGCAGAAGTAGGTGCTCATTTAAACCTTGTGACTACAGGGAAGGGTCTCATTATAGCATCTCACTCAGACCCAGGCTCCTTCGAAATCCCAAAGTCCAAGGACATCACCTTTATCTTTATTGTGCCTGCCTCCCCGCCAGGAACTGCCATTCAATAATTCTGCCAAGTGGTTATCTTTTCCTCACGACAGAGTGCTAAACAGTGATTTATTGCTTGAATACACATTGCTTTCATGGAAGTGATTTGTTTAAAACAACAGTAAAGCACTAAATAAATTATTCATTCCATGCTAATTCTTCACTTTTATGTGCTGTAGTAAGCGTCAAAATAAGCAGCCTGTGGGGCATTTTATTTTTGCCACATTAATCTTGGACAGTTTAAAGGAAAAAAAAATAGGAAATCTAAGGAAGAGGTTCTATTTTCAAGAAAATAGATTTTTTTTTTCTTTTTTCTTTCTTCTAGCCTCCTACAGCAGCCAGGCAGTGGGTTCTGGTGCTTCCCCTTCCCCCGTTGTCTCTGAATCACTTCCCAGAGCCCCCTCCCACTGGGCCCAGAGACCCCCTCACACTGCTGGTCAGCGATGTGAACCGCGCACATCCTTCTCTCGGCAGAGGGCCATTCACAGTGGGTCAGCACCTGGGTTTTTTCCTGGGAGATTTGCATTTCCTACACCAGACAGGGTATTGGGTTTCTAAATTTCACTAGTGTCTTGATTTAGAATTAAAGGATTAAAAAGAGAGATGCAGCAGTGACATACTTTATCCATTTCTGCAACTGATTTCCCATGTAGGACCGAGAAACCCTTCTTTTCTAGTCTTTCTTATCGTTCTTTACTGAAGCCTTGTTTCCTGTGTTTGACTTGGGGACATTTGAGTGACTTTCAGTTTTTCTCACTAGCAGAGGGGCAGATAAATGGTCTTGTTGTAGACTCTTGGGAAGTTTCTCTCCTCTTTTCTGCACATGACCCCTCCGTGTTTTATACATGCCAGTGGATCAGGAGAGGTGTGACTCTCTGGCCTATGGAGTCCACAGAGGTCTCAGCAGGAGAGACGCAAAACTGACCCCTCCTCAGGAGTGTGGAAACACTAACTTGGCCTCTCCTTCAAGCCCCTTCTCCAGATCAGAAGCCAAGAAGATCTAAGCTTACATAGGTGTGACCCACGCCCCGGGCCATCCTGTGTGAGGATGGCAAATACTATCACCCAGCATTGTGAAATGAATTAAATGACATACTGTGTGTAAAGCACCTGCTTGCTGTAAGAACTTGAAAGGATCCTGTGTATATCCAGCTAGGGATTGCTCCTTTCTCTTTATTCCCACAGTACTTCCTTCCTGAAGTATTCAGCTCTGTGAGTCCCTTCTCAGCTACAATGTGCAATGAGGGCGGGTATCTGTTTTCACTTTTTGCCTTCTTAGTAGCACTTAGAAAAACAAATATGGATTATGGTCAGTGCCTAGAAAAACAACCAAATACATGGTAGATGAGTTGACAGATAGATAGAGCTTGGCATCGAGCTGATTGAAAGCCATGAGGTATACTCTTTGAAACTCTTTAAAGTTCTGTCTTTCACTCTCCAAAGAGACCGTGTAGCATGGTGATTAAGCACCTGAGCTCTGGTCTAAGTTTTTTTGGTTTCAAATACCAACATCCCACTTATGGGCTAGCTGATGTTGGACAAATTCCTTAAACTCCTCTGCCATCTGAAAGTGGCAAAAAAAAAAAAATGTATTGGTTCATAGGATAGCTAAGAGAACGTACGTAGACTGGGCGCCTTGGGGGCTAGTTCAGTTGGTTAAGCAGAGGACTCTTGATTTTGGCTCAGGTCATGGATCTGAGTGTCCTGAAATCAACCCCCAGGTCGAGCCCCTGCACTCAGTGGGGAGTTTGCTTGAAGATTCTCTCTCTCTCTCTCCCCCTCTGCCCTTCCCACCACTTGCATGCATGCATGCTCACTGTCTTTCTCTCTAAAATAAATAAATCTTAAAGAATGTACATAGATTATATTATTCAAAATGCATAGCAGAGTGACAAAAAATTTTTAAAAACTATTCCATAATGTAAACTGGTGATGATAATCTAGTTAGAAATGGAATTCAAATGTTATCAATCTTACTCAATAATAAAAGGGAGGAAAAGAGTTAACCTGAGTAAGGTCATACGAAGAATTAAAATTGAATCTGTAACCAGAATCTAGCCCTCTCAACTTCTAACTGTAGGTCTCTATCCTACCACTATATAGCTAGCACTTTTGAATGAAAGAACAGAAAAGTCAGTAAACCTTTGGGTTGGTTCATAGGCATGTTTTACAACTACCAGCCCTCCCAAAAGAGATTCACAGCATTGAATTGTCTAGCATTTAATTCCTTCATCAGCCTAAACTTCCAAGAGGAAATCCAAAGTGTTTGGAATATCATTCCAACGATTAGTATTTTGTGAAATAACAATGCCCTTGTGTTACAATTACTCGAATTTTTTTTTTATCCTACTCTATTTTAGGTGATTGCTACGATAATTGTTCATGTAACTGGAATGTGTTGTTTATGCCTGGAAAAGTCCATCACCAATATACTTACAGTCAGTTAGTCAGACCATTAACACATATTGAAGTTCTTTAGGTCAGCAAGAGAACATTATGTCTAGATTCACATGCACTTGTGAGAATAAAGAAGTATGGGGAAGACGGTGATTTGGATATGCGTGCAGGGGCCATGTCACACTTGGCCTTGTAGATCAGATTATGAAACTTAAATTTTAAGATCAATGGGAGGCCATGCAGATATTTTGAAGAGTGGGAGAAAAGCGCGCACACACACACACACACACACACACACACACACAAAACATTGCTATTTTTAAAAAGTAGCAGTGCAGAAGGTGCCTGGAGGGAAGCAAGACAGAAGGCTGGGGGCATTGTCAAAGGCAGTGGAGTAGCCCAGAACAGTTGAGGTGAGGTTAATGAGAGAAGTTTGTAGGGCTTAGTGACTGATAAGGTTTGGGGAGAAAACCGGAATAGAGTCAAGGAAGATTCACTCAGAGTGCTAGCTTGAGCAATGACAGTAACATTTACTAAGGCTGGGAACACTGAAGATAGAGTAGATTGGGGTGTTTGGCATTGGATGGTATTATAATAGGAAGAGATCTTACAAATGTGTAGTGTAACCAGGGAGGAGACCGAAGCCCCAAGAGTCCATTGGCTTCCTCAGTGTCCCACAGCCCAGGCATATATCCATCTCTCTGGATTTGCAGCCCAGGACTGTGGGAATGGACAGCTCCATTCTTAATGAGCATCTGAGGTGTAATCCCACTCAAAGGGGGCTTTGCAGTGAAGCTAATGAAACTTAAGATTCAGAGCCCTCACAGGCATTGGCTCCTGTGCATGCTGGGCATTTGGGGGGAATCGTAGATCGCATCATATACAGAGGGAAAGCTAGGTTGCGATCAGAAAACGTTTCTATTTTCTTATTTTTTTGCCAAACTGCCTAAAGGTATCTCAGAAGAAAAGTATGTGAATTTTTAAGGCACTGGTAATTTGTTGTGAGCTAACTTGTCATTCTCATAAACATTCACCGTTAAACCTTGTTTTATTCATAATTTTTTATTCTGTTTTCTGAAGAGAGGTACTCAAATTGCATGACTCTTACCCTCACAAAACCCATGTCGAGGCCTGATGTTCCTGGTTGCAGTCCTCACCTGACTCCTTGATCTCTCCCCCATGTCAGAACTGGTCCTCTCCAGTCCCTCCCTCTGTACACAGGAACCCCCTCCTCCATGCTCTGAGTCCACATATGGCATGTTAAGATTAGTCCTTACTCTCAGAAGCTCCTTATTCAAGAACAGATTCTTCTAGAAATCTAACTTCCACATTTGTCAGACGAGGTGGTTAGAGTTACATGATCTTTGCAGTCCTTTCCAATTTTGTCTTAAGTTTCCTTTAAAAGAATGACAAAGTGATGGGGCGCCTGGGTGGCTCAGTGGATTAAGCCCCTGCCTTCAGCTGAGGTCATGATCTCAGGGTCCTGGGATCGAGTCCCACACCGGGCTCTCTGCTCGGCGGGGAGCCTACTTCCACCACCACCCCTCTCTGCCTGCCTCTCTGCCTACTTGTGATCTCTCTCTGTCAAATAAATAAATAAAATCTTAAAAAAATTAAAAAAGAAAGAATGACAAAGTGCTAAATATTTTTATAACCACCCACCAGTCACCTAGATGCCATTGTAGAGGATTAGAACTAGAGTCATGTAGACTCATTTTGGTTCTGTGATTATATGACAAGAAATATGTAAGAATCATTTAACTTCTAGAGGATTCTTTCCTCCAACAGAAGCCTTTATTATTTATTAATAGATTTTACTTGGGATTTCAAGATGTTATTTAAATTTCACTTTCAAGCCAGCTTTTTTAAGCTTTGAATTTCCTCTTGGGCAAATTGTGTCCCATCACGCCTTAGCACTCAGACAGGGCGAACAAAAGATCTGTTAATAAAGGTCTGTTGTTATTGCTTATTTATTCATTTTTTTAAAGAGAGTAAAATGTTTCTCTTCCTCCGTGGCTCACCTTAAGATTTTCCCAAGGTAAAGGAAAATATTTAAACTTACCATATTAACTGTCTCTGATTTTTTATCCTTATTGTTTTAGTTTCATTGTGTGGTGAGAAGAGAAAATAAAAAAAAAAAAAAATTAAAGGCTGCATTCTCATTCTTTATGCCATTTTTATTGAGCTTCATCTTGTGACACTTGGATCACCATAAAATGCATATATTTATTGGCTTCCTGTTAGTGTGTTGTGTTAACCTTGAAAAAGCAGTATTTTTAAAAATTGAGTTAACCTCTTCAGATCCATGAATAACAGCATAAAAACCAAGAGATGCAAAAGTAGAAAAGGAATGACTTGGTTCATTTCTTTATATTGAAGCTTAACATAAGGGAGCATAAGAACAGAAGAGCCCCTCATCATTAACACACAGTTTACTGCTTAATGGTGTGTTCATTTCGTGTGTGGGCTCTCACGTCGGGAGAGTTTAATATTTAGATAGTGTCTATAATTCTGACAGAGAATGATTTGAGAGCTTGGAGGTCTGTATTCCTCATATCAGTGTATGGGGAAGTTAAAAGGGAACTTCTCCATTCCTCATGTCCCTTTTCCTCTCCTTATAGCCTTACATTCCTCCCCTTTAACTTCGTCATAGGTGTTTCCTTTCTTTGTTTTCTAGATTTTGAAAAGATAATGCAAGAAATAATTTCTTACAGTTTTGTAATTCCTTATTTGTGTTTCTGTATAAGTACCCGTTGACCTAATTCAAGTAGGGATTAAGTCAAAGGAGAAGTTCTGTCTGTTACCTTCTTATGGGGGGGCAGGGATGAGGAGAGCATCATATATGGTTGGTTGGTTTATGAAGCAGTGGACTTGTACTTGTACTGGGTATTCTGTGTGGTTTCCAAACAACTCACTGAGTTTCCTGCTTCTCTCCACCTCCTCCCTAGCCTTATTTGCTTTCATGGCTTGAAGCTTTGCCTTTAGCACTCTCCAGGTCTAATTTTTCTATTTTACTCTCCCTCCTGTAGAGAGGTCTTACCTTGAGTATGCATTTTCCTCATATTTTGTACAATCATTTTATCTTGGTACTTTTTGGAGATTACATTGATAGTGGTTATCAGGCTTTTTTCTAGGAGAAAAAAAAAGATCATTTAATTTAGCATCTGTCTATCTCTCCTAGTGTAATGCAGACGGTTAGAATAGAGTATAATTTAGAGCAGAGTAATTTAAATAGAGAAAGGGGAATATGAAATAGTTAACATTATCTGCTAGATATGGATATATGCTTTGGGAATTATTCTCTTTTTTTATTCAAAAAAGAGGAGGGGGAGAAGAAAGAAGACTCTGGAGGACTGAAGTGTTGAGCATCTCCAGATTTTGGAGAGAATACTTTTTTTTTTTTTTTTTTTTTTTTGGTTGACAGTGTCCCTCACCTTGAAAAATAGAAAAACAAGTTCTGTTTTCAAGACTTGCATCAAAGGACAGCTTGGGTCCATTGGTTTTTGTTTGCTAAATAGAATGACCTGGTTCTAGGAAGAGAGTATAATAGCCTTTTATTACCTGCATTTCTTTGCTAGTCACTACCAGGAAAGAACTTCGACTTTCAGCAGAAGAGAGGAGAGAGATGTGAGTTGGCCTTGAATGAGAGTTGTAGTCTTTCTCACATGGAAACTCCTGGGACAGTGCTCCACAGCTCCTGTGACCTCATATCCTAGCTGCAAATTACCTCTAGAGGGGAACAGATTCAGGGGAGGATATGGCAGATTTTTACTTAAAAACATTCTACTCTCCTAAAGGGCTGTCCCATATTCTACGGTTTGGTCTTTGCCTCCTGTTGAGTCAGTCACCTATATACCCCTGTGTCTGTCTGCCTCACTGTTGGCTATCCGGTCTTTCAAGTTCCTCGGGGTGGTCCAGTAGCCATGTAATTCACTCTCACACCATTTCAATGCCATTCAGAGGATATTACATAAAGAAACATTTTATTAAATTATGTGGATTCTTAGAAAACGTGAAGGCCATTTGGGATCCAGGACTCCCCAGAGGCCAAAATCTGATTGCTTTCTGGCTAGCCCCACACCCCACATTCATCCCACCCTTTCTCCTGGTTTTTCTTTTCAAATTGTGTTTGTGTGTGCTGGGTCACCTCTGTCTGATGACTTAGGATGCCCACGTGCAGGGGTTGTGTGCACCATCGTACCAACCTTCCAGTTCCCCTCTGAGGTCTCTTAATCTGATTTAGCTATTATTGAATTCTCATCCCTTGGATGACTCAAATGGAGTGCAATTACACATTCACATAAATCTCCTGAAAATGAAGATACTAGAGGCTGTTCTGTTGAAATCTGCAGTTCGATGTGCGGGCATTCATTATCTGGAACCCCTGATCTGGAAGCCACCAACTTCTGTGATTTAAGTGGAAGGGTCACCCCCTAACATTGGATTTCACTCAGGTTCAAAGGTTTGTTTAAAACAAATTAAAAATGACAAATGAAAATGCCATTGACATATGGTCAATAAAGAATTAAAACTCCAGTTTATATCATATAAGGAAAACATATTCCAGGGATGTCTAGGAGAAGGCAAAGTAAAGGAGGAGTCTGGCTGATGCCGTGTCTGATGGGTAACAGGTCTACAATACTTTTGAATTGGACAGAAAGTAAGGATCCTTCACTAACTTCTAGTAACAGAAATACTCAGTTAGGACAACATACCCTGGAGATAATGAAGCACAGTGAGTAAGAGTCTATATATATATAATGTGATTTCAACTTGTTCACCACACAACAGTTGAATAAATTTCTTAGCCTCTGTGTGCCTCAATTTCCTCACCAGAAAAAGAGAGATAATTATTTGAAATACCCTTAATGATGAAATTTGTCTGGCACACAGACTAGGCCTCCAATAAATGCTAGATGTTATTAATAATAGCAACTATTTACATCTGCAGCATACTTGAACATTTTCACAGAATTTTTCCACTTCCTGTTGCTTGCGTCTCCCATTTCTAAGAGACTAAGGAGAGAGGTAACCTTGTCTCCTTTTCTCACATTTGTTTTTAATAAGTCTTTTCAGTATTTAAGTGATTATTTGAGGTCACGCAGTAGCAGACACTACTCATTGTTACTCAGCAGCCACTACCCTCTACTTCTTGACTGGCACAGCTCATCTCTTACTATAGAAAACACCAAGTCCTTCTCCAGACCTCTGTCCTCCTCATTTTCCCAACTTTCATTCAAGCCGTGATGGGGGCATGTGGCTCAACACTGGTCATTGAGACTATAGAGATTTTGCTGGAAGGGCTTTGGAGAGAGTTTCTTTTCTAATTTAAAAACAAAAACAGATGTGGAATAGAGGTCCTTCTTTTCTTTGTGAGTGTAGCTGTGTCTGCACGTGCTACAGGAAGTGTTAGGACCACCTTGCAAACAGGAGGATGCACAGCACTAAGCATGAACACTTTTAGAGAGGAACTGTGTCTCATTATTTAAGTGATTTTTAGTGTTCTGTTTCTTTCTAACAGGTGGCTAAACCCAGACTCAAAAGTCTGGTTTTTTTATTCCAAAGCCTTTGTTTGTTTGCTTGTTTATTTGTATGTTTTGACGGAGCATACTGCCATCCTATATTTAAGGCATCCACAGTAGAGCCTAACATTATCTGTGTCTTCTGATACTCTGTGTCTCCCAGGGAACTTGCTGTCTTCTGACTGCTCTGAGAAGGGAGCCCTTACGGAGCTACCAGCTCTGTAGCTTCTCATGACCATCAGAATCACACACGTCTAATAGGATTTGTCTTGACTGTCTTCTTTTGTAAGAATCTATACCTGATTATACTTTTCTTGCATGCTTTCTAAGAGATTTAAACACTGTCCTCTTGCTGCAAACCTTTGTCTTCCTTAGTGTAACCATCTGTGTACAGCTCTGCCTCTCTATTTGACTGTGAGCTTCCAGGGCCTGGTACGAGTCTCATTCTCCCTTTGTGTCCTCACAGCACATAGTGGTTTTTTTTTAAATTATTATTATTTTATTTTTTTATCCTTGCCTCTTAAGAAAGCTTAATAAATATTTATTGAATTCAGTGTATAGAATTTTAGAGCTGAATGTTCTTTCTTCTGAAGAAAGTTCTCATTTTCTGGGAATTAGAGAGGGTTCTTATTCTTGGATTCATGACCCCCCTAGGATTCAGGAGATCAGTGATATCATTAAAGTTAAGTCATTGTTTTATGCTCATAGATTTTATTAGATCATATTCTTAAAGAATTCATGGGTACTCAAAGGAATGAGAACTTCTTCTTAAGTTAGAAAGTTGAATAAATGCTTTCTGAGCCAAAGACACAATCTGGAGTATGCATATTTTTAGGAAAACCACTATTGTAAGTTTGCTTCTTTTCCCTAAAACTGGAGTGCAAAGAAAACAACCCAAAACAACAACAAAAATTTCTGGCTATTGAACGCTCCTCTTATGTTGTATCTAGTCCTTCAGTCCTCTGAAAGATTGTTCTAGATCTCTTCAAGCCTTATAATTTTTTGACCCCATATCACTTCTGTCCACAGTTTTAAAAATATCCAGCCACTGGTATCTGGCAAGCAGAGAGGAGGTCACTGGAGACAGGGCAATGAGGAAACAGCAGGGCATGCTGGTAGTTGGTGGGAAAAGGATGGAGGTAGATAGCTTTAGCCCTGAACCAACCTACCGGCATCTTCAGTGTGGTTTTGCCATTGTTCACCCAAGCCAGACTGTGCCCCACCCCAGGTAGGTAGAGTTATGACAGTTAGCATGGATGAGTTCTGTGGGGTCTCCCCACATGTTACAATGACAAAAACACTTGCCCAGGCCAGCCCTGAATCACTAATAACTAAAAGAAATACAAAAGAAAATTCCTTGTTTTATAGACTAGCACACAGTGTCACCATCTACATTGTTCTGGATTTAGAACTATAGATCTTCAGGAGTAAAAGAGACTTTAGGATCTTTTAGCCCAGATTGCTTACTGTCAAGGAGCCCAAGGACACACTTTTGTTTGCCTTGGGATTAGAATCTGTTTCTGCAGTTGGACCCAAGGGAAAAAAAGGGACATGTCTTGCTTTTCTAAGACTTCCCAGAAAAGATGAGATGAGGTGAAGTTCACTGGCCAGATCAAGCGTTCTGGTAGAATTGAAATCTGTCTAAATGTCCCTAAGTTCTTCTACAGCTATCCTAAGCTAAATTCATTATTTAAGAAGAATAGTAAGCTTGCTAAGCAAGCTCCTTCAAGAAAGATTCTCAGTAACCCTCTACCAGGTTGCTACTCCTAAGATGAAGAATTAGGAGAAAACACTCATGGGGAAATATGTGCATCCTCCTCAGAGAGTTGTGGGAATGGGAGATACACTGATGCCCACTGGCCTCCCATCCCCCTTCCCCTGGGATTCATTGTCATAAGTTAGCAAAGGAAAGTGTCAGTGCACCATGTTCCTTCCTTAGGGAAAGAAATGGAGAATTCCTATCCTTCTACTTGGGACGTGTGGCATAAATGTTGGTCTAGTTATTAATACAGATGTTTTCCAAAAGATATTGTGTCGAACCAGGTTATCAGTAGGGTGTTATAGGGGTTCCTTAAGTGTTTGGGGTTTCATTTCTAAATTATATTTTTATGTCGGTTAAAGAAAACATGCTTGTCACATTCAAAGGGTCATATGCCCCAGTACCGGCCATAATGGAGACTACCTCCCTATAAAGTTGGGTTGCTGCAAAACCCAGTCGGATGCACACCTGACAAAAAGGCTTGTCCTGATGTTTTGCTACAACAGAATATTCTTGGCTGCCTTTTACGGTTTCACAAGAGAACACTGTGAATAGCCATTGGCATAGTAGTGTCTCTGTTTATCTCTGTGAATGCTTTTGTTTTGTAACCCAGTGAAGACGGAAGTTGGGGTTAGATGAGGGGAGAGGGGGATGGACATTTCCCTCCCCTAGGGTCCATTGTGATGGTTGCTTCCCGCCCCCTCCAAATTTATTGAGGAATAATTGACAAATATAATTGAATATATTTAAAGTACTCAGTGTGGTGCTTTGATATACATATGCATCATGTAATGATTGCTAAGACAGAGATAATTAACACTTCCATCACCTTTCATAGTTAACTCTCTCTTTCTCTTGATTTTTGTTTTGTGTTTTTTGTTTTATTTGCTTTTTGGTATGAATGCTTAAGGTCTACTCTCAGTAACTTTCAAATGGACAATATTGTATTATTAATTATATCACCCTGATGTACACCAGAACTTCTTATAACTGAAAAGTTATCTTTGGCCTGTATCTCCCCATTTCCTCCTCCCCTCCTAACCCATAACAACCCCCATTATATTCTGTCTCTGTGAAATCAGTTTTTGTTTGTTTTATATTCTGCATATTAGTGATACCATACAGTATTTATTTTTCTCTATCTGGTTTATCTCACCTGGCAGAATGCCCTCCAGTTTCATCCATATTGATACAAATGGCAGGATTTTCTTTTTAATGGCCCAACAACATCCCACATAGACACATATGCACTGTGTATATGTGCACGTGTATGTATACTGCATATATTTTTTTAATGTGATGGTTTCTTAGCGTCTACATATAGGAGGGTGGGTGAGAGGCTGGGGTTGGTGAATTGGTGGAATTATTTGGTAGGAGCTTTGGAAGACTCTGGGAGAAGGCACAGTAGTTTGGTGTGAGCCCAGATAGTGTCAGTTTAGCTCAGTCCTAGGGAGGAAGCCCATGATCACTTCCTTGAAGAACCCCACTCATCCCTGCACAGATCCCAGCACTGTTTTCTGGCACTCTCTCACCTTCTAAGGGATGGATAGTTAGAAAATAACAGCTTGGTAGGTTGACTTCAACATGCTCTTTATACATAGAGACCAAGTGATGTTCCCCCAGTAGCTTTGTAAGCAGTGGATATGGCAGGAAGGAGCCACAGCGAAACAAGGGTACGGCGGCACAAGATGCTGTGGCTCCTAGCCCAGGTGGGGAATCCCTGGCCAAGCCACTGCACATCGTGCCACAGATGACTGGGTGCTGAGATCCTGGCTCAGTGCAGGTAGAGGTGGTTAAGCCATCGATAGTTGGATTATAGCTATTTAAAGAAAGTATCCTAAGAAATTTAAAAGGAACCTAAAAAAGCTATTGCCGTATGGTCATCACTTGCAGTTTTGAATCAGGGATATTTTGGTACTATATAATGAAAACAAAATAGAGAAAGAAATGAGATGCTGATGAGTATTCCATTTTGCGTGTGTATGCATCAAAACAGCCTTGCTCTCATTGATTGGATTTATAATTAAATTCTATGCAGTTGGGCTCATAGAATTAAATCTATACATGAAAATTGTTTACTGAATGAGTAAAAATAAATTACTGTCCATATATTTTTAAGTACATATCACATTTCACTTGATGAAAAAGTTTCACTGATTTTTTTTTTTAAGTTTGAAAAATATGCAAAATTAGTACACATGGGAACCAGAGTAGCCAGGCAATTGCATTCTCCCCTTTTCCTCATCTAATACTTGTAGTTTGGGTTGTGGACCCTTTAACAGGTACTAATTCTATTAACTAGTATGGCTAATTAACCAGGACGGGAAAATAAAGGAACAACAAACCAGATCTGATACAATGAGGCATCACTATGTAGGAGTATGGAGGTAAATAAAGCACACAGGGAAAGGAAAAATGAGGAGGAGAGAGATTGCAAGGAATCGATTGGAGACATAACTAAAGGTTAGCAGGTCCCCCTTCTTTCTTGCTCTCGTTCTCAAAACAGAAAGAGCAGATTGATTCAAGCAGGTATACTTTGGAATGCCAGAAAGGATGCCTCTTCTGGCATAGTATTGATAAACTGCCTGAGTGTATCAGTGGCATTTTCGTTTTCCTAGCCCCTCAAGAGGAGTCAAGGAGTGGATTTTACCTCCCTGCCGCCCTGCCTAAGAATTGCTTAAACAGTTTATGCGTGTGTGTGTGTGTGTGTGTGTGCGTGTGCGCGTGCGCTCCACACCATTACCTGCTGGGTTAAAACGTTCCTTCTCCGGGGCTCGTCTGAATTCCACCATCAGATGGGTGCGAGGCGCAGGCTGGGCCCCGCTGAACTTCATTATTTAGTTTACCACTGTATTGTATCAAGAGAGCAACTACCGAGAAATGCTCTATGCCCACACCCCCATTTTCTTGGTGGGGGATCTATAGGACTATTTGGCAAAATCATACGGAGGCGGAGTGGCAACGCCACTCTGTGTCTTCCAACAAACAGCCACCCTGCTGCTGGCGATCAGCGTTCCTGGGATGGCGGTGATTGAAACTTAGCACTCAGAGGGACTTAATTGGCACGCAGACCTGTGAAGCATATGCCCCCACCACAGGTGAGCCATCTGATAGACCTATAGGTGCCCAGTACCTCACACATGCTCACATTTTGCTAAAGAAGCAAGTTCAGAGCAGGTCCTTGCAGGAAGCCTGCGTGGTGGTTCAGGAGAAGGGCGGCCCGAAAGCAGCGCTCCGCAGAGCTCTGCCTGTCTGGGTCACCGCAGCTCTTCATTCCCTTGAACTTGGAACAGGCCCGAGGTGGTGGAGTTCCGGTTTGCTTTCTGGGAAGGAGCTGTTGGGAATCTGCTCACGGATGCTCGTGCCTTCGGTAAATCAAGGCCTGTGCGAGCAGAGTGGAACCTGGAAGGATTGAGCACTCCTTGACAGCTCGCTGCCTTGGATTTCAAGGTTGGAATGTTCTGTGCTCACTGTGACCAGAACCGATCCCTTGGCCTTCAGGGAAAATCCTGGAAATCGATGTCAACATGTTTCTGCTGAGTGGGAAACAGCAGGACTGGGCCAAATGTTCTCGGTTGTGTGAATCAGAAATAGAAACCTTGACAGAAAACAGAGCAGGCCTATTCAGTTCTCGTCCTTACGTAAGAAGAGTGAATGGGGGGTGAGAATTCACTGGGCGGGAGCACACTGCTCTGTGGATTCTCCCACGTGTCCTGGGGCTCGTGCCTTCCAGGTAATGGGGGGCCCTGGTGATCTCTGCGGATGCTGGAGGAAGCAGCCATGATGGCCGTGAGGGTCCGAGGGACTGAGGAGAGGTAGATCCTCTGTCTGTCCACCCAGGTTATCTTTGGTGGGCTCCTCATGTCCTAACTGGACCACGGACTACCAGGCCTCATCTGTACTGATGCTCTCCTCGGGCATCCGGCGAAATCCTGGGTTCCTAACAAATGTCCAGTGAGTGATGAATTCTGAAAGAAAGAGCTGAGTAGTTGAGTTTCTGAGTGACGCCGCGAGCAGCTGTGGGTTCAAGTCAGAGGAGGGTTTGCCGTGAAGCTAATGGAGCTGACGTGTCGGTGTCCCGAGACGCCTTTTTAAGTTTGAGTTCGTATGTTTATATTCTTTTCTTTACGGAGGGTTCCCCAAATTCTGTACGCTTCAGGACCCCATAAAACATAAATATGCTCCTGTTAAAATGTTCTTGCTGAGCCCGTGTGGAAGGCTGGACTCCATCCGGTGGCTTTCCAGGAACTGGAGAATCAGAAGAAATGGATAAAGCTAGTCCTACAAAGGAGAAGAAAGGGAAGGAATTGACATTAAAAACCCCACGCAGATTGAAGAATAATTAGCATTTATTACCTATTTTAACTCCTCACAGCAAGCCTTTCTGGGTGATGGCATTACTGCTCACCCTCTTAATAGATGGGAACACTGAGGTTCAGAGAAGCGAAACAACCTTCCCAGTGTGGTACAGCTACTAGGGCTGGGACCCGTATCAGGGACCTAACTTTCTCCCGACCATCTGCCCAGGGGCTCTCTTGCAGGGTCCCTGTTTGACAGCTCTGCTAGCCTTCCCTGAAAGCCTTCAGGCCACCAGGGTAAGGAATGCCTGGATGGGCAGGTAACTCACTGCAAGACAGAGGGAGAAAGTTGGGGAGGGAATCAGGCCTGAGCAGTTTAAAGGAAGGACCTGGAAAACCCTACCCCAGTCGGTGTAAGTGATGCTGTAACAATTCATTCAATTATGTTAAGCACCCATTAAAGGAATCCTAAGTCCTCCCTTGGGCCATTTCAGTTCTATGAGATTGTAATTGTTTGAGACTAACCATGATTTCTTCTTTTGCCTTCAGGTGATTCTCATTTTGACAAAGCTCTATGACTATAACCTGGGGAGCATCACTGAGAGCTCGCTTTGGAGGTATGTAGATAAAGTGAGCTAATGGTTACTGTGTTACTTAAACATGACACCTGTGACTGCTGTTCCCCACCCTTTTATCCTGGGGGGATGATTTTTGGTTCTGTGTTCTAGCTGCTTCCCTTTTGCTTTCAGTTTCCTTTACACATGGGTTGGGGTTTATCTCCAGGCAAGCCAGATCCTTACTTCTCTATACACCCCATGTTTTGGTCATAGGTCTTTTGCTAAACTGGTCATTAGGTTGTCTTTATGCATTTTGCTTCCCACAGTTCTCACTGATATGTGAGCTCGTTGGAGCAGAAACAAAGAATGGAGGTGTCTTTGCAGATGGGATCTACAGCACCGCTGGGTTGGCCGTCCCCGGCCACCCTGGCACTATAGCTTTTTCCCTGCGTCCCTTCCTGGCCCTCAGCTCACTAGCACACAGGTGTTCACACACTCGCGTGCATGCCTTCATCTCTGGGATTCACACTGTATTGTCTCACACACAGAGTGTGTACAATGAATTCTTCAGACGAAAGCTATCGATCCCCTAGGATCAGACTAACTCATTGAACACCAGCAGCCATGTGCAGCTGGGCTGAAACTGGGGACTGGAATGTCCTCAGAAATCCAGCCCTCTCTTCTCTCCTTTTGTTCTGAGGGACTATATGTTCTTCTGTTTCTGTTTGTTGGTAAACGTCTGCCTTATTGGTCTCATCCTGCTGGGGTCTTTGCCAGCCTGTGTCATGTGTCCACACCTAAACCAACCTTAAGCACAGGAGGTGCTCTGTTGGTTAAACCTGGAATCTTGTGACAGTCCCTGAGCCAGGAAGATGATGAAGATGACCCCAGGGATAATATCCAGTGATCACTGGATTGGCATCTAGCCCAGAGTCTCATTGGTCGGTGCCATAGTTACAATGATGTTTTTAATATGTTGACTATCACTTCTGATCAGCCATCCCTGAACACATACACTGTGTGCACAGACGAAGTGGGAGAGATTATACTAATAACACAGAAGCTGGGAGTCATCTCTGGGCAGACACAAGCTGGTGGCTGTCCTCCACATAGGATCGGGAGTGGAAGGGGGACTTCATCCCCTATCAGTTAACATGATCAGAAAAGCCTGGTTGCTGGTCCTTGGGGTCAGGGCTGATGTCTAGAGAGAAAGAGTCCAATCTGCCCTTTGTGTCAGGGCTCCATCCCTGCCACAGTGAACAGTGATGGGGGATGAGAGGGATTGACCTTGCTTAATAGCAGTTGGATTTCAGGGCCTGTCCCTGTAGGGCAATGCCGTTGTCACACAGAGGAGGGTCATGGGTTACAGGCCAAAGGAATCTACCCCACAAAAGGATTGTTTGCTAAATTTTCTTTTAACCCAATGGCTGTTTTCCAGTAGGCTTCACACTCTGTATAGGAAACCCCAAATAAATTGTTGTGTGCTTTAGGAAAACCCCAGCAGACTGAAGAGAGGGATAGAATCCGGTATGAGGTGTCCAGATTATTGAACTCTGCCCCCATCTAGAAGGTCAATTATGCAGAGATTTGGTTCCAAGGAAATAATGGAACTAAATTAAGGTGTGGGAGGTTTGGTAGGAGCCTCAAAGATTGCAATTCTTTAAGGCATTAAGGGCCTGACACTTGCTCTGTTGTTTAAATTCAGGACCCCTTCATCAGACTAGCTTAGGTTTCCTTGATAGATATCTCTAATGTATGTACATACATGAAGGTAAAAGCCAGCTTTATTCTGCAGCGCATCTGCTGTATAAAGTGTAGTTGGCATATTGGAAAATTAAAAGATACGCAATTCTGTCTCAGTGGACAGAGGCTATTAGCAGCTGTAAGTCAGTTGGAAGGGCAGGCCCCAGGGACAGGAGGAGCAGCTTGCCCTAGACTGCTGAAAGTCAGGTTCACCGTACTCCTTTCCCTCTCATGGGGCACTGTGACCCATGCTCCAGCCTAGGGAGGATGTTTTTCTCTCATTTCAAGTGGGGGGGGGGGTTAGTAAAATGAAAATGACATCACAATCCAGAAATACCGGGCCTTTCTTCTGAAGGAGCAATCTCCTTGGGCTTGAGCTTTGAAAAGTGGCAGGAATCATCTGTGACCCTTCCATCTTAGGGTCAGTTTCAATGGAGGATATATACATATACGTATGCACACAGAAATACACCTGCTTATAGATACACACATATACACATATAATATACCCGCATATGTTTACTTTTTTGATCTGTCCACGGTAGCCATTTACCATGTCTGCCCCATGTTACATGTCTCATTTGTGGCAAACAACTACCATGGGTGCTCTATACTATTAGAACTATTGGTTTAATACTTTGATAGAAGAATCCACGCCTTAATGAATATATAATTTATTAAAGAAAAGAGGGAAAGAGAAAAGAAAAATATTTAGAATAACTTATAAATGCTTTGATAGGGCGCCTGGGTAACTCAGTGGGTTAAAACCTCTGCCTTCAGCTCAGGTCATGATCCCGGAGTCCCGGGATCAAGCCCCATGTCAGGCTCTCTGCTCAGCAGGGAGCCTGCTTCCCCCCTCTGCCTGGCTCTCTGCCTACTTGTGTTCTCTGTCTGTCAAACAAATAAATAGAATCTTTAAAAAAAATAAATAAATGCTTTGGTAGGGCTACGTTTTAGGGTGGCTCACAATGACCATGTTTGGTCTTTAAGGAATCTCTTTGGGATGTTAATATGGAAGAGGAGAGAGAGAGGTCTGGGTTAGCCCTGCTTGAAGTAAACTAGTGCCAGCTGTGGACTCGTTTTCTCCTACATCAGTCTTTTTTTTTTTTTTTTTTTTAAGATTTTATTTATTTGAGAGAGAGAGAGCTAGCGAAAGAGACAGAGCTAGCAAGAGAGAGCTTGAGTGCGGAGGAGAGGGAGAAGCAGGCCCCCTGCTGAGCAGGAGCCCAGTGTGGGGCTCGATCCCAGGACCCTGGGATCATGACCTGAGCAGAAGGCAGGCAGACGCTCAACCAACTGATCTACAAAGACTCCCCTAGTCGTAGTGCTTAAGACTGGGGGCTTGCTGGGGACAAGCTGGATTTTAGGTCTTCTCATTACATCCCTAGCACAGAGCACTGGACTTAGCCCATGGACGATGCCCAGTAAGCATCTGTTTTTGGACAGACCCGTGAATACTTAAATTTCATATTTTCTTATTCATTTATTCAACAAAGATGTATTGATTAACTCCTATAGGTCTTAGATTGTTCTGGTCCAGGGAGGAGAACGTGGGTACGTGTACATAGATCAAGAGTATGTAAGCTCTGTCTGTCCTTCAGGTGTTCATTGTCTAGAGGGGGTCAGAGGTCTGTGTGGACAGGTCAAATGAGAGTTAAATGTACTTGTACGGAAGCTGCCGTCTGTGATTGTATTGGATTGGGCACTTGGGCAGCCACCCAGAGCTGCCAGATCCCAGAAGGAGATCAATCTCACGTAAACAAAGTGTCATACAACCTTAAGTGTTGTCATAAAGACACGAGAGAAGCATTGCTTCTTTTTGCTCATGTGTCTATATTCTCTCCTCAACTAGATTTTAAATCCTTAAACCCAGCACCTTTCTGGTTTAATGATAATGGCAGTGATGCTGGTGATAATGGTGATAACGACAACAGTAATAAAAAGGAACTTTTATTGGGTGGTCACTATGTGCCAGGCATGGAATGAAGTGCCACGCATGGAATATTACATCCTCTCACTTCATTTTTATGGTGTGCTCAGGGTCATACAATTAGTAAATGATAGGCCATATACGTTCAGGGGTGTTAGTTAGTAAACTTCAATCATTTTACCGCTTACCTATCTTCTGGAGTCCCCTCTGCCTTCTGGTGACTCTTTCCGTACCTAAGCAAATAAACAAACAGAATTTTAATCATAAATCTATGAAATAAATGAGTTTTTAAAGCACTGTGACATTCTGAGCAGCTTATTACTATTCCAGAAAAATAGTGGGCATTAGGGAAAGGGCTTTTTGTCCAACAAAGAGACACAAGCAGTTCGCAATGGAGCCCTTATTCTTTACAAGTTCCTTCCACTGAACAGTGAGTTGGGGTCAAGTGGCAAGTGCCATGGGGTGTCAGAACAGGAACAAGGCCAAGAGGCACCTGACCTTGGAATGATGTCCTAGAGCTTTGCACCTCGCTGGACCGACCAGCCCCGGATGACGGGGTAAGATGCTGCACCAAATTGGGGCACCTGGGTGGCTCAGTGGTTAAAGTCTCTGCCTTTGGCTCAGGCCACCATGATCTCAGGGTCCTGAGATCGAGCCCTACATCGGGCTCTCTGCTCGGCGGGGAGTTTGCTTCCTCCTCTCTCTCTGCCTGCCTCTCTGCTTACTTGTGATCTCTGTCTGTCAGATAAATAAATAAACTCTTTAAAAAAAAATTTTAAAAAAAGATGCTGCACCAAATTAGCTTCTGCTCCCAGTTGGTCTTGTCATTGATTACACCTTACTCTTGGAGCAAGTTGTTGATTTTGTTTTGTGTTGTGTTGTTGTGCACTCAGGGAGTCCCACCGAGAGGAAAGGGGGATGATCTGACGCAGAACAATTAACTACACCTCAGGATCTTCTCCACATTACAGTGGATTAAGCTTTGAGATTCTGCAGAGCTGCTGGTTTTACCATATTGGAGCAAGATAAGCTTAAAGGTTGAGATAAATAAAATGTCAAAATCTAGATACAGTATCTCTGAGAAGAAATATATTCATCTTTTTCCCTGTGTGCAGGGGGTAATCAGCACTTTGCTGGAAGAGGCTTAGCTGGTGAGAAAGCTCTAGGCAATTCTGGAAGGAGCAGGAAGGATACTCTTAAAGGGACAGGAGCCTGTAGTGCATGTGTCCCAGAGCCTGGCTGACGTGGCGGACTTCTCTTCAGATCCTGGGCACCATTCCAGATTCAGCTGGAGCACAAGCAAGCATCCAAACACATATTCCAGTTAGGTACTTTAGGAGTCATAAAGTCATAAAGTCACCTGCTTTCTGGGGACACGGAGCATGTGGTTAAGGTAGGGAGCATGGTCAGGCATTCTGTCTGATTCCAACCTGGGAGCTGGGCCTGGCTCCTCCTCCCAGGAGCAGCTCTGATTCTTCTTGGGTGTTACACACAGCAATTACCAAGAGACACTTCCCAGTGGAGTCTTTGTGGAGAGAGAGAATGGCTGCAGAGTGCCTTGAGGCAGCGTCTCTGTGGGGTTGGCTGAGGACAGTGCTCCCTGGAGAGCACCTGTGGTTCAGGCTGACAGAAGCTGACCCAAGTCTGTGACTGCCAGCCCTGTGGCGGGTGCACATGAGCTGGGCACGGCTTGCCTTCCCTCTCCTTATGCAGGGGAAGAGCAAAGGGCCACTTGGGACAGGTCGTTAGTCCCTGCTTTGAAGGGTGCTTTGCTACAAAACCCAGTTTTTAGTCATCTACAAAAATAATATAAAAAATAGGGATACCCACCCTAAAAAAAAGAAAAAAGAATCCAGCTACAGTATGGTAATTTCCCCACAGGAGGACACTTCATGTCACACAGCTCTGATGATGTTACTCAGCCCTGTGCATGCAAATGTTTAGTGCCTTTCCAGGGGCCCCAAGAAGAGAGCCAAGCCCCCCAGCAGGACCAGGATGTGTGTTGGATTCTGGATTCCTTTGAGCTTTCTGAGTCTCACTCCCTTTCCCATATTTGTGTCACATGGAGTTGCTTGTCGCTCCTGGAGTTAAAAGACTATCGTATGAAACCATATTGCTATTTTTTTAATTGAAAAATGTAATATATGCTCATTATAGTGAGCCAAACAATGCAGAGCAGAGACAAATAAAAATGTTAATAGTCTCTTCCCACACAGATCTAGCTTTCCTGAGGTCGCTGATGCTAAGAGTCTTTGGTGATTCTCTCCATATCATTATGCCCTAACTCAAAAAGACCAACAGAGAGGTATATATGTCAGGATCACTTTTTTGTTTGTTTAAGAAAATAGGAGTAACTATTCTCAGAGCTCTGATAACATGTTTGTTTCATTTAACAATGAGTCTTGGGTGTCTGTCCAGATAAATATGTTAAAAAGACAATCAGGTTGATCAGTGTCAGATCATATGGATACGTATGTGGAGTAAAACAGGGGCATCCTAACGTAAGTAGTGCTTCATGCATGCCAGGAAATGTCCTCAGTGCTTTTTACCCTCCTATCAACCTATAGAACAGGCACGACTAGTATACCGGGTTTGCAGATGAGAGGAGCGAGGCTTGGAAAGCTGAGTACCTTGCCCAGCATCCTGCAGCCCGGAAGTGGCTCCTGAATTGATCCTCCTTAATGCCTGTGCCCTGCTGCCTCCCCATCACCTTTCCAGTGGATCTTGAGCTCACATCCACAATATTTGCTATTACATATATTACATTGTGGTAATTTTTTTGCCGTTACTGTGGTATCCTAAATATATACATGTGTAATGTTAATGGATAGCTGAGATGACTTTTTAAAAAGATTGAAACAATTCACACCCACAAGCAGTAATAAATTATATATTTCCCAATGATTTCACCGGCACTGGGGATGTTCAACTTAAAAATTGAATTAAAATTTTTAATTTAAATTTAATTCAGTTGAAAATTTTTGCTAGTCTTTTCAGTGAAAATGGTATGTTGATCTCTGTGTGGTTTAATGGGTTTCTCTCTGACCACTGGGGATGCTGAACACTTTTCCATATATTTATTGCTCTGTGCCTCTGCAGACCTTCTCTTCTCACCTACCTCCCCGCCCCGGCCCCCCGCCACCTGAAGCAAAAGTAAATTGTTCCTTCCTCATTAATCCTGTAGCACATTATGTATCTTTGACTTAGGATGGTTATCAGATACATATTTATTTGGTTCAGTTTAACAAACATCAACCAGTCCCCTGTTCTATGCCAGGCACTGTGCTAGGCAGACATTGGGGGGAAAGCTCCAAGTAAGAAATCGTTTTTTCCCTCCAAACACTGCAAATCTAGTGAAGGGCAGACGCCCGGTGGGTGACTGCAGAAGCGTGGCAAAGGCAGCGCATAGTTACGCATGAGCTATTGTCCGTGCTCATCTATTCCCATACTGGCCTGGAAACTCAAAGACTGTGACCATGTCTTAGTTATTTTTGTTTGCTTGACACCTAAAATAGAACTTAGCACATATTAAATATCATTAATATTTAATATGTTTTTTGCTTAGAAGCAGTATTCTAAGAAAGGGTTTAGGGTTTCTGAAAACCGGGCCCATGCCTTATACTTGTTTCTGTCCTAAATTTTTAACCTCATTCCCTCCATGTAGGAGCTACTGTTAGGAATCACGTGCTGCATGATCTTGTGAAAGACTGTCACAGTCGATCAAGGAGTGGGAACACAGTCAGTGCCAAGTGGGAAGAGCCTCGGTTCAGGTTTGGGGACTGGTTATGTCCATAGAGGACCATGAATGCTTCTTGGCCCCCTCAGTTCTGACACAATCTTCTTGAATACCCATATGAAGGCCATTTCTACAAGGATCTTCCTGCAGACTCTGCCCCGCTTCCTGAGATCTCTGTGAGGGTCGGGCCTCGCGCTGCCCCTCTGTGATCCTCATTGGCCTCAGTGGTTGGCTCTCTGCCGAGTTCTCCGTTTCTCTTTTTAGCGCAGTAATGGACGAGATACACATGAAAGCACCCATTGCCCTAACGTTCTCATAACTTTATCAACATGAGCCCAGGAAACAAAATTTTCCTAGAGGAAACGGAGCAACTCCCATTGCAATACCAAACCTAGTTAAAGATTCAGGAAGTACTTAGACTGTTAATTCCCATTTTATTACACGGTCTTTGAGTATAGAACTCTATACTGGGCACAATGATGTTCAGAAGATGCACAGTTTAATTATCTTGTGTAGCAACATACAGTCTCAGTATTCAGTCAACACAACTCACTCATATTTCAGATCTCAGCCTGATTACCACCTCATTTCTAAAAAGCTCTTTATATCCACCGTATTTAAAAGAAGGCCCTTGTTTTTGTCTACCGCAGTTCTTTGTGCATTTCATTCAGTGTAATGCTGTGATCTGAAATGATTTTATTCCTTGTCTATTGTCTGATGCCCACCGCTAGAATATAAGCTCCCTGAGGGCAGAGACTTTGTCTTTTTTATTTTCTGTTCTGTGGCAAATGCTCAGAAAAATGCCTGGCACATTGCCATTTAAGTCAGATGTGTCAGATTAACTGAATGTATAAATAAGCACAACCTGGAATCATGCTAAATGGTGTGAATTTAGCGATATGATATGAATAAGATCTGATGGTCAGGGACACCTGGGTGGTTTAGTCATTAAACATCTGCCTTTGGTTCAGGTCATGAATCCAGGGTCCTGGGATCGAGCCCCCCACCGGGCTCCCTGCTCAGTGGGGAGCCTGCTTCTCCCTCTCCCACTTCCCCTGCTTGCATTCCCTCTTTCGCTGTCTCTCTGTCAATTAAATAAAGCTTTTTTAAAAAAAATCTGATTTTCATCCTTAAGCAACTCACAGTCTGGTGGGAGAGACAGATAAATACATGAGATTAATGTGTCAAGGACCATAATAGAGGCATCATAAAGTGCTCTGGGTTGGGGAAGGAAAAGCTTCCTGGACAAAAGGTTACCTGATCTGACTTTTTCTTTTAAAGATTTTATTTGTTTGAGAAACAAAGAGCCTGAGCAGAGGGGAGAGGCAGAGGGAGAGGGAGAGACACTTGACTGAGCCACCCAGGTGCCCCCCTAACTTTTGATAAACAAGTGGGAATCAGGCCAATAAAAGACGCTGATTATTTATTTACTGAGTGTTTACCGAATTCCATGCATTTTTACATGCTGATGACACAGCATATTAAGGAGATTACAGAAGATCACAGTATAGCCTATGTATGGATGGAGTATTTAGAGATGATTTTGCAAAAATATAAATGGACCAGTTCAAATTCATCTGTGCTAGGTATTCTGACATTTATCCCAGAGGACATAATGCATCATTGAAAGTTTAGAGCAAGGGAAAGACTTGACGAAATGTGAATTTTAGGGGAAAAAAATTACCATGGTATTGTGTTGAGGATTTAGTTGGAAAAGAGCAAGACTGGTGACCATGAGAATAGTAGTCAGTAAAGTAAGAGATGAAAAGGAGCTGACTTTTGGCGGGCAGGCTTGAAAAAATGGGAGTATGGGATTTCATAGATGGTGATTCCAATAGATCTTTTAAAGTAAAAATGAACAGGACCAGTTGGATGCGTGAGATGGTGAGAGGAAGAGACACTTCTAGAGTGACTTTCTTGCCGGTGTCTTGGATAGTCCAGTGGATGGAGAGACCATGGACGGCACACACCTGCTTTACTGATGTCTACTGAGTACCTACAACTTGTGAACGAGCAAAGCTTAGGGAAACCGCTCTTCCAAGGAAGAAGCTGTGAAGGGAAAGAAAGGAAGAAACATGATTTTCCATAAAGAGGTCATAAAGGAGTATCTTCCTTTCTTGAAGAGAGGGCAACCCTGACCATGTTTTATGGGGGGATAAATCAGTGGGAAGATGTTGAAAATGTGAGCAAACCTCAGAGTGAATCCAGTTGGCAGAAGGTTGAGTGGCGGAAATAATCAGCATTGGGAGCTTGATTGGGGGATTATCCACCGGGGTAGATCATGATGGGCTGATCACAGGGGGAGCATTTCTTCCACCAAGCAAGGAAGCCAGAGTGGGGCACGCAAGGATCAGCTTTCTTGGGAGACCAAGAGTTGAGGGAGTTCCTGACACTTGGATTTGGGGGGGGGGGTGAGAAGCAGACTTGAGGGTCAACAATGTGGAAGGGCTGCTGAGGAAACAGGAGGGCTCAGGGGCCAGCGGGGGCGGTGCTGGGCATACTTAGACCCCCGGTGTGGCTGCAGACCCGGGTTAGCACGGCTGAGCTTTCACTGCAGTGAGCCCTGCATCAGACTCAAGAAGGAGGTTGGTTATGTCGTTCCTGAGAGGTGTGGAGCAAGGACAGCAGGGCGAGGGAGCCGAGGAGGTCACGGTGGTAGATGAGGGGGTCTGTACTACATAGAGAAGAAGGTGAAGCTGGGGGTTGGGAGAGGACAAATGGTAGAACAGCAGGACCCTCAATCCAAGTGTGTTTAAAAGCATACAGAACACTTAAGAAATAATATCCAGAGGAGTGTGACTTTAATAATATTAAACTTAGTACATATCTAGCTCCCCAGGGGATTTTGTGAAAAAGGAACTGGTCGGAACAGGTGGAGTTTATCAGAAAAGCCTTTATTAAAGCCATTGTTAAGAAAACCACTCAGCTCTGTAGCAGAAGGAGCTGCTGGTTTTCTGCATGTGTGCGGAATGGCTGGACCTGCTCGTCAGGTCCCCCACGTTCCTAGGTACTCGTGAGTGACAACTAACTTCCACATCTTGAGCCAACACTGAGCGCCTCCTCTGAGCTGGTTATGGGAGGTTTTCTCCAGGCAGCTCTTACCTCCAAGACTGAGGCTTGTGTATTAACCTCATCTGGTAGTCACTGTCACACCTTTCTTGAGAGAGAGAAAAAAGACAGAGACAGAGACCAGCTCAGATGTCACATTGAAGTGATGATAAGTTTCTTTTGGTCTCCTTTTGCTTTCTTCCCACAGTGTGCTTGGGAGCCCATGCCAGTGATTTACTCCTTATATATTTAAAAGTCCAGTTTTGAGAATTCAATTTTCTGGATTCTAAATTGATGTTGCCTTTGGCTTCTCCTATCCCTCTCCTCTTGGATAACCATATTCCTTGAGTTTGATCACTCCACTTCCTAGGATTCCAGTGAAGGAAGATCATTATATGCTCTAGCCATGGTCAAGTGCTTGTAGGTTCTGCCAGACAGCAAGTGCTTGTGGAAGGTCAGTCCACAAACAGGTCAGCACTTGGGCTTGGATGTTGACCTGCCTAGACAAGAACCCAGGCTCTGTCCACTTACTAGCTCTGAGATGGTGGTGGGCTTTCTTAATCTCTCTGCTCCATTTCTTCATCAGAAAAAAAGGAGTCATAATAGCACTTATCTCATAGAATTAGGGTGACAATTATGTTAAATGTGTAATAGTAAATTATGCAAAACAAACAAAAACATTGGATTTTATACTTCTGTGGTTGTCTTTGCTTGAAATATTTTTTCTCCTGTATTCTATTTATCTAATAAGGAATAATGATAGCCATTTATAATGGCTATTTACTGTGTGCCAGGAACTTCTCTAAGGGACTTTTATACATATAACTAAATTAATTCATCTAATAACCCTATGAGTTTATTGTTAGCCCTGTTATTATACCCATTTTATAGATGAGGACATTTGTACACAGAGTCACAAGGGTATTAAGCAGTAGAGAAAAGATCTGAATCGAGGCATTCTGGATCTAGGGCCCAGGCTTTGACCCCCACAGGGATTCTCTCTTCCCTGACCACCTCCTTCAATACAGGGAATAAATTGCTCCTCATGTGTTAACTCTTACTATTCTACATGTTTTTCTGTTTGAATGCATCACTTTGAATTATAAGTACTTTCTGTATATTTAGTCCCCTTACTGGGAATGTTTTGAAGATTGCCTGTTATCTTATTCTCTTTTGTATCCCCAAGGCCAAGCACAGTTTTTGGCCTATAGTATGTGTTCAGTAAAAAGGAGCACGGGGACAAATATATTGGGGAAGGATTTTTTTTTTTTAAATTATCTATGTCACCTGTGGACTTAATTAATAGATGTAAAGCTTGTCCCATACAGTATAGCACAGGTAATCAAAGGTTAACTACCCTCTGTCATTGAACCCAAATGTCAGTTCTTACTGTAATTTATTGCCACGGCACATGAAGGAGGTGACAAATATTAATTTGATTTCAGCACGTAGATTGACACTGTCATGCTGCATGTCTGTAGCGATGCTTCCGTGAGTGTCAGAAGCTGGTGTGATAGTGAAGGGAGGATAAATTTACTCCCATTTGTGTCTCCTGGTTGCATTTCCTTCTGTTAGCATTGGAGGGTTGTTGAAAAACAAACCTATATTGGTCCCATTTGAATTCCTGCTCCTGAGCTCTGCATGCTATGCTGTCATCAGAGAATTAACTTTAGGTGGAAGAACACGGGACGGTCATGGAAGAGCAGCCTCCCTGTGAGCAGAGGCTGGGGGAGAGCTGTGCATGTCAAGGAAGCTGGTATCCAGCGGCAGGGGCTTGCCCCGTGTGTCGTAGCACCGGAGGGTGAAAAGCAGCCTTCACTGCAGAACTTTAGAAAACCCTTCCTCTCGTTCCAGGTGAGGTTTCCGAAATACTGCTCATCCATAACTCAAGCTGGGGCACTTTCGGTTCCGTTCTGTTTCCAAAGGGAAATGGTGTGCTGAAGACTTATTCCTCAGCACGGCTTTATTTCTTCCTCCCTCCGGGGTGTATTAGCAAGGTCATCACCTTTGTTTTACTGGCTTCAAACAATCTGTGATTGTGGAGGATTGTGACTTCTTAGCTTGCAGAAGCGGGAGATGCAATCAATTCATGAAAGGCACAAGACTTTTTTTTTTTTTCTTTTAAAAAATGTATATTTATTTCTGCCAGCATTTCTGGGGACCAGGACTTAAAAGAGCTTTTTGAAAAGAATTTATCCTTGAGTGTCCTGCTTCTTCACCCCTTTCAAATAGGAACATGGGATCAGGCCACTGTGAACTTAGCTTTAGCCCTTTGAGTTTGAAAGAAATAGGATGACTCGACGAAAGTCTGTCTTCTTCCAGCCCCAACTCTAAACCACATGAATTGGGAAATTTATACTTGCTGCATCATGCATTATTCCATATGCCTGGAAATAATTGGGGACTTGGATTAACCATGCCTATAATAAGTCGATGCATAAATTTTTCCTTTTTGGTGGGGCAAGGAGATTTTTTTCATCTGAGAACCTTAGAACTTGATCAGTATTTATTGCAAAATTTGTTTTCTCACTTATATTGTCCTTTCCCAACTTCCTAGATCACCCGTTCTTGATTCATTTTTGCCTTCTCTCAGTTGGGAATCTATCACTTCTGACCTCAAAGGAGTGTCAGAATTTGAACCACCCTCTTCTTCTACATTGCACAAGACATTTCCTCTCGTTGGGTTGCAGAAAGCAATCCCAACACCCAACAACCTGTCTCTTCAAAACTGCACTGAATGTTATACAACGGAGACTGTACTTTTATCAGGCGACGGTGCGTCCCAGCCTGTAGTAGCCTCAGCGATCAGAGTTTTGCTGATATCAAGTGATTCTAGTTACTGCTGCATTCTTGATAGAGGTATGGCCTCTAATTTCCCCATCTTGGCAGCTCTGCAGAGGCTGATGCTCTCCATGCTGAGATGATATATGATTCTGTGGACTCTGCCTGTATCTATCACATTTTTTTTTTTTTTAAATTTGGGTCAGTTTTAGAGATCTACAAACCTGGAAGACTCTTACTCAAAAGGGCATTCTTGCTTACTCATTGGCTTGTCTGAAACCAACATGATACAATAGTTTTTCCAATCACCAGGGAAACATTTGGGGCAGGGATGGGGGCAGCTACTGAAGTCGGCTACTGTCTGGACTCGGGTCAGCTAAGAATGCTGCCTCCATGACCATCCTGGTTAGCGTAGCTTGGCTAGCCTGCCTGGCAGCCTGAGGTACATCAGTTTGCCACCTTTGCTCCTGGGTACTAACTCATCTGTGCACCTCATCTTTTCCAGACATGGCGCTCTGCAAGGTATATTCAGACTGAAACTTAGAGCAATTTCTCTTACTCCAGGGACCCACTATAGTTGGGCAAAGGTCAGGGTACAGGCACCAGTCTAGTTTATCGTGGCAAACATCAAGCTGATGGATGTGGGGTGTGATAAGCCCTGAAATAGGCCTCGTAGACTAGAGCAGATTTAGAGTGTGGATTTTGGTTCCTCTCACCTCTAGTTGCTGGGCCAGCTTTCTTCATTGATTTGACACTTTCTGTCATCCAATAGTTCTGTACCCACTGGAAGTAATGCTACCCTTCCTTTCTTATGGATTCTTTATCCTCCTGGAGAAGATAGAGTCGAGATGTATAGTTAACCCTCATGGGTCCTCATTTCCCTCAGAGAATACACATATGCTAATTTCAGGTTAGATTGAGTTTTTAATTGCATTTAACCAAGGGCAGAGATTTATCCATAACAGGGTGGTCCCCAAGAACTATTGGTGATTTTCTCTTTGAAGGGTCATCTGCTGCCGTATCTGTGAAGTCCAGTATTTTGATTTTCCAAGATGCTTTTGGAGTTGAGGCTTACAGCGTATTCAAGAACAGTCTTTGCACTTGATACTGCCTTTTAAGTTTTCATTTTCCTCCAGGGCTGATGCCAAACCTGTCATCATCAAGGCCACATCTGATCTATGGTGGAAATCGGGGTTCACTAAATCCTTGAACAATAGCTGTGCATCTGGCTTCCCAATGTCCATGAAAACCTCATTCCCTGTAAGTTTGTCTCATGTTAGTTTGCTGTGAGGAAAAATGTCTTTGAAGCTCCAGATGCGTAGTAGGACTCATTAAATGGAAGTTCCCTCTTTCAGTAGTATTTTCATACTTTGTTCTTTTCTGAATGGCTGAAGACGTTTTCAAGCTACTGAAAGTTGCACTGGGACTAAGAGAAAGCCTGTTCTCAGACTGGCTTACCAAATGTGGGCTCCTGCCACGGACTCACTGAATTTCATCCCAGTTTTGTGCTCTTTTCTGGCCATAGGATCCTGGGGTTTTGAGTTAGTAGCCATCTGTTGTTTTGCTCAGACTAAAAATCATGCAACTGTGATACAAGATACCACTCATGACCCAAGTGGACATAGGAAGGAGAGGGCTTGGTGAAGTGCCTCTGTCTCAGCTGATGATTTGGAGTCAAGTTGAAAGTTAAAGAAGAGAGGTGAGATTTTCAGCAGTGAATCTGCATTTAAGAGTAGTTACCTTCTTGCATCATACTGCAAAGATCACTTTTCCAGATTTTTAGGAGGTAGAAAAGAAAGTTAACATTCCAGTGTGGTCCAATCAGATGGTGATTGTATGTATTCAAAAGAACAGAGCTTAAAAACAAACAAACCAAAAATCCAGTAAAAAAAAAAAAAAAAAGAAGAAGAAGAAAAAAAGCCCCCAAAACAAAAGAGCTGAGTCTGAATTTACAAGCAACCAGTTTTTGAATTTCATTCTTAAGTTTCAGAGCATTTTTAAGAAATGTTAGAAATTCTAAAGGAAAATTGAATAAGCGTTATCTCCTTAGATTTTTCTCAAACTTCTGCAGATACATCAAAATATTTAATCTGTTAGATCAGTAGTTTAGTGAGTCTTATGAAAAATAAATAGCACGTCCTTTGTGTATTTGAAAGTTGGTATGAATACAACCTGTGTTCTCATCTTAGCACTGCCACTAATTGTGTGATCTTAGCCAAATCATTTTATTTCATAGAGTCCCAGGCTCCACATTTATGAAAAGGAACGTATGTACTAGATGTGATGGAGGAAAGATTTTAGGGTTTGAAGCCAAGGGCCAAGAAAGAATTCCTGAATCATCTTTGGTGCAAAATCGTAGTTTTACTAAAGCACGGGGACAGGACCCTTGGGCAGAAAGAGCGGCACTGGGGTCCTGAGGAGTGGGTCATTATATACTTTCAAGTTGGGAGGGTGTTAGGGATAGTGTAATTCTCTAAGGAATTTTGGAATCAAGGTTTCCAGGACTTTGAGAAGGCTGACCATTGTTGGAAGAAGGTCAATTTATCACTGTCTAGTAAAACCTGAGTCGTGAGAACCTTTAAATGTAGATCAGTGAGTCATATGCTGCGGGGCGGGGGGTGGGGTGGGGTGATTGCCAACAGGTATCTTGCAGGTTAGACATAAAGGAGGTTTCCAAGGGAATTTTTATATGTTCAAGTAGATTTGCAGGATCCTGGGGGTTGGACTAAGATTGCCTCTTGCCCTTAGCAAAGTATCAACATCCAGGTTTCTGAGTCCCTAGAGGAATGTCACTCGGCCTGTTTCAAGGACTTGGCAGTGGGATGTAGGTAATAAGGAAATTTAATAATTTTTCTTCTGCCTTTGCTTCCCACATCAGATAGACACTGTTTTTCAGTACAGCTTTGGCACTCTCTATTTCTGAAAATTGTTGCTACAAACAGCTGCCTTGTTCAAAGCACAGGTCTTCATATATTTTGGACTGCTGATGAGAAAATGTTAGTAACCTTTCTCTAGGATATCTTTTTCCCCCTTAAATGTCTCCATCATAGCTCCTTGCTAGCTGATTGGGGGTAGACAGAGGCCGACAAACTCACTCTGGTTTTGCAGGTAGTAACCTGGTTTTATGTCCACTAAATTAAAAAAAAAAAAAAAAACATATCCCAAGTTAAAATGATGGAGAACAAAGAATTACCTTGCCTAAATCACTTTATATCTTTGGCCTTTGATTTCCATAATCTATTGGGTATAATAATAATTCAATCAATCAGGTTCTATGAAGAGTAAATAAACATTTTTAAGAACTTGTCTGGTACATTTTAAGCTTTAAAAGGTAAAAACAACTAAAACTCAGATCTACTGATTATAAAGGAAAAGAGGGGAAAGAGCGAGCTATCATTTACTGAAAAGCCTCTGTGGGCCTCAGTTTTGTAAATTTGTGAAATGAGGATTTTTAAAAAGATTTCCTTAGTTAAGTTTGCTAGAAATGTCTGGGAACCAGATATCATGATGGTCCCCATGTTCTTCAAGTTGTAAAGTGTTCTGTGGATGACGTAGTTATCTGTAGTTAGAAACTGGAGCAGGGGGAAACTTTGACCTTTGCATTTCTGTCAACATGGCAGGGGACACCCCAGATGCAACTAAATGTCATTGTAATTCACTAGATACTGGTCTCCTTGAGAATAAGTGTTTAGTTTGCAACTTTTTTTTTTTTTTTTAATTTTTTGCCTTATAGCCCTGGAGCAGAGAACAATGCCTGTCACATAGTGAGTACTCAATAAGTATGTCTCTAATGAATCAGTGAATTAATCACTGATTTTATTTTAGCTTCTATTTTATTGATCATATGCCTGGCAACATGCTAAGTATATTTCATAGTGGCTTTTAATCCTGGGGAGCTTTTAAAAAATATGTGTGTGTTCCCACCCAAAATTTATCGAATCAGAATCTCTGGGACTGAGTCTAGGACATAGGTAGTTTAAAAGCTACTCAAGTGATTTTAATGTGTGAGAGACACACAGAATCAATGAACTCTTGACCCATTGTTTTCCTGGGGTTTGCATGACTGGGCTGCTTGCTAATGTTGCCAATTACTTATTTCTGGGCATCCAAGTTTCAGTGAGCGTGTTCTCCCATCTTGCCATTTGTCATGGCTAAAATATTCTCCTTTAACAAGGATGCAAATTTATCATCCACATTAAGAGCGTAATCTTTTTTGCATCTAGTCCTGAAACACAGTCGTGCTCTCCATGTAAATCATAAACTTAGATCCTTTTGTACTGTGAAAGGAAACACGTAAATCAGGATGGAGAAAATTAATGTTGACAAAGATCACTGATAGGTTGTAAATTGCGAAGGCCTGGATCTCAGACTGGTTTCCGAATCACAACTATTGGTAATTGCTCCATAACATTATGAAATGAGGAGGCAGCACTGGGAAAGGGCTTTGAATTGTAGGCTAATTCCTATTTAAGTGTTTGCTTCACTGCTGCATTGGCACAGACCAGCTAAATATTGCCATTGCTACTCAAGGGGGGGGGAGAGCTCACCTTGAAGGTACTTTGGATTCTGTGGATTATAGAACAAACAGGCTCTTCCTGGGTGTGTGATGAGGATGTTCTTAGAGCAAAGCTTGTCTGGATTCTTTGAAACTATGTTGCTTTGTTTTTCTTGGATGGTTAACATTTTCTTCCTTTAGATCCTGAGTCCCACCAATGTGTCATTTTCTTTAAAAAGCTAAGGTAACTCATGCAGTAGAAGGTATGCACCCACATGTGGTGAGGACTAGGGGAAAAGATTGCTGTCGCTCTAAGGCAGCAACATAGACCTTTGCCTTGTCACTCAGTGACAAAGTAAAATAGCAACTCGGGTTGCCAGTAATAACACAGGAAGACGGGAGTGCTGTGAGGTGCTTCAAGGAGGGGTGATTAGATGCCAAATGAATGGTATCAGGGGAGCTATCAGCAGCCACATGGGAAGTCATTTTTACTCAAGGTAGTGATTTCTGCTCTGTTTTTAAAAACCTTAGGGTATCTCCAAGTATTTCAAAAAATGTCACACACTTCTCAAAAATAATAATACACTTGTCGAGTATATTAATATCGTATGCTTTTTAAGTGAACATGGGGGTGGACAAAAATTCGCATAATGGGACTGCTCCAGAGATGGGAGATCAGATGGCCAGCTGGTCTGTTGACATATCATTTCCCCATGAGAACACCCCCAGACTCTGTCAGTGTCCCCAAACCCTGTATTTCTTGAGCCTCCTGGAATGGTGCAAACCTGTGACTATTCCTGTTCTTCTGGAAAAATCTCCATTCCACCACCACCCCCCCCCCCCGAATTTTGTCCTATCTCACTGGTACGTGCATTCTCAATTTTCAGTGCATTTATCTCTTATCACCCTTTTGTTTCTCTCTTTACTCTTACCTTTGATTCCCGAAATGTTTTTAAAATAATGGATGGCAGTTAATAAACAGCATGGCAGGCAGGAAAAAATGAACAGTAGTGTGCTCATTTTGATGGACTATGCTGTCTGCAGGTAATTTACCAGGGCAGAGTGCTGACATACGCAGCCCCACCAAAAGGGCTTATCCCTGATCTTAAACCAAAATCATTCCTGAAAGTTTCCATTATTCATAAGTCATGATCCATGAGAACTGCGGGAGGCTGTCCTGTGATGATGGCTTTGAGCTGGTGGCCCTCCGGTTCAGGAGTTAGAAACAAGCAAACATCTGTATTTGTGCACTTGGGGAGAATGCCAGCTTTCAGAGAAAGAACTTCACGCTGGAGTCCAGCCTGGTGAAGCCGAGTTTTCTGCCTTTATTACCAAGCATTCCCCCTGCCCCCTTCCATGCTCTCCCTGATGAGTTCTGAGACCCTGTACTTGCAGCTGCTTTGAGCTTCATCCCGTTGAATATATTTTGTCACTTGTTCTGTCTTGCTCCTACTGTAAACCCTTTGATGGCCAAACAACGTGGCTTTGTGTGTCCCTCGCCTACCAGAGTGCCTGCCACATGAAGTCGGCTCATTAAAATTAAATGACCAGCTGAATGAATGAATAACGATCCAAAAGGACATTTCTGGAATTTTCTAGGTGAAACCTCCTCCCAAATACTATTGAGACTTCAGAGTCCGCCAGGAGACAAAGGACAGGATAAGGATAAGGCCTTCTTAGAATTAGAAAAGAAATCAGACAGTCAGTATTAATGTTCCCAGGACCTTACCCCACAACATGTGGCTTTTCCAGAATCATATCCTATAATTTGTGGAGATCCTAAGGCCACGGTATCTGCATTCATATACCACAGGGCCGGTTTTACCATTCTTCAACTCTAGGAAATTCAGATTGCAAAGGTCTGTTGAAATCTGCAGAGATTATCTGTCTTTGAAAGGCACATTCCTTCATGGCTGTCTTTGGTTGCTAAGGCTTTGAGCAGATATGAGTTGTGGAGGTCATGGCAAGTATTAGGACGCTAGGCTTCCTAAACTTTTGATAGAAATTTCACTTTGGAAACTTTCCTGACTAATGGTGCCATTAAAAAAAACAAAACAAAACAAAAAGAGAGTCCTTATTTCTCTGAGAACAACCATGTCCTTCCAGATTCTTAAAAAACAAACAACAACAACAACAACGAAAAACCCCACAGAAAGCAAGACACGCCTGATCTTAGCACTTGGCACATAGGTAGAGCCCTCTTCTCTGGATGCCATGCCTGTGAGCTGGCCGGTCTCTTTAATAGAAAGACAGTGATTTACAATGAGATGTGCACACGTCCACGTACATGCATAACACCCCACGCGTCAGCTTCTGCATATTCCCAGTGCAAAATGAGGCAAGCCTAGCAGAGGGTTCTGCAAATAATTTGTATTCAGATAGACAGGAGCCCTGCCACTTATTTTGCAGGGTAAGCTGGTAACTGTTTACTCTAAGCATAATGACTCTGTTAAGAGTGACCTTTCCTGATGATTTTCTAACCAATCAGTCTTAACCCTTTAATTAATTAATTTGCTTAAGCAGAGGAAGCCCTTCCACCCCTTCTCTCTTAGCAAGTATTCATTTTACACCATACTCGAAATTATTAGTTTGGGAATTGTAATGACCATACACCATTTATTTTCATCCATCTGGCTGGAATCTTAGCAACTGAGTGTTCTGATTATTCTCTGTGTGTGTGTGTGTGTGTGTGTGCATGCCTGTGCTTGTGTGCATATATGTTCACAGGTGTGTGTGGCTATTTGTTTATTCTAGAAACCTTGCCGATTGCTCCAAAATCCAGCCAAGAACAGCAGCATAAATGACAAAGTTTGATTTTTCGTACACCCAGGGTCCTAAAACAGTGGAGGGGAAAATGAACCAGACAGACGGTAAGAGAGCCTTTCTTAGGTGATCTTCTTTTCAAGAAGCTGAGTTGGGTTCTGATCTGTCTTGGTGTGGCTTCATTATTAGAGAGAGGAAAAGAGGAAGAAAGAAACATAACCTTTTCTTTTATAAAAAGGCCATTTTTTTATAGGGATGGAAAGTAAACGGGGTCCATATCTCTGTGGATCTCAGTTTTCTCTAATGGGCCAATTCGCGTCTTTTTCTGTTCTAATATCCCAGGTCTTTTTTCTTTCTTTTTTTTTAAGATTTGAATTTTTCTATTAACTGTTACAAGGAGACCCACATATAATGTATAGTGGAAAAAAGATGGAAAAAGGCTGAGCAATTTTAGAAAATTTTAGACATCTTTTGTTCTGGAAAAATTCATTCTCTTCTGATCTTTGATATTATCGTAATCCCCTTCTAAGTCTCTCCACTAAGGCTAAGTCACCCTTGAACATGAAGCAGTTCATAGCCACTAAAGCATATTCATGGAGACAAAGCAGCCCAGAGGAGCCATTGATATCTCACCTGTGAGAGTCTGTGCCTTTCCCATGGATGTTTCGATGCTTCTCGTCATCGGTGTATTTTAGTTGTAGTCTTTAATTGGATGCAATGGCAAGTAAAATAAAATATTATTTTTTTTCCTATAAAACTACACACACAATCACAATCACTGTTGAAAAGCATTTGAAGAAATAGGGCTAGTTTATTTGCTAAGACATAAGGCAGAAGTGAGAAAAATAGTAGGTAGGGGTGAGTAGATGCAAGTTATCAGCCCCCTCCTCTGTGTAGGGCAGTCTTCCTTTCCCTTACTCCTCTTTACCTCCTCCCAGAAGGATGGAATACTTATGCCCGTGGTCATTTGAAACGACAGATTCTAAGCTCAGAAGCAGCTCCTGCTTCTCTGGGCTCAGGGCCCAACCCAGATAGGACCGTGCCCTCCCCTGTGCTCTGTCCTGTCTCTCCTATCTACCACCTAGCTCAGAAGAACCTGGCTACACCCTTGTACCATTTAGTGTTTTTATTTTATGTTCTATTCCTAGGACTAGCATAGATAAACACTTGTTATGACTGACATAAGCATTAGTCATTTTTTCTTCATATAATATATATCTTTGTGGGAAGAATCATTGTAGTTTAAGACCCTTGGTCTAGGGCACCTGGGTGGCTCAGTGGGTTAAGCCTCTGCCTTCGGCTCAGGTCATGGTCATGGTCTCAGGGTCCTGGGATCAAGCCCTATATCAGGCTCTCTGCTCAGCAGGGAGTCTGCTCCCCACCCCCCCACCCCCCCACCTACTTGTGATCTCTCTCTGTCAAATAAATAAATAAAATCTAAAAAAAAAAAAAATCCTTGATGTAATATCAGTTGAATACCAGTACCATTCTTTAGTAATTCTTTGACTTCAGAGGTAACTTCCGTGTGTGGTGCTTATTCGTCTGGGTGAGATCTCACAGTCTACTTTTGTATCCTGTCTTCTCTAGTATTCTTTTTATTTTTAACCACGTGAGCTTATAAATTTCTGACCATTTTGAGCTACACATGGTTTGATCTTATGAGAATAGGAAGTCCTCCGTAACAGGTGACTTTATCATTCATTGAGCACTTAGCACATATCATCCACATTAAGTCCCAAAACAGTCCACTCAGGATTGTTTTTTAATCCCCACCTTTCAGATGAAATAATTGAGGCTCAGAAAGGTAAAGCAGCTGTTTGGTATTAGATGTCAGACAAGGAGGCAAATCTGTATTAAAATTCAGTTCTCTTTGAGTCCAGTTTTTTATTCAAGGCACACAAGTCATTTAAAAAATACGTACTCCTAATGACACTGTAACAGCCCATTAAATGGATCTACTTTAGTAGTTTTACCTTTAAAATAGTCAATCACCTGATTAAGATCTACATTGTTGTTACTTTTTTCATTACTATGAAGAACGCTGTGATGAAAATAACTCTTAGTATACATATAACCATATGCTGTAGCTGGGGTTGAATGTATTTTCTGTCTCTATATCTAATCCTCTGTTCTCCATAGATCGATAATATCCAGTATGAGCCTCGAGATTCCAACAGGGAAGTTACCTTTTTTTTTTTTTTAAGTCATTTGTTACTTTCAAAGTGTTTTATTTCAGAATTTTTTTTAACAGCAATGTGTTAATGGTAATGTGTTTATATAAAACATTAGGTTTGTGCACAGATTTCCAGGGATACATCTATTTTAGAGAGCCTGATATACCTGTAATTGGATCTCCTTTCCATTGTCAAGAAAATCTTAACAAAGTCATTGGCTTTCCTACTCCATAGAACACACTGTCCCTTGGGCTCTAGTATTACCCCCAAAGATAGAGGGCAATTGTTTTATATTGTGCTGTTTTGTTGGGAAGGAACAATTTCATCGTAAAAATACAGAAATAGACTTGAAGCAATTATATGTGAAATGCTACAGAACAAATTTCAGGTTATCTAGACAAAAGGAAACACTAATTGTCTGGGCTCAAACATTCTTCTCTCGAGCAATTTTCAAGTGGCGGGCACAGTGAAGGGGGAAATTGCTAGTCAGGCTTGGAAAGACCCTGGCTCTTGCCCTGGGGTCTCAACCAATTACATATCAGTAAGCAAGCTTGAGGCCAACAAGAGGGGCTGCTTATTAGCGTCTGTATTTCAAGTCAATTTCATGCTAAGCAGGGAGCCGGTATAATTTGGGTGTTCAGTTGTGCTGCAGGGACAGCCGAGTAAAGTGCAGTGGTAGTCCCGTCCAGGAGTCCAAAAGCAGAGAGTGACTACTGTGCTTTGTGGAAGATGAATCACGCAGCGTGTGTAGCATGAGTAGTGGCCAGCAATAGGCCCTGTGGGAAATCTGAGCCTGCTCTGGCTGCAGGGGAAGACAGTCTTGGGGAAGGGACCTTTGTGGTATACAATAGAAAACCCTATTGAAGATAGTCAGCTACCCAGAATTATGAGGCTTTGCCTGCTCCAAGTTAGTCATTCTACCTGAATTTTGATATTTTAATTTGCAAGGATTCAGTGGTTGCAAAATTATATTTTTAGTGCATACGATATGATGCATACTATAGGATTGCAAAGTATAATTTTTATTTTTATTTTTTATTTTTTTAATTTGCCTATTTTTTAATTTTTATTTATTTGACAGAGATCACAAGTAGGCAGAGAGGCAGGCAGAGAGAGAAAGAGGAGGAAACAGGCTCCCCGCTGAGCAGAGAGCCTGATGCGGGGCTCGATCCCAGGACCCTGGGATCATGACCTGAGTCGAAGGCAGAGGCTTTAACCCACTGAGCCACCCAGGCGCCCCCAAAAGTATAATTTTTAAAATAATTTTTGAAGTCGGTATGTTTTAGAAAGTATGTGTGTATTTCTTTGCTATAAATATATCCCATAAGTGAACAAAATAATTGTCATTTTTCATAGATCGGAGCATCTGAAGTTTGTTGAAAGCAGAACAAAGATTGCAAAAAGCCTAGAGAGTTAGGAAAGTTACACAAGGAATACATTTTCCTTGTCTGTTTTTTGCAGAAAAAGTGAATTCACTTTACAGTCATGTTACCATAAAATGAAAACCAAACAAAATGTAGTCAAGATGTAAAAAAAAAAAAAAAAAATGCGTAGAGGATTCCTATATACCTGTTCAATCCAGGGGTTATCCAGCAGCAGCATGAACATTAGCAGAAGTAGAGAGCTTGGTGGGTAACTGTTTGAACCGAGTCTTTCCATGCCACTCATCCTCTTGTTCTTACACTTTCTTTTCAAATTTCTCTTTTGCCTTTTGCATACCTTGTGGAATAGCTTTGACATAGATGTATATAGTATACGTGTTACATCTATCTATATCTGTCTAGTGAAATTTCTGGGATTTCCGTGATATTAACAACTATCAGAGCCTTTATTTGTTTTGATGTTGTTTTGCCTTGTTTTATTTATTTATTTATTTTTACCGTGTTGGACCGTGTTATCATATCCAAAAGGCTGAAAGGTCCCTTTTAATCATTGAGCAATGCATCATATACCTCTCCGATCATGGATTTCTCACTAGGACAAATGATTTTTAATGAAGAAGTAGATGATCATTTTAGAAGCCGTTTTCAAAAGAATGAGAGAACAAGACACAAACCGAAAGAAAATGTTTGCAAAAGACATATTTGATAGAGGTGTGTTATTCAGAATTTCTGAAGGATGCTTAAAACTCACTAGTAAGAAAAGAATCCTCTTTAAAAATAGGCAAAAGATATGAACAGACATCTCACCAAAGAATGTATGCTATGGACATCATATGAGAAGATGCTCAACATCATCTATTATAAAAGGATTGCAAATTAAAACAATAGTATTCCACTGTACACTTTTTTGAATGGCTAAAATCCAACACACTTGCAGAACTCAATGCTCGGGAGGATTTGGAGTAACAGGAATTCTCATTCATTAGTGTTGTAAATGCAAAATGGCATAGCCACTTTGGAAGACAGTCTAGCAGGTTTATACAAAACTAAACATAATCTTACCATATGATCCAGCAGTCTTTCTCCTTGGTATTTACCCAAATAAGCTGAGAAATTACATTCACACAGGAAACCTGCACATGGATGTTTATAGCGATTTCATTCATAATTGCCAAGACTTGGATGCAACCGACACGTCCTTAAGTGGATAAATGAACTGTGGTATAGTCAGACAGTGGATTATTATTCACTACTGAGAAGACACGAGCTATCAAGCCACGAAACGGTATGGAGAAACAAACCGCAAGTACATATTTCAGAGTGAAAGCAACCAGTTGGAAAGGCTACCTGGTTCCCATTATATGCCATTCTGGGAAGGGTAAAACTCCTGAGACAATAAAAGAATCAATAATTAACAGGATTTTGAGAGGAGAAGAGGGATGAATAGACGAAACACAGGGGATATTTAGAGCAGAGAAACTATTCTGTGAGATATACAGTGGTGGGTATTTTTTTTTAAGATTTTATTTATTTATTTGACAGAGAGGCAGGCAGAGAGAGAGGTGGAAGCAGGCTCCCTGCTGAGCAGAGAGCCAGATGCGGGGCTTGATCCCAGGACCCTGAGATCATGACCTGGGTCAAAAGTAGAGGCTTAACCCACTGAGCCACCCAGGCACCCATGGTGGGTATTTTTCATTGTATACATTTACCAAAACCCGTAGACTATCTAACACCAAGAGTTGAACCTTAATGTAAACTATGGACTTTGAGTGATGAACGGTGTCAATGTAGGATTATCCATTGTAGCAAATTTACCACTTGGCTACAGATGTTGATAGCAGGGAAGACTACATGTTGGAGGCCAGGATATAGGAAGTCTTGTACTTTCCACTTAATTTTGCTATGAATCTGAAATTGCTTTACATGAAATAAAGCCTATTACAAAAGAAGAGAACTTTAAAAAGTCTCTGATCAACTCTATTACTTTATGGTTTCAGCGCTTTGACTTTATGGTCAACAGATTTGTCTGTCTGTAGTGATGATTTACTTTTATCAGCCCTTCACAGGGGAATGGGGGACCTGCCCAGATGCCAGAACCTGCTGGAGTCTTCATCTTGAGTTGAAACTAAGTAGTTTTCATCCACCATCTTCCTTGTGAGGCAGTCCTGTAATTTCTTATTCTTTTGAGGTTCTGCATTAGTGCTCAGTGGCGGTTGCATTATGAGAACATGACACATGGAAAGGAAAGAAAAACTTTGTCCTTGGCACAAAATTCAAGTGCCCAAAGTGACTTATCCCTTTCATTCTTCCTTAAGCCCTAATGTTCGCCACCTGAGGAGACCTGTCTACTCAGTACAACTGTCCATTTACAAGTGGCATTTTCAGATTCTTGACCTTATTATATATTTCTTAGTGTTTTCTACTTCTGGGACTTCAAAAGTTCAGCAGATCAGAGGGGATTTCTCAACTCGGTATAAGATAGAGCACACAGGAAAGCAATTTCTTAGATTTCCCTTGTGGGAGTAAGGTGCTTGGATTGTACAAGGTAGGACCCCAGAGAGCGTTTTTCTGGAAACCCAGGCAACACGGAAAGAAATAAGCATTGTTCAGATTGAATTTGTAATGGGTAGAGAAGGGATGTCAGCCTGCTAACCTGGTTTTGTGTTCTTGGGCACTAGACCCTTAATGTTAATGCTCACAGAGGGTTTATAGTTGCCTCTGAATCTGCATCGTTTCTGCTGAGGGGCCAGTGTGATAGAGGTCACGGTTCCAAGGTTATGTGTGATGTGTGAGGCGGACACTCCCCTCCCTTCTCAACCCCTGCCCCCCTCCCCAAACATGTACTGACTTAAAAGGCAGATGTTAATTACAACCTGTTTCTGGACATTCAATTAGAGGAGTGGGATAGAGAATATACAAATGGGCGAGGAGGGTGAGAGAATTTGGGAGGTGGGCACCCTTACAAGGAGATCCAGAGAGAGGTATACTCTGAACCCTGCCTTCTCAATTTTGTGGGCTTGGAGCCTATCGCATCTGTGGAGCCCGGGAAGGACTAGACGGAGGAGGAGGCGTTCAGTAGGATTCGCCTGTGAGGAGGTGGAGGAAGAGGATTTCTCGAAAAGATTTGTCCAAGCACTGTGTTGTTTCTTGTCGCCATCACATGGTGGTGAGGGCTTGGGCTTCCTCGGTGTCTCCCCAGATTTGGGGATGCAAAGACTGAGACCTGACTCTCGACTGGAACAAAATGGTTTGTGGATCGGGGTGTTGCTCCTGCCGGGGAGGCAAGAGGCAAGAACTGGCAGCCTGGGTCGGAGAGGGAGCCGCCGCTTCGGTGCCCCGGGCCTGGGACGTGGGGGCGTTTAGCAAGGACCACGAAGGAGAGAGCATCTCTGGTGTCCTCTTGGGTCTCCTTTGGCAGACAAGGAAGGGGCAGGGAGACTGCTTCTGAAGGGGAAGTGGAAAGGGGCCGAGCTGGGCTTCCAGGTGACAACCAGCTGGGAAGAGGGTCTCTAGTTGTTACTTAGGCTGGAGATGCCACCGGCCAGGCCCTGGGCATGGAGGAAGAGCCCCCATGGAGGGGCTCTGAAGACCTCACCAAAGAAAGAGTCACTTTTACTGTCCGCTATGCCCAGAGTGCTAGAAGCCACCCAGCAGGAGGAAGGGCCCTACTTTCTTCCCCACCTCCTCTACTGCCCTTCTGGAACAAGGCAGCAGGTAGAGAGCTCAGAGAGCAGAAGGCCTCCCTCCCACAGTGCAGCTGTCAGCCTGAAAGGGGCGGGGCAGCTCAAGGTGGGAAGGATGGGGACTGGGAGGCGAAAGGTAGGGAAAGGAGTCGGAGAAGAGGGAGGAATTAATACAGTCAAATACAGTTTTTCGATTAACTTCACCTGGAACATTTATTTACTGAATTAAGACAACATATGGGATTTGAAGTGACTTTGGGCTGTTATATTAAAAGAAACAGAAAGCCTAGGGGTCTGCCAGGGGTTTCATCCAGGCAAGATCCCCCAAAGAGTACAATTTAAGGGGAGGAAGAAACAAAACCATGTTTTAAAACCCTGGTCATGTTTGTTTAACCCTGTGCTTACAGCTATAGGTGTGAATGTGGATGTCTGCCCTCGTCCCAGCAGGTGGCTGGATCCCTTTACTTCATGTGGAGTGACTGCCTTTCTCTTTGCACTGGCCTTTGTTCTCTGGCATGCAGTGGTGGGAGTGTAAAACTCTTTTTCTGGGAAGTGATATTGTAGCCTTTGAAGGGAAGGGAGGAACTTGCCGCCTAGTCCCTAAACCTATCTAATATCATGAACAACCTATGGGAGGAAGCATACAACTATTTTAAATGTGACTATGCATGAAACTTAGTCATATACTCACCCAGTGAGGTACATTGCAAACCTCGAGCTATATTTAGCACGAATATGTAATTTAGCTTTCAAACTGCAACCTTTTGACAGGGGACACTGAATAATCATGCTGAGACAACAGGAACACATTGGGATTGTCCTGAGTAAGACAGTACATATGTGGTCTTTCTACCCTTCTTCTGCTGCCCCTGATCTATAGGAGGAAAGGGTTCTTTTTTCTTTCTTTGTTTCTTTGTTTCTTTCTTTCTTTCTTACCAGAAGTGAGAGCTAAAGTCCTATTACCCTGCTTTAATGCAGTTTTGTGACATTTACTATGTAACACCATTAAGCATCCCCTGAACCAAATAGCTATTCACTTCATGCTCAGTGGTATTATGGGACACACACACACACTCCTCTATCAGAATCCAGCCAAGGCACTTAAACCTAGATATCAAATTATGAAGCAATGTATATCTCTCCAGGAATCTGTACGTGCCCCTGGTTAGGGGTCCCCACAGATACTTTTTTCCAGGGCAGACCATGTTCCAAGTAATTGGGAAAAACAAGTGACCACAACTGTCAGGATAGCAATTGAGGAGTCAGTAAAATTAGGTGGAATTAGGTAAGAGGTTGGAAAGTATATAATCAGGGAAGAGGTTGAAAAGTATATAAGATTTAAAATCAGAAGACCTGGATAGAAGTACCTCACACTTCGTGAGATTTAGCAAATATTTAACATCTCCACATGGAAAGAGCATAGCTCCCTTTCCATCCACTCTTTATAAAGAGGTGCTTCAGTGGTTGATATTCCAAAGGGCATTAAAATACGGACTCTCTTATACCACTTCCAAGGTAGTCACTATGAAACCTTCTGTTCCTTCTTCTCATTTGCCACTAAAATTAAGTGTACAACTTTTCAGCCTCACCCCTTCCTCTCTCAGCATCTGAGCCCCGATGTTGAAACTTCTGGAAAGGAGTAATCACTTGTTTTTCACTCTTGGTCATAGATTTTTAAACCACTGAGTAACCCTATTCATTTCTCTCTGTCCTGGTCTCTCTGTCTCTCTGTCTCCCTCTCCCTGTGTGTCTCTCTTTCAGCTGTTTGATGAAATAATCTATGTGAGAATGCACAGCACATGGCAAAGTTCAAGCAGATCTTCATTATTAAGAAGCTGGTTTGCTGGGGCGCCTGGGTGGCTCAGTGGGTTAAGCCGCTGCCTTCGGCTCGGGTCATGATCTCAGGGTCCTGGGATCGAGTCCCACATCGGGTTCTCTGCTCAGCGGGGAGCCTGCTTCCCTTCCTCTCTCTCTGCCTGCCTCTCTACCTACTTGTGATCTCTGTCTGTCAAATAAATAAATCTTAAAAAAAAAAAAAGATGCTTTAAAAAAAAAAAGAAGCTGGTTTGCTCAGCTGCTCTTGGCGTCTGGCAGAAGGCACTGAAATAGAACAGGTGCAGATTCTTCCCTCTCAGAAGGATATAGTGAACAGGAAGATAAAAAAAATACAAAAGGTAGTTACAATGATGAAAACTTAATTGGTGAGTTCAGGGAATAGTAAACAAGATATAAATTCACCGAGTGTTCCAAGGATGTTCAAAATGAGCTGTATCTATTGAGAACACAATTAGGAAGGAAGAAGTTAGCATAGGCCTCCAGCCAGTTTGGCTGCAGTTTCTAGCGCTTGAAGTGAGCACCACTCACAGGAGCCATCAGGTATTTTTAGACACTTGGCTAGAGTGGAGCAATTCCTCCCAGACTTTGAGGGACTCTTTAGAACCTAGAGATTGCCAGGCTGCTTTGCAATCCATTAATCAACCTTGATTGAAATAAACACTTAACCTGGCGTTTCCCAGTGGGGTTATTGAGGGGTGAATTTTTCCTACTGGGGTCCAGCCTCGGCAGGTCCAGGTGTCCCCGAAGGAGGGGCAGTGCAGGTGAAAGGAATGAGAGAGCCCCACCGCGAGTTCTGGTCAGCAGTCCGGCATCTCCATTTTATTCTGATTTTGGACCTTCTTATATAGGCAGTTTACTTGGGGTAGGGGGTTATATTCATGCAAAGGACATCAAAGGACATCAAGCACGCATCCGACAATGCTCTTTGTTCAGCACATGTTATTCTAGTTCAGCTATAATGGTACAGATTGGCGCCAAGGATGGGGGACAGGGTCTTGCTTCTTGAGTAATCATGTCCCTCAGAAAGCCATGGGAGGTAGCACAAATATGTGCTTTTTGGTAACTTATCCTGGGGTCTGCAGGGAAAGCAAAATATAGGTTAATGGAAAACGAGAAGATTGAGGGATGAACTAGATAGTAAGGAACTGCAGGAAAACAGGATATAGGTTAATGGAAAGCAAGAAGGTATCTGGAGGAACTAAGTATATAGGAAAGAAGTAGGAACGAGAAGTCGTTACCTTTGCAGGAGGCAGGGTGTATATCAGTGGCTCAGCTGTGAAAGCATTGGACAAACATCAACCTAGGAAGGAAACGTCTACTGTGGTACACATCTAAAGTTCTCCAGTGTCCTAGTACAGGATAATTTACCTCCTTGAAGTTCCTCCGGCCCACAAGCCTGAGAGATGTTTGCAGCAGAGTAGCAAGGGGTTCCTTATTTGAGAGAGATACAGGGATCAGAGGAAAAGGGAAGAGACTATCAGACCATGCTTATCTGCAGGGCTGTCTGGCCCTCGGAAGCCTGTGGGGCTATCTGGCCCTCGGCAGAATTAGGCCTGCATCAGTTCAAACCTCAACCTAGTGGGGCAATGCCCTCGACCAGGCCTCATGGCTCCCGACATTTTCCCACACATGATATTTGGCAATGTCTGGAAACATTTTTGGTTGTTATGACTGAGGGTGAGGATTGCTACTAGCATCTAGTAGTTGGAGGCTGGGAATGCTGGTAAACACCCCGCAGTACCTAGGACAGCTCCTCATGACAGAGCATTACGGGGCCCATGATCTCAGCAGCGCCAGAGTTGACAGACACTGGCCAAACTTTCTGTGAATTGAGCACCATGGGAGATACAAAACAAGGAGGAAATAGGATCACTGCCCTCAAGAGGTTTAAAGAACTAATGCAGAGACCAGAACAGTATGTCCATTAGTTAAAATACTGCTACATCCAGAAATATTTACTGAGCACTTACTATCTACCGGGGAATCTGCAAGGTTTTAGCATTACCAGTAGTCATGACAGTATCTGTACTAAAAAAGCACAGAATGTACTGAGGAGGACACATGTTCTAAAGGAAAACATACAGCTTATTCACTATATCATGAAATAAGCCATAATTGGAAGGGAAATCAGTGTTGTCCTTAGAATAACGAGAAGGTTAGGTGGGGTGATCAGGGGAAACTACCCTGGGAACATGGTGTCTCAGTGGTGAAGAGTTGGCCAGGTGAGAGGTGAAGGCTGGGGGGAGGGAGGCCAGCAGCAGAAGCAATGTGGCCCAGACCCTGAGGCAGGAAAAATCTTGTGGCTGTGAGTAATGCAAGCAGTTTGTGTGAGCCAGAACATAGAGATGGAATACAGTCAAGCCAATTAACCCAGTGAGAATTCAGGGAAGAGAGAAATAAATACAGTTAAGAGTCATCAGAGAAGATTTAGAGGAGAAAATAGGAAGTGGGTGGTGGGCGTGCTGTGTGTGGGGAAGATCCACAGGCAGTGATTTGGGAGAGAGAGAAGCATGTCTGGTTATAAAGGGAAACAGAAGAATCTGGCCTTCCTGGGTGAAAGCAGGACAATGGAGATGGGAACTTGGACTTTCATCAGAGTGTTTTTTAAATGGGGTCCTTTCTTTGCTGACATTGTATATGAGTGACAGAAAAGAAAAAATGAAAATTTGGGGACAGTAGACCCTTGTTGGTAAAGGGCTTGGTCCAGGTAACTTTCTGTGGAGGAACTCTCTAGCAGAGAAAAATCACAGTCAGAAGAGGCCTATGGAGTTGACTGACAAAAGGATGGAAAAAAAATAAAGCATCTTGCTATCAGCCGCTACCCACGTCATTCACTCAATGTGTTTGAGTGCCTTTGTCCCACTAGGCCCTGGACCATTTGGTGAGCAAAATCAGAAAAGGTTTTCAGTGCTCAGGGAATTACAATTCAGTGGGAGAGACTCCCCTAAAATAATAAAAAATAAGAAGGTATTCACAAAGTTAAGGGCTGAAATGAATGGATGTTTGTCCTCCTAAAAACCTGTAATTATAGGATTCTAGCTAGACAGCAGTGACGGGGAAGACTCTTCTGAAAAAGTCGTGGCCGAGAGGCACGTACAGATTGGCCAGGTGATGTGGGATGGAAAAGAAGAGTGGAAGGACCTCAGCCGTGGTACCAGCGTGTGGCGGGAAGAGTCATGGCCCGGAAGAAGAACTGAGGGAACTCCAGTGTGAGCAGAATGGAAGGGCCTTGGGACGTACGGGGTGGAGTGAGACCCCCCTGGTAGGGAAGGTGCAGGGAAGATGGCCTGGATTTGGGCGGGGATGGGGAGAGATGGGCAGCTGTGCATTTTGGAAGATCCAGGAGGGAGTGCTGCCAACTCATGTAGGAAAATATTGTGGAGAACCGGGAAGGGGATAATGCATCCGTCAAGGTCTTGGTGGTGGGAGCATGCATTGGTTTGTTCATGTTCCGGAAGTGTTCAGCAGGGATTGGAGGCTAAAATACCAGATTTGGGGATAAATCAGTTGAAGAGATGGGAGTGTCGGGGATGAAGTAGCCTTCATCCTGAAGGTGCCTGAAGTGAGTGACAGCATAGATCGTGGTACTAATCACTGAGGGAGGGGAGCTCTGCAACCAGACCCATTTTGGGGAAGAAGATCACACGTTCAGTTTTTTTAAAAAGTCACTTTTGAGGTGTGTTCTAGGTATCCAAGAGGAGTTCTCCCATGCAGGTCCGGAACTCAGAGAAGAGGTTGGATGCTGCAGATAAGCAACCACCCTGCTCCTGCTCAATTTTAAAAGCCAACACACTTTCCCCTACAGAGGCTGGTCCCTTGCCCCTATCACAGTTCCATCTCTTTTATTTATTGCTTTGAGGAGGGGTTGGGCAGCGGTAGAGAGAGAATCTTAAGCAGGCTCCACACCCAACGCAGAGCCCGACACAGGATTCAATCTCACGACCCTGAGATCATGACCTGAGCCGAAATCAAGAGTTGGAGACTTAACCGACTAAGCCACCCAGACACACAGCACTGCTATTCTGAAGCGAATCAAGGAGTCAAAGAGAGTTTAAATCCAAGCTCAACTGTTGAACTCATGCTCTGGGGAGAAAGAACGCAAAGGGTTAGAAATCAGATGTGCCGGTGTGAAGGGGGAGCACATCCACCGCACCTAATTTGGAAAAAATTAAGGTCTCATATTAGCCGTTCATATAAGCCCTGAAGTAGCTGATTAATGCTGTGCTGGCTAATGAGCTAATTGGATGATAGGACTGTATTTTGGAAGAGGATCTTCAAAGTTATCTAGACCAGTCCACGCCTTTCGCAGATGAAGAAATTTAAGTCCAGGGAGGATAAATGGCTTACCCAAGTTCATCCTGCATAATAATGACCGAGAATGGCTACCCCCTCTCCCAATTTATTTCGCTGTCCCACTTGGCTCTCTTCCGGAATTCTGGTTGTGAAAGGAATAACGTGGAGTGTTATTTCACTGTCTTTTGTTCTTCAGAGTATAGAAGTTGATGAAATAGCCCTAGGCCCCTTTAGCTGAAGAGAAAGTGCTTTTTGCTGGCACATGCTTATGAATCCACCACCCCCAGAAATCCAGAATAGCTTAGATAATGATAAGAACCTCAGCTATGCATTCAGCAGTCCTTTAGAGCAGCTAGCAATTTTAGTTTATTGCTGTCCCAAAGGGAGAAAGGGGGGGAAAAACAGTATAAGAAACAAGCTAATAAATTTGTTTTTAAAACCCAACGTCCTCCTCCCTCCCCCAGCAAATGTTGTAAATTCTGGGCGTTTATGGTTTGCTTGAGGAAGCAGGCTCAATGTCAAAAGTGTTTTAATAGCCTTTGATTTACTTTTTAAGTGCTTATTAGGATGATTGATGACAGCGTTTTGAAGCCAATCACAAACTTGGGAGACACAGGAATTCATTGCTGTCTTCCCCCTTGACTGGCCTGTGTGTTGGTTTGTTAGGTTTGGAGAAAGACCCCCCACACACACACCCCCGCCCACAAACAGGTCAGAGACTCCACCTGCACTGGCTTTTCTCTCTGAGTGGCAAGTGGCTCTTCTCTTTCCCTTTTGCCACCTAAAGGGATGTGATTTGGGCACAAGGACATTCCTTAGGCTTCTGTCCCTCAAATGCCTAGTTCCAGAAGCCAGCCACTGAGTAGGCACGGAGGGGCCGGCTCTCAGGGCTTCCCCCTGCCTTCAAGATTTGCAGAAAGAATTCTCTCTCTATGTTAAGTCATGAATTCAGACAAGAGCCAGCGTTCGATTTCGCATGCCTCAAAGTCCTACTGAAAAGTAACCTGGAATATTGAAGTGGTAATTGGCTTGAGTTTTCATTTGTTCAGGCTGTAATAACTGCCTTGCCATGCACAGCCCCAGCAGGGTGAGCTGTGACACCCCCCCCTCTCTCTCCTTAATAGAATTAAGTTGCATTTCACCCTGTGCTCATTCTCTGACTCCGCAATGGCCAGAGTAACTGAGAAGGCAGTGGAAGTGGGCTTTTCAGATGTAAATACCATTGCTTCTGCATGACAATCCATGAAGTCAGTTTCTGGGTCTTTACTTAGAAGACATTGAGATGAAGAATCAGTGTATTTCAGTCCAGCAGCATTTTTCTTCCCTCTAAATCCAGCCACAGTGTTCATCAATTTGTTTAATAATGCCTGGGGAGCCCTGGGTTCAGGCATTGAATAATGGGCATTCCGAGGGCTCGTTGCTTTAAATACTTTCTCAATGTGTGTTTCTGTGTAAAAGGCAAATTGACAGGAAGGAGATTTTCGTTTTTCTCATTCTAAAGAGAACTGACATAGAGGAGTGTGTTTTGGTAATGACACCTGCCCAAGAAAAAGACACTTTGACAATGTAGTCCATGCATTTTTTTTTTTTCTTTTCCACTGCCCAGTGGCTTTGTCACCATAGCAGAGGCTCGTAGTTCGACCGACGGCCTCTCAGAATCCCATATGGAACTCTAAAAACTTCAGCAGCACGGATCCCACATCTGGATGCCTGGAGTAGAATCTGGATACCTACACTTTAAAGCCCAGTGAGTTCAGTTCTGCTTGTGCAGCCAGAATGGAGAACCCAAAAAGGATTATGCTGTCCGGAAGGGATTACACAGCTCTCTTCCTGTAATCACATAGAGAGCTGTGGTTCTAAACCTTTGTGGGATTAGATGCTCTGGAGAGCCTGCTGAAATGCAAATTCTCTGGCGCCCAGAGGCTCTGATTCCTGTAGGTCATGGTTTAGTACCAGGCATCTACCATTTAACAAGATCTTGTGCGAGAAATAAAAGGATCATCTTATGAGAAAAAGTGGTGCAAGCGGGTGTCTTTGCTCTTACCTCTCTCTTGTCTTTGCTTTATTCTTGTTTGGTTATTCTCATTTCTAGGATTTGGCCAATTTGGCCAATACTTCTCTCCATGCTCAGGAGATGCAGTCTTACTGTCTGGCTGTGGTTAACCTAAAGCAGTAGGTTTAGGTTAGACTGAAGCAGTCTTCATATTTGAGGAACTTTTTTCTTTTAAGATTTTATTTATTTATTTGACAGAGAGAGAGAGAGAGAGAGAGAGAGCGAGCACAAGCAGGGTTAGTGGGAGAGGGAGAAGCAGACTCCCTGCTGAGCAGGGAGCCCGATGCAGAACTTGATCCCAGGACCCTGAGATCATGACCTGACCCGAAGGCAGATGCTTAACCCACTGAGCCACCCAGGTGCCCCTTGAGGAACTTTTAATATAAATGGAGCCCTGAACCCCTACGTTCACAAGAGATCCTAATTGAATCGGTTTGGGATGGTTCTCAGACCAGTATTTTAAAAATAATTTCCGGGGCTGCCTGGGTAGCTCAGTCAGTTAAGCATCTGCCTTCTGCTCAGGTCATGATCCCAGGGTCCTGGGATCGAGCCCTGTGTTGGGCTCCCTGCTCCTTGGGGAGTCTGTGTCTGTCTCTCCCACTACCCCCACTTATGTGCACTTTCTGTCAAATAAATAAAATCCTTAAAAATAATTTCCCCATGTGATTTCTAAGATGCAAGTAAGATTGAGAACCACGTCCTCGAAAAACGTACAAAGCCCAGGAGCTCTTGGATTGGCCGAGAAATATAAAGAGCTTTACTGTGACCGTAGATACTGACAGTGCAGATGGGGTCAGGCCTTCTGTCCTTGGGGACTGCACTACTGGATACTGAGGTCAGGATCCGGACTCCCTGATACTGATGTCATGAAGCTAATCTGTAAAGAGAACAGAGCTGAGACTGTTTGACTTAAAAAAAAAAAAAGTTGAAGGGCACCTGGGTGGCTCAGTCAGTCCCTTGAGCATCTAGATGTTGATTTTGGTTTGGGTCATAATCTCAGGGGCTTGGCATCAGGTCCTGCTTCTGGCTCCTGCTCAGCGGGGAATCTCTCTCTCACTCTCTTCTTCTGTCCTTCCCCTTCTCGTTCTCCTCTCTCTCTCTCAAATAAATGATAAATCTTCAGAAAAAAGTCAAGAGAAGTAAGAAAAAAGGGACATGTGTAGGGTTTGTTCTTATTACGGGACTCCACGGGTGATGTCGATAATCTGCTGTTGCAGTAAGGAATCCCAGTGTGCCCCTGGCGGGGGGTGCACTCGTCCATGGAATCCTGAATGGCAAATCAAGCAGAGAACTTAGGGATGAAAGAAACTCTTTTCTTTGAAAAGCCACCTTTCTGGTTGTTGAAACTCATCTACAGATACCATTAGTAACAACAGATAGTTCTTGGCCATCGACTGAAAATCAACACCGTGTACTTGTCCAGTGCTTTACAAAACCCTTTCACACACATTTTCTCCTTGACCTTTAGAAGACATCTGGGAACTGGTCTAATTGAAGCAAGTAGGGTTCAGAGAATTTAAATGATTTACCCAAGGGCACAGGACGAGAATATATCAGACAGTATTGGGGTGCAGGGATCAAGTCTTGTGATTCTGCTCTCAAATTCAGTTATAATAGTTGGGACATGGATAGACATATTTAAAATTTTGGTTATTGCTGTTTACTTTATGACCATGAATCAATGATCCACAACACATCAGACCTATGATGTCATGGTTGTTAGCTTAGATCGGGCCTAAGAAAAACAGGTGAGTTGATTTAAAAGAAGAAAAAAGAAAAATGGGATGAATAATAGCACATGAGGTCCAGAGATTAGGTAGAACCCAGGTGGCACACAGATGACCTTGGCTGTGCAGTGCCGCACCAGTCATGCCATCTGTGTGTGTGTGTGTGTGTGTGTGTGTGTCTGTGTGTCTGTGTGTCTGTGTGTGTTTAGTGGATAATAATCATTGGATATGTTAAATAGAGAAAAACCGTGTAGTCTAAAAACAACTTCCGATAGCTTCCTTTGCCTTCCATGGGAGACAGTTGTGGTAACTGATGTCATTGGTGATAATGTGTCTGCACACTGCATGCTCCCCGCAGAAGGAGTCAGGATGCAAACTCCTGCGTGACCTGTGTAGGGCGAACACTAGGAGGCTCTAATCTGTGCCAGGCGCCTGACCTGCTCCTTTCCTGCATTATCTCACATACACCTCATGCAACCCCATGGCTTAATATCACATATATCCTTATATCCTATCTCCTTAGCCACACTGTATATGTAAAAAGACTGGCGTGAGTTGTGCAATAGCCTACCCTGGTTTCACACTGTAGAAAACCCAGCTCCTGGCATCCGGAGCCCAGTCCTCAACCCCTTTCCTACATCTCAACCAATTATAGACTTTGCATATGAAAGGGGATCAGAGTAAAATCTAAATTTGCAGGCAGAGGCCAAAAAGAACAGGATTGTTCTGCATTATGTGTTTAGCAAAGCTGTTTTACCTTGTTAAAGCAGGAAGGTGTGGCTAAAAAAAAAAACCATCCAGTAAGTAGGTATGAGTGAAAATTACTAAAGAACTTTGGAAGTCCTATTTCCTGCCAGGGTATACAACATGGTTTCCTCCCCACTGTGCCAAGCTCTGGAGAACTTAACTCCCCACAGAGCGGCAACCATATTGTAGCAATGCCTACACACGTATTGTGTGGATACGTATTGTTTGGGGTGTATGTGTGTGTGTGTATAGAGAGAGAGAGAGAGAGATCAATCAAAGGGGACTGGAGTCCTCAGATGAGAGGCAAAGGAATGGTCACTAGAGGTGATAGGTGAGATAACGGAGAAACCAGTTGGGAGCTAGAAGTAATTTTTAAATGAAATATTTTGAGAATGCATAACAATCTTGAGAAGGGTGTGGGGTAAGGAGATTAAACTGCTAACTGGGATAGACAAACACACCTTACCTCCCACTACTTACACAGTAGTGTGTGGTCCCTGGAAAAGGCGTATCAGCGTGTTCTTGGCAGCGGTGTGGTAGGGACATGGGCCTGTGGATTTCAGAGCTGGTATGATGCCACGGACTAGGAGCAATGGATCCCTGTCTCTGTAACGGTGTGCACATGTGTGAGTCTGCATTTCTCTATTTCAATTTCTATTCCTGCGTATATTTTCTCTGTCCCTCTCTTGCCTCACTTTGTATTCTCCTACTCTCTACCTATAGCTACTTTGCAAGGAAAAGATGACGACTTAGGACAAACAGAAATATAGTCTTTCACCCCGGTGAAGTCAGCGAGGGTCCTCAGCATGAGAGCTGCGGATTGAGGGCACACGAGGCAGCCATGCATCCAGCATAAAATTGAATGCAGTCCTCAAAGACCATGTAGTCTGTGGATTTTCAAGAGGCTGAGAGCTCCAAGAAGCCTTCAGTGTTGATAGACAAGTTTTATCAGCCTCAGGTTTAACAATGAATGCTGTGTAGTTGTGTGTTCTCAAAACTTCTTAGTACTACTCAGTGGAAAAAACAGCTACTGCAAACATTACACATTTCCAAGATGCCTGGAGAGTTAAGACAAAGAATATGAGCATATATATGCCCAGAGGTCCTCCGAAACTGTTGCCAGAAATGATGAGGGGGATGCAACACTTGGGTCTAACAGTAAAGAGGCTTCCATGCGAGGTTCCAGGGTTGGGGGCAGAGACACAAATACATATGGAGACATGTAAATCATGATCACTGACCATCATTGACCACGGCAGGGAGAACTCTGCCCAGAGAAAGTGGTTGAATAAAAACTTAAGGCTGCATATTTTGAGAGAAATATTATGGATACATTCATTACTTCAGTGGAAGGACAGTAGTCAGTGGTTGTTAATTAAGCTTTCTAGGAAATTTGGAACTAGGACTAAACTTAGAGTATGCATAAGTCGAGTTTCTATACATGTGGCATAATCTTTTTTGACCTTATTCATAGGTATTCCTATTTTATTATTGTTATCAAAATGGAAATACTCTGATTACTTTTCTGGTTATCAGAATAACATTTATTTCTTAAATATTAGAAAAATAGAAGCATATAAAATCTGTATCTCTTACCCTAGGATAATAACTTGATATTTGTATATTGTATGCTTCTTTATTTCTGTATGTGTAGGGATAGCTACAAATAGGGAGCTAGTTTAATCATAGTACATTTGATCTATGTCCTTTTCCCCCCATTTTAGTGTGTACTAATCATATTTCCACATCATTATCTTAATGTGGCAGTATTTAATGGATATATAAAAAAATGTGTGCCAATGCCCCCATTATTGGACATCAGGTTCTTTCTGATGTGTTACTATTATTTGTAATAATTTGGGATAGACTCCTTTGACCTAGCAATTTCACTGCTAGGAAATAGTGAAGAAATCTTATAAAGATTCGCACAAAATGATGTGAATAGCTACTTTCTAGAATAGTTGCACTGAATATATCCTACCTGCAAGTTATTTGAGGGATTGTTTCCCCCATGCACTTGAAAAGAAGGCTTGGTGAAATAGCCTTTTATTTGGGGAGGAGGCGGGGAGTCTGTATGACCTTTTCAGTGTCCAGAGTCTGATTCTTTTCATATTATGGCAAGTTGGTCACTTGGCACATCCCTCAATCGCGTGTCCACCTATCGATTTAGAGAGGCTTTGGGATCCAAGCAGAATGTTGATTTCTGTACTCTGACCTTTCAGGTTTGTATTTAAAGCAGACTCACCTGTTATTACAACTTGTAGTTGTTGAACCTAAATGTTTCCCCAGAGGAGAGTGATATGAGATGGATGACATTGGGTTATAAGAGGATAGAAATTGACTTAGTATAACCTCAGAGACCATACGAAGAGTTTATAATAAATTACGGGAGGTTACTGATAATAAAATGTGAGATTGTTTTATAGGCTTTTTTTTTTTTTTAAGATTTTATTTATTTATTTGACAGACAGAGATCACAAGTAGGCAGAGAGGCAGGCAGAGAGAGAGAGAGAGAGGAGGAAGCAGGCTCCCTGCGGAGCAGAGAGCCCGATGCGGGGCTCGATCCCAGGACCCTGGGATCATGACCTGAGCCGAAGGCAGAGGCCTTAACCCACTGAGCCACCCAGGCGCCCCAATGAGTGAGATTGTTTTAAAGCATTCTGGGGCTTCCTAACTCTCAAATTCAGTTTTTCCACCCTTGACAGTAGATTTGGCTGGCATGCGTTATAAGTCATCATTCTGACACATAAACACATCACACACGCATGCACATGTGAACCAGTGCTTGTATTACAGCCAGAGAAAGTAAGAATCAGGGAAGTAGAGAAATTTGATGGAAGTTAGACGTGAATTATTGGAAAACCAGAGTCCTAAATGCTTAGGCTTATTTGCAAATTCATTCCTTCTTCCATGATAACTAACCGTTTTAATTATAAAATTACTTGGAGTGAAAATTATATATATTTTTTAAAAATCACTCATAAAATAACCTTACTCTGTAACCTTTTTTTGAGGAGGAGGAGATATGAAAGAAAGACTAATAGTATGTTACCTTTTAATAATCCTGCCCCATATAAGTTACAGGGATGAAAAGTACACATAAGGAATGTAGTCAATAATATCGTAATTATGTTGTATGGTACCAGATCATAACTACACTTATGGTGAGCATTTCATAATGCATGTAATTGTCAAATTACTATGTTGTGCACCTGAAACCAATGTAACATTGCATGTCAACGATGCTACAATTAAAAGAAAAATACTGCCCCAAAGTTCTAGTTTTTCAAATCTTTATTACATTTGGTAGCATCCATTCTCTTAGAAATATATTTATTTGACCTAGATTTTCAATGTATCAACATTACATTGAGTAGAGGAATTCATATATTCTTTTTTTTTAATTTTATTTTTTATAAACATATATTTTTATCCCCAGGGGTACAGGTCTGTGAATCGCCAGGTTTACACACTTCACAGCACTCACCATAGCACATACCCTCCCCAATATCCATAACCCCACCCCCCTCTCCCAACCCCCCTCCCCCCATCAACCCTCAGTTTGTTTTGTGAGATTAAGAGTCACTTATGGTTTGTCTCCCTCCCAATCCCATCTTGTTACATTTATTCTTCTCCTACCCCCTTAACCCCCCATGTTGCATCTTCTCTCCCTCATATCAGGGAGATCATATGATAGTTGTCTTTCTCCGATTGACTTATTTCGCTAAGCATGATACCATCTAGTTCCATCCACGTCGTCGCAAATGGCAAGATTTCATTTCTTTTGATGGCTGCATAGTATTCCATTGTGTATATATACCACATCTTCTTTATCCATTCGTCTGTTGATGGACATCTAGGTTCTTTCCATAGTTTGGCTATTGTAGACATTGCTGCTATAAACATTCAGGTGCACGTGCCCCTTCGGATCACTACATTTGTATCTTTAGGGTATATTCTTTAAACACCACATTTATCTTTTCCTTCTCCAGTTTTATCTGTTTGCTTTTCTATTAATAAATTCACCAGATTCACATATTAATGCTTAATAGTCATATACTAATTATGTTTCCCTAAGAAGCAACCCCTGGATTTATTGAGCAATTTTAATATTTTTCTTTTTTCCCCCTTTTCTCTAAGTCATCCTTTCCTGCCTTTATTTTTATGATTTCCTTTCTCCTGCTTTTGTTTGTAAAAATTATAGTTATTTTTTACCTTCTTAAATTCAATAATTACCTTTTTTTTTTGCTTTCATTTTAACTAATTAATTATTAAAGCATTTGAGGTGAAGCATTTATTTTAAATGCACAGTAGAGTTGTGGTATATCACGTTTTGATAATAGTATTTGCATTTTCATTATTTTCTAATTAGTCTGTGGTTATAGTTTTTATTTTCTCTTTCACTCAATACTTCTCTTTGGAGAGTGCTTTTGGTTTCTTAGTATAACATTGCTCTTATTTAAAAGCTTACCTAATAATCTAATTTTACTTCTTGAAGTTAGCAAGTTATGTAGCCCAGTATAGAAGTCACAGGTCCCATCTCTCCGCCTCATTTTACCCCAGATGTCTACATCCAAGCTGGCCAACAGCAGGGGTTCACTCTGTTGGACCCATCTGTGAGATAATTAGGTAGGCTTTTTCCAAGTTCAGCATAGTTTAACTATAATCTTATTTTTCCCCTTCTGTGCATCTTTCCATGATTTTATGGGTTTGTCCAAAGGAGGGGAGATAGATATGGATGCCACTAACAGTTCTATCAAAAACAGTTAATGATCTATTTCAAGTCCCAGTGTAAGCACTCAGGGTGCTTGACTTCTTTCCTCCAAGCCCTAAGCTGTAATTTTTCTCACCACTAAACTCCTGTGGTCCTTAGATGCATTCCTCTCTGGCATGTTTTGCTTTTCCTCTTTCTGGGGCCAAGTCACTGAATATGGTTCTCCTCTTCTCCTTTAGAAAGTAAGCTCTTAGAAGTCATTCTTAAATGTTCTGGTTTCTTTTATATGTTTTAATATAGGCCTAGCATATCCCATGTGCATAATAAGCTCTGAGTAAAGTTTTTTGTTTTAAACTTTAAATCTTCAGACCAAGTTTAAATTCTCAAATTGATGTAAATCTACTTGATTTGGCAAATTTCAGCAAATTTCATGGCCACCTCTGAGACTGGTGGGGACAGGCAGAGCTGTATGTATGCATTTACTGTATGGCACATTTCCCTGGTGCCAACTCTTGAAAATATTCCAAAGAGAGATTTAAAAGAGCTGGATGATATCCATAATTCTAGTAACAAATATGTGAACTTTGGCAATGCTGATTCACTTCTCTCTGCTTCTTCCATAAGCAAAAAGAAGCTAGGTTTTCCTAGAGCTAAGACTCCTGATTCCTAGGCTCTACATTAGGGCTATGGGAAGAAGGGTAATTTACTAAGTTATTACAAGGCAAACAATGGCAATAATGCAAACCCCATCACTTGTCTTGGAGAAACCGCAGTTAGTTGGCAAATAAAGCCATCTAGTCTTTTGCAAACCATGGATGTACATTATAAGATTTACATACAGCTATCGTCCGTCCAGTCCCTAAGACAAAACCAAATAAGGAAAGGAAACCTTTTCCCAAGCTAATAAGGAATCTCACAGTAAGTAGGATTTGATTTCTTTGTCCCACTGAAAATTACACTGTTACTAGTGTACTTTAAAGGTAATTAAAAATACATTTGGTTTAGCTGTTGCTTTCTCTTCAAAATGTTCATTCTTTCTTGTCTCTGAGAGACGCTCCCTGGTGGTCTAGTGGTTAGGATTTGGCGCTCTCGCTTGTCTCTGAGAAAGTCCTGCTGGGTCAGTTTGATCTTCCAAAATAAACAATGTTCATTAATTTACAGAAATTTTCAGCAAAAGCATCAAGAGATGATGGTGTGGGAAATCACCACAGAGTCAAGTCAAAACAGGATTGTTTTGGATTGTATTTTTAAATTTTTAAAATATTTTTATATAATAATAAAATATATATATTAATATATATTAATATATAACATTATATATTTATATATTATATATGATATAAATGATAATATAAATATTTATATTTTTAATTTTTATTTTCTAACAGTTATTCTGCTGCAACTCTTAAAAAATGGCAAGAAGCAACTGGCATTCAGAGTGAAACTCTCTTTTTTTTCCTCAACTCAGGAAAACAGTTTGTTATAAGATGCATGGCCTTGGCTTTGCAGCTCTTTATGAAGCTTGTCAGTTGTTGCCCTAATTGAAATTACAAAAGCATATGCCTTTATTGGTGTCCATGAGCCCTTAAAATTAGCACATACCCATTAACCACAAGACTCTCCAGTGGTGGATGTTAGGACTGAAAACATTAAAACGGAGGGAGAAAGGAGGCAGGCATCACCCCAACTTGGAGGATGAATTAGACAAAGGGAACACTACACAAATTATTTGTTTATTTCACCTGCTAGTACTTGTTCTTGATTCAATGCCTACTATCCTGTTATGCAGGGATAACCATCCGTAGATTCACTTTCCAGGCATAGCAGATCCATATTTTTAAATAACTTCACATAAATATAAATATTATGCATGCGTATCCTAGAAAGTTGGAAATTTTGTGTTGATAATAAGTCACCCATAATCCCATTGCCAATTATAATATTAGGAATCACTTGATGTTTTCTTCCTATCTTTTAATGTAGGTTTATTAACAGTAAAAAAGTAAGCTCATACTTAAATAAAAATATAGACTTTGCATGTTTTTAAACTTTATATATAATTTTCTATGCCATTCTGTAGCTTTCAAAACCTCAAATTTTAATGTTTAAGTATTCTAACATGGAGTTGAACAGTTATTTTTCTTCTCTTCGTTGGCATTTTGGTGATTTTTTTAATTGGCTATTATAAATAATAATGTGATTTCAGGGCATATTTTGTTATATATGTGGGTGTGAGTTTTATCCTTAAGGTAAATCTATAGGCAAAAATATTAAATTAAAGGTTAGGGACTATTTTTAAAATTACTGGTCAAATTTCAGGATCTGTATTAAGGCTTCTGTACAAAATGCCAAATTAATTTTCAGATATATTCTCCCAGTTTATACTTCCACTGACATTATACCAAGTGCCTGTTTTACCGAAGTTACCCAAGCACTGCACATTATCTTGGTGCACTATTAATCTCTGCTTATTTTGCAGTTGAATAATAAAATCTCATCTTTAAAACTCTGTGTATCGGGGCGCCTGGGTGGTTCAGTGGGTTAAGCCGCTGCCTTCGGCTCAGGTCATGATCTCAGGGTCCTGGGATCGAGCCCCGCATCGGACTCTCTGCTCAGCAGGGAGCCTGCTTCCTCCTCTCTCTCTGCCTGCCTCTCTGCCTGCTTGTGCTCTCTCTCTCTGTCAAATAAATAAATAAAAAATCTTTAAAAAAAAAAAAAGAAAACTCTGTGTATCTTTGATGGAAGTTGAGCATTTAAATGTGTTCCCTTCCATGTCTTCATGTTGTAGATAAATTTGTATCTCTTACATACTTTTCTACCTTGTCTGGTTTTCATCTAAAAAAAGAACTGTGGGTTCGTGTACTGCATTGGGTACTGCATTTGTGTATTCTGTGCATTGCATTGGGCTGCTTTCTAGTTATTGTGGATGAATCCCCTGTATCCTGGATGATCATCATGGTGGCAGCACAGTTCCTAAGACTCGAGTGATTCCTATGTTTGGCCCTAATGTTCTCTTACGGGGAGTTTAGCTTGCAACTCTATACGTGCTGTGCTATAAACTTTCTCTAGAGAACAGACTTTTGTTGGATGGAGGGCACCATCAGCAATTGGTATGCAAGCTTTTTAGTTAAAGATGCTAGAAGGACTAGTGAAAACAGAGCTGGTGGGGGAAAAACCCATGAAGTCCTACTTAAGGTAGATTGTCTCTTCAATTATATGTTCTAAACTAATGGATGTTTAAACTCTATACCTCAGTTTCCTCATATGTGTAATAAAGATGGTATTAGTTCCTACTTCACAGAGTTATAGAACTGTTTTACTTTGTTACATGTATATATATATATATATATACATGTATATATATATGTATATATATATATGTATATATATATATATTTGACAGACAGAAATCACAAGCAGGCAGAGAGAGAGAGAGAGGAGGAAGCAGGCTCCCCGCTGAGCAGAGAGCCCGATGTGGGGCTCTATCCCAGGACCCTGAGATCATGACCTGAGTTGAAGGCAGAGGCTTTAACCCACTGAGCCACCAAGGCGCCCCTATAGAACTGTTTTTGAACTTAAAAACAAAAGTAGTATTGGAAACTGTTTTAGATGAGTTCCCCAGCAACAGATTCTGGGAGTAGAATTCTGGTATAAGATATTTATTGTGAGATAATCCCTGGAAACCAAATTTGGACGAGCAATATAACTTCTGATTTCAGTTCAATCAGAAATTGTTCAATCAATAAACATTGTTGCCAGGCACCGTGAAAGCTACTGGGGATATGATGACTAAGACATGGATTCTGGATTCAAGCAGTTCACCATCTTGTTATTATAAACAGTGGAGTAAGCCAACAATGTGATGAATGTGTACTATTTCAAATGCAAAGTCAGGGTTTGATGAAAATTTCTGGGAGAGACAACCATGAGAACTCACAAGGGGAAGTCACATCTCTTTAGTGGGTGACTTGGAGGGTAGTTTCAGTAGAGGTAAACTTTGAGCTTTGTTTTGAGATATAGGGAGGTGATAACCTGTCAAGGAAGTAGGAGGAGGACACCCCAGAAAGGAAACCTATATAATATAATGAAAAATCATAGAGTATTGGGATAAGATGGTTTAGCCAAGGATTTACAAGTATTTCCATATACCTGGAAGGAAGGATTTTTTTGGTCAAGTGATAGTTGTTGAGTCTCAAGAACCATACTAGTTCTAGGTCATAGAGGACTGGTAAAGGAAGTGGTGAGAACCTTGGGAAAGTCTTAGAGGGTCATGGAAAAATTTTATACAGAAGACATTTGAGTACTATTTGGAAGATACTTTATACAAACATGATTCTGGAAGCAAAGAGACCAGTCTAGGGACAACTGTAGAAATTATAGCAAAAGAGTAGTAAACCCCAGTGGTATAATAGATTAGAGTGATGATAATGAGGGTGGAATCAAAAGGATATGAGCACTGAGTAATGTACGGAATTATTGGATCACTGTATTGAATACCTGAAACCAGTATAACAGTAATATACTGTTAACTATGGTGGAATTAAAATAAAACAAAACAAAACAAAAACAAACAAACAACAAAAAAGAAACAGTTGCGAGATAAGTCATGGGGGCTGGGGAGTCAGATGAGCGAGGTGAAGCAGCCCTGGATGATTTCCCAGATCTCTGCCTCGGCAACTGACAGCACGCTTATGCCACTCATCAAGTGGGTGCTGGGGAGAGCCCGACCACTTAGGGGATGGAGGATGGGAGGCTGTACTAGGGCAGGGTATTGCTTTCTTTCTTCAGTATCCACCATTCCTTCCCTTCTTCTTCCCCGTTAGTGCTTATTTGAATCCTCCGTGTCAGTGGAGATTTCCCCTTTCTTGCCATACCCATTTTATGAAATCCTCAGGACTCAGTGGGGAATCCATACAGAGAACTTCATGGCTGCCATTTGGGTTCATGTATAGACTGAAAAAGCAAATGAGTTGGAATAGGGTGGGTTTTTAACTACTACAAAAGAAACAAACACAAAAACATAATTTAACCCTGGCTTCTCAATCCCGCATTCCTCCCACCTGTGGAATGGGTAGGACTTTGGAATGAGTCCCTCAGCACCTGGAGAGACTGTTGTAAGAAATTAACAACATCAGGAGTAAAGAACATGCCTAATAACCTTTAAGGACCATATTAGTATAAAAGCAGTTAATGTATAAGCTAAGGGAAATAAAGTAAAAAAAAAAAAAAAGCAACACTACTCTGACAAGAGCCATCAAGATCATGCAGTGGGTCCCTTACCTTTGAACTGGGGACAGAATATAAATAATTGTGCTTTAAGGTTTGTGGGGGAAAGGTGATAATAAAGACAGAAACGCATGACTTTAGAACAGGACAAGAAACCATGAGAATGGTAAAAAAAAAAATTGGAAGCCATTTCTTAGGAGAAAAATAAGAAAGGGAAAACAACGAGTAAGAGGAATGATGTAATCAGGCTAGCAGTTCCCTGTGTCTTTCACTCCCTTCAAGCGGGGCCCGGCTCCTGTCAGACATACCACCCCCATCTTTTCAGCAGTGTAACCTGGATCTCTACCCTGAGAGCCACCTCCTGGCCCCCCACACAGAGGTTCATCTTCCGATTAGTGGCGCTGGCCATTCGTTTGACCGGGAGTGTGGCTTCCTGTGCCACGTGGGTTTTAGAACACTTGGCATGGCTGTTCTTTCATGCATAATCAGAGGAAGATGATGGATGTGGGCGGGTAACTAGCTCCTCATCTACCTCTAAAACTTCTGCATAGAAAGTCCAACAGGAGAACAGAAATCTAGCTGAAGAAGTTGGTTGTCAGACACGTAATTAGATGGGAGGGTCATCAGCAGGCTCAGTGCTGTCGGTGAGTTTATTTTAATAGTGTTTGGGACATTGGTGGGCAGAACAGCAGCTGATCAGCATGAACTGAAAGAAATCCGAGGAGCAGAATAACAAGACTGGAAGTAGAAACACGGAGGCATTTTCAAAACCTTGCCTTATAAGGAATCCGGGGGCGGAGAGGCTTTCCGAGGGCACCAGTGGCTCGTTGAGATGGCAGCCAAGGCATTGTTCTCTTGAAGTTACTTGTGCAAATAAACATTGTCAGGTAGGGTTTGCTATTTGCAAGCAGCAGGAACCAACTCTGTCTAATTAATTGAAGGGAAGTTCACATGCAGGGTAAGGTTGCTCACGGAATCATTCGGGTGGCATCCCAGCTTGGAAATGGATGGTGGCCAAAGCTTCGCCAGAGGTCTGAAAAACAGGGACTTCGGTGCCATCAGGTCAGGATGCTGATAGCCCTTGTCCAAACTCAGTTGTTTCTTCCATTCCTATGTTTCTCACTTGAAGTTCAAAATCCTGGGCTAGCGTGTCATGCTGGCTAAGCTTTGGCAACAGGATCACTCTGTGAGTCCACAGAGTTGAAGGAAAAGGACTCTAACCCCTGTGAATTCTACAGAGAGAAGACATCTGCTTCTAACCATCCCTCCCAAGATTCTTCTCATTGTTGGAGACAGAATTCCCTATAAAGGAATTTGGATGTTGGGAAGGAAGAATGGACTTGAAGTCAAACGTGTGTGTATGTGTGTGCACACACACACATACACACACATGAAGGCACATTTTTTTTTTAAGATTTTATTTATTTATTTGACAGAGAGATCACAAGTAGGCAGAGAGGCAGGCAGGGAGAGAGGAGGAAGCAGGCTCCCTGCTGAGCAGAGAGCCCTATGCGGAGCTCGATCCCAGGACCCTGGGATCATGACCTGAGCCAAAGGCAGAGGCTTTAACCCACTGAGCCACCCAGGCGCCCCATGAAGGCACATTTCTTGTGTGGAAGTGCTATGGAGGTTGTAGGAAAGTCCAGCCACAAAAGTTGATTTTTTATGATGGGATTATCAGATACTAAGATTTCAGGCCAAGGAGAAATACATAGAAAAGGTGCGTTCCTTTTTCTATAGGCCACAGGGTAAGGGTAAACTGAAAGATAGAAAAAGGTTCAAGAAAAGCAAATAGCAGATCAATCATGGGGTAACCAAATATCCTCAAACCTCACTGCCGTTTCTGGGCCCAGGCAGGAAAATAAAATAGTATTTGGGGCAGGAATGATGTAAATGGAGTGGGTAGGATGTCGGAACACCTGAGCCTGTGACCTTGAGTTATTTCACCTTTTTCCCTAAACTTTAGGAAGCTGACGTTCAGTTCTAATACCTAATACTATGGGTGGATGCTTTGATTTGGAGAAAGTTTCTACAGAGTGTTCATCTGATATATTTGCTAATTTTATTTTTATCTTCTTAAAATATAAAATTTACATATAAATAATTTATAGTTAGAACAATATAAAGCTTATCATCTTAACCATTTATAAGTATACGCTTCAGTAGTGTTAAATATATTCACATTGTTGTAAAACAGATCTCCAGAACTTTTCATCTTGCATATCTGAAACTCAACACTCATTGAACAGTAACTCCCCTTTCTTCCCTCCCCATAGCCCCTGATAACCATCACTCTATTTTTGTGTGTCTGTGACTTTGACTATTTTAGAATGCTTAGTTAAGTAAGTGGAATCATACAGTGTTTGTCTTTTGGGGACAAGCTCATTTGCCTAAGGGAAATGTCCTCAAGGTTTATCCATGTTGTAGTACAGGACAGAATTTTCTTTCTTTTCCATTGTGTGTGTGTGTGCGTGTGTGTGTGCGTGTGTGTCACACTTGTTATCCACTCATCCATTGTTGGACTTTTGGGTTGCATTTTATGGTCTGGTCGTTGTGAATAATGCTGCTGTGACAATGGATATGCAAATAGCTCTTTGAAACTCTGCCTTCAATTATTTTAGATAAATGCCAGAAGTAGGCTTGGGGGATCATTGTAATCATTAATCATAATGATTCTATATAATTCTTTTTACATCATCATGATAATTCTATTTTTAATTTTCTAAGGAGCTTCCCTACTGTTTTCCCTGGTGGTTGTACCATTTTATATTCTCACCAACAATGCATACAGGTTGCAAGTTATCTACTTCTTCACGAACTTTGTTTTATCTTTTAAACAAAAACTACTCTATTTAAAAGTGACAGACCATGTGCAGAATTAGTGTCTAGAGTAGGTGGGGATCACTAAAATGCTGTTTCTCATCATTTCTTAGGAACCTCCCCCAGTGGTTTCAAAATACATGCTGTGAAGGGATAGGAAAGAGGAAACCCAAGAGGGACTTGGGAAGGGTAAGCAAGTAAACATCTAACAGTGGGGTCTTAACTGAACTGACAAATGAACAAAAGGTTTGAGTACATCTAGTTCACTTGGGGATCTCTGTCAGGAAGGTTCTGAGCTGATAGCTGGAGTATATCTGTTATAAAAATAGCTAATATGTTGGAGTATTTAAACAAACAAACAAAAAAAAGACTCAGAGATGGAGACGAACCATGAGAGACTATGGACCTCAGGAAACAAACTGAGGGGAGAGGTGCGGGGCAGGTGGTAGCAGGGCGATAGGTATTAAGGAAGGCACGTGTTGTGATGAGCACTGGGTGTTATATGTAATTAATGAATCAGTGAACACTACATCAAAAATTAACGTGCTATACAGTGGCTAACTGAACATAGTAAAAAAAAAAAAAAGACTCATGTAATCTCTCAACAGTTGTATGAAACACATTCTCAGATTATCCCCATTTGGCAAGTTGTGAAACTGAGTCTTGTGGAAACAGTTTCCCCAAGATTACACTTCATGTTTCAGAATTCAGCCAGAGCTCCTGGCTCTTCTGCCAAATTTGGGGATTCTTCATAGTGGCAATAATGTGAGAAAATAGCAAGTCACTTTTGTTTTACCTGCCTACAAAGCTTCATTTTGCTGATTTTACACATTGTCTATAACTAAGTGTAACTTTGTTTGAAACTCATGAGCAACTACTTTTCTTGGAAAAGATCAGATCGACAGCTCCCTCGGCTTCCTTCCTTGTTTCTGAGGTTTCCAGTTTTATTTCACACCATATTTGTAATCCCACCTCGGAGGTCTCCAGCATTGCTGCTGTCATTTTCAGGGTTTTTTTTGTAAATCCAAACTGTTAAGGACCTAGCCCAAGATCACCACATCTCACTTAATAAGGACGGCCCATCTCGTCCACATAATTGCTTTAGACCTGTCGCAACATGGATTGGAACTAGTGGCTTTAAAAGAAACGGCCTTTTACACAGACCATGTCAAAACAGCCTTCTTGCCTCACCTTCACCACAGAAGCCTTCCTGTTCCCTCTCTGTATCTCCATGCACACACACACATACACCATGCATGTACACACACACACACACACACACGCACAGGCCCCACTAACTCCCCGAATGCTTACAGATTTTTCCAGTTTGCTGTTCATTAAGTTATATTGACTGTAGAAATAAAATGTCACATGATCAAATGCTATTAGACAAAAATGAATTTGCCACCTGCTGCTTTACCCCCACCCCTATGGAAAATAAAGGGAATTGAATTTGCTGAGAAATCCCCCGACTTGTATTTTTTTTCCTTTTAAGAAGCTCCATATGTCAGGGGGAGAGCCACAGCTGTAGGGAGTAGCTGAAAGTCCAACTCTGTCAATAATGAAGAACTTCTATGCAAATAAAAAGCCCCATCTCATAAGATAAACTTCCTGTTTACTTGCAAACTCATGTTTTATATCAGTACTGATGATGTATTCACCCTCATGCTGCTGGCCTCAAGAGCTGGGAGATAATTACCCGTTTTGGAAGACCGTGAAGGGTTGAATAGAAATGTTTACTCTGTCTTTTGAGCTGAGAACTCCCTTTACTCGTCCTTCTGCTCTTCTTTCCCACCCATTTTTTTTTTTTGTTTTGTTTTGTTTTTGTTTTGTTTTCTGTGACTCTTTTAGAGGGGGGAGAAAATGACCCTTCCTGGCCCTTTACGATGATGTGCATTAATTTTCTACTTATTTTCTCTCTAGACTAGATGCAGCATGTGATAACAGCATCTTTTAATTTGAAGGCTATTTGGGGTTATTCATAGCTTTGCGTGTATAAGTTTATATTGAATTAATTTATTTCATTCACTAATTCACTGTATCCATTCCATAAATGATTTGTGAGTAAAGTATGTGTCAGGCATTGTATTAGGTGCAGATCACATATTAATGATCACAAGTACACATGGCCCTTGGACTCATGAAGTCTTTAGGCAAATAGTGGAAAAAAAATAAAAACAGCTAAGTAGCTTTAAGTGAATGTATCATCATATAAAATCTGAGCTCAAGTAATATTTTAGATCAAAAGAGATGTTTCTCATTTTGTTGACTTTATGCATTATATATTTTGTAGAGTATTCATTGAATGGGACCATATTTGGTAACTGATGACAAAAACTCAGTCCTTCGGTGAGGTAGGAGAATGATAATTGATAAAATTTTCAAATGGGTCTTGTTTTTGTTTTTCCTGTGATTTTATTGAAGGATTTTTACAAAGTATATAAGAAAATAATTTTTTTATTTGAAATCTGGGGTTCAATATATATGGGGTTTCATTTATCTAAAACCCTTTAGAATGTCGGTACTACACACTGTGAACCCCAGAAGGATAGGAATTATCCTTATTTATAGTTTCATCTTACCTGAAGGCAACTCCTTGAAAGACTGGCATAATTGGCGTGGCTCTATAAATGAATGAGCAAATGGATGGGTGAACCATAGGCCTTGATAAAGTCCCAACATATGTACCTACAACCTTTGTTATTCAAGTTTAAAGGCTCCAAACTGAGAGGGCACTTGGGTAAATGCTGGCATAGAATAGTGAATTGTGCTAGGTTTCCTGTAGAGCATAAAAATGACACCGACCCTGAGTTTTCCCAGCTATGGTGTGATTGAGGACACTGTCTGGGGACTATCTGAAATGGATAAACAACATCTGTTTAAAATAATTTAGAATAGCATATTGTTTCTGAGTCTGAGAAATAGCACACAGTTGCAATTCTATTTGAACTGCTGCTTATTCTAGGGTTACCAAGGAGTGTTGACCCTGGTTGACTTGACTACCAGGGAAATCTTTGTTCATTTCATTTGATTTTACATCTGCAGGTTAGCCAAATAGCAAACCCAGATAGGGTACAAAATGCCAAGAGACTTTGCCCATGGATACGTAGAAGGCTTTGTGTCAGGCGTATTCAAGGTCACATATATATGTAGTTTGGCATTGAGTGTTAAATTTGGAGGGAATTGGTCAGAATTAAGGGTTGATGCTTGCCGGATTGGGCGAGCTATGGTGGAAGAAACAGTTTATCCGCTGCCCAAAAGGGAATGAAAGAACAATGCATCTCTGAAGTGAGTTAGGCATGGGAGATTGTCAAATAAAGCTAGAGGTCTTTTAATTCTCCATCGTGTCTTTACAAAAATGGGTAGTTGGATTGGTTTATCTGAAACCTTAAATTAAGACAAAAGGGAACTGTATAGTCACATCTATTTACTCACTCATGTATTCGGCACCTACTATACAACAGGCATTATCGTTCTTTGTGAAACTTTGTGCTAACTTGTTTATTTCTCATCCAAAAATACTTTTTCTTTAAATTTCTAAGGGGCCACTGGTTAATAGCACAATTTACCAGGTGCACTGTGTAAAAACAGCTTCTTACCCCCTCCAGACCAATCATCAGCTTGATTAATTAATTTAATCAAACACTCTAGTGTGACAGTTCATCCTAATTAGCTAATAATATTCTATTTCTCAGCACTCTTGGGACCTAGATATTTTTGTTTTGTAAAATAACACAGTCACCATATTCCCTTTCTATTCTTAAAGGGTGGGGGTCTACCAAAATGTGGGAAAAGTTTCGATGTTTTCCACTGAGAGAGGAAAAAATGGATTATAGATAATACTAAAAGAATAATCTTTGAATCTGGTACACATGCTAAGTGCTGGCTTTTTGCTGGGGCGGTCATGGTTACTATGACCTGGCATTGATGGCCTGAACTCTGTTCTGTAGGACAATTTATTTAGTTCCTGTTGAGATAGGGACTCATGATTCTACTTTCAGCATAGTTGTCTAGGAAAAAAAAAAAAAAATATATATATATATATATATATATACATATGATATAAATATATATATAATAAAACTATCTTTTGATCTGTCTATAGATATATCTATAAATATATAACCACAAAAGGTGCCAGTAACTGTCACTCTCCTTAGGTTCATAGGGCCCAAAATGTGGCCAGAAACCACAGTAAGTAAGCTTTCCCCACTGTAAGCCAAGAGTGGATTTTGTTAATTTCAAAACTACTGGTGAGTTAATAATTGAGAAAATTCCCTTATGTTCCTATTCAGCATTTTCCCCTAGTAGCCCACTGATTTATTTGACCATCTAGTGTTCCTTTGTCTGCCTAAGATGCCATTTAGAAAAGTTTTCCCCATCATGAATGCCTCTCAGGGCTGATTTTACATACTCATCACAAGCGATCACATTTTAATTACATGGGCCTTTGTTTTGTTTTCTCCTTTTTAATAAGGCTCCACTGAGGAGATCTTCCCCTTTCTGGGTCTAATCAGGTTGTCAGATCAATTAAGGTAATTGACAGTAGGTTTATCACATTCCTTAATCAGGACTGTAGCCGTTTTATTAGAGGAAAACAATCCCCAGATGATTTAGACATAGAAAAAAAAAAACTTCAATCTGTAGAAATAGAGGGAAAGAGAAAGACAATCTGAAATGTCAGAGCTCTGAATGAGAGAGGAAGTTAGGACAGAAAATAGCAGAGGGTCTTCAGACTCAGTCTCCATCGAAAAATAATGCCGTGGTCCCCAGAGTTGAGCTTCAGAATCATGGGAGTGATTATTTCAAAAAAATAGATTGCTGCTGATAAAGAAATGTATCAGTTGAACTCATTGTTCATCTTAAGCATATACAGTGTTACATGTCAATTATATCACAATAAAATGAAAGAAGTTGTAAAATATATATATATTTATATATATGTAAATTTTATATATATATAAATATATGTATATTTATATATTTTGTTTGTTTGTTTCCCACATAGCAAGTTAAGTAGGTATTTGGGAAAGCCCAGAAATCTGTATTTTTACAAACTGCCCGCCCCCAGCCAAGATGATTCACCCCAGAAGGTGGTCCTTTGCACAGTGCACTTTGAGAAACATTAGTGTGAAGATACTGGAAGAGTAGAATGTCCTAGTAACAATTTAGGTCAAAGGCAGGGCTTCTGATGCTTTGCTGTGGGCATCCATCAGCTGGGGCTCTCTTTCACTGGGTGCACGTGAGGTGTGAGCCTCTGTTCTCCTCTAAGAAGCTCCAGGGAGTGATGCCCTTGCTCCTGGGCGATGGAATGCTCTTGAGGTTCTTTGAACCTCAGTCTGTTTCTCTCGGTTCCCCAGGGTGGAAGGTGAGCGGGCAGGGCTGGGGCCAGGTGTTCTACCCATTCGAGCTCCTAAAAGTCCTAAGGTAAGGAGGTCAGGCGTTCTGCCAATGTTTGGGTTGTGTGGGGAAGCAGTGAATGGGGCTTGGTCCCAGGATGCCTCAGCCCGCTGTGCCAGAGAGTAACATCTTGACTTTTGCCAACATTCTCTGAAGCTGTAGAAGGATTTTATCTAATCTCTGAGTACATAACACCAAGACAAGCAGGGTTGCGTGTGTGGTTTTTTTTTTTTTTTTTTCTTTTTAAAAAAAATCTACCTCCCAGGAAAACAGCTTATTGGAATGACCTTGATGTTTTGCAAGTAATTATTCTCCTGTTGCTCTTGTGGCACATAGGCCTCTCCCTAAAAACAGCACCTTGTAATTTTAAATCCTTTCAAGTTTTCCAGATGCTTTCACATCTATGGTTAATTAATTTATTGAACGTGAGTTCTGTTCTGTTCCTCTGGTGCCTGACACAATGCTTGGAGCAAGGTCTAGGCCTGAGTTCTTCTACATGTAGGCTTATAATCGAATTGAGAAGACATCATTCCATGGTGTGTATCATGGGCTATATTTTTATTTTGTATGCAAATAAGACCTCCAGTCCAGGGGACAGTAGATTAGTTCTATCTGAGGCTGTCTGTCAGCGAAGTGACACTTGCATTGGGCATGGAATAAAAACCTGTGAGGCCAACCATACAAAATACTACTCCCCTCCGTTTAAGTAATGTATATACCCAAGGCTAATTGATGCCCCGGAGTGAACAGGTAAGTCTGTGGTAAACAGGTCAGTCTTGATTACTTCCTCTCTGTTGCTCATGGCTTCCATCTTTTGACTTTCTTCCAGTGCTCTTTCTACCATGAGAGAGAAAGAGGAGAGAGAGAGAAGGAGAGGGGAAGTCTAACCTCCTTAATAAACAGGCACCATCCTCAGATACCCTCCATTGTTGACTAGGCCATGATGGGCTTGACTTTCTTAGAAGGCCAGAAACTTTAACTCTTTATTAGGCCACTAATATTTTATTTTTCCCTTCCATTGCATAAAATATGTGCTACCTCAGACCAGCTTCTGAAGAATGGAAAAGTGTTTGTGTTTCCTGTTTTTTCCTCTACGAATCCAAAGAACATTCGCAGATTCTTTTTCACTTTGTGACACCAAGGAAGGCGGGGTTGAGCCAACACCAGGCCCATTTATAGTTGATAAAATGAAGGCCCAAGCAGCTGGTCTGTGCTAGAGGGAACAACAGAAAGCTGTCTTGGTGAGCACATAGTTTGTGGCTTTGTCTGCACAGCCGTTCCATCTTCGGGTGTAGTGTGTCTGTGTGTGAAGAAAGAACACAGAAATACAGTCTGTGCAGTAAATTGCCCACACATTAAGAAACAATGAATTTGTAATGAGAATTATAGTCATTTAAACATTACAGGACGTAACTTAAGGAAGTAAATCTCTAACGAACAACAATAACAAAAGACAAACCAAAGAACAGACTCTTAACTATAGAGAACAAACAGATGGTTTTGGGGGTGGGGTGGGGTGGGGGATGGGTGAAATACGTGATAGGGATTAAGAGGACACTTCTCTTGATGGGTGTTGAGTTATATGTGGAATTACTGAATCACCAACTTGTACTCTGAAATGAATATAACGCTGTATGTTAGCTGCACTGGAATTAATTATTTTTTTAAAGATTTTATTTATTTGACAGACAGAGATCACAAGTAGGCAGAGAGGCAGACAGAGAGTGGGGGGGGAGCAGGCTCCCTGCTGAGCAGAGAGGCCGATGTGGGGCTCGATCCTAGGACCCTGGGATTCACGACCTGAGCCGAAGGCAGAGGCTTTAACCCACTGAGCCACCCAGGTGCCCCTGGAATTAAAATTTTAATAAAAGGGGGCACCTGGGTGGCTCAGCCAGTTGAGCATCTGACTTCGACTCAGGCCCTGCTCTTGGGGTCCTGGGATCAAGCCCCATGTCAGTCCCCACTCAGCAGGGTGTCTGCTTGTCCCTCTCTCTGCCCCTCCTCTTACTTCTGCTCCTTCTTTCTCAAATAAATAAAATCTAAAAAAAAAAAAATTCTTTTAAGGAAAATAGGGGCACCTGCGTGGCACAATTAAGTGCTCAGGTTTTGACTCAGATCATGATCTCAGAGTCTTGAGACTGAGCCCCAGGTCGGGCTCCCTGCTCTACACAGAGACAGCTTCAGTCTCTCTCATCTCCCTCTGCCTGTCCCCACTAAGTGTGTGTGTGTGTGTGCCCTCGCTCTCTCTGTCACAAATAAAAATAAATAAATCTTTAAAAAAATAATAAATTAAAAAAATCAGTCATAAAAAAGATAAATACTTCAGAGTCCTCCTTACATGATGCATCTGAAGTAGTCAAACTCACAGAAGCGGAAAGCAGAATGTTGGCTTCCAGGGCCTGGCGGGGAGAGAGATATGGAGAGTTGTTTAATGGATGTGGAGTTTCAGCTTCACAAGATGAAAACGTTCTGGAAATATGTTGCACAGCAGCTGTATATAAGTGAATACACTTAACTATTGAATTGTACACTTAAAAATGATTAAAATGGTAAATTTTAGGAGGTGTGTTTTTTTACCGCATTAAAAAATTTTTATTAAAAAAAAGCAAATCTCTAAAGTGCTTGACACCGGCTCCTATTTTTTCTTCTTAGATTGTGTAACCATTGCATGGGCAAGTATTCGTAAGCTAATTACTCATCCCACCAGGAAGAGTTAGCACTTCCTGAAAGCCTACTATGTGCCAGCATTTCAATCTGCTTCTTTATTGGGAGGTTTTATTTAAATTTAGTCTCATGAACTCTGTTCTACAGTAATAACATTTTCCATTTTCCAATAACCTTTTAATCCATCCAAGATTACTGTATGTCAGGTGTGATTTTGCTACCTTGATCTCTTTATTCTTTTTAACCCAGAATACCATAAAAAATGATTATGTAAATAATTCCTGAATTAGTGTTGTTATCCCCAAATAATACACATTAACACATTTCTGACTTCATTTTACCTTGTCTTCATTTTACCTTGTCTTATCAACTATTGACAAGACAGTTTTAACTGTCTATTTAATTTTGTTGGATTTATTGAAAAATAATCACAATTGTTCATCAGTTTTAATTGGTATTAATATGAACTAGGGTTAATACTCTCCCTGTGGCTAATATTGGTACTTCCTCGGTGTGTATGGATCTTTTTGTTAGGCCTGTCATAAGTGATATATCTACTTTATTTCAGAACCCTTTGACTCTTGGTTCTCTGCAGACCCCTCTGTTTCTGAACATTCTCTGTGTAGTGTTTGCCTCGCCCTGGGCACATCTTAGCTTTATCAGTAACTGGTGGGTTTTGAATCCAGCTACTCTAGTCCTGGCTTTGCTCCTTTATTTGTATTGTCTAAGAGCTGAGCTTCCACATCCCACTTGGAGAGCAGGTGCTTCCAGCTCTCCATGCTTTTGGACACGACAGGTTATAGGTTCTGGGAAGGGAATGGAGCTGCTACGTAATCTTTCTGTATGCCTGGAAGTCAGTACATTTAGTTTACTTCTAATGAATGATACCTGCAGAGCAGCTACTCAGGATCTCTAATAACATCCATCCTTCTTCCATGACCAGTCTGGTGAGGTTGAGTTGCAATGAGCTGAACAGATCGATAGTAATCACAGGGTGCTTGGAAAAGAGAGCCTCCTCTATAATCTTGGGACAGCTTAGTTAGAGTTGCCACTCAACACAGATGAGTGTGTGTGTGTGTGTGTGTGTGTGTGTGTGTGTGTGTCTGAGACAGTTGATTCAAAGGATTTCTAAGAACAAAACAACAACAAAAATTAATGGTTATGATGACCTTGTCTTCCTTACCAGAAGATAAGCAGGTCAACAGCACCGTGAGCGTGCCTGCTTCCCCTGCTCTGAGGCTGTGCTTTATTCCTTTCCCCCAGTGGTGCTTAGAGATAGTCTTCTGAGTGGCTCATATTTGCTGCAGCAATAAATGCAGTCTTTTTGTAAGGCCTGCCAGATCTCACTCCTTTGCTGCCGACCTCGTGAACAAAAATCATCTTTAGATGTTTGGCCGTGAGTCCTTTCCTTTGGAGTAAATTATGAACTATTTAATAATGAAGGGCCAAAAAGCAGAGAAACCAGGACATGCAGGAGACTGACCTGAGCAAAGTGAAGGAGTGCTTTTTTTATCTTTCTTTTTTTTCCCTCCAAGCTCTCTCTCTCGCTTAAATTTTTTTTTTTTTTACATTTTTGGTAAAATAATTGATATATGATACAAAAATTAGAAAAGAGAGAATCAAAAGAAAAAACCATATCGTGATCACGCTAGTGCTGCCTGTCTATGACTGTCGATGATAACCTGCCTGTTCCATAGAGCTTTCCCAGAAATCCGAAACATAAATTTTTCTACTGCCCCAAACACTGTCTTCAGCATAACCTGAGGACCATAATTTTCTCAAACCTGTCCCTAATGATGGTTACATGTTAATTTCCAGTTGTTCATGTGCTTTTGTATCCCTAGTGAAATTCATAAGCTTCAGTGAGGGTTTAAAACCTCCCCCTACTTCTTTCCTCAATAACAGATGTTCAAGTGCTTGTGTCATTGAAATGATTTTAATTATCCAGTAAAATAATGTTTTGTTTTGTTTTGTTTTTCCATTACCATCTTGAGATAACTTTTTAGTATATATAAAAAAAGACCTAACTCTTGAATAAATAAATAAATATCCAGGTCTTAAAAAATGTTCTCAGTCTCTGTTGTTGTTTTGGGTGGTTCTCCTAATTGACAACCACTGGTGATACCCAATATTGAAAGTGTTTGTGCTCCAGACGAGTGGAGGAAAATTTAATTTGTCTGGTATGGGCTTTAACTGACAAATGTTAGAAATTGACCTTTTCAACAGAAATTTACTTGAAAGTCCTAAGTGAAGCTCTGCTTTAAGCTGAATTTGTCACTAAGACATGATTAAATTCTTTTAAATGTAGATCAATTGCACATATTATTAATGGAAATTGAAATCTCCCTAAATATGGTGTCCATAAATTTAAGAGAGGGGGGAAAAAAAAAAAGGATATGAAGTCTAAGGTGCCTCATCTGCCAAATGGATACTCTTGTATTATCTTGGAACTCTGTTTGAGGGAAAAAAAAAATAATAAAAGTTGTGCATCCCCCAGTAAGATGTAGCTGGACTGTTTGCAATCTTGTATGAAGGGATTGAATGTTACGTTTTCATCACCACTGGAATCCAAGAGCCCCATGTCTCACAGCATCCATATCTCGTAACAGTGCCATGAATATGTTTCAAAAAAGAAAAAGCAAGAATGAAGGAGAAAGAAAGAGAAGGAGTCAGGGAGGAAGGAGTACGTCTTGACAATTTGCCTGGATGCTGAGTAGCTCACAGAATTCAGGAGAGGAAGCAGTGTTCTAGAGATGTGGCCTGAGAAATGGCTGATGTGTTCAGCAGGGAAAATAATAATTCATTGGCTCAGAACTCCAGCTATGGGTGCATTGTGAAGTTTGAGCTAGAACCTCTGCCTTGATTAGAGATGCCAACATATAAAAACAGGGAACACCCCAGATTCTTCCTGCTGTGATACTGTGTGAAGGGTCACTTTAACTGTGCAAGGTCAAAACCATCATTATTTTCTTTCCTCTGAGTCAGGGAAGCTTAAGTCAAGGAAATGAGTAGAGCTGGTAACAGAGTTGCAATCAAAATCATTGGTTAATAGATTTGCTAATTATTTTTTTATGATTGTGCTTATTAGCTCCTATGTGCCCCCATTCGATCTTTGAGGATGACAGAACCTGCTAGATGAAAGAGAAATGAAAACTCTTTCAAAGGGTAAAAGGAAAAAAAAATGAGGGTGTTATTAATATTGCTGATAATATATTCTAAACTTACGAACCTCACCCCTCATTCAGAGGTACTCTTAGGGCTTATAACATGCTTATGTAGATCAGACATATATCTGAGATTGGTGGCAAGTGGCTCTTCTAAAATCAAATCAGACTGAAAGACATCTGCTGACTCTGAAATGTCAATGACTCTACCAGTGGCAAAGGGAGCAGCCCTCCTAAGCATCCTCAGGACGCCTTATACTGAACCTCTTCTGAGACTTCCAGCAGTGATTTCTGCATATCATTTGGCTTTTGTGGGCACAGTGGTATGGTATGTAGTGGTAGTTGTTCACTATAATCAGAATGGAACTTGAGTCCATGAAGGTTTTGCTTTTTTTTTTTTTTTTTTTTTGATATTGTTGTTGTTATTTGGTTTTTAATTGAGTCATTCAACCTCAGCAGTCATCAAGGGGTCATTTAGTCCAGAGCTTCCAATCCAGCCCTGGGATATATCTCCAGATAATGTAATTTGTTATTTATCCCATTTTTACTAAAATTCTTTAGGAAAGCCTCCTGTCAGGAGAACCACTGCTTTTGGTTTTGTTTTGTCATTCCCTTCCTATCCCACGAGAGAGAGAGAGAGAGAGTGAGAGAGTGAGTGTGTGTGCGTGTGTGTGTGTGTGTAAATCTCAGGATATAAACATGAGTCAGCAACTAGGAAATCTAGTCTAAAGAATCTAGACTCCAGAACAGTCATCAAGCTATGGACAAATTCTTGCCTACCACATGTTTTCATAAATAAAGTTTTATTAGACCACAGCCACCCTATCTCACCCTATCTGTCTATGTATTGTCTACGACTGCTTTCCTGCTACAGCGATGGAGTTGAATTACAAGGGAGACTCTGTGGCCCTCAAAGATGAGCATATTTGGTGTCTGACCATTTACAGAAGAAAGTTTGCTAAGCCCTGATCTAGACAGTATGGCCAGCATCAGGTTGGTAGAACCAGATGAACTGTAAGCCATTCCGCGGGTATCTTGTTAAAGATGAGGATGACGCACAGACAACCCAGGAGTAACCACATCAAATCTATAGGCAGAGAATTCAGGCATTTACTACTTTTATTGAGCATCTAATGGTAACTTAGATTTTACTTTATGTGAAACTTCCCTTAGAAATCCTAGAGGGAACTGGACCAATTCATATTCTTTTCTGTGTCCAAGGTACTTACAGGGCCTGTGGCAAATAAGCAAATGTTCAGTACATGTGGTTGAATGAATACAGACATATCAAAGGGCAGTTGGCACCATAATTATTGCCAATCCACTGGGGATTGATAGGATAATATCAATAGGTAGGTGAGAAATCTATTTAAGAATGGTAGGTTCGTAGGCTGGCAGCAAATTTTAATCTTCTCAGCTCTTGCTGTTAAGCCCAATGGTCTTTAACTACCTTTAGTTGTCTCAATTTAATTTTTCTCTTCTCTGTAAGTACATGTTGTGGATGGATAATAGGCTTGAGTTTTATTATGTGGGATCTGAAGAAGGCATTCCTGGTATAAATGATGTTACTGGAACAAATGACTAAGAGATGTTAATGAATTTCTTTTTCTGGCCTTTAAAAATTAATGGGATGCAAGCTCTTCTCTCTGAAAAGGTTAAAGACCAGGGGTGGGGATTAGTCAATTTAAAATATATTTATCACCTGTGGAACTTTTGTTTCTAACAGGGAACAGACAGAAGTATAGGTATTTATTAAATAGCTACAGTGTGCCAGAAATCATTACAGTTCTTTTAATGTTCACCACCACGCTGAGGGGTAGATACCATTCTCATTTACAGAGAAAGACACCAAAACTTGAAGAAGATGGAGAAAATACTTACAGTCACCTTGTGAGTGAATCAACCAGGACATGAATAAAGGTCTGACTATCTCCACAACCCATGATCTTTGCACTGGACCATGACAGCCTTTCTGTTCAAAAGTAATGGGTCCTTTCTGTCCTTTTTGAAGAGATTTACTTTGTTTTGGGAAGTGGAGCTCCTGCTTGGTTGTTAGGGGAGCACTGATTCTGTGTACTCACACCAGGAGGAATTTTGATATTTTTGTTCCTTTTTTTTCCTTCTTCCCTGTTTTTTAGCCTCCTCTTTGCTTATCCTATAGAGTTTCAAACACACTGAACCTTTTCTCAAAATAGATTGTTCTAAATCTAGGAAACCTTTGAAGTTCTATTTTCCAGAGTGCTTCTAGGACCTGTTGGACTAGAAGTTCTGGGGAAGAGACCCAGGGATCTGAATTTTTAACAGGCTTTCTTCCTCTGCCCTATATCATAAATGTCGGAAAGACCGTCCTTTGGAGAGTTAGTCTTTCAATGCCCTTCACTGACATAAAATTTAGGAACTCTTCAACTTAGAACTCTTCCTAATTAAGTTTATAAATATACTCTTTTCTTTCACTTTCTTTCTCTTTCTCTCTTTCTTTTTTTTTTTTTGTACATAAAAAGATTATTTTGTAGTTCTTTAGTTCCAAGGCTAGTCTAGTTAATATTTCTAACTAGAATGTGGCTGGCTCTTTTTATGATTCTGTTGGGAGGAACAGAACATGCTTATATAACAAGCAAAATGGAACTCTTGCGCACAAAAAACTTTATTTTGGACTGTTATCAGAGCCTGATCAATATCTGTCCTAGGGTCCAAATAAGGATACAGACTACACTTTGGATTCCAACCATCTTAACCACCAACTCCACCATTATTGATCTTATTAGAACTAGTATCTCTGGGGTGCTTAGGTGGCTCAGTTGGTTAAGTGTCTGACTCTTCATTTTGGCTCAGGTCATGATCTCAGGGTTGTGCCATCCAGGCCTGCACTGGGCTCCACGTTCAGAGGGAATGTGCTTGAGGATTCTCTCTCTTCCCCACCCCCCTTCCCCTCTTCCCCCATCCCCTACCTTAAAAAGAAAAAGAATGAATATCTCACATGAAAATGTGTTGGATTCCTATTGCTGTTTCAAAAATTACCATAAATTTAGCTGCTTAACAAGGCACTGTTTTGTAGATCAGAAGACCAGGCAAACTCTGCTGATTTGCTACTTAGGGTTTCATAAGGTTGAAGTTAATGTGTCAGCTGGCTGGGCTCCCCACTAGAGACTCTGGAATAGCATTCTCATCTGTGTTCATTCAGGTTATTGATAAATCCAGTTCCTGAAGCTGTAGGTCAGAGGTCACTGTTTCTTTGCTGGCTGTCCTCTGGTTCTTTTTGTTCCTAGAGACTACCCACATCTGTTCTCACATGGCCTCTCCATCTTCAATCCAGCAATGACACCTAGCATCCTTCTCATGCTTACTCTCTGGTTTACTCTTCTGCTTTTCTTTCTTTTTCTTTTTTTTTTTTTCCTGCCTTTAAAAACACATGTGATTAGATTGGATCCACCCAGATAATCCAGGATAAGCTCCCTATTTTAAGATTCACTGATTAGTAACCTCAGCTACATATGCAGTGTTTCTTTTGTCACATATTCATCAGGGAAGGACATCTTTGAAGGGGAGGAAAGATTCTAGTTACCAGACTCATCCATTTATATCATTTAAATGTAATAAAAATAGATCATCTCTAATATAAAGATAAAAGAAGTATAATGTATAATATGTGCATACATTTTTTCATTTATTTTAAATATGTGAGAGTGCTGGTCCTACACCATTGGAAGTCAAGTTGTCCAAAAAAAGAGTATGATAAAGACTGATACAAATGGGTGGGACTGGCAACCCATTTCCCATGAGCAGCATTGGTTGTCAGTTATGTGATTTTAAGAAATGGTGAGGGGTGTCTGGGTGGTTCAGTCGGTTGGGCATCCGACTCTTGATTTCAGCTCAGATCATGATCTTGGGGTTGTGAGATTCAGCCTGAATCTGGCTCTGCACTCAGCATGGAGTCTCCTTCAGAGTCTCTTTCTCTCTCCCTCTGACACCCCCCCCATCTCTCCCTAAAATAAATAAATAAAATCTTAAAAAAAAAAAAAAAGAAAGAAAAGAAAAGAAATGGTGAACAGCTCTTGGAAAAGTTCTCAATAAAACTTGCAGAAGAACACAATCTTCCCTTGAATTAAATGGGAGTTAGAGTCTATAAAACTTAGTATATGTTAAAAATTCAAAAACTATATATATGTTGATATGTAAAATGGAGTTTGACTCTTTTTCCAGCTATAGGAAAGCCTAGTGTAATATTTGAACATTATGTGTGGCGATGTCTAGCATCTCCTGGCCCCTGCCCCAAGCCCCACTCCAATCATTATGACAATCTTATTTTTTTTAAAGATTTTATTTATTTTTTGACAGATCACAAGTGGGCATAGAAGCAGGCAGAGAGAGAGGGGGAAGCAGGCTCCCCGCTGAGCCGAGAGCCTGATGCTGGACTCGATCCCAAGACCCTGGAATCATGACCTGAGCCGAAGGCAGAGGCTTTAACCCACTGAGCCACCCAGTCGCCCCAACAATCTTACTTTTTTAATCTTTTTTTATTACAACAATTTTAACACATCCCACAAATTTACAAAGGGGCCCCTAAGAGATGGTGGCACCCCAGATAAGAAATACCAGCAAAGTGACAAGGGAAATATTTTGACTTGGAAATAGTGGTTGGTTCTTGCTGGACCTTTAAAAGAACCCCTATCTGCTCTTGGCCTGCTCATATAGGTTTAATAACTCATCAAAAACAAATTCCCTAGGTCATATGCAACTTGGCCATTTATACCATAGGGACATGCATAGGTAAGGAGTGAGGGTCAGGGAGACCTGCAGTATTCAATTCTTTCTTGGGTAGTTTGTGGCAGAGAGAGAGGTAGAACTTACCACTCCACAGTATGGACTGTGGAGTCAGCCAGATTGACTTTTGAAACCAGGTTCTACCCATTATCAGTTGTGTGAGTATGGACAGTTTCCCTCAATTCTCGGAGCCTTGCTTTCATCATCTGGAAACTAGGAAAGTACGTCTGTAAGAGCACCTTACCAGGTGCTTTGGAAGAAGCTCCTTTTAGGCAAGTTCTGTCCCTTTGCTTCTCTTCTCTGTACTGTGGGACCAGCTCAGGTTCTGCATGGAGCAGATGATTCCTCTTTAATGTGCAAGTGCGATTGGCTTTCCAGAGGAGCCAGATTCTTCCAGAATCTGCATTTTGCCTGGTCCTTCTCCAGAATTCTAGTTCATCAGGTCCTAGAAGTCTCTCATGATGAGCAGATCAAATATTTATTTTATTTTCCACAGTTCACCAAACTTCACCTATGTTTTCTTTGCTGAGTGCTCTATCCATTTTTTTTTTTTTTTAACTAGAGTATAACCTCTTCAAGAATAGACTGATGTTTGAATTTCCTCCTAAAGCCCATTAAGCAACCTGAGTTTTGTTCCCTGAATTTTAGGGAAGATTGGTTATTAATCATAATTTGTATAAAAACCCAGCTGCGGCAAAAAAGAAAAGGTCTCTCCCAGGATTTTCAAACACATTTTAAAGCAAACAAGAGCTGAAATGTCTTCAGAGGTATGAAAATAGCAACAGATTCTCATTAGCCTCATTACTATAAGAAAAAATTAGATAAATACCTAATTACTGAAGCCTTTATGCTGAGTGCAGAGGATACCAGACAGGCCTGGTCTCCGTCCATGGGAAGCTTCTAGAAAACCCTCTTACTGAACCACATCTTTGGGTACAGGATGGAGGGACTGATTAAGTGGGTGCTGATGGTGGTGGTAATTTGCAAGGGACATAAGAAGTTACACAGCAGTGTGGGAGGGAAGTATAGCTCACAGCTAACCACATAAATGGTACTTAATAAGAGCTGAAGATTTAACAAGTCCTGGAGACTTCTTTAACGAGGCAGTCTCTGAACAGAATTTTGGGAGATCATCCTTCATTTTCAGAGAATTAGGCTCATGCCCTGATGTGGAAAGGCTGGGGCATCCTGCCTGTCACTTCTCTGCCACCCCTCCATGTAGCTTTGACACACAGTCCACATTATTGACCATTTTTCTTCTGGGAAGCAGCCAGAGAGTGCATTCCCTTGAGCACTTTCTCTGGCATTAATCTCCAGCTATGTGCTTTCATTTCACTTCCTGTAAAATTCCATCTGTAGATCCTGCGCCTGACCTAAGGTTAGATGGCAGGGGAGCAAAATACTGATTCTCATTTCGAATCACAATTGTTGCTATAAATAGCAAACTCTATAATCTGGTAGCTCCCTTGGATGCAAAGTGATAGATGAGCTTCTGTTGATTTAAAAAAAAAAAAAAAAGTCCATAACTCTCAAAGTATTGTTCAGGTTGAAGTAAACGGTAATAATAAAGCACAACTAATACACTGCTGAATTATTCATGTTGCTTATAAAATGTTCACCCTCAATGTCAAAGAAGCCACATCCCATCCAGGGTATCTGTAATCAGAAATCACGGGTGTTGCCTAGTCCTACAGGGAAAGGAAGTTTCCTGTACTGAATCCCATAGGATTACACTAAAAAGCGTAAACTGAAAAAATTATTGTAACTGGAAAATGTTGTAAATAACAAATAGAAATTATTAGAAATTGTCGATAAAAATAATTATAAGCTGTGTGTTCTGGTGCAGTTGATAATTTGATGATGGCCTATAAGTATTCCTCACTGAAAAACGAAGCCTAAGGAGGACTGCTAGACTAAGTCCTGTCTCCAAGCCATCCTTATCCCCTAGCTGGACTCCCTGCTTTTCTTACTCTTGCTGTTCTCTAATATATTCTACACACAGCAGACAAAAATGACCATTTAAAAAATGTCAGTTTCTGTCATATTTTTGATCACATCCCTTGGGTGCCTTCCCATCTCACCAATGAGAAAACCCAACCTTCTTACACTGTCCTCCAAGGAAGGCTTTTGGCCTGATCCAGCCTCTGCCTGTTTCTCTCCACTCATGACCCTCTGAGCTATAAGCTTGCCGCTTTCTTCGGTTCCTTGAATATACCTTAAGGCCTTTGAAGCTGTAATTTCTTCTGTTTTCCATGTACACCCATTTCCCTCCCCAGCTTAGTTCATCTGCCCGGAGAAGTCTTCCAAGGCCATCCGAACGGAAGTAAGCACCATGCTGCCACTTTTTATAGCAATACCCTGTTCGTTCGTTCTTTCTTTCTTTCTTTCTTTCTTTCTTTCTTTCTTTCTTTCTTTCTTTCTCTTTCTTTCTTTCTTTTTCTTTCTTTCTTTCTTTTTTTAATTTTTAAGAGGGGGAAGGAGGGAGAGTGAGAGAACATAGGGATAAGCAAAGGGAAAAAGAGTATCTTAACCAGACTCCACAGAGCTGGACTAGGGACTCCATCTCACAACCCCAAGATCATGACCTGAGCCAAAATCAAGAGTTGGATGCTTATTCGACTTAACTACCCAGGGACTCCTAGTCTGTTTTATCTTCATCTGAGAACTTATATAAACAGCAAAATATCAAATAATTTTATTGGTGGGATAGATTGTCTCTTACGCTAAAATGCATGCTCCTTGAGACGGGAGTCCTTGTTTTATTGAATATTTCATCCCTAGTATCCAGCCCAGGCCCCGGTTCATCTGGTTTGTTGAGTGATAAGCTCAGTTGTACACACATGTTACTATAGGAGTGTTGAATACTTTCCCCCCTGCATATTATTTTACTGCTTTTTAAAAAACTATTTTATTTATTATTATTTTTTAGAGGTAGGTTCAGCTTTTTTTTTAAATATTTTTTAAGTTTTTTATAAACATATAATGTATTATTAGCCCCAGGGGTGCAGGTCTGTGAATCACCAGGTTTACACACTTCACAGCACTCACCATAGCACATACCCTCCCCAATGTCCATAACCCCACCCCCCTCTCCCGACCCCCCTCCCCCCAGCAACCCTCAGTTTGTTTTGTGAGATTGAGAGTCTCTTATGGTTTGTCTCCCTCCTGATCCCATCTTGTTTCATTTATTCTTTTCCTACCCCCCCAAACTCCCCACATTGTATCTCTACTTCCTCATATCAGGGAGATCATATGATAGTTGTTTTTTCTCTGATTAACTTATTTCGCTAAGCATAATACCCTCTAGTTCCATCCACGTCGTCGCAAATGGCAGGGGTTCATTTCTTTTGATGGCTGCATTCATTTTACTGCTTTAATGGACTAGAATCACTCTTTCCTTTATTTAGTGGGTAACTAAACTACTCTGATCTGATTCACTCCCATCACTTAGGATAAGAAACCTAAACCATCCCAAAATGCCAGTAGACTTTTATTTAAGAGAAACGATCCATTTCAGGCACAACGTTTGACTATTATTTCAGGGTCCAGATAGTGTTTTCTCTGATGATGCAAATTCTTTGGCTCTGAAATGCAATGAGCTCATTGTATATTAGTAAATATTTATAAAGGATTCTATTGACTAAGTGTTTCACAATCAGGTCGATTAGTGATTCCGCCCAGCAACCTTGTGAGGCCAATCAGCATTATTAAAAAATACAGCCCAGAGATGTTGGGCAACTTGCCCAAGGTCACTCAGCAGGTCATTGGCAAAGCCTGCACTGGCAACTTCAGAGCCCATTACTGTGACGAGACCTGGCGCTGACTCCTTTTGAAAGGGTGACACCTCATCGCTTTTCTTGTAAGGTAGACACATAAACACTAAATGTTCTGAAGTGAGAGAAAAAGTCTAGAGGCCTTGAGTTGAAGGAGTTACTGGTGCAATTAGAAACTGTAGCCAGCAATTGAAAATTGAAAATGGTGCTTAATGGAGGTGAATTAGAGGACATTATGTTTGAGAGAAAGAGAGAATTATAGTTTGAAGCAGTAGGAATGTAAAAAGCAGGGTTATGTGTAGAAAATGAGTTTGGGTGGCTTTGGGGGTTGAGAAATAGTAAGTTATAGGACCAAAATATTTTAGGAAGAATCTGGGTCATGGCATCAGATGTAAGTTCTATTCAGAAATGAGTTCTCTAAAATAATGTGCCACCAACTCACCTCCATCAAACGGTGTTTTCTGTTTTGTGAGAGTGAGATCTGCTTAAGGATATAGTGTTTCATCCCCTAAACTCCCACATACAGATTACATAGTCCCCACCATTATCAATGTGTCCTGCTAACTAACTTCTAGGAATGTTATATCAAGGAGAATGATCTGTTTTAAGAAACCACGCTGCATCTCACTTCCCTTTACATTTTTTTTCTGTTGTTTTTTTTTTCCCCCTTCCTCTGGGATTTCAAATAAGTTGTTCTAAGTCAGTGATCTATTACGTTCTATATCATTTTCGCCCTTTGGACCTTCAGATTATATCTCCTCAATCTGTTCCTTGGAAGCATATTCTCTTAAACCAATGACCACCTACAATAATAACTGTTTACATTGATAAATTCTTGCTACACATCGAGAACGTTCAGAGAGCATCTCCTTTAAGCCTTCCAACAATCCTATGAAAACGGATACCATTTTATCCCCTTTTTACAGGCACGGAAACGAAGCTCCCAGCACTTTTGTGCTATTAAGATGTTGCTAGGATCATGCTTCCCCTTCTCAGTACCTTCCAAAGGCTTAACAGGGCCTGGAAGTCTCGGTGTGGTGGAGGTGCTATTGTCTTCATGAAGTGGCCAACTATGTTTCCATTCTCCTCCTTGTTTATAGCCTCCGCCCTGGCTGTGCTCACCTCCTTTCCGTGAGTCACACACTCTGAGCTGGGACCTCAGTTAACGTCCAGGTACTTGCTCTTCCCATTGCCTGTACTAGCTTTTCTCACCGTACGTACTTGCCCGCTTTCTGTCGTTCCAGTGTATTCCCAAAGGCCTGATCACAGCGGCCTCTCTCTGACCATGCTGTGTAAAGTTGCACACCCCATCTTTGCTCTCCGTCCTCCTTAGTCTTCTTTTCCTTCATGGAGTTTACCATCCCCTGAAAAATTATATGTTCGTGTCTATGCTTACAATCTGTCTCTCCCCACTGGAATTTAACCTCTGCAAGAAGAGCAATTTTGTAGTTGTTTTTGTTGTCCTTGTGTGTGTGTGTGTGTGTGTGTGTGTGTGTGTTTTCCTTTCTCTTTTTTTTTTTTTTTAAAGATTTTATTTATTTATTTGACAGAGAGAAATCACAAGCAAGCAGAGAGGCAGGCAGAGAGAGAGGAGGAAGCAGGCTCCCCGCTGAGCAGAAAGCCCGATGTGGGGCTCGAACCCAGGACCTGGGATCATGACCTGAGCCGAAGGCAGCGGCTTAACCCACTGAGCCACCCAGGCGCCCCGTTCCTTTCTCTTTTTAATTGCCAGGGCCCAGAACAAGGGAGCATGGAACATGGGAGACACAACACAACATACATAATTGTTGAATGCGTGAGTGAATGGGCCACCGCACTATAGCGCTACACCGTTTCTAGTAATTAGATTAACTCCTCGGGAGCTGCGCAGTATGCTTGGTTGCAAAGAATCAGGCTTGGATTCTAGCAAACATTTTGCAGCACCTGTTACCATGTCTTCAGGTGCCACCAATGCTACAGAAAAGGATCTGAGTCTTTTAATTTATACTCTGTTCATCTTGAAGCATGTAAGAATTCAGGGAAGGGACTACTTTTTTTTCTTTTTAAGATTTTATTTTATTTGAAAGCAAGAGAGAACACATGCATGAGCAGATAGAGAAATAGGGAGAAGTAAGCTCCCTGCTGAGCAGGGAACCTGTCGCAAGGCTGTATCCCAAGACACTGAGATTAAGACCTGGGCCCAAAGCAGACGCTTAACCCTCTGAGCCACCCAGGCTTCCCAAGGGAAGGGGCTGTTTTAAGACTGTGGATGGGACTGCCAGTTTTTCTGATATTACTTTGCTTTTTAAACAAAATTGGAAAATCTGAGGGCAGTAGGACCAGGCCATTCTGCTGGATACTTGTGGATGAATGTCAGTGTGGCCTCAAGTGATGGTATAGATTAGAACTCTGTCCCTGGTTAGCTGCATCACCCAGATTTTGTGGAAGGGATTTTTTTTTTTTAAAGATTTTATTTATTTATTTGACAGACAGAGATCACAAGTAGGCAGAGAGGCAGGCAGAGAGAGAGAGGAGGAAGCAGGCTCCCTGCGGAGCAGAGAGCCCGATGTGGGAATCCATCCCAGAACCCTGAGATCATGACCTGAGCCGAAGGCAGAGGCTTAACCCACTGAGCCACCCAGGTGCCCTGTGGAAGGGATTTTGCCTGTGGGTCAGTTCGATATCACTGCATGCAGAATGGAGGGGGCACACACCAGTGAGACAAGGGTTTCTGGGCTTTTTTGCTTGTTTGTTTAATCTATTCCATGACGGATACTGGAGTACATTCTCTGTAAGGATTATATGTCATTTAAAAATTTTTAATATCCTCTTTGACTATCAGCTCTAGTCCTGGTTCCTTTCCCAAATGTTGCCATTGTTTTAGTTTGGTATGATTCCAAAGAGCAATTGTGCAGGTTTCTTAAACATCTAAGCCTCTGTGGTTTTTTGTTTGTTTGGTTTTGGAGGAGAATCGGCTTTTTCCCATATAGTATTATGTTCCTTCCTTATAGTATTAATCAGTTCTAAGATGGATAGGCTTTATAAAGTGAATTTTATTCTCAGATGAGATGAAAGTATTTTTCATATTTGATAACCTGTAATTCTGAGAAGTGCTTTGGCATGAGAATCAGAAAACCTGGGTTCTCTTCATGACTCAAGGCTCACCTGAATGCTTGACTTACTCTACCCTGACTCTCAGTTTCTTCATCTGCAGAATCATATAGTTGAGCCTGTTCCATTGTGTGAAAACTGCTTTTTTGATCCCTGGAAGCTGTGTGAAAATGTTAAAGAATTACTAAAAGAGGAAGACTAGGATGTGTGGGGGTTGGCAGGGGCGGGTGGGGGGGACACAGGTTGGAAGGGCAGACAGTTGCTTCAATGAGGATAGCTCCCTATCTGTTGAATGTATAGTTAGAGTAGGGCTTAAACTCTCCCACTGCTTAAAAAAAAAAAAAAAAAAAAAAAAAGGAAAAAGAGAAAACCATTGAATAGAGATGAAAACATTTCTCAGATCTTATTGAAGTTTTAATAGTCTAGAATTTTTAGCTTTCCTGAAAGTAATTGGAACACAGAAATGGTGATATTATAAAATCTTGCAGTGATATGCAACAATGAACAAAGCATGTTTTCTTGGCCAGTCTCAATCATTTCACTTATAAAGAAACTAAGAAGAAAATAGATAGGATGTAACAGGCAAAGGATATACCTCCATCTCCACACTTTAAGCGCTGATTATCTCATACAGTTTCGGGATGGTATTTTTTTCTAAGCCTTACTTCTCAGAAGTGTGTTGTAGGCTTCCCTATGGATGCAGAAGTCCCCCAAACTCCTCCAGCTACAGGAATTCTATAATATTACAAACAAGGCTAGAGATCAGCTAGTCCAGCCCTCTCCAATTACATATGAGGAAGCATCTCACTCATTTTTCATTCACTTAACTTTCAGAAAACTCAAGGTAGCAGAAGCTCAGTTGTGCACCATCATGTGAAGATGACGTTCTGTCCATCTACGGGAAACAGACCCTAATGATTTGACCCTAGACCATGACACCCAGAGAACAACTTCCACACCTTTGGATAATTGGATCATTTATAATCAGGGAATCAAATACAACCCATTGACACCATTAAACATTTAAGTTGCTTATGCTTCTAGAATATATTTTTCACAATTTTTATTATGGTCAATTAGCTAACATATAGTACATCATTAGTTTTTGATGTTTTTCATAATTTTCATGTGCATGTTCTGATTGAAGGGCAAGGAGGAGCAAGTAACATTGGCTTCATTCAATAAACATTTCACTACTGTTTGCCTATTCCCAAGGCAAGACAATTACGGTGCTGCTTTAGCCAAACAGGGTGTCCTGGAAGAGAGTGGAGTGCTCGGACAGAAGTCACATGTGACAATTAGCAATTATAGCTCAAATTTGTTTTCTGACAAGGATGGCAAAATGCAGGAGATTCTATATATATGTGTGTGTGTGTGTGTGTGTGTGTGTGTACATATATACATATATGTATATATGTATACATGTATATACATATATACATACATATATATATGTATTCTATATGCCATTTCCTGTGTGGAACTCTTCACAACCAGGGGGAAAGTCTGCAGTGGTCTCTAGTACTGTCAATACCTTTCAGTCTTGGCTTGTTCGATGCCTGGGGGTCCTCCTTCAAACACAAAATTGACTTTAGGATGATAACTGGCAGATATGGTGCATAGTGGTGCCTCACTGTTTGAGAGGCAGGTGATCTAAGTTCCGTATGCTTCGCTGGAAAATTCCATCCTATTTCTTTTTTTCAGACAAACTATCCTTCTATAAAGAGCGCAGTTTCAAAACATGAGCTCCTCCATGTCTATATTAAGTATCTAGGCTTCAGAGACTAACTACCCAGGTCTGAATCAAGCTCAGGTCACTGTTGTCATGTAGTGCTGGGCAAATCAGTCATCCTCTCTAAGTTTCAATCTCCTCATCCATAAGATGTGAATCATACCAGTAGTTAACTCAGGGAATGCCATGAGAATTAACCGAGCCAGATCCCTGTAAAGTGCTTTAGCCAGTGTGTGGTGTGTTTTAAGTGTTCAGTAAGCATTCACTATTATTACTTATAAACAGTTTGGCAAGCAGGTATGAGCGTGGGGTAACACACTGTGTGATGGATCAGAAATGCCTGGCCATCAGGGTCATATCAGAAGAGAGAGCCCTTGGCAAAGTTGAATGCCCCCCCTCCCAATTTATCTTTGTGTAACTGATAAATGCATGCTTTGTTTTCCATTGCTATATTTATATTGAGTACTTTAACAATGTCTAAGATATTTTGTGTACATATTTGTATAAGTTCTTCCTAAGTAAGGCCTTAAATTCTCTTATATGTATGTCTAATGACTCTTGCCTGACATAAACTCAGGGTAGGAAAGCCCTAAAATTTTCTTGCCCCCTCACCCTGCAAAAAGAAATACAATTACCTATTGTGAAATTTCTCCAATTATATTTTGCAATAACAGACAACAACATTTAAGAGAAGTAGTGTTCAGTTCAGTCAGCACCATGGTTGGAGCCCCTTCTGGATTTCAAGAAGCAACTACAATGTTGGAGGGACAGAAGAGTAAGGGTAAATGCACTGTGCTCCCTAGCAGCTGGTGGCAGCTGGGGCGAGCAGCACCAGATAAGGTCACACACCACAGAATATAAAACCAGTATAGGAGTCATTCGGATGAGTCTGAGCTCATTCTGCAAAGGGATGTGAGAAAGTTCAGTTAAGGAAGGGGTATTTGAGCCCAGCCTTGAAACAGAGAAACGGGCAGAAAGAAGCGTGAAAGTGTAAATATGAACGAGTCCTGCCTTCAGAGAACAGAGTCTATTAACACAGAAAACTGTGAGCCTTGACCGTTTCAATACAATGTACAGGGATCTGGGATGTCATCAAAGGAAGAATGAAGTCCCCTAGTCATTGGGCATTGCCAGGAGAGGCGTCGTGGAATGAAATCTTGAAAGATAAGAAGGAGCAAGTGCCCTTTGCCCTCGCCACCACTACCAGCTTGTCTGCTGAGCAGGGGGTACCGCATGTGCAAAGCCTTGGAGGCATGAGAGCAGCTGCACCTGTGAGAAAGATCGAGTGGTCACTTTAGTGTGTTCTTGCAAGGGGTTCTAGCCATAGCAGGATGGTAACCACCTGCCCCAGCTTGGAAAGTCGAGTGGGAGTGGAGGGTACAGAGAGAGATGCTTCAGACCGGCAGGTGCATGAGAAGGAAGTCGTGGACATCATCTAGTTAAGGATAATGTTCTCCCCTGGCCTCGCTCCGGAAAAAGAAACCTTTGCTTAAAAAGGAGACCTCTGTTTAAATTATTTGCCCTCCCTTTCTTAGGCAGAATAGTTAGAGACCCAGGTATCAATGCAGGTTTTAGTTATTTTTATACTCAGTGAACTGAAAGATCTTTCAGAGGTAAGAGTAACCACTGTTTTGGTGTTCTCTGTATCATGGACAAACGTTTTTACCTCTCATGGAAATATGTGGCATGGGTGGCAACATGATGTGGGTGACATTGCCATCTTTTCCTTGGAGTCCTACATAGTCGAGTTCAAATGCATTCAAGAGGGTTCTTACCTCAGCTACCCTGCGTGACGAGAAAGAAACATCAGGAGCGCTACGTGATACTCCAACAAGGAGACAAAGACAGTGGCTCAGCAGGACCAGAAAAATGAGTGGGAATTTTACAACTTGTGCAACTTGTGGACACATAGGTACCCATCCCTTACATTAAAACAAACAAACAAACAAAAAACCACAACAAAAAAACTTTTAAAAAATTTACAAATCAAATTAAATTGGAAATACTGTGACCCATGGCAGAGCAGAAATATCTTTATATCACCTTGACATCCCTCTCCCTAAACCCAATATTTAACCCCCCTTCTCTCTAATTCTGCAAATTAACCTGAAAAGCTCAGCGTATCCAAGAAACAGAGGGAAGCTTGTTCCACTCAGGATGCACAATAACGTCTCAGCAGCACGTTTAAATTATATGTTTAGGCTGACAGGCAAACGTATTTCACGGCAGAATCCTTAGGAAGCGGGAGACAATTTCCTTCAGCTGAACGTCATCGTTTGATGTAGATTGCCTATTATATTCTTGAGGTATTAAGAAAAATGGATTTGGAGATATTTTCTTGACAGTGGGTAGACTAATGGAATCTGGTGACTGTATTTAAAATGTGCAGAGGTTTGTTATAACATGGTAATAGAAATATCAATTGCACTGACAGGTTAAAAAAAAATCTGTCAATGAATGATAATGAAGTTATTTAAATGTCGACTCACTCGCAAACATTTTCCAAACCCTAAATTGTTCTCCCTGCTTTAACCTCATGCGTCCTAAGTTATTAGGGAGCAGTGTCTGCCGTGTAGCCCATGCGCCTTTGGCTGTGGAGGTGATTTTTATGCTGCCAAATGCACTAGGAGCAGTGAAAGTGGCTGTTCTTAATGATTTTAGGAAAGAAACAAAACACAGAAGCCACAGCTGCTTGATTTAGAGGAGGATGCTGTTCCGCTTTTGGGACATCTCATCGGCACTGATTGGAGTCATGCCCCGGTGCTTCCTTGCTTCCTGTCCCTAAGCTTCCGTCTTTGTGACCTTGGCAGTCTGGCTTGGTGCGCATGTGCTAGGACCTGTTCCCTCTCTGGGATCCGAAGGTTACTTCTTTTTGAAGGAGTGGCCTGGCTTGTTCATGGTTCAAAGAGTGTCCATTAGGCTTCCACATTCCTCACCTTCTGTATGGAGAAGACACCATCATGATGTGCCACCATCATCCTGAGGCCTGGGGATTTGTCAGGGGGTGGGGGGCAAACCAAACGTGTGTCCCCTGCCCTTATGGCCCTTAGAGGAGTCTAAGATGGCAGGCAAGAGTTTCGGGATTAAACAGTAGAGGAGTAAAGAACATGTTCCCCACCCTGGCCCCACATCTCCCCTCAGGGCTGACTGACTGTGCTAGGAGCAAGGACTGTAGTAGATCCTGGCCAGACAATGCAGGCTTCTTCCTTTTGGCTTAGCAGAAGTCAACTGACAATGCAAGAAGAACAAGCTTCCATCAAGTCAGCCAGTCCGTGAAGAACAGGCTGTGAGGGTCTGCCGTGTACGGGGCAGTCTTCTGAGGAAGACAGCGGCAGGAAACAGACATCCTTTCTGTTCTCCTCTCATGGAGCTTTCATTCTGGAAGGGGAAGGACAGAAAATTATCTGGGGGAAGAGCTTTCTAGACACAGAGAATAGCAAGGCTGGAGTGCGCTGGGGTGGGGGCAGGCAGAGAAGGCAGAGGAATTAAGAGTTGGGCATCCACTATGTCGCCAATTTAGTAGATAAAAAAGCATGTCTGAAGTTGATTTGTTGAGGACCCCAGGGGATGGACCAGTTACTCAGCTAGTTTTGAGCCGGTGTCTGGTTCTGTTTGACTTCAAGTACTACCTCTTTCTATAAAGCTGTGACGTCTTGATAATCTTCACGAGACGTCACCACATAATTCACAAGTTGACCCACTTACTTTCTCCGTATTTCTAGCCTTCCTAGGAGCTTGGGTACCCCAGATGGATGACCTACCTTCTCTTCTTAGCCCATTGTGACACTTTCTGCTTATGGTTTTCTTAAGGTGGATTCTCCCTGGTAGGCTGTCCATCCTTTTGCCTGGTATGAAGAAAAGTCAGGTTTTGGTCTACACCATATACAACTTCAAACACTTTGAGTTCATATTCCTTTTGCAAAGAAATGCTAAACTGGATTTTGTAAATAGATTTCCTTTTCCTCTAGTGGCTTTGAGAGAGGCAGTGCAGCATGAGCTTAAAGATGAAGGCTCTCGAAAGGCAGCCACGTGAGGACTGTGTCATCCAAATTCTGTGGCCTCAGTTATACCCCTGATTCCTCCTCCTCTGTAACCTGTGATTAATATCAGTGTCTGTCTCATGGGATTCTGCATGTGAAGGGCTTAACTCATATGGTAAGCACCCCTATAAACATTCATTTTTATTATCTGTTAGGTTTCCTAAGCATGACAGTCCATCAGGAAATCCTGGCACACTTATTCCAGAAGCGGAGTGTAGCATCATTCACTCTCAAATTCCGGTTCTCATCCTTACTTCTCTAAGTCGAGCCCCACTCAAAGCTACTGGCACACGTATCCTGTAGAATATAGTAGACTAGATTTGGTTCCATTTAAAAATGGTAGTAGTAACTTCACGGATATTTTCTCTTCTTAAAAAGCTACATCGAAAGTATTTTCTGTGATTCATATTCTTTTTGAGGGTTCATGGTGTGGGTTTCAGTAAGTGATGGGTAAAGGATACCAAAAGTGATCAAGAAAAAATGAGTGACAGAACAAATAAACACAAGCTGTCATTAGGGATTGCTATTCCACGCCAGTCCTGGTGTGTACTACTTTTTATGGATTAATTTAGTTTACAGATTATTCTGTGCTTGTTTATTATCTCCTTTGGTGGTATATGATTATAGCAGAGGAAATGCAATCACATTTTCTTTCCTCTACTCCCTGTGGAGACCGGTCATGCTCTGCATTGACCCCTTTACGTATGACGGGACATCGCTATCTGAGAGAGAGCATGAGGTCTTGGAAGCTAGGTGGTGCCATACAGTGAACGTGGTTGCTCTGTCCATCGGGGCAGCTCGTTTCAGCTCTATGACTATAGTAAATACTTAAATAAAGACATACTTTCAAATGTTCTAAAAGTCACTAAGATATGTTTGCAAAAACGTAGTATAAGGATTAAGGATCAAAAGCAAAAACCTGTGTGCCTTGATTTAATCACTTGCATATTTACATTACTGGAATGCTAATTTTTTTTAAGCTCTCAGCTTTTTCTTGCACAGCATAGATGTTGACAAAAAGCCTGTTTTCTATCTGTATATAAGTCAACCTGTAAATAAAACCTGAAAAAAAAATGTTTGTTTTGGAATGTTTTAAAAAATGGTACAAGCTGAGAATTCAAGGCTGTTTATATTGCATCTTAAAAACATTTCTGTGTGCTACACATCTTTTTAAGATTACCTTTTTTTTTTTTGCCTTGATAACAGCAGTCATTTTATGGTTAGCATAGACTGCCATTTCTCTTTGCAAATTTGGTTTGTTTTAAATATTTTTGTTGTTCCCCTTTTCTTATAAAACCAAGATTCATAATCTTTGTTTTGCTTTTTTTTTTTGGTCTTTGATATGCTTTTCTGAAGTATGTTGCTTAGAACAGTAATTTAATTAGATATCCCTCAAGAATGAATCTTAGAGTCAAATATGTTTGGAAAGTGCTTCATGGAATATGCATTTAAGAGGTTCACAGTGTATATTAAAATAAAAAGATTTATGTATGTATATGAGAAGAATAAAATTTATAAGTTCTCAAGTAATGGAACATTAAATTTTGCATTATCAAGCATTTCCTAACATTTTTTGATCTCGGATAACACTCTTCTTCCCCATACCTAGGGACGATACTTAGAATATTTTAACAGCCAGTGCATTGGCTCACCAGCCTGCCTGCTGCTCAACGGTCTGTCTCTCATCTGCTCTTTCAAAGCCCAGATCCCTAAGGGGCTGCAGTTCCCACCGTTGACCATACAAGGATAACTGGAAGCATCTGTTAGCTGGGAAGGGGAGTTTGCAGATGGGCACCAGGAATTGCTTTCCAGGGTGTGGTGCCTTCTCCAAGGTCACTGTCTCCTCCACTGGGGCTCAGGCTGATAGGCATAGGCACCAACCAATCAGAGCAGGTGCTCCTCTTGGTGCTGAGTGAATTTCTTGAGGACCTCTGCTGTGCCAACCTTCAGTCTTTAGGTTGCTGGACTGTGATGAAATCTAGGAGGTCTCCAAGGGAGAGGACCATGTGGTAAGACTGGCAGAAGTGCTATTCGGAGAACTTAGCACAGTAACTACTTACCAACTGGCCTGCAAAAATTAAATATTTTTGCTTCTGTCCCCTTGAATCCATGTATTCTGGCTGACTTTTAGTATTACCCATGATGCATGTAACGCTCTATCTAATTCTAATTTCGTGGGACAACTGCTAGTCTGTGCCATTTTGAGCATGTAGAAATGCATCATTTTTTCCCTCTCTAATAATTATTACAATGCCATAAATGTTTAAACATGTAGTTCTGCTGAACTGAGAATTAAATTTTGATTCAGTTTCTGAGCTTTGAAAAATCAAGGGGCAAGAGACAGCATTAAACAATGGTGGCAGACACCTTGAAGGATCTGGACTGGTGACATTGTAATAAGGGGAAAGTATCCAATAACATATTGTAAGCTCTCTGAGAAAAATGTTACAAATGTATGTCTGAGCTGGTCACTCTATTATCATCCTGTCACTGAAATTTCAGCTAAACACACACACATACACATACACACAAGTGAGAGTGATTCTGTGTAGAATCCTCATGGAGCATCCTCTTTTGTCCTTGTAGAGTTTAATTTTTTAATGTGAGCATACTCATTGATCAAGGATCAAGTTGATAGACATGATAAGAAACTAATTATTACCCCCCTGTAGATTAGTTTCTATTTCTCTAGCCTCCATTCTGATTATCCCACTAGGAAAATTAAGCCATTCTCTCATCTCTGACATGGTCCTGCTGATGTCCACATATGGCTGGACAGCATCTGCTAGTGGAGCAGTCTTCACACACTCTGTCCTCCTCCCATTACCGCCCCCCGCCCCCCCAATAGATTTTTGCATCTATTTGTTTGTTCTTGAACTTGTGAATATTGTTTAGAATAAAAATTAGAAAAAGTTACCCATTAAAGGACCTAGAGAAGGGCTAGTGAAATTTCAGAGACAAGGAGGTCTTAGGAAGCAGAGGAAGTTGATCTAGTAAGGCCAGGGTAGGAGTAGGGGAAAATATGTCAAACACCAAGATTCCACTGAGTGAAGAAAGAAGTCTCAGGTATTCCTTAGAAAGCTGGAGGTAATTTCACATCAGCATGAATTTTGGGGGGGTGGTTAATATGGAAGGAAGATCTAAAGAGGTTTGTTGTGGTTCATGGATAAGATCTGTGAGTTTTGAATGCTCTTCAAATATTCTTGGCTATCAAACCACTGTTTGTTGGATTGGGATAGAGCACAGTCTGGTCCAGAAGAAAGCCAGTTATATATTGGGTGATGCAAGTTGCCCTCTAGTTCTCTTTCCTAAAACCCTACCCATTTTCCATTTTCAAGGGCAATAGTTCTTGAAGTTTTACATAATACCCCAGTCTTCACTGATTTGCAGCATCCCCTAAATTCTATAAAGTGTTGACTATTATCTAATTATATATAATTGATTATGTAATATATAATATAGTTTATTTTATATATATATATATATATATATTTTATATATACATATACATACATACATACACACACAAATTTTAGGGGGAAAATGCCTTGGATCTCCAGCCAGATTAAATTCTTAATCCCTTAATTGCAGGATCGCACGTGATGCAGCTTTCTTGGTCCAGGGTAGCTTCTTAATGCACAGTGATGAGGCTGTTAACACAAACTTCTTCTACGCAGTCTTTATGGCCTATAGGAATTTGTACTTTGACCACTATCAGGAATGAATTGAAATGGTTACATTTTTGTGTTTCTATTTAAACCAAGTGTATTTTCTGAGCCTTGCTAATTTTAATCTATAGCATTGAATTTAACACATCATAGCCTTATATTTCTGCCTCTCAAATAAAGTTGTCAGATTTTTGAGAGTGGAGGCAATGTGTTGTATCCTGGCACACGGCACAGGGTCTGGCACATTTTAGGATGTTCTATAAATGTAAATGAATAAATGAATTGGGATCTCCTATATGTAAAAAGAAGGCTAAGAGGAAATTGTATGTTTCCTTTAAATTGAAACAAAAAGGACAGGAAAACTGTGGTATAGTGTAAGTAACACAGGGTTTAGGGCCAGAACAGCTGTATTCAAATGGTCACTGGCAATTTATCAGCTGTTTTCTTCGAATAGGTCACTTAAGTTCTGTCAGCTACTTTCTTCAAATACAGATAATGTTTCCTCCTGCACATGGTTGTCACGCTGATCTAATGAGATTACAATTCTGAAATATGTAATAAGCTTTGATAGAGACGGTGATTAAAGCCTGTTGATTTAGTCAGAATTAATATTAATTATTATTAATTAATTATTAATTATTATTGACCAAGGGCTAGATAAAGATGAGAGAATCTTTAAAAAAGATAGGGTTAGTGCCAAGAGGTAATGTCTTCCCAACTCCAGGTTGCTTAACACCAGAAAAGGCCACTGAGTAAGACTGTGAAATTTCTTTATTATTAAGATGTTTTCTTACTCTTAAGTAATAGGAAAAGACTGAATGACCTTTGAAGGTACTGACCCACCATAGATTCTATGACTCATGAAGGGAAACGCAATTTGTGGATAAATCAGGAGAACCTGCTTTTCCACTGTGCCAACGATAAAGAGAAGGTTTGAAAATGTCAAATCTACATAAAAACTCTTTATTTTTGTGGTCAGTTCAAGAGACACCCTCATCCCTTCATCTTTTAAAATTAACCACATCCTTTATGCAGTGTACGTACATGAAGGAGCAGTAAAGAGATGGAGTTTTAATTTTTACCAATTCAATTTAAATGCAAATGTTAACCACTCACATGATGCTACTGTGTACATAATTAGGCATCATTATATACTACATGAATCATCTAGAAACCTCCTGAGAGCCATTCTACTATGTAAAACATGCATTATACTGACAGGCGGCCAAATGACGTATACATCTGCCCTCATTAATACTCCTTTTGAATTATAGGTCAACTGATTATGGAACAACTTATGAGAAGCTGAATGATAAAGTTGGGCTGAAAACAATTCTAAGCTATCTCTACGTGTGTCCTACCAACAAGCGTAAGGTAAGACATGTATATTCAGCATGCTGCCTCTTCATGATGTGACTTCTGTCTTGGTTGGCTAACCTCTCTAGCTTACAGTTAAGCCAGGATTAGAGGTGTAGAGATGAGCTGATGGATGTTAAGGTGATAAAATGTATGACTCATAATTTTGAGGCCAACAGCCGTGAATGTAAGAGGGTGAGAGGTAGGTATATCATTACAGTTTCTGGAAGGCAGCTCCAAGGAATGGTCTCCTTGAATGGATGCTGTCTTGTAAGAGCTCCGACTAGTCAGTCACAAGAATCAGAATGAGCCTTGACAAGATGGAGGAGAGGGTGGGGTTTTCATCGGAAGTCTCCCTGTTTTCCCTTGACATGAATAAATAGATTAACTAGAATTGGGGTGAACGTGTCCTCCTGGAGCATGTTGGCTATCTCATTTCCAAAGTTTATTCAGCCTGCACACAAATGACAGGATGGAGACACTGCTGGAAGGAACCTTGGAGATCATCATACACTGCACCCTAATTTCATAGATGAGAAAATTAAGGTTCAGTGAAAGGTAAGGCTTTGCCTCATTGCAGAATTATGAGCGCAACCGGAACTAGGATTCAGGTTTCTTGGTTGGCAGTCATACTATCTCTGCTACATTATACTGCTCCTAGTAAGAGGGTTTATCTCTTCTTCAGAGAGAAGTATTATTTTCTCAAGGAAGATGAGATTTGCTTTTAAGTGAAAAAGACTTACTTGTCTTAGGAGGGGAATGGCGCTATATCCGTTCTTTAGTTTTTATAAGCTTGCATTGTGAGATTCTGAATTCTTTTTTTTTTTAAAGATTTTATTTATTTATTTGACAGAGATCACAAGTAGGCAGAGAGGCAGGCGGTGGGTGGGGAGGGAAGCAGGCTCCCCACTGAGCAGAGAGCCGGATGCAGGGCTCCACCCCAGGACCCTGGGACCATGACCTGAGCCGAAGGCAGAGGCCCAACCCACTGAGCCACCCAGGTGCCCCGAGATTCTGAATTCTGACATACAATTTCTAAGTGTTGTGTGAATTGCATGAAATAATAGTATGCATCAGGAAAGAGAAAATCGTTGTTCATTAGTATGTCCTAAGTTGTGTTCTTCTATGACTGTGGCAGTGATGTCCAGGTTCTCAATCCAAATCTGTCAGTAGTTACTGTCTGTGACCTTCGGTGGGTATTTCATTTTGTAACCTGAACTCTGGGAGGTGGATGAGAACATCTCTGAATGGTCATTCCTTAATTCCAGCAGCACATCCAAAGCACTAGGGGATTCCCACATGTGCCCTCTCACCCCCATTTGCTCCGGATTAGGCTCAGGTAACTGTACCTTGAGCAAGCTCCCCAGATGTTTCTTATATGTATCAAGGATTAAGAATTGCTTATGCAAAGTGTAATGTTCCCTCTGGCCCTAAACGTTTCAAGTCCCTCAGTAGAAGCAGCATAACTCGGTGGTTGTGCATAGACTCTGATGTCAGACGGCGTGTGTGAAAACCCAGCTAAACCAGTTAACTCGTGTTTAACTGTGGTGATTTACTTAACCTCTCCAAGCAGTGTCATCGAATTTAAAATAGGGATCATTATAATTCCTACTCATGTGAAAAGTTCTAACTGTTATCTAGAATAAGGCTTTTTAAGTATTTGGCACAGAATAGCTAAGGCTCATTGATGTTTTCTCTTTATTTTTTTCTCATCTGCCTCCTCCTCTTTCATGTAATTATTAGAAGGAATAGTAAAGATTATCCTCCCTAAATAGCAATGTTTAGTAGAACTTTCTGTAATGATAGAAATGTTCCTTTAAGCTGTCCAGTACCTTAGACATTAACGACTTGTGGCTGTTGAGTATTTGAAAGATAGATGAGGAACTCAATTTCATTTATTTATTTATTTATTTATTTTAGAAAAGATTGTATTTATTTATTTGATGGAGAGACATAGTGAGAGCGGGAACACAGGCAGTAGCAGTGGGAGAGGGAGAAGCATGCCTCCCGCTGAGCCGGGAGCCCGATGTGGGGTTCGATCCAGGACTCTGGGATCATGACCTGAGCCGAAGGCAGATGCTTAATGACTGAGTTACGCAGGCACCCTGAAGCACTGGATTTTAAATCTAATTTAACTTTAATTAACTTCAATGTAAATAGCCACCTGTGGCTGATGGCCCCAGTATCAGACAGCATAGTTTGATAATGTCTGCCTCACAAATGTAGAGATACACGCTGAACATTCCTGTCTTCCCTTTACTGGCTAATTACTGGTCCATCATCAGCAATTGCATTTAAATAATTTGACCTGCTGCATACCGTTCTAAGTTGAGGACCTGAATTTATACTCTTTAGTTTTATAATTTGATTTAGTTATGTTTTTTAGCTTTGAATCAATTCTTAAATTCCATATTGATTTTTCTTCTAGTTTCACATTTTCAGTAAATTTCATTTAACAATCAAGCTGTAGGGCTCCTGGGTGGCTCAGTTGGTTAAGCAACTGCTTTCAGCTCAGGTCGTGATCCTGGAGTCCCGGGATCGAGTCCCACTTCGGGCTCCCAGATCTGTGGGGAGTCTGCTTCTCCCTCTGACCTTTCTAACCCTCTCATGCTCTCTCTCAAATAAATAAGTAAAAAATCTTCAAAAAAACAATCAATCAATCTGTAGGTATCATAGGCTACAAAGAGAAATAAGTCAACATTCCACCCTCAAAAGTCCTGCATTCTAGTAATAAATGCAGTAGGACTTTCTGTCATTGAAGGGTCCTTTGACTCCGCTGCCACCTAACAGATGACTTTGGGTGAGACATTTACATTTTCCCACTTGTAAAGTGATAGAGGCAAAAAACAAAGGAATTTGCAACTGGAAGAGACTTCAAAATTGTTCTTAGAATTGTTTTAAGTTAGTGATAGTCTTTGTTTTATTGATGCTGTTGGAGAGGAATATGATGAAAAAGAAAAAAAAAAAAAAAGATAAGATGCCGAACAGGGAATAGTGAGCATGGGATTTTCTATAGCAGCAGAATATGTGACTCCAAGATTGTTTGCAGGAGCAGAGCTTATCCACGAGACTCTCAATTCCAAATGCAGCTCCTAAGGTGGGAAGGAAAGCTTAGAGGGAGCACAACAAGGAGCTCCATCTTCTAACCCATTCACACCAGTGGGCCAGCATCAGTCAGCCTGCATGCGTAGTCTATAGTCTTCTGAAAGACTTTGAAAAGTCATTGGCCATGGCATTTAGCTAAAATTAAAACTTGGCAGACCCTATTTCCAGAGAAAGAGCAGTCCTTGTCCATGGCTATGAGAGAACAACTTTCTCTGGGCCTTCCTCCTTCCAGAAGCAGAGGCGGGCCTGAACTGTTTAAAACACAGTGTTTATGGGTGAATCTAAGTGAACCGATCTTTTCCTGTACAGATAAATGAGGCCTTCAGGGTCACTTTCTGAGATGCTGATAGATTTAAGAAATATTGGAGGACGATGAAGGTCTTTACAATGGTGCAAAATCAATAAAGTTGACATAGCAGTATATTTGTGTACAGTTTTTCTACTTATGAGGTGAATTTATCACCATGAAATATGTACTTTGGCCCCCCCAAAGTGACCTACTTGAACCAAAGAGATAGTACCTGTACGACATTTTAAAGGGTGAATATATTTCCCCCAATCAATGAGAGTTTATGTAAAAAAAGGAAAGAAAGAAAAAAAGAAGAAGAGAAAAGAAAAATATCAGGCTCTATTAATTATGTAGGACAAAGGCACTCAAGTTCGCAGCAATTCTCGTAGGACTTGTGCGTTCTCCAGTGAGAAGGCAGCCTCCTTTCCAGGGTTGTATTAATTCTTCTCTGTCCCTAGGGTGCTATCCAGCAAGTTCACATCTTTTGTACCAGATATGTCTCTCTGCTTTTCACATCAGTGGGAGCAACTGGAATCAAACCGACATCAGGGAAGCCGCCTTGCCTTCCCGGAAACCTGTTTTGCCTTCACATGCTTATTGCTATTTTTAGCTGCTTGTGAGGACAAGCTCAGTTCTTCAATCAACGTGTCTCCAATAGCGGGCATGATGCCCTGGCTTTGCAGACAGCTTGTTAGGGGCATTACTGGGATCAGAGTCCACAACAAAACAGGCCCTTATTTACAGCTTAAATGAATGATCATCCGTTGCCTGTTTCTCCGCAAGCCTGCTGTAAATGACAGCGGCTTTCCTTGGATACGTCTGTTACAGTAAAATCCGTAATCTCATCGTAGGTCGGTCTAGGAAATCTTGACTAAGAGACACAGAAAGGCTGCTCCCAGGTATCATCCTAGCTCAGGCATACCCTCCTTCAATGGAGCCCTGCCCCTGGCCTCTGATAGATGAGGTAGGTCCCAAAGAACAAGGGTAAGTGACTCCTAGCGCCAGAGGAGAGGCAGGCTAGCTGTCTGTCACCACGTCTCCGAAAGAGAGCACTCCTCAACCAGCCCATGACAAATCCCAAGGCTTGTTGGTGTCAGTGGTGGTTTATTGGCTACATACCTTTAATCTCCCATGAGAAAGGATGATTTAACGTGCCCCTAGTATGAGCAGCTGGGATGTGGAGGGTGATGGAAGGAACTAATACAAATCTAACACAGAAAAACAAAATCAGTGCTTAAATCTTAGTCTCAATCTTAAATTTGCACTGAGTTTGTCTTCTGCCTAAAAAAAGAAAACTTCTTAATATTCTGGGTGTATCTGTCAGCAGTGCCTTTCCCCTCACCCCAACCAACCTTAGCTGTTCTCCCTTCACAAGGTGTGGTATGACATCTTCAAGGATTAAAGAATACAAAACCCCAAGTGGAATATAATGGGGGAGAAAAGAAGAAAAAAAAATGTTTTTTTGTTTTTTAAACTTGGAACATCCACTTCATTTCGTTGTTATATCCTAGCACTCTCTGTGCACTGTGTTCTCAGCAAAGGAGAAACCTAGGAAGTATTTGCTCTATATGTTTCCTGTGCCCCTCCATATCCCAGTTTCTTCTCCTTTGTGTGTTATCACAACTTAATTAATACTATTCCTGCTGAGAGAGCCTTCCAAGACTTTCATCCTATAAATAGGACCCCAGCTCCTCAGACACATTGATCATTTTTGTGGGTCCTTTGGTATATGCCAGCCTTAAACACTGTTTGCATTTTCTCCAGATGTTTAGGTTTTAATTACCTTACTGTATGTGGCACTTTCTAAATTGGTGTTTGATTATTGACTCTTTGCCTCTTTATATCCAGGGCATGCTCTTGTCTTTTACTCAGGAGAAGAAATAGAGACATATATCCTGCAGGTGACTTATGGGGACAGGAAAAAGGTGTGGTGGATAGCATCTGCCAACTTCCCTTAGGGAAAATATGAAATCATTGAATCAGAACCTAAAAGATGTCAGGGGTGTTCAGAATATGCTTTTTTATTTAATAGATAAGGCAACTGAGTCCTAGAGTTTAGTGACTTGCCTGAGGTGACAGGCAACTGGCAAAAGAAAAGCTGAGATCATTAAACCTTTAAGGTGAACCTCAGATGCCCTCTATTCCACAAAATTTAATCAATTCCATTAGTCAGATGTTCTCAGTCCCTCTGATTTCCCAGGCATCTGCTTCTCGTTTCTAGCACTTTTCTCTCACTCCTGATGAGTCGGTTTTGACCCTGTCTAATACCCCATTTAGAATGAGAGGACCCAGAGGGACTAAAGCACCTTCGTCAGCTTTCTGGGCTTGTAACGGGCTGAGCACAGTGTCCTGGGGTATGGTAGGTGTCCAAAACACAGCTGAGGATTTAACCTGAACTTGGTTGAGTGTGGGGCTCCTAGGCTGGAAACTGAAAAGCAAAGTACATTATAACTAACCAGCTTTGACTCATTTAATTTCTCTAATTATGAAATTAATTCTTTCCAGTGAATAAATAAGGATAGTAACAATCCCTGTAGGTTTTAGTCATTTCTAGGCCAAAATGCATAATTTTATCTTTTCTAGCCAAGAAGAGCATGATTAATATTTAAAATGCCAGGACTTTGCATAGCACTCGCTTGACATTATCTGGCGAGGCCAAGGGGAACTAGCGTATTGTATAATACATCAAAGGGGGTACATGACATTTCCCTTGGCAGATGCTCCTCAATTGCTCCTAACTCTTTCATCTGTCCCTTTGTACACAAGATCATGCATTTGCCTCTAATCTTTTAAAAATAACACATACTTCATTCATAAAGAAGTGCATGAACTCAGACACATCATGGAAGGGCCATTTTCCAAACTTCCCTACACTTGACCTAGGCAATGATGGCTAAAGATGGCTAAAGGGAGAGATCATCTCCTTTGATCCTTCCTGGGTACAATTGAGTGTGGGCACTGTTTCAGTCCATCAGACTCCATTCTGTTCTTTTGAGCGTTCAAAAAGAAAATCAAACCCAAGAAAACATGCTGCATGTACATTTTTTTTCCTCTGGGTAATTTTCCAACAGTTGTACAAGCCACTGGGTTTCAAATAAGCTACAGAAGACTAAGTGCAAAGTGCTCTGTTTGAAACAGGTGGAGTGCCAGGAGCACGGCCTGCTAGCACACCCCTTTGCTACTCCAAGGTGGCCCTAGGGAGCCCTCTGGGTCTCCTGGGCTCCATGTGACACCATTGGGGGGAAAAAAAAATACTGAACTAGGCCATCCTCCCTCTGTATACTAAACTGTACCTGAAACAGCCATGTACCTGGTACAATTTTATATAAATCAAAGCACCTGTGGTAATATTCATGAATAAATAAGTGTGAATAAAACCACAATCTTTTCAATTTTAGCACATGATGTTAGTATAGTAGGTACTTAGTTGACTCTTATTGAATCTCATCTGTGTCTAACACTAATGAAAAAAAAAATAGCAGGTTTATAATATGCCAAGTTTCTCAGAACTGATCCAGTTAACGAGTAGATCACAGCTGTATTTCATGGGGTATGAAGTAGTGCGGAGTACTTTTTTGTTGGAAAGAAGCTTTTTGCATGATTAACATTACGTATTTGCCGCTCCTCATTTGTAAGATGTTGCGTCTGTCACATGTCGGCATCTAATGCATTAAATATTAACCATGAATTGCTGATTAAAAAGTTGTATCTGTATGAGGATCAAGTTTACGGGGTGTTGCTCTTAAAATTCAGAGTTTATTAGTCACAGTTATGTTTAAAAAATACACAGGTAGCCAGCTAGACAAACGGGTAGGTGGAAAGGTGATAGATCCCCAGGTCAGCCTTTTCTAAGTTTAGATAATGCTTTTTGGCTGGCTTCCGGTGGTAGTTCTTTATCAAAATGGAAGCAAATTTAGAATGCTGCCTTTTGGTTTTATTCTTTTTTTAACAAAGGAAGCTAATCAGGATAAATATAGACTAAGTTGGTTTCCAAATATTATGAAGTAAGACTGGTCCAGAAATTGCGTGTTTCTTATACTGCTGACTGGGTCTGAAAAGGTAGATTACCTCTGTGGTCAGGTGAACAGAAGTTTCCAAAAAGGAAATGAAGCCTGTGTCAGAGGCTGATCATTCTTCAGATATGCACAATAGACTATCTGCTCAAACTTCTTTGGGGAGCAGTTTTGTTTTGTTTTAATTGTCTATTTTTTATTTATTTTTGCCTCATCATCTGTCCTTATTAGAACTCATATTCTCTGAAGTCTGGCTGGCCTAGTGTTAAATGCCCATCCATTACCCTTTTATGAAGGTCAAATGCATTATTTCAGGTTGGTTCCAAGTTACGCTCTGCTGTGGAAAATGGTCAGAGGTCTTTTCAACATTCTGGTCTGTTTGCTTCCAGCATACTCCCTGTGGCTTCTCAGAGGTTTCCATCATCCGGTGTTTGACATACTGTATCTAGAACATTTGTTTCTAGTGAATAGCCCAGGCTGCTCTCATGATGGATGGAGATGAATGCTGGCCGCTACAGGAAATTGCCGTATTTACTAGGGTGGGGATGTCTCACTCCAATATATCAGATCTGCCTCAAGCTTTCTCTTGGTGCTGTCAGGAAAAACAAAGTCAATGTCGATGAATCTTTAATAAAGCCACTTTCCCCCGCAACATCGCCCCCCGCCCCCGAGAAATTAAGAGAACACTGCCAGCCTCAGGGGCCAGATGGCATCCATTTAAACATTCCTTCTTCTGACCTGACCTTTCTCTTGACCAAATCTTCTTTGGAAGGTTTTGTTCCTCTCTTCCTCAAGGCACCCATCTCCCATTTTACTGGATCCCTAACCGCTCACATACTTCTCATTCCATCACCTTCCAAGCCAGCTACTTAAAATAACTTTTCCAAAACAAAATACTGTCATTTATAGGTAATAAGATGGGCTTAGATCTTCATGGGTAAAAAGGCCTGCGCTATGGAATATATTTACATTTTGATGACTGGGAAAGAGAGATCTCTTCTTCTGGCTGCTTGGGGCTGTGTGTGTGTGTGTGTGTGTGTGTGTGTTTGGGGACTAGAATGCTAAGTATTGTCTTGATAGGCAACATTTGTTGCCCAGGAATGAGCTTGCTTGTAATGGAGAACCGGGTGATGTGGGTGAGTCCAAAAAAATAAAGAATGGGAAAAAGTAAAACACTTGAATATACGATCTCTCACGGATAAGAGAAGAAGGGGTAAGGGAGGAAAGGCCCAGATGTTAAGCCAAGAGAGAAGATGGGAGAGATTACTACAAAGCATTTAAAATAACATAATATAAAATAAAGTTATAAAGTAGCATTTAAAGTAAATATGAGAGAAAGCTAATGCAAAGACCATAAGGTAGAAGAAAAAAATAATAAAATTATAAATATTTTCAATAGTAGATTAAGAATCTCTTGAGTTCTTTCAGTGAGAGGAGGGCTAATTTACTGGGAACTTATTAAGACTTTCAGAGGGAGGACAATTTACCCTTATCTCTCTGTTCTTCCTCAGTGCTTTCGGAGGGGTAAAGGATGTTGATGGCTGTGGCCGAAATTGGTTTTACCAGAAAGGAAAACACAATTATGACTCAGGCGTGGGGGTGTAGCAGGCCTTGATCAAGGCTCCCCAGCGGCGGATTCAGACACCACTGCTGCTGCCCATGACTTAATAAACTTTTGTCCTTTGAACGCCATCTCTCTTCTCTACTCCCCAGCCCTCTGTGTAATGGCTTCTCCTGTTTACGTGTACACCTTGTCATTTCTGCAGTTGTCAGGTGTACCAACTCTGCACCTGTGTGCAGTTCACTGTGGAACTACGCTCTGTCATCCGAAGGTGGTCATGGTAAATTTTTGCCTGGTGGAGTTGTTAGTTGTGGTGTAGTGGTTCACATAATGGACCCTGGAGCCAGTCCGCCTGGCTTTAAACTGCAGCCAAGCCACATACTCATTGTATGCCTGTAGACGGATTTTATTTGCGGGTTTGTGTGTTATTAGCCTCTCCGTGATACGGTTTCCTGTCCAAAGTAAAATAGAAGGATTGTGTCAATATCATAAGGTAGTTATGAGAAGAATCAACACAAACAGTGCCTGACACATAGCAAGCATTCGATAAATGCTAGTCTCATTGTTACCACTATTAATCTCTTTCAAATGACATGGCAGTGCCTTATGCTGTCATTTGTCAACCCAACCAAAATTATTAAATGTCTGTTTTGTGCCAGATCATTTTAAGAACTAGGAAGTAGAATAAAAATGTAAGACATTGTCCTTTCTTTTGAGGATTGTGCAGTCTGGTAGAGGAGATGAATGTATAAACAGTCAACTACAGTATAGAACTTATGTATCATAATAGCTGTGTACATAGAGCTCTGTCTTTGGGGATTCAATGAAGGCTTCACAGAGAAGCAAATATTTGTCAATGGAGAAGGGAAAAAGAAGATGAAAACTGCTTTTCAGTGTATGTGTATTGAGAAACCAGTTTTCATAGACCACGGTGCATACATACCCTTGATTGGTTGCAAATATTAAATGAATAAGCATCTGCCTATTTTGACTCTTAAATCATGCTAATTTCCATTTATAGCTGTACTAACTAGGCTCCCCCCCAAAAAATGCCTTCATGACCCATTTGCATTCTAATTCTAAAATAATAACACAGTGTCTTTTCAATTGTTATAAACTTTTTTCCTACCTTGCTTATGAAATCAATAAGTAGGCAGTGGTGACATTATTAAGATTGAATTAATAAAAGTAAATGTTACCTTGTTACAGTGGATTGCTATTGATATATTCAGCATTTATCTTAACTACTGGTCATTCAGAACTACTGATGAAATTTAGAGGTGCAATTTTAAGAAATCAATTGACCCATTTTATTGAACACTTGGCCTGTGCCCTGCCCTATTCTTTGCAAACACATTGGTGAATGTTTAAAAAAAAAAAAAAAAAAAAAAGTGTGAGCCTTACATGGTGCTTCCAGAGTTTACCATCCTGCTGCAGGGGTGCAATTAAAGAACAGTCCAAGACAGGAGATGATGGATTGCATGGTACACCTGACAAAGGCTCTAAGAGTTTAGAGAGGAATGTGGTCTGGATAATCTAGCAAACAGTTTGAGAGGGGCTTAAATTGCTCAGTGAAGCAGACTGGTGTGACGCAGGTCATGACATTCACAACAGAAAAATCTGACTTAGTTGAACCAGCCTTATTTAGTGCAAGGTGGTAGAGCTACAAAGACACATAAAACGGCACAGTCTGCAAAAATGGAAATTGAAGGGTGAGGTATGTACATAGAGATGAGCATAAATTTGCCCTGGTATGGGTACTACACCTTTCATTTCCTGAAATCTTAATAATTTGATAATATATATTACACATCTTCCTCTTTTGCACTCTAAAAGTGCTCCTGAAAGTGCTCCTTCGCTTATCCTAATTGTTGATTTTGAAAATATAGTTTCTTTCTTTCTTTCTTTCTTTTTTTAAATATTTTTATTTATTTATTTGACAGAGATCACAAGCAGGCAGAGAGAGAAGGAGGGGAAGCAGGCTCCCTGCCGAGCAGAGAGCCTGATGAGGGCTCAATCCCAGGACCCTGAGATCATGGCAGAGTTTTAACCCACTGAGCCACCAGGAGCCCCAGAAAAGATAGTTTCTTTAAATGTATGGAATGCATAAGAGAGAGCCTAGATTAGGGCAATGGATGAATATCAGGTCTGACAGGGGAAGAAGTATGGAGTGTAAGCAGAGGCAAGAGAAACAGTGAAACATTTGCAGGGGGTCAGGAGGGGCTTCTGGTATTCTGGTGACTAGTAATTCATCATTTCTCCTATTGCTACTTTCTCAAAGGGAGCCACATACTCTTGAGAGCTACAACAGCTACAGCTTCTTAGCAAGCGCTAATGTTCTCTCATTCACCAAACGCCAACTTCCCTGGGATGTATACAGCTTTGGGAGCCAAACCCATCCTGTTTGATGCGGTATTTGGATTCCAGAGGCTGTCCAGGAAAAACAAACACAAAAAATAAACTTGTGCTAGAGAAAAATATGTTGGATCATAGGAAGGCACTTGTCTATACTGGAAGGAGTCTAAGTTTGTGGGTCTCTGCCCCTTACAGTCTATTAATGCCTTATTTAGCCAACAGATTTACTTATTTTCTCCCCTGGCTAATGCTGTCTTTGCTCCTTGGGCCCAAGCCTTTCGTGCTTCCATTTGCAAGAATGTTACTGACATTTACAAACTCCCAGGAGGACTCAGTCAGTTACCTCTGGAGATGCCCATTGTTCCAAGGGAGCTGACCTTTACCCCTAGGCACCAATTAAAATCTATTGCTATTCACCCCTGCAGTGCTGCCTGTAATTCTGGCTCACTGCCCAGTGTAACTGGTAGGATGCCTTCCTGTTAGTGTCATCTTATTTTTCTTCCCCAAACAAGAAGAGAGTGACCTGCAAATGAAAACGTGTGCTTCTGGAAGAAAAAAAGAGGCCGACCAGCCATTCGACCATTCGACCATTCGAGTGGACAGTAGTTTTCAGTTAAATCACCTGTTGTGTCAACACAAATGAAAACCTTAAATCAATAGTATTATTAGGCAACTTTTGGGACATTGCCTACAGGTTTATTCCAGATTCACATGCCAGCAGAGCTGTGCAGTTGCGCTGTGGTGGTGATTTTTGGCTAACTGCAGGGCTATTCTGCCCGAAGCATGGCTGGGCCCGCTCCACGGCAAGCTGACAGAGACCAAAGTCCCAGCCCAGGGAAGTCGGGAGCCAAGCCCTCTCTCTACATGTCACATTGTTTGTGTTACCCGCACAACATGAGCACGATAACCTTTTAGGCAAACTTAAGTTCTTTCTGTAATGGATTTTGGTATCTGGGTGGTTAGCGCTGGAAGTAGTTTGTATGAGATCACAGATGCTCATCATAAAAAGATTGCCATTTCTGGCAGACCAGCAAGTTAAGATGTGCTAGTTTGGGGAAACAAACATGACCTGTATTTAGAGGTGTGTCACCTCCTTTGCAACTCGTTCCACTCCTCTATATCCCCACCTTCTGTGTGCTAGGGGTATGATATGTGGACATTTTAATGGTGTTTGATGACAAAACCTAGTGACCTAGTTATTTTAGTAGAAATTGGCTATTGTGTAAACATAGGGACAAGTGGCCTAAGAACAAGGTCTCTATATTCAGATTGAGACAAGGAGTCCCGATTTGCTTTAAGTAAATGGAGCTTGAAATTTGCCTTTCCCTGTTTAGTTTAAAATTCCAGAGCTAAGCAAGTTAAACCTTGATGGAAAGCACTGTCCTCTTCTTGTAGAAATAGTCTCTCTCACACCTTGTCCCAGCACTGCTACTGTGAACCAGACTGAGTGTATGCAATTAATTCTTTGATCTGCAGAGAGAACGGTTCCTGGAGTTGCATTATGCTCCCCCCTTTCTCCTCTCTTTACTATTTGAAATTTTATAGACTTGTGAAGATTATACTTGTATGAGGGCTTAAAATTTCCCAAGAGCCACCAACATTTAGCTTTTCCCACCCGGCAGACCTTGCTAGAGCCTGGGAGGGTAAACGTGGAGAGCAGGAAGCCATCTGGCTCCCTGGAGATCCATGTCAGCATTCCATTACCCAGAAACCAATGGAACCTGCTTAAGCTCATAGGACAAAGCCCAGAAGATTATCAAACCCAAACCATTTGGCTCCATTTATTACAAATACAGAGTTTCATCCATGGTTCATTATGTTCCTCCTATACAAACCCAACTCAGGGGAATTACAAAGAACTCTGCAATAAATATGCGGGGGAGAGCCTGTTGAAATTGGATATTACCTATCTACAACTGCTTAGTTTGTTTCTTTCATTTTCCTCACTCCTCCCACCCTACTTTTTCCCCTTCCTTCCATAGTCTTGCTCTCTTTTTCTGTCTTTCTTTCCAAAGCTTATTGATGTGAAAGAGAGAGTGAGAGAGAGGAGTAAGACCACCTTATATATTTCACACAGAATATCTTTCCAAAATGATTAAAAAATGCACGTGTATATGTAATCATGTCATGCATATAAAAACAGCGGGTGGGGAGGAGAGGTTATATTTTATACCTGGGACCTCGTCAATAACTGGTGGTCTTTAACTAGAACCCAGGTCTTCAAGTTTCTGGCCCGTGTTCCTTCCATCATAGTTCACTGTTTCCTAAATATTGCCCCAGTTGCCTTGTCTGGAAGGTTACTTTGCAATAGTATCCTTGAGACTGATTCCTCTGTAGACCTTTAATAAATTTCATGTTTGAAATATGAATTATATAATCTCAGATAAAATGCAAAGCACAGAGAAAATGTAAAGGCAACCCATATGTCACATTTGAAGTCAGCTTGTATAAAATCATTCAGCTTCCTGCTTATCATTTCATGATAATAGCCTTGGCAGCTTTACAGGATAAACCTGATACTTTTAGAAATCTGAAAAGGACTCCATATATACAGTCCCAAGGAAACTTCCTTTTAACCCGAATTGAATCAGTCTAGATTTGCTCTGGCAGGAGGAGTGCCTTTCTGCTCTGTCATGCCATCCTGGGACTGGCACTCTTCCTTGTGCTGGCTCTCAGCTCTCATGGGGGCTCAGTAGGCTGCCTCTTTTGACTCACAAGGTTTATTTGTGGACTCTGCGTTGTTATTTTCCATGAGAGAGAATGATATCAGAAATGTACCTATCCTGCCATCACACCTGTGGCCAGTGACCTGAGGAGCAAAACGACTAGCCAATGTTTAGTGCAAGGATCTACTGAGAAGTCAACTCCATTGTCCTACACGGTGCTCCCTGGAGAAATCACACCTGAGAAATGGTTCTAACATCATTGCCTGTACACACTGAGATGGACTTGTTCTTTGCCTTGTGTAGCTGTAATCATGGGCTTTTGATTAGACCTGTGACTCCAGCATTACATCTGAACTTTGAAATATACCATCATTAGGGGCACCTGGGTGGCTCAATTGGTTAAGCCTCTGCCTTCGGCTCAGGTCCTGATCCTCAGGGTCCTGGGATCGAGCCCCGAATCGGGCTCTCTGCTCAGCAGGGAGCCTGCTTCCCCCCTCCCCACTGCCTCTCTGCCTACTTGTGATCTCTTCATCACTTGATCTCTTGATCAAGTAAATTTACTTGATCAATTTACTTGATCTCTTCATCAAGTAAATAAATAAAATCTTTAAAAAAAAAGATTATCATTAAATCTCTAGACACCAGCTTTTTCTGCAGAGGCTACTACTCTCTCTCAATTCCTCAGAGATCCTCTTCTTCCAAGCAATTTCCTCTGTAGCAGCAGTGAAGAAAAAAAAAATTACCCTACCCTGTTAAGATTTGACCCATGGGCACATGGGCCCAAGTGTATAAACTTCTTGACCCCCCCCCAACTTGTTTTTTCACTTTTTTCTATACCAAATGTATAAAAGAAACTATAAACATTATAAAAGGGAGAGATGCAAAAAGAAGTATTAGAGAGGAAGTTTCAATGAGATCTGACTTGGAACCCGAAATCTTCCTTTGCCTCTTGAGCTAAGAAGTGTTTGAAATAACCCAGACTCTCACATTTGTCAGAGAAGTAACAGAACAGTAGGCTTCCTGCTTTTCAAATCTGTGAATACAATAAATTGTAAGCTGGGATACGCATAGATGAAATGTACTGAGAACATTTCCATGTATGAGCGTAGCTGATGCAGAAACAGATCAAACAGAAGCAAACTCTGAAATCAACAGGAAAGCACCATAAACTCCATTTTAACTTTGAGAAAAGTAAGGCTCAAAAAGTGGGTTGTCCAGGGCCCCTGGATGGCTCACTTGCTTAAGCATCCGACTATTGATTTCGGCTGAGACATGATCTCAGGGTTGTGCGATCGATCCCTGCATCAGGCTCAGCATTGGGCATGGAGCCTGCTTACAATTTTCTCTCCCCCTCTCTCTATGCCCCCTTTCCCCCTCCCTGACATGTGCTCTATCTCTCTCTCTCTCTCTCAAAAATAAAAAAAAAATAAAAATAAAAAAGTGAGTTGTGCTGGTCATATAACTAGTACCTGAGCATAGATCTGGCATGTGTGTGCAGATTTTCCTGAGCTTCTTAATTAATATTTACTTCCCCTGTGTGCTACATAAAGGGTATAGTCTCCCTAGAGCCACAGTTATTTCCTGTAAGGGAGCATGGGGGACAATAGCATCTGCTTAAGGAAGTGAGCGGTAACAGTAATTCTGTTTTTTTAGCCATTGATAGAAGAATGCTGTAGCTTTAATGTTTTCCTATCTGTTACCTGATATACATAAAAAATCCCCCAAAATACCTCCACCTGCCTTTCAGGAATTAGTGGAAGGAAGTGGCCAAATTACTACTAAGGTTCCTAAACCCCTACAAATATTAGATGTTAGGATCATCTAGGGTGGTTGTTGAAATGTAGATTCTGGGTCAGAAGCTCTGAGAATCCACATGTTAACTGACAGGCCCTGCCCCTCCAGCTCCCCGTAATAGTGCTGCACACAGATCTCAGGGAAGAGCTGCACTGACAGTAAGGTTTCAGTTTTCAATGAATCTCTTGGTTTCATTTTTCTCTATAAAAGTAAAATAAGTTGGTACAGTTCTTGGTGTTGGGGACACAAGTATATTAAGTTATGTGTTTGGAACCAGCTGCCCTCTGCTGGACAATGGAAGATTTGATGTGAAATTAGACTGTCTCACCATGTGTACCTTTGACATTAAACCTGGATTCATCATTCCCCTCACAGAAAGACAACTGTAAATGCATTTGGTGGCTGGGAGGTATGAAGGTCAAGAGCACATAGACACACCCAGGGCAGTTTTGAGATTCAAGGACATGGGTTTAGGCATCTTTAGTGGTTAATTAGGAAAGCACACAGTACAGGCAGTGTGCCGCCCTTCTGCTCTTCCACCTAAGAATGAAGTAAGTCAGGGTCGGGATAAGTAATTCTTAGTCACTTTAGTGCATAGAACTGCTTACTAGCAGTTTAACTTTGCAGAGTTGTGGGGAGGCTACTGTGACAGTGTTTCAGAGTTATTTGTCTAGCTCAGGGAGGGGGCTTCTTGAAATTTGACTTTCTGAGAGTTCCGCTCCATTATTCCAGGGTTCTGACTTCATTTCTTTGCCCAGCAAGTGGCTCTGTGTTGGTATGAAACACAGGAAGCCCACACAGGCTGCCTCGATAAAAAACTTCTGTTCATAGAGGCCAGGAGAGAGGAACATTAAAAAAGAAAAAAAAAGCAGAAGGCAGGTATTTATTGAAAAGCAGATTTGGAAATAAATTCTAGTCATTGTAAGATGAATGATAGGTGTAGGTATCATTGCTTTGAGTTTGGACCAGTGAAAGCTTTGTTTTAAGGAAGCACGGAAGTGTAAGCTCTCACTTGTCAAGAACTTTGAGCCCTCCCCAGCTCCCAGGAGAAAAATTATTGTGAACATGAGTACTTTTTATTTCATGTCTCTGATGCCTCCCCTTCCGCACCCACAAACACGAGATAAGTGCAATTTAAAAAGTAAGGAAGAAAAGGACCAATGTGAGCTGGAAAAAGAGACAGACACAAATGCACAGAGAAGGTTCTCTCTAATCCAGAGCCAGGTGCTCCTATCGGCCTACCGTACAGATTCTGGACATCTTGTTCATAGTGAAGGGGAGTCTACGTGAAGGCTGTATAAGGACTGGGAGAATAAATGGTTTACATGCTACCAAATGCCCCCTTTCCAGTCCTTTCCTTTGCGCTTGGCAGCTCAGCCTTCCTCTGCCCCAGGATTGCCAAAGCTTAGCTGTCACTCATCTCCATTCTGCAGTTTGGCTGTCCTGTTTTTCAAGTTCCTACAGTGACGTGCGGAACTGAACAGGGCTGTGAGGGGGATCCTGGCACAAAAGGGCCTTCCTGAGAAACCAGTGTGGATCGGATCCTGTTGTCTTCTCCAAAGAGCAGCCTGTCTGCAGAGCAGATCAGCCAAGGGACGAGTAAGTTCTCCATCCCTGGTACCTGGTGTCTCTGTGCCAAACCCCCAGTCAGGCTTCATTTCTGATGTCCAGGAACTTGGAGGAGAGTTTTAGTCTAGGAGAGATTTGTTTGTTTGTTTTCCATTATATACCTACCTAGTCTCTCCCTAGCCCCCTCTACCCACTCCCACCCCCCAAAACAAGAAAACTAGCAAGCAAGCAAGAAAGGAAGGGAGAAAATTTGCCTTGGCTCAGAAAAAAAAAAAAAAAAAAATGCAAAGATTGAATCTGAGTCTGATGACTTGACTCAAATCCCCTATCTTGTTTTCTTTACAACTGGCAGTAAAATGGACAAGTGCTTCAAAACTATCTCAGCTTTTCTCTGAACAAGTTCAATATCCTTTTTATTTCCTTTTGCTCTTCTGGGTTAGCTTTAAAGTCCTGTAGGAAAGCAAGAAGCAGTGTGATTACTGGATGTGATGGTGAGAACGGGCAGAATAAATCAGGGGAGGTGGCACCCTTGTCCCACCTACATTAGGAGATGCTGAAGGGTAGTTAAGAGTGTGGGGCACCTGCATGGCTCAGTTGGTTTAGGGTCTGCCTTTAGCTCAAGTCATGATCCTGGGGTCCAGTTCATCAGGGAGTTTGCTTCTCCCTCTCCCTCTGCTGGTGCACTCTCTCTCTCTTTCTCTCTCTCTCTCAAATAAATAAATAAAATCTTAAAAAAGGAAAGTGTGGCTCCTAGAAGCAACCAGCCTCTACCCTGTATGCCAATTCCAATGACACTGGTGTGCGTGCTTGAGGATGTCCATCTCTGTGCAGCAGGGGCTGATGGCATGGATGGTGGGATGTGGTGACAAAGTACATGGTGAACACTCGCGAGTACTCTGTTCTAGGTCTGAATCCTTTTCTTTCAAAGCACTAGCCTTTGCCTTTTGTGAACTCAAAGCCAGTGGACATTTAATTCTGATGCATCTTTTGTAGGAAAAAAAACTCAAAATGCAGTTGCAAAGGAGAATTTATTTTTCCTGTGTGTGTGTGTGTGTGTGTGTGTGAGAGAGAGAGAGAGAGAGAGAGAGAGAGAGACGGACAGACAAACTATACCTGCTTTTGCAAGACACTTTTGCTACAAAGTGTGATGGTCTTATTTTAGGTACCTGTGGACAAGGAGCCCCAGCCTTGGGGAAAGAGAAGCCCAGAGAGACTATAATCATTCATTCTGAGTTGTAGAGCAGGTCCATTGAAGAACCAGTAACAGAATCCAAAACATCTTATTCTATCTGGAAAATGGACCAAGTACTAATTCTTCTGCCTCAGGGTTATTAAAAGAGTAAAGTGCAGTCATATATGAAAAGATAGTTTGATATTTCAAAACTAAGGTTCAGATGTACAAGATCAGTGTTTTTATAGTTACTTCTAAGACAGTGTTTTGGAGAAGTGATGGGGAAGGAAACTGGGCTTTATATGAGAAAGGTCTTAGTTGACGTGTGGAGGAAGACTCATGTGAGAAAAAAAAGAAGTAGGAAGCAGGTTGCCTTAGGATCACATCTGGCATGGGTGCTTTGGTTTTTGCAAAATTGTGAAAGTGCCACCTACAGAGTAGAGAGAATTTTACAAAGAGAACAAAGATCTCTAACCGGGATGGAGGCAGCAGACTCTTGTGATTTTAATGACCACTCCAGCTAACAAAAGACATCCTCTCATCTCGCATCACTTTGCCTTGAATATTCTCTTGTCTGATGTACATGAAGAGCCACACAGTTTTGGGTGCTACTGTTTCCTTACCTGTGAGTAGAGATAATAGCCCATTTCCTCCTAGCTCACTGTACAGGGGCAAGAACCACGAAATTAGAAACACAAAGGGATGCATATTTATTGAGCTCAATTCAATATTTTTAAACTGTATTAATACCACAGGGAAGAAACTTGGGGGAGAGAACTGGGGAAGAGAAAAAGTTTTGAACTCCTGGATGTTGGCAAATGGGAAGAACGCTCTGAGATTGTCAACTAATGAAGGAATCATCGCACACGACAAAGGGGGCCATGCTGATGGGGCGCACCATACTTGTTCTCTGCATTTAGCTCCAGAAACAGCTTTGCCCCCAAATGAGTTGGAGCCCAAGAGGACTGCTTTACAAAATGCCTGGTGGAATGCAATTACTTGGAATGGAATCTGGCCAGGGCAATTGCTGTTAATATCACTTGCCCTTGCAGAACGTTTCCAGGGAGCCTTCCTAGCTCTGAGCAGTCAGGACCTCTGTTTTACGTCTCATTGAAGAGAGAAGCGAAACCATGCAGCCAGAAATCAGCAGCCCAGGGAGATCGCTGTGTTTCCATACCTCTGCAAACCCAGCATCTGAGCTCACAGGTGAGGAGCAGGCTGTCAGAGGCATCCCCGTGCTAAGTCAGGGAAACAGTTCATCACGTTAGTGTCTTCAGTGCCATTTCATCAGGAGTTCACATTTCCAAGAGTGGCACTTTCTCATTCACTGTTGCTTTTTGGTCTCTATCCTGACCACAAACAGTAGGAAGAGAAAAGTTGGAATGCCTCCCACCCTCGCCTCCTCCTCTTTCTTCTTTCTCCAAAGCGGACCCTCAAGATCGCAGAGTGCCTTTTGAGAGCGTCAGTGACCTACATTACAGCAGAAACGAAGCAGCTACAGGAGTATCAAAAGAGAAAGATGGGAAAGAAAAGGAAACCAAGTTGGGGTCCCTTAAGTTAATCTCATTGTGCTGGCTTTCCAAGGGAAGAAGGATGGTAAACATATGTGCTTTTCTCCCATGGCTTTATTGATATTCTGTTCAGGACTATGAAAATTAAAATACAGTGTCTCAGCTCCACTTACAGCCTGATGGTAAGTGAGTGGGACAGGATGTTGAAAAGAGCCAAGCAATTATGCCTTTGTCGTGGGTGATGGGGAAGGTGGAGTTGTCTTCTTTGTTTAAAGGGTTTCTTCCATCAGATGGGCTCTAGTCCCGCAGGACGTTGCTTGCTTTAAATTTGTTGGTCTGAATACCCAAGTGTAGAGGTTGCTACATGAAACACACTTTTTTCTATTTCCTTTAGATTACTATGATATTTTATATATATATATATACATATATATGTATATATATATATATGTTTGTGTGTGTGTGTATATATATATATATGTATATATATATAAAATATTGTATATAATTAATACACACAGCAGGGGGGAGCTAATCAATGCTATACCCATATGCCACATGAGCATATAAATCAGTTTCTGATGGCCTTAATCCACTATTGGAAACTCCGAACGACATGCCAGTCAATAGGCCGAGTGGCCTTGGGCAACTTGTCTTATCTTCCTGGCATGTGGGAATAAAACAGCATCATAAGATTTTTTTTTTTTTAAATGAGTTAAATGGATAGTAACCTTAAGATCTCATATAAATGCCATGGGGTCCTTTCTACTTAACATATTCTAGTTCCTTTGATGTCTACTACGATCTGCTCTCTTTACCTGACCTTTACTTTGTAAGACTAAGTAGTAATTTGTAGCTTCTGACCTCTGCATGGGGTTCCTGAACGTAATAGATTCCAAGCCTTAACTCTTCCAGGAGTTAAGTTAATCCTTTAAAATCTCCACAGTTAGTTCCTTATCATCCTTATCAGGCTTTCTGATACTTGTTAGATAATATCCTTTAATCTAACCAATTGATTTGTTATCTCTAAACACCATTGTAGTCTAATTTGCAGCAATGATAGCCATTAGCAAGTGATTAGAGTGAATAAACTTAAATGCTACATATTGAGATAAAATACCTTTTCAAGTCCTTTGGAAGGCCTGGGGAGTGATAAATCTGTAGAGCACAGGAAGGCTGAAAAGGTTATGACAATTGGATCTTGAGGTTGATACAAATGGTTTTTAAATTCAATTTCTTATATTTATAGTTTGCACATCATCTTAGGGCCTCAGTGAAAGGTCATTCTGAAAATACTGAACAACTGGAGCTAGTTTGCATAAGTAAATATAAATGAATTCTTTTCTCAGTGCATTCATATTCCATAGAACGGGTTATCTATCTTTAGAACAGTGATGTTCTTTCGCAGAACACCTCCTTGAATTCTGAGTCCACTCCTGTGCGGGGGTCCGCTGCAATGTAGTGTGTTGGTGAAGACATCCACGTCTTTCAGTGCTGTTTGTGAATGTACCATGCCAGGGGCTTTCAGTGCTCTAGTGAAGAGGATTTTCTGGGTAACTATCGCTTATCTTTTAGAAGACAGTAGTGCCTTGGCCACCTGCCTGGCTCAGCTGGGTCAGCATCTGTCTCGATTTCAGCTCCAGTCAGGATCTCAGGGGGAGTGAGTCCCAGGTGGGGCTGGATGATTGAGATGCTCCCTCTGCGCTCCCCTGCCTCACACTTACACACACTCCCTCCCTAAATCTGTAAATCAAAGACAGTCTTGCCTTTCTTTTATCTTAAAAATATTTCAAAATTATATTCTCACCTTCCTTATTAAAGGAAATACTCTAGATTTGTTCTTCATTATGTGAATTTTAAATCTTTTTTTTTCTTTTACAGTGGTGGTGGTATATAAATTTCCTTTATTGACTGAATTTTTTTCCTTATGTTTTTGTTGTGGTTAACCTTGCCTCTGTTTACCATATGGAAAATTTTGTCCTTGGATAAATAATTTCCTGTAGCTACACTGTTAAGATTTTCATTTCGCTGTTTTTTAATAAGGAATTTTCAAATCTGAAATGGGAAAGAAATGAAAATTTGATAAAGGCTTAAATGGAAACATTTATATTTTGATTAGCTTCATAGGAAATTGAGAGATTTCTGTGGCCTTCTTAACTAGTACGGATGAGTGGAAAAAGAATATGTAAAAAAATACATATATGTGTGTGTGTATACATATATATGTATGTCTATGTAACATATGTAACATATATATGTATGTTTGTAAAATGGAGTATCACTCAGCCATCAAAAACAGTGAAATATTGCCATTTGGAGCAACGTGATGGCGGTAGAGTGCCGTATGTTAAGTGAAATAAGTCAGTCAGAGAAAGACATATACCTTGTGATTTCACTCATATGTGGAGTTTAAGGAACAAAACAGATGAACATGGGGGAAAAAAAAGACGGAAGGCAAACCATAAGAGACTCTTAAATATAGAGAAAAAACTGAGGGTTACGTGAGGGGAGTTGGAAAGGGGATGACCTCGGGGGGGTGATGGAGATTAAAGAAAGCACTTGTGATGAGCACTGGGTATTATATTTAAGTGAAGGATTACTAAATTCTGCTAATTCTAACTCTACTCCTGAAACCACTATCACACTATATGTTAACTAACTAGAATTTAAATAAAACTGGAAATTAAAAAAAAGAAAAGAAAAAAAAATAAACTAGTGCTTTGCATACTAACTTGTAGTAGCACTCTACCAAGGCACATTCTTTCTGAACGACGTAAATGTTCACTGCCTACCTTTCCATTCCTATCCCATAACACCTTCAGATAGTGGTATTTGCTTTTCACTGACACATCATGGGTAAAATTCTAGCTTCATTCACCCAAACCCCTAGGACACAGCCTTGCTAGAGTGATATCTATATTTGAAGGTTTATATAAGGCTCTTCAGAGTAGAGCAAGCACCATGTACTTGAAGCACGGAAGAAATGAGTATGTTCTGAGGAAAAGAAAGAAACAAGGAACAATCTTCCTGCATGAATTCCATCCTCCCTTTGACCTTGAAATGAAAATGTGGGAGCCCCACCTTGGGCCTTGCTTCTATCAGTGTGGCATTCCTAGGCTGAGAAGAGCCTTCTGTTGAAGAAGGAACATGGCCCCAGATCATACCTCATTCCTCTACCGGTGATGCTGGGCTAGATGACTTGATGTGGTTCCCACTCTGGTGTGGGGATGTTCATGATGGACTTGAAAGGGTAATAGAAAATATTTCTTTAGAAGGGGAGCAAATTCTACCACAGGTTTTCAAATTGCTTTCAGGTCACTCAGCTCTATTTGTCAAGGTTTTATGGGCATGTCCCAAGTTTCCAGCTCTGTCACAAAGGCCAGGCTCTTTAAATGATTCAGCCACACTTATTGAACATCCACATGTGAGACAGTAGTCTAATGTAAGAGATAAGATGGGCAGGATACATCCTCTCCATTGTTTGCATTCTAGTGGAAAAATGCATGCTATGTAGTAAATACTTAATTTCTAAGAATTTTGTCCCATACAGGTCAGGGTTCCTTAAAAATAAGCCCAGGGATGCCTGGGTGGCTCAGTTGGTTAAAGCCTCTGCCTTCAGGTCGGGTCATGGTCTCAGGGTCCTGGGATCGAGCCCCACATCAGGCTCTCTGCTCAGCAGGGAGCCTGCTTCCTCCTTTCTCTCTGCCTGCTTCTCTGTCTACTTGTGATCTCTGTCTGTCAAATAAATAAATAAAATCTTTAAAAAAAAAAAAAGCCCATAGAGAGTACTTCTGGAGAGATCCAGATTTAAGGTAGGCAGAGGGTCAGGAAAGGTATTTCAAGGTTAGAGATGTCCAAATGAGATTAGGAAAATAAAGAATTAGGGGAGATGAGAAAATATTTCGAGCTAAAGGTGTGTATTTCAAACACCAGTGAGAAAGAGCCCTCACAGTTTCAAAGACAGTTTGTGACAAGAATTTTGAGTTTATGGGGGAAATAGTTATTCAAGGGAGTAATAGTTATTCAAGGGAGTTGGGAGTAAGATCATGGATGTTTTGAGGAGTTTAAATATCATGGAGTTTAAATATCAATAAATAATAATTTATTATTATTCAGTAATAAATAGTCATTCAAGGGAGGTGGAAGTAAGATCATAAACCGTTTTGAGGAGTTTAAATATCATGGTGGAAAGGATGGAAATACATTGGAAATGTTATGCAGAAAACAGACATGATCAGACGTTTATTTTGGAGAGTCAGAGAGGGCAGGAGTGAAGGGGCCACAAATTTAGGAGCCCAAGGCAGCAGCCTCTGAAAAGAGGATGCATGTCTATCCCCCAGGCAACTGAGTCTGAGAGAAATTAGCTAATGAAACCTTCTACCTAGTGGAAACACCAGTCTACAGTGTGCACTCTGCATGAGACAGGTAGAAGTACATATAAGGACTAAAATGAGGGACAGGATCAAAAAGAGTCAAAGTCCAGGCATACTGAGATATGAAGATTTGAGATTCACAAACACCAGGGATAAAATTACCTTTATATTCGTGATGTCCTGGTTTAAAAGGCCAAGAGGCAGTTGGACTTTGTACCCCTGAAGAATTTCAAGAATTCCTGCATTCATACACCATCCTTCAGAGATTCTAAGATGTTTTTCCCACTGATAAAACTTTTTAAATACCTAACGTTTACTCAGAGACTTCTTGGAAGGGATTTTGCCCTTGCGATTTAAACACGAAGTCCTCTGAATTTGAGAAGAGTATTTCCTGAACTTAGATTTCCATGGGATTTCAGGGCTATCTGTGGATGTTTGGCTTTCCTAAAACAGAATTCTTTTCAGGTTTTTGGGTATGTCTGTAGCTAACATACCTTCCTTCATCTCTTGTCTCAGATGGCATCCAAGAAATATGCAGGCTGTATCCATGACATCACCGATCTAGAAGTTTCTCCTCCTCCAGCATTGCTTCCAGATGTCCAGATTCCAAAACACCATTTATCCTCTTCTGAAAGACAACATTTCATGACACATTTTCCCCAAGAGCATGGGATTAATTATTTCCATACACACAGTTGTTAATTATGTTTCCAAACTACTGCTGATATGGCATCTAGCAGAATTAGTCTCTGGGCACAGTGTCCTCTTTTTTTTTGAAGTAAGAGATTTATTTTGATGCAGTAATTATGACAAGTACTTTCTCTCCCACCGGTTTGTTTGACTTATCTGTGCCTTGCCCAACAGACTTCCTTTTTCTCATGAAATACCAGGTTTCTAAATATTCTCCTTTTATGACAGTCTCTACACATTGGCCCCATATCTTCCTCAAATTTTAGCTGTAAGATAGGCTGTTTATTAAATGGTTGCTTGTCAGTTTCACTCACACGGATCATCTATAGAGTAGATGTTTGGAAATTTTGATATGAAAAATGTCCTTGTAGAAATCAACTGTAGTAGGAAACCTTCTCTAGCCATTCTCTGCTGCAAGCCTAGATTAGGAGCGCAGGAGAAGATGTCCAGTAATTTGTCTCACCGCATCCCTTGGCTGTTATGATTCTATAGATACTGCATTCAGAACTTCTTTTATCAGTTGTTCATAACTTTCACAGAATGTTCTAGTCTCCCTACCTTATTCACATCAATCAATAAACAATATACTAACTGGAGATAAGCCAAGATGTGTCTTTGAGATTAAAAGGCCTAAAGACTTGAGAGATGTTGGAGAGGAGATACTGAGTGTTACCAGTAGCCAGAACAGTTTGGATTTCTGACGAACAACCTTCAGCCACGCTATCAAGAACAGAATCTAACCACTCAAACACACCAAGTCGTAGGAGAGTGCAGACCACTGCCAGGCTTGAAGGTTGTATGTGTTTCGGCGTGCGCATGTGTGGGTAAATGAATACGTAGCCTGCTGTAATACATACATGAATAAGTTCAGGGTCTCAACCTTGCATATGTCCTCACTGTTCAGTGTTTCTACGTAAGTATGTGCTCTTTGTATCATGTAAAATATACTTCCTTGGAAAGGCATTGACAGGAATGATTATGTCATTAAATCTGTTTCATCAAGAAGGCTATCCTTCGGGGCACCTGGGTGGCTCAGTGGGTTAAGCCTTTGGCTCAGGTCATGATCTCAGGGTCCTGGGATAGAGCCCCTCATCGGGCTGTCTGCTCAGCGGGGAGCCTGCTTCCCCCTCTGTCTCTGCCTCTCTGCCTACTTGTGATCTCTCTCTGTCAAATAAATAAATAAAATCTTAAAAAAAAAAAAAAAAGGCTATCCTTCATTCTCAAGCCATGTTTTATATCTCTTGGCATGTTGGTTAAGTGTCTCCTTTTAAGTCTTGCCGGCTAGGTGATTTTGTTTTAGCGAACAAAGGTCTGGGCCCAAGATCTCTGCTCTAGGTTGGTTTCAGCTTCTTTTGCAGACAGTGAGGCCCATGGGCATGATCAGGTGAAAAGAGAAGTGAGCCAGGTCTCCTTATCAGAAGGGACAAGATAATCCCGAATAAAGGGGGGCTCCTTTCTTCCTGTGACATCTTCATTTTTTTAAATATGTACAGTCAAGTTTTGCTGAGATCTGTACACTTTTCTTTACCTTCTCTCTGGGCAAATCCTCCCTGAGGCCAAGCTTACCTTACCTGCCTCATGATACTTTCTGTGACTAGCCCATCTTTAAAAATATCTTCCAACACTTAGCTTCTGCAGTATCTATACCCCATTTGAGATTTTGTCTTTAATCTTGGGTTGTTACTTTCTATTTTAGAAAATACCATATATACTCAGTAAAGGAACTGAAGGTAGAAGGTGTTATGAGGCAGTGACTTAGACATATCTATCCCTCATGTGCCTGAGTTATCTCTGAGTGTGTTCAGTAAATGCTTATAAATTCACTGTGAGACTGTATAGCATAATGGCTGGAAACCTTACTCTGGAGCTAGATGCTTACATTAAATCTGGGCTTGGCCACTTACAATGTGTGATTTGGGGTTGGTCACTTAACTTCTCTGTGCTTCGATGTATTAATCTGTAAAATGATAATACTAAGAGGAGCTGCCTCAGAATTGTGGCTTACATGACTTAGTAAAGGCATGTAGAAAAGCCATTAGAACAAATCCTAGCACATACAAAGGGCTATTGATATTTACTTATTAATATGGTGATTTGTAAATGAGTAAAAAATCAAAATTACAGTCTACTTATGGTTAATACATAACATATGGAGATTTAGTTTAATGCCCTCGACAATTCTACTTAGAGATGTTCTTACCCCCTCCTTTTCTCTATTCTCTTTCCTTCCTCATTTTCCTCTTTTCCCATTCTTCCTTTGTCCCAACTGCTATCTTTAAAATTAGGAACAATGGCACATATATTAGACAGTATAAGAATATGTGAATATTAAGTGCCCATTTAAACACTTAATGAGTTAAGTAATGAGTAAATTATCCTAAAATATGAAATAAAGTTCTGTTTCTGTCCATTCTGTCACCATATATTAACAACTTATTGTGCAGAAGGCTAGACTAGAGGAAGATGAAAGATTCTGAGTCTGCTATGGATACCCAGTCTGGGAAAGCAGACACACAAGTAAAGCAGCACGAACACTGAGCTATTAGTTTTGGGATGGTGTTATATCCAGCGCGCTTCTGAAGGACAGAGAAAGTCACCCAGCCCAGCCTGCTGAGGGCATAGGGGCCTCTCTTTCTTCTCAAGATTGACCAACAACCTATTTACTTTTTGGCCCTTCACTTTGTGGTGTCAGTGGTTCTTTGGTGACCTAGAACATGCAGACACAGTAATCTCTTGTATATAATTTTGCTTATAGTCCTAGAAACATTCTAGAAAACAGAGATACCAACCTTTAGGAAGCCTTGCATTCATAGGTTGGCTTTATTTAAGTATTATTTAGGGAACATGTTTTTATTTTCAAATTGATTCATGGAAGTGAGAAATTACTTTCTATGGTATGTGAATCCTATCTGTGCATTTAATTGTTCGCAAATAGGACTGTTTCTTGCTTGAGAGATTGGAGCCTTAGCTTAGAGCTGAAGTGTAGGGACACACCACTCCCTGGAGGTAGAATACGAATGAGATACTGTATCCCGTTGTTACAGTGCATCACCATATGAAGCTAGTCTGTGTTAAGTTGCAGCAAAATAAGGCTGGCAGGTGATTCTCATGCTCTGTACTGAGGCCTGCTTGATCCCTTTTGCCAATGTAACATTTGAGGAAATATGTGTAATGGTTTGGCCTTAGGTCATAGAGATCTTTTCCTGAATCTAGGAATTGTAGTCTTCCATGAAGGAAATGGAAACATAAAGTGACCAAAGGCAATTCTCCGTTTAAGATCCTTAAGAAATGATATCTCATATTTTAAAGAAAGGTCAAATAAACTTTTTTGTGTCCAGTAGCTTTACTTCTTGGCCAGTCTGTGCCTACTGTTCCTTTAAAAACAAAAAAACAAAAAAACAAACGTGTGTTTGTGTGTGTGTGTTGGAGGATTGTGTGATTAGCTTTACTTTCTCTATCCTTGCACCACTCTGGGGATATACCCTTTTCCTGGGTGTCCACATGGCTCGATGATAACCCCAGGCTGGCTGGGTATGGCTGGCTGCATGGGTTCGAAGGTGGTAAAAGCAGATTGGCCATCTGTCTGGGGCTGGTGTAGACACATAACAGATAATACCGGATAACATTCAGATTGATGTTTTCCCCCAAGGGTGGTTGGAGGGGTTTTGTTTTGCATGTTTTTCAACAGACCTGGTTTAAAAAATTCATGGATGCACCTGGTTGTTTGTTCCTATCCTCTGTTTTTCCAATATTCTGGTACAGCCAAAAAACCTCCTCAGCAAGAGACTAAATTGGAAAAGGGTTGTATTCAGAGCTTAGGAGAAAATCTGTGCAGTTTTCAGGAAAATCACCTAAGCATAGTGCTGCAAACTGAAAAGATGGGGTGTTTTTTCAGGTCAAGATTCCCAAGAGTTAGCAGCACCGCCCAGTTCACTTTTCAATCGGTCTCAGAGCAAAACATCCTTTAGCCAAATGTTATATTTGAAAAATGGAAATTTGGGTTGGATCCTATTGCCTATGGATGCCCAGAAGTGTTCGATGCACTAGATGCAGACAAAAACAGCCTCAACTGTGGCACTGCTTTTCCCTGTAGGTAATCTTACTGAATCTCCTAGAGCGAAGGTGATATGTGAGGAAAGTGGTTATCAGATCAAAAAAGGTGCTGTCTCTTCCATATAAGATTTATTCTTTGTCCAAAGTGAAAATTCTAGTTCAGCTGTGGAGGAGCCAAATTAAATTTGGGTAGGATCCAGGGAACTCTGTTTCAGATCAATGAATCAGTAAAAGTTTCTATTCCCCATGCTTCTTTGTCTCCGTCTCTTGTGCCCTCCTTTACCCGAGGAAAAGCGAAGAAAAAGATTTAGCCTCAAGGCTGAGCTTTAATAAACAGAGTGACCTTTACATTTTAGCTCAAAGAAGTAAATATAATCTTATAGGTATCATTGGCAGTTGAGCCTGGGTGGGATGGAACCTATGGGCAGAAGGCCGCCCTAGAATTTACCTTCAGAGAGAAAACGAATTTGATAAAGGGACTGATGAGAATTGCTGTATGTCAAGAAGATAGACATCTTCTTAAAAACTGGTGATCTTCGATTTAGAAGCCTGCTGAACTTTCCACGGTTTTAAGCTTCCATTTAGCACAAACTTCTTTCGGCTGTTTTTGGTACCGTAGGTTTACCTTGATTTCAGAAACTCTTGAACTGCCAACATGTAACTTAAGCAAGTCTTTGCTTAACACAAAGAAACAGCACAGGCTTCTTTGAAATAACAGGCAATCCTTTTACATTTTACTAACTAAGGGTAAAACTTAAGACTCCAATGCCAGGGTCTAGTGCCAGAAAAAGATCTATTAAAGATGAAGAATGGTGTCTTTGGAAAAGTTAATGCTGTTTATAGGTATAGAGGATTTGATTCACTAGGATTTAATATGCCCATAGTCTCACTAGTACCTTTCACCCTAGAAAAATTACATAATGTTTGAACCTAAAGAGATACTAGAAACTATCTGTTTCAACCTAGCAGTTTAAGAGGAGGTATTTTGGGGGCGCCTGGGTGGCTCAGTGGGTTAAGCCGCTGCCTTCGGCTCAGGTCATGATCTCAGGGTCCTGGGATCGAGTCCCGCATCGGGCTCTCTGCTTGGCAGGAAGCCTGCTTCCCTCTCTCTCTCTCTGCCTGCCTCTCTGTCTGCTTGTGATCTCTCTCTGTCAAATCAATAAATAAAATCTTTAAAAAAAAAAAAAAAAGAGGAGGTATTTTGGCTCAGAGAAGGTAAGTGATTTTTCCAGTGCCCCAGAACTAGACAGTAGCAGAAATGGAACCCAGTGTCCCATCCAAGTATATGCTACTTTTCCCCCATGACCTCTCCTGCAGCTCCCCTACCTTCACAAAGCATCCTGATTGGGAGCAGTGGACCTCTTTCCTAGTCCCAGAGCTGTAGCAATTTTTGTTTTAACTTCCTCATGTTGGCTAACTCGAGTACATGTAGCAAACATCTTGTTCCTCACAAATGGCAAAGAGAACAGAAAAGTCCATTATCCTACGGACTCAGAATAGATGCAGATAAACTTATTTCTCCAGACAAGAAGGATCATCAAGGCCACAGCTTCTGTCCACATCTCTTGCCAGCGGCAACATCACCTGATCTGTTCCTCGGTGTTCCCATTCTGATGATTTTGTTTCTCATTCTCACAGATAACTTTGAAAGTAGTGAGGGTGATCTAAAGCCACAGAAGCTAGAGAGAATTGTAAGAGGGAGCTAACCACGGTCGTGTGTCTTTTCTGAGCCATCGGTGTGGACGGTGGACCAGTACTTCCCAAGGTGCATTCCCAGAGCCCTGCTTCTTCAGAAGCTCCACAAACAAAAATGCATTCTGTCCTCTAATACGTTTGGCGGATGTTACGCATGATTTCCCTTGTTTTGCTTCAGAATGTGGTCTCTAGAGACTTTAGTAAACCAAAGGAACCTTTTTGTTTTTTGTTTTTTTTTTCCTTTATGCTAGTATTCCTCAGATTTATATAACTATTTTTTTTTTTAAGTATTACAACAATTTTGCTAAGAAAATGCTGTGCTCATTCCTTTGGGCTTGTTTAAATCATCATAAACACCTACCGTGTGAAGAGGAGGGCATTTTTAGTCCTATTTCATAGCCATGGACGTAAAGGATCAGGCATAAGAAGTGGTTTTCCAGGGTCACATGACTAATAAGAAGCCCAACTGGGACCCCAAGTGAAGCCTGTGTTCCTTGTACCTACAGGAGTCTCCATTTGAATACCTATTGCCTCTAACAGTTAATTGTAGATGACTTAAGTGACAAGGGACTTTCTGAGCACAGGCGTTTTATTTCAAAAAAGAAAAAAAATGAGCATATGAGCTGGGAGGAGTGAGGAGTATCCTTGGCATCTAATGTGCTCCCTGTCCTCTCGGTCTGTCGTTTTTGTCCCATTTTCAACAGCAAAAAGGATGCAGTGCTTCTCTTTTATTTTAGCTGAGTTTATGCTTTTTTTTTTTTTTTTCTTGTATTAATGACAAGTACCAACAGAAGGCGACAAAGGGGGGCGCCTGGGTGGCTCAGTGGGTTAAAGCCTCTGCCTTCAGCTCAGGTCATGATCCCAGGATCTTGGAATCAGCCCCGCATCGGGCTCTCTGCTCAGCGGGAAGCCCGCTTCCTTCTCTCTCTCTGCCTGCCTCTTTGCCTACTTGTGATCTCTATCTGTCAAATAAATAAATAAAATCTTTAAAAAAAAAAAAGGCGACAAAGGATGGTGTGGACTGTGGTAAACTGGAAATTGTATGACCTCTTGTCTTGGATGGCAGCTCTAAAACTCTTGTTGATGACGACCATTTGGGAATAGGGTCACTGTATGTCCTCGTGTTATTGGAAAACTGGCCTATCGGTGGTATTCTTTCAGCTGATGTTTTCTATACCAAACAGAACTTGAGTGCCAGTCAGAGTTGGCCTTGGACCAGGGGGTTTTAACCTCTGCATTTCACTGTGCTACTTGCCAAGAAAAGAAGTCTCTCACTGAAATGATTCTTTTTATCCTGGTGGTTTCCTCTGTGGCAGTTCCACATTCGGTGGGCTTGAGGAATTTGCTGAACACTGAAAAGGCACATGTGCTCATTTACATTGGCAAGTGTTAAATTGGAGAAACATATGTTTATTCTCCCCTCCTGTTAGATTCTTGAAGAGTGTTGGTTGTCAGACTTAGCTATAATTTCCCAGGTGGTATTCTAAAAAGTCCTTTTCAGAATCTCCAGGACTTATAAATTTGGCTGGAAATAACTTTAAAGTATGATTGGAATTCCAGTGGATTGGAATCCTTGTGGTAACGTTTAAATGGCCAGCTTTATGGATACTTTCATCCTGTCTTAGATTGTCTGGGTGTGTTCCTGACAACCTTTTTCCCTCGATGAGCCATTGCAACAACCTCTTAAGTGAGTTCCTTGACTATATTTTCTTCTCTTTAATCCAGCCTCTTTATTGCCTCCAAGGTGAACATCCTAAATGATCGATAGTCTATTTCCTATGTTTTCCTGTATTGAACCTGAGCAGATGGCTCAGAATATATAGGTTCTCTTGCCATTTAAGTCAGAATCCCTTTCCATGGCTAGTGTAGCTCTTTGAACTTGGCTATAGACTGCTTTCCGTAACCTCTGCCATACAGAGAAACCTGGCTATTACCCGAACATGTATGTAATGCCTGTTCACATCTCTCTGTCCTTGTGTGCTGACTCCTCTGCCATGAGAGCCTCTCTGCCCCTTCTGTGACTTACCAACACGGCCTTCAAAACCCCCTTCAGTGTTAAGTGTTCTGTAGCTCCTCCCTTCATTCCAGGAACAGGAACACAAGTGCTCCTCTGTGATCTCACGTTACTTTGTACATACCTATGCACCTGCATTGTTCCCACGGAATTTTGTCTGTCATTTCTGTGTCAGAGCTGGTTGTAGAAGAATTCAGTGTCATAAGACATTCAGTGTCTCATCCCTCGTTTACTCCCTAGTCTTAAGCACAGTTGCTATCACCTGATACCTGAAACTACTTAAGTTAGGGAGAAAAAAAAGAAGAGGAAGAAGAAATGAATGGTTGAATGGTAAACCTCTGGTCACCCCACAAGAAGTGACAATTTTCCCTCAAAAAAAAAAATATATATTCCAAAAGTTATATTTTTCTATTCTTGAAATGCCTGAAAAGGGATTGTAAGCATTTTAATTATTGATAATATTTTTATTGAGATAGCCTTTAAATAAGACAAATCATACTGTTCCATTTAGTGCCTCACTTATGACTTAAATGTAAATTGTATCAAAGAAGAAAAAATGTTTAATTTACATTTTCTCATATGTTTGAGAAAAAATTGGTTAAACTAAGCTCATGTTCACTGCTTAGGAGGTCTGCTCATTCTGTGGTCCATTGTTTAGAATGCAGCCCCGAGAACGAGGTCCTTAGGTGTGAGCCATAGAAATGCCAAAAATGCTCTAGAATTATCTTAGTGACATCATCGTACCCCTCCCTGCCTAAGTTCACTCCCTTGAGGTTTGCTTCAGTTTCCAGTTGGAATATCTTAATTCACATTTGTAAAGTGCTATTATCATGCTTAGATGAAAACTTCATGGATGTATAAAATCTTGTTAAATAGTAGTTTACCAAATTTTAATTTCTTTGTGAGTGAACTATTTTTTAATATCATACAATTTGCAGTAAATGTGTGGCAAGAAAGGTTTGCCTGGGAATTGATAGCATAGTGAAAAATGGAGAAATAATGTTTTTCTGCCTTCTTTATTCAGGGAACACAATTTTAAAAATGTGCAGTGTAGAGTTTCTAATCTCTTAGGAACTTGTCTTCAAACTTGAAATACTCACTTGAGGTCACCCATGTGTATGTGTGTATAATATATGCAGAATAATACGACATTGCTTTTTCCGGAAACTTAGACAAGGACAGGAAACATGTATAAATGTGTATAAAAACACATTAGGCACTGTTATAAATAGACAATGAGGTTGGAATGGCAATTTATACAAATCAATAAGAAAAAGGCACAATCATGATTTAAAATGTAGAAAAAATATGAACTGGCAGTTTACCAAATGAGGATATTCAAATGACTAAACACAAATGACAAAAGGGAGGAAGGGAAAATTCACTATTATTAGTAATGTGTATTGATGCAAATATGCCTTTTCCCCCAGTCAGTTTAGAAAACATTATAAAAAGAGAGAAAAAAATCTCGTGTTGGTGATAGGTACTTTCCAAGCCCTGCCAAGGAGCTATGAATTAGTACTGTTTTTTTCAGAAAGCATTTGGTAATATGAATCAAAGGGGATTACAGAATTCATGTTCTTTGATCCTTAAATTCGACTTTGAGGAAATTACTTGAAGGATTATTTGATGTACGGAAATATTAATATATATTGGTTCATAAGACTGTATTAGTGAAATTTGGACATCTTCTAATAAGGGATTAATTACATAGTGGCATATTCATGCAATCAAATTCTGCGCAGCCAATAAAATGTGATAACATGGGAATATTTAATAGCCTGGAAAATGTTTGCATCATAGTTTTAAAATGAGGAAAGCAGGTTAAAAAACAGAAAGTATCGCACAATACTCTCTCACTGTATAAATCTCTTTTCACTCTCTCCCTCTCTCCTTTCCTCCCCATTCCTCCCCTCCATAGAAACAAAGATTGGGAGAGCAAACATTAACACATGAGTGATAATGATCTCTGCCTAGTGATGATTCAGAATTTTTCTTTATTTTTTTCCCTAAGCATGTTTTGGGAGCATTTCCCCAAGTTTACTGGATGGATACATGTTAATTCTTGCTCATATTTGAAGAGAAATACTAAACTTTAAAGCAAGATGAATAATTAAGAAGCAAAATTATTGTACCATTGGCACATTCATATTTAGCGAAAACTAGAAACCTGCAGAGTAGCTTCAACACCTGGACTCCTGACACTAGGGGTGCACTTTGTCTTCATTCTTTTATTCTGAATTGAAGGAATTAGGTCCAGTACCAGGTGTTTGTCAATGGAGGAAGGACCAGGGTTGAGGGGCTCCCCCGTAGCAAGACTGAGCTGCAGCCCGACAGCTCAAGTGGGGCCTTTGGAGGTAAAGACCAGGATTGGTGAGGATACTAAAGAAGAACTGGTCATTCTCATGGGCTACTCCATGTAGGCCTGAGCTGAGAATGTCCAAGAACTGCGAAGTAGCCGGTCACTACTGTTTCACAGGTGAGGCTTCACTTCATAGTCCACATATTTGAGTAAGGTTTCTACAAAACCGTAACTCTTGTTCCTTAAGATTGATCTTTTTATTTTGTTGCGGGGGGGTGGAGCAGAGAGAGAGGAAGAATCTCAAGCAGACTCCCCTCTGAATGTGGAGCCCGATGTGGGGCTCAAACCCAGGACCCCGAGACCATGACCTAAGCCAAAATCAAGAGTCCAACACTTAACTGACTGCACCACTCAGGTGCCCCAAATCGGTTCTAAGAAAGGTTTTACTTTGGACATGTGTTCCTAATTTAATAAAATTCTTCATCGAGAGAATTATTTAGATTGAAGGTGGAAGAGAGGTTTCCATTAAATCAGCAGGAGCCTGTCTGATAGTAGAAAGGCTGGGGATGGGATAAGAAGAATGATCTGACCTCAGAGAACTATTTCATGTTCAGTGGAGAGCTTAGCACGGGTCAGTAGTTCCAGAAAATGTTACTATATCATAGTAACATGAATTAATTGAGATATATTTTCATGACCCTGGGGTTCAGAGAGAGGTCAATATTACCTTGTATATTCTGTTAGGGAAACTGTGGGTCTATTCGTGGTTTGAAGATTTTATTGTTCTTTCATTAAATGTAATCACTATTTCTTGTTTGTTTTGTTTTTAATTTGCCCAGTTACCTACATTTGTAGTACTTTTTCTGAGTGTTTCCGATAAAGAAATGACTTCAGATAAAGAATGACTTTGAATTTACTGCCAAAACCATACATTTTGAGTGTAAGGAATAATATTTATGATAATACAGGACTGTCCCAGACAAAATCTGACATATGTTCACCCTATCTAGGGTTCAATTTTGAGAGAGCTAAACTATGACTTATCATACGGTCAAAGCAGCTCCTAAATCAACATCAACCAGTTTGTAAATGATTCTATCCTTATCAGTGGATTTGACTCATCATATATATGAATCTCAGTCTAAAAATGCTTTTGTACAGTCACAAAATAGAATGGCACTTTTATAATTGGATTGTATGATAGCACTTTGATTAAGAATCAGTCTAATTGTTAAGGGTGCTAACTTCTGAGCACTTGTGATGACAAGACTCATAAATGATATCAGCGCAGATACATAAAAGATCATGTTGTTTGCAGAGGTGCAAAATTTTTTTCTTTTTGAAAGCTTTAAAAAAAAAGATTTTATTTATTTGCAAGAAAGAGAGAGAGAGCAAGTGCTTGAGTGGATTGGGGGGCAGAGGGAGAGGGAGAAGGAGATTCCCCACCGAGCAGGAAGCCTGACACTGGGCTTGATTCCGGGACCCTGACATCATGACCTGAGCTGAAGGCAGATGCTTAACTGAGCCACCCAGGCAACCCCTGAACACTTTTTTTTTTTTTTAAAGAACCCTTTTGTTCCTTTTGAATTGGGGTGCTATGAAATACCACCAAAGTCAAGAGAGCTGATTTTGTGGTTATTTTCTTAAAGCGTGGATTCCCTGTTGGTAGTAACTTGGAGCAGATGAGTGTTTTATAGGGTTGGCATGGTATCAGTAGGAATCGAGTTATGCAGCAGGATACATATAAAATTAAAAAAAAAAACATAAAAATTTTGGATGGTTTTATACAGGTCTGCACCATGATAAAAATTGATATTTCCATATGTTTCTGGGACACATTTACCATATGACCATTCACCCTCAGACCCAAATTGCCTTTTGTTATTTTTGTTGGTCCAAGGTTACCTAAAAGTCAGGTGTTTTTTTTTTTTTTTTTTTTTTTTTTTTAAAGACCTAAGAGAACAGTAAGTATTCTGCTTTCAGTTGCTAGGTTATATTGTAATTGATACCAGTGCTTTTGCTGTGAGCATAAAGATACAAGGACTCTTTGCTCTTAAGAATCTCATTTTTTTAAAAGTATCAGATCCTTAATTAAATGATGGGATTGTAATACCTAGATATAGCCTCCCTTGAAAAAGACTTAGTTATACACACTTTAATGGACATTAAACACATTTATCCTTCTGTAATTTAATCTGGGTATTTTATGCCCCCTAAAAATCCACAGCCTGGAATTTCTTGACCTTGGGTCTTTTGATGTCTTTGTGACTGACTAACAATAAAAATCATTTGGTCTTCAATAAATATTCACCTTGAATTGATATCAGTTTAGAAATACACAGCCCTCAGAAAGTTCAAGGTAGCTGAAACCCAATGAAAAATCTGACAATTCAAGTCATGTGTATGTCAAATATGCTAGATCAGAAAACTTTGCTACTTATTCTGACTATAATAATAACAACAAACTTTTTATCATATTCTCCTTCTTTTAATTGTAAGTAACAAATTGTACAGAAAATCATTGTCATCGTGTATCTCCAAGATGGCTGCCACCAATTCTCGCCACCCTTTTGTATGCGTGTATATTGTTCTTCCTCCCTTAAGAGGTAGAGTCTACTTTTCCCCTCCCTTTACACTTCGCCTAGAACTGGTGATTTGTTTATCCAACGGAATGTGGTAAAATGGATGTCCTGGGACCTGTGAAGCCAGGTCATAAGAAACATTGCAGCTTACACTTGAGTTTCTTGAAATATTTGCTCTTGGGATGCTCACACTTTGAGGAAGTCAGCCACCAATTACAAAATCCAAGAATCACAAAATTGCAATTCTTTGTGAGTTTCAAGCCATATGGAGAGAATGCCCTTCTGTGTAGAAAGAGAGAGAGAGGCTAAGGCCAGATACATCAGTGAAGAAGCCATCTTGGAAGAAGAACCTCCAGTTCCAGCCCCATAGCTGACATCACATGGATTTGAAACTAACTCCCCAGCTGAGCTCTTCCGAATTCCTGACCCACAAAACCATGAGCAAAATAAATAGTTGTCTTAGACCACTGTTCTGAGGTAGTTTGTTACACAGCAGTAAGTAAGTGGGACAGAGGTCCTTTTCTCTTTAATGTATTGTATCAGTTCTGCTGTTTATGAGATACGTATTTTTTTAAGGTGATGTTTTTTCTTTTTTTTTTTTAAGATTTTATTTATTTATTTGACAGAGATCACAAGCAGGCAGAGAGGCAAGCAGAGAGAGAGAGAGAGAGAGACAGAGGAGGAAGCAGGCTCCCTGCTAAGCAGAGAGCCCAATGCGGGACTCGATCCCAGGATCCTGAGATCATAACCCGAGCCGAAGGCAGAGGCTTAACCCACTGAGCCACCCAGGCGCCCCTGAGATACGTATTTTGAGATGGAATTAGTCTAAGATATAGAACTGCCTAGAAAATGCAATCATGAAAAATGCAGTCATGAAAAAAAAAATCATCTTCTTAAATTACCATACTACTGTATCATGTGCTCTCACCTGCTCTGACTGAAGGAAAGGAAGAAAGTATAGAGGAAAAGCAGCAGATAATATAATTATACTCAGGGGCATGTCGATTAAGCACACTCACCCTTTTCTGCCTCTCAAAAACAACTTGAAATGATCAGTGTCTGTCATTAAATAATTGAAGAACTAAGAAAAAAATTTACATGAAACAGATCTCCTTGTTAACAGGAGGGTCTTCTTCTTGAATGTTCCCCTTCAGCGCCATCTTCCTGGGAGCTTGGCAGTGGAGCTGCAGAGGCGATTCTCACTTCACTAATCTGCAAAGCCTGTAGGAGAGAAACCCCTGGTGGTCTCCACAGTCTTCTCAGGAAAGCTTTAATAGCCAAATGCATTAGCAAGGTCTCGTGTGGCTGAGACTTCATTAATCTCCCCCAATCTATCCTGGTATATTTGCCCATTCACCATGAAGCTTTAATATAAGTAAGTAAAACTAAAACATACTTGTCAGGATGTATGAAAAGGAAAGCAAGGAATCAAGAATGTGGGCACATTCTGTTCACTAATTTTTAGAATAGATTCATTCCTGTGGGCTCTTCTTTGCATTCTCTTGACTTTCAACTTGACATTTATTCAAACTCGAAAATCAAACGCACAACTTAGAGATTTAACCAAAAACGGTGTGTCCCTCACCTAAATCAATGTTAAAATATACCGATAGCGTCTCTTTCTTGCTCTCTCTTCCTCCCTACCCCTTCTCCTTTATCATTTCTGGTGGAATAAAGAGATTTCTTATCATTAAATGAACATCTTTTCTTGTAAAGTTTCCCATGAGCAAAGAAGATGAATGTCCGCCTCTCCCAGCATTGCTGCTCCTTCTGATAGCAGCTAATATTTTAAAATGATGTAACATTTTGGCATTTATAGATCTTTGGGGATTTAAGAGAGAAGTTACTCTGGGACCTGTACCGCCCATGGAAGTGTGTTCTGATTGAGTTTGAGCAGAGGCTGTGGGATAATGTTGGGATTTTTAAGGAAGCTCAGATATCCTCAAGGTCTAATCAGTCTCCATAGTGGCTGCAAGAATAAAAATGTTTGTCAAATTTGTCCACCATTCTCGTCCTCTAAAATGCCATTTTTAAAAAGCCAGATGATACAGTGCTAAGCATTAACGAATATACCATATTCCCTGCTATCCCCTTGGGATGACAATCATTTTTTCTCTGGCAAAGTGACTTTTTTAGATGCCATTTAGTTATATGATGTTTCCTAAAAAACCAGTTACACTGGAATGATTCTTACTGGTTTTAGCATAAATTTCTTGGAGAAGTCTCTTGTGAGGAAATGTTTGTTTCCCTACCTGTGCTATTACTAAGTCAGAGCTGTTTGCGCATTTCTGTCATATTTTTGTAACCTATACTTAGGATAAAGCTTAAAAACAGTCTTCTGGTGGTGCCTGGTTGGCTCAGTCGGTTAAGCATCTGCTTTTGGCTCCGGTCATGATCCCAGGGTCCTGGGATTGAGCCCCGCATTGGTCTCCTTGCTCGGAGGGGAGACTGCTTCTCCCTCTGCCCCTCCCATTCTCTCTCTCTCTCTCTCTCTGTCAAATAAAAAAAATAAAATAAAATCTTAAAACAAAGCAAACAAACAAACAAAAAATAGTCTTCTGAAGGACAGATGCTAGAAGGGTGAGGAAGAGAAGGCCTGGGCCATTGTGGAAAATCTGAGTCTGAAGCAGATCTGGGTATTTTGATTTCAAAGATTTATATTTAAAGGCAAAATTTTTTTTAAAGCCAAAAAATTATCTTTATTTCTTTAGGAGTATCTTACCAGTCATTTTGTTATGGAGAGTCTCCATTACCTAGCTCTTAATTCCTTACTGCCAACCTGCTTTTCCCATCTATATTTTTATGATATATTTGCAATACAGTCTCTCTCTCTCTCACCCTTTCTCTCCCCATTCCTTCCTCCCCTTCCTTTCTCTTGAACTCAACTATCACATTTTTGCAAAACATGTTGTACTAAATGTGCTATTTTTTGTGATTAATAATAACATTAATACAAAACTTAGCATTGCTTTCACACAGATGATCTTTTGTAATCTATGCATAAACCCATACAGTGTATGCCATGGATAGCTTTAGCACCCACTAGCTGTGTGACCTTGAACTAATCACCTCATTTCTCTAAGCCTCATTTCCTCATTTGCCAAATATAATAGCTACCTGAAGTATGTTTAAGCAGTTTAATGAAGTAATATTTTAATGGTTTAGTAGAGTGTTTGGTACAGAACACATGCTCAGTAAATGTGAACTTTTTTTTTTTTAAGATTTTATTTATTTATTTGACAGACATCACAAGCAGGCAGAGAGGCAGGCAGAGAGAGGCGGGTAAGCAGGCTCCCCGCTGAGCAGAGAGCCCAATGCGGGGCTCGATCCCAGGACGTTGGGATCATGACCTGAGCCGAAGGCAGAGGCTTTAACCCACTGAGTCACCCAGGCGCCCCTAAATGTAAACTTTTTTATAGGATCACTACTGTCAACGAGAAAATCTGCTCATGAAAAGATTCAGAGAGCTATTAGCTCTTCAAAGTGACGTAACTGATATATAGCAGAGGTGAAACTCCAATCTGTCTTTGGAGTCAGGCCCCGTGTTATTTACTGTGATTATAGTATATATTTATAGTTTGTTTTTCCTTCTTCTCCTGACACGAATGACCTTCACTAAACACACATTCTTTGTCTTTTTTGAAGAAGTACACACATTCATAGCAATGTTCACTATGGTCAGGTTTAGGATTTGGTCATGGCTCTTCTTGAGGGAAAAGAGGTCTGTAGTTTAAGATCCCCACGCTTAGCCCTACAGATCAACCCTCCCATATCCATATCCACATCCATAGCCATATCCATATCCATATACAACCCTCCCATATCTGCCTTTCTACATTTCCTTTATGGGGTCAGTTTCATCCACAGTAATGGAAGCAAGGACTTACTGTGAAATGATAGTTTTTAATTTGAGATTCTCTAAGTTGAGTCAAAGGAGAGGGTTATGTTCAGTAGTTCCAAGAGAAATAAGAAACTTTGTTTTTGTGGGCTGGGGGGCAGAGAGAGAGGATCTTAAGCAGGCTCCATGCTCAAAATCTCAGTCCTACAACCCTGAGAACATGACCTGCGCCCAAACCAAGAGTTGGACCCTTAACTGACTGAGCCACACAGGCATCCTAAGAAATCTTTTTAAAGCTTTCTTTCTTGAATTGTCTTCCAAGGAATGTAACCCATACACTCTCATTCCTGGTGAACCTCACTCTTTTTCTGTGTGCTCGAAAGGGTTGGGCAAAAGGAGTATAGCTTACTGTTATGTAATAATTAATAGGTAGAGTTTTCTGACAGGGCTAGTAAGAGACACGTGAGACACTGAAATTGTAATATATACTTACTGAAAATGCTTTTTCTTCCTTAAAAAGTCAAAGCCTTTGGGTCTGTATTTAAAAAAAAAAAAAAAAAAAGATTGGGGCACCTGGGTGGCTCAGTGGGTTAAAGCCTCTGCCTTCTGCTCAGGTCATGATCCCAGGGTCCTGGGATCGAGCCCCGCATTGGGTTCTCTGCTCAGCAGGGAGCCTGCTTCCTCCTCTCTCTCTGCCTGCCTCTCTGCCTACTTTTGATCTGTCAAATAAATAAATAAAATCTTAAAAAATATAAAATAAAAATAAAAGTGAAAAAAGGAAAAAAATAAGAAAAGTTTAAAAGTAAGCTTATACAATGAACTCTTTAGAATACAATGCCAAGATTTTCCTGCAATTCCATTGAATCAGCTTTCAGGTTCAGAGTAGATGGTCTGTTGCCCAAACATTCTTGTGGTCTCTTGGTATCGAATGACCCAATTTTGTGTTAATGAACATGGATTGTGCATTAGATGAGCTTCATTGAGTTTGGGGGGGAGGACAGGAGTGGGATTTAGGACACATGATTGCACACTGAGTCCTCCTTTCTACGGATTCCATCAGTTTATACTTACCTGAACTTTTTTTTCTATTTAATCACATCCCTGTTCTTTTCTTGTTATTGTTTGTACTCCAGTGATTTTCTTTTCATAGGTCATTCTAGGGTCCTGTATAGCTTCCCCCAATACTGTCATCCAAACAGTAGCCAACTGATGATCCCTTATTGCCCTTACCCTCCGCTCCTCTGGAAAGGATAAATGCTCAGCTCACATTGGGAATAAATAGCTTTTCCACCTACATTGATCAGCAAATTATTTACTTGCTCTGATTCAATTTCACTTAATTTGTTTTTAATATCAAAGCCAGAGGTTTGCAAATAGCCTCTTAGAATGTTTATATATGGATTCTGGTTTGAAGTCAGTGGTTAGATAACTGGAGTGCACAGTTGCTACATCTGCTATTTTTCTTTGCCATCGTCCTCATCATCATGGAAAGTACTTGTTATGGACCTGGGATACAGGTATCTGGATCCGAGTTAAGCCTTAAGCAAAGCAAGAGATATCCCGAGTATATTACCTCTTCGTGATTATAGTCCTCTAGTCCATGAATGACAAGGGGTAGACAAATGAGCAAACAAGTAATGAACACATAAAATAAATACTCTGTGATTTAGGACCACAGGAATGGTAGGAAGAGGTATGTTCTTGGAGGTAGTGAAGCTGCCCCTTATTAACTCCCACCACGTCTAAAGAGGTAAATGGCAGAATTCCAAGAACAACACATCTAGGAAAAGAATCTGGAAAACTAAATAGGAGTATTATTCCTTAGGGAGGGGTGTCCTCAGTAGGCACCTGGAAAGATCAGAAAGAAGGCTGCTGGGCAGCCTTTTGTAGAATTACATCATGTAGCCATATGTTGACTCTGGAGCAAGTCAGAGAGTAAAGATGCATTTAATTTCTGATGACACTGGGTTGTCAGAACGACTAATACCAAAAAAAGGGAGAAGTGACATTTTAAATCTATAAATTGCATTTCATGTTCATTTGTCACCTCTAGGAAAAGCAAATAAAGTTTCTTCCTTCTCCCAAAGTGGATGATGAATGATTGCTTAGGGTTGGATGGCGGGAGCCAGTGTCTCCATTATTGACTTTCTATGGAAAACAATTCATCTACGGATGCAGTCAGTGCAGTGTCTGCACACCCTGCAAGGCATGAGTAAACTGCTTCTAATCACTCAAGGGCTGATCTGAACAGAGAATAATTACTTTCCCGTTAAAGACACACTCTTCCCCTTGTCTCAACTCTCCTGGCCTCCAAGTACAACAGCAGGGATTTGTTCCAGAAGACTCAGACTCAATGTCACAGGGGTTCGTGGACTGCTTTCAGCCAAAGTCAGGTATGAAGATAACTCACTCATTCACTGATTTGTTCATTCAGTTGTTATTTACAAAGGTGGATGGACCTACTGTGGACCAAGCTTTATGCCAGGCAAAGACCCCTCTTCTTAGAGAGCTCACAGGAATTGTGCAGAGTTTAGATTCGTGCCTTTTACAACATCATCCTAAAATTCTCTCCTTTTCGGGCGCCTGGGTGGCTTAGTCGTTAAGCATCTGCCTTGGGTTCAGGTCATGATCCCAGGGTCCTGGGATTGAACCCCTCCTTGGGCTCCCTGCTTGGCAGGAAGCCGCTTCTCCTTTTCCCACTCTCCCTGCTTGTGTTCTCTCTCTCTGTCAATTAAATAAATACAATCTTTAAAAAAAAAATAAAAAAATCTCTCCTTCTGATCATATCCTAGAATGCAAAGGACTAAACACAAAAAGCAGAAGGGGACAGAGAGCCAAGGCAAACCAGCAAACCAGGCATCGTTGAACATGTCTAAGAAATGTAATCTGTTATTTTTTGAGGAGTATTCACTAACTTGTAGGTACTATTTTGATAATATTTCCCAGGAATACCTTCTTGAGAATATAGGACTTTATAAAAGACATCATTTATGTCTAAAGATTGGATCACATTTATTTTCAAAATTTTTTTTTCGGAGGTTAAACATTTTCTATTTAGATCTTGCTTATGGGGGTGCCTGGGTGGCTGATTCATTAGGTGTCTGCTCAGGTCATGATCCCAGGGTCCTGAAATCAAGCTCCATATTGGGCTCCCTGCTCAGTGGGGAGACTGCTCCTCCCTCTCCAGCTCCCCTTGCTTGTGTTCCCTCTCTCGCTATCTCTCCCTGTCATAAATAAATACAATCTTTAGAAAAAGATTGTTAACTTATTTACTTTTAATAGTCTTCAGAAGGACACAAAAACCTAATTTATTTAGGAATAAGTTACTAAAGAATTTGATTTAAAGACTGAAATAATAAAATTCCATTTATTCAGTCAATAATTTAAGTACTCTTTGCCGTTCAACCACTGCACTGATTGTTACCCAATTATGTTGAAGGCTGTGATTAAGTAATTGAAATGCATTGTACACAATGGTACATATTTATGTGTGTATATGCATTTGTGTGTTTATGGTTCAGTTGGAAATGAATGTGGGTCATAACACTAAATGGAATAAAAAATACATCCATGATATTATATAGAGATGTGAATAAAAAAGTAGAAGGAAGCACACACGTGGTTTGACTTGTTGAAGGAATAGGGTCATGAGCAAATTTATTTTTCTTTTATTTTGAATTCTGCTGGCCGTCTTACAAAGTTTGCAATAAAAAAATGGCTAAATAAAAATGGATCCAGATTGACCTGTTTGTTCTGTGTGGATTTGAGCAGAGGTTTGAGAGAGGAACCACTGGAAGGTTTGTGTAATTCAGACCCACCTATAAATCTGACAGGGGGACTTTCCTGACAGCTTCCATCATTTCCAGAATGTCAGATTTTCAGAGAGAGGGTTTCAGGTGAGAGAGGGAAGGTGAGATTTTGGTCTACATGTTTTCAGCACTCAGAATAAAAATGAAGGGAGCCGTGGATTTTGTTTATTCAATATTGAGTATCCATATGTGTGAAAATATGTGTGTGATTCTGCCTTCCCTTATCTAGTATTATCTGGAAGCAGAAGATCTCATATAGTCTGCTGACTTAGAGCACAGATGAGTATCAAAAATATTGTAGACGACCCATGAAAACCAGCCTGATTGGAGGCTATTCGGCGGGCCTACTGTTCTTATTTTGATGAAATAGTCTGCCAGGAGAAGCAGGAGGTGAAAGCTGTGCTCATGGGAAGAAAGGAAAACATATTTTGGTTAACAGGGAACTAGAAAAATCAGAGGAGGGGAAAAAAACCACCTTGCCTGAGACAAGGATGCTCTATAAAATTGAACCACTTCATATTATTGTGGAAATGACTTTCTCGCCATAGTGCCCAAAGTTTGTTATCTATTGTTGCTAATTGTGGTTGGAGACACAAACCAATGTGATCACTTGGTGACTTATTTGTTATTTAGAAAATGACAGCTTTCATATGCCAATAAATGTGAAATCACCTGGAAGTACTCTTGGGAATTTAGGAGCCATCCGAACGTCCTTGCTGAATGCACCTGCTAGATTTTAATGAAGGGATGTGAGTTTGTACTTTGTACATGACCTGGTGGTCCTGTCTCAGCCATCTGATGAGCGGACACTGTCTGTTCAGTGGAGAGACAGAGACACCTACATAACTTTGTCACAATTTTTGGTTGGTAGACAGTGGCCTCGCTGGAACATGGGGTGAGGCAATTTGTCTCCAGTTCTGTGTGTGCTGCTCGTCTCGTCCCGAGGGCTCCTGACAGCCAGGATTGCGCTTGCTCCACCACGTCCCTCTCTCCCCTTCATGAAGGGGCAGGTTAAGGAATGGCGAGGAACCTCGAATCCATCCCGGGTTACATAAATGCAGTTCAGTCCTCGTGCGTCTGCCGCGCGCTCTTCATGTGCCATTTGCGTTGACAGGACACCGCTCTCCACGCTGACACGAACTGTTCTTGAGGTTTCAATACGATGGCCTCCCAAGGCCGGAGAAAGCTCTGTGTGTTTGTCTGGCATGCGGATCTTTTCTGATGTGGCTCTAGTTTTTTTTTCTTCCCTTCCCCTCCCTCTCCTCTTTTCCTGGAGCTGCCGCATCCTTAGCCGGGAAGCTTTACACCCCGGGCTGCAGTGATTTCTCTTCATACGGCCACGCATTAAGCACATCTTTCATGCTTCTCCGAACCAAGCTCAGAAAGTGCCAATTAATAAGTCGCCGGGGAAGAAGTCCGTGGGTAGCATTAAGGCCTCCTGTCTGGAGATATTAGGTGCACACTCTGACTGACGGAAAGCAGACCTGTGGAGAGTCGGGAATGAGGTACTTTATCACACGTTCCTGGAGGCATAAAATGAGAGAATAGAAAGCGGTGTTCAGGGCGGCTCCTCCATCATGGTCCTGTTGTGGATGATCCCCACCGCTCTGGCCGTGGTCAGCCTCCCTAACAAGAAAGTACAGAGCAGGGGCGCCTGGGTGGCTCAGTGAGTTAAGCCTCTGCCTTCAGCTCAGGTCATGATCTCAGGGTCCTGGGATCGAGCCCCTCATCGGGCTCTCTGCTCAGCAGGGAGCCTTCTTCCCTCTCTCTCTCTCTGCCTGCCTCTCTGCCTACTTCTGATCTCTCTCTCTGTCAAATAAGTAAATAAAATCTTAAAAAAAGAAAAAGAAAAAGAAAAGAAAGTACTGAGCATCTGAAGCTGTGAACATGTCCACATGTAAAGCAAATTCTTTGGTCAGTAGACTGAAGACCAAGCAGGACGCCCCACTATTCTTTCCACGGCGCTCCCATTCATGCCTGCTCAGACTGCTCTGTGTGTCTTTCTACTTCCATGTGACGACTCCGAAAACTCTTCATTTATTTACTTACTCATTTGGAAAATATTTATGGAGTCTATAAAATATGCTGGGTATTACTCTAGCTTTGGGGAATATACCTGTGGGGCAGAAAAAGAGAAATATCCAATATCTCTATTATCATGGAGTTAATGTACTAGTAGGGAGTATGTCGCTGATAAGCAAAATAAAAAAGGAAATTATGAGATAGGTTAAAAGGTGACAGAGCTGGCCTCATACAATTTCCAGAGAAGGCTTTAGAACGCCCAGCCTTTGAGTCAAGGCTCAGGAAATCAGACTAAAGGTAGGATGACATACAGGGCTAGTGTTGATGTGAACAAGAGGGCTTATGGTAAGAGAGAAAAACCAGTGGAGCCCACGCTGTGTTTCTTTCCACCTTAACCACAACAGACTATGTCAAGTCTTGATCTTTCATGTCCCCAAATGGAAAGTAGACAAGGCACAATAGGAAAGAGGGCCGAGGTAAGAGGAAGAGTGGGACATAGTTTAGATGAAGGAAATAACCGTGGGGGAAAAAACAAAACAAAACAAGGAACCCTGTAGAACGAACTGAAATGCACCCCTCTGTGTCTTCTTCCTTCCTTACACCTTGTCTGCCTCTTCGAGTTGTTGTTTTTTTTTTTTTTTAAATAGTTTCGTGGCATTGGTCCAGGAGAACAGACTCACAGAGTCAAGGTCCTTGTTTGACCAAACGTTCTTTGTTCTTTTTTCCTCTCTTTCCAAAATTTTAACTTGTTGCTAAGTTTTGTAAATTTGTAAGCTTAACTTTTTGTTGTTTTCTCTCCCCCATAATGCCCGGCTGCAGATTATGTTACTCACAGACCCGGAGATCGAGAGCAGCTTACTCATCAGCTCCGATGAGGGGGCCACCTATCAAAAGTACCGGCTCAACTTCTACATCCAAAGTTTGCTTTTCCATCCCAAGCAGGAGGACTGGATTCTGGCATACAGCCAAGACCAGAAGGTGAGTGTGATTACCTTGCTGGAGACAACAGCGCACGGTTTTCCAGGGAACAGGCCGCTAGCTAATTGTCTCTGCATTTCCTCTCAGTGGTGGCTTTGGTTTTGGGCAGTAGCCTGAACTCTGAGCCAGGGGGTCAGGGGCAGCAAGGAGGATTTCAGGGTGCTCGCTTGAGCTGTGTCTACATCTGAAACAGCATGTAAGGCAAAAGCCTGACACTCAGGAAGACATAGTGGAAAAGCAGTTCTTAACTGTGACAGGCAGTAACTTAAAAATGTGCTGGGCAGTGAGGAGCTCCCAACCCCTTTGGAATCTGAGACTGTTTTGTGCATGTGGAGATATGACCGTTTTTCTGGGTAAAGGGCCCATAGCTTTTCTCAAAGCCTTATAGGGAAGGACAACCCTGAAAAGGCGAAGAGCACTAACTAGGGATTTGCCAAAACAGTGAGAGAAATGGCCAGAGAAGCAATAATAATGTCCATAGATAATATTATTCAGAGTCAAGTAATGTCAGGATTTGTCTGCTTTTGGTGATTGCATTGAAGGAGAAGTCGACTTTGTAAGAAAGCGCTGAATGAGGTTATGCATGGGTGCGTGCATGTGTGTGTGTGTGTGTGTGTGTGTATGAGATATGTGTATGTGTTTTATGGGATACATACTATAAAATATATTACATACTCTATACTACAGATACACTAGCAAACACCTTTAGCTCCTGTTTTTAGAAAAACTTAACATTTTCAGATAGAATATAAGGCTAGCAACAACAAATATAATTAAATAGAAGTTTCACAGGCAAATAACAGACTCTAGCCATAAAAGCCATCCAGAAAATAGGTGCAAAAGTGGAATGCTCTTTGTGAACTGTGTGATTCAGTGAAGCTATCTTGCAGATTATTTTTATAGGAATCTTGTGCTAGAAATTACATATATTTAAAGAAATACTGGATTTCTATGAGTGAGGAGGGTACTCAAGGGTTTTTTTGTTTTGTTTTACTTTTTTTTTTTGGTTTTGTTTTTTCTTTTCTGTTGGGAAGATATAGATGTGAGGGGAGGGGAATGGTGGAAACAACTTTCCAAGGTCTCTACTGGCATGGGCATTTTGGAGGAAGCAAATTAAAATTCTCAGGATTGGAATTTTATTCATGCTGCCCTTACTGCAAAAAAAAAAAAAAAATGCACATTAAGCCTAAAAATAGAAAAGATTTACAATTAGTTTAAAAAAAAAAACACTAAGCAGCTTGCCTACCCTATTGCAGAATGTACAATTCCATTCCTGGAGTCAGGCCACCATGCATCTGGTCCAAGAGGTGCAGTTACCAGAGGTGAGGCTGAGCAGCTCAGAGCAGAGAGAGTAGTAATTTAATCCACCAGGCTATTGTATTTTCTTTGTCAGTTGGTTAATTTTCCCTCTGATGCCTGAGGTGCAGTGAGGGCCAGATTTACCTGCCTAAGTTAAAACAGTTGTGCTGGAGGAAATGTCCAGAAACAGAACCCTTTATGCCTTAGCACTTCCAACAGTGCTCCCCACAATCACCGTGGCCAAGTGGACAACCATGGGGGAGTGAGGACATCTGAGTTGGGGCCCCAACTCAGCCATGGAACTTGGTGCACAGTACTTGGTGTTGGCTCTTTGGCTTAAAATACGTTTGCATGGATCAATACGCTTACAGGTGTGCATCCAATGAGATTGAAAAAAAAACAACATATTAGGCCCCACGTCTGGTTTAGGTGCTCATCATGGTTCAGTGTTGCTCTCAAATAGCTTTATCAAGGAGCCTTCAGTCCATGTGGGAAGAGAAGATAAAAAATGCACATGAGTTCACCAGTAGTCTAACAGAGGCCAAGAGTCAGTGCCTTCATTCACACATAATAGAAACCCAGTTGAAGTAGCTGGATGCAGTCTATGAAATTGTCAGCCCAGAGTTCAGGAGATGGAGATTTAATGAAATGATTTCACCTTGACCTTGAGGAATATATGTCATATTTCTGTTTGGAGGGTCATACTTCACACAAGAGGAATGTCAGAAATAATAATTCAAAGTTAGAAAAACCATGTCTACACAGTTGTCAATGTGTCCATTTGGCTGAAACGGAAATTTTGTAAAGTTAATTCTGGGTATATTTGTGGAATCTGATATTCATTGTTTTTTACTATTTTGACTATTGGACTGCAAGGCAGAATAAATCTTGTTTTCATAATTAGGAGCCTTGTGAAAATTTTGGATAGTGGAATAGTGTGTTCAGAGGTATAGATTACAAAGTTTAACTTGGTAGTAATTTTAGGATGAACTGTGGTTATAAGGAGGTCAAAAGCAAGAATACTAATTAGGGTGCTATCACTATAGTCCTGTTCTGGACCAAAAAGTATCTTCTGTGACCATGAACCCAATGAATTCTGTCATTGTAGAGCTGGAAGAAGCCTTGACAGTCCTTCTGGTATGTAGCTAACAAACGCCAGATCTGAGAAGTTAGTGAATTTTCCTAAAGGGAAATACCACTCATTAGCATCACATGCCAAAGTTCAGTGAATGGAATGAAGGCTTATGTGAAATTTGGTAGGGTTCTCATTCTTGATTGTGACATCTTGAGATTAGTAGAGAGGCAGAAACCTGCCTTTGTGTTGAACTCTCTGTTTTTCCAGGAAAGAATGAAGGGGGAATCATCCTGGAAAAAAATTGTGGATAACCCTCTAATACGAGTAGGGGATAGAGTACACCTTGTCTCAGGGCTTGAATCATAGAATGAGGACCGGGGCTTTCGCTGGGAGGAGAATGGGCTGCCGCCGTCAGATGACTTGGCTGGAAGTCAAGTTGAGAGGGTCTGGGGCCGCTCAGGTGGGTTAGGTGAGAGGGAGATGATAGCCAGCAATCACCCGTGAATCCTGGAGCGTTCACCGTGGATGAGATGCCGCAGTGAGCACGGAGGAGGGCCCTGTGCTGGTGCCAGCAGGCCCACTACTGTATTTGCCCAGGAAAAGGGAACTTTTATTCTTTCGTGGAAGGATTGCTCATCAGTTTTTCTGTGACAGCTGCTCTTGCTGCTGTGGCAGAATTCCCAGCTCTGATCTCGCCTCAGCGCGAGGACTTGCTCTGCTGGATGCTTTTCTGTGCCAATGTATGGTGAACAGAATCCCCAAGCAGAAGGTGCTGTCTCTTAGAAAGAGTCTTCTTGAGGTGACAGCTCCTTCAGCCTCACCTGCGAATGGAATCCTCCTCTCCTCCCTCTTTCCTGGTGTCCCACCCGCCTTGTCTTCTCAGGCATCCATGCCCTCTTTCGCACATACTCTCCCACTTTTGCCAGCTGTACTTTCCCCTTACTTCCCTGCCATGGCTTTTTCTCTCCCACATTGCAGGAGACTTTTAAGGCCCCAAGGACAGAGTCTGGGTCTCTGGCTTGCTGGATGGAGCCCATATGGGCTCTGTACCCAGGGGAGGCTTTTTGATGTGAGCATTTTAAAGCATTTTAAAGGACTCAAAGAAATTGCTGAGCAGATTGTCCTTTCTGGCCCAAGATAGAGTTTTACTGGCCATCAATTCCATAGCAAATCAGATTTAAAAAACAACAACAACATCAGCAGCTTTTAATCAAGGAGAAATGCATATGGACAAATGGCCTCAGAATTCATAAAATCAGGACTCCCCCGGCCCACACCTGTCAGTGGTATGAAATTCCTAGGCAGTTGCCAAGAGGTAAAAGCTTTCTTGAAGGGGAAGGGAGGTTAGGAACCCTAATCCCTCTGAAGTCCTAAAGAAGTACTACTTAGGTAGCCTTTGTCTGGGGCCTTCTGTGGTATTGCCATAGCCACTAGCCTCCTGGGCTTCTAACAGGTCTATGTGAGGACATGCTTTTGGAAAGCCTTGGAATTTCCAGAAAAATAAACATTATAGACCTTATGGAAATTTTACGTCAAATGGACAGGGCGATACTGATCCCATAAAGTCACACCGCTTAGAATTCTTACAGAATAGCAGTCGGTCACTGTGGACACTACGAAGAATCCATGGCATTTAGTGTAGAAGCACCCAAGTTGTGCTTTCCTTTGTTTATTTATTTTTTATTTCTTTAATTAAGCAGTAGGCAAAGCAAACATCCTGTGCCTTCTTTTTGTTTCTTTGCATTTGGAAATCGAGCAGGTACTGGAAAACAGAGAGAGAACGCGCGTTCTTCATTTCATTGCTAGTTTCCTCTCACTTTCTTGCCTCAGTGCAGGAAACCACCCAAGGAAGGCTTAGCAGCAGGCTGAGCCTGCCAGATTACATCTTTATTTTAATTTGGCAATAAACTAGTGTACAAACTGTGCTATAAAACATTGCCTCCAACGGCATCTCTCAGTCTGCCTTAAACACCTCACTAAACATGATGTGTTGGGAAACATTTGAAATGAGAGAAAACAAAACGCAGATGTGACTGAAAGAAAAAAAATGGGAGAAAAGTGTAAGAATATGCATATACCTCCGTTTTGCAGGCCACCGTGAGGGGCCCTGGGCTCATGGCCTCTCCATTAGGGGTCGCCCCACAGGAGCGGTTTATAAAGGGGAGGATCTGTAGGGTTTTGAAAGGGACATGAACAGTCCTGAGCAGCTCTGGAGGAGAGGCCCCCTTGCTCTGCTTACCCAGGCTGGCGAAGCTCTGCCAGTGGGGGTCCGCCGCCCCGACCCCTTTTCTCTGGTCCTGTGCAAGTACCTCCTCTCATCATGCCTGTGGCTGTCCAAGTCCATCGAGGCCATGAATGCAATTCCCATTCCCCCAAGCAAGAAATCGAACTGAACGAAGCGGCCGGGTCTGAGCTGTGAGAAAGCGGAGAGCAGGTGTTGGTACGACACTCAGAAGGGCAGGGGTGGGTAGGTGTCAAGAAGCTCAGCCTGCTGTTCTTGGAACCGAGGGTGGCTCGCTCAGTGTTACCAGACCTTCGCGGCTTTTCAAGAGCAGGAGTCCTGCTTAGTGTGAGATGTGATATTTTCTTATTTTTAAGTATTTATAACTAACTCGGAAATTTAAAAGAGAAAACTGTGGAGGGCAAAGAAACCTCATCTGCTGTCTTGCATGGGTCCCCAATCATTTTTTTCGGTCCCTTTAGTTTTTCCCATCGTCTTTGTTTTTCTCTTGCTCATGGATCTCCCTATCAGTTTTATTTTAGGAGATGTTAAATTGTTTTGTGAATTTTAAAAATGCATCTAAGTGGGGTGATCAGTCCCATGGAGGGAAGACAAAACCTTTAAGACCGTTTGGTGGACCACCCCACGCTTTGTGGTGGTTGTAGGATACTCTGCAATTTATATTGTTCCATTTATTTTGGAGCTCTGTGATTCGGCAGTACAAGGTCTATCATGTGGGGACCTGCTTGATTCCTCTGTATTCCACATCACAGTTTATGAGAGAAATAAGAAATCCTAAGGCTTGCATGTTCGCCTCACATTCAGTATTTTGGTATTTATGTATATGTGTAAGACACACACAAAACCAAAACATGGCTTTCAAGGCAGAGAACATGTTTTGATAAGGAGTCTCTTTCTACGAATAGCTGAGACTCTGGGGTGCGTTGGTGGCTCAGTCTATTAAGTGTCTGCTTTCGGGTCAGGTCTTGTTCTCAGGATCCTGGGATCGAGCCTCACATCAGCTCCCTGCTGCCTCTCTCTCTGCCTCCCTCTCCCTCTGCCCCTCTCTCCCGCTCGTGCTCTCTCTTTCTCACATAAATAAATAAATTCTTTAAAAGAAAGTAGTTGAAACTCTAAATATTACCAGCCAGCATTCTCTGTATGAGTGAAGATGGACTTTGAGTTAAAATGATATACTGATAGAAAAGGAAAATTATACTGCCTGTGTGTTTGATAGTATACCATAGAATTTTAGTAACTTGCATAAAAGTAAATTTAAAAAAATACTTTGAGTTTCATATCCATTCTTAGGAAAAACAATAACAGCAACAACAACTTCCTTCCATTCCTTTTTAATCTTTTGTACTTCTCCTGACTGGTCCCTCACAGAAGGCCATTGCTGATCACAATGACTTTGGATGCTGAGAATTCCCTGGGAAATTATGATTGCTTGAAAAAGGGATAAATGTTAGCATTTTCCAAAACTCAGTCATACTGGTTTCTTACCAGTGCTAGACAGTCCAGAAACCAGGTAAGAGCATGAGCTCTCTACTCTGTCAGGCCCTCCCAATGGCTGGGGGACCTCCGACATTTCATTAACCTTTATGGTTCTCCAACAAGACTGTGTGAGGATGCTGACATGATGTACATGAAACACTTAACACAGAGCCTGGTACAGAGCCAGCTTCGTGGAGATGCCAGCCGATGCATTATTCACAGGCCTGAGAGATAGCTGACCTGGTGTGGCATAGCTGGGTTTAGACACAAGGCTGTCTTCCTTATCAGTAGTGTCTCCCCAGTACCTGAAGTCATAGACACCTTAGTCAAAGTCGCGTGCCCTCTTAGCGATCAGTTACTAAAAGGTACCGTGAAACCAGAATGAATGGAGCAAGGAAAAACCAATACACGGTACTCAGAAAATATTGATTATAATAACAGTAAGCCATTAAATATTAAAGCATTTGTCTTCACAGTAGCTCTATTTGTTTTTTAATAGACCCAGCAGCCCCCTAATGTCAAAAGGGCAAGATTGAAATAAAAGAGAAATAGATCCTTGAAATTCAGCCCCCTGCGGATATTCAAATAATTTCTGCACAAGCACAAACACTTAGGAAACTGATATCTACCCAATACCGTCATGTTTCCCCAAGGCACTGCATTAAGTTAAAAGGCACTCAGTTATTTATAAGGAATATGTTGAACATTATATTCCATGCTGATTAGGTAGGAATTCCATGTGCTTGAAATTTTCCAATGTCAGAGCTGATTTCTAATCTCATGAATATGTAAATAACTTCAGTATCCAAGTATAAAACTAGCAATTAGAGTGGAAACCAGGGAGCTTGCTAAATGTCATCCCAATGTCATCCCAATGCTTGTTTATAAAACAAATTCTCAAGCTGAAATGCCATCATAGGTAAACAAGGGAGACCTCTGTTCCTCTTAGATACCTGTCTAACCAGGTTGTATTATTATTTTTCACTTGCAACCAGGAATACTTTGCTCTACCTGTTCCTAACCATTTGAGTGAAATGGGCTGGAAGAATAAGGAAAATGGACATTTAGAAGGAGTCAGTAGGATTAAAGTTGGGACAGGCACAATTATGCTATTTGGTAGCTCTTTAAGCTTTGAAATATAGATAGTTACATTTTTGCTTGTACAACTCCTTAGCCTGCTCATTTGATCTGTTCTGTCCACCAGTTCTTGTCTGAATGGATTATGATATGTCCTTAATGACGGCACCAGTCTGGAAAAGTTTGAAGGCATTGAATCTCATAAGAGAAGATGGATCTCTTTCCTTAAAAAGTTCATGGGGTACCCAGAAAGACCTGCCTCTAATGGGGGCCCTTTAGAAATCTAATAATGCTGGGATTTCCCACGTTCTTCCATGACAAGAGCGGTTGCAAGCAATGATGTTGCCAAGAAAGGGAGTGATTTGGGGAGGAGAAAGGCTTGGCCTTGTGAGTGGACACATTTTGTGAGTTTATGACTCTCTGGTTTTCATATTTAAAAAAAATAGTGTTATCTTGTCCAATCTCCTATCAGGAGTACAAATGACAAATGGCACAGTCATTGCCCCAAGGAACCCAGAGGCCAAGATCACATAGCTGGCAAGAAGAAGAAAACCCAGAAGTCATGTATCCTCCTAAAATTGCAAGGTTCCTTTATTGAGGTTTAGTCTTAAAAAAAAAAAATTATTTATTTGACAGAGACAGAGATCACAAATAGGCAGAGAGGCAGGCAGAGGGGGAGGGGGTGGAAGCAGGCTTCCTGTGGAGCAGAGAGCCCAATGTGGGGCTCAATCCCAGGACCCTGAGATCATGACCCAAGATGAAGGCAGAGGCTTAACCCACTGAGCCCCCCAGATACCCCACTGAGGCATATTCTTAATATAAAGTATTATTAAATGAAGAGGCACCAATATAGACCTTCAAGGCCTCACTCTCCAGACTTGCTTAACTCCAGTGCCTGCCTGGCTAATCCCCCTACAGACACCACTACAGGCGTGATGAAAAAATATCCCAGGACAGCAGGACATGAGATTCGAAGCCAAACAGGGTCAGTTGCTCTAGGAAAGACCACGATAAAAAAAAAATGGTCAGCCTCAAAGGCTGGGAACTGGAAGCCTTGTCTAGGACCCTTCCTTGCTTTTAGGATGTCTGGAAGAAAAGGCAGTCTCATATGTTTTTCCCTGTCATTCCTCCCTTCCTTGGGGTCTGAGGACAGTCAGTGAAGGCTGCTGGCAATAATCTATAGCAGAAATGAGTGAGAGAGTGGGAGCGGGCGAGCGAGAGAGACAACTAGCATTGACCCTTCACTCTGTAGCAGGTGTTCTGTAAGGCCTTTCACATCAAGTGCTGAACTTCATTCTTAGAGCAAACATTAGAGATGTTATTGTGCCCATTTAGCATTTGGGGAACCTGAGGCTCTACGGAATTAAGAAAATTTCCTAACGTGGCCTGTCAGGCGATTGCTAGAGCCATAGTATAGCCTGCGTTTGAATGTCTTCCCACTCCGTTCTCCCTGCACCATCGATCCAAAAGCCAAACACCAAAACCCTTAGCCTCCCTAGAAAAAACCAGTGTGATTTTTAAATTTTCTTTAATTGCTGTTGTTTTTCCTATTTTTCTGTAATGATCTCTTTCCCATCCCACCTACCATGAGAACTGTTCCCTCTGACAGATGCTGCGGGCCCCCATTTCACAGCAGGGGGGAGGACTGTTGTTTGAAGATCACAAGAGAGAGGAAGTGAGGGGCAGGAGGAACCTGAGAGCCAGCGGGAAAGCACTATGACTGGCTCTTAGTCACCCCCCCCCCCCGTTGTGATAGAGTGGATTCTGCATGTGAAATTGCCCCCCACCCAGGAGGAGTGATGGGGGCGTTCAGAAGTGACCCACTTCTGGTCAGATATTTTTCTTTTTCTTTTTAAATTTTGTTTTGTTTCATTATATATATATATTTTTTAAGATTTTATTTATTTATTTGACAGAGAGAGATCACAAATAGGCAGAGAGGCAGGCGGAGAGAGAGAGAGAGAGGGAAGCAGGCTCCCTGCCGAGCAGAGAGCCTGACGTGGGACTCGATCCCAGGACCCTGAGATCATGACCTGAGCCGAAGGCAGCGGCTTAACCCACTGAGCCACCCAGGCGCCCTGTTTCTTTATATTTTGTAATGGTGTCTCTTCCTGCTATGGTGTGGCACCTTCCAGCTGGGCCGACTCTCCTCCCTTCTGTCCTCACCGCCCTGAGGCTTCTGTCTTTCGGAGGCACAGTTCTGGTGACATTCCTGTTGTGTTTCACAACTGTTGAGCTCTCTCATCTGTGCACTTAAATAATGGTGGGATCCTATGGCTAGTGAGGGCTACTTATTGATATTGAGGGATTTGTAACATAAACCCGATGTGAGCTTCCAATTATTTTATATATCTTGTATTTATTTCTCCAGCTACATTAGGTAATCTTTAAGGACCAGATTCCAGCTTACATTTTTTTGTGTGTGTGGCCCTTGGTCACATATTGACCCTTCCTTCCCAGACAGCCTCAGTTCCATATGTCTAATCCCCAAGCCTGCCTCAAAGTGCCAAACCCAACTGTGGGGCTTGTGACAGACTTCAGTGACAGCTGGGGAATGGCCAGTGACAGATTTGATAAATCCAGCCACAGGAGAGATGGATGGAGCCAGCGATGTGTCATCGTTCCTGCTCACTTTTCATCAGCAAAGGCCGAATATGCAGCCTCAATGCTCTTGTCCTTTGACCTTGTTGAGGTCCCCATGAGTTTCACTAGGATTGCATGTGTCCAGCCTACAGCCAAGCTCTATTTACAGTCCCTGCTCCCATTTTACTTCTCTGCAGGCAACCAGTCAAGCTGGGTCTCTTGTAGTTCCCAAAAGAAGAACAAAACACCGCCCCAGCTTTGCTGCTCTGTTTATACTTTTTGTCCACAGTTATGTTAATTGTACTCCAGGCCCACCTTGAAAGCTCTGACAGACGCCCACCTTTTTCTCTCCTACATAGGCTACCATAGTACCCTGAACAACATGTTACACATTGTTATTCTAGGTTGTCTGGATACTCCCTGATGAGCTAGTCTTTTCTTTGAGGAATTTTCATCTGTTGGGGATGGGAGAGCTGGTCTGTGATGGCCATCACAGTTGTCTCACCTTCTATCCCCGAACCCACCAGACAGGAAGAAGACTCAGGCTAGCACTTAGTGAAGTTTTATCAAATTATTTTGGGTACCACAGGATGTGTTTTTCCTGTAGAGTGAGTTCAGACCTTCTCCTGTGTGGTAGAACCAGGGCATTAGAACATATTTCTGAAGACCATAGATTTCTGTGGATGGATGCTCTTCCTCTTGAAGCTGATGGAGGAAAGAGCTTGATGTTTGCTGTGCCTTAGGCCTGGCTTTAGGAATTCATCTGAGGTCCTCAAGGTACCATCTCTTTCTTCCTAAAAAGAATTCAGTAACAGCAGTGAGAACTGGAGAATCATGAGGTAGATGAGTGCTTTGTACCCAGGCCATCCCCAGGCAGTATAAGGATGAGGCAAGTAAAATAAAACTGGCAGGGTTTTCTGCCAGCCTTCTCAGGAAGTGCAATTTGCAGGCCTCCTGCCTCTTCAGTGTTAAGGGCAGAGAAGCAAAAGGGAGTGAGCAGGCAGCCTTGAAAAGAGCCCACGGCAGGAAGTGTTCTGCCATCATGGAAGCCTCTTAAGGAGTCTGTGTGGGGGAGACCCAGGGACCTACCTCCTGCCTGGGAACGTCACCATGAGGAGCTTCATGGGGAAAGCATTCAGTTCCATCAACCAAAGATTTAAAACATGTTCTCACTCCTCCCTTTTACCAAATTGTGTTCTTGCACCAATTTCCTAGTCACAGAAGAAAATCCCTAATGTGTACCTGTCTGCCTTGAAAAGAGGGACTACGTTGATATGACTTAGAAATATTGAGAAGAAGGGGGCAGTGATGGGTATATGCTTTTGCATCAGACAAGAAAGTTGCATTTCTCTTCAAAGAAAGATGCTACTCTGCTAGGGCTTCCACCTCCATGTGAATGAAAAGAAGATGGAAAATGGAAAAAGATGGGAAAACTTTGGCAATAGCTGCTCTCATACTCCCCCTTCTTTTACCCCATGTTGGTCTGCTCTAGATCAGGAATGCTGACCTATGCCAGTGAATCTCACTGTTTCCCACCTTGCCCCCCAAGCTATTTTTCTGCCTGTGGCGTCCCTCTTTATCCTCCCTCCGAGCCTGTGCCCTAATCTGGCTTGCAGCTGGCAGCCTCCTGTGGATGGCACCAGAGATGGCTGAACAACTGGTGAAAAGCTCCTCATGAAACTAACCCTGGCCATCGCATCCTTTGCAATTAATTGTATTTTTACCTGCACTCTTCTTACCGCAGACAAAGGCAGATGGCAAGAAAACAAGCCAATGTGAGGGATGTCTGAAAGAGAAAAAACAAAACAAAACACATTAGTAAAGAAAGAGGGAGGGAGGGAGGAAGAGGAGGAGGGAGAGAGACACCATTCAGGAGAGGAGCATGGCAGGAGGGAGGAGTACTGACAGCCCTGCACCAGCATAATGACAGCGTGGAGGGTCAGGCCCTGAGGCTGACAGTAGATCTTGAGCTTGGGCAAGCATTGGGTTTGTGCTCATTAAGTTCTACTTACTGAGGCAGGGAAGCAGTCTCGGATAGTTTAGGATGATTTGAGACAGGAAGGACTTTCTGCTTTGCATTCTTAGTCAACCGGAATCCTTTTCCTGTTCCCTTTCTAAAATTTCAACTCCTTCAAAAAAAAAATTTCCCCGGTTCTTTGTACCAGAGTTAGCACAACCAAAACAAAACCAAAAACCCTGCAAGAATGGTGTTTTGGGGTTTATGATAGAGGTTAGCTGATGGCTCATGACTTCCTAAAACTAATTCATATATTCTGTCTTCCTCTCTCTGATCTCTCTCTCTCTCTCTCTCTCACCCACTTTCTCTCTCTCTCTCTTTAGCATTGCTGGAGAAAGCTGCTTTGCTTTCTCTGATATGACAGATAGTAATGATAGTTCTCAGTTCTGTGTTCTGACAGTCAAAAGAAACCTTAGAGCCAGAGCCAGACAGAGGGAAATAAATCTTATTTAGGTGCCGCCAACACTATGAATTTTATTAAAGGACGTTGACTCATTTTGCAAGAAAAGCCTTCCACTGGCAGCTGAGACAGTGTCATTGGGTAAAAGGCTTTGATCCTTTTCTCTTCTTTGTGGAAGAGAACTTGGCTGTCAGACTCTGCAGGTTTAATTAACACATTAATTTGAGTGGCTGTGAGTTGTTGTTGTCTTCTTTAGGTATGATACCAGGCTGGACAATGGGGGGAAATATTGGAAGTAGTAGATAGAATATACAGAGCAGCTTTGGCTAAGGGTAAATTGCAGTATACTGATATTTATCGTTCTGGTTTGTTCATTTGTTTGTTTTTTAGGTATAAGCCTCTACTGGGATTCCATGGAAATAAGATCTATTCCCCTGATAAGTTACCTTTGTCCACCCACTGGGAAGCCTGGATAGTTTACAAGATAGATTCATCACTAGGGAATTCGCATGGTACAAATTGACACTTTTCTCCCAGTTGCCCAACTACTATGTGTTAGATATTTTCTAGAAGGAAAGGATTCCCAACACCTATAAACTTCGTAGTCTCATCGAAGGGGCAGAGAGGGGTCTCTGATATTTTAGAACGACTTCTAGAAAGGAAGGAATTTCTAGACGGCTCTCTTGGAAGGTTACTAAGAAAATTAAATATAAATGTGTAGCCTGTAGCTTGATACCATCTGCGGAGCCATGGAAATGAGGCCACCGGGAATTTTAGAGTGTAGGAGAAGGTTCATAGAAAAGGCCTATTTTGGTCTGGGCCTAAAAAGAAGACAGGCATCGGGGTTAGGCAGGTCTTAAAACCACCTCAGCCAGAGTGGGGAGCATCAGTGGAGAAACAGCACAGGAAGTCTGCTCGGGTGTGAATGAGAACGTGAGAAGGGGAGTCCAACAGCACTAAAGGATTCCTCTTGAGAGAGAAAACGGGGGGAAAAATGTCACTGAGCTGAATGAGAGAGACTTGGTTTATTGGATTGTCTGGGACACCTACTGCTTGAGGGGCCTCTAGGTGCTCACAAATAACAAAGCGGCTCCTTGAAGAGGATAAAAACAAATATCATGGGACATACCTGACTGGTCCACAGATTCTGAATCCAAGCCTGGGGGATCAATTAAAAAAGACATAGAGGAAAAAACACACACGGATGCGGGCACCCGGTAATTCCTCACAAAGACAAATTCTGTGTGGGAGGCAGGGACGGCAAACCCTTGGTGTCACCATATGAGCCCTCAGAGTTAATATTTGATTTTCAGGGTATATGTGAGTCCGGCCTCATGCACAGAATTGTCATGAATTCAAGCCATCCTGATTCTATTACATTTGCATAGATCTTTGTATAATAATAGAAATATTAACATACATTTATATATAGACATGTGCACACACAACAGTGTGAACTCTCTTCTCTTTTTTTTCTTTTTTTATTTAAATTCAATTAGCCAACATAGAGTACATCATTAGTTTCAGATGTAAAGCTCAGTAATTCATGAGTTGCATATAACACCCAGTTCTCATCACATCATGTGTCCTCCTTAATGCCCATCACCCAGTTACCCCGTTCCCCCACTTAACCTCCCTTCTAGCAATTCTCAGTTTGTTTCCTATACTTCCTATAGTTTCTTTTTTTTTCTTTTAAAGATTTCATTTACTTATTTGACTGAGAGAGACACAGCAAGAGAAGGAACACAAGCAGAGTGAGTGGGAGAGGGAGACACAGGCTTCCAGCTGAGCAGGGAGCCCGAAGTGGGGCCCGATCCCTGGACCCTGGGATCATGACCTAAGCCAAAGACAGATGCCCAAAAACTGAGCCACCCACGCACCCCTAGTTCCTGTAGTTTCCCATGGTTTTTCTGCTTCTCTGATGACTTCCCATTCATTTGTCTTTAAACCATGGGAAGAAGTGCAGCTATGGGCTTTAAAAAAAGATAGAGCAAGGGGAGAGGGAGAGGCAGATCCTCCCAGACAGAGGTGCTTGCTGTTGTTCTGCAAGTCTGTGTGCTCAGACGCCAAGTGTTTGGGACATGCTGGTGAACCAGAAACAGGACATGCATACTCTGACCGCTTGGGTTCAGAATTAAGAGGGAATGTGTTGTCCCATCCCTTGTTATCTCTGTGAGGGGAGCTGCCTTCCCATCTCTCCTTCGCACCCCGAAAAGGAATCAAGCATAAAATGTACCCAGTCACTATGGAGCAGAGAAAAAATCGTAAGACTTGAAAGAAGAAGCCACAGATTCTCCATGCCTGGATGCCCGAATACTGTGTAGTTGGAGCCAATGGAACTGCTTGCTTAGTAATCACATATTTCAGTTTCCTTGGGGGCAGTGGGAGGCTTTAAAACGAGTTTTGATCCAATGGACACAATATCATATGACGCTCTTCCAAGGGTTGGTATATAGTCACTCGAGCTGACCTGTCCCTTGGACTCAACTCAGTGCATCTGCAACCTGGGTGAGTCACTTGGTGAGTCATTTGACCCTTCAACTGAGTGCTGGCGCTGGAGGGGACAAGGCTGGGCAGTCATGGTACTCAGGATTGTATGACTCATTATCCATTCACTGTGGGATTTGGCAAATGCAGTGGTGGAAGATTGGGGTGGTCAGTAGGTTACAGACCAGGCACATAGTAGAAAGGAGGTATTCCAAATGATATTTATCAAATCAGTAGCCAGTAGTCCATGGGAACCAGAATGCCGGGAGCAACAGGTGTCTCCAGGCTGCCATCAAAGGACGCTTCCATGGAGCTGTAGAGATTATTGGAGAAGAGCAGAGATGTGGAGTGAGCCAGGATACGGAGCAGAAAGTAGGAGAAGAATTGTGTTTGGTGGGGGTGGAGCATATGGAGCTTTAGACCCTGGCTCATGAGCACTGCTGCTTTGCCTTGCCCTGGAGATGCTGAAGCAGTGTAGCACGTGGCCTTGAACTCTTACCAGCTGTGGAGCCATCTGTAAAATAACTTCTGATACCATCACAGGGATGGCACATGGATTAAATGAAATAATGCCTCGGAAGCCCTTGGGTCCCTGTGAAAGTGTCGTCCGCGTGGGCTGCCGGAATAACCTGCAGGTTCTTTGGCTGTTGTGGAAGAGACCAGCACTGGCTCCTCTGGGCCACAGTGTCAGTTCCGGTCTCCCCGACTTGCCACTCAAAGCCGTGTTCCTGGCTGCCCTCCACATTCCCATCGACTCTTACTTAGCTAAGCCAGGCTTATTTGTATCTGCCCTTATATACCTCACCACCCTGACCCATGTTGCTCCTTGTGTCACGCCTGCCCCATTTCTGTCCGTTTGAATGCTGGCATTCATTCGGGCCTCAACTGACTCTGCACACGTCTGTGAAGCACCCCTGACTGACTTCTGAGTCTTGTGGAGGCGATACTGCCTGGTTGTCAAGAGCCACGTATCGGATTTTGCCCTTCTTTGTAATCCATGCAGTGATCTGTATAGGCTAGGTCAAGTGGTATGGCTGACTGTCACCAGGTAGAATTGGGAAGGAATCCCCACTCATTCTCATGTTTGGGAGGCATGTGATCTCCAACAAATGACGTAATCTTCCTGAACTTCAGCTTTCTTAGTTCTAAGGTGGCGATATAACACCCGCCTTGCAGAATGTATGTGAGGAGTAGAGACGGGATGTGGCTCATTCACCTGGCACATGGCAGGTGCTCAATAAACAGTAGGTACTACTGTGGTGGTGGTGGTTGCTATTAGTATTGATCCAGCGAACTAATATTATGTATTTAATGTACTGGGGTCAAGGTGCGAAATAATTTCTCTTCTCTACAGTTATACAGCTCTGCTGAATTTGGGAGAAGGTGGCAGCTTATCCAGGAAGGGGTCGTACCTAACAGGTTCTACTGGTAAGTCTCATTTTATGTTGTAGCCCATTAAGGGATTACCTAGTAAATGAGCGCTAGAATCTTCTCCTCACCCAGATCTCTCACATGAGATATGCCTACATCCCCGTAGGGCAGGATGTGAGACTGGAAGAGTCAGCATTTCAAGGGAATGTTAAAGCTGTGCCTCAGATGACTCAATGAGCCCCAAATAGATCGTTGAGATTAGTGAAGGACAAGGGCTTTGTAACAGCTGTTTTGTTATATTTTGATGGGACTTGTGAACTAGGCACTTAAAACATTTTAATACTGGTTTTTATTACTGAAAACATTATACACATGTATGTTACATGTTCAGAAAGGGTTCTCAGTGTAAATAAGTAGATCCTTTTAGTCTAAGGGTGGATCTTCCTCCCATTCCCGATTTCACATCTCCTGGGTCTCCTCATCATATGGGCACAACCGGCATTCTTAGTTTCTTATTTCTCCTACCATAGATGTTCTGTGAGTTACCAAACATGTATATCTCCTTAGCATGGCCTGCCTGCTGTAACACAACACCATCGAGTCGTTAGCTTGAACAACACATTTATTTCTCATGGTTCTTGAGGCCAGGAAATCCAAGGTCAAGGTGCCGGCAGATTCAGTTCCTGGTGAAGACCAGGATATTGGAGAGGATTTTGCAAGATGTTTCAGAGGATAGTGCAGGATATAGCCGAGCGCTGCCTACTTGCTGTGTCCACAAGCGAGGAGAACAACAGAGAAGCAGCAAAAGAAAGAAGGAAGCAGAGAAAATAATACTCTTCCTTTTCTTTACCACTTGTGCCCATACCCACCCCCCAACCCCATTTAAACCAGAGGTAATTTTGACTTTACCTATCCGTTGCTTTTGAATTTACAACCTAACCCCTGCCAAAAGATATGACTCTACCCTACCTGACCTAATCTGCCCACGGAAAGGATGCTTAGGTTATTTGTAGATGTCTGCTGGTATAAACAGTACTGCAAGAACTAGCTCAAACAAGAGTTTCAATATCTCATGTCCACATCATTCCAGAATCATTGGAACCATGACCTTTTAGGGGCCAGCAGTCTCCCTGCACCTCTGAAAGGTGTCTCCCCTTTACTCCTCCTGAAATCACACTGCCTCTATCAGCCTTTGGACTTACAGGCACCTGCTATCCCCACACCAACACCAATTATCTCACTTCTAAGAGTAATGCATTTTCATCTTTCTTCTTTTCAAACCCTGCCCTAAAAATCCCTGTGGGAACTGAAAGCCAGAGGAACTACATTAGAGGAATCTCTTAAAAATGCTTATGAAACTGCCTGAAAAAGTGAAGGACAAGTCATTTGCAAACAATGGGCTGAAAGATAACACCTAGAGAATTCTGTAAGGAACGATACCTAATTTTCCGCTGCCAGAAAGAGATGTTTATAACTAAAGAAGGATTTTGGTGCACAGAAGCTGTTCACCTCTTTCCCACTGCTGCTCTGGCTCACCAGTGGCTGGATGCTTGCTCTCGGGGTCCACATTGGCCTCGGCCTTCTCCAGGAATTCTGCTCTAGCTGTCACGGAGTCTCCCTTCTCCAGTCAGCATTTCCTCTCCTCCTCTCTTACCCACCCTGTCGCTTATACACGCGACACCTTGCACCTCTGTATGTTTTGCCTCTAAAGTATAAAATATGTATATAAAATTTTATATATAAAATGCATAAGGTCACGTTTTGGGAAGAGGGTCCATGTTTTTTGTTTCCGTTTTTGTTTTTCATTCTGTCTTTACCTGGTGCCATATGAGCAAAGAAAGGCTTCAGAAAATAAATAAATGAAGGACGAAAATAAACTAATGTCATCCACCTAATTTAACCTGGAAATGGAGTTGACAGGGACCAGTCTTTTAAGTCCTGATTCTGAAGTGACTTGAAGTAGCTACCTGTGGACCCAGCAAAGTTTCCATTCACAAAAGGACTGGATGGACATGTGTTCCTACCAGTAGAAATGAAGAAAAATGTTGACCAAAAAGATAGGCAAGAAGAAAGAACTGAGAAGGGAATATTTTCCGTGTAGATGGTTACATGGTACGCAATATTTTCCAGGACACTAAAGGTCTTATCTAGATGCAGCACTGTGAGGTGAACAGACCCTATCATTGCTTTGGCTGGTCCTAATTGCATACATTCTTATCTGTTCTTTGAATGGGGGTCTTTTATCTGAAAGCCTGATAAGCAAAGCCCTTATAATGAAATGTCATAATATCATTACCTTTATAAAAATGATTGTGGATGAGTTCTGATTAATCTGTCTGTTATGTAAAACAAATAATGCCCCTCCTTCTACCTTTGGAAACAGAGAGACACATCTTCTCTATTCAGGCCCTAATATTGTGATAAGCATATTCAGATTTAAGCTGTTTAATTCCCCTAACAGTTTAATAAAGTGAGCCTTGCATTATCATCATTCACAGATGGGAAACTTATGGCATGGAGAGGTTAACTAATTTAGCCAAGGTCACACAGCCAGAAAGTAGCAGAGCCAGGATTCAGTTGCAGGCAGTTTGGCTCCAAGGTCCATGCTCTGCTAAGTCAGTGGACTTCCTTGCCTCTTCCTCTTGGCTTTTTTTTTTTTTTTTTTTTTTCTGGGCTGGGGACTGTGAGCTCTGGAATCCCAGCCCATTCAGACAGATGAGGAGAGAAAACCTGAGGCTCTTTTGGCCACACTGCCTGCATGAGTATTTCCCCAACTGGGCCTGGCAGATGGCTCCCATGGGTTCTTTAAGCTCTGTTGGTTTTTCCAGAGAAGGCATGAGACCTTGTAAATTGCACAGTGCACATGACTGTTGATGAAAATCTCTTGATCTCTGGCCACATGGTCTGTATTTCTGACTGAGCAGCTTCCTGGGGCTGGCAGCTGAGGTGTCAGTCAAAGCAGTATTTATTAGACTCACTCCTGGAAACCAATTGCTTCAAATTACTCGGGAACTCTGGGGCTATCTAGGATTACTCAGCAAGCTTAATTAAAAGAGGCCCCCTTTAATCATTTTTGCTTGGAGCCCGGCTGTGGAGGTATGGAAAGGACTGAGGGCAACTTTGCTAGTGATAAATTTTCTAGTGTAAATGCCTCTGGGTAATAACATAGCATTTCCCACAGAGAAAAAGGAAGATGAGTTCATGTCGCCTTTTCCTCATCACCTGGTCCACTTGAGAAATCCCTATTTTGGGTAGCAGTAGCAGTGGCACCTCTGAAAGTAGTTGATGGCAATTGGAAAATAATTTTGGAACATAAGAGCTTATTCTTAAGTAATCATAGTAGTTGCTGTTCATACTCCCATAACTAACATAAATATGAACTTTCGTCCAAGGAGCTCCTATTATTTTTAAAACAAATTTACATGGATATATAGCAGCTTATAAAACGTGTCTTAGTACAATATTGCCCTTAATAGAGTAGATGTCCTTTTTATTTAACTAACTGTGATAGCAGTCTTGTTCTTTATTATGTCAGAAATCAATCACACTGGGTGTACAGCCGCAGATTAAGGGGCTCAGAGATACTGAGGTGTGGGTCCCAACTTTGCCATTTACTCAGTAAGGGGTCACGAGGAACTTATTCCTGTGTGTCTTGGTTTTTTTTTTTTTTTTCCTCTGTGAAGATAATTACTACCTACTTCATTAAATTATATGTTTCTCGTGAACTGGTTAGTTACATGCCTATCACCTAAGAATTGTATTAAGTGCCCACGGACTAATAGTAATAATATTCTTCATAGTGGCTGACCTTCGACACCTTCCTCCACCGTTGGCTTCATTCTCAGGTTGGTTTTCTCATTTGTGGCAATGATGGACATTATCAGCGTCAGTCTACTTTCTAACAGTTTAGAAACCCCGTAAAACCAGCCTGCTATTTACTTATATTTCCAGGGAAATATAGTCAAAGCTATAGAAGGTGGTACATTACTCATGTAGGTCAGGGACCTGAAATAGGAGGTGGGGTTGGGTCCCAGTCCAACTGCATGGTTCAAGGTTAGGGGAGAGAAGATTGCTAAAAAAAGAGAAAAACAGGATTTTGTCATCACCAAAAGGGAGAATAGATTTTCATTAGAGAAAAAATACAGGTGGGAGAACTGAGTGTCTGCAAGATAAAGTCCCAAAATGGGGATTTCTATTAAATTACTAGAAAGGTCTGGGCACATGATAAATTGTGTCATTTGATCCTTATAATAAGATTGTGAGGTAGGGATTCTTATACTGATTTTTTTTTTTTTAATTTCTTTTTGGCATAACAGTATTCATTGTTTTTGCACCACACCCAGTGCTCCATGCAATCTGTGCCCTCCCTAATACCTATGGACTGCTAATACCCACCACCTGGTTCCCCCAACCTCCCACCCACGGCCCCTTCAAAACCCTCAGGTTGTTTTTCAGAGTCCATAGTCTCTCATGGTTCACCTCCCCTTCCAATTTCCCTCAACTCCCTTCTTCTCTCCATCTCCCCATGTCCTCCATGTTATTTCTTATGCTCCACAAATAAGTGAAACCGTATGGTAATTGACTCTCTCTGCTTGACTTATTTCACTCAGCATAATCTCTTCCAGTCCCGTCCATGTTGCTACAAAAGTTGGGTATTCATCCTTTCTGATGGAGGCATAATACTCCATAGTGTATATGGACCACATCTTCCTTATCCATTCGTCCGTTGAAGGGCATCTTGGTTCTTTCCACAGTTTGGCGACCGTGGCCATTGCTGCTATAAACATGGGGGTACAGATGGCCCTTCTTTTCACTATGTTTGTATCTTTGGGGTAAATACCCAGTAGTGCAATTGCAGGGTCATAGGGAAGCTCTGTTTTTAATTTCTTGAGGAATCTCCACACTGTTCTCCAAAGTGGCTGCACCAACTTGCATTCCCACCAACAGTGTAAGAGAGTTCCCCTTTCTCCACATCCTCTCCAACACATATTGTTTCCTGTCTTGCTAATTCTGGCCATTCTAACTGGTGTAAAGTGGTATCTCAATGTGGTTTTAATTTGAATCTCCCTGATGGCTAGTGATGATGAACATTTTTTCATGTGTCTGATAACCATTTGTATGTCTTCATTGGAGAAGTGTCTGTTCATATCTTCTGCCCATTTTTTGATATGATTATCTGTTTTGTGTGTGTTGAGTTTGAGGAGTTCTTTATAGATCCTAGATATCAACCTTTTGTCTGTACTGTCATTTGCAAATATCTTCTCCCATTCCGTGGGTTGCTTCTTTGTTTTGTTGACTGTTTCCTTTGCTGTGCAGAAGCTTTTGATCTTGATGAAGTCCCAAAAGTTCATTTTCTCTTTTGTTTCCTTTGCCTTTGGAGACATATCTTGAAAGAAGTTGCTGTGGGTGATATCGAACAGGTTACTGCCTGTGTTCTCCTCTAGGATTCTGATGGATTCCTGTCTCACATTGAGGTCTTTTATCCATTTCGAGTTTATCTTTGTGTACGGTGTAAGAGAATGGTTGAGTTTCATTCTTCTACATATAGCTGTCCAGTTTTCCCAGCACCATTTATTGAAGAGACTGTCTTTAGTCCACTGGATATTTTTTCCTGTTTTGTTGAAGATTATTTGACCGTAAAGTTGAGGGTCCATATCTGGGCTCTCTACTCTGTTGCACTGGTCTATGTGTCTGTTTTTATGCCAGTACCATGCTGTCTTGGTGATCACATCTTTGCAGTAAAGCTTGAAATCAGGTAACATGATGCCACCAGTTTTATTTTTGTTTTTCAACATTTCCTTAGCAATTCGGGGTCTCTTCTGATTCCATACAAATTTTTGGATTATTTGCTCCAGCTCTTTGAAAAATACTGGTGGAATTTTGATTGGAATGGCATTAAAAGTATAGATTGCTCTAGGCAGTATAGACATTTTAACAATATTTATTCTTCTGATCCAAGAGCATGGAATGGTCTTCCATCTTTTTGTGTCTTCTTCAATTTCTTTCATGAGTGTTCTGTAGTTCCTCGAGTATAGATCCTTTACCTCTTTGGTTAGGTTTATTCCCAGGTATCTTATGGTTCTTGGTGCTATAGTAAATGGAATCGATTCTCTAATTTCCCTTTCTATATTTTCATTGTTAGTGTATAAGAAAGCCACTGATTTCTGTACATTGACTTTGTATCCTGCCATGTTACCAAATTGCTGTATGAGTTCTAGTAGTTTGGGGGTGGAGTCTTTTGGGTTTTCCATATAAAGAATCATGTCATCTGTAAAGAGAGAGAGTTTGACTTCTTCATTGCCAATTTGGATACCTTTATTTCTCTTTGTTGTCTGATTGCTGTTGCTAGGACTTCTAATACTATGTTGAACAAGAGTGGTGAGAGTTGATATCAGGAACACTTGTCGTGTTCCTGATATCAGTGGGAAGGCTGCAAGCTTTTTCCCATTGAGGATGATATTTGCTGTGGGTCTTTCATAGATTTTATGAAGTTCAGGAATGTTCCCTCTATCTCTATACTTTGAAGCGTTTTAATCAGGAACAGATGCTGGATTTTGTCAAATGCTTTTTCTGCATCAATTGAGAGGACCATGTGGTTCTTCTCTCTTCTCTTACTGATTTGTTCTATCACATTGATTGATTTGCGAATGTTGAACCATCCTTGAAATCCAGGGATGAATCCCACCTGGTCATGGTGGATAATCTTTTTAATGTGCTGTTGGATCCTGTTTGCTAGGATCTTGTTGAGAATCTTAGCATCCCTATTCATCAGCGATATTGGTCTGAAATTCTCCTTTTTGGTAGGGTCTTTGCCTGGTTTGGGGATCAGGGTAATGCTGGCTTCATAGAAAGAGTCTGGAAGTTTTCCTTCTGCTTCAATTTTATTTTGAAACAGCTTCAGGAGAATAGGTGTTATTTCTTCTTTGAAAGTTTGGTAGAATTCCCCAGGGAATCTGTCAGGTCCTGGGCTCTTGTTTTTTGGGAAGTTTTTGATCACAGCTTCAATCTCGTTACTAGATATCGGTCTATTCAGGTTGTCAATTTCTTCCTGGTTCAATTTTGGGAGTCTATAGTTTTCCAGGAATGCATCCGTTTCATCTAGGTTGCTTAGCTTATTGGCATATAACTGTTGATAATAACTTATGATGATTGTTTCTACTTCCTTGGTGTTAGTTGTGATCTCTCCCTTTTCATTCATAATTTTATTAATTTGGGCTTTCTCTCTTTTCTTTTGGATTAGTGTGGCCAATAGTTTATCGATCTTATTGATTCTTTCAAAAAACCAACTTCTAGTTTCATTTATATGTTCTACTGTATCTCTGATTTCTACCTCATTGATCTCTGCTCTAATCTTGATTATTTCCCTTCTTATGTGTGGAGTTGGTTTGATTTGTTGTTGATTCTCCAGTTCTTTAAGGTGTAGAGACAGCTGGTGTATTCTGGATTTTTCAATTTTTTTGAGGGAGGCTTGGATGGCTATGTATTTCCCCCTTAGGACCGGCTTTGCTGTATCCCATAGGTTTGGGACCAAAGTGTCTTCATTCTCATTGGTTTCCATGAATTGCTTAAGTTCTTCTTTGATCTCCTGTTTGGTCCAAGCATTCTTAAGCAAGGCGGTCTTTACCTTCCAGGTGTTTAAGTTCCTTCCGAACTTTTCCTTGTGATTGAGCTCCAGTTTCAAAGCATTGTGATCTGAGAATATGCAGGGAATAATGTCAGTCTTTTGGTATCGGTTGAGTCCTGATTTGTGACCCAGTATGTGGTCTATTGTGGAGAAGGTCCATGTGCCCTTGAGTAGAATGAGTATTCTGTTGTTTTAGGGTGGAATGTTCTGTAAATATCCATGAGGTCCATCTGGTCCAATGTGTCATTCAATGCTCTTGTTTCTTTATTGATTTTCTGCTTCGATGATCTATTACTGAGAGAGGCGTGTTAAGATCTCCTACTATTAATGTATTCATATCAATATGACTCTTTATCTTGATTAATAGTTTTCTTATGTAATTGGCTGCTTCTATATTGGGAGTGTAGATATTTACAATTGTTAGATCATCTTGGTGGATAGTCTCTTTAAGAATTATGTAGTGTCCTTCTGTATCTCTGACTACAGTCTTTAGTTTAAAATCTAATTTATCTGATATGAGACTCGCTACCCCAGCCTTCTTTTGAGGCCCATTGGCATGAAAGATGCTTCTCCATCCCTTCACTTTCAGTCTGGGTGTATCTTTAGGTTCAAAATGGGTCTCTTGTAGACAACATATGGATGGGTCCTGTCGTTTTATCCAACCTGCAACAATGTGTCATTTTATGGGTGCATTTAGGCCATTCACATTGAGAGTGATTATTGATAGATATGTTTTTATTGACATCGTGTTACCTTTGAAGTCTTTCCTTCTGTAGATTGTCTATATTTTTGTTCAATGATATTTTTAGGATTTTTTCTCTTTTATAGAACCCCCCCTTAATATTTCCTGCAGTGTCAGCTTGGTGGTTGCATAGTCTTTTAAGCCTTGCTGGTCTTGGAAACTCTTTATCTCTCCATCCATTTTGAATGTCAGTCTTGCTGGATAAAGTATTCTTGGCTGCATGTTCTTCTCATTTAGTGCCCTGAATATATCTTGCCAGCCCTTTCTGGATTGCCAGGTCTCTGTGGACAGGTCTAACATTATCTGATGGGCTTTCCTCTGTATGTAAGAGGCTTCTTTGTCCTAGCTGCTTTCAAGAGGGTCTGCCTACAATTATAATTCTTCATTCTTACTATTAGGTGTCTCGAGGACTTTCGAGAATCTATAGTCTTGGGGGGGAACCGTTCTGCCTCTAGTACATGAACACTGGTTCCATTCGTGAGATTGGGAAAATTTTCATGGATAACTTGTTCCACTATATCTTCTAGACTTCTTTCTTTCTCCTCCCCTTCAGGGATTCCAATAATTCTGATATTGGAATGTTTCATGGCATCATTTATTTCCCTGATTCTGTTTTCGTGGCTTCTAAGCTGTTTGTTCCAGGATTCCTCCTGATCCTTTCTCTCTATCTGTTTGTCCTCCAGATCACTAATTCTATCTTCTGTCTCAGTTATCCTGGCTTTTAGAGAATTTAGATTAGATTGGAACTCATTGAGAGCATTTTGAACATCATCCCTTGTGGCTTTCAGTTCTGCCCTAACATTGTGAACATCATCCCTGGTGGCTTTCAGTTCTGCCCTAATCAATTCCGTTTGGTCATCCATGGCTTTCTTCAACCTAGCTATTGCCTGGATAATTGTTAGCTTGAATTCCCTTTCTGACATATTGTCTATGTCGATAGCCGTTAGCTCTGTTGCAGAAGGCCCATCCTCTGTATTTTTCTTCTGTTGGGCGTTCCTCCTCCTAGTCACTTTGGTGAGAGATGGTTGAATGGATGTAGCTGGATGTATTGACCATGGTGCAGTCAAGGTGCACCCTGGAACACTTCTGAGCAATCAGGATTCCCCACCCAAATGAGAGAAAAAAGAAAAGAAAAAGAAAAAAAAAAGAGAGAGAGAAAGAGACAGGAAAAAAAGGTAAGATAAAATAGAAGGCTCAGCCCAAATGGGCCCCAAGGTAAGATTTATGAAGTATACAAACAAAAACAGACAAACAAAAAGACTGATAAAAGTATATGACAGAGAAAAAAAAAAAATATATATATATATAAAAGCAAAGAAAGGAAGAGCCTCGTCAAAAAGAACCCCAAGTATAAGATTTATATACTATCAGGACAAACACAAATACACAGAAACACTGGTGGAAGAAAAAGATGGGAGAGTGGTTATAAATTCTCAGTGTGTGCGAGGAAGGTTTTTTTTTTTTTTTTAAGATTTTATTTATTTATTTGACAGAGATCACAAGTAGGCAGAGAGGCAGGCAGAGAGAGGGGGAAGCAGGCTCCCCGCTGAGCAGAGAGCCCGATGTGGGACTCGATCCCAGGACCCTGAGATCATGATCTGAGCCGAAGGCAGAGGCTTCACCCGCTGAGCCACCCAGGTGCCCCGCGAGGAAGGTTATTTTGATTCTTCCTGGATGTATCTTGATATCTTTGTTAAAGGACTCAACTTTCCTAAGATAAAGGGGGATTAAAAATTGGTTTACCTATAGGGGTAACATTGATTGGGGAAAGGGGATTACCTTGAAGTTTAACTCTATATGAATATTAGAAAATAAAAATAAAAATAAAAAAAGAATAAACTAAACTAAAATAAAATTTAAAAAAAATTAAAAAAATAGAATAGCAAAAGAAAAACACGGGTATATGTATCAAAACGTTCAGGTTAAAAGGTTATTATGGACCTGTACCCCTGGGGATAAAAATACATTATGTGTTTATAAAAAATATAAAAAAAAAGATAAAAAAAGGTTATTATGGAATTTGATATACTGGATATCTCACTATGATGGTAAATAGGTTAAAAAATTATCTATATTAAAAAAAAATGAACCAGAATAGTGGAAACGAGTTAAAAATAAAAGTTGTATCTATGAAGTAGTTGTGGTTGTTCTCTTGTTGTCTTTTTTTTTTTTCCTGGTTGGTTTTATGGGGGAGGGGCCTGCCACTTGGGTTTTCAGCCAATGATGTTCCCTCAGTTAAGTCCTCCCACCCCCCTCAAGGGGGTGGGCTCTGCGGAAACTGGTTTTTCAGGCTTTTGTTCTCTGGAGGTTTTTATGTTTGTTCATTTGTTTTTTCTCACCTTGACAGCTTTTGATGGTTTTTGGAGGTTTAGAGGAAAGCAAACTGCACCCCAACCTCCCTCTCAGAGAGAAGCCTCAGTCTGATCCCCTATGGGTGCTGCAGAGCACATAAGTTCCCCCTCGGCTGCTGGCAGAGCAGGTTCAGAGTTGCAGTCCCTGGGGACGCAGGAACTCCTGCTTGTTCCCAAAACCACAGCAGCGGGGCTGTCTGGGCAGCTCCAGACCGCCAGAGAGGTTCCAAGCAGCGATCGCACACTGAGATTTTCCCGCTGGCCCGGGCTGGGAGTGCCTGGTCTTTACGGGTCTAAGAGCGCCGGGCTGGTGCCTTCACACACCTCTCTCAGAGGAGGGTGAGGGGCGCGCGCATCTCAGGCTCTGATAGCACGGTGCAGCGTTCTGCCGTTTGGCGAGGCTCCCAGCCCCTCATGGGAGCCGGACCCCTTGCTTTCTCATGCGTGTGGCAGCTCAGAGACCAAGACCTGGTTTCTCTGCCACACTCTCTCTAGTTCAGTGCCAGGGGTGGCTGTCCTGGGGCCGGGGACTTAAGCCCCTGTCCCTACCGCCCCGATTCCCACAATTTCCCCCTGCGATCCTTTGCTCTTTTTGAGTGCTTTCAACCAGACTCCAAGTTAATGCTGGTCCCCAGACACAGGGCACTCTCGTATTGGGGTATTACTTTCCAATGGGTCGTCTCTGGTGGCTCCCTCCCCCTTTTGTTTATCTTCCAATATCAGTCCAACGTTCCCATTCCACTTTACCTGCCCACTGGCGTCTTCTGCCCCTGTAGAGATCCAGATGTGTATAATTCTGATCTCAGGCTGATTTCATGATGATCGGAGTTCTTTGGTAGGTAATCAGCTCACTTTAGGGTACAGGTTGAAACGGAGCCTCCTCCTACTTCCCTGCCATCTTGTCTCTCCTCTTATCCTCATTTTGATGAAATAGAAAAGTGATGCATTTTATCCAATGTAACACACATGGTATGTAATAGAGCCAAGTTTTGAAACTTGGTCTGTCTGGGCCCATGGCCCTTGCTTGCAGTAGTAAAAAGCAGCCCTATATTTAACATTTTTTTTCTGACTTGCACCCCCCCAATAATAACTGTTAGTTTAACAGTTCAATAGAGAAGAGCCAAGGTGCTGCTTTGACTTTGAACAAGAGGGCATAGAGTCGAATGATCAGTGGTATCCAAAATACTTGAATAAGGGAGGGTCCTGCCAAGAGCCAAATTCACTATTTGACGTTGCTGAATGTGGCCTTGTTGGGACCTGTTTCAACTTTTAACAAGGCAAGGGGAGGCAGTGTTCATTATACACTACTCAGCAATCTATTATCTATGCAAAAGACAAGGCAATCTTAGAGCTGTTTCACTTAATTAAAAATAGGTTTAGACTTACCTTATTGATTATGTTGTTCTGACACATAGGGGGCTGGCTGGAAACAGGGACGGCTGAATGGTGATTACATATTTTCTGTGACTAATTCACACACAGAAAATTAAGAGTTGACTCAACAATGAGCCTTCGTATTCTAGAATGCCAGCCCTGTTTCAGTTTGGTCCCTCAGGGGCACGTGACAGCTGTGTTTTGCAGCAGAGAGGTACGGGAGTACTTGCTAGTCCATACTCAGTGCTTCTGAGCATGGATACATATTGTCATTCATTGCTGTGATTCGGTGCCAGTCCATGTGAATGACTCCCCATTCCGTATCTTTGACAAGTCCCATTAACTGAGTACTTACTGTGTGCCAAGCCCTATGCTAAGTGCTGTGCACACACTGTTGCAATCAATCTTCAAAATGATCTGAAGTAATTAAGTCATCAAAACTTTTTCAAGATATGTGACAGAAAAATGCAGTGTATTTTAAGAAAAATAAAGTTTGTTTGTTTGTTTGTTTGTTTTAAGTGAGATTGCCTCATGGATCTAGAAAGTCAAAAGGTCCAACTTTATCCAGACTCTGCTCGATTCAGAGACTCATTAAGTTCATCAGACCTTGATATGTCAGCTCTACCCTCCTCAGTGTTACCTTTACTCTCTGGCAGGCTCTTCCTTCCTGGTAGTTTCTAGCAGCAAATATTTTTCCAAATTTACTCCAGTGGAAAAGAAAATACCTCCTTGCTTGGTGCTCCTGCAGAACTCCTGGGATGAAGTCTCACAGACCTTGATGAGGTAACATGCTCACATCTAGACTTGAGCGTAGAACCAATTCCTGTAAACCACATGGACACAAAGTAATGAATGGTGCTGGCCTAAGAAAGACTTGGGAACTTTCTCCAAGGGAAGAGAGAAGATTAATAGGAAAACATCAACAAGTGGTGCCCATTGCTGGTGTTTTCATTCCCGTTTTAAGATGAGAAATAAATAAGATAAATAAGAAAATAAAACCCTGGATTGGTTAAATAATCTTGACTAAGGTTATGTGTTCATTAGTTACGTCGATGGAATTTCAACCCAGCTATGACCAGCTCAGCAGTCTGTGTTGTTTAAGCACACTCTGTCCCCTCCTGTGTACCTTCGCAAGCCCCACTGTGCTGGGGACCAGTGAAGCCTGGCTTGAGCACCAGCTTTCCTTGAAGCATTTCTGAGGATCCTCCTCCACAGAGCCCCCTTCTTACTCAGAACTTGTTCTGTTAGCAAGCGTTTCTTTCCGCCTCCCTGCCATTGGACCCTCTGCCCAGTCATTCAAGTCCCATTTGTCTACCTACCTGGCCCGTTGTCCCTATCCACCGTTCTCTCCCCTAACCTCAGGCATAAGATGCAGATCCATAAACTTTTGCTGGTGTTATCTGGTTATGTCAGAAAACACCTCAGGACTTAGAACAGTTTCTCTCTCTGATTCTGACTCCTTTCACTACCGCTCATCCTCGAGTCCTTCTTGAACATTGCTGCTGGGCCAGTCTGAAGGTTTTTTTTTTTTTTTTTCCTTGTTGTTTGATAGTTTGTTTTGTATATACTGGGTCACCATGACCCTTCTTCTTCCTCCTTTGGATATGCTGGCCGTGGAGCATGGCATCTCCAAGATTTCTAAGCCATTCACACCCAAAGGACATAGAGGGTGTGGTGTGAATTGGCCACCACAGAATCCTCTGCACTTTTCCTTCCCCATGTCCTGCAAAGTGGAAGAGGGCTGGAGTCTAATGATATATAAAAATAAATAGAATAAATTTAGTGAAGTAAAATAAAAATGTAAAACTCTATGCTATCAAAATAACTAGAAAATTAGCTGTAATGTAGTAGAAAGGGAGTATGGCTATTTTCAGAAGATAACTTGCTTCATCCTTCACCCAAAGCTCTGAAGCAGGTCTTTGTTTGCAGGGACCCTCTTAACAAACACCAACACTAGCTTTTAAATGTATGCTGAGCTGGGAGTGGAACATCTCAACTAATCAGAATCAGATTTTTCTTTATAGGCTTTTGTATTTCTCTACATCCTGTGTCCCACCCTTAACACTCAAGCCGTATTTAACTCCATTCTCTTAAATGTTTTGTTTCCAATCCCCATCATTTCTACCTCCATGAAGTTACACCTGCCCACTTCCTCTTCTGTTCTCCTTAGCATTACCCCGGCTTATTAGGGACAGTGAAAAAGCCCTCTTCTCCTCATATTCTACTACTCCCTAAGGAATCTTGCAAACATTTCCCTGATCAAGCATTTGCCTTGTTCTCCATTCCTTATAACACAAATCAAAAAAGAATAAAAGCATAACTAGATTCTTGCCAACCTGTATTTGAATGCCTTTTTTTTTTTTTAACCTCCCCTGCCCCATACTCTGAATTCTTTGGGCTAAATTCCCCCCAAAGCCAGGTAAATATATATATTTTTAAGGCCAGGTAAATAATTCTAAGCCATGATTAGTCTATAGACCAGTCTATACCTCTTATCTCTATGATTTATAGATACCCCTACCTGGGAATAAGCTGTTCTCATTTTTTTGTTTGTTTGTTTGCTTTTTTGTTTTTTGTGTTTTATTTTTGGTGGTGGTGGTGGTTCTTTTTGTTTGTTCGGTTGGTTGGTTGGTTTGGTTTGGTTTAGCAGAGTTAAATTTTAGCCCTTACTATGTGTTAGGACAGTTTTGGTCTTTGACTACAAAGATAATGGATGAGGATCCTTGTCATTATTAGGACCACAGTAGTGGGTCTTAATGGCCTTCTACGGATTCCCACTTTTACCCTTGGAGACTTTTTCGATTCATGCTTTTTGTTTTTCTACGCAAGAAGAATCTCTTTCTTTGAATTTAAATGTGCTTATGTCACAAATAAAATGCAGCGGGTCCTAACATGTGCTGGACTGCGGGTCTGTGTATGTGATGGGTGGGAGGAGCACAGGCTTAGAGGCAGCCGTCCAGCTTCAGACCCCAGCCTCACTAGTCACTAACCGAGCAGTCCTGAGAAACTGCTTCACCTGCCTGAGCTTCAGTTTCCTTCTTCTGAGGCTCACTGCGAGAATTAAAAATTGACATATTATCATAATCATTATTAAGTAACTTAGCACTTAGTATGTTCTGCACATCCATCTTTTTATTTCCTCATTTCCTCTCCTGCTAATAGATAGTTCCTTAAGGACGTGTCTTTAACATGTTTCTATCATACGTATGACAGTAAGTGGAACAGTAGAGACTTGGTGTATGCACGCGCGCACACACACACACAGAGTACTGAAATCCTTCCAGTACACACGTGTATATGCACACACACAAACCCACAGAAACATCCGGATTGACACACATCTTGAATGGGCTTCATTTGTTAAACTGGGGAGCCATTAATAGATGACCTGTCTTTCTTTCCAGCATGAAAAGGTTAGACTCCTAAGCCATGTAAGTACAGTTGAAGGGGGAAGAATTCTACAACAGTAAAAAAACACTATGCTGGGGTGCCTGGGTGGCTCAGTGGGTTAAAGCCTCTGCCTTCGGCTCAGGTCATGGTCCCAGTGTCCTGGGATCAAGCCCCACATCGGGCTCTCTGCTCTGCAGGGAGCCTGCTTCCTCCTCTCTCTCTCTCTGCCTGTCTGCCTGCTTGTGATCTCTGTCTGTCAAATAAATAAATAAAATCTTAAAACAAAAACAAAAAACCACTATGCTATGCTGTAGGCTGTTTGGGAAGCCCACAGGCTGTCCTGCGAGATCTGTGTAAGGAGGGACGAAGTGACTGCCACCCAAACTGCCCAAACTGACAGGTCCTTTACACAACTCAGAATATGGGGTTCAGGAGAAGAGCCTCTGACCCCCCTTCTTTGGAGGATTGACTCAATTGTTTCTTCTCTTGAAATGCCCCCTCGGCCTCCCCGTCTTTTCTGGTTCCTAACCCCTACCTTGTGAGCTGAACCACTTCTGTGGTTTGGGTAAGGAGTGGGGAGAGGTGGCAGGAAGTCATTCCTAGGATCACATCCCAAGAGCCGCATGGGGGCATTTCTGGTACCTGGGTTGTTGGTGCTCGATAAGAGAATTTTCATTAGCTTTGAGGGGCCTGATGTTTTATCCTTCTTTTCCCCCATTAATGATCTCCATGTGAATGCAGTTTTCTAATCCTCTTGTACTTTTCCTCTGCTTTGTGGTCTCTCCCTGTGATTAGCAAGTTTTCCCTACAAATTAAGTTCATTTCGCCCTGCTACCGCGTGTGAGCCCATCACTTTTCTCATTGCCTTCATTCACTAAGTGGCCACCATTGATCTCTGTCCTCCTTATCTTGATGATTTCCTGTCTCCCTGGGCTGCAGCCCCTCCGTTTACGAGCAGCTGGGACCCAGTCACTTCTCTAGATACCCGCTAACAACTACTGTGGTAGCAGAGTGCAGGGGATGGCGGCAAAGGAACGCAAAAGAGACAGGGAAAATCCTCATCATTACAGCTTCTAATTTAGAATAATATTAAAAGAAATTGACTTATGCCCTAGTGATCAGACCTCACTTAGCCTTCAAGTTCAAGAGCCTGTGGGTTTATACAGCATCTGGGTGTGTGGTTTCTCTTGCTCATTCAGTCATGCATCACCTCTCTGTGTTGCTTCGACCCAAGAAGAGATGGTGTTTAGTGTTTAAGAGGGAGCACTCTGGAGTCAGAAGTACTTTGTTAGAATCCTATTTTCAAGGGGTGTGACAATGAGCTATTTAATTAGCTTCTTTAAGTCTTACAGTCTTCATCTGTGTATCAGGCATCATTGTACAGTCCTCCTTATCTACTTGTCAGGATTAAAAGGGGAACTCAGGTTAAACTCCAGACCCATGTAATACATGAGTGAATATTAACTCTCATTTAAAAGAGGAAGAAGGAAGAATTGGGCATTCGTTTCAGGAATGTGACAATCTCATTTTGATATCCAGTTCCACAATTTATATTTTCAATAGATTTTTTTTTTTTTTTAAGAGAGAGAGCACATGTAAGCGGGGGGTGGGGGGAAGGGGCAGAGGGAAAGAGAATCTCAAGTAGGCTTCATGCTTAGTGTGGAGCCCAACACAGAGCTTGATCCAGCAACCCTGAGCTCATGGCCTGAGCCAAAATCAAGAGTTGTATGCTTAGCTGATTGAGTCACCCAGGCACCCCTTGATAGGTTTTTAATGCAAACATGTATTTTGCTTTTCTGTTGCCCCAGAATCAGGAACAGTGGATAAATCAGCTTAGCATTTAGTTTTATAGCTTCTTAATTACCTAAAAGCCCTTGTTACTTAGTTCATTTAATTTATGTCAATTGAGTGAGTAATTTTGAGCTCTAACTCCTGGCTGTGAACCTACTGGAAACACAGTCCCTGCCCTCGTGGGGTTTGCAGCTGCTGAGGGGGGACTGCAGTTGAGAGATCCCTCTGGGAGCCTGTAGCCATACATCTGGCCTGTGGCTCGAGGACACAGGGCGGGCAAAATGGAAGAGTAGCTGGCAGGAAGGCAAGAGGTCAGACCTGGATTTTCTCACTGCCTCCCTGCACCTTGAACCAAAACAGCCTTCAGAATGAACTGGCTGCTGCTCCCCTCTGTCTTCCACATCTCACGTGTATTTCCTTTTGGTCAGTTCTAGTCTGAAACTACCTGGACACCCCGGGAAAGATAGCTGTAGGTTGGCCAAGGCGTCCAGGACCAAGTCACTGTAGTCTAACCCCTTGAAAACTTGGTACCTAATCTGTCTTGTAAAACCATATATAATCTGCAAAGAAAAACAAAAAACACAGTTACGCTTCAACCTACAAGGATGGGATTGTCCCTCATACGGTTTCAAACATGATAAATGCCTCCCCAAAAGACGAGAAAGATTTGCATATGTCATATGGTTTTTGGGTGATGTTCCTTTCCTAACTGAGTCAAGCTTCCTCTTTTTATATTCTGTAATCCAAAACAATGAGATGTAAGGTCAGCCACTGTTAGCACATCTCATGTTAAAACATGGAGAAGTAGGAGGAGGAGAAGGAAAAAGAAGATAGACACACAAATATATATTCATATTAAATTGTGATGGGGGATCTTCCTGGGAAATGGCTTCTAAGGAAAGGGACTAGTACCATTTCTAAGGAAATGGTACAGGGAAGTACTTGGAACACTGCCTGACACATATCATACACCATCAACTCTGAAATCCCATCAAATGAAGATATACCTTTGCTTTCTGTATTGTCAAAAAAATGATAAACGTTATCATTTCGATGATTGTAAGATACTGATTTAAGAAATGTTAAAATGGAAAAAAAAAAGTGAGCATTTTTGAATTGACAGAATAGGTGCTCAATAAATATCTATTGAATACATGAAAATTGGAAAACGAATATGGGGATGAGGTAACCATAGATACCTCTTTTCAGATAAAAAATTAGGTGAGGTTGTCTTAGTAGGTAACTGATAGGATACGGGATGGAAAGTTCTAAACAGAATGGTAGAAAGACGCAGAAATCAGTTCATTTGCCTAAGTAGGAAGGAGAGGCAGAGGAGGCAGAGGAAGATCCTAAAACCAACTCTTAGACTAGTGAATCCATGTAGATGCCCAGCCAGCCCCGATGTGTCTGTGAATGTGTTGAGAATTTTATCAGGATGTTTAGAGAATTTTGACGCTATCCCATCTGACCTCCTATGAGTTGCAGGAATCCCTTCTACATAATTTTAAGATAAATGGTTGAAAACAGTCCTTTGGGTTAGAAAGGAACTTTGTCAGAATCTCTCTTTCTCCGAAGAGAATAACCAGAGGAAATGGACCTGTCCCACTGTTTTTTATTGTTTGGCTCTGGCACTTAAAACATCAACATCTCTAAACAAAGCAATTCCATAATTTAGAGAAAGCTGTCAAGGTTTTCACAGGCATGACAAGATGTGCCCTGAGGTGGAGGACAGAACCTGCTGCAGCATTTATGAAATTTATGGCAAAGGGTTTTCCATGAGCGCCCGAAGTTTAAGGCAGATAAATGCCAGAAGACAAATTCTACCAATAATTGAATTACAAAGCCATCATCATGTGCTGAACAGAGCAATTTTGTGACGCTACTGTGACAAGAAGAAACTTGCTAGAATATTTATGTGCCTGGAATAGCTTCTGCGTCACTAGCCCAGGGAACAAACTAGCTCTTCTAGAATGTTCCTTCTATGAGTAGTTAGCCTTCCTGAGTAATTCAGTAACCAAGGAAGACGAGGTGCCTAAGAGAGGAACCCAAAGCAGACACAGCCTATATGGCCACATATAGCCACATTGGCCACGGATTCCCATTCACCCTCACACTTCAGCATTCCTGGGCCAACATATTTGTGTTGCAGCTGCAATCAGGCTCTTCCCCTAGTAACCAGGGCAGCCCTAGAATTAGTAAAAACCCTGGCTGTCCACACTGTTTTCTACTTGTAAACAAATAAAGACTAAGAACATCTCAATAATAAGAACCATTTTTCCAATCTTACCACTTTAAAAATAGGATAACTTTCTTTTTTGTGATGATTAAAATCTATGAATCATAAACTTAGAGTACCTGAAATGCTACAGTGGTTTACCTGCTTTATGTGATAAAATGCCATGACCCATCCATTCCATGAGTGACAATGATTTAGAAAGAACAAAAAGGGGGTGCCTGAGTGGCTCAGTGGGTTAAAGCCTCTGCTTTTGGCTCAGGTCATGATCACCGGGGTCCTGGGATCGAGCCCCAGGATCCAGCCCCGCATCCGGTTCTCTGCTCAGCAGGGAGCCTGCTTCCTCCTCTCTCTCTCTCTCTGCCTGCCTCTCTGCCGGCTTGTGATCTCTTTCTGTCAAATAAATAAATAAAATCTTAAAAAAAAAAAAAAAAGAACAGATCACTTTCCTATTTATAGTAGCTTTGCTATACTTGAGTATATCCTTAGGAGATTTGGGTATAGTTTTTTTTTTTTTTTTCCCTCCCTAACTTTTTATTTCAAAGTATTTACAATGAAAGAAGAATTGTAAAGAAAGGACAGAGAATTCCCATATGATCTTCAGTCAGCTTCTCCTAAGTTAACATGTTTTATAACTGTGGAGCTGTACTTACAACTAAGAAAATAATATTGGTAAAAAGCTGTCAACTAAACTAGAGATATTATTTGGATCCCCCCGGGTTTTCTACTAATGCCCCCTTTTTTTCTGATCTAGGATCCAATCCAGAATCCCACATGACACTTACTTGTCACGTCTTTTAGTCTCTTTGGTCCTCCGTCGTTCCTTGTCTTTGATGACCTGGACAGGTTTGAAGTGTACTAGTCAGATATTTTTAGAGTGTCCTGCAAATTGGCTTAGACTGATATTTTCTTATGATTACAGGGTTATATAGATTGTGGGGAAGAATGTCACAGAAATGATGTGCCCTTCTCATGACACCATATCAAACAGTATACGATATCATTATGTCTTACTACCCCTGATGTTAACCTTGATCACTTGAAGAAGGTAGGGTCTAGGAGATTTCTCCATTGCAGAGTTACTGTTTTTCCTGTTCCATTCTCTGTTGGTTAAAAGCAAGTTACTAAGTCCAGTGCATACTCAAGGGAAAGAGAATTGAGCTACACCTCCTGTCAGGAAGAATATCGGAAATTATGTGAACATCTAATAAATATTTTGGAAGAGGTCCTTTGAAGCCATGCATTTTGTCCACTAATTTCCACATCCATCCATGGATCTTGCCCTGCAGCAGTGATTTCTGTGGTGTCCTCATGGAAATTTTTTATTTTGGTCATTTCTTGTATGTGTATTAATTGGAATTTTATGAGGAATAACTGCCCCATCTCGACCAATTATTCACTTATTCCATCAGTTAGTTAGTCAGCCAGCAAGGTTACCAGAAGAGATGGTGAGTAAGCCCAACTCTGGATTATATTTGTTGTCTCTTCTTCACCTCAGGTACCTCTGTGCCCTCACTCTAACCTTGAGGGCACACAGTCTCTATCAGATGCTAGTAAACCATTAAGGTACCACCTGCTATTTAAGGGCAAGATCTGTGTGCCTAGGAAAATTATTGTTAAAGGAATATTTTAGGGTCTGACCTGAGATGAAGATCTCAGAAGGAAAAGGATTTTCCAAGTGACATATTCCCTTTATTAGTCCTAAAGGAGAGGATACACCACCCCCCCGCCCTGACCACAGTTCTGGGCTCCCCCCAGTTTGTTTTGTTGGGTATCTCATACCACCTTCACCATAATAAGGGTGACTTGGAGGTACTCATCATTACACACACACACACCTTATTCCTCCCTTTCCCCCATCTTCTTTGTCCTCACCTAAGAAAAAAGCAAACAAACAAACCTCTATGAAAGGGTACTTACCTCTTTAGTTCAACAGTGAGTTTAATTCCCAAGACAGGGGTGCCTGGCTGGCTCAGTTGGTAGAGCATGTGACTCTTCATCTCTGGGTTGTGAGTTTGAGCCCTAGGTTGGGTGTAGAGATCACTTTAAAAAAATAAAATCAGTAATTACCAAAACAAACAATTCAGGTTCCAAATGAACCAATTAAAAAATATATGAAAAAGATCGTACAAGGAGTGGGTAAATGCCCTCAACAGTTTAACCCCTCTTATAAATGAAAACTTGAATAAAAACATCTTGGCCGATATAAGTCTCATGAACATGAACAGGCTGTCGACACAAGAAAATGTTGAATCTCACAAATAGGAAATAAAAATTAAAAAGGATATAAAAATTGAAAAGACTATGCCATTTATTAATCTATCAAATGGATAGTTTTTTTGAGAAGATAATACTTAGCCTTGGTGAGGGCTTGGGAAATAGACATTCATATGATCCTCTTAGCATAATTTATATGAACTTTCTGCAGGACAGTTGGACAGTGTATCAGGAATCTTAAACAAATGCTCATTTTCTTTGCATTAATGAAATTCCCTCTTTTAATAATTCTCCCTATTGAAAAACTGAGAGATTAAGAGAATCATGCAAATATTTACCTACAAAGATAATCAGTGCAGTATTGTGTGTAGACACTACCAATAGTCTGTGGCCAGCCTAGCAGTTAAGTAAAGTACAGAATGTTGTACAGCTGGCAGAGTAGTGCATTCCAACACTATAGCATGCTATGCTATGCTGTGTTAAAGGTATGATGTGAAAGTTGTTTTTTAAAAAAAAGAAGGCCTACAGAACTAGAAAAAGTACTCTGAAGGATGACAAAATGTTAAAGGTGATTGTTTCCAGATGGAAGGACTGTGTGAATGTTTTGTTTTCCTTTGTAAACTTTGGTCCACTTTCCACTGTATTTTATTTTATTTATTTTTATTTTTTTTTAAGATTTTATTTATTTATTTGACAGAGAGATCACAAGCAGGCAGAGAGGCAGGCAGAGAGAGGAGGAAGCAGGCTCCCTGCTGAGCAGAGAGCCCGATGCGGGGCTCGATCCCAGGACTCGGAGATCATGACCTGAGCCGAAGGCAGCAGCTTAACCCACTGAGCCACCCAGGCGCCCCCTTTTTTTTTTTTTTTTAAAGATTTTATTTATTCCACTGTATTTTAAATGAACATGTAATATTTTTACAGTTAGATTTCTAAAAGCAATGTTATTTTAATAATTATGCCAATTATAAGAATAACAGAGCAGTCAAGCCTATTTCCCAGCTGGCAGAATTTGGAATTCAGGTTGGGTGGTGGTGGGAGATGAATAGGAATGGGGCCTGCAGCACAGCCCCCTAGAAGGGCATCTCTTTTCTACCCCCTCCCAGTCCTCCTCCTCCCATCTCTATCCTTTCATCTACCCCTTTTTCTTCTTCTTTGTCTGCTTTTCCTCATCTCCTCTTTCATGGCCTCTCCCTTCACCCCCTCACCTTCCTCTCCTTCTAACGCCTCCTCCCTGTCTCCTTCTCTTCTCCTTCTGTCACCCTAAGACGTTTTTGACGAGAACTTTAGAATTTGCATCCATACCCAAGTATTTAGAAAAAAATTAGAAGGTATGTTTTACATTTTCCACCATTACATTAGTTTCCTTAGCCAAGCAGTTAGTACAATTCAAAGGCACACTGGCATGGCCTTCAAAGTATTTTCACAAAATCCGTTGACACCTTGTACCCAGCACTCCAGAAATTCTTTGTGAATAAGCAAAGTACTAAGGGGAGGAACTACCGTTTGACACCCCAGGCATTTGTGCCCCTGCTGTGAGGGTGAATCTGATTGCTTCCTTATCTCACCAGATTCTGTCCTTGCTCCTTTCCAAGCTTTACTGACTGGGTCACTTTCCCTTCTCCATTGAGGGGTTTCTAAGCTGTGGCCTTTGGGGTATTTTTTCCACAGTATCAATACCCAACAACAAAGGAAGAGAATGTCATTGTTTCCTAACAGGTTCAAAAAGCAGAGCAGAGCTATTTGAGGATGGTTAAACCAGCCCTAGGTGAGGACCAGGGACCCGGCAGTTCAGTGTGAAGACTAACACTGGGTCTCTCACAAGGGTCAACATTTATGAGTCATTTTTCAAGTCACTTCAAAGAAATCACCTTCACACTTAGAGGGTCTGATATTTTTTTTTTAAGATTTTATTTATTTATTTGACAGAGATCACAAGTAGGCAGAGCGGCAGGCAGAGAGAGAGGGAAGCAGGCTCCCCGCAGAGCAGAGAGCCCGATGCAGGGCTCGATCCCAGGACCCTGAGATCATGACCTGAGCCGAAGGCAGAGGCTTTATCCCACTGAGCCACCCAGGCGCCCCTAGAGGGTCTGATATTTGAGGATCTAAACTAAACTTGATTCCAGGCTATTTCCAGACTCCCAAGACATGGCACTGTCTCAAATATGCCTAGGCCCATGCTTCTCTAATGCCACCACACATGTCTCTGTTGGTCCGCACATGTCTGTTTTGCTATAACAAAATACCATGGACTGGATGGCTTATAAACAACAGAAGTATCTTTCTCACAGTTTGGAGGGCCTGAAGTCTGAGATCAAGGTGCCAGTGTGGTGGGAGTCTGATGAAGGCCGTCTTCTGGGTTGCGGATGGTTGGTTCCTTTCTTGCTGTGTTCTCACATGCTACCGTGAGCAAGGGGGCCCTCTCTGGCCTCTTTTACATGGGCACTCATCACCTCCCTGGGACCTCACCTCCTAATCCTATCTCCTTAGAAATTAGGTTTTAGTGTATGAATTTTGGGGATACACAAACATTTAAGCCAGAGAAACACATCACCCTTCTAGGATGTCAAATTGTCTGAAGTTTTGCCATCATTTCTCTTGACCTTTTTGATGTAAGACACTAAAGAAGAAAAAGAAAATGAATTTTTTTTCTTGAGAAGGATCACTGGAGTGAGTCAAGAACCTGGGTTAGTAGTTCCAGCCTTGATGCTCTTTCAGTGGCGTGACCTTGGATAAGGTATTTCCTCTCTTGAAGCAAATTGTAACTTCCTTAATTGTGACATGTGGTGTTCAGTCTAGTTAATCTCTAACAGACTTTCTGTCTCTGAAGGACCCCTTAATTCATGCTGCTGACAGTAGTCATACCACACCTACTCTTTCTTTGACTCTCCATGACCATGTTTTCATTAAGTCTTATTATTAATATCCTTTTCACAGAGGATACATGGAGCTGTAGAAAAATTAGCCTAAATTCTCTTCTGATCATATCATTTATTAGCTGTAGGCCCTGAGGCAAGTGACTTGCTTTCAGAGCTGCAACCACCTTTGTTATCTTGTCATTATGTTTCCTCAGTTTGTGTTGGGTGTGACTTTTGTGGGCACACAATAGGTGTTCTTATCCGAGCTGTTGACAGTTGATGAGCAGGATGCCAACAAGGTCACAGCCTTGTAAGCCCGATATGATATCAATTCCACACTCAACAGATGGACACCAGCCTTTGATTAACGCCATATAACAGTAGTGTTTTTGACATGGTTAAAGCTTCTTATAGTTTGTGTATATATGTGTTTTTTTCTAACACAAGTTTTAGTAAATGTTGTTATCACCACCTGATATGTATTTACATTCATTTATACCTTCCCTGTCTTCTATCTGCAAATGGAAGCTCTATGAGGTGCAGGGATTATCCTCTGTTTAAATCACTCCTAACTCCTCAGCACCTAGAATTGCCTCTGGCGTATTGTCGGTGTTTAATAAATATTTGTTGAATGTATTCACTCATTCATTAAAAAAACTTAATTGAGGATCAGCTGTCTGCCCTTCTGGGTGCTAAAGATTAAGGATAACCCAGGAATCCATAGTCTAGTCCATGGTGAGGGACCCACAGCAGCACCCAGGAGTGTGCAAGATGATTCTTCGAGATGTAGAGAGAAGATCCTATAATTCCTGGGGTTTTTTACTATTTTACTTTCTATTTTGTGTATATTTCCTAAAGTTAAATCATAAGCACCCTAGTATATTTCCTCAGCTTACAACCAACAATCTTCTTATATCGGCATGTGCTCATTTTGGTTTTCCCTGCTTGATATGTTCAGCCCAAAACTTTGGAGATTGCTGTTTTTGGAATTCTCTTATAGAATATTATTTCTCTAGGCCAGATTGTCTCCAGCAACAAAATGCTCAGGTTTCAGTCCTTTTACATACTACCCTCTAGTCTGAAGCTCTTTGTCCTTAACAGGAAGGGAAAGAAAGGGGGAAATGGTGAGGTTCTGTCCTCTCCTCGTCTTCTTTAACCGTGGTCCCTGAGTCCTAAGCCAAATGTCGGTCCACACCTTCCTCCTCTGGCTCTGAATTTAAGATCAACACAAACACACACCTGCTGATGTCCTTTGCATTGCTTCTCCCTGCCACAAGTCTTCCACAGCATGAGCTTTCCGAGCACTTGTGGTGAGGTGATGGCAGAGTTGCAAGTAGTCTGAGGTTGAGAATATTCCAGGTCTCCTCTCCATACTAACTTTGCTCATTCCTCCCCTCTACCCCTTTGTGACTTGCACACATTAACTGTATGTCTACTCATAGACTGTTTTCCACACTGAAGAAACATTCTTGTTGTTCATAATAGTACAAATTTATTAATATTAATTATAAGGGTAATGCATGAATACATTGCAAAAAATTTTAAATTATTGATAAGAATAGTGGTCTCTTTGTCACCCCCAATTCCAAAACCTCTCAGAGATGGCTGCTATTATGAATTTTGTCTGTGTGTTTTCAGTGGTTTTTTTTTTTTCATTTATGATTCATTTTTGCTTTGGATCAATCAATGGATAATAGATAGACAAATTGGGTATTTTCATTTAATAAATTGCAATATAGTGGTTAGAGATCTATCCCGTTAGTTTTATGTTCTGGCATGGAACAGCCTCCAAGACGGATTAGAGTAAAATGACAAGTTGCTAAAAATGCATAGAGTATGATAACACTACAGTTTAAAGAGATAAAAAGAAGCCGTATTAAAAAATGTATTTTGAGGGGCGCCTGGGTGGCTCAGCGGGTTAAAGCCTCTGCCTTCGGCTTAGGTCATGATCCCAGGGTCCTGGGGTCGAGCCCCACATCGGGCTCTCTGTGAAGCAGGGAGCCTGCTTCCCTTCCTCTCTCTCTGCCTGCCTCTCTGCCTACTTGTGATCTCTGTCAAATAAATAAAATAAAATCTTAAAAAAAAATATATATATATATATATATATATATTTTGAGCTACTCCTTTACCTCAGTCCCAAACTGTTTGATCCTTTTAGATATATTTCTCTGTATCTCATTGGCACAGTGATTTTTGTCTGAGGACCAGGCCGGTGATCTGGTCATCTTCCCTGGGTCCTCTAGATCCCCTTGTCCCATGTTCAGGGACCAACAAAGGCAAGGAAAGGGGCCCAGACCGTGGGGAAATAAGAAGAAAATGGAAATGAATTGGTGGTTTTAGAAGTAAAGCCATTGGGGCACCTAGGTGGCTCAGTGGGTTAAGCCTCTGCCTTCACCTCTGGTCATGATCCCAGGGTTCTGGGATCGAGCCCCGCATCGGGCTCTCTGCTCAGCAGGGAGCCTGCTTCCTCCCACTCTCTCTGCCTGCCTCTCTGCCTACTTGTGATATCTGTCTGTCAAATAAATAAATAAAATCTTTAAAAAAAAATGAAGAAGAAGAAGTAAAGCCATTAAATGAGAGAAGGGGAAAGTGGGGGAGGGGGAGCCTTGTACCCCAAGGGCTTGTCTGACCACCTTGGAGCTGGTCTTTGTGATGTCTGAGGAAACATGTTGCCTGTTGCTCAGTATGGCTCTTGCAACTTTCAGCTTTGTTTTCTACCATGGACTTTGTTCAACAAACATCCTCATCCCTTTACTATCTTCCTGAGCTTTCTGTATTCCTTCATTTTTTTTTTTTTAGATTTTATTTATTTACTTGAGATAGAGTGAGAGTGAGCAAGTGAGAGAGAGCATGAGTTGGGGGAGGGGCAGAGGGAGAGGGAAAAGCAGGCTCCCCACTGAGCAGAGGAACCTGGGATCCTGACCTGAGCTGAAGGCAGGTGTTTACCAGACTGAGCCACCCAGGCGCCCCGTGTTCATTTCTTCATTCTGAGTCAGATACCCCATTCCTCACTTTGCTCCTATAAACACACAGGCACGCACAAGCGCACGCACGCGTGCACACACACGCGCACGCATGCGTGCACATACGCGCACACGCACACCCGTTCGTACTAACGTACACTTTGTCGCAGATAACACCTCATTCAACAGTTGGGCTTTTGGCTTCGGGGGGAGTAAGGATGGCAAAATGTAGAATTTGATGGGCCTGAAGATGTTGGCCATGGTGATTCTCAGTAGCCATTATGCATTTAAGCATAAAAAGCATCTTTTTGTTTGTTTGTGGTTGTTTTGTTTTGTTTTGTTTTGTGTATTTATTGGTTCTGGGAAACCAGTGTGACAGTGTGGAGGCCGAAGAAATCAATCAAGCATGTTTCTTAGGACTAAGAGAGGCTAAAATGACACCTTAAAGCAGCTTTTTAATTTTTTTCTATCCCATTCTCCCCACGTGGACAGGAGATGAGACCTCAGGATAAGCTGCTTTGTTCTAGAATGAAAGTCATTGCATTAGGCAGGACTCTCCTGACGACCTGTATCTTGACAGTCTGACTGTGAGGCCAGGGAAAGGGGAAACCCTTGGCTCCAGAAGAGGAAATCAAGGGAGCCGGCCACTAATACCAGCCAGCTTTTGCTGCTTCTCTCTCCAGCGGATAGAACCACTTGCTTCTTGGGGCTTTGTTCATGGAGAGAGCCTGTGGGAACCTGATGCTCCTTCTAAAACCAAAAGAAGGCAAGTGTCTCCAACTCACCAGCCTGTTACTCTGCAGATCCCTGTTCCTTCCTCCATACACCATTACCCGCAGCTCTAAATCTGAATAAATAGGTGCTAACCCGTCACGGTATTTATTTTTTAATACTTGCTCTGCGGTTTTCCATATGAGGACATTTTGTGGCTCTGGAGCATTTATTGAGCACTATATTAAACTGGTATAAACTCGGACAAAATGCCAGGGGAATGATAAACTGGTGACATTTCTGAGTTTCTCTGCAGAAAATGTCTACAAAGGCTGCATTTGGTGATTGCATTTCAGAAGGCTGATGCGGCACTGCGAACATCATGGTGCCTGATACCAGGGTGTGATTGTTTTATTTGCGTTCTTGACTCCAGAAATCCTCAGACTTTATTCAGAATTGGCTGCCACATGTGAACACTAACTTAAGATGCTGGAAGCAAGGAGGGGTGAGGCTGGCTTGGTCTTGTTTTCAACAACAGAGCTGGATCTAGCCTGGCCTGAGGGACTTCACCTTCTCCTTTCCGTGCACAGGGAGTCCCACGCGTAGGTGGGGACAGAAGTTCTTCTTTTTAGCTATTTATAGCTATGTTCACTTCACTTACTTCAGTAGCATTTCATGGCTTTTAGGATCAAATAGAAAACCTTAGCATGATACGCAGAGTGCTTCACGATTGGACCCCTGCCTAACTTTTGATTTTATTTTCTACTGCTCTACTCTGAACACATTAGATCTACTGACTTGCTAGTAGATGCCCATCTGGGCCATCCTCTCTTTGATTTGCTGTTTATCTCTAAATAGAATATTCTTCCACCCCTTCTGTCCGTTGATCATATTATTTCGTATCCCCGAAGTTTGAGATCATTTACTCTAAAGGATTTCTGGGCCTTCCTTCTCCTGTAGGTTTCTGTCTGCAAGTGAAAGGTCATTCCTCCTATGTCTTCAAGTAGCACCTTGAATGTGAGCACTCTTGTTACATGGGGGACTGTAGAGCTCCTCCTTAGTTCTAAAGCTCTTAAGGGCAGGGAATCCATAGCCTCTATGCTTACCACGTGTTAGGGGCTTGGAATGTTTCACTGAATAAAAATGTGCTTTATTTATTCATATAGTTGATCTCTGGCTGTTGACTCTTTTTTTTATCTTTTGAGTTATGATGATAAATCACTTCGGCCAATGGGATATCCATGAAATCTCAAGACACTTTTATTACCAGCATTAGCTTTAATTTTTAGGTGGGTATTTACATTCCCCACCCACCTCCTCAAATAAGAAAGGGAAAAAAAAAAGAGAAGAAGGAAATCAGCTGCATTTCTGAACCCTTGCATGTACAAGGACTCCGCTAAGTTCTTTAAGATATATATTCTAGGAAAACTTATTTTAGCCTCATTTTACTGATTAAAACAATAATAAAAGCACAAGGATGTTAAGTAGCTCACCAGATTTCACATATACAAATACACTGGTAACTGCTTGCAGGTTGATTGTATACTTCTTTTTCCAAAGCATTTAGTAAACATTTATTCAGTAGCTGTGCTTGGCATGCACAGTGCCTGGCACGGAAATGCAGAAAGGTTTGACCTTATCGGTCAATAAGAGGGGTAGAGGGGTGAATCACCAATAGAAACATGGCCTAAGTTATGCTATGCACAAGTATGTGCATGATTCTAGAAGTCTCAGAAGGAGTAAACAACTTAGTCTTAGCGGCATCTTCACTAGGTCTATTTTCATCTTCATGTATCTGCTGCTGAGCCTATAAGGGTACCCAGACTAAGAGTTAAGAAGGCATGGGGTACATACATCTTTTAGAATTAACTGTTTTCTTTCTTGGGGCAAATACCCATCAATGGAATACTGGACCATATGGTAACTCTACTTTTTAATTTTTTTAAAGTTTTTTTTTTGTTGTTTATTTATTTGACAGAGAGAGATCACAAGTAGGCAGAGAGGCAGGCGGGGGTGGGGGGGTGGGGCAGGCTCCCCGCTGAGCAGAGAGCCCAGTGCAGTGCTCAATCCCAGGACCCTGAGATCATGACCAGAGGTGAATGCAGAGGCTTTAACACACTGAGCGCCCCTCTACTTTTTAATTTTTGAGAAAACTTTATTCTGTTTTCCACAGTGGCTGCACCAGTCTGCTTTCCCACAAACAGTGCCCAAGGTTCCTTTCTCTCCACATCCTTGCCAACACTTGGTATTTCTTATGTTTTTTATTTTAGCCATTCTAATAGTTGTAAAATTTATTGCAGCATTATTTATAATAGCCAAGATGTGAAAGCGACCCAAATGACCATTGATAAATGAATGGATAAATTTGAGGTACATATCTACTGTGGAAGTTTACTCAGCCATAAAAAAGAAAAGAAATGAAATCTTGCCATTTTCAACAGCGTGGGTAGATCCAGAGTGTATAATGCTAAATGAAATAGGTCAGTCAGAGAATGGAATATATGATTTCACTCATGTAGAATTTAAGAAAGAAACAAATAAAAAAACAACAAATTAAAAAAGAGACAAAAAACACTCTTAAATGCAGAGAACAAGCTGGTGTTTGCCAGAGAGGAGGTAGGTGGTCGGATGAGTGAAAGAGATACAGGGGCACCTGGGTGGCTCAGTGGTTAGGCCTCTGCCTTCAGCTCAGGTCATGATCCCAGGGTCCTGGGATCGAGCCCCGCATCGGGCTCTCTGCTCAGCAGGGAGCCTGCTTCCTCCTCTCTCTCTGCCTGCCTCTCTGCCCACTTGTGATCTCTGTCTGTCAAATAAATAAAATCTTTAAAAAAAAAAAAAAAGAAAGAGATACAGAGGGTGAAGAGTACACTTATCCTGATGAATACTGAAAAATATATGGGATCGTTGAATTATTGTACACATGAAATGGGGAAAAAAAATACTAAAATGAAGGAGTTAAAGAGGTAGGATAAGGGTAAGTGGGAATTCCAGACAGACACCCAGTACATGCTAAGGCATGAAGACTTTCCTGTCCTGTGCAATTTTAGTACAAGAAGGGAATTCATTTTCTCAAATAGACACACAGGCAATATAAAGATATATTAGATCCCACGACCTATTGCCTTTTTATATAATTAAAGGATCTCAGATCAAAATTTTTCATCTCATAATACAGAGAGGTTCCTTTTGAGTCCCAGAATTGAACAACCCAATATATCAGATATTATAGTAGATACTGACTGGTGTAAAAATGTTGTCTCTATGTTTACTGAAGAAACAGTCTTCTCTGTGCTCTGGTAAGCACAGAGAATTCCGTGATAAAAAACAGCACCTGCCTTGTGGGAGCTCAGTGAAGTAAAAGAGACGTTTATGCAGAGAGATCGAGCAAACCATTATGAATCATGACGGGGAAACATACATACAGGGTAATCTAGAAACATAAAGCCAGTGTGTCCAACCTTTTGTCCTCAATACCAGAAGTCAGCTACTATCATAATGGATAAGGATATTTGAAGCCCTCCTCGAGATCTCACTCTAGAAAGAAGATCATCAAAGGAATTTTTTGGATTAACTTTTATGTTTATGCTATGTTTACTTGTTAATGTTTTTGAGGCTTAGTGAGGTATAATTGACAAAATTATATGTAAAGTATACAATGTTATGGTTTCAGAAACATATTCAGTGTGAAAAGATTTCTACAACCAAGTTAACAGATCCATCATCTCACATGTTTACCTTTTTTCTTACCTTCTTTCTCTTTTTTGTGAGAATGCTGAAGTTCTACTCTCTTAACAAATTTCAGTTTGCAATACAGTATTATCAATCATGCTCCTCACCTCGTACGTTACATCCTCAGACCTCATTCATCTTATAACTGAAAGTTTGTATCCTTTACCATCCTCTCCCTGTTTTCTCCTCCCACCAAACCGTGGCAACCACCTGTTAACATTATTATCCTCATTAGTAAGCAAAGTACAATCATTGGTCTTAATATACATAGATAACCACCCAGCTCCACAGTTACAAGTAAAATGTATAAATGCGCTAGAGAATGATACTTTGTGGTCAGCTTCAGTGATGTGCTTCTGCAAGGTGTCTGGTCAATGACAGGGCCATTAAAACCAGCACCTTTGCAGACATTTAGCTTTGTTTGGCTTCAGCTTTTGAGAATTCACCAGTGCCACAAAATAAAAGTGGCAATAATTCTTTATGATCTGTGACGGCAGATCTAGAGGTACTCCCAGACTGCTAGGAAAAGGGGTGAGCCTAACCGCAAATAAAAGTTGTGGGAAATATTGTGGTTTGACTTTAAAGTTTTATTTTGTTGTTGCAGTTGTTTTACTCCAGATTGGGGGGGATGGTGGTTAGGCAATATAAGGGGACTTGGTTAGCCACAGCAGACTCTAGAGAAGCAAGGGACTCTGTTTTGTTCCTGTGTTTTTTTGTGAATTGGTAAGAGCAGAAACATCCCTTGAAACAACAGCTCCTGCCTTTAGAAATAACAAAAGATCTTAAGAGACAACTTCTGTTACTGATTTGGGGCCATGAGCACGTGGGAAGAGGCAACTGTAGGCAAAGTAATTATTTTGTCTCCCATTGCACTCACCATTAGCCAAGCAGATAGGTCAGCATGCTAGGTTTTACCATTGTGTTCCTGGGATGCCAGCCTTCTGGGAATCCCAGATGCTAGTCATTTCAAGGAAGAAACAGGGCAACAGGCACACTGGGAGGTGAACAGTGTGTAACTACCCATAATTTATGAAATAATTTATAATTTTTAATAATAATATAATTTATAATTTATAAAAAACCAGTTAGCTGATGAGATTTCTAGTTTGAAGGCTTTTAGGGAGCTTGTTTTCTTTCTTAATCTCCTGACTGTGGCCTCGTCAGAAGAGGTTACCTACGGATCCAGTCAGGGCTTCAGTGTGGGAAATGGAAAGCCACCATCCCTGGACCAGCAACTGAAGTCACGGTCAGAATGTCACCGACTGCCCGCATTCAGAGTCCAAGGTTGCGGAGTGTCCCAGTGTGCATCCCCTGTCTCTTTAGGGGAAAAATTACCAAACCCTTATTAGGACATTTCTGCTGCCTGAGAGAAGAAAGCGGGGTTTAGTGTTTCAAGCATAGACTCTGAATTTCAGGCCATGTATCAATCAGAGAAAAGTTACTGACAGCGATAATAGGGCCTTTTGGAGACTTCTTAAGATGAAGAGAGACTAAGCTAGCTATGCTTCAGACTCTTTGAGCTGAGAAAATGAGTTCAAATAAGAAGAGTTCTTGGGAATGCCCTTAGGACAATGATTAATTTACTTATTTCAAAGAGCTCACAGACCATTATACACTCCCTCCCTCTGTTCATTTCCTTACTTCTTTCATTCAACGTTTGACTATCTATTATAGCTCAGGTAACAGAATAATTATTTTGTACTTAGTAAGGCTCACTTCAAGATTACACTAAATAATAGGTACCTCCAAGGCATTTAAATAGACTTTTCTTTTGCTTTTGATTTTATTTTACTTACACATATGGTTTCAAACATACACCGTGAAGTGAGGCGCATCTGCGTTTTCCTCTCCCACAGGTGCAGCCATACAGAGGACAGGCCCTCTGTGCCCTGCATTGGGGGAGGAGGGAGGGTCACATGATTTGTTCTTAGTGCATAGGATAGTGGGACATAGTTCTGCTAATTTCAAATGAAAAAGCTAATTAGGTCAGTTTGCTATGGAAGTCACTGTTCAAGTCACCCAGCGAAAGCAGCCTGCCTGGAATTTGCCTGATAAGTCTTGAAAGTCTAATATACTGTCACTGAGATTGTCACAGGAGGACACGCGTGTCATGTGTAAGACTTATTTGCAGGTCGGAGCTAATAACACACAGTGTCCTTGTCAGAGTTAAGCCTGGCCTTCATCAAATAAAAGTTCATTATAGCTTTTATTTGAAGTGGAAATTTTACTGTCAGGTTATGTACATAAATACAGCAGATGTATTCCAAGGATTGTGGTGGTCAAATCCTATGAACATTAGTAGTCCCTGGGCTCCACTGAGTTTCTCTGAGGCACATGTGAAGTCATTAATGTTGGTCTTCCTTTTCTTCTTTCTCCATTTTTTCTTTAGGTCTGTGATGGGGTCAAATAAGGAACCAGATCTTGTGCATCTCGAGGCCAGGACTGTAGATGGTCGTAAGTAATTCATCTTCCCCACGATGTTCGTAGTAAAGCTAGTTTTATCAGTCTGCCATGAGCCGAGTCTGTGTCTAGGGAAAACCCAGCAGTAATAATCCACGTCCTCAGTGATCCAGAATTGCCTTAACAATTCCCAGCATCTCTCATCCAGCCAAGGTGTTTCCCTTTCCAGGTATTGGCGAAATGGCCCAATTTCTTATTTCTGAAGTGTTTTCCTGGTTATTTGTTATGATTATGTTATTGCTGCTGTTTTGTTTTCATTTGTTTTTCTGGTTTCCTTATTTTGTCAGATGTGGTCCAGGTAACGTTTTACTGCTTTGTCTGGAAAGTCACAAAGCCCTTGGAAAGGACAGGGGCGAGAGAACTGTCCTATGTGTCCCTTGTCATAAACAGGCGGAGGCGAACGTTGGTTGAGTGGGTTTGCTGGTGCTTCTGTGGTTCTTAGCTGCCCAGTTAGGCCAGTTGCCAGGAGGGACTGCACTTTGTGTGGACAGGGTGGATTTGGGGACACCATACAGAAAAAATTGCAGTCCCGGGTGCAACCCTATGTCTGAAGGACTCAAAAGTTCACTCACTAATTGTGAGAAATTAGTAATTTGAAAAAGCTACTTAGACTTTTCATGCCTCCTTCTTCAACTGTAAATGAAATAAGTTAATCATAGTGGTTCCTGGACTAGCTAACATTCGCTGAGCACTTACCCTCTACCAGGAATGATGCTAATCACTTTATATATTTTGTCACAATTAATCCCCACCACAACTTATAGGTTGTTTTTCTGACTTTACAGAAGAGGACACTAAGGCGTAGAAAGTTTAGGTAATATATTTACACAGCAGCTCCCTAAGTGTCCTTCTCCTTCTTTGGTCCAGAGGACCTCTAGAATGGCTAAGGAATGGAGGAGTACTGCCAGGCCTAAGAGAGAGCACTGCAGGTGAAAGGGTTCAAAGAGACAGGGGGAAAAGCGTAGAAGGAAAAAGAGGTGAGATGAGGAAGGACGGGGGACAGGGGGAGGAGAAAGAGGTCTCAAGTGTAGAGGAGAGAACAGAACGGACTATCCGCAGGTACCCCAGAGCAATGAGGCTGCCCAGCACTGAGCCAGAGGGTGATAATCCAATTTTTGAGACATTTCCTGTTTGACAAATATCCCTCACAGTTCAAAAACTTCGTCCTCGCTCTCCCTTGTCCCTATCTACTTGCCCTCAGCTCATGTGAATGCAAAAGCAGAAGATCCCTGTACCTTACCTGCTTGGGGACAGAAGAAGGAGGTCACCCCTGCTCTCCACACTCCCCAGAAACCACACCCACTTCATTACTGTGCACATGGCATGAGATTTTTCATTTCAAGAGGTTTTCCTTCCCATCTGGGGAATGAATATATTCTTTGGCAAAATTAGTGGGGGGGACCGATCAGGGTCCAAGCTGACCATCACCTTCCTCCGTTGGAAGCTCAGGCGGGACTGCCATATGTAATATGCCCAGCACTGTGCCTGACACAGCTTGAACGCAGCACTTCAGAACTTTTCCCCCACCCCTTCAGTGGGCTCTCTCTGGTGGCCACCGCTCCAGCCTCAGACCTGATTTTGTTATCTTGGATTCCAAGGCCCAGTTTTTGCTACACAAGAGCCAGAGCCACCTTTTCCTTAGGCAGAACAATTCCTGCCATCTGGGCAGAGTTCTCACCTCGACCTGTAGCTCAGCATGATCTTTTGCCTGCCCATTTCCTTAGCTCATCTCACTCTGTCTTCTCCTCACTCCTTGCGTGCAGGCCTGCGGGTTTGCTCTCAGTTCCTAGAACATGCGGGGTCCTGTGTGTCACCACAAGACTCTGATACTTGCTGGTTCTTCCACATGGAGTATCATCTTCTCTTCCACCTTCCCTGACCAGCTCATGGTAATTAATCACCATGGATGGTTCAGATGTAAACAGCCATTTCTATTTTTTTTAACTTTTTATTTTGAAATAATGTTGAGCTCGTGTAAAATCTTCAAAAAAAAAACATAGAATAATATCAGAACCAGAGAAGGCATCCCTCCCTTAGGAGATTCTTTCTTGAACTCCCAATCTAAGCCAATTTCATATATTGTTTGCTTTCATTCTGTGGTTTTACTGGATGTTATCTTTGAGGGAAGCCAAGAGAGGGTACAGAGCAACTCTCTGTACTAGCTTTTGCAACTTGTATGTGAATCTAAAATTATTTCAAAATAAGAAGTTAAAAAATAGAAATGGATGCTTACGTCTGAACCATCCATGGTGATTAATTACAATGAACTGGCCTCTAAATTCTAGGAGAGGAGGAGCCGTGTGTATCTTTGGTCAATATCACGTCTCCAGCACATGCCACAGTGTCAGCATGTAGATGGAGTTTAGTAAATATTTGCTGAGTGAGTGAATACATAGCTGGCCAGTTGTCAGGGTGACTAAGTCACTTACTAAGCTGTCAGAAAATTTTAGGGCATTGCATCTCAAATCTGGACATATCATGGCCCAAAAAAGGATCTCGTTAAAACGTGGGTTCTGATTCAATAGGGGCCCAAGAGTCTGCATTCCTAATAAATTCCCAGGTGAAGCCCGTGCTGCTGGTCAGCAGAGCACGTTTAGAGTAACAGAGTCCCATAACAAAAAACTAATGAAAGAGCTTTAGGGTCTGTCTCCCATGACTGCACCTCTTGTTCAGGAAGCCCCAGATGGAATCGGTAACATCCCAGATTGCTTTCATTTTCAAGCTTTTGGGGGTAATACCATTTCTGGCTTGTGGCATCTAGTGCACACAGCCCCATACCCTGAAAACAGTAAGGCTGTCATTTTCCCTGATGTGCACGTTCCCTTTCACCCAACATTATTCCTCTGCTCCCTGCAGCCATGAAGGTTGATAATGCCAAACTGTCATCTCGGGCTCAGCTTTCACATGGCATGAAATAGATCAGTTCTAATTTTATTTATTTTATTTTACTTTTTTGCAAAGGCAGCATCTTCAGAAACTACCCAAGAGTGAAAATTCAATAAAGGGATTTAATTTGAAAAGTTATCCCTGTCAAAACAAAACAGAAAAAAAAATTACCTACCAATTGAAATAAAGGATCTAGGCATAATGCCTGACCTGCCTAAGTATTAAAAAAAAAAAGAGAGAGAGAGAGAGAAAGAGAGAGTTTTTTTTTTTTTTAGTATCATATCCATCCTCTCCCTCTCTCTTTCTTTCTCCCTCTTTCTTTCTTCCTTCCTCTTCCTCTTTCTCAAAGTACTTGGTAACCAGGAAGTTGTTTTGACACAGGAAAAATCCCGCACTAGCTCATTTGGCTCATCCCCGTCGGGTGGTTTACAAAGGCTTATCCGGGCTTGTTAATTCAAATTTCGGTTTTAGCCTCATTTCACATTTCCCTAGATTACATTTTATAATTGATTTCTGTTTCACCTGAAGTCCCCATACCGAGGGCTTTTTTTTTTTTTGCTTTGTGACAGTCTGTGACTGCCATAGACATTTCTGCCACTGTGCTCTGGAATCTGGATGCCTTGTAGTTTACACTGTGACAAGGATGTTATTCTTCCTTGCATTACCTCTCTGCCTTGGGAGGAAGGCTGGGGAGAGCAGCCTCAATTACAATCAATCACGGGAATTATTATTGGAAAATTTTGAACATGTTTACTGGATGTGACATTTGTTATTGGTCCCTGCATTTTAGTGAGGACACCCTGACAGGTCCTCACTCCAGAGACAAAGATTTTACTGTTTAAATATCGTGCGTGTGTGTATGAATGTACCTGCTCTCAGGCATCCTATGGAGTCAGTACATTAAAACTGCCACCCAGTGCATTAAAACCGTAAAAAGGACACCTATCTTCTGTTGATTCACCTAATATAGGTGCATTGCTGTATACATATGTAATGAACGTAGTTGGAAAATGTTGACCAAACCGCTGGGTTGAAAGCTTTGTGAAAAACCTTATCTCATTTTATTTTGTTTCTTTATACAAACAAAGGTCAGAGACTGACCCATTTGTTGACTTAATAAATAACCTTACCTGTATAAGCAAGTCTTCTCAAAGAAGGGCTTTAGCCATAGGGTCTCCAGAGTCCTGAGGGGCTAATGGACAAGTTTAAGAACCTCACTAACTCCCTGGAATTGTGCGCTGCTTGTTAGGTATATGGGATTTTAGAGGAAAAGAATGTAACTATGATCAGAATTCTTTACATGGAAATTACACAGGGATGCAGAGTTCTCTGTGCACATCTGTACATCTCATCTTGCAAGAAAACTTGCAGTCCTGAGTTTGACCTTTATCACTCCTCCCTTTCACTTCTGAAATGAAAGCCGTAGTCAGCGGCCTATTTCAGTACTGGTGGTGATCTGTGCTAGCATGGACAAGGGGCAGGGGACAATTACTGGGCTCATTGTTTGCATGAGTAAGTAACCTTGTAACAACTTGCACAGGGACTCATCTCTTTCACTGGGGAGAAACAACCTTGGCCCTTAAACCAACTGTGAAAATGAATGTCCAAAAACTCTTGCTGAAATGAACCACACACTAGCATTTTACAAACTGAAAAAAAAAAAAAAACCAAAAGAGACTCACAACTTTATATAACTACCATCCCACGGATTCTGGTCTTGGGTCAGAACTGGACATCCCATTCTGTTTCCCATTTCCCAGTGCTGCCGTCGACTTCCATAATGAGCAGCTTGCCAGCAATATCTGGTTGGGGGACGGTGGCTGCAACGCTGAGGGGCTGTGATGGAGACCTTGGTTCCCAATAGGCCTCAGTCTGTGACCTATGGGGTGCTTTCAGTTCTCTGTGTAGAGATAGATTACCTTTATGACAACAAGAGTAAGCAGCAATGACAATAAAAAGGAGAACTTGTACTCGGGTGCATCAAGTGAAAAGTAAAATCCTCTTCCTGACATTCCTTCCCATTCCCCAGGTGCAGCATGTTTTTTTTTTTTTAAATGTTTCTTCTACATTTTTTCCAGAAATTGTGTGGGCTTCCACAGGTGAATATGCATGTGAGGACACAAACATACACACTCACATATGTTTGTGTTCTAAAACCGTCATGCCACATGCACTACTGGGGAATACAATAGCAAGTTAAAATTTTCCCATATCAGCACATGTAAATGCAGCCACTTTGTGACCGATAACTACAAAAAACCCCACTTTGTGCAGTCAGCTATGCTCTCGTTAGCTTTTCTCTCATTAGTAGAACTGTAGAGGTTTGGCTCTTTCACACAGTGCTAACACATCCGTGTACACACAAACACACACACACACACACACATTACTGATTTGGTTAGTCAGCATTCACACTTGTGCAGGCAGCAAGCAATGCTGGAAAGAGAAACTACAGATGGCCAGTTCCAGGTCTGAGAGTGAATACTTGGAAAATTTTAGTAGACCTTGTTGCATTGTCCTCTGAGATGGCTGCATCATTGCACGCTGTCACTGTGATGGTGCTGGATGCTTGGGTTTGCAAGCCCTCAATAGCCTGAGACATTGTCAAAGATTTCTTAAACATAACCCATCTGATGAGCCACGAGCTATATCCTTATTGCTTTCATTTGCATTTATTTAATCGTGAATGAGGTTAAGAATTTTTACTGATTTTTCTTGGTTATTTGTATTTCCTCATCAGTGCACCTTTAAAAGATTTCAAATCTCTTTAATATTCCAGAGAAAGTGAACACTTTGGCTTTTGTATACAAATATATAAGAAAAAAAAAAATGTCAAACTGGCCACTCCCACGCCAGCGAGGGTCCCAACCCTGGCCCACCAACTGGCATTTTTCGACCCCATGTTTTGTATCCTTGATTTACCTTCTTTTCAGTCCATGTATTTAGGAACAGTTTCTGAGGTGGGACCTGGGAAGAGGCTAGAATTTTCTAGAATTGGGGCTGCTGCAGATTCTGATGGCTCCCTACTCCTCCCCAGCATGGGGAAGGGCCTTTCCCCTTTCCGTCTGCCCCCCCCACCAGCAGGCATCAGGGACGAGAGCACAGAGACGCCCTGCACTGGCTTGTTCTCTTGGCTGCCTCCTTCTGACCCCCACTGTTCATGTTGCAAAAGCCTCTTGATTTTGACTCCTTGTGATTTCAGTGTGGCCTCTCTGATAGAGTAGCTTAAAGACAGCCTGAAAACCAACCAGAAAAGCATGAAACACGGTAACACAGGCCTCCCCACACAACAGTGAAAATCTGGCAGGAACATGTAGTCACAGGCCCCGCTGGGCGCCTTTCAGAGTGCGGTCTTTGTACGCTTCTGTGCTACTTCCCCTGCATGCTGGAGGCCCAGCCGGCCGGGAGAAGGTCTGTGCCCTTCCTTCTGCTCAGGAAGAGAGGACAGAGTGCACAAGAGAAGCCTGTTCTCCCCTGGCCTTCACTTGACAGCAGAGGAGTGCATCTCTGTTGGGTTTTTAGGATCCTCCAGAACACAGCAGCACTAGTCCATACAACATGGTTGGCAAAGTGTCTGGAAAATTCCTAATGCTTCTCACCCCTGCTTTAAAAAAAAATGTCATAAAGGTCTTGGCATTTACTCATACATTTCCTTCCTTGGTCCTGTACGTTCTCAGGCAACAGTGATGCTAATACCATGCATTATATCCCTATCATTTGCCTCTGCCACTACTGCCCTAGGTACTTCTCAGTTGCATTACTCATACCCATTCTTGTAAGTAGGCTCTATTGTTATTTTTCTCATTTTAACCTTGAGGAAAACAAGGCTTATAGTGATTAAATATTTTTGCCACTGCTTCAGGGCTAGAATTTGAAGCCCTATTATTATGCATTCATTCAGCAGATACTGTTGGGCCTGGATGTTGGGATTGGAGGGAAAGTTGCAAAGGCCCTGCTCTCATAGAGTTTCCCTAGTAGATAGAGAAGACCTTATACTGGGTATAAACCCATGTCTAATGCCAAGTGGTGCTAAGTCCAGGAAGTAAAGGAAAGCAGAGCAAGGGGAGCAGTGATTGAGGGGGGAGGGGATGTCAAGGAAGGAATCTCTGATAAGGTGGCTTTTGATGTTTCAGCCATGTAGTTATGGAAGTAAGGGAGACAGACTGCTGGAATAGCATTCCAGAAGGATGGAACAGTATATGCAAATGATACAGAGTATGGCCATGCTTGGCAAGGGTCAGGGGATATCAGGAAGGCCAGGAATATGGAGAGGACAGGACAGTGTGTCATCTTTGTTTATGTCACCGTGAAAGGCAGAAACGTACCTTATTGGTCTTGGTTGAACACTGACCATGTTCCAAGTATGATATATGGTATTGAGGGTGATAAAAAAGAAAGTTACTAAGTGAAGAAATACTGGGTTGAACATACCCAGGGGCCTCAGAGGCAATCCCTTGAACTGACTCTTTGTCCTGAAATTAATCACGTAGCATGTGAACACATCCAAGTAGATTGCGCACCCCTCCCCCAAAAAGCCCTGTAAAAAATTCTGTGTTTTCTCCCCCATGCACCAAACTGCTTTCATCTCTCCTCTTCCTCTCTCTCTCCTTCCCATTTTTATTCCTGCTTTTGTTCCTTATGGCTTTCCTACCATTTCCTCCCAACACCCCCCCCCCCGCAACTCCCCACCCTAAGGCCCCCTCCTCTACCCTGCCTCATCCCCTGTCTTTTTTTACTCAGTTTGGGAAGTTTTTCAAACAAATGTGCTTCTCGGTTTTTCATGCCTTGGTGTGACCTTCTACATAACTTTGTGTCTTTTGTCAACTTAAGCTGGATTTCCTGTGTGGCTTCCTCAGAACGGACAGGGAGCATTTCCCAAACACATCTTGTACCCTCCCCCTCATGCCTCTGTGTTCTCACCAGTGTTCCTTCTTCCTGGAGTCCTCCTTATCACTCACCCTACCACTGTTCCAAGCCACCTTCCAGACTTTTCTCAGCTCCTCCAGGAAGCCTTCCACAGGGGTCCCCGCCCTCACCCCCACACAGGTCATTGTTACCTCTGAGCCTTAGAGTGAATAGTAAAGTGGTCTCTATCCCCCAAGTACAGTAGGCCAGGGAGGCATAACAGGTCCACAGTTCTGTGTGAAGCAAAGTAAAATAGAGGCCATCACAGGAGAACTTGTGGCACGGGGTAGACCATCTGTGGCAAGGTATGGAATTAGTGTGTCCCTCACCTGTGGGCTCATAGCACTCCTTCCTGAGATGCACTCACCATGCTGCATTGCAGTTGGCAAGTGGTGTTTCTGTATCTGTATTAAATTATTATGTCCTTCTCACCTCTTTCATGTCTCTAATTCCTAGTCTTGTGCTTGGTGAAAAATTTATGATCTCAGAACTTTTCCTGTAGTAAGCATGGCCTCCTAAATGTCAGAAGGCTAGTCATAAAAGACAACATTTAGAAAGTTATCCTGGACCAAAATCGAGAGATTTCATAGAAGGAAGCAGTGCCACCATCTCTATGTCGAGGGAGAACATTTGATCTAAGTTTATAATTTTCTCAGAAATGTATTGAACTTGGGCTTTTCAAGGGGCCACGGCTGGAGTCTCAGCTTTGCATGTGTCAGTTTCTCACTGGTACATGCCACAGAGGGTTCTGGAACCCTGAGGGTAATGAAATGTACACGAGCACAAGCATGTCGACACATGCGTCCATGTGTGTTGGTTGGGGACATTTAATATGAAGGTTCTAAAATAATAGAACAATGTAAAGAACAAAAGGAAGGTATATATGCAGATATCTGGGCTTTAAAAACTGCCCTGTTTTAATGTTGAAAATTAGTAGGGGATGGAGAGTTTCAAAGTGCTCATGACTGCTTAGAGAGTTTATGGTTTTGTTCAAAATGAAATTTTTATTATATTAAGGTATATGAAAGGATTTGATGCTAAGTAAATATTTGTTGAGTGCCAGAATCAGGGGTAGAGTCCTAAGAGATCTGTGATGCATTTCATTTACTAGCATTTGAGCTTATGCAAATCTCATCCCTAAGTTTGGAGTTCTTCATCTGTAAAAAGTACCATTTCTGGAATTTTTTTTTTTTTTAATCTGGAAAGAGAAAAAGCATGCGATCCATTTGGCATGGTTCCTAGCCAAGGGGACGGGCGTGCTCGGGTTTTTCTGGAGGTTAATGCCATTGCTTCTCTCACTGGAGATATTCTGGGAAGGGAGAGGTCAGCCCGAGCCTCAGGAAGAACCCCACAGAAGCAAGCCCAGGAAGTATTTGGACAGGGTCGCAGACAAGGAAAGGGCAGTTTGAACCAAATGTTTGTTTCTTGGCACAGGGTGGGAAGGAGACAGGTTTCAATGGGTAAAGACTTGTCGGATGTTAAAATGATAGTCTGATTCTTTTTTTTTTTTTAAGATTTTATTATTTATTTGACAGATAGAGATCACAAGTAGGCAGAGAGGCAGGCAGAGAGAAAGAGAGGAGGAAGTAGGCTCCCAGGACCCTGGGAACAAGACCTGAACCGAAGGCAGAGTCTTTAACCGACTGAGCCACCCAGGCACCCCGATAGTCTGATTCTTAACATCCTTTTTTATTAATTCTAACATTCTAATAACTGCTCGTTACATAGAGGAACAGTCTGAAGCGTAGCTTGGTAAGTGACCTTCTCTGAGTCAGCCAGCCTGGAGGAGATAGACCTAGGACCTAGACGGTCACCCCCAACAGGAGGGCGCACTTGCAAAGCAATTCGGCTGCAGGCTGGATGGCCTGTGTGCTGGGCTCCCACACGCCTCCCATGTCCTCCTCATAGCCCGAGTTATTTTCCAGTTCCCCCCACTGGCCACTGCCTCACACCATTATCTATTAATTATGCATGGAGAATATTTTTCCTGGTGTCTTAAAATTTACTTAAAAAAAAAAGTCTTTAACCGACACCACACATTGAATATGAAGAAAGATACTGTGTCAGGGAGAAGCGTGTGGAGTGCTTTACATTCGGTTCCTGTGAGACATGGTGGGCAGCACTGGTGATTAAAGAGAGAGCACTTCAGGAGCAGCCACCACTCCTGTTCCTGGAGCACAGACTAGCCCGGCACCAGACTCACTGCCTTTCACGCCTGAGCTCTTCTCTCGTCACTGCCGCTGGCAAGATGCCTCGCACCCGTTCCCATTTTGCAGATCAGCGTTTAGAGAGGTGCCATGACTGCTTGGGTTTAACGGAGTTAGCAGGCCTTGAACCTGCATTTAAAGCCCTGTCCCTCTGCTCAAAGCCCAGCCCTTGAAAGGCAGCCTTTTCTAGATCACAGATTTTGCAGGGGGTAGAAACTGCATTATGCCACGCAGCAGCTGTTGCCCAGAGTGAGGATGCCTGGAAAGAGCAGCACAGGGCCCTAATTACCTATGGCAAGGAAAACATCTGTGTGGGAAAAGTAATGAAATTAATTCTAAAGTCTAGCAGTTGCATGCATTAATTGACGTTAATTAATGCCAAATTACAGGATGCTTCCTATGGAATCACATCATACACTCACTAGAATTGAATATGGAAAGAGTTCATCATACTTAATGCTATTACAGCAAGCCCCAAGGGGAGTAAGAGTGATTGGTCCCTCATTATGAAGTGCAGCCAATTTCTTTCTGTTTCCATTAGAAGGAGAAAGAGAACAAACCAGGAGCACTTTACCAGGGGCTGGCGGTTCAAAATTGTTCATTTCCCCTTCAGCTTGCAAATTTCACTTTGAGCCACTCTAAGCAAGAAATGCTTTTAAGACCCCTTCTTGGGGCTTTCCTTGTGTCACCCAGCTGAACCCTCTGTATTTCTTAGTTGGAGAATAGACTCACAGCACGTATTGCTTGTAGTCCCCCCACCTCAGTACATGTCATGGTGAGTGGAGGAAGATGGAAAAGCAGAGGAATTAGAGATGGTTCTTTAATTCTCGAGAGACAGGTCTCAAGCCCACTGTGGACCACGCCCCCTCCACCCCCTGGCTGAGAGATGCTGACAAGGGATTGCACACAGAGCTGTCTCCCTCTCTCACATCACTGCCTGTATACTACTCTTGACATCTCCTGTATTTCTTTTATTCATTTTTCCAGTGCAAACATACATATGTAGATATCTATATATACAACTTGTACAGAATCTGGTTAATACATATACTGGTAACCTACTTTTAAAAAACTTTTATTTTAGAATACTTTTAGGTGAACAGAAAAGTTACCAAGACAATATAGCTTTACCTAGCTTCTCCTAATGTTGACATCTTGAACAACCAAGGTCTGTTTTCCAAACTAAGAAATTAACATTGATACAATATTATTAATCGGTAACCCGTTTTTATTGTATGACGTGTATTAAGCACTTCTGTAAATACTCATATACTCTTTGGAAGCATGGTTTTAATCACAAACTGTGCATGTTCTGAAGTTTTCAAAAATTATTCCCCCATTTTTGGTCCTTCTTCTCTCTTTCTTTATTATAAATAACACTGATGAATATTGAAATAGCTAATTCTTTTCATAGATCATTAATTATTTCCTTGGGTAGAAGTCTCAGAAATGAACATGAGGTTGAAAGATCTCATTTTCAAGGATGTTGAGCCATATTGCTGAATTACCCCACAAAAATACAGATTTACTGGTCTTTCTTTTGTATCTAGGTATATGCATTGATATTTAGCTCAAAGCCAAAATATGCGTAACAAATATTGGCTCCCAGTTCATGGGCATTTTTCACACAATGTAGAGTTGTAGAAATAAAAGCCTTGGGGCCAACCAAGTTTGAATCCTATAATGCCATTTCTGTAAATCATGATCTCTTTGAGCTCCATTCTCTTGATTTAAAAAATCAGTTGATATCTTATTATACGTTGTAGTACTGTGAAGATTAAATGCATGAAATAAAGGTGAAAATGCTTCAGAGTCCCTGGTACATAAATGCTCAACAAATGTTAGTTTCCCTCTTCTTTTATTTCCTTCCTGAATCCCTTAGATTCAGAAATTCTGAAAAGTTGAGTTATAAATATGAAAAGTGTATCTTTATATTTTCTATCTTGTGCTTGTTCAGGAACCTTTGAAAAGGAGGTTAAAGTCTTCAGAAAGAAACTCTTAGATTCCATTATAAATAAAACAAGCCCTGTGTGTTCATCAAGAAGTCCTCATTAGGTGGCAGTCCAAGCATTCTGATTGGACGTTGTGTTTGTAATTTGAAGACCAAGACCTCTTAATCAAGAACCTTTGATTCAGTTTGGTTAATCATTGTTTTTATTCATTTATCTCACATAACAAGCACAGAGAAAGAGTAGCGTTGGGCTCAGTACAATCAGTAACTCAGTGTCATCAGGAAATAGGTCCTTTCCATCTCTTTGCGTACTCATTATGTAAGCTTAACTGTAAGACAGTCCCTTCTGTGTAAAAAGAAGGCTAGTGCAGTGCCAAACATCACATTGGACACAGCGTTCTAGAGAGACGGAAGAGGGTCTTCTGCTGCGGCTCCTGGTCTCTGCCCTACAGCCCCTTAAAAGACCTACCTCTCTTCTCGTTTCCTGCTACAGGGTTTTAATGCCCTCTAAGACCCAAAAGGATTAATCCTTGCATGTGAGCACTTACCAGTCACACAGGAGGAAGGACAAGCCTATAGATGAAGTATTGGCTTTTCCATTCAAGAGGCTGGGAAGAGTGGGTATTGGAAGGTCACCAACAAAACATAACTGATAGAGAAACATAACTGAATAAGCAAATTCAGTTTACCCTTTTAAGAGACCTCCTATGTACTCTCAAACTGATTTTATCACTGTGAAAGGTAAAAAAAGAGGAAATAGGAATATTACCATTATTGATAACAACTGAGATCTGTACACATTTGAGTTTAAAAACATGTAGCATATACATTATTTCAGTTAATTCTAGGGGCCAAACTGTAAGAGAGTCGACGTTGGCATCCCCATTTGGGTAGCAAGACTCAGGGGGATGAAATAATTTCTTTTGAACTACACAGCCAGGAAGTGACCAGACCAGAACTCAAGCCCAGGTCTCCTAGCTGCCAATGTTCATTGTTTCTGTGACCCCAAGCTACCTTTAGAAAAACAGAAGTTGATTAAAAGTTGTAGAAGGGTCTATAGAGTGTGAAAATTGTGAGGTAAAGATTTTGTGTGCCGTAGTGGTGGAGAAGGACTGAGTCCCAGAAATTGTCTTCGAGAAGATTTTGAGTTATGTCCCAAAATAAAACTCTAAGTGTGTTTGCAAAAGGAGATAATTAAGAGGGAGTAGTGGCTCTTCTTTAATTATCTCTGGAGATGGTTTCACCGGGACTAGATGGCATAAAGTGCTTCAGAACCAGTCCCATTCCCACAGATGGCAGTGGGATGAAGGAATATTGTAGATAAAGCTCTCCTCCACAGTGTCCGGAGAGCTTATCAGTAATTACATCAGCCATTGGTCAGGTGGAGCAAATGTGCATGCCGCCCCCTAGTGGTCCTCCTTTTAGAGTACAGGTTTACCCAAGTTCTGTTAAGTGAAGATTATCCTGGAATTTCCTTAAGGAAGTCATTAGTGAATCCTTGATCCAACCCAATACTATTGCATACCCCCATTTCATGTAAGTCTTCATCTCCTGATTTCTTTTTAATTGGGAAGAGTGAATATCTGTATATATCCCTGATGTCCTAAAAGCAAAGTCATCTGTTCAGCATCATAAATAAATAAATAAATAAATAAAACAATTTTATTTTTCATTCAAAATATACATATTTCAATCAAGAGGCATATTTTCACTATTGGGCATTTACCCCAAAGATACGGATTTAGTGAAAAGAAGGGCCATCTGTACCCCAATGTTCATAGCAGCAATGGCCACAGTCACCAAACTGTGGAAAGAACCAAGATGCCCTTCAACGGACGAATGGATAAGGAAGATATCGTCCATATACACTATGGAGTATATTGCCTCTGTCAGAAAGGATGAATACCCAGCTTTTGTAGCAACATGGACGGGACTGGAAGAGATTATGCTGAGTGAAATAAGTCAATCAGAGAGAGTCAATTATCATATGGTTTCACTTACTTGTGGAGCATTAAGGAATAACATGGAGGATATTGGGAGGTGGAGAGAAGTGAGTTGGGGAAAATCAGAGGGGGAGACAAACCATGAGAGATTGTGGACTCTGAAAAACAAACTGAGGGTTTTGGAGGGGAGAGGGGTGGGGGGTTGGGTGAGCCTGGTGGTGGGTATTAAGGAGGGCACATATTGCATGGAGCACTGGGTGTGGTTCATAAACAATGATTCTGGAACACACACACACACACACACACACACACATAAAATTTTTAAAAAAGAGGCACATTTCAGTGAGTATTTACTTACTGCCCAGTATATGCCGGAACAGTATTAGAACCTGGGGGCACATTCGTGAACAAACAGAAAAAGCAGTCCTCAAGGAGAGTATATTCTAATGGAGAGGGGCAGAAATAAATAAGGAAGAGGTGATTTTATATTGTGGTAAATTCCATGAAGGTAATTAACAAAATGGTGTTGATCAACAGTAGTCATGGGAGACCCTCTGAAGTAAGAGTGGGCTGAAATCTAGAACTTTCTTTGTGAACCACCTGGAGAAAAGCAGTTCAGGCAGAGGGAATACAGTTTAAAAGTCTCTTACATGGTAGAAGGTTTGGCCACATTCCCGAAAATAGCGGAGGCCAGATGAGAAGAGTCACAGAGAGAAGAAGAGATTAACATGTGGGGAAATTTGAGTGATGGGTCCTAGAGGGTTCGAATTTATTTTAAATGCAATGAGGCAAAAGGAGTTTTAAGTAAGGAAGTGACATCTGATTAGTAAGGCAGAATAGTTAGAGTCGGAAAACCAAGACATCCTCCTTGATCCAAAGTACTCCCAAGCAATAGGTATCAGATCTATGTAGGAGTTATAACTGATAGGTTTACCATCTGCTGTTGAGTCTCATGTGGGATTAGTTTACTTATCTCTAAATGAGGGCAGAGCTTTGGATACAGGAATCTCCTCTCTATTCGGTTTCACTTTTTTTTTTTTAATTTTTTAAAAGATTTTATTTATTTATTTGACAGAGATCACAAGTAGGCAGAGAGGCAGGCAGAGAGAGAGGAGGAAGCAGGCTCCCCGCTGAGCAGAGAGCCCGATGCGGGGCTCGATCCCAGGATCCTGAGATCAGGACCTGAGCTAAAAGCAGAGGCTTTAACCCACTGAGCCACCCAGGCGCCCCTATTCTGTTTCACTTCTAAGTATTAATAGAAGAAAAGCCTTTATCTTGATATGGAATCTTTCTGTTTGTAACAGTGAACTTCTTGCATGAGATGGCTGCTGATTGCTCGTATGTCCACGTTTCCCCGCCTGTTGGTCAAAGGTCAAAGTGCAGAGGAAGAGCCCACAAATCCAAAGAGAAACAAACAAACGAACAAAACTACAAAATCACAAAAATTAATGCCAGTTTTTAAAAATGCTTTCATTTAGAGAGGGGAGAATTAATTAATGAGAATTTAGTATTCCAGGATGGCAAGATTTGTTGGAGACATTGGGGCATGGTGGTGATGGTGTTGCTGGAAAGTGAGTAAAATAATAGCGATACTACTTTTAACAATAACAATGGGAGGGATAATGCGATTGAAGAATGTGAGATTTGTTTAAAGAGTTGGAGATAGCAAAGGAAATGGAAAATGTCCACTCCAAGTCCAGTACTCTGTGAGTATACGTCCCCCACCCCGTTTTTTGTTTTTTGTTTTTTTCAGATTCACAATACCTGACTTGCCGAATGCAGAACTGCACAGAGGCCAACAGAAATAAACCTTTCCCAGGCTACATTGACCCAGACTCTTTGATTGTCCAGGATGATTACGTGTTTGTTCAGGTATGAAAGATCCACTTCGGCTGATTGTCTCAGACATTTCTCTTTCCTCCTTCTGTCCTAATGTAGCCTCCTTTGCCTACGTATACTCCCTTAAGAAAATGGGGAAAAAAAATCATTATCTTTTTGACAAAAGGAACATTACCAAGGGTCGAAGCTTCTATGCTAATGGAATATTAATTAGCTCCTTTGGGCAGCGTCTGGAGGACCTTATCAATATGGAGTCATGGAAGCCCTGGGTAGTGTACGAAGGTTGTCTCCGAATGATGCACTCTTCTGTTCACCCCCCTCCTCTGCCTTCATGGGCCTGAGCGGATATGTCAGTCTCTTCCTATCCGAATAGTCAGCCAATCAGCCTGTTCCCCAGTAGTCACCTTAAAAATAGAGAAACAGATGGGAACAGAAAGCTAGGGGGTAGCGGGAAGTGGTGGGAGGCAGAGGTGAGGTGCAGAGTAATCAGCCATTATTGTCATGCTCTGACTGTGATTAGGATAAGAATTAGATGAGATGAGATGTGCCCAGCCAGGATTTTCACCCCTGAAGAGAGTGGCAAACCTTTTGTGGTTGAATGGTTAGAAGAGACAGGGAACAAGTATGCTTTGCTTCTTTGCAGCATTTAAGGAAAATTCTAGGCTTGTTTCGATAAATCTTCAGTTCCTAGTTAAGTTTGGACAGACTTCATGTATTGCTTCCCATACTAAGAGTGGAAAGGTACAATTGCTAAATAGTTTATATCTGCATAGTTTATATATCAAATATGTGTGTTTTTATATTTACTTTATTTATACACACATACTATATATACATAGACACACATGATTTCCCTATGATTGAGACACATTCTAAACACTGTTGTGTGTATTTGGAGAAGAAATCATAAATCAGAATATTCAATCCCATGTTTTGAGGAAGCAGATGTTCAAAATACCCAACATCAGCCTATGTGTATGTACTCTTAAAATATTCCACAAATGACTACACACACACACACACATCAGTTTTCCTTAGGGAAGTGAGTAATGAGTACTCTGGTAACTTCAACATCAAATTATCAAGTGACATTAAAATGGTTACATGTGTTGGTTCGATCTATAATTCATTTCCCTATCACCGTTTCTCCCAGGAACCTTTTCTGCTTTCTAATAGTGGTTTATAATCCATATATAACTGACAAATGGGACTCACTTCTGCGTTTAGAGTGTCATATATTTTGTACCCGTGCCACTGTGAACATGGTCCTATAACCTGTCACGAGGACTGCGAGGTGATCTGGCCCCATGTGGGGAAGCGATAACTTCTGGCCGCTATTTTATGCGTCTGGTGGACATTCGCCCAGAGTATGTGTTGACCTAGTCTGAGTATGCACACCCCAGCTGATAGCCCAAGTCCAGATATTTATATGGATTAAGAGCAGGTAAACCAGCTCACAGAAACAGAGAGTTATGGTGGTTGCCAGGGATTGGGAGGTGGGGACACGTGAGTCAAAGGGGACACATTTCCAACTGCTAAATGAAGAACTTCTGGGGATCTAACATACAGCACAGTGACTATAATAACAACACTGTATTATAGACATGAAGATTGTCAAGACAGTAGATTTTTAAAGATATCGCCACATACAGAATGTCATAATTAAGTGAGGGGCTAGAGGTGGTGATCATTCTGCCGTATATGCATGCATCAAATCGTCACATACCTCTTAAACTCACATATGTTGTATGTGAATAATATCTCAATAAACCTGGGAAACAAGAGTGGCTGCAGAGGAGAGAGATTGGCATGGAGCCCTTGATACTCCAGCGCTCATGCTGGAGTAGAGACCACACCCCTTCCTGACCTCCCTGGCATCCACAGGGTTCACTGGGCTGTGTGTGCTGGACAGACTTGGAGGAGGTAGCTCCCCGTTCTCTTCTAGGAGAGAGAGCTCTAGAGTGATTTTGGACCACGACCCTGGCCAGGTTTTGTCTAATGGGTCAGCAGCACTGTTGTACCTGAGACCTACTCAGAGGCCTCAGTGTGACGGCATCAGATGACATTCAGTGCTCAGAGGAGAGAGGCTCCCGCTCTGGCACTGTCTGACCCAGGCCGTTAACTTCTGGTACAACATGGGGACCTCTCTCCTCCCCGGTGGTCTTGGGCTAGGCAGCTGGGGACTCCTGATGGACATGAAGGTAATATACTCTGAGGCTTGTGTCATTAAGAAGAAGGAGAAGGGGAGAAGGAGAAGAAAGAAACTGAAAATGTTTCCTGGCTCCCGAGCTACAGTGCGAATTGAAGAATTATATTTTCATGCAGTGGGTTTAGTTTGGGTCTCAGACCAACTCACATACACGGTATGAGTTGTTTTTGAATGGAACTCTAGTTCTTTACACTTGTCCACAATAGTCATTCACACTGTTGGGTTGGTGGCTAGCCCCTGCCATTCACGGCTCTTTTTCTATGGCCTGTAACTGTTGTAATAGCTCCTCTTACTTTTGTGTTTATGATCCAGCTGACATCAGGAGGACGGCCACATTACTATGTGTCCTACCGAAGGAATGCGTTTGCCCAGATGAAGCTGCCCAAATATGCTTTGCCCAAGGTATGACCTGAATGGATCTCTTCATTTCAGTATTTTCTCCCATTCCCATATTCTCGCCTGCACCCCTTTCCCAAGGACTCTTATATTCATTTATCTCTTCTCATCCCCCGTGACTGTTTTTCAACTACTCTTTCTCTCTCTCTGATTCTTGCTGTAGGAGCATCTGAATAGATTGTCAACTGATTTGCATTTGATTTTCAGTGCTAAAAATTTTTTTTTTTTTTTTTTTTTTTTTTTTTTTTTAAATTTTTTTTTATTTTTTTCAGCATATCAGTGTTCATTATTTTTGCACCACACCCAGTGCTCCATGCAATCCGTGCCCTCTACAATACCCTCCACCTGGTGCCCCCAACCTCCCACCCCCCACCCCTTCAAAATTCTCAGATCGTTTTTCAGAGTCCATAGTCTCTCATGGTTCACCTCCCCTTCCAATTTCCCTCAACTCCCTTCTCCTCTCCATCTCCCCTTGTCCTCCATGCTATTTGTTATGCTCCACAAATAAGTGAAACCATATGATAATTGACTCTCTCTGCTTGACTTATTTCACTCAGCATAATCTCTTCCAGTCCCGTCCATGTTGCTACAAAACTTGGGGATTCATCCTTTCTTTCTTTTTTTTTTTTTTTTTTACAGCTTTATAAACATATATTTTTATCCCCAGGGGTACAGGTCTGCGAATCGCCAGGTTTACACACTTCACAACACTCACCATAGCACATACCCTCCCCGATATCCATAACCCCACCCCCTCTCCCAACCCCCTCCCCCCATCAACCCTCAGTTTGTTTTGTGAGATTAAGAGTCACTTATGCTTTGTCTCCCTCCCAATCCCATCTTGTTTCATTTACTCTTCTCCTACCCCCTCGACCCCCCATGTTGCATCTCCTCTCCCTCATATCAGGGAGATCATATGATAGTTGTCTTTCTCCGATTGACTTATTTCACTAAGCATGATACCCTCTAGTTCCATCCATGTCGTCGCAAATGGCAAGATTTCATTTCTTTTGATGGCTGCATAGTATTCCATTGTGTATATATACCACATCTTCTTTATCCATTCGTCTGTAGATGGACATCTAGGTTCTTTCCATAGTTTGGCTATTGTAGACATTGCTGCTATAAACATTCGGGTGCATGTGCCCCTTCGGATCACTATGTTTGTATCTTTAGGGTAAATACCCAGCAGTGCAATTGCAGGGTCATAGGGTAGTTCTATTTTCAACATTTTGAGGAACCTCCATGCTGTTTTCCAGAGTGGTTGCACCAGCTTGCATTCCCACCAACAGTGTAGGAGGGTTCCCCTTTCTCCGCATCCTCGCCAGCATCTGTCATTTCCTGACTTGTTAATTTTAGCCATTCTGACTGGTGTGAGGTGATATCTCATGGTGGTTTTGATTTGTATTTCCCTGATGCCGAGTGATATGGAGCACTTTTTCATGTGTCTGTTGGCCATCTGGATGTCTTCTTTGCAGAAATGTCTGTTCATGTCCTCTGCCCATTTCTTGATTGGATTATTTGTTCTTTGGGTGTTGAGTTTGCTAAGTTCTTTATAGATTTTGGACACTAGCCCTTTATCTGATATGTCATTTGCAAATATCTTCTCCCATTCTGTCAGTTGTCTTTTGGTTTTGTTCACTGTTTCCTTTGCTGTGCAAAAGCTTTTGATCTTGATAAAATCCCAAAAGTTCATTTTTGCCCTTGCTTCCCTTGCCTTTGGTGATGTTCCTAGGAAGATGTTGCTGCGGCTGACGTCAAAGAGGTTGCTGCCTGTGTTCTCCTCGAGGATTTTGATGGATTCCTTTCTCACATTGAGATCCTTCATCCATTTTGAGTCTATTTTCGTGTGTGGTGTAAGGAAATGATCCAATTTCATTTTTCTGCATGTGGCTGTCCAATTTTCCCAACACCATTTATTGAAGAGGCTGTCTTTGTTCCATTGGACATTCTTTCCTGCTTTGTCGAAGATGAGTTGACCATAGAGTTGAGGGTCCATTTCTGGGCTCTCTATTCTGTTCCATTGATCTATGTGTCTGTTTTTGTGCCAGTACCATGCTGTCTTGATGATGACAGCTTTGTAATAGAGCTTGAAGTCCGGAATTGTGATGCCACCAACTTTGGCTTTCTTTTTCAATATTCCTTTGGCTATTCGAGGTCTTTTCTGGTTCCATATAAATTTTAGGATGATTTGTTCCATTTCTTTGAAAAAAATGGATGGTACTTTGATAGGAATTGCATTAAATGTGTAGATTGCTTTAGGTAGCATAGACATTTTCACAATATTTATTCTTCCAATCCAGGAGCATGGAACATTTTTCCATTTTTTTGTGTCTTCCTCAATTTCTTTCATGAGTACTTTATAGTTTTCTGAGTATAGATTCTTAGTCTCTTTGGTTAGGTTTATTCCTAGGTATCTTATAGTTTTGGGTGCAATTGTAATTCAGTGCTAAAAATTTTTGAGCCGTATGTGTGGGTATTCTAGCAAGAGAGAAAGTAGGCTTTGGATCCATATCATACCAGTACAACATTTTATTGTTGTTAATTATTGAGAGGCGGTGCATCTATATGGCACTCAACCTTTACATTGTCTCTCAGTGGCACTTACGACACTGGTTGTCTTTAGAGTTCTGAGGCATAGCTAATTTTTTGGACTTCCCCCGAAGACATACTCCTTTGAAAATAAGGACAGACAAAAGTTTAAGAAAGACCCTCTTAACTAACGGCTGACATCGCTGAGCTATCTTTCCAGAAACTCTGAACAACTGCGTTAATTTGGAGCGCCACCTAGTGGAGGACAGAGTGACTCGGGAGCATAAAGCTGTGTAGATTTGTGGTCTGAAATAGTTAATGTATTGTGCCTTGATCTTATAGCAAGGGAAGTATGTGTGGCTGTAGGAGGGGGACAGTGTAGGTTTAAATGTAGTTGCAGCTCAGCTTTGAAACCTTTGGTTTGGACAAAGAACATAGGGAACTTTTTTTGATTGAGTGTTGATGACTCTTTACGTTGTGTTTTTATCCACAACTTTATAGTGTGCTGTCCTGGACCAACACCAGCTCGCTGCCAGGAATTCAGGTGACAGATAGAGCATAAGGACATCACAGGTCTCGGTAGCCAGTTGCTCTGGCCTTTCCAGGCAGAATTCTCTTTCTTGGCCATCCCTCTGCCCCTAAGCATAACAGTATAGTAAGGTGGGCTGAGACACTGGCCCACTCGGGATAATCACACACATTAAATTGCACTGTTGACTCCGAAGAACAATGTCCATGTTAGTAGTTATAATTTCCAGCTGACGGTGGTAATTGTCCAGAACTACATGCCTGCGACTGCATACATTGAAGTGCTCCCTGCCCTTGATTCAGCTTTAAGTGTTTTCCAAAAAGACAAGCACAACAATTTGGAGTTGTGCCTTAGAGGAGAATTGGGTAAAGTCCATATGTAAAATTAAATCTGAGTGTTGTTAAAATTACCCTGGATTCTCTTTTAGGAAGGCCCATGAGGGATATGATCATGTCTCCCCAGTAAGTCCAACAGAGCCGCTTTGTTTTCTTTTTTCCCCTTCGAGTGCTGAAATAAATGGCTATGTCTTTGATTGGCCAGCAAATGCAGTAGTTTAGCTTGCACGACTTAAACCTTTAAAAATAAGATTTAAAGTCAATGCAGGGAGATGCTCTCGCTCAGGAGGCATGTGGGAATCAGGACCAAATCAGGAAGCAGCAGATGTGAGTAACTCCTCTTGCGTTCTTTCCTGGGAAAATACTCTGTGTGCAGAATAAGGCCTGGCCAAACCAAATGCTCTTTGCAGCCGGAGTGAGGCAAGCACTCAGGTCTCCTGAGTTCCCAGCTGGCATCCTTTGTATTATACTTCTCTTCTCTTGAAATAAATTAATAGCTTACTATTATAAGATAGCAGATCCCCCATAAACTTTGATATACTGGAGGACCATCAAAAGAAAAAGTCCCATGGACCCAAGGAGACCCATGGTCATTTAAAACCAAAACCCACCTTTGGATCTATTGCTGGAGTGTTAGGAAACACATCCTCTGAGTTGCTTGTTCAAGTCGACCCTTACCCCCGGGGACACCCAGCCAGTCTGGAAGGAAAAGTTGTCTTTTGAACCTGAATCTGCTGTCCCCTCCCCTGGCTACCTGAGATGAACCCGCTCTATTCTTAGCCTCATCTAAGGTGCGAGGGTAGAACACAATGATTAATTTCTCTTGTCCCCGGAAAAATAGGAGCCAGCGCAGCAAATGAACGTATTATGTGGTCCAAGCAGGTGTTTATTATTTAAGACAATGAGTCGCCTCATTACAGTCCCATTACACCTTCAAAGAATAGCCCCGGCTTGGGTGCAGTGATCTGCCAGAAAGGCGCCCGTATTTCATGGCCTTCTATCAAAGCCAGGGCTGCCTTGGCTGGAAAGGAACAAAGCTTCGTGCTCACCAAAGGAATCGAGACAAACCAGCACTTTCATGTTAAAATTTTCTGTAATCATCCACGGCCATTGTATCAGCTCTTGAAAGACCATGGTTACCCTGAGCTGTGTTTAAAAAAAAAAAAAAACAATAATAATAATAATAATAATATAATGGTAATGGTGACTGGAGAAGGGGATAGAGAGACTTTAATGTTGCTGCTGCTATTAAAATCATGAGGCCCCCCCCGCAGACTGGGAGACATGGTGACGGTTTCCTTTAACTTATTTGGAGCTCATTCTGAGCTACTCAAGGGAGATGAATGAGGCAATACATATGAAAGTGCTTTGAGCATTTTAGAGGACAGATACTCTATAAAAGCAAGGTAATATTATTATCAGTATGGATCTAGTTGTCTGTGTGGTGGGAGATGGATGGGATGGGGCGTGGGGGGTGTGGGGATAGGCAGCAGGAGGCCCAGATCTGCCACTAACCTGCTTTGGACTGGCTTATCAATTTCTATTTCTCTGTGTTTTGTTTGTTTGTTCTTTCATTTTTACATTTTTAAAATAAGATAAATGTTAACTCTGAATAAAATGTCCTCGGAGGTGCCTCTCGAAAATTTGGTTCTATGACCAAAGAAGCTTAAGAAAAAAATAAACTCCATTCTATGCCCCTTGCCTCGAGAGTAGCGGTAGGTCACTGGTGTCGAAAGCTCTAGGATGTCCTATAAAAAATATATATATATAATTCAGCATTAATCAAAACACTTTGCAAAGGTATCCATTAAAAAAAAAAAGTTTATTAGAGTCTACCAATGCTGGTGTCCTATGGAACAGATTTTGGGAAAAACTCTAGCAGATGATCTCAAAGGTCAATTCTTGTTCTGAAATTTTGTGTCTCAGTAAAATAATTGAACATAAAGTGCCACTTTATGTAGAAAGAGCATATTCTCCTGATAGAGGAGAATGTAGACAAGAAAAGAAAGATGACATTTAAATATGTCAGATCTTTCTATTAAGATATCTGAGACCAACTTTTTTTTTTTTTTTAAGTCTCTTCAATGTAATTGGATTATATGGAGAGAGAAAGATCTGATCTTGGCCCCTATCTAGAGATGGCCCTTTGAATCTGATGTTACTCGACTAGTTCTCTTGGTGACGTTGAAGCACTGTGTTTTAGTTGTGAATCTACAAAATAAAGATTTGCATGAGTTGGGATGATATAGTTGATGTATCTAGCCCTTCGCATTTATTATCAAGATATCTGTGATGACCCAGACTTCAGAGGTTCCCCAGTGCACAAATTCACTCCCAAGGCACAGAGGTGGGTAGTAATTACGTGAGGGTCAGATCTGTGCTTAAGTGTTTTAACTTGAATTCAGGGAGGATGCTGCATTCTGCTAATGAGGGAGTGTGAATTGGGAGTAGTTATGTAAGGCTTCCAAATGGCTAAATAAGGATTTGGGAGGGCAAAGGACAAGGAAGTGGGGAGCCATAGAATGTTTGGCCCTCAGTGGTTGAATGGCCCTTGGGCTAATTTCCATAGCTAATCCCCTCCATTAGAAAGAAGCAAAATTAAAAAAAAAAAGTGCAAGCACTTTTTATTAAGTATACTAGTTAGCCCCTGAACATTTGCAGCAAACAGAAAGGCCAAATCAACCTTGCTTCATCAGCAAAGGGGATTTAAGCACTTGCGTAACTGAAAATAGCTAGTGTACGTGGGACAGATGCTATGTGTCAGGCACTGTTCTAAGTGCTTAGCACTTAGTAGCCGATATAATTCTCACAACTCCAGGGAGGGTATACTAAAATCTCTGTTCTGTAGGTAGAAATTCTCAGGCACAGAGTTTGGTTTACACAGCTAAGTTACAGAGGGAGGATCTGAACTCAAGTAGTTTTACTTCAAAGCCCATTCTTTTAACCATTTTGTTCTACTCTCTGCTAGAGTAGATCCTCTCTAACTGAAAGGTTTACAGATAGGGAAGGCTTCTTAGTTATCCACAGTCAAAGACTCAAAGACTTTCACACAATGTGGCCTCTCTCTCTTCCTTTTGAGCCTATTTTCTTCAGGACTGGGTTCATCCCCTATCTTCCCTCTAAGATATGCCTCCACCATATCTAGACTTTTTTTTTTTTTTAATTTCTGATAATCCCAGTGTCATTCTAGAATTGTATCTTATTGACTTTGTGTTGCCTACCCATCACTGATCTAACCACTGTGGTTGGGGACATTGAATATTCTGAATGGTAGGCCAACAAGGTCTTTTCTGGTGCTAAGGGTAAAAGAAAGTAACAAAGACTAAGTATAGGGAGGAAATTTGAGAGTGATAAGGATGTTTTTCAAAGAACATCAACTCCAGTTATCAGAAGAAATGGAAATAGACATTTGGCTGGTATAAGCAATGGCCAACTTGCATACCAAACTTAAGTTTGCATTATTGATCCACATTGAATTGATCCACATTTAATTAATGGGATTCATTTTTGGCCTCCCGCTCTGTATTTTTTATATAAAAACATTACCAAACTCTAGAATATGACATGTGAGACCCAAGTAGGGGTGAGAAAGATGAAACTCTGTGGGTAAAGTCTTCTTCCTTCTGGGATCATCAGAGTTCACTGTGATCATGGTAAAGGAAGGAGAGACTCGTCCCTATATGTTTAGAGAGGGTCCAAGCTGAATTGCTAATCATTCGGTTGAAAGAACATGGGCATATATTCCAAGGAGAAAATTTAGATTAGGAGTTAGGTAGAACTTTCTAGCACTGAAATTCTTACCAGCGAAGACTGGAAGTTCTCTGGAAGTTTTTCAAGGATGGAGGAGGATCCATCTGGGAAGATCTGAGCACTAAGCGACACAAGGCCAAGAATCTTTCCATACTGTTCTTCAGTCTTTTTGCTTATTTGTAATTCTGTTTTTTTTGTTTTGTTTTGATTTTTGGTTTTTGAAAGTTACACCACTTTTGAAAGCTACAGCCTTTACTCAAGGCTGTAGACAGCTGCCAAGAGCTTATGCACAGAAGACAGCACGCCCTGGTCTGTGCCAGCCTCCCCTGAACATCTCCACTTCCCTGGAGTTCTGAATGGGGAAGAAAAGATTTGGAATTCCCACCCCAGGGACATCTGCTCCCTGCCTCCACATTACCTTTGCCTTTGTTTTTCCATCCAGGACTACCAGAGTCTGAAAGCAGGCTACTTCTTTCCTCTCTCACTTCAGGTTTCCTGCTGAATTTCTCAGAGTTAAGGGTTTAGATAAACTGCTGAGTCCTTGAACAGTCATTGACGTGAAGATGAGTGCTTTGGGGTTCTCAGGTGACTGTTTTCCGCAGCGGCTTCTGGGAGTTGCTGAGCCTTAGGGAGTGTTTGTCAAACTTTAATGTGCATATGAACCACTCAGATTTTATTTAAATACAGATTTGTGATTCTATAAATGAGGCCTGAGATTCTGTATATCTGACAAGCTTGCAGGTGATGCCAGCACTGGCAGCCCATGGACCATGCTGAGGGAAGCAGGGCTTGTCTATTTTCTCTCTGTCTCTCAAACTTTCCCTCATATTTAGCCCACAAACGTCTTCTGAACATATACCATGTTTGTGCCTGGAAAGTATATGAGGATGATTGATTCTCCAAAGATATGCATATTTGAGAAAGTCTTCTTCAATTATCTAATGAGGTAATTAAATTATAAGCAAGCTACCAAGCATCTCTCTGCCCTATTTTCTCATGAAATTCCTGCCTAACCCCACAGATGACAAAGGAAATGGTTAACATTTGCCTAATTAATGATTACTTCACAAATTACTTCACAAATAAAAAGGGAAAATTTTTATCTTCCATGACAGTGCCTAAGAGCCTATTCTGGTATCCTTCATGGGATTCCACTCTCTTTGGACACATGCCATGTTCACGTAGAAGCGTCTTCATCCTTCTTACTTCTCTGTGTCTTTCTTTAGGACATGCATGTCATCAGCACGGATGAGAATCAAGTGTTTGCAGCGGTTCAAGAATGGAACCAAAATGACACCTACAACCTCTATATCTCAGACACCCGTGGGGTCTATTTTACACTGGCCTTGGAGAACGTTCAGAGCAGCAGGGGTCCAGAGGGCAACATCATGATCGACCTCTATGAGGTATGTCACAAGGCATGTGTCGTCCTGAGCCACTGCAGTGCCTGGGCCGGTGGGTGAGGGCCCACGGTTGTCTGTTGCCTCCATCATTTTAATTCCTAGTTCCTTACATGGCCTCATTTCGTTTGGGAGAGGGGAGGATTTGTAGAACATTTTTACTGGTTAATTTGCATTCCACCCAACACCTCTCTAGGAATCCTTTCTTGGTGAAGTCCACAGTCCATGAAGTCTCAGGGGCCCTGGAGAGAGTGTCTGGGGAAGCAGTCAAACAGTTGAAAGGTTTGAACAAGAATGATCCTAATATAAAATTTGAAAATAATATTGAAGGCAAACAAGGTGTCGGAGTTTGAGCAGAGGGGCAGTGGGCATCCTCCTTTTCCCTCTGAAGAACTAACGAGGGGGATATCTTTGTGTTGAACTAGAAGATACTCCCATTGGACCTGAATATCTTTCTGACCTGATAACTTCCACTATTTGTCATCTCCTCAAGGACCAGTGAGTGAGACAAAGTGATAGATAAGTCTTTCTCTCCTAAATGGGAAAGGGGGAGGCAGAGACAAAAAAAATAGAGTTTGCCTCATTTCCCTAAAACAACTTTGGCCCTTTGTTTCTCAAAATGATTGGGGCACAAAAGAAAATTCCTATATGTTCGATCATTTAGCTTTCATAACAAATAACAACACTTGAATGCTGTTGAAAGCATGGCTAGGTAGAAAGCATGCTGCTATTTGGGGATGGATTTTAGCCACTTGTCAGTCTACTTTTGTACCATGAGGATTTATAATGGGTTATAATGAGCTGTTGCAAAATGTATTCAGAATTTGGGAAGTACTCATTTACCTGTATCCTATCTGAAACAAACAAACAAAAAATCTGAAACTGATTCAAATATATATAGTCCTAATGATGCTGTCTTTTGGTTGAGTACAAGTTCATAGAGTCAAGAGATTTGTTTGTATAATGAGAAGCAAGGGAATGATATCCAGTATATCAAAGAAAGGAACCAATTTCATTTAACAAATTAAAACCTATCATTGTAATTCCTTTTAATGCTGTCTACCCCCTTTCTCCTTTAAGAGCTCTTCGGGATTTTCTTCTAGTATCTAAACTTCTCTGTATGTATAAAGCCATATTAATGAATTTATATACCCCATTCAGAGCCCAAACTAGCATGAGACATAGTGTGTATATATTTAGAAAAATGCACTGAAGACTTATTTACACATTCACAAGGTTTTTCCACTCTTTTCCTGCTTATGTTCCAGATAAATATAGTAGTATCCTATATCTCAGCCTCGAATGGAACATGTATTCTGGAAAACATTTACATATTCTGGTGATTTAGTTTCAAATTCATGTTGGATAAAATTGTGATTTAAAGTATAAATTTTGGAGCCAGGCTGCCTGGATTTAAATCCTAGCTATACCACATGTATGAATTCTAGAGGAAAAGCCAAGAACTTCCAAGCCTAAGTTTTTTTATTTAAAATATGGAGCTATATACATGGTACCTACTTGATAGAATTTCTGGGGATTACTAAGTTAATCATCTTACTATATATACTATGAACAGTGCAAAAAATCTATCAATGCTCAACAAATTATAGATAACATAACTAATATTATATTCCAATGAGATTAAGCCCCCATACGATGTTCTATTCTTACAGTCTTAAAATCTGCCCACGTTGTTTAAATATCCAACACTTTTGGATCCTTGTTTCTTCCCATATTGCTCTTAGCACGGCCATAGGATGTTGCTTAACACCATCCAGTCATCTTCCTATAAACAAGTATAAATTGCCACATTTCTTTCCTTATTTGTAAATGTCATACAAACATTTAAATTGTAAGTGTGTTTTGTTGAAATGCCATGCATTTTCATGGCTGATTCTAGCACTTACCATGGAAATATCTAGCTTCAAAAGTCTGATAAGAAGTCAAAGCAGCTGTCTCAGATCCGTCACCCAGTTTGCTTCCCTGGCCTTGACTTTGTCCCTGTTCTCCCAAAAACATTTTCTCATTTTCGGGTTGCATTTTTCCCTTTCTGTTTAACTTCTCCCTCTTTTCAAGCATTGTGGAAGACTTTTTTTTTTTTTTTTTTTTTTTTTCCGGGATGAATTGTGTTTTCTGCCAAAACAGAGACCATTCTAATTGGTCCCTTGATGACGGAAAAGATGACAGATTTGGACAGGAACGAGTTTGCAATGTTCGGTTATTTACACCCGTTTTCATGAAGTGTTTTCTGAATTCAGATATTGCTAACAGGTATGCAACGAGAAGAGGAAACAGGGTGACTTCTGGACATGGCAGATCATTTCTTGGTTAATCCTTATGTTTCCCTTTTGTGTCTCTCTCATGGTTGCCTGTCCATAGGGAAACTGCTGGCTCTTATTATCATCACTGTGAGCAGTGGTATGACTGCATTATGTAAAGGTGTTCTGCATCCTGGGGCCCGGGAGGAAGAGTCTTTGGTTTTATTAGCCTGACAGTTCGCAGCAACTTGAATTGAAATTGATATGATCAGAACGGTGGTGCCATATCTGCTGATTACCTAGATAGAAAGAATATTGGCTGACATGGAACCTGGCGCAAATGTTCCTTAAATCTGATTGTTCTGGCTAGCAGGAAGCCGAAAGCCATCCAGCATGAATTTCCCAGTAGAATTGCGATGAACAATGAGTGCTTAGAGATAAATGAAAAGTAAGAAAATCCATAAATGAATTAATAAGGAGCAGAGATGAGCGACATATGAAGTAGGGGTAACAAAGATAGAACATATGGAGTGCACGGCTGTTCACATTTGGGGGTGACTGAGAAGCATGGTGTGAGTTTTTTGCTTGTATGTTTCTCCATGTCAACAACCTGCCATTCTTGTGTGTTCTTTAAGGTATTTTAGCAGAGGCAAACTGGTAATGTGTAACAGTATGAGTCTGTGTATCAAGGATATGTACTGTTGATGAGTCTGTGTGGGAAATGCAAAAGGAAGCACATTTCTCATTAAATTCAATAATTTTGTTCACATACATACATTGGAACCTTATAATAAATGTGACTCTCTCTGCCCTGGAGGTACATGTATGCATGTGATGACATAGGGAAATATTGGGGACAGAGTGTTGGGTGACCATCTTGCATGGTTTAATCATTGAAATACCAGAATTTTCCTTCAGTGTCAGTTGACCACCATGAACCACACTCAGGAGAGTCATGGGGGAAAGTTGGACACAGAGCAAAAATGCTGAATAGTGATTTTTGTCAATGGAAGGTCATAATAACAACAGATAATATTTCAGGTGCCAGTATATGCCAAGCACTGTGTAAAGAACCTTCCATAATTATTTCATTCATTCCATATATTAAGTTTATGATGCTGCGACTATCATTACTTCCACTTTAAACATAGGTAAATGGAGGCAGGAAAATGCTATCATTTTTGCAAGATTACAAAGCTAGCTAAGTGGGAGAATTAGGATGTGAGTCCTAGAGTATGCAGAACTCTTAACAAACTATTTGTGTCTCTGGAAGGATTTGCACTTGTATTTGATTGTGGCCCAGCCATAACCCTTAGACTGAAAGTCATTGAAGGGTAGGTAAATAGTATTAGACTTTACCTAGAAGTAGAGGAAAGCAGACAAGAAAAAGAAAACAGTCTTGGGAAAAAGCCAACAGAAGCAGAATCCACAAATCATAGCTCTGGACCTATTCACCACCTTCTGACCCAGATCCTGAGTCCGCAGTTATAGCTAAATTCAGTCAGTGCTGACATTGTGCCTCCCAGTTTTGTCCGGTGGATGTGTTTCCATAAGAGACGCCTAGAAACAAGCATCCTAAAATTCTGTCATCCCTGAATAGCACAAATGCCCCAGTGGCATCACGTGGGATGGGAAACAGAAGACAGCATGCCTGATGGCAGCCAGAGCAAAGGAGACAGGATGAATGTGTCTGAGACGTGTGATTCCTAGTGTTTTCGTCTGGTGTGGATGATGAGAGGGGGGTCTGACAGCTTTGGAAAATATCCTCCCTCCTCTGGGAAGGGGATATTAATTAACAATGATGAAGAGCGCTTTGGCTTAATGGACAATGACAGTTCACCCCAGCCAAGTGGAAAGGGTCGTGTTGGGATTGAAGCCACCTGGCTGGCAAATTTGGGATGCACAGAACGTGTGCATGACTGAGCACAGTGGGCAGCATGAGGAAGACATACCGACGAGCCGTGCTTGTTCGTTGGCACACACTGTGTCTTCTGCATGGAAGAGTGCCGCCTCTTTGAAAGAGAAAGCTCAGCAGTTGTGCTGAAGCACTTAGACCTTGATTTCTTGGGGAAAGGTGCCTCTTACAATCCAGGGTGGGAGGTAGAGAAGAAAACTGCTCTCCCTTCCCGGGCTTATTTCTTACAGGACACAGAATGTGCTAATTATACTTAGGCTACTCTCTCCTTAGGAGAGGAGTGCTGCCTGGTCAAGTCAGTAGGGAAGAAAAGAAACTTGGGCCTTTAGGTGGGGAGCGGGCTCCTTGATTGCAAAGTCACCCCTGGCCTTTCTCCCTCTGAATATGTGTTTCTCCTGGCTACAACCCTCTCTTTAGAGCAGAAAAATAGCCTATGTCCAAAGCGCAAAGCAATTATGGTCACAGATACATTCTCTTTCTTGCCACGCTTGTTGATTCATAATTTTTATTCTCTTCACATTTCGACACCTTGGATTTGTAGTTGACGTCTGAGACCGAGAGGGCGGGAGGGGTCATCTCCCAATGGGCACTAGAGTCAGAAATCAGCAGTAACTCTTGTTCACGGGTCTTCCCAGCTTAGCCTCTGTGTGGAGCCTGTGAATGAAAGATTGGGCTAGAAGAGAACCATCTAGAGTTGCCATCCAAAAAACCAAGGAAGTGGGCAGGTAGAGACATATCAGTGTGTTATCCAAGGGAGTGGGAGATAGCCTGTATGAACCAGGGGAGTGAGATAAGAGGAGGACAGCATCCTGAAGCTAGCACCTGGGGGCACAGTAAGTGTGCAGATGGGCTTTGTGGTGGCCTGAGGTTTGAGCTGTAGCACTTCTTATTTAAAGTCTAATTAAAATGGCATCTTGGCTCCTAGGAGATCAGAAAATAAGAAATAATAACTAATTACCTTTGAGACTTCCGGTATCACACTCCCCCTATGAGCCGCAAAGAAACATAAGTAGCTTCTCAACTCACTCAGCATTTTCGAGCAGAATTCAGAAAGGTAAGTAAGGTAACAGGTCTTTCCCCAAAGGAAAACAGAATCTGTGATGTGTGATGTGTCATTCCCACAGGAATATCCTGCTCAGAAACTGTGTTCGCGGGAAGGCATATCTTCATCCAAGAATAGTACTTTTCCCCATCCTGTGCCATCCCTCAGCCCCACCCATGCCACACAAATAAACACATGCTATGAACACTGAGGTTGTCTGGCAACATAAACCTCTCCTCCCCATCCTGAATGGAACCCCAGACCTCATACACACATATGCACATACATACACACACAAGTACACACACAATCCGTATTTTGGGCACTGACACTGCTTCCTTAATTTCCAAAGTGATATCCAAAGTAAGAGGCTAGAGGTTCCAAGAAATAGAAGATGAAACCTCACAAAAGAGCCCCCTGAGGAAAGTGCCTTATGCCTAGAGGGGCACCAAGACCCCCAGAAAGATGGACTTCTCGGGCTTAGAGCAAAACGAGCAGTGGATGGTATGAGAAACCGAAACGCCGGGGTGACCATCTCGGCAGGGCAGACCAAAAAGGCAAGAAAAATAAAAAGACACGACAAATGGGATTTTCACGGATTAAGTGCCTTGGCCACAAGAAGAGAATAAGCAGACCCACTCCAGCTCCATCCCCTGTTGTCACGGATTACCTCTGCTTTGGCAAGTTTTTATTCCTCAAGATAAACCGGAAGGCCAGGCTGCCAAAGATGAATTACAAAGCGGAGCTCTCCACTCAAGTGGCATTTGATAATGCCAAGCAATCGGGGGCCAATAAAGTCACCGCTTCTGCAAATCAAATGAACCCGTTCCTAAACACGTAGGACCCTGCTCTGACACTCTTGCCAAAAGAGGGCGAGGGCAGAAAAGAAAATGGGCAATGAAACTACAGGAATAGGTAATCATTTCATTCTCTCTGTACTTACTGTAACCTCGAGTGTCGAGTGGCTAAGGCAGCATCGTTTCTCATGGAGGAGGATGCTGCAGAGAGAAAACGAGCATGACTTGTGAAAATTCCGATTCATGAAATTTCATTTTTAAAGAACTGGGAGTTGAGTCATATTTAAATATGTAACAGCCTCTGGAACATATGCAAAACCAATATGGGGTTCCCTGGTGGGCCGTCCTTATGGAGCTGGGATAGTGAGCAACTAACGACTATCGGTAATTAACATACCAGCGTCGGGAGGTGCCGTGCTCCTGGAATTTGTGCCTTCCACATTTGTCGAGGACCAACAATGCATAGGAAACTGTCTGCTTGTTGTCGATTGCCCAAAATGAGGCTTGTTTTCCTAAGTAGTATTTATTTGCTTAACAAACTTGTGGTTTCAAAGGAATACGAAGTTGGCCCAACTCTAAATTATCCCATATGCCATGCTGGCAGGTACAAATGAATGAGGTTTGACTGTGTCAGAAGCCGAGGTAACATGTACATATTCTGTTGCTCGAAACCCAGCCTATTGGTGTTAAGAAATTCAGAGCCGTTTTTGTAAAAGCACATTGTAAGTCAGACGGATTTGAGTGTGAACTCCAGCTCTCTGTTATCATCAGCAATTAAGTTTTGGCTACGCATCGGTTTCTTGGTCCATAGGATCTGGGCCGTAGCTGTGAGGCAGGTTTGAAGTGAATAGAAGCAGTTCGGTGTATAAAGTGTTGCACAGAGTCCTGTGTGAATGGCATGGATTCATGCTATTTTTTCCCTCTTCTGCTTAAAGATTTTCATGTTCTCCTATAAAGCGCCAGAGATAAGTGGGTTCAAATATGCTTGTTAGCTTGTCCACTAACTCCCTTCTGAGCTCCACAAAGCCACTCAGTCCAAGTTTCTGTTTTCCTTATCTTCAAAATGTGGCTGCTGGTAATTCTATCTCACAGTTCCCGTGAGCATTACATGGGATGACCTGCGCTGTTGCACGCATTCAGACCCTGCTGTCCCCGGCCCTCAGTCTTCCTGGGTTGTCATAATTCCAAATAGGGTAAAATGGGTATGAATGCATTTAATACACTTGAAGGTGCTTGAAAAATATGATCCACAACTCAGGATTCGTGATCACGTGGCTTTACCAACTTAGCAATTTGAGTATTTTTCCTTAAGTATATGAGAGAGAAGGCAATCATATAGTTGGAGCCAAGTAATTAAGAAGGACCATTTATAGTGGGAACAGGCATTACAGCAACGGAGGAGGGGATGACTTCACAACTTAGGGAAACCACTGCTGCTTTAGGTTTAAAATCTGTGTGTGTGTGTGTGTGTGTTTATATTTTTATTTTTATTTTATCAAAAGCTGTTCTCTATTGTTCAGTATATTTCAGTGGCTTAATAGAGCCATCTTTTTACAGAACAAAAAAAGGGGGGAAACAATAGCAATTGGATCCTGAGCTTTAAACTGAACTTTGTCAATTGCCCCAGACTGTACATAGCTCAGTGACTTGGAGAGCTGTTAAGAGCATGGTCTGTGAAGCCATCAGTTCTGAGTTAAAATTCCAGGTCTGCCGCTTACTCTCTGTGTGACCTTAGGCAGCATGACCATGGACAAATCACTTTACCTGGATGAGACTGGGTTTCCTCATGTGTGAAAAAGAATAAGTTGTACTTAGCCAAAAGGATTGCTGCAAAGATTAAATGAGAGCCAGTCTTTAAGACGGTGGGTACTATGCCTAACATCAAATTAAAGCCGCCATATTTACATATCATATACCAAGCAGCAGAACTGAAAGCACCAGATTGTAACTCTAGGCGACTGCGAGCTACCACCAACCTACCTTAGAGGAAATAAAAAGCTTCCATCAAACTTAAGACTACCACCACCATACCATTAGGGGCAAAGATGTATTGCTCTTCTGTGCCACAGTTCAGGGAGTCATTATACTTAAGCATTACTCCCCTTTCCTTCGTCCTCATCCTCTCTTTTCTCCCAAGTGCTTCCGGCTGAATTTGACCATCACTTCTTTTTTTAAAGTAAATAAATATATCCTATCTCAAATTGATGTCTTTTTCAGCCATGTCAATTTTTCCCAGGTAGCAGGGATAAAGGGAATGTTCTTGGCTAACAAGAAGATTGACAACCAAGTGAAGACTTTCATCACATACAACAAAGGCCGAGACTGGCGTTTGCTACAGGCGCCGGACACGGATCTAAGGGGGGACCCTGTGCACTGCTTACTGGTAAGTTTTCACATTGGAGAAGAATGTTCCGCACAGTGGAGGGCTGGAAGGGGATGTTATACAAGCTCATTGTATAATGGTTCCAGGGCTCGTTGTTCAATCAGTGAACAAAAAGGGACAGGGCTGGGCGTGAAGGCAGGGTGTGTGGAAAAGAGCCCCTGTGCTGATTTTTGTGTGGGCCCATGACGTAAGAGGGCATGAGTGGGTTCCTTGCTGACATCAAGGATTCTGAGTTATGACTAAAGGTCTGTGGAGGACCTCAAATTACAGTTTTAGGGAGAATGTGATAGTTTCCATGTATGGTGGGGATAGACACCCTTACTTTCCCGTGAATGGCTTGTTATATAGCCAATGATGCATAAATTCAGCTGTAGAATTGATGAACTAAAGATTTTTGTAGATATGTTTTCCAGCAAGGGTGTTTAGTCATATTTTGAGGGGCGTTTATGCCTCAAACTAGGGTAAGAACCACTGATTTAAACCCTCATTGGTACCCTTTGTAATATGTTCAGTTCATCTGAGTCTCATTCTAGAAAGCTGGGGTTGGTAAACTATATGGCCTGTTGGGCCAATATGGCCCACCACTTGTTTTTCTACATAAACCTTTACTAGAACTCAGTCTTGTTTAGTTACAGACTGACTTGCCTTTGCTCTGTATGGCAGAATGGAGTACTCACGGCAGGGACTGTATGGTGTATAAAGCCTACAACATTTATTATCTGGCTCTTAAAAAAAAAGGTTTACTAATCCCTCCTCTGAAGTATGAATTTCTTTTAGTTGTCTACATTTGGACACTGAGTAGACAGATCAGCATGGTTGATATATATATGTATATATTTGATTACATGAAGGTGTCCAAGACGGGGATCAAGGCTGAGTCTTGACTTCAAGGAGTTTACAGTCACCTTGGAAGAGACTAGAATGATAAATAAGAGATTGTAGGGTCACATCTCACTCCTCATAGTAGCTCTGGTGGCGCCCTGTGCTGGACACATGAGTAAATAATGAATGCAGAAGTGGGGGGAGATTAATTACCAAAAAAGCGTACTTAAGTGCTAATTTCTGTGAAACAATTTGTAATAAAGGAGAGATCAGTATGTAAACCTAGAGGGGAGATTTCTTCGTTTTAGTATGAAAGGTTTGGTTGTGTATACACACACACACACACACACACATCAGTGCTCATAGTCTTCATACAATTCTGACTCTGATGTTATCCACAGTCAACTTGCTGTGTCCCATAAAGTCTGAACAGTCTCTTTGCGGGTTCATCTCACACCGCTGTAGGCAGGTCACCCTCCTACTCAAGAAGATGCCATGACTTGACCTTATTAGTTGCAAAGGATATCACAGTTGTCAGTGTGCATCAGGGAAGCAGTCTAAAATTCAGCCTCCCACTCGGCTTCCACCCTTCTTACCGGCAACTTACAGGGGGAGAAAAGCCAGTTGTTATTTTAAGTGCACGAAGCCAGTGACAAAGTAAGGAAATATAATAGTTATTGAATGCCTACTCTGTATAAGGCACTGTTTTGTAGCATTAAAAAAACAAACAAACAGAGCTACCTTCCTAGTTTCATGCTTCCAAGTTGGGGTATCATGGTATTTAGCCAGAGAAGCTTGGGATGTCCAGTGCCTCAGTGTGGTCCTACATCCCACCATGCACTTTGGAGATTCAATGCCCATGAGAGAGAATTAACCGTAGCACCTAAAGAGGCTTGCCTGTCGTCACTCTGGCATCACAAATGGGTCGTGACAGATGCCTCTGACACAAAGCACTTAGTGCAGTGCTTCCTGCTCTGCCTCCAGCCCAGTTTCAGGAAGCCTTTTTTTTTTTTTTTTTAAGATCTTATTTATTTATTTGAGATAGAGAGAGCATGAGCAGGAAGAGAGAAAAAGGGAGATGGAGAAGTTGACTCCCTGCTGAGCACAGAGCCCACCTTAGGACTCAGGACCCTGAGATCGTGATGTGGACTGAAGGCAGACACTTAACCAGCTGAGCCACCCAGGCACTGAGGAAGTCTTAATGCCATGCCTCCAAGATATAAACACGGTGTCAGCTTGCTTACCCATCTCCACTGGGACTGTCCTAATCCAAGCCACCATCATTTCTCTCCTGCTCTACAGTGATGGGCTCCCAACTGGTCCTCCCATCTCTACCTGGCAATCTCTTCTCCACACGGCAGCCAATGAGATCTTTTCTTTTGTAATCCAATTTTACTGAGGTAAAACATACATAAAAAGTACCCATTTTAAGAATATAATTCGATGAATCTTGACAAGTATAGATACACCTATGTCACCAGTACCTCAGTCAAGATAGAATATTTCATCACCTTCAGAAATTCTTTGGTGCCCTTTTGCAGTCAGTTTCCATTCCCCTGGCCCTAGACAATCACAAATCTGCTTTTCTTTACGATAGATTAGATTTATCTTTTCTCACATTTCATGTAAATAAGATCAACTTGAGCTTTAAAAATTCAGACGTTGCCCCTCCTTTACTTGAAGTTTCTAATGACTTTCTAACTCAGGTAGAATAAGATTCTAGTACTTGACCATGGCCTGTGAGGTCTCATAGGGCCCGGCTCCTGTCTGCTCCTCCTTCCTGCTGTCTGGCTTCTCTCTCCCCGCTTGCTTACATAAGCTGGGAGAGGACACCACCTCTTACCATACCTTTAGCTCACTGCACTCCTTTATGTTTTAGGCCCCTGTGTTCACCATTATTTCTCCTAAAATGCCATTTCCGTAGCCTGGCTTTCCCTTGGCTTTCAGCTTCTTGCCCGATTACCTGAATCTCAGAGGCTTTCTTCAGCTCTCCCTAAGCTGGAACTTGGCCCAACTCTTGCTTACCTATGACCCTTCTCGTGTTCTGAAGTCAGCACGTGTGCTGGTCGGGCTATCTTTTCTGCCTCCCCCTGCCGAACCGGGAGCGGCGAGAGTAGAGGAACCAAGGCTGTCCTGGCCACTCCAGAGCATCTGCTCACAGATCAACCCCATGGCGGATGTTCAGCACATGTTGTTGTGATGGGCGTGGTTCGTCTGAAGTCGATGCTTCATTGGCAGGTGGTGTTGGAGTTTCACGTCTGGACTTGAGTGGAAGCTTTCCCTTGGCACCAACAGCCACACGGAGGGACCTGTCATAATATCCCTCTCTGAAGCCCAGAGGCTCAGGTTGACCCTACAGTTAGCAAAATCAGTAGGCTCATTAAAATCCAGTGAAGATGAATTAATGGGCTCTGGATGTGTGGCACCCAGGAGTCTTTTGGCCTGCCTCTCTCATTAACCCTGTTTGATGTAGTTTGAATCGAGTTTTAGAAAACAGGCTGAGAAAAGGAAATGGCAAAGGGGGACGGGGCAGGGACCAAAATCACTTATAAAAATCTGCCAAAGGCACAAAATAGGAAAGAAAATCTTTGAGCTACAGGAGACCCGGACCGTTAAAAACCTTCTTTAGGCTTGGGAGCTGGTGGCAGAGAGGAGATAAAAAAGTGCTTTTAGGTTGTGAGTACTTGGAAAGTGACAGTGTCACCGAAAGCACAGCCTAGTGATTAGAAAGGAGATTTTCCAGCAGGGCTGTTACAAATGTGGAACAAGTTCAGAATTATAGCCCCAAACGGAACGTCCCTGGTAAAATGCATTCTATAGAAATAAGACATCCAGAGTAATTTGGGGCTGTATTTTTAGGACTTTCAGACTGATTGCCTGGAGGGCTCAGCTAGGATTTCTTTTCTCTGAAGAATGCATTATACTGTTAGATGGGGTATTACAGGTCATGGTCCACCTGCCTCCAAAGCCTCAGGACTGGGCTCCCAAGAGGTGAGATGTGAACCGAGTCTGTAACAAATCCTTCGGGTCCCCAGGGAAAGCATAGTGTTCTGTGGAGAGAGGCCATGACGTCTTTATGCATTCAGCTGAGAGTTCTCTGCTGGAGCTAGCCAGCCAGCTTCCCCAGGAAATTCTTGACCACGCATCCCACTCCTGCACACAGGCTGTGACTCTGCATGGTATATTGGAATGGAGTGGAACTGAATCTCCAGGAGCGTGCCCAAGCCCCAGGAGAAAAAAAGTGCACCCAGACTCAGCCTCTTGGCCCACAGCCCTCTCTCTTCTTTGCCATTGACTCTTTACTAAAAATCTAAGGATTTCTAGGTCCAACTCAGAATCATAGACAGCACGAGTGTGTGTGTGCAGGGAGTGGATTTGGAGGATACTATTTAAGACTTCAGCAGCTGCCTTATTATTTATAAAAGGTGTGATTTGGCTTGTCAGTGTAATACCCAGATTAGGAGCCCTAGGGATATGAGTACCATGAAGATAAGACCTAAAGGCTGTTAGTACAGAGGTTGGGGAAAAGAGAAAGTGGAATGAGAAGCTGATTGATTCTCAAATAATCTAACAGTTTTTTGAAGTTGATTTTATTCATGTTGGGGGCGGGGAACATGTCTCCTATCAGTTAGTAATTCTCCATTGGCCATCCGCAGTGCTAAGAAGACAGTAGCTAGTTAATGCATCATTTAAATCCAACAGACACATATTGGACACTAGCAATAGCCAAAGGATTTCACTGGTTAAAATGAAAAATAAAATAATATGGCAAAACAACATTGGGACCTTGGTTCTTTCCACAGTTTGGCAACTGTGGCCATTGCTGCTATGAACATTGGAGTACAGATGGTCCTTCTTTTCACTACCTCTGTATCTTTAGGGTAAATACCCATTAGTATAATTGCAGGGTCATAGGGAAGCTCTATTTTTAATTTCTTTTTTTATTATTTTTTAATTTTTTTATAAACATATAATGTATTTTTATCCCCAGGGGTACAGGTCTGTGAATCACAGGGCTTACACATTTCACAGCACTCACCATAGCACATACCCTCCCCAATGTCCATAACCCCACCCCCCTCTCCCGACCCCCCTCCTCCCAGCAACCCTCAGCCTGTTTTGTGAGATTGAGTCTTTTATGGTTTGTCTCCCTCCCGATTTCATTTTTTCTTTTCCTAACCCCCCAAACCCCCCACGTTGCATCTCCGCTTCCTCATATCAGGGAGATCATATGATAGATGTCTTTCTCCGGTTGACTTATTTCGCTAAGCATGATACCCTCTAGTTCCATCCACGTTGTCGCAAATGGCAAGATTTCATTTCTTTTGATGGCTGAGTATTACGCCTCCATCAGAAAGAATGAATATCCAACTTTTGTATCGATATGGACAGGACTGGAGGAGATTATGCTGAGTGAGATAAGTCAAGCAGAAAGAGTCAGTTATCTGGTTTCACTTACTTGCGGAGCATAAGGAATAACATGGAGGACGTTGGGAGATGGAGAGGAGAAGTGAGTTGGGGGAAATTGGAGGGGGAGACAAACTGTGAGAGACTGTGGACTGAGAAACAAACTGAGGGTTTTGGAGGGGAGAGTGATGGGAGGTGGGGTGAGCCTGGTGGTGGGTATTAAGGAGGACACGTATTGCATGGAGCACTGGGTGTGGTGCATAAACAATGAATTTTGAAACACTGAAAAATAAAATAAAATAATTAAAAAAAAAAAAACAAAAAACAAAAAACATTGGGACCTAGAGATCCACAGTAGGTTTCAGGAGTCTGTGAACTCCCTGGAATTGAATACAGAACCCTGTGTGCATTTGCTTTTGAGTATTTTTTCTTGGGATAGACCCCTTAATTTGCCTCAGATCCTCAAACTCTAAATCTGATCCTGAAAAGATGAAAGACGAGGGATCTAGTTGCTGCTAGGCTTGACCAGCTGGTGATAGCCCTGTGACTGTGTGTGAGGAAAGACACAAAGGGCAATTTCCAAACATGTACTACGCTGCTCCCTCCATTCTCTGTAATCACCCACGAAGTCCTGGTAGTCTCAGTGTACAGTTCCGTATTTTCTTAATGTGGAAAGATAAGGGGAGTAGAGAGATGCCTGTGGGGCTAACTGTACTTTGACTCTACTGAATTAGAGATAACTCTGGAAAGATGCTCAGATATTTATGAATGGTTGGTAAAGGGAGAAAAGAGGGTGAGAAGGTTGGAGAGAAGGCAGAAAAAGAGAGGTAAGCAAAGTGTCCCCTGCCTGGGCAAAATGCATAACAATTAGAGACCTTGTCCTGTGTCCTGCAGGATTTGGCAGTGCCTTGATAGCCATTATAATAAACCTCTCCATTAATTGTTGATGATTTGACTTTGACAGATGTCCCAAGCTGGTCAGGTACAAAAGTTCAACTTAAAAAAAAGTAAAGATGAATCGCTAAACATTGTTTTTCTTTGAGCATTGATGTAGACTATGTAACTTCCTTGAAAAAATGGAAAGAGGGGGGAAAAAAAGCCACGAATATTCTCCTCATACCAGCTGGGGGCAATCCAGTACTGCAAATGTGAGAGTGGAGAAAAAAGTGCACCAAAAAGAGCACTTCTAACCAGCCTGAACTGGTGTCTTTTCTTCTCAAATTAATTTATCTCGAGCCTCTGAGAGCCCTACCAACAGAGAAAGGACAAGATGGCCAAATGAAATTGCCCTTTTTCCTCTGTAACGGCAGGTGCCCTATGTCAAATAATCCTTGATCAGGTCAGATGGCGTCTGAGCTTCGGAATCTTCTGGACTGTTGGGTGATGAAGTATGTGACAAGCATCTGGCTCAGCATGGCAGACTGGGTGCTCCCTTAGCCACGGGTGTTCTGCTCTGTTGGGCGGCACAAGGGACCTTCCAGGAAGCCCATGAGACCCGGCTAATCCCCTAGGAGTTCTGGACTTTTTGGAATGCCATGGAGATGCTCAACATTAATCTGACGATGTGGTTTACACTTGGCCCAACGTACTTCTGGCCTTGTTCTGAGTGAAATGTTCAACAAAGGTCTTTCAGGCGGTCCCTATATAAAGCATTGTTTGATTCTTCGAGCATCTATTGGCTGTCTCTTTTAGATGCTAAGCCAGGTTCCACAGAAGACTCCAAGGGTGGTACTTGACGTTTTCTCTTTATTTGTAGCGTTTCTCTCTCAGGGAGATAAAACTGTACATACCTCGCATAGATAATATGAGATTGCACGTGGTCAAATAAACCGTTATGAATCCGAGAAGGGGAGATCCTGATAGGCTACAGCTGTCAGGAAAACTTTCATGGAGGCGCCGTTTACCGTCTCTGCTTTACTCTGTCTTAACATCAGCGCGGCACAGCCCTTTCGGGGAACGTGCCCAGCAGACAATTCTACCTGTTCTCATAGTCTTCTCGGGCAAGAGGAAACCAAACCTCTGGGTCAGAAAGATTATTTTTAGAGGGGCAGTCTTCCTTACTCTTACGAAACGTTGTAAAGTAAGAATGCCTTTTTTTGAAACCCTTCCATGTCATTTTCAGGCAAAACCCATCATTTATAATGATCATTATCCCTGGAGAGTTTACTCTGTGTTGGCAGGGAGGAAAGTCCCTGTTGGGGATCCACTGTTTTACTTTACCAATATTTTGGCCGCTTTCATCCCTCTGCTTCATTTTTAGTTTTTCATTTACTCTATCCCATATAAATTTAATCATTGTATCTCTGTAGCTCTTTGAATATCTGCTGGCTGAGACTTACAGAGCAGAATGAAAGTAATAACAGAGATACATTGGTAATTCCAAAAACTCAAGTCGATAAGATTAGAAAATAATCTTTTTGAGAGATGAAAAGAAATGTAGGTTCAGATACAAACTTGTAGTTTTTGATAACTCAGTACCAGAACTGTTTTAAATGAAATTCATGTAAGATTTATTATCCTGTATTTGAAAACTGTTGGTATCTTAATCAGAGAATTTGATCGAGATTTTTGCACACAGATTAAAAAGTCCCTCAAATTTTCATTTGAATTGTTATTACTAGTGCATTTTGTCTACAAGCATGACTTTTACATTGACTAATATGGATTCTGATCATACTCTGACGTGGATATTGTGTTGATTTCCTGGTAGACGTTAGGTGAGTTTCAGATGTCATTCTGCACCTTCTGGACAACCGAGACTGATGTGTCCAATGGGCGGTGGCCAAGCGATGCCAGCTGACTTCTTCAGATCCCCCCCTCCCCCAGCTTGAGCAAATCTTTTTACCTGATTTTTCTACCCCATTTTTCCTCCTCTGTCTTACCTGGCTAAACTCTTCTACTTCTTTTCTTTGTTATTGGTATCGCTCAGGCCTGAAATGTTCTTTACCTTCCTGAACATCTCACCTGCAATCCACACCTTACCCATCTTTGCTCAGGCACCATTTTCTCCTTGAAGCCTTCCCTTATCCAAAGTTGGACACACAGTCATGTCAGCCTCTAGAACTTCATGTTTCCTCCTTACTGATCTTATGGCTGTTATGCTAGCCTCTTCTGATGGTAGTCAATAGAAAAAATCTTAAATTAAGTACCATATAATGGCAGAGACCAAATGTTAGTCAATGTAAGTCTTTCATAAGCTACGCCTAGTGCCTTACAGATAGAGCACTAACATATTTGTTGAATGGCCAAATGGCAATCAAGGCAGTAGATCAGACCTAAAATGAAGATGCTCCCTCCAATTTGGCACCTGTCTTATACTTAGTGGACACCAGATACCTGTGGAATAGGAGACGAGTACATGAATGAATGGCTAGATGGGTTGGGTGGATGAATGCATGGATGCTTTGAATCTGGACTTTAAATGATGGTTTAGATTACATGTCTTTATGACCCTCATTTCTCCTCTTCTCAGCCCTATTGTTCACTACACCTTCACCTTAAGGTCTCTGAGAATCCCTACACATCAGGGATCATTGCCAGCCGAGACACAGCGCCCAGCATCATAGTGGCTTCAGGTAAGAAGCTTGCCTGGTGGGCTTGCTGTTGCAAATTGTATTTATTTTAGAAGCTAGATATCTGTGCTGGGAACTTAAGGAGCAAGCGAAAAAAGTCACTCAAGCAACTGACCCTGGAGAAACTGCGCTAAGAAACCCTTGCTCACGTACAGTGTTGACAGTCTCAGTCCGTCTCGGGCAGCATAGATGGCCAGTAGAGCCTATTGCTAGCTTTTGCAAGCAGCTCCTTTCACTAATGGTGACATGCTTTCTCTAGGTAATATAGGTTCTGAATTATCAGACAGCGACATCAGCATGTTTGTCTCATCAGACGCAGGGAACACCTGGAGGCAGGTAAGCAGACATCCTGGGTCGAGTTGCTGCATTTTAAATGACATATAAACATTGTTCAACTTGGTTAAATTCTGGGAACTCCTTTGGCTCTACGTAGATCCTAAAGCTCGTCAATGTGTTTATTTCCTTTTTTGTTTTATGGGAGTCTTAAGTAAGTCTTTGAGTTTAGCAAATATTTATGCAATGTGATTTTTTTTTTGTCATTCAATAAAAATGACCCTTTTTTCAGAGCCTCTATGTAAGAAAGTTTGTAAGTTACAATGAGACCAAATTGGAGCTGACTGAATTTTTTTTCCACAGAAGAAAACCAGGATCCCCAAGGGGTTATTATATGGGAACACAGAGCCTGGAGGGTGGATTCTATCCCCAACACTGAGTTGCCACCATAAATCCCTCTTGCCTTGGAGTCAGAGTAGAAAGGAATGCAGTGATACAGAAACAGCCATTACCCAGGTGGTGGTCTGAAATGTTTAAATTTCATGTGCAGAAGACAGAGTAATAACCATCAGGGTGCATAAGTTGGGAAACATAGAAATGGAATCACTTTAAACCAACGTGTTTAGCTTAAATGCTTCCTCTCTATATTCTAAATGAAAATTAGATACCCATAGCTTATAAAACAAGCATTTAATGAGGTTTAGCAATCATAACAAGATATGTGTCTAATGCATGGTTGTTACACTTCAATAAATATATTTTAATAACCTGCTGACGTTTAATTATCATAAAATAACTAGCACTATAAATTGAAATCTAATGCACAGGTAATCACACAGAAATGAGAACACTCTGCTTTAAATTTTAGACAGAGATGTCCATGCCGTGGTCCAATTACCATTTCCTTTGTAGATCCTCTGTATGATTCACATGGTTTGAGAAGAGTGAGGCAGGAAGGAAATTTGCTTAAGTTGCTTAAACCCCAGGGCTGTTGATCTTGGGGTTTGGGATCTTGATCATGTAGGAACTAGGACTATTAAGCTGCCTCTGGAGAACAGTTCAAGAGCCAGGATCCCATTTTGTTTCTTCCAGCACCCAAACCAAGCAGAGAGCTCTCTACATCTGTAGTCCTGGGATATCTTTTAGGTAGAAGAGATAAACAAGAGGGAAAATAATTATGTCTGTAGTGTAGCCACAGACAAGGCAATACCAACAACGCAATTAGGAGAAAACAACACATGTCTCGTACGGAGAGGACACAGAAATTGTTTGCAGCCCGTCCCCACTCCACTTGACTTCAAGTTGATTTCTGCACATTTGGCGAAAAACCTAAAGGACACATGTACCCCAAGTTGATTTCATTTTGATCAGAACTACATTAGGCTTGGTAGCGAATCTATGAATTGAACAGGAACAGCTTTCCTTTGTAATACTTGGACACTTTGAAGTAATTACATTCTAGAAAGGGCACAGTAACGCCGCAGGTCCCAGCCCCGTGAGTTACTCTATGCCTGGCCTTAGGCAGATCCCATCTCTCTAAACCTGTCAAAATGAGAATGTTGGAGTAAGGTATCTCTAAGCTTTCTTCCTTCTAAAGATGTTGCACAATAGGATGGTTACCCAGTATTCTGACATCGTCATCCATGGGAATCAACAGAACTTACTGCAGAGAGATGGGAATATAAATATGAACACATAACTCTTAATTCTTCAGATTTCTTTTGTGGCACACCTAAAAGCATTTAGTATAACTCCAATGGTACATGTGGTCCCCCTTGGGAAGCACTGTTTATAACTGTCTCTCCAAAGATTTTGGGAAACCCTGTTCTCTTATGGGAGGGATTTATCTCCTCAGACGAAGACTCATTCTCTGAACTCTGGGCATTTGTGGATGTGGCGTGTGTCCATGTGGCTGTGTTTCCCTCTTGCAGATCTTTGAAGAGGAGCACAGTGTTTTGTATCTGGACCAGGGTGGAGTCCTGGTAGCTATGAAGCACACGTCACTCCCGATTCGACATCTCTGGTAAAGGCATGAGTCATGACCGGATGGCTCCATCCTGCTAAGCCCAGCTGATGGGTCAGGCTGTCGGATGGGGACTGTGTTGGCAGTAAAACATTAGCGTCTACTAGAACATAATTTATAGCTTTGCTCTATTAAAATAAGATGATTGCCTGCAGTTTCCTAGAAGAAGGAGGGAAGGGAGGAAGGAGAGAGAGAGAGAAAGATTGAGACTGATTCTGCCCCTGAGAGAGGAGTTAGTTGCATGGTGGTTTTCAGATATGTCAGTGCCCTCCCTCCTAGTATCTTCCTTATTGCTTCAGGGCACTCCCGCTTACAGTGGCCTGTCAGGTACAATGGGGAGAAGTTAAGAGTAGCTTAACGTGTATTCATTATGTGTGTCTGCACAGAGATCAGCCATTCAGGGCACATCTCTCCCTGTCTCTTTCCCCTGCTCCTCCTTCCTTGGTTTCCTTTGGTGGGGGTGATGGGATGGGGTGACAAACCATAGCTCTTCCTGTAGGTCTCACACAGAGGGATGTGCAAGGCCTCCCTTCCAGCATGCTTTCCAGAAGGTTCCTTCATCTGTGTTTTTTTGAAAGGGGGTCTCTCCACAGGCAAGCTTGTTCAAAACCAAAAGCGTGGTTTTCCCTCTGATCTTAGTTACTTTGGAGGCCTACAGGAAAGCTGCCGAAATAAGAGAAACAGAGGCTTAGCTTGCGGGGGAAGACATCCACAGAGAAAGGCAGAGCCTAAGAACCATCCCATGCGACCAGCAGGGCTGCAGACCTCTCTTGCTCTCAGGAGCCAGTGCTTCTGTACCCCCTCCTCTGTGAGTCAGCTAGCATTCATAACAGGAGGAGGGAAGCCGCTCAGGATTTGCTCACTTAGAGGCAGCTGGTTCAAGTCCATCTAAGTAGGTCTCATAAGGCCATTGCTCCTCAGAATCACCAGTAAGGCCTGCTGCTAGATTGTAGTGAGGTTTGGGAGAGGGTCACATTGAGATCTAAGATCTAATATCCAAATTAAAAAAAAATTCTATCAAAGACTTATTATTATTCCCGTTTCGTACAGCTCTCCCCTTATAGCTTTTATAACACATCTGGGTCCCAGATTGCTTGGCTAACGGTATTTCTACCTTCTGATGTAATTAAGAATACTTATTCATATAAAAGGCTCACTTTGACAGTGCCCCGGGTACTTTTAAAATATATTCTCTCTCCTGGCTGATAGTATCTTTCCTCTGAAAAGACTTTTTTTTTTTTTTTCCTTTTGAGATCTGATGCCTATTATCTTTTTCTTTCATTAGGTTGAGTTTTGATGAAGGGAGATCTTGGAGCAAGTACAGTTTCACATCTATTCCACTTTTTGTGGATGGGGTTCTGGGTGAGCCTGGGGAGGAGACTCTAATCATGACGTAAGTGGAAAAGTATGATGTCTTCTAATCATAATATAAATCCAGGAACATGTTGTTCTTTGTTTTCTTTTTAAAGATTTGATTCATTCATTTATTTGAGAGAGCGAGAGAGCATGAGCCTGGCGGGGAGGCTGAGGGTGGTGGCGGGAAGAGGCAGAGAATCGGAAGCAGATCCCATGCCATGCACAGAGCCCCATGTGGGGCTCGATCTCACAACCATGAGCTCTCAACCTAAGGCAACATCAAGATTCAGACAGCGAATGGACTGAGCCACCCAGGTGCCCCCTGGAAACCTATTGTTTTTAGCAAAGCCTACTCACTTCACTACTGTTAGATTTGAAATTGCCAGCAAGGTCAGTACATCTCACTTCATTGTTTCTCAGCAAAAGGGAAAGAAAAATGTGGGTTCCCATTTTCTTGGCTCTTTACTAATTAGGACACCCACAGTGACGGCTGGTGGCAAGAGGACACAACTTATTTCTTCCTATACTGAATGGGCCTGAGGAAATGAGACGTGATTGTTTCAAAAGAAAATAAAACTATCAATTTAAAACTTTAATAATTAACTGAATATACAGAAAATCACAGGCATTTAAGAATGATTTCACTTTAAGACAGAACACAGCTTGATCAAAACCCCACAAAGGATTTTCTTTTTTCCTGGCTCTTTACCTAACCCACTTGTGAGGTTATATTAGAAAAACCATGAGAACAATCTGTTCTTGTGAAATTGTATTTGCACTCATTCTTGTCTGGAAAGTGATGATCATTAATTTGTGAAAGACTTGATTAATGACTTGCCTGCTTAAGGGTTTCAAAACATGAACTTTGAATTTGTAATATGAAACTGTGAAGGGTTTGGGTTTTGTTTTTTTGTTTTTTTTTTTTTTTGGTTTTTTTTCCCATCCCCTGGAAAATTGGACATGGAAAACAGAAGTTTTAAAGTAGTCAACCCTGTAATCAATGAAAATTTAAAAATCAATGAATAGTTGGTATTATTTTTAATTTTTTCTAATTTTTTGTCCCTTCTTTTAATGATAGAAAAGAGCAACAAAAATTTAGTATGCCTCTTAGCTGTACTTTTGCCCACCAAACACAGAGCCAGATGAGCTGTTTGTTCCGTAATTTGCCTTTATTCAGTTTTCTTTTTTTTTTTTTTTTTTCAGTATTTTATTTATTTATTCATGAGAGGCAGGGGGAGAGGCAGGGACCCTGATGCAGAACTTGATCCCAGGACCCTGGTGTCATGACTTGAGCCAAAGGCAGACTATTAACCGACTGAGCCACCCAGGTGCCCCCTTTATCCGGTTTTCATATTTGCAGAACGCAGATGAAAAAGAGCTGACTGGAAAGGCTACTTTGTGGCTTTACTCCACAGTTGGCTCTGACTGGTGACTAGATACCTGAGTTTGTCTGAGTAAGGAGAGAATGCAGAGTGCGGGACGCAGTTCTCACTACCAGACCCTCCTGGCCACCCTCCCCAGGGACAGGCAGGACAGTGCAATAGCACAGAAACCGTGGAAACCACGGACCTTAGCAGGAGAACCTAGGTGTGTAATCCTGGACCACATCGAAGGCAGCGCTTGCGATCGTTTCCTTAATTGTTTTTTTTTTTCTTGTCAGCCATTCTTGTGGTAAATAGGCAGAAGTGAATTTTTCATCAGACTCCACCTGGGTTCTGGGCTCTGACTGGACCCGTTCTTAGTCATTTGACTTTCTTTTTTGCACGTTAGCGAAACGCTCTGAGCCTCAGATTACCCATGGGTGATTCAGAGCCAGTAACAGTCACCCTCCTCCTCATCACTGTGTTTTGGGGATTAAGTGATCTGCTCAGTGTGAAGTGTTGAGTGTTGGGCTAAGCTCGCGGTAAACCCCCAGCACAGGCTAGCGACTGGCATTGCTCCGATTGTGATTATTTTTCTCATTACGAACCCTGTAGCGTGTTTGGACACTTCAGCCACCGCTCCGAATGGCAGCTGGTCAAGGTGGACTACAAGTCCATTTTCGATCGACGGTGTGCCGAGGAAGACTACAGACCCTGGCAGCTGCACAGCCAGGTAGCGGGGGCGCCGAGCTGAGGGGCAGTCCTGGGTGGAGGGCATGGGGTGTCTGTCGTGCAGGTGTAGGAATCAGGGTCCTCCCAGCCACAGCTTACCTCTCTGGCTTCATCTAAAGCTACATCGACTGATTTCTTACATGCTTTGTGTTCCACAACAGTGAACAAACTCAACACTTATGGCTTGTTGTGAAGTAATTTCTTTTTTTATAGTACTAGGATATAATGAGATAAAATTCAAATGTGCTTGGCTTAGACTTACAACTCAAAATGAAATACCAACTCAGCACGCAGATCCAAACAGAATTTATCTGAGCACGTCGTGTGGGTGCAGGGTAGGGGCAGGGGTGAGGAAAGGATCTTCAGTTTTATCGAGCAATGCAAACGGAGACATAAAATAATAAAATTACTCTCGGTGAGCGGTGCCAGTCAAATCCTTCCCTGTCACCCTGCGATTCCTTGGGATTAGGTGGTACTTCTTGCCTCCTTCTAAGGTACTCAGGGTACAAGGACGCAGAATCATTAACAGGAAGAGTTCCTTCATTCTGGGTCCCCAGCTGATCAGCTTGTAGATGAAAGCATCTCTCCTTTGATTTCCCAATGTGGAAGTCATTGCAGGTTCCTCCAAGGAGGGACAGTGGGGCCCCCTGCATAGCCATCACTATAGTCAAGCAGTGACACATCGTATCCCCAAACTTAGACTAAGTACACTGGATCCTTGAGCCACATGGGTTTGAACTGCACCGGTCCACCTACATGCAAATTTTTTTTTCAATAAATGTAGTCCAGTGCTCTAAATACATTTTCTCCTCCTTATGATTTTCTTTTTTTTTTTAAGATTTTATTTATTTGATAAATAAATAAATTTTAAGATTTAAATTTATAAATTTATAAGATTTATATTTATAAATTATAAGATTATAATTTAAATTAATAATAATTTAATAATTTAATTAAAATTAAAATTTATATTTATAAGATTTATTTATAAATTTATAAATTTATAAGATTTATTTAATAAATAAATTTTTTAAGATTTTATTATTTATTTATTTATTTATTTGACAGACAGAGATCACAAGTAGGCAGAGAGGCAGGCAGAGAGAGAGAGAAGAGGAAGCAGGCTCCCTGCGGAGCAGACAGCCCTATGTGGGGCTCCATCCCAGAACCCTGGGATCATGACCTGAGCTGAAGGCAGAGGCTTTAACCCACTGACCCACCCAGGCGCCCTTCCTCCTTATGATTGTTCTTAGTAACATTTTCTTTTCTCTGGCTTACTTTATTGTAAGAATACAGCATGTAATACATGTAACATACAAAATCTGTGGTTCATTGGCTATTTACGTTGTCAGGAAGGCTTCCAGTCTGTGGTAAGCTATTAGTAGTTAAGTTTTGGGGGAGTCAAAATTATATGGATTTTTGGCTGTGTGAGAGGGTTAGAACCTGTAACTCCCGCATTGCTCAAGGGTCAGCTGGAATATATTTACATCTAGATGTGTATATGAGATGGAGCCAATTAAAAGGAATTTGCTCAAGGGACAAAACTCTTTTCTGTCCTTCAGACACATAGCTATGTTTGACAGCTGGGGCTGTATCCGCCAAAATCATATACTCTTTTTTGGAGACTCAACAATAAAATCATTGCTCATTTACATTGCTGTTATTTTCCCCTTTGGGATCCACAGGCACTGTGGTATTCAAAGCTATCATTTATTTTGTAGAGAAACACTGAGTTTAGTTCTCTCACTTGTCTGGTAGATGGACATAAAGTCCGTGCTATAAAGTCGTGTGGGCAGAGGCACAATAAATTGAGGCAAAATGGATCTTTATATTTCTTAGCAATACTCTTCTTTCATATGCTCGTAAATGACCAGGTGCATAAATCTTTTATTATAGAAGAATTGAACTTAATTACCATAGATTTGTCGGCAGTACATTTATTCGTTAAAAGCTGAGTCTGAGTTGTCTGTGTGTCCCTTGTAGCATGGAGTCTCATACCTTGCCAAGCAAAGGTTTGCCAAATACATGAGGAGTTAAGGATGTTTTTTGTCACACCCTCCAAGCTTCTTAGAATTGTCTTTACAGTTGCATTCTACACTAGGGTTCTAGACATCAAAAGTAAAATGCTGTTAAAAAAAAAAAAAGTAAAATGCTGTTAGGACAAAGCAGGCTACCTGTGTCCAGATTACACTAAGGATTGGGAACATCTCCCCGAGTGTCTTGATGTGGAGCAGGGAGGGTCCAAGCTATGTACCCAACTGCCTGGGATCCTTTGTCTCCTTACAGGGGGAAGCATGCATCATGGGAGCAAAAAGGATATACAAGAAACGAAAATCAGAGCGTAAGTGTATGCAAGGGAAGTATGCAGGAGCTATGGAATCTGAACCCTGTGTCTGCACAGAGGCTGATTTTGACTGGTAAGCTTGTGCTCTCACTCCATGGGGTCATTCCATGTATCAAATCCACGTGCGTCTTAATGAAAGCCAAGATTTGAAATAATAGTAGCATACACACACACACACACACACACACACACACACACACACACACACACACACACACATATATATATATGCTGTCACAAGTCTCATATTCTTATGAAATTACCCCTTGAAGACAACATGGTTTATTAGCTATGGGCATATGTATATGGAAAAACTAGAAGTTTCTTTGGAATGAAAGAAGATTAATAAGATGGCTGATAACTAGCTTCACATAGTTGATAGATCTCAGGACAAAAAAGGAGACCATATCCACCCTGAGTTGCAACTGAAACTGAAAACTGTAAGTTGACTTCTCAGACAGCAAATATATTTGGGCGCAAGGTAAAGACCTCCTAGGGTTTAGGTTCCTAGTGGTGGAACAATGACCTTATAAGGCACTAGATTTGCTCTCCCGGGAAGTTTTCAGTCAGTGGTTGGTTAGCTGATGATTGCTTGTGCAAGGTGTGGAAGACCTTTCTGACTTCAGCGCAAGGGTTGATTCAGTGGCATTGGCCATCTGTGGTTCTGTGGAGCTGGCGGTACAGAAGACTTCTCCCTTTTCCAGGATTCGGCTAGTATAAACTGGAAAGGACTGAGACATTTGAGCACCATAGCATTCTTTCCGAAGCATTTGGTAAGCGGAAAGCTAGCCTGTGGGGTCAGTGCTGCCCTTGCTCTGTTCTGGTTTGGCCTTCAGGTGAGACTGGAAATGATCGAGGATAAGTAGGTGGTAACTCCCTTCATCATATCCATCTCATTTATTTTTTTCTTCTTCTCTTTATTTTTCTTTAGATTTATATATATAAACATATATATTCAGCGAATATAGATGTCAGTGTTAAGTGATTGAAACTTGGCCCACATAAGAAACCAAAGTCATTCCTTTAATATCAGATATCTGCCTGTATAGCAATCACAGATCACTTATCTGATCATCAAAATATCAGTGACTGGGCTGGGTACACACCACATAGCTGTGTACACACCGTATGGCTCAGAAAAAGTAAGTCTTCTCTCGTGGTAAACCTCTGGAGACATTGTCTGAATAAATGGTCCAGTGCAGCCCTTCCAGAATTGGCCACCAGCCCTCAGTCTGATAACCCAAGTCTGTTGCCCTCTTGTTGGTAAACAAGGCAAGCCAAGAGCCAGTGCTGTAATCTTGGGCTCAGCCAGCGGCCAACAGAAATTCAGTTACATTGGAGTTCAAGGAAATCTGCAGGGGCCTCTCCAGCTGTAACTTCTGTGTTAGCCAGTACACCGTTATTAACAATGATAGAAGTATCCTATCCCCGCCCTACCTTTCAGGACTGACATCTTGAAATATAGTCACTGAGGAAATGTCCATGGAATTTTAAAAACCATCCCTCTTTCTGACTGCTTCTCCTTTATCCCCTCTATTCAAGGAGGGCTTGTAAAGGAAGTTAACATTTTATCTTGGTCATTTAACTTCAGCCTTAGCCCATAGTCATCCTTCTGTAAAGAGCAAATTTATGCTGGTAGAAAAGCAAAGAGAAAAAGTGAGATGAGACGTCCCGATTCCCTGATTTTTCCTGAAAATACTGTTCAGGGGGCATCTTTTCTACAAGGTTCCAAAATAAGCTAGTCTTTTATTGTTGTCATTGTCATGTCTTGTTTTTCTTTTTCAGTTCTCAGTTTTAAGTTTTAGTCTAGAGTGAAAGGACCATAGGGTAAGGAAGGCAATTAGGCTTCTCCCTTCCTTTCTCCCTCACTCCCCTACAGTCTTGGCCCAGTTCTTGCATTCATTTGTGATTGGAATCTGCTACTCGTGCCACTAACTGAAATGTATTCTGAGAAGTGGGTAATGAATCATAAATGAGGCCATTGTAAGTTTTTCTGGTTAAATGGGATTTTTGTTTACTGCATGATTTCTAAAAATATTTTGGAAGACCCACCATGACCTTGTTGAGTCTCTACCCATAGCTAGAGCTTCCGTGATTCCACTTGACTGCAGCATAATAAAAGGTGGTTGTCACTAAATGTTCCCTCTCAGCTTGGCTCTCCCCTGGACAGTCCCCCAGATGACCTTGCCTGCCATTCTTGGGCATTTGTAAAATAATTCCCAGAAACGAACACCGGGTGTCCTGTAGGCAGCATTTCTGAAGTCTTCCTATCCATGCTGTGTTGAACCAGCACCAAATCCAGCTGATATGTGCAGAATTCTAAGTGCCAGCTGCCTGGTGACAGGCCCCTTGGCTGCTTAGCCTGTTTCTCCCTTCCCGCCCCTCGTGTGCCAGCATCTCACCTCCATTACGCAGATGGGCCAATTCGTACTGATGCGAATGGTTACTGATTTGTCTGTGCCTGTGGAGGTGCAATTTGTCGTCGTCCTCTGTGCCCAAGTTCATCCTCCAGAAGCCAAGACTATCAGGCCATGTGGAGGCCCCTGGAGGCAAGAAAGAGAGGAGAGGGAGAGAAAAGTCTTTGACTCTTTCCAAACTACAGAGAGGATTTAAAGCCGTTAGTCCCAAGTAACTGGGATGATGCTAACTGACTGGGAAAAAAAAACAAAAAAAAAACCACTTTTCCTCAGGGGAGTGCCCATGACACCCCTGAAGGACATTTCCTTTTCTGCGGTGACTCTGAAGCATCTGGAGTGTGCCCAGAGAGACCTGGCTCAGCTCTGCTTGGTAGATCCAGATGTCTTGGAAGAGCACCCCAAAGACATCACCAGTAATGACAATTGTGCCATGTGTGGCTGTGTTTGCGTCAGTGATGTACACTGAGGCTTAAGCCTCCACCATTGCCTGCTTTCTTTCCTTTTTTTTTTTTAAAAAAGATTTTATTTATTTATTTGACAGAGAGAGAGAGAGAGATCACAAGCAGGCAGAGAGAGAGGGGGAAGCAGGGTCCCTGCTGAGCAGAGAGCCCGATCTGGGGCTCAGTCCCAGGACACTGAGATCATGACCCGAGCCAAAGGCACAGGCTTAAGCCTCTGAGCCACCCAGGCGCCCCCATTGCCTGTTTTCTAACTGCAGCTTTCTTGGGGCCCAACCACCGTCAGTATTGTGTATTCTCCTCACGAGAACATCATCTGCTCTCTCAGCTTAAAGACAGTTACTTGGAATTATTGGTCACGAGCCTCTGTCTCTACACAGGGTTCTCTGTTGCTTTCAAGTCAGCTTTTCTGGAAATGTAGGGTATTGTCATGGGTAATTAATGGATATTCCACAGGGGGAAAAAACTGTTCAATTCTTGGGAAGGTATTGATTCAGTGAATCTTGTTGTTTGACTAATTGACTAGAGAAGTTGGCTGTGCGCTACCATGAAACTGTTCTAGTGATTTTGCCACCTACTGATGGTCTCTCTTGGCTCTTCCCCCCGCAGTGACTATGGGTATGAGCGACACAGCAATGGTCAGTGTCTGCCAGCATTTTGGTTCAACCCGTCTTCTCTGTCAAAGGACTGCAGCTTAGGACAGAGTTATCTCAACAGTACTGGGTGAGTGACTGCGATGGCGACCTGGAGAGGTCTGATTTCAGCCGGTGTTAAACTTACAGAATTATGTCTGATCGAAGACCTGGGCTTTTTTACTACAGCACAATGTGTTTGTTCATGTTAGTAATGCAGCACAGATATGTACTAATAGTGCAGTTTTCATCTGAAAAGAAGACCTCAGTTGTAAATAAAGAAACAAAACAGGTTCCTTGGAGGATGATGATGATGATAATCTATAAATTTCTTCACTTTTTGATACTTGATTTCAGAACTATTTCTGTGAAGCTACCTTTCCCCCTCACTGCATCTCTGTGAAGAAGGCCGAGTAAACATTTCATAGGTGCATTTCTTATTTTAAGATGCGGAAGCTAGAGCGAAGAGAGAAGCTCATTGACTTTTCAAGAGTATACTGCTATTAGTTGAGACATGTTTCATTTTCTTCCTATGTCCAGTCTTGACATGTTTAAGGCATGAATTCTGATCTTTATAAATAGGGAATCAGATTCTAAAAGTTTAATGTTTTGTGTTGTAGGACTTATCCAATATTATTTAAGAAATACCATAGGGTGCCTAGGTGGCTCAGTGGGTTAATCCTCTGCCTTCGGCTCAGGTCATGATCTCAGGGTCCTGGGATCAAGTCCCGAATCTGGCTCTCTGCTCAGCAGGGAGCCTGCTTCCCTCTCTCTCTCTCTCTCTCTCTGCCTACCTCTCTGCCTACTTGTGGTCTCTCTCTGTCAAATAAATAAATAAATTCTTAAAAAAAAAAAAAAAGAAATACCATAAAAGAGAAAGCATTCTGTGACTTTTCCACAAGTGGAGTTGATGTTTATTGACTTTAAAAATATTATGTGGACTTACTTGGATTCTAATTCAGGCAGAATGTAAAAAGACATCTTGGAGCCATTTGGAGAAATGGAATATGGTCTGGTGATTAGGTGATGTATTCATCAGGGATCCCCAGAGAAAGAGATCCAGTAGGAGACCATATAGACATATAGAGGTAATAGATAGAGAGATACGTATATTCACTATAAGGAATTGGATCACAGATTATGGAAGTGGCAAGTCCAAGTCCCAAGATCTGCAAAGTGACTTGGGAAACTGGATGCCAAGGGGAGCTGAAGGTTTGTTTCTAGTCCAAGTCAGAACCAGGAAAGCTGATGGTGTAGTTCTGTCTAAAGGCCAGAGGCTCAAATCTAGCAGGAGCCAGTGTTGCAGCAGGAGTGTGAAGGCAGAGAAAAGGTGAATTTCTAGTTGGAAGACACTCAGGCCAAAGAATTCCCTCTTGCTCACAAAAGGGTAAGCCTTTTGCTCCTCTTGAGGCCTTCCAACATAGTGGACATTGGGAGAGCAATCGGCTTTACACTGTCTACTAGTTTGCATGCTAAGGGCATCAAAAACAAGCCTCACAGAACCACCCTGAATCATGTTTGACCAAATACCTGAGCACCCGTGGCAGAGTCACACTGACACATAAACCTATCACAGGTGATAGATGACGTTATATCTAAGCCTAAATATTTATATTATATTTATTGTATTAACTAAATATATATTTGTGTGTGATAATGGTATTTTGGTCTGACTAAAAAGAAACATTTATTTATTTATTTATCAGAGAGAGAGAGAGAGAGAGCACGTGCGTACACAAGCAGGCAGAGCAACAGGCAGAACAGGCAGGGGGAGAAGCAGGCTCCCTGCTGAGCAGAAGACGGACTCTGGGCTCCATCCTAGAACCCTGGGATCATGACATGATCCAAAGGCAGACGCTTAACTGACTGAGCCGCCCAGCCACCCCGAAACCTTTTAAAGATACATGATGTGTGACATTTGTTTTAAAATGTTAAAAAACAGCTATTGAAAATCTTTGAAAGTGAATTAGTGGGGAGCAGGGGTATTCATTATACTCTTCGCTCTCATGTGTGCACATTTGAAAATCCTGATCTTAAACCATGAAAAAGAAAGGAACTAAGGACGGAAAGTGGGGCGGTGGGGGGACGCCTCACCAGGAGGCCTGTCCTGCTTGAAAATTTCTCTTCTCGTTTCTCATGACAGCTGCAGGAAAAACAGAGAGGAAACAACACAGACTTGTACCGTCAAGTGTTCTTATCTCTGAGGTTAGGGATTCCCAGAACTTTAGAATGTAGGGATAAGTTGTGATTTATTTGCACCATAACATAAAACCTGAGAAAACTACAAATGGCATTTTTACAGCGGTGGGTCAGTGAGGCCTTCAGAATGCAGCCCATGGGAAAACCAGGAAGGGAGCTGCTGAAACGAGTACCCTTAACGGTGAGGGAGTGCCAGAGGGCCGAGTGTTATTACTTGCACACACCAGCATGTTTAGACATTGTGGGGGGCACTGGGAACCCCTAACACCAGTTTCTGAATTGATTTTTTTTTTCACTAACTCAGTCAAGGAAGTTATATCATTTTCTCTTTGGTATTGATAAAGGGAGGTCCCAGTACAGAGGGGTCTAAATTATTCCACATGCTACTCAAGTCACTGGAGCAAGGCAGAGTATAGGCAGTGACCCTCTCTCTTCGGTGTATTGAGAATACACACACACACACACACACACACACACACACACTTGCACACGCACACACACACACACACATTTTAGGCTACCCTTAAATAAGGTTCCCCATTCCTTTGATAAACTTAGTATGTGAAATTCGAGTAAACTCTGGCTCCTATAAAATAAAACATCAGAAATGATTAAATCATAATAAATAACCTATCCAGTGGGATTTTTTTCATCTATGCCCTATTAAAATTTCAATTAAAAATGTAATTCAGCAATAAGTGTCCAGGTAGATAAATGTTTGTCAAGGCAGTTTTTTTTTTTTTTTAAGATTTTGTTTATTTATTTGAGAGAGAGCGTGAGAGGGGAGAAGGTCAGAGGGAGAAGCAGATTCCCCGTGGAGCTGGGAGCCCAATGCGGGACTCGATCCCAGGACTCGGGGATCATAACCTGAGCCAAAGGCAGTTGCTTAACCGACTGAGCCACCCAGGCGTCCTGCAGTGATGTTTATTAATCACAGAATCACAGGCATTATTCCCTAGGGCTCCCCTCCACTCCTGGAATGTTGCTCATATAAGTGAGTGTTAGATGACAGTGTCTGACCCCAAAAGTTTTTGTTAAGTTACCTACTGGTTTCATCTATTCTATTCAGACTCTTTCTAGAAAAGCATCTGTGTCAGTGAGGAGCTTGTGTAAAGAGGAGATTTGATAAATTCCAGCCATCAGCAGGAAGGATAATTGCCTTGATCTCAAAACCAAGTGGAGAGTGATCACTCGCATGGGGCTCTGTGGGCTAAAGCGCAGGAGAAGCGTGTGAATCATCACCTCACTGGTGGGCATATTGCCTCCCTGTACATTCTGCAGTAAGAACAAGAAGACCCTTAGCTGGTACCGGTCCCTGAAAGTATCTTCAAAGAAGGCCTCATCCCATCAAATTCCTATTTACTGGGTCTGTAGCTAACTCAAAAGTTGGCAAGAAGTAAAGTATAGATGAAATTGAAAAAAAAAAAAAAATGCAGTGTTCCTCCAGCCCGCCCCCCCCGGAAGCCCCCTTGGCTGTGTATGGATTCAGCGGCATTTCATAATCACAGACTTCATATTAAATATTGTAACCGCTTTAGAGCTGCCATCGAACATTGAGCTTTTCACTTAAAAATATGTAATTGCGGGGCGCCTGGGTGGCTCAGTTGGTTGAGTGACTGCCTTCGGCTCAGGTCATGATCCTGGACTTACAGGATCGAGTCCCGCATCGGGCTCCCAGCTCCTTGGGGAGTCTGCTTCTCCCTCTGACCTTCTCCTCTCTCATGTTCTCTCTCACTCATTCTCTCTCAAATGAATAAATAAAATCTTTAAAAAAAAATATGTAATTGCAAAAGAAATATATACAGATGTTTTCTGTTTAAAAAACAATTTAGATCATTACCCTCTCTCCTGCCCCCTTTTCCTGCACAACTGTGATCTTTCGGTATGCCTGCTTCCAGACACTTTGCATTTGTCAGCAAAAAATTATGCCAAGAAAAAATATACAAAATTAATTTGGGAGTTTGTTCTTACATGTCATTTCCTACGATATGTTATTTTTCTATTTTGCTTTTCATTCAGAAATGTGTCTTAAACAGCTTTCTAAGACAGAGGACAGATGGCTATCTGCCATCTAATTTCTTTTCATTTGAGAGCATTAAAGCACCTAGTGTTGCTTTCTCATCCCCTGTCATGGACATTTGGGTTATTTTCTATTTTCTGCCACCATAAACAATGTTGCAGTTAACATCCTAGTACAATAATAATTGTTATAAAAACACACAAGATAATTGGATCCTCCTTTGGCAATTAGAAGTGTTTCTGCCGATTTATAAAGCAAATCCCACCCAACCAACCACTTACTTCTTAGACCTGAGGATCGAGGCATACCAAATATTTCCCCAAAACGATTAAAACACTGGCTTCTGGCTCACAGACTGCCAGGAGTCCCGCACTTTACAGATTCATTTGTATTAACTGCCATCCTCCTTTATAATACAAGTGTCAACAGATTCTCTAAGGGAAGGCTGAGTGGGATTTCCCAAAGTAACAAAGTAAGGAATGTCACTTCAGGCGAACGGAATAGGAGATGATCAGGCTGAAAGTGTCGCCCGATGCCAGTGCCTGGAAGTCGATAGACTAAGGAACTACCATGCACCCTCAGTCTCTCCCCTGTCAGCTTTAGCCACCCGTGGGCATCCCGTGCTTTGTTAGTACGGATCCTGTATTGGCATCGGGCTGGAATGAAGTACAGAGGAACCTCAAGGCCAAGGTCAGCCTGTGAATGAGAGCATTGTCAGTTGTACTCCCTGGCTTCACCACACCCCTTCCAGCAGAGCCCACGGTGCAGACATGCATCAGAACTTGAACTTTTGAAAGGGACTAGGGAATGACCGCCCTTGTCAGTGAAGTTTAACAAGCAGATCTCCTAGCAGCACCCTCTGAGAGTTTAGTTCAAAGCCTGCAGGTAAACCTTCCTTTCCTTTTATTTTTTTGTAATGCTTCATTTTATAAATGGTTATGGTTGCCTTTAGAGTCACCTTTTTACCCTGTATATTATAGCAGCGTTCACGGGTTTGCTTATCAACAGAATGGAAGAAGTCTAGCATCGGTTGTTATTATGCCTAATAGAAATACTCTTTCTGGGAGACGCCAAAATTTTTATCAGCTTTGCTGTATAGACGTGAACAGTTGTGCAACTTTTGTTTTACTTCTTGGCTAGGTCTTAGAAAAGAGAGTTGATATAAGAGCTGAAATGAGCGCAAAATTCCTCTAAGAGGCCAGCGCTTCCTGTCCTTAGTCCTTGGTCTGGTGATGTCTGACTTCTGAGGTTCACACCAGCGAACCGCATGTGAGCAAACTTCTGCTGTGTTCTCCATAGTAACCTCCCTGCCTCTTTTCAGCCTTTGCCCTCACGCCTTCCCCACGCCGGTCCATGGAAAGCCAGGAGGCTGATACCGATGCCACAGCCTGTTATATGGGCAGGAAATGAAATATAATGGGGATGTTTTAATCTGGTGAGAAAGAGATGTATTTTAGAATGAAACAAGTAAGGATTTTAAATGACTTCTGCCATTTACTGTTATCTTAGCAAGTGCTTCCTTTCTTTGAGCCATTGCTTCTTAACCTATAAAATGTTACCATCTGCTCTTGGGGTTTGACTTAAATGCAACACTGTATATAAAGTAGGTAGCCCGGTACCTAGCGGAGAGTAGTCACTTTGCAAAATGCAGATACCATCACCAATAGTCATCATCTAAGGGGTTCTCTGAAGTGAAGTAAAAAAGAAGGGAGACACTGTTTTGTTGTGTATCTATAGTCCTGACATTTATTTGACCCTTAGTAGCCGCACTGAGATCTAGGACATATTTCATCTAAGCCCCTGGTTTTATTCATCTGTAAAACGAATAAGCACCTGCGTACGCTCATAAGACACATGCTTAAAAACTACTAGGCATCAAAACACATGTGTGTCCCTCTCCACCACTCAAGGCAGATAACACATTTACCTGATTGGTGAGCAGGTTCCTTTTGTCCAAATAGAATGAAATCAGTATTCATTCGTGTATTTTCTTGCATTTTAGTGCTGAAATTACCCTAAATGTGTTTCTCTTTGTTTCTCCATCTGTGTCTATAAATATCTCCGTTTGCACACACACAAAGCACAATCTCTAGTTGTACTTATATATGGTTAAATCTTGTTTATACGGTTTTGGATCCAGGGAACATGCTGCAAATTTAAGTTGCTAAATTAACTAGGACATTTCTTGTTTCAGGCTGGCTGTAAAAGATTCTGTAAATATAAAATAAAGTGGGCATTGGGCTGGTTTATTATAAGAAACCAAGATAATCTTCTCAGGGGACAGGTTTCTTCTTGCTATTAAGCTAGAGATATTTCTAGATGTGTTAAAAAAAAAAAAAGTAAGTGTATAGAAATTTCTGTCTGTGTGGAGTTTCTTTTGAGAAGCCATTAATCCCTCCTAAAAGAATGTACGGTGACAGCTCTTATGCTCCCCAGGGTTTGTTTCTTAACATACTATGGAGATACTCAGGAGGCTTAAAAAAGGTTTTTAGCATTAATTTTAGCATTAGTTTTTAACATTAATTCAGTATCTATGTAAGAACATTTAGCAGGTCTGGGGGAAAAATACATATATATGCATAAATTCTAGCTAAACAGTAATCTCCATACTGTCAACATACATTTGGAATGCTTTAAAAATGCTTTCTAGAAACATACTCCTTTCTGTATTGGCCATGAGAACATGAGAACTTAGACCCCAGCTAACCTGCCATTGCCCTGGAGTTGGTGTTTCCACGGGCTTTGAGGGCTGGCTGGCTGTGGTCTTTTCGCAGATGACCCTGCTCGTGGGCCTGGAGGTGATTTTGATGTTCAGTCTGATCTGTTCTGCAAGATTTGTCAGCGTGCATCATGGAGAATAATTGGTCCTAAAAGTGCTGCATGTGTTTGCAGTCCACAGAAAGGAAACCACTTGCATAACTTACAAACTCAACATGGCAGGGGCCTGTGTGGCGGTTCTCTAGCAAAGAGCCATGCAGTGTCACCGCAGACCCTCAGTAAATATTCGTGGCTACGAAGCTGACTCTTGAGAGCACCTTGCCTGGATGTGGTTTTCCGTATTTTCATGGGATGACAATGAGGTCGGGAATTGAAGAAGAAGGTGAACATCGCTATGCGGAGACCTGGCTCCTCACGTAGCTTGGTTGCCCACACCGGTGGTACTGGCGTTAGTGATTCTCAACCAGGTCATATGGCACAGTGACAAGAGATATCAAACTCAGTCCAGAGGCCCAGAGCTGCTGATCATCTCCCATGTTACCCTGGCAAACTCTGAAGGCTGTCTGCTTTTACCTGTGTGAAAAATGGAGGGGTTGTATTGGATGATCTCTGCTATCCCTTCAGACTCTGATGTATCTGTGACCAATTTGGGATTCCTAGGACTGCCCGTGCTAAAAAAAAAAAAGAAGGAAAAATTCTTTATATAAATTAGTTGTACAATTCGTTGACTCAGATTGTGGATTCCGTGAGTCACTGATGATTCTTGATTTTAAGTCATTTAGTTTAGCATGGCCATATGTCCTGTTTCGTCAAATTGGCATTCAAAATAAAGTCACATTCCTTTACTAGTCAAAACAAATGACTTGTGCTTCTACCCTGAAGTTGTTTTCCCTTCTGCTATGTCTCCTCCTGGTCTCCTAATCCCAAGGTTGCTTATTTACTTTAAAGGAAAAGTCCTGAGAACTGTTCCCTTTGAACAGAAAAACTCAGAGAACCTGCTCAGTCAGCTACGGAACCACATTCTTTCTGAATGTTGGTGTTCACACTACTGCACAGGTTTTGTTGTTGTTGTTGTTTTTGAAACATGGGGACATTAGGTCTAGGGAGCTTTTAAGTCTTGGTCATACACTGTACCCATTGCTAGTCCCCTTCTCTACCCCCAAGGCTTGTTCCATTTTTTGTTTTGTTGAGGGTTGCATGGCATTCTTCCCTTGAAAGGAAAGGCACACAGGATGATCCAAAAAAATAAACCATTTAAATTCTTCACACTGTGAGCACAAATGAGGGACACCATAGCTCAGTAACAGGAAGACCTACTTCCCTTCAAGAAGACCAAGAGCCTTAGCTCCAGCTCAGTGATGACATGTGGTAACTACTCTAAAAAGGCAAGAGACAACTTCACAGAGAAACATGAATTCTAAGCTGATTTTTATAAAGAATGAATAAAAGCTTGACAACAGGAAAGAACATTCAAGAAAGAATGAACAACATAGGAAAAAAGAAGGCGTGTAGGCTTGACTATGGCTGGGGCTCAAGACACATGTTGGGAAAGAGCTGAAGCTGGAAAAACGCACTGAAGAGAGACTGTGGAGTGTACTGAAAACTCCAACTTGACGCTCTGTGAATAATCCCACAGGAAGCTGTGAGTGAGTCTAAAAAAGAAATTGACATGGTTCGATTTGATCTTAAGATAATCTTGGCAATCAGAGTGCCACTTGTGTTTTTCTGGGAACTTGCTGTATCATAGCAAGTTCATGTTTAATACTTTAAATACTAACTTTTTGACTAAATACTGAAATTTTAATATTTACGAAGTTTCTAACAATGCACCAGACTTTAGGCTAAGCCATTTTCAATGTAGTATCCCACTTAATCCTCCCAAGAATGTTATTGACAGGATTCTGTAACTGTCCCGATTTGACAGGCAGAGAACCTGGAGGAAGTTTGGGTCACTGCCCAGGTCCGTATAGTTAGTGCCTGAATTTAAACTCAGGCAGTTTGGTTCTACAACACTGGTTTTAACCACCAGGGCAGTGTTCTCTGATTCTGGATGCACACAAGAATCACCTGGGGGAACTTAGAACAAAAGCAAAGACACACTAATGCCGAGAATTCTCAACTAAATCATAATTTAAGTAATTCTCAATTAAACCAAGACCCCTAGGAGCGGGATCTTGGCAGACATTTATTTTAAAAGTGCCAGCAAGTGACTCTGAAAGACAGCGTTGTAGTCTACTACGCTGGGCTATCCTGTCACCTTAACCTACAGTGAACAGTCATAAACACCCATATTCCACCACCACCCCAGAAGCACACAAGAAACAAAAAACCAAAAAAACAAAAAACAAAAACAAACAAACAAAAAAACACCTACTAAATAGTAAAATCACAGACTATGAAGACCTTCATGGCTTTTTTCCAGTTTTACACTCACCAAGAAAAACTACAGCCTTCATCTGTGTTAAGACTGGCAGGAAGCACAGAAGAAAAATCAAAGAAGTTGGGGGTAAAAAGGAAAAGGTGACAGAGGGGTTTCAAGATGGGAAGGAAGAGAATGGCTAAAGTTGGGGCTGCTGAAGGAATAAGACACTATCTACTGATGAGCGGTCCGTAATATCAAAGGCACATTTGCAGAATGTTTCCTTTTCAGTAATTGTACAAAGACTCCCTTGCCATTACAAAGCACTTTTCTTCTTGGCGGATTGAAGAATGCTTTCCCAACTAAATGCATCCCAGTAATATTCAGAGCTTAGGTCCAACATAATCATAAGTTGCCTTGTTATTATGGAGGTAGCAGCCCCATTTAATAACATATTAAATGCATTATTCATTTATGTAACTCAGACCTAGGGACAGCTGCTGGGATGGAAATAGAACCATTCTGTAAAGCAGAAAGCAGGTGTGTGCTTTTACTTGAGTAAATGAACTCTGTATTTCTGCACAATTTTCTTCTAAATTTCAGGGACAGGTCTGGTAGGGCTAATGGGATGCCATTTTCATCCAGGAAATAAAATGGCTTCAGAATGCTTTTTAATGAGCGTTTTTAAAAAATTACCAACAGTCTTCTCTATGGCAGAATCCCAGGGGGGGGTTGATTCGTGCTTAGGATTTAAACAGAACTGTTGCTGCACGATTCAGGAAAGCCTGGGGTAATGATTGGTCAGAAGAGCGACAAGCAAAAGGAATGTTCTCTAGCTGATGATGTCAGTGGTAATGGTGAGTCCTTGTCCCTGTAGCCACTCGCTCGCCAAGGCAGAGTCACAGGTGTGCTTGGATGCTAAGCGATTAAAAATCATAGGTGGTGGGTATTAGAGAGGGCACAGATTGCATGGAGCACTGGGGGTGATACAAAAACAATGAATAATGTTATGCTGAAAATAAATTTTTAAAAAATGATTAAAAAAAAATCATAACGTGCCTTTAGTTTTCATGGCACCTTGCCTCTGAAACACGCATTTTCTGACGCATAAACTCGCTGGGATGCCATAATGACTGTGTGACATTGCTCGTCATTTTCTTGCCGCCATTGCTGGTGCCAGAATGTCAGATGTCAGCACTCTCCAGTGCCGGCACCTTTTTTTTTCCTTCTCTCTCCCGCCTGCCATTATTTTCTCTGTTAAGCAGCATGCACCCCTAAGCACCTAAAATGGATTTACTTAAATGGTAGATGGATGGATGTTAAAAATGCTCAGACTTGATAATGAGCCGTGGAACTGGTAGGGATCCTAGTACAAGAGCAGAGAGTTTCTGGCTGCCTGCAGGGCTGGGTGTTAACCCCTTAGTTGCTGGATTGTGCAGAGAAGCAGGGACTCCGAAGGTAAGGATTAGTGGCAGCTGGTTCATGAGCTGAGGTGCTTGAAGGGTTTGGGGGCAGTGGTAATAACCACCTGCTGTGCTGATATTTCAACGTTTAAAATGGCACAGTCATCCCAGTGTGGGCCTCCTGATTATCAGTTGTGCTGTCCCCAGGGATGAGGTGCCCTCGGGGAACTTCAGTCACCCACAGGAATACCATCAAACAAGGTATAAATGGGTTCCTATCAGTAAATCATCAGGAGCCTTTAAGAGTTTAGAGGAGGGACAATCTCCTTCGATTTAAAGAGGCAATAGAGTAGTGGTAAAGAGAGAATATTCTAGAGACAAATTGTCTGGGATCCTGACTAGGTGATCTTGGGAAAACTGGTTAACTTTTTTGAATCTTAATTTCTTCATCTGCATGTTGAGAATAAAAATACCTTCCTTAAGCAGAACTGTTCGGAATATTTTAATGACAAAAGTCATGTTAAGAACTTAAAGCAATGGCAGACACAGTAAATACTCTCAACATATCCACTTCTTACTATTTCACTTATTATTATTTTACCATCACAGTCAGGAAAAGACAGAGGACAGAAGCTGTAACCCAAAGTGGAAATTTTAGGCAGCTCAGAGAGCATGTGGGAAGACCTAGAAGCAGAAAGAGCAGAAGAAAATAAGTACTTTTCCAGAGGCTGGAAAGAGAGGTTTGACTAGGGCAGATGAGCTTTTTGGTGAGAAAGAATTCAGAGATGTAGGTCAGTTAGCTTGTGGAAGGCTTCATGGGCAAGATTATGGGATATGACTTATCCCAAGGACAGTTGGAATCCGTGAAGGTTATGAACAGGTAGGAGAAATAATATTAAATAAAAATAACTGGCAACAATTTCCTAAGCGCTTGCTAATCGTCAGGGCAGTTTTAAATACTTTGTGTACATTAATCCATTTAATTTATACAATTACCCTACGAGGTGAATTAAATATTAATAATTGACCTTGTAATGATCCACAGCTTTCACAGTACTTCCCCAGACAGTATTTAATTTGACTTTCTCAACCATGGTCTTAGGCAGTCGATCCCAAGACTCGGGGACAGAGGAAAGGACACTGGCCAGATTTGAAGGGGTTGGAAAAGTATAGCCTGCAGGTCAAATGTGGCACACTGCCGGTATCTGTATATAGTTTTACTGAAACCCAGATGTATCAATTCTTTTGTGCGTTATCTGTGTTCTCTTATATGCTACAATCAAAGAGTTGAGTACTTGTGACAAAGGCCATATAGCTGGGAAAACTGGAACATTTCCTAGCTATCCCTTTATATTAAAATTTCTCTGGTCTAGAAGAGTAGAAAGACCTTAGACTTTGCTTCCACTTTGAGCTTCACCACTCACTCTAGCTAAGTAGGCGTGGGAAGTCTGATATCCGAGTCCACAGAGAGGTTACTATGGACCCCACACAAAAGGATGATGAACAGATAACATCGAAGCTCAAGTCTTAAAGGTTAATTGTTCTAAAACCACAGATTCTAATTTATTATGAATCTATAAATTGCATAGGACACATTTGTAGAATAATCTTTTTTTTTTCCTATTAAAGCTAAAATAAAAAGAAATGAGCAAAAGAGGAGGGAAGATTACACAATCTCTAGACTGGTCTCCTTAATAGGAGTTTTCAATATTTAGCCAGTACAATCCCTCATAAAATATTGAGGACAAACTCTCAAATTTAGCCAACTTTCTGTACGAAACTATTACCGCAGCATCCTCTGTGGGGTCTAATCTTGAATCACATAATCCATAACAGTCTTTATCTGAATTGCAAATGCCCTTGCAATATATAGTACTCAATTTAACCCTCAGTTCTATAGCCTTTAAAGTGTCTCCTGGATTATCCACATGTAACTCTTCAAGATTATAGGGGCGCCTGTGTGGCTCAGTGGGCTAAAGCCTCTGCCTTCGGCTCGGTTCATGATCCCGGGGTCCTGGATGGAACCCTGCATTGGGCTCTCTGCTCAGCAGGGAGCCTTCTTCCTCCTCTCTCTCTGCCTGCCTCTCTGCCTACTTGTGATCTCTCTCTGTCAAATAAATAAATAAATAAAATCTTAAAAAAAAATAAAGATTATAAATTTAGTGAGGCCCAGGACCACATCTTCTACTCTTGTGCATTTCCCATAGCTCTGAAGGGAAATAATTGAGTGACTGAATGAAAGAATCTCGTCAAGTGCTAACAGTAGGTACAGTCTGTTACTATGATGATGGGCCTTTCCGTTGGGTGCTTTATATGAATTAGCTCTAGTTCTCAGAGCACCATGAAGCATGGTTCTCCCTCGCCCTCCAGGCTACGCAGTAGCGAGTCCAGCTCAAAAAAATTGGGAGTGATCCGAATTGTAATGACCTGGAATACAACTTGAGCTTTTCTCCGTGTAGGTATAGGAAAGTGGTTTCCAATAACTGCACAGACGGAGTGCGGGAGCAGTACACCGCCAAACCGCAGAAGTGTCCCGGGAAGGCCCCGCGGGGGCTGCGCATTGTGACCGCGGACGGAAAGTTGACAGCGGAGCAAGGGCACAACGTTACTCTCATGGTGCAGCTGGAAGAGGTAGGACCAGACCCGCAGCCACTTCACCTTCTAGGGCCACTGATTTTTCCTAGGAAATCAGATTTGCTTTATGTGTGTTTTTGTTTTGTTTAATTTTTTTTTTCCATTTTAAATGCTGTGGACATTTTAAAATTTTTTTCTACTTTTGGTTCTTTGGTTTGTTGCTGTTGCTCTTACCCGCAGTTAATCTCGTTTTACCGCACGGTGTTCTTCACTCTTACTTAATATGTCATTTCTTGGAAGTTCTTTCTGGATTTAACTGTGCTTCGTTGGCATTTCCAGCCAGAAGTTATCTCAGAATGAACACGTTAATGGTATTCTAAAAATAATCTAGCACACACACAGATGTTCAGCCTAACATACCGATGCTGTCTTCCTCTCTCAACCTGATGTCTTGGCTTTTCTTTTCCAAAGGCAGCATGCTGGTCATACACACAACACTAAGGCTAATCTAAATATACCTGAGGGTACTTTCTTTGGCAATTTTGGCAATTGAGAGTCTGTGATTTTGTAGCATTTCTGCGATATCATTATGAGCCTCGGAGACTGACAAATCATGGTTATCTGAGATTTCTCAATATTTAGATAGTGGCTAAGATGAAATTTGTACATTTGTATTTTTAAATGTGTACAGGCATTTTTATCATCTTATAACTGAAGAAGACGTTCTCTAAAGGATAAACAATTACATTAATGATCTCAATTATCAAGCCTGACAGTCCTGCCTTTAGCTGTGTTTTCTGAGTACTAAAATCTTGGCAGCACCATGCTAGGCCTTGTGAGCACAAAGGGATTTTAAAAAGTTAATAATGATACCAGGATTAAGATCTACATTGTTGACTTCAGTTTCTTCTGATAGCTCAGTGGTTTTCAGTCTTTAACATGAGTAAAAGTTACGTGGTGAACATGTTAAAACAGTTTTCCGGGGGGCACCTGGGTGGCTCAGTGGTTAAACATCTGCCTTCGGCTCAGGTCATGATCCCAGTGTCCCGAGATGGAGCTCTGCCTTGGACTCCCTGCTCAGCGGGAAGCCTGCTTCTCCCTCTCCACTCCCCGTGCTTGTGTTCCCTCTCTCTCTGTCTGTCAAATAAATAAATAAAATATTTAAAAAAAAACAGTTTTCTGGGCCCCATCTCCAAAGTTTCTGATTCACTAGGTTGGACGGGGCCCGAGAATATGCATTTATATACTAGACTGTGGGTTATGCACTGTGCTTCAAGAATAAACAGAACAAAACAAGAGCAAAGTCCATAATACAGACCAATTTAGGCCAACCGGAGTTGCTCGCATTTCACAGAAATACAATCTTTAGGCTTCTCCCTGAGGCCATGACATATTAGCTTGCAGCAAACCAAATGTATTGTGTATATTTAGAGCAGGAGCGACATGCTGAGAGAGAAAGTGAGAGATAAGGAGGAAGAGGAGCATGAGAGTATTGTCACGAAGATTTGGGCAAACAAAATCCTGTTCTTCAGAGATGGTAAATTCACTATAGCCATCCAACAACTCGTATTTGCCCTCAAGGACTTTGCCAATTCGTACGTCACACTGTAGAAGAGGTCATGTTTCAGATTCCCAGGTAGAAGGCCAGACAGAAAGTCTTGGCCGAACAACGGGCAGTGGGCTCACAAGCTAGAACATAAAAATTGACTTCAGGTCGGATCCCAGAGGGAAGGGAAGCATGGAGAAGCAACACAGTATTCTGTGCATTTTTCTCTCTGAGCTCTTCGATGATATCTAAGGGATATGGACAAAAGTGAAGTAGAGTTTTTAGAAGTATTACATCTTCAGGAAATAAAAATTAGAGCCAGGGACTATTAAGAAGGAAATAATAATACAACACTAGGTTCTGGAGACTTCTGGAGAGCTCGATCCTAGGAATGAGGACACCCCAGAACTAGACCAGGTTCTCTCAATGTTGAAACCCAATCTGGAATTATCTCAGTCTCTGAGAGGGTTAGAGTGATTTTCACCCACTCTCAATGTCTGCCAGAGCTAAAATGAACCTTTTTAGAGGAAAATAATATAAATCAGAAAGCTTACCTATATTTTTTGTATAAAAATATTGGGTGTTTAATTTAAAATATTACATATATATCAAGAAACAAGATGACGAGGAGGAAAAAAATCGTCAGAGAAAGGAACAGTTTCCTGAGATATGATTGATACATTCTTGAATACAGATCAAGACCAAAAATGCAACCTCCCAGCAGTCATCAGCAGGAGGCGGGAACAAATGGAAGTTGTAGAAATAAAGATAGAATAACCGATGTTAAGGTGCACCTGGTTGGCTCAGTTGATTGAGCATCAGAGTCTTGGTTTCTCCTCAGGTCATGATCCCCTGGGTGGTGGGATCATGGGAGCCCCAAATTAGCGCCACGCTCAGCAGGGAGCCTGCTTGAGGATTCTCTCTCTCCCACCCCTCTCAAATAAACTTTTAAAAAATAACTGGTATTAAGAAGTTAGATGGGTTGACAGTTGACTGAATCAGATGGATAGAGGATCAGTTAATTGGAAGAAAGGACAGTTGAAAGTATAACCTTTCTAAGATAAGAGAGGAAGGATTGAAGATAAAGAAAAGAGTAATAAGAGACACATGGGAGAGAGGGAAAAGACTAACACAGATGTGATTGCAGTCCCAGAGGGGAGAAGGAAGATAAGGAGCCAGAATCCATTTTGAAGGGATAATGTCTAAGAATTTCCGCAAATTGACAGGAGGCATCAGTGTCTCCGTGTAGATTGGAAATAATCCAAAACCCCAAGCAGGAGCTAGACAAGGAAAAAAAGGCACTTAGGTATCATATTCAAACTATTGAAATAAAAAAAAAAACAAAAACAGAGAAAAATTTTAAAGCCCCGCAGAACAAACTAGAATGATATCTTTGAAGTGCTGGGGAAAAACACAAATGTGGAGGTAAAGTAGAGACTTTTCTCAAACAGAAACCAAGACGAGTCATATAAGATGATTTCTATAAAAAGAAACACTACAGGTAACTCTTCAGGCATAAAGAGAATGAACCCAGATGAGAGCACAATAGTAGAAAGAAGGAAGAGCCAGAGAGAGGGCATGTATGTGGGTAAATTAATAATAACTTGGCAGGGCGCCCGGGTGGCTCAGTGGGTTAAGCCACTGCCTTCGGCTCACGTCATGATCTCAGGGTCCTGGGATTGAGTCCCACATCGGGCTCTCTGCTCAGCAGGGAGCCTGCTTCCCTCTCTCTCTCTCTGCCTGCCTCTCTGCCTACTTGTGATCTCTCTCTGTCAAATAAATAAATAAAGTCTTTAAAAATAATAATAATAATAACTTTGCAAATCAGTAATGATAATCTGCTGTGGGCTTAAATATATGTAGAATTAAAACACATGACAATAATAATTCAGTATGTATTAAATGGAGTTAAAATGTTTTAAGTTCCATGAAATGTCTGTGATGAGGTAGAGGTACTAATTTGTATTAGATACCAGCATGTCCAGAATAGAGAATATTTAACTATCAAACTCTTGGCAGGGGACCTGGAATAATATTAAATGTGTCTCATTAATACCAAAAAAAAGGCAGGAAAGAGAGAAAAAGGATCCTACTTACGTTCAGGACTAATAGAACAGATACTGAAATGGTATATATATAAACCCAAATATTATAATTAATGACATAAAATAAATAATTAGTGATTTTTCTGGCTTGCTTAAGAAGATCTCTGAGGTTGTAAAGAGATCACACCACAGGTTTTTTTCTTTAGTTTTCACATTTAAATCTATAATCTATCTTGAATAAAACCAAAGTTTATGTATGTTTTTCATTTACACATTCAATTGACCCAGCACCATTGAAGGACAATTCTTCTCTTACTGACTTGAGTCTTTGTCATAAATCAATTTAATCAACCCACAGTATTTGTGTGGGTCTACTTTTAAATACTTTATTTTGTTCCATTGGTTTTGATTTTCAAACCTGTGTTGATAATTTAAAACACTTTTTTTTTTTTTTTAAGAGAGAAAGCATGGGAACAGGAGGTGGGCTGGGGAAAGAGGGGCAGAAGGAGAGGGAAAGAGAATCTTAAGCAGGCTCCACTTCCAGCACAGAGCCCAACATAGGGCTCAATTTCATGACCCTGAAATCCTGACCTGAACCAAAACCAAGAGATGGACGCTTAACCAACTGAGTCACCCAGGTGCCCCTAGAATATATTTTAATTATTCTAGATTCAAAGTTAGCCTACATATTTGGGGATATAAATCCTCAGAACCAATAGAAGGTCATATGTGTGTGTGTGTGTGTGTGTGTGTGTGTACACATACACATACATGTATATATATATATATATATATATATATATAAAATACATTATATTCAGTTATATATGATATGCTTTATAATAGCATAAAAACAATGCATACCTACAGGCAAACCCAAGAACTTATTTTCAGTGTCTCTGCCCAGAAAACAACACCACATTTGGAAAAAAAATTTTTTAAATATAAATGTATGAAAAGATATACCATGACTGTGGATTGGAAGATACAGTATTATGAAAAAAGACCAATTTTTCCCACATTTATCTTATATTCAAGGCAATTTCAATAAAATCTCCAGGATATATTTATGGGTTAAAATTAACATGATCATAAAGCATATGAAAAAGTAGGAGCTCAAGAACAGCAAAGATTATCTTAAAAGATCACTCCCAAAACTGGATAGCTTACGTTACCAGGTATCAACATTTATTATAAAGTTATAGTATTTAAGAGTGTGTGGTGGTATATATATATATATCCTGCGTACACAATCTGATTAAGAAAGGGAGTAGTGAGCCAAGAAAACCACACCCCCCTACATATGTATAGATGTGTGTGTGTGTGTGTGTGTGTGTCTGTGTGTGTACACGTATACACACACATACTCTTTAGGACAAATGAGACTCTATACTACAGTAGATAAGTTATAATCTTTTCTATAAATGGTGCAATGACATCAAAATCCGTGTGGGAATATATGAACCTTGATCTCTCTTAACACAAAAAAATAATTCTGACTGGATTGTCAATCTAATTTTGAAAGAAGAAACTAAAGTGTAAAGGAAAATGCAGAAGAGTATCTTCATGACCTTGGTTTAGGCAGAGATCTTTTTAAAACAGAAAACGAAACCCACTAAGTATATAGAAGAATACAGTTTGATTAGACTACGTTAAAATTAGGAATTTCTTTTCTTCAAAATATACTATTTAGAAAATAAAAAGAAAATTTAAAAAGCCCTGGAGGGTGAGAAGTTATTTCCAGCACATAATTTTAATAAAGCACTCATACCCAGAAAAATATAAATGAATTCTATAAATCAGTAAGAAAAATTCTGGCCACCCAATAGAAAATGCACAAATGACTTAAATGGACTTTTCAAAGAGGGTAACCAGATAGCCAATAAGTGTATGAAAAAATTCTCAGCATCACTGCTCATCACAGGAATGTAACTTAACAGTAAAATATTACTGGGGAGCATGGGTGGCTCAGTGTGTTAAACATCCACCCTCAGCTCAGATCATGATCCCAGGGTCCTGGGATCGAGCCCCATTTCAGACTCCCTGCTTAGTGAGGAGCCTGCTTCCCCCTCTCCCTCTGCCTCTACCCCATCTTGTGCTCTCTCTTTCTCTCTCAAATAAATAAAATCTTTAAAAAAATAAAATAGTACTGTCTACCCATCAGAAGATTTATATTTGAAAGGACAAATAATATCAAGTGGTGTTGTTGGAGCAACCAGTCATTCATACAGTGGTGTTTGGAGTGTAGATTGTCACCATCTTGGAGACCTGTTTAACATTAACTACTAACCACTATATTCTTCTGTGAAAACATGCACAGCCTATGACCCAGACTTTTTACTCCTAAGTATAGAGTCACCAGAATGCATACAGTTATGCACTAGAATGTATGTAAAATAATATACATAGCAGACTTACTCATAAGAGGTCATAGCTGGAAACAAACATTTATCAATTGTATTCTCCAGAAGTCAATTAGAGTACCCATACAGAATGGAATGCCATAGAACAATGAAAAAGAACAAACGATTGCTACCTACAAAAACTTGAACGAATCTCCTATCTACGATCATGCTAAAGAAATCAGACTGAAAAAAATATGTATTGTATGATTCTATTTAATTAAACTGCAAAAGTAAGCAAAACTAGTTTATGGCAATAGAAGTGAGATTAATAGTTACCTTTGGAAGAGAAGTGGCAGGGAGGATAAGGGAACACTGGAAACTGAATTTTTTGTTGATTAATGAATGCATTCATTTTGTAAAAAATCAAGCTGTATATCTGATTTACATACTTTTCTTTATGTCTATTATGCTCAACAAAAAGCTTACTTAAAAATCATTTGGGAAATTCAAATAGCATTGATTTGTACATTTTGCCTTTAGGTCTTAAGGGGAAAAAAGACACAGGGTAAAGGATTGGCTCAGAAAATAAATCTTTCCCTAAAACTTTGGGAACATTTAGGAAAAGATTTATTTTCTGAGCCAATCCTATACCCTTTGTCTCCCTGCATAATGAACGTGAAGTCCCCTTTCCCAGAGATATAAGGAACCTGGTTACGATAACTTGGAAGAACATGATCTTTTGAAGCAGAAATGTTTGTGTTGGAGTAGGCTTCAGATTTCAGATTTTTATTCCATTTCTAAGAAACAGTAGAGCAAGATCTGAAACAAGAACTCGGGCCTGGTCAGCTCTGACCTTTGTTTACTCTCCAGGGACAGAGGCCAGGCTCCTCTCCATTCAACTTTGCTTTCTCTGTAACCAAGATCATCAGACATCTCAGATTTGGCTGAGTGATGTGAGAACAGATTGGGGAATCTGGTTCAAAGATGTGTGAATTCATGCCTTCTGGGCGCAAGAAGGGAAAAAAATAGTTGATTCCACTTGAGTGGGCAACTTGCAACAGCAGGGAGGAAATCTGCTACGTTCAGCTGTCAGACCTGGCCCCTTGGTGCTCTTGTTTCCTAGGGCAGAGTATAAGCTGAAAAGACTGTCCCCACATCAAGATGCCCTGGGGACCTCACCTTCAACTGTGGGATTCTGTGCTGATTCACAAGCTCTCCTTACAGAAACAACGGGTTTCTCTGTTAATCTCTGGATTATATACATAGACATGAGTGATGCATGTGATGACCAACACGAACTAAAGGAAAGCAGAGTGCCTCTGAGAAGCTGGGGAGCTTTGGAATTTGACACAGTGACAACAGTTTGGATATTAATATTTGGATATTGGACAACATTAACTGTTGTCAGGTCTGTGGCTGCTTTTTTGGATTGTCTCATTTAGATCCCACAGTGAGCCTATGTGTGTGGGTGTTATCCTCCTCCTTGCATCCTACAGATGGCATAGCCAAAGCACAGAAAGGCAGAGTCACTTACCTAAGATCACACAGCTACCGAAGTATCAAGTCAGGAGTCAAATCCAGGCTCTGTGGTATCCTGCCTTTTTATTACTTCTCTCTGGTGAGAAGAACCAGATTTTTTTCCTCCCAGATTTTCTGAGAATATTCATGGCTTATGATCAGTTCATTAAAAACCATCTCAGCAAAGAGAGATTCTATATCCTCTGTAGGTTTCCTTCTCTTTGTAAGATTACATCTTTATTGAATGGCTTCGCTGTATCTAGTATTGTTATATCCATTCTTAAGAATATTGAAAAACAGGCTATGAATGCAGCACTCTAGGACTGTCATCCCTGTATGCCAGACTTCTCCAGAGTCTTGGGTATGAATTAGGCTCTCAAATCCAGAAAACAAACAAACAAATATCCTGACATATGCCACTGGATCTGTAATATCCGCCTCAAAATTTGAGCCCACTTCTCATTTGAATTTGATGCTCTTAATTTTACTTTGAATATAATATTTGGCTCTTGCCACCATACCTAAGGCCGGTTTTTCATAAGAGTAGGGACATTAATGCCAAGCTTCTGATGCTCTTTGAGCAACAAGTCCTCAGGGTGCAAGAGAGACCAAGAGGTCCCCACTGCATTCTGATAATTACACTTCAGTGTGATTAATGCAGAAGTAGGCATGAGTCTCCAGGTTGGTATAATATTTTGTCATTTGGGCACCAAGGATTATGCCTCTGTGTCTCATGGCTTACTCAGAGTTCCACTGTTTCCCATAGATTTGTCTTCTCTCTGTGAGGTTGGGTTGGGTTGGTTGAGGCAATGCCTCTTTCTTTGTCCCCAAGTATGTGCATACAAACCACTCTGTTTAGGCTCCATCTCTTTTGTGTTTCAATGAAAAGTATGAGTGACCCGAGGAATCCACTGTCCCACAGGGTAGTCAGACATACGTGTTTATTTCTTCTTCAACATATATTTTACTAAGTTCCAATTTTATATTATGTACTTTTCATTCAAGACATATTCGTTTTGTGGCAATATGTGTTTTAGGTTAATGAGGGCCTCCACTGTAACAAGTTTTAAATAAAAATCTAACTGCATGAAAAAGAAAACAGTAAATATTTTATATTCATTAAAAACAAAAATAAAATTTAATTTACTGCATTTGTTGTAACAATATTTTTGGCCGCCCCCATTACATTGTAAATATCATTAAGGTACAAACTATGCCATGCCTGGTCTCAGCCCTAGCCTCTCTTCTCCCTGTGCCTAACACGTTGATAGAAACTCAATAAATGTGTGTGGATTTGGATAGGCTTCCCCAAGGAGTATAGAGATAAAGCCTGAACTTAAAAGGAAAACTCTTGAAATTTGAATAATATCCAAAACATGCTGAAGTCTTCATCTGAAATCTAAATCCCTTCCTTTATTCTGTACTAATGCTTGTCCTAATTCTAACATAAGACTATCAATGAAAACCTTGCTAAAATCAGAGCAAAGAAGAGAACTTCTTATTGACAGAAAATAATCAAAGGCTAGATATACTGAGGCTAGCTTGTAACTCCATGCACAATAGTATGCAACTGAGTCAAAATTTTGCCGATTTGACATATGCAAGAAATGGAATCCCTTCCTGCAAATAAGATATGAGGCCACCCTCCATATCTAGGGGACAGAAATAGCTCTGTAACACAACTCCTTCAAATTCCCACAGCTTGGCTCACCCGTGTTCCACAGAACCACATAATTCCATAGAAGCTGATGAAAAGCCCCATTGTCAGAAACTGCATCCTTGCTGTTTTCAGGGTTCTCTCCTAATGTACTATAATGAAGGAACCTTCATCAGAAGCAACAAGGCAAAGGAGACAATATTTCTTCCATCCCAGACTCCCTCACTGTGGTTGATCCAAGAACACACCTACACACACAGACACACACACTGTAATTATGCATCACCGTTTCCTTGAGAGCAAAGAACAGTTGATCCAGAAACCAACCAAGAGGGGAGAGGAAGTGTCCATAAGGGTAAATCTAACTAGCCAAACATTTCAAATACATCTGAATTTTAGGAGGCCGATCGAAAGCATTTTGCACTGAGATCCAGGTATCCAATGAGAGGTCATATCTCTCTGTCTGGGGACTTGCTTAAGATGAATGGTCTCTGGACCACTAATGAGCACCTAATGAGCCTATAGACTTTCAGTGTGATAACTCGGCTTCCTGGAGAAATCCAATGTGAGAACCTGAAGGCACGGGATGGATGGCAAAGGGCCTAATCAGTCTTAAGAACTCAACAAAACCGATTTGGAAGGCATTCATTTGAGAGGACTGCTAGGCAGAAGTAGTGTCTGCATGTTACAGAAGATAATTAAATCTGTTTTAAACAGCTGTAAGAATAAAGAGATGCAATTCGCTGCATAATTTAAGACTTTTAAATTAAATCTGAGGCAAGGGACTAAAATTAAAACTTTGATCTGTATCTCATTGTCTTAATACTTCAATTTACATACAAAGACTGGAAGTTAATAAGGAAAATTCGTGATTATAACTTCTTTGGTGAGATCCAACTCCAAAACGTGAAGGCTGTGTCCTCATTAAATGGATTTCAATGATCTGTAATTTCACATACATTGAAAGACTTATGGCAGCATAAAAGTAACCACAATGTAATAACACTTCATAAATATTGCAGGATGCTGCCAGCCGTCGGATGGTGGAGAAGATGACTCTCGATACAATTTGCAGTGAGACCCTCATTTGTTGAAGTCATAAAAGAATTTGACCTACTTTTTCATCTGGGGAAAGATTGGGGTTTTTAGATACGGCACAAAGAGTTCGCAGGCGCTATTCAGTCCAGGCAGGTATCCGTTTTCCAAGCCAGCCCAGATCTGACTCCAAAGCCTGGGCTGTTTTCTCCTTCCACACAAAGGAACAGGAGCTGATTTCAGTGAGCCGTGGAGACTTAAGAGGCTTTCTCATGTATTATTCCGTACTCCACTCAGCTTTATTCTCTTTGACTCGAGCAAGGTAATTGAACCAAGGTAATTGAACCACTTCATTTCTTCTCCCTTGCTGCTTCGAGTTACAAAGGAAAAGAGGGAAATGAGGCGGGCAATATAGGTCGTCTTTAGCCAGAGGCCTCGCATCTGAAGTTCAGGTTGGCTTAGTTAGCAACTCTTCAGTTCTGGCCCACAAAGGTTGGGGTGTCGCTCTTTAGAGTTTCAGGGAACCGGAGTTTGCCAAGAACTTTGTTCTGCCTCGATAAGCAAGGAGAGAACCCTGGCTCATTATCGAGAGTTTCAGTTCAGTGCACGTCCCAACAACTGGGGCCATCGTCTTCATGTGGGCAATAGTCTTTAGATGGATTTTGAGTCTCTCAGCCTATCTGCTTTAGGCCCCGCAACAGTGGCGCCCCATTTCATCTCCTTGGGTGGCCACCACCCCTGCATGTAAGAACTTCACACAACCACACAGGTTTGGCAAGTGTGTGACTTCTCAGGTTTCTGGCTTTGCACTTTGCCTGTTCCATGACTCGCGGCCTTATCAGCTCATTCCTTAGCATGACCCACCATCCATGTGCAATGGAAAGTCTCCACCCCATGGCCGACAGCACTTGAATAAGCTCTATGTCTTCACCTGAGAGCTGAGATTATTTTAGCTGCCTGAAGGGAGGCTGGAATGTGAGTGGATCTTCAATACTGCCCATAGCAAGAGTGATAGAATTATAAAAGTAGCTGGTCCCTTCCCTTGGGTTTGATGACTGGGATCATGATCATTCCGCCTCTCTTTGTAAGTAATGAAATCGAGGTTGAAATATAAATTGCGTTTCAAAGGGCATGTAACTCCCGGGTTACTGCCTGACGTCTGTAGGACACCTGCACTCTAGTGCCTCTGTAGAGGTCTGCAATGTCCCTGAGATCTCTCAGAGCCTAGTAATTTGGAAAAGTGACAAAGTAACATCCAAGGCAAGAAATCATATATCCATTTCATAGATAAGATCTTATGACTTGGTTAAGTCTAGCAAGCAATGCTAGATATGGAAGTTTTAAAAGCTAGTTAGAAATTTTGAAAGCATAACATAAAACAGAGTAATGATTCCAGTGGGGGGTGTGTGTGTGTGCGCGCGTGCGCGCACGCGTGCCCATGTGCTTCTCATTGGTTAGTATGGCATTTACCAATCTAACGTTGATCTCCCCTCCCTGAGTGGTAGGATTATGAGCAATTTGGATTTTCTTTTTCCTCATTTTATGTATTTCCTACATTCTCTTTGGAAATTTTCCATGACTTTCTCTCTTTTTTTTTTCTTTCTTCTAATTGAGCTAACATATTTCTATTACATATTTTACTACTAGGAAAAACCCATCGCATAGGTTTATTCCTAAAAGCATCTTCCCACTTTAAAAAAAAAATCAAATTTTGTTCTTATTACATACCTGAATGTTTTACTTTTAGAGTGATTTTTGAAGTTGTTCAAAAACATCTTTATGATTTTTATTATTTGGTGGTGCCATTGTTTTCCTACCAGAGGCTGCTGAGCTAAATCCTAAGGCCACTATGTAGTGGTAACAGTGGAGTATTGTCCTTTATTACCTAAAAAGTGTTTTCAAAACATAATGTGGTCAAGGTTCTGACCCCTTTCTACCACAATGTCTAGATGGAGTAAAGAGGCCTTGGCTTAGAGTTATTTATCTGCTTACATAAGCCAAATGTTCCTTCAGCCTTATGGTATTCTGTTCCATTCTAAGCCAGACATCTAGTACAGAAGACATAAAAAGGGAATGTGGAAATTTGCTGTTCATTCAAACACATGGCGCTGTGGCTCATTTGCAAGTGAAGGATTAAACCATTTTGTGATGTTACAGTTGGAAATTCTTGGTCTGAGTATTAGATCCTCAAGTATTTGGATATTTTGTGAGGCAGGTCCCAAGGCTCAGAGTCCTCAAGGAAGGGATCACCCATCTGCATTTCTTCCAAGAGAAGGTGAAATATGTATCCAGACAAACAGTTTGGTGGGTCCATAATCTGGTCTTCTGGCATCACTGACCTTGTCAGACCTGAGTTCTCTGGTGAAATGGAAAACCCCATGCACACACTGCCCTCACCAGTGTGAATGCCCTTCCTCCATGCCCACCGCTGCCATTTCTTGCAAGAGGCTTGGGGGTCAGCATCTTCAGAGAGGCACCTGTGCTCTAGATAACCATCTCTGAATAGGGGAGAAGCTGACTCTGTAATCTGCAGTTATGCCAATATCTTCCTGTCTTGGGATTATGTCCAGAGCTCAGTTTTGAAGCTGAAGAGAAACCCATGAAGCATGACCTGAACCAAATATTCAGGAAATACTTTCCCAGCTGATGTAGTGAGGCAACCTCAGCTTTCAGCAATGGTAGCACCTCTCGAAAAGGATGCCAGAGAGAACCAAGACTTGCTTGGGAACAGGACATAGGGCATTTGCAACTACCTTTTGCCATAGACTGGTGTTGTCTGTGCTGGAAGGACTCAGTTTACCGTTATAAAAGGGCAGGCTCAACCCAGTTACAGCCGCTGATTTTTGTTTAGAGTCCTTTCACTCTTGGTTGAACATTCACATTGGCAGGGTCTCCCCAGACAGGCTTTCCAGCTTCCATAGTGTTTTGATAGAGCCTGGCATATTATACCAGGCTCCTCTTATATCGCCACTTAATGGAGAATTTGATCCATCTTGGCATTCCTCTAAAGGGTTTTAGCTAAAGCTTACAATAGCTTTCTGGTGAGTGAATCCATTCTTCACAAGCACCCACCAGGAATGAGCACAGTAAAATAGTGGGAGTGCTGACCTTGGAGTTAAGAAGAGTTTGGTTCAAACTAGTCTTGTGACACTAAGCAAATTTTAGCAGCCTTTTAGGGTTGAAGATTAAATGAGATATATTATAGAGGGTAGTTATTATTTCTGCCACAGGAAATTCTCAAGAAATGTTCTCTTTTCTCTTAGTGACCACCAGGAGATGTTCTAGAACAATCTTACTTGCGTACTTTATATTAGAAGTCATATACCATTGTTCACTCTGATTGAATTAACACAAGGTGGGTTAGCATTTCTCCCCATGAACTTCTACCCACTGATGAAATCTCTTCTTTGAAAGCTCATTGTACCATAGCCATATCCTTTCTTGTCGAGACTCCACTAACCTGAGTCTAACTAGACCTACCTAGAATAGGCAAAGCACAGGTAGATTACTGTTACTCTGTGCTCCCCACTCTACTAAATATTTTTAGCCTCAAAAAGAAAAGGCTGGGGCGCCTGGGTGGCTCAGTCGTTAAACGTCTGCTTTTGACTCAGGTTATGATTCCAGGGTCCTGGGATCGAGCCCCACATTGGGCTCCCTGCTCAGCGGGAAGCCTGCTTCTCCCTCTCCTGCTGCTTCTGTTCCCTCTCTCACTGTGTCTCTCTCTGTCAAAAACTAACTAAATAAATAAATAAAATCTTTTTTTAAAAAAAAGGCTGAAATATCTAATTTTCTGTCATTCAGTGTTGCTTTATCATTTTTTTATCTTACTGAGTGGTCAGAAGAGCATTAAAAAGAACAGAAATCTAAGACCAAAGTTGGTTGTATTCCATCATCAATCTGTTGTCAATCTGTGTTACCTTCTGGTTATTTCTCATATACTTAATCAATATTTAAATATCAATTTACAGTAATGGTAGAAATAGAATTTGTGTTTTGCATTGTTGCTTGTGTTAGACCATACTCCACCCCTCCCCCTTTAATTCTGGTGAACTCTCTACTCCCCTTCACTTGCTCCCTCCCTCCTTTAATCCTCAAGGCTGGTCTCTCTCTGCCCCTCACTTCACTTCAGCGCCCCCCCCCCCACCAGGGGAATCAGTGTTAACAGACTGGGTTCGATTTGCCAACACCTTTATGCTCATACAGACTCACACATACAGTACATATACTGTTACCTACTGCATCTTTTTTGTTTTTGTTTTTGACAAAAAAATGGGTTGTACTAAAGTCAGTTCTCTACAATGTCGTTTTTTTTTTTTTAAAGATTTTATTTATTTATTTGACAGACAGAGATCACAAGTAGGCAGAGACGCAGGCAGAGAGAGGAGGATGCAGGCTCCCTGCTGAGCAGACAGCCTGATGTGGGGCTCGATCCCAGAACCCTGGGATCATGACCTGAGCCGAAGGCAGAGGCTCCAACCCACTGAGCCACCCAGGCGCCCTTACAATGTCGTTTTTGGTACATGAACTTTAAGATCACTTTTAAGACTGAGTTCCAGTGAAGCCTGAGGCAAGTCTGAGCTTAGCAGGGGCCAGCCCCGTTTCTATCTGCAGTGAGTCCATAATGCCTTTAAGAGTGTCTCAGAGTCTCACTTTTGGATGAGGCTGTCAGCATTGAGTTACTATAGCGTTTGTCTTCCCACTTTTCTCTCAAGCCGTGTTGCAGGAACTGATAGGTTCATACACCTTCCATTCCTCAGGTTAATCTTGGCTCCTCAGTGGCCATTTGATATATTTGTTTTTCTATTACCAAAGTCAGCGATGCCCTTGGAGAACCCCCATATGGATTTCAGGGGGCTTTTGTGCTTTTCTTGGGAACATCTTTTGAGCTAATATTCTCAGTTCTGTATTTGTATCAGAGCAGGTGACGAAAGGGCAGTAGGTCTAAAAAATGTTATATGGTAGCTTAGATAGTTGCCAGCCCAGCAGCCATTCAGGACTGATGACTTGTGATTTGTTAAATGGAAGTAACTCTCAATTATATGGCGCATTTTCCTGACTACTGAATTATGAATACCTATTGTTCCCCATACTCTCTGTCTTCTCTATGGCCTGAACATAATACCGCTTCACCAGAGGGAAGGCATCGAATGCAGTTTGGCATTCCTGCCGATCCACCTTTCCACTTCTAAGCAAAGCTGTTGTTGGAGGGAGAAAGAGTCAAAGCCAGGGATGGAGTCTAACAAGAAAAGAAAGCGATCCCTCGCCTTCATTATCACCTTTCTGTAACTCTGAAAGGCATCACAAGTAACTTTCAATTAAAGAAGCTCACCGAGGAGTGCTCGCTGCATGGATAAAGTTAAACCCCAGATCATCTTAAACCCTTGCTTCAGTGTCACGTGTGGTGGGACGGCAGGCATCTTACTTAACCTGCCAGCGCCCAGTTCTCCTGGGGGAACAGATCAGAGCACCTCTGCCCTTGCTATCTCCCTGGAGTCCTAACAGCCAACTGAGATAATACAGAAGAAAGCACTTCGATGAACAAGCAGAGGCACAGTATTCAAAATGTACAGAAGGGACAAGAATGGCCTGCAGGCACTGGGTTAGCTACTGAGGGCACAACCAGGGAGAACACATCTCAGCACTTAGGACTTTATATATAAACTACTTGTGTATTATCCAGCAACTGGTTTTCCTGCAGAAGTTACCGAATCTTGACAATGTGCATTATAGAATGATTGTTTGTAGTTGTGCATCAGTCGCTTTAAAAAAAAGTTCTTTTATTGCTGGCTTTTACTGATGCATCTTTCACACTGAGAATCCTAAAACATCCTGGGAAATGATCGCCCCCATTCCATAATGGAATGAGAATAACATTAGCTTGTAGTGGGCTGTTCTCATCTTCAGATGGACTAAATGATGAGACGACCTCATATTCAACAATCCAATCCCAAGGGCCTTAACCTTTGGTGCAGCCCAGCATCAGCTGGGAACCTTCTCAGACCACAGCAAACCAACGGAGCATCTTCCCCAGAGGGCTTGAGTCAAGAGGGGACTCTTGGGCGGTAGCTGGGCATCAGCGTGCTTTTTTTTTTTTTTCTTTTAATTTCTACAAGAGGTGCTGATATCAAAATCTGAGATTCGTTGGTTTCAAAACCAATAGACTATGGGAGTTAATTTTGACAGGAAGGTACATGTAATTTCCTTTGCAACTCATATTTCAATTTACCATCGTCTACCCTGAGCTACCCTCTAATTAACTTCCCAGAATAGTTGGGCCTCCTTCCAATTCACCTTCCATATTGTAACCAGAGTGATCTTTTTGAATTAAAAACATCAAAATTCCATCTTCTGCTAAACCTCCGCTTAAAACACTTTAGTGGCTTCTCACTACTCTTAGGAAAAAAATAAAAATCAGAAACTCAGCCACAATTCCTAAAATGTCATTTTTATCCTCTTCAGTCTAGTCATAACATGTTCCTACTGTGTCTTTAGCTTCGTCTTCTTATGACTGTACTACCCACTTACTGCCACAGGGCCCTTGCACAGTTGATTCCCTCTGTCACCATTGCCTGGACTCCTTACCTCCATCTTGCTCACTCCTGTCCTTTGTTTGGTTAAGTTATTTCTTTCCTTAAGGTCATCTTGGCTCAGATACAACTTCTCGGAAGATTTCCCTGAAGTTCTCAGATCAGATTTTTAGCTCTCTACCTCTCCCTACTGTACAACTTACAACACTGTGTACTTTCTTTCATATCAAACCCTGTAAAAACTTTTTATTTATCTGTGATTATTTCATCTGTCTCATTTAGTAGTCTGTATGCTCATGACAGCCCAGACCACATCTGTTTTGCTTTGTTTGTTATAATTAACTTACCATCATTTTCCCATGCCAGGTGTGTCACAAGATAGACACTCAATAAATATCTGCTGGTTTGGTGGTTGGTTGAATGAATAAATGACCAGAAAGCCAGTTAAAGCAGGGCAAGTGTGCCTAATAGTGATGATCTAGGACTAGGCTCTCTTGCCTTTGCCCTGTTTCTTATTCTCTGAAGGGAGTTTTGGCATCCTGGTCTCAGATGTCAATTACAGCCCAAGGAAGTCAGAGGCCCATGACTGATGAGCCCCAAAGAGATGCATTGACAGCTGTGTTAGGCTTATGAAGCACATGAGAGCCTCTGAAGGCAAAAACATGGCATCTAGTATGTTCCACTCGAGTGGGCAAAGCTTCACAGCAGCAGGGATGAAATCTGCTGCTTTGGCCCCTTGGTGCCCTTGTCTCCTGGTATGGAGGATCAAGCTCAGGGGCCTGCACTCACATCAGGGAGAGTGAGAGTGAGAGTTAGAGAGATTTTCCTCATAGTGGACGGAGTATCCTAAAAGCATCACTCCTCTGTGAAGGCAGCCCTACTGATATGGTCGTCCCAACACTATGGCTCCCTTCTTCCATCTGTTACGTACACGGGGAACACTGTCATGAGCAGATACTGAGGAACACTTTCAGGCCAAAAGACTGGCATGACAGACAGTGGAAATCCAGACAGAATTTGAGAGTAGTTTTCAGTCGTTGAAAGAGGTCGATGTCCAGGCCCACAAAAGCAGAATGGTGAATACGACAGAAAGGGCAAGACCGGGAGACTCAGGCAAGGATGGCCCGAGTCAGACTTTTCTCAGGTGTGTGGGTAGCCGCTGTCACTTGTGGGGACTGAGGTAGAATCAGCTGAGATGTTTGTCTCTCCTCTGTGCTCTTGCCAATGGAGAGCCTTACCTGAGGCCCACTCTGTCTCCACAAAGAACCCTAAATCTCTCTTTCTTTCTCAGTCTCTCTCTCAGTGCCCTTCCCTCCCTCTCTCCTCACTTTCTTTCTCCCTATTTTCCCTCCCTCCTCCCTCTCTTCCTTCGTCATTTCCTCCCTACCTCCCTCCCCTCTCCCCCCTCTCTCTTTTTCCTTCCCTCTTCACTCTGTCACTCCCGCTCTTTCTCAGAATTTATATTGCTATTTTCTTTCATGGTTAACCCAGTTAACCCTAACTATTCCTGATGTTTTCCTCAGACACTTGTCCCAGATGATGTGAGTAGATTTTAAGGTGGTTTCTTCCTCTGTGCCCATACCTAAGACTGGCTGGCAGCCCCTCTGCTGAAAATCCAGAAAACATGAGAACTGACCAGAAACAGCACCGAGAAATTGACCAGTCTGATTTGTGCAAATGAAGGACAAGTCAGCAAGAATGGTTGACCTTTATATTTATTAGCGAAGGGAATTGAAGTAATTGCACTGTGTCTAGGCTTGTGGATAATCTGTCTTGTAGTTCCGAGTGGAGTTTCTTTTTCCCACAGGAGGGGAGAGTTCTTGCTCATGTCTTCCGTGAGAGTTAGCTGCCCTGCCGTGTGCCTCCCACACAATGCTTGGCTGGACATAGATCAGAAGAGTAGGGCACAGAGATTCATAGGATTTGAACTGCTTTTCCTTTCTTTGTGAATTAATCTTTTAAATGTCAGCATTTTTAACTTGGCCTTTTCAAAAAATATGATACCATATGAACCTTACTTAATCGAAAAAAAATTTTTTTTTAGTTCAAAGGGTTTTAGTGTATATGTGGGTTTTTAAGTTGTTTTTTTGTTTTGTTTTGTTTTTTTGGTTGTTTTGGTTGTTTGTGTTTGTTTTTTTGGGGTTTTGGTGTGTTTTTTTTTTTTTTTTAGGTTTCTCCCCTAAAAATGGGAAAAGCTAACAAAACAAACAAGAAAACTTGATAAAGGACAGGCTGCATGGGATGGAAGCTGGTTTTTGTCAGTTGGGTCTAAGTAACTTTGTTCCTTAAGAATCTCAACTATTATTCCCAAAGTGTTTTCTTACAGGTCTGGGATTTTAGAAAGCAGATCTTTATCCTCTCTCTCCTTGCCTCCCACTGGGAAATTTAAATCTATATGATTCTGATCCAGCTATAAAATGGGGATTGCATGTCCTTCACAGCTGTGTGGTTTTGACAGTCGTTGATTTGGTCCAAAATTTTATGGAGGATTCATCAACTCACATGTCTTGTAACAACCCTTTGAGTGAAGAGAGTAAGGTATTATTGTGCCCATTTCATAGATGAGGTAACTGAGACCCAAGGAGGCTGAATGACTTGGATGAAGTCATGCGACTTGTTATTGGCGCCCTGGACTCAAGCCCGGAGGGGCAGCTGTGCTTTATCCCCCTCTGATGAATGAAATGCAGGTCCACAGAGATGGGTTCAAATCCTAGGTCTGCCCACTAACTAGCTGTGTTAACCTTGAACAGATAATTAAATCCTTCTTAATGTCAGCATCCCTACCTGTAAAGTGGACAGATGTGGCCTGTTTTTTCTCTCCCAGCTAAGATTCTGTGAAGAATAAAATGATAACCATTTTTCTAGCACAAAATACGGAAGTGTAAAAGAATTAACCATCATTATCTTAAATAATAATAGCGCTGAGCCCAGTGTCCTATCAGGTGTGAGACAAGGTGTCTTTTAACCTTCCTCTAACATGACTAGGGAACCAGTAATGAGAAGGGGGACTCAAGGGTCCTTAAAACCTGGGAAGAGGTCTATAACCATGAGGGTAGGCTGAATTGTTAAAGCTGTGTGTGTACACCTTTTACTCCTGGGGATAAGAGTATAAACAGATCCTTCAGAGAAATTGACTCTCAAGTTAGAGCTGATTGTCAAACACTTAGTTTTCCAAATCTTGAAACTTTTGGTGGTGGATGCCCTTCCGATTTGGAGAACATCCATCTTGGTAAGCTCCGGTCTGCCAGGCAATGTCACAGGGATTCTGTCTAATGCGGATAGATGCTCCCAGCTGCAGGAGGGGGCCGGAGTCCGCCACAAGCCCTGAACCAGGGACTGGGACGAGCCCCAGCCCCTGGAGCAGAGGCGGCCATCACCGACTCCCCTTCTCTGATGCTGGGCTGTTTTTCAGGGTGACGTCCAGAGGACACTCATCCAAGTGGACTTCGGTGATGGCATTGCGGTGTCTTATGTCAACCTCAGCTCCATGGAGGACGGGATCAAACACGTCTATCACAACGTGGGCATCTTCCGAGTGACGGTGCAGGTGGACAACAGTCTGGGCTCTGACAGCGCCGTCCTGTACTTACATGTAACTTGTATGTTATTACTGTTGTTGGTTTATGACATATTTCAAATGTTGTGTCCTTTGAAAGTATAACTCAGAGCTTCCTGTCTAGAAGCAGCTCACCAGTTACCTTTAAGGAGATGGGGAGGGAGGATAAGAGAGCCGAGTGGGAGAAAGTAGAAAGAAAATCAGGGAGCAGAGCTTGAATAATCCTAGAATTTGTGTTGCTGCAACTTGTTCTCATTGGACTTACTGTGCCTTTTCTAGGCGCCTCTGAAATCATACCCCTGTGGCTGGCGGCTGGTGGCTGGGCCGAGCTCTTGGATTGCATATGAGTTTGTCACCATTTTTTTTTTAAGTCAGAAACATTTAAAAACAATTCCCATGTATGGCTTAATCCAATACATTGAGAATTAGCACGAGTGATGAAATTTCTACCCACCTCCCATGATACGTCCCGCTGTAAATTATGCTTTTAGACTTTTGCTTCTTTTTAAAGGTGTTTCCTGGGCTCTTATCTGTGCTGTTCGGTGTTAGAGGGAAGGCGGTGTCAGGCGAGGGAAAGAGCTGCATTGAGAAGTAGTTCCTAGAAATGTTGAAGCATCTGTCCCATCGAGGGATGTGGAGGTGTGCTAAGTCTGATGAGGTCACAACAGCTCCTTAGTTATGTGTCAGGCAAACGTGCACCATGAATGCCTCTGGTGGCAGGTGTGTGGGTGTCCCCAGACAGGCTTGTGACGTGTTTAGGTTGCTACAGAAATGCTTTGCTTTAAAATGAAAGTAGCTACATGAAGCCTGAATGACATAATGGATAAGGAGCTGGCCTTCTAAAATGAAAGTAGTTCCTTTTACGAATGGCCTTGTCCAAATTAATTTTAAATTCTAGACCAAGAGTGTTAAGACTGGGCAGGATTCCATGCCTCCCACCTGCCTCTTGCCCACTGAACTGATCACAGAACATACCAACTAGAATCCTTTTTTCTTAAGCTGCTGTGGTCCAGTGGGAGGACAAGACTACTTAGGGATTCCCCGGGTGATTGTTCATTCCTGAGGATTCCTGCAGTATCTGTGATTCTCGATCTTTCTCTCCCACACACTCATGACAAAGGTGCTTTGAAGAAACACTTCCTCTCTTCTCTGGGTTTAAGTGAAGTTTTACAGGATTCCCAGTCAGCACACTCCTCCTGCCTCTTTTCAGCTGAAGTTTATTAAGCAATTACTATGCACCAAGCCTTGTGTTAAGCAAGCCCTTTGCATGTCTGATCTCACTTCTCAGGACAACCTGAGGAAGTCAGCACTATTAGAAACCCTACTTTACAAAGAACGGCAGGGGCCAGAGAGCTTGAATAATGTATTTGAAATTGCAAAGCCAGGCTTCAGACTCAGGACTTTCCATCTCTGGAGCACCAGCCTTTGATCCCCGAGGTCATTGTCTGTGCTGTCAGTGATGGAACTTGTCCCCTCCACTCCCTTGCAGATTGTCCCAAAGGAGCAGGAGCAACTACATAGGTTCAAGGCACATTTCAGAGGCTCCCTTTCTCCTGACTCAGTGGCAGCCCCTCCCCTCTCCAGGCTGTCCTGCATGGACTTTCTGGAGTTATCTCTTACTAAGGAGTAATCTTCCTTACTAAGGAACGGTCAAGGAAATCTCTCAGAAATACATCACAAACGTTGGTCATTGGTAGCAAAACTAACTTCTAACACAGACGTGGGTACATTTGCTGGGAATGGCCGCCTACCCAGCAGCCTCTCATTTTTCCCGGCTTATTCAGTAAGGGGAGGGTTTTTGTTTGAGAGCTGCTCTCCTGAAGAATTACAATAATTTTAGTCCATATCTTGTATATGTATGAAACGTCTGCCGCACTCTAACCACATGTGAATACGGATTTGAAATGCCGCAGCTTCTCGGTCTCCGTTTCTCGGGCTCTCCCATAGATCACCCATACCTTGGCCTCCCCATCGCCCCTTTGAATTCATCCTCACCCCAAGAAATGATCGTATCCCTTGAGGGCTAGCTCCCTACCCTGGCCCTCTGCCGGGTTTCCTCAACCCTGGGAAGGAAAACAGCACAGAGATCAAAGGTTGCTGACGCCAGGACTTCTAAAAGAAATAAGCTTCACTTTTTCCTTTTTTTTTTTTTCCTCCTCATTAGCCTCGTTGAGTGGCTCAGCAGTTTGACTTTCCCCTTAGTGGTACCTGCTTTGTAAGGGGAATTTTTGTGTTCTGGTTCTAATTTTGTTAGGCTCATCCTGGGTTCAGTGTTTGGATAAGTATACCTCCTATAATGGAACCCCTCTGCAAGCATGACTTTGGGCATAAAAATTAACTGTTTTGTACTAATTCTATTAAAGCAAGACTCTGCCTCGCCTGATGCCTCCCCTGTGACAGGCGTGTTGGGGCAGAGAAAGCAAAGATGGGAGAAGGACTTCCTCTTTGACGCTGTTTTACGCTCAGAGGAAGTCAGAACAAGACCATACTTGATTAACATTCCCCCACATCTCAAACCTGAAGGGGATCATGGCAGTTTTTGGTGCTAGGTCCCAGGTTCTGGGGCCAGAGCCCGGTGGGGGGGGTATTTTTTTGTAGAACAAACATATTGGACTGGGTTAGGAGTGGTTAGGTGCAGATACTGGCCTGAACTCCTGGCCAACTCACTCCATTTCTCTGAGCCTAGGTTTTCTCCCCTGTCGTATGGGGAACCCTCATCTTGTTTCTCAGGTTCCTTCAAGCAGAATATGCTGTGATCTGTCAGCTAGTAAAGCTGGCTTCTCCACCATCCCAAAGTAGCGCTTGTGTTTCTACATTGGGGGTTCAGAGCAGCAACTCTTTTTTTTTTTTTAAATTTTATTTATTTATTTATTTGACAGACAGAGATCACAAGTAGGCAGAGAGGCAGGCAGAGAGAGAGAGAGGAAGAAGCAGGCTCCCCGCTGAGCAGAGAGCCCGATGCGGGGCTCGATCCCAGGACCCCGGGATCATGACCTGAGCTGAAGGCAGAGGCTTTAACCCACTGAGCCACCCAGGCGCCCCCAGAGCAGCAACTCTTAGCTCAGTTTCCAAGCCCGCCCTCTGCTTCTCTCACTAGTACCCCCTCCTCTTTGCCTGGATTTCTCCCCCACTGCCTGACTTGATGGCATTCTCTCTGTCTCTGCTCTCCAGGTCAGAAAGGAGATTTGATTTCAAATCAGAGGGTTTTGTTTTTGTTTTTTTAATACGAGTTTGGAAGGTCATCAGAAACAAATGGAGATGATGTGCCTGCTCTAACGTTGCCAGGAGTGGGCCAGCCATTCTCGCTGAGAGGCTGCGTAATCTGTTGTAGCTGACAGTTGGAAAGTCCTTGGGGATAGGATTTACCGTGCTCTGCAAGTTTGCAAACTAACGAGACATGCGGTGCAGCCGGGGTTCCCTTCAGCTGGTGGAGCAGGGGATAGAAGTTAGAGGGCATGCAGATTTCTGCTCAGAAAACTACCCCATCTCAGCCAGTCTTGCAGAAAAAAGTCACTGAAAACTGTGCAAATTTGAAGAATGGGAGGTTTAAAAAAAAAAAAAAAAAAAGATGAGACAGATTTTCTAGTTCTTCCCGAATCTTTCTAACTACTTCTGTGGATAGGTACCATTTGCAGATGTCTTTCTGTTCCTATCTTAGGGTAAAATGTGGTTTTCTTGAAAACCTATGCAGCTTTGCAACTTTTCACGTGATTATCATTTGGTCCAGCAAATGTCAAACCCGAGTTTTGTAAAGTGTGGCTTTATGAGTCACGTGCCCCAGAATTACATGATAAAAATATAGTGTCCTAGACCTCATCCCAGACCTGCTATCTTGGAATTCCTAGAGGTGTGGGTCATCGTCTGCCTTGAACAGATTAGTATAATCTTTATGCACTTTGAAATTTCAGAACTCTGTTTCAGGATCTCATCTTTATCCTTTGAACCACTTTTACTTCTTCTAGCAGATTTTTAACATTTCAGACAAACAGCCATGTAATGCACACACAATATTTAATTTGGTGGTCGGACCTGGTCTCCAAAACAAATGGCAGAGGCAGTCCCCAGCAGTTGTTACATATGTGCATATATGTGCACGCGTGTACGTGCGCGCGCGTGCACACACACACACACACACACACACACACAGTGTTCAGCCTCACAAACATCAGCTGCTTTCTGTAGCACATTAGGGCTAAACTGGGAAAGAGGGAGACCCAATTAACACAAGTTATTTCCCAGTTCCCTCACCCCCCTGGCCTGGAAGATTCATATGGAGTGATGCAGCGCCACCTGCCGTCCCTTTTGTGCATCACAAGCACCTGTCTGCCGGAGCCACATCTGCCGGCTTGTTCAGCTCTGGATTTAGAGCAGCCAGCCAGCTGGGGGCCCCCAGGGGCTGGAGTGTACCTTCCGCAGCTCAGCGGGCTTAGTGAGGACTGCACGCTCTGTACACAGAAGAGATGCTTAAAAGATAGGCTTTGGGGCAGCAGGTGTGTTAAATGCATGAGAAGTAAATGAATACAGGAGGACAAGGTGGGAATAATATGAAAGGCAAACTGCGCACATGTGAATGAACGTGTGATGTGTACTTCAGCGCCTACAAGCCGATGCGCTGTGCATTCTGAATCCTTCTTAGATCTCATTGGCTCCCCCTCTTTCCCTCCATCTCTCCCCTGCAGCCACTCGGGCATTCTTGCTGTTCCTCAGACTTGGCAAACAAACATCCCCCTCAGGGTCTTTGCACTTGCCCTGCCCTCATCCTGGAGCATCATAAGGAGTGTGGGGGGCACTCCTTCCCTTTATGCAGGTCACTGCTCACATGTCATTTCTTCTGAGAGACAAAAACAGCCCTCTCTCGCCTCCCCCAGCTTTATGTGTTCAGTGTCCCCTCCCCCAGTGAGACATGAACTCCGCCAAGTAGCAGGTGTCCCCAGCACCTAGAATAATGCCTGATGTGTGGCATCCCTCTGAAACTATTGAAGGAATTAATGACCACAATTCACGGAGAAGGTTCCATTTCTGCTGTTAATAGGACCCACAGATGCCATCCTTCCTCTGATGTTCTGACTTTAAAAAAAATATTGAATACTCATATGTGAGAGAGACACAGAAAATGAGTCCCTTAGGATGGAACCGACATGCTTAAGAGAGCTTATCTAGTCCTTGTATTCTAGCTGATCAGGGAGATCACCGATAAGGGGAGTCAGGAAGAACATTCCAGAAGCCTGGTCACTGCCACTGAGACTCGACGGCTGGCAGGTGCCTTGAGAGAGGTGTCTACCCTGAGGCCTTGGGGCAGCACAGGGCAGCACCTGCTGAGCAAACCGAGTGATAGAAAACAGCAGAGCCATGAAAGAAATGAGAGCCTGTGTAAAGTGCACTTGCCAGCACCGGGGGTATATTTCAGTGATGGGTAGATACTGACTCTTAGTAGCTATTTTGTGAAGATGGGAGAGATCTTTTGGAACATTTGTCACCTGGCCAGAGCATGGGCTTTAAAATCAAACTGCTTTGGCTCACATCCTGGAATCGATGTTTCCTCGCTGCATGACCTTGGGAAAGTCATTGTCCTCTATTTGTTCATCTTTAGTTGGAAATGACAGTAGTGCCTATTTCTTGAGGTTGTTGTGAGGAGCAAACGAGAATGAAGAGTCATTAGCAGAATATGTGACACATGGTCATCACTCAGTAGATGCTGCCTTTTTTTTTTTTTTAAAGCACATCGAACCATTCTGACTTATGAACAACTACTTCTTATCATATGCTTTATAAACCAGAAAATCAACTCTATTCTGTATGCAGGTCACCAAGCCTCTAATTCTTTAAAGAGAGAGAAGCACAGACAAAAGCAGAAACAAGAAATTGTTCATGTACCCAACAAATATTCAATTATCTGCTACATCTCGGGAACTATGCTAGTCTTTAAATACAAAGATAAATATGAAAGACCCTTACCCTCCAAAAGTTTGATTTTAGATCAATATGTGTTAACTGTCATCATCATTATTAGGTAATGGGAATTTTAATTTCAAACCGGTAGCATGATCAACTTGGCTTTCTAGAAAAATCACTCTCACCACAGCTTGTAGTATGAGAAGATACATAGTCATTACCATCCGTAGTATGAATGTATGATGTGCATACATGTAAGGATGAACTCATATAAGTACACATATGCATACCTCAGAGCCTACAAAACAATATACTATGTGTCCTGAATCCCTCTTAGATCAGGGATCTAAGCCGCTCGGGCTTTCTTTCTATTCTGCAAACACAGAGAACCACCTCCCCCTCAAGATCTTTGCACTTGCTCTACCCTGACCGGGGAGTCTATGTTTTATTCTGGGTGCTGAGGACCCTGGCACCAGGTGTAACTGGTTATTACTGCAGAGGGTATGCAGTAAACACCCAGAGCGGGAGGGCGGATTAGCTTGGGGCAGGTTGGAGGCAGGAAGAGAGGTACGGCTCGTGACAGTCCAGCTGTAAGAGCCAGGGAAAGACTGGGGGCGGGGAGGGGAGCTCTCACCGAGAGACATTTATAAAACCAAGTCAGTTGTTTCCAACATAGAATGGGTGACAAGGAATAAGGAATCCAGGTTGACTTTCTGCTTCTGGGCTGGTCCCCTGGATAAACATAGTTTTCCATTCATCAAGACATGAAGAATAGAGAGTGGGGGAAAAGATAATGAATTTCTTAGGATCATTGGGCTCCTCATTGAGTCCCGAGTCGGGTAGGTGGTTTTTGAGTTCTGAGCATGTGCTTTATAGTGGAAGGTCAGCGTGTGGATGAGAATACTCAGCAGAACAGTACATGGAAGGAAAAAAGGCCAAAGTCAGTATCCTAGGAAAGCCAACAGAAGAGGTGGTTAAACCAGGTGGAAAGGTGCCAGTTTCTTCTCCACCTCATGGAATAATGATGGGGTGACAGACTTTTCCCACATTCACCTCGGAGAAAACTATTGCCTCAAAGGGAAGACCAGGGGTCAGAGGAGGGGCCCTACCGATTCTCTCTGAAGAAGGGACTCAAAGAGGGTTCTGTCCTCCCGGTTTACCTCCGCAGATGCAACTTCTTGGGAAGACTTCGCATCTTTCTGGAAATCCTCGTTTATGCCTCTTTATTTAAAGAATTCATAAATTACTTGTAAGTTTTTAAGGTTTTATACATAAATAACTCAGGTTTTAGGCCTGGCAGAAATATCAGTAAATGGAAAATACTGAGACACAGTGGGTCCCAATAATATCTTTTCTCCCAAGTAGGGAAAACCCCTTCTCCTCAGGGAGTATGACTGTGATGTTTTGGAGGCTTCCAGAATGAGTATGTATTCTCTTCAGAGCAGGGAAGGGGAAGCCCAGAAAGCTCTTCCTTCTCTATGCCTCGTCTTTTCTCTCATGCCTCAGGTCCCCTGGAACACGTACACCTGTCTCTTCCTTTCGTCACCACAAAGAACAAAGAGGTCAACGCAACGGCAGTGCTGTGGCCCAGCCAAGTGGGCACCCTCACTTACGTGTGGTGGTACGGGAACAACACGGAGGTGGGTCCACTCAAACTGGCTGAAGGTAAAAAGGAAAGGAAAGGACTTGTGTAACCCAAGAGTCTACGAGTAGTCCTGGCTCCAGGGACAGTAGTCTCATCGTGCCCCAGTAATGTCATCAGCGTGTTCCCTCTGTCCCTCTGTCTCTCTCTCACCACACCACCCCTGCCCTTCACCTATGCCTTCCTCTGTGTTAACCTTCTTCTCTAGCTGGCCTTCCCTTTGCAAAGGGCTTAGCAGCAGCCTGAGCTTTATACTCTCACAGCTTAGCAGAGAAAATAAACTGACTTTCATAGAAGTTCTAACAGAAGTCCTGGAATGGAGTACTATTGACCAGGCCTTCCCAGTGCTCAGGGTAGAAAAAGACGTGTTGAAGTCAGTCTCCTTGGAACCACATGGACCAAGAGAAGGGGGAAAATGGTCCCCCAAAAGGGGAAAAAAAAATAGATACCAGACCGTCAAAAGCAAAAATACTTACCACAACCTGGCCCCCAGATGGCCTCCTCCCTTGAATCAGACATGGCCACTCCTTTCTCTCAGCTTTACCCTTTCCGTTTTCCCAGAACACACCCTGTGATCAAAAGTCAACAGCAACTTTAAAACGAGCAGAGACCTTAAACTTCATTTACTTTAAGGCCTTCGTTTTTCAGATGAAAAAATCAGGAGGACACACACGAAGGGATTTCCTCCCTCCTCGTTCATCGGCTTCACGAGGAGGCCGGATCCAAGGCCTTCCCACGCCCACATGCATTTTCCTTCCCCTGATACCAGGCTGAAAGCTCCATTTTGAACTTTATCCATTCTCACAGTTTACAGTTTGCCTCCAAATGTGAGTTAAGGCGGTCTGGGCGAAGGCCTTCCCAAAGGACAGTGGCATGAGCTGCTCAGAACAAGAAAGCCTCATCTTCCAGCAGGGCTGCTCTCTTGCGCTTGGTGACTTAGCTCTTCAAAGAGAGTGCATCCTATCCTGACATAAATCTTTTTCTACCCTAGAGCTGAATGTTGGCTCTAATAGGAGTCATAATTTTGCCCAGGCCCAGGGAGGAAACCTCTCCTCACCCCAGACCTCCTACTTGCCTGGCAGGGGAAGGAAACTCTCACATCTCCTGCTAATTTAACTCCACTGAAAAGAAGCTTTTTAAAAATTTCTTCTGAAAACTATCCATGTAAATGTGGCCTAAGTTAGGCCCAGTACCCACAGTGGCAGAGGAGAAATCCAAGTTATTTGCGTAAAATGTAGTGTTGGAGGGGAAAGGTACTAAACAACTTTCTTCTGTGTCTCTTTTTCTTTAATGTTTTTTTAACCTGACAGCAGAAAACCAAATTCTCAACAGATTACATTGAGTAGGTTTCTTAGGCTGGGCGTTAGCCTTCCCTCTGCTACCCAGGGAGCTGGTTACATGAATTTAGATTTTTAAATTAATTAAGACAGGAAAGAAGTGTTTGTAGGGAATGAGTGGAGGGAGGTCAATAGGCTAATCATCTTTTCCTCTAGGACCCTGGCGTCCGATTATATCACAGGCACGACTCCAAGTTGTAATTTTTTTTCAGTCCTCAAACCACTGTCCAATTAGTACTTGTTTCCATAGCAGCTACTTCCAGAAAATTTCAGAGGAGTCAAGCCACACAAGGCCACTTGTAGTCTAACGAGGACAGTTTTGGTGTCCATGTTGTTGTGTTCCATTGTAATGTTCTGTGAATCGTACCCCCTAGAGATGACCGACTGCAAGCTTGGAGATTCTCAGTGACTGCCCGCTACATCTGGATTAGCATGAGCTGCCTGTTTGGGTCTGATTTGAGTATTTCTTTGTTTTAAGAGACCTGCCAGTTATGAGTAGGCTGCAGATAGAGATCTGTCCCACCACTAAGCAAGGCCTGTCGATCTCCCCAGCCCTGAACCAGGATGACACCGAAAGAGAGGGTCATAGTCACAGGGAATGGGCAGAGTCCCTTGGGGTCATGGCTCTTCTCACAGCTCCTTTCCAGCCCAGACTTGAGATGATGGGGAAGCAGCTGGAGCCATTTGCATGGGGGCACACCGGGAAGAGCCTATGCTGACTTAAGTGGCTTGTTGGTGGCTCAGAGCTCATGGCTGGTCTCATCGGTGGCTGAGCAGCTGTCCCCTCACTCTGTGCCCTCTCCTGTTTCAGCCTCTGATCACCTTGGAGGGGAGCATATCTTTCAAGTTTACTTCTGAAGGGATGAACACCATCACAGTGCAGGTCTCAGCTGGGAATGCCATCCTGCAGGACACGAAGACCATCGCGGTGTATGGTGAGTGCCTGTGTGCCTGCCCCCTTTCTGGCTCACCTTGCTTGGCCTCCCCAGGCTCAAGTGAGGTAGTGTGGTTGTAGGCTACCAGAGGCCCCCAGGCCTCTACCCAGACCACAGAGGGCAGTGGTGGAGGAAGAACTGAGTCAGGTCTGGTCTCATCCTCTGGGGAAGATGTGGTTCCCCAGCATAGTTACGGCCCCAAGACCCCAGGAGCATTTACTGGTTTGTGTTTTGAAAGGGGCTCTTCTACCCTCACTCACCTGAGGTGGGATAGGATGAGTTTCATTACGTGTACAGCTAATTCATCCCATTTGTATCTTGGTGATGGTTGAATAACGAAAACCCATTAGAAAAGGAAATAGTTAATATTGAGACTTTTTTTTAAAAGTTCAACTTGAAGAGTCTTGATGATTAAGAACAATCTACCAATATCTAAATATTCCGAGAATCTCTTCCTCAATTATGGATCATCAAAACAAACAAACAAACAACAGCAACAACAACAAGAAGAAGTCTGCTTGAAGGGCGACAACAAGCAGATGTCACGTATCGCCCTGGACTGGATATTAATTTGAACAAACATCTATACAATCTTCTAATCAGTTGGGAAATTGAATGTAGTCAGTATTGCATGGAATGAAAATTTACTGAAGTGGAAAAAGTAGGATCCCTGACTGAAAATGGGGGATTAAAAACAGTTTCTACAAACTGATCTCATTTTGGTAATTTTTGTCTGCATGGAAAGATGGTCAGGTATGCAGAGTGTTATTAGTGGATGATAAAAATGTGAAGTGTGCTGTTAATATTAAAGTGGTACCTATGCATCATGGAAAATTAAAGTTTAAAAAAGACAATTTAAAAGAAGATAGGACAGGTAAATGCTGTGCAGAGAGAGCGCAAAAGGGAGGGATGAAGGGTGGACGGGGGAGACCAAGACTGAGACAGAGAGAAAGAGTCAGAGAGAAACTAGCTAGTGGTCCAATAATATCAATTGCCCCAGTCCCAGAATTAATTGGTTCTGATGCAGGTTCTGCTTTTCATTTCTCATCTTACCAACTTGACCTTCAGATTTAAAAAATAATTTATAAGGAACTTTGAACAAGTCTGAGAACACTATTCCGTGCATGCCCAGGAATTAGCTTCATAATGTTTCCTCCTTCCTCCCCTCCCCTGCCCGACACCCTCCCCAACCTCCTGCAAGAGGCTTGAGAAGCCCAAAGAGTAAGTGAAAGCAAACCAGGGCTGTGGTTTTCCTAACAAGGTCCTATCATGAAGAGACCTGTCAGCCTGGTGGCCACAATGGAGAACTTTTGCTTCTCTTTCCTTCTGCATCTCCTCTCTATACTCTGGGAATGCACTAAATCTTCATAACAACCCTGGCGTAGGGGTGAGAGGTGTTACTACTCTCATTCATTCCTTCAGCAGGGCAGGTAACTTGCCCCAGCTCAGATGTGTTGGAAATGGGTCTCTAACCCAGCCCATCTAGACTGCAGGGCCCATGCTCTGAAGTTACCCCACTAACCAGTCTCGTGGCTGTTCCACATGGGCTCTCTGTCCTCTCTCTTCTTCCTGGAGGTTATGGGTATCACTGATGGGCACTGACCCATGACCCATTGCCCTCTCACCAGTGGCAGGATTTCTTTCTTTTTATGGCTGAATCATATTCCATTGTATGTCTATACTGTACTTTCTTTATCCATTCCTCTGTCTGTGGACACTTAGGTCATTTCCATATCTTGGCTATTGTAAATAATGTAGCAGTAAACATGGGGATGCAGATCTCCCTCGAAGTTAGTATTTTTGTTTCCTTCTTATAAATACACAGAAGTGGAGTTTCTGGATGATATGGTAGTTCCATTTTTAATTTTTTGAGGAATCTCCACGGTCTTTTTCTATCTTTCTTGATGGTTACATTTCAAAGAGATGGCTCCAGGTTCCTGAGAAAGGCATTCCTGGTTTGGAAAAGATGTGTATCTCAGAAGAGCAGAGAAGAGATTTATAATTTCAGGTTTTATAAAGTAAATGCTGGAAGCAAAGGGATGTCAGAGGCCTGCAGTCAGGAAGAAAGTTGTCTAAAACTTAGTTAAGCTGAGGGGGAATATTAAGGGCCTTACAGACAGACTGAAGGAAGGATTATATTTGGGAAATTGACAGGGGAAAAACTGTCCACCCCAAGCCACCAAATGGACTGCAGGAAAGAAAATCTGGTTCATCTAGTCTGCATTGTTTCCCTTAATTTGCTTCAGGGCACAGGTTTGCTTTTAAATAAAAAAAAAAAAAAAAAAAAAAGTAAATGTGTAGAATTCGTCTGTCTCAGCAGCTGCAAACACACACACACACACACACACACACACACACACACACACACACACACACAGAGTTGGCCCTTGAATGACAGAGGTTTCAGCTGCAAGGGTTCGCTCATATATGGATTTTTGGGTAGGTACAGTCAGGTACTGAAAATGTATTTTACCTTCCTTATTATTTTCTTAATTTTTCCTTTCTCTGGTTTACTCTATTGTTAAGAATACTGTGTATGATACATGACATACAAAATATGTGTTAATTAACTACGTTGTCAGTAAGTGTCCTGGTCAACAGTTTGCTATTAATAGTAAAGCTTTTAGGAATAATTGTGGATTTTCATCTACCAGGGTGAGGCATGGCGTCCTAAACCACACATTGTTCAAAGGCTCAACCGTGTGTGTGTGTGTGTGTGTGTGTGTGTGTGTATTACTTGTGTTCACCTTGTTTAGTACCCCCACATGCATCCCTGCTTTTTGAGTAAACAAGTGTAACACTCCAGTGTCCTGCTACTGAGCTTGCTGAGTTATTACAGAGAGAGCCACGTTATTTTTCTATTTGTGTCTTATTAAGATAAATAGCTTCCCTTACACATGATGTTTCCAGTTTGGTAAAGATTTGGGGAGAGTGAAAATGACATCAACTTACATCTTTAAAGTGAAAAGTTAGGACTCAGTGGCTGATTCCTTGGGACTCTCATTTACATGCTACTAATTAAGATGCATTTCATTATTCTCCACCAGAACTGAAGTGGTGATGTTCATACAGGTGACCAGTGTCTCATAAAATAGTCAAGCTGCGAAAAATATGTCTTTGAAATAGGCTAACTGCCATAATACACTCCTTATAATTTAAGAGTCTTCAAAGCCTGTGTCTGATAAGTCTTTAGCATTTTTAGGAAATGCGCAAGTGGGTTTTTATGTTTTCTGAATGTAAAATCAGCATTACCCATGTCACTGAGCCCCTACTGAAACATGAGGACATGCTTTAAACAAGAAAGAAATGTTTGTTGAATAAGTCAATGCATAAATTACAGACAACCTCCAGTGTTATGTAATTATTTATTTAACAAATTTATTAAAAGACTAGCTAATAATCAAAAACCTACCATGTGCTTGGTATCATCCCACAGGACCAGGAACATGGTCTTCTTGTCCTTGCTGACCTTATGTCTGTGTGGGAGACAGGCTGTAAAAACAAAATAATTTAAGTAGCAAGAAGTGCAAAGATGACAGATAGGGTCATATGATGAAAGGTGTCTGAGGTAGCAGAAGGGAGGGTAACTCAGGTTGCTAGTGGCAGAGTTTCTCCTGGGAGACACTGATGGATGATGGAGAAGGAGCCAACCATGCCGTATCTGGAGGAGTGGAAGTGTGTTCATGTGGGAAGGAACACAGCAGCATGGAGAGGTCCTGGAGCACAGAGGAGCAAGGAGATCGGCAGCAGAAAAAGTCTGCCCTGGCTTATGTGGGATGATGAAGGCCGTGGTTAAGAAGTTGATTTTTTTTTCTAAAAGCCACTAGCAGGTTTTAGGGCGGTGACATGACCTGACTTGTCCTGGGCTGAGTTCCCCATTGCTGGGCTCCGAAACCCATCACTGCCTTGGGCCAACACCATGCTTTCCAGGTGCTGACTGCAGCTACTGACTGAGTGTGACAGACACTTAAAGCAGACTCCTTCCTGGCATGCAGGGGACTCTTTCTTTGCTGACGTGGCTCAAGGACTCCCTGACAGTCCCGCTGTACCTTCCTCACACTGCAAGGCAGCCACTGAGCCTTCCTCCCTCTCTCCCACAAGTGTCACAGATGCTTCTGGGGGCTGCAGTGCGCCCCCTCCTCAGCCTCCCCATCTTCTCCTCCTAACACCCTTACTTTTGCAATCTTATCCTACTCTTGGAAGGACTGAGATGAACTCAGGGATACAGAGACAATTAACAAATTCTTGGAGTTAAGGAGTTTAAAACTCCGTGAAGTAAAACTTCCATACAAACAAAACATAGCAACAGAATGACTATAGGAATAATTATAACCATGGAATCATGGTTATAATAATCATACAATCCTAATGATAATGGGAGTGTGTGCCAGACACAGTAGGGCCATGAAAAAGAACACTGAACCGTGGTGGAGGCAAGTATGCCATCGGTAAGTGCTCGAACGAGAGCTTGAACATTGCGTGCGTGGCCGAGAGAAAGGGTGTACGTCCTGCAGGAGGGACAGAGTGCAGAGGCCCAGGGTCACACGCCTGAGGCGCACCCAGGCACTCCAGGGCTCTAGTGTCCTCAAGTGCTCAGTCTAGCACCGGGACCAGCCGGCAGAGGCCACAGAGTGAGGCATGGGCCAGACCTGGGGCTCTGGTTTAGTAAATGAGGGCTGGGGGAGACAGATTCCAAATGAACTAGTAGATTTGCCTTCTAGAAGACTCTGTTTGGTGACTGTGGAAAAAAGGGCTCTTTGTTAAGGCTTTGCATAAAATATCTAACATGCTTTTGAGGAAACTAGTGGACTCTGAGTCATCACCCGACTGTTGTATCCCCAGAGGAATTCCGATCCCTTCGCCTGTCCTTCTCTCCGAACCTGGATGACTACAACCCGGATATCCCCGAGTGGAGGAGGGACATCAGCCGAGTCATCAAAAAATCCCTGGTGGAAGTGAGTGCAGACGCTTCCTTCTCTCCTGGGGCCCATTCCCTCTCTGTCCTCCACGCGCTGCACCTGAGGGGCTCATGGGCCAAGAACTGCCAGGAAAGAGCTGGAGCCCCTGGGACGTCTGGCAGGGGCCCTGTCGTCTGCGTTGCTGATCCCAGCACGGGCAGACACAGCCTAGGTGCTCCTGGTGGGGGGATGAACGTGGGGACAAACACACGGTCCTTGCGCCTTGTGAAACTTCTGCTTAGAGCAGAAACACATGGGAATTTGTGACCATCCTCTTCCTACGGCAGGGTTCATGCTCAGCTCACTAGCAAGTGCGCAGTCAGCCCCAGGGTCCCGTACTGAAGGGACACGGCGAGAATACCGCTGGTGAGAGTCAGCCCGTGACGGTCAGTCATCTCTCTCTGCTCCTGTTCTTTCAAAGGCATGTCTCCCCCGCCACAGCCCCAAGAGGATGACTTTATTGTCCTCATCCTGTGGGCAAAGCCGCTGAGGTTCAGAGAGGTTAAATAACTTGTTTAGGTCTCACAGCTGGTAAGTGATGAAGGCAGTGAAGTGAAGTGAAGGTTCTGAGTCCAGGGTCTGGGCTCGTGCTATGAAGCCTGGCCCCCCGAGGTTTCCGGAAGAACGGCGAGGCGGTGAGTTTTCCCCCTGTCTGAGTAAGCACATGGCCCCCTACAAGCAGACACTTTCATGAGTGAGGCCAGGAGTGGAATAAATGCTCGTGGAGCGGCTCAGATTTATGGTGCAAACCCAGAAAATCAGAAATGAGCTCACTCTCCAGGACATCTTCTTAGCCTAACAGGAAAATCAGTGCAGGGTGTTTCGTACATCGTTCCCTGGACCCAGCACTGGATGCCTTGTGACACAAAGTGCTGGTGGGATAAAGGCATTCAGGTAAAGCCTGCTCAGAAAACAGATCTCACCTCCAGCCTGTTGGCAAAGGGCTGGCCTTCTCCATACTCATGCCATGGTCTCTGTTAACAGTAATTTCACACTGATGGTATTCCCCAAACTCTGCTCAGTGCTTTGCATTTTTTAGCACATTTAATCACAAAAGAAGTAGCTTATGATGTAGCTGCTGTAATCATTCTCATTTTACAGATGAGGAAAACATAGAGACTTCAGGGGGTTCCAGTCACGGCCACAGTTAAGTGTCAAACTCTGGAGTCAGTCTGCCCTCCTGGTTTCCTAACCTCTCCGTTCTATGGCCATCCTTTGCTTTCTCACACGGAGAAGCAGGGATACGTGGAACAGTGGGGTGGAGAAAGGCTGCGCCTAAATGCCACCTGGCCTTTGTCTTCGTGACTCAGCATCCACGACCTCCGTGTGGTCAAACATGATGGCCACCAGGGGGCGCATCGACTAACCCGCGGGCGCCGTGGGAATGGCTCCCTCTGCCCTCGGAGCTGTTGGTCCCTGGTTTCTCTCCTCTGCTGTCCAACAGAGATGATGTCCACCCCTCCGTGAGCCCACAGCCCCTTTCCTTCCACCTGTAGCGTTCCAGAGATCCATGTAGCTGCCCGATGCCCTTGGGTGACTTACCAACCAAGCATTAGCTCAGCAGTGACCAGTCTTCCAGGCTGCTCTCTCTTCACGTTCGTAGTCTAGGGATCATATCCCCTGGGCTTCTACCTTTCCACCAGCTGTCCAGAAGCCTAGAAATTACTGCGCATCAGTATTTCCAGGCTGCTGCGTAGCATAATCAGCTTGACGCAGAATAGACCATTTGGCTCAACATCTCTCAGGACAAGGTGTGCTGGGGCGGAGGGGTCGAGCCCTTCCACTTGCAAAGGTTCCTTGTTCACCGCATCTCAGGAGGCAGCGGACCCGGCCCTGGTTCCTAGCCTCCCACCCTGTCTTTGAGATGAGCAGTGCACTTGGCTACTTCCTGAGGTACCGTACTGTCCAGCAGACTCGAATAAACCCTCCCAGAAGTACAACCCGGGGCCAATTTATTTGCTGTTTCCTTCCTTTTTCCTGGGTAACAGAGTGGGGTATAAAAGCAGTTACCTTTACCTCATCAAATGGGGTTTTTCCGTTCATATTTCACAGTGAAATCTTTAATCAGACACCATTCGAACAGCATCCTTAGACCTGATGAGGACAATTCAGACATAATCTCTGAGTTTAAATCAGGGAGGGCCCTAGAACAGTATGTTAGCTGTGACAGGGGCTGCTGTGTGCTAAGTATCAGGCGACGGGAGGCAGTAGAGCACTGCTGATGGAGGGCTTCGTGGTAAGAGCCAAGCTGCAAGCTCTGCGTCCCCACGCGCTACCTAGATGGCCTTGAGCCACTGTTGACCCTTCCTGTCTCTGCCATCTGTTTGGCAGAAAGCGAGGCAGCGCCCACTTCCCTCAGGGAGAAAGCAGTCTCTTAGCCCCCAGGTACCAGAAGGCACCACCTGGGAGTGCCACCGTCACAGGCTCCAGCCGCCTTGCCCCGTGCAGGAGGCTCGTGTCCTGCCTGCCTGCTTGCCTTCCCCACCCTGCTGCCCTGCTACCTGCGGACCACTCCATGCATCTTCCCCGCCTCTTCTGTGGGACTTATGTGAGCTTCTGTCTCTCTCTCTCAGGCCACAGGCATCCCATCCCAGCACATCCTGGTGGCGGTGCTCCCTGGCTTGCCCACCGCGGCGGAGCTCTTTGTCTTGCCCTTTCAGGATCCAACTGGAGAAAACAAACAGTCGGCTGAGGACCTGGAGCAGGTGAGTCCCCCAGGTGATGCTCAGCTTCCACAGGAGTCTAAGCCACACCCCTGCTGGTACCTGACCCCCCACCACGGAGCTCTGGGGGATCCGGGCTTGAGGGTGAGCGCGCTGGCCGTTTGTGGTCCTCTGTTCACACCCAGAATCCACTGATTGGAACTACAGCCTCATAGTCAGGCCCGTGCAAGCGTGGTTATTGGAGGTGGTGGCTCACCTCCTCAGAAGGTGTCTCCATGCTGTAGATTAGAGCACTGCAGGGAGTTAGACACATCGGTGGGAAAACGGGGAAGAAAGCAAGTGGCTGAGTAATACTTGGAAGTCAAACCCATTTATTTCTTTTCTGACTTGGATCACAAAAGTGTCATTAGAGTCAAATGACATGTGATGCATGATACTGTTTTTAAAAGGTATGACTTTTATACATACCCTGAACCCTCTGTATCTCCACCAGGCTAAGAGGACCTGCTCTGTGTTTATAATAAATGAAGTCATCTTGGTTCCAGACCACCTCTGCTGGCTGTGTGGGGTCCGTCTTTTCTTCACGTCCACTGCCTTCTGGAGTAGATGACTCTGTGTGTGTGTGTGTGTGTGTGTGTGTGTGTGTGTGTCTCCTGCCCCCCTTCGATCTCTTCCCCCCGCCTTTGAACTTCAAAGGAGTCTTTAATCTGTGTAGTGAGGTTGATTATTACCTTGTTCTTCTACTTTCTCTTCTTCCTCTTCCCATTATCCTTCCCCTCTCCCTTCTTCATCATCCATTCAGTTAAAATCATCAGTCTTGGTCTGGTTACCCTGCTAGAAACTACATGAATTTGGTTTCTCAGTCCTTTCTGGCAGGAAGATTAAAAAATAGGATTCTTTTTTCAGACTCTGAATAAATATTGGCTTTCTCCCCTCCAGTATGTGGAGTTTTTCCAATTTGTTTACAATAAGCCCATAATCTAGTCGCACGATCTCTTGTCTTTGAGATGGCTTGAGAACCTCCTATGACAGGCTTATTAACAACAACCCCAAATTACAGCCTGGCTCACCTCCTAGCACACACCCTCCTTTCAACGGCGCTTTCTCACTTGGCAGAAGGCTCACCTCGGTGATTTTCTCCATGCACAAGTAACGTAGGACAAAGCTGTCCTGGAAAGCCCTGGTGAACTCCATCTCCTCGCGAACTGCTGTTGAAGAGCCCGCCACAGGTCGTCCGTCGGATTTACATCTGACCCCACTCAGCCCTGGCACTCTGCTTCCCGATATTTTCCACAAATTATTATCTGCACCTGCAACTTTGTGGGAGAACGAAATGGATTGCTTCTTATCCCCGCCCCGAGGCGCACCTGCCGGGGAGGTAGATGAGTACCTAAGGGCCTGAGGTATGAGCACGTGCAGTCGTTCCTCCTCTGGAAATCGTGTCGAGCTTCCATGAAACTCAGGTTATAACCCTTTCAGGTACGGAAGAGAGTCCAGACTTAGAACCAACTGATTTCCGAGGCATCCCATCCTCTGGGCATTTCTGTTTCTCACACTTACAATTGTTTTTTGGTTTTTTGTGGGTTTTTTTTTGTTTTGTTTTTGTTTTTGTTTTTTTCTAAAAGACATTTTCTTGAGAAATCTAGGAAGAAGAGGGGTATGTTCCGTAAAGTTTCTTTTGCTTGTGTGGGAATGTATCTTGTTTGGACTCTTCTCTGGAGCTCTTGTTCCCCTTCATTCTCTCTCTCATCTGACCACCCGCCTCCAAAGACACGCTGAGAGTGGTAGACTGACTCTCTCAGGCTGCCTGGTGTCACTGATGAACCACTGAGTCAGAGGTCTGAAGGCTGTGTGACTTAGCACTTGGCACACATTGTAGGGAGACCAGTCTTTTTATTAGAGCACAGGGGAGTGGGGCACCTGGGGGGCTCACTCAGTTAAGGGTCTGATTTCAGCTCAGATCATGATCTTGGAGCAGGGCACATGCTTCTCCCTGTCCCTTTGCCCCTCCGCTGACTCAGCCCTGCGCCCACCCCCCCCCCCCCAGCAAATAAATAAAATCTTAAAAAAAAAAAAAACGGAGAAGTGGAGAAATTAAAAAACAAAAAACAAGTTTTTAGTTTTAGCTCTGATATCCATTGTATCTATTATTTATAGACAAAGTAATTTAGGACTAGAAAGGTCATGTAAACCAGCCAAAGTGACACAATCTATAATGCCCATTTCATAAGGTGTTTGAGAGAACATTCAAGACATGCCATGCAACGTACTTGACTCCTAGTAAATGGTCAGTAAGTGATAAATACATTCTGGATACATTTGTAGCCATCTCGAAATAGGAAGAGGATATACGGAAATGCAATATGGGAGTTTAAGCTTGTGAAAGAGACTATTTGGTACAGTGAAGGGCACATATTGGAAGCAAGAGGCTGGCGAGAGTAAGAGGATGATGACCGTGTGAGATTATACAAAATGGAGAAAACAATGAGGACAGAAAGAAATGGGAGGAATGCACACAAGGGACGACACAGGAGTGGGGGAGCGCCATCTGAGTTTTCGTGTGCACCTGCAGCCTGAAGGAGAGCGAGCTACCAGGCTAGCATCGTACGTCTGTTGAAGGAAGTTGCAGGAGCACGAGTCTTCCTTGGGACTCTAACCAAACAAGTGCCAAACCAGGCACAGAAGCAATGAGTGTCTTTGTCGGAGAGGATATTCTTACCCTGATTTAAAATGTGCGGTAACGAAATCTGCATATAAAACTGAGTCACGTGTGAGATGCTGAGAAGTGGGCTGCCATCGGAAACCTGTGGTTTTCAACCTCTGAGGGTTCTTTGACCCTTTTCTCTGACTCAGTCCCTTCCAAGGGAGGGAATTCAGGCCCCAGCACGGAGAAGTGACTTGCCCGAGGTGACACAGCTCTTCAAGAGGATGAGATGCTACTTGGGTTTCTGCAAGGAGCTCAAGCCTGTGGCCCCCGACTCTGTACACCGCCCCCTCCCCGCCACCGCAGACGTGGATTGGAAGCCGCTTTGCTTCGGTGGGTCCCAAACGACCAAGGCTGTTGCACCAGGAAATGAATGAGAAATGTTTTGAGTTTTTGTATCTTTTTTTTTTCTTCTTTTAATTTCTGATGCAGTTGAGAGGGAGCCGGTTCAAACCAGTTTAAGCAAAAACAGTGAAGCTAGGAGCTTATTTTATAGAGCGGTCCAAGGATACAGTTCAAGCATGGTTTCATTCAGTGAATTCAGAGCCACTCAAAAATGCCACCAAATACTCCCCTTGCTCCCCCTTTCTCCATCTCTTTTCTTTGTTTCCCCATGGGGAGTCTGCTTGAGAATGAAGCCAGCGGGCAGGAAGGCAAAGATGGCCACAGGTGGCCCCTGCTTCTGTTTAGCTGGCCTGTCAGCCACATCTGAAAATCAGTGCCTCCCTCTCCCAAGAGCAGCACAAGAACTCCCGCGGACAGTTCTCGCTGGCCCGGCCTGGGAGAAGTGAGCATCTCTTACCTCGTCCCTGTGGTCGGGGGAATGGAGTGCTGCCTCCAACCACTCAGATGTTTTATGGGCCGCCTGGATCATGGATTCAGGAAGCCTCTCCAGAATCAAGTGGACAGAGAGTGGAGAAGGACCTGATTCCCCGCAGAAAAACAGGGAGAGAGAAGTAACACCGGCTGACAAAAGAAACTTTAGAGGAATGCAGAGCAGAACCAAACCGCAGGAGGAGATGCTTCCTGCCACGTGCCCCCCACCCCCACCCCCAGCCCTCCCCGAGGTCTGCGCTCCAAATCCCAGCTGGAACTTGGGAGGGGCTGACCTTATCCCTGTCTCGATGCTCTGGCTCCTTTCTGGTAAGCATACTACACAAAACCCCCAGCGGGGGAAGAAGTGGGACCCCGGCCAGATGGGCCCAGGGAAACCTGCGAGGGGGAGGCCCCGGCAAAGGGCTCTTGGCTCTCCTCCCTTAGCCTTCCTAGGGGAGCAGCCATGCTGGCTCAGATCAAGCTATCTTGTCTGTGAAATAAATTGAAAATTCCTCACAGTGAGAAGTACTTGACCCTGTTATCAGGCTAACGTGGGCAGGGTTAATCAAGTGACCTCTGTCTGGGAGGGTTCCACCAGTCTTTACTACAGATCCCTGGGGAGCGAGAAGAGGCTCACTTGCCCTTAGCTGGTCTCATCAGGGATAGCACATCCTGCTGCCCCAGCTGCTCCGGTATGGAGCAACGGCCCCCCACCCCCGCCGGTACTCCCTCACTTCTCCCTGAGTCCTCAGAGGGGAACAGATCTGTTTCTGGCTGTCCCGGAGGGAGGAAAGACCATCATGTTCTATCGAGATTGTTTGTGACACTGTGCTGGAGAGATAGGGAGCCTACATGTTGTCTTGCAGAATCCTTAAAAGGCATGAAACATTTAAAAAGAAACAAGAAGATTGTGGAAAAAAATGTCAACCACCAACACTGAATTTCCTCCTTGGCTGTTTCCGTTACCATATACCTTTGATCAGTGGAAAATCCAAAATCCAGAGAAAGGAAAGGTGCCTCGGAACATGGACAGTCTATTCACAGCATTTTAAGGAATTCATTTAAATGGAAGCATTTAAAGATTCATTATGAACTGTAATTGATAATCTCAGACTATTACCCATATAACCTACCCTGTCCAGATTTTTTAACATGGGGAGTTCGATTATAGAAATACCCTGGAGTTCATAAGGAAGATCATTAAAACAGGAAACTATAATTGGAAGGTGATCAGGTAAAAGTTGGACTGGAAGGAATATGGCCAAGGAAGACAAATTTAGAGCTGGTGATGGGGAATACCGGGAAGGAAATATGTACAACCCAGGTGTTTCTTCATTATATCACCCAGGAAACTTCTCAGGCACTTTAATCAAGATGGTTCTCTGGTGCTAACAATGAAAGGAATTGGGTAAGCTAGTGTTAAGTAGAATGAGTGTTTGGTTCCCTTGCTGGCCTCATGATTTGATCCAAAAATTACGTTGTATGAATTGGAAAAGCTCCTCCTTTGTTGAATCCAAAAGGAAGATTCTTCAACTGCTGTTTCGAAGGACCTTAATAATATAATAGGATCAGGAGTGACGAGGTGGGTTGGCTCCAAGGTCATTCCAGGCAAATATCTCTGAACATGGCACCAGAATGCTATTTACGTTCAGTAGGATTTGCATTCCTCCTGCCAGCTTCAGGGATAAATGTTAGCATTCTGGCCTTGTGCAACTTTATCACTGAGAAGTCTGCCAAAGACCATTTCGCATCTATAGTTTCACCTTGTACCACTTGTTTGGCTTATATGTTTTGTGAATTTACCTATTGCTCTGTTCTTAAACTTACCGGTTTTCATGGTTTTCATGTTTCAATATTTAACGTGTTTCATTCTTATAACCTGAGAGAGTGTTTTCTCCTATTGGTTACATTAAACGTTGATTCAGCATTAAATTTGCTCATTGTGTGGCAGCCATCATTGCTGTTGACTATTTCCAGTTCATTTCCTTCTGGATACATGGTAGGCGGGTACCTGTGTGCCTCTTCTGTGGGCAGAACCATGTGACTAATTGTGGCCAATGAGTTGGGAGCGGAAGTGATTTGTTTCCTTGCAAGGGGAAGTATTCAAATGGCGGTTACAGATCCTGGAGGGCTCCTTTTCCCTCCTGTGGTGCTGTGGACAGAAACATTTGAGGGCACAGCTCCACCAGCCTGTATCCCTGTGGGATCATAATGAACACAGCACCACCGTCCACCTGCGGTGGGTATGAAGTGTGACGCAGAAATAGACCTTCATTGTTGGAAACCTCTGAGCCTTTAACTCTGTTACTCCAGCCTAACCTAGCCTGTTCTGATGTCTGTACTTACATTTTATATTTTGTGAAGAAGATACATAAGAGAACTGGTGTTTTCCCTGTAGCAGCTCCCTCCCACTACGCCTTGCTGATGGTAGCTTTCCGAGTGTTTTTATTGCGTCTCCGCTGTCTTTTTAACCGGTACTTCAAGGGAAGTGTGGGCTGCCCTGGAGTCCCAAGCAGAGTCCACCAATGGACAGATACCAAGGCTAATATGTTGTTTCTTTGGTCAAGATTGTTTAGAAAGAGAATAGAAAATGGACTACGTAGGAGAGCAGCAGGAGAGGGCTAACGGCACAAAGGGTATGTGCAGTTTGCTAAGACAACACACTTTTACTGGCCAGAGAAAGAAAAATAAATATATTGAACCTGCTTCAACAAGTTCGGTGTCCCCGGAGTTACACCTTATCCCACTTAGTCTATATCATGCTAGGTTCTGTTCTCCCCATGTAGGCTACAGTCACCTGCCCTCCAGATTCCAGTTTATGCCACCCTTTCACAGCCAAAGTCTCTCCCAATAGTACAGACTATATTGACTGCTGAGCAGAATGCGGCAGTCCAGGGGAGAGGTCTGGCAATTGCCTGTTGGCGCAGCTCGTACTGGGCAGCTGTCCTGGGACTGGGCTGATGAGTGCGCCTCAAAGACGAATAAGAGATGGCAGCATAATTAATGAAATGCTGCAGTGGTTTTTTTTTTTTTTTCTTTAATTTCTGAAACCTGCTTAGCCAGCCCTCTTCCCACATATCTCTTGCTTTCTCCTTTTGTCAGCTGGTTCAAGGAAAATGTTTTTAACAAAACGCCCCAGCATTAGGAATCAAACAAAACTGAAGTCTGGTGTCAACTCTTCAAATATTAACTGGGTAAACTTAAGTGGATCCTGTAAGCTCCATGGTCCTTTCCATGGAGACACCAGCACTAACACCTAAGACATTCTCTGTTAGAAAAATTCTCAGACATAGGCAGCTTTGCCAATAAAAAGTGTTCAGTGCATATATATTATGTATATGGTGTATATACTTGGGTATATTTTATGTATAAAATATAGAACAACTCATGTCTGATGGAAAATACAAAATAAACAATTCTTCAAATGGCTTGAAAAACATTTAAAATTGTAAAAGTCTGTCAACAATTTTGTACTCATTTATTTGAGTAGAGAATTACACGGTTCTAATTGAGATTATTCTTGTATGCGATGTACATTTCATTTAATTTTGTTTCTGTGCATAATTTCTTCCCCATAGATACATTTTCTTTACTGCGTGTCCTTTCATGCAAGTTATATACATGAAACATACTTTCTGCTACCAGATTATCTTGGCATAGCCTGCTTAGTTTTGTACATGGTACAGAGAAATCCAATGAAGCAATGTTGTAAACCAAAACAAATCCTGGAAGTTAATTATTTTCACAAAGAATTCTCCCAGAGATTATAAATTAGAAATATGTTGTTCTGATGAACACTTTCTTCTGGTTTACTTATTTGTACCTCTCACTTGAGGAAAAAGCATCCTTAGGAATAAGAAGTAAATATCACACCAACTGGTTGAAAGAGAGAAGTCTTTCTCTTGAGAATACATATTTCCCTCTTGGCCATATGATGGACTTGTGCAAAGCAGTGCAGTTCATAAATTACTTCTGAGGAGTCTTTCCCATTTGAGTTAAAATATTCCTCTTCAAATATAAATATAGATATATACACATATATGTGCATATGTATGTAAATGTGTACATTTCACACACCCATACATGCACACACACACACACACACACACACACACACATTCCTACCCAGGAATAGTGTGTGTCTGTTTCATTAGCAAAAACCTTGCTGAATGAACTCTACCAAAAATCCTGCCAGATTCCCATAAATTTACTTACCAAGTAAATTATAAGGTAGAATACAAGCCTATACATTGCAACACTTTAGAGATGACACAGAGAAAGCGTTCTGCACAGTCTGTGTTAGAAATCTATTCCTGTAAACCTGGAGCATTCCAGAAGATTCCCAAGACCCAGGAAAAAGAGTAATCTAGAGCCTACTATAGAGGAGAAAGTTGTTTTCACCATAAGTGTATCACAACCTTGTTTTTCTGCATGGTTTGCCAAGTGAAAGCATTTGAGATGCTGAGTTTGCAATGGATCCCAGGTGCTCGACCCTGGGTCACCAACAGTCGTCCCAAGTTCCTGTGGTTAAGCAAAGAAGTTCATCTTCAGGGCAGCTCAGTTCCATTACCCACTGGGGGTCTGCCAGGGACTCTGCTTCAAAACAGAGCCATCAGGCCCTGCTTGATTGATAAAAGGATCAATCGAAGATGTCATTTTGGCTACTCAGTAGGCTGAGTGAAACTTGACATATTTTTATAGAAGGAAAAAAAAAAGATTGTTAAAAAAGCATCTAATTAGACCTAAATAGCATATTAAGTAAAATATTAAATTGATGATTAGAATGTTAAAAATAAAGTAAGATAAAAATAATAGGAGTGTGGTTTTCAATTGTTTTTTTTTTTTTTCGAATTGTTTTCAATTTCAATTTCAATTGCTTTTCAGAAATTGTTCAGAAGGATAAGAAAATGGGGCTGGATTTTCTACTTTAAACAAGTGAACAGAAAAGAGTTTCACCTTTTCTGTCAAACCTCTCTTTATGCTGTTACTACCCAAATATGGTTCTTTGCCCTTTGTTGAGGTTCACTATTTCAAGGCCCAGAATCCCATAGGTCTGCCCAGTACACAGGTGTCCGCCTGGGGAGTAGGTTAGCTAATGTCCATAAGCAGGAAACAAGGATTGGCCAATGCATCACTTAGATTGTGCCTACAGTTTGTTCCAACTGTATAATTTATTATTTTAGTGGAACTATATTTACCATTCAGTAAATATTTATAAAGTGTCTATTCTGTGAAAAACCACATAGTACAGTCAGGGGAAGGCAAAGGAAGCACAGAGAGGAATGGGATGGAGTCTACTATCAAGAAGTAAAATAAATGCATACAAACCTCACCAGAATGTAATAAATTGTACATAATTACTTCTTTTAAGTCTTCGTGTATAATAAATGCTCTTTCAAAAAAACTGGGGGTGAGTTTTCTAGGATAACACAGGATAGTTTTTTTAAGAGCAGAAATGTTTGCATTTACTAATAGTCTGTCCTGTTTTGTAGCAATTAGGATGTAAACCCGGGTCATGCTTTAAAAATCACTGTGTGCGCATATTCCAGAATAAAATCTCAAAATCACACAAGACTCATTTCTAGAATTCACAGGTATAAGGTTAGGCTGCCTTGGTAAGTGCAGTAAATATTTCTCAGCCTATTTGTTTATTGAAAGGACTAGCACTTTTGGAGGCACTCACTGAAACCCTTCTTCTTTCAGATATCAGAACTGCTGATCCACAAGCTCAACCAGAACTCGGTGCACTTTGAGCTGAAGCCCGGGGTCCAAATCCTTGTCCACGCAGCCCACTTAACAGCAGGTCAGTTTCCAGGTCCCTGGCTTCTCGCAGGTGGCCCTCACAAAGGGGGATCCCAGTCTGCTGTTTCAGCACAGATGAAATGATGGCACTGCCAATGCGAAATAAGGACACCAGTCTTTGGAGGTTCCCTTGCTTAAGGTTTTTGTCCTCATGGGGACCCGTAAGACAGCACATAAGGAGACTTTCCTACTTAGTCACTGGCCAAAACTGTCAGGGAATCACCTAAATACTTGCTCCTTATCAACAGGAGTCTCGAAATGAAGTTAAACTTACAATAACTTTTTTCCCCGATCTTTTGGCAAAACCTTATTTTCAGTTATTTACGTTATAGTTTTCTCTCGTTGAGTTTTGGGATAGTGAGTAGAAATAACTGGGACTTAAGCACTGCACAGGGCCATAACCAAGATAAACCCTGAGTGGGTCATGTAGGATCTTAGGATCATTAAGCTTCTGACTCTTCACCTGGAAAAGGTTGGCAGGGCTAGGGTGGAAGGGAGGGGGTGGATCCTCCTATTAAGGCTGCATAGAAATCTCAGTGATAATTCAAATAATTCCAAGGGTATGGAAATAGATACTATTGTGTTACATTAATACTAAATTAACAGTATTTATTGAGAACTTATTCAGAGTATAGTTCTGGTGCTGCATGTAATACAGAGGCTGACAGGAAATGATCTTTATCCTCAAAAAACATAACCTGAATGGAGTGTGGCGTCGTTTGGTGGTAACAGTCGTGGTGGTGTTGTGGGGGGCAGGAAATGGGCAAGGGTTGGGTATCTCAATAAGTACAATAAATAAATGCTTATATAGAGAAGCGATACAGTTCAGGCACTTAGATTTTGCAGTTCTGCAGCCATATCGTTGGTTTCAGTCTTAGTTCCCTCACTTGCCCTATAGACCTTGAGAAGAGACAACTTCTCAAAGGCTTCAAAATGGCACCAACACCTCTGTCTATGAGATTGTGCAAGGGTGAAGTTAATTCAGTCAGTGCACTTACAGTAGTGCCTGGCACATAGTAAACTATTGTTTTCCTTCTATTTTTTTTATTATTAACAATCAAAATTGTATAGGAAATTTGAAAACTGGAGATTCTGGGGGTGTGCCTAGGTGTAGAGGAAGGCCAAGTAGGTTGGCTGCTGGCCTCTTTTCTGTTTGGATCATCTCTCTCTCTCTCTAATTTATTAGGGTTTCGTGAAATACTTTGTTTAGAGAAAATCCCACTGCCTTAAAACCAAAAATAAATATTTAAAAGTCACTGTTGTGACCACAGGATGGAAGAGGAGCATGGAAGTATGCCAGGCTGCACTTCGTGCTAGTTTGGTGGGCTCTGGGAAGCCATCAGGGTGTTTGAATGGCAGTGGGACCGACTTAGAGTGTCCCTTGAGGAAGGTAACTCTTAGGAGCTGGGAGGATTGAGGAGAGCTGATCTTGTATTCTCCAGCCTGCCATCCTAAGTCATCCATTGAACAGGCATTTGGAGTGCCTCCCCACCCTGAGCCAAGAGATGTTCTCAGCACAGGATAGGGTCTGTGCCTTCATGAAGCTTCCGTCACTGGGGAAGGCTACTCGAGGAACAAATTAATAAACACTACTTTCTGAGTTGTACTGCTGGTGAAAATGCCATGAAGAGAAGGAGAAAGTGTGAGAGCATAGAGAATGATTATGCAAGACCTATGAGAGCAACCTTTAAGCCTAAGGCATGAAAGAAAGCTGCCAAGTTATCTCAGGGCATTTGATGATCTAGGTTAGCTGTTTCCTACCAAAAGGTTGACCTTTAGTCTTTGGTGGACATTGGTGACACATGGCAATTACACAGGGCTGGTTGTACTGGAAAACAAAGTTCAAAAGCATCAGCTGTAGTCATCCTGATAGCCAAGCCACTGGCAAATTTTTCAAATGGGTGGCAAGTAACAACTTGAAATTGTTTTAAATAGATTTCCTGATTAATTTAATTAGGCAGCCCAGCCTATTTAGGTGGCAAACTGAACCTTATCAGCCTCTCCTACAATAGCTGGAGCTACTTGTTCCCTTTCATTCCAGAGGTTAAAAACATCTGAGCCTGATGTTCCATACTGAATTCTGGATTTGAAGAGATGTGGCCAACTATCCCATCCTTTGTAGTCAAAATTTGCTTTACAGCTAGACAGCTTCTATGTGAACACTACCTTTAGGCATCATATTTGCTATGGATTAGTTTGATTTATTAGAAAAAACTCCCTTACTGTTTACCAGGAAAGGGGACCATCCTAGGTTAAATTAAATAGAGAACTAACCCTACTCATCCAGCTCTGAAGGCCACCTGCATTTCATACCTTTGCTTCCTCCCATACCCCCATACTTATCTTCTGTTATTTTTGTGCCTGATTTTTATTTAACTGTTTTTCACATCACACGCCAGAAATGGTTCAGAATATCTTGCTGAATTTGGAACCTTATTTTCAATATTACTTAAGGAAGCTTTCCTATAGTGGCGACTGGTAGAGCTGGGATCAGACTAAAAAAAAAAAAAAAATAGGTATCAAAAAAGTGCTAATTAGCTAAAACTTGTTTAGCCAGGGCTTGGCCAGGGAAACAGATACAGGAAAGGCAGGTAAAGACATCTATGTGGGATTCATAGTTCCCCGTGGGAAGGAAAGTCCATTCCTCGTAACCATGAATGGTTAATTTCACCAATGTAAGTTCCAGATGGCAAGGTTGGGAAGATCTGGAAAACTTCTCCAATTAATGTTCACAATTCATTCTATCACTGGGAACTTGGGGAACAGGACTCAGATCTCCGGGAAGAAGAGGGTGGCCAAAAGAAAGTATGTTAACTGGGAACTCTTGTAAACACACTGATATTTGAAGACTCCCCACAATGGAGATCCGTATGATGAAAGATTATCGAGAGACTAAAATTTAAAAAATAGTTTGAGGCAAAACCCCAGTGACTACGCAGTTGGGAGAAAGTGAGAAGTCTTTTGACTTCCAACCGTTGTGGGTTGTTCAGATTGGATAGTAGGACTTTATGGCAGGATAATTCCAAACCTTGATCAGCTGGTATTATTGACAATGATACTGATCAATATCACTGATCAGTATCATGACTGGCTCATAGAGTACATATGGACTTATATGTGAATAATCAGCTCCAGTTTGAAGAGTAAAGGGAGAGAACATCAAGGGCTACGAGAATAATGGAATAGAAAACTTGGTCTCTGTTGCTATGTTCTTCACAAGACCAGTAGAGTTGGTCATACCCACAGGTGCAGCGTCGCTCACAGCCTGACTGTCACTACAAAAGACAAGGCTGATGTGAAGATGGGCTCTCTTCGATGCCTCTGGTGAAGAGGGAAGCATGTGAGGGATCTGGTTCCCTGGGAGTGCCCCTAAGTTGGCCCTAGCCATCAGGAGAGTGCCCTAAGTCAGCCCTGGCCATCTGATTGTTGTAAACTGTTTGAACAGAGTAGTAGATTGGGTCTACCAAGACACTGGTGGGAATTCTCTCACACTTAGAAAACATGGCACACTGGGTGGGAGATCAGTGGATTGAGACACTTGTCACACTCTCTGATTAAGTTAAAATCAGCACACTCCTGTTTGGCTAGGAAGAGAAGGATGAAGATACGTGGGGAAAAGAGGAAACAGTGAGGAAGAGTATTTGATGCTGAACTTCTACCTCACTCCTTTTCCCTTCTTTTCATCTCTCTTACAGGCAGGAGGACATAAAAATTAAAAAAAAAAAAAAAAAAAAGGAAAAAGGACCACTGTTTGCAACATTTCATGTCTCATAAGCAGGATTGCTAATACCTTCCCAGGGACCATTACAGCCGCTGCTGCATCCCATTAATTGCCCAGCAGATGTTCGGCAGCCTTCTTTTAAAAATGTTTGAGCCAGAGTGTGTTGCTAGTGAGAGAGGCAGTGCATAATTTGTTTTGTCTCCAAGGAAAAAGAGCTGTCTCCTTTCAGGAATTTACTGGCCTTATTTTGTTTTTCAAATTCAGTTCCGTGTTTGCTTTTATGAGAGCACTAGGTAAGCACTTCTCGGTCCGGGCGTCATTAGAGACTGGATGTAGGCTGTTCGCCCATGTTCTACCTGGGAATTCTTTAGCTTTGGTGTCTACATGGATCTCAACTTGGAACCAGTCCTTGTTTTGTTCTTAGTGATTCCATGCTTCTCCCTTTCTCTTCAGTTTCTCCTGAGAGCTCGGCCACTCAACAACAATGTTTCTGAAATTCTCTTTGTGGAAAAGAGGGATTTGAAATTACGTGTGAATAGGGTGAGAATGAGAAGCCCTTAAGGAGAAGTTGAGGGAGGGCTGTGACCTGCATAGCTCTTTTTGGCTTTGGGGACCTGAAAGCATCCGTGTTTAGCAGACAAAGGCTATGACGTTACACAGCCCAGAGAGTGGGAAAAAGGAGTAGAAATCGATCAAGCCAGGCCCTTGACTAGAAATGCTGGTGTTCTGACTGAAGTGTACCTTTCCTCATGCTGTTCCCAAGTGAAATACTCTTCTCCCATTCACAACCTCTCTCCATCTCTTGTCTCTTTGTATTTTAAGGGTCAGCTCAGTGCCAGCATTTGCATGGTGTCTTTCTAGAGACTTTACTAGAAAAAAAATACTTTTACTACTTTTACTTTTATTATCATCTATCCCTTCTCTGAACCCACATGGATTTTTAAAACCTATATTTGTCTGATGATTATGATGATGGTAACCATTGTACCAAGTAGAGAACACACACATATCAGGTGCTCAGTAACTGTGGCTTTTATAAGTAATTACGTGTGTAGTCAGATATATTCAAAATCCCATTCTCTCCGTTAACCTTTAGGTTCAGTTTACTCAATTGTGAACCTCCCCCGTGACATGCTGCTTCTTACCAAACAACTGCTGAGGGGAGACTTGCCTTCATGTACCCAACAAGCATTTGAGGAAAATGCATCTCATGTTTCTGTTACATCAGGAATCCCTGCAGGAAGTATTATAGTTGTTTATATGCACATTGTGAGAAATGAGTAGGTTGAAGAAAAATTAGAGTTCTGTGTCTCGGAATAAGAGAACCTAGAGACGGAGTGAGAAGGAGAGCTATTCCTGAAGGACACTGTGGCAAGTCTGTATTTCAGCCTTTATCTCCTTGCTTTGGTCACTGGCGGGAGTGTTTCCCCACATGGAAGAACAGCTTCACTGATGGAGGAGCTCAGGGTCAACACCTTCAATTGCGCTCTTCTGACCTTATCAAACCAGACCTTTTTCACATCTTTTGTGACATCTCCCTGGAGCTCTCTCTCATCTATGCCTTTACCCTGGCCTTCAATTTTTAAATTTATAATATTTTTGTTTATCTATACTCTTCCACATTTTAAGAGCTATGATGTCACCCTAGGGAGAGTTTTTCCAGTAAGAATCGCAGGAAGTCTTCAAATCTAATGCAGAGCATTTATCTCTGCAGGTACTTATGGAAAAACAAACCTAAGCTATTAAGAAAATACCCTCGTTGGGGCGCCTGGGTGGCTCAGTGGGTTAAGCCGCTGCCTTCGGCTCAGGTCATGATCCCAGAGTCCTGGGATCGAGTCCCGCATCGGGCTCGCTGCTCAGCAGGAAGCCTGCTTCCCTTCCTCTCTCTCTGCCTGCCTCTCTGCCTACTTGTGATCTCTCTCTGTCAAATAAATAAATAAAAAAAAAAAAAAGAAAAAGAAAAAGAAAATACCCTCGAAATGCCAATAGTTTTCTCATTGCCCCTAGTAACTTGGAATTTACTCAAGGGTGAGGTCTGTTTCCAGTTTATCCTCTCTTCTTCACAGGCTTCTGTGCCTCACTTTACAATTATGTCTTCAGAACTCTGGTTCATCTGGGGATATGAGATGAGCTGGGACCCTCATTCACTCCACACTGGCTCGACCTGAGGCACGAAAATGATTTGCACGAAACTTTACTAATTCTAAATAAAGAGGAAGGAGAATATTCCATGCAGAAGGCTCAAGAAAGATGAGCCTTTATGTTGAATCTGAATTTACCAAGGAAAGAGAAAATAAGCATGCCACGTTGAGGCCTTAAGGGGCTGTGTTGAGCAGAGGCAGAGCAAGGTGACATGTGATTTCTGTACAAAGTGATACACAGTTTGACATGGTTTGGGGTGTCTAGATACCCCAATTGGTATATCTCCTGAAAATGAAAGTATGAGCAGAGGAAAGAGAGAGGGATAAATTCAGGAAGTCAAATCTGCCATTATTTGATACTACATTCATATTATAAATGGTTACTCATCTTCCACACAGACTAGTGAGACAACCCTCATTAATGCATTCTTGAAATTACTAAGAATGCTGAATATGGAAAAGGAAAGAAGGGACAGATGGAAGGGTTTTTTAAATAATAAGTTTGGGCAACAGTCAATAATCCTTTCTCTCTTTAACGAAGTATCAGTGCAGTTTACAAGACCTTTTCAACCCAACAGGGAAGAAGAGATGGTAATTTATTTGATAGCGATGGAGACCTAGAAGTAGGAGCCCCTTTTTTGGTTGCCACAGATTAGTGGTTCGTGTTGGGTTTGACGTCATCAAGCGTAGGAGTGGAAAACCCCATCTGGAGGTTGGAAATAAGAGGTTGAAACTTAGTTGAGCCCAGGAGCAGACTACACATTCAACTCAGAGCTTTGATTTGCCACCTTTTAGCAGGTTCCTGGGTAGATAGGATCTGCTCACAATGGATAGATCAAAGCCCTGATTGCTGGTACAAATCTCCCAAGCTACTTCACACCCTTTATCTTTGGTGCTGTGAGGACCCATGGTCATGAGTAAATTCAGTGATTATATTTGAGAGTGGAAGTAGAGGAAAGCAACTTAAAAATGTGTCAGTTCTTTCAAGGTAGAAGAGATGAGCCTCTGCATGAGAATGAAAATTACTCAGCCAGCAAGCAAGGGGTAACACTGACATCTTATTTGAGAACACAACATCTAACCAGATTGATTCACACTAAATTACAAACAACAGGACTACGGGGATGATTTGCATTTCCCAGGATTTATTTATTGGACAAATAAACTGAAATTTAGCTGGTAGGGGCTGCTCCACAGAGGACCTAGAAGAGCTAGAAGGGCTGGAACTGATCCTTCCCTCAAAACAGGTATGGTTGGAAAGACTCCATACCAGCTAGTGTAGACCATCCCAGCGATAAAGCAGCTGTTCTTTTTTTTTTTAATTTTATTTATTTATTTGATAGAGATCACAAGGAGGCAGAAAGGCTGACAGAGAGAGAGGGAGAAGCAGGATCCCTGCTGAGCAGAGAGCCCAATGTGGGGCTCGATCCCAGGACCCCGAGATCATGACCTGAGCCGAAGGCAGCGGCTTAACCCACTGAGCCACCCAGGCGCCCCACAGCAGCTGTTCTTGACCTGACTCTACATCGCGATGATTTCAGCAGCTTCACAAGAATAGAGATTTTTCAGGTCTCCCTGCACACACCCTGAATCTGAATCCCAAGGAATCATATCTGGAAATCTGCATTTTTTCACAAGTTCCCCCAATGAGGCAGGTACAGCCAGGCCTGTCCCCCAGGCTCACCAGCCTCTCCAGCAGAACACTGCACAGACAACTCCATCTGCATAACAAGGGGAGGTGCACGCACACATGTCTATCACCAGCAATAAATCCGATTTACAGCTCAGGGCATCCACTAAAGGAAAGGCATGCATTTAACAAAAAAAGAGTCAGTGATATTAAGTGCAGGAGGAAATTAGTAATAAACATTAAAATCTAATTTTTCCGCGTATCTGGAGCCAACCTAATTGGCAGACTGGGTAGCCGAGAGTGGGAGGAAGGAGAAAAAAAATGGAACGTATCTCCTTATCTGAGATCTCCTCTATCCATCATCTAGATGAATGGCAAAGGCCAGCCAAGAGCTGTGGCCGTGAGGCGGTTGAAAAATGATTAAAGTGTGAACTAGAATCTTAGTGGCAGATGTAATTGAATAGCCATGAGTTTTATGAAAGTTGAACAAATTATATTATCTAGATGCTATTAATGTGCTAGTGTGATCAGAAAATGATCCATCTGCATCTCCCTGTGGTATTACATGTGTTTGAGAATAAGGGTGCTCTACATCCTTTGGCTTTCCAGTGGGGTCTCTGCTTTTCAGAGACTGGGATATGTATGATAAAAAATGTAAAAGGTTAATATTTCTCAAAGGAAGAGATTCAAATTCCAGGTTGAATTAAAAAAAATTAATACACAGTAACCTCCCACCCTCTCCTGTCTGTCTAGCAGTCCCCTGATTTAAGCTGTTGGGTTTAGGAAAGCTGTCCTTTGTCAAGGGTATGTGTGGGTTTTTAATAACATTGTTACCTTGTGTGATCTTGGCCTCTGTGGTTACAGCTGACTGGTTCAATTTCTTTCTTTCTTTCTTTCTTTCTTTCTTTCTTTCTTTCTTTCTTTGGTTTAATAAAAAGATATTATCACGGATATATTAGAGACTTCAGTCTCTATTCAGTCTCTGTATATTAGAGACTTCAGTTAAAGGGCTTCAGTTGCTACCCTTGGATATGTTATGAGTAAATGTGGGAGGGGATGAAGAACCAGAATTTCAGCCTAGGTCAGGGATACATCATGAATTCTGCCCGACAGTTTCATGTTGAGAAAGATCCTTTCCATTTGAAGGCAAAATTAGCATTAGTCGAGAAGCTTTAGAAAATACAGTATCATCTAAGCCACATCATTCTGCATGCAGATGCCACATTGTGGAGTTGTGGGGCTCTGAACTATAAAGTGAAATAAATTGTTGCAGTAGCATTTTCCATTTAGGGATGAAATTAGTACTAGTGAAATTCTTCCACAGCCAATAAATTCATCGTGTCCCTTTAGTCTCTGGTTGCCTTGTTATCTACGCAGTTATCCTTTATAAGTCTTTGTGAATACAGTCGCCCTGGTAGTATTTTTCCTTCTACTTTTTTGCCCCAGATTAAAATATATATATTTATAGATAACTATAAATATATTTATATATAAATGTGTGTGTATGTGTGTGTGTATTTTCCCTCTGCAAATGTTTAGGCTTTTCACATCATGTGGATCCACTGGCTTCTGACAACTACTAAGCCATTATGGTGTTATGGCCAGTAAGAACAGATGCCAAGATATTTAAATATACCCCTTTTGCCAGTGCAGTTACCTGAATGTGATCCTTTCATTAATATACCAGGGTCCAGCACTGAGGTTCCTCTTCAGCTTTAATTCTTTCTTCATTGTTTTTTTCTAAGATTTTTCTGGACCCATAAAAAAAAAAGTGTTCAATATCTACCTGGTAACTGGCCTGAGTTGGCCCAGCTGAGGTGTTTCTAGAAACTCTTGGGTGGAAAATGGTCAAGGGGGAGTTATCAGATGAACCATTCAGAGAAAGGGTACAAACATGCATCACGTTGGAAATAGGTAGGAGTAATAAGTAGTTAGGATGCACCAGATACAGTTCCCCAAGGGGAAGGCAAGGCACATAGTCCATAGAAATTGGCAGGAAATAGAAGGCAGGAGAACACACGTGAAAGACAAAGAAGACACCAGAATCTAGGACAAGCGACCTTTTAGACACTAAGTGTCTTATATCTAGAGTGATGGGGACTGTTCTGGATTATATCTATAGTGTGTGTATAAACTTTAATAGCATTCCTTTTCATTAATAAAGTGTTCTGGTTTAGGACAGAATAGTTAGGATTATCTTACTTATATCCTGCCTCTCTGCCAGTAAGGGCAGAGGTCCATAGCAAGAACTGAGTAATGTAGAGCCCAAACATAAGAATTGCTAATTGGGTGTTTAACCAATTGAAAGAGAAGAATTTTGAATAGAGAAGGTATCAGTAAGCTATTGCTGTGTAACAAAAACCACCCAGAAACGTATTGGCTTAACAGTGAGTTGCTGTTGAGTCTGTGGATCTGTTGGGTGGTCCTGGTTTTATCTGTGCTCATTGTGTGTCTGCCATCAGCTGTGCATCCTTGGGTAGGGGGTTCTACTGGTCTTAGTCTCCTGGTGTCCAAGATGTTTGGCGTCTTCTAGAACGGCCTTGATTAGGATAATTAAATTCTTCTCCACGTGGTCTGTCATGCTTGATCATACATGTTCTGCATGTGCTCATACGTAACAATGACAGGATTCCAAGAGAGAAAGCAAAAGTGCAGAGGCCTTGAAGCTGACAATTGGCACACCCTCATTCCCATGTCATCGCATGGCCCCACGCTATTGTCGCCCTAGCCCAGATTCAAGGGATGAGGAAGCAGATTTTACCTCTTGGTGCAAAAGCTTCAGACTTAGAATGTGAAAGGCTTGGGCACAGAGTGAGGTAGAGGATTGATCCAGCAATGCAGCCAGTCTCCACCACGCTCTTAGGAGGGGAGACTTGAAATGCTTTTATGTAGTCTAGCAGGCTCTCTTGTAGTCATACCCAGATTAAGCTACAAGTAGTAATCAAAGGGTGTGTTCTTCTTTTGTTTTTAGTGACCCAGAGAATATAAAGGTCAGACACACTCTAAGATAAGTATTGGATGTTTTAGGAAGGGTGGTAGGTGGGACCTAACATGCAGTGCTCTCAAACTAGCACACGTCACCATGACATTTGTAGCATGTGACATGGGCAGATTTCTGGGAATGATTCTCAGAGATGTAATTTTTTTTTTCTCAAGTGAAGCCTAGGAGACTGCATTTTCACACATTCTCCAGGTGCTTCTGATTCAGGTAGTCTGTAAACTTCTACTTTGAGAAACACTTGCCAAAGTAAGCAGGATTTCTTGTTGACTTTCAACCCTAGAAAACCAAAATGCATCTTTCTCCTCCTGTCTGTCAATTACCGTAATACATTTGGTCTTTGAGGTACCCAGAGTTGTCATGACTTGGCCAAGTGACCTAAACTCCATGACTCAATGTTCTTGAAGACTCATCTTCACTTTCAAATGAGCCACAATGCTTCACTAGTCATTAGTGCCTCCCTGGAATTCTCACACTGTCTGGCCCTTAGGCCTGCAGGATCACGGCCTTATCCTAGTCAGGAGTGGCAGTCCTCAAGACTCTCATGATTCTGTTTGGATTTGAACCAACAGAAAGGCCTGTTGGCCAAGAAAGAGAGCTTTGTAAGTGAAAACCCTTTGTTTTTTCTGTTTTCTTTCTTTCTTTCTTTTTTAAGGTGTTATTTATTTATTTATTTATTTATTTATTTATTTATTTATTTGAGACAGAAAGAGAACATCAGGGGAAGGGCCAGAGGGAGAGAAGCAGACTCCCCACTTAGCAGGGAGCCCAACTAGATCCCAGGCCCTGGAGATTATGACCTGAGCCAAAGGCAGACGCTTAGTCATCCAGGCACCCCACTCTTTCTGTTTTCTAAATAAACTCTGTGCCATTCCCATATCATTTTAATTTCTGGAGACATTGCAGACCACATGGATTTTGTGATATTCAAGGAATGTAACTAAAGCCCAGTGTAGGGGCGCCTGGGTGGCTCAGTGGGTTAAAGCCTCTGCCTTCGGCTCAGGTTGAAATCCCAGGGTTCTGGGATCGAGCCCCGCATTGGGCTCTCTGCTCAGTGGGGAGCCTGCTTCCTCCTCTCTCTCTGCCTGCCTCTCTGCCTACTTGTGATCTCTGTCTGTTAAATAAATTAAAAAAAATAAAATAAAATCTTTAAAGCCCAGTATAGTTCTGCTTGGGAGGCAGAAGAGTCGTAAAGAAATTCACATTTGCAAACTTGTTTCTCTAAGTTCCTTGACCACACTAACTTCTGGATTAGAAATGTAGTTCGGGGTTTCAGAGTCCTAGTGCAGGGAGAAGGTCTCCAAGAAAGTCCCTTTGCTCGAATAAGAATGAACACAAGAGCCCGGTGTCACCCGCAGGTGCTGCCATATTGTTGACTTCACAACTTGGAAATAAACCGAACCAAGGGGCAAGGCTGCGGCAAAGGGGAATGTGGTACTCAGGGTAAAAGCACTTCCTCAAGCATGTGGTGCAGGACCTTGGTCTGCAAAGGGGCTGTGGCCATTGGATTTTGGGACACGTTATAGTGAGTTAAATGAGTTTCTGTCCTGCAGGACTGTTACGAGCTTTTTTCTTTTCTTTCTTTTTTTTTTCTTAGATGTATTTATTTATTTTAGAGATGGGGGAAGAACAGTGGAAAAAGGAGAGAGAGTATCCCCAGCAGGCTCCACACCCACTGCTGTTTTTATAATCAGCCTAGGTCCTCATGAATAGAACATAATAATTCAGTGCATGTCTGAGTCCTCCCAGGATTTCAGAAACAGTGTGTGCCCGCACCCAGACTTAGAAATGTGAAATTAGCAATACCTGGGTGGCTTAGTCAGTGAAGTGTCTGACCCTTGATTTCAGCTCCAGCTCATGATCTCAGAGTTGTAAGGGTCCATCCCCACATCCAGCTCTGGGCTGGGCATGGAGACTGCGTTAGAGTCTCTGTCTCCACCCCTCCCCCACTCCCTCTCTTAAAAAAAGAAGAAAGAAATGTGGGGTCCCCTACAGTACTGACATATCCCTGCTTTGCTCTGTGTGCATAAATGGCAAATCAACCACTCAGCATTTTCCTTCAGGTTTCTACCTTGTTTAGGCCGCAACTGGAGAGGGATTAATTTATGCTAATTCCACACCAGAAGCTAAAGCCCATTTATCACCCCTTTCCATTCCTCAGCAGAATACACCCAAACACACCTAATCTGCGGGCGCACCAAGATAATGCAGCTGTGGTGTGTGCAGCAGTAATAGGCCCATTCACATTCAGGCGCAGATCAGCAAGCAGCCCTGTGGAACCCACAGGGCAGTGATGTCCTGTCTGACCCTGCTCCTCCTGCTGCGGCTGGCTGCCGGAGCCCTCAGAGACAAAACAATGCAGAGATGGGGGAGCAGACAGCGGCGCTTTAGATCTCAGAACACAGAAGCTCATTTTCCCAAAATACTGTGCTAATTACTTACCAGTGCTAACGCTGCTTATATACGAATGATGCTTTAAGTAGGAATGATTTAGAATTGAATGATAGAAACTTGTGATGTGGAGAAAAAGGATGAGGAAGGGAAGAAAAGGGAAATTGTGTGTGTGTGTGTGTGTGTGTGTGTGTGTGTGTGTGTTTGCTTTCTCTTTTAGCAAGAGCCTGGACAAAGCAATTTCCTCTCTTTACTTTTCCATTTATTTCAAATGCCAACCCTTTCAAGCAGACTAGTATCCCTCCTGGTTACTCCATAGCCCTGATCTCTGCTTATCCCCAAGGAGTGTGCAGCTAGGAATTACAAGTTTAGCTAATAAAGCTAACCCACCTCTAGCCCTCCTAAACAGAGAGGCCCCTCCCTGAACCTGCATCTGTTCCCTGCCAAGCTAACAGTTTGCATTAGAATGTCTTCTCATTTTTATTTCCTTGCGTGTGATAAGAGTATTGTGATAATGTCTGGAGAGAGGAGGACCTTATCTTTTAGAGTTACAGATGGAATTACAGGATGGCTAAGATTTGCTTCAGAATACGGAGGGTTGTGGTTGTGAGGACTGGATGGGGATAAAAAGAATACAATATTGTCTGGGGTTGATGGTTGTTGAAGCCAGGTGCTGGGTATCTTTCTCTATGCACCTGCACCATGTATGTGTACACATATACCGTAGGTGTGTACACCCATGTGTCACCACGGTGTGAGCATGCATGCTTTATGATTCTAACTAGTCCTTTTAAGACTTGATCATTTTTTAACTTGGATCACTTAATTTACTTCTTGCACTATAGTTTTAGCCCTAATCCCCACTCTCAGAAATATGTTTTTAAATTTCCGGTATTTTCCACTGAAATTAGCTCCATGAGTGTTCATGGTAGGACTTGGGTTCCAGTCTTCCTTCTTCCGCTTCCTTGTTGCGAGTCCTTTGGAAAGACATTAACCAGTGAGAGCCTCACTGTTCTTATCCGTCCGGCGGAGGTCACAGCCCTGCCTTCCATTTGTGGAAGTCAGCTGTGAAAATCCCTATGTAAAATGGAAGGTGCCCCCCTCCCCAGTGACATCCTACCAGTTGTAGTGTGAGTTCTGAAGTATTTCTGGACTCCTTTGCTGGTGCCACTGTGTTTGCCTTAGTAAATGAAAGACACTTTGGTTTTCTCATTTTGACCTGGAAGCACGTGTGCCTTGGGTATGTCCCTGCGGCCTCCTCACTCCCAGGCTCACCCACTGCCCTGCTCGGCATAAGCGCTGCTTGACATAGGAGAGAGAGAATCACAGGGGTCACCTAATGTTCCTGCTTCCTAAAAGCTGATGCTACTAAAACAACTAAACCTGTTTTCTGAGCAACAGGGTTTGACCAGTTCCCCAACAAAACAATTTGACGTCTAGAATGTGCACTCCAGTTTCCTGGAGTGTCTGGAACATAGTCTGACCATGGAACATAATAGAACGTAGCCTGACTAGACAGAGCAGAAGCGGCCTCGAGTCCTGTTGGGGTCCTTCAGCATACAGGCCACTCTTCTCGAACTCTCACACCCAGGTGACCAGAACGTTGCCTTCTCAGCTCCCGGCAGAGAAAAGCCACAGAAAATGGTGCTTGAAAGTCACCAACCTTTCTGAGTATCAGACTTTCCTTGAACGGGGGAAGGTCAAGTTTAGCGTCCAGGCCTCGTAAGGTGTACGTGTGGCTTGTCTTTCATGCTTGAGCGATGCTGTTTTTGCGACATGTCTGTTTCTTGAGAGGGTGCAAATTAATGGCAAAGTCCTTAAAGCACGACAGATTTGACCCTAAGATTGAGGAAGATTTGGGGGTGGAGAGATGCTCCCGAGAGCTGTGGTCTAGGGGTAAACTCAAGGAGGAGGATCTTTTATGGCTGCAAGGAGGATACATCCATGCTTCTGAGAGGCTGGTGCTCCTGGCATGAGCTGCTGTCAGGGCTTCGGGAAACCGTTGAGACAACATGGGGTCGTGCACCCCTCCACCTGCACCACGGTGATAACTCTCGTGAAATCCTCCCTTAGCCTTCGGTTTCCTGTGTGCTGGAAAGATAAGCGTGCTCCCTACCCCCCAGTCCTTTGTCTCAAGTGACAGTCGCAGGGACCGGAGTGAGAGACAGCAGATCATTCATCACAATATTCCCGTTGCTCCTTCGGGGGATGTGCATTGCTCCGCGTTAGAGAAGCTTGCGCTCAGAGTATGGGAAAATTTCATAATCATAGTGTTTTAAATATTGACTAAAAAGAAGAGCAGCAGCCGTTGTAAGAAAGGCTGACACTTAGGGGAGACTTAATACGTGTCCAGCACTGTTGTCAGTGTGTTCACACAGACCTCACACAAACCCCACGAGATACGTACCGTTATTCTCCCACCACGTAAGCCTATTAAGGTGAAATTGCTTGCCTAGAATCACAGGGCCGGCACGGTAATGCAGGCCTGGAATCTGGGCAGTCTGGGCCCAGGGCCCCCACCGCCCGCCCTTCCTGCACAGACCAGCTGGAGCGCTCTGGGGGCTGGGCCAAGACTCAGATGCCCCCCACCCCCATGTCAGCCATGTGACACGCACCTGTGCATAGGCCCCACGGGGTTTCCTGGGACTCACCGTGCCTCTGTGTGAAGAGTGTCAGCACCTCACGGAGTCAGCCATGCCCTGCCCATGACCATGCCTTGTGTTCTCCCCTAGCCCCGCTGGTGGACCTTACTCCAACCCACAGTGGATCTGCCATGCTGATGCTGCTCTCGGTGGTGTTCGTGGGGCTGGCCGTGTTTGTCATCTACAAGTTTAAAAGGTATGAGGCCCTCTGTCCTCGTCTTCCCTCCCCCTTCCTTCTCCCTGACAGGCTCGGAAGCACGTGTTGCCATGATGTACGTCTCCCGTGCATAGCAATGATGCTGTCTGTTAATGTTTTAGGAAGATCCCGGGGATTAATGTTTATGCCCAGATGCAGAATGAGAAAGAACGAGAGATGGTCAGTCGGGTCAGTCACCCTGAAAGCAGGGCCCATATCCCTCAGACTGAACTAAGGAGGCCTGGCCAACTGATAGATGAGAAGGTGGAATGCCAGCTCATAGGTAAATGATTCCCAGTAGCCGTCAGCTGCTCGGCCTGGGTAGTCAACCACTGACTGTCTAACCCCTTTCTGGCTTGACGTAACCACTCTCTCCTGCTCTAACATTCCTGAGAGAAACAGCTAAGATGTCTCTTTCCCTGCTTCCTTCAACTGGAATGAGGGGGAAAAAAGCCTTCTTGCTCCTATGTAGTGTTTTTTTTTCTCTCTCATGACTTTATGCTTCCTCTTGCAAAATCTCTTGCTCTAAAATACGGGGCTTCAAAATGTTCATGGTCAAAGAGCAGAGCGTTGACTCTAACAATGTGCAAGAAGGAAGCCTCAGAGGCTAGATCTGGTGATGTGGAGGGCTGAGCAGGGTAGGGAATGACAGGGTAGGCCTGGCCCACCTGGCCTCAAGACAACTCTTTGGAGGGCAAATTGTTCCAGAATGCTTGTAGAGAAGGGACATCAGGAGACAGAATAGAGGAGGGCCAAGCTGATTACCCTGGGATTTTTTTTTAATTAGCAGGAGTCTAAAAACTGCCCCCCAGTCCCGAAACATGGAACCTAAGAATGTTGAGGCCAAGAGGCAGAAAGTTTGCAGAACACCCCAGGAGTAAGATTTCCTGAGAGAGACTCCTGGGGAGTTAATCTGTTATAGGGCCAACGGGCACATTTCTCCCTCCTGTTCACCTGTCCCTGGCAGAAGTCTTATAGTGGACCTTATCACATATCAGTAGAGCTCTCGCTCTCTCTCTACGCCTGCAAAGTAAGCTGGGAATCCAACAGCTAGGTCTGGAGTCCCAGGTGTAATAGCTAAATCCTACTCTCTATGGCAGAGGAAAATTTCCAGGGAGTTAGACAGACCCCTGGAGCCGCCACTGCGACCCATGGCTGGCCGTGTTTCATCCTGTCTGGTGGTGTCAGGACTTGAAGCTGTCATGTTGCCACCTCGAATCCTGCATTGTGGAACGAGATGGATACATTACTAGATAACTGTCTGTGCCTCACTCTAATGTCAGAATACCAAACCTTCTAGAAGGGTGCTCCCTGCGATTTCTCATCAGTGACTTGGAAAGGGAAAGGAGCACCTAAATGGAGAAACAGCCCTCTCTTTAAGCAGATGTGGGAGAAGTTCTGTGATGGTGCTGTGGGTGAGATTTCAGTGCAGGGCCTGGCTTGTCTCAGACATAATAATACCAGCTGGAACCCTATCTGGGGTCCGGCATTCACAATGTGCTGGCTTTTATTTGGGGAGACAGGGTGATAAATGTGTAATTGCTTTAGGTTCAAAAGAAAAAGCCTTTTCTGTCTTCAAGTCCAGAGAAGCGTTCACCCTGTCTATTTACTTCTAAAGCTTCTAAGTGCATTTTTGTGGGTCATTTGGTTTTCAATCCCATTTCTACGGGGTATGAAGCACGGCGCTGTTGACTGTATTAAAGTAGCAAACCCTCCTTCACCAGGAGCATCCCGCAGCACGTTGCACAGTCTCTGACACCTTTCCCTTGTCAGTGTCATTAAATGAGTAAGTGTTACACGTTTTCTCTTAGGAGAGTAGCTTTACCCTCCCCTCCCTCCCCTTCTACTCAACCTGGTGACTCATCTCTCCGATTGCAAAGAGCAAGACACGCCACTCCACCTCCAACGCCAAAGCGGGGATCTGCTGGGGCACAATTTGCAATTTAAGGAAAACCCCCAAAGGCTACAGGCGACCTGCTGATCAGGAAAGAATTTCGCTCTTGTCAAGTGCACCATCCTTCATGACCACTAACTCTATGTTTTTTTTCTTTCCTTTGTTGTTCTGTTTCCTATTTTGCCAGGAAGTATTTCCATAGTTGCTGAGAATCAAAGCACAAAAGAAATCCCTACCTATGTAAATGTTTGAATGGAGGACGCCAGTAAAAACAAAAACAAACAAACAAATAAAATAGAAACAATCAAAATCCAAACAAACAGACAGACAAACAAACACTCACTGCATCGGGACTTTTTAATTCTTCAGACACAGACAACAAGGGTTTTTAGCTTTAAGCCTGTGCATGTGGACAATACCTTGAGAACATGCTTGGAGGGGCAGTGTACAGGTGCTCTATTTTAATGGAAAAACACTCCCCTCCCCTTTCCTCTTCTCTCTCTTTTTTCTGATCGGTCGTGTTTGTAGAAAATTCATAACATATAGAGGCCAAGGAAATCTGCATGTGTTTTTGGAAATATTCTTGGCCCTAGATTTAACACCAATTTTAGCCCTAGAGGCTGATGGGGGAATTAGCCGCCCCAGCCCCTTTCATAAGACACAATGACATGCACAGGAGTGTGAAACCCTGAGCTGTTTCTCTGTCCCACTTTCCTCATTGCCAATTTCTTTTCTAAGTTATCTCTGGTAGCTCCAGGGGGGCCAGCAGTGGCCATGAGGCTGCTTGGGTTTTGCATTCTGAGCGGCCACAGGGATGAAGGAGCGAGGTCAAGTTCCACGTACGCAGGCAGAGTAGGGAAAGCCGGCTGCGGGGGCAAGCATGTCAGAAGTGGATCTCTGTTTCCTGTCCACCCCTTCCCATCACAAAGGCTTTCCCTTGTAGCTTTCCTGTTCCTGCCCCCCAACTTATGTAGAAAAGAGAATCCCAGCTCCCCATCGTCTGGCCTCCCCATTTGTTTGCTATCCCCATGTGGTCATCATCTGTTGATGTCTTTGTATCTCTTCCTTCCGGTCTCCAAGTTGTCTTTCAACTCCCCCTACTTTTTCTTCCCAAACATGTTATTGGATTCTGGACATTAACCTCAGTGTTTCCTAAATACTGGCCTAGCCTCTGCCGGCCTTGCCCCCGCCACACACACGTTTCAGATCTGTCAGCATGCCAGCTTCCCTACACCTCTACACACTGACCCAATACATCCTGCCCTGCAGGGTTCGGCTCCATGTATCCTTAGTTTCCTGTAGAACCTGCCTCTTCCAAATAACCTTGCCTTTTCCCACCTGGAAACACGCAAAGTTTGTGAAAGAGTTGATGTATCCAAAGCAATTCAAACCTGGCCACATACACTGGAAAAGAAAGCATACAGGTGCGTAGTGGTATTCTCACACCTTAGCAAAAATCTCGTGTGTAGATTCCAGAATATTCTTGTGAGAAATGTTTCAAATGCGTTACTGTGTGGCAGGGCAATTTCCTTCTGTAATGGTTGCTATTACCCAGTATTTGTTCTCTCACAGTACAGTAAAAATATTTGTAAAATAAAACTGATTTTAACCAGAAGAAGAAGCAGGTTAATGGATTGAATATTTAAGAATGTCAAAAAGTCTGAGAATGTACAGGGGTCTTGTCTTACATTAGGATAAGATTTTGATGATGTAGAATGATTCCAGACATTTCCCAGTTATGCTCTCTGATCTCTGAGTATCATATTATTGGCAAAGGAAAAATTAGCAAGCCGAAAGGGGAGGAGGTAGATGTGTAACTAAGGCAGATTGGCTCAGAGCATGAACAATCAATCCCCATTTGCCCAGGTCAATAATGAAAGAAGACCCAGAGTAAGAAAGAAACAAATGTGTGTCCAGCAGGCGGCCTTGAAGGATTATGAATTAGGCAAAGCCTACTCTAAAATACAGGAGAAAGCAGTTTTGAAAACCACCCAGAGAGAGCAGCCTCCTCTATGGCTAAGTTCCCAGGCCAGTCACAGTCGATAACAGGGCCCTGGTGATCCTGGGGGTCCCAAAGATCCTGGCAATCCCTGCCTTCATGTAGCTTAGGCAGGGCGAGAGTAGCAAAGCTGCAATCAGAAGTGAATCATTTGGAAGTTTTTGTGGTTGAAGATACCCAGGATGAATCTGGGAAATGGATTATGCCTGAGGCGGCCATCTGTTTGTAGAACTCAATTGATCCCCAACCTGCCAGGCTTCCTATCCCATAGGAAACATCCTCATCGATCCACTTCAGTTGGAGCCTTCCAAGTTTAATCTGGAGGACAAAATGTTTGGAAACCAAAAGAAGTTCACTCAAAACAGCACAGGGAGTCCTCAGAGTTGCCGTTCAATTAATTTTAATTGGAAAATTATGAAAAAGGGAATAACCCTCTTAGTCTCGCACAGTGCCTTGCCTAGAGTAGGTATTAAGAAAATTACTTTGTTGTAGGGATAAATGGAAGAATACATGAGAAGACATAAGGAAAAATGGATGTGTAAGTCCTAATTAAAAATGGAGGTAGACGTGAGATGCCTGGCATTTTGGAAAGTGATCACAGATGGCCAGCTCTCCGTTCAGCATCTCCGGGACCCTCAGGTGCCTCTCCTCAAAGCTCCCTTCCACTTGTAGGAGAAGAGTGAGGCAAGGGGACCTCATTGTTCTTACGATCTAGCGCTGTGGTTTTCAAAGCGTGGTATCTGGACTGAGCAGTATCTGCATCCCCTCAGACTTACTAGATATGAAAATCTGGGGTCCCCTGACTGCAGACCTACTGAATCAGAAACTATAGGGGGTGGGCCCAGCTGTTCAGGTGACAGTGATGTCCACAGAACTTTGGGAACCACCACACTTGGCCACTCCAGCTCAATCCCAAAGAGAAGGCAGTGATGAGAGCCTACAAATGAGAGGGACCCAAGTGCCTACCAACTCGTGAACAGCAGGTGCAAACACAATGAGGAGTTTGGTGGGCTTCAGGCCAGAGGAGTGAGTGGGGAGGGATGGATGTGGAAGGGAAGATTCAGGGCAAGCTAGAAATCTGATATTACAACATTTTCCAAAAATCCCAGAAGGCAAACTGTGCACGCTCTACCCTGAACTACCCAACCAACATTTTCTCCTTTGCCTTATTCCTAATTGGATTCACGGTCCAAAATGCAGAGGTTTGCTTTGCCTTTTTCCCACAAGTTCCAAATAGCAACTTTGAGAGCAATGGGGTGTTTGGCAACTGTTCTGTGTTTTCCAGGATTCCAACTGAGCATTAAAATCCCTCATTTGCCAACTTATTTTTATAGGAAGCCAATTTAAAGAAAAAAAAAAAGTTTTCTTATAGTATCGGAACTACTTCTAATTTTAAAATGACTTTTTTGATGTATTTTTTGTTAAATACTATGTAGTGTAATGTATACTTGCTCTTGTTTATTGCTTTTACAATCATATTTATTAAACAGATAATGTCTCTAAAGTCTTGGCCTCGAGGAGTTTATTTTATCTCAAACCAAACCGTGGCGTTCTGTCTTCATGCAGAGGTGATACAACTGTAGGATTTTATAAAGGCTAGTTGTGTGAGAATATAGCAAATACCACAGTCTCAAAGGATTATTTTTGTTTGCGTGCTTTTTTTTACTCACAAAGGAAAATCTATTCTACTACCTGAATTCTACCTGCATTTTATTTGACTATATAATGCCTGTTGCTTTATTAAATTACCTTATTCTACTTAGAAACCTTCCAAACCGGTTACTTTGGAATGAGTCACATGCTTATTATGTTTAGTTCAAAATTAGAAATTACTACTATGTGCCCAGCCCATTCAAATTTGTCTAGAATCTTTTAGTTATGGAAGGAGCAAAGCTGCTTTGCCTGTGATGTAATGAGCTGAAACCTCGGGCCATGGGAAAGACACTAGGGATAGCATAAAAAAGGCTTTGACCCTGAAATTAGGAGAGTGGAGCTCTCCTTCCAGCTATGCCAGCTGTGTGACCTTGAACAAAGCACTTTCCTGTACAAGAGCTTTAGTGTCCTCATGCATATAATCTGAAGGAAGAAGACAACTTCCAGCTTTGGTATTCTGAGTCGGTGAGTCATTCCCAAGAGCCCCATCCAGCTGATTTAAATTCAATGGACTGGATCCCAAATCCTCCAGCCTTGTGGCTTGCCTACGTAGGTGACATCTCTTCTTGGGCAACATTTTGCCCTTGTATTTGTATAGAAAGAGAACTTTCCTCAGCTTTCCAAAGACCCAACAGGCGCAGAATGGCGTTGCCTCAACAGCATAGTCGCCGCATATCTGAGAATCCCTGTTTTTAGGTGGCCTTGACCCTCTCCTTTTCCACAGGCTTAATCTTCTACCTGACCCTTTGTTCTTTGCCAGGCCAGAGCCTCTGCTGTGCTTCCCCCTCAGGAGTTTATCTCCTCTCTCACCGAGGGCGCAGGCAGTCAAACAAAAATAATCCGTGGAGATTTCAAACAGAGATTTTACACAGGGAATTTTTTGCTTGAGTAACTGAAGAGCCAAGATGCCAAGTAGGGGGAGGTGACACAACGCCAGGATGAGCATCAGTAGGAAGCCTCTGCCTTCCCCGGGCTGGAAGGACCCAGGGATTCCCACAGCCCGGGACCAGCACCACCAGCTGGACACTGAAATCATGGAGGATGTGGCTGGCGCTTTCTGGAACCACAGAGGAGCCACGGCCGTAGCCAGCCATGCTGCCCAAGCAAAGGAGAGGGAGAGTGGGAGCTTGCTGTTTCCTTGCTGTGACCCTCCTACCTGCAGATGAAGCTCCCACTGACCAAGCCCATCCACAAGCCAGTGGGCACTGGACCCTGGGAAGTACAGTTTCCTGAAATACAAAGCAGAGCAGGGAGGAGTAGGGAATGGACTGGAGAGAACACAGGCAGGGGACTGGCAAAGCTACCCTTTCAGGTTTAGTCCACATGAAATCCAAATTCTCCCCCAGTCTGAAGGCAAATATTTAAATAGTAGGTGCTCCTTTCCCTGTGGCATTCTTTCACCTGTTTCACTTCCAACAACACCTATTTTTTTATTAGTATTTTATGTTAGTCACCATGCAGTACATCATTAGTTTTTGATGTAGTGTTCCATGATTCATTGTTTACGTAGTGTTACAGTGCTCTGTGCAATCCGTGCCCTCCTTAATACCCATCACTGGGCTAACCCCTCCCTCCACACGCCTCCCCTCTAAAACCCTCAGTTTGTTTCCTGGAATCCATAGTCTCTCATGTTTCGTCTCCTCCTCTGATTTCCCCCTCTTCATTTTTCCCTTCCTTCTTCTAATGTCCTCCATGCTATTCCTTATGTTCCACAAATAAGTGAAACCATATGACAGTTTTTCTTTCTCTGACTTATTTCGCTTGACTTATTTCACTCAGCATAATCTCCTCCAGTTCCATCCATGTTGATGCAAATGTTGGGTATTCATCCTTTCTGATGGCTGAGTAATACTCCATTGTATGTATGGACCACATCTTCTTCATCCATTCGTCTGTTGAAGGGCATCTTGGCTCCTTCCACAGTTTGGCTATTGTGGACATTGCTGCTATGAACATTGGGGTGCAAGTGCTCCTTCTTTTCACTACATCTGTATCTTTGGAGTAAATACCCAGTAGTGCAATTGCCGAGTCATAGAATAGCTCTGTTTTGAACTTTTTGAGGAGCCTCCATACTATTTTCCAAGGTGGCTCTACGAGCTTGCATTCCCACCAACAGTGTAAGAATGTTCTCCTTTCTCCACAACCTCTCCAATGTTTGTTGTTTCTTGTCTTCTCAGTTTTTTGCCATCCTAACTGGTATAAAGTGGTATCTCAATGTAGTTTTGATTTGAATTTCCCTGATGACTAATTATGTTGAGCATTTTTTCATTCAACAACACCTATTTAAATCAGAAATCTATTCACATGTGCCACTTTTTACATCTTGCTCACAGAATTCTACACTCCTGTACGGAAGGATCTTGTTTTAAAAATTTTTCGTTTCACTCCTTCAGCTTCTAGCACTGGACATTGCCATTAGGGGGCACTAGATAAATGTTTGCTGAAACTCAGCCCTGGCTTTTCAGCTTTGCGTGGTAAGCGACGATCTCTGAGTTGCCATCGTCTGACTCGCCTTACCCAGCCAGCACCCCTGATTTTATGTTCAACTGATGTTTGTCAAGCACCAACACATCCTTGCCCTTCCTCTCTCTTACCTCAAGCCACTGTTTTCAGGGGCCCATTCTTAGATATTAACTTCAGTGAAATAGTTGTAGTTTAGGGGGAAAAAATGGTTAGAAAATAGTGTGAAAAACCAAGGCCTAAGTTTTGCTTTGGAATCATTATCAGCTCACCTATTTCGTAGAAGTTAATAGTATTTTGCTGATGCTTTCATAGTAGGGAAACATCCCAAAATAATTCTAGATGGACATCTACTATAAATAGGTGTTATAGTTTTCATGTTAAACATCAGAAAAGGAATCTTTGGTTGACAAAATACAAATCTGTGTTAATCTTATGTGTTACAGACTTCTTTAGATGGTGAAATACAATCGAGAGCAAGGCAGATAAGCTATCTGCCTTTATGAGCGTATATTCTAATAGGAACAACGAACAAATAATAAAATGTAGTGTAACAGATCCAATGCTATCATACACATAAGATAATTTTGATAAGTAAAAATAAAACACAGCAGAGAGCATAGTGACGGGGGATTGGGATGGGAGAGGAGGAGTTGGGCCCCAGCTTCTCTGAGATCTGAAAGCTGAAAAGGAACGAACTTGTTCCACATCAGTCTCAGATCATCAAGCAGAAAACAAACAATTTTGGACCTCAGCACAGCAGTTAGAAATGCTTCTGAGTTTAAAGAAAAATTAATTTTCACAATGGTCACATAGGGGAATTTCCCCAGAGAATTATATATGTTACGTGGCATATGTACTCCTGAAAAATCACCTCACGATGCAGAAAAGCACAATAAAATGCGAGGCTTAGGAGAAGAAATGGGACCAGGACACAACACACACTGACTTTCTCATGTGCCACCTTCAATGGTAATGAGTCAGCGACATGTTAAAAGGAGATACAAACCCGTCCTAGTCCATTCTGCTCTTATAACACAGTAGGAGAGACCTGGTGGCTTAAAAATAGTAGGAATTTATTTCTCATGATTCTGGAGGCTTGAAAGTCTGAGATCAAGATGCCACCAGATTCAGAGGACCTGTTTTCCTCTCATACGTGGCATCTCCTCACTGGGTCCTCACAGGGTAGAAAGAGCAAGGGAGCTCTCCGGTGTCTTTTCGGTAAAAGCTGTCATCACCTCCCAAAGGCCCCACTCCTAAATACCATCACTTTGGGCATGAAGTTTTGGACATAAGAGTTTGGGAGGAGACACTAACGTTCAGACCATAGCAAAACCTAATAAAAATGGTAACACACTTCTGTGGTGTTAAAAGGTTAAGAAATACATAGATAAAACACCTTGGAAAAAACCCAATGTTGGCTTAAAAAAGTGGGTATTAGAGTACTAATAGCATGTGAGCATCGTGAAGTGAGTTGTGACATAAGTCATTGTGAAGTGTTATTGTAAAGAAGGAGAATTTCATGAAATCCGACAAAGTTGTAACACCAAGCGGATGATACGGCTTGGGTCACATGAGGCTAAAGGGATTTAGCTGGTAGATGGTGGAGGGTGTGTGTGTGTGTGTGTGTGTTGTGCATGGTACATAGCTGAATCCAGTAGAGTATAGTTTTGTCTCTTCACTTAATATTTTTATTGGCAGAATCACACATATACACAAAATTTGCATTATCTTTGAATTCTCCAATGTATCAATCCCTTTGGAATAAATGTACACTTTCACAAAAGTTTTACTGCAGAACAGTAATTCAGATGTTAGTTTAAAAAATAATTTGGATATACTAATAGAAGGAAGAGTCTAACCTGACCTCAGAGGGAAAAGGTAAGAACAGAGCGCCTATCCTCATTAGCACGGCCACCCGCCTGAGCATTGGGGCTGGGAGACCAGCAGCCTGTCTGCTTGCCCAGAACTCAGGGCATCACTCAGTTTCGATCAACCTCAACAACTGATGTTTAGAAATACATCTTTGGCCCAAATAATGTTAAGTTGTGGTCAAAACTCTTTGTTAAGAAGGATAGTATAAGAAAGACATACATAAAATTTTCCACGGAGAGCAAAACAGGGAAATTGTTGAAATATTTAAAAATGAGCTTAAGCTATCTAGATCATAAAAGCCCTTTATAGATGATCCTGAGTAAGATATTTCAATGTAAGCACGAACAGATATCCTCATGAAATCTCCCTGCCAAAGGAAGCATGGGTAGAGCTTGCAGGTGCAGAAAAAGGATGCAATGAACAGTATTTATTAATTAATTAGAGTTAAATATGTGTGTGTGTGTGTGTGTGTGTGTGTGTGTGTGTGTGTGTATCTCTCCATATAATAAAACAGAATGCTTCCACTAAAACTTCTTTTAAAGAATACCTGAATACTTAGTGGCATGAGAATATTTTCCTTAATGTTAGAAGGATGTAGAATTGTAGAATTTAGCTTTACATAGTGTGAAAACAATTTGCACAGAAAATATATAGGAACAGACAGAGATTGAAATATAGGAACACTGCTTATTTTTTTTTTTAAATACGTATTTATTTAGAGAGAGAGAGTACAAGCACGAGCGGGAGGGCCAGGGGAAGAAGGAGAGAGAATCTTAAGCAGACCCCATGCTGAGCACAGAGCCCAATGTGGAGGTTAGTCTCATGATCCTGAGATTATGACCTGAGATGAAACCAAGATCCGGACACTTAACCAACCACACCACCCAGACACCCCAACACTGCTTATTTATAGCTCATAAAATTCCAGGTTTTGAAAATTCGCTTGTTTTGCTTATTTTCTGAATTTTTCTGAAATGATTATATATTACTTGTATGGTTAGAAAAATGTGATTTTAAGAAAAATTACCAAAAAAATAGACTGCGAAGTTAATCTAAAATACTAGATTTGCTTATTTTATTATGTAATTATTATGAGTAATAATAAGTTTAACATACTAGGTAAAGTTGATAGAAAAGTTCAGAGTTGTTCATTTAAATTCCTTTAAGAAGTTAAAAATAGTTTCTATACATAAAAAAGACAAATTTCATTTCATTTTGCAATTTAAATTCCTATTGAGATGAAAACACTGTTTTGCTACACTGGTACCTGCAGTTTAATTCATCAAGTTTCAAATGTTTAAAATTTTTAAGCTGTTGAACTTACCAATCATGTGTGTATATAGGTATTACATATATACACACCTACACGTGCATTTACATGATTAATAAATATTTACAGTATAAATATAATGTAAATATACATACATGTTTACATATTATTTGGATACATGCACATACATGTGGAAATAACCCCACACACATAGACATACACAATAATGAACTCACAGTAATGAGTTACACGCCACACACATGTGGAAACATGCTATTCTTAGATCGTGTGTTGAGTATAGCAAGCCAGTGCTCTCTGAAGAATGGTTCCTACTCTTAGGTACTTATGCTCAGCATCCAAACTGCACTGGGAAGGTTGTGTGTAAACAGAAGTTACTTCTAGAGGGAAAAAAAAAATATGGAAGCTTCTGGAAGATACCTCGACTTAATTTCTGTAGTACTGTTGTTAACTGTTCGACCAGCAGCTGTTCACTCTCCCTGCCGTCTTCTGGCCACAGGAAGGTTCCAACCATACCTCCTAATAGCATCAGCATATAATACTTCACACACACACACAGACACACACACACAGACACACACACACACACACACACACACGGCAAATGACAGGGACTGGCTTAGTCAAGTGTTCACTAAATAACGGGGCAGGATGTTCTCATTGACCAAGGTTAGGGCACAGAGGCAACACTGACAAACCAGAGGTATAAGCAAACCAAATTCATAGTGTATAATATCTAGGTCCAAGCACTGGTGTGAATATATATGAAGTCCAAAGAGCCAAAAACTATCACAATTTTAATTCCTAACCCAAGAGTTCAGAGTTACATAAAAACAAAAGATGTAAATGAGGTGAAAGTATAGAAAAAGGAAGTTGTGAATGGAAAATATATTAGTGACAATCACAAAGCAGCTAGCATTTTATTTGTATGTCATTATGCAATACACTATATAGTCATTGTCTCATTTGATCCACACAAGTTCCCAAAGTAGGAATGGTTTTCTTCTTTCAAATTTGGTGAAAAGAGGGCTCAGAAAAGTAAAATGACTCATGATCACAGGGTAGCAGTCCGTATGACATCAAAACATTCGCTTTTCCTTCTGTGCGGTGCTTCCTAAGAGATGAACAATGTTTTAGACTCATCGCTGTGGTTAGTAGGGGGCTGGGTAATTGGTGGTCTGGGCTGACCCAAAGGGTGAGTCGAGACTCAAAAACCAGACAGGCCTGGGGCTTGGGCAGCTTAGAAATGCTCCTGGATCTGCTCTAAATCAAAGCCTCTCACGCACTGGATAAAAGAAAAGAAAGCTATGCGATACAATGTGGACTGTTTTCTGAACCCTACAGTGTGCTGCATTTCAGATGGCTCAAAACAAGGCAGACACAGTCATCCTCAGGGACATGCCTGGCCAAGCTGCTGTCTGGAAGGATGCCCAGAAAACATTCAGTTCTTCCTTCTAGCTTTGCACAGCTTTTCCCCTGGTTGGGATTGGATAGATGGTGGATTTATGGAATTAAGTCTCCGGGCATCCATGGAGGGAGGGTGACCATAAATTGGTAAATGTATCTCTCACATGTGCATTTTATTTGGGCGGGGGGGGGGGGGGGGTAATGGATTGCTAGACCAGCAAGAACAAGGGAAATAATTACCATGAGATTTTTCCCAAAGAAATAATCTGAAAATGTTCCCAGAAAATCTAGAAGGGGTGGGGGGGGCTATTACTGGTTTGTTTGTTTTTAATATGGCAGACAAACAAATCAGTTCTTGGTCTGCCTAGTATATTATTCCCAAATTCTAGGTATATTTCCAAATGTGTTATATGCACATTTCTTCTTTCTAGCATCTTTATTTCATGCAATACATACAAGTGTGTTGGGCTATGGAACAGGTGGATGTGGCATTTAAAAAAAAATGTAATGAGGGGACAATGAGATTTAAAAGGAGAAGAGAAAAAGGTGGGGATGTGTGGTACATTTGCTGTGTTATAAGAGATAAAGGATTTAAAACATACAGATGTTTTAAGGTAGTACATTCATTTAATAATGCAGAAACCTGTGTCTGGAAAGTTTCAAGTTGCATGTCCAAGGTCACATAGCCCATAAACTAGTAAAGTCAGAACTTCAACCCAGGACTCCTAAAGGACAGGCCCACTCCTTCCACTCTACTCGTCCTCCCCTCCAATCCTTCTACAGGTAAGCCATAAAGAGGAGAAAGCTTAAAACGAGAAATTCTATGTTTACTCAGTTCCCTGCTCCAAATGTGGTTGTGGAAAAGAGTTTACACAAGGAAAGAGTTATCATTCTTTCAAAAGCACACATCAAATCTCATCTCAGCCCTTGCTACTGAGTTACACAAATAAAGACTTACTCCTTTTGACCTTACTTGATGTGGTACACGAGGAGGATAGGCCTTCTAAGCTCTCCCAGAGGAAAGAAGTGGTATTTGCTACTAACTTCAGCAAACAAGTGGATATAAAGGGAGTGTTTTCCAAATACCAACACTAAGAAATCTGAAACCCAGGAGCTCACACGTCACCCAGAATGCACTATAGACACAGGCACGGCTTAGCTCACTGGCGACTAGCGTCCATACTGTGATCTTCGTGTGTCTGCAGCTTCCCAACAGGGCAAGACCTTCCCTCCATGGAGTACGACGTTTCTTCTAATAACTCACAGTGAAGCCTTGTGGCTCGGTTATATAATATAAGCTCACTTGACCAAACGTGGTTTTGTTTTTGTTTTTTAACTGACGGGAGTCTACAGTATTGCTGTCAATAAGACAAAACTGGTTAGTTGGGGATGTCCTGCTCTGAGTCATCATGAGAGGTAAGTGGGAAGGACAAAGAGAGCGAGGCTGAAAGGACAGTGGTAAGACAGGCGTGACCCAGTGGAATGGCTGTTTCTGGAATGCCGTACCCAGAGAAGTACCCAGAGAAATTCAGGTTGCATTGGGCACAGTCCCATTAGTGAAACACGCACCTGAAGATTCCAGGCAGTGTTTCTTCAAGAAGGCAGGGTGGTGGCCATGATCCAGGAGGCCACCGGGTCACCTCAGCCATCAGTATCGGTCTACTATGAATGAGATACTACTGAAGCACCTGAGGTTGGGAAGTCAGTGGGGTCTGACCCTGAAGGATGGGGTAGCGGGAACAAAGCAGGGCATCTGGCTTCCATTTCAAGTGGGCAGTTAGCGGGACAGAGCCAGGGGCTGGAGTCTAAGCAAACAGCTGAGGCAAAGACCAGATACCTAGGCCTGAGCCACGTGGTGGTGACAAGAGACTAGTGGGGATATAGTAAAAACAGGCATTAAGAGCCAATCCCAAGCACTCTGGACCCACAGCTAAAAGCATCACAATTTTTCCCAGGCTACTATATTCTTCAATCCTGGTAGCCTTGGTTCTAGGACAAAATGAATTCCACTTTCTCCAGACCCTTTGGGAATCAATTCTCTAGCCATGTCTAAGCTTCTATGACAGTCTCCCAAAAAGTGACATGAAGAAAGAGCCAAGTCAATGAGCCCATTTGTTATCAGACTCACATAGATTTTGTCTGCACTTCCTTTTCCCACATGTTCTCCATGGTGTTTGTCTCCCTTTGCCTTTGGCACTGATCCGGGGCCTACCACTGTGTGGTTTCATGGGACAACAAATAAAGCCAGTGAATATGTAACCAACTCACCTTCCACTCTTTTTCAGGGTAAGCTCTTTAATGAACGAGCACATTTGTTACTCTGTATATGCAGACGCACTCTTTTTGGAAGAATGTGTGGTAGGCTGTTTTTAGGAACAAAACAAAAGCAACACCAGAATGGTTTATGAAGCATATCGCAGTGGCCCACTTTGCAGCATTTCAGAGACCTTCCAAATGAGACCACCGTCCATCCACTCATGGGAAGCAGAGGCAGAAAACTCAGCCTGAGTTCAAAATTTTCAGCGCTCAGAGGATATCTCTATTAAGAGTCAAGTCTGCCAAAACTGCTTTGCTAGAATCATAGACTCAGAATTCTAGAACTGGAAGGGAAATTAAAAAAAAAAAAAAAATCATTCTCTAAGTTTTTCTTGAGCACTGATTAAGTGCCGTGTATCATGTTGGACTCTCAACTTGACCAGTCACCTCATCTGATCGAGATCCAGCTCTTTTCTCACAGGTACATAGTTAGCTATCCACAGAGCAAAGACTCGGGCACCGAGATTAAACCCCCTTTCTGATCCCACATGGTCAGTTTTGGTTCTTTTCTCAGTGATACCTTCTCCCATCCTCATTTATGCAGAACACAACCAAGAAGCTTGGAATGAAGAGAAGAGTGTTCAGGAGAGGTGAGAAAAAGGACTGCCCTCACACCCAGGCTTTGAGGGTGTGACATGGCCCCCAATCCATGAAAAATAGAGCATTTGTATATTCTTTCATTTCTTCAACAACCTGACTACTGAACCACAAGACAGTCTCTGAGGTGTGTAAGCTTCCAAAGCAGCAGCCTCGTTATCAACTAGCAATGTTTAAAAAAGCAATTCTAGGGCGCCTGGGTGGCTCAGTGGGTTAAGCCGCTGCCTTCGGCTCAGGTCATAATCTCAGGGTCCTGGGATCGAGTCCCACATCAGGCTCTCTGCTCAGCAGGGAGCCTGCTTCCCTCTCTCTCTCTCTGCCTGCCTCTCTGCCTACTTGTGATCTCTCTCTGTCAAATAAATAAATAAAATCTTTAAAAAAGCAATTCTAACCTTTGCTTGCATCTTTCAAAGTCCATTATTGGGGAAATGATTCATAACCCTAACAACGATTTTCAAAAGCACTTTGACAAGTCCCAATTTTCTCCTTCTCCTGATTGCTTTGGCGTCTCTCACAGCAAGAAACCGAACTCCTGGTAACTCTTTCTGTAGTCTCCCTTCTGGCTTGTACCCATCACCCAGGGCAGCTGATGATGGAAGTCAACTCAGATTGTAGCTTAAATCCTGTCTCTGGCCAGATCTCTCTTCATGCACATGATTTTGCTTTCCAAATGGTCCCTTTTACACAGGTAGAGGAGGGGAAGGGAGGGAACATTTATGCTTGCCTCAGAATGATATGTATTAATAGGAGGAAGTTGATCCAGTAGGCTTTGGCAATATGCCAAACATGAGAAATAAGAGATAAAGAGGAGTTAGACAGTAATGCCAGATTTAGAGCTTGGAGAATAATGATGCTATTTGCAAAAGGGAATCTTGGCAAAGATACTGATTTCAGATTTAGATATATTGAATACAAGAGGCAGTAAGGACCCACTGACAGCAGTGGTGAGCAGTTCCAGCAGATAATATAAGGAAATTGAAACATAAGAAGTAGACAAAAATATAAAATCCTAGACATCCAGAGCTCTTTAGCTCAGAGGGAAAAATCCTAAATGTATCATTACTTAGTTCTGGAAGAGGTCTCTATGAACAAAGGTATATAGTCATATTGGTAATCTACATCAGAAAGATGCATTTGTATTATTCAGGGCATCTCTGTGGATGAAGGGGGTGCCAAGTATAGTACATTTTAGAAAAATCCAGGGACAATTATCAAAAGTAAATTTTAGCATTTACAGTGACATGGTTCAGTTATTTAAAAATGAAAATAAGATTACCTCACTTACGTAAAACTCCCAATGCCCCAAAGGTGCAACATAGATAAACTAAATCGGGTGTGAATCTTCTATACTTTGATTATTCTAAAGAAACCAGAAAATCTGTAGGTTTGAGTTATGTATTATCTTTTGGTAAAGACTGTTCATCCTTATTTTTTCAGTTCACTTGTAACCCATTTTCACCAGGACCAGCTACTTAGGAATTGCCTAGTAATGATGGTAAGTAAGATTACTAAGCTGGATTTCTATCTGTGTGCTTGGAGTCCTTAATATCAGAGACTCATTTCATTAGTTACTAATGGATATTCCTGGCCCTAAATTCAGTGTACTGGTATCAGTGTGGATTTGGAGTTAATCTAGAACTCTGTCCTCAATCTTCCTCTTCCTGACTGTGTGGCATGAGCAAGTGGTTCACCTCATTCCCTGCCTTTCCTCTACTCTCTTTTCTTTTCCTTTATTTTCTCTTTAAGTCCAATTGTACAAGATAAGGTATATGGCAATTTCAAATTAGTCATGTATGCTTTAAAAACACAATCTATGGAAAATATTTAGTGCACAATCTGGTGTGTTGTAAGAACTCAATAAATGCTGGCCGGGAACTCTAGTAATGGTAAGCGGCACTGGCAGCAACACAATGCTCCAAATGTTCCTGTATCTGGTTATTTCAGGTCATGGATGAGAACATGGCTTCAATGCAGTATTGTCATATATTGATCAGAGTTCTCCAGAGAAACAGAACCAATGAGATATGTACATGGAGAGAGAGATTTTAAATTGGCTCTTGTGATTGTTGGGGCTGACAGGTCTGCTATGTGCAAGACATACCAGCAGGCTGGAGATTCTGGTGAATCGATGTTATAGTCTTGACTCATAAAGCAATCTGGAGGCAGAATTTATTTCTTGTCTGGGAAGCTCAGTCTTTTCTCTTGGTGCTTTCAACTGATTGGATGAGGCCCATCCACATTATGGAGAATAATCTGCTTTACTCAAAGTCTACTTAAAGATTTCAGTGTTAATTATGTCTAAAAAATAACTTTCACAGTGCAGTTGGCACTGGTTTTGACCAAACAATTGGTCACCAGGGCCAAAATGACACTTAAGATGAATTACCTATCATATGCCCTGGACTCTGAACTGGTATGGCATTTAGGTAAACTGTTGTTTGTCTCTTCAACTCTCCTCTTTTCTTGGTCTCCTTAGTCAAGCCATTAATTTCTCTGAGCCTCAGTTTTGTCCTCTAGAAGATCTTCCAGTTGCTCATGTCTCTTTGTCTTCATATAGGAAAGTTGGTCATTGTGTAAGAAATATCACACAAATATGTAACAGTCTGGAAGAAGCAAATATAACCTTTTTGTTTTTTCTCTTCAAGATACAAAATTAGCAGAGTCTAGTACTTCAGGAGGTGAGAGGTACTGACAAGTCACTGTTCACCTTAAGGATATGGGTAGATGGCTGGCTCGCCTGACAATTCTCTTCTCAGGAGAGAGCTGAGTAAAAATAGGCCTTAATGCAGTCATAGGACTAAATTAAGATGGCTTAAGGGGCAGTGGACATCAGGACTAGAGATGACTCCCTTGTGAATCCAAAGGCACGAGGCAGGAGAAGTGAAAAATCACCCTTGCAAAGGAAGCTGCTGACCCACAGAGGCTGAACTACTATTGTATTATTTTCATTAAATTTAAAAATATTAACTTTTTTTCACAAGCGTATTTTCCACAGGGTGAAAGCATGAAGAATACCACTTAAGCAGGAGAGAAGGAAAAGACAGAGAATAAGGATTTAAAAAACTGAAAGCAAGAACAAGGAAAAAGAATGGGAGAAAGAAAGGGAGTAGAGAGAAATGTTTCTAGACAGATGGTACATGCAGTCATCATCATCAACTCCAGGAACTCATTACTCCATTTATGGTGAGAAGCATACAGAAGGGTGGAGGAGACACTCACCACTTCTCTTTCTATTGTTTCTTGAAACTCCAGGCAGGGCAAAGGTGGCCGGGAGACCCTCCGAGAAAGAGGGAGTGTGTGTTGGGTATATTGCTTTCTACAAAACTAAGCTTCTAAATTGAATTTAATTATAAGCCTAAGTAGAAGAGCCATAGAATTAGAAATCGGCTATTGAAGAAAACAAAAGCTAGTCATTCCTACTGTCAAACTGGGAATAGAGCTATCTAATATTTGGGAGGTTGGAACAAAGTGTCATGATCAAGCAGGAGCCAAGGCAGTGGGTATTTAGACAGAATGTCCAAAAAGCAGCAGCTAAAAGTCTCTGTGATCACCATAACAAAGCCATTACATCCCTCTGTAGGAATAGGAATGGGATAGGATATACAGAGCCTATTATACAGAGAATGGGTAATCTTCCAAATAGGCTGAAACATGGACTTCCATCATGAGTTTTCTAGGATATAAAGCTTAAGGGATAGGTTGATGATATATTCTTTTTTTTTTTAAGATTTTATTTATTTATTTGACAGATAGAGACCAGAAGTGGGCAGAGAGGCAGACAGGGAGAGAGAGGGGGGGAAGCAGGCTCCTGCGAGCAGAGAGCCTGATACGGGGCTTGATCCCAGGACCCTGAGATCATGACCTGAGCCGAAGGCAGAGGCTTTAACCCACTGAGCCACCCAGGTGCCCCTTGATGATATATTCTAAAGGGCCTTGAATATCAGACTAAAAAGACAGAACTTGTGTCTAGTAGAAAGTTCATATCCAAAGACTTTGGAATTTTTCAGCAACGAAATGGCATAGTCAGAATTTACTTTTAATGTTTGCTTTGGAACAGGGGGAAAGACAGAAGGTGTCTTAGGAATTTATTGCTATGTAAGATATTATCCCCAAATTTACTAGTTAAAAATGGAAAACATTTATTATCTCACAATCCCCAAAGGGCAAGAATCCAGGAGTGAGGTAGCCAGGGAGTTCTGACTCAGGGTTCCTTATGACATGGCAGTCAAGCTGTTGGCCAGACTACAATCATGTGAGGACTTAAGTGGGCTGGAGGATACACAAAGAGAGGTCAGTCTCATGGCTCTCACAGGAATCCTTAGATTCCCATCACAGGGACGTCTCTACAAGGCTTGCCAAATGTCTTGTCCACGTGACAGAGGGGCTGACTTCCCTTAGTGGGGATGATCCAGGAGAAAGCGAGTGAGGAGGAAGCCTGGAACTTCTAATGACCTAGTCTCTGACGTCACACGCTAGCACTTCTGCTCTAGTCCATTCATTTATAAGTGGGTCACTATATCCAGCCTACACTCAAGGGGAGAGTAACTCTTAAAGAGAGAGATGGCAAAGAATTTAAGGGTGCAAATTAAAACTAATGTAGATAGTTTAGCATCAGAACTTTCTAGAGATTTTCTACCTTACACCTGGTGCCTCCCATCCCAACAGGTATCTGGGACAGAAAAACAAATCAGAAGGCTACTATAGTGGTGAAAGGGACCAAACAACCAGATCCTAGCAAACATGTTGTGTAAGAGAAATGTTAGAGGCAACACATGTGAGATACATTTTGAAGGAAGATTTCAGGAAGACATGCAGTAAATTTCATAAGCAGGAAGGTAGAATGAAAAATAATCAAATATTTTTTAAAATTTATAAATGATGTGATTATCAGATGTAGTATACTGGACTGTTTTAATGATGATGTTATTGGATAAATAAAAAAGTCTAAGAATGAGCAGAGGAAAGATGGGAGATAATGTGTTTGCTTTCGGAAAGGCTGAGTCTGTGTTATCATGGACCTTCCTTGTTCAAATTACCAGCGGGCTATTGAAATACTAACATGGAATTGATCAGCGAGCCTGGGAAATAGGGGTGGATTTGGCAATTGTCTCCATTGAGCAGTAACATAAACCAGGAAATAAATGAATTGACCAAGAAAGGAAGAGTGAAGAAGGCAAAATTCAGACTCATGAGAAACCGTTACATTTAAGGGAAGGAGGGAAGAAAGCAAGCTGTTGAAACTGTCCAAGAAGAGTTCAGAATACATGGGACCCAAAAGATAAGAGTATTGTGGGAGGAAAGGTAAGTGGAACCAGCTTACACTCTCAAATTCTGAGAAGTCAGGAAGTTGAGGACTGTGTGGGACACTGTACCTGGAAGTTATGTCCTCTGTGATATCTAAGGGAGGGTTGTAAGTGGGATGGAAAGGGAGGCAAAACACATGGTATGGTGTTGAGTAGTGAGTGCGAGACTTCGGTGGTGTGCTGGAAAAGGTTTCATCTGGCTCTCTGGGTGGGTGGGGGCAGGCCCTGATTTGTAGCATTTGCCAGATTTCATGGTGTCAATACTTCCATCCTAGTCAATTACAAGCTATCAATAGTTTAACAGTTGACTCACAAAATCCCTGAAAATTTGACAGATGATTCTCACGAGTCTGTATGAGCTGGTTGCAGTATATCACTGGAGGGGACTAAAAGATGAATGGGTATGAAGAAGTATTCTTTTGAACTTTTTGGAAATAGATATGGTAACTTACACTTACGCACTCCACCATGGAAAGGTGTGACATACCCTCAGAAAGCCTCCAGTACTCTTCCCAATATCCAGAGGGAGGACAGAGCAAAATGTCACAGTGGACACAGCAGACAGTGTCACATATCCACATGCAGCTCACTTTCCCTTAGTGTCTCTCCCTCCTTCCTTTTGGTCACTTGTCCCCTAGGGCTGACTTCACCTCACAACAGCTACATATCTCCATGATGAAACTTTGCCTTGAACACTCGCATTCTTCATGGTTGAAGTAAAGGAGAAGAAGGAGGAGGAGGAAGAGGAGGGGAAGAAGAAAGAAGGACTTTCTAGTACTTGTCATCTTGCAGTAGATTATTGATATGTCATGTTTATAGCCTTCTCCCCAACCAGGGATAAGAACCAGTGAGGGATAAAGGGGCCAAGAAGGGAGCAGAAGCATATCCTCCCACATTCAGAATACATGAGATTCCATAGTGAAAGATTAGCTACCCACTACCTCTTTCTGCCAGAAAACTCATATTTCTCACCATCACTGTGATTTTGGTCAATGACATTCTTGGTCCTGAGCCATCACCTCTCCACAGAGGAATCCCAACAAAAATGATACAAAGACAAGGATGCTCTTCTAAACTCTTAAGTGTTCCTTCTGTGTCAGAGGATAATGTGCTTAATGGAGAATTTGAAGAAACTCAGTGCCAACATTTATTCATGGCGCATGTTCTCCCAAGCCTAAAATTACAGGACTTGAAAGCTGTGTGAGTTTAAAGCAAATTGATCAAAACCACAAATGTTAATAAAATGCATGACTGCAGTCTGTATATTACCTATGATCTCAGAGGAAATACCCTTGGGAATCACACGCCAGTGTTTTGCACTTGAGCTTAGAATCCTCGGTTTTTAAATGAAACTTTATTGTGATTATTAACCTGCAGAAATTTTAATTATCCTTTCAATGCTTGAAGGTTCATAATGGAGAGGTGCCAGAAAAATCCCACTGCTAATTAAATCCAACTGAATATTTCCTTTACCTGAAGATATGGAACTACTTCTTGTTTGTCAAATCCCTTTTAGCCAAATAACCACTTAACTAATCTCAAATTGAATATCTTATTTAAGATTTTGCATTATCCTTTCTCTCCAGGGAGCTGCTGTTGAATATTGTAATAGCATCATCTAGGGAAATATTTCTTATCTTCCTGATTAGAGGAAAGGGGGAAAATATGTTTCTTTATATCACTAAGTAGATTGAAATCTGGGAAAATGAACAAGCTGACATTTTAAAGCAAAGAACATTAGTAGAAGGTAGGAATGGTTTCCATAACTGCGTACAAATCCTAGTCCTGAGTTCACAGAAAAAGAAAAGAGGATTTGGATCATTTCAAATTTGGACTAGTTTGATTCTCCTTCCTGAGAATTCTAAATCATGGATCTAATAATCATTATCCCAAATCACCAAATAATGACCTAGAGGTCCTGCAGGTCATTAGGTGCAGAATGCCCTGGGCATCAGTGTATTATGAGAAAGAAAAGAGAATCAAATCTGGCTGTCACTTGCTAGCTTTGTGACCTTTAACAACTCACTTAAATGCCTTGAACTTCAGTTCAAATGACATTTGAGACATCTCTGAAATATTGCCTACCTTTCTGTCGTTTAGGACTATTTCTATTGCAATAATATCAACAAAAGCCTATTATAAAATTAACTAAATTATTTCTCTACTCCTACCATGGAATGGCTTGCTATTTCACTTAGATCAAAAATCTCATGTCCTTTCAATGGTCTGTGATCTGACTCTGCATTGTCACTCTGACCTCAGATTCTGCTTCTCTCTCTTTTTTTTTAAATTTTATTTATTTATTTGAGAGAGAGACAGTGAGAGAGAGCATGAGCAAGGAGAAGGTCAGAGGGAGAAGCAGACTCCCCATGGAGCTGGGAGCCCGATGTGGGACTCGATCCTGGAACCCCGGGATCATGACCCGAGCCGAAGACAGTCGTCCAACCAACTGAGCCACCCAGGCGCCCCTCTGCTTCCCTTTTCTGTGTTCTTATTGCTCCAGCCACACTGACCTATTCCCTGACCTATTCCCTAGTGTAGGATAAACTCCTACACTAGCCCTCTGCTCTCACTGGTAGCTATTCTTACAATATTCTTCCCCTAATTTTCTACAGGACTTTCCTCACTTAAATCTCTGTGCCTCACTTAAATCTCACTTAAAATTTCAACACTTCACTACTGCTGGCACTTCTTACCCTTCTTGTTAAAAGATAATTTGTTTTAAAATCTTTGAATCTCATATAAACATCTGTGATGGTAAATTTTAATCTGTTAACTTGGAAGGTGTTTCTGCAGAGATTATCATTTAAATTGGTGAATGTCAAATCAGCAGATTGCCTTGCAAGGTGTGGGTGGGCCTCATCCAATCAGTTGAAGGTTTAAATAGAATCAAAAGAAGCTCCCTTCTTTTAGACTGAAACTGAACCATCAGTTCTAGATCTCCAGGTTGCTGGCCTTCAGACTAGAACTGTACCACCAGGACTCCTGGGTTCTAACCTGCTGGTCCGCACTGTCGATTTTAGATATACCGGCTTCTGTAACTATGAGTCAGTTTCTTATAATTTCTCTCTCTCTCTCTGTCTCTTGTTCTGTGTGTGTGTGCGGGGGGGAGTGTGCATGCATGTGTCTGTGTATCCTACTGGTTCTGTTTCTTTGAAGAGTCTGGAGTAATACATCAAATTAACAAATATCAAATATTTCATTTAACTCATCAATTAATGAGTGAACCAGTAAGATGTGAAGACAGCTTCTTACATTAATTGCACTTACAGTTTCTATGAGTCAGGAACCTATATATATCTTAAACTAAAAGACACTCTTTAGTGTCTCACCAGGCTGCAATCAAGGAGATGGTCAGGGGAAATTTATCAAATGGAATATCAGCTGGGGAAGAAGCCATTTTCAAGCTTATTCAAATTGTTGGCAGAATTCTTTTCCTGAGGTTGTAGAACTGAAGACCCTGGTTTCTTGCTGGCTCTCAGCTAGAGTCTGTCCTCCCTCAGTTCCTAGAGGCCACCTATAGTTCCTAGAGACTGACTACAGTTCCTTTCAATGTGGATTTCAACAATATGGCCACTTTTCAGGCAGAGTCTTCAGAGCAATTCTGCTAGCCAGACAGAGATTTATATAACATAAAGTAATCATGGAAGTGACACTCTTCCATCTTGTTACAGATCCCAGTCACACTCAAGAGGAGGGGGTTACCTAAAAGCATCAATACCAGAGGGTAGATCACTGGGGTATACTTTATAGTCTGTCCTTTATAAAATGAAGGTCAGTCAATGGCTCAGACTCCTTTAGAATCATATAATATCCTGTGGATCCACTACCTAAAACCCAGTTTTCCATTGGAAGGATACCAAATAATGTATAAACATTCCTAAAATCCTTTCTAAGCAACACCAATAAAAACAAAAAAAAAATAAATTCCATCATCTATCTCTTTCATTAGAATGTGAGCCCGGGGGGCGCCTGGGTGGCTCAGTGGATTAAAGCCTCTGCCTTCGGCTCGGGTCATGATCCCAGGGTCCTGGGATTGAGCCCCGCATCGGGCTCTCTGCTCGGCAGGGAGCCTGCTTCCTCCTCTCTCTCTCTCTCTTCCTGCCTCTCTGCCTACTTGTGATCTCTATCTGTCAAATAAAATAAATAAAATCTTAAAAAAAAAAAAAAAAGAATGTGAGCCCGGGGGCACCTGGGTGGCTCAGTGGGTTAAGCCTCTGCCATCGGCTCAGGTCATGATCTCAGGGTCCTGGGATCAAGTCCCGCATTGGGCTCTTTGCTCAGCAAGATGCCCGCTTCCCCCTTTCTCTCAGCCTGCCTCTCTGCCTGCTTGTGATCTCTCTGTCAAATAAATAAATAAAGCATTAAAAAAAAATGTGGACCCCATTGCAGAGATCCTTGTCTTTTTTAAAAAAATTATTTTTATTAACATATAATGTATTATTTGCCCCAGGGGTACAGGTCTGTGAATCATCAGGCTTATACACTTCACAGCACTCACCATATCACATACCCTCCCCAATGTCCATAACCCAACCACCCTCTCCCTACCCGCCACCCCCCAGCAACCCTCACTTTGTTTTGTGAGATTAAGAGTCTCTTATGTTTTGTCTCCCTCCCAATACCATCTTGTTTCATTTTCTTCCTTCCCTACACCCCACGCCCCCCAGCCCTGCCTCTCAAATTCCTCACATCAGAGAAATCATATAATTATCTTTCTCTGATTGACTTATTTTGCTCAGCATAATACTCTCTAGTTCCATCCTCATCATTGCAAATGGCAAGATTTCATTTCTTTTGATGCCTGCCTAGTATTCCATTGTATATATATATATGACCTTTTCTTTATCCATTCATCTGTTGATGGGCATCTAGGTTCTTTCCATAGTTTGGCTATTGTGGACATTGCTGCTATAAACATTCGGATGTATGTGCCCCTTCAGATCACTATATTTGTATCTTTGGGGTAAATACCCAGTAGTGTACTTGCTCAGTTGGAGGGTAGCTCTGTTTTCAACTTTTTGAGGAACCGCCATGCTGTTTTCCAGAATGGCTGCACCAGCTTGTATTCCCACCAACAGTGTAGGAGGGTTACCCTTTCTCCACATCCTCGCCAACATCTGTCATTTCCCAACTTATTAATTTTAGCCATTCTGACATGTGAGGTGGTATCTCATTGTGGTTTTTATTTGTATTTCCCTGATGCCAATTGATGTTGAGAACTTTCTCAGGTGTCTGTTGGCCATCTGAATGTCTTCTTTGCAGAAATGTCTGTTCATGTCCTTTCCCCATTTCTTTTTTTTTTTTTTTTAAAGATTTTATTTATTTATTTGACAGACAGAGATCACAAGTAGACAGAGAGGCAGGCAGAGAGAGAGAGGGAAGCAGGCTCCCTGCTGAGCAGAGAGCCCGATGTGGGACTCGATCCCAGGACCCTGAGATCATGACCTGGGCCGAAGGCAGCGGCTTAACCCACTGAGCCACCCAGGCGCCCCTTTCCCCATTTCTTGATTGGATTATTTGTTCTTTGGGTTTTGAGTTTGATAAGTTCATTATAGGTCTTGGATACTAGCCCTTTATCTGATATGTCATTTGCGAATATCTTCTCCCATTCTGTTAGTTGTCTTTTGGTTTTGACTGTTTCCTTTGCTGTGCAAATCTTTGCTCTTGATGAAGTCCCAATAGTTCATTTTTGCCATAGATTCCCTTGCCTTTGGCAATGTTTATAGAAAGAAGTTGCTGCAGCTGAGGTTGAAGAGTTTGCTGCCTCTGATCTCCTCAAGGATTTTGAAGGATTCCTGTCGCACTTTGAGGTCTTTCATCCATTTTGAGTCTGTCATTTTGTGTGGTGTAAGGAAATGGTCCAGTTTCATTCTTCTGCATGTAGCTGTACAGTTTTCCCAACACCATTTGCTAAAGAGACTGTCTTTTTTCCATTGGACATTCTTTCTTGCTTTGTCGAAGATTAGTTGACCATATAGTTGAGGGTCTATTTCTGGGTGCTCTATTCTGTTCCATTTATCTATGTGTCTGTTTTTGTGCCAGTACCATACTGTCTTGATGATGACAGCTTTGTAATAGAGCTTGAAGTCTGGAATTGTGATGCCACCAACTTTCACTTTCTTTTTCAACATTGTCTGGCTACTCGGGGGCTTTTCTGGTTCCATATAAATTTTAGGATTATTTGTTCCATTTCTTTGAAAAAAAATTGATATTATTTTGATAGGGACTGCATTAAATGTATAGATTGCTTTAGATAGCATAGACATTTTCACAATATTTGTTCTTCCATTCCCTAAGCATGGAACATTTTTCCATTTCTTTGTGTCTTCCTCAATTTCTTTCATGAATACTTTATAGTTTTCTGAGTACACATTCATTGCCTCTTTGGTTAGGTTTATTCCTAGGTATCCTATGGTTTTGGGTGCAGTTGTAAATGGGATAGACTCCTTAATTTCTTTCTTTTGTCTTGTTGTTGGTGTATAGAAATGCAACTGATTTCTATGTATTGATTTTATATCCTGACACGTTACTGAATTTCTATATGAGTTCTGGCAGTTTTGGAGTGGAGTCTTTTGGGTTTTCCACATAAAGTATCATATCATCTGCCAAGAATGAGAGTTTGACTTCTTCTTTGCTGTTTCAGATAGCTCTTATTTCTTTTTGTTGTATGATTGCTGAGGCTAGGACTTCTAGTACTATGTTGAACAGCAGTGGTGATAGTGGTCATCCCTGCTCTGTTCCTGACCTTAGGGGGAAAGCTCTCAGCTTTTCCCCATTGAGAATGATATTCACTGTGAGTTTTTCATAAATGGATTTGATGATATTGAGATACATACCCTCTATCCCTACATTCTGAAGAGTTTTGATCATGAAAGGATGCTATACTTTATCAAATGCTTTTTCAGCATCTATTGAGAGTATCATGTGGTTCTTGTTCTTTCTTTTATTAATGTATTGTATCACATTGATTGGTTTGTGGATGTTGAACCAACCTTGCAGCCCAGGAATAAATCCCACTTGGTCATGGTGAATAATCCTTTTAATGCACTGTTGGATCCTATTGGCTAGTATTTTGGTGAGAATTTTTGCATCTGTATTCATCAAGGATATTGGTCTGTAATTCTCTTTTTTGATGGGGTTGTCTGGTTTTGGGATCAACGTAATTACTCATAAAATGAGTTTGGAAGTTTTCTTTCCACTTCTATTTTTTTTGGAACAGTTTCAGGAGAATAGGACTTAATTCTTCTTTAAATGCTTGGTAGAATTCCCCTGGGAAACCATCTGACCCTGGGCTCTTGTTTGTTGGGAGATTTTTGATGACTGCTTCAATCTCCTTACTGGTAATGGGTCTGTTCAGGTTTTCTACTTCTTTCTGGTTCAGTTTTGGTAGTTTATATGTCTCTAGGAATGCATCCATTTCTTCCAGATTGTCAAATTTGCTGGTGTATAGTTGCTCATAATCTGTTCTTATAATTATTTGTATTTCTTTGGTGTTGGTTGTGATCTGTCCTCTTTCATTCATGATTTTATTCATTTGGGTCCTTTCTCTTTTCTTTTTGATAAGTCTGGCCAGGGGTTTATCAATCTTATTAATTCTTTCAAAGAACCAGCTCCTAGTTTCATTGATTTGTTCTACTGTTCTTTTGGTTTCTGTTTCATTGATTTCTGCTCTAATCTTCATTGTTTCTCTTCTCCTGCAGGGTTTAGGCTTTCTTTGCTGTTCTTTCTCCAGCTCCTTTAGGTGTAGGGTTAGGTTGTGTACTCGAGACCTTTCTTGTTTCTTGAGAAAGGCTTTTATGATTATGTACTTTCCTCTCAAGACAGCCTCTGCCGTCAGATTTGGAACAGTTGTGTTTTCATTTTCATTTGTTTCCATGAATTTTTTCAATTCTTCTTTAATTTCTTGATCTATTCATTCTTTAGTAGGATGCTCTTTAGTCTCCTTTAGTATTTGAGTTCTTTCCAACTTTCCTCTTATGATTGATTTCTGGCTTCAGAGCATTGTGGTCTGACAATATGCAGAGAATGATCCCAGTCTTTTGGTACCAGTTGAGATCTGATTTGTGACCCAAGATGTGATCTCTTCTGGAGAATGTTCCATGTGCACTTGAGAAGAATGTGTATTCTGTTACTTTGATATGGAATGTTCTGAATATATCTGTGATGTCTATGTGGTCTAGTTTGTCATTTAAGGCCTTTATTTCCTTGTTGATCTTTTGCTTGGATGATCTGTCCATTTCAGTGAGGGAGGGGTGTTAAATCCCCTACTATTATTGTATTATTGTCAATGTGCTTCTTTGATTTTGTTGTTAATTGGTTTATATAGTTGACTGTTCCCATGTTAGGAGAATAGATATTTAAAATTGTTAGATCTTCTTGTTGGACAGACCCTTTGAGTATGATATAGTGTCCTTCCTCATCTCTTATTATAGTTTTTGGCTTAAAATCTAATTGATCTGATATAAGGATTGCCACCCCAGCTTTCTTTTGATGTCCATTAGCATGGTAAATTATTTTCCACCCCTTCTTTACATCTGGAGGTGTCTTTGGGTCTAAAATGAGTTTCTTGAAGATAGCATATTGATTTTTTTTTTAATCCATTCTGATATCCTGTGTCTTTTGGTTGGGGCATTTAGCCTGTTTATATTCAGGGTAACTATTGAAAGATATAAATTTAGTTCCATTGTATTGCCTGTCTAAGGTGACTGTTACTGTATATTGTCTCTGTTCCTTTCCAGTCTGTTACTTTTAGGCCTTCTCTTTACTTAGAAGACCCTTTCAATATTTCTTGTAGGGCTGATTTGGTGTTTGCAAATTCTTTTAGTTTTTGTTTGTCCTGAAAGCTTTTTACCTCTCCTTCTATTTTCAATGACAGCCTAGCTGGATATAGTATTCTTGGCAGCATATTTTTCTCGTTTAGTGCTCTGAATATATCATGCCTGTCCTTTCTAGCCTTCTAGGTCTCTGTGGATAAGTGTGCTGTCAGTCTAATATTTCTACCATTGTATGTTACAGACCTCTTGTCCTGACCTACTTTCAGGATTTTCTCTTTGTCACTAAGACTTGTAAGTTTTACTATTAGATGATGGGGTGTGGGCAATTTTGAGGGGGGTTCTCTGTGCCTTCTGGATTTTGATGTTTTTTTCCTTTGCCATATTAGGGAAATTCTCTATTATAATTTGTTCCTATATACCTTCTGCTCCCCTCTTTCTTTCATTCTTCTTCTGGAATCCCAATTATTCTAATATTGTTTCCTCTTATGGTATCATTTATCTCTTGAATTCTTCCCTTGTGGTCCAGTAGTTTGTCTCTCTTTTGCTCAGCTTTTTTATTCTCCATCATTTGGTCTTCTATATCACTAATTCTCTCTTCTGCCTCATTTATCCTATCAGTAAGAGCCTCCATTTTTTATTGCACCTCATTAATAGCTTTTTCAATTTCAACTTGGTTAGATTTTAGTTCTTTCATTTCCCCAGAAAGGGATTCTCTAATATCTTCCATATCTTTTTTGACCGCAGCTAGCTCCTTGATAATCATCATTCTGAACTCTAGTTCTCACACATTACCAATGTCCGTATTGATTAGGTCCCTAGCCATCAGTATAGCCTCTTGTTCTTTTTTTTGTGGTGAGTTTTTCCATCTTGTCATTTTATCTAGATAAGAATATATGAATGAGAGAGTAAAATACTAAAAGGGTGGAAAAAAACCAGAAAAATATATGCTAACCAAATCAGAAAAGACCTGAAACTGGGGGGTAAAGAAAAGGGAAAAAATTAGAAGATAAAGAAGATAATAAGTATATTTATTTATTTATTATCTTTTTAATAAATTCATATAAATTTCTTTTTTATAAATTCATATATATATATATATATATATATGACTGGTGAATAGAACAGAGCCACCCACTTGATTTTGGGTGTCTTCTGGTCTCTTAGAAGAAACTATCTCTGAAAATTTTAAAGAAATAAGAACATATATATATATACAAAAAAATAAGGGTAGAAACATAGAAGGGATGGAATATGACTGTAAAGATGAAAATTTAAAAAGATTCTAAAAAATGAATTGATAAGTTGGTTGGGAAAAGAAAAAAAAAAGAGGAGAGTATGTGATGATGCTGGAGCTAGATGTATAGTATATTTGATCTATTAGAAGAAATCATAACCCAACATTTTAAAGAAAAAAAACACCTATATGTATACAAAAATAAGGTTAAATACAATAAAAGGATAAAATATGTCTATTACAATGAAAATTTTAAAATATTTTTAAAAGGTATTGATAAGATAAAATAGTTTTAAAACGTTAAAAGAGGAAAGAGAAAAAGTTAAAAAAATATAATAAGAAAAAAATAAAATTAAAAAAATTTAACTAAGCAAGACTAAAGGATCATGGGGGAAAAGCCATGAGTTTTATGCATTGCTTTCCCCTAGCTCTGGTGTTCTGCAGTTCCCATTAATAGGTGACCTTGGTCTTGGCTGGATGTTCTTGCTAATCTTCTAGGAGATGGGCCTGTTGTAGTGATTCTTGAATGTCTTTGCCTGAGGTGGAATTGCACTATTCTTGCCAGAGGCCAGGCTAAGTAATCTATTCAGGTTCACTCTCAGGAGCTTTTATTCCCTGATTGCTTTCCATATAGCTTTGGAGGCAGAGAATGAAAATGATGGCCTCCCAATCTCAGCACCATAGGCGCTGAGAGCTTGGAGTCCCACTCTTCAGTGCACCCTCAGAGAAAAGCAGTCAATCCCTCCCATCTCCCTGGCCTCCAGCCATGCTCTGTGTTCACCCCGCCTGTGACTGAGCATTTTATCTCAGGTGCACAGCCCCATTTGGAGTCTCTAAACCCAGCAGATTCCTGCAGTGTGCTCCTCTGATGCTCCTCCTGGAGGAGGATGGTGAGTCTCCCCACCTCTGCTGCTTGTGGGGTCCTTGCTCAAAGACTGTGGCAAGTCCTGCCTTGGATCATGGTTTAAGGTAACCCTGAGCTGAGAGCTCACTCCTTGGTTCTGTCCCTGCAGCGGGCTTCCCTGCTCTGATACCTGGGGGTCTGCCACACTCAAACACCCCTGGTCTTTCAGTGACCCCACGGGACCTGAGACCACATTGTCCCCACGAGGGCGCCACCCCCACTTAGCCTCTGGAGCAGTGTCCCTCAGTGGAGCAGACTTCTAAAAGTTCTGATTTTGTGCTCCACTTCTCCACCACTTGCTGGGAGCTCGCCCCTCCCCCCACAGTATATCTTCCCATCACTTTGGATTCACTTCTACACACATCCTACCTTCTCAAAAGTGGTCGATTTTCTTTTCCTAGAATTGCTACTCTTCTTCTCTTCTATCTCCTGTTGAGTTTGTAGGTGTTCAGAATGGTTTGATAACTATCTAGCTGAACTCCGGGGATCTAATGCTATTTTAGTTTCCTGCTTCTCTGCCATCTTGCTTCCTCCTGATTCTTATCTGTTTTTTTCACTGCTGTGAACAGTATCAAGAACAGTGGTGGACACTAGGTATGCCATATTTGTGGGAGGAACAAATGAGTGATTACGCTGTTTTGCAAGAGGTATTGAGGAAGATGAATGTGTGTTGCAAAGAACATTGGGCTAGAAACCTGAAACCTGGGTATGGGAATTGCTCTTAATTAATTAGGAGCCTACCAGCTGCCCTAGTCAAAACTCTTTTCCCTAAGAGGGAAATAGGAACAGGGAAAACCACATCAAAGGGCTTTTCTAAGAATGAAGTAAATGAAATTGAGACATTTTCATTTTAGCATTGACCTGTAAAGAGGTTGGAATTGTCACTACCATCCTTACAACAAGAGAAAACTGAACAAATTGGGGAACAATATGGCTTTTTTGGACTCATCTGAGAACTGAAGTCACAGGCAAACTGCCACTCCCAAACCTGACAAGACAGATGAACCCTAAGAGTCATAGCGGAAACATGCTTAATTGGAGCAGCATCTGCAAAAGCCATAATGTCATAGGAGTGTTTCAATGGTAATTTAGATGAATCTTTGAGGATGAGTGTGAATTCCCTTAAAAATGAGGGACCTGGGGTGCTGAGTTTTGGGGGCCCCAAAATTTTGTGAGGTTGACCTCTAGGACATATACCAGGTTCTCATGGCTAAGAACCAGGAAAGATAGTCTCATGGCTTTGCCAGGAGCAGGAGGTAAGTAATCCTTGTGAAAACACCCAGAGCCTTCATAACAAAGGCTGGCTCTCAGGAGAAAAGTACTTTAATCAGAACCTTAAATAACCTGGATTTAGTGGCTTTCCCCCACTCCAGACATCTCTAGCTTTCCTGTTCACCTAAGAGGGAAAATGGTAAGCAACACTGTGGAGGTCACAGTGGCTTTCCCTCACTCCAGACATCTCTAGCTTTCCTGTTCACCTAAGAGGGAAAATGGTAAGCAACACTGTGGAGGCCACAGACTTTTAGTGGAACACAGATCCGCTAAAAGTCTGGGACAAAAGATTGTAGAATACTTCCCATTCCCCATACCTACCCCCCATACCAATAAGGCTACAGCATAATAATAGGGGATTGCAGCTAAGAGAACTGCAAATACAGACTCTGTCTAAGGGAGACTTCTTAGGAAAACCCAAAGACAACAGGAACACAAAAACAGGGACCCTAGACCTGAAGAGACCTCTCATCAAAGATTATATACAAATGGGAAATAAGCATATGAAAAGATATTTAACATCAGATGTCGTTAGGAAAGTGCAAAGTAAGCAATGAGATACAGCTTCATATCTATTAGAATGCCTAAATTCCAAAACATCTGACCATGCCAAACACTGGCAAAGATGCAAAGCAACAGGAACTCCCCATTCATTGATGGTGGGAATGCAAAAGAGTACAGCCATTTGGAAGACAGTTTGTCCGTTTTTTGCAAAGCTCGACATAGCCTTACCATATGTCCCACAACCAGGCTTCCAGGTACTTACCCAAATGAGTTGAAAGCCCTGCACACAAATGTTTCTAGCAGCTTGATTCATAATCATAAAAACTGGGCGCAAGGATTCTAGGGAAGAAGAGGGACAGTTGAATAAGAAGAAGAAACTATTCTGCCCAATACTGCAATTGTGAATACATAAGTTATGCATCTTTCAAAACCATTGAGCTTTAATAAACAATGTAAAAAAAATTTTTAAAAAATCATGTAGGAGTTCAAGAGAATCCTAGCCATTGATTTTTGAAGTAGATAACTCCTGTGCCCCTTCCTTTCTACCTCCTATCAATGATTCTTCTGTTGGAATCAGAGCTGAAATCTCAATGACTTGGAAGAAATATTTTTTGTATGTCTCTTTTGTAAGAAAGTGGCCCATTTTAAACTTCAATTTGAAGACTACTCTACATCATGCTCTCTCCTAGAAAAAAACTCTAAATTCTTTCTCCATTGTTTTTGTTATGGTTTCCCCCTAATAAAACAGAAAAGGAAACAATAGAGAAAGGAAATGCAAGTCCTAGCTTTGTAAATAAGCACTGGAGTAGCAAAGTGTAGGTTTGAGGGCAAATGAAAAACCGGCAGTACTCCTGTTGGGCTCAGTTTCGGAAAGGGCAAAGATTGATTCCATAGTGTTGAGTTAGAGGATGAGTTCCAGCAGCTAAGCCCCACTTCTACAAATTATCAGTCAGTGCCCATGAATGAGCAAAGTGAAGTTGCAGAGTGGCACAGTGTTGGCTTGCTTGTCAACCATCAGGTACATCCTCTCAATGACCTATTCCAACACACAGGCTCATACCTCATCTGTTGGCACCATGGAGCTGGCACTTGGCACTGATGAAGGTACTCTTCTGCCTAAATGGTTTGCCTATTTCCTACCTGTCCCATAGTCCATTGCACTCAAATTAAGAGAAAAGAATCTGACTTACTCTACCCTCTAGTGAATAACATTTTTTTACCAAAGCAAGGAGAAAAATATATCATTTCCATCAAAAATGACTTTTACCATTCTTTGAAGATATCAACAGAGAAAACAAACATGGCCCTGGGAATTTAAAAACCAGTTTGTGGAATGATTTACAGACATATGAGATGAGGAGAAAGATCTAAGGAATAATGTAACTTGGTGTAGTACTATTTTCAGATCACTTTTTGTTGTAAATGACAGAATACCAGCTCAAATTGATTTAGGCACAAAAGGGAATATTGGACCCCTGGACTTGGCTGTGCCAAGTCCAAAAGTGTCACCTGGAATCTACCAATCTCTTGGTTCTACTTCACTGTATGTCTCTTGAATGGCTTCTAGAACCTTATCTTCTTTTAGTTTAGTAACTGCAGATGAAGGAATGTATTTTTTTTTCAGCAATTCAGAAAATTTGAGTCTTACCGTGTTTGTTTAGATTAGGTGCAATCCCTGAATCTATCTCTATGGCCAGTAAGAAGAAATTCACTGATTGACAAGGCTTAGGTTGTTTGTCTAGCTGAGTATTGAAGTAGGTCAGCATTATCCATATACTAAGATTGGGAGTTTTCAAAATGAAAATCAGATGCTTTAACTAGATGAGGGAGAAATGGATGCTGCATGAGTAGAGCAACAGAATCTTCTCCTATGACCATAGAACCATCATGTGTAGTATCATGTGGCCCAACTCAGTGACTTTCAGGCTTGTCACAGTAATAGCCTCAAAGGTAAACTCACTTTGTGGATGACATAGAGGCTTTCTTTAGTCTGAATCTAGTGTGCAGTGTATTCCATGGTCCTAACTCCATTTTCCTTCCTGTCTCCCCCAAGCCAGAACTCTGAAATAAAATTTTAAAATGTCCATTGATAAGAATATCTACCATTGATGCCTGTAGAATAAAAATATCATCATGGGATTTGGAAGAGATCTCCATTTTTGCTTATTTCTTCAACTGCCTTTATTACATGGATCCACTGTCATTTTTTTATTTTAGTAAAAAAACACATGACATATTTACCTTCTTAACCATTTTTTTAAGATTTTATTTATTTATTTGACAGAGATCACAAGTAGGCACAGAGAGGAGGAAGCAGGCTCCCTGCTGAGCAGAGAGCCTGATGCAGGTCATGATCCCAGGGTCCGACCTGAGCTGAAGGCAGAGGCTTTAACTCACTGAGCCACCCAGGCGCCCCACCATCTTAACCATTTTTAAGTGCCCAGTATGGTTTGAGTAATAGCTCTCTATGAATTTTTTTATCTTGCAAAACTTTATGCCTGCTGAACAAAAACTCTGTTTCTTCTTTTCCCCCTCCTCCTAGCCTTTGGCAAATACCATTCTACTCTCCAGTGTCTCTTAGAAGGGCCCTATTGCCTATTCGTGTGAGAAATAATTGAGGGACCAGGAATGCTTAATTTGGACTACAGCATGCCTAAGGGACCTGAGAGCTATTCTTATGCATCAAATATCTGCCATGCATGTCTTCTGAATAGATTGCTTCAGATACGATTAGGAAGCAAACAGGATATGAATGATTAAAAAAAAAAGTATATTCTGGATTATTCCAGTGTCTGGCAAAAAGGTCAGATACTGGAATGTACAAAAGGAAAGAAGTTAGGCTCACTTAAGAAGGTATGTTGTAGCAGAGCTGTTTTACCATTAGATGTGATTCTTCTGGGGGAATGGATTTCTACACCATTACAGATGTTGAAATATAAGCTCCTAATAAGACAGAACGATTCCTAAGAAGGTTATCCAGGTATCACACAAGGATTAACTTAAATATTCCCTTTATTCTTTTCTAACAATGGAATTTCTCTATGGTTTTGGAAGAGAAAGACTATGAAATATTAGCTACTTGGTATGACATAAATATGAAATTCAATGTTTTTTTTTAAAGATTTTATTTATTTATTTGACAGAGAGAGATCACAAGTAGGCAGAGAGGCAGGCAGAGAGAGGAAGGGAAGCAGGCTCCCCGCTGAGCAGAGAGCCCGACGCGGGGCTCGATCCGAGGACCCTGGGATCATGACCTGAGCCGAAGGCAGAGGCTTCAACCCACTGATCCACCCAGGCGCCCCAAAATTCAATGTTTTATATGAGATCCAGAAAGTTGAAAATTCAAACTATCTTGTGAACATACTCAACCGAAGTATAGACCATCAAGATTTAAAATACATATGGGGTATAAAAGGATTCCTTTCATTCCTGGCTATAATGGAGTATCAAAACCCACCACAAGCAACTATAATACTGGACAAAATTTATTAACTGACTTCATTCATACCTTGGGCACTAGGAAATGCTGGAATATAATGCCCGAGAGAAGGGAAGTAAGCAAAATGTGAACTACAATTTCCCTGGATAAACGCCTACAGACAATTTCGAGCCACACTGCAGGGAAGAATGAATGAACAGGGCCTGAAGAACTTGCTGAATGGAGGACACAGAGATCAAAATTCAAGGAGGCTGAGTCCTATGGAAGTGTAGGTAGAACTCTGAAAAAGAACAATGCAAAAAAAAAAAAAGGAAAAAAAAATGCTTCTAGAAATCTACATAAGGTTCCTCTTGAGTAATTGCTAAGTAATAAGCTATCCTTCTAAAAGGTGAAACCACAGAGATGAACAAATAGGGATCACAGAGCATTAAGGTGAACCAGACTCAAATCTCACAGAGGGTCAGGAGGTGTTCAGGCTTCAACAGTCCAGAATGGAGATTCCTTTGTGATGTCCCAGATCAATGAGTTAATTCCAAAATTTTCATATTGTAGGAGGAAAGCAGAACTATCCTGGAGTGAAACATACTCTAGCCCTAGACCCACCTTTAAAAAAAATCTTAAATCACACCATGATGGGATCATATGGATCAACAAATAATCTAACTGTGTCACAGAAAAAAGCCCAGTGCTCTTTAATTCTAGACACTCAGCAATGTAATACTCATAAAGTCGAGCTACCAGACAAGTCAAAAAGCAAGTAAAGGCATTCCATAACCAGAAGAAAGATCAGTCATTAAAAACGATTCATCAAGGAAGAACTAAGTAAATGGAAAGTTACTCCATGTTTAATATTATCAAGATGTACTTTCTTCTCAACTTGATCTATAGATTCAAAGCAATCACAATAAAAATCTCAGCAAGTTCTTTTGTAGCTATTGACAATGTTATTCTAAAGTTTATATGGAAAGACAAAAAACCCAGAATAGCTAATACAATATTGATGAATAAAACAAAGTAGGAAGACTGACACTTACTTGGCTGCAAGACTTAACATAAAGGACAATAATCAAGACAGTGTGATATTGGCAAAAAAAAAATAGATCAAGAGGATAGAATAGAAAACGAGTATAATCATAAATCTAGTCATACCATAAATATACTCAACTGATCTTTGATAAAGGAACAAGCACAAGAAAATGGAGCAAGATAGGCTTTTCAACAAATGGTACTAAAACAACTAGACCAGCATGCAAAAACATGAATCTAGACACAAACCATATACTCTTCACAAAAAAATTTTAGACAGTAGACATAGGCCTAAATGTAAAATGCGAAACTATAAAACTCCTGAAGATACCTTTAGAGAAAAACCTAGTTGGGTACAACAATGCATTTTTAGATACAATACCATAAACATGATCCATTAAGGAATCGATAAGGTGGAATTCATTAATATCAAAAACCTGTGCTCTGTGAAAGACAATGTCAAGAGAATGAAAGCACAAGCCACAGAGTGGGAGAAAATATTTGCAAAAGACACATTTGATAAAGGACTAACACCCAAAATATATAAGAAGTGCCTAAAGTTCAAGAAAGCAAAAACCCAATTACAAAATGGACCCGAGACCTAAACAGATGCTTCACCAAAGACCGACAGATGACAAATAAGCATATGAAAAGATGCTCCATATCATATGTCATCAGGGAAATGCAAATTACAAATAACAATGAGATTTCACTACACATTTATTAGAATGGCAACCACTTTGGAAGATATTTTGGCTGTTTCTCACAAAGCTAAACATGCTCTTACCATGTGATTCAACAATCACACTCCTTGGTATTTATCTAAAGGAGTTGGAAACCTATATCTGAAAAAAATAAAAATAAATAAGTAAATAAACCTGTATCTGCACAAAAATCCAGCACAAGATGTTTATAACAGCTTTATGCATCGTTGTCAAAACCAAGAAACAACCAAAATGTCCTTCAATAGGTGAATGGATAAATAAACCATGGTACATCCAGGCCATGAAATATTCTTCAGTGCTAAAAAGAAATGAGCTGTGTCAAAGCCAGGAAAAGACATGGAGGAATCTTAAATGCATATTACTAAATGAAAGAAGTCAATCTGAAAAGTCTACATACTATATGATTGTAACTATATGACATTCTGGAAAAGGAGAACAATGGAGACAATAAAATGATCAATAGTTGCCAAAGGTTGGAGGTTGGGAAGGATGAACAGATTGAGCACAGGGAATATTTAGGGTAATGAAGATATTTTGTATGTTTCTATAATGATAGTTACATGCCAGCCATCACATATGTGTCTAAACCCATAGAATGCACAATACCAAGAGTGAACTATAATGTAAACTATGGACTTTAGGTAATAATAAGGTGTCAGTGTAGGTTCACCAATTGTAACAAATGTTTCACTCTGGTGCAGGATATTGATAATGGAGAAGTCATGCATATGTAGGGGCAGGAGGTATATGGAAAATCTCTATGCCTTCCTCTCAATTTTGCTGTGAACCTAAAGGTATTATAAAAAACTTCAGTCTGAATTTTTTAAAAAATCCAGAAATGACAGAGATCATAGAACTAGATCAGTGGGATGCAAAAACAGCTTTTATGGATATATGAAAGTTTTTGAAGATTAGCATGAGAAAAAGAAATGATATACAAAAACAAATGGTACATCTAAAAATAAAAAATAAAATATTGGAATTGAAAAATTCACAGCATGGAATTAATTTGAGATTAGAATTTTGGAAAGAAAATATGATCTAACTTCAACAAAGAATAGTAGAATTTATCCAAACTGAAACATAGAGATAAAGAGAAAGACTGCAAGAAGAACATTGCCTCGGTGACCTGTGGAGCGATACCAACTGGTGCAAACATACATATAACTTGAGTCTCAGAAAACAAGGAGGAAGGGAGAAAAATATTTGAAAAAGTAATGGTCAAATTGTTCAATATTTGATGCAAACTGTAAACACAGAGATTATACAAAACCACACCAAGGGACATCCTAATCAAATGGATAAAAAACAATGACAAAGGAAAATAAAACCATAAAAACACCAGGATATTAAAAGACATTTGAAATACTAAGGACAAAAATCAGGACGGCCATAGAGAGAATGGACACAGCAAAAACAGAACGAGGGTTAAGAACTACTGAAGGTGTCTTAAAGAGAATGCATGTGAAAAGATAGTGGTGCAAAGCTGTCATGTCTGTGGGGAAAATCTGATAACCTAAAATTCTATATCCAGCCTAGAAAAAAAAATCCTCCAAAAATCAAGGTGAAATAAAAATTTTTCAGACAACAAATTCTGAAGGAATTTCATGCCAGCAGATTCATACCATGAAGGATATTTTAAAAGTTCTTTAGGTTGAAGGGGGTAACACCAGAGGGACCTCTGGATTTACATAAATAAATGAAGATACCACAAATGGTAAATATAAAGATTATTTTCTCTCATTTTTAAGTGTCTGTAAAAGAAAATTAACCATTGACAACAATAACAGCAATGCATTACGGGGTTTATAATACACGTAGAAAAATGCATGATGAGAATATCCCAAAGAACAAGAGGAGAATAATTAAGGAATATTCCTATAAGGCTTATACATTTTTACGTTTTGGATTCATATCGCAAATCTGAAGCACATAGTAAACTGGCAGAGGGGATGGAATAGAATAAATCAACCCGATAAAACACAAGGGAAAAGAAAAGGAAAAAAAAAAAAAAAGAAGAAGAAAAAAGCCTGGATAGATTCATGATAAATAGGAGACAAAAGATTATAGACTTAATCAAAAGATTATAGACTTAATCCTATTCATATTTGGAAATCATGAATTTAAATGATACAGATATGCTAGTTGAAAGGCAGAGATTTCTCAGACTGGACAAAAAGGAGTTCTAACTGTAAACTCTCTACAATAAAACCATTTAAAATATAAAACCACGCAGAGCTGTTGATAAGGAGATAAAGTTAGTGCGATTCATGTTTTTCATCTTGATTGTGCTGTTAGTTTCACAAGCACATAGCTCAGACCCTTCTGTTTATACATTTAAATGGGTGCATTTTATTGCATACAATTTATATTTCATTATACAAGTTACATTATAACATGGATGATAGAATATTTCATTGAATTGTAAAACAGTAAAGTTGATTTTTAAAAATCAAAATGAAATCCTTTAAAATGTAGTTATGATCAGAGATATTCTGGTTTCATGTAGCCAAACACCATTCCAGTCTTTGTAGGGAAATTTGTCATATGGCCTAGTAGCCTCTAGCACTTTCAGGAATATTCTTATTTCCTCTCTGGCCTTAGAACAAGAACACTCACTTTCCCCAGGATTAGAGCTGAGTAGGACTGACCCATCTACATTTTGCCTCTGCTCTCACTTAACACTCCCATTTACACAGGGCTTCTTCTGAACAGAGCACGATCAAGCTATTTGCCTACACAGCACTTTGGTCTCGCTCCAAGCTCAGTAAGCACAATCAGCAAGGTAAATGGCTAGAGTTCAGGAGTTCCTAAAGACCAAGAGAGCCACAGTACCCAATACATGATGCTCAAGTGTAAGGTCAGGGCCTCATTCTTTCTGTTATACCTTTAATTCCAAGCAAGGTCTGCATCCCTAAGCCATGCCTGTTCCACCATGAAAAATCTAAGTGAATTAATTAAATTAATTCAATATAGTGTGGTTTAGAAAGCCATTTATAACCAATTTGGTTTGAGACTTATTTGCAATACTGTTGATAACTTTACACTTCTTTGCCCCAAAGGTAAAAGGACTTCCATTGAGCTCGTTTCTCTCAATAGCCTAAAATCTTTCACTGGTTACGTTGCTGGGTGGGTATATTGCCTTTTCAATCATAAACCATTTTCTTTTTGATTAACTAATGTACTCTAGGAGTCTTACGTCTTAAAGTTGTTTCCCAGCTGGATTTTAAGCTCCTAGATGCCCCTTGCAAGTCTGCATTCGGCAACACATTCCCAGCAGGTTTCCATTTGGTTGCTCAGTCTTAGAAGTACAACAGGCAAAAACACTCAGCAAGAACTTTGCTTTCTTGTCATAGTTCACTGACCTTTAATGTAACTGACGGTGAATCTTCTAGAGCAGTTTCCCAGAGCGTGGTAAACAATTTACGAATGAGAAATACCTGATTTCAGATGCCACACAGATCACTTTTTTAAAAATTCTTAATAGTTCTTTGTTTTTGTATACATTATAAAGTATACAGGCAGAGCATACATTTCTTAATTTTTAAAGACAAGGCTTGAGGGAGATATAGATTTGAAAATAGAAATGTAAGTAAAAATTTTAATTATTAAATGGGGGACACAAATGTGGGAAAAACCATAGAGGTGATGTGGAGAGACTTGGATTTTTGTGGGTGGGGGAAATGACTTTATGGCTCAAGCTAGGATGATTCATTACACTCCCTGACTTGTAAGAATATATTACATACCTGCCATCTGCCTCACTCTTCCTCCCTCCATGCTTCCTCCCTCCACGCTGCGAGTACACACAGTGCCCCTCCTTGGCCACGACTGTGCACACACACACACTTCTAACGGTAAACATTCCAGCTGGCCAGTGTTAAACGACAGAAATGACTTTCTTCTGAACCCAATGGGCTCTAGGTGTGGAGCCCAGATCTCTGAGCAGACCCCCTGACCTCTTGTATGAGGTACCTAACTCCAGTTTATCTAGTGGAGGCTCTAGCAAATGAATTTCAGGGTGTTTGTCCTGATTTATGAGCTTACAGACTAGGTCATGAGTAAGAAATGTGTCATTTATCAGCTTTCTGGAGTCAATGGTAGACAGCTGGGTTGAGAGCTGGCTCCTAAGCCTCATAAGGAAATAGCTCCCACCTACTCAGGCAGAAACACTGTTCACCTATAGCCGGAAACAGGGACTTCATCACACTTCTCACCAAATACTTCTTCCGCCAAGTGATTTTTCAGTTCCAGTTGGGAATCTTAAAAAAAAAAAAAAAAAAAAAAAAGAAAGAAAAAAAAAAAAGAAAGAAAAGAAAGAAAGAAAAAAAAAGGACATGTCAAAATTAATGTTGAGAATTGGTGTTATGAATAAAAAATTGTGCCAAATTAGCACTTCAAATTTAATTTTATGTGCAGCATGCTGCCAAGCAACTTGGAACATTCGCAGGTTGTTGAGAAATAGTTACAAATGGCAAATAGCTTCCTTCACTGCCTTCTCTTCCCCTCTCCCCTATAGCATCTCCTCTGGGAGACACAGGGAGACTGGGTCTGTGTGGGTATTGGAGCAGGTGCGAGGATGACAGGCATCAAAGGGGCCTAGGGTGACTATAGAAAATTGTGAGATTGTTTCTATTTGCATTTCACATGAAGAATTTTCAGCTCCCAGATTTTAAACAATAGGATCTGCTTAAATTCAGATCCCCACACTTGAATTCACATTCCTTGGGACAGCAATGATTAAAAAGAAAAAAAAATCAGCCTGTTTGTATTACCTGCTCTATCCAAGAACCTATAAGAATAATAATATACAGTGTTTCTCTAAGTTAAAAAGAAATTTTAACTTTTTAACCTTTTTTGAAAAGTCAAAAAAATAAGTTAACTTTTGCACTATTTTGAAATGGGCTCTGATTTGTGTCACTTGGGACCTACCATCTTTTTCTCTGTCCCCTATATTCTGACTCCAAATCAAGTAACTCTTTGATAATGTCAAATCTTGACTGAATTGTATGAACTTGATCCATCGAAATGGGGCTTTTATTTTTCTAAAGTGGACTTCAAAAAACTTTTCCTATGTTTTAAAAGACTTTATTTTTAAGTAATCTCTACACCCAACGTGGGGCTTGAACTCACAACCCCAAGATCAAGAGTCATACACTCCACTGACTGACCCAGCCAGGTGCCCCTACTTTTCCTATTTTTAACCACCCCCGTCTTCATGCTGGTCTGGTTTATTATGTCATGCATTATATGCTATACATTTTATATTCATACAACTGTCCATTTTGAAAGAATCTGAGAGGGCATCTGGTTACCCTCCTTTGCACAAGGGAAGCTGTGTAGCAGAGAGGAGTCAATTCCCCACGCTCACAGAAAGCCATTCAGGAATTCTGGTCTTTCCTGCCTTTGCTCTCAGGCCAGGATGATTTCCATGCCTTGCCTCTGTCTCAGGAGGGGTGGGATCTGTATGCAAGAGAAGACTGCTTTGTTCCCTCTAGAAAGAATATCTTGAGGGCGCCTGGGTGGCTCAGTGGGTTAAAGCCTCTGCCTTCAGCTCAGGTCATCGAGCCCCCATCCGGCTCTCTGCTCGGCAGGGAGCCTGCTTCCTCCTCTCTCTGCCTGCCTCTCTGCCTACTTGTGATCTCTGTCACATAAATAAATAAAATCTTAAAAAAAAAAAAAAGAATATCTTGAATGTTTGGTGACCTCATTATTTTGCACACTTGCTTCGAAGTTCCTCTTAAAATGCTAATGTATTTTCCTGTCAATCCACCAAATGTCCAGACTCCTGTTCTGCTGTGGGTCCTGGAGTCTAACTGCCTGAGCACTGCTGGTGTGAATTTTGTCCTCTCTTGATGAACCGCACTGGACTGAGAGCTGAACACTGGCTGAGTAGTGTGTGCAGTGGAATATGAAAAGGGAAGGAGCTGTTCACAGGCTGGGAGATAATCCAAGTTTCGGACTCTTATGGGGGCAGAAGAACCAACAAGCAAAATATTCAGAGGAAGCTTGGCCACAGGCAATACTCCAGGAGCCAAGTGAGCTGCCTATTTATTTGTTTATTCATACAAAAAAATATTATTGAGCACCTCTTATATGATAACACTCTACTAGATGCTATGGAGAATGCAGAAATAAATAGTTCATATATTCTTATCCTTAAAATTGAATTAGGAAGCCACACTGGAAAACAATTCTAGAAGAGGTACTGTCAAAAATAGAGCTTCCCTACGACCCTGCCATTGCACTACTGGGTATTTACCCCAAAGATACAGATGGAGTGAAAAGAAAGGCCATCTGTACCCCAATGTTTCTAGCAGCAATGGCCACGGTCACCAAACTGTGGAAAGAACCAAGATGCCCCTCAACGGACGAATGGATAAGGAAGATGTGGTCCATATACACTATGGAGTATTATGCCTCCATCAGAAAGGATGAATACCCAACTTTTGTAGTAACATGGACGGGACTGGAAGAGATGATGCTGAGTGAAATAAGTCAAGCAGAGAGAGTCAATTATCATATGGTTTCACTTATTTGTGGAGCATAACAAATAGCATGGAGGACATGGGGAGTAGGAGAAGGGAGTTGAGGGAAATTGGAAGGGGAGGTGAGCCATGAGAGACTATGGACTCTGAAAAACAATCTGAAGGTTTTGAAGGGGCGGGGGGTGGGAGGTTGGGGGAACCAGGTGGTGGGTATTGTAGAGGGCACGGATTGCATGGAGCACTGGGTGTGGTGCAAAAACAATGAATACTGTTACGCTGAAAAGAAATAAAAAAAAATAGAACAAGTTAATGTGTCAGGCACAGTGCTAAATATATTTACATGTATTAGCTTATTTAAATTCTTACAGTGGATATATATTTTCCCTTTTAGGGATAAAGGTACTAAACCTGGGTAAGTTTTAAGTAACTAGCTCAGGCATGCCTCGGTTGCTCAGTCGGTTGGGCATCTGACTCTTGATTTCGGCTCAGGTGGTGAGCTTGGGGTCATGGGATCTCACCCTGCCCCAGGCTCCAGTCAGTGAGGAGTCTGCTTCTCTCCTTTTCCCTCTCCATCTCTCCCTCCCCCTGCCTTCTCTGTCTCTCTCTCTCTGTGTCTCTCAGATAAATAAATAAATCTTTAAGTAACTGGCCCAAACTTAAGTATGAGAGCCAAAAGTCAACTTCAGGATTTTAAGTAACAGTCAAACTCTGGCCCAGGAAGGCAGCACAGAAGGCATGAAGTGAGTCAGTGGTTGTTTATGATCTGAGTAGATGAGGATGAAATCACCGAAGGGAAGAAGGAACAGAGAACTCAATGATTTAGGAAGCTTATAATTTATGCCAAAGTCCCATCTATTGGGATCATATCCTTGCACACTGGTCATGTATTACGGCAGGGTCCAATATGGTGGTTGTTTGGAATACCATGAACGGGAAGCACAGAAATAGGTTATATCCTGGATCAGGAGAGATGACGCATGGAGTTTCTCTCCATTGGGTACCTTCATTAGAACAAGACCTGTTGAATCACCCTATTATTTGTCTTTTACGTCATCATTTTCTCTGTGTTAGGCTACGAGATCACTGATCAGACCCTCTCCACCTAAGGAACATCAATCTGGAGAGAAAAAATAGACCAAAAAAACCTCCAAAACAACAAAAACAAAACTTTCCTTCACCAAGAAAACAACACAAAGCACATCAGCATTGCAGCTTTTTGTTTTTTGTTTTTTTTAAGATTTTATTTATTTATTTAACAGAGAGAAATCACAAGTAGGCAGAGAGGCAGGCAGAGAGAGAGGAGGAAGCAGGCTCCCCGCTGAGCAGAGAGCCCGATGTGGGGCTCGAACCCAGGACCTGGGATCCTGACCTGAGCCGAAGGCAGCGGCTTAACCCACTGAGCCACCCAGGCGCCCCGGCATTGCAGCTTTTTGAAAGCAATTCTTGTCCTGTACAATAGAAGGTGGTGAGGAAATGAACTCTGTCCCTGACACTAGACGTAATATCATCTCACAATGGAATAATGTCTTCTTCTATTTCTAAGTGGTTTTTAACATGTTTGGGGTTTCTTTTGTTGTTCTTTGTTTTTGTTTTTTAATTTGATCTAGTAATTCCTCTTCCCAGTTGGGGAATCTGGGCCAAGGGTGTCAAAGGTTTTGGCAAGGTAATGTTGCAGTGAGTGACCCAACTCAGCAGGACCACGGATCTGGATTCTGCCTGATCCAACGGGATGGTGCATGCCCTTGCTCTTTGCTTTCTTCCGTTCCCATGATTGTCTCTCTCTTATTTTAAGGAAAAAGTAAATTTTCTTCAAAATGACCATGTTCCTTCCTTGCAATCAAAATGTGTATTTGTGAAGTATTCTTGTCTTCTTACATTAGGACTTTCTCGAGCCCTGGGGCCGTACTTTAACCATCTTAGTATTTCTCACAGTCTGGCATATACCAGGGTCCTACACAAGGATGTCCTTCTTTACATGTTGAATGAATAACTAAATGTACATGTGACCCTGAAGCAGAGAGGCCACGGGATGTGGTTACTTACATTAGGGTTAAAAGGCAAACAGACCTGGCTCCGTTATTTGCTACTTGTAGAATCTTGAGCAAGTTGCTTCACCTTTCCAATTTTTAGATTTTTTTCCTCATTTCTAAAACAGAGGTACTAATAGAATTTAGTTTCATAAGATTTTTTGAGAATTGAAATGGATTGATGCATGTGAAATGCTTAGCACCATTTATGGCCTTGGTAGATTTTTGGCTAATGGTGGCTATGATTATCTAATGACTCATGTTTGAGAAAACAGGGGTCAAAAAGACTTCCATTGCCGTAGTTGTCTATAAACAAATTTAAATATGTAATGTTTCCATTGGATCAGACACTCATTCCTCTTGAAAACAAACATTTGAACTCAGAAAACAAAACAAAACAAAAGATGAGTTTTAACTTGTAAAGAAGTGTACTGTGTTCATTGAAAACACAGCATTGAGTCTCTTGTATCTCCTGTGTGGATAATTTAATAATTGATTCTCCTGTTATCAATGCAGGAGAGACGGTTCTTGTAACTTCTGTCCTTTTCACCATGGTAGCTCCCCTCCAGGGGGGACGATAGGAGGCTGTTATTATGAACTGGAACTGATGACATCTACTAACTTCTCTCCTTGTGGCTCTGAGTGCCTGTTTTGTGTTCAGATCAGTGAGTAGAAAGCTTCACTTCTCTTCAGAATGGCATATACATTGCCAGTAATTACTTTCCTAAAATGGAAAAGGAATTAAAATAAAAGCCTGAATGCAGAAGAGGGTGGCAGGTTTTTGGAAAGTGTACTGGCAATTTGAAGCATGAATAATTAATTTTGTCTTGAGATTAAGTTCAGTCTGTGTTTATGATCTGTTGAAAAAAAAAAAAAAACCCTAATGGGTTCTAAATAAATTCAGTATCAATTTAAACTATTAGAGGAAGTTAAATCAAAATAATTAGGATATTAAAATACTTTGTGCATTTCCAATCACTGCCTTATTGAGGCTCTGGATCTTTTCCAAGGAACAATAATAGCATGAATATATTAGGATGTTTGCTTCCATTAGAATGTGACTGTTTGCTTATGTAAAGATGATTGAAAACTTGTAGGAGACAGAAAGCCAGATTGATGTGTTGACATATTCAAGGGAAAAGGTGCTATATAAATGATAAATTATTTTCTACATATAGATTAAAAACAGCATTGTGACAATTTATTGTTAAAAAAGTTGAACTTGATTATTCCTTATTTACAGTAATTGCTTATTCACGCTATAGTAAGAGAGGCATTATTTTTGTGACATTTTCAATTACTATAGAATGAGTTGGCAAAATCAGAGCAGGAGTCAGGTGAATTCCAATAGAACCCAGAGCTTGGTCACTTGTTTATTTTGCTCATGGCCATCAATTCTCATTGTCATTTAAATGGAGATCAAGGGATTCTTCCTCTATGTTACTTCCTAGGATTTTCCTTCCTTTTATGCCTGCTTGGAGCGTAGCAAAGTGTGGAAATTTGAACAACTATAAAGAATTTTGAATTATATAGTTTTCCCATTTTCGGAAGCAAAAGCTCATTTTCTTGTAAATAATTTGAGTGAATTTATTTAGGGACTGCCATGGAGGAGTGCCTATCAACATTCGAGAGCTCATGAACTCTCCGGATTTAATTATTCTGGAGCTTGCAGGTCTGTAAGTGATTTCCTTGTAATATTTCAGTGTTTTGTTTGTTTCCTTTCTCCTAAACATTATTCAGTTCATCTACATTTAATATTGTCTCTTGAAAAATATTATTAATTAACCCAGCATAAACATGATTTGAGAACTGGATATCAGAGCTACCACACAATTATTGTAGCAATTTATAGCTTCCTTTCTCTCTTTTTTTTTTCCCTCCAGAGAGAGAAGTAGATAAAACAGAATTTCAGGGCCCCATAAGTAATTGATTCTGAAACTAAAGCATTGTAGCATTGCACTGAATACTTTGCTTCTTGGAGAATCAGAAAAGGTAGTCAGGATTTGAAAAAAATGGATCGTCTCTCTCCAACAGACATCATAAAGTATGATTTCTAGGAATATTACAAATGACCCAGCAAAACACTAATAGTTTGAGCTCCAAGGAGCTCGATAAAACTGTAAACAAAAATTAACAAGCGACTGAAAATTATTTTTAGTAAAATTATGAAAATGTTTGTTATGTATCCTAATGAGAATGAATAATGGATACCTAATTCACTATTTATACTCACATAGTAAGTGAGTTTTCCCTTACTTGAAATACCCTTCCCAGTTTGTAATGTTAATCGAAATGCATTGTTTCTTTGCCTCATTAGAAAGAGGTTGTTACACTCTCAAAACAAAAGTTCTATATTTTCTAAAATAGAGCTGAGCGTCAGCAATTGGAAAATTATATCTTTAAAGGTTTTTGTCTCACTTCAGAGGATTCCATTGGAAGAGGCTTTGCTATAGATGAGGGCAAGGTTTTTTTCTGAGTTAATTTTCTTAATATTTCTAATAGAGAAAGCAGTTCTCCATTTGTCCCAGGACAATGCTGACTCATTTCTGTCACTTTCTTCCTTAGGTGTCTGTCTATGCTTTATTTCCTCATATGTACAGTAAAGCTAAAATCATCTTCTTTCAATCTTCCTGGGTATGTGGGTAACTATTGTGTGAGAGAAGCCAAAAAGACTGACAAGAGGAAGATAGGTGAAGATGGGGGAAAATCACTGGGTTTGGAGCCTAAAAGTCCCGTGTTTTCTTTCTGACACCATCACTGACCTTGGGCAGGTGGTGGTATTTTACTGAGCTTCCTCCCATTCCCTCAGTTATAAAATACATAAGTTGATAATACCTACCTTGCAAGTTCTCATAAGTAGCAGACATAATTTATGTAAAGCATCTATCACAGTACCTGGTAAATAATGTGTACTCAGTAAACATGGACCAATATTGGTAAAGGCAGTCAAGGTCATTATTATTGTAGTAACATTAATGACAGTTAATGTTACTGCAGTAATAATTGCAGTATTAATAATTGCTTGTTATTACTTGTACTTATTAATTAATAATTAATAAATATAGCTAATGACAGTAACATTAACATCCAGGCCTTGTCATTTTGCTATAAGTGATCATTAGTTACATATTCATAAATCTTTTTTAAATTTCAGAATCCAGTGCCTGCATGTTCCAGCTAGATAGTTTGAAAGTGTCTCGGAAGAGGTGTGATGGGAAGAATGGCACGTGGTATCCAGGATCCTGGTCAGGGAGGCAGCACACAGTTGTGTTGCCTAGAACACTGGAGAACACCTTTACTGTCTACACAGGGTGGGCACTACTTGCTCCCAGCTGATTTTTTCTATGCAGTAAACAAAGGTTTCAGTGTTGACCAAGCCTTTCATTTTTTTCCCCAAGAAAATCCAGAAATCTGGATTTAATGTAAAATATCCTTTTTTTTTTTAAAGATTTTATTTATTTATTTGACAGAGAGATCACAAGCAGGCAGAGAGAGAGGAGGAAGCAGGCTCCCCGCTGAGCAGAGAGCCCGATGCGGGGCTCAATTCCAGGACTCCGAGATCACGACCTGAGCTGAAGGCAGCGGCTTAACCCACTGAGCCACCCAGGCGCCCCTAAAATATCCTTTTTAAATATTAGCAACAAACTAAAAATTATTGTGTATAACAAGTGTTATGCAAAACGCAGAATGATTGAGGGACAGATCCAGCCTGTGGATGCCAGTTCCAAATCTCTCGTCTCTAAAATAGACAGCAATGCAGGTAGTACTTACATAGCATATACCACATTCCGGGTGAGCATATGTCTACAGTCTTTATATATATATATCTATATATTTAAGCCTTCCAATGACCCTATAAGATTGGTATTAATAATCAGTTTTATTATTATCAAGTTCATTTCACAGATGCGGAAGCCAAGGAAAAGAGAAGTAACTTGTCCAGACAGTAACGGAACTGGGATTCGATGTAGGTAATTGGAAGGCAAAGTTTTTGCATTTGACCTCAAATTTATAGAGTTAAACAGGGAATTCCTCTTATTTATAGGAACCATTTTTAATGGGATCTTAAAGGATAAAATTCGACGGGACTTCAATTTTATTTTAGGTATACATCATTCGGTAACATTGATTGAATATGTTCAAAATGCAGAGCTCTGAATAAAAAGCAGTGATGAGGATAAAGACATAAATTATGGGTGCCATTTTCAAAGTGCTTTTAATTAGTAAGAAGAAATGCATGTCTAGCAAAATATCATAATATAGAGAGGGGTTCCATGAGATGTTTCTAAAGGTTTTTGGTATTAGAATGGGAAATTTGACTAGCAGTTAATGGATATTTTGACAGACATGGTGTCATTTTTACCCACATCCCCCTGAAACCGGCTACATTTCTCTTTTTTTTTTAAGATTTTATTTATTTATTCGACAGACAGAGATGACAAGTAGACAGAGAGGAAGGCAGAGAGAGGAGGAAGCAGGCTCCCCGCTGAGCAGAGAGCCCGATGTGGGGCTCGATCGCAGGACCCTGGGATCATGACCCGAGCTGAAGGCAGAGGCTTTAACCCACTGAGCCACCCAGGCGCCCCAACAGGCTACATTTCAATGGACAGATATTAAAAGTACTAGGTATCTGTGCAAGCAAGAGATTTTGTGGCAGAAGAGACTGCATTGTAGCAAAAGCCAGGAATAGCCCAGTTATCTATAACTAAATAGATTTGTAGAGGAACAGAAGACGGTGGAAAGATATCTGAGGACTAAGTTGGGATGCTAATGTGTTCTGTTTTCTCTCTGTTGTAATTATAAATCCAATCCCTAATCGTCACATGCACACACACACACACACACACACACACACACACTTTCACAAAAACAAAAACAACACCAAACATGAAGTTTCCAGAAGGGCCAAATTATCCCAAGCAAGTAAGGAGGGTCAGATTTTGAAAAGATTTGCTATTAGTGCTCACAACAGAATTGTAAACAATCAAAGACAGAGCCATAAACAATCTCCTTTCCTTGCTTCGTTTATAAAATAAGAATCGCAGGAGATAGAGATATTTCAGAATGAGACCATAGAAAGGAAGACATACTTTAGCAAAAGGGAAGGGGATTATGAATGGCCATGAGCATGAGTGAGAATTACTGGCCTACTACCTAGATGGAATTATAATTCTCAGTCCTCTGCCAGAGTAACACACAATCACTATAATCTATTGCCAAGCACAGTATTGTTAGGTGGTCATAGTGATTCCATAAATTCTTTTAACCAAGTGTTAGCTTCTAGAATAAAGTGTTTGTGCTTATGATTACCACTACATAGATAGAGGTGGTTCTATTCCCTTTTCTTATATTAAAAAAAAAACTTTATTATCTTAAAAATATAAATACAGTTTCAAGTCTAACTGATGTGAAACTATTATGACCCAATACACAATACTCAACAGAAATAAACTAGGACTATAAGGCAAGGTTCTCCTTACGTTTTGGCTCTTCGGTCTCCTTGTTAAATCATGTCTTCAAGTAAACACGCTTTGTGTATATAAAATATTCAGCACAGTGCATGGCATAGAAAACTGCTCTGTGCATTTGGCTGTGATAACAATATTACTTGCTATTATTTCTATCATCCCCAGCAGAAGATCTCTTCCCAGGCTACATTGAAAAAACCATACCCTAAATTTATTTTGATCATTAACTTCACGCGAGGTGCTGCTGGATCATGAAGTCTGACAAGGCAGACTTTGGACAATATCTTGTGGAAGGCCATCGAATTTCAGCACCAATCATTGTGAGTCTATTTATTTACTGCCAAAGCCTTTAATTTGCTGTGTTAAATCACAATTGTAAAAATTGTCAACCGAAAATTTCCCCATCAAATATAAAGCCTTAAAACACAAATTACATTTTTAAAACCTACATTTCTTATTCTTTCTTATTTCTTTTCTTGCTGTGTCATTTTCCCCAGGGTGGGTGGGAAAAGTGGTTCAAGAGGGGCCTGTCTTTGAAGTTGTTTTAATCTTTATTCTAGCCAGTCCTTTCTGGACTCGTTTAATCTGCTTGATTTTTAAATTGTGCTTATATCCCCCAGATACCAATTCATGACATCCTTCCAAAGAATTGTTCATTAAAATCTAATTTTTACCTTCTAATACTGGCTTTTTAGCTAATGAAATCTGCAGTAATTATAAATATCCATCTTGCAAAACCTCAGAATTATTGACATTTATATTTGAAGTCAAGCAATGAGAGAATGATATTAACACTGAAGTTAGTTCTTCCCTTTTCATTTCCATCAAGTGAAGTTAGTACATAGATAGTTATGTATATTTAAATAAAAGAATCTCGTTTAGCTTCTTTCAATATTTTTACACTGTCATTAGAACTCTTTTGAATGTACCCAGGGGAGACCACATCTAATTTAAACTTCATGGCAGAAAAGACATCGGGAAACTTCAGATCCATTATTTAGCTTGATGATCTAAAAAGTTTGGGGGAAAGTGTCTGTGATATTAGGCTCTGATCTACCAAAGGTGCCTGGTAGTGATGGCTTTTCCTCATTTTTTATGAATTATCAGATGAAATTTTATCAAAAAGACAGATCATTTATGAAAAGTTGGAACAATTCCCTAGTCCGTGAGTTTAAGCCCTGTATAAGCTGAACAATAAGCTCTAAATTCCCTTGGCACTAATGACGTGAGAGCAAGGGTTTGCATCCTCATGTGATGGGAGTAAATCCACAGAAAGCTCAGTGCAGGTCCATACCTGCTTGGTATGGTCCAAGGTAAAGGATCAGGTAGACATGGAAGGTCCTCCAAATATGAGTTCCATGGAAGTCAACTGTCTGTTGAAAGGGAAAATGAACTTATTATAGAATAGTAGAAAGAAGACAGACTTTGCCCAAGGACACAGGGCAAGAATGCCGCAAAGCCATGATTCAAATCCAGGTTTGTTGGATGCCAAATGTACATCATATATCTGAGCTTCCATTTCATTATCTATGAAATGAGAATAATAAAGCCTACTTCAATAGGACCGATCCAAAGTTTAGATAAAAAGTTATCCAACATTTATTGAATGCTTTCCATATGCCAGTTTGCTGTTTTCATTTAATACCAAGTGTGCCCTGGGGACTAGAAGGGAAAATTAGCTACTGTTCTTCAGTGATTGAATAAAGTTCATTGCCTACTAGAACAAAGCATGAAATGAAGCCCATTGTTCACAACCACATAGGCTTCAGTTTCTTTCCCTTAGGCTGGTGTTTCAGACTCAGGCAAATATATGCTTCATGTATCTTCCTTGGAGATAATTGAACGGGAAATACAAACTTCAGGACCCCTGCACTGAATTTCTGTTTTGGGTGATATCAACATCAAAGAATAATTTTGATAAAAATAATTTTTACTCTTCTAACATAAAATGATAGAAGACCTAATCAGATTAATGTACTTCCTCTTATTTCCACACCAGACTTAATTTCAAGTAAGTTGGCTAAATCTGATGGTTTTCTGTCCAGTATTTCAAGACAGATTATACTATCTCACTGCTTTGTCTCTTACATCAAAAAAGCCCTCAGTCTTTGCAGTTTAAGAAAATACTTCATATTATTTTAGCTATATTCCCATTTTAGTTTAATAGGAAAAAAATGTATTCTTCTTTAGGGCTTTCTATACCATTTGCAAGATTCATAGCTATTCAAAATCTATGATTTTAGGGCCATCAACTCATAATTTTATGTTTTTGAGTTTTGGTGTTACTTATTCACTATTTCTTTATTGGGAGGTCCACAGCAAATACTATATTCATTCATAGATAGTTTAGCTTAATATATATTTGCCATTAATTAGTGTGCATCAAGAAATCTGTAGAGTAAAAATAATAAGGAAGTATTTTGTTGTTTTTCTTGCCCTCTAAGCTCTTCAAGATGGTCCAGTAAGACATAATTAACAGGCAAAACTAAATTACTAAGGAATAAAACAAAATTATAGATGTAAAAAGTACAATGTATTATTAAAAACAATAGTTATCACTTAATAAATGATAGCTATGTGCCAGGCACTGTGTATTTTTTATCACATATAAAAATCACATGTGATCTTTATCAAAATTCAACAAGGAAGAAGCAACTTGTTTCTTTTTTTTTTTTAATTTTATTTTTTATAAACATATATTTTTATCCCCAGGGGTACAGGTCTGCGAATCGCCAGGTTTACACACTTCACAGCACTCACCATAGCACATACCCTCCCCAATATCCATAACCCCACCCCCCCTCCCAACCCCCCTCCCCCCATCAACCCTCAGTTTGTTTTGTGAGATTAAGAGTCACTTATGGTTTGTCTCCCTCCCAATCCCATCTTGTTACATTTACTCTTCTCCTACCCCCTTAACCCCCCATGTTGCATCTCCTCTCCCTCATATCAGGGAGATCATATGATAGTTGTCTTTCTCCGATTGACTTATTTCGCTAAGCATGATACCCTCTAGTTCCATCCACGTCGTCGCAAATGGCAAGATTTCATTTCTTTTGATGGCTGCATAGTATTCCATTGTGTATATATACCACATCTTCTTTATCCATTCGTCTGTAGATGGACATCTAGGTTCTTTCCATAGTTTGGCTATTGTAGACATTGCTGCTATAAACATTCGGGTGCACGTGCCCCTTCGGATCACTACGTTTGTATCTTTAGGGTAAATACCCAGCAGTGCAATTGCTGGGTCATAGGGTAGTTCTATTTTCAACATTTTGAGGAACCTCCATGCTGTTTTCCAGAGTGGGCAACTTGTTTCTAAAGGAAAGAAATAGAGATTATAAATGATCACATGGCTTGTTAAGCCCAATTGCTAAGTTAGTGGTAGAGGTAAAACAGGAAGTCCAAGGTCTATCCAGTCTTCTAGAAAATCTCTTACACATAGAGAAAGTCAAAACCAAAGCCAAGGGGAAATCGGTATGGAATGAGATTAGCTGAAAAAAAAATGTCCATGGTGGAGATGTGTGTTTTCTCTAGACATCAGTACCTGTTCTTGTTCCAGGATGCAAGCTCTTATAACGCTATATCCCTTTGAAAAAGTAAGTTATTTAATACTTTGTTTCTAATGAGACTGAAATGATGCATTTTGAATAAATATTAAGGTCCTTAGAGGTCTATGGATTAGGAATATGTATTTTTTCACTGGGGAAAGTAAGAATACATTTTCACTTTTGGAACATAAAGAAGAGAGGCCACTGAAATCATGAGTTTTAACCCTTTGTTTTATAATTAAAAAAAAAAAAAAACCTGAAATTCAGCACTGTATTCAGTTCTGTGTACACATTTTAGGAAGGGAGTTGAAAAATGGGAATGTTTTAAAAGAAAACCCAAACACATTCTGGAGAAACATGCTATTGTTTCTATTTGGTGTATTCTATTCTGTCACCTGTCCCTTCTGCGCTCATTTACTCTGGGACTGTGCTCGCGGTGTGTGCATAGGTTGTGCAACAAAACAGCAGGGAGTTACAGCCTGCTCAGTAGTGAAAAGCCCTGAGACCCAAGTCAAAAGACTCAGGTTCTAGCCAGAGCTCTGCAAATTAATAGCCATGTGACTCTGGGCAGCCAGTTTCACATTCTAAGTTAACCTTGTGACTGACAATGTTGGTTGACTTCCTCTAAAGCCATCTTCCTCCTTCTTTCCCTAGTAACAGAAGACTGATTTGGTTCCGGAGTCAAACTGGGAAAGGTGCTTAGGGGAAGGTGAACTTCTTGTGTGACTCCAGAGGATCAATCATTTTTAGCTCAGTCACGGTAATCCAACCATTCTCAGTCACTGGGGGAGGGGAGGACATGTGACTTATTGCTGCCTGACCAGAAGTAGGGGGATGTTGGCTGAGTGAATTCTGGGAAATATTTTACATCCCATGAAAACAGAAAGCTTCAGGAAAAGAAGATTTCTCTGCATTTATTCTTTTTTTTTTTAAAGATTTTATTTATTTATTTGACAGAGAGAGAGAGAGATCACAAGTAGGCAGAGAGGCAGGCAGAGAGAGAGAGGGAAGCAGGCTCCCGCTGAGCAGAGAGCCCAACGTGGGGCTCGATCCCACGATCCTGGGATCATGACCTGAGCTGAAGGCAGAGGCTTAACCCACGGAGCCACCCAGGCGCCCCACTCTCCATTTATTCTTACAATTCCTCTGCTAAAGGCTGTCATAGGAGCAAATGATACTGCTCTAGGCATCCTGTGAACAGGAATGGAGATATTCCTAACTAATATGGAAGAGTGGAAAGTTAGAAACGCCAAACCATCTACCTTACCTTGCTTTATTTTTCTTAATTGTTATCACTACCTGCTCTAACATGTTTGTGTGTGCTTATGTGTATGTGTGTATTTATACACACACAGATCTCCATCTATTTTATCTCTTATCTATCATTTCTCTTCTATCTATCCATCTATCTATTCACCCATCTATCATCTATCTACCTGTGTATCTATCTGCCTATTTCCACCTGTCTCTTACTTCCAAACCCAAATATAGCTAGAATAAAAGTTCAAGAAAATAACAATTACTGTGATCACTGCTGAATCCCTAGTGGGATAAATGAATGAGTGACTCTTTGACAACATTGTTGAGATGCTATACATGCCTCTAGATTTCTTATAAACTTTTAATATTGAAATGGTTTTTACCCAGGTTTCTGTTATTTACCAACAGATATAGTGTAATTTATATAATATATAACCCAGAGATTACAAAGCTTTAACAGTTTATGTCAAATGCTATCCCATTGATTTATATTTAAAAAAAATTATTTCTTTATTTGACAGAGAGAGAGTGAGAGAGTACACAAGCAGGGGGAGCAGCTGGCAGAGGGAGAGGAAGAGGTAGACTATCCGCTGAGCAGGGAGCATCCTGCGGGATTTGATCCCAGGACTCTGGGATCATGACCTGAGCTGAAGGCAGATGCTTAATCAACTGAGCGACCCAGGCACCCCTCCCATGGATCTATCTTAAAAACTTTAATAATTTGTGAGTATCTTTATGTACTTGTAGTTTCTACTTTTATTCTCCTTGTATGAATATCTATTTATTCCCTTTGTATAAATCAAAGGATTTTTAAAAGAGAACATACTGAAGAATGCTGTAAAAAATAATTGTTTTCATTTTTTAACTTATTTTTATAAATCTAAGCAACCACAGGGAGAAAGGAAAAATCAACTAGTAGGAATCCCTATGCTAAGCAGTGGGAAGAACACACAAACATAATGCAATCCCACGTTGTTTTTGTCCTCACGCGGCATGCCCTGAAAACCAAACTGAATGCATATACAATATCAAATGACAACAAGGCAATAAATATACAATGTGTTCTGAAATATGTGAAAGATATTTATGGATTGTAAATGTGCTCCTATGACCATCTGTATACATTCAGATTTGTACTTATTTCTCTACATGTAATTATTTATTTACATGTTCATCTTTCCCACTAGAATATAAGAATTTAAAAACTTGCACCTGCATTATACTAGTATTTGCAGCCCTGGCAGCTGGTAACTTTGTATCTCAGCACATAGTAAATGAGCAATGAATGACTGAAAGATCAATGAAATATCAATGAGTTTGAAAGGACTTCACAGAAGCCCTCTATCTAAGTTTTGAACACTGATTAGCATTTGAAAGGACAGAAGGGAGCAGAGTGTTTGTAGCAATGGAGAGCTTGATGATGTAAATCACTGAGATAGGAATGGTTGTTGAACAGCCATGGATCAGTAAGGCATGAGCACTAAGAAAAAGAAAGGATAAAGTCATAGGAAAGAGAGGGATGGGAAATGGGGTTCAATCGGCCACAAATCATGGAAATCCTTAAAAGTCAGGATAAGAAAATGAAATTTACATTTATATTGCAGTAGAGAATAAAGAGCTTTGGTCAGAGGTGCAAGATAGTGGAGACAATGACCAAGCATGGGAATTGGGTAGACAGGTAGGTACAGAACGAACAGGGAAACCAACCAGACAGATCCCATGTGACTGGTGCCAGCAATCAAGCAATGACATAATGATCACTAGTCATCTGACTCCACCATCTATGGTCCATCTTACAGAGGCTATTTAGTCTAATGAAAGCTGATATTTGCAACTCTACTGCACTCTCAAAATCAAGGATTTATTAATTTTTTTATTCAATACATATTTCTTGAAAATCTTTTATGTGTCAGGGAATATGCAATTTGTGGGGATTCAAACGTTCAGAAATTGATTAAAGATATGGAGCTAAAACACTCTGCCTCAAAACGTTTAGTCCAAATCCCAAACTAATTTTATACAATTCTATACAATTTTCAAACAAATGACTCTTCTTTTCACAATGTCTTGGCATTGATGTCTTTTGTACCATAACACCAAACTCAGTTGTGTTATAATATCGTGATGCAATTTTTAGGGTCCTGTCTGACAGCATTGCAGACGTGAACATTTGTTGAAGGCACTATCATCCCGGACGTTCAGTTTTCTGAGAAAATGACAAAACTTGACTGGTAATAGCATATTAAAAAATCACAGAAATGGGGCTGAGCAGAGAAGCTTAAAAATGCATCATTTTGCTATTGCTGTTGGTTTCGCTCTGCTAATGACATGAAATTATACCCCAAGGGTCAGTATTAATCACTGTGTTGACTTTTTCTGGAGGATGTAGACTGCTATAGTATGTATTAAAGAAATTCAAGCAAAAAAGAAAAGTAACCTAAGAGTCATCAGCACTCAACTAAGAGAAGAACAAATACATCTGCAGCCATCTAGTTACTGTGTTGGCTTCATGACTCATGTTTCTAGGGATGCCGTTGCCTATATTCGCAGATATAGACATATCAGGAATAGCTGACTTTTCAGAAATTAGGGAAAAATGGTTTATACAAGGAATGAGTCAATGAGTGCAATGAATATTGTATTTAGGGTAACTACAGTATGCTAATCTGAGCATATAAAATTATCCCAGTTAAGAGTAAATGTGAGATCCCAATATCGGTAATGGAATTCTGTTGTGGTTATTTTTTGTTGTGTTCATCTTGAAGTTCTTGTGAACTTCATTTGCCTCTAATTCTTCCTGATTTTGGTAAGGTCACAACTGAATTATATTTGCTCTAATATATGTCTTTTTTAATTCATTTTCCTACACTGTTTATATATTATAAAATCAGAGGTGGAAAGGTTATGAACATGTAGTCATCAAAGTATCTGGGGGGCATCCTATATACCTTTTATTTCATTTGTTTGTTTGTTTCTTCTCTGTTCCACTGCCTTCTGTTAAGGCCACCAAAAACTTGATATTCTATGTTATTTCCTTCTTTTTCCCGTCTATATCTTTGCTCACATGAATGTCTATATTTCATATTCACCTACATAAAACCAAGAGAGATGATAGTTCATTCCCCTACTTTTGATTTATTCTGTTTCCCAGGTACAAAGTAGAACTATTTCATTTCCTCAATATTTTCACAAAGTTCAGTAAGAAGCTCTTTTATTTTTAGTGATTAAAAAAAATTCGAACCCATCTACTCAACTGACTTAAACTTGTGAAGATTGGATTATAAATCTGTGAGTGAGCAATACTCTTCTCTATTCAAGACCACTCTTCCTGTTTGGCATTATTTCATTGTTCCTGGACCAGCTTAGTGCTACTCAACCCTCTTTTCTCTTGAGATATTTCTCAGAAGGCTTCTGTAACTATTATATAAATAGGGTTCTGAAAGACCTGCCTCATGCATCTTCAGACATGATCAGATAAATCTGAAACCCTGAAAGAGTATAATTTAGCTTCCAACTTGGAAGCACCCATTTTAATACACAGGTGCCCTTTTATTAGTTCTTGTGTTTTTCACTCAATGTAGTTTTCATTGTTTACAAGTATCCACATGTAAAATAGATTTCAGTCACCATATTATCACAGAGGCCCCAAATAATATTTTTTCATATATTATGCATTTAAGAGTTAATTATGAACAGAATGAAGATCAGTTTTGGATCATTGGTACTTTCAATTTCAATATTTTAAGAATTTAAACATTTAATGGTTGAATGTCTTATGACTTGAATTCAGTTTTCTTTGTATATACCTCCAATGAGGATAGTATAGTTAATACCTTTTTACCTAAACAGGCAATAGAGAGAACACAGAGTGATATAAGCAGAAACATCCTATTGTCGATACTTGAGTCTGCACTGTGACACAATTTTATATCTATGATACCCTAATACAGTATTCAATCTCAAAAAAGGTGTATGAACCATTATACAGTAGGTCAAACCCTGAACTGTATAATGGATAGAATTATTTGCTTTAGCATCACATAGCTGCAATGTTCATATTAAAATAGTTCACATGTTATTGAATACCCATTTGCAATTCAATAATTGTGGAAACTTTGTATCCCTTTAAAATTATTTTAATTTGAAAATTGAGAGCTAGGTTGAAGGTACAACTTATTAGATGCTGTAACTAGCACTCAGTGACCCACAGTGTAGGTCTGATTTATTATGCAAATACAGAGGCAGAATAATATATTCTGTTTAATCATGCAGAATTTTTTTTTGTTTGATGGAGTGTCCAGGCACACAAATGAATATTCTATGAATCCACAATCTACTTCAGAAAGGAAGGGGTTGTAAGAGCAAGTTGTCAGAGCTGTGATTTACAGAATATGCTTGGTCGATTTTAGAAAAACAGTTTATCTTTAAACAACTGAATTTTATAATGAGAAAATTACCAAAAGCTTTTAGCTACTCAGGTTATTTAAGTGAAAGATGAATTTATCCATTATGAGCTATAAAACCCATTGATTACTTGACTTGATTACTTAAATCTTAGGCCTGAGAATCTTGTCTAACTGATATATCCCCCCTTCACCCAGAATGTATTATTGAAGAATGATTTTATGATACTGCAGCATTTCAGGTAAGCACTGTTCTCTCAACAAACATGAGGGGATAATTCACAGGAGCAAAGGATAATATATTTAGAAGCCAGCAGCATTTCTTGATGGCCGTTAACCATTATCACGCCAGTGCCAAGATGCCCATCTCGAGCCTAAAACCCAAACTCAGTGGGAGAACCATGAATAATTTGGTTTCTAGCATTTTTCAGCAATGAAAATACATTTCAGCAAAATTATCCTTCTGATACACGTATCAGAGAAGAATAATTGGGAAAATGCTGAATATATGAATTATTGCAAAGATTGGTTTGATGTGAGTTGTTTGGAGAAGTGAGAATATTGTAAAGTTTCTTTATTTTTTATGCGAACCTTTAAGGTAGGTCCCATCATTCTTATTGTAAGAGGTGAGAAATCTTCAGAGAAGTGAAGTCACTTTTCCAAAGACATTCAGCTGAGAAAGAGCAGTGTTAGGATTTCAAGACAGATTCTTCTACTTTTTTTTTTTTTTTTTTTTTTGGGCTCTTAGAGAGGGAGCATAGGTGATATCAGGCTTGATTTTTAAAAATTGTAAGTAGAATGTCATGATAAAAGTAATACAAGGAAACACACATAAAGGAAACAAACACCAAGAACAAAATTGCACTAATATATTGCTAACATGCCAATGTACTGTGGACCTGTATAATTTGATGGTTGTCTTCTGGTTCATTTCAAGAATCAGATCAATGTTTATGACTAAGTTAGTAAAGATTAAAGTGTTCCTTGCAATTATCCAAACTGAAAACGTCTTCCAGATTCCCTGCTCTCTCCACAATCCGTGAGAGATTGATAAATTCTTTCAAGAAGAAAATGTTAGAGCTTATTAAAAAAAAAAAAAAGAACATTAAAGATACAATTTGTACTCAAACTGGCAGATTTTAAAGTTGCGTGATTTGTAATGTTTGAAGGAAGCCAAGGCCAAGATTAACTCATGATGTTCTTAAAATTATGATGACCATCTGCCTTGCAGTATGTTAATGTAGAACCAATCTCCGAAAAGTGTTCCTCATTACTGAAATAATAATAATGCAGAGTGTTGTGCAAAGTCATGTTTATTTGATTGCTGTGCCATTAAGAGTCTTTGATGTTTCAGGACCAGCTCTAAAAAAAATGTTCAGTAGTAATTGGAAACAATTCTGGCTATTTACTACATTCAGTCTCATTCATAGTCATTATTTATTTACTTTCCATTTTTTAGGTAATTTTTCTCTAAGACAGTTGAATAGATAAATAATTTTTGCTTTTAAAAGTTTATTAAATTCTAGGACTCTATTCCTACTTGAAGTTATATATTTTTTTTTCTTTCTGTTTTTATCATGAGTTGGCATGAGAATGAAGGAGCTGCTTTGTCCGATCTGATGGGTAGTTTTCCTGGCTCTGTGACTTGGGGAAGAAGAGGAACAGATTTCACAAAATCCCCTTCATATCTCTAGAATAAAACAAAGAAGAGGAATGAGAAATAGAACTCCTGTTAATGGTTCCCCAAATGGCTTTTGCTCATGCCTTTCTTCTCTGTAGCTGTATTATTCTCAGCATATCCTTTTCAGGGACCACAGGTACCATCATGGGGCAGCACAGAATGGGAAAACAGAAGCTCAAGATGGGGCTTGTGTAAGATCCAATGGTTGGTCAAGGTAATGTATCATTAAGCCTTAGCCATTATACTGTGATGTCTCTGAATGTAGAGACAGCAGGTGTTTTGCTTCTGTATCTCCAGTTCCTGGCACATGGTAGGAAGTCAACAGTTTTCATTTAGAGAATGAACGTGGCAATCCCACTCTCTTCTTCTCTTAACATCTAGGTGTATTCTTAAAAGCAGTTTTAACTCCTTATGCTTAGTTAAGGGACAGAAAACTTTTCAGGAATAATAACCAATCTCTTTGGTGGAGCTTATTGGGGAAGGAAAACCAAAGCTTAGGGTAATGTGTATTATCCAAAAAACACATTTGCTGGTGGTGTGGTGGAAAGATAGATGGAGGGAGAAATAAATTACTTCAGATTCTTCAGCAGACCCATGAGTGCATTGAGAAGGGATAGCCAGAAACTTTCAAAAGTTGATTTGAAACAAATTATCTCTTTCAGTGACTTCACAAGGTTATTATGAAAAACCTGTGCTCCAAAATCATGGGAAGAATAAAAAATACCTCACACGGTATTGTTGCAGGTTCGAAGCTGCTGGTTAATCACATGCATTTCCCCTCCAAATTCCAAATCAGCGGGCCAGCTTTATTTCTGCCTATTTTGGTGGAAAAACATAGCAGAAACATGAATTTAGGTTTCCTAACAGATCCTCTCCTCTCCAAACCTGAAATTCAGGTGGGGTGGGGAGCTGCATCCATAGAGCACACATTCACCCAGCTGGATATGCAGAGGGTGGTGGTCAGCCCCACACCTTATCAAGCACAAACAGGGCAAGATTCAGAAATTCACGCAGCACAGTCAGCCTTTACCATACCAGTCCTGCCTGAGAGAGAAGCAAGGACCAATGGCTGCTGCTGCTGTACTTCAGCGGCCCCAACAATCAAATAAATGATCCCCCTTCCAACAGAGAGAGAGGGAAGAAGGGTAGATTTTTTTCTCCCCATTACCTCTGAGCAATAGAAGTTCCTTGCACATAGGTTGGCAGGAGTTAATGGGAAGGAAATGATTTCTATCAATATGATCATCTCCATTATCACTGTGGCCTCCCCTCTCTTTCAGGGACATAAGATTCTACTCTCTGGGAGGATCTGATGGGCACAGGCTTTGTGATGTGCAGAGCTGCAAATAACTTTCACAGTGAGTAGAGGAGCTGCGGTGGGAGCTTTTGGCATGATTTTTCTCTGGATACCCTAACTCATTCTAATGGTAATGGGTAGTACATTTTAGGCCCTGGTTGTGTCATACCCTGACTATCCTTCCTAGTAGTTGACATCTCTAGGAACTTCCCAAACTCTGTGGGCAATAGCGGGTGGAAGTATCTTTTATGAGATGGGTGCGTATGAACACACTAGAGAAATCCTCCTCACAGATGTATTCTTCTTTGGATCTCTTTTTGTTAATTTCCAAAGACCACCACATTTCTATTAAATTAGAAGGACACAAGCTATAGAATATAATCTTAGTCATGTTGAGGTGGTTCTCTCTCTCTCACACACACACACACACCACATACTTGCAGCCAAAAAATTGTGACTGCATAATTTAGAAAACTTTTTACATAAATGTGGACCGGATGTTGTGTGTGTTTGTGAGTGCTTGTGTGTGTAGGGGGGCTATTCTTTATAAGGAATTATTATTCGTATGAGATACATATGACAACTAGCTATAATTAACAGCTGATTAGGTGGATGATGGACACCACAAGGGCACTAGAGTCGAGTTCCTCTTGTTTCGATTGTATTTAAGGTAAGTGGCATTCTGTACTGTTCACAGAGTGAGGCTTCTGATCAAGGCACAAATGATCTTCTAATTAACTGCCTTTGTCTGAACCTCTGGAATAAAATGGAGTTTTGTTTACAGAAATCAAGTAGGTGTTAGACTCATCCCAGACTTTATTATGGGGTTTCTCTCTCTGCTTTCCAGTGGTTTTATCATCAGAGCCAGAAAATTAGTGCTTATACATTGTGAGCTTCATGCAATCACTGAGTAAATCATACCAGTATCTTTAGCAACCAGGCATATTACAAAATTCTGAATTGTGACTTGGTCATATTTTCTAATTCTGTCTCCAGTGGTTTTGATTGTTATCACAATCAGCTTGTAAAAGCATTTCCTAGCCAGCGATTCTTAAGCCTGACTGCACATTAGAATCATCTGAGAGGTTTTTAAAAACCATAAATGCCCACAGTCCCATTCCAGACTCATGTAATGAGTCTCTAGAAGTAGGAGGACCCAATGGTAGGTGATTCTATTATGCACCGGAGTTGAGAATCACTGACAAGAGACCAAAGGTCAGCACTTCTTTTTTTTTTTTCTGTAAAGGCCTAGATGGGAAATATTTTAGGCCTGTCACAACTATAGAACTCTGTAATAACTGAGCAACTGTCATGAAAGCAGCCATAAACCATATGTAAACGAAGGAGTATGGCCTCATCCCTGCAAAACTTTATATACGGCTGTGAAATCATGATTTATAATAAGAAATAGATATTTAGTCTTTGTCGTCATTTCTGGCATGACCTGAAACTTATGGGTTTTCTAGATGATGAGTGTATGGGTCTTTTTTATGCAAATGAGGTGACTTTGGAATGCACCTAAGGATGCCAGACCTCTGGGGAGGAAAGGAGGGCTGGGGGTTGAATGGATGCCCAGTGGCCTATGATTTAATTGATTGTGCCTATGTGATGAAGCCTCCAGAAAAATCCCAAAAGCACAGAGTTTGGAGAGCTTCTGGGTTAATGAAAATGAGAGCTGGGGAGTGTCTTGTTCAGAAGAGGCATGCAAACTCTCCCCTTCCCCCACATCTTGTCCTAGGCTTCTCTTCCATCTGGCTGTTTCTGAGCTATTTCCTTTTATAAGAAACCATTTTCCAATAAATAACATGTTAGATCTCTGAGTCCCGAGCACCTCTAGCAAATTAATCAAACACAAGGAGGGGGTCATTGGAAACTTACTCTATAGCTGGTTGGTCAAAAGCACAGGTAAGAACCTGGTAATGTGACTGTCATTTAAAGTGGGAAGGGAAGGGTCCCTCCTGTGGGACTGGAGCCCAAAACCCTTAGAATCTGATGCTGTCTCTGGGTGAGACAGAAACAATGTCAGAATGGAGTTGACTTGGAGGACATCTAGGTGATGTCAGAAAATTGCTGGGTGTGGGGACTCCTGCCATGCACACACACACATTGTGATTGGTTTAAAGGCAGTGTTAAATTCAGCTGACTAAATCTTAAAAACCTGATTGGCTTTATTAATTGATTCAAGAATCAGGCAGCGTCCCATCTATGGAGTAGAGGGGACCTCCAAGGAGTTGTACAAAATGGGAGGTTTTTGTAGGAAAGAAGGAGGGGCAAGGAAATAATTAACAAAAGAAAAGAAAGGGTTGTTTGAGACAAGGTCACTTCCCTTGGAGAAAAAGAGCAAGGGGTCCTACCATGTAGATTATCTCACTGGTGTGGAAGAGGAAATTCCTGACCAGTTAAGACTGCCCCTCCTGGGCGAGCTTGAAATTTTGATTAGGCTAGGTATTAAACCCCAGTTTGGTGACTTGGTTTAAATGCCTCATTTTGGGCCTGTGCTTCTCTTTTTAACATTAACAAACTGTATTTGGTCTGATATAAAGGATTTGGATTAGCAACCCTCCACTCAGAATCCATAATTAACATGATAAATGAGCACTCACTAAGATGTGTTGACTGAGAGCAAAGTATAGAAAAGAGAGTATTAGCTTTGTAACTGAACCAACGTGTATCTCTGATACACCAGGTAGAGTTGTCACCCAAAGGAAACTTTATTTGCAGCTTAAAATAAGGAGAACACAGGGAATGACTTCCAAAACTGGAACTCCCAGAGCAAGGGTGAATGAGTTCCTTTTAATTAGGGTTAGGAGGAATCTTTGGAAGGGGGAAACTTGTCATCATATGCCCAGGTATATGCACTTTGAGCGAACATGCCTACACAGACACATTATTACGTCATGTAAATGAGGTTTGTGCTTCTCCTTGGGCAGATTGTAGAATTATAATAAAGTAAAGGCAGCTGTTGGTCATTCTAGAAGTCTCTCCATGGTCCGTCTGCGCAGGCGTGAGTCTGGGGTTACAGTCTGAGTGTCCCGGGGCCACCAGAGCTCTTCCTGCCAACTTGAGTCCTTGTTGATTGAGGGATAGTTTCAATTTTCATTATGGGGTGTTATGCCCATAGGGTTCTTTGCCTGAGTTAAGAGACAAGCTGGAAAGAAGAGCTTAAAAATGTGGGACAAGAGTCCATGAGTATAAGCAAGTGAGCAGTAAAGGTCAGGTCTTGGGTGTGGACCCCCCTTCCAGGCAAACAGGCTTGAGTAATGGAATGTAGAGAAGTTCCTTCAGGTGACCCACCTCAAAATATTCATGAACTAATGGGCTATTTACAACTAGGGAGAATTTCATAGGTCACCATACCTCCTCATTTTCCCCCTTTGACAACAGCCTCCAGGGGGCACCTGGATGGTTCAGTTGGGTAAGCCTTTGATTCTTTTTTTTTTTTTTTTAATTTTTTTTAATGTATTTATTTGACAGAGAGAAATCACAAGTAGGCAGAGAGAGAGAGGAGGAAATAGGCTCCCTGCTAAGCAGAGAGCCCGATGCAGGACTTGATCCCAGGACCCTGAGATCATGACCTGAGCTGAATGCAGAGGCTTAACCCACTGAACCACCCAGGCGCCCAAGCCTTTGATTCTTGATCTCAGTTCACTACCTCATCACAGACAGGCTCTCGGGCTGTCCTGTCTGAGGCTCCCTTGCAATGTCTTCAGTAAACTTCTCTCTTCTTTGTTCTGCCCCAGGTGAATTTTTCAACTCCCCACCACCAGCTTCCACCGGATCCCTACATTTGGGGGTCCCATCTGATGGAGAGACATCCCAGTTCAGCACCACATTGGGGTCTAGCTGGTGACAGCTTTAAAGTTAAAAATATCTTGGTTCAAAACCTTGCTGCACTGCTGCTAGGTGCTGTGTAAAATGTGAGAATGCCATTTGGCCTGTATGAGATATAGCTTCACTTTGGTAATGGGAAGAGCCATACGTAAGTCAAGGTGTAACAGAACTAACGTGAGTTCCCTCCTTGGTGAGTCAGAGACTGTACCAGGTGAAGCTGTTGCACAGAGAAAACTTGATTTGAAGCAAATAAGGAGATCATAGGGACTGGCTTCCGAAACTGTGACTCCCCAAGAGAGGCAAATGAGGGTTCAGTGATCTTCATTCTAGGTCCCTCCATGGTCCATCTGCACAGGTGTGAGTCAGGGAATAAGCTAAAACTGGTGTGGCCGGCCCACCCGGAGCCTGGTCAGAGTACTGCAACTTCTCGAGGGGCAGTTTGGCTTTCCATTTGCTTGAGTTAAGAGATAAGCTGGAAAGGAGATCTTATGGGAAAATGTGGGACAAAGGTTGGTGAGTATAAGCAAGTAGGCAGTAAAGGTCAGGCTTTGGGCCCTACGTGGTAACAAAGGGATTGTGGTGCTGGTGAATTTCTCATGAAAATTGAGTAGTTTCTCTAGCTAATAATACTTCACCTTATTGTGCATTTACCATACAGTTGGTGGTGTTCTAATCACTTACCTTCATCAATTTACTTCATTCTCCTCTGGGGCGGGGAGATAAAAAATGGTACAGACTTGTCTTTAATGAATTTCCACCACGATAGAGAAAAAAATATCATAAATTGCCACATTTCAGGACAGAACCTGAAAAAGTGGTCAATGCTAAAAGATGTGTTGGGGTGCCAGGGTGGCTCAGTGGGTTAAAGCCTCTGCCTTCGGCTCGGGTCATGTTCCCAGGGTCCTGGGATCAGGTCCCACATCGGGCTCTCTGCTCAGCGGGGAGCCTGCTTCCCTTCCTCTCTCTCTGCCTGCCTCTCTGCCTGCTTGTGATCTCTGTCAAATAAATAAATAAAATCTTTAAAAAAAAAAGATGTGCAACACTGTATTAGGTATTGAGGATGGAGAATCACATACAAATGGGTTAATTAAGATCTTCAGGAAAACAACTGGTGGCAAAAACTGGTGGCAGAAGGCTGACTGTGATTTCCTTTTGCAGATCTGGGAGTAGTGGAAGGACGTTGGGAAAAGATGTGGAAGGTGGGAAGCAGGAGATGTATTTATGGAAAGAACCCTTAGTGTGACACTGAGCTAGGGGAGTAGAAGGCGATAAGGCAGCTTAGAGTCAGAATGTCCAGGGTTCAGATTTCCATGTTAGATTGTTGAACTTATTACATAAATCAACAGGTAAATATTTAAGTTTTTAGAGGTGATGCTATGTTTTGTGCTGCGATTTATAAAGATTAATCCAATAGTGGAAGGAGGGAACTATGGTGTTGTTCCTTTATTCTACTCATTTTGTAGAGTTTTAGTGATTAGATAAGTTCATATGGTAAAGCTCTTAGAGCATTGTCTGGCAAAGGGTAAGGATTATGTAGGAATTATTTTTCTATAAATAACACAAAACCATTATCTAGCCTTAAAAAAATTTCTTTTTGCTTTTTGATTTGTCTAGTGCAACATAGCTCTAGAAGACAATTCTAGATGCATGTTGCATCGTACATTCTTTACTGATTTTAAGAAGAAAAAATGCTAACACTTGGAATTAAGGCGTAGAAGGTGGTGGCAAGCCTGTCAGTGTCATAGTAGTATATTAGTAAGCCCATCCACAGATTATTTAATTTAGGCCTAATGCCTTTGCAAATGGACCCACAGGAAGTTTTGAATGAAGGCAGAGCCCGTGTACCTGGAAATGCAACAGTGGAATGTTGGGTAGATCCAAATGGGAAAGAGGAAAACGGAGCTCAGTTAAGCTTCCCAGCTAAGAAGCTGTGAGAATCTTAACTACTGTGATGGTATCAGAAGGATAAAGGAGAACGTAGATTTAAGAGTCTTGATAAGTTCCTCATCATTAGGAAGGAGAAGATGATTGAATGGTAAGAAATACAAAGTATAAATCAATGTTATCTAAATAGTGGAGTCATTAACAAAACTAGGGAAGTCTTAAGGAGGTGATTCTCGGTGAAGTTGTAGTCGATTTGTGGTCGATTTAATTTGACCATGTTCTGTTGGAGGTATTCAGAGAGAGCTGTCCTGTGGGCAGATGGAAATGTGAAAATTAATCAAAACCAAATGGGAATCCTGTAATTCCATAAACTGGAATCTCATGAGTAAGTTTCTCTGCGGAGATACCCTACTACCTCTTCCTTTCCTGTTGGCTCAAGATTTGATCAAGGCATGGAAATGATAAAGGATGTACCTGATTGTAAAAAAAAAAAAAAAAGCCTAATTCACTCCTGCAAATCACTAGTGTATTCTAACTGTATGCTTAGGGTAAGGAGTTTTTCTCAACCTATCTCCATTAAGGGGAGAGTCTTACTTAATACTTAGAGCAGATCTGTGTGTCATAGTAAGCTAGTTAATTTTGTTTTCTCATTTCATAGTTGATAAATTTAATACACTTATTTACTCAAGGAGAATGGATGCCCAAAATTTGAAGAAGTCAAATATTTTTTTTTTACATTTTTTTTAATTTTTTTTAATTTTTTTTATTTTTTTCAGCATAACAGTATTCATTATTTTTGCACCACACCCAGTGCTCCATGCAATCCGTGCCCTCTACAATACCCACCACCTGGTGCCCCCAACCTCCCACCCCCCACCCCTTCAAAATTCTCAGATCGTTTTTCAGAGTCCATAGTCTCTCATGGTTCACCTCCCCTTCCAATTTCCCTCAACTCCCTTCTCCTCTCCATCTCCCCTTGTCCTCCATGCTATTTGTTATGCTCCACAAATAAGTGAAACCATATGATAATTGACTCTCTCTGCTTGACTTATTTCACTCAGCATAATCTCTTCCAGTCCCGTCCATGTTGCTACAAAACTTGGGGATTCATTCTTTCTTTCTTTTTTTTTTTTTTACAGCTTTATAAACATATATTTTTATCCCCAGGGGTACAGGTCTGCGAATCGCCAGGTTTACACACTTCACAACACTCACCATAGCACATACCTTCCCCGATATCCATAACCCCACCCCCTCTCCCAACCCCCTCCCCCCATCAACCCTCAGTTTGTTTTGTGAGATTAAGAGTCACTTATGGTTTGTCTCCCTCCCAATCCCATCTTGTTTCATTTACTCTTCTCCTACCCCCTCGACCCCCCGTGTTGCATCTCCTCTCCCTCATATCAGGGAGATCATATGATAGTTGTCTTTCTCCGATTGACTTATTTCGCTAAGCATGATACCCTCTAGTTCCATCCACGTCGTCGCAAATGGCAAGATTTCATTTCTTTTGATGGCTGCATAGTATTCCATTGTGTATATATACCACATCTTCTTTATCCATTCGTCTGTAGGTGGACATCTAGGTTCTTTCCATAGTTTGGCTATTGTAGACATTGCTGCTATAAACATTCGGGTGCATGTGCCCCTTCGGATCACTATGTTTGTATCTTTAGGGTAAATACCCAGCAGTGCAATTGCAGGGTCATAGGGTAGTTCTATTTTCAACATTTTGAGGAACCTCCATGCTGTTTTCCAGAGTGGTTGCACCAGCTTGCATTCCCACCAACAGTGTAGGAGGGTTCCCCTTTCTCCGCATCCTCGCCAGCATCTGTCATTTCCTGACTTGTTCATTTTAGCCATTCTGACTGGTGTGAGGTGATATCTCATGGTGGTTTTGATTTGTATTTCCCTGATGCCAGGTGATATGGAGCACTTTTTCATGTGTCTGTTGGCCATCTGGAGGTCTTCTTTGCAGAAATGTCTGTTCATGTCCTCTGCCCATTTCTTGATTGGATTATTTGTTCTTTGGGTGTTGAGTTTGCTAAGTTCTTTATAGATTTTGGACACTAGCCCTTTATCTGATATGTCATTTGCAAATATCTTCTCCCATTCTGTCAGTTGTCTTTTGGTTTTGTTCACTGTTTCCTTTGCTGTGCAAAAGCTTTTGATCTTGATAAAATCCCAATAGTTCATTTTTGCCCTTGCTTCCCTTGCCTTTGGCGATGTTCCTAGGAAGATGTTGCTGCGGCTGAGGTCGAAGAGGTTGCTGCCTGTGTTCTCCTCGAGGATTTTGATGGATTCCTTTCTCACATTGAGATCCTTCATCCATTTTGAGTCTATTTTCGTGTGTGGTGTAAGTAAATGATCCAATTTCATTTTTCTGCATGTGGCTGTCCAATTTTCCCAAAACCATTTATTGAAGAGGCTGTCTTTGTTCCATTGGACATTCTTTCCTGCTTTGTCGAAGATGAGTTGACCATAGAGTTGAGGGTCTATTTCTGGGCTCTCGATTCTGTTCCATTGATCTATGTGTCTGTTTTTGTGCCAGTACCATGCTGTCTTGATGATGACAGCTTTGTAATAGAGCTTGAAGTCCGGAATTGTGATGCCACCAACTTTGGCTTTCTTTTTCAATATTCCTTTGGCTATTCGAGGTCTTTTCTGGTTCCATATAAATTTTAGGATTATTTGTTCCATTTCTTTGAAAAAAATGGATGGTACTTTGATAGGAATTGCATTAAATGTGTAGATTGCTTTAGGTAGCATAGACATTTTCACAATATTTATTCTTCCAATCCAGGAGCATGGAACATTTTTCCATTTCTTTGTGTCTTCCTCAATTTCTTTCATGAGTACTTTATAGTTTTCTGAGTATAGATTCTTAGTCTCTTTGGTTAGGTTTATTCCTAGGTATCTTATAGTTTCGGGTGCAATTGTAAATGGGATGGACTCCTTAATTTCTCTTTCTTCTGTCTTGTTGTTGGTGTAGAGAAATGCAACTGATTTCTGTGCATTGATTTTATATCCTGACACTTTACTGAATTCCTGTACAAGTTCTAGCAGTTTTGGAGTGGAGTCTTTTGGGTTTTCCACATAGAGTATCATATCATCTGCGAAGAGTGATAGTTTGACTTCTTCTTTCCCGATTTGGATGCCTTTAATTTCCTTTTGTTGTCTGATTGCTGAGGCTAGGACTTCTAGTACTATGTTGAATAGCAGTGGTGATAACGGACATCCCTGCCGTGTTCCTGACCTTAGCGGAAAAGCTTTCAGTTTTTCTCCATTGAGAATGATATTTGCGGTGGGTTTTTCATAGATGGCTTTGATAATATTGAGGTATGTGCCGTCTATCCCTACACTTTGAAGAGTTTTGATCAGGAAGGGATGCTGTACTTTGTCAAATGCTTTTTCAGCATCTACGGAGAGTATCATATGGTTCTTGTTCTTTCTTTTATTAATGTGTTGTATCACATTGATTGATTTGCGGATGTTGAACCAGCCTTGCAGCCCTGGAATAAATCCCACTTGGTCATGGTGAATAATCCTTTTAACGTACTGTTGAATCCTATTGGCTAGTATTTTGGCGAGAATTTTTGCATCTGTGTTCATCAAGGATATTGGTCTGTAGTTCTCTTTTTTGTTGGGATCCTTGTCTGGTTTTGGGATCAAGGTGATGCTGGCCTCATAAAATGAGTTTGGAAGTTTTCCTTCTATTGCTATTTTTTGGAACAGTTTCAGGAGAATAGGAATTAGTTCTTCTTTAAATGTTTGGTAGAATTCCCCCGGGAAGCTGTCTGGCCCTGGGCTTTTGTTTGTTTGGAGATTTTTGATGACTGTTTCAATCTCCTTACTGGTTATGGGTCTGTTCAGGCTTTCTATTTCTTCCTGGTTCAGTTGTGGTAGTTTATATGTCTCTAGGAATGCATCCATTTCTTCCAGATTGTCAAATCTGTTGGCGTAGAGTTGCTCATAGTATGTTCTTATAATTGTCTGTATTTCTTTGGTGTTCGTTGTGATCTCTCCTCTTTCATTCATGATTTTATTTATTTGGGTCCTTTCTCTTTTCTTTTTGATAAGTCTGGCCAGGGGTTTATCAATCTTATTAATTCTTTCAAAGAACCAGCTCCTAGTTTCGTTGATTTGTTCTATTGTTTTTTTGGTTTCTATTTCATTGATTTCTGCTCTGATCTTTATGATTTCTCTTCTCCTGCTGGGTTTAGGGTTTCTTTCTTGTTCTTTCTCCAGCTCCTTTAGGTGTAGGGTTAGGTTGTGTACCTGAGACCTTTCTTGTTTCTTGAGAAAGGCTTGTACCGCTATATATTTTCCTCTCAGGACTGCCTTTGTTGTGTCCCACAGATTCTGAACTGTTGTGTTTTCATTATCATTTGTTTCCATAAATTTTTTCAATTCTTCTTTGATTTCCTGGTTGACCCATTCATTCTTTAGAAGGATGCTGTTTAGTCTCCATGTATTTGGGTTCTTTCCAAATTTCCTCTTGTTATTGAGTTCTAGCTTTAGAGCATTGTGGTCTGAAAATATGCAGGGAATGATCCCAATCTTTTGATACCGGTTGAGACTTGATTTAGGACCAAGAATGTGATCTATTCTGGAGAACGTTCCATGTGCACTAGAGAAGAATGTGTATTCTGTTGCTTTGGGATGAAATGTTCTGAATATATCTGTGATGTCCATCTGGTCCAGTGTGTCATTTAAGGCCTTGATTTCCTTGTTGATCTTTTGCTTGGATGATCTGTCCATTTCAGTGAGGGGAGTGTTAAAATCCCCTACTATTATTGTATTCTTGTCGATGTGTTTCTTTGATTTTGTTATTAATTGGTTTATATAGTTGGCTGCTCCCACGTTAGGGGCATAGATATTTAAAATTGTTAGATCTTCTTGTTGGACAGTTCCTTTGAGTATGATATAGTGTCCTTCCTCATCTCTTATTATAATCTTTGGCTTAAAATCTAATTGATCTGATATAAGGATTGCCACTCCTGCTTTCTTCTGATGTCCATTAGCATGGTAAATTCTTTTCCACCCCCTCACTTTAAACCTGGAGGTGTCTTCGGGTGTAAGATGAGTTTCTTGTAGGCAACATATAGATGGTTTTTGTTTTTTTATCCATTCTGATACCCTGTGTCTTTTGATTGGGGCATTTAGCCCATTAACATTCAGGGTAAGTATTGAGAGATATGAATTTAGTGCCATTGTATTGCCTGTAAGGTGACTGTTATTGTATATTGTCTCTGTTTCTTTCTGATCTACTACTTTGGAAGAAGTCAAATATTTTTTAAAAAGATTCTTTTATTGGGGCGCCTGGGTGGCTCAGTGGGTTAAAGCCTCTGCCTTTGGCTCAGGTCATGGTCTCAGGGTCCTGGGATCAAGCCCTGTGTCGGGCTCTCTGCTCAGTGGGGAGCCTGCTTCCTCCTCTCTCTCTCTGCCTGCCTCTCTGACTACTTGTGATCTGTCTGTCAAATATATAAATAAAAATCTTAAAAAAAAAAAGATTCTTTTGTTTATTTTAGAGAGACGTGGGAGAGAGAAAGAGAGTGAGTGGGGGGAGGGACAGAGGATCTTCAAGCAGACTCCCCACCAAATAGTGAGCCAGATGTGGGGCTATCCCAGGACCCTGTGATCCTGACCTGAGCTGAAACCAAGAGTTGGATGCTTAACTGACTGTGCCACCGAGGCAGCCCTGAAAAAGTCAAATATTAAATATTAAAATGGGAAAATGTACAAAAAGCCCACACAGCTCTCTGCACCTTTTCTTAGGGTATTGTGGACTTTGTGACAGTAGAACAGTGTTGGCTGAGGTCTTATAGGAAACTGTGTGGATGAGAGAAGGTAAAAGAGGGGGAGTAACATTTGAGGGTAGCTAGGAATCAGGAAAAGTTTCTGAGATGAGTATTCGCACAACCAGATTCTTTCAGGTGTGTGTTGTATACTAGTGTAGTAGTTGAGATGAGAAAGACACAGGTGAGTTAGTAATTTCTTGCAGTGGGATGTGAGACTGTGAGTAGTGTCAGTGTATGAAAGACACTGAAGCAGTAGAATTGATAATGTTTAGCAAATGATTAGATGAAAGGAAGGGACGGTGAGAAGCATGTTTCAAAGTTTGCCACATGTTTTGAGCTCAAATGGCTGAAGAATGGTGGTCCAATTAAACAGGTCAGGAAAGCTGGCCGGAGAAGATGTAGTTTTGCTCCTGGTTCTGGGGCAGAGAGAGAGACCTTTGAACATGAACACTGGATTATCTGTTAAGGACATTAAGAGAAAGGGGGATGCATGTGAGGTGAAGATTAGGGAAAGCAGGAGGGCATAGGTAGTTCTTTGGGTTGGAATTAAACAGAAGAGGAGGTTTTTGTTTTGCCAACATACTCAGTGATCACCAGTGGACTCCAAGCTCATCTCCTGAGTCCAGTTTCTAGCAAGTATGATGACAAAAGACTGAACATGTGTGATGAGCCCTCGTCCCAGAGGGAATACCATATCCATACCTAGTGTGTCACTGCCTCAAGATCACTGACAGCAGGAAGGAGAGTGTATAGATACCAGGAATGCGAAGCTGCTAGAAAACTGTGGGCTCTTTCTTCTATGCATATATCATTGCCTAATGTTGGAGGGCTCCCTCTGTTTTGTTTTGTTTTAATTTTGTTTTGTTTTGGTTTTCCTCAGACAATTCAAGACACACTACAATAGGCTTGTCGATTTTTTCCAAACAAATACCTGCTGTTATCACTGTAATAGTTCAAGAAATGTGCAGGCTTTGCCCCCCTCTCAAAAGATCTACAAAGGCCAACCCTTTGCATTTTACCTTTTTGCTTTATTGAAAAATATGTACTTTTGTTTGGGGAAAGCTTCATTTATTTTTATTTTTATTTTTATTTTTATTTTTATTTTTATTTGCTAAGCTGTGTCCTATACCCACGAGTAGCCTAGAAGAGATGATGGATGCTGACAAGAGACTGTGATAAAATTTTCTGTAAGATAGTCCTCCTCATGGTGACCTTTTATTTAGGGTGGCAAAACTAAATCTTCCCTTGTTCTGTGGCTGCAACCGCACAATAGCCCTCCTCCAAAATAAAACCCCCCAAAACCCAAAACAATAACAAAAACAAAAAAGATAAAAGCAAAACATACAAATGAGCAGTTGAACTCATGAATTCCTCTACACCCACTTCTACACAACTTGTTAGTGAGAAGTTGTTGGAATAAATTCAGAAGATGTTGTTACTTGGCATTTTGGTAGCTCTTATCAACAATGAGGACATTGATGAATTGTGTTCATGAAACTGATGCTGGTATCATCATTTTTTCTGCAGTTCTACTCAATTTGGTTTCATTCTCTAGCCCTTTTGAAAAATCATCAGTGAATAATGTCCTCATGATTGTCCCCATAAACTACCACAGCCATGGCTTGCTCCTGGATCCCATTAACAGTAGCTATTGATCTAGTTATTTTAAAATAACCAGTTGTTTCACTGAACTACCCAGATTGTATTGGTGGCTAAAAGCCCTTCTAGACTTCTCAGTGGGGATTTACAATCAGGTTGAAGAAAAGCACTGCATTTGATAGTGACAAATACCTTTTATTATTTCACTCATTTTTTTTTTCCTGGTATTATTAGCGCTGAGTAGTTCTCCAGTTGAGGAACAATTTCTGGTTCTACACTCAGTGAAGACATGCAAATCCTTACCGCGTCTTCATCCTGTTCCCTTAAAGAAAGAGTAGCTTCCAGATTCTATGATGAGACAGATAGCCTCCTAAAGAGGGAGATTAAGTACAACTCATTTCTATTTTGTTGGAACTGGCGACTCCACAACCAGGCACCTTCTCACCAGTAATTATTATGTGGCAGCTTTCATTTCAGGAGGTGCCAATGAACGGAATCACACCAATCTGTCTCTCATGCCACTGGTGCGTCAATGAAAATAAGAGAAATTGCACAGAGGAAAAAAAATCCTGTGTCTGAAACAAAACAAACAAAAGAAGGTCTCTAAGAGGATTTTTATCAGCACAAATAGTATCAGTTTAGTGATGAGGACTCACAGAATTAGGAATAGAGAGCTTCTTGTGCTTGGTAGGTGTGTCTTAAAGCAGAATACAGTACCACATTCCAGGTGTTGCTGGTGAAAGCACCTTAAAACTACAAGTTCGCTGAGAAAATTTCTTTCTTTGTTCACATGGGCTAATGTTGTTGTTGTTTGTTGTTGTTGTTGTTGTTTTAATTTGACTCCTCATTGAGAAGAAACTGCTCATGATTAATTCCATATAACACTCAACATTTTCTACTCTTTATTGAATGCAACCAACTCAAAGGGGATAAACAAAAGGGAATTTCTTGCACACCCTCTCTTCTCAAAATCATGTCACTGAGAAGCCCAGTTTGGAGTTTGCTCTCTTCACAACTATATTCAGGACCTTGAGTAATGTCATTAGAGCTTAGTCTTTTTGTCTCCATATATCCATTTGTCCTTCTCTTGGGCTGTATTGGTAAGCAGGTTCCCACTTTGTGATGGCGTTGCCGCTCCAGGCTTTTGTCTCATCAGCTGAGCATAATCAGCAATTCATCTGCCTTTCATTGGCTTGGGTCACAAGACCAAGCTACATGTCATGGAGTGCATCTAAATGGTCACAAGACCAAGCTACGTGTCACGGAGTGCATCTAACTGATGAGGCATGGATCATTTGTCAAAACTTGGAGTAGAGGTAGAAGAAGGATGACTTCCCATTGGAAAAAAAAATACTCATTTCAGTTATTAGTATATGAGTGCAGTTATTGGTATATGGATGAATGAATGCCAGACACAAACAAGGTAAAAAATATACCAGCCTTTGAAATACTTCAACCAGTGACTTTTCTATCAGTCCTTGGGCAGAACATCTCTCTCACAACTGGCATTTTTATAGCACTAAAATGTGTTTTAACCATGGCCTTTTTTATATTGACACATAATTATCATGGACATTACTATTTCCATAGACAACTTTCTCTTCCATAGAAATGTGAGATTCATGAAGGCAGAGATAGAGTACTTCTTTTTTGTCTTGTGTAACCTCCAACACTGCCTCCATAGTAGTGTCTCAATAAATGCAGTGCAAATGATTTCATAGGTGGTTCTGATCTATTCAAACTATTAGACTTCCTTGCCTTCCCACCGCCCCCACACCGAGTCCTGGTTTTTCTTTCTCTGAGAAGACTGTATGAATAGTTCTTATTTTTACTGCTTCTTGTCTAAAATTTTACTAATTTGTTAAATCAATGAGGGAAACCTCATGTCATCTCTTCCATGAAGTCTTTTCTTAGGGACCCTGGTCTTTATACATCATGGCCTGTTTATTAAATGTGTTAAGAACATCCGTTCTTGCTATTTTAACAAGACTTTCTGTGTTTTTATGTCCTGTCTAGTCAACTATATTAAAATGCCATGACTTACCTCCTATTCCTCTGCAGTTCCTGAGAGCAATTATTTGAATGCTTGGTTGTTAATATGTGGCATATGGAAAAGTATGAAACACAAGAAATAAAAGGGAAAAATATATCATGAAGTTAGAGATGGCTGAAAAGAACTCAGCTAAATATGTATGTTAGTGATGCCAGCTAAAGTACCAATTGTCCAATCGTCCAATCTGTCTGAAGGTGAATAGGGGTGACATTTCTTCATTTCCTAGTTTTCTAGCACAGATATGTTTTCTTGTGTAGTTAGAAAGAAAACAGATTTTAGAAAAATCCAAAGGAGGTAATTTGGTTTTGTATTACTCATATTTACTCTAATTTTATATTTGTCAAATGTCCTATTGAATGTAGATACGTGTATATGTATATATGTCTATGTTGTTATTACATAAAGTTTGTAAAGACGAGCTACAAATCACTTTCTGGTCATGGCTATGTCAAATTCTGAATTAGTGGTATTTCAAATTAATGATGACTTTTTATTCTTGGACACACTATTGTATTAATTCCTATACGAAATTCAATAGGTAACAATCTTTTTTTTTTTTTTTTAAAGATTTTATTTATTTATTTGACAGACAGAGATCACAAGTAGGCAGAGAGGCAGGCAGAGAGAGAGAGAGACGAAGGGAAGCAGGCTCCCCGCGGAGCAGAGAGCCTGATGCGGGGCTTGATCCCAGGACCCCAGGATCATGACCTGAGCCGAAGGCAGAGGCTTAACCCACTGAGCCACCCAGGCGCCCCGGTAACAATCTTTTTGCGTGGAGCTTTCCAGAGGTCAAAGAATAGTTTTTAAATAATATAGTAATTACCTTAAAACATTAGATCATGACTTGGAGAAATAGTAAACCTAAAAATTGGATGGTAATTCCCTAAACTATGCATTATATGTTGCAAAGAAAGGATCACAATTTGAATTTGTAATATACGTATCTGAGAAGTATGTTAAGTGCCCTATATTCTTCAATTTTGATTAAAGAGAAATCCACATACTTTAGAATATCACATGTTTAGATAGAATAAGTTTATACTCTACACATATTAAATTTATGCTCTTGATTGCCTAAATAAAGAAATGGGAGAATCAAAGGATCCATTTAAATTTTCCTGGATAAATATTTAGTTGAGACTCCCAGGTTTTGTGGTTTTTGATTTAGGAAAGATAGTTTATACATGACAATGTCAATAGTATGTGTTTCAAACTAGATGCCTTGACTGTTATGAATGTATTTGCAAGGTGCTTCTATGCAACTATAGTCTATGAGTTGCCCACCTCTGATTAGGATGGTTGAGGCAGGTGATGAATTATATACAGTAACTGTCATCAGAGACCTGAAAATATCTATGGGGTGCTATATTATACATAATAGAGAAATATGTTATACATACATATTATAAGGGTGCATATTATACAGAGGCTATAGTATACATAATATTATATAGTATACATAATATACATAATATTATATAGTATAATGGTGGTTTCAAGAGACTCTGGTGGCTATATTGGGGTTCAGTGGATAACTGACTCTAGACTCAAGTCAAAGGGACCTGTAAGAGTTTACTGGTGGACAAAGGCCAGGTAGAGGACAGGTAAGAGCAGCCTGTATGGTTTCCAGTAGAACATCTGGTGCTGAGAACTCTGAATTATGCTGTGCCTGTTAACAAGACGTTGACCATGATTAGTTCTCTACAGTAAAGTAAAATAAAAATTATTTGGCATTGGTCATTTTCTTTTTAGAGAATATCTACTAAATATGTTTTTTTAAAATTTTTAATTCAGCAAGTGTTAAAGTCTTCTGTTCCATTATAATTTATCAATGAATCCAACATCTTAAGATATCCTGAAACTTCTTAAGCTTATAATTACAAAATCACAAGTAATCATTAAGCTATTTTTAACTTTTAATTGCTATAGCAGATATATATGATTTTAAATGGTAACAATTACCTTGTGTAAATACAATTTTACATATTGAGGGTGAGTGTTTAAGATACAGATGGGCATTTTTATTATAATGCAACCTATAATGTAATGTTTGCCCAGTTTTTAAAATAGGTAGACTTTGAGACACATTACCAGTTTAGTATTTGTACTGAGACCATGAAACTTGACTTAACTGGTATCTGTAGAATCTAAGGCTGACAAGAGATCAAGTAATAGTATGACCAATCTCTCTTTATTCTTGATCATTTTCGGAATGCAGTTAAATATATACAGGAAATGGAAAAGTTGTACTTCAAATCTAACTATTCTTTGACTGTCATTAGATTAAACATTTTAATCTAGCATTTTTAAAAAAAGGAATGTTGGCATCAAAGTTTAAAGTGTTGTCTTGAGGGCTCTAAGCTTTTGGATCACATGCTTTAGGAACATGGTTTCCCCCTGTCTTGCTGTTTCCCTCCATGTGGATGGTTAGCAGTTAGTGAGGTTGAAGAAAACTTGGTATGTTTTTTCCAAGCCCCTTTCTCTTTCCCTCTATCATGATGATATGCCTAGAATATCATGCTTGCTTTCTCTTCTGCTTTCCATGCCATATTCCCTATCAAGGTCAGACTGACCAGGGAGAGAAAGGAGAGAAGCCCTGTCCAGGGCTACCTGAGATTGAGGATGTAGCTAGTTAGTTCTGAAGGTCCTTGCTAGGAGGGCCATTTGCCCAGATATAGATGTGTCTACTTGTTTGCAAGATACTGATCAGATTCATTAGTACTAAAAATATTTATGATACCTATATTTATTCTCTTATAATGAACTTTTTTAAAAAAATGAGCTTCTTTAATTGGCTCAGAACTCTGGCAGAAACAGGGGAGCTTTTTATCTGGTATCCTCAAACTCCATCAATGGGATGGGCTAAAAAGATCTGTCTTATTTTATAGTCTCAAAGAGGCTGACCCTGAAAGAAGATTAGAGAGCAAATAATTTACTAGGAAAAGGGAAGGAGGTGGATAAAGGACATGTTATTAAGCCAGTTTCCATGATGACCAACTTGAGATTTATCTGACTGGGGAACTTTGGAAACAGACTAGAGTTATCCTAACCAAGAGATGAAGGACTTGGACCATTTATGCATAAGCTTCCATCAGTCATGATTTGGGAGCTGCTCATGAGAGGCATGATTCTCTGACACTTCAAAGACACAGCAGTGCACATGGCCAGAAGGTTCTAGAACCATAGGCAATGATGAATAGTAAAAATAGTCATGTACTGGCAGTTGAAACTCTAGCCCATATGTACTGAAGTAGAAAAGGGTAAGGTGATATGTGCGGATCTCAAGAGTGTGCTCTAGAGCTGGACAGGAAGGCTTCATTAGGGCAAACTGCATTGTGGGTATTGAACCTCTTAAGTAAAATAGGCTTTTAATAGTTCTGACATTGAGATCCCCTGAAAGCTATCTGCTTATGTGACTAATATGACTTTAAGTTAATTACTATACCAAGTCTCTGCTTTAAAGAACCAATATATAAAACTTGGAGATCTGTTTCTAAAGTCAACTTGATATCCCTCTTTAGCAAACATTGGATGCTTACCAGGTATCAGTTATAATATTACTTATTTTTCCTGTACATTTCTGTATTCAAACCTGTAAGGCTTGAATATTCTGCAAGGCATCCCTTATATATTATCTCTCCAAGCTGGTATGATACCAGCTAGATATCCTGAAGTCAACAAGAGCTAGATTAAAAATCTAGCTGTGCTATTGAATAACTATCGTCTCTGGCCAAGTTACTTAATGTCTTCTACCTTCAAGTTCTCAACCTAGAAATGGAGATTATATTACAGACCTAACAGATCTGACAGTTTAATGCAGTAATGCATGTACAGCAACAACAGGGAGTCTGGCATGTAGTAGACAATCAGCAAAACATTAGTTTCCAGCACCATGAGGAAATGGAATATTAGAAAAGTAAATTTTTAGAGATCATACAAGTAGTTAAGTGTTGGAGATAAAATTAAATCCAGATCACTGACACCAAGTACAGTAGTCATTCTACAACACCAGTGATCAATAGAAAACTTTGCATGTGTTCTTGATCTTTTAGGCTCCATTCTGTTGTTAACTATAATTATTATCCCTAAAGAATGAAACCAAGACCTCCCATTAAGATCTATTATAATCTAATTATATTTCAGAAGTTTAAATTGATAATTAAGTGATTTCAACACAAACTTTATATTTGAATGCTAACTGCTTGAAATGTTATCCTACTGTAAGTATCTTGTGATAGAGCTGGTATATATTTAACCTTATCAATAATACTTAAATTTTATTAAAATGAGGAAGCTAGGATTTGGGCTCTGAAACTAGATGGTTTGTGTTTGAATCTTATTCTCCCATTTATTAGCTGCATTTGTACCTCAGTATCCTCATTTATAGAAAGATTGCTTTCGCTATGGTTGCTATGAAGATCCAATCAGTGAGTACATAGAGAGTGCTTAAAATGGTATCTGTTTCCATAATAGAGGCTCAATACATGTTATTATTTGGGAGAAAAGATTCCTAATAATATATTGTGTGATACCATAAGATTAATTCATAAATAAAGGTAGGGTTAGGAGCCCTTTCTAGGAATTTTTTAAATTCCTGCAATACTAATTAAGAAGAAAGGAATAAGAAAATAATCAGGACCAGGAATGAGTCTTTCATAGTCAAGAGGAAGGCATGTAGACAGAGACTAAAATGGAAACTACAACCAAAGGAATTTAGGACTTGCCTCCTGGCATGTTTCCAGAAACTGCAAGTCAAGAATAGGCTGATTGGCTCAATTATTTAGTGGCCAGGAAATTCCTTGAAAAATGAAAACAGAAGCAGATAATTGAATGGGTATGTAAGGGATGATATTGAATGTGATAGCAGGAAAAAAAAAAAAACTTTTGTGACAAATTCTGATAATATATTTACTGTCTTCTCCCAAGACAGTGTAAGTTGTGAATGAAAGTTAGTCCTCAGAAGGAAGGCATCACATCATCATGAGACATTTGTCCAGTGGGCTACAACTGATAGAAGTGGAGTCTGGGTTAAGGAGGTGGTAAGACAGTCTTACACCATATTTGGAATCACTATCCCTTTTTGGCCCTGTGATTCAACCTGTAGCATCAGTGTCTATACACATGGGGGGTTCTCTTTGTTTCTCTCCTTCAGGGCTGGGCTCCTTTAGTGTTCCCAGTCCACTCCAGAACCCAACTCCACTTTTCAGTGACATTGTTTCTCATGTATATCCATTGACATCAAGGGCCAGAGGTGGGAAAGAATCCATCACAGAATAGAGAACTTCACAGTGGCCACAGAATGTTCAAAGACGGCACCAGTTGGCAGGCTGCCACACCTTACAGAACTCAGAGAACCTCTGAAGCAGTTGTCTAATTCTAGAAGTCAGCCTGAGAGTATCTTATCTTCAAATCTCTTGTACTGTTCCATGAACTGAGTTTATGATAATGTGTCTGGTTGTTGCCAGGAAACACAGAAGTTGCTTTGAGAGTTTATCGAGAGTCCATAGGATCTGAGTGAGTCCAGGAAGGAGCATTTAAACTGACCTGCAGAAATAGGAATGAAGTATGAAGACCAGTCCGGAGGGAGAACTCTAAAGGGGAAAGGCTCTTTTGGCATTTGAGGAATTGAACTTTGTTTATGAATCAGTCTGCAGGGAAGTCTGGTAGTCAGGTTGCCAGAGATTAGAGATAAATAGACCTCCGTTGCAAAGGCTAAAAGCAAATTCTGTATTCTGATGGCTCCTTGATTTGTGTAAATTCATGCTGCTCTCTAAAGCAGCACTTCCAAAAGAATCTTTTGGGTGGATGCGTCTTGTATGCCTAAATGAATAGGTGAGAGGGCATCAGGAAGTACCTAGAAGAAGCAACTAGGTAATACTAAGACCTGTAAATAAATCCAAGCTGGATCATCTGCTGGTTGTTTGAGGGCTGACTTTGTACTTAAATGGTGGTAAAATTATTTTGATTTTTTTTGTTAGTTCACAATTAAAATTTACTGTATTGCATACACTGCAGACATCGTTTTATCATTCTCTTGCGCTCTAATACCTCTTCTTGAGTAATACTATCTTCTGTCTCCTGTTTTCTTTAATGCCAGTTTATTATGGGAGTCAGAAGAGCCAATTATAAAATGACCCAAATGAAATCATGCATTTTTATGTCCTTCTCTGTGGTTGTAGATAAAAATGCAATGGCAGTGGGAAAGCCTGAATAAGGAGGAGAAGGGAAAAAGCTGCTTAATGTCAGTATTTGGTCTAATGCGTTGTAATCGGGATGGTAGCTCTGTGGGAGGACCCCACACCTATAACTCTCTATCGAACCACTCGTGTGCCCAATATTGCTGTAGCTCTAGAGTTTTTGGATTTTTATACTTCTGTGTTTGACAGTGTGGCTTACATGATAGGAATTTAAACCTTGAAAAGCTAAAAGGTAGTCATCAGTTATGATTTAACCGATACCATGTGGTAAAGTCAAGAATACCCACGCATGCATGAAGTAACCAACAGCATGTAGAAATGTTATGTTCAGAGGAAAAACTCTGTGCCACTGAATTAGCTTCTCTGTAAGGGTAATGTCTATTTCTTTCATCTCTGGCCAGCCTTTGGGGTTATAATGTAAATGCATAAAATCTCAGGGCAGAGCCCGTAAGTCCTGAACATGTTCTTTTGTGGTTTTAATGAAGTGATCAAGAACAGAAATTATTTTGGTTGGATTCCAAGCAAATTCAATAAAATAAACACAGAGAAGTATTTATGATACAGTTGTCCTAATGTGATTATATCTGATGATTATAGTCAACAGAAACAGTCAAAACTGTGGTGGTTTTGGGAAGGAAAAAAGTATGCTTTATCTCTTACATTTGAATAATTTTCTAACATGTTTGTCATGGGAACTGAAGCGCCAACCAGAACCAAGCCATCCAGAGTTAGTTATGTTTGGGAAAATCATTCCATCAGGATCGATATAAGAAGAAGATATATAATTGTGCCTTGGAGTACAGAATTCAAGACCTAATTTGCACACTGTTTTTGATCCAAAATGTGGTTGTAATTTGGTGATTACAAATTCTTAATACTTTTTCTTCAGACTGATGTGTGGGGGTTTTGTTTTTTGTTTTTTTTTGTGTGTTTTTTGTTTGTTTGTTTATTTGTTTGTTTTTTGTTTTTGGTGGCAGGGGGGTCAAGCCAGAGCCCCAAACTGATTTAACTTATAGTGCAGTGGAATGCACATGATACTGGCTTGGTTTGTTTTTTTTTTAAATTTTATTTTTTATTAACATATTTTTATCCCCAGGGGTACAGGTCTGTGAATAGCCAGGTTTACACACTTCACAGCACTTACCATAGCACATACCCTCCCCAATATCCATAACCCCACCCCCCTCTCCCAACCCCCCTCCCCCCATCAAACGTTAGTTTGTTTTGTGAGATTAAGAGTCACTTATGGTTTTTCTCCCTCCCAATCCCATCTTGTTTCATTTACTCTTCTCCTACCCCCTTAACCCCCCAAGTTGCATCTCCTCTCCCTCATATCAGGGAGATCATATGATAGTTGTCTTTCTCCGATTGACTTATTTCGCTAAGCATGATACCCTCTAGTTCCATCCACGTCGTCGCAAATGGCAAGATTTCATTTCTTTTGATGGCTGCATAGTATTCCATTGTGTATATATACCACATCTTCTTTATCCATTCGTCTGTTGATGGACTAGGGACCTAATCAATACACACTGGCTTCGTTTTTGAACCTTTAAGTGAAAGAATCAAGACACTGAAAGAAAAAAAATGAGAGGAGGGATGTGTTGAAAGTGAAAGAGAAAGAAGGTAGAAAGCAAATAAACAGAAAGCACACAAAGGCAGAGATTATAAAGGGAAGGGAGTACAACTTCTCTCTAATTCCAGAGCAGATGGCTGACCCCAGGCAAACTAAGAATGGTTCTGGAAGCATCCTGTGTCTCTACAGCTCTTTCTCCTTCTACTTCTCACCCCAGACTTTTATGTCACCTCCTTTCCACTTCATGCTTTATGCTCTAGGAGTGCATTATGCCTCTCATGTTCTGTCTCCTCCGTATTTCTGGTCTAACCTATATGTGAAGGAAAAGCAAACAACTAATTTACACTAAATGCAGAGTTACTGCTAGAATGACAACATTTCTCAAAGCACTTCTGTCCAAAAACAATCCAAAGTATATTGAGTGAATGGAATTCCAGATAGTTTGAAGATACGTGCACAAATACAGGTAGAATGGAGGAAGGATTTAAGGCTCAGAGACCCAGAAATCACAATGTCTCTTGGGAGACAGTTCACAAGCTAACTGTCCTTTCCTTTCATTTCTTCACCCAAAGAATTCCTCCAAACTCGGGTTTTTCAAGAGGATCTTTGTCTAAAGTTTTCTCTCTCCTTCTGTCTCTCTCTTTCTGTTTTTCCCTTCTGGACTATGAGTGCTGGTGCAGGTGGGGCAGAGTGAAGTCATCTTGGTGCTCCTTTACCCTTCCCTCCATCTTCCAGTCTTATTTGACATTAAGTGTTTGATACCAGATCATCTTCGAAGGTGTAATGCATGTTTTCTACTTCCCTTCCAAAGGTCTGCACGTTAAAAGAATACTTTTTCTATCGCCTTTCAAAGAAAAGAAAGTATGGCTTTTCCTCCTCCAAATAGAAAATCATGGTTACATCTCTATGATTTAGAAAATGGAAGCTTCCAGTGAAAGTAGATGCAAATATGGGGACATGCTTTTATATCCTGGGCCCTGTCCCTAAAGGTGGGGTCTAGACAATTTGAAATCCATTTCCAAACAAACCAAATTTATCTCCTCTTCCACATAATGGGAACGTTGTGAACTGGGTCTCTCTTAAGTAACCAACGACATCACATTTTCAAAGAGGTCACTGTCATCCCCATGATATTTGATATAGGAGAGGATGGGATGAGATGGCAGATTTCCAGTCATGTGACAGATCTGCTGCCTTAAATGGTATTAGAGGAATTCAGTAAAGGGGAAGATAAAAAGACCATGACACCGGAACACTGAAGGGTTTTGATTATTCCAGCATGTGGTCTAAGAGGCAACAAATTTAGCAAGATGAGGATTAGCATAATGTAATGAGACCTGAATTAAGAAACCAGAAAACTGGAAAGAGAGTGGTGAATATTTTTCACTTGGGCAACAACAGATCAGTGTAGAAGTGAATGAAAGCCCAATCGAATACCATATTCTCTTAGAATTGGCCCCCATTTTTGATGCAGAGAATGCCTCTGAGGTCAGAGTGTCATAAAAGCCAAGATATTTCATAGATATTTCTCTGGGTGTCAGGATATTTTCTTTGGTTATATAAGTCACACTTCTTAGGGAAAATGGAACTTTTTAAAAAAAGACAAATTAAATCCCATTTACAAATGGATCAGTAATGCCAAGTTGTCAGAATTTTAAAACCTGTGAGAAAAGATGGAAGACATTTGCTTCACAATTACTGGAATTTGGGTGACATCACTGGGTGCTAATTGCTTCTTCACAATTAAAGAAGGGGCTTGTTACAATTGATTTAGTTGGATTTCACACACAGTCCAAGAGCAGATAAATGGAAATGATGTGCTCTATAAAGGAGGTGCTATTAAGAGAAGCAGATTGTTTTTCATGATGGGACTTCATAAAATAGGCATAAAGAGGTGAAAATAGGCATAAAGAGGTGATGAACACTTACAAGCCAGGAATAATTGAGTCATGTCCTAGAAGACAAGTGACAGTTAATAATGTACTTTTGAGGTCTTAATGAGGAAATCTTAGGTATTTCAAGCCAAGCGTGATTATCTTCCTTTCCTTTAAAAAACATATTAATGTTGCATGGGTCTTTGAATATTCCTACCAACTTTTCTCTTTGCTGATCAGTTTCCATCATAAGGACATCTATAATGATGGTCAAAACCATGGGGATGAGATTTTGATATTCTTACCTTTTTCAAGAAGATACTGTACTGTGATATGCTTTATTGGAAGAAAAGGGATATATTAAATTGTTCTTTATTTTCTTTCTAGAGGGATTATGGATCACCATGCAATGGGCCCATTGGGTTTTCTAAGGGATTATCTTAGCATGCAATCTTATTTGGAATGATACTGAAAAATTTACAGTAGCCTCTCTGGCAGGCTTGCCAACAGAGACTAGGAAATGAACTCAAGAGGAAAGTTCTTATTATTATCAGTGTATTTCACACTTCATGTCCTTTCTTTTCAAATTCTGGAGGATGAGGCATTGGGGAAGTTCATTACATCATGCATGTGCCGTTCTTACGCCAAAAAGAACGTACAAGGAAGACGGGCAGCTCTTTCTGAGAAGCACCAAAGTGATGATCAGAATGTCCCCGGAGATTTCTCGGGCTAGATAAAACTTGAAGAGCAGTAATCTGAGTCTCTGCTTGCCTTTGGAATTTTTGAATATTTTTTAGATTGTGAACAGTATACCCTTTTATGAGCCAAGGGTGGAGTCATTCTCGCCAGTTTGTAGTTAGCATGCTTGCTTTCCTTTTTTCTTTCCTTTCTTCCTTCTCCTTTGAAACTCCCTTCCTTCCTTCCATCCTTCCTTCTTTCCTTCCTTTCTTCTTTCCTTCCTTCACCAGGCATCAGATGACATAAGAAACTAATAGCAACTCGAGATCAAATAATCTGGGAATTAAGGTAGTGAATTATTTTGTATTCTTTTTTTTTTTTTATTTTACATTTAATTTTTTTATTTTTTCAGCATAACAGTATTCATTATTTTTGCACCACACCCAGTGCTCCATGCAATCCGTGCCCTCTACAATACCCACCACCTGGTGCCCCCAACCTCCCACCCCCCACCCCTTCAAAATTCTCAGATCGTTTTTCAGAGTCCATAGTCTCTCATGGTTCACTTCCCCTTCCAATTTCCCTCAACTCCCTTCTCTCCATCTCCCCTTGTCCTCCATGCTATTTGTTATGCTCCACAAATAAGTGAAACCATATGATAATTGACTCTCTCTGCTTGACTTATTTCACTCAGCATAATCTCTTCCAGTCCCGTCCATGTTGCTACAAACTTGGGTATTCATCCTTTCTTTTTTTTTTTTTTTTTTTTTTTTACAGCTTTATAAACATATATTTTTATCCCCAGGGGTATGTGAATCCCCAGGTCTGTGAATCGCCAGGTTTACACACTTCACAGCACTCACCATAGCACATACCCTCCCCAATATCCATAACCCCACCCCCACTCTCCCAACCCCCTCCCCCCATCAACCCTCAGTTTGTTTTGTGAGATTAAGAGTCACTTATGGTTTGTCTCCCTCCCAATCCCATCTTGTTTCATTTACTCTTCTCCTACCCCCTCAACCCCCCATGTTGCATCTCCTCTCCCTCATATCAGGGAGATCATATGATAGTTGTCTTTCTCCGATTGACTTATTTCGCTAAGCATGATACCCTCTAGTTCCATCCACGTCGTCGCAAATGGCAAGATTTCATTTCTTTTGATGGCTGCATAGTATTCCATTGTGTATATATACCACATCTTCTTTATCCATTCGTCTGTTGATGGACATCTAGGTTCTTTCCATAGTTTGGCTATTGTAGACATTTCTGCTATAAACATTCGGGTGCACGTGCCCCTTCGGATCACTACGTTTGTATCTTTAGGGTAAATACCCAGCAGTGCAGTTGCTGGGTCATAGGGTAGTTCTATTTTCAACATTTTGAGGAACCTCCATGCTGTTTTCCAGAGTGGTTGCACCAGCTTGCATTCCCACCAACAGTGTAGGAGGGTTCCCCTTTCTCCGCATCCTCACCAGCATCTGTCATTTCCTGACTTGTTCATTTTAGCCATTCTGACTGGTGTGAGGTGATATCTCATGGTGGTTTTGATTTGTATTTCCCTGATGCCGAGTGATATGGAGCACTTTTTCATGTGTCTGTTGGCCATCTGGATGTCTTCTTTGCAGAAATGTCTGTTCATGTCCTCTGCCCATTTCTTGATTGGATTATTTGTTCTTTGGTTGTTGAGTTTCTAAGTTCTTTATAGATTTTGGACACTAGCCCTTTATCTGATATGTCATTTGCAAATATCTTCTCCGATTCTGTCAGTTGTCTTTTGGTTTTGTTCACTGTTTCCTTTGCTGTGCAAAAGCTTTTGATCTTGATAAAATCCCAAAAGTTCATTTTTGCCCTTGCTTCCCTTGCCTTTGGTGATGTTCCTAGGAAGATGTTGCTGCGGCTGAGGTCGAAGAGGTTGCTGCCTGTGTTCTCCTCAAGGATTTTGGTGGATTGCTTTCTCACATTGAGGTCCTTCATCCATTTTGAGTCTATTTTCGTGTGTGGTGTAAGGAAATGATCCAATTTCATTTTTCTGCATGTGGCTGTCCAATTTTCCCAACACCATTTATTGAAGAGGCTGTCTTTTTTCCATTGGGCATACTTTCCTGCTTTGTCTAAGATTAGTTGACCATAGAGTTGAGGGTCTATTTCTGGGCTCTCTATTCTGTTCCATTGATCTATGTGTCTGTTTTTGTGCCAGTACCATGCTGTCTTGATGATGACAGCTTTGTAATAGAGCTTGAAGTCCAGAATTGTGATGCCACCAACTTTGGCTTTCTTTTTCAATATTCCTTTGGCAATTCGAGGTCTTTTCTGGTTCCATATAAATTTTAGGATTATTTGTTCCATTTCTTTGAAAAAAATGGATGGTACTTTGATAGGAATTGCATTAAATGTGTAGATTGCTTTAGGTAGCATAGACATTTTCACAATATTTATTCTTCCAATCCAGGAGCATGGAACATTTTTCCATTTCTTTGTGTCTTCCTCAACTTCTTCCATGAGTACTTTATAGTTTTCTGAGTATAGATTCTTAGTTTCTTTGGTTAGGTTTATTCCTAGGTATCTTATAGTTTCGGGTGCAATTGTAAATGGGATTGACTCCTTAATTTCTCTTTCTTCTGTCTTGTTGTTGGTGTAGAGAAATGCAACTGATTTCTGTGCATTGATTTTATATCCTGACACTTTACTGAATTCCTGTACAAGTTCTAGCAGTTTTGGAGTGGAGTCTTTTGGGTTTTCCACATATAGTATCATATCATCTGCAAAGAGTGATAGTTTGACTTCTTCTTTGCCGATTTGGATGCCTTTAATTTCCTTTTGTTGTCTGATTGCTGAGGCTAGGACTTCTAGTACTATGTTGAATAGCAGTGGTGATAACGGACATCCCTGCCGTGTTCCTGACCTTAGCGGAAAAGCTTTCAGTTTTTCTCCATTGAGAATGATATTTGCGGTGGGTTTTTCATAGATGGCTTTGATAATATTGAGGTATGTGCCGTCTATCCCTACACTTTGAAGAGTTTTGATCAGGAAGGGATGCTGTACTTTGTCAAATGCTTTTTCAGCATCTATGGAGAGTATCATATGATTCTTGTTCTTTCTTTTATTAATGTGTTGTATCACATTGATTGATTTGCGGATGTTGAACCAACCTTGCAGCCCTGGAATAAATCCCACTTGGTCGTGATGAATAATCCTTTTAATGTACTGTTGAATCCTATTGGCTAGTATTTTGGTGAGAATTTTTGCATCTGTGTTCATCAAGGATATTGGTCTGTAGTTCTCTTTTTTGTTGGGATCCTTGTCTGGTTTTGGGATCAAGGTGATGCTGGCCTCATAAAATGAGTTTGGAAGTTTTCCTTCTATTTCTATTTTTTGGAACAGTTTCAGGAGAATAGGAATTAGTTCTTCTTTAAATGTTTGGTAGAATTCCCCCGGGAAGCCGTCTGGCCCTGGGCTTTTGTTTGTTTGGAGATTTTTGATGACTGTTTCAATCTCCTTACTGGTTATGGGTCTGTTCAGGCTTTCTATTTCTTTCTGGTTCAGTTGTGGTAGTTTATATGTCTCTAGGAATGCATCCATTTCTTCCAGATTGTCAAATTTGTTGGCGTAGAGTTGCTCATAGTATGTTCTTATAATTGTCTGTATTTCTTTGGTGTTCGTTGTGATCTCTCCTCTTTCATTCATGATTTTATTTATTTGGGTCCTTTCTCTTTTCTTTTTGATAAGTCTGGCCAGGGGTTTATCAATCTTATTAATTCTTTCAAAGAACCAGCTCCTCGTTTCGTTGATTTGTTCTATTGTTTTTTTGGTTTCTATTTCATTGATTTCTGCTCTGATCTTTATGATTTCTCTTCTCCTGCTGGGTTTAGGGTTTCTTTCTTGTTCTTTCTCCAGCTCCTTTAGGTGTAGGGTTAGGTTGTGTACCTGAGACCTTTCTTGTTTCTTGAGAAAGGCTTGTACCGCTATATATTTTCCTCTCAGGACTGCCTTTGTTGTGTCCCATAGATTCTGAACCGTTGTGTTTTCATTATCATTTGTTTCCATAAATTTTTTCAATTCTTCTTTAATTTCCTGGTTGACCCATTCATTCTTTAGAAGGATGCTGTTTAGTCTCCATGTATTTGGGTTCTTTCCAAATTTCCTCTTGTTATTGAGTTCTAGCTTTAGAGCATTGTGGTCTGAAAATATGCAGGGAATGATCCCAATCTTTTGATACCGGTTGAGACTTGATTTAGGACCAAGAATGTGATCTATTCTGGAGAATGTTCCATGTGCACTAGAGAAGAATGTGTATTCTGTTGCTTTGGGATGAAATGTTCTGAATATATCTGTGATGTCCATCTGGTCCAGTGTGTCATTTAAGGCCTTGATTTCCTTGTTGATCTTTTGCTTGGATGATCTGTCCATTTCAGTGAGGGGAGTGTTAAAATCCCCTACTATTATTGTATTCTTGTCGATGTGTTTCTTTGATTTTGTTATTAATTGGTTTATATAGTTGGCTGCTCCCACCTTAGGGGCATAGATATTTAAAATTGTTAGATCTTCTTGTTGGACAGTTCCTTTGAGTATGATATAGTGTCCTTCCTCATCTCTTATTATAGTCTTTGGCTTAAAATCTAATTGATTTGATATAAGGATTGCCACTCCTGCTTTCTTCTGATGTCCATTAGCATGGTAAATATTTTGTATTCTTTTTTTTTTTTAAGATTTTATTTATTTATTTGACAGACAGAGATCACAAGTAGGCAGAGAGACAGGCAGAGAGAGAGGAGGAAGCAGGCTCCCCGTGGAGCAGACAGCCGGATGTGGGGCTCCATCCCAGAACCCTGGGATCATGACCTGAGCCGAAGGCAGAGGCTTTAACCCACTGAGCCACCCAGGCACCCCTATTTTGTATTCTTTTGTTGCAGGCAACAGAAACTAAGAATATTGAATTTCATGGGAGCCCTGAGATCCTGGAGAAGAGTGAATTTTAGGCAATCCTCCAACCCTTTTATGTTCTGGGAAACAGTTTAAAAAATGATCCATCCCTATAGGACTTAGACTCACGGATACTCTTCTTATTTACTTATGACAAGAACAGATACAGACATTCCAAATTCCTATTCTTTTTCCTGTCTCCTAAATGTTGAGCTGAAATGCTTGTCCCCACCAATCAACTGGAACAAAATGCTCACTTATCAAATTTGGTTAAGTTTCTTTCCTTCCTCAGGTTCCGGAACATTGGCCCATCCTCAGCTTGAGTCTTCAACCAGCTTCTCTTTAGCAGCCCTGGGAGACAGGCTGCTCTCAGGGCAAAACATTCTCTACTCTACTATCCATCAAACCAGCCTTTTCCCATACTTTTCTATGACTGATTCTTGTTTTACACCTCTCTATTAAAAAAAAAAAAAAAACTATTTGCCTAACCTTTGAGAACAATTGCATACCTTATGGTCTGAGCATTCTCCTTAATGAAACGGTCCTTTTGGTATCTCCCATTCCTTGCAATAATCCTCTTGAATAGTTTCTCTTTATTAAGTCCAGATTTTTAGTTTTTAATTTTTTTTTTTTTAATTTGACAAAAGCTTGCAGAGAAAATCAAAAGAAGGTTTGGAGCAGCTCAAGGACATGAAGTATCTAACTGAATAAATAGGTCTTAGAAAGAACAAACTCTACAGAGAAATAAGCAGACTCAATGGAAAGTAGGTTTAGATCTCCAGAGTTGGGAGTGATCAGCTCTACCCATTTCTTACCCTTACATTATTCCTCTCAAGAGATAAATTCCAGGGACAGAGAGTTTTGTTGCCTGACTCAAGTTACCAAAGGGCATGTTGGGTTCCCTGAGAAGTCCCGACTATAGCATATATAATGGAGGAAAGGTGATTCCTCAGATAAAAGCTGCGCACCTGGTCTAAAACAGGAGTGAAATGTTGGGTAGGTGGAGACAACAGTGGTTTATATCGGTATGATACTTACCTAGAAAGCTTAACACATTTAGAATTACACAAAAACAAAATACATGAGAAAATTACAGATATGGATATCCATATAAATGCAGGTCTATGCCAAAAATTCTTGTGGCTAGTCTGCAAAGTAGCCACTTGGTGTCACTTTGATATATATTTTTTCATTTGTTGTCAAGCAGAAATATTAACAGTTATAGTTATATAACACAATTCTCTCTCTATACTTATATAACATATCTCAGGAGCCTAGCCTGGAATGCAATAGCAGGGGAAGTTATTAATGTGCAGCTGACTCTTTATAACCAATCTGATACTTGTGTTTACGTAAAAGAGATATGATGTCTTCTAAGACTTCTTGACAATCTTCAGCTTTATAAGCAACTTTGCAGAACTGTTTCTGTCTCATTTATTTTGGCAGTGTCCAGGCATGGGCTAAATTATGGGAGTTTTCCCCCACCAAAAGGCATGTTATATTTCAGATATGTAATAACAAAGCTAAAGTTTGGTCTATAGGATTGAGCCAAATTCTTTTAGTCAAAATGCAAGTCACTTTGAGAAATTTCCTCTGCGTGAGAGAGAGAGAGAAGAGAAACAGAGAGATAGGGAGAAGGAGAGAGGGAGAGGTATTTAAAAAGGACTGAATGCTGTTTTATCAGGGCAGGTTATTGTTAAAACTTGCATAGAAATCACAAAACATTTTTAATCTGGGGAAGCTACTAGAGCTGTAACTTACCTGAGACTTATAGTTATTTTCATGTTGACTGAAATGTCCTTCATTTCTAAGGTGCTCATGGCTTGAGAAGTCAGTGTTCAGTGTGGCTGATTCGCAGGTCATATGAATCAGCTCACATTCAGCTGATTCATGAATCAGCTAGTTTATTGTTCATATATGATACTCGGGAAATTAAGAGAGCCACGAGGAAAACAAAACAAATTAAAATAAAACAACAAAACAAAACAAATTCATCACTACCACATTTCCATAGGACAACCTAGAGGAGAAAGAATGATTAGCTGTCACATTTACTTATGGGACTTTCAGAAAGTGGCAAGCAGAGCTCTGACATTCATACTAGACTCCGTAAACTCTTCCAAAAGGATTAAAGCAGATCTTGTATATCTATAAAACCAATATTACTGTCATTTCTTCTGCAAGTAGAGACTTTGAACCTAAACTTCTTGATTCAAACACTGATCCCATCTTTTGCTAATTGTATAACCTTAAAAAAGTTACTAAAAATCTCTGAGACTCTCGACCTGGAAAATGGGGATAACAGTAGCTACTTCATAGTTTGTTTCTAAGAAGATTAATTATGTTAATATAGGATAAAATGCTTAAGAACGTCTGTCACATAGTAAATTTCCACTAAGTGCCTGTAATTTTTATTATTGTTATCCTATTAGAATGCACAGATAATAATATTTACTTTGGAAAAGTCAGTTTCTCTGAATCTGAATTACCTCTCCTGTAACTGCAAACTTTGAACCATTGATCTCTATATGTGGTTATTTCTAGTTTACAGGGCCATTTCAAAATATGACATCATGCAGCCTTCACAGTACTAGGAGGTAGAAGAGGCAGGTAAGAAGAATGTTTTCCATTTTATGGACAAGACAGTGGAGGCTCAGGGAGATTAATTGTCTTGCCTAAAGTCACTGTAACCCTGTGACTAAAATGCAATATATGTGGCATAAATTCCTGTATACTTTGTAGCATTATTTCTAGAATCTCCCCCAAGATAAAGATGCTTATAGAGTTTCTGACTTGTTGAAGCTTTGAAGTTGGTGGGCAGGCGGTCTCTCATTAAATCCCTCTCTCTCTCTCTTTGATTTCATAGTAAATGCAGGCCTATAGAATGTTGTTATATTATAGTCTACTTAAGCCAGTTTCAACATGCAACCTTGATGCATGGCTGAGAGAATTGCCCCCATGTGATTCTGTCCTTCCGGTTTATGGAGAGCCACTCATTTCTATTTGCATCCGCGCAAGTGATTACTGTGCCAATACCTCTGGTGTCAGGTGATCTGGTGATGAAGCCAGAGCATGAGTCAGTCACCTGCTGTGGGATAAAATAGCTGGAGGTCTTTAAGAAACGTGTTCAGCTTAACTTCTAATGTCATGGTTCTTCCTAATAGCGTGGATTACAATGCCAAAGCCTTTTGCAATGGTTTATTAACCTGTCAGAGGCATATCTATGAATAATAATGAAGCCAGCAGATGATATTACCTTGCTGCATTAAAGGAGTGTTGAAGAGCTTTTTCTGCCCTCACTTCCATTCTGTAGAATGTAACCAAATACCGTACCCACACTCTTCCCAACCCCCATGCTTCTTTCCTTGCTCCCTCATGTCCCCTCAACAACTCGATGCCAGTGTCCAACAACCAAACAAACAAATAGTAGCATGAGGTGATCCCCAATAACTTGTTACAAGGAAGAATTTCTTTAATTCCCCTAATGGTACAGGTGTGCTCTCTATCGGAGGGGATTTCAACAACAGTGTGAGTTACGCTGACAGAACAAGCTCAGATTGGCAGGAAATGTCACACATTAGCTTCTCAAGGCTCTGTGAAAGCCTTTATGCATCATTATTCACCTTTAAATAAACTATAGCTAAAGCTGACACTCAGCTTTGTAATGAGATGAACACCATTGATGTTTTCTGTATAGTAAGTCAGGGAACACATTCTGAAAATTCCCGGAGAAGAAGAGCCATCATTTTTAGTGTGAAATGGCAGTCATCAGAAACATATTGGGAATCCACTTTATTTAGCCCTTGGCTAGACACTGTGTGGGAGACTTAGAATAAGCAAATGAAGCAGAGCTGCCTTTTCGGAATTCATCGCTTCTCTAGGGAGGTGAAATAATTTTTAAAATCATAAATGAACTGAGTGCTTTATTGAACATAGGCAAGTGTATGCAAGGGGATGATAAGGGGAATGCATGTTTTGAGTGATCAGGAAGGGAACACCTATGGAGGAAAAAACTGTGCTCATGGGGAGAGGTTAAATCAGTTCCTTCCCAACCATCTAACATATGGAAGGCTATGTACTAAACATTTCGTCTATATTGGACAGGGGAAGAATAAGGGTATCACCATGAGGAATACCTAGGTAAATTAAATGGAAGGTCCAAATTTTTCACCTTCCCAAAGGTGAAAAATCTATGCTCATACCTCGTGTGCGGTTGGGTATATATAGGTCCTTTCCTTTTGGTGGTGGCCATGTGGCTCCCTTAGGCAAATGAGTTGTTAATGGATGAGCTGGGAGCAGAAGCATGGCATTGTTGAACTCAGTCTTGTGTCTTTAGATCTGCTGCATGAAGCAAGTCGCTGAAATCCTTCCCCCTCTGCCCAGACCGGAGAAGAAACATACATGGAGCCGATCTACACCCAACACTAGAATATCCTTGAACAGCTGGGCTCCATTATGCAAAAGCACAACTCCCCAGCAGAGTTCCTTTGAGGTTGGCTAATTTATTTTTAACCTGGTCGGGAGTTGGAAAATAAACGTTTGTTATAAGTCACTAAGATATTAGAAGTTTTGCTACACAGCAAAAGCTGACTAGGAAACAGAAATTCAAGTTGCCTTCATATAAATTTTGAATCTAGAGGAGAAATAATGGTTTGTTTAAATAAGTATACTATTAAAAGACTGCCCCCTTCAGTAAATAGGATAAGTGTCTTGAAAGTAGTATAAAGTAGGCTGGGGAAATGGTGTCACAGAGGAGGTGAGAGGCCTCATGGTTACAAAGCCTTTATGAAAGGGATGGCAGTATTCTTGAAGGGGAGGAGAACATTTGATCAGATTGTGGGGAGACAAGGGAAGCAAGGAGAAAGTATCTGGTGTAAGCACCTGGGAGTTGCTTTTTTTCTTTTTCTTTCTTTCTTTTTTTTTTTTTTTTTTGGTAACACAAGTGCCTGACATCAAGGTTTTGATTGCTCAGGGAAAGAATCCACTCCCAACACAGCTATCCCCAGTAAACACTTTGCCAGCTAGGGGCCTAGAAAAACAGCCAGGCTTCCTCTGCTCAAGTTTCTTTGTTTTAAAGATCTCTGGTTGACTTAGTAACTGAGGGTTCAATCGGTTGTTTTCCCTTCCCATTCATTTTTTTTTTTTAAGATTTTATTTATTTATTTGACAGAGAGAGATCACAAGCAGGCAGAGAGGCAGGCAGAGAGAGAGGAGGAAGCAGGCTCCCTGCTGAGCAGAGCAGGGCTCGACCCTAGGACCCTGAGATCATGACCTGAGCCAAAGGCAGAGGCTTAACCCACTGAGCCACCCAGGCGCCCCCCATTCATGTTTTACATTCACGAGTAGAGTGCACCTGAGAAAGCCAGAGGAAACCCACGCCCCCGCCCTGCCCCGAAAGCCTCAGGCAGGGTCTGCATGCGCATGCGCTTTGCTCTTTCCACATACACCCCTGCTGTGGGGCACTGGGTGTGCAGCGTTCCCTCCAAGACTTGGGAGTCATAAGATTTGTTTTTTCTTTTTTTCCTCCTTTGATGATTAGGGCCGAGGTGTGTCTTGAAGTCACAGTAAGAAGCACAAGGGCTGGTTCAGCCGCAACAGTCACTGTGAAGGGGGAAATGAGGTATGGCGGCTCCCGGGCTTAGGTGAGTGACCCCAGGCATTTCTAGGCAATAATACCACCGTGGAAAGGCTGAGACCAGGGCGCGAAGTAGTATCTCAGTTTAGAAGGTGGATTCCAATGCGGAAAGGAAGCAGTGTATACATGGCGTGATGTATTTGATTTTTATCTCGGTTATAATGATTTTTTTTTTTTTTTTCCAAATTTAGTGGCTTAAAACAACACTCATCTCTCCTCAGGTTATGTAGGTCGAAGTCTGGATGCAGCCTCAGGTAGCTAGGCTTTCTGCTTGGAATCTCACAAGGCTGTGGTAAGGGAAGGCAGAGCTGTAGCCTTCTCGGAAGGCTGTGGGCATGTATCCACATCCGGGCTCCCTCAGTGTGTTGGCCAGATTCAATTCCTTGCAGTTGTAGGACTGAGGTCCCGTTTCCTTGCTGACTGTCCAGGGACCGAACTTTGCTTAGTGGCTGCCTCCCTCCTCTCCTGCTGTTGGCGATTGGGTTAGTGGATAGCTTTTCTCCTCATCCTTCCTTTCTCTCCAACTGACTCTTTTGCTTTCCTATTCTGCTTTTAACGGCTCCTGTGATTACATTGTACCCAACTGGATAATGAAAGATAATCGCCCTATATTCAAATCAGCTGACTTATAATTACTGATTAGTAATTCCATCTGCAGAGTTTTTCCTGCTGTACCTAGTGTTTGATTGGATAACCAGAGGACAGAAATATGGGATGGGAGGTAGGAGACTTACTTAGAATTCTACCTGCCACAGGATACGTAAGAAAATTAACCCTATTTGAATAAAATTAAGGCAATGGGTAAAGGAGTATAGAGAAACAGTATAGAGAGACAGATGGACAAATATAGAATGGCTTGTTGGAAAGCTTTATATGCTAGGATGAAGGTAAAGGGAGCAATGGAAGGTTCTTGTGCAGAGAAGTATAGAGAATTCTATACGTTTGTATAGAATTGTATATGTTATACAACAGGCAGTTCTGTTGCCCAGTAGGCCTTTGTATAATGTATAAAATTCTGCAGAACATCAGCCCATTTTGTTTGGTTGAGGGTGCAGGAAATACAAGTCCCAGGTGACGGGTTATTGTAATTGTCATGGTTGTTTTAATAAGATATAATCTTGTTTTTAGTAGTAAATATAGTGAGAGGGACAGATATGAAGGCCCGTTAGGGTTAAATGTAGAAGATTTTGGCTCCTGAGTAGTTAAGCTAGAAATTAAGGGAAGAGGGTGAGGTCAGGAATGGCTGGGATTCCGGGATTCCAGGCATGGGTGGTTTGGAAGAAAGTAGTGCTCTATCTGGAACAGGGAAAGAAATGTCTGTGAAGAAGGTAAAGATTTGTTTGTGTGGTTTGAGAGAAGTTGCCGAACAGGTGAGGGGTAGGGGGAGGATATAACCTGGGCTAAAGACCGTGCAGCTATCCACAATGAGGCAAGTGCTAATGGGAGCACTCGAGGCTAGTGAGCAACTGGGGAGGAGATGGGGAAGAACCACAAAGAGAGGCTGAGAACAAAACTTTGAAAAATGTTTGCATCTTGTGAGTAGAAATAAGAGCAGAGTCCAGTGATGGAAACCAAGAAAGAGCAGCCAAAATCCTAGAAGAGAGAGAAAGAAGATCCAGTGCCAAAGACGTGGAGAGAATTTTTAAAAAGGAAATGATCAGTGATGTAAACTGCAGAAAAAGCAGTTTATTTCTGTCTTTGGCAAGCATGAGAAGTTGACCAGAAACCAATTTGCTCTGACAGATGGGGAAAAAGATCTCAAACACATGATGATCTCAACATTGTGGCAAACACTTGTAGCAGTGTTTTTAACTGTGTCTTTCATTTACCAAAAAAAAAAAAAAACAAAAAAAAAACAAAAAAACAAAAAACCCAAAAAACAAAAACAAAACCCAAAAAACAAAAACTCCAAACTGGTACCCACTGAAAGTCCCTAATAAACAAAAATTTCTTGGCTTTAAAATACCTAAATAATTCAGGAAATGGTAAGGAAAGAAAATTTAGTTTCCCTTTCATTACCTTTTACGGGAAAGAGGTTTCCCTAAAAGGCATTCTTTGATTTGCCAGAAAAAGGGAGACAGTGATCTTTTCCCTGGAAAAAACACTTTCAAAGTGGAGTGGCCAGTTTTCATCATGTCACAGGTGGGTGCCTGGCAATTAATTCTGATGTTGAGTAAAAGTGATTAGAGAAAAGAAAAAGCACAAAACCCTCTCCGAAATTGTATGAAGTCCTGAAGTAGCACCCACCCACCCACCACAAATCAGATACGTTCCAGATAAAAGTAAAAAAGAGACATAGCTATTGATTATAGAGGGGGAAATATCTGATTTTTTTTTTAAAGATTTTATTTATCAGAGAGAGAGAGAACAGGTGGGGGAGGAGAGGGAGAGGGAGAAGCAGACTTCCTGCTGAGCAGGGAGCCCAACACGGGGCTCCATCTCAGGACCCCAGGATCATGACCTGAGAAGAAGACAGACGCTTAACTGACAGAGCCACCCAGGTGCCCCAATACTTGGATTCTTATTTACATCTAATTTAAACATTTTTTATTGTAGAATTGTTCAAATGAAATATCTTGCATTATCTGTCTCCACCCTACCCCCAAGAGAGTCTATGAATTGATATATTTACCTGTGTAAATATTTATGGCAGGACCTCAGCTTCCCATACTTGGATCATTTATTCTCTTCTTTTTGGTAGGGAGATTTAGACATCTTACCAGGGCAATAAACATGTCTCCAGTCAGTATTGGAGACACTTGCAATACAGGAGAAATTCCTGTTCTTTCCACTTTACTAGGGTTTGGGAGGGCTTCACGGAGGAATGATGTTCATACTGGTTGAAGTTCCCTAAGACTTGCTAAGTGGGGTTCGACTTAGGTGAAACTGACTCAGACTTGGCTGGCTCTTGTCCCTTGCTGTCCCCATAGGACCTTCAGCTCCTAGAGTATCTTGCTCAAACCTGAGTGGATATGTGTTCACAAGCTGGTTAGTTACACATACCATGGAGCGTCTGATTTTGTTCTTTTTCCATGTCTGTGACCCTCTCCCTTAAGTGATGCCTAATGACCAAGAACCCACTGGAACATGACACAGCAGTGCGTTCTTTCTGTATTGTCATGGGAAACACCAACAGCTCTGCCTCCAGAGCTGCCTCCTGATGGTCTGAGCTGCTGGGTCCAAGCAGAAAGGGGAGAAGAGCTCTTCTCCAGGGGCTGTCATGCTCGTGTTTGCACGCAAACTGGTCTTTAAGCTGGTACCTGCAGTTGTTTTCACAGGGCTCAGAGACTCAGAAATGGCTCAGAGTTGCTTTCAGTTCATCCAGCTAAAAATAGCTTCTATACCACACTGCTTATCAGTTTGCCGTACAGCTCCCAGGTACCTATGAACCTCCCCCTTTCTCAGGCCGTACCAAACCTTGCCACACAAATGCATCATTTTCAGCCCATTGACCTATTTGTGGGATATGTTTCAGTTTCATTTTTTGGATCAAGCCATCTTGGATAGCAAGATATGATCATAAAAGTGTGAAAGGTATATCTGCTTTCATGTCTATCAAATGGGGAAAATAACATAATACCACTTCAAAAACATAAAAAGGGATTTTTGCATAAATTATGATTAAATTGTGATAAAATTGAAAGACAGTATCAGTAAAATCAAATTTGCTAACATTTAAAAGGCAAAGTATTAGTACACTAATGCCTAGAGTTCTCATATAAACATTCCAAAAGAAAATGATAATTTTAAATAACAATAAATCAAAGAAGAAATATAGCTGATAAGTTTATGAAAACATATCCAACTATGCCAATAATTTAAGTATTTCAGGTTAAAATATTAAAGTATTTGGCATTAAATATGCAAAATTACATTATATATTATAGGCGAGGTTACAGTGAAAGGGGAACCATCCTCTAAGACTTTTGGGAGTGCAATTTGTTGTAAGTACAGTTTCTCTGGAAATGATCTTAACCTATTCATACACTTTCACCTAGCAATTACATATCTATTACAAAATCAGATGAACACAACTACAGTGTTCTTTAGAATGTTCCAAATTGAAACTACTATAAATATTTAACATATTAGGTTGGCTGTTGTACTTGTTGTGTATGGATACTATAACGAATTATCACAAGTTTGGTGGCTTAGAAAAACAGAAATCTTTCAGTCTGGAGGCTAGAAGTCTGAAATCAGTCCACACTGTGGGGGACAATTTGGTTTTTGTGTCTTCTGTCTTCTGGTGGCTGATGGAAATCCTTGAATTGTGTCTGCGTCATTGCAATCTTTGCCTCCGTGGACCTGTTGCCTCCTTCTTTTTCTGTATGTGCCCTTGTAAGGACACTTGTGACTGGATTTAGGGCCTACCTGGGTAATCCAGGGTGATATCCTAAACTTAGTAACATCTACAGAAAGACCTTTTTTCTAGATAAGGTGATATTCTTGGGTTTCAGGGTTTCTGATAGAAATATATCTTTTTAAAAAACCACTATTCAACTCACTATTGCTATTAAGTTTTAATATATCCATTTGTTGAAATGTACAGTCATTGAAGACACATTTAAATGGCACGAGGAAATGACCTCAAAAATATTAAGTAAATGTAGGAAGATAAAATTGTATATGCCAAAGAATTTCAACTTTGCAGAAAGAAATTTAAAAAAAATGCCATGAACACACATAAAAAAGAAGTGGAAGGAAAAATTTATATCCTGATATACCAAAATACTTTTAAGGTATATCTTTTTCTGAATGGTGGGATTTAAGTTTGCTTTTATTGACTTTCAGCATTTGTCGTTGATAATGAGCATGAGTTTATTTTATAGCAAGTTGGTTTTATTCTGTTAAAGAAGATAATAAAAGACAAGATGTAAAAAATTAACACTGGTAAGAACAAGCAGGTATTTCATTAAAATAACCAACTGCAAGTAAAAAAATTTATTTTCCACATGTAATAAATTACAAAATACAGTAGGAAAGAAATCTAATACTCTTTTAAAAGTTCAAATAAAAACTGTATTGTAATTACATGGAAAAAACTAAAAATAAAAACTACTGAGAGACAAAAAATTGGGAAGTGGAGACCTTGTCTGCATTATTTGATGAGGATGTGATATTGTAAAATGCCATATCTCTCAATTGCATAATAACTTAGCAAACAAGAGAGAGCAAAGTCACCAGAGATGCTGGACCCCATCCCAGGAAAGGGAAAGGGCTTACAGTCTCGGCCGTCACAAGGAGGCTCAGGAAAAACCTTTGATGATCTAAACATGCTGCTATGGCAGGATCCTCAACCCTACTCTCAAGGTACAAACTTTAAGGCTTGAGTAAACAATTTCTTTTGGCCAAGTCCAGTTTACTTACCTGTAAAATGGGAAGCATAGAACCATAGACTTTCCAGGCTTATTGTGTGAGTCCATTAATGCAACAGGCATGGAAGTACCTGGTAAAACTAAAGAACTCTGTAGAAGTTACTGCTCTTTCTGCCTGCAGTACATGCATACAAGTGACCATAGTCTCTGGGGCTCATAGAAGGTCAACTAAGGAAACCCTCCTTAAGCCTTTTTTTTTTTTTTAAAGATTTTATTTATTTGTCAGAGAGAGAGGGAGAGAGAGCAAGCACAGGCAGACAGAATGGCAGGCAGAGGCAGAGGGAGAAGCAGGCTCCTGCTGAGCAAGGAGCCCGATGCGGGACTCGATCCCAGGACGCTGGAATCATGACCTGAGCCGAAGGCAGCTGCTTAACCAACTGAGCCACCCAGGTGTCCCCTTAAGCCATTTTTGATAACGTTCTTTATCCTCGTGATTCTGAATCATTTCCATGACCATTTGAAAAACAAATTTTTGGTTATTTTGGCAGATACGGTTATTGTTCATTTAATTAATCATCACATTTTCAAGGTGGAGGAAGATTGTGATATAAATCTCTGGTTTTATAGATGAGCAAATCAGTCCAAGTTTGCCCGGCTGCTGCCGCTGAGGGTAGAAATACAGACTAAGCAGTAAGGGATAAGTAAGTGACTATATTGAAGCTCCTGACCTCTCGTTGGAACATTAATACCTCCAGGACCTTAAACTGGGTGAAGTCACTCTGTACATCAACAATGCTCAGTAATAACCTAACGGATCACCTTTGCATAGTGTGGCAAGATCCAGAGAACACCCAAGCAACTAATTAATTTGGTTGATTTAATTACAACAGTTGGGCAGTGTTTATCTGGAATTTGATAATGGATTTTGGTGGTCTATTTCCAAAATGAAAAGGGACTCTGGTTGTATCTTATTGATAAAGTTTAATAGGAGACTCAATGCTGTAGAGATTTAGCTGAAACTTTCACTTCTGGGGAGGATTTGGGAATAAAATGAAGTTCAGTTGACTTGAGAAATGGACTAAGCGCCCCAGAGTTGCTTATGCCCTAAGAATCTGTTGGGAAAGCAAAAAAAATAAATAAATAAAAAAATAAAATAAATAAAATAAATTAAAAAATCTGATTTAGCAAACAGTAAGAAAATCAATAATACTTAGGATGTTAATGATATTTGAAATTAAAACATGTGCTGTTATGAGCTAGTCTGAAGTGTGCCTTGAGAATGATTAATAGCAGAAATTGAGGATTCTTTTGGTTTGGCTCAAACTCTTCCCCTTGGAAAGGACTTTGAACCCTATGAGTAAATGGATTTAAGTTTGAACTGAACCCTGTGCGTAAACTGACTTAAGCTTGAACTCCAGTGGGATTTCTTAACTTGAGCCAGTTAGCTTATGACCCACTGAGACCACCTAGATACTAAAAAACACTACTCTTGAATTTCAAAACAACAACAACAATAAACAAAAACCAAAACAAAAAACTAGACCTCCCACACTTGATCCCTTAACTCACACATTCTTTGAAGAAATTTTGTTTCTTTTTTTTTTTTTTTTAAGATTTTATTTATTTATTTGACAGAGAGAGAAATCACAAGTAGGCAGAGAGGCAGGCAGAGAGAGAAGGGGAAGCAGGCTCCCTGCTGAGCAGAGAGCCTGATGCGGGGCTCCATTCCAGGACTCTGAGATCATGACCTGAGCCAAAGGCAGAGCCTTAACCCACTGAGCCACCCAGGCACCCCGAAGAAATTTTGTTTCTAATACGTCAGAAGACGAATTGATAGGGAGTGAAGGCTAAGAGAGGGCTCCTGTTATGTAATAGACGTGAGGTTTTATCCTCTATCTTCTATGCAAGGAAAATTATATTAAGAGGAAAAGTGGATTTTTGCACTGCTTCATTTTCCCAGAATTCCTTGCCTGTTGACAGTCTTAGGCATAACAATAAAACCAGGTGTATTAGGTACCTACACAATATGTAGGTGTGATAGTGGTCGATATCTATATGAGATGATAGTCATATTTGCACTTTAATTTTTCATAATTATAAAAAATGTACACTGCTGAAGAACTAATAAACCCCAATACAGCAAGCATTCCTTAGATGTTTCCATATTTATGAAAACCACATTTTTTTCCCTTGCCCTTTACTGTTACATTAAGGATTACGTTGCAAATTTATTAAATTCAGGAGCAGGCACATTAAGATGGAAATAGAGATAAAGGGTGAGGTTCAGTTCTCAATCTGATACAACTTAGGTTTGAAGATACCATTTTTGCATTTTTTTCAGGAATGTAAAGTCCGTGATGGTCAGGATTTGGGGAACTGTGTTTGCCTTGGCGATGACTTACAGTGCCCCTAGGATCACAGGTAAGCTGCTGTATGCTGCCTATTTCTTAGAGCAGTTCTGGGTGTTTGGCATCATTTTTTCTGATTTGACTTATAGAAGCATTAACAATATACTGACTACAACCATTCCATATATAAAATGAATTTATTGCTCTACCTTATTTATTTATTTTAAAGATTTTATTTATCTATTTGACAGAGGGAGCGAGAGATCACAAGTAGGCAGAGAGGCAGGCAGAGGAGGACGGGGAAGCAGGCTCCCTGCTGAGCAGAGAGCCTGATGCGGGTCTTGATCCCAGGACCCTGAGATCGTGACCTGAGCCTAAAGCAGAGGCCCAACCCACTGAGCCACCCAGGCACCCCTGCTCTACCTTATTTAGACTGGACTGATCTTCTCCTAGTGACTCTGAAAGATTAAAGAAATCATATGGGTTTTTCAGTGTTTTTTGGCTGTGTTTTTGCTGAATTTGTAGTTGGACATGAATTCTGGGCTATTGAGTAAAAGCACAGTAACCAGCTTTACCCTTCCTTAACTCAACAGGCATATAGATATGGCCAGTTGCCTCCAATAAATTCTAATAAAACAATGCCTTTTCTTGGTACTTTGCTTTTCTAAGCATGGTCCTGAATCTCATTAAGCCAGTCCCAGGAATTTTCTCCTTTCCTCCCTGTGTTTGGAAATAAGTTCGTGGTAGAATTCTGACCCATGGAAAGCAAGGAAAAGTCTTCTGGGAAAGTTTGCTTTATTGGTAATGATAGACACAAGACCTTGTCCTTCTTCCATTGGCATTTTTTATGTCTGAAAGTTATATTTAGAATTATGGAAACCATTTGATGACTCTTAATATAATAATATTAATATTGAGAGCATTTTGAGTTGGATTTTGTGTGGTCATATAAGATGTATTAACTGATTATCTGCCTTTCCAGTTTCTCCAAGAAGATAAGAGAGTGTGCTTAAGCAGTCAGTAGGATAGAATGTAAGCAGTCAATAGGATAGAATAGGAAGAAAATCTGGAAGTCTAGATCATGCGATCATTTCAGCACTGATCCAGGGAACAGTCTGCCTTTTTAGAGAACTAAACACAGGGGAAAAAAAGTCCTGTCACTTCTCATTGACATATGTAGCTTTTGAGGTCCAATTTGTAAATAAGGAAGTGTAGAGAGAAACTTGTTGAAAACGAAAGAACAGTAGGATCCCTTACTGGTGTTATTCAAAATCCGTATCTGGGCTGAATCACCCAAGATCTGGAATGCTGTCATTGTTTCAAAGAGAAGGCTCTGGGCACAGATCTCAGGAAAGGGGCAAGAGCAGAAAAAAATTAGGCAAAATTCATGATAATGAAAGATAAAACTTTCTAGACCTGTGTGGTTTCAACAAACTCATTGAACTGGGTTTTGACCACAAACCCAAGATCTTAGGATGAGCTTCTCACATGCTTAATTGGAGTAAAATATAGTTTAGCACACATGTGTATTTATTATTAATCCTCCGGAAAATCACTTTCATCTGAACAAGTAGTGGAAGTTAGAAATTGTCTCAAAAAGTGTGCCATTTTGAGGCAAACTGAATCAGATGGTTTGATATAATTACTGGTTAAAGTATAGTTGCAAAGGAACTACACTCCTGATGAACTTTCAAGACTTGACTGAGTTGTCAAGAGAGTGTATAGTCTTGGACCTAAAGCTAGTAGAAAAACCATATTTGATTTATGTTGGGAACTTCACCAAAAAAACTACACACATTCCTTTTTCTAGGGAAAAGAAAGCACAAACAAAACCCAATCCAGCATTGCCATCAGGATGCAAGCTGAGAGCATTAATAACCAATCTTTAGAGCAGCTTGATGAGTGGTTGGAGAAAATTTTACATTGTTTCAATTTAATTTTCTTTCAATTTGACTTTTTTTATATTGAGGTCAGAACTTGGATAATAATCTCTTTCCCTTAAAAGTTGAGTTAATGTTTTTTGGAAACAAAGAGTAAAGAAGTTGAATATGTGATGTGTGTGTGTGTGTGTGTGTACACGTGCGTGCATGTGTCCTGTGGAATGTCAGGGAAAAGTGGAGCTCTTCTGGTTTAGGTTCAAGTGGGTGTTCAGCTTTGGCTAATACATCTTACTCACATCCAGGAGTTGTGGCTACTGTATTGGACAATAGAGGTTTAAGGCAATATCAGTTACGATGCTTTTGATGGGTCACAGAAAAAAAAAAAAAAACACTCAACATGGACAAAAAATACAGTGGTAGATAGGGCAGGTTCCATGACATCATTCAAGGTTCAGGTTCTTTGAACATTTTGGTTTTGCATTCCTTGGCAAGTTGACTTTGCACATGAGGCTACTATACCAAACAACCAGAATTCCATGGCACATGATATGAAATCTTCTGAACTAGAAGGATTTCCAAGTTTCTTTAGGTTATAAAATTCTGATTTATTCTATCTGAATATATTGTAGAGAAAAGCCTAGTTGCCTTTCAATCTGGAATCTTCCTCAGAACATCTATGGAACCAAACTATAGTGCTAAAGGCTTTATTTCTGTCTGAGAAATTCTGGTATGAAGAAAGACATGTTTGGGAGAAATAATAGGCTACATGTGAATTTAATAGCATTTTAATATTGTGAACAAAGAATTCACCAAAATTATATAGGGGAAAAGCTAATTAAGTTCATTCAAATAATTATGGACTACACATTCAACATGAACTTAAGATAACTGAAGATTATAATTTGAAAACTTCATGGAGTATTGGCAAGCTTGGGATTCTATTTACCCACTAACACAATGGCCAGAAAAAGGCTTTTAACTCCATGGTTCAATCTCCATGCCAGATTGTCAAAGGAGACCATTAGAATTTAATAAACCCATTGATGAACATCTGGGATATAGAGATATTTGAACTTTCTGATTCACATGATAATGACAAATATTCACTGTTTTTTGTATTATATATTAAGTTCACTCACTACTATTAGCGTTTGGGATAGTCTCTGGGTGAATTATAATTGTAGAAAACCAATTTAAAAGCCTAGAAATCTGTCATCTACATATATTATACTAGTAAATTTTGATTAACTGTCACCAATGATTTTAAACAACAAACAGCCTCCATTTCCAATACTTAGGAATAAATAGGGTGTATTCAGTGTCTCATGGTTCCAGTCAATCTAGAAATGCTTCAGGAACAGCTGCTCCAACAGAATTTTGGCTCATTGGGTTTCTGTCAAAACTCAGAACTACAAATACAGCTCTGAAGATAGGAGGCGAGGGAAAACTTCAAGAGTGAAAATGATTTCAAATCTCAAAATAGCTCACATTGAGTTTGGCACAGGAGTGCTTAAATCTATTCCTAACTCAAGCCTATTCAGGGTCCTTTGTAAATGAGATAGTTTGCAATTTCTATAAAATCTCTTTGCATTCTTTTACCACGAAGGAGATGGGGGTCTGGGGGGACCCATCAAAGGTAGGAAAAAGCAGTATACACAGTAGTTAATTAAGTATGTGGGTTTGAAAACCAGGCTGCCTGGCTTGAATTTCTGTTCTGCTACTACTGGTAGTAGGATCTCAGGTATCTTGCTCAAACCCTCCGTACATAAGAGCAAAATCAGATGGAATAATGCCCCTCCCTAGATTTGTCAGAAGGGTTAACAAAGTTGATATATATGAAGAGCAGTTCCTGAACACACACTACTCAGTATCTTTAAATGGCTCTTTTAATTTAGTTTATTACTAAGAAGTTCCTTTGCTTGTATATTCAGCTAACTACTATTCCCCCCCCCCCTTTTTTTTTAAATAGGTAGCATTCAGTTCTTTAAAGCTGTTCAAATCATCAAGGTATAAATCTTACGAATTTGATGACATTTCAATCTTAAGTGGGTAGGAGTCCACAAATCCACTCTGGAGAGCTCTCCAGCATTCTCGATCAAGAGATTAAACACAGCTCTTGGAAAGTCAGAAGGGCCAGCTTGCTGTGGTATAGACGGGCGAAAGTTCTTGAAGTAGCTGTGAAGTGTTTGGGTATGGAGCCAACATGTTCTTTTGATAGGCTTTTATCTTCCATTGGGGTTATATTTATTCCTATAGTCGTCTTCAGTTCCTGAAAGATGATTCATTTTACTTTAGACGTTCAGCCAAAGAGGTTGTTAGAGTTCCTAATTCTCTTAAATCTCTGGATATGAAATTCCTTTCGGATAATATTGCTGACCTGGTAAATACTAAGTCATTTGTTAACATGATAAAACCAGTAAACCACAGGAGACAGGGGAGCCCTCTGGGGCTTGTGATTTTTCATAACACTTGTAGTTTATGGCAACATCTTTCATCCTGGGAATGGATTTGATTATTTTAACACCCTTTAAAGATAGACAATTTGTAGGGTGTTTGAGAGGTGGAAGCTTGGACAGTTTGCTCACACAACGTCAGATTTTTTTTTGTTGTTGTTGTTGAGATGGAACTATTTGAACAAATGTTCTCACATCTTTGTTTGTGGTTCTTTTCTATTGAGGCCAGGGATAAATTTACATTAAAAAATTTTGACTATGATCATCTTTAAGAAAGATACTTTTATACTAATGTTTAGAAATGGGAAGTATTAGCCTGCATTCATTACCTGATTTTTCACAAACTCATGTCTTTAGCTACAACTCTACTTTATTTCAAGACAACTTAATAAAATGTCTTTGGATGAATTTCTCAATCAGAGCCCCCATGACATGTAATTAAGTAATGAAGCTCAGATTTTTCAGGAAGGGCTTTGTGTTGAATTAGAAGTAGGAAAAATGATTTAACCAGGCTTTGCACAAAGGAAAGTGGAGATGTGTGACAAGGAGAAAATCGTGTAGCTAGAATGACTAATGAACCTGCTCTTGTTTTAAATTATAACATTATGCCTTGAAAGGAGTTTAAAAAAAGAAAAAGAAAAAGGGGACAGTAGTTGTATTCCTTTTTTTTTGTTGTTGTTATTGACTCTACTGTAAGGCCTGCAGCAATTATTCTGAGTTCAGCATTTATAATAGTCACTCCTGATGCCTATTAAAATGGCAAATGGCTTTGTCCCACCGAAGAACTCCTAAAGGAGGAATCTGAAGTATATGCACAGTGAATTATTAGCTGGTATAAATTCTCCCTCCATTTGCCCCATTTTTCCTTGTTCTCTAATTTGCCTTTGCTAAATTTCTTTTTTTTTTTCTTTCTTTCTTCTTCTTCTTCTTCTTCTTCTTCTTTTTAGAGTGGGAGAGAACATGCATGTATGCATGTGTAGGAGGGAAGGGGCGGAGGGAGAGGAAGGAATTTTAAGCAGGGTCCACACTCAGCTTTTTGTGTGTGTGATGAAGATGCTTAAGCTACTCTTAGAAGATTAAAGGTATACAATACAGTATTAGCTACTGTTATAACCATGCTGTGCAGGAGATCCCCAGAATTTGTTCATGTTCTAACTAAAGGCTTGTACCCTCGACCAGCATCTTTCCAGTTCCTTCACTCCTCAGATTCTGATAAATGCTGTTCTAATGTGTTTCTGGGAGTTTTTTCTTTTTTTAGATTCCACATAGAAGTGAGATTATTCAGTATTTGTCTTTTCCGGTCTGGCTTCTGTCACTTAGCATAATGTCTTCTAAGTTTATTTGTGTTGTTGTAAAAGGTAGGATTACCTTCTTTCTCTTGGCTGAATAATATTCCTCTGTGTGTGTGTGTGTACCACATCTCTTAAAAACTTGTAAAATTTTTATTATTGAAACAGTTGACATATAATGTTATATTTCACATGTCCAACATAGTGATTCAACAGTTGTATACATTTGATTCTTACCATAAGTATAGTCACCATCTATAATCATATGTTATTGCAATATTATTGACTATGTTTCTTATGCTGTACTTTTCATCTCTGTGACTTTTATTGATTGATTGATCATGTGAATGGAGAGGGGAGGGGAGAGGCAAAAGGAGAGGGAGAGAATCTTAAGCAGCCTCCATGCCCAGGATGGAGCCCAATGACACTCAGTCTTACAACCCTAAGATCATGAGCTGAGCCAAAATCAAGAGTGTAATGCTTAATCAATTGAGCCAAGCAGGTGCCTCATCTCTGTGACTGTATTATAACTGGATGTTTGTATCTCATCATCTCCTTCACCTATTTTGCCCATCCCCCACTCACCTCCTCTCTAGCAAGCACCAGTTTTTCTCTGTATTTATGAGTCTGTTTTGTTGTTGTTGTTTTTTTAGATTCTTCATCTAAGTGAAATTATGTGGTGATTCTCTCTCTTTGATTTGCTTCACTTAGCTTAATACTATCTAGTTCCATCCACGTTCTTGTCAATGGAAAGATCTTACTCTTTTTGTTTTTGGCTGAGTAGTATTCCGTTATCTACACTGATGTCTCACATTTTTATCCATTCATCCATTGACCAGTCTTTAGGTTGGGTCCATATCTTGGCTATTATAAATAATTCTGCAATGAAAATGGGAGTGCACATGTCTCTTTAAGATCGTGACTTCAATTCTTTTGGATATTTATCCCAAAGTAGGATTGCTGGATCATCTGGCAGTTCTAGTTTTAATTTTTTAGGAACTTCCATACCGTTTTTCGTAATGGCTATACCAGTTTACATTTCCATTCAACAGTGTACAAGGGTTCCCTTTTCTCTTCATCTTCATCAGTACTTTTTTATCTGTTCCTTTTTTTTTTTAATAAAAGCCATCCTAAGAAATGTGAACTGATATTTCATTGTGTTTTTCATTTTTATCTGCTTGATGATTCATGATATTGAGCACATTTTTTGCACCAGTTTGCCATTTGTATATTATCTTTGTTATACAAAGATGTGTATATATTTGATATATTCTGATGTGTGTGTGTGTGTGTGTGTGTGTGTGTGTATTTGATATATTCTGGTCCCTTGTTTAACTTTGATTCAGGTGATTTATTTATTTATTTATTTATTTTCTGTTAAGTTGTATGACTTTCTTATTTATTTTGGATATTAGCCCCTTGTCAGATATTTGGCTTGCAAATGTTTTCTCTCATTCTGTATGTTACCTTTTCATTTTGTTTTATATTATTTCGTTGATTGTTCTCTTTGTCATACAGAAGGTTTTTAATATGATGTAGTCTTATTTTTTTGTTGAATATGATTTTGGGGTCTATTAAAAAAAATTGTTGCCAAAATCAATGTCAAAAAGTTTTCTCCCTATGTTTACTTCTAGGAATTTTATAGTTTTGGGCCTGAAATTTAAGTCTTTAATTCATTTCAAATTAATTTTTGTAAGTGGTATAAAATGTGAGTCCATTTCCATTCTTTAGTGTATTAGTTATCCAGTTTTCCCAACACCATTTATTGGAGAGATTATCCTTTCCCCACTGGTTTTTTTTTGTTTGTTTGTTTGTTTGTTTTTTTGTTTTTTGCAGCTTTGCTTAAAGACTAGTTGACAGTGTATGTGTGAGTCCATTCCTGGGCTCTCCATTCTGTACCACTGGTCTATGTGTCTGTTTTTAATGCTAAACCATACTGTTTTGATTATGATAGCTTTGCAGTATAACTTGAAATCAGTAATTGTGGTGCCTCTAGTTTCATTCTTCTGGTTCAAGATTGCTTTGACTATTAAAGATTGTTCTGTGGTTCCCTATGAATTATAGGATTATTTTTAAAAGATTATTTATTTACTTATTTGACAGAGAGAGAGATCACAAGTAGGCAGAGAGGCAGGCAGAGAAAGAGGGAGATGCAGGCTCCCTGCCAAGCAGAGAGCCAACGCGGGGCTCGATCCCAGGACCCCATGACCATGACCCAAGCTGAAGGCAGAGGCTTTAACCCACCAAGCCACCCAGGCACCACTGAATTATAGGATTATTACTTCTATTACTGTGAAAAATGACACTGGAATTTGGACAGACATTTCACTGAAACAGTAGGCTGCATTGGGTAACAGGGAATTTTAACTATTTTTCCAATCCATGAATACTAGTTACCTTTCCATTTATCTATCTTTCAATTTCTTTCATCAATGTCTTATAGTTTTTCATTATAGAGAAATTTCATTACTCATGGTAATTTTTGCATTTTTGAAAATAAGCTTAGATTTTTGGAGCTGCTGCAGTTAATAGGAATTTAAGTGGAGTCTAGTTTTTATAACATTTACTTAGTAGTGACCCCCTATCAGGTACAGACATCTGGTCCTGAAGCCATGGATCCTGCCTTCAAGATGCTCATGGTTGAGTAAAAGATACACGCTAATAGATAACTGTATTTTGTCAATAATCTGTGAGATGTACTTAAAGTAGGTCCTGAGGAAGGACATATAGCCTTGCATCAGGGATGTGAAGAGGGTCAAGAAATACATCCTGAAGGAGGTAAAAAGAGAGGTGATTCTAAAGTTGTGAGCAGCCTTTAGGACAACAAGGCATTTGAGAAGATGGTCAAGCAGGATGGCCTGGGGAGAATCCTTTCTGACAGAGTCATGTTTTTGGAGATAACACATCTTAGGTGATTCTGAAGATAAGTCTAGAGAAAAAACAAACCTTCAGATTTCATATTTAGGACTATGGATTTTGTCCTGAGAACAAAGAGAAGGTTGACAAAAGGGTTTGTTTTAGATAGACTCAGGTCAGAGGTGGTACACAGTTAACATGTAATAGTATCAAGTGGTGGAAATTTTTGCCCATCAAATCAGTTTGCAATTTAGGGAACAAGGCTTAATTCTTCCTTCTCTTGTGGATGACAGTGAACCCCCTTTGGCAATAATCACTTAGAGTCTCATCTCTGAAATAAACAGATAAGATTAATGGGTGATACCTGAGCTGAAGTTTTATGCTTTTGGGGTAAAGACATCCTAGCATGCACAGGTGCTGTTACATTAGAGAATATATATTAGCACAGTTCAGTCTACACATTAGGGGACCTATTAAACATGGAGACAATAGAGCATGGTGACTGGGATTCCAGACATAGCTTCATGGGCCCTGGGCTAAGTCTGAGCCCTGCCATGTTCTTTGTGACCCTTAGTAAATTATTTAATCTTTCAAAGTCTCAATATACTCTTTTTTGTTATGTTTTAGTGTGAGTGATAATACACTTACTTCTCAAGAGTAGTTAAAATTAGATAATATTCTGTTATGAGTAGACCTGTGCCCCCCAAAAATATATGGAGGGCTTAACCCCTAAGAAGGTATGACTTCAGATTATGACCTGATTGAGAAATAGTCTGGACAGAAATAATGAAGTTTAAATGAATTCATTACGGCAGACACTTATCCAATATGATTAGTGTCCTAATACAAAGTGTGGGGGGAATTTGGACACAGAGACAGGGACATAGGGAGACAGTTTCTGAGCATGAAGGCAGAGATTGGGGTCATGTACTTTCAAGCTGAGAAACACCAAAGATTGCCAGCAAGCCGACAGGTGCTAAGAAAGAGGCCTGGAATGAATTGCCCCTCAGAGTGTTGAAAGGAATCAACCACGCTGACACCTGATCTTAGACTTCCTGCCTCCAGAACTCTGAGACCATACATTTCTAGTGTTTCGCCATCTAGTTTGTGGTATTTAGCCACAGCAGCCTTAGCAAACTAATACATACACACAACAATGATTAGTTTTTCTTATCGCTAATACTGTTTTGTTACAGTCCCAGCTTTCTAATCACTCTACCTTATCCCACATCGGTCATTTGGTGAGTAGGCATTGTTCTAGGAGTCAAGAGCAGAAAAACCAGAGTTAGAAGGCAGTGTGTGATGCACAAATACCTTCTAGATATGGGTATGAGGCAGGGCCATTCTGGAACTACTAGAACGAGTTATTCTCCAGTCCCAGGTAGGGTTGGATGCTGACATGACAGACCACAGAGAAAAGCAAGGACTTCGGAGATGAACAGACTAGACCTGACATCTTCAGGAAACCAGACTAACAGATGAAACAAGAAAACACAAAAATCAAAAAACTTAATGATTTGATAGTGGACAAAGTAGAGATTGAGCATGTGCTGATAAGAAAGAGGTCTGCTTTCATGATTGTGGACCTTTATTTCTTTCTGAATCAAAAATATCTACTTTTTATATAGGATTGGCCACAACTAAATATCATTCCAACAAGACGGTGAGTTGGGGGAGGAGGAGGAGAACGAGAGTATGTGGGGAGACCCGCTGTAGGTGATGATTTCTTCCACTGTGAATGAGGTACTTGGTAAAATATCTAGGAAGGTATGAAGCTGTCTCAGTGCAATTTTATTTTTGAGGGGCTCTTAAGGTTTGGGAGCCCTTTCACTCTGGACTTAACATAACTGGGATCTGTCTACACATTGGATTAACCATCATAAGAGAAGGAAGAGACAATAACTGCGAGTATGTGTGTGTGATAGAGGAGTAGGGAGGGGTGATGGAAAAAGTGAGAAAGAGAGGGGAGAGACAGAAAATAAAAAGAAAGGATAGGCAGGCATCATGAATAAGTACCTAGATTTTATATACTAACTCAGTGACTTGGGGTAAATTATTCATCTTTGAAGATTGTTTCTTCAACTCTATATTGAAATTAATAGCATCTATCTCATGGAGTTAGGATTAAATTAGCTAATATGCAAAAACACTTGGTTTTTTATTCTTGTATTTTTATGGTGCTGGGCATCTATCAAGTTGAGATGATCAAATTATGGTACATCTAATCTATGATGCCATTAAAAAGAGTCTGATAGAGCTTCATGTGCCAAAAAGGCAGGATGTTCAATATCAACAGTTAAGTATAAAAAAAAAAATCTGTAGAATGTAGTACACAATGTATGCCCATTTTCATGAAAATTGATATATTTTCTTGCATATTTCTGGAATAATAAGAAATTGGTTATAATCATTACTCTGTGGAAGTTGTTTGGGACACCAGAGATCATAAGTAAAAAGAATCACATTTTACTATGTTTTCTTTGTCCCATTTAAAGTTTTATCATTTACGTAGTCTTCAATTAAAAATAAAATGAAGAAAGGAAAGCATGAGGGTGAGAATAGCTCCTGTCCCATAACTTGAGAAGATTAAATGAGATCATATATGTTAATATTTTGCTTGGTAGTTAAAAAGTCCTCTAAAGGAGCACCTGGGTGGCTCAGTGGCTTAGAGCCTCTGCCTTCAGCTCAGGTCATGATCCCAGGGTCCTGGGATCGAGCTCTGCATCGGGCTCTCTGCTCAGCGGGGAGCCTGCTTCCTCCTCTCTCTCTGCCTGCCTCTCTGCCTACTTGTGATCTCTGTCTGTCAAATAAATAAATAAAAATCTTAAAAAAAAAAGCCCTCTAAAACACTGCCTCTGATTATACTAATAAAGGAAGTTTCCTTTGGCTTTCAACAGAGTTTTGGAACAGATGAAAAATGAATGACTATGGAAGGATGGGGCATTAGAATTATGAATAACACTATTTGTGTCACTTAACTGGCTCCATTTGGGGGGACGATAAACCACACTTTGTATATTGTGCTTTATGTGCTTGGTTAATGTTGGTTTCTCTCTGTGGTTTTCTAATCTACTAATGACCTGTAGTTTTGTGAGGGCGTGCATTTTCATGTTACCAGGTTAGAAAGAGTTTAGAGAATGGGTCTCCAGGTGCTCCTGAAATTCTCTACCAAAATGAGATTTCCTGGCCCTATGCCTTGCTATGGGGAGCTATAATCCTATTAAGCACTTAAGTAAAAATTTTCAGTTGAAGGGGGGAAATCACAGAAGAGAAATGTGTGCTTTAGGGCTAAGAGTGTGCAAGTTAATTTTGATCCTCCAAACTAGAACGTAAAAAAAGTCTGATTCCCCTCTGCCTTGTTTTTTGTTTTTTTTTTTTTTTTGGCCATTAACCAACCATCAAGCAAAACCAGAATCATTATACCTAGTTTGAAAATGTTTAAATTACACACTGGATAAAGTTATAAAGTTACAGGTTTTTCTAGAGTTAAATTAGGGCAGAAAAATTAGAGTCTTGAAGGTGTAATCCTTCATTAGATTACTAACTTAGGCCATTCTTCTCCTCTTGATCTTCTGTAGACATTCTGTATTTATGGATTTATTATAGAAGCCACCGTGAGTCAATCTATATCCCACTTAATTTCAGCAGACTGATGCTGGGGAACCTTGTTTTATTTTCTTCGACTGTACCTAGACCAACGAGAGGCTACCTTTAATTGGTGATTTGTAGGAAAGCAACTAGACTGCAGCTCATTAGTGTCTGAGCTGGTGACTTTGAGGCTGTCCACTGGAAATGAGCTGAGAAAGTTGCCCTCCATTGAAAACTTGCTCTCATAGTACAAGCTAACCTCATGCCATGTTAAAAAAACAAAAAACAAAAAACAAAAACAAACCTGGAAAATACTTTTTCTTAAATGTCTGTGCTGTGGATAGTTAAGTGTACTGCCTCAGTATATATGTATGTGGCCATGACATCTGTTTCACCTTGATGGGAAAATCTCTCTCCATCGTCGCCAGGTAGCATACTCTAAGAGTTGAAGTTGAAGTTGAAGTTTCTCTCCCTAGTGCCTTTTGTTCTTCTTTTATTAATCTATAGTTGTTAGTTGGTTAATTGTATTTTCTGGTCTGCACATTTCATGGCAAATAGGAAACCCATTTAGTGTAAAAGGATGTCAGTTATTGTTGGTAAAAGACCCAAGACATTAGTAATCATGGGATGAGAAAAAAGAATAATGGGTTTGGTTGTTTCCTTCAGTTGCTTTGGGAAATAGATGTTATGGCAAAATAACTATTAGGTTTTATTTTCTCAATTCCTAAAACTCCATTAATCTGATCTGTTTCCTGGATAATTCTATGCCTTTAAGTGTCAACTAGAAATTGAAGCTCTAGTTCCTAAAATTGCAGCTTCAGGCTTGCTTGGTCCAATGCTTCTTTCAGAATCATATTTTTATGCTTTCATTCATGCATGCATGTTTATTTTCAACCAACATGTTTTGAGTACTTACTATGTTCCAGATGCTGGTTGAGAAGCTGGAGGTAAAACTATGAATGACCAATAACACAAAGTCTGATATGGAGGATCCTTGGTTTAGGAAACAGACAAGTAAATAGATGATTCTACCACAATGTCTCAGTAGTAAATACAGAATATTCTAGGAATAGAGAAGAGAGGAGGGGTACCTAATTTAGACTGTGATGGGGATGAGAGATAGGGGAAGTCTCCGGGGGAAATCAACATCTACATTGGGTCTCAAAAGATAGGTGGATGTTGGCTAGCTAAAGCATTGTTCAAATGTACTTTTTTTGTGGTTTGGAATTCTTTTTTTTTTTAAATTTTTTAAAATTTATTTTTGGCATAACAGTATTCATTGTTTTTGCACCACACCCAGTGCTCCATGCAATCCGTGCCCTCTCCAATACCTACCACCTGGTTCCCCCAACCTCCCACCCCTTCAAAACCCTCAGATTGTTTTTCAGAGTCCATAGTCTCTCATGGTTCACCTCCCCTTCCAATTTCCCTCAACTCCCTTCTCCTCTCCATCTCCCCTTGTCCTCCATGCTATTTGTTATGCTCCACAAATAAGTGAAACCATATGATAATTGACTCTCTCTGCTTGACTTATTTCACTCAGCATAATCTCTTCCAGTCCCGTCCATGTTGCTACTAAAGTTGGGTATTCATCCTTTCTGATGGAGGCATAATACTCCATGGTGTATATGGACCACATCTTCCTTATCCATTCGTCCGTTGAAGGGCATCTTGGTTCTTTCCACAGTTTGGCGACCGTGGCCATTGCTGCTATAAACACTGGGGTACAGATGGCCCTTCTTTTCACTCCATCTGTATCTTTGGGGTAAATACCCAGTAGTGCAATGGCAGGGTCATAGGGAAGCTCTATTTTTATTTTCTTGAGGAATCTCCACACTGTTCTCCAAAGTGGCTGCACCAACTTGCATTCTCACCAACAGTGTGTAAGAGGGTTCCCCTTTCTCCACATCCTCTCCAACACATGTTGTTTCCTGTCTTGCTAATTTGGTCATTCTAACTGGTGTAAGGTGGTATCTCAATGTGGTTTTAATTTGAATCTCCCTGATGGCTAGTGATGATGAACATTTTTTCATGTGTCTGATAGCCATTTGTATGTCTTCATTGGAGAAGTGTCTGTTCATATCTTCTGCCCATTCTTTTTTGATATGATTGTCTGTTTTGTGTGTGTTGAGTTTAAAGAGTTCTTTATAGATCCTGGATATCAACCTTTTGTCTGTACTGTCATTTGCAAATATCTTCTCCCATTCCGTGGGTTGCCTCTTTGTTTTGTTGACTGTTTCCTTTGCTGTGCAGAAGCTTTTGATCTTGATGAAGTCCCAAAAGTTCATCTTCGCTTTTGTTTCCTTTGCCTTTGGAGACATATCTTGAAAGAAGTTGCTGTGGCTGATATCGAAGAGGTTACTGCCTATATTCTCCTCTAGGGTTCTGATGGATTCCTGTCTCACATTGAGGTCTTTTACCCATTTCGAGTTTATCTTTGTGTACGGTGTAAGAGAATGGTCGAGTTTCATTCTTCTACATATAGCTGTCCAGTTTTCCCAGCACCATTTATTGAAGAGACTGTCTTTTTTTCCACTGTATATTTTTCCTGTTTTGTCGAAGATCATTTGACCATAGAGTTGAGGGTCCATATCTGGGCTCTCTACTCTGTTCCACTGGTCTATGTGTCTGTTTTTTTTTTTTTTTTAAAGATTTTATTTATTTATTTGACAGAGAGAGATCACAAGTAGACTGAGAGGAAGGCAGAGAGAGAGAGAGAGAGAGAGGGAAGCAGGCTTCTTGCTGAGCAGAGAGCCCGATGTGGGACTCGATCCCAGGACCCTGAGATCATGACCTGAGCCGAAGGCAGCGGCTTAACCCACTGAGCCACCCAGGCGCCCCTATGTGTCTGTTTTTAATGCCAGTACCATGCTGTCTTGGTGATCACAGCTTTGTAGTAAAGCTTGAAATCAGGTAACGTGATGCCCCCAGTTTTATTTTTGTTTTTCAACATTTCCTTAGCGATTCGGGGTCTCTTCTGATTCCATACAAATTTTTGGATTATTTGCTCCAGCTCTTTGAAAAATACTGGTGGAATTTTGATCATAATGGCATTTAAAGTATAGATTGCTCTAGACAGTATAGACATTTTAACAATCTTTATTCTTCCAATCCAAGAGCATGGAATGGTCTTCCATCTTTTTGTGTCTTCTTCAGTTTCTTTCATGAGTGTTCTGTAGTTCCTCGAGTACAGATCCATGTGGTTTGGAATTCTTAATATTGATAGAAATGTGGCAAAATCAAGATCTGTTGGAAAAACTCAGAAAAAAGGTCTACATAAAGAAAATGTTGAGCCTAGGATATTTGGCAGAGGAGAATATGGAATGAGCTGGGTAGAAAGAGAGGGTGATGAAGGTGACACTTTTGAGTAGGAACTTTCTACTCAAGGATCAACATATAATGATCTAGAAACTCTTTGGGATGTTTTTAAAAAAAATTATTTTTGTGTTCTCTTCTTCATACATTCAGACTTAGTAAGTCTGGAGGGAGGGTCAATAATAGGAATTAGTAACAAGCCACCCAGGTAAGCACAGAGTTTTCCTCCCATTGACTTTTGTTACCATCACTATACCCAGCCTCTTTTTTAGCCTTCTACTAGCACATCTATGAGAGATTAGCATTTTCAAAAGAATTATTTTAAATACTAATACAATAGGAAAGGCATAAAAGTCTTATAAGTAGTGAGGCTTACACAGCACAAGGTCCAGCTGTTCCTGTAAATACAATCCAGGGTTCAGATTTAGAACAGCTTTACCAGGCCGTTCTTGGATCTTCCCCTCCTAGCAAATTTCACTCTGAGACAGCTCACAGCTTATTTCCTGCACCTAAAAGTTTATCACCTTCGTTTCACCTGTAACTCAGTTGAGTGTAAGCGTTTACTTCCACGTTTACGCCCTACCTGGAGTCTGTCATTCCCACCTGGCTTTCCTACTCCGAGGAATACACTCATCCTTAGCTGATTTGAAAGGATATATTAATATTTTAGATCTCCTGATGCTCTATTCAGTCTAAGCAGTAAAGGGCCTTTGTGGAATCCTTACTAAGGATAGTGCCACAGCTTAGAGGTACCTTCACCATGAAATGATAATGTCCATAACAAAGCATTTGCACATAGACCATCAAAGCGTATACATACTGCTCAGTTGACATTTGTTCAAGAATGAAGAATTACAGTAATCGTGTGTCATTCTGAGACACGTGTGTCTCAGGATACTGATACCCAGGAAGACACATGCGATATCTTACTCATCTTCCATCTGACATCAGGAAAAGTGGTTTTTGTCAAGGCACTATTTCAAGAACTCGTTGAAATAAGAAGTAGTCATCATGCCCTCCTGTCTCAAGTGCTTAGCTTAATTCTTATAATCTCATCAGAGATGGTTGATTAACTAGGGATTAGTGGATGATGGTAACTGAGCTCTTCCCTTGGAGAAATTAGAACTGTGAACATGAAATTATGTTACAGCTAGTTTAAACATACATTCATTCGACAAACATCTTGAGAGTGCTTTGCCGTGAGATTCAGGGATAGAAGAATAAAATACTATTCACTAAGAGCTTGTAAATGGACCAAATTCAGTAATCACACTCGATTTAAAGCAAAACAAAACAAACAAACAAACAAAAAACTTGTGTTTCTATTGCTACGTGTAAACTGGTAGAACTTTAAACTAAGTCCCCTGGCCCTGAATGAGCGACCTTTCTTCAAAGTGAGTAAGCCTGGGCAAGTAATACAATCATAAGGTCTGAATTGGAAATGCAGTTACTAAACACAAGTCCTGATTATGCTGACAAGTGTGCAGCTACCCAAGAAGATTTAGAGATAAGATCAAGAAGATTTATCATTACAATTTGATATCAAAATCTTTAAGATAGCACTTTTATTATTTATTTTATTTTAAGATAGCACTATTATTAAATTTCAGATCTCTGATACATACAGTCGATGGGGAAGAGGCTACAACAGGGCCCTGTGCTGCCTCATCTCTTTTATTTTTCCTTTTGATGCCTCTCAGGCTGTTTTCTAATGACGGGTCAGATGAGTTCATTCTCCTGAGAAAGCGGCTCAATTAGGAGGATACGATAACCTTTGAAAAAAGATGAAACGCTGATGAGCCAACGTAAGAATTAACATTTTAAAATTGCTTCAGTACCAGCTCACAACATGGGTAACAACAACAGTAATTACGATCGTTATTTCAGAAAGTTGTTCGTTTCAGAGTGGGTGTGGAAAGTCAAACAGGAGAATAAACTTCCTCTGTTTGATTGACATTTTGGGAGGCAATTCTTTTTTTCTCTAATCATCAACCTAGGTTCATAGAAACTGTTTCTTCTGAGCAATACGCAAGGCCTAAGATTATATGAATTCTGTTAAAATGAAATTAAGGGTAAAAAAAAACGAATCCAAAGTCCTTAGCTACTTCAGAATTATTCTCTTTTACTCCATAGACACATGGAAAACATATTTACAAGATACCTGAAAAAGCAAAATAAAAATGTATTGTGCATCATGTTTTTGGTACAAAATATTAATGTATTTTAATAATTTACTGGGGATAATAATAATTTAATAATTATTTAATAATTATTAATTTATTTATTTTTAATATTATTTATAATTATTATTAATTTAATTATTATTAATTATTATTATTTAATAATTTAAAATTATTAAAATAATTTTAATAATTTACAGCATCATTTACTGGGGATATTTTCGTGTAGGCACTGAAAATGATTGTTTTTGGAGCAGGGGTTCCTGAGAGAGAATCTTAAGCAGGCTTCACCCAGCATAGAGCTGGATTGGGGCTTGATCTCGTAACCCTGAGATCATGACCTGAGCTAAAATCAAGAGTCAGGTGCTTAACCAACTGAGCCACCCAGGTGCCCTGAAAATGATGAGAGATTTAACTGTCATAAGGCAAATAAGATCCCTGCCCTCTTGAAACTTGCCTGCCTTTGTCCTCTGACCACTCCACAACTCCCACTTTGATATTCCCTAGTCAATTGTCTCAGTCTTAAGGCACTAATGTCAAGTATAAACTGTTAACTCACAACTTATCTTTTGTATGGACCTGTTTCTTAAACTTCAGGTGTATATCTCCTTGAGGACATCTTCATGGTGCTGATGATTTGGTACTTTAACTGTTAAAAACAGAATTTTTTCCCTCTTACTATCCATGTCTTTTTCAGCCGACTTTCCCTCTTCCCTTCTCCATCCACAGAATGCTGACTTCATACTTGTTGATCTGGCTAAAATCTTCCAGTCCTCTGTAGTCCTCCCTCCTCTTTTCCCTCATTCTATCTCACTATACTTCCCAAAATCCAGTCTAGAATATATTCTGGTAATGATAATTCTGAAATATATTTCCAGTTCCATGGCTTCTAAATATAGTCTCTACTCTTAAGCTACATTAGGCCATCAAGTTTTCCTATCTGGAATATTGTAGTTACTCCCAGTTGATCTCACCTTCCAGTGTTGACCCGTAGAGTCTATTTTCCATAGAGCGTCAGCAAGGACAATTAAAAAACATTTAGAATTTGATATAATTGTGGTCAAAACCCTCTTGTGATTTTCCATCTTACTCTAGGTAACGGAAACCCAATAATGACCTCATACATGGCTTGCTTTCACGCCTCCACCCCAAAGCGTTACAGAATCTGATATTTTTCTCTCCACCTCCAACTCCAAGCACATTGCCCCCAGATTTTGCACTTGGTGTTCTCTTTGTTTGGTATGTTCTTCCCCACAAGTACCTGCACAATTTGTCTTTCATTTTATTTAACTGTTGAAATTTTGCTTCCTCTGAGTGACCCTCCCTGACTAAGCCATCTGGACTAATACATTCATTCTCCTTACTTTGCCTTTATATTTTTCTTAGTATTTCTCAAACTTGCAATCATCTGTCATTATAGTTGATGTTCCGTTATTCACAGATTATCTATTTGTGAATTCTCCTACTTGATAAAATGGATCTGTAATCCTCAAATCAATACTTGCAGCATTTTCATGGCCATTCACAGACATGGGTGAAAAATTGGAGGGCCTGATGCTTGCATGCCCGAGCTGAGGTCAGACAGTGGATGCTCTGCTTTCTTACTTCAGCTCTCAAACTGCATGCAGCTGTCCTTGTAGTCAGTTATTGCCAGATTTTTCTCATTTTTGTCTGTTGGTGGTGAGTTCACAGTCTGTGTGCCGTAGTGTGTGCCTAGTGTGCCGTAAAGAGAAATACCTCTATTAGGTAAGCTCTGTTTAGCCATGAGTTAGTGTTGCTGAGTTCAATGTTAATGAACGAATAGTATATATTAAATAAGGTGTTTCTTAACAGAAACACACATAAAGCAAGGTTGTATATTGATTGCTTGGTTAAAATGTTGTGATCAGAGGCATGCAGGTACCTAACCTCTTTTCCCTTAGGAATTAGTGGTTCAGTATTCATTAATTCATTGCTCGTGGTGACTTTACAGAATGTAACTACTACTTAATAATGAGAATTGATTGCATTTTGTTTATTTCACTGTCCACCTGCTCCTTCCCCCGTGATATAAACTTACAAGCAAGGACTTTGTGTCTCTTTCCACATGTCCAGTGCTTAGAACAGTGCCTGACACATAAGAGGTGCTCAATAAATATTTGATGATTTAATCAAAGAGAATTCTATTGTGAGAGACAGACATTGTTAGTATGGTGAGAAATGCAATAATCTGGGTTAAAAACCTAACAGACATTGTAATACAGTCTCTGAAGTCAGTAAGCAGGGTGGTAAGGCTGAGCCGTCATTAGGCACACTGGTGTCATTTGATCTGAGACCTACCAGGGAAGACTAAGTCAGCCTTGAGAAGCAATGAGGAAGGATATGTTAGGTGGAGAGACTAAGAAGTGAAGATACACAGTGAGAGTGATAGCTGTAGAGAATGAACAACAAAATAAGAACAGTGTGAGCAGTGGGCGGAATGGCGAAGATAAGCAGGAAGAAGTAGACTGACGCTAGATCTGGGAGACATTTTGTATTTTATTTTTGTATTTCATTTCTTTTAAAGATTTTATTTATTTATTTGACAGAAAGTGACAGCACAAGCAGGGGGAAAGGCAGAGGGAGAAGCAGCAGGGAGCCTGATGCGCGGGGCTCGATCCTAGGGTCCGGGATCATGATCTAAGCTGAAGGCAGACACCTAACCGACTGAGCCACCCTGGTGCCCTGAAACTTTGTATTTTAGATATCCTAAGAAAACAGGCAATGTTTTGAGAAATGTTTTAAGAAAAGTGAATTGACAAATTTTATAAATTTCATTTATACCCCAAAGAAGAGAAAGATAAAGGGGAAACTGATTAGTCAGTTTAGGCCTAGTTTTTAATTACCATATATTCTGTAATTGCCAAATAACCATATGGGGATGGCATTTTAACTAATTCAGGTACCTGTACCGGTGACCACAGGGCTGCTGCTGCTTTGATTTCTTACAAATGGACTCAAGGAAACCTTATGAGAATTTCCAGTGGATGGCATGTAGCTTTGACCACAGAGTATTCTCTATTTGAAAAGACCCTCTTGTGCTGATTTTGGAGAAGCTTATGTGAAGAGACAAACTGGGGAGGAAGGGAATACTTTGGTGGTCACAGTGATCTGTCAAATGAACCCTGCTGATCTGGACATGAGAGAGCAGCAAATGTTGTAACCAGACTTAATTAGAGATGATATATTTTAAAAGTCTGCTCCAGCACTCAGTCCTTGCAATGTGCTGAGTAATAGTGATTATTGTAAATTCTCATAATGAGTTTTGTAGTGAACTTGAGTTGTGAAGTTGAGTATGAACTTCAACTTGAGTTGAAGTTGTGAAGTGGGTATGTAAGAGCAAAAAATTGCCTCCGTAATGGATTTCTCCGGATGTCCATGTTTTAAAAAATGTTATTTAAGAATAAAGAGTTTGAATTTTCATGAGGTTAGCCGGTTGTTGTTAATGTTGACATAATTTCTAGGCAAGAGGATCTCTGTGATCACAGTGCTCCTTTCATTGTTGCTAGAAAAGTCACTGGCATTAGGAGTGTTCCAGAACTTTAACTCACACAAAGGAATCTATTTGTTGTCATTGTTTTTTAAAGATTTATTTATCTATTTGAGAGAGAGAGAGAGAGAAAGTGAGGAGTGCATACGTGTGTGAGTGGGAAGAGGGGCAGAGGGAGTAAGTCTTCAAGTAGATGCATGTTTAGCCTGGAGCCCTAGGTGGGGCTTGATACCAAACCGATGAGATTACAACCGGAACTGAAACCAAGAGCCTAATGCTCAACTGACTGAGCCATCCACGCACCCCAACAACCCAAGGCCTGTCCTATTACTATGTAAAGAATGCTGATGCAGAATCTGGACTCAAAGTACTGTCATCAGCTACTAATATCTACATAGTTACCCCCTCCTAATCTTAATATGCCACAATTTGATCATGTCTTAAACTATCCTGGAAAAATAACCTCTGCTAGATCAACATGATGTATTGAAATGAGCATAGAATTAATACCAGCCGGAACTGATTGCAAATCCTTGTTATATCATTTATAACAGCTTGTGCTTCAAAAAGTTTTTCGACATCACTACTTGTCTGTATACAAGGAGAGTAATGATACCCATATTCCATGGAGACCAAATAAAATAATGGATATAAGTGTATAGCATATGGTTGGAACTTGGTAAACATTAGCTCTCTTTAAATTCCCATTTCCTACTATCTGGGGAAGACCATTTGTTTCAAATGCATAACTGCCATTTTTAGCTTACTCCCTTTATGGACCATTCTTAGAATTGAAGGCTTCTGCTGTTATTTTCCTTCATGGGGTAACATTCTATCCCTCTCTAATTCTCCTCACTCATTTTATGTAATGTCTGTTTGTCATTGTGCACCACGCCTCTCATGAGTGTTGAAGCCAGGAGACCATTGTGTTCAGGGACTGCCCTTCACTCCATATCAGTTCAGATCCCCTTCATATACCTCTAAAGAGCTCTCCTATGAAGGGACTCAATTTTTATCAAAAACAGGAATCTAATAAATATAAAATATCAGGAAATTAATCTTTGGTCTCTCCCAGAGAGATCTATAAACTTTAAAATGGGTTTTCTGTGAGAGAAAGTTTGTTAAAAGAAAGATTTTAGATTTAAGTATTTTATGTCTTAGGAAAGAAATCATAGGTATTACAGATCTGGGTAGATCATGGCTGATTTCATATTCCATCCCTCCACATGTTTTTATTGAATACTTCTGTAGACCAGATATAGACTAAGCAGCCCTAGTTCTAGAGAGGAGACTATGACCTTTGTAATCACTAAGGGATAGAAAATGGGCAAGGATTTGATTTTGCTCAGTGTTTGGCCAGTGGTTACCACAGAACTTAAATGGAAAATATTACATAAATGATAAGACCTGGAAGATCAACCATATCTGTGAAATGATGAGAGAAGGGTTCGTGGGGAAGGTGCATTTGAAATTTGCCTTAATGAGTGAAAACATTTAAGTTGATACAGATTAAATTAGAAGGGAGAGAACTTTATGTATTGCAGAAACTTATTAAAATGAACCCAATATGTTCAGGAAATGAAAAACAGTTCAGTGTGGCTGAGTTTAGAGTATGTATGTGTACAGGACAGATGTGGGCCAGGTTATAAGGGGTTTTGAATATATGCATTGGTGTTGATTGATTAAAAGAATAGTAAAGAACCACTAATTATGAAGAAAAAAAACTACTAATAGAACAGTGTTTTAAAAAATCTAGCATTTATATATAAGTTGCACTGGAACTGGGAAAGAATAGACTGGGGACATCTCTTAAAGGGCTAGTATTAGGATAAGACAGGAGCATGTAGGACCTAAGTTAAGATAACAAGGATTGGAATGTAAAGGGCATAATAAATGTAAGTTTTATTGTAAAGGGAGACTATATAAGGGTTTGTAAATTATTCTTACTTGCAAATATATTTTGGTCTATACTTGCATGTTGAAGTAAATCCCAGAGTGAATGTGTGGGGACATTCCACTTGGATGTGGGACAACCACAGGGGAGATGCATTTACAATACCAGATGAAAATCACCACCAACAAAACTTGTTGGTGTTTAATATTTTCAATGTGGTTGAATTGTGAGTAAAAAAAAAATTGCTTCCCATATCTGAAATAGTACATTAAATTTATGTTACAGAAAAGGAGTGAAAAAAGCCATCAGTCATCCAAGTAAAATATGCACGTCAAGAGAGTGTGCATTGGGTGCCATTTTATCATATCTTCTCTGCATGTTTTTAGGTTAAATGAAATGATTTATCAGCTCGTGCTAAATTGCCAATTCTCAGTAATGTGTACCTCCAACTAGATCATTTGAAAGGATTTATCTCCTGTAGAACACTGTATACAAAGTGGCATTGTTTTTCTTCTGTGACTCTGCTTGCAAGAAGAGACATTAAATACACAAAACTGTTGATTTTCTTGTTTCACAAATGCTTCTTAACACTTCACAAAAGTTCTTAACTTGACCTTATCCAACCAAGGGCAACCATTTTACATTTGTCAATGATCACAAGCAGTTGCAGAACATTTTACTGAGGCTGACTCTTCTTTTCTCTTGCCTTTTTTGTATCATCGGGACTTAAATTTGGACCGAAGGTAGAAAGGAGAATATGAAAAACTGAGTTTCAGTTATCTAGATATTTGTAGATTTCTGCCAGATTCTGAACTTCACTGAATCTTCAAATCTACCAACATAGTATATCCTTTAATTTATTTATTCTGATCATTTTTTATTTCTTTTATCAGCATTTTTTAGTTTCCAGCACATAGTTCCTGTATGTTTTCTTACATTTATAACAAAATATTTTTTATTTTAAATGAGATTATATCAGTATATAATCATATATTAATAGTATATAGAGATATGATTGTGTTGAACTTGCATCTTGTGACCTTGCTAAGCTCAGATTAGTTCTAGAAGTTTCTTTCTGGTAGATTTGTTGAAATTTTCTAGGTAGACAATGTCATCTGTGAATAGGGCTACCAATTTTTTTTTCCTGTTTGTATTCCTTTTATTTATTTCTCTTGACCTATTGTTAGGTTGGAACTTCTCATAGAAAGTTGATTAGTAATAGTTAGAATGTACAACCTTGCCTTGATACTGATAATAGGAGAAAAACATTGTCTTTTACAACCAAGGACGATGTTAGCTGTAGGACTTGTTTTTTGCATAGATGTTCTTGATTTTTTTTTTTTTTTTAGGAATTATAGTTTGTTGGAAATTTTTATCAGATGTTGAATTGCCAAAAGCTTTTTATTTTTTTTTTTAAATCACAGGCTAATGGGATTATATAATTGTTCTCCTTTTACACTGTTAATGTGGTAGATTTCATTGATTTTTTATTTTTATACATTTTTTTAAAAGATTTTACTTATTTGACAGAGAGAGAGAGAGAGACATCACAAGTAGGCAGAGAGGCAGGCAGAGGGGAAGAGAGAAGCAGGCTCCCTGTGGAGCAGAGAGCCCGATGCGGGGCTCGATCCCAGGACCCTGGGATCATGATCTGAGCCAAAGGCAGAGGCTTAACCCACCGAGCCACCCAAGTGCCCCGTTCATTGATTTTTTTAAAATTTAAATTCAACTAGCCAACATCATTAGTTTCAAATGTAGAGTCCAGTAATTCATCAGTTGCATATAATACACAGTGCTTATCATATCACATGCCCTTCTTAATGCTCATCACCCAGTTATCCCATATGCCTACCTACCTCCTCTCTAGCAGCCCTTAGTTTGTTTCCTATAGTTAAGAGTCTCTCATTGTTTATATCCCTCTCTGATATCTTTCCATTGCATTTTCCCTCCCTTCCCCTATGATCCTCTGTGCTGGTTCTTATATTTCACATATGAGTGAAACCATATGATAATTGTCTTTCTCTGATTTATTACACTCAATGTAATACCCTCCAGTTCCATCCATGTTGATGTAAATGGTAAGTAGTCATCGTTTCTTATGACTGAGTAATATTCCATTAGGTTACATTGATTTTTCAGTGTTGAATCAGTCTTGCTTTCTTGGATAAACTCTACTAGACTCTCATGTATTATATTTATATATTGCTAAATTTGATTCACTTATACTAGGTTAAGAACTTCGGCATCTTTTCATGAGATATATTCTCCTATAGCATTATTTTATTGAATCCTTTTGAATGGTTTTGGTATTAATTTTGGCCTCATTTTATGAGTAGGTAGTATTCCCTTGTTTAAGACTGGTTAGGAAAGTTCACGTAGAACTGATATTTCTTATTTAGCAATTGGTAGACTTCACCAGTGAAACTGTCAGGGCCTGAAGATTCCTATTTAAGAAGGATTTTAACCATCATTTTAATATATTTAACAATTATAGAACAGTTCAGGTTATCTAGGGTGTCTTAAGTGATTTGGCCCAGTTTATGGTTTTTAAGGCATTGGACTACTTCATCGAAATAATAAAGTGTACAAAGTTATTTTAGTATTCTTTCATTATGGTTTTAGTATTTTAAGGCTCTCTAGTAGTAATTTGCTTTCAATCCTAATATGAATAATTTGTGTTTTTTTCTTTGGTTAGTCTTATTTGAGATTTATCAATTTTATTGGTCTTTTCAAGAATCTATGTTTCATTTATCAATTTCATTAGTTTCTACACTTTATTGTTTTATTCTCCTTGCTTTGAATTCATTTTGCTCTACCTTTTTCTTATTTTTTTATGGTAAAATCTGAGATTATTGCTTTGATAAGCATAAAGACACCTGCTGAGGGCAGCTAACCCAGACACTGGCTTTTTAGCTTGCTTTGCTCCAAATTCCACACCCTGTGCACTGGTATGGCTGTGCTTCTGGGTCAAACCTGCATCATTCCCAGCATAGTGATACCTTCCCCCAGAAGATCAGCACAGGTCTTTGCCGTACCAGGTAGGTAAAGTTTGGGGTTTTAAAACTCAGCCAGCCTGGGTAAGATAGAGCCCAAAGCACTCTGTGCTGTTCTAGTGAGGCAAACAACCTAGAGACAGTGTGAAAACAGTGATCTGAAAAATGCCTAGGACGCACAAGGGGAAATTATTTACTCTTCTGAGAGGGTTCTCTGAGAGCAGCAAACATGGATTCCCCTCTACAGGAAAAAAGGAGATGGCTGGTATCATTTCCCTCCCCCACCTCTCAGCAAAAGCCAACTTAAGTAAACAGCACAGTGCCAACACTCACTGCCTCACCTGCTTACACCAAGTCCTGCCCCCCTATGCTCTACTAGTACTGCTTTTCTTGAGCAAGTGTGCCCAAGTACAATGTGCTGGGGCCTTTCCCTGGAAGACCAGCACAAACACCTGGACACACCATATCTACTGATCATAGAGTTCTACAAAGCATTAGTTCTAGTGGAAATTGCATCAGGTGTCATTTAATAAGCAGACCAGAACACATCTGGTTACAACTCACCACACAGTGGCCAAGGTCCAAACACTGACCACTGCAGGCAAGGAAAACCTCTACAGAGGATTGGCCTGAGGGACAGAGCAGCCAAAACACAGCTGCAGAGTGCATGTGGCACAGACCAGACATTATATAATATCTTTCTCATAAAACTATTACTCTCAGGAACAGAAAACAAAATAGGATTTTCTAACACACCAAAGAAGAAAGAGACCTAGACAAAATGCTGTGACAGAGATTTCATTCCAAAGAAAGAACAAAAAAAGGTCATGGCCAGAGATCTAATCAAAACAGGTGGAAGTAATATGTCTGATGCAGATTTTAAAGCAACAATCATAAGGATACTCAATAGCCTTGAGAAAAGCATGGAAGACATCAAGAAGGCCCTTACTGCAGAGATAAAAGAGCTGAAAAATATAATCAGTAAGAGATTATAAACTGACTAGATGTAATGACTACAAGGATGGAAGAAGCAGAGGAATGAATAAGTGACACAGAAGATAGAATTATGGACAGTAATGAAGCTAAACAAAAGAGAAAGAATGATGGATCACAAGAGTAGACTTAGGGACCTCAGTGAGTTCTTAAAATGTAATAACATTTGTATTGTAGAAGAAGAGAGAAAAGGGGGGCAGAAGGCTTATTTGAGGAAATAAGAGCTGAAAACTTCCTTATCTGGGGATAGAAACAGAGATACAAATCCAGGAGGCACAAAGAACTCCCATCAAAATCAACAAAAGCAAGCCAACACCGAGACATAATGTAGTTAAATTAGCAATAATAGTGGTAAGGAAAGTATCCTAAAAGTATCAAGACAAAAGATGTCCCTAACTTACAAGGGAAGACCCATAAAGCTAAAAGCAAATCTCTCCACTGGAACTTGGCAGGCCAGAAGAAAGTGGCCTGATACAGTCAATGTGCTGAATGGGAAAGATTTGTATCCAGGAATACCCACAAAGCTATCATTCAGAATAGAAGGAGAGAGAGAGTTTCCCTGACAAACAAAAGCTAAAAGAGTTTGTGACCATTAAGCAAGCCCTGCCAGAAATATTAAAGGGACTCTGTGAGTAGGAAGGAAAGACCAAAAGTGACAAGGACTAAAAAGGAACAGAGAAAATCTCCAGAAACAGTGACAAAACAAGTAAAAAAAAAATGGTACTAAATACATAACTATCAGTGATTATTATGAATATAAATGGCCTAATCACTCCAATCAAAAGATATAGGGTGTCAGAATGGATAAAAAGTCCCATCTATATGCTGCCTAGAAGAGACTCACTTTAGACTCAGTGACACCTGCAGATTGAAGGTTAGGAGATAATGAAACATTTATCATGCAAATGGACATGAAAAGAAAGTTAAAGTAGCAATACTCAGACAAATTAAATTTTAAACCAAAAACTGTATCAAGAGGTAAAGAAGGGCACTATATAATAATATAGGGGTCTATCCAACAAGAAGACCTAACAATTGTAAATATTTATGCCCCAAAATTGGAGCACCAAAATACATAAAACCGTAACATAAAGGAACTCATTGATAAGAATACAATAATAGTAGGGGATGTTAACGTCCCACTTACAGCAATGGACAAATCATTTAAGCAAAAAATCAATAAGGAAACAAAAGCTTTAATGACACATTAAACGAGGAGGACTAACAGATATATTGAGAACATTTCATCCTAAAGAAGCAAAATATACTTTCTATTTGAGTACAAATGGAGTATTTTCCAGAATAGATCTCCTCGTGGTCCACAAATCAGGTCTCAACAAGTACAGAACGATTAAGGTCATATCATGCTATGGAAACTTGAAGTTTCAATCACAGGAAAAAATTTGGAAAGATCATAAGTACATGGAGGTTAAAGAATAACATACTAAAGAATGACTAGGTCAACTAGGAAATTAATGAAGAGATAAAAAAGAATACATGAAAGCACAGCTGTCCAAAACCTTTGGGATGTAGCAAAAGTGGTCATAGGAGAGAACTATACAGCAATACAGACCTACCTCAAGAAGCAAGGAAAATCTCAAACAACCTAACCCACAGGAACAACCTAAAGGACCTAGAAAAAGAACAACAAATGAAGCCTAAAGCCAGCAGGAGAAGTAGAATAATAAATGTCAGAGCAGAAATAAATGATAAAAGAAACAAACAAGAAAACCAGAACAGATGAATATAATCAGGAGCTGGTTCTTTGAAAAAAATTACTAAAATGGATAAACTCATAGCCAGACTTATCAAAAAAAAAAAAAAAAGGACCCAAGTAAATAAAATCACAAACGAGAGGGGAGAAATAAAAATCAGCACAACAGAAATACAATTATAAGAGAATATTATGATGAATTATATGCCAACAAATTGGACAATCTGGAAGAAATGGATAAATTCCTAGAAACATATAAACTACCAACCTCTATTTCTTTCTTTTTTTTTTTTTAAGATTTTATTTATTTATTTGACAGAGAGAGATCACAAGTAGACGGAGAGGAAGGCAGAGAGAGAGAGAGAGGGAAGCAGGCTTCTTGCTGAGCAGAGAGCCCGATGTGGGACTCGATCCCAGGACCCTGAGATCATGACCTGAGCCGAAGGCAGCGGCTTAACCCACTGAGCCACCCAGGCTCCCCCAACCTCTATTTCTTAATAGAAAATTTGGACAGACCAGTAACAGCAAAGAAATTGAATCAGTAATCAATAATCTCCTAATAAACAGAAGTCCAGGGCCAGATGGCTCCACAGGGGAATTTTACCAAACATTTAAAGAGGAGTTAATACCTATTCTGCTTAAACTATTACAAAAAATAGAAACAGAAGAACTTCCAAATTCGTTCTATGAGACCAACATTATACTGATTCCAAAACCAGACAAAGACTCCCACTAAAAAAGAGAATGATGGAGCAATATTCCTCATGAGCATGGATGCAAAAATTCTTAACAGGATACTAGTAAATCAAATCCAACAGTATATTGAAAGAATCCTTCATCATGATCAAGTGGGATTTATTCCTGGGATGCAGAGGTGATTCGATATTTGGAAATCAATCAGTATGACACACCACATTCGTAAGAGAAAGGATGAGAACCACAATATCCTCCCAGTAGATACAGAAAGAGCATTTGACAATGTACAGCGCCCTTTCTTGATAAAAAACCCTCAACAAAGTAGGGATAGAGGGAACATACCTCAACATCATAAAGGCCATATGTGAAAAACCCACAGCTAATATCATCCTCAGTGGAGAAGAACCAAGAGCTTTTCCTTTATGATAGAAGCAAATCAGGGATGTCCATTCTCACCAGTGTTATTTAACATAGTGTTGGAGGGCATAGCCTCAGAAATCAGACAAGAAAAAGAGATAAAAGGCATCCAAATTAAGAAGGAACAAGTAAAACTTTCACTATTTGCAGATGACATGATACTCTATATAGAAAACCCAAAAGACTCCACCAAAAAATTGCTAAAACTGATACATGAATTCAGTAAAGTTGCAGGATACAAAATCAATGTACAGAAATCTATTGCATTTCTATACACCAGTAATAAAGTGGCAAAAGGAGAAATCAAGGAGCCGATCACATTTACAATTGCACCAAAACCAGTAAGATACTCAGGAATAAACCTAACCAAAGAGGTAAAAGGTTTGCATTCTGAAAACTATAGAACATTTGTGGAAAAAAAATGAAGATGACATAAAGTGGAAAAATGTTCCATTGGATTGGAGGAACAAATATTGTTAAAAAGTCTATACTTCCTGAAACAATCTACACATTCAATGCAATCTGTATCAAAATACCACCAATGTTTTTCACAGAGCTAGAGCAAACAATCAAAAAAATTTGTATGGAACTACAATAGACCCTGAATAGCCAAAGTAAACTTGAAAAAGAAAAGCAAAACCAGAGGCATCACAAGTTTGGACTTCAAGATATATTCCAAAACTGTAGTGATCAAAACAGTATGGTACTGGCACAAAAACAGACACCTAGATCAGTGAGACAGAATAGAAAAAAAAAAATAGAAATGAACCCCCCAGTTACATGGTCAACTAATCTTCAACAAAGCAGGAAAGAATATCCAATGGAAAAAAGACAGTCCCTTCAACAAATGGTGCTGGGAAAACTGGACAGAAAGATGCAAAACAATGAAACTGGACAACTTTGTTGCACCATACACAAAAATCAAATTCAAAATGGGCAAAAGTCCTAAATATGAGACAGGAAAGCCTTAAAATGATAAAGACAGAGACTGTAACCCCTTTGACATTGGTTGGAGCAACTTCTTAATATATATGTCTCCTGAGGCAAGGGAACAAAAGCAAAAATAAACTATTGGGAGTTCATAAAAATAGAAAGCTATTGCACAGTGAAGGAAATAATCAACAAAACTGAAAGGCAACCTTTGGAATGGGAGAAGATATATGCAAATAACATACCTGATAAAGGGTTATTATCCAAATATATATAAAGAACTTATAAAACTAAACATGCAAAAAGAAATAATCTAAATACAAAATAAGTAGAAGACATGACTTCTATTTTCCAAAATTGAAGATAGACATTTTTCCCAAGAAGATATATAGATGGCTGACAGGTACATGAAAAGGTGCTCTGCATCACTCGTCATTGGGGAAATACAAATAAAAACTACAATGAGGTACTAACTCATACCTGTCAGAACTGTTAAAATTAACAACACAAGAAACAGCCCCTCTTGGCAAGGATGTGGAGAAAGGGGAGTTCTTGGTGGGAATGTCCACTGGTGCAGCCACTTTGGAAAACAATATGGAGGTTCCTCAAAAAGTTAAAAATAGAACTATTCTGCAACCCATCAAATACACTACTAGGTATTTACCCAAATGATACAAAAATACTGATTCTAAGGGGAACATACACCCTGATGTTTATAACAGCATTATCAACAGTAACCAAATTATGAAAAGCCTACATGTCCAATGACTGATGAATAGATAAAGAAGATGTGGTATATGTGTGTATCTGTGTGCATATGTGTGTGTGTGTATACACACATATACATATATATATGAAATGGAATATTACTCAGCCATCAAAAACAATGGAATCTTGTCATTTGCAGTTATAGGGATGGAGCTATATACACATACACACATATGTATATACACATATACACACACCTATATATACACACATATGCACATATACATACACACATATATATACACATTATATAAGTGGAATATTAATAAGTCATCAAAAACAATGAAATCTTGCCATTTGCAATGTTGGGGATGGAGCTAGACAGTATTATGTTAAATCAGTCAGAGAAAGACAAATATGGTATGATTTCACTCATATGGAATTAAGAAACAAAATGGATGAATATGGCAAAGGAAAGAAAGAGAGGCAAGCCAGGAGATAGACTTTTTTTTTTTTTTTAAGATTTTATTTATTTATCAGAGAGAGAGACACAGCGAGAGAAGGAACATAAGCAGGGGGAGCGAGAGAGGGAGAAGCAGGCTTCCTGCCAAGCAAGGAGCCTGATGTAGGGCTTGATCCCAGAACTCTGGGATCATGACCCAAGCCGAAGGCAGATGCCCAATGACTGAGCCACCCAGGTGCCTGAGATAGACTTTTTTTTTTTTTAAAGAATTTATTTATTTAGTTGAGAGAGATCATGAGAGGGGTAAGGGGACACAGGGAGAGGGAGAAGCAGACTCCCCACAGAACAGGGAGCCTGATGTGGGGCTTGATCCCAGGACCCTGGGATAGTGACCTGAGCCCGAGGCAGACCCTTAATGACTGAGGCACCCATGTGACCCCAGGAAATAGACTCTTAACAATTGAGAACAAACAGGGTTATTGGAGAGATGGTGGGTGGGAAAATGGATTTAAATAGGTGATGGGTGTTACGGAGGGCACTTGCAATGAGCACTAGGTGTTGTATGCAATGATGAATCACTAAATTCTATACTTGAAAATAGTATTGCACTGTATGTTAATGATTTGGAACTTAAATAAAAACTGGAAAGAAAAATAAGATTATTTCTTTGAAAACTTCCCTTTCTTCCTCAGCTTATTGTGGTATAGTTAACAAATAGAAATGGTATGTATTTAAGTAGTACAACTGGATATTTGGATAATTGTGTGCATTGTGAACTGATTACCATTATTAAGTTGGTTAAGGTATCACCTTAATTACCTCTTTTTTTCTTGAAGTGAGAATACTTAATATTGATATTCCTATCAAACTGCAAGTATACCATATTGCTAACTATAATCACCAAGTTGTAAAATAGATCTCCAGAGTTTATTCATCTTGTGTAACTTTGTACCCTTTGACCAATATATTCCCATTTCCTCCAGCCCTTTCTTTTTTTTCGGGGGTTGTGTGTGTGTGTCTGTGTGTGTATATATAATTTATTTTTATTAACATATAATGTATTATTTGCCCCAGGGCTACAGGTCTGTGAATCATCAGGCTTATACACTTCACAGCACTCATCATATCACATACCCTTCCCAATGTCCATAACCCAGCCAACCTCTCCACACCCCCCATCCCCCCAGCAACCCTCAGTTTGTTTTGTGAGATTAAGAGTCTCTTATGGTTTGTCACCCTCCTGATCCCATCTTGTTTCATTTTTTCCTTCCCTACCCTTCAAGACCCACCACTCTGCCTCTCAAATTTCTCATATTAGAGAGATCATATGGTAATTGTCATTCTCTGACTGACTTATTTCGCTTAGCGTAATACCCTCTAGTTCCACCCACGTGTTTCCAAATGACAAGATTTTGGGTGTTTTGATGGCTAAATAGTATTCCACTGTGTGTGTGTGTGTGTGTGTGTGTATCACATCTTCTTTATCCATTCATCTGTTGATGGACATCTAGGCTCTTTCCATAGTTTGACTATTGTGGACACTGCTGTTCTAAACATTCGGGTGGACATGCCCCTTTGGATCACTACATTTGTATCTTTAGGGTAAATACCCAGTAGTGCGATTGCTGGGTCATAGGGTGGCTCTATTTTCAACTTTTTGAGGAACCTCCATGCTGTTTTCTAGAGAGGCTGCACCAGCTTGCATTCCCACCAAGAGTGTAGGAGGGTTCACCTTTCTCTGCATCCTCTCCAACATCGGTTGTTTCCTGACTTGATAATTTTAGCCATTCTTACTGGTGTGAGGTGGTATCTCATTGTGGTTTTGATTTGTATTTCCTTGATGTTGAGTGATGTTGAGCACTTTTTCATGTGTCTTTTGGCCACTTTTCATGGTCTTTGTGTCTGGAAGTCTTCTTTCCAGAAATATCTGTTCGTGTCCTCTCCCCATTTCTTGATTGGATTATTTGTCCTTTGGGTGTTGAGTTTGGTAAGTTCTTTATAGATTTTGGATACTAGCCCTTTATCTGATATGTCATTTGCAAACATCTTCTCCCATTCTGTCAGTTGTCTTTTGGTTTTGTTGACTGTTTCCTTTGCTGTGCAAAAGCTTTTGATCTTGATGAAATCCCAATAGTTCATTTTTGCCCTTGCTTCCCTTGCCTTTGGCCATGTTTCTAGGAAGAAGTTGCTCTGGCTGAGGTCGAAGAGGTTGCTGCCTGTTTCTCCTCAAGGATTTTGATGGATTGCTGTCTCAGTTCGAGGTCTTTCATCCATTTTGAGTCTGTTTTTGTGTGTGGTATAAGGAAATGGTCCAGTTTCATTCTTCTTGTGAAGAAAACACAGCATGTGGTTATCCAGTTTTCCTAACAGCATTTGCTAAAGAGACTGTCTTTTTTCCATCGGACATTCTTTTCTACTTTGTCAAAAATTAGTTGACCATAGAGTTGAAGGTGTATTTCTGGGCTCTCTATTCTGTTCCATTGGTCTGTGTGTCTGTTTTTGTACCAGAACTATACTGTCTTGATGGTGACAGCTTTGTAATAGAGCTCGAAGTCTGGAATTTTGATGCCACCAACTTTGGCTTTCTTTTTCAACATTCCTCTGGCTATTTGGACTCTTTTCTGGTTCCATACAAATTTTAGGATTATTTGTTCCATTTCTTTGAAAAAATTGATGGTATTTTGATAGGGATTGCATTAAATGTGTAGATTGCTTTAGGTAGCATAGACATTTTCACAATATTTGTTCTTCCAATCCATGAGCATGGAACATTTTTCCATTTCTTTGTGTCTTCCTCAATTTCTTTATACTTTACTTTATACTTTATAGTTTTCTGAGTACAGATTCTTTGCCTTCTTGGTTAGGTTTATTCCTAGATATCTTATGGTTTCGGGTGCAGTTGTAAATGGGATTGACTCCTTAATTTCTCTTTCTTCTGTCTTGTTGTTGGTGTATAGAAATGCAACTGATTTCTGTGCATTGATTTTATTTCCTGACACGTTACTGAATTCCTGTACAAATTCGAGCAGTTTTGGAGTGGAGTCTTTTGGGTTTTCCACATAAAATATATTATCTGATAAGAGTGAGAGTTTGACAACTTCTTTGCTGATTCAGATGCCCTTTTTTTTCTTTTTGTTGTCTGATTCCTGAGGCTAGGACTTCTAGTACTATGTTGAATAGTGGTGGTGATACTGGACATCCCTGCCGTGTTTCTGATCTTAGCAGAAAAGCTCTCAGTTCTCCCCCATTGAGAATGGTATTTGCTGTGAGTTTTTCATAGATGGCATTGATGATTTTGAGATATGTACCCTCTATCCCTACACTTTGCAGAGTTTTGATTAAGAAAGGATGCTGTACTTTGACAAATGCTTTTTCAGCATCTATTGAGAATATCATATGGTTCTTGTTCTTTCTTTTATTAATGTATTGTATCACATTGGTTGATTTGTGGATGTTGAGCCTACCTTGCAGCCCAGGAATAAATCCCACTTGGTCGTGGTGAATAATCCTTTTAATGTACTGTTGGATCCTATTGGCTAATATTTTGGTGAGAATTTTTGCATCTGTATTCATCAAGGATATTGGTCTATAATTCTCTTTTTTTGATTGGGTCTTTGTCTGGTTTGGGGATCAAGGTAATTCCTCATAAAAGGAGTTTGGAAGTTTTCCTTCCATTTCTATTTTTTGGAAGCATTTCCGGAGAATAGGTATTAATTCTTCTTTAAATGTTTTGTAGTATTTCCCCAAGAAGCCATCTGGCCCTGGGCTCTTGTTTGTTGGGAGATTTTTGATGACTGCTTCAATCTCCTTACTGGTAATGGGTCTGTTCAGGTTTTCTATTTTTTCCTGGTTCAGTTTTGGTAGTTTATATGTCTCTAGGAATGCATCCATTTCTCCCAGATTGTCAAATTTGCTGGTGTATAGTTGCTTATAATCTGTTCTTATAATCATTTGTATTTCTTTGGTGTCAGTTGTGATCTGTCCTCTGTCATTCATGATTTTATTCATTTGGGTCCTTTCTCTTTTCTTTTTGATAAGTCGGGCCAGGGGTTTATCAATCTTATTAATTCATTAATTCTTTCAAAGAACCATCTCCTAGTTTCGTTGATTTGTTCTACTGTTCTTTTGGTTTCTGTTTCATTGATTTCTGCTCTGATCTTCATTATTTCTCTTCTCCTGCAGGGTTTAGGCTTTCTTTGCTGTTCTGTCTCTAGCTCCTTTAGGTGTAGGGTTAAGGTTGTGTACTCGAGACCTTTCTTGTTTCTTGAGAAAGGCTTGTATGGCTATGTACTTTCCTCTCAGGATAGCCTTTGCTGTGTCCCACAGATTTGGAACAGTTGTGTTTTCATTATCATTTGTTTCCATGAATTTTTTCAATTCTTCTTTAATTTCTTGGTTGACCCATTCATTCTTTAGTAGAATGCTCTTTAGCCTCCATGTATTTGAGTTCTTCCCAACTTTCCTCTTGTGATAGAGTTCTGGCTTCAGAGCATTGTGGTCTGACAAAATGCAAACAATGATCCCAATCTTTTGGTACCAGTTGAGATCTGATTTGTGACCCAGGATGTGATCTCTTCTGGAGAATGTTCCATGTGCACTTGAGAAGAATGTGTATTCTGTTACTTTGGGATGGAATGTTCTGAATATATCTGTGATGTCCATCTGGTCCAGTGTATCATTTAAGGCCTTTATTTCCTTGTTGATCTTTTGCTTGGATGATCTGTCCATTTCAGTGAGGGGGGGGTGTTAAATCCCCTACTATTATTGTATTATTGTCAATGTGTTTCTTTGATTTTGTTATTAATTGGTCTATATAGTTGGGTGATCCCATGTTAGGGGCATAGATATTTAAAATTGTTAGATCTTCTTGTTGGACAGACCCTTTGAGTATGATATAATGTCCTTCCTCATCTCTTATTATAGTCTTTGGCTTAAAATCTAATTTATCTGATATAAGGATTACCACCCCAGCTTTCTTTTGATGTCCATTAGCATGGTAAATTATTTTCCACCCCTTCTTTACATCTGGAGGTGTCTTTGGGTCTAAAATGAGTTTCTTTCAGAGAGCATATTGATGTTTTGTTGTTGTTGTTGTTGTTTATCTATGCCGATGCTCTGTGTCTTTTGATTGGAGCATTTTGCCCATTTACATTCAGGGTAACTATTAAAAGATATGAATTTAGTTCTATTGTATTGCCTATAAGGTGACTGTTACTGTATATCTGTTCCATTGTATTGCCTATAAGGTGACTGTTACTGTCTCTGTTCCTTTCTGGTCTACTACTTTTAGGCTCTCTCTTTGCTTAGAAGACCCCTTTCAATATTTCCTGTAGGGCTGGTTTGGTGTTTGCAAATTCTTTTAGTTTTTGTTTGTCCTGAAAGCTTTTTTTCTCTCTTTCTATGTTGAATGTTGGCCTAGCTGGATACAGTATTCGTGGCTACATATTTTTCTTATTTAGTGCTCTAAATATAGTATGCCAGTTCCTTCTGGCCTGCCAGCTCTCCGTGGATAAGTCTGCTGCCAATCTCATATTTTTACCATTGTATGTTACAGACTTTGGGTCCTGAGCTACACTCAGGATTTTCTCTTTGCTGCTAAGACTGTAAGTTTCACTATTCGATGAGGTGTGGACCTATTTTTATTGATTTTGAGGGGGATTCTTTGTGTCTCCTGGATTTTGATGCTTGTTCCCTTTGCCTTCTTATGGAACTTCTCTATTATAATTTGCTCCAATATACCTTCTGCCCCCCTTTCTCTTTCTTCTTCTTCTGGAATCCCAATTATTCTAATATTGTTTCATGTTATGGTATCACATATCTCTCTAATTCTCCCCTTGTGGTCCAGTAGTTGTTTTTCTCTCTTTTGCTTACCTTCTTTATTCCCCATCATTTGGTCTTCTGTATCACAAATTCTGTCTTCTGCCTCATTTATCCTAGTGGTAAGAGCCTCCGTTCTTTATTGCACCTCATTAATACCTTTTTTTAAATTTCAGCTTGGTTAGATCTTAGTTCTTTTATTTCTCCAGAAGAGGATTTCATTTCTCCAGAGTGGGTTTCACTAATATCTTCCATGCCTTTCTTGAGCCCAGCTATCACCTTGAGAATCATCATTCTGAACACTTGAACTGACATATTACCAATGTCTGTATTGATTAGGTCCCTAGTCTTCAGTACTGCCTCTTATTCTTTTTTTTTTTGTGGTGAGTTTTTCTGCCTTGTCATTTTATCTAGATAAGAATATATGAATGAGAGAATAAAATACTAAAAGATTGGCAAAGACCCCAGGAAAATATTCGCTGACCAAATCAGAAGAGTCTCCAAACCAGGGGTAGAAGAAGGGGAGCAAAAATTAAAAAAAAAATAAAAAAAAATCTGTATGTATATGTATATATTGGACTGGTGAATAGAACAGAGCCACACACTTGATTTTGGGTGTATTTTGGTCTCTTAGGAGAAAGTTGCTCCCAACATTTTAAAGAAAGAAAAACATATATATATATATATATACACACACACACACACAAATAAGGGTAAACATGCTGAAGGGATGGTATATGACTGTAAAGATGAAAATTTAAAAAAAAATCTAAAAATGGAATTGATAAGATAAATTGGTTGGAGAAAGAAAGAAGAAAAAAAAAGTGGAGAGAATGAGCTTAGGCTGGAGACTGAAACAAAGCCCCGTGCTAGATTTAGGGTATATTTTCATCTATTAGAATAATTTGTATCCCAAAATTTTTAGAAAAAAAAAAAACAATCCTATATGTATACAAAAAATAAGGTTAAATACAATGCAGGATAAAACAGGGCTATAATAATGAAGGTTTAAAAAATTTTTTTTAAAGAAAGGTATTATTAAGTAAACTAGTTAAAAAATGTTAAAAGAGGAAAGAGGAAAAGTTAAAAAAATAGAATCAGAAAATAATAAAATTAAAAAAATTTAACTTAACTTTGCAAGACTAAAGGATCATGGAGAGAAAGCCATGTATTCTATGCACTGCTTTTCCCTAGCTCTGGAGTTCCGCTGTTCTTCTTGACTATGAGCTTGGTCTTGGCTGGATGTTCTTGCTTATCTTCTGGGGGAGGGGTCTGTTTTAGTGATTCTCAAATGTCTTTGCATGAGGCACATTTGCACCGCTCTTGCCAGGGGCCAGGCTAAGAAATCTGCCCAAGTACGCTCTCGGGAGTTTTTGTTCCCTGAATGCTTTCCATAGAGCTCTGGAGGACAGGAATGAAAATGGCAGTCTCCCAAACTCCAACCTGGAGGATCCATAGCTCGGGGCCACACTCCTCATTGCACCCTCAGAGAAAAGCACTCAATCCCTCCCATCTCCTTGGTCTCCAGCCTCGCTCTCGGCTCACCCGGCCTGTAACTAAATGTTCCTGTCTCTGGCACACTGCTTGGTTTGGGTTCTCCAAACCCAGCAGATTCTTGCCTCCAGAGATGGAAGGTGAGTCTCCCTGGAATTGCCACTTATGGGGTCCCTGCTCAAAAAGCAGTGGTCCGACTGTGCCATGCTTAACAGTTTAAGGTAACCCGATCTAAAAGCTCACTCTTCAGCTCCGTCTCTGTAGCCAGCTTCCCTGCTCCAATACCTGGGAACTCTGCCACGCTTAGATACCCCCGATCCTTCTGTGACCCCGCAGGTCCTGAGACCACACTGTCCCTGCAAGGACTCCAATCCTGCTTAGCCTCTGGAATGATGTCCCTCAGTGAAGCAGACTTCTAAAAGTTCTGATTTTGTGCTCTACTGCTCTACAGCTTGCCGGGAGCTGGCCCCTCCCCCTGTGGTCTATCTACTCATCACTTTGAATTCACTTCTCTGCATGTCTGACCTCTCAGAAAGCGGTCAATTTTCTGTTCCTAGAATTGCTGCTCTTCTCTTCAATCTTCTGTTGAGTTTGTAGGTGTTTGGAATGGTTTGATAACTAGCTGAACTCCTGTGATTTGATATCATTTCAGTCCACTCCTCCTCTGCCATCTTGCCTTGGAAAACCACCCCTTTCTTTTCTTTTTTTTTTTTTTTAAAGATTTTATTTATTTATTTGACAGAGAGAGATCACAAGTAGATGGAGAGGCAGGCAGAGAGAGAGAGAGAGGGAAGCAGGCTCCCTGCTGAGTAGAGAGCCTGATGCGGGACTCGATCCCAGGACCCTGAGATCATGACCTGAGCCGAAGGCAGCAGCTTAACCCACTGAGCACCCAGGTGCCCCGACCCCTTTATTTTCTAATAGAAGCTTTGTTGCTATCAAACTCTTCCTATTTACTGCTTTATTAGTATGCTACAAATTTTGACCTACCTTTCTTCCATATTTGTTTAGTTAAAAATATTTTCTTATAGCTCATGAGACTTTTCATATTGACCCATAGATTATTTCGATATATGTTGCTTAATTTCAAAATATTTTCAGAATTCTGTTATCTTTTTATAACTGATTTCTAGGTTAGTTTCATATACTCAGAAAACATACTTTGTAGGACATCGAGTTTTTTATACTTGTGAAAGTTTATAGCCCAAAATGTAATCTACTTTGGTAGATGTTTCATGTGCAATTGGAAAAAAAATGTGTATTTTGCTATTAGTTGGATATTCTATAAGTGTCAATTAAATCTTATTAGTTGATGCTGCTCAGTTTTATATTTTTGCTAATTTTCAATTTAGTGTTCTTGATTATGGGAAGAGAAATGTTGAAGTCTCCAAGTATAATTATAGATTTTTCCATTTCTCTCTTTAGTTCTTTCAATTTCTGCTTCATGTATTTTGAAACTCTGTTAGGTGGATACACAGTTGACATTGTAACCTATTTTTGGAGAACAGATTGTTCTTTTTCTTTCTTTCTTTTCTTTTTTTTTTTTTTTTTTTTTTACCATTATGCAATGTTTCTCCTTATCCTGTTTAATTTCCTTTGTTTTAAAATCTACTTTGTCTTCTATTAATATAGCCAGTCAAGCTCTCTCTTTGCTTTAAGTGTTACTATTTAATTTCTTCTCCTCACTTACTGTTTACAATGTAAATAACAAAGGCTATAATCTTTTTTCATTGTTCTCTGCTTTAACCACTCAGAGATAGGTTTTCATTATTACAGTTATAATTTTTCTTTACTTTTAAATTGGAGAAGTTTTTTTCTATCATTTGATATTAATTGTTAATTATATTGAATATAATTTTTAGAATGCTATTTTGGAGAATATTAGTTTTTTGATAAATGTGTAGTAAATTTTAGTATATGTGTGATAGTTGAAACAATATTTTCTTACTTCAGGTTTTATATATGTGTCAGACACTACTATGTGCTCATTCATCCCTTCTGTAACTTTTTAGAAAAATATTTTATTTGTTTATTTTAGAGAGAGAGAGAGAGAGAGCACATGCAAGAGAGAGAACATGAGTGAAGTGGGGAAGGACAGAGGGAGAGATAGAAGCAGGGTCCTTGCTGAGCAGGGGGCCCAACATGGGGCTAAATCCCAGGAACCCAGGATCATGATCTGAGCCAAAAACAGATACTTAACTGATTTAGCCATCCAAGTGCCCTACAGTATAACTTTTTAATAGGCCATTGTTGCTTAGAATAAAGTCAGTAAGTTTAGCCTCCATGCAGCTATATAATGAAGTTCTGGCCAATAGGCATATCCTTTGTCAATTATGAGGAACTTCCTGAAGAGATAGATGTCAGGCATTATTGGCCTATTTATCCTCAAAATTTCCACTCTATAACTTGGAATATAATAATATTGCTGATCTTTTTATCACCCAAATTCCATTGTGGGTCACTCCATTATGATAGTGGAGTAAAATACCCAAGGAAATGTGGGTCTCAAAACTTTGTGGAACAAAATAAGGTACTAGGCCTGGATTGATCAACCATATTTAAATATATATATATAAGTTATATATATAACTTATATATATATTTTATATACATATTATATATATATATATAAAATACAGATTTTTATTTTGCTTGAAGTACTGTTGTTTTAGGTTTTCTGTTACCTACCTAAATCTTATTCCAATTATAGCCTTATGGTATTTTGTGTTTCTATATCTTCATTTTTAATATATATGATATGTACTGGTGGTAGAGATCACTACTTTATGGACTTATGTTTGGAGTTTTTTATTGAGGATCTGTAGATGTTTTCTTCTGTTCTCTTCATTTACCCTGTTGATAAATGGTGGTCTTATGTCTTGTACACAACAATTAGGTTTTCATCACAGATCACTTTAATTTTTTTTTTTAAGATTTTATTTATTTATTTGACAGAGAGAGATCACAAGTAGACAGAGAGGCAGGCAGAGAGAGAGAGAGGGAAGCAGGCTTCCTGCTGAGCAGAGAGCCCGATGCGGGACTCGATCCCAGGACCCTGAGATCATGACCTGAGCCGAAGGCAGCAGCTTAACCCACTGAGCCACCCAGGCGCCCCCACAGATCACTTTAAAATAGATTCCTTGCAGGTGCCCGGAAGACTCGGTTGTGTGTGATTTTTTATTTTGGCTCAGGTCATAATGTCAGAGTCCTGAGATCTAGCCCCAAGATGGGCTCCATGATGGACATGGAGTCTGCTTAAGATTCTCTCTCCCTTTCCCTCTCCCCCTCCCACCCCTCTTCCCTAAAAAAAATAATAGTAATAATAAATAAATTGATTCCTTGTGTTCTCATTGAGATCTTCCATCTCCCCTTTCCACTCCATTCTCTATATGGAAGTTCTTTTGTGCCTTTGTTATCCCTATATGTTAAAATTTTTGGCTTATTTCATATTCTGTACTAGTGTCAACATGACTTTCTAGACTCTCACCCATAAGTGAGAAGAGAAAACTTTTGCTCAAAGGAAGTGCCTTGGCTTGGAAGCCAGTTACATGACTTTTCCTGTTGTGGTGCTCCAAATGAACTGTGACAAATCAAGAGCACTGGCTTATATCCACCATGTTTTGAAGACATAGAAAAATAGTTTTAGATGAGTTACTTTATTACTTTGCAGTAAAACATGTGCAACTTATGACCTGTGACTATTTTACTTTCTTTATAGAGCAATTATAGTCAACTGAGGCCTTCATTTTTTTTCTCCATCAAATCATTTTTAAAGTTTCGCAAGTATTCATTTGCAGTCAACCCCTCTTCAAGTCTATGCAGTAGGAATCAGAATTGTGATAATAGCTAGTGAGGGCAACAAATATCCGAACTCTCCAATCCCCCACTAATCCTGTTTTCCTATGGCTAAAGTAATGGACTCTGAGCACCAATAGTCAGTTCTGGGGAAAGCTGCACCTTTCCAATATATCCTCATGTTGAATCGATTGGATTGTAGGTAAAACGGTAGGACTCTGAAATAAAATTAGAAATTAAAACGATCATCACAATATCAGCTTTATAAAGATCCTAGTTAAAAGAGAACTCCACACTTGTACTTGAATACAAATTGATTAAAAAATAGATTTGTGTATTTAAGTATTATTGATCACTTTTTATCATTTCTTCCCAAAGGTATGTACTAGTTTTCTATGGCTGTTATGGCTTCTATGGTAAGAATTTACCTCAAAATGTTTAGCTTAAAAAGAACAGAAGTGTTCTCTCTCCAAGTTCTGGAGGCTAGAAATTCAGGATCAAGAGTATCAGCAGGATTGGTTCTTTCTGGAAGCTCCGAGGGAGTATCATTCCATGTCTCTCTGCCAGCTTTTGGTGGCCAGCAATTCTTAACATTCCTTGACTTATAGCAACATAACTCTAATGTCTTCTTAAATCTTTACATGATCTTGCCCTCTCTGTGCCGCGGACTGTCAGCGGTGAGTCTGCGGGGGGATCCTTGGATAAGCAGGTATGGGGTGGATTCGGCGTGGCAGACAGAGAGGCACACTCAAGGCATGTATCAGCTGCTGCGATTTATTGCGGTGAATATCAATTTTTATATGCATTGTACATGGAACATTGGCACAGGATCAAATATGATGTTTCTTACTCAGAATAGCCTAACATTTGGTTACGTATTAGCCTGAAGTTAGCCTAAACAATAGCTATTCAGCCTGAGGTTATACTTGCTGGACATGTGGTTTTGACTAGTTTCCTATTGCCTATTTAGTCCCTTCAGCGGGGCAAACCGACCTAACGGATATTGATTAATTGTACCTTTGTCCATCTATTTAGGGAACTATATTTTACTTTCCTTCCCTTATGAGTAACCCACCGCGTGAGGCTTGAATCATATATTCCTGTGTAAGGAATTGGTGCATTAGTGGGTTGCAATTTATAAGGACCTGTATACGTGCCAGGCGTCCATCATTTTCCCTCAATCTTTACTTGCAATGTGTGATTTCCCCGACGTACTTTTAATCCTAAATGTTTATAATAATCTTCATCCTTATCGTGTTTACTTTTAGTCTCACTTTGTGTGGATCTTTTATTCCTATTTCTTGTAAGTCTTCCTAGTTCTAACTTTTGTAAGGCGTCTAAAATTTCCCCAAAAGACCCCGAAGAATTCTTAAGCATAATGATTAAAGCTTGACCTAGATCAGAGTCTTTATTTGTAACAGTTCTGTTGTTTGAGAGCGATTGCCAAGAAACAATAAGCCTAAAGCAATGGTGATAAGAAACACCCAGGTGCTGAATGCGGCCCAGCAGATCCCCAGGAGTGGAACACAGCTTCTTGGGAGCTTCTGCGACCCAATACCAGAGGGCTTAGCCACTTCAGGCACGTACCCTTGGACTAGCAGCCATTGAAGCGATTTGCTTGCCATGCTGCACAGTCGCTGGTGCGGGTGCGGCATCTCTGTATTCCTGTCTCAAGTCTCCTCCCACCCCTCCTCCTTTCTCTTATAAGGACTCTTAAATAAGAATCTTATCCCGAGATCCTTAACTTACTAATATCTGCAAACATATATTAACAAGATCACTTTACAGATTTTGGAGGTAAGGTCATGAGCTTCTCTCCTGTGGGTTGCTCTCCAACCTACTAAAATGCCCTTTATATGTTCAGATAAATGTGATTCGTTTTCATATTCAGAAACTAAAGATGTTTTGGTGGCATAACAGAATGTCTTCCATACAACCAAGAGGGAAAGGTATAAGATGGAGCCCTCATAGCCCAGGGAGAGATTCTCTCCAAACACAGACCTTAAACTATTTGTTATAAGCCTACTTATGTATCTCCTTAGAATATAGCCACTCTGATTGTACAGTACAAATATGAGAACTCTATTTCACACAAAGAAATTACTTTACACAAAATCATTATTCTTATTCTAAGATTTCAGTGTAACATAATACTTTCTGAAATAGCTGTTGATTAAAAACAGGTAAAGGTACACTTGGGCAACATAAGCATGCAAGGTCTGAATGATCTACCATCTAAGGTGTTAATGGATTTTGTTGAAAAATTTACTGAACCTCTGCTGATGGTTATTTATGAAAATTTACTGAGAACTGGGAAATGACAGAATTGAATGCCAACATTGTATCAATTTTCCAGGGTAGAAAGAACTACTATCATAGTAATTATGGTTCAGTGAATGTAACTTAAATCCTTCAATAATGGGACAACTATTAAAAAGAAGAATGTGTAAAAACCTCTCAAAGGTAACAAAATCATGAGCAATAAATAGAATTGGATTATAAAAAAATTGTGACAGATGGAATTTAATAGCTTTTTGATAGGATTACCAAATTAATAGACTATGGAAAGGAAGTGATTGTAATATGTTTTTATTTTATTATATGTGATAGTCTCTAGTGAAATTTATATCAATTCAAATTTTCTGGAAAATGAGTAGTGCCTGTGGTGGAAAACTACTTAAGATCTCTAACAGTAAAATATCAACAGCAAAGTATCTAGTTTGGAAAAGAGTAGGCTATTCTGATTCATTTGAGTTTAAAGTGAAACTAAATTTTTCTCCCACTTTTGAGAGAAGCCGAATTTTAATACCTCATTTGAGGCCTCAGAGAGATAATTTTGTGGCTAGAAACTCTTACCAGTGTAGAAGAATGAAAAATTTAACACATTAGTGCATGCCAATGAGACCTATACAGAGGGGCCTTTTCCTCCTCTCCTTTTATTTTTTTATTTTTATTTATTTATTTTTTTTAAGAGAAGCAGGAATGTGATAGAATTTGGAAGTAAAGTGATCAGGTAGCTAAAATAAAACAAAGAATTCAGACCTGGTCTTTAATTTGGCTCTCTAAAAGCTATATTTGATTTAAGAGGCTCTCTGATGTTCAGTTTTTTTCATTTCTTAGAATATATCTTTAAAAGATATTTCCTAGTTTTAGGTTGTCTTTGATTCTTTTTTAAAAAACTTTTAAAAGAATGTTGTTTATTTATTTGTCAGAGAGAGTGAGCAAAAACAAGAGGAGTGACAGGCAGAGGGAGAAACAGGCTTCCTGCTAAGTAAGGAGCCCAACATGGTAGAGGGTCTCAGGACCCTGGGATCATGACCTGAGCTGAAGTCAGACACTTAACCAACTGAGCCACCCAGCCATCCTGGTTCTATTGGTTCTTAAGAGAGGTTACCTTGGGAATCTTTGATCCAGGAGAGACAAAAGAGGTTTTTAAGTTTGAAAGGATATGAATTATATTGATGCAAGTTAGGGGATTTAGGTGAAATAGGACCATAGACCTGAAAAATTATAATTGAGACAGCATTATGTCAAAATTATTGCACGAAATATAGTATTAAACATGATACCCACCAAGTATGTTGAAACATAGGATTCTGAGACAAGTTAAATGAAAAATCACAATACAAAATTATCAATCTAGCGTGTGCTCAGCTATGTAAGCAATAAGCAGAAAAAAGTGAAGGAGGTAAGTTAAAATTGTAACAATTTTTTTATCGCAGGTTAAGATTAGGAGTGATTCTACATCGGACTTTTTCAAATTTTCTATAATGAAAAGCAATATAGCATTAACCTCCTGGAAAAATGTAGTTTTTTATATGTACCAGTGAATTTTTCTTGAAAGAAGTCCTAGAATTGGGGGACTTAAAAGCAAGCACTTTTTAAGTTTTATATGTTAAAAATGTGATGGGAACTTTATATTATTATTTCCTTTAATCTTAAAGATAATCCCTTGAGACAGATGTCAATTTTTTTTTAAGATTTTATTTATTTATTTGACAGAGAGAGATCACGAGTAGGCAGAGAGGCAGGCAGAGAGAGAGAGGACAAAGCAGGCTCCCTGCCGAGCAGAGACCCTGATGCGGGACTCGATCCCAGGACCCTGAGATCATGACCTGAGCTGAAGGTAGAGGCTTAACCCACTGAGCCACCCAGGTGCCCCCCCCCCCTTTTTAAAGATTTTATTTATTTATTTGACAGACAGAGATCACAAGTAGGCAGAGAGAAGGCAGCGAGAGAGAAGGAAGCAGGTTCCTTGCCGAGCAGAGAGCCTGATGCAGGGCTTGATCGCATGACCCTGGGATCATGACCTGAGCTGAAGACAGAGGCTTTAACCCACTGAGCCACCCAGGTGCCCCCCTAGACAGATGTCAATTTTAATTGTCCCTTTGCAACATGGCTTTGCGTTTGGGGTAATACATTGATTGAAAGATGTCAAATGAATAAATCAGAGGAAGTTTAGAAAAGAGAGGAATGATAAAAGAGCTTCAGGTGGTGATTTATGATGTGAAACAGTTTATAGAGAGTTCTGTCACACATAAATGTGGTCCAAAAGAGATAAAGTAAGGACATAAAATGACACAATTATTTAAAGAGTACAGAGCAGGTAAAAGTGGTAGAAGGTTTTGAATTGTCATGGGACAGTGGGGCATGAAAAAAAAAATCCCATCAGGGAGTCATATCTGAATCTAATGAGTATCCTATAGTTTGAAAACTAATATTTGGTATTTTAAAATTAATATTTTAAAATTGCTTTGCAATTGCAAGAGAAGTTGAACAAATACTAAGAACAGGTGTGAAAATACTGGAGTCAGAATAATTTCCATTGGAGAACAGGTTGAAAATGGGAGACAATCCTTAATAATGGATCAAGACAATTACAAAATAAACTGATAAGGATGATTGTAAATGATGCATCAGAATGACTACACCTAAGCTTAAGACTTAAGGTCCCCAAAAAAGTAAACCAAAAATTATAGATCACCAGTTGGGTCACAATAGATAGCACACAATATGACGTGGGGGGATTTCATGATGGAATACAGAAGGTACCAAAACTATATTACAAAAATATGAAATAACTCCCTGAGTGGTTAGGAAAAAATGCTAACGTAACTAACTTTGCAGATGAAGTTTGTAAAAACAAGCAAAAGAAACTCTACACAAGTACTATATGCCATTTGAGAAAGTTTCCCAGAAGGATATAGGTTAACAAATCTGATACAACAATACATATACAAAGGAATTGAGCAGTTAAATAAATGCATGACAGATGATGTGAACCAGGTTTCTCACTGTTGAAGTGGGAATTTATATGATTTATATGATGAAAATGAGAAGATGTGGCTGGAATGATTCTTGCAGTAATGAGTTAGAGATGGAGACATCAGTATGAACTTAGTTTTAGGTTACTATACAGATGGTTATATAGAAACCCATTTGTATAGGTAGATGCATGCATATGAACTAACTAATAACTACACAAATGATTCTGTGCTTCATCAGCTAAGAAAGCCTAAAAGAAATGATACCCAGTAACAAGGATGAGCACCCCTAGAATCCAGAATTTGGTGTCTAATACCATTCTCCAGTAAAAGGAACTAAGATCCTTAGAGAAATGGCTGATTCTAGGACTGCTGTAGGGAAACATACAGGATGAGACTGGAGTGCCTGAAAGTATGGAAGTGCTTCAAAACAAAATATTGTGATGACACTATGTCAAAGGGACTAAGAAGTCTGCTAAAGGTCCATACCTAGAGCACTTTGAGCAAAAAAATAAATATAAGTGTGAAGCAAAATATAACTACAAGTATAAAATATTTGTGAGTCCATACTGATAACAGTTGAAAAGTTGAATGAATACATAAATGGAAAGTTGTGAAAAATGTACAGTGCAAAAAAAAAAATTCAAATAGTTCTGTAGATACTCTGTGCTCAAGAAGGTGGAGCATAATTGCTCATGCCTTAAGTCTGTGCTGCATGGAGGGACTTGATTGTAAAAAGTGCAGTGTGGAAGAAGTGGGGTGGTGGTGAAAGGGAGAGTAATTTTACATGGAGATCTGACAAACACTACCTCAGCAAGGTGATCAGGGTGAACATTAACCTTAACTTAAGCCAGGTAGACAGTGTGTACTTTTGATATGTGATGAAAATGGCACTGTATCTCTCTTCTTTCTAAAATTCATAACCCAGTTTAATCCCAATAGAGGAATATTCTACAAAATACATGGCTAGTATTCCTCAAAACTGTCAAGGTCATCAATAACAAAGGAAAGTGAAAAGTTGTCACAACCAAGAGGAGCCAGAGAAGACAAGGTAACTAAACAATGTATTTTGAATGGGATCCTGGAACAAGAAAAGACCTTAGGGAAAAAAAAAATCTAAGGAAATTGAAGTATGGAATCTAGATAATATTAAAGCAGTTTTGGTTCAATAATTATAACAAATGTACCATAGTAATATAGGATTTTTAATAATAGGGTAAACTGAGTGTGACATATATAGGAACTTCTGTACTATTTTTTCAATTTTGTATACATTCTAAAACTTTGAAAATGAATTTTACTATAAATTTAAACTATTAAAGAGAGATATTTATACTAAGTATGTAGTACCTCCTGGATTGTGATTTAAATAACCCAACTATACAAAAAACAAACAAACGAGGACATTTGAATAATGACTGGATATTTGAGTACAATTATTTTGGATTTTTTTAGGTAGGATGATATTTTAATGATTTAGTAAAACAACTTTTTTTTAGAGTTGCATGCCGACGTATTCACAGAGGAAATGACATGCTAACTCAGATAGGAAGGAAAACGGAGAATGTAGGAATTTTGCATAAAACCAATTGGTCAAGTGTAAATTGTTGAAAATCGGTAATAGGTATTAGTTCATTGCATTATTCTCCTGTACTTTAAATGTTTTAGAATCAGGTTTTTTTAAGCTTGAGAAACATGTATGTGCATGGAAATGAAACAAGAAGTAGTAGGAAGCCTGGAAAGCCACTGTCATGGATCATGGCGAGTGTGGTGCAAATATATTCTGAGTTTTATTCTTAATTCTATCCAACTTGGAGAAAGCTTATGTTCTAAATGGTTTTAGAGATCTAAAAAGAAATGTGGTGCTCACATTAAGGATGATTTCTAAAGGCAAAGGGAAGGTTAATCTCTGGAAAATACTTTTTCCAGATTTGACTAGTTTTGAGCCATTTCATCAAAAGCATTTTTGTCTCAAAATCCTCTATAGCACTGGTCTACCAACTGATTTATAATCCATTGAATAAGTTCATGAAAGTGGATGCAGTGCAAGCTTTTGTTTTATCAGTGAACTTGAAGGTATTTCTTAAAAAGCAGACATCAATTCTTTTTAGTTTCTTTTAACTTTCTTAGCCTTAAACATCTTTATATATCTGCACGTGAAATAAAAATTCTCTCTGAGGGGCGCCTGGGTGGCTCAGTGGGTTAAAGCCTCTGCCTTCGGCTCAGGTCATGATCCCAGGGTCCTGGGATCGAGCCCCACATCGGGCTCTCTGCTCGGCAGGGAGCCTGCTTCCTCCTCTCTCTCTCTGCCTGCCTCTCTGCTTACTTGTAATCTCTCTCTCTGTCAAATAAATAAATAAAATCTAAAAAAAAAAAAATTCTCTCTGAAAAGGAACCCTTGTATACTGTTGGTGGGAATGCAATGTGGTGCAGCCATTGTGGAAAAGAGTCTGGAGATTCCTCCAAAAAATCAGAATTACTGCATTATCCAGTAATTCCACTACTGGGTTATAATCCAAGAACACAAAAACACTAATTTGAAAGGATATATGCATCCCTCTGTACATTGCAGCATTATTTATGATAGCCCAATTATGGAAGAAGCCCACGTGTCCATAGATAAATGAATGGATAAGGAAGTGGTATGTGTATGTATGTGGAATGAATATTAGCCACAAAAAAGAATGACATCTTGCTATTTGCAACAACATGGATAGATCTGGAGGGCATAATGCTAAGTAAGATAACTCAGCCAGAGAAAGACAAATAACATATGATTTCACTCATGTGGAATTTAAGAAACAAAACAAATGGGGAAAAAAAAATGAGACAAAAGAGACTTTTATTTATTAATTTATTTTTAAAGATTTTATTTATTCACTTGACAGAGGACACAGCGAGAGAGGGAGCACAAGCAGGGGGAGTGGGAGAGGGAGAAGCAGGCTCCCTGCAGAGCAGGAAACCCACTGTGGGGCTGGATCCCTGGACCTGGGACCATGACCTGAGCCAAAAGCAGATGCTCAATAACTGAGCCACCCAGGCACCCCAAGAGACTTTTAAATATAGAGACCAAACTGATGGTTACCAGAGGGGAGAAAGATGTAGGGGTGAACTAGGTGATGGGATTAAGAATACACTTATGATGATGAACATTGATTAATATACAATTGTTTAATTGCTGTATTGTACACCTGAAACTACATAACACTGTAGGTTAATTGTAATGCAATTAAAAAATAGTTCCCTGAATTTTTTTTTTTTTTTTTTTGGAGAGGGAGATAGATGGTGGGAAGGGCAGAGGTAGAGAGATAGACTCTTGACCAGGCTTCATCTCCAGCACAGCACACAACCCTGAGATCATGACATGAACCAAAATGAAGAGTCAAAATCCTAACCAACTGAGCCACCCAGGTGCCCCATTTTTTTTTTTTTCCTGAAAATATTCACTGTGGTAAGCAATCACTTAAAAAATCTGCTTTATGCAATTTTTGAAAGATAGTAACAGCTGCTTTTAAATTCATGGTAAATCTATAGAAGTCCTTAAATGTAGTGAAAATAGCTTGGTTTTAATTTGGAAACAGGGTGAGGCTGCTGTACAGATGTGCTATGATCAATTGTGACCAGTTGGTATTTTTTTCTTTTTCCTTTCTTTTTTCTCCTGTATGTTTTGCAGAGTGTTAGGGTGTGGCCATAATGAGGGCAAAAGTTGAATTTTTGGCAAACTGCAAATAATCATGATGTCAGCCAGTTGATCCCAAATGTATTCTAATAACTCACTTGAATATAGATATTTTATTATCTGACTGTTGGCAGAAGGTAAGGTTTATTCATTGAATAGTATCCAAAGCATAAAACATTTATGCCATATAATTCTGGAAATATTAAGGACTTTAATTCTTTCTCTCTCTTTCCTTCTCTCTCCTTCCCTCCCTCCCTCCCCCTTCTCTCCCATTCTCTCCCTTCCCGACCTTCCCCCTCTTTCTCCATGTGTGTAGAAATTTACTACTTGAGTTGGAGACAATTTTCTTAAGATGACACTGCTAATTCCTACCAGAAAGAAACTAAAATCCCAGTCCTGTAAACCCCAATCCTCACTGTCTCTGAGTTTTGAACGTCCTTACTGCACTCTCTTGGCATGATCCTCTTTAGAGGGCAAGCAACATGTAGAAAGGATTTATTTTTTTCACCTCACATTGAATTATGTGTGTATTCACATGTATGTATATTTGCTTTGCAAAAATATGACAAAAAGCAGATGGAAAAGGCTAGTAAATGGACAAAATCTGGACGCTGAATAAATGTCCAGTTCACTCACAAAGTCTATAGATACTTAATTCACATTTGGCTAATATCTCCATCAGTAATTACAAAATGTGCCTGTTTGTGGTTATAGTTGTTACTGTCCACCTTAATAAACATGAAAATGTCTTGGTAAACTTACCCCATGATCTGTCGCCTCTAGGATTAAACCCTCAATGTTGGCATTCAGTCCTCTCTTGGGCTCTATTACAGTATCGTCTAACCCTATGGCTCAGCATAAAATAATGTTTACTATTGTTCAGAGGTGTTTTAATCTTTTAACCCTGTTTATGTTCTATAAACACCTCTCTGGATATTTTCATTAGTAGCTCTAATCTTAGCTACCCCTTATGTGTATTCCTTATGTGGGATTTATTTGCCTTTACCACCTCCCCATGACTTCTTCCTTCTTCTGAACCCCTGAAGCAGTAACTCATACCACTGAATGGGAGACTTTCCAGATGGCTGGGCGGGATATGTTGACAAGAACCAAGTATGATGTATCTTTGTCTACGTAAGCCCAAAGTTGATGGTACATAAACATTTGTGAGTCTAGTAAAAACAACAGCTTTCCCAAGACAGTGTAATATCCTGAACCCCAAATGGTTATTGGTTAATAAGAAAAAAGAAGCAAGATCATCAGCCTAGAGCAGTGGTTTCTAGAGGCCTATGAAGCATAGATCAGCCAAGAGGGTTGCATCATAATTTTGAAAACTCAGAAAAAATATTGAGAGCACAACCTCAGAGAATTTGGTGACAATTTTTGGAATTTGCTAGTGAAGCCCAAGATAATTAGCACTGAGGAAGGCATGTATGTTCATATGAAATAGATCTTTTCTAGCTGGAAGCAGAGGTTTTCCACCATAGCTGCACATTATAATCACCTAGGATGCTTTCAAATCAAGCTCATGCCAGGGCCTAACCTTTAGAGATGCTGGTATAATTGGTCTAAAGTAGGCCCTGGTATTAGCATTTTTAAGTTCCCCAGGTAGTTCTAACGTGCAGCCAGGACTGAGAGCTACAGAGCCAATATCTTTTAAAATTCAATTCATTAAAACCACTGGAAATAGATCATTGTGCCTCTAAGCCATTTACCATGCTTTTTCTTTTTTCCCCCCAAACTTGTACCAATTTATTTAACCCTAGCTATGCCACCTCTTTTTAAAATTTTTTATTTTTATTTTTTAAATTTCTTTTCAATGTTCCAGAGTTCATTGTGTATGCACCACTCCCCATGGTCCATGCAATCCGTGCCCTCCACAACACCCACCACCAGGCTCACCCAACCTCCCACCCCCCCTCCCCTCCAAAAACCCTTAGTTAGTTCCTCAGAGTCCATAGTCTCTCATGGTTCCTCTCCCCCTCCAATTTCCCCCAACTCCCTTACCCTCTCCATCTCCCCATGTCCTCCCTGTTATTCCTTATGCTTCACAAATAAGCAAAACCATATGATAATTGACTTTCTCTGCTTGACTTATTTCACTCAGCATAATCTCTTCCAGTCCCGTCCATGTTGATACAAAAGTTGGGTATTCATCCTTTCTGAAGGAGGCATAATACTCCATAGTGTATATGGACTACATCTTCTTTATCCATTCATCCATTGAAGGCATCTTGGTTTTTTCCACAGTTTGAGGACTGTGGCCATTGCTGCTATGAACATTGGGGTACAGATGGCCCTTCTTTTCACTCCATCTGTATCTTGGGTAAATACCCAGTAGTGCAATTGCAGGGTCATAGAGAAGCTCTATTTTTCTTTCCCCTCTCTCATTCCACTCCACCTCCCACCCAAACCAGGAGGGCTTTCTTCTTCTCTGGAGTTATCCCACCTCTCCCACCCATACAAGCTTGTAAGAATTTGTGTTTGGTGAAAATGTTGAATACATGAGTTCACCTCTGAAGGTTGCTTACAGGCAGAGGGGGTGGACTGTGGGGTGTTCATAGAAAGATTTTTACCATCCTCTTTAACTTTTTAATGAGCAAGGGAACTAAAAAAAATTTTTTAAATGCCTTATATTAACAAGATAATGGCCTGTACTTAAATGGCAGTGCAGACTAATTCTTTTTCTCAAATAGGTCAGCATGGAAGGTTAGTTTCAAGAATTACAAAGGAAGACAGATACTGATGGATTGTTGCCTGTTTCCTGGAAACCAAGGCTCTCCTGTCCCCTCAGTCCACAACTGTTTTTTTTCCCACCTGAGACCTTCATGCCTTTTTCCGTAAGAATTTACTACTTTTGCCAGAATTGAGATTTGCTTTGGAAATGATTCAGTGCTAGGTCAAAGCAACAATGAATGCTTGCTTTTGAATCAACCTATATCGTCAATTTGAGACCTGAGTCTGATGCATAATTTGTTCTCTCAAAATGAAAGAGAACAAAGTATATATAAATATTTTTAAAGCAAGCCAAGCACCTGGGTGGATTTCTGGACTTTTACCTCCTTACAGATACGTACAGGTGACAGGTATGGTTCCACTCATTCCTAGGATACCACAGGTGCATGTCTTTTCAGCTTCAGCTAATTGCAGCTGGGGGTAAAAAAAAAGAAGGAATGTTCTATTTTGGCCTTCAATTAATTGGGTCCTCAAGACACCAAGAGCTGAGCCTACTAGTTTTTTTTTTTTTTAAAGATTTTATTTATTTATTTGACGGATCACAAGCAGGCAGAGAGGCAGGCAGAGAGAAAGGAGGAAGCAGGCTCCCTGTGGAGCAGAGAGCCCAATGCAAGGCTCGATCCCAGGATCCTGGGATCATGGGATCATGACCCCAGCCGAAGGCAGAGGCTTTAACCCACTGAGCCACCCAGGCGCCCCCTGAGCCTAAGAGTTTTAGGAGCAAAGGCAAGTTAAGCCCAGAATATAAAGGCATAGGATGCACACGTCATCCTCCCATGGAAGATTGCGCTGCAGCTTGTGTTGCTATCTTTTAAACTGGCCTCTATTTAGGAGTTGTATTTGTATTCCTATCACTGGAGTTTTGATGCAAGATTCATGGATATAACCAATGGGGGTGTTGATGAGAAAATTAGAGTTCCGGCATGTTGACACCAATTAACTGGTTGTTACTACAGTGATATTCCTGAAGAAAGCGATGCTTGTTAGTTACTGAAGCATAAAATGAGTCTGCATCACTTTGCGGATAGATTTTTAAACTACTAGGTCTTCGGACTAAGTTTTTGAGTCTGGAAGTAGCCAAAGAGCCATTGTGGTAGGCAGACTAGAGTCATACGCAACCATCCCTATCTTCTGATGTATATAAGCTTGTGTGATCCCCTTGAGTGTAGACAGGACTTGTGGCTTTTTTCTAACAAGTATGACAAAGGTGTGGGATCTCACTCCCCTAATTAGTTATGTTATATGGCAAAGATGATGGAATATTAAATTTTATTATGAGATTCCATCCTAACAGATGGAGACTCTGGATTTTAAGAGGTAAGTAGCCATGTTGGAGAAGAAGTCTATGTGGTAAGCAACTATAGGGGACATTAGGAACCATGCATGATCTCTAGAGGTTGAGGAAGATTTCGAGTCAGTAAGGAAAAAGTTTGGATTTCTCAGTCATGCAAACTTAAGGAAAGGAATTTGCCAACAAACTGAATGAGTTTGGAGCTAATTATTTCCCAATCAAGCCTTCAGATGAGAATGTAGCCCAAGTGAATTGTTGACTTTAGCATTTTAAGACCCAGAGGAGAGGACTAAGCTAAGCCATAGCTAAATTTTGACCTACAGAAGCCATGAAAAAATGTTTCATCCTAAGCCACTAAATTTGTGGTAATTTATTATGCAGTGATAGAAGACCTCCAGGGGTTTTAAACTAATAAGTAATCCTAGCTGGCATTTGTTTACCTGAATCATGTAATTAAGAAATAGTAATTTAAGTCTGCAACATCATCTTAATTTTCTGGGTTAGTAGTGGGCTTTATGGAAATGAACATTAAGTTATTCCTGCCACACATCATACTTTGTGGGAAAAAACTTTTCTGTTAACACATTGGCATTATGCAATTCCTTTTTGCTATTTGTTCTCATAAATTTTCATCATAGGATAGAGAATAATCTTCATTTCTCATCAATGAAAGTACTATTTCCCATTCTGCATATCCCAAGGATTACTTTTGAAAAGTAACAAAAGACTTCATTACCAAAGCCAGGCTTCTGGGGCTTGATAATTTATTTGCCTTGTTATTCACTGTTCAGTTGTTATAGCTCAAGGCTGGTGTCTTGATCTTTAAAGTAGGACAATGATATAATATATTTCCAATCCGTGGCTAGAAGGAAGGTTGTAGCCCACATAAAGTAGAAGTCAATTAGGCATATTGGTAAAGAAGAAGGTCAGCATTATTGTGTAGAGATAAGGATTGTCTAGTTATCAGAAAGATTACTCCATTGCTTTCCTCTGTCCAATCATATTTATTTTGCCACTCTTAAAAAGGTAATTTAATTTTTTTCTTTTTTATATATTTTTCATATATTTACTAGGATACTGCTAACTTTACCTTCTACAGTTATTTGGGATGTAACTGCAGAAAAGTTAATATAGGATATTTAAAGCTATCAGATGATATTAAGAAAAGAATGTAATTTCATAAATCTAGTTGGATCAACATCTGGGTTTATTTTTACCGATTGCATAGGAGCACTTACATTCTTTGGCAGGACTGCTTTCTTTTTATATAAAATAACTATTGAAATTTAAATATACTTTTACTAGGTGGCCATTGTTCTTCGGTCATAACCTAAACCTGTATTTCAAAAATAATACAGTAGACCCTTGAACAATGCAGGTGTGAACTGCCCAGGTCCACATATACATCTACTTTTTTTGATAAGTACAGTCCTGTAAATTAATTTCTCATCATTTTTTTAATGTTTTTTTCCTAGCCTAATTGTAAGAATATAGAATATAAAGCATTATAACATAAAATATGCATTAATCAAGAGCTTAAGTTATTGATAAGACTATTAGCTAAGTTTGGGGGAAATTAAAAGTTATATGTGGGTTTTAAACTGCAGTTTCAGCTCCTCAATCACTGTGTTCTTCAAGGGTTAACTGTATATTAAAAATTGATAGCACTACACATTAATAACATATATATAAATGGTTGTGTGAGATCCTGAGTGTGTGGGTATCCATCTATCCTCTTACCTGCCTGTCTACTGGTCTGTCAGCTCTCAATTTTACTCCATTAATCTATAGATCTATCCTTATGTCAGTACTACTATTATCTTGATTACTGTAGCTTTGTAGTAACTTTCGAAATTTGGTAGAGTGAGTCCTCTAATCTTATTCTTTTTCAAGTTTTGGCTATTTTGGGTCCTTTGTGCTTCAAAATGAGTTTTAGGATCCCTTCGTTTCTGCAAAAAAGCAATTAAAAATGAAAAAAGAAAAATGAAAAAATTAAAGACAATTGAAATTTTGATAATGAATTTGAGATATATTGTCATCTTAATGACTTTAAATCTTTCCATTTATCTAGGCCTTCATTCTTTTATTTCAACAGTGTTTCATCATTTTCAGTGTATAAGTCTTCTCTTATTTTGCAGGAACGAATTGATAAATTTATTCATATGTATTTTATTGCTGATGCTATTTTAGAGGGAATTTTTTGTTTTTTAAATTTCATTTTTGGATTCTTTCCTTCTAATATTTATAAAAACAATTGAATTTTGTATATCCATCTTTTATCCTTCAACTTGCTATACTTATTATTCTAACAGTTTTTCCTTTTTTATGGATTCCTTAGAATTTCCTATGTGTAAGTTCATGTCATTTGCAAATAACAATATTTTTCCTTTTTTCTTTCCAAAATAGCTGGGGTTTTTTCCTTGCCTGATTATTTAACCTTCAGTACAATATTGAATAAAAGTGGTGAGAATGGACATCTGTGCCTTGTTCCTGACCCAAGAGGGAAAGTTTTTAGTCTGTCAGCATTTAGTATGAAGTTACTCTGGGTTTTCATTGATAATTTTATCATGTTGAGGATGTTCTATTCCTAGCTTGTGGAAAGTTTTTCTGATTAAAGTGTACTGGACTTTATCAAATGACTTTTCTGTATCTTTTTTTTTTTTTAAAGATTTTATTTATTTATTTGACAGAGAGAGATCACAAGTAGACGGAGAGGAAGGCAGAGAGAGAGAGAGAGAGAGGGAAGCAGGCCTCTTGCTGAGCAGAGAGCCCGATGTGGGACTCGATCCCAGGACCCTGAGATCATGACCTGAGCCGAAGGCAGCGGCTTAACCCACTGAGCCACCCAGGCACCCCTCTTTTTTTTTAATTGGGTTTTCTCCTTTATTAATTATGTAGGTTTTTCTCAATTAATTAATTGCTATTCACATGTGAATCAGTCTGGAATTCTTGAGATAAATTCCATATAGTCATGGTGTATGTTGGCTTTTTACTTTACTGAGAATTTTTGTGGTGATAAATGTTGGTATTTAGTTTTTTGTTTTTGCTTTCCTTTTAAATCTTGGTTCTGGTGGTGTTTTCAGGGTAACACTGAAATCATAGCATGGCTTAGTTTCTCTTTGTCTAATATTTAACAGTTTGTGAAGGATCCATTCTTTTTTTTTTTTTTTTTTTAAGATTTTATTTATTTGACAGAGAGAGACACACACAGCCAGAGGGGAAAACACAAGCAGGGGGAGCAGTAGAGGGAGAAGCAGGCTTCCCCGTTGAGCAGGGAGCCTGATGTGGGGGCTCGATCCCGGGACTCTGGCATCATGACCTGAGCTGAAGGCAGACGTTTAGCAACTGAGCCACCCAGGCGCCTGGATCCATTCTTCTTTATGTTTGGTAGAATTCACTGATGAAGCCCTCAGATACCAGACTTGTGAGAATTTTTTTCTTTTCTAATTGTTGCCTCAATTCCTTGTTATATGTCTACCCAGAATTTTTATTTTTTAGTGAGTTTTATTATTTTATTTCTAGAAATTTATTTCATCTAATTTAACTATTGACATGCAATTGTTCATAGTAATTTAATAAAATCTCCTTTTTTCCCTAAGGTCAGTGATTATTTTCTTATTCCTGATTTTAGTAATTTAAGTCTTGTTTTCTTGCCAGTCTATCTGAAGGTGTGTTAATTTTGCTGGTATTTAAAAAAAAATCCAAACTTATCTTTTTATTGATTTTTGTTTTCTTATTTATTTTCTAATATTTATTTTGTTTTGATTTTTTTCTTTCTTACTTGGTTTCTAATATTTCTTTGTTCTTAATTCTGCTTGGTTTGGAGTTAGTCTGCTCTTCTTTTGTTGATTTTCTAAGGTAGAGGAATAGGTATTGATTTGAGATCTTTTTTAATGTGCATTTATAATTATGATCTTCCCTTGAAGACTGCTTTTGCTTATCCAGAAAATTTTGGCATTTTGTGTTTTTGTTTTCATTCAAAGTATTTACTACTGCAATTGTGATTTCTTCTTTGATCTCTTGGTTGGTTATTCACGAATGTATTAATTTTTACATTTTGTAAGTATCTTAAATTTCCTTTTGTTATTTATTTTTCATTTTATTGTGCTCAGAGCCCATATTTTGTATGATTTCAAATATTTTAAATATATTGAGACTTGTTTTATAGATGAACATATAGTTTATCTTGGAAAATGCTCCTTGTACACTTGAGAACCATGTGTATTCTGTTGCTCTTGAGTGGACAGTTTTATAAACAACTGTTCTGGTCTAGTTGGTTTATATTATTAAAATCTTGTATTTCCTTGCTGAACTTCTGTCTTGTCACTCAATACATTATTGAATTGTAGTACTAAAGTCTACAACTATCATTACTGAATTGTTTATTTCTCCCTTCAATTCATAATTCTGTCCATTTCTGCTTCATGTATTTTGGGACTCTTTTGTTAGAGGCTTACATATTTTCTTAATAGGTTGCTAGATTTACCATAAAATGCCTTTCTTTGTCCCTATTTGTCTAATTCTGGCACACTGATTCCAAGTTTTCTTCTGTTGATGTTTCCTGGTATATACATGTTTTCATCTTTTTACCTTCACCCTCTTTGTGTTTTTGAATCAGTGTGTAGTTGGATCATTTGAAACTCTTTCTACCAGTCTCTTTATTATAATTGTAGGAGTTAATTCATTTAAATTTAATATGATTACATCTGCCACTGGTTATTTATTTTCTATTATTTTACATATGTATTACTACCTTATTTTGTATTAAGTGTATATGTTCTAGTGTCCTATTTTAAATCCCCTTTCATTTCCTTTACTATATTATTTAAAAATCATCTTAGAGTGGCTGCTGTGAGGATTATGATTCATAATTAATAATACAGCAAATTTTTACTCTTCCATAGCTCCATTCCCTCTTTCTTTGTGTTGTTATTGTCTTATAAATTGAATGTTTATACTTTATATATACATCAATCCAGGTATAATTTTAGTACTTTATGCAGTTGTCTTTTTTTTTATTTTTAATTTTTAATTTTTTATAAACATATAATGTATTTTTATCCCCAAGGGTACAGGTCTGTGAATCGCCAGGTTTACACACTTCACAGCACTCACCATAGCACATACCCTCCCCAATGTCCATAACCCCACCCCCCTCTCCCTATCCCCCTCCCCCCAGCAACCCTCAGTCAATTGAGAAAGACAACTATCATATGATCTCCCTTATATGAGGAAGTGGAGATGCAACATGGGAGGTTAAGGGGGTAGGAGAAGAATAAATGAAACAAGATGGGATTGGGAGGGAGACAAACCATAAGTGACTCTTATGCAGTTGTCTTTTTAAATCATAGAAAAATTGTTACAATCAAAAACATATTTATTATTTGTCCTTTATATTTATCTATATCATCATTTTTAATAGTGTTATTTAATTGTTCATGTGGATCTATTTTAGTGTCTAGTGTTTCTCGCCAGTTTTAAGAATTCTTTTAGACATCTCTTTATGGCAGATCTGCTATGGACAAATTCCCTTAGGCTTGTTTATTTGAGACTGTTTTCTTTTTCATATTTAAAGGATATTAGGTTTGATATAGAATTCTTCGTTCACAGATTTTGTCTTTTTAGCAATTTGAATGTCACCTTACTGTCTTCTGGTTTCCATGATTTCTGATACTATATCAGATATTAATTTCCTTGACATGCCTTTGTACTTGGGGAGATGAGCCTCCTTTGCAACTTTCAAGATTCTTTGTCTTTACCAGTTTGATTTTGACGTGTCTAGGTATAGAGATCTTTGAGTTAACCTACTTGGAATTTGTTGAGCTTCTTGGAAACATAGATTAATGTTATTCATCAAATTTGGTACATCTTAGCTATTATTTAAGTTCTCTTTCAGATCCTTTCTTTCTCTTGTGTTCTGGGATTCCTCCAGAATGTATATGCATATATAAGTACTTGGTGGTGCCTCACAGGTCTCTAAGCCTCTGTTCAATTATCTCATTCTTTTTGGTTTTCAGACTGGATGATCTCAACTTACTTGTCTTTATCTTGCTGATTCTTTCTTCTGCTTGTTAAAATCTGTTGTTATGCCTCTCTAGTGATTATTTTTTTTTCGTTTATTACCATTTTTGACTCCGCAATTTATATTTGTTTTTTAAATGACTTCTATATATTTTTGATATTTTCTTATTTTGTTAGATAACCTTTTTATAGTTCCTTTTATTTCTTCAGACATGGTTTTCTTCAGGACTTTAAAGATGCTTAATATACCCGATTTAAAATCTTTGTCTTGTAAACCCAATGTCTGGGCTTCTTCAGTTTGTTTCTATTGACTGCTTTATTTTTCTCTCTATGGGGCTTGCTTTTTTGTTTCTTTGCAAGACTTGCAGTTTTTGATGTTGTTATTGTTGTTGTTGAAAATTAGCCATTTTAAGTAGTATTATGTGACAAGTTATTGTTTGCTTAGTGATTCTTTAAAAATTAATTACGTGAATCTGTATTCGTTATCATCTGTGGCCATTAGAGCCTTTTCTCAGTTAGCTCAATAGTCAGTGATTGGACAGATATTTCCTTCGACTCGTAGAGCCAGTAAGTCTCTTCATCTTTGTTGAGACATCCATGTTTTTGTTTGGTGTTTTCACTCAACCAGTTAGTTTCCAATTCTGTATTAATCTGTGATTTCTGCTTGCACAGAGCCTCAAGATCAGCCAGAAGTGAGAGTTGAGGGTCTTTTTAGGTCTTTCCTGAGTATATGCACTGTCCTATACATGTGCATTACCTAGTTTCCCAGAAATATTTTTGAGCTTTTCAAATCCACTTACGGACATCTCATTGCCCAGCTTTTCCTATTAAGCTTTCTGACTAGCCACTTGTTTGCTGTGTTAAAGAACTTTAGGCAGCCATAATGTTTAACAATTACATGTGGTTTTCAATAAATGCCTTGGGGCAAAAGGCTTTTTGTATTGTGTATGCTGAGGCAAGTCAAATAAGGTCACTTTTGTAAATGTGATATTCCAGGAAGCCAAAAGTCAGGTCCTATAATGAGAAATCCCTGGGAACTGGGTTTTGAAATAGCTCTTAGACTGTTCTGCTTTTTCCAGGTTGTTTTTTACTGTGATTACGGACTATCAGTTTTCAAGGATACTGCAGATCTGGGGAGGGAGACCTGGGAATAGTGTAAGTTAAATTGCCACAAACCTTGGAGTTCTTACTGAGAGTCAGCTGTTTTTCTTTACTAAGCATTCCCCAGATTGCTGCAAACCTTTGGTTAATTTCCAGAGTTCTAAAAAAAAAAAAAAAAAGTTTTGATTCTGTTTTTGATGGTGTTCTTATTGCTTTTATGGAGTTGTTTTGATTTGAATTTGATCCTTACTTCACCCTTCTTGCTGACTGCAAAAATCTGCATCTTTGTTTGAATCTTTTTATCTAAGCTTCTGTAAGCTTATGATGGCTTTTCCACAAATTGTATTAAGTAATTATAGTGTATTTAGAGATGGTAATTTTGAGAGAGAGCAAGAGATGTATAAATGTGTATTAGCTTTCCCTAGATTCTTGAATGATAATTGGAAGCTCTTGGTTTTCAGTTGGTGACAATATTGTAACATTTTTGGGCTGTAAATACCTCAGTATTTGGTCAAAAGATCTCTTAGAAGGAGATGAACCATGAACCAAGCTAGCCAACAGGTTCGAACTATCAAGTGTTTTACCCCAAACAATGAGAAAGTAGGGACTTGGCTTCTTCAGCAAAGCCGTCAGTTGTCTTTAGCAAGTTGGTAAAGAACAAAGCTCAGACTCAGATCTTTCTATTTTTCTTCTCTTAGAGAAAAAGCATCCCTATTATACTTAGACTAACTCTTGCTGCTTAAAAACTGCAATAATATGGCACAAAGGTCCTTAAGAAAAGTTAACCCAGAAGATGTTTAAAGGAAGGAGGGGAGAAGAGATGTTCACACATGTACACTTATCTACCTCTGTGTATGGGTGAAGGGGAAAACCAGTGGCATGGATCCTTTCTCCTACAGTCTGTGAGAAAACTAATAATGTGAGACCCAAACTGAGCTAAGAGGGGAGGGGTGTCCATAGCGAGAACAGAATGTATTTAAGAGTTTGCACTTGTGAGCCTCCCTAGGTCTCCAAATATTTGAATAGAGTTGAGAGTCTGCCTCGATGCTTATCATGCACATCACAGTAGTGGTGATGGCCTAGGCTAGAGAGGAGAAAGAGAATGTGGCATACTCCAGAAGTTCTTGATCATAGTTTCGGCAAAGGGAAGGCTGCTTGAGTAGGTAGAGTCTATCAGCTTAGGGAAGACCTGCTGAAAAAGAATAGACCATTTTTCATCAGTTATTACTTGGCCCAAGCTGCCATATTTCTCATATAGATCATTACAGTAGACTCCTAACTTGGTTCCTGGTTTCCACTTTTATCCTGTTAGCCTATTCTCCACGAATCAGTTACTATTCCTTAACCTTATCCTCAACACCCTCCAAAACCAGTGGGATGGTTTTCTCTGAGAGCAAATGTCAAAATCCCATATGACCAAACCCCTGCCATCTCTCCCACCTCATCCCCTGTCACTTGCCCTCTCAGTCATTCCTCTTCCACTCCCTTGTTTTACCTCTAACATGCTAAAGACACCCCTATTTTAGGGCCCTTGCACTTGTCTTTTCCTTTTCTACAATGCTCTTTTTCCAGATGTACACATGATTTACTCCCCCATTGGCTTCCAAACTCTACTCAAATATCACCTTAGTAGAGACTTTGCTCTCCAAGTCCATATAGAAAATAGCACCCACGTGATGCCTCATTTTCCATGTCCCTTTTCCTGCTTTATCTTTCTTCTCATGTGCCAGCACTTGACATGATACATTTGTCTAATTTTTTTTTTTTGGTCTCTTCTCACTAGAATATGAGAAACACAATGTCTAGGGCATGGCAGAGACCCAATACCCATTTGGTGATTTTAATAATCAGACACTGAAAATAGAATCACAGTAGAGTAGTGAGTATATGTCTGTTCTTGAATGAAGAATGACATGCAGTCATTTTGAATGCCTAGGTTTTTAAATTAAATTTCTTCCTGTTAACTTGAGGGCCACATTTGTGTTTTTCCAAACTGTAGCTTTGGACTCAATATTAAGGCAGTAGTCAACTATTAAAGAAAAAGGAAGGGACAAACTGTAAATTCTACTTTAACCACAGATGTTTTTGGTAAAATTTAGGTGAACATGGTCAAAGAGAAAAGAGCTCTGTGTTCATGCCATCTCATGATAATTAAAAATCTTCCATAGGTTTCATTCTCGAAAGAGTAGTGCATGGCTGATTACTTCTCACATTGTACAGTTTTTTTTTGCCTCTACAGCAATTAAAACATTGCATGAAAATGAGTAGGAATGGTGTAATCCATTTTCCTCAAGAAATCTACATAGGCCTGTGGACATTTAAATATCATGGTATAACATGAACCCATCCCACAACCCCCTCTCCCCCAAATCACACAGACTGTTTATTCTTTGGTATGTTGGGAAATTCTCATTGGCTTCTTTTTAAATGTGTTTGTGCTATTAGTTATGTAAATAACTGATGTCATGAGTGATGTGGCTATTTAAAGAATATTCCCCCTAAGTCCTCAGAATCCCAATTCATTGACGTGACCCAGAGGATCTCCAAACAAGTAATTTCTGAAAATTATTTACAACTATATTTGAATCTAGTGGTGATATTAAAAACAAAAAACAAAAACGAAAACAAGTTTTAGGAGAAATGGCAGATAAGACTAAAGTGAAATCACTTAATCTGTTTTTATCTTATTTGCTTATGAAAATCTCTTGAAATAGCATCGTTTCTCAATACTATTTCAAGTCTGTGGATGGGAAAGGTATAATAGAAGGTTCAGCATGGAATTTTTAAAGGGGCTAGCTCGAGCTACCAACCTTGTGTGCTGGGGTAGAAAGGGTCCTCGTCTAAGAACAACAGAACCAAGTATGTCCTTCTACTTAGACCACTAACTGTGTGACTTTTCAAATGTCTGGGGGCTTCAGGCTCTTTATGAACAAAACAGTGGGGTTGGTTGAATGACATTAAGGGTATATTTGTGCTACCTTATCACAAGACTGATTAAATTCCTGACATATTTGCTCTCTCATTAACTTATTTTAAAATAATAGTGTTGTTTGGATTAACTAACTTTAATTTGAGGAGGGGAGGGTGTTGAGGCCTAGGAAGGACTCAACCTATTTGGGGTTTCTTTCTTATTCTTAGCAATTATAAGAGAATGTGGCAATTTTTTGAAGTGGCCATGGTAGAAAAATTCTTCTGGTTTTTACCACATATGGCCTCTACAGCCTACGTAAAATTCTCTTGTTTCTGGGCAGTGTTTCCAGATTGAAAAGAGGGTAAGAATTCTGCATGATGTCGGAATTTTAACCAACTGAATCCTAGCCTTCAAGATAGACTCCCCAATTAAAAATCTTCTCAAAACAGCCTTTAAAAATTATTTGCCAAAAATCTCTATTTTTTACTTATGAAAATAGTAAATATACAAACAGAGTCACTATTTTTTTTTTCCTTTTTAATTTCATCAAGTCCCTGGTTTGAGATGAAGTTCAAAGTTTGGATATCAAATAACTCATAGCAGTGAGTAATGTACCCTGTAAGATCAGGTTCTTATGGCTCTTATTCTGCTAATAGCAGATTCCTGAATTTCTATGAATTAAATTCAAGTTTATTTCTGGGAATATGATGAAATGAAAGAATAATGATCACTGACTGATGAATTTATTGGAGGTGGTTTGTTCCACTTAGTTTTAGATTGTCAGCATCTACTCTGTTAAAAGCATTGGATTTCTATTTGTAATAGATTTATCCTTAAAACAAATGAGATGGGAGACTATCAGTGTCTTAGATAAGCTCCTGCATACTAACCTTCATATCACATTTTGCCTACAATTTATTTCTTCTCTGAAATGTTTAAACAAATTTCTGAACTCCAGATGATTCAGATCATGACTTTCTTGAGCCATAAAAATGTTGGCTCTAGCATATAATGTACCCCTGCAACCAAAGAGAGCCAGGAATATTCTGCAGTGTTCCATATCGAATTCCAGTAAAGAGTCTTTTCAGTTGTCTGGAATGTTATATGGTCTAAGAGGATTCAATGAAGATTATTTTATGCTTATACGATATTGCTTCAGAACAAGGACAGATGGTCCATCTGTGTATAAAAGTTACTTTTCCAAGAGCACAATTCATTCTAATACCAAATTTAAAATGCCCTTTGAGAAGCCCCTTGAAACTGAAAAAAAAAAACCCAATAAATCAGAGACCCTCAAATACATAAGGTTTATCTAGCTCTCTGCAGAAATTCTGCTGACAAGTTAAGTCTCAATGCTCAAGAAATCATATTTCAGAAGAGAGCTCTGTCAATCTAGAGGATGTTATGTCATAGAAAGGCACATACAGGCCAGGAATTAGGTGGCTAAAATATGAACAAGGGTTATGCATTTTCCACTTTATACACACACACACACACACGTAAACATACGTATTTAATAGAGATATTATATATTACTATATATATATATATATCTATATCTATATATATATATGTGTATTACACTGTCACTGTCTTATTCACTGTATTCCTAGCACCTGGGGTAGTATTTAACAGATAGGAAATCATTAAATATTTTTGGTTAAAAAATTAAAGGGAAAGGAAAGTTTTCTTCATTTGTGAAAGGTATACTTACTGATACATATTAAAATATGAAAAATTATGCAACATTAATAAATAATAATTTATTTTAGCAGGCAACTGATCCAAAAGAAAAAAATGGATAAGGACAGGGATAGTAAATTTGTAAAAGGATGCTGCTTCCAGACTATTACTTTGCTTCAGGCAAGCTTTCCCACTAAGAACAAGTATTAAACTAAATATATTATTAAATAGGAATGCCTTTGAAGGAATGAGAGATATATCAAAGATACTGTTAATTTGCTGGGCTGGTTCAGAAGACAAAGGAATTTCAAAAAAAAAAAAAGTTGCCATCTGTTTGGTGCTGTTTCTCCCCTTGAGATAATTTCTAAATGTTGGTTATCCCTGCTATTTCTGAAAGTGAAATTCATTTTAGAGAAACGAAGCAGAGGTTTAAATAATTTTACAGTATCTAGGAGAATTCATGACGTACCAAGGAAGAAGGACACTAATAGGCAACCTAAGCTTTGAACTTGGATGTGCTACTTCCTGCAAATAAAAGTAAACTGGAAATTGAAAGCCCCCTCAAAAGGATAAAACAAAGCTCTGAATTATTGCAAACACTGAGTTAAGACAATGGGCCTCTGGCCTCACTACATATCCAGAAGCAAATTAAATTCTTTCGTGCGTAGACTCAAAATTATCCTTCGGACCTTTTTAAAAAGATGATTTAAGAGCACTTTTAAGTAGACAGATTACCCGTATACATTTGCCCCCACAAATGAGTAATCTGCCCTGTTAGCAACCTTATCCATCAGAGTTACACAAATGTTACAACTGTTGAACCTGCACTGATACATCATGATCCTCCAAAGTCCATAGTCTACATTACGGTTTGGTCTTAGTGTTATACATTCTGTGAGTTTGGACAAATGTATAATGCCATGTGTCTGTCATCATAGTATCATAAAGAATATTTCACTGCCCTAAGATTCCTCCATGCTCTTCCTAATCTTTGCTCCCTCGCTCCTGCAAACATTGGCAACTATCCATTTTCATAGTCTTCCCATAGTTTTGCCTTTTCCAGAATGTCATGTAGTTGGAATCATAAAGGCCATTTCAGATGACTTCTTTCACTTAGTAATGTGCATGTCAGGTTCCCCTATGTCTTCTCATGATGTGATAGTTCTTTTCTTTTTAGGGCTGAATAATATTCCATTGTCTACATGTACCATAGTTTATCCATTCACCTATTGAAGGACATCATGGTTGCATACAAGTTTTGACCATTGAAGATAAAGCTGTTATAAATATCAAGGGCAGATTTTTGTGTGGATATAAGTAATCAGTTTTTTTGGGTAAATGCCAAGGAGCACACTTGCTGTATCATGTGGTAAGAGTAGGTCTGCTTTTCTAAGAAGCTGCCAAATAGTCTTTCAATGTGGCTGTCCCAAATTTCCATTCCCACTAGCAAATGAAGAGAGTTCCTCTTGCTCCAAATCCTCACCAGCATGTGGTTTTTACAGTGTTCTAGATTTGGGCCATTATAATAGGTATGTAGTAGTGTCTCATTGTTACTTTAATTTGCATTTCCCTTATAATATATAATGTGGAGCATCTTTTAATATCCTCGTCATCTGTATATCTTTGATGAGGGGCCTGCTAAGATCTTTGGCCTATTTAATCTGGTTTGTTTTCTTATTGCTGTGCTTTGTATTTTGTCTATTTTGTGTAGCAATCCCTTATCAGATGTGTCTTTTGCAAATATTTTCTCCCATTCTGTGGTTTGTATTCTCCTCTTTCATAAAGCAGAAGTTTATCCTTTTAATGAAATTCAACTTCTCAATTTTTTTTTTCTTAGATCTTGCCACTGATGCTACACCTACGATAGTCTTTGCCATACTCAAGGTCATATAGGTTTTCTCCCATGTTATCTCCTAGGAGATTTATGATTTTGCATTTTACATTTAGGTCTGTGACCCATTTCGAGTTAATTTTTGTGAAGGATGTAAGGTCTGTGCCTAGATTCATGTTCTTGGCAAGTAGATGCCCAGTTGTTCAGTAACGTTTGATGAAGAGAGTATCTTTGTTCCATCATATTGCCCTTGCTCCTTTGTCAAAGATTAGTTGGCTGTATCTGTGTGAATCCATTGTTGGGTTATCTATTTTGTTCCATTGATCTACTTGTCTAGTCTTTCATTAATATCATACTGTCTTGATTGCAACATATTATAGTATTGTTAAATCTCCAATTCGAGGGGCATCAGTCCCCCAATTTTATTCTTATCCTTCAATATTGTGTTGCCTATGCTGGGTTCTTTCCCTCTCCATAGAAACATAGAATCATTTGTTGATACCCACAAAATAACCTGGTGTTATTTTACTTTTTTTTTAACTGGAATTTCATTGAATTTATAAATCAAGTAAGGGGAAATTGATGTCTTAACAATATAGAGTCTTCTTATCCATGGACATAGATCATCCCTGCATTTATTTAGTTCTTTGATTTCATTCATCAGAGTTTTATAGTGTCCCTTATACAGGTATTAATGTAAATGTCATGTTTTCAATTTCAAATTAAATTCTACTTGTTAACTGCTGGTATGCAGGAAAGAAGTTGCCTTCCATGTATTAAACTATAGTCTATAACTTTGCTGTAATAGCTTATTTGTACCAGGAGTTTTGTTGTTGCTTCTTTCAAATTTTCTATGAAGGTGGACATGTCATCTGAAAATAAATACAGTTTTATGTCTTTTTTTCTCAATCTGTATACTTCCCCCCTTCTTTCTTATTGCATTAGGTATTTGTACTCCAGTACAGTATTGAAAATAAGTGGTGAGATGGGACATCCTTACCTTGTATTTGATCTTAGCAGGAAAGTGCAAATTTCTTATAATCAAGTTTGATGTTAGCTATAGGATTTTTAAATATTCTTTATCAAATTGAGGATTTTCCCTTCTATTCCTAATTTACCTAAAGGTTGTTTTGTTTTGTCTTAATCATGTATTGGTGTTGGATTTTGTTAAATGCTCTTACCGCATTTTTGGGTAGGATTATGTGATTTTTCTTTTAGTCTGTATATATGATGAATTATATTAATTGATTTTCAAATGTTGAAACATCTCTGCATACCTTGACTAAAGCCCCTTAATCATAATGTGTAACTGACTTTATTCATTGTTGGACTTGATATATTAATATTTTGTTGAGAGTTTTTGCATCTATGTTCATGAGAAATGTTGATAGGTAGCTTTCTTGTAGTCTCTTTTTCTGGTTTTGGTATTAAAGTACTGCTGTCCTCAGAAGGTTGGGAAGTATTCTCTTTGCTTCCATTCTCCTTAAGAGATTTTAAGAAAATTGGTATAATTTCTTCCTTAAACGTTTTGTAGAATTCACCAGTGAACTCATCAAGGTCTGATGTTTTCTGTTTTGGAAAGTTATTAATTATTAATTAAATTTGTTTAAATTTGCTTTTTTTAGTTTTCCAATATGGAAATGTATATGCTTAATTTTAGATCTTTCTTCCTTTTTAAAATATACCTCCAATGCTATAAATTTCCCTCTGTGCACTGCTTTTGCTGCATCCCACTAATTTTGATAAGTTCCATTTTCATTTTCATTTAATTAAAAATGTTTAATTTCTCTTGAGATTTCTTCTTTGACTCCTATGTTGTTTAGAATTGTGTTTCTAATCTCTGCATATTTTTGCATTTCCCAGTCTTCTTTCTGTTACTGGTTCCCTGTTCAATCCCATTGTTATTTGAAAGAAGACATTGCATGATTTCTATTCTTTTAAATATGTTCTGATATGTTCTATGGCCCAGAATGTAGTTTATCTTGGTGGATATTTAATATTAGCCTGAGAAGAATGTGTATTCTTCTGTTGCTAGATGAATTAGTCTATAGATATTAATTATATCCGGTTGATTTGTATTATTGTTGTGTTCAGCTGTGTCCTAGCTGACTTTTTACCTGCTGTATATGTGGATATGGATATGTATATTTTACATAATCATCTGTATGTTTTATATGAATATGGGGAAGAGTATGAAGAAATTCATCAAGTTGCTAACTTTGGTTTTAAGGATGAAGAACAGAAAATAAGGGTATTGAAGTATGAGGACTAAAGGGAAAATATATAAGAAAAAGTAAGGCCAAGAGAAAGAATAAATGATGAAGAATAAAGATGTTACAATAAATCTACATATATGTAATTATTTTCTTAAAATTAAGGGTGCTCCCTCAGGCTGATGGGATTTTAGGTCATTTTAATGTATTGCTATACTTTACTCTTTCATCTCCTATTTTAAAATGACCATGCAATGTTTACATAAAGAGGAAAGCATAATAAATCTGGTTCCAATGCATTGGAAAAAAGCTTTTAAAAGAAAATATTTAGGTTGGAGTCTAAAAATGTTCTTGTTTAAATTGAAACAAAAATCTTGCACCTAAAGAGTTTATGAATTTCAAAAGGTGAACCAGCCTAAAGAAAAAAAAAAAAGTATGTGATTAAAAAAGAAGAGTTGCTGTTTAAACCATAGTCTACTTTGGGAGGTATTTATTCAGGAAAATAACTTGGAGGAAAAAATATAACCAGAAAAGCACATTTATCTAAAGCTTTCTATTTTGAATATATGCATTATCTGCCCAAAGAGCCATCCCAGTATTAAGTATAGAATGCCTTTGCTATTTTTCTTCCTCCCAGCCATAAAGCTGTTAGGAGCCACAGTAAAGACGATGCATAATGCCTGGTGAAATGGGGAGCTGTGAGTTAAAGAACAATCATAATTTGCTAATTTTTCTAAAATGCATTTAAAAATCCTTTCACATTAATCTCTGTGATTCATAAAGAAGGGAGACAGACTGGCAAAGTTTAAATGATTGAAAATGATGCCGGTGGCCTTCTGCAAAATCTGATTACAGCTTTGATGATTGATAGCTTGCCATTAGCACAGAGGGGGAAAAAGCCTAGAAATTGAACCAAGTAAATCAAGCAAAATCTTTCTAGTTTATAGGGAACACTTAGACATGATTCAAAAATGTTTTAAGCAAGATTTCATTTTCTGTAAATATATGTTGCCTTCGAATATGAAGTATTCATTTCAGTGACTTTTCCCTGAACTGCACTTTAATCTTGTCTTCAAGAAAGTCCAGCTTGCCCTGCCACCTTCCCCAGGCTTCAAGGCTGGTGTGATTTACTTAAGTGACAGGGTACTGCTCTATTTGTATTCCTGTTTTCATTTGTCAGCTTCTGTAGAGTGCATGTTGCTGTTGCTGGGGAGACCTGAACATTGGATACATTCAGAGGTGAGTAAAGTAAGGAATCTCCCTTTTGCTTAATAATTTCCTTGAATTTGCTCAATGCCTCATGTCAATTTGACCTACAGGACAAGTTGTTACAGCTCATTAATTTGAGCATTAGTGTATTGATGATATATTCATACTTCTGTAAAACATCATGGACCAGAAAAGATAATTCATAGTATACCACAACTACAAATAAATTTTTTCAAAGGACTTTAAGCAGAGAGTAACAATTATGGTAGGATTTACCGTCACCATGACGCAGACCATATTGTAGTAAATTTTCAGTAATTAGGTGAGTTATGTGTAATCATGGAGAAAGTATTCATATACTTATATGCCATCCTTGCATGTGTATAAGATTCTTAGTACTGTGTAAAATTACTGAGTGGCCCACCATGTCTTTATTAGGTAAATATTTATTTACCAACAATGCTGGTCAGTATTTACTGACATTTATGTCTCCAGCATCTTAAAAACTTGGCTAAATGTTATTGCTATAAGTACTGACTATACACTAACAATGTAGGGCCAATATTTACAGAGTACTTGCAGTGTGTGAGATTGTGAGGTCCTTGAAGTAGAGGCCCTGACTGTATTGTTGATTAAAGTTTAGCAAAATGGTTATAGAGTAGTTATGTTTCCTGTGTACATTTTAGAATGAACATATTAAGCTATACAGTTCTTGTTTGCAGTCCTCCTTCCCCCTAGAAAAACCCATCAGCTAGGTGCTTTGAACTGAGTTGAATGGAAATTGGAATCTAGAGAGGATTGATTATTTCTTTTCCAGAAACATGCCACTGATTAGTGTCTCGGAGTACTGTTTTCAAGATGGTTTGAATACTTGAGGACATAGCTAGTCATTGGAAATTTTAAGAAAAATGGCCAGATCAAGAGATGTTTTAAGAATTAAGCCTTGGGGGGAGGAGTCAAGATGGCGGAGAAGTAGCAGGCTGAGACTACCTCGGGTAGTGGGAGATCAGCTAAATAGCTTATCTAAAGATTGCAAACACCTACAAATCCAACGGGAGATTGAAGAGAAGAAGAACAGCAATTCTAGAAACAGAAAATCAACTACTATCTGAAAGGTAGGACTGGCGGAGAAGTGAATCCAAAGCGACAGGAAGATAGACCGCGGGGGGAGGGGCCAGCTCCCGGCAAGCGGCAGAGCAACGGAGCACAAAATCAGGACTTTTAAAAGTCTGTTCCGCTGAGGGACATCGCTCCAGAGGCTTAACTGGGGAGAAGCCCAGGCGGGGTCAGCGCGGCCTCAGGTCCCACAGGGTCACAGAAGGATCAGGGGTGTCTGAGTGTCGCACAGCTTACCGGTATTAGAACGGGGAAGCCGGCTACAGAGACAGAGCCGAGGAGTGACTCTCAGCTCGGGGTTACCTTGAACCGGTCGCAGGCTCGGTCAGCTCGGAGCGCGGCCGGAGGCCAGGGTGACGGGAGTCATTGGGCGCTGTTCTCTGAGGGCGCACTGAGGAGTGCGGCCCCGGGCTCTCGGCTCCTCCGGGCCGGAGACCGGGAGGCCGCCATCTTCATTCCCGCCCTCCCGACTCTACGGAAAGCGCTCAGGGAACAAAAGCTCCCGAAAGCAAACCCAGCAAACCCGAGCGGATTACTCAGCCCGGCCCTGGGTAAGGGTGGTGCAACTCGGCCTGGGGCAAAGACGCTTGAGAATCACTACAACAGGCCCCTCCCCCAGAAGATCAACGAGAAACCCAGCCAGGACCAAGTTCACCTACCAAGGAGTGCAGTTTCAATACCAAGGAGAGTGGTGGAATTCCAGAGGAGAAGAAAGCAAAGCACGGAACTCATGGCTTTCTCCCCATGATTTTTTAGCCTTGCAGTTAATTTAATTTTTTTTTCTTTTTAAATTTTTTTTTCTTTTTCTCTTCTTCTGCTAAATTTTTTTAACTTTTACCATTTTCTTTTTTAACGTTTTTTAAATAGTTTATCTAATATATATATATATTTTTTTTTTCCTCTTTTTATATTTTTTCTTTATCGGCTTTCTTTTTTTAATAGTTTCTTTCTTTTTTTTTTCTTTCTGAACCCCTTTTTATCCCCTTTCTCCCCCCTCACAATTTGGGATCTCTTCTGATTTGGCTAAAGCATATTTTCCTGGGGTTGTTGCCACCCTTTTAGTATTTTACTTGCTCCTTCATATACTCTTATCTGGACAAAATGACAAGGCGGAAAAATTCACAACAAAAAAAAGAACAAGAAGCAGTACCAAAGGCTAGGGACCTAATCAATACAGACATTGGTAATATGTCAGATATAGAGTTCAGAATGACGATTCTCAAGGTTCTAGCCGGGCTTGAAAAAGGCATGGAAGATATTAAAGCAACCCTCTCGGGAGATATAAAAGCCCTTTCTGGAGAAATAAAAGAACTAAAATCTAACCAAGTTGAAATAAAAAAAGCTATTAATGAGGTGCAATAAAAAATGGAGGCTCTGAGGGCTAGGATAAATGAGGCAGAAGAAAGAATTAGCGATATAGAAGACCAAATGACAGAGAATAAAGAAGCTGAGCAAAAGAGGGACAAACAGCTACTGGACCACGAGGGGAGAATTCGAGAGATAAGTGACACCATAAGACGAAACAACATTAGAATAATTGGGATTCCAGAAGAAGAGGAAACAGAGAGGGGAGCAGAAGGTATATTGGAGAGAATTATTGGAGAGAATTTCCCCAATATGGCAAAGGGAACAAGCATCAAAATCCAGGAGGTTCAGAGAACCCCCCTCAAAATCAATAAGAATAGGTCCCCACCCCGTCACCTAATAGTAAAATTTACAAGTCTTAGTGACAAAGAGAAGATCCTGAAAGCAGCCTGGGAAAAGAAGTCTGTAACGTACAATAGTAAAAATATTAGATTGGCAGCAGACTTATCCACAGAGACCTGGCAGGCCAGAAAGAGCTGGCATGATATATTCAGAGTACTAAATGAGAAAAACATGCAGCCAAGAATACTATATCCAGCTAGGCTATCATTGAAAATAGAAGGAGAGATTAAAAACTTCCAGGACAAACAAAAACTGAAAGAATTTGCAAATACCAAACCAGCTCTACAGGAAATATTGAAAGGGGTCCTCTAAGCAAAGAGAGACCCTAAAAGAAGTAGATCAGAAAGAAACAGAGACAATATACAATAACAGTCACCTTACAGGCAATACAATGGCACTAAATTCATATCTCTCAATACTTACCCTGAATGTTAATGGGCTAAATGCCCCAATCAAAAGACACAGGGTATCAGAATGGATCAAAAAACAAAACCCATCTATATGTTGCCTACAAGAAACTCATCTTAAACCCGAAGACACTTCCAGGTTTAAAGTGAGGGGGTGGAAAAGAATTTACCATGCTAATGGACATCAGAAGAAAGCAGGAGTGGCAATCCTTCTATCAGATCAATTAGATTTTAAGCCAAAGACTATAATAAGAGATGAAGAAGGACACTATATCATACTCAAAGGAACTGTCCAACAAGAAGATCTAACAATTTTAAATATCTATGCCCCTAATGTGGGAGCAGCCAACTATATAAACCAATTAATAACAAAATCAAAGAAACACATCGACAAGAATACAATAATAGTAGGGGATTTTAACACTCCCCTCACTGAAATGGACAGATCATCCAAGCAAAAGATCAACAAGGAAATCAAGGCCTTAAATGACACACTGGACCAGATGGACATCACAGATATATTCAGAACATTTCATCCCAAAGCAACAGAATACACATTCTTTACTAGTGCACATGGAACATTCTCCAGAATAGATCACATTCTTGGTCCTAAATCAAGTCTCAACTGGTATCAAAAGATTGGGATCATTCCCTGCATATTTTCAGACCACAATGCTCTGAAGCTAGAACTTAATAACAAGAGGAAATTTGGAAAGAACCCAAATACATGGAGACTAAATAGCATCCTTATAAAGAATGAATGGGTCAACCAGGAAATTAAAGAAGAATTGAAAAAATTCATGGAAACAAATGATAATGAAAACACAACGGTTCAGAATCTGTGGGACACAACAAAGGCAGTCCTGAGAGGAAAATATATAGCGGTACAAGCCTATCTCAAGAAACAAGAAAGGTCTCAGGTATACAACCTAACCCTACACCTAAAAGAGCTGAAGAAAGAACAAGAAAGAAACCCTAAACCCAGCAGGAGATGAGAAATCATAAAGATCAGAGCAGAAATCAATGAAATCGAAACCAAAAAAACAATAGAACAAATCAACGAAACTAGGAGCTGGTTCTTTGAAAGAATTAATAAGATTGATAAACCCCTGGCCAGACTTATCAAAAAGAAAAGAGAAAGGACCCAAATAAATAAAATCATGAATGAAAGAGGAGAGATCACAACAAACACCAAAGAAATACAGACAATTATAAGAACATACTATGGGCAACTCTACGCCAACAAATTTGACAATCTGGAAGAAATGGATGCATTCCTAGAGACATATAAACTACCACAACTGAACCAGGAAGAAATAGAAAGCCTGAACAGACCCATAACCAGTAAGGAGATTGAAACAGTCATCAAAAATCTCCAAACAAACAAAAGTCCAGGGCCAGACGGCTTCCCGGGGGAATTCTACCAAACATTTAAAGAAGAACTAATTCCTATTCTCCTGAAACTGTTCCAAAAAATAGCAATAGAAGGAAAACTTCCAAACTCATTTTATGAGGCCAGCATCACCTTGATCCCAAAACCAGACAAGGATCCCATCAAAAAAGAGAACTACAGACCAATATCCTTGATGAACACAGATGCAAAAATTCTCGCCAAAATACTAGCCAATAGGATTCAACAGTACATTAAAAGGATTATTCACCACGACCAAGTGGGATTTATTCCAGGGCTGCAAGGTTGGTTCAACATCCGCAAATCAATCAATGTGATACAACACATTAATAAAAGAAAGAACAAGAATCATATGATACTCTCCATAGATGCTGAAAAAGCATTTGACAAAGTACAGCATCCCTTCCTGATCAAAACTCTTCAAAGTGTAGGGATAGACGGCACATACCTCAATATTATCAAAGCCATCTATGAAAAACCCACCGCAAATATCATTCTCAATGGAGAAAAACTGAAAGCTTTTCCGCTAAGGTCAGGAACACGGCAGGGATGTCTGTTATCACCACTGCTATTCAACTTAGTACTAGAAGTCCTAGCCTCAGCAATCAGACAACAAAAGGAAATTAAAGGCATCCAAATCGGCAAAGAAGAAGTCAAACTATCACTCTTCGCAGATGATATGATACTCTATGTGGAAAACCCAAAAGACTCCACTCCAAAACTGCTAGAACTTGTACAGGAATTCAGTAAAGTGTCAGGATATAAAATCAATGCACAGAAGTCAGTTGCATTTCTCTACACCAACAACAAGACAGAAGAAAGAGAAATTAAGGAGTCCATCCCATTTACAATTGCACCCAAAACTATAAGATACCTAGGAATAAACCTAACCAAAGAGACTAAGAATCTATACTCAGAAAACTATAAAGTACTCATGAAAGAAATTGAGGAAGACACAAAGAAATGGAAAAATGTTCCATGCTCCTGGATTGGAAGAATAAATATTGTGAAAATGTCTATGCTACCTAAAGCAATCTACACATTTAATGCAATTCCTATCAAAGTACCACCCATTTTCTTCAAAGAAATGGAACAAATAATCCTAAAATTTATATGGAACCAGAAAAGACCTCGAATAGCCAAAGGAATATTGAAAAAGAAAGCCAAAGTTGGTGGCATCACAATTCCGGACTTCAAGCTCTATTACAAAGCTGTCATCATCAAGACAGCATGGTACTGGCACAAAAACAGACACATAGATCAATGGAACAGAATAGAGAGCCCAGAAATGGACCCTCAACTCTATGGTCAACTCATCTTCGACAAAGCAGGAAAGAATGTCCAATGGAAAAAGACAGCCTCTTCAATAAATGGTGTTGGGAAAATTGGACAGCCACATGCAGAAAAATGAAATTGGATCATTTACTTACACCACACACGAAAATAGACTCAAAATGGATGAAGGATCTCAATGTGAGAAAGGAATCCATCAAATCCTCGAGGAGAACACAGGCAGCAACCTCTTCGACCTCAGCCGCAGCAACATCTTCCTAGGATCATCGCCAAAGGCAAGGGAAGCAAGGGCAAAAATGAACTATTGGGATTTTATCAAGATCAAAAGCTTTTGCACAGCAAAGGAAACAGTGAACAAACCAAAAGACAACTGACAGAATGGGAGAAGATATTTGCAAATGACATATCAGATAAAGGGCTAGTGTCCAAATCTATAAAGAACTTAGCAAACTCAACACCCAAAGAACAAATAATCCAATCAAGAAATGGGCAGAGGACATGAACAGACATTTCTGCAAAGAAGACCTCCAGATGGCCACAGACACATGAAAAAGTGCTCCATATCACTGGGCATCAGGGAAATACAAATCAAAACCACCATGAGATATCACCTCACACCAGTCAGAATGGCTAAAATTAACAAGTCAGGAAATGACAGATGCTGGTGAGGATGCAGAGAAAGGGGAACCCTCCTACACTGTTGGTGGGAATGCAGGCTGGTGCAACCACTCTGGAAAACAGCATGGAGGTTCCTCAAAATGTTGAAAATAGAACTACCCTATGACCCAGCAATTGCACTGCTGGGTATTTACCCTAAAGATACAAACGTAGTGATCTGAAGGGGCACGTGCACCCGAATGTTTATAGCAGCAATGTCTACAATAGCCAAACTATGGAAAGAACCTAGATGTCCATCTACAGATGAATGGATAAAGAAGATGTGTGGTATATATTCACAATGGAATACTATGCAGCCATCAAAAGAAATGAAATCTTGCCATTTGTGACGACGTGGATGGAACTAGAGGGTATCATGCTTAGTGAAATAAGTCAATCAGAGAAAGACAACTATCATATGATCTCCCTGATATGAGGGAGAGGAGATGCAACATGGGGGGTTAAGGGGGTAGGAGAAGAGTAAATGAAACAAGATGGGATTGGGAGGGAGACAAACCATAAGTGACTCTTAATCTCACAAAACAAACTGAGGGTTGATGGGGGGAGGGGGTTGGGAGAGGGGGGGTGGGGTTATGGATATTGGGGAGGGTATGTGCTATGGTGAGTGCTGTGAAGTGTGTAAACCTGGCGATTCGCAGACCTGTACCCCTGGGGATAAAAATATATGTTTATAGATTAAAAAAAATAAAAAAAAATAAAGAATTAAGCCTTGGAACAAGTCAATGATTCTCTTGGACCTCAAGATTTTCTCTCTAGTTGGAGATCTTTTAAGTTAGGTATTGGGATTGTTCTATATTAGTCTCTTACTGCTGCTACAACAAATTATCATATACCTAGTGGCTTAAAACAACATGCAGTTTTTAGGGTTCTGAAGATCAGAACAAAATAAGTTTTCCAGGAGGCTAACGTGTAAGTGTTGACAAGGGCATATTTCTTCTGGAGACCACAAGAGGATCTATTGCCTTTCCTTTTCTAGCTTCTAGAGGGAACTCACCATCTTTGGCATGGTATCTCCCTGAACCAATCACCCCTATCCAACTAAGGCAACAGAATATTAAGATCGTTCAGTGAGATGTGTTTTGAGTAAAATCAAATGTTAATTTATTGAGTGCAATTTTGCCTATATTTTGGATTCTGGATTTATGGGTAACATATAAACTGCTGATGGAGGTTCACACTGTCGTGGATCTGAGGAAATCATTGTGGAAGAACCATTTCATGTATTCGATTTCCAGCAGAAAAACGTTCACACTTCTAAAATGGAACTTTTTGAACTTCACTTTTGAAGAAGACATTTAAAGCTTTATGTAAATTTGTGATTGGGTCCTTAGTGCAACTCAGACCATCTTGATTTCTCTACATGAATCTTAGGGTACATTACAGCTAGACAGTAGAAATATCCATTTAATCACCTTGCAGGCAGTATTTTAGTCCCTCAAGTCAGACTCTTCATCCGAGTCAGGTTATTTTTTTCCCCAACATGACTTTGATTATACTTTTTTCCTGTTCAAATCTGTCCTTCAATTTCTGTTGTGTCCTGGCTTATTCAGACTTGTATTCAGAATTCTCCTTAGGCTGTTCCCAGATGAATTTTTAAACTTTCATTACTCTCTTAAAGGAGATTTTGTTTTTCTTTACTTTACATTTTATTCTAAAAAGTGCTAAGGAATCTTCTCAGACGCCCTGGAGCGAAAAACATGCTCCTGGAAAGAGCTCTGCTTCGGTTCCCCTAGCTTCCATTACAATACCTCAGCTTTATCTGGTTTATGCTTTGGGTTTCACAGCAAGGTTATTGTTAAAAATAAGTTAGTTTCCACAGGGCTGTTGGGGAAATTAATTCTAGTGGTTGTTATCTATGAACTGTTTATTTAGTCAAATGATGCCCCTTTTCTGACAAGCAAATATCTCACACATTCAGGCTTTTTATATTTTTTTCTGTCCTTTCCCTCTATCCTAGATTATTATTCCCTATCCAGATCCTTCATCCTCAAGGGCAAACTTGTACGTGTGAGACTGTCCCTGATCACTTCAGCACAGAGCGCTCTCTCTCTGGAACACTAAGTGTGGCACTTAATCATATATTTATTTTCTGTTATATCTTTAGTGCTGTGCGCAAGGCATGGTATTCCATGGATATACAGTGTATGGAGTGGATAGACAGCATGATGAAGAAAGGAGGATGGGCAGAAGGAAAGACAGAAGAAAGGAATTTGAAACTGCATGCATTATGTTAAGGTGTCCCTAAACTTCCATTGTTTGGTTTAACTTTCAGATATAAATACAAATCTACCCAGCAAGTTTCCAGGAAAGAGAGCTGACAGTGGGCTTAACATTTATCACATGCTCTATGTTATGCTGGTGCATACTGTGATTATCCTCTTTAGTCCTCAGAGCAGTTTTGTGAGGTTTCACTGAAGAGGAAACTGAAGCTGAAGCAGCTAAGCTACTTCTTCCTCTTGCTGGTGATGACATCCAGTGAGCTCCCCAGCCCCGACGCTTCCTTATGTAAGGCTGTCTAGGTCAAGTGTAGGAGACACACTGCTGGCCTGTGAAACTCATGGAACTCTTCCTTCAGATTAACATGTCAGGGACTATGGAAGCTGGAGGAACCTGAGCTTTTACTGCATCTTTTGGGGGTAAATATTTTTGCATGATCCAGTGGTTTATACGCTCTAGTCTTAGCAGATGCCCATCAGCCATGCTGAGAGGTGCCGCAACATTCCCCATGTCACACAGCACCCACGGGGCTTGGGTTCAAATCCCGGCGTGTGTGCGATATGGATTTCCTCAAGTTCCTCTGAAGCTAGTCACTGCTTTCTAAATATCACTGAGTATCTGACGGGAAGAAAATCTTATTTTATATTTTAGGAATAAATGAATGAATTTGGAATACGTTATTATAGAAGGATGACATTAATGCCTTTTAATAAACTACTCTTCTGTAGATCTACCGCTGCCGTTGCCATGCCCTAGCTGTTAGGACCCCCGACACTGGAGCCGTCTGGTCTTGCTTTCAGTTCTCACTATGTGAGCTATAGATCCACAGTTAAGTTACTTAGGCTACAGTGCCTGCCTCAGTCTTTTCACCTGTTACAGGAGGGAAATGACTGCATTTACTTCAAAAGGTTATTAGGAAAATTAAATGCATTAATCCAGTTCCTAGAGCATAACAGCAACATTTATTGAGCATGGACTGCTACCACCACTTCCACCACCATTTGTTGGGTTTTTAATAAATGCCCAGTATTGTCCTTGCATTGTCATTGCAAACCGCCTAACAGTCCCATAAACTGGACGTTGTTACTGTTCTCCTTTAAAATGAGGAAACTGAAACTTGGAAACTGCTTGCCCAGGGTCACTCAACTAGTAAATGTAAGAGCTAGATGTAAGCCCAGGTCTGTCTGAGTCCCATGATCTAAAAGACTGAGACTTCATTGAAAACCGTGGCCTCTATCTTGTCTGCTCCTTGTGGGGCTTTTGGTGTCATCTCCTCTGTCGATAGAATCTCTCCCAAAGTATGTTTGGTATGGCGAGTTCCTTTTGTTATGTTTGTTATTGTCCCGATTCATGGCTTATTTGACTATACCTAGTGTCCTTCTGACTCCCCAGCTTTGTGGTCAGATTTGAGGTTTTACCTAATGGGAGGGTAGTTTAGTGTTGTCATTGCCATACTTGATTTTCGTTCTTCTGGTTTATATCAGCTGTCTCTCTCTCTCTCTCTCTCTCTCTCTCTCTCTCTCTCTCTCACACACACACACACACACACACACACACACACACACACACACAGTCTTTCTGCTTTGGGTTCCCTGAGAAAATGATCTGTTATCAATATGGAATGACATCAGTTAATGACAACACCATAGATTTTATTAAGTATCCTCATGGCACAGGGGATATTTTTGTCTAAAATAGTGCTCCCAGGAGAGTCCCATTTAATTTTCCCTAGTAAAAGCAACTTACCATAAGCAATGTTAGTAAGGCCACATGCCAAGTAGGCTAATCTACTTCCCTGAAAATGCTGCAGACTCACATGGGCTGATGTCTACTACTCCCTCATACTTGGGACCTTCTTAGGAAGCACCCAATGATGGGGTACAAAGCAAAATCCCTGAATTATGAGGCTGTAGTTTCCCAGAGCCGTGAAATCTCTTACCTTTCTTAATTCTCTCTTTTATTGAAGGCAAACAGACATTTGTCGACTGCTTTGCTAACTTCCAAGGCAAAGGAGGGCAGCTACTAGGTAGGTTGCCTACTACATGCTACTCAACATACATAAATTTGGTTATTTTAAATTTGTTTTAACAGATACAGGGTGAGGGGCTCAGAATATAAGCAAATACAGGTTTTTAAGGAGATTGGAATCTAGTAATACCAGATAATACTATGTGACTTGGCATAAATTTTCTCATTTAATCCTCATAGTAGTCCTGAAGGAACAAATTATTATTCGATTTTTTTCACATGAGCAATGAAAGGCTGAGAGACGTTGGTATCTGGTATTTCAATTAAGGACTATTTTATTCCAAAATTCATGCATCTTATACCTTCTCACTGCCTTTGCCAGTGGCCACGACAAGAAAACTCTGGGACCTTTTGTGTAACATAGTGCTGAACATTGATGCTTTGGCATCAGAAACATCTTAGTTCAAGTACCAGCTCTGCAACCTGTAACTTCTGTGACCTTGGGAGTACCTTATGTATGACACACACACACACACACACACACACACACACACACACACACACACACACATTACATATAAATCTACATTATAAGGTTGCCATGTGGATTAAATGAGATGCTGTATTAAGCCTGTTATAAACTGAGCGCATAGGAGATCCTTATTAAATGGTAGCTACCATTGTTTCACTATTAGTAAAGGGAATGTAGGTTGGGCTATCCTGGTTATAGTAAGGAAAACACTGTGTGAAATGTAGCTCTCTTCTTCCACAGGAATAAGATAAAGAAATGGGATTAGCTGGTGGGTGAAATACACTTTTGTCAGGTAGGACATCTAGCATTAACATGAATAAGTCAGCGCAATCATTCCTAAGTTATTCTAGTTTATTGGTTCCTTTTATAGGATATACATTCTTACCCTTCATGGCTAATTTATACTGAGCCGATTTTTGACTGTTCAGTGTTAGCAATAAAATATTGAGGAAGTTCTATTAAAATACTGTGTTTTTATTTAAACAAGTGAGTCGTGTGGAACCTGGTAGGAAAATGCACAGACTTCTTGCCTTTGTGACTTTGTGGCACGTTTGCCTGAAGAAAGAGAAATAGTATTTCAATAATATTCTTAAAGAACTTGAATGAGTGCAGGGGCAATCTGACATTTTTTCCTTTAGTGATCCATAAATAGAACTTGTGATTTGGAGACTGGAAATGGAGTACACCTACTTATTCACAACTCCAGCTAATATTTATTGAGCTCTATGCTGTAGTTTCTTCCAACATGTGGAAATTTTACTCTCATGCCCTTTATTCAGTATGGGTCACGTGCTTATCATACATACCGGAGTAATACAAGGTTCTATAAAGTATTACTATATTTGTACAAAAAAGGAAAAGATATGTGAAAAAACAGAAAAGGACAATATAAATAAATAAATAAACAAAAAAGGACAATATAAAAAATAGTAACTATTTTGTACTGTTGAGGTTATAGAGAATTTTTGGTGTGTATATGTGCATATCTTCTATCATTTATAATATTAAACCTCCTAGATCATAACTTTGTCTATGACAAAACTCCTAAGGTCATTTTTGACTGAGCTCTCTCCGTCTCTGTTTTATATACATGCCATTTAATCTTAGTTACTCATTATTCTTTATTTTCATTCTGTACTTAGTCCAAAGGTGATTCATTCTGTCTGATGACTTTCAATGTCATATATTTGCTGATGACTCTCCAGTTTAATTTCTTGTTCTGACCTCTCCCTTGAACTCCATACATGAACATCCTGTGGCATATTTGACATCTTTACTGAATGTCTAATAGGCATCTTGATAGCAACATGTCCTAAGCAGAACTTCTGAAACATCTTCGAAAACATACCTCACTAATTTTCTTACATATTGTTCCTTTCTGTAAAATTCCTAGCTCAAATTTTCAGTGATTTGTTCCTATAAAAAACCAGCGTGTCATCCTGGATTCTTCACATCCATCTCCAGTCAGCAAGTTCCACAGCTTTATTTTCAGACCTATGCCTACTCTGACTACTTCTCTTATTAGCACCCTCATTCAAGCAGGTACTCTCTCTGACCTGGCTGGCTACGTTGGTCCCTAATCTGGCCTCCCAGTTTTTTCCCTGACCCTCTTCCCATCAATTATCCAAGCAATAACTAGGGTGACATTAAAAAAAAAAAAATACACCGTGTTGCTAATCTGCTTGGAGCCATTCAGTGGTTTCTCATCACACTCAGAATAAAATTCCTACCGTGACTGAAAACTCTCTTACTTGTCCTGGGCTACTTCCTAGACCACTATTCCTGTCCTTTCCGCACTCATGTTGCTTCAGCCACACTGGCCATTTCATGGTTTCCTGAGCACACCAACTTGTTTGTACCTCAGCAGCATGCTGTTCTATTGTCTGGAACATTGTTCCACTACATTGTCATATGGTTCGCCCCCTCACCTCATTATCTCTTCAGAATTCTCATCTGACTGAACTAGTTAGAATATCCACCTCCTCTTCCCATTACCATCTACTTGTAACCATTCTTTATCTGAAATATGTGTAAATACATGTATCTATATGCTAGTGCATTATACGAATTACATACTGTATTTCCTTAATATAATTTCCTTATAAAACTCTTTGCATTCAAGATTATGAACACCTCAAGATCTGGAAACATGTAACCGTCTGTACCTATTGCACAGATCAGCATGTAATAATTACTCAATAAATGTTTGTCAGATTGAATTGAATCAATACAGTGCCCTTCACATTTATTACTCATTTGCTTGTATAGGTTTTTTAAATTGACCAAAAGATTAAATAGTCCATCTTTGCAAGCTCATACAAAGAATTAGAATAGTTGAAATAGAAATATAGGTTTAGTTCTCTGCTTTCAGTTGAATGCCTGTCCTTGCTTGGAAGATTCACTCTAGTGGTTTATAGAGTAGCAAACCTTTAAGATAGATATTGAGTAAATATTTTTATTGCCAACTTTGAGTTGAGGAAATTGAAATTCTGCATTGATTGTAATATTATAAACTGTAAAAGCACAAGTGAATACTGGAGATTAACTAAATCTACTTAGAGATAAATAAACCACAACTGAGAAAAACTAACAGAATTACCAAAGTTCTTATAGACTCCATGGTTGAACGACAAAATGATGGAGTACTGGCAATGGGATAGAAAAAATTCTGTTTTCCTGTTACATGTTTTTGGAGTTTGTTCATGAGTCTGTCTTGTCTTTGTTCTTTATTGGAAAGGGTGGTACCCTAGGCATAGGGAGACCTGGTAGTGAAAATAGTGTGGATCCCTGTGCATTCTTCAAGGCATCATGCTAACATCAAAGAGCAAATTTCAGTTAATAGCAGATTTTGTCAGAAATGAGAGTTTCTTTGGTCCTGTTTCTTCAAGATACCAGGATACATTGCAATATTTAATTGCTGTGCAACTTGTAATGCACCTAAAAGATATGTGAGGTTAAAGAAACTTTTTTCAGATACATTGCTTATCTTATTTTACCCACTCTGACCACAAGAATCGGATCTATAAAAAGCCAGGTAAGGTATGAGCATTCCACTGAGTTACTAATCTTGACATTTTCTAAAAGAGATTTCAGGGTTTAGAACTTCAGGAAAACAACAGAAAGATTGAGACTGCATGAATCTACACAGTTGAATAAGTATACTGTGCTACATATTTTATATTAGCATGATTAAGGCAACTTTGATGTTCTAGAGAGGAATGCTACATTTTTATTTTTCTTAATTAAATAGCAGGTGAAATCTCTCAGCTGAGCATGGCTGAGGAAAGGGTCCTTGTTTTGATAGAACCTGAATTTCAAGTTCTTCCTCACGTCCTATAACTAAGCACAGGGGAGTCCACATTGAGCTTTTATTTCCTCATCAGATCTTATGATTTTGGGGAGATTCACATTGTTGCTTATGTACTTAAAGTTCACTTTTAGCCTTGGAAATCTCTTTGTTACAAATTATAAAAACCCATTCAAAATGCTTAGCCATAGAACAGACTTGATTGTAAGGATATGGGACTTCCTTCCGGAACCCTAGTTCAGGGAGCCAAAATCAAGTTTGTGTGGGGAGAGTAGGGGAGAGCTGAAGCTTAGGGCTGTCAAGCTCTCAAGAATCAAAGCATATTGAAAGAATGGATTCCCCTTCTAGACACAATTTCATCACTGCTTTTTTCAGCATTTCTCCTTCTTTCTTTGGGTTCTGAGTTTACAGATCTAGCCGGAATGAGGAACCAAGACTGATAAGCAGCAATTAATCCTGATTCAAATACCAGGACAAAGGGGATTGCCCATTTGGATGAGCCATCTGCCTCGCATGAATTGTCAAGGACCATGGAGAGAAGGTCCTTAGGGCAAACGGGTTGCAGGGTCCCATCCCTTAAGTAGGGCAGGGGGAAATACCACAGATGGGAATTGGTGGTCTAGGCAGTCCCTGCAGAAAGTACACACTACCAGTACACTTGTCATCTTTTAGCAGATGTGCAAGGAGCTTTATGTCCCTTTAATAAACTAATCTTCAGTCCTGCATGTTGCTAGTTACTTTCTGGGGAAAGGCTTCACTCTGTGAATGCCTCTTCCTACCTTTCTCTTTGCTCTGAATGTTCAGTGTTCCCTTACCAGTATCTTCTGGCTCTGGATGGTCAATATTTACACCTTTTTTCCTTTATTGAGTAAATATTCCTTGGTTGTTCACTGCTAATATCTCTGTTACAAAAATAATGGACTTCCAAAGATTATTTTTCTCCCTGCTTATAGGCAGATGGCAAGGATTGATGGAGAATAATCAAACATAGTGATTTTGTTTACTCCGTTTACTTTGTATCTTAAATGCAGACATAGTACTCTCCAACAATCCTACTATACTTGTCAACTATGTATATTTTCCCACCCACCAAACACTTTATATATAGCCTTATTGACTCTCCTCAAGTTCTCCATTTAAATAATTCTTTACGTTCAGCTGATAACTTCCCTCATAATTTTTTGAGCTTATAAACCAATAGACATTTCCTCATCTCTCCACCGTCAGAATTACCGATGACTGACATTTCTTTTCATTCTTCTCTTACAATGACTGGTATTGTTCTTGCTCCTAGACAATGCTGACCTTCCATTTAGATCCCTGAATCTATTCTCTCTTGTTCACGGGCCTCACGCCTGCTTTATACACATACTTCTGAGCACCGGTTTTCCCCTTTCCATTATTTAGTTACCCATATCATTAAAAAAGCATTTCCAAACATTTCCTTTTAAACTTGCATTCTGTGAACTCTCCCAGACTTCCTCTTACCAGTACCGTATTTTTAAAGTTCTCCTTTGTGAGATTCTTAAGTGTGGGATATGGTTGGTTTTTCCACTTTATCACCTTGCATTCTTTTATCAACCCGCTATGATTGTTCTCTTATCCCTGCGACTCCACTGAGACCATTCCTCCCAAAACTATCAATGACATCTATGTTGCTACTCCAATAATTACTTCTCTGTCTTTATGTGAAACTTGCATAAACATTAACTATGGCTGGTGGTTCCTCTCCCTTTGCCTTCTGTGATAGAACATTCTCCTGGCTTCCTTGTTTGGTGGACTTTTGTTCTTGACCCACTTTACTAACTGTTCCTCTTCACAACTTTTGATCACAACTTTTTGTTTTTTAAAGATTTTATTTATTTGGCAGACAGAGATCACAAGTAGGCAGAGAGGCAGGCAGAGAGAGGGGGAAGCAGGCTCCCTGCTGAGCAGAGATGCGGGGCTCTATGCGGGGCTCGATCCCAGGACCCTGGGGTCATGACCTGAGCTGAAGGCAGAGGCTTTAACCCACTGAGCCACGCAGGTGTCCCTTGATCACAACATTTAAATGTTGCATTGCCCCGTGGCTCAGTGATGGACCTTTTTTTCGTTTTTTAACTACTCATTTTTCCTAGATGAACTCAGCCTCCTGTTTATAAATAACACCCTGCAACTTCAAATTCGCTAGTCACAGCATGACCTATTCCCACAGCGCTACACCACTATATGTAACTACCTACTTATCATACTGCTTAGATACTTAATAGACATCTCAAATTTAAAAGTTATGAACTGGAATTCCTGATTGTTGTCTATCCTTACTCTACTCATCCTGTATTCTTTCCCACTCAAGTAAACAATAAAATCACCCATCCAGTTACTTAGGTCAGTAATCTTTAGGCTTACATTTCCCTCCATTTACCTTATGAGATCCACTACCAAATTTTGTTTTGCTCTGATTCTGAATCAAGTATTCTTCCATTTTTGTCTCTTTCTGTTGCTATAGCTCTTAACCAAATCATCATCCTATCCTGATTACTTATCTTGAATAAATAGTTGGCTTTCCATTCCTCCACAGTAACGCTTTTGTCTGTATACCTTCTGTGATAAGTCTTCTGAAAAACTTACAGATAATTTGACTCCTCTTGCTGAAAATAAAGCCCTCTGGTAGAATTTCAAATTTTAATCAAACCCTGTACTTTAATTTACAGAATTTTCCATGACCAGGCCTCTGACCAGTCTCAGAACTCATTTCATGCTAGTCTTACCCAGGTATATTGTAATCAAGAAAAATAGCACAATTACCCAAACACATACTCAGATGGCTTCTTTCTATTTTCAACACATCAACCTCGGTCACATTTCAGGATCTTAGTCAACTCCAGCTGCTGTAACAAAATTCCAGAGACTGGATAGCTTAAATAATATTGATTTCTCAGAGAATTGGAGGCTAGAAAAATAAAAATCAAGACGACAGCCGATATGGTGTCTGGTGAGGGCCCACTTCTTGGTTTGTAGATAGCTGAATTCTTGCCATTTTCTCACATGACAGAAAGAAAGCTTGCTTTCTGGCTTCTTATAAGGATACTAAACCTGTTCATGAGAGCCTGAGCCCATAATCTAATTACCTCCCATATAGCAACACAGTGGGTCACCTCCAAAAACCATTACAGTGGTGATTATGGTTTCAACATATGAATACTGGGAGGACATAAAATATATTCAGGGTCTTTGCACTAGTTTCTCTGGTATGCTTGTTCCCTTTATTTGGGCTTATCTACCTTTCTTGACATTGGGATTTCAACATGACTTTTGCATTTTGAAAAAGAAACAAAACAAAAAAAAGATTTCTTTGAACATGCCATTCCTTTCTACCATGTTGTCCTATTTTCATTCCCTGCAGAACCCTTATCTTTGAAGACCGAAACAGTATCTGCTTTATGTATGTTCTCAATAATATTAGTTGTTGCTCTTTTCCCATAACATTGCTGACATCTTGTAGGGCATGGGTGTTTTTTGTTTTTTTTTTTTTTTTGTGAAGAAATAAGAACAACTTCTAATTTGATTTGAATTAGAGTAAATAAGAGAATACAAAAGTGTGACTGAAAATAAAGCGAGAAGCTGAACCCTAAATTGAATATTTTCAGAGGCAGCAGGTAATTAACCAAAATGAAATCTGCTTTTGAGAAGATGGGGTGGGGATGAGAATTCATAATGATTGTGGTTCTTAGCATCCTGTTTTACATCTTAGTGGAAAGAAAAATAATTTCATACTGGAAGATTATCTTACTTTTTTTCTTATTTTTTTTTTTTAACTGGTCATGACCTTCCAGAGCTTTGTGGTATATTCTTTATGGGCAGATTGAAATCAGACTAGTACTTTGTCCTTTGATCTCATGTCTGTCTCTAATTGTAGCCCAGCTAGATGGACTTTAGGTATTCTGGTCATACCACTGAATGATCTGGGAAAATTAACAGGTCACATAATGGTTAAGTCTCAGTGAACTATGGTTTTCCAAAGAATTACTCTTAATTTTATACAAAGTGTTCATCGATGTTTTCTTCAGGAATTAAAAAAAAACATGTACAAGGTAGGAGACTCGGTTTTCATATCTACAGATTTAAATAACAACCAACTGGTAACTGTGCCTCTGTAGCAGAGTCCTGTGTTGCTTATATAACCCAGATGCTGTTCACTCTTCTAACAGTGCTTCAGCTTTCCTGGGGAGAGCTGCCCTGTTTTCCCACTTTTAGGTTGTAGGTTCTCTATGGAGTCTAGTAAGTTGCCAGCTTTAGGAGTGGGTGTATTTCTTAGTCTGGCCAGTGAAAATATATCATCTGCCCCTGGTTGAAGTAATTGGTTTAATGATAGGCAGATAATCAGAGTCAGTAAAATTGAATAAGACTATTATTAGGATTGCTGGGAGAAAAGCACTCTTTTCTGGGCGCCTGAGTGGCTCAGTGGGTTAAGCCCCTGCTTTCGGCTCAGGTCATGATCTCAGGGGTCCTGGGATCGAGTCCCGCATCGGGCTCTCTGCTTGGCAGGGAGCCTGCTTCCCTCTCTCTCACTCTCTCTCTCTGCCTTCCTCTCTGCCTACTTGTGATCTCTCTCTCTGTCAAATAAATAAATAAATAAAATCTTAAAAAAAAAAAAAAAAAAGAAAAGCCTCTTTTCTGTTTTTCCCAGCTTCATCAGGATAGACTGGGTGCCTGGATCTCTACACAAGATAGCGAGAGTTTCGCTCAACAGACCCAGTGGACCGAGAGAGCCCAGGCTGTGTTATTCTGTTGTGCCTATTCCTGGCTCTTTGTTGTGGGAACCTGTAATTGCAATCAGGAAAACGAATTTCATATCCTGCTCATTTTTATACTACAATATAAATTAACTTGTATGGCTTTAAATTGTATTTATGGCGGTCTTTGTGGTGAGAAAATACTTATTAAATTTAGATATATAATTGAGAATTCATGCCATTGGGAATTGAAAGGATAACATGGAGGTTTAAAAACCAGGTCAAATCAATAAGTTGTACACCTGAAACTAAAGTAATACTGTGTGTCCCACTCTACTCAGAAAGCAAACAAAAACAACATAACACACAAAACATCACCCCAAATTTTCATTTCTGGTTGGGAAGATAGGATTGGTTTCGTGAAGCAGTTGAATAGGGGAAAGTGCTTTACCTCTTCATCAAAATGAGAAGGATCATTGAATTTGATGGTTTAGGAAAGTGAGAGATCAATATGGTTTAGGAATACAGAGGCTTCGTGGAAGGTGGGAGACTTGAATTAGATCTTAAAGCTTAGGGAGGCAGTGTGTACTTGGAGAAGGGTCAAGACAGTCTTTTTGGTGAGGAGCAAACGAGAAACCCTTGGTGCTTTTGGGGAACAGTAACCCAATGTGATTGAAGCTGAGGATGTCCCTTAATAATAGAAACTATTTGTATTATAATGTGCCAAATCAGTCATTTGATGAATGTGGCTTTGTCAAATCTCAAAACAAACTTACATTACAAGACTTTATTTCCAGTTTACAATCTGTAGCATGTCTGTTATAGTTCTGTAACATGTCTGAGTTACCTGGTTCCTAGTTGACAGGGTACAGTGATAAGGAAAAATGCACCTCATGTCTTAACATATAGCTTGCACTTTTGAAGATTGCATAGGCTAATTAGCCCACTGAGTTGATTACTCCAGTGAGAATTCTCTGGAGGGTCTCTAAGAAGTTAGACACTGCCCATACAGTGATGATTTTAAGTTGATTTAGGATTTTGGTGCAGTTTGAAACAACATAAGTAATGAGACCTCTTCCTTTGGTCCTTGATGTAACGCTGATAAGGAAGTATTTCTCAGTGGAGGAAGGCTTTCTCTGCCTCTATTTCATCCCAGTGTCCTGGGAGCACTATCTTCATCGCTGCATCGGTTTCTCCAGCGTGTTTCCATAGGTTAGAGTGAAATTAGAATTGGAACAGGAAGGTTAAAGCCTGTTCTGCATTAGATATATTTAAAGTCTATTTGTAAATTTTGTAACAGCTGCGAAGTGGCTTTTTAACGTGTCCAGTATTGAAATGATTTGTAATGCAAGTCTTGTCATACATCATTAAGATCATCTTCCTACCTCTGGGCCGATTTAGGAGTGGCTCAGACATTTGGACTGCCCTGCTGAATAATTCTAGTTTGTTTATCGCGATCGGAAGTGCAGCATTAGGTTTGGTGATTCTAGAGTGACTGCTACTTTCAGATGTTCATAGTCTTACCATCTTTAGAGTTATTTTGCAGAACCTGTCTTTACCTGGGTGTGGGAATACCAGTCTCCGTTATTTATTATAGGAGATGATCTTTTCCCTGGAGATGTAGTCTCTGTCTCTCACCATTAAATCTAGAAACGGAGATTTTCCACAGTGCTGTCCTGTGGTGGCACCAGTGCCTTTGCCTCTAAAGCTTTCATCCAGTCTTGCTTGATTTTCCGGTTATTTCCATTATCCGTAGCTGCTGTCACAGCAGCAATTTTGCTCTTTTACATTCATAGCGGTACTGAGGACTCAGTAAGCTGCAAACACAGTGTTTCATTTTAGTTGATTTTACCAAGAATACCAGTTACATAAACCTGTATCAGTATAAACATACTAGAATTTTTTTAAGATTTTATTTATTTACTTAGAGAGAGACAGTGAGAGAGAGCATGAGAGGGGAGAGGGTCAGAGGGAGAAGCAGACTCCCTGCTGAGCAGGAAGCCTGATGTGGGACTTGATCCCGGGACTCCAGGATTATGACCTGAGCCAGAGGTATTTGCTTAACCAACTGAGCCACCCAGGTGCCCCTAAACATACTAGAATTAAGGCTGAGGCAGAATCCAGGGACGTAGCAACCATGGTGTAAGCCAAGATCTTGCATCAGAATTCTCATTTAAAGAATTCCAAAGCTGGAGAGAATCGAGACAGGTGCCAGCCATAACAGGAAATAGAATGAAGCCAAGCAAAGCGAGGGCTGAAGAGTAGGATAATTCAGGGCAATGCAAAAGCAGAAGCTAAAAAGCCAATGTGGTCAAAACCCGGCACACCTCAGATGCTTCATCCAGAGCAAAGACACCTAACTCTGTTGGGCTGGTTCCCGATGCTGCTGGATTTTATTTTCACTTTCTGTTTTTAAATCTGTTACACATTCAGAAGCTTGTACTTCCAGAAATTCTTTAAGATGCCAAGTGATTTATACGACGCTTGATTGAAAACTGATGCATGGTGCTTTGCATATATTATCTTAATCCTCATAAGAAACCCTCAAAGTAAGTATTTTACTTCAGTTTTACTGATGAGGAATTTCTAACTCCGAGTGATTTGGAAAATGCATCTGGGTTTATACAGTTGTGTGGCAGAGCCAGGATTCAGAGCCAGTTGTGTTTGAATCCAGACCTGGTTTGGTTTCTCTGAACTCCCTCAGCCTGCTTTCCTCTTAACTAATAGGATACCTAGTCAGAATGTCACCTCTCCTGTGGGAATCAAAACTGTCCATAGGCAAAACACAAAGGGGTAAAAGAAAATATAGCACTCAAGTATTTAATTATTGTCTTTTCCAGTTAGCGCAGAGAAGTTAGGTAACTTTCCAGGTCGTTTATTCCAGTGTGCTAAAACCATTCTGAAAGGTGGTTCTCTAGATTCCTATGCCAGTATTACGCTCCCAGATCTTAGATCCTTTGGACTGTGCCACTGAGAGGTGAGGCTATGGGAATTTGGAGTCTTAGTCATTACATTCTCTCCCCTGTCTTCCCTGACAGCCTGTACGCTTTCAATCCAGAATGTATTCACTGATCAAACATTTTGACCTTATTAAGGTTCGAGAGAGATTGTCATCGAAATGATATCCCTGGAGGGATGATTTCACATTAGAGAGGTCATAGGTGAGTGCCTGGTGTCAGAACTGATCCATCATACATGAACAGGCAGCAGTGCGATTCCATTTTTCGGTTGGTGTGGATGCTAGGTCATAATAAATTCCTTTAGCCTCAAGGGATTTGTTGCAGCTTGAGTTCTGCCGTGGAAAATTTTATCAGTTTAGTAGCAATGAAGTCCTACCCTGAAAGAGGTGTGCAAATGATTTCTGATAGCAAGAAAACAACCCAGAGATCCAGTCATTGCATGGAAATTAGATGAAGCCCCGGAGCCTGGGACCTGCTTTGGTTTTGGACGTCACTGAAAAGTAAAGAACACTTATGTGATGCCAGATACCAAATCGCATTTTCTTTTCCTTTTCTTTTCTTTTTTCTTTTTTTTAAAGATTTATTATGTATTTGACAGAGAGAAATCACAAGTAGGCAGAGAGGCAGGCCGAGAGAGAGGAGGAAGCAGGCTCCCTGCTGAGCAGAAAGCCCGATGTGGGCGTGGAACCCAGGACCTGGGATCATGACCTGAGCCGAAGGCAGCGGCTTAACCCACTGAGCCACCCAGGCGCCCCCCAAATCGCATTTTCATGGACCAGTTGTAATGTTAAAACTGAGAAGAACAATAAAAGTAATATATTCTCTGTTCTTCTGGCTAAAATTATTCCATCCCCCAAACTGCTGCTTAAATGATCTCTCTAGAACAGTGGTTCTCAAAGTGTGGCTCCCAAATCACCAGTGTCAGGTGCTTTAGCATCACCTGTGAACTTGTCGCAGATGAAATTCTCAAGGTGTTCCTTAAATCTACGGAATCAGAAAGTTTGAGGACAGGATCCAGGAATTTTTTTTTTTTTAAATCAAGCTTTCCAGGTAATACTGATGTTCACTGAAGTTTGAGAACAAATGCCTTAAAATTGACAACTATTTTTTTCATCCTGGGTATATATATCCCAACTATGCTGTTTACAAGTGTCAAGAACTCAGATTGTCCTGACCAAGAGGACTTTGTTGGTCCCCCTCTCTGGGAAGTCAGAGATACAGCTCATTGCACTGGAGTTCAGATGTTATCATTAGAGCCGTGCTTTTCTTGAGCTCTTGGACCTGTTTTCCTCAAGGTTAGTTCCTATGGAGGCAGCTTCTTTATGTATAAAGAGGGGGAACTGTCAGCGCTAGGCTTCGAGAGTTGTCATGGACCATTTCTTTTTTCCTGATGGCTTCAGAGTATGAGGGGGGTTACTCTCTCTGGCCTCTCCTGAGTCAGTTGCCATCCCTGAGCTATTGATCAATGTGGCCCATCAGATGAAGTATTCTGAGTAATCAGATTTGGGTCATTGTTACACATGGAGCCAGTGAGTGGTATCAATACCACTTGAACTGCATCTACTAAGGTCATTTTCCCAAAGGGAGAAATGAAAAATAAGAGCAACAACAACAAAACGGAAGTTCATTTTCCATACAGGGATTTTGTGGGCTGTATTATGCCCCCACAAAATTTATATATTCAAGTCCTGACCTCTCCTACCTCAGAATTTGGCCTTATTTGGAAATAGCATAACTGTGGACGGGATTAGTTTAGGTGAAGACATGCTGGAGAAGGGTGGGCCCCTAATGCAGTATATGTGGTGCCCCTATGAAGAGGGGAAACTTGAACCACAGGACCAAAGACAATGAGCCATCATATAAAAATTGGATTTATATTGCTACAACTCAAGGAGCTACCAGAGGCTCGGGGTGAGGCCTGGATCAGATCCTTCCCTAGCAGCTTCAAACGGAGCGTGGTCCTGCCAACATCTTGATTTTGGACTCCTAGCCTTCAGAATTGTGAGACGTAAATATGTTTTTTATACCACCCAGGTTTGTGAAACCTTGTTATGGCAGACTCAGGAAACACAGCAAAGGTCAAGTGCTTATTCCTTCCAATGGTACATAAGGTTTCAATCAGTACTGTTCAACACTGCCCGCATGCTGGATCCGTTTAGTTCGTGTATCATTTAGGCTCTTAGGACACATGTCAGGCTCTATGGCAATAACTGAGGAGAATTTAATGAAGTTATTACTTATGGAGGTGTGGGCAGTGTTATTAGATCCACTAAATGCTGATGAAGCCTCTAGCAGCATTAGCAGCAAGGTGTTGTCAGGCGCTCCCTTGAGGCAGGAGAGGGAGAGCTGGACTGCCAAGTGTTAGAGTAGCAAATGGAAGCACCAAGCCAAAAATGAGAGCTGAGCCTTCAATCAGTGACGAGGTGATAAAACAGGCAAGACTGTGAAGCCAGAGCAAGTCTAGACTCTCAGTGTCTCATCGTTTCCCAGGGAATGGCATACTGGTCAAGCGTCAGAAGGATTGGCCCAGATACGGGGGTCATCTCAATGTTGAGGGAGCCCCAAACAAAAGCCTATGCAGCTTAATGGACCCTTGAGTTGGGGAGTTGTGGCTGAGAGTAGATAAGGGGAGGGACTAGGAATGAAAGTGTTAGGTATTGAGATAGGGTGGACAGACATCTCAAGTCTTGCCTGTCCCCCCACCATGAAGAGGTCTCAGTGCAGGCACCTGAAGAAGACTTCTGCCCGAAGCCCCAGGTCAGAGACCTGGGAATGAAGTCAAGTACAGAAATGTAAGTGTATTAAGAACCTGTCTGGGCAGAGAGGCCTGAGCCTGGCCTTCAACTTCCCTCAGGAGTGGAATGTGTTAGTGTGGGTAGAGCAACTTGCCCCCATGAGGCCTGGCCAGGTAAAGCAATCGTCATTGTCTATGGTCAGGCCTGAAAATTCACACACGTTTTTTCACCACAGTAGCCAGACTTGTCAGATGCCATTATCACACCAGATTAAAGGAGCCAAAAGAAGGAAAGAATGCATTTTTTTTCTTTAAGATTTTATTATTAATTTGACAGAGATCACAAGTAGGCAGAGAGGCAGGCAGAGAGAGGAAGGGAAACAGGCTCCCTGCTGAGCAGAGAGCCCAACACGGGGCTTGATCCCAGGACCCCGAGATCATGACCCGAGCCAAAGGTGGAGGCTTTAACCCACTGAGCCACCCAGGTGCCCCGAAAGAATGCATTTTAAGCCCAGTGAAAGTCATTGTCATGGTCACTGGAGGAAACACTGCCACACTCAGAATCAGTCAGGGGGACAGCATGGTGGAAGGAACAAATCCTCCAACATCCTTCCCCTTCTCCAGATTCCTTCTGTTCCCCGATCCATTGTGGTAGCAGGTAAGGGGTCTGGGTAAGGTTGTTCTTAGCTGGCAGCTTCCCACAGTGCAAGTTTAAGAATGGCCAGGGATGGGGAGCAGATGAAGCATAATCAGCACTCTGAGCTTTGAAAAGTCACCAGAGCTCGGTCTCCATCTCTAGAGATTCTGATTTAATTGGTTGGAAGTAGGCTTAGGCATTTGTGTATATTAGATTTTGTAATGAAATCTAACCTTCACTAAAAGTTCACAAATAATAAGTGAAAGGCTTAATGAGTTATCATGAAGTGAACACACCCATGTAACCACCACAAAATCGAGAGACAGAACACTATTGCATTCTAGAAACTGCTCCCAATCACCCTTTTCTAGCTTCTCCCAAAAGCAACCACCATTCTGATCTTGGGCACCACAGATTAGTTTACCTTTTTTTTTTTTTTTTAACTTTATACACATAAAATCATAGAGTTTACTTTTTTTGTGTGTCATATTTTCACTTAAATAGAATCCATCCCATCTAAGTGTCCATCCCACCTACCATGTCAATACTTACCAATGATAGGCTTTTCTTGACTCTTCAAAGGGAAGAGTCATTTCATATTTGGGATCTTAACATTAAACAGTTTCCATTTTGCAATTTTCCAGCAGTTACTGTTAGCTACTTGTCTAAAAGCAGTAAATAGGTGTATTTTGGCAGAATTGAATTTCTTACTCTTTTAAGCCAACTATGTTATAGTGTATATCAGAGATTCAAGGAAGTCTAAGGGGATGTCCCTAAGATGACATGGTTTGTAATGATGCATGAAAAATAGCTCACTCTATCAGACAGTATAGCATGTGTATAATTATAGAGGCACTACGTATACATACATTGTTTGTAGGACAGAAGTAGGATTTCTGAGTAGAGATTCCAAGGAATTTTCTGTTTGGTGTGTGGGACAAGTTGTTTGAGTGAGTAAAGGTGTGGGTTTAATGATTACTATTAATGACTTTAGCAGATTGAAACGGAGTAATGTGATTTTTGAGGTAAACAAAATGTGTCACATAAATATAGAACTGAGATGATAAGTTGCAGTGCTCCAAGGTAAATATTTATACCATGACAGATTCTAGAATCCACTTGTATATTTTAAAAATGTAGCAAGGGATACAGAAGGTCTATTATAAGGAAAGATGGTTCATTATCACACATATACACTGAGTGCAAAGGATGGAAATATGATGTGTAACTCAGTCAAGCCTTATGTAATTTCAAGTGAACAGTCATTTCAAGTTTTAAATTTAAATGAGACTTAGTTGACTGTCTTTATCAAGTCAGTGTTGTGTAACTAGGTCCTTATGTCCTGCCCAGTGTCTAAAATCCAGTTAGTCTCTTTTTGTAGATAACAAATATATTTAGAACTTAGCTTGATGAAAATGATGTATGACGTGAGGCTTCTCTTTGGGACACTTGTCTGTTTCTTGGAAGAGGAAAACTTGTGAAATAAGATCTGCTCTGTCTACAGAATTCTGTCACTAGTCCTGCAGTGGCATCAAGACTGAATGGATGCTGGCAATTCCTTCCCAGTAGAAGTCTTTAATATAGTAAAGGATCACCTGTCCCTTTCTATAAGTGGTTGTTCATAAACTATCTTGTTCTAATTACACATAAAATCATGCTGATAGAGTGAATTCCCAATGGATGCTCAGACAAGAGAAGTAATTCAGCTAGTACTTTGGGGACAGTGGATCTTGAGAGCCTTGCTTTGAATTATGCAATTTGCTACAAGTCTTTCTTAAAGGAACTCTTTTTTTTCTCCCCCCCCCACCCCAGAAATTATTCTTATTTTGACAGCTCTGTGCCATATGCTTGCAACTTGAAACTTTTTCTGACTTTTAAAACTGTTTTCAGTTTCATTATTCTGGGCAAAACTCCTAATTCTGTAGCTAATGTGACATTCATCATTCTCTTACCATAGAAAACATTTCAACGCTGACAACAACAAAATAATCTCTAATAACTGAAATAGTTCTAAGGGGCTTTGAAGAGGGGCACACTCTCACACATCTTCTTCAGACACTAAGTCAGTGTCCTTGCCTGCCAAGCATGTCACTCACATTGAGTGATAAGGTTTGAAGAGATTTAGATTTGTGTGAGAGGAGGTAAATCTACCCCCGTTGAAGCATTGTTTCAAGTATACACAATGTGAGTGACAGTACTGACTTTTAATGACAGAGTTCCCTCTGTCAAAGAAAGGATGAGATGCTAGGGGCTCCTATGTCTAGTACAGTAGGATATAATTTCACAAATATTTAAGATGATTATTGTAGACCGTATATTTTGAGTGGGGGGGGTATGAAGATTATAGAGCATTTCCCCAGAGACTCAACCTTGGCCCATAATAATTTTTTTTAACCTTTTATTTATTTATTTGACAGAGATCACAAGTAGGCAGAGAGGCAGGCGGAGAGAGAGTACAGGAAGCAGGCTTCCTGCTGAGTAGGAGCCGGATGCGGGGCTCGATCCCAGGACCCTGAGATCATGACCTGAGCCGAAGGCAGGGGCGTAACCCACTGAGCCACCCAGATGCCTCAGCCCGTTATAATTTGATGGTGCTACTTTCACTGGTCTGTAGCAAAGTGAGAATATTGTTGATTCTTAATGATATTGCCGTTAACTTTAGATGGTTCTTTAATATTTCCCTTTCCTATTTCTTGATTTTAAAATTATTTCTTTTATGCTATGTCATGATGGTACTTGTTCAGGATTGTGATTGTTGCTGTTTTTTGTTTGTTTGTTTATTTTATTAACACTCTTACCTGAAAACATTTTAGAAACATGCCTTTATGTTTGATGCCTTTGAAAAAATTCTGTAAGTGGTAAAAGACCAAAGACTGCTCTTTGTTCTGTTATAGGATGCTGTTCTAGATGGTCAGAACTATAAAAATGGACAGAGAATTTATTTCTACTCTGTAGACTATAATCTGCAATGATACTTCAGACAAAGGGTTGATGGACTATACTTCCAAGTCATATTCTGAATTGACAGTGTAGGTAGAATGTCACTCTTCTATTGGTCAGTGGTCCCCTTGAGGAAAGGATTTCCAGGAATACCTCCTCTAATTTCACACTTGTTATCATTCTCACCCAGATTATATAAGGAGGAGTTGTTAGGAATTGGTCTGAGTTTTGTATGGCTGTGATTATTATGCCTGGGTGTAGCTGGCTGTCTCAGGCTCTGTATTCCCTGTGGCTTGAATGTTAGGAGGATTCAGCCCAGGTGAGGATCTGACTTCCATTACCTTGTCTTTCTTCCTCTGTGGTTGTCTACTGAAATGTTGAGCTGGAGTTCAGCAATATCCGAGATTCTTTTTTCAGTTCAATGGGGAAAGGAGGCCTCTTATGTAGGGTTGGAGCTATATATAGTTTAGGCCTCATAATACATGGCTATTACACTTTGTGATACTACTGTTTGTTGACAGCTGTCTTGAGAAAATTGGGGGTAGAGATGCATTCCAGGATTGGGCTTGGGTATTTTTAGATTCTCTGGCTATGGTTCCACCTAACAGAAACTCAGGTAATATTAACAGTTAATACGCTGGTATCATGAAAAAGTCAGCTTTGCTCTTTTGTTTTAAGCAGAGATTTCTATAAAACTCAGAAGTTTCTGAGATTATTAATGGCTGGTTTTGTGCTGATTTTCCCTTAGCAAACCCTTTTCTTACCTCATTAATCTGTTTATCCCTCCCTCTATCAGATCACCATTTACCTAATAGAATTGATTTTTATACGATATATCATGCTTCGTTGTAAAATTTTGTCAGAGACTTACACATCTCCTAAAAGACTGTAAATCTTTAAGTTGAGGACTGGATTCCATTTATCTTTGTATCTTCAGCACTTATCACTGTGCCTGACATCTTGTTTTTTTTTTTAAAGATTTTATTTATTTATTTGACAGAGAGAGATCACAAGTAGATGGAGAGGCAGGCAGAGAGAGAGAGAGAGGGAAGCAGGCTTCTTGCTGAGCAGAGAGCCCGATGTGGGACTCGATCCCAGGACCCTGAGATCATGACCTGAGCCGAAGGCAGCGGCTTAACCCACTGAGCCACCCAGGCGCCCATGTGCCTGACATCTTGTAAACATTCACTGAAATTTATTGAATGAGGATAGGAAGAAATACATGAGTCAATTAATTAATTTCATCAAGTCTGATACTAATGCAGTTATAATATTTACTTATATCAGCAGTTATAATCACCATTGTTTTTAATGTTCAGTTCTTTCTTAGTCCTGTGAGCTGGCAATAGGAGCTTTCTTTTCTCACCCTTGTGAGTTCATAAACTGAGTTTCTTTGGCTTAACATTCTCTGGGATAGCATAAAAGCGCCAGTCATTTCCTTTGCATAAGGATGCCTCCAATCCTGTCTCTTGTCCTTATGATGCCCATATATGACTTTTTGGTTTCTGCATGACAGAGCAGCATGACACACATTGACCCAAATAAACAAACACCCTCATCTGTGCTGATATTATTTGGAAGTGACAGCAAGTTCTTACGCCAGCACATAGGTTTTACGACATTACCCAGGAACCCAGAATTTCACCGTGTGTTTTCATTTCTATAAGCATTGTTAACAATAAAGTTTTATTTTTATTTTTTTCCCCCTAGCACATCTGTTTGCTTTTTGAAGGCATTCTTTATATGTTTAGTCCCATGTGGGTCATTTTTCAAAAACAAAGTCTCAGTATATAGGGAGACTGATTTCTCTTTTTAGTGTCTGTAAATAGCTACAGTACACTTTTTCAATTTACTGAAAGTAAGAGGAAGCAATCTGGAACTGGTTACCTTTTTGTCATCAGTAGCTATAGCTTTACTCATGCAGAATAAGATGCAGTAGGTCTTTTGATTTTTGATTATTTGTTTTGTTTCTGCTGTATTTGCTAGTGCTATAAATTATTGAAGTGTAAATAATTGCTTGAGACAATCAGCCCTGTTTTGTGTGTGTGTGTGTTTTAAATGAATCAGCCTTTTATATTTATCTTCCTATAAACTCATTGGTTTGCTCCTATAAGCCATCTGTGAACTACTTAAAGTTACCCTTCTGTGACCTATTTTCTTTGCCTACAAAATGAAGATTTCAACTAAAATTTTTTCCAACCCAATACACTATGATTTAGGAACATTTATTATATTTTTCTTCTAGGATTCTATCCAGTTAGCTTAAGATCCTGATTCTTTAATGTATTGTAGTCTCAACAGTCTCAGGCTTATGTCACTGCAAATTTGATAAATAGAATGTCCAACACCTTCAACGGTGTCACTGACCACAATGTTCACCGAGATAAGCCCAGTAGGGAATCATTTCATTAGGTGCTGTGCTTTAAACATGGAACCTTAATCAGTTATGAATCTACTAAATTTTCCTTATTTCAGATTCATTTTATATACTACATATAGATATCAAGAAAAGATTTCCAAATGCTTTTCTGCAGCCCAACTGTCCCATGTGTATCATGTTTAACTTATCTATCTCTCAACTCTATCAAAAGGGAATGTGATTAGTATGATATTGCTCATTTTCAAATACTGATATGTCTAATGAACCCATTTCTGCCTCCCAGTGCTTACCCACCACTCTGCTAGACCATCTTTCTTGAAGTTTTCCTGGAAATTACATAAAGCTCGCCTATCAGAAATTTGAAACTCTGCCTGTTTCTTCTGAGTCTTGCAGAGACATCAGCCCATTTCTAGTTTCTTTGTGTCATTCTCATTCTTTCTGATTCTTCCAAAAGCCTGGCTGTAGATCAGATAACTCATGTCCCTCAGCATCCCAGGAGGTGGGCCATCTAAAGCTCAGCCTGGAGTTGTTATAATCTTGTTCAGTCTCCTCACCCATTTTAGACCTTTCCTAACCGTTTACCACAATTACTTGTGTGTAATTTTCTTCATCAGAGAAGGCAGAAAATGTAGGTGTTGAATAGCTCAAGTGTGTCTTTGTCAATCACCAGCATTAAAACAACTAATTTTTTTTCTTGGTTCTTAATACTTTTTATAAAGTCATTTTGCTTTTGCTGACAATGATCATCATACTTTGTTGCAATATCCTTTTTAAATATTGTGTCTATATTTCTTCACTCATTTGATCTTTTCATTGGTTTTGTTATATAACCACTCTGGTTTCCTTTTTCTATCTCATTGAGGTACTTTACTAATTATGAGTTATGTTTTCTTCCTTTTTTTTTTAATTGAAGTATAATTGACACACATTGTGTTAGTTTCAAGTGTATGACATAGTGATTCAACAACTGTGTGCAGTATGTTATGCTTACCACAAGTGGGCTGCCACCTGTCACCATAGAACCTTACCGTTAACTACATTCCCTATGCTGGTACCTTTTATACCTGTGACTTAGAATCATGTTTCTTAGAACCTCATGATCTCCTCAAGCCATCATCCTTTCCAGACTGAAATGCTGTGCAATCTCTCCTATAACCTGAATATAGAAAAATTTGGCTACTTGAAAATCCGTTCTACTCATTTGACTGCCAGGCTTCACCACCACATATTCTAGAGCTGAACAAGGAAAATTGTTAGTTTTAGCCACAGTTAACTGTCATTTCAAAGCCTTTTGAGGAATTGTGTTACTTTCATTTCACTAAGTAATATTCCTTTTTAGGCCAGAGTACACTTCCCTACGTCAAATCTCTCAACTTCAACACTAATGAATTTTAGGCTGGATTAGTCTTTGTTGTGAGGTGACATCCTGTGCACTGCGTGCTGTTTTCCATATCCTGGTTTCTTTCCACCAGATGCCAGTACACCTTCCTCCACTTACAGTATCTCCAGACATTATCACATGTCCTCTTAGTAGTTAAATGGTCCCGGTTGAGAACCACTGCTCTCCTAGATTGCTTTGCTCTCCAGGAGATGGAATTTCCAGTCAAGGTCTTCTCATTTGCTTTATCATTTCTCAAGCACACTTCCCCTCTGCATTATGTAACAGCAATTCATCATTCCCTTTCCCCCTCTGGTTAAGTAGCTGTCATAAAATATTTTTTCCTCTCATCTTTTATCTTTAAGTACCTTTTCTTTTATTAGACTTCTGCCCTCAGGTGAATGGGTTTTATAGCAAATGTTTATAGTATTTAAATACAGACCTACTCTACCTCCATTTGGGGGCATAATTGGGATTTTAAATGGTTTTGAAATAGAATCTGCCTTTTAAAAATATTTTTTTAAGAGTTAAATACTGACAAAAGCACCACAATATAAGCTTACAAAAAAGGTGAACTGAGTGGTGAATGCAGTGCTATGAATGTTTGAATAACATGCACAACATTTGATGTAATATGAGGTTAATAAAGAAGGTAGGATTTCAGATTTTAAAGGAAATGTAGGATCAAATGGAGAGGAGGAGACCGTGGGAAAGTCACAAATGGTTAAACTATCCATGAACAAAAGTTGCAAAACTCCACAAAGCAAAGTATTTGGAGGAAGTATGCGCACTTTGTTTACCAGTTCAACTGAAGAAGTTTCAAGGGAAATGGTGAGCATTTTACTGGGTGATAGATTGTTTATAGCTGCTGTAACAGATTACCTTTAATTTACAGGCTTAAAATGACACAAAGGACAGCAAACTTTGTTTTTATAAATTTGTAGGTTAAAAGTCCCCTTTGGGCTAAAATAAAGCAATTGACAAGTCGACATTTTTTCCTTGGGGCTGTAGAGGGGATTCTGTTTTCTTGCCTACTCTAGCTTCTGGAGGTCTTGGATTCCTTGGCTCATGGCCCCCTTCCTTCATTCTCAAAGCCAACAACAGCAGGTGAGATCTTTCTTAGGCTGTCGTTTCTCTATTGCTCTATAAAGCAAAAGTACTTTAATTTTAAAGACCCATGAGATTAGGTTGGGCATACCCAGGTAATCCAGTAAAATCTTTTTATCCCAGGGTCCTTAATTGAATCATAGCTACAAAGTCCCTTTTGCATATTAAATAACATATTTACAGCTTCTAGGATTATGATGAGAGAGGGCATCTTTGGGGGAGGGGTGTTATTCTACCTGCCAGATAAAATGCCTAAATGCAAAGACCCTTGAATAATTGCCTCAAGTCTGTAGAGAAGCAGGAGCCATTCAAGGGGAATGAAGTTTCATGAACACAGATCATCACTGCATATGAAAGTATCACTTTAGTAGGTTTCAAGTTTGTTTCCATTTCTACTTTTGTTTCTGTTATTCCTTTGATCTCTCTGTACCTATGCTACCAGTTACAATGCAACCTGATCCTTATATAAATGCCAAAGTATACGGTGGAAGATTTGACATCCTGGTGTATGTACTGTGAATCAAATTAGAAGGCAAATAAACTAGGGCTGGGATACTGAGGGGCGTGCCTGCAACAAAAGTATTAGCTCCAAGTCACAAGGAACTTGTAGCCAAGGGATAAAATAGATCAGATGAAACATTCCACCAGAAAAATGATGATGACTGACCAGAGGTTAAGGTTATGACATGGGTCGTCTTAATCCTTACAGGCTGCTGTAACAGATTACCATAGACTGGGTGGCTTATTAAACAAGACATGAAATTTTCACAGTTCTGGAGCCTGGGAAATCAAAGATCAAGATGCCAGCAGAGGGACGCCTGGGTGGCTCAGTTGGTTAAGCGGCTGCCTTCGGCTCAGGTCATGATCCCAGCGTCCTGGGATCGAGTCCCACATTGGGCTCCTTGCTCAGTGGGGAGCCTGCTTCTCCCTCTGCCTCTGCCTACCACTCTGTCTGCCTGTGCTCATGCTCTCTCTCTCTCTAACAAATAAATAAATAAAATCTTAAAAAAAAAAAAAGATGCCAGCAGATTTGATATCTGGTGAGTGCACACTTCCTAGTTCATAGACAGCCATCTTTTGTGCTGTGTCCTCAAACAGAGGAAGGGGGAGGGAGCTCTGGGGTCTCTTTTATAAATGCACTAATTAATCCCACTCACAAGAGCTCTATCCTCATGATCAAAGCACCTACAAAGACCATACCTCCAAATAACATTATCTTGAAGATTAGATTTTAACATAGGAATTTGGTGGGGGGGACACAAATAGTTTATATTTAAATAGGTAAATAAAGGAGAGAATTCACAACCTACAACAAATAGCAAGAGTGTAAAAAGGAGGCAAAGTCTGCATCAGCTAGAAATCCTCTCATTATTCTTACATTAAGAGCCAGTAACTTAGTTTTCTTTTCTTTCCTTTTTTTTTTTAATTTATTTGACAGAGAGTGGGAGAGTGAGAGAGTGAGAGAAAGCACAAGCAGGGGAGCAGCAGAAAGAGAGAGAGAAGTAGCCTCCCCAGTATTCAGGGAATCTGAAGCAGGGCTTGACCCCAGGACCCTGAAGGCACATGCTTAACTGAGTCACCCAGGTGGACCCAATAATTTAGATTTCTAAATCAAGTTAATCTAGGGCTCAGACTTTAATGATTAGTGTTTCTCCCAAAGACCTGTAAGGCCTGTAGTCTGCTGATAGGAGAATCATGGAGTATTGGTTACAAAATATACTTAATGATCAGCAGTTTCCAAACCTGCATTATAATATCCCAGGGGAAAATAAAGAAATAAAATACATATTCTCAGACCAGCCTGACCTGCTGTCTCAGAATTTCCAGGGGAGGTGTTGATGAGTTTGTATTTTCAATAAGCTTCCCAAACAATATCTTTATTTTCTATTTCATTATTTTTTAAAGATCTATTTATTTATTTGAGAGAGAGTGCTAGTGGGGCAAAGGGCAGAGGGAGAGGGAGAGAATCTCAAGCCAACTCCTTGCTGAGCATGGAGCCCAACTCAGGGCTGGATCCTAGGACCTTGAGATCATGACCTGAGCTGAAACCAAGATCTTCAGAAATCATAAATTATCTTAGTTATTGTATTTTTCACTTTTTTTTTTCCTTTGGATTAAACAGTATGTAATAAAGATAATCTGTAAGGGAATATAATATTTTAAACCAATCAAACTAAAGTTCTGATTGCATATTTTATTTAATTAATGTCTCTATCCTCTTCCCAACCCTCCCTTCTGTAGCTTTGCATGTTAACATTTAAAATGCTTCTTAACCCATTCTGATTTTGCATTTGAGGCAGAGTTCTTTGGGTGAGGGGCACTGATTCACTTCAACAAATATTCACCCTGCCCTATGTGGCAAATAGAAATTGAGGTAGCTCCCATGATCCTCATTTCTTGGTGGTCATGCTATTACATGATTTCCTTCACTTGAATGTGGGAAGAACCTGTGACTTGGTCTTAAACAATAGAACATAGCAAAGGTAATGGGATGTATATAATTATAGTTCATAAAATGCTAGTGTCCATCTTGCTAGAATCTTTCTTGTCTTCACTGTGAGGAAGCAAGTGGCTATTTTGGGGAATCTTACATAATAAGGAATTGTGAGCAGCTTTTAGAAGTGAGTTTGGCTTCCAGCCAATCAGCTAGAAACCGATTCTGACAGCTGCAAGGAGCTGGATTCTTCCAACAGCATGAATGTTGCCTTACATATTGAAGGAGCAGTGGGTACTAGTAGTATGCTGGCAGTCCCTTCCTGAAGAATGGGTGCAGAAGGTATAAATAACAAGGTTCCCCCAAGGGGCGCCTGGGTGTCTCAGTTGGTTGAGCGACTGCCTTCGGCTCAGGTCATGATCCCAGGGTCCTGGGATCGAGTCCCACATCGGGCTCCCTGCTCAGCAGGAAGTCTGCTTCTCCCTTCTCTACTCTCATGCTCTCTCTCTTTCATTGTCTCTCTCTACCTCTCAAATAAATAAATAAAATATTAAAAAAAAAAAAAACAAGTTTCCCCCAAGGAGAATAATTGTTTCTGTCATATGTAACATGTGATCTATTGACCTCAATAGCACTGATTTAAAGATTGCTCTGGAGTTTGATTAAAATAGATTGAACATACCTCAATATTATTGGTGCAAAATGAGCTTTTCCTTTTTTAAAATTATTATCTATAATACCCCATGATATTTTAAAGAACAAGTTGATAGTAGAGATTAATGCAGAGAATGATATACCTCTAATTGCTTAATTATGTAATGGTCTTTTATTGTATGATTGATTCTTTATACTCAGGGGAGTTTTTTTTTCCCTCAAGTGTTAACTTTTGAAATATTCTGATTTAAAAAAAATAAAGGAAAGGGGTGCCTGGAGTGGCTCAGTCAGTTGAGTGCCTGACTCTTGATTTTGGCTTGGGCCAGGATCATGAGATTGAACCCTGAGTTGGGCTCCATGCTGGGCTTGGGTTTCTCTCTTCTTCTCCCTCAGCCCCTCCCCTGCTTGTCCTTGCTGTCTTTCTAAATAATAATAATAATAATAATAAATTAAAAAGAGATATATATCAACATGATAAGGGCCGTAAATGGCAAGCCCACAGATAACATCATACTCAGTGGTAAAAAGCTGAAAACCTTTCCTTTAGGTTCAGTAAAAAGACAAATATTCCCACTCTCACCACTTCTATTAATTATAGTCCTGGAAATTCTAGCAAGAGCAATTAATCAAAAAACTTAAAGACCTCTAAATCAGAAAAGTAAAATTGTCTCTGCAGATGACATCTTGTATATTAAAAAAATCCTACAGACTCTACCAAAAAAGAAAAAGAAAAAGAAAACCCATTAGAACTAATAAATAAACTTGCAGGGCACAAAGCCAATATACAAACATCAATTGTATTTTTATAACTTAGAACAAACTGCAAAAAAGTTGCTCAGTACTCCAATTTACAGTAGCATCCAAAAGAATAAAATACTTAGGCATAAACTTAACCAAGGAGGTGAAAGTTTTGTACACCAAAAATTATGAAAGACATTGAAAAAGACAAAATAAATGGGAAGATATCCCATGTTCATGAATTGGGAGGATTCATATTGTTAAATGTCAATATTACCAAAAGTGATTTAAAGATTCAATGCAGTTGCTGTCAAAATTCCAATGACTTTTTTTCACAGAAATAGAAAAAAAATTCTAGAATTTATATGGAACTACAAAGACTGAGAATAACCAAAGAAATCTTGAGTCAGAAGAACAAATCTGGAGTCATCATACTTTTTGTTTGAAACTTTCTTACAAAGCTATAAGTAATCAAAACAGTATGGTGGTAGCATAAAAACAGACATATAGACCAATAGAACAGAAGAGGAAGCCCAGGAATAAACCCATGTATGTATAATCGATTAATTTATGACAAAGGAGAAAATAATACATAATGGAGAATTGTGGTTATAACTGGATCAATGATAGCTGTCTCTCTGATGCTAGATTAATATAAAACTATTTCTTATACAAATCAGCTTATACATTTTGCCTTCCACGTGCTTAGACAACAAATACCATCCTTATGGCTCTTCTCATGCTTGATTTGCCCTGTTAACTCTTCTACAAAACATACAACACTTCTTTTCTGGAGACCTCAAGCCACAAGAAATGAGCAGAGTCAGAATAGTGAGGGGCTGATACTACAGCATGCTATGGGACAAGAGCAGTGTCTGCAATTGCAGTAAAACTGTCAAATGTCAATCACTTACTGTTTTTCTTACTGACTACATAATACCCTGGAACCAGGCTGGGGGCAATAAGAGGCTACCTGTCTCTTGTGTGAAGTGAGGGTGAGACTCCTCTGTGTTCTAATTAATTCTGCAATTCTGTTTATTTACAAAGCAGTGGTCATTATATCCACATTGATTTGTATTCTTTACATGTGTTTTTTTGTAATTTGCCTTAAAAAGTTGTAATTGCGTACAGGAAATGCTTGTAATGTGATCCTTTCTTCGGTGGCTACTATTGAATATAAATGGATAGCTGACTGAAGGTTAGCATCCATTCATAAGTTGGTTAATTACCTCTTGAGAATTTGGGCTAAGAATAGAGACCAGAGTCTTGCAGTAGTAAAGTGGGAGGAGGAGGGACAAAGGAGGAGAAAGAAGAAAGGTTTGCTATCAGCATTAGTTCATAGGGAAAAAATGTTAACGGAAATGGAAAGTACATCATCTCACAATAAAAGATATTTTAACACGAACACGCTTGATATAATGGAAAACTCATGACATTGTTTAATTTTCATTATTTCACAGCGATCTGTTGTTAAAAACTTCAACTCCTATAGGAGTAATTTCTTCCTAATCTTTGATCTAAGATTGATAAGGGTTGATGGACTCACATATTTCAAAATCTGAGATAGGGGTAATTGAAAGACCAATTCTTTTGTTCGCGCTCTTCCTTGACATAGAACAACTTACTCCAGTCACCTGTGGTGATTTCATACAGGTGAATCATGTTGATTAGTAATTACATATGCCTTTGTAATAAACTATGGTCATTTTGAGGGTAAATAAATGTCATTTAGTTGATGGAAACAAACTTTCAAAACATGGGCCTCAGGAAGAAAATTACTGTCATTTTTTAGGTAAAAAATTATTTGGCAGGCTGAACTGGCAGTTAAGTCAGTACTGATGAGACTAACGTGGAAAGCTTAACCATGTTTGACTTTATCTTCTTGACTATCACAATACTTTAGATGTGACCCAGCTATGTTGTTTAAGAAAATGGCCCTGGTAAGAGAATACAGGGTCTGGGCCAAGGAGAGTGAAAACTCTGTGTAACATTATCCATATATATCCACACTCCCGTGGCTTTACTTTATTAAATGCATTATTAAATTATTAATGTTAAGTATATTTTCTGAAAGTTTTAAACATGAGGATGCATACACTAAGTGAAAACTGTGGCCAATTATTATATATACCTCCCAAGACACTTAAATGATAATAACTTACAGAAGTCCAATCTATGCAAACTCATTTTGCTATTAATGTTAAGTGAGTTCTCGCCCAGATTTTCTCTCCTCTTAGGGGTCAAATGTGGTGGAAGTGGAGATTTGACTGAACTGCCTTTAGAAAAATTTTAATCAAGTGTTCTATCAGCAGGCAACAGATGGAGGGAAAGCCATTTGATATTACATCAGTAGCAATGTGCCCAGCACGCGATATGAAGCACAGATGTTTATCTGGAATGGCCAGGAAGTGGGGAACTGAAAACTTGGAAGGGAGCTATTGAGTTCTCAAACCTCTCCAATGCCATATTGTAAACAGGTAGGCCAGCCTCCAAGGGGTAGCATTAATACCTGATTCTCTTGCATTCTTCTAGTAATAGAAGCTTCACAAAAGTACATATGCTCAGCACTAAAACCCCAAGTCAGAGATGTCTTTTTCATCTCTGAACAGTATTTCCAATTAATGTGTTTTCTGAAAAATTTTTTCCCCAGAATCTCTTTTGAGTTTTATATCCAATATTGTATTATATCTCTTGTTGAGATGAGATGATGTTGAGAGCCTAAACTAATTCTCCCACATTCTTTCACTTCCTTAAAAACACATAGTATAAAACATTTAAGTATCAATTACCCTATGGGAATTATTTTCCTCCCGAATGATGGTGAGGTTTTGTTTGTTTGTTTTCCATGTGTTTGCTTCTATTGATAAGGTAGCATTTTTATTCCGACTTACCAGAAGACCATTTTTTACTCAGCATAGAGTGAAAATATTTGAGTCGGATATCACTTCACACCATGAGAGTGAATGAAATTATCTGCTCAAAATGGGATTTCTGTTTTCTATATGTAAACAGACCTGCTGGTAACATTTGCAAGGCTTGGGGGAAGAGAACAAATGGAGAGTCCTTCCTCTAAGGCTCACATTTTCAATTCTCTTCCCTCATCCCAGGCTGTACTGTGCAGAGTCAAGAGCTTGTTTGTAGAGACCACAGACCGTAAGTCCTAGTCCTGTCTGCCAGTGCCATCTTGAAAAGAGCTACCTCTTGACTCACTCCAGGATTTAAAGGTATGTATGTCATTAACATGCTCTGCCTTTAGAAGTACAGACTGAGGAAAAGGACTACATGCTGCAGGAAGCTGGCGTGGTGCTATTCAGGTAGGAAGTTCTGCAGACTTAAGTATCCAGAGGGCAGCGTAAAACAGGTATGTGGGCTCAAGTTGGGCTTATTTCATTGGGTCAATATCATTGTCCAGCATTCCCCCATCATTCCATTTATGTTATTTCCATTTGTGGAATTGGTATACCGTAGGCGAGCCCCCAATGATCCACACCCTTGTATAAACCCCTCTCCTTAAATATGGATGGGATCTGTAGTTCTAACCAGTAGACCGTTGAAAAGGTAATTAGATGTCATTGGTTGTATTAAATGTCAAAGATGGTGGAATGTTTAACTAAGATTCTGTCTTGGGAGGCTATAAGAAAATGTATATGTGTTGTTTGAAGCTACTGTTGTTGTGATAACTTGCTATACAGCATAAGGAAACTGTGTACCAGGTCTTTGGAGTTTGGGCATTTGTTCTTTCCTGTCTTTCTCATACTTAGTTTTTCCCACAACTATTAGAAGTAACCACTCTTCTTCTTGTGCATAGATCCTTGTTTTGTTGGTGCTGGATTACAATCTTTAGGAATGCCAAATTCATTGTATTATCTGAGTAAAGTACTTTTTTAAAAAAAAAATTACTTATGTGACTTGAATAAAGATGATCTCGTTCAAAGATACCCAGATTTTTTCAAGAACTTGCTCGAGTTGTGTCCCCTTACCCTCCTAATTTATTCTTTACACATATACTTATTTCTCTGATATCTTTCTGATGTCTTACTTTGCCAGTTGACACTGGCAGAAATATTATCTTCCTCCTTTGATACATAAACCATTTTTATTGATCTACTTTTAAAATTTCTTTTTCCTCAGTCCTTTACTTGGCATTTGTATAGGTACCCTTCCTTTCCCAATCTTATTATATTCTGTTAGGTTTGATACAGGGGCAGAAATAAAGTCATGTATGTCTTTTTTTTTTTTTTTTTTTTTTTGAGTAATCTCTACACCCAGCATGGGGCTTGAATTTGTAACCTCAGGATGAAGAGTCACATGCTCTACCAACTGAACCAACTAGACATCGCCATGTATGTCTTTATAGCTTGTCTTCAAATCTAACTTCCCATTCTACATTTTGAATAGAATGGGCTCTTCTTAGCTACTTGGATGTAGAAATGGAAGTGATATTGTTGAACTGTATAGTTTTCAGCTCACACATTCCTTAGCCCATGCTCACATATTTTGGAATCTAGCAAAACAGGTCTGCTGATGTGTCTTGTTCAGGCTCAAGTGACACTTTCCATCCTGAAACTGGCAACACCTTATTCATAGACTTGGGAACTTTGATTCAGTAAATCCTCATTTGCTTGGAAATTTGGATGCCACTTGAACTACCTGCCTTAGAGGGCAGTTGAAGTGAATGATGTGATTTGATCTATAAGGAACATTTGAAAAATACCTACAGTTATTTTTAGAAGGACAGATAGAGGCTGAAACCAACTGGGGAAGTCTAATGAGCAGCTCGTATTTCTGCTCCAGTTCTTTCCTTGGCTGGCAAGAGCCAAATGGAGCCTCCTGTGGGTTTTTGTCATTCTTGGTTGAAGCCCTGAAAGTTGGCAGACTGTCCCCACAGGCAAGGTAAAAGGAAGAATTGAGGCAATAATCAGGGTAATTCAGGCACCGTGTGTGCTAATAGAGAAAACAGGTGCTTGGGGCTTGGTTGACCCAGCGTGGAACAAATGTTTCGGAGAAATGGCCTTCACACTTGTTTCTGTTTCATAACTAGAGGCAGCTTGAAAGCTCTGTCCTATTGATCTTTCTGAAGATAAATCTTCTGTTTCTTTATGAAAAGTGTCTAGATTTCTTTAAAGCTCAACCTACTTACAAAAGATTAAAAACCTTAGCCATAATTGCAACATTTCCCATTAAAATCTAGGCATTCATTTCAAATAATACTGGTAATAGAAGATTTGAACAATGCCATAAAAAATGGTTTGGGGACTCAAATATCTTGTTACAATGGGGGAAATTTAGCGGAGATGCTATGTGTAGAAAAAAATAATGTTAAAATCAATTTGCAGTTGTAAGAGCCTTCTTTCTTTGGAGTAAGTGTACCATTAATGCTTTGGGGAAAAGTGTGTCTTGCTCTAGTTTTCTGTGCAGCAGAAGTAGGAGAAAAGGGTAGTTGATTCCAGATACCATTGCTCCCTTTTATATAACAGATATGTTTACTCTTTGTGATTTTGATTGTAACACTCACCCTGGGGTTAATGAGACAGTTGAACCAAATTTTCTGTACATAAGTTCCTTAGAGCTTAAAAGTTAAAAGCATTTTCCAAAAAGACCCATGTGATCTACTCATTTGATTTTAACACATATTTGCTTAAGTCTGGTCAACAAAACAATTTGCAATGGCAGAACCCATGCAGTTCACTTACAGAGGCAGCAAGTGGAAAACTTCTTAGCTGAAATAGTTATTACAGAATGTAGGAGGTAGGGAGTGGTTACCCAAGATCTGTTTACAATCAGCATTTATTCTAAGAGAATTGCATAACATTTAACTCCATGTCAAAACTAGCATGAAATAACAATGGGTAAATCATGCAGACCCATCTCAGAATCATTGTGAATTTCTTTCTTCTGATTTTGAATGTAATTGCTGATTAAATATGAGACCATGATACAAAAACTTTAGTTTCCTTTTACTTTTTAAATTTCTTTTTAATATAAAAATGGATTCTCTTTGGATATTTAACTTCCATGAGGACTGCTTCCTATATTTAATTTTCAGGAAATTACTCTTATTTCCTAAAAAATATTTTACTCTTATTTCCTGAAAATATATTTTGCTATTTCACTGCAATTCAAAAAATTCAAAGGAAAATAAAGAATTTGGGGCGCCTGGGTGGCTCAGTGGATTGAAACCTCTGCCTTCAGCTCGGGTGGTGGTCCCAGGGTCCTGGGATTGAGCCCCGCGTTGGGCTCTCTGCTCAGCAGGGAGTCTGCTTCCCTTCCTCCCCTCTCTCTGCCCGTCTCTCTGCCTACTTGTGATCTCTGTCTGTCAAATAAATAAATAAAATCTTAAAAAAAAAAAAAGAACTTAACAATATCCACCCTCGGATTCCAACAGTTCTTTTTTTTTTTTTTTTTTTAAGATTTTTTATTTATTTATTTATTTGACAGAGAGAGATCACAAGTAGACGGAGAGGAAGGCAGAGAGAGAGAGAGAGAGAGAGGGAAGCAGGCTTCTTGCTGAGCAGAGAGCCCGATGCGGGACTCGATCCCAGGACCCTGTGATCATGACCTGAGCCGAAGGCAGCGGCTTAACCCACTGAGCCACCGGGTGCCCCAACCAACAGTTCTTTCTTGTAAGCTGCAGAAGAGAGACGATTGGGCCCTGCTCGCCCATGATGAAATTGATATCAGAAAAGCTTTTTCTCCTTCTAGAAAGTTAATGCCATTGTCTTCATTGAAAATAGAGCTCCTCCCATCTCCAAATCTTTTTTTTTTTTTTAAAGATTTTATTTTATTATTTATTTGACAGAGAGAGATCACAAGTAGGCAGAGAGACAGGCAGAGAGAGAGAGAGAGAGAGAGGGAGGGAAGCAGGCTCCCTGCTGAGCAGAGAGCCCGATGCGGGACTCGATCCCAGGACCCTGTGATCATGACCTGAGCCAAAGGCAGCGGCTTAACCCGCTGAGCCACCCAGGCGCCCCCATCTCCAAATCTTAAGTACCGTTTTATTTTCCTGTCCTTTCATCCTCCAAACCCCCCCTCCGAAACAAAACAAAACAAACCCAACACATCCCATTTAACAGTATCTATTGAAAATGGATTATGGTTTACTTCTTCAAGTACATAGAGGTGTACCTCGTGGCTTCGTCAGTTAATCATCTTTCTTTGGCTCAGATCATGATCCCAGGGTCTAGGATTGTGCCCTGCATGGGGTTTCCTGTTTGGCGGAAGGGGGGGGGGGTCTGCTTCTCTTTCTCTTCTTCCCCTGCTCATGCTCTCTCTCAAATAAATAAATAAAATCTTAAAAAAAAAAATACAGGGGCACCTGGGTGGCTCAGTGAGTTAAAGCCTCTGCTTTCAGCTCAGGTTATGATCTCAGGGTCCTGGGATTGAGCCCCACGTCGGGCTCTCTGCTCAGTGTGGAGCCTGCTTCCCCCTTTCTCTCTGCCTGCCTCTCTGCCTACTTGTGATCTCTGTCTGTCAAATAAATAAATAAAATATTTTTAAAAAGTACATAGAAAAATCAATGATTTCAATGGGGCAAAAAATAGAAATTGGGTTAGGAGGTGGGGGGGTAAAGAGCATTGGTAATCATTGCTTGATTGGTCAATTGGTTGGTTGATTCATCTGTGAACATATATACTCATCATCTGTGTGTCAAGCATAATGCCAACCACTAAGGCTACAGTAATGAACATTATTCAACTTGGTAAATCCTGTCTTTACCAACTTTTTTTTTTTTTTAAAGATTTTATTTATTTATTTGACAGACAGAGATCACAAGTAGGCAGAGAGGCAGGCAGAGAGAGAGAGGAGGAGGCAGGTTCCCTGCTGAGCAGAGAGCCCGATGTGGGGCTCGATCCCAGGACACTGGGACCATGACCTGAGCCGAAGGCAGAGGCTTTAACCCACTGAGCCACCCAGGCGCCCCAATTTACCAACTTTTGCTTGAATGGCTAGAAAGGTATTCATCAAACCATGTGATTTTTAATGAGTACATAATTATCAACTGAGATAAATTTTATGAAGGAAGGGAACATCACTCTTAAAGGAGGAATTAACAAAATAACTTGGCTTTATTGCAAAAAGGATACTTGCAATATTAGGAAGTGGTAAATTAACAAGAGAGTGACGAAGGAGCGTTCATTACTGCCAGAGTAGTATGTAGGAGGGCTATGGGTTGTAAGAGAAGCCAATAGTGTTGGATAAAAGTGTAAGGAGAGTGCTAGGAAGGGTGAGCAGAAACCAGATTACACTGCTTTGCAGCCCTATTAAGGATTTTTACTCTATATGCAGTAGAAAGCCTTTGGACAATTTTAAGCAGCATTGCTGTAATTAGATCTAAGCTTTGACAGTAAAACTTTGACTTGAAAACTCCAATAAGTATTACAGAATCTACTTTTGAGTTCTTGGCCACTTATTAACTAGAGGTAATGCTTTCATAATCACAGTGAATGTATGTATAATTGTATGAAATTTGTGCAAAAATTAAACTATGTCCTTATACTTTATAAGAAGAGTTCTAAGAAAGGTACAACAAATTCTAAATTCCCCAATTTTCTTTTAGATGCCATGTCAACATATATTTAGAATTTTGTATATTTTTAATTTTCCTTTTTTCTCATTTCAATTATAGCCCCTGACAGACTAGGTATTTATGTAACAATTGCTAGCTTTGTATTGAATTGCTGTACTTAGTGGTTGTTATCAGTAACATCAGCACACTTAAATTTTTTAACCTTTCTGTAAGAGAAAAATACAGTGAATTATTCATATCATTGTATAAGTTGATAGTGATTGTGGCAAATAGGCTCTTAAGGTAGCCCTAATGATTCCCATTTCCTGGTATTCATACTATTATGTGGCCCCCTACCCCTGAGGGTGGACCACCCCTAGGATTTTCTTCTAATAGAATATAATAGGTGATGGGATGTGCATGATTATTTTTATGTGATTATGATTTACACAAGATTGTAGTGCTCTTCTTGCTAGAGTCTCTCCCTTCCTTGCTTGCTTTGGGGAAGCAGGTGGCCCTGTTGGGGCATCCCACATTCCAAGGAGCTGTAGCTGACCTCCAGGAGCTGAGACTGGCCTCTGGTCAATAGCAAGAAATCGAGGTCCTCTTTCTACAACAGCAAGAGATTGAATTCTTTCAACAGCATGAGTGAGCTTGCAAAGCAGAAGCTTCCCCAGTTGATCCTCAGGTAAAACTGCAACTCCAGACCAATTAGGCTTTATTGCATCTTTGTAAGATCTTAAGCAGAAGATCCAGGTTAGCCGTGTTCAGAATCTTGACCCATAGATCCTGTAAGATAGTGAATATGTGTCATTTTAAGCTGCTCAGCTTATGGTAATATTGTTACGCAGCCATACCTACATAGCAATACTAAAATAACAACACCTACAATACCTATATAACCTACCAATTGTTATGGGATAAATACTTCAGTGATGAGGCCAGAAATGTACTGGATATGGCAGAAAGTATCACTGTGCAAGCAGATAAAATGTTACTGGTAAGTGGATGGAAAACTGAAGTCAGCCCGAGAGACTTGATTTAGCAGTATTGATGCATTTCTCTGAAAGGGTTTGCTCTCACAAAATCAATTGTCTGAATGCGGAATTGCTGCCTGTCAACTTGGGCAAATCACAACTTCTCTGGTCTGTTTTCTCATTTCTGGAAAAATAATATTTGCCCTCCCCACACAAAGGCTTATTATAAGATTAAATTGAGATCATTTAAATTAAATAATTATCACATACAATATGGGAAGCTGGTGACAACTACAGAACCCAGCTATTTAAGTGGAAGTATGAATAGCATTAATGAGTTCTCCTCTACTCCCTGTGAGCTACCATTAATAATACATCCAACTTGGTGTATTTGATTTTTTTAAATCTTTCTCTGAGTTAAGAAGAGATCAATTGTTGATGTCCTTAGTAACAGTCAGGGTATCCCTCCCTTTTTAGCAAAGGCAGGTGCATTACTGTAGGCCTGATTTATATGAATTCACCTGGATGAGTTACCTGCTTATCCTTCAACTCTGTTCTTAGGTGCATTTGCTACTTGAAATTCTCTTTTGTGAAAATTCAGTGCTTTCCATTTGTCCATGCCTTGCCATTAATATTCGGCATCACATTTTCAAGCTTGTCACAAAAAAATGAATTTATTTTCAGTCCTCTACCATTTGTGCAAATGCTTCTGTCACCGAAGGGTGAAGATATAGACAGAATTTAAATGCATAATATCACAAATGTTTCTAAAACTCTTTTATTAATACAGTTCACAGCACAATTAAATAATACTGTTTTTAGTCCACTGGTTCCCAAAAGCATTAAGATGCAAAAGCATATCTTGGGGAGAAAGGATTCTCAATATGGTTAGAAAAAAGTATCAGCTACTGGGTGTAAAATGTAGGTCAGCTGTTCCTGTGAAGTTAATAATATTTTTTTAAAAAGATCTAAGTGATGAGAGATCTTTTTATTATTGTTGTATATGTTGCCTATTGGCTGATTTTTTAGCTCATAAAATATTCTTGCTGCTGGGTGAGCCATTTGTGATAGCTCCATTTTGGCTGATTTTCTTTTTGTACCAATGGCCAGCCTGCATCAGAACTTGTATCATCGATACAAGTTCAACTTGTTGGACACTGTCATTTCATCAAGACAAGGAAAATTAGAAAGTCCTTTACTTAAATTAAGACATGTCTCTTAACATCCTGGTACTCAGAAAATTGGTTATTTTACATTTTATATTCACTGAATACAAAGTGTATCGTCTTTGTAGCCAGTTAGGAGCAGCAGTGAACATAATCACACAGTCACTGGGTTGAACATTTTAACCACACTTTCAGAACTCAGTGGTCCAAATAAATAAAAATTCATCACAAAAGAAATACATATTTGTTTAATATAAATATGTTATTTCCTTGCAGGTAAGAAGCTTTAACAAAACAACAAGATTGAGATAGTAATGGAGAAATGCTATAAAGGAAAATGTAATCTTGGCTAACATTTCTTGAGTGCTTACTATACGGTTTCCATTCTGTTGTTTCTACACAGGTTCTTCAGTTTATTTCTTACTACTAATCTTATCAGCTATGCACTACTGTTATCTCCATTTTACACAGAAGGAATGTGAGATAATGAGAGATGAAAAATTTAGCCAAAGGTCAGAAAGTTGGGATCTAAATCCCACGTTGTGAAAGAGCTGGAATCAAATATTAGTGGATACGTTCCCACCTGAGTTAACCTTCATCTTTAATGTAATGGAAGTTGTGCAGCCTTTGTAATCAGAGAGAAGTAAAACAGACTCTGCCACCCAGTAAAGGTCTCATGTGACTACTTAGATCCTTCTCAGTGATGCATTGGGTTTCAAAATTAAACAGTCTATAAACCATGGTTAACATGGACATGACAAGTTCTTTCCCTGGGTTTTAGAGCACCATGACAGAGAATGTGTACTGCAATCATCATTTCCCTAAGCCCTCTAGGAGTCACCTGTCTTCTTCCTCACTCCCATTCTTGAAATGTTAGGGATGGGGGCAGGAAGAAGGATATTGAGAGTCAAGCCAAAATGCTTCTTCTTTACTTTTCTTTTCTTTTTTAAGATTTTGTTTATTTGTTTGACAGAGAGAGACACACATAGAGAAAGGGAACACAAGCAGGGGGAGTGGGAGAGGAAGAAGCAGGCTCCTCACTAAGCAGGGAGCCTGGTGTGGGGCTCAGTCCTAGGCCCCTCGGGATCATGACTTGAGCTGAAGGCAGACGTTAACAACTGAGCCACCCAGATGCCCCCAAGCCAAAATTATTCTTAATGGGCAAAGGAAGGCAGAACTTGAAACACTCATATATTTCTAGCTTTTGTTTGGTTACATTATTATTACATGTTTAAAGGCATTGATGATGCTATATTTTTTGGAGACTCCAGAGTTTGAAAATGTTCATTATTAGAGCTTGTCCAGATGGTATTGGAAACAAAAGTACACAGTCTCATAATGGCTCTCTAAATTTTTTCTATATTACACAATCCTTTTAAAATGAAATAATGCTATTATAATTACCCATGTGGGTAGGCAGAGATGGTAAATAAGGACAAGATTTCTATTACATTAATTGAAGCTTGTCTGTCCAACTATCGAGTTGGGCTGGCTGATTTAAACAGGAAACCTTCTCTATTATATTGAGGTTTATATATAGATGGTTTGTAATAGGTTCTATGTGGGAAATATTGATTACTAATACCATTTTACTAGGTAATGGCACTTTAGGAAGTTTAGAATTGAAGTATAATTCCATATTTACCCTTAAGTGACTCCAATGAACATTCCATGAGCAAGCATTTTCATTTTATCTGTAGGCCACATGATATCATCACTTTAAGCCACAAACGTTGACAAGGAGCAGCCAGTAGCCAAGATCTAGGAGACAGCTTGACCTTATGCTTCATCCAAGAGGAATTCAACTTCCAGTCAACCTCCCACTTGAACCAACAAGAAATTCATATTTGGCCGAATTCATATCAAATTGAAACACAGTTTGGGAAGCCCAGCTTTCAAGTCACAATTAACTATTTTTTTTAAGGTGTTTATTTATTTGATAGAGTGAGACACAGAGAAAGAGAGCGCACAGAGGGAGAGGGAGAAGTAGACTCCCAGCAGAGCAGGGAGTTCAATGTGAGGCTCGATCCCAGGACCCTGGGATCATGACCTGAGCCTAAGGGAGATGTTTTACTGATTGAGCCACCCAGGTGCCTCCCATAATTAACTATTTTTTATATTATCCCCCTTTTCTACTAATGCATTGGCTTGTCTAGTCTGAAAATATATTTACAAAGACAAAAGAAAAACAACATTTAAAAGTTACAGAATCCATCAGGGCATTATTTTAGAATTTATCAGGTAGACCCTTCATATATGTTAACTAATAAATCCTCACTGCTGTCTTCTAGACTAGGATAATCCACATTTTAAAGATAAGAAGCCAAACTCTTGCCCATTACATGTAAAGAAGTGCTGGAACAAGATTTAGACTCAGACGTAAACATCTGGTTTACTTTTATAGTATACTTTTTATTTTATAATAATAGGTTTTAGATTTCCAATATGCCCCATACCAAGATTTCTCTATTATTAACATTTTACAATACTAAGTTGTATTTACTATTAGTCGATATTGAAACTTTGCTATTAATTCTATCCTTTTTTTTTTCCTGGGATTTTCTAAGTTTTTTTTTTGTTTTTGTTTTTGTTTTAATGTCACTATGACAGCCCACACTTACAGAGTGGGGAGTTATGCTAAACCTCCTTAAGAATGGATACATTAATTGGATAAATTATACAAATTTGGATAACTGTCTAGATAAATTATTTGGAATTATTTTGCATGGGAGATTTGTCATTTCTCTCTATTGTTTCTCCCATGTATTTATTCATATTAGTATGTCCTCATGGGTATTTATTTTACACATTGGGACTGTAATGCATTTCTACTTTGTTGCTACAAGTTTGAAATACAGATGTAAACAAGACCATACTTCCTTCAAAGCCTCTAGGAGAGGATCCTTTCTTATCTCTCCAGCTTAGGTATTCCTTGGTTTGAGGCAGAATAACTCCAGTCTCTGCTTCTGTCTTCATGTGACATTTCCCTCTGTCTCTATCTCTGTGTTTCATCTCTTCTTATAGGTACACTGGTCATACTGGATTAGGGCCCTTCTGGCTGACCTCATCATAACTTGATTACATCTGTAAAAGCTGTGTTTCCACATAAAGTCACATGCAAAGGTACTGGGGGTTAGAACATCGACCTAACTTCTTTGGAGGAAACGATTCAGTCCATCAGCAGCAGGCAGAGTGGTTTCAGAATGTTAGCCCATATCCCCATGGGAAACAACTTCTTCCTCTGGAGTATGGTTCTTATGTACAGTTCCTTTTTCCTTCAGTCTTAGAGTCTATTCCTTCCCCTAATTATATCAACACCTTTTCCTCCATTCCCTCCAATGAGATTGTTTCATACAGTTTTAATACAGTTTTTTTTTCACATTCTGCATTCTGCACTCAGATCCCCCTAACCTCTCAAATGATTTTTTAAATTTGCATAAATTAAAGTTCACTCCCTGTCCTGTAAAGTCCTGTAGGTCTTGGTGAATGTCAAATGTTATATACCACCATTACAGTATTATCCAGAACCGTGTCACCTCCTCGAAAAGCTACCTGTACACCACTTCTTCAGATGTCTCCTACCCAATATCTGTCAACCATTGATCTGCTTATTGTCTCTATAGTTTTGCCTTTTCTAGAATGTCACCTACATGAAATCAAACAATGAAGCCCTTTCAGACCAGCTTCGTCTACTTAGCAATATGCTTTTGAATGTCATCTGTTTGGTGGCTTGAGAGATTTATCAGTTTAATAATATTCCATTGGGTGAATGTACTGCCATTTGCTTATCCATTCACCTATTGAAGGACATCTTGTGGTTGCTTCCACTTTTAGACGATTTTGAATTAAGCTGCTGTAAATATTCAAATCATGCAGGTATTTGTGCGGAACAGGTTCCAATTAGGTAAATAACTAGGAGTACATTTGCTGGATTGTAAGGTAAGACCATGTTTCACTTTTTTAAGAAATTGCCTGCCAAGCTCTTTTCCAAAATGGAGGTACCATTCCCACTAACAAGAAAGGAAAGGTTCCTATTGTTCTGTATCCTCATCAGCAGTTGGTATTTTTGTTTTGTTTTGGTTTGGTTTGGTTTTGGTTTGAGCCATCCTAATAGGTCTACAGTGATATCTCATTATTTTAATTTGATTTCCCTAATGACAGGTAATGTTAAGCATCTTCTCATATGTTTATTTCCCATTTGTGCATCTTCTTTGGGAAGATACATGTTTAGATCTCTTGCCGATTTTAAAAACTGGTTGATTTGTGTTCTTATTTTGGAGTGAACATCTGTTTTTTTAATGTAGAATTTGAAACTATAGTGTAGGAAGGACTGTCTTTATGGTCCAGGTACTCTGGCATGTATTATGTCATTTTAGCCTAAACTTATTCCAATGAGGCGGTGTCATGATTCCCTTTTTACATGTAAGAAATCTAAGGTAAGAGATCTAACCCCAAATATTGGAACACACAGACTAAGCCAACAGCCACTAAGAAGTAAGATGGCCTTTTTCTAACAAATTCTAAAAGTGGTTTTCAGACCTATCAGACTTAACCACTTCCTTTTCTGTTACAAATATTTTTATATCGTATTTACTGTCACAAAATAATACCTATAAATAATATAACCTACTTAAACACATAATAAAACAATATAAAACCCCATAACATGAAGGAGAAGTAAGAGAAAAAAAGAGAAAAATATAAATTTACATATATGTAAGTAGTTATGCATGATCATACCAGATTATAATTCTAATAGGAGCACCACTTATAATTAACTAATTTAGATGTAAAAGATAAGAAACTTTTCCATACAAGGCACTCAGGAATTTAGCATAAAATTATATGAGTAGATACTAGAATAAAAACTAGTATCAGGGGCGCCTGGGTGGCTCAGTGAGTTAAAGCCTCTGCCTTCAGCTCAGCTCATGATCCCGGGGTCCTGGAATCGAGCCCCACATCAGGCTCTCTGCTCAGTGGGGAGCCTGATCCCCTCCCCTCCACTCTGCCTGCCTCTCTATTTGTAATCTCTCTCTCTCTGTGTCAAATTAAAAAAAAAAAAACAAAAAACAACTAATATCAGATTAAGTATTAGTCAACTAGATTTGAGTATAGTACAAGAAGGAAAGATAATGCTTATGTGAAATAGGGTAAACAACCCAAGAGAAATTGTAAAATCTTGAAGTGGAGAAATGAGGAAGAATAAAGTGTTTGCAAATAAGTTGTATTCAAAAGTCAGGCAGGATGTAGAATAATTCTTTATTGGCTGATACGGTCATGTATTGCAAGATATTTAGCATCCCTGGTCCCCACCCACCAGACTTTAGTCATAACCCCATTCATTGTAATAAGCCAAAACATAATCCAAATTTCCTTGGTTGCCCCTTATTCTAAATCCATACACCAATCATTTTTATTTATGATAAATGATGTGAAGATTATTGTGACTCAAGTTAGGTTGTAGCATTTTGTAATATTTTGATGGTAATCAGAAGTATTGAAGATCTTAAATTGTTCCAGCTCCTGGCCTTGAATGAGGTGTATGGAATCTTGGATGGCAAATAAGCCCTGTGAAAATTAGTAAGCATAGACTAGAATCAAGGATTTTAGATTTGGGCCAAAACTGGACCCCAGAAATCTTAAAATTGTCCCCATGGTCCTGCTTCATGTGCCTCTCAGCCACAGAATCATAATATTTCTCCAATACTGCAAAATAGGCTGTGAAAAATTATTGGTTTCCTCTCAGTGAGCATCTATTAGGTATTGTTACTAAGAATTACATTAGGTAGATATGGACTATAACTATAAAATAAAAAAATCCCTCTTTTCAGCTTTCGACCCTCCTTAACTCTGGTGTTAGAGATTAAGGGCACATGGCAATCAGCCTTAATAAGCCAGTATGGTCTTGCCATCTTTTCATTTATCTTGACATAAATCTGTATTTTCAGCATGGATCACCTTTTGTGATAATACATTTTATAGATGTATTCCTTTTTCTCTCAAATAAGTTTTGCCTTTAGCAGTCCACAATTTCTCTTTTGACATTTAAGGGGGACCTTTTATCATACTAGTCAGAGGGACTGGAAGGGTAGTGGAGCTCGAGAGCAGAGTACAGGGCACAGAGGGATTTGGGGACTGATAAAAAAAAAAAAGATATGGCCACTAGGTGGCAGGAGCACACACAAGGTTCGTTTGGCAGCCCTCTGACTGGTTTGCAGGTCGAGAAATCCCTTACAGCTTGAGACCACATAGAGGTTACAAGAAGGGGGGGGGGGGGTCACCACTAGAAGGGAAACAGGGCAATGAACTCCTAGAGGGAGGTGGATCAGAGAGTACACTTAATATTTATCTAGGTCATGGGTGATGATGTTCAGCAGTGTGGTGGGAAGTCTCTGGGTCAGAGAGCTGCCCAATGGGGCAGCAACTTGAGGTATGTACAGCCCCAGGGCTTATCTATAGCTAGCATATGTTGGGCAAAGTCTCATGGGTATGCAAAGTAGGCAGGCCCTAAGTGGCTAAAAATCTGCTTACTTGGGTTATGTTTAAAACAGCAATGTGTTAAAGAAGGAATTTGGTGCCAGAAGGCTTTTGAGCCTTTGGGTCTCAGTCCCCCATGAGGAATTAACCATAGATAGGCCAATATGTGGAAGTCAACCTTGGCTCATTTATGTAACAGGGAGACTCCATTAGGTAGTGGAAAGATGGTGAGTATGGAATCAGAGATCAGAATTTGAAGTCCTTATTTTATCTCTAATTAGCTGGGCAACCTCTGTAAATCCCATTACGTTTGACAGTCTCAGCTATATCATGGGAAACAGGGGGGTCCTAATAGCCAACCAATAAGACAGGGATGAAGATTAAATGAGATAAGACATGCTGAACATCCCATACATAGTATATGCTCAGTAAATAGTATGTCTTCATGATCCTTTCTTATACTATGGAGTATGTTTTATTTTTATTTTTTTATTTTTTATTTTTTTAAGATTTTATTTATTTATTTGACAGAGAGAGATCACAAGCAGGCAGAGAGGCAGGCAGAGAGAGAGGAGGAAGCAGGCTCCCCACTGAGCAGAGAGCCCGATGCGGGGCTCGATCCCAGGACCCTGAGATCATGACCTGAGCCGAAGGCAGCGGCTTAACCCACTGAGCCACCCAGGTGCCCCATGGAGTATGTTTTAATTCAAGGACTCTTAAATAACAAAGCTTCACCAAGAAGCTTTGTTTTGGGAAGGGTAGTTTATTTTGGGAAGGGATCTCAGGAAACGGAAATGGAAGGCAGGAACGAGGCAGTTGCGAAAAGAGGGAAAGCTTTTGTACAGACATGGACTAAGGAGCACACAGAATGTGCCTCAGGATGATTAACCAGAGGAACAGAAGAAAGGGGAATTTATATTTGGGTACTTGCATCCACTCCACCTAAATGGGATGTTAACTCCTTTTCCCTTCTAGTCTGTACGTGTGTGAGTGATGGTTGGTTTCTTTTCTTTTTTTTTTTTTTTAAGATTTTATTTATTTATTTGACAGACAGAGATCTCAAGCAGGCAGAGAGGCAGGCAGAGAGAGAGGAGGAAGCAGGCTCCCTGCTGAGCAGAGAGCCCGATGCGGGGCTCGATCCCAGGACCCTGAGATCATGACCCGAGCCGAAGGCAGCAGCTTAACCCACTGAACCACCCAGGCGTCCCATGGTTGGTTTCCAAAGCTATCCAGTAATATCAACGTTGCAAAGCCAGGGAGTTAATAGGGCTGGGAGCCACAGTGGTGGTGCTCCTGGGTGAGATGCTTTGCAGTTACACCTGCAGGAGGCTGGTTGCTACAGCGGTGGGTGGAACACAAGGTGGGCTAAAAGGGTGGTGAGTAGGGAGCACGTGGTTCGTCCGCAAAGCATGCTAAGTGAAACAGAAGAGAGGTGACTATCCATTAATGGGAAAATCCATCTTAGAAAGAAGGGCTTATTTTTAATAAAACCACAAGCTAGCTTATCGATTTTTCAGTTCAGAAGCATAGCATTTTTTTAGGCTACATGCTTTCCAATTCTCCTTTATGATTTCAGAACAGGGCTAATTTTAGATATTTGTCTATTTCTCTGTAAGAAGATAAAGTGATAAAACACATGATTTTCCCATTCTATTAGATTCTTTTGGTTGCAAGGGACTGAGGCTTTCTCATTTTCCTTAAAGCACCAGGATTATTTAGTAAGCGACGCATGTACGATAACCCAGGGCACATCTTGGGGCAGGCATTGTTAATTCGTACAACATCCACTGTACTTGCTTTTCTGAGGGGAGAGAAAGTGGAACATTTAAAATGTGTGGAGGCATTCCTGTGACTATTCCATTTAATAAATCTGCACCCAGGAGTGAGCATGAGCTAGAAGATGGGAATCTTCTATCTCCTTGGTCATTCTCTCTCACAGCAAGGACATCACATAAAACCCTGGGGAGATTATAATGTTTAAAGAAGCATATTTTTCATGTCAAATTTCTTCTGAAAGCAAAACATTCACTTCATCTGGTACTCAATGAAAGAAACCATGATTTGCTCCAGAGCTAGAAGAAGAAAAAAAGAGATACTTTAGTGTCTGTCATGGCATTTTTCCCAAAGGATTTTCAAGGGAAATGGTGACTATCTTCAATGTGTATTGTATGTTCTCACTAGAGAATCTGAATTCTGAGCGAGGCAACTGACAAGCCACACCAATAAGGGGTAAAGAAACTCGGTAACACCGAGACCCCTGAAATGTCTGAGTTCTCTCCTTTTCTGATAGCTTTCCCTTTCCGTATACTGTTGATCTTTTTTCCCTTTTATGCTGCAGCTTATGACTTTAGTTCACTCATAGCTTTGACATATGAGAACTGTCAGGGGTCAGATTCTGTTTTAAGGCATCCTTTGATTATCTCTCAATCTGCTGATGGCCAAATTTTCTATTTTTGTTTTGTTTTGTTTTGTTTTTGGCTTGAATTCTTGAGACTCTGTTTGACTCAGACCATTATTTTGGGGTGGGGGGCTCTAACACTTCACCTGACAGACCTGACAATTTACTGTTTTGGGTATTATTGTCCTAGAATCCCATCATCCTTGGGGATAAGACAGGGTCATAGAGTCTGCATAGGGTTCTGAAAAGAACAAATAGGAGCTGTGGTTGAGGCAGCTTACACCGAAAGGGTCTGTGGCTCTGGAAGGCAGTTTGAAGGTGGGTCTATCACCATGAGCTCTTTAGTACCAAAAAAAAAAAAAAAGTATTCTTTTCACTCTCACTCTTCAGTTAACATCCTGTATATCATTCAGATAAAACTATAGCCAGAACCAAAGCTGCTTTAGCGAGTATTCTATTTCCAAGGATCCTTGCATTTTTTTCTCGTACTGTTTTTGAGCTTTTCCAATTGTCTTCAACATAAAAGACCCATGTTTTGTTTTTTGTTTTGTTTTGTTTATTTTGTACTCTGACATTTTCACTTAACTCTCTCTTGATTAGTAATAAACAACAAAACTCATACTCTAAACTTCTTTGGGAAGAGGTGGATTCGGAGTAATTTACTAGTTGTGAGCATTAAAGTTAAAGTTCCTTCAGAGATTTAAGAATATCCTAAGCCGATGAGGACATGGGCTTAGCTTCAATCAAGGGCAAGGAGGAAATATTATGTGGTGACATGGCCACTGAAATCTACTCCAAACCCAGCCAGTGTAGACAGTATTTGGTTTGATTTAATAAAAATGCGTGAGTTCTATTAAATCCAGTATTAAATATCTTGTCTTCAGAACATTGTTCCCAAATAATGAAATAGTATTATGTATTCCTGTAAATTTGCCAATTTCTCGAGGAATTTGAGTGTAAAGTGGACCATATATATAAAAGAAAAAGGAGTAAATGAGATGATATATTGTATGAAAGGAGAGAGATAAAATTCATCAAAGTTTAATCTTTTTAGTCATTAGTCATGACTGAGTACATTTTTATAGAATATAATATATATTCTAAGGTTAAATTAGTTTTGGGATTTTTAAAATTTCTTTTAATCTTTAAGTGCCTCAGGACCCGGCTCATTCTCTGAGAGAGGTGGTCTTTTTTAAATTTTAAATATTTTATTTATTTATTGGGGGGGGGTGGGGAGAGAGAGAATCCTAAGCAGATTCTCCACTGAGCATGGAACCTGTTGCAGGGCTTGATCTCACAACCCAGAGATCATGACCTGAGTTGAAACCAAGCATCAGATGTTTAACCTCCTGAGGCATCCAGGTTCCCCAAGAGAGGTGGTCTTATTGTATTCTCAAATGATAGAGTATATTTAGGCATTTTAAAATATATAAATTAAACTTAACATCTCCTTCTAACATATACCATAGCATATAGGCTGTATCAAGATGTTCTTAATGTGGATGCCTGGGTGACTCATTCGGTTGAGCGACTGCCTTTGGCTTGGATCATGATCCTGGAGTTTTGGGATCCAGTCCCACATGGGGCTCCCTGCTCAGCAGGGAGTCTGCTTCTCTCTTGTCCTCTGCCTGCCACTACCCCTGCTTGTGTGTTCTCTCTCTGTCAAATAAATAAATAAAATCTTAAAAAATATATATATTCTCAATGTCATTATGAAGGTAATAATGTGAAATTTGAATCATTGAGGCAAAACTTGAAATGTATTTATCCTGCCCTTTCATCCTTAAACTATTCTTAATTATCTATATTAGAGAGAAAACCTGTTTTTGTTTGAATAAGATGCAGAGGTGCATGAAAGAAAAATCTTGAAGGATCTGTATAAGCAATGACAGTATATGTGTATGTTAAATGTCATAACAAAGGTAGTGTTAATACGATTTCTGAGTTAAATATGGAAGAAGTTAGCTGGATGCATCCCATTAGCTGGGTGGATCAAGAAAGATTCCAAGATGAAATAGACATTTGGATGACCCTCCAGGAAGGGTACAAATTTAAGGGGTATTGGGCAGGAGGGAGGAAGAGAATTACAGGCAAGAGAAAAGGTACAGCGAAGCATAAAAAGCAACTTGGGAAAACTTTATGGTAAATATAGAATTGGTATAGGAAAATCCCAGACAAGAGGGCTGAAAAAAAAGACTGAAGTAAGCACGTTGGGTACATTGAATGCCAAATTAACAAGTTTTGGTCATTTCATCTGTTCAGTAAATGGAACATAAGTAGATTATCAGAAGTATCAGCAATTAATGTGCTGATACATAAATCTGTTTGGCCCCAAAGACTGCAAAACGAAGTTCAGCTACTTACTGGATTATATCTTCAAGACAAAATTTTCCTCTATGCATCTTGATTTGACTTTAAGAAAGGCAATATACCCCCAAAGACGGAAAAGGTGGTTTACTGTAAACTGTCACATTCTTTCATTTTTTTCAAGAATAATTAGCATACATTATTATGTTAGTTTCAGGTATACAGTATAATGATAGGACAATTGTGCATATTACTCCGTGCTCATCACCATGAGTGTACTTTTAATCCCTTCACTTCCTTCATCCATCCCCCCACCTACATCCCCTCTGAGACCACCACTTTGTTTTCTATATTTAAGAACCTGTTTTTTGGGGGAAATCACCTAGACGGCTCAGTCAGTTATGCAGACAACTCTAGGTTTTGGCTCAGGTCATGATCTCAGGGTCCTGGGATCGAGCCCCATGTCAGGCTCTGTGCTGAGTGGGGAGTCTGCTTGTGGATTCTCTGAATCCAGTTCATCCATCGGCTGAAAATGGATTAAATTTGAAGGGGTTTTGACTATCTTTAGCAAGAAAAGAGGAAAACCGTACAGTGTCTCCAACCTACCTAAAGGAACACTTGACAAGCCAAATGCAAGGTACAGAACTTTGCACTCAGGAGGGATATTCCATGAATACTCATTGATGATGATGAAAATCAGACAGTGGTTTAGAACATAGGAAGTCAAGCATATGTGTTTTTATCATTGGATATTTTTCTACATCTCTACTGTTTCATCCAATGTTTTTAGTTTCCCGTAGTAAAGTAAACTGTGCTCTTTGGGCCTCAGTCTTTTCACTTGTAAAATGAAATATTTGGACAAGGATCAGAAAACGATAGCCCAAGGGCCAGATCTGTCTTGTTACAAGTCTTTGTAAATAAAGTAATTACTAAATGCAGACATGCCTGTTTGTTTATGTGCTGTTGGTGGCAGCCTTTGGGAGATGACAGGTGAGCTACATAGTTGCAACAGAAGTTAGATGTCCTGTGAAGCAGTAACTATTTACTATCCATCCCTTATGAAACAAATTTGCCTACCCTGGGCTGGATCCTTCAAGTAATTACAGTAACCCACAAGTCCAGGAGTGGATTCTGAAATTAATTAGAACTTTCATGTATGCAGGTCATTAGCAAAAGTCTTCCAGAATATGGCACATTTGTTTTCCTGACTAACACTGGACTGAGAGGTTTGCATGTGCACATGCTCAGTCACTTAGTAAGTACCTTGAAAACCACAGTCTATTCTTCTAAAACCAAATAAAACCTCAATAGCCATCTCCTTTCTCTCACTGGGACGGCACAATTATTGCTGCATTAAACTTGATTAGTTCAGACTTCATTAACTCGGTATTTGTTATAATTCAGGCAGATTGGGCTGTAATACACCATTATTACTTGTTTGGGGTTTTTGTTTTTTTGTTTTTTTCCCCTTTAAGGGTTTGTTGGAAGATGTATGCAATAAAAGAACGTTTATGGGGGAATATTTTACCTTATAAACTGAATCCTCTTGAATGATAAATTAAGATGATTACAACATTTCCCGGGGCGCCTGGGTGGCTCAGTGGGTTAAAGCCTCTGCCTTCGGCTCAGGTCATGATCCCGGGGTTCTGGGATCGAGCCCCGCATCGGGCTCTCCTCTCAGCAGGGAGCCTGCTTCCTCCTCTCTCTCTGCCTGCCTCTCTGACTACTTGTGACCTCTCTCTCTGTCAAATAAATAAAAAATATCTTTAAAAAAAAAAAACCATTTCCCCCACTTTTTCTGTTTGTTGTTGAAACTGATCCCTAAAACGGTCTTCCATGAAAACCTTAGTTTGCCATCTGAGTAAGAGACTAATGGCCTGTGCATTGAATTCAGAAGAACTAGGTCCCAATTCCAGGTCTGAAGCTTGTCATATTCCTTAACCCCTTTAAGTTTCATAGCTTCCCAATTCTTTGACCCTCCTCCCATCAAGCAGTGGGGACTCTGTACCATCCTTTTGAGTCTGGGTGGCTTGTGACTCTTCAACCAAAAACAATGACTCTGTGTGGCTCACAGAGCTCAGTCATGAAAGATGATGCAGCTTCTGCCTTGGTGTCTAAAGAACACTTGCTTTTGGAGCCCTGAGCCACCAGGTGAAAAGTCTGCCAACACCAAGAGGACATGCTTTGAGGAAGACAAGTCATTATGGGGCTTGACATGAGAATGAAGGAGACCCAGATCTTTTCATCTTCCAATTCTTTTTTTTTTAAAGATTTTATTTATTTATTTGACAGACAGAGATCACAAGTAGGCAGAGAGGCAAGCAGAGAGAGAGGAGGAAGCAGGCTCCCTGCTGAGCAGAGAGCCCGATGCGGGGCTCGATCCCAGGACCCTGAGATCATGACCTGAGCTGAAGGCAGAGGCTTTAACCCACTGAGCCACTCAGGCACCCCTCATCTTCCAATTCTTGAATCATCCATCTTTTGAACCTTCCCAGAAGAGATCCTGCATATCATGAAGCCGTGAAAAGTCATTCCCATAAATAATAAAATATAAAATGAATAATAAAAGGGTGATAGTTGCACACCATTAAAGATCAGAGCAGGTTGTTTAGTAACAACAAAATGGTTCCATCATCTGCAGAATGGACACAGTAGTCATAAATGGGAGACAATTGTGGGGGAAGACTAAATGAAATAATAAAATAATAAAATGCATGACCTATAATCAATATATTGTAATACATTGGTCCTGAAAATAATTCTTTAATTCTGATTTTTTGTCATTACAACTGGGTTTTATATTGTCCCTCTCTGCGGCACCCCACACACCCAGCCTTACTGCCACTCAAATAGAAACTATAGATTTAAGAATACCAAGTTCAGACATTGTATGAAGCAGCTGGTTCCTACACTTAATGTTCACTATTCAAGAACCTAAAATCCAAATGAGAAACTACTATTAATTATTTGTATATTTTCCCATGTCTCCAAATATGAAAGGCCTACTACGTGCCAGGACCTCTGATACACCCCATGATAATCAGCCATAGGGAAGATGTCTGCTTTCCCTTTGGTCCCAGCAAAATAGTTACTGCAGTTCCTGATTTAGTAGCCATATCCTTTCTAGCAAGGAGTTTGTGGTAGAACTTGCATCTTCTCAGGTAAGAAAGAGACTTGCCTATGTGTGACAGTCCCCAAATCTCAGGGTTTCCTTACACCGAGAAGCTGGATTCAAGTTTCCTCTACGTTTATACTGTTTTGGTTTGTCAGTAAACAAGGAGTGGTAGAATTTGTGTAGCAGAGACTATGAAAGAACAGTGTGAGATTTAAATGCATGGTGGACTCTGAGAAACAAACTGAGGGTTTTGGAGGGGAGAGGGGAGAGGGATGAGGGATTAGGAGGGCCTGGTGGTGGGTATCGAGGAGGGCACGTATTGCATGGAGCACTGGGTGTGGTACATAAACAATGAATTCTGGAACATTGAAAAGAAATAAAATGAAAAAAAAAAATGCACAGCAGATTGAAGTGATACTTTTTACCCAAGGCAATTCCTTTCCAAGCCACATCATTGGAGAAGGGCAGTAGTGCTGATGAGAACAACTGTGCACTGAGACTACTCTGTGTAGACAAATTGTCCTGCACTTGAGCCTGAAAACAAGCACCGTGGTAAACAATTCTTTGCTCCAGGATCATAATTCAATTCTTCGTTTCTTCCTTTTGAAGACATTTATACCAGCTTTGTTAAATTACACAGTAATTCTTCGATTATGTGGTGTCAGCCTAATGGTTACGATCTTTTGCAGAACTCTTAACAGATTACAAGAGGATGGGCGTGCAGGGACGCATGCCCTAGAGGGGGCTCTAGGGAAGCTTGAATTCTGCAGCAATTTGTTGGTCAGGAGGCCAGTGTCTTCTTTCTGCAGAGAGCAGAGGGCAGAGAGTGTGCTGGATTGGGGCAGTAGTGATGATTTGGGGGTTGATTAAGTGACGGGCATTGTTACAGGCACTTCATCTATATTTTCCCCCTGTTAAGCCCTTAGGGTCCCTCTGAAAAGGTATTTATCTTTCATCACCCAGGAAGGAGGGGGGGGGCATGAATAACTTGCTCACTGTCAAACAATTTGGGACTTGAGTGTGAGATGTCCCTGTGTCTCAGGTGGAGTTGTTTAAGCCCATAAATCAAGTGGTTGAATACTGGTAGAAATCTACCATATTATTATAGAGTATTTATATGTGTTTTTAAACACTTTAAAAATAATTTTAAAAAGATGCATGCTTAATTAGAAAATTTAGAAAACAGTTGTTGATAAAGAATAGAATGGGGGCGCCTGGGTGGCTCAGTGGGTTAAAGCCTCTGCCTTCGGCTCAGGTCATGATCCCAGGGTCCTGGGATCGAGCCCTGAGTTGGGCTCTCTGCCCTGCAGGGAGCCTGCTTCCTCCCCTCTCTCTCTGCCTGCCTCTCTGCCTACTTATGATTTCTCTCTCTCTGTCAAATAAATAAAATCTTAAAAGAAAAAAAAAAGAATAGAATGAACACCACCTTTAATCCTGCCACCTAGAAATAGCTATTAAGACACTTTGATTCCTTATGGTCTTTTTGCTATGACTTTTATTTTATTTTATTTTATTTATTTATTTTTTAAGATTTTATTTATTTATTTGACAGACAGAGATCACAAGTAGGCAGAGAGGCAGGCAGAGAGAGAGAGGAGGAAGCAGGCTCCCCGCTGAGCAGAGAGCCCGATGTGGGGCTCGATCCCAGGACCCTGGGATCATGACCTGAGCTGAAGGCAGAGGCTTTAACCCACTGAGCCACCCAGGCGCCCCTTGCTATGACTTTTATTAACTTAAAGTCTCCCTCTTAAACTAGAAGTAAAGCACACTTATTGGTGAATGGCAGGAATTTGTAAAGAAAAAAGTAAAAATCACTAATAATTCCACAGTCCAGATATGTTAACATTTGGGGGGATTTTTATACAAATGCATGCATATATGTATTCACAAGTGTGTATATGATTCACCTATTTTGTAATTTACATATTTTATAATAATTTTTATATAAATTTATATCACAATAATGTAAAATGTAATCATTTTACATATAAAATTTTCGTAAAAATTGTACATGCAATGTAATAATTTTAATATATTATGTAAATAATTTTACAAAAATTAGATACATGATTTTACATATGTACAATACACTTACATACATACAAACATTACAAATTTACATTTACAAAATAATTTTATACACATGTAATAATACATAAAAATTTACATGTTATGCATGTAATAATTTTACATACATACACACATTACATATCCATGTAACAAATTTACATAATTTTATACTTACATATGTAATTTATATCCTTATAAATTCATTATTATTGTTTTGTTAGGGAAATCATTTAAATCAGAAAAGAGAAGAGAGGAAGGTAGAGGAGAAAGAGGATATGGGAGGGAGGGAGGGCGCGCTTGGGGGAAGTGAGACAGAGAGAACCTCATTATATGAGTCCTAGGATTTCTGGTTTATCAGCTTTAATTACAACTGCAGCCATTCATCGCCTGCATTTTTTTTTTTTTTTATGTAAGTCTTTGAGGAACATCATTATCAAAGATTATCTCCACACTGGGAAGAAATTTATGTTGTGGTTAACAGCATAAAAACTGACTTAAAAGCCTTGTAATCATAGGACAACACATCCCGGTGTCACCATCCTCATCACCATTATTGTCAACGTCCTCACATAACTTTTTGCCACTTGTTGAGTGGCAGTATTTCAGAATTTATGTGAGACATTCCCATTTGATCACTACCACCCTCTAAGGTAGGCATGATTTTAGATTTCACTTTACAAATGAGAAATGTGAGATTCAGAACTGTTAAGGGAATTCTCCAAGTTCTTACAATTAGGAAATGGTGCTGGATTTAGGTTTGGTTTCCTTGGACCATGACTATAGTACTAGAAATCATACTCTACTGATCTTGTTGATCAAAGGTAGAGATTGTAGCTAAAGTATTTGCTACATAGATGACAACAACATCATAGACCACAGAAACAGAAGCGTCACATTTCAGAAACGGAAAGATTCTTGGTTGACAGCATAATGTTCTCATATTAAACATGAAGTAAATGGAACACCAAAAGATGAATTGACTTGTCTAAGATCACCTAGCAGGTGCAGATTTACTCCACGTGACCTATCAGCTGGCACCACTGTCCTTACACTAAAGCCATTAACATCGAGGGACTGGAAGGATGGTGTTCTAAACTAATAGCACTGAGGCTAATGTCTAGTCCAACTCTGTGTCATGAACTTGTCATACATATGACCTTAGCCAATTATGTAATGTTTCAAAAATCTCAGTTTTGAAAAAAAAAAAATTTCTTTTACTGGTGGAAAGAGTAGGGGTTAGACTAAGTGATACCCAAAGACAAAAGCTGAAAGTACAGGCTCTAAAGCCTCAAAGGGGAGTTCAATTCCACCAGTCACAGATCTTTTCTTACATAAATCACTTGACCTCACCAAAGCTGCTATATCTTATCCTTAAAATAGAAATAATAATAGTCCTTGGGGTTGGGGGTTGATGTGTGGGTAAAATGAAATAATCTAAATAAAATGCCTAGCTCATCATCTGTGCTTGATAAATGATAATTATCTAAAGTCCCTCCAGGTTCTAAAATTAAGCATTGCAAATCAGGAAATACTTACTGAATATCTACCATATCCCCAAGGTCATCTACCAAAACTAACTCTGAAATACATACTGCTTACAGAAACTCTTCAGTGCACTTCTCTGAATGTTAGGCTTTTAATTTGAGAAAGTAATTTTTAGTTCATCATTTTATAAAATCAGAGACAGAGAGCCAAAGAGGGAGAGAGAGAATGAGCACACATAGAAACCATTTTAGTGTGTGACCTTCACAAGGTTAAATCCCTCAATTAAGTCTGTCCTAGCTCTTTTCGGTCCTTAGAACTACTTGAAACCTCTTCATTGTAAGTGTTGTATCCAGATTTATGAATTATGTTTCTGGATCATTTCTAGTTCAACTCTTACTTTTCTCAAGGTAAAAAGAAAGCAGATCTGCTATTGTCATCATATTATCGAAGATAAGAAGTACAATGTGGTGCTCTTATCTGATGCTGTTACGACATTCAGGAGTTTGGATACATTTTGCAATACAGTACTGCCTTTAAATGGTATTGTGGCTGCTTTTCTCAATTACAGGAACTATTGTCATATGATGAAGTATTGACCATAACTAATTATGGCTTTCATCTTTGCCCACAAATAGTAAAAGAAAAAAAAGAAACCAGGCAGCAGCCATTTCTAAGTTTATCCTTAAAGGACCAGTCGATGTGTCAAGTCTTGAATTTTCCTCTGTTTTCAGTCATGAGCATTCTCTCAAACTATCCCATTGGCGATTTAGACAACCTGAAAGAGTGGCAGGTACATGAAGTGATAGTGTTTCCTTACATGAGGTATGGTTGTGAATGTTAGGCATTTTGAAGAGGAAGCCATTTACTTCTATCAAAGTGATGAACATGTTCACGAGGCGAGGCTAAAGGACAAAATTGACAGTGTAATATTTCCTCTGCCCAATCCTATTAAATGTCTTCTCTGCCATATGATAACATAATCAAGACACCTGACTGGGAGCTGTTTCCACAGAGTTAGGCTCTCTCAGGTGGTGAGGACAGAGACTGGCGAGGGGGAGGGACTTCACCTTGAAGAAATAAAGGAAGTCTGGAAGCTCGGGAAGGGACCTCAGTAACTCATCAGCGGTACCTTAAAGAGAAACTGCTTTCATCCAGAACATTCCTGTCACCCACGAGAAGTTCTAACGGTGTTCTCATCACTCATCCTGTCTTCTCCCCTGGTGATACCTGGACTGCTTCTGCAGCAACTCGGAACACAAATTTTGTTTAAATTAATGTTCATTCTGGGCCAGTTTCTGTGCCATGTACCTTGTGTGCCCCTGTGTCAGCCCAACTCCGAGATGCCTTAAGGTGCAGCTTCTGACTGGGGTAAATGCTCAGTCTGCAATACTGAATGCCCTTTTGGGCTGAGTTCTTACCCCTGGAGATTTCATAAGCTAATGTCCGGTCTATAGATGACTTCCTGTGGCTCAGGATATGAATTGGTGCATGACTGCATAATTGTGTGACAAAGTATAAAATATTTCACCCGTTAGGTCAAGGATCCCCTTGAGCTGCTTCATTTCACCGGAGCCATATAGCAAGTTGATATGTCAAAGCCTTTTTCTGTTTAGGGCAAAATGGAAAATGTAGCTACGATGACTGGTACTACTAGTGTTGTTATTACTACAGTTCCTAACAGTAGGGATTATATTAGTCACCTCGCCTTACCTTAGAACCTTTCTCCTTTATGTAGCTAGAACCTGCTGATGTAAATTTATGTCACTTGTTATCTTTACAAGAAAATAGTGTTTTTTGTTCAACATCCAAGGGGATGTTGAGCAATCCAAGTTAATGTTTGCTTTATACATGTAAATACAGAGGTGGGGGATCTAGGAGCTACCCTGGTGGTTTACTTAAGTCACCTGTCCTAATTTCAGGGGAGTAGAAGGCAGGGATGGCTGAAACTGCATTTGAAGATAAAATATTAGTTGGAGTAAATAGTCCCCAGGCTTTTATTGTGCAATTTGTTCATTTTGGTTTAGCATTCTGAAAAGAATGTATGGGTGTTTTTTAAATATGTAGAATTATTTTTCTTGTTTCTTTATTTCTTGAAAGCTTCTATTCCCCTGGATGTCAAATGTACCTAATTAGTATAAGTTGATGTGAGAATCTTATTCAGTTTCTTAAGACAAGAAGAAGAAAGTCTTAGTTGCATGAGATTTAGAATTGCAATTTATAAAGTAAAGTTAAAAAAGAAATCATCATACATCTTAATTAAACTAGAAATTTATTTGCAGAATGATATAACTGAAGGGTTTTTTTTTTCCTTTAAATACAACTATCTCAGTGACATAATGGAAAATACCTTGGATATGAATTGGGATATCTAGATGCTGGTTTAGACTGTGCCACTGGTTCTGTGATATTGGGCAAATTATTTAACACTTCATGTTTTTATTTAAATTCTTTGTTGGCAAAGTAAGGTATTTTGATAGTATGATTTCTGGTTTCTCCACAAAGATTTGTGAACATATATGTTCAGATATATATATATGTGTGTGTGTGTGTGTGTGTGTATATATATATATTATATATATATAATATATATCTATATCATATCATTACTGAATTGATTTAATCTTTGAATTGATTTTCCTCTCCTCTTATTACAGAAATCATCACAAAAATACTCTGAGAAATAACTGAATGCACTTAGATTCCTAATCAAGAATATTTGTAATATAATTGTTTATATTCAGACATTCATAGGATTTGGGGATACCTTGAGTCCTAAGATACACGTTAGTGTCTTTCTGGTACTTTATGTTTCTTTCCAGTGGGCTTTCTTTCTTTCTCTCTTTTAAAGATTTTGTTTTTAAATAAACTCTACTTTACTTAAGTTGAGACTCAAACTCAAAAGCCTGAGGTCAAGAATCACATGCTCCACTGACTGAACCAGCCAGCTGCCCCAGTACACCTTCTTTAAACACTGGGCTTTTAAATGAATTTTGAAATGAAGATACTCTCCAGTCCACTACATCAAGAAATAAAACTCTCCCCTACAAATCCTATCCCAAGCTCATTTCTGACCTGTCTACGCTCATTCCACAGCTGCTTCCACACATGCACAGCTCATGAATGTCTAAGAGCTTTGTAGCAACATTGAATGCTGAAGATCAGTTCTCACAGGGCAAAGTTTCAAACATTTTGCAAATTTCATCTAGAGGGAAAAAAACAAAAACTTTAGGAATTGCTGTGATTCCTTAAGGGTGAATAATATGACAGCTGTTTTAACATCTGGGAAGTCACATCTCTTGTCAGCTCAGCAAAAGAGCTGTGGACTGCTGAACATATCAGAAAGTGTTCATGAGCCAACTGTCTTAGAACTTCTGTAAGATAAATTGATCTAACAGCTTTGCTCCTCTGAATAGTTTATAACCGTAAGCCGTCAGCAGGTTGAATCTTAAGACCTGGGAATGTTTCCAGCCCTCCATTTTTCTGAAGTTTCTGCAAGGGTCTCAGATTAGGAATGCTTTAGGGAATGAGAGCTCCTACTTGATAATTAGTCTTAGTGATCTGGAAAAAAAGTTACAAAATCTCAATTGGATTTTTTGAAAGCTGATTGAAATACTATATGGCAGGGGGAGAACTTTTACGAGGTTTTTTTTTTTTTTTTTTAAGTTATAAACTAGGAAGCAGCAGTATACATATAGTTAACTACTGCCAAGAGCAATATGAATGCTTTTGCCCCATTTCCACCATGATGTATTTTCAACAAATGTCTAACTATATCTTCTAGAGTATTCATTCAATTATTTATGCCCTACACATATTTATTGAGCCCCTATTATATCAGTCATCTATTCTATGTCAGCCCTGGGCCAGGCGCTGAAATATACATTACCACTCTTCCCCTCATAGAGCCAGGTGGGGAGATCATTATTTACCGATGAATTCTAGGCAAAGTGAACCACGTGTGCAAATGTCTTTAAGCAAAAGGAACACGATGGGTTGAAAGAAAGAATAGCAATGCTGAAGTGGACAGGCAAAATCAAGCCAAGACCTTGTAAGCCACATTAACATTAAATTTTATCCTAAACATAGAGGCTTTGGAATGTTTAAACAAGAGAGGGAAGAGGGTATGATTGGATTTTCATTTATCATGGATCATTTTGGTAACTGAATATAAAACTGGACAGGGGCTTGTGGAACAAGGTGGTTAACTGACTTCAGGGATATAAGGTAGGAAGCTGTTGCTGTGGTCAAAAAAGGAGATAATGCTAATGACGTGAGCACATGTGGGGATAAAGAGGAGTGAACAGCTTTGAATGACTGAGGAGGTAGAATTTATGGGACTTGGCTATGTATTTGGGTTATTGTATGTAAGGTATGACCTAAATTATTTTTCAAATCTGGAATAACTTTAAAACAAGATTTTTACTGTATGTTAGCACCAATGGCTATAAAATGTTACTTATTTCTTTGACATCTGCTTTCATATTTATATGAAATATTATTATGAAATATCATTTAATATTTGGCCCTTTCTGAAGTTTGAATAAAAGCTGATGGTTTCAGCATGATAAAATTGCCTTTAAAACATATTTAATATGAACTACCTCTTATTTCTGTATAGTAGAAGTTGGTAAACCTTTGCCCGTGGGTCAAATTCAGCTCATGGCCTATTTTCGTAAATAAAGTTTTATTAGAACACAAATACACCCCTTTACATATTATCCATAGCTGCTTTTGAAGTGTAACAGTGATATTGTATAGTTATGATGGAGACTGTATGGCCCACGATGTTTAAAATATTATTTGGCCATTTATAAAATGTTTGCCAATTCCTGCTCTATTGGGACATGAGTAGATCTTAAAGTATTTCTTAGTTGATTAGAACCCTTCTTACATGGTATTTTGCAGCAGAGAATATGAATCACTTTGTGGAATTGTGAATTTTTTTTTGATGTTCATCACAATCCTCATCACATTAAAGGATTTATAAAGTGATGTTTTTGCAATTGGACATAGTTGTTACAAAGGGAAGAAGAATTACATTAGCTGGAGCAAGTGTTTTTTAAAATTTTTATTTTAAAGATTTTATATATTTGTCAGAGAGAGAGAGAGAGAGACAGAGCGCACAAGCAGGGGAGCAGCAGCAGGAGAAGCAGACTTCCTGGAACAAGGAGCTCAATGTGGGACTTGATCCCAGGACTCTGGGATCATGACCTGAGCCAAAGGCAGACGGTTAACCAGCTGAGCCACTCAAGGCATCCCTGGACCAAGTTTTAAAAGTACAATTCCCTTCAAATATCTCAGGAAGTGGAGAATTTGTATTGAATTTGATATTACTTTTGGATGCCAAATTCTGTGAAGAGGATTCAAAGGCTGTCTTAAATGTGGCAAATGGAAATGTTCAAATACATAAGTTAAATCAAATGAATGTTTACAGATGTTCTGCTTGTGGAACAGTGAATATGGTTAAATAATGTACAGGCTTCTTTTTCCCACACCCACCTAGTCACAATTGAGTTATATACTTCTCTATGTATGGATAGCAGCTAAAGTCTTTTTGATACTACCAAGATATAACATAGGAAAAAAATAGAGATTTGAAAAAAAGTTTTTATTTAAATTCCAGGTAGTTAACATACAGTGTAATGTTAGTTTTATGTATACATACAATTTAGTGATTCAGCACTTCCACACAACACCTGGTGCTCATGGTAACAAGTGCCCTCCTTAATCTGCATCACCTGTTTCACCCATTCCCCTACCACCTCCCCTTTGGTAATCATTAGTTTTTCCTCTATAGTAAAGAGTCAAATGATTATGGGGGTTGGGGGCGGGTGGGGTGGGAGAGAGAGGCAAACCAAGAAAAAGAGGGATTTAAAAAATTTTCCCTGGGGGCGCCTGGGTGGCTCAGTGGGTTAAAGCCTCTGCCTCCGGCTCAAGTCTTGATCCCGGGGTCTTGGGATCGAGCCCCGCATTGGGCTCTCTGCTCATCGGGGAGATTGCTTCCCCTTCTTTCTCTGCCTGCTTCTCTGCCTACTTGTGATTTCTGTCTGTCAAATAAATAAAATCTTTAAAAAAAAAATTTTCCCTGAAGGCCTCTCATCTTGATTGCTTGTTATAAAACCATTAGCCAATGTCAAATCAATTTCACTGAATTCCTACAAAAATAAAGTTTAGATTCAAATTAACTTTTCACCAAATGGTTTTCACAAAGCATGAAATTATCTCAGTGCTGAGAATCACCAATTGAAATTATACCCTTGTCAAAATTTTGCTAATTAGTCATTATTCATGGTGACTGGCTCCTTTTCTCTTTGCACTATTGGAGCTCTCTACACTGAGAAAGGGTGATGCTTCTGCTCACTAGTTGTCACTGGAAATTTGCTCTATGAAGACACCTCTTGCAGCTAGGAAATTCCTTGTGGAATGTGCTAAGGATATCATTAACAACAACAGCTCTGATAGATGCATTCCCATTGCTGTAAGTACCATGTCAACATCGTTGGAAGTGTATCATTAGATTGTAACATGCATTCTATAGACTACCCTCTATAATAACCAATGACCCATTAATAATTAAAAAATAATCATCTTCACAAAGGAGAGAAGGGCTGAGTGTTCACTATAATTGTATCTGCATTGGTGTTCTTTAATATCCTTGGTGACCTAATGCAAAAGTGCTCATTTTTTGGCATTATTAAACTAAAATATAGCTTTATATACTTGCAAAAACAATGGGATAAGTCAAGACCAAAATATGGATTTTAAAATACTCAGTGCAAAAGGTAAATAATTAAACTTTGCTAATTCAAAGGTAAAAGTAAAGAGTATATGCTATGTATATATTCTTCAAAGAAGGCAGGTGGATTCCTTCCTCAAACTTGAGTTAATTCTCTCCTGTTTCTTTAGATCTTAATATTATTTGCTATGTCCTCATTGAAATTTGGAAGAGATTTTTCTACAGTGTATTCAAAGTCTTATTAAGCAAGAGAATGGTCTCCATATTTCCATTCTTCAATCATGGAACAGCTAATATAACAGCCCTGAAGATGCAAAGGTGAATTCAGACCTGGTCTCTGATATCAGTAACAGCAGGTGAAGAAAGTAGAGGGAGAGCAGGTCAGACAGAGGGGACCACATGTGTAGAATCTCAGTGTGAGGAAATAATACAGGGCATATTATTTTCTGCCTTGAATAAAATCCATGCTGTTAGTAGGAACCTGTGAAGATCTGTGTCACTGAGCTGCCCTCCCTCTTGACTAATGTTACTTTTTTTATGTTTCAATAAACTAATTTTTATCTCATGACCTTTGTATTAACAGTTCCCTAAGCCTGGAAAGATGTTTTTCAGGCTCTTAGCAAGGTAAATTCCTTCTTAAATTAAAGATCTCTGCTTAAGCATTGCTTACTCAGTGTATCCTGTTCCTATCCCTGGACTAACTCCCGGTTTATTATTTTGTTGCCACACATTCTTTATTTCATCATACCTCCTGTATGCCGTGATTTTATTTGGGTATTCACTTATTTATGGTCTTTCTCCCCAACTAGACTTTAAATGCCACAATTGCAGTACATCTCTTTGATTCATAATTGTGCTCCCAGGGCCTAACACAATGCCTGGTTCATGGTAGAAGCACAGTAATAAATACTTGTTAATTCGTGTTCTAAAAATATAGTGGATAAAATCCAGTGATGATGTGGGCCGTATCATGAGAAGACAAATTCTGTAGGCTGTAGAGACCTTATTGATAGATGTTAAAGTTAGCTTTGAGAGCAAATAGGAAGGCATGGATGGCTTTAACCTGTTGAACTGTTGAGTTTCATGGACCCTCCTTTCTTCTCTTCTTCAACTTGTATGTACATATATCGATTGATCAATTGATTGTCCGTTGAACTTCCATGGATTTTCAACCAGGAATTCACTACTCACTTACATGAGCCTCTATATAAAGTTTTTTTTTTTTTTAAATTACTATAGTTGTTTTCCTTAGCTATGTTACCATGAGATTCTGAGCAACTAGAGGTTACTCCCTGTGTTTCACAGTGTCTGCTAAAGTGCCTGTGCACAGTAAATATTTATAAAATGATTTAATATAATAGAATTGGTATACGTTTTCCTACAGGAGTGAATGGGTAAGAGAATTATAAGTTAGGGCTAAGTTGTTTTGGACAGTAGATTTTAGAACCTCTCGTACCGGCATGACATTTTTCATTGTATTAGCTGCACACACAGGTAGGGATATAAGAGAAAACAAAATCATTTCCTTGATCATTTCTGTGCCATAATTCTTCCCTAACTCTCATCAGTGCGTGCTGATATTTCTAAGATCGTTGGATGATGTAGGGCTGGTTCACTCTAATCCTTTGCTGGTATTAGACTCCATAGGTATCTGTGACTTAGCCTCTTGTCTGCTGCAATAGTATAACCAGGAACCAGCCCAATTCTGAGTGAGTCATAGTTACTCAGATTCATGAAGGTGGTCTTGTAAGGAGAGACTATGGTAACTGGTAGACTATTTGGCTAGCTCAGTAGATTCCTTGGTTTCTATCAGTCTATAGCACAAAGACAAATTTTGTTGTTGATGATTTATGATACATATATACATGCATAGAGCCTTAACAAAAGGAAATCATTTGGATATGGGTTAAACCTTCTTATTTTTATTTATTTATCTTTGATATGGGTTAAATCTTAAATATCTCAGAAAACATATTAGGAACTCATTATTTCAATTTTCCTTTTCTGATTAACGTTTTAAAAATCCACTGAATTGGGACGCCTGGGTGGCTCAGTTGGTTAAGCAGCTGCCTTTGGCTCAGGTCATGATCCCAGCGTCCTGGGATCGAGTCCCACATCGGGCTCCTTGCTCGGCGGGGAGCCTGCTTCTCCCTCGCTTCTGCCTGCCATTCTGTCTGCCTGTGCTCTCTCGCTCTCCTCTCTCTCTGACAAATAAATAAAAAAATCTTTAAAAATCCACTGAATTATCTATTTTCAATTTTTACTTTATTTAAGTAGGAAGCTGTTAGAAGATTTCTGTATTTCTGTTTAAGAGAAGTCCTTCTAATGAGATATTCTGTTGAGCAATCTGAAGAGGAATGTACTTTTTTAAAATAATGCTTTCTCCCCCCATAGTCAGAAGGAATAATCATTTAAGGAGTGAGGCTAATTTTATTTGCTTTTTTTTGTTTTATAGATTGTATTTACAACATTCAGCCCAAGGGTAATTACAGTCATGCAAACTTAAAAACAATTTCAGCATGACTTTTAAGGACAAATTCTACCCATTTTCATTATTGAAACTGAACAGTATTCTTCCTCCTTTAAATTGGTCTTGGAAAACAAACAAACATGTTTCTCTGGTGCTTTTTGTGACTTTGTGACATAATTGGCAAAATGTTGGCATTTTGGACTGAGGAGACAATTATTTCTTGTCCTTGATTATGTTAAAGCCATCTCTGCATAACTGTATTCACAGAGCTGTGATGAATGATGAAAAAACATACATTTTATCTAAAGATTTTAAGTCGTTAAAGCACCCTTTTCCCTAAATAAACACATCATTTCTGGTTCTAAAGATGAGATGAACCATAATCAGCTAAATTAAGTGTGTGTGTGTGTGTGTGTGTGTGTGTGTGTGTGTGTGTGTAGCCTCTAGGCACAAAACATCAGGCTTTGATAATGTGATTGATGCAGAGCTAAAGGAAAGGTGATCTCTGCCATTCTGGAGATTTGTATCAGTTCAGAAAACAGTAGAGAAATAATGAATTTTGAAATAAGTCCTGCCCTGCTCTGTTCTTTACTAGAGTTGCAAAAATACATCTGTATATTGGAATATGAGTTAGAAAGTGTAATGCCATGTATATGAATCTGTGGTATTGGTTGCAGAGTGAAACCAGTTTCCTCTCTGTGCCAAAAATCTCTTAAGCAAGAAACAAACAAGTCCCATGAAAAATAGGGCTCCATTTCCTACTCACAAAAAGTACTAAGTTTGTATGTCTTCTTTGGTTTCAGTATCTCCCTTTATACCTGGACATCATGAGATGCCTTTAGCTGCCAACGTGATAGAAAGTGCCATGCATCCATCTGGTTCCATGGCCAAGGAAGCTTGACAAACTTCCTGACACTCTCTCTTTCTCTAAAAGGGTAGATAGGATCTGTTGCACAATGTCTGATAATACCCTGGGAGATGTGTGGGTAGAGACAATTTTCTTCTTGACCTTTACAACTTAATAACTCATGTGACTCCATAATGAAATGGAACAAAAATACACAAAATATGCCTATTTGTGTGAATAAAGTTATTTCCTGGTCAGTGGCATATTTTCTTTTCACCCACAATTGACAGGGATTTGAGGTGTGGAAATTGCCCCTCTAGATAGGAAATTAAGCAAAGTTACTGAAAGCTAAAATGTACTATGAAACATTAAAAGGATCATCATATTACTATAATGATTTGAAGCAAGCTTTCCTTTCTGAAACTACGTTTTCTTTATGAGAATACAGCAAAAGAGAAAATGCCTGTGTTTATACCCAGTAAATACGAAAAACTGGTTAAAAGTACAATTTCTTTTCTTTTTTTTAATTTAATTTTATTTTTTCAGTGTTCCAAGAGTCATTTTTTAATGCATCACACCCAGTGCTCCATGCAGTACGTGCCCTCCTTAATACCCACTGCCAGGCTCACCCAACCTCCCACCCCCCACCCCTCCAAAACCCTGTTTGTTTCTCAGAGTCCACAGTCTCTCATGGTTTGTCTTCCCCTCTGATTTCCCCCAACTCCCTTCTCCTCTCCCATCTCCCAATGTCCTCCGTGTTATTCCTTACACTCCATGAGTAAGTGAAACCATATGGTAATTGACTCTCTCTGCTTGACTTATTTCACTCAGCTTTATCTCCTCCAGTCCCATCCATGTTGATACAAAAGTTGGGTATTCATCCTTTCTGATGGAGGCATAATACTCCATTGTATATATGGACCATATCTTCTTTATCCATTTGTCCATTGAAGGACATCTTGGCTCTTTCCACAGTTTGGCAACTGTAGCCATTGCTGCTATGAACATCGGGGTACAGATGGCCCTTCTTTTCACTCCATCTGTATCTTTGGGGTAAATACCCAGTAGTGCAATGGCTGGGTCATAGGGTTGCTCTATTTTTAATTTCTTAAGGAATCTCCACACTGTTTTCCAAAGGGGCTGCACCAACTTGCATTCTCACCAACAGTGTAAGAGGGTTCCCCTTTCTCCACATCCTCTCCAACACACGTTGTTTACTGTCTTGTTAATTTTGGCCATTCTAACTGGTGTAAGGTGGTATCTCAATGTGGTTTTGATTTGAATCTCCCTGGTGGCTAATGATGATGAATATTTTTTCATGTGTCTGTTAGCCATTTGTATGTCTTCTTTGGAAAAGTGTGTGTTCATGTCTTCTGCCCATTTTTGATGTGATTATCTGTTTTTTGAGTGTTGAGTGTAAGGAGTTCTTTATAGATCTTGAATATCAGCCCTTTGTCTGTAGTGTCATTTGCAAATACCTTCTCCCATTCCGTGGGTTGCCTCTTTGTTTTTTAACTGTTTCCCTTGCTGTGCAGAAGCTTTTGATCTTGGTGAAGTCCCCAAAGTTCATTTTCGCTTTTGTTTCTTTTGCCTTTGGAGACATGTCTTGAAATAAGTTGCTGTGGCCAGCGTTGAAGGGATTACTGCCTATGTTCTTCTCTAGGATTTTGATAGATTCCTGCCTCACACTGAGGTCTTTTTATCCATTTCAAGTTTATCTTTGTGTACGGTGTAAGAGAATGGTCGAGTTTCATTCTTCTCCATATAGCTGTCCAGTTTCCCCACCACCATTTATTGAAGAGACTGTCTTTATTCCACTGTATATTTTTTTCCTGCTTTGTCAAAGATTATTTGAGCATAGAGTTGTGGGTCCATATCTGGACTCTCTACTCTGTTCCACTGGTCTTTGTGTCTGTTTTTGTGCCAGTACCATGCTGTCTTGGTGATCACAGCTTTGTAGTAAAGCTTGAAATCAGGAAACGTGATGCCCCCAGTTTCCTTTTTTTTTTTTTCAACATCTCCTTAGCAATTTGGGGTCTCTTCTGTTTCCATACAAATTTTAGGATTGTTTGTTCTAGCACTTTGAAAAATGCTGGTGGAAGTTTGATTGGGATGGCATTGAAAGTATAGATTACTCTAGGCAATATAGACACTTTAACAATGTTTATTCTTCTGATCCATGAGCATGGAATGCTTTTCCATCTTTTTGTGTTTTCTTCAATTTCTTTCATGAGTGTTCTGTACTTCCTCGAGTACAGATCCTTTACCTCTTTGGCTAGGTTTATTCCAAGGTATCTTATGGTTCTTGATGCTATAGTAAATGGAATTGATTCACTAATTTCTCTTTCTGTATTTTCGTTGTTAGTGTATAAGAAAAGCAGCTGATTTCTGTGTGTTGATTTTGTATCCTGCCATATTACTGAATTGCTGTATACATTTTAGTAGTTTGGGGGTGGAGTCTTTTGGGTTTTCCATATAAAGTATCATGTCATCGAGCTGCCTGGGTGGCTCAGTTTGTTAAGCAACTGCCTTCGGCTCAGGTCATGATCCCGGAGTCCTAGGATGGAGTCCCACATCAGGTTCCCAGCTCCATGGGGAGTCTGCTTCTCCCTCTGACCTTCTCCCCTCTCATTCTCTCTCTCATTCTCTCTCCCTCTCAAATAAATAAATAAAATCTTAAAAAAAAAATAAAGTATCACGTCATCTGTGAAGAGAAAGAGTTTGACTTCTTCTTTGCCAATTTGAATACCTTTTATTTCTTTTTGTTGTCTATTGCTGTTGCTAGGACTTCTAGTACTATGTTGAACAACAGTGGTGAGAGTGGGCATCCTTGCCATGTTCTTGATCTCAAAGGGAAGGCTATCAGCTTTTCTCCACTGAGAATGATATTTGCTGTGGGTTTTTCATAGATAGATTTTACGAAGTTGAGCAATGTTCTCTTTATCCCTGTACTTTGAAGAGTTTTAATCAGTAATGCATGTTGTATTTTGTCAAAAACTTTTTCTGCATCAGTTGAGAGGACCATGTGGTTCTTCTCTCTTCTCTTATTGATTTGTTCTATCACATTGATTGATTTGTGAATGTTGAACCACCCTTGCATCCCAGGGATAAGTCCCACTTGGTCATGGTAGATAATCTTTTTAATGTACTGTTAGGGATCCTATTAGCTAAGATCTTGTTGAGAATCTTGGCATCCATATTCATCAGTGATTTTGGTCTGAAATTCTCCTTTTTGATGGGATCTTTGCCTGGTTTGGGGATCAGGCTTTTGGGGATGCTGGCTTCATAGAAAGAGTCTGGAAGTTTTCCTCCTGTTTCTACTTTTTGAAACAGCTTCAGGAGAATGGGTATTATTTCTTCTTTGAATATTTGATAGAATTCCCCAGGGAATCTGTCAGGTCCTGGGCTCTTGTTTTTTGTGAGGTTTTTGATCACTGCTTCAATCTCGTTACTAGATACTGGTCTATTCAGGTTGTCAATTTCTTCCTGATTCAATCTTAGAAGTTTATCGGTTTCCAGGAATGCATCCATTTCTTCTAAGTTGCTTAATTTACTGGCATATAACTATTGATAATAATTTCTGATGATTGTTTCTATTTCCTTAGTGTTAGTCGTGGCCTTATTTCTTTAGCCAAGCTCTGAAATAAGTGATCCAGTCGAAGGATAAAACATCACTGGTGATTTTTACAGCACCTGACTATTCATCAGTAATGTAGATGGATGAATGATGAAGGTATTTCGAGCTACTTTATAGATGTTAGTGGTGATAACCCCATCATTTTGTTATCTTGGTAATCTGAAAAGCTCCTTTCTTGCACAATACCAAGCATAGGATGTTGGACACCTGAAAAGTGTTTCTTATTTTATCCCAATCCAACTGACTAAACCCAGTTGTTAATCTACCTGGAATGGAGCAGGATTTTACACAATAAAAAGACTTTTCAAGAGTATCACATTGCATATCTGATATCTAAAACACTTACTGGAGTAGGAATATGACAAGAATAAAAATAACGAACACTGAAACATTTGCTCTGTGATAGGCAATTTTGTACATGTTTTATGCATATTCACATCTAACACAGCAGTCTTATGAGGTATCACACTCCCATTTTACTGATGAATGAAGAATAGAGGTGCTTTCTGTATAGAATTGCTCAAAGTCCTACAGCCAGTAAATGGCAAATCCAGAATCCAAAGTTTTTCTTCATGCTTTTAACAACTATGGTCTACTGCCTAGAATTAAGAAAACAATCCTTGATTGTTAGTGAGAAACAATTACATGGGCTATTTATTTTTTTTAAATTTATTTATTATTTTTTTAAATTAACATATAATGTATTATTTACTTCAGGGGTACAGGTCTGTGAATCATCAGTCTTACAGGATTCACAGCACTTACCATAGCACATACCCTCCACAATGTCCATCACCCAGCCTCCCCCAGCAACCCTCAGTTTGTTTCCCGAGATACATGCACCATTTAAATGGTCTCTTCTGTGATTTACTTGAAATACACATTCTACATTTCTTTTTCTTTTTCTTTTCTTTTCTTTCCTTTTTTTTTTTTTTTTTTTTTTGGCAAAACTGTTAAGTTCTATGGGTAAAAAGGTCTGGCCTTCATTTAAGGAAAAAATTATTCTGATACTTATTAAAACAGTAAGGAAGACTTTGTTCGAGGCTATTCCAATAGGGAAGAGAGATCACACTCAAAACTAAGTACAGTGAAGACAGCTGGGAAATTGTAGACAAGGAGCAAGGTGAGGAGATCCATGATGGAAAATCACTAAGAGAAGACCTCAAACGTAGAAGGATTGTTTCTGAATCAAACAGTATTCTTGCTAAAAGTAGGCCAAGGACTTAGACATCAAAGGTGAGTATGAGATGAAAACATTAATTTTGAAGGCATATAAGCACCCTTGTGTTTATTGCAGCATTATTTACAATAGCTGAACTATGGGAGCAGCCCCAGTGTCCATCAACTGATGAATGAATGAAGAAGAGGTGGTATATATGTGTGTGTGTATACATACATATATATGTATGTGTGTATATCCATCTATCTATATATATTTATATATCTATATAATATATATAGATATATAGATATATATAAAACGTGTGTGTGTGTGTGTGTGTGTGTGTGTGTTTGTAATGGAATATTATTCAGCCATAAAAGGAATGAAATCTTGCCATTTGCTATGACATGGATGGAGCAAGAGAGTTCAGTGCTAAGTGAAATAAGTCAATCAGAGAAAGACAAATACCATATGACTTCACTAATATGTGGAATTTAAGAAATAAAACAAAGCACAAATGGGAAAAAAGACAAAGCAAGAAACAGACTCTGAACTGTAGAGCACAAACTGATGGTGACCAGAGGGTAGGTGGGCAGGAAGATGGGGGAAATAGGTGATCGGGATTAAGGAGGGCACTTGTGATGTGCATGGGGTGTTGTGTGAAAGTGTTGAATCACTATATTGCACACTTGAAACTAATAATACACTGTATGTTAACTATGTTAATGTTAACCCATTCCCCTTCATCCATTTTACTCAACATCCCCCGCCCCCCCCCCCCCCCCGCACCTTCCCTCTGGCAACCATGAGTTTATCCTCTGTGTTTATTCTTTTTGGGTGTTTATTCATTTTGTTTTTTAGATTCCATGTATAATTGAAATTAAATGGTATTCTTTGATTTATTCCACTTAGTGTAATACACTCTGGGTCCATCCATGTTGTTGCATAAAATAAAAACTTAGAAGAAGGGGCGCCTGGGTGGCTCAGTGGTTAAAGCCTCTGCCTTCGGCTCAGGTCATGATCTCAGGGTCCTGGGATTGAGTCCCACATCGGGCTCTCTGCTCAGCAGGGAGCCTGCCTCCTCCTGTCTCTCTCTGCCTGCCTCTCTGCCTACTTGTGATCTGTCTGTCAAATAAATTTAAAAAAATCTTTAAAAAAAAAAAACTTAGAAGAAGACGGGCTTCAGTTTCTTCATCTGTAAAGTGAGGCTAAAATTTATAAAGATTTCACAGGAGGGGTGCCTGGGTGGCTCAGTGAGTTAAAGCCTCTGCCTTTGGCTTGGGTCATGGTCTCAGGGTTGTGGGATCAAGCCTCGCATCGGGCTCTCTGCTCAGTGGGGACTCTGCTTCCTCCTTTCTCTCTGCCTGATTCTCTGCCTACTTGTGACCTCTGTCTGTCAAATAAATAAATATTTAAAAAAAAGACTTCACAGGAACATTGTGAGGACTAAGCAAGATAATGTATAGAAATGCTGAAGTGCAATGTCTCACATACAGTAAGACTTTCATAACCCTTAACCATCACCATTAACATTTTCATCATGACCTCTAAACAATGTATCCGTGTTGTATGGTAGGTGTTCCTCAGATGGTTGTCAGTTTTCAACTGTCACTAGTCCACGAGAAGGATCAAAATGGAGCATAAGCATTTAAATAATTTTATGGCAATTTGCCAGAGCAATTTTATGCCTTTTGAATCTAATAATAAAAAAGGGCTGTGTTCTATATGTTTTTGGCTTTTTATTTCATTTCTGTAGTTATCTATTTACTGTGTTTTACAAAAACATCCATCAGCGGTGGATTTGAAAGGGAAGAAAAAGGAACAATTTTCTTTTACCATAAATGGTTTGAGAAATGCTGGTCTAGACTAGAGGTAGAAATTAGGGACCCACTTGCATGCTAATTTTCCAATAGACCAAGAATGGGGTGGCCTGTGTTTGAAAACGACAGTGGCACAGCTAAAGTCTAGACCTCCCTTACCCATCACAGGTTTTTTCCTTATCTCTTTACAGTGTTTATCTTTATGTGCATATCTATGTATACACAGGGTGCACTGTTAGCAGTGTTCCTTAATTTTTAAAAACTATTTATTTGGAAACTTAAGAACTTATTGAACACATATCCAATCATAATGATGATAACAGTAATCACAGATTATTTGGTGAGTAGGACTGGATATCTTTTACTACTCACCTGCCTCATGCTGTAGAGGGTTTCCCAAACTTATATTCATTCACTCAGTGGAATACATTTGTGGCAAAGAAATTATAGGTTGTTACAGCTTAGGCAGATGAGTGAAGATAATTGAGAAATGATTTAAACTCTACCTTACACACAGTCATTAAAACTCTGAGTCAATCCACTATTATTTCTTCTCCAGAGCACTAACAGTGAGTTTGCCTTTTCTCTCCCCCTTTTACTTAATCAGCTGGTAGTTATGGTATCCTGTAAGTACCGTCTTAATAACTTGTTCACAAGTATAAGTAATCCAAACTTCATATTGATTAAATTTCAATTATAATAAAATGAGATTTTAAGAAATCTAAGGGGAGGGTACTCTGAATTATACCAGTTAAGGATTTTATTGAACCTAGGGGATTTTAAGACATTCTGCTCTGCTGCTTTTCTCCCGAGTGATTGATGTTACTTGTAATTTAGAAACAAAACAAAGGGGATATGCTTTTTTAATGTGCCATAAACTACAATTTTACTTGCACTAAATTATCTCCTTTCAAGAAAGGCTTCCCCCCACCCTTCCTACTGTGAGCTTATGGTTTTTCTATGTGGTTCTTTAATGTCTTTGCAGTTTGCATTTTCTTAACACATCTTTTCTGACACAAACCTGAAAACACCTTTTGATCTCAGATTCATAATTATCCTTTGGAACTCTTTTGTCCTTTTTTCAGAGCTCAGCAGTTTCTAACAGGAGACAGTAAGGAGCAATATACTTAGAAAGATTGAAAGTCCTTGATGAATTTAGCAAGATCTTAAACATTTAACAAAGCTTTTGTGTTTGACTGTCCTTTTATGCCATATGGGAATAAAGCTAGTCCTATTGATTTTGTTAGTGGCTTTGTGTGAAGATCACATGAGATAATGGATATAAAATCATTTTAGAAATGTATTAAATGTATTCAGAATGTAAAATATTAATACTATCTTATCAAAGAGACTCTGGGGAGGTAATTTTTTTTTTCTTGTAAGGAGTTTATAAATGAATGCCGAGTAAGTAATGTAAGTTTTGATGACCTTGTGACCTGTAAGCCAAGCTGTACATTAGTAAGGAGTAAATTTGGATCATTCCTTTCCTTACACTTTTACAGCCTTGAAACTTCTGCCATCCTTTGCTTTGGTCCTTGTCCCCAGGGCTGTAATGTGGGACTTTTCAAATCAACCCTCTCTCTGCCCCTCCCCTATAAGCCCCCACATTTGGGGAGGTAAGGTAAGTATTCTTATTTATTACAAAAACTCAGTTTAACAAAAAGGAAAAATCCCATTTAGGAACCTATGATTTAACTGAAAATTTACTTCTATTTTTCCGCGTCGGTACAAATTCCTGCCTTCTCAGGAGCATTAGTGGTTCACCTTGGGGTAAGGACATTACTTCAGGAAACAACTTACCTGAGGAGGAATGGAGACAATTGGGGCAGAACATAGAGTCCTTTGGAAATTTATTTGAAATGCAAATGATCCTCTGTAACTTGGTCCTGAATGCACTTTATTTATTTATTTATTTATTTATTTATTTTTTAAATATTTTATTTATTTGTCAAAGAGAGAGGGAGAGAGAGCGAGCACAGGCGGACAGAATGGCAGGCAGAGGCAGAGGGAGAAGCAGGTTCCCCACAGAACAAGGAGCCCGATGTGGGACTCGATCCCAGGACGCTGGGATCATGACCTGAGCCGAAGGCAGCTGCTTAACCAACTGAGCCACCCAGGTGTCCCCTGAATGCACTTTAATTCATTGATTCATGCAGTGTGTTTTAGGTCCCGTTCTGGGCCCTGGGGAATACAGCAGCAGCAAAGTCCCCTGTCCTCCTCGATTTTTGTCCTAGGTGGAGAACATAGACATTAAATAAAATAAGATATATTGATATAAGGCGGTAATAATGCAATGTAGAAAAAAAAAAGCAAACTAAAGGGCACAGGGTGTGGGAATGGGGCAGCGGAGGGGGATTACTGTTTCTAAATTAGGTGCTGAAAAGAAGGGTAAACTTTGAACTGAACGCATGGAGCTGAAGGATATGAGGGCGGGGTAATGTATTTCTGCAGTATTCCTGGCAAAGGTAAGCATAAGTGGAAATGCTCTGAGGTAAGTGTGTGCCTTTTACTTCCCAGAAACAGCCAGGAGACCGGTGGGCTGGAGCAGGAATGAGAGAGAGGGTAAAGGAAAAAAAGTAAGGGTAGAAGGAAAGCGAATTGTATTGGGGCTTGCAGACAGAGATGAACAGGGGTTGCTCTTAGGAACAGAACCTGAAGGAAGTGGGGGAGGTGGGATTTAGCAAAGGGAGCAGGTGAACCATGATGTAAATGCAGTAGAACCTCACAAAATCACAGGAGGAGGTTTCGAGCTAAGTGGATCCTTCAGAGTTGTTCCAGATTGAAGCAAGGAGTCTGGACCTTTGTACTCATCCATTAACCAGCCATTAGATGGGAGCTGCTTCTGGGAAGGGAGTCCAACTTGGGGTGAGGCTACTTGCTTTGGCCAAAGACAATTACTGGAAAGAGACTCAGCCATAAGTTCTTAGCAGCCCATACTCCCAGCGACTGGGGAAATAAATGTCCTTTTACTGCATAAGATAGATACCTGAGTGATACCCATGGCATTCAGTTCAGGGAGGTACTGGGGATTTTTTGAGTAAAGTGTTAAAATTAACTTAACTTTTCTTCAGAGAATCATTCTAGATCTGTATTAATATATAAAATATCAAGAAGAGAAAGGCGGACCTCTGTAGAGGTCATTTCAATAATCAAGGCAGGAGAGATGGTGGTTTGGATACACATACTATTAATAGAAAAGCTAAGAAATGGTAAGAACCTGAATACATTTTGATACAGAGCCAATAGAATTTGAAGATAGGGCAAATGAACAAAAGTGTTAACAAATGACTCCAAGGTTTATAAAGCAGCTCAAATGATGGGATTACCATTATTTGAAAATGAGAAGACTACAGGAGACGCACACTTTAGAAGGAAATCCAGAAACCCTATCTGGGACATTTAGAGTAGAACATGCAAGTTCAGATATAAAGAATACCATTCTTTATGTGAGTTCAAAAAATAGGTCAGGGATGATTATAATTATTTGCAGGAAATGAAATCTTTTTGCCACTAAGCTGAGGAAATTGGGATCTTTATTTAGCTACTGTATGATTTAAGAACCTTTGTGGACTTCCCATTAAGTAGTTCAACTTCAAATATTTTAGCCTAGAAATTTTTAATAATTTTGAGTCAACTGCTTAAATAATTTTAGTGAGTTATTTCTTTTTTTTTTTCTTTTTAAGATTTTATTTATTTATTTGACAGAGAGAGATCACAAGTAGATGGAGAGGCAGGCAGAGAGAGAGAGAGAGGGAAGCAGGCTCCCTGCTGAGCAGAGAGCCCGATGTGGGCCTCGATCCCAGGACCCTGAGATCATGACCTGAGCCGAAGGCAGCGGCTTAACCCACTGAGCCACCCAGCTGCCCGAGTTATTTCAAATATAAGGAAAAGTATGGAGAATATTACCAGCACCTGTGCTTATCGTCCAATTTTTAACAAGTCTTCTATTTTGCCATCTTAAATTTAGCAGGCACATCTGTTTTCCATTCCTGCTCTCTCTTTATAGCTACGGCTGGTTCTGTCTTTGTATGTTTTACCAATATTTTCTTTTTAACTCCAGAGGTAATCACTGTTTTGGATTTGTTGTTTACCATCTTCATAAATATTTTTATCATTTTATCTTTTGAAAACAAACTATATAAACATTCTAATATATATTATATAAAAGATGTGGTATAGTAATATATTATCCATATTGTTACATTTCATATGAATAGTATCACAGTGTCTTTCCAGTCTACAACTTCATTTACTTAGTTACTTTTTGAAGATCTATCTGGGCCAGTAGACAATGATACAGGTGTAAGTATAGAGATATAGGTCATCTGTATTGATGTTTATGGTACTTCATTGTAAGGCTTTATCATAACATATTAATCCTTTCTCCAGTGATGGATATTTGGGTGCTTTCTAGTTTTTTACTCTTGAAAACAGTGGCATGAAAAATATGCTTTATATGTCTCCCTGAACATTCCTTTGAGTTTTTTGGGAGTAGTTACTTAAGAAAGGAATTGCCTGTAGATGGAAGTTCTATATTTATCTTTTGTTCTACCCAATATTGCTAGATTACTTTTTTAATAATAGTTTTACAACATTTTATACTACCCCTCCCCAGTAGAGCATGAGAATTCTAGTTCTTCTGTGATTTTGGCAACAGTTGGCATTTTTAGACTTAAGACAAAAAGAAAGACTTATGGTTGTGATATAACATATTATTTATATTTTCACTTCTTAGACTTCTAGTGAAGTCGAGCATATGTTCATTTTTCTTGGCCATTTGTGTTTTCTCCTATGTGAATTGTCTATTTATATTCTTTGTCTATTTATTTCTTATTGATTTATAGGGTATGAGGAAGAAAGAGATTTGTATATACTAAACACAAAACATTGTCAGTTTTGTTTATTGCTGATACCATCTCAACATTATTTGTAGGCTTTTATTTATTACCTAAAAGTTTTATCTTTTTGTAATTATTTTTAATATATCAATCTTTACTCTTATAGCTTATTTTTTCTGTCTAAGTCATTCTCAATGTCCTGGTCATTAAATGTGTTCCTATGGTTTCTTTTGAAAAAAAATTTTTCTTTTACATACAGATATTAAATATGTCTGGAAATTATTTTTGTGCACCACTTAAAGTACAGATCCATATGAGTAATTATCTCAGTACCATTAAGTAATGCCACCTCTAAATAAGAAATAATTTTATATTTATTAAATTATCTCATAAAGAAAATATCAAATAAAAATAGTAATATATTCATGAGGTGGTTTTTTTTTTTTCCCCCTTTCTCTGATTGCTAGTCTAGTTACTGGTCAGTTTATCTTCTGCAAACACCATCCTGTATTTTAATTACAATGATGTTATAAATTTTGATATATAGTAAAGTAAGTGTTCTCCCTCTACCTTTATTTTTCAGAGGCGTTTTTATTATTCTTGGCATTATGGTGCTAGATAGCTAGCCAGATAGATAGGTAGATGGATAGATAGATTCCTCAAGTTTCATGAAATACCCTATTTGGATTTTAATATAATTTGCATTGGTTTAATTTAATTTAATTAGGAAATTTGCTTTAATATTTTGCACTTTTCTCTATGAAGACCTATGCATTTTTTTTTGTTATGTTTATTTCTGGGTACCTTAATTTTATTGTTTCTGTGTTAATGTGAATATATATATATATATATATATATTCTATAGAATATATATATTCTATAGAATATATATATATATATAATTTTTAAAAGGATTTTTTATTTATTTGTTTGACAGAGAGAGATCACAAGTAGGCAGAGAGGCAGGCAGAGAGAGAGGAGGAGGCAGGCTCCCCACTGAGCAGAGAGCCCATGCGGGGCTCGATCCCAGGACCCTGAGATCATGACCCAAGCCGAAGGCAGAGGCTTAACCCACTGAGCCACCCAGGCGCCCCAACGTGAATATATATTTTTTATTAGAATCCATACCACAGTCCTAGGCAACAGTCAACTAATAACCACACTTCCAGAAATTGTTCTTACATAGTTAGATGTTTACAAGTCTGTCTTTTAGTAGATTATAAACTCTGTGGGTGCCATACATGTTGCCTGTTTTCAATAAATGTCACATGTTTGGAGGAGTGACTGAATGACTGTCTCTCAGTTCCTTTTGTTGTGTATCATTAAGAAGTCCTTTGTGGTCCATTTCTCTCTGCTGTTACCTCATCTGTCAGATGAGATTGGTGAGAAATGAAAGCTTTCAGGGTCTGCGATAGGCTGTAGATTGTTCTGCAGCATGGACTTGAGTGGCAGAACAGAAGAGTAGTAGATGGGTGACTCCTGCAGCATTTGGGATTTGCTGCTTGAAACTTATTCAGGTCTCCAGGTCCACAGCTTTAATAGTAACTGCAGCCTTGAAGGATTCCTTATGCTTACTTATCCTCTCCTGAGATGGAAATGTTTAGAGGTAGCTCTACTGCCAATCAAGGACAAGCTTTGAAATGGCAATGATCTGAACTTGACCATGAAAACACTAAATCTTGAGATGGTTCTCCAAATCTTTTCCACAAGTGGATTGATCCCGGATTTATTCTGTACTGCCTCTGTTGCAAGTAACCTCTGTAGAGGTCTGTCTACCTGTCAGGTAGAGCATTTGGACTCATGAATTCTCCTTCTAGAGCAAGGATAACATTAACAAACAGAAGAAAAACCCTATAGTGAAGAGAGATTTGAATTTGCAATTTAATTAAAATTGTAAGAACAGGCATTGATTTATTCTTAATGTCCTTTCAGGGTTGTACAAAGACCTTCTCAAGTTTGAGAACTTTTGATTTTTATGGTATCTTTGCACAGTGAATAAAATATTTTTTGAAGTACTAGCAGAAATGCAGTAAGTTTGTAAAGAAACTACTTACCAAGATCTCACAGCACTTTATTCATAAAGAGCCTTTTGTTTTTCCTCTTAATAGTTCCTGTCTCAGGAAAGTTAAGTTGCCATTACATGTTGGCAGTCAATATCACTTGGTCTGAGTGTTTTCCACTAATCTACTCCCTGATGAATATAATTTGTATATTTCTCATTTTATTTTTCTATTTCACTGTAAGATATAATTAAAAGTGCTCTGATACAGATAAGGAGAGACAGTCATAGTACAGAAATTCCCTTCCAAGTATCCAATATTCTCTTTTTAAACCAAGATGGAGGAAAATATTAAGATAGTTATGGTGTGTGGTCCTGATGCTAAAGATCGCTCTATTTTCTTTAAATAGTACGATATACTTTCCCTAGGGAGTAGATCAACTTCTTGTGGGTAATGTAAGTAATTCTCAACAGCAATAAAAATCTTACCATCAATACCAGAATGAGAATTACAGGTAACATTGGACATATCTGCTTCAGGACTTACTTACATTATCTCACTTAAGACCCACCATTACTATTTTATTTTTAGATAGCTATTATTATTATCATTTTATGGATGAAAAAACTGAGGCATGAAAAAGCCAAATTGGCCTTCTAAGATTCCAGAGCTAGAAATAGGGGATTTGGACATCAAACTGATGCTTTTCTGACTTTTAAGCCAATACTTTTAATTATAGCCCTGCATCTTCCTTCCTTATTAAAGTATGGGTAAGACATCTAGAAAAGGAACACAAAGAATACGACTATATATTTGATATCATGGATGACACAAAATATCATAAAACAATACTTTTTCTATAAAATAATTAGAACAATTAAGACTCACTTTAACTTTTTTCTTTTCTTTTTTTTTTTTAAAGATATTTATTTATTTGACAGAAAGAGAGAGAGATCACAAGTAGGCAGAGAGGAAGGCAGAGAGAGGGGGAAGCAGGCTCCCCGCTGAGGAGAGAGCCCAGATGCAGGCTTGATCCCAAGACCCTGAGACCATGACCTGAGCAGAAGGCAGAGGCCTTAACCTACTGAGCCACCCAGGTGCCCCTAACTTTTTTTTTTTTTTTCAGAACCTGAGATCTGAATATATATTGAGTATTCGATAAAATATATTTGGGTGCTACTATGGTCAGATTTGAATTTTCCATTGAGAGAGTCTTAAAACCCACTAAGAAAGAATATTCTGTATGTTAATCATTTGAAATTTTTTTGATCAGGGTGCCTCTTGGTAATCTTCTTTCTCCCTCCCTCCTTCTTCCTTCCTCTCCTCCCTTCCTCTCTCTCTTTCTCCCTCACTCCCTCCCTCTCCCTCTCGTCCTCCCTCCCTCCCTCTCCTCTCTTTCCTTCCCTCCCCTCCCTTTTCTTCCCTCCCCTCTCTTTCCCTCTTCCCCCTTCCCTCCCCTCCCCACCCCTCCCCTCCCCTCCCCTTCTCTTTTCTTCTCTCTTACCAGGGCTCTTGTAGATGTCTCTTCCAAACAATGATTATTCTGGTTGTAGTCTGTTCCCTAAAGGGGTGTGATTCTACTCTTGATCTACCAGAGGAAAATTCATCATGGTGTCCGGAATTCAGAATTTATGGTCCTCCTGCTTGTCTCTTTCTATGTTTACTATTTTTAAAGCTTTTCATGCTTGGTGCTTACAAACCTTTTAATTTACTGAGCTGACAGAGCTGTCTACTGAGCAGTTTGCTTACATCACCCTGGCTCATTAAATGAAATGTATAGTCAGAAGCAGGCATGCAGGGGTGCCTGGGTGGCTCAGCGGGTTAAAGCCTCTGCCTTCAGGTCAGGTCATGATCCCAGGGTCCTGGGATGGAGCCCCACATCGGGCTCTCTGCTCTGCGGGGAGCCTGCTTCCCCCCTCTCTCTGCCTGCCTTTCTGCCTACTTGTGATCTCTGCCTGTCAAATAAATAAAAATCTTAAAAAAAAAAAAAAAGCAGGCATGCAAGACAGACCAGTGTGTCTGGAGTGTAGGAACCATCCTCTTGTATGCTCCTCTTCCTTTCTTTCTGTTTTCCCTCTCCCTGAGAAGATCATTTACTGTGGCTGAGCAGGATGTTATAGGCAAAAACTGGATTTAATGACAAGGTTTCACACAAATCTTCCCTTTGGTAAGATTAGTTGCACTTGTAACATTGGCAGAAAAGTCACCTTGAAATAACTATGCTGTAGGTACAAGGGGCCAGACGAGGGGAGGGAGACTCAGTTCAGTTCAGTATCTGAAAAGAGAACCTCCAGTTTAATTCATGCTTAGGAGCATTTTCGAGACAAGCAAATAATTTTACTAAGTGCTGCAAGGTAGAAATTGGTTCTTAACTCCAGTTAACAACCTTAATCCCTGGAACATTGATAACGCAAAGCCATCTTTTTCTGTTTGGTTATCTTCAGTTTTGGTAAGTGTCATTCTCAGAAATTAACACAATCATCACATCTAATATACAATATTAAAGAGAGAATGAAAACTGGAATGTATATGAATATGTTACCTTGTGGTTAGAACTCCTATGAGTTACTAACTGTTTAATTAAAGTTCTTGATTTCTAAAGTCATATTTATAGTGCTTTGGGAGACAGTCTGCTTTAGTTTTTTGTTTTTTTTTTAATCAAACAAATATCACGTATTAGGATGTTGGCTAATACTTCCAAGGTTAGACCAGATTCTTATTCTGTAACTTTGTTTTTCACAAGAAATGATTTTCCCTTTTTTTAAAAAAATGCGTATTCATTTGTTTATTTATTTAGTAATCTCTACATCTGACACGGGGCATGAACTCACACTCCTGAGATCAAGACTTGTATACTCTTCCCACTGAGCCAGCTTGGCACCCCAGGAGGTATTCTTGATATCAAATTCTGTATTTATTAGACACATTTCATAAAGAATGAAGAATCACTACTACATTTCCAGGGTCCTATTTTATTCAGTATATGATTTTTAAAAAGTAATACCTTTTTTAAAGCCCCAGTAATTAAAGAATAAAATTATCGTCTTCAGAATATTGCTTGTCAGAAAAAGCAAAACAGAGTGGGGAACTGCTTCACACACTGCGAGGGATTAAACAGTACATGATACAAAGCAATATGACAGTATCCCCAAATGTTTCTTTCAACATCTTATTTAAAAAAAAAAAAAAAATCCTTGCATGATTGAAAAATCTACAAGAGCTGTTTCTATAACTAGTGTTGATTACCTTTCCCCATCCCCTGAATTTTCCATTCACTTCCAAACGTCCTGATTTTCTTGGGGTAGAGTTATAATGATGTGGCCTCAGGACCCTGGTTTGGAGAGGTTGTGCCTCTGTTGGGTCCTTTGGATTGAGAAAGGAAGGTCGAGAGAGCCTTTGCTCACCTCTCTCTCCTTTTCAAGTCTTTGGGTAAGAAGGATTTGCATGACTACCGAGGTCTGTTATTTTTCCTTTCACTCTGAGTTCTTGATCTTCTTTGGCTCATAGATCTTTAATATCGAATTTGATAGCAAAAGAATTTCTGTAGGCATTATTGACAACTTGCTTTAACAACTAAAATCTCTTCTTCTGCAAGAGCTTGCTGATATTTATCCTGATTTTTTTCTTTTGTATACTCGTAGATCTCTCCTTTTATTCTTATAGAATATTAAAAAAAAACTTGTACACACTTAAAACTAACGAATATGATATTCACTTGACAAGAACATAAGAAAGCCTTGAAGAGTTGGATGACACTAGTTTTATCAAGAGTCTTTTTTCGCTTTCAAAAACATCACCAGTTATTTAATCTTGCAGCATTTTGCAGTGTAGAGCTGTTTCACAATCCTATTTTATGGACTGAGACAATCCTTTAGACAACCAGTGAATTTCTAATTATATATGTTATAATACAAACACACACACACACACGGAACAAATATATACATTGTATTATGGCCCCTGTTAATCTTGAATGTGCTTCTTTTTTTTTTTTTTCTAAAGATTTTATTTATTTATTTGACAGAGAGAAATCACAAGTAGGCAGAGAGGCAGGCAGAGAGAGAGGAGGAAGCAGGCTCCCCACTGAGCAGAAAGCCCGATGTGGGGCTCGAACCCAGGATCTGGGATCATGACCTGAGCCGAAGGCAGCGGCTTAACCCACTGAGCCACCCAGGCGCCCTTGAATGTGCTTCTTACAACAGAAATAATAACCCAAGTAACTTTTTTTTATAGTTATTGGCACTGAGCATTAAAATGTTCGATTGTTTACAGTTTTGTAGACTGGTTAGGTGATCAGCGAGTATGCATTTTTAATTGTTCCACAAAAGGTTTATTAAATGTGAAGGTAGTGACTAGCTTCTCATGCATCATGCAATCTATTTCGGCCTCATTACCTGGGCGATTAGGTTGTAAGTAAAGAATATTTAAATACCTATTTATTATCTAATTGATAAATAAGCCTGATAAATTTAAGTTAGCGGCACAGTGAAAAAAAAAAAAAGATAAACTGAGAAGTAACTGGATGATTGATTCATCTCCTCCAGAGGAAAAAAATAAAACAGAAATGTGTCAAATGCAGTTACAGAGAATTGATGTTTTATGTAACTCCTTTTGAAGTAGAAATTAAATTTCCTTAAAAGGTTATATTAAGAAGGAGATGGGATGGAACCATGAACCAACACACCATTACTCTAATAAATCTGGGGGAAAATACATTTTGAAAACTTTTCTGAAGTGTGGTATTAAATTGATTTATTCAGTCCTAAGCAGTAATTATGGAATGTGCTTATCTAGAAACCTTCTGCTTCTATTGATCCTCATGTGCTCTGATGAAAAGCTCATAATTCATTACATTCTTGAAGTTTAGAATTGTTAGAATTATTTATGATCCATGGTCTTTGGTGCTGGTAACTCGGCAGTGCGAGTGATAATTCTACACGGCAGCACAGTGACTGTTTCCCTGAGCCAAGTGGGTAGCTGATGGAGCCAGATAGCCTATACACAGGAAGTGCTGGTTTCCTGTGGAAATTTTAAGAGCCATTATCATGTCCAGTAAACTAAGAGATCTCTAAGGATGTTCAGCTTTTATGATTTACCTTTCCCCTGGGGTACTTTATCAATTAAGAAGGGATAGCTCTCATTGTATTTGTTCACTTCAATTTTTTAAAATCCCATAGTCTTCAGGAAATACAGTTCTTTAGGTTTCTGTTCCTTTGGGCAGAAATTACAAGGAAGAGGTCACAGCATTTACATAATCAAATTCATATTTCCAGTCGCCACACTCTATGCCTTACATCTAGCCTAGGTTTCATTCTTCATCGTAGAGTTTATATTTCATTTGCAATTTCTCCCAAATCTGTTTCTTTTTTACCATTTGCTGTTTCTAATGATGGTACCCATGTCTACTCAGTTGCCTCACCCTACACCTTAATACCTTTTCTGACTCTGCCTGCCTTTCTTCTCATCTGTTCCATCCAGTTAGTCACAAGGTTCTGTGAAGTCTGACTCCACAAGTGTCTTCCACCCGTTCTTATCTTTCTACTCCCATGGTCACGATTAGTTTCAGGACTTCATTACCGCTCATTGGGACAGTCTTCTCAGTGATCACCCACTTCCTCTTCCTCACCCAGTCTCGCTACTGCCAAATTCATTACCCATAAAATTCATTAGAAGCACAGCTCTAACTATGTTTTTCTCTAGGGCAGAAATTTAATGCTTTCCCTTTTGACTCACAAATTAAATTTAAAGTTTTCCATTTAACTGTCATGATTCTGGGTAATGTGAATACACCAACCTCACCCTTGAAATTTTCCAACAGCTATTGCATGACTTGGACACTCTAGTCTTGCCAAACCAGACCAGTAGTTTCCAGACTTCAGGATTTCATGGATTTTTATGTTATTGTTGTTATTATTAACCATTTTGATTTTTAGCTTTGGACATATGCTTAATATATAAGATTATAACACATAAGATTAATAGAAAAAAAATTTAAGAAAAGTATCATCTCCTGTAATTATATCATTATTTCATAAAACACTTTAACTTTAAAAATTTAATTTTTTTAATTTTAAATTTTAAAATTCTAAATTTTTAAAATTTAAAAATTAAAGATGACAAATTTTGAAAAAAATAGGTATTTTTAAATTCTAAAAACCTGTCTTCATAAAACACTAACAATTCTGTACTTATTTTCCTCATTTAGCCAAAAACCTGTAAAGAATTCACATAATGGTATAGAACCATAGAATCTGTTTATGCCCCAGAAACATAAGGTGATTTCTCACCTTAAGTGTTCTTCTATACGATGGAAGATTTTGAGGGTAGGAACTGTCCCATTCTTTGGATTCCTAAAGTCCAACCCTTGAGAGAATCTGAATGACTTCCTAAACACAGATGTTAAATGAGTTGACTCACATGTCGTCCCTAGGGGTGTTTTACTATGAATGATTCCCAGTCATTTGGTGTTAGATAAATATGGGTCAAAATTCAGACATTTCACTAGGCTGTGAATGTGAAATAAGGACTCAAGGTATAACAAATTCTTATTCTCGGTGCCTACTTAATGTCATGAAATTGGTTATTTAGAGAGTCAAGTCATTTTATACTATATAGATGAAGATTTATAGTTAACACATGTTTTATCAAACAATTAGGACACATACATTCACAAGAGAAGATAACATTGAAGATTTAGGTCTGTTCCAGAAAATCAGAATTGCAGATAGATCAGCAAAGTCAGATAGTCACTATATTAGACTATGTGGGTCATACACCGTTACAACTACTCAGTTTGGCTGTTGCAAGGTGAAGCAGTCTTGCATAATATATAAATAAATGAATGAGAATAATTCTGTTTTAGTAAGACTTTATTTAGATATACTATTTGAATTTCACATAATTTTTACATGTTGTGAAATACTATTCTTGTTTTAAATGTTTTCCAACTATTGGAAGATGTAAAAACCATCCTTCCTTCCTGGGTCACACAAAAGTGGTCAGCAGGCCAGATTTTGCCCGTGGGTCATAGATTGCCAATTATGGATGTACCTAGCTTGGATAACCAAATACATTGGTGTCAATGAAAAGGGCTCAAATAAAAGTTATGTTAGTTTCAGTATATTCAGTTTTAAATGAGGAGGTTATCCTTATTCTTAGATGCCAGGGTTCTAATTGGATCTTTCTCTATCTGAAGCTATTTCTGAAATGGTTATTAAATATAAGAGCTCTGTTCAGAGACCAACTATCTACAGGGTAGAGCTGGCCTGCAGGGGATTGCTTTTCTTGTTGTGGTTCAGTATTTAGACTTCTGCTTTGTTATTTATGGACTGGGGAATTGGGTTAGGTTGGAGGCCTGAGAAGCCTAACTTGGACTTAGCCTTTTAAACTTGTCTCTGGATTTGTTTCGTTCTGTGTTGTATATTCAAAGGCTCTCAAGTGATTTGATAGTCCACCTCCAAAAAGAATATACTGCATCTAGATTTTAAATATTTACCTCAGACAAAAGGACCTGGACAGGAATTTCTATTACATTTTCTCAGGAAAAAGTTGGCAGCATTTTCCTTTCTGGTTGAAGTTTCCTATACTTTTTTTTAAGGTACATTTTCAGACAGTATCTTGTCTCTCTCTCTCTCTTTTTTTTCTTTAACACCCTCCTCCCAACAGTGTTTTCCTTGGGGTCTTCTGTTCCATCTTTGGTGAGCAAATCTAATTTGGCCTTGAAATATTAATTATACTCTCTGGTAAAAGGATAAATTCTCATGCCTTAAGGATATCTGTAAAAATACATGCACAAAATGTGAAGCTCATTACTTTCCTATAGGGTTCAGCTCTCACTGCTTCCAAATTCTTAGAAGTTAAAGGAATCATTCTCTTTGGTTTTAGATTATGGCTTAGGTTATCAATTCTCTGTCATTAGTTTAAATCCGTGGGCTATTTAAAAACTTTTATGAGTTACTTCATGTTATAGAACACATGCATTTAATAAAACAAGCAATAGCTTGTATAAGGAAAAGAAGCTACTTTGTTCCTATTTTCTGAAATACCATCCCCCCCAATACTTTTCCTTCTACCACTACCTTCCTCTTCCTACCGCTACCTTTTTCCTTTCGGGGGTTCCTGGCTGGCTCAATGGGTAGAGCATGCAACTCTTAATCTCGGGTCATGAATTTAAGCACCATGCTGGGTGTAGAGATTATATTAAAAAAAAAATTTAAACAACAAAAAAATGTTTCTTTGTGTCTACATTTCTGCATGGGAAGCAGCCATTCTCAGATTTCTGTCCCTTTAAGAAATATTTAGAATTTAGGGTGCCTGGGTGATTCAGTTGGTTAAGCATCTGTCTTTGGCTCAGGTCCTGATCCTGGAGTCCTGGGATCAAGCCCCGCATCGGGCTCAGGGCTCAGAGCGGAGTCTGCTTCTCCCTCTTTCACTGTCCCTCCCCCCTACTCATGCAAGCTCTCTCTCTCTCAAATAAAATTATTAAAAAAAATAAAAATAAAGTATCTGGGAAGTGTTTTGGAGGAGGTGTTACATAAACAAGTCCCTAAAGAACTTCACTCATTAAAATGGCATGGAGAAAAAACATAAATAAATAAATTAAAAATGGCGTGGAGTCCCACCTGCCCATGTACTGTACAGAGCAATGGTCATTCCTCTCTCTCCTCTTCATCCTCACAATAATCTAATAAGTATGCACCATGCCTCTACAGGTGTGTCCACCTTTCTGGCTAGATTCTAAAAGTGTGTTCTTTAAGCTTCTTGTGTAGACATTTAGAATACAGGGTTGAAATGGGAATGTCAGAATAAGTGGGAAATGCAACTTCTTACAAAGCCAATAGTCTATTTGCAAGTTTGAATACAGCTCAGCAATTTTGACGTCTCAGGAAGATTAATAGCCTAGGGAGGCAAAGGTGTAGTTTCTGATAACAGACAGAATGCAGGATATAACACGTCTTGATGACTATCAGTGTGCATATTACCCGGAAGGACATTCTAGAAATCAAATATTCACCATGCATTTTTCCATCAGGACACTGCTCTGGGCAAGGCACAAGGTTCTCGGATGTCCATAGAGATCGGCTCTGTAATTGAGCATATTTGATTCCTTATTCATATTGACAAATGTTATTTTTGTCTGGTGAAAATGACAGAAGGGTATTTCCCACTGGGAGAGGTGAGATGAGTCTAAATGAAACCTATAATTCATATGATTATAGCCACGGCAAATGAAAGAATCTGATTTGCCAGGAAACTTAATAATAGATAGGACCATGGGGGCAAAATAGCAATCAGAGATTAGTCAAACATTTTCTACATGTATGGAGAAAAATCTGTGTTTCTTTTATTTCTGCTCGGAGCCATGCAGAGAAGCTAATGTTTCTTCTACTCAGTCTATAACGCCCACCACCCTTACTCAACCTCCTATTTGCATAGATACGGTTCTGACTTCTAAAGGCTGATTGTGTTAGTAATTGTGACAGTTTCTTTCTATTCTCAGCTTTGTCTTTGATTCAAATATGTTTTCTTGAATTTGATTAGCAATTACTTTGCTCTCTCTCTTTTTTTCTAAGTACCCATATTGGAAGACAGTTTGTCTCTTTGGGCCTCAGTGACCTCATCTGTAAAACACAGGTGGCCAAGATCTCTTTTAAACTCACATCTTGTGTTTCTCTTCTGTAATTCTCCAAGCGGCATTGGACGCTGGTTTCATTTTTATGCCAGAAGCCACCTGGTTCCAAAAAAATAATTTCATATCCTGAATTTAAATATTTTTTTTTCTGTAATAGAACAATCAGTACAAGGGCATATGTAGGTTCTCAAAATAATAACTGTCAGTAGTTTAATATGAGGCAATAGAGGTTATTTTTGGAGAGCTAATTCTAAATGATTCATTTTTAGATTAAAAATAACAATAATATATTATTTTCATTACTCACAACTTAAAAAAAAAAAAAAACATGTGAGGAGTAAAATTCCACCAATTCTAAATTGTAGAGTAGCTTGGAAAATCTCCTAGAAATTTGGGAGACTATTTGTTATTGTTTTAACTCACAAGTCACCTTTTAATGGATGATAAAAATGATTTTTCACCTGCGCCATTTACCTACTACTGTTCTTCTCCACCTACTACTTTTTAAACATTAAGTTGTTTAGTTTCTATTTCTCTGCTTCTTCTTTCTTCAAATTTCTACTGTAATTCTCTTGTCCATTGCCCAAATTACTTCCCTTTCTCCAAAACTTACCATAAATGGAGTCTTTTTAAAAATGATGATCTTTGGCAAAAAGCCCCATGTAAGTTTTTGGTTTGTTCTTTTTCCTGGGAGCTTAAACAACAGCAACAAAAAAATAATAAAAACTGCCACCATTGGTTTTCCAAGGTAGTTTTTCTCCTGTATCTTCAATCATTAGTGTGTCTGGTCTAAATATGTATTCTTAAAACCAACGAACATGTTTTTAGTCCACAAGAGTTGTTTAAATGCAATACTAGGGAACACATTTAGCTGTTGGAAGGTGGCAGGCTGTTTTCTAGGTGGACAGAGTTACATTTGCTATCATGTTGTAAGCGGGGTGGAGGGGTGCAGGAGCATGTGGCTCCAGGGGTCACAAACAGACAAGGTTCAGGCCCCCCTGCTAACACAATCCAAAGGCAGAGAGACAAGAAGGGGATTTATTTCAGTGAAGCCAGCACCGGGAAGACAGCAGACTAGTGTGGTATCAAAGACTGTCTCTGAAGTTCCAAAAATACTTATAGGTTTATATAAGGAAAATGTGGGACAAAGGTCAGTGAGTCCAGCAGGTGGGTAGTGAAGGTCAAGTTTATCATCATCTTGAAGTCAGTCGTGGGTGGGGTCTTGCTGACCAAGTCCTTACTGCTTGAGGGGGTAGTTTCGGTTCTCATCAGGGGATGCTTTGCCCACAGGTTCCTTTGCCTGAGTTAAGAGACAAACTGGAAAGAGGACCTTATTTGGAAGTACAGACTGAGGTTAAAATGAAAGCAGTTGAAGTCCTCTTCCAGCATGTCTGATTACATGTTTTTGAGGAAGGCACTGTTATCTTTGTTTTGTAGAAATGTAGTAATAGAAGTTTGAGCATTATTCCCAGTGTTAAGTCATTAGTTAACCGGTAGTGGTTGGAATAATAGATAGGTGTAATATACAGTCAGGTGTAGGGTACCCAAAACACGTGTTGTCCATCAGCCTTTTGGATCCTAATGTTGCAGGATTTCTCTTCTTCCAGTGCCTGCAGTTCTTGGTGGAGAGTCTTTGAAGAATGACGAGGTCAACCAGGTGAAGACTGCTGGGCAGCGAAAGCAGCTTATTGGGCCGTAGGACAAAGGTCCTGAAGAGGGAGGGGACCTGAGAGGGTCACCACTGGAGTTTCTAAGTCTAGGGGTTTTTATGAGATTTCGGGCAGGCTGTTTAGATCTGCTTAACCCTCCATGCACCTGTCACCCAATCAGATTTTTGTCTGTACCCTCATCCACCTATCAGATAGTTGTTTACATGGGAAAGCATGGAGGGCTCCTTTCAAGGAGGTGTACAATAACAGGATGGGGTCTTTTTCCTTCTAAGGGTAGTTTCCTCAAAGGAGAGGGGCCCTGCCTACCTTTCTTCTGACTATCCTCAAGTACACCACTGCAGCAGGGAGGGCTTTCTTAGATTCTAAAGAAAAACATCTACATTGACAAAAAGTCACTCGCAGGTCATCTAAAAGTGACCTTTGGCTCTTCTTATTTTTATCAGGATTGACTCATTAATGGAGCAAAGAACTGTCAACTAGTTAGCTAACGCATCACGAGAAGCTGGTGGCACAGGTGAGGCATGGAGTGTGGTTTTAATTCAATGGTAGAGTCCAGAGGCTGTATCTTCAGAAGACAGACATTTGTACTTTCTTGAGGCTTGCACCAGATTACTAAGGCAAGCAAACGTTCTCCTGCTCTCTACTTTGTAATGGGATTATTGTCTATGTCAATGTGAAAAAGAACTCTGCTTTCCTCCAGATTATGATATGATCATCCACCATTTACCAGAGGGGAAAAAAAATTCTGCCTCTTTCCCCAGCTACACAGATTTTGTTAAATTTTGCTTTCTGTAATTTGTGCAGTGAATACCACTGTTGTCTTTTTAATACAGCCATAAAATTATATTTTTATGTTTGATTACTTGCTTTCTAAAACTTTCTCCCTTAGTCCCTCCAGAAGCGAGGGGAATAATTACTACACTTGTGTCTGTGTAGACCCAAATTGTTTTGGAAAATACATGAGATTTTTTATTGCTGAGATTCTGAAGAAAAAACAGTAGAGGAAGCAGTTTGAGACTTCTTTTTTTTTTTTTTTAAGAGTTTATTTATTTGACTGAGAGAGAGAGATCACATGTAGGCAGAGAGGCAGGCAGAGAGAGGAGGAAGCAGGCTCAGTGCTGAGCAGAGAGCCCAATGCAGGGCTCGATCCCAGGACCCTGAGATCATGACCTGAGCCGAAGGCAGAGGCTTAACCCACTGAGCCACCCAGGCGCCCCGCAGTTTGAGACTTCTAAAGAAAGTACTTATCCAGTTGTTTGTAGGGAAGCCAGGAATGGAGATGTGATTGCCTCATCTTTGTTGACTTTAAAACTATGCCCTGGAATGATCTGAGGCACCCCATTACCTGTCCTGCAACTAAGCTCTCTCATTTATCATCTTTACCCAGAAGGTATTGGAAACCTATTTTACCTCAGAGTTATATGGAGCAAGACTCAGTCACTGAGCGACATTTTTACACCTTGTGTTTTGAAGAAAGATGATTTCAGCATAATCTCAGGCTGATTGTATCATGACTTTTCTGTCAAAGCAGTTAATGGTCCCCTGCATAAGTTGGTGAAATGGATATATAAGTGTGTTTGTGTTATTGGGTCTGGCTCAGATCTGGATGTTTGCTGAGAGCAGAGATCTGTAACCATGTGTACATATAGCCTTGTAAGTTAAGTAGACTTCGAAATAATGCATGCTTGGTGAATATCATGAAGAGTTGGAAGGGACCCCTTTGCAAAGTTTCTGTCATGTCTGTGTGTGTTTCATGAAAGTTTTTTACATTTTCTTGTAAGACTCTAAGATTATAGACATCTATGAAATAAGAACCATCATAAATACTCAACTGTTTGCCTCAGGGAATTTATCTTCTTCTCCATTTCTTCCAGGTGTTGATTCCAGGGTATCATAAGTTACCTTCATTTTCTTACTCTCAAGGCTTATCTCTTGGCTTGCTCCCCTCACCCCATCCTGATTTGTATTACTGATTACTCAGATCCAGATTATTACAGACTAGGAACCCCCACATTGTAAGAATAGGGGGACAGACGTTTGTAACATCATCTCATTTACTGACCAAAATATATGTTGACCCTGGATCAATTAGGTAATAAAATTATAAAAGGCCCCACGGAAAGATTATGTATATGCTCAGAGCCACAAGTGCTTAGTTATTGAATATATATTTTTATGTTGCTGTGGAAAGTGGTTCCATAAAACTACAGGCAACTTCAACTCTAGCTAAATAAAAATGGTAGCATACCTGATTATTTAGAATAGTGGATATAGGCTAATGTCAAGTAGAGAATTATCAGAATCAGTGCAATCTCCTTTTTTGGGAGGAGAAAAATTTTTTCACAAAAGAGAAAAATTCCCCCCTCATTCTTCTTAACTAAAAGAAAAATATTACCCAAATTATAAAGGAAATACTTTTAGTGGAGTTATACTGTCAAAAAATCAGGTAAAGAATGAATCAACATTTTATGTTCTGTAAACAAAAAGAAGTTCTCGGAATTTTAAAAAATTTATCTTAGAAACAAAAAATTTGAGATACATGTATATCTCCTCTATATATCTAGTACTCTTAAAAGTATTTTGTAGTTAAGTGGGACTCAGAAATTAAGCAATATGCCTTACTTCGCATAGTTAAAAAGATAAAAAAGAGACCAATTTTTTTTCTAGTTATGCAATTCTTTTTTTTCATTTCATTTTATTTCTTTTCAGTGTTCCAAAATGCATTGTTTATGCGCCACACTCAGTGCTCCATGAAACACGTGTCCTACATAATACCCACCCCCAGAAATTTTAAAATTAAAATTTGAATTTGAACTCAGGTCTATAAAACTCTGAAGACCACTTTCCATCATGTCATGTCTTCCGAAGACACAGTCTCTCAAAATTTTCCAGATAAAAACATTTGATAAAAAGGGACATTTAGTAGTCACTTCAAAAAATAATTTTTAAAAATCCATTTTTGATGAGCCAAAAAGAATAAATAGAGAAGGAAATTCTGAAATGCCAAACGCTTAAGGTATTTTACCAAAATTGAAATGCAGGTTTGCTTTTCCTTAAAATTAAGTGTTCTTAATTAATATCCCTTGGCAGTATTTAATTTCATGCTATTAAAAGTAAAATAGTAACAACAATAATAATCATAAATAATACTTTGACCCTCCATGGGTGAGGGCAGAAAGAAACGTATAAGGTGGTCAGAAATGATTTGAAATCACTGGATTTTGGACACAGAAACAGTCCCCAATACACCCTAGGAACAGATGGTAATAATAAAATCAGTCTTCTGAATTGTTTGCATCTAATTTCAGATCAGAAATCATTACTGTTCAGAGGACAATAGGAAAGATATTTTGTAAGTTTTGCATATTAGACTTAAAAGTCAGTACTGCAATTTCTTCTTCATTGTTCCACCTCACCAACATTAATGGCTAATCTAAATAAAACTGACTCGTTTTGCTCTCACCACAGAAATGGCCTGGTCTCAGCACAGCGATACAAACAAATGGCCACCTAACAACTGCAAAAGCTTTGAAACAATCTTGGACATCTTTACGGAAGATTTTCTTAAGGGGGTATCAAAGAGAAATTGCACAACAGCACGAAGCGAGATGTCTTGAAAATCCTTTGTGCAGTAACATCTCAAACGTCGCTTGAAAAGAGCCCCAATTGATTACAGATGAGGCACGGGAAGATTTTCCTCATTGCATTTCATTTTAAATCTCATGACTTTTTTCTTTCTTTCTTTTTTTTTTAAATTAACATATAATGTATTATTAGCCCCAGGAGTACAGGTCTGTGAATCACCAGGTTTACACACTTCACATCACTCACCATAGCACATACCCTCCCCAGTGTCCATAACCCAACCACTCTCTCCCTACTTCCCTTCCCCTACCCCCCCGCAACCCTCAGTTTGTTTTGTGAGATTAAGAGTAGTGCAACTTATTTTTAATGAGACCATACATTTCTCATATTTTTTTTGTGATTCTAACCCCTCATTCCTCACCTTGCTCAGTGTCATAACATTTCAGATTATTAACTTGATCCCTTGAGATTATATATATATGACCTTAAACTTTTTTAACGCTGCAACACAGACAATTGAGGTCCATTAGCGATAGCCTCAGCAAGGAGAAATTCATTTAATGACCTGTGTGGGAACCATACTTTCAATCTTACAGACATTCTGAGCAATAGATATTGAAGGGTATATCCAAGTGTGTAACCAAAAGATGCATAATTTTAGGTGTCTGTGTTGACTTGAAGCCACTGCACTCTAGAATACTGGTATACACAAAAGCGATACATTGTTAAGTGGTCCTGTTCCTAGACAACACTGGCCGTTATCCTAGCCAGATGCCAAACAGCATGAGATGATTTCATTTTCTTTTAACTTGACTCAGTAATGGCTAGGATTTCTAGACAACATAGTAAAACTATTTATGAGGTCATTAACAGGAAATGTCATTACTACTGCTGCGTTTAATCCTAGAGATGCTGGAGGACTCTCACAGGACACACCTCAATACTAGAAACTTATGGGTTTGCATTCCTCTTTCCTTTATCTTTTCCTCAAAATTGTGTGTGTTTGTTTTATGGTGGGCACAGGCATAATCTTCTGTTTCTGAGTTAGTGGAGAAAAAAGAAGCTATAAATCCATAGGATATGAGCTGAAGAGGACCTTTGAGAGTCTCCCAATCCCTACAGAACAGGAGAGAGAGCACAGGTTGAGGGAAGTGACATGGGTTGGCCAGGGTCAAGCAACGGGGCAGAGACTTGGGTCTTTCCCTCTCACTACCATTCCATAGATACAGAGCATATGCCTGATATGTAGCATGTACATTATGAATGTGACCTTGGGGAATGAACTGATGAATTGATGTGGTGACAGCATAGCTGGTACCAGCACTCAGAATCCCTAGTTTCCCTGTTTCCACTCGCTGCAGCCATTTCTCTCAGACTGTGGTTTTCTTTCGATCCTCCCTGCTAATGAAGGGGATGGCTCTGAGAGCAAATGAAGGACAGCAGAAGGTCAGACAGTTTATAATGGGGGGGGGGGGGGGGGCTAAGTGATGGACTGTAAGGCACAAGTGCAGAGAAAACTGTGTGAGATGAATGAACAGGAACTATTTGAGATTCAAAGACTTGCTAAACTAGAAGAGTTTTGTGAAGAGTTTGGAAAATGGTGAATCCATGATACAGCAGAAAGCAGCACTGGACATGGTTGCTTCAGCAATATACTTGAATCACAAGGCCCACAGCACGTGTGTGTGAGCTTCCTATAGGTCGATGGAGCTATCTATGTGTCCAAAGGTGTGATCTCTAAAATCAGGGAATTAGTGAAATGCAAAATATCAGATAACTAAATTCCTAATAGTTTGATATATAATCAACATACCAGACTATAAAATGTGTATGCATTCATTATTTTATGAGTGTTTTCATTACACATGCAAAATATATTCAGTTTTTATGTTAGTACACTTGAAATACATGAACATGTTAAAAGAACCACTAGAAATTCTCCCCTCTAGATAAAACTACCATTAACAGTTTCATTTGTTTATATCCAAATTTTCCATATCAATATATATATATCTGTGTTACTGCTTTTAAAAAATTAAAATGAAATTAAATATGAATTAAAATATGAAGTTCCTTTTTTGCCCTTTCTTGCTTGAGGCCTTTCTCTTTACTGTCTAATTTCTGTGAACTTGTGACCTTGTGGTTTGATAACAGTTGGGGTGGCAATGTTAATGTAGGAGTTAGTTTATTCTGAAAAAAAGGCACAGATATTCTGAACTGAATCATGACATCATAAAAAATACTCTGTGTGTGTAAGTGATCCATACTTTTATTTCCAATTATGCATTTTAATGAGGTGGATATTGAATAATAGAGGAGCTATCATAAGGCCATCATCTTTCATGATCAAAGGAATAAGAATGGTAGTTTCTGCCTCAAGTTCAGCTAAGGTGATGTCAATCCATGGAAGTCTGTAATCAGAAGTTTAGATATCATGGTCAAAATGGAACATGATGTGGGTGCCAAAGAAAATTTCAACTTGGAATAATAGAGAATAAGGTAAAGCTTTTCAGACATCAGGTATAGATAAAAAGTGGAGAGAAGGAGACTTAATTCTAAAAGAAGTGTCCTTTGCCGTTTTCTTGTTGTTTGCTTATGCTTACATTATAAATATTTTATTTAATTCACATTGCCTTTCTACAAATTTTTCAAGCCATGCAGGCATTTTGTGAGAATTAATAAAATCAATTTCCCTATTATTTGTCTTAACTGGAAATACAGAAATGAATTAAGTTGCAAAACACTGAAAATAGACAAAGATTTTAGAGTGCCTTTATTAAATCCTTGACTTAAAAAAAAACTAGTAGTTAGTGTACAGTGTTCTATTCATTTCAGGTGTACAATATAGTGATTTGACAATTCTGTGTATTACTCAGTGCTGATGACAATTAGTATGATTTTAATCCCCATCACCTGTTTCATATTTTTTCCTTTGTTTTGTTTCTTTAATGTCACATATGAGTGAAATTTTATGGTATTTGTTTTTCTTTTATTTCACTTAGCATACTCTCTAGATCCATCCATATTGTTGTAAATGGCAAGATATTGGTTGGTTTTTATGGCTGAGTAATAGTCATATTTATATAGATAGATACATATATATATCACATCTTCTTTATCTTTTCACCTATCAATGGGCACTGGGACTTCTTTCATAATTTGGTTATTGCAAATAATGCTACAATAAATGTAGGGGTGCATGTATCTTTTAAAATTTGTGTTTTCATAGTCTTTGGGTTAATACTTAGTAGTTTATACCCTTTGACTTTTTAAGTCACCTTTTCTATAAGGACATCTCATCACATACGCTGGGTATGCGCCAGTAAACATAACAGAAACCACAGAAGCCATATAAATACTAGTAAAACTTAACTTTTATTTCGATTAAAAATAAATACAAATATATGTTAATATTTTCCTCTTGATCCCAGTGAATTATCTAGTGCACCCCAGGTGAAGGACGACTGTCAGAGAAAATTGGAGCCCCTGCCCACACGCATAAGTCAGGTAAACATGTGCTACAATAAAATGGTGCTTGTCATCCATACCACAGTGAGATCGAATTACCCTTCATGATAGCAAGGAAACTTGACATTGAATGGCTTTCCTAAGAGCTCAGAGAAGCAAATGGAACATAGAATGAAATTACTGCATATGAAACCCTTCTTTCAAGAGAACCAGTCAGTGTAATTGAAACATCTCACAATATTTGATTTGTTTTGGCCCTTAAAGCAAATGTTTCAATTAAACCCATTTGCATTAGCATGGCTAAGATCATTTCCAGTGCTTTGTCTAAATTACCTCAGGCCTCAGCCTGGAATCTCACCCTCAAACCTCAGAGGACAGAGCCTAGGCTTTGGACAGCCTGTGGACCAAAAGTAATGGGGATCTTTATCATTCCCATATGGGCGTACTCATTAGTGACTACAAGCGTTTTTCTTCTTATACTTGAAACAGAAATTCTCCCACAGAGAGCTAATCAGTATCCACAGCCAGCAAACAGAATTCCAAAGTAGTTTTTCTATTTAAAGAGGTGTCTGGTTTCATACATGGTAATGGAAGATGAAAATACTCTTTCTGCTTACATTTTGGATCTATTCAAAATACTGAAGTGTTGTATATGCAGAGATGAAGTTGAAGGTCAGCTCTCCCTTTGGGACCTCTTATCTATGGTTCCCCTAAAGAAATAATTAGAACTAAGTTTTGATATATTTGTCCAATTATTTTGACATCTAGAATTTTACCCATTAACATTCATTAAATCTTAATCACGCAGGAATATTGTGTAACACAAGAGGATCCTAAGTTGTATATAAACTGTGAAGGAATAGTCCACCTCCTGCAAGCAACCCTAATGTGCGAAAGTAGTGACTTAATGGCACCAAAAGACCTCAGTGAATCGATATGGTAGCCTGGATATTGACTGTTAATCACTGTCCTCTACTACCATGAATCACAGACTTTTAGAATTCAAAGAATGTAAAAACATAATCTGTATCTCCCTAGGTGATGATCTTAGTCCAAGGAAGAGAAATGCCTTGGCTCAAGGTCACACAGCTCTTTTGGGACGGAGCCCAGATGAAAGTCAAGATCTTAGGGATCTCAGCTTTGTTCTCTGTCAATAGATCTTGAAGCCACTTTGCATCTTTACATTTGGATTTAACGCCAATTAACGTAGTGACGTTGTTGGCTGAAAAATAGTGATTCTCCCCACCTTTACCTCAATTAATGAAAATAATTTAAATATAAAACAATTGACTGTGAATTAATTTCTGCCTTTAATTAGGTAGAGGTTTACATGTGTTTATGTGCTTCCTCCAAAGGTCCATAAAGCTTTATGAGGTCAGAGTTGAGTTTTTCATTTCATCTGATTCTTCCTAGATAGTACAAGGGTTTCTTCACTGTAAGTGCTCAAACATTGCTGTTCAGTAAGGCAGAGCATCAGTTCCTGAAAACTGGAGTATCTAACACCCTCCCTTATAACCCCTGCACCTAAGATAATGTGAAAGAAATTACAGTGCTTGGCATAGAACATCTGAGTAGTGGAGTTTAAAATCTACTCTTTATGCTTTTGAAGGGATGCTTTTGAAATTGTTCCTCTCTCCTTTTCTTTCTTTTTTTTTTAAGATTTTATTTATTTATTTGACAGAGAGAGAGAGATCACAAGTAGGCAGACAGGCAGGCAGAGAGAGTGGGGGGAAGCAGGCTCCCTGCTGAGCAGAGAGCCCGATGCGGGGCTCGATCCCAGCATCCTGGGACCATGACCTCAGCCGAAGGCAGAGGCTCAACCCACTGAGCCACCCAGGCGCCCCTCTCTCTCCTTTTCTTTTCCTTTCCCCATCCCTGCTGTGAAATGTCAGAGAGGATTTTGGAGCTCTTATTCATTTTGGTGCTCTGAGTGGAGGAAGGATTGAGGACATAACCCTCACCTCCAGTGATGCAAAACCAACCAAGCAAGGATCAGTTTTGTCATTAAAGTTTATAAAAAAACTCTTTGAGCCAGGATCTCTTGTCTTTAGTAAGAGTTCCACAGGAAAGCAGTACTTAAAGATGTTAAGAGCTAGTTACCAACTAGGCAATAATCTCAAGACAGTTTTGTTGTCATTTAAAAAAAATTGGGCAGGATCTCCAATCTGGCCTCTTTCCTAGTAAATACTGATTTTGCTCTGCTAGGGGTACCTGATCAATAATTCTCCAATTCCAGAGAGTTAGTTAATTACCATCACCACACAGGCATGATCGGTTGAAAGAAATGTAGGGGAATAAGATTGGCTATTTAAATAAATGTAATCACCAAAAATAAACAAAATATCTATATTGAAGATTGTCAATCATGATAGGGAAAATTATTATCTAAAATAATCTTAGGTCATGATAAAGAATCAAATGAGGATATTTTACTTTATCTGTTTTAGAAAAAATAGATTTCAGATCGATTTATTTATTTTAGAGAGAGAATGTGTGTGCATGGGTGCACAAGAGCAGGGGGAGAGGCAAAGGGAGAGGAGAGAGAGAATCTCCAGCAGACTCCCCATTGAGCACAGAGCCAGATGCCAGGCTCCATCTCTAGACCCTGAGATTGTGACCTGAGCTGAAATCAAGAGTCTGACATTTAATTGACTAAGCCACCCAGATGCCCCTCAAATGAGGATAATTTCAAAGTAACTCTAATTTCTGTATTGGTGGTGTTCTTAAATGAATACAGACTCCCCCTCCCCCCCGCCCCTTCTCTAGCCTGTTTGGAATAGTTTTAACATTAAAACTAATCTTATCAGGCTCATCAAATTCAAGTTGCATTAGGTTTTTATGGATCTTGTTACAGCCTCAAACTAACATTAAAAAAATATTCTTCATTCTCTGAAAGCAAAAATAGCTAGTTGGCTTGATAAGGGACCCTTGTGGTTTTTTTTTGTTTTTGTTTTTGTTTTTTTAACTATGAGAACACAGTAGGGATTAGCATGTGTAGTGTTCCTTGCAAGTCAGATACTTTATTTGTGAAGAAAAACCCTATGGAGACATCTGGTGAGACAAAGCAGTAATGACTATTGGTTTGTAGTTTTGTTTGAATAGATGTTGATGGGAGGAAAACTCAGCTGCTAGAGTTTTTAGAATTAATGTTTTCTGAAGTTGTAAGAAAATTTAAGGCACTCTGGCTATGTTAGCAAAGTACAAAATTGGTAGGGGGCTGAAAGGCAAAACTGAGAAAAAATCATTTTCCCTAGGTCTTTTCTGGATTTTTTAAAATTTTAAGTCATTGCTATATCTGTGCCAATGGCTATGGAAAATAGAACAAAGGAACAATATTCTAGGAACTTAATGGATGGGAACAACTAGTTAACGGTCATATGTACACAGCATTTTCCTATCTGTTGTCTTGTCTGATATTCTTCATTAAATGGGAAGTCAGAAATACCTATCATTATTTTATGGACTAGAAACTAAGCTTTCAGAGAAGTTAAGGCCATTTACTGAATGGATGTTATAGCCAAGAGCAAGAATGTCAATAACTTAACATGAAAAATTCTTCCAGTCTGATGCAATCCAGGATCAGCTCTTCTAATTCAGTAGAATCTAATTCACCAGTTGTCAGTAAACTTCAATCAAATTTATTGGGAGCCCCCCATGGGCTGATACAATATTAGGGACTAGAAATGTAATGAAAGGTACTCTGTCTTCAGTGACCACAGAGTAAGTGAGAGATATAGGCAAGAAAAGCAACACATGAAAAACATGGGAATATGAACCCTCAAGAAAACAGTGCAGTTGATTACCTGAGGGACTCTAAGATCATTCCGTGTCTTGGTTTGTTGGGACAATCCTGGTTTACTTCTGGTATTCTCTGGTAATTATTAATGGTACCCAGTTTCACCAATGTCTTTGATAGACATTATAAAATTATAAAGTATATGGCAACCTCTATTGAGAGATGATAAAACAAATTTTAGGTGACGTTGCTTAAAATAATTATATCTCATATAATTTATTATTTTCAATTTGAGTGTAGTTGACACACAATGTTATATTAGGTATACAATATAGTGATTTGACAAGTTTGTACATTATGCTGTGTTTAACCATAGTTTTGCAACTAATCCCTCAAACTCCTGTCTAACTCACCTCTAATATATATTGAGTTACCCTATGATCTTATTAAAGCCAAATCTAACAATGTCTTAGCCCACCTTAAAAAACCTTCGGTGATCCCTCATTTTCTCTAGAATAAAATCCAAGCTCTTTATGTAAGGAACTTCATGTCCTGGCCTCTGTCTGTTTATCTTCATTAAAAACAAGCAAAACATGCTTCTCGGTTCATCAGCCATAGTAACCCACTTAGAATCCTCAAATGTGCCGTGCTGTTATGCCTCCATGACCGGATGCATTCCATTTACCATGACTGCCGTCCCTTTGCCCCCAAATTGATCTGACTAGTGGGTACTTACCCCTTTCTTCTAAGAAACCTTCCCTGAGCCACACAAGCTGAAATTGCCCTCTTCATTCTGCCACTGTGCCTTCCATCTCTAGAGTGGTGTGCCTCCTGCCACATTTCATACTTTATTTACGCATCTGTTTCCCTGATGTAGCTGCATATTCTGTTGAGGTTACAATCAGGTCTTATCTGTGCCTCAGCCTACTTCTGCTCACTTAATGAATGAATACTTGTTGAGTTGAATTCATGAAAAATTAGGGGTGTAATTTTAAATATTTTATTTATTCGACAGAGAGATCACAAGTAGGCAGAGAGGCAGGCGGGGGGAGGGGGAAGCAGGCTTCCCGCTGAGCAGAGAGCCCGACGTGGGGCTTGATCCCAGGACCCTGAGACCACGACCTGAGCCAAAGGCAGAGGCTCAACCCACTGAGCAACCCAGGTGCCCCAGGTATGTAATTTTAATTTAGAAACACACATCCTGTGGATTATATAATTTGCTAGAAAGTATTGAATGTTTGAAATGGTGCCAACTATTTAAAAGGTTCATTCATGTGTTTCTTCAGTGGGTAATGATGGAGTAACTACAGGTAACAGGCATTATGCAAAGCTACACCATGTATTTTGGTTGTAGGACAGCCATCAACACCAGTTCCTCACTAGTGCCCATCTGAGATTCACAGATGTAGAGAGATCTCAGGAAAAGGGGAGGAGACTAACTTTTAATGAGCATTTACTCTCTGCATTCCTTATTTTACGAAAAAGGAAGCCAAAAGTAATGTCATCTAGAGTATTGGTGAGAACCAGCACAATTCACAGTGTACTCAGGCACAACCCTGGTTCTAGGGGACCTTGGGCTCAATTAAGTTGCTTGGAAAACAATAGTAGAAGCATCTTCACTAGCTGCTGGGAAGCACCCACTCACCAATGCGTGGATATGCAAATGTCTGCAGTCTCCAGCACTGACACAATGTTAGTGAATGTCAGAAAGGGGTCAAAGAATTAAGAGGATGGTGAAACAAAGAACTGATGAAATTGCCCACACAGGCTTCAAACATAATAAACTTGAAATGGTCCCTCACCAGTCCCTTTTAGAGGGATTCATGGCATTAGGTTCTGTATGTTTCTGGAGCTATTATGGTTCGATGGGAAAAAATTTTGAGAAGTTTGGGGAGTGGGGTTCTAGTATTAAAGAAGCCTATATTCTATGAGATTCACCCCCCACCCCGGCTGACTGCCCTAGGAAATTTATTGGGACTTTGATAAGGATGGGGGACTAAGTTATAATATTTTCAAGGATCTTCAGAAGTTACAACGGAGATCTCTAGATCACTTCAGGCTAACTCTTCTTGAAAAACAACAATAGATTAAATTCAACAACTTTTCTAACCACTAACTTTATAGGTAAAAGTCTGGGCTTTAGGAGAATTTTGTTTACTTCTTGGTCGTGGATTATTTTAAGTCTTAATCTTTCTTAGAAGGCACATTGCCAGTCACATTTAATGTTATATGGTATATGGTATATGGTATTTTTTCATTTCATCCTTCCATAGGGATATGGAGAGTAGGTAGATCATGTATGTCTGACCAAGGTGTGACACAGTAAGGTAAATCTTGATTCTCTCTCAAAATGAACTTATAAGAGCATTTTGTTTTGTGTAAGGGTTTTGTGTGTGTGTGTGTGTATAAAGGTAATTTTTTAGAAATATACATAATTTATAAAAATACATTTTAAAATATGTATCACATATATATACATACACATGAATATATATACATATGTGTGTATATATGTACACATATACATGTATATACATATATGTGTATATACATATATATACATATGAATGAGAGATTTTGAATATTATAGAAAATTTGTTTATTTTTAAAAGATTTTATTTATTACTTATTTGAGAGAGAGACAAACAGAGAGAGTGAGAGAGAGTTGGAGCAGGGAGGAGAAGGAGAAGCAGGCTCCCTGCCAAGCAGGGAGCCCAACATAGGGCTTAATCCCAGGACCTTGGATCATGACCTGAGCCAAAGGCAGACACTTACCTGACTGAGCCACCCCTATAGAAACTTTAAAAAAAAAATATTTACTTTGCAATGAAGATGCATAGAATCTGGGATTATAGAAAACATAGCGTGAGTTGACCAAAGATGACTTATTCAGGGAGGTTTTTGTAGGTTATTCAAATATCCTTCTAAGCTAAATTTCTTTTTTCCTCCAGGTTATTACCTCTCCTTTGGTTGGTCAGTTATGACTCACCTACCACTTGCTTTAATTGGAGCTCCTTTATCTCTTTCTGTGGTTTTCTGTAGCAACTTAAGAAGACCTCAGTCTACTTCCTGGGGGTCCATATCAAATTCCCAGAAAACATGCAGGTTTTTACTTCATAAAATGTGAAGGAAAAGGCAGCTTGACCTTCAAAACAGCCCTCTGTACTCTACAGTTCAGGAGCCGTAGATTTTCAACTTTAGTTACTCAAGTATGAGGCAAACACTAGTCACCATGGTCCTTATGTTCCATATGATATTTTTCAGGGTCACTGAATGGTCTTCTGCAATCCTTTTGTCTTCATTTGAATTGAGGAAGTCTGCCTCTACTTTTCCTCATGGTTGGCAATATAAAGAGCGCAGCAATTACTCTTTCTAAATAAATCCTGTCTCTTTGTCACGGCTAGGATATCACTTCCATGTTTCACAGGAGTGCATCAGAAACCAAGCCCCAAGCCCTACCCTCCAGAGGAAATGGAGCAAAGACTGTGAAGACTCCCTTTGAAGCCTCTCTGGTCGGACACAGGGTGATTGAAAAGCCTCCCAGTCACCTCTTATATGGAGAGAAAGAACATACAACAAATTAATATTAACACCTTTCTTTAAACAAAATCCTTTCCCTTCTAGCTTTCTCATCTAAAGTCTTTCATAGTCTTGACGTGGGTATAAGGTAAAGACAATAGGGACTTTTTTTTTTTTTTAAAGATTTTATTTATTTATTTGACAGATAGAGATCACAAGTAGACAGAGAGGCAGGCAGAGAGAGAGAGGGAAGCAGGCTCCCTGCTGAGCAGAGAGCCCAATGCGGGACTCGATCCCAGGACCCTGAGATCATGACCTGAGCCGAAGGCAGCGGCTTAACCCACTGAGCCACCCAGGTGCCCCCAATAGGGACATTTTTATAATCTCTTTCCATGCCCTGACTTAGCAGGTCTAGCACCTTATTTCTCCTTATGAGCAAAATTAACATTTATTGTATTAGTCTAGGCCTTTGGGGAATCAGCCAGAGATGAGACAGAGTCTCATTTTAAATTCTTGTTGCATTAAAAAGTATTTTATTTAATAATATTAGATCAGTAATTGTCTCTTCCATACTTATATATTTCTGCTCTCATTTGAGTTTGCAACGTTGACTGGCTGGACCCTTTCTGAAAATAGCATTGCTTAATCAGAGGTGGAATCTATTGGTAGAAGAGGGAAATGATCTATTGTCAATTACTAGGCATCACACAAAGGCATAGATTCAGGGGATATATACAGTTGAACACAACCTTGTAGAGAATGAAACAAAATAGGGAGTAACCTGCTGAATGTTTTACATTTTTTGATCACAGCAACTGTACACAGAGTTGGACTTCAATCAGGTGGAACACAAGTTCTCAGTAAAAGCTGAACCTGACATTAACTGTCCTGTCAGTGGGGCTCCTTGATAGTTTTGGATATAGTCTGAATGATAACAGCAGCAACTTTGTGCTCTAGTGCTTTGGAAACTTTCTCTTCATTTGAGTTTGTGGTCCCTACTATCTGTGATTCTTGTTGGGCTCTGACCTTTCAGTTCAAGGAGGCATCATCTTTTATATAATCCATATTTGTATGTTTCATTTTCCATACAAAGTGTCTTTCTGTTCTCCTGTAATGTCCTTAGATTTATTTATTTATTTATTTATTTATTTATTTATTTATTAAAGATTTTATTTATTTATTTGACAGAGATTACAAGTAGGCAAGAGAGGCAGGCAGGGAGAGAGAGGAGGAAGCAGGCTCTCTGCAGAGCCAAGAGCCCGATGTGGGGCTCAATCCCAGGACCCTGGGATCATGACCTGAGCCGAAGGCAGTGGCTTTAACCCACTGAGCCACCCAGGCACCCCATGTCCTTAGATTTAAAAGATTACAAGTAGTAAGTGCTCATTTAGTGACTTCGAATTGGTGATTAGCTTTCCTTTCTTTGTTTATTCATTAGGTTCCTATTATGTGAAAATATTTTTATAGTAAAAAGCAACAGTCAAGTCACAATCATCTAGGAGTCAACTTTAAGAGGCTCCCACTCAGGCGCCTGGGTAGCTCCGCTGGTTAAGTGTTTGACTCTAGAATTTGGCTCCGCGTCATGGGATCAAGCCGTGCATTGGGCTCCACACTCAGCAGAAAGTTTGCTTGAGGATTCTCTCTCTCCCTCTTGCCATCTCTGTCTGTCCCTCCCTCTGCTTGAAATTTCTCTTTCTATCCAAAAATAAACAATTTTTTTTTTTAAAGAGACTCCCATTGACCAATGAGGTAGAAATTTGGCCATCTATAAAAGATAGTAACAGGAATATATTAATGCATATCAAATGTGTTTAAATCTGATCTTTCTAAATTGAAGTATAGTTGACATACTATATTTGTTTCTGGTGTACAATACAGTGATTTGACAGTTCTGTACATTATGCTGTGCTCACCACGATAAGTATAGGTACCATCTGTCACTGTACAATGTTGTTACAATATTATTGACAATATTCTGTGTTGTACTTTTTATTCCTCTGGCTAACTTATTTTATAACTGGACATCCATACCTCTTTCTTTTTTTTTTTAATTAACATACAAGCTATTATTTGTTTCATGGGTACAGGTCTGTGCTTCATGAGTCTTGCACAATTCACAGCACCCACCATAGCACATACCGTCCTCAGTGGACATTTGTACCTCTTTATTCTCTTATTTGGCCTTTCCCTCAACTCCCTCCCCTCTGACAACCACCAGTTCTCATATTTATGATTCTGTCTCTGTCTTGTTTATTTGTTCATTTGTTTTGTTTTTTAGATATGCAAATGAGCAAAATTGTATGGTATTTGTTTTTCTCTGACTTTTTTCACTTAGTATAGGTCCATCTGTGTTGTCACAAATGGCAAGCTCTCATCCTTTTTTATAGCTGAGTTATTACTCTCCATTTTATGACTATGCCACATCTTTATCCCTTCAACTATCAGTGACAACCTAGGTTGCTTCCATATTCTGGCTATTGTAAATAAAGCTGCAATAGAAGTGTGTATATTTTTTTCAATTAGTGTTTTTGTTTTCTTTGGGTAAATATCCAGCAGTGGAATTCCTGGTTCATGTATTTGTTTTGTTTTGTTTTTTTAGAGAGAGAGATGGGGTGGGCAGTAGGGAGATGAAGAAGGAGAGAAAATCTTAAGCAATTTCCATGCTCAGTGTAGAGGCTAACACAGAGCTCCATCTCGTAACCCTGAGACCATGACCTGAGCTGAAATCAAGAGCTGGATGGTTAGCCAGTTGAGCCGCCCAATATCTTTATTATTGTTTTTGTGAGGAAAATCTGTTTTCCTTAGTGGTTGCACTAGTTTACATTCCCACCAACAGTGCACGTGGGTTTCCATTTCCTTAGCAACACTTGTTATATCTTATCTTTTTGATCCTAGCTGTTTTGACAGGTGTAAAGTGGTATCTTATTGTGGTTTTGATTTGATTTCCTAGTGATTAAATAAAAGTTCTTAACAGAATAATGATTATCATTAAAGGGTAGTAGAAATCAGTTCATTGTTTGGACACTGCTAAAGAAAGGAAGAGTCAGGTATTTATTCTGCTTTTGCTGTGCCGTTGTGTAACTGAGTAACCAAATAGATGAAGGCAAGTAATGAATAAAAATGAGTGTTAATGTATCAACATTTTCAATCTCTAATCAAGAAATGAATCTAGACATTCAACATCAAAGACTGCCTACATCAAAAAAGAGAGAGGGGGTGCCGGTGGCTCAGTCAGTTAACCATTTGACTCTTGGTCTTGGCTCAGGTTGTGCTCTCAGGGTCCTGAGATCCAGCTGCGTTGGAGGCTGTGCTCAGCACAGAGTCTGCATCCCTCACCATTGTCCTCTGCCCCTCCCCCTTTCAAATAAATTTTTAAAAAATCTTTAAAGGAAAAGAGAGTAACAACCAGGTATTTTCTGTTTTCTAATAGAAAAACACGTCATTTATAAAAGTCAAAAAATAGTTAAAATCTGATCAAATATGATCAAGCTTCTAAACCGAATTTCTAATTTATAAGAAATTTATATAACAAAAGAGAATGTTAAACATTCAACAAAGCCTTTATTTGATAATACTCCACAGGAAAAAAATGACCCAGTTTATTTGACTAATAAATTGTACGACAGAGATGAAGAAAGGGAGAGAGAAAATAATAGAGTAAAAAAGATTTGAACTAATCCCAGTATGGGGGTATTATTTCAATCCAAATTCTAATAAATGGTAAAAATAGGTAAGACTTCTGTAAGACAACTAGAAATCTGAACATTAGTTGTAATTTGATTATATTAATGTATAAGAAATTTTTTTGCTATGACAGTGGTATTGTTCTTAGATCTGAAAATGGTCCTTATCTTTTAGAAATGCATACTAAAATATTTATGAAGGAAATTATATGGTAGATGAGATTTTCTTCAAAATAATATGGGTGATGAGATAGTAGAAGGGGCATAGATTCAACATACTTCACCATGAGTTCATAATCGCTGAAGCTGGGTGCTGGGTGTATGGGAGTTCATATGTAATATTCTATCTATACTTTTGTATTTGTTTCACATTCTTCATAAAAATACTTTGGAAAATACTAGAGGGAAAGACAATATATTAATCAATATAAACATACGTTCATAAAACCTAACATGTTAGTTTTTAGAGAGAGAAATTTGTGTATATCATTGTATTTGTTTTTGTTTTTTATATAAACCATGCACTACTGAATAACAAGACAGACTTTTAACCTGGTGTATTGATCCAAGAATGATTCAGGGAATCCATAACTATCCATAAATGTATGCAGAATTCATTTTGGATGTATGTGTTTTTGCATTTTGGAGGTCAGAGGATTCTATAAACCAAAAGATTGTAAGAACAAAAAATTTATAGACATGACTTTTTTTTAAAGAGAGACTCTAGAGAAGTATTGATTTTCTTAGTATGATGTAGCAACTGAAATGAAAAAAAAAAAGTGTTTTCAAAATAACTTATTCAATTGGCAAGAACTTGTTTCCATTTTGTCAGATCCAGGCATACCAATGTATAATTTGAGGCAAACCTGCTGTTTGAGCAGGAACAGTGACGCATCCTACGTACCTGAGGTTTTCATGATCTGGTTGTGCTTTGTTTAAATTCTTACACTTAAAACCACCTCCTCTCTAGACCATGTCTCTTCACTTATTTAAGGCAACTTCCCTTCTATACCATAGCCTCCTCCAACTCACCCTGAGTAATGTTGAACTCTAAGTACTCTTTTGAGCAACTTTTAGATTTCTTTAAGATTTTATTTATTTGACAGACAGAGATCACAAGTAGGCAGAGAGGCAGGCAGAGAGAGATGAGGAAGCAGGCTCCCTGCTGAGCAGAGAGCCCGATGTGGGGGCTCGATCCCAGGACCCTGAGACCATGACCTGAGCTGAAGGCAGAGGCTTTAACCCACTGAGCCATCCAAGTGCCCCAACTTTTAGATTTCTGGATGTACATTTTATGTAAGTTCTCTCTGCAAGTAGAGGATAAATTCTCTGCTGGCAGAGGCCATGTTTTTGCTGCCTGTGTATTCTTCTTAACATGTGATTCTGATGAGGAAGAAAGCATCACTATTCATTTGCTTCACTCTTTGTTCTATTTACCCTTGTTCTAGAAGTAAAAGGGTCCAAATTAGATATTGTAAAGGAAACTGAGTAAACACTATGTTTGAAGCAACTATTTGCATGACTTGTCTGATTCTCTAAATGTGCTCATCTGCTTTTATTCCATTTCAATTAGAAAAGTCAGACATACGTGGGAATATACAATGCCGTATATCTAGGCAAAATTATTTTTTGGCAGTTTTTTTTTTTCACGTGTTCTTGTTTAATTCTAATAATTGACTGTTTAAAGCCTGAAGGATAAATTCTAAGATAAAATTACAAGAAAACCTTTCTCCCTCATGTAAGTTTTCTTATAAGATCATTTAGAATGTGATCTTTTTTTTAATCTTCACTGCTTCACTTATGTTTAAAATACACACACACACACACACACACATTCACAGCATTACTAGGTCATCACTACCTCTTATTCTCGCATTTAAAACTAATTTTAGGAAAATACAATATCTAAAAAGATTCTCATGAGTTTTCTCATCAGCAGGGTTACCATTTTTGTGCAATATAACAGCTTGAGAACACAAAGGCATTTGAAATAGGCATCCTTGATACAAATTGCAGATTACTTTCTCACTACTCTTGGCTGTGTACTCCCAAATCAATAGAAATTCATGGGATCTGAAAATTAAATCTTGCAGTGTGATTTTTTTTTTCATTCTGACTTTATTGATAAGGTTATAATCCTCCTGCACCATTTTAGCAAGTTCAGGTGGAAAAGTATTAACACTGACATTTGAAAATGAATGTGTTAGGTAGGAGAGGCGGAGGAGATGTTAGGATTCCACAGCCCAATTACCTACGTCCTCTTTAAATTTCATGGACTGCACTAAGCATACAAGAGCTGTTTCGCGAAAGAGCCATGCTAATGTTCAGTTTGTTCCTTCTGCATTACCTAAAGGCAGGGGAATAGACTCATCAAAAAAATGGAGAAAAAGTAAAATCAAATCTTTCCCAATTAAGGGGGAAAAAAATCAAACCATCAATATTCAGAGCTCTTTTGCAAAATCCAAGGCAGTTCTGTAAGTACGATAGCCACAGATCCATTTCTGAAGAGCTGGCATAAGGTGGTTTACTAAAAACAAATAGATTCTGAATTTAAACAGAAGCTTTAGTACTCCACGCGCTCTTCCTGGCAATTGTATATCATTTAGTCAGAAACAAGGTGTTTCCTCAGCTATCCTCCTTCTTGGTGAACCACGAATCCATGTCATGCCACAGGGACTGTGATTTATTATCTCAGCTCATCTTTCAGAGAGGGCATTATTAGAACATTTCCATCTTTCTCTGGTAAATTATTTGGAAACAAACATTTTTTATATTCTTATTTACTCAGTCACCATGGGAAGTCCAAAATTCCCAGTTTCTACGTGTAGATAGATGGCTTATTTCCTATATGAATACATATATCCCTCAATTTGATTCCATTTTATGCCTTTCCTCATTCCCCACCCTCCAAACACTCAAACCCTCCAGGATCTCATAATCTGTCAGCATGTAAGTCCCCCCTCTCTTTAACTTCTTCAGTTACTGGTCGCTTTTTCTTGTTGTGAACCCTGAATCCATCCAGAATCCACGGCTTTACTTGCAACACTATGAACTTGTAATTGTATTTTACTTGTGTACTTTTTTTTTTTTTAAGATTTTATTTTTTTGACAGAGATCACAAGTAGGCAGAGTGGCAGGCAGAGAGAGATGAGGAAGCAGGCTCCCCGCTGAACAGAGAGCCCGATATGGGGCTCGATTCCAGGACCCTGGGACCCTGGGACCATGACCTGAGCCGAAGGCAGCGGCTTAACCCACTGAGCCACCCAGGCGCCCCAACTTGTGTACTTTTTAAACCACACGTCTCAGAAATGGGATTGCTTCTTGATTCTAGTTGTTTATTTCCAGATCTTTGTCCTTCAAAAACTCCTGTTCCTTTAAAGTGTGTGTCTCACACTTGACTACCTACTCTACCTTCTTATTGCTGTTTTCTACCAACCTTCAAATTTTAACACCAAGTCTCATTGGTTTTCTTTTGACTCCTACTTTGGAATAATTCTTGGTGACATTAACAGCAATGGGGTGATCTTTTGTATGCCCTGGGCTCTCATATTTTTACCACTCTACCTTGGCTATCTAGTCCTGTATTTATTGCTTACACATCTCTGGTAATAACAGTACCATCTCCAATATTTCAGATGTCTTTGACCACTATCTTCTGTATTTCTGCTTACTTATTCCATTCCCTACATGCCAACAGCTTAACTCTATGTGAACTTTTAACCCATTTTCCCTCTACCATTTTCCACTCTATCCTGGTGTATGTACTCATTCCCTTTTATCCGGCTTAGTTTCCGTAGTCCACCATCATTCGTAACTTGTTTTTAATTTACTTTCAATTCCCTTGGACCCCTCCCTACCACCACGAATCTCTTAAAAGTTCAGTGTTTCTTCAAGATGGAATTGGGAGGGAGACAAACCATAAAAGACTCTTAATCTCACAAAACAAAGTGAGGATTGCCTGGGGGGAGAGGGTTAGTGAGAGAGTGGTGGGGTTATGGACATTGGGGGTGGTATGTGCTATGGTGAGTGCTGTGATGTGTGTAAACCTGGCAACTCACAGACCTGTACCCCTGGGTCTAATAATACATTATATGTTTATAAAAAAATAAAATATTAAAAAAGGTTCAGTATTTCTTTTTTTTTTTTAAGATTTTTATTTATTTATTTGACAGAGAGAAATCACAAGTAGGCAGAGAGACAGGCAGAAAGAGAGGAGGAAGCAGGCTCCCCACTGAGCAGAAAGCCCAATGCGGGGCTCGAACCCAGGACCTGGGATCATGACCTGAGCCGAAGGCAGCGGCTTAACCCACTGAGCCACCCAGGCGCCCCAGGTTCAGTGTTTCTTAAACCTAACTCTCCATACTCTGTTCTTCCTCCCATAAAGCAATGTCTAGAGAAATCACACAACCTTACTGCTAGGATTTAATTTAAATTTGTAACAGCAAATGTAAAGGGAGGACTCAGACCTCATCAGAAGTACCCAAATACTCTTCTAAATTTCCCCAGATCACTTTCCCTCTTTCCAGAATGTTTTACTTGTCTTCTTTCTTCAAACCTCATACCTTCCCCCAGATCCCTGCACTTTCAGTGAAGTCATGAAGAATGAGAAACATCATCTTCCACCATCGAATCTACCAACCTTTATACAACCACATTCACACTCTCTGTATTCCTTCTCTTCAGTATGTATGGCATGTTCCCGCTGCTGTCACCAGCCCAATCTGACCCCCAAGGTCTAAGTTCCGTGGTTTCATGTTTACTCCAGGACTTCACTCCTGCTCTCTTGCATCACCACTTTTCCCGTGTGTGTGTGTGTGCGCGTGCGCACGTGCGTGCCTATGGTAACCTACAGTCTTGCTGAATTCATTTATTAGCTCTAATAGCTTCTTTTGTGTGTGGATTCTTTAGGACTTTCCATATACAGTATCTACGAGTAGACACTTTTTACTTCTCTCTGGCCTATCTGGATGCTACTAGTGCCCCACAGCAATGTTGAACAGACATTGAGAGACTGAACATTCTTATCTTACTCATGATCTTTCTTCTTAGAGGAAAAGGTTTCGGTCTTTCACTGTTAAATCTGATGTTCGCTATGGATTTGTTTATACATATTCTTTATTGTGTTCAGGAAGTTTTTTCATACTCCTACTCTGTTGAGTGTATTTATAATGAAGGAGTATTAATTTTTGTGAAATTACTTTTTTATATCTGTCGAGGTGATTGTGAGTTTTTATCCTTTTATCCTTTATGAATATGATATCTTACATTGATTCCATATATTGAATCAACCTTACATTCTTGGGATAAATCCTACTTGGTCATACTCTATAATCATTTATAGATTATAGATTTATTTAGCTAGTACTTGTTGAGGATTTTTGCATCTATAGTCATAAGGGATTGTGTTACTCAAGGTTTCAAGGGTTAATATAAATACTTGCAGAAACACACCTGAGTGTGCTATTATGTATGTGTGTATATATATATATTCATATATATATATATATTTATATCCTATTATACATATACACACACATACATACACACACACACACACACACACATATATATATATATATATATATATATATATATATATATATATACAGTGTATATGAGAGAAAAAGAGACAGAGATTAATTTAAGGATTTGGCTCACATGGTTGTGAGGCTGGGCGTCCAAACTGTAGAGCAGGCCAGTAGGTTGGAGACTCAGGCAAAATTTGACACTTAAGTCTGAAAAGCCTTCTGCTGGCAGAATTTTGTCATCTTCGGGGGAGGCCTTCACCTCATTGGATGGGCCCATTCACTTGAAAGCAAATTGAGGGCAATTTACTTTACTCAAAGTCTGATGACTTGGATATTAAATTTGTATAAAAATACTTTCACAGAGGGACGCCTGGGTGGCTCAGTTGGTTGGACGACTGCCTTCGGCTCAGGTCATGATCCTGGAGTCCTGGGATCGAGTCCCACATCGGGCTCCCGGCTCCGCGGGGAGTCCGCTTCTCTCTCTGACCTTCTCCTCGCTCATGCTCTCTCTCACTGTCTCTCTCTCAAATAAATAAATAAAATCTTAAAAAAAAAAATACTTTCACAGAAATACCTAGAATAGTGTTTAACTAAATATCTGGGTACCATGCCTTAGCCGAGTTGACAAATGAGATCAACCATCACAGGAATATTGGTCTGTTTTTATTTTCATGTGATGTCTTTGGGTTTTACATCAGGCTCAGACTTGACCTCAGAAAATGAATAAGGAAGAATTCCCTATTTTTCTTTAAGGAAGAATTGGTAAACTAGGGGCACCTGGGTGGCTCAGTCGTTAAGCGTCTGCCTTCGGCTCAGGTCATGATCCCGGGGTTCTAGGATCGAGCCCCGCATTCGGCTCCCGGCTTGGTGGGAAGCCTGCTTCTCCCTCTCTCACTCCCCTTGCTTGTGTCCCTCTCTCGCTGTGTCTCTCTGTCAAATAAATAAATATTTAAAAAAAAAATTGGTAAACTATTAGTGTTCTTTTTTTTTTTTTTTAATATGTGATAGAATTTGCTAGTGACACTATCTGTTTCTGGGTTTTTCTTTGAAGAATGTTTTTTTGTTTGCTAACCAGGCTCTTTCTCTCTCTCTCTCTCTTTACTTCTTTCCTTCCTTCCTTCTTTCAAGATTTATTGGAGAGGGGCGCCTGGGTGGCTCAGTGGGTTAAAGCCTCTGCCTTTGGCTCAGGTCATGATCCCAAGGTCCTGGAATCGAGCCCCACATCGGGCTCTCTGCTCCGCAGAGAGCCTGCTTCCTCCTCTCTCTCTCTGCCTGCCTCTCTGCCTACTTGTGATCTCTGTCAAATAAACAAATAAAATCTTAAAAAAAAAAAGATTTATTGGAGAGAGCGAAATAGCACAAATGGGGGGTGGGGGGCAGAGGGAGAGGGAGAAGCTGACTCCCCGCTGAGCAGAGAGCCTGATACAGGGCTTAGTCCCAGGACCCTGGGATCATGACCTGAACTGAAGGCAGGTGCTTTACCGACTGAGCCACCCAGGTGCCCCTAGGTACTTTATTTCTCATAGGTCTATTCAAATTTCTGCTTTCCTTGAGTTTGTTTAGGTAGTTTGGGTCTAAGAATTTGTCCATCTTATCTAAATTATCTATGCATTGTAAATGTACAGATGATTTATTTTAGTATATTTATATTGTTGTGCATGCATCATCTCCATCTAGTTTTTTGAGGAGTTTTATTACACAAAAGAGTTTCCTCTAGTGTACTTGAGGGCATTTCTCCATCTACTCCCTGTCCCAAGAAAAAACTAATGTGCTTTCTGTTCTTATAGCTTTGTCTTTTTAAAAAATTCCACATAAATGGAATCATGCACTGTATCATTGTTTGTGTCTGGCTTCTTTCACTTTATGGAACTTTTTAAAAATTAACATATAATGTATTATTTGCCCCAAGGGTACAGATCTGTGAATCATCAGGCTTACACACTTCACAGCACTCACCACATCACATACCCTCCCCAATGTCCATCACCCAGCCACCCTATCTCTACCCCACAACCCCCAGCAACCCTCAGTTTGTTTGCTGAGATTAAGAATCTCTTGTGGTTTGTCTCCCTTCCTAACCCAACTTGTTCCATTGTTCCTTCCCTACCCCCCACAACCCCCGCCCTGCCTCTCAAATTTCTCATACCAGAGAGATCATATGATAATTGTCTTTCTCTGATTGACTTATTTCGCTCAGCATAATACCCCCTAGTTCCATCCACATCATTGCAAATGGCAAGATTTCGTTTCTTTTGATGGCTGCATAGTATTCTTCATGGAACATTTTTGCAGGTACATTCTTTGTCTTGTAAAAATAGTGAGTTCTCTTTCATTACCGAGTAGTTTTCCATTATGTTGTTATCCTAAATTTTATGTATTCATTCATTGACAAGCATATTTATTTATTTATATTTTATTTATTTATTTATTTGGCAGAGAGACAGCAAGAGAGGGAACACAAGCAGGGGGAAGAGCAGGGGGAGAGGGAGAAGCAGGCTCCCCGCTAAGCAAGGAGTCCAACTCAGGGCTTGATTCCAGCACACTACGATCATGACCTGAGCTAAGGCAGACGCTTAACGACTGAGCCACCCAGGCGCTCTGACAAGCATTTTTTAAAAGTTTTTTTTTAGCAATTATGAACAATTGCTGCTATGAACATTTGTACAGATATATATCTTCATATCTTTGAAAGGAGATATAGGAGTGGAATTGCAGTTCTCTAGTATGGGAAGTACATGTTTATTTTGTTAAGGAACAAGCAAACTGTTTTTGCAAAATTGCAATGTAAGAGAATTTTGTGTTCTCCATAATCTCACTGACACGTAGTATTCTCAAGTCACTTTGAAATGCAAATTAAAGCTACAGTGAGCTACCATCATAGCCTCCACTCTGATAGCGTCTCATTATTATTTTTTTTTAAAAAGGATTTATTTATTTAAGAGTGACAGAGAGAGCACTTGCATATTGGAGTGGGAGGAAGGGCAGAGGGAGGCGGAGAGGGAGAATCTCAAGGATTCTTCCTGATGAACATGGAGCCTGACAGTGGGGCCCACTGTCAGGCTCCATCTCAGGACCCCAAGATCAGGACCTGAGCTGAAATCAAGGGTCAGATGTTCCACCAACTGAGCCACACAGGCACCCCAGTGTCTCATTATGATTTTAATTTACATTTCCCTAGTGACTAATGATGTTGAGCTTCCCTTCTTGTGCTTATTAGCCTTCCATCATCTTCTTTGGTGAAATATCTATTTAAATTTTGTGTCAATTTTTTTTTTTTAAGATTTTTTATTTATTTATTTGACAGAGAGAGAGCACAAGCAGGCAGAGAGGCAGGCAGAGAGAGAGGAGGAAGCAGGCTCCCTGCTGAGCAGAGAGCCCGATGCGGGGCTCGATCCCAGGACCCTGAGATCATGACCTGAGCCGAAGGCAGCGGCTTAACCCACTGAGCCACCCAGGCGCCCATGTGTCAATTTTTTTTAAATGTTAATATTTAATATATAACTCCTAGTATTACAGAGTTATCAGTATCCTTGGTACAAATTAGGGAGAAGGCCAACAGTGAATATATGATCCGCAAAGCTGTTCTTCTAGTCTGTGGTTGGTCTTCTTACCTCAAATGGGCTTTAAAGAGCAAATTTTTAAAACTTTGAGGAAGCAGAATGTATCTTTCTTTTTGTTCTTTTATGGACTGGGCTCTTTCTGTTGTACCTGAAAATATATCTCTGGATTTATGGTCATGCAAAATGTGTTCTGTGTTTTCTTGAGTAATTATGTTGTTAGTTCTTACATTAGGTCTTTGATCCACTGGGCTGTTTGCCATTGTGGTCTAAGGTTTTTTTTCTTTTCTTTTCGAATGCAGCGATGCCAATTGTTCTAGCATCTCTGTCCCAAAGACCATTTACTGAATTCCCTTAACACATTTTGTCAAATATCAGTTGACTGTAACTGTGTAGATTTGTTTCCGTGTGTTCTAGTCTATACCACTAATTAATATGTCTACACCAGCCCCTGAGATAAACAGTAAAGGGGGCTCATGCCTCTAGAACACTAGCCTGGGTTTATTTGCTTTGTTCTCATGGTTCTCATGGTGGTCTTCAGCTTCTGAGTATAGTTTGAGACACAAGGCTCAGGGTACAAGAACTTTCCAAGTCCCTGCCTCCGTCATGTTTGTTACATGCATGTTGTCTACAACAGGTGATGAGGCCACAGTCAAGGGACTGGAAGGGAAGGTTACACTGCAAATTCATGGGTATAGGAAAGGGAAGAATTTATGGAGAGGTGGTAAGACCACACAAAAAGGGAATGACTAGGTGATGTCCCTAGACAAATGGGGCCTTGGGCGGTCTTGCAGGTGTTTCCAGGGCTTAGCAAGACCCAGAAGTGTCGGGAAGATCCTTTTATACCTGTGAATGACACAAAGTTAATAGAAAGAGCTGGTTAATATAAAGGGGCTTTGTGGATGGGCACAAAGGATGAGCTAACAATGACAAGCTCAACTAACAGCATGATGAGGCCTCACGACTTGGTAATTCAGAGTCAGTGTAGGGAGAAAAAGCTGTGAAGGGCAGATAAATTGAAATAGATCTGGTATTCGTATACCTTGGCGGAGGAGGGGTTGAAATAGAAATTTAGCGCAATACAGAAAATTAAAGAATGCTTTATTTTTTGTACCTCTCAGTTTGTGGTTTTAGATTCATTCTCATAGTTGAATTTTCTACAGCTATTATCCAATTTGTCTCCTGCAACCATGTTTGCACTAGAGTGTTTGGTCATGGGGAAGCCTGCTTTTATGTGGCAAGCACCAAAAACTGCATTATTTTCTCTTGGGGAGGGGGTGCAGAGATTTCTTTTCCAAAATTCTACTGCCTTTGGCGATGCTCACAGTTCAGAGCTCTTTCTTGGCCAGCAGCTAGACCAGTGACTTCACTGAGTCCTTGATGAGGTACGTGTAGATGAGAACATTCTGAGGCTTGCTAGTAGGGGTGGGTGAGAACCTGTTTAATGGACTCTTTGGAATCATATTCTCCCTGTTTGAGTAGAATATTTTTAATATCCTTGTAGTCATTTCATTTACTGATTTTTATTTCCTGTTCTCTTTTTTTCCTCCCTACAGCCCATTCTAAATTTTAACTTACTTTTCCTTCCTGCCTGCCTTCCTTTCTTCCTTCCTTCTTCTTTCTTTCTTTGTTTCTTTCTCGCATTTTTTAATGGCACAGGTAGCTTTGGGGACAAAAGCTGTAGAGCCCAAACTAATGATCAGATTTAACATTGTTTAAAAAAATTTTCCTTCATATTATATAACAAAGACATTTAAATATCAATAGCATTCTTTCGTTTGGAGCATAAAAATTTACTTAACAGACATTGAAGTTGCTTTCAAGTTTTTACCATGATAGATTGAATACTGTCATCCGAGTGTATATCACTAATTATGCATTCACTGCATAGGTAAATATAGTCGAAAATCTTGTTTTGTAAATATTTCTAAATTGCTCACCATTAATGAGGATGTCTTTTCAGTGCGGGGAGTGGAACTCTTTAATGCTAAAACCTCTTTTAAGGCTGAAAGGAATAATCGTGCCAACTCAGGCAGGCTCTGAAGATAATCTTATTAAGAGTCCTGATGGAGGGTGCCTGGGTGGCTCAGTGGGTTAAAGCCTCTGCCTTCAGCTCAGGTCATGATCCCAAGGTCCTGGGATCGAGTCCCGCATCAGGTTCTCTGCTCAGCAGGGAGCCTGCTTCCACCCCTGTCTGTCTGTCTCTCTGCCTACTTGTGATCTCTCTCTTTGTCAAATAAATAAATAAAATCTTAAAAAAAATAAAAAGAGTCCTGATGGATTGTGGACTGGGCACTGAGAGGATAGACCTGAACCTCATAAGATAGCTTTCGATTCAGTGATGCACTTGGAAACACAGGGTGGAAAACATGTCATGAAAAAAGAAAATACTCGTAACTAAACAAGCAATTTCAATATGCAGAAATTATGGAAATGAAACCAGGTGATAAAGAACTGGGAAAAAATGCAAGGCATGAATGGCAAGGTTCAGAAAAAAAGGGACAATCCAGTTAGTCTTTCAGGGATAAATCTCGACTGGAAGTTCTATAGCAGTGGATCTCCAACATTAGAATGTCTAATATTCATCCAGGCCCTGCTGCCTGGATGGGGGGCATCCTTTTGCCTGTACCCCAGAGGGGGTTGTGATTTTTATAGCTGAGTTAAGTCCAGGCGATTCTGGTGGAGACATTCATCTGGGAGCATGCATTTCAAACATACTGATTTTAAAAGCACCTGAATTAAGGAATCTCTGCAAATCCTTCAATAAACACTAGCGACTTTGGTTCAGATGCCTTCAAATCTTGGACAACATGGTAGGGCTGGGGCGCTGACCCCCCACATAGTCAAAAATTTACAGAAAATATAGCTTTTGACTCGCCCAGATCTTAACTACTAATAGTCTACTGCTGACCAGAAGCCTTACTGATAGTCAATTAACATATATTTGTCTGTTCTATGTATTATATACGGTGCTCTCACGATAAAGTAAGCTAGAGAAAATATCATTGAGAAAATCGTAAGAGCAAATGTATTTACAGTACTGTATTAACTGAATAAAAACCATATATAAGGGGACCTGTACTTTTCTAGCCCAAACTGTTCAAGGATCAGCTATATTCTATATTTACTTGAGGGTCTTTTAATTGTCGGTGACAGTTTGTGGGTCAAGTGTCTTCCCTCTTCAGGGACTTACCCTAGTGGGCAGCTGCCTGTCCTCCCTACATTTCAGACCTCATTTGACCATAGGCAGGTGCTGTGTACGGAGTCTAAAAGCTCACTTTTCATTCATCAGTTTGCATCTCTTCCTGTCCCCCTCCCCGCATCCCTCCTTTGTTACCTCCACAAGGGTACTCATTTAATGACACTCTGCAGCCGAGCAGATAAAGCTGGATTTCTCCAAGCTGAAATCTCCTTCCCTTCTATGGGAACATGTTCTGAGACACTGTACACAGACAAGAAGCATTAGCATCTGATCTGCTTTATCCTGAAGCAGTAGGGAGCCCGAGTGCTTTATGCCGGGAAACCGGGCTGCAGGGGAGGCGTAGAGATAGGGAGCATCTCCTTGCTCAGCTTGTCAGAGGATCAGCGTGTAAGCTGTGTTTCCAGTGGTGTCGTCTGTGACAAAGGCTCCCCAAAGCCAGACAGCATCTCCTGACGGATGCAGCCCTTTCCTCAAGATTTCAGTAAGCATGTACCTTTTAGTGACCTCTGAAACAAACACTTGTTACAAACTTTCTTTGGAAGTACCAAATGGTATGTGTGATAGTAAAAATACTTGGTCTTATCCAGGTGTCTTTCTTGGTTCTGTGGTAAGCCAAAAGAAGGAAAACAGAACATTTTGCTGTTTTTTTCAGCTTGCATGTGAGTTGAGTGAGGAGATTTTTATGTTAGCTAATGGCAAGGCAGCCAGAGAAATACAGAGCAGGTTGTAACCCTGGCTCAAGCTCTCTGTGGTCACTCAGAAGCAGGGACAGCTTAGATACAGTACTGTCTCTGCCAAATGGAAGGGCTGGATGTAATCTTGCTCAGGCGGGGCCCTCCGAGGATAGTGTCCTGTCCACTCGCAATCCTCCTCATGAAATGGATATGCAGACTCACCGAAATTTGAGTTGGCCGAGGCACCATTAGGGGTGTCCCCGCATTTGATCCTGGACCTGACACATACTGGTCCCTTGGTTCTCCCTCTTACCAGCACTCTGCCTGCCTCACTAGCTTAAAAATGAATAGGAATCTTTTAGCCAGTCGATACCGGTACTAGATATTAACGTTAGAAAATAATTTTATTCACAACCGAGAAAGGCATTAATAGAAAGTACAAACAGAACTGAAGCAAGTTTGCAAAGGATATGTGCAAATCCTACGGTCAGCATCTCATGGTCAAGATAAACCAAGGTGTAGGCTTTCCATCTTTTGAGTCTTTTGTTGTATTATACGATGAAAAAATGTTATGCAATTGAAGTAATTAAAATTTTCCATTTACATTGGTACTTTAATTTTTCCATTGAGCCAGTTTTCTGTTTCAAAAGTGGACACTTTTTATCACTTTTAAGTATCTTATGACAAAGGACCAAAAGCCTAAATCTGAGGCAGACTTTTGTGACAGTGTAGCTCAGGCCAGATCTCTTGCCTTCCAACAACACAGCGTTTGCTACCAAATGGCTGATACATCTGATATCTTCCTAGACTCCCTCTCAGCCTGTCACATGTTTTCATGAGGGGACTCAGCATCTTATTTCACACGAGGTGGAGGAGTTTCCCAATATCAGGACCCACTCTGTGCTCCCAAGGAGAAAGGAGACCAGGTTCAAGTTGTCCAGGTATTTTAGGCTGTGTCTTCCAGGTTGAATGGACACAAGAGTGATCTCTGTCTTCAGATGAGACACCCTCCTCTCCCCCCGTTTCTCTCTATACAAAAGAGGCCAAACACAGAGTCATAGCACGAGGGAAACGTCACCATTTAAACCCTGGAGCCATCTGTAAGAACTGCCTGATAGCAACAGGGGAAGCCAGTCCCTCACCAGTAACAACTACCTGCGGTATTTTCCTTCCTGCCTGCATTAGGACTCCAGCCAACAGGTGGATTATATTTTTTGTGCATTTCTTCAGGTTACAGGTGTGCTGACAGCCAGTCTTCTGTCTTACTACCTGTAGCATTCACTGTATCACAACACAGGTACAGAAATTCCCTCTTTAGGTTTTTGTCTACTTCCCTGAATGATCAACATAGCAGAATACCAGACAGTACAATTTCTTTTCAAACATTAGTTGTCTTTTACTAACAATGACTGTTCTTTGAACCCAGTGTCAGGCTCAGGTTTGCATATTACCCCAAATTGATGGGCATTAACACACACACACACACACACACACGTACGTGCATCTCATGAAAAGTTATTTAAGCTTTCATTTTTCCTTTTTTTAAGATTTTATTTATTTGAAAGAGAGGGAATGAGAGAGAGCATGAGAAGTGGAGGGTCAGAGGGAGAAGCAGACTACCTGCTAAGCAGGAAGCCTGATGCGGGACTCAATCCCGGGACTCCAGGATCATGACCTGAGCCGAAGGAAGTTGCTTAACCAACCGAGGCACCCAGGTGCCCAAGCTTTCATTTTCCAAAACTCTTAACAAGGACACTGCAAATATCCAGTGGATATATGATTACCAACTGACTCCCTTTACCTAGGTTAGAATGCAGAAGGGTTGGAGGGCTTTGGTACAAGAGCTCCTAGAGATAACTCTCTTGTTCCCTCTTTTGTACGCAGCCTGCTGCCACCAACATGGCCATTTTTGGAATTTTTAGATGGAGTCAAAGGGCAGGTTTGCTTAGAATTTCAGGCTGACTTTCCTATCATCATCACAGGAGAGGGATCCAAGTTTAGGTATTGTTATTTAACTTCATGTCAGATAACGTAGCAGTAAAATGTATCCTGTGACAGAATCCTATCAAGATTAGAACTTAGATTAGTTTGTGATTTTAGAATTCAAAAGCCCAAATTGCACATGGCAGATCTTTTAGTTAAATGGGAAATTGATTTAATTTTGGGAGGGGTAACACACTCTATGGGGAGTCATGGGTACTGTGAAACTAATATTGCCAGTCTTCTTCCTGAATGAGCGAGAAGGATGTGCAGTCCTGTGACTGAGGTGGGCTGTGCCAGACTATGCTGAGAGTGAATTTTGCCCTTCTCAACTGGATTGGGTTGTGCCAGCCAATGCTGGGAATAGTCATGTAATCTTATGCTGGGATAGATTGTGCTAATTTTTCCCTGAGGAATGGTGTCTTTTTTCTAGGACAAATGTGAAATGCAGCAATAGCATTTTTCTTGGGATAAAAGAAATCTTAGAGCTACCATTTTTTCTAGGTAGATGGAGGAGATAGAGTTTGATTCCAGGAAGGAAAGGTAATGGATTGATGATTAATAATTATGGGTGATATATCACTACAATTTATAAACTTATAAACTTAAACAACTAATAGTTGGCCTGAGGATTTGTGAAAAGTGTTATCACACTATATTATCATTCATTGCCCATTGAATCCCTTGATTTGTTTTCAATTAAATTATTTTTCAGTCTCACAGATGGTTTATTTTTCTATAGCCTTCTCAGAATGCACTGTGGGATCATTAAAGATCATGTCATAGTTACTCATTATTCTTCCAACAAATACTTGGTGAACATTTGTGACATATAAGGCACTATACTGGGAGATGTAGAGATACAAATAAGAATATATCATGATCTGAATCTTAAAGCATATAAGTTATTTTTTTTATTATTTTATTTTTTCAGTGTTCCAAGATTCATTGCTTATGTACCACACCCAGTGCTCCATGCAATACATGCCCTCCTTAATACCCACCACCAGACTCACCCAACTCCCCACCCCCCTCCCTCCCTTCCAAAACCTTCAGTTTATTTCTCAGGGTCCACAGTCTTTCAAGCTTTGTCTCCCCCTCCGGTTTCCCCCAATTCACTTTTCCTTTCCTTCTCCCAATGTCCTCCATGTTATTCCTTATGCTCCACAAGTAAATGAAACCATATGATAATTGACTCTCTCTCCTTGACTTACTTCACTCGGCATAATCTCCTCTAGTCCCATCCATTTTGATACAGCTCTTCATCTTTCTGATGGAGGTGTAATATTCCATTGTATATATAGACCATATCTTCTTTATCCATTCTTCTGTTGAAGGGCATCTTGGCTCTTTCCACAGCTTGGTGATTGTGGCCATTGCTGCTATGCACATTAGGGTACATATGGGTCTTCTTTTCACTATATCTGTATCTTTGGGGTAAATATCCAGTAGTGCAATTGTATTGTCACTTTGGAAAACAGTGTGGAGATTCCTTAAGAAATTAAAGCATGTAAGTTCTATTAGGATTTTAGTTGAATGCAATACAAGCTTGTAATTAAAAATCCATGTATCACCCTGAAATCTTGACTTTGCAGATTATTATTAGTTGTAGGACCTTGGGCAAGTTTCTTAACATATTTAAGCCCTTATGATTTTTTAATTATAAAAGGAGATGATAATAGTGTCTACTCAATAAAAATAGGTTAGGTGGAGTATTGCATGGTATAACTTTTGTACAGAATTTAGAAGAGGTGTTGCAAAAGGTTGGCAATTATTAATAGTAATCCCAATGTTATAAGCAATGTTATAATCCTTTGTTATAATACAGAAAATATGTATTCTTTTCTCATTTAATTTTTTAAAATGACATCTATGTTGTAAAGAATAAGAGTTTCTTGAGGATAGACATATTGCCTTGATTGTTTTTAAATCTTTTAACACTACTGAGTATTTTCCCCAAAGATACAGATGTAGTGAAAAGAAGGGCCATCTGTACCCCAATGTTCATAGCAGCAATGGCCATGGTCGCCAAACTGTGGAAAGAACCAAGATGCCCTTCAACAGACGAATGGATAAGGAAGATGTGGTCCATATTCACTATGGAGTATTATGCCTCCATCAGAAAGGATGATTACCCAAGTTTTGTAGCAACATGGACGGGACTGGAAGAGATTATGCTAAGTGAAATAAGTCAAGCAGAGAGAGTCAATTATCACATGGTTTCATTTATTTGTGGAGCATAACAAATAGCATGGAGGACAAGGGGAGTTAGAGAGGAGAAGGGAGTTGGGGGAAATTGGAAGGGGAAGTAAACCATGAGAGACTATGGACTCTGAAAAACAATCTGAGGGTTTTGAAGGGGCAGGGGGTGGGAGGTTGGGGGAACCAGGTGGTGGGTATTAGAGAGGGCACGGATTGCATGGAGCACTGGGTGTAGTGCAAAAACAAGGAATACTGTTACGCTGAAAATAAAAAAAAAATAAAGTACATTAAAAACTTAAAAAAAAAATCTTTTAACATTCTGCCTTCAGAATAAGTGGCTCTTAAATACTTGCTGATTTTGTAGACTAATTGACAGATTAAATGAGGAAATTCTTCCAGTAAGTTTGTGTAACATTTCCAAGGAAGCTGAAGATTGTAAAAACTCAAAGATAGTGGTAAGTTCAATGCCTTTAGAACCTAAAACTGTGTTAGAAGTCCACATACTGCCTCTGTGACTTGAGGCAAACACCTGAGCATCTTTAGACATTAACTTCCTCATCTGTAAAATGGGATTAATATTGTTTTATTTGAAAAGGTTCTTTTTAAGACTAAGGGTAAATCTATGAAAATTTTAACATTGGGCAGAACATGTACTAAACTTGCCATACTTGGTTATTCTAGCTCTGCCCCTGGCTTCATCCATCAACACGTTGAGGAGTGAATCATACACATAAACATGACTCCAGCATCTTGAGTGCTGGCTGTCAGGTAAACTGAGAAGGATATGAAGGTGAAGTTGGGCAAATTGACCTATGGGAATGGATTATGGATATGAGAGAAGCTCTTTCACTCCTAAATTTTTAAAGAGTGATGAGAGTGCACTCTTACCAAGTGTCAGACAACAGAACACTTGTTAATATCTGTTGATCTTAGGGGAGATGGAGAGGAGAAGGGAGTTGAGGGAAATTGGAAGGGGAGGTGAACCATGAGAGACTATGGACTCTGAAAAAAGATCTGAGAATTTTGAAGGGGTGGGGGGTGGGAGGTTGGGGGCACCAGGTGGTGGGTATTGTAGAGGGCACGGATTGCATGGAGCACTGGGTGTGGTGCAAAAATAATGAATATTGTTATGCTGAAAAAATAAAAAAGTCATTAAAATATCTGTTGATCTTTTCTTTTGCAGCAGGCACTATGCTAAGCCCTTCACAAGGGTTATATCATTTGAGCCATGTGGCCACCTTGAGTTAGATACTGTGATTACCCTCATTTTACAGGCTTGGGAGATTTGGGCATTCCGCCCAGTGTCTCAACTAATTAAGTCCAATGCCTAGGACTTGAAATCAGGTTGAATCTGACCCTGGGGGCCTGTCATCCTCACCACTACTCTGTACCCTCTTTGTCAAAACAGAAGCAAGAGTCCTGATTTTTGTTCTCAAGTCTCTTAATCTATCCTGTGTTTAATTTACGAAATTCAGAAAAATTCTAGCCAAGTTTAAGAAGCAAAAAATTCTAGCTTTCTTTATTAGACTTGTAATCATTTAGTTTAAGGAATAATAAACATAGCTTGAAGCTTATTATCAAGAGGTCATAATTGGCAAATTTAAACTTATCATCCCTTGGCTTTGTGTACTATGTTGATGATACCCTAGTAAAAAGAATATTCAGGTGGTTTGTTATTCATGCTTTTGAAGAACCAGCATATAGTCATCTCTTTCTCTTTCAAATCTGTAGTTACTAATAACCTTTGGCCTGAATTTGAAAGATATATATATTTTATGGAAAGACATATATATAGTTTATGGATATGAGTAAGGAGCACACACATACACACACACACACACAAAACCCCACAGATGAATAAAAGCAAAACATGCCCATATCTCTAAAAGAAGTTTTTCTATAAAAGTCTCAAATGCCACTATAACTTTGACCTTCTCAATAGCAACCACTTATATTATAGACAGAAGACAAGATAGGTTTGTGGAGTCATTGCAAGCCTTTTATGCAGAGCTGAAAATCACACACAAAAAAATGACATGGGCTTTAAAAATAGCTCTTATAAAATCTACCCTGTAACACTTCTGCCAAGTGATTTTTAATAAATTATTAATCATAGCATAGAGTTTCAAAGAGCAATTAGGTGTTGCTTCCTTCACAAGTTAAAGTAGGGAATGGCAAAGACAGGAAGGTATTCTGCATTTGTCCTGTGAGAAAGATGCTTACAATTGTTCTTACGTGTGTCAGTTAGCCTATATTGTATTATTTAATAAACTAAACATGTTAATATTTCTCAGAATTGTGTGTGAATGATTGGCCATGTTTGATCAGTGTCTTAATATAGTCAATATATGAAAAGATCTGAACTTAAGTACAAACTTGAAGTAATTTTAACGCCTGGCATTTCATTTAGCCATGTTCTGTTGAATCTTGCAATATTTTGAACATGTCTCATGGGTCTCCTGTCATGTTTGGTTATGGAAAATTCCAGTTGTGTTAATCTAAGTGAAAATGTAATGCCTTTTCAAGTGAAAGCCTTTCTCTTTCTTGGATCAGGAACTTGCTCTGAGGACAAGACTGGTCAGGCTTTTAACTCATCCTCTATCCTCCGCCTTAACTTTAAGTCCTCACCTCAGTCCTAACTAAATAGTTCAACATTACATCTATTTATGACAAACATATTTGGGTTTGGTGCTAGGGTGAGAGACATGGTTCAGACCTGTCCTTTATTCTCAAAACAATCACAGTGTGATGGGGGAAAAAAAAAAAAGACATTAAAACAATTCCATTATAATGCTGTGTTATGTGAGCAACAGTGAAGAATAAATAAAAGTAAAACAATGATAAATGGCATACCTGGGTGGCTCAGTTGGTTAAGCAATCGACTCTTGATTTGGGCTCAGGAAATGATCTCAGTGTTGAGGGACTGAGCCCCATGATGGGCTCTGCGCTCAGCATGGAGTCTGCTTGGGACTTTTTCCCCTCTCCATCTGTCCCTTCTCTCACTTGGGCTCTGTCTCCCTCAAATAAATAAATGGATAATATCATTGTTTTTAAAAAGAATTAAAACAGAAATGGACATAAAAGGCAGTTCTTCCCACAGTGGATATCAGGGAAGAGTTTGTAGAGGGCTGTGTCTTGAAATGGACTCAGAGGGCCAGGTAGAGGACAGACATCCTGAGAAGCAGTGATGGCAGACACAAAGCAGAAAGGCCCAAAATAGTCTGATTTTTCAGAGAATGAGTAGATACTATGTAAAATCAATGACAGCCGAACTATTATTAGAGTATAAACTCAAAACAGGTATTCAGTACTTGGGACCCAATCTCTAATGTGAATATTCCATTACTGTATTTTCCCTCGGCAGTGCAGCAAACACAGCTGAATCTCATGTGTTACTGTATTTAGTACGAGATCTTTGGGACATTCAGAAAGAAAGGCCCATAGCAAAGGTATTCTTAAAGGACACTTGATAATTTATTGAGGTGAACATATATCCACGCACTCATTCTCGTGTTGTTTATTGTTGCTAACTAATTGTAATCCCCTATATGTGTGGGAATTCAATGATTAACACATAGTCACTCCTGTCAAGAAAATTCAGACATGTGGAGGCTATAAAAAGTATGGGAACTTCTGTAAGAAACGGGTAGCTTGCATGGATTTCAGAGTAGGGGATCATCATTCCCAAGGGAGAGGTCAAGTGGATGGCTTCCTTTACGCTTTAGTACACAACACTTGACAGAAGTCTCACAGAGTAAACATAATGTCAGTAGGTTAGGATAGGAGCTTAAGCAAAGACCTAGAGGTGAGACAGAATGGGCAAACCTGGGCGGCAGTGAGAAATCTGGCACATGTAGGCAAATAGAGGAAAGAAAAGTGGGAACTGCATTTTACCTGGAGAATAGATGACTCTGAATGCCATTTTCATTGGGTGGGAATCAATGGAGAATCACTGTCTTTTGAATATAAAAATAGTCAGAACCGAACATGTGTCAGGATACTTGCTGTGCAGTGTGACAGATGGATTGCGAAAGGAGCTGTCCAGGAGCATTTGGAAGGCTACAGCCACAGAGTAGCTGTGAAGCTTTGAGGGTGCCAGAAAACCACACGCATGAAGTAGAAAGAATTTGGGAAATATTATATGGAGGGGGGCGTGGCAAAAGATGACTCTAAGAGAAATCGAGGGAAGAACTGGTCATGAGTTAAGAACAATGGAAGAGCTGCCTCTGTTAAGCTCTGTCCTACAACCATGTCTAATCCTTGGGTGAGTTGTGGCACACAGATCACATTACATGGTTTCATCATATGAGCTGACATAAGAACAAACTCTTTACAACCACCTGATGACTAGTGGGTCCCATAGTCATCCCATAGATGACTAATAACCCATAGAGAATGGGTTATTTAAGAAATCAATAATTCAGAAAGATAAGACCTCAAATAACTACTGTTGCCTCTGGACAGGTGTGCTGCAGGTTTGAGCTGCAGGTGCTGATTCAGATGCAAAGGTTCTAGCATTCACACACCGCGTGTGATATGTTTTGTACGAAGTTTGAGAATGAGGAATTTTGCTTTACCCCAGAGGTTAACTCCTCAAACAAAGGATCTTTTATCCCAGATTAGTCATTCCTTATTTTACTGACAGAGAATTCTGTCTCTTTACAGGGAGAAAAGAGCTACTGTCATCTTCACACATTAGATTGAATCATAAGAAAATAGTCATGGAGATCAAAAATAGTCAACTATCACTATGGTTCGACCTCTACATGCCCAGTAAGAGTGGTGTAGTGGAAGGAACGTTGAATAAAGCACAGAGAGATTCTCAGTTCTGGTTCTGATTCTCCCATTTATTAGCTATATGATCACTATCAGCCAGTTCACTTTTCAAAGCCTGGAACAAGTAAAGGACCACAGAATCGTAGCACCAGGAGATATCTATGAAAGAAGCTTATTTTATCAGAACAGGCTGCCATTATTAATTCTAATGTCACTCATTCAGGAACAACTATAGGAGCTGTAGATTGTATCAGGGAAGGTTAGAGATTCTAAGGCCAGATTACTTTGGTTTGGATCCTGGCTCTCTCACTTATTATATCTGTGACTCTGACAGTTAACGTCTTTAAATTATAGTTTCCTTACTGGCAAAATGAGGAAAATAAGAGTACCTCCTTATTGGGTTGTAGTGTCAATTACAACAGTTAACATATATAAAGTTCGTAGAATAATGTCTACTATGTTATACACGCTTTACACATAGTTGCTACTTTGAACACTATGATAAGGAAATTCTTTTCTAGAAGATTCTTGCTGCCTTCACTTTTCGTTCAGCATTTTTTTTTTCCTTTTCCTTTTTCCTTTTTTTTCCAATCAGCTTTAATGGACTGGTGCTAAACTGTCAGTGGTCCACTTTGAAGCCATGTACAAATCCCTGGGGTTGGGGATCGATAGTGACAGCAGCTAATTGTGGTGCTTGAACATTGGGGAATCTTCATTGAAATAAATCAATAGTATCAAGGAATGGGATAAAAGCCCAATTGGAGAAGTTTACAATGGAAAATAACAAGGGCTAAATTACCCTTTAAAACTTTTGATCAAGTCATCAGCTGGTAGAGAACAGAGTGTTTTATTACAGAAAAGTAATCGAGCAACTTCTGTAGAGAACGGCAGCCATGTTTCAGTAGTTGCTGTCGGTGTTGGAAGCACTTAGCTAACATTAAGCCCAATTAGTGACAGGATATACTCTCTACCCGCTCTAGCCAAGGGGAAGTGAAAAGCAGCTATTGAATTCTGAGAAGAGGAGTGAGGGAGACAGCAGCTTCAAGGTCAACTGCTAGCAATGAAGAAGCTCGGTTTTGCTTCCTGGTCCTTTGCCTTTTATTTGGTGTCTGCTCTTTTTCTCTGCCCTTAGCCCACAGAGTAACTTTCAGCTCTAACTTCCAGCTCTCCTAACCACAAATGCTTTCCAGATTGCAGCAAAATAGATATTGCTCATGACTTTTGATGCAAAATAGACAATATGGAAAACATTAAATACAGGTTTTCTTTCCACAAAGAAAGTTTGCACAAAAACGTGTTGGGCGGGGGGCGCCTGGGTGGCTCAGTGGGTTAAAGCCTCTGCCTTCAGCTCAGGTCATGATCCCAGGGTCCTGGGATCGAGCCCCGCATCGGGCTCTCTGCTCAGCAGGGAGTCTGCTTCCCCCCCCCCCCCGCCTGTCTCTCTGCCTACTTGTGATCTCTCTCTCTCTCTCTCTGTTAAATAAATAAATAAAAAATCTTAAAAAAAATTAAAAAAAACGTGTTGGGCGGGATATCACAAATATGAAAAACAAATTGTTTTCTAAATTTTCGACGATCAGATTTGCTTACTCAAATAACTCTTGTCATTTAGGTTTCTCCCACTGGTTGTAGCATCAAGGTCAACAATCAATAAACTCATTAGGACTTACAAGCATCTTTGATTAATATTCCTTGTCTAATTTCCTGAGAAATGTACTATATCTTCTAGCTAAATGAAGACAAGGCTGAGTTATTTAGGTGTTAGTGAAGCTTATTTGCATATAATTAACTAGATTCTCTGTGTTTATAGCAAGCAGTAAAAACTTTGTACCAATGGATATACTTTCTACCCAGTTCGATATGATCAACCAAATGTTTTTGTTCCACTAGAAACTCTTTGATTGAAAGGGCTAATTTTTCTGTCCATCAATTAAAATCAGACATACCCACAGAAAAATTGGTTGGACTCTTTCTTGAGAGCAGTTTCCATATTTCTCCTCTTAAAATCAATAACCTTTTTTTAGGTTCACAGCAAAACGGAGTGGAAAGTGTAGAGTTGTCATATTATCTCCTTTTCCCATACAACTACAACCTCCCCCACTGTGAGCATCCCACATCAGAATAGCACATTTGTTATAATTGATGAAGCTATATTGATGTATTATTATCACCCAGAGTCCATAGCTTAGAGTTCACTCTTGATGATATATTTTCTATGGGTTTGGACAAATGTGTGACATGTATCCACTCTGATAGTATGGTACAGAACAGTTCCACTGCCTTGAAATCCTTTTTTGCTCTGCCTGTTTATCCCTCCATCCCCCCCCAATCCCCGTAGTTTTGATCTTTATATCATCTCCATAGTTTTGCCTTTTCCAGAATGTCATACACTTGTAATCATAAAGTATGTACCCTTTTCAGATTTCTTCCACTTAATATACAGTTGAGGTCCCTCTATGTCTTTTCATGGCTTGATACCTCATTTATTTTTAGCACTGAATAATATTCCATTGTCTGGATACCACCATTTATTTATCCATTCACCTACTAAGGGAAAACTTAGTTGCTTCCCAGTTTTGGCAAATATGAATAAAATTTCTATAAACATCCCTGTTCAGGTTTTCGTGTGAACATGTTTCCAGTTCATTTGGATAAATACCAAGCGGTAATTGCTGGGTCTTAGTGTAAGTGTTATTTTGTAAGAAACGGCCAAACTGTCTTCCAAAGGGCTATACTGTTCTGTATTCCTACTAGCAATCAATGAGAGTTCCTATTGCTCCACATCCTTGCCAGTATTTGAATTTATTAGTGTTTTGGATTTTGGCCATTCTAATAGGTATATGGTAGTATCTCACTATTGTTTTTAATTTGCAATTCCCTGATAACATATGATATTGAACACTTTTTCAAATGTTTATTTTCCATTTGTACATCTTCTTTGGTGAGGTATCTGTTCTGTTGCCCATGTTTTAAATTAGGTAGTTTGTTTTCTTATTATTTTTAAGAATTCTTTGTATGTTTTTGATAACAGTCCCTTATCAGATGTATCTCTGCAAATATTGTCTCCCAGTTTATGGCTTGTCTTCTCATTCTCTTAACATTGTCTTTTGAAGAGCAGAAGTTCTTAATTTCAACCAAGTCCAGCTTATCAAATTTTCTTTTATGGATCTTGCCTTTGGTGGTAGATCTAAAAAGTCATCGCCATACATAGGGTTATATAGGTTTTTCTCCCATGTCATCTTCTAAGAGTTTTATAGTTTTGTGTTTTATATTTAGGTCTGTAATCTATTTTGAATTAGTTTTGGGGGAGGGTTTAAGATCTGTGTAGGTTCTCTTCCTCCCTCCCTCCCTCCTTCCTTTCTTCTTTTCCTTTCTTTTTTGCATATGGATGTCTGGTTGTTCCAGCACTGTTTGGTGAAAAGATTGTTGCCTTTGTCAAAGATCCATTGACTATAATTATGCAGGTCTATTTCTGGAATCTCTGCTGTTCCATTGATCCGTTTGCCTCTTCTCTCACTAATACCACAGCATCTTAATTGCTTTAGCTTTATACCAAGTCTTGAAGTAGGGTAATGCCAGTCCCTTGACTTTGCTCTTCTCCTGCTACATTGAGCTATTTACTCTGGATCTTTTGCTTTTCCATGTAACTTTGGAATCAATTTTTAAATATATACAGAGTAACTTAAGGGGATTTTGATTGGGATTGCATCGAATCTCAGTCAAGCTGGGAAGGACTGACATCTTGAACACGGGCTATCTCTATTTAGTTCTTTGATTTCATTCATCAGATCTTCACAGTTTTCTTCATAGAGATCTTGTGCATACTTTTTTAAAATTTATACCTAAGTATTTCATTTTTTGCCTGCCAATGTAAATGATAATGGATTAGTATTTAGCAATGCAGTGTTTTGGTTTTTTGGTTTCTGGTTTTTTGGGTGTGTGTGTGTGTGTGTGTTGTTTTTTGTTTGTTTGTTTGAGTGCAGGCCTGGCTAGAAGAACAGAATGCTCTGGCGTATTATGAAATTGTTCCCCCCCCTTCTTTCCCCTTGCCAGAAGCGTAAGGGGACATCTGTCAGCTTTTGCTCTTAGGACCTGGTAAAGCTCCAGAAGTAAAAGTCACAGAACTGTGCCCAACCCACCCCCCATGTGACTGGGTCCCCCTGGAGTTTTTAACTCTCAGAATTGTCCACATTGAGCATCCAACAATTTGTCAATTATAGTCCATTTTCCTATCTCAGCACTTATTCCCAGAGGATTTCTGTCCATGGATTTCCGCTGCGGTTATGTTGTAATTCTCTGTGTGTTCCTGGGTCTCCTCAGGTTTGGGGGGGCATCAGTTTGCCCTGTGACCTCACTTCTCTGGTGGATCTATGAAGAGTCATTGATTCTTTTATTAAGCTCTTGTTGTTAGGATGGAGTGGTGACTTCTTATATGCTGGGCTGGAAATCTTCCTCTCCTCCTAATATCATTTGATTTATGAAGTTAGAAGAATGGACAACCAAGAGAAAACAAATTAGGAAATTACATATTCCAGTAAGTAAAGGAAATAGCGTGTCTCAGGGCTTATTAGGTTATAGACCAGTGAGGTGTTCAGGTGAGGACAGTTCTATAAAGATTTAATATACTTTGTATTGTTGCTCCAAGGAAATGGTGTGTCTAGATTAGCAAAAACTTTGTATGTTTGTGCCTGGCATCTATTTAAGGGTTGAATGATGAAAGGAGGGACAGAATAAAGGAGTAGAAATGCCCTGTAAACTGTAAGACATTAATAAACATAAGGTGGGCCTTTTCAAATGCTTTCATCAAACTCTTGCAGAGGAACACAAATACTGGGAGTATTGAGACTATAGCCAAGAATCGTACCCCTCCCTGGTACATAAAATGTTTTTAGTCTCCAGATTTATCTTAAAAATAAGTTTAAATAATGCATAACCAACCTAACTTTGTTCTACTATGAAATACAATTTTATAATTCCCGAGTAGAGTGGATGCCGCCCAAAGGTGCATTTGATTTATTCTTTGGCCTCCAGGAATCTCTAGCCAGCTGGCAAGTACGGTGGAGGTCTGTGGTTTCTCATTTAAAAAGCACAGGGGAAGATATCATTGTTATAGATTCATATCACAGAACAATGGGATCAAATTACCAAAAAAATGGCATTCGCTAAAAAGGATGAATATTTATCACACTGCCAAGGAAAGATGCCACATGGCTGTTTTATCAAATAACATTGTATGTAATCTAAAGAATTGGCCAAAGTTGACAAAAATTGACAAAAGCCTTCTTTAAAGTCTGCCTAAGGTAAGCAGTATTTCTTAACATTTGTTAGTCCTGAGATTCTTTTGAGAATGTGATGAAAGCGATAAGCCCTCAGGAGGAAAAACGGATATAAGTAGATACACTCAATTTTTTTCACTTAGTTTTCACGAATGCTCTGTTGGCCTGCACTCCAGGCTGAGGACTCCTACTACGTAGATGTAAGATGGATTAATCGTAACGATCGTTGACATCAGACATTCTCAAATGAAAGTGTGATGTATGGCCCTCCTTTCTCCTCCTCTTCTTTGTACTGAGAGGGGATATGCATGTTGGTGTCTAAACAGGGTGGGTTATTTTTCTTAATATAAGCAGGTACAAAAGGTTATGCAGTGAAAATTTTCTCTGTCTCCAAGGTTACAGCTCTCGATTTCTTTTGTAGCTGCCAAAAGATAACACTCTACATACATAGATATATGTGTTTATATATATGTAATACACACAGGTCTATGCTAAAAATACAAAAGCACTTCCACATTCTGCAGACGGTTCCATGCCTGCCTTTTTTCTCCCAGTAACAGTTTATCAATGTTATATGTACTCAATGATTTTTAATATTGCAGAGTATTCTGTTTATGTACCATTGTTTATTTATCCCGTCTCCTCCTGATACGCATTTTGCCTGTGATCCTCTGCCACTAAAACCAATAAGGCAATAAACATCCTCATACATATGTCTTTGTGCACATGGGAGTTTCTCTATTTTAAACATAATGAAAGAGCTGGGGCAGCTATAGAATGACTGGCATTTGTTCACAGGCTCACTATGTTCAGCATGGCACGTTTAGTCATAAGAATGCTGTGGGGAAATTAATTCATTATATTCATGCCACCTCAGGGTACCAATCATCCTTTCTATTCTTGCTTCTATGTCTCTCATTGTAGCTTGATTCTGTAAGGGAACGGAAATGAGGCTGAACCTTAATTATGTTTCGGCATCCAGTTTGCCTGAATTATAGAAGGACAGAAATGTTTCCGAGGCTCTGTTCTACCCTGACTGCACGTCCTTCCCATAGCAGCGGTCCAGCGTGTTCCTGGGCTCAGGCAATTGTCTGCAGTAGCATTTGGCACTGGCTCACACTGAGAGTCTCTGTGGGTGTAGTGGGAATGGAGTGGGGCCTCTCTGGGTTTCTGGTACATGGGTTTTCTCATTGTGAAAAGAAAATTAAAAAATTAAAAGAACAAAAAGGCATAACTGTCAGGCTTTTCTGCTTGACTGGGTCAAGGTGATGGAGCCATATATCCAGTCCAACAAATTGCTACATGATAAGGGATTTTTTCCTCTTCTGGAAGGGGCAAGCTTTCAAGACACTTTCAGGCATAAGCTGTAAGTTATTTCAGTATCCAGGCCCCTTTGTTACTCATGTAGGCTTTCTTGACAACTTTGCCCATGGTAAATTAAAGTTAATTTTCATTTCAATTGAAATCAGTTTCTTTTCTCTGGATATGGTTCTTCTTTTAAATCTTATTCGGTGTCCAGCTTCCTTAACTTGCACATCGGCACTGGTTTATTTCTTACTGACCTGCTGCCCACTAAGCCCTTATTGGTACTTCTAGACTACAGACTCTTCTGGAAACTTCTGATCCACTCCAATCCTAGATGTGTCACAAAGTCCAACTGGTCTCTTCTTTGGGTGAGCTTTATTCTTGTACTGACTTTCACACTGTTCTGTGTATTCACAGCTAATGGGGGGTGGTGTCAGGACAGAAGTCAGAACTGCAAGATAAGAAGCAGGATGCAGATGGGATGACACGGGTTATAAGGGTTAGTGTAGAGCACGGGTTAGCTAAGGCAGTCGGAATAGAGTCAGGAAAGCAGTGGGTCGGATTCAGTTAGATGACTTACCAAGAAGACCCCAAAATCAAGTTCAATCAAGGTGAGAAAGCTAAAAGCCAAGCAAATTGACTTAGACCAAGAGAGCTTTAGATGTTGAAGGAAGAGAGAAATGGATGAGAATGGGTAGGATCAATAGCACTAGATGACCTTATAACCTTACAACGCCTTCAGTAAATATTGGAGACATGCATATGATGTGTTGGAAATTCCACTAGGCATTAAAGATACAATGATAGAAAAAAAAACTCAAAAAATCTCTGTTGTCATGAAGCTTATCTGAAAACCAGGTATCTATATAATTCAAGGAAAAGTAGACTCACATGTCCTCGCATGAATAACATGAGACCAGTATACAGAAATAACTCATAATACTTTCATTGTATGGGACAATATTTTTTTTCAACTATCTTTGATAGAAAATAATTCTGTAGGCTTTTTCCCAAAAGTTCTGTGTTCAAATACATTTTATAAGTGGTAGCAAAAGTGAAACAGATTTTTTTAAAACTCTGGAATTCTTTGTACCTTTAGTAGGCTTAAGTATTGTGTGAATTTACAAGAGAACTATATAGTTTGATTCTTCTCCGTATTTACAAGTTCAAGTAATCCCTTTCTAATTGAGTATTTTCTGGAATTATTATTTCATAAAACTTTTTCACAAACATTGATGTTGGAAATGGATAAGGTAAACATTATAATTTTTTTTTTTGCCTTATGCCTATTATGGATCCAGCGGCTCCCCCTGATCTCCCACTGCTGGTACTTCTTGTGATGACATCAACGTTGTGTGGGGACAACCTCAGCTGCTTAACTTCCTTCCCTTCATCAGTCTATAGAGAGCCACTGGTCCACATGAAGAGGTCTGTGAATTCTTTTCTGCAGCATATGGAGAAGCCAGTGTTAGAAGCTAGTAGAAAAAAATGGCAGGTGCCTCCCTTCTAGTAGGAGTGGCTGATGACTTTATACATGAAGGCAGGGTTGCCATCTGTACAAAAAATCAGCTGTCACCCCAAATGGGAAAATGTGTGAAGTGGGTATGTCAGATTGCCATTCTGTTTTGACAGGTGGAGTAGTGGCGTTTTTTTCCTCTAAATCTGCATTATAAGACATTCTTTCTAATGTAAGCCAATCCTATCTCATTGCTTCCAAGTAATATCCATTTCATACATAACTAATATGGATCCCCAACTTAGATTTTGAGGAAATCTCATAACTTCCCATGGATATCTATTCCCACTGCATATCTATTTTCTTTAGAATACTCTGCTATATGGGGTAAAAATGTGTATCCATAAATGAAAAATTAGGTATTTGAATTGTATTTGTTAGGTTAATGAGAAAAAGAGAAACAACAACCTGTTCAGAGAATTTTACTGTTTTCTCCTTTATTAAAAAGAAGTTGCTTTATAGCTGTTAGTGAAGTTGCCCATCTTTTTTACAGTTTTCCTAATTCAAAAGAATAACTCTTCCACCTAATGACCCTGATATTTAATAGAATATAGAGTTCTTGATCTAGATATTCAGAACAGAGACGTCCTCCAATAAAATACCCAAAATCCTGAAAAATAACTTTATAAATTGTGTCTCATATGAAGGGGAAAGAGGGGGGGTGCCCCTATTGCTAGTTTGATTGAAGCATAAATGTTTTTGGAAACAATGAAGAAGTAAGAATGCTATTCTTTAGAATACAAGATGAGAGGTTCAATAGCTCCATTAAATCGGTACATTTCCCAATCTAGTATGTTTTGATGGAACATGGTTAACCTCATTGTTCAATAGATTGAGAGCAAAATAAGGTGTTGATTAGCTTTGGTATCTGTGCAATTCATCTGGGTGTTTTGACAATTTGTATCCAGTCTGGCACTAATTAATATACGATTCACAGGGAATGGACGTTCAGTGGCTCAGTGTCCTAATTGTTACAAAAATTTTCTACTTATCATGACAAGAAACAGAAACATGAGCAAATCACTTGTCTGTGATGATAAGCATCATGGCGAATTAAAGGGTAAAGATCAAAATGTGTGTGTAGGGAGTTAACTGGCATAGACAGCATTCTTCCTCAATACCCTTTCCTTCTTCTAAGAGGTGGTTGGGAGAAAGGCAAAGGGAGACTGCACAGGCATAAGCGACTGAAGATAACTGACATATGTTTTGGAATTCAGCACAACAGGATAGACAACTTCTCACCCTTGCCCTCAGATGGGTTCGAGGGGTTCCAACCTCCGATCTAGCAACGTGCATTAGAATAGTTCCGTGACCTTAGGCACATCTCAGAAACATCTACAAATATATATTTGTGGGTAGGATAAAATGAGATATTGTATAAAGCACATTAGGCATAGTGATGTAGTGATTTACCAAATAGCAAATGCTTAATAAAAATTGCTTTTTCTTTCCATCCCCCACAGCACATTTGTATTTAACACACATGCCTGTTCTGTCTATACCTCTAATTTTCTTCTTGGTTAGAATCTCACTTTCGTATGACCTAGATTCAACTGTGATTTCATGTGCTATGAACTCTTGTATATATATGCAGTTTTGTAACATACATACATAGGGTTAATGTTATTTAAAATGCATAGCAACATGAATCTTTTGCTTTATACATACAGGAGCACTCTTTCAGAGTAGACCTTTGTAGAGATGAAAGGACAACAAGCATCATGTTTAATGATTGAAAAAGGTAGATAAGAAAACAGAGACGTTTTAGAAACACTTAAAACCAGCTGACTCATGATCTCATGCCTCTCTCTCTCTCTTTTTTAATCATAGTGACTCCTTTCTGCTGTTGGTCTTTTAGCTATAACGAGCACTATTATATTGCTTCTCTGTTTGCTAGTTCTACTCCCTCTCCCCACAGACATGTTTAAGCCTGACCTCGCCTCGAGAGCACAGGATAGGTTAAAGCACTACTGTCCCCAGGTTTCAAAATGTCACCATTAGTGCATAAATGTTTGCAGTTTAAAAAAATAATAATTTAAAACACTTTTATATTTATTTCTTGTGTTTTTGATGAGAACCTCTTTTCTTACAAATATGATTGCCATTATTTCCTTCAACACAGGACACAGAAGCCTAGACCAAGTAAGTAAATTCCTTTGTCCACCAAGCAGCAAGAAGAAGGTGGAAGCCAAGCACCCTGATTCACAGGTGTTGCTTTCACCACTCCATCTTTCCTTGTAATATCCAAAGTCCAACTGAGAATTCTAATGGAATTCCAGCTGGAAGACACTGGAGTGGGAGAGCATGCTGAAATTCCTACATGTGTGTTCCTTGGTTTCTACTGACTCTAAACGTATATAGTGGAGTTGGTTGACAGATCAGTTAAAATATAATTAGACTTTCTCCCAGGCAAAATCCCATATTTGAGACTAGTTTATTGAGAATAACCAATCAGTAATCCTCTTTGTCATTCCCATCAGCAGACTACTTTAAGGGGAAGTCCATTTTTTGTGATAGCATACACAGAGATTCTTGTAATTGACAGGAGGCACACTTGGCTTTGATATGATATGGCACTGAAGACTTTATTTACTCATTATATTTTAGGAATAAAAGGAGAATGATGATCTAATTGTAATCTCATTTCACAGAGAGAACTTGGTGCAGAAAGTGAATTGATTTCCCCTAAAAAAAGCCAAAGCTAATGGTAGTTTTCTTACTAGAATCTAGTTTGACTCTTGACCCTTGTTGAATGTTCTTTTATCTTTTCACTCTATCTCAGTGTCAGTGTAACCTACTGTTTCTTTTAAATCTATGTAATACTATATAGCTCCTCAGAACTTCTAAGTTTTAATGTGATCCTCTCATGAAGTCCTAAATTCCCATGAAGTGTACTACATTTCTGACCACCTGTAATCATTGAAAAATTGTTAATATCTGAACTAGGCTTTAAGGGCAGTCATATGCTTGTATTATAATTTTTCAGTTTTATTGGGTTATACTTAAAATACAGAGTTTACCCAGAGTCAATGTACAAATTTTGATGAGGTTGCCCATATTTAATTTGGGAGAGTTATACATCCATAGACCTGGCACATTATCACCATAATTAAGGAAATAAACATATTTATCACCTCCAAAAGACTTTCATGTCCATTTGCTTGTGTGTGTGTGTGTGTGTGTGTGTGTGAAAAGAATATGTGCCATGAGATCTACATTCTTAAAAAGTTTTTATTTTTTTTTAATTTTTAAAAGATTTTTTATTTATTTATTTGACAGGTAGAGATCACAAATAGGCAGAGAGGCAGGCAGAGAGGGAGGGGGAAGCAGGCTCCCTGCTGAGCAGAGAGCCCGACTCGGGGCTCAATCCGAGGACCCTAAGATCATGGACCTGAGCCGAAGGCAGGCGCTTTAACCCACTGAGCCACCCAGGCGACCCTTAACAAGTTTTTAACTGTCCAACTAACATCTCCTTTAGAAAGATATACCTGAAAGGGCTGAGTATCTAGTTAATAATACTGTATGGTATACTTAAACATTGCTAAAGTGGTAGGTCATATGTTAAGTGTCCTCATATATAAATAAATAAATAAATGGCAGGAGGAAACTTTTCGTGGTGAGTTTCTGGCAAACTTTTCTGGCATAGTTTAAGGTTATGATTTCACAGATGTATACTTACCTTCATGCTCAGTAGTTTTACATATTAAATATGTACAGCTTTTCTGTGGCAGTCATAGCTCAATAAAGTGTTTTTTAAGAATAATATATGAGGGCGCCTGGATGGCTCAGTGGGTTAAGCCGCTGCCTTCGGCTCAGGTCATGATCTCAGGGTCCTGGGATCGAGTCCCACATAGGGCTCTCTGCTCAGCAGGGAACCTGCTTCCCTCTCTCTCTCTCTGCCTGCCTCTCTGTCTACTTGTGATCTCTCTCTCTCTGTCAAATAAATAAATAAAATATTTTAAAAAAAAGAATAATATATGAGATTTAAATATGTATATATATTTTTTCTGACAATAAGAACCAGCGAATCAAAATTTTCAGACATAATGTCAAAAAGTAAGTACCAACAAATAAACAAAACACCTCAGGCTGTTCTGTTATACTACACAGATTTTTTTTACTAAGGTACCCGACAGGCAATTAAAAAAAAAAAAGAAAACTAATGATTTTAGAGAGGACTCCCCTTGGAGTTACTGACTAATACGACACCAGAGAAAGCTGGGATGAGTATTACCCTCATGTCTGAGGTACTGGGGCCCCTGCCCCAGACAGTGTGCTTTATTGGGTCTGTTCTTACCCTTCCCTGTCTTCCCTTGCCTTCCTGCCTGTTCTCTGAGATGAGTCCACAGAGCTAATAGGATAAGTCTGCCCATGGTGAATGCATGTATGCTCCTATCTAGACCAGGCTCCATGTACCTGGAATCCAGAAATTTCTGAACTTAGCTTGTCTCTGGCCTGTTTCAGGGCTTGTGAGGACCTGTTTTGAAGTCCATTTTCTTGTGGCCGCAGTGCCCAATTAGTGAGCATGACAGCAGCCCCTAGTGCTTGTGGGGATGGTTTCTGGACGTGTAGATGGGTCTCTGTCCATGCCGGTCATGTGAGGGTTGGAAGAGGAGTGTGAGAATCATTCATTTATAGTCTGTCTCTGTCTCTCTTTCTCTCTCTCTCTTTTTTCTTTTTTCCAACACTCCCCAAATGTCTAGAGCAATCTGGAATTATCTGATATCATAAAGTATGTTTAAAAAGACTTAGAGTTTCTCCGATACCGTGTTTTTCTTTTAATGGTACGTTTAAAGTGTAATGAGAAACCTGTATGTTGATAATGGAAAAATGTGAACTAGGTGAAGTTTTTGGTGCTACCCAAACCCAAAGTGCCAGATTGCCTTCCACAGCCAGGATGGGCAGCTGGAATCCTTCCCTTCTTGAACAGTTCCCTAGGGTTAAAGAAACAAGTACAGTCATTAGTACATTTTTGCCGTGTATAGCAAGTGCCTGCTCTTTCAGAAGCTAGACAGTCCATATTATCAGTAACTTATGGCCGCGTGCATCAAAACTTACTCGCTTACGGTGTATCTCAGTGCACGTGTCACCTTCCCTTCTTTGGCATTTTATGATTCACCAAAAAGTCTTATGAGGTAGCTGTAACAATAAAATGTTACACTTCACAAAGGAGGATGCTCAGCCTGGCACATTTTTCTTGTCCAAATCCACATGTCTAATAATTGGTAAGACCAAGCCTAACAGCCAGGAAGCACAATTCAACACTTAACAGATCCTGTTTTACTTAAATTCTATACGTGGTATTGTGGGAGAGGTTATTAGGGATGAAGGGACTGGAGGAGAGAGGATGTTAGATTTCTGGTTATGATTACAATTTGGAAGCCGAAGGATTCTTGAGCTTAGGATATTAATAGGGAAGATTTTTTTCATTTATAAGAGGAATCACCTAAAGAATAAAAATTAGGGATGTCTGGGTGACTTAGTTAAATGTCTGCCTTCTGCTTGGGTCATGATCCTGGGGAGCTGGAATCTAGTCCCACATTGGGCTCTTTGCTTAGTGGGGAGCCTGCTTCTCGCTCTGCCCACCACTCACCCTGCTTGTGCTCTCTCTGTCTGACAAATAAATACATAAAATCTTTAAAAAAAGAAAAATTAAAGAGTAATTTTACATCTACATTTAAAAGGCAGAAAAGGGGAAGATTTGGAAAGGTACAAAAGGACAAATGCAAGTTGAAAATACCAAATAAGATTCAGACATAAGTCCATATATATCAGTAATTATAAATAGGCTCAACTCATCAGTCAAATGATAAAAATGTCAAGTGAATAAAAATCAAGATATGCTAATGTTGTTAGAAAAAATTTTATTTAAACTATTTTATTTTTTTATTTACTTGAAAATAATCTGTAAGCCCAAAGAAATCCAGACTAGGAATTCTAAGAGCTAACCAAAGGTAATATAAGAGTAGATGAAAGAGAGAAGGCATCAAAAAGATAAAAATGATTAATGTGTATGTATTGAATAATACTTTAAAATTCATAATTTATAGTTGACAGAACTGTATGAGAAAATATAAATGAACAGTTATAGTTCAATAATTTAAAATACCCTCTTCTAAAATAGTAGATCAAGGAAACACAAAAAAGCAGATACACAGATTTGAAAATAATGTGTTAGTAAAGCTTTATAGTGAACAATACATTCCTTCATTAATTTCTTTCTTTTTAAAAATTTTTAAAGATTTTATTTATTATTAAAAATTTTTATTTATTATTTGAGAGAAAGAGAGAGTGAATTATGAGCAGGGGGAGGACAAAGGAAGAGGGAAAAGCAGACTCCCTGCTGAGCACAGAGCCTACTTGGGCTAAATCCCAGAACACTGGGATCATGACCTGAACTGAAGGCAGATATTTAACCAACTGAGCCACCCAGGTGCCCTGTTCCTTCATTAATTTCTTCTTTCTTTCTATTTATTTGCATATCCCTCTGTTCTTAAATAATTATATGTATTATAGATTCTTAAAATAAGATAATTTATCAATTTACATATCAATAAAATAGAAATCTAGATGAATGTGATCCATTTCATGAAACATAAAATACCCAAATTGACTAAATATAGACTGAAAGCATGAATCACATAATAGAAACAACAAAAATTTTAATTAGTAATGAAACTTGATTCCATTTTTATTAGAAAGCCCAAATCTGGTTTAAAGGTGAATTAAGCTACACTTTCAAGAAGCAAATAATCCCAATTTAATAACAGGTTATGAAAAGTAAAGTAAAGAAGGAAGTAATTTAATTTTTCATGAAATTAATAATAATCATGATATTCAAATATAAGAAGAGAAATCATAGGCCAATTTCACTTTTAAATATAAATATAAAAAATCTAAATTAAATTAATTGAAGAAATACTATGTTAAAATAATACATCAGGAACCAATAAGTTTATTCCAGAAATGTAATGGTGTTTTAATAGTAGAAAAATAAAACTGTAGCTAATAATGAACTATAGGTGAGAAAAACACACCAAACATGTAGAAATCTCATAATCTGCAGAAATATGATCATGTTCTATATGGCTCTATGACAAAAATAGACAATTTTGAACAAAAGATAATTTAACTCCAGAAATGACAAAATTACAAAGTTCTCAAATATTAATGTACTGCTGAGACTATTATAACCTCTTGTGAATTTCTGGTGGGTGATTAAACTGTCTATTCATTGTGAAGAAGAAACTGGTGAGATAGAGAGATAGATAGAATATGTAGTTTTATATATACATACATAATTATATATATTTTTTAAAACTAAAAAATATATATTATATATAATATATATAATTTCATTAAGACCAAGAACTTTTATTCACAAGTTTATATCCAAAGTAAACCTGTGTAAATTCATCAAAAGACATATACACAATTTTTTATAACAACTTTTTTTTTCTTTTGATGGTGGTTGTGAATTGTTGGAAGCAACCTACATGCCCATTCCCAGGGGAATGATTAAATAAAATATGGTATATGCATAAAATAAAATATGAAGCAGAGTCAGAAGCAAAGAGGCAGATTTATTGCAGTTAGGCTACATCTCACAAACATGTTAATAAGAAAAGAAAGCAAGAGTAAGATTTATAGCACCATTTATGCAAATTAAAAATGCACGTTAACACCATATATTTTTCAAGGATACACATATATCTAAATAGGTACACAGGAGGGAAATTGAAAAGATATATATTAAAAACACTAGTGTGAGTACTTTTAAAAAGGAGGGGAAGAGCAGTAGGGATGAGAAATGAAGAGAAAATAATGCAATGAAATAGAAGAGAGACATTGCCAGGGCTAGTGGTGAGTGGTGAGTCATTTAATTTAATTTAATTCTGTGCATCTAAGGTGAAGATAAAATTAAAAGATAGTAAAATTGACTATGTGGTATATGTGCAAAAAAATGTATTCTTATGTGTTCCTTGCAAAGCTTTCTAAATAGCAAGTTCTCCAAGTATTTTTGGAATGGGATTCAATTATATACTATTTTTCCCATGAATGCATCTGTAACATAAATTATTTTCACCTGTCATGCTCTGAAAAGTAGTTACTTTGCAAGGAATTGTAACTTTTCTGTTTTTCCTTGGCTGGGTGAAACAGGATTGAAAAGTTTGCATATTTCCTTTGTCTGTTCAGGTAGTAAGGATAAAAGAAAGTCTGTGGTTTTTCCACGGCCTTAAAGTTGACAGGCTGACACCTTGAATCTGAATCAGATTCTTCGAGGGTCAGGCTGACAAAGTGAGTGAGTCTATGATTTTTTTTTCCTGATGTTGAAATGGCTTGGATGAGGACCCAGTTGTAATGTGACCCCGTATCTATTGACCTAAATGTACAAACAAGAAAAAAAAAATCAAATAATAAAGACAACTGCTTTTTTAAGAGCAAGTATTAATTCATTTTACTGGAAAAAGAAACTGAGTCACAGGAAGATTTAGTGACATTGTTATTTCAAATCACACCATGAATCAGACCGAAGTCAAATTGGAACGAAACATTTTCAGATCCCTAGCAAGTACAGCTTCTACTATCATGCTGCCTCTATATACACAGGATTCAAGGTACGGTAACAAAATGTATCGTCAGTATTTAAGATTCTTCCTATGAAACATTCCATAGAGTTTTGTGGTTTATGGGAAGATGCAAAGTAGCAATTTTTGTTTGCGGTAGAGACATTTTCAATGACTGAAGTTTTAATTAACCGCTAATTTTTTTTCTCACAGTGTGCACAGTAAACTTTATCTGTTTGCTGTCTGAAGCTCTGTGTTTGCAAATTAGGAGCTCCTGCTTCTTTCCATTTTAATTAAAACCTGTGAGCTTGACATAATCAACTTCCTTCCTTTTTTGGTTGTTTAATGAACATTAATGAAACAAAATTAAAGTGCTATTTAACATTCATCCAATTTATTAATGGTTAGGCAGGATAACTTTGTTTTCAGGGACAGGAGTTGAACTTGAATAATTTAGAGAAATTAACTTTCTCAGTAGCATTTAATAAAACCATGGCAGGGCATGTGGCCTACAAAGTCAGGTCAAGGTGCTATTGATGTTATTGTTTACACACTGAGAAGACATCTCGAAATCAGAAAGACCATCAGAAATTAATCAACAGTTGTTTCCACTTGATTAAAATTCTGGCATTTCGGGTGAGGACAGGGTGCCATTTTCTCATGATCATGCTATCGTGTCTTTCATCCACGTAATTTCTCTATTAGTGCATGTACCTACTTCCTAGTTTTCTCCTTCTGTGCTTTCTTTGGTTACATATTAAATATCTTCTCTATACCGGGTCCTACCAGATATTTTATACATTTCTGTGTATATGTTTATGGTGCTCAGAAGTTAATCTTTAAAGGTCTGTAAGAAGCAATATAATAGAGTGTTATATAGTAAGCATTCAAGCTTCGACAACAAAAAAAACTTTACTTTGAATCCTAGACCTGCCTCTTACCAGCCGTGTGATCTGGGGCAAGTTATCTTCTTTGATCCTCAAATTTATCTCATCCGTATGTGCCTCATGGAATTTATCATTCGATTAGAAGATATTTTTTGTGCCAGGTGTTGTATGAGGCCTAGGTTTGTAAGAATGAACCCAATGAACGTGTTTGTGCTCTCATGGAATTTGCCATCCAGCAGGGGAGAGAGACCTAAAGCATTAAATCACATATAATGATTTCTTAAATTTTTACCAGGTTTAGTGAACGGCTCAGATGTCTGGAAATCATGATGGTCTTTCCCAAGGAAAAATAAAATATTAAACTAGAACTTGAAAGTGAGTAGAAGGTAGTTTTCCAAGAGAAAAGAAGAAGGTATGTCTTCCAGGGAAAAGAAACAGCATTGATTGCCAAAGCTGTGAGAGGAAAGGAGCTTGGTTTTCATGAGCATCTGAGGAGGGCTAGAGCAGAGACAGAGAGGGGGGAGTTGACAGACTCTGGGCCCAAGGTAGATCCTACCGATCTTGGATGCCAGATTGAATGTTAGCTCTGCCCAGGTGTGACAGGAGCCACTGAAGGGTTTTAAACAGTAGAAGAAAGAAGAGCATATTAGTTTTCTATTGCTGCTCTAACAAATCACCACAAGCTTAGTGGCTTGAAATAACACAAATATTTTTTTAATTTTATTTAAAGATTTTATTTATTTACTTGACAGACAAGAGATCACAAGCAGGCAGAGAGGCAGGCAGAGAGAGAGGAGGAAGCAGGCTCCCTGCTGAGCAGAGAACCCGATGCGGGGCTTGATCCCAGGACCCTAAGATCATGACCTGAGCCGAAGGCAGAGGCTTAACCCACTGAGCCACCCGGACACCCACAAATATTTTATTTTATACTTCTCTATGTCGGAAACACAACATAGGTCTCACTGGTCAAAATCAAAGTGTTGACAGGACAGTCTTTCCTGGTGCAGGCTCTAGAGAAGAATCTGTTTCCTTGCCTTTTTGAGCTTCGAGGCTGCCCACATTCATTGCCTAGCATCGGGAGGAGGCCAATCAAAGGTGTGATCCCGGAAAATGTCCTGCAAGGAAACTGAGGAATATAAATTCACTTCTTCTTGTTTGTTTACGTTTCTATTTAAATTCCAGTTAGTTAACATATAGTGTAATATTGATTTCAGGAGTAGAATTTAGTGATTCATCACTTACGTGTAACACCCAGTGCTCATCACAAGTGCCCTCCTTCATACCCATCACCCATGTAGCCCATCCTTCTGCCCACCTCCCCTCCAGCAACCCTCAGTTCGTTCTCTATAGTTAAGAGTCTCTTAGGGTTTGCCTCCCTCTCTCTCTTTTTCCCCTTCCCCTATGTTCATCTGTTTTGTTTCTTAAATTCCACATATGAGTGAAATCATATGGTATCTGTCTTTCTCTGACTGACCTCACAAAGCATAATACACTTTTAGCTCCATCCATGTCATTTCAAATGGCAAGATGTCATTCTTTTTTTTTTAAGATTTTATTTATTTATTTGACAGAGAGAGAGAGAGATCACAAGTAGGCAGAGAGGCAGGCAGAGAGAGGAGGAAGCAGGCTCACCGCTGAGCAGAGAGCCCGATGCGGGGCTCAATCCCAGGACCCTGAGATCATGACCCGAGCCGAAGGCAGAGGCTTAACCCACCGAGCCGCCCAGGTGCCCCAAGATGTCATTCTTTTTGATGGCTAAGTAATTTTTCATTGTATATATATACACCACATCTTCTTTATTCATTCATTAGTTGATGGGCATTTCGGCTCTTTCCATTATTTGGCCATCATTGATAATGCTGCTATCAACATTGGGGTGTATGTGCCCCTTTAGGTCTGTATTGTTGTATCCTTTGGGTAGATCCCTTCTGGTATAATTGCTGGATCATAGGATAGTTCTAGTGTCAGTTTTTTTAAGGAAACTCCATAAAATTTTCTAGAGTGGCTGTACCAATTTGCTTTCCTACCAATAGTATAAAAAGGTTCCCATTTCTCTACATCCTCATCAATATCTGTTGTTTCCTGTGTTGTTAATTTTAGCTATTCTGACAGGTGTGAGGTGGTATCTCATTGTAGTTTTGATTCATATTTCTCTGATGATAAGTGATGTTGAGAGTCTTTTCATGGGTCTGCTAGCCATCTGTATATGTCTTCTTTTGAAAAAAATGTCTATTCATGTCTTTGCCCATTTCAAAATTGAATTCTTTGTTTTTTGGGTGTTGGGTTTTATAAGTTCTTAATGGATTTTGGATAATAATCCCTTATCAGATATGTCATTTGCAAATATCTTTCCCCCATTCTGTAGGCTGCCTTTTAGTTTTATTGATTACTTCCTTCACTGTGCAGAGGCTTTTTATGTTGATGAAGTCCCGCTAGTTCGTGTTTGCTTTTGTTTCCCTTGCCTCTAGCAATGTGTCTAGTAGGAAGTTCCTATGGCCAAGATCAAAGAGGTTGCTCCAGGATTTTATGTGTGTTCCATCTAGGATTTTGGTGGTTTCCTATCTCACATTTAGGTCTTTTCATCCATTTTGAATTTATTTTTGTGTATGTTGCAAGAAAGTGTTCTAGTTTCATTTTTCTGCATGTTGCTGTACAGTTTTCCCAACACCATTTGTTGAAAAGACTGTCTTTTTTCCATTGTATGTTCTTTATGCTTTGTCAAAGATTAGTTGACCGTATAGTTATGGGTCCTCTTCTAGATTTTCTATTTTGTTCCATTGATCTATGCTTTTGTTTTCATGCCAGTACCATGTCATCTTGGTGAATATAGCTTTGTGGTATAGCTTGAAGTCTGGAATTATGATGCCTCCAGCTTTGCTCTTGTTTTTCAAGATTACTTTGGCTATTCAGTATCTTTTGTGGTCCCAAACAAATTTTAAGGTTGTTCTATCTCTGTGAATAATACTGCAGGTATTTTGATAGGGATTGTATTAAATGTGTAGATTGCTTTGGATAGTATAGATATTTTAACAATATTTGTTTTTCTAATCCATGAGCATGGAATGGTTTTCCATTTCTTTCTGTTGTTTTCATTTTCTTTCATATGTGTTCTATATTTTTCAAAGAATGTATCTTTTATCTTCTCCATTAGGTTTGTTCCTGGGTATCTTATGGGTTTGGGTACAATTTAAATGGAATCGATTCCTTTATTTTTCTTTCTGCTGCTTCATTATTGATGTCTAGAGTTACAAAAAATATCTGTATGTTGATTTTGTATCCTGAGACTTTACTGAATTTGTGTTTCAGTATTCAGTATTTTTTGGTGGAGTCTTTCGGGTTTTCTTCATAGAGTATCATGTCATCTACAGATAGTGAAAGTTTGATTTATTCCATGCTGATTGGATGCATTTTATTTCTTTTTGTTGTCTGGTTGCCAAGGCGAGGACTTCTTGTACTATCTTAAATAATATTGGTAAGAGTGAACGTCCCTGTCTTGTTCCTGACCATAGAGAAAAGTTTAGTTTTTCCCCATTGAAGATGATAGTAGCTGTGGGTCTTTTATATATGGTCTTTATGATGTTGAAGTATGTTGTCTGTATTGCTATTATGTTGACGGTTTTTATCAAGAATGGATGCTGTACTTTGTCAAATACTTTTTCTACATCTATTGAGAGGATCATGTGGCTCTTATCCTTTCTTTTATTAATGTGATTTGTGATTGATTTGGAAATATTGAACCACCTTTAAACCGAGGAATAAATCCCACTTGATCACAGTGAATGATTCTTTTAATGTACTGTTGGATTCGATTTGTTGGTATCTTGTTGAGAATTTTTGCATACATGTTCATCAAGGATATTGGCCTATCATTCTTCTTTTTATGTGGGGTCTTTAGTTTTGCAATCAAGGTAATCCTGGCCTTGTAGAATGAGTTTGGAAGTTTTCATTCCATTTTGTATTTTTTTGGAACAGTTTGAAAAGAATAGGTATTAACTTTTCATTAAATATTTGGTACATAATAATAATAATAATAAACAAAATAAAATAAAAACCCAGTTTTGTTGAAAAAAAATTTTTGTAGAATTCCTCTGGGAAGCCATCTGTCTCTGGACTTTTGTTTATTGGCAGATTTTTGGATACTGATTCAGTTTCTTTGTGGGTTATGAGTCTGTTCAAATTTTCTCTTTTTTTCCTATTTCAATTTGGTTATATGTTTCTAGGAATTTATCCATTTTTTCCAGATTGCCCAAGTTGTTGACATATAATTTTTCATAATATTTTCTTAAAATTGTATTTCTGTGGTGTTGGTTGTGATCTATCCTCTTGCTTTTGTGATTTTATTTATTTGAGTCCTTTCTCTTTTCCTTTTCATAAGTCTGGATAGAAGTTTATCAGTTTTATTAATTCTTTCATAGAACCAGCTCCTGTGGGTTTGTTTGTTTGTTTGTTTCTATATCATTTATTTTTGCTTTTCTCTATTATTTCCCTTCTTCTGTTGGCTTTAGGCTTTATTTACTGTACCTTTTCTAGCTTCTTTAGGTATAAGTTTAAGTTGTGTATTTAAGATTTTTTCTTGCTTCTTGAGGTATGCCTGTATTGCTATATACTTCCCTCTTATGACCACATTTGCTGCATCCCATTCAGACTGTTGTGTTTTCATTTTCATTAGCTTCCATACATTTTTAAAATTTCTTCTTTAATTTCCTGGTTAGCCCATTCATTCTTTAGTAGGATATTCTTTAACATCCATGTATTTGTGTCTCTTCAAATTTTTTCTTGTGGCTAACTTCAAGTTTCATAGTGTTGTGGTCAGAAAATATGCATGGTATGATCTTAATCTTTTTATACTTCTTTAAGCATGATTGTGATCCAGTATGTGATCTATTCTGGAGAATGTTCAATGTGCACTTAAAAAGAGTGTGTATTCTGCCTGCTACCTTAGGATGAAATGTTCTGAATGTATCTGTTAAGTCCATCTGGTCCAGTATGTCATTCAGAGCCATTTCCTTGTTAATTTTCTGCTTAGATGATCTATCTGTCCATTGCTGAGAGTGGGGTGTTAAAGTCCCCTATTATTATACTATTATCAATGAATTTCTCTGTTAGTAGGTGATTTATAGATTTGGATTTTTTTGTTGGATAGACCCCTTTATGATGATATAGTGACCTCCTTCATCTTTGGTTTAAAATCTAATTTGTCTTTTATAAGTACTGCTACTCTGGCTTTCTTTTGATGTCCATTAGCCTGGTAGATGGTTCTCCATCCCTTAATTTCTATAGGTGTCTTTAATTTTAAGTAAGTCTCTTAAAGGAAGAAGATAGATCTTGTTTTTGTTTTGTTTTGTTTTTCTTTTCTTTTTTTGCCCATTCTGATACCCTGTGTCTTTTGATTAGCGCCTTTAGTCCATTTACATTCAGAGTGATTATTGGTAGGTATGAATTCAGGGCCATTGTATTACCTGTTAAGTCATTGTTTGTAGATTTTCTCTGTTCCTTTCACTTTTGATCTTTCTCTCCCACTCAAAAAGTGGTCATGAGCTCCTTTCATTTTGATTTGTCTGGGAAACTCTTTATCTTTCCTATTCTGAGTGACAGCCTTGCTGGATAAAGTGTACTTGGCTGCATATTTTTCCCATCATGCTACCCTCTTCTGTCCTGCTAATTTTCTGTGGATAAATCTGCTGCTAACCTTATTTTTCTTCCCTTGTAAGTTAGAGATTTATTTTCCATTGTTGGTTCTAGAATTTTTCCTTATCTCTGTATTTTGCAATTTTTTTTTCAGATTTTATTTATTTATTTGACAGAGAGAAATCACAAGTAGGCAGAGAGTCAGACAGAGAGAGAGAGAGAAGCAGGCTCCCTGCTGAGCAAAGAGCCCGATGCGGGGCTCGATCCCAGGACACTGAGATCATGACCTGACCCGAAGGCAGCGGCTTAATCCACTGAGCCACCCAGGTGCCCCTATATTTTGCAAATTTTATTATAATATGCATTGGTGTTGGCCTGCTTTTGTTGATTTTGATGGAAGCTCTCTGTGCCTCCTGGATTTGGATGTCTGTTTCCTTCCCTAGATAAGGGAAGTCTTCAGCTGTAATTAGCTCAAATAAACCTTCTGCCTCCATCTCCCTCTTTTTTTCTTCTTCTGGAACTCCTATGATAAAGATGTTATTATGCTTTATGGAGTTGCTGAGTCCCTTAAGTCTCATTTGTGATCAGTTATTTTTCTTTCCCTCTTCTTTTCAGGTTTATTATTTTCCATAATTTTGTCTTCTATATCACTTATTTGTTCCTCTGCTTTTTCCATCTTGTGGTCATTGCATCCAGTTGGTGTCACATCTCAGTTATAGCATTTTTTTTTTTTTTTAATTTCAGTCTGACTAGTTTTGGGGGCTTTTATCTCTGTGTTAACGGACTCCCTGGTATCTTCTCTGTTTTTCTGAAGGCCAGTAAGTATCCTTTGATTGTTGTTTTAAATTCTGGGTCAAGCATATTACTTATATTCATTTTGATTAGCTCCCTAGGCATGGCCTTTTTTTTTTCTTCCTTTCTTTGGGGATGGATTCCTCTGTCTTGCTATTTTATCTAGGTCTCTTCTTCTGTGTATTAGGAAAGCCTGTCATGTTTCCTGTTCTGAGAGTAATGACTTTATGAAGAAGAGGTCATATATTGTCCAGTACCTGGTGCTTTAATAAGCATTTCTGGTGTATGCTGTGTGCACTCTGCTGCTGTGCTTTGGCTTCTCTCTCCCTCACATCAGCTCTCTGGAGAGTTTCTCCTTGGGTGTAGTAGGAAGTGTTTGGGCCTTGTCCAATGTGTGATGAGTTTTAACTAGGTGTGATTTAGTCTGCTTGTTAAAATAAGCCTGATCTTATATTCAGTAGAGCTGAAGCTTTGCAGCACTCTATGGTCAATAGACTTGGTGCATACAGGGAGTTTGTGCTGATCTGAGAGCGGGGGCCTGCTGCTGCTCTGGCCCTCAAGAACACTTGCCCTAGTGAAAAAGCATCTGTTGAGTGCAGGGAGACAGGGCTTGGTGTAAGTGGCTTAGGCCTCCACTATGGGCACTGAGCAGCTAAACTGAAGTCTATCTTTGCTGATGGGTAAGGCATAAAAATGGTGCCAGCCCACTCTCTTGTACCTGGAGAGAGTTGTCCAGAAAGCTCTCAGAGAAGGAACGCTGTTGCCTCATGTCTTCCACACATTCCTCAGATCCCTGCCTTTGTCCTGTCTGTGTCTTTGCCATCTGCCCACACAGCAGTGCAGTGCACCTGTGTTTTATCTCAGGAGTAATGGCTGAGTTTCAAAACTCCCAAGTTTTAGTGACCTAGCATAGCATGGAACCACTTTGATCCTCTGGGAGAGAGTCTCACCATTCCAAGGCTGGTGCAGGTTTGTCCCAGGAGACAGCTGTACAAATGCACAGGTGACTGGAGTTTAGAATAAAGTGCAGCAAAAAGCTGGTATCAGATTAACCACCCTCAGCAGGTATCTCTGGCCCTGTGCTAATGAATGTGGCCACACAATGGTGCCCATTGTCTCTTTTGTCCTCTGAGAGGCAAGGCCACCTCTCCCAAATGCACACCAAGAAGGGGAATTGTCTCTCCCAGTGCAACTCAGGGTATCTTCAGATCATGCTGTCCACTCCAGGGCCACTGCCCTCCTTCTCCACAGGAACACCACTTACCTGCTAGGCTCCACACTGGCCACTGTGCAGATATCTAAAACTTCAGGATTTTTGAACTCTGCTGGTTGTAAAAATGCCATAATCAGCCCTTCTCATTTTCCAAGTCAGTAGTATTGGGGAAGTGTTTTTCTTGTGGAACCCTTTGTATGTTGCTTGCTTGCTCACTCTCTCTCTCTCTCTCTCTCTGTCTCTCCTCTCTCTGTGAGCTCCTCTATACTCCCTCCCCTCCACAGTACCCACAATTCTTTTCCACCACCAAATCATGTCTCTGCACACCCTACCTTCCATGAGGTGTTGTCTTTTCTCTCTCTCTAGTTGTGCAGTTTGTTCTCTTAGTCTTCAGGTCAATTTTGTGGGTGTTCAAAATGATTTAATATTTATCTAGCTGTGATTTCAGAGCTGAGGCAAACATAGGATCCCCCTACTACTCTGGCATCTGAACTCCTACATAAATTCACTTCTAAATCATTCATTAAGGGTCACTCCAGGGAGAAGTAATTTTATACATACTCTCAGTGTAAGTGGATAGTGGTGGCTGTTTAAAGAGAAAGTAAGTTGGGACAGGTACAATGCACTATTTTGCATTGTATGTAGTGATTTTATGTAGTACTGGGAACAAATTTTAGAGTAATGAAACTTTTAAATTTTACAGTAATGAACAATAGTTCATCCATTGTAGGAAGTTTCCTGATTTTAATGGTGTTAAAATGTGAAAAAAATGTACATCTTACAATGAAACCAGGAAATGGTATTAAACTTTTATTAAGCACTTACTCTTATTACCATACACCATTTAAAAAATATTATTTATATATGCCAATAAAGAATATGTTGTCAATTTGTTTCCCATATTGTCTACTTCCTTTATTCTTGTTATTCTTCTAGCTAAGTGAAATATTTTTATCTGGTTTATCCATTAACATGGACATCACAAACAGAAAGTACATATGGTATCCTGCCAAATTTACCAGCTTTTTTAAAATACTCTTAACCCTAGGGAAACATCACAAATTGATCAGTGAGCTTTAAGAAGATTCAACTTCTTCCTCATAGATGAAGTGAAAACATATTTGATTGTTGAATCTAGGATTCTTATGAGCATTAAAGTGACAGCTATTAATAAACATGCTTGAATAAAAAAACATGAAATGGAAATGTCTAAACAAAACAGGATATAGTCTTTCTGTGCTCCTAAAAGTTCTGTAATTCACCACCAGCTTATTAGAATTTAGCATGCAGATTGAAACCTATTTGCCAACCCCATATCAATATAAGCTATTGATAAAATTGGAAACAATAAAGAAGCTATTGGGTAGATTGGAAGCAGCTGTGGCTTTAGGATCTTCTGAGGAATCCTGACTGTTTTCTCCAGTTAGCTCTCCAGTTGTCCCCATCTCCTGACTTTCTCTTTCTCTGACCTTCATTAGCTGTGTGTACCTTAACTCCAGCCTTGTCACTGTGGAATCCAGAGCAGTCTATGAGGCTGCTGCTTTCACTTTTCTTGATGCACGTTTCCTTCATTGTCAGTGTTGCCCTACTGACTATAGTGGTGTGGGAGTCATCCCCAACATAGCCTAATTTTGACAGTTGGATATATGATGTGTCAGATAAACATGGAAGAGAGAAGTCAAAAGACAGTGAACCGCAAAACAGACACCATTTGCAAGACTGGTGCCATGCAATGAAAAAAGACTAAAAAGGTGAATATCCTTAATGTGTAAACTATCTAAATATTTTCTCATATTTCTGACTAGAGATTTGTGAAAATTTTAAGTAAACTATAAGTACTCTAAAGCAGATGCACCACATATTGAAGTGAGATGAGAAAAATGATCCCATTAAATAGTTTGATGTTTTGCTATATGTGCTACAAATGATCCAAACAAGTGAAAAATTATGTAAAAATACAGAGTATCTGATTACCTTGCATTCTCTGAATCTAACTATATAAACACATACTTATATGTAAAAAAAATTAAAAAGAATCGGTGCCATGACATTCTTTTCTCATTTAACAAAATGTTAAATCATAAATTAGGCTGATTCCTACTATCTTTGTCTAGAATAAAAAAGCAAACTACTATTCTTTCTCATAGCAGAAATGCTTTATTGGTTTTGATAAGAGAAATCCAAGCATAAATAGTTCTGTCATGAATTTCAAGGCTTATATTTTAATCACATAGTAGAGCCTTAAGGAGGAAGCTGGGAAGAAGAAAGAGATTAGATAGAGCAAAGAAAAAGAAAGATAATAAGTACTTTAAAAAGCCTGTCTGGGTAGCACAAAATAAAGTTATTTACCTACCCATCTTTATATTTCCTACCAAAACAATACAGAACAGTAAAAGGGGGAAATACACACACACACGGACACAGGTATTATCTGTAGAGATCCATTGTAAAAATTTTGAAAGCAAAATTCCAAATATATTAACTGCAGATACTTTTCCATCAAAATAGGAAGCAGAAGAAAACTGCAAATCAACATTCTGAAGAGAATTAAAATATACTCAAACAAGCATTTGAGGATACAAAACCCACCTTGAATCAGAACTCAAAAACAAAAATAGAAATGGCAAAAAAAGGGAGAAATGAAAAGAGACTTGCTGGGCTCAAGGAAAACCTTTAAGATGAGGCAAACCATAAAACAGACTCTTAACTATAGAGAACAAACTGAGGGTAGCTAAAGGGGAGGTAGGCAGGATGACGGCTGACTGGGTGTTAAGGAGGGCACATGTGATGAGCAGTGGGTATTATATGAAAATGATGAATCATTAAATTCTACTCCTAAAACTAACATTACCCTATATGTTAACTGACTGGAATTTAAATAAAAATCTGAAACAAAAACAGAGTAGAAAAAAGACCTGAAAGAAAAAAAATTATCTCGGAAATAAAATTATAAAAAATAACAGGTTATCTACAGGATAATAGACTGAAATGCAAATCTAATAAGTGATCTTGAAGAAAGGCATAGAATCAACCAAGAGAAATCAAATGAGATAAAGAAACAACTAAAAGTTGATCAAAGGAGGGTGGCTCAGTTAGTTAAGTGTCCAACTCTTGGTTTTGGCTCAGGTCATGATCTCAGGATTGAGAGATCAAGCCTTGTGTTGTGCTCTATGCTCAGCAGGGAATCTGCTTGGATTTTCTCTCTTCTCCCTTCCCCCCACCCCATTAAAATAAGTAAATAAAATCTTTTAAAGAATGGTTAAAGGAAAAGTAATAGAAATAGAAGACAGGCAAAGGAGGAAGAATAATAATAATATTAGTAGAATCTCTGAAAAAGAAAAAATAGTACAATTACATGGAAGTAATAAATGAACTCATCATAGGCAATACCACATTAGTAATTATTATTGGAAAGAACCATTTATGAGCATTAAAACTAGTGGCAGAAAGTATAATGAGAAATAGGAGATGTGTAGTGTATCAAAGTGTCTCCTCACAATACATTTATTACAGTGGAAAAATTAGCAACTGTATGACGGAGAAACCTGGTAGATGCCACCTCAGCCAAGTGATCAAGCTTAACATTACAGTAATAAAATATACGAATATCATGGATGCCCTGCTAGAATGCATGAAGAAGCACACCAGCATCACTTCTGTGTTACTCATTGAAGCTATGCAACTTCAATAATTGCGAGAAGACCCTGAACTCAGCTGAAAGATACTCTACAAAAAGTAGTCACTGTGAAAAGTGTCAAAGTAATGAAAGACAAAGATTGGGAATTGTCATGATTGGAGGAGTCTAGGGAGACTTGATGACTAGGTGCAATGTGTGAACCTGGGTGGGATTCTAGACTAGAAAAATGACTATGAAAAAACTGAAACTTGATAAAGGTCTTGAGGTAGTTAGTAATTTTATGTAAATATTAATTTCCTGGTGTGGTAATGTTAAATTAGGAGACACTCTTTGGAGGGTATAAGGGAAATCTATACTACATTGTATAGTACACACTTTTTGATAGAAGTGATTAAAAAGAAAAAGCTAAAAAAAAAACACAGTGATGATAAGCACTGTTTTTTTTAATTTTTTTCCTTGTTGTTGACTATTTGTGTTCTTTTTTAATTAATTTTATTTTTTATAAACATATATTTTTATCCCCAGGGGTACAGGTCTGTGAATCGCCAGGTTTACACACTTCACAGCACTCACCATAGCACATACCCTCCCCAATATCCATAACCCCACCCCCCCAACCCCCCTCCCCCCATCAACCCTCAGTTTGTTTTGTGAGATTAAGAGTCACTTATGGTTTGTCTCCCTCCCAATCCCATCTTGTTTCATTTACTCTTCTCCTACCCCCTTAACCCCCCATGTTGCATCTCCTCTCCCTCATATCAGGGAGATCATATGATAGTTGTCTTTCTCCGAATGACTTATTTCGCTAAGCATGATACCCTCTAGTTCCATCCACGTCGTCGCAAATGGCAAGATTTCATTTCTTTTGATGGCTGGATAGTATTCCATTGTGTATATATACCACATCTTCTTTATCCATTCATCCGTTGATGGACATCTAGGTTCTTTCCATAGTTTGGCTATTGTAGACATTGCTGCTATAAACATTCGGGTGCACGTGCCCCTTCGGATCACTACGTTTGTATCGATAAGCACTGTTTTTGCTGTGATGTTATGTTCTATAAGAATACCATAGCACATGTGATAATGCTGTCTATGTACAAATATAAATAACATGTTATTTATATTTGTTATTTATATTTGTACATAAATATATATTGTATGTAAAATATATATACAGTTGTCATATACATATATATACAGATATATATGACTGTGTAAAATCATACCAAAACATTTTTCTCAATAAAAGATATTATTTTAAAAGTTTCTCTTTTGTTTGTAAACATGAATATTAATGTCTTATACATGAAATGAATGTCTACTTATTAATTAATTCATGTTTACCAATGTTTAAAGTAACATGTTACAGTGACTTTTTCATATATTCCATAATATAGCATTATTTGAGTTCTTTAAATCATTTTTTGCTGGGTTGTCACTATTAGTAGTTACTTTTTGGGTCATTTAATGAGATTGTCCTTATTTCTCCCTGACTTATTTATGATAATGGTATATTTGAGTTGATCCATGGGGCTGCTCCCAAAAGTTTTATTCTTAGACTTGGAACTAAATTTTTAGATGTTAACAACAATTTCTTTCTTTGATTTCTTTTTCTTGAAATTAAATAGAAAAGTGTGGCTGAATTTTGAAGCTACTTACTATATTGTTTTTAAAATAGTCTTCAGTGTGTTTGCTTATCAAAAAATATCCGCTCACAATTGAAAATAATGACTAATAACCTTTTTTTTTTAACTTTATTTTTGTGTTCTAAGATTCATTGTTTATGCATCACACCCAGTGCTCCATGCAATATGTGCCCTCCTTAATAGCCACCACCAGGCTCATCCAACCCCCCATCCTCCTTCCCTCCAAAACCCTCAGGTTGTTTCTCAGAGTCCACCAGTCTCTCATGGTTTGTCTCTCCCTCTGATTTCCCCCAACACCCTTCTCCTCTCCTTCTCCCAGTGTCCTCCATGTTATTCCTTATGCCTCACAAGTAAGTGAAACCATATGATAATTGACTCTTTCTGCTTGACTTATTTCACTCAGCATTATATCCTCCAGTCCCATCCATGTTGATACAAAAGTTGGGTATTCATCCTTTCTGATGGAGGCATAATACTCCATTGTATATATGGACTGTATCTTCTTTATCCATTCGTCCATTGAAGGGCATCTTGGCTCTTTCCACAGTTTGGTGACTGTGGCCATTGCTGCTATGAACATTGGGGTACAGATGCCCTTCTTTTCACTACATCTGTATCTTTGGGGTGAATACCCAGTAGTGACCTTGCAGGATCATACGGTAGCTCTATTTTTAATTTCTTAAGAAATCTCCACACTGTTTTCCAAAGTGGCTCCATCACTTGCATAACTTGCATTCCCACCATCAGTGTAAGAGGGTTCCCCTTTCTCCACATCCTCTCCAACACTTGTTGTTTACTGTCTTGTTGATTTTGGCCATTCTAACTGGTATGAGGTGGTATCTCAATGTGGTTTTGATTTGAATCTCCCTGATGGCTAATGATGATGAATATTTTTTCATGTGTCTGTTAGCCATTTGTGTGTCTTCTTTGGAGAAGTGTCTGTTCATGTCTTCTGCCCATTTTTGGTTGTGACTATGTGTTTTTTAAATGTTGAGTTTGAGGAGTTCTTTATAGATCTTGAATATCAGACACTAAATGTAGTGTCATTTGTGAATATCTTCTCCCATTCTGTGGGTTGCCTCTTTGTTTTTTTACTGTTTCCCTTGCTGTGCAGAAGCTTTTGATCTTGATGAAGTCCCAGAAGTTCATTTTTGCTTTTGTTTCCTTTACCTTTGGAGACATGCTGTGGCTGATGTTGAAAAGGTAACTGCCTATGTTCTCCTCTAGGATTTTGATGGATTCCTGCCTCATATTTTACCCATTTTGAGTTTATCTTTATTACAAAGCTGTGATCATCAAAACAGTCTGGTACTGGCACAAAAACAGACACATAGACCAGTGGAACAGTGTAGAAAGCCCAGATATGGACCTGCAACTCTGTCGTCAAATAATCTTAGACAAAGCAGGAAAAAATATACAGTGGAAGAAAGACAGTCTCTTCAATAAATGGTGCTGGGAAAATTGGCCACCTATGTATAGAAGAATGAAGCTTGACCATTCTCTTACACCATACACAAAGATTAATAACCTATCTTAAATTCATTTGTCTCCTTTTAAAATTTCTTCTACTCTAAGAGTTTATAGTTATCGAAACTAATATTGTCTGAAATCTCTTCAATCTAATATGTATTCCCCAGACAGACCTTCAGCATCAAAAATGCATTAAGAAACCACCTCCGAATATGAGGTTGATAAGACAACCTTTTTTCTTTCCTTTCCTTTTTTTAGACTGAGGGGTAACCAAGGCCTATATTATATATCTGACATTTCTTACTTTAGAGGAAAATACCAAAAATCCAACAGAATTTTTAAAAACTTTTCGTGTCAGTGATTCAGAATTATGTACGCGCTTCTAAAGTCGGATTGTTACTCAAAATCACGCCTTTGTGCATTGAGTTGACTGGGCTATATAGATCCCAATCATCCTCTGATCTTTCTCCCTATTCTGAGGCTCTGATTAAATCAGAATGGCTTTGGGGAAACTTTACAGTAGCAAATAAAGTCTCCCCCCTTTTGTGGAAATGAAATGATGTCTGACAGTGGTTCAGAGATAAAACAAGATGAGAAAGTTCCTGTTCCCTGCAGTGGTCAGGTCCAGTGCAGGCTCCTCTGTAAGATCTAGAGATCATTCTGTCAGCAGGATTTTATTTTCCTTGTCTCTAAGTCCATACAGCTCCCTTTGCAAATATTTTTTTTTCTCATTCCCAGAGCTGGAAATCAATATTTACTTTTGCTGGAGAAGTATACGTGGTGGATGTGACTTAGTTCCCTAACTTAAGTATGCAAGAGAATAAAGGTGGGGAATTCACTCTCACTCATCCTTGGAAGGCTTATGTGCTTCTGGGAAAATCCAGCAAGTTCTAATCTCCAGTGTGTCATGCTTGTTGCTGCTGCCCTTATCATTCAAGTCCACAAGCTTCCTGAAAGAATATTGGCTCATGGATCCCATGCCATATGCTGGCATGTGATGCTTCACTACATAGGAAAGAACTATGGGCCAGGGAATAGCCTCCCTAAGTTTGCCAAACTTTATCCTCTAGGTGTTTCACCAACACAAAAGTCCAGAATCAGACATGAACTTCTGATTCCTCCTTGGCCTAGGAAAAATCTCCCTTTCCCCTCTTACACCTGCAAAGGTAGAAATTCTCCCACTTCCTCTGCAGTACACTGTCAACATTCTCTGCCCTGAGTTTAAAGAATGAAAGGAAACATTTAACTTTGAAGCTTTTGCTTTATACCTGTAAAATTCCAGAAACGACAAAACACTAAGAACTGCATGGCCTAGAGGAGGGGTAAAGGATAGGAATAGAGGAGAAAATACCCTAAATAAAACAAAACTAACATTTTAAAAATTCTCTTGCTGCCACTAGGCAAATAATAATTGACTATGGGTCTGGCAAGATGAATATCAGGAAAACATACTACAATGGACTCTTCGGGGGAAAGTCAGTACTATTTTGTTACAGTGATAAAAATCTGATTATTTGCATCCAGAGAGGCAAAAGTTCTATAAAGTATGTACTCATTTCCGTATGTTATCACATTTGTTTATCTCAGATGCTAATTTCTCCCAGTCAAAAGGGATCTCCTTCCCATTTTGGGAACTCCCTGAATGCAAATGTGTGTGTTTCATTTACTTCGCTCTTTTTAGCTAACACGTGTTTACTCATGCTTCTTCTCCAAGCCAGGGGCAAACTCCCTGAAGTTATGATGCATGCTTGCCGCACATCTGTAATGGTCTCGGTACTGAGCATAGTACCAGGCACACACAATGTAAACTTAAAAAATTCACTGCAATTGAACTACATGAGCATTTAGCATATGCAAATGCAACTGTACAGACTGAGGAAAATAATAATGAAAAAATAATGCCTAGATTGATGCCATGTATCCTACCATTTCACTTGCTGGACACTGGGAGCCCCTTGTTCTCAATTCCCTGCAGATTTCAGCCTTTTGTGTCCCTGACTGTGGTTTGTAATGATTGAAAAAGCCTTGTGACTAAACATACGACAAGTGCCTGACTAGAATACAAGAGTCTGCTGTGTAAAACTGACTGACGTAAATCTGCCTGTATTGAATTTGGGGAGTGATAGATAATACCATGGGGAAGCTCATGGCATCCTCAAGGGTAATGAGCAATGTTCATATAGTGCCATAATTTTTGAACCCAGTTATTATATGTGGTTGATCATTTTTTATCTTTGGAGAGGCTGGAAAATTTGAGACCACAATTCCTAGACGCTCTTGGAACCAGGTTTGAATACACATCAGTTTCTGAGAGGAGAAGTACACGTGCAAACCCAGGATCCATACATGAATGGTTCAGAGGGAAGTCCTCTTCCCTTTGTGAGATCACTGGAGCTCTTTGCAGCAGCTGGATGCTTCATTCTAGTGTGAGATTTCAGTTTTCAGGTTATGGGGGTAAGGCCTTTAACACTCAGGGTAATTTAACAACAGCACGCTCTTCAATTTCACAGGCCAGAGGTACCTTCCTGACTTGTACCACTCTACCCCTTCTAACTATTTTATAAGCAACTGATTCTGCCTTTCTGGAGTTTTCCCAGAACCTTCCTTCCTCCCTTCACCAGGAGCAATTTGAAGTGATAACAAAGAAAGATAATTAAGACATGTATATGTTTGTGTGTGTATGTGTGTATGGTATAAATATCGATGTGTGTATTTACTGATTCTACTTCATACAGTGCTACAGGAATAAGAAACCTGAAAAAGCATATGACCACCCCTCCTTTCAATTACAGATGAAAGAACTAAAATGTTTTGGCTTGTCCAGATATAAATAACAATGACCTACAGCTAGGGGGCTACTACCCAAGTCTTCTGGCCAGATGTTCAGGTCCCTTTCCACAGGGTAACTCTGCTTCCAAAAGACTCGAGAAGGCTATCTACTTAAAATCATTGCTAATTACTGTGTTCTATTCTCTCTTTCACTCTGTTGATCTCTCTCTTCCCATCTCTTTGTCTTTCTCTCCTACACATTAAGACACAGCCAAAGTAATTAAAACTCACATTTGGTGCTATAGCACAAAAAATATGTTTGTATATGTATATGTCTCCATGTGATATGTCATCAAGAATATAGTTGAAGTTTAAAATTATTTTAACCCAGTCATATTATTTAGATATTTTATATATTTATATTTTATATTTAGATATTATTAGATACTATTTAGAAAGTACAAATCACTTGGAGGTATTATCTGGGTTCTAACATTTTATTGACTTTGTGACTTGGGAAAGTTTCTTTACCTCTCTGGGCCTCAGTTCAGTAAATACAGGAGTGATTAAATGGGACTTTCCTGAGTATTAAGTTATGCTCATGCTTTACAAGCAACCCATCTGCATGGAACCTGGTATTGATCTAGTGACTCTGAAAACTCAGAGGACATAGAAATATAGCACTCTTGGTATGACATTAGTTTTCTCATGATTAGTAGAAGCAGCTGTGGGGTCTCTTTGAGCAGCCATATTAGCATTTAGAATTTTGAAGAAGGGAGGAAGGTCAGGGCAAATTCCTCCTGGTGACTGTAGAGAAAAGGAAGTTTGATGGACACACTGAAAACATACCATTGTAGCTCCCCAGATATGGCTAGGCAGTACTTTGGGAAGGTTTCCTACCTTGCTTAGAAGGATAGATGCTATCAAGATAACAAATATAGTATTTGCATTATAAACTTAAAGCATTGATAACAAAGTGTTTGGTGTCCGATTTCCACTCAATAATTGGGATGGCATTTGTAAACATCTACTGTATTTTGTCTTTCTAACATAAAGGAGATTTTGCCTCTTCCCCCCTAGGGGACAATTCTTTGCACAACCAGTTTCTTTACTGAGCAAAACTTCAGCAATGACTAGATTAAGAGGTGCTATCATCCTGAGATGATTAAAGACCTAAAGGAAGTCATTTGCATCATTCACTGAAAGACAATGTTAGGGGCTATATATTTTATAAAAGATGCAGACACAGACATTGATTTTGTGGTGGACCATCAGGGTCCACGTTCTGTCCTGGGGAAGTAAAATTTAGTGCCATTTTAAAAAAAGTTAATTAAACCCACCGATGTATGACCACTAAAAGAGTGAGCATGTCGGAATGCTGGTATTGCAAGGAAGCACTCCGGGAGAGCAGACTTCATGACTGAAAGGGTGTCTACGAATGGTGCCAACACCTGCCCTCATCCCTCCGGATAAGCCCAGAGAAGAGAATATAACCAGAAAATAGCTATGGGGAAGTCTAATGGCAAAATGTAATAGAAACACCACTGGATAAGGAGCCAATATACCAGGTACTGTATCAGCTCTGTGACATAGACATACAGCCCTCAGGAAGAAAACTAAGGCCTTTGATTTCAATGAGCAGATACTCAATAGGCTCTGGTTCTTGTCACTATGTGTTCTTCATCAGGTTGGTTCACCTCTCTGAGCCTCAGTTTTCTTGATGATTCCACTTCTGTCAGAACCCTGGGAAATGGAGCATGCGAAATGACATGCAGATTTGGAGGAAGGCAATGGAGAGATGATAGATTTGATTTGGGGCATACTGAGTGTGAAGGTCATTGGAGGACCCTGGCTTAGAACTAGGGATGGAGACAGAATTGAACATGAAGAGTTGCTGAATCCACAGGGTAAGCCTCAGTAACTGTTTCCAGAAGGAGGGCTTCCATGGAAAGGCGCCATGGGAAAGAGTGCAGAGGACACACGAGGCTGGCACCCTGGCCATGTTACTGCATTGTCCTCACACCATCTCCGTGAGGTTGGGGCCTCCCCTTGTTCCTGTTGGAGAGATGAGGAAATCCAAATAAAGCAAGACTGAAATGTCAAAGATGACATGATCGGTGGCTTGTGAAGTCCACTCCACCACAGTTTAACTCTGTAGACTGTGTTTCTCTTTCTCCATCATGTGGATTCTCCTAGAGCATATGAGGGAAGCTGCAAAAGAGGAAAATCTGCTTCCTGCTGGAGGAAATCTTGTGGAGTCTATGGAAAAGGTAATGTTCAGGCTCGGTCAGCTTAGGCAAGGCAAGGCAGAACTGAATATGATAGGCCGAAATGCATTATCAATGGAATGAAAAATTGAAAACTGTAGAAAGAGTAGGGCTGGAGCTTATAGTAGTAAAGAGAAGGATATTAAACATAGAAAGGTAGTTTAAAACAGTTTGTTCAAGGCTTGGAATGTCAAGCCAAGTATTTGATTAATAGTCAAATGGCTGAATCAGCATTGAAGGTTTCTGAGCAAAGCAGCCATGTACTCAGAGTTTTATTACTCTGTAAAGATTAAATTTCCAGGATTTTCAGGTTGACTGAAGTCTTTGGTTGACATCACTAAAGGATCTGAGAATTTGGGGGAAGGAACTTTTAATTGTGGTGCCTGGCTCATCGTCAAGCTTGACTCTTCTAGACTAATCCTGTTGGTTTATGTTTTGCTTTTTCCTCCCACCCTTCTACCACCCATCTCCTAAGGTACATTAGACTTTTCCTTTCCTTTAGTTAAGCCATAGCACCTAGCTCTGCACATCAGCGAGCTGAGGTAAACATCACTTCCTATGTTACTGCACTACGCTCTGTATATCACCTTGATGAGCTTGTGTCCCTGGAACAGAGCAGCTCAGACACTGCCTCTTAGTCAGATGTCACCTTCTCCCTTCCCTCAAGCCCACCCCAGCAAAACACAGGCTCTCTCTTTTGATATACAAGAATCCCTGGGGCTGGGGCGGGGGAGATCTGAGCACATGGTTCCAAGAACAAATGTGAGGATATGGTTTTTCCCATCTATTTTCACTTTTGTTTGAAGGTCTCAGAAAATACAGGGAGGAAAAAATAACAGCTCCTCATTTTCATGTCTTTCTGGAGCTATTCCATCACAATGATATCCAAATGCCAATGGGTCTGGAATACTTTTTAAAAGGGAAACAATGCCTTTGATCTCTGATGATGTGTTTGTGGATTTGGATGAAGAAACACTTCTCTACAGTGAGCGTCTATCTCTACAAACAGTGGCATAATAGAGTTGACAGCGGTTCTCAGAATTGGCCCCTTTACAAATGACAAGGTTAGCTTTCCTCCTGATATCAGGCCTATAGAACTCTCCTAATCCAGAATACTCTATTGTTGCTGCACTGCTTTTTTTTGGGGGGGGGTCAATATTAGAAAGAAACAACTTATGTCTTCTACTAAAATACTAAATAAGGCTCTGTGGGTTCACTCTAAAAGCAAACCAACAAAAATGAATATACAAAATAGTGTTCATCCTTTCTCACTTACATGACAACTGTGAAGGTGGCTCCTAATTATCTTACTGACAGCTGGCCACTACATTTAGTGGTTATCTTGCATTTTATTGGAGGTCTAATTATGAGGTATTAATGGTTCTCTTTCTGTTATACTTTAAACAGTAATCAAGAGGTTGGGTATGCTTGAGTATTCCTTCAGGGCTATTCACTGGTAGATTTGGAGATGATAAAAATCTCCTAAGTGACTGTAGCAGAATATCCGAAGAATGTAGGCTATATAAAATGTTTAATTTACTGTAAAATATACTGTCTCTCAATATTTTTTAAAAGTAGCCTATTATAGCTTTGACCAACTGTTGCATTTATTAGAACATTCAATTAAAAAATGAGGTCTATGTTAAGACTCTCCAAAACTCAAATTGTTAGAATTAATTTTCTATTAAAATGTATATATAAGATTTACTCTATCTATGGACAATTATTTTTGATTAGAAGTCTGCTAGAACATGTGATGCCTTTTATGGGTTAGTTATTAGCCTGCGAACAGTGCAAAGGATGTCACTGTGGAGTCAGGAAAGATACATATAAATTATGGACGGCGAACACAAGGTGAAACACAGTTTTTTAACAATGAAATCCCCTTGCCCCCTCCCATATTGTAAATCAACCTGGTGTTCAGCATTTCCCTAAAATGAAACTAGAAATATTTCCTTAGCCAGTGAAATCTGAAGTGTCATTTATTTTAGATAGACTCACAGTATCCCGAACAAAAGGGTTCCATTCTGAATACACTACATGTACAACAAAGGATGGTCCTAAGAGGGACTGACCCTATGCAAAGTCCAGAGAAAGTCAGCTACTTCAGGAACTGTGTTCATTCTTCCCCCACCCCCCCTTATCTGTAAACCCAAATGGCAATGACTCCCAAGGATTTTATATCAAGTTGCTTTTATTAGGCCCATAATAGGACCCTCCTGGGTTGGCTAGTAGCTCATCTTCATTTTATTTCCTTTGATTATTTAATCATTCATGAAAGCCCCTCTTCCCTCTGGTACTCTCTGATTCTATAGAACCTGATAATAGAAAGATGTTTTTTACAACATCCAGCGATAGACTTCATAAATTCCATCTGCTCTCAAGACTCCTCATTTAAGATGATCAGGGTGTTTTGCCAGCATATGCAAGACTCTGATTCTCACTCTTCAGAAGGTCATTTAATTGAAAGTGATCCCACATGTTGTTGGTTTGCCTTAATCCTGATTCTGCCCAGAATTTTTTTTTTAAAACAGATTTCAGCCAGTATGCAGATTCCGAGATCAGTCAGTGAAACACGTTTTTGTTTGCAGGAAGCACAAAAATCCAGGGATGATCGCTTGCATTTGAGCACAGTTTTCACATTTCACTTTTGTTATGATCTTGACTTTAATGTTCCCAGATTGATTTTAGGACTAGGTTTATTCTCTGTGAGACCCAAACTAATTTTCAAATATTCTGTTATTTACAAGCACCCACGTCTACCTCTATGTTCCTCTCTTTCCTCCTTCTTGCTTCCACCTCCTGTTCTTCCCTCCTCTGTGTTTCTTGCCTTTGCAATGACCATAGTTGCCAAAAATCTCATATGGAACGTGCCAGAAAGCATTAGCATGCAACTTTAGTGGAGAACAAAGGTTAAACCTCATAGCTGCTGAAATATTGCAATTAATTCCTGATTCTTTTTAAATCTTGTAGGAAAAAATAATAAAATCCATGGTAAAAAATAAATGGCCATTTTCTTACCTGTGTGTCATTTTTTTAATGCATAGGGAGGCTGTTTGCATCTCTTCCCCTAAAGCATATTCCCCCTAATCTGGTCACTGTCCTCCATCAGGAATGCCAGTGGGGATCAACAAACTTCCCCAAAGCTATTTTCTCAGGCTGGGCATTCTATGAGGTTATACCGAGCTCTAAATCTGTGCCTATTTCCTGAGACACATACCTAGAATTGTTGACATTGTTGATCAGATTAGATGGAAATGTGGCTTATAGCAACAGTACATGTTAGTGACAGATAAAAGCCTCTTTATGCAGCAATTTCAGCACTGAGTCCTTTATAAAACAAAGTGTCTGTGTGTTGTGATAGGGAGTAATTAAAAATGAAGAGACTGTCTACAATGAATGTCCTATACATTTTTCATTTTTTGGAAATGAATATCTATGTCAGTAAATAACTGTGCAGCTGTGACGGTAGCTTTTTGTGGCGTGTGTGCGTGTGCGTGCGTGCGTGTGTGTGTGTGTGTGTGTGTGAGTGAGCGAGCGAGAGAGAGAGAGAGAAGGCATGCGGGTGTATAAAGGAAGGGGAACAAAACTGAGAAACTGAACGAGGTTGAGAGAGCAGGGGGCACCAGAGTGGGGCGAGAGAGAGAGAGAGAGAGAGAGAAAGAGAGGTAAAACTACTAATAAAATCTAACAACAACAACAAAAAAAGATGTGTAATACTTATTTAGTGTTTAATATATGTCAGATAAGGCAGGGTTGAGATGGGGATGAGGCAAGTGAAGTACGTAATTCAGAAGCAACATTCAAGAAAATGCTAAAAAATAAGCCAACAAGATAAATAATTTTTTAAAAGATTTTATTTATTTATTTGAGAGAAGAGAGAGAGGATGTAAGTGGGGCAAGGGAGGGACAGAAGGAGAGGAAGAAGCAGATTCCTGGGTGGTGAGCCTGATGTGGGCCTCGAACGCAGAACTCCAAGATCAAGACCCGAGCTGAAGGCAGACGCGTAACCAACTGAGCCACGTAGGTGTCCCAAGATAAATAATATTTTAAAGCAAGATTTCAAAAAATCTAAATTGATGTAAAAGATTCCATTTTGAAAAAGATACCAAAATCATAAATAAAGACAAGTTCAGTAGCAAGATACTAAAGTCTTGGGGCACCTGGGTGGCTCAGTCAGTTAAGCGTCTGTCTTCAGCCCAGGTTATGGTCCCAGGGACCTGGGACAGAGTGCTGCATTGGGCTTCCTGCTCGAGAGGGGAGCCTGCCTCTCCCTCTGCCTCTGCCTCTCTCTTGGTCTCTCATGAATAAATAAATAAAAACATTAAAGAAAAAGATGCTAAACTCTTTGCCTACTTTGTCTGGTTTAAGACCCAATCATATGAAATTGATATTATTGTTATACATATTTTACTGATAAGAAATGAAGCTTAAAGTAGTGAGGAGGTAAAGGAGGAAGAATGATGCAACAACTTGCACCCCCGGCCCCCGCCAATGGGTTAGGATTAGTGTTTGTTGGGAAAGGAGTTCAAAAGCAGACACAGGTACGTGTCACCCACTGTCCATTGTGCTCTGGGCGGTGCAGAGGGATCTAGGCAGGACTCAGTGTCAGATGTAGAGAGGAGCTGTGGCCACAGGTGTGGAGCTTTTCAGCTGCTGAGGAAGATGAGGTGGTCTTGTGATGATGTAGTGGATCTGTGGTCTCCAAGCCTGGTTCCTGCACCTCAGCTTGCAGGGGTGCTAGAGGGTTAGCCCTTTCCTGGGCATGTCTAGGAGCAGGAGTTGAGGCCTGAACCATCCTGTCCCTCCCTGGTTCTTGGTGGGAAGCAAATTCCCATCCCTTCCCTGTGTGATCTAGCAGCTTGGTTCCCTCATGATGCACTGCCCCCCAACTGTGGCCATGATTGCTTGCTGAATGCTCCCCGCACTGGCCAGCTTCCGTGGAGCCAGTTTCAGTTCTCCAATGGTCCTGCTCTGAAGGAGATCAACTCCCTCTCTGGGAGGCCATCCTTCACGGAACCCATCACTCCCTTAGCCTTTATCTTCAAGAGTTAAATGTAATTGTCCAAGTCTACACGTGCAAGACATTTGCAAAGTCAGGATTCAAATCCAGGTCTATGAGGTTCCACAGCTCACACATTTAGCCTCTATGTAGTATTCACATCATTCATTTATTCTTTCATAGCACAGTGATTGGAGCTTTAATTTATGCCAGATCATTTTCTAAGTTCTGGGGAATAAAACAGTCAGCACGACAATGACCATCTTTGTCTTCATAAGGCTTGTTAGTTAAAGGATGAGGAACATAAATCTTTATGATTTTGGAGTGCAGGGATTCTTCTGGTAGGTTACCCCCAGGTTTATATCATGAGATATGTTGTAATGGATAACCAAAGAAAATCATAACTCTGCTTAGAATGAAATCCAGACCAGACTCTCTAGCTCATGGGGCTGTGCACTGGGTGCGGAGTGGGGGGGGTCTCCCTCTCTCTCATTATCATTTCATACCAGCATCTCCCGTGCTCATTATTTTCCAGCTGCTATAATGATCTTGCTTTAGTTCCTCAAACATAGAACATTACTTCCTGCCTTGGGGAATGCTCTTTTGAAGAGTAATGTTTCTCCCCAGGCTTTTCTCCCCATACTTTCTCATTGTTTGCGTCTCAATTTAAGTCTTTGTGCCCAGAGCGACCTTCTGTGACCATCCTAGGGAAAGCAGATAACCATCCCATGATTTGAATTCTCTCTCAGTCCCTCATTGTTTCTTTTTTTTTTTAAATAACATTAATTATGATTTGTAATCATTGTGTTTATTTATGTGATTTTCTGTGGTCCCCTTAACAAACAAGGGCAGAAAATAGGTTTTTCTTGTTTACTATTATAGCTCCAGAAACTTACACTGTGCCTTGTGTAGAAGTGCTCAATAAATGTCTGCTAAATGCATAAATTGTAACACTGATAATTATAGTAATAATGGCTACCATTTAACCAAGATTTAGTCTGTGCTGAGTCTATAAGTACAACAATTCTTGAGGTAGAAGCAATTTTAATAAAAATGTCTTATTTTATAATTATAAAATAATAAATCCTCAGTGGGAAGAAATGCAAATAGTGCAGGAAGACTACTTCCATCTAGATCCACTCCCCAGATACATAACCTCTGTTTATAGCATACTATATATCCTTGTCAGTATATTCTATGGCCGTAAATATTCTGACTCCCCTGTGGCCCTAAGGGTCAATCAATAACTTCATATTTCATAGTGGGTCTCTTGACCAACAATGGAGAACTTGGAAGACTTGAACTAGCTAGCTGGTTATGAAGGTTCAACCATTGACCACACATCTCCATCCTCTAAGACTTTGTAGAGGCCAAGAAAGGAGATGCTGGAGTTGAGAGAAAAGATTTCTTTGGAGAAAACTGTTGACTCTGTGAGTTCCCTCATTCTGACTCGAAGTGGGAGAGGGTCACTTGGCTCTCACCTCAAGCCTCCTCTCAAGGAGAAAATCAAAAGTTCCCCCTGTAGAAATTTGGGGAGACTGTGTTTGAGAAGCAGGCAATTTTTTTTTTTTTTTAAGTGGAAATGTGTAAGTTTTCACTTGATGAGAAAAGAACTACAAGTGAGAGAGAGCAGGCCTGGCCATGTCTGACAGAGTCACTGGGAAGACCAAGGAGCCTTCAGCATAAAGAAGTGGGGGGAGGCTCTGCTCTGAAACACCACAACTCCACGGGTGGATGTACATTTCTGTGAGTCAGCAGAGCTGTAGTTACAAGTTCTTCAGTGGTAGGTGTTTTTCAAGAAGTTACAGAGAGGAAAGAATTGGCTTTAGGTATGTACTTGGTTCAGAGAAAACAAATGGCACCTGTGTTAATACTGGTCAGTAAGACCTTTCCTTACTGCTTTCCTGCCCCCTTTTAGAAGTGGAGGTAGAAGAGAGGAGGGTCTCCAGTAAAGAGGGAAGATAGTACCTATGCCAGCATTTCCCCATGCAGGCTTCCTCACTGGGAGGGTTCCATCCCCAGAGGAGAGAGGTACCAGTGTAGATGAATTTCCAAATTTGACCACTACATGGCATTGAATATTTTAATTACTTTAATGAGACTTTTCTGGCAATAAGAAAGTAGTTGTTTCTTTGAGAGTGATTGAGTAGGCTGTGGAGCCTACTTAGTATTACATTTTGATTTAGAGCTATAACTAGTCTCATGGAGGGGCAGGTTCAAACGGGGTGGGGAAGAGGAATGAAATAATTTCTTACTGCCCCTGAAGTCCCATTTAATCAATCTATGAGATTATACACACATAAAAAAAAAAAAAGGCAGAATTAGGATCGTGCCATGCCTCCAATTCATCGTCCATATCCTTCCCTGTCAATCCACAATCAGCTGTATGGTCAGTGTTCTTACCCTCATCTGTACAGCCCAAGCTGCCTTGTTCCAGAATACCACGAGGAGCCAGGCAAGTGCCTAGATCCAATAAATGACATTTGGTGGTCTAATACCACAAAAAAAGAAAAACCACTTTCTATAGAAGGTGGAACTTTCTAACATTGAAACTTTCACAATTAAGATATTTATTTATTTTTAATTTTTTTAGAAATCTCTACATCCAACAAGGGGCTCAACCTCATGACCCTGAGATCAAGAGTGACATGTTCTTTCAACTGAACCAGCCAGGTGTCCCTACAGTTAAGTAATTTAAATTAAGTAAAGGACCAAGGTCACAAAAGAGCTCACTGGGGGAGGAAGTGTTCAAGTAATACTGTCTTATTTCTGAGGCTTCACTCCTTCCACTGCTGAGTGGAAGTGCAAGCTGTATGTGTTCCAAAGTTGGCAGGCATAAAGGCATAAAGGGTGGACTGTGGTTGATCAGGGTGTGGGAAGGTGCTATCGGATAGACAGTATGTTCAATGCAAAACACGTTGGACTCTGATTAAGAGAGGATCCTACCATAGGATTCAAACCCTGCCATTTGCTGTGATGTGACCGTGGCTCAGACACTTAGGCTCTTCCAGGCTCTTTCTTTTTTTTTTTTTAAGATTTTTTTATCTATTAATTTGACAGAGATCACAAGTAGGCAGAGAGGCAGGCAGAGAGAGAGAGAAGGGGAAGCAGGCTCCCCGCTGCGCAGAGAGCCCGATGCGGGGCTCGATCCCAGGACCCTAGGATCATGACCTGAGCCAAAGGCAGAGGCTTTAACCCACTGAGCCACCCAGGCGCCCCCTCTTCCAGCCTCTTATCTGTTAGATATAAACAAGCAGCATTTAACATGCACAGAAGTATCATGACAGGTAAGTGAGCTTCTGTGTGTTGAGGTACTCCGTAAGCTATACAACAATGCGTATGCATAAAAGATGCTTATGCGTTGTTTAATCAGGATAGACATGAACTTGGTTCACAGCCTGCACATCTGAATGTGCAGTTTTGGTTATTTCAAGTCTAGGAGAACTTCGCTGATGTTTGTTGCATTGCACTGTTCCAGAAGCGACCCCACAGTGGTGGGCAGAGTAGGCACCATCGCACTTAGCTCGGAATCAAGGCTTTTGAGGTGTATCAGGGTCTTCACTTGGTTCTGGCCTTACTTACCTTGTGTTTTGGACAATTTCCTTCAAACCTCTAAATCTCAATTTCTTCATTTCTAAAATTGGGTTAGTAATACGTACTTCCTAGGTTTGTCCTCAGGATTCAAGGAGATGTGTTGAAGCACATAGTGGCATTCATTAAAGGCTCTAATATAGCCAATATTACTACCCCATTTCTCTAATTTCTGCTCCAGTTGGGTGTGGTTTGGGAAAATAATTCTCTGTTTCAGTATGTGTAGGAGCCATCATCCCAGCTCTGTAAGGACCATGGTCCATGGGCCTCAGACAACAAATCACTTCTTGGTTAAGACAGGGACAACGGCCCGCTGCCTGGTGCAGGAGGCAGGACCTTTCTGATCCATGAGGCTTTTACATTGTTGATACTGTTGCTGATGATCCAACAGGGCCTTTCTTGGAATTTATAGAAAGAAAAACCATGACCTTACAGTCCTTACCGCAGGAGAAAAATAAACTAACGAAAGAATCTTGTGGTTTTGTTTGAGTATATCCAAGCTTCTTTTCTTTGGATTGAACCCTGACCTTCATGTCAAACATGAAGAGCTAATAAGTTTTTCTGTTTGTTTGCCGGTTTCTAACGATGGTGAGGATTTGGGGGTGCATTAGCATAAAGTACAGAAGAAGCCTGTGTTTGTTTCTGCATGGCTGTGACCCTCTCCCCCTACCTGAGCTCTGTAGCCAGAGGCCTGTTTACTCGTGTAGGATAATATCACCCAGTCCCGTGTTACAGACTTAACTTGTGTTGCCCTCACAAAATTCATACGTTGAAATGCTAACTCTCACTATGTTTGAAGATAGGGCATTTCAGGGGGTAATTAAAGTTAAATGAGGTCGTGCTCGCTTCAGCAGCACATATGCCAAAGTTAAATGAGGTCGTGAGGGCCCTAACCCAGCAGGACTGGAGTCCTCATAAGAAGAGGGAGAGCTACCAGGAGTGTGTGTGCACAGAGCAAAGACCATGTGAGAACACAGCAAAGGGGAGGCCATTTGGAGGCCTGGAAGGGATGCTTCACCAGCAACCAAGCCTGCAGGTGCTCTGATCTCGGACTTCCAGCCTCCCAAACTGTGAGAAAATAAATTTCTGGTGTTGAAGCTGCCAGTCTGTGGTATTCAGTTATGACAGCCTCGACTGACTAATACACCCAGTATCAACGTCTATCTCTATTTAGTTCAGCATAAAATCAGTCTTTTTAATTGATTGTATCTGGCTCTATCCACTTGTCCAAGCTTATCTCCTGCTGTTCTCACCACTAAATTCCATCCACCCCATCTTGTATTCTTTTGCTATCCTGAGTTTGAAGGAGAAAAAAAATCATCACGTGAAGTTTGTCTGACTGGAACTTCCTTTCTCTGGTAGTTTTCAAGAGTGGCTCCTTCTCTTCCTGGAAGTTTGAGCTCAAGGGCCCCTCATCAGAAAGGTTACGTCCGATCATTTCCTGAGGAGATCCTTTCCCTCCTGTCCCACCCCCAGAATGTTCCTCATACGTTTCTCTTATTTCCTTCTCAGTATTTGTCAGTCCCTGACATTATCTCGTTTACTATTTGTTTGTCTCTTCACACTAGGAAAGCTCAGTGAGGACAGGGCCCTGACTGTTTATTGAATGTTCATCCTCTGTCCTAGTGTCCTGTGGAGTACTGGACACATGAGCAGCTCAGTATGTGTGTGCTGAACGTTGAATGGGTGAATGTGTCTCTTCTGTTTCCTGTTCCGCATTCCCCTTTCCAGAGAGTCTCCAACCATTGCCTATCCCATATTCCATGCCCCAGGCTGCCTGCTTTTAGATATCTGCTCCAATTAACTAAAAGCTCTTACAAAACTGAGATAATTCTCACAGGGGCAGTTGCATTTCGTCTGGAATTAGACATATGTTGAAAGTTTAGTGAAATGGGCAAATATTGGAGTATACAATGACCCCCCCCAGTGCCCTTCAAATTGAGATCACCATCAATACCCTTTAATTCCACTCAGTTGAAGGGCCTTGCAGGCTGTAGCCTCTATTTAAGTTGTACAAGTAAATACTAGTGCTCATAAAAGGAAAAAACATTTTTAATAAAGTGATCTTATAGGACATTAGATATTGGCTGGCTTTGAAGTTCTTTTATTGCACTAAGTCTTCAATAAAACACAATTCCCTCTTCCCTGAACGTGTGAGAGGGAGATAATGTGAGAAGGCTGTGGTCACAATCTAGGGAAGGATCCATAGGCCAATGACATTGAAATTCAGTCTGGAGTGGTATAAACCACCCAGACTGTTGTGTAATTTACAACGTGCCACTACACATGCCAACAAGGAAGGGAAGTAAGATGCCAAACAGAACCTCTTGTCACTGATTTCCCTGTTTAAAGATGCCCCCAATCTATTATCAAACCTTTCTCTTCCTCTCTTCCTGCAAGTTGGACAAAGTGAAGCCTGCTAATTCTAATGCCAACAGGATGCTATACTTGTCACTTTTCATTGCAAGTGTTTCTATAGAAAATGCCGTCCAGCTTTCCTGGAAGAGGGCTTGACATTCATCCCTTCCTTTTCTTCATTACCCTGAGCCTAAGGTCAGTTTCAATATCAAACACAGAGAGAATGATCTGAATCTACTAGAGTAGAGATTGGTCACGGAGAAGCATTAGCCAGGCCCCTATGAGCAAACATGGTTTCTAAATTAATATCCTGCTAACAGCTTCTTCCGCCTGTTTTATTAAAGTAGCATTATGACTTGGAATAGTTCTAGTTCTTTTTTTTTCCCCCCATCAGTGTCCAAAATCTAATTTTAGTATTTTGCAGAGGAAGATTCTATTAGGTTGTATTATATAGTTAGCATTGAATATATAGTTATTTTTCCCCACTTGAGCGTAATAGGAAAAGGCTACTTTAGTTCACAGGATGCTTAGCACACAATAGCTTTACCAGTTCATTGAACAGCTCTATAAAAACCAGTCTCTGTAAGTTTATTTTTTTTTTAATTTTTATTTTTTTTTTAATATTTTATTTATTTGGCAGAGAGAAATCACAACTAGGCAGAGAGGCAGCAGAGAGAGAGGAGGAAGCAGGATCCCTGCGGAAAGCCCGATGCGGGGCTCGGTCCTGGGATCACGACCTGAGCTGAAGACAGAGGCTTTAATCCACTGAGCCACCCAGGCACCCCTTGTCTCTGTAAGTTTAAATGCTACCTTCAATCTATCCCATTCCGCTTATCTCCATTGTAGAACCTTGTCCCTATTTTACCTGAAACTTGATTTGATTAAAGAGAGGCTGCTTGAATTGTCTTTGCCACAACATGAAGAGCAAAAAGCAAATATCTTAGAAACATCCCTCACTTTTAACAGGAGAGAATAACAACAACAACATCTGATCAATGTGGAAGAGCTGGTGAGACAATGGGCAGCTGGGAAAAAGAAGCGTGAAGAAGAAAAAAAATCATAAAACCTTCAAAATTGTAATAGACTGACAGATGAAATATATGACCTTTTCACCCTGGCAGTGATTTCTGCTGAGAAGAGCAAGGTCGCTCTCTCAGTCTCTCTCTCTATCTCAGTTTCTCTTTCTTTCTTCTTTACCTCTGAAGAAACAATTCTCTAGGAATGGGAAGGGTTTTTTTTTTCCCCCTTTTAAGTGGAAAAATCATTGAAGTTTTGCAGTAATACTAAAAAACTTATACTAGCATATATTCTGTTTGTAAATACGTAATCCTCTTGGCAGGACCTACAGAAACAAATCAGTACTGATGTTGGTCTTGAATTTATTTGTGCTTACAGGAAATTTCCCTAAAGATGCTGATAACATTCAATCCAACTTCTATTTTATTTTTTTAAAGATTTTATTTATTTATTTGACCAGAGGGAGACAGCAAGAGAGGGAGTACAAGCAGGGGGAGTGGGAGAGAGAGAAGCAGTCTTCCCCACTGAGCAGGGAGCCGATGTGGGGCTTGATCCCAGGACCCTGGGATCATGACCCTAGCTGAAGGCAGATGCTTAATGACTGAGCCACCCAGGTGCCCCTCAATCTTTTCTTTTTTCTTTTCAGCGTAACAGTATTCATTGTTTTTGTACCACACCCAGTGCTCCATGCAATATGTGCCCTCCCCAATGTCCACCACCTGGTTCCCCCAACCTCCCACCCCCCCGCCCCTTCAAACACTCAGGTTGTTTTTCAGGGTCCATAGTCCCTCAATCTGACTTTTAAAAATAGATGGCAAAAGTTTTAAAAACACTAGCATCTTTTTCTTTACTTATAAGGAATTAAAAATCCTAATAAATTAAAATTCTAATATTTGTACAATCATACATTATGAGTCACGCATTTAAATATACCCAGTGGTGGCTCAGTGGGTTAAAACCTCTGCCTTCAGCTCAGGTCAGGACCCCAGAGTCCTGGGATCGAGCCCCAAATCGGGCAGTCTGCTCGGCAGGGAGCCTGCTTCCCTTCCTCTCTCTGCCTGCCTCTCTGCCTACTTGTGATCCCTGTCAAATAAATAAATAAAATCTTTAAAAAAAATTAAAAATAAAAATAAATAAATAAATAAATAAATACACCAAGTGTAAAATGAGTGCATGAATCCAGATGGTCTGCATTTTCATGGTCATTTGTTAGTTCCTCTACAAATGAACAATGTTACCATTCGTTGCATTCACTTCCCTCCACTTCTTAAAGAAGAAGACCGCAAACCTCTGCAACCACTGATTTCCATAATCCTTTCTCTGGATATGTTCTCTAGGGTAAATTGGCATAATCTTGTCATCTTGTGGTGAGTTTAGATTTCAGACCTACCCTGGATTTGTGTATTTCCTCTAAGATCACTGTGAAGTTATATAGCTGGGGATACAACAGTGTTTATCAGGGTAGTAAAAAAAAAAAAAGAAAGAAAAGAAAAGAAAAAAAATTAACCCTACTCCAGTGTGCCTGTTTTCGAAAATGATTTAGCATATTGTTTTTCCAGACAGTTCTTAATTTATGTTTTTGTTAGCTCGTGTATTTTATTTTATTGGAATAAAAGAATGTAGGGTCTTAAAACTTTAAGTATAACAAACTACTTATTCTTCATTCAGATGTTCTCATTTACTGCATATCTTAGTCTTTGTTGCATGCCTTTCTTTTTACAAGCAGCAATCTTCCTGGCACTGCTTCTAGAATGAAGTAGTCCTTCTGATCCTCTCTAGACTTTGAATTATAATCTTGCTCTAGAAGGATTTATGTCCTTAAATCTTGGAATTATAATCTTGTTCTTTGTTCTTATGATTTTTCAACTTACCAGAAAAGACATCACTTCACCTGTGAGTTTCTCTGATAATAAATAATGTTTATTTAATATCGACTGCATGATGGACACCCTTCTAAGTGTGTGCTGTTCAGGGATCCATCAGGAAAGAAATAACATACCCAAAAAGAATTATTAGAGAGTTTAATTAGGGACTAGTTACAAAAATATGAGCAGAATTAAGGGGAAATAATAGGGATGGCAAAGTATGCCAGAGTCAGCTGGGTATTCATTCTTTCTGGTGGCTGAGTAATATTCCATTGTATACATGGACCACATCTTCTTTATCCATTTGTCTGTTGAAGGGCATCTCTGCTCTTTCCACAGTTTGGCTATTGTGGACTTTGCTGCTATGAACACTGGGGTGTATATGGCCCTTCTCTTCACAACATCTATATCTTTGGAGTAAATACCCAATAGTGTAATTGCTGGGTCGCAGAACTCTATTTTTAACTTTTTAAAAATTTATTTTATTTTATTTTTTTCAGTGATCCAAAATTCATCATTTATGCACCACACCCAGTGCTCCATGCAATATGTTCCCTCTTTAATACCCACCACTGGGCTCACCAAACCCCCACCCCCCCCCAAAACCCTTACTTTGTTTCTCAGAGTCCACAGTCTCTCATGGTTTGTCTCCCCCTCCGAATTCCCCCAACTCACTTCCCCTCTCCATCTCCCACTGTCCTCTGTTATTCCTTATGCTCCACAAGTAAGTGAAACCTTATGATAATTGACTTTCTCTGTTTGACTTGTTTCATTTTTTGGGGAAACTTCACACTGTTTTCCAAAGTAGTTATACCAGCTTGCATTCCCACTAACAGTATAAGAGGGTTCCCCTTTCTCCACACCCCCTCCAACATTTATTGTTTCTTGCCTTGACAAGGCGAGAAACATTTTCTGAGGAATAGTATAGTGGTATAAACCTGAGATATGTGCAAAAATTTTAAAAATTGGCAGAAAGATTTTCAAAATTTTTAACTTCTTTTGTACTGGAAATCACACTTCTGTTGAGTTTCTACTATGCTGGAGTAAAGTGAAATTGTTTCATGTCAGAGAGCTTAGTGGAATGCATATTTAAACTATATTCTTGTCACAGTCAAGACTTTTTCTGTTGCAATGAACAGAAACCCTATTCATGGTAACTTAATGAAGAAAGGGCTTTATTGGCTCATGAAGGTGAGAAAGATACTGAGAATTTAGTAGAATGAAGAAGATTCTATAGGAATTATGGTCTAAAGGATGACTCCACTGGTATTTCATCTCTGCTTTTTCCAACTTCTTGATGTGTTGGTGTCATTTCCCTTTATGCAGTAGTCTCTTAAAATTATAAAAAAAATATAAAGTTTTACCAAATTATAAAAATTTTATAAAAATTATAAAAATCTTTAGCTCTGGTTTGAAATATTTAAAAATACTACGAAATTTGTTCTAAATGATTCTCAAGTACATGCAAAAGTTAGGTGTGTGTATATGTATAAAATTTAATTTATTACTGTATTGAAAAGAATCATACTAGACATACCTAAATATATACATTTTTATTTAATATGTGACTCTAAAATTCTATTGAGGTACCTTACAATGATTCATTTCTATTAGTAGGTCTTGCAGGGGGAATATTCATGTAACAGATATTTACTAAGCCTCTGTTAAAAAATAAAGCACTTAATTACTGGTACTATGCAGGAATAGAAATGTAAGTATAATTTTCTAACCTCCAAGAGCATACAATTCTGGATGGATAACCATTGTTAGCCCCAGTTTAGCAGCTCCAATGAAATGAGTTTCTTTCCTTAGGGTCCATATGTCAATCCAGGAGATAAATTCTGATTGTTTCTTCTAGACCGGAATGACGATCCCATATCCTATTCGTTGTTACCAGGAAGATGGGGTGGTATGATTCTACAGACATGGCTCACTTGCCAGTCAATGTGATCAAAAATACTGCATGAGTTACCAAAGAACAGAGACAGAAAATGTCTTGGGCTAGGAAGAAAAAAGAAAAGAAAAGAAAAGAAAAGAAAGAAAAGAAAAGATCTGTTACCATGGTCCAGTAAAGTCAGCCAGCTACCTAGTGATTTAATAGATTATGATCTTGCCTCCTGCTTTCTTTTCCTTCTTCCTCAACCATTCAAGAGATAATATTTTAATTTACTACTTTAATTTCATGTACATGAAAACCATTTTGAAACTTTTTAATTAAAAATTCTTATTTAAGAATACTGTGTATATCTTACATCTTGATGAAAAACATGAAAAATATTTAACCACAGATGTTCCAAGAGACATTCAAAATTTGCCTTTGCTATATGATTCACATTATTTTTCTTCTCAAATGAAAGTAGGAGGTTAGTGGTAATATAACTCTTTGTTTTATTTTATTTTATTTTATTTTATTTTATTTTATTTTTATTTCTTTTCAGTGTTCCGGAATTCATTGCTTATGCACCTTAATCAAGTGTTCACGATTCACTCTTATCTATGTGGAATATTGGCATTTTATTTTCAGCCAATACAATAAAGCCTATTTCCATTATCCCCACCATTAATGTTTAAAAATCTATGACAGTTTTTCAATTTCTACATTAATATCATATCAGTTTATCCCTCTTCCTTATACTCCATTTTCCTCAGGCCTCTAAAAAAATAGTGGGGAGGTCCAATTGTATTCATGTTTGTGAAGGCTTTTTTTTCAGAGCTCTGAAATTTTTTAAGGCAAACAAGTGAACAAAACCCAAGTTGAATATTTATTCTCTTCACCTATAGTTTTATTAGGCATTTACAATTTCCCTTGACATAGTAAATAAATGTTTTTTTCAACTACATTAAATATAAAATTATGTCAGGAAACCACTTACATTTTTAATTTCACATGGTACTTGGAAGAGTGATATGTCACTATGTTACTATGGATTGGAATATAGGCATTTATACTGTCCAAAGTGCAAGAAGAAATTTAAACACTATACTTCATTTCTCCAAAGAGATTGAAATTTTGGACACGCCATTCTAGATTTTAGTGCGGTTACATTTTCAGAGAATGATTGAACACCTTTTTTTATTTAGTCTCTTACAACTTTATGGTATACCAGAACCTTCTGGAAGAATTATTTCTGAACATTAAGGTAGGAATGACACACAGGAAAAGGTGATAAAAGTATATGGAAAAATGAACTAAGTATCGAGTGCATGATATGCTATATATTATCTAGGTATGTTAGATAACATTTATTGAACATTTGCTATTTATAACATCCTAGATCCAGTGCTTTTGTACATTATGTCATTTAATCTTCATAACAATTGGAAAGGGCAGGAATTAGATGTCCCTGTTATACATGACAAGGTGGCACTTAGTGTGGTTAAGGCAGTCACTTATGGACACAAACTCACAAAAGTTAGAGCTTTCCGTCAAATACAGGATTGTCTGCTATCAAAGATCCTGCTGTTAGTATATAACCTCTCCTTCAAGCTTTGTCACAAGAGCATGATTTAAAAACTGTTACCAAAAAATAAATTAAAAATAAATAAATAAAAATTGTTACCACTACATGGGTGTGTTAGGTGTGTTTAAAAGAATTATATGAGGGGTGCTTGGGTGGCTCAGTGGATTAAAGCCTCTGCCTTTGGCTCAGGTCATGATCTTAGGGTCCTGGGATTGAGCTCAGCATCGGGCTCTCTGCTCAGCGGGGAGCCTGCTTCCCTTCCTCTCTCTCTCTGCCTGCCTCTCTGCCTACTTGTGATCTCTGTCAAATAAATAAAATCTTAAAAAAAAAAAAAGAAAAGAATTATATGACTGACTCAGTTTCCCACATTTAATGAAGGCCAATCTAGAATTGGAGCGCACAACAGTGAGACTCCAGCCTCACTTCTAATAAGAAGTACACAAAGGCTGCAATTGTGTTATTTCATCCTCAGATATAATGAAGTCCTTTAGAAAAAAAAGTCAGCTTTTCATTCCCTGTGCTCAATTTAAGAAGTCATAAAGGTTTAAGACATATCTCCTGGAACATTTCCTCCTCTGACAAATTGAAAGTGACACCATTAGTATCACCTGAATGGACACTCACCTGGACAGTTTGGTCCTTTGGCATCTCTTGTCACCACTATTATTTACAAATCATCTAACCAGGCTTGGTGATTTAGTTTTCAAATTAGTTATTGATCCACACTCCAGGAAGAGCAAAGCCTGCCTCCCTCCCTTCCTTCCTTCTTTCCTTCCATTATCTATCTATCTATTATCTATCTATCATCAATCTATCTATCTCATACTTGTTCAAGGGAGTCCACAAGAGAAAAGTGTTAAGAGTTATGATGAGCAGATATCTTCTTCTTTAAGAACTTCTCTGTAGCTCTGAGTGTCAACCTTGAAAAGAAAAGACCTGGAATTAACCTTAAGGAGTGACTCAAGGAGACATAGTAAGTCAGGGCCTTGATCCTAATACTCTTTTCCATATCCCTCTGCAATGACCCAGGTCACAGTTATATTCTGATAGTTTATGGTTTCAATAATTAGTCTAGTCTTATATATGTTAATTTCCTACTGCTGTGTGACCAATTATCAAAAACTTAGAAGCTTAATACAACACATATTAAGTATCTCACAGTTCTGTGAGTTAGGAGTCTTGGCACAGGTTAGCAAGGTTCTCAGAGTCTCATAAAGCTGTCATCAAGAGGTACTTGTGCTGACGCATCTGGAGTCTAGACCGGAGAAGAAACAGCCTCCATGCCTACTCAGTTGTTGGCAGGATTCACTTCTTTGCAGTTGAAGGATGTATGTCCCAGGCTTCTTGCTGACTTTTGACCAGGGGCTGCTTTCAGCAACTTGAAGCCAACCGTATTCTTTGTCACAGGGCCCTCCCCATAGGCCCTCTTATGGCATGGCAACTTGTTCTTTCAAGGCCAAAGAGGGAGAGCTAGACACTCTATCTGGCAAGACAGGTACTAGATCCTTGTATAATCCCCCTAAGCTGTGCCACATTTCATTGGTTAGAAGCAAGTTCCAGGTTCAACTCCCACACAGCTGAGGGGATTTCACAAAGGCACAGATACCGGAAAGCAGAAATAATAAGTTAAGGAGTTCAACATAAAATTTGCCCTATGCTGTGCAAAATGGAAAAAAGCCAACTCAAAAAAAAAAAAAAAAAAAGGTGCATAAAATAATTTGAAACACCTAATTCTTTCACCTGTCCTCATTCCCCAGTATCCCATAGGGGATGGTCTGGAGTTTCCTGAGAGACAAACTTTAGCTATGAATAGTGAATAGTTGCTTAGGGCTTTTTTCCCTCTTGTATCAGATTCTTATTAAAGTTCTCGTAAGCAAGGAAGTATAATTCCTTGACAGAAAACTGGCTATCTTGTCATTTCTGGACTTTAGTATAATAGTTTATACTAAATAGTTTGGAATCAGAGATCATATTGTTATAAGGAAAAAGCATTTCTCTATCTCCATCTTTTGTCTTCATTTCACTCTGAGCTTTTGCTATATTCTTTCTAAGTACAGACCACATTTTATTTTTGTATTAGAACACAAGTAGAGAAAAGGGTTGGAGTGGAAGAGAAGTTTTGAGGAAGTCTGTCAATGGTGCATTACGGGTCAAGAATTCAACTGTGAACCATATGACTCAGGTCAAGAGGCAGAATTTGGTTACACAAACCTGACTGTATCACACATCCTCATATTGTCCCTTCCTTGCTTCCTACCTCAGTTTTGTTCCCCTCAATCCTGCTCCCTGGGATAGCACTCTGGATAAAACAACAGTTTATACCTCTTCACATTAGACCCTGCATTGTGTGGGAAAGCAGAGTAAGACAGTGGAATTGGGGGTGGCTCTAGAAAGGAGATGGGAATTTGGAGCTGGATTACTCTCTGATCCAATGACAACAAGGACCGCGTGACTGGTGACGAGGGCATCATTATGATTGGGGCTTTCACTGTGAGTAATCAGAAGGAAGTGCAGGTAGAATGTAAGGCACTGTCTATGCAGTAGCTAAGGGCTTGAATGACATGGGGGAAATGATAATTATAAAGAATGTGAATTCATTTGGTTCTTTATTGGAAAACTTGCAATAAGATGATGGTAGCTTTAGGGCAGCCAACTGCTGTCTCAAAGCACATGAAAGCCAGAGAGCCTCTGGAGCAGCTATTAAGGAGATTTTCATCTTCTGAGGCCACAGCACAGACTGCACTGGAAATTAGGCCCATGGTAAGGATGATCCCTCCATATGGCATAATTCCTCTAGAAAACCAGTTATCCATATGGTGGTATGTCAGTTACATTGGATTCCTTCCACCCAGAAAGGGAAAGAATTAACTTCTACTACAGCTATGGATTTTCCTTCCCTGCCAGCACTGCATCTACCATCACCATTTAGGAACTTACAAATGCCTCATTTGTTATCATGGTCGCCGACATAACATTGTTTCAGAACAAGGGACATTTTACAGCAAAGAGACTATGAACAATGATTGCATGATAACAGATACACCAGTCATACCATAAATTCTATCATCCAGATAGAACAGTAGAATGAATTATTAAAAGTTAGGCTAATGAGATAGTTCAGGAACAACATCCTGGAGATTGGGGCAGTGACCATCAGAATACAGTCTCCTCAATGGACTGAAAGTGTCCTTAATAGCTGGTATATCTGGGTCTGGGAACCAAGCAGTAGAAGTAGGATTGGGTCTTCTCACTTTACTCCCCGTGTTGTGCTTAGGGATTCCGTGCTTTCTGTCTCCCAGACCTTAGGCTTTTCCAAATTAGTGACCATAGATCTTGGAAAGAAAGAATGCTTCTCTTAGAAATGTCAAGAGTTCTGTTGAATTTTAAGCTACAACTTTTTTCTAGTTGCTTTAGATTTCTTATGCCAGAGGAGCAAGCATTAAAAAAAGAGTCACTATACTGGTGGAAATAGAAGCTCCAGATTATTGTGATGAGCTCATGTTGTTCTGCACAATAGTAGATGATGGAAGGAATGTCCTGAACTAGGGACCTCATTATGGCATCTTTGCTTCTGTGTGCCCAGCAACAAGAGTGAAAGAACATTTGCAGAACCTTGACTTTACAAGATTGAATTAAGGGCAACAATATATTAGGGATAAGTGCCTGGGTCATTCCACAAAGCAAATAATTATGATAAGTTGATGTGCTGACCAAGACTGAGAGAAAACCTAGAATAAATGGTAGAGATTGGAAATTGGTATTTGCAAGAATACATAGAGTGACCAAATGACAGAGGGATGGGAGGACCTTAAGAGTCTTTTCCCGTCAGAGACTCAATGCCTCAAAAGTCCAAATATTCATTTATTTTCTTAATCTGTTCACTATTTGCCTGTGTTGTATCTGTCCCTTTAGTCCATCTGGATGATATTATTAATTATCTGGAGAAATATATGGCAACGGTGTACGTGGTTCCCCTTATACAAACCTGTTCTTCATGATAAATCAGGTGTGTAGAAAACAAGAAAAACAAGGTTCTCATATAATGCCTAAGATGATAACTGAGTGATGATTAACTCTCAGGTTCGAAAATACACGCACATCACATACAGCAGGCAGGGGTTTAAGCAAAAGATTTTTCACAAGAAGTGCAAATAAGGAGCTGGATATTATTTCTTTAGGGTAAAAGGAAAGCACACCTTAATTAGTGAAGGTGAGCAACCAACTTGATTGGCTAATGAGATATTGAGCTTCATTGAAGGAGGTTTTGGGAAGGAATTACTGCCAACATCAGGTTTTGCTGCATTGCCATGTTAGAAAGTGCCTAAACAAAGACTAGAGAAAAAGAGTTGATTTTCACACCCCAGGCCTCCATTATGGGGGGTGTGATTAGATGACTTCTTGGGAGCTTTCTCCTCCATACACTGTTCCTCTCGAGCATGATTTTTTTTTTTTTAATTGTAGTGAACTTCAAGGTTTGCTGTGTGGCCTTGGATGAACCATTGACCTTTTTTTAGAACTGAGATAGTTGTACCATAAAATAAGAGACAATGATTAATTCCCTTACAACTTTATTCAACTAGTATCTTTTGGACACCTGTGACAGGTTAAATTTTGGGGATGCACTTGAGAACAGGATTAGAAACTCTGTTAAAGGAGTGAGGGTGATTTTCCAGTATACTAACTAAACAGTCCTCCCATTGGTCTCTTCTCTAAGCCTGTTTCTGGCCTATACATTGAGAGGTAATACTTGAAATGAACTATATCTTCTCAGATGAAAATTTGAAGAGACGGTTTGATAGAAGCCTTGCCTTCAGGCTTACTCTGAAATGGAGCTTGTCTCTCTTATTCTGGAAGCTTTTCAGCCTTCATCAGTCACTCTTTCTGTTTTTTATCCTAGGCAAATATGACATTCTTCCTAATGTTCTACCAAAATCTACTCTGATTTATAGTAACTTCATTTTCTCTGATTTGTTTCTGAAATAATGGCCCAGGATCCTTATAAAAGAACTTGAAAGTAGTCATTGAAGCTGGGGGAAAAGTCTCATTAAAACAATACCGTTGTCATGGGTAGAACAGTTTCACACACACACACACACACCAGCATTGCTGGAGATGTCATAGAAGGGATGGCATAGTGAAAATGACTATTTGTTAGAATAATACTGGGAATGGGATCTGGGGAAGTGAGGTCAGGTTTTGCCTGACAGATGCAGATCTCCTCAGGGTCCTTCTGGTGGCTCACAATAGCAGCTGACTTTGTTTAGTTTTATATTGGGGCATGTCTACACTCAGCAACAAAAGGGAGATTTTTCTGGCTAAATGTGGGGGCATTCGGCCTGTGAAGCTAGTGAGGGAAGGAGTGAGCTGCATATACCATTCTTAGAACACCCAGTGAAATACTAGCTTTGAGCATTTGCTAGTTCTACTAAAATACATCTTTGATTAGTTTGAAATTGCAATTATTTGATAATAATACTTATAAAAACAGCTCCATGCAAGAAAAATGATGAACTTTTCCTTCCCATTTGAAAACAATTCCTTGAGATTAGCAGAAGGCATTAGAGAAATAACTGCTTCTTTTTCTTCTAATCCTGCAAAAACAGGATGGCTTGTTGTTTAGACAAACTCATCAAAGTAATTGCAGTTCTCTTTGAAAGAGTTGGACTTTTTGGATGTTCCAAGCCAATGATAGGGGGTCCTCTGTTTTTCTTGGTGCTGCTACAAAAATAGAGGCAAAATTCCATCTGAGAAATGAAAAGGAATTTTATATCTAGCAGTAATAATAACATGATAAATAAATCAAATAGTATTATATATTAAAGCATGCTTTTAAACATAAAGTTTAATTTCATTATTATTTTCACCCATTCACCTGTTTCTTTCTCTTTTTTTAAATGGTTTATTTATTTACTTACTTACTTACTTACTTGAGAGAGAGAACACACAGAGGGAAAGGAAGAAGCAGGCTTCCGCTGATCAAGGAGCCAGATATGGGGCTGGATCCCAGGACCTTGAGAACATGACTTGAGCCAAAGGCAGACTCTTAATCAACTGAGCCACCCAAGCACCCCATCATTCTATTGTTTCTTAAGTGAGAAAAATAGCTGGTAAAAATTATTAGTTTCTTCTTTGAAATTGGTGAAGAGGCATTCCTCATTGTGAAAACTTTGATTTGTTAAGCCATATTTAGGATTATTCTGTTACAGCTTATCCTTACGTATTTCCTTGGGGTGCTGGAATCATTGTCTTTCTTAATGGTATAACACCATTGAAAAAGAAAATAGAATATGTAGAATTCTTCACATATTGTCCATAAGCCAGAAATGCTTATTTTTTGATTAACTTATTCACCCAAAGAGTTCCAAGTGGTTTTTTTCCAACTAGCTGCCAATTATCTTGTAGATCCTTTTGGATAGTTGTTTAGGAAAGAATTTTTGAGTCTTGAATGCACTTAAAAATTAGAGTATCAGAGTAAAAAATAATCAGAAGTTCAATTCAAGAAAACTGGGGTTTAGTCCATAGCTAGTCTCATGAGCTGTTACTTTACTTTACCTAGCAAAGGTTCCATCCTTGTGTGCATAAGGTCTATGAATCAGATTGTGCTCAATATTCTTTCCATTTTAGTTTCTGAGGTTTTAGTTCCCTGTATGATTATCTCATCTGTCCATCTCTTTTCTGTCATTATTATTACTAATAGTAGTCAGATAACGGTATTTTAATCAAGGAGGAAATGAAGAGCCAGGAAGATGAAGTTATTTACTCAAAGATATACAGCTTTTTGGTGGCAAAGCCAGAAACAGTAGATGTAGTTTAGTGCTAAGTACATTAGGAACATTTTTCTGTTTGATCCTTTTCTCAAAAAGTTAAATATATGAGAATATGTATCTCACAGTTAGTTCCTCAGGAAGAGGCTGGTAAAAATAGATTAATTGGTCTTTATCAAGTGAGGGCTGTGAGTTGATCACTAAACCAAACACAGCAGAATGGACCTTGGGAGTTGCCTTCAGGTCTGGAGCAGCATATGATGGAGGTATCATCACTTCCTAGCACCATCTCCCTGAAACCCTCCCTCCCGTTAGGTTAGACCCCTTACAATGAAATTTCTCTTTGAAATGTTTTATTATTTCTCAAGAGCAACTTAACGTGACTCCCTTAGCCTGGAGGCCTGACACCCCTGAATTAAATCCCTGAAATGATGCCACAAAACTGAACCCATTTAATTTTGTCTGGTTCTATTCATTTGCATAATGAATATTGAGCTCATTTACAGCTCTACGAGAACACTCCATATCAGCTTGTGGCAAAATAAAACTCTTTTTATAACCAGAATTTTCTAAGTAACATTCACTCAGAATAACTTGGGAAAATATTAAAATTGTGAATTGAATTACAGATTAATTTGTCTGCATAATTTCAATCTTAAACAAAAATTCAGAGATTAAAGGCATACATCATAATTTAATAATAAACTGAAAAATTGAGGGGAATCAGGAAAGATGGACAATTAAATAGGTGTTCCTTATGTATCCTTTTGGTCACCTACTTGCCTTCTGATGAGTAAAATAATGAGGACTGACTATAGATACATGTGGAAAGCCGCATATATAGGCCAGTGTTCCCATAAAAACGAAGAGAAAAATGCAGATAGAATCTAACATTTATATACATCAAAGAATTGCAGAGGTAATATAACACTGAACAAAGGAAGTCAGAAACAAATGACCACACACTAAATTATTGATATAAAATTCTAAGCATGCAAAACTATGGCAACTGAATTCATAATAGGGGTTTATTCATCATGTATTACTACATAACAAATTCCCACAAATGTAGAGAATTAAAACAACACACGCTGATTATCTCAAATCTTCTGTAGGTTCAGAGGTCAGTTATGGCTTATCCGGATCTTCTGATTGAACTATCCCAGAGAAGCATTCAGGGTGTCTGCCTAGTTCATTGTTTTCTGGAGGTGTCTGTGGGGAAGGGTCTGCTTCCAAAGCAAGTCAGTCTGCTGGCAGAATTTTTTTCCTTGTAGGAATGAGAGACATGGCTTCTCTCTGGCCGTTAGTTGACTCTGGTCCTGGAGACTTCCTGCAGTTCTTGGAGGCTGCCCTTAATTCCTTGCCATGTGGGTTTTCCCAATATAGTCACTTTGTCAAGGTAGCAAGGAGTCTGCAGAGCTAATTCACGAGCAGGATGAAGTCACATATAACATAACAAGAACAGAGTGACATCTCCCTCCCTTTACCATTTCTTTTGGTTAGAAGGAAGTCAAGACCATTGTTTCAGCAGGTGGAGGAGATGGCAAGGACCCCTTACAGTCTGCCTGCCAGGTCCCTACATAGAGGTGTTAATTTAAAGGGAAATAACTAGAACCAGAAACAAAGGTGGGGTTTTTTTTGGATAATGGAAATACTGTATTTCTTAATCGTGTTGGTAGCTACAAAAGTATAGTCCTTCCATAATAGTTTAGCAAGCTAAGTACTTATGATTTGAGGTCTTTAGGAATGTTAGATTTTGATTAAAAGTTTACTTAATGTAATAATATTGAACATATTTTCATATGCCTGTTAGCCATTTGTATGTTTTCTTTGGCGAAATATCTGTCTAGCCCTTTGCCGCTTATAGGAGGTATCTAAAGTAGTCCAACTTACAGAAGCAGAGGATATAATAGTGGGTGCCAGGAGCTGGGGAGTGGGGGAATTCGAGTTGTTAAAAAAACAACATCAAGTTTCGGTGATGCTCATTGAATGAATTCTAGACATCTGCTATATAACACGGTGGCTACAGTAACATGTCTGCTATACAACACGATGGCTACAGTAACAACACAAGTATTGTGTACTTCAAAATTTCTAAGAGAATAGATCTCATGTTGTGTTCTTACTGAAAAAAACAAAAAAGAAAGAGACATAAAGAAATTCTGGAAGATGCTGGATACATTTATTATCCTTATCCCAATGATCGTATTAATGAGTTGTTTGTATATATACTAACTAGTCAGATTGCATACATTTAATATGTGCAGCTACTTAACATTTATACCTCAATAAAGCTGTTGAAAAATTTATTTCAGGTTAACATACGCCCACAAATATATACATTTCTAATATATATTTTGTACTTACTATATCCACGTAATGTAAGTGCAAAAAAGCAAAGAGGCCTTATTACTATCAATGCTTTATTTGATACTAACTACATTAAGCTAAAGAAAAAGACACAACTTTCTATCTTAAAGGAAAAAAATCTATGGTAATATACTAGTCATTACTATCTCGTACCAAAACTTATAGCAACAAAATACACAAAGTGAGGCATTTATGTGTCTTTTACAGAAATTGAGAAATCCAGTAGGCAAAAATCAAACAGAAATTTGAATAATATAATCAAGGTATTTCCAAAGAGATCACATACATACATATTCTTTTCTTAAATCAATGGAATATTTACATAAGAATTCACTAATATAGTTAGCAACAAAGAAAATTAATTAAAGATACACCATAGACCAGAGTATTTTATCACAGTTCGGGAAGACTGTGTACCAAAAACAAAGAAATAAACACACAAATTCAAAACATTAATAAAAGAGAACAAAGCTTACTCCCGAAAAATTAAGAAACAATCCTCTGAGTATTTCTTAATCACAGTGATGATAAACTCAGCATTAAAAATTGTCTAGAAATGAATGAAAGTAACAAACCACAGTAAAACATGAGCCCAACTTAGAGCTAGACTCAGAAGAATATTTGTAGCTTTAAGTATTTTTTAATTAAAAAAGAAAGTTGTGATTGAATTATTACTAATAAGAAACTAGTAAAATGAAACTACAACCAAACCCCCAAAATTGAAAGAAACTTTTTAATAAAGACAGAAACAGAAATTAATGAAATAAGAAAGTAGTAAGATTACGTACAATGAATAGCTACTCTTGAAGATGCTGGTTGGTTTGGGTAAGGAAAGAAAGAAAAACAACATTAAGAATAAAATTCGACCTGACTTATGTAAAATTAGGGAAAGTTGCAAGGTAATATTATGCATAACTCTTTAAAAATACATATCGCATGGAGCACTGGGTGTGGTGCTTAAACAATGAATCTTGTAACATGAAAAAAATAAAATTAAGATGTTAAAAAATATAAGGGGTGCCTGGGTGGCTAAGTCATTAAGAGTCTGCCTTCAGCTCAAGTCATGATCCCAGGGTCCTGGGACTGAGCCCTCCTCGGTAGGAAGTCTGTTTCTCCTCCTCCCACTCCCCCAGCTTGTGTTCCCTGTCTCGCTGTGTCTCTCGCTGTCCCCTCCCAAAAATATATATATATATGTGTGTGTGTGTGTATATATATATATATATATATATACACACATACACACACACACACACACACATACACACACACTTTGGGAAAATGGTGATTTTGCCACAAAGTAGAGATATTACAGATATTACTTTGATTAAGGAAGAGTTATAAAATAACAATAGACAAATCATCATAAGGAGATTTCAAAAGTTCTTTTTTAAGAAAGCCCAACTTGAAAGGTACCAGATTCAGGTGGGCTTATGAGTTACAGTTTTGTTTTTTTTTTTAAAGGTTTTATTTATTTATTTGACAGAGAGAAATCACAAGTAGGCAGAGAGGCAAGCAGAGAGAGGAGGAAGCAGGCTCCCCGCCGAGCGGAAAGCCCGATGCGGGGCTTGAACCCAGGACCTGGGATCATGACCTGAGCCGAAGGCAGCGGCTTAACCCACTGAGCCACCCAGGCGCCCCGAGTTACAGTTTTCTTAAGAGTTACATAAGAATTGAGTTTAAAGATGATATATAATTCTGATAATCCCCTATCAAGGAAAAGTTCCCCAGGTAATTTGTAAGTAATCACAAATTGTTTTAGTCAAACCTGAGAAATGCATACAAAAATTATAGACAAATTTAATTTATAAATACAGATGTGAACATGCTAAATAAATATTAATAAATTACATATCAAAAGAATAGGGTGCCATGAGAAAGTTGGGATTATCTTAGGAATGCCAACATTGCTCAATGTGAAATAATCTATCTAAATATGAGTAATATATTTACGTTAAAAATAATACCTAAAATTTTTTAAAATAAATGTAACAGTAAGTTGCAGAAGACAAAATATTTATTGTAAAAAATATGCAGTGTGACTAAAACAGAAATAGTAGGAAACTACGTATACCTAATCCTATTTCTTGACTCAAAACTAATAGCAAACATCATCTTTAAAAGTGAAATAGTAAAGCCATTCTCATTGAAATCTGGGTAAGAACAAGATGAAGGCTATTATCACTACCTATCAACACTGTAGTAGATGTTTTGTCTAATTAATAATATTTAAAATAGTTGGGGCGCCTGGGTGGCTCAGTGGGGTTAAGCCTCTGCCTTCGGCTCAGGTCATAATCTCAGGCTCCTGGGATCCGGTCCAGCATCTGGCTCTCTGCCCAGCAGGGGGCCTGCTTCCCCTATTCCCCCACTCTCTGTCTGCTTCTCTGCCTGCTTGTGATCTCTCTCTCTGTGTCTAATAAATAAATAAAATCTTTGAAAAAATATTTAAAATAGTCATAATGTGAATAAAAGAAAATCAACTTGAAATGTAGATAACATATCTATGTTTTTAAAATACTCAATTGAACCTAATATATGGAATTAGTAAATCATTTGATTACAAAAATAAATATATAAATCCCAGTAGTTATATTTATTCAAACAAATAATATGTCAAGAATAAAAATGGGAAAAAATTTTGATGAAAAGTATGAAATACCTAAAAGTCAATTTAATAAGAAATATATGACATGTAACATAAAGAAATCTATAAAATTTCATAGAAGAACATTAAACAAGATCTTGATAAATGGAATAATAGACCATTTCACTAGATGGTATAAATTAGCAACTTAAAAATGTCATTTCCTTCCAAATGTATATATAAAAATTGTTATCAGGTTTTTAAAATATACTTTGATTCAGATTACTAAATGATATTTTTGGGAGAAGAAAATACTAGGCCAATTTCAGTTTTACATAAACTAATATATATATATGGAAATCGGTAAGAAGTGAGAAAGGAAAAGAGAGTGAGGATGCATTTGTATCTCCTTCACATTAGAATTTTCTAGAAAACTTCTTTAATCTTAAGAGTATGCTATTAGAATAGACAGGCAAATGTATAAAGGATAAGCAAAACAGAATATAGAGTTCAAGGACAAATTTTATTTTATAGGGAAATTTAATATATGTGAGGAATAGCACTTGAATTGTGGAAAAGAGATCTTTTATAAGAATAATTGGATTTTTTCCATTTATTCATCTACATCATTGGTACAAGTTGCATATGTAATTTTAAACTAGGAGACATATTGAAAAAGTAAAAAGAGAGATCAAATTAATTTTAATATATTTCATTTAATATAATATGTTATCGTTTCAATATGCAATGATTATAAACAGTTATTAATTATGTATTCAATTTTGCTTGTTTTTCCTCCTAATTCTTTGACATCAGTGTCTATTTTACACAGATAGCACATTTGGTTAGACTAGCATATTGTAAGTACTCGGGAGCAGCATGTAACTACTGGCTGCCATATTGGATCCTCTCTCCAATTGGTGAGATAAATGCTGCACCCAGCGGGCCCCCAGAATTATTCTATGAAATCTTGTGGAGTTCAGCCAAAGAGAAGGACCAAGGAGAAAAACCTGGAGTGAAAGGAGTATTTATTGGAGTACTGGTGTATTTTTTCCTCCCTATATCTCTCTGCTAGGTTGTGAGTTGGTTTCATCCTTGTCCTGCAGAGTTCTGGTAATAACCGCTCTGTCCCCTGCCTTTCCTGCCCTTTCCCCCAGCCGTGCCTCACCTTTGTAAATAGTTGCTTTATTAATCCTTCTAATTTACTCTGTTTGAATATGCCATCTTTTTCATGCCAGGCAGGATCCTAATTGACATAATTATTCAATTTGAAGGATATAAAAATATACCTCATCACATATCACAGGCAACAGACACACACATACACACACACCAGACACCCCAAATGTATTACAGCTTTCAATATAAGGTATATAAGTATGTATAAGAAAATATTTGAATAATTTTGTGGGGAGAAGCACAAAACTGAGAAGCCATAAAGTATAAAGCAAAACAAGAAAACAAAAAACCCTGAAATATTAGATGACATTTATAATTAGCCTGTTTATGTGATTAAATTAATCAAAAACAGTAAAAAGATTTTTTAAATATAGAAAAATATGGATATCATGAAATATACAAAATATTAATATCTTTAGTATACAAAGACCTAGGGATATCTTGAGAGAACCTGAAGAGAAAAATGGACAATAAATATGAATAGAAAATTCACAAGAAATTAAATGTACATGTGAAATAAGAGTATGGAAAGATGTTCAATTTCACTAGTAGCTGGTCAATCACAAATTAAAATAATAATGTGTCATTTTCCCCCCAGTGACAAAATGAGGGATTGTGTAATTTTTTTCCCCCAGTAGCAAAATGGAGAAGATTGATTTCATGCAGTGATGAAAAAAGGCAGCGTCAAAATCACCATCACAGTTTACTGGTGTGAGTGTAAATTTTGACAACCACAGTCTTGGGTGGTAAAATGGCTTTATCTATAATCTTAAACTCAAACTGTGCCTTTGCTTTGCTTCCGCAATCCCCTAATTAGTCATCTACCAGAGTGAGATAAAAATATCAGTACCTAAAGATATGTTTACAAGGATTCTTTTTTTTTTTTTTAAGATTTTATTTATTTATTTGACAGAGAGAGATCACAAGCAGGCAGAGAGACAGGAGGAAGCAGGCTCCCTGCTGAGCAGAGAGCCCGATGCGGGACTCGATCCCGGGACTCCGAGATCATGACCTGAGCCGAAGGCAGTGGCTTAACCCACTGAGCCACCCAGGCACCCGATATGTTTATGAGGATTCTTATTGCTCTACTGTGACATCAAATACTTCAGGAAAAAAAGTCCATCATAGGGGAAATGTTTGAAGAGGTTGTAGGCAATTATTTTATGAAACAGTGTGCAACTAATAAAAACGGGTTATGTCTGCATGTGTTGGTCTGTTAACAAGGAGAAAATATACAGAAGAATATATATTGTACAATTTTATTTCATCAAAAAAACTGGGAAAAAAACACAATTACACATGTTATGTCCTTAGAACACTACTATGGAAGGAGATGCACTAGGCAATTAGTGTTAATTACATCAATATGTTGGGAATGAAGAGGGGAAATAGGAGAATATCCAGAGAGGCACGCAGATAAAAAGTAGAACGATTCATTAAAAAAGCAAATACTTTGAAATAAGAATAAAGAACAAAACCAGAAACCTACACAAAATATTATTTAATATATATATATATTATTTAATATCTCTCTATAAAAATCTATATATCTATCTATACACACAGACACACACACACACGCGAAACTGCTCTTTTTAACATCTCAGAGTCAAATTCTGTGTAGTCTGAATATCTGAAACTTGCAAAAGAGAAGGTTCCTACTCACTTAGATCCAGCTTTCTAGAACACTGTCCTGTTATCACACTGTGCATTAAGATCAGTTAAACCCTCTGATCATTGTGTGCTTCTGCATTTATTAACTGATATAATTATTTTAAGAACTTAATTGATAGTTTTGGCAGTAGATCAGTCCAAGTTTAATTCAGGAAAAAAAAAAAAAGCCTGAATTAGGAACTGTGCTTCCCTGTGTTCTATCTCAAGGAATTGGTTTCTAAATTAGGAGTGCTTAGTGTATTCAAGTCTATGCCTCAATCTAAAATGGTATGGGGGGGCGCCTGGGTGGCTCAGTGGTTAAGCCGCTGCCTTCAGCTCAGGTCATGATCTCAGGGTCCTGGGATCGAGTCCCGCATTGGGCTCTCTGTTCTGCGGGGAGCCTGCTTCCTCCCCTCTCTCTGCCTGCCTCTCTGCCTGCTTGTGATCTCTCTCTCTGTCAAAATAGATAAATAAAATCTTTAAAAAAAAAAAATGGTATGGGGCAACAGAGGAAGTTGAATGAAATTTTGTTACAAGTTATCAGAAGTTTTAATATTTAATAATCCCTATTGTGTTTCCCCATTCTTTTATTTTTAAGATTTATTTATTTATTTGACAGAAAGATCACAATGAGGCAGAGAGGCAGGCAGAGAGAGAGGGGGAAGCAGGCTCCCTGCTGAGCAGAGAGCCCGATGTGGGGCTCCATCCCAGGACCCTGGGACCATGACCTGAGCTGAAGCCAGAGGCTTAACCCACCAAGCCACCCAGGCACCCCAATATTTTCCCATCCTTATGTGAAGATTTCACTCATTTTATTATAAGTAAGACCATTATTTTTAAATTTGATTTTTCGATGTTTATGCACCTGACCTAATGTTACAGCATAATTGGCATGGATAGTGTACGGGGGACAAGAAAACAATAACGTTTCCCTGCTCTTCTGAGATAAATGTCATTCAGAAGATAGATAAACAAAGTGCCCTGCCAAATAGAATGCACACTCTAAATGCAAAACCAGAAGATAATTGGTCTATTACCAGTTTTGACTATCTGATGTTTGAGAACCTACCTAACTTATCTGAATTCATTTTGCTGGCAATCCACACGAATGTTTCACAGCTAACCAGATAGCATCTTACTCCTGCCATCTGCATTGCCTGGAATGTTGTCCTCAACTTCAATCATACTATTTTTTCTACCTAGTCACAATTTAAATTTTACCTCTTTCCCAGTGATTTCCTTAAAGACAGTGATTGGAAATTGAATTTTTTATCTCTTATCCAATACTCTCATGCATTTTTGATAATGGTGTACATGTTTAACACTCTTAATGCATTATAAATTTCCAGTGGCAATTAGTAGAGCTTTGCACAAATTAGTTACCCACCATGATTTTTTAATAAGAAACATGTTGAATATGAAAAGATTTTTCTATAATTTTATACCATATTTATGTAATTGCTTAAAAATACTTAAATTCTGGATTTTGGGGGAACTGCAGATATGGCCCATATTTCATAACAGAAACTAGTTTATATGAGTCAGAAAGTTGGAAAAGAGAAGATAGTCCACTGATTCTATGTCTATTTTATAATACTTTGGAGACCAGAGAATGTTGGAATCAAGAGATTTGTAAAACATTAGCCCTGCAGCTTTCCTATGTTTGGTTTTCCAGATGGTACATTGCATATAGTGGGTATTCATACAATACAGAGAAGATTAATCAAAAGAGCAAAACATGTAAATGTCTTTTTTAATCATAATTTTAATTCTCTCCTTTCTTCACCTCCAAAGATTTGGATAAAATATTTCCCTGCCTTGGCAGTATTTTTCTTTGGAATGCAAATTCCTAGTGTGGACCAATCGCATATCATTCCAGGCCAGATATCTCTAAAATGGCTAGCATATGCTCAAGGTTCACCTATAAATTTGTGTTATGTATTCAGAACCCCTGGTAATTTTAGGCAAACATAGGTAGAGAATCCAAATGAAAATGTTTACTTACCTTAGGAAAATAAAGACTTATATCAATTTTAATTCCATAATATAAAACTTTTTCACCCCTGCCTCCATTTCTACACATCTTCCTATGATAATTCCCTCCTGTCCTCTCTTATATATTAGTCCATATTGAGTGGTTACTTTAAGTTCTATCTCAAAACTGTTTTTTTTTTCCACTTTTCCTTCCAAGATTTTCCTACTCTGATAATTCTTTTATCCAGATTTCCATGTAGTATCTGTTGAATCATTTTCATATATTTATTCTATCGTGTGTATATGTTCTACCTTGTTGGTGTGCTATTTTGCCATTATTCTTAGACTGGATTGTGTCTTTCTTAGAGGATAAGCTTCTAAATATGAGACACTTTATACTTTCAGGGTTCTATTTAGGACTTACAGAATAATGGCAGAAAAGATATAATTAACAAAATACATGGGGCTCCTGGGTGGCTCAGTGGGTTAAGGCTCTGCCTTCAGATCGCGTCGTGATCTCAGGGTCCTGGGATTGAGCTGCACATTGGACTCTCTACTCAGTAGGGAGCCTGCTTCCCCCCTTCTCTCTGTCTACTTGTGATCTCTCTCTCTCTCTCTGTCAAATAAATAAATAACATCTTTAAAAAAATAAAACACATGACAGAGCTAGGATAAAAACAATTTAATGTTGGAGCGCGTGTCTCATCTGATGAGGTGAAATTGAATTTCGATCATCATAAGGTGCTACCTTTTAGTCAGCAGAAACTACATGCCAAGTGCATAATGTAAATTATGTTGCAGAATAGAAAAACACATGAAAAAAGAAGAGAAAATATATGTGGAAAAAAGGCCAGTATTATATTTAACTATAAACTAAGGCATTTAAGAGAAAATATGCATGTGACAGACATTATACATCGTTGAAAATAGTTGGAATTAAGGATACAAGAACTAAAAGCACATGAGGTTGGGAAGATTCATATAAATCAGTTTATGGAAAACCTCGTGATATTAATTTTTAAGTCAAGATTTCCTTGAACTCCGGATATCTGGAAGACATTGAAACTAATCAGTTTACATATAAAATATCTCATTGAATCTTTGCAGTATCCCAAGAGAAAGGGATTTCTCTCCACATATTGTAAAGGTAAAAACTAAGCCTTAAGAAATTGGAACAGCTAAGCCTAAGTAGAGAAGGGAAGTTTGAATGCACTGGCTAAGAAACTGCAAATAACTACAAAGAGAAGGTACCAGGGAAGCAATTGGAACAGAAGAGTGGTAGTGTCAGATCTAGATTATAAAACAGAAACTCTTTTTTTTTGTTTGTTTTTAATCAAAGAATAATAATTGCAAGGGGTGACAGAGGTGCATAAAATTTCCCCAAAGGATTTTTGGTAACTTCTCTCCTACCCGGTTGAGAATCAATGCCTCGCAAGCATGGATTGGCGGCAACATGAAGAGTTTGCTTCCCTAATGCATGCTTCAGTCCTCTGTTCCAAGAAAGAGACTATTTGGTGTCCTCGATGCATGGGTTAGATCAGACTTGTAAAACAGCATCCATTTGCAAGGCACTAATTAGGAAAAAAACTGATAAAGCGCCAAGTATTCAGGCTCAAGCAATTAGGATGGTGAGGGCACTCGAAATCATTTTTTTTTTTTAAAGATTTTATTTATTTATTTGTCAGAGAGAGAGAGAGAGAGAGAGAGCGAGCGAGCACAGGCAGACAGAGTCCAGGCAGAGGCAGAGGGAGAAGCAGGCTCCCCACAGAACAAGGAGCCCGATGTGGGACTCGATCCCAGGACGCTGGGATCATGACCTGAGCCGAAGGCAGCGACTTAACCCACTGAGCCACCCAGGCCTCCCCCTCGAAATCATTTTATGATGGAAAAGAAATGTGGATGCTTAATTAAGGAGCGAGGGGAGCAGCAGATGTATCTTCATATGTTTAAAGAGTTGTTCCTTCTTGGAGAAATCAGGTGTTTTAGGTTGTTGTAAACATAACTTTTTTCTGGATTCAGCTCAATATAAGGCATTTCTAGTAATCATCTTTGGGATGTTGGAATTGACTGTCATGGAAGTAGGTGAATTTCTGATGACTAGAGGTTTGAAAATATGGGTTGAGCAACCTCTCATCGAAAGTATCATCCCTTTCTGACTTTTCCCTTGAATGGGGGAGATACCTTAAATGCCAGGATTTTCTATGTTTCAAAGAAGAGGCAATCCAACGCAAATGAACTCTTGTATAAGGGAACTCATTAGCTTATATGAATGGAAGTCAGGAGATAGGTCATGCTTTGGAAATCATGTAGTTAAGACCCAAGCAGTTAAGACCCAAAAGTTCATATACTCCTCTTGCCAGGGATACAGTTTTTCTTTTTTTTAAATTAACATATAATGTATTATTTGCCCCAGGGGTACAGGTCTGTGAATCGTCAGGCTTACACATTTCACAGCACTTACCATAGCACATACCCTCGCCAGTGTCCATAACCAGCCACCCTCTCCCTACCCCCCACCTCCCAGCAACTCTCAGTTTGTGAGATTAAGAGTCTCTTATGGTTTGATTTTTCAATACTGTCTTCACTCACGCTGGCTGTAAATTACATGAATCTTAATTTGTATTTAGACTAGAGAAACCTCAGCTGCAACAAAGTGCCCTGTTTCAGTCTCATACCTGTCCCTGAATGTGCTGATCTTGTAGATCTGGGTCATAAACCAATCTCTGACCCATAATCTGTGGAAAATAGATTACGAGTATACTATAAATTTGGCATATCCCACTGAGCAAGGGTTTTTGATTTTTAGCATGCATTAGAATCACCTGTATTACTTATTAAAACACAGATTACTGAGTCTGTCTTCCAGAATTTTTAATTTGGTAAGTAAGGAGCCCAATAATTTGTTTTTTTTAAAAAGATTTTATTTATTTATTTTGTTAGTTATTTTAGAGAGAGGCAGGCAGGGAGAGGACAAGCAGAGGAAGAGGGACTAGCAGACTCCATGCTGAGCACAGAGCCCCACATGGGACTTGATCTCATGATCCCTGAAATCATGACCTGAGCCGAAATCAAGAGCCAGATTCTCAACCAACTAAGCCACCCAGGTCCCCCAATAATTTGTATTTTAACATTTTCCCAGGTGATGTTAATAATGTTTGTCTAGGGACCACAGTTTGAGAATCACTGTCCAGACCCCATTTCAGAACAAACGAGAATCTCCGATGCCAGGACCCAGGCATGTGTGTTTTTATAGGTGAATACAAATCATTTGAAATCTTGTCAAAAATAAAATCTGGTTTGGTAGGTCTGGGTTAGGGCTTGAGATTCTGCATTTCTGGTAAGCTCTCAGGTGATATTCATGGTCCTGGTTCATGGATCTCCCTTGGAACAATAGGCATCTAGACTAGATCCTGATTGAATTCATCTGGGGAGAGCAGGTGTTCCTCTTGTGCTGACTTAGTTGTGAATCATTATCATAAGCAATCAGGACCCGGGAGTTAAAAGCTGACCCCAAAGCACTAGGAAGAGGAACTTTCTTTTGGAAAGACGCTCGGTTGGCAAGAAGGTGGGTGATTGGATTTGCGGTATTGGTCTTTGAGCTCTCTTGTAACTCTTAGTTTCTAGGAATTTTCTTGAGATTCTTTGTGTGGGCTGACACAAAAAAGGACTCTGCTTCGGAGGCTCTTCATAGTTGAGAAATCAACTCAAGTAGAAATATTTGTTTTGTCCATTCAAAAAGAGTCTGAAATCATGACAATCTTCTATTGCCCGGCTCCAGTCCTGGTGTGTTCTAAAAGGAAGTCCCCAGCATTTTAATCCTCCCTCTTCCTGAAAAGCACAGACACCCACACAGCTGTTACCACGAGAAAAGGTAAGGGAACAATTTCTCGTTCACCAGTGGGACAGAATCTGGATTAGCACAGTAGTTCTTTTTTTTCTTTCCTAACACCTCTGCAGTGTTTACCTTTGCCGATGTGTTTTGCTTACTAATAACTGCTGCTCTGGTCTGAATTAATAGGTTATTTTTTAAGAAAAGATTTGCATGATAGAGAATCAATAAAGCAAGTTTAAATTCCTAGGGTGATATGGAGAGAGGAAATAGGACAGATCTATCTGGTTATGGTTGACAATTGTGAGCAGACAAGTGAAAATCTACTTTGAGTGGGGTGGAAATGGTGTGCTGTCAAGGGTGAAAAGACCAGAAAATTTCAAGTCTGGATCTGAATGTTTCTGGTCTCTGCTGAAATCCACATTCATTAAAAATGGATAGGAACTGTTTATGGACTCTGTCCGTTATTAAGAGAAAATGGCTTTAATAATAAATGTTGAGATAAACACTCTGTTTTGCCCAATATGAACTGGTAGACCTTGATAGTATTTGTGTGAGGCTACTTTAGGAGAATCTTTTTTTTTTATATATAAGATTTATTTATTTGACAGAGATCACAAGTAGGCAGAGAGGCAGAGAGAGAGGGGGAAGCAGGCTCCCCGCTGAGTAGAGAGCCCAATGTGGGGCTTGATCCCAGGACCCTGAGATCATGACCTGAGCCGAAGGCAGTGGCTTAATCCACTGAGCCACCCAGGCACCCCTGCTCCAGGAGAATCTTAAAGCATAAATAAGGGCAAGAAGAGAGCAAGGGCAAAGGAGATCTCTCTCTCTGAATGTTTGTGCTGTTGCCAGGACCCGTTCTCTGATTCTGAAGCATGGCTGGGGGCATTGAGCTGGGTTCCTTAGGGGCGTCTTCTAATCCGCAGGTAGCAGTTCCTCCAGTAACCCACTGTCTTTCTGTGGCATATTTTATAACTAGGATCTATACGGTAAGCCTCATAAAAATTACAAATTTTATCACCCCACATTAAGGCAATTGGTAAGATGATTTGGATGACTTAAGAGCATGGCTAATTACTTATTTCTTACCATTTGCAAGGTTACGGTATCAACTGCTGAGAAGTCCAGGATTGGGTAAAGGGCTGACATGAGTTTGAGAGGTTTCTTGAAAAGATCAATGACCTTCATTTGTTGGGGGAGGCAAAACGGGCTCCAGTTCCAGTGGAGGGCAACATTAGCGGCATATGCTTGACCTTGTGTCAGAGGCCAGGCCCAGGAGGAGCTAGTGATCAGAGTAGCAGTAACAATTACCGGCTGTGTTATTATTCAGTTGAGCGGTATGTAGTTTTTATTTAATTTTCAAAACAAGTGCGTGAGATTTTTATTATCCTCATTTTATGAATGAGGGAGCAAACTTGGAATCTAGTATTCCAGAATGAGTTGACCAAGCCCATGTATGTTGGAAATAAAATTGAATCCAGATCTTGTGGGCAAGTCAGTACCTTGGAAAACAGGGCTACAGATCCTGTCTTGCTCTGAGGATGTCCCATGTGATTTCCTGCAGTTGTATTCCCAGAACCTGAATACTTCTGCAAGATATTCCTAGATGTTGGGTGGGGGGGTTCCTCTGTGAGTAGGATAGGATTCATAAGAAATCTGGGGTATGTAACTTTAAGCAAGTCTATTTCTTGTAGTACTTAATCAAGAGGGAGATATAATATATAAATCAATATATTACAGAATATTATCTCAAGTGGAACACAGTTTGAACTAGGGAAATAATACAATCCCAAGTGTTAAAAACCTAGCCTCCAGTCCTGCTTGGAAGATTAAATCAACACCAACTTCTGCACCCCAGCCCGTATTCCCTGTGCAGGGCAAATTACTCTCATTCTTCAATTTTAGCTTTACCAATAGGACAACCATAATGCTTTCTTAGGTCAGGGATGGAGAAAGATTTTCTTGGTGTCTTAAATATGATATATACAATGTAATTATTTAAATGCATTGGTATTTTATCCTGGAAATTCATGCATATAATTACTGTATCTGAAACTATCCCCAGTTGCCTTTTCTGTAAGTCTATTACTTGGAGCTATAGTTTACCTAAGGAAATGGCTCACAACACTTGGTAGACTTGCTTTTTCCCTCCACAAAGGATTTAAGGTGACTTATAGCCAGATAGATAGGTATTTGCATATATATATAAGAAAAGAAAGCCAAAAAAAGTCAGGCTCATTGGTGAATTTAATGGATCGAGGCAAAAGAGAAAGTAATATGATAGATTGTCAGCCTAAAAGAGTATATCTTTACTAAAGTTGAATCTCAACTTGGTTCTTACTTCCTGGTAGCTAAGGAGGGCTCAAGTTGTAGTTTCCAACCTAACCACCTTTCCTCCTCACTGGATATTGCTCCTGTCAGAGCAGGAAAATGGAATCAAAGATGGGAGAAGATGAGAATATTGTTAGGGAAAGAGAGAAAAAACTGCAGAAGTTTAGGGACAATGAGGGAACAGAAGCAGAGTGTCCTATCTGCTCGATTCAAAATATTGTAACTCCTATATCTAGAAACCTCCCTCCAAGACTATCTATACATCAAAAATCCTATGACAAGCTGTGTTTTTGCCCTGTGAATCCCAAGAGAAGTCTGCCAACTACGACATGTAGAAGATAAAAACAATAACAAAAAAAAAGGCATGTATTTGCAGTGATTTATTATACCAACAGAACATACGTGGCTAAAATGGGAATTTGTTGACTTTGGAGACCAAGTAAACACCGTATCACCTACAGACTCCTAGGAATTGAAACAGCCCACATCTGGCATCTTTTGTACTGAAATAAGAAATTACTTTTGTGATGTAAGATGTTGTCTCTACTATTCTGTGAACTCTATAAAATTTACTTGAAGTGTAAGTACCTGAATTCATAGAATAATAGGACTTAGGTTCAAGCAAGTTGTTAAAAGGGGCCTTGCGGGGGCTACACCTTACAAATAAGGAAACTGACGCTTGCTAAGGAGACTTAACATTCTCAAAGCAGGTTGATGACAGAGTTTTAGATTTCTGTTTATAAGCAGACATTGGAGAGACTGTCCATGTGTCATTTAAATCTATGTCTTCAAAGCTGTTGTGTATTTTGTATCTCAAGTCTTCAGAGCTAATTAGAAGTCAAAACAAGAAGGCGTCCAGTGAACATACAAAAGAAAACTGATTTCAAGTGGGTGGGTACAGAAGGAAAAGAAGGGCCTGAGTTTCTGCTTAAAAAAAAAAAAAAAGTTTTAGGAATGAGGCGAAGCACTTAGAGTGAGTTAATATTTACCGTGATGTGTAATTACAGGAATTTGAGCTGATGCTCTTGGGTAAAAATGGTCCCCATCTTTTCAGAAAGCAATTTCTGCTCAGCTATGGGGAGGGAACAAACAAGACCACTGAGAGATGGGACTGAATTATTAAAAGCTTGGTTGGCTTATAAGGATTAATTGTGAGTCCTAAATCAATATTTTATCATTTTAGCTGGTGAAAAATGTATGAGACAGCCCCCCCTTTTTGCTAGTGTCCCAGTATAATTAAAAAAGATCTAACCCTCCAATTGGCATCTCCTTCTCCTTATATCCATGTTTTGTTGGTGAGGTTCTCATTGAGCTAGGAACGGTCTCTCCAACCCTCTGTGCCCAGCATCATTGCACACAATGGCTTAACTTACTTAGAAAACCTGTACTGAGACACTGATTGAGGAATGGGTGTTGTGAAGAATACGTTGATGACAGATACATCGTTCGGACCCACCAACAAAATACAGGCATCACCGACGTGGTATCCAGCTTTCCTTAGACTGCATCATGGTGTGAATATGTGGGTGGGGTGTAGGGGTTGTGCGCGTGCGCGCGTGTGTGTGTGTACTCACGTGTGTGTGCACACTCACATGTGCCCAGATCCAATGGATGCAGCTACGGGCGCACAATAACAAAACAGAACACCTAAGCCGCTCCGTCTGATAATATTGTTAGATTTACTAGTTACTCAATATTTTCAGATTAACTTGGAGTCTGGGGTCTCTCCCAGACTCCAGGTTTTTGAAAGTTCTCAAGAGTTGTTTCACGTAGAAGCAGTGCAAACAGACGGATGAGAGCATGAGTTTGGAATCTGAACCCTGTTCACACTAATAGTTTGGTGACCTTGGGGAAGTTCTTCAACCTCACTTTCAGCCTCTGAAAAAAATGGAAATACAGCTCTTATTGTCCCCGCAGATTTGCTATAAAGATCAATTGATGTAAAGGCCCTTGAGGGGCACCTGGGTGGTTCAGATGGTTAAGCGTCTGCCTTCAGCTCAGGTCATGGTGCCGGGGTCCCACATCAGGCTCTCTGCCTGCTCAGAGGGGAACCTGCTTCTCTCCTTCCTTCTGCCCTCCCTGATGTGCTCACTTTTTCTCTCTGTCCAATAAATAAAAATCTTAAAAAGATACTCAGTATTTATAAAAAAAAAAAAAGGCACTTGATATGTAGTGCTGGATATAAGCCCTCAATAGTTTCTTATTATAAATCTGTACATGTAATTAGGTCTATATTACATGTGTCATTGACTCTGAGATGCATTTTTCTATTTTAATATCTCAGAAGCTGGAATCTGAACCAAAAATACATTGTCTTAAATTCAATGAAGGAAAATTCTATAAAATGGATATTTATATAACCTGCACATATGCATTTACAATGTATTTAGATAACATTTATAATATGTATTATTATGGGTTCATGAACAGCCCTTATCAGCTACCTGCATATTCCTATCTGGTTTTTCCTTATGGATCCAGTCCAATGTGGTGATCTGATGTTTAGATATGATTCATGTAATTATGTGGATATTGCAGCTGGAATCAAATAAAACTGGTTGTGTTGCTGTTGTTTCTAGTACCTGCACTGGGGTGTCTAGCAGTCAAGGTCTGAGGCATTGAGGAACCCATGGAAAATAATAATTTCCTTTACTACAAGAGTGATCAGTACTTCCTATGCCCCAAGTCACTTTAATTTCTACTTACACAGAGCTAATCTCATGGATGCACCTTGTGTCACAATGTTACTAATAACTTACGCCAGCATGGTTTGAGACTCTTTGAACTTTGCACATTTAATTAATCAACTCTTTCAGGTTTGGTTTGTAAACTGGCCTTCCTGAGGCTCAGACTTCTATCCGAGGGCTAAGCTCAGTCTGGGAGAAGCTGAGTGTCTGGCCATGTGCAGTCCTTGGGGTTGTTCTTCCACTTAGGCAGGTATGGGAGTCTGATCCTTGTTGGCTGATGAATTGTTTCCTGGGTATCCGATCTCCTTCCAAGGTGCCTAGGGTGATGCGTAAATGCTGTAGCTGAATACTCCGGTTGCAATGTGCGGTGTATAGTGTGGCAGCCCTCGTGTCTCTTGGTCTGTTTGTGCTCCATTGCTTGACTTCTCCATCCTTCGCTCCACCTTGCATCACAATGGACTGAACTCTACAAACTGTATTCCCCAGACTACTTTTCTTCCATCTTGCCTCCAGCTTGTTCTGGCTGATGGCAAACACTGACAAGAGCTTGGACTTGAGGAGGAAAGGAGAGCCTCAGGTATGTCTGACTCTGTGATTTGGCACTGTTCCTAGTAGGGACTATGTTCTTTGGATCCACCTGCCACCACTTCTGCCTCCTTGAGGGGAGCCAATCTCTGGGATCTAGCAATTCCGTCTCTTCCCTTTATCCCTATAGCCCAAGGTTGATGGAGACTTTCTGCTTTTGCTCATTTCTGAGTTGCCTACTGTTCGATATTCTGACTTCTCCCACATCTTTGGAACTAGTTTTCTGTATTAAAATCCTACTATTTACCTGGATTGGGTATTACTTTCCTAACCAAGTTCCATGCAAAAGGAACTGCAGAACCCTGCAGTAGTACCCTCACGTGTCTAAACATAGGTAAGACAGTATGAGTTAAAGCTGAGCTCTGTAATATATCTCATTAACTGATTGTCAGATGTGAAGACAGAGCCATCCGAGATCCATGAAGAATGACAGAACTTTAGAACTTTAGACAGCGGGGAGTGTTTTGTGTCTGGCATTCAGGACGGGGGATGGCATTATCAGAAAAATAGCACATTGATGGAAAAATGATTCATTTCGGAGTGTAGGATACTATAGAAGACAAAAGATAGTACAAATTAATAACAATGTCCGAGACAATGTCATTTATTTTGAACCTTATATTTACCAACCCCTAAGTGGTCAATTTACATTCTGTAACTTTTTAAAACCTTGCAAGGGAAGCGTTATTAACCACATATGATGTAGGAACTGAAAGTGAGAGATGCGGAGTGAATTCACACCGCTAATAAGTGGCAGAGCTAGGCTGTCAAGCCCATGCTAGCCCCATCTGCTCAGCCCATCTGATTAGCCATTCTTGACCGTGGCATGCTGGCTCCCACCTTAGGGCCTTTTTACATTCTTTTATCTTCTGAAATGGTCTGCCCCCAGATCTTCACATTTCTGTCTTTTTCATCATCTAGAAATAGCCCGTGTATTTGTTTTTGATCATTTTCTCCTGTTCCCCCTACCCCAGTTAGAACATAAGCTTCAGGAGAGCAAGGAATAGGATTGTATTTCCTCTGTTATATTCCTGGTAACCAGAACACTGCTTGACACATAGTAGCTACATAGTATCCATTCAGTGAAGGAAAGGACAAGCACATAGTAGACCCTTAATAAATATCATGGCTGTTTCCTTTCCCAGTTCCCGTTGGGGTGTCCAAAGACCAGCCCCTAAGGAACTTTCAAGGACATATACCATATAACCATCAAAATTATTTGGTCTGCTCCCAGAAGAAGTATTTTTAGGGAAACCTATAAAGTGAAGGCTTTAGAACCATCTCTCCTAGCTACTGTCCTCCTGTAGGCTGAGGGATACGATTCCTACCCCATCAACTATATATTTTTAGGTAATTAAAGCAATGAAGATGTCTGAAAGCACAACACATTGTATGCTATCCCCTCTGGCCCTATTCATCTCTTAATTTCTGACTCCAACGAGCAGTTTTATGGGGGAAAATCACATAGGAGAGTGGGAACCCATGCAGAGCCTCAGGGAGGTATAAGCTATTTGCTATTTCCAAGAGCGAAATGAGTGAGGAAAAGAATGGAGATTTGAGCCTGCTTTCCTATTTCAAGCAAGAGCTGTGTATTTTAAACAGGCTTCTTAATGAGGCATGGGGAACTCCAGACAGCACCACAGCTTCTATGTGGACACTGCTAAGTGCCTTGCACCGTTTGAACTAGATCTACATAAAAGGCAAACACAGGGACATACTCTTTTTTTCCCAGGAATCCGTGTAGCACAGAAGGGTGTTGTATCCGTATGGAAGTAAAATGGTAAACTGCTGTTTCTTTACAAGTAAAATGCTGTTTCTTTACAAGACCCTCCCTTGGTGGGGTAAGGGTACAGCTGTGGGAATTTGCCTCTGGAAGGGATAGCTTGAGCCTCTGTCCATGCTTAACCCTCCACCTTACTGCAAGTTCAGTTCAAGAGCAGTCTCAAAGGAGCCTCTCTGGGTCTCTTTAAAGATTGTCTTTCATCCAGCTCTGATATCCTGCCCAAGTCCTAGAATAAACACCTAGGTCATTTAAAAACAAAACAAAACAAAACAAAAAACTTAATCTTTCCATAGTGTTTGGTAAAACTAACATGCCCAGAGCCCCCTAGTTTCCCCTGTTGCCCTGACCACTTCGGCTCCTTCCTGGAACCCATAGGTTCTTCGTGATCCAAGTTGGCATCCAGCCTGGCATGTGGGCTGCAGACCTCTGTCTGAGATTGGGGGTGATGGTGGTTGTGGCTGTTCAGTACCTCCACCTGAAAAAAAATGCTGATGGATAATACTCCTGCTTCTCGTCGAAAGGCGATGTAGCTCTCCGTGTCCTTCAGTCTTCCCTCACTGTTGAAGTCTCTCCGATTCCTTTCAAGACCTCCAATACAGGACTAGGGACAGGGTCAGGGGGCACCATGCAGTGCAGGCCTAGGAGTCCGCCTGAGCTGTCTTCAAATCCTTCTTGCTGGTTGGGTGAACACCTGTATTGTTGTGTCCCACATCTTGCCATCACAGTTTTCTATCTGAATCTCAGGGGCTTCACGGGTGAATTGGAGGGTAGTAATTTGAACATGAAGATAAGAAACAGGAATCAAAGTGACTCACTTGATGCTTGAAAAAGTAACTTTCTTGGAAGGATCTAATAACTTCAGTGTAGGTCCCAGAAATCAAAGGACGGACTGAGCAACTGAGCGTCGGAAAGAGCAAGCGGTACACCAGAGCTGGGTGTTCAGAAACACAGATGACTGGACTCCAAATATAATTCCTCCCATATGCATGTTGTTCCAGTTTCTGGAGGAGGGAACCTGGCTGAGCTGGTTTGGGCCTCATGCCTGCCTTTGTATCAAGGGGAGCAAGTCCCTTTGATTGGCAGCCCCACAAGACTCTCATGGATTAGTGAAGAGGAACTTTTCCAAAGAAAGGAAAAGCCATCAACAACTGAGCAAGTCCAGGAGCCCGGAGTCCTACGGTCACCTCCAAGTTAATAAATGTCTCTAACCTATCAGTTGCTTAGCTTCCCACTTCATGCAAACCCTCAACAATAGATGACAAGTATGAAATTAATGATACAGCAAATAGTGTAATTACAGTATCCATAACATTACCAGTAACAAGGTCCATGGCGAATCCAGGATTCATTCTCTTCATCAGAGAATAAAGGGTATGACACTTTCTTTCGGTTGCAAAGTTAAATAACACAATATATATCAAACACTTATCACGGTTTTTTGGCTTGTGGTTAAGCACTCAATTTTATGCTTGTGCATAGGGTCCTATCTCTACATCTGTATTTATGTCTCTAGCTGACCTATATAGGATTATTTATTAGGACTCTAAGAGAATCCTAAAATCCATTATTAAGATAAGTTGGAGGTTGTGTCCATTTTCAACCTTTTTTTGAACCCCCTTCTATCTATAAATATATTTCTTGAACATCCACATGAAGATAGAACTGACATTTCATTCCACCAAAAAAAAAATTATTTGGCAGACTCTGGGCAAGTATATTATTAGGTTTCCATCATCAATTTTTTAGAATATATGTATTAGAGCATGACTGGAGAGAGTGGGAGAAGCAGACTCCCCACTGAGCAGGAAGCCCGATGCCAGGCTCGATCCCAGGACCCCAGGATCGTGACCTGAGCCGAAGGCAGATGCTTAACTGACTGAGCCACCTGGGTGACCGTCCGTCATCAATTTTAAGGTTAAATTTATTGTTATTAAAAACTCCACACTGATTATTCAAAGTGGATATTAACAGCTGTACTTTAATGAATGAGACCAAGACCTAGATAAAAGAACCTGCTTGTGGATGAGTGTGTGCTACTTTCTGAGGAAGACAAGGTCATAAGAGGAAGCTTGTGTTTCCACTTTTCCAGTGAGTTCTTTGGCAGTTGTTCCTTTGCCTTCCTATCTTGTGGCCCATCGTGGAAAAGTGGCATGGCTCTCTTCAGGGAGGTCTCTGCTTTGAGTTGGTTGTCTCCAAAGGTAATCAAATGAACAAACTGATTTCACTACAGAAGAGTATATGCCCCATCAGTGTAGGTTCGCATCATATGCCACCTTTGGTGATGTTTCCAGAATACAAGTGGAGAAAAATCAGGCAGATGTATTCTCCATAACATTAAATTATCTTGAGGTAAATCTGAGCTGAGATTAAGTAGTCCGGATCGTAGTCATTTCCCCTGACTACCACTCTCCATTTAATCCAATTTAGAAAATAACAACAGATTGTTTTCCTCTTGCTGTAAACTCGGAAGTAATTAAGTAGTCCCAGTCAATTGATTAAATAAGTTACGGCGCACCATATAGAACACAGATACACACTCTGGAGCCATGGTTTTTTAGGCCTTATCTTCTGAACATGAAGTCCTCTTCTCAACATATTAGTAGGTAAGAAAAGACAGGGTTCAAACATTATGTAACATAATCTCAAATCATCAAAGATTCTTAAAAATTCTGTATTGATAATTCTTTGTTTTCCAAAGATTCTAAAAGGAGTATGTGGTTCTTTATGAACATAAACAAAATCCCTGCTGGGTTTTTAAAAATGCTCCATTGGCCCTTTTATCCAGCCTCTGGATCTGGTAAGGAGTGTCGCTGGACCTACTCATCCCTCATCCCCCTTCCATCGTACACGGCTCTACCTCTGTATGATCGCCTTGGGATCCCTTCTGTCTGTGAACCAGACCTTCTGAGATTAGATTAAAAAATCTTGCTACTTCCTTAGTGAACTCACACTTAGCAATTCTAGCAGCTTCTCCAATTCATTTTTTCATCTTCTGTCTTGAAGTGCATACATGATGAACTTTCTCTAGGTAGGGTCTGTGAAGGATCTGGTGTCAAGCCCTCCCAGGCAGCCTTGGTGTCAGCACGGTGCACATCACACCATGGCCAAGAGTAAAGCAACAAGCAAACAAAACTGTTCGGTGCTGCCACTAGACCTCAGCAAGGTACTGTACTTACTCTTTGGGGTCTACGGAGGTGACTATAATCCACATATTTTCCTTCAAGAAGAGAACAAGGTGGGGTCAGAAAGGTGATCGTGTGATAAGAACACAGATGACTCCTACATAGGACAAAAAAAACAAAGGTCTGAAAGATTCAAAGGAGGTCAAACTCTTATGGTTTACTGAGTTTCTGGGGATAATTTCTGTGGGATTTATCACTCAAGGTGGAACTTGAAGGAGGTAGAAGTTGGCAAGCAGATGGGCACTTCAAAATGAAAGGCATGAGTAATTGGAAAGTACGAATAATTTACAAAATCTGAAATATGTTTTGGTGCCAGGGTCCATTGGGCTTGACTGCCTCATGGGGAATGGTCCTACAGCACAGGGTACTTACTCCAGGACAGTTTATTCTCCAGTTGGTAGGAACAAGAAACCACAAGTGGCTTGATAGTCTTAGACTGAGTGAAGTTTCATTTATATATTAAAAAAAAACCTGAGGATGGGGAGACCAATTAAGTAGTCATTCTAACAGTTCATTCAAGACACAAAGAGGGTCTTTAGAGTGATAGGATTGGAAATAGACTGAGATGGACGGAATCCATAGGTTGAATTCTAGCATTTTGCAAGAGTTTTTAACATAAAAACATAAGGTTTTTTACAACCTGTATTTAACTTATCTTTCCTAGAATAGCATATTTCAAGGCCCACCTACCCGCATGTATTTCTGCCATTCAAATATACAGTTCTAGCTAATTCTGAATCAATCTGTTCTTTTGCTTTGTACATGCTGTGTTCAGCATGCCCTTCTCTCCCAGCTAAGATGTCCTCTCCCAGTATTTGTGGACTCCTGCGGATAGTTTCCCCATCCTAAATTTCCCCATGGTATTTTTTCATATCTCTAGTCCTTGACTACACATGATAAGTTCCTTAGATGCAGATCTGCCTCCCTCACTAGATTATGAGTTCTCATTCCCAGCCTAAAGATATCTGCAAACTTGAAGAGATTTTCTTCTAGCTCTTCCAAGTCATTTCCCCAAATATTCAACAGGACAAGGCCATGGCTTTGTCACACTCCGAATTCATTCTATTTAAAATATTTATGGTGCACTGGCTGTGCTCAGTCTTCTGACAGATGCTGTGGAGGATTTGGAAAAAAAATAAAATATGGGATCTCTGTCCTCAAGTTCCTCATCCAGTAACAGGGAATCAAGAGCAGCACTTGTAAAAACAGTAAGAGGACAAAACACGGTGCCACATAATTAAGAGTTTAATCCTGTGATGAAGATGTATAGAGATTTAAGGGTATGGCAGTTGGTGAGTTCTGAAGAAGTCAAGGATGGCTTCATGGAGGAGATGGAAAGAAACAAAGGAGAAATGATGAGGACACTGGAAAGTGTTTCCTAACTAAACCCCCTTCTCTGACTCCATTCCTTTGTGCCATGTGCCTGTGGGACTTGGCCAGGACAGTGGATGTACAGTGGCTCAGAGTTAGGATATTTGGGGAGAGGGGACACAGAGTATGCATATTTCAAAGGTAAATGAGCAGGTTTTGTTTTTTAATGGGACAAATCAACCTAATACATATCCAGATATTTTTTTTTTAAAGATTTTATTTATTTATTTGACAGAGATCACAAGGAGGCGGAGAGGCAGGCAGAGAGAGAGGAGGAAGCAGGCTCCCTGCCGAGCAGAGAGCCCGATGCGGGGCTTGATCCCAGGACCCTGAGATCATGACCTGAGCCGAAGGCAGTGGCTTAACCCACCGAGCCACCCAGGCGCCCCATATCCAGATATTTTTGTCTGAGGTTAGAATAGAGTTCAGCTGACTTACCTACTGTCTTTTTAATCATAATCCATAAAATAGCTGGTAAATGAGGAAGAAACTTATATCTTTAGAGTAATTACTAAGAAGTCCTTGTATCTAAATTCTTTGTTTTGAAGAGCTCAAAGCAGTTGGATATTCAGAGGTGAACTTAAGATACTAAAAAAATACATAAATAACTGGAGAGATACACAATAATCCTAATATTTCTTTGGAAGGATTTGGTTTTATTTGATGTCTTTCCAGCTTATCATTCTAGAATCAAAGACAGTGTTTGCACATTATAAAAATCTGAATCAAATCGGTTATCCCCAGAATTGAGATGTGTTTCTTTCTAGCATTAAAGCAGCATAATGTCAACATAATGTACTCAATGAAAGGTTATCGCCAATGGAAACCCACTGCAGTACTGTACTTTCTTTCCTTTGTAACAGCTTTCTTCTTTAAAAAAATAATGCAGTGTTTATGCTGTGTTAGAATCCTAGTACTTGAGAATTAATAATTATATGGGCTTGAGCTTGCGCTGACTAACCAAAATGAGAAGGTAGAAGTAAATTTAGCACTTCAATCTTAAGTAAGGTTTGCTGACTCATTTCTGCATGTTTGACAGACCCCTCCAATATGACATTTTGTATAAATACATGTACACCTGTGATTCTTTTTTTTAATGTAACGCACTATATTTTACCTTATATAATTACCTCAATTAATAATAAAACTGAGTGGGGGGCAACGGTTTACCTATAATATTTAGGTCAATATGAAGCACTTTCTCCTAGATCATAATCTCTGTATGATTGAAGAAGTATATGGATTGTCAAGGTGACTATAAAACAGTAGTCAGGAGAAACAGTAAGCTTTACACATCTTACGTGTGAGCTTTTCTCCACCTTCCTATACTGCCTTTTGTCCACAAGGTGGCACTCTCTAGATATGTCTAAATTCAAGCCTTTTTAATAAAGATGCATCAAAATAGAAATCTTCCCCAACCAGCCTCCATTGTTAAAAGCCTTCCCCCAAAGCCAAGTAAATCCACTTAATGCAGTTTAGAAAAATAGTATGGTTAAATGTGTCACATAGATCAGCAACAAGGTGTCATTCTTTATATCATGAATGTATAAAGTCTTTAATTCTGGATTAGTCCATTTAGGTCTGATATTTATTCCCAGGTATGAACAGGAAAGCAGATTGCCCCTACCAAATCTGATTAGTCCTGAAGTCTCTCTATTCCACCTTGTTTGTTAGGAAGTCCACAGGTGCATTCCAGTGGGGGTAGTTTATGGAAAGAGAAAGGGGTTGTCCGCTTTGACTGCAGTGACCATATATCCCAAATTTGCCAGGACAAAGATAACCTGAAATAGTTAATTTTGATTACTCCACCTGGATATTTATATTTCTAGAGTTTATGTTCCACATTTTAGATTTGAAAATAGATTATTTTAAAGGCAATCTTGATTTACTTTTCAGCCATGGAGACCTGACTCTTTCAAGAGCATGAAAACTGGTACTTGGTCCCTATTTAGTATTTGCCCTGGGAGATGCCTTGTTCACTGGCTAGCGTAATAATTCAAGGATGTGGCTCTGGTTTCTCAATTTTAGGAACAAGTCATCCCTATCAGCTTTCACTGCCTCTTGTGTACCTGTCTCAAGAAAGAGATCCTAACCCTTGGCTTGAGATACTTTGAAATTGAACTCTCAAAAATTAGAGCACTCACCAAAAACGATGTTCTTGCTTTATAGTCTGGTTCTTCCAGGCAGAATTTTATTGTATTTTCTCTTACCATGGAATAATTATAAAATAAACACACTTTCAGTAGAGAAAACAATGTATTTTCTATGCCATGCAACTGAGAAGGCAGACTCTGGGTAGTGCTTACAAATAAGGGTGTCAGAGAGCTTCTAGCCCTTCCCCCTCTCCCTTCTGTGTATGAAAGGAAACTGAGATCTAGTGAGAACCAAGGATTAGCTGAAAGTTACACAGTAACTGTTGTCACTGAGACTGGTTAGTGTCATAAAACAGATAATGTAAATTATAGGTTAGTTACAACCTATCTTTGTATTTTTTGCCCATTATTTAGGTATATATATATATCAATGACAGATCCTACATTTTGTTAATGTGGGTGATGAGGACTTCTTATGTTTCAAAACATTTTTGTTTTTCTGATACATGGAGCAAGTGTTTAAAATGCCCATGAGAAACTCATGCCTGAAATTAAATGAATATAAATTAAAGGAGGAGGAGGAGACCATAGAAATTCTCAAATACCAAATAATGTGGAGTGGGTGGTGATTACCAGGGATTGAGAGAAAAAATAAACTGATTAACTGAAAAATGGCCTTAGACAGAAAGGCATCTTGTAAAATCTTTATACCTTCAGTGTCCTCCCTGGCTCTATTGTGAAAATGACAACTGGGAGGAGTTATTGTCTTGCAAAATTGAGTAGATGTAATAAAATGGGAAAGAGTTTTGCTCTGGGAAGCCTCTTAGATGCATACGGTATTGTGAAATGCATTACGGCCCCAGCATAAATAACCTAGGTATAAGTGTACCTGATAGACGTTTGCAGGTGGTAGTGTAAGTGGAAAGTAAACAGAAGGACTTGATTTAAAATGAGGAGGAAATTTGATACAACGGACCATGATGGAGAGGTCAAATTGGAGAACCAGAGGTTACAGAGCAGAAACAAATCAGCATGAAGAGATGGAGATGTGTGCAGAGATGAGTGAACTAATCAGCCAAACACTAAATGTATTATACACGGGCTCTTGTTGTGCAGGAAGGAAACCGGCTATGTGACCTCAGGGACTGCAAGAGGACGGCAGAAGACCAGTCACTTGTTACTGATAATCTTATAATCTTACTGGGGAGGAAAGATGTCAGCACCTAAGAAAATTAGCTTTTAATACAAATATTAACAAAAGACAATAGGACAAAAATGGCACAACGTAGCATATGAAGAATTACAGAGAGACAGATCACATTAGTGTGTCTGAAGATCCTCACTAACGTGAAAGGGACAGATTAAACTAAATCCATCAGAAAGGATGAAAACCCACCGTTTACCTATAGACACGGGTGAAACTGGAGGGTATTATGCTAAATGCATTAAGTCAGAGAAAGACAATATCCTATGGCTTCACTCATATGTGGAACAAAAGGAATAGTGAGAGGACAATAGGGAAACAGCAGGGAAACTGGAAAGAAATCAGAGAGGGAGATAGACCCTATGAGAATCTTGAATCCTGGGAACAAACTGAGGGTTGCGGAAACGTAGATGGGTGGGGGGTGGATGGAATAACTGGGTGATGGGCATTAAGGAGGGCATGAGATGTGATGAGTCTTGGGTGTTATACACACCTGATGAATCACTAAACATTATATCAAAAACTAATGATATACTATATGTTGGTGAATTGAATTTAGATAAAAAATTAAATCCATTTCTTGGACAAGTTTTTATCCTATACAACTACTTGAATTCTGATAATAATTATTAATCATTAACTAGTAATGTGGATGATGGGGCCTACTTATGTTTAAAAACATTTTCTTGGTATGTGGAACAGCTGACTGAAACGTTGAATTAACACCGTGTAAGGTAATATGATAGAGACATATGGATGCCTTTGCTTCCATATCTATGACTTTCCAAATTTCCTGTTCCAATGTTTGAGCTCAGAGATTATTAGCTCAGAAGAATAAGCTTTCTAAGTCCTTTACTTTTAAATGTTTATGTTATTAAAGCAAAGAAGAAGGCTGCTAAAAATAGAAAAATCCGTTCCTACACTAAAAGAACTTAGTCTGAATACCAGTATTTTTTAAATTAACTTTTAAATTCCCGGGGAGAATCACACCTTAAATTTTTTAAAAAATTGTCAGTGGTAGTTAATTATGTACAATCATTTGTGACATTTCAAAACATTTTAAAAACTATAATTCACTTTGGTTTAGGCTGAAGAAATTATATTTTTCAAGGGAGCAGTTTTTCAAAACCCCATTTTTATTTATTTATTTAAAGAGAGCACATGCATGAGTGGAATGGAGGAGGTGGAGACAGAGAATCTTAAGCAGGTTCCATGCCCAACACGAAACCTGATATGGGGCTCAATCCCTTGACCCCTGAGATCATGATCTGAGCCAAAATCAAGAGTTGGCCACATAAACCAATAAGCCACCCAGGTGCCCCTCAAAACCCCTATTTTAAATGATGGCTAAAATGCTCACTCAATGAACAATAGTTGCTGTTGTCTCTATTATTGTTACTATTCCTCCATTCAAGTACCTAGATCAGGTGCTGTAAGTCAGCCCTAGCTGATAAATTTGCAGTTTCAACAGATCACTCAAAAGATGGGAACAGTCAAGCTCAGAGAGGTAGCATCTTGTTAGAAAATGGCTCAGCTGAAGTTCACTCCCAAATCTCCCTGATTTCCAAATCACTGCTCTTTCCCCTGGGTTAAGCTTCTGCCTTTGGCTCAGGTCATGATCCCAAGGTCTTGGGATCGAGACCTGAGTAGGGCTCCCTGCTCTGCCGAAAGCCTGCTTCTCCCTCTCTCACCCACCCTGTTTGTGTTCCCTCTTGCATTGTCTCTCTCTGTCAAATAAATAAATAAAATCTTTAAACAAAAAAAGAATTAGATGATACATTTTTCTTTCCTTATCTCAATCTATACTACCCGAGTTCCACTCCAGAAGAAAAACTGACGACATACAATTTGTTGCCATCAATTCTTGGGCATCTTTTCATCCCCGTTTACTTTTTTTTTTTTTAATTTATTTATTTGACAGACAGAGATCACAAGTAGGCAGAGAGGCAGGCAGAGAGAGGGGGGAAGCAGGCTCCCCGCGGAGCAGAGAGCCCGATGTGGGGCTTGATCCCAGGACCCTGGGATCATGACCTGAGCCGAAGGCAGAGGCTTTACCCCACTGAGCCACCCAGGCGCCCTGATCCCTGTTTACTTTTAGTGACTACATAGTGTCTGACCCAAATCAGGTACTCCAAATCCTTGAAAGGCTGAATGCTATTAATCTGTATTTTTATTTCATGGTTCCACAAATAACACTTGTTTTGCCTCAGGTGCCAGAAAACGCAAAAACACATTGAATTTTATTTATTAAAAAATAGATTCTTAGGTGTACTTACATGTAGACAATAGTTGAAAGCTCACTTATACTGAATTTTTAATTGCCTTTATTTTATTTAATTGCCTTTAATTGTCAGACAATTATATAATCTTAAGATTTATAAGTGTCCTTAGAGATAACATAGTCTGAGTTTTTCATGTTATCAAAGAGTAAAATGAACCTTTGAGAAATTAGGACATCCTTAGTTTAAATAACATCTTAGATTTTCCAAGGAAATCTAGAGAATTCACATAAACATTTCTGTCAATAATGATGGAGTTTATGTTGTCAGTCCTTTCCCTTATGTGTTGTGGCTGAGTATAAGACATTGTTGATGGGAAGTGGAGTCAGGGAGATCTGATTTTGAGATCTACTTCTGACATTTTCAACAGGTGGCTTGGATATTCTTTACCCAAGTTTCTTTTTTTATATATTAGATGTTATTGCTATCCCAAGGGACTCATCCATTCACTAATTCATTCATTCATTGTAGGGATGTCTAATTTTTAAAATTTAATTATTGAAATATAATTGACATGTAATGTTATTTTAGTTTCAGGTGTAAAATTGATATTGATTCCATAATTTTATGCATTACTCAGTGCTCACTAGGATAAGTGCAGTCACGATCTATCACCATACGTTAATACAGTATTGTTGACTGTGTTTCTTATGCTATATTTTTATCTCCACAACTTATTTATTTTATAACTGGAAGCTTATACCTCTTAATCCTGTTCATCTAGTTCACCTGTCCCGCTAACCACCTCCCCTCCTGCAAACATGAGTTTGTTCTCCGTATTTATCAGTCAGCTCAGTTTTTAGATTCCACATATAAGAGAAATCATATGGTATTTGTCTTCCTCTGACTTACTTCATTTAGCATAATATCCTTTAGAGTCATTGATGTCATCACACATGGCATGATTTCATTCTTTTTATGGTTTCATAAGTTTCCTCTGTGTGTGCGTGTTGTCTGTACTGTCTCTGATGTCAGTACTGCTGTTGTGGACAATCAGTGGACTAGGTGATAGGGAACTGGAAGTCACTGCAAAGTTTCTTCACTTTTCTGCCCCAAGGCTTTCCTGCCACTGGAAGCCAGTCCACCTGGCCTCAAGTGTAATGTGGAAGTGAAGGGGTGTTAACACTTACTCTCCATCAGTGGGATGTGGGTGTTGGTGGATAAGTGTGCAGTCTCCAGTCCTTCAGAGGAACAACCCTGAGACCCATTTTACAGTGATCCTTCAGGATCCCCAGGATTTTAACCCCAGTTCCTCACAGCAGTGATTAACTTGATTATACTTTCCTTTACTGGCTTTTATCCTTCCTTGCCTTTCTCTCTCTACTATCTCTCTCTTATCATTCTATTTAGAATTTTATCTTAAATAGACTACCTTTAGGTAAGTCCTTGGTTGAGGCTCTGTTTTAAGGGCAGTTCATCAAAGATCTCTCTATGACATTGCTTTCAGTTACCAAATTAAAACTGACTGGGACAACAAGAGGTTTTACTGATGGGGACAAGTAAAACATCCAGAAGAAGGATTGGTTTCATGTGCATCTTCAACCATGCCTTTTTTTTTTTTTTTAACCATATTCCAAAGATTTGTTTTCTCTCCATTATTCTTCTAGGCCTCCAAAATATCTCCATCCTGTGGTCGATTTTCTTCATAGTCTCAAGATGGGTTTCACTGGCTTCCAGAGCCAGATCGTTTTTCATTTACATGTGGTATGAAAGAGGCAATAGTTTCATCCCTAGAGGCTTAGAAGATGTCAGCATGAGTTTTTATGTCCATGGTGGTACCATTCACTGTGAATAGGGAAATAATATATGCTGACTGGCTTTGACCGATTCCTGGGTTTTACCCTAGATCTAGGAAAGGAAGCAGTTTCTTGAGATTTGCATAATTTATCTAACAGAAAGTGAAACTTCTGCAAAGGTGAAGTCACTAGGGGGATGCTAAGGAGGTAACCAAAAATGTCTGCTATTTTACCCCACAAGATGGTGTTGAAATTAAAACGAGATGTTACCTGTGAATATTCATTTATACAGCTGTTAAGTTGCTTTACAAATATCAGTGGTTGTTAGAATTTGATTTTCCTTGGCGGGGGCAACTCATGAGGTTCTATCCCTTTGTCTTTAATCCAGAACAAGGATTCTGTATGCAAAAATGTCTCAGAACCACTCCCTTGGTGTTCACTAAGAGTTGTTATCTTTGTAAGCCATGATACTCCAGCAGATGTGCATGGGTAGGGAATCAAGAGAAGTTTTTGTATACAGAGGAGGAGCACTGCACATCTTCTTCTGGGCAAGACTGGATGTTCATAGAAGCAGCTGTTAGGTCTCAGCTGCTGCACATAGGTAAAAGGGAATAGGATATAGTCAGTATGGACTCAGGCAGTTTTTATTTTAGTAACCACACCATACCACACACGGGCCAACCTGCTGTCTAGGAGACTGTTCAATTTCGTTCCTCACGAGAGGAAAGAAACAAATTGATTCCACGGGAAACCATACAGTCTGCCCTAAACACAACATGCATCCTCTTCTCCACATCTAAAAGCCATCGTAAAGCACCAGTTTGGGGAGTAACTTTGACTTTTTGACCATAAGCTGTAATTTGTTTGAAAATACCATTGTTTTGGATGACCACTTCTAAATCTGAGGTCCAACACCATACAAGTTCATAAATAAAACAAGTTTTAAAAATACGTGGTATTTTAGAACAAGGAGATCCCAAATGGAGTAGAAAATGTCTTATTAGGTAATATGATGGCCGTTTCAGATACAAACAGTGCTGATCAGAGCACAGATAGAATCTTTGGAATAAATGGAAGTGAGCAAAACACTGTGAAGTTGGCCAATAAACATTTTTGTAAACATTTTTCTTTTCTCCTTAATAAAAGAATGTAGGGTTCATGTGCTAAGGCACAAATAGGAGAAAAAATGCACGAATCCAGGGAAAAGAAATAGGTCAGCATTAATCCTAGCCTTGCTTTATAGCGATAAATGTGTTTTTTAAAATGACTAATTGAATACATGACAAGAAACGACATTCCTGGAAAATAACTAGCAATTGAAAACATATCGCTACCTTGCAGAAAGGTAGACTCATAGTAAGTCATACTGAAACACAGAGTAAGGATTGGTAAACCACAGCAATAACTCAGGTTGTTGTGAAATGGCTGAGAAAAGTGCCTTTACTATGAAACGTTTGGCATCAACCTTCTTCTCTGATCCCACCTGCTTTTGCAGGACATCACATGTGATGCCTCTAGGGAAGAAGAAGGCATGAATATTTCAGAATATGGTAGTCAGAGAAGTACACAAAGTAAGAAAAGTAAAAACTTGAGAAAATACCTTGAATTAGATATTGGCAATGCTTTTACTTGGTGGTTCTATGTGAAAACCCTCAAAGAATCTCTTGGTTTCACAAGTTACACCATGTCCCTACAGATAGGATGTGGCAGCTCGACCAAATCTGGATCACTGGTATGGGAGAAACATTGTAGGGAGATATTCAAAATGCCACAACATAGGACGTGTTCTGTGCAAAGGGAAGAGGAAGTACATTAAGAGCTCAGAGATGAAAACTGTATCAGGTGATTTTATGTTGTTCTGGAGGACACATTCAGAACCACATGGAAAAGTGATGAGGTAGTTGATTTCTGCAAAATACAAAGAAAAACTTAATACCAGTGAGAACAATCCGAGAATGGAAACTCTAATCAGACCCTTGTCAGTGAATATGGTCAGAGACCCCATTCCCCCAAGATGCTGTTGAGGATCAAGTTCAGAGTTCAACTAAATAACTAGAAAAGTCTTCAAAGTTTCTAGGAGAGAAAAAAGTTTATACCTTTGCTATTGCAAATAGTTTTTATTTCTTTGGTATTTTGAAAATGAGGGATTTTTTTTTGAAACATTTGAGAAATATGTTTGATATGGAAGACCTGAAAGCAAGAGAAATTTCACTGAGGTTCTCAGAATTTCTGAATTACAGGATAAATTTATTGGCTTCTTATTCTGAAAGTAGATTTTCTCTAATTGATGCTTTCAACTCTTTTTAGCTGTTGTTCTATAGTATATTTTTGGCCTTCTCACAGGCTTGCTTTTATTCATGAGTTGCACTTCCCTGTTTCCTTCATGATTCATGATTTTTTCCTTGAAAACTGGACATTTTAAGAAATATATTCTAGCAACTCTGGATCCTTCTCTCCTCTACCTTTTGGGACTTATTGTTTGCATACTTAGTTGCTTGATAATTTGACTAATATATTTGATTTTTCTAGTAGTGTGAAGTCTCTAATGTTTCTTCTGGAAGTATGCTGCCTTGGGCATGCACAGTCCCCTTGAGCACCTGAGGTGGTCACCCTCTATCAATATCATACCCATTTGCTTTCACAAATTGCTAGCTGATTGTTTTATATATATATATATATATATATAAAACAATTTTTTTTTTTTTTTGCAACAGTATCCTGAGGCATAAATTGTTCCACAGTCTGATCCAATTAAAGTAAGGTCCCTTTACAGGGACAGTCTCTTGTCAGTCTTGGTGGTGGTTCTGACCCCCTGAAGGCTCTCCTTAATTGTCTCTTTCACTGGTTCTCTCAGTTAAAATTCTTTCATGTTTACAGTTTTGATTTTTTTGTTTGTTTTTTGTGGTGGTGTTATTAAGGTCAGAGAGCTGCTGATCTATTAATTGCTTATTTGGTGATCTCCTTTGTGTTCAAAAATGCCCATAATCTCTTCCAAATTAAATGAAACTTAATTAGGAAAATTTGTGAACTCTGTGCTTACTGTCTGCCTCTCCTACTGGACAGAACCACTGTGCCACACTGAGTCTGGGCTGGGGGTGGAAGACAGTTGCCCACTTTTCCTAGAGTGACTACCTGTTCAGCAAGTGGGGCTCTGGGCAGGAAAGTAGCCCCTGGTCTTCTGGACTTGCCCTTTTTGGCATGGAACCTCTGCCCTGTTGTGAGGTGGGAAGGGGTGTTTGGGATCAGGCTTCCATGGCCTGCTGTGCTTGAAGTAGAACTTCAGCTATATGAGAGGGATGGGTGTAGGAAGAGACCAGTGTTTTTGGCAACAGTTCTCAGAAAAGGGTTTCTACAGTTCAGAATTGGGGTGGGATGTGTTTGCCCTCCTGGGTCCTACAGTAGCCCTAGACTGAGAGCTAGTAGATAGGAAGACCTATCTGCTTTGCTTCAAATGCCTGAAATAGAGCTTCCATCACATCGAGCTGGGTGTGGAGGGGAACAGGATGGGAAATGATACTGAATCGTGATTTAAATGCCACAGATTCTTGTTGCTTTTATCTAGATGCAGTAGATTGTCTTGAACAAATGGTGGTCCATTTGCTATACACATTTCTAAAGCCTTTAGATGGTTAATTTCTAAATTTTTCATTAAATATTTGCTTGACTGGATAAGAGTTCTTATGCTACCATTTTAAAAGTCAATTTCATTGGTTGCTTTTAAGGTAATAGCTTGTCTTTTATGTTCTACCATTTTACCACAATGTGTAAATTGGATGTGCTGGCATTTCTTATCTTGATGGATCATTTTCTTCGTGAATCTTAAAGCTACCCCCCCACCCCACCTCTCTCTTTTCCAGTTTGGTGATACTCTCTGTCACTATGGTTTATAATAGTGCATCTTTTTTATTTATCCTACTCCTTTCCTTCTAGAATATTTAAGGTATGTTAAGGAACTTCCATGTCTCCATATCTCCAAATCTGTTTTTTATCTTCTCTAATTCAGATATTCTCAAATATAGCAAATATCTGAATTCCCTGGAGAATTTATTAAAAGATAAATTGCTGATCTATACCCCCAGAATCTCCACTGCCATGAATGTAGGGTAGGGCTAAAAAATTTTGTATCTAACAAATTTTCAGGTGATACTGATAGTTCTGATCCAGAGACCACACTTTGAGATCTGCTGTTCTAGTTCTTTTATCTCTTTAGTGATCTTCAAATGATTTCCTCAAATTCATCTTTCCATTTACAGATCTCTCTTTAGCAGTGTCAGATTTGCTATTAAACTCATTCTTTGTAGTTTAAATTTCAGGTGATTAATCATAGTCCCCTGTCTTTTCATTGTAGTTTATTGTCTTTATTTTCGGTCTTTATCTCATTTTTTTTTAAAAGATTTTATTTATTTATTCGACAGAGGGAGATCACAAGTAGGCAGAGAGGCAGGCAGAGAGAGAGAGGAGGAAACAGGCTCCCCACCAAGGAGAGAGCCAGATGCGGGGCTCGATCCCAGGACTCTGGGATCATGACCGGAGCCGAAGGCAGAGGCTTTAACCCTCTGAGCCACCCAGGCGCCCCATCGGTCTTTATCTCATTTTAACATACTTATTTTTTACCTTCTTATAGACCACCCCATTACATCAAGTTCTTGGATACTAATTTTTTGTTGATGGGCCAATAGACTGTCCATTATGTAGGATCACTTCCTCATTTGTTAGTTTTTGTTTGTAAATTTTTATGTGAGATTACCCTTGAAATAAAGTATTTGCTTATGGGAGTTTTGTTCATGCTGGTCATAGTCATAGTGGGTTCTGTATAATGGGTTAAATGTGGAGTTTTACTTTTGACAGGAGCTTGTAAAACTTAATAAACCTGGACCATGACTTTGTGGAACTCACTACAGCTCAAGCTCTATCTTTGCTAGATTTATGGTATTTCTAATGAAACAAGTGTCCTTTACATTAAAAATAATAAATATCCCATTGTTTAAGTGTCAGGGAGTTAGACTATTATTTTCCCAAACCCATAAAGAGAAAAGGTGAACTCACATTACAAAGGTTGCTTAATTTGCTAATTACTAAGATCATGACCTGAGCAGAATAAAAGAGGAAAGCCAGTACTATTAGAAAGAGCTACTCAGGGCCACAAACATATCCAGTGTCCCTGCCTGTCTTTTATGCCCAAAGATCTTGTCACTGGGATAGGAGCAGACAAGTGATGTTAAAACAACAACAACAACAACAACAAAAAACTACCTGCCTCCTCCCAGTATTCTCTACATATTTGGCCATAAGACTTTGATTTATGAACTTTCCCCCATAGAATCTTACAACTTTTTAATGAGAATTCCCAGTCTGTCATCATTTATATTATTTTAATACCTGTTAAATGGAAAGTGAGGTGATGAAGCTGGATCAGATTTTGCCAACTATCTGGTAACTTAAAGTTAAAGCTTCCAAACCCTTATTATTCTTTAATTCAAAGAGTTTCTCCTTCCTAATCAATGGGTCTATCAAGAATCAGTTCCTTGGTGGTATGTCTTTCTTTTTGGCTCCAGATTGGTTTAGGGACCCTTTTAAGATTAATATGGTATATAGGGTTTACCTGTAGCCTTATATTTACTGCCAAATATTCTAATAATTAGTCTTCTACCAGACTATAGGCTTCTTAAGAACAAGGTCCAAGTCTTATTTTCATATACTTGGCAGCTGATAGGGTACCTGGCACAGTCCACTCAGCATACATATGTTAAGTGAAAATATGATACATCACCCTTACCTCACTTTTAAGCAAATGTCTCCAAGGATCCTTAGTCATGCAAAATCCCTTTCTTTATGAGATAACTTCCTCTCCATACTATTGAAAGCTCTTGGGACATCTCTCTAACTGAGCTAAATGAATTTAAATTTATATAAGTAGAATAATGTTATAGTTTAGCTCATCAAAATCTAAAAGGGAAACTAGATCTTCATTTTAAAACACTAATGCTCTTTCTTACTTAAAATACTAAAATCATCTTTTAAGATAGATTATTGGAATACTTAACATTTAATTGGCTAGTAGTTTTGTTTCTTTTTCCTCAAATTTTCCTCCAAGGAGTGGCACAGAGAAAAGGAAGAACTCCTTGGAATTTGCTTCATTTAATCAGTTAATGACCTAGAATCATCTTGCAAAGTGGGTCCCATGGTTAGTGATTTCTTCTCTATTACTTTCTGGTGGACATTACTAAAGTTTCTAGGGAGATAGGCTGGGACAGGAACAGGGTTCACAGAGAGAGGCAGAACCCAGGATTTTGGTGAATTCAGACTTGAGTCAGGCATGCCACTTCTGTGGCTTCATGTCTTTATTAAGTAGATGTCTTGATCTAGAATATCTCTTCTAGTTTGAATGTTCTGTCCTTGAATTTTGAGACTCTCTCTGCCCGTGATTCTCCCTACCTCATCACCACCACAGACACAGAGAAATCCTATAACTGCAACAAATTCACTGGGATACAGAAGCATGATAAGAGACAGATGTTGGGCTACTGTATCTGCGCACAGCTTCTAATGCCTTGGGTATCCTTCATGTCCACACCCTTTGTAGGCATGCAGGATTCTCAAATAACAGCATATTTCAAAGTGTGTTTGTGTAAGGTAATAGGGGAGGGGTGGGAGAGAGAGGTATATGCTAGGGAAGGAGAAAGGGAAAAGCAGGGTACAGTTTGATTATCACTATGCTTTAATCTAGTAGTTATTAAGTGCTCATAATCTTCTAGGCATTGTGCTGTGAGCTGTTTCTGAATATTACTATTAGAATAAAACTTTGAGTTAGGCACTATTTTAAGTTCATTATACAGATGAAGAAAAGGCTCAGAGAGTTGAAGTAAGTTGCCAAGTTCATATAGATTTTAAGTGGTATGAATGGTAAACCCAGGCTATCTGACTCTAGGGTTTAAGCTCATAATCATTGATCTATAGAGAAAGGGTTTCTTACTCTTGCTATTTATAAACAAACAAGTAAGCAAAACTCAGTGGGCAGAGAGGATCTGATAAGCTTCCAAAGCCTCAATATGAGCAGCAAGACCTGCTCCAAAGAAGAATGTTGGTCTCCTTGGCTTTCCGAGCAGTGTCTTCACCTGAGGAAAGCCCTGGGTGAGAAATCATGCAGGACGAGCTTGAGCTATAGGTCAGAGACTAAAACAACAACAAAATAACAGAAACAATAAGAGTATTATTTCTGATATTCTGCTTAAAAATAGGTATTAGTACAATTAAAGTAAAAAAATTCTACGGAAGCAATTTTAAAACCTAGTTTCTCAATGGTCACGTTCATTCAAATGGCTCCTTTCCTTTATTGTGAATAGAAATTTTTAAATACTTTCTCTATAATTTGAGGCCTTTATTAAATTTAGTTTGATGGTACATTAATGTGTTATTCATATTTACTCATTTATTTATTGAACAGACATCTCGGAATGCTTTTTATGTGTCGATAGGTAGGGTTAATGAGATTCTATAGACATTGCGATTGTATCCGACATATACCTGACATTGTACCTGACATACAGAATATGTTCATTTAATGATAACTATTACATTGAATGGGTATCTATCTACCAGTTCTTCACTTAGGATTTAGGTTCAAATGAACCATAAGTATGATTTCAGCACATGCAGGGTAAAAGTAGAATGTACTATATATGAGATTTTTCGTCCTGTGGGGTCTGACAACATCTTTCATAGAACAGTGTCCAGCTATAAGGATGTACACAAGTTTGGATCTCCAACCCTTGCTTATATTGCCATATGACCTTCTTCCTTCTGTATCTGCGTGTCTCCGTGTCTTCCTAAAAGGATAACAGTCCTTCAACTTAGAGCTTACCATAACCTAGGCAGCCTCTTCCTGTACATTCACATCTGCAAAGAGTCTATTCCAAGATGGGGTGATATTTATAGGAAATGGGTGTTAGGATTTTTAACTTATTTTGGGGAACTTAGTTTAACCCACAACACTACTATGCCATTTTCTTTGTGTGTGTGTGTGTGTGTATTTCTTATATATTTTTAAATTAATATATAATGTATTATTTGCTTCAGGGGTACAGGTCTGTGAATCATCTGTCTTATACAATTCACACCATTCACTGCAGCACATACACACCCCAGTGTCCATAACTCAGCCACCCTATCCCCCCACCCCCCCACCCCCTAGCAACCCTCAGTTTGTTTCCTGAGATTAAGAGTCTTTTATTGTTTATCTCCCTCCCAGTCCCATTTTGTTTTATTTTTTCCTTCCGTACTTCCCGTGAACCCTCGCCCTGCCTCTCAAATTCCTCATATCAGAGAGATCATATGATAATTGTCTTTCTCTGATTGACTTATTTTGCTCAGCATAATACCCTCTAGTTCCATCCACATCATTGCAAATGGCAAGATTTTGGTTTTTTGATGGTTGCATGGTATTCCATTGTGTATTGACTATATGTATATATACACAATGGAATACTATACTATACCATATATACTATATTCTATCTATCTATCTATCTATCTACCACTTCTTCCTTATCCATTAATCTGTTGATGGACATCTAGGTTCTTTCCATAGTTTGGCTATTGTGAACATTGCTGCTATAACCATTCAGGAGCACGTGCCCTTTCAGATCACTACATTTGTATCTTTAGGGTAAATACCAGTAGTGTGATTGCTGGGTCATAGGGTATTTTCAACTTTTTAAGGAAACTCCATACTGTTTTCCACAGGGGCTACACCAACAGTGCAGCATTCCCACCAAGAGTGTAGAAGGGTTCCCCTTTCTCTGCATCCTCACCAACGTCTTTTGTTTCATGACTTGTTAATTTTAGCCATTCTGGCTGGTGTAAAGTGGTATCTCACTGTGGTTTTGATTTGTATTTCCCTGATGCCAAGTGATGTTGAGTATTTTTCATGTGTCTGTTGGTCATTTGGTTGTCTTCTTTGCAGAAACATATGCTCACGTCCACTGCCCATTTCTTGATTGGACTATTTGTTCTTTGGGTGTTGAATTTGATAAATTCTTTATAGGCTTTGGATACTAGCCCTTTATCTGATGTCATTTGCAAATATCTTCTCCCATTCTGTCTGTTGTCTTTTGGTTTTGTTGACTGATTCCTTTGCTGTGCAAAGCTTTTGACCTTGATGAAGTCCCAGTAGTTCATTTTTGCCCTTGCTTCCCTTGCCTTTGGCAATGTTTCTAGGAAAAAGTTGCTGTGGCTGAGGTCAGTTTGCTGCCCATGTTCTCAAGGATTTTGATGGATTGCTGGCTCACATTGAGGTCTTTCATCCATTTTGAGTCTATATTTGTGTGTGGTGTAAGGAAATTATCCAGTTTCATTCTTTTGCATGTGGATGTCCAATTTTCTCACACCATTTCTTGAAGAGACTTTTTTTCTTTTTTAAGATTTTTATTTATTTAACATAGAGATCACAAGTAGACAGAGAGGCAGGCAGGGGGTGGGGGTGTGGGAAGCAGCTTCCCGCTGAGCAGAGAACCCAATGCAGGGCTCCATCCCAGGACCCTGAGATCATGACCTGAGCTGAAGGCAGAGGCTTAACGCTCTGAGCCACCCAGGCACCCCGACTGTCTTTTTTCTATTGGACATTCTGGGCTCTCTACTCTGTTCCATTGATCTATGTGTCTGTTTTTAAGCCAGTACCATACTGCCTTGATGATGACAGCTTTGTAATAGAGCTTGAAGTCTGGAATTGTGATGCTACCAATAGTGGCTTTCTTTTTCAACATTCCTCTGGCTATTCAGGGTCTTTTTTGGTTCCATATAAATTTTAGGATTATTTGTTCCATTTCTTTGAAAAAAGTTGATGGTATTTTGATAGGGATTGCATTAAATGTTTAGATTGCTTTAGGTAGCATAGACATGTTCACAATATTTGTTCTTCCAATCCATGAGCATGGAATGCTTTTCCATTTCTTTTTTTTTTTTTTTTTAAGATTTTATTTATTTATTTGACAGAGAGATCTCACAAGCAGGCAGAGAGGCAGGCAGAGAGAGAGGAGGAAGCAGGATCCCTGCTGAGCAGAGAGCCTGATGCGGGGCTCAATCCCAGGACCCTGAGATCACGACCTGAGCCGAAGGCAGCGGCTTAACCCACTGAGCCACCCAGGCGCCCTGCTTTTCCATTTCTTTGTGTCTTCCTCAATTTCTTTCATGAGTACTTTAGTTTTCTGAGTACAGATTCTTTGCCTCTTTGGTTAGGTTTATTCCTAGGTATCTTATGGTTTTGGATGCAATTGTAAGTGGGATTGACTCCTTAATTTCTCTTTCTTCTGTTCTACTGTTGCTGTATAGAAATGCAACTGATTTCTGTGCATTAGTTTTATATCCTGACACTTTACTGAATTCCTGTATGAGTTGTAACAGTTTTGGAGTGGAGTCATTTGGGTTTTCCACATAAAATATCATATCATCTGCAAAGAGTGAGAGTTTGACTACTTCTTTGCCAATTCGGATGCCTTTTATTTCTTTTTGTTGTCTGATTGCTGAGGTTAGGACTTCTGGTATTATGTTGAATAGCAGCGGTGATAGTGGACATCCCTGCCGTGTTCCTGACCTTAGGGGAAAAGCTCTCAATTTTTCCCTATTCAGAATGATATTCACTGTGGGTTTTTCATAGATGGCTTTGATGATACTGAGGTGTGTACCCTCTGTCCCTACACTGTGAAGAGTTTAGATCAAGAAAGGATGCTGTACTTTGTCAAATGCTTTTTCAGCATCTATTGAGAGTATCATATGGTTCTTGTTCTTTCTTTTATTAATGTGTTGTATCACACTGATTGATTTGTGGATGTTGAACCAACCTTACAGCCCAGGAATAAATCCCACTTGGTTGTGGTGAATAATTCTTTTCATGTACTGTTGGATCCCATTGGCTAGCATGGCTAGTATTTTGGTGAGAATTTTTGCATCCATGTTTATCAAAGATATTGTCTGTAATTCTCCTTTTTGATGGGGTCTTTGTCTGGTTTGGGGATCAAGGTAATGCTGGCCTCATAAAATGAGTTTGGAAGGTTCCTTCCATTTCCATTTTTTGGAACCATTTCAGGAAAATAGGTAATTCTTTAAATGTTTGGTAGAATTCCCCTGAGGAACCTTCTGGCCCTGGGCTCTTCTTTGTTGGGAAATTTTTGATTACTGCTTCAATCTCCTTATTGGTTATGGGTCTGTTTAAGTTTTCTATTTCTTCCTGATTTAGTTTTGGTAGTTTAGATGTCTCCAGGATGCATCCATTTCTTCCAGATTGTCAAATTTGCTGGTGTATAGTTGCTCATAATATAATAATTCTTGTATTTCTTTGGTGTTGTTTGTGATCTCTCTCCTTTCATTCATGATTTTATTAATTTGGATCCTTTATCTTTTCTTTTTGATAACTCTGTAGGGGTTTATCAGTCTTATTAATTCTTTCAAAGAACCAGCTCCTAGTTTTGTTGATTTGTTCTACTGTTCTTTTGGTTTATATTTCATTGATTTCTTTATTATTTCTCTTCTCCTTCTGGGTTTAGACTTTCTTTGCTGTTCCTTATCCAATTCCTTTAGGTGTAGGTTTAAATTGTATACTTGAGACCTTTCTTGTTTCTTGAGAAAGGCTTGTATTGCTATATATTTTTGTCTCAGGACCACCTTTGCTGTGTCCCAAAGATTTTGAACAGTTGTGTTTTCAATTTCATCTGTTTCCATAATTTTTTAAAATTCTTTAATTTCCTGATTGACCCATTCGTTCTTTAGTAGGATGCTTTCTAGCCTCCATGTATTTAAGTTCTTTCCAACTTTCTTCTTGTGGTTGAGTTCTAGTTTCAAAGCATTGTGGTCTGAAAATATGCAGGGAATGATCCAAATCTTTTGGTACAGTTGAGACCTGATTTGTGACCCAGGATGTGATCTATTCTGGAAAATGTTCCATGTGCACTCAAGAATAATGTGTTTTCTGTTGCTTTGGGATGGAATGTTTTGAATATATCTGTGATGTCCATCTGGTCCAGTGTGTCATTGAAAGTCTTTATTTCCTTGTTGATCTTTTGCTTAGATGACCTGTCCATTTCAGTAAGGGGGTGTTAAAGTCCCCTACTATTATTATATTATTGTTGATGTGTTTCTTTGATTTTGTTATTAATTGGTTTATATAACTGGTTGCTCCCGTGTGAGGGGCATATTTAAAATTGTTACTCTTCTTGTTAGACCTTTTAAGTATGATATAGTGCCCTTCCTCATCTCTTATTATATATAGTCTTTGGCTTAAAATCTAATTTATCTGATATAAGGATTGCCACCCCAGCTTTCTTTTGATGTCCATTAGAATGGTAAATTGTTTCCCACCTCCTCACTTTAAATCTGGAGGTGTCGTTGGGTCTAAAATGAGTTTCTTGCAGACAGCATATCGATGGTTTTTTTGTTTTTTGTTTTTTGTTTTTTTTTTTAAACCCATTCTGATACCCTGTGTCTTTTTTGATTGGGGCATTTAGCCCATTTACATTCAGGGTAACTATTGAAAATATTAATGTCATGCCATTGTATTGCCTGTAAGGTGACTGTTACTGTATATTATCTCTGTTCCTTTCTGGTCTGTTACTTTTAGGCTCTCTCTTTGCTTAGAGGACCCCATTCAATATTTCCTGTAGGGATGGTTAGGAGCTAGCAAATTCTTTTAGCTTTTGTATGTCCTGAAAAAAAACAAAAATCTCCTTTTTAAAAAATATCTCCTTCTATTTTCAGTGACAGCCTAGGTGGATATAGTATTCTTGGCTGCATATTTTTCTCGTTTAGTGCTCTGAATATATCATGCCAGTCCTTTTGGACCTGCCAGGTCTCTGTGGATAGGTCTGATGCCAATCTAATATTTCTACCATTGTTTGTTACAGATCTCTTGTTCCTAGCTGCTTTCAGGACTTTCTCTTTGTCACTGAGACTTGAAAGTTTTACTACTAGATGACGGGGTGTGGAACTATTTTTATTGATTTTGAGGGGGATTCTCTGTGCCTCCTGGATTTTGATGCTTTTCCCATCATCAGATTAGGGAAATTCTCTGCTATAATCTGCTCCAGTATCTCTTGTGCCCCCCTCTCTCTTTCTTCTTCTTCTTCTGGGATCCCAATTATTCTAATATTGTTTTCTCTAATGGTATCACTTCTCTCTTGAATTCTCCCTTCATGGTCCAGTAGTTGTTTATCTCTCTTTTTCACATTCTTTATTTTCCATCACTTGGTCTTCTATATCACTAATTCTCTTTTCTGCCTCATTTGTCCTAGCAGTAAGAGCCTCTATTTTAAAAAAATTTAATATTTTTTCAGTGTCCCAAGATTCATTGTTTATGTACCAAACCCCATACTCCATGAAATACGTGCCCTCTTTAATACCAGGCTCACCCACCCCCCCTCCAAAACCCTCAGTTTGTTTCTCAGAGTCCATGGTCTTTCCTGGTTTTTCTCCCCCTCTGTTTTTCCCCAACTCACTTTTCCTCTCTGTCCCAATGTCCCAATGTCTCAATGTCTTCCATGTTATTCTTTATGCTCCCAGTGTCCTCTGTGTTATTCTTTATGCTCCACAAGTAAGTCAAACCATATGATACTTGACTCATTTCACTCAGCATAATCTCCTCCAGTCCCATCCATGTTGATACAAAAGTTGGGTATTTATCCTTTCTGATGGAGACATAATACTCCATTGTATATATGGACCATATCTTCTTTATTGATTCATCCATTGAAGGGCATCTTGGATCTTTCTACAGTTTGGCGACTCTGGCCATTGCTGCTATGAACATTGGGGTACAGATGGCCCTTCTTTAAACTCCATCTGTATCTTTGGGGTGAATACCCAGTAGTGCATTGCTGGGTCATAAGGTAGCTCTATTTTTAATTTATTAAGGAATCTCCACACTGTTTTCCAAAGGGGCTGCACCAACTTGCATTCCCACCAATAGTATAAGAGGGTTCCCCTTTCTCCACATCCTCTCCAACACACGTTGTTTACTGTCTTATTGATTTTGGCCATTCTAACTGGTGTAAGGTGGTATCTTAATGTGGTTTTGATTTGAATCTCCCTGATGGCTAATGATGATGAACATTTTTTCATGTGTCTGTTAGCCATTTGTGTGTCTTCTTTGGAAAAGTGTGTGTTCATGTCTTCTGCCCATTTTTTGACGTGATTATCTGTTTTTTGAGTGTTGAGTGTGAAGAGTTCTTTATAGATCTTGGATATCAGCTCCTTGTCCATAGTGTCATTTGCAAATATCATCTCCCATTCTGTGCGCTGCCTCTGTTTTTTGACTGTTTTCCTTGCTGTGCAGAAGCTTTTGATCTTGGTGAAGTCCCCAAAATTCATTTTCGCTTTTGTTTCTTTTGCCTTTGGAGACATGTCTTGAATGAAGTTGCTGTGGCCAGTGTTGAAGAGGTTACTGCCTATGTTCTCCTCTAGGATTTTGATAGATTCCTGCCTCACATTGATGTTGTTTATCCATTTCGAGTTTTCTTTGTGTTTGGTGTAAGAGAATGGTTGAGTTTCATTTTTCTATACATAGCTGTTTTATTTTCCCAGCACCATTTATTGAAGAGATTGTTCTTTTTCCACTATATATTTTTTCCTGCTCTGTTGAAGATTATTTGACCATAGAGTTGTGGGTCCATATCTGGACTCTCACTCTGTTCCACTGGTCTATGTGTCTGTTTTTGTAACAGTACCATGCTGTCTTGGTGATCACAGCTTTGTAGTAAAGCTTGAAATCAGCAATGTGATTCCCCAGTTTTGCTTTTATTTTTTAACATTCCCTTAGCTATTTGGGGTCCCTTCTGGTTCCATACAAATTTTAGGATGGTTTGTTCCAGCACTTTGAAAAATGCTTGTGTAATTTTGATCGGGATGGCATTGAAAGTATAGATTGAAGAGCTTCCATTTTTTATTGCACGTCATTAATAATTTTTTTTTTTTAATTTCAGCTTGGTTAGATTTTAGTCCTTTTATTTCTCCAAATGTTATCTTATTTCTCCAGAAAGGGATTCTCTAGTATCTTCCATGCTTTTTTCAAACCCAGCTAGCACCTTGATAATTATCATTCTGAACTCTAGTTCTGACATCTTACCAATGTCCCTATTGATTAGGACCCTAGCCATTGGTACTGCCTCTTGTTCTTTTTTTTTGAACTGAATTTTTCTGCCTTGTCATTTTATCCAAATAAGAATAGATGAATGGGTGAACAAAATACTGAAAGTGTAGCAATGACCCCAGAAAAATGGAGGGAAAAAATATATTTTATTTATATATAGAGAGAGTATATATATATATATATATATATAGTTGTTTGTATATATAGTATATATTAGATAAATGTATTTATATATATAGTATGTGTGTGTATATATATATGTATATGTATATGTATATGTATATGTATATATATATATATATATATATATATATATATATTAGTTGGTGAATAGAACAGAACCACACGCTTGATTTTTGGGTGTATTTTGATCTGTTAGAAGAAACTGCCTCCCAAAATTTTAAAGAAAGAAAAACTTATATATATATATACAAACATAAGGGTAAACGTGATAAAGGGATGGAATATGACTGTAAAGATGAAAATTAAGGAATATTCTACAAAGGGAATGATAAAATAAGAAATTGGTTGAAAAAAACAAAACAAAAATAGAGAATAATGTGATCAGGCTAGAGACTAGAACAAAGCCATGCACGAGATTTAGGGTATATTTTGATCTGTTAGAAGAAACTGTTTCCCAAAATTTTAAAGAAAGAAAAACCTGTATGTATACAAAAAATAAGGTTAGATACAAGGAAGTTTAGAATATTACTATAAACAAAAATTCAAAAAGATCTTTAAAAAGGTACTGATAAAATAAAATAGTTAAAATAGGAAAGAGGAATAATTTAAAAGATAGAATAAGAAAAACATAATATTAAAAAATGTAACTCTGAAAGAATAAAGAGTTCTGGGATAAAAGCCAGGAATTCTCTGTGTTGCTTTCCCCTAGCTCTAAAGTTATGCAGTTCTCATTGATCAGTGAACTTGGTCTTGGCTGGATTTTCTTGCTAATCTTCTTGAGGGGGTGCCTGTTGTAGTGATTCTCAAATGTCTTTGCCTGAAGTGGAAATGCACTGCTCTTGCCAGGGGCCAAGCGAGCGAATCTGTTCAGGTTTGCTCTGGGTAGGTTTTGTTCCCTGAATGGTTTCTGTAAGAGCTTTGGAGGATAAGAATGAAAATGGCAGCTTCCCAGTCTCTGGCCCATAGTAGCTAAGAGCTTGGGGCCCCACTCCTCAGTGTGCCCTCAGAGAAAAGTAGTCAATCCCTCCCATCTCCCTGATCTCCAGCTGCACTCCATGCTCACCTGGCCTATGATGGAGCATTTCTATCTCTGGTGCACGGCCTCATTTGGAGTCTCCAAACCCAGCAGATGCTTGCAGCACATGGAGGAGGAAGGAGGGGTTCTCTCTGGATCTGCCACTTCTGGAGTCCCTGCTGAAAGAGCAGTGGTCTGACTGAGGCTTGGATTATGGTTTAAGGTAATTCCAAGCTGAGAGTGCCCTCCTCAGCTCTCTCTGTAGCCGGCTTCCCCACTCTGATACCTCAGGTCTCTGCCACACTCAGACACCCCTGGTCTTTTTGTGACCCCGTGGGTCCTGAGACCACACTGTTCCTGTGAGGGCTCCACCCCTTGCTTAGCTTCTGGAATAATGTCCCTCAGTGGAGCAGACTTCTAAAAGTTCTGATATTGTCCTTCACTGCTCTACCCCTTGCCAGGAGCCCTCTCCCCCCTCACTGTCTATCTTCCCAAATATTGCCTCCAATTCATTTCTCTGCATGTCCTACCTTCCAGAAAGTGATTGTTTTTCTGTTCCTAGAAGTGCTACTCTTTTTCTTTCCAATCACCTGTTGCATTTGTAGGTGTTCAGAATGGTTGGATAATTATCTAGCTGAACTCCTGGGACCAAATGATATTTAGGTCTCCTGCTCCTCTGCCATCTTGCTCCTCCTCCCCATTTTCCTTTTTAACCATGGCTCTTTAAGAAGTTGTGTTCAGATTGTCTCTCTTGATAAAGTATTATACTTCATGCAGGATTCATAAGGGGCCAAGGGTTTTTAAATAAATCAGTGGGTAGGACGAAATCCACCATTGCTCACCTTCTCAGGCTGGTCCTTTGAGAAAATGTGTGCTGTGTTCACACAGAGAAATGGGCAGCAGAGAAGGCTTCACTGTATAACTATAGTCCACTGTTGGAGCAAGAAAGGAAAATAAATTATATACAATTCTGGGAGGATAATGTGGTGTTATTGTCCCTAATGCAGTGCATAGTGCTACTAATTAATAATTGTTAGATGAAAAAGTCCCATTCTGTCTTTAGCAAATCTCAGCATGATTTGAGGAAGCCTGAAAAATGTTTTGCCTTCCCACTACTCATTTATATTTTTCTATTCACTTATTTATAAGCTGCCTTGTTCCAACAAAGATTTAAAATGATATAAAAATGTAGGCAAGTAGCTATAACAAATATAAACTACAGAAGACAAGAAGGGAATTTAGAAAATAACATTTTGGGGACAAGGTCCTCCAAAACAAATGTTCTCTCCACTTAATCATTGTGCTGTCCCACAAATTAGTTGAAATTTTTGTATTTTAAAAACATAGAGAACTGATAAAACTTGAATATCATGTAGCTATTTTAATTCAGGTGCAAGTGGGAATACCTTACAGGGAAGTAATGTATTTTTTTTTAAAGATTTTATTTATTTATTTGACAGAGAGATCACAAGCAGGCAGAGAGGCAGGCAGAGAGAGAGGAGGAAGCAGGCTCCCCGCTGAGCAGAGAGCCCAATGCGGGGCTCGATCCCAGAACCCTGGGATCATGACCTGAGCCGAAGGCAGCGGCTTAACCCACTGAGCCACCCAGGCGCCCCAAAGTAATGTATTTTAAAAGGATTGCAGTTTTGGGGTGCCTGGGTGGCTCAGTGGGTTAAAGCCTCTGCCTTCAGCTCAGGTCATGATCCCAGGGTCCTGGGATCAAGCCCCACATCGGGCTCTCTGCTCAGCGGGGAGCCTGCTTCCTCTCCTTCTCTCTTTGCCTGCCTCTCTGCCTACTTGTGATCTCTGTCTGTCAAATAAATAAATAAAATCTTAAAAAAAAAAAAAAGGATTGCAGTTTATTTTTTCTTAAACATTCTGGCCCTGAATTCTTGGCTATTTGCACAGAAAGCTAGTCCTTAAAAAGTGAGATCCCTTTGGTCATCTCTCCAGAGGAACCTGAGGGAACAGGATAGGCTAGACTTCTATCTGGTCTATATAGCTGCTGTCCTTCTACTGAACCTTGCTTTTCCTCTCGTGATGGCACAAGTCAAGATCTGGCTTCCTTGGTCACCTATAAGTAGAAAGCCATTAGTGTTCGTCCTTGAACATCCAACATTTGCCATACCTCTACTAGAACAGTGAACATCTGTCCATTGATCCTTCCTTTTCTTCTCACTTGTTTTAGGGAAAATAAGAGAAAGTGTTAGAGTTGTTTTGTTTGTTTTTTTTCCCCCATTCTTTCCCCTGTGACTATTGAAAAGGTGTTTATTGTTTAAATCTCCATCATTTAGGGAAAAATGGTGCTCAGAAGGACATTATTAGTCACTGTCCCAGGACCACAGGCATAAACTAAGACTGTCCCAAGCAAACCACCCAACAGAGCTGCCCTGTATACAAGTATCATCAATTAATGTTTATAACATGATAGCCAAGTATAATTCAGTAAAAACAATTCTATGGTGAGCAGGTGAGAGGGTTGAACAATAAAATGCACATTAGAAATTTGTTTCTCGGGCGCCTGGGTGGCTCAGAGGGTTAAGCCTCTGCCTTCGGCTCAGGTCGTGATCTCGGGGTCCTGGGATTGAGTCCCACATCGGGCTCTCTGCTTGGCAGGGAGCCTGCTTCCTCCTCTCTCTCTGCCTGCCTCTCTGCCTGCTTGTGATCTCTCTCTGTCAAATAAATAAATAAAATCTTAAAAAAAAAAAGAAATTTGTTTCTCTGTTGATGTGGCTTAATGAAAAGATGGATTTTAAAAAATCCTGAATAATCAACAGGCAGTATATCCTTCAGGCATTCCTCCAATATTTTTCTCTGCTGAGTTTTGGAAGCTGCGCTTGAGATTTGAGATTATATTTCTTGAAAACTACTTGGATTGAGGCTATTTAAGATTCACAGTTAAAGGCAGCATCTTAAATAATCAAATATGAAGTGCAAATTGACTTTTTAAAAAAATGTGAGGATGCTAACACACACTTGTATTGAAGATTATGCTTCCTATGTTCTGAGGTAAACCATACTTGCTTCTACTTTGCAAGTTAAAAAAAAAATATTTTGGTTTACTGGCAGTACATTTGTTTACTTGCTTATTTGAGTCCTGAAGAGACTTTTCCTGTAATGTATGGCATGCATGCTATAAGGTATTCCAACAGCTTGTTGTAGTCGTCATTCATTGTAATGACCCTTGCAACTTAGTTTTCAAAGACCAGTCTGCCTAAAGAGTACCTATCTTTTGGTTGTCACTGGCTGTCCTGCAGTGACTTCCTACCATTGGTGATATCTTTAGTGAGGCCATTTCTTTCAGAATATCAGCAACTTTTCTAGTTTGGAATAATTTCAAAGTTCATGGAGTTCACATATTTAATTTTTAGAGTTACTGTAATTGAACTGTACAGGCCATATGTGCTCTTACTAGCAAAACTAGAAATAGAATCCAGATATCTTGACTTCTAGTTTAATCTGTATTCTACTTTTGCGAATGTCAGCTGAGTCCCATGGAAAAGAGTTAAGGCACTGATTCACATTCTACTTGCTCACCTCTTTTTGTGGGTTATTTTCTGGTTTTTTGTTTTGTTTTGTTTTGTCTTAAATCCTGTGTCTGCCTGAATGTATCAACTACAGGCAAGTTCGGGTACTTTCATTTGGGTTTTTAATCAATTAACATAAATAGGATTTATTCACTAGGCTTGATATCACCTGAGACACATAGCCTTCAAGAATTTGGAATGTACCTGATTATAATAATTTGTGGAAAACACTCCTGAGCTTTAATATTAGTATCTTCTAGAATAGTGTCTGCAAACTAAAACCCTAGATCCAAACCTTGTCTGCTGTCTGCTTTTGTAAATAAAGTTTTATCAGCCATACTCATTTGTTGGTATAGGCTGCTTTCACTCTACTTGGGTAGAGTTCGAATAATTGTAACAGAGAAAGTTTGCCCTACACAGCTGAAATATTTACCTTCTGACCCTCTGTAGAAAAGTTTTGCCAAGTGCTGCTTTGGAAAGGATAAACATCCCTTCTTGTGGTCAAGATTCTTTTGGTCAGATTTTATTTATTTTTTAATGGTCTATGGGAAAAGCTTTAGATAATTGTAGACCCATACTAAGGGTTGTCAATAGACAACTTACTCAGTGCCTTCCAGAACAATCAGTGAAGTTTTGGGTTTTGTTGTAATGATGATTCTTCTTGTGGCTTGAATATTCATTTGTCCTTAAAGCTGACAGGTAATTATAAATTGAGATGACATATCCTTCATAAACATGAATGCATTTCTCCTTTTAAATGTGAGAACCCAAAGATACAAATGTCTTTGATTTGTGAACTGACATTTGCAAGCTTTTAATGAATTATCTATGAGAAGAATATGAGAGAAATCAACATCTGCTTTGAAATTACTGTTAAAGTTTTTGTGCCTACTCTTGTTCTTAGTGATGATGCTGAGGTGATAGATTTGTTCTTTTGTGGATATAGTTCTAGAATTAGCTTTGCAGTAAATTGACCAAGTCTTAAGTTATTTTTTGAGAAATTTCCAAACAAATCCAATAAACATTCTGGCACAATTCGTAAGGTTGACTTAATTTTGTTAGGTGCTTTTCAACACTTTGCCTAATCATGTTTTAAACAAGTAATAAGTATCGGTAAATTATACTGTGAATCTTTCCCTTTCAATTTCCTCTAGAACATCCATTAGTATTTCAGTGACTTTTGTTATTGTTATTTGGTTGGAGAGTAGTCATCCCGTTACACATTTCTGCAGTGATTAATCACTGATCACTATGTAACTATTCTTCTTCCATCACACTTATGACTAAGCAATATAATCACTTATTTAATAATCTTTTACTTGACTATAAATTCCACAAAATTAGGCTCTGCGTATATACTACCCTTCATTATATCTCCATAGCAATAATTTATTTATTCAGCATATACTATTGAGTGGACACCTATACCAAAGCTATGCTAATCCTGAAGAAAAAAAAAATTGGAAAAAATCATGTCCAAATCCTCCTGGACTTCAAGTTGAGCTTCTGGAGCACAACTGAGCATAGAGAAATTCTTAGGGATACGCCTCCAAAAAATCAGTTAGTGAAGATTACTAATATTCCATACCAAATCAATAAGAATCATTGTTAAATTTCTATTAATTCATTACTATAGGTCTCTAATCTCATGCCTATAGCCAATAAATAGGATAATATGTGAAAGAGTAGATGGCTCAACTCTCACCCCCTACTAGAAAAAGAACACCTAACAAATTAACTACAAGGAGTGCCAGGATAGGATGAGCTTTAATTTAATCTGGGTAGTTTTAGAGTAAAAATATGTATTTATTGAGTCTAAAAGGCAAGGTCCTTGCAGTAACCTGTAAGAGCCCATGAAATCAGGTGTTCAACTTTCCATTCTACTCCAGCCACAATGTTGTCTTTGATCTCTATCCATGGATTTCAGTTTTTTTCCTTCTCCCTGCCAGAAGCATTCTCCCCTCAAGGAATCCATGTGGGTCACCTTCTCAGTTCCTTTTGCTGGATCTTACTTCATTCATGTTAATTTTTCAGAGAAATTCTCTGACCTCCCCAACAAAAAATGAGCACTCCTACCCAAGTTCTCTCTATACCCTTTCTCTGCCTGCTTCCTTGCTTGATATATGTGTGTATGTATGTATGCATATATGCATTCACTTATACAATTATTTCTTTAACCAATGATACTACAGATTTAAGACAAGGTGTTTTTATATATTATAAGGAGGAAACTTAGATCAATATGGCTGTGAGACAATAGAGAATGTCTTGGCAAAATACATTGCTTGGCAAGATATAATGCTACCAACATTTACAAAGGGTAGTGATTACCGAATATTTCAGTAATAGAGATATCTAGGCTCTGATTCTTAGTAAACAAGTACTTTAAATGAAATTGAATGGCTGCACCAGTCCATGAGGTTATGGTTTCTAAATATTCTGTGGCCAGATGAATCACTGAACTCTACCTCTGAAACTAATAATATACTATATGTTAATTAATTTAACTAAATTCATTAATTAAACTTAAAAAATAAAATGAACTTAGCAAAGTCACAGGAAAAAATATTTTGTGGTCAATCTCTATGCAATATTTGAGCAATGCTTTACATATGCAATATTTGAGCAATGCTTTACATTTGTACATAAAGGTACAAATGACTCATGTACCTTTAGATTTTCCAGTTTCCTAAGGCATGACCTTTTCACCTAATTCCAAAATTTCAACTGGTTTTACTTACTAGAGTACTGGCTGAGCATCACACATGGTTGAGACAACTGAAAGTAACAGATATGGCCCTTTGGTTTGCTCGTGTCTCAGTGCAGAAGTCACTGCCAGTGTCTTAATTTTAATTATCAGCCTAACTAAGTTACCAAGATTTGCTGTCCCCCTGCAAAGTGTTCTGAAAATTCTTAACCATCAGAGCTGATTTTAAACCCAGGACCAGCAACTCAGGCATGACCGTGTTCCCTATACTATTCATATAGTTTCTTCACTTAAATAAACACATCCTATTACATGCCTTTCAATATTTATGTGGAGTCATGGAATTTTGTTATGTTAAAAAAAAAATAAAGGCTGCAGTTTCAACATTCAGAACAATTACTTCGCCAGTAAGAACTAAGTTAGAGAAAGGATGTGTCTGGATGCCTCCTCCAAGATTTGGCTTCTAGTCTGCATGGCAGAGGGCCTCTCGACTCTTAGTATATGAGAAAATGGTACACTCTGCAGGGGAGTGGAAATTGGACTTTATTGTTAGATATTAGCAGTTTGGAAAATGGTACTGATAACATACATTTTAAAGGGTTATGGCATTTCTCCAGGAAAATGTTTTGGATAAAAAGAACATTTTTGTTCACAGAAGTGAAATATTCAAAATCAATGAAGAGGATACAGTGTTTTTGTTTGGTTGGTTTAAGAAAGTAAACCCTTACGAATTCCTTGTAAGTTGCATGTTCATCTTTGAGACTCTAAGTCTGTTCTGGAGTTCTATTGATTATGGACATAAATTGCCTTCTCAGTCTGTGTATGTGTCTATTGCAATGCAATATTGACAGACATTCATCATTGTTTGTGTGCATGTTCTGAGGGTACCTTATAACTTCTGAACATGCCATGGGAAGTTACTCTTTTCTAGTTCAGCTGTTAGCTCTTTTAATGTCCCTCACTGCCATCCCGTGTTCTCTATGGTTGCCGTTAGAACCTTAGGCAGGTGCTCCTGCCCACAATTACAGACTTCAATCTCCAGAGAATTCAGGACAGGTTCGCTCTCAGAAGACTGTGCTTCAGGTCTCCTAAAGCTTCTTGAACGGCTCCAGAGGAGGCAGGAAGTAAGTGGGAGAGTGGACAGCAAGAGGGAGAGTGGACCGTGTCCAGGGATTTACAGATCTCCAATCCTTGCTTTGTGAGTACATCATTCACACACAACCCTGAAAGGAGCTTATGTTCTGTCGATGGAATTTTGACTTTATCATAATGTGTTTTCTAGTCTAACTTTAAAAACCTGATGAAATCCATTTCCATTGGTATTCTGTATTTATTTATTTATTTATTTATTTAAGATTTTATTTATTTATTTGACAGACAAAGATCACAAGTAGGCAGAGAGGCAGGCAGAGAGAGAGGAAGGGAAGCAGGCTCCCTGCTGAGCAGAGAGCCTGATGTGGGACTCGATCCCAGGACCCTGAGATCATGACCTGAGCCGAAGGCAGCGGCTTAACCCACTGAGCCACCCAGATGCCCAGTATTCTGTATTTAAAAATTAAGTTAGCAGTTTGTCTTTTTAATTTTTTTTCTTACAACTTGTTATTTATGAATTTTTTTTAGAGAGAGAGCAGGGGAGGGCAGAGGGAGGAGAGAGAGAATCTTAAGGAGTCTCCATGCCCAGCACGAACCCAATGCAAGGCTTGATCTCACAACCCTGAGATCATGACCTGAGCCAAAATCAAGTTTCGGATGCTTTAAGGGAGCCACCCAGGCATCCCCAGCAGTTTGTCTTTCATCATGAGGCTGACTTGACCTCATCAATCAAATGTGTAATTGTACTTGTAGGAAAGCTCTGGATGCTTTGGTGACCTGCATTTTGCCTTGGATCCCACTACTGGATGTCTTAGTGGAAATGATGGTAGTTTTTCCTGAAGGTATATGGAGATCCTCAGGACCTAATCAGTCCAGGAGCATGTGACCAATTACCAAGTTAACAGTGAGGGTAGAGTCACATCAATGACCTAATCAGCAAATTTAAGGTAAACTGACCTCTCATCTTTGCCCTGAGCCTTGACATCAGCCCCACTGCCTTCACTATATGCAGACTTTTCCACTGGCTTTGATGGTTTCTTTAGGATGGTGTAAAATTATTTGTCCATACCAAAATCTATGATGATTTTGATCAAGAGGCACAAAACCTATTCTCTTGGTATTATCATTGAGTTTGATGCAGAAGCTGTTCAAATTATGGATGGAAACAAACATGGTATCCATTTGTGAATACATTTTTTAGTAGGAAATTAAATTCCTCCTTTAGTCTTGTGCAAAGATTGAAACTAATCTGGCAATATCTGAATTGTCTTTTTTTTTTTTTTTTTTTTTTTTTTTTACCAATCTCCTGTGACTCTGCTTCTAGAGCTCAGGAATATGCCAGACACTGCTCTGAAATCCCATGCTTACAATGGAGGGCTGAAACACAGAAAAACAGCAGGCTACCTTGCACTGACTTGAGCGAAACAGGTGCCTTCTCCCTTGCTTTCTCGTATCTGCTGTGTTCTAACACAGTTAGACAGTTCTCATACAGTTGCCAAAATCAGAAGGGTCATTTTAAGCAAGAAGCACTCCTGCAGGAATAGAATAACATAGCCATAAGATCAGCAAATTAAGGTTTGTAGTATATCCCAGGGCAGTGGGGATCTTTTTTTTTCCTCTAGAAAAAATAGGATCAGTGCAGAATCATCAGTGTTTTGCTTTGAGTCCAGTGAGTCCATCACACATTCTTAAGCTATTTGAATAGAAGTTGACAACTGGAAAAATATGAAAATATGGTCTTGATCCAAATTGTAGACACTGTGGAAAACTCTGGGTTCAGGCAGAATAAAGAAATATCTGTGTGTATGTGTGTGTGTGTTGTTTGTATCACTGTTGGCTCATGTATGATTTATACTTCGGCTGTCACTTAGTACTACTTTACTAATTTTGCTCTCTCAAATTGATTCAGTTTGGGCCACCAGGAGCTCTTGGCTCTGCTGTTGCTCTGACATCCCCCTGTCGAAAGTTCTTCCTTGGTATCCATCTCTCTATGGTCACTGCCTTTGTCCTAGTCTGAGTATGTGTGAGTTTGATCTTCCTTCATGAGGTGTAATTGGCAGGTTTGCGAAGTCCGGGAGAAGAGCAGTTCTCAAGCTTGTTCTATTTCACTTCACCTGTTAAACCAAGCTACTTTAGACAAAACAGCTTTACTAGCTTGCTTAGTCCAGTTTGTAAAAGACATTTTCCTTTGGTATTTGAAATTTAAGCCAAAGATTTAAAAAAATGAAAAATAGAAAATAAAAAATTACACATGTTTTACATACACACACACAGACACACACATCCATAGACTCTTTGGGAACTTTGTGTGAAGGAATCTAATAACGTCTTCATATCTTCAGAATTCAGGATTTCATCCAGCTTTTTTAACATTGAGTACTAAAAATGTTCAGTCTTTCCTGTGACCTGATTGCAGAAAATTTGAACATGATCATATTCATGTGTTAAGGTTTAATGATATCCTACAGCTACCTCATCAAGGATGGTTTCCTATCAAATAGGAAAGTGGCAGAATTTGGATAACTAGCTAGTGTGGGCAAATTTTGTTAAGGATGTGGGATTTCAAAGAATCTCTCTATTTTATTGTGATCTTATAATATCTAACTCTATACCTCATTCCTGGTTTATCATTACATTGAACACAGATAAAAGGATGAATTCACTGTCTTTATCCTATATGACATGCAGCTAAAATTAGAGGTAGAAATAATTAAACGCATTGGTACTAATGTAGAAGGTTTGAAGGGGGTACTTTGAGAATTGAGAAACATATTCTGGAGTCTCATAATGTCATGCACAATGTACTTCTTAGATATAATAGAAGGCAAATATCTTCATAGATCAATGTTGTTTGGTATCCTTGAGAAAACAGGACTACAGAACAAAAAAATCTTAGAAAAGATTGTTTTTGCTAGGTAATATGCCTGCTCTGCTCTTTCATTTACCTCCAGGGTCAATGGTTACCTATTTAATATCAGGTGGTAATCAGAGATTCTTGAAAAATTTAAAGACCACAAAGTGGTGAACTAATAGCAACTATGATTAATTTTTACTGTAAAGAGCCAGATCAAGACAAGTGAGCAGATTTAAAGGAAATGAAAGCATTAAGGAATCAATATACAGTTGCAAGAGCTTCTTAGTGAGTCTACTATCTGAAAAATAAAACATTCTCTACAACCACTATATCAATATATGGCAAACAATATCTTAAAACCTACAAACAGGTTCTTCTTACTTGATCTGTAGTCTGTTCTTTGAAATGATGCTTTAAAGCATTAAAATGAAAGATCATTTTTAGATGTAATACTATCTATAATTCTTATATTTCTCTTTTCAAAGTAGTCATTAGTAAATACATGGATAAAGATGAAAAGAATTAATGATTATTAGCTGAGTGTAGAAAATACATCTATACTTTGAATTTTAATTAACTTTATTTATGTCAAGGTTGCATGAATAGTTGTTTTGTGAGACACTGAGCCTGAAAAATGGCTTAAAATAAAAATGTTCTATGAAGCTGTGAGTTTTGGAAACCGTTTCTCTAATGAAGAATATTAAAGCAATTTAGAGTTGAGGATAGTGGAATTGGAGTCATGGCCCTCTTTGGGTTGAGAGATGCATGGGTGAAGACCAAAGATTTTTTTTTTAATAAAATACCTTGAAATAAAAAATTTAAATTGTCAACAGACTAGGTCCCACAATGGGTAACTGGAGAACTGGCTTAAGGATCATTGTAAGTCCCAATGTAGGAATTTATGTAATTATTTTAAAAAATAATCTTTAAGGAAAGTTGCAAATTATTTAATGCATATTGTGAGGAAAACTGGCTAAATATTAGTAAATGAACAAGAAACTAACACAACAAATGAACATCAATACATTCCAAAATGATTTAGATACAGATTTCTTTTTTTTTAAATTTTTTATTTCTTTTCAGCGTAACAGTATTCATTGTTTTTGCACCACACCCAGTGCTCCATGCAATACGTGCCCTCTCTACTACCCACCACCTGGTTCCCCCAACCTCCCACCCCCCACCCCTTCAAAATCCTCAGATTGTTTTTCATAGTCCATAGTCTCTCATGGTTCACCTCCCCTTCCAATTTCCCTCAACTCCCTTCTCCTCTCCATCTGAGATTATGCTGAGTAAAATAAGTCAAGCAGAGAGAGAGTCAATTATCATATGGTTTCACTTACTTGTGGAGCATAGCAAATAGATACAGATTTCTTAACAGCACCCCACCCATGCACCCAAAGATGAACTACATAATCACTTATTTACTGTTTAAAAAAAAATGTTTATATAAACTTTATTTTTTAGAACAGTTTCAAAACTACTGGCAAAATTTGAGAAGCTGGTAAAGAGAGTTTCCATAATACCCCTGTACCCAGTTTCCCCTATTAACAACTGACATTAACCTGGTACATTTGTTAACAACTAACGAAATGATATTGATACATTGTTAGTATTTAGCCTCTATAGATTGTTTATAATTCCTTAGTTTTTATCCAGTGGCTTTTTTTTGTTGTTGTTGTTCTAGGATTCCTCTTCTTACCTTGACAGCTTCTCAGATTGTCCATGTTTTTGATGACTTTTATAGTTCTGAGGAGTACTAGTCAAGTATTTTGTAAAATAGCCCACTTTGGAATTTTCCTGATGTTTTCCATCATGATTAGACTATGGTTATGGTTTTGGTTTTTGTTGTTTTGGGAGGAAAACCCAATTCTGCTCCTAGGGAATTCTGCTCCTAGAAATTTACTCCAGAGAAATGAAACATTTCCACACAAAGAACACTTGAAAATTTATGCTGCAGCTATATTCATAAGAGCAAAAAACAACAACAACAAACTGGAAACAATCCAAATGTCCACCAATGATGAATGCATAATTGAATTATGGTATACCCACCCAATCAAGATCACCTGGATAAGATGATAATATTTCAGCTTTTTTCATTCAGTCTTCTCTCTTTACCCCTGTACTATACTAAAGTTTTTGTAAGGATACTGCTATGTGTAGCCCATACTTAAGGAGTGGAAAATTATCTTCCCCTCTTTGAGGGTGAAGTATCCACATAAAATATCAGGATTTATTCTACATAAGAGATTTGTCTTTTGTCCCCCATTGATTTATTTATTCAGTCATTTATTCATCATAGTCCTATATGACTATGGACTCAAACATATTTATTTTCTACTTTGGGAAGGAATCCGATACTACCTTATTTTGTTGTTCAGAATGCTGTAGTTTTGTCACTACCTTATTTTGTTCAGAATGTCCAGTTTTGTCAACTGTTCTTTCCGTTGATTCTTGGTTCTTGTGTCCTTTGGTATATCCCCACCAAAGTGGGATTTTTTTTTTTTTAGCATTTCTTTACTTTCTGTTACTATAAGATGCTCTAGCTCATCTTGTATATTTCCTTCTCCAGTGTAGGAATCAGCCAATTTCTTTTATTAGAGCATGGTATATGAAACCGAGATCTGGATGCTAGATGTGTTCTCTATTTTTTTTTTTTTAAATCCGATAGAGAGCGAGGGATGCAAAGAAATCTAAAAGGACCCAATTCCAAAAGAGTGCTATCCCTTTGTAGGTGTGAGGAGTAGTATACCACTTTCCTACTCTAGGCACTTGTCTATTTTTGGCATAGATGGGCAAAATATTTTCCTGAGGTGTGAAAGAAATGAGCAGAACTGTTCTTCTCTGCTTATGGGCTACCCTACAGAACTGAACATGTACGATTAAGTACAAAGCTAGCAGATTTGATTCTCTTAAAGACATTTATGCTGAATATTAGACAGTACAGGAGAGTAGGGACATCTCTCCAAATCCTATAATCATTAAAAGAACTGTAATGATACTACAAATAACTTCATGCCAATAGATTTACAACTTTTATGAAGCCGATATTTTGTTTTGTGAAATTAAATTTAATGAAAGTGATAGAAGAGAAAAAAAGAAAAATGTAAGTTAAAAAAGAAGTACATACATCAGATACATGAAAATTCTCAAGTTAAAAAAATGTCTGCTATCTGTTTAAAAATAATGAATCCTAATTAAAAATCATCTAAGTTCCAACGACTTTATGATGAACAGAACATGTAAAACAGGAATAAGGGCTTCCAGAGAAAAAATAAAAGGTAAACTTTTCTCACTTTGTAAGGCTATCATAATTTGTCACAATACTACCTAAATAACAGTAAGAAAGGAAATTATCTCTCAAGCATAAACACAAATACTAAAACATTAACAAATTTAATCTTCTAATATATAATAACATGAGCAAGTGAGGCTTAAATTAAGTTAAGACCACTTATTTTAATATTTAAAAAATCTATTATGAAGAGAATTCTTCTCAATGGATAAAAAAACTTAATAGAATTAAACACACATAAATATTGTCAACTTATTTGGAGTAGAAGGAAACTTCCTTAATTCGATAAAGGGTCTCAATGCAAAGTTGTCAGATAACATGTTTCTTCATGGTTAAATAACTATTGAACTCTGTCCCCTGAGTTTGGGGCAAAAACAGGGCCACCTACTCTTAACATTTTTTTGTGCCTCGTCTCATTCATTAGAACAAGGCTTTTCAGATTCATGCACCTTGTTTCAGGTATCAAGAGTGTGTTTCTTGGGGCTCCTGGGTGGCTCAGTGGGTTAAGCCGCTGCCTTCGGCTCAGGTCATGATCTCAGGGTCCTGGGATCGAGTCCCACATCGGGCTCTCTGCTCAGCGGGGAGCCTGCTTCCCTTCCTCTCTCTCTGCCTGCCTCTCTGCCTACTTGTGATCTCTGTCAAATAAATAAATAAATAAAAATCTTAAAAAAAAAAAGAGTGTGTTTCTTTTATTGGTGAATGATGGTTCATTGGGTAAATATAGCATAATTTGATTATGGATTCATCATTGGTGGACATTTGGATTGTTTCTAGGTTTTGTTGTGTTTTTTTTTGCTATTATAAATATAGCTGCAACATACATTTTCAAGTGTTCTTTGTGTGGAAATGCTTCATTTCTCTGGAGTAAATTTCTAGAATTGTTGGGCAGCATATTGTTTATAGGGAACTGACAAACTCTTTTTCCAAATGGCTATGCTATTTTTATTTGAGATCTTTTGTTGATGAGCAGCATCCCACATATTTTGATACATTCTGTTTTCATTTTCACTTGGTTAAATACATATTCATACATATTAATTTCCCTCATGACTTTCTCTTTGATCCACAGATTATTTAGAAGTATTTTGTCTAATTTCTGAATATTTGGAAATTTACCTGTTACCTTTCCATTACTAGTTTATATTTTAATTCCATTATGGTCAGAGAATATGTTTCTTATGATTTTAATTATTTAATGTTATTGAAGTTTATTTTATGAATGAAAATATGGTTATCTTGGTTCATGTATGCACACTTGAAACAATGTGTATTTTGGTCTTTGGGGTGGAATATTTTGTAAACATCAGAACCCATTTGTTGATGGTATTGTTAAGTTTTTTTATATCTTTGCTGATTTTCTTTCTACTGGTTCGATTTCTGGTTGATGAGGACATCCGTGGCTTTATTTGGGGATTTTTTTCCTTCTTTTTTCCATTCCTGGTTCACATTCTCAAGTTCTCTTCTTTTGTTCATACATATTGAGGGCTATTTTGGTTTCTTGGTGGATTTACCCTTTTGTCATTATGTAGTGTCCCGTTTAATTTCTGGTAATTTTCTTTACTCTGAAGTCTGCTTTGAAATGAATATATCCACTGAAACTTTCTCTGTCTTAGTGTTTGTGTGGCAAATATTTTTCCATCTATTTAATGTTAACCAAACTATATCTTTGTTTTTGACATTAGTTTCTTGTAGATAGCATGCAGTTGAGTCAATTTTTAAATACACTTTGCTGATCTTTCTTTTTGTTAGTGTACTTAGATCATTTAGAGACCATTAATTCATTAAACAACTATATGGACTTTGCATTCCTGATCTCCTCCCTCTCCAAATTTTCTCTGATACTTTACAGTCCAATGGTATTCCCCTTTTCTGTGCTCTGGCCAGAAATATGGAACTTTAGCTACTCTACCTATCATGTACTTCCTATGACTTTGCCAGCATCAGGGACATAGCACAATAGAATAACTAAATCACCAGCTTTTGGGCCAGGGGGAAGACAAGAAAAAACGCAACTGGGGTTTTCTTTACCCTCTTGAGACCACAGATCCTCTAATCAAGGAAAGGTTTACTTCCCCCTAAGCTTATGTGCCCCTGGGTGAATGTACCTTTGTAGGGCCATTTTGGTTAGCAATATGCAAAACAGTATCTAGCGACCTTGAAAATGAGCAGACCTGGAATCCTGTTTTTCATCACATTCCCTAAAGAAGCTTTTCATTGTGCTCAAAAGGAGACAAAGGTCATTTATCATTTTAGTATTTTTTATATTAGCAAAATTAAAACTATCCTAAATTTCTGTCAAAAGAGAAGCAAATCGTTTCCTTCTTCACTCCCTTCATGTCTTTGCTCTAAAGTAGCCTCTTCAGAAATACCTTTCTTGACCACCGTATTAAAATGATTTATCTCTCTTAATGCCTATCTCCCTCTATCTCCTTATCTTATATTATATCTTTAGTTATTCTTAATATTATCTAACACTATATTGCACTACTGGTTCATCTCCTGTTAGTCTTTCCCCCTAGAACTCCACAAGAATAGGGATTATTTGTTGTTTATGTCACTACATCACATTATATATTTATTTGTTAAAATATCTCTTTGTTCTCTCTCTCCCTCCAGAATACAAGTTCTGTGAGGGGTAGGTAATTTGTCTTACTCACTGTGGTAGCCCAGTGACTGGAAAACTATGTGTTACAAAATAGGTGCTCAAAATATTTATAGAATATATGAATGTATGAATTATTTAAATTGATAAAAATTTCATGACATTTTATAATTCCCTGTATTTGTCTCCACTTTTACATTTTATAAATGACTTTGGTTAAATTTGTTGGTGATCTTTTTTCTCCTTGTCATGTTTTATTTTTCAAATTTATTTGAATACATTTTATTTTTAGAAGTAGAATGCTAATTATTTTTACAGTTAATATGATATTTTAAAATTTAGCAACAAGTCCTTTGCTTAATCCTATTTTATTTTATACCCATTCCTCTGGCAGCCTATTTTTCTAGCCAAAGAATTTAGGACTCAGGAATGAACATTTTGGCATGGAAAACTGAGAATCTCCATATTGTGCTCTGTGCTTACTTCTCTAGCTTCTAACTCTGCACACATGCTATTCTTTTCATCTGGAAAAGACAACCCACAATAAGATTCTATGGTAACTAAATTTTGGGATGATTGTGTTTAGGAAAAGCTAAATAGATTCTTCTAAATGCACACCTGTTGAGAGCATTTTATTTGCTAATGTGTATTATGTCTCTCCAAGAGGGATCTATAATATGCAGAGATTCAGCTTGTTTGCTCATAGAGTTCCTTCTAAAATTTGAATGGTTTTCTGCTAAGTATTTCTTTGAATATTTCACAATGTGGACCATGGACCATTATATCTTGCTATGTTTCATACTTTATTCAGGCAAATAATCTTTCTATCTTGAAAATTCCCTCCCTACAAATTGATTCACATATTAGATACTGTATGCTCACTAAATAAGCACATAAGTGATAACTATCAGAAATTTCTAGAGGGAATTCAGCACCATGTCTCGTGTGACTCTGGAAGGATAGTCCTCTTTGTTCATAACCTCCTGGCAATGAAATCCAGCCTGTTAAACTGACCCCCATCCCACACCCTCCTCTACTCCCCGAAGTGTGCAGGGAGTTGAGGGATTTGTGAAGAATTTGTTAACTCTTGTTACTGATGAATGGTTCACTGGAGGAACGTGTTCTGTACCTATGAGTCAAAGTCAATTTGACAGGTGGAAGTTGTCTTCAAACTTTTCATGAGAACAAGAGAAGAGAATGTACCCTGAATTGTTTTCCACTCTTTCAATATTGGTTGACAGTGAAATTTTTAAGGATTACAGAGTCAAAGTGGGTGGTTTTGGAGAAGGAATGTGTTGGAATTTCATTTGGTTTTGTGATCAAATGGACTAACTTGGATTAAGGTTGAGTTCTGAATGTAGGCTTAGTTTGCTCTTGTAAAATTCCCATGTTGTATCCTTTTCAAAATGTATTCAGAGAAGGAACCATTGTCACTCCATCTGCTTTACATTTGACAAAAGTAATCCTTTTAGACAGGTTTCCGCTAAAATTACTGAAGATCTAGAAAAGCCCATTGTGACAACAGTGAATTGGGGAAATTCATTTGTCCTTTTAAAATTATTAATTTATCAGGATAGTGGGAAGATTCACTAAAAAAGTTCTAGTTTAAGCTTCATAATTCATATCGTTGATGAATTCCCAAATTTTAAAATATCTTTTTCTGATTCTCTTTGCCATTTGACACCCATTTTTTTCAATGACTGAGGAAAGTTTTTAAGTTATGCGGCAATATTACTGTGCTCTTGTGGTTAAAACCTACTGTTACAAAGTATTTACTGAATACTAGTGATAATCCTAAATATTTTACATATATTGTTTCATATAATCCTTAGCAGAGTTCTATGAGGTAGATGGGAATATTATTCCCTTTATTGATATTCTACCACTATGAGCACTGACATGATAAGAAAATAGGGTACTCTGTCCAAGGGTCCAAGCTGGGATTCAAACTCACATAGTCTTTGTTCAAAATCTGAATATCTAATCATGGCTATACAGTATGCAAAGGAATTTAAAAGTATAGGCTCTGTAGGAAAAAGCACCCTAAATTCCAGAGTTTACTGCATATTGCAAGACTTTGAATAAATTGCTTAATCTAGCTAAGCTTCAGTGTCCTCTTCTGTAAATTAAGGTGTAGAAAGGTTTACATTTATTAGGCTTTTTTAACAGATGTTTATGCATGTGCATAGTAGAGCTGAGTAAACGGTCAGAAATTGTTACCTGTTATTCTGATATGATTACTCTGATTATATCAGAAAAGTTTCCCCATTTTAACCAGTTGGTTCCTCTATGGAAAGTTCTGTCAAAGGCTTATCTGGAAAAAAAAAATGTAGTGATACAGTAAAGGTTTAATGTGTTTCAAGCCACATATAAGATTTCCTGCAAGAACACTTTATTTTAAATCACTCTTGAATTAATCTTTCCTTTTTCAAAAGGATAGTAGTTCAATACCATCATCATAAACTTCACTATCATATTCATAATTCATAAGGGCTTGAAGTAGATTTTGAAATATGTGCTCCAATCAGCAAAGAAATACCATCCCTGCCCTCTCAATGGACCACAGAGATGGTCTTACTACTACATTCTCCAGTTTTTCTAACTGGGTCCAATCAGCTTCGCAATCCATAACATCAAATCAAGAGCTTTACCTAGGGAATTGGCTGCCTGATGATTTGCGGGAAGAGAACATATGCATTGACTTACAATTCATTTACAGACATAAAGCAGATTTACCCTCCCAAAAGACCCAGGAAATAATAAACTCCTAATGAATATGCCCGAATTTTAAAATCCTTGTATTGTACCTACTGTATGAAAATGGTTCTTCAGTCTGAAAAGGTTTATAAATTCAGTTCACTTTTCACAAATTTTTGTAATCCAGGTACTTTTAAGTAAATATCAGATTGTTCTCTCTAGAATTCAGATTTAGCAGTAATCTGCTTAACAGGTCAACTCGAATGGCTGTCTTCTGCAGGTCAATTTAGCGGCCTTACCCGTGCATCTCCCTTGACAGAATTCGTCAGGGTAAATTGCATCACTGCACATTACAATCATTGTCAATAATTCTTTTCATCCTTCAGTACTTTCTTACAGTACCTTAATCCATAAGTTTGTATCCTTGTTTTGAATCACCTTCTTCCGATCCTCACATCACAAGATCTGTGGCTCTAGTCTAAATGTATCATTATGTACCGGGGAAAAGGATTTTGCTTTAAAAACGTAAACTGTCTTGTTCCCACAACTGAAAGTCTGATTTTAGGGGCTTTCTCCAGTCAAGCCCTCCACTGGCACTCCAACAAAATAATACAGAAAAAGCTTGAGCATGTAACTTTGAGATTTAAGGCTCTTACTTACATATCCTCTGTTGTTCATTTGAACAAAGACTTTTAAAAATTTATTTATTTTATAAACATATAATGTATTTTTATCCCCAGGGGTACAGGTCTGTGAATCGCCAGGTTTACACACTTCACAGCATTCACCATAGTACATACCCTTCCCAATGTCCATAACCTCACTCCCCCCCGCCCCCAGCAACCCTCAGTTGTTTTGTGAGATTGAGTCACTTAGGGTTTGTCTCCCTCCCGATCCCATCTTGTTTCATTTACTCTTCTCCTACCCCCCAACCCCTCATGTTGCATCTCCACTTCCTTATATCAGGGAGATCATATGATAGTTGTCTTTCTCCGATTGACTTATTTCACTAAGGATGATACCCTCTAGTTCCATCCACATCGTCGTAAATGGCAAGATTTCATTTCTTTTGATGGCTGCATAGTATTCCATTGTGTCTATATACCACATCTTCTTTATCCATTCATCTGTGGATAGACATCTAGGTTCTTTCCATAGTTTGGCTATTGTAGACATTTCTGCTATAAACATTCGGGTGCACGTCCCCTTCAGATCACTATGTTTGTTTCTTTAGGGTAAATACCCAGTACTGCAATTGCTGGGTCAAAGGGTAGTTCTATTTTCAACATTTTGAGGAACCTCCATGCTGTTTTCCAGAGTGGTTGCACCAGCTTGCATTCCCACCAACAGTGTAGGAGGGTTCCCCTTTCTCCGCATCCTCACCAACATCTGTCATTTCCTGACTTGTTAATTTTAGCCATTCTGACTGGTGTGAGGTGCTATCTCATTGTGGTTTTGATTTGTATTTCCCTGATGCCAAGTGATGTGGAGCACTTTTTCATGTGTCTGTTGGCCATCTGGATGTCTTCTTTGCAGAATTGTCTATTCATGTCTTCTGCCCATTTCTTGATTGGATTATTTGTTCTTTGGGTATTGAGTTTGCTAAGCTCTTTATAGATTTGGATACTAGCCCTTTATCTGATATGTCATTTGCAAATATCTTCTCCCATTCTCTCGGTTGTCTTTTGGTTTTGTTAACTGTTTCCTTTGCTGTGCAAAAGCTTTTGATCTTGATGAAATCCCAATAGTTCATTTTTGCCCTTGCTTCCCTTGCCTTTGGCGATGTTCCTAGGAAGATGTTGCTGCGGCTGAGGTCAAAGAGGTTGCTGCCTGTGTTCTTCTCAAGGATTTTGATGGATTCCTTTCTCACATTGAGGTCCTTCATCCATTTTGAGTCTATTTTCACGTGTGGTATAAGGAAATGATCCAATTTCATTTTTCTGCATGTGGCTGTCCAATTTTCCCAACACCATTTATTGAAGAGGCTGTCTTTTTTCCATTGGACATTCTTTCCTGCTTTGTCGAAGAAGTTGACCATAGAGTTGAGGATCTATTTCTGGGCTCTCTATTCTGTTCCATTGATCTATGTGTCTGTTTTTGTGCCAGTACTGTGCTGTCTTGATGATGACAGCTTTGTAATAGAGCTTGAAGTCCAGAATTGTGATGCCACCAACTTTGGCTTTCTTTTTCAATGTTGCTTTGGCTATTCGAGGTCTTTTCTGGTTCCATATAAATTTTAGGATTATTTGTTCCATTTCTTTGAAAAAAATGGATGGTACTTTGATAGGAATTGCATTAAATGTGTAGATTGCTTTAGGTAGCATAGACATTTTCACCATATTTGTTCTTCCAATCCAGGAGCATGGAACATTTTTCCATTTCTTTGTGTCTTCCTCAGTTTCTTTCATGAGTACTTTATAGTTTTCTGAGTATAGATTCTTAGTCTCTTTGGTTAGGTTTATTCCTAGGTATCTTATAGTTTTGGGTGCAATTGTAAATGGGATTGACTCCTTTATTTCTCTTTCTTCTGTCTTGTTGTTGGTGTAGAGAAATGCAACTGATTTCTGTGCATTGATTTAATATCCTGACACTTTACTAAATTCCTGTACAAGTTCTAGCAGTTTTGGAGTGGAGTCTTTTGGGTTTTCCACATATAGTATCATATCATCTGCGATGAGTGATAGTTTGACTTCTTCTTTGCCAATTTGGATGCCTTTAATTTCTTTTTGTTGTCTGATTGCTGAGGTTAGAACTTCTAGTACTATGTCGAATAGCAGTGGTGATAATGGACATCCCTGCCATGTTTTTTTTTTTTTAAAGATTTTATTTATTTATTTATTTGTCAGAGAGAGAGAAGGAGAGAGAGCAAGCACAGGCAGACAGAATGCCCTGCCATGTTTTTGACCTTAGCGGAAAAGCTTTCAGTTTTTCTCCGTTGAGAATGATATTTGTGGTGGGTTTTTCATAGATGGCTTTGATAATATTGAGGTATGTGCCCTCTGTCCCTAAACTTTGAAGAGTTTTGATCAGGAAAGGATGCTGTACTTTGTCAAATGCTTTTTCAGCATCTATTGAGAGTATCATATGGTTCTTGTTCTTTCTTTTACTAATGTGTTATATCACATTGATTGATTTGTGGATGTTGAACCAACGTTGCAGCCCTGGAATAAATCCCATTTGGTTGTGGTGAATAATCCTTTTAATGTACTGAATCCTATTGGCTAGTATTTTGGTGAGAATTTTTGCATCTGTGTTCATCAAGGATATTGGTCTGTAATTCTCTTTTTTGATGGAATCCTTGTCTGATTTTGGGATCAAGGTGATGCTGGCCTCATAAAATGAGTTTGGAAGTTTTCCTTCCATTTCTATTTTTCGGAACAGTTTCAGGAGAATAGGAATTAGTTCTTCTTTAAATATTTGGTAGAATTCCCCTGGGAAGCCGTCTGGCCCTGGGCTTTTGTTTGTTTGGAGATTTCTGATGACTGTTTCAATCTTCTTACTGCTTATGGGTCTGTTCAGGTTTTCTATTTCTTCCTGGTTCAGTTGTGGTAGTTTATATGTCTCTAGGAATGCATCCATTTCTTCCAGATTGTCAAATTTGTTGGTGTAGAGTTGCTCATAGTATGTTCTTATAATTCTTTGTATTTCTTTGGTGTTCATTGTGATCTCTCCTCTTTCATTCATGATTTTATTTGGGTCCTTTCTCTTTTCTTTTGGATAAGTCTGGCCAAGGGTTTATCAATCTTATTAATTCTTTCAAAGAACCAGCTCCTAGTTTCGTTGATTTGTTCTGTTGTTTTTTTGGTTTCTATTTCATTGATTTCTGCTCTGATCTTTATGATTTCTCTTCTCCTGCTGGGTTTAGGGTTTCTTTCTTGTTCTTTCTCCAGCTCCTTTAGGTGTAGGGTTAGGTTGTGTATTTGAGACCTTTCTTGTTTCTTGAGAAAGGCTTGTACCGCTATATATTTTCCTCTCAGGACTGCCTTTGCTGTGTCCCACAGATTTTGAACCGTTGTGTTTTCATTATCATTTGTTTCCATGAATTTTTTCAATTCTTCTTTAATTTCCTGGTTGACCCATTCATTCTTTAGAAGGATGCTGTTTAGTCTCCATGTATTTGGGTTCTTTCCAAATTTCCTCTTGTGATTGAGTTCTAGCTTCAGAGCATTGTGGTCTGAAAATATGCAGGGAATGATCCCAATCTTTTGATACCGGTTGAGACCTGATTTATGACCCAGGATGTGATCTATTCTGGAGAATGTTCCATGTGCACTAGAGAAGAATGAACAAAGACTTTTTAAAAAAAAATTCCTTTAATAAATTTTGTCCTCTGCAATTTTTCTGTTGAGCATGAAGTGATAGGATCTCATCATAGACTCAGTGTTGATTATATGGTTATAAGTAGCTCTTCATGAATGACAATCACAAGGGCTGCTTTGGATGAACTATCAGCAAGGTCTCTCATCATTGCAAGCAGGAAAGTTCACATGTGATCATGTCACGTCCTACTGTAACATACTGTCCTCCCTTTAGCCTTCTGCCAAGAAGGCTTTGGTAGCTCCAGATGCCACTAAGGTACTCTAATAAGAATTGAAACAATCAGCTACATCATTTATGGCTTGTGTTTTTCTTTATTTGCTTATTTTTTTAAGATGGGGGGGTCTGAACTAATCATGTCGATGCTGCAAAAGTAGTCTACAAAAAGTAGATGTCATCTAACAACTCCCTAATCTTTATGTCTCTTCCTCTTTCCTATCCACTCTGCTCCCTCCAACTAAATTGCTCTTTCAAGTGGTCAAATCCAGAGCCTGTTTCTTTATATTGGCCTTGCTTTCCATCTCTGCAGCAGCATTTAGCACACTTCTCTGTGACATTCGGACATGTTATCTCTCTTACCTTCTCATCACAGATCTCCCTTGGATTTTGGGATCATGTAAATTAGTCTTCTATCTCTTCTTTCTCTGTCTGCCTTCACAGCTGTTCCTTCTCTACCTGCTATTGGATACTAGACAGTTGAGTCTTCTTAGATACACTGTATATATCTCCACCTTCTTTAGTTCCAAAGCTTAAACTTTTTAAAGATTTTATTTATTTATTTATTTGTCAGAACACAAGCAGTGGGAGCAGCAGGCAGAGGGAGAAGCAGGATCCTTGCTTGATATGGGACTCAATACCAGGACCTGTGATCATGACCTGAGCCAAATGCAGACCCTTAATTGACTAAGCCACTCAGGTGTCCAGATACAAAGCTTTAAATACTGTGTTCTTTTTTTTTTTTAAGATTTTATTTATTTATTTGACAGACAGAGATCACAAGTAGGCAGAGAGGCAGGCAGAGAGAGAGAGAGGAGGAAGCAGGCTCCCCGCTGAGCAGAGAGCCCAACGCGGGGCTCGATCCCAGGCCCCTGGGATCATGACCTGATTCGAAGGCAGAGGTTTTAACCCACTGAGCCATCCAGGCGCCCCGTAAATACTGTGTTCTGATGACTTTCATATTTGAATCAAGAGTCATCACTTGGGTGCATGGATTGCTCAGTGGGTTAAGCCTCTGACTTTGGCTGGGGTCATGATCTCAGGGTCCTGGGTTTGAGCCCTACATTGGGATCTCTGCTCAGCAGGGAGCCTGCCTTCCCCTCTCTCTCTACCTGCCTCTCTGCCTACTTGTTGTCTCTCTCTCTCTGTCAAATAAATAAATAAAATCTCAAAAAAACAAACAAATAACAGTTGTCACTTTCCCTTAAGCTCTGGACTTGGACACCAAAATGGAGACTAAAGTACTAACATACACATTAATTAATTGATTAATTATTTATTGTTATTAACATATAATGTATTATTTTCTTCAGGGGTACAGGTCTGTGAATCATCAGTCTTACGCAATTCACAGCACTCACCATAGCACATACCCTCCTCAATGTCCATCACTCAGCCACCCTATCCCTCCCCCCCATCCAGCAGCCCTGTTTGTTTCCCGAGATTAAGAGTCTCTTATGTTTTGTCTCCCTCCTGGTCCCCTCTTGTTTCATTTTTTCATTTCCTACCCCTCAAGCCCCCCACTTAGCCTCTCAAATTCCTCATATCAGAGAGATCATATGGTATTTGTCTTTCTCTGATTGACTTATTTCACATAGCATAATACCCTCTAGTTCCATCCATGTCACTGCAAATGGCAAGATTTCATTTCTTTTGATGGCTGCATAGTATTCCATTATATATATGTACCACATTCTCTTTAGCCATTCATCTGTTGATGGACATGTAGGTTCTTTCCTATATGTTTGGCTATTATGGACCTTGCTGCTATAAACATTGAGGTGCATAACATACGCATTTAAATGGCTCAGAATTGATAGGTCTCCCAATTTTCCACAGAAATATGTTTCTCTGCCATTCCCCATTCCAGTAAATGAGTCTGCATGTGATTCCATTGTTCACTTTGCAACATAGGTAGTTATTCTTAATTCTTTCTATATCGTAAAGAATATGGAGAGTTAATTTTGACCAGACGGTGAGATTTCTATAGGAGAATATTAACAGGAAACTGATTGTAATGTTCTTCTATCAGACCAAATCTCTTGTATGTTCTTAGTTTTTTGTCTCATTTTATCATCCTACCAAGGATGGATTCTTAATTTTCACTATATTTTTATATTGCATATTTAATGATGGGACTATGTACAGAAGATAATTGTACTAAAATTTTTGTCTAAAATATAATTGTTCAGAGAAATGAAAACAAATTTCCAGACTTAAGATATTTTGACCTACAATATCCCTCTTCTTTGATAACATTAATAGCTGTGATTTTTATTTATGAACAGCTGACAGCTGACTCCATTGGATCAAATTCTTTGACAACCCTCCTAAGAGGATGAGGTGAGAGGAAACATGGCTGATTGAGTCTAAACATAGAATCAGAGGAAAGATATGTCTATCATAAACCTTTTCTCTTTGGTTATTTTTTTTTCAAACTTAGAAAGTGATTTAATCTTACATAAGAAAATGTAACAATGATGCATAGAATGCCAACTATATCTGTACATGAAATATATTCTGAGTCACCCAAATTCTTCCATGAAAGGGAGCTAGTCTCTAAGTAATAATTTCATTCCACACATAATTTTGAACTTAAAAAATAGAGTATATTAAAAAATAGGAGTTTCATACAACTGAACATTAGAGAAGGAAAACTTTTGGCATACCTGGAATCCTGCACCTCTGAATCAAGAAGGAATTCTGGCAAAGGCAATGTCTGCCTTTCTAGAAGTTAATGAGTTCAGAGGAGAAAGTGAGGAAGTGTTTTTGATAAGTAGCATGTGACTCAAGAGGAGATCCCTGTATATAACTGGTGAGGACAGGAGTGTGTTTTAAGTGCTGGCATAAAACAAAGACTTCCCATAAAAATTCACTTAAATACTTGGAGAGGAAAGCTATTTTCTGTGATAAGTGTAAAGACCTTCTGGAAATTAATGTCTTTGCAAAGTGGCACTAGGAAAAAAAAAGTTTTATAGGGGAGCCAAGGAAAGACTGTTGCTCCTCCTTCTCTCTATCAGAGGTTCCTTGTTTTTCCTTGTTTCCTTGCCCAGGAGCTGACACTTCTTTTTGGAAAGGGCTAAGATGTAAACATTTTAGGCACTGTGGGCCATATGATTTCTGTTGCATCTGTGCAACTCTGCCAATACAGGGCAAAAACATTCCTTGACTATATGTAAACAAATGGGTACAACTGTGTTCCAAAAAACTTTTATCTACAGAAGCAGGTGGATGGCGAGATTTGACCTGTAGACTTTTTTTTTTTAACTCTATTTTATTTTTTCAGTGTTCCAAGATTCATTGCTTATGCTTCATACCCAGTGCTCCATGCAATACATGCCCTCCTTAATACCCACCACCAGGCTCACCCAACCCCCCACTCCCCTCCCCTCCAAAACCCTCAGTTTGTTTCTCAGAGTCCACCATCTCTCATGGTTTGTCTCCCCCTCCAATCTCCCCCAACTCACTTCTCGTCTCCTTCTCTCTGTTATTCTTTATGCTCCACAAGTAAGTGAAACCATATGATACTTGACTCTCTTATTTCACTCAGCATAATCTCCTCCAGTCCCATCCATGTTGATACAAAAGTTGGGTTTTCATCCTTTCTGATGGAGGCATAATACTCCATTGTATATATGGACCGTATCTTCTTTATCCATTCATCCATTGCAGGGTATCTTGGCTCTTTCCACAGTTTGGCGACTGTAGCCATTGCTGCTATGAACATTGGGGTATAGATGGCCCATCTTTTCACTCCATCTGTGTCTTTGCGGTGAATACCCAGTAGTGCAATTGCTGGGTCATAGGGTAGCTCTATTTTTAATTTCTTAAGGAATCTCCACACTGTTTTCCAAAGGAGCTGCACCAACTTGTATTCCCACCATCAGTGTAAGAGGGTTCCCCTTTCTCCACATCCTCTCCAACACACGTTGTTTACTGTCTTACTGATTTTGGCCATTCTAACTGGTGTAAGGTGGTATCTTAATGTAGTTTTGATTTGAATCTCCCTGATGGCTAATGATGATGAACATTTTTTCATGTGTCTGTTAGCCATTTGTATGTATTCTTTGGAGAAGTGTCTGTTCATGTCTTCTGCCCATTTTTCAATGTGATTATCTGTTTTTTGAGTGTTGAGTGTGAGGAGTTCTTTATAGATCTTGGATATCAGCCCTTTGTCTGTAGTGTCTTTTGTGAATATCTTCTGCCATTCCATGGGTTGCCTCTTTGTTTTTTGACTGTTTCCCTTGCTGTGTAGAAGCTTTTGATCTTGGTGAAGTCCTCAAAGTTCATTTTTGCTTTTGTTCCTGAAAGAAGTTGCTGCAGCTGATGTCAAAGAGGTTACTGCCTATGTTCTCCTCTAGGATTTTGATAGATTCCTGCCTCACATTGAGGTCTTTTTATCCATTTTGACTTTATCTTTGTGTATCGTATAAGAGAATGGTTGAGTTTCATTTTTCTATGCATTGCCCAACACCATTTATTGAAGAGACTGTCTTTTTTCCACTGGTTAATTTTTTCCCTCTCTGTTGAAGATTATTTGACCATAGAGTTGCAGATCCATATCTGGACTCTCTACTCTGTTCCACTGATCTTTGTGTCTGTTTTTGTGCCAATACAATGCTGTTTTGGTGATCACAGCTTTGTAGTAAAGCTTGAAATCAGGCAACATGATGCCCTCAGTTTCGTTTTTCTTTTTCAGCATTTCCTTAGCAATTTGGGGTCTCTTCTGTTTCCATACAAATTTTAGGATTGTTTGTTCCAGCACTTTGAAAAATGCTGGTGGAATTTTGATCAGGATGGCATTGAACATATAGATTGCTCTAGACAATATAGACACTTTATCAATGTTTATTCTTCTGATCCATGAGCATGGAATGCTTTTCCATTTTTTTGTGTCTTCCTCAATTTCTTTCATGAGTGTTCTGTAGTTCCTCGAGTACAGACCTGTAGACTTTTTGTTGCCAATCTCTACTTTCAACTACTGAAGAATATTTGCTAAAGGAATCTTTACTAGGTGAAAAAAAAAGACAAAGACTCATTGCAAGGTTTACTAAATCCAGGGTTTCAAAAGCCTCATCAGGGCATTCAGTTCCTATTAAAAACCTCACAAAAAAGGACATTTGTAACATTCTTTTAGATTTCAGTTTTAAATTAAGATGGAAAAACTCTCATTAAAATATATATGATGCTGCATTATTTACATAATTTGAGAAAATAGTAAATAGAGTTTCAAGATCTGAACCTTAATTTTTAGAGCTGCACTGGAAACAAATAAAAAGCCTACTTAAATGGTGGTTTGCTATCTTTTTTTTTTTCTTTTTTAAAGATTTTATTTATTTGACAGAGAGAGATCACAAGTAGACGGAGAGGAAGGCAGAGAGAGAGAGAGGGAGGCAGGCTTCCTGCTGAGCAGAGAGCCCGATGTGGGACTCGATCCCAGGACCCTGAGATCATGACCTGAGCCGAAGGCAGCGGCTTAACCCACTGAGCCACCCAGGTGCCCCAAGTTTGCTATCTTTTATAAACAAATCCTAAATCTGGAATTTTTCCAGTCCATCTTCTGTTAGAACAATATAAGCTTATTTCCAAACCTGGTGAGAAGTCTTAGGTCATGTCTGAAATCTTAAAAGCTTGAAAAGAATTATTATTATGGTTATAGTCTAAACTAATTGAAGTAGGGGATACAATTGTAGCCTTTGATAGTTACTACTCCTTTGACTATATCTTTGTAAAAAATTGTCTCCATATTCTAAAATATCTTTCACCAAAGAATCAGCTTTGTAGCCACAGTAGAGTGGGAAGAGGAAGATTAGTAAACCAGGCTTCTTAGGAAATATGCAAGATTTTGATGCAGATTTCAGGTATATAATAACAAGCATGCAGTTTTTGAAGAAAAAAAGCCAACGGACCATTGCAGTGAAATTGAAATAAGAACTTCATACGTACCATGAAATTGAGACCCATCTTGAGGAGCTGTTTAGATTTCAGTTAAAAAAAAAAAAAACAAAAAAACAATGACTTATGAGATGTGGGTGGAATCAAGGAAGCACAAGCTTGGTCAGTTACTAGCGAAGGAGGGTATGATCTAAAGGGTAAGCAAGAGAATTAAGGTCAAATCATCCTAAGGATTTATGGAAACACGTGGGATTTTTTTTTAGAACTTGAAAATAGGTGAATTTGAAAACCATCTTCCTTGCACGTGGACAAAATCACACTTTGCCTTTAGGATGCACAGCCATTCTTTAATTTAATTTAAATTATTAAATATAATTTAATTAATATAAATATATATTTATATATATATTATATATATATAATTATAATTAAATATAAATATAATTTAATTTATATTATTATTATTATTTCTTTTTTACCTCTGCTGGTTTGTACAATAAAAGCATCCATAAGGTCATAGATCCACTATGTTTTTTTTCATAGATCCACTATTAAGGCAAAGTCCAAGTGATCTGCAAGGTTTACTTTAAACAAAATTGTTTTGTTTTGTTTGAGAGTTTTAATTTTTCCACTGTGGAAGCTGGAACATGGGTGGTCCCCTAAGGCAAACATGATCTTAAAAAATGGACAAAAACTAATATCCTGTCATTATGATTTGAAGAAAGGAAGAAGAGCAGGCCTTTTTTTTTTTTTTTTCCAGTTGGGGTAGCACAAGCTTTTCATGTTCACCCAGAGTCACCGAAGCCTCACACCAGTCCTCTTGCCAACTGCCTAAAACACACACGTGCAGCCCACATGGCCATGGAGCAGCTGCACATTGTTCTAAATTATGCACTGTGGCTTTAGTTAGAGTCCTTAGCTTCTTGCTTTTTATAGCAGCCTTAGTTAGGATGAAGAAGTCCATTTTTATAACACATATGATAATGCGCTTAATCGCTTCTCTCCAGTCCCTGTATCCTAGGTATATATTCAGTGACCTATAGCATACAATGTATATGACATATGGAGTAACAAATTAAAAAGCTTTTATAGAAACCTTTAATTACTATTTGTGGCTCCCTTGGCATTACCTAAACTGACTACTACTCAAATAATTACAAGTTCCCCAATGAGTGTGGGGGTGTGCATTGTTGGTTAACAACAGATGTAGTGAGCAATGGGATTTATCATTTAGGGAAAGCCACAAGGTAGGTTTTTTGTTTTGTTTTTTGTTTTGTTTTTTTATCAATGATACTCTGTCTCTGCTCTGCCAGGCAGACCATGAGAAAGGGCATTTTTTTAAATGGTGACATTTTTCTGCCCTGTAGCTGTTCTTCTTAGGTGAGCATTCCTTAACCCCATCATTTTTCTTCAGTACACAATATCAAGAACATAATAAAAGGGACAGATATGCTAACCTGGTCATGCCATAATTTACACATTATCTATACTATATTTGTAGTTATGTAATTAATACATTTATTGAGCCCTCCCTCAAGGCAAAGCACTATTCTGTTGCCTTGTTAAAATCATTTAAAAAATAGTGCTTGACATAAAGGTGAGTGTGAGCTAGTACATGATTCTTTGTTTAGTATATGACATTATTTCCTAAAATGACAAGATGGTATCAATTTTATTAATCCAATGTTTATTGAATATCTACCATCTGTCAGCTACTGGTTAAACTCTGGAACTCAGAAATTAATGTTCTGGACTCTAGATGCTCATGATCTAGTGAAGGATGGAGAAAGCTACAGAAATGGGCCCTGCTAGATGGTAGAGAGAATAAGTGATCAGATTTCCAACCAATATATTAAGGGAATAGGAGGAATGAGATTAAAAGTGAGTGAAAAAAAAATTGAGTGGAGCTCTTGGGAAGACATCTGAGATAAGGTAGAGTATGAACTTTCTTAAAAGAAAATGTACGACTTAGTCCTGATCTGAAGGGACTTTCCAGGTAAAATAATGGCTTGATGTGAAACAACGATATATTCACAAGGATAAAACTGGAAGAATTGTAGTTGACGTTGGGCGCCTGGGTGGCTCAGTGGGTTAAGCCGCTGCCTTCGGCTCAGGTCATGATCCCAGAGTCCTGGGATCGAGTCCCGCATCGGGCTCGCTGCTCAGCAAGAAGCCTGCTTCCCTTCCTCTCTCTCTGCCTGCCTCTCTGCCTACTTGTGATCTCTCTCTGTCAAATAAATAAATAAAATCCTTAAAAAAAAAAAAAGAATTGTAGTTGACGTAAGACTGGAAGACAGCCACAATTATCATGTAGACATCTGTTTGATGGGATGATAGAGTGGTAAAGTTAAAAGAAAAAAAGAAAATTATTGCTTTCATGATGTTTAGAGTCTAGCTGGATGGTGAGAGCATCTCTTCTGCAGGATCAGATTGATTTTTACATAGTTTAACGACAGAAACTTGGGTTTTGAAGCAATGTACCTACTTTAACTCTTAGAGATTGTGTGAGTGTAGAGAATACACTTGGAATTGCTTTACCAATTCCAAAACTTCAAAGAAAAGTCTGACTTGACCCAGGGGATATATAAGTAGTACTTCTCAAATGTCACACAACTGGCTTCTTTGCAACCCAAAGGGCTTCCTTGGACAGAACAGATAGTTTCGGTTTTTTGAACTTGACTAGCAGTGACAAGATGCTGTTAATGATGATTCTACCTCTTTGCAATGCAGATGGAATCCTATTTCACCACAATGGGAACCTTGTTTTTGCAACTGACAATCAAGAAGTACAGAAAGGAAGTTGCTATCACTTCTTGAAAGTCTTGGCCTCTCAGGCTGGGACTCCAGCTCTGTCTCCAACAGCAAGATGGGAGAAGTTAGGATGAGCCAGCAAACCCATCAGCAGTTGAGCCACACTAGCAGTAACAATACTAATGGCCAAGATTTTCATGCTTCACTTTCTCCGTAGGACTTTGTGTCATTCTTTACTTAAAGCACACACTTTTGGTGGTGGATGTAGTGTTCTTTGGTACTATGATGTAACCTCATTTGCGTGAGTCCAGACTGAGCAGGGCTGGCCAGTAAACCCTCCGAAATGTGATATTTTAAAGGGAAGGATGACCCCTAGATGTCAAGAAAGTAAAAATTTGCAGGAGAACTTGAAGCCAGCCTTAGCTGATTATGTAAGATCTGTCCTCCTTGTGCATTGCAGGCTGCTGTCCCAAATACCTCTCTTACTCACCACTCCTATTTTCACTTTAGGAAAATCTCTTTTACTTTTTTATAAATCATATTAATATTAAATAATTTTATATAACCTTTATCTCTCAAACAGCTATGAAAAGTAGAAGAGTATTATATTTGGTCTCTTGGACACTTCACGTTATTTCCATGACTCATGTATTAGACTCTAAGTATTTTGATTTTTTTTTCTTTTAAAAAAAATTTTTTTAATGCTACAGTGTGGTTTTTCTCACTTTCCTAGAACTTTTTATCTCTGTCTTTGGACAGAGATCCAGTGTTGATATCTCATTATATAGCATTTCTAAAATAAGTATAGTACTCTGACCTCCTTAGTGACAGTTGTCATAGCCTGAGCAATGTTTTGAGGCATGAGAAGTGGACTGTTCTCTCATACTTACAGCCCACTGAAAGCCCCAGTAGGTTCTAAATTCATGGAAAATTATTAGGGTATCCCTGTGCATTGCCATCTCTTTCTAATCCTTAGATAGAATTGATCTAAATAGGTGCATGAGTGTCTAAAGAAGATAAACAGAAAATCCCAGTGAGATGGGCACACATAACTCATTTACCCAATTTATAATACTGGAAGCCTCATGACTATTACAGTTGACTCCCTGAATGATGCAAGGGTTAGGGGCATTGAACACTCCCCACATTCACACGTTTGAAAATCTGTGTATAACCTTTGACTTCCCCAAAATTTAGTAGCCTACTGTTGACCAGAAGCCTTACCGATAACAAGAACAATAGATTAACACATATTTGATGTGTACTGTATACTGTATTCATACAATAACTAGAAAAAACAAAATGTCACTAAAATCATAAAGAACGGAAAATACATTTATGGTACTGTACTGTATTTATTTTTTTAAAAAGCCTATAAATCCATGTTCTTCAGGGATCAGCTGTATTTCAGACTTTATCCAAATGCCTTTACCTCACATTTTAAAATGACTATAGATATTCATGTAATAAGAAAGTCTAAAAATTCCAGTTAGATGTGTCCTCAGCAGAGAGTCTTTAAGATCTAATAAAAATCTATTTATGCATGTTAAAAGATCCTGCATTTCCCATTTTCTATGATTATTTGTGCATGTTAAATACTAAGGGATTAAGAAGCTTAAAAAAAAAAGATTGTCAAGGGCTGACCTGCATAGATAAATAAAAAGTGTTAATCTGAGAGAAGAAAGTTTGAATTAGAAATGAGATAATTAAAAGTGAAGAGATGGTGGAACAAATAAGTAGATAAGGTTGGGAGATTTAGGTCCACCAATAGGCAGCCTTAATAAGTTTGCCGTACTATCTCATTGATCAACTTGGTGCCTACAAATTGTGTATTTTTAGTGGAACCGGGAGAAAGTCTATTAGCAATGTGGCTTAAAACAGAAGAGCAAACCAGCACTTAACTTGATACAGTATAATGGGGCCAATGACCATTGAACCATGACAGTAGAAACCACATTTTTTTAATTAATTAATGAATGAATTGCATGCCCTTTAAATGACCCTAATGTCTTTGTTATTACCTCATGGCTCTTTATATCCAAGCTCTTGATCTTTTTTCCTCACAGTTTTCATAATGAGTCTGCTTAATTTTCATGCAGAGGAGATGAGACAATCCTTGCAGCAAAGCAATATGGGAAACAATTGCTATTCTTTGATGTGGTGGCTTCTGCATGAGGTCCCAGGAGCATATTGGGCACTATAATTTCTTTAGAAGAGATGTAATAATACTTTAGCATCTATTACTTTAAAATGCCGAATGTGACTATTCCATATAGTAGGAATGGGGTATTCTTGGCTTTATAAATTACTGTAGTTCATCTTGAAATGTGTACCAAATTATTAAAAAAATAATTACCGCTACCCTAAATCTTTCTCATTCTGTCGCACTGGGAGATTTTTTTTCTCTTGACTGCTTTTACTTCCACTTTTTTGTTCTAAGCTACTTAGATAGAGACCCTAATCATGAGCTCTTGCTTTTGTCAGAATGGTGTGAAATTTGTTTTTTTATTAATATTTTATTTCCAAAAACCTTGATAAACGAGTGTTTTTCCAAAAATACCTATATGTGTCTTAAGGGTTTTGAGTGCTTTCTGGTTATACCAGAGAACTTTGTGACTGTCAGAGACACAAAATTTCACTTCAATTTAGGTGTATGCTTCATTATTCTGTTTTCAGTGACTTGAATCAAGTTACTGAAATGTTGATCCAAAAATAACCATTAAAAAAAAAAATTCTGCACCACCTGGTTGATTCAATAGTAGTGAAAAGACACTGTCCCTGTCAGGGTCTGGCCTATTGTGTCCTACCCCAGGTGACTTGTCTTATGAACACAAAGTACAGATGGTTCCTTAAACTTGATGGTAAGGTGGTAAGAATGTGAGGTGTGTGAGATGGCCAAGTAAAAAGAAACCTGCAAGTGAAAGCCGTCCTTGTTATTATAAATGGAAATATCAAAGATCCTGGGGAGTTAATTCTAGAATTCAGATCATTTTCCAAAACATGGCAGCGCCCTTTCCCTCCCATCACCCACAACTACAGACGAAAGTCTCCTTTGTACCACCCAAGTGGGTGTAGAGAAAACTCCTCAGACATTTGTGCTTTGGATATTATATTATTACAGAAGTCAATAGATAGCCCTAACTGGCTGTATATAAATGAACATTTACTCAGACAGTTTGTTCAATACATACAGTATGAAATGAAATTACAGAGCAGGAAACTTTTGTCAGCAGGAATATATAATTACAATGTATTTACCAAATGTGTACCTGCGAGCTCCGTTAAATTATTACCTAATTAAAAGGCAGTCAGTTCTCTACTCAGGCTGCCAGTTAGAGTATGTGGAGTGTTTTTATAAAAGTCAAAAGAAGCCTGAATGTTCATGGAACATTTCAGAATGGTGATGGAGAGCTTCAAAGTGGATTCAGGTTGTTTTCATGAACCAGTCACGGGCCTCCAATTAATTCTCATTTATTTTTGTTTAACTATCTCAGACAAAAGATTTTTCTTTCTGATGGTCACTTAAAATTGTAGAACCTAGTGATTAGTTTATGATATTGCTAAAATTGATACACCCCTACCTACACTTGAAGTTTTTCATGGAGTAGAAAAAATGCATTGCCTTTTGAAAAATTTTTTCCTGAAGTACCAGGCTTATAGTCTATGGGGGATCCTGTCCACTTCAGAGTTTCCAGCTCACTGGTAAAAACGTAATGGCAAATTGCCAGATTTATTCTGGATTTAAATAAACAGGTGTTAGTGAGGGAAATGGTACATAGTGACAAAAGGGCACTCAGTAATGAAATCTGTGTGTGTGTGTGTGTGTGTGTGTGTGTTGCTTACAACTATAAGGGAGGGACTATGAAGATCTTGTTCACTGTTTCACAGTGCTTATGACTAAGGACAGTGCATTCCAACTGGAAATATCTAAATAGTCCCAATTTCAAGCCACTCTAAAAAAAATATTGGGGGAAACAAATGGTTGCAGCAGAAATTTGCAATTCAAATAACACTGGTTTCTCTCCTGTATAGCAAATCGTTTGCTTCCATTCAGAAAACAACAACAACAACAACAAAAAACAGCCCTCAAACCTCTACTCATGCTGTGAACACCTACCCTACAGAGCTGAAATAGATGTTAATTGTCCTAACATATCCCTGTTGTTCTTCATGTAATCTTATCAATGCTTCTTAGGGTGTCGTTAATGTTTTAAAATACTTTGCACTTAATCATAATTACCTGAACCTCTCTCACACTGTTTTGCAATGCTGGCTGTTAAGGTCCCCTATGTAATGAAATTGGTTTGTCTTAGCATTTTTTCGGTATTGTTTCTTTTTGTCTTTTCTGCACTCATAACTGGGTCTCCGTAAAGGAGTACAGGAGTAGAGCAGGGTGTGGTTTCCTCTTGGGGACTTTTTCCTTCAGATAAGCTGAAGATTTGTATTGTTCCTTTTCCCATCACAACATACTGAAAGAAGATGTTACCTGTGGACATTGCTGCAGTACCCCAAGCTGGCTGAATGAGTGGTGAATTCAGTCCCTTAAAGACACATACAGATGAATGCACTGATGGAGGAAATGGTTGAGAATAATTTTACATGAAAGAGAACCACAGAGTATCCAGGAATTCTGCACATGGGGTGGAATTTATTTTCCAGCATCTTCCTGGACTCACCCTGTGATGAAAATCGATTTATCAGGTGCAAAGAAAGTTTGGCAGAGAGAAAAATAAGTGCTATATAGGAGATGAAAATAGAGAACAGAGAATCTGTCTATATCACTCTAAAAGAAGTTTGAAAAGCAAAAAATAAAGGTAACTGGGTACTGTGGAACATAATTACATTTCTGAATTAACAGGCTGGTTTGAGATTGTGTGGACCCAGCTGAGCAGATTAAAATGAAAGGCCTTCCTCCTTTTCCTCCCAACAGAGACAGAGTTGTGTGCACACAAGCATAAGGCACACACTCTTGCCTAACCAGAATATAATTTGTATTTGGCATAATGACAAAGTTTGAGAAAATAGTGAATAATTACTATTTTTCTTTTCTCTATGATTGGATTTCAACAAGGGCACAACAAATAAAAATAGTAATGAATATTTCATATACATTCTTTTAGATTTAATCCATATTTGTATGTATTTTTTTTCCTCTCCTAGTATTCCTCCCACTCCTTCTTACTGTTCTGTATTTATTGACTCAAAGGAAGGAGGGAAGGTAGAAAATACAGAGTATTTTTAGAATTTATTCAGTATTTACAGAAAAACTGGCTTTAGTTTCTAAAAACCAATGTCTGCGGAAACAGAGCTTCTGAATCTTAGCAAAATGCTGGAGAAAAACATAGGGTAAAAAGGATCCTGCCATCTTAGACAAGAGATCGGTTTCTTTAGCCTATGAAGTAGATAGAGGGAAGTAATGAAAAGAAATATGTTTATGTATTGAAGAAAAAGTTCCATGTTATCAGACGCAGCCTTTGAAAAATGTGTCCAGTGATGTAAGGTAGATGGAATCACAGAAAACCTTCCAGAGATTTGTACGTCCCCGGTGCTTGGTGCCAAAGTAGCACAATAGTAGAGATAATCCCATTAATCCAACATTGGCAGAGAAACAGGACAATTTATAGACTCAAGGTGCCATGAAGGCAATATTGCCAGTGAAGGTGGGGTCCATCTATGCAGACCAATGACTAAGAAAATAAAAATCTTCGTTTGCTAATGCCTTAGCACTATGTATGTCTCCCAGCAACTTGACATAACACCAGAAGAACTCTGAAAAGTCTGTGGTTAAGTTTCCCTGTCATCTTCCATTTCCCGAATCCTAGCAGATGGAGGCTTGAGATTGAAACAGCTTTGTTTTTGTAGAGCTCAATAAAATGCTCACTATGTACCTGAGGTTGTCCATTGCTGACTTTGAGTTTAGTGGGCTTAATTTGCAAATGATGAGTTTTGTTTGATTGGCTTCCTGTGAAAGGAGAAGTCTGAGACCATGCTTGCAGATGGTTTATTTGGGAGGTCATCCCAGGAAGCCAGGGTAAGGGAGGAAGAAAAGTGAGACTGAAGAGGAGAGAAAAAACAAAAAACAAAAATAAACAACATAAAAGTGCATTATTGTAGTTGTTTCTGTGAGTAGTGAGGGCTTGATTCTTCTAGGGTTTCTGAGTAGCATGACGAAAGCTTCTAGAATTGTGCACTGATTCCTTCCTTCCCCAGCTGGTTAGGAGTGGCTTCTGAGAGCCTTAGCTCTCTTGTATCTGCACTGCATTTTTACGTGAGGAAGGCTCTGAAGTAGGAAACCATAAAAAGACACACAGCATGTCTTTAAGTTGGGGTACTATCTGCATGGAAATGTTCACCACTGCTGTATTAGAAATAAGATTCAGTCCAACCAAAAAAAAAGATAAAAGAATATAAAAACAGCATCAGGTATAGTCCCTCCCTTGCATGAATCAAATCCACTCTTTTCAATATTATGTCCATCTCTTCCTGATTCTTAAAGATGGGAGCCAGATAAAATCTCTTTGTAAAGCTGTATTAGGGAAGGGTTCATTGAATATACTATAGTCCCTACTGCTGCAAATGGTGCTGAGACCAGGAAAATAGTAATTTTCCTCCTCTACCACTGATTCTACATTCCTACATAATTTTTCAGCCCTTCAGTGTTCTGTAGTTCTTGCCTGCTGATATGACCCAGTCCTTGTTCCTGAGCCCTTGTTAGCTGTAGTTGAAGGCGCAAGGCACCAAGAAAAGCTCCCAATAAATCTGTTGATTCCAGAGACTGTCTTTCTACTCCCCACAACCCACATTATATAGCAGTAACCCAAGCTCTTTAATTGACAACAACAATAACAAACATGACTATTCCAGAGTGATCAGATTGCAGTTGTAATACTGGGTTTAAGGAAAAGTTGACTATGTCCCCTGGTTGAAGTTAGCCTCCCCGACTGGGAACCAAGACCTCTTATCTAAAAGAGTATGAGAAGCACAGATTTTGCAAGTGGCTCACTAGGTGTGATGATGGGGGAGATCATTTCTTCTAAAACTTGGCTCCCAGACCTGTATATTCCATTTATGGGAGACTCAGCGTATGTAGGCTACTGGTTTATGCATTTATTGCATTCTGGAGGACAGAGTGTTATTCTTGAATATTAGTGGAGCCTTTAATGAGTCACTCTAACATTTTATTAGACGTACCAATTCCGTGTGATGCACTATATGCTAAGGCCAGTGAGTTATGCGATAATGCAGTGATTGGTACTCCTTAACTGCAAACTTGGCCAGTTGGTCCAAAGTGATGTTATACAACAGTCCATGCCAGTATATGAGACATTCTATAAGTATGCTAATAGCACTGCTATACAAAGCACTTTGAGAAGGGAAGAGAAACCTATCTATATGAGATTTCACATCTAATAGGATACACAATTGCCATTTATAGGATAGAAGGGACCTAACGTCTTCAACTAGGCAGAAATGACAAACTAATCTCAAGGGATTTGACTCTATTGGGGTCACAGAGAAGAATGTATTGATTATGTATCTGCTGTTCAGCTGTTTGAGTAGCTAACTCCACTTCACTCAGAGGAACTCTTCCCATTGGGGTCATGTGAGGACACCATCCAAAATGGATAGACCTTTTGTGAGCCAGTTGCACAAGCAGAGATTAACAGAACATTGGATCTAGGTAATATCCATTGGATTCACCATTCTGTCCACTTGTTGTTAAGGTTATGTGCTTTCTTTGTGGTGGGTCCTTTTTGATGTTCACTGGTAGGGTACACAAATACTCACATACTTAGTGCTGACTGGCAAGGATTCATGAATATACATCAATCTCACAACTTCTTGGATTTGAGTGCGCAATTTTTTCCAGTCCTCTGACCAGCCAGCCAAGATATTTGTAATTTTTCATGAGTCACATGTACCCTTACTTCAGACCATTTCTCTCCCCACAAATAAATAAATACATAAACAAACGGTTATATTTCTAGAAGTTCTCCTTATCACTGTCTTTGAGGGCTAATTCTCAAACTAAAGAGTGGCAGAATAATATTTTAGCTTGCACTGATATTAGCTGGACAAGGTTTCTGCACAGCAGGACTGATTTTTCTCTTTTTCATTCATGTGGTTGGAGGGAATGGCACAGAAGGCCACAGCCATAGCCTTTGATGCAACATCAGTAAGGAAGGTAAATATCTTACTTGTGTGCATGAAACTGACTTGTACTCTCTGGACCACTTAGGCACAATTTTAAATGCATTGTTTCCCTCATATCAGAGATTGCTGTTGATTAGCCTGATGTCATCAATAAAAAGTTCAGGCATGAATATAAAGGTGATTTAACATTTCTTTGGGCTGTATCATGACAGAAATCAGAAGAGTTAACCTTGGCTTGAGACAGTGAATGGGTATAGCTCTATTTCCCACATAATAGCAAACTGAATTAAATTCTCATTTTTAAAAAGATTTTATTTATTTATTTGACAGAGATCACAAGTAGGCAGAGAGGCAGGCAGAGAGAAGGGGGGAAGCAGGCTCCCTGCTGAGTAGGGAGCCCAATGCGGGACTTGATCCCAGGACCCTGAGATCCTGACCTGAGCCAAAGGCAGCAGCTTAACCTACTGAGCCACCCAGGCACCCTACATTCTCATTATTGATGGGGTTTGAAAAGAACACATTTTTCATACAAGTATTTCCATACCACATCCAAGAGACTGTATTGATGTATTCCAGGAAATAGTCTTCATCTATCAGAACAGTTAGGATTGTGGATATCACTTAGTTAAACTTATAATTATTTTTAGTTATCTAAAATGATATTTTGAGTTTTGTAAATTCCTTAAATTTTTGAGGGTGGCATTAATCTCTGCAAAGGATTATGAGGAAGTATAATGCTTCAGATTTCTCTTTGACAGGATGGGGATAGTTTTAGGGGACTTACATATATATTTTTTCAAGAACTCCATATGACTGGCATCTAATAAAATATTCTGACACACAAATGTTTTTTAAAGATTTTATTTATTTTTTTGACAGAGACAGTGAAGGAGGGAACACATGCAGGGGGAACAGCAGAGGGAGAGGGAGAAGCAGGCTTCATGCCAAGCAGGGAGCCTGATGCTGGGCTTGATCCCAGGATCTTGGGATCATGACCTGAGCCAAAGGCAGATGCCTAATGACTGAGCCACCCAGGCGCCCTGACACACAATTTTTTTTTTTAAAAGGATTAGTTTATAGTTGTTTCTTAAGCAACAGATAAAAGTAACTTAATCACAATTCAGAGAATAGAGACAAGATTTTAAAATAAATATTTGAATGTGTTAAAATAGAGGAAAAGATGGTTAAAAGTGGAAGGAAAACTGTAGAATTCCAATAGAGAATTAGTACTTATAAAGTTAATAAATTAGCTATTTTATGACAAAATACAGTATACAATATTTAAAAAATCCCATGTATGAATCTAAGAAGAATCTGGACACTGTAGAAAACAGGATTAATGGATTCAATGATAGGTCAACAAAAAAGCATTTAAATTGAAGCACAGATTAGAATAGAACAGGGTGCCAAGGACATGTGAGACATGATCGAATCTTTTAATCTCTTGGGAATTGGAGTCCCATAAAGAGACGAGGGGGAGGATGAGGGAGACAACATTTGAAGACGTAATGACTGAGAAGTCCCCCACCTGATAAAGATCCCAACCCAAAAGTTCCAGAAGACCAGTGAAACCTAAACAGGAGACATGCAAACAAAGTCACCTTTAGATGCCTCGATATCAGATTGCTGAATTTTGAAGAAAAAACCTGAAAGCAGCTAGAGAAAATAGAAACAGTATTTTCAAAAGAGTGACAATAAAAGTTATGTCTGATTTTTCAACAGAAATGATGGAATCCAGGAAACAATGAGATGACTTTTTTTTTTTTTTTTAATCGCTGGGGAAGAAAAGTCCGGTCTTGAATCCTATACCTAGTGAAAATATTCATTAATAGTGAAAGCAAAATGAGGACTCTTTCAGACAAACAAGAGCTGAAAGAATTTATTATCAGAGATTTACACAGCATGAAATCTGAAAGGAAGTTTTTTAGGCTAAAGAAAAAAGATTTCAGATGGAAATTTTGAACCACATGAGAGAATAAAGGATTATAGACAAGATAAACAGGGGGGTAAATAGGAAAAGATACTAAGTGTGAAAAAGGGCTACCATGTCTTATATAACATGTAGAAGAAAACTATATGATAGCAACAATACAGGGAGAGTTAAAAAATTTTTTTAAAGTTCTTTGCATTATTCCAGATGTAGTAAATATGTTAACACAGGGCAGACAATAATAGGACAAGTATGCACATCTAGGATATCCACTAAAAACCCAGAAAGGTATACTAATAATATAATAAAAATACTCGGTTCTGTTCCCCACCGCCCCCCACCCCCGCCCAGGCACGAGGAACACATCATTGAACAAGCAAAAGTCCCTCCTTTTTTGAAGAGATAGGAAATAATCTTAAATACATGACAAGTTAGATAATGAAAGCTATTGGTAAAAATAAATACTAAAAATTGTTACTTCTTGACCATCTAATAGATTTAGGCACCGACCCAGGAGTTCAGCATGCATAGCCAGATTTCTTTTTTCTTCACATCAATCTTATGAAGGGAAATAGCACTATCTAAATTTTACATATTGATAAAGTAGGAGTTTTAGAAATGGAGTGATTTACTGGAGGCTACAAATGAATAAGTGACATAAGCAAGTTTATAACATTTTTCTAAACATCATAGCCAAAACATTTTTCCATGTTATCAGTTTTTGCAACCTCATTTAAATTTCTACATAATATTTTTGGATATTCAAGGCACACTCTATGCCAGGCAGTATTTTAAAAAGTAATTCCTCTCTTGTGGGTTATGGTAGAGTTTGTAATGCTATTCCCTATGTTCCGTGACATTTACTAGGCTTCCTTTTATTTTGGTTAGGAGACAAGTGGCTAGTTTAGGCCAATGAACTGTGAGTAAAATGATGTGGGAGCAATTAAGGTATGATCTTGTTCAATTACCTTCCCCTGACACAGTGCACATTTTGAGATAGCCCGATCACAAGTTGGAGTGAGTCTGAATCTTTGATTAGGGAGTGGATAGAGGTGGTACCCCTTGACCTGCATCTTTGTGTGAGGGAGAAATGAACTTCTGTTTGTGCAAAGCCAATGTATAGTTTTTTTTCATAGGGTAGCCTATAGTTTGTTACCTGGACTAATGCATGAGCTATTGAGCTTAGGCTCATTTTGGGGGACTATACATATAATGCCATATTGAGAATAATTGTGGATTCAATATTTTCTATCTTTGGGATTATATTCTTGGTATAGATGATCAGACATGGAATGAATGGTTCAAAGTTTTGGAGGCTTACCTTTAAGTTGCCTTCCCAAGGGTCATTTTTATCATAAGTCCATTGAGTTTAGCACCATGTTTTACTAGACTATCAAGATTATTAATCACTAAGTCAAAAATCATATATTCAGACACACAAAACAGGAAAGAACCTTCCTTATTGTTCTGATTCATAGTTATATGATTATTGGTAAAGGTGAACTTGGTTTCATACATTTACTTTTTAAATAGTTTCATTGTACTCTGACCTCTGATAAACTGTACATGTTTAATGTCTAAAATTTGAGAAGTTTTGACATCTGTATATGACAGTGAAACAATTGTAATAGTCAAGATAATGAACATATCCATCACTCTCAGAACTTTCTGATGCTCCTTTATAATCCCTCTCTTTTCTCATCCCCAAATTAAAAGATAGTGCTCTACTATCTCTGACATATTTGTGTTGAGACAACTGGTGCCATCCATATCTTTTTTCCTTTGTACATAATACATCTTTTCTCCAGACATTTCTCTTTATTACTGGTTTTGGGCAATTTGATTATCATAGGTCTTATGATTTTCTTCATGTTTCTTGTTTGGGGTTTATTAAGGCTCCTGGATCTGCAGATGTGTGGTTTTCATCAAATTTGGGAATCTTTTTCCAAATTATTTATCCAAATATATTTCTAATTGCACATTAAGCTGATTAAAGTTATGTCATATTTTCATGGGTGCTTTGTTCATTTTGTTGTTGTCTTTTTCTCTGTATTTCATTTTAGATGATTCTGTTGCTATATCATCAAGTTCGCCAATCTTATTCTCTATAATATTAATCTATTAATCTTATCCAGTTGTGTTTTTCTCACAATAATTATAGTTTTCATCAGTAGAAATTAGATTTGGTACTTTTTAATGTTTTCCATGTCTATAATCAACTTTTTGTACATGTATTATAATACCTGTTTCCATTTTTTTTTTTAATCTGCTGGTTCAAATGTCTGTACCAGATCTAGGCTAGTTTTTTTTATTTGTTTTAATTGAGGTATAATTTTCATATAACACTGAATTAGCTTCAGGTGTATAACATGATTTAATACTGTATATATTACAAAATGATCATTACAGTAAGTCTAGCTAACACTGTCATACATAGGTGCAACTTTTTTCTTGTGTCAAAAACCTTTAAGGGGCGCCTGGGTGGCTCAGTGGGTTAAGCCGCTGCCTTCGGCTCAGGTCATGATCCCAGGTCCTGGGTTCAAGCCCCACATCGGGCTTTCTGCTCAGCAGGGAGTCTGCTTCCTCTTCTCTCTCTGCCTGCCTCTCTGCCTACTTGTGATTTCTCTCTGTCAAATAAATAAATAAAATCTTTAAAAAAAAAAAACCTTTAAGATCTACTTTTTTATTTTTAGGATTTTATTTATTTATTAGAAAGAGAGAGACCGGGAAAAGACAATCCCACAAGCAAGGGGAGTGGCAGGCAGAAAGGGAATCAGGAGCCCAATGTGGGCCTCGATCATGACCTGAGCCAAAGGCAGATGCTTAACTGACTGAGCCATCCAGCAGCCCCAAGATCAACTTTCTCACAAACTTTCAAATAGGCAGTATAGTATTAACCATAGTCACCATGATGTAAGTTACATTCTCATGACTTAATTGCTTTGTAACTAGAAGATTTATAACTCGTAACGTTTGACCCCCTTCACCCACTTCACTCACCCACTTACCCCTGATTCTGTCAACCACAGGTCTGTTCTCTGTATCTGTAAACTTGAGTTTATTTATTTTTTTAGATTCTACATATAAATGAGATTGTACAATGTCTGTCTTTGGCTTATTTCACTTTGCATAATGCCCTTAAGGTCCATCCATGTTGTTGCAAATGGCCATTCATTTTTGTGGTAAATAATATATATATATATATATATATATATATATATATATATATATATATATAGTACATACACCATATTTTCTTTATCCTTTCATCCATCAGTGGACACTTAGGTTGTTTCCATATTTGGCCATTGTAAGTAATGCTACAATGAATATGGTGGTGCATACATCTTTTTGAGTTAATGTTTTTTTGTTTTTTTGGATAAATAACTATGGTGGAATTGTTGGATCATATGGTAATTCTGTTATTATTTTTTTGAGGAAATTTTGTACTGTTTGCCTTACTGCCTGTGCCAGTTTGCATTTCCAACAAGGGTTCTCTATTGTACATCCTTGGTAACACTTGTTATTGTCTGTCTTTTTGATAATAGCCATTCTAACAGGAGGTTAAACCTCATGGTGTTTTTTATTGTTTTTATTATTTATTTTTTTAATTTTTATTTTTTTTTATAAATATATAATGTATTATTAGCCCCAGGGGTACAGGTACCCTCCTCAATGTCCATAACCCCACCACCCTCTCCCTCTCCCCCTCCCCCCAGGAATCCTCAGTTTGTTTTGTGAGATTAAGAGTCTCTCATGGTTTGTCTCCCTCCCTTCCTACCCTGCAAATCCCCCACGTTGCATCTCCACTTTCTCAATCACGGAGATCATATGATAGTTGTCTTTCTCTGATTGGCTTGTTTTGCTAAGCATAATACCCTCTAGTTCCATCCACGTCATTGCAAATGGAGAGATTTCATTTCTTTTGAGGCTGCATAGTATTCCATTATATATATATATATATACCACATCTTCTTTATCCATTCATCTATTGATGGACATCTAGATTCTTTCCATAGTTTGGCTATTGTGGACATTGCTGCTATAAACATTCGGGTGCATGTGCCCCTTCGGATCACTACGTTTGTGTCTTTAGGGTAAATACCCAGTATTGCGATTGCTGGGCCATAGGGTAGCTCTATTTTCAACTTTTTGAGAAACCTCCATGCTGTTTTCCAGAGTGGCTGCACCAGCTTGCATTCCCACCAACAGTGTAGGAGGGTTCCCCTTTCTCCGCATCCTCACCAGCATCTGTCATTTCCTGACTTGTTAATTTTAGCCATTCTGACTGGTGTGAGGTGATATCTCATGGTGGTTTTGATTTGTATTTCCCTGATGCCGAGTGATGTGAGCACTTGTTCATGTGTCTGTTGACCATCTGGATGTCTTCTTTGCAGAAATGTCTATTCATGTCCTCTGCCCATTTCTTGATTGGATTATTTGTTCTTTGGGTATTGAGTTTGCTAAGCTCTTTATAGATTTTGGATACTAGCCCTTTATCTGATATGTCATTTGCAAATATCTTCTCCCATTCTGTTGGCTGTCTTTTGGTTTTGTTAACTGTTTCCTTTGCTGTGCAAAAGCTTTTGATCTTGATGAAATCCCAATAGTTCATTTTTGCCCTTGCTTCTCTTGCCTTTGGTGATGTTCCTAGGAAGAAGTTGCTGCGGCTGAGGTCGAAGAGGTTGCTGCCTGTGTTCTCCTCAAGGATTTTGATGGATTCCTTTCTCACATTGAGGTCCTTCATCCATTTTGAGTCTATTTTCATGTGTGGTATAAGGAAATGACCCAATTTCATTTTTCTGCATATGGCTGTCCAATTTTCCAAACACCATTTATTGAAGAGGCTGTTTATTTTCCATTGGACATTCTTTTCTGCTTTGACAGAGTTGAGAGTCTATTTCTGGGCTCTCTATTCTGTTCCATTGATCTATGTGTCTGTTTTTGTGCCAGTACCATACTGTCTTGATATTGACAGCTTTGTAATAGAGCTTGAAGTCCGGAATTGTGATGCCACCAACATTGGCTTTCTTTTTCCATATTCCTTTGGCTATTCGATGTCTTTTCTGGTTCCATATAAATTTTAGGATTATTTGTTCCATTTCTTTGAAAAAAAAATGAATGGGATTTTGATAGGGATTGCATTAAATGTGTAGATTGCTTTAGGTAGCATAGACATTTTCACAATACTTGTTCTTCCAATCCACCTCATGGTGTTTTGAAAAGGTATGAGTATAGTTGACACATAATGTTACATTAGTTTTAGGTGTACAACAATGGAAATCAACTTCTTTACATCTTAGGCTATATTCACTGCAAGTATAGCTACCATGTGTCACTATACAACATTGTTACAGTATTGTTGACCATATATTCTCTATGTTGTTCCTTTTATTCTCATGATTTATTCATGCAGTGACTAGAAGGCTGTATCTCCTATATGTGGAATCTAAAGAAAACACATGAAAAGCCGAATCAGACCTATAAATAGAACAAATTGATTGTTGTGGTTTTGATGTGCATTTCCCTGATGATTAGTGATATGAGAACAGTTTCGTGTACCTTGTTAGCCATCTGTATGTCTTCTTTGGAAAAATATATATTCAGATCCTCTGTCCATTTTTATTTTTTTATTTTTTTTTAAGGTTTTATTTATTTGACAGAGCGAGAGATAACAAGTAGGCGGAGAGAGGCAGAGAAAGGAAGGGAAGCAGGCTCCCTGCCTAGCAGAGAGTCCGATGTGGGGCTTGATCCTAGGACCCTGGGATCATGACCCGAGCTGAAGGCAGAGGCCCTAACCCACCGAGCCACCCAGGTGCCCCCTCTGTCCATTTTTAAATTGGATTGGCGTATTTGTTTTGCTACTGAGTCATGTAAGCTCTTTATATATTTTTTATACTACCCCTTATCAGTTACCTGATTTGCAATATCTTCTTACATCCCGTAGTTTGCCTTTTCATTTTGTTGATGAATATTTGCTGTGTAGAGCTTTTTTATTTGATATAATCCCACTTATTTATTTTCCTTTTGTTGTCTTTGCTTTAATGTCAAATTCAAAAAATCATTGCCAAGACCAATGCCAGTGGCTAAGCACTTGTTTTCTCCTTGGCTTTTATGGTTTCCAATCTTATACCTAAGTTTTAATTCAGTTTGAGTTAATTTATGTGTATGGTACAAAATAAGGGTCTAGGTTTTTTTTTTTTTTTTTTTTTTTGTTTTTTTGCATATGGCTGTCCAGTTTTCCCGTCAACATTTATTGAAAGGACTGACCTACTGGGTTGGCTTGCAGTTTATGGTGTCCAACAACAGCTGAAACTATTGTCATTGTATAATCTTAACTCCTTTGTCATAAATGAATTCATGGTGGATCTATTCCTGGGTTGTCATAAATGAATATATGGTGGACCTATTCCTGGGTTCTCTATGCTGTTCCATTGTTATACATGTCTGGGTTTTTTGTTTGTTTTTGCTTTCACAAAAAAACTAAGAGTTTATTTTTCCTGATTTCAGAATGTTTATATAACCATTCCCCAGGGCCACCATAATTAAGAGTTGTTGAATTTTTTTCTATACATTTTCTGAATTTTCTTTGTGACTGGTAGCTATTACCAAAACTTCTGACTAAATCACTTTTTTTCCCTAGAATTCAGCATAAAACTTACAGATGTGTAAGTTTTTCTATTCAGATAATTCAGAGGATAAAAATGAGAAGCTGGGATACTTAGGGAAAGCGCATATGAAAATGCATGCAATATATTATCTAGGTGATATGTTCCTATTGAACACATTAATATTTTTTAAGAAGTCAGAATCTCCTTATTTCCAGTCTTCTAAACTATATAAGAAAGTGCAGAATTTATGGAATAAGGAAAAACTTTGACTTAGGTTTCACATCTAGCAACTGCTATTTATAGGTTGTTTAATGAGCTTCCTATTTTTTATTCTAGTGTAAACATAATAACTCATTATTTTAAGAACCTTTTCTGCACAATGTTATTCTATAAAGTGATATCTCTGCCAGGAAATGAAGCACTCTACATTCAATCAAAAAATATTTTTTAATCATATACAAATTTATACTATTTAGAGTCAAACATATTTCCTGCCAATGAGCAATAACAGTTTTAGTAGATGGAGACAATCTCAGGCAAGAACATGCTATATTTCAATCAGAGTATTAAAAGTTACCTGAAAATGAATTTGCTAATAAAATTTTCTGCTTATCATTTACCTTATTTCTGAGAAGATAATATAATTATTTCAAAATAATTTAAAAACATTTAAACAAAATATCCAATTCAATCTACTGCATCATGATCATTTAATAAAGAAAACTTCTAAGATATAAAATATTTGATTTTTATAATACTTGAATATCAATACTATAAAATGTTTATCAAAAGCCAAGATATGAAAAATAGATTAGATTAGTAAATCTAATCTGTACACAAAAGTACCATATTCTTGCACATGTAAATTTTCCCAAAATTTTTTGGGAAAAAAATTTTTCCCAAATCCATGTTCCAAACTCTTCTTTCAATTCTGTTATTAAAACAGTTTGTTCAACAAGTAACATTTTTTTGATTAGTATATTTTAATTCACATTCTACAACAGTCTATAGTCATATTTAAATTGCTATAAGACTAAAATCTAAAAAATAATATCATGATATGAAAGCATAACACTTGTATTTAACCTTATTAGAGAAAGAAATGAGTTCTAAAATAGAATTTGAATATCATGTAGGAAATATTTTGAGCATACCTCTTATGAAATATATACATTAGTGGATTTGTTAATAAATTTTCCATTTTTAAGACAAGACAATGAAGGGAATTATTCAATTCAGAATTGGAGAAGGAAAATTTTCTTTTGGCAAATTGAAACCAGTGATTTTCCAAGTTGGATAGTGGCATGTTGCTCATTGTAGTCATAAACTAAAAACTAGTTTCTTAAATACTATAAGTCAATTAGAATGTTCTTTGAATTCTATGAAATGTTGGGTGCACAAGCATTTACAGTTGTTATATCTTCTGATTGGAATGTCCATTTTATGATTATATAATGCCATTCTTTGTCTCCTTCACAGTCTTTGTTTCTAGTTTGTCTGATATAAGTATTGCTATTCCAGCTTTCTTTTGACATCCATTTGCACAATCTCACTTTCAATCTGCAGGAGTATTTTGGTCTAAAATGTGTCTCTTAGAGGCAGCATATCAATGGTCTTTTTTTTTTTTTTTTTTAAATCCATTCTGTCACCCTAAGCCTTTTAATTGGAGAAGCTAGTCCATTTACATTCAAAATAATTCTTGGGGGGGTGCCTGGGTGGCTCAGTGGGTTAAGCCTCTGCCTTTGGCTCAGGTCATGATCTCAGGGTCCTGGGATCAAGCCCCACATCGGGCTCTCTGCTTAGCAGGGAGCCTGTTTCCCCCTTTCTCTCTGCCTACCTCTCTGTGTACTTGTGATCTCTGTCTGTCAAATAAATAAAATCTTTAAAAAAATAATAATTCTTGGTATGTATTTATCACCATTTTATTACTTGTTTTGTCATTATTTCTGGAGATTTTTTTCTGGTCCTTTCTTGTCTTTGTCACTTTTGGTCTCTCCTTGGACTCAAGGCATCCCATTTAATATTTCTTGTAGGGTTGGTTTAGTGATGACAAACTCCTTTAGTTTTTGTTTGTATGGGAAACTTTCTGTCTCCTCTGAATGATAGCCTTGCTGGATATAGTGTTCAGGGTGGCAGATGTTTCCCACTCAGCGCTTTGAATATATCATGCAACTCCCTCTGTCTTGCCAAGTTTCTGCTGAGTAATCTGTAGCTAGCCTTATGGGTTTTCCCTTGCAAATTAATGATTTCTTTTGTCTTTCTGTTTTTAAGATTTTTTTTTCTTTATCACTATATTTTGCAGGTTCAGTTACAATATGTCTTGGTGTTGGCCTGCTTTTTATATATTTTGATGGGAATTATATGTGCCTCCTGGATTTGGATCTCTGTTTCCTTCCCCAGATTAGGGAACTTTTCTGCTATTATTTCTTGAAATAAATATTCTACCCCTGTCTCTCTCTTCTTCTTCTGAAATTCCTATAATATTATTGTTATTACATTTAATGGAATCATTGTATTCCACAAGTCTATTCTTTATATTATATATCTTTCTTCTTTCTCTCTTTTTTTCAGCTCCATTATTTTCTGTCATTTTTTCTTCTAGGTCACTAGTTTGTTCCTTTGCTTCCTCTAGCCTACTCTTTATTGCATCACGCCTGTTTCCAACCTTATTTATTGCATTTTGCAACTCTGATAGATTCTTTTTAAACTCTTTAATCTCTGTGGCAAGGGTCGCCCTGATGTCTTATATTCTTCTGTCAAGCCCAGTTAGTATCCTTATGATTGTTGCTTTAAATTCTCCATCAGGCATGTTACTTATATCTGTTTTGCCTAGCTTTCATTTGGGATGAAATCCTCCATCTTGGTGTTTTGTCTAAATTTCTGCCATCTTTTGTGTGTTAGAAAGCCAGTTAGGTCTCCTATTTCTGAATGTAATGGCCTTATGAAGAAGACATCAAGTAATACCTAGGGAGTGATGCTTCCGGGAGTGTTTCTGCTGTTGTGTTTTGGCTGCTGTGTCCTTCAGCCAGTTGATTGCAGAGGCTCTCCTTGTCTACTGTGGGCAGTGTCTGATCCCTGCCCTAAATGTGCTGACTTGTAAGTAGTTGTGCTCTCATCTGCTTGTGAAATGAGTCCTGACACCAACTCCAGTAGAACTGAGATTCTGCAGAGCTCTTTGGTTGGGAGACATGGTGTGGGCAGAAGTTTGTGCTGGTCTTTGGGGGAGGGGCCCACCACACTGGGCCTGAGGCAAGCTTAACTGAGAAGGGCAGTCCCCTCAGAGCACAGAGGGGTGGGGCTTGGTCTCAGCAAGACAGGCAGCCAATGCTAGTGTTGCCCTGCTTCCCTCAGGTAGTTCTATATGCTGAGGAGTGGGGGAAGGAAATGATGCCAGCCAGCTCCTTTCTTCAGAGAGGCATCTCTGTGCACACTGCTTCTCAGGAACATACTCTGAGAAGAGTGAACAGTCTATCCCTGTGTGCCCCAGGCACTCCCCAGATTGCCATTTCCATACTATCTGACCCCTGTTTGTGTGCCTTCTCTCAAGGAGCAGCACAGTGCCTTCTGGGCTCTATCCCAGCCAAGCTTGCTGATCTTTAAAACTCCAGGCTTTAAACCCCACTGGTTACAAGAACTCCTGGAATTCAGTCTCTCTCATTTCTTTGGGAAACATTCTCCTTGTGTTACCCTGTGAGCTCCTCTCTTTCTCATCTTTCTCTGCAGCCATGGCTCCCTCCCCTCCACAGCACCCATGATCCTTTTCTCCCCTAAACCACATCTCTGCACTTTCTACTTTCTTTGATGTGGCCTTTTCTTTCCCTCTAGCTGTAGAGTTTTTTTCTGTCAGTCTTCTGGTCAATTTCTGGGGTTTAGAATGATTTGATAGTTACCTAGTTGTGTTCATGGAACAAGCTAAGACTAGGATCCTCCTATGCTGCTGCCATCTTTCAATGTCTCTGATATATGTGTCTCTTCTTAAGCCAATACCATACCATTTTGATTGCTATAGCATTATAATATAGTTTGAAATCAGGAAATGTGATGCCTCCAGATTTGTTCTTCTTTCTCAATATTGCTTTGGCTATTTGGGTTTTTTTGTGGTTCCTTACAAATTTAAGGATTGTTTGATCTATTTTTGTGAAAAATGCCATTGGAATTTTTATCAAAATTGCATTGAATTGGCTTTGGATAGTACGGACATTTTAATGATATTGATTCTTGCAGTCTATAACATAAAATATCTTTCCACTTGTTTGTGTCTTAATTTCTTGCCTCAATGTCATAGTTTTCAGTATACAGATCTTTAACCTCTTTGGTTAAGTTTATTCCTTAATATTTTATTCTTTTTGATGGAATCATAAATGGGATTGTTTTCTTAATCTCTTTTTGATAGTTTGTTTCTAGTGTATGGAAACTCAACAGATTTTTATATATTGAATTTGCATCCTGAAACTTTACTGAATTTATATAATTGTTTTGTGGTGGTCTTTAAAGATTTCTATGTATAATATCATGCCATCTATAGTGACAGTTTTACTTCTTCCTTTTTCATTTGAATGCCTTTTTAAAATTTTTCTTGCCTAATTATTCTGGTGAGGACTTCCAATAACTATGTTGGAAAAAAGAGGCAAGAGTCTTGTTCCTGATCTTAGAGAAAAGCTTTCAGGTTTTATAGTTGATATTAGCTATGGGTTTGTCACATAGGGCACTTTCCATGTTGTAGTATGTTGTACCTTATATACCCATTTTACTGAAAATTTTTATTGTAAAATCATAAATGGATACTGTATTTACTTCTAAATTTGAAGTCAAGTATAGAAAGAATAACCATATGGTGTATCTGAGGGCCCATTTCCTCTACTGTGAGATAAAAGTGTTTGGAGGCTTATGGAGAACAAGTGACAATCAAATAAGATGTCCATGGTGGTATTTTGAATTCTCTGGTAGCAGTGCAAGCTTAGACTCTGTATTTAGTATCCTCTCATAAGTTCTGATTAGTATACAGTTAGAAGATACATGGCTGAAGTCTCTTTGGAGAAGGATTGATAGAATGTTTATTATAGTTATTTTCAGTAACATTTCAGAGTCCCTACCCAAGTAACAATTGGCCTCCTATTCAGCTGGTAGGAACTGCATCTGAAAACTGGGGAGTGAAATACTTTTAATATTTCAATCAGCCTTCTTATAAACTCTTTCATGTTTTTGTTTATAAGAATAAAGCAGTAGCCTTATCAACTGCCTTATACAAGGAATCCATTTGTTTAATAGTCATCGACACCAGATTCCTAGACGGAAGGGCGGCCTGATTGATGCTCTGTTATTATTTTCAGAAATAAATAAATAAATAAAATGTTAGTGTGTCCAATGTCATCACATGGCCTCTTGTATACACATTGTCACAGGGAGCTCAGTTCCATGGCAGCATCCCCTAATGTCAGTTTTGGCCTTCAAAGGATCATCACTGATAAACCAGGAGTTGGGGGTTGAGGTGTGCTTCAGCCAAACTGGAAGGTTCCCAGGAATCTACTCATTTATATGCTGATTACAAATACTGAGGTCCTACAGAGTCCCTGATTTTACCCTGGGCTACCTGCCAAGGTAGTACATGATCTCCTTTGCTGTTAAACTCTGAGCTTAATTTTTAGCACACTGGTTTCAGGGAGGAGTCTCATGAAATTATGCCATGATCTTCAGGCTTTTATGTCATGCTCTGCTGGTTGTTAGACCTAAGCATGTCATCCTCTTTCTTTAAGTCTTTTAAGAAATTTAACAAAAGCCAGCTACCTCCTGATCTGTATAATTACCATTGCCTCACACCGTTCAAGTGCCATAACCAATACATACATTATGCTCCCTCTCCTCATTGCACGTCATTTCAATCCATCACAGGTAAAATTATTGGTGATTGTGATATTGCATCACACATCATAGGTTATCAGCACCATAGATAGTGCCATCGATAATTGATATCTGGGCATCAAGGAATCTAGTTCCAAAATCCCATCCTAAGGGTAAATTTACTAAGACTAGTTCTGGAAAGAAAAAAACTGTCTCTGTAGGCTTTGCCAAATGTAGAACTTGAAAGAAGAGAATTTTTGAAGGCAGTTTATTTGAAAGGTTATTCTGTGAAATAAGAGTGATGGAATAGGTGAAAAACAAAGAAGAAAAATTTGAATTAAGGGTGAGATTTAGGTTGTTGTTAAGGGCTGGATTCCATTGGCACTTCTGTAAAGCAAAGTAAATGCCCCCTGTATTAAACATCCACTAAGCATAGGGAGCTTCTATCAGCCGAGTTGTCCCTGTGGGGTATTAACTCCAACACTCTTTAGAGCTTTGCAAAAATGTATTAACTAAGCCAATTCTCCATGATCAGAATGTGCCCTGAGGTTGAAAAGGAGAGATAAATAAGAATCTTCAAGTATGAATGAAACTTTGAACCACAGTTGCTGCTAAAATAAAAACTGGGCTAGGAAATCTAAATTGTACAAAGAACCAACTTATCTGCCACATATAAAATTTATCTGTCTTAACCAGGACCCTCTTGAAAATAGAGATAAAAAAGAATTAGAAGAATCTAGAAGTAAGTTACTTCTAGAATTAGAAGTAAAGAGGGAGACTGTCCCATTCTCCCTCTTCCTTTACACTTTAACAGTGTGGCAGGGAGAAGGAAGGAGTGGTTATGGTAGTATAATCCTAGTACCCAGGAATTAAGAATTAAAGATGGCCACAGTTTTACACAAAACCACAATGTCTTTTTAGTCACATGGGATGTATCACTTACCACTCACCTTTGGAAGAATCTTTTGAGAAGTAGGAGTTTTTCTTTCCCATTTCTTCTCTAATCAGCATTTGTCCACAGTGTTCTTTTTTCTTTCTCTTTTTAATAGCTTTATTGAGATGGGATTTGCATACCATGCCATTCACCCATTTAAATTCAAAATTCAACAGTTTAGGGCATATTATATTGATTTTTTTAATTGTAAAATATATGTATCATAAATTTCTCCATTTTAATAATTTTAAGTGTACCATTCAGTAGCATTAACTACATTCACAACTTTGTGCAGCCACTCTCATTAGTTCCAAAAATTTTTGTCATCTACATAGAAACTTTGTGGCAAGTAGTAATGTCCCAATTCTCCCTCTTCCCCTTTCTCCTGAACTCCTTTACGCTTGTCTTCATGAACTTGCCTATTCAAAGTGAGTCATATAAGCAGAATCATATAATATTTGTCCTTTTGTGTCTTCCTTATTTAGCATACATTTTCAAATTTATCCATGTTGTAGCAAGTTTCAGTATTTCATTATAGTAAGGCTGAATGATACTCCATTTCATGGATATAGTACATTTGATTATCCATTCATTCAATGATGGAGATCTGTGTTTCCACTTTTTAGTATTTTTGGATATTGTGAATAATGCTTCCATGTAACATTACTCACAAGTCCTCTGAATCTCTGCTTTCAAAGCCTTGGAGTTCATTCTAATTTTTGAAAGGTACAGAATTCTATGTTGTTTATTTTTTCTTTCTGTGCTTTCAAGATCTTAGTCCATTTTTCCTTCAGGTCTCCATCACTTCTGTTTAAGTCAGCCTTGATTTTTATTGTTCTATATGTGATGTGTTATTTTTTTTTTCTGGTTGCTTTTAAAATGTTGTCCTTTTTTTCTCAAGCTTTATTGAGATAAAACTGACATATAACATTTTGAAAGTTTAAGATGTATAATGTGATGATATGACACACATGTATATTATTCAGTGATCACCACAATAAAGTTAGTGAACATACCCATTGTGTCACAAAATTACCATCTTTTTGTGTGGTGAGAAATTTAAGACCAATTCTCTTAGCAACTTTTAAATATACAATTCAGTGTTATTTCCCAGCACCATTCATTCACTCATTCACTCATTATTTATTTAACACAGACAGAGTTTGAGGGAATACAAACGGGGGTGGAGAGGGAGAGCAGGCCTCCCACTAAGCAGGAAGCCTGACGTGGAACTTGATCCCAGGACCCCAAGATCAGGACCTAAGCCAAAAACAGATACCCAACAACTGAGCCACTGAAGGGCCCCTATTTATTTATTTTTAAAGATTTTATTAATTTATTTATTTGACAGAGAGAGCACAGCAGGGGGAGCAGTCAGCAGAGGGAGAGTGAGAAGCAGAGAGCCCAATGTGGGACTTGATCCTAACCTGAGCTGAAAGCAGACACTTAAACAACTGAGCCACCCAGGCACCCCTCCCAGCACCATTTATTGAAGAAATCATTTTTTCCTCATTGTATGTTATTGTCTTCTTTCTTGTAAATTAAATATTTATGCATGGGTTTATTTCTGGGCTCTCAGTTGTGTTCCATTTGTCTATGTGTCTGTTAGGCCAATACCATACCATTTTGATTAGTATAGTATTGTAATACAATTTGATCAGGAAGTATGATGCTCTAAATTTGTTGTTCTTTCTTATACTGCTTTAGCTATTCAGGGACTGTTGTGGTTCTATTAAACTTATGAGATTGTTCTATTTCTGTGAAAAATGCCACTGGAATTTTGGTAGGGGTATGCATTGAATGTATAGATTGCTTGGGTAGTATGTATATTTTAACAATACTAATTTTCATAACACATGAGCACAGAATATCTTTCCATATATTTATATCCTCTTCAGTTTCTTTAGCCAGTGTCTTAGTTTTCAGTGTACAGAACTCTTATTTCCTTGGTTAAATGTATTCCAAATATGTTCTTCTTTTTGATGCTATTGTAAATAAAATGGTTTTCTTATATTATCTTACAGTTCACTTATGTTGTATAGAAATGCAAATTATGTTTGTATATTGATCATGTATCTTGCAACTTTACTGAACTTATTAGTCTTACAGTTTTTAAAACATTTTTTATTGAGGGAATGCCTGGGTGGCTCAGTCGTTAAGCGTCTGCATTTGGCTCAGGTCATGATTCCAGGGTCCTGGGATTGAGTCCTGCATTAGGCTCACTGCTTGGCAGGGGGTTTGCTTCTCCCTCTGCCCCTCCATTCCGTTCCTGTGCTAAGCTCTCCATCTCTCTCTCTCTGTGTCTCTTTCATCTCTCTCTCACACACAAATATAAGTAAATAAAAGTCTTTAAAAAGAATTATTGCCTCTAATGCCTCAAAAAATGATATGCTTGTGGAGTGGTTTGAAAATACTAACTTATTTGGGAAAGTTGGGATACAATTAGAACTTCAGGGGTGCCCGGGTGGCTCAGTCATTAAGTATCTGCCTTCAGCTCCGGTCCTGATCCCAGGATCCTGGGATCAAGCCCCACACTGGGCTCCCTGATCAGCAGGAAGCCTACTTCTCCCTCTGTTCCCCTTCTTGTGCTGCCTCTCTCTATCTCTCTGGCAAATAATAAAATCTTAAAAATAAATAAGAATAAATTTTTAAATTTAAATTCAATTTTATTTACATATACTGTATTATTAGTTTGAGATAGAAGTCAGTGATTCAGAAGTTGCATACATCACCCAGTGCCCATTACTTCAAGTGCCTGTCTTATTGCCCATCACCCAGTTACCCCATCCCCCACCCACATCCCCTCCAGTAACCCTATAGTTGTTCCCCAGAGTTGTCTCTTAATGTTTACCTCCCTGTTTTCTTCTTATTTTGTTTTTCTTCCCTTCCCCTATGTTCATCTGTTTTTGTTTCTTAAATTCCACATATGAGTGAAATCATATGGTATTTGTCTTCCTCTGAGTCCTACAGTGGTTTTTTTTTGATGGAGTCTTTAGGGATTTTTATATATAATACTATGACATCTGCAAATAGAGACAATTTTACTTCTCTTCCAATTTAGATGTTTTATTTTTTTTTCTTGTCTATCTGCTATAATACTATGTTGAAAAAGTAGTGAATGTGGGCACTCTTGTCTTATTTCTGATTTTAGGGGAAAAGCTTTCAGCTCTTCAACACTGAGTATGATGTCAGCTGTGGGCTTATCGTGTATGGCTTTTATTATATTGAAGTACATTCCTTCTATTTCCAGTTTTTTGGCAGTTTTTATCATGAAATTAAGTTGAATTTTATAAAATGTTTCTTCTGCATCTATTGAGATGATCATATGATTTTTATCCCTCATTTGTTAATGTGGTTAATCTGGGATCAATAAATCCCACTTCTCATGGTGATCCATCATTTTAATATACTTTAGAATTCAATTTGCTAATATTTTGTTGATGAATTTTGCATTTATGTTCATCAGAAATTGGCATGTACTTTTCTTGTTTTACCCTTATCTGGTTTTAGTGTGAGGGAAATGCTGGTGTCATAAAATGACTTTGGAAATGTTCCTCCTTTTCTATTTTTTTGAAAGATTCAGAGGGTTTGGCATTAGTTCTTTAAATGTTGGGTAGAAGTCATCAGTGAAGAAATTTGACCCTGTGCTTTCCTTGTTGGGAGTTTTAGATTACGATTTAATCTCTTTATTAGTAACTACTTGGGTTTGGACTTTCTGTATCTTCATGAGTCCCTCTTAGTAGGGTTTACATTTATAGGAATCTATTCTATTCTTCTAGATTAACCAATTTGTTTGCATACTGTGGTTCATAGTAGTCTCTTATGAAGTTTGTGTTTGTGTAGTATCCACTGTAATGTCTTCTCTTTCATTTATATTTTGACTTCTTTCCTCTTTTTTTAAATTTCTTGGTAAGTCTCCTAAAGATTTGTCTATTTTGCTTATCATTTCAAAAATCTAGCTCATAGCTTTTATTGATATTTTCTACTATCTTTTTAATCTCTCTTTCATTTATTTCTTGATCCTTTTTATTTTCTTTATTATACTAACTTTGGGTGTACTTTCTTTTTTTTTTTTTCTTGTTCCTTGCACAAGGTGCAAATTTAGCTTGCTTATTAGAGATGACTTTTTTTTTCCCTAAATGTAGGCATTATTTTGCTGAACTTCCCTCTTGGAACTACTTTTGGTACATCTGGTAAGCTTTAATATGTGGTACTTCCATTTCCATTTGTCTCAAGATACTCTTTGATTTTCCTTTCAGTTTCTTCTTTGAGCCATTTGCTTAGGAGATTATGGTTTAATTTCCATATTTGTAAATTCTCTTTCTTGTAAGTAATTTCTAATTCCATACCATTATCATCAGAAAAAGATGCTTCATATGATTTTAATTTTTTAAGATTTTATTTATTTATTTGAGAGAGAGAGAGCATGAGAGGGGAGAAGGTCAGAGGGAGAAGTAGACTCCCCGCTGAGCTGGGAGTCCCATGAAGGATTCAGTCCCAGGACTCCGGAATCATGACCTGAGCTGAAGACATGGCTTAACCAACTGAACCACCCCGGCACCCAATTTTAGTATTTTTAAAGACTTGTTTTGTGACCTAACTGTGACCTGTCTTGGAGAATGTGAGAAGAATGTGTATTCTCTGCTAGTGAGTGGAATATCTGTTAGGTCCATCTGTTCCAATGTGTCCTGTAAGTTCAAAGCTTCCTTATTGATTTTCTGTCTGGATGATCCACCCATTGTTGAAAGTGGTGTATCAAGTTCTCTAATATTATTGCTGTCTTTGTCTCCTGTTAGGCCTGTTTGTATTCACTTTATGTCAATGCTCAGTATTTGGGGTGGATATTTACAAATATGATATCCTCTTCTTAGAGTGACACCTTTGTCATTATATAATGACCTTTGTTTCTTATTACAATATGGGGCTTAAAGTCTATTTTGTCGGACACAAGTATAGTAATTCCTGTTCTCTTTTGGTTTCCATTTGCATGAAATATCTTTTCCCATCACTTCATTTTCAGTGTGTCCCTAAAGTGAGATGAGTCCCCTGTAGGCATTGCATATTTGGTATATTTATTTATTTTTTTTTATCCTTTCAGCCACTTGCTTTTTACTGGAGAATATATCTATTTACATTTAAAGTAATTGTTGATAGGTATAGACTTACTATTGTCATTTTGTTGTTTTCCATTTGTTCTGTAAATCTTTTATTCATTCTCTTGCATTCTTACTTTTTAATTGGATGGTTTTCTGTAGTATGTTTGATTTCTCTTTCTCTTTTATGTATCTACTGTAGGCTTTTCCTTTGTGGTTAGCATGGAGGTTATCTAAAACATCTGTTTATAATAGTCCCTTTTAAGCTGATGATAACTTCAAATTCACATAAAAGCTCTACATTTTTATACTCCCTCCCCCACATTTTGTTCTTGATGTCACAATTTGCATCTTTTTACAATATTTGTTTATCTATTAACAAATCATTGTAGTTATTCTTAGTATTTTTGTCATTTAACCTTTCTGTTAGAGTAAAAAGTGATTTATTCTCCACCAGTATTCTGAATTTATAGATTTACTTTAACCAGTGATTTTATACTTTCATAAGATTTTTCTATAACTAATTAGCCTTCTTTCATTTCATCGTAAACTCCCTTTAACATTTTTTGTGAGGATGATCTAGTGGTAATGAACTCCTTCAGCTTCCACTTTGTAATGTGTTCTTAAGCACTCTCCATGTCTTTTTTTTTGGTGGATGGCTCATACTTTTTGGCACTGAATAATACTCCATTGTCTACATGTAGTTCATTTGTCCATTCACCTACTGAAGGATATCTTAGTTTCTTCTGTGTTTGGACAATTATGAGTAATCCTTTTATAAATACCGCCATGGAGGTGTGTGTATACATACGTTTTCCATTCTTTTGGACTAATATCAAGGAGCAATTGCTGGATCATATGCTTGAATGTGTTGAGTTTTGTAACAGACTGCCAAATTGCCTTCCAGCACGGCTATACCATTTTGTGGGGCCACAGCAATGTGTGAGTGTTTCTCCTGTTCCACATCCTTGTCAACATTTGGAATCGTCAGTATCCCAGGTCTGGGCTGTTCTAGTAGATGGGTCTTTGTATCTCATTGTTTTGCTTTGTATTTCCCTGATGACATAGGATGTGAATCATCTTTTCATATGCTTATTTGTTGTTTGTATATCTTCTTTTGTGAGGGTCAACATTTGTGAGCCATTTGGGGTTATTTTCTTGAGTTTTAAGAGGTCTTTACCTATTTTGGGTAATAGTCTTTTAGCTAATATGTTTCTTTCAGTGTATCTTCCTATTGATAATGGCCTTTCACAGAGCAGAAATTTTCCATTTTAATTCACTCCAGTTTAACAACTATTTCTTTCATGGATTTTATCTTTAGTGTTGTATTTAAAAAGGCACTGCCATACCCAAGGCGTGTAGGCTTTCTCCTGTATATATCTTCTAGGAATTTAGTAGGGTTTTTGTTTTGTTTTTTGAATTAACTTTTGTGTTGGGTATAAGGTCTGTGTCTAGGTTCGGTTTGTTTGTTTGTTTTGGCATGTGGATGTCCAGTGTTATTTGTTGGACAGACCATCTTTGTCCTAGTGTACGGCCTTTGCTCTTTTGTCAAAGGTGAACTGACTATATTAATTGGAGTATATTTCCGGGCTCTATCCTGTTCCATTGATCTATTTGTCTATTCCTTCACATGTCACATTGTGCTCATTACGGTAGCTTTACAGTAAGTCTTCAAGTCATGTAGAGTAATTTCTTGAACATTGTTCTTTTCTGTTTTTTAATAATACATGGTTAGATGTATTGCATCTAAACTGGAAATTTAAGAAAACTCTCTTTGGAATATTACAATTGGCTGTGTTCCTTAAAGTACAGTTTAATCAATCTGAAACCTCCTGGAAGTTATATTGAAATGTTTATCAAGGGCCACGCTAAATAAAGGTGGTACTTAGAGTGATTTTGTTTCTTCAAGTATGTATGCTTTTGAGTGGAACATTTTTATGCGTGTCCTATCCTGTTTTGAATTTTACATGAGGTCTAAGTTCTATCTGAGCTGAACACTTCTATTTTCTGATGCAGTGAATACTTAGACCTTAAGCTAGCCTCAAAGTAAGCTTTCCTTGTTGTAACATATTGCAAATCAAATTCAGCCTGGCATTTAATCAGCTTGTTTAATTTTAAGAATGTGTATGTGATCTTTCTGATGATGCCTCAAAATCTTCCCTGCTTTTTTTTCCCTTTAAAAAAAAAATCATTAGGATGGAGACTCAGTGTTTTTTCTTAATAAAAAGAAGCAATTATAAGTTAGAAATGAGAGATGAGACATTCAAACCAGCTGATTATAGATATTGCCAACCTTGAGCTTTTCTGTAGTTACCTCTTAGGTTCAATAACAATAACCAAATTGAAGTATGAGAAGATGAATAGAATTTTGTGAAATTAGTACTGCTGCCATGTTGATATTTGTGTTACTTCATATACAGAAGTCATAGTTCTTGAGGCATGGAAATTATTAAATGAGCAGTTCTTCTAGTTTTGCCCATTTACTCATCACAAGAACACTAATTAATAACTATTATCTAAATTAAAAACAAACAAACAAACAAACAAAACTGAGGCATAGAGGGGAAAGTAGGCGAGTCACATAACTAGTGATCCAGAGCTGAGATTGAAACTCTGGTTCTTAAATAACATGCACGTACACATGCAATTCACACAAACATGTACTCCAGTTCTTAACCATTGTCCTCTCTCCCATTGTAATGATTATTTATTCCAGATGTTTATTTTATGATGGTGGAATGCAGGAGGATAATATTTAACATATATTAAGTATTTGCCATGTCGCACAATTAAAATGGCTTTATATGTGTTATCACATTAGAGATAAGTAATATTCAGTATTTTCTCAGTCAATAGCACCATTCTTTTCCCTCTCAAATATGTGTATGATCATTCACAGTATATGGTATTTTTTCAGTTTAAGGCACAGAAATTTGTGATACAATTAAAAATTCTTTTTTGACTATAATATCCCAAATTTGTTTCGAAATATTCAATACATATGTAGGAACATATTTATAAGGTATGAAGGATAATCAAATGGCCACATGGGTACCCACCACAGCTTAAAAATCAGAACAGTATTTATACATTGTGTCTCTCCCTGATTATACTCTTCCTCCCCTTCCCACAGGGATAACCACATCTTGAGAATGTGTTTATCATTCTCTTACTTAAAAACACACAGAGACAAGTATTCCCATATAAAATATATTAGCGTTTATTGCTTTTGAACTTTATATAAATGGTGTTAGACTCTGTGTATTCTATTGTGACTTAATTTTATCAAGCAACCTTGTTGACACAATTTATTCATGTTGATGCACGTATCTGTACACTTTCTTTATTCCCAAAGCTTTATCAAATATACTTGGCTTATTACACAATCTCCTTTCAGTGGAAATTTGGTTTCCAGATTTTGCTCTTAGAAACAGTGTGCTACAAACATTTGTTTCCATGTCTTCTGGTGGTAGGCTGATGCAAGTTTATACAGAGTGTATATGCCCAAACATGTAAATAATGCCAAATTATTTTCCAAAGTTTTTGGAGCAATGTACATTTCTCTCTATACTAGTTCTCAATGCATCATATCCTTAGCAAAAGTTGATATGATTTAATTATCTGACATGTATGAGGTTTCTATTTATCTATATAGCATCTGCCTATATAATCATTATACAATCTCTAGAAAGAGTCTGAATAATTGACTCAAAACCCATGTAAAGATTTTTGGTGAAAGCTAGAGAGACTCACTAAGGAGACAGAAAATTGGAAAGAGAGAAAAGGAACTTGATGATTTAGGTACACTTGAGAAATTTGAGCACTCTGATCTGGCTGTGCAGGAATATAGAGAATTCTTTAATATCAGGAAAAACAAAGATTAAAAGTCTCTAACAGCCTGGAAGATCTCTTGGGATCTGGATGATCGTTCAGAATCAGGTACTGCTCTTGAGAACTGGTACTCTTGCTGTCTTTGTAGTGGGAGTAAATCAATTTCTGCAGGTAGAGGACTTTTCATTCTTATAACTCTCTCAATACTGACATCAAAACCAAAAAGATTCAGAAAAAGATGAATGCTTAAATTTCTCTTACGTATTTCTTGTTCAAATGAAGGAGAGATGCATATTCATCTAATTAATTTTTATTCTAATTGATCAAAGGTCTCCTGACAGTTTTCTCATACTTATATACAGATACTAATGACTGTATCTTCACTTATATCAGCTTTTGCACTCAATACATTTTTATTACAAGCCTAGATTAGTAGATATTCTTCTATAATGTGATTTTGCTGCCTACAAAATTCTCCATTATGCTTCTATTCAATATTGGTTTCATCTCTTCATGTTCTTTCTTGGCACCTTTCTCCACACTCCCAGGGCCTCCTCATCAGTGCCCTGCTTTGCTTGTTCTATAACACAGGTGTATCATTCATGACTGCCCTCCTCGGGTCTCTGAACATCGGTGTTTTCATTGTGCTTCCTCTTGCTTTTCTGTCAATTAGAATTCACCTTTGTAGGTTCCCACTCTGATTACTCACAGTAGGGAGTATTGGGTGTTTCTGGAATGTTAGCTTTCATATCTGCATTTGTATCTTGTAACTTTGGAGACAATGTCTCAAGGGTCAGATCTGGTGAGATTTCAGGGCATTGTGACAGGGTAGAGGTAAAGCCACTTCATGGTCTTTTATATAAACGTAAAATAAGGCTTAGCCTCTTCCCTTTGCATTTGCAGCTGCACCCTGTATGTAATTGAACTCAACTTCAGTTGCCCCAGGTGCAGCAAAGCCAATCAGTGAGAGGTCAGTATGCAGCAAGGACAGGGTTGGAGAGGCAGGCAAATGAGGAGATGGAAGAGCAAGCCTGACATCTCCCTCCCTGAAGGGGGAGAGGCAGAGGAACTTAATGGCAAAAGAAAAAGAATCTGGGTATAGAAGAGAAGAACTATATGACTTTAAAATCAGATAAATGAAGCTACTAAGAGAGGATTGAAGTCATTTTGTTGCCTCCACATGCATGGATCTTCTGCACACATCAGCATGTGATCCATGACCAGAAAATGGCATCCTTGCCATGATCCAAGAGTGGATTTTTAGGCCCTTCTCCATCAGATACTCGCCCATGCTCAAAGAGAAAGTCAGTGGTCCTAGCTAGTTCTGGCCAGTTTCTTTGTGAAGTTTGAGTCTCTGCAAATCAACTATATAAAAAATTTCGGCAAGCATGTTATCTTAGGGAAACACGGTGGCAGACAGCCTTCTGAGAACAAGCAGATTTTGGTGAAAACTGTAGTTACGCTTATTAGTTCTGTTAACTCTTTGGTTACTGGTGTTAGTCCCCAAGGTCTTCTTGAGGGAATTGGGATGATTGCTCCAGCTATTTCCTGCTCAAAGAGGGGTGGAGATCAGAGGAATGAACCTTTCTGCACTCATCTGGAAACATTTCTTATTTCTAGGTTAAAATTCAACATTTTGTATTACTAATTCTTTTGTTCTTTAGCTAACAGTTTTTGTACAGCATTACGTCACATATTTTATGATTAAGTAGCAAAGAAGGAGAATTATGCATATGGGCATTTCACATTGAATAATCTTAGTAAAACTGACCTATTTCTTGGAAGGATCCAAGAATGTATCCCTGAAAACCAATTCAAAGCTGCTCTGGGAATTTAGGAGAGATTTGTTCTAACCAAGTAACTTGTCTTATTTTGTCAAGAGGAACTTTAACTTCTGAGGGAATATTAATATATGTACAGCATGTGGAATGAGCTACTATACAAACTCTTCCTCATTCTGTTAAAGTAAAAAACTTATTGTTTAAAAGTACTCTGGCCAAATAGTTGAAGGTCTTTTGTTGGGCTGCTCTGTATGGTTTGGGCAGATTCATTCATTGTGATTCCTAAAGTCATTAAAAGATTTGTACTTATATGTTCATGCGATGCCACTCTCTACCATGAAAGTAATGTTCTCCCAGATATGTACCATATTTCATACTTCTGATTTCTGGGAAGATAATTAGATGATTTTGTGGTTTCTCTCTCTAACATATAGAGCAGTTTGAGAAAAACCAGTTTAATGACTGACTCTATCAGAGTTAGATATCGAAAATAGGGGTGACCAGAAGTCCTAAAAAACAGGTGCTTTCCATGTTCCAGCTATTGTTTATATCCACAGGGGGATACACATAGCATGTCTGTTAATTCAGGGGCCTCAATACTTTTGTACTAAAGGGGCCATTTGTGTGGTTAAGTTTAGTGTATTTGGTAAGAGGCATTCAGGGATTGGATGTGGGGACCCCATGTGGCCAAGTTTATCAGTATTGTAAAGAGAGGAATAGAATCAGATGAGTAACTTTTGTTAAAAGTGTATTTCTCCAATGTCTCTGGGAGGTGGTGAAAGGAAAAAGTTATAATTGAATTTACAAAAGGTGAAGTTATTAACTCCTATGGTTATATTGCAAGCGTAAGAAGAATTACAAGCTTCTCACAGTAGATTTCAATTACTGAATGTGGGGAGCTCATATTTTGGTTTAGTAAAGAAAAAACAAAGGAGCGGAGCAGTGAGGAAAGCTAACTTGATTAATTCGACCCTATACGCTAAGGAAGTATGTCAATTTGGATGTTTTGAAAACTTGGGCATCACTATAAGGTTGTTGTAGTCATACTTTAAGGGGGGCTTAGGGTAACACATCCAACAGTGAGGAGGATTGGCAGCCTTGGCCAATGTTTGAGAAATCCTAAATCTTTCCAAGCAGGAGACCTTGTAAACAATAAGAAAATGCAATGAGGAAAAGGAGTAATATTCATAGTGTATAATCTATGAGTAGTTCACAGGTTGATACTTACCATCGATAACTCTTTTCCAAACAGCTCTACTAAATAAATAGCTCTTTCAGGTGCATCAGAGGCTCACTGGTGCAAGCAGGGTTCTTTCCGGAAGTTTTCCTTTGAGTATATAGGCAGCCTGTGGAATCTTGTGGAGCCAGCCTAACTTGTGTGTGGTGAATCCCTGGCTTAATATCCTTTAGTTTCCCCGAAGAATGGGTAGTCAATAGCACCTCCTGAGGTCCTGTTCAATGAGGTTGGAGCTGGTCCTCCAGATCTTCACAAACATTGCCTCCAAGATTTAGGGGGTACAAGGGCACAGATGTGGGGTACAATCAACCTGCAGAAAGCAAACATAGACTAGAATAGAATATATTCTAAACATAGAATATTTCCTAAAGACTAAATATACCTGGTAGTATCCAGTTCCCTATTTTGAGTGCCATCAAGAACTCCTATGTCATGAAAAGAATCTAGAAAGGGTCCTACCTATGGCATTTCATAAACATTTAAACCAAACTTGCTATGAAGGGCCACTCTTGCCCTGCTTTGGGTAACCAGGAGGGCTTTTTTCCAAGTTAAGTTGGTTTCTTGGAAAACTTGTGCCAATTTTTTTGTTTGTTTAAGTGTGTGCTTCTGTTTTCCCAGTCAATTGGGATTTTCAGGAAGTAGGTAATGTCCATTGATGGCTTTTGCCACAAATAAAGCTCCATTGTTACTCTGCATTGTGAGTGGCAATCCAATTTAGGCATAATTTTGTCTCAAAGTGTTTTTGAAGTTGAGCATCGAACTTTTGATTTCAGCTCAGGTCATGATCTGGTCTCAGAGTTCTGGGATCAAGCCCTGCATTGGGCTCCATGATGAGTGGGGATTCTGTTTGAGAATTCTCTATCTTTCTTTCCCTTCCCCTGTTCATGCTCTCTCTCTCTCTCTCTAAAATAAATAAATCTTTTTTTTTTTTTAATTTTTTAATTTTTTTCAGCATAACAGTATTCATTATTTTTGCACCACACCCGGTGCTCCATGCAATCCGTGCCCTCTACAATACCCACCACCTGGTGCCCCCAACCTCCCACCCCCCACCCCTTCAAAATTCTCAGATCGTTTTTCAGAGTCCATAGTCTCTCATGGTTCACCTCCCCTCCCAATTTCCCTCAACTCCCTTCTCCTCTCCATCTCCCCTTGTCCTCCATGCTATTTGTTATGCTCCACAAATAAGTGAAACCATATGATAATTGACTCTCTCTGCTTGACTTATTTCACTCAGCATAATCTCTTCCAGTCCCGTCCATGTTGCTACAAAACTTGGGGATTCATCCTTTCTTTTTTTTTTTTTTTTACAGCTTTATAAACATATATTTTTATCCCCAGGGGTACAGGTCTGCGAATCGCCAGGTTTACACACTTCACAACACTCACCATAGCACATACCCTCCCCGATATCCATAACCCCACCCCCTCTCCCAACCCCCTCCCCCCATCAACCCTCAGTTTGTTTTGTGAGATTAAGAGTCACTTATGGTTTGTCTCCCTCCCAATCCCATCTTGTTTCATTTACTCTTCTCCTACCCCTCAACCCCCCATGTTGCATCTCCTCTCCCTCATATCAGGGAGATCATATGATAGTTGTCTTTCTCCGATTGACTTATTTCGCTAAGCATGATACCCTCTAGTTCCATCCACGTCGTCGCAAATGGCAAGATTTCATTTCTTTCGATGGCTGCATAGTATTCCATTGTGTATATATACCACATCTTCTTTATCCATTCGTCTGTAGATGGACATCTAGGTTCTTTCCATAGTTTGGCTATTGTAGACATTGCTGCTATAAACATTCGGGTGCACATGCCCCTTCGGATCACTACGTTTGTATCTTTAGGGTAAATACCCAGTACTGCAATTGCTGGGTCATAGGGTAGTTCTATTTTCAACATTTTGAGGAACCTCCATGCTGTTTTCCAGAGTGGTTGCACCAGCTTGCATTCCCACCAACAGTGTAGGAGGGTTCCCCTTTCTCCGCATCCTCGCCAGCATCTGTCATTTCCTGACTTGTTAATTTTAGCCATTCGGACTGGTGTGAGGTGATATCTCATGGTGGTTTTGATTTGTATTTCCCTGATGCCGAGTGATATGGAGCACTTTTTCATGTGTCTGTTGGCCATCTGGATGTCTTCTTTGCAGAAATGTCTGTTCATGTCCTCTGCCCATTTCTTGATTGGATTCTTTGTTCTTTGGGTGTTGAGTTTGCTAAGTTCTTTATAGATTTTGGACACTAGCCCTTTATCTGATATGTCATTTGCAAATATCTTCTCCCATTCTGTCAGTTGTCTTTTGGTTTTTTTAACTGTTTCCTTTGCTGTGCAAAAGCTTTTGATCTTGATAAAATCCCAAAAGTTCATTTTTGCCCTTGCTTCCCTTGACTTTGGTGATGTTCCTAGGAAGATGTTGCTGCGGCTGACGTCGAAGAGGTTGCTGCCTGTGTTCTCCTCGAGGATTTTGATGGATTCCTTTCTCACATTGAGATCCTTCATCCATTTTGAGTCTATTTTCGTGTGTGGTGTAAGGAAATGATCCAATTTCATTTTTCTGCATGTGGCTGTCCAATTTTCCCAACACCATTTATTGAAGAGGCTGTCTTTGTTCCATTGGACATTCTTTCCTGCTTTGTCGAAGATGAGTTGACCATAGAGTTGAGGGTCCATTTCTGGGCTCTCTATTCTGTTCCATTGATCTATGTGTCTGTTTTTGTGCCAGTACCATGCTGTCTTGATGATGACAGCTTTGTAATAGAGCTTGAAGTCCGGAATTGTGATGCCACCAACTTTGGCTTTCTTTTTCAATATTCCTTTGGCTATTCGAGGTCTTTTCTGGTTCTATATAAATTTTAGGATTATTTGTTCCATTTCTTTGAAAAAAATGGATGGTACTTTGATAGGAATTGCATTAAATGTGTAGATTGCTCTAGGTAGCATAGACATTTTCACAATATTTATTCTTCCAATCCAGGAGCATGGAACATTTTTCCATTTCTTTGTGTCTTCCTCAATTTCTTTCATGAGTACTTTATAGTTTTCTGAGTATAGATTCTTAGTCTCTTTGGTTAGGTTTATTCCTAGGTATCTTATAGTTTTGGGTGCAATTGTAAATGGGATGGACTCCTTAATTTCTCTTTCTTCTGTCTTGTTGTTGGTGTAGAGAAATGCAACTGATTTCTGTGCATTGATTTTATATCCTGACACTTTACTGAATTCCTGTACAAGTTCTAGCAGTTTTGGAGTGGAGTCTTTTGGGTTTTCCACATAGAGTATCATATCATCTGCGAAGAGTGATAGTTTGACTTCTTCTTTCCCGATTTGGATGCCTTTAATTTCCTTTTGTTGTCTGATTGCTGAGGCTAGGACTTCTAGTACTATGTTGAATAGCAGTGGTGATAACGGACATCCCTGCCGTGTTCCTGACCTTAGCGGAAAAGCTTTCAGTTTTTCTCCATTGAGAATGATATTTGCGGTGGGTTTTTCATAGATGGCTTTGATAATATTGAGGTATGTGCCGTCTATCCCTACACTTTGAAGAGTTTTGATCAGGAAGGGATGCTGTACTTTGTCAAATGCTTTTTCAGCATCTATGGAGAGTATCATATGGTTCTTGTTCTTTCTTTTATTAATGTGTTGTATCACATTGATTGATTTGCGGATGTTGAACCAGCCTTGCAGCCCTGGAATAAATCCCACTTGGTCGTGGTGAATAATCCTTTTAACGTACTGTTGAATCCTATTGGCTAGTATTTTGGCGAGAATTTTTGCATCTGTGTTCATCAAGGATATTGGTCTGTAGTTCTCTTTTTTGTTGGGATCCTTGTCTGGTTTTGGGATCAAGGTGATGCTGGCCTCATAAAATGAGTTTGGAAGTTCTCCTTCTATTGCTATTTTTTGGAACAGTTTCAGGAGAACAGGAATTAGTTCTTCTTTAAATGTTTGGTAGAATTCCCCCGGGAAGCCGTCTGGCCCTGGGCTTTTGTTTGTTTGGAGATTTTTGATGACTGTTTCAATCTCCTTACTGCTTATGGGTCTGTTCAGGCTTTCTATTTCTTCCTGGTTCAGTTGTGGTAGTTTATATGTCTCTAGGAATGCATCCATTTCTTCCAGATTGTCAAATTTGTTGGCGTAGAGTTGCTCATAGTATGTTCTTATAATTGTCTGTATTTCTTTGGTGTTCGTTGTGATCTCTCCTCTTTCATTCATGATTTTATTTATTTGGGTCCTCTCTCTTTTCTTTTTGATAAGTCTGGCCAGGGGTTTATCAATCTTATTAATTCTTTCAAAGAACCAGCTCCTAGTTTCGTTGATTTGTTCTATTGTTTTTTTTGGTTTCTATTTCATTGATTTCTGCTCTGATCTTTATGATTTCTCTTCTCCTGCTGGGTTTAGGGTTTCTTTCTTGTTCTTTCTCCAGCTCCTTTAGGTGTAGGGTTAGGTTGTGTACCTGAGACCTTTCTTGTTTCTTGAGAAAGGCTTGTACCGCTATTTATTTTCCTCCAAGGACTGCCTTTGTTGTGTCCCACAGATTCTGAACCGTTATGTTTTCATTATCATTTGTTTCCATAATTTTTTTCAATTCTTCTTTGATTTCCTGGTTGACCCATTCATTCTTTAGAAGGATGCTGTTTAGTCTCCATGTATTTGGGTTCTTTCCAAATTTCCTCTTGTTATTGAGTTCTAGCTTTAGAGCATTGTGGTCTGAAAATATGCAGGGAATGATCCCAATCTTTTGATACCGGTTGAGACTTGATTTAGGACCAAGAATGTGATCTATTCTGGAGAATGTTCCATGTGCACTAGAGAAGAATGTGTATTCTGTTGCTTTGGGATGAAATGTTCTGAATATATCTGTGATGTCCATCTGGTCCAGTGTGTCATTTAAGGCCTTGATTTCCTTGTTGATCTTTTGCTTGGATGATCTGTCCATTTCAGTGAGGGGAGTGTTAAAATCCCCTACTATGATTGTATTCTTGTCGATGTGTTTCTTTTGTTTTGTTATTAATTGGTTTATATAGTTGGCTGCTCCCACGTTAGGGGCATAGATATTTAAAATTGTTAGATCTTCTTGTTGGACAGTTCCTTTGAGTATGATATAGTGTCCTTCCTCATCTCTTATTATAATCTTTGGCTTAAAATCTAATTGATCTGATATAAGGATTGCCACTCCTGCTTTCTTCTGATGTCCATTAGCATGGTAAATTCTTTTCCACCCCCTCACTTTAAACCTGGAGGTGTCTTCGGGTGTAAGATGAGTTTCTTGTAGGCAACATATAGATGGGTTTTGTTTTTTTATCCATTCTGATACCCTGTGTCTTTTGATTGGGGCATTTAGCCCATTAACATTCAGGGTAAGTATTGAGAGATATGAATTTAGTGCCATTGTATTGCCTGTAAGGTGACTGTTATTGTATATTGTCTCTGTTTCTTTCTGATCTACTACTTTGAGGGTCTCTCTTTGCTTAGAGGACCCCTTTCAATATTTCCTGTAGAGCTGGTTTGGTATTTGCAAATTCTTTCAGTTTTTGTTTGTCCTGGAAGCTTTTAATCTCTCCGTCTATTTTCAATGATAGCCTAGCTGGATATAGTATTCTTGGCTGCATGTTTTTCTCATTTAGTACTCTGAATATATCATGCCAGCTCTTTCTGGCCTGCCAGGTCTCTGTGGATAAGTCTGCTGCCAATCGAATATTTTTACCATTGTACGTTACAGACTTCTTTTCCCGGGCTGCTTTCAGGATCTTTTCTTTGTCACTAAGACTTGTCAATTTTACTATTAGGTGATGGGGTGTAGACCTATTCTTATTGATTTTGAGGGGGGTTCTCTGAACCTCCTGGATTTTGATGCTTGTTCCCTTTGCCATATTGGGGAAATTCTCTCCAATAATTCTCTCCAATATACCTTCTGCTCCCCTCTCTGTTTCCTCATCTTCTGGAATCCCAATTATTCTAATGTTGTTTCGTCTTATGGTGTCACTTATCTCTCGAATTCTCCCCTCGTGGTCCAGTAGCTGTTTGTCCCTCTTTTGCTCAGCTTCTTTATTCTCTGTCATTTGGTCTTCTATATCGCTAATTCTTTCTTCTGCCTCATTTATCCTAGCAGTGAGAGCCTCCATTTTTGATTGCACCTCATTAATAGCTTTTTTGATTTCAACTTGGTTAGATTTTAGTTCTTTTATTTCTCCAGAAAGGGCTTTTATATCTCCCGAGAGGGTTGCTTTAATATCTTCCATGCCTTTTTCAAGCCCGGCTAGAACCTTGAGAATCATCATTCTGAACTCTATATCTGACATATTACCAATGTCTGTATTGATTAGGTCCCTAGCCTTTGGTATTGCCTCTTGTTCTTTTTTTTGTTGTGAATTTTTCCGCCTTGTCATTTTGTCCAGATAAGAGTTTATGAAGGAGCAAGTAAAATACTAAAAGGGTGGCAACAACCCCAGGAAAATATGCTTTAGCCAAATCAGAAGAGATCCTGAATTGTGAGGGGGGAGAAAGGGGATAAAAAGGGGCTCAGAAAGAAAGAAAAAAAAAACTATTAAAAAAAAGAAAGCCGATAAAGAAAAAATATAAAAAGAGGAAAAAATATATATATATTAGATAAACTATTTAAAAAACGTTAAAAAAAGAAAACGGTAAAAGTTAAAAAAAAATTTAGCAGAAGAAGAGAAAAAGAAAAAAAAATTGAAAAAGAAAAAAAAATTAAATTAACTGCAAGGCTAAAAAATCATGGGGAGAAAGCCATGAGTTCCGTGCTTTGCTTTCTTCTCCTCTGTTATTCCGCCGTTCTCCTTGGTAGGTGAACTTGGTTCTGGCTGGGTTTCCCGTAGATCTTCTGGGGGAGGGGCCCGTTGTAGTGATTCTCAAGCGTCTTTACCCCAGGCGGAGTTGCACCGCCCTTACCTGGGTCCGCGCTGAGTCATCCGCTTGGGTTCGCTTTCGGGAGCTTTTGTTCCCCGAGCGCTTTCCGTAGAGTCCGGAGGACGGGAATGAAGATGGCGGCCTCCCGGTCTCCGGCCCGGAGGAGCCGAGAGCCCGGGGCCCCACTCCTCAGTGCGCCCCCAGAGAACAGCGCCAAATGACTCCCGTCACCCTGGTCTCCGGCCGCGCTCCGAGCTGACCGAGCCTGCGACCGGTCCAAGGCAACCCTGAGCTGAGAGTCACTCCTCGGCTCTGTCTCTGCAGCCGGCCTCCCCGTTCCAATACCGGTAAGCTCTGCGACACTGAGAAACCCCCGATCCTTCTGCGACCCTGCGGGACCTGAGGCCGCGCTTACCCCGCCTGGGCTTCACCCCAGTTAAGCCTCTGGAGCGATGTCCCTCCGCGGAACAGACTTTTAAAAGTCCTGATTTTGCTCCGTTGCTCCGCCGCTCGCCGGGAGCCGGCCCCTCCCCCCGCGGTCTATCTTCCCGTCGCTTTGGATTCACTTCTCCGCCAGTCCTACCTTGCAGAAAGTGGTTGATTTTCTGTTTCTGGAATTGCTGTTCTTCTTCTCTTCAATCTCCCGTTGGATTTGTAGGTGTTTGCAATCTTTAGATAAGCTATTTAGCTGATCTCCCGCTACCCGAAGTAGTCTCAGCCTGCTACTTCTCCGCCATCTTGACTCCTCCCCCCTAAAATAAATAAATCTTTTAAAAAAAAATGTTTTTGACAACTTTTCAGGTCTTCTGTGAAAGCATGAAAACATCTCACCTCAACTTCTGAAGGTGTCTACAAGTACTAGCAAAGTCTATTTGTCAGTCTTTTCTAAAATAGCTCCCTCAAGGATGTACACCGTTTAAAACTAGTTGGGGGGGGGGGGCAGGCTTATGATTGTTTTTAGCCCAGATGATTTTAGGAGATTTTGGACTATCATTTTAATCATTCTCTGTTAGGAGAATGTTAGTTCTCTCTTAGTTCAGGACCCACAGTATACTTCAGGATCCACTGAAGATTAGCATCTTGCGTGTAATTAGTCATAGTCACCAAGGCACCGATTATCTCTTTCATAAGATGTTCAAACATGGAGGCTTGATCTACCTGATTGTTCCCTGGTGCAGTCAAGCAATCTGATTTCTGGCCTCCTCAGCAGTGGACAATAGCTACCATCTTCGGTTCCAAAACAGCCTCTCATAATTCTAAAATCTCTTTGGCATATTTAATTTTTCTATTTCCTATAGTTAACCCATTTTCCTTTGAGATCAACCCATGCACATAAACCACTGAAAAGGTATATTTAGAATCAAGAATCAATAAAAAACAGTCACTCTCTTGTCCTTAACCTAAATGGAAGAATCTTATGAGAGCTAATATTTCAGCTTTCTGAGTGGAGATACCTGAAGGGCAGGCTTCTACTTACAGTGTCTGTTGATGGGTCACAACTGCATATCTAACTCTATCATCCCTAATCCATGAAACTCTCATCCGTGGATATCTCACGGTCTGGTTTTTCCACAGGTGGATCCATCACATTGGGATGTCTGGAATAAACTTGTTCAGTTGTCCATATATAGTCGTGTATGTGTCCCTCAGAGCTACTGGCGAGCAAAGTCAGAGTGTTACCTTCAAAGTAACACTAGGATTGTCAAATAGGATGGCTTGATATTTGCCTCATCTTCCCAAGGTGGGGCCAGGAGCCACCTTTTGTGTTGGTAGGGACAGTGCATAATGTGGAGTATGCACTACTGTAGGGTGCCCCCGAGTAAACTTTTCTTGTTCTTATAATAGATCACAAGGGGCCACTAATGCTCTCATACAGGTCACCCCTTAGGTATTAGGTCCAGTTATTTTAAAAAATACACAACAGTTCCTTTTATGTTACCCTAATTCCAAGTTAGTACTCTCGTCTCTCATGGACTAACAAATCAAAAAAACCTTTCTGATATCTGGAGGCGCCAAGTGGAAGCTTTGAGTAGCTTCCCTTTAGTAACCTGGAATGCCTCTGGCATTCTCTGGAATTAGGAGGCCCGTTTCCTCCTCCTTGGAGTACTTCATCCAGGGGTTTATCAATGAGTTCAAAATTGGACATCCAAATATGGTAGAATGCATACAACTGTCTTTTAGTAGTGGGAATACTTTCTTCCTGTAAGGGAGCAGATTTCTTTGTCTCTGTGAGATTTTAAGGCCCAGCTATTTGACAGATTTTTTAAGACCTTTTAGCCTTGTTCAGCCAAAAAGCTTGAATCATATGCTCAGAATCATATTTTTAGTCTGAGGCTTTTCTAGGCTTGCTAGTAACCAAAACATCTATATGGGTAAAGAGGGTTCCTCCCTGAAAGTCCTTGGCTAAGATTCTCCCCCCCCCACCAAATGGTTTGTGTTGGGTGGAGAGTTTTTTAAAACCTTGGAGAGTTTTTGAAATTTGGAGTAGGCTGAGCAATACAGTCTTGATGCCCTTCCCATTCAAATGCTAACAGTTGTCCCAGGTCCCCAGGAGCCTGAAGAGAGAGGGATCTTTTAAATCCACTACAGTGAATTTTTGAATGTCCTCAAAGTTGTTAATAGTATTGGGACTGGTTACCACCAGGTAGCTATCACCTACAATTTGGTTAACAGTTTTTAAATAAATCTTGCACAAACCCAAGTTTTTGTACAGGTAAAATACATGTATTATATGGTGATTAACAAAGGCAGGTAAGGTCAAATTCCAAGAATGCAGAATTCCAAGAAGGAATCTGTTTTCTGCTGTTCAAACTGTAAAGGCAACTTTAACCAACTGTAACCTAGGCATTCCCAATGCATCCTCTAGCTTTTGAGTTTCTCTTGAATGTCCAAGGCACTTTGCCTTATAAACATCATATTGACCATTTTCAAATTTTCTAGAGCCTCAAAACCAGTATCCAATATATCTCAATGTTTTTTGCAAGAATTTCCAAGGGTTCTCAGTTTTTGCCTCACTTCTGGAACTTTTAAATTTTTTATTATTATTATTTTTGCTTAGGGGCACTTTTTTAGAAATCCAACTAAAATACAATCCCAGTAATGTTTGAGCTTACCTTGGTCTCCATAGTTGAGATCCATGTTTGGAAGAACCATCATAGCATCAGCATTTAGTGGGTTACTGGGTGTTTCAATTAGCTTCTGCCCTAGCCTTTTTAGCACCATGTAGCATTCCTCAGCAGTGAGGAAAGTGATTAATAAATTTTGTACATCTGTCCAAGTAGGGTTATGGGTGGCAAAAATAGATGAGAACAAATTTTTCACTCTCTTGAGGCCATCTCTATAAACGGTCATAGTGTTTATTCAGTTAAATAGATATAAGGTAGAGAATGGAGGATGGACCCAAATCTTTGCTGCACGTTGTCCCCTGGAATCTAAGCTCCAATTGCCTTAGCAGAGATTGGCCTCCTTGGGGATAGTGGCTCCCTGGCCAAATTGAGTACCATGTAGGGAATGAGAAGGGAAGACCATTCCTACTTCTTATTCTCCCATGGTAGGAGGTCCTGGTTCAGGACCCTGTTGGGCCTTAAGTTTTTGGGACTGTGTGAGGGAGTTTAATTCAGTAATTAATAAACTATCCTATTTTCCCTGGTTGGAATTGGGTAGCACATGCTTTATAATTGGAGTAAAATTTTACATTTTCTCTGAGCTGGCTTATTCTGATACTCTGAAAGCATAAAAGAGGGAACATAAGGTATTTCATCCTATTTTTTTCCCTTTTACAAAACAAATCTAATTGTAATGTGGTATTCTAATTTACGGATGTGTTAATTGACTATTTTTTCTCCAGACTCTAACAAACATTGTGGCCAACCAGTATTACAAAAAAATAAATTTTTTTCTTTTTATAGGTTTATAACCAAACATTGCTCACTTTTGGAGAAAACAGTCAAAAGAGCTGCATTTGGCAACTGAATTGTCATTTCCCTTCTCCAGTTAGAACATGGCTGATTTTATCCGAAGATCCCAAAAGCTACAGCAACAAACAAACCAAGCCCAGAGTGACTCTGTGAGTATTAGTGCCTCCCTAATTTTGGGCTTCACTGACTGAACCAGAAGGGTTCCTTGTCAGCCCTTCTTTTAAAAGCTAAGAACCACCCCCCTAGCTAGAGGCAACTGGATGGAAGGAAGAAATCAGAGAGCCAAACCAAACATTAGTAAGAGAGAAGCTCATGTGCCCGCCCCCCGCCCCCGCCCCCATACACATACAGTAATCACCCAGACATGTCTGTCCAGACTGAAACCAAAAACCATTTCCCTGCCACAGGAGTTAAAATGCTGAAGGTCGGTGGCACCCTTTTGGGGTAGGGCTCTGGGGACTGTCCCGAGGACAAAGAATTAAGGTGGCTGCAAGGACTCCTCATCAGATTCCCGTTACTGGATGGGGGCCAGTGAACCATGGGCAGTGGAGTTCTGGCTTGCTCACCAAACTTTTAACCACTGAAGTTTGTCTGATGCAGACCCAGTCACTAAGACATCAAGGATGCAGCAAGCAAAGGGTTTATTTGAGAAGCAGCCAAACAATGAGATAGGAAGGCAAGCCTCAAAGTCACTTCCTAGAAAGGGGAGAGTCAAGGACACTTAAAGGTAAAAGAAGAAGGATCTGGGTATGGGGAAAAGAGCAATGTGACTTTAAAAATTAGATAAAGTTAGAAAGTAAGGGAAGGTTGAAGTCCTTTGTCTGCACCTGTGGGTATCTATTTACATTTTCATGTGGTCCAGGCCCAGAGAATGGTGTCCTTAGCATGATCCAAGGGTGGATTTCTAGGCCCTTCTATGTGAAAAGTTTACCCATCAGACACGAATGCATGCTCAGAGAGAAGGTTGGTGGTCCTCCACTGGTTCTGGCCAGTTTCTTTGTAAAGGCTTGAGTCTGTGCAAAACAACTAAACGACATTTTGTCATCATGATGCCAGACAAGAATGTTATCTTAGAGAAACATGGTAGCAGACAGCCTTCTGAGAACAAGCAGATTTGGGTAAAAAGTTCTAAGTTGCCCTTATTAGCCCCATTAACCTATTGGTTACTAGTTTCATATTGGTGGTATTATTTTTGAATAGTAAATTAAAGAAATATTACCTATAGATAGTCAAATAAAATGACTATCATGAAAAACCACTAGTATAAAGCTTTAAAAAAACCCAGCAAACAAAAACCTTTTTTACCTGAGTCTGAGTAATGCTGCCAGAAAGTCGGAGCCGATGGAATTGTGGGGCTTTTAACTGTCTTAGCCCAAGTTTATTTGAAATCCCTATTTATATTTTAATTTCTCTAATGAGAGGAAGTAGACAACCCATCCTTGATCTTCTCAACGTAGAATAACCTTAAATGTCATTGACTTGGTTTCGTTAAAAACAATCACACAATATAGGGCTGCTCAGTTTTTGTGTAGCAATGAATACAAAGTACCTACATTCCAAGGTCTAAAATACGTATCTTCCTTTTTAATTTTGCTTTTATTAAAAAGGATCCTTATGCAAAAAAGATACAAAAACTGTATAGAGAAGACTTTTTAAATGATCTGATGATCATATGAAAGTTGGTAATGTTTAAGTAAAAGAGAAAACTCAATTATAAATGTCCTCTTCCTGCAACATCTGAATAAATATTAAGCTTAATTTGAATCTAAACATAAAGGTTTCCTAGTAACTGTAAGGTTTTTTAAGCTTCATTGTGTTACCATTTCTGGAACTTCTGGTTTTGTTTTATTGATCTTGCTATTCATGCCCTGCAAAGCTCATAAACATTGCTCAGACCAAACCTACTCTTTGATGATCTCCAAATGACTTGGGTTTTATTTTGTAATTCTAAAATCAGTTTCATGCGCTAGCTTCTGCCTCCCACACACAACACAGACTATCTCTGTTAAGGAGTTTTCCTTTCTCTAAGTCCTTTAGCTCCATGTTTAATTTCCCACATTCTGTGATAACCTGGATTTCATGATCTGTGCTTAAAACTAAGAGAATAAACTACTTGAAGTAAGTGTGTGTTAAGGATCTCTTAAGAGACTGGTGGGTGAAAGGTGAGGTACAGGAAATAAGCTCCTCCCACTTTTGCTACTTGTCAAGTCTGTTAGTGACTGCCTGGAGGACCTCTGCCTTAGGGAGGTAACAAAGGGATGGCTTTAGAATATTTTAAATGCCATTCTTAATCGGTCTTTGGAGGTGCCTCTAGGGGTCAGGAACATTACTTACTGTAATTTGCAACTGCAGCACAAGAGGATAAAAGAGATCTAAGGAAACTTTTCTAGCCTCTCTGTGGTTCCTTTTATCCATTTATAGTCAAAACTAATGTCACCTGAGGATATATCTAATTTTTACTTTACCGCATTCTGGAGACCTCTGCCAGCCACTGGTGATTTCTTATCATGTTGACTATATTCACTGGTAATACCATCAGTTACTAACAGATCTAAGGTTATTTAGTTCTAAGAACTATTTATATTATTTAGTTCCAAGAACAGGTTATCAAATCCTCAAATCTCCTATAGCTCTCAATCTCTCCTAAATATAACTTTTTAATTAAATAATTTTAGAATCAGATTTAATAAGAAGCACCAGTAGCAACCAATTGAGTCTCTCCAATTTGACACTGGGAATACTGTGTTTGTTTGTTTGTTTTTTAGGTTAGCCTTTATATTCTCTTTGGCAACATTCTTCAAAGTATAGACCTTGAACCCTTGTATCATCCAGTGTGACCACTAAATATCCAACTTCCTGGGTTGTATTCCAGAGTACTAGAATGAGCATCTCAGAAGCAGGGTCAAGAAATCTATATTTTAACCTGCATTTAACCTGCATTTTTCTTTCATGATTATTTAACTGATTGGCTTTGGCAAAGCAGTTATCTGAAGCTAATAAAAAGTCATACTTTAGCTCCCTTTTTTCTGAAGGTAAGATAACACTGACTATTAAATCATTTTTAGGATTTGCCAGTGCTCTCAATTCTGTCATTCCTTCCTATAATTTTAACCAGGACACTCCTGGTACATTAGAAGGAGCTAGGGAATTGAACCTAGTTTTGCAAGTGCTGACTCTGTCACTTACTAGCTCAGTAAATGCACAAGCCAAATACAAAAACCTTTCAATTCAATTAGCTGCCTTATCTGAAAATAGGGTTATTAATAGTGTCTTTCATTTAAAGTAATTGTTTCATGGCATTTTCAAGGCTGGGACTTCTTTGAGGTGTTCTATATGCTATAGTGATGGAAATATATAGGCAAAACAAATGTTTACTCCAACTTTAAAATACGTAGTTTTCCTCTAAAGTGGGAGCAAGAAACAGTAAAACTATGAATACTGTGCAAAGCTTTTTAATAAAGGTACTCCCTTTCATAATGAAGACTAACTTGCAGAGTTTGTTCTGTAAAGTATCTCTGAATGTCTTTATTGTGTCTCTAATTGTTGAAGATAGACTATGGAATGATTTTACTAATGGGTGATAATATAGCTAACATATGGTGAAATTTAAATTTGTGGGTGGAAAAAAAAATGTGTGCAAATCTGTATAGTTACCTGGAGCTATATGTAAACACAGTACTCCTTGTGACTGTGTCACAGTGTGGGGATTTCAAGAAAGGCATATCATTATTTATAAAATATTTGAGTTTGGATTAATGAAGATAATACTAATGGAATTCATTTGATTCTTAACTGAGCATCAAAAACTATGTTTAGAGAAATTTAGAGTACTGCTTAGATTATTTTGCTTTTAGTCTCTTTCTCGGTGGGAATTAATAATGCATATTTCACTCTGAAGCTGGGTTTAGAGTAGTTGCTCAGTGAGCATCATGCAGTTAAAAAAGTTATAGCTATCAGTGTGTAATGAAAGGAACCTGGTAGTGACTGGCCAAGAAGACATGCCTTCTCTCACTTCCTTTGTCTTAAGTATCTAACAGTATGCTTGATTTTTGAAGTTTAGTGTCATTCTAGGTAGCAAATAATGTCAACATAGTTCAAAGAGTTCGAAAGACCTATTGTATTTGCATTTGTGTCAGTGTTACTCCATTCCTATTTCTTTGAGTTATAGCTAAAGGGCCAGCCTACCATAGTCAAGGGAGGAAGTAGGACCTTTTGTCACTCACCTCCTGATTGAAGCTCCTGAAAAATTATCTGTCCATCTGTATCTCAGGAAAAGCTGTTCTTTGCTGCAGCATAGGTGACCCACAAGAGAACCGTGACATATTGTAAATTATGGGTTACTACTAACAGAGTTAGAAAATACTTTTCTTAAAACAAAACAAAACATTGCAGTTTCAGAGTTCCACCTCTGACAACCATATTCTCAAACACTTGTTTTATGATAGGCTTTCTTAAGCAGAAAAGGGCAAAATCTTACCTTGTACAGGTATCAGCTTTGTGCATAGATCAGAACTGAGTGTGTGAACAGTATGTGGTAGATGTCTTGAGGCCTGAAGAAAAATGGTTGAAGCCACTTGCCTGTAAATTATATTTTTGCCTAATGCAAGTAGTGACAATGATCCTTTCCTGAGAAATGTATTGTTGACCTTAAAAAGCAAAAAGCTTTTGTGTTTTCTTGAGGCTCTTTAGATAAACACTTTTTGAGTATGCTGTTTCCTTCCGGAATTCGTCTTGACAGAGTCATTCTATAGGGTTCTAAAATTACAGCAATTTTTATAGAGTATTGGATATGGCTAATTAAACTACACACAAAAAAATGGTGACGTGGAAGGCCAGGTGGCTCAGTTGGTTAAACATCTGCCTTTGGCTCAGGTCATGATCCCAGGGTCCTAGGATCGAGTCCTACATTGAGCTCCCTTCTCAGCAGGGACTCTGCTTCTCCCTCTGCCCCTTCCCCCATGTATGCCCACTCTCTCTCTCTCACAAAAATAAAGTAATTAAATCTTCAAAAAAAAAATTGTGACACACATAAACTAGCAACAGAGGCAAACCATTACGATTTCTAGGCCTGTTGGAGGAAAAGCAATAAGAGCCTTTAAAAAATGTTGAGCCCTGAAAGAAAATGCTCCCATAGGATATATAAACACTGAGTGTGTCCACCAAAAACTATAGACAGAGTAGAAGAAATAAATCTCTTGTCTTCTAGTTCCTAACAGTGCCTTCTATTGGCCAACTCAGCTAGAAGCCAGAGGGTAAGGAAGTATCCCAGGGCACAAAGGTAGTGAGGGAGTGCAGAGGGTGAGTCTGAAAAGAAGGAGGGTAAACAGGAAAAGCTGTACTTTGTTAGATGGGAAGGAAAAATAAAATGAGAAAAACTTGATTCTTTCTCTTTCTTCCAGGTGACTTTGCCATCTACCGCTATCTATATACTCAGGAAGGAAATGAGCAGAAACATCATGCTGAGAAAATCTGGAGGTAACATACTACCTATTTCAAATAGATATGCTCTTGATAATGATGACTCTGGTAAGTGAAACTTTTACTTTGGATGTTCTAACTTAAATCGAGGGAGCCCAGACTAAGTCAGCTCTGTGTTATTTCTGCATTAAAACCCAGATGGGAGTGATGCTTTCCTTTGATGGCGGGTCTACTTTTGTTGGTGCCATGGAAGACAGAGAAAGCATCAAATGATACATTACTTTATCTGCTGCTGACAAGTGTGATACTCTATTTCAGTGTGTGTTAGGACTTCTGTTCCTAGAAACAAAGGAAGAAAAATTATTAAGCCGTTAAAAAACCTTTTGAATATTCATAACAATATGCCCATGCATGATTATTTAGAACAGGAAGTCACTGCCAGATAAATAAGTTAAAAATGAATCATTTTTCTTCCTTTAGCCATATTCAGTCAGTTTAGAGGCAACTACCTACAGTTAATCTTCATTATTGCTAAATTAATTTTTGCTTTGGTGTCTCGACTAGTAAAGGTGCATAGACTATGGGGAGCTGTCCACATCAAAATTAGTACTTGAACAAATAAAGTGGCTTACTTGTTACATATTTATCATGGATTAATGGGAAATGGAAATACAGTTTGCTCAGAAAATGCTTGAGTTTTTCTTAATCAGGAATGTGCTTAGGAACACTTTCAAAGGGAAGATTAATGACAAATTTCCCAAACACAATGAAAGAAAGATATTATTAAAAGATTTCTAAAATTTTAGGAGTTTATAAAATGAAGATCTGGACAATAAAAGTTACAGATATAATTTTCTTGACTCCCATTACTGGTAATATATATATCACTGGTTTATCCAATCAACAAAATTTAATACAGATTGTATGTGGAAAATTTAATTATGTATTTAATATAGATGAAAGTAGGAATATGCATGCATGAGCAAAGACAATGAAGTGGAGATTTGGTGGTACTAATTTACCAATTAAAACTATAAATGCTGTGTATGCATCAATCTATCTAAAATAATCACTATGCTTGTGTTTTAAAGTTAATTTTGGGGGGCACCTGGGTGGCTCAGTGGGTTAAAGCCTCTGCCTTCAGCTCAGGTCATGATCCCAGGGTCCTGGGACCGGGCCTCACATCGGGCTCTCTGCTCCTCAGGGAGCCTGCTTTCTCCTCTTCTGCCTGCTTCTCTGCCTACTTGTGATCTCTGTCAAATAAATAAAAAAAATCTTTAAAAAAAATAAAGTTAATTTTTTGAAAAATTACTGGTAAAATGTCACTCTAAATATTGTAGTTAATATGCAAATATTTATCATTATCAATGTATTTGTGATTCTCACCATTCCTCAGTAGTGTGTGTCCCTCGACTGGAATAATGAATCCCCAGAATACATAATGATTTTTATGATCTGGAATCTGTAACATCAGAAAGAATATATAAATGCGGGGCGCCTGGGTGGCTCAATGGGTTAAGCCGCTGCCTTCAGCTCAGGTCATGATCTCAGGGTCCTGGGATCGAGTCCTGCATCGGGCTCTCTGCTCAGCAGGGAGCCTGCTTCCCTCTCTCTCTCTCTCTGCCTGCCTTTCTGTCTACTTGTGATCTCTCTCTGTCAAATAAATAAATAAAATCTTAAAAAAAAAAAAGAATATATAAATGCTTTGAATACAAAGTTTGTCAAAGTTCAATGAGTTTAGGAATAGGATACACCAAGTTTTGATTCAAAACAAAACATAACATACAGGCATACCTCATTTTATTGTGTGTCACTTAATTGTACCTCACAATACTGTCCCCTCCCTCCCCAACAAATTGAAGATGTGTGGCAACCCTTTTCTGAGCAAGGCTACCTTCCAACCGCCACCAACCACCTATTCATCCATCTTTCTCTCTCACCTTAGGCCTCCCTAATTTCCTGAGACACAATACTGAAATTAGGCCAGTTAACAATCCTACAAGGGCCTCTAAGTGTTCAAGTCAAAAGAAGAGTTACGCATCTCTCGCTTTGAATCAAAAGGGAGAAATGATTAAGCTTGGGAAGGAAAGCATTCTTGCACCAATAAGCCAACTTGTGAATGCAAAGAAGTTCTTGAAGGAAATTAAACGTGCTATTCCAGTGAACACTTGAATGACAGGTAAATGAAACAACCTTATGGCTGATATGGTGAAAGTTTTAGTGGTCTGGATAGGAGGTCAACCCAGCCACAGCACTCCCTTTAGTTATAATCTTGTTCTGTAGGAAGCTTTAACTCTCTTAAACTCTCAGAAGGCTGAGAGAGGTGAGGAAGCTGTATAGGAAGAGTTTGAAACTAGCAGCAGTTGGTTCATTAAAGTTTAAGAAAGAAGGCATTCTACCTAACATAAAAGTATATAAAGGGTAAAGCAGAAAGTGCTGATGTAGAAGCTTCATTAGAGAGGTAGCAACAGATTTTCAGCATCGGGAAAACAGCGTTATATTGAAAGAAGATGCTATTTAGGACTGTCCAGAGAAGAGAAGCCAATACCTGGCTTCAAAGGTAGGCTGACTCTCTTGTTAGGAGCTGATGTAGCTGGTGACTTTAACTTAAAGCCAGTGTTCATTTAGCAATCCAAAAGTCCTAGGGCCCTTAAAAATTATAGTAAATCTACTCTTCCTGTGTTCTATAAATAGTACAACAAAGCCTGGGGAACCGTACATCTGTTTAACAAGTGGGACAACTATCTGTCTTGGGGTACCTGGTGGCTCATTGAATTGAGCATCTGACTCTGGATTTGGGCTAAGATCATGATCTCAGGGTCTGGAGACCAAGCCCGGGGACAGGCTTCCTGCTCAGTGCTTGTCTGAGCAGAGACTGCTTGTCTCCCTCTCACCTTCCTCTTGCTGGCACTCTCTCTCTCTCCCCCAAATAAATCTTTAGAAGATGAGGAGCTGCTTTTATTTATTTATTTGTTATCATGAGATTATAGTATTAAGTCCCATCTTCAGGCTCCACTTCTAATTCCTTTGCTGTTTCCACCCCATCTGCCATTATGTCCTCCACTGAAATCCTGAACCCTCTTAAAATCATCCATGAGGTTTAGAATCAGCTTCTTCTAAACTCCTGGTAATGTTGATTTTGGACCTTTTCCCATGAATCATGAATATTCTTAATGGCATCTAGAATGGTGAGTCCATTCCAGAATGTTTTCAGTCGGCTTTTCCCAGATCACTATCCATGGCAGCTGTAGCCACATACTAAGACTTGAAATTGCTCCTTGCCTCGTGTGTTGCAGAACAGGTATTGTGTTAGCAGCATGAAAGCATTAATCTCCTAGTACCTCTACATCCATAACCAGCAAAAAGTTCCAACTCACTGAAATCTCAGGTAATGGTTAGCATTTTTTAGCAATAGATCTTTTTTTTTTTAAAGATTTTATTTATTTATTTGACAGAGGCAGAGAAGTAGGCAGAGAGAGAGGAGGAAGCAGGCTCCTTGCTAAGCAGAGAGCCCAATGCAGGGCCCGATGTGGGACTCGATCCCAGGATCCTGGGATCATGACCTGAGTCGAAGGCAGAGGCTTTAACCCACTGAGCCACCCAGGCACCATGCAATAGATCTTTTTAAATTAAGGTGTATACATTAGGTTTTTAGATAGTTTTTTAAGTATGCAATCATATTCTAAAATATAGTGCAGAGGTGCTAGGAAACCAAAAATATTTCATTTGACTTGTTTTATTGCAGTATTCACTTAATTGTAGCAGTGTGGAACCAAACACACATAGTCTCTGAAGAGACATTTTTCTTACAGAGATCTCACTAGTACTGGCAGCATTGATAGCATAAGAACATCCTCAAGTAGAACTTACTTGTTAGTTAGAAATATATTAGGTTCCAAATAACAACAACAAAACCTTGGATCATCACAGTTTAAAAGGGAGGATCACTTACTTGTGTCTCTATATAATCTTACCGATAAGGATACATTCTCTCTTTCTACTGCACTGCGCTTGTCAAGGTGTCATGTTGCCTCACATCCAGGAGAGAGCTGAAGAAGAAAAGAAGGGCTGTAAACCCCATTTATAACAGATAAAAGGTTAATTGCTTTGGTTTATTTGTTGAGGTTCCATGAATGTTTTATTTGGTAAAATATCTTATAAAAATGTTTTAAAAAACACTAGGCAGAAAGCTCTCTTAGATCTTTCCCATCAACAAAATGCTCAATAGGCTATGCTTTAATAAATAAATAAATGAGAAAAAACCGTTATGTAAATGTAAAGCCTTATTGCATTCTAATTTTGATGTGAAATCATCTCAGGAAACAATAGAACTGCACCACAAGTCATTTGGATAGGAGTTCACTTATTTTTAGAAATTTATTGTTATAAGTGCCAGTGGATTCTAAGGGAATTTTTGTCATTGTGATATAACTTAAGATTCATTTCTATATCAGAGCAGAGAAAAAAAAATCCAGGGGAATGGAGTATATTCCATAGAAGATAGATTAAAATGGTTAAGATGTCCCAGGTATCATATATATGTAACTATATAAAAATAAATATTTATATAATGTATGTGCCAAGAATGGATAAGAGTAGAACCCATAAAATTAGCAGAAGAGCTCAGAGAAAGAAGACAAAATAACCTAGGGGGGGACCTATGTTTGGGACAAATAAAGACCTATTTTATGCAAAGAGGTAAAAAATTAAGTAAAAATGAATGCCTTTCAGTTTTGAAATATTACAGAAATGATAATAGTCCAAAGTCTCTGTAAGCTTATGATTCACCTATAACAGACAACAAAAAGAAGTTGTTGTTTTTGACATTACCCTAAAAATGTTAATTCCTAGTACATGTTGTTAGTTACTGACCTTTTCTAGTAAAAATCCCTTAGCGTTACTGTCCTGACCCAAAGAAATGTTTTCAAAATTCTAGTGAATTCAAATAGATTTAAAGCACTCATTGGATACAATTCTCTATGCTGAGCAGAAAAAAGCATACCAAAAAATATAAGGTATAGTGCCTGGACCTCTATGAATCCTGAAAATTAGGGAATTAAAATATAGAAATCGAAATGGAAATGGATTTTAAGCTATAGGTATACAACCTGAAATAGTGGAAGCACTCCTTTAATTTTCACCATATAACAGTATTATCCCTGTTTTGCAGATTGCTTGGCTATTCAGTGTTACTCTCTCAACACTGACACTGCTTATTTGTTGTGTATCTCGTTTTCTTCACTTATTGGGATGTTCATGTTCTAAACCACTGCACATTAATACATTTTAAATAATAAAGTTATGTTAGACCTTCCATCAAGCCTTTTTTTTCTTTTTTTCAGCCAATGACACTGTCTCTTAACAAAAGCAATCTAGAGCTTGCATTAAAAACTATGGGATCTGCATTTTTTCCCTTCCTGAATACAAGAAGGATGGATATAAATATTAACGGATGCAAGTAAAAGTCCTGCCAAATAATCCTATCTCTGTTGTCCTTGAGGTCAGTGATTTTGACTTTCTGGATAACTGGTTATGTCTCTTCTTCCTCCCCAGTGCCTTCACTTTTCCCTCTATGACCCCAGAATTAAACTGTGAGCACTTGCTCTCTCCTTCCATAAATAAAACATGTCAAAATCACTCAAAGCCTAAAGAAATGGAACTTCCTTTTTCATTTTGGTCAATAATTTTTTCCTTCATGACCGCATTCAGTAAAGAAGCACTAACATTTTTAGTATTTTTTTTTATAATGTTCCCTTGTAATTACTGATCATGGGCTTGTTGGGTCCAGCCATTAGGAATGGGCTTCTGAGGATACCAAGGGCCTTTAAGCTGCTCAATGTAATGGAAAAATCTAGGGTTCTTACTTATAGATTAACATGATAGTGGATACTGTTGACGACAATGTGCTTTTTCTTGAAATTCTCTTCTTTCACTAGAAAGTGAATGTTTTCACTTTATTATCTCACTTTCTTAAGAGTACACTGCATTCTTCTCTCTGGTTTCCTCTTTATGTTCTCAAATGGTGGCTGTGTTCTCCTGGCGTCTTTCCTTCCCTGCCTTTTCCTTTTCTGAGTCATTCCATACATGACTCTATGATATAGCCTCTATAACAATGGCTTTATATCTTCAGTTCTGACCTCTCTCTTGAGCTAAAAAATTGAACCTCCAGTGAATCCATTCTTAGATTTCTTTTGAACCTGAAAATCAACATTCCCTTACTAACCTCTTATCTTTTCTTCCCAATCCTCTTTAGTTTCTTCTTTTGTCCTTAAACACTTTTCTTACTTTGCTACTTTCCCCATACAATCTAAACTCTGCCCAAATCTGTAATATTTCTAATTCTGACCTTTCTACCTTCTTGTTTCACCTTTCAGGAGATAGCTCTATGTGAATGCTCCTTGAACACATCAAACTTTAAAAAAAAAAAAAATATATATATATATATATATATATATATATATATATATATAGTTTCCATTACAAAACTTCTATTCCTATTTTATTCATTTTTATAAATGTTCTACTAGCTATAAGTGATGTCACAAAATGGCAACATTTGTAGTTCCTAACTTTGATCCACCTCACAAGAAGAACAAATAACTATTATTCATGGACAGGACACCACTGAGGGAATCTTAGAATACAGGGTGAGGCTAAAGCACACACTGCTGAACCACACAGACCAAGAGAGACCATATGGCCCATTCCCCCAGGTTCACAAAGTACCATGCCAAGAGGTGTTCTCTCACTGTACCATTCCCCACGTTGGGAAAAGAGAGCCCAAGGTACACATTTGGACCCACAGCATGATGGGTCACTTCCTGGGAGTCCCTACTCTGTTCTTACTACATAGGAATTATAGGAGAATCTGTGGAACTTGACCACTAGAAAACTGTGATAGAGAAGGGGAGAGGGGCTTCCAACCACCAGCACTTGGATCTTGGAAGACCAGATTCCTACCCAGCAGGACCTACCAGCCAGGACCTACCAGTCCCAGCCAGCAGTTTTGCTTATCTATAGATAGTGAACCTGTATGTTAAGTCTGTATGATTTAGGTTCTCACACAAAGATATTTGCTAGCTCCAGAGCTTGTTCTGTCCTGCCCAGGAGGTGGGGTTATATCCTAAAAGCTCCCATGCTCACCTGACCAGAAATCATGCCCACAATGCCTAAAATGTTGTATAGGCCAAAACCACTTGAGCCAAGAGAATGACAGTCTGCAGAACAAAGCCAGTGCCTCTATTTGGCCAAGGAAATTGGGGCAAAGGTTGTCATGAGTCAGTAACACCAACAAAACCCTTACTTGCCTTAAAGCAAGTGCTTGTACTGCTGTTGGGCATGGAAACCAATTTGTAGCCCCACCCAGTGCTGAAAACTCTTTCACAGTGAGCCTAACCAAAACACATAGGAAGTTGCACCTCCCATCCAACAGCCATACAAACAGTGGCACTTAAACACAGAGCAAACCTGTGTCTCTTTCCATTTGCACAGCAAAACCAGTGGTTCTATCTGGGCAGAAAATTCAGTGCAGAGTCATGCCTGTTTCAGGTCCCCTACAGCAAACTGTTCAGTTCCTAGGATGCTTCATGCTGCTCTGCCAAGGCAGAGAAGCTAATTCATAGCCTCATCTACTGGTGATTATAGTACCCAGTCCTGACTATTAGGCCTGACCAAAAAATTCAGATGAATGCAGAATCTCTTCAGTAGATTTGCTTAGGCAGGGAACCAAGCCATCAACCTTATCCAACTGTTCTCAGCCAGCATACCTTTCAACCCCAAAGCTCAGTAGTGACCTTACCCCCAAATAAACTGGGTAACAATCCCTACCTGTGAAGAGTTTTACAAGCAGGTGCATCCAGAAACCCAAATGCACCAACTGGAAATGAACTGTCTCTGTCAATCAAATCTGCGAAGTCTTGAAGCAGAGACCACTAATTCAAATGCATAGATAACAATGTAAAGAAGCAAAGATCATGAAAACTTTGGTAAACATGACATACCAAAGGAAACTAATAAAACTTAACCCTAAAGAAATGAAGCAAATGGTATCTAAAGAAAACAAAAACAGAAGTGAAGCTATACTTATATCAGAAAATAATAGACTTTAAGATAAAAATAGTAAAACAAGCCAAAGAAGCTCATTAAATAATGATGAAGGGATTAAACCAGCAAGAGGATAACAATTGTAAGTACTTATACACCCAACATCAGAGCACACAGATATATAAAACAAAAAATACAGAAGTAAAAGGAGAAATAAACAGCAATATAATAGTTGGGGATTTTAGTACCTAGTCTCAGTAATGGATAGGTAGATCATATGGAGAATCAACAAGAAAATAGAGGATTTGGAAAACACTCTAGGCAAAATAGATCTAACAGACATATACATAACATTCTATCAGACAACAGGAAAATACACATTTTTCTCAACTGTACATGGAATATTTTCTAAGATACACTGTATGTTAGGCAACACAACATGGCTTAGCAAATTCAAAAAGACTGGAGTATCTTCTCTGACCATAATGGCAGAAAACCAGAAATCAACAAGAAGAAAACTAAAGCATACATAAATGCATGGAAATGAAACAACACTCAGCAGCTAGTGGACAAAATAAAAAAGTACCTTGAGAAAAAGGAAAATAGAACCCAACATATCAAAATTTATGAGATACAGCAACAATAGTGTTAGGAGGGAATTTCATAGCAACAAATGCCTACCAAAAAGAAAAAGTTATCAAACAACTGAACTCTATACATTAGGGAGCAAAAGAATAAAACTGAGCCTGAAATTAACAATGAGAACGAAATAATAATGAATAGAGAATAAAATAGAAAAATGGAAAACAATAGAGCCAATTAACACAAGTAAGAGTTGGTTCTTTTAAAAGATAAAAATTAAAATCTTTATGTTGATCAAGCAAGAAAAAAAGAGGACCCAAATCAACAAAATTATAAATGATGAAAGAGACACTTCAATGGATACCATAGAAATAAAAGGATCAGGAGGTCACTATGAACAGCTATATATCAACAAGCTGAACAACCTAGAAGAAATGGAAAAATAATTGGAAACATACAGCCTACCACTGGCAAATGACATGATGCTATATATACAGGGAGAAAAATCTAAAGACTCACCCCAAAAATATTAGATCAATGAATTCAGTAGTTTCAGGATATGAAATTAGCATTCAAAAACTGTAGCATTTCTATACAGTAACAACAAATTTTCTGAAACATAAGAAAATGATTCTATTTACAATAGCATTTAAAACAATAAAATACTTTGGGATACATTTACTCAAGGAAGTGAGAGTGGTATACATTGGAAACTATAAGACACTGGTAAAAGACCAAGACATAAATAAATGGAAAGATACTCTGTGTTTATGAATTAGAAGAATTGTTAAATTGTCAGTACTACAAAAAGCTCTGTATAAATTCAATACAATTTTAAGTCATAATTCCAGTGGCATTTTTTTTTTGCAGAAGTAGAAAAAAACACTAAAATTTATACAGAACCACAAAACACTCAATCATGAAAGCAATCCTGAGAAAAAACACAAGTTATTACACTTTTTGATTTCAAGCTGTATATTATAAGCTGTAGCAATCAAAAGAGAATTGTACTGGCATAAAAACAAATAGCCCAATGGAACAGAATCAAGGACCCAGAAACAAACTCAGGCATATATAGCCAACTAATATTTGACAATGGAGCCAAGAACACTCAATGGAGAAAAGACAGTCTTTTCAATAAATAGCTCCATTATTAGAAAAATTGTATTTTCACATGTAAGACAATGAAGCTAGACAACTATTTTATATGATTCACAAAAATTAAAACCTACATAAAACAGCTGATAACTAAGTAATTTATAGTAATACAATAATTGTAGAGGACTTTAATATCCCACTTAAACTAATGGGTAGATCATCCAAACAATATCAACAAGGAAATAGTGGCTTTCAATGACACGTTGGACCAAGTGGATCTAATAGATATATTCAAAATCTTCTATCCTAAAACAGCAGAAAACACACTTTTCCCATGTGCATGGAATATTATCTGGAATAGATCACAAAACAAGTCTCAACAAATTCCTCTCCATGAAGTCTTATCGTGCATCTTTTCCTACCACAATGTTATCAAATTTGAAATCAAACATAAGAAAACATCTGGAAAGAACACAAATACATGGAGACTAAGTAATTTCAACATATACAAAGCTATAGTACTCAAAACAGTATGCCATTCACACAAAAATAAACACATAGATCAAAGGAAAAGAACAAAGAGCCCAGAAATAAACTCATGTTTGATCAATAAATCTTTGACAGAACAGGCAAGAATATGCAATGGGAAAAAGGCAGTCTCTTCAAAAAATGCTGTTGGGAAAACTGAACAACTACGGTCAAAAAAAAAAAAAAAAGAAAAAAGCAACTGGACCACTTTCTCTTATCTTACGTAAAAATAAACTCAAAATGGGTTAAGAATCTAAATGTGAGACCAGAAACTATAAAAATCCTGGAAGATAACATAGGCACTAACTTCCCTGACATTGGCTATAATAACATTTTCTAGATATGTCTTCTAGATGAGGGAAATGAAAGCATAGATAAACTATTGGGACTACATCAAAATAAAAACCCACTGTGCAGCAAAGGAGACCATCAATACTAAGAGATGACCTATGGGATGGGAGAAGATATTTGCAAATGACATATCCAATAAGGGTTAGCTTCCAAAAGAAAGAACTTTACAACTCAACATCAAAAGAACAAGTAACCCAATTAAAAATTTGGCTGAAAACACAAGCAGAAATTCCCCCAAAGAGGACATATAGAAGGCTAACAAAAACATGAAAAGATGCTAAACAGGACTCATCATCAGGGAAATGCAAAGCAAAATCACAATGACTTATCACATTATAACTCTCAGAATGACTAAAAAACACAAGAAACAAGTGTTATCTATACTGGAATTAAAATTTTAAAAATAAAGAATTTGAAACAGATGAAAGTCTTAAATATAAGACTGGAAACCATAATTCTACAAGAAAACATAGGGAAAAAATCTCTTTGACATGGGTCTTGACAAGGACTTTTTGGGTATGATACTTAAAGAATAAAGAAAATCAAAAGTGAAAAAGAAAAAAATGGGATTACATCAACTTAAAAACTTCCACACAGCAAAATATATATTCAACAAAATGAAAAGACAGCCTATTGAATGGGAAATAATATTTTCAAACCATACATCTTATATGGAGATAATATCCAAAATAATAAAAAACCTATACAAGTCATTAGCAAACAACCCGATTTAAAAAGTGGACAAGACACCTGAATAGACATTTTTCTCTAATAAAGATAAATGGGCAACAGGTACATGCAGATATGCTCAATATCACTAATTATTAGAGAAAAGCAAACCAAAACCACAATGAGATATTACCTCATGCTTGTTGGAATGGCTAACATCAAAAAGAAAAGAAATCATAACTGCTGGCAAAGATGTGGTGAAAACCAAACCCACTGCACTCTTCATGGGATTATAAACTGGTACAGCTACTATGGAAAGCAGCATGGAGTTTCTTTTAAAAATTAAAAATAGAAGTTACCATATGATCAAGCAATTTTAATTCCAGGAGTATATTCAAAGGAAATGAGAACACCACATTGAAGAGACACCTGCACCCTTAACATAGCAGAATTATTGCAATAGCCAAAACATGGAAAAATGTAAATGCCTGTCAGTAGATTAATGAATAAAGAGATACACACACATACACTGGAATATTATTCAGCCATAAAGAGGAGGGGATGCTCCCATTTGTGACAAGATGGATGGCAAGTGAAATAAGTCAGAGAAAGACAAATACTGTATGATTTCACTTATTTGCAGAATAAATTAAAAAAAAAAAGAGGTAGGAGGTAGAGAGAGGGGAAATTGGATGAAGGTTGTCAAAGGTATAAACTTCCAGTTATATGATATATATGAAAGTTGCTAAGACAGCCTATCCTAAGAGTAGTCATCACAAAGAAAAAAAAATGTTTTGTGTGTTTTGTATCTGTGTAAGAAGGTGAATTTTAACTAAATTTATAGTGGTAATTATTGTTTGATATATGTAAGTGAAATCATAATACTTTATACTTTATACATTGTGATATGTCAGTTATTTCTCAATAAACCTGGAAAAAAATAATTGTTCCATGATATCCATTATTTCTCTAGCTTAAAATCCCTATTGTTGGTACATAGTAACTGCTCATTTAAAAAAAACAGTTGAATAAGACAACACATTACTCCTCTCTGTTCTTTTAATCTCATTTTCCATACCCAGTTAATTTCCAAGTGCTTTCAAAGTCCCTTCACAATGCTTTCTGAGCAGGGGCTTGCTTTCTTCCTATTTGCATTGCCAGATCTTCACTGTCTTTGTAACAATGGCTTTCTATCTGATTTAATGATCTTCAGTCTCTTCACTTTTATATGCTACTGATAGTTTAACACACATGACACGTGATTCTGGCCACATCTTTGGCTAGGCTCAAAATTTTCTTCAGTCATCATTCTACAACCTGTTTCCATGCCAGGACCCAATACTCATTTCTATATTTCTACTTCCTTTAGCTTTATTCAACCTGTATTTGAATAAAGGAATAGACCTGACTTGTACCTATTTTTCACCAATTTATGTTCTCTCATCTTTTCTCTATGTATCCAAATAGTCTCTACTTTTCTTAGCCCAAAGTGTTTAATGAAAAATTTTCTGATCTGTACATTCAGTGGCAACTTCTTTATTCTCCAAACTTCTATGACATGTTGAATTTGGACCAACATAACTTGTTATTGCTGACCCTTTCTGTAATGATTTTCTTTATTGAGTACATGCTATGTGTCAGGCTATAGTAAGGTTATAAATGGTAAAAACAGACTCAGAGTGGACCACGTAAAGTTCATAAACCAGTGGGAAAGTGCTATTAGAACAGTAATGTGTTTTGTGAAGAATAGGAACATATAAAAACTAATGAGGCAGGTGGTTAGGGGGGCTTTCATTTCCGGACCCCACAGTACTGACATAATTAGGCAGTTCTGGACAGGCTACCATGCCCAGGGTACTAGAGACAGACTGAAACAAACCCCTGGTGTTCCTGTGACACTCCTTTTAAGACAGAGAGATAGCAGTTTTGCCTAAAACCAAACACAAAGAATCAAGCAAAATTAAGAAATGGTGATTATGTTCCAAATGAAAGAACCAAGATAAAACCCAGTTTAAGAAAAACAAAACAAAACAAAACAAAAACACACCTTAATGAAATGGAGGTAAGTAATTTGCCTGATAAAGAGTTCAAAGTAATGGTCATAAACGTGCTCACTGACCTCAGGGGAAGAACAGATGAACAGAGACAAACCTTCAGCAAAGAGAAAGAAAAAATAAAGTACTGACAGTAATCACTGAGATGAAGAATAAAATAACTAAGCTGAAAAATATACTAGAGCAGTTCAACCACAAAGTAGGTACAGAAGGAAAATTGATCAGTGACCTGGATGACAGAGCAATAGAAATCACCCAAAAAGAGCAGCAAAAAGAAACTAAAAATAATCAAAAAGTGAAGATATCTTAGGAGACCTAGGGACAACATCAGATATTCACATAATATGGGCCTCAGAATGAGAAGAGAAGGAGAAAAGAACAGAAAATTTATTTGAAGAAATAGCAACTGAAAACTTCCTTAACCCAGGAAAGAAAACTGACATCCAGATACAGGAAGCCTATGAGTTCCAAATAAAATAAGCCTAAAGAGATCTACATCAAGACACATTATAATTAAAATGTTAAAAGTAAAAGAGAGAATTTGAAAAGCACCAAGAGAAAACCAACTTGCTACATACAAGGTAACCCTAATAAGACTATCAGCTGATTCTTCAGTGGGAAGTTTGTCATTGTACCCTCTTCTGGCCTATATTCAAAGTGCTGAAAGGTAAAAATAGTCAACCAAGAATTGTCTACCTAGTAAGGGTGTCATTCAGAATTGAAGGAGAGATTAAGAATTTTCCAGATAAGCAAAAGCTAAAGGAATTCACCACCACTAAATCAGCCTCAGAAAGAAATGTTAAGAGACTTCTCCAAGATAAAAAGAAAAGCCAGTAATACAAAACATATGAAGGTTAAAAATCTCACAAAAAGACAGAATTAAAATTTTTAAAAAGGTAGTGAATTAATGACATAAAGCAAGCAGAAGGGTAAAAGACAAAAGTTATAAAATTAATTAAACATACAGTATTTAAGAGATAACACAAAACAAAAAGACAAAATATATTATCAAAAATATAAAAAGGGAGAGTAGTAAAAATGCAAAGCTTTGGAATGTGTTCAAAATGAACTCAGCGACCTAAAAGAGACATAGACAGAAAATATGATGTTCACAATAGCCAGAAAGAGAATCCTTATAATGAATACACAAGCTAAAAGAAAGGAATCTAAAGAAAATAATCATGCCACAAGGAAGATGGAAAGAAAATAGGAACAGAGGCAAACTACAAAAATAGCCAGAACAGTTAATAAAATGGGAATAACTACATACGTATCACTAATTCCTTCAAGTATAAATGACTAATTGCTCCAACCAAAAGATGGGGTGGCTGAATGGATGAAAAACAATAACGTTCAATATGATGCCTACAACAGAGACTCATTTCACACCTAAAAACACAGACTGAAAGTGAGGGTATGAAAAAAGATGTTTCACACAAATAAAAAGCAAAAGAAAGCTGGGATAGCTATACTTACATCAGACAAAACAGACTTTAAAACAAAGACTATAATAAGAGGTAATCAAGGGCCTTACAGAATTCTAAAGAAGGTCAATCCAACAAGATGATATAATATTTGTAAATTGTATGCACCCAACATAGGGGCACCTAAATATGTAAAGCAATTATTAATAGACACGAAAGGGAGGAAATGACAGCAATACTACAATAGGGAAATTTAATACCCCACTTACTTCAAACTTACTTCAATGAATATGTCAAGACTTAAACAGCACATTAGACCAGAGGTACTTAATAGATATATATAAAATATCCCATCCAAAGGAAGACTACGCATTCTTCTCAAGTATGCATGGAAAATACTCCAGGATAGATCATATGTTAGGCTTCAATACATTTTTTTAATCATTTTTTAAATTTATTTTCAGCATAACAGTATTCATTGTTTTTGTACCACACCCAGTGTTCCATGCAGTCCGTGCCCTCTCTAATACCACTACCTGGTTCCCCCAACCTCCAACCCCCCCAACCTCTTCAAACCCTTCAGATTGTTTTTCAGAGTCCATAGTCTCTCATTGTTCACCTCCCCTTCCAATTTCCCCCAAATGCCTTCTCCTAACTCCCCATGTCCTCCATGCTATTTGTTATGCTCCACAAATAAGTGAAACCATATGATAATTGACTCTCTCTGCTTGACTTATTTCACTCAGCATAATCTCTTCCAGTCCCGTCCATGTTGCTACAAAAGTTGGGTGTTCATCCTTTCTGATGGAGGTGTAATACTCCATAGTGTATATGGACCACATCTTCCTTATCCATTCGTCTGTTGAAGGGCATCTTGGTTCTTTCCACAGTTTGGCAACCATGGCCATTGCTGCTATAAACATTGGGGTACAGATAGGCCTCAATACATTTAAAAGATTTAAGATTATTTATTTTAATAAATATTGTTTATTTATTAATAAATAAAGTGAGAGAATAAGTGGGGGCAAGGCAGAAGAAGAGGAAGACAATCTCAAACAGATTCCATGATGAGCATGGAGGCAGACTGCAGGGCTCAATCGCACAACCCTGAGATCATGACCCAACCTGAAATCAAATCGCATGCTTAACCAACTGAGTCACCCAAGTGCCCCAAATTTAAGAAGATTTAATTTATATCAAGCATCTTTTCAGAACACAGTGGTATGGAACTGGAAGTCAATCACAAAAAGAAAACTGGGAAAATAAAAAATATGTGGAAATTAAATAACATGCTACTCAATAACACAGGGTCAAAGAAGAAATTGAAGGAGAAATAATTTTAAAAAATTTAAAAATACCTTAAACAAATGAAAGTACAATATACTAAAATCTATGGATGCAGCAAATACAATTCTAAAAGGGAACGGATTAAAAGTGATATAGTCTACCTTTAAGAAATAAGAAAAATCTCAATCTAACCTGACCTAAAACTAGAAAAAGAGGACAAAAAGCCCAAACTTACTGGAAGAAAGAAAATAGTTAAGATCAGTGTGGATATAGATAAAATAAAGACTAAAAGGGCAATAGAAAAATGAATAAGACTAAGAAACAATTCATTGAAAAGACTGACAAAATTGTTTACTCTTTAGTTAGATTCACTAAGAAAAAAAGAGGTACAGCTCAAATAAATAACGTCAGAAATGAAGGAGGCAAGTTACAACTGATACTGAAGAAAAACATAAAAAAACATTATAACAATTAAATGCCAACAAACTGGACAACCTAGAAGAAATAGGTATGTTCTGAGACACATAAAAATTACCAAGACTGAATCATGAAGAAATAGTAAATCAGAACAGAACAATTACTAGCAAGGAGATTGAATCAGTAATCAAAAACCTCCCAACAAACAAAAGTCCAGGACAGATGGCTTTATTTGTGAATTCTATCAAACATTCAGAGACTTAATACCTATGCTTTTTTAAAGTCTTCCAAAAAATTCAAGCAGAAGGCATGCCTCCAAACTCATTTTATGAGGCCAGCATTACTCTGATATCAAAATCAGACAAGAGCACCACCAAAACAAACAAAAAAAGGGTGGTGGGAAGAAAGGAAGGGAAGAAGAGAGGGATGGAGGGGAAAAGAATTGAAAAGAGAAAACAAAAGAAAGAAAAATTACAAGCCAATATCCTTAATAAACATAGATGCAATAGTCTTCAATGCAACATTAGCCGACCAAATTCACTGATACATTAAAAATATCATACACCATAATTAAGTAGGATTATTCCAGGGATGGATCATCCAGCATTTGCAAATTGATCAATTTGATACACTACATCAACAAAATGAAAGATAAAAATATATGCTTTCTCGATACAGAAAAAACAAAAAAAAATTTTCATAGAATTCAACATCCATGAATGATAAAAATACTTCACAAAGTAGGTATGGAAGGAATATAATAATATTATATATGTATATATGTATATTATATATTACACATATATATATTATATCATAATAAGTGTATGACAAGCCAATAGCTCATGGTGAAACGGTAAAAAGCTGAAAGCTTTTCCTCTAAGATTAGGAACAAGACAAGAATATCCATTCTCACCACTTTTATTCAACATAGTATTCAAAGTCCTAGCCAGAGCAATCAAGAAAGAAAAATAAATAAAGGACATTCTAATTTGAAAGAAAGAAATAACACTGTCACTACTTGTGGGCGACATGATTTTACATATAGAAAACTCTGAAGACAATATAAAAAAACATTAGAACTAATAAACAAATTTATATATATGCAGGATACAAAATCAATATACAAAAATTTGTGATTTTTATACATTGACAATAAACTTCCCAAAAGGAAAATTAAGAAAACATCCTATTTATAATTATGTGAAAATAAAAATAAGATACTTAGAAATAAATTTAACCAAGGAGATGAAAGATCCATACACTAAAAAACTACAACACATTGATGAAAGAAATTGAAGATGACACAAATGAATGGAAAGATATTCTGTGTTCACTAATTCAAAAAGAAATATACGCCCCTATGATCATTACTGCATTAGTCACATTAGCCAAGATACAGAAACAACAAAAGTAGAAATTGATGGGTGACTAACTGTGCACACTGTATATAAATGCTGTAACTGTGCACACTGTATATAAATACTGTGTGCACATATAAATACTGTGTATATAAATGCACACAGTAAGCAGGATGTGATATATACGTGTATACTTATGTGTATATACAGATACACATATATGTATGTGTGATACACTCTGGAATACTACTCAGCTTTAAAAATGAATTAAATCTTGCCATTTGCAACAATGTGGATCACATCATTGAGGGCATTATGCAAAATGAAATGAGCCAGAGAGCAAAGGACAAATTCCATATGATTTCAAATATATATGGAAACTAATAAAACAAGCAAATGAAACAAAACTCATAGAGGCGGAGAATAGATTGGTAGTTACCTGAGGGGAGGGAGGGGGGACAAATTTGGAGAAGGAGGTCAAGAGGTACAAACTTCCATTCATAAAATAAATGTCATGGAGATGTAATGTACAGCTTGATGAATATAGTTATTAATGTTGTATTGCATATTATATAACTTTATATGGTTATGGGGAAAACTAGACTTATTTGTGGTGATCATTTCACAATATATACAAATATCAGATGATTATGTTCTGTAGCTATAATATAATGTTACACTGTCAACTGTACTTCAATAATAAATAAAAGAACCAATGAGAAAAGTTAAATCACATTTATGTTACAATGTAAATAAAGGATAAATACAGGCATTTCTGCTAATATTTGTGCAAAGGCGTTATATCTGTTTTTTTCTTCTGTTGCTACCATCTCTGCTCTTCACATGGTAAATAAGTATTGCTTAAATAAAGACATCTAAATATTGCCCCAGCATCTATCCTATCCTTCCACTCTAAACACAATCATTTTGGAGGAGCACTATAAGGGATGGCCCAAACTGAGAATATACCTGCCAGCCCATGCAAATAAGAGGTTTTGCTTACTAAGACAACAGCACCTGTTTCTAATTACCCTTGGCATATTCTTTGTAGTTGGTGGGGTTGATGGTGACCCATGCTGTGTTTTAGGAAACCCTATCATTTTAGCTGACACACCTGAGGTGGATACAATAATAATGTAGGTGTCACTTTAAATCACCAGCCCAAAGGACTCTTCCTCTTGAAAACTAGAGAGGCTGGTGTTTCAGCATCTAAGACACACAACCAAGCATATTCTTGTCAGTGAAATGAAATTTTGTCACAATGTAATGCATTCATACTTCTCCCTAAATGCCATGGTCATGATTTTCCCTGATCTCATAGTGGTATTGTTTTCTCTTATATAAGGGAGTTGATGCAGATATAATCGCTCAACTTCTTGAATGCCATTACTTGACATGCATTGCTGAGAAATGATTCATTTGAGATATTGTCATAAAAGGCAGAAGACTTTACCACCCAAGTGTCTAAATTCAAAAATGGAAACCAAAAAATTTTCATCTCAAATGCACACTTATATCAATCAGCATGCTCTCTGGAGTATGCTTTGGAGGATTTTAAGTATGCGCCAGGCTTCTCAGTGAAAATGAGGATCTTTAAGCCTTTTCCACTCACCCCCACTTTTTTTTTTTTTTTTACTTAATCTAGACCATTTTTTTCACCTTCCATTTTTTTCAATATCTCATTCCCATATCTGATTCTCACTTAATTCCACACTCTGCATAGACTCTGAATACTGCTGACCCAAACTATTTTCTTACTCTTACTTCCTTTTCCACTGTATCCTCCCATCACTCCTGTTCACCTCAAAGCTCCCCAAAGACACATACTGTCCTCTATCTCGTTTAGCTGTAGTCACCTATGAATCAGTTATCTAGGGTAAGAGTAGGATTCCATGACTCCCACAAAAGTTAAAAAGGGACTTTAAATCAGTTATGATGGGAAACATGCATAAAGTTTCCATGATGTATAAGGCAACATTCCGTACTCTTCCTGAAAGATAAACAAAGCTTTGTAAGTGTTCAGAAACCATGACTAGTTGACGTTCAGATGAATTGTCTTACAGTGTTTAGTAATTGTGGTACTAATGAGTTGAGATGAAATGAATTCTATTAATATTCTAAATTCATCAAGCAAATCTTCCTGGGGGTGGTATATCCCAGTATGTGGTGAAGTTTTGAGAGATGATACTTATGTAGAATTTCCTAAACTGGAAACTTTCCTAGAACATTTGGACCTATGTTACTAAGCTATTCTAATTCAGGTTACTCAGGACAAAACAGTAAGTAGTATGCATTTCTTATTAGCTATTGCTTTGGTTTTAATGTGTGCTGTGATTTTATTTCCAGGGGTTGTCAGACCTTCCCATTTGAAGCTCTGTGTGAGAGAGAGAAAGTGAGACAGAGAGACAAAGAGCAATGTATTCTGACTCGAGAAATTTATTAAATGAATTGCTATTGGTTGTGCCTGCTTTTGTAAGGAAATTTGCTTTAAATAAGAAGCTGTCATAATTTTCCAGTAGTTTCCCTTCAGGGGTTAGCTAATCTAGTATCATTCAACTTAACAGAACTTTTATGTGATATTAGACAAATACCTTTAAATGGAAAGGACTCATTTAAAAAAAAATCATTGGACATTGGATCAAGGACATTGGATGAATCTTCTAGTTCTATCACTTTTCTTTTTATCTATTTACGGAGTTTAATTTCATATTTTCAACGTAGAGGTGAATAAGCATTTTAACAAAAAAAATACACAAAGCTGGTGTTTTAAAGTTGTATTTTAAAGAGACACATGCATATACAGAATTGTTCTAACCTGGGATACAAAGATTGAAGAGTCTGGCTTATTTTTGAAAAGATGAAGCAGCATTCAGAAAGAGAATTCTGATGAGGACCCATGATCAGTTAGTCCATATTTTTAAATCTGCAAGACCATGAAAACAACTAAAATAATGAAATGGAGTGGTATTAAAGAACCTCTATGAATTGGCCCACACCTTCCAATTTGAAAATGTAATTCTTATAGTAAGAACAAAATGAAAGACTAATTTGAGCAGATTCTGTCCATTTCTTCAAATGACATTTTGACCATATTCTCCTAATTTAGTCCAGTAAAGTTAAATTGCCAGTTCACTGTCAGAACTCTCAAGATCCTGAATTTAGAAGACTGGAGTACTTTACCACTAGCCATTCCTTAATCTGAATTTCACCAGGTTTCAGGCATCATGCTGTGAAAACACCTACAAAGGATGTTAAGTAACACATCCTACCTCGTTTCATCATTTTATGAGAGTTAAGAAGCATGACAGTATGTAAATACAAAATGTTTAGAGAATTTCAGAATAAATGTTCAGTAAAAGTACAAAATAGCTGCCTACGAAAAATGGCTTTGGTGGGTATTGGTAATTCCTGCTCAAATTTAGTCTCCTCCCATCACTAAAAGAATTAGATTTTACATTCTTTACAGCACCTTTTATTTACACATATTGAAAATTTCCACAATCTCCATTTCCTCAGCATCCTGGTCATTTTTTTTTTCTTTTTAATTTCACAAATGGGGAAACTGGGGGAGGTTAATTGGCTTTTCACTGCAATGAAGGGTGAGTCAGTGACAGAGCCAGAAATAGACACCAAAGCTTCATCTTCTCTCCTGGTTCTCATCATGAGAAAGAGCTTTCTGCTTGTAAATACATTTAATGACATGGCTCCTGGAACTGTTAATTAGGGTAGTTTTTTTTTTTTTAAGATTTTATTTATTTGACAGACAGAGATCACAAGTAGGCAGAGAGGCAGGCAGAGAGAGAGGAGGAAGCAGGCTCCCCACTGAGCAGAGAGCCCGATGCGGGGCTCGATCCCAGGACCCTGGGATCATGACCTGAGCCGAAAGCAGAGGCTTTAACCCACTGAGCCACCCAGGCGCCCCAATTAGGGTAGTTTTTAAAACCCACCTGGTTTCAGAGCTAGGTAGAAACTTCCAAAGGTATCATGTTTAAAAAAAAAAAAAACAAAACAGTTTGGGAGTTTTGTAGACTTGGGAACTTTGTAGTGGACCTAGCACAACTTAGTAAAAATTGTTTATAGTTACCTCCATGTATGCTTACTAAGTACATTCAAAACTATTCTTCTGAGAGAGTCACAAAAATTGTGTTTACATTTTTTGCACCAGGCAGAGCCACATGTATTTCATAGGGAACATGTACCCATACACATGTAAAATGGTGAAAAAACTATACAAAAGGGAATAGACTCAGAATTGGCCTCATCTGTCTTTGTTGCCTATCTGACACAGAGTTAAGAGTTCCTATCAACGATAAGTTTATAGGAACAGGGAGCGGATAGACATCACAGATGAGTGGCTGCCAATAATAATAATAATAGTAATAAATACCTTAGTCTTTATTGAATGCATGTATGAACAAAGTAATGTTTTAACATGCTTACAGAACCGGTTTAGTTTGTGGTGTCCAGGTTTTAAGAGGAAAAGCAATTGGTCATGTTTTTAAGTGAGTAGCCAGAGAAGAGAGAAGGCCTTTGAAAAGTATTGATTAATATTAATATGGGAAATATTTCACTTGGAAAAGATTTGTGAGAATATTAAATATTGTACATGATATTATAGGAAAGCACATTAGACTCACCCCATATAACATCAAGAAACAGAACTAAAAAGAATGGGTAGAAGATATAAAGCTGCAAAATTTTAACTTCAGATAAGGAGATTTTTAATAAAGATGTGCAAAAATAGGATGGGCTCCAGACATTTCTGGGGGTGAATAAGCCTGTGCTCTGTTGTTCAGGGGACTCATGCACCACATCAATTGTTGATTTAGCCGGAATTGAAGGTTCTTACAAGGACAGAGGGTCCATTATTCTTATTGACAGGATGTGTAGTGAAGCATTCATTTCTGTGGGGGAATTCAGAACAAAGAAAGTGAGAAACCACTGTGGAGAGACTGGGAGGACAGGAGCTAGAAGGGAGATTAGAGTTTTCATGGATAAAAAGGAACACTGAGGCCATTTTAAGGAAAAAGAGAAATGAGAGGGGAAAAAAAGAAACACTGTTCTTATAAGAAATTGTCAAAAGAATGGCCTTGAAAGATTTGAGTGTACATGCATTTTAGATTGGTAAGAAAGAAACAAGACTTAAAGGCCAAGAATATGTTTTGACGTAGTTTGACAAATAACATGTAGTGAAGGACAAAGAACATAGACCTTGGAACCGGGAAGATTCAAATTCATATCCTGATTAGATAATCTCCCAACTCCGAAGCAGTCACATTTATAGAAACTGAACAGTGGTTACCAGGAGATAAGAAAAGGGAGAATGAAGGAGTTGTTTAATTGGTACAGTGTTTCAAGTTTGTAAAAAACTAACAAACAAACGTTTTACGACAATATGAATACACTTAACACTACTTAGCTATACACTTAAAAATGGTTAAGATAGTAAATATTATGTGATTTTTAGCGCAATACAAAAAAGTACCCTCTATAATCTGTGTGTACAGTCTCTGAAGCCTAAGATCTACCCCCATAGTGTACATACTTGTTGGGCGTATTAGCGGAGTTCTATTAAGTGATTCTATAGAGTAGCACATGAATGAAAATGTCAAAAATGTTTTCATTTTTTCCCATTTCCTCTCTTTTCCTACCTGTTGTGAATTTTATCCAGAAAAACACAGGAAGTAGTTATATGAAATTACCTTCTCTGAGCATGATGGTGGCAAATTTTAAAGTCATTTTCCTAGGCAAAAATTTCCCTTGGAAATTCTTTTAATTTTGGATAGAATACTGAACAATACCTTTCCTAAGTATATACAGCTATTTTCTTCTCTAAACATTTAACACGTTATTACACTGAATATTTTTCAAAATATTTGGCTTATGTGTAACAGCCATGTTGCATGAAAAATATAAAATTCACCTTTGAGTGCATACTTTTATTCAGCTCACAAGGACAGATCAAGAGAAGTAAGACTGAAGCAGCAGTGTATTTTCTTCTTCAATCTTAGGCTAACTGCAAGTCAGTGGTTCTCAAACTCTTCATGCATCAGAATTATCTGGAGGGGTTGTTAAAACCCAGTTGGCTGGGCCTTACCCCAGAGTTTCTGATTCAGTGGGTATAAGGTGGGTCCTGAGAATCCATTTCTAATACCTGCCAGGTAAATGCTGCTGCTGCTGGTCAGCATACCACACTTAGCATGTAAATCCTCATTACTCAACTCATACACACTGCGTGAAACAGTAGAAAGTATCTACCAAATTGCTAAAATCGCTCAGTCTCATAAATGAAATCGCACATGTGAGGTAAATGGCTTTATAAGACCCATTAGACCTACTCCTAAGCAAGTAGATTTCAAAAGCTAGGGGAAAAATTAAAACAAATAAAACACACATATAACAGACACCTCCTTGATGAAGTTTCTGGGCCACATGTGAAGAAACCTGCTCATGCCACATTCCAATCCCAGTCAGCCATACACTGTCTAGTCAAAACCTTCTCTCGTTGGTTTGGCTCCCCAGTAAGTTTTAAGCAGGGCCAGCTCTGGTACTCATCACCGAGAAGAATACTTATGTGACAGCTGTGCTGGGCCTGAGGGTGACAGTCTCTACTTGGACTACAATTTTGAGGTTATATAACGTGCTAAGGATCCTTCCAACCTGAAACCCCTTCTAACATCATAATGCCGATGGGCTAAAAGATATCCGCTTCCTTTAATGACCACACTATTTAGGCAAATAAAATCAAGGTACGGGCCTGCTTCCCCCCAGGGAGCTAAGAGGATTTAAAAAAAAAAAAAAAAGTCACAGCTCATCTCTGTAACCAAGAGATCAAAAATTGAAACCACGTGTGACAAGCCTGATTTATCTGTGCCAATATGCATTTTTTTCTGAACACAATATCCATTTTTCTAACTACTTGATTCAATTTGCTTCTATAAAATTCAGTTAAAGCTCTTGTTTTAAATTGCTTTTCGTATACATTGCCCCAATTTGTTTATTCAGTTCTGATTCAAGGCTTTGCTTTTCCTTTTAGGTCTCTCCATTTCTCTGCCCATTATGCATACTCTCCCTAAAAGAATCGTCTCCTGGGAGGGTAATTATCATGTCTCTTGTAATGGTGTAGTTAAGGTTGTGTCAAAAGGATACTTGCATAGTAGGATTAACTACTCTTTTGTAGGATTTGCTGAAATCAAAGTAATTATTTCCAGTTACCGTGGTATCATGCTGAATCTACTCTAAGCAGAAACTTGGAATATTTAAACTCACTGGTGGCGTGAACTCAGCCTAGGCAAGTAATGGGAAAAAAAAAAAAAAAATCCTTCACGTTATACTTAAGAGTTACACTCCAAAAACTATCAGGTAATGGGAGAGAATTAGCTTCTAGATTTGCAGAAAAATAGATGGTCTTTCTCGCATTTCATGTTTGTGCATTAAAATGAGCAATAAATAATTTTAATAGATTCAAAATGGCAAATTGAGGGGGCTGACTTTTTCAGGCTTCCAGGAAGAACTGCAGATCCTAAATTTAGGGACCCTTAAATTTTTATTGAGTTTATTAAGAACATCTCTAGCTTGAGGAAAACATTGTGAGAGGAGGCATGTCTTCAAGGTTTCAGCACTACCTTTGCTTTCTGAATTACAGTACGAGATGCAGCTTCCTGTGAGGAGGAGAGCAATAGGAGGGGCCTTACGGTACTATTTTCATAACCAACGAATATAGAACAATCCTGTTAACATCAAGGACGTAGGAGAGAAATTGACTGATAGAATATTTGCTTACTGTTACATACACAGAAAGAAATGCATTTTAAGTCCTGATTCTACTGAATGTGAGAAAATATAGAATAATTGTTTCTGGGATGCATGCAGTTTGTAGTGAAAATAAAACCTAGGTAAGGTGAGAGTGCTCTTTCTCAATAAAGGACAATTTATTAGGTTATCAGGAAATCAATTTTAATAGCTTATGTTCCCACAATAAAACTTGTCTATCAGAGAATCAAAGAAACTCAAGTTGGTGTAAAAGTCTACATAAAATATGATCCTTTAACTATTTCTACATAGTTTCCTTATTTTAACATGAATATCCAGTATTTCCAATCTTGGGGCAATAAAATTATGAGCACAACTCTATTTGGAATAATAAGAACTTTGGGAATTTTTTTTTTAAGATTTTATTTATTTATTTGACAGACACAGATCACAAGTAGGCAGAGAGGCAGGCAGAGAGAGAGAGGAAGAGAAGCAGGCTTCCCGCTGAGCAGAGAGGCCAACTCAGGGCTCGATCCCAGAACCCTGGGATCATGACCTGAGCCAAAGGCAGAGGCTTTAACCCACTGAGCCACCCAGGTGCTCCAAACTTTGGGAATCTTTTTAAAAATTGCTACATCAATAACTCCTGTATAATTGGCACAACTAACAATGAGGTGAAATATATCAAAATAGAATCTCTTCTCTTTTTTTTTTTTTCATGCATTCCAAGTAATTCTGTGGATGTGATAAGCCCAGTTTAAGCCAAATACTTCTGGAGTGCCAGTGATTATAAAGATACAATGCTGGGCACTGTATTGAATATCGGGGATTATAGCAAATCCTTGTCTTCATTGAGCACACAATCCAGTAGCCAAGTCAAGTATAACTCGGGCTCCTTACGGTGATTAGTGTTATGTAAGGTAATTAATTTGGAGTTCTGTCAAGAGTGCTAGGCAGTTATAGGAAAAGGAAGATTGAGTATAACCAAGAAGCATTCAAAAAAATGTCTCTGAAAGGTTTGGTATTTGAGTTTGACCTTAAATGATAAATAGCTCATTGCTATAATCTTTGATTTCACTGGGATACCATATATCATATCTTGGCATGTGAAAGGCATAGAAGGACTGTGTCATTTGCATGTAGACAACAGGGGTGAGTAGTCCATTGCAATGGAAATGTGTGTAACAGAGTATAATTGGAGATGTGCTTGAAAAAGCAAGCTGGGTGATTAAGAATGTGGCTTAGTTTAGTTTTTGTAACCACCTTATGAATCAGCACAGACATCATTATCCCTATCTTATCCCTGTAATAAAGCAGAAAATTTAATAGTTTAGACATAACTCCCTTGTGGGAGTGGATTAAATAGTTGTTATAAGTCTGTTTTCTCTGGGGCCAAAGTCCAGCAAGGCTAGAAGTCAGGAAGGGGGGATGGACATAAAGTGGGGAGTGCCAGAGACAAACATGAATCTAGGAAAACTATCAATTCCCCCAGTCTCACTGATGGTGATGAGCTCTAGGAAAAACTGGCACCTGTCACCACAGGTGTGCACAAATCTGCTCCAGGATTCAGAGAAAGTAAGAAAGAAATCTGGTTGCAGCTGGAGGAACTCTGAGCCCATCTATTGCCTCACTCTATAAGGTGAGTGTGTGACAAAATGTATGAGTTGTGTATGAGTTGCAATAGCACCTTCAGAAAGATGGCCTGCAAAGAATAAAACCCTTTACTTGGGCCTTGCAAATCTCATAAAATTGCTCAGTGGCCAACAATAATTCAGAACCACACAGGGAAGAGATTTTTGGGAAGGTATTCCCCATTTAGCGAAGCTAAATTGCACAAAGCTACCACAGTTGTAGAGATTCTGGATACTATTACATTCTTTTCAAGAGTGATTCTTGTTCTAGCAGGTAATTTATACAATGGGACTTCAACTCCACAGTCTGTCTCCTGGGCTTGGACCACAGTGGAAACCTCCTCCATTCAGTTTTTTTGACTGACTTACTGGGTTCTTTCTGATACCTCTATTGTTAGCAGTCAAATTCAGGAAGATTTTATGCGCACCCTCCTGTGTCTCCATTCCTTCTGGGAACTCCCCAGCTAACTTTTGGTCTGTAATACCAGCAATGAACTCTGACCGCTAACATCTCAGGCCAATCAGGGTGTTGCTTTCTGCTGCTTCATGCCACCTACAATTTGAGAGACGTCCTCAAAAACACCAACAGGCAACTCTCACCAGGTATGATCCCGTCTTCCAAGGGGAGTGTTGTAGACAGAATGTTTAGTTTCTCCCAAATTTGTATGCTGAAGTGCTGAAGTACCATTTGGATGGTACATGGAGGTAAGGTCCTTGGGAATGAATCAGTTTCAGATGAGGTCAGAAGACATGCCCCTACGATGGCATTTGTGTCCTTACAAGAAGAGAGAGACAAAAGCTTGTTCTCTCTGAGCCCACACAAAGAAGTCACGTGAGCAGCACAGCAAGAGAGCAACCACTTAAAAGCCAAGAGAAGAGATCTCAGAATGAAATCTACCTCGCTGGTGATCTAGGACTTCCCAGCCTTCAGAACTGTGAGAAATGAATTCCTACTGTTCAAGCCACCTAGTCTACGGTATTTTGTTATGGTAGTCCTAGAAGACTAAGACAGGGTTTTGTACCAAGATGTGGGATACAACTGTAACATACACGTGAAATTGTGAAACAGCTCTGGAACTAGAGTAGAAGCTGAATGAATTTTGGAGTGCATGCTAGAGATATGGCCAGTAAGAGCAATTCTGGTGATGTCTCAGATGGGAAAGAGGAATGTATTATTAGAAGCTGAGATAAAGACAATCCTTATTATAAAGTGGCAAAATTGTGTCATGGTGTTTTGTGAGTGATGAAAATGGATATCTGGCTGAAGAGGTTTCTGAGCACAGTGGTTGAGAGACTTGGCTCCTCTTTACTGCTTACAGTAAAAATGCAAGAAGAGATAGAGAAACTGAGGAAAAACATTTTAAACTAAAGAGACCCAGAACTTAAAGATTTCAAAAATTCTCAACCTGCCTGATTACAAAACAAATAAGAAACAAGTTTGGAAGAGCCTATCAAAAGTGTGGTTGTATTACCATTGAATAACAGGCTCCTGCCTATGATTTGTGGACTTAATCAGCTATCTGAATAGAAGCCAGGAAGAGAAATGTGATCCTGTTAACAGAAGCACTGACAGCTGGGACTAAAGGAGACAGGGTCACATGGGCAGAGCCCTGGCAGGGAGTCACAGGGACTGAGAGGTTGAGACTGCCCTGTCAAGCCATAGGGATCATATTACCACTCCAATAGGCCAGTAGGGCAAACCATTGGATCAAAGAAGACCACTCTTGAATCTCAAGAGTCAATAGAATTTGTCTTGCCCAGTTCTGGATTTACTGAAGACCTGTCACCTCTTCTTTCTTATTTCTCTTTTTTGGAAAGGAAATGATTATCTTATGCCTATCTCACCTTAAATATCTAGTGTTAAGGCCATTCAATCTATGGTATTTTGTTATGGCAGTCCAAGCAGACTAAGACAGGTAGTCTCCATTTTCTGCCTTCAAACAATGCATTTTTTTTCTAGATTGTATAATTGTTACCTGTGGGGGTTTATGTGATTAAGCTATTACATCATTATCAGAAATTAGTGACATATTTTCTGATAGGGATGGATTGTTAAAAATCGTGTGTCAAAAGTGTTCAATATATAATGTCTTTTAAATTTGCTGAAATACTTACTCATATATGCATAGAAACAAAGATCTAAAGGGCTTTTAGCAAAACATTGAGGGGTTGTATTACAGTGTGAATTTACGGGTATTTTTTTTCTATTTGCCTATCACATTTTCTATGTTCCTTATGTTGATCATGCAATATTATATAATTTAGAAAATATAGATTCAGCTGGGAAAAAAAACAAGGAAAAACATAATGCTGATGTGTCATATTTGTGATATTTTTGTCTTGATTTAAGACAACCCCCAAACAAATTAAGAATGTTGTTTGTATTGCTAACTTACGTTCACCCAGTCATCTCATCCACTGTTAAAAGTTAATAATTAAATCTGAAGTCATTAATTCTGGAAGTACTCCCTGGATATTAGTAAGTGTTAGAATCAGTCTGAATGTTTTGTCATCATGAAAACATGTATTTAGATATAAATAATCCTTCTCAAATTAGTGTTAGTATTTTTCATTTCCTTCTTAAAAACTGGAACTGCCATTCATTTTTTCTCTCCTTCTGTCCCTTCCCTTTTCCCCTTCCTTTCCTCTTTTTACCTCTTCACTTCATCACGATATTTACCAAGTTTATATTCTATGCCAAATACTGTGTTGGTCTCTGGAGATCCAGATTTGAATAAACCCTAGTCTCCTAAGGAAACTACCTAGGAAGAAAGACAAACACATGACCTGACTTGACCATATTTGAGACAGAGGTATGGACAGGGTGCTGAGAAAGCAGGGCAGAGACACGGAAGGGTCTCTAGAAAAACCAGAGACCAGAGGCTCTCTGCTTCTAAATGGCTTTTATAAGAAAAGATATGAAAAACATTTTCAGGTAAAGCATTGCTATTCTTTCCTTACAGATCCATATTTAAATAATGATTTTTCATTTTAAGTTCTGTTTTAGCAGGTAGAGACCACAGAGAGCTGTTTTATATAAAGTGATATATCAAGAGATTGTGTTTCTAGCTATCATAATTTATGTTGCAGAGCTTTTTCTCTCTACTTTTAAAAATACTGAAAGAACTCTTACGTATTCTGAAAGGCTTGGTTCAGTCATGATTAGGACAATAGTGACAGAATCACATTTCTCTTACAGTCTAGATCACCTACATAGAACTGGAGAAAAATTGGTGGTTTTTAGCTGATCAGAAATGCGTTAGTATCAAAATAACTTCAGTATTAGCATTTGGACTGAGCCTCGTTTACAGAGACATAAAAATAAAGTTTTTCCACAGTAATTTTAAATGCCTTACGGTGAAGTTGATTGATCTCCTACATTAGGCAGAAAAAACTGAAATCCCCCAAGGAAACACTTAACATGAATAAAAAACCAAGGAATATTAATACGCCGTGTCTGTGAGTCCTGCATATTTTATTTCTTTCATAGTTCATAGAATGATCATTGAAAACCTAGTGCCTTCATGCATATTTGAAGTAAACCCCCCCCCCCAGACTGCACTGGGTAAAGTGTGCAAGATAATAAATGCATTTAGCCTTTAAATGAACTCAACTCCTCAGAAGTGATAGGTGCTTTACAACTAGTGATGGGCACAAGTCAGAAATTTGGGAGGTAGATACAAGTTGGAATATCTTATCTGAAGCTATTTGATCCAGCATTATGGGGTTGATAGTCTCACAGGAACAGAAATTAGCACATTCAGCAACACTGAAATAATATAGAAGTTAACATTTGTTGGGCAAATGAATTTTTGGTGTCAAACATAAAAATAGGTTTTTTCTTGCAACCTACTGTAGAGACCCATGAGGAACCATAAATTTGAAATATTGTGAATTTTGAAAAGTGAATGTCAAAGATTAATTACTTCTAAGAGAACAGCACAGAGCTTTTGCATGATTCACACTAACAGAGAGGATATTATCCCCTGTAATTTAAAAGGGGGAAAATGCTATTTCTTTGCATACAGTCAGGAGAAAAGTCTTGAAAAATGAAGTTTTCATCTCATTTGATACACAAATTTTTAAAGATACTTATCTTTTGGATGAAGAAAGAGATAGATACCTTCCTATTCCCACATGCACTCTTTAAACTAAAATAGGAGGCAATAAACCAATTTAGATTTTACGCATGAAATGTGTAAATTCAGTAAATACTAGCTTCTCTTTAATACTACCTTCCATACTGCCAGCCGTCTCAAAATGAAAACCACAAGTCTCACTCTGACACATTTCTGGAACAACAGAACAAGGTTACAGTCTCTCAGCCTCCCAGTGCCCCTTAGGTCCTTGAGGATTATAAATTAGGCACAATGGGGACATGAATAGGACATTAAATAAGAAGTTGAGCTCCATTCCAGTCAGGAAAATTTATTCTCACAAGTAACCTTAACCACAATATTGGTGAGTTTCCAGGCACGAGGGAACGTTTGCCATGATGCCACCGTGTCTTGGTTCATCTCTAATGTTTATTGTTACATTACGATCTGACTTTTAAGGAAGCCTGTACTAGATCATAAGGAAACAGGCAGGCACCTTGAGAGCCGCTGGAAGAAGGCAGGAGATTCCTGAAACCGCCCCCCCCCAGCCCCGCAGTGTAGTGTTGACTAACTATGCAGTCCATTAAGAAAACATACTGTGTTTTGAAGGTTCACTGAACCCCAGCAGTGAGAAGGGTAGGAGAAAATCGAGGTAGGGAAGGCACCCAGTCTTGGCTCTGTTTCTGCTCAGGAATGACTTTTGGAGGGCTTGTGAGGACACACCAGGGAAGAGAAAACAGAGCAGGGAAACAGGTGGAGTGATCAAGAGCTTAGATTTTGGAGAAATGCAGCCTAAGCTTCACTGCCTGCTTTCCTACACATTTGGTTTGGGCACATCCCGTAGCCCTTGAAACTTCCGGGACTTTATTTTCCGTATATATACTTGGCACATGTATAGTATCTTTTGCATATGATTACTGTGAGGTTTAAAGTAAAATAATGATGATAACAATAAAACAACATCACAGTACTTAATAATTATATATTTAACATGGTCATCGCAGTCCCTGGCAAATATGATCTTCAACATCATTATTTTTATTAGGGTGCTACTCTGATGATATTAGCTCTGGTTTTTTTTGTTTTTTTTTTTTTTTTTTCTTTGCAGTGCTGGTTAGCTGAGTCTCCTTTATTGTCCAGATCTTTGTTTCTCATCTCAGAAATGGCAGAGATTGGTCAGCTTCTCTCCAGGGTCCCCATCTAACTAACAGTCCATGACTTGGTCTATTTTTACAGACTGCGCTTCTGAGAGTGAGCAACTATGTATGCATATTCCCGTGGAATTCTAAATGAGGAGACTTTAGGTGAGGAATAGAAATGGGGGTAAAAAGTGAAGAAAATAATTAGAGAGAGAACATAATGATAGAAAGGGCCCATAAAAATCCCTGCCTATTTTCCAAGTCGGTTTTTACACGTATGCATTCCCCATGAGATTGCCCAAAATGCAATTTAAAGAGACACTGAATTGGATTCAGAAAGCTGAGTGTTTTATGAATTTTTGTCTCTAAGTGACATATGCCTTTCTGCAAAATCAGAAAATGGATTTGTTCGGTGCGGGGAGTGGAGTATTACTGATATAATTGGGTAAGGCTGGCAAAATATGTTCGGTTTTAGTTGATGACACTGAATAAATCTCCTGTCAGGAATAAATTGAGTATTCATGGAAGCTTCGATGTACCCATGAACACAGACCAGCAGAGGAATCGGAGAGCTTGATCAGATTTTCTTATACGGATTCAAAAACATGACAAAAATTGACTCACATGTGGAGGAAAATGCAGCCATTGAAACCCAGCAATTTACTAAGACCCCAGCTTCCTTCTAGAAATGAAAAAGAACCCAGTGAAGCTGTGCGCACTCGTGAGTTGGGGCACAATGTCACGACACCCAAGTTTACCACTAAGCGTCATTTCCTTTGGATCTCATATTACACCTAGTTTGTGGAATTTTCAGCTAGAATAGAAGATGCTACTGCCCAGAAAATGGAAGGAGCTTTAAGATCTATGAATCTACGGGCTGTAACCAACAGGACTGAATAGCTACCAGGATTGAGTGGTTGACAGGACAGCTGAAACCATCACTACCATTTTATGAATCCTACAAACAGCCTACAGCTCAGAAAGCAAGAGCACTAAATCAGACTAACATATTAAGGATATTTCTGGTATGTCTTGCCCAAAGTGACATAAATCCAAATGCACTTGCTTGGATGGTAAAAATTTTATTTTCATGGACTCCTAGCCAAGAAGAGCCCAAAAACAAACAAACAAAAAAAAATCTGAGGATACACTGGAACTTGTGATTAAGAAACTGTAGTCAGAGTACTTAAAAGGGGATTTTAATACAAGAGGAAAGATCCAGACTGGTAATGCAGGACTTAAATGATGATCCCTGGGTTAGTGAGGCAAGCAACAATAACTCTTCACAGGGTGTATGAATCCGTGCCAACCGTTTTCATTCCAATATGCACACACAATTGCTGTCATTGGAACAAAAAGAAAAGGTGCTTTTCAACCTTCAAGAATGTCTGTTTATATTGGTTACCGTACTGGAGAAGAAACTTCGGAGCTTAGGTCTAATTTTCTCACCGTAGGGACCACTGCCTCTACAGAATACACCTTGACAGATACATTAATATCTGAGTTCAGTAAAACAAGAGGCTTTTTCTTTTTTTTTTTTTTTTTTAAAGATTTTATTTATTTATTTGACAGAGAGAGATCACAAGCAGGCAGAGAGGCAGGCAGAGAGGGAGGAGGAAGCAGGCTCCCCGCTGAGCAGAGAGCCCGATGCGGGGCTCGATCCCAGGACTCTGAGATCATGACCTGAGCCGAAGGCAGAGGCTTTAACCCACTGAGCCACCCAGGCGCCCCACAAGAGGCTTTTTCTAACTTCCAGTAACTCAAATGGAAAGAATGGAGGTTGTGAGGTACAAAGACATTGATTTATATCAGGTTGTATCGTTTACCAGGTGATTGACTTTGAGCTAATCAATTTGCCTCATTTAAGCTTTAGTTACCTTATCTGTAAAGAGGAAAATTCAAATATATTAAACAAGGTTCATGGAAGCCTATTGTCAGGCATAAAGTATAAAGGCCCCAAAGTATAATGTTTAATTACAGAAGACCTACCATTGAAACACAGGGGTTTAAATCCAAACTCCCTTGCATGAAAACAATGGACACGAGCAATTTTTTTCTCAGTTTCTAGATGTATACGATAAAAATGATAGTCCACGTCTCCCAACACTGTAGAGCAGGTTCAAGAAAATGTGTAACAAAAGTGTTCAGAAAACATGTGGCAGATAGTAGGTGCTCAATAAATTCTAATTCGTATTTTGGTGTGGATAATTATACAGTTGTGATTGTTCTCCTTTTTTCCCCTCCCTTTTAGTCTGCATGTTGCCTTCATATTTTCCTTGTGGAATTTTCTTCCTCCATGCTTTTCTTACTCCCTGATTTCTCTCAATGGAATATATAGCTAGTACAGCCTTTCAAGACAAGCTCTGTCCATGACTCAGACCTGCTGAAGACTCTCGGGACAACAGAGCTACGTGACTTCAGGATGATGTCTTTAATGCCACCTTGGCAAACAGACAGATTCATCCAGAAAGCTCTCCAAGTGCTTACTTATCTAATTGAGTGCTGGTAATATTTTACAACAAATTTCTTCTTTTGCATACACTCAAAAATATTTATTAAGTAGCCACTGTGCCAGTCATAGGGAATGCAGAGATGAATAAGACTGACAGGTTTCTTGTGCTTATGAAGCTTACATCCTGTTGTAAGAAGTGTCAGAGTATGTAATCCCAGCTACCTTACTCACGTTAAGGGTCGATTCTAAAGGGGATTACTGCCTGAAATTGTATGTACCTTGGCTTGCTTCTTCCCCTTTCCTATTCTGCTTCCTCCATCCTTACTTTTTGTCTTGACAAATTCTTCTCCTCTAATAAGGCACTTACACAGATATTCTAATTTCAGGGTGTATTTCCGGGGAACCTAACCTAAAGTGTCCAAGAAGAGGTAGTGAATAAGACTATGGATATAATCATGGGATTCCTGAGTCAACAAGTGTCAGCAAATGGCTTATTTGAATGACTTGTGAAAATTTCCTTTTGGTTCTGTATTTTTTTAATTCAAGTAGATGGTTCAATTTAGCTCCAGGATGAGCGTGAAGAGTCTCAGAAATTAACAGGAACCAGAATAGCAGCACAGGTATAGGGAAAGAGTATTCTCTCGTGACAATGGAATAATTCCCTCTTTAAGGATTAATCTTCCATTACAGAAGAATAGTGATGTTGTAATATTAAGAATATCAACAATAGTAATGGCAAATATTATAGCACTTACAATGGCAGAATTTTTTTCCTAAGTGCTTTATAAGTATCAACTCTCACAGACCCCAAGAACTCACCATCATGACTTCCATTTTACAAATAAAGAAACGGAGACATAAAGAGAGAAAGTTACTTGCCCTAATTCACACAACTAGTAAGTGACAAAGCTGGGGATTTGAACCAACATACTTTGGCTCCAGAGAATGTGCTCCTAGTCACACAAAATACAGCCTTTCATAATATAATAAATTGAATGATCATAGCAATAGCTGCATTGAATGTATATTATGTGTCAACAAGACCTGGCACTGTTCTTCTCCTTCTTTTTTTTTTTTTTTTAAGATTTTATTTATTTATTTAGTAGAGAGAGCGCGAACAAGCAGGAGGAGAGGCAGGCAGAGGGAGAAGCAGGCTCCCCACTGAGCACGGAGCTCTATGTCGTTCTGGATCCTAGGACCCTGGGATCATGACCTGAGCCGAAGGCAGACACTTAACGGACTGAGCCACCCAGGCATCCCAAGACCAGGCACTGTTCTATGTGGGCTTTTTCTATATTATTTTGTCTAAACGTCATAAAAATTAGATGGTAATACCACAAATGGTTTAAGAACTGGGAAATGGAACCAGGAAGAGGTTAAGTAATTTACCCAAAATCATATTAGATAGAGGCAGAATCAGGTTCAAAAGAAAATGTATTGCATTTTCAACAGAGAAATTTGGGGTGTTATAATGTAGAACCACTCATCTTACTCTTTGTTTTATATAGCTAAATCATCTTAGTATCAGGAACAGAAAGGGAATTTTTGAAATTTTGCTTAGACATAAATTATATTACCTAAAGCTTTTTACTACTATTGCTTAGTACAAAAGACAAAAGTTATTTAAAAATCATCATTGCAAAGATTTTCTTTCATAGTTTCCTAGACATTTTATATTTTTAAATATTTAATCTGATATATTTCAAATAGTTTTTGTGTATGTTGTGAGGCACAAGTGAAATTACATGTATTTTTTTTTTCCTCCTGGCATGGATATTGGGTAATCTAGTACTATTTACTGCAAGTTTATGTTTCCCCATTGAACTTCCTTATCTATATCTAGGCCAGTTTCTGGATTCCCTGTCTCAACACCATCCTATCTTTGTTGTGGTAACTCTCTTCTATTTTATTGACTTATAATCTTTGTCATTCCTTGTAAGTCATGAAATTTATAGTGTACCTTCTCCAAATTTGTTCTTGATTTTCAAAAAAAATTGTTTTGGCTACTCTAGGTTCTTTGCATCTTCATATGCCTTTTAAAAGTAGTGTACCAATTTCCTACAAAGATTCTCTGATTATGGGTGGGATTGTCTTGGAACTATAGATCAATTTGGGGAGAATGGAAATCTCAACAGTTTTCCTACCCATGAATATTTTATACAGGCATACCTCATTTTATTGCACCTTGCTTTATTGCACTTTGTAGATACTTTTTTTTTTTAATAAATTGAAGGTTTTTGGCACTCCTATGTGAAGCACTTATCAATGCAATTTTCTAACAGCTCACTCTGTGTCTTCATGTCACATTTTGGTAAACCTCACAATATTTCAAATTTTTGCGTTATTACATTAGGGTGATCTGTGGTCAATGATTATGACTTACAGAAAGCTCAGATGATGGTGTTTTTAAGCAATAAAGTACTTAAAATACATACTTTTCTAGAAGATATAATGTTATTACACACCTAATAGACTGCAGTATAGTGTAGACATAAATTTTATAGTAACTGGGAACCCCCAAAACTCCTTCTTTCTTCTAATTTTGGGCTTCACTTACTTTTTTCTAGTTCCTTGAGGTGTGCAGTTTGGTTGCTTATTTGAGGTCTAGGCTTTTTTTTTTTTAATTAATAAAGTTATTTCTTACTATAAACTTATCTCTTAGAACTGCTTTTGCCAATCACATTAGTTTTGATATGTTGTGTTTTTATTTTCATTTGTTTGAGTTTATTATTCCTCCTGGTTTCTTCTTTGATTCATTCGCTGTTCAGGAGTATGTTGTTTAAATTCCACATATTCATAATTTTTTAAGTTTCCTTTTGTTGTGGATTTCTATTTTTCAAACCATTATATTTAGTTAAGATATTTGGTATGATTTCAGTCTTTTAAAATTTGTTAAGCCTTCTCTTGTGGCCTAACACTCTCTATCCTGGAGAATGTCCCATGCGTGCTGGAGAAGAAATGTGTATTCTCTTGCTGTTGTAATGGAATGTACTATCTATCTGTTAGGTCCCTCCACCAGAAGAGAGAGGTTGGCAGGACAGCAGAGGAGAGGCTGCCTGCAATGAGGCCGTGGGTGGGGGCTACTTTTAAAGGTGGAAGTTGAGGAAGTAGCACATGGAATCTTCCTTTTTTGGGAACTGTGCCCAGTTCTAAGTAGTCTGGTTAGTTAGTGCCTATGGATATTTTGGGGTGGGTTGCCTGATGGCCTGTCCATATTCGGCCCAGGTGGTCCCTATGGCCCTTTCTGCATTCTATTGCTCAAGCCTGTTTGCCAAAAAGAAGCCTTTAAAATTCCCTCAACAGGGGAATCCCTTGACTTTAAGCCTACATGTTGCTAAGGCAGAAGTGAGTCTCTGACAAGCAGCATATAGTGGGTTCCTTTTTTGTTTTGTTTTGAGCCTGCCACTCTGTGCCTCTGGTATGGAGAATTCAATCCATTTTTATTTAGAGTAATTATTAGTACCTCAGGACTTACTAATACAGTCTTATTGTTTCCTGGCTATTTTATACTTCCATTGTTCCTTTTTTCCTATCTTGATATCTTCCTTTGTGAATTGGTGATTTACTATGTATGATTGTATGCTCTGATTCTCTTATCATTTTCTTTTGTGAATCTACTATAGGTTTTTCCTTCTTTTAAAAAAGATTTTATTATTTATTTATTTATTTGATAGAGAGAGAGAGAGAGAAAGAGATCACAAGCAGGCAGAGCAGCAGGCAGAGAGAGAGGGGGAAGCAGGCTCCCCGCCGACCAAAGCACCTGATGTGGGGCTCCATCCCAGGACCCTAAGATCATGACCTGAGCTGAAGGTAGAGGCTTAATCCACTGAGCCACCCAGGCACCCCTGGTTTTTCTTTTCTGATTGCCATGAAAGTTGCTTATAATATCTCAGAGATATAATAGTCTATTTTACACTGGTAACAACTTTGATTAAAAAAAACAAACAGAACAACTTTACCCTTTTACTCCCTCCCTTTTAAATGTTTTTAGTGCCATAATTTACCTTTTTATATTATTATGTATTCATTAATTATAGCAGCTAGAGTTATTTTTGACACTCTAGCTCTTTAACCTTTATGCTATATTTAATTCTTTAACACACTATCATATTACAGAATTAGAGTTTTCTGACTTTACACCCACTTGCTCTTTTCCCTTGTGGGAAAAATCACAACCTGTCTCATTTAGCCCTATCCTGTGTCCACTTGGAGAAGGGGAGATGCAGGTAAAGATACATATTTGCTAGAATTCACTACTGACACTAACTGAGCCTGGAATTTTTTTAGTGAAATTATTACCTTTTTTTTTTTTAAGATTTTATTTATTTATTTGACAGAGAGAGATACCACAAGTAGGCAGAGAGGCAGGCAGAGAGAGAGAGAGAGGAGGAAGCAGGCTCCCTGCTGAGCAGAGAGCCCGATGCAGGGCTCAATCCCAAGACCCTGGGATCATGACCTGAGCAGAAGGCAGAGGCTTTAATGCACTGAGCCACCCAGGCACCCCATAAGTGAAATTATTACTATAAATTCAGTATTTTTGATAAATCTAGGATTATTCAAATTTCCTATTACTTATGGTTAGTTTTAATTATTTGTGTTTCTCAAGAAATGTATACATTTATTTCTTGATATAAAGTTGTTTACAATGAACACTTTATACTCTTAATATCTATTGGATTTGAAGAGGTATCGACTCTCCATGGTGTACTTTTTAGTTTTCTACTTTTCCTTGAAAATATTGTCAATTTGATTTTTAATATTTTCAAAGAGTAAGTAATATATAGACTTTCTCTACTCTCTTTTTATTTTATTGACTTATAATCTTTGTCATTCCTTGTATTTTACTTGTCTTGGACTTAATTTGCTCCTTTTTTTAATGTGTCCTATTGAGAAAATAGAGATCATTGATTTTAAACTCTCCTGTTTTTCTCAAACATACTTTTAGGACTGTAGATTTCCCTTTCAACCTCTAGTCTCGGTTCAGTTATAATTTTGATATTACTGTGTTATATTTAACATCCAGTTTTAAACATTTTTCTCCCTTTACCCATTGTTTAGAAACATGTTGATTAATTTGAAAATATTAAGATATTTTATACTATCTTATTTGTTACTGATTTATAATTTGATATAGTTTTAGTTAGAGAATATACCTTGTAATGTTTTATTTTTTTGAATTTCTGGACTTTTGTGTTATGGCTCACTATATGGACTATCTCAGTCAACGTTCCATACACACTTAAACTATATATATTCTAAAATTGTTGGGTATGTTGTTCTGTAAAAGTCAAATAGGTCAAATTGTTTCATAGAGTTCAGACCTTCTGTATTCACTACTAGTATTTGTTCAGGTCATTCTATTAATTACTGAGTGGGGGGCTAAAAATTAGTATAATTTGTCATGTTTTTCTCTCTTTAGTTTCTTTAATTTTTCTCTTCAACTACTTTGAAGCTCTGTTATTAGATGCAAATACAATTAGGATCCTATGTCATTCTGATTTTTCTTATCATTATGAAATCATATTTCTTATGATTAGTAAAATGTTTGTCCTGAAGTCTACTTTGTCTGATATTGATATAGCCATGCTAACTTTGTATTCTTAAGAAGTTGACATGGCTTTATCAGGTATACAGATTTTTCATCTTTACAACTTACCTACATCTTTCTACCTAAAGTGTATTACCATAAAAAAAAAAGTGTTTCCGTAGACACATCTGTTTTTTGTCTTTTTACTTTTATCCAGTTCAATAATCTCTAGCCTCTACCTACAATGATTAAATAATAACGTTTCTTTCATTAACATTTACTATAATTATTGAGATGGTTGGATTTAAGTCTATATCATATTATTTTCTTTTTCTTTTAATCTCTTTTTGTGATTCCTCTAGAGCTAACAATATACATCTTTAACTTATTAAAGTCTACTTAGATTTAGTGTTTTACCTTAAACTTTATATCTCACAGTTCCTAATCAAATTTCACAGTGTTTGCTTCCCAAATATAATAAACACTGTCAAGGAATTAAAATTTAAAAAAAGCAAAACATATCTGACCAAGGAGTTATATCTATGATATATAAAGAAATCTTAGACTCAAGAATAGACAATCCAAGGGAAATCTCTGCAAAAACTTTGAACAGATACTTCCAAGAAGATATATGGATGACAAATAAGCACATGAAAAGAAAATTTCAACATAAGTAGTCATTAGAGAAATACAAATTGAAACTGTGAGATAAAACTACAAGTCCATTATACTGGTTAAAATTAAAAGGATGCAAAAACGAGTATTAGCGAGGATGTGGAGCAATAGAAACCCTCAGACACTACTGGTATGACTTAAAATAGGGTGCTGCTCTGTAACTTAGCCCTTGATAAGCTCGGTCATCCTCAATCAGCCTCCTGTACCCTCCACTTTACTTGCTGAAAACTCTTTTTCCTCCAACCCACTTCAGTGTTCCCAATCTCATTCTTTGGCACAAAAGTCCCATTTTCTTAAAATTGGCTCATTTGGAGCAGAACCTGAATCATTAGTAATTGTATATTTTTTCTTTCATTTTAGGATTAGGGAGAACTCAGTCTTTAAAACATAATGCCTTGGGGCACCTGGGTGGCTCAGATGTTTGAGTGTCTGCCTTTGGCTCAGGTCATGATCTCCAGGTCTTGGGATCAAGCCTTCCATTGGGCTCCCTGCTAAGTGGGGAGTCTGCTTCTCCCTCTCCCTCTGCTCATGCTCTGTCTCTCTGTCTCAAATGAATAAATAAAATCTTTAAAAACAGCAGCAGCAACAATAGCAAACCCACAATGCCTTATCTCATGCCTCTTAAAGGAAACTGTGTATCTTGGTTGTAGAGGGAGAAGGACCTTCCCACTCCCCACCCTTAAAATACTTTTTCTTTTTCTAATATGGACGACAACTACAGTAACAACAGAAACAAAGTAATGCTACATTAACACCAGACTGAACTTTTATGCTTTTCTACAGAAACATTTACATTTTAAATCAATGTGACTTTCCTTAGACACAATTTAATAAGGAAGGTTGAAGGCATCACTTGTGGAGATGTAGTTCAACATTGAACTTGAGGTGTTTGCAGTGCTTTAATACAGTTTACCAAGAATAAAGGAAATATACTAGAGCCTTTATATATTTATTTCAAATATAAGAGTTCTAAGATACAGATTTTAACTATTACACTGTTTTAAGGATCACCCTATAGAAAGCATTTTTTGATGCCTTACTAACTAGGAAGAACTTGATGAAACCAATAATTTCTGCTCTAAGTTGAAGTTCCCTAAAATTACTCTTGAGCAGAATCTAACCTCAGTACAGGAGTACCACAGTGCCTTATGGCAACCTGAATAGACTCCAATCTTGAGGAAGCAAGGAAAGAGTTGTCAGTGTGCTGTCAGCGATGAATGCAACCATGAGTAAGAGCACCCCTGTATAAAACATTGGTGGGAGCTCTACTTTAAGAAAAAAATTGAAAACATCTCCCTGAATAGGCTGAGAATAGGTTTAAGTCAAACACCTGATGAGATGTAAAAATAAATTTAAAAGGAGAAATATTTCATTTTTTTATATCAACTGTTACATCGGTGTCTTAGCCTAGGTTCCCCCAGAGTGGAGTGTGAGACAAAGAGGTGCACGCAAGTCTATTTTCTCTGTGGGGGAGAAAGGCTTGATACCAAGGAACAGGAGCAAGGGATAAAAGAAGTTTCATTGGGAAGATGAAAAGACAGGAAGAATAGCTATATATGAAGTTCCTTCACTATATCTCTTTGTGAAAAAAAAAGAGAAATAAAGATGTTTTTTACTAAAAAGTTTTACATTTTTTACTAATTTTACCTTTTTTTTTTTTCCCTAATTTTCCCTTCAGGACAATGGAATTTTTATATTGTGAGTGCCCCATCGGGAAATTTGAGTTTTACTGCTTGGTATTCTATGTAATTGTTGCTTTGTCCAGCCTAAATTACAACACACTTTCTCTTCTCTTAAAGTTTGGACAAATTTAAAGGTATATTTAGGTTAGTTTTGGAATTTCTCAACTGACAAAAGCTTCCCAATAACATTAAAAATCTTTCCTTGTAAGCATCCTTCATATTAGTCCATTTGATGCCCTGCAAATGTATCTTATTTTGTGAGGGAATTTGGGCTTCAGTTTTTATGAAACACAATAAATTATACATGCAACATATTTCATATCCTTATAGCCAGAGAGTAAACCTGTCACCATTCAATTGAAAATAGGTCCCTGATTGATATAGCACTTTGCCGAGTAGCCTCCATGAAGTGACTGACCCTCTTGTGACTTAAAAATCTGTGCATCTCAGCAGTGATTATTCATCTGTACATGCATCCTTTTTCTATGACATTATTGTTTTTGTGTTTGATTTAATTCAACAAAGCTATAGTGAATATATTCTGTGTGCCAGAAACTGTACTTTGCTCTGGGAATAAGAGATTAAGAAGACACTGTACCTGTTCTTTCAGATTTCACAATCTGATGAAAAAAATCAGAGGTGTGTACTTTCTTTTATATAAGCAAAGCTAAAATAGTGCCAAATAATAATTTCCAGAAAAGCTAACTGGGTAAAAACCAAGTACCCCTGAAAATGAGGGAGAATGGGATATTTTATACAGGAACAAAAATAGGAGATAACACTGAACTGGATATCAAAGACTAAGCTGCAGTGTGCCAGATGGACATGGGACAGAGAGAAGGGGATGCAGATTTTTTTGAGATAGAATAGGGTAGGTGTCATTTGACTAGGAAGTCAAATGACCTGTTATGTTTGGAAAATGCCAAAGGGATCTACTAAGAATGGATGGGGAAAAAATGAGTGAGGGTGAAGAAAGAATGCAGGTGTAGGTGTAAGGGCACTGTAGTCCATGCCCAAGGATTTGGAATTTTTCATGAGATATACCAGGAGATGTGAGAAATGACAACTAACCTGACGAGCACGCCACTAAAATCAGATGCTTTCCTCATACAGCCTACAAAGTCTTTTCCATGACAGCCCTCAGTCTTCCAAAAATTCATGAATAAGCCATCAAATCTCTGGGTTTTATTCTTGGGAAGAAGAGAGAAACCACTGAGGCAGCAGTAGGCTTGATAATACCAAACTGTCCCCGTTGACCAATTTCATCTTTGGCATTGGGGGAAAAAAATAACTAATTGGCTCTGTCCAGGGAGTCAAATAGCTGCGTTATAGCAGCAAACGCTGCCATTATTCATTTGATATACTTATTTAATAAAACTAGAAATAAAGGAATTCCAGTACTTATAAGTTTGTACACTGGACCTAACTCTAGTTCTTGGAAAAAGAAAGCTTTTAAGCAGATTTCCCTAGAAGGGGTAGGAGAGAGAGAAAACAAAGACATAAAATCAGTAAACAAATGCATGAGCTCTATCAAGGGAGTCTGTTTCCCCTTGAATGCTGTATCTGCATTAAATGCACATTGATGACAAATGGAATACCTCCATTTACTGGCAGGTCGATCCAGAGAACCCACAATTTCTGATGTATAGCTCCAATTTCTGTACACTAGAAAGCTTTCCTTTCCTTATGAAGTTCTTTAGAACTCTCCCTTGGGGTTTTGTTGCCTACAATGATGAAAATACAGGCAAAAAAAAAAAATTTTAGATGGAACCAAAATGATGAGAATAAACATAAAGAGAGTTTCCAAAGACTATTTGTTGCTAAATGAGTGCAGTCATGTGCTATTGTGCATATGTCTTGCGATCCTGGTTCAGCCTAGTCCTGGAGATCAATATGCATTACTAATCAAAATGGCATGAGAATTATAATGCTACAGTCACCTCAGCGATACCAAATGGCTTTCATTGTAATCTCAACTTTGACAGCCACATGTTCCATTAAAATGTTTCAAAGGTAGGAATGGATGAAATGAACAATTCTCAAATAATGTTGGAAGTCTTATTATCCAAAGTAATGTTTCCATGTGCAGGCACTTCCCAGGAGAGCACACATGGCTTAGTTCTCCACATCTACTCACTTGTCTGTATATCACTACCCACTGTTAGAGTACTGGGGTGCTTTTCTCAATAGGCAAAAGTTAATCTTTACCAAGCAGGGAGCACTGTAGAGTCAATCTCTTTTCCTCCCCCTCTCCCTGATCACTGCCAGATAGGGATTCAGAATCTACTCAGCAGAACTCACATCTTTCCTCATGGGCTGTCCCAAAGCTAGATAGGTTAATGGGTAAGGCAGAATGGTTTAGCCAGAAAAGAATTTTAGTACACTACATTTGGGGAAACGGCTAGGTTGGGCTATATCAGAAACCAAATAAAAGACACTTAAATGGACATTTACATGCCTTGCCTTTTCTGGGGAAGTGAATTTGTGAGAAGGTTTTGAAGGTCAAGCATCCTCAGGTTGTAACTTAGCTTTAAAGTTTATTAGTTATATCTTTGGACAGGTCACTTTATTTTCTCTATTTTCACATCCATAAATTGGCCAAATCAATGGTCCCTAAATTGTCAACATGTTGTGAGGAAAAATTGAGTGAGCAAATTGAAATTTGTGTTCATAATTAGCCTTTGATAAAAGTACACTAGAGTAATTATTACTATCTTGGAAGTTAAAAGCTGTGTCATCAGTAGAGGCATTTTTAACTTGTATAAGCAATTCTGAAAAACAGATACTATTCCCTAGTCATTGGAAATCAGACTAAATGATTTACATTCAAGTTTCTATGTAATACATACCATGGTCATTCAGTCTTTCTACAATTCTGCCCAGATATTTGTCTATTCTCAAGATCACATTTATACCATGACTTGCGTGTGTTTGTGTGTGTGTGTGTGTTTGTGTGTTTGCAGAGTAGGAACCAAGTTTTACAAATTGGCATATTATAGGAATTAAAGATAACTCCGTAGGAATTAAAGATAACTGAGTAGATTACAAAATTGTTTCAAAGGTCGATCAGCAAAATGGAGGAAGTTACCACTGGAAATACTCCCCACTTCCTCCCCAATTTAGAGGTGAGATATTAGAGGAGATTTGTCTGAACCTAATAGAAACTTCTATTACCCTAAGTGAGCTCTAACTGGAAACTTAGGTCTTTAAATCTTATGTCTGGTCACCATTAAGATTTAGGGTATTTACAAGATATGTGGATTCCAAAAGTCAGTACTCCCAACTGTCAGCTGTGTTGTGTCAAATGCTGGGGCAACAGGGATTCTATTAGCTCCATTATGTTAATTATCACCTGTATGCTTGAACCTTACCCTGTGCCAGATTATGTTTAGGGTTCTTTCTTACTATGGAAGAGTTTAGAGCTTCCCCATGGATCTAAGGCCTACTATGAAGACTGTCTCCCTACTCCATAGTCTTTGGTGAATTTTTCCTATAATGTTATCTAAAAATGTAAGGAAAAGATGTCACTGATTACAATGAATAGAACTACAGTACAAACTGATGACAATCAGTTTATATAAAGTCATGAGCAGAATTTGAGGAAACTAATTAGGGATTGCACAGTGTCCCAGTGCCAGTATCAGCTAGGTAAACATGAGTGTTCTAACATGATGGAACTAGTGAAAGGAGCAAAAATTAATTCCCATTGTTTAGCTGTATGTAAAGGACTGTTTCATAACAACTGGGAAGAGAAAGATTGCAGGAGTAGATGCCCCAAACTCAATTTCTTCTAGCTCTATTTCTTAATTTCCTTCAGTTTTTCTCCCTGTTGACTGAAGTTTGAGGTCATGGAAGTATGTTGATGGGGGCAAACTCCTAGCACAGAGTAATATGAAAATGATGGGAGAGTGGATCTGGAGGGACAAATGGAGGATATACCTTCCACTGATCAGAGGAACTTCCCAGAGGAGTGGGGGAAATAATAATTCAGATAAGTACTTCTTTTTGGAGAAATGTTGCATAGAACTGATTAGACATTTTTTTTTATGCTGAAAAAGGTAATGTATCAGGTATAGCTATTAAAAACAGAACAACCAAGGTCACCAATTTCAGGGAAGACATATATAACCACAAATTAGATGAAAAGAGGCAGAATATAAAGTTTTCACACTCCCATGACTACAAAAGCAAGGCAAATTAAGAGTATGTATGGAACTTCAAAAGTGGAGTAGGAGGTTTGGCTGATGCTGGGATATAATTTCCAAGTCTTTGTAATGACAAACTGCCTTCTTACGTTAATTGTGTTATAATGAGATATAAAACAAATGAAATGAATTGAAATTGGGTAGAAATAATACATGGTATATAGAATTTGCTACTCAAAATATTTTCTACAAACCAACAGTGTTGGTATTATCTGGAAGTTAGAAATTAAAAAATTTGGGCCCCAGCCTAGGAATTATTGAGTCACAATCCGTGTTTTAACAAATCTCCATAAGATTCATATGCATTAAAGTTTCAGAAGCACTGATCTAGTTATTTCTTCTTTGGTGAACTGGAGGATGTGGTTGTACAATGAATAAATGAGGAAATAAGACTGTAGCGAGAGGTCCTGTGCTAGGAGTTGAGGTGGTTTTATTGAGTCTATGAGCACAGGAGAGTGGAGGCACTAAAGATTTCTATTATCATCCACTGACTAGCTGAAGTCAAAATAATTACATCAGGAGTTTGTGGATACACTTTGTCTCACTTTGTCCAACGGATTGCCACTAAGTCAAGGGAGGAAACTTCAAGATAAGGATGTGATTATGATCATCCCCCTCTACCTTGATCAATTGCCCTGCATCTTGCTGCCATTTAAGAGAGGTAAGGCCTCTCCAAAGAAATTACAGTGGATAGGAAACATGGCAATGGTAGATGTCTAGTGTATTTGTGAATCTATCTACTCTGTCAAATTATTCCTAGTATCAGGATTCACTATTCAGAAGTTGGAACCAGTTGGAGGATAATGTAAGTAGTTTCATTGATGTCGTATCTTCTAAATATAGATAAATATTTAGAAGATACGACATAAATATATATAAGATATATATAAATATATATAAGGATATATTTTGACCAAAGCTTATAAACTATAACTTATAACTGCTTATATATTATACATAAGTTATAAACTTATTACTTATAAACTGCTATATCTCTAGCACCTAGGACAAAGCCTGGCAGTCTAGGAGCTTAATAATATCAGTTAAATTTCTTGAATTATTTAAACTATTTTCCAAAATTCACTCAAATCTTAAGACTAAATCTTACCCCCATATACACCAGGCAATTAAGAGGTCTTACCAGATCAATTCACATAAACAATCAGCTATTGACACCTTGGTACAATATTCAGGCCTCCCTTGAATTTGTTGGAAATTCTTTAAATATTGTGACATTCAACAGTTGTCTATCACAACTTATGGATTCAAGCTTTAATTACTATCTTGACCACAGGGATACTACTAGTTTCTTCCTCTAAAAAATGAATTGAAAAAGAAAACAGGAAAAATATCAACAATGAATGGATCTATCCTATCAACTGTAAGAGAAATTTTCAGATAAAAGGGACTACAGATTATTATAATGACAGCCCAGGGAAGAAAAAAATTCAGTGCTGATTTTATTCTTGGACATTTTAAATTCTTAAGAGGGGGTGTTAAGAATATGCCTTATTTTGGGACTGAAGCCACTATTAACAGAGAAACACAGTAACATGCTCATACCAAATCTGAATAATTACATAGAGTTAAGAGAAAGCTGAAGTGGAGGTAAGGTATATGTTGTCTCTAGGATGGGTATAAAGGATATCATGGAGAGGGAGAAGAAGGTGCAGCAGATTAAAAAAAAAAAACAAACAATAATAACCCACAAAGACAAAAGGCTCTATTTGGTGATTACTAGAATAAGTATTCCTAAGATAGCTATAGCAGGAGTCCTACAAGTGTGGTCCACATACCAGCAGCATCAACATAGCTTATGAACTTACTAGAAATTTAAGTTATTGGGTCCCACCCAGACTTACAGAATCAGACATTCTGAAGTTAGGTGTCAGAAAGCTGCCCTTTGACATACCTTCCAGGTTAACTGTAATACATGGTAAAATTTGAGAACCCCTGGTACCATTTTGGGAAAAAATGTCAAATGAAAAGATCAGGTTGCAGACACACTTTGAATATTCCAAGAAGCCCTGGTCTTCACTATAGGCAATTGTGTAGGTCAATATTCAGGATATCTGAAGTTGGGGAGAGTGTTGTGCAGTGTAGACTTAGAGGAGGTTCCTAATTTATCTATGTTTGAAATATTTCCATAATTTGGTATTCTTTCTTCAATAAACTGATCATTTATGTGTTAACTTTATTTTTCTAAGATTACAACTTTGTTATAGATCTTTGTTTTTTTTTAATTTGAAGTTAGTAAAATTCCAAGATATTACTGATAATAATATTCATCTTAGTGAGATAACTTTGGAGATGTAATATTTCTGTTTTGAAAATAAGTAAGAAGTATTTTTGTTGACTTAAAATCTTATTTCCCACATTTCTCTGTGAGCTGCACTCTTTTGTAGTTTGGATGGATTCATCATATCTTTTTCTCCAGAAACTGACTTCTTCAAGTTGTCCCTAAAAGGATGCTGTCTAGACAATATCCACATGAACTTTATTAATTTCTTATTGGAATTATTACTTTGAGTGTAGTCTGATCCATATTCCAGTACACAACAACAGCTAAAGCCCAAACCCCCCAATAACAGAATGAAGTACAATAATGAGATCCTCCAGACAGTTCCTGAGGTATGACAATGAAGGGGAAAAAAAGTGCATCACAGACAATCTACTAAAGAAATTTGCAAAGACAGAAAAAAAAAAAAACCTTTTATATAGCCAAGAAGATACAACCCATTACATACATCTTCTCAAGATAAACAATAACTGGATTCAAGTAAGAGAACCTGACAGCACCATTTCCCACATATCATAGTTCATTGTAGTTTCACTTGGCAGTTGGGGTGGCCAACTGTGTTAGCTAAATGGCTTTCTCCAAAAATAAATAAGTAAATAAAAAGACAAACTTCTCACATCTTCATGACAAGCAGTAGTTTTAGAGCAAGGCATCAGCACTGCTAAATGTAAGCTACTACCTTCACAAAGAAACTGGGAAGTAGGGGTACCATTTTAATTGTTGTTGTTGTTGATTCCATCTGAAAGACATGGTTCCCAAGCCCTTGAGAAAGAAACACATTCTTTGGTCCTAAAGCTGGTGGGAAGCTTCTTTAGCTGTTAAAATTTAGCAATTCTATTAATTCTGACCAATGCATAGTCTTACAACTATGACCACTGTCAAGACATGAAACATTCCTATTACCCCTAAAGTTCCCTCATTTCCCTTTATACTTAATATTCTACTTCAGATCCAGCCTTAACAATGACTAATAGGTTTTCTGTCTCTACAGTTTTGCTTTTTTCAAATGTCATATACATGGAATCATGTAGTAGACATTTGCATCCAATTTCTTTCACTTAGTCAAATACATTCGAAAATCACCCTTATGTATTGTTTAATTACCATGTATTTATTAATTTTCCAAGTATTCTCCTGTTATTTATTGACTTGCAGGTTTAACCCTTTATGGTCAGAAAAGATATTTGATATATTTCAATCTTTTAAAATTTGTTTCATGTTTGTGTTAGATTTTCCCATTTTGTGTTCTAATACATGATCTATTTTAGAAAATGTTTCATGTGTACTTGAGAAGAATACATACTCTGTTGTTCCAAAATGTAATATACTACATATGTCTGTTATGTCCACGTGGCTTATAGTGTTGTTCAAGTCTGCTGTTTCCTTATTGATTTTCTGTCAGGATGATCTATCCAATGATGTAAGTAGAGTACTGAAGTCTTTTTTTTTTTTAAGATTTTATTTATTTATATGACAGAGATCACAAGTAGGCAGAGAGGCAGGCAGAGAGAGAGAGAGGAGGAAGCAGGCTCCCTGCAGAGCAGAGAGCCTGATGCGGGGCTTTTGATCCCAGGACCCTGGGATCATGACCTGAGCCGAAGGCAGAGGCTTTAACCCACTGAGCCACCCAGGCGCCCCAGAGTACTGAAGTCTTATACTATTATTGTATTGCTATCTATTTCTCCCCTCAGTTGAAGAGGAAAGAACACTTACAGACTCATTTTATGAAGCCAACATTACCCTGATACAAAGCCATGAAAAGATATCACAAGAAAATTACAAGCCAATACACCTTATGAAATAGATATGAAATTCTCAACACAATACTCTCAAACTAAATTTAACAGGACATTGAAAGGATCATACAGCATCATCAACTGAGGATTATCCCTGGTATGCAAGGATAGTTCAATATATTCTAGTCAATAAGTATGATACATCACATTAACAAAAATGAGTAAAAATCATATGCTTATCTCAATAGATTCACAGAAAAAAGTTTTTAAAAATTCAACATTTTTTTCATAATAAACACCCTTCACAAATTAGGTATACGAGGAATGAATCTCATATAATATAGGCCATATATGAAAAGCCCACAACTAACATCATACTCAATGATGAAAAGTTGAAATCTTTTCTTCTAAGATCAGCAAAAAAAAATCAAGAATGACCAATCTCATCACTTCTCTCCAACATAGAAGTGAAAGTCCTAGCCAGAGCAAATAGGTAAGAAAAACAAATAAAAGGCATTCAAATCAGAAAGGAAGAAGTAAAATGGTCTCTAACTACAGACACAATCTTACATATAGAAAACCCTAAAGACTCCAGCCAAAAGCTAATACAACTGATAAACAAATTCAGCTGCAGGACACAAAATCGATGTACAAAAGTCAGAGTATTCCTATACACAAACAATCAACTGTCAAAAAAATAAAGAAATTAAGAAAACATCCCCATTGAAAGTGCCATCAAAAAGAATAAAATACTTAGGAGTAAACTTAACCAGGAAGTAAGACCTATATACTGAAAACTATAAAACACTGATGAAAGAAATGGAAGAAAACACAAATAAATGGAGAGATATCCTGTGTTCCTGAATTGGAAGAATAGAGTTAACATGTCTAAACCACCCAAAGCAATCTATATATTTAAGCAATTCCTATCAAAATGCCAGTGGCATTTTCAGAGATAGTGGGAAAAAAAAAACACTAAACTAAACTAGAATTAATATGGAACCACAAAAAACCCAAACAGCTAAAGTAACTGTTAAGTAGAAAAACAAAGCTGGAGTTATCACACTCCCTAATTTCAAATTATATTAAAAAACTATAGTAATCAAAATAGTTTGGGACTGGCATAAAATAAAAACGTAAGTCAACTGAACAGAATAGAAAGCTGAAAAATAAACCCATGCATATATGGTCAACTATTCTTCAACAAGGGCATCAAGACTATACAACAGGAGAAAGGATTATCTCTTCAATAAATGATGTTGGAAAAATGGGATATCCAGATGTCAAAAAACATGAAATTGGACGCTTATCTTAAAGCATACAAAAAAAAATCAAGTCAAATGGATTAAAGAACTAAATGTAACACCTGCAATCTCAAAACTTCTAAAAGTAACCTAGGGAAAATCTCCTTGACATTCATCTGAACAATGATTTATTGGATGTGATACTAAATGCAAAGACAACAAAAGCAAAAATAGGCAAGTTGGATTACATCAAACTAAAAAGCTTCTGCACAGCAAAATAAGCAACTGACAAAATGAAAAGGCAGTCTATGGAATAGGAGAAAATATTTGTAAGCCATATATCTGACAAGAGATTATTAACCAAAATTTAAAGGAGTTCATGCAACACAATGGTAATAAATAAATAATCTAATTTCAAACAAGGAAGGAACTACATATACATTTCTCCCAAAAAGACAAACTAATAGCCAATAGGTATATGGAAATACATCAGTACTCATCAGGGAAGTGCAAATCAAAACCACAATGAAATATCATCTTAAACCTGTTAGGAGGACAATTATCTTTAAAGAGTAACAAATATTGTCAAGGAGGTAAAGACAGTGAAATCTTGGTACACTGTTAGTAGGAATGTATATTAATGCAGCCATTATGGAAAACAACATAGAAGCTTCTCAAAAATAATAAACAAAAAATACATAAATAAATAAAACTATCATATGATCCAGCAATCTTACTACTAGATATTTATGCAAGGGGAATGAAATAAGGATCTCAAAGAGATAGCCACACTCTTATGTTCCTTACAGTATTTACAATGTCAAGATATGGAAACAACCTATGTGTCCATAGATGGACAAATGGATAATGAAAATGTGGTATTTAATGGATATATATATATATATATATATGCACACACACACACAATATAGATATACTATATATATAATATGTAACGCACACATACACGTACACAAAGGAATATTATTCAGACTTAAAATAATGAAAAAATGAAACTCTGCCATTTTCAACAATGAAGATGCATCTTGAAGGTATTATGCTAAATGAAACAAGCCAGACACAGAAAGAGAAATATTATATGATCTCAGTTATTTGTGTTGTAAATTAGTCAAAGACATAGAAGCAGAGAGTAGAACAATGGTTATCACGGGCTGATGAGAGGTGAAAACAGGGAAGGGATGTTTAAAATGCAAAAAAAAAATGTTAAGATTAGTAAGGTCTAGAGATCTACTATACAGCCTAATGCCTATAGCAAACACTACTTTACTGTATGCTTAAAATTTACCAGGAGAGTAGATCTTATGTTAAGTGTTGTTACCATACACTTACAAACAGTAACAAAGGAGACAGCAGGTAACTTTGGAAAGTGATGGATATGTTTATGGCCTTGATTCTGGTAATGGTTTATTGGGTGTATTCTTATCTCCAAACTCATCACTTTATTTAGGTTAAATATGTACCACTTTTTATATATCAACCATATTTCAATAAATTGGTTTAAAAATAACTTTAAAAAATATAAAAAACAGTGATAAGAAAAAAGAGAAAATACAAAAATACAATTATAAAAATTCTCAAATAAAACTAGAGAAAGCAAAAAAACTAATGGAAAACCAAAAAGAAGGAAAAAAATGGTAAAGAAAAAGATAAAGGCAAATAGAAAATAGCTACTAATGCAGTAGATATTAAACCAACTATATCAATAATCATTGTTAATATTAATGTCTAAATATACAATTAACGTGGATTTAAAAAGACAACTACTTTAAATATAAAGACACAGAAGTGCCTGGATGGTTCAGGCTGTTAAGCATGTATGTTTAGCTCAGGTCATGATTGGGGATCCTAGGATCAAGACCCTCATGGGGTTCCCTGCTTTTCCTTCTTCCTCTGCCCTCCTCCCCACTCATGCGTGCTCTGTCCCGCATTCTCTCTCTCAAATAAATAAAAAAAAAATTTAAATAAATAAATAGACACAAAAGGAAAGGAATAGAAAGAGATACACCATGATAACACAAATCAAAAGAAGGCTGAACTTCCCATATTAATTATAGATAATATAGAACTTCAGAGTAAAGAAACTCATTGGGGAAACAGAGGAGAATTGCATAATGAGAAAGGAGTCAATTTTTCAAGAAAAACATAGCAATCTTAAGCTTGTATGCCCCTAACAACAGAGCACCAAAATACTTGAGACAAAAACTGGTAGAACTCCTGGGAGAAATGGGAAAATCCACTATTATAGTTGGAGTTGAAGACAACATCCATTGATTAGTAATTGATATATCTAGCAGGCAGAAAATCTGTAAGCAGACAGTTGAATTGAACACCACCTTCAGTCAACTGGGTCTAATTAACATTGATAGAATATTCCATTCAAGAACAGCAGAGTATATATTCTTCCTAAGCTTACACGAAATTCACCAAATCAGTAAAGTGAGTGATAAAACATAGCTTAACAAATTTAAAAGAAGGTAAATCATGAAGTATGTTCTCACACCACAGTAGAATTAAATTAGAAATCAGTAACACAAAGATAGCTGGAAAATTTCTAAATATTCAGAGATTAAACAACACAGCATAAATAACACACAGATCAAAGAAGTCTCAAGAGAAATCTTAAAATATTCTAAGCTCAATGAAAATACAACATATTAAAACATATGAGATACACCAAAAGCAATGCTTAAAGTGAAATTTAGGGCACGGAATGCATTTATTAGAAAGAAGAAAGGCCTAAATGTCTAATATAAGCTTCTACCTTAGGAAACTGGAGAATAAAGAGAAAATCAAACCCAATGTAAGACAAAAACAATACTTAAAATTAGAGCAAAAATCAATGAAATTGGGAAAAAAGGAAATCAACAGAAGAAATCAGTAAGATTAAATACTGGTGCTTTGAAAAGATCCGTAAAATTGAAAGCCTCTAGCCAGGTTAATTAAACCCACTACCCCCCCACCCCCACATACACACCAAAAAAGCAGACATAGATACCAATTATTAGTATCATAAATGAAAGAGAAGTCATTGAAAGAATAAAAAAACACAAATAAACAGTTTATGTTCCAGAATTTGGTAACCTAGATGAAACAGACCATTTCCTTGAAAGATACAAAACTACCAACACTCACACAAAGAGAAACAGAAACAGATAGCCTGAATAAACTTATACCTATTAAATAAAGTGAATCAGTGATTAATAATCTTCTAAGTCCAAATTAATTAACTGGTGAATTCTACAAAACATTAACAAAATGACAGGGATTTTCCACAAACTGCTCAAGAAAATACAACAAAAGGAGCAATTCCTAATTCAATCTATGAGACCCAAATTATCTTAGTACAAAAATCAGACAAAGACATTGCAATAAAGGGAATCTAGAGGCCAATATACCTGATGAACACAGACTCAAATATCCTCAAAATATTAGCAAAAGAATTATATATCATACATATATACCAAATAGCCCAATTGCTCAAAACTGGTTCAGAATTCCAAAATCAGGGCACCTGGGTGGCTCAGTGGGTTAAGCCGCTGCCTTCGGCTCAGGTCATGATCTCAGGGTCCTGGGATCGAGTCCCGCATCGGGCTCTCTGCTCAGCGGGGAGCCTGCTTCCCTTCCCCTCTCTCTGCTTGCCTCTCTGCCTACTTGTGATCTCTGTCAAATAAATAAATAAAAATCTTTAAAAAAAAAAAAGAATTCCAAAATCATTTAATGTAATCTATCACATTCACAAGCTAAAAAAATAACATGCATGATTATATGAAAGATGCAAATTTTTTTGAAAAAACTAAATGGCCATTTATGATAAAAACTATCAGCAAACTGGAAATAGAGGGGAATGTCTTCAACTTGATTTTTAAAATCTACCAAAAAAAAAACCCTACAATTAAAGTTATACTTGATGAGAAATAAGTTGTTCTTCAACTAAGATCAGAAACTAGGCAAGGATGTCCATCCTTACCATTCTTATCCAATATTGTACTCTAGTTCTAGCTAATGCAGCAAGACAAGAAAAATAAATAAAGTATACAGAAAAGGAATGGAGAAATAAATCACTTTTTGTTTATAGCACTTTTTATTTGTCTATGTACAAAATCCCAAAGAATCAACAGCAAAACCCTCTGGAAATTAGTGATTATATTATGGTTGCAGGATACAAGGCAAATACACAAAAGTCGATTGCCATCCTACATACCAGCAATGCACAATTAGAATTTGAAATTTAAAATGCTGCATTATTTATATTATCTCCTTCCAAAAAGTATTTAGGTATACAGGTAAGCCTTAAACATGAATTTGAATTGCACGGGTTCACGTCTACACAGAATTTTTTTTTTACACTACAGTACTTAAATGTATTTTCTTTAAATTTTCTTAATATTTTATTTTCTCTAGCTTACTTTATCAAAGAGTGTAGTATACAGTATGCAGTAGGTACAACATACACGATATGTGTTAACTGTTTATGTTATTAGTAAGGCTTCTAATCAATAATAGGTTATTGGTAGCTAAGTTTTGGGATTCAAAAGTTATACATAATTTATGACTATATGGGGGTTAACACTCCTTACCCTTGCAATGTCAACTAATATGGGTATAAATGCAACAACATATATTTAGTATTTCTATGCAGGGGACTATAAAACTCAGGTAAAGGAATCAAAGACATAAATAAGTTGATGTATGCCATGTTTTTGTATAAGAATGCTCAGTAATTTTAGGATGTCAGTTTTTCCCTACTTGATCTGTGGATTCAGTATGTCAGCAAAATCTGTAATTATACCTCATCCTTCGTCTCTGATAGTAATAATTAATGTTCCCTCTCAATCTTATCAGTGTGACTAGATGCTTATCAATTATATTGACCCTTCTGAAGAACCAGCTTTTAGCTTCATTAATTTTCTATATTTTTTTTAAAGATTTTTTATTTACTTGACAGAGAGATCACAAGTAGGCAGAGAGGTAGGCAGATATAAATGGGGAAGCAGGCTCCCTGCTGAGCAGAGAACTCAACGTGGGGCTCCATCCCAGGACCCTGAGATCATGACCTGAGCTGAAGGCAAAGGCTTAACCTTCTGAGCCACCCAGGCACCCCAATTTTCTATATTTTTAAATTTGTTTTCCATTCATTGATTTTTGCTCTTACCTTTATTATCTTCATCCTTCTGTTTGCTTCAAAATTTTTTCTATTTTTTTCTGTTCCAATCTCTCTCCTTCATTGGAATTCTAATTACATATATGTTAAAATGTTTGATACTACTCTTCATCATTTTGGATGCTGTGTTCTGTGCATTCTTTCTCACTAGTATACCTTTTACTTTTCTTTTTTTTTTTTTAAAGATTTTATTTATTTATTTGACAGAGAGAGATCACAAGTAGACGGAGAGGAAGGCAGGCAGAGAGAGAGAGAGAGGGAAGCAGGCTTCTTGCTGAGCAGAGAGCCCGATGTGGGACTCGATCCCAGGACCCTGAGATCATGACCTGAGCCGAAGGCAGCGGCTTAATCCACTGAGCCACCCAGGCGCCCCACCTTTTACTTTTCTTGATAGGATTTTTATTTGACTTTAGTTCCTATTTCTTTGATGAAATTCCCTCCATCTTTGTGCAGGTTGCTCACCTTTTCTACTAAATCTTTATAAAAACTGATTATAAAGTATCTGGCTCCAAGTACTAGGTCATCTCTAAATCAAGCCCTTCCTTTTTTTGTTTTTTAGTAAAAATAAATATTTCCTTTTATTTTTCATTGCATTTCCTTTTGACAATGCTTTGTTTTCTCTTGCCTTTTAATTTTTGATTGAATGCCAGACCTTGTAACATCCCATGAAGAATATTAGAAAATAAGATATGTGTTATCAATCTATAAAAATACACACCTCTCTTGTCAATCAGTTGTGGAGGATTAAGCCAATCTCATCAGGAATTTAGCTGGGTATATATTAAGTTGTTCTTTTTACCCTTCATTCCACCACAAGCTTCAGATTCCCTTAATTATGACTGCTTTTTATAAAAGTGGCTGTGATTGTTGAGTTCTTCTCAATGTTTTTGCCCCACCCTTGTCTTTTAGCCATTATTGTACATCTGTTTCAGAAGGATGTCTGTTCTTTGCCTTTTCTGAGTATTAAGCTCATATTGCTTGCTATGCTGATGCTGGGAAACAGGAACAGTTTTGTCCTGGTCCAGCCTGAGTGTTACTTATCTCCTGTGATTCTGAGCCAGGAGGTGGCATTCTCTTAGCATTCTTGCCCCCTCCCACACTTTCATAGCAGAAAGCTAACTTCTACCTTGAATCTGTAGCGAGTTTTGTGCAGGAGTTTATTACCCTTTTTCCCTGCTGTATGAGACCTCAAATAGTATTAGTATGGAAAACTAATATTCAGCACATTTTACTGTGATTTTAATAAAGAAGAATTTACTAATGCCAATGAACTCCATTTCATATTGCACTTTTAAAAAAAAATATAAATCTTCATTCAGTTCTACTTTTGAGTTTTTTGGAATACACATTGAATGAAACTTCAGAAATACAGAGATGCAAACTATTTGCCAAATGCACATTTTCCTTTCTATATTATGGATGATAGCCAGCATTTTCTTTTCTGTTTTCTATTTTTCATTCTATAATTTCCCTGGAACAACTTTTCTGAAGCCTTGACATCATTTTTAAGTTTTAGTTGGAAGGCTGCTTTGCTTAATTGAATCCCACTCTGCCTGAGAGTGGTTAATTATCAGAACAGCCACTGTGACATGCAATTCCCTGTAGTATTTTTGATGTTTTCCAAGTCACATATGTGCATGGCTTGTTCTTTGTGGCAAAAGAAGTCAATCAGGCAGAACAACGTATTTGGATAATTTAGAAGTTATATATGAGAAAAGGGGATCTATACACACCTGTATTTCAAGGTCTTCCTGTCAAGGGTGCTAGTCTAATCAATCATTACTTCTAAATTCACATAGTCTATTTATCTCTTGCGTTGAAGTGTTGAAAGCCAAGATTAATGATAGCAATGGGGAGTGCAGCTTTTGCAAAAGATAGTGACAAGATATCCTTGGAGAATCTTTTCTGTGTTATCCAAAGTTTTCTAATAGACTAGTATGAAAGTAGAAATATTTTGGTTACTCAGCTTCCTCACTTGGGTGTAAAGGTTAAAATTATATACATTGTCCAGACAGATTTTACATAGTGTTGTTTTGCCATTAGTTGAATGGTTCATTAATTTATATCTAATCTGTTTGTTTGTTTGTTTGTTTGTTTCCCTGACAACACTGCATTCACTATAACAAATCCAATTGACTTTTCCTGGCTATTTTCACAATATTTCATTGCAATTTGCTCCATTTTGTTTGGAATAAAAAATATAGCTGACATTTAATGCTAAGAGATTAAGAAACAGTGACCATGTTAACACTGTAGTGTTAGCACAATTTTGGCTAGTCTGATTTATTTAAAGAGGATAGTAAATTGCTCATCAATATGAGCAATGCATAGTGTCCATTTAGGCAATACAAAAAGAAATACATCCCAAACAAAAAAATATGTTTCTTGTCTTTTATGTCCTACTACACAAATATATATATAGAATAGTATCATAGATAGTATTTTTTTAAAAAAGTATTTTCTAGCACACCACTATCTGTGGGATGTTCAACTTCTTAGCATGCATAACATAGAATAAACTCATGTAAATTTTACCCCAGTTTATCACTCTACCCACACTTAATGTTTTTGCTTAAAAATGCAGTACTATGAAAACTCTGAACTTATGACCAATCTCAAACATTTGGTGCCCTCACAGAGCTCCATACTTAGACATCTGCCACTTTCCCTGGCATATCCATTCTATTCCTGCTCACTGATCAGTCTTAATATCCAGTTGGAATGTTATTTGTGCTCCTGCCTTTCACTTTTTTGGTTCAGAGTGGTAAGTGCATTCTTTTGTTATATAATCTATCTTACTGCATGGTAATTTTCTGTTTATGTTTTGTAAAAATTTTATCTCATATTTCACCCTTATACATTGACTACTGGAGGAACAGAACTATATCCATTAGGTTTTGTTTTTTTTTTTTTAATCTCAGTATTCCAGGATATCACTTCTCATTTAACATGTATTCATTGAATGATAAATGACTAAACTACCTATTTGATGATGGATTGAGTAAATAGAAGAAAGTACTTGGGTTATTAGTAATTAGTTGATCCTAATGGGAAATATGCCAGGATCAGCACAGTTCCACTTCTACTTGAAGAAAAACCTAAAATATATTATCTTTTGGCAGTGACCTACCTAACTGCTTATTTGAAGAGGATTTTCTGAAAAATTTAAGAAAACAGGTACAAGTAGATACCAAAGATTATCTTCCTTTGTCTCCCTCACTTCAATGCAGACAACACTCCTGTTTTGCAAAGTTCAAACATTTCATCATTTTGTTGTTGGTACTATTATTGAACAGCATGCATTTAGTGTTATATACTTTGTTCTGTGTTTCAGAGCCCTTAGTTCTTATTACAACCTATGATCAGAGTTCTGGGAACCTGACAATTATTCAGTAGTTAGTAAGAGGCTCATCATCAGTTGTTCTTAAACCCAGCTATATTCAAAGATAGTCTCATCGGAGCCACAGAATTGTTTTCATTCAGAGATGTTAGCTCTTGGTAACAATACATGAATCACTATGCGAAAACCAGAATGAAAGTTTGCTAATTTTCCATGAGACATGTAAGACTTTGGATCAACCGACAATACTTTTGGTTTGACCAGAATGGTCTCACTGTAGGTAAGTTGCTTAGAAGCCAAAGTATCAGAAGTGTACTTGGTGATCAAAATTTGATGAAAGGAAAACAGAAGTTATAATGCAGGACATATAATTAATGGTGTTGTGGTCTGATGGCCTTGCATGCAATCCGCATATTAATTTTAGGTATTTTCGAGTATCCTCTCCTATTGACCAGTTTGAATGTGCACTGCCAATGTTTTTTGTTGCCATTCACTTTTTCTAACTTTATTCTTCCACTCAAGGTCTAGTCAGTGACCTTTTGACCAACAGTCTTTCTCTTGGTATGTTCCGGTCTTCAGTCAGGTTACTTTCACATTTTGCTGCCTGCGAGTCTCTTCAAGAGGGTCAATTTTTAAAAAATTAACATATAGTGTATTATTTCTTTCAGGGGTTCAGGTCTGTGATTCATCAGTCTTACACAACACCCAGCACTCACTACAACACATACCCTCCCCACTGTCCATCACCTAGTTATCCCATCCTCCCACACTCCTTCCCCCAAGCAACCCTCAGTTTGTTTCCTAAGAGTCTCTTATGGTTTGTCCCCCTCTCTCATTTTTCTTCTCTCCTCCCCTATGATCCCCTACCTTGTTTCTTAAATTCCACAAAGCAGTAAGATCTTATAATAATCATCTCTGATTGACTTATTTTTCTTAGGATAATACCGTTAAGCTAGCCACGTTATTTCAAATGCCAAGATTGCATTTTTGATGGCTGCATAATATTCCATTGTGTATGCATACCACATCTTCTTTATCCATTCATCTGTTGATGGACATCAGGGTCTTTCCATATTTTGGCTGTTTTTGACATTGCTGCTATAAACATTCCTGCTATAAACAAGCCTTTGGATCACTACATTTGTATCTTTGGGGCAAATACCAGTTGTGCAATTGCTGGGTCTTAGGGTAGATCTATTTTCAACTTTTTGAGGAACCTCCATGCCGTTATCCAGAGTACCTGTACCAGTTTGCATTCCTACCAATAGTGTTAGAGGCTTCCTCTTTCTCTGGATCCTCACCAACATCTGTCTTTTCCTGACTTGTTAATTTTAGCCATTCTGACTGGTGTGAGGTACTATCTCATTGTGGTTTTGTGTTGTATTTCCGTGATGCCAAATGATGTTAAGAACTTTTTCATGTGTCTGTTGGCCATCTGGACGTCTTCTTTGCAGAAATGTCTGCTCACGTCTTCTGCCTATTTCTTGATTGGGATATTTGTTCTTTCAGTGTTGATTTTCATAATTTCTTCATAGATTTTGGATACTAGTCCTTTATCTGACATGTCATTTGCAAATATATTCTCCCATTCTGTCAGTTGTCTTTTGGCTGTTTTTTGTTTCCTTTACTCCTTTCCTTTGCTGTGGATGAAGTCCCAATTATTCATCTTTGCCTTATTTCCCTTGCATTTTCAAATGTGTCTAGCAAGAAGTTGCTGCAACTGAGGTCCAAGAGGGTCAATTTTAAACATCTCTATCGTAAACCATCACAGCAACAGTGAGTTGATATTTCAGTAATAAACCAGGCACTGTTCCAATTATTTTCTTTTCATAAAATTTAATTTTCAACAACTTTTTATATAGTTACTTTTATTTTGCTGTACAAATGAGGAAATATTGTCTTAAGTAATCTGAATAAATTCCTCAAGAATACACAGTATTAGGTGGGGAAGTCATGGTAAAAATCAAGCTCTATGTGTTTTCAAAATCGGAGTACATAACATTTGGAAGATTATGAGTTTATTTCATTACTTAGCTCTCAGAGGGAAAGTTCATTTCCATATCCATTTTCTTGCGGACATGCCATTACTGCCACCACGTTCTTCCTACAGCAGCTATTATTAGTCCCTTTCTTTCTTCTTCTTTTTTTTTTAATGAGGTAAGTGATAGATAAATACATTAGGTGAGCTGTCCAAAGTCACACAGCTAAGGAAGTGGCATAAAAAACTTCAGAATCCAAGACTTTCTGGCTTCAACATCATTGAGTTTTCTATCCCATGATGTCAATGAAAATTTGTTTTCCTACTCAAATTAACTAGAGAAATAGAAATATTTTTTATCCCTCAACTGGAGAAGGACTGTATTCCAGTGGCCAAGTTGGATGGGGTTACCCTCTCCTACACTCACAGAAATAGGTATTTGACTCTGTGTGACTTGGGTTTCTTACCCACCTTAGATACCAACATTTAAGAACTTCAGATCTTTCAGGGAAAAGTAATGAGTTGGTTCTTCAACAGTCATTAGGGCAGACTGGGAATTTTTTTTTTTTTTTGAAAAATTAGTGTGATACAATATATTGTATATATATTGTATCTATAGTATGATACAGTATATTTTATAGAAATATAACCAACATTGAAATAGAATGGAAAGAAATTTTACATTTCCTCACAAAATTCCATATTCTTCCCCATAGGTCGCATTTCTACTAGGCTTTTCTATGCATAATATATACATAAATTAGATTATGATTTTGTGCCCTAAATTTTCTATAAGTAATATTCTCAAGAATTTAAGGTTCACAAATGACTTCATTGGTTGGGGGGAAACATATGAACAAACTTCCCTGCTTGCATTGTTTTTCACTAAGCTTTCAAATGATAACATGGATGGGAATGTCTTGATTCTTTGGGCCCAGCCATGGTGTGGCAGGGGGGAAAAGGCACTGGAGACTTAGGAGGTAATTTTCTATTCCCGTACAAAAGCATACGTAACTAACAAACATTAAAACTATCATAGTAACAGGCATCTAACAGTTAATGAGTTATTAAGTTCTAATTATATATCAGAGAATGTTAGCTCTCATCTTCACAGAAGTACCATAAGCAACTATTACTAGTTCCATTTGTAAAGTGAGGAGAAAAACAAACAAACAAACCTGAGCTATAACTTCCTTTAGTAACTCACTCCAGATCATGAAGTTAGTGTATCAGGCATAGTTCCAATAGAAAAATAGAAACTGAGATAATTTATAACACAAGGAATGGATCACAGGTAGCAAAAGGACAGAAAGGGGGAGAAGTGAGAGAGCCTAGAGATTCCTGTGAGGTAAGAAGTCATTCACTTCTGTGCTGGAGGGACAGATAAAAGAAGTAGTGTTACACCAAAATTGAGTATCATTATTCTGCATGAATCTACCTCTATGCCCTTAGGAAGACTAATGTTTTGTAATTTTAGTTAAAACCATTTTCTTCCCATTGCATCAGTTTCTTGCTTGAATAGTACCTTGTAATATGGACAGTAGACTTGTACAAAATTTTAAAAAATAATTACATTTAGAGGTTGAAGAATTTAAAATGGCTTGTTAATCTTTAAAGATTGGTAGATCAATTCAGTCCAAGCTAATCCTCAAAAAGGAACAACCAAACAAAAAACTGAAACCTGTGCATTGGGATTACATTCCTTAGGTACTGAGATTTAAGAATAGAACAGTGACATGATAACTCATGAAACCAGTAGAACTCATCATGGTACCTGGACAAATGATCCAGTTATATTCCAGAACAAGCAAGATTTGGGTGATCTACTAAAAATTTTTTCCAAGAATTGTATTGGACTACAGCTAACCAGCAATCTTGGGAGTATCATATATGGATAGGCAGAATCCAAGAAGGAGAAACAAACCATAGATGGCTTTCTGCCAGCCCTAACTCAAGTAAAACCTTTAAGCACTAAGTCAATTTGAATTCCTGGGCACAGGAGGATTCAGAGAATGGAGATTCATTCTGATCCTAATCTTTATTTTGAGCCTAGGTTTCTTTACTCAGAGGGAGATGACCAGTAACAGCTTCTTGACTTGCTAAAAAAAAAAAAAAAAAGTAACTGTGACAAGCAGAGCTGTGCAAACTAGGTGACAAGCAACTGATATTCCAGGAGGAGAAACCAGCAGCTGTTAGGCTTCCCATTCCAAACTGAATCCAGAGATCCCTTCCTATTGCAGGCATTCTAGAGAAATCCAAACATTCCAAAGGGCAGTGCAGACTAGGCCCCAGGATATATTTTTCCCCTTTTGGTGGGAGATAGGGCAGAAACTGGGATATGGAATTTGGAGAACTCAGACAAGGAGAAAGGAAAATCATACAGTGCAACAATCTTCTGAAGTTATTAATGCATCAGGACATAAAGAAGACAGGTCATTGATGAGATATGATAATATCAAAAGAGATAAGAAGGAACAATGGGCTGGATTCATTTGAAAATTGATCAGCAATGCACATTTGTCATTGATGAATATCTAATCAAGAATTTATGAAAGTCATCTTGATAACTCATTTCCAAAAATTTTTTGCCATGATAACATAATGCCTCATCCTGTGACTTTTGTTCTCTTGATGTACAGTTAGGAAGATTTGACCTAAGACAGGTTGAAGATTTTGACTCTACAATAAGTGGAGAAATGGGAAGTAGCTATTTATAGTGTCTTTGCATGGGTATCACCAGGGATTCTGTTCTTACTATGGTGTTTAGTTTTCTTTATAGGACCTGAAATAGGCCCTATACATTCTCAGTCTGCACTAAAAAGGAAATTAAAATAAAGGATAGCTAGCTTTTGAATGTAAGTTTAATATCAATGTACTTTATAGGCCTTTCCTCTTCATAACTCTCTTTCCAATTTTATTTGATGCCAGATGCATAAACTACAGACATTCTATTTGAAACTGTTAGAGCAAAGGCAGTTAAAGGAACTATTTTGAAAGACTATTATCTAAGATATATAGATTTTAAAAAACTACTGAATAATTTAGGATGGAGATTTTTGTTAATGCCATGTTAAATTAATCTAACTTCATTCAACATTTTAAAAACATTTTAAAAAGGTGACTTTTCTGGAAGCATATAGATTTTGGAAATCCATGGTCTTTTAAGTCTTGCATTTTTGATATATTAAACAAATCTGTTTCCAGAATGTTAGAACCCTAGATGACCTTGGGAATCTAGTCTAATCCCATCATTTTCTGATACTTAGAGAGTAGTTTCCTTCCCCAAAGTTATTCAGCAATTAGGGATCAATAAGATTTTAATATGTCAATGATATGTTGACATGTTGTTCCAACAGACATTTTATCAGGAATAATGCCTACAGGGGCGTCTGGGTGGCTCAGTCAGTTAAGTGTCTGCCTTCCACTCAGGTCATGATCCCAGGGTCCTGGGATGGAGTTCTGAGTCAGGCTCCCTGCTCAGGGGGGAGCCTGCTTCTCTCTCTCCCTCTCCCTTTCCATCCTGCTCAGGCTCGCTCTCTCGCTTGCTTGCTCTCTCTCTCATATAAATAAATAAAATCTATTTTTAAAAAAAAGGAATAATGCTTACACTCTCCAGAAATGTTAATAGGTACTAGTAATCTCACTAGACTATGAGAAATATTGGATAGTTCCTGAGAGTCAGGGATCAGTGGTCCCTCAGATGGTTAATACAAAGAGAATAACTGATCCACCAATATGCATAAGGTACTGTCATGTCCTGCCTTTCATCATCCTCCATAAGTATCTGGGATACTATCTCTTTGGTTTCAACTTTTTTCAGCTATGATCCTAAATTTCCTCTTTTGACCTACAATATGTCTGACCACTGACTCTTCCCAGAGCCCCGTCTGTGTAACACTGAACCCAGATTCCTTCAGTTGATAGTTTGGTCAAGATCAAAGAGTTGGAACAAAACTAGCCAATTGTCTTTCTATAAACTATATATATATATATATATATATATTTTTTTTTTTTTAATTTAGCAATATACTTTGTTCCTCTGTGAAACTTGCCTTGAGAGAAGCATTGTATATGGAGACAATGGATAGGATTTCCAAACGGCAGTACTGAGTGTCCAGAATAATGTTCAATGCTTGGTCCCTTCTAATCCTAATTAGGCAGCCAGTCAGATGAACTGCATAACACCATTCATTATCCAGCCTTCTGAGCCTCCAAAATAAAATCCCAGATTGATCGCTAGCCAAAAATAAAGCTTCTCTCTCCCCTTCCCACGGCCAACTATTATGTTTATACTTCAAAATGGAAATGATACTTCAGCTATCCATCAACTGAAAGCCAAACGTGAAGTTCACCCAAAAGCAAAACAGGCAGTTAGCTAGGCAATTGCTTCATTTTCAAAAGTTCTACATTAAATTCAAATGTTATTCGAGGTTCACTGCCATTCAGATTAAATTGACATTTAGAAAGAAAATATGCATTCTTTTCTAACCTTTAGAAATAACATAGAATTTAGACATTTCAATCTTGTTTCTTTTCCCCTTACTTGTGTTCCTTATCAGTTTATTCAGTGCCCAAACAATTATTTCTTAACCTTTGATAGGAAGTGATGAACTGGTCTAAGAAAAGCAACTAGTAGAGACACTTCAATATTGCAAAGAGTTGAGAACATTTTATCCCAGCTTTTGAAAACCAGTTAAAATGGAAACCAATCGAGTTTTTTGGTTGCTGTTTGTTTAGGGAGGTGAGGTTTCACATTCTCTTTGATGGAACAGAAATACTTTCTGAGGAAAGAAAAATAAAGAACAAGTTTTTACCATTTCTCTTATCAAATTACTCTTCCCTGTCTTGAAACCAAGAATAAAATCAGAGCCAACTTATTCTACTTGAAATGTTAAAATTGGTCTGAATATTTTCTATGCAATAAGGTGAGACTATAAAATTAATAGTGGAGAATATTGGTCAACCATTTCTTCCACAATGAGCATGGAATACAGAGAGGGTCAGGAGTCAGACCTTACATGAAGTTCATTCATGGATTATTCATGCACAAGAATAAGAACATTGCAATTTGATGGCCAAGGAAATTTAAAGGAGAAAGAACGGCTTGCTCTTTAGGGGTTAGTGGAAAGGTAATTGTGCAGCTGTAGAGTTGAGAAAGACATACATAATGACCAAAACTCATTTCTGTCATTATCTGATTTAAAAGCATAAAGGCATATGATTTAAGACATAATTTTTTAAAAAGTAGTAGAGGGTATAAATTCAGGTATTTATAGACCAATTATCTGACCACATGTATGAAGACAAGGTGGCCATATTAACACAATATTAGAGCTTCAGGGCACCAGAGTTATGATTCTTATTGTATCATTGGTTGAGTGCTAGCCATAGAGCAAATCATTTGTTTAAAAAGTGGCTACTCCCAGTGCCCAGTCCCCAGTGGTTTCTATTACAGTTTTCCAATAAAGGGAACAAGAGCTCTTTGGAAACAGGACTGATCCTAAGGTCAGAAGACAGAACATGCAAGATGAGCCTGAAACACCATATTGTGAGGAATACTAAGTGAGTGATCCAAAAACAAACTGATGGGGGGTAAATCAAAGGGAGGCAGGAGCCTGCTAAAAGAGCTCCCAACTGCTAAACTGGAACAATTTGAGTAACAAAACAGAAAAAACTAGTATTAGGTTATGTTATGTTATATTAATTATATACATACATATATTATATGTAGTATTACAACTATAGTATAAAGAAAATATCCATGTGTCCATGTTGACATAAATACATTTTAAAATGGGAGACAAGAGACAAACCTTCCTAACTGAAGGATTCCAAATAATTTATGTTGATATTTTTCCCTCAAGAAACAGGACTCATCTTTCAGTGTGGACTATGCTTAATGATTTGCTTCTGAAGAGTACGGTATGAAAGTAAGGCAAGGGGGGAGTAATGTTTCAGTGAGAAAACCTGGCAACAAATGTACCATAGTAATATGTTAGTAGAAGAAACTGTGTCCTGAGTTTCAGTACAGGAACTCTGCACTATTGTTGCAATCTTTCTGTATTTTATTTTAAAATGAAAAATATATACATTTATATATTTTTGAAATGGCTACATTGGACATGTTTTAATAAACATGTAATTAGGAAAGTTTTAATTAACTCAAACCCATAATTCTAAAACTGGACTTTATTCCCATTTTTTGGTAGGTAAATGTATTTTAATCTCCGCAATATTATAACATGTCCTCATACCTCAATAATCTTTCATACTACAATTTTTATATCGGTGAACCTCAGTATTTGAAACTTAGATTACTTACAAGTTTTCTTTAGGTGCTACCTCAATAAATACCACAGTTAATATATATTTTTGCTCTATGGAAACATAGAAGGGAAATTGCTGGATTAATATATATGAGTATCTCAATGGCTTTTGCAATGTATTTTTTTTTAAACAATTTGTATTATTTCTCAGATCAATACTGAGTATATATAGAAATTTCGCCAAAAATAATTTCTGGTGTTGAATTTTATCTTATAAAAATAAATAATATCACCAAACAAAACAGCCAGTGTTGAGTTTTATAAAATAAATATTAATAAATACAACTAAAAGTTTTAATTATAGCTTGAATATTTACTGCCATATTCATTGTAGCTTTCAGCCATTCTTTTCCTGTAGTAAAAAAATTTATATACACATACATATATACTCTTAGATTTTTCACAAATACAAATATGCATTCTTTTCTAACCTTTAGAAATAACATAGAATACATGATCCCCATTGATAGTCTAATTCTAACCTTTAGAAATAACATAAGAATACAGGATCCCCATTGATAGTCTAATTGCTTTCCCACCCAAAGTTGGTTTCAAAAGATAAATAGTAGATATGTAACTTCCAGGTTTCAAAAGATAAATACTAGATAACGACCAGAATTCTCTTTACCTCTGGAGTGATAATCAAATCAAACAAACAAATAAAAAGCCCTGCCCAGTTTTGATCTCTTGGGACACAATCACTGCTGTCATATGTGGATTTAGTTAGTATTGGTATCCTGGATTTATCTATAATTCATTAAGAAACTATAAGCATAAAATTAATCCATACTCTCTCATTTTCTCCTTCTAGTTCTTAAGTGGATATATCAAAACTTAAAACCTAGGGATTAAATATATTTTTAGAAATATTAGACAATCTACAAATTCCCTCAGATCTCCTTATTTCACATTAGGTGTTGCATATATATATATATATATATATATATATATATATATATATATATTCACATAAAAAGAACAACCCCATACAATATAGTTGACACAGTCTTCAGAGAGAAATAATTAAATAAAAGTTATAAAAACATACATAAAGCTGCTGGCTTGATGATTTAACAGGCATTGGAGTCTATACTCATTTTCTTTATAGCTCAAATCATGCCAACTGCTCATATGAGAGATACCTTAATTATCAGGGCTAGTCTACGGTTTGAAGCCTTTAAAAACAAAGAGGGCTAACAATAAGGTTTGGGTCACTTACTGATACCATTTCACCTTTAACTTTCTGGTTCTGAGTCATGCTTAGCTCCCTCTGACCCTGTGTCTATATAATATATCCTTATGGGTAGGACAATTTCTGCCATAAACTAGAAGATCCTCTTTATGAAGGACTGTTTTGGGATGATTAAAGTAAACTTTGTATCATAGACAATGAATGTGGCAATAGAGATAAGTACTAGATACAGTTATTAACTTCCTAGCTTCTTGCTAGAGTCACAGAGATGAATAAAATATGCCCATCATTGAAGAAAGTAGAATAAAGAGGGAGAGATGCCAGAGCAAACCAACAGTTTAAGAGTGTCACTCATGGTTTAATAAACAGATGTGCAAATTGGCATGAGCATATAAGAAATCATAATAACTCTGCATGAGACAATTCAAGGTTTTATGGGGAAGGGACCCCTGATACTGGAAGGGGAGAAGTTGTTTCACCAAGGGAGAAAAAGACAAAAGAGCTAGTTAAGGGTTTGAGAAAAATACCTGAAGGACTGAATGTTCAGAAAATTTGGGGGTCTCCATCAGCAATTCAATATGAAATGGGGAAGAACACTGATGAAATTTAGATGTTAACTTTGTAACAGGTTATGAAGAGCTGTGCATATATGTAGAGATTAGGAGTATGGCAGTGAGTTATTGATGGTTTTTGTCTAGAAAAGAGAATTTTTGTTTTTATGATTTTAGAGAAAACTGTTGGATACAGTGTGAAGAGTAGATCATAGAAGAAAAAAGATCAGGGTAAAAAGGGGAGGTTGTCTCAATCATTCAGACTAGAAACGACCTGAACTTTAGCCGTGAGGACAGAGAAGACCATATTTTTAAGAATATATTCAGGAAATTAATTTGCTGGTCTTACAGTATGATTTATTGTCAGAAAGGTGGGAAGAGAGATTTTGAGCTAGAATAATGACACAGAGGAAACCAAAGGAGAAATGGATGAAAGTTCAGTTGCAGCAGAATTGCATTTGAAATTCTACAGGAATATCTACAGGGAAAAAAAAAAAAGTATATTCTAGGCACTAAAAAAATGTGGATGTGGAACTCTGGAGAAGGCTGGGGCTTGGAGCCCCTTGTTTTTAGTGTTCTTGGTTTATAGGGGTCCAGGGAAGGGAATGGGGCTCCCCAGGGAGAACAGAAAAAGAAAGAGCATTATCACCATGACTTGGATCAGAAAGCCTGAGTTTGAGTGCTGGGTCCTGCCATTCATTAGCTCCGTGGCCCTGGCCTTGTAGTAGTCAACAGACAGAGCCAACAATAGTCACCTTCTTGACAAGTGAGTTACTTAAATAAAAGGTGAACGTCCTTTGGAGATCCTTAGCGTATTTTCTATACTTTTTGATTAAGATGTACTTCCTGCATCACCTATAGGTTAAGATGTTCCCTGCAGGATTTCAGTGAAAAATTGGAAACGGCCTAAATAACTGTAGCCCAGATCACTTATGTAAAAAACAGTACATCAATTTACACGCAATTACTATTATGCTGTCAGTAATTTGTGTTGCTACTGAATTGCAAAATCACAGTAATTGTTTACACTTCTCATCGAGAGGGAAAAGGTACAAAGTTTTATATATAGCTTATTCATTACTATCTAAATATCTACCCAGAGAAAAAAAAAGCAGGAAAAAAAGATTTCTAAAATCTTAGCAATTGTTGCCTTGGGGAGAGATGATGCTATGGGTGGTGTCTTTCCATTTTAGTGTTACTATAATTATTGCGTGGGAGATTTGAATGTTTCTTTAAAGAATTAATTCACCTGTGATATAAACTAAGAAGTTTATGTTTGGCATATAAAATCTTAATTATATTTAATAGCATATAGAATCTTAACTCTGAAAAAAATTTAAAATGATTATGCTGGGCCAATTACCTCACATATATCAATTACAGATGGAGAATTTAAAGCCTCAAGAAAGGCTCAAGAAAAGACATATCCCTTGAGTCACAGATTGCATGGCAGAGCTAAGCTAGGACCCCAGGGCTCACTGCAGAACCAAAGCAGGTTAGATTAAAAACTCTGAAAAAAGTCTCACTGTGTTGCAGCTAGTTTCTGGGTAGATAGGACCAGTGCAACTGTGGGATGTGCCACTGGGCATGAATCAGGATTTGAATTCTGTAAAAATTGTAGGGTGGGTAACAGATTGGAGGGAAGAAGCAAGACATACATACAGGGAACTTTTTCAAAGTAGCTCTTTCTATCTGGGTGACCTTGCAGAAAGATACAAGGTCTCCTACAGCCTTTCTGGCTCTGAAGGGTTAATTCCAGTTAGGAACTCTGGAAAGGAATTCAACAGCTCAAGAAAATGATACTTTGCTGTCAGAGAGTGTGGTTCTTTTCCTTAATTTTCTGTGTGGACTTGGACCAGTGATGGACCATACTTTTGCTTTTGGTTCTTCACTTCGTTTTTTGTTTTTGTTTTGTTTTGTTTTGTTTTTAAAGATTTTACTTATTTATTTGACAGACAGAGATCACAAGTAGGCAGAGAGGCAGGCAGAGAGAGAGAGGAGGAAGCAGGCTCCCCGCTGAGCAGAGAACCCAATGCAGGACTCGATCCCAGGACCCTGGGATCATGACCTGAGCCGAAGGCAGAGGTTTAACCCACTGAGCCACCCAGGCGCCCCACTTCATTTTTAAAATGGTTATAAGACCACTTATCTTGCTGCAAGTTTAGAAGTCCTGTCTTTAAAGCCCTGAACACAGTGATTATTGTGGCTGTGGTGGTGGTGATGAGGACAAAGAGGAGGAGGAAGAGCGTATCAGTCATGACAATAACAATGATGAAGAGGGTGGCAAAAATAATGGGGCTGAGGAGGATGAGAATAATGACAGTGATGTCAACAGTGATGATGAGGAGGAGGAGGAAGAGGAAGAGCCTTTTCTATTCCATTTTTAAAGAGTTTCTCAGAGTGGACCCTGCCTTTCTATTGCATCTACCGATAGCTCTCATGCCCGGCTTGACTGCAAACTTCAAGAGTACAGAGCCCTTTCTTCCTAGATACTCCTTTTGTGCTTATTGACAAAAGGATGGGCTGCAGCAATGCACAAGTGCTTGTATGTATTACAGCTGATAAGAAAGCAAGCTGCTTTCTGCGAGAGGCCATGGCACTTTTTCCTGTAGGGGACAGATGGAGAAAACACTGCATTTAATTTAGCTGGCTGCTTCTGATTCCTTTTTCATGGATTTTTTTTTCCTTGAGGGGAAAATGGTTTTCTTTTACATTTCTTTGATGGATTCGTTCGGGTGTTCTCTTTAAGGTTTTTAAACTTGGTTTTGGGTACAGTAGAATTGCCCTCCAGACATTTTCAGGAGGTTGACTGACAAGGTTTGGGAACAGCTATCATTCTGTATCTTGACAAAAATGGACTCACTTTTAGCAAATGTGGTGGACAGTGGTCAGAAGATTAATTTTCCATTACGTATCTGAGGGACTCTTGGCAACACACATGATGTATGTTACTACAGCTTTGGTGCCAGGAGTGTGTTGTGAGACTTAAATTATGTGGAGGTAGAGGATATCTGTCTGCACATTCAAAGATCCATAAGAAAATAGAAACCATAAAATTTGCATCTATAATTATCACATAATTTATTATTATGACTGCCGCATCAGAGAGATTGGTTTTCAGTAAAGTAAAATTTACTGTAAGAATAATTCGCATCCTAGTGCTGTTCTAACATGGACGTGCCAAAAGCGAAAAGGCACCTGAGTTGCAGAATTTCTACATTAGTACCCAGGAGGGAGATGGGTTTACTGTAGTATAAGAAGTCTGTGCCTGAGTCCTGTGCTTCTGAGCAGCATTTTTACTACAGTAGCTCTTGGTTTATAGGAGTTAAGTCCTGCTATGAAGTAGAAAACTGAGTAACAGAACACCAGTTCTCAAATCTTATGCTGTAAACATTTATAGATGACAACTTTAGAGCAGGTCAACTTCAATATCAGATAATCCTCAAGCAAATCGTATTTTTCTAAAACATCTCTTTAACAGAACACAATGACAATTCCCATTTGAAGGCGAACAAAGCTGAGATATTGACTCCAATCTGTTTTGATAATTTATAGAGATTTGTCATCAGAAGATCAATTCTCAGGTCCCATGATCCAGAGTAATTTAAAAATTTGATCCATTATCTCCCAATTCTGCAGGATATTGTCTCTTATTTTAATCTTTCATTCAGTCAAACAAGGAAGTATTGAGATCTTGCTATGTGCAAATTACTTTGCCTTCTAGGGGAGCTGGAAATCTATAATCTTATAGAGAGTCTAATTTACAAACATCATTGTTTTGTATTGAAATCTTATGGTTAAAATAATGTATGTTTGCTGTAAAAAATTCAAGTGCTACATTATTATAAAATTAAAAATAGCCATCTCCTTATATGTATTCAATAAATAACCTTTATTAGAATGTTTGTATAATTATCTTGATACTAATGACATAATGGGATACATATTACTTTGCATCTTGCTTTTCTTCTCTTAATAGTAAATGACAAATTGCTTTATATGTCAGTAAATGCAGACAGAATTCTCCTGCCATTTTTAATGGCTGACTAGTGTTTCTTCCCATTATAGTAACTACATGTATTTTTCAAGTCCCTTATTAGTAGACTCTTGTCTTTTTTACATTTTCATGCTTTTAGATTTAGTCCCTACATTTGTCCCCTAATTCAGACCAGCATTCCTTCATGATCAGATTATCTTTTTCCTGCTAATCTGACCTCTGACACGTTACTTCCCATCCTATCTGCACTTGGCTGCAACGATCATCATGTTAGACCTCCAGGCTAATTACAGACCTCTACTCACCATCAAGTGAAGTGCATACCCCAGTGTAAAATTCAAGGCCATTTCAACTCTGTACAACTTAATAGAGAAGTAAAATCTGATGAAAAATTGAGCAGAGCAAATAAATAGACATGTTTTCCCAAAGAAGACATAAGGTACTAATCACTAATCACTAATGATCAGGAAACTACAAATAAAAACTAAAATTAGGTATTACCTCACAACTGTTAGAGTGACTATGATAAAAAAGATAAGATATAACAAGTGGTGGGCAACAGTATGGAGAAAAAGAACCCTGGTGCTTTGTTGGGGGAATATAAATTGGTGTAGCCAGTATGGAAAATAGTATGAAAGTCCTTCAATAAAGTAAAAGCACAACTACCATATAATCTAATAATTCCACTTCTGGGTATTTATCCTGAAAAATGAAATCACTATCTCAAAAGGATATCTGTACCTCCACGTTCATTACAGTATTATTTACAATAGCCAAGACATGGAAACACCTAAATGTTCATTAACAGATGAACGAAAAAGAAAATGAGAGATACCTACACACACACACACACACACACACACATCCCATGTAATATTATTTAACCAGAAGAAAGAAGAAAATCTTGCCATTTATAAAAATAGGGGTAGAACTTGAAGGCATTATGCTAAGTGAAATAAGTCAAACAGAGAATAAAAACACATATGTGGAATCTAAAAAAATGTGAACATAGAGGTAAAAACAAGAGATTGGTGGTTACCAGAGGTGGAGTGGGGATGGGCAAATAAGGCAAAGGTGGTCAAAAGGTACAAACTTCCGGTTATAAGATAAAGAAGTCCCTAAAAAATATTCAGTGCTTTCTGAAATCTGTACATTGAATGTTGCATCCATTTGCCTCAGAACATTTTACATTTTGTAGCACCTGGGTGGCTCAGTGGGTTAAGCCTCTGCCTTCGGCTCAGGTCATGATCCTGGGATCCATCTCCACATTGGGCTCTGCTCAGCAGGGAGCCTGCTTCCCCCTCTGTCTCTCTGCCTGACTCTCTGCCTTCTTGTGATCTCTCTCTGTCAAATAAATAAATAAATAAATAAATAAATAAATAAATAAATAAATAAATTTATTTATTTAAAAGGAACATTGTACGTTTTTATCAAACTAAACCCTATCCCCACATTTAACAATAGTATAGTTTTCTCCCCTCCCATTTTCTTTACTTTGAACATTCTCTTCAGTCTCTGAAATATAACCTGTCTTTCAAGCTACAGTTCAAATTCTAGGCCCTTTTGGAGCTCTTTCTTTCCCTCCCTCATCTTACCAATATACAAAAAAACTTAGTCTTTCCCTTTCAGGGTTTATCTAGCAAACTGGTCCTACATAGTCTTGGTCTGATACATAGAACATACAAATAGGCAGGAAAGGACAGCCGTACTACACAGATCTGTAATGTAATACTCAGAATGAGATACAGGTTTCTCTCATCTCCCATCCACTTTGGAGATCCTCTCCCCAAATCCTTGTGCATGTAATAAATATTATTATGGTGATAATTAAATTTTAGTGAATGTTTATTACCTGTACTGGACATCAGACCCACTATTTCAACCATCTTATTTAAGTGTCACAAGAAATACCCAAGATAGGTGGTCATTATTCATATTTTGCAGACGAGAAAGGAGCTGGGAAGATTCAGCTACTCATCTAGGGCCACATAGCTATTATCTAATAAAGCCAGGATTTGAATCCAAGTTGTCAGAATTCCTAAACTTTACATTTCTTTCCTTAAAATTTGTAAATTGAGGGGCGCCTGGGTGGCTCAGTGGGTTAAGCTTCTGCCTTAGGCTCAGGTCGTGATCTCAGGGTCCTGGGATGGAGCCCCGCATCCATCGGGCTCTCTGCTCAGCGGGGAGCCTGCTTCCCCCCCGCGTGCCTTTCTGCCTCCTTGTGATCTCTGTCAAATAAATAAAGTCTTTTATAAAAAAGTTGTAAATTGAATTAATAAAATAGTATTTAGGAGAACTAAACTGGTGGTCTGCAGCCCAAGGTCCATGACACAAGATTATATACAAGAGCTCCATTACGGTCAAACCATGGGAGCCGTTATCCCTTAGGGACTGATTATTAGCTAATAATGACATGTCATTGCTTAATAGCTAATTAAAAGAATTACATTTTTTTTAAGATTTTATTTATTTATTTATTTGACAGACAGAGATCACAAGCAGGCAGAGAGGCAGGCAGAGAGAGAGGGGAAAGCAGGCTTCCTGCCAAGCAGAGAGCCCGATGCGGGGCTCGATCCCAGGACCCTGAGATCATGACCTGAGCCGAAGGCAGCGGCTTAATCCACTGAGCCACCCAGGCGCCCCAAAGAATTACATTCTTAAAAGATCAGGTAAATTGCCCACTAATTTAAGTAAAAGGCATTTTGCTTCTCAGGCTCAAGTCAAGAGAGCTTGTCATTTTTTTTCCTGCTGCCCCATTCATTCCAGATCCTAAGGAAGCATTGCTCTTCATTGAAAGATATTGACCGCAAATGGGTAATTCATCTTTGTTCAAAGCAAATTATGTTTCACGTCCCTCTGGAAAATTTAATCATTAGGACAAATTCTGCCTGTATTTACTCTTTCTGGGGAAACCTTACATTTGTCAAAATGAATGACCATTTTCCATGAAATATGTCCTTTGATATGGATTATAGTAGCTTCCTCATTTATCTCTCTGCCAGCAGTTTCACCATCGGTATTAGTTGTCTATGGCTGCTGTAACAAATTACCACAAACTAAGTGCTTAAAACAACACAAATTTATTTTCCTAAGCTCTAGGTTAGAAGTCCAACATGGGTCCACAGGGCTAAAGTCAAGGTGTCAGAAGGGCGGTTTCCTTTTTGGAAACTCTCAGGGAGAATCCATTTCCTTGCCTTTTCCCACTGTCTAGAAGCCATGTGCATTACTTTTCTTATGGCTCTCTGGCTCCATCTTAAAATACAGCAACAATAGATTTATTTCTTCCCCAATTTTATCACTCTGATTTCCTCTTCTGTTCACCTGGATGGTCCATGATAATTTTCCCACCTCAAGATCCTTAACAACATCCTCAAAGTCCCTTTTGCCATGTAAGGTGACATAATCATAGGTTCAGGGGATTAGAATGTAGACATCTTTGGTCAGCCATTATTCTGCTTACCATACTATCTCTCGATCTCTATTCTCCAAGCCATTAGCAGAGTAGACTTTCTACAAGGTATAAACACTCATGTCCATGTGCAAATTTTTTTCAGTAGTTTATCCTAGCACACATAACATACAAGAACTTCATAATTTGGTTTTTGTTTACTTGGTCATCCTCACAGTTCACTACTTTTACAGAAATGGTTTTGTTCCACGTTTATTCTCTTCTATCACTGTGCTTTTCATAGACTACCAAGAATCTCTTTCTGTTGACCACCTCAAAATCTCTACCCTATTTTTAATTCTTAGTTCATTTACTTTTCTGTAGACTTTTCTCTGTTTGCAGGGAGTGTTAGTTGATCTTTCTCCATGTTCCATCAGAAGTGCTCAGTATGTGTAGTGTCGAGGAGATCAATAAGTAGTTTCTACTGTTGTACAGGTGTTAAGAACTACAGATGGCTGGATCAGAGTGGTCTTGGGCAAGCTGTATCCAAAGACCTACAGGGGAGATGCAGTCTCATGCAGGGTCTAATGGTTAGCTGTGACTGCAAGAGGGATATTTATTGACAATTACAGCATTTGATCGGAACCACATATAGCAAGGTCACCCTAGTTCACCTACTCTTGCTCCTGTCCCAACACTACTGCTTTAGTACCTATCCAAAAGCACTCAACCTCCATGTGCAAGACAACTAACTGATTGCAGTGGTGGGTATGGGATTCAGAACTGAGGTCTGCGTATGTTTATATGGTGTTGGGACCCCAAACGTATCCCGTTTGCTTTACCTTTCCTGGTGACCTAGATTCTTTCCTCTTTAGGTTCTTAAATACTAAGGACATTTGCCTTAGTGCTTTCAGTCTGGGTATTTCCTTTTCTGAAACTTTCAAAGTAAAAGAAATAGTTAGACTCTATTTTCTGGACAATAGAGTTATTTATCCACTCTCCTATTAACAGATAGTCTCATTGTTTTCCAACAACATTATAGCACTGTCCTCCTCACTCATTGCTGAGGCTGGAAGTTATGATTTTGTTTCCCAAGTATCTGGTAACAGTCTGGGTACAGCAAAAAGTAAAGCACAAGAACATCAATCTCAATCTCCTTTAGGGCCTCTCACTGCAATAGCACATCCTGGTTCATCAACAACTAGTAGACTGTGAGCTCTTTAAGGTAATGTAACCTGTTTTATTTGTTAAGAGTCTTTAGACCCTAACAGGGTACCTGCAACAAAGAATTGAATCAAGAAAAAAAAAAAAAAGAGGTAAAAACATAAATCAATTATTTTGAAATGGATAATTAAGTAATGGACAGAGACCATAATTTTCTTCCTAGATGATCTTTATCACTTCTATTAGAAAGATCTATCCTATGACAGCCTTATATTGCATTGCCTTCCTGAATGAGAAATATCCCCATTTGTTTCATTTCACTATTTACAACAGATTTATATTCTAGCTAACTATAAATTACAGTGGTATCTCAGTCTAATTAGAATAGTAGGAAATATGGATGAGTTATAATCAAAACATGTATTATAAAGAAAATGGCCCAAAATAGCCAAGATAATACTGATGAAGGGTAAGGTGGAATGATTTGTCCTATTTGATAACAAAACTTATTATAAGCGTCTAAGTACCAAGACAACCTCTTTTTATAGGGATAGTCAGATAGAACACATGTTGATAGAAATCTGACATATTTTAGCATGTCATTATAGATAAGCGAGGAAGGGACTATCTGTTCAATAAATGATGCTGGAACAATTGGTGGGAAAAATTGGGTATCTACCCCACAGCACACATAAAATTTATTCTCAGGTGAATTAAAAGCATACATATAAGAGGAAAACAATACAACTTTTATAGAAAACATAAGATAATGTTTGTGTGAAATTGGAGTAGGGAAGGATTTCTTATAACACACACACACACACAATTACACACAACGAACAAAAACAGAAAGATCAATACATTATAACATATTAAGAATTTCTCTACATAAGAAATTGAGTGAAGAGCAGCAACAAATTGGGAGTGCAAAGAATTAGAATTCAGAGTAAATGAAGTGTTCCTGCAAATCCCTAAGGAAAAGACAACTAAATCCAATAAAAAATGGCAAATATCTATCAGTTACTCATTGGCATAGGAGAGGAAGTGTTTATTTCTCATCAATCTGTGTTCAGCTGGGTAACTCCTTACCATGTGTCTCATGCTAAGCCAAGCTGGGAAGTGATAAACAATGGCTGAATGCTCAAGGACAACCCCCAGACATAAGTACATTTCAGATCATTGTTCACATTATTTTCTCTCATATCCGATTTCACTTATTGGCCAAAATGAGTGAAATGATCGAGAGCACAGTCAAGAGGAAGGAAAACCCAACCCTTCCAGCAGGAAGCTGTTTACACATAACAAGAATATAAATGCAGAACTGTATTCCAGGAGAGGGAAACCCTGAAGCAGAAAATTAGTGGACTACATACGTGAACAGGACTTTACAGAATAACCTACTTACAAAATCACACACACAAATGATAAGTAAATATACGTAAACTTGCTCAAACTTGTTAGCATTAGGAATAATGAATTCAAATCAAAACAACAATTTTACATCTAGCAATTTGGCTAAAATGAAAAACTAAACACCAAGGGCTGGGAAGGGTGGGGAATAGAATTTCTTATGTACTGCTAGGCTAAGTTTCTCAATGTTTTGGGAAAACAATTTGGCATTATCTACCAAAGTCAAGGTACACATATTTTACATTCCAATGGTTCTACCTATGGCTATGTATGCTAGAAAAATTCTTGGCACATATCCTTGGAAATGTATAGAAGAAAGTTTCCAGTCCATGTGCTCCAAGCACACACATACTCAAAGCAAAACAAAAAATACTGGGCAAAAACTCGTTGTTCATTGTGCAAGAAAACAAACTATGGCATATTTATACAAAATTCTATCCAGGAAGTGAAAATGGAGAACTACACATATCAGCATGGATAAAATTCATTAATATAATTCTTAGTAAAAGAAACTGATAAAAATAATGATTCCATCTAAAGATTTTTTAAAATGGAAACTATCATTTAGGAATATATGAAGTGAATTATTTCATATATATATATATGCATTTCATGTAGAGAGTAAATATATAGTAAGAGTAAAATATAGTAAGATATCAGAGAGCAATTCTTAAGTTAAGAATAACTATACAGGGCACCTGGGTGGCTCGGTGGGTTGAGGCCTTTGCCTTCGGCTCGGGTCGTGATCTCAGGGTCCTGGGATCCCTGGGTTGGGCTCTCTGCTCGGCTGGGGGCCTGCTTCCCCCTCTCTCTCTGCCTGCCTCTCTGCCTGCTTGTGATCTCTCTCTCTCTGTCAAATAAATAAATACAATCTTAAAAAAAAAAAGAATAACTATACAAACATGTGGGAATGGAGACAAAAATTGGGGAGAGGCACGTGGTAGATGTTTTGATGATATTCATTTTCATTAATTGGGTAGGGGGAAGATGGACTAATTTTTATTATTATAGTTACTGTATCTTACATGCATGCTACAAATATTCGTTGCAAGTAATCTTACCATTTGAGATATATATGTGTATATATACATATATAGGAAGTGTTTATTTAGGATGTTTCATTTATCCCTTTAAAGGAAATTTAAAAGTTACTTTTTAAAGAGTTCTTTTGAATTTGTTATTATTACTGACTTTTCCATGTAAGAGCAAACAAAAGTCAATTGAAAGATAAACATATATCTACTGTATTAATATAATCAGGGAGTTAGATTCTCCATTCCTATTAAAAATGATCAGGGCACCTGGGTGGCTCAGTGGGTTAAAGCCTCTGCCTTTGGCTCAGGTCATGATCCCAGAGTCCTGGAATCGAGCCCCGCATCGGGCTCTCTGCTCAGCAGGGAGCCTGCTTCCTCCTCTTTCTCTTTGCCTATCTCTCCACCTACTGTGATTTCTGTCTGTCAAATAAATAAATAAAATCTTTTAAAAAAATGATCAAATACAGGGGCACCTGGGTGGCTCAGTCACTTAAGCCTCCAACTCTTGATTTCAGCTCAGGTCATGATCTCAGGGTTGTGAGATCAAGCCCTGCATCAGGCTTCAAGGTGGTCATGGAGCCTGCTTAAGATTCTCTCTGTCTCTTGGGGTGCCTGGGTGGCTCAGTGGGTTAAGCCTCTGCCTTCAGCTCAGGTCATGATCTAAGGGTCCTGGGATCATCGGGCTCTCTGCTCGGTGGAGAGCCTGCTTCCCCCTCTCTCTCTGTCTGCCTCTCTGCCTATTTGTGATCTCTGTCTGTCAAATAAATAAATAAAATCTTTAAAAAAAAAAAAAAAAAGATTGTCTCTGTCACCCTGTGCCCCACCCCCAACTCCTTCTCTAAAATTAAAAAAAAAAAAAAAAAAAAAAAAAAAAAAAACCCCCACAAAAACCAAAAAACAAATATGTACTTCATTATGTGTTTCAAGTGATGTACAGAAATTCTTTAGGAAGTCCCAATTCCTTTCTTGTACCTCATCACACCATCTCCAATTACCCACTTCTTCCTTTTCTTTAATGGTCTTTGAGATTTTAGTTCAAATGTGTCCTTCTACCTTTTCCCGGCAGATCTATCAGACCCATGGCTAAGTTGCTTCTACTGTATGAACTACATTTTCAGAGGCCTAATGCTCCTTAATGGGCTGCTGGACCAGCCATTTTGTAAGAGGGCACCAAGCTCATTAGGGAAGGAGAATTGTTCTTACTGGGGTAGCGATGGCCAGAATTTATAGAGTCTGCTTTGTAGGTCACAGATCCATCATCTCATACACACAGCATCATCTCTCCCAGAGTTTTATTATCCTCCAGGGCATTTTGATGATAGCTTCATTCTTTCAAAGTGTATTTGTCACATCAGCTCCTGATGTTGGAGTGCAAGTTTCAAACTCTACAGAATGTGAGATTTTTCTGGAGTCCCCTTTTTATTCTGAGTAATCACCATATATAAAATTTCAGGTGGAAAAGAAAACAATTAACTATATAGTTTTCATTGCTAAGGCAGAAGAAAAAAATCTTCAAACAACTTATATGGATATGTTTATAGACAAATTCAGTTGAATCAGAGACCAAAAGGAATATACCTCTGGAAGATTTCCTTCAGCACCGATTTATGATGAAAAAGGTTTAGCAACACAAGAATGCATCTTATTTTGCTATGTTCAAACTTACTTATTTTGAAGACTCGCAATCCTATCAATGAGCTTGAAGTTCTTGAATGTCTAAGACTTCATGAAAACACACTGATGAATGTACACATTTTTTTTAAAAAATGAAAGTATCATTTTAAATTTCTAAATTGATGTTCTAGATCAACTTTATCATTGAACCAACAACTAGATCTTGAAAGTTAGTCTGGAAGGCTAGCAGAGGAATGAAGTAAATCTATAACCTTATAAGAAGGTGCTCACTTATTAGGAATACTCTTTGTTTCTGAGTGACCAATAAGCACATAAGCCACTTTACCATACTTATATTGCTAGTGATGGACAGATCAATTACAGCCAAAGCATCTCCAACAGTTTTTCTTATTATCACTGAGAGCAACTACCTTTTCCTAAGCATGTTCTAGGAAAGTCAGAGTTTTTCTCCTAGGATTCAATCAAGCCATGAAAAAGCTCCATGCTCTTCTACCATAGTCATGAGCTTATTGGTTACAGTGTGTTTCAAAGTGTAGCAGGAGCACTGAACTCTAAAGTGTAGATCATTTATCAGAGGTCTGGGTTCAAGCCCTGGCTCACATCTCAATCATGAGACTTCAGGCAATTCACCAAACCTCTATGGGCTTCTGTTTTCTCACCTGGCAAGAAGCTGCATGGATTAAGTTATTTCTGAAGTTCCTTCTACAAGTAAACAAGATTATCATCACCATGTTCTTAACTAGTGGGTCCTAGGTTTCACCAATGGAAACCTCCCCAAGGTTTATACATTCCTCCATACCAATCCATTAAATAATTATTAAAAGTTCATTATAAGCAAAAATGTTACTTTTCAGTAGGGATGCCACAGCTTCCCTGAGAAAACAGGACTATCACACATCTACCTTCAAACAAGTATGTGATGTAACTTAGATTTCTCTAGAATGGTTCTATCTTTTTCTTCCTGGGTAATTAGTAGTGCTATGAATGCTGTTCTATCCATTTGCAAAACAAACCAAAAAACCCTATACCCTGTCAAAGATGTTATAAACTGACATCTTGCTTTTATGCAGCAAATGGAGCCATGCAATCTACATAAATTACCTTTTGGACATGGGTTTTAGATATTCATAACCAACACTGAAAAGAGTTAGGATTTCTAAACATCTTTTATAGCTTCAACTAGTCAGGTGAAGCTCAATATGCCAGGTTGTGAAGTTGAAACCAAAGTTTATATTTTTTTAGTTAAAAATTTGTCACCATGTCAAACCATTAGAGACTCTCAATCTCACAAAACAAACAGGTTTGCTGGGGGGAGGGAGTTAGGGAGAGGGTGGTTGGGTGATGGACATTGGAGAGGGTATGTGCTATGGTGAGTGCTGTGAAGTGTGTAAACCTGATGATTCACAGACCTGTACCCCTGGGGCTAATAATACATTATATGTTAATAAAAAATAAAAACTTAAAAAAGATATTGTCACCCTGTAAGACTCATGATTCAGACCTCTACCTCTGAAGCAAATAATATGTTATACATTAATTAAAAAACAAACAAATAAATACATAAAGGCTTAACAAACAAACAAAAATATTGTCACCCATAGGTCTATTTCTCCCCTCAGAATTTTAAGTATTCTCTCTGAAAAAGTGGAGAGTAAGTGCAAAGAGGGAAAGTCCCAATTATTCTAATTTGCCTCATGAAGTAAGGCTCTCCAGCCCACAGTGAGGATAAGTACAGGGGATTTTGCAGAGGGTAGCCCCCTGATACCCAGACACAACATGATTTAATTTCCTTCTTCTAGTGTGTGGGGGTAACCATGGGTCCAGTCATCACCATAGCAATGTTAGAGAATGTTAGATTTATGGAAATTAGAATATGTAGGCACAGTAGATAATGTGTGTTTTTGATCCTGAGGTAAAGGTAATTGGCTTTAATTATTATAGTAAATGTTCTTGCTACTTCAGGTAATTATAGGTGGACCCTTCCAGATAAAGGATTTATTATAGTATCTAACAAGCTCAGCTAAAGCTATGGTTCAGGGAGCAATTTCATTATATGTCTCTTGTTATTAGGGGATGTATCACCGCCTTTTTAAAAAAAACTAATGCTGCCATGTTTTGTTTTGTTTAAAATCTGGAGCTGAAAGTTGGCAATTTTCCTTGTAAGACTGCTTAAGAAGAGAAGCAAAAAGGGGAGGTCAAGTTCCTGAGATTCACGATTGTTGGATCCCATCTCTTAAAGTGCAGATTGTCTAACCTTTATATAGGAAATCAGAATCTGTGGCTGCTTTGGTTTTCATTGGTTTGTTGACCCACTGGAAGAAAGCAACTTATTGTCAAACCATTTCTTCCAATTCTCTGTAATATGACACTACTTGCATTTTTACTTTAAAAACACTACGAGAAATACCAAAAATCTTCATAAAATTAACATTCTGATTATAGGACTTAGTGATTTTCATTTTGAATTGCTGTGAGGCAGATTAATGCAACATATGAGGTAATTTGGGTGGATAATTAAAGTTGATTTATTTTAGTGTATTTATTTTTTTAGTTAAACCCATTCATCACAGCCATATTTTCACAGATATTATCAAAGGTAACCTTTAAGTAGTATTTAGATCTTTCTTCAAGGGAACTGGTTTAGAGATAAGTATTAGGCAAATACAGTACATGGCTTTCCACAGCTATAGCAGAAATAGTGAAGAGAGTTTAACCATGACTCCATTTCTTAAAGTGCCACTATAAGGAAACTTAATGATCACATTGGTCTACCTCATTATTTTGTAATGAGAAATAGTTTGTAATGAGATACTCCAAGCCTAAAATAGATGCTCATATCACAGGCAAGGGATGGATGGTGGAATGCATGGCCAACCAGTCAGAATATCTACAATACACCAAAAGTCATACATGCACAAGAGCCAACAGAAACTTTTATTTGCTGATCTCCAAAAGGCCTCCTAAAATAACAGATAAATACTTCTGCCTAAATAAACATAGAAAGGATTTCCTACTTTCCTTGCCCCTCTTCTACAATAGCAGCTTATTCAACAACTTTGGTTAGAACATACGTTTCCCATTATTTAGTATTTTTTTCCCTCATAGAATGTCCTTTTGATGATAAATTTAACCTGTTCATATGTAATTTAAATAAGGCATTGCTTTCATGAAATTCAATGTATTTGTATTGCAAGGAAATCCTTTAAATTCCTCTTATCAAGGAATGCTAGATTTTTCTCCCTAGTCTAAAAATGCAAACGGATGCCTGCTCAAGGCCAGAGAGGACATTGGAAGCTGGTTTCTGTTTCTGGTTCTGAATGTTAGCTGGTCTGGAAACACATTAATCACACAGTATAATACAGCATGTTTGGGGGAAACTTAACTCCCCAGACTCCTATAAAGTTACAAAGCTAGTCACGCAAGTTGTTGCAACTCTGTCTCCATTGTGTAGAGAAAATCCCTCTGGAGGAGAGGTTATTGTTTTTAATTAGACCTCACAAATTGGGAGAGCTGGGAAATCTGGACTAGCAAGCAGGCTTAATACTGGTGATTATAGACTATTCCGTGCTGTGCACTGAACAATAACTTACAAAATAAGGAAAACAAAACAAAACACTCACAAATATAAAGACATTTTAGAAACCTGGCCTGACTGACCCACTACAGGCATAGACTCCACCCATGCTGCAGGAGTAGAGTCTTTCTCTGTAATAGAACTTTTTCTTGTTAGAGGTATGACAAATGAGATCCCCCCCACACACCATTTTTGTCTCTCTAAAAGACTGATGGCTCCTCTGGGACCATGAGCACGGATGAAGGACAGGAACCAATCCCTTGTTGTCCACCCACCACACGAGGCTTTATTAATTCCAAGATCACAAACATGGTTTTCAAACAGTCACTGGATACTTCTTGAAGTCTGAGCTGCCCCCTCTACAAACCACCCCCCTGACTTACTAGGGTAGGAGAGAAGGAATAGCCATGAAGAAGGGTTCCTCTGTGCTCATTGCAAGACACATGAAACAACATTCCTATCTTGATCTCTGGGCTGTATCACAGGGAGGAAGGGACTCATCTAGTCTCTGAATTGACCTTTTCAGGAGTCAGAGCAAGACTGAGCACTCCTCAGCCAGAGCAAGGAAAACAGCGGTGTCAGAGAATGCTCATTCCAGAGTTCCGGACGGAATTAATAATGGTCTGTTCTATCCCATTTCACATCTGAACCATGGAGTGGTCTTGAACATATTACTGACAAATACAAACTTTTTAAAAAAGTACTCACTTAGGGGGCACCTGACTCATGATTTTGGCTCATGTCAGGACACATGACCCCATGTCAGGCTCTGTGCTCAACTTGGAGTCTGCTTGAGATTCTCTCTCCACTTCTGCCCCCTGCCAAATAAATAAATAAATAAATAAATAAGATCTTTTAAAAAAAATACTCAAATGAACTACTGTCTTTCTCCCCATGTGGATTAATTGAGAATGGCTTAAGGATCATAATCACTTATTATTTTTTAATTATTTGTTTCTAATTTTTTAAATGATTTTTTAAAATGGTATTTTAAAGCAATTATTAGTGAAAACGTGGAAGGGTAGGCAGGCTCTCCAGAAGCACATTAACACTGAGTTTAAGAACAGGACATAGGTATCCTACACCATTTGAGCCACCTCTTCTCATTCCCTCTCTTGTTCTCACTTTGATTTCAAAGAAACATTTTTTGGTGTTTGTGTATTCCTATGTTTCAGTGTATTGATATATGAAGTTCAAAGGCTGAACAGTATGTCTCCTGTGAAAGATATACCTGGGAAGATGTGACTGTCCAAACTGGTTTGGATCATCTCTAAATGTCATGAAATTGAACAATAGATCTTATAGCAGAAAGAGGACTGACATCCCCATACTTAAGGTAAGTATGTTTAGCAAAACAATACCCTGCCTGGACTTTTTGGCATACAGGCTGACATCCCCAGCTAAGACAGATGAGTAATTAGCCTAATTAATTCTGTAGACACCTAGAGGATCACCCTGTTAAGCATGGGTCTCCCTGCCTCTCTAAAACATCTATTTTATGTCCTATTGTCTAATATTTTTGGCCAGGTAGGTTTGGGAGCTGCATTCACTGTGATTGGGGAAGATTATTCTGGAAGATAGAAATCAACATGGAAAAAGAAGTTAGCAGGTCAAGCTTGAGCCAGAGAGGAACTTCACTTCTGTTGGGCTTCCTAATGAGTCTTAGTGCCTTCCCCCACCATTTAATCATTTTATCTCTATTCTTTTCTTGGGTCATTTTAAGAAGGGGGAAAAAACTCTGCTAGGTCTCAGGTGTGAGTACCATACTTAGGATTTCTGGTGTGGTGGGAATTATCTTCTAAGAGTCCAGGGGCAACAGGTACTGGTCAAGAAACTCTGTAAGTCCAACTGATTTGGAACAGGGATCAGCAAACTGCCATCTACATGCCAAATCCAGTGCACCACCTGATTCTGTAAATAAAGTTTTACTGGAATACAGCCATGTCCACTTGTTTACATATCGTCAATGTCTGCATTTGTACTACAACAGCAGAGTTGAGTGATTGACAGAGACCCTATGACCTACAAAGCCAAAATATTTACTATCTGGCCCTTTTCAGGTGAAATTTGAAGATCTCCTCTGATGTAGGAATTTGATTCAAGTTTCAAAGTCGTGAGTTGTCTAAATACGGGGAAATTCAATTGAGGTGAAATTTGGTGTGGTATAAGAGTTAATGCAGACATTTCAGTGTTTGCTGGAATAAGCTCTTACTAGATTAGATTCAGGAATTTTTCAAGCCAGTTGTTAAACCATAAAACATGAATTTGGCTATGGCGGGAGCATCTGCACCATGGAGATCAGCAAACTCTACTAATACAGACATCATGTATGTATGTATCTGTGTATTTCTGGAGAGGTTGTTTACCTATGCACCACAGTGCACAAACCTCATGCTTCTTGTGAAGAAAGAGATGGCTAACCATAGGTTTAGACATAAAACAGCATGAAAAAAATCTAACATCATGCACCTTCCTTCCTTCATGTATTGGTCATGTCTGTTCCTCATTCCATTCAGAGACTGGATGATTAACATTACCATCAACAGTATCGCACTTATCTAATGTCCAGAAAAATCATGCGTCTTTTTACCAGAAACCATAACTGATAGCACCTATATGTCTTATAAAGGATTCTATATATTTACTATTTCTCAGGGTCAGATGTGTGAGGAAGAATTATATCAACTTCACAGGGAGGGACATTCTGCAGAAGACATTCCACCTGGCTGATTTTCCTTCTACCTTCCTGACTATATAATTTTGTCTAAAGAGGAGATCCTTAAATTTTAATGATCACTAAAAGCATCCACTGTGTTTGTTAAAATTTTTATTTCCAGGCTTATTATGCACAAAGTTTCATTTAGTGGATTTGGGCGGGGCTCAGGAACTGACCTTTTTAACAAGTACGTCAAGAAATTTGGTCTCAGTGATCCACAAAGGGAACCCTAAAATCCTTTAATCAATTCTGAAATTGTTTAAATAACCACAGACTCCCAATATATGAAAAACCTAAGATTGTGTATTAAAGACTCTTTCAGTTTATTCCCTCCTCTTTCCTACTCAGAACTATGCTGTAGAACTGAAGAACCTTGGAAGTCTCCTCTTCCAGAGACTTGGGAGGTTTTTTCCCCTCTGACTACGCAGTGTGTTCTCCTTGTAAATCCTGGCCTAGACTCTGCCACTGCTTCATGTTTGCGAACATTAGGGAATAAGACTTTTCCAAGTCAATATACACCAATACGTATATTCATGTGTGTTCTTAGAGAAAATGTTCAGCTCTCCTTCCTTATAGCAATTGATACTGGGGAGCAACACCCAGATCCCATACCTTCTGGATAAAGACCCCTATATTCCATCAACTGGGAACAGCTGTTGCTGGCTCACAGCTGAGTCTAAGTAACTGCCCAGGTCTAGAGGACCTTCCCAGGGTTCTATCCATCCCTTGTGGTCAGTCTACATTCATTAAATAAGGGAGTACTAAGGCATCCTTTAGCTTCAACTCAAGACATCTCTGAAAGACGAGCTTAACTCTAGGGTTTCTGGTGGGATTAGTCAAGACCTTTGTTGTGACTGCATTGTGTAACTTCTCCCTTTGCCTGTTCTGCTTCTCTGACCCCCGATACCCCAAGGTGCTATTGCTGAAAGCACTGTTCAATAAACTATACGCATGCAAATTTCTATCTGACAGCCTGCTTTCCCTGGGAATTGGGTCTAAGATATTATCCTATAGCCTGGTTCTTAAGGACCAATTCTAGCCCTATCTTGAGTTTGGCTGGATTTTGGAATCAGCTGTTTCCCAAGATTTCCCTTACTCATTTGCAAAATATCCCAGAGGAGGCACCTGGCTGGCTTAGTCAGTAGAGCATGTGATCCTAATTACAGGGTCATGAGTCCAAGTTCCATATTGGTCATGGATTCTGTGTTTAAAAAAAAAAATTAAAAAGGTTTATCCTGGATGGAATAGGGTAGAAAAGGAAAAAAAAACATAAAAGGAAAGTTTCATCCCAGGCCTAAATCATAAATTCATTTGTTGCTAAAAATTTTTATTAAAATGTTACTCTTTATAAAATATTGCATTGGTTCCTTTTGAGAATACACTTGATCCCACAGAACTAATGGTAGAAAAGCATAAGCTTTTTTGCTGCTGTAACAGAAAAAAAAAAAACCCATTTAAAAAGACCTCCCATAAAAAAAAAAAAGACCTCCCAGAAACCAAAGTTCAAGATCCCCATTGTGCTAGATACAGAATTTTCTCCCAACCAGAATTCCAATCTACAAAGACCCCAGTGAATTAATCCACACAGATGGAACTGAATATTCTTCTAAAATGCTATATTTATATATTTTTTAACTCAAACTAGAAGTGGTCTCCTAGGTCAGCTAATCAATAATAGTCCTTCTTGTGTGACTGGATTCGGAAACCATATTAAGAGCAGACTTGTCTTGTTCCATAGGGAATGGAGATCAAATAGGTATTACAAGTTAGCAAAACCTTTAGCCCTGCCATAAGACTTGCCACTGTATGGAAACTCCACAGGGCTTCTTCCACAGGAAGACAGAATCACAGAATGCTAGGACAGGAGAAAGCTCTTAGATATATATTTCTTAACCTTTGTAATATGCAGTATTCATAGTTTAAGTTTGGATTCAAATTGGCCAGGATTCAGATTTGCCATTTATTCCAAGTAATCTTGGAAGAATTGTAACCCTCACTGAACCCCAAATGCCTCACCTGTATCATGGACATAATAATGTAACACTAAAAATCTTAGTAAGTGGAGGTTAGTAAAGCCCATTGTATAAAACAGGTACTTAATTCATAGGCTTATCCCCTCCCCTTATCTCCAACATTACATATGTGAAAAGATCAACATGATGAACTGGGTCGAGAAACTCCTATCAAGTCATGAAGCTAATTAGTACTGAAAATACAAGAAGAATCACGTTTTCTGGTCCTGAGATGGAATACTCTTTAACATGACGCTTCTCTAGACCAAATTTTCAGCAAACCTTCTCTTTCAGCATGTCAAAACCAAATGCAGTTCATTATACATGTGTCTGCAGAAACATTTGGGAAGAAAAATCTTCACCTATGACATCCAAGTAAAGGACAAGTTCTTTAGAAGCTTTTTATTATTTTAAATAAAGTAAATCCAGAGTGACCTAATTCTCCTTATCCCACACCTTCATATTTTTTCTTACTGCTCATCATTAACATGAATATGATAAGGACAAATCTGCATATGTGCACTTGTTCTAGATCAGATACCTTCCCTTTCATTTGTGAATTTCAGACTAGAAACTAGATGTGTGACACCTGGTTTTTCTTTCCAGCGATACTGTTTCTGAGGTGCCAATCTCAGGCACAAAGGAAGGCTGCAAAGATCCACATGGAACAAGGATAACCAGGGTTAACAGCAACTCAGAGCATCAATCACTTTTATTGCTCCCGAGGCAGTGTTTCCATTATTTATGCTGCTGGGTGATCTGCTGTATTTATGATACAGCTAGTTGTCATGGCCTTAAAAATATGATGGATTCCTAAATTAATCCTGTATTCCTTGTCTTGTGCTTGAAGCATGGGTAGTCATAAGGAGTACAGAGGTATCTGTAATCACGAAGTTAAATGCCCATGGGTCATGATGAAGGACTGACCATTACATCCAGAATAAGTTTGTGTCCATAATGCTCAAGCTCCCCATCTATGCCTACAGATTGAGTGCTAAAATTTATTCTATCAATATTTAACAGTGTAATGAGCTTTCCTAGTTCTCTGGGGGAATGAAAACATGAATAAGACACAAATTTGACTCTTGATGTATTTTGAGTCCACTTACAATTAATAATTGAAAGCACAGAATCTGTCTTAGAAGTAAAAATAAAAAGTGTTGGGAATTTTGTAAAAGTGAGAAAAACCACTTGCTGCTGTGACTAGGGGTGGTGATAAAGAGTATGGCATTTAGGGAGACATGAAGAATGGAAAAAGTGTTGACAAGATGGAAAACAATTCATGTTTAGAGAATGACATGGACAAAAGGATCGAAATCAGACCTAACGAATGAATGGTACACAGGGAGCAAGTAAGTTGAAAAGTAGGTAGGAACCAGCTCCTGCAAGGTCAAGAGAAGTTTTGAGTTAATTCTAGAAGCAATGATAAGCCTAGGTGAAGTTTTCTTGGAAGGAAAAACTCCCTGGACCTTAGGAAAACAAGTTTGTCCACAGAGTTAGTATGAATTGGAGTAAGAGTCCGGGGAGGGGACGTAAATCAGGATGCTGATTTGCAGGCACACAGGTTTTAAGAAAGGACATAGTAGGAATTGGACAGAAATATTTTAAGTCATGTCAAAAAGAAATTCTAAGGAGAAGAATAGAGAGAATGGAGACTAACGCTGCTGTTGAAATGTAACCCTGTACCAAAAATCCTTAACGAAGTTTACAATGACCTACATGATGAGTCTTTTATGGACTAATAAAGCCCTGTTCTAGGATTTTTCCCACCTGCCCACTTCATGCCAGACACACAGGCTTTCTTGAAGGCTCCCAAATAGAGCAAGCACATTCTAGCATTGGGGCTCTGCACTAAGGAAGAAGTTACTCCCCCAAATTGCTGCATGGCTCATTCCCTTGCTTTTTCTGATTCTTTGTTCAAAGGCGAAGCCCTGACACCTTTACTTACAACTACAACCACCTCATGGCCACCCACCTCATAACACTCCCCTTGTTGTCTATAGCACTTATTTTCATATAGAAAAAATACGATGTACCTATTTGATATACCATTTATTGTCTTTTTCTACCATTTTGTATATAAGCTCCACATAAGTAGAAATCTGTCCAGTTCAATTACTGATGTGTGCCCAGTGTTTAGAAGAGTACTGGAGATAGAAGAGGTAGTTAGTATGTGTTTGTTGAATGAATAAACCAGTACAACTTACTTACAACATAACCCTGTTGGTCATTTTTGGACCCCATAGACCCTCATGATGTTCTACCAGTCTATGTTCGCATTTCTGCACTGGGAGCGTATCTCCACCATGCTTGCCTCACTCACATCAGTTCCAAGTTAAACTTTGTTGGATTCCCAACTAGGACAGGAATGTCTCCTTTCAGTGAATAGAGACTCTGAGGACATTTTATTTTAAAGGACCTATTTTTCTGTAGCCTTGGGAAACTTCCTCCTTCCTTGATGCCTTGCAGGCTATTAAAAAAACCCCTGTGTTGCCTCATTATTCAAGTCTTACCTTATATTTAGGATACTTAGGAATTTTAATGAGGAAGTCTCTTTGAACTTAGTCCATGGTAATTAATAGCTGTGATTAGAAATTGTTTTCCATTTTCATCGTATGTTCTTTAAATCAAGCCGATCATATTGGCAGACTTTTGGCAGGAACAAAGGAAGTGGTATTTAGTGTGATTTGCAGCTACCCCAAGTAAATTCCATCTTTTCTCTAGTGTCTTCTTCAGAGTGGAAGCACCATTTAACTTGTCATCCCAGAACCTACTCAGTGCCAACACATCAATACTCTGGCCCAGTCAGAATTATGGTCGTTTCTGTGTGCACAGACAAGGGAGAAAAATATGAGAAATTTTGAGTAATACCCACTAAATTTTTCTATGTGGTCTTTCATTGATATCCTGCCATGTGTTTTCTCTTGGCATGTACTAAGCCAGAGGACCATGCTCTTACTTAGGACTTAACATCAGTATTTATATAAACCTATGAGAAAAGTCAGACATCTTTGGATTGTAAGCAAGTATTTGATGTGCTAAACTTCCTTTCATATAATCTGTGTGGAAATTCAACGAAGCCAGAAAGTTGATAATCGATGAACAAGTAAATCCCGAGTATTTATCGTGTTCCTAACAAAGTACTAAGGGATGTGGAATAATAAAACATGTCCCTTCACTGATACTGCTAGGCAAGCAAAATGTGACAATTAACAAGGGAACAAAAAGTAAAAAATCATGGCAATTAGTCAAATTATAGCTTTTTTAAAAACCTCATGGAAAATACAAGTTCTGGGTTTTTGAAAATTCAGAATAATTACTGTGTTATAAAAATAATACATATGAACTATATTTAGAGAAACAGTTAAAATCAAGAAAATATAAAAATTTAAAAGTGAAAATAAAAATTGCTATTATAATATCTCTTAGAAATATTCTGTTCAACATTTTCATGGCTATCATTTCAGTATATTGTATCTCATGATCTTTATTTTTCCATGCTTGTTGAATGCTTTTGAGTCAACAACTATAAAGTTTAAAATAGTCATTAAAAATCCAAGATGAAGAAGATTTGGCACATTCCCATGCTGACACTCTTTGAAGGTGAATTAATGATTACAAGAAGCTTTCTTGGGAAATTTTAGAGATGAAAAGAGTTAATGACTACACAGTTGATGATGACAATATCCTTGGAATCTGAGAGTTTGTGAGGAGATTGTCACACTCATGAGAAGTACCTACAGTTACGTATATAGGGTACATGTGTCTGGTCCTATGATCAGAAATAGCTGGTAGCACTTGGTACAAGCCGGATTTATGGTATAGACCTTTAGGTTCAGTCTGGCAGCACCAGACATATGCCTGAAAGTTTGTTAGAAATACAGAACTCTGCTTCTTCAGATTCACTATATAAGAAACTGCTTCCCCCCACAAAAATTCCTAAGATTCCTCCTAACATAAAAGTTTGAACAGGGACGCCTGGGTGGCTCAGTTGGTTAAGCAGCTGCCTTCGGCTCAGGTCATGATCCCAGCGTCCTGGGATCGAGTCCCACATCAGGCTCCTTCCTCATCAGGGAGCCTGCTTCTCCCTCTGCCTCTGCCTGCCATTCTGTCTGCCTGTGCTTGCTCTCTCTCCCTCTCTCTCTGACAAATAAATAAAAAATCTTTAAAAAAAAAAAAAAAGTTTGAACATATGCCAGGATGGTCCATTGGAGGGAGTGCTCAATGAAGCCAAGGAGGTTAGAGAAGCTCAGAAGACCCTCTAATTGTATCAAGGAATTTCAACATGTGTTGTAAAGAAAACAAACAAATAATACCAAACTCCAACAGAATCAAAATAGGATCTTGAAATGTACATATACACTTGGTAAACAATCATAAAGATGAGTAATGGTAAGAGATCAATGGCTTAAATACAAGTTATAAAGGACAAACTAGAAATTGAGGACAGTTTATCCATGAGTGCATTTTCCCCTTCCATTTGGAGGAAAGATAACCTAAAAAATACTCTAAAGATGTATCTGAAAATTACCAAAGATCATCCTTTGAGAAAGAGTAGCTTCTGGCACGGTTAAAGAAGAAAAGTTCTTGTCCCACTTTTAAAAAAATTATTAATTCTTTAATTATGTGCCAAACAAATACTTTAATTTAGATCAAAGACAGTCAAAATATACAAAGCTAGGCTAAAGAAATAAGGCTAATAGGACCACTGAATAGAACACTTAGGATCTATTGGTATGCAGGAAGGAAATACTTAAACTAGTTATTTTATGTTTTAAATTTACATTATTTTTCCTATAGCATAACATACAGAATTGTAAAATTTTATAGTTGTATTGTCTATAATAAACAATGCACTGAAAAATACATACTGAAAAGTATTTTTACTGATGTGTTTCCTATCTCAAAATTATACATTTACTGATTTTAGTTTACTATTTTGATCTCTTTTCCCCAAAAGTTTGCCAACATTTTGCTACTTGATTAAGTTTATGAAATAGTAATGTAATGATTTATTTTTTTCCCCTTTTTTATTTAGGAGAAATGCTGTGTCTCCAAGTATGAGCAATTGTTTTAAAAGATTCTTTCAGGGATTGTCATTGATAAATTATATCAATAAGCCTTGTTTTTAGCCTTATCCAATCTCCTATGTAAGAACCAAAAATTACCATATAACTAGGTAGAACAGAGCAGCAACAGAGAAAAAGTACAAGTACTTCATAATGACTATATACACATATAGATTTAGACCTAGTTGTCTCTAAATAAATGTTGGTTAATTGGATGATAACTACTAATTCCCAGGCCCAATGTAGAATTTAAATCCGTTTTTCCTCAAAGCATGTTCCCTAGCTTTCCTCAACCAGATTCTCCTAGTGTTTTGTGAAACACTATGTGGGCACAAGACCACTCCCACTTGTTCAGAACAGGGGTGGAATGTAGCCATCTGTATTTATCCAAAAGTGCCTCAATGCTTCCAATGCATTTTAAAGTTTGAAAACCAATGATTTCAGGGTGCCTGGGTGGCTCAGTCAGTTAAGGGTCTGCCTTTTGACTCAAGTCAGGATCCTGGGGTCCTAAGATTAAATCCCACATCCCGGGACGCCTGGGTGGCTCAGTTGGTTAAGCAGCTGCCTTCGGCTCAGGTCATGATCCCAGCGTCCTGGGATCGAGTCCCGCATCGGGCTCCTTGCTCAGCAGGGAGCCTGCTTCTCCCTCTGCCTCTGCCTGCCATTCTGTCTGCCTGTGCTCGCTCTCTCTCCCTCTCTCTCTGACAAATAAATAAAATCTTTAAAAAAAAAAAAAATCCCACATCCCTTCCCTGCTCAGTGGGGAGCCTGCTTTTCCCTCTGCCTCTGACCCTCCACCCCCCACACTGCTCTGCATGCACATGCTCTCTCTCAAATAAAATCTTGAAAACCACGGATTTCAAGATCTTTACCTTGATATAGAAATAGTTTCCTTTCAGGACCAAAAGAATACCACAAAATGTTTACAATTTTTATCCGCTGAATTTCCATACATTGCTAATGAAGTTATTCTGGAAGGATAAAGCATACTCTACTGATTATTGACATCTTGTTTTGGTAGTTAGCCAGTTATCAAGATTTATTGTACAGTGGGGTAAATATTGACCTCAGCATTGGCCTATCATTTACCCATTAACTGTGTTCATCTTTTCTGCCTTAGCAGTAGACATCGGATGGGTCCCTAACTGTGGTCACACCGATTTAGCCATTTACCTGAAATATGTTTGAGGAACTGAAAGCAATACTGCTGATGAGGAGAAGAGTAGAAAAATTGATTTATATGGCAAGATAAATGGCCAACATTTAAAAAAAATGTACTTGCATTTTATTAAAAAAAGCACTTCAATCATAAAACTCAGATGACTAAACAAAAACAAAGAGAAAAAAAATACAAGAAAAATCTGAATATAGAAAGTTTATGATGGAAGTATACCAATATTTACAACAGAGGTCAGTGAATCTTTATAGAATGAACAAACCCATTTTCAAAGGAAATGTTGTATTTGCTGATTTGAACAGACAATACTGAGACGTAGTCTTATAAGGGGAAAAGTAAAGATAAAGGAAAATGATGTCAATGTCAATGTCATTGATGTCAATGTCAATGTTGGACCCTGTGGGCTTCTGGCAGAGTCTTCCTGGGAACATGAAGAAAAGGATTCTTCATGTCAAGTGAATCTGAATAGAATCCTAAGAAGCTTACTGCAAGGATGAAGGTGATATAGACCCTGGAAGGGGAGCAAGGCAAGGAGAATAGAAGGTGGAGATTGGAGTTGGATAATATGATGTCCCCAGCTCTGCCTTGTACATCCTCAGACTTTTTTTTCAAGCAAAACCATCCTTTCTAAAGAGACAGAGGCTTCAGACCATTGGTTTTTGTTTTGAGGGGTTTGGGATATTTTTCAGCAAGGGTACTGGTTTTGAGTTTTCTCCAACATTGATCCACGGTAGCTTTTCTACATTAAATATCAGCCAAGCAGTCTCGATCATCTATAAACCTCCTTTTGAAAAAATGTGCTTCTGAAACCTAGGGCCTCATTCTCAAAAGCACATCCAATACCCTTCCTGGATGACACTTCTCTCTGCTCTCTGCAGGAAGATCCAAGCCTGCGCCTGTGGCAGCATCATTTGCCCTAATGGTTCTTGAGAGGCATTTGGGAAACCTGATTTCACCTCTGGGTAGAGCTGCCACAGAAGGAAGTGACCTACACGTGACATGTCAGACAGTGCCTATACTTGAGAAAAGATGAGAGCTGCCTTGTCCCCTGGAAGTTTCCCCAGAGGTATTGGGCTAACTTCTTTGTGAGCAGCTCCCAATCATCAGTTTTTAGGAGATGTATTCCGCTGTCAAGCCCCAGTGCTTCCTCATTTACACAGATAAGGAGTTCTAATAAGATACTTTAGAAAGTCACTTATGCCATAAGGTATTCACATTATCTCCAGACATTTCTATTTGGCTAATAGGAAATGAAAGTGTGGATTAATGCCTTTCGCATGCCATTAAAAACTGAGAGGGAGAAACCTCATTTTGGCCACCAGGGGCCTTCTTCTCATGTCTGTTCACTGTTGCCTCAGCTCATCGTCTTCAGTGCTTTCAAAAGTTAAGGATGAATTTTGACTTCATAGAAAATGAGTTTAAGCCAGAAAGTCCATGTGGCCTCCAAACTTTGGATTATTGCCATGGCACGTTGCATTTCACCTTTGATTTAAAGATCGAGAACATGTGGCTTCCTAAAAATGAAAAACTCTTTTGCTCAACTCCCAAAAGGCTAATGCAAGCAGCTGTTAAAGGAGAAATAAAAAGACAGACACCAGAATTCCAAATAAGCCAGACTTCGTACAATTGGGTCACCGATTACCTCTCCGTAACCCTGAGGAGTCAGAGTAGCAAATAGGTCTCCTTCTCACTTTATCTGACTCCTGATCGAATACCCAATTGCTGGGTATGGCCTCAAGTATAAATCCCACAGGAGATCGGTGAAATTAATAATAAAATATGGTAAGGTAACAATGAGTGATTAAGATCCAGGCATGGTGCCAGGTGTCTTATATGTAAGACTTCATCAAATCCTACCAAACTTGGAAGGTGAGAACTAGTATGTTACCCCATGTTAAAGATAAGGAAAATTACATTGCCAACTTCAGTGAAAGAAATGTTAGTAGAGAAACACGTAATTTGAGTCTTTAGCCTACAGCTTTAGCTGCACTTAAAAAAAAAAAAAAAGGTGATCAGCAATTAATTTTCTAAAGGGAATCTTTGCATTGGACAAATGCTTCCATATTTGCCTAAATAAAGAATTTCTCAAACAATATCAAGATACTTACATTGATATTGAAACCTCTGCAGTTCTAACAAGCCCTTTCTGTCAGCAGATGGTGGTGACTCTGAAAAACAGCTTCGCTCAGCAAAGGTCAAACCACCTCAAGATGAAGGCTGAGAAGTCTATTCAAGGACATTCAAATGCCTCTTCAAGGTCAGAATTCACACGCAGTAGGAAGGATGTCACTCAGAAAGAGATAAGTGGCAGGGCTATATCAGGGTGTGGTTACACTGCTTTCTTATAGGAGGGCCTGCTTTTCCTTTCTCTTAACATTCAAGTCATAACCTACATTTTCTTTTCTTTGAGACAGTGTTTTAGTGGGTGGATTCAAGGCAAGCTTCACTATGTGAAAACTCACCCTTCCCTTTCTAGTTCCTAAATTAATGCCTACTCACTCCTCAGAGCCCTGTTTCATGTACTCCAAAGGACTGGAGATTCGTAGGCCGTCTGCCATGAGGGGAGTGTAGCTCCCACCAAGGTCCACGCTCTGCCTTTTCCCCTTCCCAGAACCCCTGAGCCTTACCACAGCCAGCCATCCCAGCAAGGAAAATGGTACCTGACTTCTCCGTTAAAGAGAAAGCCTTAGACTGTGAGGAGAAGCAGGCCATAAAGCCACCAGCTTAACTAAACCATCACAGTTTTTAGGGGTTTTAAAATATAGGCAATTTGAAGATATCATTGAACCTGAGCACAGCCTTATCCTAGGTTTCCCTTGGTCTACTCAGAACCAGACTGTGATGGAAAACAGCTGGAGGAACCTCCTGGAAGGACAAAGCCAATTCCTCATGGTCACTGTGGTCTCCACAATGGATTTATGAGGTGGCTTCTTCTCTTGGCTTGACCCCAAAGTGGGGGGCTTGACCCTATAATGCCAGCTAGAGTTCAACCCCAAAGACAGAGCTGGGATATTCAGCATATCCCCCCCCATGTTCTCAGAAAGGATATCCTACATGTTCTCCTATAGAGAAGCCTATAGAACATGCCTGGGGAAAAGCATTATCTTTAGAAAAATAATTCTCCACTCCAGCCTTGAGGTGAGAGAGCATTAAGATCACAGCTTAATGTTCTTTAAGTTGGACTAGCAGAGGAGGAGGTCAATGTGAATCGGTCTTCAGGGGCAAGTGGACATTTGGAAAAAGTGCAGGAGGTGCATCACTTTTGCTGTGACCCTAACTCGGCACTTCCAGGATTAGGCGATTTTACCAGGTGACAGAAGTTTATTCCAACAGGGTAGAATATTTCTTGTTTTGTAGGATGCTCAATGCATTCGTTTGTATCTCAGATTAACTAATCCCCACTGTCTCCAATATACACAGAGATGTTAAAACAAACTTTGCTATGCTCACATGGGCAGCACGTGTACTAAAACTGGAAGGATACAAAGAAGAGTTGCGTGGCCCCCGCACAAGGGTGACACATAAATTCGTAAAGCCATCAGGCATAAGCCCTGAAACTATGAAACTCTCAAATCATAGGCGGTAACTCCTTGACATTTGGACCTTAGCGATGATTTTTTGGATTTCGCACCACAAGCAAAACCCACAGAAGCAAAACAAAACACACGGGACTAAGTCAAACTGAAAAGCTCCTTCATATCAAAGGAAACTGACACAATCAAAAGGCAACCTACCAGATGGTTCTGAGAAGGGACTAGTATTCAAAATCTATAAAGAACTCATGCAGCTCAACAGGCCTAAAAACAGGCTGGTTAAAAAATGGGCAGAGGATCTGAACAGACATTTTTCTAAGAACGAGCTACAAATCACTAATTATCAGGGAAATGCAAATCATAATCACGAGATACCACCTCTCCTTCGTTAGAAAGGCTGTCAACGGGACAAGAAGTGTTGGTGAGGAGGTGAAGAACAGAAAAATCTAGTACATTGTTATAGGAATGCATACTGGTGTAGCCGTTAAGGAAAACAATATGGAGTTTCCTCAAAAAATTAAAATTAGAACTAACCTATGATCCAGCAATTCCCCTTCCTGGGTATTTATCTAAAAAAGAAAACAAGAAAACACTAATTGGAAAGGATATGTACACCCATGTTCACTGCATTATTATTACAATAGCCAAGTTATGGAAACAACCTCCGTGTCCACTGATGGATAAAGAATGTTTACACACATGCGTGTGCACACAAACTCACATGTATGCACACATATATTATGGAATATTATTTAGCTACAAAAAAGAAGATAATACCATTTGCAACAACATGGGTAGATCTTGAGGACATTTTGTTAAATGCAGTAGGTCAGACAGAAAAAAAAATCCCTTAGGATCTCATATGTAAAATCTTAAAACAAACAAACAAGCAAAACTCAGAGAACAGATTGGTGGTTGCCAGATGCAGGGGGTAGAGATGTGAAAGAAATGGGCAAAAGTGGACAAAGTCTACAAACTTCCTGTTTTAAAATAAAACATGAGGATATAGTGTATAGCAGGATAAATATAGCTAAGAGTACTATGTTGTGTATTTATAAATTACTAAGAGAATAGATCTCAAAAGTTCTCATCACAAGAAAGAAGGGAACTATGGAGGGTAAGGGATGTCAACATGATTTGTTGTGATGATCATTTCATAATGCATGCAAATATTGAATCATTATGTTGTATACCTTAAGCTAATATAAGGTTACACCTTGATGAAAAAACTTACATTTTTGCTGGGTACATGCTTCTAATAAGAGTCCCAATTCCATACCACCCTTTCAGCTGGGGGCAATCCTGTGGCCTCTCTTTTAAACTAGTTCAACCTGAGAGACAGAATCCATGAATCAGCAGGTTTCCTCCTGTTCTAGTAATTGTTTGTATTAACTCAGTATTTCCATAGTGGTGAAATAGTTGGTGTTTTTAGATTATCCTAATAACCCACTGAAGTTGGCATTAAATCATATGTCTAAAGTATCAGTTAAGAAAAATCTCAGAAGAAAGTAGGTATTTTTAGGCCAAATTATACACACATATACACACATATGTATATACATATTCTCTCTGCGTGTGTATATATATACACACACATATACATACATATATATAGGAGACAAATTTTTTTTAAAGATTTTATTTATCCATTTGACAGAGACACAGGGAAAGAGGGAACACAAGCAGGGGTAATGGAGAGGGAGAAGCAGGCTTCCCACTGAGCAGGGAGCCCAATGCGGGTCTCGATCCCAGGACTGCAGAATCATGACCTGAGCTGAGGGCAGACACCCAACGACTGAGCCACCCAGGTGCCCCACAAAGAGAAATTCTTAAAAGATCAGAAGCCAAGTTTCGTTCTTCCTAATCTAAAGCTAGATTAACTTGAACTTCAGTTTTACTTGTGTTCACATACAGGATTATGATCTGTTTTTCCAAATGGTAGCCTCCCAGAAAAAGTTTCTATAAACCCAAAAGATGTATCCATCTTCCCTCCCTCTTTCCTACTAAAAGGTTAGCTCAGTTGAATCCTATTTTATGTAAACTTGGTCAAATGAAAACTTAGATTTGTTAAAATTAAACATACAACATGATATGCATTTGAAACGGACCCTCTGGAAATCTTTAGAGAACATGTTCCCTTAACCAGCTTAAATGCTTGGATTAAAAGAAAGCTAAAATGCCTGCAGTTTTCCAGGTAAACACGCTGCATTACAGGAACAGAACATGCCAGTGCTGTGTGGTGTGTTTGCAGTAGAGAAAGCGTGCCAAAGTGAAGACATTTATCTAGTTTAGGGAATTGCATTCCAAAGGACCTTTCCCTGAAATATGTTTGCACAGAAAAGGTAACTTTTTGTTTGAGCATCTTAAAATTATGCTAGTGTTATGCCTACTTCTTTTTAACGATTTAAAGACATTGGAGAGAGAAAGAAAGAAAGAGAGAGAGAACAAGTGGAGTATGGTGGACCAGAGGGAGAGAGAAGCAGCTCCCTGCTGAGCAGGAGACGTGCCCCACCCCACCCCCCACATCGACTCAGAGCTCCATCCCAGGACCCTGACATCATTACTTGAGGCGAAATCAAGAGTCAGACGCTTAACCAACTAAGCCACCCAGGTGCCCCAAGATACGTATTTTTGATGTGCACCTCACACATGGTAGGACTTGATAAATCCTTGCTGTGAATCACCCTTGATAAGAGGAACACTAAAAAGCAAAATTAAAAAAAAAAAAAGCAAAATCTATGGGACGGAATGAACAGAAGAAAACAGTAGTGGAGATGGTCAAATCGAAAAGGATAGGGTAACTCTGCAATGCTCTGTCCCTCCTTTGCCAGCCCCCGATTTCACCAACTCATATTTTGAGTCCTCTGAATTTCCTCAGTTCCTTGGGCTGCCGGGGAGAACATCCCCTATTTCCAAATGCACCCACCCGGCTAGCCAAGCACCTCCAAAGTTGAGAGCCCTTGTTTGAAACGCGCTCACCAACTCCTGCGGCTCCTGAGCCTGAAGTCAGTGAGCGCTGCACCGCGCTAGAAATAGTAACTCCACGGCTTACGGCCAAATGCCATTGGTTCAATTACCCAGTACAGTGGTTCTCAACCTGTAGCCAGTATGAGAATCACCCGAAGGGCCTGTCAAAACACAGCACCCTAGATTTCCACCCCCAGAGTTTCTGATTAAGGAGGTCTAGACTAGAACCCGAGAATTTCATTTCTAAGAAATTCCCAGGTGCTGCTGAGGCTGCTAGTGTAAGGTATGGGGATGACATTTTTGAGGAGCTCTGGTCTAGTGGGCCCAATACCTTTCAGATGAATAGGAGCTTTTCTAGAAACATCTGTCAGCAAAAGCCCTTGGCACTTCTGGCCTCAGTGAGGATTTGAGTATGTGCAATAAGAGCGTGGACTATGAGCGGGGAGTGAGAAGGTCAAGTGCATTAGATTTCTATTCCATGCATCCTCAAACTCTAGGGCTGAGAACTACAGGTAGTCTAGGTGCCCAGTGGGTTTTCAGGTAATTAAGCTTTTAAAGGATGGAGTCTTCCAGCTTGCAGTTTGAAGGCAAGCAGCCAAAAACTTGTGAGAGGAAAAAAGATACGGCCTTAAGGTGCTTGCCCAGAAGCTTTGAATTTATCTGATATAACCAGGTCATGACTTGAGGGGGAAGAAATTCTGCTTGTTAAAATAATCACTTACATTTCCTAACATTTGGGGAGAAGACCTCAGGGAAAGGTAGTTCTCTTTAAGCTCTGTAGATTTGTGGATTGCCTCCCCTCACAGGTGTAGCCCTTGGAGACTATGTAATTAAGAAAATGGAATAGTGTGGGAACATCTGCATACGGAGTTACGATGATTGGAATGAATCACACATCTGTCATAGAGGCACTGATGTCAGGCATATATAATCATAGCTTGATTATCAAACTATCCTAAATAGAAATAGAAATGAGATCTGTAGTAAAAAGAGCTTTCTGAACTAAGGGTTAAAGGACAAATAGAAAGCAGGTGTTCCTAAACAGAGCTTTAATGTTGCATTTATCTGCCCTACTCAAGTAATTTAGAAAGAGACGCATTCATTGTAGTCTTTGTGGAAGCATGGTTTTATTTCTCAACCTTGTTCTCCTTTCCCCTTTCAATTTTACAGATAGGACCCGAGTCCCTACTATGTGCAAAACCAGTGTACCAGATGTTTTGTTGGGTACAAACGTAAGTAGAACATGTAAGCCTCTACTCTCAGCACACAGAGAGAGGTACACAAGGTATTATTTGAGGAATGTGGAGGAGGGGTTATCATGGGTTCCTTTGACAAAAACCCTCCATTAAGAGAATCACCCCAACTCAACAAGGGGCTCAGAGAGATGAAAACTGTAACTGCTGGTATCAATTCAATTAATGATGCATTTTCCACATTAACTCCATAGTTAGTAGGAAAGTCAGTCTAAGATTCAGAAATAGGCCCTCCTCCTTAAAATCAGGTCATGGTCCCAGGGTCCTGGGATGGAGCCCCGCATTAGGCTCTCCACTCGGGAGGGAGCCTGCTCCCCCCCCCCCCCCGCCTACTTCTCTGCCTACTTGTGATCTCTGTCAAGTAAATAAATAAAATCTTTTTAAAAAATTAATCTCCATGACCCTGAAATTTGAGTCACACAGGTATCCTAATCCCTTAGCTAATGTCTTCAGACTAATCTAGTCCCTTGACCTAGGTACCAGGACTATATGTATGCTCTTACCATGTTTGGTCTTGATATTCTTCCTTCCTGCGGATGCAGAATGTCTTTATTGCTTTTATCCTCCTGGCTAGGGTGTCTCTTCTATTTCTTTCTTTGAAAAGCAAGCTAAAACGCTTTCTTCCCTCAGAGAAAAAACTTGAATTAAATTGCTTTTTCATGAGGACTAAAATGTATACTCCTAAATGCAAACTCTAGGGGATACTTGGAGTCCCTTTAGAATTTGGGATAATCTGGAGTCCTGAAAAGACTAGATAGAAGATGGCATGTAAGCCCTCCACCATACCTTGTAACTGTGTGTTCAAGGGAGCTGCGATTTAAGTTTCTTTCTTTCTCTTTCTTTCTTTCTTTCTTTCGAGAAAGAGAGAGAGAATAGAGGAAAGGGCAGAGTGTGAAGGAGAGAGACAATCCCGCACTGAGTGTGGAGCTCAGTGTGGGACTCCACATGGGACTTGATCTCATGACCCTAAGATCATGCCCCTGAGATCACGCATGACCTCAGAGGAAATCAAGAGTCCAACATTTAACCAACAGAGACATCCAGGTATGCCAAGGGAGCAGAGATTTCAAGAAGATATTAGGAATAGTCACTAAACTATTCTCCCTATTTTCATTTTATTTTTAATAATCACTACACATAGCATCCAGAGTGATCCTTTTAAAACTAAGTTTTCTATGCCTTCGCTCAAAACTCTATGGCTTTTGGGGTGCCTGGGTGGCTCAGTGGGTTAAAACCTCTGCCTTCAGCTCAGGTCATGATCCCAGGGTCATGGGATCGAGCCCCACATCAGGTTCTCTGCTCAGCGGGGAGCCTGTTTCCCTCTCTCTCTCTGCCTGCCTCTCTGCCTACTTGTGATCTCTGTCTGTCAAATAAATAAATAAAATATTTTAAAAAAAAGGAGAAAAAACTCTATGGCTTTCTCTCTTTGAATGTAAGATCCATAAGGCAGAGTTCTATGTTTTTCTTTGTAATGTCCACTATTGTCGTACAAATACCTAAAATACCATCTAGTGAGCACCCAGAAAATATTTATTTTACAGATGATAGATAGATGGATAGATAAACAGATAGACAGAGAGATAGACAGACAGATAGATAAGGAACATATTCTCTTCTCAATCCTGCCTTCTACTGCCTCAGTTCAAGTCTTTATTATCACACTTGGCCTATTTTTTCTGTATTTAGCTACAGTAGTGTGTGCCTATAGTTCTATAAAAACTAGAAAACATAAATAAAAATAAAGAGGAAAATGAAAGTTATATAGAGCCCCATCATCCAAAGTTAACATTTTGGTATATATTCTTCTAAGTATGTCCTGTAGTATTAGTGTCTGCCATTATAGCCCATCCTTGACCGTACTCCTATATCAAGCACAGCCTTAATGTTGCCACTAGTTGCATTGGTTTCCGGTGGCTGCCATAACAAATTATCACAAACTGGTGGTTTAAAACAAGATAAATTTATTTGCTGGCACTTCTAGAGGTCAGAAGCCAAGGTACTGGCAATCTTACATGCCTTCTGGGATTCTAGGAGAGAATCCCTTCTTTACCTTTCCAGTTTCTTATGGTTACTGGCTTTCTTGGCTTATAGCCCACATCTCTCTGACATGCCTTCACATCAACATCTCTGGTGTGTGTCTGTTCTCCTCTCTCTCTTAAGATTCTTGTCATTGGATTTAGTCTCTACTCAAATAATACAGAATAAACTTATCTCAAGATCCTCAACTTAATTACACCTGCAAAGACTCTTTTTTCATATAAGATCACATTCACAGATCCTAGGGATCCCCTTTGGGGGATGGCATGTAACCATTCAACCTACTCTACCAGCATTAAATTCCTAAAACAACATAAATCTCTCTATGACTGGTGTGGGTTAAAAATCCTTCAGTGGTTCTCCATTGCCTTAGTACTCCAGACTCCTTTGCATGGCATGAAAAGCATTTGTGATCTGAACCTTGCCTAATCCTCTAGGACAACAGGCTTCATAATGGCAGACAGCCCTTCCTGGCCACCCCACCCCAGTGATGTCTAAAGAGAAAAATAGAAAAGAAGGGATTGTTGGGAAAACTGGACTGCTTCCTAATCAGACAGCTAGAGGTACAGAATATGGAGATTTGGTATTTTGTGTAAATGTGACAATTTGAATTCATCAGTGGGTCAGAGCACCGATCATGGAGATTAGTTTATACTTGTATTTTTCATCACCTGGAACAATACTTGACATTAATAAATTATTAATATATTTCATTGAAAGGAGAGAATGGATGCAAGCATTGAATTCATGGTTCAAGAACTCGAATTCTTTTTCCCACCCAGTGTTTGCCTTTCTGCTGCCCCTCCTAGCTCAAGTTGTTTTCTACACATTTGCTTTTGAATCTCTCTTTTAGAAGAGTATTCTTATTTATGTCTCACTGAATTAATTTCTCCGAAAAGGAGCCCATTATTCCTGCCTCTCCCTATTGTTCAGATGTTGTATCAGTGCAGGATGATAGGAGCGAGGTAGAAGCTATGATATGCTAAGTGACAAAGTGTGAAGTGTGAAATTCACATGTATTACTTAGTCATTTTCTCTCTTCTGTCTCTTTTTCCTAATGCATTAAAGGTAATAGTCTGAATCAAGCCTCTGTAGTTGTTTACTCCTTTCTGACTGAATTAGCTGGGGCAGTTCTGTCTCTCTGATTTATTGTTGAGTCTCATCTACTTTCCATGGCTTTCAGGCATTATTTTTTTCTTTCATTCTCTTAAAAAAATTAAAATTGCCCACAATCCTCCTCCATGGTTACTTGGTTTGACAAATTTATCAGAAAATGTAGAGAATGGCTTAGAGTAGATTGCATTAGCCCTGGTGTATCTGCGATACAAGATCATTAAGTTTACAGGAAATTTTTCTGAGATGGTGAGCAACAAAGCCCCAGCAGGAAGTAGAGCAGTAGCGGGGTACCGGGGCAAGTGGTGGGGGTGGTCTGTCCCAGTGCAGACAAAAATGGGGGTGCAGGATATTTTCTTTTGAGGATTTAAAAACAATAATACCACCATATAATGTCAGTCTACCTTTTCTTTTTTTTTTTAGAGTTTACTTTTTTAGAAAAGTTTTAGTTTTACAGCTCAATTAAGGGATAGGTTTAGAGATTTTCCATATAACTCTTGCTCCCCAAACTCACAACTTCCCCCATTTATATCAGCATCCCCCACCAGAGTGGTACATTTGTTACAACTGATAAGTCTATAATGACACATCATAATCATCAAAAACCCATAGTTCATATTATGGCTCACTCTTGTATTCTACGGGTTTGGGTATTCTACGTCTAATGATCTATCCATCATTGTGGTATCACACAGAATTTTTCACTGCCCTAAAAATCCTCTGTCTTCTGCCTATTCAACCCTCCACCACCCTCACACTCATCCCTGGAGACCACTAAATCTTCTTACTGTCTCTATAGTTTCATGGTTTCCAGCATGCAATATAATTTGAATCATACGGTATATAGTCTTCTCAGATTGGCTTCTTTCACTTAATAATAAAAATTTAAGGTTCTGCTCTGTCTCTTCATAACTCAATACCTCATTTATTTTTTGCTCTCAATAACATTCCATTGTCTAGTTATCCTACAGTCTACTATTTTTCATTCACCACTGAAGGACATCTTGGTTGCTTCCAAATTTGGGCAATTACGAATAAACATCTCTATGCAAGTTTATGTATGGACATGAGTTTTCAATGCCTTTGGGTAAATATTAAGCATAATTGCTGGATCATCTGGCTAGAGCATGTTTAGTTTCGTAAGGAAGTGCTAAACTACTTTCCAAAGCATACTATTTTGCATTCCCAAGGTAATGAAAGAGAATTGCTGTTGCCCACATTCTCTCTGATCTGGTACTGTCACTGTTCTGAATTCTGGCCATTCTAATAGGGGTGTAGTGGTATCTCTGTCTACTTTTTATTATCTCCGTGAACCAATAATTGTAAACGATGTCAGTGATAAAACACTCCTTCATAGAAAAAATGTATTTTGTTGGTCTAAGTTTTAAGCAATTATTCCAATGACTGCATTTTAAAATATAGGTATAAGATCTAAATTAGTTTATATTTATTATTCTTTAATAAACATTGTGTTCTACATGGAAGGTAACCATATTAACCTATATACATTAGTTCTGTGTTTTTAATATTCAGAATAGATTAAGATTGCTGAAGGCACGGTGCATTTTGAAGGTCTATAGCACTATATAGTCCTGAATTTAAAAAGTAGATTTAAATTAATGACAGTGCAATGACTACAAAGACCAAGATAAAGAACTTGAGTTGGTTTAATTCTGTCATTGTATTTGACCCCTTAGAACTTTTTGTGTTCAAAATTTTTCTACTGAAGCAATACTTAAAAGCTGAAAAAAATCTATTTGGAAGAGAAAGACATGGAAATTATTATAATTTCTGGAATTTAATACGAAAAGGAATTTTTATGTCTTTAGAAAACTTACCCTGGAGTTTAGGATTTTTCTTAATGATTTGTCTATTGCTTCATGTGAAAGAAATTTTTGAAGCTAAGATTAATAAAATGTTTTTTCAACTATTAATAAAGACAGATTAAGTTCAACAAATACAGCTGTATTATCTACTGAATAAGAATGTGTGAAAAGGATCAATTTGGATGATATCATTCACTAATTTGCAGAAGGTAAGGTGTAAAACCAGAAACTGTCATATTATTATTCATTACTGTGTTCAATATGTAGGTATACCTTTCCTCCTTTGTCTAAAAACATAAGGTACTTAAAATTGTTAATTATTACTTTTTTTCTTTTTTAACATTATATTATTTTAAATTATTTGTTAATTAGCATGATTATGTATATGAATTTCAATAAAGGAAAATTTTAGTTTGCATTTTCCTCCCCTCTTCCAGCTAGTATTATCTCTGGCTAATTTTTTCATTTCAGGATTAATATTGAAAATAAATCTGCTATTGTATGGAAGAGGCAAATGTTGAAAAAATAATGAATTGTTCTGACTTTCAAGTATGCTAGGAACTTAAGCAGTGAGGTTAACTGGGTTGCTAAAATGCTGAGCTAGGAAGGTAGAGGTTTCAAAGAATATCAATGCACAGAAGAGAAATTATAAGAATATATCAGCCTAAATTCAATAAGAAAGAGCCAAAAGTGAGCTATGGCAGGACCTTTCATTTCTTAGTTGAGGCCCCACCTATATGTAAATGATTATCTCCAGGTCCTTGTCTCTCTGATGGTGTCATCCTATTACCTTCTACAGTACTAAACTTTTGGGAATCTTGTCCCAGAAACCTATTGGTTTTAGGTTGCCCACCTACAAATGTATAGGTCTCTAATTTTGAGACAATTGAAATCATTAATAAATAAAATGGGTGGCTCATTCAGTTAAATGTCTGCCTTCAGCTCAGGTCATGATCCCAGGGTCCTAGGATTGAACCCCCACATCAGGCTCCTTGCTCAGTGGGGAGCATGCTTCTCCTATGCCCTCTGCCTGCCAATCCCCTTGCTTGTCTTTTTTTTCTCTCTCTCTGTCAAATAAGTAAATAAAATATTTATTAAAAAAAAGATTAAGGGAGGGACGCCTGGGTGGCTCAGTTGGTTAAGCAGCTACCTTCGGCTCAGGTCATGATCCCAGCGTCCTGGGATCGAGTCCCGCATCGGGCTCCTTGCTCAGCAGGGAGCCTGCTTCTCCCTATGCCTCTGCCTGCCATTCTGTCTGCCTGTGCTTGCTCTCTCTCCCTCTCTCTCTGACAAATAAATAAAATCTTTAAAAAAAAAAAAAAAAAAAAAAAAAAAGATTAAGGGAAAATTAATGGAAGATTTTAAAAAAACACGTTGCTAGTGTGTCTGTAAGTGAGTAGTTAATAATAAATAGTTTATAACTGAGAATTGCTCTCTATATTGCAGTAGGATGGGACAGACTCATCTAACACCTCCTCTGAAGACCTGGAGATGCTTCATAAAGGGTCTAATGTGGTGGGTAAGATCCTGAAGACACACATCCCCTATCTCAGAAACTACCTGAGTTATTTCAAAAATAATCTTAATTCTTGGCTGGGTTTTAGAAGAGCTAATGAATATAAACGAACAGGCTTGTCAGCGCCTGGGAGGAATCGGCTGAAAGAATTTGCTAAATCCACAAAACAAGTAAATCTTTGCTTAAGACTTGCACATGCCATTAATTAAACATTTTTATTGTGTGGTGCTTTTTTTTTTTAATGAAAAAGAAACATTTTCCATTATGTGAACAGGTCTATACATAATGAATGGATTATCCAATTTTAGCTGAATGTCAACGAATTTTAGCCAGGTCCTGCAGAAACACAGTGCCCTTTTACTGCCTGTCATTAAAAGAAAAGGGTTTTAACAGTTTGCTAAAGAAGGAGACAAATGAGAGGGAACAGAGCAGCTAGAGACCACTGGTTAAAAGGCAAACCATTGAAACATTTTTCCATATCTGAAATATGTACCAGTTACTTTCTTCCATCATCCAAGTACAGAGCTTTTGACTGTGAACTTTTATCAAGGTAAGTCCAGAGACTATCTAAGTACCATAAGAAATAGGAAGTAAGTTCCTTGAGGACAAATATTAGTCTGGGTAGTTCTCAATTATATGCTCTATGACATCAACATAACCACATTTGCTTGCCTGAGTCAATTGTCTTGCCTTGATAAATGCTTAATGATAATTCTAATAGCCAATAAATATACATATTCACCATGAACCATGCATTGTGCTAAACACTTTAAATACTTTGTCTTATTTAGTTCTTACAACAAACCTATGAGTTAGGCAGGATTGCTATGCTCCCTTAACAATTCATGAGAAACAGTTGCTTTATAAGCTTGTACCTATTAAGATAATCTTTAGATATAAGAAAACTGACTCAGGATTCACAGATAAGCTGGTTTAACTTATCAGTACTTGGCTTCTATTTATTATATAATAGCCAATAAATATTTTTCCCACAGCTCCTTGATGTCCACCCCATTAGCCCAGAACTCCCCACACTGATTTCTTGTTTCTTCCATTTTCCTTGAATTTTCTCAATACTCCTAGAATCCAGAACGAACATCTTTATTTATAAACTATGGCTTAGAAATGTCCTATAAAATAGTAGTTCTAGACTATCAGAAAAGTCTATGTTCTTCTGTTAATACCTGACAGCTAATATAGCAAGATGATAGCAAGAACTTTCTTAGAGGAAACTTTTGGACTTGGTTTTCATTAATGTCACTTCTATTTATTTAGGGATTCTTACAGGTAACAACTTGGATTATTTAAAACTGAAGAGGAAAATTACCCAGAGCAGGTCCCAGAAGATGGAAAGTTACTAGCCATAATAAGAGATAACCAGGAGCCCCACTTGAGCAAGAGATAACCAGCCATTTCTACTTCTGTAGACAGGCTTCCAGCCACAAGCTTCCTGCAGTGTCCTAACTGCTGTTCCCACCTAAAGCACCCCGCCTCCCCCATTTAAACCCACCTGCCAGCAGTCAGCACAGCCCTTGGAACAAGACCCCCTGCACTGTCCAAAAAAAGCTCTGTAACCCTACAGCCCGGGGCCCAGAATTTCGAGAGCGAGCTCATCTGGGTCTGCCAGCGTAAAATAAGCCTGAGTTCTCCTACTTCTCCAAATGTTGCTTGGCTTCTCAGTGGTCTGATTTTTATTTTCCGCAACAAAACAACTTAATGAGGATTACTTAATGCGATGTGGAACGTCACAGCTCTCTCAAGTCTACACGGTTTGAACGCATGTCCGTCATGGTTAGTATTATTACTAAAACACAAATACATTTTATTGGAACGTAAGATTTTCTTGAATGCTTACTATACACTAGTGAGCACTTTACATGAAATAAATGATTTAATCCTTTTAATAACCTAAAATCCTAGAATCTTCTTAAATATATAGCTAAGGAAGTAAGACACAGAGACAAGGCCAGCCTGTAGTGAATACCTTTAGGAATAAGAAAATTCCTGAGCTGGGCAGAGCATTGGTGACTGGCTGCTCATAGCTGAGTTCCTTTCGGAATAATGTCCTCATCTGAGAAAGTCTCATGTCCCTTCCTGAGAGATAGACTACAGCCAATGCCTTGTGGGCGAGGCCTGTAAAAATCTGCCCCCTCCCCCCACCTTACCTTAAGAGATGCATTTGTGAAGATCTGTCCCAGCTCTGGAGCTCCCAGAGAGATCAACTGAGATCTCCTTCCAAAACATCACAGCTCAACTCTTCCTTCTGCCCAGTCCTAGTGTCTTCACACCCTGTAGGCCTCCTTCCCAGGGGTACTCCCTAATAAACTTACTGCACTTGAATCTCCTCAAAGTCTATTTTTGAGAAATCCACCTAGAACATTTGGTAGTAGAAGTGGCCCAAGATGGGGGTGCGGGGCAGGCTGGCATTGGGGGTTACTTTTCAATGGGCTCTAGAGCTGAATTGCCCTCTCACTGGCACTAAAAAACCCTAGTGTTTGGTGGAGTAATGATCAACTCTAACAAGCTATAACAATGCAATTGTTAATATTTTCAAAGTAATGATCTTGGGTCAGAAACCAGCAGAAGGGAGTCCTGGTAGCAGCAATATGAGAAGATCTGGTAAACAGTGATTATAATGACAATGCTACCTGATGGCTTTTGGTTAGTGCCCAGGATGTATCCCAGAAAGATAATAGAAGATTGGGAATGATTAATCACCAGCTGAAAGGAAAGTTAAAGGGTCTCATAGGTAGCATGCAAAGAGACTTACCTCTTGAGCCTAGAGCAGGAAAACTCAGGTTCCCTTTTAGGACTTAATTTTTTAATTCTTTTTTTTTTTAAGATTTTATTTATTTATTTGACAGACAGAGATCACAAGTAGGCAGAGAGGCAGGCGGAGAGAGAGAGAGGGGGAAGCAGGCTCCCGGAGGAGCAGAGAGTCAGACACGGGGCCGACCCCAGGATCATGACCTGAGCCGTAGGCAGAGGCTTTAACCCACTGAGTCACCAAGGCACCCCTAGGACTTAATTTTAAGAGTAGTAGAACTCCAGAGAAGGCTGACTCATCAGCCTTAGCTAATCTGCTGTGCAAATATAGGGGACCTAGTTTGGAAGGAATGGAATCTTGAGACTTGGTATAGGGATATCTGGGTCTCTGCACTCAAAAACCTTGAAACCACAGATTCCCTCTAAACATTCTTCACTTGCAGAAGTGGCCAGTTCCTTCCAGTTCAAGACCAGAGCTGTCTTCTCTGAAGAAAATTCAGAGGCCCGGCTTTGCAGGATTTACCTCCACCTCTCTTCTCCTCCCATCAGATCAAAAAGCTGGAGCCAAATCACCATATAACCTGGCCAGAGAATTTCTGGGTCTTCTAAGGGAGAAAGGGATTATATCTTGAAGGTGCTACTGAACATAACCAACATGTAGCAGCAGGAGCCAGAAAAAAACATATGGGACAGGATTCTGAGGATGCTAGATGAACAAGGGCAGAACACAGGACTGGATAATTAGGTTTATTGATACGTGAGCACTTTCCTGTGGTACAGGATTTAATACCTGGTAAAGATTTCAAGAGATGTTCCCAATGTGGTAGGGTGTCTCCTAAGGAATTTTTTAAAAGTGATATAGAAATTCCATAACTGGGTAGAATAAAAGATGGCATTGAAAGAAAGAATCAAAAGACTTAGAGACTGATCATGCTCTAATGGATATATATTTAAGGCTGGAAGATATGCCAGTTGAGTGATTCAGCAGGAGAACCCACAAGGTAGTCCCTGTACTACAGTGATAGGGAATGTCCTAGAGAAAAGAATCATTAAGTATCATTGAGAAGCTCAGTGGTGGCTGTCCTCCATGGGCCAAGGCTTACAACAGAAGCTGCTGTTACACAGCTGGATTCAGTAATAGCAATAGTAAAGGCTAGTTGGTAGAATTTTCATTAAAAGCAAAGTCGGCACAAATATCATAATGAGCATATTAGTCTGCTCAGGATGCCTAATAGAGTACCATGAACTAGGGTAACAGAAATTCATTTTCTTATAGTTGTTAGAGATAGGAGTCCAAAAATCAAAGTATGAACAGAGCTGGTTTCTGGTGAAGTCTCTCGTCCTGGCTTGCAGGTAGACCCCTTCTGTGTTCTCACATTGCCTTTTCCTCTGTGCATACACGATCCTGCTTTCTCTTTCTCTTCTCATAAGGATACCAGTCTTATCACATTAGGGCCTGATCCTTATGGCCTCCTTTAACATTAAGTATTTCAAATATGTTCACATTGGAGGCTATAGTTTCAACATATGAATGTAGAGGGGACATAATTTTGTCAATAACAATAAACATCTAGATTAGCAACTATATGGTCTGACTATATAGAAAGCTATGAAAGTGGCTAATAGAAGATGGCATTCTGAGAGGGCTGTTCAGATTCTGGTGGTAGCATATTTCATACTTAAAAATACTGTTCTGACCCATTTCCAGGTGATACAAAAGATTATCAGCTGAGACTCCAAATAAGAAGGGGGTCTCCAGTAGTTTAGGCTATTGTATAAGTAGTTAGTTCTGCTACTTGGGCTATAAATCCTACAGATCCTATGGTATTAGAAATATCTACAATGGGAAAAGGTATCATATGTAGTTTTGGGGAAGCTATAATAGGAGAATCAGAATAGGGTGGACCAAGACCAGTAATATTCTGAGATCCTGACAAATAGGTGTCAAGGAACCTGTGTCCATAATTGTCTATCATGAGCTGGGTTCTATCAGACCCACCATGTCATAAGATAGAAGTAATATTTCTGGGAGAGGACATAAGTAAGCTGAACAAGCAGGTGGTCCAGACACCATATCAACCACCAGAGTTACATGGGTTCCTCTTCTTTAGCTCACCAGGTGGCTCCTGGGGGAAATCACTTATGACCAGCTGACAGGAGAGGGACAAAGACAAGTTTCAGCCACACTCAGCAGTGGCATTAAAAGGGAAAGGCAGGTAAAATACTCCCAGTCCGCAAAGCTTTGGCCAGTGTACTTTTTTCCCTCTTTTTATGGATAGACAAGTGTCTTGGGGGAAGAAAATATACAATGACGATGGACAATGACAAATAATTTGTCTTGTTGCTTAGGACTTTGAAGAAAAATGATTGAGAGATTGGGAACAATGAATTCAAATAAGAAGAATGAGAATAGCAAGAAGTGCAAAGATCCTGATGTCATGTGTGAATGCCAACACTAATCAGAGGGCATCTATCATAAAACAGACACCAAAAAACCAGTCTTGGCCAGTCTCTATATTTGGTCACCCTGTGCCAGCATAATGGATTTACAAAGTAGACATGGTGGTAGAAATGGAGGCTATACATGGCCTCAACAGCATGACTTTAACTCACCAAGGCTACCTTAGCTACTGCTAATGTCAAATGTCCAAACCTCCATTAACAAAGACCAATACTGAGCCTCCAATATGACACCCTCACCCTCAAGAAGACCAACCAACCAAGAAGCAAAACAAAACAAAACCAATCAGCCACTTGATGACTCAATGACAAGTTGATTACAACTGGAATTCTCTCATTCAAGAAAGTACAAAGATTCATCTTGACTAGAATAAACACACAAGCTAGATACAGATTTATCTCTCAGAGTCTCAACCAGCACTATGATCTTAGGGATTAGAGACTATTTCATCCTCCAGCACAGAACTATATATAATGTCATTGCAGTCTAACAATCCTACTTGACAGCAAAATTGATGTGATTGTTGACACATGATTATGAGATCCATTGGCCCTATCACATAGTATACTACCCAGAAGCTTCTGTGATACTTTTTTTTTAAAGGATTTCATCTATCTATCTATCTATCTATCTATCTAATTTATTTAAGAGAGAAAAAGAGCACAACCAGAGGGAAGGAAACAGAGGGAGAGGGAGCAGCAGACTCCCTGCTGAGCAGGGAAACCAGACAGGGCTTGATCTCAGAACCCTGAGATTATGACCTGAGCTGAAGGCAAATGCTTAACTGACTGAGCTACACAGCTGCCCTTCTGAGATTCTCTTTAAAGGCATTATTGAGGTGCCTACTTAAAGCACATTATCAAAGATGCAGAATACACACAAAATCACCCATTTTAGCTTTTTATCTCAGTAGGTAAATGCATTAGTCTAGGAATCAAAGACTGAAGTTAAAGTAGTGCTATTTACCATCATCCTAGGTGACACCTTTGGAGAATTTGTGCTTCTCAACCTCACAACTCTGAACTTTGCAGTTTTAGAAACCATAGTTCCCAGAGGGAAATACTTTCACCACGGGCAGAGGAAAATGTCTTTTTTTTTTTTTTAATTTTATTTATTTATTTTGACAGACAGAGAGGTCACAAGTAGGCAGAGAGGCAGAGAGAGAAGGGGAAGCAGGCTCCCCGCTGAGCAGAGAGCCCGTTGTGGGGCCCGATCCCAGGACCCTGAGACCATGACCCGAGCTGAAGGCAGAGGCTTTGACCCACTGAGCCACCCGCTGCCCCGAGGAAAATGTCTTAGTAAATTTTAAGTCATGGTTGTTGCATGTTACTTTGGTCTCTGTATACCAAGAGATCAACAAGAAAAGGGTGGAGGAAGGAGTAATTGATTCTGATCAGTTACCTGACTTAGGGTAGCTTTTACACAGTATAAACAGGGAAGAGCATGTTAGATACCCAGATCACCCACTATAGTGCCTCCTACTAAATTTGGTAGTAAATATACACGAGCAGTGGCCATGGCCTGGGGAAAGCATGGCCACCAAGGACTCAGATCCCTCAAATCTGATGAGGGTATTTGTCATCCCACCAAATTAGCTTTGACACCAACAGAAGCATTAGCGGAGGGTGCAGAGAATTAAGCATGGATGGTAGGGAAGAAGCATGATGAGCTTCATTTTGTCTTCTAGTTCAGCTGCAGTAGCACGGCCTGTAGTATTCCACTCAACTTTCTCTTCTAAATTTCCCTGGTAAAAGAGAACAATAGAATCCTAATGGTGCCATTTCCACAAATTATGTGAAACAATTGGATCTGAGTAGCACAAGTGGTGGACAACAGAGAACACTGCGTACATCCCCAAGATTCCATCTTCACAACGAATGCACTCATTCCCCCAGCTGCTGGGAAGAGTGGAGAGCCGACAGCTATCAGCTGAGACCTTCCTGGGGATTTTCCTCAGCTGGAAAGAGATCCCCCAGCTCCTAAATAGGATCATCTCCAGGAACTGTTTGAGTCCAGTGACTGATGAGTATAGAGATATAAGGGTTTGGCACCCCTGCTTCAGAGAGAAATCCCAGTAAGTCGTTCTAACTCCCAAGCAACCTGTGAGGCTCTCTGCTGTGCTTGCATCATATCGGCTCAACTCCTCCTTCTGCCTCACCCTGCTCCTTTATTCCCCTACATGTGTTGACTCAGCAGTACAATCATAGCCCTGTGTTAGAAGCTGGTTCCCAGGCATTCCTCTAAACCAGAGGCAGAGGCACAACGGTAGCCCAGGCAATCTAAATCCAGAGCCTGCGCTGACTGCCTTCTGAGTAGCAGGCTAAATGTCTTCTCTCTCCTCACATCCCATTCGGTTTTGACCCAAAGCCCTTTATGGGACATTCTATTTATGCTTAGTGGTGCAACAGATATAGTTTGCTTTTCTCTGGTAGTGCCCACAGGTTGCACTGATTTCCAAAGTCTGCACTGAAAAACACTCAACTAGGGACAAACAGGAATGTTATAACTCCCAGCTGAACCCTCCTGTGTGTAATGGCAGTAAAAGCACCCTTCCATCTGGCTGGCTGATCTACCGCCAGCATCTTTGACCTCTCTAGAGATGCAACAAATAATTGGGGACAGCTTTATGTGGCCATGTTATCACCATTAGACGATATCTTGTGTCATACTTCCACATGCCAGTGATCAGTAATGGGGTCTTTGCATGTGAAAGAGTGCATGTTCAGGACGGACACTGGGCTCATTATACACATTCAGACATTTGAGAGTTGAAGGAGTTCTTCATACATAGGCAGATTAGGGCTTTTTCCCTAGTCAAAAGAGAACAGAATCCTAATGGTGCTGTTCCCACAAATTTTATGAAACAACTGGATCTGAGCAGTACGAGTATGTCTCTGCTAACTTTGGGAATGGTATAGTAGAAAAACCCAAACAGGGTTGGAAGTCAAAAAGACAGGTTCTAACTCTACCCTCTGCCTGGGTGGCCCTGAGCACGTGGGTTGACCTTACTCTGCTTCACTTTCACCTCTTCTACAATGGTGCTGGAGAACAAGGGGCACTTCCTGGATTTTCAGATAACTTTCACCCATTTGGGGAGTGCCCTATTTTCTGCCTGTTTGAAAAACATCCACAAAGAATTCTTCCAGACAGAGTAAGACATTTTTTTTTTCATATCGGCTCTAAAGGAAGCAAAAATAAATGTTTCTAGCTAGGGTGGGTGCAAATGTCTCCGGACCCCAAAACTTCCCTAGGTGTGGACATTCTGTTTTATCATCTCTGGTCAGTGACTGTTCTAGATATAGAAAATGACAGGAGACTTATATCAGGGACTTATGTGCCTGGAGGATTAACTGGAGGGTACAGACCAAGAATATGAGCACAAAGTTCCATTTATTATGTTAAAAAGGGGAGCAGGGGTGTGTGTGTGTGTGTGTGTGTGTGCACTTGTATGCATGTGTGTGTGTGTTGGAGAGATTTCCTATCAGCCATTCTTCTGAATACACATCAATATTAACTCCAAAACATTTCTTCCCATGGGAATTTCATCCTGATACACATTTATACATCCTCAGCTCTATCTTTCTATACCCTTTCAAACTGCTTGAGAGAAAACAAACAAACAAACAAACAACACTGATTAAATCCATAATCAAAAAGCTCCTAAGAAAGAAAAGCCCAGGACCGGATGGCTTCACTGGTGAATTCTACCAAAGCTTTAAAGAAGAATCAATGCCAGTCTTTCTCCAACTCTTCCAAATAATTGAAAAGGAAGGAACTCATCCAAACTCATTTATGGCTAGCATTACCTTGATACAAAAGCCAGGCAAAGACATCACAAGAAAACTATAGGCCAATATCCCTGATGAATACAAATGCAAAAATCCTCAACAAATACTAGCAAACTGAACCCAACAGCATATTAAAGGGATCATACACCATGACCAAGTGGGATTTATTTGTAAGATGCAAAGATGGTTTACAAGATGAATAAACTCTAGAGTTCTGCTCACAAATTGTAACTAGTGAACAATGATGTATTGTACACTTAAAATTTAAGGTCAATCTCATGTTAAGTATTCCTACAATAATTAAATTAAAAGGCAAAAACAAAGAATAACCCCAAACCCTGAGATCTAGGACTTAGGATTCAAAGCCTCTGGATCCAAGCTGTATTATTGTTGATTTATCTTTGACCATTATAGTATTCTCTCTCTGAACCGTATGTTTATATGTGTTAATAATTTGGAGCATAAAATGCTTGTGGGGTTTTTTTATTTGTTTATTTGTTTCTCCTCTTCTTGTCCACCCTTCTCTTGCTCCTGCTCATCTGCATTTCCTGAGGAGAAACCATCACTGAGAGATGGGCTAAAATATGGGGGCCCTATTCTTGATCATCCTACCCTTCCAATCACAGACTCTTAAAATTCTGGGACCAAAGTTTCGTGACATAGTTTACCACTGAAGCAATGCTTGCTTCAGTGATTAAATACCAGACAAGAAGGATCTAAAGGGGCAAGCCATTTCCTTAAATAATAAAGCTGTCTGGTTAATATGTAATGAAGAAGAGTATTTGTTCATTACAGATTCAATCTCATCCTCCTTCCTACCTGCTCCTACCACCTGCTCACAAACAGGCATCCTTTCTCCTGCATCTCCCTGGCTTTCCTAATAGTTCCAAAGGGTGCTCAAATTGACTAGGACTCACATGTTAATAAATCCATAGATCAGGAGTACATTTAACTTACTTATTCCTGCTTAGAGGCACAATGCAATTACCCATATACTACAACTTCATCCCATGAGGAAGAGACTCGTAATGAAAATTCCTAGCTAGAGGAGCTTCTTTGCAAGATGCAAATGAATAAGTGTCTTATTATAGCTACAAATGCAGAAACTGATCCTCTCAATCACACTGAATAATCCTACGTAAATCTTGTATGGTGCCAAGGTCTGAATGATAGCTAGTAAGCGGCAGGCCTTGAATTCAAAGCCAGACTATCTGAACTCAAAGGCCATGATCTCTTGCAGAATATCAGTCTGCCCAGCTTCTTCTAAACTCACTTAAATTTGGTCCGTAGATGTTTTTGCTCGCTGAGGAAGTCCCAGCACCAAACTCAGTGCCTGGTAGTTAGGAGACTTTAATAAGTAGCCGGTCAATGAATGAATACTTCTCTACACATAAACGTCTCCTGAAGGGGGCACAGTGACCTTCCATCAGGAGAGGCCCTCCATAATCAGCAACAGAAACTTGTGTTTTTGCATTTGGTGAACACATAACTAGATAAACACAGCTTTGGGCATGGATTGAACTTTCAGTGTTATCCAATCCCACCCCTGTATTTTAGGTTAGGAAGCCAGACCACAGAGAGGAAGCAGCTTGTCTTAAACCTCATAACTAATTGATGAGCAGAACAGAATCTGATCTCAGATTGTTCAGCTTTGTTTGGAAAAGGCTTCCTGTGCCTATTGAAAATGATGAAATGATGAGCGACCTTTCAGCCAAGCGATAATAGTTGAGGTGACCTCTCGAAATACTTGATCAAAACCAAATTATTATGATATCATTATTTTTAATCCATTTGTTTTTTAACTTTTAAACTAGGTTGTAAATGAATTATGCACCACCATGACAATATCAAAGAATCTGACTTTGACTATATATTTACCATTACCAATGGGTTTTACAAATATATTCATATCTTTGCATCATGTTAATTGCATCATGTTAATCCTTTGCTTTCCACTTAAAGGACTCCTGTCAACATTCCTTATAAGTAATGACGAGCTCCCTCAGTTTTTGTTTGGTTAGGAAAGTATTTTCCCCTCATTTCTGAAGGACAGCATTTCCAGGTAAAATATACTGGGTTGACAGGGTGTTTTGTTTTGTTAAATGTGGAGAAAACAGAACCCTTATGCATTGTTAGTGGGAATGCAAACTGATACAGCCACTGTGGAAAACTTTATGGAGTTTCCTCAAAAAAATTAAAAATACAACTACCATATAATCCCAAAATTCTGTTTTTTGCTATATATCTGAAGGAAATGAAATCCTTATCTCGAGTGAGCTATATCCCTGTTGGAGGAGGTAATCAAGAGGATACGACTTCTGGTGGACCCCCATGCTGGACCTGGGCAATCAGGAGGCTCCTCACCCCCTTTCCTGTCCTTGGAATACACTCTGCCCACCATTCCCATAGCTGGAGCTCTTTCAAGGATGCAGCGTTGAGAAAGCAATGCATTATTAAGATCACCTGGACTGAATACTTGACAGAACTCAGTTGAGGCCTCTGTATAAACTATGAGGTTCTGGTGGGTGAGGAGGGAGATCTACTTGTCTTATAGAAGTAGAGGTGGACAAGACAAGGCTCACATGTAAATTCCCTTGGTTATTAAACCAGTCACCTACTAGTCCGCAGTGGCTTGCCTCTTTCTTTGGTTTCTCCTTGCCCTCCATGTAGAGGGCCATGGTTCAGATTCAACCCAGGAAATTCCCAAGTTTGCAAGCCAACAATCCCCATGTCCACTGTGGCATTATTTACAAAACCAAAGATGTGAAAACAATTTAAACTGACATTGACAGATGATTGTGTTAAAAAAAAATGGTGTATATATACAATGGAATATTATTCAGTCTTAAAAAAGGAAATCTTGCCAGCTGCCACAATAAGGATTAACCTTACAGGTACCACTCTCAGTGAAATAAGTCCAATAAAGAAAGACAAATTCGATACAATCTCACTTATATATGGAACCTAAAAAAAAAAAAAATACCCAAACTCATAGAAAAAAACAGATTAGTGGTTACCAGAGGGGCATGGGTAAAGGTGGCCAAAAATATAAACTTCTAGCTTTATAACAAATAATCTGGGAATTTAATGTACAGCAGGGTGGCTGTACTTAATTATACTATATTATATATTTGAAAGTTGCTGAGAAAATAGATCTTCAAGTTTTCATTATAAGAAAAAATATATGCCTATGTGAGGCGATTGATGTTAACTACATTTACTGTGGTAATCATTTCACAATACTGATACAAATGTCAAACAATTATGTTGTATGCCTTAAGCTTACACAATGTTATGTATATGTCAATTGTAACTTCATAAAGCTGGAGAACATAAAGGAAATAGAAAGAAAAGTAAAGAAAGTAAAAGAAATAGGAAAAAGAAATAGAAAAAAGAAAGTAAAAGAAATAGAAAAGAAATATTTAATCCATCCTACAGCAAAGACAGCACCAATTGGAATAAATGCTGTCCAGTACGGGACGTCGTGACATTGCTCGAAGCAGGAATTCCAACCTCACAGCACGTGTGTCTGTGGTCTGTTTGCGCCAACTCCACCTCGGGTTGGTTAGCTCGTCTGTAAGGATTTATTATCCCCCACTCACTCCTTGTCTCTCCTGTCACGTAACCAAGGGGAAAGGCAGTAATGAAACAGCACAGGAAGAAAAAAGGCAGGTCCATGTAGCTAATGAGATGCTGGGACTAGGGCTGAATCTTGAGGAGCCCATTGCGTAAGGAGATGCCAGTGTTGGCCTTCAAGCAGGCTGAGAGTGACAGGTAAGCTTCTGGGAGTACCAGGGAAAACTTCTCAGGCAACTTGCTGGCTGGATAGAAATATCCTAAATGTTTTGAACATCATGAAGATTCTTTCAATACCAATATGGTGACTCCTGATACAGTTGTCAGGAGTGTTGGGAGACCAATACGATGACTCTTCTCTCACCAACGCCATGAGCCAACAGAAGGACAATGTGATGTCCCTACCCAAAGAATGTGTTGCTCCTCACAGGATCTATTTTTCAGTTTTTATTTATATGGGGGATATGTTCTCAGTCCCAAAGGATGTTGACCTCATTGAGAACTAAGTCCAGGTTTTTTTTTTTTTTGCTTTGTTTTGTTTTATTTTGTTTTAAGATTTTATTTATTTATTTGACAGATATAGATCACAAGTAGGCAGAGAGGCAGGCAGAGAGAGAGAGAGGGAAGCAGGCTCCCCGCTGAGCAGAGAGCCTGATGCGGGGCTCAATCCAGGACCCTGAGATCATGACCTGAACTGAAGGCAGAGGCTTAACCCACTGAGCCACCCAGGTGCCCCCTAAGTCCAGGTTTTGATCATTTTTTTTTTATAAAAACTGGTTGAGTAGCCTTAAAATAAATTTTCTCTCAGAAAAATTGGTACCCTAACTCAACATGCTGATTTAATTGGAACATCAGAAACAAAATTTAATCTTTGGAAGGGACTATGAAAAATCATTAGGTGTGGTGTAAGTGCCTGACCCCTTAGCTTTTTTTATTGTAAAGTAAGTGCCGGACGTTAACCTTTGACTGTGGAAGCATCCATTTCAAAGACACATGTCTCCATAAACACCTTGCTGGCCATAGTACTCCCTTACAGTCCACCCATGAAGTTCCCCTTTTAGAAAGTCTTGAGGGGACTAGAAAACTGGCCGATTGCTTTTCTGTTTCTGTGTTCTAATTCCTGCTCTTGCATTTTGAATTCCTTAATAAAGAGTGGAACCATGAGAAGCTAGGCACCCCACCCTCAACTCCAATGAGAAGGCAGAACCCTATGTCTGCTCTATCCCTCTCTCTCTTCCTGCAAGCTCACTGTGTATCTGCCAGCAGCCATGCACCCTCCAGAACTTGTAAGTGCTTTGTCAACGTTCCCTGATCTTATTGGTGAGGTCCATTTTGTAATCATTATCAGAACCACAAGGGCCAGTAAAGTGACTATAAAGGTTCCAGTTAGCACATGTCTGTGGGGGCTCACCTTGGGCCCCGGTGAGTGCCCCGAGGCATCACCATCCATAGGCTGAGATCAATACAAAACACTAGGCCATCTCTTCCTCAGAATAGAGATGCTTTTTTTTTTTTATTTTTTTTTATTTTTTCAGCATAACAATATTCATTATTTTTGCACCACACCCAGTGCTCCATGCAATCCGTGCCCTCTACAATACCCACCACCTGGTGCCCCCAACCTCCCACCCCCCACCCCTTCAAAATTCTCAGATCGTTTTTCAGAGTCCATAGTCTCTCATGGTTCACCTCCCCTTCCAATTTCCCTCAACTCCCTTCTCCTCTCCATCTCCCCTTGTCCTCCATGCTATTTGTTATGCTCCACAAATAAGTGAAACCATATGATAATTGACTCTCTCTGCTTGACTTATTTCACTCAGCATAATCTCTTCCAGTCCCGTCCGTCCATGTTGCTACAAAACTTGGGTATTCATCCTTTCTTTTTTCTTTTTTTTTTTTTTTACAGCTTTATAAACATATATTTTTATCCCCAGGGGTACAGGTCTGCGAATCGCCAGGTTTACACACTTCACAGCACTCACCATAGCACATACCCTCCCCAATATCCATAACCCCACCCCCTCTCCCAACCCCTTCCCCCCATCAACCCTCAGTTTGTTTTGTGAGATTAAGAGTCACTTATGGTTTGTCTCCCTCCCAATCCCATCTTGTTTCATTTACTCTTCTCCTACCCCCTCAACCCCCCATGTTGCATCTCCTCTCCCTCATATCAGGGAGATCATATGATAGTTGTCTTTCTCCGATTGACTTATTTCGCTAAGCATGATACCCTCTAGTTCCATCCACGTCGTCGCAAATGGCAAGATTTCATTTCTTTTGATGGCTGCATAGTATTCCATTGTTAAAATGGTAAATTTTATGAGTATTTTACCACATTTAAGAAAATGGCATCAAGAGGGGATTATTTGCATTCTGACCACAGAGGGAACCCAAGACAGGGAAGGATACAGGTATCCCGAAGTCTCTTTAAAGAGCATCTCTTTTGATGGAATACTATGCAGCCATCAAAAGAGATGCTCTTTAAAGAGACTTCGGGATATCTGTATCCTTCCCTGTCTTGGGTTCCCTCTGTGGTCAGAATGCAAATAATCCCCTCTTGATGCCATTTTCTTAAATGTGGTAAAATACTCATAAAATTTACCATTTTAACCATTTTGAAGTGTATAATTCAATGCCATTAAATACATTCACAATGTTCTGCAACCATCAACACTATTGAGTTCCATACCTTTTCCATCGTCCCATTTGTTCTTAAAACCAGTTTCTTTATGACTCTTTCTCTCTCTCTCCCTTTCAATCTCTCCCTTCTCCCCCCACTCTTTCTCAATATTTCATTGATAGTCAGCAAGTATTAGAGGCTATCAGTGAAACAAAGTGAGGCAGAATAGTACCAGACATGCAACCAGCAAGTATTTATTGAATGCCTCCTACTGGATAGTCCTACCGTGAATATGAAATTGGGATGGAAATCAAGACTGAAAATGCCAATTCTAGTGTATTTAATAACTACCCTACCTGTACTGATGTCCCCCTGCTCAACGGATAGCTGAGAACTAATATATAAAGTAAAAAGTAATGACTCTTTGGGACTCTCAGGTCCACCACAAGAATGAAATATTATTAGGTGTGTCAACTTCCTTTGGGAAGAGTAAGTATAAGGTGTTACCTGACCTCAGTGGGGGAAAAAAAGAGTGAAAGTGGTTTTAAAAAAATAAAAATAATATCTTCTGCCCATTTTTTGATATGATTCTCTGTTTTGTGTGTGTTGAGTTTGAGGAGTTCTTTATAGATCCTGGATATCAACCTTTTGTCTGTACTGTCATTTGCAAATATCTTCTCGAGACCATTCCGTGGATTGCCTCTTTGTTTTTTTGACTGTTTCCTTTGCTGTGCAGGAGCTTTTGATCTTGATGAAGTCCCAAAAGTTCATCTTCGCTTTTGTTTCCTTTGCCTTTGGAGACATATCTTGAAAGAAGTTGCTGTGGCTGATATCGAAGAGGTTACTGCCTACGTTCTCCTCTAGGGTTCTGATGGATTCCTGTCTCACGTTGAGATCTTTTATCCATTTTGAGTTTATCCTTGTGTATGGTGTAAGAGAATGGTCGAGTTTCATTCTTCTGCATATAGCTGCCCAGTTTTCCCAGCACCATTTATTGAAGAGACTGTCTTTTTTCCACTGTATATTTTTTCCTGTTTTGTCGAAGATTATTTGACTATAGAGTTGAGGGTCCATATCTGGGCGCTCTACTCTGTTCCACTGGTCTATGTGTCTGTTTTTATGCCAGTACCATGCTGTCTTGGTGATCACAGCTTTGTAGTAAAGCTTGAAATCAGGTAATGTGATGCCCCCAGTTTTATTTTTGTTTTTCAACATTTCCTTAGCGATTTGGGGTCTCTTCTGATTCCATACAAATTTTAGGATTATTTGCTCCAGCTCTTTGAAAAATACTGGTGGAATTTTGATCGGAATGGCATTAAAAGTATAGATTGCTCTAGGCAGTATAGACATTTTAACAATGTTTATTCTTCCAATCCAAGAGCATGGAATGGTCTTCCATCTTTTTGTGTCTTCTTCAATTTCTTTCATGAGTGTTCTGTAGTTCCTCGAGTATAGATCCTTTACCTCTTTGGTTAGGTTTATTCCCAGGTATCTTATGGTTCTTGGTGCTATAGTAAATGGAATCGATTCTCTAATTTCCCTTTCTGTATTTTCATTGTTAGTGTATAAGAAAGCCACTGATTTCTGTACGTTAACTGAAGACATACAAATGGCTATCAGACACATGAAAAAATGTTCATCATCACTAGCCATCAGGGAGATTCAAATTAAAACCACATTGAGATACCACCTCACACCACTTAGAATGGCCAAAATTAGCAAGACAGGAAACAACATGTGTTGGAGAGGATGTGGAGAAAGGGGAACCCTCTTACACTGTTGGTGGGAATGCAAGTTGGTGCAGCCACTGTGGAGAACAGTGTGGAGATTCCTCAAGAAATTAAAAATAGAGCTTTCCTATGACCCTGCCATTGCACTACTGGGTATTTACCCCATAGATACAGATGTAGTGAAAAGAAGGGCCATCTGTACCCCAATGTTTATAGTAGCAATGGCCACGGTCACCAAACTGTGGAAAGAACCAAGATGCCCTTCAACAGACGAATGGATAAGGAAGATGCGGTCCATATACACTATGGAGTATTATGGCTCCATCAGAAAGGATTAATACCCAACTTTTGTAGCAACATGGATGGGACTGGAAGAGATTATGCTGAGTGAAATAAGTCAAGCAGAGAAAGTCAATTATCACATGGTTTCACTTATTTGTGGAGCATAACAAATAGCATGGAGGACAAGGGGAGAGGGAGAGGAGAAGGGAGTTGGGGGAAATTGGAAGGGGAGGTGAACCATGAGAGACTATGGACTCTGAAAAACAATCTGAGGGTTTTGAAGGGGAGGGGGGTGGGAGGTTGGGGGATCCAGGTGGTGGGTACTGGAGAGGGCACGGATTGCATGGAGCACAGGGTGTGGTGCAAAAATAATGAATACTATTATGCTGAAAAATAAAAAAAAAAATTAAAAAAAAATAAAAATTCATCCTGTGGTCCTCTAGAGGACGCCATATCCAAGTGGCGGTTAACAGACATGCATCATATTGAACCAGGAGTGAGATCATTACATAGTTGGTTAGCATCATATCCGAGCTGGCTTTAAACTGCCCAAAAGATGTATCCAAATCTCTTTCATTTCAGTTCTCTTTTATTATTTGGCTCGATTTTTTCTTTTACTCCTCCAAACATGACTCATATTTTCAACCACACGGTTAGGATTTGAAAAGTCTTTGTTAAATACCTATCTTTGTAAATGAATGAGTGAGTTGTGAATGTGTGAAAAAAAATATTTGTAAGCTGAGTTTTGTAAGCTAGTTCATCACAAAATGAGTTTTGTGATGAAGCAATGAAGAGTTTGTAGTGAACTAAGTTTTTCAGTAATTTCTTTGGGGAGGAGGCATTGGCCCATAAAAATCGGGATATCAGGAGACACCATTTTTTCCCCATCCCGCAGCTGGAAATGGAAAACACTGGTTCTACGGGAATCTAGTCTGTGTGATGCTGCCTTGCCCCAAAGATGAACACTTCATTGCTATTCTGCCAACCCGAGGCAGAAAGAATTACTTTTATGAAGAACTCCTTGCTCCCTCTGCTGGCGGTATGGAGTACAACACACACATTGGAAGTCTCATTATTCTTTATGGTATGAACATGGAAATCACGCGGGACCTCTGGGATACAGAATTTATTTGGTTGAAATTAAATGAAGAGTCTCTTACCAGCTGTAGCAAAATAATGGCAGAAAACAATAATTAACATGAAAATAATAACGGCTAATATTTGTCAAAACTAACTGTGTTCCAAGCATAATTTCAGGCACTTTACATGTATTTTCCCATTGAGGAGCTTTCTCTGTGGCTGGTAGTAGATTACTATAATTTGGATTAGGGTGTGAAGTAAGAGGAAGTCATTGTTCAGTCTCCTAACAACAACAACAACAACAACAACAACAACAAAATGTTTTGTTTGGTATCAATTTTAGACTACCACCTTCAAAAAAGAGATTCTTTTTCAAACTTGAAGATTCAGAAATAAATACTTCCTAAAAACCAAGTAGGGAACTCTCAGGTTAAAAGCCGTTGTACAAGTATAAATAGTGAGCTTATTTTCTTGGGCTTTTTATTTGTTTTTTATAGTCAAGGTCAATCCTATACACCCGCCATTCAATTTTAAGAACCCAAACATGTTAAAATCAGTGCTTCAATCAAAATTCATCCAAGTTCTCAAAGCTCACATTGGAAAAGTTCCTAGATGGACCTCGTTGAGTGGAAACATTCTGCTGTTTGTGTTTTGTTTTCCATCAACTTTTTTATTTTTTTGCTCCAAAATGCAAAATGCTTTGGCAGGAACTAGTGGAATCATGTTAATATATTTACGATGCAGAAATGTTTCATTTTATAAATATTTTGAGAAAGGAATATGTAGTTAAGAAGACTGCATGGAGTATGAAAAGATAACAGATTTGGGAATCAAGCAGATGTGGTTTTGAATCTTTTGTAACGTGGGGATAATTATAAGATCTAGAGCTGTTCAAAGTGCTGCTGATAATGGTGCCCGACTCAGTTCTCAGCAAATAGCAAGTGTTATCAGTAAGGGTCCAACAAGATAGATACATACATACATACATTAATAGGTAAGAAGACACTTGGGCAAGGATTTGACCTTAGGAAACCATGGTGGGAACTGGTTCAGCAATGTCTAGAAGACTGTTGTCCTCATGACTGGTGCTGAGCTTGAAGTCCATAAGGCAGGAGGCCAGAGGGAGGAAGGGCAGATGTACATAAAGCTGGGGAGAACAAGAACAAACTAGAACCCACAAGTAAGAGTTGGAATTTAGGAGGACAAACTAAACCCTGTATCAGTTCTTATTGACTACGGCCTTGGTCGTATGCATGTCCTGCAGAGCTAGACACACATGGAGATTGTCATGGAGCTGAATACACACATCTGACCCAGGAGTCCAATAAGCTAAAGGAGGCTCAAGAAAAGGTGGGACCATTGGCACCCATTCTTCTCATGCCCATAAGGTAAGCAAGCCAATAAACAGTAGTGTGTATGACGGTCAGATTGTTGCTCCTTTGTTCCTTCCCTACAAATCTCACACTACACACAAATCTCTTTTTTGGTCCACCCAAATCAGAAACCTACAAAAAAAAGAGAATTTTGGAGACGTGCTTCAGTCTAGACAAGTAGACATATTACAGAGCAACCACAGTACCAGTCCATTAACTGCAAGCTACTGGTATCTGTGCATTACTCGTGAGGCACCCTCTCATTTAAAAAAAAAAATTAACCATAGCTAACATCATTTAGTTACAAAGCTTTATTTGGCATCTAGTAATGGGGGAGAGATGATACAATCATGACAAACAATGAAAACCACTGTGAGAATGATTTTAACATGTAAAAGAGAAGTTCAAGAGAAGTGGCAAATGTAAGTAGAAATCAGAGTTCCACCTTGAATTCTAATGCCCATCAATTGATAGTGCTGGACAACAGTTCTGGGTTGAGAAGGATTCTGAGCTGTATTCACTCAACAAACCTGTAGTGACTTCCTACTCTACGTGAGATACTATTAAATGCTACGCTATAGCAGTGAATAGAAATATCAGAAAGTCTTGTCTTCATTTTAGTAAGGTAGAGAGAGAGCCAATACACCGATAAGTAAGCACAACAGGTAACAAATATTTTTGAGCTTAGCAGAAAGAATGCTGTAATCTGTAAGTGATGTCTGGAGTTGGGTGGGCATCCCACAGGTGGATGTTTGTTCTCTCTGGTTTAGAAAGGCAAGGTCAAGATAGTGATGCAGCTAGGAGTGTTCAGAAAGCTTTGAGGTATGGTCAATGTTTGACCATTGAAATCTAATCCATCTTTCAAGACTCAACTCAAAATTCCTTTTCCACCTCAAGAAATCTCTGCTGTAAGAAACAAATATGGTGTGCTTTAGTTGAACAGAAGGTTGAAAGGAGAGGATCTATATAATTGTAGCAGGTGTAGGAGATGTGGCTGAAAAGAAAGACCAGGGCTAGGTTGAAGAGGACTTGAATGTAAGGCCTGTTACATAACATTTGTTTTTCTAAGTTGTGCAGTATGGATTTTTCCAGAAGCTCATAAAGCCAGCAGTGAGAGGACCCATGTTAGAGTCCAATCCCCTTTCTCCATGTGAGGTTGATTGTGAAGATGAAAATCAATAGGCAATAAAGGTAATTCTTGTTAAAACTAAATTGGAATGATTGATTTTCCTCTGGATCATTTAGATTCCTGAAATCAGTGGGCCTCATTATGGAAAGAGAAATATTTACTCTTCACTTAAAGTTTTATAGCATAGAAAGAAATAGATAAAATCCCAATACCACTGGGGAAAAATGCAAGAAAACCAGGTCTTTATGTGGCCAGTTAAGGTAATAATGTGGCACATAAAGAGGGCTTAATGTGCCCTGACTGCTCTGAGAACAAATCTCATCATCAAAATAAAAGCTCAAATCCTGGTAAACTTGGCAACTGTGGGTTGAGGGTTGGAGGTGGGGTGATGACTTAAAGTGAATTAATCCAGTATCCTTAAAGAAAGTTCAGTGGATTCCTCCCCATGTTGGGGGGATCAGAAGAACATTAGACTGTCGGATGAAAAGAGTTTTTCTGGGGCACAAGTAGGAGACATGATTGAATAGGTTCTTCAAGTCACCATAGAACACACAGACATTATCTGGGACATGTAATATATGGTACAAAGAACACCCACTGGTAAAATACAAATGCCATCAATAGCAAAAAAGAAAAAAAGAGGGCTCAGAATCAATGCTTTGCAAGAAAAGTGCTGGTTGACTATGGTGGGTGACTTTGGAGAAGTGGAAACATTCAAGTTAGGCAGGTCCAGAAGGGAAAGGAAGGCAAACTAACACCTTAACTAATATAGATATTTAAAGTCAAAAAGTCCTTTTTTTTTTTTTTCCTTTAAAGTAGGCTCCATGCCCAGCATGGAGTCCAATGTGGGTTTGAACTCATGATCCTGAGATCAAGACCTGAGCTCATTTCAAGAGTTCAATGCTTAACAAATTGAACCACCCAGCCACCCCAAGTCAAAAAGGCCTTTGAGACTGAAATTCCAATTTTTGAAATTTGAGGGCCAATATAAATGCTTTATCAAACAATATTTATATGTTAGATAATATATTTTCCCATTATTAATGATAATCCAAGTAACGATTCTAGTTCGTATTCTAGTCCCAGAACCTGGCACCAGGCTCAGGACACTCAGTTTTCAGACCCGGCCTGAGAGCTGGGAATAAGGCCAAGAGAACTTGGATTCCCCTCCTGCAAACAAGCCCTAGTCTTTGGAGCCTCTGACTACAGCAAGGGGGATCGTTCGTATCATAGGTACTCATTACTGCATATACTAATGCAGTCTAGAACACATCTGGAGAAATATTTCAACAGGACTTTTCAAAAAAGATAAATTACATAGTTTTTTTTATCCAGATGTGTATGTTCCATTATCCCTGAACAGGATATCTCAATAAATTTTCCGATCAATTTGTGGAAGGTGAAAAACAATTAAATGACATGGTATCTGGTGACAGTCTCCTGACTGAATGTTGAGAATATCTGGTGCTTTCCCTGGCAGGTTATCTACTACCCCCTCCGTCAGCACCTTGATCTTCCTGTAGGGAATTCACTCTCTTTTCACGTGAGCCAGTCCTTGGCTTCAGAAATCGACAAAGATACAGGTTTGGACAATCAAAACACCACATCCCTTCGGCCACAGTTATTCTTTTATGGATAAGCCTATGGCTCAAAGCCACTCCTGTGATATTTCCCCAAAAGATCCAACGTGAGGTGCTCTCTTTCCACTGGATCACTTAAAAGGTTCGATAAAAGCCTGAAGCTAGTTTGGCCACTTTGCTTGTCTGAGAATAAAACCAGCACATTGGAAAACACAATGAAGATATAGAAAAGACCACTCCGTCATGATACTTGAATAAGAATCTGAGCGACCTTTGTAAACCAATGAATTCCACTTTTAGTTTAAGATAGACCGAATTAATTTTGCTACAAACAGCAGATACCTAACTCAACTAATATACATATAAAGAAAATACATGTGTAAAAAAATAATTTCTAACTGGATTAGAATCTTATGAAAAATATCACTCATAAGACATTATCCAATTTTACTGATAAAGAAGATTTAAGAGACACAAGCTTTGTTTAACTGATTTATCCAAAGCCTCATCATAATAGTATATTAATAATATGGCTAAGATATAATGTTAATATTGAGGACAAGAGTAGAACTCACTTATCTGGCAGATAGTTCTTCAAAATCTGCTAAAAAAGTAATAATAATAGCAATAGTACTACTACTAATAAAAATAATTTGGGGTGGATTCTAGCATATATGCAACCCAAATCACTGGTTACTAATATTGATTGTAAATTCAAAGGTCAGTAAGATTATTTACCATTTCTAAATATGTGAAAAGTGGAGCACCTGGGTGGCTCAGTCATTAAGTGTCTGCCTTTGGCTCAGGTCATGATCCTGGGGTCCTGGGTTTGAGCCTCGTGTCAGGCTCCCTGCTTGACGGGGAGCCCGTTTCACCCTCTCCCACTCTCCCTGCTCATATTCCCTCTCTCGCTGTCTCTATCTCAGTCAAATAAATAAATGAAATCTTTAAAAAAAATAAACATGTGAAAAGTTTCTCAAATGAAAATGTGCTTTTCACATTTTCTTCAGAACTTCCTTAAAAACTGGAAGCATTTTATAGCCTTTTTCACAGAAGAATAACAATCTGTGTTCAGTAATTCAAACAATAATGATTAAATTAAGTTACTCCTCATATTGACATCCCACTTATTACCAATGAGTTGCCCACAACTGTCTTGAAATGCCTTTAATTTAAAGTACAGTATAAGTGAATTATCACACTTCAGAGCCAAAGATAATTATATTCATTTAAAAAATGAAAGATACTGTCAAATTGACGGTTCACAAAGTCCAAAGTATTAAATCTATTTCTTTATGATATATGAGGTAGTCAAAATCTGGATAGTAGCATGTAATTAGATATGTAAAAAAAGTATGATCAATTTAATCTTTCTATACAATTTAGGAATCAAATATAATAATAAGTATTATTGGGATTCACTGAAATTATTGATAAAATAACCGTGAACACCATGAATTTAGAATGTACCTTCCCATCAGGAAGTTGTGAATGCTTTTCACTATTTTCATCCTTTTAAGTGTTTTAAAACCACAGACATTAGGTACAACATATGTCCAAGACTATTTATCCAATTTACAGATGGAAAAACACAAATACAATTTTAAAACAAATAGAAAACATAAATGGTTGAAGAAAAAAAGGAGAGGGCAATTATCATTGATGGAAAAACAATTCATAATCTTCTATGATGCATTAATAATAAAACCCCACTGATTCCAATTTTTAGGAGGAACAATTAAACAACTATCAGTAGGAAATATGAATAAATAGCAAAAAAAAAAAAAAAAGAAAGAAAGAGCATGCAAAATGATACAACAATGATACAGCAAGCTCTTTTTAGTAGGTGAGCCAAGAGAATAAAAGAACAAAATGCATTAGAGTAGGAAAAATTCAAGTAAGATTACTGGTGCAATAATTTATCAATTAGCCTTTTATCTTACAAAAATTTCTCGCAATTTCTGCTCTGCTTGATGGCATCCTAACTGCCCCCCACATCCCAGCTACAGAATTATGGCTGAATTATTTTTAAATATCTTTTTTTTTCTGTTATTTTAAGTGGCTCATGTTGGGGAAATGAAACTATATGTAGTAAGTCTACCAACGTCTCCCTTAATCTATATAATATAATTATATACACTTGGAAATTACATACAAGAATATATTATAATATGCAATATATTTTAGACCATAATATATTATGCACTATTTTTATTTGAAATATATAAACATACATTTAAAATATATACTATATTGATACTATACATTATTAATTATAAATAAAATGATTGTATATATTACACACGGAATATATTGTACTCAGCAGTGGATTTTTTTTTTTCCAAATGCAATTTTATATAGAATGGTGAGATATAAACAGATGAGTGAAGGTTTCCCATTGACAGTAGGAGAGAGAGCCCAGAGCCCAACTGTCCTGGCTTCCTCCTCATCTCATCTCATGCATACACATCTCTCCCAGTAGCTGCTTTCCGCAGTGGGAAGAGTATAAACCGAACACTGTACGTGTGAAGGGCATTAAGAGATGGTGCTCATGACACAGAAAGCCGGATTCATATTATTCCCAAGGTTGCTCAAGCATATAAAATTGGTATTAAATGCATCCTGATGCACAGACGCTCATAAGAAGTCTCCACAAAAACGTTCCTGGTTTTTGATTCCTGATTTCTGATCAGTGGTGAGCTCCCTCTTGAACTCTAATAAAGACAGTGACTGTTGCTCTACATAGATAAGAGAGGCCACATTCAGCAATCGGATTCCAAGTTCGCTCTGGGGGACTTGCTAGATCAGTTTCTGCAGTACCATACTTTTCCCTAAATTCTCTTCCCCATTCCCACGGTCTACACCATGCAACACTGATACTAACTTGAGTGATAACGGAACACCATTCAAGAATATTTTTAAAATGACTTACTGTTTTTCAAACCCTACCTATTCTTGTTACATATATCTTGGAGAGTGGAGACGCATGTGCTTTCTTACTATTTTATTAAACTAGGATTGCAAGACCCTATCTAATATGTCCAAATCACTCAATTCTTATAAAACACAACCACCCAGAACAGAAAAAGTTGAAATTAGGACACTTTAAAATAATGATTCAATCATAGTTAATTTTCTTGGTATTTACTCTAAAAAACTGAACCCTGATGAACTCTTCAGTACGAATATGGATGCCACTTACTAGCACTTGTATAGAATTTTGACTTGAATTCAACCATAATTAACTAGGCCATTAATTTAAAGTGCAAGAGCACAAGATAATAAAATATCAGTTCATGTATGAAAGACATCTTAGATGAAAACAAAAGACTGTCTCATACAACTGCAGTTTAATTTGTCTTAGTCACAAACAGAGACAGAGTCAGCCCAATGGAGTTTTGAATATAACTTTCAGATGGTTCTGCCTTTCACAAGGTACCATGGGCACAGACATCCCATTTGTCTTTAAGAAACATGAAACACCATGGTATTCACTAGTTGTATTTCTTTTCTAAGTTGGACCAAAATAATTGTGGCTACTCAGGGGCTTGGGAGGTAAAGAAGGAAAGTAAAGAAGGGAAGACTTTTTTTTATTTATTCACCAACAAGGCAAATTATAGCATATCTCATGTCTTGTAGATTCCCTGTATTTTGGCCCCCTGTTTAGAGTGGTGCTAATACTTTCTCAGGGTTTTAGCAAATGAGCTACAAGTTTAAAGAACTGATAAATTTGCCAAGGGGTTAACTAACCTGTCCTTCTGCCTTCCAGGACACCTAAACATACAAACTTCCTAATAAAATACTCTAAAGTTCTCTAAAAAAAAAAAGAGAGAGAGAGAGAGACACACACACACACACATTTAAAGACTTAGAATTACCAGTATCAGAACAATGTTTTCTTCCTCCTTTCCTGAAAATGGCTCCATTTTTGTCAACAGTAAAGCTGTGGTTGAGGTGACCCCTGTTCCCCATCACTCACCATACTCTATATACCCATTGCCAATATTAGATTAGCCATCTGGCTTCTTTTCTGCAAATTCAGCTCATTTTAATAATCTCCTCTGAATCCTTTCCAATCCTTTTGTGTCCCTCCATATTTCTGGGACACTGATACGGAATTAATCATGAAGTGCAGGAATATTTGGTAAGCCTAAAATAAAAATCACTTTATCCCTGTACAGAGCTGTGTAATGACACTTTATAAGGTTTATGCTCATTTTCCTCTTACAGGTGATTTTAATGTTTTGCTCTGTCTTTTTTTTTTTTTTTTTTTTTTTTTTTAAGAGGAATGGAGGCTGCAAGTTGTAGAAGTGCAGAGGTGGGAGTAACAGTGGGAAAGGTTTTTACTCCCCTACTTTCACAGCTTTCATAGGAACAATTCTGCAGCCTCAGAGCTGTGTTTGACCAATTGAATTTGGGAAGGGATTATGGTGATTTTAATGCCAATGGCTACAAGTTTTTACCACCTTTCTTTTCTTTTTTTTTTCTTTTAAATTTTATTTATTTGACACACAGAGAGATCACAAGTAGGCAGAGAGGCAGGCAGAGAGAGAGGAGGAAGCAGGCTCCCTGCTGAGCAGAGAGCCCGATTCGGGCCTCGATCCCAGAACCCTGGGACCATGACCTGAGCCGAAGGCAGAGGCTTTAACCCACTGAGCCACCCAGGCGCCCTGTTTTGCTCTGTCTTAAAGAATCATCTAGTCTATGTCTAAGTCAATACTCCCTAAAACAAATACAACAGTTTCAGGTATGCATACATACGTGTGCACTTCACGGAAAGTCAGACTATGGACAAGAATCCTGGAAATGGGGTTAGATCAAGTGCAAACCAACACAGACACAAACCCAGCATCCTAATTCTAAAGTCACACATCTACAGTCACAAAGGGGATATTTTCACTATAGGAGACAAGAGAAAGACAGGCATAGAGGCCAAACAAATTGGAGAGAGAGAATTGAGAGACAGACAGACAGGCTCACAAAGGCAAATGAGACAAAGCCTATTGCCAACTAGGAAGCATGTTTAGGAACTCCAACTTATCTTTCCAAGTGTGAAACTTTTTCCATCTATGGGGTTTCTTACATAATGTACGTCTCTAGACGAGCTAGTTAGAGATACCTTTAAAATGAGAGAGGACGTTTCTAGCAGTTTGCATACCCTTCAGGGAGAAGGGCAGCACTTAATAACCGTTATTTAATGGTAATTTTATATAGCAGAGAAAAGATGTTTCTGCCCTTTCTAAATGTGGATAAACATGGTTCTAGAGGCTTCCTGAAATTAGATGACATTCATATATATTTGTAGCTCCTTAAAACGATTTTATGATACAAAGTAATGAAAAGTTTGCTCCACTACAGTCCAAGACAAAGGGGACATATTGACATTTTTTTTATACAACTCTGCTTTAAAAATGGAGGGTCTCAACACTGTGGTTGGACCTATAAGGTATTATGCTCAGTGAAATAAGCCAGACAGAGGAAGACAAATACTGTAAGGTTTCATTTATATCTGAATCTAAACACACACACACACACCAAGTGAATAAATAAACAGCAACAAAAAAGAAAGAAACTCAAAATTATAGAGAATGAACTAGTGGTCACCAAGGGGAGGCTGGTGGGGAGATGGGTGGAACGGACCAAGGGAACTAAGAGGCACAAATTTCCAGTTATAAAGTGAATAAATCACAGGAATGAAAAGTACAGCATAGGGATTATACTCAATGATATGGTGATACACATTCTGGTGAGCAATTCAAAATGTATGTAATTGTTGAATCACTACGTTGTATACCTGAAACTAATTCAACATATGCCACCCGTACTTCAATTAAAAATATAATTTTTAAAACGGAGGGTCAGGACAATAAGAAGCCCACAGAAATGGAAAAGAGAGTTGGGAACCTAGAATTTGGGGAATTCAACTTCCGCAAAGAGTTCAAAGAGCAAGCCGTCCTTCATTTCTTGGTTAGGTAAGAGCAAACAAGAGGCAGTTCCCAGTTAGCAACGATTCTGAATTCCAACCTACCGCTCTGCCAACAGACTTCCTAACAAAGGACTACATCGCTTAGTACAATGTAAAGTTGGTTAGTCTTCAAAGGCTGACTACGTTCTGGTTCATCTCTGAAGAAGTGGACGTTCCCAAAACCTCTCCCTCGCCAGGAGCTAACACTGTGTAAACTCATCACTATACACTGTGGGTGCTTCACGTGAGTGATCTGTAATCCACACGTCAACATGACATCATTGGAAAGTGGAGAAAGCTGAGTCTTGGGGAGTTTAAGTAGCTTATACAGGCCACACACCAGCCCAAGTGTTTAGCAACCAGATGGCTCAGGGAGATAGTTGACGAAAGATGTCTTATCCCCAGAATAATTTCATTGCTCCCAGGACATAGGGTGTTTCAGAAGCAGAAATTTAGAGGCTGCAACAGCTAGCTTCTGCACCATTCATTCATTCATTCACAAAATTACTGAGCACTACCCACATGCCAAGCACAGTGCTAATGATGACTGCCGTCTTGGGGAAGGAGATATGCTGAATGCTGCTAGAAATGTCTCTCTTTTAGGTTAGTGAGGAGGACAGGCTGCCTCTAGGAAGCAGTAGTTAAGGGTTTAGAGGAAGCATTTCAGGGCTGTGTAATATGAGCAGTTCATTCACAGGCAGCATGTTTATAAGTCAAGAGCATGAGAGTGAGTATCTCATTTTGAGGACTACAGAAATTTTGTGTGTGTACATGTTAATACACCTATAGAAAAAGATTTTAGCAACACCAAAAGTATAAAGAAAAAAAGTGTTCAAATGGCTCATTTCTTAGGCTTCTTCAAGTGACAGCTATGGTAATTTGAGTACAACTGGCTTATGTGGGAGGGGATCCCAGGAAGGACTCTTAGGGGAGCATGGCATTTAGTCAAGACAAAAAATCCAGGGAAGGAGCCTGAACAAGTTGGTTACTGCAGAGTGCAATTAGATTTGCTGAAGGCCTCTGGAAGAGTGAGAAAGGTGCCTCAGAACTGTAAATTCTACCTCAGAGGAAGGAGCTGGAGTGTCTATTTTCCCCAGACCACATATCATTGGCTGAGGTGTCTACTCTAAGCCTTTATTTTTCCTTACTTTCAGATTGTTCCATATATGGGGCTAGAGAAAGACGGGGGACAGAGTTCCAGAAATTTGTAGCAGAATACCATCGAGCTTGTACAGGAAAAAATGAAAGCTAAGGGGTATGGGAAGACCGCCACACCACCATCCATAGCACACACTGTCAACAATCAGGCAAACCTCCTTCATCCCAGTCATCTGACAACAAATGCATTTAGTTGTCCATTTCTGTGATGCGTATTTATTAATTCACTCAAAAATATGTCTTAGACACCCATTTAGATTTTAAAAATCTCTGTAGTTTTAAGCAGTTGCATGATGTTCCATTAACTTTGTGTTGTAATTAATTTGTGCAATTCCCCTATGATGGAAACTTTTGTTGTTTTAAGTTTTAAATTGTTATAAATATTAGTGTCTTAAGCATATTTTGGAATACTTTTAATTTTTGTACCTTTCTTAGATTAAATTTCTGGATCAATGTGAATGCATAGTTTGAAATAAAAATTCGATCATTCCCCAGAAATGTTTCAACAATTTATATAGTCATTAAAACTGCATAAATTTGACCATCTCAGGTCATTCTCAGTAACTCTGAAATCTGTCAGTCTTGTTAATATTAGACATTGTATTGTTTTATTTGTGAGATTAAACATTTTTTTCCAATGTTCACTGATGACTGTATTTTTAAAAACCTCCTTTTAGATATTTTGCTAGGGAGTCTATTAATGTGTTCATTGTTTTATTTTTAATTGACTCATAAGACTTCTTTGCATTTTGGTGATACTAACCTTGTGTCTGCCATTAATAATGTAGATGGCTCTTCAAATTAATTATCCATCTTCCAAATTTGTTTCTATATATTAGGTAAAAAATAGGTTATTAGTTATTTTATGTGCTGTGTTAAGGAAGATTATGCCATGTCAAAATTATAAACATTCTTAGCCAGATTTTTTTCTGGGATAATTTTGGGAACTCTTTTCCAAAGAAATTGCTTCAGGAAATACTGAGCGAGTATCATTCTGAATGGGGAAAAACAGATAGCTTTTCCCCTGAGGTCAGGAACATGGCAGGGATATCCACTATCACCACTGCTATTCAGCATGGTACTAGAAGTCCTAACCTCAGCATTCAGACAACAAAAAGAAATAAAACACATCCAAATCAGCAAAGAAGAAGTCAAACTCTCACTCTTTGCAGATGATATGATACTTTATGTGGAAAACCCAAAAGATTCCACTCCAAAACTGCTAGAACTCAGACAGGAATTCAGTAAAGTGTCAGGATATAAAAAATCAATGCACAGAAATCAGTTGCATTTCTATACACCAACAGCAAGACAGAAGAAAGAGAAATTAAGGAGTTAATCCTATTTACAATTGCATCCAAAACCATAAGATACTTAGGAATAAACCTAACCAAAGAGGCAAAGAATCTGTACTCAGAAAACTATAAAGTACTCATGAAAGAAATTAAGGAAGACACAAAGAAATGGAAAAACGTTCCATGCTCATGGATTGGAAGAACAAATACTGCGATAATGTTTATGCTACTTAGAGCAATCTACACATTTAAGGCAATCTCTATCAAAATACCATCAACTTTTTTCCAAGAAATGGAACAAATAATCCTAAAATTTATATGGAACCAGAAAAGACCCCAAATAGCCAGAGGAATGTTGAAAAAGAAAACCAAAGTTGGTGGCATCACAATTCCAGACTTCAAGCTCTGTTACAAAGCTGTAACCATCAAGACAGTATGGTACTAGCAAAAAAGAAAAAAAGAAAGAAAGAAAGAAAGAAAAGTGTGTTTAGGAATCAACTAATTTTAAGAACATCAGATTCAACATTTTGAGAGAGCATCCTTATTTCAGGGTTACTCAGAGATTTAATGTGTTAATAGGAACTGTAAGTCTAAGGGAAATGGAATATGCCATCTTTCCAAGATGTATTTGACTGAATCACTTAAAAATATTTTTTCTGGGTTATTTATTAATGTCATTCAAACAAATGTTCTATAAAACACTAGTTTGAAAGAAACTTATAAAATAAGCAAAATTATGAAGGTACTAGGAAGGCTTGACTAGAAAAGATGTAAATGTTTATTTTTCTAGGATTTAGTCTGATAAACTTATAATATAGTCACATTTGTTAGTATAAATTATTTTACCTTATTATAACTCTAGTCCAAAGCCTGGTTATCTTATTGAGGATTTAAGTACAAATGAAATATTTCAGAGTCTTGATGTGACAAACAAAATTCTGAACATAATGTCTAACTTTTGTTTTGCCATTTTGGTCTCCTGGTAATATTTCTAACCTACACAAACCCTCAGTTTCATCTCAAGCTATTACAATAGAGTATTTTGAAATAGTCAACATGCTGAGTCCAACTGACTCAAATATAATTTTTTAAATTTTACCCTCTTTGCTAAGTATTATTGCTTTCATTTATGCTCATTTCATGGAAAAAAAAAAAACCATAAATGTGGTTGATGTTAATGTTGCAGTATGAACAAGTTAAAAACAGTAAAATAATATCCAGAAAGCCTCAGGAGAATACCTTTTAAGCTACTGGATTTTAATAGCTGGAAACAAACTTGAAAGTTGACCAGCCATCATCATCTTCTACAAACCAGGAAGTGAGTTAGCTGGCCAGGTCAGACTGAATAGGTCTGAAGTCCTTATAAAGGTCAGAAATCCTTATAAAAGAAAGCTCCATGTTAATCCTTTTGAAAGGACACTTTGGCAAAAAAGCATTCTGCTAAATTGTTATAGAGATTGAAATAGCATTTAATCATTTTTAAAGACAATTATCACAAAGTAAAATGATTTTCAAAATGATGTCTAAAATTTGTACCCACAAGTTAAATTTTATAAAATACTACCTAACCATCCTTGATTCAGAATTAGTGGTAGAAAAGCCATGGACTCGTTGCTCATTTCTTTTATTCAAGTCAGCCCATTAGAGAAAATAAGGTATGTCTTCTATTTAATCTGTAAAACAAAACTGTCTTTGTGCCTCTCTCTCTCAGCAGATTATGCTAATTACAGAGTTTTATGCAATTTTTCGGGGAAGATCCTTGGAGGAAAGGAGCAGAGAACTTTAGGTTCTTAGAGGCAATAACATCCTCTCTCTCTCTGATATATATTATACATAAAGTATATTAAGAAGATATTTTAATGTGAAACTATATATACAAATATGAAGGTCCTATGGGAAACAGAAATAAATCATGTTTAAAGTATGGATTTCTTCCACTGTCCTGTAAGAAAGACAAGTGATTTTAGTAAGATGAACGTTTATGAAAAGTGTTGGTCAGGATCATATGGCCTTTCCAAACCTGTATTTCCTGTATCACAAGGAGAATCAACTTTTCTGAAGCCTTTCCATTATAAGGAAGAACATTTCTTCTTCTGAGACCATGTACGAAGGGGAAAAATATTTACATATGTGTGTGTGTGTGTGTGTGTGTGTGTGTGTGTGTGTGTATTTCCCAGGTGTAAAATTAATAAAGAAAAGCAAATGCTCTTTTAAAGGAAGAGGTGAATTTGGTTTACAAGAGATAATTACTTAATTAGAGTGTCTGGGATGTCTGTATCAGACAGGCCTTTGTGCTTTCCTGCCGACGGGGTAATTCTCACTTAGCACAAAGTATTGCTGCTTATATAGTCATCTTCCAAGGTCATTTACTCACTGTTTGCTCTTTCTAGAGCATTCTGATTCCCCACTAGGCATGCTGGGGAAGTGGAATCCTTTAGAAATTGGGCTGATTTGTCCCATATCCCCCGATGTGAGCTTTTCTGTTTAATAGGGTGCTGTTAGTGGGAAGACACGAGAAGTTAGAATGCTTTGCCTTGAGAATCAGATCTAACAATTGAGAATATTAACATTTCATTCCTTAGGACTATGCAAATTTCTTTTACTAAAAAGCAAAAGATACTGGTAGTAATCAACTTTCCTCTTACTGATTCAAGTTAGGAACTTAGGAGAAAAGAAATAATAGCTAACAGTGTTGAATTCTCCTTTCATTTGACAGACATGGTGTTGATGTCTCATTTGCAGATGTTTTCCTAGATATTCTCTCTTAATGCCTACCACAACTGTATAAGGTCAAATCCTATAAAATTATCCATGTGACAATGGGAAAACTGAGGTCCAGAGAAATAAAGTAACTTGCCCAAGTTCCCTCAGCTCATAAGTGATGGGGCCAGAATGGAAACCTGGGTTTATCTCTGACTCCAGGCACAAGGTATTAACCATGATTATATACTGCCTCTGTGGAAATTCAAGAGAAAAAACAAGAACATGCAGATTTGTTGTTGTTATTGTTGTTGTTGTTGTTGTTCCTTAATAATATTTGTTTAGTCATGCATTAAGGCTTTTATTCAATAAGCTTTCAACCAACTCCTCTTATAACCAGGAAGAATTCTGCCTCCGTGAGGCTAGGAGGGGGAAAAAAAAAAAATCTGTTCAAGTCTCAGAGTAGAAGAGTGTCTGACATACAGTAGGTTCTCAATAAATATTTGTTGAAGGAATGAATTAAGGATTTAGGCAAGAAATGATGGAATTTTCACATCAAGAAATATTGCAGGAATTGAGCAAGTGATAGTTAATTTCCTGAGGTCTCCTTACATGGAATACGAATCTTAGAGTAATGGAAGGTAGTATGGAAGAGGGAGTCGGGGGAAAAAAGTCTGAAATGTCTGCTCTTTTTAGAGCTTGATGATTCCCCACTAGGCATCTAGAGAAAGCAACATTTTTCAGTGTTTGAGTTCATTTGCTTTCTTCAACTTTCATTTACGGCTCTTGAAAAACAGGACCCTCTCAGTCTTCCCTGTGCTCTCAGACATGAAGTAAAATAATTCTCCCCGATTTCTCTGAACTGCTCTCAGTAATTTTGGATGCATTTATACTATGTGGAGTGTTAGTCTCCATGGGCATTTCGTTGAAGACAGAAAACTAAGTCTTTCAGTGAATGTCTAATTGTAGAATTTCAGGTGTCAGAAGTCATATAGGAAATGTATTCAGAGTGGGGAAAATAAAGCTGGAATTTTGGGATGGAATTTCTTCTGTGATGCCTGAAATGATTCCATCTATGGAGATATTAATTTTTCTACTAAGCCAATCTTTCCAAGTTGCAGCCATCTGCTGGCCTTCCATCTACTTTCTCTCAATTTTTCTAGCATTAGGACTCATTCATTCACATATTCATTCATTCAATCATCATATGTGCCAGATAATGAGGATATACAAAAGAACGTAATACAACCCTTGTGCAAAACAAATACCTCCCTTGCCCCAAGGGGACTTACTATTAGTGGAGAATGCAAACACGTGAAAAAAAACAATAAGGCTCAAATGCAAAAAGGACAATAATGGGCATACAATGGGCTGGAGAAGGTGGGTATGGGGCACATCTGAGACAAACCCAGTCCCATCTAAGGGGGTCAGAATAACTCTTCACGGGCGCCTGTGTGGCTCAGTGGGTTAAAGCCTCTGCCTTCGGCTCAGGTCATGGTCCCAGGGTCCTGGGATCGAGTCCCGCATCGGGCTCTCTGCTCTGTGGGGAGCCTGCTTCCTCCTCTCTCTCTCTGCCTGCCTCTCTACCTACTTGTGATCTCTCTCTCTCTCTCTCAAATAAATAAATAAAATCTTAAAAAAAAAAAAAAGAATAACTTTTCACTAAGTTGTGATTTTTGCAAATGAGATCTGGAGGATGACGGGGTAATCACCAGGCCAAATGCACAGAGAAGGGTATATCAGTCTATTAAAACCATCAACATCTGGGCCTTTTGTCCTTCCTCAAAGTTCAGGTTGGCTAGAGTAAATGTTAGGGATAAGGTAGTAAATGGTGAAAGGTGAATCCAGAAAAATATGTCAGAAATAGAGTGAGAAATTTGGACCTTAACTTCAGCCTTCGTGAAGTGTTTGATGGGTTTTTAACCCAAGATAGACATGATCAGTTGAGTATCTTGGAAGTATTACCCTGTCTACAATATGGAGGGATGACTGAAGAGGGACAAGCCTGGATTGAAGGGGCTCACTGAGGAGACTACCCTTCCTTCTGAATATTTCCTAAGAGACGACTATGATCAAGGAGGGATGGCTCAGGTTTCCAGAACGGCTGACCCAAGATACAAACTTTTTAACAAAGATAGCTTAAGAAAATCAACCAACCCTAATTATATATCTGTTCTTAAGAAAACCAACCCACCCTAATTATACACCTGTTCTGCACTTAGCACCATAAAATAGCTTGCCATGAAGTCAATTTGACCCTACTTACCTTAGAATTCTTTCTTTTAGCCACTGTTCATAGATGTGGGTGATGTTCTTTACCAGGGGGTGCTCCTTTTTCATGGGAGAAGTATTTTCTTTCAATGTCAGCTCAGTAAGAAACCTAAAAAATGTTAACAACCAACAGCTGCATTAACGAAGTTCCTTTTCCAAATTTAATAGCTTTTGTAAGAGGAGAGCATTCTCTTCTGGAGCTCAGAAATCTTCTTGGCCAGGGAGAGAGGGAAATAGCCAATTATAAAAATCACTATGTTATCATAACAATAAGGAAGGCTGTAGAAATATAATGCTATGCATCTACTTCTCCACACGCCTAGCATGAGGCAAGGGGAGTTCTTAACAGTTCTGGAGGGAAAGACATAATTTAGCCTTCTGGGCCCTGGTCATTATTTTCCCTTCGTTTTCGGAAGGAGGTCATTTGCTAAATGGAACCCAACCGCACTAAAAAGGGTAAAGGCCTTGAAAAAAGAGGCAATTCATTCTCTTCTTAATCCCTTATTATGGCTGCTTTTAACTGTCCCCTCCAGTGACTAATACTATTATATGGCTTAGTGTTCAGTTCACATGGCTGTGTATAGCTTTTTAATATTTAAGGGGCCTTGTGTGGGGAGAGGGGTAGGTGCGTGGTAGGAAGGGAGGGAGAGGTACTTGTGATACTGGCTTATGAGTAAATGGGTGTGTGAAAGTGGAAGGTAGTTCTGGAAGCTGGTTGAACAGCATAACCAAGAAAAGAGTGTCTTGATTTAAACTATCCAACTACTTCTCAGGATTTCTTTCCTTATGAGCTTTCAAAATCGATAGAGGCTCTGGCTGGGAGCTACCTGCAGAAGATCTGATCTCACGTTGATAAAGAAGTGCAAAGCTGCTTCCAAGAAATACAAAGAAATAGCCTTAAAAGAAATTTTTAACATACTACCAGCCCCAGCGCTCAGGGGTGGGCCACATCAAAGAGCTTTGGAGACTCTGGAGAGGAACTTATTTTAACGACGGCACCAATGCCTCACAAATTGACTAGCTGTTTTAAATATTAACCTAGAGAAAGAGAAATGCGGGTAAGACTACAAATGTTGATTAAAAAATTGTTTCTAAAGGACAAAAATGGCAGAATGGATTACGGTCCTGCCTTGTTATTTTGTGACACCTACACTGGGGACCAATTTGAATACTTGTTTGTTCTGTTTGCAGGAGTCAATGGTTGCGGTTTAAAGAGCAGAGCGCTTACTGACATGAGCAGTTAGGGGAGGATGCGCTGCGAGGTGCGTGCAGTGGAATTTGCCAACCGTGGTTTGCTCCAGCAGCTCTCAGAGTGATGGACATGCTCTATGCGTGCACTTGAAAGATGCCAGAAAGGCTTGGGGAGAGTGAAGGACAGGGTGCAGCTTAATCCACTTCTAAGTTTTCACCGAAATTGGCCCTTGTGGCATTTTTAATTCACATCTGGAGGAAAATAAATGTGGCCACAATTATTAACACATTCTGAAAGGAATAAGTCAAGAGCTACTTAGACGGCACAGGTGTCTGTTATCAAAATCTCAGCAGAGAAGTGTTAATGTGGCGTGTGTTATTTTAGCCTCCCCAGGTGGGCTGCAGCTAAGAACAGGAGAGAAAATCATTAAGGGGATGCTTAAATACAAAATGTTAATTTTGCAAGAAAGGAAATCAGTGAACGAGAGTAGAGGAATTCGTTGGTACAGGAACTGAGAGACTTCAAAAGATTACACAGGAAAACCAGAAGTAAATCCCCGTCTTATAGAAGAGAAACCTAGCTCTAAAGAGATTGACAGTAGCAGAGAAAAATATCTCTGTCTTTTGTCTCAGGAAGGCCTGCAGTTGGTTCATTCCCTTCCCCCAAAGAAACATATTTTTGATTAAGCCTTAATGACATAATTTGACTTTGAGTAACATGCTATTTTACTGAACATCTTACAGCACGAATGCATGTTGTGTTACCGATTTGACATTTTGGGGATGTTTAGGTAACTATTTCTGAGGATTTTCATCTAGGATATGAAAGTTTGGGAATCAGTTCTATGGGACTTTGATTTGGATAAAACACAGTAGTGGTACACAATTGCAATCACCTTTGGAGAACCAAGTGGTAACTAATGATCTAGAACTATCCAATGACTGAGAGGAAGGCCTCTCACCTAGGAGACTAACATATACCAGGAAGCCAAAGATAGTGAGTGATTTTCCAGAAAACAGATGGCTAAGCAGCCACATGGCTGAAGGCAGCTCCCCTGTTTCTGTCATCATACTCCCATGGAAAATCTTGGCATCTTATGTGGTATGTTTTACATCCTGAAGCCAACATGTGGGAGGCAGCAGGGACACTTGTCTGCCCAGGTAGATAGTTACAGTCCAGATCCTTGATAAGAAGTTGTAGTTGTGGTAAAGTAGGGTCTGGACTGTGTTCGTGAGTGTGTCTATATGGTGGGGGGGGGTGTAGAAGTATCAGTGGAAGAGGGTTTACTTAGTACTGAAAATGCCGTTGCATGTAGGTAGATGGCTTTACCATTATTGTTTTGTTTCCCCTATGGTAACCAAGATCTTATTTGAAATCATCACCTGACATCTAGTTATGGCACTTGTTATTTTGGGAAGTGATTAATAAACCTGAGTGAATTTGCTCTTTCTGAAAAAGGCGTATTTCAGTTCCGTGGCCTCTAGGTGCTGAATACCATTTCCTAACTGTTGGGTAAGAAAGGGAATCAAGTATTTATAGCAAAAACAGGTACAGTGGCATCAGAGCTATGATCCAGCAGAAAATGAACTCAAGTGGCTCTACAGATTTCTCATTTGAGTCAGGCCTTATTCAGAACGAACTTTAGATCATTTGGATTTTCTCAGACCAAGTACTCAGGAGGGTCTTAGTTTCTTTGTCAGCAGACAACAACAGACACACAAGGTAGGGAGATTAATAGCCTCAGAAACAGGAGGAGCTAGGTCTTGCAACTTGTGGTCAAGTTCTACTGTCACCCAGAATCTGGCATGACAGATGCCACCCAGGGATGGCACACCTCAGTTCAGGATAAAGCTGCTTGTTTAAGATTATTAGTGAGTTCCGTCCTCAAATGGGCCCTGGCTTATCACCGTTGCCTGGTAAATAAGTATCTTCTCCTCCCTTTGGGGATCCAAAAAAAATGCAATTTTATTTCTGCAGCTGCCTCATAAAGCAATGTAACAATAAACACTATATGCGAAATATGCAAAATTTTCCCCAAAGGGAAGAATATGTGCTATAGTGGTTTATAATGAGGAAATCCAGAGAGGATCTTCCAATAAACAAGCACTGCCATGAAGGATAAGTTTCCCCAGCCATGAGACCCAATTAGTGGAGCCAAGTTTATAGAGAAGGAGACACAGCCTAACTGCTTTTCAGTAACCCCCCCCCTCTTTAATTTAAATTAATTTAATGTAAAGCCTGGGCTTAGAAGAATAACACATTTCATCATCATTTTTAGTAATAGTCTTATTGAGACATAACAGACATCCCACAGAATCTACCCCATCAACACAATGGCCATTTCTCATCTATTCAGAGTAAGTAGCCATAACACTATTAGATCCTGCTTGGGATTTTTGTTTGTTTGTTTTTTGTTTTTTCATTTTTTAGTTTTCACAAAGTACAAAAAAATCTTCCTGTACCCCAAATTTCTAATATCTTAGGGTGTCTATGCATTTCTGTTGGGGACTATTTACTGGCCATCATTTGGTCACCATCAGCCTTGTATTAAGTTGAAAGGAAATCCCTTCAATAACAGAGAAATGTACCCATTTTGGGGTAGTTGTGCTGGACATTTGTCTAGACATTTTAGACAGGTGAAACTGTATTAGTAGAAAAAGTAATACATCATGATGTGAGTGTGGAAAGAGAACTTCACGTGGGTTCTTGAGATCGGGGTTCTCTGCAAGGCATGCTGCTGAGAAGCTTGGCCAAGCCACTTAATCTCTCTTGACTTCATTTTTTTTTCTTGTGTGCACAAAAGGAAAATCAAATTTTGCTGAGATGCCACTTTGTAAACAGGGTGCTATGGTAACAGTGGGTCACAGTGGGCTACTTCTGATAGGTCCCTAGAAGTTCTCCTTGGAGGTTGACTGTGAGCTGAAACATGCATGTTGCAAAAAAGGCAGGCAAGTAAAGGTCGGAGGGTACAGCTTTCAGGCAAAGGGGCAACTGTAAAGGCCACACAGCTGAATTACAGGAACTAGGCGGAGGGACACAAAGGAGCTCAGATTGACTAGAGCAGAGAGCAGTGAGGAGAGGGGCAGAGAACAGACAAGAAGTAGTTAAGAGCTAGATCATGCAGGGCCTTGTAAAACACAGCAATAGGCTTGGATTTTATGCTAAGATCCCTGTTTAGGTGCCAACTGGTTCTAAGCAATAAAGACCTGGGTTAATATGTTTAATAGATTCATGCCATGTGAATAAGGGAGGCCATAAAAGAAGCAGGAAAGTAAAATAGGAAGCTACTGCAATGGTCCAGGCAAGCTGTGATGATGGCTTGCACTAGGGTGGAAGCACGGGAAGTGAGGGAGAAAATGACCCTACCTTTGACACCATGTGCTTCTGATAGTTGTAAGGAGGTTCAAATGAGCAAAGGAAACTGATATTTATTAAGTGATAACATAGTGCGGTCTCTCTGGGCAAGATTTCTTAAATATGTTTTATTAAATCTTCCCAACACACCTGTGAGATTAGCAGCCAAGGAATATGAGTAATGTTTGAAAGTTATAAAGTGCTATATAAACATAAGGAAGGGGTACCATGACTATGATAGTTATTGCTATCCTTCATCTGCTTGGGTCCACCATGGACACTAAGGTAGCCCCCCGAGAATGCCTTGTATACCACATATCCTCTTCAATGAGCCAATGGTCTGCCTTCTTACATTTTCCATGAATCTTTATTATGCTGTGTCTGAAGAGGGCTTTGTAGTTAATCAATTGTCTAAAGTTTAAAATTCTAAATCTCATCTGCACAGCACATAATGTCTTAAGAATAAAGAACATCATCCTTTCATTTGTACATATGTAAAACACTAAAACAAAATGAAAACAAAAACCTGTTGCATACGTTTGGATCCCACTGCATTTAAAAAAGCAGCAGTTTGCTCAATATAATGATAAAGTGCTTTGAGTATGCCAAAAAATGAGCATGTGTTCTGCTCTCAAGGAATTCAGAATCTAGGGGGGTAAGGAGACCAATTAGATCAAGGATCAGAGTAATCATAGTCAAATCATAACAATTAACATCTATTGAGAACTTAGCACATGGCCAGTCATTATTTTGGGCATTTTACATTTAATATACCATGCAGTCCTCACAAAACCCCTATGAGGTTGGCAGTTTAAGTAGCTCCATTTTATGGGTGGGAATTTTCAAATGACACATGTGATAAATGGTATGAGAGAAAACCAGGTGAAAGAATTATAGAATAGGGTGCTTAAATCACTTTTCATTTTTTCTTCAAATGGAAGTGTTACTGTTTTTTGTTTTGCCCTCATCCCCAAATCCACCTCCCCTCTAACCAACAGTTTGCTAAGAGACTATTTCTCAGTTTGCCTCTCTTGTTCCCTCCATGACTGTGTGTTCTGTTTCTTAAAATCCACATATGAGTGAAATCTGAATTTGTCTTTCTCTGACTGACTTATTTCCCATCGCTTAATACTCTCTAGCTCCATCCGCATCATTGCAAATGGCAAGGTTTCATTCTTTCTTATGGCTGAGTCATATTCCACTATATACATTATGGAAATAGCCCAAATGTCTACCAACTGACAAATGGATACATTTATCTTCTTTATCCATTTGTCAGTTGGTGGACATTAGGGCATTAAATAAATAAATAAATAAATAACCCTTCTTTATCCATTTGTCAGTTGGTGGACATTTGGGCTATTTTCACCAGAATTTGGCTATTACAGAGAATGCTGCTATAAACACTGAGGAGCATGTATCTCTTTGACTTAGTATTTTTGTATTCTGGGGGTAAATGCCTCATAGTGTAATTGCTGGATCAATGGGTGATTCTATATTTAACTCTTTGAGGAACCTCCATACTGTTCTCCAGAGTGGCTGCACCAGTCTTCCTTCCCACCAACAATGTGAGGGTTCCCTTTCCCCACATCCTCACAATACCTGTTGTTTCTTGTGTTGTTGATTTGGGCCATTCTGACAGGTGTGAAGTGATAGCTCATCGTCCTTTTGATTTGTATTTCCCTGATGACGAGTGCTGTTCAGCATCTTTTCATGTGACATTTTTACCAAAGAGTGCTTTTTTCTTATAGAGATGTGTCCCTCCACAGGAATCTCCAACTTCTTCAATATAACCAAACTCTGCACCAGTATATTTTTTGACAGTCCATTGCATGGGCATACTGCTACAATCACATGTTTACTGATACCAAAAGTGACTTGTTGACTGAAACCAGTATTAATAAACAGAAACCAGAGATTTAGGAAAAAGTAGAGTTGCTTGTCAGATAAAGTAGCATTTTGGTCCTAACACTTATTTCTATTATCAAAGACTCATAAATGTTCACGTTATCTTTAGTGATATATATATCTAGCTGAATTTATTATCCAATATACATAATGTTCACACCCTTTATATCCAAAGTAAAGATCATCCTTCTACTTTTAAAACAAAGAAACTATACAACTTGACTTACTCTTTTGATTTAGAGGGGATGACATTTTAAAGATGAAGTTGTAGTCCAGAGAAGGTAAATGATTTGATCATGGTCAGAGATCAAGTATCCGTGGAGCGGGGGCGGCGTGGGGCCGGGACGGCAGGGGTGGCTGGGGCAGCAGCGGAGCTGGACGGCCCCCCAGAGTAAGAGTCTTCCAAGTCGCGCTCTCTCTGCAGCCGATAGGCGGCCAGGATGTCCGGTGGTGGCGCAGAATATACCAGATATACCAGAATTTTATTTTTCTGACCTCTACCAATTCAGAACTTTCTATTCATTCATTTAATTTTCTGTTTATTTGCCTGTTCACACATTTATTCATTGTTTTTTGAACACCCACTATGTGCTAGATTTGGTCCTAAGTATACAGTTATAGCAAAGAACAAAACACACAGAGAGACGGCTCTCATAGAGCTCATGTTCTAATGAATGAGATAAGTTTCATCTTAAGGGAGGCACAGAGCTATATTTTTCAATGTGGTAAGATAAATAACATTAAGGATATATAGTGAGTGATCGAAAAATCAAAGCAAGATGGCATTAAGTTTTTAATTCTCAGGTCTTTTATACAAAAAAAAAAATACTGAAAAGGCTTAGCTCACATTATGTTCCAGCAATATGGCCTTCTAATGAAAAATGTCATTCTCCTGGGTTATAAAAAGACAACAAAAATGATAAAGCCAGTCAAAACTACTAAGGTTCTTTTCCTTCCCCCTCTCTATATCCAGTCATATATCCACTATCTCATATATCCACTATTTCATTTTGATATAATTATCAAGCCCTTTGGTTTCCCTTGGGAGTAAAGAGGCATATTACTAGGAAAAATCACTCAACTTGTATTTATGGCTGTCATTGGTTTTAAGAGTGAACAAACATAAAATGAATTTTTATTCGTGTCATTATTATTTGTAAAAATTGAATAATCAACTTTAATTTTTTTCCTATTTGGATCCTATATTCCTTTTACAAATATTAGCTAGTCAAATCTTAGCACCTTCTGGAGAGAGTGGTTTATAAATTGATGAGTTAATTGAGAAATTAAGACATCAACACCAGTCACCAGGCAGGAGAGAGGAGCAGAAATAGGCGGCTCAAGTGTGCTTCCCAGAGTTTGCTTCAGTGTGGAGCATACTTTACAAGTGGTGTGATTATTCCAGAGAGGACAGATGTGTTTGATAAACAATAATCAATATGAGGAAATGCAGGGGAGTTCACCGGCATCAGGAAAAACCAGAGCTGAGTGCACCATTGCCTGCCAGTTAATTCTAGAAGAGTTCTAAAAGGAGGTAGATATGTTAATAAGGGAGCAAAACATCCTTATAACAGATCAAACTGAATCTTGTATTACTGACTCTTTGAATAGTGTGGCCCATCGAGTCCTAGGGTGATTTATACAGTCTAATCAACCACCTGGGAAATTTTATTTACACCTGGGCAACCAATGAGCTAGATAAGGGACAGAAAATAGTTTCCCAGGGGTTCAATTTTGTCCAAGATTTATGGGACTCACAAGAAATCTCTTTTTCCTATCCAGCATTTTTCAATTTCCTCTGATTTCAGCCCTTTACCAAAAATAACACAAACAATACCTACTTCATATAAAGGCTATAGGTGGCAGATGTGGCAAGATGAATGCAACATTATTCTGACAGTGTGTTTTATATTTTATACCAAAATCTACTTTTAATTATGGGAAATCCATATAAACTTTTGACCTATGATGTTCTTCACAGTCAGGCCATAAAAACTGAAGATTTTGTTGTAAAATTAAATATTCAGAATGCCATGGATAATACATTTCTACCAGAAGAATGATAAAATATTCTAACAGAAGAGGATGTTGCCATACCATACTATGTTTGATAGATAATGAGGCACAGGTTGGAGAACTCTGAAATTACTTCCTGCAAAATGATAGGGAGTTGATATATGGTTTGGAACAACTATAATTCCAGATCTCTATTTTTTTTTTTTTTTAAGATTTATTCATTTTGGAGAGAGAGAGAGAGAATGAGAATGCAGGGGGGGAGGGGCAAAGAGAGAATCTCAAGAGACTCCCTACTTAGCAGGGATCCCAACATAGAGCTCATGACCCTGAGATCATGACCTAAGCCAAAATGAAGAGTTAGAAGTTTAACTGAGAGAAGCACGCAGGCACCCCTCCTGATCTCTGCTGCTTAAGAGGGAAACTCCAATTACCTTATTAGAATCCTTATTCATTGTTTCAATTATTCATCAGCAGTTTGCCCATCTATAGCTGCAAATAAATTTCTGATCCTTATGATAATATTTATATCTCTGAATTCCTATTTTCAGTGATGGAATGTTCATGGGCTCTAACTCACCTTTCAGAGACAAGATCTAGAATAGTCACATCTCACAAATGTTTGTAGATGGCCTAATTAATCTTGGTAGATGTCTATGATACGGTGTGAAATTATGCAAACATATATACATACATAGTTTAGACTACATAATTTTTTCTTAGCAAACACCAAGTACCATATGCCTTTGCCTTTTCTCCATTTAACTAGTCCCTACTTACTTTATAAAACCCAGGGCTTCTGGATAGCTGCTTTTGGCTCAAGTCATGATCCCAGGGTCCTGGGACCAAGCCCCCGTGTTGGGCTCCCTGATCAGTGGGGAATCTGCTTCTCCCTGTGCCTCTGCCCTCCCCATGCTTGTGTTCTCTCTCTCTCAAGTAAATAAATAAATCTAGTCTTTAACAAAACAAAACCCAGCTCAAATATTCCCTCCTCCCATCTTACTTCCTGACCACCAGTCTGAGGGAGGGTTCCTCTACTTGCTCCCACAGCACAGATTCATGTCTTTATCAGTACACTCATCACACAGAAATGTAACCTTTGATTCACTTCTCTATCCCCCCCCCCACTTTGAACTCTACTCTCCATGAAGGGATGAGCCATATTTTTATTTACTATAAAACCCTCTTCTATAATAAGCTAGTGAATTTAAACATGATCTTGAGAATAATGGAAAGACAAAGAACAATTTTATGTAGGGAAGTGATACAAATAGATATGTTTTCTGAAGGTTCACTTGCGCTGTGACATGAACTATGGCTTCTAGATGGTGATGACTAAAGGTAAAAACAGTTGGAAGACTATTTCTTTAATTTAGGAAACAGGGATGAGTTTGTGCTAAACTCATTCTCATACTTGAAGGTAGAGGACTACCCTCAAAGAGGTGGAGAGGAGGAAAAAGCATGTTGAAGTTAAATCATTTAGAGATTTGTAGGCTGAGTCTACTTTTTTCCCTCTCTCTTCATATTTAATCAAATATATTTTCTTGAGTTCCTGGCTTGTACTTTTGAAAAGATGCTGGTAACATTCTCTGAAACAGGAAACAGAGGAGGAATATGCAAAATCAGGTACATTCAGTTTTGAACATTTTGAACTTGAACTTTTTTTTTTTTTAAGATTTTATTTATTTATTTGTCAGAGAGAGAGAGGGAGAGAGAGCAAGCACAAGCAGACAGAATGGCAGGCAGAGGCAGAGGGAGAAGCAGGCTCCCTGATGAGCAAGGAGCCCGATGTGGGACTCGATCCCAGGACGCTGGGATCATGACCTGAGCTGAAGGCAGCTGCTTAACCAACTGAGCCACCCAGGCGTCCCCGTTGAACTTGAACTTTTTATTAGTATGCCCTTCAGGAGTCTCAGAATGGAGGGGAACGTGGTATCATCCAAGAAGAGTACATCATAAGGGAAATATGGAGGCTTAAAATGGAAACCTAGAAATAAGAATGCTAAGTGACAAACAAGAAGGGAGGCAAGCAAAGAAGAACTATTCAATTGCAAACAACACCAAGGAGAGCAAGAGGAGGTGTTGACTATCATTAGATTATAACACGTGTCATTCTTTACCTGCATTCATCTCCTGGGGTCTCACCCTGCAGGAGTCTATCCCTGCCATTCTAATCTATAAAACGGATCTACTCAGTAACACATGAAGAAAGAATTGTCATTCTCCAAGGAACATGCAGCAAAGACCAAAGATTGGATAAGACTCTTTTCGTTCCCTTCCCCAGTGTGGTGCTCTCATAATGAATCAATTCTTGCTTTCATTTTCCATCTGAAAAACTCAATTCATTGTAAATTGAAACAAATAAAACTCAACATAATACAAATCTCATTCAAAGTGTTCAGTGCTTCGTTGGCTGGTGATATGGAGAGATTGTTTTATCAACTTTGAAGGAAATATTCATCACCATTTTGGCAACTTTGTCACTCACATTCGGAAGCATCCCTTATGTTTAAGTGAGGAGAAAAAGGAAGGAAGAGCTCTTAAAATAAAGGTGTAGAGTTGACATTCAAAATAGATGGTGAGATAAAGATCTTCCAAGACCCACAAGGTTTGAAAGAGTTTGTGATCACCAAGCCGGGACTACAAGAAATATTAAGGGGGGGTTCTATAAAAGAAGAAGGAACCCAAGAGTGACATAGAACAGAAATTTCCAGAGACAATCTATAGAAACAAGCAACATGAGGTCAATAAAAACTTATCTTTCAATTATTACTCTCCATATGAATGGCCTAAACGCTCCCATAAAATGACACAGGGTTGCAGATTGGATAAGATGACAGGACCCTGTCTCTACAAGAGACCCATTTGGCAACTAAAGATACATTCAGACTGAAAGTGAAGGAATGGAGGAGCATCTTTCTTGTCAATGGGCTTCAAAAGAAAGCTGGGGCAAGGATTCTCATATCAGATAAATTATATTTTAAACTTAAGACTGTAGTCAAAGATAAAGAAGGACACTACATCATTCTTAAAGGGTCTATCCACCAAGATGATCTAACAATTGTAAATATTTATGCCCCCAATGTGGGAACAACCAACTACATAAGACAACTGTTAATCAAGATGAAGGTTCATATTGATATGAATATATTAATAGTAGGGGATCTTAACACACCACCCTCAGTAACAGACAAATCATCCAAGCAGAAAATCAATAAAGAAACAAGAGCATTGAATGACACATTGGACCAGGTAGACCTTATAGATATACACAGAACATTCCACCCTGAAACAACAGAATACTCATTCTTCTTGAGTGCACATGGAACTTTCTTCAGAATAGACCACATGCTTGGTCACAAATCAGGGCTCAACCAATAAAGACTGAGATTATTCCCTGCATATTCTCAGACCACAATGCTTTGAAATTGGAACTCAACCGCAAGAAGAAGCATGGAAGAAATTCACACTTGGAAGCTAAAGACCACCCTGCTTAAGAATGTTTGGATCAACCAGGAAATCAAAGAAGAATTTAAACAATTCATGGAAACCAATGAGAATGAAGACACGTTGGTACAAAACCTATGGGATATGGCAAAGTCAGTCCTAAGGGGGAAGTACATAACCATCCAAGCCTCACTCAAAAAGATGGAGAAATCCAGAATACACCAGCTCTCTTTACACCTTAAAGAACTGGAGAATCAACAATAAATTAAGCCAGCCCCATGCAGAAGAAGGGAAACAATCAAGATTAGGGCAGAGATCAATGCATTAGAAACTAGAGATACAGTAGAACACATCAACAAAACTAGAAGCTGGTTTTTTGAAAGAATAAGATTGAGAAAGGGGAACCCTCTTACACTGTTGATGGGAATGCAAGTTGGTGCAGCCACTTTGAAAAACAGTGTGGAGATTCCTTAAGAAATTAAAAATAGAGCTACCCTATGATCCTGCAATTGCACTCCTGGGTATTTATCCCAAAGATACAGACGGAGTGAAAAGAAGGACCACAAGCACCCCAATGTTCATAGCAGCAATGACCGCAGTCACCAAACTGTGGAGAGAGCCAAGATGCCCTTAAATGGACGAATGGATAAAGAAGATATGGTCCATATATACAATGGAATATTATGCCTCCATCAGAAAGGATGAATACCCAACATTTATATCAACATGGACAGGACTGGAGGAGATTATGCTGAGTGAAATAAGTCAAGCAGAGAGAGTCAGTTATCATATGTTTCACTTACTTGTGGAGCGTAAGGAATAACATGGAGGACATTGGGAGATGGAGAGGAGAAGTGAGTTGGGGAAAATCGGAGGGGGAGACAAACCATGAGAGACTGTGGACTCTGAGAAACAAACTGAGGGTTTTGGAGGGGAGAGGGAGAGGGGTTGGGTGAGCCAGGTGGTGGGTATTAAGGAGGGTATGTACTGGATGTGGTGAATTTTGGAACACACGAACACACACACACACACACACACACACACACACATTAAATTAAATTAAATTAAATTAAATTAAATTAAATTAAATTGAAAAAAAAAAAGTGTAGAGGTGGAAGCATTCTGGGCTTTGCTTAACTACACAAACAAAAAACAAACAAACCAAAACAAATAAACAAACCAAAATGGTTGAATAATTCTGACCTAAAAATGTCAAGACCAAGTTGTTATCTCATGTCCTATAAACATATAGATGGTAATTTCATTTCCTCTGAGGCAAAAAAATTAGAACATATCAGGCCATGCTGGTAATAAAGTTTGGTTCAGTTGAAGTTGCTGCTTCTGAGCTCTTGCTTCAATCTGGGCAATTCAAAAGATGGTCTGATATCTGTGACATATCTCCTCAATGTGAAGTTTTGGTGACAAAGTGACTTGTACGTTCATTTTAGGCAAGTCATTTATTTGCTAGAAGAGCAATGAGATTTTTGCATGAGAAGTTCACAGTAACAGCTGAAGGACCACACAAAAGTATGCAAGAGCTTATAAATTATTTCTAAATTCTGTGATTAATGGTGGCATGCTATTTTAACAGGAGATATGGGTTTTCTCTCCTTACAAATCTATAGGAGTTTAGGCAAGTGTGATAGCAGCTATAGGTGGGCATCAGGAAACAGAATCCCCACCAAACATTACATGAAAAGTCTCCATGAAGTCTGTGCCTCTATGTAAAATCAGGCCCTCACACTGGATTCAGAGAACAGTTACTTTTCCCTGTTTTCATCCATCATACCGGGTACCCTTTACCCAGCACAGTTAGAGAGCACCATTGCCCAACTAGTGTTCTGCAGAAGGTGTGCTGGGGGTCCAAAGAAATTATTGTTTTGTTGCCTTCATGTAACAGGAAACCAGAGACAATGAGACAAAGTAGAAATTTTGCATTTCACTAATTTGTTGAGGCAGAGAAGGTATAGATGTCCATAACTCACGTTCTTGTTGTAACTGCCCAAGTTCTTTTAAATTACTGAGAGCTGAGGGTAAAGAAAGTGACTCAGTCTTCATCTCCTGGATGGCAAATAGTGGCTGAGTTTAGCTCCAAAGCTGAGTGAATTAGGGGTAAAAAGTCCCACAATTCAATCTTTGAGATTATGTATGTTTAGAGCAGTCAAGAAAGGATTTGAAATAAATTTTTGCTAAAGATGAGGAAAATGAGTCCCTAAAGAAGGGAGATGACAGATCTAGCATCACTGTTTGAGGAAGTGTTTAGTATTTTTTGCTAAATATTTTCTGTTCTTCATCCTCAAAGTTTCAGGTAAGATTGTATTTTCCTGTTTGCATGATGATGGTATGGCCATGTGACTTGTTTTGTCCATTAAAAATGGAGCAAAATGATACTCTCTGTTGGAAACTTAAGAGTCATGTGTAAATTGCCTTGTCTCCATTTACCTATCAGGGAAAATATGGAAGCAGGGAAAAGAAGCTTCCCACTGCCTAGATCCTTTAGTGTGATCACATAAAACAAAGTCTCCCAGTGGACCCATGATGGGTAGTTAGTGTGAATGAATAATAAACCTTTTGTTCTTTTAAGCCCCTTAAACTCAGAGATTTTTTTTTTGTTTTAATTTTATTGGGTGTTGTTTTGTTTTGTTTTGTTTTTACTGTGGCACAATCTAGCCTATACTGATTGATGTATTTCTCTAGAAAATGGAATTTCCAGATGCAGAATACAAATTTACTTACTTGTAGCCTATTTCTTGTCCTACAATACAAAGCTGTGTGTAAAAGTACCCACCAATACGTGTGCCAAGTCACATGTGGCCAAGAAAATATGGTAGTCATTACATGGGCTGGATGAGTAATACCTATGGTCGCTTAGCCAGCTGGCCTTTAGAAATCATGCATGACTTTATTAGTCACATCTACAATTTAGATATCATGGAAAAGCACAACTTTGTCCAAAATCATGATCACAGGTGGAATTATTCTATTGCTCTCTAGTCTTGCAGTTCTCTCTATATAATTCAACCATAATCTCCCTCCCTATGTAAGTCTATGTGTATTGTCTATGTTTACCTGTTAGGACTGAGTTCAAGTATAAATAACAACCACCACCAAACTAACAGTAGCTTAAACAAACAGGACTTGTTATTATTTTTTTTTCTCATACCAAATATTTAGAGATCGGTAGCTAGTCAATGTTGTTTTCAAAATCTAGATCCTTCTATTCAGTCCTTATTATGTACACCTTCACTTTTGCAAAAGAGATGCTGTGGCTCCAGCCATCATAGCCACATATGAAGTAGGAAGAAGAGAGAAGAAAGCAGAACAGTACTGGCAGACTTCATTTCAGCTTCACTGGCCAAGACTGTGACTTACGCTCACTCCTCAAGGTGAGAGATGTTGAAAAACTGCAAACCAGAATTTTCATGATTGACTTGGACCAATTCATCTCTTAAAAGTGATCATATACTCTCCCAGAACACAATCAGGATTTTTGCTGGAAAGGAAGAAGAGAATGAATATAATATTTGTCTTACTATCTGTTCATGTTTATTGCAGGTCACAAGATAAAAGATGATGTCACCTCAGTATACTTGACAAATTATGTAATACCCATTCACTGTTTATTGTTGATTTAAAAGCAAGGACATAAAAATTTCTTTGAAATGAAAATTGTATATAGTACCCCTCTCAGAGGTCTATGCCATTGCAGCTACTTTTGTTTTTATGAATAAGCTCTTGAGTTATGTCAGAATAAAGACTGAGAAGGCTTGACTTCATAGAATTATTAGAAAACTATAGAAATATCCTCAGAGAGAGATGTTTGTTAATTCCAGTACCTGCTAAATTCACTGGGGTGGTAGCAAGCACAAGCTTTAGGTTCAATTAGACCTGAGTCTGACTCAAAGATTTATTACTTTGCTTTACTATTGACTGACCACATGTATAGGTCATTTTACCTCTGTGATTCTCACCTCTATATATGATAACAACCTTTAGAATTTTCAAGGAAATTAAATGATTACAGGGCATGAATATCTACTAGCGTTACTCATAGGTTATTCACAAAATAAAAGCATTGAAACTATCTAGAAAGTGATGTAATGGAAGTGGAAAGGGGAGAAGGTTGCACGTTGGGATAGTAACACCTCGACCCCATATTCCACCAGGAACTCTATTTCCCTCACTACTTGAAGCTTCTCTTCATAACAAAAACTCTCTGTTGGATTAAAAAAAAATCTGAAAAATCTCTCCTATTTCTTTCACTTTCTATGAGCTCTAGCTATCAGTTTTCTAACTGATTCTTTAAATTATTCCTTATGCCATAGTGTTGTATAATTTATACAGAACACTCTCTCCTGTCTTGTATTATTTAATTCTCCAAAGTGTTTGGTGAAAGGATTTCATATGAAAGCAGTGACACAAAATAAAGCAGCATTGTACCAGTGTCTTGCATCTTTAATAAAGTTGCTCTCAAACAGCATTTCAGTAAATGAAATGTACCCAGCAATGGCAAATTTTCATATATCAAAGATATGCTCTGACCTGCTCTGGGACATAAAGCCTAATACCATAATAGAGCCCAGAGGTTTATGTTTGATTTGATTTGGCTTTCTTTCTTTCTTCTCTTCTGTAGAAGATATTACCTAGTTTCCAAAATAATAATCATCAGAGTAAAAAACCCATCCCATCCAATGGCAGAGAAGAAGCATCATTAAGATTGAAGACACCCAGTGGCAATGTTAGATCCTCAGCCTTTTGAGAAAAATACATACACACATACACACACAGAAAACAAGGAAGGGAAAGGAGCTTTGTCAACCTTAATTATTTATAACACATTTTCAGGAATGCTCCAAGCCTCATTCTATAAGAAACTTTCCAACATGAAACACAGAACAAAGAAAGAATCTCTGATACTTAGTAAAGCATGAGAGAGATTTAAGATTTTAAGGACACATGTGTATAGATAGAGTGACTTCAAATGCCCAAGAGCAAATAGTCACAGAAGGCAAATGGAGTCACCCCTACTGGTGAGGGGAGATGGAAAAAAGCCAGACAACCAAGCATCCCCTTCCTGATCACGTGACACCACTGTTACAAATCAGCCTGCCTCACCATTCGAGGGTGAGCTGCTTACTATAATGGGAATAATGGTCTTTCAAGGTCACAAAAATGCAATATTTGTCTTATAGAAGGGAGAGTTTACTTTTCCCTGGGTAAGCATGTCCATGGTAAAAACTGAAGGACATGGAGAAAACAGCTCAGCTCCATACAATGCCTAACGGTGAATCAAAGTGCTCAAGGCAGTGTGGTACTCATCTATTTCTTTTTGGAGTTTGGAGACACATTAATCTCCAAGTTTAAGAGTTTTCTGTTGAAAGGTGAATATCTCATGGAAGAATAACACCTAAGAGATTGTCAGCGATTTCACAGGGCAAAGGTCCTATGATGTTCAGAGTCAGATGATGTAAGTGGTGATAGAAATCACCAAAGTACCTAAGATATTTGACCCATTTAACATATATGCTGAGGACTAGTCTTATTTAAAAGTGGAAAGGGAATATCCCATTGTGTATATATACCTCATCTTCTTTGTCCATTCAATGTCCACACAATGTCCAGACTTAATGGCCACTGGAGTAATCAGGAAGAGCAAATATCTTAATAAAAAATGACTGAAAACTTGATGATTCACAGACCTGTACCCCTGAGGCAAATAATACACTATATGTTAATATTAAAAAAATGACTGAAAAACAGGAAGGTAGGGAGAAAATAGGAGATTAAGTCAGAAAGACATCTAAGGAATAAATCACATAAGACCCTGCAGACCATGGTAGGGCTTCAGCTTTTAGGTGGAGTAAGAGGCAAAAAGCCACTAAAGGGTTTTGAGGTAGAATAATGACATGATTTTATGCAAGAGATAGATGACACTGGTAAGAAGTATTCAAAGTCTGGATATATTTTACTTATAGCCAACAGGACATACAAATGAATTAGATATGGAGTATGTGAGAAAGAGCTGACAAGAAAAAAATTCATGTCACAAGTCACTGTAAGCATGTTATACACCAAGAATTTGGATGAGGAAAGGAATACTCTGAGGTCTTAACCTAGCTACGGTATTGGTCTATGACATTGCTCTACCCGTCTTGTGGATTTTGCAGTCCTCTTTCTTTTGACTTAGACCTTTTGTGTTGAGATTCTGGAGATATCTTTTCTCTCCAATTATCAATTTGTTATTCATACAAATTTGTTCCAGGGAAGTTTGATTTTTGTCTCTTTCCTCCTAGTTTGTTTGAAATCTTAAACAATTGTTTAAGTCTGAATCTCTCTAATAAACCCTTTAGAAATGAAAATGCCATGTTTAATGGCACAAGACATATCAGATAGTTGGGATTCTTGTACTACCAGGGAAATGTTCATTAGAAAGAAATCTGGTAGCAATACTGCCATTGCTACATTCAAGGTAAAAAAAAAAAATCTAACAATGCAAATGCAAAGCCAAGAAACTGTGTTTGTTATCAAGTTATTCTATCAATGAGGAAAATTTCTGTGCTGCAGATTCAAACTTGGCCAGGAATGGTTGGGCAAGGAAGAAGAGATTCTATAAGTTTTAAAATTCTTGTGACACCTAAATTTTCAGTTGAAATCAAAGTTTCCTGGGAAGGGGCAGGTGATGACTTCTTTAGCCCCAATATGCTAGATACTGTTTTTAAATTATTGTAATATTGTGTGGAAACCATGCATGCTAGGGCAGAGTTGAATGCCCAGCTACCACTCTACAAGTACAGATCATATGCAATTATAGAATTTTCCAACTCATTTGTTTCCAAATACTGATGGAGTAGTTGGTGATTTATGATGTGTGGCTTCTGAGATCTGCACAAAACTGATCTCAAAACTCTATTTACCTCACAGCTCTATTATTTGGGGCTTGGTAATGAGAGGCTTTCCCACCATTCACATACACCCTCCTTATCTCCCCCCCCCTTTTTTTTTCCTATATACTTTAAAACTTAGCTGCCTTTTTTTTTTTTTAAGAGTGTATTCCCAGTGTGGAGCCCAATGTGGGCTCAAACACATCACCCTGAAATCAATACCTGGGTGGAGGTCAAGAGTCAGATGCTTAACTGACTGAGCCATGCAGGTGCCCCTAAAATTTAACTCCATAAGCCCACTTTTTAAAAGCCCATTTTTAATTAGCTACATGACGTCAGGCAAGTTACCTGATATGAGTGGACCTCAATCCTTAACTAAAAATGGAAAATTCAGGAAGGGATCAGGACATATAAAAAATAGCAATTCAGTACACATGAACATTTTCACACCAATTGAAAAGTTCTGCACAAATGCATATTGAAGAATTAAGAGCCTGGGAAATAATAAGACTTGGAAACATTTCCTTTTCAAAATACTTTGGAGGTAGAGAGATGCATAGAGAGGATTTCTATGTCACTTGGGCACTGAGTCAGGGCAGTGGAGAGAATATTAGCCAGATTTGACCCCAAAGACTTATCAGACTTTTGTTCTAGAGCTGGCATGACAAATACATGTTATCTCATTTGCAAATTCCAAATCATTTTAATGGCTGCCCAGAAAAACATGTTAAGAAGTATTCTAATGTATATTTTGGACTTATCAGGATTGAGATCTATTATTGATGTCATGGATCATACTGATGCAATAATAACAAAGTGAGAAAATGGAGGCACTGAAGCACATGGCTTGCTAGTTTTCCCTCGTATTAGACAACTGGCTTTAAGGGTTTTATTATACATTTACTCTATTTGAACATTAGTGGCTTTATACCAAATGTGTATGACTGGATTCCCTTCAAGTTATTTTCTTTGTATGAGCCCTTGAGTTTTTATGTTCAAATTATTTGTCTTAAATGCCTATGTAGTTGTCCTTCAGACTGTATAATTAAGAAGTATGAATTGTTGACATAAATGACTCTACTTCCTTTGCAAAGAACACTATAATGCTTTAAGATAAAAACCTTGACTTTTAAAAAAAATTAGATTGCATTTGAAAAACTAATCCTTATTCATATTCAGCAATTTAAAAATTATAGAAAAGTAAAGAGAATAAGTTAAAACCCTGCACAATCCTGCACAAACTCAGTTTGATCTATCATATAATATCTTGATGAATATAATTCTATCTTGTTTCCCATCATATGTATAGGTAAACTATTTTATAGATACATATGTAAATGGAGTGTATTTAGATTTTTAAGTAAATATAGAACTGTGTAGCTACACATACCCTTTTATGACAGCTTTAAAAACCCTAATATAACAATTTAGTTTCTTACTTTTGTTAGAAAAAAAAGACATTTTAATAAATGCTCCAAATCCTAAATGACTAAGAGAATGGGAGAGCAGACAATGGCAATGAAGGAATCTAAACACGTTTGGGTAGATGCAAAACAGATGAAAGAGTGCAGAATAATTTAGAAGAAAGGAGAAAGATGAAATATAGGTGCTAGAAGAGGATGATCCCAACATATATGAAACCTAATCATATTTGGTATTTTGGAAAGGTCTTAGACATAGTAGCATTTTGAAACTCTTAAGGCACATGTGCGAAGTGTGCTAAAAACCAAAGGAATTATTGAAAGACTAAAGTTATCTGAGATTTCCTCCTCCACTTCACTCAAGTAAATATACCTTCTTTCTATTTACCAGTGAGGAAAGTTTTACTCCCTGGAGAATCATAACTAGAATGTTTTTGCAGAATTATGGAACTCAGGCATTGGAGAGCAGGATGATGTAGTTCACTGACATTCAGGAATTGACTAACACTGACCAGTGTGACCTCCACGTCAGAGAACATCGACTCTGAGGTATATATATCTCTAGCCAGAAGATTGCAGAATTTGCCTCTAAAAAAACTTACTTATCCAAAAGAAAACATCCCACACACTGATATTCAGGATTTTCCAAAAAAATGGCCACCTGGTCACCCAACAGTCAGACCCACCATTAACAAACATGGAGATTCCAATCAGCTTTGCAGTAACTTACTGTAAACTATGAATATACAGCCAGGTTACACCAGATGTTTCAGTAATGTTCTTAGTAAGAAAGACAAAAACAACTAATAAAAAATTAATAAATTGGCAAAAATAGTGTCACTGAAAAGAATAGAAGATAACCTCAATAATAAGATAACTAACATGAATAAATAGAACCAAATGATATAAAAAAGGACAGATGGGAGTTATTAATACTGTGAGTGTTAAAAATAGTATAGCAGAGATTTGAAAGTCAACAGAAGAATTGGAAGATAAACTTGGGTAAATACTACTAAGATTGGAACAATGGGCTGTATGTTAGTTTCCTAGAAGTACCATGACAAATTACCACAAACTTGGTGGCTTAAAATAACAAAGTTATTCTGTCACAGCTCTGAAGTCCAGAAGTCTGAAATATATATATTATATATTATATATATATTATATATATAATATATATATTATACATCTCTCTTAGACACAGACCTTGCATTTTACATAAAAATTAACAAATTAACTAAAATTGGACAATAGACTTGTGAAACAGGGGAAAATCACTACAACTTTGGGTTTGGTAATGAGATTTCAAATATAATTACCAACACCATCCATGGTAGAAAAATTTGGTAAATTGGACTTTACTAAAATTAAAAGCTTTTGCTCTGTGAAGGACACCATTAAGAGAATAAAAAGGAAAACCACAGACAAGTAGAAATTTTTGCGAAATGTATATCTGATGAAGTACCTATTTCCAAAATATATAATAAATGTTAAAGACTGAACAATAATAAAATACATAAGCCAACTGAAAAAAAGAGTATAAGAACTGAACAGACACCTCATCAAAATTTACATATGCCAAATAATTATATGAAAAAATGCTCAACATCTTTTGTTGTTAAGAAATTGCAAATTAAAACAATGAAATACTACTAAACATCTATTAGAATGTCCCAAATCCTAAACACTACTACCAAATTCTGGTAAGACATGAAACATCAGGAATGCATTCATTTCTGGTGAAAATGCAGATGCAACTTAGGAAAACCGTTAGTTTCTTACAAAATTAAACACAGTCTTACCATATGATCCACAATTGTATGCCCAGGTTTACCCAGAAGATTTGAAAAAAATATCTACATACAACCTTCTTGTGAATGTTTATTGCAGCTTTAATCATAATGGCCCCAAACAGGAAGCAACAAATAAGTCCTTAAGAGACGAATGAATACACAAAATGTGATACATCCATCCAATGGAAGTTTTTGTCTGCATCACCCATTAGATCAGCACCAAAAAACCTAGAAGACCATTATAAAGAAATAATTTGGTCACTCAGGAATGGTCTTTTTTTGTTTATTGTCCTTTTCTATTTCCTAAAGGTAGAAGATTGGATAGGCCGTCTACATTCATATGTTTTGTGGTTGCAACTCTTTTGATTTGAACATGTTCTAGAATCAGGGTACACTGTCCATAGACTGCTGGTCCAAAATCCCCACCGTAAGCTCTCAGCTCTAGACTGCATATGAAATGTCTCTCACTATCTACTTAGATCTTCTATCTCTTCAGAAAAGAAAATCCTCTGCCCTTTATTTCAGTATCTAATAACCCATATTTTTATTATTTTTTAAGATGAAGTTTAACAACCCATATTTTTTTTAAAAAATCATTTTATCTAATCCAGGGTTTCTTAACCAGTGGTCTGTACTGAAATCACCCACTATAGGGTTTGTTTTGTTTATTTTTTTTTTAACAGATGAGAGATTCTGATGCAGCATATCCGGAATGAGAACCAAATTTTTATACTTCTAAGATATTCCATGAGTGCTTCTGCCCTCACTACCCATTAGAGACTGCTAATTAAATCAATCCAACTGAGCTCTGAACCTAGGTCACATAAAGAAATTTTTAGCAGAATTCTACCACATGGCACAGGAAAAGTCCAACTGACAAGCAGAATAATAGGAATACCATTACTATTTGTGGCAAAAGGAGCAGAGAACCAGAAGGAGCCTGTGAAACCCTGGGAGCAGTCTTTTTGAGTTTCAAACAGTGACATGTTGTTAAATATTCGATATATCTGAAATTGAGTAGGTATCCCAATGTGAACCGATGTAGGCTTTTGGGAAAATTTTGCCCAAGCCATCCTGCACTGCCACTTGAAATCTGCAGCGAAATTGGATGGAAGGCTCTGTTTCAATCTGTTCCAATATTCCTTGACATGCACATGAATTCCCATGTAGGATAAATTAGCTGGAGAGAATAGGAACTGAATGAGAAGGTCTGGCAGACAGTCTTTTTGAATCATATACCAGATCCATATTTATACTTCCTATTTGTTGCTTCTCTCATTGAAATGGACTCATGTGTGAAATGAAAGAAATGTGGGCCTATCACTAAAACTCTACCTTGGAAAGGATGACAAGGAAATGGATTGATGGATGGGTAGCACAGAAGCCTACACAGGTTCCATTTACCAAACCAATGAACATCCATTTATGCAATGAATCTGTCTAATAATTTGTGTTGATGATGATTTGGTAGCAAATTAAAATTAATTAGTGAAAATTTCCTTTCTTACTGTGCTGATGAGGCTTCCAAAACTGTGCTCTGTTGATTTCTTTCTGAGAATTAGTTACCTTTTCGTTACCCCCATTTATAACATGGCACCTTCCTTTCTTTCATGGTGTTTCCACACTCCTTTGCAAGGCAATAATCTCTAGATCAGTGATATTAGTTTCAGTTTTCATGAATGTAGAGTCTCAGACCCCATCCTAGGCTTATGAAATTGGGATCTGTCCTCTACCAATGTCTCCAGATAATTAGTCCGCTCATGATTGCAGTTTGTGAAATACCGATATAGTAGGTATAAGTCAGAGTGTTAGGTAAACAGACCAGGAGTTTTAGAGTTTTAGATTGTTATATTTAGTTGAATTACCCTGGGACCCCCCCCCTTTTTTTTTTTCTTATTTTGAAGCCGTCATACTTCGATGATCAGTTTTTTCAGGAATGGTTACCACCTGGCTTATACTTTTCAGACTCCGGTCCAGAATTTTCCCAGCTTTAGATGTATATCCAACTTTTTTTTTTTTTTAAGATTTTATTTATTTATTTGACAGAGAGAAATCACAAGTAGGCAGAGAGGCAAGCAGAGAGAGAGGAGGAAGCAGGCTCCCCGCCGAGCGGAAAGCCCGATGTGGGGCTTGAACCCAGGACCTGGGATCATGACCTGAGCCGAAGGCAGTGGCTTAACCCACTGAGCCACCCAGGCGCCCCTGTATATCCAACTTTTCTTCTGCTTTCACTCTTACCATATCCCTGGAGTAACTTTATCTCTCATAGAAGTTGTTTCATTGCACCAAAGTCATCTGTTTATCAGCCTTCCCTACCAGACTGTAAATTCCCCCATGAAACGATTTATAACTATATCATTTTGGTGTAGGACACTGAGAGTGACACAGTGTGGTAGACACAGTGGACACAATGAGTACCCCAATCAACTTCACCAGCAGAAAAGCGTGGAGGAAAGGTAAATTAGATGATAGGTGGTACAATTAGCTAGGTGGTTGCCAAGGGAAAAACATGCTGTATTGGGGAGCCTTAATGAAGAACTAATATCCAGGAAGAGGGAAATGATCGTGTAGGTCTGTACTCCTCTCATCTTGCTTACTGTGTTCAAGTCTGGGTTTTCATCTCTGAGAGCATTTGTGCATGACTCTTGTATCTAAAGTTTTAGAAAGCACTCAAGTCTGGGTCCTACCCCAGGCCAACTTAGTAACCTTAATAACCTTGGTGGTGTGGGCCAAAGCTTTGGTATTGTTTTTAAAACTCCTCAGTCAAAGTGCCTGGGTGGCTCATGTGGTAAGCACTGGACTCTTGATTTGGCTCAAGTCATGATCTCAGGGTCTCGAGATCAAGACCTGCATGGGGCTCTGCCCTGAGTGTGTGCTCTCCCTTTCTTTCTGCCCCTTCCCTGCTCACACACACATGCACTCTCTCTCTCTCTTTCTTTCTCTCTGCCTCTGAAAAAAAGAAAAAAAAAAGTAAATAATAATAAAACAAAAAACCCCCACAAAACTCCTCAGTAAATGTTTGTCATCCACTGTTCTAAGAGGATTGTCTAAAACTAATATATAGGTAGAAATGAAACCAAAATGCTGAAAGTTTTGGGATACAAGGAATTGGATTATCGACTGGATTATTTTGACCATGAGTATCCTGGGAAAAAAATGACTTTGTGAAAGCAACAGAGTTAGCTTTCAATTTCTATAGAGCTATCATGTGAAAAAGGGTGTTTTTAATGAATCCAGAAAGTACAATAAAGATCAATAAAGAGAAATTTAAGAGAGGTCAGTTTCAATTCAATATATGGTAGGTATAACATTTTTAAAGACATATACTCAGGTGTGAAAAAGAAAAAAATGTCTTTATCTTATCCTTCTCAAACTCAACTTAACCTCTCTGTCAAACCCCCATTTTATTTGAGGCAGAACCTATAATCTTAGTCATTTCTGGTTAAACTGAAGTGCTGCAGTATTTTCTGAGTCATTTCAGGTTTAAAGTTCAGTGAAGTCAAAATTCTTCCTTTTTCCCCCCTTTAGGTTCATAGGTAGATCTTGCATGGCTTATGGGCTTAAAATCTAGTTTTTGTATAAGCAAAAACATATCCTAGTTTCATGGAAAGATACCTTCTCCATGGACTTTCTTCTTTTCCAAGAAATAAAATTTCAGCATCTTCTGAAATTTAACTTGTCTTCACTTGGCTGTGGCCACTGAAAGGGCATGTCCAACAAAATGTCCACATCTGCAGCTGGAGTTCAGTTTTTTAGTCATCATGGAGCTTTTCAGCTGTGGTAAACATACTTCAGATACATCAGCTCTCCTCTCTCAGATAATCTTTGAAACCTTCTGAGAGGCACAGGACAATCTGAATGTCTCTAAAACTATTAAAGAACTGTGGTAGCTTCAGGGTTGGCTCTTCTGCCTCTGGCATCACGTTCAGTTAACTCTACTGATTCCTTCCCGAGTTTCAGGTGTATGGAAATTCAGAACCTTCCTTTCTCAAATACATTTGATGTTTCATCCTCCCCCAAATACATCCACATATACAGATCACTAGATAATGCTTCCAAATTATCATCTAGTCATGTAAGGTAGGACTTGTCAAATATATCTATTCAAAATAAAATGGTCCAGATAGACCACTTTTAAGAAAATGGTCAAGAAAATTCAAGATTATGGTATAAGGTCAGATTAAATACCTAGTTGCTAACTATTTCCAGGGTCATGCAGTTCTCAAGAATTTCCAGGAGAGTTTTTAAAAGCTCACATTCCAAGAACCTCTCCATTTTTACTTATTCAGAAGTTTGAAGAAGGAAAGGTACATATTTTTCTGTATAGCCTCAGTCACTAAAATTACTGTAATACTATAGAGCCCACAGCTTTCATCCGGAGAATATTCTTTCCCTGGTAGATATACTGTGACAGATCTTTGAGTCCATTCTTAAGGATATGCAGAGAGGACAAAGAGATCATTACAATGACCTCATGGCCCATGCACTGGACCAGCAACTCGTACCACCCTCTGGGGTTACCAGTCTTTACACTGCTCTGCTTGTCCAGGCAGAAGGAGCAAGAAAGATCAAGCTTACAGCCCATAAAGGAGTGAGTGCACAATCATTGGGACTATGCATAACTATTCTTGCTGACCTCTGCTGCAAGAGAATAACCACCCATAAAACAATCTGCTTTCCTTCATTTAAACGGCAACTCTCCACAAGGGAAGCAAAAGCCAACATCAAAGCTGCCTCACTTTTCCCAGGAGCTTTTGGATATCCATATGAGGTTGTATTTGAGGTATCTGCTTGTGGTTAAAATACCTAGGTAAAACTGGTATGTGTGTGTGTGTGTGTCCCATGTGAGTATATTCCCTGCCTCCCTCAAACCAAAGAAGCAATTTTTAATGCAAATGTTTTTGCAATCATCAGTTCATTTTGAGAGAGTGAAATGAAAATACTTTTATATCTAAAGTAGAGCAATGGCTAGACCACTCACATGTAAACAGTTATTTTGTTTTGTTTTGTTTCCAAAAACAATAGATGTTACGAATTACTCCACTCAAGCCGGGCTTTGTGCAAGTCCTATTGTCTTAAGTCTTACTCAGACCCATCTTACACCTGTGTATCTGCTTTCATTGCCAACTAATTATGTCATATTATTTTAGGTTAGGAGAGTCTGGAATCTATTTTTAAGACTGGGAAAGGAGTAAGTTTCCAGGAAAGTTTAAACATATGAAAAAAGGAGGGGATGGTCCTGGTGAGGATGGCTGACAACAGCCTTGAGGGTATCTGATAACATTCAGGATGTATTGCTACCTTCTAGAGCTGCCACTGGCTAGGGCAGAAAGCACAATATATTAAACTTGAGTAAACTGAAATGTTAACTAAATGTGTCTCACCTCCCATAGTTTGGCTTTAAGTCCTGAATTATAGAGGTCTGGAGTTCTCAATGACAAGTTCTCATCCCTGTAAACTTCCCCTGCACTGGGTGTTGTCCAGTGCCTTGGGAGCTGCCCTGAGCCTCATGCAGCCTAGATCAATGGCAGAGTATGGTCTATGGTCTACGCTTGTAGGGACATACATCTTTTAAGGAGGAGTTTGAAATAATACAGAGTCTATCCAGAAAATGAAAACTACCCTTCTCTGTTTTTAACTTCTGACATGCAGTGGAAGTAGTAAGATAGAAAGTTCTGCCATTATTTCTGCTAAATTCCATCTTTCAGGTATAAAAAGATCCACAACAGAAAAAGCAAGGATAGGAAGAGGCAGATAATAGAAAAATTAATATGAAAAATCTTCCACTTGTAGGTACCTAACTTCATGTTAGCCCATACAGGGACAAAGAAAGAATTAACTCACTGTCCCTGACAAAGGGGGAACTTATAAAAAGAAAAAAGAAAATAAGAAAGAAAGGAAGGAAGGAAGGAAGAAAAAAGGAAAAAAAGAAAAAGAAAGACAAAGAGAAAAAGAAAAGGGAGGTGAAAGTCAGAAAGTGGTTAATTCCCTGATTTCTCTTTCTGCTGCTTCATTATTGGTATTTAGAAATGCAGTAGATTTCCACACATTGATTTTGTATCCTGCAACATTACTTAATTGTCTGTCAATTCTAGCAGTTTTTTGATGGAGTCTTTGGGGTTTTCTATACAGAATATCATTTCTTCTGCAAATAGTGGAAGTTTGACTTCTCCCTTGCTGATTTGGATGCCTTGTATTTGTTTTCTTTTTCTTTCTTTCTTCTTTCTTTCTTCTTTCTTTCTTTCTTTCTTTCTTCTTTCTTTCTTTTTTTTTCCTGATAGCTGTGGCTACTACTTCCAGTACTATGTTAAATAACAGTAATGGAAGTGGATATCCCTGGCTTGCTCCTGACCATAGAGGAAAAGCTCTCGATTCTTCTTAATTGAGGATGATATTAGCTGTGGGTCTTTCAGAGATGGACTTTATTTTGTGAGGTATGACCCCTCTATCCCTACATTGTTGAGGGATTTTATTATGAATGGGTGGTGTACTTTGTCAAATGCTTTTTTCTGCATCTAATGAAAGGATCCTATGGTTCTTGTCCTTTCTTTTATTAATGTGGTATGTCACGTTGTTTGCTTTGCAAATGTTGAACCACCCTTGCAGCCCAGGAATAAATCCCACTTGACTGGGGTGACTGATTCTTTCAGTGTACTGTATGAAGCTTTTTCAAAAAATTAAAAAGAAGTACTCTATGATCCAGCAAATGCACTACTAGGTATTTATACTATGTATTTACCCAAAGGACAGAAAAATACTGATTCAAAGAGGCACATGCGTCTCAGTGTTTATAGAAACATTATCAACAATAGTCAAATTATGGAAAGAGCCCAAATGTCCATCAACTGATGAATGGATAAAGAAGATATAGTATAGACATACAAGGGAACATTACTCAGCTATAAAAAAGTATGAAATCTTGCCATTTGCAATGACATTGATAGAGCTAGAGAGTATTATGTTAAGTCAGAGACAAATACCATAGGATTTTCCTCATATGTGGAATTTAAAAAACAAAACAAATGAATATGGGGGAAAACAGAGGTAAACCAAAAAGCAGACTCTTTTTTTTTATTATTATTATTTTGTTACTTAACATACACTGCAATATTGACTTTTGCAGTAGAATTCTGTGATTCTTCACTTCCATAAAACCTCAGTGCTCATCACAAGTGCCCTTTTTAATACCCATTACCCATCTAGGCCTACCTCCATCCACCTCCATCAACCCTAAATTTTTTCTCTTTCATTAAGAGTCACTTATGGCTTGTTTCTCTCTGTCCCCCTTTTTTTTTTCTTTCCCCCTTCCCGTATGTTCATCTGTTTTCTTTCTTAACTTCCACATATGAATTAGATCATATGGTATTTGTCTTTCTCTGACTTATTTTACTTAGTATAATACATTCTAGTTCTATCCATGTCATTGCAAATGACAAGATTTCATTCTTTTTGGTGGCTGAGTAATATTCCATTGTATATATGTACCACATCTTCTTTATCCATTCCTCAGTTGATGGACATTTGGGCTTTCTCCATAGTTTGGCTTTTGCTGATGGTGAAGATGTGGAGAAGAGGGAACTACTTGCACTGTTCGGGAGAGAAAACTAGTGTAGCCACTCTGTAGAACAGCTTGGAATTTCCTCAAAAAGTTAAAACTAGTAGTTCTAACAAAAAGTTAAAACTACACAATGATCCAACAGTTGCATTACTAGTATTTACCAAAAGGATATGAAAATACAAATCTGAAGGGGTACATGCACCTGAAGTTTATAGCAGCATTATCAATAGTAGCCAAGAAACCGACTCTTAACAAAAGAGAACACACTGAAGGTTTATGGAGGGGTTGTGGGTTGTGGGATGGACTAAATGGGTGAAAGAGGTTAAGTAGTGTACTTGTGATGAGCCCCAGGTATTGTATTTAAGTGATGAATTACTGATTTCTACACTGGAAACTAATATTACACTGTATGTTAACTGGAATTTAAATAAAGTTTAGAGAAAACAAAAGAAAATGGTTAAAACAAAAATGACTCTGTTCAAACTTTATTTGTAATCAAGAAGAAACTAAATATAAACTTTCTAAATTGTTTTATGTTTCTTTATTTTCTTTGACCTTCTCAGGTTCAAGCCATACCTAATGCTGGATGCTGGAAGCCACCCTATATGGACCCAGAGAAGAAAATACTGTGTAATAGGACAAAAAAGTTAAGTAACTTGGACCAGATCACACAAGAAAGTGATAACAGGGTGTGTGTCAAGATTCAAACTCAAATCTCTTTTTTGTTTCCCTCATGTGTAAAATGGGGTAATGGTGCTCTCTTCATAGGATCATTGTAAGAATTAAATACTATTATATAAGAAAATTGCATAATATAGAACGTACTATATAATGTTGTCAAAAACTCATACCATTATCACTGTTATTATTAACTAGCAGTTCAATAGACTTGTTACCTCATCAAACAGGTACTGACTTCTTTTGGCAAGAAGTCAAAAACAAAAGTGAGGTTTTTATCAATAACAAGGATAATAATAATATGAAAATGATAAAATAGTTTAGGCCACAATAACAAACAAAGCTCAAATCTCAGTAGGTTAAAACAATGAAGATCTAGGTCTTGAGAGTCAGCTGGGGGTAGTGCTCCCCATGGTTCTCATGTCTGACTCCAGGCTAATGGCGCATCCCTTTCTTTCAGTGATGTGCTGGTCTTTGTGGCAGAGGAAGGAAGAAAACAGAGCTCAGCATACCCTGGCCTTTAAAGCTTCTACCTAGAAGTGAGAGGGCATTTCTTGTTACATGTCATTTACCAAATAACCACATGGTTAGGGAATCACAATGCTATATGTGCCCAGATTGAGAGAGAATCAGAATATTTGTAAGACCTAAAGCAAGTCATCATACTGACCATATGCTAAAGTCTCACATGACAGTTATGGTGATGTGTGATTTTATACACACTTCCATCATCATGAGAATTCAAAATGAGGCCTGCTTCCAATCTATACACGAGGACACTGACGGTCAGGGCAGTTAGAAGACCAGTCCAAGTACATAGAGCTGGTAGGTCACAGATCCAACATCTGAATTCAGATCTTGGGCTACACTGCCTTCCTTATCTACTCATGGACTTGGAAACAATTTGATCCTGATGTTTTCCTTCTTTGGGTGGTACCACAGGGGAACAGAAACATTTTAAACATAGTGTCATAGCTTAAGAACCAAAATATAAACAAAAGTGCTCTGCAATAACATAAAGAATTATCATGAATTAGGACTCTGCATTATCCTCAACAACATAATTGTTATTCTTATATTAAAAAGAATGTCAGGTAGATTAATGGATTAAAAAGACGCAATATATATGTATGTGTGTGTGTGTGTGTGTGTGTGTGTGTATAATGGAATGTTACTCAGCCATCCCCCCCAAAAAACCTGAAATCTTGCCATTTGCAATGACGTGGATAGAACTATAAGGTATTACGCTAAGTGAAATAAGTCAATCAGAAAAGGACAATTATCATATGATTTCACTCATATGTGGAATTTAAGAAACAAAACAGAGGAGCGTAGGAGAAGGGAGGGAAAAATAAAATGACAAAATCAAAGAGGGAGACAAAACGTAAGAGACTCTTTTTTTAAAAATACGTTATTTATTTGAGAGAGAGAAAGAGCACAAGAGGGGTGGAGAGGCAGAAGGCAAAGGAGAAGCCGGTTTCCCACTGAGCAGGAAGCCAGATGTGGAGCTCAATCCCAGAATCCTGAGATCATGACCTGAGCAGAAGCCAAACACTTAATGACTGAGCCACTCAAGCGCCACCCTCCCTCCCCCAACCCGCCATGGCCAATGAGAAACTCTTGAACATAGGAAACAAACTAAGGGTTGCTGAAAGGGGAGAGGGTTTGGGGAATGGGATAACTGGGTGATTGATTTAAGGAGCACTGGGTGTTATGTAAGACTGATCAATCACTGACCTCTACCTCTGACACCATTAATACATATGTTAATTAATTAAATTTAAATTAAAAAAGAATATCAGGTTCTGAACAGAACAGGCCTGCTATCATGCTCAATTTGAAAAAAATAGGCATTCAACTAATGGGGGCTAGTAGAAATGGTACTAACATTTCCATAACTTTGCTCACTTAGTCTCCTCAAAATCTCTGTGAAAAGGCATTATTACCTCTATTTCCAGGTGAGAAAACTGAGGCTGCGTGAAATCTTGTCCTTTTGCCAGGCACCACAACTGGGACTCAGAGGGAAGCTCAGTGCTAGCTCAGCCATCCCTGGATCCCACCGACTCTGCCATGTCCACCACACATTACTATTTCCTTGGAGACTGAGTACTATGAACCTCTGGTTTTGAACTCTTTACCCTGGATACTCAACCCTGGTCTGTGTGCGTTTCTCTGCCTGCAAGATCTGCTATCCCCTTCTCTTGCCTTTTTGTGTTGCCAAAGTAGGCTTTTTAAAAAACTGTCCAGTTTTGGATACCCATGTCTTCCAGAGAATTTAAATGTCATGTCACTACCTTTCTTTATGGGAGTTTCCACAATAAACATTCCTGACATCTGTGCCTGGCATACAGTAAGTATCCAAGGAATTTTTAACAGAGGACACAGTAGGAAGGTACATGGATACTAAACATGTTCGGTGCCTTTTAAAATATATGTTGACCACCTGCTGTAAGCCTTTGCACCAATAACATACAAACTGATTTGGGTCCTAATCCTTGAAAAGTTCTCAAACTTGGGAAGTAAATTAGAATATAGTTCCAGCCTTACACTCTCACACCAAACAGTGTATCTCCAAAAACTCTCTAGAAATTACTAGAACCATAATTTATTTAAGAAAAGAATGTCAGTTTGTCTCCTGCCAGTTTGTCTCTTTCTGTTCTCATAAAAGTGGAGACAATGGAAAAATGAAGTTTCTAGTTATGCCTTAACCATAATTATGGGCTTTCTCTTCCTCCCCAAGCAAAGCCAAATGCATTTGGGAATTGAATATACACAGGAGAGTTTCTGTGTATTTTAGAATGCTTTTCATTAGACAATTGCTCCCAATAAAATAGAAACTGATATTCTCCTGTAGCATTCAGGATGACAATTTTCTTGTATTGCTTTTATTGATTTGATTCTGTGTCTTTTTCAAGAATGCTATTGCCTTTAAATGGTTTAATGAAGTTAAATAAGTTCAAGCAATAGCAGTGATCAGCTGTTTTAATGGGGTTGGGCAAACAAGTGCAGGCAGATCAGAACATTAAAAATGAATGGGCAGAGATACTGGTCAAGATGGTGGAGGAGTAGCAGACTGAGAAGTCATCAGGTTGCAGGAGTTCAGCTTGATAGTTATCAAACCTTTCTGAACACCTACAGACCCAACAGGAGATCAAAGAGAAGAGCAGCAATTCTAGAAATAGAAAACCGACCACCTGCTGAAAGGTAAGACATGCAGAGAAGTGAATCTGGAGCAACGGGAAGATAGATTGCAATGGGAGGGGCTGGATCCCAGCAAGCAGTGGAGCAATGGACCACAAAATCCAAACTTTCAGAAGTCTGCTCCATGGAGGGACACTGCACCAGAGGCTAAGCAGGAGTGGAGCTCCCACAGGGACAGTGTAGTCTCAGGTCCCATGGGGTCACAGAAGGATCGACGGGGGTATCTGAGTATGGGAGAGCTCCCAGGTATCGGAGCGGGGAAGACAACTACAGAGACAGAGCTGAGGAGTGAGCTCTCAGCTCAGGGTTACCTTAAACTATGATCCAAGGCACCGTCAGGGCACTGCACTTTGAGCAGGAACCCCAGAAGTGGCAGATCCAGGGAGACCCACATTTCTCTGCTGGAAGAGCAGCACAGCAGGAATCTGCTGGGTTTGGAGACTCCAAACAGGGCTGTGTGCCAGAAACAGAAACACTCAGTCACAGGCCAGGTGAGCTCGGAGCGCGGCCGGAGACCAGGACTCTGGAATGATGATCCTTTTTCTCTGAGGACGCACTGAGGGGCAGAGCCCTGAGCTCTCGGCTCCTCTGGGTGGGAGACGGGAAGATCGCCATTTTCATTCCCGTCCTCCGGAGCTCTATGGAACGCGTTCAGGGAACAAAAGCTCTGAGAGTGAATGCAAGCAGATTACGTAGCCTGGCCCCTGGCAAGGGTAGTGCAATTCCACCTCAGGCAAAGATATTTGAGAATCACCACAATAGGCCCCTCTCCCAAAATATCAGCAAGAACATCCAGCCAAGACCAAGCTCACTGATTAAGGAGAACAGCAGAATTCCAGAGCTAGGGGAAATCAAGTATGGAATTCATGGCTTTCTCCCCATGATTCTTTAGTCTTCCAAAGCTGGTTAAATTTTTTTTTTTAAGATTTTATTTATTTATTTGACAGACAGAGATCACAAGTAGACAGAGAGGCAGGCAGAGAGAGAGAGGGAAGCAGGCTCCCTGCCGAGCAGAGAGCCCGATGTGGGACTCGATCCCAGGACCCTGAGATCATGACCTGAGCCGAAGGCAGTGGCTTAACCCACTGAGCCACACAGGCGCCCCAAAAGCTGGTTAAATTTTAATTTTATTTTTTTCTTATTCAATTTTTTTTAACTTTTCCTCTTTCCTCTTTAAATGTTCTTTTAACTAGTTTATCTTAACAATACCTTTCTAAAAAAACTGTAAACATTCATTATTATAGTCATATTTTATCCTTCATTGTATCTAACTTTATTTTTTGTATACACATAGGGTTTATTTTCCTAAAAGGATTTGGGATACAATTTATTCTAATAGATAAAAATCTACCCTAAATCTAGCACAGAGCTTTGTTCTAGTCTCAGGCCTGAGCAAATTCTCTCCACTTTTTTTTCTTTCTTTTTCCAACCAACTTATCTTATCAATTCCTTTTTTAGAATTTTTTTTAAAATTTCATCTTTACAGTCATATTCCATCCCTTCATTGTGTTTATCCTTATTTTCGTGTGTGTGTGTATATATATATATATATATATATATATATATATATACATATATATGTATATATATATATATTTTTTTCTTTCTTTAAGATTTTGGGAGGTAGTTTCTTCTAAGAGACCAAAGTACACCTAAAATCAAGTGGGTGTCTCTGTTCTATTCACCAGTCTAATATACATATATATTTTTTAAAATTTAAATTTCTTTTTACCTCCTTACTTCTCCCCTGGTTTAGGGTCTCTTCTGATTTGGTTAGTGTACAGTTTTGGGGGGTCTTTGCCACCCTTTTAGTATTTTATTCTCTCATTCATATATTTTTATCTGGATAAAATGACAAGGTGGAAAAAGTTTCACCACAAAAAAAATAAATAAATAAAAAAGGACAAGAGGCAGTACTGATGTCTAGGGACCTAATAAATACAAACATTGGTAATGTGTCAGATCTAGAATTCAGAATGATGATTCTCAGGATGCTAGCTGGGCTCAAAAAAGGCATGGAAGATATTAGAGAAACACTGTCTGGAGAAATAAAAGTCCTTTCTGGAGAAATAAAAGAACCAAAATCTAATCAAGCTGAAATTTAAAAAACTATTAATGAGGTGCAATAAAAAATGAAGGCTCTTACTGCAAGGATAAATGAGGCAGAAGACAGATTTAGTGACATAGAAGACCAAATGACAGAGAATAAAGAAGCTGAGCAAAAGAGAGACAAACAACTACTGGACCACAAGGGGAGAATCAGAGAGATAAGTAATATCATAGGATGAAACAATATTAGAATAATTGGGGTTGCAGAAGAAGAAGAAGAGGAGAGTGGGGCAGAAGGTATATTGGTGTGAATTATAGTAGAGAATTTCCCTAATATGACAAAGGGAACAAGCATCAAAATCCATGAGGCACAGAGAATCCCCCTCAAAATTAATAGAAATAGGTCCACAGCCCGTCATCGAATAGTAAAACTTACAAGTCTTAGTGACAAAGAGAAAAATCAAAAAACAGCTCAGGACAAGAAGTCTGTAACATACAATGGTAAAAATTGGCAGCAGACTTACCCACAGAGAGCTGGCAGACCAGAAAGAGCTGGCATGATATATTCAGAACACTAAATGAGAAAAATACGCAGCCAAGAATACTATATCGAGCTGGGCTATCATTGAAAATAGAAGGAGAGATAAAAAGCTTCCAGGACAAACAAAAATTAAAAGAATTTGTAAACACTAAACCAGCCCTACAGGAAATCTTGAAAGGGATCCTCTAAGCAAAGAGAGGGCCTAAAAGTAGTAAACCAGAAAGGAAAAGAGACAATATACAGGAACAGTCACCTTACAGGTAATACAACGACACTAAATTCATATCTTTAAAGAGTTACCATGAATGTAAATGGGCTAAATGCCCCAATCAAAGACACAGGTATCAGAATGGATTAAAAAAAAAAATCAATATGCTATCTTCAAGAAACTCATTTTAGACCCAAAGTCACCTCCAGATTTAAAGTGAGGGAGTGGAAAATAATTTACCAGGATAATGTACATCAAAAGAATGCCAGGGTGGCAATATTTATATCAGATAAATTATATTTTAAGCCAAAGACTATAATAAGAGATGAGGGAGGACACTATATTATACTCAAAGGGTCTGTCCAACAAGAAGATCTAACAATTTTAAATATCTATGCCCCTAACATGGGAGCAGCAAACTATATAAAGCAATTAATAACAAAGAAACACATCAACAATAATACAAAAATAGTAGGGGATTTAATACCTCCCTCACTGAAATGGACAGATCATCCAAGCAAAAGATCAACAAGGAAATAAAGGCCTTAAATGACACACTGGAGCAGATGGATATCATAGATATATTCAAAATATTCCATTCCAAAGTAACAGAATACACACTTTTCTTGAGTGCACATGGAACGTTCTACAGAAGAGATCACATCCTGGATCACAAATTAGGTCTCCACTGTACCAAAATACTGGCATCATTCCCTGCATATTTTCAGACCACATTGCTCTGAAGCTAGAAATCAATCACAAGAGGAAAGTTGGAAAGAACACAAATACATGGAGGCTAAAGAGCATCCTACTAAAGAATGAATGGGTCAACCAGGAAATTAAAGAAGAATTGAAAAAAATCATGGAAAGAAATGATAATGAAAATACAACTGTTCAAAATCTTTGGGACACAACAAAGGTGGTCCTGAGATGAACGTATATAGTGATACAAACCTTTCTCAGAAACAAGAAAGGTCTCGAGTACACACCTAAAGTAGCTGGAGAAAGAACAGCAAAGAAAGCCAAAACCCAACAGGAGAAGAGAAATAATAAAGATCAGAGCAGAAATCAATGAAATAGAAACCAAAAACAAAACTAAAAAAGAAAACAGTAGAACAAATCAATCAAAGTAGGAGCTGGTTCTTTGAAAGAATTAATACAATTGAAAACCCCTGGCCAGAATTATCAAAAAGAAAAGAAAAAGGACACAAATTAATAAAATCATGAATTAAAGAGGAGAGATCACAACCAACACCAAAGAAATACAAACAATTATAAGAACATATTATGAGCAACTATATTCCAGCAAATTTGACAATCTGTAAAAAATGGATGCATTCCTAGAGACAGCTAAACTACCACAACTGAATCAGGAAGAAATAGAAAACCTGAACAGACCCATAACCAGTAAGGAGATTGAAGCAGTCATCAAAAGTCTCCAAACAAACAAGAGCCCAGGGCCAGATGGCTACCTAGGGGAATTCTACCAAACATTTAAAGAAGAATTAATACCTATTTTCCTGAAACTGTTCCAAAAAATAGAAATGGAAGGAAAACTTCCAAACTCATTTTATGAGGCCAGCATTACCTTGATCCCAAAACCAGACAAAGACCCCATCAAAAAAGAGAATTACAGACCAATATCCTTGATGAACACAGAGGTGAAAATTCTCACCAAAATACTAGCCAATAGGATCCAACAGTACATAAAAGAATCATTCACCACGACCAAGTAGGATTTATTCCAGGGATGCAAGATTGGTTCAAAATCCACAAATCAAGCAATGTGATACAATACATGAATAAAAGAAAGAACAAGAACCATATGATACTCTCAATAGATGCTGAAAAAGCATTTGACAAAGTACAGCATCCTTTCTTTCTTCACAGTGTAGGGACAGTGGGTACACACCTCAATATCATCAAAGCCATCTATGAAAAACCCACAGTGAATATCATTCTGAGTAGGGAAATACTGAGAGCTTTTCCCCTAAGGTCAGGAACACAGCAGGACTGTCCACTATCACCACTGCTATTCAACATTGTACTAAAGTCCTGGCCTCAGCAAGCAGACAACAAAAAGAAATTAAAGGCATCCAAATTGGCAAAGAAGAAGTCAAACTATTACTCTGCAGATGACATAATACTTTATGTGGAAAACCCAAAAGACTCCACCCGAAATCTGCTAGAAGTTGTACAGGAATTCAGTAAAATGTCAGGTTATAAAATCAATGCACAGAAATCAGTTGCATTTCTACACACCAACAACAAGACAGAAGAAAGAGAAATGAAGGAGTCAATCCCATTTACAATTGCACCCCAAACCATAAGATACCTAGGAATAAACCTAACCAAAGAGGCAAAGAATCTGTACTCAGAAAACTATAAAGTACTCATGAAAGAAAATGAGGAAGACACAAAGAAATGAAAAAATGTTCCATGCTCATGGATTGGAAGAACAAATATTGTGAAAATGTCTATGCTACCTAAATCAAAATACTATCCTTTTTTTTTCAAAGAAATGGAACAAATAATCCTAAAATTTATATGGAACAAGAAAAGACCTTGAATGGCCAGAGGAATGTTGAAAAAGAAAGCCAAAGTTGGTGGCATCACAATTCCAGACTTCAAGCTCTATTACAAAGCTGTCATCATCAAGACAGCACAGTACTGGCACAAAAACAGACACATAGATCAATGGAACAGAATAGAGAGACCAGAAATAGACCCTCAACTTTATGGTCAACTAATCTTTGACAAAGCAGGAAAGAATGTCCAATGGATAAAAGACAGTCTCTTCAACAAAGGGTGTTGGGAAAATTGGACAGCCACATGCAGAAAAATGAAAATGGATCATTTCCTTACACCACACACAAAAATTGCCTCAAAATGGATGAAAGACCTCAATGTGAGAAAGGAATCCATCAAAATCCTTGAGGAGAACACAGGCAGCAATCTCTTTGACCTCAGCTGCAGCAACTTCTTCCTAGGAACATCGCCAAAGGCAAGGGAAGCAAGGGCAAAAATGAACTATTGGGACTTCATCAAAATCAAAAGCTTTTGCACAGCAAAGGAAACAGTCAACAAAACCAAAAGACAACTGACAGAATGGGAGAAGATATTTGCAAACGACATATCAGATAAAGGGCTAGTGTCCAAAATCTATAAAGAACTTAGCAAACTTAATACCCAAAGAACAACAAATCCAATCAAGAAATGGGCAGAGGACATGAACAGAGATTTCTGCAAAGACATCCAATTGGCCAACAGACACATGAAAAAGTGCTCCACATCAGTTGGCATCAGGGAAATACAAATCAAAACCACAATGAGATACCACCTCACACCAGTCAGAATGGCTAAAATTAACAAGTCAGGAGATGACAGATGCTGGCGATGATGCAGAGAAAGGGGAACCCTCCTACACTGTTGGTGGGAATGCAAGCTGGTGCAGCCACTCTGGAAAACAGCATGGAGGTTCCTCAAAAAGTTGAAAATAGAGCTACCCTATGGCCCAGCAATCACAATACTGGGTATTTTCCTAAAGATACAAATGTAGTGATCTGATGGGGCACATGCACCTGAATGTTTATAGCAGCAATGTCCATAATAGCCAAACTATGAAAAGAATCTAGATGTCCACCAACAGATGAATGGATAAAGAAGAAATATATATATATATATATATACACACACACACACACACACAAGAGAATACTATGCAGCCATCAAAACAAGTGAAATCTTGTCATTTGCAATGATGTGGATAGAACTAGAGGGTATTATGCTGAACGAAATAAGTCAACAAAGAAAGACAATTATCATACAAACTCCCTGATATGAGAAAGTTCAGAGGCAAAGTGAGGGCTTTGGGGGGTAGGGAAGGAAAAAAATAAAACAAGATGGATCGGGAGGGAGACAAACCATAAGAGACTCTTAATCTCACAAAACATACTGAGGCTTGCTGGGGGAAGGAGGGGTATGGAGAGTGTGGCTGCGTTATGGACATTGGAGAGGGTATGTGATATGGTGAGCGCTGTGAAATGTGTAAGCCTGACTATTCACAGTCCTGTACCCCTGGGGCAAATAATACAATACGTGTTAATAAAAAAAAAATGAGTGGGCATTTTGAGAGTGTACAAAGAGCAGGGAGGTTCTATGGAGTAACAAACTATTTTCTCTATTGTCTGTTTGGGATTCCTATTTGAAGTTTATCATAGAGATTGATTATATATCCCTTCTGTTTTTACCTGTATTAATCTGCTTCACTGTTGAGTAGCCTAAAAACTGATTGTAAGACCGCACTTGGCAGAGAACAGCCCTCTTAGAGATAGCTCCATATATTTAAGCATTTGATGTTAGCTAGCTCCCTGGTAAAGTGAGTTAAACACAGCCTAATGATGGAGGTGAATAAGAAGTATAGAAGAGTGGTTAAGAAGATTGGTTCTAGCAATGACTTTAATCATGACTTTGTTGTTCACTAATTCTGGACCTATTTACTAACTCTGCAATGAAAATACAAGCAGTATTATCTTCATAGGGTTGTAATGAGATTTAAATAATATACTATAAGCAAAGTGCTTATAGGAAACAATGGGCTATAAATGCTATCTATTACAATAGTTCAGAGACCTCAGAAATATTTTTCTTGGTGACTAGATGATACCCTGCTTTTTCTGCTTTTTAGGGGAGGGCAAAATTAGTTCTACATAGGGTATGTGAAAAAACGAAAAATCACAAGGACCCACTAACAAGATATGGTTTTAGAGCTCTGGTAGACTATAATACTGAGTCTAATTCCCAGTTCCCTCCTTTTTTGTTGTGTCTAATAACCATCGATAGTCCTCTGTTTCTTTTATGAGCAGGGTAGCAGGTTTGGATAAGCCAAATCCAGAGCTCTGGGGAGGAAGGGCACAGGCAGGAGGGCCTTGAGTATCTCTCTCTAATAATGCCAGAAAGCTCATGTAAGTATCATCTGTTGAGGCCTCAAACCCATAGGTAATGCTACCATTCAGGCTTCCACAGAAGCCTTACAGAACCAGACCCTCATTACATTCACTGTCAGTCTCATAGCCTGGACCTTAAAATTGCACCAGGGTAGGGGAACTGCAGACTCTTTACTTTCTTGGAGGGAGCTGTTCATATACCGGAGACATCATCATCCTTCCTGTGCTAGTACGGATGCCATGCCCTGCGTGGATGGAAGTCTGAAGCATGATTTAGGTCTCATTACATCCACATGGCAAGAACAAATATTCCTGGGATAGAGAACTGACTATATGAAAATATGAAAGTATGAAAAGCACATTGGTTTTCTGTAACTGTGTGTCGATGGGATTAGCTAACAAGTGAACTTCAAGGAAACCAAGAAACCTGACTTGCATTCTTTGCTTGCTGTTCCCATTGGCCTTGATCTGCAGCACTAGCGACACATTAAGTGTGTCTCCATTTGAAGAGTGTGGAGGATATAATAGGTATATTGGTTAGAGCCTGGGTTTATGGTAGGTTCTATGAGCATGAATCTGGACTTCACCACCTGTTAATTTTGTCAACTTGGACAACTTGTTGGTTTCTATAAGCCTCCGTGGTAGAATCTACTGGTCTGAAACACATTGATTATACCTGTTTATTGGGTTGTTGTAAGATTAAATGTGATGGTGCATGCAAAGTGCTCAGCACAGCATGTGGTTATACATAAATGTTCAATAAACATCGGCCATTAGTTTTCAGGCTACGAATAGCAAATTAAACAACATTTGTATAGCTGTTTTGACAATTGAAAATAAAGCACACGGATATAAATCCCTATAAGATGTTTTACTTGTAGTTAGATTGCTAGACAATAGCACTATAGAGGGAAATTTAAATATCTACTCATTTTTCTTAAAATGAAATTCCTTGAACCAGTTTTTTAATTGGGAATTTAAAATAATTATCTTCCACTAGTTTTCTGACAAATATATTTTAGTAACTATCAAGCTATAGCAAATCCCTTTACTCATTGTTAATTTGAAAATTGCTTCCCAAATTTGAATTATCATCCAAACTCTGGGAACTTTTATATACAGATTATTGCAAACGATTTTAACAAGTTGTGAAATCAGTAAGTCCCAGAAATCTATTCTGAAAAAAACGTCTAGAATTGTTTCCAATGACCTGTCAGATTTCAGAACCCCTATAATAGATCATGTTTCAAGTCTGAAGTCTATGCATTTTCTTTGTTTTATGCTCAAATAATAAGTTAGAGTTAATTGTGTCCAACATCTCTACCTATAACATTTTCCTTCTCCTCAGCTTGCACCTTGCTTAAGTTAGAATTTTTAGCACCTGAGCTGTCACTGCTGTGGCTTCATGGCTGTCACTCTATTTCCAGCATCTCTGTACCCAAAGCCATCACTCCCTTAAGCACTCAGCAATCCCAACAACATTTTCTTTACAATTTGTTAAAATGTATTTATAGCCAAGGTGGTAAAGCAAGAAGTGGGCATGGATTGACTATTACAAAAATTACAATGAGTGAAATGATAATTTGGGGTACATACCTACTAAGTGCACTGTGATAGTGTGATACGACAAATAAAAAGTATCATTTCTATGTACCATAAATAATTCCAGGCAACATATTATTCACCATTAACTACTAATTCTCAGTGTTAGGCCAGGGCTGGGTTCCATCTGGAGATAGGAAAAACGGCACCCTGCTCTACTCTCTGGAGGTAGATGGGCTGATACAGAAGTCACAAAGCCTCTCTGGAACACATTCAATTAACTCCTGCCCTTCACTTACAAACTAAGAGACTATGTGGGGGAAAAAAAAGGATTCTCACTCCTCTCTCATCCACCTTATCTTCTCTGTTAGTGAAGAGACATTTTTAAAAGTAACCTGGCATGTAGATACTAAGTGTCTGGCTTCAATTTGCATAATAAATTATTGTTTTTGACATGGGATGTAGCTCCAAAGAGATGAAAAGACTTGTGATCAGAATTTAGCGTATTATCTGTGTTAGAATAGGAAAATCTGGGACGCCTGGGTGGCTCAGTGGGTTAAGCCGCTGCCTTCGGCTCAGGTCATGATCCCAGGGTCTTGGGATCGAGTCCCACATCAGGCTCCTTGCTCAGCAGGGAGCCTGCCTCTCTCTCCGCCTCTGCCTGCCTCTCTGCCTGCTTGTGTGCTTTCTCTCTCTCTCTTTCTGACAAATAAATAAATAAAATCTTAAAAAAAATTTAAAAAAAAGAATAGGAAAATCTATTTACATATTTTTGTTTATGTTGTTTTTCAAATACAAAGAAAGAAACTTTCTTAAAAAAGCATTGAGAAAAAAAAAAGCATTGAGATCCCTATATTTTGAAAGCTAAAAATGTGTATCACATTTAACTGCAATGTGTGTATGTGCATATTTTCTATTATTGAGGTTGCAGAAATCCAAAGATTAGTCATTCAGCCTCAGCATTCAGGCAGAAGACAGCTGTGTGGGGTATTGACCTTTGCTAAATTTGATACAATACCCAAGTTGTCTTTACTTCACCACCGGACACAGGTAGAAATTATTGATCCTCTGACCCACTGGATAATATCATAAGCTATTTAGGAGACTTTTTTTTTTGTTACCGCTTTGCAACCTGCAAAATAGCCTGTAAAGTTGAGGTGGATGGATGTCACTGTAAATATTAAAGAAATTTAAGGAAAAGAATGGGAATGCAAAAATATGAGGATTCAAGGAAGGTTACATGGAGAAGTGGGAGCTTGAAGTGGGACTTGATAGATGGTTATGGTTCAAATTTGCAGGGATTTCTTTCTGTTCAGCAAGAAAAGTGTGTCATGGCACTGGAGGCAAGTTAAACAGCTCGTATATTTAGTTTTGTGTTTATTTGTCTGGTGCTTATTTTTTCTGTGAATATTTTAGTTGCAGTGTGTCATAAAATCTTGAGCGTAGAGCTTGGTGAGATAAGTACACACACATACATGCACATACACACATAAAAGTGGCAGTACAGACACCTCCAACACCTCATACCCATTTCTGGGCAATATCCAGACACCCACAAAATATCATGACTCCTATAACGTAGAATGGTTTGACCTATTCTTTACCTTCATGGACAAGGAATCAAGTAATAGGTACCTTTTGGTATCTAGCTTCTTTCATGGGTTTCATTCCTAGGAACTCTATCTACATCATGGCACAGAGCTCTAGATTGTTCAGTTTAATTCCTTTATAGTGTCCCATTGTATGAGTAAGCCAGAATTTTTTCATCTACTCCCTGGCTGATAGACATTTGGATTGCTTCCCCCAACTAATCTGTGTCTATTGTGAACATTATTGTAATTGTCCTTCAGCCATCTGCTTTTATTTATTCTGGGAATATATGTAGACATGGATCTGTTGGATTATAAGGTAAGCATGTTTCACTTTAATTGAAATTACCAGTTTTCCAAAATAGTTATAAAAATTTACTTTCATAATACCAGTGTATGAGATGAGATTTCCAGGGTTTCATACCCTCTTCAACAGTATTGTTAGTCTTTTGAATTTTAACAAATTTAGAATTATCGTATCTCCTTGATAGATTAACACTTTTGTCTTTATAGAACACCCTTCCATAATTTTAGTAATATGTAGTATTTGTGATTAATGAATTAGATTAATGAAGTGATATTAATTAATGAATTAACTAATACTCCTAGTATTAGTTACAGTATTAGTTATTAGTATAACTGGCCAGGTTATCTTTTGGTTAGCATTTATATAATCATATTTTTCACTTTTCTGCTTTTTCTTTAAGATGTTTCTCTTGTAAGCATCATTCTTTTCATCCTATCTGAAAGTCCATGTCTTTTAACCAAATTAGTTTTTCAATGTTTCATGTAATTGTTAGTATTTTGGGGTTTAAATTTACGCTATGTCTACTTTTCCCTCTTGTTTTTTATTCTCTTTTGTTTCCTTCCTTTTCTCCTGTTTTTATTAGTATTAACTAGGTATTATTATCATCATCATCCACCTCCATAACTAGGGTGACATATTTTTAATTTAGGATGATCCTAGGCACAACAATGTGCATCATCATGCAAAGATTAATGTTTTTTTGTTTTGTTTTGTTTTTCTCTCATATATTTTTTTTAATTTTATTTTTTATAAACATATAATATATTTTTATCCCCAGGGGTACAGGTCTGTGAATCGCCAGGTTTACACACTTCACAGCACTCACCATAGCACATACCCTCCCCAATGTCCATAATCCCACCCCCCCTCCCAACCTCCCTCCCCTCATCAACCCTCAGTTTGTTTTGTGAGATTAAGAGTCACTTATGGTTTGTCTCCCTCCCAATCCCATCTTGTTTCATTTACTCTTCTCCTACCCCCTTAACCCCCCATGTTGCATCTCCTCTCCCTCTTATCAGGGAGATCATATGATAGTTGTCTTTCTCCGATTGACTTATTTCGCTAAGCATGATACCCTCTAGTTCCATCCACGTCATCGCAGATGGCAAGATTTCATTTCTTTTGATGGATACATAGTATTCCATTGTGTATATATACCACATCTTCTTTATCCATTCGTCTGTTGATGGACATCTAGGTTCTTTCCATAGTTTGGCTATTGTAGACATTGCTGCTATAAACATTCGGGTGCACGTGCCCCTTCGGATCACTACGTTTGTATCTTTAGGGTAAATACCCAGCAGTGCAATTGCTGGGTCATAGGGTAGTTCTATTTTCAACATTTTGAGGAACCTCCATGCTGTTTTCCAGAGTGGTTGCACCAGCTTGCATTCCCACCAACAGTGTAGGAGGGTTCCCCTTTCTCCGCATCCTCGCCAGCATCTGTCATTTCCTGACTTGTTAATTTTAGCCATTCTGACTGGTGTGAGGTGATAAAGATTAATGTTTTAATTCTAACATCAATTTTGAAAATGTTGGACAATCTAAAAAACTTATAAAATGTTAAAATTCCATTTACTTCCTTCATACTTCTGTGTTATTGGTGTCCTGTATCTTAATTTTAAATTTAAATCACACAAAGCATTTTAATTATTGTTTATGTAACCAATATTATTTACATTCACTCACATATATATTCATGTATTGCTTTTCATTACCTCCTGCATTACCATGCTTCTAATTAATACTATTTTTACATGAAGAATTTGGTTTACTATTTTGAATGGGGGTAGGGTAGTTGGCATAAAATTCCTGTTTTTATTTACCTCAAAACATTTATTATGCTTTAATTTTTGGAATAATATTTCCACTGAATATAAATTTTAAGCTTAAAGCATATTCTTTAATATCATTTAAGGTAACTTTTTATTCCTTCTTGTATTGTCTCATTCACAAATCATTTATCTATGTTTGTTATAATATATAGGTGGAAATAGCTTTCTATTTGACTTAAAAATTTTTGTCCTTCCAGTTTTTTTTTCCATTTAAAAAAATTTTTATCATGTTCCTATGTATATTTTTCTTTGATTACTTTGTTCTCTTTGATTTCCCAGTCATCATTTATGGAAACTTTTGGCCAACATCTTTTTAAATATTGCCTCTACCCCATTCTTTCTCTTCTCTCCATCAAAACTAAATAATGCATTTCTCAAATATTTCTACATGGTCCATGGGTCTTTAATTTTTTTTCAATACTTCCCATCCATTTTGTATCTCCATGCTTTAGCCTGGATATTCTGTTCGGACTTACTTTCCATTTCATTAATCTTCTCTTCTGCTGTGTCTAATACGTTATTAAACCTATTAATTTATTTTTTCCATTTGATTTATGATATTTTTAGTTCAATAATTTCCATTTGATTGTTTTTATAGATTGTATGTTTTGGTTCAATTCTTTATCTTATCTCTTTTTTAAAAATTAAGTCTCAATTATCTAAAAATCTCTGTCTGAAAACTCCAGATCTGAATCTATTTGATTGTGCAGTTGGTTTGGGGTTTTTTTTTCCTCCCTCTTTTTTGGATTTCGATCTGGTCCTGTCTCCAGGTTTATCTGATGCTCTTGCTATAACCTGAATTCTGTCCCTATGGACAAGAGCTTTCAGAATCTCTGGGGTATTATCTTTATCCAGAGAAGGTGTTCTCCTAGAAAACAACTAATGTAAGAGAAGATGGCCTTAATACAGTTAGCTTTTCAAATGGCTCAAGTTTGGCTCTCAGTCTTGGTGAAGTCTGCTCTATACAGAATGCTATTACTTTTTCAGAGCAGCCTTCTTACTCTTGGAACTGAAAATCTGGGTTTACCAAAGGTCTAAATCCTTATTGCTCTCTGATCCAATTTTAGTCTGCTCTGCACTTTTAGACCATAAAAGTTCAGCATTTTAACTTAACTTTCATTAGTTAAAAACGAAAAGACTACATGGTCTTTTTGTTTCATGAAGATTCAGAATCAAAATATGCCTGAGAAGTGATGGTAATTATGAGGCTTCCTTCTCCAAATTCTCATTTCTCCAAATATTTGGCCTTGATTATACTAATTTCTAATATTTATATCCCCTCCCTGTGAGACTGAAGAAAGCCCAGAACCTCCAGTTTTGAGGATCCTCTCAGTCCAGTGATGCTTAAGAATGGCAAATGTGTTAAGGAGAAAAGTGATGGAGCATGTCTGGCTTACTTCACTGTGTTGCCAATTTCATAGAACTCATGACCCATCAAATCCTGACCCTCTCAATTGCTTCCTGATATCTCCAAACAGGTTTCTTGGTATTTCTTTCAATGTTAATAGTTGCTCTCTGTACAATGGTTTGATAGAAGCTACTCTGCCTCAGTTGAAAGCATAAGTCGTTTGCAAGATTTTTAATTTTTTCCCCAAGATTTTATTTATTTATTGAGAGAGAGGGCACAAGCCAGAGAACACAGGCAGAAGAAACAGGAGTGGGAGAGTGAGAAACTGACCTCCCACTGAGCAGGGGGACCAATGTGGGGCTCCATCTCAGAACCCTGAGATTGTGACCTGAGCTGAAGGCAGCCACTTAACAGACTGAAACATCCAGGTGCCCCAGCAAGCTTTTTAATTTTGTTAATGAGTTAGGCATCAAGGTCGTCAGTTAAGAAAAGGGGCCAAACTGAATGCAACAATCAACAACCTGTTACTCACTTACTCTGACAGTGTGAACAAGAGGCAAAAAGGAAGCACTGGTTCTCCAATATTCCCTTGATTTCCATGGAACAGTACCAGGAATGGGTCTGGTCGAAGTAGCACAGTTGGGGAAAGTGTCTCACTATGAACGTACCCCAAACAAAAGCATCCTGTCTCTCTGTAGATGCATGGGCAGAAGGGAGAGTGAGAGGGGAGGGCTAGGAATAAAAAGGTACTGAGTCAAAATGGAGGAAAAGGGCCTCACCCAATAATGTGATCTAGGTAGTGGTGCCAGGAAAGTGCCTTACCTGAGGTCCCAAATAAAAAGGTTTCTGAATGGAGGACAGGGACTTTGAATACAGCATCCTCCAGAAAACTGCCATGAACTTGCTATATGCCAAGTATGATGTCTTGTCAGGTGGGTCTTGTAATGCCCTATAGGTTAGGTCTGAAAGATCATACAGAGGCCTAGAACCAAGCTGATCCACAAGGAAGCTGTTTACACCTCAACTCCCTCTACTCTCACTTCTGTTATTTTTGTTGTTATTATGCACTTCAGGATAGCCTACTTGGTCAAGTACATTCCATTTCATTGTGTTTCATTAGTTCTATCTCCCTATGCAGAAAACTCTGGGCATGGATAATCCAGGTCCTATTTGCAGAAATGGTTAGCTTCATCCAATATCAGTTTCTTTATGGACATTAAATATTAATATGCTGTATATATGCATAAAATATGCTACATGTATATATTACATGCATAGATAAATGTATATATTCAATATATTGTATGTTACATGTATGTGTGCATACTAATAAGTATATATATGTACCAAATCTATAGTGACATACATAAACACATGAGTGTGATGAATGCTTTTCTGAGAGAAATCTATAGGCAGACTAAAATAATTCAGTGGAATGTTGGAGAAATAAAATCTATAAATTTGTAAGTCTAGAATTTATTATTCTGTCTTAATTTTTTATTATTTTTTTTCTGTTTGGATTTTTTAAAAAATATCTTTTCTCCCTTCTTCCTGCAAAAAGAAAAAGTGTTGAAATCAGCTATCTCTGGAAGACAGTGAGAATTTTCTGTCCAGAAGCATGAGTGACTCTCTTAATGTCTCTTCATCTCTTAAGGGATGTAGTCAGCCCAGGAATCTAACTCAGTGCATAAATTCTACGGTGTAATACAGCAACCAGTGGTGATGAAGCATGGCTCTTTTTCTGGTGATGAAACAAGAAAAAATAATCTAATTTTTACAAAGAAATACTATGCGACAACAGAAATATTGTTACATGTAGCAAAAACTATCACATCTGCTACTCTGTGCAAGATAAGGGCTTCCCCAAAGCACTTTCATTTCTGTTAATCCTGGATCATCATCATTGCTCCTGTATCAGATCTCTAGTATGTAATACAGTATGAGGAGATAATGAGATTTGGAGTTTCTATTGATCATATACCCTAGCGCTAAACCTCTCTGACCTAGTAACTCTCAATTTCTTCCTATAGCTTAACATTTCAACAAAATAAAAATGACTCTCACTTGCCCTCGCCCCAACCTCCACCACAGCACACAAACCTACTGCCTGGTTTAATCAGGGGCTATGGTTGTACTCCAACATTAAGCAAAGGAGAGAAAGTATACATCAAGCTATGGGGAGGTCTTCAGCCTGCATGTCAACATTGGCTATTGCCATTGCAGCCTTGTTGAGAGCTACAAACATAGCTGGACAATATCATAAATGTGGAAGACAAGGTTACATTTTCGAAGCCTATGTCTTTGAGAGCCAACTCTCAAAGTTGTATTGTATTGGATCATTAGTTCTGAGAACCACGGTCTGTTCAATGATCTTAGAACTCCCACCAACTATGAAAGAAGGCAGAGTAAATGTGCTAAGATGAACACTCTCCATCAAATTCAAGATGTGTGTACATGAGGGGTGGCAACTGAGTGCTGGCAACAGCATCTTGAACTTTTCTTGCAGACCTACAATGAGGCTGATTTCTGCATGACATATTTCTTAAGTAAAAAAAATCCTGAAGCTCAATTTAGAGAAGGCAAGATGCTTCTTCTTCTCTCAAAACTAGTAAGAATATCTTGTGAGTTTCCTGGGATGGGAAGGTATTTCTACCATTTCAGTTGTGTCTTTGTTATACTCTGTAGCGCCTTGCCATGAATAATCACATAAAAGAAATTTAATTTTTCCTTTAGAGTGGAAGATTTGTAAATATGCCCTGAACTTGATTCCTGCTTATAGGAATACAGAGGTCATGGGAGTGGAACTTCTCCTACAGGCCCATTCCAAGGATTTTTTTTTAAATATATTTTTAAAATTTATTTACTTATTTTTAATTTTTATTTTTTTTAAATTTTTTTTATAGATTTTATTTATTGATTTGACAGAGAGAGATCACAAGCAGACAGAGAGGCAGGCAGAGAGAGAGAGAGGGAAGCAGGCTTCCTGCCGAGCAGAGAGCCCGATGCGGGACTCGATCCCAGGACCCTGAGATCATGACCTGAGCCGAAGGCAGCGGCTTAACCCACTGAGCCACCCAGGCGCCCCAACTTATTTTTAATTTTTAAAATTAACATATAATGTATTATTTGTCCCAGGGGTCCAGGTCAAGGATTCGTGAGTTATTCTCTGTTTTTCTTGGACATTGAATGACTTGAAGATGTCTTGGCATTTTATCACCATGCAACACTTGGCTGGACCCACATTTCCCATTTTTGTCTTGAGCATGTACAGCTCAGCTGTAAATCTCAGGCCACTCTGTATGCAGTCTGTTTAACAGCACAACAGAGAAAGCATTTGCAAATAAAGCATCTGTCCTCTCAAAACCAACCCATGTGCCCAGAGCTGACAAATCATACAGTATATAAACACAAGCAGTGCTATATGAAACAGACACGGGTTCTAACCATAGCAGAGGGTTATTTTTATGGAACTCTTTAGCAAGAATTACTGAAGTGAAAATAATTTCAGGGTTTTTCTTTGGTCTTTTTTTTTTTAAGTATGTCTTCCCTTGAAATAAAATCCATATGGTTAAAAAAAAGTACACAAATCAAGTTTACAGCCAAATAAATTTTCAAAAAGGAAAAACATTCCTCCAACATACACGCAGACCAAGAAACAAAAATTACCACTCCAGAAGTTCCCCTCATTTTCCCCTTCCAATTATTTGTTACCAATCTCCCTGGACAACTAGAACCTTGAACTTTAAACACCATAGATTAATTAGTCTATTTTTTAAATTTTACATAAAGGGAATCATGTAGTATGTGCCCTCTTCTGTGTCTGACTTACATTGCTCAACATTGTGAGATTCACGTATATTTTCTGCTTTCATAGTTTATTTATTCTCAACTCAGTCTTGTTTCTATTATCTGAATATACCACAATTTATCCATTCTACTTTTGGGCCTTTGGGTTGTCTTCAGTTTGGGGGCTATTAAGGATAGTGCTGGTATGAACAGTCTTGTATGGTTTTGGGTTTGGTTTTTTGTTTTTGTTTTTGTCAAATATGCATTTTGACTTGTTAGACACCTAGGAATGAATTTCTGAGTAAAAGTTTATGGATATGATCAACTTTCCTAGCTCATGACAAAGAATTTTCAAACACGACTGTACAGATATGTTCTCCTTCAGAAAAGTACGGGACTTGCAGCTGCTTCGTGTCTTCACCAATGCTCGGCACCATGTGCTTACATTTTGCCCTTGGCACCTACGCAGGTGCAGTGCACGGTGGTCTTCATACACAGTTCCCTGTTGAGGAGGGAAGCTGAGAAGTTTTTCAATATACATTGGTCATCTGAAGACCCTTTTCCATGAAGTATCTGAGTTGTTCGTCCATTTTTAATTGATCTCTCTTCCCCTATCTCACTGATTTATGCTGTTTTATGTGTGTATCTATCTTTTGCTATACCAGTCCCAGTTTATGACTTCCATGGTATATATATATATATATATTTTTAAGATTTTTATTTATTTATTTGACAGACAGAGATCACAAGTAGGCAGAGAGGCAGGCAGAGAGAGAGAGAGGAAGAAGCAGGCTTCCTACTGAGCAGAGAGCCCGATGTGAGGCTTGATCCCAGGACCCTGAGATCATGAACTGAGCTGAAGGCAGAGGCTTTAACCCACTGAGCCACCCAGGAGCCCCCATAGTACATTTTGATTAACAAAAATTCTTAAGTAAAATTCTTCACTTTATTACCTCATGGTTAGCACATTTTGCATCTTGTTTATAAACTCTGTGCTTATCATCAAGGTCGTGAAAATACTTGCTTTTGTAAAACTTTTATCATTTCATTTATTTTTGCATCTATGGCCTATCTAGAATTGTTTTAATAAAGAGTGGGACATCAGGAATCAAGATATTTTTTTAACCCTGAATACATATCTAATTAATCTAGCACTATTTATTGAAAAGACCATCATTTTCATCAAAGCACAGCAGTATCACTTTTTTATAAACTAAGTGGATCTGTTTGACAATTTCTATCTTGTTATGCTGATATATTTCTTTATCCTTGGACCAATAATATACTGTCTTAATTACTATAGCTTTGTAATAGGTCTTGATATTTGGGGAAATAATATTCTGTATTTATTATTCTCCTTAGTGTATCTTGGCTATTCTTGAGTTTTGTATTTCCATACAAATATTAGAATCACTTTGTCAATCTCCAAAAAAAAAAATAGTGATACTTTTATTGGAATTGTTTCAAATCTATAATGCAATCTAGTATAAATGACATTTTTATAATATAAAGTTTTCAATTCATAGCATGATATATCTCTCCATTTATTTAGGTCTTGTCTAATTTTTCACAGTAATATTTGTAACTTTTAGTACAGAAGTCTTGCACATCTTTTGTTAGGTTTATATCGATCTTTTTGATGGTTTCTTTGAAGCTATTGTGATGGGTTCAGTTTTAATCTAAGAACTCATGAGCTACAGCCCATATGTTCTGAAAAAAACATTAGCAAACAATAGTCAAACAGTGAGAGACCCACCTAGTCACTGACAGGCCATTCTAAATATCTAGTATGGAAAGTTGGATGTGTAAGTAGTTTGGGGATTCTGGAATTAGACTGCTAGCATTTGAATGTTAACTCCACCATTAATAAATGTGCAACATTGGACATTTCATTAATATTTCTGCACATCTACTTTCTCAAGAAAATACAACTTATAAGGGCACTTAGGTATCACAGTTGGTTAAATGGTCAACTCTTTGTTTTGGCTCAGGTGGTGGTTGCAGGGTTGTTGGACTGAGTCCTGTGTGGGGCTTCACACTAAGCATGGAGTCTGCTTGGGATTTTCTCTCCCCTTCCCTCTGCCCTTGTCCCCAACATGCATGTGCTCTCTCTCTCTCTCTCTCTCTCCCTCAAGTAAATAAATAAATCTTTAAAAAAATGGAAGTAATGATAATATATAACTCACTATGTATTGAGACATTTGGAGATGGTGCATGTCAAACATCCAACACAGATCCTGGTGTATAATAAGTGTTGAATAGATGCTGATGTTGACGATGATGATGATGACAACAGTGACAACGGTGGCAGTAATAACAATGATAATCATCACCATATATTTGTGAGTCTTGAGACAATTTTTCCTCTTCAGCTGTCACTGATCTTGTTCAGAACTCCTTACACATGTTCAAAGGGCCCTAGGTTATCTTTACCTGCTGTATCCATACCTCCACAGGTCCAGAAGATACATGTGTGATTTTTTCTCTCTGGCAAACCACATTTGGGGGTTCAGCAATTCACCAAACACCTCCTTGATCTAGGTCATATTAACTAAAATACTTAATTAATAATTCAAATAACATGATTTAGGAAGAAGATCTTTATATATTTACTCCAAACATGTGAGGCTTGATTCAGATTGGAAAAGGCTACTCCTTGGAGTGTACTAAAATCATCTTGGAGTTGGAAAGCATTGGAATTATCTTGGAAAGGGTAAGTAAACAGGTATTTCTATGCTGGATATTCTATCCTTTGGGTACTTATTATTTTTTTTTTTTTCTGTTTGCACAAAAGGATTTCCCTGAATGCACGATCTTTTATAGATTACCAATTTACTTTATTTTTTTAAATTTATTTTTAGTGTACCCAAATTCATTGTTTATGCACCACACCCAGTGCTCCATGCAATACGTGCCCTCCATAATACCCACCACCAGGCTCACCCACATACCCACCCCCAACCCCTTCAAAACCCTCAGATTGTTTTTCAGAGTCCATTTTGATAAAGATTAAAAGTCTGACTCTACTTGCATTTTTAAATACCCTCTTAAGAATTTCTTCTGTTTCAACCAAGCTTTTATATGCAATACAATACATAATAAAGCAGAAACCCTTGCACCTCTCTGCATTTGCTCCTGCTGCCCCCTCTTCCCAGACTGAATTGCCTCATCACCATGCTCCATCCGGCACACCAATCACAAGTCCTGCCCCATCTCTAAGATCCTGACTAAATTAAGGGGTTTACTTTCTACTCCTAAAACCTTATGCTACCTGATTATTCTTATTCATGCTTATGCTATATTCTTGTGCAATAATAATTGCAGTAATTAAAAAAAAAACTAAAATATGTTGATTCTTTACCACGTGGTAAGCACTATCTTAAGTACTGTACAGATAATATCCTATTCAGTCCTCTCCAAAAACTTCACAGGACAGACACCATGATCCTTGTTTTCCCTCTGATTAAACAGAAGCACAAAAGCATGTTTAGTGCTTAATGGAAATGAGTGCCATTTTCAGGATGTAGCTTGAAGAAAGTGTGTGGCTCTCAAATTCTTCTCTTTCTCATCGGTATATCAAGGGGAGCAGAGGGAAATGAAAGGGGAAATCCCTTATAAATGAAGATATTTGTCAACAGATTGGTAAAGTGTGGATCTCTGGGAGTGTGTCTGGGTGACATGCACAGGCTCACCCTGTAAATCTTTTCTGCTTTTGTTGTTTGCCTGTTAATCTCTTGAATCTCTTGACTTTTCACTCCCACAGACTCTCACTCCCACTAAAGGCAGTCTCAATGACTATATTAGTCACAAAACATGGTATGACTCTTTTGGGATTTCTGTCTGGCCTAAGTCCCCCTTAATTCCAAAAAAGTTTCCAAATAAGGGGGCCTCTGCCACGTTTGAGGTGTCAGGCACTGACTCAGTGCGAGGCCAAGACAATTTATCCTGGGAATTTAGAAGCAGAATTCAGAGGCGCTAGTCAGTTTTGACACCTTCTAAAATGGGGAACTTAAATTGTGAAATCGGAATGAGAGTGGCCACATTTGGCATATTCACAGGAAACAGAGAAAACCAGTTTAGAGAGAGGATAGGATCCTATTTCACCAAAACAATTCAGAGACTAGAGGACTTGTATCTCTAAAGAAAGCGAAATAATTGTGTTTTCTCCTAACTTTTTATTTGTTGGTTCAATTCCCCATGACCTAATGTTTACTGATTTACCCCCTTGATTATCTAAACTATTCCCTAGGTCCTTCCAATACACTCCACTCTCCCTCCATCACTTTTTTTTTTTAATCTTTTTTCGGTATGTCAACTTGATGCTTTTCTGTTATTTGCAGCCCAAAAGAGTCTTAAATACATCATGAGACCATTCCTTTTTTTTTTTTAAGATTTTAAAAATTTATTTGTTTGACAGACAGAGATCACAGAGAGAGAGGAGGAAGCAGGCTCCCTGCTGAGCTGAGAGCCCGATGCGGGGCTCGATCCCAGGACCCTGGGATCATGACCTGAGCTGAAGCTTGATCCCAGGACCCTGGGATAATGACCTGAGCTGAAGGCTTTAACCCACTGAGTCACCCAGGTGCCCTATCATGAAACCATTCTTGAGAGAGTTGTCTTTTGTCCCTCCCTCACCTTGGAGCACTCCCCAGACTGTCCCTCAGCAAAGCCATGGGGCAGAGGAGGGACTGCATGACAAATCTGGCACCCCAATCTTTCTGCTTTTCTCATTTCTTTCACTTCCATCCGTCTCACCTAAATATGCTCAATGCATTCATGCTTCAGGTTTAAACGTTACTATTCTGGGGAAATGTGCACATTGAAACAGAAACCTGAAGATTTTGATTAATACAAGTAAACCACTACTAATATAATCCATACAATAATGCTTTCCTGTATATAAATAGGATGATATAAGCATGTACATCACCTCATACGCTTCACAAAACAATCCTGACACGAATACTTTTCTCTCAACTTTTTTTCATTTGTTCATTTCCAGTGTTGGCTTATGGTACCAAGCACAGAGTTTTCAAGACTCCCCTCCCACCCCCACATAAAGACAAGTGTGTGGACAGCGTAGGAGTTGTTTGGGTCCCAGCTATTATACCTATTTAATGGAGGGACATTCATGCACAGAGAAAAGACATGATTTGCTCCCAAAAATATACATAGGAAACTGGTATGTGAAATCTACCCATTCTTCAAGGTCAGTGCCTTCATGACATTGTTGCTTTCTCCAGCTATTATAATAATCTCTCTCTGCTCAGAAATTTAGATAGCTTGAACCAAATTGTTCGAGTCAATTCTAGATCAGCTTTGCCCAAATGCTTTTTTTCTGGAATAGGTTTTAGGAGACTGTTAGTTGATGTTGGTGGTAAGGTGAGAGTGTGTGTGTTCATGTGTGTGCGCACACATGTGTGTATGTGTGTGAGTTGCAAATGTGTTATATCCTCATATAAGCCAAGGAAGACAGACTTGAAAATTTATTTACTGCAGGAATTCTCAGAGGCTTTCATGTGTTAACATGCCCTGTGGATTTACTTAAAAAAAAAATAAATAAATAAAAGCCTATAATACCAAGTGTTTACTAGACCCTGGAACTGGGAGAAGACAGAGATAGCATAACTATCATGATTTCTTAAAACATCATTCCTAAAAACACAGTCCAGGAAATGCTGGTCAAGGCAATTTCATTTTTCTCCCCTCAAATTACCTTTTTTTGGTGTGTTTGTGTTTAGCCACACCATCTGAAAAAGTTAGAAAAATGATCAAAGTTGCCCAAGCCCTTACTAATCTTTTATGTGCCAGGTTTCTAGAAAAGTTCTTAAAGACTCACAGAATTTTAGGGATCTTAGAAAATTATTTCCCTAATGTTTTACATATGGCCACCACAGAATAATACACCAAGTCTAGAAAGGATAAGAAACTTAGACAAAATTACTCATGTAGTTAGTGATTGAACCAGGGTGAGAATCCAGCCCCCCACATTGGCAGCTCATTCGTCTTCCTGTCACTCCTCTGGACCGCTCACACTGTAGTGTCTGGAAAGGAACTGCCTTCTGGGGCCAGGGTCTCTTAAAAGCCTCCAGAACATAATGTGGCACGGTCAGAGGATCTGAGCCATGAATGAATCGGGTCACCCTTTCCCCCCCTTCTTCCAGGAATAAGAGAAAGTCTTATCACTTCTTTCCCCCACGAATGTCAGCAAAGTTAAAATTGTAACTGACAAATGAAATACAGTTTATACTTCAGCACCACCAAGGGCAGGTTAATAAATGATTATTGCTATGTGAGTATTACCATCCTTCCAAAAATAAAACAAAATAAAAAACAGTACAATCAATAAACAAAGAAAAAAGTTGCCAGCAGCTTTACAAAATGTAGAGTAGGAATAGAGACAGGTAGACTTTTGGAATGATCCGTACCTAAGAAGTGAATTCTGAGCCCCATTCAAATAAATTTCAATCTGTGTAGAAATGTTTAAAGCTGTGGGGGGCACTACTCAGATTCATGGTTCTTTAAAATAAACAACAGAGTCCACAAAGAGTTTCAGGAAAAAAGGTTGAAATAAACAAAGATTTTGGGAAGGTAGAAAGGTGGTTACACAGTTTCTCACTGAAAACAAGAAAACAGACGGTACGTATTCACACAGACATATAATGTATTTATTACTGGCTAAATGGCATCTCTGAGTGCCAAAAAAAGATGAACTTTTTTTAAAAATATGTTCCCTTATTAATCCTCATGGTATCACTGTGCTAGATTCCCGATGTGATCCCAGACCAACACAACCAGCAGCACGTGGCAACCAGTTAGAAAGGCAAATTCTTGGCCCCCTCCCTAGTATTTGGGTATCAGCAACTCAGTAATTGATGCCCTGACCTGGGCTCTCCAGCTGATTCACACACACACTGAAGTTGGACCATGTCTGCCCTGTGTCCATCCTAAAGATGGGAATGCCAAGAGTGAGGCACGTGATATAATCTGCCCCAACATCACTCAGCTTGCAAGTGGTGGACAGGGCACTTGCACTCAGGTCTCTCTAACACAAAAACCCATGCTCGAACCAACAGACTCCGTAAACAACACAACCAATACAATCTATAATCCTTCTTTGATACAGAGTTTGAATTTCTGGCCTCTGCGGAGATTTGGCTCCTAAGCAAATAAGGTATTAAGATAGAAACTGAATTCTCCCAGGAAAGGGAACAAGGGAAAGAAGGTAATAAAGCCTTCCTACCAGGCCAGAGAAAGAGACAGCTGCGGAATCTATTCACCTCCGTGAAACAACTCACCAAGAGGGAAGCGTTCCGCAAGGCAATTGGGGTGAAAGCCCTGAAAAATGCCCCAGTCTTTCCCCGCCGGGTTTATGAACTGCTTTGGCAGGCTAACAGCGGCACATTATATGTAATAGCTGGTTTACTCTACCTTGTCTGCCTTTTATTTTCACAAGGAATCCTTGTTATTCAGTGGAATTAGCAAAGGAATCCATTACATGCTGGCTACAAAGACTGCACAGTATTTATTCCAGTAATAAAAAGTCTAATTTTGCAATAACATGGCAATCTTTGGAAAGCGTCGGCTGATGGAATCCAAGTCTGGCAAAATATGCCTCTTGGTGCTGCTGATTATTATGGCGTCTGTGAGAAGGGAGAGGAGGAATGGGTCGGGGAGGGGGCTTGCTTGCCAAGTAAGCACTCTTACAAAACAAAACAAATTCCCTTTCACAGAATCCTAAAATGGGAAAAATGGGGAAACTGCCATCAGGCTGAGAGAACAGAAACACCAAAGGGGCGGGCTTGTAATTAATGTGGCCGAGGCTCACTGCATTTAATGTCCTTGGCAAAGGCACTGACTAGTTTGCCACCTGGTCCTATTCCTCCCTTCCTGAGCCATTGGCAGGTGCCTGGTGCCATCAACATGCCTGTGGTCTCCCAGCACCCATTGTGATTCATGAAAACCAACCGGCACTAAGCAATTTATAGAATATCAGAGCTTAAAGGGACCGGAGATCTTGCTTCATACAACCCTCCTATTTTGCAGGTAGCTGACAAGTTATCAAAGACACAGTACCAGGACTTTAAATCGTATCTCTCGGGTGTCTTTCCCCTTTCTTTTCCCATAGTTGCATCAATTAATGTTGTTTTACACATCACTATTTCTTCATAGAGCAGCATTCACAGCAGATCCCTAGGCCACATTAAAGTCATCCCGTAGATTCAGAATTCCTTATTTCATCAGCGGAAATCCCAGTGGTATTCATTGATTAGGATCACAGTTGCTTCTTTCTTGATCTGAAAGATGTTTTAAAATTCAAATTTCTAGTCTGACAAAAAACAGCTGTGTGTCTCTCTCCACAAGTCTGACAACGCTAGACGGAGGACAACTTATTTTTCTCATCCTTCTCATGCCTCCAGAGGCATTTACTACAAACGTGCGTGCCTTTGTTTCTTAAACAATGGCTGCAGTGCTGAAAGAATTTAATAAGTGCACCGCAAAGCCTTAGTTCTGATTGCAAGAATGTGAGACTGATCTGTTGTGACTGCATATCAAACTAGCACTCCAATTAACCCCGGGACTCTAGGAGCTCTGAGAGGCAGCCTCATTTCAGAGAGAAGATCACTAGAGCCCAAACTGGGGCTGCTACCAATGGGAGGGGCCATTCTAAACATTAACCAGAAATGACTACCTCCTGTCCCAACCAGAAAGAGTAAACGTCTTTATAAAGCACCTAAAGTGGTCATTAGAACATACATAGGCACCCAAAAAATGGGTTATGACTTATCTTCTTTGACACCTCTTCTTAATTTAGCAGCTACTCTTAGAGACTAACAGTGATTACTCTGTATACCCTTATTTGAGGTAAAATGCAGAGTAGATCTTTAAGATTTTAGCCTAACTAAATAGTAGCCCACTATAAACCCAAATTATCTTAGATCTGAGCCAGTGAACATTAAAGTGAAAGACTGACTCCTAATTTATGTTTTTGATGAGGAATGGATGGGGTTCTTGTGCTCACTGAAAGGAACCATATAGGAGTCGGGCTTGTGGGAGATTCTGTCTAGGTCATGGCCATGAGTAGTCATTAATAATCATTGTGTCTGGAATTTGTAAGTAATTATTCATAGCATCTAAGTTCAGTCAATGAATTCGTGAATACTTCTGATAAAGCACAGCTTGGTTAAAGGACCATTTAGTTAACTTGATTGGTGGCTTTGCTTGTTCTTATTCACCTGCTGTTGCCTTATCTTCCACGGCCTATGCTCTTGATCTTCCCTTTTGACCTTCCCTGCTACCTTCTGGGGAACATGGTGGCCTTCATTAAAGGTTCTGAAATAAAAGCAATATACTGGCTCACTAAATTCTACTCAGACCCCTTGCATATGATTAGGTCTGCGGAGTCTGTGTAAATGCTCATAACAGCCTAGTCAACATGAAGAAAGGACCCCAAATGTCGTATTTTCAGAGCAAGATTTCCGCCACCTCTCAGAAGCAATAGTTCAGAATCTAAGTGACATTTAATGGAAAACACATATGAAGGAACACAAAATATTAGTTTCTTGATAACTAGCATCCTCCTAATCCACCCAACGTTCCCCACTGCAGACACACATGAACACCCATATAGAGCCCAATACACACAGTAAAATATCAGAGAATGACAAAAAATTGGGTCATTTTTGTTACTGACCCTGTTAAAATCATACTTATTTATATCTCATGTAGATTCCAGGCATTCTATGAGACCATGACCCAAGGAGGCGCCAGTGCCTCTCCTTAGAGAGATGAGGTGAGCACTAACATTCCCTTCTTGGTTGATCTGACTTTGGACAGAATAAAAATGCCCACTGGTTAGAAAGATGAATGTAAGTTTGATGCAAACAATTTATTCTGAAAAGAGAGGATCCTTCCACTATGATTCCTCCCCAATGAGATTAAGAAATCTGCAATTTCTGTAAAGGATGGAAAAAATGTAATTGTGAATAAACAAGCATGCTGGCAATCCTTTTTGAGACCCTGCTCTAAGGTAACCAAAACAGGAAGCACGGGAGAGCGTCAAGTTTTTAAATCGCTGTGCGGTTCCATTCCCCACATCCTTGTTCTGCAACAGCAGTGCTCTTTCACTGTTCCTCCTGCCACCCACATAGCAACTTATTCATGTGTAAAGGTTAAAGCTGCATAATTACCGTAGAAACACATAAAAGCTCCACAGCCTAATGTGTTCCGCACATAATATCGGAGGGAGTAAAGGACAATCTCTACACATGGAGCAAGAAGAGACAGAAAGAGAGAGAGATGGGGGGAGGGTGTTGAGATTCTCTGCTCTGGACGGAATTGATTCCTGAAAAAAGAAAAAGAAAGGAGTAAAAGTTTGTGGCTCTGCATCTGATAATGGCCGTGAGTTAGCAACTGGTCATATCTAACCCTATCAGGCAGAACGCAAGCTTTACTTTCCAGAGGTCCAACCCCCATTCCTCCGAGGACAACTCATGGTAACATCTGATATTTTTAACTCAAAAACATGGGTGTACTGATCATAGGGAATGAAGACTGGTATGAGTGATCTAGTTCAGAATTTCCATCTAGGAAAGGCACTCATTTAGGTGCACAGCAGCGACAAAGTAAGTGCTAGTAGAATGACATAAATTGTACCTGGGGACAAATTATTTCAGAAATGTATTATTGCATTGGCTTAAACTATATATACATATATATGTTAATATATATATATATAAAATTGTAGGAACTCGTATATAATATATATGTGTGTGTGTATATATGTATATATGTGTGTATATATATCTATATATATATATATACATATATATATAAATAATTGTAGGAACTCCTCCTGTGTGTGTATACACATATATATATATACATATATATATATATATATATATATATATATATATATATATATTTAAATATTTAAATTGTGGAGAATTGGTCACTGTTAATGAATTGGGAATTGGTCCAGGAAGATGTAACTTACTAGAAAAAGAAGATAGGTTGGTTAGTGGTTGAAAATCACTTTAAGGCAGAAGTTTTCATGGCTAGGATCACTTTCCTTACAAATAAACATGAAATCAGTGCCTGTTCAATACTTACATATTAGAGCTGAAAGAAGACCCTGATGAGATGCCCAGTATTTATATTACGCATTCTTACAGCAAATTCTGTTTGCTTTTTAATTGAAAAAGATGTAATGGCACCATGTCAGATAATTTCTATAAGCATAATCCCAGCAGCACCACTGGCCTTCATGGAATTGCAGACAAGTCTCTTGACAGAAACTGAATGAAAATTCTCAGCACTTTGGCATGACATTTATTGATTCCTCATAACTAGTCCAAGTTGAGAGAGAAAGGAAGGGTAAGAAACTAAAATCCCAAGGAATATAATACTAGGATCACAAGAGATCTGATGATATATTTAATATGAAATATTTATATTGCAGCTAACATTAAATAAACCCTCAGTTGACACCTAATTTGGTTAGAGAGGAAATTTCTGCTCCCCGAAGAGTCAAATCTAAGCCAACATCTCACTTCTTCTGGATCATTTTTCAGAACTTACTTGCCACTTTGATTTCTGACTTGGAAAAATGTATAACAATGTTAACAATGTCTATAATGTGGGAAGGTAAAATTCCCCTGATTCCTGGTCACCAGGCATGTTTGTCAATCTCTGATCATCTTTCCCTACCTTCCAGTCACTTTTCTAACTAACTTAAGCCACAGAAATTTAAATCTGTGAGAATATATATCCTTGTAAAAATTTGGTGCTTCCTCTAAAATAGAATTATAGGGCTACCTATAGACAGAGGCATCCTGGGCTTAGAAATACTTTTAGAACACTTGCTCATTTACAAAGCATTCACCCAGGCTTGAACGGATGGACTTAAATGATTAAAGGGTGATACTGATGAAGAAGATGATGGTGGTGGTAACAGTTCACGTATGTTCCAGCCACTGTGCTGAGTACACAGTCATTACAACAGCTCTGCTGTAACTCTCCATTTATAATGGAAACCAAGATGCAGAAAGGTTAAGTAAGTGCACGTTAAAATCCAGGTCTAAATCCAGATGTGACAGACTTATATGTCCTTGATCATTATAAAACGTGACCACCCAAATGAAGAAATCAGAGAAATAGTCCTTATCCTCCAACCCAGCTGAATCAATGGAAATTTCCTCCGGAATTCTCTTCCTGATGCTTTTTCTCCAAAAGATTTAGAGCTGTTCTTAATTATTCTTATGTTCTTGCTTAGTTTTCTTGAAAGCCACACAGTGGTGATGTGATATTGATCTTATTAATCAGGTGAGGAAATAGAGAGAGAAAGGTATGATTAGGATTACTGATGAGGTCTGTAACTGAATTACCAAATTCCAGTTGAGTTTCCTAATTTGGGTATCTTTTTGCAAAGAATTATTTATACCACATTTAAAATGTGTGATATACACATACAAATACTCTTTACTGCTTAACATTAATTTTAGTTCTAACATGCTTCATTCCCAAAGATATCAGTAAGTTACTGCACACCTGCCTTTCTTAAGCATACTCATGAGTACCATGGGTGCAGAGAAAATAAAAGTTTAAATAAAACTCAACAGTGTGGGGCACCTGGGTGGCTCAGTCGTTAAGCGTCTGCCTTCGGCTCAGGTCATGATCCCGGGGTTCTGGGATCGAGCCCCGCATCGGGCTCTCGGCTTGGTGGGAAGCCTGCTTCTCCCTCTCTCACTCCCCCTGCTTGTGTTCCCTCTCTCGCTGTGTCTCTCTGTCAAATAAATAAATATAAAAAAAAAAAAAAAACTCAACAGTGTTTGTGTGACACCATGAGAGTGGAAATGAAATGCTCTCCTTTTATTTCTGACAGTGGGGGTATTATAAGACTCACAGGATTTCCCAACCTGATCCATTTATATTGAAAAATCAGTAAATTCCTAAAGGCTTGAAATTCCTAGGATTCATTTCATTTCAGGAATCTCCCTTTATTATACTTTGTCAGTCAAATTATTTCTTTAACATTGTTGTTGAAATGTGACATCAGTCACCGATGTCCCTTTTGGCTCTGTTGAGGGACTGGAGTCACGTGGAGAAGTAGAAAAGGAACATTGGATCACCACCCTTGATCAATAATATACAGGGACTTCCAGCAGAACAAAATCTCAGCAAAAACTCTTATATTCAGTGGAAATTTGAAAAAGGAATTTCTTTGTTAATATTAACTTTGAAGGCTACTCAAAATGTAAGACTGGTTGTTTTTTGGTTTTTTGGTTTTGTTTTGTTTTGTTTTATGGGAGTTGGGGTAGGAGTTGAGACGGTGCTGGTGCTTGAATGGAGATGTTTCCTTTTCATTTTTTAATTTTAACATTATACTTAGCATTGTCACAGAAGTAATGCATGCTCGCATAAAACCTCCAAATAAGGCAGAAGCACTGGGAAAGATTCAAATTGAAAATAATAAAAATCAAAAATTATACTTATAACATACTTATTTGACAGTTACTTTTGTCATTCACCCTTCTAAAGCAGTTACATGGATTACTACCTCATTTACTCTCCACAACCACCCCAGGAGACAGTATTTTTAGTGTCTTCATTTTATGGATTAGAATGCCAAGAGTTAACAGGGCTTAAATGATTCATCTAAGACTGTACAACTAGTAAATTGGAATTAAGCTGTAACTTCATGCTTGTGTACTTTCAAAGTGAATGCTATTAACCACTAGTTTATTTTGTGTGTGTGTGTGTGTGTGTGTGTGTGTGTGTGTGTGTGAGTGTGTTTCTGTTTTCATTCAAAACTTTCAAAATATGTGCTCTTCCAAGCTAGGAACAACTCAAAATTCAGCCAAAAATACATCTTTGACTGTAAACTTAATGTGAATGTTTACCTAATTATTTTTTATAGCTTACTAGTTTTTTAAAATTTATCTTTTTGCCCCCCTTTACTAAATTTACCCACCACTCACCCCCCTGCTTCTGGCAACCAATCTATTCTCTGTATTTATGAGCTTGGTTCTTGTTGTCATTCTTGTTGCTGTTTATATTCCACAGGTAAGAGAGATCATATGCTATATGTCTTTGATATACTTCCCAGATGAATGCTATTAACCACTATTTTATTTTGTATAGCTATTTATTCCATGGAAAGAAACCAAGGCATTATTCTGAAGAGATCCATCAGATTGCCATGGAAAAATGAAAATGCAGACCAATCTAGTCTCCAAAGAAATTATTTCCAGTGGAAGAAATCACACATAAGAAATTTCAATCACAATGTAATATTTAGGAGAAAGTTGTAAGCAGAAATAGAGGCTGTGTCCCTATTAGCGACCTCGGTCTTTATTCTGTCACCGCTGCCTGATGCTAAATAACTTTGTCTTAGATTCATAGCTCACACATATCGAATACTCCAGATATTCCCAGAAACATATAATAAAGGGATCAGAAAAGCTATGATTTCTTCTCCTCTTGAAGCATATGCAGAGCTACCATTAATTTCCCTCCTGCTCTTATATTGCTGAATTCCAAGATTCTGAGAGATTTTGTAACTTGCTTCCAGAGTGACTGGAAATGAAAATTAAGAAAAAAAAATTATAAGTGTGCAACTTGGCCTTTTTTTTTTTCTTTACTTCCTTCTCTATGTCAGATATAATTTTACCACCAATTCTTTCTGGATCTCCAGGACTTTCATATCTGAAAGCAGGAAGTGGTAAAGACAGAAGGGGAGATTGAAAGAGCAAAGCTCCTTTTTACTAGTCTGCACTCCTATAAACAGAGATAAAATATACTACTTTGGCTTTCATCATAGCCACTGCCTCTTTAAGGCAAAAATAATGAATTTGACAGATCTTGCTCACTCCACTACTTCTGTGAGGGGTTGCTTAGCAACCACAGGACATTGGTGAGAGGGAGATGTTAGAGCAGGTTGCAGAAAGAAGGAACTATCATTAACTCTGCAGATGTTAAATGTGATCCAGCTCCTATCTTCCTTTCTTTCGTGTTACCTAATGGTCAGTTCAGACCCAGAACTCAGGGTTCACTATTCAGTCCTTTGCCCTTCAAGCCAGTGATCTGATCAAACTAAAAAGAGAGAGAGAGAGAGATTGTTCACAGAGCTGAGGGAGTGTTATGGTTACAAATGACATGACCCGTATGGATATTGTAACTCTGATCTTCCTCACATTTTTCAGGTGAGAAAAAAATGACTAACCAAAAAATCAAAATATTTCCATGGTTTTATTGGCTGATTTTCACTTTGCAGTTGGATTTTGGACCTATTCTCTTCTTATGAGAAGGGCCTGACCTCATTAGAAACTGATTCTATGAGTTTTTGAGTCCATGAGGTAACAATGCTGGACTATTTCCATGAGAACCTGATTCCTTTGAGAACCTGCTGCCATAGGATTCTGTTATTATTCTTTAAATATTTAATGTGTACATAAACGATGGTGTGGACATAAAGGATTATCACTAACCTTTATTTGACCAATATCTTTTGATGATTTCAAATAGTTCTACTTTTTAGTTATGGAAATAGATACTCAAGTTGTTAAAATGATTCAAAGATCACAAAGTCTGGGAGATCAAATTTACTTCATAAAATAAATGGTAACCAAGAGAGCATGGATTTTATTGTGTATTTACTATGCGCTGGGCTCAAAGCTAATTGCATTAATAAAGTATTCCATCTAATTCTCATAGCAACCCTTTAAAGTGAGTACTATTATTTTAGCCACTTTTTAAAAAAGGAAACAAAGGTTTACTATCTTGTTCAAAATCATAGCATTTTTAGTGTTGGAGGCAGTAAGTGAGTCTAAAACTACTCACCCCAAGAAATCAAGCAGGGAACCCCAATGCCAGTCCATGTTTCTAAATGTTGACTGTCCTACAACTTACTCTTCAAACAGTAACAGAGGAAGAAAGGGAGGGAGGGAAGGAGGGGAAAATGTATTACCTGGTATGTCTTAAAACTTAGGAAAACAATAAAACTATGTCCTCATCTTCCAATTATTATCACTGAAAGGCATCAGCTTACTTCCAGGTGATGGAAACCAGGACACTTAAGTGTGAAAACATTATTTAAAAAAAAAAGATATTTATGGTATGGTAAAAGCAAATTTTTTGGAGTCAGAATCAAATTCAAACCGAGGTTTTCCCTGTGTCTCTACAGTTAGCCTGAGTGTTTTAAGCTCTCTACACTTCAGCGTCATAACCTGTAAAATGGAAATTACAATACTAGGTTTGTATGGTAAACTGAGATTATGAAGTAAAATTGCATTATTCATTTCCTATGCATACAAGACATTCAACAAATACTGGTTAATGTTATTTTTAGAAAATGAAATAATTATGAATGATCAAGGATCTATGAAAATTTTAAATAAGACAGTCAATAGTGCCTGTTAATGATAGGAGAAATCCACAAAAACTGTTCATGACTGATGTCCCTGGGTCTGTCATCATTCATACTTATTTCATTTTTCTAAAAAATTATATAACCAATTCTTCAAATAAAAAAAAAATCTAACACAATAACCATCCCTTCTTAATAACATACTTCTGGTATGGAACACGCACTATAACCTATGTTCAGCTTAGGTGCAAATAGAAAAAATTGCCCTTCAGTGAGGATAATAAGAAAGAGAAGGCACACGCGCAAGTAAATATGACAAAGCAAACAAACAAAACTGCTTAATGGAGTTTATTTAGAGAGGAAAGTTTTACTTCTGGCTGGCATATCAGGAAAAATTTCCTGAAGAACAGAAAATTTGAATAAGGCCTCAAGTGAGCATTTGTAGGTGATTTGGTGGTGGTGGCTGCCCCCGCCTGCCCTCCGTACAGCAACCACTGATGCCTCCTGCTATAATAAAGTCTTAGATCTTATTTTTATTTAGGGGACTTGTTCTCCTTGTTCCAACCCTTGTGGTCTGTTGGGGTCGACTCCATCTGGTTATGTGTACGCAGCTGGTAAAGTCTGGGCCAGCTAGAAATTGTATGCTCCTGGCCCTAATACTTAGTTCAGGGGGTGACACATAACTCATGACCACCAGGCCAATGAGGCCCAGTCTCACTTTGACCTAACAGAAAGCTGCCTCCCTCTTCTCTAAGACTGGGTATCTTCCTACTGCTCGTCAGTGTTTCTATACATGTCTGGAATCTATTCTCATATCACTATTGTAGATGACGTCATTTAAGCACTGAGCTTAGCCATGCTGGAAGCTAAGCCTCCACTTTTGGACTTAACATATATTTTATATAATTATGTAAAGTATATATATAAATTATATATAAAATATAGATATTATATATTTTAACATATAAAATATATATAATATAAAATTTTAATTATATATAAATTATATAAAATTATATATATAACTTACATAAAATATATAACATATATTTTATATAATTTAATAAGTCTATATGCATTTTTCCCTACCCATTTTTGTTGCCTTTGTTTTACTTTTTGTTGGAAGTGATACAGAACCTTGTTAATATTCATAACTGATACAGCTTTGAAGACCAAGGAAAATTTCAGCACATGAAGAGAGTGGCGAGAAACATTATCAGTGGTGGGAAAACTATGCAAGGGCATAGGCTAGGCAAAATGATCAGGGAGTAGAAATGTCACGTCACTCCCCTGCTCTTCCATTAGCAGCTGATGCTTTTCCCTTCAGGACAAAGTCTTTGTGTTGGCTTCCTCACCCCAGACGACTCCTGCTGTTTGAGCTTCTCAGAACCACTGAGCCATGTCCCCTTCCACTAGGGAGGAAGAATGTGTTCACCCTTGTCACTGAGCTAAATGACTTCCAGTTCCATGTGGTTCAGCAACAGGGACTTTTTCTATCATCTCTAGAGCTCTGGTGCCAGGTTTTTCACATGGTTTCTGCTCTTTCCTCTTTAGCCATCTGGACTTCGGTAAAGAAGAGAAGTCATTTAGTGTTGCTGCTTAAAAAGGCAGTTGTGGCCCTATGAAATGGCCTCATAATATTAATTAGGTGTGATGAATCTTTCGGTATTCACGTTTACGGGCTAAACCTGAAAGGTGCTGGACACACATGCGTGGCCAGGTTCATCCCCCAGCAAACAACTCTCAGGGAGCGAGGCGAAGAATGACAAATACAGCTGAACACATCTCTAGGACTCTTGCCTTATGAAGATATTTCCTCCTTCATACTTGTACTAGACAGTTTGATGAGTAGGTAAAACAAGGTATATTTAATTAGAGAGAAGAAACAAGGATTTCCTTCCCCCAAGTGGCAGCTCACTGCCTTTCTTTTATCTCCAGAGCATCAGGCTAGGGTCTGAAGAGACTGCTGGCCATTAATAGAATGCCTTTCTCCTTTCCTTCTGAGTCAAAACCTAACCCACTCATGAAAGACTCAAGTTCTGATCTCACCTCTCTGATTTAGTTTCCCCAAAACACATCAGCCCCCATGGGTAGGGGGGGTGAAGATGATGCCTCACACATAATCTGTCACTAATAACACAGTCATTTGTGAATAATTCATGTTTTTCACAACTTAGACTCTACAGAAACATCATCCTCATTGTCTTCTCTATGAGTTTTATTAATACTGAGAGAAATAAGGAGAGGGCTACAGTAAATGTGGTCAGAAATTGTGAGAGTGGTGAGAAAATCTTCTTTTCTATTTTATATGTCCCAAATCTCACAGTTCTTACCTCCTCTACTCTTATCCTCATGTCCCAGCTTTTCCTTGAACTGCAAGAGCCTCCTAACTCATTTTTCTTCTACTATGTTCTGACCCCTACTCTGGACCATAACCTACCCATAAACCTCTCCAGTGCTTCAAAAATGTAAATGAGATCATGTCATGGTAATGCTTATAACCCTTTAATGATTTGTCAACGTATTATGAATAAGAACGTTGTCCACCAGCTTCTGTATGATCAACCCTTGCTTTCTTGTATTCATTTCCCACCTTCACTCATTTCACAGCAAACAAAACGAGCTCCTCATTATTCCTTGAACACACTAAGTGCCTTCCAGTCTCAGGCCCTTTACGCTCACCATGCCTGAGAGGAATGTTTATCCCCCAGATAGTCACATAGCTTTCTCCCTCATCAAACCGACATCTCTGCTCATAGAAAAAGTCGTCAAGGAAGCCTTTCTTGATCATGTTATTTAAAATGGCACCTTCACCAATTGACTTATTTCGCTAAGCATGATACCCTCTAGTTCCATCCATGTCGTCGCAAATGGCAAGATTTCATTTCTTTTGATGGCTGCATAGTATTCCATTGTGTATATATACCACATCTTCTTTATCCATTCGTCTGTTGATGGACATCTAGGTTCTTTCCATAGTTTGGCTATTGTAGACATTGCTGCTATAAACATTCGGGTGCACGTGCCCCTTCGGATCACTACGTTTGTATCTTTAGGGTAAATACCCAGCAGTGCAATTGCAGGGTCATAAGGTAGTTCTATTTTCAACATTTTGAGGAATCTCCATGCTGTTTTCCAGAGTGGTTGCACCAGCTTGAGGGAGAGGAGATGCAACATGGGGGGTTGAGGGGGTAGGAGAAGAGTAAATGAAACAAGATGGGATTGGGAGGGAGACAAACCATAAGTGACTCTTAATCTCACAAAACAAACTGAGGGTTGATGGGGGGAGGGGGTTGGGAGAAGGGGGTGGGGTTATGGATATTGGGGAGGGTATGTGCTATGGTGAGTGCTGTGAAGTGTGTAAATCTGGCGATTCACAGACCCGTACCCCTGGGGATAAAAATATATGTTTATAAAAAATAAAAAAAAAAATTATAAAAAAAAAGGCACCTTCACCACTCATTACTCTTTTACCATCAAAGAAGTCAGTATTCCTTGACATTATCAGACTATACAATTGTTTAATATGCACCCCCCAACTAGAACATAAGCTCAGTGACAACATGGATGTTGTAATGATTACTATATCATAACGGGACCTTGAACAGTGTCTGAACAAAGTAATTTCTTAATACTTACTGTTGAAAAGCCTGCAACATAAATGATCTATTTGAAAGCCAATAATGTGTTTAGCATTACTGAATGTGGCCAATTGTTTTGTGTTCCCTAGAATAAAATAAACAGTGGTATCCAATTATGACCATCTACTTATAATAATCACGCTGATGCTTAGAATAGTACGTGGAGCAGAGGAAACACTACAGGAGTATGTAGACATTGAATTACTATGTAATACTAATAGAATACTTACTGGGGAAGGTACTGTAATTGTCTCCATGTTCAAAATATGAAAACCAAGGCATATGTAGCTTAAGAGATTTCCCCCATGGTCATGCAGCTAGTCCATAGCAAAACCAAGAAGCAAGGCCAAATAAGCTGGCTCCAGATTCTATAATTCTCTCTAGAAGGCTATATTCTCCCATATATTCTCCCATATATTCTCCCATATATTCTCCATATGTTTGGAATAGATAATGCTTTAAGTCAGTGATTCTGTCAAGAGCAATTAATCAGCTATCATCTTTATTCCCCATTTTACCATCACATCTTATCAACCAAACTATGATAATATGCTGTGAGCAGTAGCTAGGTCTTCTGACACCCCACAGGGCCACACATATAAGATAGGTATTCATCCTTTCTGATGGAGGCATAATACTCCATGGTGTATATGGACCACATCTTCCTTATCCATTTGTCCGTTGAAGGGCATCTTGGTTCTCTCCACAGTTTGGCAACTGTGGCCATTGCTGCTATAAACATTGGGGTACAGATGGCCCTTCTTTTCACTACATCTGTATCTTTGGGGTAAATACCCAGTAGTGCAATTGCAGGTCATAGAGAAGCTCTATTTTTAATTTCTTGAGGAATCTCCACACTGTTCTCCAAAGTAGCTGCACCAACTTGCATTCCCACCAACAGTGTAAGAGGGTTCCCCTTTCTCCACATCCCCTCCAACACATGTTGTTTCCTGTCTTGCTAATTTTGGCCATTCTAACTGGTATAAGGTGATATCTCAATGTGGTTTTAATTTGAATCTCCCTGATGGCTAGTGATGATGAACATTTTTTCATGTGTCTGATAGCCATTTGTATGTCTTCATTGGAGAAGTATCTGTTCATATGTTCTGCCCATTTTTTGATATGATTATCTGTTTTGTGTGTGTTGAGTTTGAGGAGAACAATGAGAGAGTATGGACTCTGAACAACAATCTGTAGGGTTTGAAGAGGTGGGGGGGTGGGAGGTTGGGGGAACCAGGTGGTGGGTATTAGAGAGGGCACAGATTGCATGGAGCACTGGTGTGGTACAAAAACAATGAATACTGTTATGTTGAAAATAAATTAAAAAAATGATTAATACAAAAAAATATTTGTAAAGAACTGTTAGGATATAGGGAATTTTTCAGAAGTACTTAGCATTAACTATCAGATTCTTTGATGAAAACAAAGATATGAGTCTCTGTTTCTCTTTATCTTTTTAGTTTCAAGAATAAATATATTTATTTGATAGGAAAAAAAAGATAGGCACCAGAAGTATCTGATGATTGTTTAAACTTCAGATACTCTAAAGGGACTAATACTAACAGCTACTTAACCTATGTCTTTTTTTTTTTTAAAGACTTTATTTATTTATTTGACAGAGATCACAAGTAGGCAAAGAGGCAGGCAGGGGTGGGGGGGAGGCAGGATCCCAGCTGAGCAGAGAGCCCGATGCGGGGTTCGATCCCAGGACCATGAGATCATGACCTGAGCCGAAGGCCGAAGGCAGAGGCTTAACCATCTGAGCCACCCAGGTGTCCCCTTAACCTATGTCTTTATCAACTCCTGGTTGAGAATAGAATCCTTAAAAAAGTAATCCAGAATAAGGACCTAACTGTGGTACAAGAAGAAGGGATGTATGAATATGGAAGGGAAGAAAGAGTACTTAGGTCAAATTTGATGTCCTTTAAAAGTTTGCTGTGAGAGTTTATTTTCTCTCTCTCTCCCATCAACACAAAATGGGGCAACTCTCTTTTAAGACAAATGTATCTGGGGTCAGAGTTTCTGGAATGTAGAAAAGATTGCAAGCAATTCAGACTTATGCATGAGCACCTTCTCACACTTTTCTGAGCGAGAGCCTGCCTCGATCACAGATTCTCTTCACTACTGCATTTGCCTGGGACAACACTATGCCAGACGTCAACAGTCCTTGTGTTTTCAAAATCTATTCTGAGAAAGAGTAGTTTTTCATAGAAAATGTTTGCAATAGCAAATGCTCAATAACTATTATTGCTCTTCCTTGGTGAAATATCTAAAACGGTGACATAAATTGAATTAGTCACTTACAATAGTATTCATATTATGCTATTTGAACTTTTCTATTTGGCATAAGTTTCTTTTATTTGAAAGCAATTGCAATGGAATTTCTTAGACAATTCAGAGGTCTGTTAGAGCTAATTTTAGCCTTTTCTCTTAGTTAAGCAGCATAGATAAAAATGTTTCTTCTTGGGAGCTACTTAAAGTATTCCACTAGATTAACTCGCCTTCCTTCTTCTGCGAGCAAATGTTATATTCTGTTTAGGAGGTCAGGAGTCAGAGATCTGGAGATCTCAACTAATCCTGATGTGAAAATTTCTGCTATGACCCCAGAAACCTTCTTCAAAATGTCTTGCCTCAATAGTTGGCAAAGATATCCAGGATAAGAACTGAATTCAGCAGCAAGGACCTCTTTGGCTGCCCTTGGCTTCCTTGTGATTTGCAGAAGCACGTGGGTTTTTTTTGTTTGTCTGTTTGTTTTAACTTCCCTATAGGTTTCTTGTTTCTCTTTATTCTTCTTACCCTATTTACAACCCTAGTCCTTGGCATTTTTCCTCTTCCCTTCTCTTCCCTTTCTACCATCTCAAATAGAATGAAGTTTAGAAATAGTAACTTGACTTAGTCTTTTCTGACTTAAACAAAGAAAATAACAGAGAATACACAAAGCTTCACCCTGAGAATGTTAATATATATAAAGAAATATTTTAGCTTTAAAAAATCAATCAGATAGTTAAGTGCTAAATACTGAGGGAAGATTAGATGTGTATACACACACACACACACACACACACATATTTATAATACATATATATATATATATATATATATATATATAATCTTTATATTTATACATACATATTTAACTTGCCTTGCCTTTGTAAATGAATAAAGCCTAGTCATGTAGTATAATTTAGATAAGCAATGCCCTCTTCAAACACCTGGGGCCTTCTCTAAATCGTACTGCCACAAATGTTCGATTGAGTCAATTTAGCGAGAAAATCAGGCAAAGCAGTTATTTGGTTCCATGCAGGCAAAACATGGGCTAATTAGCTAACTTTTCCCACTTAACTCGTTTGGGTATCATATAGACTTGATCCTGTAGCAACAAGCTAAGAGTATAGGCTTTTCGATATTTACCAAATAGCCATTTTTAATCCTCTGAAATCCTATATATTATCATAATAGTTTAAACCTATTTTTCAGTGAAAGCTCTATGGCATATCGTTGTCTTAAGGAGGTTCTCCATGATGAAATGCACAAAATATCAAGTTATGTCTTAAAAATACATGACTCTCGGTATGTACCTGTGAGAATTCCTGGGTGCCTCCTCCACTCCATCAGGCTCTAAGCGCTATTTGCCTGACTACGTTTGCCTGACTATATATTGAAATAGCAATCTACATTTCCCACCTCATATTTTTCACCTCCCATTTATTCCTTAGCCAACTGAAATCTAGTTTCTTCTTTCATCATCCCTCCAAGACGGCTCTCTCAAAGGTTAGCAATAATCCTTGAATTGTCAGATGCAATGACTTTTTCTCAGCCTTTATCTGGTTTCAAGTCTATGTAAGTTGACTGTTTTGAGTACTTCCTGTTTGAAACTTTGCCGTTTATGCAATCACTCTCCGCTCTTCTCATTCTGTGGACAATCTCTCAGAATCCTTCACCGGTTCATTTATCTCAACCTGTTCCTTAAGAGTAGGTGTCAAGATAAAATCCTGTTCTTTTGCCCTCATCTCTCCTTGCACAACACAATTTTTGTTTGTAGCTAAGGTTAGCCATTTCTAGATGTGAAATACCTATGTGGGTAGCCTGACCAATATCAGCCTTCAGCCTGGGTCTCTCTGAGAACTAAAGTTGAAGTTTCTTTGTTGTTTTTTTTTTTTAAAGATATTATTTATTTGTTTGACAGAGACACAGTGAGAGAGGGAACACAAGCAGGGGGAGTGGGAGAGGGAGAAGCAGGCTCCCCACTGAGAAGAGAGGCTGATGCGGGGCTCGATCCCAGGACCCTGGGATCATGACCTGAGCCGAAGGCAGAGGCTTTAACCCACTGAGCCACCCAGGTGCCCCTAAAGTTAAAGTTCTGAACCTCCTGCTAGGCAGTGTGATCTGGATCTCCTACGGATGCTAACCAGGCTGCCATATCAAATTCTTTATCTTTTTTTCTCCAGATGTGATCTCCCACGCATACAAGGTAAATCGCTATTAATATGCTCTATGTTAATTATACTCTTAAAAGTTAACACATACTAAGTTCTTCCAGTATTTTAAGAGCTTTTATATAATGCCATTGAATCCTTACAGCTACCCTTTAAGGTAAGTACTATCATTGTAATTATTTTTAATGAGACACAGACATTTTTCTAAGGTCATCCAGCTAGATAGTAGGGACCTTGACTTTGAACTCAATCTGGTGGTATGTGAGTTCTTAAAATCTATACTATTCTGTATAAAGCCACAGAGGGCAGAGGGAGAAAGAAGAAAGAAAGAGCCCTTCTTAAACAAAATGTTGACAGAAACATACTATTCATTGCACCCCTTGCTTTTCTGAACCAGAATTGGAAGTTTATTTATTAAAACCTGTGTTGATATATTCACCATGAGTGATTTAGCATTGGGTAATATGTGTCTCATTCTCTTAATATGGAGACCATCCTGAACCATCCTCTTAATATGGAGACCAATTCGTTATCCAATTGGCTCCATATTAAGAAAATATATGTGATATACATTAGATTCTGCATTCTTTTTAATGAAATTATATATAATCATAGAACTTCAGAACCAGCGAAACTAAGAAAAACTAAGAATTAAGAGAATCTCTTTAAAAAGGGACCAAGAGCATTCAATTAATCGACTATAGACACAGACCAGGATAGTGACAAAACCAAGGATATAACCCTGATCTTAAAATATCCCATCCCTTGTTTATTCCTCTGTATCATATATATATTTTTCATAAGCTAAGTAGTACTTGAGAATAATATTCTTAGTGGTTAAGGTTACTAACTCACAACTTGAACCTTATGCTATCTTGTACAGAGTTTATCCTTTCTTAAATAGCACTCTCCTATATGCAGACATTTGTTTTAATATTTCCATACAGCTCTTAGTGGGTTTTATGTAAATGAAGGGCATGTAGAAGTTTAGGGGAGCTCAGCATGGATTTTTCTGAACACCTGTGCTGAAATGTCCCCTGGGTGGGCCCAGGAGAAGGGACCAAGCTGGAGAGAACAGAGTTCAGTATTAGCAGGGACCACATGGGCATTGTGGCTGCAAAAATGAGGAAAGAAAAGGGGAGAGAGCTCAAGTTGTCAGCTCTACCTCTTCTATGCTTGAGTCATCCCCGATGATGCAGGTACAGAGAATGGGCACTATCACGTCTGCAGAAAGAGAATGACGCATCAGTAGCTTCCAGCTGATCTGCCACACTTCTGGCTAAAGCACCCATTCTTCAGAGCCTAACATGGGAGCAATCAACATCCTATATCTCATATACCAGATAATGACCCTCTTTCCAAGTGTCTGTGCCTTTGACCTCTACAGATTATAAAACTGGCAACTACCATTACCACCTGATTTTTCTTTTAAACTCCGCATTACTTTATCGTGGACCAGGTTTGAGGTGAATGGAGCCCTTTTATGAATTCCCCTTCATTTGATCCCTATAACAGCCAAAGACTTGAAGTAGGGCATGAGCTAGTCCATCTATAGATAAAGAAACTAAGCTCTACACTGATGGTCGAAAAAACCAGAGTTGATTCTGGCTCCACCACTAATTAACTAATTAACGTTAGCAAATCGGGTGCCTCCTTGGACACCTCTTCTTTTCAGGGTGACTTTTTATCCTAACTTTCTGAATCCAGGGTTCCCAAGTAAATGGTGCATTTGTGATACTGTTCCTCATTCCCTCTATTTTGATTGAAGTGTGGAGAATGTAAAGACAAACATCTAACAAACTCAACAATTTTTGAGTCCCTGTATAAAGACAACATACTCAAAAAAGGTGAATATTCCATTCCTCTCCTGAGAGGAAAGTCAGATGGAAATACTCATCCTTTGTTTTGAATCTATACTTGCTACTAGGGACAGATTTGTGGCCAAGTCTGCAGGCATTTAAAAACATTATATTAAAAAAAAATAAAATAAACCCTAAAAAATAAAAGCACTATATTTATAGCCTCAGTATCAATTTTTTGCCTCTCATATTTGGTTTTGGTGCTAGGTGCAAAGAAAATAACCATTTTGATAGATTATAGGTAACCTTACCCACTTCTACTCTACCTGTTATCTGTATGCAAACATTATACTTACAAAGTAATTGTAACACAATTATAGCTTTTTGTAGCTTCTTTTCATTTACCTTCACATCAAAGTCATGCTTTTTGGTGCCATCTCTTCTGGCTATGTAATTTTACAGCTAGTTAATGCATTTTAATCTAGTCTGCTATTTGTCATTGTTGGACATTTATTTTCAAACTTTTTTCAGTTGTTATTATAAGCAGTCCTGAAATACGTATTTTCATGTGTCTGGCATATATGCCTTTTATGATATGAGTCCCCTTTAAGTAAGTTCCCCAAAAGCGGAATTAGTGGGTAAGACAATGAGCATTGTCAGGGATTTTTTTTTTTTAAGATTTTATTTATTTGACAGAGATCACAAGTAGGCAGAGAGAGAGAGGAAGGGAAGCAGGCTCCCCGCTGAGCAGAGAGCCCGACGCGGGGCTCGATCCCAGGACCCTGAGATCATGACCTGAGCTGAAGGCAGAGGCTTTAACCCACTGAGCCACCCAGGCTCCCCAGGGCTTTTTAAATATATTACCAAGTTTCTTTCTAAAAGCAATATAAGGATTCAGAAGTTTGGATTTTCACTAAAAAGGAGCCATCTGATTTTGCTTGAACCATAAGCAAAATTAGAAATCACCTAGAGTTGAGAATTTTTAGAAACAGGGAACACTATTTTCTTTTCTAGTCCTAGGAAATTACCAGAAGGTCAGTTACACATCACCTAGTGTCCTAGGAAGAGACTTATCCTCTGTGTTTAATAGTAGAATGTGGTTAATTGACTTAACACTATGAGTTTAACATGATAGGAAATCAGAAGTAGGGAGCTTTGTTTTGTTTTTGTTCCCATGAAAGCAAACCCTGAGACAAAGACTTAGGAAGATTCTATCCAAGAGGCAACAAGTTGAGGGAATGGTGAAAGAGAGGGAATGGGGAGAGCCAATGAAAGTGTGCTAATGTATTTAGGATGCTGTAAGGACCAGGTTTCCAGCCTCTCTGGGAAGCTTCAGATGTCTTGTCAAATGAACTAGCCAGTTGTCCCCCAGAAGCTGGGGAAGTTGGGATATTTGTTTACAAACTTCAAACAGGTTGCCCTGGGTGTGCCAACTTCCAGGACTTTCAGGGTGGCCTGTTCTCCCAGAGAGGAAGAAATCTGTCAGACAGAAGAACAAAGATGCAGGTCCTTGCGGTGAGATGCTATCAGGGTGTTCAGGAAATGTCCACTGAAGCTAAAAGTGAGATTAAAGAGGATGTGGAACAGGTTGTGGACAATGATGCTATACATTTGGGAGTAAGGACCTCCTGCTAACATTGCTCAATCCAAAGGAAGAAGGGATCTAAGAACTGTGTTCATTCTTCTGGGAGTTTACCAAGCCTAAAGCAAGTCCTAGGTACTGTATCATGGTCAAAAGCATAAGCACTTTTATATTGTAGAGTTGATACAAAGCAAATGTATCAGTTGAGCCAAAGACTTGAGAATAAGGGATTCTGGTTCATTAAATTTTCAATTTTTACAAAAAATACATACATACATACATACATACATACATACTACATACATGCATATATACTTCTGGTTTTAACACATGAAAATAGTTTTCTACAGTCTGAGTTGCTTTATTTGTTTTAATGAGAATAGTCCAGTAAATGAGAATAAATAGTTGTTCGATCTTTAGGTCTTTGTAAGGCATTAAAATAACCTTTCTGAGAGTTGATTTTCCTGATCTACAGACTAAAGATAGAAAAAATATATAAGATTCTGAGTTGAATGTGAATTCAAACACTTTTAAAAATCTCCTTAGTAAATCTTCATTTATTGATTTCTGTTACCTTTTTTTTAATAAGAAAAATATACAGACATAAGTGAGGATAACTGAGAAATCATGCTTTTTCCTATTGTACTCCTGTTAGGTTTTTATCCTGCTGAGTTAATAATATACGGAAATACTTGACACTTCAACTATTCTCTGAGCAAGAATCCAGAGATAAATTAGAACAGTTAGCAGAAATAATGTGAATAAAAGAAGATGGTTTTTTTGGCTTGAGCAAATTAAACTAAAATATGCAACACATTAGAAAAAAAGATAACTTTGTCCAATAGAAGGGAGATTAGTCCTAAAATAATTATACAAAAATCATAATCACAAGAGAAAAGTTGGCTGTGCCTCTCCAAGCTCTACAAGGGCAAAGGGAATTTAGGTCAATGAAATGTATTATGTGGCTGTGTGAAAGGCCATCCCTGCTGTGGAGATGGACAGATCAGGCTGTTTTTGTCTCACATCATTAAGCCTAAAATCATCTCACTCACTCTCCTGTCTCTCATTCCATACTAATCAAGCAACCTTCTGATTATAATTTGGATTCCCGCATTGGTCTGCTTACAGGATGAGAATGCACTGGCCAGGCTTATACAAGCATTCCAGTCAGGGCAAGAATAGTTTTCATTGCAAATTAATGAATTAGCTTCCTTATCTACATCATTTTCATGAAAAAATGGAGCCCTCTTGTGATAATATAATTTGGCTTATATGCCCAGAAGACAGAGGTCCACAGGTATCATGTCTTCACCGATTGGCCTCTCTGTGGGGTTTCTCAGGATGTAGCCACTGAGCCCCACTCCCTAAACTTTAACAACACTTTTTTGTGAAGACTTCCCATTTAAGTCTTCACAAGATACCTATTTGCTATTCCTCCTGACCATGAACCCAAAAACTTTCATGGATAAAACTTTCTATTGAGCCCTTAAAACTTCAACTATAAAAAATCTGAAAGTTCGATATCCATCATTGTTATCTATTTTAATACTTCATTGATGAGATGGGAAAAAAAGGACAGGATGATTTTTTTCCCCCTTACTGGACACAATGTCTGAGATCATTCAGCATCCTCATGCAAAACCCAGCTCCAACCTCCTGCAAAGAGGAAAGGTCTGATAGGGAGGTACATGAGAAAGACCATGTAGCAGCCTGGGGGAGTGTTTATCAGAGACCTGGAACATAACTGTCTGGATTTGAATTCTGGCTAAGTTTTCTATGATCTAAACCAAGTACATGAGCCTTTCTATGCTTTAGTTTCCACATCTGTGAAATAGGAGCATTGGTAGTAGTTACATCACAGGATTGTCATGGTAGATTAATTACATAAAATAATTTAAATAAAAGGATCACATACTGTTTGCATATTTAAAAAAAACTTATTGCACTTACCAAATGTATTAGGCAAGTGGCATAAAGTTCTATTTTTATTTTTTAAAAGAATCTATTCATCTATTTTTTTTTTAATTTATTTGAGAGACAGAATACATGTTCGCATGCATGAATAGTGGAGAGGGGCAGAGAGAGAGGGAGAGAATCTCAAGCAGACTCTGTGCTGAATGTGGAACCTGATACAGGACTCCATCTCATGACCCTGAGATCATGACCTGAGCCAAAACCAAGAGTCAGATGCTCAACCCACTAAGCCATCCAGGAGCTCCTGGCATAAAATTCTAGACACTGGATTAGTGGCCTAAAGGTCCAGACACTGGTACTTGACCTGTGAGATTTATAGGCCTTTGGGACCAATCTGCAACATGGCTATTCTGGGAATGCAGGGATAATAATGTACACAGTAGTGACTTTGAGCCTCTGTTAAACCTACATTAGAAGCCTCCTCAATTCGTCCACCAGATTTCCATGAAGCAAGGGCAGTATGTGTGGACAGAGGATTTGTTGCTGTGCAGTGCTTTTGGATACACTCCCAGATCTATGGAGGGGTCCTTCCCAACTTGTCTTGATCCACAGACCCAAGTCTACGCTCCTGGGTCACGCATAAGAACAATAAGAACACATAACAGATACATGTGTTGACCTCGAAGATCCTTCCAATTCTGGATATGGACTGTGAATCATGTCTACTCATGAACTTCCATGCAGTTGACCTTCCCCTTCACTGGTCACTGGTCTCAGAGAAAACTGAAGCCTTGTGCCAACCAGCTCAGATTCTTCCAGACAGTGAGAAACCTGATGGCTTGCTGTTGCTCAGGGTTATGTTGTCAGTTCCCACAAAGCCCAAAGTTTTAGACTGGTGCTGTTTAAGTGTTTTATTATCTGTGGGCAAGAAAAGCTTGAGATAAGCTTTATCTAATCTATAGAATTTTATTGCCATAATATTAGTAGACTATATTTGAAGAGGGTGTGTTCAAAAAATAATAATTCCCTTAGCATTCTCTGGACTGGTTTACATCTTAACTTGTCAGCAATTGTTATTTTATACATTTTCAATGAAATATCGATAGCTGACTTAGACATTTTTCAGGTAATAGAAGGTGAAATGACTAAAAAATAGAAGTGTTCTGTCTTTCTACATTACTCCATCTTGCCTACAGTCTGTCAGCAGAGTTGCCTGGGTATAGTCCTAAGTATTAAAATTGGAAGAATGTCAGCTGGGCTGGTTGTTTGCCAGATTTAGTATGATGTAAAGTATTTTAAAATTTGTAGTGACGACTCTTGATGTAATGAGCTGTTCTGTCTCAGCTGAGGGAAACAATTACATTTCAGTCTTATGTAGCTTATTGTCTTTTCACATAAACATAGCTCATATGTGTGCACCCAACTCCATGACTTGTAATATTACTTTTGTGTAGGAAAAGTGAATGCCCTCATTATTTCCTAATATGCAGACAGGCCTAGAAGCCCCCACTTTAAAAATATATGCAGCAGGGGTGCCTGGGTGGCTCAGTGGGTTAAGCTCTGCCTTCAGTGCAGGTCATGATCTCAGGGTCCTGGGATGGAGCCCCACATTGGGCTCTCTGCTCAGCAGGGAGCCTGCTTCCCCCCCCCCCACCTCTTTGCCTGCCTCTCTGCCTACTTGTGATCTCTGTCAAATAAATAAATAAAATCTTTAAAAAAATAAAAATAAAAATAAAAATAAAATATATGCAGCAAATGCCCAAATTATTTTCAGAGAGGTATTTATTCTTACTACTCAGGTTACCAAAGAGCATTATGTTCGCTTTCTAACGTGCTTGGCTTTTACACTTGATAAACTTAAGTCGCTCTGTAAAATTCACAGGAAATGAAAATTTATTTTTGGGAGAGTAGTGAATTGGGAGTAAGAAGATGAGCCAGAGGCATTAGCTCTTCATCTTAAGCATCTGTGATTCTAACATCTTCCCAACACCTGCCAACTCCTCAAATTCTTGGTCCTCCCAGATGTCTCTCTTCCATAAATAGAAATGATCTTGCAGGTAAAATCTATCTAACAGTTCAATGACTCCACAAGCAGTACAGTTTTGGGGTTTTGTTTGTTTGTTTATTTTTAGTCAGTGGCATCTTCAAAGAGCACTGGAATGCACCTGTAGTCCCCAAAAGCAGCTGAAAGTTCTATCATCAAGATGGTTTCATTTGGCTAAACATTGCTGTTCCTCATCAAAACCACACATCACTTGAGGGACCAAACAGTTCTAGTAACATCTTGGTAAGGGCATTAGTTTGCTCAACTAACATTTGTTGAGTGTTTATGATGTGCCAAGCATTGAGCTCGTGGAAAGATGGCGATCTTAGGTAGTAGGTGAAAGCCTTTCCCTGAAACATGCTGCTCATTTTGCCTGTAGATGCAGGATTCATATGAAAGTTTCTATATGGAAGTTTGCTCTGGTATAGTGACAGAGCAGGCCTTATTTAAATCCGATTCATGAACTATTTAACAATCGGCAGTTCCTCGAATTTAACTCCTTGACCTACTTGGTGCATTTATAAATAATTTGCATAGCTGCTTCAGTTCTGTGTTTGGGGAGTAAAGTGAAATCTATTTACCAAAATGATTAATATCCACTCCTACTCAGTGATATTAAATATATATATATATATATATATATATATATATATATATAAATTTATCTTTTGTAAATAATGTATTTGCTTAAAAACTCAGGTAGCTTAAAAAGTCTGAGAAGATCTGCTTTTTGTTATCTGTGTTCAAGGAATCATGGAGTGGAAGGGCCCTTCAAGGTGTTCAAGTTCACTCCCCTTATTCTGCACATGAGGGCTGAAAAAGGACTGGGGGCTGACCCCCTAGGAACTCCTTCTTCATCCTCAAACACAGATTCCTCTGATATTTTTGCAAATATTAGTTTCTTCTAAGATTGTTTCATTCCTAGTATTAGCCAACGGGGGGTGGGGGGGGATATAAAGATGTCAAAAACAATGGGATGGTTTTCTTCCCTGAGTCTAGTTCATTAGGAAAAAGGGAAAAGTTGAAAACTCCAGAAGTTCAGTGTAAACAATTACTAACATTTGTACTGCTACTTTTGTTTTTTTGTTGTTTGCCGTATCTGTGTTCCACTTTGCAGACTAAATGGGACAGATAGCTCTTCTCTGCTGCCATGGATATGAAACCCAACAGCTAGAATTTTTATATCACTTTAGATTTTTTTTTTACCTTAATGAATAAATTGTTTGAACCCTGTGTTAAGTGAAAAACAATGTTCTTGAGACCTGGGTCTTCTCTGTGTCACTACTGACTTGCTGTGATCCTAGGTCTACCCCTCCCCATCTCTGGGACTCCATTTCCTCTTTGGTATAAAGAAGGAGAGACAATGGTCTCTAAAATGCCTTCCACCTTGGACAATTCAGAGTTGTGATACTCAGACACCAAGGCCCCTCCTTGTGGGTTGACATAAGGCTGGGGACAGTCTCAGGGACTTGTATTTATCTCTGTGTGCAAACATTATTACAGCTTTTCAAGTTGTTTGAAAGGGTCAGTTATCTGAGCAAAAAAAAAAAAAAGAAGAATTGGAAAAAAAAAATAAGCTCATATCTTTATCCCCTGCCTCCAGCTATCCTTTGTCAATTCATTTTTTAAAATAAAATTTAGATCTTATTTTTCTCCTGCTTTAAAAATATTTTTGACTTTTTGGAAAAAGTCCAAGCTCATTTACAAGGCCTCTGAGACCCACTGATTATGGTTTCAGAATATCTTCAGGAACTCATTTTTTTTTTTTTTTTATTTTTTTAAGGCACTCACATTTTTCAGAGTCCTCTGGCAAATTCCCTCCTTTCTTTTCACATTCCAGGTGTACTTAAATGTTCTCAGTTCCCATTTCAGCTCTATCATGCTGCCTCCTCCCTTTTCCCAAGGACTCTCTTGTCCCCTGTGCTTGGCCAGGCTGAGTCCCACACACCTTCTATATTTCAATTGCTTTGGGGCACAATTCCTGAATACAATACTTTACTCTCTGGAGAGACTGGTTCAGGTACTTGTCTTACTTTGCTTCTGCAGCGCCCTGTATGCCTTCTCTTAGGTCTTACCCCTTAGTGCACCTGTTGCTAAGAATTGCATTTACGCATTTCCATTTCATTTTCTGATGCACCTATTTGTCCATAGTATAGCGCAGGATGTAGAACAAGTGATCTGTAAACATGTGTGGCATGAATGAATGAAAGAATGGAAGTAGAAAAACACTTATAAAGCTTCATAGACCAAAAAATATATTTCTCCACATCCCAACCAGCCAAGATGTTCTACAACCTTCTCTAGGTTATAGTTCCTCCGCTGGATCAAGAGTAAGTGGTCAATAAAAATAAGGGCACAATCTCCAAAATGCCCCAGATCACCATCCTGGGCACAGCTTGAACAACCTCTCCTAAACAGTGATTATAATCCTTTTGTTCCAGCATATCCATTGTCTCTATGTTTCCAACCATTCCTATTGCATTTCTTTTCCTTTGGTTACCATGAACTATCCTTCATTATTATAGCCCATATAGCCCGTTCCATAATTCCTTTCTCCTTTTCAGTTCATACTGTTATATGTCCCAGTTCAAACACTGGGATACTCTAGTGTTTTTAGTGGTTATTCCCATTTCTCTATATGCGGATATGATTATCTGTTTGGCATGAGATGTTCCCATTCTCTACCACCAATCCCAACTTTTCTCATTCTTCAAGAAGCTTTGTGAACCTGTCTTAAATTGTTTTAACTAAGCAGGTTATTAGATTCATCTGCTAAGATAAAAAATCCTCTACATCTAGGATCTCAAACAAGTATTGCCTTTCTCCAAATTCAGCTCATAGAACTTTCGTTTGACCCACAATATGCTTGCTTATTTATTCATTTATTTATTTATTTATTTATTATATTTTTTTAGAGAAAGAGAGGAGGGGGAGAGGGAGAAAGAGACTTTTAAGCAAGTTCCACACCCAGTGTGGAACCCAATGTGTGGCTCAATCTCATGACCCTGATATCATGACCTGAGCAGAAATCAAGAGTTGGATGCTTAGCCAACCGAGCCATGCAGGTTCCCCATAATATGCTTTTTAAAAATGGGGGCACCTGGCTGGCTTAGTGGGTTAAGCCTCTGCCTTTGGCTTAGGTCATGATCTTAGGGTCCTGGGATCGAGCCCCACATCGGACTCTCTACTCAGCGGGGAGCCTACTTCCCCCTCTCTCTCTGCCTTTCTCTGCCTGTTTGTGATCTCTGTTTCTCTCTCTCTCTCTCTCTCTCTGTTAAATAAATAATTAAAATATTTTAAAAGTTAATTAACTACCAAATGTTAAAAAGAAAAGTGTTTGCACAAAGTAAGGATTGGGGGCAAGGATCTTTTTTAAAAAAATCAGGACATCTGGCAACAGTAAGTGGGACCAGAACAATAATCATTTGATGCTGAGATGCCCCCTCCACTGTTAGATGGTCTGTGACTGCTTTAGTTTCAGCCATCCTCAGCTAGCCCTTCTTTCTCATGTATGTTAGTCTCCTAGCCCCTGTATGAGCTTGAGACCCTTACACAGGGTAGTCTGGCGGTGGTATAAGAAGATAATTATCCACTGAATGAAGGGTAAGACTCACTATGAACTCCCCAGCATAAGTTTATTTCCACGGACTTTTTTTCTCTTAATATTATTCAGGAGACACCAGTACCAAAAGAATTTATGGTTTGTGTTTTGTTTCTACAGAGAATTCACATACCCTTTGTTGCCACTGAGATAATAGGGAGGTACAATCAGAGAGAACTTTCAAAAGTCTTCAAGCTACTGCTTAACAACATATGTTCTCTTGAAAACACAGGAATTTGTAAAAATGCCAACTGTTGGGATTTCAATTTTCTATTATAAATCATTCTTTTTTAAATTTTTTGACAGTTTAAAGCTGACACACATAATTATTTCTTGTTAGATACTGAATGGAAAAGCCCGAAGATATTGTTGAGGCTGCTTAGGGGTGGGGCTTGGGGGAAGACAGGAGACCCATAAGTAATGAAGGCTTTCCTGCATGGGGGAAGATGATAGCAATATTGTTGTTCATACTATGTGATAATTATTAGTTATTGGTTAGTGACATATTTTTCCAAAGCACAATACAGTTCTGCTCTGTCTATACACAATTTAGAGCGTAGCTAGAATTTCTTTCATCATTTTATTGCTGCAAATTGTATTTGTGAATACCTCCCAGAATATTCAGTGGACAGTGAACAATGGTTCAGTCAAGAGACAGGGAAGAGAAAAAAAGAAGCCTCATGAACTTCACAGGGAGGTTTAATTTATTCTTAGGGTATCCAGTATCAGGGAAATACATGGGAACTGAGGGATGGAAGATTTAGAAATAGTATACTGAAGCATTTTCAAACCACATTAAGTCTCTGAAGATAGTCTAGGTTTCTCCAGGAGTTAGTGAGTTCTTGGTTACAGAGATGATTGAGAAGACAACAGATGGCCATTCGTAGGAGAGGAGGTGCTAAAGAATCTAATATAGATAGGTTGGAGCACAACTTCTCATGTCACTTCTAGACCACTCATAGTTGTGTAAAGAAATTCTGTCTTTCAAACGCCAAAAATAAATCCATTCATATTTGTCAAAATTTTGAACAGTGGTATACACAAGGTGATGGGATTTGGACGACCTTTAATCTCTTTAGACTTGTTGAGTTTTTAAAATAAGCACATACAATTTCTAAACAGGAAAAAAAAATTATAAATCCTAAAGAGAAACCCTCCCTGTTTTTGTTGGGATCCCCGAGGAAGCCAGCACCACTACTTAGAACATCAAAAACTAAATTTTTGGACTAGCTAAATGTTACCCCCAAAATAGATAAGATGCCTAATGTAGCCTCAAAACCCAATTTAAATACCATCTTCACCATCAAGTATGCCCTGGTTATCTCAAACAACAACCCAGCATCTCTCCCTCCATCATTCCCTATAGCATATCCTATAACTAACACCTGTTTAACTACTTATGACCTAGAATTAATTATCATCTTCTCTGTGTTTATTCTGCCTACTCAACTAGACTGTAAACTTTGAAAGAGCTGTCCCATGACAGCAATTAGCAGAACACTTAATGGATTTGCACATATATAATTTCAAAGCTTCTAGTGTGTATACTGCCATTTCCCAAACAAAGATGACCATGTATCTGTCAGTTTTTTTCATCTTTATAATATAGATCTCATTTAATTGCAAACAGTACCTAATGACAGATACATTAAAAGGCATTTTCAGGGAGGTTTATGCAGATATATTGACTTTTTTTTTTTTTTAACAAAAGGTATCTGATGTTAAGTCATCTTTCCAGAGTGTGTGTGTGTTTTCCCAACATACAATAATGGAAGAAGAGCCTCCACGTAATAATCAGGAACTTATCTGTATTACCTTTTAGAATGAATTATATTTCTTTCTAATTTTCTCTCACCTTTCTCAAGCTAAAGTACTCATTTTTGGTTAAGTTAATGTTCTTCCTGTCTTTGCTATTCTTATTTTCTTTTTCACTTCCCAAAACACAAACTAATGAGAAAAGAGGGCATAAGACATACTTCAAGGGTATATTGGAGATCTAAGTTATCACTCTTCAGAATTGATCATCTATAGATAGATCATAGATAGATAATAAATTTAAGAGATGTCTTGTAAATTTACAGTTGGGGTATATTCACAGTTAAAAGATACTTAGAAATGTCATTTCAGTTTCTAAGAAAACATCTTTTAAAAAAACTATATATTTTTAACTTAAAAATATTTTAAAGTTTCAGGTGTAGAATATAGTGATCTGGCAGGTCTATCCATTATTCTGCGTTCATCATGGTATGTGAATTCTTTCTTAATCCCCTTTATCTGCCTATTTCACCTATATTTTAAAGAAAGGGTATAGGGCTAGGCCAGGGTTAATGTTAATATTGGTCTTTCCTGGTGTGCCTATATCTTCATAATCACGTTAATCTCTGGATAAAATAATTGAAGTCAATGAGGTTCATCCAAAATTTATTTTCTGAGAAAATATAAATGAAATATTATAGCAGGTGCGATTGGTGCAATTCAGTATAGCAAATTTTCAACCTTTACCCCAGCGGCACTTAGATAATGACTGACCACTGTAGGGTACAAAAGCCCAGTACTTGCCTCAAAGCTGGACTAATCTCATGGTACAATTTACACTTCAGAGCTTCCCAAGGGAACAGCCTAAGACTAGACCTCATCTGAACCCATACATTTACTGCTCCTTCCCCTTCTCTAATCTGCTTCCCTTCCTCGCAAATATCTCCATGGAACAGTCCCCTGACAAATTGCTTGCACACAAATCCTGATTTTAGGCTCTTCTTCTAAGAAATTAAAACCTATGACAAATAACCTCAAAATGAGATTAAAAGAACTAAAGTCTGTGTCTTGACAACCAGGCTTTGATAATCATATCCACAGTAGATAAGAATGTTTAGGATAGTCGTAATGGAGAGGTCATTGAGGTTTTTACTTTGGACCCATATCTCTCAACCAGAGCAATTTTGCTCAACAAGCAACATTTGGCAAAGTCGGGAGACATTTTTAGTTGTGAGAAGTGGGTTGAGGGGAAGGAGGCCACCAGCATCTAGTGCACAGAAGTGAGAGGTACTGCTAGATATTTGGCAATGCACATGACATCCTCTCCCAGCAAAGAATATTGGGCCCAAAATTTCAATAGTGTTACTATTCAGAAACCCTGCTATAGATCCAACATACTTTTAAATTCTGTGCACCTGCATGTGTGTGTGAATGTGGGTTACACTACATTGGCCCTATTGTAACTCTAAAGAGAGTGTATCCATTCTTGCTTCCCTACATCATGGATTTTGATTAAAATCCTACAATTTAGGAATACAAAAAAATCTACCCAGACATAGCTTGGGATGCATTCAAAAAATATATAGGGACATGTGATTGACTGAGTCAAATTTTCTTTGAGCAGATACTTAATTTTCTTCACTGAGGTAACTGCCACTTTCCTCTTGCTTTGTACGTCCCATCCTGTGTGAAAAAAGGACTAACTCATATCTAGCCTACTTTGAATCATATACCCATAAGACCATTATTTGGGCATGGATTTTGTTTTGTTTTGTGTTTTGTTTTTATTTGCTGGGCACGATGAAGTTATAATATTCTGTTATAGATATAATTATGTACCTATTATGTATTTATGTACATATATATACATATATGAATATGCCCTCTTATACATATGTGCTTGTCATTTTCTATAATTATGGTCATTAACATTAATACTCTCAAATAATTTGAATCTTTCTCTTTTTGACAAGAGGAAACTGAATTAAGTTTAAAATTCCATTTTGTCTCAGAATTGGCACCACCTTTTTGTACAGCACTAGTAAGACAGGGCATATAGACCATATGCCCAAAAAGCAACAGTGAATGTGATTTCTGCACCATAATTCTCATCTGTGACAAAGCCCAGTCTCACTGTCTTTGAGCTATATCCCTCAGCTAATCCCATCAAGTCATGCAGGGGTGGCTTGAAAGGGCTGATTCTCCTTCGTGTTGGTTCTGAATCCATCTGGCACCCCGCTGTAATGGCGTCCTTAGATTATCTGAATGCCAACTGATGAAGGACGTGCTGGTGGCCCTCCAGCTAACACCTCCCTCATGGCTTTTAGTGGGGCCACACAGAATCTAGTAACAGCTTGGCTTGTGGGTAAGGGCACCCTGCCGGGGCCGCTAAGGCAAATTCTATTTCTAAAAATCCAAGTTTACACAAATGCTGAATAATGGAAAGATTATAGGAAATAATTCTTCCTTTTGTGGATGTAAAGATAGAGTTCCCTTAAATTGCATTATCCAAGTGCATTTAAAATATAAGTTCATTTAAAAAAAGATCATACAGAACATTCCAGGAAATGGTTCTTTTCAGCACTAAAATTATAAATCGGAGAAAATGTTGAGAGAGACCTTACTGATCACACAGCTTAAATGTTAACATTGTAACTGTGAGGAGAGGGGCTCCAAGAGGTGTAGGACCTAAAAGTCCAGATGTCTTCAACGTCCTGAAAACCTTGATTTGAGAGCTTCTGTGTCTTCAACGTCCTGAAAACCTTGATTTGAGAGCTTCTGTTTATTATAAAGTGGTCATATACCTAGAGGGGCTTGGCCTGAGCCAAGGCTGACTTTCCAGTGCAGAACTTCGCTTCCTTTGGAGAATATACACAACGATTGTTGACTCTGGGAATTGCGACTTTCAAAGGGCTCTTTCACTACTCTTGAGTCTGTTATTACTTTCAATGCCAAAATTATCAGCCTTTCTAGGGAGATAATCAATCAACTTGATGGTTCAATAAGTGCTTGTTAAATTGCACTGCACCCAGTTTGTTCACCCATCCATCTACCTGTGCTAGACTCTGGGGATATCATGGTGAAAAAATATAGAGGTTTAAGTAGATCAGATACTCTCTTGATGAGTTTTTGTGGTACAGTGCTAATGCAAAGGTAAGCTACAGCCACAGCCCTCCAAAACACTCCCCTCATCTGCTCTCTGAAGCTTGAAAGTCTTTAAACGGTAATGGGCATCCTTGGGAAGCAAGAAGTTCTCAAGAAAACCAAGTTGTTTAAGCATTTCACGGGAATGGAGAGTGAGGGCTGACTCTAGCATCAGGCTCAACTGCTGGTTACATATCCATTGTTCTGGGCCTCAGTGATGCTTGTCTGCAATACAACTATTCCTTCCTCTTTCTAGCAACAGATCCCGTCTACTTTGTTATGGGGGTTAGACAGAGCCTAGTCTAGGCCAAATGGTATTCTCTAATACTTTTTTTTCTCCATTTTATTTTATTTTATTTCTTTAGATGGGGAACCTGGGATTTTCTCTGAGCCTGGAGCTGTCAGTGGCCTGCTTCTTACCACAAGAAGGAAACAGAACTCCTAGATAGCCTCTAAGAAGTAGAAAGAGCCTCCACGCATGAGCGAGTCTATGTCTGGAAATGATTCAGGGTGATAAAGTGGTTAAAAATATGCATTTTAGAGCCAGACTGCCTGGTTTCAAATTGATAGTTTTCCATGCATTCTGAAACCTTGAGAAGGTTATGTATCTTCTCTTTGGCTCAGTGTGACTTTAGGTATGATGAGGATATAGTATCTACCTCATAGGATAACGGCAGATTAAAGATGGCCTCAAATTCTTTGACACTCCTCTCAACTGAGATTTGGGCAGACTCCATGATTGTTGCAGAATACAGTAAAAGTAGCATTGTGCCAGCTTTGTGGCTCAGGTCTTAAGAATCTAGCAGCTTCTACTTTGTCTCTCTTGTAACACTCCATTTCATACCCCTGAGCCACCTTATAAGAAATTCAGCATTCTACTGAAGAGATCATGTGGAGAAGTTCTGACACAGTGTGCAAAGTAAAAAGGGCCCACCTGAGTACAGCCTTCCAGCCATCATCACCAAGTGAATGTGCATGAAACTATTTTGGATGCTCTAGATGAGCCCTGTCTTAGTGGAAAACTACCCAGTGATAGTCACTGCTGTATGGAGTCATGACCTGCCTGAATTCCTGACCCATACAAACTTGAGATATAGTAAAATGTTTTCTGCTTTCAGTAACCAAGATCACCAAAACAATCATTTCAAGATTAAACAAAGTTCTATGAATAATGCTGGCCAATAGCAATGTTTGATAAACTAATTATAGTTTAATAATGCTGGCCAATAGCAATGTTTGATAAACTAATTATCGTTGCCATAGTTCTGGTCTCTTCTGAATTTGATTAATTTATTCCTTACTCAGTATTGAGCTATTCTTCTTTTTAAAATCCCCTAAATTACTTGTAATCTATTTAGAGTTAGGGTCTTGTCGCTTGCCTTCAAATGGGTTCAATCTAATACAGTATTCAAGATTCCTGAGATTCTAATTCTATGTGGATGGTCCATCACACGAGTCACATAGAGATAAATATTGTTTTCACTTTTGTTTTTCTCTCTTTAAATCTCTAATTTTTTCTGTTATTGGCTACAAATCTGTGGCTTCATAATAAAACCAAACATCAAAACAAATTTTTTTATCCCCCAAAACTTATAAAGTCATAAGTTTTGCCTTTTATTTTTGTCTTATTTTTTTTATTAGCATATAATTCGGGGGAAACAGAGTTGTCCATATTATCAAGCATGTCAATGAATACTACACTTTTCATATTTCTCTTTACCAAAACAGTAAAAAAGAAAAACAGAGAGAAAGAGAAGAAATGAGTAACTCATTCAATGGAGAACAGAAAATAGTGCTGCTGGTAAGCTGATGAAACCAAATAGTAGTCTTCAAGTTTTTGAGAAAACTGAGTAAAGTGAGTGTATACATACCTATTATTAGCAGATCTCAGATGCTATCTCCAAAACCCAACCTTGTTTATAAATACGAAAAGCAGGGAGAGAGGGGATTTTTTAAATTTTATTTTTTCAGTGTTCCAAGATTCATTGTTTGTTTATGCACCACACCCAGTGCCCCATGCAATACGTGCCCTCCTTAATACCCACTACCAGGCTCACCATCCCCCCATTCCCCGCCCCTCCAAAACCCTCAGTTTCTCAGAATCCACAGTCTCTCATGGTTCCCCTCCCACTCTGATTTCATCCCCTTCACTTTTCCTTTCCTTCTCCTCATGTCCTCCACGTTATTCCTTATGCTCCACAAGTAAGTGAAATTGTATGAAAATTGACTCTCTCTGCCTGACTTATTTCACTCAGCATAATCTCCTCTAGTCCCATTGTATCAACATGGACTGGACTGGAGGAGAGAGGGATTTTATCTTATATTTTTAGAGGATTCAAATGCCATGTTTCTGGATGGGGTTGAAAAATGGTTTCCTAAAAATGCATCAACATGCTTGTTTTCGTTTGTTGTCTTTTCTAAGTGAGTCTGAGAGATGGGGGTGAGAAGTGGGACCACTGGGACGGGGGAGGGTGTAAGAGCTGTATTGATTCATTGAGACTTATTCACACATGAGGACCAGCAGAAGATATATATATATGTGTATATATATATACACATATACACATATACACACACACACACACACAACACACAAACTCTCTCTGTGTGCCACTTAAACCCATATGAATGGGTGTTCCCATTCATAGAAGGCAAAAAAGCCCCTGATTCTCTTCTAGAGAATGTTTTATGCATCTTATGAAGGAGGTGATGCTACCATTCTCCCAATTAACTATTACCTGGTCACTGGATCATGAAGGCTGTTTCATGGGAACAAGTAATTTTTAGGAGAAGAAGGAGATGGGTATTAGACATGAATAGATGTCTAGATAGCACCATTTCCCCATTCTTCCCTCCTAACAAAATCCCTTAGGTAGCCTATGTGCCTAGAGGAAGATGATTTCATTCAGAGTTTTTTTTTTTTAAGATTTTATTTATGTATTTGAGAGAGAAAGTGTGTAGGAGAGATGGAGAGAGCGCATAGGCAGGGGGAGGAGGAGAGGGAGAGGAGAGAAGCAAACTCCCCGTTGAGCAGGGAGCCCAATGCAGGACGTGGAACCGAAGGCCGTTCATGACCTGAGCCAAAGACAGATGCTTAACTGGGATCATGACCTGAGCCAAAGGCAGATGCTTAACTGACTGCACCACTGAGGTGCCCCCATTCAGAGTTCTAAGGGTACGGCTGATTGGCAGAAAGAAGGTAACACTTATAAAATAGAGCTTGATCTAGAATTGGGCATCTGACTTGGCCCAATAAGGCTGAAAGAAAGATCATTTGCTCCATAATTTTGAAAAAAAAGTTTTATTTTAAATTTTTGGCTGCTTGATGGGAATAAATAAAGAGGTAATCCAAATTATTCCAGGCAATCATTTTTCCATAAATACTATCCTGATGTTTAAGCCAATAGCAAAATCGGCAGAACAGAGAAACAGGTCCCTAATGACACTACTGAGCTGTGGAATTAACAAACCTGAATTGTGCCCTGATATAGGACTTATTACACTTAAAATTCCATTTCCATAATCTTTAAGGCAGTCAAAAAAGGTGTTTCTGATACTTACAAACCAAAATCTTCCTAAATTGGGAAAGAAATGACATTTGAATACTAAGAAATCATTCCTTATTTCCTGCAATTAAATTTAATAGATGAAGAGAAAGTGGAAGAACATGCAAAGACCCAGGATGACAAAAGAAAGGACGGAAAAAGGAGCTTGGAAAGTCACAGAAAGTGGAGACCAGCTGAGCTCAAAGAAAACCTCCTTGAATTCACAATTTCCCCACAAGCTGTTTTAAACCTAGCTAACTCTAGACCAGAGGGCTGTTTCTTTTATTCCACGATATATATTTTTTAAATCCCTATCATGTACTTAGGGATTAGTCAAAATCACAGAGACATGAGGTGGAATGGTGGTTGCCAGGAGCTGAGTAGAAAAGGAGAGCAAGGAAGTTAGTGTTTAATGGGTATAGAGTTACAATTTTATGAAACAAAAAGAGTTGTGGAGATGGATGGTGGGGACTGTTGCACAACACAATGAATGTGTTTAATATCATGGACCACATACTTAGAGATGGCTAAACTGGTAAATGTTAGGTTATACGTATTTTCCCACAATAAAAAATTAGAAGAAAAAAAATCCCCACCATGTACTAAGCCAATAGAAATACAAAAGATAGATAATTAGCAGTTAAGAAACTTTCAATATTAAAAAGTCCATAATAACCTCTAAATTTTTAATTGTTCCTCTAATTTATTTCATTTAATCCTTAGAATGACACTGTGGGCGTACGTCTATTTCCCCACTTTATGGAAAGGAGTCAGAGACTCAGTTTCCATAATCATATAAAAAGCAAGCTGTACACTGAACTATTCTCTTTGGAGAATAGGAGATTAAGATTCACTGTCCCCAGCTACTTTGGATATTGTAATCCCATTCTGTAGAGAAAATTTTTAAACAACACAGTGATAATACTCTCCCAAGGCCCAACGCTTTGAATGACACCAAGAGAACCAATGATAATTTGGTAGGACTTGGTTGTTTCTTAGGTGGAGGGGAATGGTCCAACACACAATCTGTACTCACAGAACTGGAAGAGAGAAAATGGTCTAAATTAAGATTCAATTCCATTAGCTCCAGATTCTGACAACAGCACCACATCCTAACTAGCATCTTACTGCCTGTAAAAGGACCAGACCAAATCCTTCGCGTTATCATGGTGTCTCATCTTTTCTCAGAGTAGAAGTAGAAGACACAATCTTGAATCACACTTCCTGAGAATTGTTAGTGCACTAAGTAACAGTGAATGAGCTCTGCTGGTTGCAAATAAGACTGACAGGAATCTGTACTAATTACAACACAATTAGCTAAATAATCATGGAAGGGCAAGGTAATGAGTCGGAAAGCGAAGAACAGAATTGGCAAGAGTAGCGCGGATCATCATTAGTGGATCACTTGTGATTTTTTTTCTTTTTCGCATGGCTCCATTTACCTGTCATGCCCCAGCGAAGATTTTTCTATAGTTGACCATTGCCCATAGGTTAATATCTAAGCAATTAAATGCCATATATAGTCTCTTATTATCAGGTTCTTGTCAAACCTTATTCTTATCCTGTCCTTCTACTATTATATGTAGTTCCCTAAATTTATCAGCACTCTTATATATTTTAAGTTTTCATTAATACTATTTTATCTGGTTGGAACATTCTCTTTACATCTCTTGGAAATATTAACTCTTAAAATGCTTCCAATTCTTATCCATTCAAATAATGGTAGATACTTTACTTTTGGATTTCCCTGCTATGAACATTCTTAAAGTTCTTTTAAATATTCTATTCCTATTTAATTTCTTCTAAATTTTTCACCTGCATGGGTAATTCCTGAGGACAACACTCTGTGTTGCTCACTGTTTCATTCCCAGTACCTGATATGTCATTGTTATTAAATAATTATTTGTTGGATAAATTCTGAATGACTTTATACAGTCCTCTAAATATTTATGCACTCACTTTCTCATGAATAACTTGGCTGTCAAGAAGGACAGAAATTTCTGCACTAGGTGAAGTTAGAGCTCATATAATTCAAGGAATATTTTTGTATTATAAGTCTATGATTCAATGTGTTACTAATAAAAAATTAAATTGCATATACCTTATTGTTAGAGATGGCAGATTGAATACATATATTTCTATTTAATCCATTCCCTAAGCCCCATAAAGATGACAGAAATGTTTTAAAGCATGAAATAATATGGAATAAAACAATGGGGGAGGAAACAATAAAAAGATTTTGGAACCTGGAAACAAATAGAAAAGTGAAAACTGACTTAGCAGATCCAAGAAATCAGAATTCTGTGCTTAAAGTGAAAAAGCCAAGAAGAAGCCTTACGTATAAATCCCTAAAAGGCTTAGCACTTGTGGAAAACAAGTAACTTGGAAGTGGGGATTAACAGGGACTAAGTGTCTTGTTTGAAGATCTCATTAGGAAGGAGTAAGAGCCATAGATAATCTACCTCTCTGTAGAGACACATGGCTGATGAGTTGATGACTAGAAGTTTATTTTCTACAGACAGTGAAGTGGATAGTGTTTATATTTGGGATTTCAGACACATTTGAGTGAAGAAATTCATTTCTGGAAAACTAAGGAAAAAATTTTAAAAAGAGGGAGAGAGAGAAAATTAAGTGAAAGTTTCACAGAAAATGTTCAATTTCTTTTCCAGTCTTCTCCCACATAGTTCCCAGAAAACTAGCAGCCAGTTTATAGCCTCCACATGGGAATAACTGAACCAGTTCTTGGGGTTATCTGACCATCTGGAGCTAAAAGACTGAAAAATACGGACATTAATGATTCCCAAAGAAACAGCCAATTCAGATGATGCTAGAGGGAACAGCTCTAATCAAATGTACAGGATTTCTGATTAACTCTTTATTCAAGCAAAAAACAAGACTTACTAGGCCTTTGAAACAAGCATTGGATATTCAGATTCCAAAACCAAATGAAGAAGTAACTCTTCTCAATTTTAGTTTCTTTAGTTTATTACCATGAGTAGTTTCTTTATTAATATTTTCAAAAACATAATTAGAAAATTGCATCTGTGCAACAAAAACAGAAAGCTACCTAAAGGAACATGCATAGAATATATATGAGATCTTGGTGATGGGAAAAAAATTAATAATAACAGATCTTGTAGTACATAAAGTTAAGGAAATCACCTTATTTGAGGAGAAATAAACAGAAGAAAAGTGATGAAGAGCAGAAGGCAAATGATTCAGGAAGTACAATGTCTGAATAATAAATAATCTAGAGAAAAGAGACAAAAGAAAATAAAGGAGGATTTCATCAAAAATATAAATCAACATTTTTTCTAGAACTGAGAGACATGATTATCCAGAAAAAAAAAAGACACCAAAGAGCATTACTGAAAATTTGAAAATAAGAGTCATGAAAAGAAAATTCTAGAAGCTTCTACATAAGGAGAGAAAAGATTTACATTAAAATTTATAAATAATAATGGCTTGGGATTTCTCCCATAATAGCAACTGCAGCTGTCAGAATGGAGCAGAAAAAAGGTCTTCAAAATTCTGAGAATTTTTTTTCAAAACAGAACTGTATACTCTGACAGATTGTCAAGATACTTTCAGTTGTGCCAAAAAATAAATAAAAACAAAAATAATAATAATGAAATAAAATTTTCCTGTGATACACTCTGTTAGGAAACCACAGGAAAAACATGTTTTACTAATATGAGGGAGAAAACCAAGGAAGACCACAGGTGATGTAGGAAATAGAGTCAGCAAAAGAATTTAAAAATGTCCTTATAATGATGTTTTAAGGAGTTTGCACAATGACATTTGTTCACTAGATTTAGAGAGCTACTTTTTAGAATGGAAATGGCTAGAAGGGAGGTATTTTTATTTTTTTTTTAAAGATTTTATTTGTTTATTGGACAGAGAGAGATCACAAGTAGGCAGAGAGGCAGGCAGAGAGAGAGGAGGAAGCAGGCTTCCCACCAAGGAAAGAGCCCGATGTGGGGCTCGATCCCAGGACCCTGGGATCATGACCTGAGCCGAAGGCAGAGGCTTTAACCCTCTGAGCCACCCAGGCACCCCGAAGGGAGGTATTTTAAAAGTGAAATTCATAAAAGTTTAATTTTATTGAAGGTACTGAGAAAAAATTTGCTCAGTTGGTGAAGAATTTGGGATGGAGTTAATGATTTCCTCTTATACAGGAAAGGAAACCAACCACGTTAAATACGACATGTCTCATCTTTGAGAAGTATCAACATGGTAAGAATAATTTAAATAATAAACATTGACTGATTTTTATGTTATGACTATGTCGGAAGGATGTGGGGCAGGGTTAGTCAGGATGGTAATGAAAGAGAGGTACATGGTTATTTTCTTCCATAGCAAGAACTTTTTTTTTTTTTTTTAAAGAACTAGCAATATAAGCTTTACTTAGAGATTTTTTCCTCCCATATATGGTGGTAATGACTCTCTTCCATGTGTCCAATTAGGCAGAAGCTCTGTCTTCTTCAACTTGATATCTAAGTCAAGTTTTCTTCAAAGTGACGTCTCAGTCAAGTTTATCACTATCCAAATCAGTCCAGGAGCCAAGAGGAGAACCCATGGGAAGTTCTGAAGGAACATGGCAAGTGGGAGAGAGTCACACCACTTCTGTCCCAACTGAATTGGTAGAACTCAGTCTCATGGCCATTCCTAATTGCCTCAGAAGTTGGAAATGAAGTCTAGCTCCGTGTCACAGAAAAATAGTACACAAATTTTAGTGAACAGTTAGTATTTCTGTTGCAATTTATAAAACCATTATTTAAGTCCATGTACAGCCTGTTGTTTCAGTTGTGATTTTTTTTTGAAATGATAAACAGACCAGAAAGAGTCATTAAAATTGATCAGTCATAGACTATATTTACCTGGCATTGTTTTTTTTTTTTTTAAGATTTTATGTATTTATTTCACAAAGAGAGATAGCGAGAGAGGGAACACAAGCAGGGGGAGTGGGAGAGGGAGAAATAGGATTCCCACTGAGCAGAGAGGCCAATGCAGGGCTCGATCCCAAGACCCCAGGATCATGACCTAAGCCAAAGACAGATGCTTAATGACTGAACCACCCAGGTGCCCCGCATTGTTTTGATTATAAAATTTCCTGGAAGTTACCAAGTACTTCTTCTCTAGAGTCACTTTGTTCTATGCTTCCTATAGGGGAAAGTCAATGGCCGTTTCTAAGAAAACAAACTAAATTAAACAGCATGATCCTAAAATAATGGCAGAGAAGGTAGAGTTGTCTCTATTTTACATAGGAAGCAACTGGATTCTTGAATAGTTGATAGACAAAAAGTTGGTCATTTACTAATTCATTTCTCTGATCACTGTTAAAGCATCTACCACAGGCCAGTCACCTGCTATGCACAACAGATACGGCAGCAAACAATCCAGACAACTTTCTGCGCAGACAAAACTTTAATCCTGGGGAGGCTGTCCAGTGGCACAATGAAGATCCTAACTCAGGTCTTCAGCCTGGAGTGCAAAAGATTTGCATGGAGCACTGGGTGTGGTGCAAAAACAATGAATACTGTACGCTGAAAATAAATTTTAAAAATTAATTAAAAAAAAATATATATATATGATTCCCAGCAGCTCGCACTGTGCTTCTCTGGCTCATATTTTTCATATCCTCTGTCCTCAGTTTCACTGAAATAAACTGTCTTCAGATATACAATAGGAGGGGGCTTCTCCTATTTACAGAGTCAACAAAAGATGCAAATTCTCTTTGGGAACATTTCTGTGAGTCAAAATCACACCCCTTTTTTCCCTTAGCAGCTTTTGACAGATGCTTCAGACCAGTGTGAAAAGAAAGACATGCATATTCTCTTTCTGGATCTCCATTGTTTTTCCCCAGTGATGACAGAGGCACTTGTGACAGGCACCTTTATTTCTGGCTGCCTCTAAGACTTGTGAGGCATGTTCTTCCATTCAAACAGACCTGTTTCAGTCTGGTCTCCCATGTTATGATGTCTGTAAGATATTTATCCAGCTGCCTGAAAATCAGCAATTGTTTCTGTTTCCTTCATTTGGGAAAACATCACCCACTGACATTCCTACTTGCACTTAAATGATGCGTGCTTAGTCGGTGTTAGGTTTAGTGAAAGAGAATCTTTGCAGAGATGGTAGGAGAATCTTTGCAGAGATTGAAGAGAAAGTTGCACTGAATATGACAATGCTTACAGGGAACACAGAAATTCTAGAAGAGTTGTCCTCAAGGGATAATCATTTAGTTCGTTGCCCAAAGCAGGATAATTTGAGAATGAGAGGTGATGTTAACATCAGTGGTACTGAGACCACAAATATAAGTAGTATTCTGGACCAAAAGGAAATGCGAGCATTTAAGATTGATTTCACTTTCTTTATCCATTGATGAATGAATGGGTAAACAAATCTGGTGCATCTTTGGAATGTTATTTAACATTATTGGAATTAGATCTGGAATGTTATTTAACCTTAAAAAAGGAAGAAAATTCTGGAGCGCCTGAGTGGCTCAGTGAGTTAAAGCCTCTGTCTTTGGCTCAGGTCATGATCCCAGGGTCCTGGGATCGAGCCCCGCATCAGGTTCTCTGTTCAGCTGGAAGCCTGCTTCCTCCTCTCTCTCTGCCTGCTTCTCTGCCTACCTGTGATCTCTGTCAAATAAATAAAATCTTAAAAAAAAAAAAAAGAAAAGAAAAGAAGAAGAAAATTCTGACATGGACCACAACATGGGAGCATAATGCCAAGTGAAATACATCAGTCACAGCAGGATAAATGCTGTATGATTCCACTTATAAGAGATATCTGGAATGGTCAAATTCATGGAAACAGGGAGGAAAAAACGGTGGTTGCCAGGCAATGAGGGGAGGGGCAAATACGGACTTAATGTTCAGTAAGTAGAGTCTCAGTTTGAAAAGATGAAAAAGTTCTGGAGATAGTTAGTTATGAAGACTGCACAACATGAATGTACTTATGCCACTGAACCGTATACTTACAGATGGTTAAAACGATTCATTTTATGTTACATATATTTTACCACAATAAAAAAAAAAATGACTGACTTCACTTTATTTACTGGGAAATTGTGAATATAGGACCAGAGTACTCCAAGGGACCTTGGTCCCAGGCATAACATATTATGATCCTAATTAAGAGTCATCAAAGTTAGGGTGTGGTTGAATCACCCACCACTCCTCTCTGTTATCATCATTTGAGGAAAAATATGAGGATTCCAATGGAGATTTCCTCCTGGTAAAGCGGGTCAGAGAACTCAGACAGCCCTCCCACCTCCCTCCTCAGCCTAGACTTGAGTACAACCCAGATGTTAGTGACCATGGGAGGTAGAAAATCTGTAACTATGAGAGCAGCAATCTGCTGGCTCGCCCAAAGCAAACTTGCTTGATTTGCTTATTACAGGAAGCAAGGTGAACTCTCTCTTCCTGAGAGTAGGAGGCCCAAGAAGCCAAGAGGAAAAGGGATCCAGGAGACCAAGAGGAAGGAGACCCTACATGGTCTGGGTTTCAGCAGTGGCCCAGTCTGCCTTTCTATTAATACCTCACAGATGCCAGGTTCGGCTCAAACTCAACAACCACCCTCGAGGCCCCCACAGTCTATACCCAGTAAAGAGGAAAATATAAAGGGATGAAAAAGAGAAGTGAAAATAAAGATTCCCTTCCAACAAAAACCGCTTTAAACCTTTGCTTTCCTATAGCCTCTTAGATGCACAACAAACATTTTCCCCTCCCGTTAACATCTGATGTTCGAAAGTATTGGATTTTCTTCTTCGCCTTGTGGCCCATCATTTTCTGTGCATGCCATTCTGTTTCCCATTTACTCCCGACGTGATGCTCAGAAAAAAGAACCATTTGGGGTACACATTATAAAGGGGAGGGGGGCGGTCATGGTCCTTAGATGAAAGATGAGTTGCTCTGGCACAATATCAATCCTGCAGTCTACTTACCCTAATTCAGCCTTGCACTGTGATGAACTGATTCATGTGTTTATGGCCTGTCCCACCCTTCAGCCCCAACTTGAGAGCAACCTCCTGAAGGGCACAAACAATAAGAATCCTGCTTTCCATAAGAATCCATGCCACCACGCCTTAGGTGTTCCATAAATGTCACTGCTCCTGGAGTCTTTATTAAGTCTCAGGTCATGGCAAGGTCTCTGCCCCAAGGGAACCTATTATTTAATAACAATCTATGGATTCTGGAATGACTGGTGTCAGGCTGGTGTCAGGCCGGTGTCAGGATGCCTCCTCACAGGCCCTGTGGGGCCTCTGGGAGGAAAGACTTTCAAGAAGATTAGGAGATGAACGTGTTCTGAAAGACAGCACACAGTGAGGCTTGACTGCAAATTGGGCATTTTATTGCATTTGTCTGATGGATAATCACAGATAAAGACTTTGATATGTATTCCCATGGCAGCAATAAGAAAAAAAAGCATGAACTCCATGTACTATCTTTTATTTCTTTTTTCTGCAATTCCAGGAAAACAGAACCCATTAAAATGCTCAGAAGAATCTCTCTGTTGTGTTCTTAAGTGTCAAATCAAGTGTGGCTGCATGTTACCTCCCTGCCCTCCCCCACTCCAGCCAATGCCACGGTAAGAAGGAGAGAGGGAAGGAATAGGAGAGTTTCTCCCTTACCAGAAAGACTAATTGATGGGGAAGAGGAAGAATGTTGAAGGGGAGGGAAAAGAGAATGGAGGATTAAATGCTGAGAGCATCAGGGAAAAGACAAGGGGGAAGAATTAAGCGGGAAGTTGTAGCATGGCGGCTGTAAGGCCACAATCAGATCGGGGCTTTCTCCTCGGACACAGAACTCTGAAGTCCTGGGTCCTGGAGTGGCAATGTCAGGAAGATTCTTCCTCCCTCTGTCACTGAACCAAGTGAAACATTTCACAAATTTGAGAACTGAATCCAAACAGATCAAATCAATCAATCAATCAATCAATCAATCAGCATGTAGGGAAGCAACAGCAGAGTTCCAGGAGCTTGGTAGCCCACCATGGAACTCCTTCCATCCCCCTGATGCATTGAGCTGAGTCTACTTGTTATTTAATCAATACGATTAGTGGTCATGTTCATTAAGAACAAAAGGGTAACTTTCAATGATAAGGTGAAGATTAATGTTAACTTTTATGTGCCTCACAAAGGAATCGACCAGAGACAAGTGCTTCAAAGCTTGAGATAAAGTCTGGCACGCTGAGCAGATGGGTGTGGCCATGTAGGGCACTGTGGTGTGTGATCGCCCAGGGCCCACCCCCAGCGAGGGTGTAGGTTCTGGGCCACACGTATTCCAACCCATTTTGACCAAGAGATTCAAATGTAAGCATGTACCATTTTATCCAAGGAGGATGACACACAGAATCATTTACTTTTAACGGGAATTTGTGAAATATTTTACGTGTTTAACCTATTCAAAGTCTTGAATCTGTATCTTAATTTTCTCCTGTTTGAATATACAGGCACACAGGCATACCTCAGAGACATGGTGGACTTAGTTCTAGACTACTGCAGTAAAGCCAAGATCACAATAAGGAGAGTCAAATGAGCTTTTTGGCTTCTCAGAATTTATAAAAGTTACATTTAAATTATACTGTAGTCTATTACGTGTCCAACAGCATTGTGTCTAAAAACAGTGTTTATACCTTACTTTAAAAACACTTTACTGGTGGGGTGCTGGGGGGGCTCGGTTGATTAAGCATCTAACTTTCAGTTCAGGTCATGACCCTGAGGTCCTGGGATCCAACCCTGCATTAGCAAGGAGGGAGTCTGCTTCTCCCTCTGCCTCTCCCCCTGGCTTCTGCGCTCTCTCTCTCTCTCTTGCTCACTATCTCTTTCAAATAAATAAATGAAATCTTAAAAAAAAATACTGGTAAAAAAATGCTAAGCATCCTCTGAGCTCTCAGTGAGTCATAGTCACTGACCACAGATCTCACCTTGCTCACTTTATTGCTATACGATACTGCATTTTTACAAACTGAAGTTTGTGGCAATTGTGCACACAGGCACGTCTCTCAGCACCATTTTTTTTTAAAGATTTTATTTATTTATTTGACAGAGAGAGATCACAAGTAGACGGAGAGGCAGGCAGAGAGAGAGAGAGAGAGAGGGAAGCAGGCTTCTTGCTGAGCAGAGAGCCCGATATGGGACTCGATCCCAGGACCCTGAGATCATGACCTGAGCCGAAGGCAGCGGCTTAACCCACTGAGCCACCCAGGCGCCCCTCAGCACCATTTTTCTACATGCCTTTGCTCACTTCCAGTCTCTGAGTCACATTTTGGTAATTCTCACAAATTTCAAACCTTTTTATCCTTATTATATTTTTTATGATGATCTGTGATGTTATTATTTTGATCGTTTGGGACACCACAAACTGCACCCATATAACATGGTGAACTTAATTGATAAGTGTTGCTTGTGCTCGGACTGCTTCAACAATCAGCTCTCCCATGTCTCTCTCCATTTCCTCAGACCTCTCTGTGTCCTGAGACACAAGATAATTGAAATTAGGCCAATTAATAACCTTACAATGACCTCTAAGTGTTCACATGAAAAGAAGAGTCACACTTCTCTCACTTGAAATCCAAAGCTAGAAGTGATAAAGTTTAGTGAGAACGAAATGTCAAAAACCAAGACAGGCTGGAAGTGAGGGCTCTTACACCAGGTAGGCAAGCTGTGCGTGCAAAAGAAAAGTTCCTGAAGGAAATGACAAGTGTTAGCCCTGTGAACACAGGAATGATAAGAAAGTAAGACAGATTTATTGCTGACAGTGTGAGTGGTCTTGATAGAAGACCCACCAGCCACAACATTCCCTTAAACCAAAGCCTCAGCCAGAGCAAGGCCCTGACTCTTCAATTCTGGGAAGGCTGAGGGAGGTGAGGAAGCTGGAGAAGAAAAGCTTGAAGCTAGCAGAGGCGTGTTCCTGAGGCTTGAGGAGAGAAGCGGTTGCCACAGCATAAAGGTGCAAGGGGAAGGGGCAGGGGCTGCTGTAGAAGCCACAGCAAGGCATCCAGAAGATCTAGCTAAGATCATTCTCGAAGGTGGCTGCACTCAACAGCAGATTTTCCATGCGGACGAAACAGTCTTCTATTAGAGAAGATGCCATCTAGGACTTTTTTTAGTTAGATCGGAAAAGCCAGTGCCTGGCCTCAAAAACCAGGCTGACTCTCTTGTTAGATGTGATTACAGCTGGCAACATTAAATTAAAGCCAGCGTTCTCTGACCATTCTGAAAATCCCAGCACCCTTATGAATATGCTAAATCTACTTTGCCCGTGATCTACAAAGGAACCACAAGGCCTGGATGATACCACATCTGTTTACAACATGGTTTACTGAGTATTTTAAGCCCACTCTTGAGACCTGATCTGAAGAAAGAGTCCTTCCAAATTCTGACTGCTCCCTGACCACGCACCTGGTGGCCCAAGAGCTCTGGTGGGGATGGACAACCAGATGAATGTTGTTTTCATGGCTGCTAACATAATATCCATTCTGCAGCTCATGCATCAAGGAGTCATTTTGCATTTCAAGTCTTATTATTTAAGAAATACATTTCAGGGGCGCCTGGGTGGCTCAGTGGGTTAAAGCCTCTGTCTTCGGCTCAGGTCATGACCCCAGGGTCCTGGGATCCAGCCCCGCATGGGGCTCTCTGCTCAGCAGGGAGCCTGCTTCCTCCTGTCTCTATCTGCCTGCCTCTCTGACTACTTGTGATCTCGGTCTGTCAAATAAATAAATAAAAATCTTAAAAAAAAAAAAAAAGAAAAAGAAATACATTTCATAATAGCTATAACTGCCAAAGATAGTGATCCCTCTGACGGATCTGCATAAAGCAAACTGAAAGCCTCCTGGAAAGGATTCAACAGTCTAGATGCCATTAAGAACACTGGCGATTCATGAGGTGAGGTCACAATATCGAGAAGAAGAAACTGATGGCAACCCTCATGGATGACCTTAAAGGGTTCAAGCCTTCAGTGGACGATGAAAGTGCCGATGGGGTAGAAAGAGCAAGAAAACAAGAATTTGAAGTGAAGCCTGAAGACAGGACTGAATTTCTGCATCCTCCTGATAAAACTTTAATGGCTGAGGCGCTGCTTCTTAGGGATGAGCAAAGAAAGTGGTTTCTTGTGATGGAAACTACTCTTGGTGAAGATGTTGAAAGACTGTTGACATGACAACGAAGGATTTAGAGTATTACATAAACTTAGTGGATAAAGCAACAGCAGGGTTCGAGAGGATTGACTCCAATTTGGGGAGAAGTTCTCCTGTGGGTAAAATGCTATCAGAGAGCATTGCATGTTACAGAGAAATCATCCGTGAAGGAAGTCAATCGATGCAGCAAACTTCATTGTTGTCTTACTTTAAGAAATTGCCACAGCCCCCTCAGTGCTCAGCAAATGCCACCCTGATCAGTCAGCAGTTGTCAACATCCAGACAACAACCTTCACCAGCAAAAAAAAAAAAACAAAAATTATGACTTGCTGGAAAGTGGGATAATGGTCCGCAATTTTTTTAGGAATAAAGTATTTTTAATTAAGGTATATATGTTGGTTTTTTCGATGTAATGCTATGGCATACGTAATAGGCTTCTCGTATTGTATAAACATAAGTTTTATATCCACTGGGAAACCAAAAAATTCCTTCAACTTGCTTTATTGCGATGGTCTGGAACTGAAATGGCATATCTCAAAGGTGTGCCCGTAACCTTAACATTGTAACTAGCCTAAACTTCAGTTGACTTTTGAAAAGCCGTGTGTGTGTGTGTGTGTGTGTGTGTGTGTTAATGTTAGGCAGAGTGGGAAGGTCTTAAGGTGAAAAGAATCCTAGGTTGAAGATTAAATTGCGTGGAATGTTAAGAATTGCCAGTTTCATTCACCAGCCCTTTACGTATTTATTTTTGGATGGCAGCATAAGTCCCAGAGCAATTAATTATGTGCCTAGTCACTGGAACCACATATTTACCAGGTACAATTTATAGAAGTAGTTAAAACTTCTGGAAAGAAAATAAACCTCTAAGTCTGTCTCAGAATCAGGTACATCAAGAGAAGATTTTTTGAATGACATGTGTGAAAGAGCGACCCCTAGCGGTAAGAAGCCAACTCTACAGGATTTAATTAAGATCCAGCTGTGACTGGGTTGGGTGGAAATGCATTCAGTTATAAAACAACATGAAGCTTCCTGGAAGAGAGCATGCAGCTGCCTGGATTTCTCTCTTATCACCTAGCAGTCCCACTGGAGTAACTCCAAAGGCCCCAGTCCCCATAGAAGCCTAGACTTAGACCATGAGCTTGTAGGGAACTTTCTCCTGTACTCACCCAACTTTTGCCTGAAAGGTTCCTGTCACAAGAACACTGTGGTCAGCATTTATCTCCCCACCCTTGTGCTGCATGAAAATAAGCTCTCTGTTTCTTGAGGTTGGGGGGCTTCCCCCGTGTACCTGATTTGGAAAAAGGGGTAGGAAGCAGAAAACATCACTTCTTAATATAGACATGGGATGAGGGAGATCCTTCCTCTTCCAGCTCCTTCACAGCTAGGAGGTAAGCACATGAACCAAAGGTTGGATAATTGCATACTCCTGCTCAGGAACGTGGATCTGGGATGAGGGCGGCAGAGATTTACAGTGGCAGTGGGAACACGCAGAGTTCATGTCTAGCAGATGTGGCTGTCTCTGATGCATCTAGTGTATTGTGTCCTGGCCATATTATTTCATCCCCAAATTTGTACTCCCTCATCTCCACTGCTTTCCAAACCTCCTCCCCCAAACTCTCAACATCCTAGACTATGCCAGTAATCCTTCCGCTTAGACAATCAAAGTCAGTTTCTCTTACTTGCAACCAAAAATCTTAATGTCCCCGGCCTACTTCATCACTGGGATGATGAACAACTTCCCATCAGACCTGGTGCTACCTTCTTCTGCAATTTGCTATCCTTTTGGTAAAAAGTGAAATTCTTCTTAAAGTGTTCACATCATTTCTTTGAAGGCTTAGTGTCTCCATATTCATACTTCTATAAGGATAGAAAACCATATATATAAAGTTGAATAACGGAAGACAATTGCCTAGATATTTTTTCATGAATATGAGGTGGTGGTGCTGTTACTGTTGAGGCAAAGATGTTTTTCATAATATCTCATCCACACTTGTTGACCTTGTGGTGCCTCCTACCATCATGGGAATAGACAATCTGTGGCCTTAGTCAAGCTCAAAGGTATAAGATGTCTTTTTATTCCTTCCTTGAAGGCATCTTCTCTGATATTCCAGTTATCTAACCGGCCACTTTACCCATCTCCTACCCACCCTTCATCTCCATGCATTCCATATCTTGCAGCCAAGGGAATTAAAAGGAAAAATAGAAAAGGGAAATTTGTCTATTTTTCTTCTTATATATGCCTCCAGGATCCCTGACTTTCCTGTATGAACTAAAACTTTTAAACTTTCTAGATTCATCAGGACACATACACGATCTTCAAGAAAGTTTCCCCAGCTCAGTCAGCCGTAGTCCCCTCGAAGCACCTCCACATGAAAACAAGACTGCATCAAAGTTACATAAATCTTCCATAGTAAGTAGAATACAAGTGAATCATTGGATTATAATTAGATTTCAAATACCAAAAAGGTCCAAAACTCATACTGGAAATATAGGAAATTACAGGATTTCATATAAATCCGTCTGGAAATACAAGACGGATTTCAAGCCAGGAGAAAAGCAGGATCTGACCAGCTAACACTCCTTAGTCCTACAGGATGGAGAATCAGTATGGCTCATTCTAACTCAGTCTGACTCTCTCTTTCTCTATTTCTTTAAGATTTTATTTAGTTATTTGAGAGAGAGAGAGAATAAGCATGAGCAGGGGGAAGGAGTAGAGGGAGAGGGAGAATCACACTCTCTGCTGAGCAGGGAGCCCCCTGATGTGGGACTCGATCCCAGGACCCCAAGATCATGACCTGAGCCAAAGGCAGATGCTTTATCAACTGAGCCACCCAGACACCCCTGACTCTCTTTCTTTTAAGCCTTGTTAAAATTCTATAAAATTTCCATCCAGAGAGAAATATCTTAAATTCTCATTATACAGTGAGAATTTGCATTCTAAAAATCAATAATATCCAGAGTTGTCAGAGAAAAACTCCATGTAGATGTAGAGGAGTATCTTTACTACCTCAAGAGAAAGAACTTGGGCAATGGAAGCTTTTGGTGTTTTACTGCAAGGAGAAGTTAACAGAACCCCAGTGTAAGCTGAACTCATTTGCCTGCATCTTCAGATTACTAGTGCTTCCTTGTATTTCTGTGTTTGATTCCATCAACAGGAAACAAACAGCTTCCAACCATCTCCCTTTGAACAGGCAGTGCTTTAATTGCTTTAAATGCAGTCTTTACGGCTGATAACAGCGCATCTGCTCAAAACCTACCACACATCGAAACAAAGCTTTCAGAAGCAGTCCACTGTCCTATTGGACAAATATGACCAACCTTTTTGTAGCTGGGCGTTACCACTGCGCATTCATCAGAACACAAAATATTAAGTCACACTGAATCACTGCAGAAATTAGAATCAGATTGAGCTGTGTGGGGGGAAAAAGTTACCCAAAAACTCAAGTGGCCTAACAACATACTGGAAATTCTGATAGCAAGATATTTGCAGGGAATCACATTATCTATAGAAAGCAAGAGAGAGTAAAAGAAATGGTCCCACAGCGGCTAGACTGTATCTCTCTCCTGCAGTGCTTCAAGTGCACACATAAACACACACCCTCCAACAATACGTACCCTCAGGGGGAATAATCATGACTCTGAACATGCACCTGTGTGCACACACAATACACACAATTTAACCCTATGTTGGGTAATGGCTTGAAATGTTCTCTTTTTTTTTTGCCTTAGTATATTCTACATAGTTTTCTCCCTTTTGTTATTATCGAGGAACAATGGAAGTGTGGAAATTTGCACATCACAAAATGCATTGATTTGTGCTGTAGAACTGGCTCAGGTTTGAGAAGGTTTACACCGAGGCAGTCACCACCCACAAGGCACGGCTGATACCAAAGCTTTCTTTGGGCACATTTTTAGTCAGGTTTCTCTCCTGCTGAGGCAACTACTGCTCTGATCTCTTTCACCTTAGATTAGTTGTGTCTGTCCATAAACTATAGATAAACAGAAGCATACAGTATGTGCTCTTTTGTGTTATCGGATGCATTCCACTAAATTCGCTTTACAGCTCACTAAAGGGTTGCAACCTTGAGTTTAAAAAAAAAAAAAAAAAAAAAACCCTGCTGTAATGCACACCATAAACTAGTGCGCATCTGATTGCTTGGTGTGTTTTTTTAAAAAAGCAAATACTCAGGCCTCTCCCACAGAGTTTCTGATTAAAATGTAGATTACTGGGACGTACTCCAGGCCAACAAAAAGCATACATCCTAGTGCAGTTCTGATGCAGGGTTGTTCAAGGACTACATTCTAATATGTTTTACAGCCCGGTTTTTCAATCACTCTAAACAATGCTTTCACAATGCCACCACCTCTATCCCATCTAAGAAAATACAATGAGTCCTCATTTACTGCCTACTGAATCAAACCAAAGTACCTTCACCTGCCACAGGAAGCCCTCCATCAAAGGGTCTTGCTTTCCTGGCTGATACACCTTCTTATTACATAGCCACAAGAACCTCCTTGGTCATCAGTCTCCTCAGTGATCGCCACTGCCCATTCATCCCCACAGTGCAAAATCTAATGCTGAGTTTTTCCTGCATTTGAGAACCTACCAATGCTCTTTAAATTGAGTTAACAGTCTCAGATTTGTATTTCCTGGAAACTGTGTTGGTGGTGGGTAGGTCTGTAGTAGCCAAGTATGGAAGGCATCAGGGCTTTCATTAGACAATTGATTGGCTTGTGTTAATTCTCCTCCACAAAACTGGGCTCTGTGTGATTTCTCTGTTAGAGAGAGCATCCTTTGGCTCTACCACTTTGTTAGAACAATGGTACCACGTGGTCTCCTGGGTATACTTAAAAACAGATTGGTCTCATTTTTCCTTGTGCTTTCTTACCCTGCAAATAGAAGAAGAAAAGCCCCTTGAGTTATAGCTAAAAAAAAAAAAAAAAAAAAAAAAACTGTACAAATCTATCACTAAAGGCAGGAAAGAAGGGGCAGATTAATAAAGTGAGGAGGCTGGGGAAGCTAAAGGCAAATTTCAATTTATAGTCCTTTCGTTCTAGTGTTTACTCTGATCCATATGAAACACAGTACAAATGCATGTGGATGCCAGAGTTCAAAACACTCTCTCATTTATATTCACTCACTCATTCACTCATTCATTATTTTATTCACCCAACACGCATTTTTGAGATTTTACGATCTCTCAGCCCTTGTCTAAGTACTGAGACCACAGCCTTGTGTAAAAGAGTTTCTTACTTTCTAAACAAAGGAACTTATATCCTAGGGGGAACACACAGACAGTAAACCTGTAAATATCCAGAGCAATAGATCATTAAGTGAGGTGAGGACGAAAAAAACAGTGCACGGTTTACAAATGGTATTAATAGACATTCTCCTCAATAAGGTAGCATTTTAGGGGCACCTGGGTGGCTCAGTGGGTTAAGGCTTCTGCCTTCGGCTCGGGTCATGATCCCAGGATCCGGGGATGGAGCCCCACGTCGGGTTCTCTGCTCAGCGGGGAGCCTGCTTCCTCCTCTCTCTCTGCCTGCCTCTCTGCCTACTTGTGATCTCTGTCTGTCAAATAAATAAATAAAATATTTAAAAAAATAAGGTAGCATTTTAACAGACTTGAAAGGGGTAAGAGTAAGCTATCCAGCTACCTTGAGAAGAGAAGATCAGGCTGAAAAAACAAAGAGGAATTGCAAAAGCCTTAAGGTGGAAGCCTTGTTAGTGTTTGATGAACACCAAGGAAGCTGTTGTGAGTAGGCTCAGAACAACACTGTGGCACTAGAACACGAGGGGCCTTGTAGGCCCTCATGAGAACATCGCCACTTACTCTGAGTCCAGTAAGAATAAAAAGGAGGGTTTTGAGGTGAGGCGCACATTGTGCATTTTGTATTTTCATAGATTAGCTCCTGTTAGTGTGTTGAGAATAGACTAAAGGGCAATTAAGGACGAATCAAAGGAGGCTATGATTATAAAACAAGTATACAATGATGATAACTTGCATAGAATTAAAAGGGCTAAAAAAATAAGAAATATGAATATAGCTAAGAGGTTTTTTTTTAAGATTTTATTTATTTATTTGACAGAGAGAGAAATCACAAGTAGGCAGAGAGAGGGGGAAGCAGGCTCCCCGCCGAGCAGAGCGCCCGATGTGGGGCTCGATCCCAGGACCCTGGGATCATGACCTGAGCCGAAGGCAGAGGCTTTAACCCACTGAGCCACCCAGGTGGCTCAAGAAATATGAATATATTGTGAAAGTGGTAATGACAAGATTTGTGGAAGTGTGAGGCACAAATACAGTCTAAGATGATTCCAAGGCTTTTGGCCTAAGGAGCATAATGAGAGATGGGGTCACCATTTCCTAACACTGCTGTAGGAGCAGGTGGTGGAGAGTCTAGAAAGTAATTTTTGAACATGTTAAGTTTGAGGTGCTTTTCAGACAACCAAGTGGTGATAGCCAGAAGGCCATCCAATGTACATAAAAGTGGGGAGTTCGTGTGATATGTTCAGTTCAGAGATATGTCTTTGTTTTATTTCCCTAAGCAGACGTGAAACTCTTCTGGGATGGTGGTGTGTCTCCAAGGCTACTGAGGCTTTATAGATCCTCGCACTGTAAATGGCATAACATGGGTAATTACATCATTTATGACTTTGGCAAGTTTTTATTTTCTGACTAAAAAAACTATGGCGGATGGGAAGGCTTACTGGACCCTATTCCCTTAGAGAATGCTATAAAATGACTATTCCTTAATTATGGAGAAAATAAATCTAGGAAAAGGACAATCAATATACATAAAGGATAGCATGAGTGATCACCCTTCTTCATCTCTAAGAGTCTGTATCAAAGAGGAAGGAGACTCTAGGTGAGAGTTCCCTTTGTTTTAGACAGAAATAGCAATGAAGTATTATTCTAAGTATTATTAAACTTAGTCTTAAAATATGATGGCTGGACTTCTTAATTCCCTCATAGGGAAACAGGTCCAAAGGTTTCAGAGATGTTGTTGACTGTCATTGATAGTAAATCACACTGGAGTCTATGTGCTTGGTTCTCAGTGCAACATTTTTTTCCCTCATAATGTCAAAGAGATGTACCAGAAACTAAAAATTTTCTCCTTCTGCCCCATTTAGGTAAGCCAGACTGCTTAACTCTCTCCTTCTCAGGCTTGGGCTTCAAGGACTGGTCAGACTCTTAACTATAGAGAACATATTGGTGGTTACCAGAGGGGAGGTGATGAGTGGAGGGATGGGTGAAATGGGGATTGAGGAAGGCACTTGTCACAATGATCACTGGCTGGTGTATGAAATTGTTGAATCACTATATTGTACACCTAAAACTAATATAACACTATATGTTAACTATACTAGAATTAAAATAAAAACTTAATTTAAAAAAGATAATACATTCCTAAACTCTCAATTTATTTAATTTCTAAGTTACTATTTTAATTATTTCTAAATTATTATCTTAATAATAATGTATTTATTTATCTATTTCTAAACTCTATTTCTAGGCACATTGATTCTCAACAATGACCTCTAAAGCAGTTATTCCTGATAGATGGTCTTTTAAGGTCCTTTGCATTATAGATGTGATAGACCCTACAATCATATAAATATTAATTGGAAAAATAAGAGCTTGAGCTTTTTTTTTTTCCATTGTGAATAAATAATTTACTCATGGGACTAAAGGAGAACCAGACACAACCTCATTGGTGTCTCAAAAGAAAGTCAGAACAAGTCTTTCTGACTTCTTTTGAACTTATTTTGAACTTGATCAGAAACATATTTTAAAAAAACATATCTAATTCAAGTCACTGTGCTAAAACAAGGAATGTAGAACAATGACTTTCCATATATTCCAGTGTCTAAAAGCACTGGTTTTGGAAGAAGAAGACTTGAGGTTGAGTCTGTCTGCCACCTACTCATTCCATGATCCTGCACAATGTAGTTTACTTCTCTGAGCCAAGCTTCATAGTCTATGAAATAAAGATAATGACGTTGGGCTCTGGTTTCTGGTCTAGCATGTAAGAAGCCTAAAAGCCTTCATTTCATTCTAACAACACGTAAAAGGCTGAACAAATTGAAAAAAAATCAATAACTCTCCTTAGATTTGCAAAGAGGAGAGGTCACTGGGCAAACCACCGACCCCAAAACTGGAAAGACACACAGACAGATAGAGAGATTTACAATTTATCAAAGCAGAAACCTCTTGGGGACTCAGTAGGGGAAACCCTGAAATGTAATTTGTTAATTACATTAACAAATTGCTGAAGGCTTAGTGTGAATAAAGCTGAGAGATAAAAATTTCAAGGGACCCTTTCTTGGGGGGGTGGGTCTTGCAATTTGGAAAGTTTTAACTCCAGACACAAGGTTTTCATGGTCAATAACAAAGAAAAATCACCTTATGTTTCCAGAAGGAAGAGGGGAAAGGAACAATTTTGAAATATACAACATTCTGTTCTTAACAAGGCCTGTTCCCAGCAAAAACTGTTTTACCAGAGCCTAACCTGCTGGAGTTTATCAGAGCCTAAACTACTTGAAGAAAGGAAACACCTAACTCCAGCTCCCTTCAGCCACCCTGTTCCACCTAAGGGTTGATGGTGGGGTAGGGGGAGAGGCAGTGAGAAGCAGAGATGAAGTTCATAGCCCAGGGGCACAGACTTACCAAAAGACATACCACATCAAAGGACAAAAGGAATCTTCCTCTCCCTCTACACAGTATCATTGCATTACTAAAGTCCTATTTACTTCAGTTCCTTTTACCCAGTACTTCTTGTCCACCTTTCAAAAAAAAAAAAAAAAAAAAAAAAAATACAAGGCATGCTAAAAGATTTAAAACAAAAAGAAAAACACAGCTTGAAGACATTGGACAAGCATCAGAGCCAGAGTGATTTAGCAGGAATGTTGGAACAATCAGACCAGGAATTTTTTTTTTTAAAACGATGATTAGGGGCACCTGGGTGGCTCAGTGGGTTAAGCCGCTGCCTTCGGCTCAGGTCATGATCTCAGAGTCCTGGGATTGAGCCCCGTATCCTATCGGGCTTTCTGCTCAGCGGGGAGCTTGCTTCCTCCTCTCTCTCTGCCTGCCTCTCTGCCTGCTTGTGGTCTCTCTGTCAAGTAAATAAATAAAATCTTTAAAAAACAAAACAAACAAACAAAAAAAAACGATGATTAATATGCTAAGGGATTTAATGGAATAAGTGGAAGATGTGAAAGAACAGATGGATAATGTGAACAGAGAGATGAAGTCTAAGAAATAATCAAAAAGAAATGCTGGAGATCAAAAACACTAATAGAAATGAAGAATGCCTTTGATGGGCTCATTAGTGGCTGGACATGGCTTTTCTCAAAAAAAGAAAATAAAACAAAAAACAGTTCTTTGAGAAGATCTATAAAATCAATAAGCCTCTAGGTAAGCTGTGAAAAAGAGAAAAAACCACAATATACTAATATCAGAAATGAAAGAAGGAATCACTACAGATCCCATGGACATTAAAAGGATAATAAAGGGACAAACCATAAGTGACTCTTAATCTCACAAAACAAACAGGGTTGCTGGGGGGAGGGGGGTTGGGAGAAGGGGGGTGGGGTTATGGACATTGGGGAGGGTATGTGCTATGGTGAGTGCTGTGAAGTGTGTAAACCTGGCGATTCACAGACCTGTACCCCTGGGGATAAAAATATATGTTTATAAAAAATAAAAAATTAAATTTAAAAAAAGGATAATAAAGGGATATTATGAAAAACTCTATGCCTAAAAAACATAATCTAGATAAAATGGGCCAATTCTTTGAAAGACACATCTTTAAGCACTCATACACAAAAACAGCCAATCTGAATAAATCTATACCTATTAAAGTAATTGAATAAATAACAATCTTCCAAAACAGCAAGCACCAGGCTTAGATGTGTTCAACTGGTGAGTTTTATGAAAGATTTAAGGAAAAAATTATGTAAAATCTCTACAACCTCTTTCAGAAGATAAAACCAGAGGGAATGCTTCCTATCTCCTTCTATGAGGCCAACATCACCCCAACCAAAACCGGACAAAGACATTATAAGAAAGAAAACTACAGATAAATATTTCACATGAACATAAATACAAAAATTCTCATCATAATATTAGCAAATTAAATCCAACAGTGTATAAAAAATTATGCACAATGACCAAATGCAATGTATCCCAAATATACAAAGCTGGTTCACCATTCCAAAATGAATTAATATAATCCATCATATCAAAAAGCTAAAAAAGAAAAATGACATTGCCATTTAAATAGCTACAGAAAGAGCATTTGACAGAATCCAACACCTATTCATGATAAAAAAAAAAAAAAACTGTCAGCAAATTAGGGATAGAGAGAAACTTCCTCAGCTTAGTAAAGAATACTTACAAACCTACAGGTAATATCACACTTAATGGTAAGAAACTAGTAGCTTTCTGGCTAAGACTGGGAGCAAAGCAAGGATATTCCTTTTCATTCAACATTGTACTTGAAATCCTAGCTAATACAATAAGACAAGAAAACAAAATAAAAGGTATTCCAGTTAGGAAGAAAGAAAAGTGGTTTTGTTTGCAAATGATATAATCATCTATGTGGAAAATCTGAAAGAATTGAAAAAATAAAAACTCTTAGAACTAGTAAGTGATTAATAGCAAGTGTTCAAACTACAATGTTAATATACAAAAGTCATTCCTTTCCTACTTACTAGCAATGAAGAAGTGTTATTTAAAATCTAAAACACAATACCATTTTTATCAGCACTCTCCAAATAAAATGCCTTGGTATAAACCTAGCAAAATATGTATAAGATCTAAGTGAAGAATACTATAAAACTCTGAGGAAAGATATCAAAGAAGAACTAAGTAAATGGAGGGACATTTCATGGTCATGGATAGAAAGATTAAATATTGTCAAGATACCAATTCTTCAAAATTTGTTCTATAGATTCAATGCAATTCCCATCAAAATCCAAGTAAGTTATTTTGTGGATACTGACAAAGTGTTTCTTAAGTTTATTTGGAAAAGAAAAAGAAACAGAATAGCCAGTTCAATATTGGATGAGAACAGAGTTAAAAAACTAACACTACCCAACTTCAGGACTTAGTATAAAACTACAATAATGAAGATAGTGTGGTACTAGTCAAAGAATAGATACTTAGATCAATGAAACAGAAGAAGGAACCAGAAAGCGACCCACCTAAATATAATCAACTGATCTATGACAAAGCAGCAGTCAATACAGTGAAGCAAAGATAGTCTTTTCAACAAATGGTGCTGGAGCTCTGGACATTCACATGCAGAAAATTGAACCTATGTACAGACTTTAGACCCTTAACAAAAATGTACTCAAAATGGATCATAGACCTAAAACTAAAATGTGAAATTATAAAACTCTTGGAAGATAAAAGAGGAGAAAATCTTGATGATCTTGGAGATTGTGATAAATGACCTTGGATATGGTGATGACCTTTTAGATACAATACCAAAGTCAAAATCCATGAAGGAAATAATTGATAAGCTACGCTTCACTGAAATTTTAAAATCCTGCTCTGCAAAGGACAATGTCAAGAGAATGAGAAGCCACAGACAGAGAAAATACTTGCAAAAGACACATCTGATAAGGGACTGTTATCCAGAATATATAAGGAGTCCTTAAAACAATAAGAAAACAAAACAACCTAGTTAAAAAATGGGCCAAAGATCTTAACAGACACTTTACTAAAGAAGATATAAAGAATATAAATTTGCAAGCAAGTATTTGAAAAGCTGTTCAACCTCATATATAATTAGGGAATTGAAACTTTAAACAATGAGGCACAGCCATACCTTAGAATAGCCAAAGTCTTAAACACTGACAATATTAAATGCTGGTGAAGATGTGGAACTCTCATTCGTTATGCATAAGGATACAAAATGGTACAACCACTTTGGAAGACAGTTTGACAGTTTCTTACAAGATTGAGCATACTTTACACAATCCAGCAATCACACTGTAATTACCCAAATGAACTGAAAATGTAAGTCCACACAAAAACCTGCATAAGCATGCTTATAATATCTTTATTTATAATTGCCAAAATTTGAAAGCAATCAAAATATCCTTCAGTACATTAACGAATAAATGGTACAGTAGAATATTATTCTACAGTCAAATATTATTTAATGCCAAAATTAATGAGCTGTCAACTCATGAAGAAACATGGAGGAAACTTAAATGCATTATTACTAAGTGAAAGAAGCCAATCTAGATTGGCTTCCAACTAGATTCCAACTAGAGGACATTCTGGAAAGGGCAAAACTATGGCAATAGTATGAAGATTAATGGTTGTCAGTGGTTAGGCAGGAGGGAGGGATAAAAAGACAGTAAACAGAGCATTCTTAGGGCAGTGAAACCATTCTGAACAATAGTACAATAGTAGGTACCTCAAAATCCAAAGAATGCACGATACCAAGATTGAACCCTATGCAAACCATGAACTTTGGTGATAATTGGTTCTAGACTTTCTGCTCTAGAATCCCTACTACGCTAGAAGATCTCATTTTCAATTAATGATTTAATATTTAACACCCTAACCAGATTTCAGATTCCATGAAGACCAGAATCCTGTTTTGCTCATAGCTGAACACCCATCACTTTGAATAGTATGGGCAAAATAAACATCTGTTAACTAAAAGTCCACGGAAAGTATCAGACAATTAAAATAAATAATAGCACAATCAGATGGTATTTTAAGGAGAATTTAATGAAAGAACCAGTAGAAGTGTGGGCAGGTTTAAAGGAGCCATCAGAGATGTTAAGGCACCTAGCAATTAGCAGCAGTGAGAAACCAGGGCTATATCTAGACCTGGAAAAGCAAGAAGGAAGAAAATACGATCAAAGCCTAATGATAGGTAAAGCAGTGAAAGAGTTGCCACCTGCAAAGGAATGAAGTTATAGAGGGCAGAGGCCAATATAAGAAATGCACACCAATGTAGAGAGGAAATAAATGGGCAAGAAAACCCCTCTTCTCTGCTCCTGAATTAGGCTCCTTCTTGTGACTTACTAGGTGTATCCAATGGTAAACCAGAAGGCAAGAAAGAGTAATAGAGTTCATAGAAGTCAGTCTCTCAGGGTACCAAAGCAGAAAAAGAACAAATATTTGTGAATTGGGGAAGAAGTGGTTGGCGATGGAGAATAATCAACATAATGATATTATTAAAGAAAGGATATTTGATATCTTAATATTGGATTATGAGAGTAAAATGCAAATACATGGAAAGACTTGATAAGAGAGGTAATAGAAAGTTGCCATCTGTTCACCCTTCCAGCAACTCTAAAAAAGAAGATCCTGGTTAACCTGAAAGACTCAGCAGACTGTCCAGAATATACAGAATTAATAACATTTTGCTGTAAAGAACTGTCATTCTAAATTCTAAAAGAGTTCAGAAGCCGTTTGTCCTTTGGCATCCCCTTTAATCTTAAATATACTCAGCAAGAAAATGATACGGCTCAAACTTCCTTCTCCCTCCCCAGCAGCCCAGCCCAACCACCGCTCTGTTCAACCAATTAGCAATTTGCAGGGGGAAATGTGAACAAATTAATGCTGATGATTGCAGGCCACTAATTGGCTACCGGGCTGTCAGAGCAGCTTTGCAGTTGCTAAATCAAACTGGATAGCTAAAGGCCATGAGCTGTTCAGCTGTCTGCTCTTCTCATCCGGGGGGGTTTCAAGGCCGGGGAAGAGGAGTGGCTTACCATGGCATTTCGGTCAGTCTGTCATGACCAGCCCATCATCCCCGTGGCTGTGCATGGTCAGTGTATTTACCCATAACTGTGGGACTGCCTACAAGATTGTGGCCCTGGAAAGGCACGAGGCTGCCACTCCTGGGGAGATGTTCTCATCATGTCTGACAGGCAGCAAGGCAAGTGAGGTGAACTTGTGAGGCTGTTAATACTTCTGGAGACGCAGTGTGACCTTTTGGAGGCCATACCCTCGGAGGCCCCAGAGAAAGTGGAATGCGTCACTGAAGAAGGGGAATCAGTCAGGCGAGGCGCTCAGGCTCCCCCAAGGCAGGATGCCTGGGGCTGAGCCCAGTCAACACATCCCAAGTCCTTGCTGGTCCCATGATACCTTTTCCCATGTGGTAAAGGAGAGGATTCATTAATGAGCATTGCTGGACAGAGAATATGTGCTATACTACATTGAAATAAGGAGTCCAATTTTTATCAAATGTATACAAACTTGGGGCACCTGGGTGGCTCATTGGGTTAAGGCCTCTGCCTTTGGCTCGGGTCATGATCTCGGGTCTTGGGATTGAGCCCCACGTCGGGCTCTCTACTTGGCGGGGAGCCTGCTTCCCTTCCTCTCTCTCTGCCTGCCTCTCTGCCTGCTGGTGGTCTCTCTCTGTTATATAAATAAATAAAAATCTTAAAAAAAAAGTTAAAAAAAATATATACAAATTCACAAGAGATTAAACATCAAAACATGTGCTGTTCCTTTCCAAATAGTCCTCTTATTCCAAAGATGCTATAACTTCTCCAATTATGTGTGGGTATCTTTTTGGAGAGTCATCAGAAAAACAAGTCTTTGCAGCTCTTAAAAACAACAACAACAACAAACAGCCAATCAAACAAACAAAACACCTCTTAATGATTTATAATAGTATTTCTTAACCAGGGACTTTTTTGTCCCAGCCCTTATCTACCCTGGGACCTTTGGCAATGAATGGAGACATTTCTGGTTGTTACAACTGGGAGTGGGGAGGGGAAAGATCTTACTGACATCTAAGGACTAGAGACCTAAGGGACGCTACTAAACATCCTGCAATGCACAGGACAACCCCTAGAACAAAGAATTATCCAATCCAAGGTTGAGAAATCCTGATTTACAATGATTTCCTTCAAGGAGAAATCTAGTTGATTTTGTGCAACTATCCAAAGGTGAGTCAGAAGTAAGTCTGGTGATTGAGGGAGGTCCATCAAGCTGGGAAATGTCATTTGTGAACTAAAATAATGGGTAATTATAGAATAATGAGACTGATTTTCTTACATGATAATTTCTAACATGGAGTCCCCCCCCCAAAAAAAAGGTTTCGAGCAATATTTCCATTCATTTGTTAATCCATCCATTCATCAAATATTTATTAAGCATTTAATATGTACTAGGAACCAATTAGCAAAACAAAATTCCTATGTGGAAAGTGCTCATAGTCTAGAAGCATACTGGGTAATATACCAGGGCTGTCTGATAAAGTAAGCTCTTTTAACTCCCTCATTATGCTGTCTTCGAAAAGGTTGTTTCTTATGAAGGTTATATAAATTAAGAAACACAAAATATTCCAACAGTTACCTGGTATATGGTAAACACTCAATATTTGCTAAATACAAATTATTAATGTAAAAATGCAAAAACCCTAGATGGTTTCCCAAATGGATTCCTTTAAGGAATAAATATTCTTTAGAGGTAAACTTTCAATCATCCTTATAAATATACACATACTGACAATTGCACATTTTCCATGTTAGTCTGTGATTAACAGTGTTTCCCACCAAGGGAAATATGACTATATCCTCGCTGGAGGTAGTTAGATCAGAAAACAACGACAACAACAAGCATCTTACAGATATTTGTCTAGTCTTTCTGATCTGGATGGCAATATACAGGTTAATGCCCTGGATATAAAATAATATAGACAACTATCTCTGACTTCATCTGATTTGTCATAATCTTGGGGAGACAAACCCCAAGATAATTAACCAGAAAAACTTAGCAAAGGCACATAAATGGCAGAGAAGTTCAAAAGAGGGGAGCATCCTTATAGGCTAAGAGGGGTATGTCCAGAGGATGGTATTAGGGAAATAAGAACATAAGAGACGACAGACAGACAGACAGATAGCCATTGGCCTGTTTTTCTCATTCATGAATGTCTCAGGAAAATACAAGGGTAGAATTTACAAAGAAGGTGCCAGAAAATTATGCAGTAAGATAATGCTGCAATGGAGTTTTTTAAAGGGAGAAGAAAGGAAGAACTGGAACTAGTTGGAAGCTAAGAAGTTGGTCTCACTGACTGATTAAGAATTATCTAGTCTGGGGCTCAGTGGGTTAAAGCCTCTGCCTTCGGCTCAGGTCATGATCCCAGGGTCCTGGGATCGAGCCCTGCATCGGGCTCTCTGCTTGGCCAGGAGCCTGCTTCCCTTCCTCTCTCTCTGCCTGTCTCTCTGCCTACTTGTGATCTCTGTCTGTCAAATAAATAAATAAAATAAAATTTAAAAAAAAAAAGAATTATCATAGTCTGAGCAGATGGAGTCAGGAGGGCCCCCCCAGTGGCTCACTGGAGAAGCTTGCGGCTCGATGCGTTATGAACCTCAACATTATCATCAGAAATTGTCTTCTTTTCTAAACTGGAAGCACCTTGCTGATACTCTCTGAGACTGGACATAAGTTGAATATTCATGAGTGTCTCCTGGAATATCTGTTTAGTATTAAGCAAAGAAGGGCTAGGAAAGGTGGTATGTAAATCAAATCTCTGCATACCAAGTTGTACTCAAAATGTACAAAGGGAGTTCATTATTCAAAAGAACTTTGTAATAAATCCTTACGAAAAGCAAGCAAGGGATTTTGGGGATTGTCCCAGCTCAACCATCTTCTGGCTGTGGGACTTGGAGTAAGTCATTTCAACCCACTGAAACTTATTAGGACTCCATCTTATAGATGAAGAGACTCCTCCCTCGCCTCTCCCAAAAGGTTGTAGTAAGCCTCGGATGAGTTAATGTATGTGACAGTGTCTTGTATACTGTAAAGTGGTGAGCCTCTTTAATGTCTTGAAGACATTTAATTTCATCCAACAGTCTTACAAGACTGCTTCCTTCTAAGCTGAGTCACTTGTATAGGGTAAGGAACACTTGAGTGTTGCCAACATCAGATGATTGAACCTAATTATTTCAGCCTTCTCTGTCTATGAAACAGATCACTGAATTAAACTTAGATCAAGAGCTTAAGACCTAAAACACTGTGAGCTAGTCCCCTCACCTTGAAAACACCAGGAAAATGGTGACAGAACAATTTGCTCTAGAGAATGTTGGTACAGAAGAATAGGCGAACAAACAGGAAGACATTTTTAAGTGAATACTAGTATGTTATTGACATACAGGGAAGCAATGTTCATTTTTTTTCTTCTACTCTAGTTATAAATGTGAGTTGAACTTGGTGTTCACATGGTGGAAGCACATCTTGGCAAGAAAGCATATTGCTTATATAGAACCTCTTCCCACCCCTGACCACACATACTCCAGGGTATGTTTTAGAGGTTCAGTCAGTCTATTTGTAACAGAAGCTTGTATCACATCTTCATGAAAAGCAAATAAAAAGTTATGGATTGTCCCACCTTTACTATTTTTTGAGTCTGGGAAAACAGAACAAAAATCTTCCACGCTGCCATTTATCTATCAAGGACTGTGCAGTGATAAAATTCGATAGCTGACAGGAGCCTTATCTAAATAAAATCTGTATGTTTATGCCTTAAGGTATCCAGGAAGTAAGGAGCTCAAATAGTGATCATTCTTAATAGTGTTCTATTAAGCTAGTTCCAGACCGTTTGGTCCCTGGCAGGAATTGCTTGATGAAAAGGATGAACCCGGGATGGTTCTAGCAGACCAGCAGACTAATTGCTTTATAAGTGTTTTAACACCGTTTCAGGAGGCAGTGGAAACCAATGGGCCAAAGGGAAAAGAAAGACTTTCTCCTCTACCCCCATTCTCACTGCTTAAGCTCCTAGTCCATAGGCTCACTGGAGGCCCAGTGTCCAAAATAAAACTTATCCAAACTTCTCTTCAGTTCATGTCTCAGTATCTTCCAGATAACAAATGTGCCCCTAATAGCATATCTGGTTCCTCTTCATGATGAATTTCAATATTTACTCTTAAGTCTCATATACCTGCCTGAGTGTGAATCTGTGTTTGATTTAAACAACAAAAACAAAAACAAAAACAAAAACAAACAAAAAAAAAACTCTATAGTCCAAAACTATAAAATACTATAAACTGAAGGATAAGACATGAAGTCAAGCCAAAACCCCAACCTATGGTGAAGACAGGGGACAGTAATTAGCCACCTTGACATGTTGAGGAAAATCACAACATCCCTGACAATGAAAGAGCATATTGTGCAGAGATCCTGAAATGCATTCTTTCTCTATTTTGTTCAGTCAACCCAGGAATCACCTTTTCTGTCTCAGACACTATTCTAGGTTCTGGGGTGCAGTAGTGGTGAGCACATTAGCAGGGTCAGTGCTTTCTGGAAGCTTAAAGTACAGTCATAACCGGTTGGGGAGGTGGGGACCATAGATGAATGAGCTCTCAAGGAACTACGTGTGCTGAGAGCTGTGTTGAACCCAAGCAGGCTAACAAGACTTGCTCCCCCATCAAAAGGCCCTGAAACAGCTCAGTGAGTAGTTGGGAGTCCTATTAGCAAAAGGTTCACAAAATATTCTGATCCGCAAGATCCCATGGGCAGAAATCTCTGAATTGGGGATTGGCTCCTTGTCCAAGCTTCACTCCTCAATGCCAGGCTGCCCAGAAGAGTCTTGTTTTTTGCATATGCATATGACCAGACGCACTCACACTGCGATGCATAGTCTGTGACATCACTAGCATATTTTTTAAAAACATTTTATTTATTTACAGACAGAGATTTACAAACAGAGATCACAAGTAGGCAGAGAGGCAGGCAGAGAGAAAGAGGGGGAAACAGGCTCCCTGCCGAGCAGAGAGCCCAATGCGGGGCTCAATCCCAAGACCCCAGGATCATGACCTGAGCCAAAGGAAGAGTCTTTAACCCACGGAGCCACCCAGGTGCCTCGACGTCACCAGCATATTAACAGTGACACGGCAATTCACCTAAGAAGGACGGAAGGGTCTAGAGCTAGTTGGAGTCAAGTTTGAATTCTAGCTTTCCCACTTACTGACCTCTCTGTGCCTCCATTTCCCTTCTGTTAATAATAATCCACAGATGATAGTTTGTTGAAGAGGGTTGAAGGAAGATTTAATTTTTGTTTTTAAAATACTACCTGAAACAAGATTTGCAGGTTTGGGTTGAGTAAGGAAAATCCTGACAGTTAGAAAGCAGAATGCTATAATCTGCAAAGTGTATATTCTATTACCCATGATCTGAGAGGCAATTAAATTCCCAGAAGAAACATGCTGAAAGCCCAATGTCAGCTCTTGATATGCTGGAATGTTAGTTGATGACCTGGTTAATCTGTGGGGATTTTTGTTCTTTTATTTATATTTTCATTCTGGTGTGGTTGACATACTATGTTATATTAGTTGAGATGGCAATAAAGTGATTCAACAATTCCATATATTACTCAGTGCTCATCATGCTAAGTGTACTCCTTAAGGCCTATCACCGGTTTCACCTTCCCCACCCAACTCCCCTCTGGTCACCATCAGACTGTGGTCTAGAGTTAAAAGCCTGGTTTTTAGATACATGAAAAAATGTTCATCATTATTAGCCATCAGGGAGATTCAAATCAAAACCACATTGAGGTACCATCTTACACCAGTTAGAGTGGCCAAAATTAACAAGACAGTGAACAACAAGTGTTGGAGAGGATGTGGAGAAAGGGGAACCTCTTACACTGTTGGTGGGAATGCAAGTTGGTGCAGCCACTTTGGAGAATAGTGTGGAGATTCCTTAAGAAATTAAAAATAGAGCTTCCCTAGGACCCTGCAACTGCACTACTGGGTATTTAGCCCAAAGATACAGATGTAGTGAAGAGAAGGGCCATCTGCACCCCAATGTTCATAGCAGCAATGGCCACAGTCACCAAACTGTGGAGAGAGCCAAGGTGCCCTTCAACAGATGAATGGATAAAGAAGATATGGTCCATATATACAATGGAATATTATGCCTCCATCAGAAAGGATGAATACCCAACTTTTATATCAACATGGACAGGACTGGAGGAGATTATGCTCAGTGAAATAAGTCAAGCAGAGAGAGTCAATTATCATATGGTTTCACTTACTTGTGGAGCATAAGGAATAACACGAAAGACATAGGGAATTGGAGAGGAGAAATGAGTTGGGGGAAATCAGAGGGGGAGACAAACCATGAGAGACTGTGGACTCTGAGAAACAAACAGAAGGTTTTGGAGGGGAGGAGGGTGGGGGGTTGGGTAAGCCTGGTGGTGGGTATTAAGAAGGGCACATATTGCATGGAAGACTGGGTGTGTTGCATAAACAATGAATCTTGAACACTGAAAAAAAATTAAATGTAAAAAAAACCCGTTTTTTTGTTTGTCTCTTTTTTTCTTTGTTCATGAGTTTTGTTTCTTAAATTTGATTCATGGAAAATTTTCAACTTTTCCTCTCTTTTACAATCTTAGGGTCAAATGATAAAAAATATTTCTATCTTTAAGAATTGAAGATTATAGCTGGGGAAAATAAAACTAACACTAATACTGTAGTATCAGTCACACTAATTATTTCTGGATGATAAAAATCTCATTGGGGAGATTTTTATAGACCCCAAATCAGATTGGTCAGGTCACCTACATCTAAGAAGTACTGAACTAAATCAATCAAGCTTCCAACACAGTAGATAGTATCCTCCCAAGGAAACAGGAAGAAATGAAATTAACTTTTACCTCACAAATGTCTACATATTGAGTATTTTTTGGAATTTTATGTGTATCTGTTGTCAGCTGAGGTTCTAAAACAGTTTATACATGACAATGTTTTTTTGTGGGGAACCAGTAATTTATTTTACTTTCTATGTTTTAGGCTCCTTAATTAAAGGAGGCCAGTTATAGGCCACAATTTATAAGGTTGTTTTGAGTTTTTACAAAGATAACTTAATTCACATGGCGTAGGGCCTGGCACATAATAGCACTCAATAAATCTTAGATATCATTCTCATGGTTGCGCCTCCCAAGAAATTTAGTTCATAAAACCGTAAAATAAGACTGGTACTGAAACGAAACTTGCATGAAAGCAGAAACTGTTTTGCTCATAGGTTTTAGAAACTTCTTTTCCCACTGCCCAGGAAGTAGGCAGAGGAAATCTGTTTCGAATTACAGTATTTTCCGTATACAATTTGCTTAAGAAAAAAAAAAAATTACCTGAGATTCATTTACAAGTACTGGAAAAATATTTAAGGAATGTTAATTTGGAGAGGACTCCTGTCCTGGCTGGCGTAGGACTTCCATGCATTCCGGCCAGCTTTGTTCATATAGAACACATTGGTTACAACATCCAGCATTTTGCTCATTTTAACTGAAGCTGCTCCTCACAGTTCCCCAACTCCTAAGCCAAGGCTATCTCTTCCAACTGTGAGGACAGTGTTTACCACGAGACCTGTTACGGCAATTATTCCTGTATCTGTCTGGATTCCGGACCCCAGGGAACATTCCACTGGAGAAACGAAGAGAAGCCTTACGCATGGTCACAAATACCATAGAACGTAGCGGGTGTGCCTTTCACATCAGAGGGTTAAATGGGTGCTTGACACAGGAGCTCTTTTCTCTCCAGGGAGTCAATAGAGTGAGGAGAAATTATATGGAAGCTCACAGGGCTTTTTAGATACTTTAACTCTGCCCTTTTACTGATTCAAAGGTGTATGGATTGTTTTTTTCTTCATGGAGCCCAGGGTCTAGACAGGTTTTCTGTAGTTAACAGGCACCTTCGTGACTTGTGAATACACATGTAGGTTTCTGGATAGTGACACAATAACTGTGTAAAAACTGAAAATTGGCAAGGCTTCTTTCCTGAGCTGTATTGAATTGGGACCTTGAGCAGATTTCTCCGTTACTCTGAGCATTAAACCAGGACAGCATCTTGCATTAGTCAGTTTACGCTGCTGATTGCTTGTGTGCACTGCTGAGAAGCAAGTGGAGATGCTGGTGGAGTGTGTCCTCTTGCTTTGCTTCTTTTGTTCCGTTTCTCCTTTCTGTTTATTGTTTAATGGATTTGTTTGTTTAATGGATTCCTGCTAATGATATTACGGGATACAGATCAGCTTTGATTGAAAACTCCGACAGACACACATTTGCCTGAACACATTCTTCCCCAGAAAGGAAGAGAATGGGGAGATGTGTACTTGGTTAATCCCAACCTGTTATCTTTACTTTACTTTACTACTTTAACAGTGCAGTCATTGATGGGTTGGGGTGGGCGGAACTGTTCCATTTTCATCATCTTCAAAATGCACAGCATAATCCTCCATTCTACTCTGTTCCTTGGCCTTGAACCTGCCCGCTTCCCTGAACCTGCAGGACACTTCCACGCACTGAATTCCTACACAACTGCCTGGGGAGTGCAGATTGGTTTTAGTACGCCATTAGCGGTTAGGATAAAACCAGCTTTTCTTCTCCACCTACACATTCCATACCTTTAGACTCATTTTTAATCAATTACATTTTACCTTAAATTTTGAAATTTTCCAGCTAAACTGTAGTGTAGACTCAGAAGCTAAGGGGTTTACATCATGAATGTTAGTCAGAAATCGATGTCCTGTACAGATACAATCAGCCCTATTAATATCTACTTGCATCATATAAATCTTAGTTAATGGGTTGTCTAATCTGTATACTTTTGCAGCGTGTTCTACTCTAAAGTGGGCACTGACAGCATTTTCTCTTGTCATTGGAGCAATGTCAGCCGCATAGAACTTCCCAACCAAGGGGGACAATACCAGCCCCCTCCTGCCCCTCCTGCAAAACTGTTACACACAGTTGGCCGCCACCTTCTAAAATGGTTTGGATTAATAGTTTTTTCGTTAAGAGTCAATAAACAAGCTCCTAGGTCCACGCAAGATTCTTACAACAAAAGCTCAATGTTGCCATTCATCATTGCCACCAGAGAACCAGAAACTCCATTTGTTTTCTCTGCTGCTGACAAATGTAATTTATAGGCTTTAAAGACCTAATTATTTTCTGTGATGCAGGATTAAATCTGAACACTTCTTACTGGAGGGGTGAAAGCGCTAGTGGGTATCTTGGAAATCTGGGGCCTCCAAACTCTGTGTCTCAGATTCTCAGGTGAGAGGAATTAATGGGGATAAAATTGCAAGTTCAGGCCAATACAAAAGGAGGGCAAATAATAATGTTCTTATACAATCAGTGCCTTGGAAGCATTTATTTCTGGTGCTTATTCCAGTCCCCACATAACTTTTTGGGACATCCATCCCTGACCTCCTGTCCCTGTTGTTTTGAATCTTGTCTCCAGCTCCTTTTTAGGAGAGCTCTTTTGCCTACCAGCAAAGAGAGCTAGAAATGCCTGGAAATTTACTTTCTGATTCCCTCCCCAGGCATTCCTTAGCCAATGACTACTTGGTAGGAGGAAATTAAAACCCATCTCCCTTGCCTTGATGAATTCAAAATGAACTCAGGTGTAATTCACAACCCAAAGTTCCTCTGCAGGATGACTGGGCTGTTTTTTAGTGTTTTTTGTTTGTTTGTTTGTTTGTTGTTTGTTTTGCCTGAAATATCTTCCTTGCTTGGCTTCTTCCCTTTCCTTGCCTTTGATTCTCCACTTTGACCAGTTTCTCTGAAGAGCACTTCCTTAATAATCACTTGACCACCTCTCATGGTCTCAGATCCTGCTTCTCAGCCACCTTCTGCAAAACACCCATCACCTAGTCCCAAAGTACCAGTGGGACACTGAAAAGGAATATTGGAAGAAGCTATTATTGTCCGAGAAAACAGTCAGCAATGACAATAAACCCTCACAACCCGTGTTCATCTTGGTCAGCGTTTCAAAGTGGCCAACTCTCTACAAAGTGGGTTTGGTATGTGAAAGATTCCTGGAGAAGCACTTTTGGTCTCAAGTGGGTCTACATCTCCTGCACTAGGACTATTGCCTAAGTGGTCCAGCTAGCACAACACTGCTTGAACTCAACTTCAGACAGTACCTGATTCCCTATTACAGCAAGCAGAAGCATATTCCTGGCTTAAAGATCTCCTTATCTTCCCTCACCTCCCACCTAGCTAATTTCTATTTCTACATGATTGAGCTTACATCCTCTCCGCCCCAATCCATTCTGATTCTTTGCCTCCAAAATGTTTTAGTTTCATTCCAGCCTCAGTACCCTTGTTCATAGTCTTTGTCTACTTAGAATACTCTCCCTCTACCAGCCACTAATCCACCATAATTTAATTTTGGTCTTCAACTCTTGAATTCTATAGTATATGCTTCTCCTCCTTTTTCATTGACAAAACCTCCTGCCCCAATTTCTTACTCTCCAAGATTATAAACTTCTTGAAAGTAGAAAACACCTATCTCTCTTTTCTTTCTTTCCTTTAGAGGCTAGCTAAAGGAAAACCTCGTATTACAAAACTACTTACCAAATCAGTAGACTTGACATTCAAGCACACTAGTTTTATAATGTGAGGTTTTTCTACTCCCCCCCCCCAATGTTGCATACATTCCTGGTGTTATTTAACTGGAAAACACTTCACTTCCATTTTCTTTTGATTCTAGATTAGCTCAATGTCAGAAAACCCAAGTTAGGAATAAGTGTGCTAATTTAAGATGTCAGGCCACTGGGGAATTCATTATGGACCAAGAAATGAACTCAAACAACATCAAACACTTGATTTTCTCTAACTCTTGAACTGCAGAAAATGAAAGTCTAGCTAAAACCTTTTGTAGGTCACTTTAATCACTTGAACTTAAACTGTAAAGGTATAGGAGAAACCTACCATAAACCTTCATATGTAGGTAATATTTATCTACAAACAAATTGAAAGTAAGGAAATTGATCAAATTCAACATCCAAATCCCTTTCCATTCTGTTCACATTGATAATACTGTAATGCAGTTTGGGGATGTACTGCTATACCATGAAAAGGTTATTTCTTGTTTGAGTTAGATAACTTTACCGTGTCTCCAACATTCTTGTCTGGAAAGTAGAGGAAATCATATTCAATTATTTCCTTTCCTTCTTGGTTCTACTGAGCGAGACCAATTTTTAAAAGTTTCATCTTAAACAATATTGTCATAACTTTAAATATAATTTTAAAAAGTTAAGGAATTATGGTGTGGTCTGGTAGTCTTAGATGATGGCTACTATTTAAATACTAATTTCCCCTCCTAGATTTTCTGCATCTTTATATTGTTGTGGAGAAATTGATTTCTCATGTAGGAGACTAGAGTATATGCCTGCTTTCTATATGTAAGGAGAAGCAATTAAGAATTTTATATTATTTTACAAAAATGTATCCAATTGTTCTGAAAAAATATATAGATTTGGTGTGAGCTCATTGCATCATTTTAAGTTATCTCTCAGTAACTTGTTTTGGGGAAGCTAAGTAATATTTTAAAATGTTAAATACACTTTTGGCAAAGCAAGCTGGTGCCCACAGTGACTCGAGCACTGGTTATGATCAGAGTCAGCTGCTCACACCCCATGCGAGTTATGGAAGTAGCGATGTTACCAAGATGGCACTCCCAGCTTCAAAATTTTAAAAGTCAATATTTATCAAACACCTGCTAACTGCCAGATTTTATGGCTTTTCTCATTTGATTCCTGCAATGTCCCTATAAGCAATTACGGTGATGATCCCTATTTTATGTAAGAGGAAAGGAGACCCCCAAAAGGAATTACTTGCTTAAAGAGTCATTGCCAGCAAAGGTCTGAGTGAGAATCCAAACTAAGCAGTATGACACAGAGCTCTTACCCCTAACCACTGGATGGCATAGACTTTCCTGAGCAGCTGCCTTTCACCTGCCCACAGAGTAAAGGAGACAGATGATCTACACATGAGACTGTATTATGCAAAACATGTATCCACTCTTATGTCTTAGCTTAGGGGCAGGCAAACTAAAAATAATGGGATTGGACAGAAAAGGATCCATTACTTAGAATGTCAGGGAGGTGATTCATGAGAAGTAAGAACAAGTCAGTATAATGGAGAACAGGAGAAAGAACAGCAGGCAAGTATCTCATGGCCAATTACTTATCGAGAAGAAGAGATGTCAGTTTGAGGTGTATATGAGAGAAACTTTCCAGAACATAATGATCCACTTAGGAGAAGGAGAATCAGTGACTATTGGATGAGTTGCCTTATCAAGTTCAAGAATTATATCTGAGGAACTTCCAAACCCTTAAGCATTCTCTTCTGGTCATGTTCCTTTCACATTATGATTAGATGTAGATATGGAAGAGCTAACCATTTTTGAACTGGGCTCTGAAAGGTATTAATAAGATCCATCAAAAATGGTTAATTGTTTGTTTTATCATTTACCCTTTATCTAGGATAGGAAACTAAAATGAGTGTTTCATTAGATGAGCTTGGAATTTAAGTCACACTGTATTTGCAATCACCTGAATAGTGTACAAAACCACTATTTTGAGATACAGAGGAGGTGTTTTGATAGTTTAAGACCAGCTATATCTTGAAGTAATGTGGGAAGAGAGGAAGATTAATTCTTGCCTCACATAATTTTTTTCTACTCCTCAGTATGGTGTAGCAATATAGAATGAGAAGGCTAAACAAAGTCCATTTTACAGAACACGTTTGCTGTACCCTGAATAATGCTCCCTCCCCTCAAATATGCCCATGTCCTAATCCTTGAAAGCAACACATGTTGCCTTATAAGGAAACAAAAGGAATTTACAGATGGGACTGAGTTGAAGATCTTGAGATGAGGAGATTACCCTGGGTTATGCAGGTGAGTCCAGTGTAGAAGAGAAATGCAGGCGAGGTCAGATTCAGAGAAGGAAATGTGATGGCAGCAGAGATCAAGATGATGCCTTCGGAGATGGAAGTAAGGACTACAAACCAAGGGATCCTTCTAGCTGGCTGCTAGATGTGGCAAATGACAAGGGCATGGCTTCTTCTCTCAGACCCTTAGAAGGACCCAGTCCAGCTGATACATTGACTTTAGCCCTGTGAAACAGATTTTGATCTTCTGACCTCCAGAATAGTTGGGAGATATACTGGTGTTGTATTTAACCAACTAGGTTTTGGTCATTTGTTATAGCAACAATAGGAAACTAATACAATGTTTAAGGGGTTGTATTCCCTCTTTACCAGCCCCTTTACCTCTCTGTCCACCTTTTTAATAAGCTTCTTAAATCAAGACCTCTTAAATTGGCAACTCCTGCTTCTGGCTTACAATGATCTCCTTCTGGCCTACAACTTCCTATTCTTAGACCCTTGCTACATGAAGTTGGTCCTTGGGTCAGCACCACTTGAGAACCTGTCAGAAAATCAAATTCTCGGGTCCTGTTGTTTCAACGAGCTGTTTCAATGAGCCATCCAGGGGGTTCCAATGCACGGTGAAGCATGAGCACAATCCTACTATGACAGTCACTTCCCTAATTTCATCTACCTTCCCTTCAACTGCTGCCTCTGAACCCTCCCTCCATAGTGTGCTCACTTTATTTTCATTCTTCCTCCATCTTTTCCCTCCCTCGCTTGTTCCTGATTCTTTCTCTATTATGTTGCCTACACTGATGTGAGGTTTCATTAAATGAATTGGAAGTGAGGGCTTTTTATAACTGGACAGGACCACAGCCAGTCTTCTCTGTAGGTGTGGGAAAGACAGGCGGGCAGGGCTCCACCATTGTTAGAGCAAGGAATATTCCACTCCAGGTGGTAGAGTTACCAAACTCCGCCCTTACCAGTCCTTTTCCCTCTACCATGGTCTTCTACGAAGGTCTGGATTATGGGCTGAGACCTCATCACCCACTCTTGGACTCTTCTCCAGAAAGATCACACATTTTTCTTTGGCAAATAATGCTAAAGATTTCTCTGCAAGGGCCAGCTTTCTCTGTACATGTACACATGGGTAGTGAAGGGAGGGTATACCAATAGCTCAACCATTTTGAAAGCAGTTCACAATCCGTTACCCTGAGCATTGCCCAAGGTCCACGTCCACTCTCTATGTGAGCTGACTGAAGCTTTGCATCTCACCAGGGGACTGTGAGTTTCTCCTGCTTTATTTTACCTTTCAATCTGACTTCATCTGCTCTCTGTCTTCCAATATTTACTTAAAATAAATGATCTGCTGCTGGCTGCCTTTCTTGATTTGCAGCACTATTACAGTGTCATTATTTTTACATGTATTTCCTTCCTTTAATATCTTCTCTCACTCTTTCACGTTGAATATGCTTCGCTAGACATTTATCTCCATCCCCCAAACCATGTAAGGGAGGTAGCTCGATAACACTTTCCTTTGGTGATAAAACCTTCCTGGCTTGAGCTATCCTCTGTCTGTTAAGAAACCCTAAATGTAAATCCACAATACAGCCCGATCTTCCCTGAACTCCACAGCTGTTCACCCAGTTTCTGCTCAGCAGCCCTGCATGCATCCAGAGGATCTTTGGCTCAAATCTCCCCTTTTCCCGGTAACCTCCAATTCCTGACCTGAAGAAGAAGAGATCATTAATAAAACTTGGAAATTATGTCTTATCCTTCCCTTCCTCTCTTCTCCCTGAACACTCAGTCACCAAAACACAGTGCCTTTTCTCCTTTCCCATATTATTCCTTAGCTTTGACCCTCAATCCCTCTGGCCTGAAATACTATGTACGCCCTTGACTACTAAGACATCCTTACTCTAACTTCCATAATCATCTACTCAGTGTCAAGCTCTGATCGTTCTCCGGCTTACGTACGTGAGTTTTCTCATCTCTTGTTGGCCTGAGGTGAATACGCACTGCTGAGTCCAACATATACTTCACCATCTAAGGTCTACTTGGATGGTCTTACATGTGACCATTTTATGCAGCACACTGGAATCTTTTGGTTAAAATATGTAATTGTTCCTTCCCACTTTCATACCTGTGGTGTTCCTATCTGAGAATTTCCTGTTTCCACCAGGCACAACACATACTTCTTTTAAAGCCTCTAATACTTCTTCTAGTTCATTTAATATTTTTTAACCTTACCAAGTTGAAGCCATTTCTCCTTTCTTTTCATTTCCAGAGCTCTCTATACTTCTTATTTCGTTCTGATCCTATTCTCCCTTGCATGATATGTATACATACCCTAGGGAATAAAATTCTTTAGGACAGGGACCATTCTTTCACACTTCAGTACAGTGCACATTTATAAGAGTTCAATAAATTTAGACTGAATTAATTAGAATCAACAGTACTTTTCAGGGTTCCTGAAAGTATAATTTAGAATAGTAGCTAATATGTGCTTCCTTTTCACAGGTCATGAACATATGGGAGTTAACACATCACTTAATACATGCAGCAACAAGAAAATTAGAATGACAAACTAAAAATACATTCCCAGAATTAACATATGTAGTGAAGATAGTGAACTGTTATTCCAAAAGTGAGCTTGTGTCTTTTTCCTCTGCAAAGTGTTCTCTGTACATATTCTAGGTTAAATATGTTAGATCAGCATTTGGATTGATAGGCTAGAAGTTCTAGATGATCCAACATATCATCTAATCCCTGAAAGTACAATTATTAAAATATGGTTGATTTAGATTATTATCTTGTTGGGAGATAAGTGTCATTTATATTAATATAAAACAGATTTTAATCTTAATTCCTGGTGGACGCTTAAGGATTTGAGGGCTCTAGTTTAATGTCCCCAAAATTAGCCCCCAAATTTCATCACCATTATTAGCATTTACACATTTTTCTAATAAGCATGAGGCTGACTTTTTATAGGCATTAGCTTATTTAGTTCTTCAAACAGTCTAACTTTATAGTTGAGGACTCACAGAAGTTTGAATATTACCCAAGGTATAAGAGCTAATAAATGATAAAGCCAGCATTCAAAAAAATGTGTTGTTGTCATTTTTTTTTCTGTTTGCAGAGCATATAATCTATAAAACTAGGCTCAATCCACTAGAATTCCCTTCCTTCTTTGATGTGCCCCTGTAATTTTAGAGACTGCTTGGGTGGTTGTAAGCCTGCCACTGTATAAGAAAGTTTAAAAGCAGCATTAACATTTCTACTGATTGATCTGAAGAATCAATGAATCAAAGAGACACAGATCTACATGTTCTATCTATGTGATATGGAAATATATCTGGATTTGCTTTCTCTTCTCTCATCATTAGAACAGTTTCAAATACCTAGTGAAAGGAACCATATACGGTGCAATTCTCTCTGTTATATTTCTGCTTTTGCTCCTGTTCTTCAAAAGGAGACCCAGGGGGCTCTTGAAATCTCTACACCTGCAGCTTGAAGAATGCATCTCAGCCTGGATGAGTTCCTCAGAGAGATTATGCACACCCATCTGTTTTCATAAAAGTTTAACGGCAGACAGCAAGTTCATATATTGTTTTAACTTAATTTTTATTCAATCTGTTGTCAGAAATCTGACTTCTGCAATCTGGTGGCAGGTGCATAGTAATGAACACACATTGTGGTCTCCCCCTGCTTCCCAAGAACCGTTCATGAACACACTGTCTGTACACGTGGCAGTAATTGGGGCTCTCTTGATGGAAATAGGCATTGATTCCTGGAGCTTCACTTCCACTCTGCAGGAGCCCAGAGGTAGAATATTTCCTTCTCAAGCACCACACTTCTCATCACTCAACTCAGGGCAAGCACCAGGGTTTTTGTCTCCCCTTGATTTCTAAAATCTAGAGCTCAGGAGGACAGAGCCTCATACCACCACCTCACTGCTCCCAGCCAACAACAAAAACCACGTCTGCTCTAGTCCTTGCAGTTAGAGCTCCTGTGGTGAGTCTCAAATTTATGCCCAGTGCCAACAGCCTCTGACGTTATTTTAATAGTTTTCCTCATTGGGCAGAAAGGGACATTTTTAGCTCAGTTTTTACTTTATGAGCTCCTATTTTTCAGGAAAGTTCCCTGAGCATCCAGATCTTAAGCTGTTTTCCTTTCAATCAGCCACAACACATAATGCTGTGGGTGATTTGTCCTTTTTGTTAATTTTCACCTGTGGATCAAGAATAGCAGGGCAGCTATCACTTCCAGGACCGTCTAAATAATGAGCTTTCTCTCTGAAAGCAACTCCCCATCAGGAAAAGTGAAGGATGCAGTTTGATGAGACTTTTCTTTTCTTTTTTTAAGGTTTTATTTATTTATTTGACACAGGGAGAGAGATCACAAGTAGGCAGAGAGACAGGCAGAGGGGGAGGGGAAAATCAGGCTCCCTGCTGAGCAGAGAGCCCGATGTGGGGCTTGATCCCAGGACCCTGAGATCACAACCTGAGCTGAAGGCAGAGGCTTAATCCACTGAGCCACCCAGGCCTCCCTGAGAGCCTTTTCTATGTGGTTGGGATGGAGCTGTCACTGAAAGTGATGAGCTCTTGCAATTAACACTAACTATTCCATCATCATGATTATTCGTTTTAAGCAAGACACAGGGAAGGAATTGGTTCATATGTGAGACCACGATTAGCATATAGGCAGAAGTTACATGATCCCAGTTGTAAAGGTGAGAGAAATGGTTTCCAGTGTGGGAAGACTTAAAAAAATACACCCAGGGGCGCCTGGGTGGCTCAGTGGGTTAAGGCCTCCGCCTTCGGCTCGGGTCATGATCCCGGGGTCCTGGGATCGAGCCCCGCATCGGGCTCTCTGCTCTGCGGGGAGCGTGCTTCCCTTCCTCTCTCTCTCTGCCTGCCTCTCTGCCTACTTGTGATCTCTGTCTGTCAGATAAATAAGTGAAAACTTAAAAAAAAAAAAAAATATGCCCAGACTCAAGATTCCACCAGTACCAATACTTCTAAATAGCAGAGAAAGGCAAGGAAACAAAGCAACTCATGGCTCTCTTGCAGGGGTTCTCAAACTCTACTGTGCCTCCGAATGCCCAGATGGGCTTGGTAAAACACCAGTTACTGGGCCCAGCCCCTGGAGTTTCTGATCCAGCAGGTCTGGAGTGGAACACAGAAGTTTTTCCTGGCAAGTTCCCAGGTGGTGCCCATGTTCCTTTTCAGGGCCCACACTTTCTTGGGGTCCTCAAGTTCAGTTGTACTTTGGAATCACCTGGGGGAAATAATTAAGAGGCACAGTCAGCTTCCACCCCAGGGCAACTGACTCACAATCCCCATGGCTGGATCTGAACATTTCGTGTTCTTGAGAGTTTCATGGGTGATTCTAAAGTGTACCAAGATTTGAGAACCACTCCCATAGGATCATACAAGTCCGACTTACTGTTGGGCTTGTTCTCACCTTGCACTTCCAGGAATAGGCCAGGCCACTTTACTCAAGCGTGGAGCTTGGCATGTCAGGCACCTGCTCTCATCAATTTCTCAACTTCTAGGCAAGAAATTTAGGGGAATATAAATCTCTACCTGGTGTTTCAGGCAGTAGGCAGTGTAAAAAAGTAGTAATTCCTCTTAGGAAGAGAAATGTCTTCTCTGTCACCTCTCCTCCACCCTTTCCACTGGAGACACTATCTTCCTTAGAGCTCCCTCCTGGATCTGCCAGAGGTCAGGCAAGGACACTGAAGTCGCTGCTGTGTGACACACAGAGGATGATACCGCCCAGAATGCATTCACAGCCTCCCAGCAGCAAAGGGCATTAGCTAATTGCTTTATACTAGAGAGGTACCTTGAGTCAAAAATTCAGCTGAATTAATTGCCAACTCCATTATTTCCGCTGAAGATAATGGCTCGTTGTGGTGCTGGGACTCAGCTGGAGAGAGCATACCCCCATGGAGTAATTAACTGTGTCCCAGAACTCACGGTTGTGCCTTCCCCTCTGTAGCTACGCACTGCCTCTCACCTGCCCACCTCATGTGTCTGGGATAGAAGGAAGCCGTGCTGGTGACATAGCTTGAGCAATGCTCTTTCTATATTTTCAAATGAGATGAGAAATGCCTTGAGCTTGGACTTGTGAATGATCAACCAAACCAGCAAAATAAATCATGTTGCCCAAAGGACTCAAGGGATGCTCTGTTTTCTTCAAAAGCTTTGGAGCTAGAGATGAGAGGACGACAGAACTTCTGGGCAAAGGTGGTTTGGGACACCTCTTAATTCTCTGGCTGATTATGAAGGATCATTTAGGTTGAACTATGTATTCCCTGAGTTCATTTTGGGCACTGACGCAATTTGAATTTTTCTGACTCTGAATGTGTTAGCCTCTGAAATCTTGACACAGTTCTCTTTTTACTTTAGAAAGGAGCTGGGGAGGAGGGGAAATGAAATAAGACTCATTAGAAAGGTTTTCTCTCTCTCTCTTTTTCCTGTTTCCATCCTATTTGTAATTTTGTCTAAACCAGGGATTTTCAACCTCATAACTTTTGACACTTTGAATTGCATAATTCTTTATTTGAGGGGTTTGCCTTGTGCTTTGTAGGATGTTTAGCAACATCCCTGTCCCCGATCCACTGGATCCAGTAGCTGACAATCCCTGCCCAGCCCCACCCACCTCAACAGCATCGCCCCCCACAAGGTTTGATAGCCAAAAATGTCCCCAGGATAAGAGGGATGTGGACAATGGGAAATTGTCACTGCTGTGAACCATTCTTGACAATTTTCTTGTGGGTTTTGGAAGTGCTGGCACTCATAAAGAATGTTATACTTAAAACGTGCTTTTGTGTACATTTGCCTACTTGAGCCTTGAACAAGTGATGTTCAAGGTTGATCTGAGAAGAGATGATTCTGAAAATCACACCTCAAATTCATGACAGAGCTGAGCTTAGAACTCAGGGCTCTAGATTTGTAACCCCGCACCCTCTTACTGCCATCATTTTTAAGTGGGGCCCAAAACTACCCCCATGATGGCAAATTTATATCAGGGATTGTGACTCTTCAGACCCTCCATGCTACAATAACATCATGTGTGACACAATTGATCCCATTCCTATGGACTTTCACATTAACTAGAATCTGCAGTGGACAGTCTATTTCTCTGGCCATGTTGCCCCTGTAGCCTGGAAGGTACTGGAAAGAAAAGTTTAAGCTGAAGGGAAGTGATGATATATTCCCCAGTCTTTACTAGCAGGTCTTTGTCAACTTCCAAGTGCTTTCCTAGATGATTATTAGTATAGTCTCAAGAGTCAAAGCATATTCACATACCTAAGCTCTCTGAACCTTAGCTGTTTTATTTTAAAGTTTCATTTATTTATTTGAGAGAGAGAGAGAGAGAGAGAGAGCGAGCCTGTGCTTGAGTGGGGGCCGGCAGATGGAGGGGAGAGGGGAAGACGACTCCCTCCTGAGTGCAGAGCCCTATATGGGGCTTGATCTCTGGATCCTGAGATCATGACCTAAACTGAAACCAAGAGTCAGAGGCTTAATCCACTGAGCCACCCAGGTGCCCCTCACATAGCTATTTTAAAGATTAAATGTGATTGAGACACTTATCCAGAAGCCCTGATTTCATTTAGTTGTTCACTCCCTGCAACCATAAACCCTGAGGCTATAAAAGTTAAGTGAGTTCCCTAAGGTCACAAAAGCAGTGGGGGAAGTTCCTACTGTGACTTCCCGTGCAACCTATCTCAAGCCCTGTTTCCTCTCTGTTCAGGCTCTTCCTATGTTATCATTTTAATGAACTAATATAGAACTGAAATCAGTTCTCCTCTCTTTCCTAGAGAAGACAGTACCCTTGAATGGAATAAGCCCAGTTAAACGGATTACATACTATATTCAATAAACAGGTAGTGGGCATCTCTTTTGAGCACGTCATTATACAAAGCTGCCTCTCTTGAGTTCTATTTTAAAAACGACTTCTAGACAACGCTCAAATTCAGAAATGTACCTGGGGGGACCCTGGTACATGTGTGACTCGTGATGTGAATCTTCTTCGTAAACCTCTTTATATACTACATTTGAATTCTTCATACCATTACATGCACAAGCCTTATTTACTAACTATTCACACTATGTGGACACACACCCAACCACAGCACTCAAGTTTCTGGTTTTCTAATAGTCTCCTTAGTGCTTTTGTCAATTTATAGAGGCTGATATACCTACAAAAAGTTGAACTTTCTTTTAACTTGAAAGATGTATGTAGCTTTTGGTTTCATTATTATAATCGGTTACTTCTCTAAATGAAAGAAAGAGAGTAGGTGATTATGCTGATGAGTAGGAGTTTTTCGTTTTTGAAATAAAAACACAGGATTTTGTGAAAAAGAATTTTTTATTCTCATTGGGTATGGCTTGCCTAGATCTAAAAAGTGCACAGTGCTTTCACTTTCCAGAGGCTGTAAGGAGGCCTCCTTTAACTTGCCTTGTATTGATTAGAAGAGAGTGGAATAATGGCAGGATAGGTCATTAGAGAGGTGGTCTTAATTTATGAAGAGAGAGCGATCAATGGGTCAATAGCCAGCCCCAAGTCTGACCTACATGTCCCAGCTACTTGGAACCATTGTGTTGATCAAGCCGTACAGACAGACCTAAGTAGATTTTTCCTGCCTTCTTCTATCAAAGTGGTCTCTTCTGGTGTTTCATTTAGTATTTGTCCTGCAAGCCTTCCCCTAATCCCTCATCCTCAATGGGAAATATCAGTCAACAAGCCACTAAAAACTACATCACTTTAAAAACTAATTTCAAGACTTCAAATCCATGTGTTGAACTTGAATTTTAAAAGCTAGAGTCAGGTAAAAAGAGTGTTGACAGGGGTAAAATCTTTTCTTTTTGAGGAGCTTTTGTTTTGCTGTTGCTGTTGTTTTGTTGCTGCTGTGAAATATGGGCAGCAGTCTCTCTGTGTTCTTCAGCAAATAGAACTTCATTTCTCAGCATTAGCTACAAACTAGAAATCAAAAAAACTCATATTTACCATCTTTTGGTTAATAGACCAACAGGGTTTTCACTTTGAGAAATGTCAAAGTGTTCTAATCCCTTGTTGTATATTTTAATTTACAAATCTTTTATTTATTTGCTTGTTTTTCCTTCCTTTCTTTAGACTACTAGACTACTGTAAGCTTTGAGTTTTGAACTTACCTACTTAACCTCAAATCTTTTTCTTTCTTTTTCTTCTTTTTTTTTTCTCTCTCTAAGAACTTCACTGGTGCTTTTTACCATTTTTAGTTGGAAAATGAACAAAGCTTTTGTAGATTGTGTCAGCCCTATGTTAAGCTTTAATTTATAGAGTGACTTTGAGATTTGAAACAAGGTAATTGGCAGAGTAGTGAACACTGTGGGAAATGTTTTACATGAATAAAAAGAAGGGAAAGTTAGTTAACAAATATTTATTTAACAACTGCTGTGTTCAGAACCCTGTGTTCAGCAGCTCAATGGACAGAATTGGTGCAAAGAAAACAGAAGTGCTGAGAGGCTTACTGTGTAAGTGGGGGCCTGAGGACTGAAAAGACAGTGGGGAAGTGATTTACAAAGTCACATAGCAGAGGTCCTGAGTTACATAAGACAAGTAGAACAAAAGAAACAAAATATAATGGCAGGATGAATATCCGTTATTCGCCTACACCTGTGCTCAGAACGTGGCTTCATCATCCGATGGCAACGTGAACTTGGGAAATTTACTTACACTCAGAAAATGTCACTTTCCCATAAATGATATGGGCTTCATATTCTTTATGTAACAGGGTCAGAAGTAATACCTGTAACATATCATGCACAGTACCTGGCACACAACAGACCCCCACCACTGCTTTTATTAGGATGATTATGATTTTAAATTGCTTTATCCTTCCAATCATTACCCATCCATTTGGAAGCAACTAGAATACTTCATCTTGGGCTAAGGGATATGCAACAGCACATGCATGTGTTAAACTCCACCTAAGAAATGATCTGAAGATTGAAGTTTACATTAAATCTGGAATTTCCATTCTGGAATTCTAGAAATCCTACAGGGCAGTCAACTGACTTTCTGAGTAATGGAGGAAAAAAGAAAGCTAACCTACAAAACAGTCCAACTAAGGCTGTTGCAGGTGCAGTGCTGTGGTGTCAGTAGTAATGTCTCCTATAGAGCATGAGAATAGCCTCCATTATGGAAACCTTAGAATGGCACATGCTCTGTGTTAAGTACTTTGCAGAAACTATCTCAGGGATCTCAGAGCAATCTTATAAGGCAGAAACTATGGTTTTGCCCATTTGCTACTAAGATACTTCAACTGGGAAAGCCTGCTCTAACAAGATCCTACAGTGGCCAACAGAGCCAGAATTTTAAAAACCAGTATCTACCCACAAAATACTTGACTGCTACTCTAGTACCCCAGAACTAATCTCCAATCTCTTAACTAAGGAAGACATAGGGTTTTATGTGACTTACTTCTGAAAAAGACCGGTTTCATTCTTCTCTACTGATTTGTATTGTTTTACATTCATGATATGGTTTTCTCCAGACCTCATCTTCAAATCCTGAAGCTGCCATTATCTCACAAGACCCAAGAGATTTCGAAAGGTCCTAGACCACTGTTTCTTTGTTATTCTGAAGAACGTAGTCATTGGAAGACTCGCTACCAGAGAGAGTTACACAAACATCATCGCAGAGGTTTTTTGTTTTGTTTTGTTTTGTTTTTTTGTTTGTTTTTTTAAAGATTTTATTTATTTATTTGACAGAGAGAGATCACAAGTAGACGGACGGAGAGGAAGGCAGAGAGAGAGAGAGAGGGAAGCAGGCTTCTTGCTGAGCAGAGAGCCCGATGTGGGACTCAATCCCAGGACCCTGAGATCATGACCCGAGCCGAAGGCAGTGGCTTAACCCACTGAACCACCCAGGCGCCCCTGTGTTTTTTTTTTTTTTAAAGATTTTATTTATTTGACACAGAGAGAGAAATCACAAGTAGGCAGAGAGGCGGGCAGAGAGAGAGAGGGGAGGAAGCAGGCTCTGTGCGGAGCAGAGAGCCCAACGTGGGGCTCGATCCCAGGACCCTGGGATCATGACCCGAGCCGAAGGCAGAGGCTTTAACCCACTGAGCCACCCAGGCGCCCCATCGCAGAGGTTTTTGATGGCCCTAGACTATTGCTGAATGCTTGATTTTGCAACAGCAGCAGCCACCACCAAATCACCCAAAGGGTATTCTATCCCGGAGTCATGGTAAAAAGGAAGATTTCATTGGGATCTTTACATCTGGAGAGTTGTACGGTTTGTCTTTACAAGAAGAGACATGTTTTTTAAATTGGTTATCCCTTTCCTGCCTGCCATGCTTCTGCCGACATTACTTTCCATGTGATTACAGGATACCTTACTCACCATGCCAGTATCCAACAGCACACAGGTTCTGACTAAGGAAACCACAAACAGTGAAAGATGCAAGACACTGGGTACAATCTCTCATGGACAGAATACAAGTGTAGAAGAGAGAGTGCAGTTCTTACTATTTCAGATAAAGGTGTACTTATAATAAATATATATATTTTAATTATCCCCGTTCTTTAATTGGACCCCATTGGCTTAAAAATATCCAAAGTCAAGAAAGAACTCTTCCACCATGAGAAGGAAGGAACAAAACAAAAAGAAACATGATTCCATTGAAATGAAGCTGAGGCTGCCCCAGGCCAAGTACTCTTAACCAAGGCAAACAGTCAGAAGTGGTGAGAGAAGTTGCAGTATTGCCCAGAATAGTTGGCTCTCACTATCAAGGGACTTAGGATTCTGTTACATAATGGAAACAAGAGTCTGACAGATCTTAGAGGATCACCTTAAACATTAGTACTGTTTTACTGAAGAATAAATTTTAATGGAAGACTGCAGGACTCCCATATACACAATGCCATCACAAGCTCACGTCCCTCAGGAAAATTTCCAGGTCCTGTATTTGCCGAGGACAATTTGAATGTGGAGTCAGCAGTGGAGAAAAGTTATCATAAATACCAATTGTGCTCTTGGGGCCAATTACAGAAAGAAGAACTATAGCATTGACATTTATTTTGTTTTGGTGTTTGCCATGTATGTACATACCTATATATCCATCCATTTCTATAGTCATCTTACAAACTAATTTTCCTCTTCATTCTTCCTTGGCCCCATTATTTGACATATGATGGTATATTGATGGCTGACTATACAATATAGCCACAGGTTACGGAACATTAAGACAGGATCATTGTAATGGCTGTAGGAACACTCCCCATAGATCCTCAACCACAAGGTGTGTAATTGACCAAGGTCTTCAGCTGCTGTGCTCTGAAATCCAAAACTGCATTAGTGCTGGGGCCATGCCTCGCATGTGTTGTTCCAAGCCAATGACTGAACGTGACAGCAATATTAAAATAGGCTCTTTCCTAGGAGACATGCAGAATTGTGGCTCAGGACTCATCCATAGCCCTCTTGATCTTTCCTTGGACTACACGGCAACTAGGGATGCTCCCTCTCAACTTCCCTTCCTCTTCTCCTTCCCTGAGGTGGGTGAGAGGCATCAGACCTCCTAATAACCTTATGCTTCTCCCAACCTCTCCTAGCTCCCTCGTTTTCTTTTACAGGGGTTTCCTGGGAAATGCCTTGACTATTTCACTTGTAAGTGTTTTAGTAGGCATAGAATCATTGCATATTTAACCCCATCTTGTCCTCTGTCTTCCAGACTAACACAGTCATCATAAAAGAAGAAGAGACATCATGCAGAGATTCTGGGTTTAGAATAGGGTACAATTACCATGAATTTCCAGGCTGAGTTTTTTGATAAGGAAGTAAAAGAGGAAGATGAGAAATGGGATATTAAGTTAGGAAAGAACTGTCTTTCCTTACATTTCTTTTAAGAACTAGAAGTTGGAAAGAAAGCAGTGGTGGGTGGTCAAAATGGCAGATTTCACAGATGACTGGCATCATCTTTAACGTCTTTTCCCTAGGCCTGGCACATGGTCAGTGGCACCGAGGGCCTGACATTGGTGGTGTCACTGGTACAAGCTGCATATATGTACTTAGCAATAACAACATGAGAGTTTTCAGGGACCATTTGTCAGCGGCAGAGCTGGTATCCTTGCTGCCTAGCCGACATCCCTGGCCCGCCGGCATCCCTGGCCCTCCAGCATTCTCAGATTGTTTGCGCTTTCATAATCCCATTTTGATTCTAGCTCCTATCATTACTTCCTCCTGTCTGCAAATAAAAACCCGAACTATATCATCTAGGTTTTTATAGGAAGAAATGATGGAATCAATAGGATAATTGAGGGCAGTTTAAAGAAACACTGTTGACGAAGGTATGGGCAGCATAAAGGACAGTGGAGTGCTCTGCAGGGGGCAACAGCAGAGAGTCAATGCCCCTACTCTTCTGAGGAAGCTAGGGTAGAAAAGATCCTCAGGACTCTGAAAGAGGACTTTAACTATCAGAGACCGCTCCAGCCAGGAGTGGGACCCTAATGGAAGAAGGAATACAGCCATTACAACTCACAGCTCAGCAGTGAGAGCGTTGGGGCTTTAATAAGTGACACTCCGCTCTACCCTTCTACTCTCCTGGTACTTTCCATTGGCTGAACTCAAGTGGAAGCTGGAAAGCAAGTGAGCCTGTAGATGCACTTGATAAAGACCAGCATCCCGTGGCAGGCAGAGGGTTGGAAAATGGTAGACAATAGGTATGAAGGAAGAGACCATATCCATTCAGTACACTGACTGACAGAGAAGGGCAAATGTTATTCCTTTTGGTTGAGCTTAATATAAAATGTTAACATATTCTCCTTAACACATCTACAAGCAGAATCCTCTGGCAGCTTTGACCTGATTCATTGATTATGAAATGAGCTTTTTAAAATGTTTAATAATGTATAGTTTATAACAGAGAATTCAGAAAGATGAGTGAGGCTATTACTTTACCCCTACTTTGAAAACTATTTTCACCAGATATAGAATTCTGTATTGCCTGTTTTTGTAGCATGTTAAAGATGTCCTTCTCTTGTCTTTTGGGTCTGCATGGTTTCTGGGGATAAGTCAGCTATCCTTTATATCATCTTTCTTTTATATATCTTTTATATATCATTTTTTACCCATTTGCTTTTAATATATTCTATTTATCTTTGATGTTCAGTATATATATAAATATATAATTAAATGTATATTGAAATATATAATTAAATATAATATTGAAATATATGTATTGGAATATATATATACATGTATATGCAATTTCAATTTTAAAGTTGTTTTTGGAAGAAACACGTACCCAGACCAAGTTACTTCTTTATGCCAGAAGTGGAATATCTATTTGTAATTTATTTTGTAAGGATACAAGTTTTTGCCAAGTCTTTTAAGAATTGCTCCAACATTGCTTTTGAATAAACTATTCTTCTAAATCTAGAAGTTTATTTTATCATATAAATAAAAAATGTTTTTATTTGAATCTCTTTCTGAGCTCTAAACTTTGCCATTGGTATAATGTAGGTGACTATATTCTTTTAGTTATTACCTGTATAATGTGTTTTTAATATCCAGTACTAGACATCATTAGTCTAGTTTTACTAATTTATACATGTATATATCATATATTTCTTCACAAATTTATTTCTAGATAGTATATTTTGTTATAAATTATATATTCTGTTACATTATATAACAAGGTATTCACTGTGGTCAGAAAGCTGTGGAATATTTACATTGGGTGACACTAAATTACCATTCCATTTTTAATATCTTTAATTGTACCACTTGGTTTTCCATGTATATAATCATATCATCTGCAGAAAATGATGGTTTTTAATTTCCGCTTTCCAATTTTAATACATCTTATTTCTTTATAAAAATGTAACCCATGGAATGGGATGAAATATTTCCAAAGCATTTATCTAATAGTTGATACCCAAAATATATAAAGAATTCCTACAACTCAGTCAAAAAAAAAAACTGATTTAAAAAATGGGTAAAATAAGTGAATAGATATTTCTCTAAAGAAGTCAGGGGCGCCTGGGTGGCCCAGTTGTTAAGCGTCTGCCTTCAGCTCAGGTCATGATCCCAGGGTCCTGGGATCGAGCCCAGCATCAGGCTCCCTGCTTGGTGGGGAGCCTGCTTCTCCCTCTCCCACTCCACCTGTTGTGTTCCCTCTCTGGCTGTGTCTCTCTCTGTCAAATAAATAAATAAAAATCTTAAAAAAAAAAAAAGTCATACAGATGGCCAACAAAAATGAAAAGGTACCAACATCACTAATCATCAAGGAAATGGAAATCAAAACCACAGTGAGATTTCATTCCACCTGTTAGGATGGCTATTACAAAATAACCAAAGATAACATGTTGGTATGGATGTGGATAAAAGGAAACCCTTGTACATTACCGGCAGAGATGTAGATTAGACACTATAGAAAACGATATGGAGTTTCCTCAAAAAATTACAATTTCTGACTACAACTACCATATGATCCAGCAATCTAACCTCTCAGTATGTGTCCAAAAGAATTGAAATCAGGATCCCAAAGAGATTATCTGCACCTTCATGTTCATTGCAGCATTATTTACAATAGCTGAGCCAGGGAAGCAACCTAAATGTCTGTGGACAGATTAATAAAGAAAACGTGGTTTATAAATACAATGGAATACTCAGTCTTAAAAGAAGGAAATGTTGCTATTTGCAACAACATGGATAAAGTTGATTATGCTGATCAGCCAACCACTGAAGGGCAGATAGCGTGTGGTATCACTTACACAAGGAATCCAAAATATGCAAACTCCTAGAAGCAGAGAATAGAATGGCTATTACCCAAGCCTCATGTGGAGAGGAAACTGGGAGGCCAGGCATTCACTACAGAATAAAAAGTTTCAGTTACACGAAGTGAGTAAGTCACAGTTATCTACTATATTGTAAATTGCCTAGAGTTAACAATCGCACATTTTGTTGTTAAAATTTTGCTAAGAAGGTAGATATTATATTGTGTCCTTACCAAAATAATAATAATAGTAATAGTAATAATAATAATAATTAATAAAAGGTCAGGAGAAACTTTTAGAAGGTGATGGATAAGTGTATGGTATAAACTTTGGAGATGATTTCATGGGTGTATCTTTATCTCCAAACTCCTCAATCTGTATACATTAATTATCTATAGCTTTTTGCATGTCAAAAATTTTTAATTAAAAAACTACACATGGTTATCTAAATATTTTCTGTCAGTATGTTCTAAATTATTGTGATAACTTAGTATTCATCAATTCTCCTCTCCTAGTCACAGGAAAAATAGGCCTTTGTTTCCACGTTTCGTGTGATATCTTTGTTGGGTCTTAGTATCTATATTATACTGGGCTTCAGCAAAAGAATTAGGAAGCTCTTCTTTTTCTGTGCTCTGAAACAGGGAATCAGAAAAGCACCACTAAAAAATGCTGCATACCATTTCAAACATATAAAAACAATAATTAAAATGTTAACAAGAATTAAAATATATCAATTCCATATTTGGAGAAAGACGTGGAGCCTTGCTCTCTGCTAGTAGGAATATAAATTTATAGCACCAATTTGGAGAAGTCAGTAAATCCTAGTAAATATTAAGGTGCACGTACACTGCAAGCAATCAATTACACTCTCAGGAATAGAACAGATGACTTTTTACATTTGCTTGTAAAAAAGACCTTATAAAGGCATATTTTTAGCACTATTGGTATAAAAGAAGATCCTGAAACAAATGTCTTTCAATAAGAGTGGATAAATCAATGGTGCCATAGTTATGGTTAAGATCATTAAGTAAAGCTATGAGTATCAACATAGTTAAATATCATAATGTAGAACTAAAAAAAAAGCTACAAAAAGATATGCACAGTTTAATTTCGTTTACATACAAGATTTAAAATATGCAAAAAATTGTATATTTTTGGAATAAAAATGTCGTTAGTCTGTAAAGACATGCATTCAATTAGGAATAGATGTTGGGATTTAATGCCTTGTTGAATTTTTAATGCTTTTCAAACACTTATGGGAATAGCTTTCTTCTTTTTTGGACTACAATTGTGAAACATACCATTTGATCTGATCTTGAAAGATCATTGCATTCTTGTTTTGAAACCCATTTTAATTGCAAGGGTTATTTTAATTCATTTCTAGATTTTATTTATTTGGAATTTTTGCATTGACATAAGAAAAAATAGACTATATTGCTGTTTTTTAACATGTTATTTTAGCAATACTATTATACCAATTTTATTTTATTTTACTTTGTACCAACTTCATTTTAAAAGAGTATTGACGTATTTCTTATTTATGTTTCAGTGAGTTTAAATAATAGTTTTCTGTATATTCCTAAAGTTGCAGTAGTATATACAAAAGGAGTCACTGATGCCGGTACTCTTTTAAGGACAGCATTTGAATGATCATCCACTTTTGCTTTCTTTGGCTATTTTATAACATTCTCTTCTGCAGGTAGATTTACTAATTTATATTTGCTAAGAAGAGCACTCCTTTCATGTGGATTTTGAATCTAGTTGCACAGTCTTGAGCTAAGACATTTAAGCTTAATAATGTCCTTTGTCTCAATATTCATTTTCCCATTCCCATTTCTTATTTTATGTATGAGTTTTCTCCCTATTTTATTTTTCATTCAATATATAATCTACTTTATTTTGTTTGGATTTTTCAAATGACAAGTGAATAGATTTATTATTTTCACTACTTTCTTTTTTCTAATTCATTTTTTTATTGTACTCTTACTATATTCCTTCCACTTTCTATAGGCTTTCATTATGGGTCACTTTCTAACTTACTGCTATGGATGCTTAACTTGTTTTTACTTTTTATTTGAATAAATATATTTTTTGCATTGCTTTAGCTATATCTCATATATCTAGCACTTTAAAATATTACTTTCTATAGATTCTGTGGTTTCAGTTTTCATTCCCTGTCCTGTTTTCTAGTTTTATTAATTTATTGATGAATTAATTTATTAATTTTGACTAAAAATGGTCATCTGTGCCATCTCCACTTTCTAGAATGCATTGAGATATTCTTTATTACTTATTATAAGATCAATTTTATTAGTATTCCAGGGCACTTGGAATGTGGTATATTCTCTCTTTTCATAAAATACATCAAACCAAATTAGCTAGATTCTTTTAGGCCATATTAATTTTTTTTTTTCATTTTTAAGCTACAATCTCTCATAGACATAGATGCAATTTGACATTATCTTTAATGTGTTGGCTATGCACTCTAAATAGTGTTTATTGCTAAAGAGTTTTAAAGAACTATATAATAAATATTATGATAAGAGGAAATAATGTGTTCTTTCTTTAAATTTTTTTTTTTTGACAGACAGATCACAAGTAGGCAGAGAGGCAGGCAGAGAGAGAGGGGGAAGCAGGCTCCCTGCTGAGCAGAGTGCCCAATGCTGGGCTCGATCCCAGGATCCTGAGATCATGACCTAAGCCAAAGGTAGAGGCTTAACCCACTGAGCCACCCAGGCACCCCAATAATGTGTTCTTTTTAAAGGATCTGAGATCAAGTCAATAGATTTACCCCTTTTTGTCACCTGTGGAGAGTTATGTTCTAAAGAAAATATGTGAGACCAGTGTATTCAGTAATTCCTAGTACTTACTCCAGTAAGAATGAGCACACTTGTTAAAAATAATAATAAATAATACACAACTATACACATGTGCATACAATTATCCTCTTCCCTGAATCTGTTCCCATTTACATAAGGCAATCTGCAAAGTGTAGGAAACACCATCATTATTTGCAAGACAGACTTATATGCTGTTATAAGTCAGAATAAGCAAGCTTTAAAAAGTTCCTTTCTATTTCGGTATCATGTATACACAATGAAATGGAATGTACTTTTTTTGACTCACTATGCATTTCTTTTTCAAGATATGCTCATTTGATCTGGGAAGGGTTCAAATGTGGCTGCATGTTTCAAATTCCTGGAGCACCAACACATATTTTAGCTACTGATTGGAGAGTGGAAGTGTGATGTAATAAATTTGGTGCTCAAGGGAGGAAAAGCCTTGAACTCAGAGTCAGAAGAGGGTAGGGCTCGATTTCATCACCATCAGTAACTTAGTGACGTTGCAAAAATGAGACCCTGAGCATCTCCTGGTTTTGCCATCTGCTTAACAGCTGTGATTTCCATTTCCCTATATACTTTAATGAACTAGTTCACAAATAGAATGAGATGAATTCTGATAACTCTGAAGCCAAGAAACTTCTAAATTCAAAATGGCAGCATTGATGTTTCCTCCAAACTCCTTCCCTCAGAACAGTTGAATTTGTCTTCCTCCTTCTCTGCCTCCAAACATTTTATGTTTGAGAGTTTCAAGTGAAATAACCTTGTGTTTATCTTTGCACATGTCTAGAGACTTTAACATTTTGGTTACGAGCTCAAAATCAGAGAGTTTACCTTCTAAGTGTATCCTCACAGAACTACAAATGCATCCTGAGATGGCTAAAGTTGGGTTGTCTGTCTGGACATATATTTCCATTCCATTCAACAGGTACACACCTCTCACATGTTGGTTTGGTTTTGTTTTTGATTTTTTAAGAATTTATTTATTTATTTGACAGAGAGAGAGAGATCACAAGTAGGTAGAGAGGCAGGCAGAGAGAGAGGAAGAAGCAGGCTCCCCACTGAGCAGAGAGCTTGATGCGGGCTTGATCCCAGAACGCTGGGATCAGGATCTGAGCCGAAGGCAGGGGCTTAACCCACTGAGCCACCCAGGCGCCCCATAACATGTTATTTTTAAAAATATACCTATGTTATGTACTGGGGATAGTCAAAGTTGAGTAAGACTGTCCTCCAAGAACTTCCAGTCTAGCATAGCTCGCCTTCTATTTTTCTTATTCTCTTCACAGAAATACCCTATAACAAGCACAGTCATGCAGAAGCCCCATACGAGAGTCAGGAAGAAATGGAGCTTTTTAGAGTAACATTCATGGTACCCAGAAGAGGAGCCTTATGTTAAAATAAATTTAAAAACTACTGAGATATGATGAGTCCTTGCGATAGAAGCCTAAATACTCAGAATTAACTGCCTGAAAGAGATGGAAAGGGAGCAGTTTTCAGCCAGCCTTTTCCAAGGCCATGACTGGGATACAGGAACATGTAGGCAAATAAAGCCGGCATCGGGCATGGAGGGATGTTCCATCAGGAACGACACACTTGCTAATGCGTATTCATCTTTATGAGCAATTAGCTTATAAATACAGAGCAAGAAAAGCATTGTATTTCCTTCCCTATGTTCAAGTTTATGGGCTTTGTAAAAATGCAACAAAACCATATCCAATAGCTGAGGTTCTACTTTAAAGGGATCACCTATATATCGCATTATTGAAATATATATATTTTTAATATAAAAGTTTCCTGCTGAGTGTGTGTGGCAAGACTTGTGTTTGTCCAGGATTTACATTAAGCCTTCATGTCATAAACAAAGCAAAAAGTGGATTTTTATATGCCAACAGCACAGACATCCCTCCTTTTCATGTTGTATCTTTTGATATCTCCCACAGCTACAAGTTATAAAAGGCAGTTTTAATCCCCCTTCCCTGATTGGGATCACCATCAAGCTACAGGACCGTCCTGACCATACCCACCTTGGTGTTCATCAGCAGAAGAGCTTATAAATATCAGTGCATTTTCAGCTGCTGTGTCTGAGCAAGGAGGACCTGAAAATGCTTAGGTGTCCAAATGCACCATACAACAGCATTCTGCGTCTCTGTCAATTATGATTTGGGAAAATAAATCCCTTCTAATTCTGAGCAGCTTCAGAAAAGCTATTTATTGTTAACAATTATTCTGGGGATCGAGAATATCTAGGCAGCTGCACTGTCCTCACATGCCTCTATTATGCGCCAGGATCTGTGACGTGGCTGCTACAATTGGGTTCTTAATATTGAGTCCCATTGGATCCACTTTTTAGTTTGGGAGTTCTTGTATTCATAAGACTATTTTTTTTTTTAACATGCATTCACTCACACCCAAACCTGAGTGTTTAATGGAACCCAGGTGACTCTGTTAACTATCGCACTCATTAAATAGAATAATCCATAAATAAATAACATGAAAACAAGTCATTTTTACACTCAGATGCTTTTTTTCCCTAACCTCTTTCTCCCATTTCTGTTCATAGCTGCTGCTGAACATTACCCTGTCAACTCTTCAAGTATTTGACTACAAAATATGCTTGGTAAATAATGTAGGGAGATTAACTAAATGGCACATAATTACCGCAAATTTAGAGTCCTGTAAAAGAATATATTTTATCCATGATTAGAAGGCTTACAGACTTTCCAAATCCATTTTAATATATTTGACAGTAAGCCATGGGAAATTTTAAACAGCAGACAACGCTTATTCAGAATTCATAATAACTCAGCCTTAAATTATTGTATTATTAAAGACCATAGCACACGAAGCAACTCATTTGTTTCCTTTTCCCGAACACACATTCTGCCTCCCAGCACTCGGGTACCACCCCCACCCCCACCACACCTATAAACTTTCCTATGCCAGAAGCTGCGTGAAGTCAGAGTTTCAGTTGTTTTTCAAACTTTGTCACTCTAACAAGATATATGAAGTTCTGGTACACACTCAAACAGGTCAATTAAATAGAGCAATGAAGCAGTGCAGGAAACTTTAAATTTTTCCTTTTTTTTTTTTCCCCCTCTGTACTTAATTGGTGTCAAGGAAGGCTGGGTGCACTATCTCTGGCAGGGGAAAATGTCCATGTAGTAATTGTCTCAACAGCTCTGAAATGTCACTTAAAAAAAAAAAAAAAAAAAAAAAAAAAAACCCTTGATCTCCTTATAACAGGGCTGGGATCCTCAAAACCGATAAGGCAACTAGGGAGCCCGATAGAAACCTGAACTATTCTTTTAAAAAAGAATCATCAAATGGACCAGAATTGATGAATATATTGTATCTTCAACCACTCTTTTTGTCCCAAAATGTATGTTCATGTTGGAGCAGCAGACATCATCCCTCTCCCACCCATGACTCCTTCTTGATACAGGCGCTTTTACTAATAGTCTGTGGTAGTAATCACCCGGGGCTCTGCAGGCTTCCTCAGGCCACGGGGCTGTGCTCAGCCTCCACATAGAGAAAGCCAGGCCTGCAGGAGAGCTGACATCCCAGGGGCAGCGCTCAACATGTAGAAGCTAATGAATCCGCTCCCTTGCTCACTGGGTGATATGGCTCTGCATGTGTCCATGTGTCCATGTGTCCATGTCGCAAAGAGCCCCAGCAAGTCAGAAGCAACCTGCTCACTCGTGCATCCTGTCTTTGGCTTCCTTCCCTTTCTTGCCTCGTTCTCCATTTCTCCTACCAGTACTTCTTGGATCATTCCTCAAAGAAACTATTTGCAATCAAACATATCTCAGTATTAGGGAAACTTCTTAGGGGATCCCTATATATGGGGAGAGCAAGAGTATGGATTCTGGAATCAAAATATCTGGGTTCACACTTTCCATCAGAGTAGTTGTGTGATTTGGAGAAATTCATGTATCCTAGCTATGTTTTACATCAGTTTTCTCATATCACATGTAAATAGACCTAGAGTAGCACCGAGCACATAGCAAATATCAAACAATATTTAATATTAACTGCTTTTATTACTATTATGGTTAGAGCCAAATATTGGGCTAACTGCTAGAAATAAAGTAAGTGAACAATGATAAGATAGATATCCTGACCTCCATCCTTAAGTTGCTCACAATCTAAAGGCAGACACAAAAAAGATAAAATCGATTATAACTTTATAACAGTCGTATATAAAATATCATTTCCTGGGGCGCCTGGGTGGATCAGTGGTTAAAGCCTCTGCCTTCAGTTCAGGTCATGATCCCAGGGTCCTGGGATTGAGCCCCACATCAGGCTCTCTGCTCAGCGGGGAGCCCGCTTTCCCCTCTCTCTCTGCCTGCCTCTCTGCCTCCTTGTGATCTCTGTCAAATAAATAAATTAAATCTTTAAAAAATTTTTAAAAATATCATTTCCTTTTGTCTTCTGTAAATATTTGGATGAATTTCTACTTGACATGCACATATTCTCATCTCAAAGGCTAGCTGAGTATTAATAGGAGTTTTGTTATTCAGGTAATACACTATAGAATCCTTATAAAACAAACACTTCAAGAATCCCTGCTTTAAATTAAATTTAGTAACTGTAGATGCCCTGATTAATTTGGTTTACATATTTTATGTGTCAGATTCCCTTAAAATAAGGTGAGCCTGTATTGAACGAAATGTTGTAAGCCCCTCCTGGAGCCTCTATTCACTCTATTCCATTCATCTGGTAAGTAAAGATGGAGAAAATAACAAGGGGAAAACAAGGATGCTCTCTGTTAGATGGATTGCTGAGCTAATTCAATCATTCTATTCCATCAGAACATTTTCTTCGTTTATTCCTGGAAACACGGAAAGACAGACCTCAAAGGAACTTTTCATGTTCATATGGATAGTGCTGGTAGGGGGTGACAAGGAAGAGATGGACAGAGAAGCAAGACTGCCCACCCCAACACAGATAAAGCAGTGTACTGGGCACTCCTCTGAATGTGCCCTATTTTCTCTTCTCTTGATTAGAGAGAAAGATACCTCATGCAAAAATCTTAATGAGGACACTTTGCTATCCATTGGGTCAGGACCCAGTTGGCTTCACGCTGAACCCGTGCCTGGTTCTGGGATGGAGTCCAGTGTCAGATACCGTGTGGTATAGACAGTGTATTGGGAGAAAAGTATAACTGTCCTCTGGTCCAAATCCAGAAATGAGCCTGCCAATAGGAACACTAGCTCTAATTAGAAGGGAAAGCTGTTTGTTCCTCCTCTGTGCTGTTTCCTTCATGTCTCCAGTCACCTCAAAAAATGATAACATTAATAATAAATTTTAAAAGAAGAAGATAAAGAAAAACAAAGGTTTTATGACCCTGGCTCTCATCAACACCTTAGAGCTAAGTGCCTGCAAGGCATCAGACACCAAAAAGGACAGGGCATTTGCCCTTTATGAGATGCCTTTTTTTTTTTCCTAGAGCATGTTTATAGACCGACTATAGCTGCCATGAACTCAGGGGTGTGACTGTCTCTATAGATGATCAGTCCCTTTAGTCCCTTTGAAAACATATGCATTTGAAGCTTTTCTTCCCTTTGAACATGGAATGCTGATAAAAAGAAATTTTGTTGTTGGTAACACATAGACCTGCCGTTCTATAACTTGAAAGCCCACCCGCACTTTCAAGTTGAAACCTCAGTCCAGCCCCTGGGGCGAGGGGGGGGGAATAATAAATTAAAAAGAGCAGTTCTGTTCTGCTTTGAGAAAAATCTCAAGTTTCAAGAGTGAATAATTAGAGAAAATCATAGTTCTGCCTTGCTGCTTTTTCCATTTCTGGGTTCTCCTTGCAAGACCTTGACATTATTGGAAACCGTGGTCTATTCTCTCCTTCTAAGATTATGCAATTCAAATTGTGGACACTCCCTCACGGCTGTGGCACACAAACCCCTGAGCGTGGCATCTGTGCCACGTGGCTCTAGAAACTCATGTTTAGGCCATTCATCCTCAATGCAAGCCAAACCCCCCCCACCACCACCACAGGCATCACAAGGTGACTTTGTTAGGACTCGAGAGAACTCAAAAAATCGTTTTTCCTCCCAATTATGACAGTATTTATTTCTTACACTCCTCATTTTGAAAAATAATTAACTCATCTTGGACCCAGCCAAGACAGAACTGTTCAATATTCACCAAACATACACCCTGCACCCTACCCTCTTTGCTTCTACCGTTCCCTCCATTTAGAGTACTTGTCCCAAATATTCTTTATCTCGTTTCAGTACTTTTAATGCTTTGTCCTTCAAAATCCAAATCATCTGATTCTTTTGTTAAGATTTTATTTGAGAGAAAGAGAAAGCATGAGTACGGCGGAGGGGTAGGGGCAGAGGCAAAGGGAGACTCCCCATTGAGCAAGGAGCCTGATGCAGGCTTGAATCTCAGAACCCTGAGATCATGACCTGAGCCAAAGGCAGATGCTTAACCAACTGAGCCACCCAGGCGCCCCCTAATCATCTGATTCTTATTCTTATTCTAGGAAGCCCTCTTAATTTTTCCAGTTAATGGGATCTTTCCCTCCTCGCTAAACTCATGGCATTCTCTCTTTTCTTTCCTTTACACTGAAACGTATTCACTTTGCCTACTAGAAGCTTCCCTGTTTGAGAATCTCTCAGTGACAGTATTCCCTGAAATACTTATACTGGGATCTGAAAACTAATATTTATTGTTATACTTGCTTATTAGAATATTTACTCTATGGGGAAGTTGTTTTCCTGTGATCACCTTTCTCAAGGTTGGGTATACAAAACCTCAATGACAAGCAGCTTGGTATCACCTTGATTAATGGAATATTCCATGGAATATGATGTATGCTTTTTGTTTGTTTATTGGTTGGTCTGTTGGTTTTGTTGTTTGCGTGTCTGTTTTCTTTCTGGTAGGACCGAAAATACTGTAATGTGCTACTGGGATTCAGCATCACATCCACCTGGACCCCCTCTGATTTGAGTCATAGGGTTCAGTCATAGGAGTGTGAACGCTTCTGTGCAGGGTCTTAGTGCTGCCCCTCGAGGGCCAGCTGTGACTCTCTCCCCCACACAGCTTCTAACATCTAGCTCAACCCCAGTGAAAGCAGAACCCAAAATTGTAGGACCATTAAAACCCTTGCGGACAAACCTCAAACAATGGGGGACAGGAGCCAATAGACAGATGCCTGAGCCTCTTACTCTCTGTCAGGTAATTCTGGGAGGTGTCTGTATTACTTGTCAGAGCCCCCTCTGGAAACAAGCCTTCATCTCCCACAGAAGCAAACTTGACAATGAAAATCTTACTGATGTTTCTCCTTTGTCTCACTCTTCTGGAATCCTTCAGTCATGCTTAGGAGGATCAGTAATCGAATGAAATACCTGCATCCAATCCCCTGCATGAGGGGAAGCCAGACTAGGAATGTAGAAGTGGCCCTCGGAAACAGGCATCAGAATGGAATTCTGCTCTTAGGCCAATCTGAAGCCCACGCTGTCCCCACTGCTGACAGTGGTATAATGATAATACCTGAGGTGTTGAAATATCACAATTACTGAGATTCCAACTCTTAGAAGAATGGCATATAACACAGATAAAAAGGCGAACATTAGTTTATGCAGCAGTTTTAGCATTTGAACAGGGTGGGTGCATTAGCAATTTTAAGAATAGTGGAGATGTCTGGCTTTCAACACCTTACAGAAAAGAAATGGCAGATTCCTTCAGACAGCTATAACCTCAGGGCATGTTTCGAAAGCATGACGTCTTCTTGGCAACATTAAAAAAAAAAACACAAAAAAACAAAAATGTTTTCTGCAGCTGGAGAACTGATGATTTTTAAAAATCATGCCAGGTGTGGGGCACCTGGGTGGCTCCGTTGGTTAAGCATCCAGCTCTCGATTTCAGCTTGGGTCAGGATCCCAGGGTCGTGAAATTGAGCCCCTGTACCAGGCTCCATGCTGGGCATGGACCCTGCTTAAGAGTCCTCTCTCCCTCTGCCCTTCCCTGCTTTCCCTCTCTCTCCCTATCTCTCAGATAAATTAATTCAATAAAATCATGCCAGGTGATAATGCAGTTCTGGGCCTAATATTTTTTCTGCTGTGGGTCCAGTGGGTTTGGGGACTCATCAAGTGAACGGTTCCCTGGTTCATTATATTGTTCATCAACGTGATGTGGAAGAAAAAAATGGACTTAAGTAAGGAGTCCATAGACTCCATCTCCCCCGCTGCATCAAGAACCTGGAATAAACAACTTTGGAAGACAGAGAAGGAAAGGTGTAGGGAATGGGTGTATGGATGGATCTAAAGATATGGCACAGAGTAAGCCAATCTCTCTGTCTTCATTCTGTCCAACAGAGAACTTCAGTGGTGGACAAGGCATTATAGAATCAGTGGATTAAATAGCTCATCCAGTGAAATGTCAGGCAGTTCTTATCCTCGGCCATTCCAGAGTTCATGCAATAGGGCTATGTATGAAAGGAGCAGCCATGGTGGCAGGCAAGGGGGCTCTACAAGGGCTCTCTCATCAAAGCTGATCTATCCACGGCTACTGATAAATGCCCAACCTGTAAACAATGATAACAGAAACCACGTGCTTAATATGGGACTATCACTCGAGAAGATCAGACAGTCCCTTGGTAGCAAGTTGACTTTACTGAACTCATTCAACCCTGAAGAAGCAGTGATTCTTCCTTATTAAAAAGGAGAACTACTGGAGCACCTGGCTGGCTCCATTGAATAGTATGGGACTCTAGATCTCAGAGCCATGAGTTTGAGTCCCACAATGGGTATAGAGCTTCCTTGCAAATAAATAAATAAACTTAAAATTATAACAACTAATTCTTATATGGTTTGGCAACCCATCCCACACTATTCCTGCCAGCCCCATTATCTAAGGGCTTATAGATTAGCCTAATTTAGTGACATGGATCCAATAAAATACTGCTTTGGGTTAAGGGACTCATTTTAAAGCAAGTGAGATGTGACAATGGACTCATGACTAGAGAATTAACTTTTCCCACTATGTACTTTATCAGCTCAAAGCAGATGTCCTGATAGAAATTTAGCAAATTATTAAACGCTCAGCTAAGGCACCAGCTAATAGATGGCTTAGATGGCTACCATTATGGGGTAGAAGTACTCCTCAAGGATGCTGTATATGCCCTATTCTAACGGCAGAACCATAGCTAGACTACATCAGACTGGAAACTTCAAGATGGGTATATAATTGGCTCTTCTTTTCATTACTCTTAGAAACCAATTACAGAATTTGTGCTTTCTGGCATCACAATGTTCAACTTTGCTGGATTAAAATTCCAGTTTTCTGGCAAAGAATATTTCCACTGAGAAACACAGTGAGAATTCTATTGAACCCAAAGTTACAAATACTGCCAGATCCCCTTGGGCTCTATACTCAGGTAGGACAGAAGGCAAAGAAAGATTAGGGTTATCAACCCTGCATATCATGAGAAGCTGATACTGCTATTATATCCTAGACAGGAGAACTTACTAAAATATATTTTCAGGCTTTGTGTTTGGTTTTAACAGTGGGTAGGAAATTAAAACAAACAGTCTGACAAGTGTAAAAGAATCGAGGGATTATCTCTCAAGAATGAAGGATTGGTCCTCATAGCATGTAAGCAACCCCTATGGGCTGTTTTTCTCCTTGGAGGTGAGGGAAATATAGAAGGTGGTGAAGTGAGTATTAATTTCAACTTTCAGAACCGAGCAACAGCAAAGCTTTCAGCGTGCTCAATCAAATTCCTTGCCTTTCTTTCTTTTGTTTTTTCTCTCTTTTTCTTTTTCTTTTCATTTCCTTTTCTTTCCCTTTCTTTTCTCCTCTTAGAGGTCCTTGCCATATTCAGCTCTCCTTGCCAATACAGCAACTCAAGAGCAAAACTTCATAGCCTGCCCCCATTGGAATGTCTGCCTTCCCTGCCTCACGGCTCTCGCTCTCACTGCTGCATCCTGGAATTACTTCCCAAAGAAACGACTCCAAACCAAGTCTTGATCTCAGGCTCTGCTCTCAGTAGCCTCTCAACCAAGGCAAAGATGTTCACATTTGATAAGTACATATATTTTGAAACAGGACACACATATTATGTGGTTTCAAAATAAAATGTTCTTTCTGGAAAATCTATTGTGCATATGGCCGATTGCCTCTAAGACTTAAAATTTCAAATTATTTATCTGTTCCTTGGAGATGTAATGCTCCAGCCTCTTGGCAGCTTTACAACACAGGAATGTCCTTCTCAGGGACTGGGGAGACATCCCTTTGAAATATAATCATCAAGGAAGATAGCATCCCTATCTCCGAGTTTCTGGGGGGGGGAGGGACCTAATTGCTGAAGGTATTTTGTTTAAAAAGTCCCTGTTGTCATAAAGATGGGTGAAAGTTTACTTTTCCTTTGGGTGAGGACAATCAGCAAACACAAATGGCCTGAAATTTTTCCCACCCTAGTTCTTAAAAACTCTCCATCCTTCTGTTTCAGCAAAGTTGGGTTCAGACTGTGACCAGGTCTCTCTTTCCTCTTGCAGCAGTCTTGAGTAAGTCTTTGGGCCTGTTCAGCTTTGCTTAGTACGGTTTTTGCTTTGAGCTCCAAGAATACCCCAGGACACAAACGTCCTCTCTTCTGTCATTGAATCTTTTGGGGGAACTATAAGAATCAGGGTAGCAAATGGAATCTTCTTGAGGGTAGGCTCTACCATAAACTGACTTCTACAAGACCCAGGAAAAAGGGGACACAGTTATGTTCACTAAGTCTGCTAAATAGTAGTAATATTAGGTCTGACTACCACCATCTCTCTCCTGGTTTACTGCCTGAACCTTTCAGCTCTCCCAAGCATCAGCCTTTCTAGAAAAAGAGTCACATCCCTGCAAACAACACTCTGATGTCCCCATACCCCTTGCTCTTTAAGTTCAAATTTAACAAGATTCGCATGATTTTGCATAATCTTGCCTTCTTAGCTTCTTCACTAATCATGCTCTTTCTTAAAATATGTGCTTTGCTCAAGAAAGCAGTGGCACATATTCCTTGTCTAAGCCCCTATTTCTCTTTCCATCTTGAAAACCTTCCCTTTCCAGTCTTCGTTTGGGTCTCATCCTTTAGGTGTGAATAAAGACATTACTTTCTTTGAGAAGTCTTTGGAACGGCAAGTATGAGTTACATGTCCCCAATGTATCATTATACTCCCCTATATAACTGCTTGCCTCCCAGCTCCTCCACTCTTCCTCCAAACTGTGGGGATCACCATTCCCAGCCTACGTAGGCATGAAATAAACAGCTGCCACCTGAGTGATTAAAATATTTGTCTCCTTATCATACTCATATGTCACCTTGAGCTGACTATTACTTTATTAAAAATAACAAAGGGGAGATGGGCATCTGGGTGGCTCAGTGAATTAAAGCCTCTGCTTTTGGCTCAGGTCATGATCTCAGGGTCCTGGAATCGAGCCCCACATCGGGCTCTCTGCTCAGCGGGGAACCTGCTTCCCCACCCCAACCCCGCCTGCCACTCTGCCTACTTGTGATCTCTCTCTCTCTCTCTCTCTGTCAAATACATAAAAAATAAATAAAATCTTAAAAAAAAAATTACAAAGGGGATTAAAAGAAGCTTTATTTTAGAAAATGTATTTCTGGTCTAAAGGAAACTTAAGAATTTCAGAAGGCTTTATTTTTGTTCCATTGTTGTGCCTTTCAAGAAATTACCACAAACACGAGCATTCACTTTCTGGTCTCTGATTTATGTCTTTTCTCTTCATAGAGGAAAAGATGTTTTTCCCAAAGGATAAATCACCCAATGAAGCAGGGTGATAACCAAGGCTCTGAAAATCATAACAGCCATCTGTTAAGGTCAAGAGTCATAAAAATGACTTCCATGGCATACACATATACCTAATTTCTTCATTCAACACCATGAGGTTAAGATTATCATTCCCATTATACAGATGAGGAAATGAGGCTCGAAGATCCATGAAGCATGGCGCTGAGTCAACTAGCTGCTCTGGCAATGGTCCCCCATTTTGTGCTTTCTGCCTACTGATGACTTACTCTGCACACTGGAGTTGTAACTCAGCTTGCCCCTCTTCTTCAATCTATATTCTACATGTCCGTGGTCAGTTCACAAGCAAGCTACCCTTCCCAACCCTTAAGTTACCTGCTCTCAGCATTTAATGTATACCCCCATAAGGATATAGTTTGAGAGGTTTTTGGCTCTCCATCCTGACAACTGGAGGGTTTTAGATATCTGCCACAAGAAGCACAGGCAAGCCACGTGACAGGCTGAAAGTGGCTCCAAGTAGTGTCCTTCTGCCTCGTGTCAGATCACATATTCACACGATTGCCACCTGTGTTGGGATCTTTTGAATGGCCGGGACCAAATTGCTGCTCATAAACATGTTATTCACAACAGCAATAGGTACTTATAGAAAAACAAGAAAAAACAGATGTGTGAGAGAATTAACTCTGTGGATGCAACTCTCATTATGGATGTCATTATGTTGCCTTTTATTTAATAATAATTGCTCCCCTGGTGCAGGGTGAAGGCTGAGGAACCACCATACCACAGTAGGCTACAAGGGTATTGTATTTTTCCACAAGTGAGTGTATACATGTATATATGTAGGTATGTATACATGTGTATGCATGTACAGTCAGAAGAACCACATATGGCAAGGCTTAGGTAAATTAACAATCCACAATTCATCTCTTTTTAAAGCTGTATTGAAATACAATTGATATTTGTTAATTTTTTTTTATTTTATTTATTTATTTGACAGACAGAGATCACAAGCAGGCAGAGAGGCAGGCAGAGAGGGAGGAGGAAGCAGACTCCTTGTGGAGCAGAGAGCCCGATATGGGGCTCGATCCCAAGACCTTGGGATCATGACCTGAGCCGAAGGCAGAGGCTTTAACCCACTGAGCCCTGCAATTGCGCCCCGCAATTGATATTTTTTTAATTGCAAACATTCAGTATGTACACGTTGATGAATTGGAATATAATGCAGAAAACTGCGATACCATCTCTGCAGTCAACGTAATAAACATACCTATTACCTCCCAAAAATGTTCTTGTGCTTTTTTGTGTCTATGTGTGTTAAGAACAGTTAACATAAAATCTATCCTCTTCACATATTTTAAAGTGCACAAGGCCAGAGGCACCTGGGTGGCTCAGTCGGTGAAACTTCTGGCTCTTGGTTTTGGCTTCGGTCACCATCTCAGGGTCATGAGATAGAGCCCCAGGATGGACCACATCCTCAGTGTGGAGTCCATGTGGGATTTTTTTCTCCCTCCCCCTATTCCTTCCCCAGCTCGTGCTCTCTCTCTCTGAAATAAACACATAAATAAATACAATATTTTTAAAATAAAAGAAAATGAACTGCACAAGACCATATTGTTAACTACAGGCACTATGTCATACAGCAGAGATCTAGAATTTACTCATCTTTCATGACTAAAACTTCACCATCACTGAGCAACAATTCTCCATATTCTTCTCCCCCAGGCCCTAGAAAATACTATTCTATTCTCTGCTCCTGAGTTTGACTGTTTTAGATACTTAACATAAATATAATCAGGTCGTATTTGTCCTAAGATTGGTTTATTTCATTAGACAGAATGTCCTCCAGGTTTATCCATGTTGTCACAATGGTGATAAATCTTCCTTTTTTAAGGACAAAGAATATTCCATTGTATGTATACAGAACTCTTTCTTTATTCATTCATCTGTTGATGGATATTTAGGCTACTTCTAGATCTTGGCTATAATGAATAACATTGCAATAAACACAGGGTGCAGATATCTCTTCAAGATCCTGATTTCTGGGGCACCTGGGTGGCTCAGTGGGTTAGGCCACTGCCTTCGGCTCAGGTCATGATCTCAGAGTCCTGGGATAGAGCCCCTCGTCGGGCTCTCTGCTCAGCGGGGAGCCTGCTTCCTCCTCTCTCTCTCTGCCTGCCTCTCTGCCTGCTTGTGATCTCTCTGTCAAATAAATAAATAAAATCTTAAAAAAAAAAAAAAAAAGATCCTGATTTCTATTTTTTTGGCGATATGCCCAGAAGTAGGATTGCTGGATCCTATGGTAGTTCTATTTTTAATTTTTTGAGGACCCTCCATACTGATTTCCATAGTGGCTGCACCCAAAATACATTCCCACTAACAGAAAATAGAGATTTCAGTTTCTCTACATCCTATCCAACACCTGTTATCCATTTTTTTTTTTTTTTAAATAATAGCCATCCTAATAGGTCTGAGGCGGTATCTCATTATGGTTTTGATCTTCATTTTCCTTATGATTAGCTATATTGAACACCTTTTCAAAAACCTGATAGCTATTTCTGTCTTTGCTAGGGAAATGTCTATTCTTTTGCTCACTTTTAATTAGGTTATTTGAGGCCTTTGTTTTGTTTTTGCTTTGCTTTGAGTTTTAGGGGATTCTTATATATTTTGGACATTAACCCCTATAAAAAAGATGATTTACAAATATTTTCTCCCATTAATAAGTTGCCTTTTCATTCTGTTGATTGTTTCCTTTGCCATGCACAGATTTTTAGTTCGACATAATCCCCTCTATCTTTTTTGCTTTTGCTCCCTGTGCTTTTGGTGTCAAATCTGAGAAATTATGGCCAAGACCAACATCTAGAAGATTGTCCCCTGTGTTTTCACACAATTTCACTTCTTAAAGGATTTTTTTAAAGATTTTATTTATTTATTTGACAGACAGAGATCACAAGTAGGCAGAGAGGCAGGCAGAGAGAGAGAGGAGGAAGCAGGCTCCCTGCTGAGCAGAGAGCCAGATGTGGGGCTCCATCCCAGGACCCTGGGATCATGACCTGAGCCGAAGGCAGAGACTTTAACCCACTGAGCCGCCCAGGCGCTCCTCCACACAATTTCACTTCTTATGTTTAAGTTTTCAATCCATTTCGAGTTGATGTTTCCACCCTACAATATCTTTGATAGCTTTCCACTTTGTCTTATGTTTATATCCCCTTCATTCCCTTGTCCTTGCTTCCCACAAATTTGTTATATGCAAATTTTCTTGAAAATTAATACTATTCTTCTACATCATTTATTGGGTTCTCAGTGTGTGTTGGGCACTCTGATAAATATTATATATAGGAAATAAATATTATATATGATAAGTATATTATCTGTGGTAAGTACAGATATTCTATATGTGATCTATATATGTACATTTCTACTTAAATCCTCCACAACCCTAGTGGATGTCAATAAAGCCCTCACCTTACAGAAAAGGAAACTGAAGCTTAAGATGTTTGGAAAATTTGATTACAGAATGTAACTAAGTAAATATTAGAGAAGGGTTTAGAACTTAGACTCTCTTCAACATTCATGCTATACTACTACCAGGGTCTTGCTATAAAATAAACAAATTATGGAGACACTAGGTGGCTCAGCAGTTAAGTGTCTACCTTCAGCTCAGGTCATGATTTCAGGGTCCTGGGATTGAGCCCTGCATTGTTGAGCTCCCTGCTTAACCGGGAGTCTGCTTCTCCCTCTCCCTCTGCTTTCCCTCCCACTTGTGCTCCCTCTCTCTCTCTCTTATTATCTCACTCTCTCTGTCTCAAATAAATAAATAAAATCCTAAAAAAAAAAAAAAAGAGAAAGGAAACAAATTCTGGCTGGGGTATTAGTGATTACAAATATGGGTTTTTCTAACGAACTAGGATTCCATTTTAATAAATCATAATGAATTTCCCTTCAAAAATGTATTTATTTATTTTTTTAAAGATTTTATTTATTTGACAGAGAGAGAGAACACAAGTAGGCAGAGAGGCAGGCACGGGGGGGAGGGAGAAGCAGGCTCCCTGCTGAGCCGAGAGCCCGATGTGGGGATCGTGATCCAAGCCGAAGGCAGAGGCTTAACCCACTGAGCCACCTAGGTGCCCCAAGAAATGTATTTATAATGGTGAAAATTTAGATACTGTAGTAGTAGAGGTAGGAACCCTGTCTGGTTTCTTTCAACATAATGCTAAGCACACCAATGCCTCTGTGTATGACGGAAGTCTAAAGATCGAGTTGCATGGCTCCAAGCACCTACCCCCAGAGCTGGATCTAGAATTAGAACCGTTACTTATCTCTGTTCAGTGCAGATAATGCCCAACAACAAACTGCATCTTTTTTCAGAAAAGACTTCAGTAAACCTAGCGGAATGTGCCAAGTGCTGGGTGAGGGGTCTTGGAGAATGGACACACACACAATTACTGGGGGGAAGATGAAATGTCTAAATACATAAGTGTTGCCCAATATTGAGAGTAAAAATGCTACCCAAGTAAAATTACAGAGCAGGGAACATTCAGGGAAAAGTAGCACAACTTTTGAAGTCACGTTTATAGTCAGTGAGGCGCTACTTTTAGAGCTATAGCTATGTTTTACGTAAAGTGAAACGTGTTACTCAATCTCATTGTGCTATTTCCCTATTTATAAATTGGAGATAAAATTCATTCTTTATGTTGGAAATATCTATTAAAATCATTATATATATCTACTATACCTATAGTATATATGCATATACTATACATACACACACGCACACACACACACATACATACATACAAAATCTAGCATGGTCCATGACATAAACAACGCCTTCTTTCCAACTGCAGTATAAAGGGAAGAGGCTATGGAGAAATAGCAGGTTAAGGAGCTTGGAAAGATAGGGAAAATTTGTTAGAGCTGCTGTTTGTTATGTGAGAAGAGGGGGGGAGGCTGGATCTAGGCAAAGTGAAAATCATAACTTAAAAAAACACTGAGGGGCGCCTGGGTGGCTCAGTGGGTTAAAGCCTCTGCCTTCAGCTCAGGTCATGATCCCAGGGTCCTGGGATCGAGCCCCTCATTGGGCTCTCAGCTTGGCGGGGAGCCTGTTTCTCCCTCTCTCTCTGCCTGTCCCTCTGCCTACTTGTGATCTCTTTGTCAAATAAATAAATAAAATATTTTTTTAAACAGTGAAGTTTAGAACCAGATAAGGGAAGACCCTGGCACTATCTGAAGGAGTTTAGAAATACTTATGTGTCTAACATGAAGGACTACTGATGGAGCACAGGGATGTCAGTATGTCCTGATCATGCATTTGCTACAGGAAAACTAGGAGAAAAGTAGTCCTGAGGACTGATCAAAAGAGGAAATAGGTGGTACACCAGGAGATCATAAAATCATCCAGAGCAATGTTCCAGGGAAAACTATTGAATGACAAAATTTGGGCAATGACTGTGTAGATGAGGTCACTAGGATGGTACTAGATAGTGGTTAGCAACGGTACAGAGGTCAGATCAAATATGACACAGGCATTTTGACATCAATATTGGGAACACAGTGGTATCATTAGCAGAAATAACTGTGTTGGAGTATACAATAAGGTTTAGAGAAATGATCAGTTTCTGGGTATGAGCTTTCAAGTTCCAGAGGAATTTATAAACATACATCTACAAAAGGAAAGCAGGAAGAAATACAATCCTTAGGGAGAGGAGCTGAACCTCTCAAAACATTAGATCCCATTTACATCTGATAAAAGATAGTTGGAAGAATAGCATGCAGGGACAAGGGCCCCTCCTCCTCAACATGCCCTCCCCCCACCTTAAATGGAACACCATTAAAAGGATTTTACACTGCCCAGGAAGGAGTCCTCCACCCTTTGCCACATAATAGATAGATGATAAAAACCTGATCAGGTGACAGGTGCATAGGGGGGTTAATGAGATTAAAACAGCCAGCCAAAAAGCCCATAAAAACTTCTAGACTTAGAAACTCTTCTGGTGGCATCCGTCTCGGGTCCCATCACTCTTTGGGAGCTTACTACTATCACTCAATAAACTCTGCTTTACTATCACTCAATAAGCCTTTCTTTGCTGCCCACCACACTGCCTGGTCTACCTCTTCATTCTTCGAAATGGTGTGACAAAACCTTCGTGTGCCCAAGAACCTTGGGCACTGAAGGAAAAGAAATCCTGCAACACACAGAGGTTGGAATGAAAGTTGTGGGGATTAAGTGAGGGGATAATAGAAATAAATTTACTTAAGGGCAGGTCCACAGAGTCTACATTTGAAGTACAGAAGGAGAAAACATTTTAGATTGAGAGTAATTTTAGAAGCAGGATGAATAGCAGAAGATAAAATATCATAGAAGCCAGAGTAAGGTAGTTAGTTACAGAAGAGATTTTCAAAATTGGGTAGGAAACAAAAACCGTGATGAGCCAAGTGGTCACTATCTTTGTTGGTGACAATTTCACAGAAAGAGAACTATTATGGACTAGTAATATGGAAGCCAAATTATAGAATTTAGGAATAAGTGGGTGGAGAGTACAGGAAGGTAATTAGTATAGAACAGTAGTTTCCAACCAGAAGCAATTTTGCTCCCAAGGGACATTTGGCAGTATCTGAAGACATATTTGGTTGTCACAGTGGAGGTAGAGGGGCTGTTACATTTAGTGGACAGAAGCCGAGGATGCAACTAATTATCCTACAAAGCACAGGGCAGTCAGCCCTATACAACAAACTGTCCCGCCTAAATGTTACTAGTGCTGAGTGTAAGAAACACATGCATACAATGAGAAGCTTGTTGGGAATTTGAGAGAACAAGACCAAAAATGTTTCCTTTCATGCCATGAGGTAGTATTTGCAGACATAGGTAAAGTAGACATTGGAGAGGGAACTAAATGTTCAGTTGAAAGAAGGTTTTACTGCTAGAACAGTACATCAGTGAGATGGATATGAGATCAAACCAAGGACAGGAGTTGAGGACTCTCCCTTCTGGAGCTTCACTATCTCTTGTATGCCCACTCAAACAATTCTTCAACCACATCTCTTGGCCTACTTCCTTGACTACCATTTTCCTCTTGTCCCCATTTTCCTCTCATTCAACTTATATTCTTTTTTTTTTTTTAATATTTTATTTATTTATTTGACAGAGAGAGAGAGAGAGAGAGATCACAAGTAGGCAGAGAGGCAGGCAGAGAGAGAGGGGTAAGGAGGCTCCCTGCTGAGCAGAAAGCCCGATGTGGAGCTCGATCCCAGGACCCTGAGATCATGACCTGAGCTGAAAGCAGAGACTCAACCCACAGAGCCACCCAGGCGCCCCTCAACTTATATTCTATACTCATCATTATAAGCACTCTTGCAAATGACTATAACTTCTTGGATCTTCACCTTTTCTATTTCATTCACCTATAATACCACCAAGTATTAGTAAAACCGTAATGGCCCCACTTTTAATTTATAACGTCAAATCTTCAAATGGACTTGAAACATTATTTAAAACCTCTTCAGCAGCATGTTGACAGTTCCAGTTTCCTAAATGATTATTTCTAATGTCTTACTTACCTCTTTAAACTTTGTTTGCCCTTTCCCTTATTTAATTAGCTCACTTTAGGGAACCAGTTGAAACAGGTTCTCCTACTTCTCCATCATCTTGCCGCTCCTCCCCTTTCCCTTATTCAATGTCAGCTGCTGACATAGACTCAAATTCACTTAGAAAACAGAAACAGAAAAAACTCCCTCAAATTTCCACCACCTAGTCTTCCACCTCGCTGTATCTACTTTGAAATCTCTGCCTCTCCTCCATTTGTAACAAAATAAATATGTTGCTGTTATCAAAGAGTGACCCCTTTACTTGCACCTGTATATTCTTTATCTCTCCTCTCCTCTCTTCTCTTCCCTTTCCTCTTCTCCTTTTCCTTCTCTTCTTCTCTACTATCTCTCTCCCTTCTCCCTTGCTCACTTGCACACTCTCTCTCCACTCAAATATTTATTTAATACAAGTTTCTTCCTTGTTTTACACATAATCACTTTTACTCTCTATTGAGATATTCTCATCAAGGTATTTATATACAATAGTACATCTTATATTTTTCTATAGAAAGTCTTTGGCCTACATAGCCCTTCCTTTACTGCCCTACTACTTCTCTTCTCCCCTGAAAATCAAAGTGAATGAATTTTCTATAGTCAATGTCTACACCATCTTGCCGGTTCCATTCAACCCACACCAAAAAGCTTCATGATCACCATTCTACTTGAGCTGTTTCAGTCAAGATCGATAATCATTTCCATTTTATCCAGCTCAATGGTCCTCAAATATTCTCTTACTGTATAGTGTGATTATGTGATGACATTAGCCATTACTCCTTGAAATATGTTCTACTGAGCTTCAGAACATCATACTAACCTCTACCCTCAGACCATTCCAACTTGGTCTTTCTGTTTCAATCATCTACCTCTGCTCAATTTCTAAATGTTTTGTCTTCTATTCTATTTGCTTCTTTGTCAATACACTCTCTATTTCTTGTTGGTCAATCTCATTCAGCCAAATACAGCTTGCATGCCACTGTAGCTCAAATCTATACTTTCCATTTCTGAGCACTTAACTGAGCTCAAAACTTAAACTTACTGATTGTTTGACACCTCCTTTTAGATATTTAGTAGGTATCTCAGAAATTTAATGCCCAAAATCAAGCTATACATTTCAGCACTATCAAATGTGTCTCTCCTGTCTTTCCTATCTCAGAAAAAGGCATCAATATTAAGGGATATAATCCCGGGAACCATTCTTTATGTTTGTGTCTCACCTCCCTCATCTAATGCATCAGTGAATTCCATCAGTACTGCACCCAACACACGTCTTGAGCCTCTCTCTCTACCTTCATTACTAATATGCTAGATCATTCCAAATTTTTTTGTCTCATGGACTATTTCCATAAACTTATAATTAATTCTCTGTACCCTGTCCTGCATGATAACAATACAGTCTTCTTCAGAAATTAAGAATAAGCTTTGAGATTTAAATCCAATAATTTCATTATCTTGACAAAGCCCTTCATTGGCTTCCCACTGTCTTGTAATCAAATCCAAACTCCTTACCACAGTCTTAAAAGATCTCTAGGCTCCTGCCCTCCTTTCCAATCCTTTTCCCTCTCCCATCCTTTTCCCCCTCACCTCACTCTTATTCTTTGATTCTTATGCTTATAACTTTGGTTTAGTCCACCAAAACAAGCTAGGCTTAAGGTCTTTAAGCTTAATGATTTAACTCTCTAGAATATTCAGTCTCAATATCATTGCATGATGGTTCTCTAACATATTAGCTAAAGTGTCACTTTCCTAATAATTGTCTATGAAGGAACACAACACATACACGCACACATTCTCTATCATAGTATAATTTATTTTCTTCAAAATGTTTATCATTATCTAGAATTACTTTATTCAGTTATTTGTTTTTTTAACAGAATGTGTTTTTTTACCATTATAATCCAATCTCTACAAAAACAAGGACCTTGTCTTTCTTATTCCTTGTATTCCAAGAACCTAGAGCACTATCTAACACACTGGTATTGAGGACATATTATCATAATCAGTAAATTGCATTTTAAAAAATTACCAAAAAATGAATAAAAATTATTTTTCTCTTAAATGGAGGTGAGGTGACAGGATTTTTTTTTTAGCAAGATTGAAATAAAGTTGTCAACATGCAGATTATTTTACCTCTAGCTTGGAACTGCGTCCTATTCATCTGGCTCCTTTCTATCAGTCACGATGTGTAATTTATGATGGGTGCTTACTAATTATATCCTTAAGAAACTCAGAAACCAGGGGGCGAGAAGTCAAGGTTGAACCAGGAGCACTAAGGCCTCAAGAACAAGTGTCATGGATAATTTAAGAGACCTCTTGCGGTTGAGGTTAGACATCACAGATTTGCAATAAAGTCCCAGCACCAGGTCACCCGTCCAAGGACGCTCTGCTCTCTCCAAACAATACCAGCGTACCTTACATAAGGGAGTTCTTAATAAGAAACCACAGCTTAAGAAAATTAAATATTAACAGATTTACTTTCTCCATTAACAGTCTATTGTTCCCTGAGCACCATTTAAAAAGTCTTCAAATTAAACAGAACCATCTTTGTCTCTGGAGCCAATCTCGGCCTGGTAATCATTTTCCAGGTGTAGGACTGGAGGCCTCTGTGAGGTGTCTATGTGTATCAACGTCAAGCGTGGTTCTCACATATGTCCACACAAGAGTTGGCAGTAATTGGCATGTGGGGACGAAGCTTTGGCCCTAAGGACTGAATAACCCCTGATCAAACATGTACCTGCCAGAAAAAATTGAGGCCTGACTGCAAAAATTAGAAAACAGAAAGCATCTTTTGTCCCTTTCAGGATTTCAGAAAAAGGAGACTTCCTATCTGTTGGCAAAGTTACCCCCAGTATTCTCAATTCTTTGGACATCAAAGAGCACTGAACTGAGTAGAACAGGCTCCTGAAACATTATGTCTGTCATCTTTCTGCATTTTCTACCCAGAGGCTTAAACACACACACAGACACACACACAGACACACACACACACACACACATACACACACACACACGCATCCCATTTGGGTGACGGCTCTGACATTGTCCTCATTTTCCTCTATAATTTGGGAAGTTCAGAGGAAGTAGAAGATACATTGTGTTCCTTAGTTATGATGGAATTTGTTCTCCAGGGAAAGGGCTAGAAATCAATACCATAAGTCATACCACTCAGATACTCTAGCATAGAGAATTTTAAGAAAATTAGCTATAAGGTGGGACAAAATGGGGAAGAAACAATAGCCTCTGGGATTAATCCAAGTCAAATATGGTAAATCCAGTGTAGGCATCAGACAAGTATCCAGGCCTAAAGAAGCATGATTGAGAACACAGTAGAGTGAGAAACTATATAATAAAGATTGTAGAAGTGCTAGAGTCTAGTCATTCAACCCAATGTCTCTGCTGGAAAATACCATAAAGAACAATAAAGCAGGACCAGACCTAAATATTACAGACCCTAAATATTACGGACCCTAAATATTACAGCCTCTATGGAAAAGGCAGATCAAATGGGGTTTAGTCCACCTATACCACCTTTCTACGTATCTTGTCCTTCATGGAAAAATATGTCTGGGATAAAAAAAGGAATAGAAAAGAAACAATTCTGCCATAATGGTAACAGATAGGTTATCTGTCCATCCGCAAAGGCATAACAAGATGGCACCCTACATTGATCTGACTAGTTCATACCCACTTCCATAGGACAGTCTTCCAGAGGGGCTGGGAGGCAATTCAGCTAGCTGTGGGAGGCACAGGGAGAGAAATTCATTATTAAGATGACAAGTTAGAGAAGAAGATCACTAGGTCAGCCCCAAGCACTGAAGCTGTCTTCCAATGAATGCTTTGCTGATTATTAGAAATAACTGTCTCCACTTCTCTGGAAGAATCTTTTTTTTTTTTTTTTTAAATCCCTTAATAGGTGTTCCTGAACTAGGATGAACAACTTTTCCAAAACAGGAGTTGATCTAGAGTCATTTAATCAATAGATTCATAATTAACCCACATGTTGTGTAAAGCACTATACCACATGTTGGGGATGCATCAGGGAAGGGCAAGTCCAATAAACTTTCCCAGTGGAATTCTACGGAGAAAATGCAGCAAGTAAACAGGGGGTTACAATGTGAAATGACACTAAGAAGGCAGACAACAGAGAGGTTTCCTAGAGCAAGTGGTGTCTGCACAGACTCCTGAAACGTGATAGGAGTCAGCTGCATGCAGAGAAAATGGGAGAAATGGTGTTCTGTGCAGAAGAAAGAACATGTGCAAAGCCTCAGAAACAAAACAGAAATATGAAACATTTGAGGGATGGAAAGAAGTTTAGTAAGGCTGATCTGTGGCATGCAAGGCAGTTGTGGGGGAGAGAAATGGAGAGAAATGGAGAGAGAAAATGGGAGAGGTGAGCAGATTGAGATCAAGCAGAGCTCCAGAGCCTCTTCAAGGAGTTTGATCACAGGGCTTTTCCTCCTCAGAGTTCTTTCAGTATTTACTAATGGTGCCAAGACCTTGGCACTTGATTCATTCTCCGGTATTGTTACCTGTGTGTGTGTGTGTCTGTGTGTGTGTACATGTCTCCAGTGAATATATGAGTACCCAGAGGAAAACAATCAGCATTTCACTTCTTTAAGGATCTTTGGATGCCCTCCAAGTAAGAGTTTGATCAATAATTCTAATTGATTGGTTAATACAAGGAATGTTTCATGACATTGAACTCATGACTGAGAGCCAGGTGGATCAAGTCTCCATTCAGATTAAACCAGTAATGCTTGGGAGGGAGTGTCCACAAGAAGAGATAAAATAATAAAAAGAGCTAGCAAAGTTCCAAGGAGAAATATGACACCATATATAATTAAATGTGAACAAATGAAGTCGTTAATATTTTTAGCCCTTCTCATGTGCTACTCAATGCTCTATGTTCCTTCAATGTATTCCTTCACTTCTTCTCAAAATAACCTAGGGGTTATTATTCCCCATCTTCCAGACAGGGAAAAAAAAGGCACAGAGAAAGTAAGCAGCTCACCCACAGTGACGAATATTCAGCCCTAAAACTGGGATCCAAAAGCAAGTATTCTAGTTCTTCAGTGTACACTTCGTCTCTGGGCAACAATGAATCCTATTATAGACACACACACACACACCACCTAGAAATAAGCATGGACAACTGTACACTAAAACATTAATCATGTCTTACAGCCATCCAAAAAAAAAAAAGAAATCTTGCCATTTGCAAGGACATGGATGGAACTAGAGGGTATTATGCTAAGCGAAATAAGTCAATCGGAGAAAGACAATTATCATATGATCTCACCGATATGTGGAACGTGAGAAACAAGGCAGAGGATCATAAGGGAAGAGAGGAAAAAAATGAAACAAGACAAAACCAGAGAGGGAAACAAAACTTATAAGACTCTTAATCTTGGGAAACAAATTGAGGGTTGTTGGAGGGGAGTTCAGTGGGGGAGATGAGGTAACTGGGTGATGGATATTGAGGAGAGTATGTGTTATAACAAGCAGTGGGTATTATATAAGACTGATGAATCACAGACATCTACCCCTGAAATAAATAATACAATATACACTAATTAACTGAATTTAAATTTAAAATAAGAAAAAAACGGGGCACCTGGATGGCTCAGTGGGTTAAGCCTCTGCTTTTGGGTCAGGTCATGATCCCAGGGTCCTGGGACAGATCCTGCATCGGGCTCTCTGCTCAGCGGGGAGCCTGCTTCCCCCATCTCTCTCTGCCTGCCTCTCTGCCTACTTGTGATCTCCCTCTCTGTCAAATAAATAAATAAAATCTTAAAAAGAAAGAAAGAAAAAAAACCACTAATCATGTCCATCTCTTGAAAATACGACTTTTAAATTTATTTATTTATTTATTTATTTATTTATTTATTTATTTATTTATAGTTATCTGTATTTGTCACTTTTTTGTGGTCTGTCCATCACAGGTAGAATAGTGAAGGTTGTAGAATTCCATAATGTCAAATCAAAAAGTCACCTAAGAAACCGTAACATCTAAGACCTTAACTCTAAAGATGAAGTAACTTAGACCAAATGCAGTGAAGTGACCCAGTTACTTCATCCATCCAGTGCCTGCTCTCTGCCAGATTGTTCAGGCACTGAGAATGCCTAATAAGTAATAACAATTGAAATAATGAAGACCATACTCCCCTCCGCTCCCCCCCCCCACTGGAGCCTTCATGCCTATTGAGACTCGCAATAACAGAAGAAAGCATAGTGTAAGGTAGAAGTGAGTCACTGAAGATCAAGCAGGATAAGCGGTGGAGAGTCTTGATGGGTGGCTTCCTGAAGAGGGTGGTAAGAGAAGGCTCTGTGAGAAGGAACATACCAAGACAGCCTCGTGAAGAGCCCAGGAAGAGCATCCCAGGTGGAACCAGCATGGGGAGCCTCCACACTGAGACATGCTTGCACATGAGCAAGGGGGTCAGCACCACAGGAGCCTGGTGCGGGAGGGAAAGAACATTAGACACCGCACTGCAAGATTATCCAAGAGCCAGGTCTGGAAGGATATGGTAAGAACTCCAAAGAGTTCTTGGGAAGTCATCAAAGGGTTTGGAACAGGGGTGATCTGACTTTATTTTTATTTTATAGAGAACATTCTGGCAGCTGTGTGAAAAGATGATGATAACATGGACTTTGGTGGAACAGTGGTAGAGATGGTGAAAAATAGATTTGCTCAAAGAATGGGTGAAAAATATTAGAGAAATTTCTCTAATATTTCAGTGAAGGGTGACATTGAGGTTTGGGGCTTGAGTAAGTACACATTGAAGACAGAAGTTAATATTAAACCTAGGGCTCTTGAGTTTTCAACTAGGGCTCTTTCGATTACTTCATGATAGTTGAGGCCATGAAGGGATTCTTATCGTCTCATCTCAGAGGAAAACAGGATATTCACAGTTAATAATTTCTATTTAGTTTTTTTTTTTTAATTTTATTTTTTATAAACATATATTTTTATCCCCAGGGGTACAGGTCTGCGAGTCGCCAGGTTTACACACTTCACAGCACTCACCATAGCACATTCTATTTAGTTTTAAGTTTCAAAAAGAAGAAAAAGAGAAAGAAAGAAGAAAAGCAAAAAACATTAGAGAGATTTCTCATTTCCCTATTTTCCCCCTTCTCTTAGAATTCAGGGTAAAGGGGGCACCTGGGTGGCTCAGTGGGTTAAGCCACTGCCTTCAGCTCAGGTCATGATCCCAGGTCCTGGGTTCGAGCCCCACATCAGGCTTTCTGCTCAGCAGGGAGCCTGCTTCCTCCTCTCTCTCTATCTGCCTCTCTGCCTACTTGTGATTTCTCTCTGTCAAATAAATAAAATCTTAAAAAAAAAAAAAAGAATTCAGGGTAAAGGTAATTAGAGCCTAAAAGCCTCAGAAAGGCAATAACAATTTCAAACATAAACTGAAGCTCTGAAATGTATGTTTTTAGCTAAGTGGTGGCAGCCATTTTAAATCCCTTTGTTTCTGGGTTAAGAATGGCAACATTTTGCTTATTTAAACTCATGGCTTGATAAACTCAGGTTTTAGCAGAAACATAATACATCAGCTGTAGTTTGGGTGTGAACAGAGCAATCTGGAGAGCGATTGCTTTCCGATTCCTGAAATAGCTTTTGGACAGCGTGCTCACTCAGGCTAGACAGATTTCATCTGTTCACCTTGTCTTCATCTAGCACCGTCTTTCTTCCCTATCCTCTGAGATTCTAGCAAGTAGAGAAACCTCTCTTAAGCTGGGCTTTTTAGAGCAGACTTGGGGAGGAGCTGTTGTTGTGGTAAGGCACTGCACCAGGGTCCCCAGGTGGGAACAATGTCCCAGGTTTCCCTTCCCTGGCCCAGAGGTGCCACTTTTACTCACCCAGCATGTCTCCCATTGGAAAACCACCACTAAACCAAAAGGCATCCCATCCAAGCCCACAACCATTTCACATGTTGGAATGTGAATTTATTACCTGTAATAACCTTTTGAATCTTCATTTCTTATGGGTTCAAGAGTGATGATGATTTTTTTCCCCCAGTTCTTTCTAATGCCACCTTTATTAATGTCATTACTGAGGTAATAGCCAGTGGAAAAGAATGGGAGCATTTTATTTCTCATCTTCCACTCACTCTCCTTGATAGTGAACATGGGGCTCAATTAAAAGAACATTGTTATGCGTTGTAGAGGACAATGGGGTCCTTAAGACCCCCCTCGGTGAACAAACAAGACTGGGCCTTGACATTGCCCTTCATCAGAAAAATCCTCACTAAGACTCTTACATTTTTTCCATATCACACTTCTGGGACCCCTTGAGACTGAACTAATTTTCTAAGAGAAATAGAACACAGTTTCTAAATATCAATCATCGGGTGACTGTTTCTAGAATGTTCTGCCTAACCCAGTGAGTCCTAACCTTTGAGACAGGGGAAAGAGAAAAAAGGGATGTATGCTGTTAAAGACTACACTATTTGGGAGTATGTGTTGAGAGATTATAGAAAAAGAAAGCAAATGTTTAACAATAGGTGTGAATGCTACCAGTCACTTGTCTAGTCACACGAAACCCTCCCTATCTCTCTGCCACTGTCAGGTCAGACTCTGTCACCTTGGGCCAAGTTCACACACACAGGTGAAACAGGGTTGATTGGGTCCCCATTCTTTTGAATGGCTGCACTCAACCAGCTGCTCTGAGGAAAGAGGAGTGCTGATGGACTTAGGGCAAAAAGGATGGGGGGAGAAGACAATGGGATGATCTGGAAAGGACTGACCTCTGCCCAAAAGGGTGGGCCACCCTGGGGAGCTACAGTGGAGTTTATAGTCAAAGAACCACATATGTATTTTAAGCAGCAACAGAATGGTGATACCTCCTACAAGTGGATGGGAGGGACATTCATTCTTGAAAAAAGCACATGAGCTTTAAAATGAGATAGATTTTGGTTAATTATTGGTTCTAGTACTTATTAGCATTGTGACCTTGGGTGAGTTACTTGACCTCTCTGAATTTCAGAATCCTGATCAATAATGAAAGCACCTGAGTCATAGACTTGTTGTGAGGATTAATACAAGTCATTCATGCAAGAACACTTAGCGCTGAGTCTAGCGCACAGTAGAATTTAATCAATGTTAGACACCATACCACCATGCATACCAAAAATGGATTCATAGCAAATGTACATTAAGGCTGGGCATGAAGGATGAAGTATAGGAAGGATGACTGTACCTAAAATGGATGGGGTGCATGGGTGGCTCAGTGGGTTAAAGCCTCTGCCTTTGGATCAGGTCATAATCGCAGGGTCCTGGGATCAAGCCCCACATCAGGCTCTCTGCTCAGCAGGGAGCCTGCTTCCTCTTCTCTCTCTGCCTGCTTCTCTGCCTACTTGTGACCTCTGTCTGTCAAATAAATAAATAAAATCTTTTAAAAAATGGAGACAAAAAGTCTAGAAAGAGAAAAGCAAGTCCATCTAAATATGGACTTGGACTTAAATATGGGGGAAATTAATATTATAATATTATAATAAATATGGGGGACGTAAATATGGGGGGGAAGTCCCCTTAAATATTATCAAAAATGTGGCACGGACCCAAACCTCTCGAAAGATTTTTATCCTCATCCAGTTCTCAGGGACCTTCCAGGTCACCTAGTAAAAGGATTTTTCATCATGATCTTTTTGTCTTTCTGATTCTATTTCCATCTAGCAAGAATCAATGGTGAGTGGAGCACTGAAAGTTTCAAGAAGTCTCATCCCCAAACACATCTAAGTCAACAGCTCATCATTATGAGAGTCATGTCCATACTTGTGTTTTATGCAGGAAAAAATACAAAAGGAAAGGAACTCCCAGCCTCCTGTTCATCACAAAGGGGGAAGCTCCAATTCAAGGAAAGGGCTGAGTGTCTGAGAAGGACCATCCGCTTTGGAAGCAAAGAAAAAGGATTCCACAGACGAGTCTATTACTTGCAGTGATGCTTCCTTAAAAACTCTTTTGCTTTCTAAGGCTTGGTTTCCTCCTCCATAAAATACAAGACGGTAAAATAAGAAGAGGAAAAATAAATATCAGTAGATGAAAATTGACCAAAAATGGACTTTTTCAGCAGGTTGGAACTCCATGGATATAATACAGGAAGTACTTTCCACAAAACATCTTGTGTTTGTCTCCTATCCCTGCTATAAGAAAAAAAAGAAAAAAAAAAAAAAAAAGGACTAAAGTCGTGTTAAAAACAACATGAATTTATTCCCTTATAGTTCTGGAGGCCAGAAGTCCAAATCAAGTTCACTAGGAGAAGGAGAAAGACAAGATGCTGGCAGCACATGTTCCTTCTGGAAGCTCTGTGTTCTTGCCCCTTCTAGCCTCTGGAGGCTGCCTGCTTTCTGTGGCTGTGACTCCTCCCACTCCCACCTCTTGCTTCTATCCTTTCATCTGTTTCCTCTTCTAAAATTAAATCTCCCTCTACCTCCTTCTGAGAATACTTGTGATTCCCTCTAGGGCCCATCCAGAAAATCCAGAATAATCTCCCCATCTCAAGAACCATGACTTATTCACATCTGCATGTCCTCTTTGTCCCATAAGGTAACACTCAAAGGTTCAAGGAATCGGAACGTGGACTTTTGTCAGCCCACCTCAGATGCCTTTTCCCTACTTCTTCCCCTGTCTGGTCAGAGGAAGAGTGGGCAGGCATGCAGTCCAGCATGTTTGGAGGCAGGAGTGAGAAGATGTGCCAGTTGAGGATAAGAGAGGGATATAGGGCCACCGCATAGTTGAACTTTAACAAAGATTTTGAGGAGCCTGGATTTGAGAAGACTGAGGGGTGGAGGATGGATTGATCATGAAACGGAAACTGAACTTCAGCCTCACAAAACACACCAGAAGCTGCTAGAAGCAAGCAGGTCACCTCTCGAATTGCGTTAGCTCTGAGGGGTCTAATCTGTGTCCATGACTGGCAGCTATGCCCTGAGTAAACCCATCATGACAGTTTGGCTCCAGGCTGTCTTGAAGACAAACATGGACATAAATATCATAACTAATCAATAGTCAGAATGGAACCTTCTGACAGAAGACAACGCCAGGATGGTTAAGACTCTTTACACAGAGAATACTCACAAAACACACACACACACAACATAACAGGGCCTAGAAGCAAAGGCTACCATGTTGTATGAGCCACGCTAACATGATTTCTATTTACTTCATATGAGCTGTTAATTGGATCCCTAATAGTCAGTATCAGATACAGACAGGCAGGGCCCTTGAAAAGCCGCCAGGAGGCTTGGCTTGTCGGCTATATCATTCCTGGAATTCTGTTCTATTGTTGTGTGCTCTTCTATTCTGACTGTAATTCAATGTTTTTGTGTGGTGGGGGGGGCGGTGTGTGTCAGTAATCTTATTTCTGCTTTACTCAGTGATGGGCTTACTTATCTAATGAGCTATGTGACTTTGGGAAAGTGTTTAAACTTCTCTGACTGCCAGTTATCCTTTTTAAAAAAACAAGAGACCACCTAAAATGGTCTCTTCAGGCATCCCATTATTTTTCATCTCACAACTCACACAGAATAAATGTCACACTGGGGAAAACAGATGAGGCAGTCCATTGCCAGGGGTTCCTGGCCCAGGGGCTCTGCTGTCCCAAGCTTTGCACATCCACCTGAAAGCTAAGGATCCACAGACCCGCACATCTGTAAGCCACTACAATTCCACAATAGGACTTGGCACACAGAGGGTAGTGCTGCCTGGAAGAATTAAAGTCTGTGGGATCCCAGCTCTGCCATCTCCTGAACAGATGATCTTTCCCAGCTTGAATCATACCATTTCCTTAAATCACACTGTCACCAAAACCATCAGTCCTATGTATAAAAAGATATTGGGCACATCGGTGCTTTCTAATTTTTTTTTTCCACTTTTTCCACTTTCTACGCCTCATCTGAACAGACCTATTTTGTAATTCTTTTGCTTAATATTTAAGTTGCCTGGTCCTCCAAGCCTGTTTCTTTTCTTTCTCTTTTTTCATACCTGAATTTCTGAGATACAGGTCTATTGTCAAAATACAAAACATACAGAAAAGGGAGAAACTGAAACTACTCCCAAATTCCATTACCTTGAGATGACCAGTTTCAGCATGTGGTGAAATCTTTCCAGATTATTCTTTATGCCTCTAGCATATCTGTGCATGATTTTGTATACACGCTGTCATCCTCCCCTCTTTGCCACTTAGCGATTGGTTGCAGGTGTGTGTCCGTCTTCCCTTGTGATGACTGGACTATATTACTTCGTACAAGTTAGGCCATTGAACATGTATGCAATTTCTACTTTTCTCTAATTCAAAATAATATTTCAGATTAGCAGTTTTGTGCACATTTCTCTCACAGCTTCATGGTTAGTGAAATTACAGAATCCAAAGGTGTAGACCATTTATGTTTTGACAGATGGTGATCAAACCTGCTACCCAGAAAACATGAACATGCCCTACTTGTATTTTCTGTGTGTTTCTGGCATCGCAGTCCCCAAGATTCAGCTGTAGTGTCACTCCTCTGGGAAGCTCTTCTCACCTCACTCAGAAATAAAGCTGTTTTCTTCTCTGTTCTTTGCCAGACCCTTCTATATGTAAGGACCTATTTAGTAAGAGGCTTCCATTAAGGTTAAACAATAACCTTGTTGTTTAACCCTTAAACTGTCCCTGCCCCCCCCCCCCGACTTACTTAAAAACAAGTCCCAGAAACCAGCCCCAGGTAACGAAGCTCAAATACAAGGGTGGGTCAGGCCAGGTGGAGACATCCGATCAGTGGGGGGATGCATACTGTCTCCCTAGTTACCAAGGAGTATGGGTCCCATCCTTTGGGCCCCTTTTGGGCGCCAGTTCTGACCAAGGTGATAGGCTGGTTCAAATGTCTACTAGGGTAAACTGTAATTCAATTGGTCACCTCGCATGACTGTGCAGCTTTCTCTGTATGTTACAGTTTCATTGGTCACCTGTGCGTGGCCAGGCCCAACCGCATGGCCTTTGACCTTAAAAGCTAGTCTGTGAAACAGAGAAGGGTCGCTCTCTCTTGTAAGAGGTGCGGCCCCGAACTTTCGGTTAGATTCTTGATGCTTGGCGCGAAATAAAGCTTTGCTTGACCTTTGCTTTCTATCAGTCTCGCTCTTTTAAACACGGACCCATTTTGGAAGGCCATGACATATATACCTCTACCGTGGCTTTCATCACCTGCACAGAACATATTCCTCATGCCTGTCTCTTCTGGGACTGCCGGTCCCTAAAGCACAGAGCTCACAGGAGGCCATACGCAGCACCCTTGTCTCTGGTTTCTGACCGTCTGGGCTCAGACACCAGCGGTGACATTTACTAGCTGCGTAGTGTAGAACATGCAATTTACTTTCTTTCCCCTTCATTTCCTCACCCGCAAAATGGAGACAGATGTGATACCTGCTTCATAGGATAGGTGCGAGAACTAAGATGAGATACTGTGTTGTATAAGTCAGGCTTCTCCCAAAAAAAAGAACTGATAGGACATCTGTCTCTATCCCTATCACCATCTATCCCTAGCTCCACATCCGCATCCATTTCTACCTACCTACCTGCCCAGGGAAAGATTCAGTGCAAGGAACTGGCTCACACAGTTAGGGACGCTGAGCCATCCCCCCACCTGCCCTCTGCAAGCTGGAGACCCAGGAAAGCCAGGGGTGTCATTCAGTCTGAGTCTGACGGCCCGAAAACCAGGGTAGGCAATGGGGTGAATCCGCACAAAAGGGCAGGAGAAAATGAGATAAAGATGTCCCAGTTCAAGCAGTGAGGCAGGAAAAAGGGGGAATTCCTTCCTCCTTCACCTTCGGTTCCCTTCATGCCTTCCAGCGATCTGCGAACGCCTGCCCAGGATGGGAGGGAGATCTATGTTGCTGACTATACCAATTCAAATCTCATTTACCCAGAAACCTCCTCACAGACACACCCAGAAATAATGTTTACTCTGGGCACCCCATGGCCGGTCCAAAAAGTAACCATTTCCTATGTGTCAAGGGGAAATTAGTTAAACTCAGTGACAGAAAGAAGTAAACAGTGAGGGCTCATTTTGTGCTAGGCACAGTGCCCGCTGTATTACTGATGAATTGCCTTCATAACAATTCACTTCCAGGTCATCTTAACAGTATTTTACTGGTTTCTTAATTTCCAAAGTTAACACTTTATAACTGTTTGCTGCTTATCTTTCTGGAACACATTTTTGCTCCTATTTCCTCTTGCAAAAAAAAAAAAAAAAAAAAAAAAAAAAAGTATGTGAAAGGTGATTCCTGAGACCACACCAACTCAGGGTAGCAGAGAATGATAAAATGATAAACCTACGGGTCCCAAAGATCAAATTTCCCACTCTCTCACACTGCCTAGAACTCTCCGACCTGCAGGCTAAGTTGCTCATAACGATAATGATGGGAGTAATAATAACAGTAACGTTTACTGAACCCTTCCTATGTGCCTTGATAAGCACTTTGTGTACATAATTTAGTCCTCAGGAAAGCCAATTAGGCAGGCCCTATTCACCCCATTTTGCAAATAACAAAGAGACAACATAAATGACCTGAGGCCATGCTGCTGGTAGGTATCAGTCACTTTTCAAGCTTAGATTTAAAAGAAAAAACTCCATGTTCCCAAAACTCTAGACCACCCTAAGGATCAAGATGCTGCATTAGTCCGGAAGGATGCCCCAGGCCTCATCCAGTCGGGATCTTGGCAGTTGGGTTACCAGAGATGTGGCTGAACCACCCCCCCCCCCACGTGGCTGACCCCCCTATGTGGCTGGCCCTAGAGCCTGGAGCCTCTGCTGGTGTCACACGAGAGTCTGACTCGCCTGCTGCCCTGGAGGCTGCCTCCTGGACCCAGGCCACCACACGCACCAGCTTCACGCATGTCTGGTGGCTCTTTTGTGCTGTTTCTGTATGAAGTCAGGTCACCTTCCTCTTTTCCTGTGTATCCTGTCAGGCACCTCCTTCCATCCCTTCAACAGCAGACCCAGTTTGGTGGTTTTCACTAAAACTGTCACTAAAAATGTCTTCCAGCTCTCCATTTCCAGTTCTAATTTCTGTATCCTTCTCTAGAACAGAAGAAACCTGAGTGCCTATAAAGTCAACTGTGAGTACACAAATGATTGAGGTACCAGTATGTGAGGCCAGAGGAAATGTTGGGAACCTTGCCACAATGGAAAACCCAAACACATTCTAAGTAAGGTCATAGCCGTATACACATAGGAATACAAGTCCAGATAAGATGGGAATGCATGTTACTAAACCTACCAGTTTTTAGTTTACAATGAAGGTAGAAATCTAAGCAAAAAAATAAATTCCAACTTAAAAATGTCCCAACTAATTCCAGTCTCTTTAAGTGTCTATGATCCAAACCCAGTATGCCTGCCTTCTTTCTCAACCTCATCTCCCCGTTATTTTCTTCAGAAGTGATGAGCTCCATCCAGCTGAATATTCACTCTGTGTTGCCCTGCTCAGTGGCTCCAATTCTTTTGCCTAAAATCCCACCCGTCTCTGCTCCATGGTCATCACTGCCTGTCTATAATGTATCCATCCTCTGATAACTTCTTCCATTGATATGCCCTTGACAGGTACTCAGATTTCTGTTTCCCTTCTAAAATTTAAAGCACTGAAGATCTGCCTTGTATTTTGAGTTATTACATGCAGGTCACACGCCCCCACACACATGAGATGTGAACCCCATGAGACCAAAGAGAAACACGACCTCTCATGTTTTATTTTCCTACGTGATTATCAGTCACTAAAACACAGCAAGTGCTCCCCGCAAAAGGCAAGCTAATTTATAGACGAGGTGTCTACCATAACACAAGCTAATACTTTTTGAATACTTATTGCATAGAAGATGCTACTACAGACTTCATAGAAATAGCTTCTATATTATTCTCAGTAACTCCCTGATGCTCTTCTTTCCCTCACCTTTTCTATTACAAATTAGGAAACTCTGGCACAGAGAGGTTAAGTTGCTTGTCCAGCATCACACAGCTATTAACCAGCAAACACAGTATTTGAACCAAGTCAATGTGTCCCCAGAGACTCCATTTAGGCTACCACGCTGCCTTGAAGGGTAGTGGAAATAGAAAGTTGCTGACCAGAGACAATGTGCCCTTGGGGTGAGGGTACCAAGGCCAAACAGCATCTGTACATCAGGAAATGAAGAAGGGATCTTCAAAGAGTTTACTGCAGGGGGACTTCAACATAAAGGGCAAATAAGCCAAAAAGTCTGCTCCCAACAAAGACGGCACCAACCTTGGAACTCCAATACTTGTCTAGTTGGCTCCCATATTTTCATGCTACAGAGGAAAGTGTGTTCCTCATAAATAATCCTTAAATGTAGACCCTTCAAAAAAAAAAAAAATGAGCTCAAATCACATCTGCCACATGTATGGAAAGCACAAAGGAATCATTGCCCTTAACTCTACAAAGATAGAAAAAAGGACCAGAGTTTATTTTGACTGTTCTCTTCCTGACTAATGAACAGAAGGACAGAGTGAAGCCCATAAAGCCACACTATCCCCAAACTAGTCCCAGGGCTGACCACCTTCTACCTGCACACAGCTTAAATCCAGTGGTAGCCCATGTTTTGCATTAGATGGAAGGTGAGAGACAGTAAGATACAATTCTGCTATTTGTTTTAGGAAACATGATATTATTGTTCTTAATCTGGGCTGATTTGATCCTAAATCCTAGAATTATCAAAGTGCTTTCCAATAACTGGTTGGAAGACATCCCCAGGACTCTTTGCCTAAGACATAAAAGATGGTAGCAGATGTGCTAGAAATTAGCTTGGCCAAACTCAGGAATTACTCTAACAATGCATGTTTATTCCATGCCTGTGGTGTGACTGTAACTGGGCTGGGCACTGTATTAACAAACTAATTCTTTGCGGACCAAGTGCTAGAGTGTTGGCCCTGGTTCTTTGTACTTTGAAATAAAGAAGGAATTTAGTACTTAGGGAGCTCTGGAAGCTATGCTGGGTACTTTACACACATTATTTCATTCGTTCTCACAATAACCTTATTGGGTGTGTATGTTTTAACCTAGGTTTTGCTGAAGAGGGATTGACGCTTTGCCTCTTTCAGGGTTCAGTGAAGAAAACTAAAGAAGTCCTAGTAAAAATGTTTTCTATGGGAATTAGAGGCTTGCACCACGACAGAGATGTCTTTCTGGAGAAAGCAAATGAGAATTGGGGAAGCCACTAGTGGAATTCCAAAAATCAGAAAATCTGTGCACAGAATCCCTTGGAACATCCAATCAGGAAATTAAAGATTTGTACCCCAAAGGAGCTGCAAACATCAGCAATCACAGGGAAGAGGCTACTGAAGCTTTCTCCGTCTTCATCACCTTCCCGAGCACCCCTGCGATCACCCTACAACACTGCCAGCACAGTCACATCTGTTCGTGTCTCTATCCACAGCTGCTCCTGAGAACAATCATCCTCTTTCTCATTCAGTGTTGAAATCTCACCAACGTAGTGAACTCTAACTTAGAATCATATAAGAATAAGCCTTCCTGGTGATGCTATTCCAAACTTACCCTTGCTCTACAGAGGACAGTGGAATGATACTGGTAACGACGCCACGCTAACAACAGAAAATCAGAAAGATGCTTACGACAGTGCAAATTGGCCAGTAACGGCCTCGTTCTCACGCTGTGCTCTGCGGAAGTACCTAGCTCCACGAGAAAGTTGGTAGCCTAGGTCACCGCAGAAATCTTCAAGGAGGTGTTTGAGTTGGTCTGTAGAGTTCTGATGGGCACATGGGAACAGTAGCTACATTCCAGAAATGGCCTGAGCCGAGAGGAGTGTGCTGGTGAACAGCAACTTACCTGCAGGACAGTGAATCGGAATGGGCTTGTTGTGTATTTCTTGTCCCCGTCTCCAGTCCCCAGCCCAGCCTGGATCGTGAATGAATAATCACTGAAATAATGATAATGACCTGTAACCAGCCGTGTTTAGAGACATCTGGATCCCTTCAGGCAGGGACAGTGAGCTGGAAAGGGCACATGTTATACTTCTGCCTTCTGTTACTCCTGGCGAAAAAACAACGTGAGCCACAGGGAAAAGTCTCAGAGCTCTAAGAGTTAATGAGTTGATTCCAGTCTCCAAAATCACTTTTTTAGATGAGGCTGGCGTATTTGACTGTTTTCTTTTTAAATGCAATATGTTCTCCTCTTTATCCTTCGTCTTCAAAGCTATGACCAGGGAGGGGAGGAAAAGAGCAAAGCGATGAGTAAGCCAGATATTTAGATGTAAATATGAAACCCACTGTTGTTCTGCATTCAAGAGGTACAGGATTTGACAATCATTACCCTGAAAACAGCTTTAGCTCACTACAGATTTCCTCTCTTCTCTGCCCATTTCCAGCGACAGAGCCATCATGAAGAAGGATGTTCAAAGACATCACATCTATAACCTTTGCCAAAGGCACACACAATCTTTGGAAGGAAGACTTTTATTTTCCCTGTCACCTTTAATGCTGGATATACCAGCTGAAAGCTGAATTCCAAGTATAAGGTCACTGCATGGAGGCTTCCTAAAGACACAGAGCTTGAAAAGAAATCTTTTCTGAATGTCAGTCTTATTTCAGCTCACATTTTCCTGATGCAGCCCAGATGTACTAATTGGCCTTGCTGTAGACAACAGAAAAGAAAGAAAGAAGAAAGTAAGAAAGAACAAAAGAAAGAAAGAGAAAGTTATTTGTCACCATCCCTCAATCTGGCATCCATGCCCATAATGAGCCCAGTTCTCAGTGTGGAAGAACTAAGAAACACACAGGAAATGCCCACAGAATAGTATTCTTGTTCACATATTCTATAAACGTCTACCTTCTTTCCCTGGAAAAGAATCCTGTGCATTTTGTCCCACTTGGGTTTTGAAAGAGCCATTGGAGATCTAAACTATGAGAATCGGATGAAGACAGTTGACATTCTGTGCTTTAAGAACTGGGTGGTGTTATTTTTCTGTCTTCCATATTTGACAGCACTCCACCCAAGAACGCCACCGTCCCCATCTCCAGTACCCATAACGAGGCCAGCTGTTTTAAACTGGTGACCTACTGACCACACCTATCTGATGGATAGGACTTCCTTTTCATGAGCAGAATTTTTAAAGAAAGAAAAAAAAAAATTAGCTGCTTGCAATGGAAGGTTTTGCCAAAATTCAGATGATTTGGCAACAGGAACCCTCCATCCCAGCACAGAGTTACTGAGCTTCTGCTTCCTGTGAGTGGAGCCGACCCCTCTGCCCAGTCGCCTCCAGCCCCATCCATCAGACATGTGTGTGGACTCACCAGATGGTCCGCAGACACAAGCAGATCGGCATCACCTGGAGGTTTGTTAGAAATGCAAATTCACTAGCCAGGCCCAACCTGTCCATTCAGAAACCTCTGGTGGAGAGACCTTCGACCTGAATTTTAACAAGATCCCAGGTGATTCCTAACACATATTTGAGTTTGAAAAACCTTGCACTCCGCTCATCCATTTGGTGCCCAACCTTGGTTAGCAATAAGGTTTGTACCACTAACCTGGTCCAGCAAACACTGCGATTTCCTTTTTTTTTTTTTTTTAATTACCTTACAAAAATAGTGAGAGATTGATGATGTGCTATTTTCCACTAGCCTGGATTCTGTCTGAAGCACCCAGTTGTTTTGTGACCTGCCAGAAAATGCTGAGTAGATTTAAAAAAAAAAAAAAAAAAAAGCCATTGACACATTTGGTTATTAGTCATTGAAGTAACCCTGATTAGTTTTGCGTCAGAGGATCACTGAAAACTGCCAGATTTATTTCTTTGTTCACGGAAGCGCAGTTATTTCAACACTGAGATTTTATCTCCTCCTCAAAGGGCAGCAAACTGGTCTCAGGCTAACGCGAGAGTTAGAGCCAAAGGCAGTGGTCCATGCTCACCCAGCCACACTCCATCACAGGAGGTCCTTTGGCCACAGCCGCTTGCCTACCTGAGCATAAAGTGAGACCTCTCCCAGTAGTGACAAAAGCTTAGCACCCTCCCATCACCTTTCAGAGCCAGAGCCTCTCTGCCTCAAGAAAGTAGCTTTAAATAGCAGCCCCAAGGAATAAAACCTGAGGCAGATAATAGCGGGGCTCAGACTCTTCATTACCATTTGAAAACATCAAATGCTTTAGAACTGCTTCTGGTCTTTAAAAATCCCATCTTCCAATCCCTTCAGGCTAAGACATTCAGGAAACTAGAGTGGAGCCTCAACCCGGAGCTTCAGAATCACGGTGCCCTGTAACAGCATTTCGCACCTCTCTTCAGAGCACCCAGAGCAGAAGAGTCTAATTGTTCATGCCCAATTTATCTCTGCTTCTCGGTTGCATTCACACGGGCAGCGTGGACAGTTAAGAGGAGTGTGGAGTGTAAAAAGCATTCCAGTTAGCAACTGGTACTTACAGTCATTGAGAAATCAGCCATGAGGTTAAGGTATTGATTCATTTTGATAATATCATATATGTTGTGAAATTCTCTAATAGTTAAACAGCCACTGAGATCTACTGAGGCACTAATACACGCGTCATCGTGTTTCACACGACACCGCAGATCTGAAAATGCTTTGGACTTTTCAGCTCTGCGTGCTTTATTAGCCCGTGGGATTCTGTGGACGCTGGTATCCGCTCAGGATTGGAGTGCAGGGCCAGGGAAATTTTCTGATCGATAACTTCAGAATGAATCAACCTGTGTGGGCTTGTCCCTTTTCATCAAAACTGGGCTTACAACTGTTACCCTATTCCAGATGAAGGCCAGAGCTGCCGTGGTCCTCTCTGAGCTAGACAGGCAAGCCAACAAACGAGCAAAAACCGTGGCTCCTCTCTAGATACTCAGCACCAGAAACTGCTGCGGGCTGTTAAGAAGAAGGTTCATGGGATGCCTGGGTGGCTCAGTTGGTTAAGCAGCTGCCTTCGGCTCGAGTCTTGATCCCAGCGTCCTGGGATCGAGTCCCACATTGGGCTCCTTGTTCTGTGGGGAGCCTGCTTCTCACTCTGTCTGCCTGTGCTCGTTCTCTCTCTCTCTCTGACAAATAAATAAATAAAATCTTTAAAAAAAAAAAAAAAAAGAAGAAGAAGGTTCATCCTTAAAGTGACCCCTGGGGAGGGATGCCTAAGGGACTCATCCTTGCAGAAAAGGGATCTCAGAAGAATATATTCCTGCCAGGTTTTCCAGCACAACCAAGACAGTCCAGCTCAGAAAGGGCACGGGGACTTAAAAGATTTGTGTTGGTAAAATCCAAACGTTCACCTTGGCATTGGAAGCATCCCAATTCTGGTCTCTGCATCTGACTTTGTCTCACCCTGCTCTACAGCAGGGACAATGTGGGCCTGCCTGCCTGCCAAGTTTGCTCAAAGACTCAGTGCCTTCCTGGAGCACAGCGTCATCGCTCTTTCTCTATGGATCTGAGGTCTCCCTTTCTTTGAAAGCCTGGCTCCATTCTGTCTCCTTCTCCAGAGATCTTCTAGAACAGCACCCAGCCCTGACTCCTTCCCTCCTGCCTTGTGTCACTACTTGTGACCTTAGGTCCGCCCCCACCCCTACCACAACAGGCACCTTGCTGCCCTACGCAAAACACACTCCCAGAGACTGCCTTTGCTCCCAAGGGGATGTATCTTTATTCTTGCTTTCTTCTGTCACTAGGGAAAGACTTCTGCCTATCATAGAGAGGCTTTACCCCTTAACTCTCACCATTTTGAAATGGGGGACATTTCATCTCCCTAATATTACTCAAAACCAGGAATAGGAAAGGGAGGACGAGGCAGGTGGCATGTGTAATATAGTCCTCTTGGACCTGTGCAGTATGTCACAGAGGAGAGCTCAGCTGCCTGAGTCACTGTACACTTAATAAGTCAGGGAGCTGGGAATAAATCAGGGAGTGTTTAGGGAACCCACCAGACACTCATGCTAGTGAATCTGGCCTCAGCCTGGCCAGCAAGGGCAAGGCCGCTAATATACAGAAGCAAGCTTAAAACCTCCATGTTTTACATAAGGTAACACTGACTATTCACTAATTCAAAAATACTTATTGAGCATCTATTCTATGTCAGGCCTGGTCTAAGTGCAGGAATTAGGGCAGCTCGCAAAGCAAGCACTGTCCCAGTCCTCAGTTACCACGCATCCCTATAGCGGGGGTACTCTCTGTGGATAGAGAAGGGTGTTTTTTATGCCCCTGGGATGCAGGTTTTCCAGAATGCATAGGAGTTTGCCAGGAGGAAACAACATGAAACTAAGCATTAAATTTTAAAATTACTTAGGAAAATGCAAATTGAGACCCCAAGATTAGAGGAGAGCTGGAGTGGCCAGACCTCATTTCACAGAGGGCCTCAAATTCCCACGACACCAGAACACTGTAGAATCATAATAATGGAACCAATAGAGATTTACTGAGGCTTTTTCTTCAGTTCTGGATTAAAGCCCAAAATGAACTTAAACAAAAATCTTATTCTTCCATGTCTACTATGGCTTCAGAAGCAGCAGATAATAGGTAATGCACATTAAAAGAATTAAGAGTTACCATAATTCCTGTTTTTCGAGATTACCTCTTCACACCCAGTTCTACTTTGGGATCCCATACACAGTAATAAAGTTGTTGCCAAAATAGCTGAACATAGGCATTGCCAATATAGAATAAGAAAGGGAAAAGAATAATCAATACAGCAGCGGAGAACACCGCCATATTGTCACCCACGCTCTCCTTCTGGAGAGATCCTAGCTGGAGAAGTGGCTCCCCACACTTCCTCTGATTCATTTATCCTATGACAGTCTTGTACACAATGGTTATTACAACGGTGCGCCATTCCGATAGCTTTGTTTACAGTAGTGTGCAGGGCAAATATTTTACTTTCTGACGAGTGCTTGGGTTTTATTTGCCAGCATTAAGACCGGGGTAGAGTGGCTGGAGCTAGGAATCTAGATATTTACCAGCACAAGGGGATAATGCGTAGATGCTAATGAAAGCTCTGGGGGTAGTTTTCCAGGCTGTTGAGTGTAATTTCTCACATCTCCAAATGGCTATAATAGGGAAACACCCTGAAAAGAATTCTCTAATGGCTGTGCGAATGCGGCAGAGGATCGTTGGAAAGTTAATGGGCCATGCAAAGCAGAGCTTTCTTCATTCATTCATTTGGCATGGTGTAAGGTGTTGGACCGAACATCAGACGCTCAGCTCCCCAATCTTTTTGCTCCTTTTCTTCCTTTGCCCCCAACCCTCCACCTCTGCCAAGTTACTTTTCTTTCAAAGATCAAGGCTGACCCCCTTACCTCACCCCTCCTTAGCATGTTCACAAATGAGCTCTACCTCTCTGTGTTCATATAGCACCAAAGACATACCTCTATTACAATAATTAACATATTTTAAATTAACTCTGTGTTGACTGCCTTGGATAGTTCGCTGGACTGGTTTTTAAAAGCAGAAAGCATATTTTATTCGCCATTGTATTTATTCTACAGCACCTTTCAAATGTGCCTTGGAAATAAAACAAAAACACAAAGAACCCTCCATCTGTCCATCTACCTTTTCATTCTTCCTGGTACCTAAACCAGATGTGTGTAATGAACAAATGAATCCACAAGGCAGAGGAGCTTGGTTGAGTCTAAGAAAGTCACCTCATTTTTTTCTGTGTTCTCAGTGAGGGAATTCAGTGAGTGGTGCTTTTCAACAGAGAAGCAACATATGTATCATTCATTCATTTCACGAATGTTTCCTATGTCCTTACTGAGCAGGACACCAGGGAGATGCTAGCCCCTACCCCCAAACTCCAAAGAATCCAAGGGTTAAATGCTGGCAGGAGCCAAGGCCAAAAAACATAAAAGAATGTTGCCTAAACCGTAACTAGAAAATTCAGAGAAGATGCAAAGTAAGGGCAGGATCAAGACAGTAGAATTTTGCTTCTGAATTCCTAGGACCACCCACTGACTCTAGGAAAGGGCGGGCTGAAGAAATCTTGCAGCACAGGACTCGGAATACAAAATGTGCTTCCCAATCCCCAGATCTGGCACCAAGACAATGTTCTGTGTGGAGGAGAAACTGGCCCAGGAAAATCTCAGTTGGTCAGTCCACACGGAGGCTAAAGCTCCAGCCAGACATCCAGTCCTGATCAGTGCCCAGATGTGGCTCTCCAAGACTCCTGCCTCTGTCTGTGTATTTACCTGGGGCGCTCCTTCCCCAGTAAACACGGCTTCCACCCACCATACACTGGACAGGGTCAGTCTTCCTGAGCAAACTTCTGTCCGAACATGCAAGTCTCTTGCATTGTGCCATGCTCTGGACGAAGAGCCTCACATACTATGCCTCTTTAAAAAGAGTCACTTTTGGTAAGCTCCAAGGGAGCACCTAGCCTAACTGCATCTGCAGCCTCTTCCAGGAGCGGAATTCTTCAAGATTTTATTTGACAGAGAGAGCACAGAAGCAGCCGGAGCAACAGGCAAAGGGAGAAGGAGAGGCAAGCTACCCACCGAGCGGGGGACCCTACGCCGGGGCTCGATCCCAGGACCTTGAGATCATGACCTGAGCTGAAGGCAGACGCTTAACCTACTGAACCATCCAGATTGCCCCCAAGAGCAGAATTCTTAATCAACAGCTCTGGAACTTCCTGATCAGCCCTCATGAGGTCGTTTGAATAAGACCCCCTACCTTCTCAGAAGCAGGGGTAACCCTTCCTGAAATAATCCACTATTTTAAGTCCCTTGTCCCCCCTTCCTTCTGCTTATCAAAGTCTTCCATTTTGCACAACTCCTAGGAGCTCCTCTCTCCCTGCTAGACGGGATGCAGCCCAATTAAGGACTTGTTGAAAGAAAAAAGTCAAACAGATCTTTAAATTCACTCAGTGGAATTTCCTTCTTGTTTTCGTTCTTGTTTTTGTTTTACATAACCACGGGGTCTCAGCACAGATGCTACCGCTGTTTACTACAGAGGAAAAGAGAGCACAGTCCCTGACAACATAACCCGAAGAAAATTAATCATCCCTCTCTGATTTGCACGTAGAACAAAGTATGCAGCGACATGACTGTCTATCCTTTACCCCAACTTTCAAGTAGCTACTTCCCAGCAGCTCCTACCTGAAGGAGCAATTAGTGGGACTGTGCATCGCTGGCGGCGCCGACCCTCTCTGATAAAAGAGGCGGTTTCATGTTATCTTTAACTTTGCACGTCAAAGATTAGAAAATACAAATTCAAGTGACTGAAGGATCCACCCTACCAACTGCTGATAATTTCTGGCTGTGCCCTCACCCCCGTGCAAGAAGGAAAGCGGCAAGGAGGCTAGAATCTAGCTTCGTCTGGCCAAGAGCCCACATCTACATGTCTGATGAGAGAAAAAGAAGATGATGTGATTTTGAAAACAGACTGATGAGATGCCTAGAATTAATTTGGGGCCTGGAAAAAAAAGAGAAAATGCCAAATCATCTCTAACAAAGGTCGACCTAAAGAGCAAGTGTGAGGAATTGCCTGCCTCCTGCTTTCTCTGCGGGGAAGCCTTCATCGTGGCAGGCTGGCTGCGAGTCTTTAAAAAAAAAAAAAAGGAAGAGGAGAAACCTAGTGGATCAAAACGACTGGGAACTCTATGACAGAAATGCACTTCCAGACTGAAATGTGTAACCACCGCTGTCACTTTGTTTTGCCTTTGCGCTGAGCCAGAAGCGCCTGGAAGACCATTCTTCAGAACAGTCTGAGCAACAGAAAAGCCGAGCCCATCCTTTCACGTGGAAATGTCCTTACCCTTCTGTGCCAAGCATAGCCACCCAGACCCTGCTCCCCACCAGCTAGCAGCTCCAATGTGATTCAGGCACGATGTGATCTGTGGGTCTGTCCTCCCTGCTCACTGTCTCTCAGGATCCTTGGCCTTCTTTTCCTGTCACTGTAGTTGTCTTATATCCCTCCATCCACCACTGACCTTCTCAACTTTTTTCTGTCTCTATCACACTGCCTTACCAATAGCCCTTTGAATGATAAATTTTAAGTTCTAATTTAATAATAATTTTCTAATCCGAGGACTTTTTCTTTCTGTCGTCATGATTTAAAGTCATGTCTCATATCCCAAATGTTACTCACTTTACATTTCCCACAGTAGTTAATGCAAGATATGTTGCCAATGTGTGGTGCATGAACTTGGGAAAAATCAATGGCTGTAGGCATGGTTTTATTTGGGTTGGAGGGTAGACATGAGTGTCCCTCAGTTCAGTTTTGGAAAACACATGCTTGTCAGGCCTGATGAAGCGCTAACATCAGAAGCTAGTTATAACAACTTACATATGGCTTAATTTACTCCTTACTAATTTTACAGATGAGCAAAGTGACATTCAGAGATAGGGTAAAAAATTTGCCCAGAAGTGTATTTCTGGCAAATGGCTGAACCAGGCTTCAAATTTAGTTGTCTTCATTAGTGATAGATGTCTATGTAATAAAGAATTCTGGAGCAGAAGAGGAAGGGGAAGGAGAGGGGGGCCAAAAAGAATGCTTGCCTCCTCCTGGATACACATTCCTCACAAACTCTCCAAGAAGACTTAAAATTCCAGGATCAAAGTTTCCAGTCCCTTTGTTTAAAACATTGTTCCCATTAAAATGCAAATATAAGTAGAAATAGAAAGATTAACTCTCAGCTCTCAGTCATGGTCACATTCATGACCATTACCCTTGGCTCTTTTCCTGAACCTTGACTTTGATAAGAACCAGTGTGCCAGAGCGAACCAGGATTCTCCGTGAAGAGCCTCAGACTTTGGAGGAGGTGGAGAGCTACTCTCATATTTTGGTCCTGGCACTGTGTACTGTGTGCTTTCCTAAAAGAGCTCCCTAGGGAAGTGTCACTAATTTAAGGAAATCTAATTCTAAGGAGGATTAGAAAAGGCTAAAGATTGAAACACCTACTCAGTATAAATTTTGACACTAACCCCTAACTTCTAAAGAGATATTTATGCCATCTGTTTAAAGGTGCCTACCTTGCCAATTTGATATAGTTGATTCTTGGTCCCTTTGTATATACTGTATTTCTTAAGGGTTACTAACAGGGAGGCCTTTTGCCTTCAGATATGGCTCCTGATTTATAACAAACAATTTAATAGCCGACAGATCCATTGTATTGAATTTAAAGGACCACTCAACCCTGAAACCAAACAAGGTACCAGGCAAAAGTCCCAGGGAAGGTCCAGGGGCTTTAAATAGCTGTGTCTTAGAAACAAAAGGAAAGAAAAGGAGGGGGGATAGAGGAGGAGAGAAGTGTGAAGGAGGAAGAGAGGGAGGGAAGGGAAAAAAAAAAGGGAAAAGATTGTCTCTAAAACTCTTTTATTCTACAGATTGGCTTTTTCCTCCCTCTTTGCTCAGACTTCAAGCAATGCTACTTACCTACCTAGCCCAGGTAGCTGGGTTGAAGGATGCTTTAAGCTCCATATTCTTATCAGGAGCATCTAGATCCCTTATGTATTGTTACTAGTTTAATGACACACTGAAATTTACTCCCTCAAGTTGCTGGGTTTCGCCTCTGTAAGACAACCAACTCTCAAAACTGACTTCCAACATGTCTATTGCCTACACAAGACCAGTAATTAGAGAAGAGTTCAAAACAATGAATGACCGGGGCGCCTGGGTGACTCAGTGGGTTAAAGCCTCTGCCTTCGGCTCGGGTCATGATCCCGGGGTCCTGGGATCGAGCCCCGCATCCGGCTCTCTGCTCCGTGGGGAGCCTGCTTCCTCCTCTCTCTCTGCCTGCCTCTCTGCCTACTTGTGATCTCTGTCTGTCAGATAAATAAATAAAATCTTTAAAAAAAAAAAAAAATGAATGACCAATAAATGTCAACTAGGAGGATGATAACAATTGATAATGATAACCATGACCATTTTCCCTAGCAAGTATCTGAAAGACGTAATTGATATTGGGTAACTTAACATTTCCATATATGTGTATCTTTCACCAATTTTTTAAAAGATTTTATTTATTTATTTGACAGAAAGAGATCATAAGTAGGCAGAGAGGCAGGCAGAGAGAGAGGAGGAAGCAGGCTCCCTGCTTAGCAGAGAGCCCGATGCAGGGCTCGATCCCAGGACCCTGGGATCATGACCTGAGCTGAAGGCAGAGGCTTTAACCCACTGAGCCAGCCAGGTGCCCCTTTCACCAATTATTTTTAAAGTCATTGCATAATTGGGTGTCCATGTATACCAAACACACACAGACTACACAACTGATCTTTTCAGTTTCATATTACCCAGAAGACTTAAAAGAAAACATCTCTTTCAGTTTCCATTTTTGCCGATTCTACCCTTCTACCCCAAAGAGAGATAGAAGTAACTGATTCACCAAATCTGTAACTCGGCCAGGTCTCCTTCCACTGCAAACCAAAGGACTCCCAGCTTACAGTGCCCTCTTGCTCTCAAGCTCAGGGGCCCGATGTTTATGAGGACTGTGAACAGAATTTTCATTCTCCCTCCTAGGAGAGCTGGCAGAAACCACACACCAGAGCAGGTCAAAGTCTCGGATACATCCGTTATCAAGACTTTGCTTATGTGAGATTGTGCTGACTTCAGTGTGTGGGAGTAGCTTGTGGGAAACTAGTGTCCTCTTTTTAAGAAAGAGGACACTTTTTTTTTTTTTTTTTAAGAAAAAGGGAGTATTTTGGCACATGAAGTTGTTTCAGAAAATACTCTACCCTGTTGAGTACCACCTACTCTACCCTGTTGTGGTTGTTTGTTGTTCATTAGTGGTTTTGAAAAGCAAATACAAAAGTCAAGTAGGAGAATGTATCAGACAAAATACCTCTCAGGTTTCTCTGCATCTGAGGATCCTAGTATGGCAGACGGAACAGGCAAACAATACACGATGGTCGATCATCCGTCGATGAGCCTCTGGCCCTGAGGTGTCTGAAGAGCTTATGACACCAGATTTTTACAGAAGAGAAAAAGTAAACAGAGTTCTTTATGGTGAGAATTGTTAAAAGACAAATGAGACAAACTATTATTTGAGCAGAAACATTGGAATCGGCAACAGGAAGTGGTCAGGAGTGCTCCACTGACAGGATCTTCAGGAGGTTTTATAGAATGGCAGAAATGAGACAGGGAAACACAAGGACTCCATAAAAATCTGCCTTTTGCTCCTTCTCCTGCTTCTTTTCCTGCTAGGACCTGCACCCCACCCCACTTCACACATGCCACCTAATGCAAATAGTGTGTGTCCTCCTTGTAAGGGACAAGGAGTTCATGATTTCTTCAGAATAGATAGCGTCCCTGGCAGGACCAGTGAGAATGACCAAAGAAGCCATCGTAGGCACATCTGGACCACCAGCAAACCATCTCAATGTCAAGGCCCCCTGGCTCCCAGGAATAACACCTGGACCCTTGTGTTTGTTCTCACCAGTTCCTAGTTCCCTGAAGCGACACCTGTACCAGACCATCACCTGCAACAAAAACCCCAGGACCCCCCAAAAAGACAAGATTCATGCTCCAGCTCTCTAACCTTTCCAAGTCTCCCAGATGCTCATGGGTATCTGCTCTCTCTAAATCTTCAATAAACTCTACTCTCACCTCCTGCTTGCTTTCATTTGATTTCCATCCTGCATGTAGCCAAGGACCCTCTTTGCCCGTCCTTCGGACCCCTTCTGGGTCCTCGTTCCATGCCTGTCGGCATCAGAAGCAAAGTAAGGAAAGTATTCATGAGCTATCGCGTAAAGTCTAGCTGGTTGTTTGTGACTGCTGTCCTTAGGTTTCAGTCCCGTAACCTTGAAGCACGTACAGATTTAGATTTGGATTGCCCAGATAGGCCCCCACAGTGTTAGAGCCACTTCAGTCTAATGGCCTCCGTGTTTAATTAATTTAACAGCATGGACTTTGTACTCAACCCCAAATCTTCTGGAGGGGTGAAGGTAGAGTTTAGTTTGAAACAGAGAATCCATGTAGGCTCCTATGAGAACAGGGGTAGGATTTTGAGTTAATTAGAGTGTGATCAAGAGCCCACAGAAAGGATGGCTAGGTCCTCCTGCGTAAGGTATACATGATAAATCTAGAAAATCCACCCAGTAGAGGGGGCTGTAGGCCTAAGAGTTCTACCTGCCATGATATGCAAATAAGGCAAATCTTAAGATTCCATTTTTCCACATATCTCCAGATGGTTGCTACAAGAGATGTATCAAATATATCTACATATCCAATATACCTATATGTATGTATCTGTTCATCTCACTATCTATACTTCTATAATCATCATAATATAGAAATTAGATTCTGAGTTGGGACAAGGGTGTGGAGTATCAGTAAAGAGAAGGGAACAGATATGGGGGAAAATATTGAAAGTACTTTTCTAGAAGTTTGAAAAATTCTGAAGTTATATATAGAAAGCTCACAAATCATTAGAACTGTACTCAAAAAGTTCTACCTTGAGGCACCTGGGTGGCTCAGTCAGTTAAGCATAGGACTCTTGGTTTTGACTCAGGTCATGATTTCTGGGTCCTGAGATCGATCCCCTGGTTCTGAGCTTACCATGGAGTCCTTTAGAAATTCTCTGCCTTTACTTCTCCATCTGCCCCTCCCCCCACTCATATAAATAGATAAAATCTTTTTTATAAAAAAAGCTCTACCTTACTATACAATGTGGTATTTAGGGGTTGGGGTAGAGTGGAATGGATTGAGACCTAATCTGTACATCTATTTTTTTTTAAAGATTTTGTTTATTTATTTGACAGAGAGCATGAGCATAAGCAGGGGGTGGGTCAGAAGGGGAGGGAGAAGCAAGCTCCCCGCTGACCAGGGAGCCTGATGTGGGGCTCCATCCCAATGACCCGAGCCAAAGGCGGATGCTTAACCAGCTGAGCCACCCAGGTGTCCCTGCATCTATTTTTGAAAGTCTGGCCCTGAAAGGTGCAGTTCCAGGTGTTTTGAAGACAGGAAAAATGTTAAGGTTGGTGATAAAGTACCCAGGACACAGGAATAAAGATTAAACAAGGGGACAAAGGAACTTATCCAAAGACTGGCAAGATACTGGAAGGGAGTTCTGAGAGATGGTTTTCAGTGGGACAGATACTCTTGGCTGACGGAATGCTGTGCCTTTTGACTCACATTCAATAGAGCTGTTAATCCCAATTCACCAAGAATATAGAAAAAGAGAACATTAAGACTAGCTCATAGGAAAGTCATGAATAGCTTCAGTAATGATGGGAAACTGTCCCTTCCTTCTCCTCACTGCAGCCCCAGAATTGAGCTTGACTAGGATTTGGAGACCGGAGATGTAAAGCTTTGGAGCTGCATTAACAGAGGAGGCCAGGAGATGTCGGGACAGAGACCACAGGACAGAGACCACAGCAGCTCCCATCAGACCTTTTTTAAAAAATTATTATTATTAACATGTAATGTACTATTTGCCCCAAGGGTACAGGTCTGTGAACCATCAGGCTTACACATTTCACAGCACTCATCATAGCATACCCTCCCCAGTGTCCATAACCCAACCACCCTCTCCCTACCCACCCAACCCCCAGCAACCCTCAGTTTGTTTTGTGAGATTAAGAGTCTCTTATGGTTTTTCTCCCTCCCAATCCCATCTTGTTTCAATTTTTCCTTTCCAACCCCGCCCTGCCTCTCAAATTCCTCATTTCAGAGAGATCATATGATAATTGTCTTCCTCTGACTGACTGACTTCACTCAGCGTAATACCCTCTAGTTCCATCCACATCATTGCAAGTGGCTCCCAAGAACATTGTAGAATAGCCCTGCAGTTTTCTACTACAGGAGAGAATTCTAAGTCCCTGTAATTCCAGTGGTGGTAGCTCAAAACCAAACAACACCTTCCACTCACCGTCAATGATAGGATTCATACTTTTTTTTTTTTTTAATTCTCCCCAGGCTACATCTAACTGAATAAAATGCCTCACAATGAGAAATCGGATGGTTGCACATTCAGGGTTGCCTTTGGCGGTGAAGACATATTGCCAGTGTCTTCTATGCTTTCCACAAGGGAAAGTATCTACTTCAAAATATTTTCGTCAGGTTGGTCATAATAGAATATCTCAAAAACATGAGATTTACAATGACTTTTCATTTGTCTTTAACAGATTCTTGTATTGATCAAGTACCAAAACATCAGAAACTTGCTGTATTATTCAATGTGACTATTTTCACTCAGAGTAAGATCCACCTTTTTCAGCTCCCTGCCCTCAATCTAACAACAGACTTCATTACATCCACAAATGACCAACATTTGGCAATATAATTTAACTTAAACCTTCAATCCCTTACAGACATAGAGCATAATAAGATCATGTGTTAGATGGAATTATTTTAATGTTAATACACACTTTAGAAAATGTATAGTTAGTTCAACCATTTCATAGTTGGTTAAGGGATGGTAGCCAACTTCTCTAAAGTAACTCAGCAGAACTAGAAGTGCATTTTAATTTTCCGACTCCAAGTTTTCTGTTTTTTTTTTTAAGGTTAATCATAACAATATCAGTAATGATTCCAAAAGTTCGGTTACTTACATTTTTGAGTATTTTCAGATATTAAGGTCTTAAAAAAAATATTTCAACCACAGGCTAATCTCCTGGTTCTAGGCTGAAATTTATTCAAAATATCACTGGGCCTCTGAAAAGATATTTAATGATTTGGACAAAGATTGTTTGAATTTATAAAGACCAACAAGAACAAGGAAAGAAATTTAATAATTTGGATTATTTAAATCAAGTTTTATGGCTCACTTCAGAAAGGTTCACTTGAAAGGAAGAATGGCTGCAAATTTCTTCATATGATTAGTAGATACTTAGATGGCAGGGGGCAAATAAAAAACTTTGGGCTCTTATAAGGTTTACCATTAGTCTTCCACAGACAAAAGAGTATGGTAGTGAGGGTCACTCCACCAGAACATTAACTAGAACCTAGTACAGAAATAAATTAGACAAAACACAGCACACAACGCAATGCACACACTTGGCTTTCTCTGCATTGGCCCCATGATTGAGTGAGGCTAGATGAGCAGCCTATTCAGATTGAAAATAGCTCCCTTTGACCCAGAGGAAGAAAAATGAAGTCCTTTATAAGGTAAGGCAGCAAAAACTAAAATGGAACATTATGCCATATATCCACAGTGCACAGCCAATGAGCATCATAGCAGAAGAACACTGGCGGGGGAGAGGAATGGAGATGTCAGAGAACATATGGGAAGAGTGTCTTCTGTGCAATTGTGGTCAGAAATAGAAATCCTTTTACTTCTCGGTATTTTTTTTCCTCCTTCTTTTCTCTTTTTCTTCCTCCAATTCATTTAATGCCAAACTAAAGAAAAGATACTCCCACTAGTTATATAGATATAATTGCTGAATAATTGTAACCTCTGAACAGGATACAGTAGAACATTATATATATATATATATTATTTATTCATGTATTTATTAATTGATACACAATATAATGAAGATGTACTAAGTATAGGGCTGTACTCCCTAATGGTGATACAGATACAATGACTATTTTTGCTCTCTTGAAGTTGGTCATCAAGAAGAATGACCTGGATAAATTCTAAATTGCAACAAGTATGTTTTTCTTATTTATAACATCTGGAAAATAGGAAGAAATTAGCAAGGTAACAATGCTTAAGACTGTCTGAAAAATAGAACATGGGTAATTTGGATGAAGGGAAAAGACGACAGACCAGACCAAAACATGTAGAAAAAGATGGTTACAAAGAGAGGCTAATTCCAGAGGTTGTTCAGGCTTGGGTTTGATGAAGTTAGAGAAAATGAGAGGGCTCTGGGGAAATCATCAGGGTGCTTAACGGAGGAACTTTTTTTAGAGCAGCAGGCTGCTTGGAACCTTCTCTATTTTATGTTTTTTTTTTCTTTCTTTCTTTTTTTTTTTTTTTTTTCCTGACCAGGGATTGGGACTGAAAAGTAGGGCGATGTCTCAGAGGACTGGCTACTCCAGAAAAAAGAGAGATTCTTTGCCACAAATACAAAGCATGAGGCACATCTTCAGTAGCATATGTCAGCAAACTCTGAAAGATGCTAGAAACAGGCTTCTGCAGTCAGAACTGGCATCCCCAGTAAGGAGAGCTGGGATTATAAATGGCAAATAAAACCAGACATTTGAAGAGAACCAGTAACTTGAAGGAATGGCAACCCATTCAACGATTAGAAGAACACTCAAGGATTCAAGATACAGGAATGTAGATATAATGAAATTAAACAGTGAGTAAACAGACATAGGATAATGAGAGCCAGGGTTCTCCCTATTGGACCGAAAATTACAGATAAGCAAGAGGAAGAGGTTAGAACAATCCTTGTGGTAATGGATTGGGGTTGGAAACATCAACATGAACTAATGTTAGATTAATATAGACACAGATAGATATTATATATCTATAGATATATAGATTATATAGAATATAGATTATATATATAAATCTATCTATATTTACAGATAGATCAGTACACATACATACGACTTCTTGCTCCTTCAGTCAAGAGGAGATCCCAGTAGCAATGAACAAACCTTGCCCCAGATCTTGGTTTCTAATACCGTTCTCAAATAAAAGGAAGTAGGGCTCCTGAGAGAAATGGCTGATTATAGGTCTGAAGCAGTACATTTACAAAATGAGCCTGGAGCAGCTTGTGGTGTCAGAAAGTAAGGCAGTGCCAGGAAAAAGATCTTTTAAATGATGGGAATGTGTCAAAGGACACAGGAGCTCTAACTGTATGAACTTCCATAAACAAACCTGAAAGTAGTGTCAGAAAGTAAGGCAGTGCTAAGAAAAAGATAAACAAAGCTGAAAATTTTGAACAAAAAAATAAATATATAACATACTATTCAAATTATAAACAGACATATAAAATAAATACCCATGAGTCCATATTGCAAATATTGCAAATGATTGAGTGAATAAATAAATAGGGAGAAGAGACACATCTTATGTGCAGAAAGAAGCCCAAATAATTTATATAGCTACTCCATCCTCAAGGATGTGGAACATAATTCCCTATTCTTTAAGTGAGGGCTATAAATGGTGACTTCCTTCCAAAGAGCGCATTATTCAAGGACAGTGGAGAGAGTAATTTTACAAATGGAGAAACTTGACAAACACACCACTGCAGCCAGTGATCAAGGTCATTCTCACTTGTTTCAGTAAGCTACGTTGATAGCATGAACTCTTGATATATTGTGATAAGAATCACACTTTACCTCTGCAGTCTTCCTCCCCCAAATCTATAATCCTAGTCTAATCATGAGAATAATATCAGGCAAATTTCAATAGAAGGACATCCTACAATATATTTGACTATACTCAAAACTGTCAATGTAGGGGCGCCTGGGTGGCTCAGTGGGTTAAAGCCGCTGCCTTCGGCTCAGGTCATGATCCCGGGGTCCTGGGATCGAGCCCCGCGTCGGGCTCTCTGCTCAGCGGGGAGCCTGCTTCCCTTCCTCTCTCTCTCTGCCTGCCTCTCTGCCTACTTGTGATCTCTGTCTGTCAAATAAATAAATAAAATCTTAAAAAAAAAAAAAAAAAACCGTCAATGTCGCCTGGGTGGTTCTGCTGTTTAAGCATCTGACTTTGGCTCAGGTCATGATCCCAGGGTCCTGGAGTCCAGTCCCTTGAAGGGCTCCTTGTTCTGCAGGGAGTCTGCTTCTCCCTCTCCTGTTCCCCCTGCTTGTGTTCTCTTGTGTGCTCTCTGTCAAATAAATAAATAAAATCTTAAAAAAACAAAACTGTCAATGTCACCAAAATCAGGGAAAGTCTGAGAAATTGTCCCAGCCAAGAGGAACCTAAAGCAACATGGTGTTTCAAAAATGTAAAGCAGTATCCTGATAGAATTCCAAAACAGGGAACGGACCTTGGCTAAAAACTAAGGAAGTCTGAATAAACATGGAGTTTAGTAATTAATAATGTATCCATTCAGTTCATTGACTGTGACAAATGTGTCATACTAATGTAAGCTATTAATAAGGGAAACAGTACAAGGTTGATGGAAACTGTATTATGTTCTTCATTATTTTTCTGCAAATCTAAAAATGCTCTAAAAAGTATACTTTTAAAATCATTAAAATATAGTAAGTGTACTAAGACAATGCAAAAACCTGCTTACCACCCTTAAGCCCATTAAAAAAAATCAAGATATACTGCAACAAATTAAAAAAAAAATCTAAAAAAAAAATAACAACTCACGTATCCTAGTATCACTAATATTTCTGTATTATACCTTGTGATTCAAGAAATACTGGTGAGCAAAGAAGTAATATTTCTAATTCAAGAAAGAATTTGTTGTGTTACCTCATATGAAAATATTATACAGATTCTATCTGGAAACATCTTATATGTTACCAATGTCCTGGAAAAGGAATAGAGGGACAGTGATAAGATTCTTACCATTTTGCAGGGTAGATAAAAACACTGATTAAACAGATGTTTAAAGGAAACGTATAGGGATTTTGTATTAAAAATTTAAGAGTACCCACGAAAGCAGTAGTTTTCAAAGTGTTCTGCAAAAGGTTGTGCAATATTATTATCACCTATTAATGATGATTATTATTAGTAATAAGGCTAATTATGGGGCCTATCCCAGACCTAACGAATCAGAAACTCTGAAAGTGGGGCCCAGCAGCCACTGTTTCAATAAACCCTCCAGATAATTCTGATGCTCTCTAATATTTGAGAACCACCACACAGAATTTACAACTTGAAAAATAATAGTAAAGAAAAAATAAACTGTAAAAAGTGGTAATCAATTCAGCATATGGCAGGTTAGAAAAAAAGAAACAAACACTAAGAACATACACAAGGAAAATGATCACAAGAATTAACTCAATCACAGAGAAGTGATCACAATAAAAAGGCAGAGTAAAACTGAGGGAAATTGATTTACTCCTAGATTAAGTAAAATTTCAAAATGAAATCAGACGCATGCTGGTTGCAGATGACATAAAGAATGGCAGAAAATGGTTAAAATCAGAGAATGAATAAAAACTAACAAGACAAATTTAAACAATAACAAAAAACAAATATAGAATTATTAATATCAAACAAAATAGAATTTTAGGTAAAAATATGAAATGGAACAAAGAGAGATATCACATTTGATAAAAATTGCATTTGTCAAAAAGATGAGAAAACGGGGTTTTTTTGAACCTCACAATATGGATTTAAAATATAGAAAACAAACAGTAATAGGAATGTAAGGAGAAATAAGGAAAGCTAAAATTATACTTGCAGATTTTTACATATTTCTGGGGAACGAGTGGGATTCTAGGGTGAGGAGCAGGACTTTCACTTTTGAAATGATTTATTTTAAATTTACATATTAGAAATGGATTTTTCTCACTGTGAAAAAAAATGAAAATCTAACAAATAATAGAGCTAAATTTCTCCTCGATTGTTTAAACCAATCCCAGTCTTCTAAACAGTTACCCATTCTATGAGTTTGGTACTATTCTTATAAACATTTTAGTTTTTTAGGATTTTTTAAAAAGATTTTACTTATTTAATTGAGAGAGAGAGAGAGAGAGAGAAAACTGTGTACACAAACTGGGGGGGGGGTGCGGAGAGAGAGAATCCCAAGCAGACTCCACACTGAGTGTGAAGCTCTAAGCGGAACTTGCTCCCAAGACACTGATGATCACGACCTGAGCCGAAGTCAGATGCTTAGCTGAATGAGCCACCCAGATGCCCCTCAACATTTCAGTTTTAATAGCCCTTATATAATATATGGACCTATCAAAATACAGTTTGTTTCATTTGCTTTCCTTTGTTTGCGCTTGACCAGTTTCACATAAATGATAGGATCTTTATATTTCAATCTGCATATTTTTGGTTTTTTCTTTTTTTCATACAATGCTTGGAATGAAAATCTCTCACTTGGAGAACTTTCCATGTCAGGATATAAATACATCTCATTTTATTTAACTGTTACTTAACATACTATTGTTTATCTTACCATTATCTTACTGGTAAACTGTTTCTAAATTTCAGCTGTGTCTTTATGCATACTGCCTTGTGCACATGTATGGTTTATTTCTTTGAAATCACGGATACATCAAAGTGAGCTTGTTAAAGGGTATGTTCATTTAAAATATTGGTAGATTATGGCAGTTTGCTTTCCACAATGGCTACGTATATGCACCATGTAGGGTTGGAGTTCCTGTTTTCCTACAGGCATTACCAACACTTGATATTAAATTTATTCATTTTTGCCAAATGAATGAAATTCTATTTCATTATTGGGATCATTTTCATTTCTGTTATGTCTATTTGGATTTGCCATTTTTTTTTTGAATTCCCTATTTTGTATCAAATTTCTTTGTGGTTTAATTTTTGTCTTATTGACTTGAAGGAATTATTACATACATTAATCTTTTGCATATTACACTTATAACAAATTTTTTTTCCAAACATGGCACTTGTCTTTTAATTTTGTTAATGTTATATGGATGTTTTCTTTCAAACGACAGCTTTTGGACTTTTGCACATTTTTATTCATGTAGTACAGGTGTTTTAAAATTGTCTTTGCAAAAACTGTAAATGCAATGACAAGGGAATAGAGATAGAGAGGCTTTTTCCCAAGAGATTAGGAGAAACTTCCCAAGAAAAAGAGTGCTGGAATTCTCCAGATAGACAAGAAAGGAATGCCTTTTTTCCCTTCCTTCCTTCTTTTTTTCTCTTTCTTTTTTTCCTTCTCTTTCATTCTTTCTTTCTTCCTTTAAGATTTTATTTATTTGTCAGAGAGAGAGAGAGAGATAGAGAGAGCACAAGCAAGGGAAGCAGCAGGCAGAGGGAGAAGCAGGCTCCCTGCTGAGCAAGAAGCCAGATGTGGGACTTGATCCGGGACCTTGGAATCATGACTTAAGCCAAATGCAGATGCCGAGTCACCCAGGCGTCCTGGAATGCCTTTCTCTAGCCCCCCATCCTCCCCTCCCTGCCTCAAGATAGGGAATCTCTACTTAGGAACCAATGTGAGTTGATTATTTAAGCCATGCAAGGGTATGGAGAGAAATGGAGCTGGAGGAAAGGCAGGATGCCCTGTTTAGCATCTGGACTCTTTTCAGTCTCCAGAAATAACAGGTGGCATTGACAATGTCACCCCAAGAATAGAGCTAGCCGCACAATTGCAGGGGAAGACACTGACCTCCAAGTGGAGACCCCATAAAGAAGAGAAGACAAACTCACAAAAGGTTTTATGGAATAAATGGAGACAAAGGATCTCATGTTCATCCAATGGGGCTAACCTGTGGCTGTTCAGACTGGGTTACTACTGGGATCCTATGGTATATATTCACCATACTTGACCTTTGGCCTCTATTTCCTGGTCCTATACTTATATGGCTTTAGACTGGGAACAGAGCCTTGGATTTGAATTCCAACTTGGATACTGATGAGTTGCAACCTGTAGGTCACTCTCCAGACATCAACTTCCCATTCCTCTATGAAATGAATGATTTAGATGATTTAGCTGGGCCTCAGTTTCCCCTCCTATTCTATGAAAGCACAATTTTATATTTCATAGTTGGAATGTTGAGTAAAACAACCTCATAAAGTAAGAATACTCTGAAAATAATAAAAACACTATAAAAATTGAATGCACTAGTTATTAGGCTGCCAGCCTTCTCTTACTAAACAGGGAGAGAAGTGGAGAGTAGTGTTGATTAATAGGTCTGATTCACTACCTGAAGCCCAGAGACTGAAGACATAAAAGTGAAGAAGGCATTTGAAAATTATTTTGGCAGTTAAAGTGTGAGAAGAAAAGAAGAAGTGATTAAAACTACAGATCAGCCGACGTAAGGCAGAAAGAAGAAACACACACAAACACAGACCATTGTGAAATGCTTCAGAAAAAAACCACAAAGATAATTGTGACATCAGAGCCCAGGAGCAGGTAGTGTATATAATAGCATATTTAGCACATGAAAAAACAGGACACCCAACTGAATTTCAGATAGGCTATTGATAATTTTTAAATTTTATTTATTTGTTAGAGAGGCAGGTGAGGGAGCACATGCAGGGGGAGCAGCAGGCAAAGGGAGAAGCGGGTTCCCTGGTGAGCAGGGAGCCTAACTCGGGACTCGATCCCAGGACACTGGGATCCTGACCCGAGCCACAGGCAGATGCTTGATCGACTGAGCCAGCCAGGTGTCCCTATTGATAAATTTCTAATGAAATTTTGTCCCAAACAATAAAAAGTGTCCCCCCCCAAATATTCATTGTTTATCTAAAATTCAACATAACTAGATATCCTGCGTTTTATTGGGCGACCCTACTCCTATTTTTATCTCAAGGGCAAAACCAGCTCTGAAGCCCTGGAGCTCCTGTTCAAGCTGGAGAAATATCTAACAACATCTCTTAAATGACTCACAGACTCTTCAACATAATACATCATAAGCTGAACTGAGTTTCTCCAGCCAGAAATCCTTCCCTGATGCGTCTTCTACTTTACTGCCAAAATCCGCTTCACCACAAGGGCTCACAAACCTAGTCCTCAGGACAGGTCTCAAACCCCACACACGTCTCCCCATCCTCACCTCCTCCACCTTCATTCAGAACCCCACAAACTCTGGCCAGGATTACTCCAATTGTCTAGAGGGGACAGACACTCTCCTTCAAACTTTTCTTCACGCCCTCCCCACCACAGTGGGTCATTTTATTCTATTTTGTTTTATTTTTTATTTGAGCATAGTTGGTGCACGATGTTACATTCGTTTCAGGTATAGTAGAGAGTGGACCGTTTTATTTCCCTGCTTATAAACCCTCAGTTGCTTCCCCTTAAACTTCATACATAATTAGACTTCTTACCATGGCCCATGAGGCTGAATATGACCCTTCCCCTGGGTCCCGGTGTCACTTTCCCTGCAACCCACTGTGCTCCAGCAGCCTCCCTCTTACTCTCTCGAACATGCTAACCTTTCCTCCCTCATCAACACATTAGTGCCCCAGGCTCTCTTATCCTCTGAGGTTTTATCTAAATATTATCTCTGCAGAGACTTCTTATCCAAAGTTGCTCCAGCAAGCTGAGCACAGAGTTGACTCCTCTAGTGACACCAACCTAGAGAAAACACAGAGGTGACATATTTTTGAGCCCCACAAAAGCGAATGATAAAAGCATGATCTGCCTGTAGTCTCTCTTAACCCTGGGCTTCCTATGATATTTCTCTTCCAGCTCAACTGGTTTCATCACTTTCTCAGCTCATTTTACAGCTGTGAATTTGCAAGCAACCTTTCCCTTATTATGTGGCATCCCCTGGCTTTTGAATTGCCCATACATCACTTTTCTTTCAAATCCCACCGAAGTTCTACCTCCCCCCTGACCTTCTGGGGTACACCTCCTTCCTCCACTAATCTCCGGGTGCCACGTGGTGAGGCAGAGAGAACACGCAGTCACACATTCTTGGTTTCAGTGCCACCTTCCCCACTGACACACATAGCTGCTTAACTTCTTAGGGCTTTAGACTCTTCCACTACGAGAAACGGATTACAGGACAATGCTTATTGTTTTAGAGGAAATAAAACAAGATATAATAACATAGTTCCTGGAACACAGCAGTTTACATTAATTTCCATTTTCCCTTTTCCTTGTTTCTTGCTTAGAATATGCCACCATAGGATCTGATAATTAACATGCAAAATGTTAAAGATGTAAGTTAATAGAATTGTAGGACGACAGAAATCTTGAAGGTTATCAAGCCCCTGATTAGGTCATTCTAGACCACTCCAGAAGAGCAACTTTCCTTTTCTTTAATGCCGCTGAGCATGAAGGCAATGGATTTGGCTCCAAGACACCACAGAAGGAATTAGAAGCTGAGATTTATTTTTGTCTCATGGAGAACTTTGAAGCTGGATGCCCTTCTCTCCACTACTCTCTAAAGATCTACCTGCTGCACATACACAATCTAAATCTGTTCTACATATTGAAGATTTGGGGGAATGGGGAGTACTTGGTTCTGTTTTTACGGATATCAATTGATATTCACACTTGCTTCCAAATTACTTTTTTGTTAGTGTAGAATGAATAGCTTCAACTCCCGAAATGTTTTAATTTCAATGTCTAAAAATTATTTTGAATATATTTTAACTGGGGGAAAAAAAAAGCTTACCCTTTTCTCTTTGGATCGTAGCAGGAAAGGATTCTCAATGAAGGGGAAGGACGAGATAATGTTTTCTTCTTTTCCAGAGTTATCCACATTCTGAAAATGAAAAAAAGCAAGTATTTTAATTCTGAAGAAGACAAAAATCCAAAGACAAGAATCAGAATATAAACTTATGACATGCAGTGACTAGAAAGCACAGTTCCATCGCAGTTTAATTGGTGTGAAGTATCCATTTCTTTTCACTGTTTTAGGGAATCAGAAACTGAAATTGCTCAGAGAAATTTGCAGCTCTCCCTTAGTGCATCCCCTAGCCTTAGAAATTCTCTGGAAAGTGAGCATCTTCTCCTCCCAATCCCTACACGGGTGTGTGCAAGATCCGAAGTCTTCTCTTTGCAAACCAGAGTTTTCCTGATGCCAGCTGTAAGACGGACCGACGGGACTCTAGCTGTCTTTCCCTTTTTACTTTTCCTTCTTCCAAGCAAAGACTCTTCATCAGCTGGAGAGCAGCAGAGCTGGAATCATCTTGCAGGGTATCTGACCAACAACCTGGCTTGCCACGTAAGCTTGAAAGAGGAAACCCAATTTTGTAGGGGGATTTGGTTCTAAATAGTTTGTTTCTGTGGAGAATTCTTCCAGTGGCGAGAAGGGGATGACTGGATCAGCTAGGCTGGGGCACTCTGGAGGCCTATCAAAGAGTTTAATTTATTTGTATTTATTTTACATTTATGCTCAGCAGGGGAACCTCTTGAGGAAAGTACACTGTGCATACATACTAAATGCCAGCTACATCGGTTTCCGCATTCATTCTCCTCATAAAACACGATGGGAGCACAATAAATATGGAAATATAAAATGCATTAAATTAAAATGTTATTAGTTAAAGCAGTTGTAGGAACTCCTTATACATAATCATAAGGCCTGGCTCCCATGGGAGCATCAGGCATAATGTTTCAGGCAGTTTCTCCCATGGAGACTTAGGAGGCATCAGACATTATAAAACCCCGATTCATTAAAGAGATTCATTTCGGCCACTGAAAAGATCTAAACTATCATCCCCTCACAGGTCTCATGTGTTACAGGATAAATCTGGAAGGAAAAAAAAAAAACAACCAAAGTCAACAGAGAAGTTGGGCCCTCTGTCTTAGATTGGAGCTCGCCGACACAAAAGCAGGAGGGAGTGATTTTCTACTTTTTATTATCTAGGTGTAACATCATTATATAAGAGAACAAGGAAATGGTATACACTTTTGTCTATTTCTTCAATAAATGGCTGCAGTGTGGCACTGGCCAAGGCTGTTCTCCTTCCTACAGATCTTCTTGCCCCAGTCATCCAGGACTGGGGTGGTCTTGAGGAAGGAACTCTCTGCAAAGTTAGACGTGCCCAGGAATCCCACATCCACCGATGAATAAATAGCTCTGCTCCTTTGTGCGGTTTCCCTAACCTCTCTGGACCTTTTCCTTTAAGGTTTTATTTAGACAAAAGGGTCGGTGAGTGGCATGGCAAGATAATAGGAATCCTGACTACTGGTGCGTGGGGTAACAGCTAGAGCAATGGCCACTGTTATTACCACATTTACTGTGCGTCGTGCGCCTACAGAAACACTGGCAGAAGGACTACAGGAGTAAGGAGTCAAAGGGGTCAACCAATTATTGATGTTTATCGGGCATCTACCAAAAGACAAACAACACGACAAAACCCTATTAAACTATGAAAGATATACAAGATAAAATCCTGGCCCATAGACTTCTTTTACAAGATGGAGACAAGTCTAACCCACTCAACAAGGTCTGAGACAACAGTGTTGGCAGCTCACACAAGGCGTCTAGCAAAGAACAAACTCCATCAGAGGATCCCAGCTGTAAGCAAGACCTCCCGAAGTAAATGACAGGGGCCTGGGGGGTGGGAGATGGGAGGGGAGGAGAGGAGGGAGGACAGAGAAACCCCAAAGGGTCAGGAAGGTATTTCAAGGGCATGAAGAAAACCTACAAATGCTTTGAGTCAAGAAGCAGGCGGCAGCCCATTTAGGGTTCAGGGAAGAAGTCGGCATCTTTATGGAGACATCGGTGGGAAAAAAATTGAGGCAACACGGGTTGGGCTTAAAGCCACATACATTCTGAAGCCCCAGGAAGTCCCTAAAACAGGGGGTGGTTAAGAAAGCAGAGTCTGGAGTCAGGATAAATCATGTTTATTAGTTGTTTTCAGTGTAGTGAAGATTCTAGTAAAAACCACCTAGGATGGTGGTTAGAGAAAGCAAGATGCCCTGGGGGGGAGGGCCTGCAGGGGCCAGGCCTGTGGATCTATCTCTTAATTATTCTGCTTCCCTTCCAGGGGGAATGTACACAGCACATGCATTGGCAAACCATTCTCCACGATACTTTATGGGCTCAACGATTAGCTTAAATTATTGAAGAGGCAAGCTACAGCGCTTCTCGCATCGCTAATGAGGCACATTGTTTCTCTCTTTCCTATGTCTCCCCCACCCCCCAACAAAGATTTACCCTTTCTTTGCCCAGGACCATTCCCGGGAGCTGTTCTCTTCCCTGAGAGCTTGAGGAAGTAAGCTTTGCTGGAACCCTTCAGAGTGAACCCGTCAAATCTCCCGGAGAAAAGGTGTTGCCCCGCTAGTAAACGCGGTCACTCACCCAGTCGCAGACGGAGGTCTGAGCAGGGACGCTTCCACCGCCAGGCGGGAACCGTGTGAGGCGCCAAAGGCAAACGCTCAGCTGTGAGACTGCGAGGCCGTCCTCCAGGCGAGGCCTGACCCTTTACTTTGAGGGCTGATTTTCCGTGGACCCCTTGAGAGCACTTTAAAGTGGTTCCTCCGGGACTTTGACGCTTCCTTAGAAGGAAAGGAAGAAAGGAGCTGCGCCCCCCCACCCCCCGGGTTACTGCTATTCTCAGCGGCGGGGGCTCCTGAAGGGGAGCAGCTGTAGGACAGAGTCTCTGAGAGGGTCCAGGAAGCCCAGGAAAGTGAAGGAAGAACGAATGTGGTCTCTTCCCCTAAGGCCGTGCCTCTTCATCAAGATGGCCAGGTTTCACCTGGGAACCCACTGGAAATGCAAATTTTCACTCCCACCCCAGATGTACTCCATCAGAAACTCTGGAGGTGGAGCCCAGCAATCCATTTTAACAAACCCTCCTGGGTGATTCTGATAGAAATGCAAGCTTGAGGTCCACCACCTGAGGGGATGAGCTCTCCTAAAATGCTTTGTGTGCTAAGGATCTGTGACAACCCGCTTTGCCCAGCTAGAGAACTACAGAGTTGAAATCAGCATTCAAGCTCCTACTTCCCGTCCAGTAATCTTTTTTTTTTTTTGGTGGGGGGGGATTTTTTTTTTTTATTTTTTATAAACATATATTTTTATCCCCAGGGGTACAGGTCTGTGAATCGCCAGGTTTACACACTTCACAGCACTCACCATAGCACAAACCCTCCCCAATGTCCATAACCCCACCCCCCCTCTCCCAACCCCCCTCCCCCCATCAACCCTCAGTTTGTTTTCTGAGATTAAGAGTCACTTATGGTTTGTCTCCCTCCCAATCCCATCTTGTTTCATTTACTCTTCTCCTACCCCCTCAACCCCCCATGTTGCATCTCCTCTCCCTCATATCAGGGAGATCATATGATAGTTGTCTTTCTCCGATTGACTTATTTCGCTAAGCGTGATACCCTCTAGTTCCATCCACCTCGTTGCAAATGGCAAGATTTCATTTCTTTTGATGGCTACATAGTATTCCATTGTGTATATATACCACCTCTTCTTTATCCATTCGTCTGTTGATGGACATCTAGGATCTTTCCATAGTTTGGCTATTGTAGACATTGCTGCTATAAACATTCGGGTGCACATGCCCCCCGTCCAGTAATCTTTTTACGATGACTTGATGAGTCTCATCCAGCACTAATGAAAACCAGGATTAATATGATATGATTTCAAAACTTCCCAGGGTAGTTGGTTTGATAAGTCAAGGCAGAGAAATCAGTCTAAAGCTTTCCACCTGTTACAGAATTTCTCCTGAGATCTCCTTGTCTTTCGAAATATAGTTTGTTTTATATTGCTACAGGATTTTTGTCCCCTTTGAGCCCAAATTCTTGATAAAGGCATTTCAGAGAATGAAGAGGTAGACAGCACGAAAAGCGGTGGGGGGCAAAGCAAGGTGTATGGAGCAATAAATAACATAAAGCACCCACACAGGGAGGGGGCGCCTAGAAGGGTTGCCCCTGGAGCTTCTAAGTTTAGGGGATTTTATGAGCTCTTTTGTGGAACTATCTTAAGCAATCAGGGTGTGCTGTGTGCTGAGTCATGCCAATCAGGGCTTTGGTCATGTATCTGTCTACCTATTAAGTTAATGTCCACGGGCTCAACTGCTAATGGTCTTTTTTTTTTTTTTTTTTTTTTTGCTGGCAATTGCCCCTGGCCTGTGATATTGACAAATGCTTTTGTAGTTAATTGTCTTATTTTAGAACATTGAGGACATTTTGCAGAACTCATTTCTACAAAGGCTACAAAGCAGAATGTCAGTGAGGTCTTGTCTAAGCTACAAAATAGGCTATCGTGATGTCTTATGTTAGCTGTCCTGACTCCATATTTTCTTGCTGGGGACCCTGGCCCTGACTCCCTAACTGTCCAACTAACTCCTAGCAATTGTAGACATTTTGTTTTAGAATAAAAGGCATTTAAGAATGATGTAGTGTTTTATACATTTTTTTCTAGGTAATCATCTGATCTAGTATTTTACATCTCAGCAAAGTAAAAGATATATATTTTTTTTTTCTGAAATGAATAATCAGATGTTTAGAATAAACATAATCACCCATACTGGCTTGCCGCCAAATGACTATTTCCAGTTTTGACCCTGGAGAGATCAGGAGTCTATCGTCATTAGTTTATGAGGAGCATTCCATTTGTCAAGGAATGTGGTGCGTTTAGGAGTATACTGAGCTACGCACAAAGGCCTAGCTTGCAAAGAAATTTGGATTTATTTAAAGGAAAAATGTCAGAAGATATGCCAGACTATATTGAAGGGTAACTGATACAGTACAGACTAGAAATCCAACAGAGGCCCCACGGTTCCCTCTTTTCATTTAGTCCTAATTGGAGAACTAGCACTCTGAGTTTTCCTTTATTTTTCTGTGATATAAATATTGCCTTCTGAAATGAGTGCTCTTGCAATGCTCTATTATGTTATTCATGCCTTTTCTCACCTGCTTCTGCCTGAATGTCTTGATTCAAGTCGACCATTTATTGAAATTACATTTTAGAAATCAAAAGAGCAGCTCTTGTAGGGGGAAAAAAAGAAAAAAACCTGGAAGGGGGCTTGAGGATGGGGCTGACACATGGTGTCTACAGGTAATTCCATAAGAAACAATTGGTGCTCCACTACAATAGGAAATGAACGAGATGAATTTTTCCCTAGTCCTCTGGGGAAATCATTCAAATATACACTCTTATCAAACTCTAATAATGTTCTTGCTTCAGCCTGTTTGCTTTGATGAAGCTGATAATAACAGAAATCTACATTTATTTGCATTTTTCTACTAGAAGTCACTGAAGCATCCCAGAACATAATTTTAAAGTGCATATGCCTATAAGAGGCAAGAACAAGAAATGTCATAAAGTGCAGGCAGAGGGGCTCAGAAACGGAATTCATTTCAGGAATGAGCTGTGAGCCTGCCTCCCTCTTCTCGGAGCCCTTGACCTGAGAAGCATGGGATGAAGAAGTATCTTTTTGTAAGTCTTCAGGCTAAAGACAAAGCATTTTTGTAAGTCTTCAGGCTAAAGACAAAGCATTTCTCCCCCAGCCACCGATGCTCTCCCACTTCCATTTCTAGCCACCCATTCCCTGCAAACATGGATAGGTATCATGTAGGGCCACAGAATAACACTACTTATAGAATTTAATGAAAAATAAGCTCAAAAAGTGTTTTAGAGATTGTCTCCTCCATTCATGCCCCTGTACAGATTTGACAAATGTATTCCAGAGAATGACTCTTCCAAGGCCACAAACCATATTGAGAAGCAGAGTCAAGGAAAGAAAGCTGTCCAGTGCCTACCACTGCCAACTCCATCCCCCCAACATCCTGAAGGCACTGCCTTCAGGCTCAGAATGCACCTTAGGGAATCCACCTGCTGTTTAGTTTTATAAGATTCCATTTTTAATTTTATACTTAGGGATACAAGTTGTCATTTTTACTTCAATGGAATACTGATGAAAGAACACTGGTCCTTTCTAGCTCTGCAATGTGGGTAATCTGCGATTCAGGTGAATTTATGCGAGTCAATCCTTTTTTTTTTTTTTAAGATTTTATTTATTTGTTTGACAGAGATCATAAGTAGGCAGAGAGACAGGCAGAGAGAGGGGGAAAAGCAGGCTCGCCACTGAGCAGAGAGCCCTATGTGGGGCTCGATCCCAGGACCCTGGGATCATGACCTGAGCCGAAGGCAGAGGCTTTAACCCACCAACCACCCAGGCGCCCCGCGAGTCGATCCTAAAGCTGTCTACAGGAGTCACGATAGAACAGAATTAGACATTGGCAGTTCCAGAGTCCATTACAATTTCCTTACACATTTGTAATTTTGTGATTTATTTCCGAAGGGTTGTGTGGCTCACGGGTGGGAGTGGGGAGAAATCATTTTAAAGATAAATTGAGAAAAAAAAATAAAGATACATTAGAGTGGAAACTTTAGAAAACTGGCATCGAAGGAAGGCAAAACCTAAGTTCATTCAAGAAACAAAAAACAAACTTTCTTCCACTGCAAGGCACTGAAAGGCCCCCATCAGTTTTTTCAGCTGAATTCATCAGAGCCTCGCTTTTCAAACACCAGACACGCTGGCTGATTTTGTGCCTAGGAATCCCAACACCACCACTGAGTAACTGTGCAGCTTTAGGCAAGTTACTTAACCTCTCCATACCCAAGCGTCTTTATCCATAAAAGGGAAAACAATCATACACAAATGCTGGCTTTTCTGAGTCACGCATTCATCCATGTAAAAACCTTCAAAATAGCATATGTGGACTAATAAGTCCTCCGAGATGTTAGTGATTCTTTTAGTTGTTATTCATGCTAAATGCAGTGCACATTAAGTTGGAAAAGCCAGTTTTCTATAAAACAGTGATTTATTCTATGATACTTTCCCGGGCACAAAACCTTTTCCTCGACCTGACTGCATTTCCTATCGCACCAAACTGTGAGGGAGGAGAAAAGATCATTATTATCCCCATTTTATATGTCACACAACTGAAGTAAAGGGAACTATATTCAGATTTTATGTGGGAAAGTGGGATTAGAACCCCTGACCTAAATCCCATTGAAACTGCTGTAGAAACCAAAAGACTGATAGAAATCAAGATGCACATACCAGTGCCTCAACGAGGCTTGAGTTTAAACTGAACACATTTTTCTCTTCCTCATTCTTGAAGCCCATCTCCCTTCGCTTATTCTTCTGTAGAATCCTTTGTTCCAAGAACCAAGTATCCATGTTGACATTCCCCTGACCTCAATGGACACTCAGTAGTGAGACTTAGATGGCCGGTGCCAGCGTGAGTCTGGAGACCACGCTGAGGGCGTGACCACCCCGCTGGGCTGGAAGCACCTAGCAGATTCCGAGGGATAATACCCAGATCCTGTATTTCCCTATAAAGCCTCTCAGCTTCCCACCCCAGGGTGGGCTTGCTGTTTCAGAGGCATCAGCCTGCCACAGCCTCCTTTGCCTAGAGAAGCGATCAGCTAACTCTCTTCCTTTTTTATCCCCACACTCTGTCTGCATGTTACATATTTCTGCTCTGGAGCACAGAAGTCAGTCTCTGCTGCTACTATGTGTAGTTTACTTACTAGCAAATGCCCCAACTTCACCCTTATTCCTGGATGGAGGCTGGAGTGAAAGTTCTAAAACTCAGGTGGGAAGTTGCTGATTGCCTGAACTAATATAATGTATCAGTTGTACATTACTGACTTTCTACAAACTATTATTTTCCCATTAAAAATAGAAAATAACATGAATATAAATGTTAAAAAAAAATGAGTCTGGTCCTGTGGACGATCCTGTTTTGGACCTTATGTTAAATCCATTGAAAATGTTAAGGATTTTTAAAATTGAGAGTTGTAGCTCACATATGCCTTAGGAAGTTGTGGGATTTAGACTAACCCAGTGGGAATCTGAATAAATAATAACCTATGAGCAATCTTGTGGGGGTTTTTTTTAGGTGGTTGGGGAATAGCTGTAGCTTTTGTGGGTGGGGAGCACTCTGAATTACATAAGGCTTTCCCATGTCCAGAAAGTTTTCACTGACCCGAGGGAAAGCTCATCTAATGGTTTGATATCATTAGACTTGACCAAGCAAGATAGACAGGTAGATAGATGGATAGATAGAAGATAGATAGATAGATAGATAGATAGATAATAGATAAATCTGGTCCTTCATGCTAACACTCAAGTTTCTGAACCTCTACCCAAAAGTAACCCCTTAACCAGCTCATGCGGGATGAGTATAGCACATGCACAGTTCTACAACCTGCCATGTGTTCTTGGTTTGGTTGTTTGCTTTATTTTTCGTTTAGCTTAGCAGGACGTCTTAAACACCATCCCATAGCAGCATACCTGTTTCTCTTTCATTATTTTCAGTGATGGCGAGGACAGCAGTATGGACGGTATTTTAAACAGTCTTCTCCTTAGTCTCTCGCTATAACACAGAATGCTGCCAATGTGTACCTTACGGACTTTTGGAAACATGAATATCTTCTTTTTGCAGTTTACCTATCAGACTTAATGTGTTCAATTTTCACCTTGCAGCAACTCTTGTTTCATGAATTGACCCTTCCTGAGAAAGTCTTTGAATATTCTCAGCATTTTGGAAGCCTTCATTTTACCCTTATGGGAATAAAACAGCCATTAAGCAAGAGGACAAGGAAAGGATAAAAAATGCAGGGAAGAGCTTTCTGTTTCATTCTCTTTGTGTTGATGGGGTCAGCTGTGGGAGCAATGGAACATTGTAGCCATGTATCTGAAAGATATCATGAATAGAGATGCCATACCTTCTTTTAGAGCCATTTGGAAACCATGTAACAGATAAAAATGATAATGGTAAGACAGAGAGCCTACCTTTCTAAAATTCTTAAAGAAACCTCACCCTATTATCAACTATTCCTCTGTAAACTTTAGAGAAACTCCCTTAGTGAATGAAAGAAAACTTTTTCTATCATTTAACGGGTTTTAGGTTGATCTCATTATTTATCAAGGTGTGATTTATCTGTAGTAAAAAATACCTTTTTAATTTTATTCTGTTATACTCTCCCATCGTTGTAAATTATTTTTTTCTATATTTATTTGTTTTCTTCTGGTTAAAATAACTAAGGATTTTTAGTTCTATTCCTAAAACACTGCTATGTTTAAACAATCCTTTTTCCACCACCACTACTGAACCAATCCCAACACAATTATATTACTATTGGGTTATGCATGATTATAATTATTTGCAGGTTGTACTGCAAAGACAGAGTGTACATGATTACATTTTTCTTCTTACATTTCTTTTGGTTTTTCCTTTGGCTAGTAATGGCCATTTTTCCCCTTGACTTTCTACGTTCTGTTACTAATATTTTCTTTGTTCTCTCTTTAAATGTTCTGAGAGAGCTGTCAAAGGCCTGCAAATGTTTTTGTTCAAATGCTCAATATTTTCAGATATCCTCAGTGCCCATTTATTTTTCTCCCTGGAGTTCATCTCTCTTGCAATTCTTCAATTTATTGCTTCAGTCTAACCTGGTTGTTCTCTCAGTAGCTGTGGATCTATCTTTCACCTCTCATCTGGATGAGATTCCCTGTGTCCTGGATCCTAAGTCCCATCCTTTGTCCTTTTGTGGAGCTAACTAAGTACATGAGCGAGTAGCTGTCTAAAAAAGAGGGCTTGCAAATACATTTTCTGAATCCTTCTCTATATGGAAAATTATCCTTTACACCAGGTGCCAATAGTGATGACTGGTGGGGTAAAGAATTCAAATTTGGAAATCACTTCCAGTCAATATTTTGAAGGTATAACTCTGAGGTCTCCTGGCATGTCATGGCTACAGTCCACTCCCATTTCTACTACTCATCCTTTATAAAGTCCATTTACCTTTTGGTGTTGCAAAGGGGTGTGATGAGAGGGTGAGGGTCTTGGTTTGGAATTTTTTTTTTTTTTTAAGATTTATTTATTTATTTGGGGCACCTCGGTGGCTCAGTGGGTTAGGCCTTCAGCTCAGGTCATGTTCTTGAGGTCCTGGGATGGAGCCCTGTATCGGGCTCTCTGCTCAGTGGGGAGCCTGCTTCCCCCACCGCCCACCTGCCTCTCTGCCTGCTTGTGATCTCTGTCTGTCAAATAAATAAATAAAATCTTTTTTAAAAAAATATTTATTTATTTATTTTAGAGAGAGAAAGAGTGACAGCATGAGAAGGAGCAGAAAGAGAGGAACAGGCATACTCTGAACTGAGCGCAGAGCCCAACAGGGGGCTGGATCCCAGGACCCTGAGAACACAACCTGAGCCAAAATCAAGAGCCCAACGTTCAACCTACTGAGCCACCCAGGCTCCCCTCTTGATGTGGATTTTTATCACTCAATGACCTCTTTCTTTCTTTTTTTTTTTTTTTTTAAGATTTTATTTATTTATTTGACAGACAGAGATCACAAGTAGGCAGAGAAGCAGGCAGAGAGAGAGAGGGAAGCAGGCTCCCTGCTGAGCAGAAGAGCCCGATGCGGGGCTCGACCCCAGGACCCTGAGATCATGACCTGAGCTGAAGGCAGAGGCTTTAACCCACTGAGCCACCCAGGTGCCCCACAATGACCTCTTTCGTCATGAGGGCACACATCCTTCTATCATAGGAAATTTTCTTGATGATTTATTTGACAATTTCCTTTGCTTCATTTTATCTGTTCTCTCTTTTGGGGGTACTTTTTAAATTCTATCTTCCAATTCTTTTACTGATTCTTTTTTGACTATCATATTTTTAATTTGTCAGCTTATTTTTGCCTTTTGTTTTCTTATCCCCACTCCCATTCATAGAATCTTGTTTTGTTTCTTTTTATTTTTTTTAAGATTTTATTTATTTATTTGACAGAGAGAGAGAGAGCACAAGCAGGCAGAGAGGCAGGCAGAGAGAGACAGGGAAGCAGGCCACCCGCCGAGCAGAGAGTCCCATGCAGGGCTCGATCCCAGGACCCTGAGATCATGACCTGAGCCGAAGGCAGAGGCTTTAACCCACTGAGCCACCCAGGCGCCCCCATAGCATCTTGTTTTTATTTCATGGCTATAGCCTCTTCTCTTAACTCAAAAAAGGAATGATAAGAGATTTTATATTCTAAAATTTTATTCTGTTCCATGTTAAATCAATTTTTCTGCAGTTTCTTTCTTTTAGTTTCTTACATGTTGAAAGCTTTCCTTAAGTAACTGATAATCCTTGGCTATCAATTTGAATTGTAAAGTAAGGCATTAAATAGCTGATAGAAATTCTAGAAGCAGGGGAGGTTCTTTCTGACTTGAAGTCTTCCTAGTAGAGTGATTGGATAGCAGATCTGATTCTTACTGGAAGTCCATCAACCCCTAAAATCTCTATCTTTAAGGTTATTCCATTTCTCCTAAGAAAATTTCTCTTGTCTATTGCCTTGGTGTCTAGAAGTGGAATAGGGAGGTAATATATCTCACTAATCTTACTCTGGAACCTGACCAGGGTAAAAAAGTCAGGAGACTGAAGATTCACTTTACTTACTTCCTGAAATGCCCATATTTTCTGTCTGGTACCTCAACACAGCTCACTGACGTGAACATCAGGACCACCTACATCATTTAAGGGACCCAGTGCTACAAAAATGTGGAGCTTCTTGTTAAAAATTACTAAGATTCAAGATAAAAATTGCTAGGATTCAAGATTCAATTATAAAAATTACTAAAATTCAATATTCAAGATTAGTATAGCAAAAAATTAAACAAATATGGGTCTTTTCTGAGAGCAGGACTCTGTGTGGTCATATAGGCTGTATAACCATGATGGTGGCTCAGACAGACACACTCTGCCCACAGCTCTGACTGGTTCAGTTTTCCCAGAAAAGAATGAATATGCTGTCTTCTAAAAGGTTGGGAAAAGAATAATCATCTGGCTATAAGTCATGAGAATGAGGATGTGGGAATTAATTTGAAACCAATCCACGTTTTCCACATTATATCTCACTCCTGTTTGCTGTGATTCTTGGAAGCTTCAAGAATCCAGGCTTCTCAGGATGCCTGGGTGGTGCAGTTGGTTGTGTCCAACTCTTGATTTTAGCTCAGGTCATGATCGGAGGGTCCTGAGATTGAGTCCCGTGTTGGGCTCCATGGTCGGTATGGAGTTGGCTTGAGATTCTGACTCCCTCTCCTTCTGCCTCTCCCCCCACAGGCACACACACAGGAATGCATGCTCCATCTCTCTCTCTCTCTCTCTTAAATAAATAATATTTAATAAATAAAATTTAAAGAAGAAGAAGAAGAATCATCATCCAGGCTTTTTAGGGTTCTATGGACAAGCCAGTTCACTTCTCATAATTTTATAACTATTTCCCTCTGTAACCATGGTCTACTCTTCAAAGTAAGGTATTTCTCTTCCTTTCGTCCTTGAGAACTTTGAAGACATCTGTTATCTGATATCATTTCTTCTCCCAGTCTCTTCTAGTTTTTGTGTTTATATCTTTTCTTTCTTGCTTGCTTGCTTGCTTGCTTGCTTTTTTTTTTTTTTTTTTTTTTTTTAAGTAAGCTCCATGCCCAGCATGGAGCCCAGTGTGGGCTTGAACTCACCACCCTGAAATAAAGATCTGAGCTGAGATCAAGAATAGGGACGCCTGGGTGGCTCAGTTGGTTAAGCAGCTGCCTTCGGCTCAGGTCATGATCCCAGCGTCCTGGGATCGAGTCCCACATCGGGCTCCTTGCTCATCAGGGAGCCTGCTTCTCCCTCTGCCTCTGCCTGCCATTCTGTCTGCCTGTGCTTGCTCTCTCTCCCTCTCTCTGACAAATAAATAAAATTAAAAAAAAAAAATTATAAAAAAAAAAAAAAAGAATTGGATGCTTAAACAATTCAGCCACCCAGGCACCCCTATCTACTCCTTTTTTTTTTTTTTTTTAACTGTCATTTTGGGGACTTAGCTAGTGAAATATATGTCAAAGCATTTTGTTTTCCAAACCACCATATCTGACCAGAACCATGATATTTAGTCATTTTCCTTTTTATTGTATTTCTCTAAGATAGTTCATTTTACCCTTTAATTACTTAATATATAGCCATATTTTGCTAACAAAAAGATACAATTTACATTTCTGAGTCATTTAATATTTTGAACTCTAACACATTTTACTCTCAAAGACTCCCCTATTTCCACCTCCTCCTCCCAACCCTTAAAAAAAAATAAGGCACATTTTCTGGAAGATAGAGTTGACTATGTAGTTTGCTTATCGACCCAAATATTTTAGGACAGTGTATGTCTTGTTCCAGCCAAATTGCTGGCTGAGGAAGATAAGATATTGAATTTTTAATTGCAAGCCATTATAAAACTAGCTGTTTTGTATCAACCAACATAGAATCAGTAGTTAACTATTCTCCACTGGTTTCAAGATAAAAACCTCAAATTTAATTAGAACTTGAAGGCACAACCAAGGACTTGGTGACCGATAATCATTCTGATAGACCTAAGACTCGAAGAAGTTGGATGGCAGTAGAAATTCTTAAGCCTTCATGAAGGAATGGATTGTGTTGAGCTTAATGTGTATATGCACAGCTGAAATATAAATTTAAACAGAATTCTTGGTTCAGACTGCGAACAATGCTATTTCAAGTTTGCCTTGCTAGAGCTTCACTTAAAATTAATATCAGTGTGCTGCATCAGATCCCAATTGTCCAGCACAGCTGAGGAGATAGTCAACTATCAAAAGAATTAATTGGACCAGATTCAAATTCTCAATGATCTCAGCCATCTCACAATCCTGGGAGCCAAACATAACCTAGATCCCCAACTGGTAGCATATTGACTGTCTAATTAAGAAGCAAAACTGTCTAAGGTGATTTAAGATCTAGTCTCGTTCTACACTAAGATAGATGTCTTGTCAAAAATCTGATAAAATATTCACAACTACAACCTCCTTGACCCAGATGCCACTCAGCCAAGCTGTGGAGAGTCAAAAATAAAAAGGCCATATATATTTTTTCTTGTGAACATCTTTTATTTTGGTAAGCACTTCTCTGTCCTGTTTTATTTCCCTCAGACTCTAGAAATGTCTTCACTACACTTCTTAGATTTAGGGAAATAAATGAGTATCTATAGGTAAATGTAAGTCATTTTGTCAGACAACTATTTTGAGGGAGGCAATTAAGATGTTCTACTTATAGGGGCGCCTGGGTGGCTCAGGGGGTTAGGCCGCTGCCTTCGGCTCAGGTCATGATCTCGGGGTCCTGGGATCGAGTCCCGCGTCGGGTTCTCTGCTCAGCAGGGAGCCTGCTTCCCTTTCTCTCTCTCTGCCTGCCTCTCTGCCTACTTGGGATCTCTACCTGCCAAATAAATAAATAAATAAATAATCTTAAAAAAAAAAAAATAAGTTCTACTTATAATATGATCTGCCCTACCCTGACCTTTCCTGAGAGAGAAACAGAAACAGAAGTGGGAGTCTGGGGCTGAAAATCTTCTTAGCCCTGATTACAGAGAATTGAAGACTTTTAAGAGGTCTTCCTTTGGGGTGCCTGGGCGACTCAGTCATTAAGCGTCTCTGCTTTCAGCTCAGGTCTGGGGGTCCTGGGATCAAGCCCCACATTGGGCTCCCTGCTAGGTGGGAAGCCTGCTTCTCCTTCTTCCACTTTCTCTGCTTATGTTCTCTCTCTCTCTGGCTGTCTCTCTCTCTCTCTCTCTCTGTGTGTCAGATAAACAAAAAAAGTGTGAAAGGAAGAAAGAAAGAAAGGAAAGAGGTCTTCCTTCACATCTGCCTGACAAAGGGTCTCCCTAAGGTTACTCTCCTGGTATTTAAAGCCGCTACCTTTTTATTCTTACAAAGTTGAGTGTCACATTCTTATTTATCTGACAATGGAAAATAACCCTAAACATTCTTGATTCAACAAATTTAGATTGCAAAGTATTAAGAGAGTAAACTCTCTGACTCCACAGAGTAAATTTCCACTGACAACCTGTGACTTCATGTCCTCTTAAGTAGAGAGATTCTTTGCATCTCATTTAATCTCATTTAATTACTTCTTAATTCGAGAATAATACCATCTGCTCATTTTGTTTTAAGTTGTATCTAATAGTAGGATTATTGTGGGGAGTAAAATAAGATGCTATCAGATGTGACATTAATATAAAGCTCAGATAAGTCAAGTAACTTATCTGAGATACCACAGTTTATAAACAAGAGAATCAGAATTTATAGTTAAGTCAATATGGTGACATGATTTAGAACCTTATATCATACTGCTCTATGACTATAGTCAAGCCATTCCACTTCTTCTAGATATCTGGTTTTAATCTATTTAATCTAATGGCACAAATAATGATGTTTTTTTCATGAGGCTATGAAAGAGTTAGACCAGATAATGCATGTTTGCCAATTAGACCTATACACATGTGAAATAATACTGCTGTTATTGTTCATTATTAATATAATATGTTATTACTGAATGTGTTTGGCCTCTCCAGGGACTGTCACTTTTGTCCCATTGTCACCCATCAGCCATCTGGAAAGATCCTAAATTAGGCATATGCAGAACTCTGTAATCAAGACTATCATGTCCAGAGGATTTGAAGGCCTTCTCTATGTGCCCCATTGTCTCCTAAAAGTTTGATCAACCATTGTTAGATGAAGGCTGAGCACTGCATACTTTCTTAGTGTATATCAGCAATGAAAAGACTTCCTGTTAGCCCAGACTCCCCCTCTGGTACCAGAAAGCATTTAGACCACTGCAGCTGACCATTCTTATCCCAGATTTTAGGAAATCTCCCAGAGATTGAACAGGTTATACATAGTTAGGGCTTGAAGAGGAAGAATAGGATTTCGGACAATGTAAAATCTATGATTAATGTTAGTAGATGTCCTCCTTTATCATGTGGGCATTGCTTTCCCCCATTTCATTTGGAGCAGCAGAGAAATGAGCTACTGCACTACTTCTCAGAAAACCAAACGCTGTAAGACAATTGCAGGTTGAGTGATGTTCTGGTGACCAGAACCCACTCCACCTTTCTCTAAACATGTTGGCTGATGCCTGTGAGTGTCGGCCTGATGCTATAAATTGTGCTGGGGTCACTTGGGATGAAGATGCACTCACTTTCTCAGATTAGGACACCAACACCATCATCAAATCATCTTGGGGTTTTAGGTTGCTGTTCAACTCCCCCTTGCCCTATGCATCCCTCTCCACCCCTCACTCTCATCAGCCCCCCATCATTATCGGAAACTCCAATGACATCAACTGAAAAGCCAGCAGATGTATTGAAGTCTGCTTTCAGCAACATGGCTCTCAGGGTATCTGTGTAACTGTCAGGGCTTAAAAAACAAAATTCAACTGTGTAAATCTTAAAGATCTCATTGGCTTTATTGAGCAATTCATGAATTGGCCAGCATCCCATCTAGCAGATAGAAAGCAACTCCAAGGAGCTATGTAAAATGAAAGACTTTAATGAAAGCAGAAGGAAGTGAGACAAGGAAGTTATACCAGTAAAAAGTGGACTGGCTGTGGCAAGGTCACCTTCCTTTAGTGGATGGCAGTGTCTACTAGGCAGATTTCCTCACTAATGCTGACCAGGTGACTCCCGATGGAACTAGTTTAAGATTCTGTCTCTGAGACATGCCAAAACTATAACTAAGCTGAGTCTCAGTTTGGTGACATGAGGCTTAGCATTAAGTGACTCCATTTGGGGCCTGTTGTCTTGTTTTTAAGAAAGAATCGAAGTGCTTTGATGGTTTCCTTGCAGAAAACTGCCTGTTTGAAATAGTTGCCCTTGAACTGGTCAGATCCTTGTTGCTGATCTGCCCTGCTGTGTGAGGTGGGATGACCTCTGACAGATAACTAAGAACCTAAGTTAAAAAGGAACATCTTAAAATAAACATGACTGGTTTCACCTTTCTGGGTTTTTTTTTTTTTTAAGTTTTTTTTTTAAGATTTTATTCATTTATTTGTCAGAGAGAGAAAGAGTGAGCACACAAGCAGGTAGAGCAGCAGAGGGAGAGAGAGAAGCAGGCTCCCCTTGAGCAGAGAGCCCAATGTGGGACTCGATCCCAGTACCCTGAGATCATGACCTGAGCTGAAGGCAGATGCTTAACCAAAAAAGCTGCCCAGGTGTCCCTCACCTTTCTGTTTTAAAGTGCTGCTTTTGCAAAGGGCTCTTGCTTGCCATCCTTTACCTTGAAGCAGATTACCCCATAATAAACACCCCACACCATATGAGACTGTATATGTGTAGGGCAGGAAGGCCGGCCCCTACCTGGGGACAGCAGAGTGATAGAGGCTGCTTGTTTGTTTGTTTATTATTGCAATGCAGAAGGATTATTGCTGAGAAAAAGCCCCAGAATGAGTCCACTTTTTTGAAAGGATAAAGATAGCTGATCGGGCTCTTCTTTAGAAGAGAAGACAATAATCAGAGGAGGTGAGGACCTGTTTTCAGTTTGCGGAATATATATTCTGTATATATTTCCTACTAAAGTCAGTGCTTCTGCAGATCAGGTCCCTGGTGGATTTTATAAATACAACAACAAGCCCTAGAAAGAAAAGGTCAGAGGTGAAGATTGTGAAGAGAGAGAGAGGACAGGGGATGTATAACGATATTAAATGTGGCATTTAGAAAAAAAAAAAAAAGATATGAAGGCAAGAAATTAAGTAACTGACAGAGTATGTGGGCTCATTTCTTTCCCCACTTTCTCTGGGGCATGCTAATGGTCTTGCTTTCCATATTTTTGCCTCATAAGGGCCCTAGCATAGACCCAGTTTAGGTATTTTCACCTCTGGCCCATTTCAGTAGAAGAATCACTGGTATATGTATGCTGGACACCAAAGCAGCAGAATTAAAGCAAAGACTAAGTTAAAGTAGCCAATCAAAATAGCTTTTTAAAAGGGGGCGGGGCTAAACCAACCAATCTTAGGACACATGCCTCCCTTTGAACAAGAAATGTCTTCCCCATAACTTTGTGGGTTCAGTTAAGGATGGGACTGACTGTTGCCAATAGCAATCACAATGGAAAATGCTCATTTGTCTTTTAATTAGCAAAATATTTCACACATCTCTCGCGTTCGCAGGTGGAATTTTGAGAGCCTCTGTAAGTGTGAAGGCAAATGGGTTTGTCCGGAATATGTGAGGTTCATGTAGGCAACAACTGAATTGCTTTAGAGAATTTAAGACACATTTTCAATTTCACATCGAGGTGAAAAATAACTTTCCTTTTCTCCTCCTCTCCCTTCAGCAGGTCTCCGTGTGCTGGAAACCAATTTTTCATATTATAGATGTGAATCAGTTAAGCTTTTAAATTTGGGGACTTTCAATTATATGGAGATTATTTTGGATAAGCAAAACAACTGTAGGAAACATTACTTGGCCTCAGCAGATTTTGCAAACTAAAATAAATTAGGTTTATTTCATCAAATAGAGAAATACTATCTCTTATTAAGTATATTTATGTATTGGGAAATGATAGCATCTGCTAATCCGTAATACCTAAGGACTCTGAATAATCAAAACAGCAAAACACCTTTAAAAATATCATTTGCTAGAAGATGATATTTTCAATGCGTTAAAGATTCAGCAGCTCAGGTTCACTTCCTGTTGTGTAATTTCGGCCTCATCTAGGGCCTTCAATTTAGGGATCTCAATTTGGGGGGCCATCCCTAAGAGTTTTTGCTGTGAGTTTTCAGCAACAAAAGGCCCACAGTTCAGAATGCCATTTTCCTATATTCTGACACAGGTCTGAGACAGGTTGAGTTATATTACCTTGCAAAATGAGGTTAAAGATTTTTGAATGGGATCAGATGTAGGTTGATGAATTTGGGATTGCAGATATTTTCATTACAAGGAGCTCTACCATGCTGCAGCTGGAACAATTGGTTTTAATTAATCTGAATAAACAGTGGGCTTTGACAAACAAATAATAACCATCAAATTAAACAGCTTTCTTGGGAGAAAACCATCCAAAGTGGCAGTATTGCCTTTGGGCTTTTGAGGGATTCTATTTAACAAGCTGTTTATTGCATTTTTCAGAGGGGAAGGGGGGCATAGAGTACACATAGGGAGGAATGGTGGGAGGAATTCGACTTACCTGGAATTGCAGAAAGGTGAGAAGCATAGAATTCTGGAGTTAAATGAGATCTCGGGAGTCATTTACATCATCCGTCTCTCATTATATTCAAAGGAAAAAAGAAGATTAAACTACAGAAAGAGAGAGTGCTAGAGAGAGGCAGAAAGAGAACCCAAGCCCGGGCCAGAGCCAGAGCACAAAATCTGCCCAAGGTCTAATCTTACATTCATAAGAATGATCATGGGTTATAGGTTGATATAAAGGAAACCTATATTTAGTGCATTCTACTAACTTAAGAAAGGGACTTAGGTAACAACTTAAAAAATCGTAATAACAAGGCTTGGAAGATTCAAATAACTAGAAATTTCACTTGTGCATTATATATATATGATGTCCCCAGAGGTCTGAGATAATGAAGCACCATTGACCTTAGTCACACACTGGGCAGGATCATCATCAAATGTACTGTTCAAGAGATCTCTGACATCAATCTTGAACCCAGATCATCATGTTCCATAATTTATTGTTCTGAAGGAAGTACTGTGTATAGTTACTCATCACTCCCTATCTGTGGACTTCTCAGATGGTTGGATTAGAGTGGACTTCTAAGTAACACCAGTATAACAAGTTCAGCCTATTGTGACCCTGCCCACCTTGCTGTTCTCGCTGATCTCCCCTCTGCCTTCGGCTCAGGTCATGATAATCAGGGTCCTGGGATCCAGCCCTTCATCAATCTTCCTGCTCAGCAGAATGTCTGCTTCTCCCTCTCCCTCTGCTCCCCCTGCTTGTGTGTGCTCTTCCTCTCCGTCAAATAAATAAATAAAATCTTAAAAAATAATAAAATAAAAAAAGAAGAAAGACAGAAGGATCCAGCCTGCCATAGCTCCTCCAGGAGACGCTCCTTTAATCCTGTGATGAGGGTTGTGAACCAATACCAATAAAAATTCTAATAGATATTTGCCTATCTTCTGTCACCTACTCAGACTCCAGGCTTATCTTTCCATTTTGGGTGGATTCATTGGCACCTTTTTGTTAAGCTATAGGTAAGCAGAAGGATGATGGCCAAAAGCTTCAGTGGAAAATAAACTCTGAAAAGCCAAGAAGGATGCTTTCAAGGTACCACAATGTCTGATTCAAAATCTTCATTTCTTTCTTCTTCTGATTATTTTTAATTTTTTTCATCAAATGCTTCTTTCTTAAAAACAGCAAAGCCTAATTATTTCCTCAAGTACTTAAGCTGGACTTATTGGAAGTTTTACTCTACAGAAAGAATACATGATGCATTATCTGGGTGGCCAGTGTACCCATTAGAAGCAAAGGTAAAAGCTTCAAGACATCTTATTGAATATTTCTTTGTGTCATTCTTTGTGAAGTCATGACTTCTGCTCTTAAGATGCAGCGAAATACAGATGTAACTCTTACAGGTTTTTTTTTTTTAAGATTTTATTTATTTATTTGACAGACAGAGATCACAAGTAGGCAGAGAGAGAAAGAGAGAGAGAGAGAGGAGGAAGCAGGTTCCCTGCTGAGCAGAGAGCCCAATGTGGGGCTCGATCCCAGGACCCTGAGATCATGACCTGAAACGAAGGCAGAGGCTTCAACCCACTGAGCTACCCAGGTGCCCCTAGGTTTTTCTTTTTTCTTCTACAATCACAAGAAGATGGATATGGAGCATTTGGTAAGGGGGAGGAACCGCCATGGAGTTGGGGGGGGTATAGAAATTAGAGTATGAGGCTAGGGGTCTATCGGGAAGCACTAGGTGACAAAGCAAACTCATGAAAGCATCTTTGATTGCCTCTTATTTTCCAGGAATACCATCTTCCTACCCTACCGCCCACATCAAGATAGATTCACTGGCAACTTATGGTACCCAACTTGCCCAATACATGTGTAAGCGTGCGTGCACACACATACACACACACACACACACACACCATTGACTTACCAAAAGAGCCTCACATATCTTTCTTAACAACATCCCAAATTTCTTATCCTTCTCAACATTAAACCATCTCCTACTTCTATGGGATTGTCTTGTTATCTCCTGTGTAAGGTAATGGACAGCTAATAGAGTTCTTTCACATACACTGATAAACAGTGGGAAAAAGGCCAGTGCCATCTAAGATTATGTGATAGCATTCATCCTGTGACACGATTCCTAGAAGTTTTTTATTCATTAAGTTTTGGGGGAGGGCACATAGAGAAGAAATATTAAGTTAAAATCAAGACCCAGGCCAGTCCTGCTCTTTAATCCTCTGGCTAAAGTTTGCTACACATGGTTCCCTGGTGGGGGAAGGAGGCTTATTTTCTTCATTCCTCATGCTTTGTCCAGATAAAGGGCATCCCTGGAGAGACCTTAAAATGTGTGCTGACAGTAGGTGAAAGCTTCTATCCAATTGTCAGATTAGAGCCTTAAAAATGGTGTGTGTGTGTGTGTGTGTGTGTGTGTGTGTGTGTGTGTTAAACTTCTCCTCAACTTAGAAAAATAAGAACTTTCCATTGGGAAAGTCCCCATCAAATATTAAGCAAAGAAGAATATGACGGACCATTATTTTCCCCTGGATAATTCTTTACCAAGAGTTCTCGATTGATTTGCAAAATGAGATGAGAAAGTGCATGATACATATAATTTTTCCTCTCCAGAAAATACAAAATGCAGGACATGCACTAAATAAATTGACCCCAAAAGAGGGAAGCAGGGGTGAATGAAAAATGACTCTAGTTTGCATTTCTTTCATATCTACTATGTGTGAGGTGCTTATATTTGATTCTCAACAAACCATACGAAACAGGACACACTTACACAAAGTTGGGTCAACCTAGGTCTGCTGTTCATGCTTTCCCCACTGTTCTCTTAATTGCCCCTATGGAAACCACCTTTTAAAAAGTCATAATGGGGGGCACCTGGGAGGCTCAGTGGGTTAAGCCGCTGCCTTCGGCTCAGGTCATGATCTCAGGGTCCTGGGATCGAGCCCCGCGTCGGGCTCTCTGCTCAGCGGGGAGCCTGCTTCCTCCTCTCTCTCTGCCTGCCTCTCTGCCTGCTTGTGATCTCTCTCTGTCAAATAAATAAATAAAATCTTTTAAAAAAAATAAAAAAATAAAAAGTCATAATGGGGTAACGGAGTAGCTCAGTCATGTGGCATCTGCCTCTTGATTTTGGGTTAGGTCCTGGTCTCGGTCCAGCCCTGCATGCACATCCTGCTCTGTGCTCTCTAGAGGACACATGAGATTCTTTCCCTCTGCCTAGACCCTGCTAGCACTGTCTCTCTCTCAAAAATAAATAAATAAATCTTTGTAAAAGTAAATACATAAATTAAAAATTTTTTAAAAATCATACAAAGCCATGTCAGAGAAGCTGGAGAATTTTAAATAAAAGGCTTGCCAAATATCAATGCCTCTTCTGTAGAAGAGAATTGAATTCTTTTCTACAACAAAATGTTGATGTGAGATGCATATGAAGATTTATGTGAGAAATAGATGAAAACCCAAAATGAGCTTTCTAGCATTTGAACCGTGGAGCCATGGAATAGGACTGCATTAGAAAACAGGAAATAGACATTAGACCAGGATTCTATAGACATTTCTGTGTGTGTATCTGAGAAATTGGACCCATAGTTGATAGAGATCCTCTAAGCTCCAGAGTTCTATTGTTCTGCTATGTGGAAGTACTGCTTCCCAAGCTGTCTGGATTTTATATGTCTGCACTACACTCCAAGCCAACGCTGGATTTACTCAAACTGCGTTAAATAACCTGTGTTTTAAAAACCCCATAGTTGCTGGGGCACCTGGGTGGCTCAGTGGGTTAAGCCTCTGCCTTCAGCTCAGGTCATGATCTCAGGGTGCTAGGATAGAGCCCCACATCAGGATCCCTGCTCCCACCCCTTCTCTCTGCCTGCCTCTCTGCCTACTTGTGATCTCTCTCTCTGTGTCAAATAAATTAAAAAAAAAATCTTAAAAAAAAAAAAACCATAGTTGCTATCAATGGACATCTGGGCTTTTTCCATATTTTGGCTGTTGTAGACATTGTTGCTATAAATATTGGGGTGCAGGTGCCCTTTTGGATCACTACATTTGTATCTACAGGGTAAATACCCAGTAGTGCAATTGCTGGGTTATAGGGTAGCTCTATTTTTAAATTTTTGAGGGACCTCCATACTGTTTCCCAGAGTGGCTGCACCAGCTCACTTCCCACCAACAGTGTAAGAAGTTTCCCCTTTCTCCACATCCTTGCCAACCTCTGTTGTTTCCTGACTTGTTAATTTTAGTCGTTCTGACTGGTGTGAGGTGGTATCTCATTGAAGTTTTGTATTTCCCTGATGATGAGTGATGTTGAACATTTTTTCACATGTCTATTACCATTTCTGTGTCTTCTTTGGAGAAATGTCTGTTCAGGTCTTTGCCCATTTCTGAACTGGGTTTTTTGTTTTGGGGATGTTGAGGGTTTTTTTTGTTTATTTGTTCTGTTTTTAGAGAGAGCTCAAGCGGGGGTAGCAGCAAACAGAGGGAGAAGCAGTCTCCCTGCTAAGCAGGGAGCCTATGCAAGACTTGATCCCAGGACCCTGGGATCATGGCCTGAGCTGAAGGTAGATGCTTAACTGACTAAGCCACCCAGGTGCCTCAAATCTACCAAAAATTGTTAAAATTGTAAAGCATGAAGTGTAGCTTAGTATACTACACTTGATCTTAGCCAAAAGGCCGAGAAGCGATGAAGTGTAGCTTAGTATAAAAGTAATCTTGGGTTAAGCATACTTTGGGTCACATACCAAAAAATGATCAGAAATTTGGACAAAACAAGGTCATTTTTCTAGGAATCATAAGCTCAACTTACATTAAAAGTTTATTTATTACATCCAAAGTCCATAAGGATCATTATTTTTTCCAGCTCCTTTTTATCATCTGTGCACATATTCACAAGAGCCTATTATTTATTGTATATTACACATATTCTTAATGTCCATTTTGCATAACATTTTCTTACATTCCCATAAGATTATATTATTTGAAATGTTATTTATCAATATTAAATACAACTAGACTTATTTTGGTTGTAACAGAAAATCAATTGAAATAAAATAGGGCAATAAAGTTTAAGGGTATACTTAAACTTAGAAGCATAAGATTTTAGTGTTCTCAGGACAATCTCTCTCTGTCATTTGTTTGTGTGTCTTGCTCTGGTTCCTGTAGATAGGTACACTTCATTCGTGTCCTGATCCCAGAAGATCCATTTGCATTTCCCCATATCCTGAGTTCACTAGGAACCAAAAATTAAAAAGTGGGAGAGGTGCAGCAGCTCTGTTTGGGGGTTAGGGTGCACAGTGGTGTGGACTCTAGGCGGCTTCACCAGTGTTGAAGACCACAGGGTCTTCAGTGGTGGAGAAGCTCTGGGGTCCTCCTGTTCTCCTTTCCATTCATGGGGAAAAGTTGTGGCTGAGGGGATCCTTCTTGATGTTAACCCGTGCCAGCTCAGGGGATGGAGTGACACAAGTCAAATGCTTTCTACACTTTTCTATGTCCATCCACTGGGTTTTGTGCTCCATCCCTAATTGAACCCTGCAGCATGTTCAGAGACATTTTTGGTAGTTGTTAAACCATCCTTTTTGTGGAGGGATGTTGGCTGGGACTTCTTAGTCCACCATCTTGCTGACCACTGCCTTAAGTCTCTAATAATTATTTTAATGGTTAGATAATATTCCACAAGGTTAATTTACTGTAATTTTATTCCATTTTCCTTTCTCCTATTGGAATGTTGCGGGACAGGTTGTCCTTTCTTTTCGGTATTAAAGATAGAGATGTAATGGTCAAGGTATTTTTAGACACTGGAGACTCCAAATAGCTGTTGACTCAAAATCAGTTTTTGCTAAGTAAAATGTGGCTTTTACAAGCCAACTAAAGGATCAACAATGAACAAAAAATTTGAGGAATATAGTCAATACTGTAAATGATCATTTTTAGAGAATTCACCCTCTTTATAAATGCAAACTTGAGGTGTCTTCAAATGCTCCACATAGTAAGTATTTGCTAAAACTCACTAGTGTATAAAAAGTGTGGCCTTAGGGCACCTGGGTGGCACAGTCGGTTGAGCATCCCACTCTTGGTTTTGGCTCAGTTCATGATCTCAGAGTTGGGAGGTGGAGCCCGGCATTGGGCTTCCAGCTCTGTAGAGAGTCTGCTTGGGATTTTCTCTCTCTCCCTCTGTCTTTCCCCTGCTCACTTGAGCATGCTCTCTATCTCTCTCTATATAAATAAACATTTCTTTTAAAGTATGACTTCAAACATCAGTCTCATTAATGTGAGTTTGCATGAGTGAGCCTAAATAATATTTATAATATACATATAAAATAAAGTTATTCCTTCCAAAAACCTGCAGTAACTAACTACAGACAAGTATTTCTCAGTGAAACCCTGGTGGATCCTAATTCTTGATAAGTAGTTTTAATAGCAGCCATTTACATATAACCAACTAATTAACAAACTTGAATCTTTAAACAATAGTTGGTTCCTTTTAGTAGATTAAACATCACTCCAAACAATGCCATGTATACTAATGTGCTCAGCAAAATTTTCTCCCTAGAGGGAGTCAAAGATAAGTTTGAGACCTAAACTAAGTCAAATGATGATAATTCCCCAACTAATGGAGTGTAAATTAATGCTATTTCTCTGTATGATACTCCCTGCTCATGTGGGAACAGGGAAGATGCATAATTGTTTGCTTTCAAGAGGTTTCTATCTTTTTTTAAATAAAAGTATATAAAATGGATTTAGTAAACCCAAGTTCTGGTGCTTAGCTACCTCCCCTTCTCTGAGTCTGACCAGAATATTTCCCACACTCTATTGTGGTTGGCCTTGACTCAGATAGCCTCTGGTTCTAAAAACTAGGCTATTAAGTCCTCTTTATATAATTATCATACTGAAAATGACTATAATCTATCTTCTATTAGAGTCAATAAAAATTGCAAATAGATATTGGGAAAAGACAGTTGAAATTAAACTCATGAGGGTCTCTTAATAAATGTAGAAGTAACCTTTATTTTCATGTTAACCCAAAGCAGTGATAAAGGTTTCCTCACAGGAGCCTGTGGAACATTGTCAGCTCTTATCTTCTCAGGTTGTGATGCTAATATGTTGTGAAAATGTAGCCCCCCCCCTTTTTTTTTTTTTTGCACGTAGTTATATAACCAGAATGAGATTCATCTTCAACATGTCATCTACTTCTCTTTAATGATGCTGGTGTTGATGACAAAGACAACAACTCTTGTTAACTACTCCCTGTCTTCATGGCATTCATGTAGATATTTTATATGTTTTTCATTTTTCTTTCTTCTTCTTCTTCTTCTTCTTCTTTTTTTTTTTAAAGCAGGCTCTATGCCCAGTGTGGAGCCCAATGTGGGGCTTGAACTTGCGACCCTGAGATCAAGACCTGAGCTGAGCTCAAGAGTTGGACGCTTAACTGACTGAGCCATCCAGGCCCCCTGATGCCTTTCATTTTTCAATCCTCACAACAAGTCTATGAGGCTAATGCTAATCTTAGGTTCATTTTACAGATAAAGAAAAGGTTTAAGCTCATGATTCTATAGAGGTTATGTGGTAGAGCCTGGGTTGGATCCCAGGCAGCAAAGTTCTAAAGACAGATGTTTAACAACCCTGCTCTTCTGCCTTTAGAAATTCCCCATGCAATTGACAAATTCTTTGAGTGCAAAAAAGTATATTTCAATTAGCACTTACCAAGCATTTGTGGGACTAGCGTCAAGTACGTATTTTATAGAAGTTGTTGTATGACAAATCAAGCCACATTACCTCATTTTGTTCAGGCAAGTCTCTTGGTCAGCTCTGGCAACTATAGCAGCATATCATAGACATGGTGACTTAAATACAGAAATTCATTTCTCACACATCTGGAAATCGGGAAGTCCAGATTGAATTCTTGGCCAGTTAGGTTCCTGGTGGAGACTCTGTTCCTGGTTTATACATCATGTCCTGACTCCTTGTCATATCCTGACATAGCCTTTCCTTGGAGCATGCATTAGAAGAGAGAGAGGGTAAGCAAGCTCTCTAGTGTCTCTTCTTGTAAGGACCCTATTACCATTATGAGGGCATCATGACCTCATTTAATCCTGAAGTATTAGTTAGGATTCTCCAGAAAAACAGAACCAATAGGACATGTATAGATAAATACAGGTTTCCCCAGCTAGCCAAAGTAGCCCAAATCAACTAGTCTATAAATTCAAAGTCCACTTCTCCTTTCAGATGTCCCAGCTACACTTTGTGTGAAATATTCATGCAAGACAAACAAAACAGTGTTCCAGAGCCAGGATACTGTTTTCCTAATAATTGGCATCTGGCAGATAGAAATTCTCCAAATTGATGGTACACGTCTAAGGATCAAGTTGCAGGGGCCAGTCCCAGGGAAGGAGCAGGACCCCACTAGGTTCCTGTGTCCAGTTATGCAAGAGAAGGGAGATTGTTTTGTCTATTGCTTTTATGGAAATCTTGAGTGGCATTAATGAGAGCCCACTTCTAACATTTGACATGTTATTTAACAAGATTGTAGTTTCATCAATAGTCTGTTTCTGAAATTGCTAATTAGTGAAGCATTTGTTTCCTGTTGGGACATGAATAACAAAAAATGCTTAGAGTAGTTTCCCCTGAAGAGCTTCCTGATTGGATGGGTAGCTCAGTACTCCCAGAGTCTGAATTCCTGTTGAAATCAGCTAAGCTGCTGCTTAAGAAACAACCATGCACACATAATATGGAACGAGTACCTGTGCCCGTAATATTGCACTGCTACATTCAAGGAAGGACACACTATAGACTAAGCAATGATGTCTACTCCTACTATTCCAGATGGAGAATTTGCTGAAATAATGTATGTCAACATTTGATGTAGTAGCTGGTAAAAAGACACTCAAACTTGAGAGGTTTTCATATTTCACTGACTTGAAGATATTTATTGTAAGATGCCCCATTATTTTACATATTTTAAGAAGAAAACCAAAACTGCCTAAAATGGGGGGATTGGTAGGGAAGTGATGCTTAAAGCCGTGACACCAGAGGTCTTTATGCTCCTTAAAAGGGGAGCTAGAAATAAACCCATCAGACAGGAAGAGACCACAACCAAACATGCATGTCTGAAACTCAACAGCAAGCAGAAGAGGAAGAAAAACTTGCCCCGAATATCCTTTTATTTACCAAGCACATACTCATATGGGTTTAAAGGCTGAAGAAAGACTAGCAATATCATTCCAAAGCCTCATTTAATGTAAAGTGATCTCTCAGGTGGGCAGGAGACCCAGGTGACTGGCAGAAACCAATGTAATTCATGTCTGAGAAAACCCAATTTCAATACAGGCAGACTGCAATTGCTCAGACACATACTAATTCTAAAGCACACACTAATTTCAGAGAAATTAACATGTGAAAAATATGCGCATATTATAGCCAATGAGAGTGTGGATAATTTATTACTTTATTTGCTTACTTGCATTAAAGAGTCTCTGAGACAATGGTTTTCCTTTACAAAGGGCATTACAATACCATAGATCAGCTGAGTATATTCTGGGTTTGGTTAAATAATAATGATTGACTATATCTATTTATGGTGCCAAAGAGATTGTGGAAGGCTGTATTCTAATATCTCACTGGAACTGAACTCACTGGCTCACAGAGAAAGGCTTTCCTTTTCTTGACTTGTCATCAATATTCTCAAATGGAAAAGAAACTCTTTGGGGAGCAGGCCTCTGGGAAGCCTCTTTTTTTTTTTTTAAGATTTTATTTATTTATTTGACAGAGAGAGAGGCAGGGAGAGAGGGAATACAAGCAGAGGGAGTGGGAGAGGGAGAAGCAGACTTCCCACTGAGCAGGGAGCCTGATGTGGGGCTTGATCCCAGGACACCAGAATCATGACCCGAGCCGAAGGCAGGCACTTAACTGACTGAGCCACCCAGGTGCCCCTGGGAAGCCTCTTTTATAATATTAACTTCTTTCAGGCTCATCCTTTGATTCTCAGTAGATCTCCAGCAGATGTTTTCAAGTCTTTGGAGTAAAGTTGTTATGGTTTTAACTTGATTAAGCTGTCACTCAAAATTGTTGTTTGTATGATCGATCCAACATCAAAAAGGCTTCATGCCATGGATCTGATGTCAAAAACTTTGGGAGTGTCAGCAGGAGCGGATGGAGTTATTACATCTTTGATGCTCATCTCCAAAGTGCTTGGACGTTTCCTCCTCTAGAAATGGATGGGAGCTAGCTGTGGTCAACTCAGATTATCTAATTAATTAACCCTGGTCACATATAGAGAAAACGGAACAAGTTGTCTGAGTTGGGAGATGGTTTGAACTGGCAGGCTTCTCAACCTTGCATTTGAAAAAATAACTAGATATCAAAGCTTTGTTTGGTCATCAAGTTTTTATTTTCTAATAATTTTAGATTCAGAGAAAATTTGCAAAGATAATCCAGAGTTTCCAGAGACCCCTTGCCTAGTTTCCCCTAATGTTAACATCTTATGTTGCCATGGTACATTTGTCAAAACAAAGAAACCAACATTGAAATACTCAAAGATTTTTAAAATTGTATTTTTAAAAGCTTTTTAAAAATACACTGTAAAGTTCTAGATATTATATAAATGAACATGGATTATATATAAAATAACCAACCTTGGTACAAAACCTTGCTGAATTTATTTTTCATGTTGTTTATGTTCTCCCTACTGTACCTACTAACTCTTACTTACAATTTAAAATAAATAAATCCTGCCAAGACCGAGTTCTCCCATGTCCTGCTCCCACTGCCATGGACTTACATATCCCTAGACTCCTAGTATGTATAGTGGGTGCAATATACATTCACACACAGTCATATTTCTGATTCACATAAATAAGCTTTCATACATAAATATAAGCTTAGGGCTTAGAATAGAAAAGACCAGGGTTTCTATTCTGATTCTTCCATTTTCTGTAGCCATTTGATCTTGAGCAAGTATAATAATATCACTATCATCTATGGGCTAAGAGAACTCGATATTAAATAATCTCTTTAACTTAAAGTGCTTAGCATTATACATGGGAGAATTTACATAGCTAAGAAATATTGGGCAGTATATATCTATAACCAGTAAATATTAATACTGCTGCTACTACCATTGGCCAAAACTGTTCCACCACTTATCTTGGTATAGTCTAAAAGCAAAAAAATGGCTTTATATTTTTTAATGGTTGAAATAAAGAGAATATATTGTGACATGTAAAGATTATATGAAATTCAAAGTCAGTGATTTCAGAATCACCACATCCGTTGTTTTAGGAAATGTCTATGGCTGCTTTTGAGCTATAATGGCAGAGTTGAGTGTTTCCAACTGGCACAATATGGCCTGCAAAGCATTATATATCTATTGTTTGACCCTTTATAGGAAACATGTGTGACCATTGCTCTGAAAGCTTTCTTTGCTGTCTCTCATGTTGATTTCAATAGAAAAGGAATAATGTCACACTGTTTTAGTTTTTTTCTTCCTCCCCCCCCCAGCTATGGACACTACCTAAAAGAACTTACTCTCACCTCATGAAAGCACAACTAGGTCACAGCAACTCTCCGAACCAATGGGTCATCATCTCCAAAATGGGAATAATGATAAATAACACCTACCTCATAGGACTCATGAGGGTTAAATAAGAATGTATGTGAAGTGCTTATAAATGTTTCATTTACAAAGTGCTCAGCAAAAACCATGTTTTGTTCTCACCCTTCCCATCTGACTTTGCTGGATAATGGAAAGACAGTCTTCTCTGAAGCTGAACTCTACACTATAGCAAATTCCAAGTGGTCAGTTTCCAGTATGCATGCCTAATGTCTAGACACTAAAAAGCTGATTAAATATGGGTTCTAGTCCAGTGCTGGGCACAAGGTAATTTCTCAATTACTACCCATCGGTTAGTTCATTCTCATTTCCAAGTGGCTCATCAGGGACTAATTGGTAGAAAAGAACCACTTTTCATACTCATATTAACTGAAGTTAGTATGGTTCTTGTTTTATTCTGATGGTACACTTGAGACACTAGCATCCTCTGAATTCTGGGATTTGTAGAATTAATGATTTTTGTTGTTGTTGTTATTTGGAAACATTCATTGAGCACAATACAAAGTAGAGTGCTATGACCAGAAGATAAAATTATGAGCCCGCACAGATATGCTGGAGCTTACAGTCTAGTGGGAAAGCTGACACTATTGGTACATTGCATATAGATATGTGATCTCCCTGTGTTATATGCTATGAAAAATAAGCATAGTGAGTTATGAAAACCTTTGAGAAAGTCAGGGATCTGAATCAAGGATGAATTGGAGTAGATTAGGATGTCGGAGGGAGATTTAGACTAGAAAGAGCACTCTGTACAATGACTTTGCTGCAAGAGGGAGGATGGAGACCATGAGAGATGCCAGGCTGGGGGAACTGAAGCCACTTAAGGGACGTGTTGAATATAGATGTAAGTGGACAAGTAGCCAAGGACTCGACCAAAGGAGGACTTGACCGAATATTAGATTTGTTCTTTTATCATAAGTGCAGTGGATATCAGGGTATTGTTACCATCACCCTTGGTATCTCTGCTGTAAAGTGAGAGGATTCATTTATTTAGTGAAAATCTAATAAATACTACTATGTTTCTAGCCTAGCTCCAGGCACTAAGGATATAGTGGTGAAAGAATAAAGAAATAATCCTTGTGCTCAGGGAGCTTAAACTCTGGAGGATTCCTTCGCAAGACTTAGGAGAGTATGATGTAAAACAATATTTTTCACATTTTTGTTCATTATGCCCTCCCATGTGTGCACGCATGCACACACACGCACACACACACAGCCTTTTAGGCCTTTTTACCAATTGCACCTTCCATGACATTTTAATACCATGGATATGCTGTCTAGGTATCGTACGTCTATTTATGTCTTATACATAAAAGGAGTAAGACGTTGCATCCTCCAGAACCAATTTTGACCCCACTGGGAGCAATAACATTTGCATTGAAAAATGCATGCTTTTCATGTATAAACTTGGGATTCAAAGAAGAGAAATTTCTATCTGAATGTAGCTGGCCAGATCTTATCTATGAGGTGACTTGGCGAGTACTAATTCTGCATATCCGTCACTATCTTGATCAAAAATGATAAATTGTGCTAGCTCCCTGCCATTACCAAATTTGTTTTCTGACTCATTTCCCTATTCTGCTTGTGTCTATCAGCCTCAACAGCTCATCGAGCCTTCCTGCCATCCTTACTTCCTTAGTCCTCAAATATTTTTTCTTAGCACTATTTACTCAAGACCTAATTTCAAATTATACTTTATTAGAATAAATTTATAAGGATTAGTGATTCCATAAACCATCTTCTATCACCAGTCTAATTCTATGCCTAAAAATGACCTTTCGTTTCATTTAGTTTATTGGCTCTCAAAAAGAATTACATTATCCCTAAAGAAAATACCATATAAACATCATGACAATGGGTGGTTTAAGTGATTAAAAAAAAAGTTCAGGAATGGGGATAATTTATTTGTATGCAAATGCAATAGTCATTGTGCATATTTCAGGGAAGAATTAGTAAATGACTTCATCAAATATGCGATAATTGGGAAACACCAAAAAAGGGTAAATTCTAAATTTTTTTGCAAATTCAGTATGGACATGCTGAGCAAATCATATTTTAGGCTGCCAGTTTTTAGTGCTGTGAAATGCATTACAAAGTGCCAGTCATATATCTTGGATTTTGTTTTCTCTTTGTAGAATTAAATTCCAGATTTGCTTTGATCTCACTCTTGTATTTACATATCGCTCCTTTGTTTAAACTGTCTTCTTTTATTTACAGTATGCAGAGAAGGAAGCAGGTTTAAATCCAATTACCATAATTTCTGCTTGACTTATGTGCACTTAAGCGGTTTAAATCTTGCTTTGGTGACAGGAGATTTTTCCTTCAGGATTCCTCAATAAATCCTTCCAAACCTGATGAGTAATTTGATTCAAAATCAGTCCCTTTGGTGCACAAAATACTTTGGTGTGGGTATCACTAAGTTTGAGGAGCAAGTCTTCTATCTGGAACACAGACCAACGGCAGAAATATCACCTGGCTGGGCCAACTTTGTTCTGTATTAAACTGCTGTCAACAACTCTTTTTTTCTCTGGGGAAAAAAAAAAAAAGTCACAAATTCTCAACTGCTGAATCCAATGCAAACTCTTTAGCTTAAAGTTACTTAAGGCTCTTTCTGAAGTGGCTCTGAACTTGTATTGTCTCCTCTCCTATCACTCCCAGATCAAATGCTTGGCTTTAGCAGGTTCTCTTTCTGTGCATCTCTGTGCTCTTGTTCCTTCTGGGTTTCCTACTTGGGTCACTGTTCTGTGTCTCCCTATGAAGATTCAGTTCATTATTGAAGGCCTCGCTCCAAGTTAAGTCCCCCGGTGACACCAGCTCTTATCCACGTTATCTATGCCCTAAACTCTATGGAAGTCTATTGATTCTCATTTATTTTGAGATGATTAGTCTTACTGGAGTAAGAGTAACTGATTACTCTTATTGGAGTGTTTAGAGTGGGTCTAATTGCAAGCAGTATCACTGCACAAGCTTGAATCCTTAAAGTCACTTGTAGTGGTTCAATAATACATCCATAATTCTTCAACCCTGCTCTTTTCAAAGACTGAACCTAATTCTCATCCCCTTGAGTCTGGTTGGGCAGGACCAAGGGACTTGTTTCTGATGAGTCGAATAGGGCAAAAATGACAATGTATGCCTTTTGAGACTGGTTCAAAAAAAGACATTATGGGTTCAAGCTTTCCTGTTCTCCCATCTAACTCGTCCTTGAGAAAGACATCTGCCATGTTGTAGGGACACTCTCACAACCTTATGGAGAGGTCCATGTGTTGAGGAATATGAAGCTTTCTGCCCATAGCCAGGTGAGTGAGCCATCCTGGACACAGATTCATCTCAGCTCCTGAGAAGTGTGAAGCCTCAGCTGACATCTTGATTGCAACACAGATGAGAGGTATCCAAATTCCTAACCTATAGAAACTGACAGACTGTAAATGTTGGTTGTTTGAAGCTGATAAATTTGGGGGAAATTTGTTTTGCAGCAATAGATAACAATACAGCATCCATGACTCTTCCTCTTATTGTTCTTATACATCTTCTTCATCATGAAGGCTTGAATATCTGTTCTCCAGAATATATCCAAAAACCATCTACTTTTCTTCATCTCCACTGCCACTATGGTTGTCAGTCTCCATTGTCCTTCACTAAGGCATTATCCTTCCAACCGTAGTTCCTGCTTTCATTATTTACCTCCCTACCCATCTTCCAGTAAATCTTTGACATGGCAGCCAAAGGGTTCTCTGTGAAAACTGCAGTTATGTTCTACAAGGGCCAAAACTCATACTGCGGTAGGCAGAACTCTAAGATGGTCCCAAGGATTCTTGTCCCCAAGAATATATGCCATGTAGAATCCTGCCCTTCCACAGCTGGCAAGAGATTATGATGGATTTCACTCCTGTAAGTAAGTGATATTGTAATGCAAAGGTAAAGGGATTTTGCAAATGACAGTAAAGTCTCCAAACAATTGATTTTGGGTAATCAAAATTATGAATATTCTGAGTGGGCCTGACCTAATCAGGTGACTCCTAAAAAGGGACTGGGCTCTTTCTGAAGGGACAGATTGGAAGCATGAGAGAAGTTCCCCCACTCATGATGAAGAAGTCAGGTGTTTTGTAATGGAAAGGGTCATGTGACAGGGAATAGTGAGTGGCCTCTGGTTGTTGAGGGTCTTACTATAAAAACCTAAATTCTGCTAACAACCAGTGAGGTTGGACAAGGATCTTATGCCTCAGGGGAGATCATTGTTCTAGATGACCCCTTGATTTCGGTTTTGTGAGCTCTGAACAAAGAACTTGTCCATACATTGCTTAGTCTGTTCACCCACCAGAGCTCTGAGGTAATAAATTTGGGTGGTTAAGCTACCAAATTTCTTACACAGTGATAGGAAACTAATAGGCATGCAAACCCCTTCACCACCCAAAAAGACACAAGAGCATTGGTAAGTAATCCATTGGAATAATTCTTTTTTTTTCTTTTTTTTTAATATAGAGAGATCACAAGTAGGCAGAGAGGCAGGCAGAGAGAGAGGGGGAAGCAGGATCCCCACTTAGCAGAGAGCCTGATGTGGGGCTCAATGCAGGGCTCGATCCCAGGACCCTGGGATCATGACCTGAGCCAAAGGCAGAGGCTTAACCCACTGAGCCACCCAGGTGCCCCTATTGGAATAATTCTTGATTTCTACATTTGATTCAGCAACTTTTTCTTCAGTCTTGCACCTGCATATAATTTATCACTTTATCTTTATAATCTTCACAGTAGACTGCTTATTGTATTCCAGGAACTACTGAAGTGCACTAGAAATATTACCTCATTTAATCCTCTTAACAAGCCTAGGAGGTTGATACTATTATTATCCCCATCTTACAGATGAGGGAGCTGCAGTACAGAGAACCCTTATTCTCAACCACAAAGTGTTGGGGCCAGTGAGAGACTAGTTCATTAGGTGCCATCACCCAACATTCATTTAGGGACTGAGGATAGCATTCTTTTCTGGTAATGAGGATATGGCTGTAACAGTGATATTAAGAAAATGGGAATACCTGCCCCAAACTACTAGAACTCATACAGCAATTCAGTAATATGGCAGGATACAAAATCAATGTACAGAAATCAGTTGCTTTCTTATACACTAACAATGAAAATATAGGAAGGGAAATTAAAGAATCAATTCCATTTACTATAGTGCCAAGAACCATAAGATACCTGGGAATAAACCTAACCAAAGAGGTAAAGGATCTGTACTTGAAGAATTACAGAACACTCATGAAATAAATTGAAGAAGACACAAAAGGATGGAAGAGCATTCCATGCTCATGGATCAGAAGAATAAACATTGTTAAAATGTCTATGATATCTAGAGAAATCCATACTTTCAATGCCATCCTGATCAAAATTCCACAGGCATTTTTCAAAGAGCTGGAACAAACAATCATAAAATGTGTATGGAAACAGAAGAGACCCCGAATTGCTAAGGAAACATTGAAAAAGAAAAACAAAACTGGGGGCATCACATTGCCTGATTTCAAGCTTTACTACAAAGCTGTGATCACCAAGACAGAATGGACTGGCACAAAAACAGACACATAGACCAGTGGAATAGAGTAGAGAGTCCAGATATGGACCCACAACTCTATGGTCAAATAATCTTCAACAAAGCAGGAAAAAATATACATTGGAAAAAAGACAGTCTCTTTAATAAATGGTGCTGGGAAAATTGGACAGCTCTGTGTAGAAGAATGAAACTCGACCATTCTCTTACATCACACACAAAGATAAACTTGAAATGGATAAAAGATCTCAACGTGAGGCAGGAATCTATCAAAATCCTAGAGGAGAACATAGGCAGTAACTCTTTGACATCGGTCACAGCAACTTCTTTCAAGATATGTCTCCAAAGGCAAAGGAAACAAAAGTGGAAGTGAACTTTTGGACTTCATCAAGATCAAAAGCTTCTGCACAGCAAAGGAAACAGTCAACAAAACAAAAAGGCAACCCAGGGAATGGGAGAAGATATTCACAAATGACACTACAGACAAAGGGCTGATATCCAAAATCTATAAAGAACTCCTCAAACTCAACACACACAAAGCAGATAATCATATCAAAAAATGGCAGAAGACATGAACAGACACTTCTCCACAGAAGGCATATGAGTAGCTAACAGACACATAAAAAAAATGTTCATCGTCATTAGCAATCAGGGAGATTCAAATCAAAACCACATTGAGGTACTATCTTACACCAGTTAGAATGGCCAAAATTAACAAGACAGTAAATATCACATGCTGGAGAGGATGTGGAGAAAGGGGAACCCTCTTACACTGTTGATGAGAATGCAAGTTGGTGGAGCCCCTTTGGAGAACAGTGTGGAGATTCCTTAAGAAATTAAAAATAGAGCTTCCCTATGACCCTGCAATTGCACTACTGGGTATTTACCCCAATGATACAAATGGAGTGAAAAGAAGGGCCACCTGTACCCCAATGTTCATAGCAGCAATGGCCACAGTTACCAAACTGTGGAAAGAGCCAAGATGCCCTTCAACAGATGAATGGATAAAGAAGATATGGTCCATATATATACAATGGAGTATTATGCCTCCATCAGAAAGGATAAATACCCAACTTTTATATCAACATGGACGGGACTGGAAGAGATTATGCTCAGTGAAATAAGTCAGAGAGAGAGAGTTAAATATCATATGGTTTCACTTACTTGTGGAGCATAAGGAATAACATGGAGGACATTGGGAGATGGAGAGGAGAAGTGAGATGGGGGAAATTGGAGGGGGAGACAAACCATGAGAGACTGTGGACCCTGAGAAGAAAATGGGAACACCTGGAAAATGTGAACCTGGTTATTTTCTTGCTTAGAATATTTAGGTCCCCCCACCAAGTATATATATATTTTTTTAATTTTTTTATTTTTTCAGCATAACAGTATTCATTATTTTTGCACCACACCCAGTGCTCCATGCAATCCGTGCCCTCTACAATACCCACCACCTGGTGCCCCCAACCTCCCACCCCCACCCCTTCAAAATTCTCAGATCGTTTTTCAGAGTCCATAGTCTCTCATGGTTCACCTCCCCTTCCAATTTCCCTCAACTCCCTTCTCCTCTCCATCTCCGCTTGTCCTCCATGCTATTTGTTATGCTCCACAAATAAGTGAAACCATATGATAATGAAACAAGATGGAATTGGGAGGGAGACAAACCATAAGTGACTCTTAATCTCACAAAACAAACTGAGGGTTGATGGGGGGAGGGGGTTGGGAGAGGGGGTGGGGTTATGGATATTGGGGAGGGTATGTGCTATGGTGAGTGCTGTGAAGTGTGTAAACCTGGCGATTTGCAGACCTGTACCCCGGGGGATAAAAATATATGTTTATAAAGCTGTAAAAAAAAAAAAAAAAAAGAAAGGATGAATACCCAAGTTTTGTAGCAACATGGATGGGACTGGAAGAGATTATGCTGAGTGAAATAAGTCAAGCAGAGAGAGTCACCAAGTATATTTTTGATAAAATTTGAAAACTTTACTTTACCCCTAAGCCAATGCATGATGTGGTCCTTTCCTCTCTTAGCAGCTATATTTCATGCTATGTAATTGATAGTTTGTGAACTCATAATTCAACAGTCAACAAACATAGCATTTGCCTATGAGTTATTCAAACCTTAGTTAGAGTAACAAATCTCTGTATGTGGAACAGACATATATTGAACACTTACTATGTGTTAAGTCAAAGAAATTCAAGAATGATTATGACATGGTCCCACTCTCAAGCTGTCAAGTAGAAAGGATGAACATATAAGTGCTTAGAGTACAGATTGATAAGCACAGGCTAGAGAAATACAAATATTTGTAGAAAGGACATTAGCATTTAGCATGCTTACCTGTTTTAATGCAGAAAGAATACACAATGTGCAATATAGTATGATAATGTTTTGATATTGGTTCATTAATTATGACAAATGTACCCTACTAATATGAGATGTGAGTAATAGGGGCACTGGCTGCAGAGATACATTGGAACTCTGCAGTATTTTTGCAATTTTTCTATAAATCTGGAACTGTTCTAAAATTTTAGAAAATATTTTTAAAAAACAAGTCAGAAAAATACATGGATGTCATTTTTATTTCCTCCACTTTGAAGCTGGGAAAACAGAGACTCTGAAAAGCTTGAGGCTTACCAAGGTCAAATAGCGATTGAGAAGCAGAACCGTGACCTGAGTCTAGTCTCATTGTACTTTAATGCTGACATTTGAGTTATTTTCCTAAAAAGAATCTCCCTCGAGAATCCACAAGTTCTAATGGAACAACTAGAGTCCCCAGTGGATGAGCTCATTTCTCTTGGATGCTGCCCTTAGTGTTCAAGGTGACAAAACACAAATGCTGAGCCTTAGGAAGAGATGCTAGGAAATGTTAGGAAAGCCCGGCCCGAGTAATTTATAAAAGAAATAAACATTTACAACAACAAAGCTCAGAGCATTTAAAGCATAGTTCTTGCTATTAGCTGTTTGCAAAGACCATAAACTCCACAAGGACTCTGAAATGCGGACTCTGACTTTTAACCCTGATAGTACTCCGCACTGATCACATATTAGAGGTACTTAAGAATATTCATTGATTAAATACATCCATCCTAAGTACCATAGTCGGTAAATCAAAGACTCAAACGGACAGTGAGAGAAAACACAGATGGAAGTCCACAGATCACATTTTCTAACTGTGATAACTCATGCTCGATTCTGCTGGGCTCCTTGTCCCTTTCTCCTACACTGAGGCAGTTTGCTGCCACATTATAAATAAAATCCACTTATAATTTTTCAGAAAATGATGCTTTTTTTTTTTCTGTAAAAAGCCAGGAAATCAATTTTATTTCGTGTCTCAGAGCATCAAGGGTTCCTCTTGGGACCCTGCCTTCCTGAAGTAGCGAGCTTCTTGATGTCTCTCTGGCCATTCCTGTAAAAAGAGTAGCTTTTCCCATGGATTCCATGAACAATCATTTTCTGATTGGCCATTCTGCGCCAGGCTCCAGGGTAGGCACCAAATATACAATGGTGAAAGAGACACAGCTTCTCCTTCACAGAAGGCAGCTTTTTGTATGACAGAAAGGGGAAGTTGTGGGACAAACAGATAATCACAGGTGATGCACAAATAATGACAGAAGTATCATCCTGAAAAATGCTGGCGGGGGGGCGGGTGGGCAGGGGTCCTCTCTCTTCTGTGCCTGAGAAGAAATGTAACTGAGAGACACAAGACTCGGAAAAATGAAGATTTTTTTTTAAGATTTTGTTTATTTATTTGACAGAGAGAGACACAGTGAGAGAGGGAACACAAGCAGTGGGAGTGGGAAAGGGAGAAGCAGGCTTCCTGCTGAGCAGGGAGCCCGATGTGGGGCTTGACCCTAGGACCCTGGGATCACGACCTGAGCCGAAGGCAGATGCTTAACTGACTGAGCCACCCAGGCGCCCCAGGAAAAATGAAGAATTTTAAAATTCATGTTTAATTATAAAAAAGTCCTACACCAATATTTACAGTGCGGTGTTTCAGTGGAGGGAGCAGAACAGATGTGTGGCTTCTGTGGAGAAGTGAACCTTGAGAAGACAGAGGGCAAAGGAATGATTGACCCACACATGCTCTGTTTTTTTCTCTCTTATTATTCTCTTTTCTCTCTGACCAATCACGTCAGTACATGTTTCTCTCCTAGGACAGTGTGAGGCAACAGAAAGCTGGGAACACCATTCCAATGAGTGGAGAGTGAGGAGAGAGCTGGGAAGAAAAGATAACCAGAGGAAGGTACAGTTACATTAGGCGGAGAACAATGAATGGTAGTTAAGAAAGGGAAATGGGGAGTAAAACCTCATCATACAATGATTTTAGGTCATGTTAAGTGTATTTCCCCCTAATCCCCTAATTGTAACTATAATTTATGATTTGGGAACAAGATGTACATCTATCGGATTTGCATTTTAAAAGTAGATCTTTTGGGCGCCTGGGTGGCTCAGTGGGTTAAGCCGCTGCCTTCGGCTCAGGTCATGATCTCAGGGTCCTGGGATCGAGGCCCACGTCCGGCTCTCTGCTCAGCAGGGAGCCTGCTTCCCTCTCTCTCTCTCTCTCTCTGCCTGCCTCTCCATCTACTTGTGATCTCTCTGTCAAATAAATAAATAAAATCTTTAAAAAAAAATAAATAAAAATAAAAATACTTTAAAAAAAATAAATAAAAGTAGATCTTTGGCAAAAGGATAGAAAAATTTGATTTTTCCCATGGCCTGGTAAGAAATCATGGTGGTTTGTATCAGAGTGATGATTGTGAAAAGCAAGAATGCTTTGTCATATTCAAAAACTGGTTGTGCGGGAAATAGAAAAACTAATTTATTGAATGTGGGAAGGGTGGTGAGGTCAAGGAAAGTACTGAAGATGACACCCAGCATTCTAGTCTACACAAGACGAATGACAGTCCCTTGAACCAAAAGAGGGACCCTGGCTGAGGAGTGGGAGGAAAGGTATGAACTCTGCTTTAAACTGTTTCATTTCAACTGCCTTATGATATCCAAGGAAATGGAATGCAGGCAATGGGGTCATATGTAGTAGGATCTTGGAGGAGTAAGTGTTGCTTCTTATTATGACTAATTTGGGGTTTGCCTTGCCATCCCCTACATGGCTTCCCAGTTTTTTCATCACCTGTGTAACCAATCAATTAAGATTTTGTTTGGCCTAAGTATGTACAGTGGTATCTGTTTTCATGACTGGACCCTGACTGAGGGTCTAGTTTGAGCACAGTGCTGTCCCCACATAAAAATGGGAAAAGTTGGAAAAAAAGACACTGAGAAAGTTCAAGAGAAGAATGAAGACCTGAAGTACCCGGTGCCATAGAAAGCAAGAAAAAGTGCTATTTCACTAAGGCAATAGGGAAATATACTAAATGCTGATGAGGTATGAAAGACTCCTGAACTTGGTAATGTGGACACCTTATTAGCATCGACAGATCTGGTAGAATGGTGACTGTAGAAGTCAGACTTAGAATGGGTGGAAGAAGGGCACAATGAGAAAAGCAAGAGGGTGAGCATGTTCCTTCAACTACTGAGTAGTTTTAGTTATAAAAGGAGAGAAGGAGAGAGATTGAGATTGAGGGTGAGATGATAGAAAGAGAGAGAGAAAGGGAGAATAAGCAGGCCCTGCTGTCTGTGAGGGTTTGTTGTGGCTATTTACGTTCAATATATTTCATTTAGTTTGGTTTATTGGTTTGATGGCTGATTAGTTTTCTGTTTGTTGCTGTGAAAAATTACCACAAACGAAATTAACTTAATTAATTACCACAAATTTAAACTAACACACTACCACCAGTGTAAATAACACAAATTTATTATGTTACAGTTCTGTAGAGCAGACATCTGATAAGGGTCTCACCAGGCTAAGATCAAGGTGTCTACAGGGCTCTGCTCTTTCCTGGAGGCTCAAGGCAGGATCTGTTTCTTGCCTTTTCCAGCCTCAAGAGGCCACCCATATCTCCTGGCTCATGGTTCCCTTTCTCCCTCTTCAAACCCAGCAAATTCAAATGGAGTCCTTCTCACAACGTCACCACCATGACCTCTTCTTCTGCCTTCCTTGCCCACTTTCGAGAACACTTGACACACAGCAGGCCTGCCTGGATAATCCAGAACAAACTATTTCAAGGTGAGCTAATTACTGACTTGAATTCCAGTTGCCATGTAAATGAATATATTCACAGGTTTCAGAAAATAGGGTGTGAATATTTGGGGGGCACATTATTCTGCCTACTACAAAAAAAAAATGGACTAGATATAAATGCTGCTGAGTCCTTAAAAGGAAGAGATTAGAAATACGAGAAGGAAGGTAGTAACAGGGCGAGCTCCCCTTCATCTAAAAAAGTAATCCAGTAACTACTAGGATACAATTTCGGAGCATAACGTGTGGTGGTCAGGAAAGCTCTCATTTGAAGCTTCCTTTTTCCTTCACGAAATGTGAAGTTAAACCATTGCTTGAAGGAGAGAAGGTGGAGGGGAGGGCTCGGGCATCTGAGGGGAGTGGAGAAGATGTGGGGCCTCCATGAGAAGTGAGAGAGACAGCTACAGAAGCAGAAGTGTCCTGAATGTCAAATAGCCGATCCCAAACATTACAACCAGAATGACAATTTTCCATGATCTCTTTTAAGTTCAACATTTGCTTTTCACATAAATCAACCTAAGTTATCTCCAAGTTCGTCTGCACTTTGTGAAGCACTGATATGATACCTTTGTAGAGAAAGTTCACTGGCATTGGAGGGACATAAAGGATGCCATGTAATCATAAAACTGAAATGAACAAAAGAAAGAAACAAACACATGTGCAGAAGAAGGAAGCCTGGTAAAGGGAAGGCTGGAGTTTCATTTTTAATTTTTATTCTGAGCAACTCTGGATCCAGAGATCTGAGTCTCCTGAAATAGTACAGAAATGCCTTCTATGGGAATCCAAGAGGAAGTGCCAGAATGGAAGCTTCCCTGGGGTCTCTCCTTATTTGTTCTTCAGCATTCTTCCTCTTCCCCCATTGAACTTTCCTGTTCCACCCCTCACTTTGAGAAGAATCGAGGGGCCCCCCGGGCTGTGCTGCCTTGAAAGCCGTGACTGCTGTGCTTGATCACTAACATGAAATTTGCCTAAAAACCCAAAACCGTAAAACAGGCTTGGCCTGAAATCCTTATAAATCGCACTGAACTTAAATGCTGCACGTTATTGAATCTTTCATCTAAGGGAGAATAAATTGTTTTGGTACCAGGAACCCGGAAAAGGAAGGGAGAAAAGAAGGTATTTGAACAGAAAGCTGACAAAAGTTCCTTTGATACAGTTCCTGCTGACACCCTGGGCAAGATGTTCCTTGTGTAAGACAGATCACAAGCTGCATTAAGAGATATTATGCTGTACACTCCAATTAGTATCACTGGTATCCCTTTGCTAGCTCACTGTCCAAAAAATTAATTTTATTGTTTCCAGAACTTTGAACAAACTCATATAATCCTTCAAGCAGATGTACGAGGCATTAAAAACCACAATTACATTACTTCAAAGCCATAATTTAAAAGTTTGGTCCTAGTTCCAGGTCTACCATTGATTTCTAAGAGAAACACAGCTCAGATCTGATATAAGCCCTAATAAATTACCAGCTTTGAGCAAAATAAGTTTAGCTTCCCATAAAGAATACAACGGGGTTTTATTGTAAGAAAAGGGGAAGACTAAATGATTGTAAATTTGTATTGCGTTTTTATAACCACTTGGGTTTGAAGTCAAATATAATTTGACATTTTATTGATATTTCCAGTGTTTAAAGCTGACAAGAAGTACATTAAATTTTACCATGTAAATCTGATATGACAATAAAAAGCCTTTTGCACTTCTCATTGGAATTGTTGCAGTAAAATGAAATAAGGAGTACTATCAAGAAAATGATTTTTTCCCCCTTCTGGAAACCTTTTTTTAAGAAAAGATGTCAGGAGTGAAGATGTCCTCTTTTCTATTGGATTAGACTTTTCCTCCCAAGTGGTTACTCTCCCAACATTTGTGAGTAGGCCCCAAGATAGGCCTTATGCCTCCTATTCTGTTATTCATCTGACAATAATAATAAGTGATTCTAACAATCTGTACCATTTTCCTAGGGCTGCTGTAACAAAGTATCACAAACTCAGTGGTTTAAAACAACAGAAACTTCCAGTCTTACAGTTCTGGAGCTAGAAGTCCAAAATCAAGATGTCCGCCCAGCCAGGCTCATGTCCTGTATTTTCACCATAAGCCTCTTTGCTGTAGACATCTTCGTTGCAGGAATTTGTGCAGCAAATATTTTCATTGTATAACTAACTGGCCATAAGGCAATTTTGCCACAGAAGATAAAAGCAATAATTGGTTGACAGTTGGATTTGACAGTTTAGCTTCATCACCTGGGGACAGTTTGTTTTACTTCCCCATTGGCACAGTCCTCCCGTTTTTCATTTATATAAATCTTAACCCTTGTGATGGTCTACACAGTGGCCTAGTTTTGAGCCCACATTTCCCACAGAATGTGGGAATGTCATCAGTGGACATGTGGCCAAGAACAAACAACATGAAGGCCTTCACAATGCAACACTTTCACAATGCAGCACCACTGCCAGTTGCAAATACACATCCTACTATTTGGAAAAGGAGGCCTATCTTAATTAAGGAAGAAATTCCAGAAAAAAAAAGTGTGATGCCAAATATGGAGATGAATGAATAAGTAAAAATGAATGTATCATACTAAATTGAATAATGAGGGAAAGATTTTGCAGACAAGTGCTTAGGTACAGTGTACAAAACAGAGTCAGTTATGTATACAGTATTCCCGAGAATCTGAACTATACATTTTGAAAGTACTCAAATATTTTATACTTTGCAATAAAATCTTTTTAATTTTTTACTTATTTTCATGTCTCGTTAAGTCATTTTTAGTGACTGACCCCCTTTTATTTTTCATGATTTTATTTTTTTCAGCAAAAGTGCCTTTGGGCCAATTAGTGATGCAGCATGTATGTGTGTGTATACACACACACACACACACACACACACATATATATATGTATATGTATATACACATACATACATACCCACAGACATATATACACATACACACATGCATATAAATGTGGGTATGAGTATATGGTTGAGAAAGTTCAATATTGCTCTGCAACAAATGGATATCACTTATTTTATTTTCAACATTAGAAATAGCCATTAGAAAGACTTTTGGGAATTTTTCAAAAAATTAGGTCTACATGCAATGTTATAAGCTTTAAAGTACCTATAATCAACATCAGTTTCCAGTTGTCTACTTGGGATTACCCATTTTCTGTATGCATAGTTCTTATGGTTGAGTACTTACTTTTTGAATGTATTGCAAAAATGCAAATATCATGATTTTGTCTCCTTACTGTGAATTTTATGTTTACTTCATCTGTGAACTCTATAATAGTATATATTCCATAGAACCTTCACTAGTATAAATTAAAAATTTATTTGCACATTCGCCCGGAAGGACAAGGTATAGAGATTTGATTCAGCAGCTCTATAGCAATAGTAATAAGGACCTACCTTCCTTGCACTAGCCTCCCCTGATCATCAGAAAGTGGTTCTCCACAATACCCATAGAAATGGTCTTCTTCTTCTACAACACAAGAGAGAGAAATATGGTACAGAAACTTTCCCAAAGAGTGAGAAAAACTTTCCCTCTCCAGGAAACTTGAACAAACTTAATTCAAATCATGATAGTCCATTTCTGTATACACTCCTGGGACAGAACACAACTATGGCTGAAGGACTGGATCATTGGGTTAGTCTCGACCTGAACCTAGTGCCTTGACCCATAGCCCTAGCCACAGAAAAACATTCAGCTTTGCCCAAATGTAAGAGCTACATTGGTAAATACTCTGCCCTGGTAACCCACAGCCTTCCTGAGAAGACATATAGCATCGCTTTTATTTCCTAAGATTTCCTTATGAGACTTCAAACATAAAAAAAATGGAAAGAGTTACATTATGAACATCCACCTACCCATGGTGTAGACTGTACAGCTGAAAATTTGTTCTATTTGCTTTATCACCTATCTAGCCATCTCTCCATTGCATTAGGTTTTGATGATCATATAAAGGTATCCGTGCTTACAAAATCCAACCTATTTCTAAAGTCAGTTACATTTGTATGAGCTTATAACACATTTGTTCTCAAACTCCTTTCACAAGCTAAGTGAAGTTTGATCATCAAGCCATGCAATTTGTATTCACAGCTCAAAATGTTAAACCTCTAGAGGAGTAGTTTTGGGCACTGAAGTTCTGATTCTAGTGAATCATGTTTGGGTAATTCTTCTGCAAATCGAAAGATTCACAGTAGATCTTGCCATTTATATCAATTTTCTTTGATTGTGAATTCAACATGCCCACACATTAAGAGGCATCTAAACTTATTATAGCTTCCAGTTTCTCAAAGATCTCCCTCTACAAAACTTGATCACTTCTACTGATTCCAATAGGTTTCAAACATTTGTTCTTCTAAAGCACAGTTCGATTATCCCCTCCCTTCATAGTGCTCCCAGATTCCCACATTTAGCCCTAGGCTAATCTGTTCACCTTAGTGTGATTGTACATTTCTTTATGATAACATTTATCGTGCTATAATTGTAATTGTTCATGAGCCTGTCATCCTGACCACAGTATTTTTATTATCAAGCTCCAATTTTGTGGGTTTTGTCCCATAGTGGGAAGTCTATAAAGATTTGTAGAATTCAATTTAAATCAAGAGATATAAGTTGGACCTGGGATTTTTCAACACTAGAAACTAACAAGAATATTACTTCACATGTAACTATTTCTAAAACCCCCCATTATACTCTTTAGAGATCACAATCAGTTCAGTAAGATATTAGGTCTCTATTACAACTCACACTCTCTTTAGAGACATGTAAAAGAAAACCAACCCAGCTATCATACCTGTTTTATTAAACCACAAACAGCATTAGAATCATGAGTCAACATGGAAAAGTGTGGGCCCTGAGCTAAAGTGCCAAGCATTCAAGTCCAGACTCTGCTCCTTTCTAGTTGTAAGACCTTGGGAAAATTTCTAAAACTTCCACTGCTCAGTTTCATCTTCTATAAAATGGAGATAGTACAACTACCTATTTCCTTGGGTTGCTGTAAGTGTTAAATAAATTAATTCACATAAAATGTATAGTATCTTACACATAGTAAGTTCCCAGTGTGTTGGTTTTTAAAAGAAAAGATGTAATAGAGAGAATCTAGTGCTTTAATAAAATCCAAACCTCTCCACTCTCATTTTTTTTTCTTTTAACAAAATCCAGATTCATCCAGGTAACTATAGATATCCCTTGATCTCAAGCTAGACTCCTTCACAGCCCCAGGGACTAAAGCATGCTCCTCTAATCTAGCTATGTTACCATCCTAGCATTTTGTCTGTAACTGGTATGGGAGTGGACAATGAAGGTTAAGTGGGAGACTCTGGGTGGGCCATCCAGAACAAGTTTTTGTTTTGTTTTTGTTTTACTCATTAAAATGGATAAATATGACCAGCTTGGTTCTCTCTTTTTCCCTTTTTCTTTCTTCCTATCTACATTGCTAAGGGAAGAAGCTACATGGTCACTGGGACAGAAACCAGAACACCAAGAAAGACAGAGAAGACAGATGGAAAGAGTTTTCATCTGTGATGACATCACTGAGTTGGTGCAATAACATGAAATTATCTACCTCTAGACTTTTGTTATGAGTGAAGAATATCTGCTATGATTTAATCTCCATCACTGAGGTTTTTGATACTCCTAGTCAAGACAATCCAATTGGTATCAACAATGCAATATAGCATACCTTGGTGCAGTATGTAATAACAACACTCTCAATGATGAGACAAAAAAGCTAGAGTAGTAGGTAAATACCATGTTTTAAAGCCTTCATTTTGTTTGAGGTTCATAGGGCACCATGAGTTTAGTCCCTGTATGAGTCCATTAAGTCTCCCTCTTCTACAGAAAAAAGTTATATCATCAAACTTAAAAGACTGCTGTTTCTTAGCTTGGCCTTTAACTACAATGAACTAGGAAGGAGGAGAAAATAGATCACTTGGAACAGATTCTCACCCTCTACAGAAAAGATAAATCTAATAGATAAACTTCTGTTTGAATATGTAATAACAGCTTATTTAAAACACAAGAAGTATATTTCTAAAGTGAAATACTTTAAACAATGGAAAATTTAGGGCATCGATATTTATGCTAGCCAATGACAAAGCCATAAAACAAACCGGAGAATATTCAACTTTGGAATTCATTCATTCATTCAACAAATGTTCATTACATCTGTAACATTTGTGAGGAACAAGACAACACCATCTTTGTGCTCACTGGCCTTTCTGTTTGATGGGAGGAAAAATGTTTTTGAGGGTTTTTAATGTAAGGGAAAGGAAAATTAAGAATGGAGTTATGTGGGAAGCCAAGGTAAGTTTGGAGACAGCTTTTTCCCACACATGTGAAAGATGTGATCAAAAGACAAGTTGTTAGCATCAATGCCAATAGCAAGAAAGAAGTTTGAATTTCTGGAAGGAATCAACTTTTGAAACAGTTTCCATTTATAGACTCAAAAGGCCTTCACAGAATTGGCTTTCCACTTATCCCAATTATATACATTTGTCCTTTCTTTCAGTTCAGCTTTTAGAAGTGATAAGTATAAATTCTGGCCAGATCCCTGGTGAAACCTTTAGAGAATTCCCCTCTTGAAACCACAGGAGTTGCTAAATATTGCACAGTACCATTCTCCTACATTGCCCTAAGGAGAGGGGCTTTCCAATATCAGCATAAACAACAACTGCACAATTTATAGACACTTTTCTTTCCTTAAATGCACTTATTCAAACAGCACATTTTAAAAAGATTTTGTAAAAGAATAATTGCACCCAACCAGTTGGAAAGGAAGGAAGACTTTATTCAAAACTATTGCAATGAAGGAGATGGAATTCACTTCTAAAGTTTATGCCTGGAGGCAAGCTAGTGGAAAAGTACTGGAGGTCATTAGCAGGGAGGCTGGGCTCTGTGATTACACCAACTGTATTTGCTAATTGACCTTTATCAAAGTTTGGCTTCAATCCTTTCAAAAAAGCTGGAAAACAGGGGTGCTATCTTTCTAGATAATTACATTTGGAAGCAATAACTTCCAGGCTCTTGAAAAAGACATTTAGAGGAAGATTTACATCTCAAATGGGCAAAGAAGAATTTACAATTCTAAGTTTTCTAAAGTAAATGTTCTAGGAAAAGGGAGATCAGGGGCCTACCATCAGAAAGAAATCTGTCCAAAGTGGAGTCAGCTTAGGGGAACACCCATTAAAGATGTTTTTGTCCGTTTCTTGTCACCATCCCCTGAGATGGTAGCACCCAGCGTTGCCCCACGGAGGAACAGAAAGATACCTTACACTGGGCAACTGCCCCAAATTGCTTTTAACTGTATGCATTTTTTGGAAACATTCACATCTCATCTTTTTTTTTTTGCAAAGCCCCCACCTCACTTTTTCCTTTTCCTTTAAAACAGAAAATTAGGGGCACCTGGGTGGCTCAGTGGGTTAAAGCCTCTGCCTTCGGCTCAGGTCATGATCCCAGGGTCCTAGGATCGAGCCCCACATCGGGCTCTCTGCTCCGCAGGGAGCCTGCTTCCTCCTCTCTCTCTCTCTGCCTGCCTCTCTGCCTGCTTGTGATCTCTGTCTGTCAAATAAATAAATAAAATCTTTAAAAAAATAAATAAATAAATAAAAATAAAACAGAAAATTAAAGTGAGGTTGACTCAGAATGGAAAAAGAGATATCATTGTGTATTTAAATATCCCCAAACAGAGGAAAACTGGTGGGGAAATCCATTAAAATCATCCTCTGAAGCCAGACTTCTCTCCACCCTCCTCTCCCATTCTCTCCAATACTCTCCAACCCTAGTAACTTTCTCCCTTTTATCAGCTCCTCACTTTTAAAATAGATGATTTTATGTTAATGTCAATCATTAGTTTATACTGGGATATAAACCATAAAGCGATAGTAATTTCAGACATACATTTCCTTCAGGTAGCTTTGTGCAGGATTAAATATTAAGTAGTTTCATATAGATTTCCTTGTTCACTATCCATTCTTTTCATGCTTTACTTTTCTTCCTGGCTAAAGACAAAGAATTCTGAAGGATCAGCGCCCCTTGTTTTTCCATGACTACACACTCCAACTGTTGATTCCAACTTATCTTCTCATCTGTGACTTTATCTTACTCTGCTTGCTCCCTTTTTATAGCCCTTGCTGATCCTTACTGTATTCTGATCTGGAAAGAATATGGAAATTTCTACTTGACTGTAGTATGATTGACAGTTTCACGTGTAACTATTAGGAACCTCTCTATAAACTCAAGGACTTGGAGTGTGTGATGAGAAGGAACTTTCACTAGTCCTAAAGAAATTTTCTGCTTCCCCTTTCAGAAAGGAGAAAAATCACAAATGTAACCTCTGGCAGGGTAACATGCTACACACCCAGACTTTTTTTCTTACAACATCTGCCTTCTGGCAATGTGATTCTCATTTGCATTTCTAAAGCAGCTCCTATTGGCTTTGACTACATTTCTAAAAATACTTAAGGTCTGTCTCCATTTATATTTGAATCCAGATTAACTCTGCCTATCCTAAGTGTTGCTCCCTGGAGGATAATGAAGGGCATATCCTCTTATAAAATAGTGGACAAAACATGTATTATGTTTCTGTAAAAACATACAGAAGTACAGCCACAGCTGCCAGAGATCAGTATCTGGAGGTTTTCATATGTTTCAGAACCATATTAACATGTTTCAGGGGCAACGGTGTGAGTTTCACAAAGGGTTCCTAAGATGTGAACTGATCAGAAGAAACAAAGTCATTTTCTTTTGGTCTCACAATGAGATGGATTTCACACACACAGGCACACACACAAACAGCCAGTTGCTCAAGAACTATGGGACTGTTAAAGGAAATACAAAAATAGAGTTGCAGCTAGAAACTTGTAAAAGAGAACATATGATAATGAAGATTTAACATGCGGCGTGTCCTAGTCATTTCTCCAGAGTATTCTCATCTAATCACAGACAGAGGTGCCAAATCCTCTAGTACCCTCCCATGGAACTGCTCCAAAATGTAATTAAAGTAGGCAGCATTAGCTTTCCGACAAAAGTCAGAATCTTGCCTTTTGGAAGAATGTGAAATCAATGCCATTAGTTCTCGTTGAAGAATAATTGACATATATCTATATCAATTAACACTGATGTATTGATGTGCATATTACATAATGTATGTACATAGATATATATATTTACACATTCCAGTGTGCCATAATCTCACCCAAGCTTTTCTAGCTCTTAGCTGATGCTTTTGAATGCATTCTTTGACCCTAAGAAAAGATATCGAAGGTAAAGAGGCACCACATGTTGGGTTCAGCTCAGTGTGTTTCCATGTTCTCTCGAAAGACAACCCCGAGTCCTAACCATGGGAAGCCCTGGGCTCCAATTTTTATCTCTCCAGCTGAAATTGTTGAAAGTTCTGTTGAGCTTTCCAGCATCTTGTTGCCTCCATCTTGTTATCCCAGCCGCTTGGTTTATATCTATTGGAGATCTTGGTCCTTTAAACATTGGATTTCTTGTTGCTTCTCTGATGCCTTCATGCCTTCAGACATATTTTTAAAAAATTCTATCCATAACTTATAGTTGATTTTGGCAGAACAGTTGCTCTGCTATAAGCTCATCTGTCATAGCTTAGAGCAGAGTTTGTTTGTTTTCATTATATAATTAGATAGCGTTAATTTACAGTAGATGTAAAGAAATATTCCTAGATCCCCCTTGTTCATATACTCTAGGGATGGTCCCCTCAGCTTTGGTATCAGCTCTGACTGTTCCACACAGGGCCCAAATACATAATGACCTGGTTGCTTCCTAGAATCCCTTTAGAATCATGGGAAAGAACCAAACTTTTGCCCTGGCCCACTTCATTTCTGATTTAGTAGCAAGGGTCTAGAGGTTCACACTGACCACAAAGTGACCCACACCCCCAACCTTCTTGCTTCACCCAGACACATCCTGGCGTGATGTTGTCTTAAGGGAAGCTTCCACAGATCTTGTAAGAAGTTCTAAGCCTCACCCTTAAGAATTATTCTGAGTGAAGCAAGGCGACTAGACCTTAATATTTCCATGTCACTCAGTCATTGAGTGTGGGCCACCTCAGTAACGAGGCAGCATCATGAGTGATCCGCTCCCTTCAGCAGAGGTAATCTCTTTAAGGGCTGGGTCTGCAGATCCTTCATTCCTGAAGAGAGATCTGGGTGGTACAGTAACAACCACAAAACTAAATGGCCAATTCCTCATGTTTCTTGGAACTCATAACCATCACTTTGAATTTTCAAAGTGACAAGGTGAAATGTTTCAAAACCTACAGGCCCCAAAGACAATTAAGTATCAAGTATTCATTTCAGAAATGGAAGTTCCAGGTGCCTCAAGGCCAACCGATCCCTACTTTAACAATACAGTTCTTCCCTGCTGTGACTGATCTTTCCTATTACTCAGCATTTTTGAGTTGTTCATAAGATAATTCAATGGTCTTATTTGTAAACAGAATTCAGGAACTCATGTAGTTGTTTCCAGTTGGAGAACATCTGTTCTTCCTGGATTAAATTTTCCAGGTCTTTTATGAAATTTTGTTTTATATCTTCCCAAGAGTTCCAAGGAGGTTTCTGGTACTTTATATGTTTTCCTGCACAGAAATTTCAGAAATTGCTATAGAATTTTGTATCCCCATTTGTAGGAACATTTACAGAGTGCATTCTTTTTTTTTTTTCTTTTCTGTGTTCAAATATTGCAAAATGCAACAAGCTCATTACCTCATCACCTAACAATGTTACTCATGTAAGCAATCCCTATGATGTGTATTTTATTCATTTGTTTTCTATACAATGAAAAAGGGAAGAAGAGAGAGCCATGTGAATTTGGGAATGTCATTAGTCTTGGCATCGCCCTGGGTCATAGCCCGGGTTCAATCTGCATGCGATTAGAGATGTATAAATAAAGCTAGTATCCCCACACCAGTGATATAGCTACAAAAATAAGCTTTCACATAAATTTGTCAAGTCTGCTGTACATATAAACTACAAGCCTTGGCTTTACCCCAACTAAATCACACGAGAAGTGTTTGCTTTTGTCTACTAATTAAGTTATATGGAAAGGCCAAAGTCATCTGGGGGCAGCAAAACCAAAACCCCCCTAAGACGACATAAAGATGGCATACAAGATAGCAGTAACTAACACGCCTGTTCTCTCCTCCACTCACATTCAACAAATCAAGGGAGATTCCCATTGAGACATGCAGAAAGCTCCCGCTAACAGATGTAGACAAGTACATTAATAAATCATGACCATCATTAAAATTCTTAAACCAATATTTTGCAATCGGGCATGCTTCTTGCTACCAGTTTTGGAGTCAGATAGAAATATTGCATGTATGGAACATTAATTAATGAAATCGTTATAGTTGACTAGTTGCCAAAGATTACTGGCAACACAATCATGGTTTAGAAAACAGTCAAGAAATTTGACTTGCAAAGCGTCTATGGAGACACATTGTGGCTAATAAATTCGTGTAGCTCCTGCTCACGTATGCTACCCTTGGGCAGAGCAAGGTGGCCCTAATTGTTTTTGTGTTTGTGCATATGCTGTCTACCCTATCCCAACATTTTTCAACTGTGCCCACAAATTCATATGCTTGTATTTTCAGCACAGAAAAGCCACTTAGGTATAAACTGGGATTTAAAGAGGCAGATGAAATTGTGTCCTCCTAAGAGCTGTGCAGTTTATAACAGATGCTGAGAGCTAAACTTTCCGACCCAACAGCATCAGAAAATTAGTGAGAGCCACAAATATGACACCAATTACATCAGCAAGCCCTCCAATTCCAAGAGTAAATTTCCTGTAGGAGATGTTTAGGAATGTCACAGTGAAATCAATACTTAGCACCTTCTTAATCTCTTATTCACCAAATCCTGCTTAATTTTAATTGAGGTCGAAAATATTTTCTTTGTCTAGTCTAGCTTTAGCTGCATAGGGGACATACATTTTAGAAAACTGTAAGGAAACAAGATATGGGCAAGAATTAAACCCACAGCACATGCCAGCTGCCTCCTCTCATTCACCCTATGCACACAGAAATTATTTTTTAAAACCCTGTTCAACTTAAAGATTTTGCCTGCAAAATATCCTGATACCTTTAAATATTTATGATGAGCACTTAAAATATTAAGGGATTGTCTCAATGCTCCCCGCCCCGAAAGATGAAGTCTTCAAAGGTTCTTAACAAAATGCTGTGGTTCAGCCCCTCTCTGCCCCCACCCCTTTTCAAGCAAGCAGGTAGTTAGAACCATGGTAAAGCAGACATTATTCACTCGATAAACCTTAACATCTTTATGGAAAAGCTCTAGATTCAGTTGTTATAAGAGAAAGGATGTTTATAGCATGACATCTTAGCAAAATCTGTCTTTGATGGACTTTGTTCTAATGGAATCCAAATGTCTGTCTCCAGCAAAGGGCCATTTCTGAAATAATGTGGTCATCAGTGTAAATTGTCACTTGTTTTCAAACTTGTTTAAGGAAGTGAGGAGGAGATGGCAGTTTTTGCTTTAATTTTAGAGTAACTTCTACGTCATGGTAGGCTAGATTTTTGGCAGTTCTTTGATTAAGACATTACAAACCCTTTTAGAGCACCTCTTTCAAATTAAAAACTATGCTCCTATTCTAGGAATAAATAGAATCAGAAGAACATTAAGCCACAGTGAAACGTACGCTCTTTTATCTTAAGCCAGCAGATGCTCAATACAGAAATGATCCTCTCCGTCTTTGTAAATGTCATCACAGCTACTACAGGCAAGTGCAGTCTCGCCCTAGCTGTAGGAAGATCAGTATATTGTTCAGAAACCCAAGTTGGAGTTAGTTAAAAAGATTGAAATCTAAAGAGATTTCTCTTGTCCTGGATCTTAAAACTTATTCCGGTCTCCTGTCTGAACAGAAGGTAAATCTAGAATCATAGTCTGTATCTCTATGCTAGGTCACCTTGTCCTTATTCTATAATCTGTATCTGATTTCTATTATTTTCATTGCATGGAACAGGGGGTCAGTCTTGAAGTGAAAGTAGCTGAAGTGTTGAGGCACCCTAACCTAACAAATTCTATCCTCTTCCTTAGTCACCTCCTTAAAACAAATTGAAGGTGGGAGAGTATGTGAGTAACTAAAGAGTATCAGCAGGGAGAATTGTACTGAATGCTGCAGAAGAAGGCAAGAAGTCAAGAAGTGTGAGAAAAAAATGAGTGATCCCCAAAATAGAGCTAGGTAGCTAGTAGTAGTTAGTAATTAGAACTTCATTGTTTCATCCCTGCGATGAAAAAGAGACAAAGAACATCTAAACCTTAATGTTGGAGAACAATTCAAAAGGATACATTTTCAGTGATGAGTATTGGATTAATCATCTAATGGAAGAATTTTGACTCACATGATTAATGTTATACTTTGCCAGATAATAGAAAAATCTGAGTGTGAGCGTGATGCAGAAAATCTAGTTTTATCTCTTGCTAAGCAAAGTTTTGTTACCAGTCTTCCTTACAAATTCATTCATTATTCATTCATTGAAGAACATTTTTATTGAGCACTTGCCATGTGCCAAGTATTATGCAGGACACTGGGAATCATAATAGTGAGTAGAGAATTTTCTGCCTTCCATGAGTTTCTGGTTTTGTGGAGGAGAACAAAATAAACCTATATACACATAGATTATTAAAAATCTTTTGATACTGGTTAGTGCTATGAAGGACCTCAAATGTGATTACTGATTATAGCATAACTGGAAATGAGGCAGAGGCATCGTAATGTTATGTGATCAGGGAATATCTGTCCAAGGAAGTGATCTTGGTGGTAAGACTGATTTGATAAAAAGATCAAGTGTTGAGGAAAATCATTCTAGGCAAAGGGAACAGCAAAGGACTTCAGATAGGAATAAGTTCAGGGTGTCTGAAGGTTAGAAAAATGGCCAGTGTGGCTAGTTTATGATAGTATAGGAAGTCTGAGAGAAACGCAAGAGGCAGGTGGAAACCAAGGCATGAAAGGCCTTGTCTCCACATTAAGGGTTGTGGATTTTATTCAAAGTGTAGCTGAAACCCATTGGAGAATTTCACTTACTCTTTAAAAAGAGCACACTAGGGACGCCTGGGTGGCTCAGTTGGTTAAGCAGCTGCCTTCGGCTCAGGTCATGATCCCAGCGTCCTGGGATCGAGTCCCGCATCGGGCTCCTTGTTCGTCAGGGAGCCTGCTTCTCCCTCTGCCTCTGCCTGCCATTCTGTCTGCCTGTGCTCGCTCTCTCTCCCTCTCTCTCTGACAAAAAAAATAAAAAATAAAAAATAAAAAAATAAAAAGAGCACACTAGCAACTCTGTGGGCAATAAATTATAGAGAGATCAAGATTTGAAGCAGGATGATCATTTATAACACCGTTCCTGAAGTCCAGGAGAGATGACCATGTTGTGTACAAAGGTGATGGAAGCAATGGTGAAAAACAGGCATATTCAAGATGTATGTTGGAATTAAAGCCATTGGGAAATTTTGGATTTGATGTGGGACATGTGGGAAAGAAAGGAGCAATCAAATATAACTTGTAGGTTTTAGGTCAACACAAAGCATCAGAGATGGAAAGAAATATTACAAAGGAGAGATTGAAGGCCAGATGCCAAGCAACTTACTAAAAATCCCATAGCTAGTTAATATTATAGCTGGGACTACTAGACCCCTCTGAGAACCTACTCCAGTCTACTTTCTGCCATGTCAGGTGGATGATTTCTCTCCTTTTCTTTTCCTCTAGGTAGACAGAAAACTCATTCCTATAGGTAAGTGAACATATTTTCTCAGCAATCATTTCATTTTCTTCTCTTTCTCTCCCATTTCATTCATGTTTTATTCAAGTTCCTGTATTAAAATTAATCATTTTACAACAATGTAAAGACAATGTAAGGACAGAAAGTATTTACATCATTGTAAATCGTAAATCATTGTATTGTAAGAACAGCAAGTATTTACATCAACCTTGTGACAAAATACTGACTGATCTTGATTAAACTGAAACCATATAGCATCAGGGACAAGGGAGTCTCATGTAGGGGGAGACTATATATAGTTATTTGCCCCAGAAGGATGAGAATAAATTCTCCCTTAAAAAAATTTATATAGGGACACCAGGGTGGCTCAGCTACTTAAGCGATTGACTTAATTCCAGCTCAGGTCATGATCTCTGAGTTGTAAAGTCTAGTCCCGCATTGGGCTCAGCACAGGGCATGGAGCCTGCTTGAGATTCTTTCTCCCCCTTTCCCTCTGCCCCTCTTCCCTGGTTATAAATATATACACACACATATGTATATGTATACAACTTTAAAGTTGTTTACATTAATAAAACACAGTGTTTTATCATTAAAACCTACAAATATATGAGCTTAATAGATAGCCATTTTATAATTTCCTTATAGCCTTATTGAGATATAATTGACATACAACATTTATAATTTCCTTTATAGCCTTATTGAGATATAATTGATGTACAACATTTATAATTTCCTTTATAGCCTTATTGAGATATAATTGACATACAACATTGACATACAACTCCTAAAGTTTTAGGAGTATAAGGTGATGCTTTTATACACATATATATTGCAAAATAACTAATACAGTAAGTTTAGTTAAAATCTCTACTGCCTCACTTAATTACTGTGTGTGTGTGTGTGTGTGTGTGTCTGTATGTGGTAAGAACATTTAAGTTCTACTCTCTTAGCAACTTTCAAGGATATAATACAGAACTCTCAGCTGTTTATCATACTGTATATTACTTACCCAGAAGTTATTTGCATTATAACTTGAAATTTGTACCCTTTGGCCAACATCTCCCCATTTTCCCCATCTCCCTGCCCCTGAAAACCACCATTCTATTAATTACTTGGCTTTTTTTAGACCTACATGTCAGTGAGATCATATGGTATTTGTCATTCTCTGACTTATTTCACTTAGCATAATGCCTTCACCATCCATCCTTTTGCTGCAAATGGCAGGATTTCCTTCTTTTTAATGGCCAAATTATAAATACACACACACACGATGATAAATATAACACACAATAAAATCTGTTCAACATAGTATTTTCATTAATTAACCATCTGATACATATATGATAATTTCCTACTATCTGATACATATATGATGATTTCCCACTATCCTTTGCATTGTCTTGATTATATCTTCTCATATGACCACAATTGTGTAATACCATTCCTCTAGGAACAATAGAAAAATAATTCAGTCTTTTCTCTATCAAGGTTTATAAAAATATTTTTATTGTTATTGCTAGATTGAAAAGGTGTTTTCAGTTTCAAAACGCATGCTTATCTTTAAGATTGCTATTAAACTTCTCCATACATGACCTATAAGATTTCAGGTCACTTCAAGCATTCTTATGAGTGACTAAAATTCAATAATCTTTAAAATGATCATACTTATTAACCAATTTGTCAATGACATCATTGCTGTCATATTATACATTTTATTTTATCTTTATCGGTCATTAATTTGCTTTAAATTAGCAAGAAATGTAAATGTTTTCCCAATACATTTACATGATCTACCCTTTTTCATTAACTAGATTATCAAAGAGTTTGAGAGCCTATTCATTCATTTAATCATTCTGAAAAAAAATTTTCAAACTGAAAATAAGGTATACATAAAAGCAATGCAAATGCATTTAAAATTGTCATTATGTAGTAATGAACCATATAATTGCAGAGTGAAATAATTGTTATGCTACATGCATTAATTTACTGAGGACTATATGGACATTTTGTAAAGGCACACTTGCGTTTCCAGATCTTTCTCTTTGTTGCTAGTGATGCTGTGTGGTTTTTTGCCTGATCTACCAGAATTCTCTTCAGGACAAGATACGTCACATATGCTTAGTGAAGGCCTCATGTGTTAGGACACACAAAACTTGTGAATACATACAAACATACATACATACTTATATAGTATCTATGTAGTTTCATACCTTCCAAACACAACAGTTAATAATATTTCATGTGATTACAATAAAAAGTAATAAGCAAGTTGTGCTTCTAATTACAAGTCGTGAATATGTCTCATGAGTATGAACTTCTGTTTTGAGTGTCAATGAAAGGTCAATCTATCATTTGTACCTTAACATGTCTAAAGATTAGAAGAATGTTCCCCAGACTGGTTTCTGGTCTGTATATTTCAAATCTTGTTTCTCTTCGACCGTGTATGTATTTCTAGGGCCTGAGATCAAAAAATTATGTGGGGACTACACAACCTCTGACCTCTCGTGTACTCTAAATGTCACACCAGAGAAACTGGTATAATGGATGGTAGGAATATTCCTGGAAGCCATTCTTCCATCAAGGCAACAGTGTAATCTAGCGCAATATAATTAGCAACACCATAATGAAGCACAGGTGGTTGGAACCCTCATAGATATATCCCACTAAAACTAAAACTAATTGTGTCATCATCTCAACTTCCTTTGCTTAAGTAGATCCCCAAAGGACTCATGAACACTCCAGAACCAACCGGCGAGAGGAGAAGGAAAAGGAGAGGGGGAAACAGAGAGGAGAAAGAATGGTCTTAACCTATTATGGTTAAAACACCTTAGCTTTAAAAAAAAAAAAATCTTAGCTTTGCAGATTTTATAAAAGAAGTATATGATCACATAAATATGTGGCCAGTTCCCCTCCCAGAGTCTTGAAAAGAGTCCATGTGGTCAAAGGCTCTGATGCTTAAGCTCTCCTGGCTTCCTGAGAAATTTAACTTTGCTGGTCTCAGCCACAATACTGAGAGCAAGCACCTAGTGTTCTGAGGCACAGAGCACATGCTTCTGGCCACTGCCTTAGAAAAGGCTACCACCTTCTTACAATGTGGCCACAGGCTCTATAACCTGCAATAGCTTGTCTCAATCCAAACTTGCCTCCCAAATTTCATTTCACTGCTACTAACATGACCATCCCAGGTCCTCCACTTAGAGACAGTCAGAAACCCACAAAGGCTGCATGTGTGTGTTTTCTACATCTCTTCCACATGCATCTAGAAGTCTGTAAGTAGGATAGCTAGCTACTAAGGACTCTTTTATGACATTTGAAGAGACCATTAAGAAGGCTATTAACTCACTGAACACATTTTCAGGACATTTTAAGTTGCTCTATAGTGGAAAAATATGCTGTTCGGGGTTTTTTAGAGTTTATTTATTTATTTGACACAGAGAGTGAGAGTGAGAGAGAGCACAAGCAGGGGGTGTGGGAGAGGGAGGAGCATGTGGGGCTCCCCAGAGCCAAAGGCAGACGCTTAACCTACTGAGCCACCCCAGTGTCCCTGCTATTGTTTTTCCAACAACAGTAAAGTATGGTAAGTTACAAACTGCACTTAGACTTCGCATTTCTTATAAACCTATGTTTATCAAAAGACACCATAAGAAGGAAAAAGGCAAGCCACATGCTGGGAAAAAATATTCACAATAAACATACCTGAGAAAGCACATGTATCTATAATAGTTGAAGACTCTTACAACTCAATAATAAGAATACAAACAACCCAATTATTTAAAAGGAGAAAAAACATATTTGAACAAACACTTAACAAAAGCAGGTATACAAATGGCCAATCAGCACATTAAAAAGACGAGTCAGTTGGGAACTGCTAATTACAACCACAATGAGATACTACTACGTACTATCTAGAATGACAAAAATTAAAAATGATCATCAATGCAAAGCACTGGCAAGGATGTGAAGCAACTCATATATTGTCAATGAGTATGTAAAAGGATATAAACACTTTGGTTAAAAAAAAAAAAAATCTGGTGGCACCTGGGTGGCTCAGTGGGTTAAGTCGTTGCCTTCGGCTCAGGTCATGATCTCAGGGTCCTGGGATCGAGTTCTGCATCGGGCTCTTTGCTCAGCAGGGAGCCTGCTTCCCCCTCTCTCTCTGCTTGCCTCTCTGCCTACTTACGATCTCTCTCTGTCAAATAACCAAATTAAAAAAAAAAAAAAATCCGGCCGTTTCCTATATACCTAAGCATACTTATCCTATGGCCCAGCCATTCTACTTCCAGGCATGCTCACACCAAGATTTTCATAAGGACGTTCAAACAAAACAAAACAAAACAAAACACGAACACACAAACAAAATCTTCGAAAATAACCAATAGCTGCAAATAACCCAAATTCCTATCAGTGAGCATAAGCAAAGCATGATACGTAATTGTTTATAATCAGCCATAAAATCAATCAGCTAAAGATTCCTGCAACAACATGCATGAATCTGCTAAGCCCGTCTGTTGAGTGAGTGAAGGCAGACATAAGATTTGGCGCGCAAAGCTTCCCACTGAAGGAAGTTTAAGAACAGGCACAACACTCGATTATGATAGAAATCAGAACAGTGGTTGTTATGGAAGTGGCAGGGGTAGCCGTTGACCGAAAACGCACATATGGGAGCTTTCGGGTGTGACGGATATCTACTGTATTTTGATTTGGGCGGTGGTCACAAGGTTGCACACATTTGACACAACTTAAACTAAATGTCTAAGATCTGTGCTTTTTTTTTTAAGATTTTATTTATTTATTTGACAGACAGAGATCTACAAGTAGTCAGAGAGGCAGGGAGAGAGAGAGAGGAGGAAGCAGGCTCCCCGCTGAGCAGAGAGCCCGATGTGGGGCTCGATCCCAGGACCCTGGATCATGACCCGAGCTGAAGGCAGAGGCTTTAACCCACTGAACCACCCAGGCGCCCCAGATCTGTGCTTTTTATTACATATGCAGTGTGTCTCGGTAAAGGACAAAGGCATCTGGGGATGGCCAGCCCAAACAGTTTAGTCTCCTTGACTTCACCAACAAATGCACGGATACCTTTGAGACAGGAGTCTGCTAGTAAGAGGAAAACCTTCAGTTTACATTTTCACAGGCACATAACTGGTAGGAAGTCTAGTATTTATTTTATAACCTTAAATTTATAATGATAAAATATTTGCCCTCTAAGCTATGATATCTACAGTGACACCGATCCGCAATCCTTCAGTTCTGTTCTACTAGTTTTCTAATCTTTGGGGGGGGGGGGAGGAATAAATAACCACTAGGACACAGCATTATGCATCAGGACTTCGTTATCTCTCCAGGAAGGATATCATGGGAAAGAACAAAAAAGAGAAAAGGGCAGAGGAAAATTCACATCTTTAAAAATGTCACAAAAGACTAAAATACTCTTAAAGCCCTACATAGCTAACTTACCTCAATAGCCAGGATTACTTTAATCAGAGGATTTTCTATTTTGTTGTTATTATGAAGAATATATTAATGGAGGTGTCTCTGAGTCACCAATCAGAGCCCTGTTCCTTAAGCGATTTTACTCTTTATGAAATTGTTTTTACTTCTAGAAAAGCTGGATGGGGGAACGCCATTTAAAAATGCAAGTAAAATCAGACTGCCCCTGTTGAAATGGGGATTGATGAGTTCTAATTTTAAAGATTTATTTATTTATTTTGAGAGAGAGAAAGGGAGAGAGAGAGAAGCACAGGAATGGTGGGGGAGGGGCAGAGGGCAAGGGAGAGAATTTCCAGCAGACTCCTCCATAGATCACGGAGATGGACACAGGGCTCAATCTCACAACCCTGAGAACATGACCTGAGCCAAAACCAAAAGTCAGACACTGAGCCACCCAGGTGCCCCACGAACTCTATATTTTAAAATTCCTCCCAGGACAGAAAAATCTAACTGAAATCAGTGATTCAGTCCTTGGCTTGGAAGCTGTTCACAAACCTTGAAAGACTAGAAGACTGTTAACACTGATGTTTAGAGAAGTAACTCTGAATTGCTTTTATATTTTGTTAGACTGGAGGAAAAAAAAAAAGTAGGCATGTATTTCCATATCCATTTCCGGGGACTTTCAGATCACTTTAAGTTTATTTTCTATTTTGCAAACATAAATTATATTTTCTCTCTGACCACTAACCGAGAAACCCAAAAATCTCGGTTTGTTTGAATAAAGACAACTGAAACCAGATCAGTGACTTATAAACTTAAGATTAAAAACTGTTGAAAAAAAAGCCTCTTAAAATATTTATGAAAAAAAACTATACAATTCATCTGAATTATTAATCTTTATTTGTCATAAGAAGTTGATTTTACTAACCAAAACTTTGGAAATAATTCATTTCCATAATGTCATTGTTCAGTTCTAAAGAGCTCAAACATACAGGAAAGACTGCTTAGTCTCTTAAAAATGGGAGCAGAGGGGCACCTGGGTGGCTCAGTGGGTTAAGCCTCTGCCTTCAGCTCGGGTCGTGATCTCAGGGTCCTGAAATTGAGCCCAGCATCAGGCTCTTTTCTTGGTGGGGAGCCTGCTTCTTCCTCTCTGCCTACTTGTGATTTCTCTCTCTGTCGAATAAATAAATAAAATCTTAAAAAAAAATGGGAGCAGAGTTAAAGGCACTTCCTTCTTCTATAAATATATTTTACAAATAAAACTCAAATATATATATATATACATATATGTATATATATATATATTACACATATATGTGTCTCAAATGTGAGTCAGTATGTACTTAGACACCCTCTAGTCTAAATATTGGAATCAACTCAAGGAGAGAGATAGTTGGTTTTATAGAGGTGACTGCACTCAGCCAATCAGTCACAGACTCAGAAGGTGGGAAACTGCACCAAGTCCCCAAGCTCTGCCCATCAGCCCTATTCCCATCACCTCAGAGGGGACTTCTAACTCTGAGGAAGAGAGCTCGCTTCATGTTACACGTAGGCTGATCCAGAAGAGAGAGGCACGGAGGATATGCCACCATTGCTCTGATTCCCTCTCCCTATCTTACTCAGCACCCACGTTATTTCTCCTCTCCAGGGCAGAAAGGAGTCATTGAGATGCAAGTAATGGATCTGCAGTACCTCTTACATGGTAGGGTTCCATTCTCACGGATCCAGGTGGAATCATGGAAAAAAGGGAAAACTGTTTTTCTACAAATATATCTATCTCAGGTTTGTTTCCGAAAATCTTCTCTAACTCTAGGGTAGACATCTATGGAAAACAACTCTACTTTGAAAGGAAGAGCTGGGGGCGGCGAGGCGGGGGGCAGGTGGAGCCTGGGTGGCTCAGTAGTGGAAGCATCTGCCTTCTGCTCAGGTCAGGATCCCAGGCTCCTGGGACAAAGACGGCATCAGGCTTCCTGCTCAGCGGGGAGTCTGCCTCTCTCTCTCTCTCTTTCTCGTCCTCTGCCCCTCCCCACTGCTTGTTCTCTCTCTCTCTCTCAAATAGATAAATTAAAAAATCTTTAAAATAAAATAGTGGGGAGGGGAGTTATATTTATATTCTCTAAATGGGGATATTTTCATATTTTATTTATTTTTATTTTGTAAATTATTTTTCATTTAAGATCATCATGTCTGGGCGCCTGGGTGGCTCAGTGGGTTAAGCCTCTGCCTTCAGCTCAGGTCATGATCTCAGGGTCCTGGGATTGAGTCCTGCATCGGGCTCTCTGCTCATCAGGGAGCCTGCTTCCCTCTCTCTCTGCCTGCCTCTCTGCCTACTTGTGATCTCTCTCTGTCAGATAAACAAATAAAATCTTAAAAAAAAAAAAAAAAAGATCATCATGTCTGCTTTCCCCCAGAAAATTCAAAGTGGGCAGAAAACACGAAAGCTTAAGACCACACTGATGTAATATAAAATTTTTATGAAGCATCTACTGGACAAAAAGAAAAAAAAGACAGGATACTGACACTTGCAAAAAAAAAAAAAAAAATATATATATATATATATATATATATATATATATATATTAAATGATTCAAGACTATGCAAGATAGCTCCTATATTCTTTTAAATCTTGTTAGAGTCTTTTTAGTTGTGGGATTCTATAAAGAAATCACTGTTCAAACAGCAACAAACACACCATTGGCATCGGTATTTGACTATAAGATCTTCTGATGTGCTAGAACCACAGATCCCTGAGACTCTGACCTGTGACGGATGGGGCTGCTGGAGCACCGGAAGGCGAAGGACTAGCTTCCATGGTAATCTGGAGATGTAAACACCGCGAGGACAACAATAATTAAAAGGATCGGGGAGAGCACTGACTTTATTCTGAAGCAGTTGCTTTGGAAATCTTAAAAACAGAAAATGGTAAGCCACACAAGGCAGAAAGTGTCCGCAGTGGTGTTCAAGGAGATCCTTATCTCCTATGAAATAGGGCAGATCGGGCTGAAATTCATGCGCAGGATGTCACAGTAAAGGCGGCAGTGTTGCACAAAGACTAAGCATATAACCTTAACAGTCCTCTTATGTTAAACTTAGAGCTCTCATGGTAGGTCACCGTACCTGAGGTCTCAGTTGAAGACACTGGAGTGACAAACCTGAGCACGTCGAATCCTAGAGGGTTCTGAACGCAGGGATCCCGCAGAAGCAGCCTTCGTCTTCTTGCCCGCAGAAAACAGCCTTATTTGACCTGGAAGGCTTGCAAAAGACCACACCTGCAGCAGCTTGCTTTCAAGATGATGCTTATCGTACTCTGAGCTAATTAAAGCCCCCAGATCAGTAACTGTGGACTTTCAACATAATCTGAACAGGAATTTATAGTCCTACTTGCAGCAAAAATTGCTTACTCCCCAAAAGCACGGAAGGACCTGGCTGATGTAGACAGGAAAGAACCAGAGGGACACGTGGGAGTGATCGAGGGTGAAAACGGGAGAGTAATATGTGGGATCGTTCTTCCGTGACTCAGGATTTAATGTCATAGCAAAGACACCTGGCACCTATCCTAATGTTCCTTGGGAATGTTGGCTCCTACGGTAAATGAGGTGAAGACTAAAACAGCTTTGGCAGAGTCTGAGGAAAGAAGGGGTGGGAAAGCATGGGGCGTGGGATTAGAATGGGTTACCATTACCTAAAAACAGAGAAGCGAACACTTGGCAAAATTTTCTAGAGCACCTATGTTTACGTTCATACCTATTCTCACTCACTGAAGGAAATCCAAAGAGGCTTTTTACTTTTAGAAAAAAAGCCGTTACCATAATAATAATGTAGGTTTTTCATCAAAGAGAAATAGTGTAACATGAACTTTCAAAAAGTGGGGATACCTGTATATAAAAGGCAATTTATTACAGAAATTGGCTCATGTGATTTGAGAGGCCAAAATGTTCTATACTGCCATTGGCAAACTGGAAAACCAGGAAAGCTGGTGGTAAAGTTCAGTCTGAGTTCAAAGGCCTGAGAACCAGAAGTTCCGCTGTCCCAGAGCAGGAAAAGGTGGACATCTCAGATCAAGAAGGAACAGAGAATTTGCTCTTCTTTTGCCTTTTCATTTCATTTTGGGCTCTCGAACAAAATGGAGAATGCCTGCCCATATAGGTTAAGTTGGATCTTTACTCAGTCTACTGAATCAAATGCTCGTCTCTTCCAGAAACACCATTACAGACACACACACACAAATAATGTGTTTCCAACTATCCGGGCATCTCTGAGCCAAATCAACATGACACATAAAATTAACCATCACAGTGGGGAAACACAGGCATCTAATATGGAAGATGTTAACAGTTTGTGCATCTAGAATGTGTAAGATTTTAATGGGTAAAGATGAGAGGATAGTCTAGTTGTTTCTTTCTTGCTTGAAGACACAACAGAACGAACTCCACAATTCCAACATGGTTGTCTTAAGTGATACAATTGATTAATTCTTAAGTTAAAGAGCTAAATTTGGACCAAATTAGAATGTGGTGGTGGTGGTTTTAGAAATTTTTTCTCAAGCCGAAATAAATCTATCAAAGATTTTGGGGCAAGGAATAACATGAGCAGAATGTTTGGGAAGATTCATTTGGCAATGATATATATTGAAAGGGTAGATCTTAGAGATAGGAAAAGTATAAAGTTAGCTTTTGGAATAGTCCAGGCTTGAGGCATCCAGATCCTGAATTAGAACTGAAAGTGTGAGAAATAGAAAAAAAAAAAAATTTAAACCATACATTCATCTTAAATAAACTAGTTTCCAATGGGCTATAACTATGTTTAAGACATGATACAAGCTACTAACATACTATAAACTGTGCTCCAGATTTCACACAGATAAATATATTTGTATCTAGATCTAGCTGTTTATATCAAGAGGTAATTATTTTTTTGAATATATTTAGTGACTTTTTTATCCCTCAATGTATAAAACAACCATCCAAATTATACTTAGTGGTAAATGCATTATGACCTTCATCCCAAATTCATTCTCAGTCTTGAGGTAAAGCCAATAGTGTACTTCAGTGCTCAGACCTGGAGATTTAGGATCCACTTAGAACCTGGAAATTCATGAAGCATTTGCATCCCATGCTCATGGTTGTATATCAAGCAATTTTAAAGGTTACCTTTCTGAGAAGGTGTATCAGTCTTAACATAAAGAAGCGAATAAGTGAAAACATATTAGCACCAGGTTTCTCGAGATCCTAAATTGCTCTGAATTTTTAGAGTAATTAATATTGGATCCAGACTACAAAATGTTTGATGGGGGGTAAGTGAATAGGCCATCTGATAAAAGGCAAGATAAGAAAACAAAGTATTATGGAAATGGATGACCATTATTTTAGCCGTACCTTCCTTAAAACAATAAAGAAATTTGCTATCTCAGATTTTTATGTTTCAGTTTGATGGCATGAAATCTATAGTAATTGACACTTACTGATTTCAGATCTGAAAGTCCTTACAAACCAATGTCACCTCAGCTTCTGCTGTTAACTGCCCCTGTGCATAAAGGATTCACCATAGGTGCTCTGAATCACTGTTCTTAGAAAGCCCTGCTTGTAAGGGCTACGTAAGGCTGCCCCTTGCTGGACCTAAGAACTTGGCTTTGGGAGTTTTCCTAGTGAAGAGCTAACTGATAAAAGTGGATTGTACGCCAGGCTGTTTGTGGAAACAATATGGTTTTTGATGAACACTTGCTTTATTTCTGGGAGTCTAGAATTTTGGTACATGCTAAGCAGATGGTGTTCATGTGACGAGCCTCCAATTAAAAAAAAAAAAACAAAAAACAAAAAAACAAAAATACCTTGGGTGCTTATTCTTTCTAATGGGATTTTCTGGGCAAAAACTTCACACACTTATTGCTGTATTTTCACTGCTGGGGAAGAGTATGCTTTTGTGATCCTTCCCTGGGAGGCAGAGAACATAAGGAAGGATGCACATGAGTTTTTCTAGACTCTGCCTATACATACACTTACTCCTACGCTATTACAATACATTTTAGCCAGGGGTGTGACAATATGCTAAGTCCAAGAGTCCTTTCCAAGCACTCTCCAAATGTGACTGTGGTCTGGTCTTGGAGACCCCCAACACAGTCCTACTCTTCTCAAAGATTTCATGAGTCTGAGCAAGAGCATCCCATCATCCATTTAAGTAAGAAATAGCACGTTTGCCTCCAGTTGAAATGAAGATCATCAACCCCCACCAGCAACCCCCTGCCCCCTCCAGTGGAAAGATTCTTCCAAAGAATAATAAACCAACTTTAGCCCAAAGTACAGGATTTATTTTTCTACCTATTTGGGAAGAACGTATCATTGTTCACACACAAATGTGTAATTATTTCAATAATCATCCTTGGCAATCTGCAGCCACAGTGTCTAGAGTTCATTATAGGCTGCGAAGTTTCCTTTCATTTGTTTTCAGTGTGCTGCTTTTTTATTTCCCCAATTGAATGCGTGCCTTCTCATTTTTCTGTGGTGGGAAAGGGTAAACAAAAATGCCACTAGCCTTCCTCAAACCATCCATCATGCTTTACCAATTGTGTCATAGTTCTTCCTTGTGTTCAGTACTGCTGAATAGTACTCGGTTCCCTGCCCAGAGAAACCTATATTTCTCTTCTTCCCTGAATGGCATGACTCAAGATGTGGTAAGTTTTTCTCACGTCAGCCTTTGGGTGGGTTTAGTTTAAGCTTTTTGAACAAGTGTGGGTACTACTAGCGATCAAGCAAAGCATAAAACTGCTAAGGTACCCTATTAAGGTTGAAACCATTTTCTACACTTCTCTCTACCCCACACTGAACTGGAATCAATTTCTTTACCACAGATACCTAAAACAGAGACCACCCTCCACAGCTCTCAGCAGCAGTAACCAACAGAACACGGAAGTCCTTCTTCTCCCCTCCATATTGCTACTTCTGATTACTTCAATCCCGCGAGAAGTTTATTACATTTTCTAAACAAAGGCTTTAGATCAGTAATTGTCACACGTCTATGTATCAACAACTACTAGTACATTTTAAAAATATACATTCTTAGGGGGTGCCTGGGTGGCTCAGTCGGTTAAGCTTCCAACTCTTGGTTTTGGCTCAGGTTATGATCTCAGGATCCTGAGATCAGGCTCCATGCTCAGTGGGCTCTCTGCTTGAAGATTCTCTCCCTCTGCCCGCACCCCCCTCCTCTCAACCTCTCTCTCAAATAAATAAATAAATATTAAAAAAATACATATATATATATATATATATATATATATATATACACATTTTTAGGATACAGCCCCTGAGATTCTGCCTTTGTAAAAAGTCTAAGGAAATCCAGGAATCTATATTTTTTAATAAGTTCCCCTGATAATGCTTTATACAGAGGGATATTATGGGAATATAAAAAAAAATTCTTTACTGTAATTTTGGAAAATGTCAGAAGAGCAACATTTCAATATATTTCACTCCCTATCATGTGATTATCTCAAACAGATAAAACAGAGAGGCAGTGAGCAAGCTGATTGGCCATAGTTTTTAAACCCAAGAGCTTCCAACAATCTACATGCAGCAGGAAGATGCAGGAAAAATAAATGAACTGACCTTCTGGAGAAATGATCTTTTCTTCTCCTTTCCCTCCCATTCTTCTGTGAGCTTGCATAGATTTTCATAATCTTCTAGTCTCTAGAAGCAGTTGCTTTTTTTTCTTCCAGGCATCAGACTTTGGTGAGGCTTGGTGGTAAGAACCTGGAACAGCTGAGTCCTCGAAGGACTTAACCCAAGAAATAAAGAAGGGGCAGAGAGAAATTAAATCTATTTGCCTGCTTGGTTGGTGGCTTTTATGATTAAGAACATGCAATGCACAAAACCGTTTGGTAATTATCCTGCGTAAAAACAGATCAGACTAATCCATCCTGGGCTACACATGATTTGATGAGCATTTTTTATAACATACTTCAGCTAAATTGATTTTAGACCCTTAAGACACTAATGGTTTAGGAGTTCCTGGTGGTTCTTCAAATGGGGAGGAAGTCTGCTTTTTCACTTTTCCACCTGGCCGCCTAATGCGTCAAGGCAGCTGCCCAGGATACACCTCATTTAATTGCAACTGTTGCAGATAAGTTTATGATTCTTTTGGAAATGTGGAGCCATCACTTAGAATCTTATTTGCTTCTCTCTCGGACACTCTTGGTAACTGTTACTTGTGTTTTCGTTGTTTATTTTCTTTTTCTCTTTATGCCCTAGTGGCACTTCTCTCTCTCATGCTCTCGCACATCTTTTTTTTTTTTTTTTTCTTTTCCTTCCCCACCAGCTAGCCTTCTGACTCTGCCTACAGCATGAGGATAAGGGAAAGAGCTGTCTTGATCATTTGGTCTAGCTACAGACCCCATCCAGATACTCAGTGCATACTGTCACATTGTGGTTTATAATATATAGTTGGTGTTTGTCTCCATTTCTGGCACAGATCTCCTGAAACTCTTGGAATGTCCCAAGGGCTGAGAGTATTAAAGGTGTCCTTTGTTATGTTAATGATGTGATTTTCAAAATGCACCTGAGGTTGGGGGCCTGTTGCCTGGAAAACCAACCCTGTATTTAAAGGGTAGGAACTTTTAGTCCTACCCCCTGATTTCTGGGGGAGGGGAGAGAAGCTGAGGTTGAGTTTAATCACCAATGGCCAATAGTTTAATCAATCATGTCTATGTAATGAAGCCTCCATAAAATCTAGAAGGAAGAATTAGGAGAGCTTCGTTAGGTGAACATGTACAGAATCAGGGAGAGCGGAAACTTCAAAGAGAGCATGGTACTGCCCAGCCCCATATACCTTGTGCTAGCATCTCTTCCATCTGGCCATTCTTGAGTTAGATCCTTTCATGATAAATCAGTGATCTAGTAAGTAAAATGTTTCTCTGATTTCTGTGGGACACTCCAGCCAATTAAACAAACCCAAGGAGGTGGTTGTTGGAACCTCCCATCTATAGCCAGTTGGTCAGAAGAACAGGGGACTTACTTGAACTTGCAATGGTATCTGAAGTGGGGTGGGTAGGCAGCTTCCAAGGACTGAGCCCTAAACCCATGGGATTTGATGCTATCTCCGGGTAGTTAGTGTCAGAATGGAATTCAGTTATAGGACACCCAGCTGGTATAGGAGAATTACTTGTTCGTTCAGGCAACCCCACCCCCTCCTGCCACATGTTGGAATCTCTAAAGATTGTCTTCCAAGGTCTCTCTTTGCACTTCCGGGGTCAGGGAACTTACTACTTCTCAGGGCACCAGGCACTACTAGTGTGCAACTCTAACTTTTTTTCCTGCATGCTGAGCTCAAATATGCCTCATTAAAACCGCTGAACTTTGGCCTTGGTTCTGCCCTATGCGTAACAGAATTTGGGAAGATAATTAAATAAATGACTTGGCTTAGGTATAAAGTATTAAAGTGGAGTTAAAATAGAGGATGGTGGGCACTTGGGTGAACTGAAATATGCATTTACTTTTGAAAAGAGCTACCGGCACCAGTAATTACTGTGGAAAAGTGTGGTTCAGTGTCATCAGACCTTCCCATTCTTCAGAAAGACCAGGAGATCAGATCCTTATGTAAAAACTCCCAGCTTTTAAATAATGACAGTGACTCCAAATTTGAAACATTATGTAGGGTAACACTCTGAGCCAGATAAAATGATTTGGGTCTATTGGTGTTAATCACTGCTCTTTGCCCTAAGTGTTCTACTTTCTTCATACAACAACTTTCACATTTGGGGAGAGAAATCTCCTTGATTCTAACTTCTTTTTTTTTTCCCCCAAGCTAAATCTCTCTGTATTTCTTTAGATTATTCCTCTGTATTCTAATTTCTAGAACCCTCATTCTTACCATAGTCCTTTTCAGTCCCTTTTCTGTTGACTAAAGTTTCTCCAAATGAATACAGGGACACTGAGTACTAGCGAGGGGACTGACATGTAACCTTCCCAACAGTGCTTGAACTTGACCCCTATCTTGAAAGAATGTCTATCAAGTTGGCACTTCTCCCTTCTCTGAGTGGACCTTCATAAGAATACACAGAGTCACACACACATTCACACACACATATGTAATGTGAAGCACACACACACACTTCACAATCATCGGTGAGATTGTATCTTATTAGTATGGCCTTAATTGTAATCTATTGAATTCATATTATCTCTGATTGCATCGTTCTGTTTGTACCTAACAATAGCCTTATGCTATCCATAACTTTAATAAACATATCTCTATGTCTTTAGTAAAGGCACTGTTAAAAGTGACTATGCCAAATGCAAGGATAAAGCCTGGAGGCATAATATGACTGACTAAGTCACTGTTACTGCACTATTAATCAGACACTTCCAAGGTATAATAATGTAACCACATGAAATAGGGCTAACTTGCCCAGCTCTTCTTTGAGGATACCGGGATTTGCTGAAGTCTGAAAACTCATAATTTTTCTAGTGCTCTGGTCAGTATCTGCATCTTCGAAAGAAAACACAACTGCTCCCTGGATCTATCCATCTCCTCTAGCCACGGTCCTGCAGAGTCCCATGGAGAAGCCCAGCCCGGGCTGTTTCCCAGCAGAACCTCATGCAAGAAGAAACATGATGTTTCCAAATGGCTTCAGTGGAATACACTGTCATGAAGAAAGCCCCAGCAATATCTCCACACTGGCCTTTCTGCTCCATGTTAGGTCAAGGACATTCGCTTTAAGATATTTGCAGTTTGTAGATATCTTTGACTTCCATGGGTAGCTTCTTCTCTGCATTCTGGTCAAGGCTCGAATGTCACCTCAAGAGACTGTTCCTATTATCCCATCTCTGCCTCTTATACATCATGGGACCTTGGAAAGCTACCTAATGTCTCTGGACTTCTGTTTTCTCCTCTGTAAGAGGAGGGCCACATCACCACCTGCTTCACTGACCTTTTGTGGGATCTAAATGCTTTAATAAATATAATTCCCTCAAAGAATATCTTTGCATTTTGAACTTTACCATTATCATTATTGTTATTGTTATTATTCAAACACTTGCTTCCTTTCCTTACAGTCATTCTAACACATTTACCGATTTCTGTGTCTTCAAAGTATTACCTTGGTCACTGTTCATTTGGTGGTTTTCAATGAACTTCAACCTGACAGGTAAATGCCATGAGATCACCCTTCCTATCTTTGCATGACTCAGTTGACTAGAATGGCATCTGGCACTAAGTCATCACCGGACAGCATCAGCGGAGTGAAGGAATGCACACAAAAAGGGCTGACAGGCAGTCCTCTCCAGAGTAACCCCGGATCTCTCTTCCCTGGTGCAGGGAAACACCAAATACATTTCCAACTTTTTGTATTTGGGAAACTTATGGCCATTCTAGACTTTATGGAATCTCAGAGATTTATGTTACCAAATTTAGCCTCAGCACTCTTCATAATATTCATATCAGATCATAAGAGAGAGAAGGAAACAGAGTTACATTCATAATTGACGGTCATCCATCTAATTAACAGAGAAAAATCCAGAGAGTAGGACTTAGGGTACTGTGAAGCAATTCAATAGTTCCCAAAAGGAAACACGAGATGCCATTGTACAAACATAAACAGTGTGCTATCTGAAGCCAGTGTGTCTGAAGAAAATCATCTAATGCTTGATTCACACACAAAAAGAAAGTAGGAAATAGGCTTTAAAGTATTCTGACCAAATTGTCTTATCTTATAAAATGGAGTGTTATAAAATCTTAATAAAAGGATGTTATATTCTAATATATGTCTCCAGAAATATCCATTGGCTTTTTTTTTTTAAAGATTTTATTTATTTGACAGAGAGAGATCACAAGTAGAGAGAGAGAGAGAGGAGGAGGAGGAGGAAGCAGGCTCCCTGCCTAGCAGAGAGCCCGATGCGGGACTCAGTCCCAGGACCATGAGATCATGACCATAAGGCAGAGGCTTAACCCACTGAGCCACCCAGGCATTTTTGAATAGGATATTCAGAATAGTTAATAAAATAGATCCCATTTTGTGTAATGAAAATTACTAAAATATTAAAATTTATGTTCTCCATTTGTGTATATGCATGTACATTGTACATGTAAATAAATAGGAAAAGGTCTTGAGGGAAGCACAAAAAGTGACAGTGGGAGTTATCTTCAGGGAGGAGCAGAGGAGATCAGAATTGCTTGAGGTGGTCTAAGTGGTCTCTAGTCTTACTTGTAATGTTAAGTTTTTAGATAAAAAAATATATCCATGCCTTGTTTGGTTGATAAATTTGATTTAAAAAATAAAAACACACATTTTCCATGTGTGGGGAAATTCCTCTCAAATTCTGTTTGCATATTAGACTTCTGTATGGTTAATACAACTATAATACTTATCAATATTATTATAATATCAGTATTATTTACTTATCAATATCATTAAGTAATATTGATAAGTATTACCGCTAACTACTTAATCCTAACTACTTAAATAGTTTGGTACATAGTATACTGAATAAACTCATGCTGTATTAAAATGAGTGTGACTTACTTTTTCAAGGGCATGTAAACATCTGTTTCTAAGTTATAAAATCTGCCAGTAGGGCTGTTAGCGCACTGAGTCATGAGTATTTTCCCCTATAGTCTATTTTTCTGCTTCTTTAAAAATGAACATCTTTTTGTCTTTTGCACTCTCAGTTTGGGGGCTTCTCTCCTGGTCTCTAAAACCTCTCAAAGCTCACTCATGGTTTTGACATGAGCACTTCCATTCATTTATCTCCAGAGCCTTGAGCCTTGAATTAACTTTGTATGGGTCTAAAGACTTAAGTGCATTTGAGTGTGGCTGCAAAACAATGATTTCCTCTCATACCTTGGACTTATTCATTTAGGTAATGAGAAGTCATGCTTATTCTATCTTTTCCAGAAGGGACAAAAATATTTGGAGAAGGCTGAAAAGAAATAGGAACTATAAGTTTGTCTCGTCTCTGTTAGGGGGCAAATATTTTACTACCTGCCCCAAACTGCCAGGCTCGCCCTGCTTTTTATATGATGGCAAACACGGTTGCCTGAACTGTTGCAAAAGCCTCAGTTAATTTAGTCCTTAGGGCATCCCAGTTCTCTCTCAGATCTATCCCGCTGTTTGGGTTTGGCCTTTTCTTCTATTTCGTGTAGTTCCCATGGTTTTTTTAATTTTTTTTAATTTTTAAAAAAAAAATTTAAAAGATTTTATTAATTTAATTTTATTTTTTTTAAAGATTTTATTTATTTATTTGACAGACAGAGATCACAAGTAGGCAGAGAGGCAGGCAGAGAGAGAGAGAAAGGAGGAAGCAGGCTCCCTGCTGAGCAGAGAGCCGGATATGGGGCTTGATCCCAGGACCCTGGGATCATGACCTGAGCTGAAGGCAGAGGCTTTAACCCACTGAGCCACCCAGGCGCCCCAAAGATTTTATTGATTTTAAAGAGAGTGTGTGAGCATGAGGGGGGAGAGGCACGGGGAAATGGGAGAGTGACTCTCAAGCAGACCCCATGCTGAGTGTGGAGGCTGATGCCAGGACTCAGTCTCAGGACCCTGAGATCATGACCTGAGCCAAAATCAAGAATCCCCCGCTTAACTGACTGAGCCACCCAGGCGTCCCCTCCTGTTTTTAAATGGAGCTCACTGAGAGCGCCCCAAGATGTGGTTTCCTTAGCCCACGGTCCCTTTCCTTGCTCAGTGCCTGGGGACAGATTGTGTGGTCAGATTTTTAGTTTTTTCAACTTTCATCCTATTTGAGCCACTTTCTTTCAGAGTCACTCATTACACAATCCTCTTTTTTTTTTTTTTTTCTGTGAATTGTTGGAACTCTGGTCTACATTCTCTCTTGCTATTATAAAATCCCTGCGACGTTGTCACTTTCTCCCAGGGTTCTCCTGCCCTCTGGAGCACCAGGGTGTTCTCTTTTGTTGGCGTTGATTCTATCCAGAGAGGCAGTGACACTCACTGCCTCTTCCACTGCTGACGTTGTCAGCTGCTCAGCTCTCCCTGGAAAAGAGACTTTCAGTGGGTGTCTTGATAACTGATGTCTGCTGGAACCACAGGATGTGGAAGTGTTCAGGGTTTTTGTGTTTTGTTTTGTTTTTTTCTGGCCAAAAGGTCCCTTAGTAATCATCATCAGTGGTTTCATTTTTTGTTTCTCTCTACATTCAACCTCATGCAAATATCACACTATGTGCGGGGCCTGAGAATCCTGATGGCTACATGTAAAGATTTTCCCTCAAACTGGAAAGCAAATGGGATTTTAAAAAGCTGGCTTTTTCTTCTTAAGAAGAAAGATTTCTGTGTCTCTCCCAAGAGATAAGCTGCAATGTGGAAGAAAAACATGCGAAGCCTAAAAATTCCCTGTTAAATGTCTCCTTTTCTTTATTTTTATGAAAGAATAAGGAAAAACAGCTTTAACAGAAATTGATGTGTGTTCACTCTTCCTGTTAATTTCCTCTTTTCAGTATTTAAAAATTTTCTCCCAGCTTTATTGAGATATAATTGACATATAACATTGTATAAGGTTAAGGTGTACAACATGTTGATTTTTTTTAAAGATTTTATTTAATTGAGAGGGAGAGAGAGAGCATGAGAGAGCAAGCATGAGTGGGGGACAGAGGGAGAGGGGGAAGCAGGCTTTCCACTGAGCAGGGAGCCCCACGTGGGGCTCCATCCCAGTAGCCTGGGATCATGACCTGAGCCAAAGGCAGAGCTTAACAGATTGAGAATCCCCAACATGTTGACTTGATACTCTTAAATATTGCAAAATGATGAGCACCATTGCGTTTGCTATCCCCATATCCTCTTGCTTCTGTGTGGACGGCTAGATCACAGTTTCCAGGTGCCTTAGCTGTTAGGAGGGATTGTGCAGCTGGATTCCAGCCGATGGGGTATAAGCAATGTGACCTGCATGATTTCAGGGTCTTGCTGCTCTGAAACCTCCCGCTTGGCCCTCAGTGCTCTCCTTTCTGTAGGCTTTGTCTGAATTCAAAGGATCACGTGGCTGGATCTAAGAGACGATGTAGAGTAGAGGCACAATGGGACCTACAACCCTGCGAGACGTCTGGAGCAGAGTACTTACTCCTCCAGCTAACCCACTTCCCTCCGGCACCTGCCTTCACAGTCCAAGCAGGCTGTACTTAGTCAGTGACTCTGAGCTACTGGATCCAGGTTGTCCTTTTTAATCCACATACTCCAGCTCTCTCTTTTGTGTATGTTCCCACAGACCACACCTTGCTTCATCTAGTTCTCCCTATCCTTGTATTTCCCTGCATTTCCTTTTGTAGTTCTCATCTTTCCTCTTTCTGAAGGGTCTCTCCCTTCGTCTCCTTTCCGTGTGGGTATTCGTGAAGTCCCATCACCGCTTACTCAGCGTTCCGCACACTCTCCCTGGTATTTAATTCCATTTCTGTCTTTCTCACTAACATTTAATAACCCATTTCAGAATGTGGGGGCACCTGGGCGGATCAGTTGGTTAAGTGATTGTCTCTCGGTTTCGGCTCAGGTCAGGATCTCATGGTCGTGAGATCAAGCCACACATCGGGTTCCGTGTTCAGCAGAGAGGCTGCTCAAGATTCTCTCTCTCTCCCTCCCCCCACCTCTAAAATAAATATATGTATATATATATATGTTTTATATATATATAAGCTTCTCTCCAGCTTCACGTTTTTTTCATGGCATGCCTGCCTCTAACCCGTGTGTCGGCACTAGTGCCCTACCTGCCCTTCTACCCACGTGCTACATTAACACATGCTTCTCTTCTCACTGAGCGGTTTCTCTGCCTTTTATTACCAAACTCCAGTTTTCCTCTCAAGGAAATCAATCATCACTGCTTCTCTGAAACCTTTCCCGTTCTTCCTGGGGCAGGACTGTCCACTCTCCAGCAGGACTGTCCTGCTCTCCTTTCTGATCTCACTGTAACTCCCACTTGTCTCCATTATGAACATGCACCACAAACGCTTTCCATGTTTACGTAGCCCCCAAGGTTATGGATTCTTCAAAGGCGGGTGTCATATCTTATTTATTTTGGGGTATCCCATTTTTCAGCAGAGCACCTGTCACAGAACAAACAGCTGTGAAGGTTAAGCTTACAAATGATGAAACGAGCCTAAAATTCACTACAGATTTTAATATTTACTAAAATTAAGAGGCATTTCCTTTACTGGGCTACATGCAAGAATTACACAGACAACTCACCCAGCTTTTAGTCCTCTGCCACGAATGCCAGGGAGGAGTTTGTTGTTATTGTTGTTGTTAATCTGAAATGAGGTGGCTTGATTTGGTGGTGGTGGTCCATACAGAGGAGTTTTACTTCTAGTCTGCTGTAGGCTTCTGTGGGACAGCTGAGTTCACGAAGTGTTTGAGTGTTGAACCATTTCTATGACCTTCCCAGGTACAGACTTATTTTGTGCACATGGTTATATTCTATCTTTAGAGTTCCCTTATCTCATTTGAGAATCAAAGGCTGGAGTATTGGTATATTCCTCACAGGAGGGATGAATACAGTAACCAACCAAGCAAACAAAAAAACAAACAAACAAAAACACCCAAAAGAGCTTTATATGATGAAAGAAATCTATTTACCTTTAACTCACAGTAGAGACAAGTTGTCTGGAGAACTCTATCTGGAGACTTGACAAGAGGAACTGTGATGTGCACACGTGCCACTGAATGGACAATGGATGTAGCGAAATTTTCATTTAGTCCTCCTCCAAGGCCACCCTCTTTGGTTTTAAGATAGGTTAAACATAAGCATGTTTCTGCTGTGTCTCCCTTTATAAAGAGAAGAAACAGAGCAAGAATGGGTAGTTGAGGGAGATTCCAACATAAAAAATGCAGCAATAGCATTTGTGTCCAACAGTTGGTTAGCTTTGGCTTGGAAGACATGCATCACAGTAGGAAATGGAAGGAGCCTTATTAACCAACGATTTTAGGCAATACTGATACTAAATGTCTCCAGAAGAGGACTAGCTCGAATGCCTTCTCTTCCATGAAGTCTTACCTAATTCTTTCTACTTGAAAGCAAACTTTCCCTCTTTGGAACACAGCTGGGTTTGTATTCTGCTTCTCTAGTGATCTTTACTACAGTGCATTTCTCCTTGCCCTGTCTCCTAAGCCACTCTGCAAATTCTTTGGGCTAAAGAACAGCATCCAATTGTACATGTTGATACGATCAGTAGCAGAAAGATGATGCCTCGTGCACCCCGGTGTTCAACAAGCATTTGTTGGACTCGCGATACTGACCAGTTCCTTTCTGTAGGCTAGAATGAAACCTATCAAGCAAATGACTCTCACTTCTTTCTCTACATGCAAATTTCTTAGCAAACATTTCCAGAGTATTTTGTCATAGGCACCTCTTTGTGTGGGATAACTTTCAGCAGATTTCTGCTGGAATTCCACAAACATTTATTGAACACCAGGTGAAAGGGAAGAATTGAAAGAGGCTGGCGTTTGGAGTTGACTTCCCAGCTTCAGAGACCTACCTCTGACAAGAATGAAATTCCTTTGGCATGCATCTCAAACTGCTTGTCAATGATAAAGAGAATTTCCTCAGTTAAGTGCGTCTGTACGTGTGTCCCAGGGAAATTCAGAGCGAAAAATGGATTCTTGGAAGATGTAGATTCAGTGGTCTGGGCTAAGATTTTCTATAGAGGCAAACTACTGTGTTTGCATCCTTGTTCTCTCCAGTTAATTCAAACCAATGCTTAGTAGAAACAGAGAGGTGGTTTGTTATCACTGAACATGGATGATAATGACTTCGGGATCAATACCTGCTGAATTTTTCTCTTTCTTCTACCTAAACATACAGATGCTGCTCGATCAAAGGCAGGACGGTGTTACAAAAGGATTGATTTACCATTTCCAAACACATGTGGCTGGACTTGCAACCAATTGTGTAAGCTACCTTAAACCCCTTTCTAGAAGGAAGAGGACTGTAAATAAATAAGTAAGGGGGCTGTATTTTCCTGCCTTCATGAGAATGGATTTTTGGGCTCCCTTCTTTCTGGAGAAATTGATGTGGTATGTTCTGCTGCTAACCCCACATTGTAAATAACATTTTGACTTTGAGCATCCTGGTGAAATATACTTAAAAATAAATCAGATGGGGCTCTAGGCAAGGATAAATTTGGAAATCGGTACCTGCTATGGCTCTGCACTCCGTTGCCGTAGGGCTATGCTGCCCAAACTCTATTCCTCTTTCGGTCGTAAAAAATAGGAATTTGTGTTTGCAAATGATCACACAGACTTTTTCTTTTCCATTGCTACTTCATGCATGGCTTTCCTGGGGATGTCAATAGAGTGGGTTAGCAAAATAAAGACAGATGGTAGGGAAATAATTCTGAAGGTTTTTTTGTTGTTTTTGTCTTTCTTTATTGCAGTGCAACTTTTACAGGCACTCAGAGGCACTCATTCTTAACTAGAGACTTTGCCATTAGTTTTCCACTCTCTCTAGAACCAGTTGCCTTTCCTCACCCTAATGAGGGCAGGATTTTTTATTAAGGGGTGGACGAGCACTTGATACTCCGTCACTCTTACAGAATTTAAGGGAAATTAATGTAAACTGGGCCCTCAAACTGCAGGGTTGAGAAACCAAGGCGTCAGAGCAGCTCGTGTGGCCATGGATTACAAACATGTCCTCCCATCTCTGTCCCTTCCTATACTCATTTCCTTTGCAAATGCAAACTTCCCAGCTCCTTTCGCTGGGGTATGGGAACTATTTCCCCAATCCTTGGGTTTGGGTTTTCTCACTTCCTTTAGTTTCTAAAATGTAACAGATGAGAGAGCCAAGGAGCCAGTTATGAAGCAGACCTCAACAGATCTTGTGGTCTATGCTGTGCTGAACCAAACACTGCAACTACTGTATGAACATGTCAGAGCATGTCAGAACATGTCAGAAACATGTCTGTTTCAAGAATGGGCTGATGTGGAGGACAGAGCAGTGGAGGAGGGTCCAGCTACGGCTGTCTCAGAACAGCCAGAACAAGCCAACCCGAAAACGTATGAGAGAGCGCATTTGAGAATTAGCAGAGTGGCCAGTGGTACTTACAGAGCTGACAGCAGGTGCCTGAGGGAGGCCAGCCTAGAACAGAAGAATCAGCCAACTGAGCCAAGGCTGAAGCCCTGAACTGGAGAATCAGGAGCTCATTCAATGTGGGTTGTTTGCAGCTTTCGAGTTTTAGGGAATTTTGCTATGCAGAAATAGCTAACCAAAACCTGTGCTATAACGAAGATCAAATTAGCTTTTGAGTTAGATAAGTTGGTGTTCAAATCCTGGCTGTAGCATGCAAATGGTTAGCTTTATCAAAGTTTTTAACTTAGTTTCCTCATTTGAAAAGTAATAATAATACCTCCATGTGTATATTTCTTATAAGGAAAAGAAATCATGCATGTAAAGCATATGACTCTAAGCAGATGGTAGCTATTACAAGTGAAGAAAAGTACTGGAAATGACAAAGAGAAGAGAATAAGAGTGATAAGAGAAGAGAGAGAAGAACGAGAGGTGGAGAGGAAAGAGAGATGGGGGAAGAGGAGAGGGAGGGAAAAAGAAGGAGAAATGGGGGAAACGGGAGGGAGGTTGAAGAGTTTGGGATAATCTGGAGATAGAAAGTTGAGGTTGGAAGGCTGTCTTCAACTCTTTCCTTAAACAGAGCTTATGATCTTTGTCTATATACATAGAAATTACACAGTCAATGCTACTGAGCCCATGCTAACAACTTCGGAAACAATATTTCATTTTACTCTCAAAATCTTCCTGTTAGGTAGTTCTGATTGTTACCCCCATATTATAAAGGAGCAAACTGAGGCTTGGAGGGTTTAGGGATCTACTCAAGGCTACACAGTTAGTGAGGGATGGGGCCAAGCAAAGGGGTGACACCAGGCTCTCTTATATACCACAGAGTACACTTCTTTCCTAGGAAGACTGCATTTAGTGGGTAATTTGAATTTTACAAACCTATCATAATGGACCAAGGGAAACTCTCCTCTAATCAAAAAGGCTTTGTAAATCAGATCTATCTTTTTTAAAATTTTATTTATTTATTTGACAGAGTTCACAAGTAGGCAAAAAGGCAGGCAGAGAAAAAGAGGGGGAAGCAGGCTCCCCACAGAGCAGAGAGCCCGATGCGGGGCTCAATCCCAGGACCCCAGGATCATGACCTGAGCTGAAGGCAGGGGCTTCAACCCACTGAGTCATCCAGGCGTCCCTAAATCAGATCTATCTTAAGGGCACATCTAACTTTATAAATCAGACACATTCTTGAGAATGCGTTCAGTATTGTTAGGTTCATCTTTTAAATATCAGAGAACCTGGGGGCTTTGTGGGTTCCCAGTGACAACTCCTTTGTCTTCATCTTTCTTCTGGAATGAAAAAGAGACCCTTTGCATTAGAAAGTTGGCAGGGTATAGATTTCGTAGCCATTAATGCAAGAACTAGAATTTTATACGAGTCAGGTCAGGAGCACTACTTTGAATCAGATCTTAGAAACGAGTGACAAGATATTTTAACTGACGACACACTTGCTGTTTGACAACTTTCCCCAACCGGAAGAAGTATACTCTAAAACAAACTCAGAAAGTCCAAGGGATTTTGGGATTTTGCTTTCTCACATTTCGAATGTGGAAGTAAGGGATGGAACATGCTCTATTTCTAAGCCTTGACTGATCCCTGAGCTGTCATTGTCTTTACTGCCCTGAACACATGACTCTCCTCATCATTATGGATTTCAGTGAAGAAATTTCTGACCCAAAATTTGTGTTGCAAAGGACTAATCATTGTTGTAACACCAGACTGATGAGGTTTTCAGGATATACATTTGTAACTTACTTAAAAACCAAGGTTTCTCCCACTTTCTGAAAGTTTGTGCCGCTTCACTTTCACAAAAGACCCACATTAGTTAGTAGTTGATTTTCTCACTGAAAGGAATAGGGAAAGTATTTTTGCTTTTTATCAAAAGAGGTGAAAAGCAAAAATAGCATTGAGCACTGCTTTTGCAAATTCTTATAGAGGTGGTACCTCCCCAAATATTCTGCTCCCCCTTACCCCCCACCTTCCCAGCAGCAGGAGTGGCCCCTCCAAGCTCCTTCCCCTGGAAAGACACAACATCTCCACATTTAGCCATCAGAGCTCTAAACGGTGTCTGTGAACGTCTGTGCGCGTCTGTGCTGTATCTCCATTTATTTTGTGTTTCCATTAGCAAGATGCATCCTAAGGTATGAGAAAAGTCTAAGAGAGGTTATATTTTTGGGTCTGGGGACACACAAATATTTTTCTATATATATCACTGGTAATTTGTTTCCTGACTTTATACCTCTTCCGCTTAGGAAAATTTTCACAGAAATACTCTACTTTCAAAGAGCAGGGGAAACCTGCACACCTATACCATTGAGTTTCATTTGTCATCTCAGGGAATGATTTGGGGGATCTCACATTTGGAAAATTGAGTCTCACTGCCTTCAAATAAGTTGTTCAGAATTGCAATGAAGTGCCATGATTTCCAGCAGCTAAGAGAAATCTTGAGCTAGATAAAATTTCAAGTGACCCATCTTTGACAAAATCAAATGGGCTCACAAAATTATCTTCCAGAGCTTGTATGCATATTCTGGAGCAATCCCTCTGAGAAAAAGAGCTTCTAAGCACAGCAGGGTCTGAATTGATGGCAAAACCATTAAACCCATGATTGCAGCTGAACCAAAAGAGAAGGAAAAGTATTCTTCATTTTTTCAGAACACGACATTGAAATGTAGAAACTTAAGCATGTTCCAGTCACTTTTCTTATTTTTATCTCAGGACGGCACCTAAAAACTCTTCAATATTCAAAGCACCACAAACTTAAATATGTGATTTTTGTCTTTTAGGAAGATCTGGCCAGCAGCTTCCTTTTTAATGCATTATTTATTTCTATACTTGACTTCACAACTAAGGACATCTTTTCAAGATGGAGATACTTCTGAAAAGCCACAGTGAGACCTCTCTTCATTTGGTTGACTTAAAGACAGTACCTTGTTTAATAAAACCAGGAATCCTTTAAAGGGCAGGGACTGGGCCCAAACCTCTTAGACCATGTGTCCCATTTAGAACAGAGAGCATTTCTTGAGTCCCTACAATTGCCCTTTCACATCCATCTTATTCTCATTTAATTCTAATATCTACCCACCGCAGTAGGTGTTACTGTCTCCGTCTCCATTTTACGCATGAGAAAATGGAAGGAAATAAAATGCATTTCGATCTGGAGGCCTAAGGAAGTGCCAGCATTGAGATTCTGGCCCTCATTCATCTGGGTCTCAGTTTCATGTTCCTTCCTGGGTATCAGGTTGACTTTCTGGGGGTTTATGTTATTGAATATCCCCCTCCTCCCTGGAGAACTTAAGAAGTGATATGACAGGGCAACTTAAAAAAATGTGTTTTATCCCCTCTATCTTCTATTTTTCTTTCCTTCTGTCCTGTTACTTCATCATCCAGATTTTCATACTGTCTGGATATGTGTTTTCCTACAAAAAAAAAAAAAAAAAAAAGCATCCTTTCTATGCAAACAATCTTCCCACCACTCCCGGAAACTCTAGGTTCTGACTGTCACTTTTGAAGGCAGATAATAATCCAGAGACTATGTAAATAGTCCTGCCCACAAAACAGGCCCAGGGAACCAGTGAACCATGAGTAAAACAAGAACGACAATGAAGCTCAGAAATGCAGTTATTAATTCACACCATCAGGATTATTGCTTTTTGTAAAGGTATTTTTAATGAGGGGAGATAAACAAAGCTCTTAAAAATACACACTATTGTAATTCTGGATCATTGATTTTTAGTGATTTCCCTGGGGCATACACTTGCTTATAAAATTTTTTTGGTAGGGGTGAGAAGTTTGTGCTACGTAAACGGATAGGCGCAGAAAGGTCTTCTGCTCTCTTTGAGACAAGGGACATTCATAAGTTATGCATTTTTATTAGGCAACTGTTACCACAAACTTTCCAAAGAAGACCTGAGCATGTGCATAAGTGTGTATTATTTTTTAAACTACTCTAAATTCCCCAGTGTGGGGAGAAGAAAACTCCGAATTTGAACATGTAAGACACAAGTCACTGTGGTGTCTATGTGTGCACAAATGTCAGCACACATGCATGTGAAATGCTTGCTTGAAGACTTGCAATTCGATTTGCACAACACTCCATGTGCTTATCCAATTAGGTGAGTCCTCTGAAAGTTCAGGGAGAGATGTCTCATGGACCCTAGTCTTGAGTCTTTCTTGCGAAGTGGTCTTTCCCATGTATGGTCTTCCTGGTTTCTTTGTAGCATGCCTGTTCTAAAGTATAACAATGTTTATAAACACAGCTTTTCATCTTCTGCTAATATTATCAGGACAACCATACATTTGTAACCCGAAGGTTGGACACCTTGTCTCTGGTCTTAAAGGGAATCAGATTCCTAATGAGGTCTAACTCCAAATTGCATGATCTCCTCATGCTCCTTCCTGAAGTTTGAATAAGCACAGCCAGGAAGGTTATGCACAAAGAGGGGCTTGAGAACTTAGGTAAGACTTTTTATCCTGGGAGCAGAGAAAGTCCTTGATGCAGCATGTAAGCTCCAGCAGGACTGGAGTTTCCCTACTGAATCTCCACCCTTTTTGTTACAACATCTAAGATACAGCCTTTGTTTTAAGATATTGGTTTTATTTTACCTGGGCATGGTGAGATGAAGACCAAAAAATATGAAATATGGTCTGTTACTCACTGAACAAGTTACTGAAAATTCAGGTTACTGAAAATATGGTTTGTTACTCACAGTTGCAAAAGGAGTGGGCAAGCCATGCCATACAAGGCTACAGGGTTTGTCAGAAGGCAGGAGGATTGGAGGGGGCAGGGGAAGGTGGGCAAAAGCTTTGTTATGGTTTTCATGGCAAGAGATTGGTGAGGCGAGGTAAGCTGGTTTAGAATTGACTAGTTTGAATAATGTCAGCAGGTTCTGGGGCATAGGTGCTGTCTGGAGTTGTCCACACTGTAAGTTTTCAGGGAATGAACTTCAAGTCAAATATTTCAAGAAATAAATGAAAGGGAAAGGTACTTTAATTTTTGGAGGCCTTTAATGACCACATGATACACACTGAAACAACTAAATAGTAGCACTGTTAAGGGAACTTTATTCACATAAATAAATTCACAAGGACAGTTTAATAACATTTGCAATTAAAATTATTCTCCAGTGCTGGAAGGACGGCTTTCAATTACATGTAGATCATTGGATTCATTTAATTCACATGACTTGTAAATTTGAGAGTCTGTGCTTCTAAAAATAAAGCCATGAAATCCTTCCTGAATACACACAACTCCATTAACAACTTCCTTAATTAAAATTATCAACAGTAAATACATTTGATTACAGTTGCTGTATATTATGCCTTATTTAATGTTCCATCTATTTTATATACTATGATATAGGAATTTCCAGCTACTGCCTTCATCTTCATATATTTAGTTTTAATAGAACTTCACCTGAGTTTAGCCTCCCCTTTTAAAGGGAAAAATTACTCCCAAGCAATTACATCAAACAGAATCTTTCTCTTTTGTGATGGCTTCTTGACATCAAGTCAAGAGAGCCCATCAGATCTCTGTGTCGACTGTTTGGCACCAAGCCTACACAAAGAGATAAGCTGTCCTGTCAGGACAGAAACACAGAGAGCCAGGGCTGGGGGTTTCTAGTGTAGCTGGATGATTTTACCCATTACCAAGGTCAGAGAAGTTGAACTTCATGAAACAGACAAGACCGAAAATTAATGCAGAAACACAACCAAGGCAGGTGGTAAATCCACTTTAGTAGGTTATCTAAGGACAGGAAGGATGAAGCAATGCCAGCTACCCAGGCAGACAAGCCCATAGTCAGGAGGAAGAATGCAGAGAGAATGGTGCTAGTGAATGAAAACACGGTTTTTGAAACTCTCAGCTGCATGGTGAGAGTTGGATCTGCTATCAGAGTGAGAGAGGAGATGTACAGTGGACAGCTTGATTCTGACAGAGGTGGGGGGGGGGTGGGAAGGTTAATGTCATTGTGAAGTTTTCACTGCTATTTTGTAGCATTGCCCAAAAAGTAAAGTGACATATACCTGAGGTTGGAACAGCTGGGTTTGGTTTAAGAGTAGTTTAGTGCATAGTCCATGAGTCGAATTTGCATATGTGGTCACCACCCACCAGCAGACACAGTCTCTGGCAACTGGCAAAAGAGACCTGAACTTTAAAATGACTAAAGTCATTAAAATGTTTTCCTAATTCTGTAAAAAACAAAAATCAAAAACAACCCCCCCACAACAACAAGTAAAAGTTTATTAATTATTCCCTGTGTTTCTTTCAAGTAAATAATTTAATGTAATCAGTAAGAGTCCTTCTTGAGATTAACCATGGGTGGTCCTGGGGTTCCAGCCTGGCTGGGCATGTGTGGGTCAGTTAGCACAAGTCCTTGTCCATGAGGTCCAAGGAGCTAGAGGGAACTCCTTCTAGGAGCTACTACCTGGTGTTAATAACGGCAGGTGATGCTGAGGTCAGCATTGTACTTGTCACATATATTGTCCTGTTTTCTAGCCACTGGGGAGAGTTGCCAGGGGTAAAGAAAGAATCAAGAGGAAAGAGAAAATGCTAAAAGAATGTCTTGCTAGATGTCCATGGGTCATCGATCTCTGTCCGATATGAACAATACCAGCACCTCATCCTCAGTGCCACTACTGGAAGGGTCCACAATAGTACCAGGGTCTTTGGCACGCTGGTGTAAGCAAGAGAGACTAAGGGTTAGGGGAAGACTTGAGAAATGTAGTATTATAGACAACAAAGGAATTTTTCAGGGAGGAGTAGGTTGTTTTTTTTTAATTTTGTATAACAATTATATATACATATTGCATTTAATTTATATAACATCACATACACGTGCCTGTGTGCACACAGGCAAACCACTAAAAGAGGCCAAGTAAAAAGTGTGTATGCATGTGGGATTGCTATGGAGAGTAGATGGAGACGCACTTTCTCTATCACAACAACAACAAAAAAGGTAGATCGTTCAGTGCCTGAAAAATTAGAATGTATGATAGTAGAAATACTCAGATTTAATCAAATCTCAAATTATAAAAGGTAACAAGGAGACTCTAGAGGCCCTTGAATTATAAAAACCTATTTTGAATTGGAGACAATATTTTTCTTTTGGGAAAAGAAATGCCCAAATAAATTTACCTTCTTTGAGAAAATTTTTATTGTTCTTGTAAGCGTGTCATCAAACAGATGTCTTCGCTTCTTCCCACCTGTGGAGCTGAAAGTCTTAGTGGACTCACTTCCTAAAATAGGCGTAATATTCCACATTGTCTGGTCAGGTAGGACATGAATCTGAACACTTGTTGAGGAGTTTCTAGCCACTGATAATAAAGGAAATCAAGGTGTATTAGGTCTCTGATACAATACATGTAGCATCTATTGTGAATCTAGAACTTAAGAGAAAATGTCTTGTGGGCTGAAAGAAATAGAACCTGATCATTTTTTAAATATAGAATGTTTGGCCAAATTACCTCAAAATGGCATCAAGTATATCTTCTTTAAGGAAATTTCTTGATATTGAAATTAATAAGGGCAGATAATCAAAGCAGGTATGCCATAAATTTTTATCCCTTATCATTGAATTTACTTTGAAGCAGTAAGAATATATTTTTTAGAGTTTAATACTTGTAGTATTCAGTAGTAGTGCTAGGAAATAGTAAATTCATATAGAACTCACTTTCAAAGGGCTTATTACTCTGATTGAGTTAAGCTAATTAGACAGATGTAGATAGATGGTAGATAGATGGATAGATTGATAGATAGGTTAAAACAGAAATTAATATATAGTCTGTTCTAATAATTTTAAATTAGTATTTAGGAATTAGTAGGTGGAAAAAATCTGAAAATCAAGGGTCCCTTATAATTCTATATGAATTTTCAAATCAGCTGGTATTCAGATAGAGATTTTGTTTAATCTATAGATCCACTTGGGGACTATTCCCATCTTAACAATGCTAAGCTTTCTGGTCCATGAACATGAAATATTTTCCCATTTATTTAGATTTTTTAATTTTTTCCATAATAGTTTTCAGAGTAAACTCCTGCTATTTTTTGCATTTTTATTAAATTTATTGCTAAATATTTTATTCTATTTGATGCTATTATGAATGGAAGTGTTTTCTCATTTTTTTCAAATTGTTCATTGTAAGTGCATAAAAATACAATTGAGTTGGGTATATTGATCTGATATCCTGAAGTCTTGCTTAACTCACTTATTAGATTTTGGAAAAAAATTAATGAATTCCTTAGGATTTTTTAAATATAAGAGAATGTCATCTGAAAATACAGATAGTTTTACTTCTTTCTTCCCAGCCTAGATGCACTTTCTTTTTCTTGCTTGATTGCCTAGATAGAAAGAACCTTCAGTACAATCTTGAAGAAAAATGTCGAGAGCAGACATCCTTGTTTTGCTTACTAATCTTAGGGAGAAAGCATCCAGTCTTTTACCATTAAATATGATGTTAGCTGTGGATTTTCACAGATGCCCTTCATCAGGTTAGGAAATTTCCTTCTATTCCTAGATTTTTATTATGAAAGGAGTCGGATTCCATCAATTGCTTTTTACACGTCTGTTGAGATGGTCATGTTACTTACCATGTCTTATTCTGTAGATATGGTGTATTATGTTAATTGATTTTCAGATGTTGAACTTTATGTTCATGGGATAATTCACACTTGGTCACGCTATATAATTCTTTCCATATGTTGCTGGATTCAGTTTGCTAAGATTTTGTTGTGGGATTTTATATCCACATTAATAGGAGGTATTGGTCTACAATTTTCTTGTCATCTCTTTGGTTTTGCTATCAGGGAAATGCTGCCCTTATTAAATGAATTGGGAAGTGTTTATTCTCATGTTATTTTTTGGAAAAGTTTATGAAGAATTGGTGTTAATTCTTTGAGTATCTGATAGAATTTAGCAATCAAGCCATCTGGGCTTAAACTTATATTTGTGGGTAGTTTTTAAAAAAATATATTAATTCAATCTCTATCTATTTTTGTTTGTTTTTGTTGTAAATCCACTTAGATGGTCTTTTCTTGAGTAGGTTTTGGCAGTTTGTGTTTTATAGGAATTTGTTTATTTCATCTGAGTTCTATAATTTGTTTGCTTACAATTGTTCATGGTATCTTTTATAATCATTTTTTTTGTAAGTTTGGTACTATTATTTCCTCCTTTATTTATGATTCTAGTAATTTGAGTTTTGTTTTTGTTTGTTTGTTTTTCTCCCCTTGGCCAATCTAAATAAATTTGTCAATTTTGTTGACCTCTTCCAAGAATCAGCTTTCTGTTTCATTGATTTTTTCTTTTTTTCTTATTCTCTGTTCATTAATTTTTACTCTAATCTTTATTTCCTTTCTTTTGTAGCTTTGATCTTAGTTTTACTTTTTTTCCCCTCACCATCTTAATGTAGAGGTTAGGTTACTTATTTTAAAAAATCAGTCTTCTTCCTTAATATGGGCATTTCCAACTTTAAATTTCCCTCTAGGAACTGCTTAGTGCTTAGTTCTTAGTTCTTAGCTATATCCCACAAGTTTTGGTATGTTGACTTTCATTTCCATTTATCTCAAAGCATTTTATGATTTCTCTTTTGATTTCTTTTATGACCGCTTGGTTAGTTAGGAGCGTGTTGTGTAATTTCTACTTATTTCTAAGCTTCTCAACTTTCTTCCTCTACTATTGATTTCTAATTTTATTCCACACTAGTCTGTACTGTATAATATTCCTAGCCTTTTATTTATTTTTTAAGTTTAATTTAATTCTTTTCAGTGTTCCAAAATTCATTGTTTATGCAACACACCCAGTGCTCCATGCAATATGTGCCCTCCATAATACCCACCACCAGGCCAACCCTACTCCCATACCCCCAAAACCCTCAGTTTGTTTCTCAGAGTCCACAGTCTCTCATGGTTTATCTCTCCCTCTGATTTCCCCCAACTCACTTCTCTTCTCCATCTCCCAATGTCTTCTGTGTTATTCCTTATGCTCCACAAGTAAGTGAAAACATATAATAACTGACTCTCTCTCTCTGCTTGACTTATTTCACTCAGCATAATATCTTAAATTTATTGATATTTGTTTTATAGCCTAGTATATGGTCAATGTTCCATGTGCATTTGAGAAGAATGACAGTTATTAGGTAAACTATTCTGTACAGGTCTAAAAGGTCTAGTCATGGTATGATTCAAGTCTAGCTTCTTGTTGACCCTCTGTTTATTTGTACTATGCTTTATTGTAAGTGGGGTATTGAAGTCTCCAACTGTTACTATTGTACTGTCTGCATCTTCCTTTATATAGGTCTTTTTTTGGTTCATGTATCTCAGTGCTTTTATTAGACACATTTATATTTATTTATCCATTATTATAGCTTCTTGATTGGTTGACCCTTTTAATATTATGAAATGTCATTCTTTTATTGCCAGTAACATTTTTTAAGTCTATGTTGTCCGATATTAGTACAGCCACTGCAGCTTTCTGTGGTTCTTGCTTCATGGTCTGAGACTGCCAGGGCTGCCATAAGGGAATACCATAGACTGGGCAGCTTAAGTAGCAGAAATATATTTTCTCGGGGCACCTGGGTGGCTCAGTGGGTTAAGCCGCTGCCTTCGGCTCAGGTCATGATCCCAGGTCCTGGGTTCGAGCCCCGCATCGGGCTTTCTGCTCAGCAGGGAGCCTGCTTCCTCCTCTCTCTGCCTGCCTCTCTGCCTACTTGTGATTTCTCTCTGTCAAATAAATAAATAAAATCTTTAAAAAAAAAAAAAGAAATATATTTTCTCACAGTTCTGGAAGCTGGAAGTCCAAGATCAAGGTGCCAGAAAAATTAGTTTCATAGGTGAGGCCTCTCTCCTTGGTTTACAGATGACCACCTTCTCTTTGTACCATCACCCAGCTATGCCTTTGTACATGCACATCCTGGTGTCTCCTCTGAGGTAAACGATCTTGCTTCCAGAGAGATGGTATCAGATTTCGGCATTCCCACTACATTTCTCTCCTTGTCTCCACGAAGAGACACCAAAGAGGAGGCTTTTTAAGAAAACACAATGAATATGGGCCAATAGATGAGTTTAGCAGTTGAAACAAGGGGGCGATGGGAACATGCATGAAATGTCCATGGAATATGATTAGATTATTGCAGCTGTAGTTTTTTTGGAGGGAGAACTTGAAGGTAAGGGGAGAGTATGAGGGTCTTAAGTGTCAGGGTAAGAGCTTAGTTCAACATTCTGGAAGAAACAGAAGAGCCATAGCCTGGGAGTAAAATAGGAAAGGAGGTTTTTTCCCAACTATGAAAATCCAGCTACTATAGCAAAAGCTTGTGAACATTGGAACTATGGGCATCATTTCAACTTTTTGTCCTAATCCTTCAGTAATTAGCGGAGTATGGTGAAAAGTCATAGGTTAAGTGAACAATTTCTTGCACTCTTAAATGTGTAGACCAGATATCTCTATTACATAGAGGTATGTAGAAATGATACACCTCTCATCTATGGCAGTGATCATAGATATAACTTCACATATATTGTGTGATTATTTGAATTCTATTGCCTCATAAGTAACAGTCCCATAGGTGGGAACTGCACAAATGTTTGTTTGCCATTCATATCCCCAGTGTCTAACTCAGTGCCTGCAATGAACTCAAGAACATTCCTTGAATACATGGATGGATAGAGGATAGATGAATGAGTGGACGGAAGGGTAGAAATTATGTTAAGGATAACCAATTTTCTTAGTTTGGTGCATATCCAATTTGAGATGTTTGCTATCTTTTTTCTACTGTCAAACTCAAAAAGGGAAAAAACATCCTGTATTCCTAGTCCACGAATTATTAAAAAAAAAGACCCCAAAAAAGAAAAACACCTGAAAAATATGTCTTGCTTTGCAGATGTTATGACTATCAGGAGGCTAGTGAAAGTCACCAAATGAGAGACCTCTGTGGGGAAAGTTTGAGTTCACGTAAATCAAGTTATCAAATGAACTAACTGTTCTGGCTAGGGTCCTACAAAAACATTGTAAGGACTCTTACCTTTAAATAACCACTTTTATTCTAAATAAAATACAGATAACTTCCCCAGTGAAAAACTGCTGAGCGCTGTTTTTCCAATTCATCAAAGTGTAAAGTTAGCCCATACACAAATCAATTCAGGGGGTTTGCAAAAGGGAGGAAAGGAGAATAGCAAGATAAAAATATCCATTAACAGTTCAAAGTGCAATAATGATTAGGAGCCTATACAAACTCAGCCTTCACAAATGGCAGTAACCAAATTTCCGAGTAATCCTCCCTGGAATAGGTCACGGCAGAAAGGATTAGTTGAAGGTGAATGGACAGTAATGTGGTCTGATCAATTGCCCTCAGTATGCTTCAGACATCCCACAGTGTCAAAGCAGCTTGGTCTGATTGGTTGTGCCAAGAGTTGTCTTGTCAGAAATTCAATTCATGTAAGCGAAGAAGCCAAACAAACTTAACACTTCTCAAGGGCAAGCTTTGTTTGGAAACAGGAAGCAGGTATCCTGCGGTTTTCAAACAATGTGCATGGGATCTATCCCAATATCAATATTGCCAGTTTACTTGCATAAAATGGTCTCCTTTAACAAGTCCCCACACTTTCCTGTTATCATTTGATCCAGTTTTAGGTGGGTTTCATCTTACTTAACATTGGCAGCCAAGATAAGGGAAAACAAAACAAAACACTGGCAGCCAGGTTTTGTGTTTTTTAAAATCTCATGGAGCCGATACCTTTTGTTATAGAGGCATTAAGAATTTTTGAGACTGCTCATTACAGCTAGGTTGTTCCTAGCACAGACTCCGAGAACTAGCACTTAACAGGAGAATAAGACTTGGTTGGAAGGAGAGGGTTTCACTCCAGGGAGAGCAAATCCAGATGCTGGTGTTGAGGGGGGTGTCACTCTGGCAGTCTAACCATGGGGCACCAAGGTCATGGCACAAAATGAAGCAGTCCTGGCCAGGAACCATCTACCATAGAAGATAAGAGTAGAATGACAAAGAGGGATCCAACAGGAAAAGACACTCCCAAGAAACAGGGTCTTAACCTTAAAGATGGGAGACTTAACAAGAATTTTCCTTCCTTCCTCCATTCACTCATTCATTCAAAACTATGTTTGAGTACCTATTCTGTGACAGGCACCAGAAATATAACGAGTTAAACAGATATGATTCTTGCCCTCACAGATCCTACTGTCTAGTGAGATAGACAGACATTCGTATGATGAATACACACATTGACACATTATCATGAACTGTGGTTTAATTCTAAGAATTGGAAGCTCATGGAACTAGAAATGTGAAATAAAAAGTCCTGAAGTAGACTGGTGGCTCCAATGAAGGCTCACTTCCCTGAGGAGACACTTGAACTAAGATCTGAAGAGAATATGGGTGAGGAAACATTCAAAGTTATCAGATGGAAGCTCATTATACATTCATGGAATTAAAAGAAGGCCAGGTCGGCTGAATCACAGAAAATAAGAGGGGTATTGAGAGAAGGGGATGGAAAAGAAGAAGAAACTAGTCACTGAAGATCTTGTGAATCATGTTAAGATTTTGGTGTTTAGGGGCACCTGGGTGGCTCAGTGGGTTAAGCTGCTGCCTTCAGCTCAGGTCATGATCTCAGGGTCCTGGGATCAAGCCCTGCATCGGGCTCTTTGCTCAGCGGGGAGCCTGCTTCTCTCTCTCTCTCTCTCTCTCTCTCTCTCTCTCTGCCTGTCTCTCTGCCTACTTGTGATCTTTCTTTGTCAAATAAATAAATAAAAACTAAAAAAAAAAAAAAAGATTTTGGTGTTTATTCTAAAAGCATTGGGAAGATGTTGCGTGCCTTAAATGAAATAATATAATTGTGTATATTTTTAAAAGAGGACTCTGGGGCATAAAGTGTTCATTGGTCATGAAAGTGGAAGCAACAGGAATGAATGATGCTGCAGACCACTCAGGAATTTTTTTTATTTGTTTTCTGGATGAAAACTGACACCATCTAGATTAGGGTGCTTCAAACAGAGATGATGGGGAGAGGCTGGGATATGACAAGAGGTGAGATCAACAAGCATGGTGATGGATTGAACAAGATGTGTGGTAGTTGGTGGAGAGAGAAGTGACAGAATTGCTCCTCAGATTCTTCTTGAAGAACTACCGAGATAAGGATCTACTTTAAAAAAATAATAAACACTAGAAGAAGATTGGATAGAGGAAAGGACTGAGTTCTGTTTCAGACATTTCCAATTTGAATTCCTTTGATACATCCTAGAAGATGTAAAGAGAACATAGCTGAATAGGTAAGCCTGCATATCAGAGGAAAGATCTGGGCTGGTCATATAAACTGGAGAAAGTCCTTTGCATATGGGTGACTGTGGTTGATGAAAGCATTTGGTGGGTGTGACTTTGCTAAGGGAGGGAGTACAGAGTGAGGAAAGGGGAGCAGTTGGAACCCAGCCTTGAAAAATATCAACCTTTAGAGGTTGAGAAGGAGAAAATGGACCAGAAGGAGCCTGGAAGTAGCAGGTAGAGAGGTAGAAAAGAAGGAGGAGGTAGGAGTGATATATCACAGAAGGCCAGGGAAAGTATTTAAAGAAGGAGGACGTGATCAACAATATTGAATGCTGATAAGGAATCAAGAAAGATGAGGATTGAAGAATGTTCACTAAATGGCGACATGGAGGTCATTCGTGATGACAAAGAGCTTTTATAGAGGAATTTTTGTGGTTGTTGATATTGTTGTTTTCTCTCCAGATCAATGAAATGCTTTCTCTCACGATCAATACACCTATTGCCTTGCTGATTAATGAATTAACCAAGATTTTCAGCATTAAGCAGGCTTAAAAAGGGAGAAGGTAGGAAGCCTATAAAGGAAGTTCAGAAGTTATACCATGGAGATACTTCAGGAAGCTTGTTAGAAACAGAGATACCTGCATCCAACCTCTTCACATTTTCATGCAGTTAGTCTATAGTCAGGTAAGGGAACTCTCCATGGCACATAGTGTCCTTGCCCTTGAGGGTTCTCTCACAAAGCCATTTCACTGGCTTTGCCTAATGAAACATTAGTGTGAAGGAAGCAAAGCCTTGAGAAGTGCTTACCACTGGGGCATGCCATCTGGGAAACCTCCTTCTTGAAATACAGTTGCCAAAAATTAACAAAACAGGAAACAACAAATGTTGGCAAAGAGGTGGTAAAGCAGGAACCCTCTTACACTGGTGGGAATGCAAGCTGGTGCAGCCACTCTAGAAAACAGTATGGAGGTTCCTCAAGATGTTAAAAATAGAGCTACCCTATGACCCAGCAATGGCACTGTTGGATATTTATCCCAAAGATAGAGACGTAGTGAAAAGAAGTGACACATGCATCCCAATGTTCATAGCAGAAATGGCCACAATAGCCAAACTGTGGAAGGAGCTGAGATGCCCTTCAACAGGTGAATGGATAAAGAAGATGTGGTCCATATACACAATGGAATATTACTCAGCCATCAGAAAGGATGAACACCCACCATTTGCATCGATATGGATGGAACTAGAGGGGATTATGCTAAGTGAAGTAAGTCAAGCAGAGAAGACAATTATCATATGGTTTCACTCATATGTGGAACATAAGCCATAGCACTGAGGAAAACAGGGAAGGGAGGGAAATCTGAAGAGGGAGAAATCAGAGAAGATGAACTATGAGAGACTATGGACGCTGGGAAATGAACTGAGGGTCTCAGAGGGGAGGGGGATGCGGGAAGGGAGTAACAGGGTGATGGGTATTAAGGAGGGCACATGTTGTGATATGCACTAGGTGTTAATACATAACCAATGAATCATTGAACACTACATCAAAAACTAATGATGTAATGATGTACCATACAGTGGCTCACTGAACATAATAATAAAAAAAAAAAAAAAAAAAAGAAGGAATAGAGTTGCCAGTTGTAAAGAAGTCCAGGTAGCTATGTGGAGTTGTTACAGGCAGAATGGAGACACCTCGCTGGGGTTTTCAGCTATCAGAGAATACCGGGGGGGGGGGGGGGGGAGGGGGTCATGTTGGACCCATTAGACATCTCAGCACCTCTGCCAAGCCACTTGAGACAGAACTGCCTGGTCAGCTCACAGACTCATGAATAAATAATGGGTTGTTTTTGGTTAAGCTACTAAGTTTTGGAGTGATGTGTCAGGCATTAACTGTGACTGTAAGAGTCCTCATTTTATTGTTCTCTTTTGGTGATTCTAACAATGCTGTTCCAGAATATATCAGCCCATTTTTCATTTGCCACCATCTTCTCTCCCTCTCTGCCTCCTCTTCTTTCTTCAGCTTCTGCTCCTTGCGGCTCCCTACCTGGCAGGCAGCATCAGACATGAGAGGATCAAGCAGGAACCTGACATCTTTCCTCAATAATGTGAAACACTAGGTAACTGACTTAATTCTGGAAGCTTCAGAGACCCCATCTCAATAGCACAGGGACAAGGGCCCTGTCACAGGAAAAGATGAGGTGATATGTGTGGGATCTAGCATCTAGGAAAAGTTAGCTCCCTTTCTCCTGTCACTGGCTTATCATTTTCCCTTGAAATACTCCTTAGCACATTCATCTAAGCTATTTTCTTCATGTTTGGTAACGTTCACTTCTATTGGCCTCACAGTCATTGACACTCATACACAATAGGGTTTCTTATAGATTACTTACAAGGTGTGAAATAAGACTTCTGGAAGGGTTAAGGTTTCTTATTAGAGAACCATCTATACTAAAATATTACCTTGGAGTAAAGCGATCGTTTTTGATGAAGGCAGGTGCTGTGGAGAACGCAGGGCGAGTGCCCTCCTACTCCCCTGTGCCACCTCCAGAAAATTTCAAGCACTGTGGATTTTGCATAATAGAAAGCACTAGAAAACTTATGGCTTCAGGGGCACTGAGGGGAAGCCAAAGTTCCTATTATATTTCTAAGCTCTTCTTTTCTGCTTGAACAAGTAATGGCATCACTTATCTATACAAGCTATCAGTAGGAAATTCTGATACCCTCTCCCTCAGGACAAATCCAAAATTAACTGTCAGGAGCCTGTAATGGTACCAGGCTCTCAAACAGTGGGAGTCCCCAGGCATTTCTCAGGATGGATAAGGAACTTGTGAAACTCATTGTGTTTCCCTTCTCCTCTAAGCCCTCTGTGACCTGTTATTGTGGCTTGTTGCTGGTTGTTCCGCTTCAGGGTTGCTCATGCAAGTGATTGGAGTTCAAGCACTGGTCACAACCTAATCAAACCCAGAGCTGCTTGGCTGGGAATTTGCTCCACCAGAATGTGTGGCTGGCCTTGGTAATACGCATTATGGACATACTGGATGGCTTGGGGATCTTATCAGGGAATTTGGATTACTGGGAAAGTAGAGGAAATTTTTAGTCTTCAAAAAATCACTGGAAAGGGGCTCTTTGAAATCTGCTGGCAGCTTGCTACTTCATCGTTTCATCCCATTCACTGGATGCATGCTCTTTTAATAGGCAAGAAGGTGACATGGCCGATATGAATCCTAGTCTGTAGATTGAATGACCTTTAAAATACTTTTTTGTGTGAAATTTATTCTAGAGGTTGGTAAAGATAGTCCCTGGTTCCCAGGTAGGCTAAAAGGTACTATGGCATCAGAATTGCCACAATAGAATAGAAATATTATCTATCTTACCCATAGTCTGTCTTTGGAATTGCCAAATGATGGTTGTTAAGAACAGTGTCTTCTCTGCCTCCTCTGCTAACCCTTTAGTCACTGATCATTCATTCATTCATTCATTCATACAGCATCCATTCCATGTAGACCCTGTTAGATGCTGGGATACAAAAATGAATATTGCATGGTCCCAATAAAATAAACATCCCAGTAGTGAGTAAAGACACATAATAATGGTTGTTTATACAAGGTAAGTATTATTCCAAGAACAGAGTGATTAATTCTACCTGAAGGAGTCAAGAACATCCTCAGAGAGTGGATGAACCTTGATCTCAGTGGTGTAAGGTGAGTGGGAATTCCCTGGGAGGTAGTGATAGAGCTGGTCCCATCAGGAAAACATCCAAGTATCCTTCATAACCAGTGACATGTCTCCACTCCCGGTTCTCAGTCTGGAAGTGCATAGAATCTCCCAAGGAGCCCAAATAATATCTAGCCATCCAAGCCTCACTCAAAAAAATTGAAAATCCTGAATATACCAACTCTCTTTACACCTTAAAGAACTGGAGAACCAACAACAAATTAAGCCAACCCCATGCACAAGAAGGGAAATAATTTAGATTAGAGCAGAGATCAATGAGTTAGAAAATAGAGATACAGTAGAACACATCAATGACACTAGAAGCTGGTTCTTTGAAAGAATTAATAAGATTGATAAACCACTGGCCAAATTAATCCAAAAGAAAAGAGAGAGGACCCAAATTAATAAAATTATGAATGAGAGGAGAGAGATCACAACTAACACCAAAGAAATAGAAACAATCATCAGAAATTATTATCAACAGTTATATGCCAATGAATTAAGCAACATAAATGAAATGGATGCCTTCCTGGAAATCTATAAACTTCCAAGACTGAAACAGGAAGAAATTGACAACCTGAATAGACCAATATCTAGTAACGAGATTGAAGCGGTGATCAAAAACCTCCCAAAAAACAAGAGTCAAGGACCTGACAGATTCCCTAGGGAATTCTACCAAACATTCAAAGAAGAAATAATACCTCTTCTTCTGAAGCTGTTTCAAAAAATAGAAACAGAGGAAAACTTCCAGACTCTTTCTATGAAGCCAGCATTACCCTGATTCCCAAATCAGGCAAAGATCCCACAAAAAGGGAGAATTTCGGACCAATATCCCTGATGAACATGGATGCCGAGATTCTCAACAAGATCCTAGCTAGTAGGATCCAACAGGACATTAAAAAGATTATCCACCATGACCAGATGGGATTTATCCCTGAGATGCAAGCGTGGTTCAACATTCACAAATCAATCAATGTGATAGAACAAATCAATGAGAGAAGAACCACATGGTCCTCTCAGTTGATGCAGAAAAAGCATTTGGCAAAATACAACATCCGTTCCTGATTAAAATGGTTCAAAGTATAGGGATAGCGGGAACATTCCTCAACTTCACAAAATCCACCTATGAAAAACCCACAGCAAATATCATTCCCAATGAGGAAAAGCTGACACCCTTCCCATTGCAGTCAGGAACACGACAAGAATGCCCACTCTCGCCACTGTTGTTCAACATGGTACTAGAAGTCCTAGCAATCAGACAACAAAAAGAAATAAAGGTATTCACATTGGCAATGAAGAAGCAAAACTCTCTTTGTAGATGACATTATACTTTATATGGAAAACCCAAAGACTCCATCCCCAAACTACTAGAACTCATAAAGCAATTCAGTAATGTGGCAGGATATAAAATCAATGTACAGAAATCAGTTGCTTTCTTATACACTAACAATGAAACTATAGAAAGGGAAATTAGAGAATCAGTTTCATTTACTATAACACCAAAAACCATAAGATACCTTGGAATAAATCTAACCAAAGAGGTAAAGGATCTATACTCAAGGAACTACAGAACACTCATGAAAGAAATTGAAGAAGACACAAAAAGATGGAAAAACATTCCATGCTCATGGATCAGAAGAATAAACAATGTTAAAATGTCTATACTGCCCAGAGCAATCTGTACTTTCAATGCCATCCAGATCAAAATTCCATCAGCATTTTTCAAAGTGCTGGAACAAACAATCCTAAAATTTGTATGGAACCAGAAAAGACCCTGAACTGTTGCAATGTTGAAAATTAAAAACAAAGCTGGGGGCATCACGTTGTCTGATTTCAAACAAAACCGAACAAAACCGAATACCTATTCTGCATGGGGGATGCTGTGATGTGCTGCCCAGATCTGTACTCCAACTGTTGGTAGATGGTCCTCCCCTGCCAAGGCTAAAGACACAGGTCTCATTCCCTCCCCAGGGCAGCACCTAAAGACCGACCGACATGGTATAAAGTCCCAACTCCCTCACCCCAAATGAGTGGACCTCTGGGAGGGGGGCATCTTAGCCTCATGGCGCCTTATGTTAGCTGAGGCCTCTGTAGAGACTGAGGTGTAGTTTGTCTTTATCTGCCCAATCTCTCCCCTTTCTAGAAGTCATCTCTGAGTGAGAGTCTGCCTCCTAGGGAGCCCCACATGTAACAAGGGGCCTCCTTCCACAAAGTCTGAGTCCAGTGGGTCTCACAGAGCAGGGAGGCGTGGTTTCATGGAAGTCCACAGGTGGTTCTAATGCATCTCTCTTATTAAGGACCACTAACTATCCTTCTCAAATTGAGAACTGAGGACCCCTTGGCAAAGAATGGCTTTAATTAGCTTTATTAACTAGAGATTCCAGACCTCCTTCCTGGGCCCTTTGAATTATAATTTCTGGATGAAGGAAGACTGGGAATCTGCATTTGAACAAGTTCCTCCAAGTTCTTGATATGCACACTGCTTTAGAAAACACAAAATCTCATCTCAAGCATTTATGAGTATATTTATCTTTTATTTTTTATTTTATTATTTTTAAGTAGGGCTTGAACTCACAACCCTGAGATCAAGACCTGAGCAGAGATCAAGAGTTGGGTGCTTAACCTAATGAGACACCCAGGTACCCTATGTATTTGTCATTTAAATATGTACTCACATGCAGATCTGAGTACACATGAATCAGTAAGAGAAACACCGGTTACCCCCAGAACTGCTTTTACCCACCTATGGTCAGCATTTGAGTAATGACTGAGTGACCACTTGCCACATGGTCAAAAAAAAAAAAAAAAAAAAAAAAAAGACTTGCCCTTCAAGGAGATTCGTTGGTATCTGAACATTTCTGTTTCATAACTTCAGTGCACGTTCTGACTTAGAACATTGTGTTTTCCCACCCTGGCATGCAGTCAATACCAAAGATAGAACATCATTCAATGTGTCCTAAACCTTTAGAATGGAAGCCTCCAGATATGATCAAGCATGACTTCTGGCAGCTCTTTCAGGCTCTCTTTCTGTCTCTCCTTTAATATGCTTTGCTAATCTATTTTAAAATTATTTCCGACCAATGTTGCCTCAAGAGCCTGTCCTTGGTGGGCACTCCATGGTCCAAATGGGCTTTGACAGTACTTTACTCTTCTCACCTACATCTTCGCTCAATCTGTCTTCTTTTTCTTCTATTTTTTTTAAAGATTTTATTTATTTATTTATTTATTTATTTATTTATTTATTTGAGAGAGAGAGAGAGAGAGAGAGAGAGAGAGAGAACATGAACCGGGGGAGGTATAGAGGAAATAGCAGACTCACCATTGAGCAGGGAGCCTGATGCAGGGCTGATCCCAGGACCCTGAAATCATGACCTGAGTCAAATGCTTAACTGACTGAACCCCTCAATAATCTGTCTTCTTTTAAAGAAACAGACAAATGCTATTCTTGATGTTCCTTTCTCCTTCTAGTGTTGCTGTAAAGAAAGCACAGATATAGTGGCGATCTGGTGGTGGCAAATAACTGAACTAAGATGAGTTAGCTCCTTGGGGAGTTAAAGATGGAGACTACACTGAATGGAGCTATCACACAAAAGAAAATTTATTTGCAGCAAATAAGGAGATCACAGGAAATAACTTCCAAAGTCCTGACCCCTTGAGTGGGGGTGAGTAAGTTTCTTTTATTGAGGGTTAGGATGAATATTGAGAAAGGGAAGCTTTGTTATTCCATGTTGGGGCAGGCATAAGGGTGCAGTGGAGAGGAAACAGGACTCTCCAAGTATCCTATGTTAATGAAGCTTGTGCTCCTTCAACATTGTGATGAGATCTTAGAGGTCACTGTGAGACCCTCCATGGTCCATCTCTGCAAGGATGAGTCAGTGGACAAGCTCAAACTCATCTAGGTTGGCCAGAGTTCTTCCTGTTGTTTGCTTCTAAAAAAGAAGGTTAACTTTCTTGTGAAGAAGCGGGGGTTGCAGTGGGGGTCTTGCTGACAGTTTCAACTTCATTAACCCTATGGGGGCCTGGTTTCAGTTAGACACGCCCCTGAAATCAAACTCCCTGGATTCCAGTCCTAGTTCTTCTCTTTGTTACCTGTATAATCTCGAGCTGGTTGCATCATCTGTTTCTTTGGTTTTAGGTCTATAAGTCTATGATAATATTACCTGCCTCCTGGGGGGTATTGTAAGACTCCGGTGAGTTAGGACAAAGAACATTGGAACAGAGCCTCATATGCAGGAGGTGTTCAATCAATTTGGGCTCTCGTTATCACAGACGTGGGCGCATGGGAACCAAGTTACACTTGTCCACTTCCCATTCCTGGGCCCTGTCAGTATCTTTCAAAATGGACTCAAAATAAAACACATCAAATTAGTAAGAAGTGGGCAGAAAAGATTTGACCAGAGAGGCTTTGTATTGAGACCAGTGGAAGCTTGGAGGAGGAAAGTGCTTCATACCAGAAGTGCCTGAGGACCAGTCAAGGTTCAGGGGTGTCAACCACAGAACTCAGATCTGATGCCCTTGCAGACAAGTTTTTGCCTGAAGCACCTAGATCAGTGTAGATCTGGATTCTCTTTTGTAAAAACTACCTGGGATGCTGCGGGCGAGACATTCAGCTTCTCTGAACCTCAGCTTTAGCTTTAAATTCAAATTACTCATCTTCTCTTGGCTGGATAGTTGTAAAGGCAAATAAGAGGGAGCACACCCATACTTGTCACTAAGTTGGTATTCATGAAGCATTAGGTAAATCCGGTGTATGTTAAGACGGAGGGAGTTGAAGACTTGGCAAGAAGCCTGAGGCCCTGACTAGGAATGCCAGGAAGTGGGGGCTTCCCGCTGGGCTGGTAGGAGCCCAGGTGCTACAAAACCAGCAGGGTCTATTTAACTTCTTTCCGTTTTGCTACTCCCAGCAGTGGCTCCCTTCGGAGTAAATAGTGATGGCTAAGAAATGTATTTGACAAGCTGCAAGTCAGTGACAGCCACTCTTCCACGCAGCAGGCAGCCCCAGAACAAGCAACTTATTCCCCAGGCCATGGTCCCTGGAGGGAATCACAGCAGATCTTATTTTTAAAGGTGAGTTTCTGACTGCTCACCCCTGCCTTGGATGTTACACACCATTGGGCTTTAATGAACAAAGGGAACCAGCTTCAAGGTCCCACACACAGGACTCATTAAGCAGACCCAGAGAGATTCCAGAAGGTTGTTTTTTTGCCTCCAGACATTTGCTATCCTGGTTACCTATAGCCACAAGGTGTTGGCATACCTCTCTCCTAGATCACTGTTCCTTTTTGTCTTCAGAGATGAAGCAGCAAAGATAAAGAATGAACATAGGTACGAATAAAAGCAATAAAATATCCCTAAACATCTGCTTTGTGTCAAGACCTTTCTGTTGTAGCTTTATTTTCAACAATTTTATGTAGATCATCTATTCCCAATTCCTCAGAGAAGGGTGTTGTAAGTAGACTCAGAAATGTGTAATAATTTGTCCTAGGTCACACAGCTAGTAAGTACTTGGCTGGGATTCAGAAGGTTTGGTGTTTTGTTTTGTTTTGTTTTGCCTGGACTGAGGCTCACGTTCTTTCCATCCACCATGCTGCCCTTCCCCGAAAATCATTCAGGCTGATAATGATCATGGACAGAGAAGAGGAAGAATGGAGTTGCTCTCATTTCCAAGTAGCCCAACAGTCTCTCTGCTTATATTTACTTTGAGTTCACTGCTTCTGACTATAGATGCCCTGAAAATAAAACAACAAATAAGACCATTGCCCGTAGACCATGTTTGGTAGAGCATTGCAGTGCTGCTGTGGTTACAAAGATTCAGAGAGATCTTGTAATGAAGTTGTCTCACTTGGCCTCTTGAGAGAAACAAAACAAAACAGATTTTAAGCCCCTCACTCCCTGTATATTTTTAGTCAAACATTTTCATCTTATCCAGAAGAAAGTGATTCACGCATTAGGCCAACATTTACTGAGCACATATTACATGCCAGTTGCCATCCTAGCATCGGAGATGCATCACCAAATGAAACAGATAAAGGTATGTACCTTCAAAAAGCTTATTTTGTTTTCCAAAGTGGCTGTACCAACTTGGATTCTCACCAACAGTGTAAGCTCATTCCTCAAAAAATTAAAAATAGAGCTACCCCATGACCCGGCAAACGCAATGCTGGGTATTTACCCCAAAGATACAGATGTAATGAAAAGAAAACCTGCACCCCAATGTTCATAGCAGAAATGTCCACAACTGCCAAACTGTGGAAGTAGCCAATATGCCCTTCAATAGACAAATGGATAAAGAAGATATGGTCTATATACACAATGGAATATTACTCAGCCATCAGAAAGGATGAATACCCAACTTTTGCATCAGCACAATGGGACTGGTGGAGATTATGCTGAGTGAAATAAGTCAAGCAGAGAAAGTAAATTATCATATGGTTTCACTTATTGTGGAACATAAGGAATAACATGGAGGACATTAGGAGAAGGAAAGGAAAAGTGAAGTGGAGGGGGAGATGAACCATGAGAGACTATGCACTCCGAGAAATAAACCGAGGGTTTTAGAGGGGGGGGGAGGGGATGGGTTAGCATGGTGATGGGTATTAAGGAGGGCATGGATTGCACGGAGCACTGGGTATCATATGCAAAAAAATCAATCTTGGAACACTACACCAAAAATAAATAAAAAATTAATTAAAAAATTAAAATTAATATTAACGTACTATATGGTGACTAACATAATAAAAATAATAATAATTTTAAAAGTAAATAAAAGTGCTTATTTTGGCAAATACTCATAAATCTCAAGAAACGAGGAGTCTTATGGAAGAGGATTCAGCAACTCATTTTCCTAATGTGTGTTCCAGTTTTCAATACATAGGAACATCAAACATGTTCTACGTTTCCTCACTTCTGGGTGTCCCTCGCTTAGTAAATCAGTATCTTTCAGTGCTCTTCACATGGAACCTTTTGACATCCAAACATGGTATTTTGGACCATTATGATGTGTTCATCAGAAGAAGACAAGGTAATAAAGTACGCTCACAGGGAACTTTCTGGCAGCCAAGGTAAATTCAGTGGTACAAAATGACACCCGGTTAGGGGTTATTTTACACCTAGACCCGATGTGTGTGCGCTTGTATACATAGACCTGTGCTGTGATATAAAAAGGGACGGATGCAAGTTCAAGTCCCAACTCTGCCAATCTGTGGTATGACCTTGGACACCCCAAGAGATGTCTGTGAGCTTTCCTCATTTCCAAGGACAAATTGTGTCTATGCCATTGTATTTTATTTTGTGTATGTAGTTTCTTTTTCTCTTAGAACACAATGATAGTGGGGCGCCTGGGTGGCTTAGTCAGTTAAGTGGCTGCCTTTGGCTCAGGTCATGATCCCAGGGTCCTGGGATCAAACCTCACATGAGTCTGCCTGCTGAGCAGAGAGTCTACTTCTCCTTATCCCTCTGCCTGTGGCTCTCCTACTTGTGCTCTCTTTCTATCTCCCTATCAAATAGATAAATAAATAATCTTAAAAAAAAAAAAAGAACACAATGAAAGAATGAATACAATTCATACATTTGCAGGTCTTTACATGCAAAGCTATTTTTATCACTACAAATACCAGGGTAAAGTTCTTCTCATCCTGTCATCTCTTTTTCTTCTTGTAACAAATTCAGTATTTTCTTTATAGTAAGTTTCACATACTTGCCCTCTCTATTCCTGTTGCAATAGTTCAGCTCCCCATAAGGTCACTCCTAAAATACCGTAAGAGCAGCCCAGCTCCCTGATTTCACCTGCTGTACCTTCCAATCCTGCATATTTCTTTTTTTTTTAAAGATCTTTTTTTTTATTTATTTGACAGACATATCACAAGTAGGCAGAGAGGCAGGCAGAGAGAGACAGGAGGAGGCAGGCTCCCCGCTGAGCAGAGAGCCCAATGCGGGACTCGATCCCAGGACCCCGAGATCACGACCCGAGCTGAAGGCAGAGGATTTAACCACTGAGCCACCCAGGCGCCCCACAATCCTGCATATTTCTAACAGATAAATCTATGTTAAAATAGTTCTTCCATTAGAAATCCAATTTTTCTGATACTTCGTAATGTCCTGCATCATACATAAAATGAAATCCAAATTGGTGTTTTGGGTCACAGTTTAGTTTTCCAGGCTTGTGGGTCTCTACTAGCCTGGCTCCCCTATTCACTCTTCTTGATGATTCCTCATAACCGCTTACATCTCTGCTCAGACTACCTTCACTGGGCAGCATCCCGCTCTCTCTCCATAGCTACAAGTTATGCTCGCCAGACATCTGCTTACTCATCAACTGTCACTGGCGTCCACTACCAAGTAGGAGCTCATGAAAGTTTGTCAACTGGAAGACCAACTAAGACGCCAGGGGATAACTGACTGGTGAGTGAGTTGGTTCACACATCTCAGTGTAATTTCCTGGTGTTCTAGGAATTTTGGAGATTTCTGAGTGTTCCTAGAATTTCTACTTTATTATTATGTCCACATAAAGAACTACAGTTCTACAATATTGTTAGCACCTGACAAATTCTTCAGTGATATCTTGAAGCCAACCAAGATGAATTCAATTTCCTGGACTCACAAAACTTTGGAATCCCCATCGTTAAGCACTTAACTCTTTAGGAACCAACAGTAATACTCAACATTGCCTAATTTTCTTATTTACTAAAACATATAGTAATAAGGAATAAATACACTTATATATACCCTCTTATTTTACTTTCACTCAAGCCTTGGGAATGGGGTATCATTTTGTCCTTACCTTAAGGGAATTGAGCCTTGGTGATTAAAAATAAAGGTTATTCAAACTCACCTAGCTTGTCAGAGTCAAGATTTGAACTCAAGTCTTTGTAACCCACAGGCTGTACAACTCTTCAACAAATAAGGCGATGATAGGTGCATGCCTAGGTATGATGACCTATTTAGGTTACACCGTCTCTTCCCTTGTCCCCTCTTATCGGCATTCCATAACACAATCTGAGATAATTTTCAAATACCGAACTCTTTCCTGGACTGATACCCCTTCAGAGGCTTCCCGTGGACTCCTGGATAAGGCTCCAACTCTTAGTGTGAGCTATGGGACCCTTGCTGGGATGGACACTGCCTATCTGAACAACTCTGGACTCTTCCAGAGTCTGTAACCACTCATTCCGCTAACTATGCGCTGGAGTTTCTGTCTTCCTCTGGATTCTGTTGCCTTTGGGAATTGCCCCAGGCTCAGTGGCTGGACACTTAGTTTGTCATTAGGGATTAGAAGACTGTACAACCTTGACCCCTCATCTCTTCTTCAGGTCTCAGGAGACTACTTTGAGACTGCAGCTTGGTCAGTGGAGTCTGACCCCTATTATTTGAAAAAGAAATCATGGTTCAAAAAAACACACCCTGAAAAAACCTTCATCAATGCATAAAGTCTTCAGCTATTGGGGGGAAAATGTCGGTTTTACTTGGCAGAGATGCAGCACCTATCGTGAAAGAAAAGCAAATGTGTGACAGTGAAATGGAAAGCGATATTGCCTCATTAGAGTTAATTTTAAGTTGGTTTTAAATGACGCTTTGTCATGCATCTAAATAACTTAAGTGGGTACCAGGAATGTGTTTACCATATTGCTTGGAATACGTTTTCTTTTGCTCCCCTAAATATAACCCTTCTCAGAATTGCAAAGGAAAAAAAAAAAAGGCCTCCTTCCCTGTAGGAGGTTGTGAGTGTAATCAGGATTTTAATGACATTTCCCCCTGAGTCTGCCCTTATCTATTTCTAGGAGCAACTCTGAGCCAGGCAACACTAGGAAAACCACTGTTCTGATGGTTTTTCTATTCTTCTTTAAGGCTTGCCTCTCCCTTGGTACTGTTAGACTATCTTGTTGAAACTTCTACAAAAGATGCAATATGTGGAGTGGCTCAGAGTGGAGACACTAGGTGTTACACTGCTCTGGTTCTAATCCTGTCTCTGTCATCCAGTAGCTGTGAAAACTTGGACAAGTTCAATGTTCTTTCAGTGATGCTCTTTGTTGTTGTTGTTGTTGTTGTTGTTTTAAAGTAGGCTCTATGCCCAAGGTGGGGTTCAAACTCGTGACCCTGAGATTAAGAGTTGCATGCTCATCTGACTGAGCCACCTGGGTGCCCCATGTGATGCATTTTTTAATAACTTTATTAAGACACAAGTCACATAGCATAAAATTTACACATTTGAAGTGTACAATTCAATGGTTTTTAATATCTTGACAGAGTTAAACCCACCATCATCACAATCAATTTTAGACCATTTTTATCACTCCCCCCCCAAAAAAAAACCTGTCCCCTTTAGTATCCACTTCCTGTTTCCTCCCGCCCCTCACCCCTGCCCCTGGTAACCACCAATATACTGTCTCTGGAAATTTCATATAAATGAAATCATACACTGGGGTACCTGGGTAGCTCAGTGGGTTAAACCTCTGCCTTTGGCTCAGGTCATGATCTCAGGGTCCTGGGATTGAGCCCTACTTTGGGCTCTCTGCTCGGCGGGGAGTCTGCTTCCTCCTCTCTCTCTCTGCCTGCCTCTCTGCCTACTTGTGATCTCTCTCTCTGTCAAATAAATAAATAAAATCTTTAAAAAAAATGAGATCATACACTATGTAGTCCTGGCTTCATCCATTCATTTTCAAGGTCCATTTATGTCATCATTTATCTGTACATTGTGCCTTTTTATTGTCAAATAATATTTCATTGTATGAGCCTATTACATTTGTTTATACATTCATCAGTTTGGACATTTGGGTTGTTTCCACTTTTTGGCTGTTATGAATAATGCTGCAATGAATATTTATGTGCAAGTTTTTGTGCAAACATATGTTTTCAGTCTTCTTGGGTCTATACCTAGGAGTGGAAATGCTAGGTCATATGGTAACCTTATGTTTAGTCTCCTGGGGAACCGCCAGACTGTTTTCCAAAACAATCCCATCAATTCTCATCTGTGGTATATGAGAATTCTAATTTCTCCACGTCCTTGTCAATGCTTGTTCTTGTTTTTTATTTTTTTATTATAGCCATCTTTGTGGGTATGATGTGATATCTCATTATTCATTTTTTGTTTGCTTACTTGTTTTTTAATTGCTAGACTTCATGTTTTAGATGTACAGTAAAACTGAGCAACTATTCTGGAAAGTCCTCATCTTACTCTCCCCCTCCCAACATATGGCTTTAATTATTGACATCTTATATGGTACTGCATTAGCTCCTGGGGCTGCTGTAACAAACCATCACAAATCATGTGGCTTCAAACAACGGGGATTTACTCTCGTACGGTTCTGGAGGGTTGAAGTCTGAAATTAAGGAATCAGCAGGTTCATGATCCCTCTGAAGGCTCTAGAGAAGAAATGCCCTTGCCTCTTCCCAGCTTCTGTTGGGTGCTGGCAATCTATAGCCTTTTTTTTTTTTTTTTTTGTAGCTACATTATTCCAATTTCTGCTTTCATCTTCATCTGGCATATTCCCTGTGTGTGTGCCTATGTCTCTCACGGCCTTCTTCTAAGGACACCAGACACTGGTTTTAGAGCCCACCTTAGCTCGGTATGACCTCTTCTTAATTTGAGTACATATGCAAAGACTCTATTACCAAATAAGTCACATATACAGGTATTTGGGGTTAGGGTTTCAACCTATCTTATTGTGGGACACAAACCCACAAAAATTGTATTTATGAACCAAATGAATGAACCAGTATTGATTCCTTGTTATAACTGAGGTCCATCATTTATTCAGATTTCCTATGCCCTAATGTAATAATGTTCCTAATGTCCTTTTTTGTCCTAGGATCCCATCCAGGTTACCACATTACATTTAGTTTTCAAGCCTCCGTAAGTTCTCGACTGTGATACTTTCCTTTGTAACCTTCCTTTGATGACTTTGACAGTTCTGAGGTGTTCTAGTCAAGTGTATTGTTAGGTCATCCTCTGTTGAAATTTCTCTGATGTTATTCTCATAATCAGACTTAAGTTATGAGTGTTAGGAAGAAGATCACAGAATCTTCTGGGTTGATGGGGGGAGACCATGCATTGTCATTTTCATTATATCTTATTAAGGTTACATACAATCAACATGACTTCACTATTGATGTTAATCTTGATCACCTGATTGAAATAATGGTTTCTACAAATATAGAGAAGGCATTCTTCCCCCACCCCCTTTCCATACTGTACTCTGGAAGGAAGTCACTCTGCAAAGCAGCCCACACTTGAGTGAGGGGTTTTTCTCATCTTTCATGCAAGAAATCTTCCACATTTTCATCTGTAAACAGGGATAACAACACTACTAATTCAGAGTGGTGAGGTGAAGGTTTATGGATTAATTTATGTAAAGTCTTCAGAACAATTACTTGTACAGAGTAATCACTCAATAAACATCAACAATTATTACCATTATTATCATTATTAAAACCCTCACCCTTTGCCTTCTATTGTAATAGATTTGTACCTGTCTGCCCTCCCTTTGATATAGTAATTTTCCTTGCTTATAAATGCAACTCATTGTAATATTTCCATAATACCTAGCAATGGTACTATATTTTAAAGTCAATGTTCAGCTAAAAAATATGTTCATATATAAAAAATGTAAATATATAGATATAATTACTTAATAAATCCCTTTCTTGGCCCACCCTTTTTAGCATGGTGTAGCTTATTCTGAAAGAGTGAATCACATGGCTGACCTTGGATAGGTCATCCTGCAGATTGAGGGGCACTAGATGGGAGCCACTGCTCCAAAATATTCTGCAAATGCCCATTGTTTCATTATTATAATTTATCTCCTTAGTGCCCTAAGAGTTTTTATCTTTAACTTCCAAGTTCACTTTAATAAGGATTTCTTGGCTGAAAAATCAGTCATAGGCACTCTGGGGATCATGAAGATGAGTAACAAATGGTCCTTGGTCCCTGCCCTCATTAACCTTACAATCTAATCGTGGAGACAGAAATAAATAACTTTAATGTGAGCCAGAACTCACTAGTAGTATAACTAAAGCTTTTTGACAATGTGCAAAAGGGAGTAATTAATTCTGATCGTGATTATCACAGAAGACTTCACAGATTCGTAGCATTTGAGTTGACCTTTGAAGAATAAGCAAAATTTCAACAAGTGGAGAGAATATAAAAAGAAATTCCACCTTATAGAAACTGCATGAGCAGAACATAAATATGAACCATGATAAGAGTAAATAATAGCTTGTATTTACTGACAAATCATTAATAAGTGTTCTAATAACTTTAGGCCTTCACATGGTTAAATTATTTAATCATCACTAAAGAAATTCTGAAAGATCAATATTATCCATATGATTATCCCTGAAAAGAGTAATAAATGGTGACTCGTTCTGACTATTCAATAGAATTTAGGGCATGGGGCGCCTGGGTGGCTCAGTGGGTTAAGCTTCTGCCTTCAGCTCAGGTCATGATCTCAGGGTCCTGGGATCGAGTCCCGCATCGGGCTCTCTGCTCAGCAGGGAGCCTGCTGCCCTCTCTCTCTCTCTCTCTCTGCCTGCCTCTCTGTCTGCTTGTGATCTCTCTCTGTCAAATAAATAAATAAAATCTTTAAAAAAAAAAAAGAATTTAGGGCATGGATGACAGGAGGTAAGACAGGGAGGATAGAGGGGAGGATGAGGCTGAAAACTAAATTGGAAACAGATTGTAAAGGGCTTTAAATGCCAGCTTATGAGGTCTGGGTTTTGGTTCTGAGGTCACTAAGGAGCCATAAAACGATGATGAGCGACTTTGTATGTTCAAACTGGGTTGTATTGTGAAGAAGAAAAATCCAAGGTTGGTGGAGAGAAATATGTCAGGTTTAGATACTATAAATAAATTTAGAGGAACATATTATATCACAAAGACCTTGTTGAAAAGAAGGCAAGGAAGGGAAAGCTGCAAAAGGTTTGTATCCTTATTACCTTAAGAATAAAATGAGCTCACCACTCACCATTAAAAAAAAATAGAGCAGGTAGTGCAGAGGACCTACCCATTCTGGGGCTCACCAGCTTGCTGTTTTAGTAAAGGTGCTTTCTACTTGTGTTATTATTATAATGGGAAGAACAAAACAAAGCTAACATGATCTAACCAAGGTAAAAACAGTGTGTGGTTCAGCTCCAACTTCTATAGGGGAAGAACTAGAGGCATTCAGAAGGGGTTGGTACCTTAAAAATGAGTAAGAACTATCCTTTAGATGTGACTTAAAAATAAAAATGAATATATTAAACATGATTAGGAAGCTCTTGGGGCTACAGAAAAGTTGTGTCCTTTGCCTACTTGGTCATGGTCAGTTTATTTAACTACACTTGTGTAGGTCTGTGTGGTCTCAATTGTGGCCCATGTAATGCCATTACACGTTAAGCAAGTTGATAAGGTGGAGAAATCCATGAATGACCCCGGATGGAAGAATCACTAGTGAGAAAGCTCATTTGGGCAATATGTAGAACAGATTGAAGGAGACGATGGCGAAGTAAAGGAAATTTGGAATATTAGTCACTTATAAGAGATAATAGGGGTGCCTGGGTGGCTCTGTGGGTTAAGCCTCTGCCTTTGGCTCAGGTCATGATCCCAGGGTCCTGGGATCGAGCCCCGCATCGGGCTCTCTGCTGAGTGGAGAGCCTGCTTCCCCCCTCTTTCTCTGCCTACCTCTCTGCCTACTTGTGATCTCTCCCTCTCTGTCAAATAAATAAATAAAATGTTTAAAAAAGAGAGAGAGATTATGCTGAGTGAAATAAGTCAAGCAGAGAGAGTCAATTATCATATGGTTTCACTTATTTGTGGAGCATAACAAATAGCATGGAAGACAAGGGGAGTTAGAGAGGAGAAGGGAGTTGGGGGAAATTGGAAGGGGAGGTGAACCATGAGAGACTATGGACTCTGAAAAACAATCTGAGGGGTTTGAAGGGGCGGGGGGGTGAGAGGTTGGGGGAACCAGGTGGTGGGTACTAGAGAGGGCACGGATTGCATGGAGCACTGGGTGTGGTGCAAAAACAATGAATACTGTTACGCTGAAAATAAATAATAAAAATAAATAAATAAATAAATAAATAAATAAGAGAGAGCTAATAGAGAATTGAATAAACCAATAAGATTTTAAAGTCTTCTTTGTAATTGTAGATACAACGGAAAGTTTAGGCAACTTTCTCATTGCATATTAGAGCTAGATAGACATAAGTGTTTGATGTAGAAGACATCCCTTCTATTAAACAGCTAGTTTATTCATTTCCAGAATAGAGGGGAAACTGAGGCCCAGAGAGACAGATGGAATGTCAGGTCTGTAAGTGAGTTAGTGGAAGAATTGGGACCAAAGCCAGTTTTACGGTTTCCAAACTAGACTGCTTTCCAAAACCCCAGGTTCACCAGTTATCAGTCTGGAGGTCTGTTTGCCAATTAAAGGAAAGAATGACCCAGGAAGGATCCAGATACTCGAATAATGTGGAATCGAGGGCCATAAAATAAATCAAAAGGAAAAGAGGAGATCACAGAAGATGAACTTGACCGACTTCACATTTTATCAAGAAGGTAGCCCCACTGAACCATCACTGAAACCAAGTTCAGCCTGTGGGAAGGAATAAATGTAGATAGAATCATCTTTTTAAATAAAAATGCATTTGCCTTGAGACCCTATCCCTTCCTAGTCACCGGGCATGGTCTAATATTTTAATTTTCCTTAAAACCTTCTCTGAGCACCACTGATTTATATCCAGTCCCCTGAAGAAGAGTGAAATCTTCAGGGTGAGCATTTTCCATAGATCATACCTTAGAATCATTATCAAGATAAAAAACTATTCTGGACCAGTGTGACACATATTATGTGAATAAGTATGACGAAGAGAGATAAAATGTCTGTATCCATGATAATGATTCCTTTCTGTGTGAGCTACAAATAGTCACATGACCTTTTTCTTTATCCATAAAATGCAAATGATGGTATAAACCTACTTTACTAGGCATTTATGAAGGCTTATGGCAACATGTTTCTAAAATTGAAAGCTCAGGGTAAATAGCATTATGCCGTGAGTTGTTAAAGTGCTCCAAAGTTCTTTCAGTCAATAATACATCAAAACGTCTTTAATTCACCCTCAATTAATTCAAGCTCTGTATGAATTTCAGCAGAAGCTAGGCTGACCATTGTTTTATAATATTTGCTTTGTTGCACATATAAACATTATACATAGTTTTCGTAGAAAAACTGGAAAATTAGAGCCAGGCTGTACAAAGCAGGAAGGTGTGGTGGTTAACCACTGCCCCTAACCTCCCCCCCACAGCCCCACCGTCCAGCACTGCCATTTGTGAGTGGTTTTGCCCTGTATTTTAAGTGACATCTCTGTGCCTGGGTCAGTTTTTTACTTCTGAAAAGAGATAATCTCAGCAGCCCCTCTCCAGAGCTGTGCTGGAAATGGAAGTTCTCTGTTGCTCTAAGCTGTAAAGCCCTGAGAATTATTCCTGGCTCAGAGTAAGTACTCAATAAATGTTAGTAACTGCTATTACTATTTCTTTTTCTTATTGTAATGAGAGCCAATTTCCAGAAGTAAATTTCACATGTAAGATGTAAAGGAAAACAGTACAGTTTTAGGAACAAACAAACAAACAAAAAACCTTAATTGGCATCTTTATGCCTAAGGGAGAATGGCTATCCTGAGTTTTGGATCTATTGTCTCCTTGTTATACTCCTTTACAGTCTTTCTTAACCACATGTCAGTGTATCCCTAAGCAGCATTTTATGAAAAAAATCATACTGATATATTATGTCACCAGTCTCCTTTCCCCAAACCCCACCCTATCATTTTCCTTAAATCCATCTATATTGATTCACATGGGGTAGACCATCCCTCCTTTTTGCTAGATGGTATTTCGTCAGCTTCAGATGGACAGCTGGATTGCTTCCAGGGTTTTGCTTCTTTTTTTCTCCTACTTATGATGTTGCTCTTAATATCCCAATATGTGTCTGTTTTTATCAGTACAAAATTATTTCCAGGGTAAATTCCTAAGAGTAGGATTGCTGTGCGGTAGCACAAACATGAACACTGGAATCACTTGGCATTGAAAGAGAGCACTGACCATAGTTAGGCTTGAACAAAAGTTAGTAATTGGAATTATCCCCGGGGGCACCTGGGTGGCTCAGTCCATTAAGCATGTGCCTTTGGTTCAGGTCATGATCCCAGGGTCAGCGTTGCGCCCCTGGCTCAGCCGGGAGCCTCCTTCTCCCTCTCCCTCTGCTCCTCCTCCCACTCATGCTCTATCTCTTTCTCTCAAATAAATAAAGAATATATTTTTAAAAAGGAAATTGGAACTATCCCAAGGAAATCAGGAGTTGTAGTCATGCCAGCCCTTCTAGATAATGTCTTTCTAAAAACATTGCTTTCTAAAGTTTTCCAATTTATACTTCTATCTGCAAGGTGCTGCACCTTGAATCAGCTTTGGTAAGTTAGTGAGATATACTTTCCTGGTAACATGCTAATTTTCTAGGCTTTCAAATTTACTGGAATAAAATTGTTTTAAAAAATCACCTTACATTTTATTCCATTCAGTTATCTTGAGATATGCCTGCTTTGTCATTTCTAATATTATCTTTATGTCCAATTGTTTAGAGTTTTTTTTTAAGATTTTTTTATTTATTCATTTGAGACAGAGAAAGAGAGAGAGAGAATGAACAGAGGAGAGAGGCAGTGGGAGAGGGAGAAGCAGGCTCCATGCTCAGCAGGGCTAGATCCCGGGACCCTGAGATCATGACCCGAGCTGAAGGTAGACACTTAACAACTGAGCACCCAGATACCCCTTTTGGTTGTGGGTTTTTGTTGTTGTTGTTGTTGTTGTTGTTGTTGATTCAAACTTGCAAGACATCAGTACCTTAAGAGACAAAAGAAAACCTGACAAACATTTGTGGTTTTTTTGATCTTCTCTATTACAAGGATATTTTAAAGTTATTAATTTGTTATTACTTATTTTCTTTGACTTTCTTTCAATTCATTTTGTTTTTATTCCAACTGTGTAAATTTAGTGCTTACCTTATTAATTTAAATCTATCATCTTTTCCAAAATATGGATTTAAGTGTTTAAGCCTATAAATTTCTAAGAAGTGCTTTAGTTTTATCTCATGATATTTTTTAGGTAGAGAATTCTTGTTATTGTTCAGTTCTGAATTATCTAATTTATATTACTATTTTTATTGGCTCATTAATTATTTAAGAATACCTTTTTAATTTTCAAAACTTTAGAGGCTTTGGTACTATTTTTTATTACTGATTTTTAATCAGAAATAATTATATTTTTCATTTTTTTTTTACATCCCACAATTTTGTGAGTCAGAAACTCATAAAAGGCTCACAGGCAATTTTATGCTCCTGATGGCTTCCCCTGTGATCACTGGGGTCATCTGATGGCTAAGTTAGGATACTTCATTCATGTGCTTGAAACGTTGTCATAATGTCCTTGAGTCTGGGTTCGGCCTACTCTCTATTTTCATGTAGTCTCAGAGCCTCTCTGTGTGGTCCCTGCAGCAGCCATGGGCTTCTCATAGCATAGTGGTCTCAGGGGAGTTGGACTTGTAAGATGGCCCAAGGCTCTACAGACAAGTGCTCCAAGAGATCTCAGTAGAATCTGTAAGATTTCTTACGTCCTGTTTTCAGAGATCTAAGAACATCACTTCTAGATTCTATTGGTCAAGAACCTCACTAATGTCAACCTAAATTAAGGGGGCAAAGGATTAAATTCCACCTCCTGAAACCAGGAGTATCAAAGAACTTGGGGCCATCCAAATTCTATCACACGATCAATGCCCCATCCTGTCACTGCATCCAATTCAAGCTTCAAGACTGCCCAGAGATTTATAGTCAATACCATCATATCCAAACAGGACTTTCCATTTTCTGGTGACCAAAAAACCAACAAGATAAGTCGCCTGATTCCCTACACTGAAGATACAGTGTGGCAGATAGTAAATACAACCATAGAAAATGCTTCTCTCTGGGTCTTAATAAGTATTTGTTGGACCAAGTTTCTGATCTGCTATCTACAAGGAGTAGGGTTGTTTGCTTGTTTGTTTGTTTGAGATGTAAGAGTCCCAAGTTTCTGCATTTTTTATATTCTTTTATATTTTTCCTTACAAATAAGCCCCTTATTTCCTGAGTTAATTTCTGTCTTAGGGAACTTTGCCCCCACCCCAAAAAAGAAAAAAAAAAAAAAAAAAGAAAGAAAAAGGAAAAGAAAAAAAAAGTCAGTTGCTAACAGACACTAAGATTTTGTTAACTCCAATCCTTTCTTCTACCAGAGTATTCAATTCCATTAGCATATGATCTGCTTCCCAAGTATCAAAGCCTCAGTTGTACCAAATGTTCTGCTACTGTAGTACATGGATCCAATCTTTACAGGCTCTGATATGTTTCCTCCCTGTTCACGGAACAATCACTAAGACTACAAGATCTACTTAAAGATCTCAATTTCTGTAAATATAGCATAAGCAATTGTAGTTACTGATATATACAACCCCACATACTCCAAAGCCATGTACAACAAAGGTTTAGGTCTCTCTCATATCTCAGTCTAATGTGGGTCAGTAGGTAAGCAGGCTCAACTCCACTCAATCATTCAGAGATCCGTAGGTCTAAGAACATCATTTTTAGATTCTACTGGTCAAGAAGGTCTTCTGTGGCATGGATCTGCCATTCTCAACATGTGCCTTCATCGTCGTCCTGAGAGACTTTAGGTAACAGATGTGTGTGGAGGGGGTGGGTAGGTGAATTTGGAGAAGGTATATCTAGTCATAAATGCCTTGGGCTGGATGTGACACATTTGTTCACATTCCTTAGGCAAGGACTACACAGATCATCTCATCTAGATAGGTACAAGAGCATTTGGGAAATTTGGTTCAGCTGTGTTCTCAGAGAAAGGAAACAGGGTGGCGAACATCTAGCCTTTCTCCACCACAAATTTGATGTGGGCATTTTAGTTGTCTGTAGTAGAATCGTTCAAGGTACCAAGTGTGGCTCAAAGCTAACACTGAAAATATATTTTAACTTTGATCATTCTTTAAATAGTCTGAAATTATAGTTTTATCTCTCTCATGAACTAATGGTTTCATAAAAGATTTTTTTTTCTTTTTCTTTCTTTTTTTTTTTTTTTAAATCACCAGGTAGTATTTTTTTACCTTTTGTTTTTTATTAAATGCTGTTTTTATGTCATTGTGAGAAAAGAAAGTGACATGTATAATTTGTGTTATTGGGAGATTAGGCCCAGATTTGGCCTAATATGTGGTCATTTAAAAATAAATGTCACGGGAACAATTAAAAGTAAGGTAAAGGAAAAAATGGAAACTCAGCAAGCTCCAATTATTTTCCATCTCAGTTAAATACAATTCAACCTCTCATAAAGCTCTCAGTGACCCAGTCTCTGCCTGCCTCCCCACACTCATCTCAGTTATTTTCCTTCCACTTAACCATGGAGGTCCGGACACACTGGTCCCCAGTTTCTTCCTGCCTTGGCCCTTTGCACCTGCTGTTCCTGCTGCCTCTGGATCGAGCCCTCGCTTCTCAGTTAGTTCTCAGTCAAACGTCAGCCCTCTGACGGCATCTCTTAGGCCAACACTGGTGAACACATACATCACTGGCTTCAATCTTTCAGAGCCTCCATCTGTCTGAAAGTAAACTGTTACTTTGTTTATGCATTATTTGTCCTCCCCAGCTAAAAATGTAATTCTGTGAGAGAGGGACTCTGCCTTTCTCATTACTATTTTACTCCCCATGCTTACAAGGGTGTCGAGACTATAATAAATACAAAATACATATCTCTTTTTTTTTAGTATATGTGCTGCCGAAGCGAGCACCAAAATACATATCTCTTAAATGAACTTAAATTATCTCACTTTTTCATTCATGCCTAACCCCAAGATGCAGAGGTTATGAAGCTGAATCATTCGGAGTTTGCTATTATTCCCTTTCTCTCTCCTCTACCTTCCCTCTCTCTCCCGTGTGTGTCTCTCTGTTCTTTCCCCCTCCTTCCTCTTCCTTATTTGGGAAGGTTTTTCAGGTTTAGGTGAGTTGTGTATTCAAAAATATATTTCTTTTATTTAAATTTAATTTTATTTGTGTGTGTGTGTTCCAAAATTCTTTGTTTATGCACCATATCCAGTGTTTTAGGCAATACATGTCCTCCTTAATACCCGCCACCAGGCTCACCCAACCCTCCACCCCTAAAACATTAGACTCGGATTTGGTGAATGACTTCCTTTATTCTTTATTTATGGTTCTATTTCCAAATTTTATCTTCTTGTGTATTTTTATTTTTTTTTATTTTGGTAGGAGAATGGCAAGAAATGTCTCAGTTATAGTGAGTCATTTACTATGTTTTTCCAAAACTCTAGCAGAGGTTTTATCTCTGCCCTATCCTTCAAAAATATTTTAAAAATAAAGGACAGTCTATATATGATCTTGTGGACAAATTGAAGCTTTTTATGCAAATATATCTTTCAAGTGTTTTAGTAGCATTCATTTACATGCACTTGATGGGCTTACAACAAATCAGTCTTAATCTCTTTATGAAAGCTGCACTTGAGAATCTCTCTGTAACATAATGTTGCATTTGCCTGTGGTATTGGGTAAAAACAATTTGATTCTCCCTAAAACTCATTTTTATTTATTTATTTATTTATTTTTTAAAGATTTTATTTATTTATTTGACAGACAGAGATCACAAGTAGGCAGAGAGAGATAGGAGGAAGCAGACTCTCCGCTGAGCAGAGAGCCCGATGCGGGGCTCGATCCCAGGACCTGGGATCATGACCTGAGCCGAAGGCAGAGGCTCCAACCCACTGAGCCACCCAGGCGCCCCTAAAACTCATTTTTAAATTCAAGTTTCTTCACCCTTAAGTATCTCCCTGATTACTTCAAATGAATGTTTCATTTTTATTTAATTAATATGATAGTAAGTCCAGTTCAGTCGGCATAGTATCTTTCAGAAAAGAGACAGCTATTGTGTGTGTGTGTGTGTGAGAGAGAGAGAGAGAGAGAGAGAGAGAGAGAGAGAGACGGAGGTGAGGGAGGTGGTATAAGGGCTTTTTAGAGTGAAGAAAATAGAAATGAATTCAAACTGTGAGCATGTAAACATGTCTCATGAGTGAAGGCTGGTGGCCCAGGGACATTATCTCGTTATTCAAGTCCCTTAGGAAATAGCAGGATTATTTTTGGGATTGTCTGTGCACAAAGGCCCATGCACAGCCTTCAAACTGATGTTCATTAGGAATGAAAAGTGCCAAAGCAGTTTATGTGTATCCCATACCTTGTACTGATTGGGCCCGGTTGCTCTGTCCCAGGCAGGCTATCTTGAATTCTGGGGAAAGGTCAGAATACAGGCCCCCATGTCTTCCTCATAAAAAGCACCTCAGCCTAAGGAGTTGGTAGGTTGGGGGCTCCTACAGGGTCTTTGTAGAACTATCCTGCTTTCTGGAGATAAGAGCTATTCCGTAAGTGGGTGATTTCCTCTCCTGCCTATCCTGTGAAAAGTAATTAAGAAAGGGAGCTGGTCAGCTGGTACATAATTCAAATTTGAATGAAATAATAACTATTACTTTCAACACTAAATGCTTAACTCTGTTCCTCACTCAGTGCTAGGAGTTTTAAACTCTTTAACTCCTTAATTCACTATGAGGAATCTCTGGAACTAAGTACTATTATTACCCCCATTTTTATATAAGGAAAGTAAAGCTTAGGAAGGTTAAATCACTTGCCCAAGTTGTGTTGTTATTAAGTTGAAGCTCAAGATTCAGAAACCAGGAAGCATAACTCCAGGGACCATGCTTTAAATGAGCAGTAAATGGATAGATGGATGGATGGATGGATGGATGGATGGACGGATGGATGATAAATGGTGATTGGACAGGTGGATAAATGGACAAGTTAATTGTTAGATGGTGTCCAACAAAACTAGGAGACTTAAATACATTTGCAAAGTTTTTGGTTGCTAAGCTGGTTTAATGAAATTTAAAAAAAAAATACTGTTTTTTCTTTCAAGGGCCAGTTGAAACAATGTCTCCTACACAGCATCTGCATCTCATGGAAGTTTTGGACAGCCTGATCTCTCATTTGTTTCTAGGAACTTGCTACACATGGCGTCACCTGTCCAACTGAGAAGAGCTGGCAGTCTGTGCTGTTCATTCATTAGCACCATCTGAGTGCCAAATTGATGTTTTACATTATTTACTTGCCTCTCATTAGGAGCAAGGCCAGAGTACCATCCAATTCTCAGAGCAAAACACCCCAGAGTTTCCTCACATACAATTGCACATCACATAATGGTAAGGTTTGTTAAAATGCCACATGCTTGAAAATTTTTCAATAATTGCTACAAATATTCACAAGAGGGGGAATGTTTATTCATTTGCTTAATTTCTAATAACATTTTCTGCTATGGTAATATTTCCTTGGTCCCTCTTACATTTAATTTGGCGTCTGACCAGTTGAATTTATGCTTTTAAGCAAATGGTACAGGCTTTGAATGTTTAGCATCTCATTCATGTTATTTGTTCTTAGATTTGGTACCAATACTGTCTGTTGGCTGTGTTATTTTCTAATGAGAATTTTGTAAAATGCCTTGGAGGCTCATTACGATTTGAGCTTCTTTCTTTCCATTCAAATGAGCCCCATTTTTATAGTGTCTCTCACCACTGGATGAGTGTCGGCTCTGGAGAAGACAGGCTTTTCTCTGTAGAAAACATGCTGCTGCTGGACCTGGGATTATCACGCCTGTGTGTGATGCTAAAGCTTGCCCTTCTAGCCTTTGGCATTCTTTCTCTACTTTCTAGAGGTTCTTATGTAGCCACATGTTATATCTTGTACTTTTAAAAATTTTACTGGGAAAATCCCTTCTTTCTTTGGGAGTTGAAGAATAATTAACAAATAAAAATGAAATAGATGGGGGCACTTGGGTGGCTCAGTTGGTTGGGCGACTGCCTTGGGCTGGGGTTGTGATCCCACAGTCCCGCAGCCCCAGGATGGAGTCTCACATCAGGCTCCCTGCTCGGCGGGGAGTCTGCTTCTCCCTCTGACCTCTCTCCTCTCATGTTCTCTCTCTCTCTCTTCCAAATAAATAAATAAAATCTTAAAAAGAAATGAAATAGATCTAAGATATTCATGTGAGATATGATACAACTACTGTTGGGAAATGATTCCTAAAATGAGGCCAATGAATACATTCACCACCTCGCTCAGTCACCTTTTATTTATTTATTTTTAACAGAACAGTTCTGATCTGACCTCTTCGTGAATTTCAAGTTCGTGAATTTCAAGTATACGAAGTGTTAAGGACAGTCACCATGCTGTACATGGGAGCCACAGAACTTAGTCCTCTTGGAACTATACGCTGGTACCCTTGGAACAGCCTCTCCTCGTTCCCCTCCCTATACCTCATAATTCTTGTATGAACCCTGAGAGCGTTTCCAGTATTCTAATGAGGGAACTGAGGCTCAGAGACATCCGGTGACGTATCAACTATCATCCAGTTTGAAATGCTAGGGTCTACCTTCAAACACATAATCGCTGACTCAATAATCCCTTGCTCTCTCTAGGTCCTCCCAAGGCACACTAATACCTCTGGAATCACCCGACCTCACTCCAATGCAACCACACAATAGCTTTCACTGAACAGCTTTTTTTTTTAATATTTTATTTATTTGATAGAGATCACAAGCAGGCAGAGAGGCAGGCAGAGAGAGAGGAAGGGAAGAAGGCTCCCTGGTGAGCAGAGAGCCTGATATGGGGCTCGATCCCAGAACCCCGGGATCATGACCTGAGCAGTTATTTAACCCACTGAGCCCCCTGAGGTGCCCCCAACACTGAAGAGTTCTTACTGCTAAAGCTTGTCTCTCTGATGTCTATCACCAGATGTTTTTATTTCGGGGGGCTGTACCTTACAGAATTCATCTAAGCTATCTTCCATTTGAACTCCTTCAAGTATTAAGATATAAAATAAATAGCATAATTTACTTCCTTTTTATTCCATGAATAAAAATCTTCCAATTCCTCTATCTGTGACTCTTTATCTAGCGTAATTTATAGTTTGCCCAGCTGCCATGGCCACTCTCTTATGTGATCAGATTCCGATTTATGGGTAATCGGACCAGTACAGAGTAGAACAATATTAGCATCTTCCTCTTTCTAGACACTCTGCTCTTGTTCATACTGCCTGAGGTGGAATTTTTTCTGTTTTGCTTTGTGTTTGTACAGCTGACGTGTGACATAGTTAACTCACATCACGTTCACCATGGGTTGATTTCTCTAAGTCACTCTTACATCCTTCGCTAATGAGGCATTTCCCCCTCTACCTTGCATCTGTAAGGTTCGCGGGGATGGGGGAACACTGTGAATCAGACACTCTATGCACTGTGTCAGACACTCATTGCTGCCAAGCACTGCTGTAGAGACCAACTCTGTAAGGTCTGTCTGTCTGCACGCAGAGGCAACCTGGCATTCCTGTGCCTCCTCTTCCCCGAGCCCAGGGCTTCCCTGCAGACATGGAGGAATAGGGCACTGCAAGACATTGCTTTCTTCCCCTGTTGGTGCAAGTCAGGAATGTGAGGAAGTTATCACGTTACGGAATAAATTTTGACCAGGAAAATATGGGCGCTGATGAACAAATCTGCACTCAAACTGTTTGAGAAGCAGTTCATGCAGCTTTTCAAAAGATTTCTCTGCAATGTCAAATAGTCATTTGCACAGGTGCCCATTCAATAGAATACCCTTGTATTGGCTTCTCTTCCTGCCCTGTTCCCTCTCCTTTTGCCCAGGTCTGCCTCTGTCTGATTTTGTTTCTTAATAAAATAGTGGCATATACAGCTTGGGTTCAGGCTTCATTTTCTGAGGAATACAGGTATCCAGCCTAAGACCAATTAACAAAATGTTAATATCTCTCCTGTCAGCTGACTCTATTTTACATTAAAAGTATTCACGTTTTTAAGAGATTCTAATTCCTTTTTTAAATTTTTAAATCTTTAAGAAAGATTTAATTTATTTATTTGAGAGAGAGACAGAGATAGAGACAGTACAAGTAGAGGGGAGGGGGAGAATGAAGCTCCCAGCTGAACAGGGAGCCCAATGTGGGGCTCGATCCCAGGACCCCGGGATCATGACCTGAGCCGAAGGCAGACGCTTAACCAGCCAAGCCACTCAGGCATCCCCAGAGATTCCAATTATTTCATGGGGAATATTTTTTCTTATTCTTTTTGTCCTATTTTTTATTCAGGAAGCAAAGCATTCTCAATTAGACAGTTAGGCCTTGACCATAATGATGCTAGTTGGAAGTAAATAGTTTGGCTATTATTTTTAGTGTCAAGATGCCTTTCTAACCAACCAATACCTTTTTTTTTTTTTTTTTTTTTTTTTTGGTGGAGAAAAGAAGAGAGTGGAGGAAAAGTACTTCGCAGAGTTAGTACTTCTACTGAGTGAAGTTGGGAGGGAAATATTCTCACTGCAAGGATTCCTAATTAAAGAAGGTCCATCCAGCAGGATTCAAAGAGCCACGGACTCTGCTCTGATAGGTACCGCTTCCCATTCATCTTCAGACTGTACTTACCAAACCCTCTCAACTTACAGAAAAGATTCTAATTTTAGTGAGAAAGCTACATCATCAATGATCATGTTCTGTTTGAGAAAATACATCTGACCAAAGACTACTTAGTTATGCTAAAATTAAACCTTATAGTTTATGGAAACTAACCATTTGCCTAAAGAATGTAACTGGAAGGAACTTTAAATATTTTCCAGTTCTTGCTTCCCACGCACTTCTCAAATAAAAGGAAACTGAGGCCCAGAGAGGTAGAGCAGCGTGTTCTGGGTCACCAGGAAAAATTAACAGCAGAGCTCAGACCAGATTGCCAGACCCAAGGACTTTTTCACAACACTCATTTTTGAGCTTTAAAAGAGTAAGGGCTTTTTGTTCTATTCTGAGGAATTCCCACTGGGAATAGTCCATTAAACTGTGGAAATGTGGCTGAGAAGAAAACAGTTTGTAAAGCCTATTTTTTGTATTTTAGCATTTTTTTAAGTCTCTTTTTAACCCTTGGATGTACGATTCCTCTCTTATTCTCAAATACTACAACCCATTGAACCCCCCAGTCCTAACAGCAGCAGATTCAAGAGTATATCCTGGACCTGAACACTCTCAGCTTCTCCATCCCTAAACCATTGTCCAGACACTTGTCAGATCCTAAAATAGCTCTTAATTTGTCCCCTTTCTTTCTCTCTCTCATCCTTCGTATACAGTATTACCTACATAGCCATGGATGCAATCTTTCTCAATGTAAACCTGACCAGATCCTCTTTTTTCTCAAAATCTCCCAACAGCTTCACACTGACATTCAAAGAAGGCCTTTGAGGTTCTCCATGGTCTGACCCTTGCTTACCTTTCCAATCTCGTTTTCTAGAACGTTCTCCTCCCTCATTTTACAGTAGCCAGTTTGGCTGTTTAGTATTCCTCCAGCAGACCAATCTTGCTCCCACTTCAGGGAGGTTATGCTTAGTGTTCCCTCTGCCCAGAATGGTCCTCTTCCAGATTTTCATTGTTTGCTCCCTTGCAATACTCGGGTATCTGCTCATGTCACTTCCATGTAGTCCTTTCCTGACCATATATCACCTCCTTTCCCCCCTCTTTATCCTTTTATTGTGCTCCTTATTATAGCAGTTATCACTGTCTGAAGTTAGATGGCAACATGCTAATTACATACATTTAGTGTCTTGCTTACCGGAATGTGAACTCCAGAGCTCGGGAAATTTGTATGGCTCATCTTAGTATCTGCAGCACCTAAAACAATGCCTCGTACAGAGATGGTGCTGAATACATGTTTATGGAATGAATGAATGCCTGCATAAGGTTATAAATCTTTACTAGAGAGAAGTCATTTTCTGCAAACATATGCCATTATGATTTTACTTCCCATTCTCCAGCAGTTATCCTGTTAACTAACTAAGCAATTCGCCATTAATAAAGAGTCAATCAAGAAAGCAAGTCTCCAGTTCAAGCTATTAGAGTGCACTGAATTATCCCATGCATTAGAATGCCTGGAACCTGAATGTCAAAGCCATTTGGCTGCAAGATATTTACTGCTTTTGGACCATAGAGATGGCTGTATTCAAATGATCTCATAATAGCAGAAGAGCTCCTAGATGGCCTTCATCAATTATATTATTACTCTACACTCTATGGGCAATATCTAATTAGTCCCTGTAGCATTGCTGGTTGAGAGCAGAGGCAACTGAAAGGACTTGGGGACAGACATCATCATGGGTGGCTTTAATGTATGAACGAAACCAGATTCAAAGATCAAGCTTCCCTCTCCTTCAGACCTGCTGTGTCCAGTGGATTATATTCACTGACCAAATACTACAACGTATCCTCATCTATGTGTATTTTCTTCCTTAATATAAGGAATTAGAATTTATCTGTAGGATGTTGAGTAATACACAGGTTTTCCAAGTGTGCATTAAATAATGCATTGTCAGAGGGTGGGCTTAGAAGAAATTAAGAGGCAATATAACATAGTGGATCACTGGAATCAGCCAGAGCTGGATTCCAGCCCAGGACCTGCACCTTCCTCGCTGCACATTTTGTGGGCAACTTCACGAACTTGTCTGAGATTCATTGTCCTTATCTGGAAAATTGAGATGACAGAGTACCCACCTCATAGAATGCTGTGATGACTGGTAAAAGCAATGAACAAATAAGCAGTCAGTATAATGCCCGAGAATGTTTTATATATGTCATTTATGATTATCACTGTTTTTTATTTTTATTTTTATTTTTATTTTTTGGGGGGGAGTCAAGGCAGTTTATTGGCCCCTGAACGACCCCCCCTCCCATCATTATCACTGCTTTTTTAAAGCGTCAATTAACAGGTATTTATTGAAGGACACATGCCATTCATGTAATTGAGACTCCAGGGAATGAAACAGAGACTCTGCCTTATATAAGCTTAGGATCACTTTGTTGAAACAAAGTGTGCCTTTTGTGTAAATGACAAAATGAAATGTCATCATTAGAAACTGCAAATATGGGACGCCTGGGTGGCTCAGTCGGTAAGGTTATCTGCCTTTGGCTCAGGCCATGATCCCAGAGTCCTGGGATAGAGTCCCATATCAGGCTCCCTGCTCAGCGGGAAGCCTGCTTCTCCCTCTCCCACTGCCCTGTTTGTGTTCCCTCTCTCGCTGTGTGTGTCTCTCTCTCTCTAACAAATAAATAAAAATCTTAAGGAAGAAAACATGCAAAAACTGCAAATATGGTCAAAGACCTCATTATGGATATATGGTGCAAGAGAAGAATTTTCAGCTAACATGATCTGGTTTGCCACACAATGAAGAATGAAATTCAAGGATTACTGATAGAAGATGGAGATTCTAAAGGTTAAAAATGGAGGCAAAGAGATTCTTCTGTGAAAGAAATTATGCTAATTTCAAGTTCCCATTGTCTAGGTTCATTGCTGTTTATCTTGTGATTATTCCTGTCGAATACAGGCCCCCTGGAGATTTCCATGTCGGAAATACTTCGATAGCCTCATTCTGGTGCCAAAATATACCTGAGAATAAAAGAATTGTATTGATCCAAGGACATTATTTTACACCAACGTATCTAACACCTTATTTTTACATATCTCAAGATTCAAGTGTTCCCTCCTGTTAGTCCTTGTTCTTTGTATTATAGTCTTTAATTAAATGAATGCAAAGAATGAAAAATATTAGAGCCATGGGTAAGTAAGGTTATCTTTTTTTTTTTTTTTTTAAAGATTTTATTTACTTGACAGACAGAGATCACAAGTAGGCAGAGAGGCAGACAGATAGAGAGGGGGAAGCAGGCTCCCTGCAGAGCACAGAGCCCGATGTGGGGCTTGATCCCAGGACACTGGGACCATGACCTGAGCCGAAGGCAGAGGCTTTAACCCACTGAGCCACCCAGGTGCCCCAGTAAGGTTATCTTTTGATGGGAAAAACGACCCTGTTTCTAGAGCACACAAAAGAAGGTAAAAAGATGAGTAGATTAAATGCTTTTCCCCCAACATTTCTCCTCTATGCACTTTTTTCTCTAGTTAAGGACACAAATTACATTGCATTATGATTGTTAAATATTTCAGTAAAAAGTGGGACTCTGATACAAAATGACTGCTCTACACTGGAAATGGGACTTTTTACAGGGCTTTTATGGAGTGTGACCTCATTCCATTATTAATAATGCATTTTGTGAGTTTTCTTTCATCCATTGATCTTGCAGGAGCTTTGCTAACATTAATTAATCCTCTTGTCATCTCTACGAACAAGGTAAGGCATTTATTGAAAGCCTTGCTCTGCCATAATGAAACTCAGGAAAAAACTGCTTGACGGTCCTTGATTGATGTGTGATGCCCCAGTGACGGTGAGGAGCTGACTTTTAAAAGAAAAGGGCAGCTTCAACTTTTCTGGCATGGGCCCCTCCATCTCAGGAGCAATCTAGCCACTTCCTCCATATACTCTTATTGGCTCAAGTCTATCCCCATCTGTTTGGAGGGCACGGGGCTGAGGCGGGCCCTGGTCAGGTCCTTGGCGCTGATCTTGGGAGATGAGCACTTTCTGGGCAGTCTGTGTCCCCTGCTACGTTGCATCTGTTTTACCAGATGTCTCACCTCTGGGTCCATTGGTATGCCTGCCCTGTTGCTGTGTGTCTATTTACAGTACATCTGCTACTGTGTAAATGCCAAGCAACAAAGTAAATGGTAGGGCTCTATATGGGGGGTGTGTGTGTGTGTGTGTTAGGGTGGGGGTTGGCAGACACCTAGACCCCAAGACACATAATGCACTTACATAGCACTGCCCCCATCAGCCTTCTCATGATGTTTGCTGTAGGATACTCCAGCGGAGCAGTAAGATACCTGTCTTTAGCTATTATAATGGATGTCTCAAAGTATATTGCTTCAGAATCAATTAGCATGCAAGTCTTCTGCCCTCGAGGTGTGTACCACAAAGTTAGAAGGACTATAACATTTCCCCCAAATGGAAACAATGCTAAGACATATTGGAGCTTTCCTTAACGGTTTCTTCATGTCATCACTTATTCATTTGTTCAACAAATATCTATTGAACATACTTCCAAGGTATCCAAGCTTTATGTCCCTACAGTAGATGAATTAAGAGCTACAGAGACATGATACCAAGGCTTTCTCTACCAAGGAAAACAAAATCTAAGCATCTAAGATGAAAGAAAGGAGTGACCGCACAAGACGGTCAGTGGTAGGTGTCCAAGGGAGGGCTTTCTGTGGGTTCCAGGGCAAAGACAATGACACCTAATGGTGATGATGAATTTCCATTCCACTTGTCCTACAAAGAAACAGTGAAAGTAGTTTGGACAAGGAGGAACAGATCCCAAAACGGCACAAGGGAGGTAGGTCTGTGCTATACTGTCTGCACGGCAATTTACTTTTAAAACAAATGTGTATAAACAGCAAAACATATGCTTCACATTGTTCAACACTAATCCGCACCCTAGGGTCAGTTAAATGAAACCTGCACTCTCATCAGAGATGAGCGCGCCGGGCATGCCAGGGCTGTTCAACCAGCAAACGGACTCCCGAAGCAGGAACGGACACCTCCAGATGTGCTTATTTGGGACTTCATATATCTTTGTCAAAATCCACACCAGAGAGTTTTTTTAAATTGGCATAGTGATGTCAGGAATTAGATTCTGTTAGAAAGATGATATGGCCTTTACCAATCTTTAAGAAGTTTAGGAAGCCAGCAAAACTGTTAGTTCAGTGACAAAGTGAAATAGTGCGTGAGTTCTGGAGCCTTCTTCACTTCCCATTCCCTTGCCTCCTCTGTGGCCCTGCCACTTGACTCCATTATAATGCTAGCTGACTCTGCTACCTGAGTTTATTGTATCCCTGTTAGAAAAAGCTTTCTTTTTTCTTTTCTTTTTTTTAAGATTTTATTTATTTGACAGAGAGAGCAAGCACAAGCAGGCAGAGGCAGAGAGAGAAGCAGACTCCCTGTTGAGTAAGGAGCCCCATGTGGGACTCAATTCCAGGACCCTGGGATCATGACCTGAGCCGAAAGCAGCAGCTTAACTGACTGAGCCACCCGGGAGTCCCTAGAGAAGGCATTCTAAGCAATCTTTAAAGTCTGAGTGCCTTAGGACAGAGCGTAGGATTTTCCCAACCCATAGTACAAGCCATATTTTGTGGCAGTTGCCTAATGCATGTTTGTACACTAGATTTGCTCTGAATCTTGCTTTAATTATAATATACAAACTCGTACGATGCATATAATCCTCCCAGCCTCACCCCAACATTGAAGTTTAACTATAATTACTGAAAGGACTTGATATTGGCTCCACAGTAAACTGACTTACATGAGTTTTCTGATGGTTAAGAATGGTTACTCATTAAATTTACAGCCAACAGGCAGAGGACATGAAGATGAACCTTAAAATACAAAACTCTATTACTCCCTATAAATCATGGTTTACAATTATTGACACTTAGGACAATTAAACAGCTATCATTAAATCAGCAGAGCTTGTGTACAATCCCTTTCTTCCTTCCCCCCCATTTGATCTTGTTTATATGTCTGGCGTGAACATTTTACACTATTCAGAGCCCTGAGTTCACTCTTTTCCTGATGAAAAGTTTTCTTCTAGCAAAGTCATGGCTGGGGTCCTGACATTTAGAATAGAAATGGACAGATTTCTGAAACAATAATGGTGCCCTCGTATCCTGATTCCTAACAACAGATAGTGTTTTAATAGATTCAGGTTATACTCAAGTTTTCCACATAGCTCTTCCATTTAAATTTTAGTAATCTTTTATTTTTAAGAATGACAAATTCAAAGGAAGATCATAAGTGCTTCTAGCTTTATTTGTAAGCTTAGGTAAGCTTTGATTTTGGATATATTGACTCTAGCTCATCAATTGCAAGACTGTTTGTTTGTTTGTTTTGATATTTCCCTCCCCCATCTCAAATGGGGCAATTTTAGACCCAAGGGCACTGGTGCAAAGGCTGAACCCAGGTGTAATGTTCCCATACACTAATTTCTCCAGTAATTCTCCCTATGTCTTAGAGAGTTCTGTGATCATGCATTGATAACTTCATCTGTAGCAGAGATATTTAAATGAGTAAATTCATGAGAAACTGATTTTCAATAATGTAAGTCCTTTTTTTTCCTTTGTCTTGTTCACTTTTCACTTACTAAAATAAAAACTGTGGCTCTTTTTCTAGCACAAAATCATAGTACACATTTACAAGACATTTTGTAGGGATATTAACTTTATGTATATCGTCACTGCAGTCTTGAACAAGACCATGGCTGGTATCAGCTATTTTGACAATAGGCCTGTTGGAAATGTCAAATTAGGTCCAGTCAAGGGACAGCCATGAAGATTTTCTGGTGTGTGGCATACAGTCCCAGAACATGTCAATTAAGAAAATCCTAAATTCATATATCTGAGACAGCTCTAACACAGTTGTTGATACCATTCTCAAAATGTTAATCTCTGAGCAGTGGCTCATGTAGATGACAAATGCCTTTTTCAAGGTGGCAATTTTGACAACTCTCCCGGTCATGTTGAAACAGTAGTGGGAAGAATATTAATAGAACATGCACTTAAGCACCAGAAATTATCAGGACAAGTAGCAGGGAAAAGCGAAAGAAACACAGGTCTTGGAGTGAAAGACTTTCTCATTCCAGTCCCACCTGATGGACCCTTGTTCTTCTCATCTCCAAAATAGGAATCAAAATAGCTGTCTTACAAAGTTGATCTGAGACAAAAATCAGATACAATACGTAGAGGACAATGTGGAATATGTATGTCTATTCTATTATCTTCTCTGGCAGGCTTCCTCGACCATAGAGCTAGAAAACCCAAAGCTTTATTTCAGAGACTCCCTTGCACATATGCCTCCAGCTGCCATTTGCCTTCTGTGACACGCACCCACTGGCATGAGATTTCAAAGGAAGAACCAAGAAACGGGCATCAGCAGGTACATGGGAGTGACGGTATAATGAGGAAGGAAATAGTGCTTGTTTCTTGTGGCCACAGTGATGAAGGTTCTCATCATCTGATCTAGAGCATTGTAGGTTCCAAGAAGCAGTCTGGAGCCCAGTGGGGGCTTTCCAAGAACCCATTTCTTCTGGTTATTCTCTGTATCTCTACCTCATCCAAGCATGATCCCCAAATCCTCCTGGAAATTGTTAGAAGCTATTTAATGCCATCTGACAAATCCTTTCCTATTTTCATTAATGGGAATTAATTATAAGGACTACAGATAAGATCTCTGAGACTGTATCTGAAAACTATTTTGAGAAAGATAAAAACATCAGCTGTTTTTTTGAAAGGAAGAATCATTTCGTACTTATACTTATTGATTAATTTCAAAATATAGTAAGATCCTCTTAGGAAACAAAGCCTCCAAATCCGATTATTAAGCATCTATTATCTGATCAGCACAGACATTTTTAAGTATAAGGTCTATATTCTGTGTAGAGGATAGAATAAGAATCTTACTAGGTATACCTGAAAGAGAATTCGTAATTCATAATAACTGCCATTTTTAGTTGTATGTCTTCTTGTCAAGTGCCCTCACTCTCCCCCACCCACCCTAATTCAGACCCCATGTTTAGAGTTAAAGTAAGTATGTATATACAAAATTACTTTAAAGTATCAATGTGGATAGGGAAGGAGTCAAGATGGCGGAGAAGTAGCAGGCTGAGACTACTTCGGGTAGCGGGAGATCAGCTAAATAGCTTATCTAAAGATTGCAAACACCTACAAATCCAATGGGAGATTGAAGAGAAGAAGAACAGCAATTCCAGAAACAGAAAATCAACCACTTTCTGCAAGGTAGGACTGGCGGAGAAGTGAATCCAAAGCGACGGGAAGATAGAACGCGGGGGGAGGGGCCGGCTCCCGGCGAGCGGCGGAGCAACGGAGCAAAATCAGGACTTTTAAAAGTCTGTTCCGCTGAGGGACATTGCCCCAGAGGCTTAACTGGGGTGAAGCCCAGGCGGGGTCAGCGTGGCCTCAGGTCCCACAGGGTCGCAGAAGGATCGGGGGTGTCTGAGTGTCGCAGAGCTTACCGGTATTAGAACAGGGAAGCCGGCTGCAGAGACAGAGCCGAGGAGGGACTCTCAGCTCGGGGTTGCCTTGAACCGGTCGCAGGCTCGGTCAGCTCGGAGCGCGGCCGGAGGCCAGGGTGGCGGGAGTCATTGGGCGCTGTTCTCTGAGGGCGCACTGAGAAGTGGGGCCCCGGGCTCTCAGCTCCTCCGGGCCAGAGACCGGGGGCCGCCATCTTTATTCCCGTCCTCCGGACTCTACAGAAAGCGCTCAGGGAACAAAAGCTCCCCAAAGCGAACCCGAGCGGATGACTCAGCGCGGCCCCGGGTAAGGGCGGTGCAACTCCGCCTGGGGCAAAGACGCTTGAGAATCACTACAACAGGCCCCTCCCCCAGAAGATCAACGGGAAACCCAGCCAGGACCAAGTTCACCTACCAAGGAGAGCGGCAGAATTCCAGAGGAGAAGAAAGCAAAGCACGGAACTCATGGCTTTCTCCCCATGATTTTTTAGCCTTGCAGTTAATTTAATTTTTTTTTTCTTTTTCAATTTTTTTTTCTCTTCTTCTGCTAAATTTTTTTTTAACTTTTACCGTTTTCTTTCTTTAACGTTTTTTAAATAGTTTATCTAATATATATTTTTTTTCCTCTTTTAATATTTTTTCTTTATCGGCTTTCTTTTTTTTAATAGTTTTTTTTTCTTTCTTTCTGAACCCCTTTTTATCCCCTTTCTCCCCCCTCACAATTCGGGATTTCTTCTGATTTGGCTAAAGCATATTTTCCTGGGGTTGTTGCCACCCTTTTAGTATTTTACTTGCTCCTTCATATACTCTTATCTGGACAAAATGACAAGGCGGAAAAATTCACAACAAAAAAAAAGAACAAGAGGCAGTACCAAAGACTAGGGACCTAATCAATACAGACATTGGTAATATGTCAGATATAGAGTTCAGAATGACGATTCTCAAGGTTCTAGCCGAGCTTGAAAAAGGCATGGAAGATATTAAAGCAACCCTCTCGGGAGATATAAAAGCCCTTTCTGGAGAAATAAAAGAACTAAAATCTAACCAAGTTGAAATCAAAAAAGCTATTAATGAGGTGCAATCAAAAATGGAGGCTCTCACTGCTAGGATAAATGAGGCAGAAGAAAGAATTAGCGATATAGAAGACCAAATGACAGAGAATAAAGAAGCTGAGCAAAAGAGGGACAAACAGCTACTGGACCACGAGGGGAGAATTCGAGAGATAAGTGACACCATAAGACGAAACAACATTAGAATAATTGGGATTCCAGAAGAAGAGGAAACAGAGAGGGGAGCAGAAGGTATATTGGAGAGAATTATTGGAGAGAATTTCCCCAATATGGCAAAGGGAACAAGCATCAAAATCCAGGAGGTTCAGAGAACCCCCCTCAAAATCAACAAGAATAGGTCCACACCCCGTCACCTAATAGTAAAATTGACAAGTCTTAGTGACAAAGAAAAGATCCTGAAAGCAGCCCGGGAAAAGAAGTCTGTAACGTACAATGGTAAAAATATTAGATTGGCAGCAGACTTATCCACAGAGACCTGGCAGGCCAGAAAGAGCTGGCATGATATATTCAGAGTACTAAATGAGAAAAACATGCAGCCAAGAATACTATATCCAGCTAGGCTATCATTGAAAATAGAAGGAGAGATTAAAAGCTTCCAGGACAAACAAAAACTGAAAGAATTTGCAAATACCAAACCAGCTCTACAGGAAATATTGAAAGGGGTCCTCTAAGCAAAGAGAGACCCTAAAAGTAGTAGATCAGAAAGAAACAGAGACAATATACAATAACAGTCACCTCTTACAGGCAATACAATGGCACTAAATTCATATCTCTCAATACTTACCCTGAATGTTAATGGGCTAAATGCCCCAATCAAAAGACACAGGGTATCAGAATGGATCAAAAAACAAAACCCATCTATATGTTGCCTACAAGAAACTCATCTTAAACCCGAAGACACCTCCAGGTTTAAAGTGAGGGGGTGGAAAAGAATTTACCATGCTAATGGACATCAGAAGAAAGCAGGAGTGGCAATCCTTATATCAGATCAATTAGATTTTAAGCCAAAGATTATAATAAGAGATGAGGAAGGACACTATATCATACTCAAAGGAACTGTCCAACAAGAAGATCTAACAATTTTAAATATCTATGCCCCTAACGTGGGAGCAGCCAACTATATAAACCAATTAATAACAAAATCAAAGAAACACATCGACAAGAATACAATCATAGTAGGGGATTTTAACACTCCCCTCACTGAAATGGACAGATCATCCAAGCAAAAGATCAACAAGGAAATCAAGGCCTTAAATGACACACTGGACCAGATGGACATCACAGATATATTCAGAACATTTCATCCCAAAGCAACAGAATACACATTCTTCTCTAGTGCACATGGAACATTCTCCAGAATAGATCACATTCTTGGTCCTAAATCAAGTCTCAACCGGTATCAAAAGATTGGGATCATTCCCTGCATATTTTCAGACCACAATGCTCTAAAGCTAGAACTCAATAACAAGAGGAAATTTGGAAAGAACCCAAATACATGGAGACTAAACAGCATCCTTCTAAAGAATGAATGGGTCAACCAGGAAATCAAAGAAGAATTGAAAAAATTTATGGAAACAAATGATAATGAAAACACAACAGTTCAGAATCTGTGGGACACAACAAAGGCAGTCCTGAGAGGAAAGTATATAGAGGTACAAGCCTTTCTCAAGAAACAAGAAAGGTCTCAGGTACACAACCTAACCCTACACCTAAAGGAGCTGGAGAAAAAACAAGAAAGAAACCCTAAACCCAGCAGGAGAAGAGAAATCATAAAGATTAGAGCAGAAATCAATGAAATAGAAACCAAAAAAACAATAGAACAAATCAACGAAACTAGGAGCTGGTTCTTGGAAAGAATTAATAAGATTGATAAACCCCTGGCCAGACTTATCAAAAAGAAAAGAGAAAGGACCCAAATAAATAAAATCATGAATGAAAGAGGAGAGATCACAACGAACACCAAAGAAATACAGACAATTATAAGAACATACTATGAGCAACTCTACGCCAACAAATTTGACAATCTGGAAGAAATGGATGCATTCCTAGAGACATATAAGCTACCACAACTGAACCAGGAAGAAATAGAAAGCCTGAACAGACCCATAACCAGTAAGGAGATTGAAACAGTCATCAAAAATCTCCAAACAAACAAAAGCCCAGGGCCAGACGGCTTCCCGGGGGAATTCTACCAAACATTTAAAGAAGAACTAATTCCTATTCTCCTGAAACTGTTCCAAAAAATAGCAATAGAAGGAAAACTTCCAAACTCATTTTATGAGGCCAGCCTCACCTTGATCCCAAAACCAGACAAGGATCCCAACAAAAAAGAGAACTACAGACCAATATCCTTGATGAACACAGATGCAAAAATTCTCGCCAAAATACTAGCCAATAGGATTCAACAGTACATTAAAAGGATTATTCACCACGACCAAGTGGGATTTATTCCAGGGCTGCAAGGCTGGTTCAACATCCGCAAATCAATCAATGTGATACAACACATTAATAAAAGAAAGAACAAGAACCATATGATACTCTCCATAGATGCTGAAAAAGCATTTGACAAAGTACAGCATCCCTTCCTGATCAAAACTCTTCAAAGTGTAGGGATAGACGGCACATACCTCAATATTATCAAAGCCATCTATGAAAAACCCACCGCAAATATCATTCTCAATGGAGAAAAACTGAAAGCTTTTCTGCTAAGGTCAGGAACACGGCAGGGATGTCCATTATCACCACTGCTATTCAACATAGTACTAGAAGTCCTAGCCTCAGCAATCAGACAACAAAAGGAAATTAAAGGCATCCAAATCGGCAAAGAAGAAGTCAAACTATCACTCTTTGCAGATGATATGATACTATATGTGGAAAACCCAAAAGACTCCACTCCAAAACTGCTAGAACTTGTACAGGAATTCAGTAAAGTGTCAGGATATAAAATCAATGCACAGAAATCAGTTGCATTTCTCTACACCAACAACAAGACAGAAGAAAGAGAAATTAAGGAGTCCATCCCATTTACAATTGCACCCAAAACTATAAGATACCTAGGAATAAACCTAACCAAAGAGACTAAGAATCTATACTCAGAAAACTATAAAGTACTCATGAAAGAAATTGAGGAAGACACAAAGAAATGGAAAAATGTTCCATGCTCCTGGATTGGAAGAATAAATATTGTGAAAATGTCTATGCTACCTAAAGCAATCTACACATTTAATGCAATTCCTATCAAAGTACCAGCCATTTTTTTCAAAGAAATGGAACAAATAATCCTAAAATTTATATGGAACCAGAAAAGACCTCGAATAGCCAAAGGAATATTGAAAAAGAAAGCCAAAGTTGGTGGCATCACAATTCCGGACTTCAAGCTCTATTACAAAGCTGTCATCATCAAGACAGCATGGTACTGGCACAAAAACAGACACATAGATCAATGGAACAGAATAGAGAGCCCAGAAATGGACCCTCAACTCTATGGTCAACTCATCTTCGACAAAGCAGGAAAGAATGTCCAATGGAACAAAGACAGCCTCTTCAATAAATGGTGTTGGGAAAATTGGACAGCCACATGCAGAAAAATGAAATTGGATCATTTCCTTACACCACACACGAAAATAGACTCAAAATGGATGAAGGATCTCAATGTGAGAAAGGAATCCATCAAAATCCTCGAGGAGAACACAGGCAGCAACCTCTTCGACGTCAGCCGCAGCAACATCTTCCTAGGAACATCACCAAAGGCAAGGGAAGCAAGGGCAAAAATGAACTTTTGGGATTTTATCAAGATCAAAAGCTTTTGCACAGCAAAGGAAACAGTTAACAAAACCAAAAGACAACTGACAGAATGGGAGAAGATATTTGCAAATGACATATCAGATAAAGGGCTAGTGTCCAAAATCTATAAAGAACTTAGCAAACTCAACACCCAAAGAACAAATAATCCAATCAAGAAATGGGCAGAGGACATGAACAGACATTTCTGCAAAGAAGACATCCAGATGGCCAACAGACACATGAAAAAGTGCTCCATATCACTCGGCATCAGGGAAATACAAATCAAAACCACCATGAGATATCACCTCACACCAGTCAGAATGGCTAAAATTAACAAGTCAGGAAATGACAGATGCTGGCGAGGATGCGGAGAAAGGGGAACCCTCCTACACTGTTGGTGGGAATGCAAGCTGGTGCAACCACTCTGGAAAACAGCATGGAGGTTCCTCAAAATGTTGAAAATAGAACTACCCTATGATCCTGCAATTGCACTGCTGGGTATTTACCCTAAAGATACAAACGTAGTGATCCGAAGGGGCACGTGCACCCGAATGTTTATAGCAGCAATGTCTACAATAGCCAAACTATGGAAAGAACCTAGATGTCCATCTGCAGACGAATGGATAAAGAAGATGTGGTATATATACACAATGGAATATTATGCAGCCATCAAAAGAAATGAAATCTTGCCATTTGCGACGACGTGGATGGAACTAGAGGGTATCATGCTTAGCGAAATAAGTCAATCGGAGAAAGACAACTATCATATGATCTCCCTGATATGAGGGAGAGGAGATGCAACATGGGGGGTCGAGGGGGTAGGAGAAGAGTAAATGAAACAAGATGGGATTGGGAGGGAGACAAACCATAAGTGACTCTTAATCTCACAAAACAAACTGAGGGTTGATGGGGGGAGGGGGTTGGGAGAGGGGGTGGGGTTATGGATATTGGGGAGGGTATGTGCTATGGTGAGTGTTGTGAAGTGTGTAAACCTGGCGATTCGCAGACCTGTACCCCTGGGGATAAAAATATATGTTTATAAAGCTGTAAAAAAAAAAAAAAAAAGAAAGAAAGGATGAATACCCAAGTTTTGTAGCAACATGGACGGGACTGGAAGAGATTATGCTGAGTGAAATAAGTCAAGCAGAGAGAGTCAATTATCATATGGTTTCACTTATTTGTGGAGCATAACAAATAGCATGGAGGACAAGGGGAGATGGAGAGGAGAAGGGAGTTGAGGGAAATTGGAAGGGGAGGTGAACCATGAGAGACTATGGACTCTGAAAAACGATCTGAGAATTTTGAAGGGGTGGGGGGTGGGAGGTTGGGGGCACCAGGTGGTGGGTATTGTAGAGGGCACGGATTGCATGGAGCACTGGGTGTGGTGCAAAAATAATGAATACTGTTAATCTGAAAAAATAAAAAAATTTAAAAAAAAAGTATCAATGTGTAAGAATTACAAAAGTGTATGTATTGGCATTCAGTACAGATAATCTCTATAAGAAATTGATTATTCAAAATTCTTTCTGTTGCAGGAGAGAGGCTCAACTTGAAAGTTAATTTATTATTTCTTGTAACCAGGATATATAAAGGAAGATGTGGTTTCTGGCACAATGGGCATAGGAAACTCAGGGCTGATCTTTAGCTCTCTTCTTTCCATGTGTTTATTTCAATTCCGACTACTTATCGGGAAGATGATTTCTGCTAGTCTTTTATTCATATACTACTAGAAATATAAAACTAAAAACAAGTTGCTTTTCCTTAAGCCCCAAGCAAAATCTCCTAGGGAAAAGACCGCTTGCTAACCTGAAGCACATGCCCACCCAGCAGCCGTCGCTGTGGTGTGGGTATGGCCTCTGGTTCACCAGGTCTGGTTTGAGACCTGTAATTAGGAGCCGCATGATTGGAATGGGGCTGAAGAAACTCTCCAGAGAGAGAGTGCTCGACAGAAGAAAAACAAAGGTCCACTTCCAGTGTTCCTTGACTTGAAAAAGGCAAAAGGCATTCCTAGTGCTCCTTATCCTGTAAATTGTAAAGTGCATCTCCAGTCGTTCCTGTATTCTGTACCTTCTTTCTCTATCCCCTATTCATCCTGACATGCAAATTCCCTTTTGCTGAATGAGATAGTCAATGTGCAACCATATGTTCTCCTATTTAGAGAAAAAAAAAAGTATTTTATGAAGAACCCCTACACAAAGTGACAACACTCTTCTTCAGAAGGTAAGTCGTTATGACCTGAGGATAGCTCTAGCATATAACATTGTATGACCCTTTACAATTGAAAACAATTATCTCATCTCATTAAGTCTTTTCAATAACTCTTACAGGTAGATGATGATAATGATGATGATTTTGACCTATAAGAATATAGTAATCTTATTTCTGTTTTACAGGTGAGAATGCACATGGAGATAAAAGAGCTAGCCAGACTCATAGGGACACACTGAATGGTAAAGGGAGGACTTTTATCGAGGTAATGACATACCTCAATAACTTGGTCTTTCCATTCTACTCAAGACAGACCACCCAGGGGCTCAACTGTGGAAGATAAGTTGACCAGGACATTTTAATGAATTCTGGAATGCCTTGAGAACTTCTGATGTGTGGCATGACTCTTTGGGGTAGGACTTTGTGCTCCATCTAAAGAGGAGGATATTGAGTGGAAAAATTCAGGGATTCTATGAAACTATTACATAAAATACAGTATTGGAATTATCAGATTCTTAATGGTCTGAGGCAGGGGGAGGAGCCCCAAGTGCCTCTCCTCCTGGGCCTGGCATGGAAGAGCAATTACAGGAATCAACTCTTAAACACTGTCAGTCAGGAACCCAGAGTTATTCACTGATGTCCCCATCCTAGCTAGAAGCAGAACCTGCTGTGTCATCCTACTATGAAAATCTTATATTGTCCTTAGATCCCTGGAGATAACTTTTGAGTATAACATACAAGATTCCTCAATAATCTTTATTTAGACACCACAAGGTACCAACCTTGCAAAGTAAGTTGTTTTCCATTATTACTGTTTTTAATGTCTAATGTCAGCTTTGCCACTAATAGCATTTTCTCTCTCTAGGGATATCTAAGTGATTTTTGATTCCCTTAAAGCCTCTGTGTTGTAAGTCATGTTTATGACGTAACAGAGAAAAAGGGTTGGGGGGGGATGGTCTTGCATTTGTGTCATGCAAAATATTTTCAAACACTCCCATTTCTGGGTTCTCACAACAACTCTGTAAGATATTCAGGGCAGATATGGATATCTGAGTAGAACAGATGGAAGCACTGAAACCCCATGGGGTAAATGACTTACTGAACTTTACTGAACTTCCCTAATTCTTTAGGGCAAATTAAGAGGAGAGTAAAATATCCCCCATCTCAGATCTAAGGGTTTTCGATAAGGCTAGTGGCTTTCAAGTATATTTCTCTTTTCTATCTATCTATCTATCTATCTATATATTTAAGTATATTTAAATATATATATATTCTCTATAGTGCCCCCACCTTGAGTAATTTTATATATATATATCTCATAAATATATATAATTTTTAAAAGATTTTATTTATTTGCAAAAGAAAGAGAGCGCAAGAGTGAGGGGGAAGGGCAGAGGGAGAGGAGGAAGCAGGCTCCCCGCTGAGCAGGGAGTCCAAGGCAGAGGGTGATCCCAGGACCCTGAGCCAGAAGCAGCTGCTTAATGACTGAGCCACCCAGTTGCCCCTTAAATATATTTCTTAATCTTTTTTTTTCAAAGAAGAGAAAATCAGACATTTATATATTGATGCCCAACATATAAAATAAATAATAGGAAAGTTTCTTTATGGAAGTGAGCAGGCAGAGGTCAGCTTCACCATGGAAACCCCTGGAGCATCACAGCAAAAGTCCTATCATGAACCCAGCTGGAGATTCACAGAACTAAAATAGGTTCCCATCTTCTCTTATCTTCCCAGTCCAGTCCTGCCGAGCATAGCTTCCCAAGTGGGGTGCCACAAACACATGTTTAAAATGTGCTAAAATGCTGATTTCCTTCATCCACCAGAAGGGCCCAGGAAGCCTGAGCTGTCTGGGGCTGGTCTTCTCTACCTCCAGATACTTTTCTAGGTGGGAAACCTTGAAGCAAATTTAGGAGTTTATTCATTTTCTAACACCACAGGAAGACCACCAGCCACACCCAGAACAGAGGAAACCACTGAATTCAAGTCTTTCTACATTCAATTTGCAAGCAAAACAGAAAAGTCAAGGGGGGAGGGGTTGTTACAGAGCAAAGCAAGTAAATCAATGTTTAAATCCTCATTTGAATTATTCAGCTATAATAAGAAGACATTATCAAAAACCAAAAGATAACTAACAAGGGTTGGCAAGAAATTGAAATTGTGGAGAAATTGAAACCCCTGTGGGCTGCAGGTGGAGGGAGGGGGTAACAGGCATGGTGTAGCCCTTTCGAAAACATTACGGAGCTTCCTGAAGATGCTGTAAGTAGAAAACCATAGAAAACCATAGACTCTGGTAAATCCCACTTTGGGGTATATTCCAGAGGAATTGAAAGTGGGACTTTAGAGAAATGTGTCCTCTTCTATGTTTACTGCAGCATTATCCACAATAACCAAGATAGGGGAACGACCCAAGGATCCATTTTTGCATGAGGGAATAAAGCGAATGTCACATATACCCACATGGAATACTATTCAGATTTAGGGAAAAAAGGGTGGGGTAGAGAAAAAGAAATTCCATTGTGTGACACAATGTGAACCTGGAGGTTCATGCTTTGTGAAATAGGCTACATGCTAAGTGAGATAAGCCAGTCACAGAAGAAAGAATACTGCCTGATTCCACTTATAAGAGATATCTAAAATAGACTCAGAGACAGAACAGAATGGTGGTTGCTAAAGATGTAAGAGAGGAGAAAACAATGAGCTGCTGTTCAACAGGTATAATGTTTCAGGTATATAAGATGAACAAGGTTTAAGGGGTCCTCAGCACAATGTAATTTTTATAGTTAACAATATTGTATCATGCACTTAAACATTTAAGAGCGTAGATCTCATGTTAAGTGTTTCTACAACGTAAAGATCAAGAAGCTGTTTGATTCAAACAGAAAATTAAAATGTTCATTTGTATTTTTAAAAATGCTATTATAAGATAATTGGTGAAACTTGAACACAGTGTAGATTATTAGTTGAAATATTTTCTAGTGACTATAGTAATAATATTAAGTCAATATGAGAAATTAGATAATGGTATTGGATTATTAAGAATCATTGTCTCTTAGAACTATAATACAATTAAATCTCTAATCTAAGACAGACAAAATAAGATTAGCTATACATTGTTAGTTGGTAAGGCTGAACAAATACGGGAGAGTCTATTATATTAATCTCTATTTTTGAAAATTTCATAATAACATGTTACACAAAAATAGACACAATTTCCAAGAAATTGGAAAGAAAAAGAAAAAGAAAGGCACCAATTGCCAATACAACAATAGATCAATGAATTCACCAACAGTCAGCAAGGTATAATTGGTAGGTCCTAAGAAGACTCCGCATGGAGACCAGAAAGATAGATAGATAGATATAAATTTATATATACAAACTGAAGTAATAAACTACCTTTGTGACCAAAAACAAAGGTGGTAATGGCAGCAGAGTAGAGAGTTTTGGGAATCAAAGTTAATCAGAGAAAGTGCTTTGAAGAAATAAAATTGCAAATGGCTATAAGGATAGTCTTATAATTAACAAGGCATACTCAGTTTGGAAGTTAACCATAAATCGTTAAAAGGATTTTTTAATTGTTTTCCCCCCAAAGTAGTTATCTTCCATGCCTTATTAAAATTATTCTCTATAGTGCCCCCGCCTTTAGTGGTAACTTAGGTAGACAAGTCTCAGATTTTGCCCACTGTACCAAGAAATGGAGCCATGATGTGGAATTGGAGCTGGCAGCGAGGAGGTTGGGACAGGTTCAAATGAAGCCCATCACTTGAGTAAAAATTTATGGCTCTGCCTGTGTCATGCTGTGCTGTGCAATTCAGTTCAGGGCCAAGGAGAGATTTGTCAAAGGCCTGAACAAGATGTATGGAAGTAGCAGGTAAGAGTTTTGAAAGCCTCTATAAACTAGAGTAAATCTTGAAACTTTGGGCTTAATCTCTGAAAGTTGGGCTTCTGGGTATAAGTACAGGTTAAAGGATGACATATTGTGCAGGGGAGATCAAAGTAAGGTACTCAGGAAAGGATGTCCCTAATAACACTAAGAAATCTCCATTACATGGTGCATGCATGTAGGTACCTATGGGAACCAGACAGGTACATTTACTGGGACGGCAATCATCATTGGGGATTGGAAAAAACTGGGTCATGTGGGGGAGGTTTTGTTGTTTCTCTTTGTGTGTGGTGTGTGTGTGTGTGTGTGTGTGTGTGTGTGTGTGTTTCAAGAAAGTGCCCTCCGTGGCTCACTCCCAGCCTATGGTTGCCATGCTAAAAACCAGGCTTTTGTGTATAGTTTTTTCAGATTTTTCAGGAAGAGCTAGAAATTTAAATGAGTATGTGAAATTTTCTGTTTACATAATGTTGGCAAGATGTCCAAATTTATTGTCTTTATAGGTGTGCCTACCAAACAAAACCCAACTACGGGTCATGTTCTTTTTTTTTTTTTTTTAATATTTTATTTATTTGACAGACAGAGATCACAAGTAGGCAGAGAGACAGGCGGGGGGGCAGGGGTGGGAAGCAGGCTCCCTGTTGAGCAGAGATCCTGATGTGGGGCTCAATCCCAGGACCCAGCTCATGACCTGAGCTGAAGGCAGAGGCTTTAACCCACTGAGCCACCCAGGCACCCCCTACAGGTCAAGTTCTGCCTGAAGTTAGCAGGTATGCAAACTCCGGCCTATGTTCATGCATTTTTTTAAAAATCCCTGTCCTCCTAGTTTTTCCACCCATATTTAACTTGATTCAGGACTTGCTGTAGTATTTTTCCCATATTGCATTTGTTTTCTTGGACCTTTCCTGTTGTTTCAGACATTTTTTTAAAAAATGTCATTTCTGAATCCTTCATTTTGTTTGCTGAATGTTGTTCCAGAGCACATAAAAGAATGAAAATGGACGGGGAGAGAGTTGGTAGGAGAAATTGAGGACTCATCTGTAAGCTTCCTTTTCTTGGGTAGGTTAGAGCTTGGTGCTAAGGAAATCCACATGAACAGTTTCACTTTTATGTGAACTTTCAAAGAATAAACAATAAATTTCTCTAACCGGAACTGAAAAAGTTGTGAATCACTGTGTATAACTTAGACTTCTGACAAAAACAAAACAACAACAACAACAAAAACCACAACAACTAAACTGACTCTTCCATCGGTTAGCTAACACTGTACTCAACAGAAGATGGCAACACAGTTGTCTCTGATTTTAAACTGACACAGCAAGACATGTAAGTAAGCATTTGGGAGGAAAGCTGGGAACACCACAGTGATTACTATTGAGTCTTCCAGGCCACAGTGATGTAAAGTGGGACACCCACAAATGCAGAGGGGAGCCAGGATGTTATGGAGAGATGGCCAGGCTGGGAGTTGGAAATTAGGACCCAGTCCCAGTTCTGCTGCCGACAAATGGCAAAAACCTCTCTGCTCCTTGCTACATTATTTATTTACTATTTATACCTCGCCTATTTCCAAAACAGATTGGAGGTGGCTTTCAAAGAAAACCACTAATGTATCAGAACTCTTTTACAAGGTAATAACCTGAGATTAAAAAAAAAAAATACTTACCCCAGCAAATCTAAGCTAAGGAAATATACAGTAATGAGTACCGCTGCTGTGAGCGCGACGATTACGGAATAAAGTGGGAACGAGTTACACCCCTGTCATCAACTATGCATCTCAGTTTTCTTATTTACAAAATGGGTGGGGCAAGAGAACTGGATGAAATCACTCTTTGGGTCTTTCAGTTGTCTCTGTTACAGTGTGATACACACATTTCCAAAAAGAATTCCTCGCATTCTACACCATCAAACACTAGCAGGGCTTATGGGAAAATTGGGGTCAGGCACTACAATCATAACCTATGTAACTTTGTAACCAGAGAAAAATAAGAATAAATAACAGGGTTAATGAAAATACTGGCATGGTTTAAAGGAAATACAAAAATCCCCAGTGAACAGATACAATAGTATTTAGAAGATCTTACCAGGGAGGGTTTTGAATATAGGTTCATTCAAGCCTATATAAAGAAAAGTTGAGACTTATGGGTTTGAAGAAAAAATGCCACAGATCAGGTAAAATGTAAAAGTAGCATTTCAAGATGGAGCAGAGGCCATGGGATGCCACTCATCAGGAGACTGCTCACGTACTTTCTGTTCAGTCACAGAGAAATCCATGACCAGGAGCTGGTCAGTCTCAGATGACCTGTATTTCTAAAGAAGATGTCTGAGAGTTCCTGTATTGGACTAGACATGCCTGGAAGCTTCAGTTACACAGAATATCCATTTGGGGAAGAGAACGCCACTAAGGCTCATAAATTGTAACAACACAAAAACCCGTAAGGAAGAATATAGCTACAAGGAGGTTACAGTCTAAAACTGCAACCTAGAAAGGTTTTAAGAGAGAATGTAGGAGAATTTTGAAAAAAAAAAAAAAGGGGGGGAGACAGTAAAGGGCACTGGAATATGGAAGGGAAAATAGTGAATACATACACAGTGGTGGTGGTAGCAAAATGAATCAAATCTTGTTTGACCAAAAGAGAATTCATGGAAGCATTGGAAAAAAATGGACGAATTATCCAGTCATCCCCACGTTGGGGGATAAAATTCCTTTAAATCAACCAGGGACAGTTTTGGTCCGCAGGGGAATTTGGGAATGCCTGAAGTGGTTTTCGTTGCTCCAACTGGAGAGGTGCTACCAGCATATCATGAAAAAAAGCCAGTTACCCAACACATAGGGTAGAAAAAGTCAGTTATCCAACACATAGGGTAGGCCCTACCAACAATGGATTATCTGACCTAAAAAGTCAGGAGCGCCATAGTTGAGAATCCCTATTTTAAAGAAAAACAGGGCCACTTTTGTAGTCTAGAAACCATGCTTTAATTATGATTAATAAGGTTTTTTCAGGTAATTTTCCATGACCAATTCTGCTTCCCATGACCTAAGTGGAAATTGTACAAAGTTTTTTTCAATCCCTGATGTGATGACCTTGAGACACACCTATTCCCACCAGCCTGATCCTTAAAGCCTTAAAATGAAGCTTGGCTCAACCTTGATCCATGTTTGAATGTTGTTTAAAATGTTCCCATTTAGGGGCACCTGGGTGGCTCAGTGGGTTAAAGCCTCTGCCTTTGGTTCAGGTCATGATCCCAGGGTCATAGGATCGAGCCCCACATCGGGCTCTCTGCTCCATGGGGAGCCTGCTTCCCTTCTTCTCTCTCTGCCTGCCTTTCTGCCTACTTGTCTGCCAAATAAAGAAATAAAATCTTTTAAAAAAATGTTCCCATTTAGATTATTTTCTGCCCTTTTTTATGATTTACTTCTTTTGACTTTGAACAGATGGGTGTTTTGACTTATAGAGAAATGACCTTCTGGTCCTGATTAGGACTTTTCTCTTCTTTCAGTTGAGCCTTTTCTGATGTCCTGAGTTTTATCACTCTCAAGTGGCATTCATGACAATCAATTAAATGGGAGGGGGGACTCCTTAATTTCACATTTTCAGTGTACAATCATGTTTCTGAATATTTGATGGCCTGTGTTTCCTCAAGGTACTACTTTTATGCCAAAGATAGTTTTAACTGCTAAAATTATGAAAATAGCTGTTAGATTAATAATACTTGGTTTAAAGAAGACAAAATAAATCAGAAGGAAACAAAAGAACTAGAGTCAAAAGAATTGCTTCTAAGAAAGTAGAAGAAATGTGGCCTTACAATTATATGAGGAGAAACATATCAATACCAACAATTGACATTGACGTCTATGTTTCGCTGGGATTTAGAACAAATGGCTGCATCGTGGAAGTTTACTTAACCCAGAATCTTTAGTTTGGGAGTCAGTAGAGAACTCAATTGGACCTTTTGGGTGACCCTGTGGGCCCACAGTGGATCTGATTTGAATGGAACATTATTATAGAAAAATCTGCCCTTTCCAGCTGTTTCAAATGCCAATTGCATCTGAGGCTTCTCCTGTAAGGGGATATTAATATCTTTTTCTGACATTTTTCCTCGTGATTGATATTCACCAGAAATTTCTCCTCAACCATTGGTTTCATTAACATTATTATTGCTTTTGGTTGGCACTCTTCCCTCTACCTAATCTTGTAAAAATCAGAAGGTATTTTTTTTTTAAGATTTTATTTACTTATTTGAGAGAGAGAGAGAGAGAGAGAGACAGTGCAAGAGGGAGAGCACAGGATGGAGGGCTGGGTGGGAAGGACAGAGGGAGAGAAGCAGGCTCCCTGCTAAGTGGGGAGCCTGATGCAGGGCTTGATCCCAGGACCACGGGATCATGACCTGAGCCAAAGGGCAGATGCTTAATCCACTGAGCCACCCAGGTGCTCCAGAAGGCATTTTTTTTTTAAAGATAAAATTCTCATTATCATACCCATGCTTACCACACAAGAAGCCCACAGGAACACAGGTTACTGTAGATGCAGCAGATGCCAAGAGAGTGTGCTCCCAAACTCCAGGCAGAGGAAGATGCTTACAGTTATAGCCTATACTTCTCACTAATATTCCAGATGAGGAGAGAAAGAGAACGTGCTTCCACGTTGTTACAGTAAATATCCCTCATTCTGAGGACAATAAAGGGCCATTTCATAGACATCACATCTAGCCTTTTCCATGGCCTAATGGAAAGCAGCAATACACGGTTAACTAAAGACATGTCTAGGAAGTCTCCTTAGAACACAATGAAAGGAAATTGTAGTAATTTCTTCACTGGTCTCTTAGTGTATGTGCATATGTGTGCAAATGCGTGCAAGTCTACGTACAAAAATGAACACATCTCACTTTTTTGCTCTTCACAGTGGATCCCAAATTTTAGGATTTATGAGCTGTCAGAATTTCAATAAGTGAAAATGTCATCTTATTTCTAATGATATATTTGATTAAGCCATGCGAATAAGGAATAGAAATTCTTCAAAGTTTATTGAGACCAATCAGTATGTAAAATTCTTCCTGTATTGGTAACCAGCCTTTACTGAATGCCTCCTCTGGGCATCTGTGCTGTGCCAAGGGGTCTACATGTGTTACTTTATTTAATTCTCCTGTGTCCTAGAATTATGTGTTCACCAAATCACTCCTTTCACGAGAAATATATTTTCCAGCCCCCTTGATGTTATTTGGGACTGAGGGGCTGTTATGGTCAATGAAACATGGGCAGGAGTGAGGCACGCCGTGTTCAGAGCGTGCCCGTCACATCTGCCATATGCTTCTTTGCACACATGCTCTCTCTTTCTTTCCTCGTTGGTTGACTGGATGGAGAAGGTCCAGGGGAGGATCCTGAGGCCCCTGAGTCACTAAGTGAAGGCTGTGTGGACTCTGTGGAGTAAGGCTACTGAGGAAAGCTGGTGGGGATTATAGTAACTGATGAGTTTTCACAAGACATAAATAATGTTAAGCTACTAAGATTTCATGGTTGTTTCTGCAGCAGCTAAGTTATTTAACCTAACACAGCAATTGTTAACTGCAAAAAGAGTGCTGCTATAATTTAAAAACAAAACAAACAGACACCGTCTTTGGGGTGATCCGTGGTGGACGTTTTGAGGGCAGCTGACCTGCAGACTGCGCGTCCCGGACCGCCTCCCGTGGAAGCCTGAGCCGGCCGTGTAGCTTTCTCCCTTTGTCTCATAACCATGTCCACCAACGAGAATGCTAATTCACCAGCTGCCCGCCTTAACAGATTCAAGAACGAGGGGAAAGACAGTACAGAAATGAGGCGGCGTCGAATAGAAGTTAATGTGGAGCTGAGGAAAGCGAAGAAGGATGACCAGATGCTGAAAAGGAGAAACGTAAGCTCGTTTCCCGATGATGCTACCTCTCCACTGCAGGAAAATCGCAACAACCAGGGCACTGTAAATTGGTCGGTTGATGACATTGTCAAGGGCATAAATAGCAACAATTTGGAAAGCCAGCTCCAGGCTACTCAAGCTGCTAGGAAACTGCTTTCTCGGGAAAAGCAGCCCCCCATAGACAATATAATCCGGGCTGGTTTGATTCCAAAATTTGTGTCCTTCTTGGGCAGAGCTGATTGTAGTCCCATTCAGTTTGAATCTGCTTGGGCTCTCACCAACATTGCTTCCGGGACATCAGAACAGACCAAGGCTGTGGTCGATGGAGGCGCCATCCCAGCGTTCATTTCCCTGTTGGCATCTTCCCACGCCCACATCAGCGAACAGGCTGTGTGGGCTCTAGGAAACATTGCAGGTGACGGTTCCGTTTTTCAAGACTTGGTTATCAAGTATGGTGCAGTTGATCCGCTTCTGGCTCTCCTCGCGGTTCCTGATATGTCATCGTTAGCATGTGGCTACTTACGTAACCTTACTTGGACACTTTCAAACCTTTGTCGCAACAAGAACCCCGCACCCCCGCTAGATGCCGTTGAGCAGATTCTTCCTACCTTAGTTCGTCTCCTGCATCACGATGATCCAGAGGTCTTAGCAGATACCTGCTGGGCCATCTCCTACCTGACGGATGGTCCAAATGAACGGATTGAGATGGTTGTGAAAACAGGAGTTGTGCCCCAGCTTGTGAAGCTTCTAGGAGCTACTGAATTGCCCATTGTGACTCCTGCGCTAAGAGCCATAGGAAATATTGTCACTGGGACAGATGAACAGACTCAGGTTGTAATAGATGCAGGAGCGCTTGCTGTCTTTCCTAGCCTGCTAACGAACCCCAAAACTAATATTCAGAAGGAAGCCACGTGGACAATGTCAAACATCACAGCTGGCCGCCAGGACCAGATCCTGCAAGTTGTGAATCACGGATTAGTCCCATTCCTCGTTGGTGTTCTCTCTAAGGCAGACTTTAAGACACAAAAGGAAGCTGTCTGGGCTGTGACCAACTATACAAGTGGTGGGACAGTTGAACAGATTGTATACCTCGTCCATTGTGGCATAATAGAACCATTGATGAACCTCTTAACTGCGAAGGATACCAAAATTATTCTGGTCATTCTGGATGCCATTTCCAACATCTTTCAGGCTGCTGAGAAGCTAGGTGAAACCAAGAAACTTAGTATAATGATCGAAGAATGTGGAGGTTTGGACAAAATCGAGGCTCTACAAAACCATGAAAATGAGTCTGTGTACAAAGCTTCATTAAACTTGATTGAGAAGTATTTCTCTGTAGAGGAAGAGGAAGATCAGAATGTTGTGCCAGAAACTACCTCTGAAGGCTATACGTTCCAGGTTCAGGATGGCACTGCTGGGACCTTTAACTTTTAGCTTGTACAGCCGACGCAGAAAGTTGTTTGTGGTGTGCTTTGTTTGGTAGAAGTTTGTCTTACTGTTTCTCTACTAAGAACTCTTTTTAAATGTTTTGTTATTGTAGCACTTTTTACAACAAAACTCTACTTGACCAGTTCCAAACTGTAAAAACTGTATGAAGCTCCTCCTCCCAGTGGGTTTCTTATTTCTATGTGGACTCTCTTCTCTTGCAGTGTCCTGTAAATAAAGATTAAATTCCACCCTTTTCTTTAAAAAAAAAAAATAAAAATAAATAAAAATAAAAATAAAAACAAAACAAACAAACAAACAAAAAAAAACAAAAACAAAACTCCTGAGATGTGTAGTTTTTGCCTTATAGGTCAGGGGATAGGCAGAGAGGAGACAAATAAGAGAGCCTCAAAGGATGGGAACTTGTGTCATTCACAGCAAAATATCTGGTATCACTATTTCCTGCCATAGGGAAGAAGGTAAACACACACCTACGAAGCCAGCAGCTACGTCTGCTGCATGCTGCTAGCTGCTTCGGTAAGGCTTTGTAAGAAGGAGATGGACATGCGTAAAACCTGGCTGGTGTGTGAGTAGAAATGAAACAGAATAGAGAGAGTCATAAAGCAAGTGTGTGTTTCTGGAAAACTCATCTGCTTTAGATGCAGTGAGAGATGGGAAGTTAAAAGGTTTAAGTGTCATTGGTCCACTAAAACTCAGATGAGTACAATGTCTACGGAAAACTATTAAATTCAGAATGTGGCTTCGTAATCAAGTCTGGCAGCCACCATTTTATTGAGAGAGAAAAGGACCATGATAAATGAAGGACAAATAAAGGAAAATAAATAAAGAAAAGGAAAAAACAGAAGAGGCCTGAAACTAAGTTGCAAAAAGAATATGAGTGGGGATGTTAACATGTGGGACTAACTATAATCAAAAGATCATGTGTGGGCAACTCAAAACCACAAGGAGACAAACACCTAGCAGAATGGCTAAGTTTAAGAAGACTGACCATACTAAGTGCTGATGAGGATATTCAGGGACTAGGATTCTCATATACTGCCGTTGGTAATGTAAGATAGGATAACTACCTTAGAAATCACTTTGGAGGGGCGCCTGGGTGGCTCAGTGGGTTAAAGCCTCTGCCTTCGGCTCAGGTCATGATCCCGGGGTCCCGGGATCCAGCCTCACATCCGGCTCTCTGCTCGGCAGGAAGCCTGCTTCCTCCTTTCTCTCTCTCCGCCTGCCTCTCTGCCTACTTGTGATCTCTGTCTGCCAAATAAATAAATAAAATAAAAACTTTAAAAAAATCACTTTGGAATTTCTTAGAAAAGTTAAACCTATACCTACCATCTGATCCAGCCATTCTGCCCCTAGGTGTTTCTGTAAGAGAAAAGGAGCCATGTGGCCATATAATGGCTTATAACAATGTTCATAAAAATGGAAACAACCTAAAATTTCTATCAATGGATGGATAAACAAGTATCAAATAAGTATGCTAAATACAAAAGCTAGGTAATAAACAGTAAAAAAAAAAAAAAAAAAGTCATATCCAGTATTATGGGTTGGATTGTGTCCTCCAAAATTCAACAGTTGGAGTCCTTCTGACAGGTAACTCAGAATGTGATCTTAGTTGACACAGGATACATGCAGAGGTAACTAGGATAAGTAAGGTCATTAGGATGAGTCCTAATCCAATATGGTCAGTATCCTTTTAAGAAGAAAACATTTGGACACAGACTCGTATGGAAGAAAGAACACATGAAGACAAAGATGGCGAAGCAAAGCAATGAATTCTCTGTGCTTTTCTTTTTTAATTTTCCAAATATCAGTATCACTGTGGTTAGCTTGTCTCTACTCTACCATCATATATTATTAGGTGTGGGGCTTGTCATTTGAAGTTATAGGGAGTAAACCAGGAAGAACCATTTCATATCTGTGATATGAAAAAGGTCACTCGTTACCCAGAAATGCTGCTGGACATGGTGCCTTCATGAACTTTGGGCTGGTACTAAGAATGACCTATGCATGGGAAGAGCATAGCTGAGACATTATTCTAATCTCTCCACACCATTAATCTCCTCTTGGGCTAAAATAGCTTTGTATTTGCCTTATAGGTAACGAGACAATGTAACTCAGGTATGGGTTAAGGAATATCAGTAAAATAATATATGGTACTTCTAAAAATGGCCTCTAAAAATCTCTTTTGGATCTCTCACAAAATTTCTCTCTTCTCCTCCCCTCTCCTTCCCCCTCTTCCACTTTATCTAGGCAGATAAAGGGGATCCGGTGAAGAACTCCAAGGACTTTGAGGGTCCAGAATTCCTAGAGTAGATGAAAGGAGCCCAGATCCCAGAGGCACTGCTTCAAAGAGCCAAGCAAAACTGCTCATTTATAGGCACACATAATGGAATTTATGGGAACAAGAAGTAAAGGAACTTTTACTTGGTTTCACCAAGAATTTTCAGGATTTACTTGATAATGAAGCAGCTGGTATTACTTATCCTGACTCACATGTTTCCAATAATCTACAAAAATAATTGCTCAAGTTTGTAGAGTAAATTAGCTAACATGTGGTGGATTAATCAAGTCTTGGTTTAGTTTGAGCCCAGAATGAAGACGAAAGAAACTTTGATATTACGTCACTGTGCAAATACATAGAAAGGGGATCTTCCCAAGCCATGACAAAAAAAACATTTGATCTGTCAACAGTGTGTGCCACACACGCACGCACACATCCCCAATTTGTATGAATTCTTTCTGCGACCATGTGATGAATCACAGTGATTCAAATGAGTTGAGAATGAGGGAAAACCACCAGCATCAGAAAAACATTAGTTGACCCTTATCCTTGCCAATTTACAGCAAGTCTAATGGATTGTGAACATGAAAAAAGGGGGAAAAAAGTCATTGCGATGTTAAGTGGCAGTTGCTATAGAATATGTCTGAATAGAAAAATTACTAATGAGGTGGCCCAGGTCTCAAACCAGCCATCCAAATGCCAAGTCTAACTGAAATAGTTCTGCAGAACGGGGACACAGCGACAACACAGCCCCAACCAACAGACCTGCAAGGCCATAAAGGGAGCTGAAAGGGCAAAGTGGGTTACCTGGAGGAGGAAGTACTAAATAATCACAGTTCACAAAGTGCATTAGCGTCCTAATGAGAAACCTAATACCAAGCTACTTGCCTAGTGATTATTTCCCAGGAAGACTAATCACAGAGGGCATTACAAAATCAAATACATTAGAATTAGCATCATTATAGAAATCCAAGTGTACTTGTTAAGGGGGAGGGGAGTAACATCCAGAAGATATATATATCTATATATATATAGATATATATATATATTTTTTTTGGCCAGGAGTTCACATAGATTTACTGCTTTTCTTTGACTGTTGGAGTTATATTCAATTTTACTGACAGTATATTATGATCAGACAGGATTGGATTTTTCTCTTCTGTTCAGGCACAATGAGGTGCTGACTACAGACATGAACAGTAGGCAACTCATAACAAATTGTCCCAATGTCACAGGAGAGAAGAAACAGAGATCTATGATTGTACTTATAGGTATTCGGCAAAGCCTGATTCAGTCATGGCAGAAGGACTAGCGTGTATATGTCTGGTCTGTGCTTACCTTTACAAGGTACTTCAGCCCTTATTAATGATATCATGAACAGTCTTGTTGGGTTTTATTGGATCTTCCTCTCCCTTCCTCCCTCCCTCCCTTCTTTCCTTCTTAATAGATGCAACTTATATTACAGTTGATCTTAAAAGTGCTTTATATGATCGGAGACTTGTGAACACTGTTTTGTAACATGAAAATCATCATTTATATAGTTCTGGAACAAGAGTAAACAACATACAACACACAGAAGCACGAGAAGAAAAAACAAAAACAAGAACTTAAGAGACTTCTTCCCTCTCCTCCCCTGTACCCTCCTCCCTTCCCACTCCTTGTCCTCTGTCCTTCCTTCCTTTTCTCAACTCTCCCCCGAGATGTCCTTTCTACTCCCATCCTCTGTCTTTGTCCTGCATCCAGGGACACACCTGGCAGTCTCTCCTCGTTCTCATCAACTCCCAAGGAGTTAGCAAGGAATTTTTTCCCCCTTTTAATTTAACTCTTTTTTAGGGTAAAGTTTTTGGATAAAGAGACCCCAGCCTAGGTCTCTTTTGACTTTTGAGAGTCTTTTGATCATACCTTTGTAAGATACAAAGAACATCTCTTTTTTTATATCCAATATTGCTCTTTCTGTCCTCCTGGCACTGCTGATGCAGCCAGTGTGCTGAAATGGGCTTTGCTGTCTGCAGACCTGGGGCGAGTCCCAACTCTGCCATGAATTCCCTGTCCTCAGCCAAATCCCCTCACCACTGCACCTCCACTTACTCAGCTATAAAACAAGGGCAATAATAGCTCTTCCTCAACAAAATGGCACATTCCAGATCTCTCCATTGCAGGATATAATACATGCAAATTACCTAATCACAGATTGTGGCATATTGTAGGTCCCCAATAAATATTAGCTTCTTGGCAACTCCAGCCTTCCTTCTCAATCTTGCTATTAAGAGCCAGCCTGCAGGTTTGTTCTATCTGTTTTCTTTTTTTTTTTTTTTCCTCCCTTAACTTCCTACTTAATCAGTTGGGGATTCTTCTCTCTGTGTTGCCTTAGATTTAGATAAAGACTTGCAGGCCCAGGATGGTTGGTAAAAACAACTTCCCTCTATTTGCCTGCCTAACAAGGATGAATGACTCTATCTCTGTGGTTTATGTTGAATGCTTGATAATGCATCTCCAAGAGAAGCACTTAGCAAGAATACCCATAAATATGGCTATAATGTTTATTCAAACTACTCTATTTGCAAGGCCAAATATACAAATGAAGGATGAAAACAGACAAAATGTGTCACTAAAATTAGCCTGCACTGTTTGTGAGGCAGATAATAATAATACAGTGTGTTGTCTCTTACAGCCTGTGTTCCAAAGAGCTTTACTTACAGAGGGAAGATTTATTGTAAGAACGAGAAATTTATTCTCTTCCATCTTAATGGGATGTCTGCTGGTCAGGGAATGTGGGTCACAAAGATGTGTTGCTCAAAGTGCTCTCTGTGGAAGGTCCTTTGCCTTTCCAACCTTGGTATTTGAATATTACATAAAGTCAATTTATATTCCTCGGTCATACACAAGCATTGCATCTCCTTCCTTTAGCGCCATCACAATCATGTCCCATAGAAATGGAATAGAACCCAGAAGTCATTTACCATTAACAAGAGAAAATAAAAGAGAAGAGAATAGCTATCTGATCACGAAAGAGCAACTCAACTTAATCCATATCGATTCCAGAGCTGGATGGAGGATAAATGGCTGAGACACAAGAAGGCTGATTTCGCCTCAACAGAGGAAGGGAAGAAGGGAACAAACTAAAAATATTAACTAGCCATTATGTATGAACAGCTGTACCTTGAATTTTCATAATTCATCTCATTCTTTTATCTTTACAAGTTGCCATTCTACACTTGAGAAAAAGAACACACCAGAGATGGTTACAGGGCTTGTGGGGGCCACTCTGTTAGTGAAGAGCCTACCTGACATTCATCTCCATTTATGATTGATTCTAAAACACTCCACATTCTTCCGTTCTATCTCTATAACCTCAGAGAACATTTTCACACCTCGAGCTGTTGAAAAATTCAATCAGTGACTGAATGGGTAAACATGCTCAATCACTAGAAATGGGTGCCTAAAGCTGTAGGACCAGAGCATTACAGAGAAGCTCCCCCCATAGGTGGAGGTGGGACTTACACTTTAATATCTTTGAGTAACTTTGTTTTTGTGTTCATCTCTTTTCTTGCTACCGTTCTTGGAAGTCAGACCCTTGGATCTGCATCGTTTTTTAAACGGCAACAAGAGTAGTTGTTTCTACCCTCTGTCACTGGTGTCTTGCCAAGTACTTTATAAACATGGCCGCTTTCATTCCTTAGCGCTTACATCAAAGGTTGTTCCCTCCTCCCATTTTTTTTCAGGTAAGGAAAGTCGATTTCAGAGAAGGAAAGAGACTTGCTTGAGGACATGCAGGTAAAGCATTTGAAATCTGGGATTTTAATCTAGATCTGTCAGACTTGAATGAAGTTTCTCACTTTGAGCAGGCTCAAAGATCTCAATATTCTTTGGTGGAAAAAAATACAATAGGAAAAAAAAAGAAATCAACATTGTCCATGTGAGGGATATCCCTCAAAAATTTTCTTCTACAAGTTAATATAGAGGATGATAGAAGTCCTGAACCTGGCCCTCCTGGTTTTTAGGCATGAGATTAGTTTCACATATTCTCCTAGTGCTTAGCTATTCACAAGAGCTCTCCTTGTTCATTTGTCAGCTTGTCCACGTTACTATTTTCCTATTGGAAAATATGGCAGGGAGTTAATACCCTGCATCTGTCCATCAAGATAAACAAACTGGTTAGGACTACTGAAGGGAAATAATGGACTTGTCTACATTTATACAGATCTTTATCACCCTCCTGATCTTTGAGGGAATGGGCATCATTGCTACAATGCAACTTCATATATATTTGGTTCCTTGATACATACATGAATGCATAAACACATGAATAAATAAATGAGCAGATAAGTAAATAATCAGAACCCAAGAATATTTTGTTTTCATCCCAAAGCATGCATTGCAGAAAGGAAAGTCTTGGGATGATTTGCATGCATGGATATTTTGGCTTGATTCTTAAACTCCCTAGGTTTGCCAAGAGAGGTGATCCAATGAGCCAAAGCTGGGGATAACATTTAAACAGGGATCTGCCTTTTTTTATGGGGGTCTTCATAGTCTCTTTCAACCTTCTTGCTGCCTTCATCTCATTTCAAATCAAAAAGTCTGGGAAGGGATCTCTCTGATCTGCTCTTCTTGCTTTAGAAAAGAGTGGAGGTTGGTTCAACTCCAGCAAAGCCGTACATGTGAAACATCTTTAAGACTCCAAACTGGATGATCTTTTTATCTTACTTGTTGGCCTACCAGTTAACCATTAACTTTCTGTATGAGAATGAGCTAGTACCCTATATTAAGTTAACTTGCTGTAAATCAAATATTATCTTCTCAGTTATTCCTGTTGACTGATCTCTCTATCCTCCCATCTCAGTCTATGTGTCTTAGCTAGTAACCCGAAAAGTAACAGATGACACTCCTGCCCTGGAAAAATTCATGGAGAATTTACTAAAGAGAAAAATTACAAATGCATGGGTAGGGTTTAGGGAAATCACAGGGGATGGGAGCACCCTGCCCTACCTCTGTCACTTCTAGGCAAAAGGGGAGAAGGGAGGAAGTGATACTGAAAACCCAAAGGAGAGAGAGTGGGAAGGGAGTCCATATGAGAAGTTTGTTCTCTGCCAGAGGAAAGCTACCAACTACAGTCTCAAAAGGAGTAGGGAGATGTACACCCAATTTACACTCCCCTCTGGTCTCTTCCTGGAGCTCCTCATTGGACAAAAGCTACAAGAGGCCAGAAGGCAATGGAACTCATTAATGTAATCCAAACAGATCAGCCTCTTGGAGTAGAGTGATAGATGAAGAAGGGTGGAGAGTGAATCTGGAGGGCCCAACAAGAATTCCATCACACCATTTCCTCACACTATACCCCCTAGTCCCACACACAAGGAACCCTTACTGTACTACTAGAACAGAGACATTTCTCCCCCTTCTACTGCAGATTGATTAAGTATGATCTCACCCATTAATTGCTTTTGTTTCACATGTGGTTGATTTCCCTATTAGATTATGCCCTCCTGGAAGGGCTGGAACTACATCTAATTTCTTGGAAAGTCTGGTTTTGGGATGGATCAAGGCACAGACTGTTGAGGTCAGTGTAATGTAATGCGAGATAACCAAAACCCATACAAACTTTACTTTGAGTGTATAAAACAAATGTCAGTGGATTTAAGCAAATTGACCAAAGTCTTTCAGAGGGAATGAAGTTGAGAAACCACTTAGACTTATTTCAGATTTTATGCATTTAGGTTTTGTGACTTTAGTTTGCAATCAGGACATCTCTCTCTCTCTTCCTCTCTCTCTCTCTCTCTGAAATACATACACAATTTGGGCATTCTCTCTCTGGGTTAAGATCATTTTTGGAAAGGCAATGTTCATCTTCTACAAGAATTCACGTGGGGAAATTTGATATTCTACATGAATGTAGCAGGAAATAATAATATCCTGCCTTTTATTGTGAGTCTCCCTACTGTCTCACTCCCTCTAAATCACTGTGTAATCAATCTGAGGCACCAACAGGCAACAGCATTAAAATTAGGGATGTTTGGAGAGGGAATTAGTCTACTCACTCATTATTCTTGATTAATAGAAAATTATCCTGCTAACATTTACTGTGCTATTCATTTGTTATTTGGAAGTGATTAGCCACAAATAGCAGTTAAGAACAAGCGAGTTTTGTCGTTCCAGCCCTAGCTGTAATTACCCCCGCAGGGCCTCTTCCTTCAAACACGCCTTCCTCACTCGAACAGAGCTCAAACCCTTCCTTACACACCACCTCTTCTGAGCCAGTGTGGTATCAGCAGCTCTGCTCCCATGCACCCCATTTATGGAAACCTGAAAATCGTCAGGGAGGAAGGTTTCTGGCCCAAAGCTAGGAAAGCCTGGGGTGCAGATGATTCTCTTTCCCAGATTTCCCCATGACCTACTTCCTACATCTTTAGGTTCAACACATCTCTCATTCACTGACTTTACTACAAGAAGGAAGCTGAGGACCCCAGGGTCAGCCAGGGAACCAGCAGCACTGATGTGCTCAGCAAACTCAGCTTTTTCCTTCCCTTCCCTTTGAAACAGCCCTTCCCTGGACGTGCACTTTCTGGTCCTCAGGGGGTCTTCACAGTTACCAGTGATCCTCTGGGCATTTCAGGATCTTCCCCTTGAATCCCGCACTTAAATTTCCTTTTCCTGCATTTGGATCCCAGAGGGAACTAGCCTCACCTCGCTGGTGGTTACGTAAGAAAGAGCAAATGAACTCATTTACCCTCGGATGTTAATAATGACCGGAAATTGGCTTGCTGAGGTGTTAATCATCCCAAGATATCATGTAGTCACTTTTAGGGCCCTACCACAGTAATTCTCAGCCCAACCTACTCATTAACATCATCTCAGGAGCTTTTTAAAACTCTCAGTGCCTGGGCACCTGGGTGGCTCAGTAGGCTAAGCGACTGCCTTTGGCTCGGGCCATGATCCAGGGGTCCCGGAATCCAGTCCAGCATTGGGCTCTCAGCTCCGCGGGGAGTCTGCTTCTTCCTCTGACCTTCTCCCCTCTCATGCTCTCTCTCACTCTCTCTCTCTCAAATCTTAAGACACAAACAAAAAAAAAGTTTCAATGCCTGGGCCTCACGTCAGAGTTTCTCCCAGTAGTTGGGTGGAACCGGAACCTGAGAATGGGCTCTCACTGGAATGTTAGGGATTTGATACAAGATGCTGAGAGAATTGCTATTATTATGTGGCTCAGCTGGCCCACAGAGTGCCCTTCAATGCATTTTGTTAGGTGCTAGTTCTTTCTCCTCCTTTCTCTCCCTGAGTCTAAACCTCTTGCCTACTTTTACAACTCAACCAATTTTTAAAAACCTGTTCCAAAGGCTCATTCAGAATAAGGGTATTGCTGTACCCCATTCTGGAATGCTGCATTAGAATCTGCAGAAACCTGTATTTTAACAAATTCTTGTGAAGACCAACACACACTCAAGTTTTAGAGGCACTCATTGTTTTAGGCAGAAGCAAGACCCAGATCTACCAAAATTCGAAACTGATTTGATACAGGGCTTACCATTTTTTGTTGTTGTTGTTACCTTGCCATGGATTATTGGCCCCAGGAATCAAAATATATACTCCAAATGCATCTTTGACTTAGAGAATTTTTTTAAACAAGATACATTTGATGGCTTCTTTGATATGACATTTTCATTGTCTTGCATCCAGATATGTGTTATTCTCCTCATCCTTGAACTTGGCATGTACCTAGCACCATCTAACATGACTCACTGCACAGCAATGAACACAGCCAGACTCACCTCCCTTAGGGAGCTTCGAGCTTAGTCTCCTCGGGGAGAATAAAGTTCACTCAACTAATGGGCAGAAGGTAATTGGTGATAAAGTCAAGACCTGGAACAGGAAGAAACATGAGTGTATCCCAAATGACCTCCTATGAAGGAGATACTAGATAAGTTGAGTTGGAAAGAATGGGCTAGTTTACAATGGGCGCTTAAGGACCCAGGCAGACTGATGATAATGGTGCTGATGCTGCCTGGGCTCATGCTGTTCCTTCTTCCCAAGGGACTTTCACGTAGCAGGTCTTTCTGGTGAGTTCTTGTGTATCTTCCAGAGCCTGGCTCTCCCTCCATCTCTTCCCGGAAGTCTCCTTGCTGTTCTTGGGGCTGAGCTCATTATCCCTCCTTTGTTCTACTACTGAGTTTGTAGCTAGGGCTACGCTAGAAGCATCAGCTAATCTACTGGAGGAATGATTTATTTATATACTTGATTCCACTAGATTGTGACTTCTTTGTAGTAGAAAACATGACTTACTCATTTTTGACTGTCCAGCACTTAGCAGACCACTGGGGAGGTAGAAGGCATATAATACTATTTGCTTATTTAACAATCATATTGCAGTGATTAACAGCCAAACTGACCAGTTTGTATTCTGACTCTACAGCCTGATATCTGTGAGACATCGGTACAGTTAGTTCATCCTTCTGTGTCTCAGTTTCCTTGTCAGTAAAATGGGAAAAATTTTTCAAATACTATTTTTAAGTAGTAAACGTCTCTGGTGCTGATATAAGGATACAATGAATTCATACATGCAGAGTGTACAGGAGTGGACCTGGGGCATTATTAATATTTTTATTAGTAGTAAAATGGGACAGATATCTCTTCCCTACATCATTCACCTTGGAACTCATTTTATTCTTCTGCAGCGGATGGAAGTCCTTGGGCAAGTGGCTTGTCATGAATGCATCTGTGACACCTTATTTTGATATAGGACTCCCATTCTCAGCACTTAAGCCTTTTATGAATATCGCCTAGCATCACTACATGGTATTTGCAACTGATATAAAGAGGTCTCGGGTACTGTCACAAGTCACCCAGAGAGTCAACAGAACAGACAGACCAGACTTCACATGTTTAGGTCAGTACCTCTCACTCCCCTGCTAAGGACTGAGAGTTTTGCATAGTAGTTCCTAACTTCCAAACTATATGCTTCCCAAGCAGGTAACAACCCTGAAGTCAAGCTCAACTTTCTACCCTAATGAATGCAGTTTCTCTCAGCCTGGAATATGGTACCAAAAAAATTTTTTTAAAGATTTTATTTATAGAGACAAGCAGGCTCCCCACTGAACAAGGAGCCTGATGTGGGACTTGATCCCAGGACCCTGGGATCATGACCTGAGCCAAAGGCAGTGGCTTAACCAACTGAGCCACTCAGGCATCCCTATGGTGCAAATTTTTAAGTTTTTTCCTTTTCTATTGCTGAAGAAAAGCTTTCAAGGAAACTGTCATAAGCTGTCTTGCAGAGTGGACCGAACAGTCAACCAACTTCAACTTCTAAAGCAGTAGCTCCCCACCTGGGGTGATTTTCCGCCAGTCTGGGGACCGCGGGCAATATCTGGAGCCATGTTTGGTTATCACAGCTGGGGGACGCTACTGGCCTCTGGTGGGTAAATGCCAGGGATGCGGCTAAACAGCTTTCATGTGCAGAAGAGCCCTGACAACAAATAATCAGGCTGCCCCAAATATCAATAATGCCAAGTCAAAAAACTGTGCTCTAGAGCTAGGTCACTCCTGAACATGGGTTTAAAGAAATGGTATACATTTTAAACACCCCATATCCGGGCTCAGTGTGTGCTCATAAAACTCCCAGGAAGAAAAGAGTAAATAAAGTGAAAGGTGCCCTTGTGTAAGAAGGGCGAAGAGACCTACTTTGGACAAAAGCATGGACTCCATTTTGATGCTTCAAGATTTCTACATCCCAGCATCACAGTTTGCTGCCTTTCTCTGGCAGCAAATATGCTGCACAGTCATTTGACCGTCGGCTTCTATGGTAATGAGACCCAGCAAGAACAGTGAGCCTTAAGAGCATCTCTGTGGATTCTGTGGTCTGACCCCCTGCACTTCAATGAGGCTAAATTCCCTCTGTGATCCGCAGTGGGCAAGGATTGGGGTCCTGGGAGCAAAAGCCTCGTTTGATACATTTTGCCCTCCAGTTTCCTTTAAAATTGCACACGTCATCTTGGAGGGCCCCAGGTGAGAAGAGAAAGAGCAGGCATCAAATTGGATAAAATAATAAAGAAAGTGGAGTCACAACCCCTCTCTTCCCCAGCTGCCTTCCTACAATATTCACTGAGTTTCCTGTCTATAAAGCAACATCATCAGATGGTCCCTAAGCCATTCCAACTTAACACGCGGGTCACACCTTAGTAATTATTGGTGATAATTACAAATACGCTATCCTATCTTTTTGTGGGGAGATTATTTTAGCCTTCTAATCCCAGAGCCAATGAGTTGTGCTAGAGTTATATGGATACATTGTTTGTGTTCATGCATTGGTGCTTCAAAGGAATTTGTTAAAAAGAAAAGAGAGAATGTTTTAATTTTGCAACTAATTCCTCCTCAATATCCCAAATTTATAATATTTAAGATTTATCCAGTTTTAAAACTTATTAAACTTAAAATGAATTATTACTTCTCAGATATATTCAAATTTGGCTGGAATTTTGGTTTTAATACATCACGGAAGATACCAATTTCCAATAGATAAGTTGTGATCTTTTTTTCTGTCAAGATATGCTTTTATCTTGTGATTTGCCTAGTGTTCTATAATTCCACCTCATGGCTACATGTTTGGAGGTTTCATCTGCTGAAAGGTTTGCACATGTTTAAATGCATTCCTTTCCTACGAAACTGTTTTCCTGCCAAGTTACTGGGGGCACCCTCAGTGGAGAGAGCCACGAGACAACTGCGTCTAGAGGCCATTGCAAATATTTGCCACTGTTATTAAAGGTTAACTCATTTGCTCCTCAATCTCTTTCAAATCCCAGGACCAAAAGCTTGTACTGCCAAGTACCATCAGAGACACAAGACAAACAACCCTGCAACACACCAATTTAAAAAAAAAAAAAAAAAAAAGAATGGCATTGTTTAAAACATGGAAGCAACCTTTCTTAAGCAATGATTCAGTTTTGGATTCAAAAACCATTTAGGGGCGCCTGGGTGGCTCAGTGGGTTAAGCCGCTGCCTTCGGCTCAGGTCATGATCTCAGGGTCCTGGGATCAAGCCCCGCATCGGGCTCTCTGCTCAGCAGGGAGCCTGCTTCCTCCTCTCTCTCTACCTGCCTCTCTGCCTGCTTGTGATCTCTCTCTGTCAAATAAATAAATAAAATCTTAAAAAAAAAACTATTAAAATAAAAAAAACCATTTAGACAAAGGATGTCTCAGTTAAACATTTTTGACATATTATAAGTGGAAAAGACCAGCTCATGTGTTCCTTATCAAAGGAACAAAATGACCCTGTTAAACAGTGCATGTCTTCTTTTGCTCAAAATGATCCAATGGCTTCCTAATGCTTTCAGAGTTAAGACAGAACAGGAGAGCTTACTGTGACCATCGTCTCTCTGATCTCACCACCTACCTAACCTTCTACCACACTTAACTCCCTTCAGTGCCTGCAGGTAGGATCCTGAACTTGTCCTCGCTGTTCCCTCTGCCTAGAAGGCCCTTTCTTGTTACTTGAAGTCATTCCCTTCACTTCACTGAAATTTCATCTTGTCACGGAGATTGTAACTGGTAAGCTAACCACAATCGGACCTCCAGCCATGACACTTCCTGCCGTACTTTTCTCATACCACTTATCCCTATCTATCATACTGTATATTTTAATTATTTATCTTGCTTATTTTATATTTCCTACATTTGCATATAAGGATTGTAAGCGCAAGGGTCTGTGGGAAGGGCTGGTGGAATGTATTCCAAGGACGGGGAGGGGGTAGGTAGCCTCCAATTGCCTTGGGCCAGCTCCTGGGTCAATCAGCAATCAAGCGCTTTGATGAAAGAAGTTAATCTAGGATGCACAAAGGACCAGGAAGCCGCTAGAAACCTTCCCTTATCAACTCATAGATTCCCTTATGTGATCTTCTTTTTTTGTGTGTCATTCATCTTACCATCTCTGCAACCTCACTTTCATTGATTCAGTGTGTAACCACTGGGTTCCCATTATCTTCACATTCTCTGGAAGGGAAAATCTGATTGGCCAACACGTGGATAAGGTATCCTCCGGCTCTTGTGGCCAATCAACGTAGCCAAAGGAAAGGGGTCATGTAAGGCAGTAACAGAGCTGCAAGGGTTCATGCCTATGGATGTGGGGCAGAGTTTATTTCTTAGATTTTGAGGTATTTTCCAAACTCACATTAATACTCTTTCATTAATATATAAACATAGAAGCAGCAAAGAACAAGTGTAATAGGAAATGGGGATGGCTCTCTCTACTCTGGCCTTGTTTAAATGAACAAAACCCTGTGTTATGAGAAAAAAATTCAATTCTGTATAGATGCATCTTGCATGGTTACAATCTAAGGAACGATAGCTATTATTGGCCACCAATTGTCAATGCCTTAAGAGAATATTTTTCAACTTTTTCTGTGTGTGTCCCTTCTCCTTTAATGCTCTGGAACTTCATGGACAACCCCCACGGTATAGTCATAATTGTATTAGCCATCAAATGGGAAAATAAATGGCAAGGAACTATTAATATTTAAGTAAAACCTTTGAACAATTTTATGTTTCAGAAATCACAGCAGTGGGCACCTGGGTGGCTCAGTGGGTTAAGCTTCTGCCTTCGGCTTGGGTCATGATCTCGGGGTCATGAGATGGAGTCCCGCATCAGGCTCTCTGCTCAGTGGGGAGCCTGCTTCCCCACCCCCCCTCTCTCTGCCTGCTTCTCTACCTACCTATGATATCTCTCTCTCTCTCTGTATCAAATAAATGAATGAAGTCTTTTAAAAAAATCACAACTGTATGTATATATAATTAAAAAAATAGTACGTCTATGTGTGAGACTTACTAATGTCTGTTAACAGACATTGTTTTACAGCTCTCTTACAATAGATCTGCTGGTCCTCAGGGTCCATGGTGAATGGGTTGGGAACTACAGGATATACCTACTAAAGTCACAACTGCAAAAAATTTGTTCTCTCCTTCATTGAACCAATATATATTTACACACTTATTCTTTGCTGGGTACTATGCTAGTGGCACACAAGACAGACACAGTCTCTGCCTACAGTGACATATTTGATTTGTCATCATTTGCTGGTCCTCTTGGGTGATAATAATAAGTAGTTGCACACTTACTGAATAGTAAGTTCTATATTTTCATTTAATCATTCACAAAAATGTTATGATAGGGAAACTATTATGTTTCTGTTCTATAGCAAGGAGAGTCGGGTACAGAGCTGTCCAACAATTTGGCCAAACTTTGAAATCTCATAAATGATGTAGTTGGGACTTAGAGCTCTAACGCTCTTGAGGGAAGTAGACAGTTATGTAAAGAGAATATTAAAATAGATGCAATAAGTTTTCTAATATAGGATTTGACAAAGTTTTATGGGAGCTTATAGAACAGAGTGACAATCTGTCAGTATCTGCAACAGATAGGAGCAGGGAAAGGAGAACATTTGGAGACAAAAATGGGTTTGGGTTTAGTCCTTAAACAAATAATTTAATTTGTACCAATTACTCAACCACTGAACTTTCTATTGCTTTTATCAGAAAACTATAAACAACACACACACCTTCATCTTTTGTTGCAGTAAGTACCTCATAAACGATCAATATCAATACCAGGTACTATGTTTGAGAATTATAGGATCATACATGGAAGTTCTGCAACAGATCATACCTCTATATTATTATTCTTGTTCTTTATTTTTTGTGTATCTGAATCACCTCTGAAGGTGTAGAAGTAAGGATTGGGTAAAAACCTTCTAATCTATTTCAAGATCATGTATTTCATTTTGGTGTCTCTGGGATAAAAAGCAGTTTTGACTCAATTCTGTCTCATGGCTGTCTTTAGTTCACTGGTCTATAACAGTCATAAATACCACATTGGCTGGGTGCCCTGGAGTCATAACAAGTGAGGGACTAATTTTAGGTCTTGACTACTCTGTTGGCAACAAAAGCCTTAACTGGCAATCAATGTGAGTAAGGCCATTTAGGAAGAATGAATGGGCTGTACGTGGATACCAGCAGCTCATACATTGGGATCATAGAGAACTTGCTCTGAGAATCTGGTGTAAGAGTTTTACATCTCCTGCTTACCTTTTTGAAAGGAGAACTACATTTTTACAGAACAGGTGAATCGTTATGCCAATTGTGACATTACCATCATCCCCAACTTTGTTATTTCTTACTATAGGCATAGCGGGTGGAACCCTGAAAGAGTTCTAGGTTCCAGGCTCAGCTCCGGGTGATTGGGTAATTCATTAACATCTCTGGGTTTCATTTTCTTCCTTCACAAATGGAGGAAATGTGTATTGGAGCATACTTGATCTATGCTAGTTGAGAAAGTTTGTGTACAATAATGCAGGACTTTCATACATGGACAACTTTCTACATGTGAAGATAGGCAGAACTGAGACATACATTTACACTGGTGTTTTCTTATTAATTAATTTCCCCTTGTTTTCTATTTTTGGTCAGGGGAAGCTGCATTGCACTGAAGAAGAAGGAAAGGGGTTATAAACAAAAGGAGACACATATAGCTTGGTATGAAAATATTTTAAGTGTTAGAGAAAATGAGAGGAGGGTACAGGACTTCAAGAGAATGAGGCATTTTGTTGATTGTGTTGATGTTTTTGCTCCTATCTATAATTAATTGGCAAGTCTTCAAGGATTATATCTAGGGATCTAGGCGAGGTGTTACAAGGAGGAAAACAGATCTCCGTCCTTTCTCTCCTCGAGGCACTTAGATTCTATCTAGCTTGAGAAATGGAACAGAACTGCCAAGGTAAACAAATAATTTCCTCTATGAGGCAGTGTATTCTCAAACCTGGTAAGTGACATGGACATTGAGTTCAGGTGTAGGAGATATGGGGTAACAAGGGAAAGAGTCTGAGCAAATCTAGGCATTGGGGGAAAGTAAGTATGATTTAGTTTGTCAACAGATGAAGAGAGGGAGCCTGCCTTCCAAGTTGTGGAGTAAGGTGAACCAAGTCATGAATCATGACTGTATTCATAAGTTCTTGTTATGAAATAGTAGATGATGAGATGGAAACCTGTGTTAGTCACTTTGGGAATGATTTCTAGCAGCAGATTGAAAGAAATTCAACTGGAGATCAATGGGAGTTATTTAGGATTGTGGTTGCAATGGATGAGCCCTGGTGTGAAGCAGCAATGATGTGGCCTTCACCCCTGACTCCCTCAATGCACCCTCTTTGCTCTCTATCACCATCTAGATAAGGCTGATGAACATGACCAGAATTTTCCTTTAAGAGAATTTCCAAGTAGGCTATTTGCCGTTGGCCCATTTACAGGTCTACCAGCTTGGTAGTGGCCTCTGAGTACTGTCCCCTATCTCTGTCCTCTTTCACATTTTGAACTCCAACCAAGCTTATCTGTCCTGAAGCTTCCATTTTGCCTCCTACTCTGTTTCCTAAAACTCTAGTTGGCTAAATGGATTAAAAAAATTGAATGAATGGCTATTAGTAATTTGAAAAGCAAGAGAATCCCACAATTTTAGACACTGGATGTCAGGTTTGATTCTGGACACTAGGAGTATTTCCTTTGCACATATCCAACGGAGTGATCCTAACAGTGAGAAAGCCTGGAAAAGCAGGAGGAAATGAAAGGATATACTGTCTTTCAGCTTTACCTGCAGGCAAGTACAACGGGTGGTCTGATCACGTTGTATCAGCTTGGAAATCATTCCCACAACTGTCTCCCTATCAAAAACACTTCTCTTTTTCAAAGGTCAACTAAAATATCACCACCCCTGAAAAGCCTTCTCCAATCCTCCTTTATAAAAGTAACACCTAAAATTAATTGACTGCTTGTTCTTCCTACCACCTTTAATAAAAGTGTTTTTCTTCTTATCTTTGATATACAAATGAGAAAGCCGAGGTTTAAAGCAGGTAAGGACTTGCTCAAAGTTACAGAATTAGTGAGTGGTTAGAGACATTAGGTCAAAACTCTTCACAACCAACTAATCCACTAAAATTTTATTTCTTCCTTCTCTATGCCCACTTAAGCATGTTGTTTGTGTCTTTATCGTGATAACAACCGGGAGAGTGCTTTGTACTATGGTAAAGTGTATACCCCACAGTCTGTATCAATAAATTATAAATTCCTGAAATTTATTTATAAATTCCTCCTATTCATCATTTTATCACCCATAGTACCCAGTGAGTGCTTGATGAGAATAATGAGCTTAGCAAATTTTATATGATTTATAGAAAACAAGTGAGAAGAAAGTGTGTGAGAAATGTCCTTACAATTATTTGTTATTTTTTTCCACTTTTACCTGGTGTGTGTGTGTGTGTACTTATGTGAAGTTCTAGGAAAACTTGTCGGCCTAAGTTTATGTTGGATGTCTATTATTTTGCCTCTTGGGAATGTTGTGGAGGTGGGAAATATAGCAGAAATGGGCATAGGAAGCCACTCTTACTATTTTACAGAGGGAAAAAACCTCGAAATATCTATAGGTTATGTCCATAGAACTCTCAGAGAACAAAGCCAGTGAAATTTCTAATATGCATTCCTTACAGAATACCCACCACATTTATTATTTACTGTAAATTGTTTGGTAATGATTTTTTTTTTCAGCTTTCTCCCTCCTGGCTTCAGCTTTTAGATAAAAAGCATTTCATATCCCTGGCTCTAGTAGCTCCCAGCAAGTGGTAGGGATTTTAGAAGAATTTTATCTTCTCTATCTCCTTCACCAATGGTAAGGACTATGAAGATGGGCTTTTTGTGATCCAAAACTTCCTGGTCCAGGACCAAGGGAGTGGTGACCTTCTTCAAAACTTAGTGAAAGAAAATCACCTTGAAAGGTGGTCTTAGGGGGTGCCTGGGTGGCTCAGTGGGTTAAAGCCTCTGCCTTCGGCTCAGGTCATGATCTCAGGGTTCTGGGATCGAGCCCCGCATCGGGCTTTCTGCTCAGCAGGGAGCCTGCTTCCTCCTCTCTCTCTACCTGCCTCTCTGCCTACTTGTGATCTCTGTCTTTCAAATAAATAAATAAAATATTTTAAAAAAAAGAAAAAAGAAAAAAGAAAGGTGGTCTTAGGCCTTTCCTTGGCCCAAATTGCCAACACAGATAGACACTTTGTAGGATAAAGCCCTGAGCCAGACACTACAGAGCAACCTCTTGGCCGGATGTTAACTAACGTGATTCCATGACATCCTTCAGCTGGAAAAGTTGTTCTGAATTTGCTTCTTGAAGCATAATTTCTCCCACTTTCTTCGGGAATTCTCTGACTCTTCTCTCTATTCCTTAAAAACTATAGCATTATGCATGGCCCATTCATTACACATTCTTAGATTAGTTGTAGCTACATTTTTTTTTTCTCCTTAACAGGTAATCCATGCACCCAATGGGTGTCATCTCCCAGAGACAGCAAAAGGGAGGCCCAACTCAGCTTTGTATTAGTGCTACACTCTGTCTCTGTCCAATTCAGGACTTACGCATCCCTGGCTCATGTATCATGGGCTAATAAGCATCAGGGAGATGGTTTAGTGCACAGAATCTAAGGTCAGACAACTTGGAAAAAAAATCCTAGCTCTGCAGTGTTAGCTCTACAAAGCTAGACAAGTGCTCTAACCTCACTGAGTCCAGTTTTATAAAATGGGGTATACAATCGTGCCTGCCTCATGCAGTTTCTGTAAAGACTAAATGAAATGATGGCCATAAAAGCACTTAGCATAATACTTAGATAAATCTGAGTTGTTGCATAGTGTTTTTTTAAATAATAATCAAGTTCTTCCTATTGCCGGGTCAAAGTGAAGAGGTAGCATGGGCTGGATTCAATTCATTTTACCATACATCAGACATGTGGGCTCAGACAAGTTCGCCAATATCAACAAAACTCAGTTTCCTATCTTTCCATCTGTGAAATTAGGCTAATAATAGTGATTACTTCATTGGATAGTTGTAAGCATTTTGCACTAATGCAAATAAAATCCTTAGCACAGGGTTTGGCTCTAGTAGTGCACTTAATAAATGCTGTCATTTAAAAATACAGTAGGACTAGGAGCATTATTATCGTTGTTGTTATTCTCAGTAAATTGTATGTTTTTTGAAACAAAAATAAACTTCTCTGGAGCATCTATCTTCAACTTTCCTTAACCATTCTAGCACTCTTAACCAACCCAGATGTGGAGCTCCTACAGCAGCAAGCCAGGTGGCATTATTTTGCCACTGGGAAAAAAGACACCACTGTGCCAGCGGAGTGGCCAATCACTTGGCTACAAAGATTATTTTCATGGAAATTCACAACCGGGCTTCTCAGTCCTGGGACTTGTTCTCCCTACTCCCTTCCTCACACACTGGGTACCGGGGTATTCATTATTAATAGTAAGAACTTTGATCCCAGGTTTCAATAATCCCCGTTAATCTTTCCTCCCCAGAGGTTTTAGTTTCTCCTGGTGTCTCTCTCTCTGCTTGAGTTTTGTTGGGGAGAACAGCCACCCTGCTCTTATTATAAACCTGTGGTAGGCACTGCTTGTTTGTTACATCCCACTTAGAAAGGACATGTTTGTGCTCACTCTCTCTGCTCCCTCCTACCATGTTTGCCCCTCAGCAAACTCCTGCTCCCAAAGCACACACCCCCATATAACCCTCTTTTCTCAAATACCTCCTCCCTGCATGCTGTGACAGTAAGTTCTCCTGCTTTCCCTCCTGCCTCTTTGGCTGTTCCTTCTCAGTTTCTCTTGTGAGCTCCTTCTTCCAATCCTAGGGAGATTTCCTCAAAGTTTTATTTTTTTCTCCACGAATACATGTTTCTCCAGGGTTCCAAAGATCCACCCCTTTTCTCCAGCCATCAATCTGGGCAGTGTCCCTGAATTCTTTTTCTTATTCATCAAAAATAGATCTCCCCAAAAGAAATCATTAAGTTCCGTTGAGTTTTGCGGTCTTATCATTTCATGAATCCATGTATATTTCTTTTCCCTGCTTTCATGACCCCAGTTCAAGACACCATGTCACTTACTTGAATTACAGCAATAGCTTCTTAATGTGCTTCCCCATTGCCAAAGTTGTTCCACATCCTTCATATTCATCATCTGCAGTATAGCTAAGATGATCGTTCTAGACTATAAGTGTGATCACGTCAGAGCACTACATAAGACTTGTCAATACTTTCCTTACCTCTCTAAGCTTTATCTCATCCAAACCCCATGCTGCAGCCATAATGGATGGTGTCCAGATCCTAGAATGCTATGTACCCTTTCCTATATGTGCTACTTGCTCTATTTAAAATATCCTTTTCCTCACCTTCACACACAATGTATCTACTCATCCTCTGAGTTAGGGTGGAAAAGTAGCTTCCTCCAGAAAGCCTTCCCCATAATCCAAGTTTGTACCTGGTAACTCTCCTATGTGCTCATTGACTTGCCTCACAAGAGTGTTCATCTATATTGTAATCACCAATATGCTTTCTGTGTCCTTCCCTATGCACTTATTCATGGCCAACAGGCAAAGAAGAGCTGTATCATTCACATTCATCTACATATCCCCCACATTGTGACTGGCTCCCACTCAGTAAAGGAAGGAAAGAGGGAAGAAGAAAAGGAAGTGTGAGAAGGAGCACAATCAACCTCACAAACAGTAAGAAGGGAAGGATGCTGAAACAACCTGCCAGCATGGAATACCTCCAAAAATATAATTTATCGGTATTTAGTGAGTTTTATGTCTGAAAATTCACAATTTCTTGGTTTACTTTATCACTGCCATGTTTTGATTTTTTTTCCTGCCTGCATTTAATTGCCTATTGGCTTCTTTACTCCAAACAAAAAAGTAGATTTGCAGTTGAAAATGTTGAGATTTCAAGCATGCCCCATACAACATTAAATGCATTTTTGTTTACAGAAAGTAGCATAAGCCTTCCTTCCTCACAGTATTTGTATTCTTTGATGCTTTATTCAACACAACAGCACTGTCCAAACTCTAAACCAAATGTTCCAATTATCCTGTGTTTATGTCTCAAAAACCAGTAACTCCTACCTGTTAAATTGCAATTATATCCTATTAGCATAAGTGTCTTAACTTTGAATCACTGTTTTCTCAGTCCCTAATTACAAAATTGGGGAGAAAAAAAAATCCACCTAACAGCCGACAACAAAATGAATTAGAATATAGCCATCCTCTAGAAATTAAAACAGATTATCACAAAAATGATCACTGACCAAAGTTAGTTATTTCAGTGTGTTTAATTTGAAAGAGGTTGAGATGAACAGTGACCATTCTGATGATGACAGTGATGACAACAAAGATGACGAGATTGCTGCCCGTATTGTAAGCTCCTGCAGCATGGGCAGCAGACTCATAGACCTTTCCATGGGGATCACCTTATTTAATCATTATTGTAAGTCCAAAGGGTAGATACTATTAGCATTATCATTCCTATTTTACAGGTAAGAAGACTAAAATTTAAAAACGCCAAAGGCCCTGCAGTTAATTGAGTGGGTGGGCCAGAAGTTCAGATTCCTTAATACAAAAGACCTGTGCTTAACCTCATGCCAAGTGAGATTAATACTCCGGAGGCTTTATCTTATTTTATTTACACTTTAGCAGGCTGTACTACTCACTTCCTGTTTGGGTATTTTGCTCACCATAAGGAAAGAAATTAGCAGTTTCCACTTGTTGCTTTCTTATCTCAAATATTAGAACTCTTCATTTTTTTAAAAAGATTTTATTTATTTATTTGACAGAGAGAGACAGCAAGAGTGGGAACACAAGCAGGGGATGGTGAGAGAGGGAGAGGCAGGATCCCTGCTGAGCAGGGCCTAATATGTGGCTTGATCCCAGGACCCTGGGATCATGACCTGAGCTGAAGGCAGATGCTTAATGACTGAGCCACCCAGGTACCCCTAGAACTCTTCACTTAAAAATCCAAAAATGATTTCTATCAGATGACTCTTTTTTATTAAAACTTTTTTTTTTTTTTTTTTTTTTTTTAAGAGAAAGTACATGGTAGGGGAAGGGCAGAGAGAGAAGCAGATTCCTTGCTGACCCGGGGCTTGATGTCAGGACCCCAAGATCATGACCTGACCTGAAGTCAGATGCTTAATTGACTGAGACTCCCAGGCGCACCCAGATGACATTTTTAATACATAATAAACATTCAGTCTTAAAATATACCTCAGCATAATTTAGTGTTATGTACCAATTCTTAATTTGTATCAGCAATGTCATGACTTCTCATCAGTTGTCTGCAAATTACATAACCTCTTTATGCCTCCATATTCTCATTTGTGTAATACAATAATAATATCAAACTCATCTGGTTATTGTGAATGTTAACTGATACAATTTAAGTAAAGCTTTTAGCACAGTATCTAGAACATAGCAGGCAGTCAGTAAAGGCCAACTGTTGTTATTATTAGAGTTTACAGACTAGAAGCTTCTTTTGCAACTGATCCTATATAGACTCAACCACTCTATAAAGAGGTTTCAAAGTTAGAGCAGCTTGTCAAAATAATTCCTTTTGATGGCTTATGGTTTACCTCAACAAGTCACCGCAAGCTGTTTCTCTAGAAGATTTGTAAGCTTAAATAAAGGGAAAGTCTGGCTTTACTTTCCTAGTTTCTAATTAACTATAATTTGCCTTCTGCCTACCTTGCTTATTCACCGACGTAGCAGAGAGCAGAAAACCACGTGTACACAAAAGGACCATGAATTCCATGACAATTTCTAAAATTGAGTTTCTCAGTCATTTTTTCTCTTCCTACATTTTTTATGTCTCCTCTGCCAGAGGGTGCATGTCTATTTCTTATTCTTCATTTGCATAGGACTCACTCACATCCACGCAAGTACGCAAGCTTCTGCTTTTTTGGATGCCTGGAGAGCCCAAGTATGTCCAGGCTTCAGGTTAACTGGGTCCTGGCTTTAACTGTCTTTATCACAAAATGTGATCTACGACTCTTGATTTCACTAGCTGATGCTTCGCCTCCCTGTTGTGCTGTCTTCACATGGCTATTTGATGCTTACACAATGTCAGAGGTGGTAATACTCATCTACATTTTTCTTACAGTGAGGCAGTTTGTGTCATTAGTTCTTGACAGTGTGCAGCAAGAAGACGTGACGTGTCACTTCCAGGCTGACAAAGTGAGAAGCTCGCACTCATGCGTCCCCAGCACTGTCTTACCTGCAGCACTGACAAGAGAGGCTGTGTACCCAGATGGCACAGCTCTTTCACGGGATGTTTAAGCAGATTGGATACATGAGTCACCACGTGGGGAACTGCTTGAAACGACAGCAGGCTTTGTGAGAGAGATGAGTGCAGAATAAAATTTTTGATGTGCTCTTCTACTGATTTGGGGGATCTTGTTCCTGGAACATGACCTTATCCTATCCTGGGTAAAATAAAGAATATCAGTCTTATGGTTTACAAGTCCTAGAGCAAGGAAGTGTTTCTCTCAGTATGTCTGGCAACGTGTTAGCGAGATTGTCATAGTCCCGTTTGAGTCCCATGACCATTCCTGAAGCATCACAGTGACCACACGATGGAGTAATCCGGTTGGCTCATCCTATGTCATGACCCCCACCATAGATGGAGGAGAAAGGGGCAGAATATATCTGACATCATCACTTGGACTGAAGGGGACTACTACAGAATGACAGAGGACTAGTTCTCTAAGGAATGCTCCATCGATAAAGGGGGGCACTGCTAGTTTATGAGAACCATCTCCGGCTGACCTACAGTAATCTTGCTATAATAATGTTATTGAGGAGAGTGACACATTTGCTTTTCCTAAATGCTTGCATGACAGACAGTTTGGCTTTTTACTTTCGTTATCATCAAACACTTTGCTAAAAAGGTAAACACACACAGTTGGGATAGAGAAAGTTGTTGAATAGGAGTTAGACCTAATCTTTTATTTCCTTCTATCAGCTATATGTAATGTGTCACTTTCAATTTAGTTCAGCAAACCCATACAGAGAGCTTGCTGAGTAAAAGATATTGTGCTAAATGCCACGGAGGACACAGGCCAGTGGGACAGAGCTTGGGGACAATCTGCCTAATACAAGGGGGAGCCTGGGACAAGGAGTTCTGATTTTCAAAAGCAGGAAAAAGTGAAAGAATAAAGCAGCAATCAGAGTGGGCCTTGAGTGATTAGGAGGATGTCTGTAGTTAGAAAATGGATAAAATGGCATTGTAACCTCAGAGACCAGCATGAGAAAAGGAGAGAAATTTGTGTTGTTTCTGGGATGATGGGTTCACAGTTTGAGAGGATACAGAGATGGTTCTATCCATCCACATGTGGATGATTACATGGAGTCTAATGAGGAGTCTTGCAAGTCACTGAGAAGGGCTGGTGAAATTCAGCAAAGGCTTGTGCAACATGCCGTGACTATCAATACCAAGAAGCAGTTCAGACATGAGGAGGCACAGGGAGGAGGCAGTTACAAAACCTGGGGAAACTGACAGCAGGAATTTTGGCTTTTTGTAGAAGAATGGAGCCATTGCCAACATGAGTGAGAGACAAGAGAGGGTGAGAGGGAAGCAAGGTGGAATGAGAGGGTGCAAGTGCCCTGGCAATAATGAGGCCAGCCTCCAACCTCTTGCCCTCTGATATTTTTCTGCTATCTCCCATTGGCCAAACCCAGCTGGAGGCTCAGTTGAGATCAGCCTCTTGGATCACAGAATAAGATGGCCAAGATGCAGATGCGCAGGGACAAGCAGCACATTGTTGCAAGGATGCAGAGGGGCAGAGTCACAGGGGAACCTGGAAAGGTAGACTGTACCAAGGACAGGGAAGGGAAGACACTGGACCGAAAGAAGGTATCAGCTATAACACATTGAAAAAGATCCCAGAGTCCAATGGTGTGTGCAATGCTGGCTCCCACCAAGTTACAGTGGTGATTATAAGACAGAGTTTCTCAGGTCTTTTAATATACTCATGTACCTGAAATACAATAATGAAGTATTTCCCAAAGGCATTTGATTGTATAACTTTTTAAATAGACTCTCTTGGTACTATATAGAGCTCAGTGGTGCCGATTCAGGAATTATGACCTTGCATAAATTCACTTATTCTGTTGTATTTCATGATGTATTTTATACTTATCCAACTGTATTTTAAATTACTGGACAGCAGGAAGGTATCTTCTAATCCTTTTCTCTTCTACAGCAAGTTGCTAATTGCTAGTGGATGGGAGGGGTGCTTGGTTGGCTCAGTGGGTAGAGCATATGACTCTTGATCTCAGGGGTCATGAGTTTGAGTACCACACTGGGTGTAGAGATTACTTTAAAAAAAAAAAAAAAGAAGAAGAAGAAGAAGAACCCATACACGTATATTGTATAAGAATTTAGAGAGTCAAAGTAAGGAACTTAGACACATAGGTATCCCTAGAGTGTATGTAGGGGTGTGGTGGGAGAACAGTGGCCAGAAGTAGGCAGTACTTTCGGAAATATTGAACCTAATGGAGGAATCAAGTTGGGAATAAGAGTTGTAAAGACCTTCAGAATGGTGCAGTAACCACGCACAGAGGAAATGTGGCCAGTTTGCCAAAGATGTAAGCAGTTCAGTGGGACGAAGAACAAAAATGTTCCTGAGGATGAGTGGAATTTATCCTCATAAAACACATGTCTTTTCATGTTCCAGGGTCCTCCTCCCATGGTCGTTTTTTTTTTTCCTAAATGTATATAAGTCGAGTGTTGTGTTAAGGGGAAACACAATGGTTTTGGGAAAAAAAAAAACAAAACCATTTTAACTGATGGAGATTCAATAATCATTTTCCATGGATTGAAGAGTGATGTATCCATACATCACTCAATGATTCAATGAAGAAACTATTTAGGAAGTCCCTCCGTCCACACAGGATGGTCTTATCTACGCCCCTTCCCCCATGTTTTATACATGAAAAGATTAAAACAGAATTTGAAGAAAGCCAGAAAGTTCTCAAATGAAAATGCAGAAAGTCAGAGAGGAGAAAGACGTTTTGGAATCGATATGGTTAGAAGAGGACGTGCATCTTCTGTGGGCCTACGCCTCAGTGTGGAATACATGTTGTGTGTACACACTGCACACAGCTGCCCAACGTCTTCTGTCCTCTTATCCCCCAGCCTGGTCCATCCCCAGCTCAGGGAACCTGCTATGGTCCAGTCAACAGCTCACCCAAAGGATTCAGAGTTCGAGAAAAGCCACGTTAAGGGCAAAGTGATGATGCATTTGATTATAGGAAGGATAGTGCTCGCTTCGGCAGCACATATACTAAAATTGATTATAGGAAGGATAAAGTTCAGATTTGGAGAACCTTTCTGTTTTTTTTTTTGTTTGTTTGTTTGTTTTTTTTTTTTTGTTTTTTTTGGTAGGGGAGTGTTGGGGAGGATACTGCCTGGTGAACATACAGGTTAAAAAATCATGCCAATTTCACTAGACTTGTTTACAACCTTGACTCCAGTGAACCGCAGATGAGCCTATCTTAAACTACCCTGTTAACATTACAGGGGGCTTCCTTAGAAACTGCACTGACCCTGAGATGACTTAAAATTTGGAGTAAAAGCTTTGATATAGTTCATAAAATTGGATTAAAGTGAAAAGGCTAATGTGGGGCCACTTGAGTATAACACAGAGCTTATCTCTGAATTCAGAAAATAAGGCAGGGGAAATGAGCCAGACGCAGGAACAACTAGGGCTATGGGCAGGAAAAGTGAAAAGGAGAGTGTTTTGTTTTTGTTATGTTTGTTTTTCTCCGCACTAGAGAATAGAAGGTGGATGGCTTAATGTCTGAGGTAATGAAGTGTGTTTCATCAATTCAGAAACGGTCATCTGTTCATAGTTCAAATACGAACATCTCAGAAATCAGTGTGAGGTCTTACAATCCAGTAAGTAATGGAAGGTCACAAAGTGGTTGTTGTCATTGCTTGGGTTTGTCCAAACTTGGTCATAATTCCTGATGGCCTGACTAGACTTCTTGACACTTCAGTCAAAAAACCATTTAGGGATCATTTGAAGAAGGAATACATGGTTATCTTTCTAACAACTAGTTATTGTCTGAAAACCTTCGACTGTTGCTTTCTGGTAAGTCACCAGCACCTTAGTTTGCTGATTAGACATTAGCAACATAGAAAAAAATCTGGAAGACAATAGTGGCATGCTATTAAGAAATGCTATATCATCAACAGTGTTAACACATATAAGGTCACAAAGGAAAATACTGTATAGAAAAAATATGGATATTTATGACTCTAAGTCAAAGGGTGATTCCTAGGGAGCTGGCAAAAATGGACAGGTTTGCACAATGAGTTAATTTTGTTATTACTTGGAAAATTTTAGGAAAAACAAGTTGGTATCTAGAAAGGAAGGCATGTGTCTGAAATTAATAGTGTTTAACGCCTTTGATAAAAAATGAAAAATTTAGTTGTTTAAGGTTATATCACTGGCAACATTGAGCTTCAAACCCTTGTGATAAACAATTTTTATGCGTTCAGTTATTTCTGCAACATATAGGTCAGAAATCTATCTTTTATTGCATGTCTTTTGGGGTAGAGTGATCTGAATAATTAAATCTTTACCTAACAGAAAAATAAAAACTTTAATTATAGATGACCAGTGGGAACTTAGTGAAAATGTATTAACACAACCCTAACTTAGTTAAAAGTATAAATGGATCATAATTTTGCTTTTCAAAGATGACAGCATCAGTATGTACATAAATTATTGTATATGCTTGGAATGCTTGGGAAGAATGCTTGGGAAACCACTCTTCTTCGTTGGCCTTTAGTTTCTTCATCAGAGAAATAAGAAGAAGAAAAGTTAAATGGACAATTTTAAGGTCATTTTATGTTTTGAGTGTCTAATGCTTTCACTGTGTTAAAAACATTAATACTTCAGGCTGGGATAAAGCCATTATACTTCTGCCTCTACATGAAAACTCCAACCTAAAGTGTGCGGGTATTTTTTTTTTTTTAGATTTACTTATTTATTTGAAAGAGCAAGAGAGAAAGAGATCATATAAGCAGAAGGGAGGGGAAAAGGGAGAGGGAAAGATAATCTTAAGCAGCCTCTGTGCCCAGCTTAGACCCCGATGTGGGCTCCATCTCAGGACCCTGAGATTATGACCTGAGCTGAAATCAAGAGCTGGACACTTAAGAGATGAGTCATCCAGGCACCCCGCAAAGTGTGTTTTTGCTACAGCAGAAACAACACATAGCTAGGTCTGGCACCTAGCTGACCTTGGGCAATTCATCAATTCTGGGTCAGGATTTCCTCATCTGTAAGAAGAGCATGCATATGGCAGGTCCGTGAAGCTCTAAGCTATTAATTTTAATAACATTAAGTTTAAGGGCACAGGGTTTAGTGGAGCACTGGAAACAGGATCTCAGAGTCGCTGGCTTACTCTTAGGGAAAACAATTCTAAAGTCAAATCTCCAGCGATACTTCAACTGTAGTATACACATAGAGAGTAAAACTTTTGCTGTTGTGTTCTCTACTGCCTCTTCCGTGGCTGCCCAACTAAGGGACCTCTCCCAGTGCCCCTACCAATAACCAGTTCCATTACTAACTACACATCAAATGCCTACTGTAGGCAAGCAAGATATGGTTTTAGAAGCTGGCTTTCCTAACACAGAGGGACACAATCTGATCAATTTGTTCACACTAAAGTTAGAGACTTCTACAAAATGTTGCAGGTTACTCTCTGTAGGGAAACAATTAGAAACAGAGATGACCCTTCTGGTAGTATGAACTCCACTTCCTCTGTGATTAAGAGTCCAATTAACAAGGCTAGTTTAGCAGTTATAGTAGAATTACTTCCAGGTGCAAGTAATTATGAAGATAATTATGAGCTGGCTCAGTTTTTGCCTAGTCAGTAATAATCATATATATATGTATTTTTAAGTTCCTCTTGTGGGACTATTTAAGGCCAAAAAAAAAAAAGTGTTACCTAAGTTCCCAGGATATTTGAAACCAACAAGCAAAAAAAGATTAAAAATATATATATAAATAAATATTTATTTATATATACATATATATACATATATATGTATGTGTGTGTATATACATATGTATGTATGTGTATATATATATCTCCAAATTTTCTATTGTGTTCAGATGAAAGGACATTTAGAAATTTTCCACTAATTCATTTGGCAATTTAAATTTTTTTTTCTCTGACCACATATAAATATTCTAAGTTATAATTCCATTAAATACCAATATTCCTGCTTCTATGTTTGAGTTTAATCATTTAGTATGCATGTGGCACATAGGATTTGTAAATCACTTTACAATAATTAATTTGTTGAAGAAAAACACAGATGGATATTTTGGTATTCAAATTATATTGCACCCTGGTATTTCCTTTAAATATGTATAAATATATATATAGCCAAAATGTTTTTATAATTATGAAAATCACAGTGATTTTTTTTTCAAACTGACTTTCTATTTCTGTCTTCCAAAACTCTTTCTACTCTCTTAATTGTGATGTATTTTGGTAAATAAATAGCAATAGTTCCTATTGTAAATTTCTTATCATCATAGACGTTGGTCTAAAAGCATTTTGATACAACACTCCATCAAAGAGTTTAGTGAATATTTAAGCAGACTCTCTTGAACTAATAAATTAATAAATAAGTGCATTATTTTTTTGAACACTTTCATTTTTATATTATTTTATGTTCCTTTGGGCTCTCCCTTCACATCCCTGAACCACTCTTTCTTGATCAGTAATAACGTTATGTCTCCATCTGTTTCTGCCCCCTCCATCCTTTCTCTCTTCTTTAAATATAGATATTTAGACTAAGAGAACATAAATACTACTTAATGTTAGTTCATTAGATGCACAGAAGAAGAGAAAATACACACAAAATAGTTGTTAAAAGACAAAAAGATTTTAAAATTTGAAGTAGAAATTAGTGATGGGGGGGGCGCCAGGGGTGGCTAAGTCAGTTAAAGATCTGACCCTTGATTTCAGCTCAGGTCATGTTATCAGGGTCCTGGGATTAGACCCCACACAGGGCTCCACATTCAGTACAGAGTCTGCTTGAGATTCTCTCCCATACTCCTATGCTCCTCCAGCTGTTGTTATCTTTCTCTCTCTGTCTCTCTCTCTAAAATAAATGAATAAAATCTTAAAAAAAAAAAAGGAAATTAGTGACATGGCTTATATATTTCAAAATAAAGCCAGTAGACTTGATCAACCCTTCAAAACAATGGTTGAGGAAAAAGGGAAAGGGAACACAACACAGTAACATTAGAAATATAAAAATGACAGGACTACTGATACATAAGCTACTTGAACAATTATAGCACTGAATGATATTTTCTAAGGCTAAGTTAGAAAATCTAGAGGATCTATTCATAATAGAAGTTAGAAATCTAAGTGAGTTTGTATAAAGATAAATAGAGATGGTTATGGATTGAGCACACTCCCTCAGAAGGAGACAGACCCAGTTTGGATGACCAGAGATCTGCAACACACCACCAATGATGACCTAATTGTTACACTAGTTAAATTATTAGAACTAAGTAAAATACAAAAAGAATCTCAGTCAAAAACAAAATACAGCTGGAAACAAAATTAAACAAAGATAGGGTCTGTGCATTCACACACACACACACACACACACACACACACACAAAAGATGCATGGCAGAAAGTTTCTCAGATTTTAGTAACATAGGAATTCCTTTCAAGAAAAATAAATCTTACAGAACCCCATTTTTATTTACATATTTAATATGTTACTTATATATGTACAACCAAAATGTAAGTTAAAATTCCATATTAGTTATAGTTGTTTTAACTAAAACTCCAAAACAAATGCACACAAATTAAATGTATACTTAAAAAAAGAGAGTATAAAGTAATATGTTCTTAGGCACTCAACGTCAACCATTATATTAAGTGGGATAGTATTTGAAAGAAGATAGGTCTATTTATTTTTTTGTTTTTAAGTTGAATAAAACTGATAATGAGTATGCCTGTTCACATAAATATATTTTGTAAAGAATTACTAATTTCAGGGCTTGATTTACTAGTTACAAATCATCAGAACTCATAATTTTCCAAAAGCTGCTAATGAGCAATCTTGCACTCTTTAAACATGAATCTTAATTTTAATCAGGTGCCATATAATACACTTGTAGATATGCCTAGTTCATTTGAAAATAAATTAGCATTGTAAAATCTTAAAGCAGGCATTATAAGCTATTTTACCTTTTATTGCTGGAATAAGAGTAGACAAAACCTTCATTACTTATTTGTAATTTCATTTATTTTTGCAAATTAACATATATTAGGACAAAATTTACATCTGTTCTTTTCCTTTCTGCCTGCATATTATAATTACTTATAAAGATACATATATAACCTCTACACCCCAACTTTATAGATTCCAGTTCATCTAGAGTAAGGTCCAAATATGTATGAAGTACCAAGGACTTCTGATCCCCACGGCACACATACACAAGAAACTTTAATAAATTATTAACTGCCACGATTAAATTCTTATGGGCTTCATCTGTCAATATTAACATGTTCTTTAAGAATGTCCCAATTCGTGTTCCTGGGTGGCTTAGGTGGTTAAGCGTCTGCCTTCAACTTAGGTCATGATCCCAAGGTCCTGGGATTGAGTTCCACATTGGGGTCCCTGCTCAACGGGGAGACTGCATCTCCCTCTATCTCTGCCTCTCCCCCTGCTTGTACTCTCTCTCTTTCACTCTCTCAAATTCATAAATGAGCCTGGTGGTGGGTATTAAGGAGGATATGTATTGCATGGAGCACTGGGTGTGGTGCATAAACAATGAATCTTGGAACACTGAAAAAATAAAATTGAATAAACAAATAAATAGCACTCTCACACACACACAAAACAAAAAATGACACAATTCTCTTACTTTTTTTGTACCCCTTGTTGTCTGTGTACCTTGTAATCATTTGCAGTCAAATCCCCTACCACTGAATTAAATCCCTGACCCCAAATCTTGTTTTTCTGCTTGTTTGTTTTTTAATCTATCCTTGGTGAGAAATCCATCTTAAGCACAAAGCCAAAGTGGGACACTGGATGCATGTAAGTTCTCAGCTGTAGGGTGGTGACACATATTTTTAAGATTATGCTTAGATGTGCATAAATTTAGAGTATCATCAAAATAGGATACAATATGGAAGTCTTTTACTATGGAAATAAATCTAGAGAATACTTGGGTCTTTGGCTCTAAGTTTGAGAAATATGATTGGAAACCAAAATGATTTATAAATATGCACATATTCTAGATGACTAATATAAAATTGAATCCAACTATATTTTATATGTTAATGAAAAAATAATAAAGAAAGAAGGAAAAAAAGAAAGGAAGGAAGGAAGAGAAAAAAAGATGAATGGCATATTATGATCATGAAGGATTTTTACCAGGAAGTAAATATAGCTCACTATTAGGAAATCTATTAATATAATTCACCATATTAGGAATTTAAAAAGAAGGAATATAAGACAATCTAAAAAATTTTTAAAGCATTTTGATGAATTTCACCCATTCTTAGTAAACTAGGAATAGAAAAATTCCATTAACAATACAGAGTTTCTTCCTTAAATCTAGAGCAAACCTCATATTTAATGGTAAAATATTAGAATCAATGAATTTAAATTAAATATTTTAATTTCTTCAAAGTACTATTATCTGAAGATAACAGTATTGTCAGTAAGATAAAAACAAAAGGAAATGTGAGGTAAGATTTTTGGAAATTAAGTAGCAATATTTTTTTTCTACAAGTGATGTTAACTATCACCCTAGAAAATCTAAGAGACTCATTTGAAAAGTTCTTTGAATAATGAAAAGACTTTAATTTGGTAAGTTATCCAAATATAGGAGTAACACATGAAAATTAATAGTCTTCTTATATGCCAGTAATAACAAATCAAAGGGCTTAATGGGGAAAAAAAGAGTTCTTATTCAAAATAAAACAAGAGCTATAAAATAACTGGACAGCCATAAAATAACTATTTAAAGAAACATTTAAGGTCTTTAAAATTAAACAATAAAATGTAATCTTGGTTTCTGTCCAAGATAAAGTGGGACTGAACCTATCCAATTGCCTTAGCCAAATTAAAAACAAACAAACAAAAAACAAAAAAACAAAACCAAAATTACCTAGAAAACATACATAAAACAGAGATTTATTTTTGAAGCAGTGAAAAATAGGCAGTGCAGGACAGAGACCCCCAGAAGAGGAACAATAGATGAGGTGAGACCTACAATTGTCCCCTCAGCTTACAGCTGGAGAGTGTTTCTAGGCTGAAGTGGTGGGAAGGAGAACCCAGGTGATTACTGGTGTTTTGGAGTTTGGTATGGATGCTGGGTTTTTAAGGAGGCCTCTACAGCTACATTTATAAGAAAAAGTACCAGAGAGGGAAGAGAGAGCACTCTGAAGACATGCAGAGGCCTGACTCCCAAGTCTTTAGGTGAATATAAATCAGAGCCACTACAAGAAGCAACCATTGAATGCTGGGGAAAGATCAGTAAAAAGCAGACAATTGGGATTTTGAGTATTAGACACACGGGTTGTTAGACACATGGTCTGTGATGACGTTGATACTCATGATCCCCTGGTAGAGTAGAGAGCATACGGGATGCAGGTAATAGATAAGCTCTGACCTAGGTCTGGTTTACGGTGGGTCTATTGGGTCACAGACGAACTTGGTGAACACTTTCTTGGTCTCTTAATGTGTACTTTGAATGGACACACTTGTAATTGCCAGAATCCTAATATTGGTTCCTAGACCCAGGATAAAAGCTATGTATTGGGTTAGATTAAATACTTTTGAAATTCCCTCTACCTAAAGATGCTAAATAAAAAACAATAATGCATTCTAAGTGAAATGACACATACAGTGTCACCTTCAAAGACATAAAGAATGAAGGGAGATACTTCCTGCCAAACCTTCACTTAATTCACCATTCTGGCTCCGAAAATACAATACGGATCATACTCTGGGACAGAAAGTTACTACAGAATTAACCAAGTATTCATTCCAACCGCAGATGGATCATAGCCTCCCGCGTGTGGAATGTGGCCACTGAACTGGTGACTGCCTATTCCCCAGGCCTATCAGGAAGGAGAGTCAGAAGCAGCATACCCTATGTGGACATCATGCACTGGTCATGGGAACAGGATTATGTTAACACTCCTAGCCTTTGTCATCATCATATTGTCAAAGATACTTGGGTCGTCTGCCAATTCTGCAGAAGAGTTCACTGCTACACCCCATCAGGAGAGGCCTCCAGTAAGATGAGAGGAGTAAGAAGTGGCAAATCAGAGTTGTGGTCAAGCATGCTTGCTCAAGAGGCTGACCTCGGTGATGTTTTTAGGAGTTTAGTGATCTAGGAGATGTGAGGACATCACCTTCACAGAAAGAGACAAGTTGTATTTTATAACTGCCATTAGTAAAAAAATTAAAAAATAAATAAATATGATAGGATTCCTTCCTCAGGTTTTGGGGTAGCATATCCCACACTTGCACGCAACCTTCTCGTTCATTGACTAGATGACATGTTAACATTCCAGCAAAAATGAGGCTGGAAAAAAATAAATAAATAAATGGCTCCACACACACTGGCCCAGGTTATGATACAGGGAGCCCTGTCACATGGAATGAATTACCCAGACCTTGGTGTGGTAAGGGCAAAGATATTGGAGTTTATGGAAAGTCCAAAAGGAATAATCATGGCACGAATGTCTATGGTTCGGGAGCAGGTCTATCTGCCTCAGAGAACCACACACCGCTGGAAAAACATGAGGCATGCAACGAGGCCCCCACCCACACTGAGCTTTTGAACATGAGATGTTAAGTGACCTTGGGCCAGAGCTGCCCATCAGGAACTGGATTCTTTCAGACCAAGCAAGTCATAGGTCAGGTGGCCCAAGCAGCAGTCTATTGTAATACAGAAGTGGTGTAGATTTTCTAGAAATCTACAAAAATAAAATTCCTAGAATTAATAAGGTGAAGGGATGTGATATTGATATGCAAAAATTGTTTACTTCTATGTACTAAAAATGAATATGTAAAGCCTAAAAATTAAAATCTATTATCGATCACAATCACTCAAAATAAAGAAATACTTGGGTGTAGATCTAACAAAACATGTACTTGTATGGTAGAAATGAAAAAAAAAAGATTGATCAAACAAATCAAAGTTAAATAAATGGACAGATATACTGCATATATAACTTCTTCCAGGTTTCAAACTGCTCAGTTCTTACTGAATCCTTAAATGGCAGAAAGAGAACTTGCTAGCTTTCTGGCCTCTTCTTCCAACAGACGGCACTAATCCCATTCTAACTACCCCTTAAAGGCCCCACACCCAAATACCACCATATTGGGATTAGGGTTTACACACAACCTGGTGGTGGTTGAGGGCTCAAACAATCGATTCACTGCATGCATACAAAACCACTTATACCTTTCAATCATAAAAAATCTTGTTTGTGCATATATCTGAAAAAGGATGGTGGTTTACAGATCAGTTTCTATGCATTGTCCTTCTTCACATTGGGAACTTTTCTTCTGCCCCTGGGCCAGGCTTGCTGGGTCATCTGGCAGGGAATCAGCTTCTAATGGACCATCTTTCTGTGATGCACATAGCATCGAATACGAGGTTTTACCAAAAGGAAAATAAAGATGGGGGAGAGAAGAAATCATTGTCTCATTAAGCAGATGATAATTGCAATTATTCACCAAGAATTATGAATCACAAATGAGGATTGCAAAGTCAATTGGAAAACAATTTGGCTATAAATACTCTTATTAAACAGCTTAATGAAATCCGCTTTGCTTTAGAAACTTCCACTCCTGTTTTCATCAAGTGCTTTGCAGAAGTGCAAATCTTGATAAATTATTCCTGTCTCCTGCAATGTAGAAAGAAGGAGGAATGTACTAGAAGAATCGTGTTGATGGTTGCAAGATCTTTAATGGTAGTAATATCACCAACAGTTCAACTGCACAGGGTTTTTAGCTTTCTCACTCTAGACCATTATTTCGTGTGGCCTCATACCACCATGTACTATCAGTCAAGTACAATATTCCACTGCAAATGTATAGCTAAGGAAAATGTAGTATAGAAAGGCATAATGATTACCCTAAGGTCACACAGATGGTTGCTAGAGTAGAATCTGGGTGTGCTTATTTCTTCTAAATCTTGCCCCTGAATCACAATGGCCTCACCATCAGTTTCAATGCCTTTAGTTTCACATAACTGAGAATTGAGCTCAAATTGACTTCAACATTAACAGAAGTTACTGATCTATGTAAATAATAATTTGCATAGGCAGATATGACAATTGGTTTGATCTAGTAGTTCAGAAATGTCACCCGATTTTTTTTTTCTCTCTCTTCACTCATTTCCTGCAGGACTCTCCCCGCTTTTCTGTCTTAAGAATGGCTCACACTGGGGCGCCTGGGTGGCTCAGTGGGTTAAGGCCTCTGCCTTCGGCTTGGGTCATGGTCCCAGGGTCCTGGGATTGAGCCCCACGTCGGGCTCTCTGCTCTGCAGAGAGCCTGCTTCCTCCTCTCTCTGCCTGCCTCCCTACCTACTTGTGATCTGTCTCTCTCTGTCAAATAAATGAATAAAAAAATCTTAAAAAAAAAAAAGAATGGCTCACACTGTCACAGCGTAACTCTCAGCAGCTTCTCAGAGAGAAATACAGTGGCAGGGAGAGAGAAGGAGACCCCATTCCAAACATAAGCATGGACTTAATTCTACTGGGCTGATGTAATTTAAATGCCCTTGCCATATCCACGTGCTATGACTAAGGCAACAGAATGTACTGATCGGCTTCAGCCAGTGTTTATGTCCATTTCTTTACCTATTACCATGGCAAAGAGTTGAATTAATGCTGATTACAGGGGAACAATCAGAGCCCAGTTCTGGAGTCAGTGTAGAATAAACTGCACCCAAATTCAAACCACATAGATGTTACACAATGATGTGGGGAAAGCATTCCCCCAAAGGAAAATCTGAGTGGTATTAGAAAATGCACGTGGGTGGAAACATGAGCTGGAAAGCGAATGAATGAATGTCTATTTTACCACCAAAGTTACCACCCATCGGACAAAATGAGCAGAGTCTGGAGGCTAATATACATACCCAGACCATGGAAGATGCAGGCTAGAGCTGGGGATTAAGAGGGCTATAAAGGTACACGAGTTCTCATATAGACTTAAGATGTAAAATGAGATGGAGAGTGGGAATTTAGGCAAGAAGTAGTTTCAAATAAATCTATGAGGCCAGTGACACATGGTCAGTGAGCATCTATATTTTACCGACACCTACTTTTTCTTTATTTTGCTCCATTTTTGTGTATCATAGCTTTCCCCTAATATTAGGAGAAAGCTCTTGAACTTGACTTACTATTGAACTTACCCAAAGTCATCTGGCTACAACCTCAGCTGTGTGATCATATAAAAAATAAATTGAGTTCTCTGGGTCTCATTTTCCTCCTTTATAAAATAAGCAGTTTTCTAACATTCGTTGTAAACACTTCATCATCTCTAAGGTCCCGTCCAGTTTTAATATTCTAATAACCTCCCTGCTCTAGAGATGGGTTCACTTAGCTTGAACATTGTATTTGGCTCTGCATCTAGTGGGGAGAAATGCAAGAAGACTTGGCCTAGATACCCATATTCCCCATTTTTTTCATATATTAGACCCACTTGCCTGGTTTGGGGGAAATTCAAAGACTCCTTGTGCTTTTGAATTAACTGCAGTCTTCCTATTTGCATCTGTTGGCAGGAAGAAGATTACTTATAAATAGGTTCCCACTTCCTTACTTTCTTACAGGACTTTGTTTTCCCAGCATCATTTGGAAGCCTAACCTAACCATAGCTGTTGTTTTAACTGAAACGGCTTCAAGAATGATACCTGATGTTTACTCTTAAAGATGATTGGATTAACAGTTAGCTCATCACCTCCAATTTTGTCATCTGATAGTCCTTTGATAAATGTGATTTGCATTTCTGTCCATGTAATGTTTGCAATAGGTTTCTAAAAGTGGTATCAGGATGTCAAAGACCAGATAGAGATGTTATTTTGCTAGGTGTTGCCAAATTTCTGACCAAAGATATGATATCACTTTGCATCCTCAGCAGCAAAGTATTAGAGTACCCGTTTCCCCATCACCTCGAAAACAGAGTATGCTAAAAAAAAACTTTGCAATTCTGGTCAATAGGCAAGAAACTGCATGGCACTGAAGTTTTAATTTGCATTTCTCTTATGTAAGTGAGGGTGAACATGGCTTCCTATGATTACGAGTCATTTATAATTTTTTTCCTATGAATTCTATTCAGTTCTATAACCTGTCATGCTATGGTGTAGTTGAGCTTTTCCTTCTTTTTAGAAGGTCTTTAAACACTAACTAACTTTTGTCTGTGACAAAAGGTACACCTTTTTTCCCCAGCATGCCATTTTGTCCTCCTGCTTTAATTATAGTGTATTTTTCTTGCAGATATTTTTTTCATTATGATGAACTCAAATTTACATTTACTTATTCAGAGAATACTTTAAATAAGGTGCTGAAGCAATGTCTCTCTTCAGAGGATATATTAAATCTGAGAAAATAGGAGGTAGGGTGACCAGACATCCAGGTTTACCCAGGACCAAAGGGTTTCTTGGGAATGAGACATTAAGCACTAATGTCATGACAGTCCCAGGCAAACCAAGGTGAGTTGGTCACTCCATTCAAAAGTCAAGATAAGTTTTCCATCTGGGGAGGCCAGGAAAGAATATTTGGGGCCCAGTGAACATTAAGAACAAAGTTTTAATGCAGAGGAAAAAAAAAAGTTTCCTAAGAAGTGCCATAGGGCCAATGGAGAAGGAGCATAGCAGAAGAGGATGGTAGCCTCATGAAATGATTAGATCATGAAAGATCATTATGCCATGGGTGAAGTGGGTGTAACTTGCATTTGTTCTAGAAGGTTTAGGATGTTATTGACAGACTTTAATACAAGAGTACCATGACCTATTCATGCCATTTGGAACTCGTTCATCTGTCATTGAATGAGTATTGGCTTTTTGCTCAGTTTTGAATCTTTGCATTTCAATCTCTCTCTCTCAGAGAATCTTTATGTGCTGTCCTGAATCTTTTCCTCCTCACTTCAACATACATGGGATTTTCTGCCATGGTCTGCACAAAGAGTGGTGGAAAATTCTTGCTGGATAAACAAACAGCAGAAGAATTGAAAAGTGGCCCACGTTCCCCTCATATCAATCCTACGAAGCGCTTTCTCAAGGGAAACAACAGATGGGAAAGCTTTTAAAGGCCAGAAAAACCCTGTAATGTAATACATCGCTTTTAAATTTACAGCGCCTCTATATTCCTACGTCTCTTTTCTTAAGGCTCAAGGGGGAGTATTTTTAGGTTTACCTGATAACTAGATAGTTCCCATTTAATTGAACACTGTGAACTTTAAATATAAAAATAGAATGGCTTAATTATCCTTTCCCCATTGCTGTGTTCAAACATATTCTGTCAGACCACTCTTTTCGATCCCTCAACAATGTATTAGGTAGATTCTGTGGCTTTGCAATCACTTTAGGTTATTAGGAAATGCACTCAGCCCAGACTGATTTAAGACTCCAGTCTCACATACAACTCAAATACCAACTCCTGCTTCTCTGCACCAGCCCCACAGCAGGGGATACAGGATTCAAATGGGATGTGTTGCTTGTATCCTAGACCCTCACATTCCAACACCTTAGAGGGGTGGGGGGTTGTGTGGTCTAGTTCTCTGGTTCTGGAAAACCTTATCTCTGTGTCTCCCCTCCCACTTCTAGGTAAAGCTCTTCTCTGTAGAGGCAGGGGAGAGAAGAGAGTAGTAAAGAAGGAAGAGTACCCATGGCAGGAAGGTATCTATCTGGGTCAGACTAATTCCATTGGTTGCTGATGCCATCCATCCATATGCTGATTTTCTGCCAACGTAGGAGTGGTTTCATGAGGTGGTCCTTTGCTGAGGACCTTGAGAGGAAGTGCTGTACAACCCTGAGATCTCTGTACGCCCATTCCTCTCTCTCAGAAGCCACATGGGCAACAACATGGCTCTTGCCCTAGCTCTATTCGAGGTTTTTTCCCTTTACTTGAAGGCACAAGTGACTGCCCAGATACTGTTTCACAACCTACAAGTACAGAACTTCAGCATTCTCTCTGAAAATCTCTCTCAGTTTTCACCCATATCCACTTATTAACGTGACTTAGGTTTTCCTTGAGAGAACAATTCCTCCTTCATTGTCTTGGGGTCATTTGTGGGGTTGGTTTGAATTTGGTAGGTTTTACTCTGCCTCTGCTCTGAAACTGAGATCTGATTGATCCAAGGCCATCAGCTGTGTCCCTATCCCCTTCTTCCTAAGCACACTACCAAATCATTCCAGCTTGCTCTTCTGGATCTGAATAATTCTGCCTTCAAATATCTGTTTGAGAACTTCTCCCAACTGTAGGGAATAAGGGTCAGCCTCCAGCAAAAACCTAAACTGCATTTCTACTCCTCAGATGTGCCTGTGGACTCTGCACCTCAACAATACCAGGAAGGAAGTGACATGCCAATCTGCCCTTATGGTAGATACTCCAAGCTCTACTTCTCTGTAGAGTTTGGAGCCCCTCTTGCTTGTCTTTGATAAAGAGAAATATCCCCACCCGCTATGGTGAAGAATAGTGCTGTAGATTCTCCTCTTCTTAGTTCAGAGACAGGTATGGATGAAAAAGAGATGAGGAAGAACTAGGACACAAAGGGATGGGGTAAAGTGAGATGTTAATGGAGATGCTACTAGTCCATATGGCCTCTTCTCATGAATCAGAGCAAGGCATTTCCCCTCTAGGAGGATGTAGCCTGTGTGCACACAGTTGGGTTAGCAGGGTGCAGGCTGGATTTCAGTCCTCATTACCCTCTTGGCTGTGCACATAAGAACGATGAACAACCTATACAAAACAATTATGGGCTGTGGTCCCAACACTCACAATGATAATTAGGGATAGCAGGGCTGGTTTGGCTCCTGTTTAATAAACACTGAAGAAGGGAGTCTGGCCTCAACTGGTATTTGCTCTGTGTCAGCTTTGTCCTAAAAATGAAAGGCCAAAGAAAATTACTACCCAACTTCCTTCTGAATAAGTATAATTAAATACTGGTTGGACATTGTGCTCAGTGACTTATACGGCTGCTGGAAAAATTGTTGTAAAATCATATCCAAGGGCAATTTGAAAGAGAAGCTACTGCTTATAATGATTGAGAGGAGCTGGGCACTTAAGAAAACTAAACTATACTTTAAAGTTAAGTTACACTATCTTTATGTAACATATTCAAAACAGCAGGAACATATTTCAGTTAAAAGAACCAAACTCCAGAACCAAATATGAAATGCATTAAGAAAATCATGAAAGGAAAGAGTAGCTAGCCTTAAGCCTAATGAGAATTAGAATGTAGCCAAAATTCTCTTAGTATTTTTTGTTTGTTTGTTCATTTAAAAGAGATTTTTTTTTTCTTTTTCTTTTAAAAGAGCACAGATGGCAAGTTACTTGTAGTCCTTAATTCAGGACACTATTATTATTGATTGGTTCCTCCACTGTTTACTTTTTATATATTTACTCTTCCCGTGTGTCTCCATTGTAAACAGCATTCTTCTCCAGCCACAGGCACTCCTTTTTAGATTTCAATATATAGTTATATATATATATATGTATGTATACATATATATATATCTCAGATTTTTATTCTTTGCACCATTTTTAAGATAGTTCATTTTTATTATATGTGTGATTGTGTGTATGTGATTTTTGCTTCTACTAGCAATACAATATTCCGCATTGTGATGGTCCTGTTTTTAAATAATGGGCTGCCTCCAGCTTTCAATATTCTGATCCATGTCTCCTTATGAACCTGCATAAGACTTGGATTGCTGTGTCATAGGGTTCTGCACACTTAATTTGACTAAGTACTACCATCATGCTCTCTAGAATAGCCACTCTGTTCTGTGCTCTCACCCCAATGAATTACAGTCTCTCTCCTTTGCCAACAAATATCACCTTTACAACTGGCTTGCTTCAACTCTGTCAAGGGGACATGCAGAAGACTGAATCAACTTAATGAATTTACTTACATGCATATTCTCTGTGATCATAGAGAAGAAACTGGGATGGAGAAGGCTACAGGTGTGTGGATGGATAGAGAGGGGAAATTATAATTATTAATGAAGCTGTTGCAAGTTGAATTGGCTAAATAGATGGTAAGTTGACAGCATGAAGAGAATTCCATTGTCTTACTCCCTCTCTCTCTTTTTATATTCAAAGTAAGTTTATGTCTTAACAGTTAGAGAAGAAAATATCTCAAATGACTATGGGGGAAAAAAACATTTTTATAATAACACAAAGAAAGAAACCCCTCTGGAAAATTTGTCTTATATTTCTTTTCAGGTTTAAAAAATATATATGCACATATATATATATATATAAAAATATAAATGTGCATATATATGCATCTTTATGTGTTTTTTAATTTTTTATTATTGTGGTAAGAAAACATATAACATGAGATCTACACTCTTAACAATATCATACTATACATTTGAAATTGGTTTATTTTAACCACAGTGTTGTACCACAGCTCTAGAACTTTCTCACCTCACATGACTAAAATTTTATACCCAGAGAACAGTAACTCCCTGTTTCCCACCATCCCAGTCTTTAGCAACTCCCATTCCACTTTGTGCCTCTCTGTCACTTTCACAACTCTTTTCTGATTATCATGGATATGTATACACAGATTTCATCTCAGAATCACATTTGAACTTATAATTTGAAACTATGGTGATGATTATAAATCCCTGCAAATACAAATTTATTATAGCAAATTTAGGAACAAAATAATAAAGAGGACTTATGCCACTCTTATCACAGGTTGATATCTCCCTTGATCCAAGAGTAGAAACAAAGTGAATTCTTACCCTTCAATCTACTAAAGTATCACAAGGTAGCAAAAACAGAAGCAGCTACCTTATTTGCAACTGGAAGAACAAGAGAAAGGAGATGGAAATATTTCAGTGAAGCTTGGAAGAAAGGTCTCTTAGAGATAAAAATCAGGACATTAAGGAGGGATTGATGCTTGGCACACAGTGTCTCTGATCTTGCAGGAGGATTTGTGTGGGGCTCAGATGCAGACTTTGGGGGCAATCCTGCTTGGCTGGTGCTGGACTCTGAGCAGTCACATTACGGCTGGTTCTATGTTTGTCTGAAGAACCGGAAACTGGATTCCATTGCTGCTTCTTAAACAAACACCTGCTCTGGGGCAAAGAATCATTGGGAAGAGGATACTGATAGAAACAGGGAGCAGACAGGAAGCAAACTTGGAAGAGAAAGTCCCTTCTCTCTCCAGTCTTCCGATCTCCCTCTAGTGTCTTTATGAGCAAAGTCTCAGGGGAAGTCAGCAGGCACATCAGAAATGTTTTTCTGCAGATTCCCACCTGCAAGAGCAGTGTACAGAGTGGTGGGTTTTTAGGCTGAGAATAAATAGTTCTGTAACTGCCGTAGCAAACATGTAAAAGAACATGATTGACTGAGACAGTGAAAAAGCAGACAATACAATAGAATCAGAGGGGATCCAGATATCGCAGCTGTCAAACAATTATTTTAAAATAATTGTGATTAATAATATGCTCAAGAAGTGAAATGACAAAATGGAGAGAATTCTGGCCAAAAACTGGCAACTATAAAACCAAATCAAATGAAAGCTAAAAAGCATAATAACTGAAATTAAGAACTCAATGAAAGTTCAACTTATGATTAGCAAATAGAAGAATAGAAAAGACCTTCACTTCCACCACACTCAAGAAATAACAGAAAAAAAATCACATTTTTCTTTAAAGCCATTGAGACCTGAGGGCAAATACCTAGAAAATTGAACTCTAGAGTAACAAACCCTTCCTCGTGTTAATTAAACGGTAGGTTCTTTCCTCACTCAGTACCATTCACCAAATAGCCAAAAACAAAACAGTATCTGAGGGCAAGCAGATAATTTATTCAATGGCCAGAGAGTGGAGAAGGGGAGCTCATGCTGTGAAGTCACAGGTTCTCTCTCCATTAGGTCTCATAGTGAGGGTTTTATGGGGTTAGGGTAATAAAGGTGCTGGTAAGCAAGCTGATGTCAGGGTTTTCCAGGGAATGGGGAAGAGGTGTCTTGGAATTAGAGTACCACCTCTTTTCTTCTCTTAAAGGGGCACAGTTGGATCTGTCATGGGCTAGTAGGTGTTTTGTTAGCAGGGGTGGTGGTGTTTTTTCATTATGACAGTTAGATAGTAACGATCTTGAGCTCATCCAGAGAGTGAGCCCAGCATCTGAACCGGATCAAATAGGTCAAAAACTGGGTCAGGAGGGTTTATTTGGAACGAGGGGCTTCTGACATCTGGCCTTATTTTCTGGTCACAAGCAGCACCCCTAAGCAGGGCTGGAAAACCACCTTATTGCAGCTTATCTGCAGCTTGTTGGTGAGTCCCTGGGGACACTATGGAAGTAAGTGACACTAAGTAACACAAAAGCCATTTTCATGCTTAGATTAGAGGCAGCTGTTAATGTTGAGGGAGGGTCAGGGAAAGGCAAGTCTATAACCAACTGCACTTTTTTTATAAAGAATTTATTTATTTGTTTATTTATTTAGCATAAGTTAGGGGAGGGGCAGACAATGAGGAAAGAGAGAATCTCGAGAAGCTCCAATGTGGGGCTCCATCCCACCACCCTGAGATCATGACCTGAGCCAAAATTAAGAGTCGAATGCTTAACCGACTAAGCCATGCTGGCACTCTACCAACTGCACTTTTTTTTTTTTAAGATTTTATTTATTTATTTGACACAGAGAGAGAGACCACAAGTAGGCAAAGAGGCAGGCAGAGAGAGAGGGGGAAGCAGGCTCCATGCCGAGCAGAGAGCCCTATCCGGGGCTCCATCCCAGGACCCTGAGATCATGACCTGAGCCGAAGGCAGGGGCTTTAACCCACTGAGCCACCCAGGTGCCCCAAACTGAACTTTTAATGAACGTGTATGTGTATTAGCCTGTAGAATTTGAGTCAAATACAAAAATGCTTCTGTCAAGTAATTCTCTTACAAGAAAAGTTTTCAGGGGTAAGTAGATGGAGAGGCAAGGCTTAAAAGTAGAAGTAGATCTTTTAATTTTCCAGTCCAGAGTTTCAAATTCTCATAATCTCAAAATCTTGTTGCCATGTGGATTTGCACTCGCATAACCTTAGAATCTCATGGTTCTGCAGTCCTACATTCTACAATATTGCAATATTAAAGTTTCCAGGAATCATAGTCTTACATTCTCACAGTCTCCAAACTTTGCTACTCATGGTCTAAAAATCAAGTGTCCTTAAGACCCTAAGGTCCAGACATCCAAAAAATTTGAGCAGTTTTTAAGTCTATCAAACTTGAAATTTCACAGTGTTAAGATCTAGAAAACTTAGAGTCTTTTGTTCCAAAGCCCTTCTAGAAGTCTGAAGCACATTTAAAGCACTTAATCCAGGGATAAAATTGGGGGGAGAAAAACCATGAGAGACTGTGGACTCTGAGAAACAAACTGAGGGTTTTGGAGGGGTGGGGGGACTGGTGGTGGATATTATGGAGGGCACATATTGCATGGAACATTGGGTGTGGTGCATAAACAATGAATTTTGGAACACTGAAAAGAAATAAAATAAAATAAAATGGAGAAAAATATAATAAATTTTAAAAAACTGGTCCAGTCAAAAATGTAACCAAACCTCATTCAAATTCCATGATTTATAAAACTAACATTACCAGTCTATGACAGTACAAGAAGTTGAGAGTTGGACTAATAAGTAAAAGAGATATTTTTAGACTCACAATGCTCAACTTCTAAGACCTTGCAAAGGCTACTGAACATTGAATGTAAAAGCTAAAAGCAATAAGATTCTATTATGGAGCTGATAACTATGGAATTTAAATATATGAAAAGAAGAGCATAAGGTATAGGAGCCCTACTGTAGTATTGGAATATTCTTTGCATACTATCTAAAGATGGGCTGAGAAAAGAAATATATATATAAAATCCAGAGGAACCACTAAAAATTAATGCAAACTATATAGTCAAAATGTTAATACATGAGATAAAGTGGAATTCAAAAGCACACACAGTCAGACAAAAATTAACAAGGAATATGCACAGAACATAAATAGGACAAATAGAAAATGAATAACAAAATGGTAAACTTGAACACAATCATATCAATAATTATGTTAAATGCAAAGAGACTACATATTTTATGTGAAAGGCAGAGATTGTAAGATGAAGAAAACACGAACTGTAAAGGCAAAGATTCTTAGGCTGCATAAAAAAGCAAATATACATAAAATATGACAGAAGTTGAAAGTGAATAAAAGAAAGACATAAACCATCTAAGTACTAAGCATAAGAATTTGGATATAATTCAAGACCAGAGATAAGATGGGACATTTCAGGGGAGGAGTCAAGATGGCGGAGAAGTAGCAGACTGAGACTACTTCAGGTAGCGGGAGATCAGCTAGATAGCTTATCTAAAGATTGCAAACACCTACAAATCCAATGGGAGATCGAAGAGAAGAAGAACAGCAATTCTAGAAAATCAACCACTCTCTGAAAGTTAGGACTGGTGGAGAAGTGAATCCAAAGCAACGGGAAGATAGACCACGGTGGGGAGGGGCCGGCTCCTGGCAAGCGGCGGAGCAACGGAGCACAAAATCGGGACTTTTAAAAGTCTGTTCCGCTGAGAGACATCGCTCCAAAGGCTAAACCGGGGTGAAGCCCACGTGGGGTCAGCGTGGCCTCAGGTCCTGCAGGATCGCAGAAGGATCAGGGGTGTCTGAGTGTCGCAGAGCTTACAGGTATTAGAACAGGGAAGCTGGCTACAGAGACAGAGCTGAGGAGTGAGCTCTCAGCTCAGGGTTACCATGAACCGGTAGCAGGCTTGGTGAGCTCAGAGCACAGCCAGGGAGACGGGATAATTGGGTGCTATTCTCTGAGGGCACACTGAGGAGTGGGGCCCAAAGCTCTCAGCTCCACCGGGCTAGAGACTGGGAGGCCGCCATCTTCATTACCATCATCCAGAACTCTACGGAAAGCGCTCAGGGAACAAAAGCTCCTGAAAGCAAACCAGAGCTGATTACTCAGCCTGGCCCCTGGTAAGGGCAGTGCAACTCCGCCAGGGGCAAAGACACTTGAGAATCACTACAACAGGCCCCTCCCCCAGAAGATCAACAAGAAACCCAGCCAGGACCAAGTTCACCTATCAAGGAGTGCAGGTTCAATACCAAGGAGAGCAGTGGAATTCCAGAGGAGGAGAAAGCAAAGCACGGAACTCATGGCTTTCTCCCCATGATTCTTTAGTCTTGCAGTTAATTGAATTTTTTTTTCTTTTTCAATTTTTTTTCTTCTGCTGCTAAATTTTTTTAACTTTTACCCTTTTCTTTTTTAACGTTTTTTAACTAGTTTATCTAATATATATATATATTTTTTTTCTTTTTTATATTTTTTCTTTATTTGCTTTTCTTTTTTTAATTGTTTCTTTTTTTTTTTTCTGAACCCCTTTTTATCCCTTTTCTCCCGCCAACGATTTGGGATCTCTTCTGATTTGGTTAAAGTGTATTTCCCTGGGGTCTTTGCCACCTTTATGCATTTTACTTGCTCCTTCATATATCTTAACTGGACAAAATGACAAGGCCGAAAAATTCACCACAAAAAAAAAAAAAAAAAAAAAAACACAAGAGACAGTACCGAAGGCTAGGGACCTAATCAATACAGACACTGGTAATATGTCAGATCTAGAGTTCAGAATAACGATTCTCAAGGTTCTAGCCGGGCTCAAAAAAGGCATGGAAGATATCAGAGAAACCCTCTCAGGATATATAAAAGCCCTTTCTGGAGAAATGAAAGAACTAAAATCTAACCAAGTTGAAATAAAAAAAAGCTATTAATGAGGTGCAATAAAAAATGGAGGCTCTCACTGGTAGGATAAATGAGGCAGAAGAAAGAATTAGCGATATAAAAAACCAAATGACAGAGAATAAAGAAGCTGAGCAAAAGAGGGACAAACAGTTACTGGACCATGAGGGGAGAATTCGAGAGATAAGTGACACTATAAGACGAAACAACATTAGAATAATTGGGATTCCAGAAGAAGAAGAAAGAGAGAGGGGAGCAGAAGGTATATTGGAGAGAATTTCCCCAATATGGCAAAGGGAACAAGCATCAAAATACAGGAGGTTCAGGGAACCCCCCTAAAAATCAATAAGAATAGGTCCACACCCCGTCACCTAATAGTAAAATTTACAAGTCTTAGTGACAAAGAGAAAATCCTGAAAGCAGCCTGGGAAAAGAAGTCGGTAACATACAATGGTAAAAATATTAGATTGGCAGCAGACTTATCCACAGAGACCTGGCAGGCCTTAAATGACACACTGGGCCAGATGGACATCACAGATATATTCAGAACATTTCATCCCAAAGCAACAGAATACACATTCTTCTCTAGTGCACATGGAACATTCTTCAGAATAGATCACATCCTCAGTCCTAAATCAGGTCTCAACTGGTATCAAAAGATTGGGATCATTCCCTGCATATTTTCAGACCACAATGCTCTGAAGCTAGAACTCAATCACAAGAGGAAATTTGGAAAGAACACAAATACATGGAGACTAAACAGCATCGTTCTAAAGAATGAATGGGTCAACCAGGAAATTAAAGAAGAATTGAAAAAAATTCATGGAAGCAAATGATAATGAAAACACAACGGTTCAAAATCTGTGGGACACAACAAAAGCAGTCCTGAGAGGAAAGTATATAGAGGTACAAGCCTTTCTCAAGAAACAAGAAAGGTCTCAGGTACACAACCTAACCCTACACCTAAAGGAGTTGGAGAAAGAACAAGAAAGAAACCATAAACCCAGCAGGAGAAGAGAAATCATAAAGATCAGAGCAGAAATCAATGAAATAGATACCAAAAAAACAATAGAACAAATCAACGAAACTAGGAGCTGGTTCTTTGAAAGAATTAATAAGATTGATAAACCCCTGGCCAGACTTATCAAAAAGAAAAGAGAAAGGACCCAAATAAATAAAATCATGAATGAAAGAGGAGAGATCACAACGAACACCAAAGAAATACAGACAATTATAAGAACATACTATGAGCAACTCTACGCCAACAAATTTGACAATCTGGAAGAAATGGATGCATTCCTAGAGACATATAAACTACCACAACTGAACCAGGAAGAAATAGAAAGCCTGAACAGACCCATAACCAGTAAGGAGATTGAAACAGTCATCAAAAATCTCCAAACAAACAAAAGCCCAGGGCCAGATGGCTTCCCAGGGGAATTCTACCAAACACTTAAAGAACTAATTCCTATTCTCCTGAAACTGTTCCAAAAAATAGAAATGGAAGGAAAACTTCCAAACTCATTTTATGAGGTCAGCATCACCTTGATCCCAAAACCAGACAAAGACCCCATCAAAAAGGAGAATTACAGACCAATATCCTTGATGAACATAGATGCAAAAATTCTCACCAAAATACTAGCCAATAGGATCCAACAGTACATTAAATGGATTATTCACCACGACCAAGTGGGATTTATTCCTGGACTGCAAGGTTGGTTCATCATCTGCAAATCAATCAATGTGATACAATACATTAATAAAAGAAAGAACAAGAACCATATAATACTCTCAATAGATGCTGAAAAAGCATTTGACAAAGTACAGCAAGCTTTCTTGATCAAAACTCTTCAAAGTGTAGGGATAGAGAGCACATACCTCAATAACATCAAAGCCATCTATGAAAAACCCACAGCGAAATTCATTCCCAATGGAGAAAAACTGAGAGCTTTTCCACTAAGGTCAGGAACACAGCAGGGATGTCCATTATCACCACTGCTATTCAACATAGTACTAGAAGTCCTAGCCTCAGCAATCAGACAACAAAAAGAAATTAAAGGCATCCAAATCAGCAAATAAGTCAAACTATCACTCTTTGCAGATGATATGATACTTTATGTGGAAAACCCAAAAGACCCCACTCCAAATCTGCTAGAACTTGTACAGGAATTCAGTAAAGTGTCAGGATAGAAAATCAATGCACAGAAATCAGTTGCATTTTTTTACACCAACAACAAGACAGAAGAAAGAGAAATTAAGGAGTCCATCCCATTTACAATTGCACCCAAAACTATAAGATACCTAGGAATAAACCTAACCAAAGAGTCTAAGAATCTATACTCAGAAAACTATAAAGTACTCATGAAAGAAATTGAGGAAGACACAAAGAAATGGAAAAATGTTCCATGCTCCTGGATTGGTAGAATAAATATTGTGAAAATGTCTACGTTACCTAAAGCAATCTACACATTTAATGCAATTCCTATCAAAATACCATCCATTTTTTTCAAAGAAATGGAACAAATAATCCTAAAATTTATATGGAAACAGAAAAGACCTCAAATAGCCAAAGGAATATTGAAAAAGAAAGCCAAAGTTGGTGGCATCACAATTCCGGACTTCAAGCTCTATTACAAAGCTGTCATTATCAAGACAGCATGGTACTGGCACAAAAACAGACACATAGATCAATGGAACAGAATAGAGAACCCAGAAATAAACCCTCAACTCTATGTCAACTCATCTTCGACAAAGCAGGAAAGAATGTCCAATGGAACAAAGACAGCCTCTTCAATAAATGGTGTTGCGAAAATTGGACAGCCACATGCAGAAAAATAAAATTGGACCATTTCCTTACACCACACACGAAAATAGACTCAAAATGGATGAAGGACCTCAATGTGAGAAAGGAATCCATCAAAATCCTTGAGGAGAACATGGGCATCAACCTCTTCCACCTCAGCCACAGCAACATCTTCCTAGGAACATCGCCAAAGGCAAGGGAAACAAGAGCAAAAATGAACTACTGGGATTTCATCAAGATCAAAAGCTTTTGCACAGCAAAGGAAACAGTTAACAAAGCCAAAAGACAACTGACAGAATGGGAGAAGATATTTGCAAACGACATGAAAGTTGTCAGATAAAGATGTCAGATAAAGGGCTAGTGTCCAAAATCTATAAAGATGTCAGATAAAGATGTCAGATAAAGGGCTAGTGTCCAAAATCTATAAAGAACTTAGCAAACTCAACACCCAAAGAACAAATAATCCAATCAAGAAATGGGCAGAAGACATGAACAGACATTTCTGCAAAGAAAACATCCAGATGGCCAACAGACACATGAAAAAGTGCTCTACATCACTCGGCATCAGGGAAATACAAATCAAAATCACAATGAGATATCACCTCACACCAGTCAGAATGGCTAAAATTAACAAGTCAGGAAATGACAGATGCTGGCGAGGATGCGGAGAAAGGGGAACCCTCCTACACTATTGGTGGGAATGCAAGCTGGTGCAACCACTCTGGAAAACAGCATGGAGGTTCCTCAAAATGTTGAAAATAGAACTATCCTATGACCCAGCAATTGCACTACTGGGTATTTACCCTAAAGATACAAACGTAGTGATCCGAAGGGGCACGTGTGCCCGAATGTTTATAGCAGCAATGTCTACAATAGCCAAACTATGGAAAGATCCTAGATGTCCATCAACAGATGAATGGATAAAGAAGATGTGGTATATATACACAATGGAATACTATGCAGTCATCAAAAGAAATGAAATCTTGCCATTTGCGACGATGTGGATGGAACTAGAGGGTATCATGCTTAGCGAAATAAGTCAATCGGAGAAAGACAACTATCATATGATCTCCCTGATATGCGGAAGTGGAGATGCAACATGGGGGGTTAAGGGGGTAGGAGAAGAATAAATGAAACAAGATGGGAGTGGGAGGTAGACAAACCATAAGTGACTCTTAATCTCACAAAACAAACTGAGGGTTGCTGGTGGGAGGGGTGTTGGGAGAGGGGGGTGGGGTTCTGGACATTGGGGAGGGTATGTGCTATGGTGAGAGCTGTGAAGTGTGTAAACCTGGTGATTCACAGACCTGTACCCCTGGGGATAGAAATATATTATATGTTTATAAAAAATTAAAAAATATAATAAAAATTTTAAAAAAAGATGGGACAGGGACGCCTGGGTGGCTCAGTTGGTTAAGCAGCTGCCTTCGGCTCAGGTCATGATCCCAGCGTCCTGGGATCGAGTCCCACATCGGGCTCCTTGCTCAGCGGGGAGCCTGCTTCTCTCTCTGCCTCTGCCTACCACTCTGTCTGCCTGTGCTCATGCTCTCTCTCTCTCTGACAAATAAATAAATAAAATCTTTAAAAAAAAAAAAAGATGGGACATTTCAGAAAGACAGAATGTTAATTGATCAAAAAGGCACAACCAATCCAAGTGTGTATACATGTAATAGAGCTTTAAATACAAAAGGTAAATGTTGCCAAACCAACAGAAGAAATAAGCAAATCTATATTGTAGAGAGCTGTAATATTGTTTCCTTTGCAATTGATAGAATAATAACTCAGTGAGGATACTGAAGTTTTGAACAACCCCATCAACTAAAATGAGCTAATTGGCATTCATAGATTACTGCACCTAGCTGTTGAAAAATAAACACTCTTTTTGCATGGACATGAAATATTCACCTATAAAGACCAATGAAGAGCCATAAGACAAGTCTTAAAATTTTTCACTTGATTGAACTACGATACTGAACACTGACTACAGTGAAATTAAATTAAAACCCAAGAACTAAAAGATCTCCTGAATATCCCAAAACCTGGAACAAAACAACACATTCATACATGGTCCATGAATGAAAGAAGAAATGAAAAAATTAGGAAGTGTTTTGGACTGAATGATGACAATACAGTATATAAAAATTTTTGAGATGCGTTTGTAATAGTTCTTAGAGGAAAATTAGAATTGTGATGATTATATCAGAAAATAGGAAAGAGCTACATTCAGTGATCTAAACTTCCACCTTAAGTTGGGGGAATAAAGAAAAACAATTTAAACCTAAAATGAATATGAAAGGAAATACATGTTGGAGCAGAAATCAGTGATATGAGAGACAACCACCATGTAAAGTTAAAAAGCCCAGTTGTTTTGTTTGTTTATTTGTTTTGTAAGAGGAATAAAATTGCTATCCTGTAACTAACCTGGTCAACAAAAAGTAGACAACATAAATTAGTAAAAATTAGGAATAGAAGATACATCACCACACATTTTACAGCCATTTAAAAAAAATAAAGTAATATTAAGAACAGCATTATGCCAATAAGTTTGACAACTCAGATGAAATGAGAAAATGTCTTTCTTAAAGGCAACTTTATTGACATATGACTGATATATAAAAAAACTCTGCAACTTAGATATATATGATTTGATGAGTTTGGACATAGCCAAACACATGTAAGATTATCTCCAATCAAGGTAATAGATATACCCATCATTGAAAGTTCTCTTATGCTTCCTTGGGTTGTTTGTTTGTTTGTTTCTTTTTGTTGTTTTGTTTTTTATAAGAATACAACATAAGATTTTCTCTTTAAAAGTGTTTTAGGTACACAATGCAGTAATTTTAATGATACATATTATATAAGAGATTTCCAGAATTACTCATCTTGCATAACTGAAACTTTATATCCAAATTTGTATGGATTTTTGGCATATTTTGCTTAGATTGCTAGGCATTTTTGTAAGGTTTTATGCCTCCTAATATATTGACAGAAATGCTGAAACAGTAAACAAGTTTATTCATTTTTGTCTACAATCTCTCATTTATTCCTACTGCCAAGTACAAGTAAAGATTTGATCTGGGTACCAAGTATCAAAATAGAAAGACATTGATCTTTGTAGACTGGTCATAAGGGACACGGGAAAGAAACATGACATTTTTGAGGACCCAAAGAACACCTGGCACTGGGCAAGGTCGCTATGTCTATCATGTGTTTTGGAGTTTTATAAGGATGGAAAGGCAACATATTACTGACATCTGAAGTCAAACGGGGGATATAAACAGCACCAGTGCACTTACGTTGTAAAATGCTTTGTAGTTACAACATGTACTCCTTTTTTCCTTTAATGATAGAAGGGTAACAGCAGGGTAAAAAGGGCACCAACATAACACTTTGAGATTTCCCTTCATCTGATTACCAATCCCCACATAGACTGATGATGTAATCTCTCTCTACCTCTACTTCCTCCTCTATAAAAGCATTACATTATAGAGTGACAAGAAAAATTGAGATAACATATATAAAATCCTTTTCATAGTGCTTGGCATCTAAAATATGCTCAAAATGTGCTCTAGCTAGGTATTAGTACCAGATCAGCAATAGTATATCAGGTAAGACAACAGAGGACACTAGTAGTGTGATCTTGAGCAAAGCACATGGCCCTCACATAACATTGGTTTCCAGACAGGAGAAGAGAATATCTTAGCTTTGACTTTTAAAGCCCCATTCAGTGTTAGAGCTATGCAGTGCTAAAGCTTATATAATGCATGTTTTTACACCAAGGTGTATACTTATATACATCACTGGTCCTTATCTAAAATGATACAATGTATATTTCTCTTTTCCATTTTCATGTATTTGATTGTCTTCAGTGTACCTTGTTACTGGATCAACATGGTAAAATTTTAGTAAAAAAAAGATGCAGACTAGAAGAGACATGGTTGATCATCTATCTATCTATGTATCTATCCATCATCAATCTATCTACATACAATCATCTATCTGTACAATGTATTATTAATTAAGAATATTTGCTTTGTCATGTAGTTTGCAAACTCAATCTCATTAAAATTGTCCACAATACTTTCCAATGTACATTCCTACAAAATTTCACTTTTAAATCCAATAATTTCTATGGGCTCCCAGTAGCTTTGTGCAATTGGAACTTGTACTTTTGCAGGGAAGATGGCAAAATGAGAGGATCCCGGGTTCACCTTGTCCCATAGATACACCTAGGTAACACCCTCATCAGTATTAATAACCCAAAAGATCACCTAAAGACTGGCAGAACAGACTCTCCACAGCTTCATGTAGAGAAAGGCCACATTAAAAAGGGTAAGAAGGGTGGAGATGTGGCCGGGCACCAAACTGATCTGTGAGACTGTCTAGGAGAGGGAGGGATGCCAGGGGCATGAAGAAGAGAGAGGAGAAGACCACACACCAGGCACACCAGGCACGGAAGACTCATAAGGGGAAGATAAAACCCCATAATGTTGGGCTTTGAAAACCAGAGGGGCTTAATTTTGTGAGTTCTTGCAATCAGTGGGGCTTACCACCTGGAACTTTAAAAAATCAGCAAGCTTAGCTCTGGCAGAGCCAGGAGGGTGAGAAAACTGAGTCCCTGTCCATAAAGGGACATAAGAATCCCACTGAGATACAGCCTAGAAGCAGCCCTTTGAAAAACACCTGGGGTATGCCAGAAGATTTATTTACTAATCTCAGAGTGTGTGCTGGAGGGACAGATATCTTTGGCAGACTTTTCCAAGAACAAAGGAGCTGGCAGGCACCATTTCCCTCCCCTAAGCCCTGGCCTAGATATACAGACACCTGCTGGAACTAGCAGGCAGTACAAACACTCTCCACCAAGCTTGCTAACAGCACAACTCCACCCCCTCTACATTTCTCCAAATCCACCCTCTCCATCCAGGCCTGTCTGTTTTCCCAGGCAGCAACAGATCTCCTCTTGCAGTTCACTGGTCTGGACCTTGCTGGCAATGCACGTCCCGACCTTGCATTCTCCTGTGAATCTGCCGCCTCTAACATGCGATCGGTTGGAGTTCATCAAAAGTGGTGCCTCGAGCTTGGCAGTATGTAAATAACACTGACAGAGGCCAGAACTTCAAAGTGACTGCTGTCCCAGGGAGAGGGCAAGATAACCACACACATGCACGCATGCGTACATACACACACACACACACAAACACACACCTAACTGCAACCACAGCAGTGGACCTGGGGCAGACACCTGGTCTGAAAGTTTTGTGGGGGGACAACACAGAGAGAGTACCCTCCAGTTTGGAGCTACTATATCTGGTAAACACTGGTCTGACTCACCTCAAGCAAAAGGTGGCCCCAGACTGGTCCACTAACAGCACAGGGACCAAACCCCACCCATGAAACTGGTCTTACAAGAAATGTTAAAAAGGACTCTTGGAGTGGAAAGGAAAGACCATAAGGAGGAGTAAGAAACATAGGAAGCACAAAAGCAAGAAAACTTAATATACCTATAAAAATCAGAGAAGAGATTCATAAAATGAAAGGATGTAAATATGATATCATATAACACAGAGGGACATTGAGAGATGGAGAGGAGAAGTGAGTTGGGGTAAATTGGAGGGGGAGACAAACCATGAGAGACTGCGGACTCTGAGAAACAAACCGAGGGTTTTGGAGGGGAGGGGGTTGGGTGAGCCTGGTGGTGTGTATTAAGGAGGGCACAAATTGCAGGGAGCACTGGGTGTGGTACATGAACAACGAATTCTGGATCACTGAAAAAAATTAAATTTAATTTAAAAAATATGGTACTATATACCTAAAATGTGATGGGGAGAGGCATAAAAATTGAATACTTTTAGAATGAGTTCAAACTTAAGTGGCTATCAACTTAATACAGACTGTTATATGCATAAGCTGTTGTTTATAGACTTAATGATAACCTCAGATCAAAAACCAGTAATAGATATACAAAAAATAGAGAAAGGAATCCAAGTATATCACTAAAGAAGACCAACAAACTATGAAAGAAGGGAGCAAGAGAAGAACTATAAAAATAATCACAAGACAAGTAACAAAGGTCAATAAATACATATCTGTCAATAATTACTTTGACTATAAGTGGCCTAAAATCTCTAATCAAAAGACACAGGGTAACAAAATAGATTAAAAGCCAGACACATCTATATGCTGCATACAAGAGACTCATTTCAGACATAAAGACATATGCAATAGATTGAAAGTGAAGGGATGGAAAAGCATTTATCATGCATATGGAAGATGAAAAGAAAGCAGGGATAGTGATACTTGTTTTGGACAAAATAGATGTTAAAAAAAGAGTATAACAAGAGACATAGAAGGACACCATATAATCATAAAGGGAAATATAAAAAAAAAAGATATAACAATTGGAAGCATCCAATTATACAAAGCAGTTAATAACAAACATAAAGAAAGTAATCACTAGTAATATAATAATAGTAGGGGACTTTTACACCCCACTTACATCTGTCATCCAAACAGAAAAATCAACAAGAAAACAGTGGCTTTGAATTATAGATCGGACCAGATGGATCTAACAGATATATTCTGGGTATTCCACCCTAAAATAATGGAACACACATTCTTTTCAAGTACATATGGAACATTCTCCAGAATAGATTATATATTAGGTCACAAAATAAGTCCCAACAAATTCAAAAAGATTAAAGTTATATCACACATCTTTCTAGTCACAACATTATGAAATTAGAAATCAAGCACAAGAAAAAAATCTGGAAAGAACACAGAAACATGAAGGTTAAATAACATGTTACTGAGGCATGAACAAGTCAGACAAGAACCCAAAAAGGAAATACATGGAGACAAATGAAAATGAAAAAACACTGGTGCAAAATCTTTAAGATGCAACAAAATCTGTTCTAAAAGGAGTTTATAGCAATACCAACCTAACTCAAAAAGAAAAAAAAAAGGCAAAAAAAAAAAGAAAGAAAGAAAATATTGAACAAATAACCTAACCTCATACCTAAAGGCGCTAGACAAAGAACAAACAAAATTCAAAACAAGTAGAAGGAAGGAAATAATAAAGAGAAGAGCAGAAATAAATAATGTAAAAACCAAAAAAAAAAAAAAAAGAATAGAATAATACCAGATTTTTTCTAGAAGATTTTATTTATTTATTTGACAGACAGAGATCACAAGTAGGCAGAGAGGCAGGCAGAGAGAGAGAGGGGGAAGTAGGCTCCCTGCCAAGCAGAGAGCCTGATGTGGGGCTCAATCCTAGGACCCTGAGATCATTACCAGAGCCAAAGGCAGAGGCTTAACCCACTGAGCCACCCAGGCGCCCCTACCAGATGGTTTTTTGAAAAGGTCATAACATTGATAAACTTCTAGCCAGACTTGTCAAAGAGAGATAGAGAAAGAGAGGACTCAAACAAAATCAGAAATGAAATAGGAGAAATAAAAATGAACACCACAGAAATATACATGATTGTAAGAGATGATAAAAAAATTATGTGCCAACAAATTAGACAAGTTAGGAGAAATGAATAAATTCCTAGAAACATATAACCCTCCAAAACTGAATCAGGAAGAAAAAGATTTGAACAGATTACCAGAAATGAAATCAAATTAGTAATCAAAAAGATCCCAACAAACAAAAGTCTAGGACCAGCTAGCTTCATAAGTGAAATCTGCCAAACATTTAAAATAGATTTAATACCTATTCTTCCAAACTATTACAAAAAATAGAAGAGGAAGAAAAACTTCCAAATTCATTTTATGAGACCCAAGTTAACCTGATACCAAAACTAGATAAAGACACCACAACAAAACTCAACAATATGTTAAAAAAATTACTTGCCATGATCAAGGAGGGTATATTCCTGGTATGTAAGTGTGGTTCAATAGTCACAAAAAATCAGTGTGATATCTCACATCAGTAAGAAAAAGGATAAAAACTGTATGATCATTTTCATATATACTAAAAATTGTATGGAACCACAGAGGACCCTGGATAGACAAAGCATCTTGAATAAGAAGAACGAAACTTGGAGCATCATAATCCCAGATTTCAAGATACACTGCAAAGTGGTAGTAATCAAAACAGTATGGCACTGGTACAAGAACAAACCTACGACCAATGAAACAGAGTAGAGAACCTAGAAATGAACCCATTATTAGAAGGTCAATTAATTTTCAACAAAGAAAAGAATATTCAATGGGAAAAAAGAGAAAATATCTTCAACAAATGGCCTTGGGAAAACTAGACAGCTACATGCAAAAGAATGGAACTGGACCACTTTTCTGTACCATACACAAAAATAAATTCAAAATGGATTAAAGACCAAAATGTGGGACCTGAAACCATCAAAATCCTAGAAGAGAGCACAGGCACTAATTTATCTGACATCAGATATAGCAACATTTAAAAAAAAATATTTTATTTAGTTATTTGACAGAGAGAGACACAGTGAGAGAGGGAACACAGCAAGGAGAATGGGAGAGGGAAAAGCAGGATTCCCACTGAGCAGGGAGCCTGATGCAGGGCTTGATCCCAGCACCCTGAGATCATGGCCTGAGCCGAAATATATGTGAGTTTAACAACTGAGCCACCCAGGCACCCTATAACAACAGTTTTCTACATGCATCTCCTGAGTCAAGAGAAACTAAAGTAAAACTATTGAGACTACATCAAAATGAAAAGCTTCGGCACAGTGAGGGAAACAGGCAACAAAACTAAAAGGCAATCTATAAGATGGGAGAAGATATTTGCAAATAACATACCCAATAATGGGTTGGTATCCAAAATATATAAAGAATAAACAAAACTCAAAACCCAAAAAGTGAATAATCCAATCAAAAATGGGCAGAACACATAAACACACATTTCTCCAAAGAAGACATGCAGATGGCTAAGAGAAACATGAAATGATGCTCAACATCACTCAACATCAGGGAAACGCAGATCCAAATTACCATGAGATATCACCTCACACCTGTCAGAATGGCTAAAATAAAAAACACAAGAAACAACATACGTTAGCAAGGCTGTAGAGAAAACGTACCCCTCACGCACTGATAGTGAGAACGCAACCAGAGCAGCCACTATGGAAAACACTCTGAAGTTTCCTCAGAGAATGAGTTATCATAAGACCCAATAATTCTACTATTTGTTATTTAGCCAAAGATTACAAAAACACTCATTCAAAAAGATATACACACCCCTATATTTATTGCAGCGTTATTGACAATAGCCACATAATGGAAGCAGCCAAAGTGTCCATCAGTGAAAGAATGGAAAGGGGCACCTGGGTGGCTCAGTGGGTTAAGCGTTAGACACTTGGTTTTGACTCAAGTCATGAGATCAAGCCCCACGTCCAACTCCACGCTCAGCGTGGGGTCTGCTGGAGATTCTTCCTCTCCCTTTGCCTCTGCCCCTCCCCCAGCTCACATGCTATCTAAATACATACAGATACACATGCATACATACATACATACAAATCTTTACACAATAACAAATGAATGAATAAAGAAGATGTGGTGTGTATGTGTGTGTGTGTGTGTGTGTGTGTGTGTACTATTCAGCCATTAAAAGAACAAAATAAAACCCTGCCATTTGTAACAAGATGGGTGGATCTAGAGGGTATAATGCTAAGTTAAGTAAGTCAGAGAAAGATAAATACCATATGAGTTCTCATATGTGGAATTTATGAAACAAAACAAATGAAAAATAATAAAAAAAAATAAAACAAAAAAACATACTCTCAAATATAGAGAACTGTTGCCTATCAGAGGATCTGTGGGTGGGGTGATGGGTGAAACAGGTGAAGAGGACTAAGAGAATGTTTATCCTGATGAACACTGAGTACTGCACAGAATTGTGGAATCAATATATTGTATGCCTGAAACGAATATAACACTGTTATGTTCATTTTACTGGAATTAAAATTATATGTCTATATCTATTTATCTATCTATAATTAGTTATACTGTAATAAAATTATATGTATGTGTATAACATTAATCATATTTTATTAATATACAATGTATTATTTGTTTCAGGGGTACAGGTCTGTGATTCATCAGTCTTACACAATTCACAGCACTCACCACAGCACATTAATAATATTTTAATGTGATACCCAGATCCAAAAATATTCACATATACCATATGTCCCCATAGCGTTTGTTGGAATTCAACTTCTAAAGGTTATTTAGGAATGTTTATCAGAATGAAAGTGCTATTCTCTGAATGACTTATTTCGCTCAGCATAATACCCTCTATCATATGATCTCCCTGATATGAGGAATTTGAAAAGCAAAGTTTGGGGGGGGGGGTTGAGGGGTAGGGAAGGAAAAACTTAAACAAGATGGGATCAGGAGGGAGACAAATCATAAGAGACTCTTAATCTCGCAAAACAAACTGAGGGTTGCTGGGAGGAGAGGGGTATGGAGAGCATGGTTGAGTTACGGACACCGAGGAAGGTATGTGCTCTGGTGAGTGCTGTGAATTGTGTAAACCTGATGATTCACAGACCTGTACTCCTGGTGCAAATAATACATTATATGTTAATTAAAAAAAAGAATACAAGTGTTATTAAACAAATGCTATTAAGTCTACTCTAATAAAAATAAGTGATTGTAAAACCTCAGCATTCACTCTGAGTTATAAATTACTTGAGATGTATATTCCAGATAAAAATGAAAGTCCAGGATTTAAAACACCAACAGTAAGAATGATTAGTCTAATGAAGGAAAAGCATGGTGGTACAAGCTTCAAAAATACATTTCCTATATTCACATCCTGGATTCAATACTTGCTAATTATATGACGCTGTACATGTAATATAACTTCCTTACTACTCCATTTTCATATGTAAAATGGGAATTATTGAAAGTGGTCAATACAAACCAAAAGCTCATCATGGTTTCCAAGGCAAATTCTGATTAAATAAAACATTTTTTCTTAATGAAATATCAATCACTATAGATTGAGATAATTTGTGTTGGTTGTTAGTTATACTGGGAAGTGAAGTATGAAAGAAGACACTGGGAACAGAATTTGGGAGAGTCCCAAAGAGCCCATGTTTGCATTAACGAAGAGTTTACCATGATCTCTAGGCAGTTCACCAGTCAAGAAGTTTTGTAGCCCTGATTTCCAATTTTTTTGTTTTAGAGCCTCATCAATAGCCATTTCTCATTTACTATGCTCCCAAAGATAGCTAAACTTGATTTCACACTCTCACTGCATTTTGTTCAAATCCCAACTGCGGGACATGTTCCACTGATTTTCTTACAGATTATTTTCCCATGCAAAATAAGTGCCTCAAATATAACTACTTAGGGTTTTTCTATTAGTTCCATTAAAAACATGGATTGTGTTTTTCACTGTTATATTCCCAGTGTTTAACACAGTGCCTGGAACATAATATTTATGGATTAACACATTTATAATTTCAGTGTCTAATAAATGTTTGTTCCCAGCAAACCTTTGTGGAATGTGCGAGTGACAGAGGAAAGGGGATAAAGAGAGATGAATGGCTGAATTGACTCAAAGCTTATACATGGAGAGAAAAATTCCTCAACCAAACCAATGCAAAAAAGTTAAAAATTTCCCAGATGTTACAAAAAGCAGGGTTCAAAATGGTATATAATCCATGGGATGGCTTAAATAATATCAGTCAAGCCTCTTGTTTCATTTAGGTTATTATTTTACGATATAGACTTCTACACATTGTTTTAAAATCATTAACTCATTTCTGAGCTACATGGAAATAGAGGATTTGCCTTTTCTTTTAGATTGGTACATGTTAAATCAAGTAGTTTCAGAATGGTAAATATACAACTTTAGAAATAAGAACTCCCTAAACACAACTAATAAGCATAATATTGTCCATGTTTGATTTATCTTGAATATTACATATGTCTCATTAGGATCGGGACCAAATATTCTTAACATTATAGATGACTGATGTACTTAGATTGAACAAACACTACAGGAAAAAATGAATGCCACAGATGTTTTGATTGTGAAAGCAGAGAAACATGCCATTTATATTTTGAAAATAATTCTGAGATTTTAAGAAAAATGCATGTATCATCCCATTAAGATATATAGGGCAATAGGACTGGATGATCAGGAAAATCCAAGTGTAACCATAAGTGAGATTTCTACTAACATGATCTGATAGATCCTGAAAGTTGAATTCCAGATAAATATCCAAGGCAAGGGAGCCCAGATATTTAGAAGTTTCCAGTATCCAGGTCATAGACTTGAGAAAGCTCAGAAATGGGGTGCCTTGGATGGCTTAGTCAGTTAAGCGTCTGCCTTTGGCTCAGGTCATGGATCTCAGGGTCCTGGGATCAAGCCCAGCCTCAAGCTCCCTGCTCAGTTGGAAGTCTGTTTCTCCCTCTGCCCCTTCCCCTCGTGTGTTCTCTCTCTCTCTCTCTCTCTCTCTCTCTCTCAAATAAATAAAGACAATCTTAAAATACTATTTAAAAAAGAAAGCTCATTAATATATGTTGTAAAATTTGGGTCACAAACCAAGATACTACTTTCTACTTTTGTCCACACTATCTGCTGAGTGAAAGTAGCTTAGGTTAACTAGTATTCATCCATCAATCTGACCATTAATCAATTTTTTGAATAAGTATTTGCTGAATATTTACAAAGGTAAGGGTTAAGAACTAGACAATAGACACTTAAGGGTTGGTATCTACCTATCTATACATATCTGTCTTCAGGAACTTAAAGGTATGAGAGAAATAAATCAATTAAATTATTAGTAATAGTAAAATGTGGTAAGTGCTATAACAGGTACATCATCTGGAAGAGTAGGAACATGTCACCTATTCTAGAGAGAATCAAAAAGGGGTCCCAAGAGAAAATTATATCTGAACTGAGATCTAAAAGATAAGTAGCTTGTGAGAAATTGTTTCAGATAGAGGGACTGCAGGTAATGGCATCAAGAAGATGGGCTTCAGCCTGAAGATAAAGACTTTCTCTCACTTGGAAAAGAAGGAGAGGCTGTGGTCACCTCAAGACTTCAACAAATGGAAAAATGGATACAGCAGGTTGGAGAGACTATTTCACCTTCTTATTACTTATGATTATCAAAAAGTCAGAGTGCTACTGTCAGCATGAACATTGACAGTAGCACTCTGTCAAGGAAGGTAAGTGAAAATCTGTGAAATGATTGAATACCACTTGTCAAATGAGAAGTCAAAAAAACAAACAAATTCTGGGCAGGTACGTAGGTTCTTTTATGCAGGAAAGGTTTATCAGACAAAAAAGTCAAGGTACATAAAATTCAAACTCAGGGATAGGTCGCACTGATTTTTAGATTCTCTATATATTTGAGCTTCCTGATTCTTCTGTTTCTGAGCCAATGAAAACCATGTAGATAGCAGTAGGAGAGCTAGGCATAAATGCATTGGCCACCAACCACTCCTTGGTGCCCTGAGTATGTCTCCAACACATGGGTCAGGAAAAAATGCCTTCTTTTGAGATATCTTCCAGTACCTCTGATCTCAGATGATAACAACAAAACACTATGAAATTTTTATTCTCAGGGGCTTACAACTATTCCTGGCCCTCTTAGATAAAATAATCCAAAGACCCAAGATTTCTGCTTGCCTCAGAGCTCTTCCATTATCTCTGAAGACTTTCCTTGTAAGCACAAGAATTATGGTATCATGTCAGGAATTATTTTCCCAAATTGGTTCAGAATAAGGCTACGCAACTGCCCTGGGCTCTATGTTTTGCTAGTATTGATGATGTTCCAGGAAAGCTTTTCTCTAGAATAGACTTTAAGCCACCTTTATACTCCTTGTATTTATTGCCCAATTTGGAGCTTCAATATTTCCAGACTAAAAGATATTCTCACCCAGAGGTATCAACTGAAGAGAAGATAGTGTCATAAAATTCTTTATAAATGTGTAGCTGATTCTGCAATGCATACTTGGTCTTATCATTTTTGAAAAAAATCTTTCATCCTAACCTAGATGTATTGAAAAATAACTATTTTCAAAAAAATAGGTAGAAGAGTAGCATTGCTTTACATTTTTGCCAATTTCTTTTGTGCCCTGCTTAATAGAAGACAGCTGGATTCTCATAATATCTGTTTCTGTGTTCAATCTATTGTGACTTATGTTATTTTGGCTAAAGTATATGAAGAAATTATAGCTTCACACAGACAAGTAACTGAGGATGAGAAGACGTTATAGATCCTCCAAAAGATTTCAGAGACCCCAGGATCCTCAGAGCACACTTAAGAGATGCTAATCTAACTGGCAGTGGGCAGCAAGTCCTTACTAAGTTCAGAGATGAATTCAATAAATTCTGACTGGGGAGGGAAATGAGTCAGAGAGAGAGACTTAATTCAGTTAATGTAAAAGCACTTCCCTCTTTATAGTGCTGTTTATTATCTGGGAGGAAAATGATGCCGGCATCTTGCCCCTTTATCTAACCATTTGGTAGTTTTTCTATTAAAGATGCCGGTGAACACACATCATTTATTGGACAACAATACTATATAGGGCACAGTTTCCATGGTATCCTTTATAACACACTTTATTTAGAGTAGGACAAGTCTGCTCTTTATTTAAATTCATTTGGTCATATTTTTAAAATATATGTGAAACATTTTATCTGTTCCAACAGGTTGGTAAATTTCTGTGTGTGAAACTTTAATTTTTTAAAATTTATTCTTGCTGTGCAGAAGCTTTTGATTTTGATGAAGTCCCAAAAGTTCATTTTCGCTTTTGTTTCCTTTGCCTTTGGCGACATATCTTGAAAGAAGTTGCTGTGGCTGATATCGAAGAGGTTACTGCCTATGTTCTCCTATAGGATTCTGATGGATTCCTGTCTCATGTTGAGGTCTTTTATCCATTTTGAGTTTATCTTTGTGTACGGTGTAAGAGAATGGTCGAGTTTCAATCTTCTACATATAGCTGTCCAGTTTTCCCAGCACCATTTATTGAAGAGACTGTCTCTTTTCCACTGTATTTTTTTTCCTATTTTGTCAAAGATTATTTGACCATAGAGTTGAGGCTCCATATCTGGGCTTTCTTCTCTGTTCCACTGGTCTATGTGTCTGTTTTTATGCCAGTACCATGCTGTCTTGGTGATCACAGCTTTGTAGTAAAGCTTGAAATCCGGTAACGTGATGCCCCCAGTTTTATTTTTGTTTTTCAACATTTCCTTAGCGATTCGGGGTCTCTTCTGATTCCATAAAAATTTTAGGATTATTTGCTCCAGCTCTCTGAAAAATACCAGTGGAATTTTGATCGGAATGGCATTAAAAGTATAGATTGCTCTAGGCAGTATAGACATTTTAACAATGTTTATTCTTCCGATCCAAGAGCATGGAATGGTCTTCCATCTTTTTGTGTCTTCTTCAATTTCTTTCATGAGTGTTCTGTAGTTCCTCGAGTACAGATCCTTTACCTCTTTGGTTAGGTTTATTCCCAGGTATCTTATGGTTCTTGGTGCTATAGTAAATGGAATTGATTCTCTAATTTCCCTTTCTATATTTTCATTGTTAGTGTATAAGATAGCCACTGATTTCTGTGCATTGACTTTGTATCCTGCCACGTTGCTGAATTGTTGTACGAGTTCTAGTAGTTTGGGGGTGGAGTCTTATGGGTTTTCCATATAAAGAATCATGTCATCTGTGAAGAGAGAGAGTTTGACTTCTTCATTGCCAATTTGGATACCTTTTATTTCTCGTTGTCTGATTGCTGTTGCTAGGACTTCTAATACTATGTTGAACAAGAGTGGTGAGAGTGGGCATCCTTGTCGTGTTCCTGATCTCAACAGGAAGGCTGCAAGCTTTTTCCCATTGAGGATGATATTTGTTGTGGGTCTTTCATAGATAGATTTTATGAAGTTCAGGAATGTTCCCTCTATCCCTATACTTTGAAGCGTTTTAATCAGGAACAGATGCTAGATTTTGTCAAATGCTTTTTCTGCATCAATTGAGAGGACCATGTGGTTCTTCTCTCTTCTCTTATTAATTTGTTCTATTACATTGATTGATTTGCGAATGTTGAACCATCCTTGTAGCCCAGGGATGAATCCCACCTGGTCATGGTGGATAATCTTTTTAATGTGCTGTTGGTTTCTGTTTGCTAGGATCTTGTTGAGAATCTTAGCATCCATATTCATCAGTGATATTGGTCTGAAATTCTCCTTTTTGGTAGGGTCTTTGCCTGGTTTTGGGATCAGGGTAATGCTGGCTTCACAGAAAGAGTCTGGAAGTTTTCCTTCTGCTTCAGTTTTTTGAAACAGCTTCAGGAGAATAGGGGTTATTTCTTCTTTGAAAGTTTGGTAGAATTCCCCAGGGAATCCATCAGGTCCTGGGCTCTTGTTTTTTGGGAGGTTTTTGATCACTGCTTCAATCCAGACAAAAGGTTGATATCCAGGATCTATAAAGAACTCCTCAAACTCAACACACACAAAACAGACAATCATATAAAAAAATGGGCAGAAGATATGAACAGACACTTCTCCAATGAAGACATACAAATGGCTATCAGACACATGAAAAAATCTTCATCATCATTAGCCGTCAGGGAGATTCAAATTAAAACCACATTGAGGGGCGCCTGGGTGGCTCAGTGGGTTAAGCCGCTGCCTTCGGCTCAGGTCATGATCTCAGGGTCCTGGGATCGAGTCCCACATCGGGCTCTCTGCTCAGCAAGAAGCCTGCTTCCCTCTCTCTCTCTCTGCCTGCCTCTCCATCTACTTGTGATCTCTCTCTGCCAAATAAATAAATAAAATCTTAAAAAAAAAAACAAAACATTGAGATACCACCTTACACCACTTAGAATGGCCAAAATTAGCAAGATAGGAAACAACATCTGTTGGAGGGGATGTGGAGAAAGGGGAACCCTCTTACACTGTTGGTGGGAATGCAAGTTGGTGCAGCCACTTGGGAAAACAGTGTGGAGATTCCTCAAGAAATTAAAAATAGAGCTTCCTTATGACCCTGCAATTGCACTACTGGGTATTTACCCCAAAGATACAGATGTAGTGAAAAGAAGGGCCATCTGTACCCCAATGTTTATAGCAGCAATGGCCACGGTCGCCATACTGTGGAAAGAACCAAGATGCCCTTCAATGGACAAATGGATAAGGAAGATGTGGTCCATATACACTATGGAGTATTATGCCTCCATCAGAAAGGATGAATACCCAACTTTTGTAGCAACATGGACGGGACTGGAAGAGATTATGCTGAGTGAAATAAGTCAAGCAGAGAGAGTCAATTATCATATGGTTTCACTTATTTGTGGAGCATAACAAATAGCATGGAGGACAAGGGGAAATGGAGAGGAGAAGGGAGTTGAGGGAAATTGGAAGGGGAGGTGAACCATGAGAGACTATGGACTCTGAAAAACAATCTGAGGGTTTTGAAGGGGCGGGGGGTGGGAGGTTGGGGGAACCAGGTGGTGGGTATTGGAGAGGGCACGGATTGCATGGAGCAAAGGGTGTGGTGCAAAAACAATGATTACTGTTACACTGAAAAGAAATAAAAAATTTTTAAAATTTTTTTCTTGCATTTTTTCATTAAGATATAATTGACAGAACATTTTGTGAGTTTAGGGTATACAACATGCTGATTTGCTACATTTATATTTTCCAATATGATTACCACCATGGTGTCAAGCTAACACATCTATAATGTCATGTACTTACCATTGCTTTTTTGCGGTGAGAAGAATTAACATCTAGTCTTTGAATAACTTTGAAGTTTCTAATACAGTATTATTGACTTTAATCACTTTGCTGTGTATCATAGCTGCAAAAGTTATTTATCTACGAGTTGTAAATTTATATTCTTAAACATCTCCCATATTCTTCCATTTCCCAGCCTTTTGTAACCACCATTCTACTCTCTGCTTCAAGGAGTTCAGCTTTCCTAATTCCACATAAGTGATATTACACACTATTTATTTCTCTGCTTGCCTTGTATTACCTAGCATAATGTCCTCAAGTTCCATTCATGTTGTCACAAATGGCAAAATTTCCTTTTTCCTAATGACTGATAAAATTTCATTATATTTATTTGTGTACACACACACACACATATACACACACACCATATTTTTATCCATTTATTTGTTGATAGGCTCTCAGGTTGTTACCATATATCTTGATTATTATGAATAATGTTGCAATAAGAATGGGAATGCAGGTCTCATTTTGATATCCTGTTTTCACTTCCTTTGGGTACACACCCAGAAGTGGGATTGCTGGATCTCACTGTAGTTGAATTTTTAATTTGATGCAGATGGTCCATACTGTTTTCCATAGTGGCTAAACCAATCTGTATCCCCACAAACTGTGCATAAAATTTCGCTTTCCTCCACATCACCACCAATACTTAGCTCTTGCCTTCTTGAAGGTAGCCAATCTAACAGGTGTGAAGTGATATCTCATTGTGGATTTTTTGTTTCTTTATTTTCATCAGCATTTTACTGATGATTGGTGGTATTTAGCACTTTTCCATGTATCTGTTAGTCATTTATATGCCTTCTTTTGGAAAATGACTATTCAGTTCCCCTGCTCCTTCTTTAAATGATTTTTTTGTTATGAATTGTATGAGTTATTTATATATTTGAGATATTAAATCCCTCATTGGATATATGGTTTGCAAATGTTTTCTTCCAATCTGTAGGTTGCCTTTTTATTTTACTGATTGTTTCTTTTGCTGTTCAGAGAGTTTTTGGTTTGATATAGTCTCACTTGTTGATCTTTGCTCTTGTTACTTGAGCTTTTGGTGTCATATCCAAAAAAATCATTGCCAAGATCAATATCACGGAGCTTCTTCTCTGTGTTTTCTTCTAGAAATTTTATGGTATCAGGTCTTATGTCCAAGAATTTAATACATTTTGAGTTAATTTCTGTAAGTGTTGTGAGCTAGGGATCCAATTTGATTTTTCTGCATGGGGTTATCCCAGTTTTCCCAACACCTTTTGTTAAAAGTTTAGTAATTTTTATTGTTATTTTATTTTTTTTAAGATTTATTTATTTATTTGACAGAGAGAGAGAGAGAGAGAGAGCACAAGTAGGCAGAGAGGCAGGCAGAGAGAGGGGAGGAAGCAGGCTCCCCGCTGAGCAGAGAGCTTGATGCGGGGCTCGATCCCAGGAGCCTGAGATCATGACCTGAGCTGAAGGCAGAGGTCCAACCCACTGAGTCAACCAGGCGCCCCTAGTAATTTTTAATTACTTGTTGAGATAGGATAAGGATGAGCTGTACTTTTTTTGTCTACCCTCTGTTTCTACACCAAATAAGAAGTTAGCATGGTAGAAATAAACATAGTATTCAATAAGTATTTGTCAAATTGGAAGATTAAAGTGTTGTTTTTTTATTATTTTATTTTTTTAAAATGTTGGTTTGAGGATGAATCTTTCTACCCAAACATTCTTTCATGCCTAGTTTAAGCTTAAACCTCTCTCTGGAGTTTCCTTGTTCTCTTTGATTGAGTCTAAATAATGTGGTGTCCACTCCTGCAGCAGGCGTGAAGAGTTCAGTTTCTGGTTCTTCTCTTTCTACTCTGAAGTGTTATGAGGTTTATTCTCTTTATATAGCCAGCAGCTTCAGGTTTGCTGACATAAAATGAATATAATAGTAACTCCCTAAGGACATTAGGAACTAGAAATTTAGTATTTTGAAAATATTCAAATGAGTTTTAAAAAGAGAATATGCAGAAAATATTAATAATAAAATTGAAAAAAAAAAGATGAAACATTTCTAAGTAGCCCATCTTTGAGCAAGATAGTTCAAGTCCACTTCATCTAAAAATATATTTACCCCTTATTTTCAGAGCACTTAGTGGCAGTATTACTTTCTTCATATAAAAGTAAAAATATTAAAGCAATTCCACTACATTTGAGGAGAGTAAAGGACACTCATCAGTGCTAATGACTTGACTACAGGAAAAGCAAAATCATTTAGGGTATGGTGCTCCAAAATACAGCAGAAGACTTTTATTTTTGGTAAATGCACAAAGAGTGTTAGTCTAAGATAAGACATATTTTCTAGCTTTTTTAACTTGATTATTTGTTAAAACTCCATTTATTGTCTAAATTCACTGTTTCACTTAAAATCCTTGAATCTATCTTTTCTGTCTCTTGTTAATTGAATATTTGGACTATTAGAATAATGATATTCTCATTTTTGGATTTCCCACCCACTATTATGGATGAATATTATAACCCATTCAGCTTATTCAACCACAACAGATCCTTTGAATGCATTTATTTGCCTCCAGTAATAATATTCAACTACTTCTACAGTATCACTGATCTGGAAGGCAGAGGAATTGGATTTGGATAGATAAAATCTGGTTAAAAATATATAAAGAAATATCTCTTCACCCACAATGGTATAAAATACAGGTAAATACGAATTTTGTTAGGGATAGTGTTCCAAATTTTTTAGGAATCTTGACATAAAATATGGAATTAACCTAGCAAATCAGCCATCAACTATTTGCTGAGTTTCTACTCTAGGTATGCCATTATATTGAAAATCATAGAAATTATAATAAATCATAAGACCCTATCCTTGAGGGGCCATAATATAGTAGAGATGAAAAAAAAAAAACACAACACAAATATTTTAAAAGAGAACAAAACAATATAAAAACCAAGAGTCACAAAGCTACATTTTTTCTTTAAAGTACAAACTTAAAAATGTGATGTACTCCTTCCTATTCTTATCTCCATGATTAAAAATGAACAAGTGCAAGAGAAAATGCCTATTTCTGAGCTTTTAATTTTTTCTAAGGTTGTATTTCCTTGGACTTTTGTCTTCTCTAACTGTATAAAATTTAGATTCAATTATCACCTACATGCTAATAAATAAATATTTATTTTTACCTGTATTTTGGCCTTAATACAAGCCTCATCTCCTATCCATTTAAAAGTGTCAGCACCCAGTGGGGGAATATGGTGAATGAATTATCTAATAAATAAATGCATCAACTACCTTTCCTTCATAATTTGACCAAAAAGGAAGAACAAGTGATGATTCAGATAGAAATATGGTATTTTGAGAAAGTCCCATAGAAGATCAAGAAAGAAACAAAAGACAGGGACAGATCCATGTTCAACATTTGGCAAAAGCAGATTCAGGGAAAAGTTTAATATTATTCCATAGACAGATATATTAAAGGAAAGGGTTCTAGAGAATTAGTCAGAAGTATATACTGAGTGACTTCATGTGCCATTGTGCTAGGCATAGGGACAATTTCTAAAGAATGAGCGGTCCTAAAAATGAATTTCTGATGAAAGTTGGGGGAAATCAGAGGGGGAGATGAACCATGAGAAACTATGGACCCTGAGAAACAAACTAAGGGTTGTGGAGGCATGGGGGTGGGGGGTTGGATGAGCCTGGTGGTGGGTATTAAGGAGGGCATGTATTGCATGGAACAATGGGTGTGGTGCATAAACAATGAATCTTGGAACACTGGAAAAATAAAGTTTAAATTTTTTAAAAAAGCTGATCATGAGAAAGTTGATTTAGACACCTTCCAACTCTAAGATTATGTGACTTTCAAATCCTTCCTTGAATAAGAGGTCCCAATTAAATTGAGAAAACATTGTAGATCTCCAAAGAACTAGAAATTCCACAACCATCCTTCCTCAATAATTTGTGACATATACCAGAACAATGTCTCAAATAATATATTGATGTAATACATGATCAATATCATTAAATTTCATTGAAGATAAAGATTATCTTACTATGATTATTCACAATCAGTTCTTATCTGCATGAAACTTCTCTGGAACAAAATGTTAATGCTATCATCTTAAATCTTATGCTTTGAATAAAATAAGTATTTATTGTATAAAATTTGGAAAGTATAAAGATTGTAAACCATAAAAGGAAAAAATTATATAACACATATATATTGAAAGGTGATGTGTAATTACACTATCTCATTACAAACCTACTTGTGTATTTTATTCATAAAATAAATAAAAAGGTAATGTTGTAATATATGTCATATATCTTTGTATAACAGTAGGTTTTATGTATTAACAACTTTTTAGAAGTATAAACATTAATATTTTCCTACTCTATTAAGATTACTTACAAAATTATACCCTATAGATATAACTTACTGACTCAATATAAGATACGACTTATTCACTGGTTAATCTACTATTTTTTCCTTTTTTTTTTTTACTGTTATGTTAGTCACCATACAATGCGTCCTTAGTTTTTGATGTAGTGTTCCATGATTCATTGTTTGTGTATAACACCCAGTGCTTCATGCAATCTGTGCCCTCCTTAATACCCATCACCCAGCTAACCCATTCCCCTCACCCCTCCCTTCTAAAACCCTCAGGTTGTTTCTAGGAGTCCATAGTGTCTCATGGTTCATCTCCCACTCCAAATTCTCCCCCTTCATTTTTCCCTTATCTTGATGTCCTCCATGTTATTCCCTACTTCCACAAATAAATGAAACCTTATGACAGTTGACTTTCTTTGACTTATTTAATCTAGTATTGAACATTTAGGTTGTCTCATCAAGACATGTCTAATCAAGAATGATGCTTACATAAACATCTAAAAGCATTTGGACATATCTCTGCTGATTTTATGATTAAATTCTAGATGGAGTATTGCAGGGTTAAAGGGTATGAACACTTCTAAGGATTTTGTCATATCTTGGCAAATTGCTCTGGAAAAGAATAATTCTGTAGACCTTCTCACCCATTTTAGGATTGCTTCCTTCCTCATACCTTAAATAGGACTTTTTTTTTTTTTCAAATTTATGGGGAAATGTTATTTTAGAATTTGTATTTGTCTAATTGCCTATATGGCTGAGTAGATTTAAGTATTGGCTAATCTATGTAGGTTTTGGTCTGTGATTTATTTATGAATTATCTGTGATGTTCCATGCTCATTTTTAATCAGAGTATTTCTCTCTTTGTTTGTAAAGAGATACTGGAGGTTAAAGATATTAACCATTTGCCAATCATGCAGACAGTGGTTTTTCCCTTGTTGGCATTTGTTTTTCAGTTTTATTCATAGCAATTTTAGATATCCTAACTTGTCATCATTTTACAAAGTGTGATGAAGGTAGCAATATTTATTAATATTTATATGCGAGACATTTTACCAAACAGTTTACAATATGCTTTATCTCTTTTACTCTTTTTTAAAAAGATTTTATTTATTTATTTGTTAGAGAGAGAGAGGGAGAGAGAAGACAAGCAGGGGGAGCAGCACACCTAGGGAGAAGCAGGCTCCCTGCTGAGCACAGAGCCTGACCTGGAGCTGGATCCCAGGACCCCAGGATCATGACCTGCGCCAAATGCAGACACTTAACCAATTGAACCACTCAGGTGTCCCTATCTCTTTTACTCTTAAAAATTATATGAAATAAATATTAGTATGCAGAAACTAAGGTTTAGAAGGATTATACCATCTAAATATACAGTGAGTAAGAGGCAGATCTGGCTTTCTGAACAAGATATGTCTGAGGCTAGACTTCTTATCCTTGGACTCTAACTTCTACCACCTCCTCTTATATATTACTGAAAAGACTTTTCCCACCCAGAAATCAGATAAACACTGATCTATACTTTCTTTTGGTTCTTTTGTGGCTTTATGTTTATTTTCAACTTCCTAAAATCTGGAATATGTTGTGAGTTAGAGGTCTCCCTATGTGCATTTAAAATCTGATAATCAACTGTCTTATAAATATTTATTTGTTCCTCACTGATATGAAGTGATTTACTATTCTTCATTATCAGGGTAGTTGCTCTATTTCTATCAAGATCTGCAGCCTGGATATAGGTCTATGTTCTGGGAAAATAAAGTTTATTCAGAATGTGAACTAATAACCATAGTGACAGTGAAATATATTAATATAATAAAATCCAAATCCAAAAAGAAATCAGTTGGAAACAGTCTGTTCTTTCAAAGACTGGCACCAATAATGACGGGTTGACTCTATGGTTTTGGACTCTAGAAGGGTGAGTATAATCCCAGCAGTTATTAGGTGCCTGGCATGGCACTGTTCCTCATAGTTCTAAGTTCTAAAGAACATGACACCCAGTTTAACATATTGAAAGAGAAATACAGGGTTTGGGGGAGCATGTGTTAGAATTCCTCTGATCTAGGAGATAAAGTAAACTGAGAGAGATGAAGTTTTTCCATATTGAGTAAATTATCTCAAGGGATTCTCACATGCCTACAGAAATCACTCAACTCTAAGGCAAGATCAAGCTCAACTGCTATAACCAGAAGAGACTGAGGCAAGCCAGGCTTGTCAAAGGGAAGGCCAGAGTGTAAAGGAGGGGGCTATGAGCCAGCCTGACCCATGCCCTGATCCCTGCTAACAGCTCTTTTGCTGTTCCCTGATTTCCAGATCCTCCTTCAGGGACTGGTATCATAGATTGTGTTTATTCCCTTTTAACAAGCTATTGACTACTCAAAAAAAGAGGCAGATTTCAGAAGGAAAGCATGTTAATCAGAGAGGATGGTGCATGCATTTCACTGAACATTGTTTAGAGAGGTACCTCGTTGGATAACCATCTAAGTTGAAAGTGTTACTTTATTCAATGCCTAAACTACGGCAGGGATAAAACTGAAAGCTTATGGATAATAGACCAAACATGTTTAAGAGATTTAAATCATTGTCCTAATGAGGGAAGCAAGCATCTGTGAGGAGACAGACAGAAGAAGAGAGGGACAGATCCAGAGAAGGGCTATCCTGTTTACCTGTGTAGGGCAAGCAGAGAAGACAAAAAAGAAGCCACCAATGAGATAATGTCTGGGTAGCTAAGGGCTCAGTATGGAACTGGCCAAGCTGAGTCAGTAGAGCAGAAGGATGGCTTGGCTCCTGGTGAACATTCACCACTGCCTTGGCCAATTCCTCCTCATTCTTATATCTCACTTTACTCATCACATTCTGGAAAGCATGAGTTATGAATCATTCATTCCTTCCTTCAGTATTCTCTTATGGAAGCCTGACTGCCTACTTTTGGAAATGATGAGAAGACTATGGTATTTTAAGGGGGTAGCTCTGGAGCCCAGTGATCCTTAGTTCAAATCTCCACATTATCATGTACTAACTGCAGCTTTGGCCCAAATACAATGGCTGTGTCTCAGTTTCTTCACCTGTGCAGTGAGGTTAGTAGTACTGCAGGACTAGGTCATCATGAGGTCTAGATGAGTTAACATCATGAACACACATTAACACTTGGGAAAGTGTCTGATAATTAACCATTGCTCAATAAATGTTGGCCACTATTATGACCATTCTTTTTTTTTTTTTTTAAAGATTTTTCTTTATTTGACAGAGAGAGATCACAAGTAGACAGAGAGGCAGGCAGAGAGAGAGAGAGAGAGAGAAGCAGGCTCCCTGCTGAGCAGAGAGCCCAATGCGGGACTTGATCCCAGGACCCTGAGACCACGACCTGAGCCAAAGGCAGCGGCTTAACCCACTGAGCCACCCAGGCGCCCCTATTATGACCATTCTTAATGCTCATTTTCTTGTTTGTATTCCCCACGATATACCAAGCTCATGAAGGTCTGGCTCAGATGCTCATTACTGCAGGGCTTCTGAAACCTTAGCATGTATACAAACTCCCCGAGAATTTGTTAAACACAGGTTCCTTTTCAGTAGAACTTGAGTAGGATCTAACTTTCTGTATTTCTAATATTTCTAATAAGCTCTTAAGCAATGAGCTATCCATCTAGTTTGATTAACAACACAGTGAAAAAGAAAACCAGTTGGCAGCTAGGAATGCAGGTCCTGGATGATTTGGTCAGCACCACATCCCACTACACTTTTTTGCTTTGGTTGCCTGGAATAACTCTGAATCCATGTGAAGATAACAGGATTGCCCCTGTCACTTCCCCTCTTCATGCCTGAAATGGGTTCCAAGAATAGGTAAAGTTAGTGCCACTCGCAGAATAGAACCTTAAATCACTTTCTCTGGACCGTGAGTTTCCCAGACTCCAGTTCTAGCATCTACTTGGGCTATCAGGCTACCAGAGACCTTAGGGAAGACTGAGTTTACTCTACAAAGTGCAGCCAGCCTGGTCTTTCATTTTTTCTGGTCCAGCAAAAATAAGGAGATCTGAACAGTGGCTGAGAAGCTAGTTCTCTATCAGGGGAGTGGGGCACCTGCTGGCCATATATGTGGTCTTTAATGGGTCAAAGAGCATCACCAGGCCTAGAGTCCATGTTTCTACAGGCTCCCATTTGATGGCCTGGTAGACTTATATTGCTGTCTGCTTTATGGAACTAGGCAATACTGATTCTGCAATGATGATAATCAAATCAGGTCATACTGGACAAATTGCACAGTACCTTATATATATAGATACTTGCATTAATTGACTTAAAAATATCTGATTGGGTGCAATGGCCATGTACCATACAGGGACAGGAGTGAGTATGGCTGCCTTTGGCAAAGTCCTTCTGGAAGGTTTCTTTGATTGCTATAATCCTTAGTATCTTCTTTCTCTGAACTCATACTACAAAAATAACCTAAATAATTAGAATTTAACATTCAATTACTTATTTTTTCACTGCTTCTTCTTACTGTCGTTTTCATTTTGTTGATATCTAATTTCCATGCCTTGACTGTAATTTCTCTGAATAAATAAGAGAGCCCTTGCGTATCTCATCCATCTATTAAAATGCTCAGCATAGTGCTGGACACCCAAGGCATTCATTGAAGAGTGGCTGAATCTTGGAAACTAGCTACTATCTTCCTTCTGGAAATTAACAGCAACTTGTTGATAAAGGCACTGAGACTGGAGTCTCCAAACCTTTCTGTCTTTAAGTAAAAAGAAAGACCTTCTTGAGGGTTCAGTGTAAATATTGAATTAGACCAACCTCAAAGGGAACTTCTCTGCTTAGGAAAGCCCAACTACCTCAGGCTTCCTTCTCCAGAGATTTAGGACTCTTTCTTAGCATATATGATATATATAACATGAGTGATGAGAAAGGAATTCTGTGGCTTTGAAAATGCCATCTGGGAATTTGGTAAAACATACTGGACAAATTGCATGCTACTTTTGTGTTTGTGTGATAGTGTGTGTGTGTGCATGTGTGTGTGTGATTGAAAGAAAGAGGGAGAGAGAGAAGGGAGACAGAGAGGGACAGTGAGAAAAGAGAAGACAGAGAGACATAAAATAACAGGAGTAGAAACTATTAACTATAGAAACTATATAACATGTATAGGAACTATATAAAATATATAACGCACATGGAAACTATTCTTACACTTATAATATAAATATAATTATATATTCATATATGATACATACATATATAATTTTTTCCCCTCATCCAAAGGGACCATATGTAAAGGAAACAGTATGATTAGTAGGTTCATTGACAGGAAGATTAGCCTGTACTTAAAACACCAATAAAGCAGGAATACCAAATAAATGAGGAAAAAATGGAAACAATATGATAATTAACACTTTCAAATGTCAAAATTGTCTTGGGGAAGCTTAGGTCTACATTGTTCTTATTTCAGCGTATTTTATGGTTTAGTTTTATTTTTGTTTAGAATTACAGATGACTGCATACTCTTCCTTGTCCTTGAGGGGCCTGAAGATCTAAACAGAGTCCTGGGAAGGTGAGGGATTGCAGGTTAGCAGATGGGAGAAGTAAGAGGCATAAATATTTGTTCAGGCCCTGCATAATGAGTTTTCAGGCTGGCTTCCAATTTCTGATCTAATACTGTCACAGGTGATATGACATGAACAAGTTCACATTTTAGAGCCTTATTATTATTATTATTATTATTATGAGTAGTTAAATGACAATAGCAATATTGACAATCTATTTGCAGGAAAGTTTTGAGATCAAAACAGGACAGAAGTCTAGATTATGATAGTTCTGTACAAACAAAAGCCATCAATAACTTGGTGGGACTTGAGAGACTAGGGAAACAGGAAATGAAAAGAACTTTGTGGTTTCCTACTTTAATTGTGGGAGGAGAACAGTGTCATACAATTAAACATAATAGAGGGCTCACTATAGAGAATTCAGGGAATGGTGCTGGGTTGCAGGTGATTGGTTATACCCAAATAATATTCTGAGCTCTCTACACAACACAAATCTTACATATCTTTATTCCTAGAAAACTGCCAATGATTACATACCATCCCTGCTACTTTGTAAAGCCTTTTGATGGCAGAGATTTTCTTATATGTATTTTCGTACTTTTTCTAGTGGCAAGGGGTCAAAATGTGCAAGATTTGGTTGGGTTTGGGTATTTTGCCATCAACTCAGATGTCAGTCCATTTCACTTTCTTTCTTCTTGATTCACATCTTGGCATAGTGCTTGGGCTTCTGGTTTAGCCAAGGAGGCAGTTATAGTATCCTTTTCAAAAGGAGATCCTGTCTTAAAACATTTATATAATGCATAGTATATAGTAAGTGACATATTAACTATTACTACTTTTTTTAGAATCAATTGATAAATTCATAGGACTATGAATTTTCCTCTGAATAAGTTTTTGGCTGCTTATTACTTGGCTGTATTTTGAATCACATACTTCTGAATTTTTAGTATTGAGAGATTATATGGACAACCATACTCACTTTTTAAGGGGGAAAAAAAAAAACTTAGCCAGAAAGCGACATGACCAATATTACAGAGTAGTTTCCAAAGTATATATAAGATTATGCTTGCTGAGAATATGCCAGAAAAAATAAATAAATCTTCTTTAAATTTTCCTTTGACTGTATTTTGCAGGATCTAATATGTAATATCTGAAATTACAACCAACTTTACTATTGTTATTTCTAAGGAAGTTCTGCATTAACCAAATAAAAAGGAAAAATAAAGCAAATGAAAAAGTGAATAGGGAAAATCTCACTTCCATGATGTCCAAAAGGGTATTAATTTTGAAGACTCTCATAAAAATGCCAAAAATATTCTTTACAATCTAATTACCTGAATAATTATTGAATTTCCAAAACTATTTTAGAAGTGCAAATCTAAACCTTCCTATGTTGTATAAGCAAGAAAGCCTTGGACAGCTTCAGCTCTTTAATTTCATTCTAAATGTCAATTATAAGAAGCTGCTGTCTGTTTGTGAATTCCTAGCTAAAAATTGCTTTCAGTTCTGAAAAAAACGTCAGCCACTCTATGGCAACTCATTCCTTTTTGTTATATAATCATTATCTTTATTATTGGCATATTCAGGGTTTTCCCTTTGGAAAGCTAAAAGAAATCACAAAGAGACTAGCTATATAGAGTTGACATGCCCTTAACAAAGTCTCCATTAAAAGTCTCATTTGGAAAATGTGAACCAAATGAACAAAGTACAGGTTTAATTTTGTTTCATTAGATTGTGAAGAGACCAACATGAATTAATTAGTGTTAACTACAACACGCTTCACTAATATCCTGCCAAAACAAAGATTTCCTACGTGCCAAGATAAGAGACATGTTCAGGAAGATAAGAGAGAAATGTAAGCAGGTTGGTGCAATTATTATTACAATTATTGCTGCAAAGATTTCTAATTGAAAGGGGATTTTGCATGGAGGGGATGGTAATAAGCTCCCTTAAGACTCTGGACTAGAGGGGCGCCTGGGTGGCTCAGTGGGTTAAGGCCTCTGCCTTCGGCTCAGGTCATGATCCCAGGGTCCTGGGATCGAGCCCCACATCGCTTCGGGCTCTCTGCTCAGCAGGGAGCCTGCTTCCCTTCCTCTCTCTCTGCCTGCCTCTCTGCCTACCTGTGATCTCTGTCAATTAAGAAAAAAAAAAAAAGACTCTGGACTAGACATTTAATTTAGGTTTAATGGCATAATTTTATGTTAAATGGATGCAAATTAATTATTAAGGCATATTTATTGTGATCATTCATACAGGCAACAACATTTTAAAATGACAAATAGGGACTTTTGAAGGGTAACCCAGCTACTCGGCTCCATTTGGGTTGAACTGATAGTAAATTGAGAGGTTTTTTGGACATGTTAAGTGGTCATTTATGCGGCGAAGGAGAGCCTCTGTCCATAGCAGAGATATGCCATTGGTAAGGCATTGCCATCAGGTTATGGCTCTGGTCATTTAAACTTTAGCACCTCTTGTTATTAGAACACCTATTGTATAAGTGATGAAATTTTTTAATGCTCTGAGGATTGTTCTCACTCTCTATATTGCAACATAAATCACAATAATACTAGCAAAGTAGTGGTCACATTTTGTCCTCCAGACTTCCTGGAGAGCAAAGTACACATACCAATGGAAGAAAGGCAGGATGCAAACTACTCGCAGTGCTAGACAATGTATACTTATGTATATGCACAAACAGAAATTACTCATTGCAGTAATTTCTAATGATTATCCTGTGCCTTGTAACTACATCCAACAAAGTAATATAATTCAGCTTTTACATCTGGCAAGTGTTCTCTGTGATACATCTAGCTGTCACTCAGAGCTGTCAATGACTTAAAATATTTAAGGTTGCAGAGAGAGTTTATTCTCCCCACAACACACACACATCCCACACAAGTATACTAACCACATAATGCCTTTAAATATTTCCTGATTATTTTAGTATTTGCCTAACACATAACTCTGTGGGAGACATAGAAGATCTCCATGGCTTGGACCCTGGTCTTGAGTTTCTAATGGTAAATTCAGGGACATTTAAACCCATTATTATAAAAAAAATTATATGCTAAGTATTTCCATGATGGTTAGTTAACAGTCACCATTGACTTAGGTAGTTTGGAGAGTCATTAATGGAGGATTAAATTATAGTTTTAGGAATTAGATAGGCAGAGAGATGAAAGGATGGTCCAGAGCAGGAAATGATAGGAAGATTGGAGGGGATTGAAGATGTTAATGAGACAGTGAATAGAAACAAATCTTCACTTGGGGAAGCAGTGGATAAGAAGGCCAGATGGGGGGCACCTGGGTGGCTCAGTGGGTTAAGCCCCTCCCTTCGGCTCAGGTCATGATCTCAGGGTCCTGGGATCAAGTCCCACATTGGGCTCTCTGCTCTGCAGGGAGCCTGCTTCCTCCTCTCTCTCTCTCTGCTTGCCTCTCTGCCCACTTGTGATCTCTCTCTGTCTAAATAAAATCTTAAAAAAAAAAAAAAAGAAGAAGGCCAGATGTGTGGGTTTAGACTTTGGTTTACCTTGCTGGCAGATAGGAGGGACCAATGTATGAGGAATGATATGCATACTGTGATATTTTTATAATAGGCTTTGTCTAATGTCTCCTTCAGAGGCATAGCCACTTCCTAGGGGAAGCGAAGCTTTACTAGAGGTAAGCCACTGCCAAGACACATGGGCTTCTTAGACACTGAGATCTCTTAAAGTAAAATATAAAAGAGTTTTCCCCTCTAAGCTTTGGAGTTAATTTCCAAATGTGATCTCCCTAAAGAAGGGTGGCAAAGTTAAAAATAAAAATAAAAATAAATAAAAAGATATTTTTTTAGCTGCAAACCAATATGGTTTGTACCTCATTATAGAAGGATCTGGGTTGATGCTGCTTGGATAATGGTAGGGTGCTTCTAACATCACGGCACACCACTACCACTGCCCTTGTTTTACAAAACAATTATCAGCATTGAAATTCTATCATTGGGACAACGGCCAACTGCATGAAACCCTTTATGCCCACAAATGCTTATCATCATGAAACAAGTCTTGAGCACTAAGATCCTAAAAATTCTAAAAGATGAGATAGCCACCCTATGGAAAGAGAACTTCATCTCCACAGCTGTGCACACTTTAGAAAACTTTATAGAATGGGAAAATACTTCGCATTTCTCCTATGGAAGTATAAAAAATATAATTAAACATTTATGGACATTTTAAATTCAGGGAAAACTTAAAATAGGTTTGAAATAAATTTTGACAACATTCTGTTCTTTTTGCCTGCCAAAATCTCATTCATTCTTACTTTGTTAGTTGAAGTAGTAATTGTTGCTCTTTGCTTGCTTCCCCCCTGCAAGGAAACAGGCACCATTAGACCAGCATCAGCCACTGAGTAGTATCTGACCTCTGTTACTTCAAACTTTGATATACTTCAAGACCGTTCCGTTTTTCCACACGTACCTTTTTTTTTAAAAAACTCAGATCTGTTTTCTATCTTCTTCCTTGGGTGAGCATGTTAGAAAAAATATGTTATTATCTTTTTAAATAAATGTTTCCCTTCCTTACTATATGTTGGAGACTGATGATAAGTGGTTAATACTTTATGATCTCAAAAAGTGAAATAGGGGCACCTGGGTGGCTCAGTGAGTTAAGCATTTATCTTTGACTCAGGTTGTGATACTGGGGTCCTGGGATCCAGCCTCCTATCCAGCTCCCTGCTCAGCAGGGACTCTGTTTCTTTCCCTCTGCCCCTCTGCCAGTTTGCATGCTCTCTCTCTCTTTGAAATAAGTGAATAAAAATCTTTAATAAAAAAGTGAAGTAGGGGTGCCTGGGTGGCTCAGTGGGTTGAGCCTCTGCCTTCGGCTCAGGTCATGATCCCAGGGTCCTGGGATCGAGCCCCACCATCGGGCTCTCTGCTCAGCGGGGAGCCTGCTTCCTCCTCTGTCTCTTGGCCTGCCCCTCTGCCTACTTGTGATCTCTGTCACATAAATAAATAAAATCTTAAAAAAAAAAAGTAAAGTAATTGGCTATTTGCCTCTGGAACTACTTGCATGTTTTGTTCCCCAGTTTCTCCCTCCTTGCTTGCTTAGTTCTTAGGAGAAAGGGTATTTATTTCTGTCATTCTTGCAACTAGCTTTTTAACCAAATGAATCATGGTTAACTATATGCCCCCCTGTGTGATGTGTAAGCATATTTCATATTCTCCTAGTCGTTAAGACAGAAATTGACTTCCATACACAGACTAGGTGCCTGCCTAGAACCAACTCTTTTATTATTTATTATCACCCTTATTAAGAGGAGAAGGGGGTTTTCCTATCCTCTGTGTGTGCTGACAGTCAGGAAGTGGATATGAATTCCCAGAATTGCCCTGTGAAGGGCAGACAGGGGACATAGTCCCCATGTCTGCTGCTGTCCCCTTTCCTTCTGGCTGTGGACTTCCTTTGGCTGTTTGCAGTCACAGAGGGTCAGAAGCTGAAGTTAGCTGAGTGTGATATCTGTTTACAACATTTCACTCACCATGACAAATGGGACCCAGTCAGGCTCACTGTATTCTGAGCCCATTCCTGGTGGGTTTCATCATTGTTCTTTGACCGAAAGTACAACTCTGAATATATATCTGTCAGGATACAATTCCACAGAGATGCTGAACATTTAACCCTCAGTTAGAAATGGAACTATAAGATAAATTAACCAAATGTATTTTATGACATTAAATCCTGATTTTCCTCCTTTCAGAGAACTTGATCTGTCAGTCTATAGGCAGTATAGCTACGCCTAAAATTTCATGCCACTCAGATTGCTCTGGGTCTCTCTTCAGCCGTAAGCCTCTGTCCGTAATCCTCTAATTTATACAATTTTTTTTTTCCTTCTGTGTGTTCACCATCCTTCTGCCTGTGTTAGAAGCTATTCTACTGTAACTTGGGGCACCTGGGTTGCTCATTCAGTTAAGCATCTGCCTTCGGCTCGGGTCATGATCCTGGGGTCCTGGGATCGAGTCTTACATCAGACTCCCAGCTCAGCGGGAAGCATGATTCTCCCTCTGCCCTCTCCCTGCTCCTACTCACTCTCTCTCTCTCTCTCATGCTCTTTTTCTCTCTCAAATAAATAAAATCTTAAAAAAAAAACACACAGAAGGTATTCTAGGGTAAGTATTCTCTTAATTCACTGCCATACACCTTCTGATTTCCTCATCCTTATCTTCTTCCCCTTCAACCATCTTGGGAAATACTTTCTTTCTTTCTTTTTTTTAACTTCTCCATTCAATAAGCATTAATTGATCACCTCATTTCTTTTGTTTTCAAGGGGCAGTATTTCTGGTTATGTACTTGTTCATATAGCTGAAATATAGAGTTTGGAGTACTCTCCCATACACAGCTGCATGTAGCGGGTCAGAGAGAGGCGCAAAATAATCTTTTCTCTATCTCAATTCCATTTCTCTCTATGAGTACAGGCTCCACTTGTTTTAAAACATAGTCCTCAATGTCTTACTAAAGATAGTTTCCTCCATTCACAGAAGGAAAATAAACCTAAGATGTTCAACTCAAGTGTTCTTAGAGCTTTGGACTCTAGAAGAAGAGAACATCTTTCTCAAAATTCAGAGCAGTTTGGTGAGGTCTCTGATTAACCCAGCCTGGTTTTATGCCCATCACTAGATTTAAAAGGTCCAAGATCAGACATACGAGAATCACATACAATGATGCCTATGTGATTCCTGAAAGGATTCTAGGCAATGCTCTGCCAATGAACCAGTCATTGTGTTAGTTATTGGGCATGCAGAGGTGAAAGACTTGTCTATAAGGAGCTCATAGCTAGTGAAGGAGACAGACCAAACCAAACACAACAAAACACAGTTCTAACGTGGTGTGACAATTACGGAATATCCGTATCCTCAGGTAATCTTAGAGCACAGATGTCTGCAAATCAGAGGAGGCATTACCTGAAGGATTCCTGGAAGAGTTAAATCTTGTAGAATGCCTAGGCATTGGGCAGGTAAAACTGATGAAGGGACGTTGCAAGTAATTATAAAAGCATGGAGGAAATATGGTAGGCAAGACTGCCTGACACAGCCTAGGATCTGTTGGAAGTCCTGGGGATGAAGGGGAAGGTACAGGAGGAAAGAGAGGGAAGCCATTAAAAGCTATAACATAACTCTATGCACATATTCGTAAATGTAAGTTGAGGAACAATAGGAAGAAAGAACCCAGAGTTAGGGGAAGGGAGGGCAGGGAGATCTGTCTGAGGGCAGCTGCACTGAGCTCAGTGGAGTCACACAGGGAAGAGGAACAGCAGTAGGGACGGGACCTGACCTGAAGAGCTATGTAGAAGTTCAGAGGGACAAAACTGGGGGATGAATGGGAGAGACCGGAAGAACGTTCAAATTGATTTCCGGCTTTCTGACCCAGATGAACAGAGCGATGACAGAACAAAACCAAGATCTGGAAGGCTGGAAAAGGATGAATATTAACCAGTGATTTACCAGACATCTATCCTACAAGCCAGCTGGCCTTCCAACGTTGCAGAAGTTCAAGGAGCATTTGCTTGAGGTTAGTTGTCTCATGTTTTTTTCTTTGTCTTCTGAAATGATGAAATCCCATGTCTGTCCTACAAAAATCTCAATTTCACCAGACCTAATTTAACCCAAAGGCCATGGTAAGGCCCCAAAATGCAACCTGAAAAAGTGTAGTCAGTAAGAGGATTGAATCCTGGGTCTGAGGGAGATCTTAGATTGAGAGAGCCTGGCAAGGGGTTCCTGCCGACAAGAAAGAAGCCATGATATTCAGGAGCTCCAGAGTCTGTAAAAGAGCTCTGACAGTGTAAGTGACCTTATACCGAAAATGTAGAAGGGCACTAGTTGGCTACAAAAGCCATTAGAAAAAATCTGTCTTCCTTTTAGATCATATAAGGCTTTTGACTTTCACACAAGCAGTTAGAAAATGTGAAGCCACCTACATTTAAATTATGGATTTACTCTACATCTCTACTATACCTTCCTATTTTCTCTCTTTGAAAACTCTTCTATCCAACTCAAAGCTTCTCAAAGCTTCAGGCTTGTGAAGGAAGAGGGAATATGAGGCATCCACCCCTAATTCAATTTTCTTTAAGAAATAAACATGCTTGAAATAAATATGACAAGGGTCTGTCAAACTTTTATTTTTCTCATTGTTTTTATCTCTGCCTCTCCCATTCTTCTATCTCCCTCTTGTTTTTTCTGTATCAAGACATTTGCTCTCTTTATAGAATAAACAAACTCAAATCCTCATTGTCTGACATCTTACTGACATTCTATAGAAAAATCGGGCCGTAAGTCACGGAGCTGAGTTACCTTAAGGTGAGTAAGAGGAAAAGGAAAAATTATAGGATGAGAGATCACTGTCACTGATTTCTGTCCATGGGGGCAGAGAATCGTACGGTTCACATGAAATACCGTGTGAGCAAAGGCTGCATAGATAAGGCTAATCTTCAGGTGACATTCTCAGAGCTAAAACTAAGAACCATAAGGCAAAGCAACATCCTCAACCCCTACATCTAAGTAAAATCCCCCTCTAGACCTTTGACTCTCTGAGCCTCATTCTGACCTCTATTCTATTCATATTTAGTTCTTCTTGAGGTACCACATGGGAGGCTCCTCAACCTTTATCCCACTGACTGTATCCACTGGTCCCTTTCTTCTTACCATATTCCCTGGCCAGGCTTCAGATGCCCCAACTCCAGACAATAACCCAGATTAGCTCCATCTACAAAAGCATTTCCAATCAAGAATACTTTGAGTCTGTATGGATAAAACTGCATCCTTCTGTGACCACCTGTTTGTTAACTGTTCTGCATTATGGTCTTAGCTCATTCATTCAGCAGCCATTAGGTCGAGCATTTGTATAGGCATACAAGCCCTTTGTTGATCCCTGGTGATACAGAACACATTAAATGAGATATGCTCTCAGGTCTCATGGAATTTTATGTAAATTGACAGTGTCTATTCAGTAAGTTAAGTTCTAGCTGGAGACATGAAGAGAATGCTATGAGAGCACAGAGCAGGTGCAGAGATTTCAGGCCTGGGGGACAAGGAAGACAAGGGGCCTCAGCTAAATTTGACAGAGACATAAAGCTCTACCTGTTTGGGAGATAGGGTGGGACATCCCAGAACACTGGAAAATACTGCCATGCTGAAGGGGTTTGAAGCAGGTTCACGTGGTTGCCATTGAGAATGCAATCAGCGGTGGGAAATAGGCTGGAGAAAATCTCCAATAGAAGGTCTCAAATGTAGATACCCATCAACATCATCCTGGGAACTTACTAAGGGATCCATTCCTGGTGGGATCTAGGAAATCTGATTCAATGGGCCCAGTAATTTACATTTTTAACAAGCTCTTTTACCATGGTATTATTCTAGGAAATGAGGAATCTTGAATGTTGAGCAAAGACATTTGAAAGGGATCTTGAAAGATTCAGAGAGCCTTATAGGGTCTTAAGTAGGAGAAGGATAGATCCTGCTGATGGAGCACTTGACTAATTAAGGACTAGTTAAAAGACAATTGCAGTGATTCACTTATTAGATTTATACACCATAGAGATTACATCACATGGTTTTGGTTTTTTCCAATCCCCCAAAGCAGTGTTTCTAAACTATATTATATCACAGTGACCTGAGATACTGAAAAATAAAAATACCCGAGCTTTGTTCCTTACATACTAGATTAAATCCCCAGGTTGGGACCCAGTGATCTACATTTTAATAAGTTCAAGTGAGTCTCACACACCATGCACAGCCCTGCATCTCCAGGACATTTCAAAGTAACCTTGTCAGTACCTTTCAGAGTAGCCCTCCGGGTGACCATGATGGGTTCTAATCTCAGTGCTTTCTAGCATCTCAAACATAGAAATCATAGTACAATGTATCATCCTTAAAGTAATATTTTGTCAGAGCAGGGGTTTTAGTATTTCCCGGAAGCACTACATTCCCATCTCTACAGCAGTTACAAAACAATACAAAACAAAAAGTCCTTATGCAAACTTCTCAGGCTCCTCCTGGAGGAACAGCAGTCTCTCAAAGTCACATGGAAATAACCACATATTAAGATGTATCTTTGAAAAGAGTTGCCAATGCTTCTGTGAAGCTTAAAGAGCTTTCCTTAAAAGAAATCAGGTAATTCGTTTTGCATTAAAGTTAAGCACTTGGCTTAGTTTTCTTTCATTTTTCTTCTTGTAAATCTCTGACTAAATTAATTAAGCTGGTGTTTAAAACCAGCAGCCAACCTGACACAGGAGGCTGTGCAGCAAGAGGGGTGTTGGCAGTGAACTTAGAACAGAACTCAGAATCTGCTGCTTGGAATGAGGGGCCTGCTTTTCCCTTGTCCCTCTCCATACCCCCAGTCCACACACGACTGCCTGCCAAGACCTCCCAGGCCAAATCCCTGAATCCCACAGCTGACTTTTTTTCCTGTTATATATAAGGGATGACAAGTGTATGAACAATAAAGAAGAAGTCCAGAAATTTTCCACCCACAAGTTTAACAGCGTTAACAATTGTCATTAATCCCATTACCCCAAACGGACTAAGAGCACTTCGGCCAATGAGAGCAGAGGGCTCTGCCCTTAGCAGAAGCAGAAGGAGGTCCAGAGAGCTTAGTCACATCAGGCACGATGGCTAATTTGATGTGTCAACCTGATTGGGCCAAGGGATGCCCAGAGAGATGGTAAACATGATTTCTGTGTGTGTATGTGAGGGTGCTTCAGGAAGAGATTAGCATTTGAATCAGTAGACCAAGGAAAGAGGATTGCCCTCATCAAAGCGGGATGGGCATCATCTAATGCGTTGAAGGACTGAACAGAATAAAAAGGTAAAGGAAGGCAAATTTGCTCTTTTTGCCTAAGATGAAGCATCTATCTTCTCCTGTCTTTGGACATTGTTGCTCCCAGTTCTTGGACCTTCAGGACTGGGACTGGGACTACACCATTTACTCCCTTGGCTCTCAGGCCTTTGGACATGGACTGGATTATACTACCAGCTTTTCTGATTCTCCAGCTCATGCAGGGTAAATTGTGGAACTTCTCGGTCTCTATAATATATAAGAGTGCAAGCTAATTCTTACAGTAAATTTCCTCTTGTGGATTTCTATCTATATATCCTTTCTAAAAGATTTTATTTCAATTGCAGTTAACAAAAATTGTACTATTATTTTCAGGTGTACAATTTAGTGATTCAGCACTTCCATACATCACCCAGAGCTCATCACGAGTGCCCTCCTTTATCCCCCTCGCCTATTTAACCCTCCCCTCAACCCTGTAACCATCAGTGTGTCTCTACAGTTAAGAATCTGTTTCTTGCTCTGTCTCTCTCTCTTTTTTCTCCTGTGCTCACTTGTTTTGTTTCTTAAATTCCACATATGAATGAAATCGCATGGTGTTTGTCTTTCTTTCTCTGATGGCTTATTTCACTTAGCATAATACTCTTCAGCTCCAATCATGTCATTACAAATGGCAAGATTTCATTCTTTTTTTTAATCAGTCAAATTTTCTTTTTTATGGCTGAGTAAATGACATTATCTGATAAAGGGTTAGTATCCATAATATATTAAGAATATATAAAGCTCAGTAGCCCCAAAACTAATAATCCAATTAAGAAATGGGCAGAAGACATGAATAGACTTTTTTCCCAAGAGGACATACAGATGGTATGAAAAGAAGCTCAACATCACTCATCATCAGGGAAATACAAATCAAAACTACAATGAGATACCACCTCACACCTTTCAGAATGGCTAAAAGCAACAAGGCAAAAAACAACAGTGTGGGTGAGGATGTGGAGAAAGGGGAACTCTCTTGCTCTGTTGGTAGGAATGCAAACTGGTGCAACCACTTTGGAAGACAGTATGGAGGTTCAACAAAAAGTTAAAAATAGAATTACCTTATGACCCAGCAATGGTACTACTAGGTATTTACCCAAACAATACAAAAATACTAATTTAAAGGGATAGATACACCCGATGTTTTTAACAGGATTATCTACAATAACCAAATAACGGAAATAGCCCAAATGTCCATTGACTGATGAGTAGAAAAAGAAGAGGTAGCATATATACACAACAGATTTTTCTCTATATATAACCTATCGGTGATCAAGGTAATTTCTCTTCCTTCTTACTTCCTTCCTTCTCATTATCTTACAACTTTTCTCTTTCTCTCCTGTCCTCCTTTCTTCACTCGTGTCCTTCTTTCCTTTTTATTGAAATTAGTCAAGCACCTACCATGTGGGTGGCATGATGAATCAGTGGTGACAAAAGAGCAAAAATCCCTGCCCCTTAGGGATGAACAATTAGAAAATCAATGAACACCAATAACTAAAATTGGGACACATGCTATAAAGCAACAGAACCAAATGCTGTGGAAGAGGATAACAGAGGGGACTTTCCATGGGGTGGAGATGGTGAGGCATATTCTCAACTGTTACCATGAGGCACTGGAAGGAGCACAGAATGCAGAGAAGGTGTGTTCCTGGCAGAAGGGACAGTGGCAGAGGCTCCTGGGATGCTGCTCTGAAGATTTGAGAGTAACTTGTTTGTCTCTTGAAGGCCACTGTCTCTATTTTTTTTTTCATTTCTTTTTAATAAGAAATCACATTTTTCTAAGTGTTCTAAGTGGAAATGTCAAAGGGCTCTGTAAGGGAGAAGTTGTTTTCAAAGTGAATTGTTTACTCTCTTTCAAGTTTAAGACATGAGTGGCTTGAGTGCCTGAGGATCACGGCACCAAACAACAACAACAAAAACCACTGGAAAAGGACTCCATGTGAGCAAAGCTGTTCCCTTGTCATAATTAACCCTCGTCATAAGCTCTCCATTCAGCACAGTTTCTCCTAGAGTTCACTGCCAGAGAGAAGAAGGCATCTTGTCATCTGCGGTAATTATATGGGTTCAGTTATTTGAGTCCCTGAAATTTGTTTGACCTGAAGATTAAGGCAATTTAAGCCAAAATTTGTTTTGGTTCTAGAGTGGGACAGGCAGTGGGGCACGGGGGTTGGGGGTCCTAAATTTGAGACTGTGGCAGCTTTGAAATGCCAGCTGGGCCCTGGTGGGGCAGAGACGGGGCTGACCCTTTGCCTGTCTGATTTGTGCCTGTCTCTGCAATGCAGGTGATGTGATTCGACACCAATTAGCAGGCATGGACAAAAGTCAGCCGTTTCCCCAGTTAGTAGTAACCGAAGAGAACCATGCACCTCTTCAAACATGACAAGCGGCACACAAGTCATTGCCTTCGTTAATGCTCATCAGGGCTGACAGGCAGCGAGTTACGGAGAGATGCTGGAAAGGCAGAAAATGTGATTGGCCACACACGGCATCAGGGAGGACAAAACCTCCTGAGGTTTGGAGCAGGTGAAATAACCACGCGAAATCTAAGTTTATTACTGCCCCAGAGCATGGACTCAGAAGGTGTCTGTAAATATCCTGTGCATGTCAAGGGACTCGCTGGACCAGGAAGAGGGAAGATGCTTCCCGAAGACTCCCGGCCTCCACTCTGCTGTGTAAAGTCTGACATGTTAACTCATTTCCAGAGACCACGGAAGTTTGTAATCATGCTCACAAACAATAAAAAAAACTTAAGTGTGGCTTTGGTGGGTACCATTTTATAATTTATATCTGTGTTTGTTTCAAATCATGACCCTCGATGCAAAAAAAAATGAACTTGCCACATAACGAATGTTGGTCATGCCCCTCGCTGCCAGAACTGACCTAAAACTCTGCTGTCTTGGGCTTTTTGCCAGCATAAGAACAAGGGGGACCCCATTTTCTCAAGACCCCCCAGATCCTCAACTGAGAATTCTTTCCAATTCATATCTCTCTATGAAAATTTCTCTTTATAAAGCACATTTTAGGGGCACCTGGGTGGCTCAGTGGGTTAAAGCCTCTGCCTTCGGCTCAGGTCATGATCCCAGGGTCCTGGGATCAAGCCCCACGTCTGGCTCTCTGCTAAGTGGGGAGCCTGCTTCCTCCTCTCTCTCTCTGCCTGCCTCTCTGCCTGCTTGTGATCTCTGTCTGTCAAATAAAATAAATAAATAAATAAATAAAATTTAAAAAATAAAATAAAGAATATTTTTTACTTACATTGGTCCTCTTTTTGTCTATGATCCAAAGAAAGAAAGAAAGATCCACAGGATTTTTTAAGATACAGAAACCAGGTGTAAATATATATATATATTTAATATATGTAAATATATAATATATTATATATTATATATTTATTATATATATGTACATATATATATACATATATATGATTAATTATCTTAACCTTTAGGTCACACAGATTTCAGGAACTCAAATAACTGAACCCACAAAATTACTGCAAATCACAAGATGCCTTCCTCTCTCCAGCAGACAACTCATATGTTGACATATGTATATGTATACATATATACACACATTATCATGCTTTAAAAAAAAACTACATATTTTATATTATCAGTTAAAGAAGTGAGCTGAGAAATTATAGGCCCAATGGGAAGGAATTTTTCCTTCATATACTTTGGAATTTGGGACTTTTACAATTAGCATGAATATGCAGGTTGATGGTATAAACTTATATGATTATATAATCAGTAGTATGGAGAACTCAGAAGCAGGAATGGGACCTTCAAGTTTTGCATGACTCCACCAAAATCCCAGAGAACCAACATCCAGGGGGACAAAGTGACTTACACATCTGACCAAAACCAGTTTGTTGGTTTAAAATGATATAAATAGTCAATACCTGCCTTCCTCCGTCCTCTCAGTATTTACAGAATGTCTATCTCTCCTTCCAAGTAGTCTGACAAAAGGCATGTTTCACTCAAGTCAGACCATAGCTACACCCAAACTCTAAATTCAAACTCAAAAAACTCAGTTGATAAAAACAATATTTATGACCAATTGCCTGAAGGAAGTGCCATTCTGTCGCCTCCCTCAATCAGCATTTCCTAAGTGTGTCTTTTGGGACATAAATTCCACAAGATGTCCTGTCCAGTGAAGAAAGAATTCTTCAGTCAACCAAGTTTGGCAAATGCTACATATTATATCCCCTTCTAGAAGTTTAGTTCACAGGGTGCTCTGAGAATTCAGGAAGTCAAGAAAAAGCCTCCCATTTATTAAACTAGAATTTTCCAAACTTATTTGGTAAAGAACCTATTTTTGTGCAAAATCCAGTGTAATGCACTCGGGAAATGCCATGCCAGCTGCTCCCAAACGTACTCCCCATTTGCACGCAACGCCTCCTTCCCCAGCCCCTGCGGTGTGCTCCGTCCTCCTGCTTCTCTGTAGCCTGGCAGTTTTTGATGCTTCCCCTCACTTTCTGTCAATGCACTTTAAAACATGTTATTTCCATCAGTGGGGAAATTATTGTGAAATTTTGATCTTACCATCAAGGATAGAAAGTCACTAAATTTGAGCTACTATTATGAACAAGCAGAATGCTGAATTCTCTCACAGACCGCCCCCCCCAAGATAAACCTTGGAAGGATCCTATGAAGAGATCACTGTTATTCTCAGTTAGTGATGAGGAAAAGAGCCCAAATGAGCCCGTGAAGCCTTGCCCAAGATGGCGCAGAGGGGTCAATTCCAGAGCCTGGATTCAAACCCAAACAGCCGGACCCCTCCGCTCACAGTTGTAACCTCTGTATCATCAATTGTCTAAGAAAACCCACGAGGGACTGTTGTTAGTGATTTCCCTGCCAGAAATATTTTTTATTCTAACTACTTATTATTTTTTTAAATATTTTGTTCACTATATGTTATGAAAAGGGTGTGTTTCCTTTTTCCCATTGGTACCCAAATACCTACAACCCCAAGTGTGGCTTAGCAGGTGTACAGAACTTCAAGGCATGTGTGTGGTGGACCAACTTTATACTGGCACCACATGACATTTTTACTCTTATTTTCCCTTTGCCTCATTTTACCTCATTTTGTTTCTCATCAGTTTTAATTCACTTTTTTATTGTTCTGCTGTGCCTATGCTATACAACTACAAGGAGACAAGACAGAAACATACCGTATCTCTAGCACTTTCTATACATCTTCTAAGTGCCACAGACCTTTCCTCTCCAGCTGCATCATCATAAAATATCATTATGAAAATGAGCCAGGATTGAGTTTCAGTCATAAACATACTTTCTTTGCTAGAGAGCTTTAACCCAGCCAGTCATTTAGCATACAGTGTGCCACATGGGAGAAAATTTGTCAAGAGCCCAGTTTGTTATCGATAGATAAGTAAAAGGTAGTTAATGTAAATTGCATGTCTAAAATTCATTCCACTTACGGTTCAGGAAGGACCTTGAGACTGACATCCAAAGATTGCAGTAAGAGTGAGGAACGTGGTGGTCATTCTCCATTTACTCGAGCATCTTTCTCCAGAGATCACTTTGCCGTTGTCCTATTTACTCCTCCTCGTTACACTTCTTTGGTCGCTCTGGCGTGTTACACGAGCCTTGAAACCTGAGCAAACATTAGCGGCAGTTCCCCAGAGCACTTGCTTAAACTATGTTGAGAGAGCTGGTTCAAACCAAGCTCATACAAGTCCCGACTGCCCTGTGTGGGGAACGGGCTCCATTGCAAAGATGGCTGACCACGTGAGGCTCTGACTCTACTCACCTGGGGAGTCGTGGCGCTGACGCCCACCACACGGCCCATCTGTTTCACTCACCTGGATAATGGAACCAAAGACCAGATGTAGGGTTCAAACATTTAACCAGTTGTTTATTTATTTAATTTTTAGATTTTATTTATTTATTTGAGAGACAGATTGAGAGAGAGCTAAAGAGAGCACAAGTGGGGTGTAGGGCAGAGGGAGAAGCAGACTCCCCTCTGAGCAGGGAGCCGTCTGGGGACTCGATCGTGAGACTAAGGAGTCATGACCTGAGCCAAAGGCAGAGGCTTAACCTGACTGAGCTACCCGGATGCTCCTCAGTTGTTTTAAAACAACAAAATAAGGGGTGCCCAGGGGACTCAGCCAGTTAGGTGATCAACTCTTGATTTTGGGTTCAGGTCATGATCTCAGGGTCATTAGATTGAGCCCGTTGTTGGGCTCTGTACTCAGCTTTGTTTGAGACTCTGTCTCCCTGTCCCTTTGCCCCTCCCCTCCCTGCTCTTTCTCTCTAAAATAAATAAATAAATCTTTAAAAAATAATAAATAACATTTTGTTTCATTGTAGAAAACTTAAAAATATATAGATATATAAAAAGAAGAAAATATATACAACACCAAAATGGTTCTCTGGGCGGGGGGAATGTGAGGGAATGGTTTCCAGTTCCATTCATACACACATACATGTACACACACATGCACAGCATACTAATTAGGCATATATGTATGTGTGTATGTGCATACCTGCAGGCATGTGTGTGTGTACACATGCATATGCATGTGTGTGTGCATATAGATACATGTGCATGTGGGGGGGGACATGAGTGTAAGTGCATATGCACCCTCGTGTGCATATGTGTGTGTGCGTGTGTGTGTGAGCGTGTGTGTGCGCCTGTAGCATCACAAATCAAGCCCAGCGGTCAAGAATGTAAACTTCCACTCAGTCCCCTGGTAGACTGTCTTCCTATTTGCCATCACCTGGTTTCTCAGCTCCACTGGGAGATTTTACTTCCCGCCACCCTGTAGTCAGGCTTGACTGTGTCCCATTTTGCCTTGGCCAATGAAGGAGAAGGAAACCGAAATGAGAATGGTAAAAGCCAGTGCACAATTCACTGCGTCCTGTCTTTTCTGTTTGTGCACAGAGACAAAACTGCAGCAGCTACCCGGCTGCTCCTCTGGGGACGTGTCATGTGATGGGGAAATCGACCTTCTCGGGTAAAGCCGCTATGGATGGGGGACTGTTGGCTGTCACAGCACAATCCAGCCTGTCCCAGTTGCCATACTACCTTCCCAGAAACCAGTTGCAATCCACTTCAAATGCCCACACCGAAGTGATCTTAAGAAGCTATCTTCTTAAGACGATCAGACTAGGGCGCCTGGGTGGCTCAGTGGGTTAAGCCGCTGCCTTCGGCTCAGGTCATGATCTCAGGGTCCTGGGATCGAGTCCCGCGCCGGGCTCTCTGCTCAGCAAGAAGCCTGCTTCCCTCTCTCTCTCTGCCTGCCTCTCCGTCTACTTGTGATCTCTCTCTGTCAAATAAATAAATAAAATCTTTAAAAAAAAAAAAAAAAAAAGACGATCAGACTAAAGACCACAAGCATCTACACCAGAAATGGTGCTCAGTCACCAGGGCCTTAGATGGTTCTCTTAGAAGGCCATGGTTAAGGTAGGATCTTGGTTTTTGCTTCATGTGTAATAGATCTTTGGGAAAGGTAAAGATACAGTAGCTTTCTTATTAGTACAGCAATAACCTGTATTGTATACCTTAATAAGTGTATTGCAAAAAGTCATATAAGAGGTGACACGGCGTTCTTGCAAGGGTACTGAAAAGATCAGGCCTCAGTCTGACTTCCACATTCCCATTTGCCCACTCCATCATAAGAGAATATTTGACCTTTCCTGTCTGGGAATTGGTTGGGCAGCAGGTAGGACTGACTTGCCAATTAAGTCTGGTGTTGTGCTATCACGAAATGTGTGGGATTTCTTCTTTACTGAGATGCACCCAAGTTCATTCCAGATTGAGTTGTCTGACTTATTTGTCTGTGTTTCCCCTTTTCTACCATCCTACAATATTGTTGCTGGGAACTGGGCTATGAGAGAATTTATGATGAGGCCCTCTGGGTATTCACCTAATAAAACCCTCTTAAATAGAGCTTAAAGTTCGATAGTTTTATAGTGGACTTGATACTGTTGTTACAATAAAATTTGACTATATCACATACCAAGTAGTTATAGGAATAAAAGTAACCCAGCATAGGCAGATTATGTCATCCACCACCTGAGATCATTTTTAAACGGAAGCTGTAATACCAAGAATAATAGTGATCATATAATAATAACATTTATTATAATGCTTTGTATTTACTGTTAACCCATTATGTTCTGGTAAAAGAAATCAGATGATGTTTTAGCAACTCACTCAAAATCACACAGTTAGCGTAGGCTTTGAATACATATCTGTGTGACCCAGAGCTGTCATCCTGTCTTCAACTGACCTTCAGCTATCCAAAGCAAGTTGAGATAACTCACAAATAAAAGAAGTACACTTCTTTTAACCATTTCTATGGTTTCAGAAAGCTTGTGGTATCTCCAGGCATAACAGTCTTTAATAAATACTTGATAAGAAGGAAGAGAAGGGACAGGATATTTCATTCATTTAATATATCAGTCAGGAGGTCATGAATTCCAAAACATTTATTGAACACCTACTATATGCTAAAGATGATGCTAGGAACTGCCGATAAAATGGTGGACAGCAGATAACATTCCTACCCGGAGAGAATGTAGTCTTACAATATAGAAGCTAAATTTAAATAAATAAATGAACAAGCACATAACTAAGTACTGCTTCTGAGTTTGTAAAGGGAGTAAGCACAGAGGTGCCCTGGGGATATCACCCTGGGGTGGATGGATGTGCACGAAGGCACACTTTAGGAAGGGTAATGGCAAAACCTCTCTGAAGAGATGACACTTGACCAGAGCTGAGAGATCAAGAGCTCTCCACAAAGAGCCAGGCGAAATCAGATCTGCAAAAGCAACCACCAGGGCCTGAAGCAGGAGAAAACCTTGAATGAGCATGAACTAGGGGAAGCAGAAGCAGCAGATGAGTCAGAAAGGTCAACAAGACCACGTGCTACGGGGACTTGGGGTTGGTGGTATGAAGCATGATTTTCATTCCAAGGACCTTGGGCAAGCTACTGACGTTTTAAGTGAACATGATATTCTCAAGTTGAGAGAACAGCACCCAGAGGCATTGAAAGAACCTTCAGGAGTGCTTGACACGGGTGCAGGGAAGCTAGTTACAACAGATGAATTCAACCAGAATCCTACACTGCCCAGTGTTTCAAAGTTTCCTGCTCTATCCAAGTTCCCTCCCCTTTCCACACCCTTCCTCACCAAGCGGATCTCCCAACTGTTTGCTGAATGTTCCCATCCAAAGTCTGTGCTCCCTACCCCAACCTTCGAATTTATCCCAAATACCCCAGAATGCCATCTTTGGATTCCTTGCTACTCTAGTTTGCAATTAATTTGAGCCACAGTGTTTGCATGCATCTGGCCTATATCAGTAATCTTTCATACAAACTAAAGCAGTGTTAAATATTTAACAGTTGCACAGAAAAATATTTATAAGGATTCATCCCCCTTAGCATAACTATTTACATCTCTCTATACACACATAAAATTTCACATCTTTGTAATCAGTGTTTACCTAAAGTTGTGTGGCATTTTTTTATTTACATCTTTTGTAGGCATTTTTCATGCTTCTATAATTTTGATATTTATCATTTTTATGGGTGCATACTACTAACAGGTTCATGTATCATAGTTTAATTAATTCTTACTTAAGAAATAAATATATTACCCATATATCTTCCTAGTCCAAATTGGTTCCTAGACCCTTCTCAGGATGTTTCTGGAGCACTTAGAACCTTTTACAAGCAAACAAAAATTAAGGAAATTACCTTTTTAAATGATTATATATTCAGGACATTCAAAGAGGTTTTTCTCCTTGATTTTTTTTTAATTTTATTTATTTATTTGACAGACAGAGATCACAAGTAGGCAGAGAGGCAGGCAGAGAGAGAGGGTGAAGCAGGCTCCCTGAGCAGAGAGCCAGACGTGGGGCTCGATCCCAAGACCCTGAGATCATGACCTGAGCCAAAGGCAGAGGCTTTAACCCACTGAGCCACCCAGGTACCCCTCTCCTTGATTTTTAAAATACTTTTTATAAAGTGTGTCACACTCCATTAGCTTTTTTTTTTTAAGATTTATTTATTCATTTGAGGGGGGGGGAGAGCGTGAGTGGGAAAGGCAGAGGGAGAGGGAGAGAGAATCTGAAGTAGACTCCACACCAAGCGCAGAGCCCAGTCTGAGCTGAAACCAAGAGTTTGACACTTAACTGACAGAGCCACCCAGCTGTCCAGCCCCACCATTAAGTTTTCTGACTTTATTTCTATAAACCACTACTGTCTTTGCTTTTCTCTCTAATCTTAGCTTTTTCTTTGGTTCCATTTCCTTTAGACCAAAACCCCAGATAGGTTAACACATTCCATTGTACTCCCTCATGCTTCCGTAGTTTGAATCTTTTCCTCTAGAGCCTGATGCTGGTTTAGACATCTTCCTTCTAAAAGGTAGGCATGGTTTTTTGTTTTTGTTTTGTTTTGGGGAGTGGCTTATACTTTAATGAAAATTATAAAAAGGAAAGATATACAAAGTTCTACCACTTCCCTAGATTTTTTTTCATTTTTTATTTAAATTCAGTTAGCCAACATACAGTACACCATTAGTTTTTGATGTGTTCAATGATTCATTAGTTGCACATTAACTCCCAGTGCTCATCATATCACATGCCCTCCTTAATGCCTGTCACCCAGTTACCCCCTCCCTCTAGCCACCTCCCTTTCCACAGTTTTGTTTCCCGGAGTCAAGGAGCCCTCATGGTTTTTCTCCCTCTCGGATTTTTTCCCCTTGAGCTTTCACTACACTAGATTTCATTTACTGATGGAGATTCATCCTCTTCTCTAGGCGTAAGTCTCACGTAGTTGTCATCATTATAAATTTACAACCCTCTTCCCCTCATCATAACTCAATAAGCATTGTCCCTACTATTACAATTTTTTCATAGCCAACATTTTTAATGGCAACATAAATTTCCTTTGATTAGAGATATCGTGGCTTTGTTGACCATTTTCCTTTTTTGCACTTCCTAAATTTGGGTAGGCTTCTTGTTAAAAACCAGTGCTTTGCCACGAAGTAGAACTCATCCTTCAGGAGCCTTCAAGCAGTGTTTCATCAATTGCCGCTGTTTTTGGCATTTGCATTGAATTTATTAGATTGCATTTTCACCTTCTCCCAGCTCTTCCTTCTTTCCCGTGCCCTTTCTGCTTTCCAACATAGCTTGGAATTCTCTATGACAAGCATTTGATTTGATTTTCCCTTGGTTACAAAGCACCTTCTAATCTGTCAGGAAAGCTCATGCCTTACATGGCTTACTGCAGGAGTAACGCCTCGCAATGCATCAATGATTGTCAAACACATCACACACGCTCTCAAGATGAGCCCAGAGGGTGTTCATTCAGAGAGAGGGAGAGGAAGGCACACCTCCTCTGTGAGAGAGGGAAAGAGCGATAGTGAAGGGATGTGGAAGGGCAGCTTTGGTTACTAGGAGAAACATTCCACACTGAGAAATGCATCTGAAGAAAATGGACTTCCATGATGGATCGTTCCACATTGATAAGGGAGACCTGGAAATGGCATTGGCTAAACACCACTATCCATTCAGTGCATTAATGAGACAGCTTTCAGAATTCCCTGGTATAAAGAGGGCCATCAGTACTAGAGAAGTCCAGAGGTATTGCGGCATATTAGAACAGGATGGATGCTTGCCGAGGGGATGTGGGTTTTTTCGTGCTGTTCTTCCTTTTCCTGCACATCCCTGTCAAAACGTGGCAATACCCAGAAGTCTGAAATCCCACCTCACTCTTGTAAATAACTGTATGATAATTTCACTGCAGTAAATGTGAAAAACATCAGTGGATCACTCACACCAGTCAGCTTCGAAGTTAACCTGATATTGTGGTGACAGAGTTTCCACAAAGATCTTGAAGTCGAAACATTTTCTTACTCAAACAGATATCCAAAGACCACACTGTATTGGATAGGTGATTTGTTTTCTTGTTGCTCTACTGCATTAATAAACAACAGACATTCATATACTGTTCATTTATTTGTTCATTTATGTATACCCTACTACATATTTCACAAAGGATTTGAGGCAGTTACTAGACTACTATTAGGAAGCTTAGCAACAGTGTATTAATAAGGAAATAGTATGTACTGTGATCAGATTAATCTTACCGGAAGTGGCTAGAGCATTCTTTCTACTGACTTAAAATGTACCTGTTGCACAGGATATAGTTAACATCCCCTATAAGAACAGTGCATATGTGGCTGGCTAATTATGCAACACCTGACCATTTGCAAGTAAGAAAAGTTTGAAGACTTCCAACTGCCAATGTCATGTATGACTCAATCTTTGTACCCTCATGAAACCCCATTAAATAAAAGAAAATAAATAAAAATGAGCTATAAATATATAAAAAGAATAGTCTAGGAGAGGAGATCTCAAGATGATTTTGGAATATAGAAAACAGATGAAAGGATGAGATTTTGCTAAGAAACCTGAATGCTTGCACAGAGGGAAACCAGTACAATGTAAGCCAATTAGAAGACCAGAACTCTGGGCATCAACACCACTAAAGAAACCAGCAAAGCCTTAGAGGGAAAATAAAGGGGGAGATGCTGATAGAAAAGTCAGAACCCTGGCCTGTTATCAATTCCAACCAGCCAGGCAGCTATGCTTTCTTCATCCAAATGAGAGGTTTATTCTGTAAAACATGTAAGCCAGTGTCATTCTGTTCTAGGGGACCCTAGACACAGGACATAATGAGAGAGCAATGATGTGATAAAAACAACACAGTTGAGTTGAAGTTACCCTAGCCACGGCCCAAAACTTTTTAAAAATTTTCCCCACCCTCAACAATGCTGGCACTGACTTCCCCAACAATCATCACCCACCCTAAACTCTGGACCTGGACTTGGCTGCAGACAAAGCTTGTTGTTCCATCTTTCCAAAGAACGATAGATAAGAGAAAAAGTCAAAGATAATAGCCATTGGAATCCCCGCCCCCCTGGTGTAACTATCAGGACAAACCAAATCACTCAACAATTTCTGTTCATAGAACAGAACTTCTAACCAATTTGTTAGTGTCTGGTCTGCCTTAGAAATTGTAGAACACTAAGGATAGAAATAAGTTTCTACAATATCTTAGAAAATAAACAAACAAGGTTACACCCAAAAAGAATAGGTATTAAAACAGTATAGGATTTTTCAGTAGCACTACTTGAAGCCAGATGAAACAATGTTTTCTTTTTTTTTTAATTTAAATTCAGTGAGCCAACATATAGTACCTCATTAGTTTTTGATGTAGTGCTCAATGATTAATTAGTTGCCTTTACCCCCAGTGCTCATCACATGTTCTCCTTAATGTCCATCTCCCAGTTACTCCATCCTGCCACCCACCTACCTCAACACTCTAAAAGAAAATTGATTTCTGATGTATGGCCCCATCCCTGGCCACATCATCAATCCAGTATAAGTATAGCAAATTCCATTTTCAGAAATTCAAGGCCTCGAGACTCCTCCTCGTGTCATTCTCAGAAAACCACTTGAAGTTGTGCCTCTCCAAAATGAGGGAATAGACTAAGAAGGACAAAATAGACCAATTCTTCCAGGCAATATCAGATCAACCACAAGAAGAGGGGGGGGGAGTCTTAAAAAGCTAGATAAGCAGATTAGAAGGCAACCAGTCTAGAGTAGAAGTAGAGGTTGGAGGACCCAGGGTGGAGGATGGTTTCAAAAGACAACATTTCTAAATATTAGCTCAGTTGCTGTGGAAGAAGGTACTCTGAAGGAGTCTCCACTTCTTTTGTAGAGTTTGGGGAAAATGGTTATATATTGAAAATTAAGCACATTTTTATATAAAAGCAATTATTAACTACAATGTAAAAAGTGCTTCCAGAAAGAAAAAGGTAGTCATAGTGCCCTACAATTGAAGGATACATATGAGTCAGGTAGTGTAATGGATAAATGGGCAATTAAGCAAAAGTAGATTACAATGATATTGAGTAAATGGAGGAACAAGAAGAGGGAAGGGGAGGTGTGGGAGAGGACTTGAGGCAGAGCTAGGGCTAAATCCTCATTTCTCACACTACAAAGTGAAGAGGTGATGGTCAACAGTTCAAATCAACAATTGCTAATAGTATAACACTTAGAAATATGGAAGTCAAACCAAACTTTTAGACACATATACAGTCAGTTACTATCAGTTCTATGTATAATTGATACATATATATAATTATATGTAGAATTGATAGTAACTGACTCTGGGGACCAAGGTATTCAGGGATAAATTGGAGTAGGGGGGAGGCAAAGAGAAAGTGTTTTGTGGAAGTTTTATAGTACTGATTGATTCTTAATTTGCATGTCCTACTTTCATAAATAATTTCTGGAGAAAAATGCTTTTTTTTTAAAGAGAGGAAAACAGTACATCTACATCTACATCTTGTCCTGAAGGTTAAGACATTTACATGGGGGACTGAAAAAAAAAAGAGACATTTGTGTTGATCACACTATTCTTATACATGACTGTGTGTTTAAATTGCTTTGTAATTAAATCCTTAAGAGTTATAATAGAGGTAGATTCTACAGAACTTGCTGACTGCTTGATGAATGGTTGGTGAGAGAAAGGAATAAATCAGTCCCTTGCTGTGAAGATGGATGTGTGCTGTTTGAAGAATCAAATTAAACAAAAAAGAATTCAAGTGGTAAATCTGTTCTTAGTTTTCCAAAAATTCCTTCCCATTTTAAGGTTCCATCTTGACCATCTGACCTAAGAAGCATTCCTGAGCCACACATGCAGAAGCTCTCTCTGATGCTTTTAAATACTCCCTCAGACACACAATTAGACACATTATGTCTAATTTCAGATCTCTTCCCCAAAGATTCCAGGGGCAAGGACAGGGTGGGGGGGGTGTCCTTATCTTTCTCAGTAAGCTATTAAAACAAAAACAAAAACAAACAAACAAACAAAAAACCAAAAAGAACCCACTTGCCCCTGACATCTAGGAACTGGTCTGACACAGCTATGTCTCCGTGTTTCTAGAAGCTGGGCTGTTGCTCACAGCAAGGCTGTTATTGTCCTGGACATCAACACTCTTACAAAACACCAACACCAGACAAAGCCACTGTGACACCATCCTAAAGTGAGACACAACAGGGCCCCTTCATTACCTCCCATAAGCACAGACAAGACAAGGTCAAGGTGCAACCCACCGAATGCCGAAGTCCCCCTCCCAGCCTGTGTGAGTGACAGCTGCTACTGGATCAATTATCCCTTTATCCTAGCCCTCCCTGTTTCCCTCAAAAATTAACTTGAGAAACCAGATCATGGGATTGTCTCCATTTCCAAAAAGCATCCCATTTAGAGGAAATCTTTCCTTCCTTCAACTTGGGAAAAAAAAAAAAATCACCCAACCAAAGCCCAGATCCTTTAATAGACTCTTTGTAGCTCCTTCTTACTGTGACCTCCCAGTTCCCCTGGTGCATGCTTTCCCTTGTTGCAATGAGTAATAAACAAGACTCATTCAACTACTGGTGTGTTGGGAGGAGTTTTGGCTGCAGGGCACTGATACAATTGTCCATCAAAGCTTCCTGGACTGAGTAGAGATAATTCTTCCTGTGAACAAGCATCACTTTTCTCTTAAAATAGGCATAGTGTCCCTTGGATGAGTTCTTCAGCTCCTACAACATGCCCAACTCAGTTCAGGTGTAATTATTTCCTCCTTCGTGACTAAAAAGTGGGGTTTGGATTCAGATGATCAGATTTCAAATGCTGGCCCCACTGCTTACAGCACCTCTAGTTACATAATCTCCCTGGGTCTCAGATGCCACATCCTACATCTTGGGTAATTCCAGTTCCACCCCACACTGGACTGCCATGAACACTGAAGAGACAAGTTTATAGGTAAAGGGCCAAACACAGTGCCTGACCCATTTCTGTTCTCAACAACTGCTCCTTGCTCACATCACCCTTGTTCCACACTGAAATTATTTTGCATGAAGGAATTTAAGATTAAATTGTAGAAGAGAGCATTATTTTAAGGTCTTTTAAATATGTCTAGCACATTGGGGCACTTGGTTGGCTCCGTTGTTAAGCATCTGCCTTTGGCTTGGGTCATGATCCCAGGGTCCTGGGATCCAGCCACGCATTGTGCTCCCTGCTCAGCGGGAATTCTGCTTCTCCCTCTCCCACTCCCCCTGCTTGTGTTCCCTCTCTCACTGTGTCACTCTCTGTCAAATTAATAAATAAAATCTTAAAAAAACAGTCTAGCACACAGTAGGCTTTCAAACATGTTTTTGAATGAATGGGCTACAATGTATTTTGTATATTTTTTTCCCTGCAGAGCTATCCATTCCATTTTTACAAAGTGAAAGCATACTAGGCATGTTCAAAGTTTCCTTCTGGTATATTTTTAGTTAGTGTGAATAAACACAATCTTGAGAGTGATTTTAAGTTCAGGATTTCTTTCACATGAAGGGCATATCTGGAGTATCATCAACCACTGAATTTTTTAGAGCAAAGACATATCCCTTAATAGTTTATGTTGAAAAAATAGCACTTTTGCCCGCGCCTGGGAAAAAACTCCCACCCTGATGAGATCCTACAATCAATTTTAAGGATGAAATTCCCAATGAGATTTTTCACAGGTTTTACCAGTAGGTGGAATATTTTCACACAAGCCCACCCACCAAAGGATCACTTGTTTCTAAATGTATTTCTTGTTTACCCTTTGAAAAGAATGCATCTATCTATCACTCTTGTGAGATTTGGGGAGGAAGTTGCAAAAGTCAGCAAGATCCACCCCTGGCAACCATGATTTAGAACATATTGCAACAATCCCATTTGACATCGCTAACAGTTTTTCTGGCTCAACCTTAATTCTGATGTATTGACAAGTGAAAATCTGGCGATGCGGAAGCATGGTGCCCAGATTCCCTAATGTTTCGAGAGCTCGATGGAGCTTCCTTCCAAACTATTTTAGCGTCAGCCTTTGCCTTCACTCTATCTTGGAACTCTATTTTTCACAGGCTTTCAACTTTGTTTTGTTATTCTTATGCAAGACCAAGTCAGGAGTTAAAAGGATTTAAATTGATCTGTATGTCTGTCTGTTTATGTATGCATATATATATTTACATTTTTATCTGTCAAAATATCTCTAGTAAAATCTCAATGATGAATTTTTTTAAACCATGATTGATGTAATATCTTGACTGAAATGCTACTTTTGATTTATGTATGAAAAAAAAAATCCAACTAGGTTAATCTACAGCAGTGGTTCTCAAACTTTTCCATGTTTTACAATAAGCTGTTTAATTTTAGAAGTTCTGATGCTGAGGCTGCGGTGCATTCCAGTGAAATACCGGAGATTGAAAACTAGTCATCCATATTTTCTGAAACCCCTTGCCACGTTAATTCCAATGTGTAGCCAGGTTTGGGGCCAGTGATCCAAACTGGCTAGATGTGGGGCTGACTGTGGGCTAACAGCACAGGTACTGTCTAAAGCTTGTCAGGAATGCAGTGTCCTTGGTCCCTCCTGAGACCTATGGATTGAGAACATGATCTGGACCAGTACTTCCCAAACTTTACTGTGCCTTCCAATAATCTCAGTATCTTTGTCAAAAGGCAGATTTGGGTTGAGTTTTTAAGTCATAGATCCTGAGACTGCATTTCTAATAATCTAACAAGGATAACAGTGCCTAGAGCTATTGATCTGACAAGGATAATTACAGCTATGGCTCTTAAGTAACTACTATGTACCAAACAATGAGCTAAGAGGTGTTTTATTGTGTGTGTGTGTGTATTTACAAGTTCTATGTAGAGCTATGAAAATTTGTATTTAAAAAATAAATTGAGGGGCACCTGGGTGGCTCAGTTGGTTAAACATCTAACTGACTGAGCCACCCAGATGCCCCTCAATTTATTTTGTTCAGCTCAGGTCATGATCCCAGGGTCCTGGAATCAGATTCCACATTGGGCTCCCTGCTCACTGGGGAGCCTGTTTCTCCCTCTCTGCCCCACTCATGTGCTCTCTATCACTATTTGTCTCTCTCTCAAATAAATAAAAATCTTTTTAAAATTTTTTAAAAATTAAAAATTAAAAAATAAATTGAGGATCAGAGAGGTAAAAAAGTATGGCTCCAAGCTTCTCAACTCCTATGTTAAAGACTTGCATCCTTCAGAGGGCTTATGAGTCACCCAATGTGTCCATTATATATGTAAATTATGAAATATTCTGTTTCAGTGTGGTTGAGGTGAGGAGACCCAGTAATCTGTGATCACCCCAAGAGATGATCTGAGTCTCTCCCTAAGTCAAATAATGGCACCAAGACAAGAGGATAGAAATGTAAAGTGATTCTCACAGAACATGCCAAATGAATTCAGAAGGATTTCTACTTAGTAATGCTTTATTAGTATTGATAATATATAGTTAACTGTATATACCTAAAGTAACGTGGCATACTACTGAAATGAATTTTTCAAGGGATGAGCTTCTTAGATTTTTAATAAATGGTAAGACACCATCATTGCGCTTACCACTCTGGGACATTCGAAAGAAGTGTAATACACAGCACGTCCGTGAAAGCCACTTTTATAGGAGACAGATATAAACCCATAAAGTAGTTCAATAATAACACAAGGTGGCATATGGTAGATGCCAAATGAGCAACAGAGGTAGTACTCATAATGATAGTAGCTACCACTTATTGAGGGACTATTATGTGGCAGATGTTTTATATGAATTGCCTCTTTCAATCACTACAATCTATGTAAAGTTATAATTAATATTCCTATTTTACAGATAAGGTAAAGGAAGCTCAAGGAGTTATGTGATTTTTCCCAAGGACTTCCCGATATTAAATGCCAAACTGGGATTGCAAACCCAGGTCTGTGTGACTCCAAATGAAATTCTATTTCTAGAATGCCTTATTGCCTCTCCTACACCATACTACCTCCTCCATTTTCTTGGAGGTCAGTGAAGGAAAATATGCAGCAACAAAGAAAACTTTGTAGGGAGATTTTACACGAGCTGCTTTCATAAAGACTGCTGGGATTTAAATAAACAGAAAAGGGGCAGGAGGAGAAATTGAGCCAGGAAAAGAACGACAGGGGAGCAGTATCTGGAAGCAAGGGGGTATTCAAGTTTGTTATGAATAGCCCGTTTGGGGAAGAAATATAGGGGTGGAGTGCATAAGCTAAGTTCATTTTGAAGGACCTTAAAAATCAATCTGAAGGGTATTGGTCTAAGAATAAAGTGATCTCAGAAGTTATCAGGAAAGGGAGAGAAATGATTGTGGAGTTTCCATAAAATGAATAAATCCCCAGTGTGATGGTTTATAGGGTGTGAAAGAAGGAATTTGTGAAGTACTTAAACCACATTGAAGCTTCGAGGAAATAGTAAGATGATCACATTTTCAGAGCACAGGGTTTCTTTATGGAATTGGAAATGTAAAGCAGTAACATCTCAATAGTTCCAAGCTGTAGAGATCTAAGGGATTTGGAGTCTTCTCTAAGCAGTGGAAAACCATTATGAGAGTTAGTCTAGGAGAGACAGGAAACAGAAAGACCTCTTAGAAAACAGTGAAGTTTTAAATTGAGGTGTTGGCTGTGGAAATGGGAAGGAAAGTACAAATAATGGCAACCAAGGATCTATAGGAGATCAGGAGGTAAAGGGTGACCAACTGGAACTTTGGTTTTCAGAGAGAAGTCAGAATTACCAAAAGATGATAATGCCTCAAGGACTGTGAGTTGTTTATCTATTTATTTGAGATCTAGACTTTGAATTTATAGTGTGAAGGAAACTCAATACCAAGTAGAAAATATTTCTCTTTCAAAAAATCCCAGTAATAATAATAGTTTGTACATTTTCTTTTTTTTTTTTAAATTTATATGTTTTACTTATCGTCATGTTCAAATAGCTCTTATATATATCACCCCATTGAAATCTCACTTCTCCATAGTGTCAGGGTAGAAATTATCACCCACATTTTATTTGTGAGGAAAGTAAGGCAGAGAATTTCAGGTATTTGCTTGAGCTTACTTGGCATGTGAGTGGCCAAGTCAGGTCCCATGTGTTATGTCTTCAATCTAAGATCAGTCTCTTATAGCAAAGATAGCAAATCTCAGGCAGGAGGAGGAAGGGATAGATGGAATGAGCACACACACTTCTGTAGTGATGTGTAATTCCTTCCATTAGTCCATAAGACAGAAACAATTGAATAAAAGTAGGTAATGGCTTTGCACTTTAATTGTCATTAGATTTAAATTATAGAGGTACTTCTCATAAGTTTGGAGAGGTCAGGAGAAGTGAAAGTTGGATAAAGGTGTGGGTTTTTTTCCTTTTTCCTTTTGAAGAGCAAATAATGCATGTCTAAACGTGGAGCTGTTTTGCATGAATCACTAACCCTTTAATTATTAAGCTCCAAAGCTATTCATCTTCCTGATCAGAAGACGTCCACTCCAAATGAAGGCTCTTAGGGTCAACAACTCTCAGATTCTGGTCAGGACCCATCTATGGCACCCAGGCATGGATGTCAGTATCACTCAACAATTGAATTTTATTTAAAACTTCTCCAACTCCAACTGGGCAGGGAGATGATGAACCTTAAGATTACATATGCCTCTGCGTATATCTAACATTGCTTTTCTGGAAGGAGACAAATTAAAAAAAAAAAAAATGGAATTCTTGAGACCTGGATACATCATCTATAAATTGCATCTACCTGAGCAAGTCCTTTAATCATTCTGTTTTAGTTTCCTACCTGTCAATGGACAATGAAAGGCAATAATTCCTTAATCTATTTACTGATTTATTTCATGGACTGAAGACCTTACTATATACCAAGGATTGCATTCAGTACTGAAGAGCAGTATGGAATAGCACAGATTCTAGCCTACATGAAGCTTAGAGATTATCAGGTGAGATTATTATCAAGCAAATAATTATAAAAATAATCCTATTTAATAACACTAAGATCTCAATACTTAGTGAGTCTTTCTAGAATGAAGGGATCTCTAAACATAGACATGATGATAAAAAATTAAACAATTTTGGGTGCCTGGTTGGTGCAGTCAGATAAGCATGTGACTCTTGGTTTTTGCTCAGGTCATGATCTCAGGATTGTGAGATCAAGCCCAGTGTCAGGCTCTGAGCTCAGCATAGAGTCTGTTTAAGACTCTCTCTTCCTCTGCCACCTCTCCCTCTCTCAAATAAATAACTAAACCTTTAAAAATAAATTAAATTTGGGGCGCCCGGGTGGCTCAATTGGCTAAGCGCCTGCCTTCAGCTCGGGTTATGATTCCAGGGTCTTAGGATCGAGCCCCACATCAGGCTCCCTGCTCAGCAGAGAGCCTGCTTCTCTCTCTCCCCCTCTCCCTGACTCTCTGCTTACTTGTGCTCTCTCTCTCTGTCAAATAAACAAATAAAATATTTTTTAAAAAATTAAAAATAAATAAAAATAAAAATAAATTAAAGATTAAGCAATTTTGAGGTCAGGGAAGAAAGCTAAATTTTATTGAGCACTTACTATCTACTAGGTAGAATACTAGGATCTTTATATGTGTATTCTGATTTAATTGTTTCCTCAAACCACACATTATTTGCTATTATGTATGTTTTCCCACAAAAGAATAAAAGCTCAGGGATGTTAATTAACTGGCCCAGATTCATCATGTTTCAGTGCTTGAGAACACAAATTCTGGAGTTAGACTACTTGAGTTCAAATCCTAGCTCTATCCCTACTCTCTATGAACCTGGAAAGTTATATACTTTCCTATATCTCAGTTTTTTCATCCAAAAATTGAGGATAATAACATTATCTGTATCATATGGCTGTTGTGAGAATTAATGAGTTCATTGTACCTGACAAAAAGGAAATGTTACATAAATATTAACTACTCTATTATTTTTAATATGAGGTAGTTTGACAGTTAATTTCTTGCATCACATTGACAAGGCCATGGTGCCCATTTATTTCATCAAACATCAGGCTAGATGTTGCTGTCTAGGTATTTTTTAGATGAACTTATCATCTAGATCAGTAGACTTTCCATAAAGCAGATTACCCTCCATAATGTGGGTGGGCCTCATCCAATCAGTTCAAGGCCCTAAGAGGAAAGAATGAGTTTTCCTGACAGCAAAATGAATTCAGGCTCAAGACTATAATATAGAAACCCTGCTTGAGTTTTAAGCCTGCTTGGCTTAAACTTGGATTCTGGACTTCCAGTCTCCACAATAGGAACTTTCTATCCTCTTGGTTCAGTTTCTTTGGAGACCCTGACAAATATAGCCATGCAGGCTGATTATGAATCCCTTCAGATTGCAAAGGTTGGTGCAAAGTTTCGATGGACTTTCCTGTAGTTAAACCTGAAGATACTCAATTTGTGCTGCCCTCTTTTACCAATCTGGTTTTCTCTTTTTTTTTTTTAAATGATTTTATTTATTTATTTGAGAGAGAGAGCATGAGAGGAGAGAGAGATCAGCGGGAGAAGCAGACTCCCTGCCGAGCAGGGAGTCCGATGTGGGACTCGATCCCAGGACTCCAGGATCATGACCTGAGCCGAAGGCAGTTGCTTAACCAACTGAGCCACCCAGGCGCCCCGACCAATCTGGTTTTCAAAACAAACAAACAAACAAACAAACAAAAAGATTTTGATGAGTTTTCACTGAAAAAGGCAGTGGTGGTCAGATCCAAAGAGATTGGACTACAGGTCTGTTCTCTTCATAGTCCAGAATGTTCCTTCCCCAAGGGCTTTGTCACTATGAATGGGGGCACATGTGACAAGTCGTATTTCTCTCATAATAGAAAGAAAAGTTTAAAATGAGATTCTAGACTTTCATTAGTTTTTCTGCTGCCCTAATTTCTTTTTCTCCTTTGCTTTCACACCAGCTGCAGACTTTAATTAAACTGTGGCAAGTCTCCTAAACTTGGCGGGCTTTCCAGAGAAAACAAGGGCATCTCCTCCCAGGGCAGATCTTTCCCTGAGCCCTCCAGCTTGCATTTATTTTTCCAACTGTCTGGATTAGTGGCTAGAAACCTTGCACGACCTCACATCTCGTTTCCTCCTCCTTTTGTTCTCTTCTACTTAGCGGATTTCGCCAGAAGTTCCTGAGCTGTGTATTACTGTCATGACTAACTCAAAGTAATATTTCATTGCTGTAATTATGGTAAATTACTATACTGGCTTATCATTTTGATTCTTTATTTTAAAGCACCATTCATAGCCACAGGATAAAACCATCATATCTATATTTATGGATTAAATTAATGCATCCCTTTATTAGGGACAATGATAAAATGAAAGGTGAAAAGGAAGCACACTCTTATTAGGCTGTAGACAATGACAAATATATTAGAGACCATCTCAAAATGCTCCTGAAACTCTCTGGCTCTGACACTGGGCTCTGCTTTCCATGCCCACTTTGTGATTACCAAACTGTGTAGTCCAGGGAGCTGAAACTCACAGGAAGCTCAGTACTGCTTATGTGGCAAGGTTACTTAAATATACCAGTATATGTGTTTTTATTTAAAAGACCATTTTCTTCTGCAAAGCTTATTTTGCAAACTGCCTTACTGGACTCTTTCCTTCCACCTTCATTTTTTATTTTATTTTAATTAATTAATTAAATAATTTGCTTACTTTAGAAAGAGAGAGAGAGCCCAGGCAGAGGGGAAAGGCAGAGGCAGAGGGAAAGAGAGAATCCCAAGCAGGCTCCATGCCTGCCATGGTGCTCCACACTGGTTTCATCTCACAACACTGAGATCATGACCTGAGCTGAAGTAAAAAATCAGATGCTAAACAGAGCCCCCCCCCAGGCACCCCAACTTCCACCTTTACATAATAGCAGACAGTTTAAAGGAAAATTCTAGGAAATAGTTATGTAAAGATGCTATCACCAGAATAAATGAGAAGTTTCAATGACTGGACAAATGACAGGAAAGAAGAACATATATGTACCTTCTAATATAGGGAATAGGGGTGAAGATACTGCAAAAGGCTAAAGAAAAGGTTTTCAAACCCAAAGAGGTGAGATGGGAAGGTCCAAGAGAGCAAGAATTTGAAAGAAACTTGAAACTAGTCTCTTCCGGACACCTACCCAGGATTTGCTTATATTTAAGGGTATTCTTTACCAGACAATGATCTCAAGAGATTGGGCTTCAGTTTACCCATCCTGGTTAGGCACTGAATGGAAGTAATTTAATAAATAGTCATTGGGTATAAACCATGTGTCTGACACTCAGCTAGGCATCAGGATGAAGCTGTCAACAAGAGAGAGATGGGGCCTGCCTACCTGATGCTTACACTTTAGTTAGAAAAAAACACATTAAATCAAAAGTCGTTAAGTAGCCATTGCTGCTATGGACATTGGAGTACAGTCACCAAACTGTGGAAAGAACCAAGATGCCTTTCAACAGACAAATGGATAAAGAAGATATGGTCCATATATACAATGGAGTATTATGCCTCCATCAGAAAGGATGAATACTCAACTTCTGTATCAACATGGATGGGACTGGAGGAGATTACGCTGAGTGAAATAAGTCAAGCAGAGTCAAGTATCATATGGTTTCACTTACTTGTGGAGCATAAGGAATAACATGGAGGATGTTGGGAGATGGAGAGAAGAAGGGTGTTGGGGGAAATCGGAGGGGGAGACAAACCATGAGAGACTGTGGACTCTGAGAAACAAACTGAGGTTTTGGAGGGAAGCGGGTTGGGGGTTTGGGTGAGCCTTGTGGTTGGTATTAAGGAGGGCACGTATTGCATGGAGCACTGGGTATGGTGCATAAACAATGAATTTTGGAACCCTGAAAAGAAATAAAATAAAATAAAATGAAAGAAAAAAGTCATTAAGTAGCTGATTATTTCAAACTTTTAGAAGTTCTATTTTAAAAAAAACAAAAACAAACGAACAAAAAAAGCCAACATAGGTATAGTTACCTGGTAGGGGAGATACCATGATCACAAAGGTGGCTTTTGTTCCCTGAGTGAGTCTTATTCACTGGACTCTGAGGTGCTGACCTGCGATTTCCCCAAATGTGAGAAACTCCACTGCATCATTTGTGGTGGGGCGGGGGACTGTGTCGTGTTTTCCCCTGTTTAGTTCTGCCCAAGGAAAGAATGTTTCATTTTCTGTGTTGGTGTGGGTTTTTGTTTAAGCCTGAGCCCTTATTGAGCCATTTTTAAAGAAAATTAATTTGTTTAGGAAACTGAAAACAAACATAGGATATTACAAAAGCACATCACAGGATAAGGGTTGTTTGGGCTGGTTGAAAAACTCAAAGAAAACCCCCTTGAGGAAGTGAGTTTACAAGCCTACAAATGAGTAAGGCTTCGCACAAATGGTTCCCTCTGCCTGGAACTCGTCCCTTCCCTACACATGGCCAAGGACATAGGGTGGGAGAAATCCTGACGAAAGCAAAGAGCAATGAGCTTGGAGGACAGTGACAGAGGAGAAAAGAGCCGACGGATGAGGTGGTCAGGTAGGTGTTCAGAAGACTGTGCCAGGGACTCAACAACCACGGGAAGTTTGAACTTTATTTTCAGAACAAAGGGAAGCAACTTAAGCATTTTAGGCAGATGAATAACATGATTGAATTTGCAATTTAAAAAGGTATCCTCTTTGGAGAACAGGGCACTGGTAGAAGAGCAGTTTTGGGACAATTTGAAGATAACCTCATTGGCATCGAAAGTGGGCTATGTGATGGGCAGTGCAGTCTGTGTATAGTAATTCTCTTAATATTTGCCTCTGCTCCATGGGGCAGGGACTCAGGGCTGGTTTCATGGGCAAAGGCCCCACACTCAGCTCAGTCAAAAATTGCCTGACCCTCACAAGGGCTCTGCACTGGGGATTCAAGGCTCTGTGGTGTCTGTCTTGAAATTCCTAGTAATTTGGTTATTGACTATATTTTGTAAGCAGAGTTCAGTGGGACAATGGAGCATGCACAGAGGCTGGAAGCACAGGACACACAGTCCTGCCACCCCCAGCCTCCCTGCCTCAGCTGCCTGCTCCCAGCACCTTGGGCCGTACCAGACCTCCCCCACTCTATCCTGGCCCCATGACCACTGACACTCTCCTCATCCTGGGCAGTGACCAGTGGGGATGGTCTGGAAAAGCTTTCATCCCACCATCATCCTTTGTCCCATCCACGAGAGGGTCGATTGGAGCTCAGGCATATGGAGGCAGCTATCCCCCCGTTCACTGCCTGGGGCTCGCAGCACCCCCATGTGTTTGGCAGATGACCTGTCAAGGACAATCTTCTCACTTACCTTTTTCCAGGTAGCAGACACAATTAGATTAAAAAATCTGTCTAATGCCTGTTTATGAAATGCTAACCTATAGACAAATGGAATAGATTGTAGATAGATAGTTAGAGTTCTATCTAAATTATGTCTCATAAGAAAATCCTGGAAGCCAATTTCACACGTCGAGGAACTTGGGAATCTTTTTGATGGGGATGATCACATTAATAATAAACATATTGAACACTTTTATATGGCTGACCTAAATCTAAGCTTATCCCATGCATTATCTCTATTTACCCTATAACTAACCTTAAAATCTGTTGTTACCTCCATTTGACAGATAAAGGATCAAGTCCTAGAGAGTTAAGTCACTTGCCAGAGACAACACAGCTTCATTTGCAGAAATAAGATTTAGCACAAATCTAAGTAAATTCTAGGCCACGGCTCATGACCAGCCTGGGCACCAGTTCCAATCAGTCCAGCCTGCCCTTTTAACCAGTTGGGAAGAGCAAAGGCAGAGAGCCTAGAAATTTTCCTAAAGGTCTTAGAGGGTAATAACTGGACAATCAATACTAGAACCCTGTCTGTTTCTTAATGCAAAACTCTTTGCTTTATAAATGATAACATTCCAAAGCCCTGCATAGCCATTAACCTTGGCTTTACCGGAGAGCATTTCTGCTAACAGGAGTTAAGGATGTACTTTGTCTGTGTCCACAGCTTGCAGGGGTACGAGATGGAGTCTCTCTTCACTAGTTCACCTTGGGAGAAAGGAGAGCACCCGTAAACCGGCCATTGAGTGAGTGGTACTTCCCAGAGTCCTCTGGGGCCAGAGCAAGCCTCTGATGAGTGGGACAGCTGGGCTCTCCAGGACTCTCGAGGTACCACCCTGGCCCAGAAATTGCTGGATGAATGTGATGTAGCTTTCTTTTCATGGGCCATGTTGAGGGGAGTACACTGACGAGGAATGTCTAACTTCTATCCCCTGCTATTGACTCCAACTTCATGTGACCAAGCAAGAATAAATATAAAGCAAGCAAACGAACAAAACAAATACAAAGGCTATAGATCAGAGCTTATGGACCTGTGATAAGTTCCAAAAAGCTCCATGAATACACCAGCTCCACTAGTCATAGTCATTCATTTGTGCATTCATTGATTTTTTTAAAAAATTATGTATTTATTCCCTTTCTACTAAGTACCACACCCTGTTCTGTGCGTTGGGGATTAGAGCAGGGAACAGAGCAGAAAATGTAATGTTCTCCTAGATCTGATATTCTAGTTGGGAAGTGACATGAGACTTAAATGCATAATGTGTCTCATGGTGATCAATGTCATGGAGAAAAGTAAGCAGGTAAACACAAAAAGGAATGTGGGGCAGCAAGCCAAGCACTATTTTCATAGGGGATCAGGGAAACTTAGCTCTCTGTTCTATTTGGGCAGGAATCTGAAAGCGGTAAAGGACTAAGCTACCTACTTACCCAAGGGAAGAAAATTCCAGAAAGCATTCCAGCAAAGGGCAAAAGCCCTGAAGCCAAAGCTTCTTCTCATGTGCAAGGAAGCATAAGGAGGCCATGTGGCTGGAGCAGAGTAAACAGGTGCGGGGGGAGGAACAAGGCCAGGCAGGTGATGTCATAGGGCACAGACACCACGTAAATCTTTGTAGGCCAAAGCAAGGACCTTAACTTTGAGATGGGAAACGAATTGGAGGTTTTGAACACAATGGCTGTGTGATCTGAGCAGACTCAGCCTGACCACCGTGCTGGGGAGACACTGACCCAGGTGGGGAGGGGTGAAAGCAGAAGCAGGGTATCTAGTTTTAAAAGTGGTGGTGATGATCCCCAGGAGAAATGACGGTCCCCAGGGGTGGTGATGGAAGAGACGAGAAGGAGGTATATTCGGGGTCTCTCTGAAAACAGAGCCAACAGGATTTGCTGTGTGGACTGGCTGTGAGGAGTAGGAGGAAAAAGATGATGGCAGGATTTGGGGCCCGAGCCATCAGCAGGGATGGGGAACAGATTGTGAGAGCTCCGTGTCGGACGGGTCAAGCTTGAAGTACCCATTAGACATCAAAAAGGAGATGCTGAGTAGACAAGTTTATATATAGTCTGTGGTTTGGGAGGGACGTCCTGGCTAGAAATAACAATTTGTACTTTTTAGCATATTGATGGTATTTAAAGCTATACCACTGAATAAAATCACACAGGGAGAAATGTACTCAGACAAAAAAACCATAATTAAAATGTGAATACCATGCGATATATATTATGTACATTTAGGAGAGTATATGTATAATGTGTATGATACATACATTAGTTTAAGGAATCTTATAATATCCCTGCAGGGTAGGTAGCATTCATCTCAGTTCACAAATGAGAACTGCAGGGAAGTTATGTGGCTTACCTAAATTAAGTCAAGTAGCGAATGACACAATGAGACTCAGATCCAAGACTCCACACTCCTTTAGGACAACTGCCTTGATGACTGGAGGCTCCGGACACCAGCGGTTTATCCTAAATGTGGGTTTTTTTCTTGCCTGGGATTAGAAGTATTCTTAGGCACCAGTCCCCTATGTGCAAAGCATCCGAGAGAAGCTGCTGATGGATAATGATCATTGTTTTAACAGCCTCAGCCCTCTTTACTGGCAGAATCTTCTCATTCAGTCTCCCACCTTGCCAAGTATCCAGCAGGGACCTCAAGAAAGGAAGCCATTGGAACCGAATGATTTTGTGGCGGAAGAAAAGGACCGCACAGTTTTACGCACAACCCAAACCTAAATGTTCCTATAGTTTGTAGCTGATGCCAAAAGACCAGGCTTTCCCCTAAGGACTGCTGGGAGCAGTGGGATGCAGGGTGTGGAGGAGAATGCCTCTGACCCCCTGGGGGAAAGGCCTCTAGGCAGCAGGGCGGCCTCCAGCCCAGCCTCTCCAGGAGAAGCTCCCTCTGCTTCCTAACCTGGACAGCCTGGTGGGATTCTTGGGTTTGGTTCATTTCAGCCACCTCACTCTTTCCTGAATGCACCAGTTTTTACAGTGTTCGCAGCTGTTAATTAATGTAGACCTCTCTGCCTGAACAGCCGCTGGCGAATTCAGTGAAGTTATAGATTTTCTTTCTCAATTGCTCTGGAGTCACCCTGAGGCTATTAATTTGGGCTATTAGCCATGGGTGATTTCAAAATCCATATTGATAATGCTGAGGCTATGGTGGCTGCCTGCTCTGGGGGCTGTGGGTAAACAAGCCGCAGCCTCCTGTTGCCCGTCGCAGACTGAGTTTTCCAGGAGCTAAACTGGTCGGGTCAGTGTTATGGGAATTCTGTTCCATGGATGACTCAGAGACAATAGCTGGATTTTATATTTTAAAAAATAGCAACCCTCATAATGACAACAATGGTAAGTTAATATGATAAGTTAACAATATATTATGGCTAATCATATTAATTTGCTTTGACTTATCATTGATTGCTTTATCGGTTAGCGATAAAATAATTTTAATAAACAACAGTGATAGTCGCTTTTATGATAATTGACTTATGGAGTAGCTCCTACTTGCAAGGCATTGTACTAAACAATATATATATATATTTTTTTTTTCATCAAATTCTCATATTTCTATAAGAGAGGAAAGATCTGAAGTTAGAAAGTTTATGCAGTTTGTCCCATCACACAGTCAGTGGCTGGGGTTCCCACACATGTCCAAGTCCCCAGTCAGAATTCTTGGGCTTAAATATTAGTCCAACAGACTGTCTGCTTCCCAAGTACTTGAAGGCACTTGTTAACACATAGATTACCACATTCCTCCCTAGATTCATTCAGTCAGGACCTCTGTGGCAGGACCCCAAAATCTACAGTAGTAACAAGCTCTCCAAATGATACTCACACATGCTCATCTGGTAACCTCTGTTGAATGGCTTTTGGCCCCCACATTTGACGAGTGGGGGGCTCTTGAACCAGACTGCTTGACTAGGAAGCACAAATTCATCACTTACTAACTGTACATGATCGACAAACTTACTTAGTCTAAATTGTGTGTCAGTTTCTTCATCTTGTAAAGGAAGGAAAATAACAGTTCATCCTTTAACATCTTGCTGAATACCCCCATCTTGAGCATTTACTGGATATTAGGCTGACCATGGGCAGGATGAGACGAACTAACACACGTCACGTTCTCTGACTGTCCCAGACACACAATGATTATTCGTTATCATCAATACACTAGTCTTCGGCCTGGTAAACCAGCAACCACAGCTGCCTATAGGCTCAAAGAAGTCCCCTTGTCTTATCAATTCTTGAAGCTAAAACTATGGCCTAAGTGTGGGCAGAGTAGATACTTCTCACCTTGATAACTGAGCAGAGTTGACAATTCAAAGACCTCAGTTGGAACTTTATTCTACCCCTTTCTTTCCTGTGACTCTAATAAAGTCACAGAACTCTTTTTAACTCAGCTGTAAAATGGGAGAAGAGCACTTACCGTGCACTACTGTGAAGAGAGAGCAGACATGAAATTGCCCAGTCATGATCTTGATGGTGGCTAAAAGTGGCACATGAACACGACTGTTGACTTCGAGAAGTGCTGGACAGGGCTCCTCTTTCTGGTAAATCTGTGCCTCCTGACCAAGCAAGACCTGCTCTACGCCCTTGGGAATCCAGGATGAAGAATTTACTATTTGGGGTTAAGGTATTATTTCAGGTTAGAATGTAAATACTACATATATTTTCCCCAGAAGCGCCTCCCCACTGAAATGAGCTGATAGCCAGACATGGATCTCAGGAAGGATCAGACATAGACTCCACTTGGTGTAGCTAGCTAACATTAGAAAGGAGTATCAGTGTAGACAGCATGCACAGCAGAGGGAGCATAAATACACTCCAACAGGCGTGGCTCAGTAAATAAACATGCTCAAAGTATTTACAGCAGGAAGTTAAGTGTCCCACCTTTCCACTCCTTTGCTTCCTGAAGCTATCATTTTTATGTTTTTTTTTATAGATTTAAAGAATCTACATTTCCGATGTTTTGTGTTTTTCCTTTTTTGTGTGTGTGTTTAGGGTGGCATGGCTAGTGTGGCAGTTGACAAGTAAGACTAGAAAATCTAGAAGGTGGAAGTCAAAACCGCCCATAAACTCTCTGTAAACAGATAAAAATACATCAGCCTGTTTCCTTCTGATTATTTTCTCTGATTGTATAATCTTTGCAATGTCAAGGTCTTTCTGATGTATAAAGCTGCTTTCTTCTTTTTACACCCATTATTTGTATCACAAGCTTTCCTCATCTTTAGAAATCATTTAAACACATCATTTTATTGACAGCTACAGGGTAGATGTGTCATAATTTCCTCAAACAACCTACCTTTGTTTGACATTTTAGTAGCTTCAAATTTACACTCATTGTAAAAGTGGTTGCATTGAACATGATAATGTGTAAATCTTTGTCTTCATCTGCACTTCTAATTACAATATTTACTTCAGAAACCTTCCTCAAAATAGGGCTCTCGGGTCCATTTCTTTAAGGATACTGATACCCTAACGTACTTTCCAAGAAGGTGACCCAGTAGCTACTCCCACCGTCAGTATATTCAAGTTCCCAATTACTGAAACCTTCCAGGAAACTGTCTTTTTACAAATGGTGAAAATGTCGAGATCATCATAAAACTGGAAGCAGTCAAAATGAAGTTAATCCAGCTTTACTATATATCTATTTGCTGATTATTAATCGTGTACATTAATTGGTCCAATTTGAATCCCACCCACAGAATTTGGGATAGAAATAAATGACTAAGAGTTGGACTGGAACAATCTCAAGTTCACATAGTGAGAAGACATCCAACCAACCGGCTTTCTGCGCACGTGTGCGCGTGTGTGTGTGCGTGTGTGTGTGTGCATGTGTGTGGGATTCTCTGCTTCTCTCCTCAGTCTCTGTTCTATTCACTTTTCCACAAATATTTATTGAGGCCCTACGAGAATCAGTAATTACTAGACACAGGGCACCAACCAGATTATAAAGTAACACAGGACAAATAAGGCAAATATGTCCTCAAGGAGCTTCCATCTAATTGAACAAATAATTACAAGTATGATAAATCCTAGGTGAGATAAAGACAGAATGTCAAATTTATCCGGCACATGACGGATGACTGGTCATGGGTTAGCAGCAATGTAGATAAGAGGAAGGAACCATACATACAAAGAACTTGAAAAAGGAAAGCAGGGGACGTACTTAAGGAACTGGAAGAATCCCGGTGTGGGGACAGCACTCAGGACAGGGGTGAAGCCCAGTGCCGGGTTTGGAGGTAGGGGATGTTGGCACAGGTCAGGCTTCAGAGGCCATTTAAAACTTGACATTTTGGGGGCACCTGGGTGGCTCAGTGGGTTAAAGCCTCTGCCTTCGGCTCAGGTCATGATCTCAGGGTCCTGGGATCGAGCCCCACATTGGGCTCTCTGCTCAGCCGGGAGCCTGCTTGCCTTCCTCTCTCTCTGCCTGCCTCTCTGCCTACTTGTCATCTCTGTCAAATAAATAAACAAAATCTTTAAAAACAAACAAACAAACAAAAAACCTCAGGACATTTTGTCTCTGACATCAAACAGGAGAGAATGCTTGAAGTGTTTTATAAGAGAGAAGTGAAAGGATCAGATTTGAATCTCAAAAGACAACTCCATCTTCTGTTTAGAGAATAAACTGAAGAAAAGAGTGCAAAGCTAGTGGCCCTTTAGCAGGTTAATGCAATCCAGGAGAGAGATGATGATGGTTTCCACCCCAGGAGGCAGCAGCCATGATGGATGGAGGTGGGAAACCTTAGTATCAATAATCACAATGGCGAAGCTTTTTGCTATTTAATCCCTTACACAGCTGCTGAAAAATCTTTCCTCTTGTCCCTTCTCCCTTGCTCGGTGAGGATAATAGATTTCTGATCACCGTTTATTCTGTAAGATCTTTTTCCACATAAGATCGACATTATAAAGTTTCTCTTGCTCTTTCCTTTCCTTGGGTCACATAACCACATTTCCTTTTATCTTAACTCTCAGGGTATACCAGTTCAAATTCTTTAAGCTGTGTTTAAAAAAATACTTTTAGGGGGTGGTGGCAGGAAAGCCCCATGCTTTAAAAGGTAAATGTGAATTTGTCATTCTCCCATTACACAAGGGTACTCATAGGATATTTCCCTTGGTTACTGTAGAAACGCTGCATATGTTTAATAATGTAGTCATGAAATGCTAGAATTTTATAGTTTATAAAGCAATATTCCTATTCTACTTGCTACAATTTGATGAAAATATGTTAGGACAGGACAAAGTAGTCTGCACATGTATTTCTTTCAAAGCATGAATATAAGACTTTCCTTTGTTGGCCAAGGTAGGAAGCTCAGAATGGTCACTTCTCTTGCATATATCCAGTCTTAGCTATGGATGTAGGAACAATATTGATTCCTTAGACACTTCCACTGGCTTGATCTTCAATTATTTGCCCCATTTCTGCTGAAAACCTCTTCTCCTAGAAAGAGAAGTAAGGATTAAGGAGCTACTTTGTGTGAATTTATATAGTTCCTCAAAATAAAAGGGCTATATCTATTCAATGCATTATGAATCTGATTGTGTTTGCACTCATGATTTTTGCAAACATTGACTTAGCCCCTGAAGCTTCTTATTTTCTAACTCTGCATTAGGAGAGGATTCTAGTATTAACCCCCCAAGCAAGATATTTTTGTTAGATCGGGAGAAATGGAAGGCAGGTAGACTTCATTCATGATTTATCTTCCCAATGGTCGATTCCTTTCTCTCCTACCAAATAGTCACTCTTCGAATCCTTTGTCTTATCTCATGCAGACACAGCCCTACCTCTAAACAAGTTCACAAAATGACTGCATTCCCCTCAGTTGCTACTTGTTACCCTTCCATAATCTCCCTCAACAGTCTTCTTTGCTTCTCTGTTAATTGTATGCTGGTTTTGGGAGTTAAGAGGGAAGAACGCTACAGGAAAATCCAAAAGAGTGATGTATTTTCCACTATTTGCCTCATGACCTTGTACCCAGCTCCCTTATTGAAGCTTCTGTATTATCCTTGATGTTGCCTGTTGTGTTACTTTTGATGGAAGGGCCAGGCTGAGAGTGACATTTCGCCTAAGTGTGTCAGGCAGTTAGGAGTAGCAAGAGGCTGCTTCCAGTAATTCTATGAAGACGCCTCAACCCTGACCTTTAATTGCTTTCACAGTCCTCAGTCCTGTCTCCCATGATTTAAAACAACGATGAGATGGGTCCACGTTCAGGGTGGGTTTGTCAGGCTCCAGGAGTGCCCAAGGCGAGTCTCACGTTCTCATTTCTTGACTCTCGGCAATCTTTTCTGTGCTGAGCGATACCCGACGATGGGTGGAAGTCAGGTGGTGGTGGGGTGGGGATGAGACCTGAACTTCTCCAATATTCCCGCCTGGGGCATTATTCATGCCTATACTGATGAGGGTGGCCAGAGCGCTACAGACCTGCCACCGCTTGGGTCACCTCTGGTGACCTGCACTAAACCTGGAACTCTGCCCGGTCAGCCTCCTGGAGGAAACTCTTGTGTTTACTTACTTGTGATTTATGAAATTGTACCCTTGGCAAACTGCTGGCTTTGGGGAGCAAGCACACAATTGGAACCAGCCAGTAAGTCACGTAAAGACCAGGATAGCGATCAACAGCTTCGGTCAGCCGGAACCGACTTAATGATCGCACTTCCTCCACAGCAATCAGGGCAGGGCTATTCACTAAGATGGTGCCTCCTCTGAGCCCCCAGAGGAGGGCGGTCAGGTTTTCTTAAGACTCACAAATCCTCTTGGAGTAATTCTGGGTTCTTTGTCCTCCTGGGACTTGATTCCTGACAGCCTAGAGAGAAATTCCATTCCTAAGAAGTCTGGGAAAATCTCAGCAAAACCACTTTAATATAGAGTTCCTGTGCCTAGCTGAGGGTGGTCATGGGGCAGGTGAGCACATGAACTCTTTATTGAATGAGGGTCTTCTCCGTAAAGATAGAATTTTTATCTCCTTCCAATCCTTGTCTCAAGGACTTTAAAAGGCCAGTTCCCATGGCCTCTTTAGCTAACAAAGTGAAGCAGGGGAAACAGCCCCAATCAGGCTGTTGGCTTTGCGAATGAAGAAAAATAGCAAAGCTCTTGCCAGAGAAAGGGTGGTTGGGGAATCTGTGACATTTTGAAAACGTGTCTTGCTGTGCTCTTTGTCTAAAAGACACCACACAGAAACTGCTTGATCATGAGTCCTCTTTATGCATAATTTTCATTATGACTGTCGTTGGGTTGAAGAACGGTGAAGACCCCTCTCCTCTCTGCTTCAGCCTCCCTACCCTTAGCTCCCCCAACCAGCCACAGACATATCTGTTCCCTTTCACTCTCCTTGTCAAAGTAGAGAACGAGGGGATCAAATACAAGTTCATTTAGAATTGGGTCCACAGGGGCACCTGCGTGGCTCAGTGGGTTGAGCCTCTACCTTTGGTTCAGGTCATGATCTCAGGGTCCTGGGATCAAGCCCCACATCAGGATCTCTACTCAGCAGGGAGCCTGCTTCCCCCGCTCTCTCTGCCTGCCTCTCTGCCTACTTGTGATCTCTGTCAAATAAATAAATAAAATCTAAAAAGAAAAGAAAAGAAAAGAATCAGGTCCACAGTTAATTGAAATCTACACTTTCTACCTTATCAACTTTTGCTACTTTATGCATTTCATTGACATATGTGTTGGGCATGGTAATTAATGAGTGGTGGCTCTCTGTTTTTCTATTATAATTATGGATGCTACAGTCTCTGGGCCTCAGTTTCTTCATCTCTAAAACAGGTTAAAATTTAACCAAGCAGAACTAGTGTGAAGATTAAATGAGATAATACAGTATGACTCTCTCTGACATCCCACAGTTACAAGGCAAGGCTCCCATCCCATGTACCTTCATGGATCCCTCTGCCCCAGTGGTATCTCTTTCCAATTTTGATCAGAGTTGTCTGTATACTTGTGAGCACAACCATGAGACTGAGCTCTTGAGGGCACATATATCAGTCAGTTCGGGCTCCTATAACAAAAATACCATAGACTAGGTGACTTAAACAATATTTACCTCTCACAGTTCTGGAGGCTGAAAAATCCAAGATCATGGCACCAGTGGCTCCGGTATCTGGTGAGAGCCCACCTCCTGGTTTGTGATGACCATCTTGTCATTATATCCTCACATGGCAGAGAGGAAAAGCACTAATCCCATTATGAGGTCTCCGTCCTCATGAACTAAACTAACTGTGATTGCCCCTTAAAGGCCCCGCTTCCAAATACCATCACTTTGGGGATTCGGGCTTCAACATATGAATTCAAGGGGACAAAATCATTCAGTCTAGAGCAGCAGGGAAATTAGATCTTTCTAGGTTAGACCCTTGGGGGTCCAATAGTAATGGACAAGTATTCAGAAATACATATTGCATGGATGGGGGGAATGGATGGACAGATGGAGAGATGGACAAATGGAAGGGCTAGTAAGGTTTTGGGCATTTAATATAATCTGAATAAAAATGGTAATGTCCTTGCTCTTACTATCACCCCTAGGATACACTATTAGTATGCTCTTGACAGTGCTTCTCAGATAAGGCTCAATGTTTAGTCTCTTTTTTTCTCTTTCCTGTAGTCATCAGACTGAATATGTGTCTTATTCCTAATGGAAAGCTAATGGCAACTGGCTGTCCAGGTAAGAAAAAAAAAAAGGTGCAATCTCACAACCACACTAGCACTAAATTGCTAATGACCAACACAGTTTAATGTATTTTCCCATTTAGAGATATTTGCATTTTAATCAGTGACAGTGCCTTAACCAAAGGATGGGTATATAACGTGGCTTCTCAGGATTCAGCATTTGCAAGCTGGATCTTTCTATAGTATCCACCAGTTACAACCACCACACACCCACCTATGCTAAGACATTTAAGTATAATGGTAATTATGAACCAGAAGACCCATGAATCTGCTTTATTCCCTCCTCAGTCAAAAAGAAGCCTGTCCCCAAGCTGGGTTATACTCCCAACATCTTGAAATACACACTTATGAAAGGTATTTGGACTTCTTTCCCACATGAGATGAGGGCTGAAAGGAGAGCTCTTCCTGGCTTTTTTTCCTACAACTGAAAAGCTAGTCCTCCTCTGACCAGTGCCAGCCCCAGGCAGCACTGTCACTACAAACATGAGTGTAGCCAGACCCAGAATCAGACCACAAGGACTGACAATTAGAAGTCAAATTATGGGACATAGAGTGGGATCATTGTAATCTAGAATTTGCCAGAAAGGGTAGGATATGGGAATCTCTTGCACCTGCATAGAGCTAAAGTGGCTGCCTTTGCCCTCCAGGATTAGCCCCTCCAGAGACGAATCTGGTCACACGCAGCCAGCCCTACATGAATCGTGGGACACAAAGGCACTGTCATATGCTGCAAACTCAGCAAAATCCATATCACAGGGTGATGTTCCTATTCCCAAGGGTGTTGAATCAGGGAAAGGGAGGTTTTTCTTTTGCGGCCACTCAAGTGGTTTGCCCACACTTACCCATCTATTAAGGACAAAGCAACCCCATGTTCATGCCTTTAAAAATTGTATCCACCATTTTTAAAATCCTTTTTGAAAGTTACATTTGGTTACAACAAATCGATGTGGTATGCAAGGCAGAGCCATCACTTCTGTCATTGCCATCACTTTCATTGCACAGCTAATGAAAATGAGGATCATAGAGGTTTAATCATGCAGAATTTTCTAGCACAAGATCTGAGTTATTCCAACTCACACACTGATGGGCTTTTTATGTTTTTGTATTTTGTATTATTTTGCTGGCTATTTGTTTGGGGGTATGATTTCACACAAAATACCCTCTCTCCCCTTTTTGTAGCAAGTAGAAGAGAGGAGCACGAGTCCTGAATAGCCTCATCAGAAAACATTCTTCCCTGCCAACATGTAGCGGGTGATCACGGGCATTCCAGAGGATGGCTCTGGCCTTGGGTTCTCCACCTTCAATACATAGAGGGGAGGCACCACGTGTTTTCTAAGAAACTTCCCAGCTCCCTTTAAAAGACTGTCATGGGGGCGCCTGGGTGGCTCAGTGGTTTAAGCCGCTGCCTTCGGCTCGGGTCATGATCTCAGGGTCCTGGGATCGAGTCCCTCATTGGGCTCTCTGCTCGGCAGGGAGCCTGCTTCCCTCTCTCTCTCTCTCTCTCTGCCTGCTTCTCTGCCTACTTGTGATCTCTCTCTGTCAAATAAATAAAAAAATAAAATCTTTAAAAAATAAATAAATAAAAAATAAAAGACTGTCATGATCTTTGCTCATATTTCTTGCCAGGCAATGGCCTGGCCACAAATTTACTCATGGTCTGTGCACAGTCTCCCAGTTGCCCTGGGGCCCACTTCCACCTTCTGGTTCTCAGGGGTGAGGACGATGGTCAACTATGGCCATCACAGTTCCGATCTCCCACCATGATTTAGGCTTATTTTTGCATCGGGTGCTCACAGCACCCTGTTAAGAATGTAGCCCGAGTGTCATCACCCATACCTGGAGGCCCTTTGGCACAATCATTTAAGATATGGGGATTTAAGATATGGGGTCTTGAGTGAGACAGATCCTGGGACTGCGTCCAAGGATCATTAAAATCTCAGTAGTAGCCTGTCAACAGTAGTCCTAGAGTATACTGGTGGAAGTGTTTAGAAACCGGGACCTGGGGGGTAACCTCACCGCTGGCCAGAGCTGGACTTGGTGTAACAGGACTATGGTACAGGAACATGAGGAGGGAAGGGAGAGAGTGTATTCAACATTATAAATATTACTAGATTATTATAATTTATTATGGCAAATATACTTTTTGTCTTTGTAATACACAAAAGAAGAGAAATTCTGCCATATCATTATGGTTTCTGGGGATGCATGATACATGCCAGATTTTGCAAAAAGGAAGGAGTCTCCTTTGTTTCTCTGATGCAGATGTAGGGATTAAAGAATAAGGAATCCAAGCATTGCTTTGGCACCTGAGACCTGTACAAGTCACTTGAACTCCCATGGCCTCAGTTTCCTCCAATCTGAAATGAAAGCTTGTCCCTCAGCCTTAGGAAACAGAGCAGGGGCAGGAAGAAGCGGGTCAGAGGGACAAGGCCCTGCAGTGGTAGGCACCACTGACTTGTCCCTCCTCCTTGTCCTGACTCCCCGCCAGCCCTCTGGCTGCCTTCACACCCAACCCTCCCCAGGGTAGCTGCCCTGTTCCCCTCTCCTTTAGGTGAGGTGCTTGCTGCTGATAGCTGCCCTCACAGAGGAGACCCTGAAATTGTGAGCCAAGCTCCTTCTTCCCCCAAAGCAGGTGCCAAGGATGCCAGCCACTGAGCCTTGACCTGGCTTTCTCTGTGTGTTTCTCCAGGCCTGGCTGAGAATAGCACACCTCATCTCTGAGAGTTCTGACCTTTTCTCCCGTCTCCTTGCTGGCTGCCTCTGTCCTTTCTAAAAGCTTCCTATTGATGTTTGGCCCTAATAGAGAAACGTAAACAAGAGATAGATAAAGGTTAACAATACCCAATCAATGCTGCAGAGAGAGGCAGCACAGGGAGGGATGTATTGAAAGGCCAAATGTAAAGAGAGTTCTATTGACAATTTAATTGCATTTATTCTTCCCCTTATATGTTGAACTAATAACAGGGCTGCCTGATACCCTTTCATTTTGGCTACGGTGACTTCTTTTCTTTCTAACAGAAGAAAAGCTGACAGGCAAAGAGATGCAGGATCATTTTATTAATTTTTTTTTAAACTAACTCTTTCTCAGATATGCTCCCAGATTGCCTATTTTCCATGGCATTCTAAGGATGGTATTCTAGGTGATTCTCCCAACCCCCGCAATGAGCTCCCCGACCTGTCACGGTGCCCTCTTTTTCTGTTAAACCTAATCAACCTCAAGAAGCTCAGTTCCCCCACTGGCCTTTCTGGGGAGTATGTCCATGAGCCCCACCTTACAAGCCATGTCCCAGCCCCTGCCATGGCCACCCGGTCATGGCTCCCTCCACGTCCATTCTCCCTGAGTCCAGAACTCACAAGGTGAGCAAGACAGATGTTCAATAGTCAATAGAAAAGTGAGGCTCAAAACAATGATTCGCATTTCCTGGGGTCATACAAAATGTCACAAGATTTGGAGTTAGATGTTCATCTTCAGTCCTACCTTCCGTATTTTTCTACTGTGTTACGTACTTTATTTCATTTCTTATATAAACAGCATGCAGTGAACTAGTCGACAGTCAATAACTTAGCTATATCTAACACACACACACAGGGAGGGAGGGAGGGAGGGAGGGAAGGAAGGAAGGAAGGAAGGGGAAAGGAAAGGAGAGAGGGCGAGGGCGGGCAGGAAGGAAAGAAGTAGAGGAGAGAGGGAGGGAGGGCAGGAGGGACACCATGACAATAAATGAACCACTCATCAGCAGAACCCCTTGGATGAGGCTAAACCTCTCTAATTGATTCCAATATTATTTTCTTCTTTATAATAATTTCCTTTGCCTCATTTCTTATTTCCCACACCTCTGCATGTCTATTACCTAACATTCCAAGAATGAAAAATAAATATTTTTTTTCTTCAGAAGAATCTGGTAGGTAAGAACCTGGAATTGAAAAAGAAAACACAGGGGGCAGTAGGAGTATGGCTTAACAACAACAACAAAGTCTATGTAATGATAATTCTTCCATTATGACATCTTTGTATGATCGGGATTCCCAACACTGGATTTATCTTTTTCAAATTATGAAAACACATAGGTGGCAAAATGTTAGGATGACGTGGACAGAAAACCTGTGCTTTTTATACCTTGTCCATTATGAAGCTTGACCATCCATGTGGCTTGCAAATAGCACGAGTCAGGTCTAGAACCCTCCTACCCCATGACGTGTACGCAATAAAAGCTTATTTGAGCGGAGATGCTGCAGTCTAGCAACCTCATGGTTCTTTGCAAAAGTGGAGAGGAGGAAATCAAAGTGTCTGCTCCCTGCAGCATAGGAAAGGAGGGCAGAGGGTGCCAACACCTGGGAACTGATCTATTTTCTCTGTTCTTCTCCATTTATATGTTGCAGGAAGAGAAACAGCAAAATCCTGTTGCATCAAAGAAAATTGCATCAATTTTTAATTATGCACTTAATCATCCTCTTGCAGAAGGCAAGCTGTCTTTCATGACATTTTTACATATTTGAAGGCAGCACTGTGCGAGCACAGGGCAGGATGTTGGGTTTATTAGATGTCACAGACAATTTCAACTGACACTGATGGGTGGATTCAAGGGACAAGAGCCTTTTAAGGGGTGTGAGTGCCAGACGCTGAAGAAACACATAAAGCCTGGCTTCAGTCTTTTTCTTCTTTTGTTTATTCACTCAGTTAATTTGCTAAGACTGACTCCATGAGGTATCACATTCCAAATGTCAGTGATAGAGAGATGAAAGACACTATCTACTCTGGAAGAACTCAGTGTGATTATTGATGCAAACATCAATAAATAAGTTAAAAGTAAAAGCATCATTAATGGAGGTGTGGGGAGGGCAGAGCTTGTCTCGGTCTGGGACAAGTAACCGTGAAGGTTTCTGGCTTCTCAGAAAAGATTTGGAAGGTTCTGAGCAGGGTTCTGAGGGACAGAGAGGAGTTGGGAAAACAGGCAATTTGATATTGTGTATGTGTGTGTGTGTGTGTGTGTGTGTGTGTGTCCTTTTAATATGCATCTCAGAAGAAAAGGGAATGACCTCCAGTTAGAGGAAACAATTCCTGCAAGAGCCTGTAGACATATTTTGTTTTGCTTTTAAGATTTTATTTATTTATTTGACAGAGACACAGAGAGAGAGGGATCACAAGCAGGGGGAGGGGGAGAGGGAGAAGCAGGCTCCCCGCTGAGCAGGGAACCTGATGCAGGGCTCCATCCCAGGACCCTGGAATCATGATCAGGACCCAGCACCTGAGCCACCCAGGCGCCCCTCCATAGCCATGTTTTAAGAAGAGAACATTTCACCTTTCCTGCTGTGCTGACTGAAGGCAGATGTGGTATGAAGATGCTGACTATTGTCCACGGTTCTTTCAACACAGAACCTTTGTTTCTATAAAGCAGTGGAATGCCATCTAGGTAAAATATAGGGAAAATGCTGGGATCCTTGTTGTTGACTCTGGTCTGACTCCTGAAATGTGTCATGTTTTAAAAGTGCCTTAGTCTTTTGATGCTGTTGCTCATAGGCTGACTTTTTTTTTTTTTCCCATTGTGGCAAAATACATAGAACACAGAATTTACCATCTTGACTTTTTTTAAATGCAGGGTTTAGTGGCAGTAAGTACTTCTGCGGTATTGTGCTACCATCACAACCAACCATCCACTAAATGATTTTCATCTTGAAAACTTAAACTCAAGCCAATGATCAATAACTCCTCTAAGTCCCTGGCAACCAGCATTCTAACTTCTTGCCTCTATGAACTTGACTATGTGACTACTTTAATGACCTCCCATAAGTAGATCATATACTAGTCCTTTTGTCACTGACTTCTTTCATTTAGCAGATGTCCTCAAAGGTCATGCATGTTGTAGCACATGTCAGAGTCTCCTACCTGACAAAGGCAGGATCCTGTTTCATTGTAAGAGGACACCACGTCTTGTTGATCCATTCATCCTTCAGTGGATACGTGCATTGCTTCCACATTTTGGTACTGTAAATAATGCTGCTATAACCATGGGTGTACAGATATCTCTGAGACCATACTTTCAATTTTTTGGATATACATACAGAAGTGCAATTGGTGGATCTTAGGGGTTTTTGCTTTAACAGTGAAGGTTAGGGTACAGCAAGGCTACCTGATTCTCTCTTGTGGGGCTCTTTGAATTCCAAAGGAGAAAGCATGGATTCTCATCAAATCTGTATCATTCACTTGATATGCAACCTAGTTTTCTCATTTGTTAAAAAAGGAAGTTTGATTAAATATTACCTGAGCCCCTCTTAGCTCTAACTTTCCACAGTTCCACACTTGTGCTGGCTGTGTCTCCAGTCAGACTGATGAAGACAATGAACTTGGTTTATCCATGATGGTCCACTGCACACCCTTGCCCTCCCTTGTCCTCGATAGGGAGGAATGGCACACGGTGACTACTCGTGACCGCGGGGACAGTGAACTGTCTGGTTAGAAAAGCAAATGTAGATGTGCATCATTTCAATCACACTGCATTTTATTTCAGGTTATGGGCTAGTACTATGCGCAAGAGATCCTCTGGCACAAACGCTGTATTAATTTGGAGAGAAGTTCTAGAACAAGACCGCCTGGATTCGAATCCTGAACTTCCAGTTATTAGATGTATGATCGTAGGAGAGTTGTTTCATGTCCCATGCCTCAGTTTCCAGACCGTAAGAATAATATACATGTCATGGTATTGTTGTGTTAAATAAAACACCTAGAACAGAGCCTTGTCCTTGGCCTTGTTTGTATTTATCTCCCTCCTTGATAAATTCTGCTTCTCTCTGCTTGGCAAATAGTACGGGTCAGGAATTTATATTCCAGACTTCTCAGATTCTTTGCCCTCACTTTTATTTTGACCCTTGGTTTCTCATTTGTTTGCCCCCTTTCACATGCCTCTCATTCCTCCCATCCATGTTATTTTTCTTGACTTGATTCTTTTGTCCCCTCACCTCACCACTCATTCTTCTCATTTATTCTAACACCTTCTGGTCTTTCTCTCATTGTCTTTATCTTTCTCTGCTCTTACATAGAGATAAGCCCCTCTCTGCAGGTAAAGCATTTAAGATTCTCAAGCAAAATGAGGTCACAGATAAGATGCTAGCTCCCATAGAGGTCCAGGATACTCTGTGGGGCTCATCTGGGGTCTTGAGGAAAGGAGAGTGGAAACTTAATTTTAAATAGTTCCACCTGCTTCTCAAATCTCCTATCAGTCAATTTTACCTTATCAATTTATTCTCTTGATATAAAATAAAGGTTTATTCAAGGATCCTTTTTTTTTTCAGTGATTGTATTATATAACAAGGCCATTTTTAAACTTAAGAGCAATAGCTATATTTTTTAAATAGCATCTAATACCTATGATTATCCATGATCGTCCACAAAATGTCTTTTTGCTAGTGGTTTCTTCAATCGGTGTGTAAAGGTCCATTGTTACATTTGGAAGCTGTCTCTGAAGTCTCGTTCAGTCCCTTCCAACTTAAAACAGGACCTCTTTTCCTTTCTTTTTTTTTTTAAACACTTCTTATATTTTAAATAAACTAGATTATCTTGGAATTGTACCTTCTGAATTTCTCTAATTATTTCCTCATAGTGTCATTCACTTGTCCCTCTATCCTGTAAACAATTATTTCTTCCTAAAGCCTTCTTAGATCCATGTTAAGCCATTTTGGCCAGAACGCCTACAGGGGGCGCTGTGTAGTGCAGGCTACAGCATAGGGAGGTACACAGCGTCTGTCTCACTTTTGGTGACGCGAGGATTGATGGGTGGGTTCAGGTGGTGACAGCCGTATCTCTGCCTTGTTCTGTGATTTGCCAGCAGAGTCCAGATTAGGTAATTTATTTCAAGTATCATGGGCAGTGTCTGTCTAGCCTTCATGGAGACTCAATAAATACTAAATGACCAGGGTGGATAAACAAACACTTCCTCCTGCCCGGAGCCCACTCTCCCCTTAGATATTAACAATGATGCTGTCATTTACTGAGCGGTTGCCCTTGCCAGGGACTATTCTAGACGCTTTACAAATCTTAACCCATTTATTTTCACAACACTCATCCACATTTTACAGAGGAGAAACCTGAGATACAAAGAAGTTAATTAACTTGGCCAAGTTCACATGGCGGAGAAGTGAAAGCCCAAACCCAGGCAGGCTTCGAAAGCCCACTCTTCACCCCCCACCCAATTCCTGTCCAGGTCACGTCAAACCTCACTTTTCCCAGGAAACCAACCTTGACTGTTCCAGTTTTTTCTATATTCCATGTGATACAATGTAGCACTGAAATTATGGAATGTTCTAAGGTCTATATTGCTATGCAGCAGAGAGCATACCCCACCTGAAACCATGATCTGTGGAGTCAGGAGGGGAAAGCTTATTTCAGGCCATTACTTTCCAGCTGTTTGTCATGGAGCAACTTAACTTCTATGGGTCTAGTTTTCTGCCATAGCAGTATTTTTCTCTTGAAGTTCTTCTGAAGTTCTTATGAAGGACTATGTAACTTTAAGGCACTGTTCCAGGATTTCAATACTTTCATTCATTCATTCATTCATTCATTCAATCTCTCTCTCCCTCCCTCCCTCCCTCCCCCTCTCTTATACACAGCCTCCCTATAGTTAGACTGTAGAGTTATCAAACTCAGGGGCCACCTTGTATCTTCCTTTTTTCTCTCCAATAGCTTTCACAATTTTTCATTGCTTACAACATTTGCTAGGACATTGGTAGCTAAGCAGACTGTCTTTACTAACCACCAAAGCTTTATTTCCCATTGGACCTTCAGCCCAAAGACAACTCAAGATCCCAACAGGTCTTGCAGCCCTGGAGAGCTGCCATGTCTGGCACTCCAACAGTATTAAATAGAAGGCAAAGAACACCATTTCTATCAAAGTCACATTGATTAAGATTCTACTGAGTTACATCATTCAGACCTGGGAAATGTGCTTCTCATTCAGAACCAGGCTTGAGCCGCATGATGATGTTGGTGAGACCCTCTTTGGATTCTGATCTTTTTTACTCCTCTCTCTTCTGTGTGTAGAATCCCCTGGATCCCTGGATATTCTTTTGGGTAAAACAGTATTTTATTGTGTTTGTGTATGTAAGTGTTACTATAAAATAAGGTTTATGTTTGATTTATCTCCAGTGCAGATGAGCAATTTAATTGAGGTCTCTAGTTGACTATAATTTTACACAAGGCATTAACTCCAATCGGTGGAAGCCTTAAGCATGCCATTGGTGTTAGGGTCATATATGAAGAGAATTTGAGACAGATACACATTCCAGAACTCATCAAAGTGACTAAGAACCAGATAATCCCTAATCTACTTATCTATAAAGCAAGTCTATTCTTGATGTACAGATTAAAAAGTTCTGAATAATCACTTTTCCAGTGAATCTTCAAGGATTATCCATAATTGAACTCATTCTAGTCTGAAGTTTATTTGCTACAGCACAATCTGAATAAAGCTTCTCAAGTTTATTATTTGGGTCTCCAGCTTGCAAAATGACACACCTAATTGATATGTATTCACAAGACTCAATTTAGTAAGACTTTATTGATCATCTAGGCACCATAGGTCATTTAAACCAAGAAAGACATGGGGCGCCTGGGTGGCTCAGTGGGTTAAGCCTCTGCCTTTGGCTCAGGTCATGATCCCAGGGTCCTGGGATCGAGCCCTGCATCAGGCTCTCTGCTCAGCGGGGAGCCTGCTTCCTCCTCTCTCTCTGCCTGCCTCTCTGCCTACTTGTAATTTCTGTCTGTCGGGTAAATAAATAAAATCTTAAAAAAAAAACAAACAAGAAAGACACAAGCTGCCTCGCTCTAGATGTTGCATATGCCGAACCATGTAGAGAAATGGGAATGGACAAATCTGAGTTCAAATCTTGGCACCGAAACTTACTAATTAAGAAATTATTTAACCTCTCACACCTTCACTGTTTTCTCTGTAAAACAGAAATAGTGAGTAGATACCCTGTCTTTTGAGTAACTTAAAAGACACAATATAAGAGTCATTATGTTATAATCTGAAACTAATGGAACATTGTGTGTCAAAAGCACTGAGAGAGAGAGAGAGAGAGAGAATGAGAGAGACAATGTAAGAAAGTGTATGGCATATCATAGTCTCTCAACAAAGACAAATTTCCTTTTTGTCTATAATATACTGTACATCATGATAAGTTTTACACCTAAGTCCAAAGTATCACAAGCCTATGGGAGGAGATTAATTTGGAAAGACGTTCAGTTTTCAGTCTATCATTATGTCCAATAGGACCCTTATACATAATGCTTTTTAAAATTTTCACTTAACTTTATTTCTAGAGTCCATTAATCTCTCAGTTTCAAATATGCATAGAGTTTGGTTTTTTAAAAATGCATTCAAAGTTTCTTCTTTTTTTAACACAGAACTTTTTTGTAAAAGATTTTATTTATTTGTGTGTGTGTGTGTGTGTGTGTGTGTGTGTGTGTGTGTGTCTGAGAGAGAGGAGAGCAGACAAAGGGAAAAGCAGGCTCCCCACTGAGCAGGAAGCCTGATGCGGAATTCAATCCCTGGAGTCTGGGATCAGGACCTGAGATGAAGGAAGATGCTTAACCCACTGAGCCACCCAGGTGCCCCAAGAAAAGAATTTCTAATTGAGAGTCTCTACCATGTCAGAGAATCTTATGAGATGAGAAGTCAATGAGATGGGGGTATTCCTCTTGGCTTTCTACACCATTCTCTGTCCATTCCCTCTCTCAGCCAGATAGCCAACTGTTGGGACCCATGGGCATTATTCCTAAACTTTACCACGTATCACCCCCAATCAAAACCTATGCAAATTTATGGTCTATGTTTCAGAAGAAAACCTCTCACTCACAGAAACACACACACACACACACAGTTCTGAGTTAGGTTTTTGTGGGGTCAGTTCATTTCATTTTGGGAGCAGTAACCATTAACTCAAATTCCTGGGCTCTTCATTTCTGTTTACTATTTTGAAGAAAACATAAATTAGCCCTTGTTTCCTCATTCATTCCTACTTGTGTTTGGGGTGTTTTGTTGTTACTGCTTGATATATTTTTTTTTTTCTGTTCTGTTTTTCCTATTATTTTTGGATTAAACTCACTCTCACTAAATACTTAAATGTTCACTGATGCCCTGAACCCTTCAGACATAATCAGACACTTTCCATATTCTCTTGTGTTTCAGCTAAGCGAATGGATGGCTGCCTGAAGCATACAGGAGTCCATACATCCAAGAAGAGGCTTCTATAAAGTCCACATGGATTCTCAGAGCCCAGACCACATTGCCAGAACAGACCCACCCTCATTCTGTCATGCACAGCAATGTTTATTTGCTCCGTATAAAAAAAGAAAAACAAGGTAATGAGTGAGTAAATATTTGGGTTCCCAGCAAATGCAAATATTCACTGGCCAAACCAGCATGAAGAGAGATCCAGCCATACGGAATGGACTGGCTTCGACCATGTTGAAAAGTTTTGTTGGGCAGACCTGAACTGACACCTCAGGTTGTGTGCACCGAAGAATCTTTCTGTGCCTGAAGTAGGGTAACTTGTTTCTCATCTGGCAGGTAACCTGTGCTGTAGCCTATGTTTTCTTATCTTTTTATGACTAAAAAACTTGCCTCTGCCCATAAGACCTTGTGTCAAATAATTGAAAACACAAGTTTCTATGTGTTTCCATTGTATATATTATTTGATTAGTTATTTGTTTACAAACAGGTATGCATTACAGGATTTAAAAAAATCCTTCTTGGGGTGCCTGGGTGGCTCTTGATTTTGGGTCAGATCATGATCTTGGGGTCCTGAGATTGTATGGAGCCTGCCTAGATTATCTTTCTCACTCTCTCTCCCCCATCCCTTTACTCTCTGTCTTCCCCCCACCCCCACTTGTGTTCCCTCTCTTTCACTCACTCTAAAAAACAAACAAACAAACAAACAAACAAAAAACAAAAAAAAACCTTCTTTGCCACTTTGTATATTACTTACATCTACCAGACTCCCAGCCAACAAGACCCTTGAGTATGGTCATCCTACCCCACACCCCAGAAGAAACAACAAAGTACATAATTACACAGAGAGCTATACAACTTCTTAGTGTATGCTGGTCTTCTCTCAGTGTCCAACCCCACCCCATACAAAGACAGCTCAGATAAACTAGGTTTGCTTGACATCCTTGAGCAGTAATGTTCTGCTCTTTAATAATTAGAATAATTATTTGCAAACCTCAGGATAAGAGTGAGGATTGAGGGAGAGATTTTCTGTAAAATAAAGATCACTATATAAATGTTAGATTACTGTCATTTTTCCCATTATTTTCATCTATTTTTTTATCAAACGCATGTCTTTTTTTTTCAAATCCTGAGATCCTGAAGACTTATCCAGTCCAGTTATGAACCCCTAAAAACAGAGCCTATAGTCTTTGTGATCTAAAAAATAAAATGTAGAGACTTCTGGGAAAGATGGCAGAGTAGAACCACCCTAGGCTCACCTCGTCCCAGAGACATAACTAGATTACACTCACAGCAGTGTAAATAATCCAGAAAATGACCTTAGGATTGGCAGAATAAACTCCACAGCTAAATGTAGGGAAGGGACTTACAAAATAAAAGGACGTAAAATATGACACCATATGCCTAAAATGTGGGGAGGAGAAGAGTAAAGAATGGGTTCAAACTTATATGACCATCAACTGAAGATAGACTGTTATATAGAGATGTTTTATGCAAACTGAATGGTAACTGCAAATCAAAAACCAGTGATCGCTATGCAAAAAAATAAATAAAAGAGAAAAGAATCCAGGTATGTCACTAAAGAAAGCCAACTTATTGTGAGAGAAGAGAGCATGGGAATAGAGGAGAACTATAAGAAAACCCATAAAACAAGTAACAAAATGTCAATAAATACATACCTATCAATAATTACTTCAAATGTAGGTGGACTAAATGCTCCAATCGAAAAAGACAGAGTTACAGAATGGATAAAAAAAAAAAAACCATATATATGCTGCCTACAAGGGACTCATTTCCTACATAAAGACACATGCAGATTGAAAGTGAAGGGATGAAGATGCATTTATATGGAAGTGGATGTGAAAAGAAAAGGCAGCAATATTTATATCAAATATAATAGACTTTAAAACAAAGACTGTCGCAAGAAACAAAAAAGTATATTATATAATCATTCAGGTGACAAACCAAGGAGAAGATATAACAACTGTAATTATTTATGCACCCAACTTGAGGATCCAAGTACTTAAAGCAGTTAATAACAAACATAAAGGAACTAATCACTAATAATACAATAATAGCAGGGGACTTTAACACCCCACTTAGATCAATAGATCATCCAAACAGAAAATCAACAAGGAAACAGTGGTTTTGAATTACACATTGGACTGGATGGATTTAACAGATATATTAAGAACATTCCTTCCTTCCTAAAATAGCAGAATATACATTGTTTCAAGTGCACAAGAAACATTTTCCAGAATAGATCACATATCCAACCACAAAACAAGTCTCAACATGGTCAAAAAGGTTGAGGGGCACCTGAGTGGTTTAGTTATTAAGCATCTGCCTTCAGCTCAGGTCATGATCCCAGGGTCCTGGAATAGAGACCTGCATCAGGATCCTTGCTCAGTGGGAAGTCTGATTCTCCCTCTCCCACTCCCCCTGCTTATGTTCCCTCTCTCACTGTATCTCTCTGTCAAATAAATAAATAAAATCTTAAAAAAAAAAAAAAGAAAAAGGTCAAAATCATTCCATGTATCTTTTCTAACCACAATGCTATGAAACTAGAGGTCAACCACAAAAGAAAGTCTGGGAAGAGCACAGATATACAGAGGTCAAACAACATGTTACTAAAAAATACTGGACCAACATAAAAAAATGAATGGGCCAACCAAGAAATCATAAATCAAAGACGAAATTAAAAAAAAAACCTGTGACAAATGAAAATGAAAACACAATGGTCCAAAGTCTTTGGAATGGAGCAAAAGCTGTTCTAAGAGGGAAGTTTATAGCAATACACGCCTACCTCAAGAAGCAAGAAAAATTTCAAATAAACAATGTAACCTTATACATAAAGGATCTACAAAAAGAAGAATAAACAAAACAGAAACTAGTAGAAGGAAGGCAGTAATAAAGATTAGAGGAGAAATAAATGAAATAGAAACTTAAAAAAAAGATACAATTCAATAGAATCTGGAGCTAGTTTACATAAGTTGCATTAGTTACCTCAAAAGTTTTCTTGTGCAATTACATTCTCTTTTGTGGTATTTCATAAATATGGTACCTTCCAGCAAGTTTCTCAAGGTGTACAGCACCACGTGTGAAGAGTCAGTAAGCCAAGAGGGAACATCCCTTTCTTGCATATACTCTGCAATCACCATAATGCAATGCTCATACTTGAGAAATATTTTATTGCTTAATAAAAAATGAGCATACTGAAAAGACACACTGACATAATCTACATAAAAGAAACCAGGAAAAATATATATTATGTCCATATATATGAAAAATATGTAATATATATAAATGTATATAATATACCTCTATATTACATGTGTTTTTATATACTTTTTAAACTTTTAAGCCAGGATCTGAGTGGAAGTAAAGCATGACTTATCTACAATTCAGTATGTAAGGCTGAGATGAGTGTCCTTGGGGCCAGATGAAAAGGTCAAGGGAAACTCAGCTGATGATTATCCATCTTTCCCATGGACCACAGCTGAGAGCCCTTACCTAACATGTTTGATCATGAAAAATCTATAGGCTGGAGAGAATAGAAGATGAATGGAAGCCTCTTTGTGAACATCCAAGATCGCTTCTGCCTGGAAAAATGAGGAATCCTGAACTAAGGCAAAAGGGAAAGAACTTAAAAGAGAGGACCAAGGGGTGGGGGGAGTGCGCACATTTCAGTTTTGCTATCCACTTCCACTGTCTTGTGAATCTGTCATGGTGGATTTATGAGACCATTATAATACATGCCGTGAAGAGGCATTATTATTTTTTAACCAGCATTAAAGTTTAAAAACTGAATAAAAGCTTTGCTCCACGATCGACCAGATTCTCTCTCAGAACAAAGAAATGGAAGAACAAATCACACAGCAAGATTTAGAGTCCATGGGGGACACATCTGACATTGTTTCTTTGGAGGAGGCCATTTGTATCTGTATGCTTCCCTGCACAGAGTTCAGAGAAGAAAATGCTGCTCTAGGTTTTGTAGTTAACTCGCTTTAGGACATTTAAGTTTCCAAATTGGCAAAATGACAAACTGGTGAGTTAGTGGTCTTTGGATAAAATCCTGTTCATACAGAACTGGCCGAATCAGGGTCTTTAAATACTGGAATTGTTAACCTTGAAAATCCAGCACTGTCTTCAGAGTTTTAGTTTTATCTTGAAAATTCAAAAGATCTCTAATCCTGTGCAACAATTTGCTGAGTTGAGAAGAGGCTATTTCCTCTAGCTCTCATATGTCTTATGTTTGTCATAGTCTCGTGCCTCCGTTGTCTCGTGGGCACTGAGATTGGCATGCTAGAAGTCATTTAAAATAGAGGAAGGTGTTTGGGCTCTTTTCCCGGGATTCTATTCAAAGAAACGAAACAAAACAAAACAAAACAAAAAAGGACCGAGTGACCATATGTTTCAAAAAAAAGTTGGAGACAGCATATGTTTTTGTGGAAATTTAGAATGCTCTCCCATATGTACAGGTAGGCAAAAATGTAATATAATTTAAGTCATCATTATAAAATGAACCCAGCCCTCTTCACCCATTCCTTGTTTAATATCAATAGGGACTAGGTATTTGACTCAAGGATTTATGAAACATCTTCTAAGTTTTTTTTTTTTACATCTTCTAATATTCCATTTATTCTACAGTAAATTCTAAGTGTGCTTTACCATTTTGACAGAGGTAGCAAAATAATTCCCATGTGGGTTTATGGAAATGAAGAGTGGAAGAAGAAATCTTGATACCATATCAGAAAAGGACACAAAACTACAGATAGAAAGCAAAGACTAGAATTCAGATCCCCTAGGTTGCAGCCCAGGTATATTTCTGCTATGATTTCTTCCATTTCTGTTCTTTTCCAGACACATTAATCAATGATGAAGGTGTTATTGAATGATTTGGGTATCCAAGCTTCCTTCCACTTAAAAAAAAAAAAATACAAATCCTTGAACTTCACAGGAATCTTCCCTTTCATTTTCTCAATGACTATACATTTTGCAATGATGGTGTATAATTTTTCTCTCTTCTATCCCTTTGCTCAGATCCCTTTGGAACAGGCTTCTCTCATCTGAGCTCTCAGAGTGTTTAATTTTTACTGTCACTGAAACTAGAAGTGAACATTTTCTTAGTTTAACAATAGGATAGACTTGCTTCCCAAGACTCGAAGTAATTGTGTTTGGTGCAAAATTGCCTACTGCATTTTGACCATTAATGATTCATGGTGCTTTCTATTCTACTTGCAAATGCTGAGTTTTCTACTTCCCAGGGAAATCTAGACTTTCTCCCTTTTTTCCAACCTGGAGAAATTACTTGAGCAGAACTCACAAGGGCTAGTGATTCATGAATTTCATAAAAGAGTAGAGAAGAGGGCATTTTAGGAGAGCAATATTTCAAGGATCCCAAGGAAGACCCTCCAGAATTTGTACCCACACTCACATACAGAGCAGAACCAAGGCTCAGAATGAGGCTCCCTTTAGAGAAGAAAACACAGAAAGTTTAGTGCTACAGGAATCAACTCTCAAACTCTAATTTTGTGTTTGAAAGTGAAGTAATGCTTTATGAAACTAGGCAGAAGTGTTTTTCGCTCTAAGAAACACTTGTTTAAAGAACTCCTGACCCATAGATTCGCTCTAGATGATATAACTGTAATTATTCACAAATTTCTCAAAACCTAACACTAGGAATTACTTTAATGAATGCAAAATAGCCAGATTCATATTTGAATCTGCTAAAAGTCTGCCTGCATTTGGAGGAAGTCTGCAAGGTCAAATGAAGGCCAAAATGTTGGGGTTTCTAAATAACAGAAAACATATATTATTTCTTTCAGGAGGGGAAAATTAGTACAAGACTTGTGACTTCATTTACAACTTAAGTGGACAATTTCTGTTTCTTCAAATGAATATATTATCTACGTTAAGTAAATGATAGGTTTCAAAAGCTACACGGAATGAAAAGAATGACTATAGTTATATGCAATATTTTTAGTAAATAAAAACCCATGAGTCCATAATAATAATAAAAGGACAAATATCATTCACTACCGTCGGAGGTAACTATTATGCCAATTCCACACTCTGAAAATTGCCAATTAAGAATGTGGAATTATTCTTTCAATGATCATATAAAGGGAACAAGATAATAATAAAATTGTTAAATAAAAAGTTGATGGGGAATAGAATATTTGTACAGCTTGCAAGTATCACTCCAGAGATATATTTGATTTCTGTGGCTGTACAACAGATTCCCACAAACTTAGTGGCTTTGAAAGACACACAGTATGCAGCGTAGGGTCTCACAAAGCTGCAGTCAAGGTGACACCTGGGCCGGGTTCCTCTGGAAGCCACCTGTAGTTCATTGTCAGGTGACCTCAAAGACCTCTCACAACACGGCAGCTTATTTCTTCAATGACAGCAAAGGACTGGGGGAGGTGGGTTAGGAGGTTGCTGTTTAATGGGTATAGTCTCAGTTTTGCAAGACTAAAAAATTTTTTAAAGATTTTATTTATTTGACAGAGAGAGGGAACACAAGCAGGGGGAGCAGTGTAGGGAGAAAGGGGCTCTCCGCTGAGCAGCCCCCACCCCCCCCCCAACATGGGACTCAATCCCAAGACCCTGGGATCATGACCTGAGCTGAAGGCAGATGCTTAACAACTGAGCCACCCAGGAGCCCGGCAAGATGAAAATGTCCTAAAGATCTTTTGTACAACAATGTGAACCCAGTTAACACTACTGAACTGAACACTTCAAAACAGTTAAGACGGTGAACTTACATCATCTATTTTTTAGCCTATTTTTTAAACCCTCAGAGAAGGAAAACATAAAATACCTTTTGATTTTGAGGATCCATATTGTAGAGGAAAATTACTACCTACCTTCATCAGATGTCCTGGCATTGTTCGTTCATACCAGTCTGGGTTGCTGTCGGGTTCTAGAATACTCTCGATGGTGTTGACTCCATAGGGAGGGTTGTGGCTCCTACATTTTGAATAGTCAGAAGCAGCAAGAGTTAGAAAAAACTTCCTGGGAGAGGGATTTCCCAGCCACCCATGGCCCAAGAATAGGTGACGGTGGTTTAAGCCAGCGCTTCTCGAAATTTCATGTACATAAGAATCACCTGGAGGCTTGTTAAACAGCAGATTCCTAGGTGGGATATCTGGAGTGGGATCTGAGGTTCTGCAATTCTAACACTCTCCCAGGTGATCTTGAGCTGCTGTTTGGAGTCATGAGAGCATAAAGAGGTTCAAATAATTAGCAATGGTTAAACTAACTATGCTGTATATACCCATTTCATGAATTCATTAAGGCAACCTGGTACTTGATTAATACCGATGTCTAGGCCCCAACCCTGGAGATGACGCCTTATTTGCTTTTCAGTGGCAATCTAGTATCTTTGATTTTAACCTCATCATTTTTTATGACCAGCTAATTGGGGGAAATATTAGATGACCATTAAAATGGATTTTAGTATTGACTTCCCACAATTCTGCTTCTCCATATTTCTCCTACGGGCTAGCTGTAGACTAGGTTTTCAATAGATACCTCTCGCCACCATTGGGTCGCTGTGTTGTTACTTCCCAGGGACGTTAGAATCTCTATTACACGGAATTGCCCCCCCCTTTATTGCTCATAACCAAGAATAAGCACTCTACATATGAACCTGCTATCGTCCTTTGGTTAGATGAGTTCATTAAGTGATAGGCTTTCATTTTTATAACTCTGTGAGGTTTTCATTATTGCCCTCGGTGTGTGGATTAGAAGACAGAAGTCGATAGAGATCAAGTGACCTGCTCAAGGTCATACAGAAGGACAAAGTTGTAGAGGTTGGATTTGACTGTCATCTCCGATCCGAGACCGGTCCCTCAGATGCCAGAGCCCCCATCCCGTGTGCTGCCGCCCCCTCTGTGCGCTTGTGAGGTACAGAGCCTGCAGGCTCTTCCCATCTTCCTCCCTTGTCTCCTTGATGTCTCCATTTACCTCGGGTTTCTGCCTCCTACTAGGACTTCACGCTCTGACTTTTGCGTCTGCTCTCCCCAAGTCCCCTGGCACTGGCCCCCTGATTGTATCCAGTGTCAGGTTCAGACTTGCTCTCTCCGGTATCTTCTTCTGGTCTTCTTGAACATCCACATTCATCTCGGTCTGGAAGAAAAGCCAGACTGGGCTCTAATGAGGCTCCTGATGCTATAGGCTCTTCAGAATAGCGGTCAACTGTTCCCTGGATTCCAATTCTTCACTCAGACCCAGCTGCTCTGTGCAGAGCCATGTGGAGGGCTTTGTGGCGTGGGGAAACCCACACTCATATATGGTGAATAGAGACTTGCTGATTCTTTTTTTTTTTAATCATTTTTTAAAATTTATTTTCAGCATAACAGTATTCATTGTTTTTGTACCACACCCAGTGCTCCATGCAGTCCGTGCCCTCTCTAATACCCACCACCTGGTTCCCCCAACCTCCCACCCCCCCACCTCTTCAAACCCTTCAGATTGTTTTTCAGAGTCCATAGTCTCTCATGGTTCACCTCCCCTTCCAATTTCCCTCAACTCCCTTCTCCTAACTCCCCATGTCCTCCATGCTATTTGTTATGCTCCACAAATAAGTGAAACCATATGATAATTGACTCTCTCTGCTTGACTTATTTCACTCAGCATAATCTCTTCCAGTCCCGTCCATGTTGCTACAAAAGTTGGGTATTCATCCTTTCTGATGGAGGCATAATACTCCATAGGGTATACGGACCACATCTTCCTTATCCATTCGTCCATTGAAGGGCATCTTGGTTCTTTCCACAGTTTGGCAACCATGCTATAACTTGCTGCTATAAACATTGGGGTACAGATGGCCCTTCTTTTCACTACATCTGTATCTTTGCTGATTCTTTTTTATTTCTCAGGGATCATTACTATGAATTGTGTGGAAATCTTTTGCCCAAAAGGTACGCATTGCGTACTAGCCCAGAACTATTCAGGGTACTTGGAGATGCAGGACTGAGCCCAAATGACCACGGGCTGTGTCCTCATGGAGATTCTGATTCTGTGAGGAAGATACTTTTTTTTTTTTTTTAAGATTTATACATTGGGCATCTGGGTGGTTCAGTCTGTTAAGCATCTGCCTTCAGCTCAGGTCATAACCCCAGGATCCTGGGATCAAGTCCCACATCGGGCTCCTTACTCAGCAGGGAACATGCTTCTTCCTCTCCTTCTGCTGCTTCCTGTGCTTGTACTCTCTTGTGCCCTCTCTCACTCTCACTCTCTCTCAAATAAATAAATACAATCTTTTAAAAATTTGTTTAAAAATTGGGGCACCTGGGTGGCTCAGTGGGTTAAACCTTTGCCTTCAGCTCAGGTCATGATCTCAGGGTCCTGGGATCGAGCTCCACATAGGGCTCTCTGCTCAGCAGGGAGCCTGCTTCCCTCTCTCTCTCTGCCTGCCTCTCTGCCTACTTGTGATTTCTCTCTCTCTGTCAAATAAATAAATAAAATATTTTTTAAACATTTGTTTAAAAATAAAGAATTATGTATTTATTTATTTGAGAGAGAGTGTGTGTCCACGCATGTGAGTGGTGCAGGGGCAGAAGGAGAGGGAGAAGGAGAGAAGCAGACTCCCCACTGAGCCGAGAACATGAGGGACTTGATCTCAAGACCCTGAGATCATGACTTGAGCCAAAATCAAGAGTCAGATTGCTTAACTAACTGACTGAGCCACCTAGGCGCCCCAAGGAAGATATCTTTAATTAAATACTCAAAACAGTCCATGTTTGACTACAAATAGGAATCAGGGCTGTGAAGGGAGAGAACACCAATGTTGGAATAAAGTCTCAAATGTGTGGTAGGAATCAGCAAAGATCTGATCAGGTTAATCTCATTTTTTCTTTTATTTTCCTTAACAGAGTTGTGATGTTTACAGTTATAACAAGAGTTAACATTTATTGAGTCCTTATTATGCTGGTTTCTTATAAGTACTTGATATGCTTTATCATATTATATTTGCACAGAAACCATATTAGCCTCATAAAATAGCTACTCTCAATCCATTTGAGTTTCTTAATTTGTGAGTTTGGGACAGAGTGCTTATGGAACCGTAAGCATCATACAGACAGGGAGCAATGGGTACAGAATTGAACGCAAGTCCATCTGACTCTAATGCTCACATTTGTAACAATGTTGATTGCTTACTGCCTCGGGAAACTATAGTAGACATGGTGTACTGAGAGCTGATTGTCTCATGTCGTAACAGGACCCAGGATGCAGAGAGAATGGCAAGAACAATGCAAGAACAATTACGTAGATTGCTAATTGGTGGAACACATAGACCCAAAGGAGATTTTCTGATGGATGGCAAAAGGAGGAGGGTTGGTAGTAGCATCTGCCTAGGGCTCTGTCCTTGGCCCTGTCTGAAATAGTTTGTCAGTGGACCTAGGAAAATGATGAAAGGGGACGGCTCATCCCATGGGTGGACCAACAATGCCGAGAGAGGAGCGAATAGGTTGGTTGACAAAATCAGGACTCACAAAAATTGCCACCAAGGTCTGCATCTCTTGATGTGAGATGTAATGCAAATGCACGTGAAGCCTTGCCTTTGAGTTCAGGGTTTCAACAGTATAAATATAGAGCTGGGGAGAAGACATTTCACATTTTGACACAGGAATTTTTCTGAGTGGGACACTCAAGATGTGGAAAGAGTGTAAGGGGACACGTAGAACCCTTCATGAGATCTGTGCTGCACTCTGAGACGTGTAAGATACAGAAAAAAAATGTATAAAACAAAGGAAAGAGGAGAGAGCCCTGCTCTACCTGAGCTGACCATCTGGAAAGAGGAATCACGGTATTCCGCACGGTGTGGCACCTTCTTGTGAGGTTCTGTAGAGAACAATGGAGTCATTTGGAGGAGAGAAGCAGGATGGTAAATGCTTGGAAATAATTTCATACGAAGAGGAGTCAACACTTAAATTAATAAATAAAACCATGTTGTTGACTTTGGGGCGGATGAGACTCAGGATAGTTGACAAGTTGTCCTTAGCCCTCAGGCTCTCCTACAGACGTGGTGTGACATCATCTTGGGGATTGTGGGAGGACGGGGAGTGGATGAGACCACTGGGCACAAGAAGTGGAAACTACGCAGGAATAATTGTTCTTGGTCTCCATTTTTCAGATGAGAAAACAGAGGTCTAGAGAGTTTGGGTAACGTTAGCCTGAATTAAGGAAGGGCTTGGCAAATAAATCAAGAGCAAGGAAAAGCAGCGTCTGTGAAAGATTTTATGGAAAGCTTCAAAAAGCAAGTCAGAAGTCAGTACAAAGAGGTACTCATTGACTTGGGGCACCTGGGTGGCTAAGTTGGTTCAACATTAGAATCTTGGTTCCACTCCAGGTCATGATCGCAGGGTTGTAAGATGGAGCTCCACATCTGCTCTGTGCTGTGTGAGGAGTCTGGTTAAGAATCTCTCTCTCCCATGGGGCGCCTGGGTGGCTCAGTGGGTTAAAGCCCCTGCCTTCAGCTCAGGTCATGATCTCAGGGTCCTGGGATCAAGTCCCACATCAGGATCTCTGCTCAGCAGGGAGCCTGCTTCCTCCTCTCTCTGTCTTCCTCTCTGCCTACTTCTGATCTGTCTCTGTCAAAGAAATAAATAAAATCTTTAAAAAAAAAAAAAAAAGAATCTCTCTCTCCCTCTGCATCTACCCCCTACTCCCGTGCTCGATCTTTCTGCCTCTCTCAAAAACCCAAAAAATAAAAAAAGGTAATCATTGACAAAAATAATTGCAGGTAAAAGTGCATTACGGTTATTTTACTCCATTACCCGTCTCATTTCATCATCCTAGCAACCCTTCCTTCACCTTAAAGACCGGAAGACCGGGCGCCTGGGTGGCTCAGTGGGTTAGGCCGCTGCCTTCGGCTCAGGTCATGATCTCGGGGTCCTGGGATCGAGTCCCGCATCGGGCTCTCTGCTCAGCGGGGAGCCTGCTTCCCTCTCTCTCTCTCTCTCTCTCTGCCTGCCTCTCTACTTGTGATCTCTCTCTGTCAAATAAATAAATAAAATCTTAAAAAAAAAAAAAAAAGACCAGAAGACCGAGGCTAGGGGAAATTCAGTAACTCGTCTGTGTATGGCTGAGACTGAGCCTTATCTGGGTTAGACTCCAGAGCTCATGCTGAGAGCCAACCCCTCGTTGCTCTAACAGCACAACAGGAGCATATCAGGAGGTTAGGGCAAAAAGGCAAGAGACCATGTGGCCAAGAAAGGGAGGTATTTGCTCAAGGGGAGAAGCTGGCAGACTCTAGTAAGGACTGGGCTGGAGACACAAGTGCTCTGAGTGAGGAGTGATAACACGGGCAATCACAAGTCACCAGAATGATCAGGAGTGTGGCAGTTTCTGGAAAGCAATGGTTGTAATCAACTCCAGCTAATATCACCCTCCCTGAGGGTGGGTCTTTAATCACCACCTATCAATATCTTGAGACAAGTGCCTCTCAGACAGGCTCATATCCATGCCCTTTTGGGGCAATATCACTCTGTTTGAGAGGTATTTTCACCTTCTTTTGCCTAGACAGGTTGTCTGCACTCAGTTTTTAATGAAAAAAAAAAAAAATTATTGAGAGCGCATACAAGTGCTTCCAAAACAGGGCTATCATACCAATATCGTGATTTGTATTGATGTAGTGTCTCCCTGCCCAAGCTTAACATTGTTTCTCCCTTGTAGACCTCACACATTTAACACAATAGACATTATCTTTCTCCCTAGGTGATGGGGAAAGAAAAACCACCACGCATTCTAATGCTGGGCTTAGTTCCAGAGAAAATGAGGCCGACAGGAGATGAACTGAGTCCTCAACATCAAGGACCAAATTGTGGAATGGATTCTGGTCCTCGGGTCTCATATTCTACCCCCAACCTCCGGCTTGCTGCCTCTGCCACTTAGGCTGGAGGAATCCTTTCGTTTTTCAAGTTCTTCATCCAGAATGTAGTAAGGCCACTTCTGGAATGGGGCAAGGGGTCTGTTGGTGGAAAACCTGTTCCAAGCCTACCCCGATGGGTTCTGGCTACAGAGGTCTCTCTTCTCTTCTAAGCCCCATGTGCCGCCTGAGTTCATTTCTTGCTCCTTGGCATCGTGCTGAGCCCTGCTTTATTAAGAGGAATTTACTCTTCAATTTCCTGTAGTGATTTCAAATTCCCAAGGTTACCGCAGTGCCTTACTTTATAGCAACAATTACGCACCACTCCCTAAGGTCGTAAAGGATTTGGAAATACATCCTCAGAGGAGCCTTTGGATGTCAGATGGCCACCAGCTTGCAACAACATTAACTCTGTCATTAGAAACTCGGGTGTGACATGCTCGGAGGTGGGAGAAGTGAAAGAGCCCAGAGAGAACAATGAGAGGGTTCTTTAAATATCCCGGGCTGGTCTCCACACTCAGGGAGTGCTGTGACAGGGGGATCCCAGCGCTGGTAATGAGCACTGGTTTTCTCTGGCAGAGATCAGTTTCAGTCTGCAGGGGGTTGGGTTTGTCTCCTCCAGCCTCTGATCACCGAGCCACATAACTATCGGAGCGGAGTGCTTATTTTAAATGTGTAACGTTTTCAAAGAAACTTACTGCTGAGGCTCTTTTAATCTTCAGAGCCAGTTGGCAGGGGGCCTGTATGGACCTTATTTTATGGTCTCCTAACAATGCGTACAGGGCAGCATCTCCGGGAAATCGCACTCTCCAGATGGGAGTTGAGGACAATACTCCAGACTGTCAGAGGCAAGCCCCGTGTTTTATAAAGAGGGAAACTGATACTCAGAGAGAGTAATTCAGCTCACATGCCAGCACACTGCAAGTAAACCGGGAGGTATTTTTCTTATACTTGTATTACTCATAAATCCCACTTTCATCACAGAAAGAAGAACAATGCATTGAATCACCCACGGGTTCTTTTTTTCCCCTTCCTTCCTTCATTTTCTTTCTTTCTTTCTTTCTTTCTTTCTTTCTTTCTTTCTTTCCTTTTTTTTTTTTTTTTAATCTGATGTATTCATTAATTCAGTTGGGCTTTATAACAACCCAAATTTGGGAGACTTACAAATAAAATAAATCGGGAGTGAGCAGCCTCTGGTACTTGAATTAATTTAAGAGAAAAACAAGATGTATAATCCCCATTTATGACAACAGTTGGGGGAAAGCCGGGGCTTTGTTGAAGGGCTTAGTGGCTCTATCACCAGCAAACATGAGATGAGAAAGTCACGCCATGAAATTGTAACATTCCACAGGGCAACCTTGCAAGAGGACTATTAGAGAAAGGGAGCCCCCAGATGATATGACTCGAAATCCTTATATATGTCTCTTTTGTTAGTATCAATTCCTCCTCTGTTTGGTTATGAAATAGGGGTTCCCAGAAATATCTGTTAGCTGGCGAATACATTTGTCTTTCACAGGGCTATTTTGTAAACAAGAAATACAATACTTTGTTGCTCCCTCTAGCTCTGCTAATAGTAGAGAACAAAGTGGTGCCCCGCCCCAGGGCAATGAGTTGAGGTGTATCTATCAGTGACTTTCATTAAAAAAAAAAAAAAGTTCCTTCTGGAATCTAGACGAGAAAGCTTTTGAAATCTAGATCCTGGTCAGAAACTTCACCAAAAACTTCACTTACTTTATTTATTTAGGAAGCAGTTTTCATGTAACTACTACAGGAATGGTATGTGTATGTCTCAGTCTTTACATCCAAATGGGAAATGCAGAGACCCAAATTGGAGAGTGGTCGTGAAAACACACATGGGACACGGTCACAGCACAGTAGCCTCCAGGAAACTGAAGAATAAAAGTTTAGAAGAAGATAGGAGAAATGAAATCTGCTGAGCCCCTACTCTGACCAAGGCTTTGAATTGGATGTTCTATTAACATCACACTATTTTCATTATGAATGTACTTTAAACTCTATATCCCTTTGGATACAGAAGAGTTTAATCACATGAAATAACTTGTCCATTAGAGAATGGGCCTCTAGAGGGTGGGTCTGGGGTTGAAATCCAGGTACAAAGCCCAACACTTTTCATTATCTGCACGAATAGCTCATTGGTGCAAGATTTATATATATAAGTGAGCTCTAATACGTTCCCCAGAATGTCCAAATTACTTTTTATACAATCTGCCAAAGTAGGCTTTAGTCTATAAGAGACAAGTTAAACTGAGTTCCAAATCAATTAGACTGTAACTGATTTTATAGGGTAATGTCACATAGTGGTTACCAACCTGGGCTCTGAAATCCATCCTTGGGATTTGGAGCCTGCTTTAACCTGTTGGCAGTCGTGTGGGGGCAAGTATGCCTTTCCCCACTCTGAGTCTCTGTTACATCAGTCAGATGTCAGAGTCCTGCTTAGAAAAGGCTTTAATGGGAGTTTAGTAAAGCAATTTTTTACAAAGGTATGCATGCATTCCTGGAAACCCCCAGGAAAGACATGGTATCCCCAGCAAGTAACAGTACCAGGAGCTGCTGCCTCCTAAAGGCTGCAGAAGCTGATGGGGGCAGAATGCTGGAACCTGGGGGACGAGGGAGAGCTACGTGGAGAGGACTGCCTGGCAGAAGATGCAGCTTTCATTCAAGAAGTGCGTTCACCCAAAGGCATGAGGGAGCTGGACAGGAAGTACCCGAACCGCACTCTCACACTTTCCTAAAGTCATCTCCTAGTCCCTGTTGGTGGAACTGAAACAGAAGCCAGAAAAAAAGAATACCATTCACACTGGTTGCCCTCCCAAGTATCCAGCAGGATGGGGAATAATGGAAAGTGGACACAAAAATAATCACACACCCATCAAATGGGGATAATAGCAGAACTTACTCTGAGAGCTGTTGCCAGGATAACTTGAAGTGCCCCCAAGTTACATAGAAAGACTAACACTTGTCCCCATCTGGTTGCTAGAGACCTATGTCTGTAACTTGTCCACCTTAAAGGAGGGCACGGACCCAATCTCAAGTCCAAAAAGGTGAACAATAATGGGCAATAATGGGCTATATGATCTGTACGGCTCATATCTCCCTGGGAGTTCCAGCATGTTCTCTGTAATGGTCTGCATTCTACAGAGTGGACTATGATTTTTTGAAATAATTGGTGCACTAACTGACTTGCATTTTTCTTTCTCATGATTTTCTCTGTGTAAACAGGAATCTACATGGTAAATCTTAAAGGACCAAAAAGCCAAGGGCAGGGACTCCCTATTTCTGACCCAGCCATGTAAAGAACAGATCTCTTCTGGTTCACAGTGACCATCCCAGAGCAGAAAGAAGAGCAAGAACATTTTTAAAAGCAGCATGCCTTTTCCAAGAACATGAATACTGTACAGGGGACAGCTTTAGCCCAGCATCCTCATGATAACTGCAGCCAATTGTATGATGACCAAGCATCGCTGTTTGCCTGGGATTATCCTGTTTTATCACAGAAAATCTCTTATCCAGCAACAGCTTCACGCATGCATCCCACCCCATCCCACCCAGTCCAGGGTAAACCAGGACACTTGGTCACCCTAAATGATTTACAGAGTTCAGACCAGAACAGAGCCCTGTGCCTTGGCTCTTGCCTGGTGCTTAATTGCATCATTTTGGAATTTAAATGGTTGCATTTCTAAGCAATCATCTGCCTTTACCTCTGGGAATTCTGATGAGCTTATGCTAGTAAATCAAAAAGTGGTCACAAGGACAGAAACAAAAATTGAGACAGCTAAAAAACAAAACAGTGAGTGGATGCTATTACTACTTTTAATTCATAAAGCACTGAATTCCTTCAAGAGACTGCTGAAAGCACCAATTTGTCTGGTGAGCAAAGAGTGATAGAGTGGCCACCAGAAGACTGGGTAGGAAATACAGAGGATCTCAGACCCACTACTGACTGGGACCAGTGATGTCAAGGACTGGACATAATTGCTCAAGATGTTCCCCATGGTATCTTGAAAGGAAGCTAGGCTGCCATAGTATACAATATATTAATTCCTGGTGAATTAATGAATAAAGAATAAAAGAAGGAGAAAAGTGCCTCCAATGGTATGACATTTTAAAAGGGTCTTCAGAGTCATTATTCCTAGGTGTTTCTGAACTTAAATTTAGGTAGGTTTCCTTGGCCAGCCTGCTCTCATCCAGACCCATCCAGAGCCTTGTTCCACATCTGCATCAGGTAGAGCCACGTACCAAGAACATTGTATGTCCAGCACAACATCAGTGAAGCTCTAGTTACATTCATGATGCGGGGAAAACCAAATATAGTCAATGCTGAGCCACGCCTTTCCTTTTTCCTGAATTGAGTAGAGTATGACTTCTTAGCCTTTATTTATTTATTTATTTATTTTGAAGTGCACCATCTGAAGGAGAACTCTGTCAGACCAGATCAATTATTGGGATTTTTGTGGTTAGAAAATCAGGTAAAAACCAGGCGGGTTGGTTTTTTAGAAAGTGATTCAGGAAAAGAAAGTGAAATGGGGAGTTTTCAGGGACATGAAAGAAACTATGATTCATCTTCACAATATTCTAGAAATATGAATTAGAAAATTGAATTAATTTATGATTAATTTTGTTGCATGAACTATTCCCTTTTAAAAATATGGCCCCATTATGGAATAGCAGCACAAAGGACATGATACTTAAGTTTAAAATAATATTCTGTGTGATACTATTTTGTACTGCTGATAGACTATGGCAGGGAGTGCCTGAGTGGCTCAGTCTCATCTGATTCTGTATTTTGGCTCAGGTCATGATCTCAGGGTTGTGAGATCAAGCCCCATGCCAGGCTCTGCACAAGGCGTGGAGCTTGCTTAAGAGTCTCCCTCTCCCTCTGCCCTCCCTTAGCTCTCTCTCTCTCTTAAAAAAAGTAAAAAAAAAAAAAAAAAAAAAAAAAAAAAAAGAACATGGGAGAAGAATAGGCTATTCTGGTGTATCAATACCAATGCACAGCAGTTACTTTACACCAGTGAACACAAACTGCTCTAACATATATTCACATCTACGCAACAGCATTCTATTGTGTTATAGATTCTGTTCACATTCTAACACCTAAAATTTTATATGCAATTACTGCATTTTCAACCAAGTCTACTATATAAACTAGTCTGGATAATAAAACAGTCTCATTAATTTAAAGTAAGTTATGGCAATTTTGTTTAGTAGGAACTACAAAGAATAAAAAATCAGAAAGTCTGTATGGCAATCCCAGCTTGGCCACTAATTTACTGTGTGAATTTCAGAACTTTCATTCACTGCTCAGGCCTTAGCCATTGAGAGTTACAATATATCTGGTGTACTCACAGATTTGGGGGGATGAGACTTGACCCAAATAAACTCAGGGAGAAAAGATCTCAAAATCCTATACAAATGAAAAGTTATTATTACATGCACTGCATGAATGGAGACTTGCTAAAGAATCAGGAAGATACAAGTAAAAGTATATTAAACAGACTCTACTTTCAGTCTTCTCATGATGGTATAGGAAGAACAAAGGTAAAGCAGACCCTACAAACTGTAGGGGGGCAGTTCGGTTCAAAGGTAGTGCTCCTATTTTGGCTTTGACCATCGAGGTGGTAAATGTTTTTAATTTGCATTTAAATTTCCTTCAGACTTACCCTATGATGATTTAGAGACCATTTCCCATGGTCTTTGTCAGTTCACCCATAGACCCTGGTCCAAACTTACTGGCCCCCAGATATATTTACTGGAGCAACCACTGCACACAATCTAGAGTCAGGCATGCCTTGGCTCCTTAGTTTTTGTTCCATTAGCCTTGGAGTTAGCCAGCCATGAGGAGCCCTGGCAGAGAACCCCAGCTTGTATCAGGAGGGAGCAGTCTCTTTTGCATTAAATCCCTGATTTCAGGATTTGTCGCTTTTGCCAGATGGAGAAGGAGGCTCCAGCAGGAAGCTCTGGTGGTCCGTGGGAGCACATTCTGGGATTAGGGATTAACTTCTTGAGCCTCTGGTTTTGCACCTGTAATCAGAGGTATGGCTGTTTTGAGGACACTACGAGATGCCCCATGTTTGGCATTTAGTATAAGGTGGGACACATAGCCATGCACTAGGTACCTGTATCTTATCTATTACCACTTCCTCACCTTTTAGAGTAAGTCAGTTTCCATAGTTATAGAACGCTCCAGAACTGGATTCCTTGCCTTCATGACTCTGACAATGCCTTGTAATTACACCTTCATAATAGTGATTACTTGCTTAAAAACGCACTCATCACCTTGAGGACACAGCATCCTCAATTGTTCTTCTTTGGTTAAAGAACTCCTACGACCGGCACAATGCCTGGCATGTGGGCGGTGCTCAATGCCTATTAAATATATAAACACATGAGCTCCACGTAATTTATATGATCACTGAGGAGCAGAAAAGGAAATCAGTGGAAGTCATTATTAATCATCCGCAAGGTTTCATTTTCCCCTCCCAACATCCCCACCTAGTCCACCACGTGGATCTGCACAGAACAGCTGGTTCTGACTGCAGAAGAGTTCAGGGAATATATTTCATTGCTTGTCCGAAGAGGCTGTCCTCAGGAACCTCAGTGCATCATTATTGGCTTTTCCTCTGGACTGAAACGGCCATGGGTGTTCATAAAGGCCAAAGGGAGAGACTGGAGTGAGCGAGTGTGACTTGCCACCAGGCACATTGTCTGTCTGCTCTTCTCTCCTCAATTTAATGTCTTTGTTTGTCTCAGCTTCCCATCTCCTGAGGAGGCCTTTACTTTTGCTTCTGCTCTCCCCAAGTCTTTCTGCACTGGGCATCAACTCTGATCCTGACCAGGGTGCTGGATAAGTGGTCATATCTATATGAGTGAGATTGGAAGTCCAGTGCCCGAGTGACCAGGCTTCAGACTGAGATGAGAATCCAGTACTGACACCACAGCTTCTTCCATCTGCGTGCACTTGAGCAAGTCATTGATTTCTGTCGGCTTCTGAAATCTAATCCACATGATGAGGAAAATAATAAAAACATCAGAGTTGTTATACAAATAAAATTTTATCTGTTTACAAAACCACTTAACCACTAAATAATTGGTCAAAGCAGGCTCACAATTTGAGGGCTGATTCTTGGTTATTCATAATAAAAGGTTATTCATACCTTCTGGTAGGAATCTTACTGGCTCTGAGATGAAGCAAAGGCAAAAGAATAAAGCAAAAACTAAAAAAAAAAATTCAGGAAAAATCAATAGCTAGTTTTATGGGAAACACAGAGAAATAGCATGGTGGAAAGCTGTGGAAGACCTTCTAGTTAGTGTTTCCCAAATCTGCCTGATCATAAACATTTCCTCATTAAAACACACAGCTTCTAGACTTCCATCTAAGTCACAGTGTCCAGAGGAAGGTACTAGAGAGTTGGATTAGTAAGGATACCAGGGGGTTCTTATAACCAAAGTTGGGAAACCCTGCTTAACTTCGTTCCATCTTCTTAGTTACTTTAGAACCCTTAAGTGTGTTCCCCAGACCAACAATATCAACATTACCTGGAAACTTGTTAGAAACTCAGAATCTCAAGCCCTACCTCCAACATCCTGAATCAGAATCTGCATTTTTAAGTGAACTTAGGTGAGTCTGAGGGTCCTTAATATGTGAGAAGCATTGGTCCAAGGTATCACACCTACTCATGGGCCCCTTCTATGACAGAAAACACCCTGCGTCTCAGGAAAGCTTTTCCCACCTCTCACGACCTCTGGCTGTTTGAAAGTGCAAGAGCCACTCCCATCTCTGAGAGTCTGCACCATTGACAACCCTTTAGGACCTGAACCAAAGGCTGTAACAGAGATTGAGTGGCAGCTGACATTTCCAGGATACCTAATGGCAGTTGGTGGTTTCCCCCCTTCTTATGTTTCCTGTTCTATTTCATGGGAGAAGTAGGACATGCCTATATCATTTTATTATAAATTAAAAGTATATTTCATATCCCAATATTATAAGTTTACATAGACTTAGAAGCCACATGATAAACATAACACTTTTACTTTTCATAATTTAAAAAAAATGACTAAGAAATGTTTCAAAAATACAGGTAATTTGAAGAATATAAGTATAGTAAACAGTCATATACCTCCACTCATATATTTTCCTCACTTATCTTAAAATAAGTTACCTTCATCTGGCTAATTAGCCCTTATACACTTGATCATCTCTTCAAAAGGGACACTCTGCTCACAGTACAATGATTATACCTGAACAAAGTAAAGAGAACTCCCTAATATCCTTATCTAATACTGCTCACATATTTCAGTTTTCTTAATTTCCAAAAAACAAGTTTTTGTAGCTGATATCTTTAACTAAGATCCAGTTCAATTTCACATACTGCGTGTGATTGTCTCCTATCTTTGGTTGCATTTAATAGAGAAAAGTGATTCACAAACTTTTAAGTCTAAGGATCCCTATACACTCTTAAAAATTACTGAGGACCGAAAGAGCTTTTTGTTTCAATGTTGGTTATATGTATGCACCATTGGTTAACATATTGCAAATTACAACTAAGGATTTTTAAATATTAATGCATTAATTGCTATAAAACAATATTAAGAATCCCATTACACATTAACACAAATAATACTTTTCAATGAAAATCATTATATTTTTTTCTAAAACAAAACAGAATATAGTAAGAAGAGTGATATTGCTTTACAGTTTACAAATCACTTCAAAGTTTGAAGTTTGGTTAAACAGAAGATGGTTAGATTCTCATATCTGCTTCTGTTATTCTTTCTTTTGCAATATATTGTTTGGTTGAAATATAAAGAAGAAAATGTGGCCTCATATAGATGATCACTTACAAAATGGAGAAGTCTTTTCTTTCTTTCTTTTTTTTTCTTTCTTCTTTCTTTCTTTCTTTTTAGAAAGAGAGAGAGCAAGTGAGTGAGCAGGGGCAGGGAGGGGCAGAGGGAGAGGGAAAGAGAAAATTTTAAGCAGGCTCTACACCCAGTGTGGAGCTAGACTTGGGGCTCGATCTCACCACCCTGAGATCGAGCCCCAATCAAGAGTTGGACACTTAACTGACTGAGCCACCTAGGTGCCCCATGGAGAAGTCTTTTAATAAATAGCCTTTTGAATAATTGCTGATATTCTTCTTTGATACTGTACCCAAACCAGAGAAGTGGTAGTATATTATAGATTAGTTACAATGTAGAATCTGAAACCATATCAATGAAATTTTACAACTCTATTATAATTGATGAGTCTATCTTGCATTTTATTTATCAAAATATTGGTTCACTGGGTTATGCAGATATTCCAAATATTGAAACATCTCATTATAAAATATGAAACAAGTCACCTCCATTAATATCACCTCTGATCTCACCAGGGAAGTCTTCAAATTTTGTTAATCTGTCAGGGTCATGGTGGCTTAAGCAAGTTTTCCAAATTTCTATATTCTTAAATTTTTCATCGGTAACAAATATTATCCATTGCTTTCCATGAAGTGACATACTTACAACATTTATTTTTGAAAAGATGTCTGCCAAATGCTTCAGCTGAATAATCTTAGTTGTTCTTTTTTCTTTTTTCTGCCAGTCATTCTTTTAAGGAAAAACAGTATTCTATGAATCAAGTGCCTAATTCAGATTGCAATTCCAACAATTCTACAAGGGCTTTTCCTGGAAGCAACCGCAGTCCTTCCCATGGCGACAGACATGCTTCATGCATTCCTAATATTTAGAAGTCATATACTCGAGGTCTGAGATTTAATAAATTTATTATTTTTTTCTGCTTTATCAGAACATTTTTAGTGACTGCCCCTCCTCCCTTTTGTTCACTATAATCGCGAAGTCGTGAAACACATCATTATTCCAAGTATATAGTCTGGTGCCATGCGTGGGATTTGTGTGATGGTCTTGAGTTTTATCTGCTGTTACTTTTTACACCATGAATGTAAATATCAACAGAGTGAAAAAAAGCAAATCATGTCTTAGTGAAGTTGTGGAAACAGTTTTGACCTTGTGGACCCCAGAGGTCTGCAGGCCACACCTTGAAAACTGCTATACTAATTTGTTCTCTGAGGAAATCTTTTCCCTTTCCCTGGCCCCCTCTTCTTCTTGTTCTTATCCATCAATCTATCTATCACTATCTATTTACCTTTTCATGTAGTACAACTTTGCCTTGCCTTGATGTTCTGGCCTTCTTCCCTTCCCCCACAATTTGGCCACTGCAGGGTTTACTAAAAATATTGGTCAGAATTAAATCATCTCTGTATCTGTAACAACCTGTAAGATCTCGATAATTCATGATACTTACATCGGCTCTAAGGTAAGGTTTTACCTACAGTGATTCAATAATAGGAAATTTATGTGAGTAACCTAAAATTAAAGACATGTTTGGAAATGTAAAGTTTATATATTTTTATTATCTTTGTGTATCAGATCAGGTCCTTCTATCAAAAGTCACAATATGTATTTAGAACTGTATTTGAGAAATAAACTGAGGGTTTTGGAGGGGAGGGCGGTGGGGGGTTGGGTGAGCCTGGTGGTGGGTATTATGGAGGGCAGTATTGCGTGGAGCACTGGGTGTGGTGCATAAACAATGAATTTTAGAACACTGAAAAAAATTAAATTTAAAAATAATAATAATAATATCATGTCCAGAGTTCCATAATCAAGCACTTTACAAATTTCCACTTGCTACTTTTTATACACCAACCCTATGAAAAGAAGACCAGATCAATATTGTTATCTTCGGGGTGCTTACAACCCTCTATGAGATACACAATAATGACAGAGAATATTTCTTAAAAAAAAAAAAAAAAGAACTGTATTTGAATTTAACAGAAGTAGATGGTGACAAAGGTTATGGAAAAACTGAGAAAAAAAAAACATGTAAATCAGTAGGGAAATCCAGATTTTAGCCACAACAAAATGTCATTGCCCTTCCTAGGCTTAAGAGAAGAAGAAGGGATACAGTGTTGTTCTGCCCCAGGGTCTAGAATAAGTTCAAGTCTTAAAAGTTAACGATCCAAAGCAGAAAGTACCTGTATGACCACCAAGAGAAAATGTTCAATAGATTGAACGGGTCTGAGAGGAAACAGGTCAAGGATGGGCATGCCTTGGCTTTGTTGTAATACTGTCATAGAAGAAATTAATTAATTAGTTTTGGTTTTGTTTCTGTTTTCCCAAACCATTCCGTAGGACTTGAGCAAGTACCATTGTGTGCTGGCGTGTACTGTGAGCAGTGAGGGTTAGCAGTGCATAAGACAGAGACATGACATGAAGTTTGTGACCTAATGAGAAAAGACAAGCAAATAACCCCACTAGTAAAAAGTAATATTAGCTATGCAAAAATTTAAAATAAGATGACATGACAGAGAGTGATTGTGTTGACCTTGTAGATCCCTGTAGATCAGATGTGGGGCAGGGGGGTCAATGAGGAGATGACATATCGACTGTAGTACTGACAAGAGGGACCAGGCCTTGAAGACATGAGGATGTCAATGTTTAGGTCTTAAAAGCAGAAAGAAGGTGGACATAGCAGAGAAACAGAAATAGGGCCAGTGTGGCTGTGAATCAAGGATAGAATAGAAAGTAAGAACAAGAGTTGGGCAGAACCCAGACTGGGTAGGGATTCATCGGTCTATGAACCTTTTCATTGCAAGGTGGTGGAATATCCTTTTATTCTAAATGCAGTGAAATGTCATTAGAGGATTTTAAGTATGGCCGTCACATATTATGGCTAATTTCTGGAGGTTTTCTGGAGGGCAAGAACAGAAAGAGGGAGCTAAGCTAGTCAAGGAACCAAGAGGAAATCCACTAAAATCATTAAGAATGGTTTCACGAGTTCCGATGGAAAAGAAGACAGTGAGCTAGCCACAGAGAAGTTTACGAAGGAATGAGGGAATAAGGTAATCGAAGCAGGATACGGGGCAAGCTCTGCTGGCCTGAATTCCACAGAAGCCATGGTTTTGAAGAAGACTAAAGCATGTCTTCATGCTCTGAGGTTCTTGGGTAAAAGCATTGCTTCTCATGCAGCTTTTTCTAGAAGAGACTATTATTGCAATTTATAAGGGGATATCCTGATTTCTATTAGGGCAAGAAGGTGAAGAGAAAGTTTAGTGAAAGGGGGATGGTATAGAGTAACTCACAGCCCACAGATCCTAAATAAAAAGAGAACAGTAGAATGTTATTTTCTGGCAGAAATAAGAAGTAATTAGTAACTACAGAGAGCAGTGTTAGTAAGGGGTTCCTGGAAAAGAATCGTTTATTTGCTGTGAAGACCAAAGAGAACAGGGATATGAGGCATGATTAGATTAACCCCAGAAATGTCCTAGGAGGACATAGTAAGTAACGAGGTCAAACTGGACATCTAGTGTTTCCTGCTGCTCAGGGGGCATGGCAGGCAAAAAGTGAGCCCAAGTCCCATCAGGATTGCTGTTGGTGGCTGAGGCAGGAAGCACAGGGTGGGCTGTGGGGCTAATGTTCAGCATCGTCTCAACTCTGAAGGTCTCTGGGCTGTGATGGCACATGGGGCCTTGGTCACTGTCACTCCTCAGCAAGACACGTTCAGGGGGCACAAGGCTCTGAATGAGAATGAGTGTGTCTCAGTCTCCTCAAGCAGTAGACTTCTTTCTTAAGTAAAAGTGGACACAAAGGCCCAACACACAGAGTTGAAGTCAAACTGACCCCCCACCCTCAACCCCAAGACTCGAGCAGAGTTCAGGCCCATGGGGTTGAGGAGACATGCTTAGCACATCCCTGAACAGTGCGAGCTCCAAACAAACCACAAATATGAGATTCGGTGTTGGTGTGAGTCATGCCGTTCTGGCTGATGTCCATTGCCATGCCATACGTGGTAAAGTCTCACTAATTTTGAATAATGAGACTAATATGACTCACTAACAAAAGTAAATTACAGTCATTTTGTTAACAAAATGCAATTTTATTACTCTCAAGTAGAGAATGTGTTATACACTGAGCTATAAATGGATATTATTAAGCTAAATGGAATAAGTTGATGTAAAATTATAGCACACAACAGGCCTACATAGAGTGGTGATGGATCCCAAACATGTAAATCCTTTAGCATGAGGGAAACCTTTGCTGTGGTTGAGACACTGAAGGCACAACAAAAGGAGTCTTTGATTTATTGGGTCCTTGGTTATCAAAGCTAGTATTCATAGTTTTAATTCTCCCTTGTATATAAGACCCAGAAGAATCAAAGATAAAGAAATTATTTCAATATTTACTTGGAAAAAGTAAAGTATACAAAATTATTGGAAATCTCAAGTGAATCTGGTTGGCAATAGTCAAATGCCACTGTATATTTAGGTCAGGGTCCTTGATGATATTGGAAGACAGATACCAAGTTAAACAAGGTCAAATAATTTATATAGGTGCAGGACTCCCCCAAAACTTAACACATTAGCCTTGAGCATCTCAAACTTGAATGTGATTAAAAACAACCTAGTACGTGATGTGACGAGCACTGGGTGTTATACACAACTAATGAATCATTGAACATTATATCAAAAACTAATGATGTACTATATGTTGGTGAATTGAATTTAAATAAAAATAAATAACCTGGGCAATCAGGTAAAGATCCAGATACTAACTCTTTTGGTCTAAGTTGGGACCTAGGATGATGAATTCTCCATGTGATACCAATACCAAAGATTTGAGTACCATACTTGGAGAAGAAAAGTGCTATCGTGCATCCAGAGTTTATGTGAGAAAATTGTATACCTACAGTGTAGCACTTTTTTTCTTTTTTTTTTTCTTTTTTTATTTTCAGCATAACAGTATTCCTTGTTTTTGCACCACACCCAGTGCTCCATGCAATCCGTGCCCTCTCTAGTACCCACCACCTGGTTCCCCCAACCTCCCACCCTGCGCTGCTTCTAAACCCTCAGATTGTTTTTCAGAGTCCATAGTTTCTCATGGTTCACCTCCCCTTCCAACTGTAGCATTTTTGATACGGCATACTTTTTTGTGGGAAGACAGATTAGTGAGAATTTTAAAGATTTTTTTTCATCCCAACTTTTGGTACATATGATTTAACTCTACTAAGTAGAAGTAGAAGCATACGCAGAGGGAGTGGCAGGCAGAGGGAGAAGCAGGTTCCCCACTGAGGTGGGAGCCTGAAGCGGGGATTGATCCCAGGACTCTGAGATCATGACCTGAGCCAAAGGCAGACGCTTAACTGACTGAGCCACCCAGGTGACCTTAGGATGAGTAGCTTCAAGGTTGAATGTCCAGTTGTTTCATCTTTCCTGGCTATGTTCTTGTTTGGGGTTTATATGAGCCTTCCTTTCCCAGGTAGATTTAACCGAATGGCCACTTTGTCCTAGATGAGACGTGTTTAGGGGAGATGAAACACAGGATCAGGACAACAGACTTACATAGCCTCCGATCATCGTCCACACAGGGGGCCGAATGTCCCCAGTAATCTGTGAAATATGCAGCAGGCACGCTCTCCAGCTCCAGTCACTCGCCACTCAGCCCCGGTGAGCTGGCTGGGCTCCCATTCAGGTAATTGCATCCTGTCTGCTCAAATTTCCTCTGCAATTTCAATCAGATATGTTATCCTCCTTAGCGTGGCTGCCCAGAATGATAGTTCAGGATTCCCTTACAGCTGTTAAACAGCTGTTGTATTCAACCCAAGAGGTGACTACGTTTCAGTAGTGGGTAAAATGATTCCTTGTTATTTCTTTTCGCCATCACAGAGGCATTCTGATGCTTAATTAATTAAGATGTGCGCAGCTTCCAAGATGTAAGGGATGATGGTAAAGATGGCAGACATTCATTATTAAGCACTTTTAAAGAGATTTGCACCTGCCTTCATCTCAAAGTGGAATCTGGGGATGATATGTTGCTTACACTACAATACTTCCTGCTTAAATTTAATAAGAAATTCATTATCAAAACTGGCATTACCTGAATTTAGAATTATACAAAATATTTCATCATTTTGTCACTTTAAATGATCTTCAGTTCTAAAGAAGCGACCCTCTCAGGGTGCCCACGTGGCTCAGTCAGTTAAGCATCTGACTTCAGCTCAGGTCATGATCTCGGGGTCCTAGGATCAAGCCCCACATTGGGCTCCCAGCTCAGTGGGGAGCTTGCTCCTCCTTCTCCCTCTGCCTGCCACTCCCCCACTTGTGCTCTCTCTCTGACAAATAAATACACAAAATCTTTTAAAAAATAAAGAACCAAACATCTCACTTAGAACCATGTTAATAAACTTTCCATTGATGGTTCCACCACAGATACAACAAAAGTACCGAACTTTTTTTTTGTCCAAACTTTCCCCAATTTTGACACATGACATTCTATGCATGCACTTGGTTCACAAAAATATGTTGTCTTTAACAATCCCCAAACTTAGTGACTTAAAAACAAAACCCATCATTTTATTACATCTCATGATTTCGTTGCTCAGGAGTTCGGGAATAGCTCAACTGGGAAATTCTTCTGCTATCGACAAGGCTCACTTGTTAGTACCAGCCCATAGCTGGACTGCTCTGGAGATCCCAGATCTCTTTATTTACATGCCCAGTGCCTGGTCAGAGTCAGTTGAAAGGCTGGGCTTGGCTGAGTCACTCCTCATTTAGTTCTGGGTGTCTTCATGGGTCATTCTCCAGCAGGGTAGTTGAGCTATTATCAGGAGACAAAGAACTTCAAGAGACCGAGACAGAGGCTGACAGTTCTCTCAAATGGTAGACCCAGTGTCACCTTAATTCTATATATATATATATATTTTTTTTTGGTCAAAGCTGTTACAGACCCGACCAGATTCAAGAGGAGGGGAAATAGGTTTACCTCTTAATGAGAGGAATGTCAAAGAATTATGGGCATCTTTAATCTACCATACTGAGCATGCTGACAGTGTTCTTATCCATGGCAGTTTCAACAAAGAGACCTGATTTGCCCACAAGGGACATTTTTACAATTCAACAACCAGATATAAGGACAGACTGGGTGCCAACCTCTTAGCTATAACATTGGCCTAAAATACTTTTGAACACCTAGCAAAAGCAGGTATTTTCTTAGCCTTGGCAACTAATAAAAGGTGCTAACCACAATAATTCCCATTTCTGCTCTCTAAAGGATACATTACTGCCCTCCCACCTGAACTATCGTTTCAAATAAAAATGCAAATAGTTTTAATTATATCAAGTGCATTTATATCTAGAATTCTCAAAAATACTTGCCATGTAGATTGCTCAGATACAATTCCTTCTGTTTTGTTGGTGAGGAACTTGAAATAGAAGCAGTTGTTTTGCTGAAAAGTCTCCAGGTAACAAGTGTAGAACTACTCAGTCCAGGACTGTATCAACTTCCCTCCACGTTCCTTCTCCCCGTTAAGATTTGACTCACAACCGAAAAATCCTTTGTGAGGTTCAAGATTCCTGACTTCACTATAATGGAGATGTTTTTGCAAGAGCATAAAGCAGTTCTCAAGCTGGAGCCACATATTCATTGAGAAAGTTCTTAGCAGGAACTGCTGCTAGTGTGCCAAATGCTTTCTTTTCCTGGGCATGGAGTAGGAGAGTCTTCCATGGCTGGATGCTGTATGGTTTGTTCCACTTGGGCCAAATGCAGCCAAAGATGTAAGACCATTCCAGCCCTCTGGATTGTCTCTTCCTGAAGGAAAATGCATCATCTGCCTTATTCTTGCCCTTTTCTCTAATTCTTCAGATCCTTCTCAGTCTTGAAGACCCAACTCTGTTTTCCTAACTACTCTAGGAAGACATCTCCCATGCTTTGAGTCCACCTTTCACTCTTTCCCCAGAACTCAAAGAATTTTACAGTCTGATGAAGTCAATGTCGGAAATCAATAACATGCATTCTTTCACTCATCAAAATGTTCTAAGCACATTCTTTGTGTCTATTTCTAGGTTAGCTACCCCGCTGATATAAAACCAATCATATGTCGATCTTGCTTTAAAGATCCAAGAGCATTTCAGAAGAGTCCTGAAGAATCATGATATACCATGCACTAAGGGATAAGGATGTCACATTTGTTATCTTACAGATAACATCTCTGAGACCTTCATAGATGATGAAGTGCAGCTCTATGCTCCAAGGTCACATTACTAGTAAGTGACAAAGGCAGGACTTAAGCCCAGAACTGTGTAACTCCAGAAACAAAGCTCTTGCCCACTAAGCTATAATGTCTTTGGATAATTGTATTATATACATGCATTTCCATGTATCTGTCATGTGTGTAGATATAGTTATTCAGGAAAATGTAAGGTGACATTTATATCTCAAATGTCACATGTAGCATAATAAATGCATAGGCAAGGTGCTATAAGACTTGGGATGGAAGCAAAATAACTTTATCTGAAATAAGATTTATGGCACTTAACCTGAGCCTTATCAGGACAAGAGTGAGTAGTTTGGTTTAACATGAGAAAGGGGTGGGTAAGCATAGTAGGTAAGAACACAGCAGGACAAACCACATGAAAAATGTGCTAAGAAGTTTGAACTTAGTCATACGGTCATTGCTAAGTTTTTTAAAGGTGTTTAATCTGGGTTGACAAGATCAGAAATGAACTCTTAGAGGATTAATCTGCCAGCCTGGGCAGCAGGATGGATTGGAGTAAGACCATGTCAGTAATATAAATTAAGCCTTGCCCTTTTAATTCCTTCCAAAAGTAATTACGAGTCTATTACAAAAGCCCAAGTAAAGTAAAATTATAGCAGTCTAACTCTATTATATACCTAATCTTGGCTTGTTTGTTCATGGTTTTAAAGGTACATTTCTTGAAATGTTAACTATTAATAATAAAAATAGTAACTGACATTTTTCATATACTTTCCTCCTTTCATTAGACCTTCACATACATTATCCACTGAATTTTAAATGGGCCACTGACTCCATGAAACTCAGGATCACAGGCTAGCAAAGTGCTGAAGATACAGTTGCCATTCAAAATGTTGGGTTAATTTACTCATTAATCTGCAAGCAGCCATTCTCCCTGTATTTTCACAGCAATTCTCCAAGGTGTCTCTACTCATAGTTATCAAAGTACAAATAATAATCACACAAATGATAATAGTCTCAAATAAACATGAATATTCAACATGAATCAAATGATCTAAGCACAATCATATAAGATATATATTATTATGTGCAGTTTATACACAAGGAAATGGGGAGGAAGGCAGATAAGGTTAAATACTAGGTTAAATATTTACCTGGGCCTATCTATCTATTGGAGATGGATCTGGAATTCAAATTCCAGTAAGCATGAAGATTCTAGAGCCTGTCTGCTTCCTCGCCAAGCTCCCTAATCTAGATTTTCTAGTCTTGATTCTTGAGTTTTGATGAGACAAGATATCTTTTATTAAGAGCACAAGAAAGAAAAGCTATATGCTTTCTAAAAATATTCTTGGACTCTCTAATCTACATAGAGATTGGTCATGCACATCTATATTTAGGATATAATTTAAGGACTGTCTACACTGCAAATCACAAGTTTAAACTTAACTGCGTTCTTCCGAGTTTAACATGTCTAATGGCAAAAGGGGAACTTGAAAACCAGTAGGTGGAAAGAATCCAAACTCCCTTATCCAAAATGAGACTCAATTTCTAAATCCCCAACAGGTTTTCCTCCTTCTAGCAGCTGGCTTCCAGGAACAGAGTGAGTTCACCACAGCCCTGCACAAGATTTAATGGGGTAATTAAAAAGTGTGCTGAGAATTTGGCCTGGGACTTGGTTCTGTTTTTGCTCTGCACATTTTGTGTTGATAGAAGCAGCTTAGGCAATTCATCATCCGTGGTTGGCAATGCTGGTGACATAAGTCAGTTCTTGGAATGCAGTAAGGGACGATGGTACGGTACCAAATGGGAAGCCAAGGTTTGACAGCAACCTATAGAGGCTTTAGGGACCTTTTGTCTGTGGCTAGTGTTCTTCTCAAATAACTATTAGCAGCAAGTGGCAGGGGAAAATGGGACTGCCATTCCCCAATCTGCCCAGACTTTAGGTTTTTGTTTTTGGGGTTTTTTTTTTAACCTTTTTTTTTTTTTTTACATCCACATATAGACTCTCACTTTAATAAGAAAGCTTCATATGATTTTACTGATCTGATGGAAGTGAGAAATAGTATCTTTAGAGTATGTGAATGAAGAATTATGAGATAGATCTTTGCAAATGCTGGAAAGCAGTTGCATTTCCTTTTCCATGAACTTATTCATGCCAGTGAGCAGAGACCCACAAACTGCTGTGTAGAGTTATGAAATGGGGGCCCTCATATGATGACTGTGGAAGTATAAATGGGTTCAGCAATTTGTCAGGATCTGGTGAAAAAATTGTAAGTGCTTGTTCCCAGCAATGACACTCTGATATATTCGCCTTACAGACAAACTCACATATGTGCAACATGACATACTTCTAATACCTTCACTGCAGCATTTTAGATAAAAATAAGATAGGAAACAAGGATTTATTGATTCAACAGATACCTAGTTGAATAAACTACGGGAGGACCATCTACTTGCAGCCAGGATGCTGTAATTAGTATAAGCTAGTTTCCCATACTTATAAGACTGGACAAAATATATGAGGTAATATTCTTCATTGGTGGACCACAAAAGCACAAGACTGTAACCCATGAGAAAAGAGAGAGTAAACAGGCAAGGCCAACAGTGGTGCAACCTTCTACTTGGGAAAAATCTCCTGACCATGGTACAGACAGCTGGCATCCATGCAGGCCATGGCAGTCCTCTGAGTTGAGGGAACAGTGATCAGAATTTGGAGAGCTGAGATGGCTGGAGTTTGGAGTGTGGGGTATCATATAACAGGGGAGCTCTATTCACAGAAGCTCTAATCCACACAAAAGTTAGATTTATACCAGCAAGGAACAATTGGGAATTAATATTAAAATCAGTACTATTTACAAAAGCATACAAAAAAAAAAAAACATGAGATACTTACATATTTCAATATGCCAAACACATACAATATTTTTATTCTGGAAACTACACAACACTGCTGAGACAAATCAGAGAATACTTCAATAACATAGAGATATACTGCATTAATGGATTGGAAGGTTAATAGTGTAAAGGTGTCAATTCTTCCATAATTCATGAATAGATTCAATGTAACTCCAATTATGTAAACATGCTAAAATTTATGTGGGTGTAGTGTTCAATGATTCATTTGTTAACATATAACAACAAAAACTAATGATGTACTATATAGTGGCTACCTGAACATATTAATTTAAAAAGAAATTATAAACCCTGTTTAAAAAATTAAAATAAAATTTATGTGGAAAAATAAAGGAACAAAAATAACCCAGTTTTTATAATGAAGAATAAAGTTGGAAGTCTCAGATTATCTATTTTCAAGGCTGTTATAAAGATATAGTAATCAAGACAAAGATTAAAAGAACGCAAAAGAGTCCAGAAACAGAACCCCACATATGGATTTTTGACAAAAGGGCTAAGACATTTCAGTCAAAAATGGTAAGTTTTTCTGGGCACCTGGGTGGCTCAGTGGGTTAAAGCCTCTGCCTTCGGCTCAGGTCATGATCTTGGGGTCCTGGGATCAAGTCCCGCATCAGGCTCTCTGCTCAGCCGGGAGCCTGCTTCCCTCTCTCTCTCTGCCTGCCTCTCTGCCTACTTGTGATCTCTCTCTCTGTCAAATAAATAAATAAAAAATCTTAAAAAAAATGGTAAGTTTTTCAACAAATGATGCTAGAATAATTTGATAGCCATATTTTAAAAAAGAAAAAACTGAGTCTGTAGCTCACACTAATATGAAATTTAACTCAAAATAAATTGTAGGCCTAATATAAAACCTAAATCCATAAGACTTTCCACAATAACACAGGAGAAAAACTTTGTCACCCTACATTAGACAAATATTTCTTGGATAAGACACAAAAACCATAAGCAATAAGAGAAAAAAATGTATATATTATACTATATCAAAATTAAAATTGAAAAAAATTGAAATTGAAGCTCTTAGAAAGACACTGTGAAGAAAATTAAAAGATAAGCTGTAGACTGGGAGAAAAGTACTTAAAAGCACATTTGTATCCAATATACATAAAGGATGATCACACTTCAATAAGTAGGCAAACAATCCAATTCAATTCAATGGGAAAAAGGAAGGATTTTCAGAAAATAGTGCTGGATCAACAGTACATCCATGATATAACAAGGGGGGAGTGGAATAACTGTCATCTCATACCATATACAAAAATTAACTTGAAATGAGTCATAGACATAAAACCTAAATCAATAAAGCTTTTAGAAGAAAACATAGGAGAAACATCTTTGCAACCTGAAGTAGGCAAAGATTTCTAAGAACACAAAAGAACAAACAAAAAACATTTTGATAGATTGAATTTCATCAAAATTAACATCCTTTGCTCTTTGAAAGACATTATAGTAGACAGAATTATGACATATACACACCCCACACACACCAAAAAAGATCCCATATCCGAATCCCCAAGATGATTGTGAATATGTTACTTTACAGGAAAAGGGACTTTGTAGTTGCTAAATTAGATTATTATTAGATTATCAGCTAACCTTAAAATAAGTAGATTGTGCTGGATTTCTGGGAAGACCTCCATGTAATCACATGAGCCCTTAAAAGCTGAAGAGAAAGGCAGTAGGGAAAGTTGAAGAGATTTGAAGCATGAGAATGATTTAATGTTCCTGGTCAGAGGGAGCCACATGTCCAGAAACAGGGACCTCAGTCCTACAACTACAAGGAACTGAATTCTGACAACAATCTTAAAGTACTTGGAAGTATGTTCCTCCCCTGAGTCTCTGGAAAGGAACACAGCCCAACCTTAGTTTTGGCCACATGAGACTCTGTGCAGAGAATCCAGCCACATAGCACCAGACTTAGGCCCTACAGAGCAGTGAAATAATAAATAGGTGTGGCTTTCAGCCACTCTGTATATGGTAATCTCTTACACAGCAAGAGAAAACTAACAGAGACACCATTCAGAAAATGAAAAGACAAGCCACAGACTGGAAGAAAATATTTGCAACACATATATTAAGCAAAGGGTATGTTTCAAGAATATATAAAGAACTCCTACAATTACATTTTAAAAACCCCAATTTTAAACGTAGACAAAAGAGTGGAACAGATAGTTCACAAAGGAAGATATGAAAATGCCCAATAAAACTGTAAAAACATATTCAACATCCACGAGTCATTAAGATTCAAGTTACACATATATTCAGCTATTTTTTAACATCAATTAGAATGGCTATGATTTTAAAAGATTAGCCATACCAGGAGTTGGAGATCATGGTGCAAGTGGAATACTTACACATTATTGGTGGGAAAGCAGAGAAGTACACCTTGGAAAATGGTTTGGCGGTTTCTTAAAAATGTGAAAAATGTGATCCTGCTATTCCATTTTTAGATATTTACCTCAGACAATTAAAAGAATCTATCTATCCAAAGACTTGTATGCAAATATTCATGGCAGATTTGTTTGTGAGAGCCAACACTTGGGGGGGGGAATGAATACCCATTGAGAGTTGAATGGATTTCAATTTTGAAATTATGGTGTATCTATACAGTGAAATACTGCTAAGTAATTAAAATGAATGGACTACTGGGCACCTTGGTGACTCAGTCAGTTAAGCATTGGACTTCAGCTCAGGTCATGATCTGAGGTCCTGGGATTGAGCTCCCAATAGGCTCCCCACTCAGCAGGAAGTCTGCTTGTCCCTCTGCCCCTTCCCCCACTCACACTCTCTCGTTCAAATAAATGAATAAATTCTTTAAAATAAAATAAAAAGGGGGCGCCTGGGTGGCTCAGTGGGTTAAGCCGCTGCCTTCGGCTCAGGTCATGATCTCAGGGTCCTGGGATCGAGTCCCACATCGGGCTCTCTGCTCAGCAAGAAGCCTGCTTCCCTCTCTCTCTCTCTCTGCCTGCCTCTCTGTCTACTTGTGATCTCTCTCTGTCAAATAAATAAATAAAATCTTAAAAAAAATAAATAAATAAAATAAAATAAAATAAAAAGTTTGTGAGGGAGAGAGGCAAGTTGGAGGAATAGCCGACTGATGATATCAGGTCACAGGAGTTCAGCTAGATAGTTATCAAACCATTCCAAACACCTAAAGACTCAACAGGAGATTGAAGAGAAGAAGAGCAGTAATTCTAGAGACAGAAAATCAAACACTTTCTGAAAGGTAGGATGTGCGAAGACATGAACCCAAAGTGATGGGAAGATAGACTGCAGGGGGAGGGGCCAGCTCCCTGCAAGTGGTGGAGCAACAGAGCACAAAATCGGAACTTTTGAAAGTCTGCTCCACTGATGGACATCAGTCCAGAGGCTAAACGGGCGTGAAGCCCTTGCAGGGACAGTGTGGTCTCAGGATCCGCAGGGTCACAGAAGGATTAGGGGTGTCTGAGTGTAGCAGAGCTCCCAGGTATTGGGGTGGGGAAGCCGGCTACAGAGATGGAGATAAGAAGTGAGCACTCAGTTCAGGGTTACTTTAAACCATGATCCAAGGCACAGTCAGACCACTACTTGTCGAGCAGGGACCCCACAAGTGGCAGATCTGAGGAGACTCATCTACCACCTCCAGGAGGAGAAGTGCAGCCGGAACCTGCTGGGTTTGGAGATTCCAAACAGGACCGTGTGCCAGAGACAGAAATGCTCGATCACAGGCCGGGTGAGCACAGAGCACAGATGAAGACCAAGGAGATTGGGAGAGAGGGAGACTGACTGCTTGAGCTTTTGAGGGCACACTGAGGAGTGGGGCCCTGAGCTCTTGGCTCCTCCGGGTGGAAGACTGGGAGGCTGCCATTTTCATTCCAGCCCTCCAGAGCTCTACGGAAAGGGTTCAGGGAACAAAAGCTCCCAAGAGCAAACTGGAGCAGATTACTTAGCCCGGCCCCTGTCAAGAGTGGTGCAATTCCGCCTCAGGCAAAGACATTTGAGACTCACTGGAACAGGCACCTCCCCCAGAAGATCAGCAAGAGCATCCAGCCAAGACCAAGACCAATCAAGGAGAACAGTGGAACTCCAGAGCTAGGGGAAAGTAATGCATAGAATTCATGGATTTTCCCCCAAGTTATTTTTTTAATTTTATTTTTTTCTTAATCTATTTTTTTAACTGTTCCTCTTTCCTCTTGTAACGTTTTTTAATGAAATTATCTTAACAACACCTTTCTTTAAAAAAATCTTTTTAAACATTCATTGTTATACTCATATTTTAGCCCTTCATTGTATTTAACCTTATTTTTTGTACACATGTAAGTTTTTTTTTTCCTAAAAAATTTGGGATACAATTTCTTCTAATCAATCAAAATATACTCTAAATTTAGCACATGGTTTTGTTCTAATCTACAGCCTGAGCACATTGTCTCCTCTTTTTTTTTCTCTTTTTCCAATGAACTTGTCTTATCCTTTTTCTAGAATTTTTTAAAATTTTCATCTTTACAGTCATATTCCATCCCTTCATCATGTTTACACACACACACACACACACACACACACACACATTTATTTATTTATTTATTTATTTAAAATTTTGGAAGGTGGTTTCTTCTAAGAGACCAAAATACACCCAAAATCAAGTGGGTGGCTCTGTTCTATTCACCCACCTTATATATGTTTTTTTCTTTTTTTCTTCTCCCACCCTTTCTTCTCCCCCCAGTTTTTGTTTTTATTTTTAAGATTTTATTTATTTATTTGACACAGAGAGATCACAAGTAGGCAGAGAGGCAGGCAAAGAGAGAGAAGGGGGAAGCAGGCTCCCTGCTGAGGAGAGAGCCCGATGCGGGGCTCAATCCCAGGACCCTGAGATCATGACCTGAGCCAAAGGCAGAGGCTTAACCCACTGAGCCACTCAGGCACCCCTCTCCCCAGTTTTGAGTCTCTTCTGATTTGGTTAGCATACATTTTTCTGGGGTCTTTACCACCCTTTTGATATTTTATTCTCTTGTTCATATATTCTCATCTGGATAAAATGACAAGGCAGGAAAACTCACCACAAAAATAAAACAAATCACAGAGACGGTATGAATGGCTAGGGAGCTAATCAGTACAGACATTGGTAATATGTCAGAACTAGAGTTCAGAATGACAATTCTCAAAATGCTAGCTGAGCTCAAAAAAGGCATGGAAGATATTAGAGAAACCCTTTCAGGAGAAATAAAAAAACTAAAATCTAACCAAGTTGAAATAAAAAAAAGGTATTAATGAGGTACAATAAAAAATGGAGGCTCTTACTGCTAGGATAAATGAGGCAGAAGAGAGAATTAATGATATAGAAAACCAAATGATGGAGAGTAAAAAAGCTGAGCAAAAGAGAGACAAACAACTACTGGACCACAAGGGGAGAATTTGAGAGACAAGTGATACCATAATGTGAAACATTAGAATAATTAGGATTCTAGAAGAAGAAGAAAGAGAGAGAGGGGCAGAAGGTATATTGGAGCAAAATATAGTACAGAATTTCCCTAATATGGCAAACTAAACAAGCATCAAAATCCAAGAGGCACAGAGAACCCACCTCAAAATCAATAAAAATAGGTCCACACCCTATCATCTAATAATAAAACTTACAAGTCTCAGTGACAAAGAGAAAATCCTGAAAGCAGCTCGGGACAAGACGTCTGTAACATACAATGGTAAAAATATTAGATTGGCAGCAGACTTATCCACAGAGACCTGGCAGAACAGAAAGAGCTGGCATGATATATTCAGAGCACTAAATGAGAAAAACATGCAGCCAAGAATACTATATGCAGCTATGCTACCACTGAAAATAGAAGGAGACATTAAAAAACTTCCAGGACAAACAAAAATTAAAAGAATTTGCAAACACCAAACCAGCCCTACAGGAAATATTGAAAGGGGTCCTCTAAGCAAAGTGAGAACCTAAAAGTAGTAGACCAGAAAGGAACAGAGACAATATGCAGTAACAGTCATCTTACAGGCAATACAATGGCACAAAATTCATATCTTTCAGTAGTTACCCTGAATGTAAATGGGATAAATGCCCCCATTAAAAACCACAGGGTATCAGAATGCATAAAAAAAAAAAAAAAACAAAAAAACCCATCAATATGTTGTCTATAAAACTCAGTTTAGACCCAAAGACACCTCCAGATTTAAAGTAAGGGGTGGAAAACAATTTACCATGCTAATGGACATCAAAAGAAAGCTGGGGTGGCAATCCTTATATCAGATCAATCAGATTTTAAGCCAAAGACCATAGTAAGAGATGAGGAAGAACAGTATATCATACTCAAAGGCTGTGATGAACCAGAAGATCTAACAATTTTAAATATCTATGTCCCTACCATGGGAGCAGCCAACAATATAAACCAATTAATAACAAAATCAAAGAAACACTTTGACAATAATTCAATAATAGTAGGCAACTTTAACATCCCGCTCAATGAAATGGACAGATCATCCAAGCAAAATATCAACATGGAAATAAAGGCCTTAAATGACACACTGGACCAGATGGACATCACAGATATATTCAGAACATTCTATCCCAAAGCAACAGAATACACATTCTTCTCTAGTACCCATGGAAAATTCTCTAGAACAGATCACATCCTGGGCCACATTCAGTCTCAACCAGTACCAAAAGAACTGGGATCATTCCCTGCCTATTTTCAGACCATAATGCTCTGAAGCTACAACTCAACCACAAGAGGGAAGTTGGAAAGGACTCAAATACATGAAGGCTAAAGAGCATTCTACTGAAGAATGAATGGGTCAACCAGGAAATTAAAGAGGATTTGAAAAAATTCATGGAAACAAATGATAATGAAAACACAACTGTTCAAAATCTGTGGGACACAGCAAAGGTGGTCCTGAGAGGAAAGTATATAGCGATACAAGCCTTTCTCAAGAAACAAGAAATGTCTCAAGTACACATCCTAACCTTACACCTAAAGGAGCTGGACACAGAAGATCAAAGAAAGCCTAATCCCAGCAGGAGAAGAGAAATCATAAAGATCAGAGCAGAAATCAATGATTTGGAAACCAAAAGGACAGTAGAACAAATCAACAAAACCAGGAGCTGGTTCTTTGAAAGAATTAATAAGATTGACAGCCCCCTGGCCAGACTTATTAAAAAGAAAAGAGAAAGGACCCAAATAAATAAAATCATGAATGAAAGAGGAGAGATCACAACCAACACCAAAGAAATACAAACAATTCTAAGAACATATTATGAGCAAATATACACCAGCATATTCGACAATCTGGAAGAAATGGATGCATTCCTAGAGACATATAAACTACCAAAACTGAACCAGGAAGAAATAGAAAACCTGAACAGACCCATAACCAGCAAGGAGATTGCAGCAATCCTCAAAAATCTCCCAACAACAAGAGCCCAGGGCCAGATTTCCAGGGGAATTCTACCAAACATTTAAAGAAGAATTAATACCTATTCTCCTGAAACTGTTTTAAAAAATAGAAATGGAAGGAAAACTTCCATACTCATTTTATGAGGCCAGCATTACCTTGATCCCAAAACCAGACAAAGACCCCATCAAAAAAGAGAATTACAGATCAATATCCTTGATGAACACAAATGCAAAAATTCTCACCAAAATACTAGCCAGTAGGATCCAACAGTACATTAAAAGGATTATTCACCAAGTGGGATTTAATCCAGGGCTGCAAGGTTGGTTCAACATCCACAAATCAATCAATGTGATACAATACATTAATAAAAGAAAGAACAAGAACCATATGATACTCCCGATATGTGTTGAAAAAGCATTTGACAAAGTACAGCATCCTTTCTTGATGAAAACTCTTCAAAGTGTAAGGATGGAGGGTACATACCTCAATATCATCAAAGCCATCTATGAAAAACCCACAGTGAATATCATTTTCAATGGCGAAAAACTGAGAGCTTTCCCCCTAAGGTCAGGAACACAGCAGGGATGTCCATTATCACCACTGCTATTCAAAATAGTACTAAAGTCCTGGCCTCAGCAATCAGACAACAAAAAGAAATTAAAAGCATCCAAATTGACAAAGAAGAATTCAAACTATCACTCTTTGCAGATGATATGATACTTTATGTTGAAAACTCAAAAGACTCCACTCCAAATCTCCTAGAACTTGTACAGGAATCCAGTAAAGTGTAAGGATATAAAATCAATGCACAGGAGTCAGTTGCATTTCTATACAGCAACAATAAGAGAGAAGAAAGAGAAATTAAGGAGTCGATTCCATTTACAATTGCACCCAAAACCACAAGATACCTATGAATAAACCTAACCAAAGAAGCAAAGAATGTGTACTCAGAAAACTATAAAGTACTCATGAAAGAATTTGAGGAAGACACAAAGAAATGGAAAAATGTTCCATGTTCATGGAATGGAAGAACAAATATTGTGAAAATGTTTATGCTACCTTAGGCAATCTACACATTTAATGCAATTCCTATCCAAATACCATCCATTTTTTTCAAAGAAATGGAACAAATAATCCTAAAATTTGTATGGATCCAGAAAAGACCCCAAATAGTCAGAGGAATGTTGAAAAAGAAAGTCAAAGATGCCAGCGTCACAATCTCAGACTTCAAGCTCTATTACAAAGCTGTCATCACCAAGACACTATGGTACTGGCACAAAAACAGACACATAGATCAATGGAACAGAGTAGAGAGCCCAGAAATAGACCCTCAACTCTATGGTCAACTAATCTTTGACAAAGCAGGAAAGAATGTCCAATGGTAAAAAGACAGTCTTTTCAACAAATGGTGGGGGGAAAACTGGACATCCACATGTAGAAAAATGAAACTGGACCATTCCCTTACACCACACACAAAAATAGACTCCAAATGGATGAAAGACCTCAATGTGAGACAGGACTCCATCAAAATCCTTGATAACACAGGCAGCAACCTCTTCAACCTCAACCGCAGCAACTTCTTCCTAGAAACATCACCAAAGGCAAGGGAAGCAAGGCAAAAATGAACTATTGGGACTTCATCAAGATCGAAAGCTTCTGCACAGCAAAGGAAACAGTCAACAAAACCAAAAAAAACCTGACAGAACGGGAGAAGATATTCACAAACGACATACCAGATAAAGGGCTAGTATCCAAAATCTATAAAGAACTTATCAAATTCAACACCCAAAGAACAAAGAATCCAATCAAGAAATGGGCAGAGGACATGAACACACATTTCTGCAAAGAAAACATCCAGATGGCCAACAGACACATGAAAAAGTGCTCCACATCACTCGGTATCAGGGAAATACAAATCAAAACCACAATGAGATACCACCTCACACCAGTCAGAATGGCTAAAATTAACAAATCAAGAAACAACAGATGCTGGCGAGGATGTGGAGAAAGGGGAACCTTCCTACTCTGTTGGTGGGAATGCAAGCTGGTGCAGCCACTCTGGAAAACAGCATGGAGGTTCCTCAGAAAGTTGAAAATAGAGCCACCCTACAACCCAGCAATTGCACTACTGGATATTTACCTTAAACATACAAATATAGTGATCCGAAGGGGCTCATGCACCCAAATTGTTTTTTTTTAAGGCTTATTTTTTTTTTTAAATTTATTTGACAGACAGATCACAAGTAGGCAGAGAGGCAGGCAGAGAGAGAGAGAGGACGAGGAGGCAGGCTCCCCGCTGAGCAGAGAGTCCGATGCGGGACTCGATCCCAGGACCCTGGGATCATGACCTGAGCTGAAGGCAGAGGCTTTAACCACTGAGCCACCCAGGTGCCCTGCACCCAAATATTTATAGCAGCAATATTCACAATAGTCATACTATGGAAAGAACCTAAATGTCCATCAACAGATGAATGGATAATGAAGATGTGGTTTAGGGGTGCCTTGTTAGCTCACTAGGTTAAAACCTCTGCCTTTGGCTCAGGTCATGATCTCAGGGTCCTGGGATCAAGCCCTGCATCGGGCTCTCTGCTCAGCAGGGACCCTGCTTCCCCCACTCTCTCTGCCTGCCTCTCTGCCTATTTGTGATCTCTCTCTGTCAAATAAATAAATAAATAAATAAATAAATAAATAAATAAAATCTAAGAAAAAAAAGAAGATGTGGTACACACACACACACACACACACACACACACACACACACAGAGTGGAATACTATGCAGCCATTAAAAGAAATGAAATCTTGCCATTTGCAATGACATGGATGGAACTAGAGGGTATTATGCTGAGCGAAATAAGTCAATCAGAGAAAGACAATTATCATATGATCTCCCCGATATGAAGAATTTGAGAGGCAGAGTGGGGGGTTTAGGGGGTAGGGAAGGAAAAAATAAAACAAGGTGGGACTGGGAGGGAGACAAGCCATAAGAGACTCTTCATCTCCAAAACAAACTGAGGTTTACTGGGGGTTGGGAGGGTTGGGAATAGGGTGGTTGGGTTATGGACACTGGGGAGGGTACATTACATGATGAGTGTTGTGAAGTGTGTAAGCCTGACTATTCACAGACCTGTACCCCCGGGGCAAATAATACAATATATATTAATAAAAATAATTAAAATAAAATAAAAGGAAATAAAAGGAATGGACTACTGTCATATACAGCAAAATGGTTTATTCTCAAAGGCATGTCGTTAAGTGAAAAAAGCCAGACAAAACATAGTAAATAACTTAAGATTATATTATATGAAATTCTATAAAAGGCAAATGAATCCATAGTGACATAGAAGCAGGTCAGCGATTGTGTGTGCATGGGGATGGAGGGAGCGATGGTTGACAAACTGGCATGAGGAAACTCTAAGGGTTAACGGAAAAATGGATTATCTTAATTATGAAGACGGTTTCATGGGTGTATACATATGTCAAAACTTATCAAATTGTACACTTTAAAATTTGCAATTATTGCACTTCAATTATGTCTCTATAAAGCTGTTTGAACAAAGATATGACCCACAAAGCACATCTTCCAGCCAGGGAGGCCTGGCTGTGGTCCAATGGTTTAAATTCTCAGATGTCATGATTATCATAAAAGGCAGAAGGACAGTCAGATAATTAGGATTCTGTCCCAGAACGATCCAAGTTAGGGTACTTATGAGAGGCAGGTGGGGAAAGGAGGAATTTTCCTTCTCTGTCTCTATTGGTGATTTGAGGGAAATTAGCCTCCTGAAGAACCATACTGCTGTGGTCAACTCCCTTAACCCACCTTGTCACAAACCACTGAGTGACAATCAGTTTGCCAGCACTGGGCCCTGCAAAGTCAGGGGGATTTCTCAGGTACAGGGCTCTGTTCTTAGGATTCTAGAAGACTTTATATCTGGGCCCCCATTGTTATCAAGCTTTGCATTTGAGTTAGTGGTGGCCAATAGGATTAACTAGAGGCAAATTTCAGGGACTCCTTTGGTTTAAAGATATGGGAAAACCCAGGAAAAAATCTCTAGCTATGCCAGAGCATCAAGATGACTTTATCACATCTGGGAATGAAAGAAAATTTTGTTCTCATCACATTTTCTGATTTAATTTGAGCCCACTTGGAGGCCTATCTGGTGTTTCTGCCTTGCAGGGCTAGTTTCCAAGCTCAGGGCTGTCAGGAAGCATAGGTGGGCAGATTTCTGCTGGGCAGAAATCTAGGAATTGCCAGTGCAGGGGGGAATTTGGCTCCTCTTCGTAGAAGCACCCCAGCAGAGCAGAGCAGACTGACCTCCATCCCTCCTGCAGCGTGCTTCGGCAAAGGCATAGACAACAGCCAGCTGCAGAGTCTCTGACCTTTTCTCCACTAGCAGAATCAGTGCCCATTTGGGAAACAAGGAAGGATGTCATCTCTTCTCTGTCACAGGCAGCAAGATCAGTGAGTGGCTCAGATGACATCATTCCCATTAGCCTCAAAACAGCCTCCTCATAATCCTTATTCTCCAGGAAAAGCATTTTCTTGAATCCTGAGTAGGACAAGTCATTTAACCTTCCTTACAGTGCAAGTTAGATAGCATAAGTGTTCTATAGTTGGCAAAATGAAGGTGAAGGAATTCACCCAAGCCACCAGCCTAATAATTGCCCCATCTGTAATTTGAACCCAGTTTTAGAAATATTTCAAACCCCTGCACCTTCCACTCAATCAGGCCCCTTGGTAGATGACTCAGATTGTTTTAGGTGATTTTTATATAGTGATGCTTCCTTGTTTATAGAAATTCAGCAAACATGTTCACACTATTATCCTTGGCCCATTTGTAGGGCAATAGAATAGTAAGATAGCATGTGGCTTCACAGGTCCTTGCTGGATTCCTAATAGTGTTGGGTTCTCAGTCCTTAGGTTCAGAACTCATTTTTTTTTCATCATCAAAAACTAATTTACTAGCTGCACAGGAATCTGATTGATACATAAGAGTTCTAATTCATTATTTTAAGTAGCCCCAGAAGACAGATGGGAATGTTGGGCATAGCATCTCATCCATCCACCAATATTTATTATGTACTAGGTGTCAGCAGGGTTCTAGATGCTTGGAATAAGATGGTACATATGAGAAAGGCCCCCACTTTCATGGTGATTACATCATTTGTACTGATGATTTAAATTGCTAGTTGAGGGGGAAACAGTCATGCAAGTTGTGGGATGTTCATACTGACTGCGTAGACTTTGAAGTGTCTATGGGTTAATCAAGAGGACATTTCCAGTGGAGGCAGTGGTGTGCTGGAGTTGGCTCATGCCAGCTCTGGCGAGCCAACTGCTAATTTTTCAGTTATTTTGTGAGTGGGTTGATGTCACAGTCAGTGTATTTATGCCATGGAAATTGGCAAAGTTCAAATCAGAGCTCTTCTTTCCTTTTTCTAGGAGAATCAGTTGTTAAAGACTCACTGGCCCATCACTGGACAGAGAAGCAGAGGACTGGGTATGCAGACCAGGAGAAAGACTTCAACTTTCTTAGATTCTAGGTCCTGTAATGAAGTTTAGGAATTATTACTATACTACATGGTAGTAAAAGCCTTGGGGTAGATACAGTAGCTTAGGGAAGAGTCATAGAGCAGGAGATTGAGAAAAGAGCTTAAAACGCAACCAGCCATGGTAGGGGTGGAGCAAAGAAAACAAATGGCCCCAAAAGAAATTTGTTAGGTTTGGAGTATCAGGAAAGAGATTCACAAGAGAAAGTGTACTAAGACACTTCTAGAAGGAAGCGTGTCACTTTGCTTTGTTAATCTTTTTAAACTCTTGTCTGAAGTTTAGCAAGTGTCCCACAATTTTGGTAACTGAGGTGAGGTGAACTGGTGATACACCTGGACATTTTCAAGGAGGAAGGGGGAATGAAGTCAGGTGCAGAAAGTGAATGTAGATGGAGAGCAGAGTGGAGATAACAAGGAGACAGAACTGGAGATTGCAAATTCTGATGGTGGGGAGGCCCTCCCTCTGGAAAAAGCAGAGCTGGGTATTCTTTTCCAAGTCTCGCCCCTTGATCCTATTTTCTTTTTCTGATGCAGGAAATACCCTTCCATTAGCATCTTCCTTCTTCACATGAGGATGAGGAAGGCAACAGCTTTAGCTCTGCTAAGCAACCGTACTCTCCTGAGATTGATGATGTCCAAATCACCGAACCTGGAAGTTTGACTGCTTATCGTTTAGGCTAGGTTTTCTACAGATGGCTAATCTCATTTCCCGCATGTTGAATTTTTCCTAGCTTTCTGCTCAGAAGGTAATCTAAATTTCATGCTTAGGGAGTACCTTTCTCTTACCCATGAACATATGCTCCAAGAGGGAGTATTTTCTCTGCTCATTTTTAACTCATAAAAGATTCAGGAGGCTTGTGGGAGAGGAGGAAAAAGAAAAAAGTAGAAGATTTCCACTGCCTGTTGAGAAGCCACCACCCCATCCACATCTCTGAGAAGCTGCCTTATCCGCAGGTGCACTGAGAGGGGGGTCAAGCTTTGTGCCTGGATATCCCACATCCGGATCTCAACTGATGAAATTGGGGATGGACAACTACTCAACACATTGTCATTTCAAAATCTGGACAGAGGGACTCTTTGGCTCAAAAAAGACAAGATGGAGTAATTAGATCCCTCCTCTCTGAAATTTCCCTAGGAGTCTTAACTTGAATCCTTCTAGCTGCAGGAGCATGGGCTGGAAGGGAAAGTAAACAGAGGGAGGAATAGGTGTAGGCAGGCCAAGGAAATCAGCAATGAGAGACCACGCTCTGCCTGAAAGACAGAGAGGACGAGGTGACCACTGAGCCTCATAAGAACTGGAGCTTAGAGCTGGGAAGTCAGAAACCAAGAACAAAGTCTGATCCAGAGATCATTTGCTCAAGATCTCAGCTCATGACCAGAGCCTTAAATAACACAGACATGAGTTTTATCCAAGATACTATATTTCGTGATTGCCCCTTGATGCCCTCCACAAATATGTATTAAGAAATTCCTTTACAAATTTTTGGATTATTTGCTCCAGCTCTTTGAAAAATACCGGTGGAATTTTGATTGGAATGGCATTAAAAGTATAGATTACTCTAGGCAGTATAGACATTTTAACAGTGTTTATTCTTCTGATCCAAGAGCATGGAATGGTCTTCCATCTTTTTGTGTCTTCTTCAATTACTTTCATGAGTGTTCTGTAGTTCCAAGAGTACAGATCCTTTACCTCTTTGGTTAGGTTTATTCCCAGGTATCTTATGGTTTTTGGTGCTATAGTAAATGGAATTGATTCTCTAATTTCCCTTTCTGTATTTTCATTGTTAGTGTATAAGAAAGCCACTGATTTCTGTGCATTGACTTTGTATCCTGCCACGTTGCTGAATTGTTGTATGAGTTCTAGTAGTTTGGGGGTGGAGTCTTTTGGGTTTTCCATATAAAGAATCATGTCATCTGTGAAGAGAAAGAGTTGGACTTCTTCATTGCCAATATGGATACCTTTTATTTCTCTTTGTTGTCTGATTGCTGTTGCTAGGACTTCTAATACTATGTTGAACAAGAGTGGTGAGAGTGGGCATCCTTGTCGTGTTCCTGATCTCAACAGGAAGGCTGCAAGCTTTTTCCCATTGAGGATGATATTTGTTGTGGGTCTTTCATAGATAGATTTTATGAAGTTCAGGAATGTTCCCTCTATCCCTATACTTTGAAGCGTTTTAATCAGGAACAGATGCTGGATTTTGTCAAATGCTTTTTCTGCATCAATTGAGAGGACCATGTGGTTCTTCTCTCTTCTCTTATTAATTTGTTCTATTACATTGATTGATTTGCGAATGTTGAACCACCCTTGTAGCCCAGGGATGAATCCCACCTGGTCATGGTGGATAATCTTTTTAATGTGTTGTTGGTTCCTGTTTGCTAGGATCTTGTTGAGAATCTTAGCATCCATATTCATCAGTGATATTGGTCTGAAATTCTCCTTTTTGGTAGGGTCTTTGCCTGGTTTCGGGATCAGGGTAATGCTGGCTTCACAGAAAGTGTCTGGAAGTTTTCCTTCTGCTTCAATTTTTTGAAACAGCTTCAAGAGAATAGGTGTTATTTCTTCTTTGAAAGTTTGGTAGAATTCCCCAGGGAATCCATCAGGTCCTGGGCTCTTGTTTTTTGGGAGGTTTTTGATCACTGCTTCAATCCAGACAAAAGGTTGATATCCAGGATCTATAAAGAACTCCTCAAATTCAACACACACAAAACAGACAATCATATTAAAAAAATGGGCAGAAGATATGAACAGACACTTCTCCAATGAAGACATACAAATGGCTATCAGACACATGAAAAAATGTTCATCATCACTAGCCATCAGGGAGATTCAAATTAAAACCACATTGAGGGCACCTGCGTGGCTCAGTGGGTTAAGCCGCTGCCTTCGGCTCAGGTCATGATCTCAGGGTCCTGGGATCGAGTCCCGTATCAGGCTCTCTGCTCAGCAGGGAGCCTGCTTCCCTTCCTCTCTTTCTGCCTGCCTCTCTGCCTGCTTGTGATCTCTCTCTGTCAAATAAATAAATAAAATCTTTAAAAAAAAAAAACCACATTGAGATACCACCTTACACCACTTAGAATGGCCAAAATTAGCAAGACAGGAAACAACATGTGTTGGAGGGGATGTGGAGAAAGGGGAACCCTCTTACACTGTTGGTGGGAATGCAAGTTGGTGCAGCCATTTTGGAGAACAGTGTGGAGATTCCTCAAGAAATTAAAAATAGAGCTTCCCTATGACCTTGCAGTTGCACTACTGGGTATTCACCCCAGAGATACAGACCTAGTGAAAAGAAGGGCCATCTGCACCCCAATGTTTATAGAAGCGATGGCCACGGTCGCCAAACTGTGGAAAGAACCAAGATGCCCTTCAACAGACAAATGGATAAGGAAGATGTGGTCCATATACACTATGGAGTATTATGCCTCCATCAGAAAGGATGAATACCCAACTTTTGTAGCAACATGGACGGGACTGGAAGAGATTATGCTGAGTGAAATAAGTCAAGCAGAGAGAGTCAATTATCATATGGTTCACTTATTTGTGGAGCATAACAAATAGCATGGAGGACAAGGGGAGATGGAGAAGAGAAGAGAGTTGAGGGAAATTGGAAGGGGAGGTGAACCATGAGGGACTATGGACTCTGAAAAACAATCTGAGGGTTTTGAAGGGGTAGGGGTTGGGAGGTTGGGGGAACCAGGTGGTGGGTATTGGAGAGGGCATGGATTGCATGGAGCACTGGCTGTGGTACAAAAATAATGAATACTGTCATGCTGAAAATAAATTTAAAAAATTAAAAAAAAAAAGAACTTCCTTTACTTTTAATTTTTAATTTTTTTGAGGAGCTGCCATACTGTTTTCCACAGTGGCTGCATGAGCTTGCATTCCCACCAACAATGCACGGGGTCTCTCTTGCTCCACATCCCCATCAACACTTGTTATTTCTTGTGTATTTGATTTTAGCCATTCTGACAGGTGTGAGGTAATATCTCATTGTGGTTTTGATTTGCATTTCCCTGATGATTTGTGATGTACAGAATCTTTTCATGTATCACTCATATGTGGAATTTAAGAAACAGAAGAAGAAGAAGAAGAAGAAGAAGAAGAAGAAGAAGAAGAAGAAGAAGAAGAAGAAGAAACACCCCCCCCCCCCCCAAAAAAAGACTCTTAAACTCTTAAATACACAAAACAAACATGCTTACCAGAGGAGAGGTGGGTGGGGGATAAAATAGGTGATGGGGAGTAAGAGTACACTTATCATGATGAGCACTGAGTAATGAATAGATTTTTGGATCATTATCTTATACACTTGAAACTAACATAATACTATATTTTAATTATACTTGAATGATAAAGAACTTACTCTATACCAAACATACAGAGCATTAAACCTTAACTTAAATGGACTCAAATAGTTCTCAAAAATGGGAAAAAGAAAAGAAAAGCTTCTGTACTAAGAGTTCTTTGGAAAAAAGTAGAAGAGGAAATTTTGAAACAGCAGCTGAAGTCAAAACATAAGGGTAGAACAAGACTGCAATAATTGAAGGACTGTCTGATTTTCTATCAACAAATTGAGGACAGCTCACACTCCAAAAGCCAACTACAGGGTACCTGCAGCTTCTCTGTGTTTATGACCATTGGTTCCTCATTTCAGACAGTATATACCATTAAGTCCATTTGACAGACTGGTTAGTTTCTCTCTGGTACAAAACCATAGTCTGAACACAATCAAGAGGAATATGTTGATTTGGCTTAGCTAATTCCTATAATATGCAAATGTATTTCTCTTCATTGAGATCCCCAGCCCAAGACACAAGAATAACACACAGGTCAGAGGCACCCAGATTAGCATGTGATAAGAGGGAGCTAAATGGGAATCAATAATTAATTAGCTCCTAAAATCCTTAAATAGTACCATGAAGTACAAAGTATTATTTGTACTTTGAGAAGAAAAGAAACAGAAGCTTAGTGATATTAAATCCCTTGCCAAAGTCACCAGGCAGAGAAGACCCAATTTTGTTTCTACCTTCCATTAGTACACTGACCACAAGGTGTCATCCAGGCTTCTCACCCAAACTAACCCACAGCATTGACAATAGCAAGATGATCCCAGTCTAAGTTACACGTTCACAGATCAGCCTCAGAGTAGCTATGGCCTCTGGGAAGGACCATTGTAAAGAATGAGCTAGAAAAGGTGGGATGTAATCAAGCAAAAGATAACAAATGTACAGCATAGGAAATGTAGTCAATTGTAATGACAGATGGTCGCTGCACTTATCACGATGGGCAGTCCAATGCACAGAATGTCTGGAAGGAAATCACTATCCTGTACACCCGAAGATAATATAACATTGTATGTCAACTATTCAAAAGAAGACCATAGATGAGTGGATATTCAGTTGTGTGAATGTATTCAGAGTTACTGAAGCAAAAAAGAAAAAAGGAAAAGAAATACACAGGCCTTCAAGCTATTGTTGGGAATGGTGAGCTGGTCTTAATTAGCAATAATTGCACAAGGTAATATGGCAATGTTTTCTCGGACAAACGGAGTTGCTGGAAACTTAATTAGCAAGAAAATCTCCCAAGTTGTGGCTTGTATCCCTTCCCACCAGGCAAGTGCCATGTGAAAACAGTTTGTGCAGTGACAAAAGCACAGAGTTAAATAATGAAGCAGTTCTCCAGTCCTTGGGAGAGAAGCAGGGCAGCCTTTCCCAAGGATTCACTTAGTGTTGACCAGAGGGAGAAAAGAGGAAAAAAAAAACAACACAGAAGCCATTCACACAACAGATGTTCCTGCTATAACAATCACTTTCAAGAAAGCTCAGCTTGTATAGATGATAATCATTCTTGAGTTTGGGGACTTAGCAGCCACAGAAGAGAATTCCTGGTAGAGGGATGTTTACCCTCGAAAGCCCACTGCTGGGACAGGTGGCAGTACTCTAGCCTGGGGTCAGGGGGCTCCACTGTGCTGTGTACCCCCAACTCCCACCCCACCTTGGCCCTGGCTCGGGGTTGGAGGCTGGGACTGTAGCCCTCAGCTCTCCGTGGTTGTAAGGGGTCAGAAGACTTGCTTCTTTCTGCTCCTTGAGACAGTATATTGAAGAAAGTGTAGGTGTCCTCTACATCTTGTATCTGTGGAGGCACCTCTGAATCACAGGAAGGGGGATGTCTTGTGTTGTGATCTGACCACCAGAGGTCAGTGTCTTAAGTTGGGTTTCCAGGAAGGAGAACTTGAGATAGAGATCTAGGGCAGGTAGGTAATTTGTTAAGAGGGTGATCTAAGGCAGAAGGATGGAAAGAGAGGAAGAATCAAGCAAGGCTGTAGTGTCAGGTTGAGTATAATTTAGACTTGACCCCAGGGGCCTCAGGAGATAAGTGATACCATCAACATGACCCATCCAAGTGGAGGGTTGGGGTCGTGCTTCCAGGAGAGTCGAGGATCCCTCTGGGGCAGGAGCAGCTGTGAGACGTTAGCAGCCAACACTCAGATACTGGTACATACACTCCGTGGCAGGAGAAGTGCAAATACAGGTGGAGGGAAAAGCCAGGAAATTGCCTTCCCACTCATCTCATTGTGGTGGCAGCTCTGAGTCAGTGCATTACATTCATTACAGGATGGTACACCTCATTTGATACATACAAGGCCCTGATAAGATAGGCAGGACAAACACAATTTCTCTTTGGTACCATCTCCTATTTCCTAGAGAAGGAAATGTGCCCAGATAGACTGAATTACTAGCCTAAAGGAGGCAGATAATAGGAGATGAGTTGGAAACAGAATCTAAGACATCTGCCTTCAGGTTCTGTGCCCTTTTCTGCCATGTCTGTTTCCTACCACTCATGGCTAAAGGTGAGAAAAGTCAAATAATGATACAAGGATAACAGAGGTGGAGGAAACAAATGCGACAAGGCACGGGGACAGAAGAGCAGACCTGAGCTGCCTTCAGCAGGAAGACTTGATGAAGGGTCCCATCTGGGTTGGGCCTCTTCTGTGGTGGTGAGGATTTGGATGAAGAGGGGATGAGAGCTTGGCAGGCTCAGATGGTCCAGAGACTAGAATTATCCAGCGTGCAGCCAGAGTAGAGTTTGTGAGTCCTTCTGGAGAGGGGCTGGATTTGCATAAGCAACGTTGGGCCCTGTGTGTGTTGGAAAGTGGGTCCTCAATCTTGGAATCCCACCTTCATGCTCATTCATCTCACAGGGTCTCTCCATGTGGCATCCCACACCCTCTCCAACTTGTAAATTCAGTTGTAGTTTCTGAATGTTCAGTCCCAAATAAGTTGGCCCAAGACTACAGAAAATGGTATGAAATTGCTTTCCATGATCAGATGAAGCAGAAGAAAGCCCTCAAAACTTAACAAGCAGTTTCTATGCAGTCAAGATAAGATATCATAGAATGAACATGGCTTAGATGAGGTCAAAGTCTTCAAATGCTCCACTTTTACTTCAAACACTCCTACCCAAGAGGTTCCCCAGAGTGTCAAGGAAAAAGACAAAGGGAATCAAATTGCCACCTTCTTGTTCCTAAGGCCTGGACCACAAAACCTAATGAAGAAGGTGGTGATAAATGTGCAGGATCCCTGTGGCCCAGCCTAAACACTGAGATGGCCTCCCTTCCCATCACCCCCCCGCTCCAAGCTCCAGGGAAATCCCAGGATATCTGGCTTAGTCTAGTCCATGAAAATATGGAAAGCTGCAAGAATGCATAAAAAGAAAACTCTTTTTTGCTGTGGGAAGGCCACATCACTGACCCCAACTAGCCACCAGAATCTAGGAGAGAGGTGGCAAATGGAGTCTTCACTAGAACCTTCAGAAGGAACCAGTGCTACTGACACCTTGATTTTGAACTGTGATGGAATAAATTGTGGTTGTTTTCAGCCTCCTGTTGTAGTGACTGTAGCAGATTGTAGCCTATTAGGTGCTGTGTCTCGGGACCACTCTTAGCAACATATGGATGGATGAACTGCCAGACTGTCCCCCACCCCCGGACCTCAGCTACCAGGGAGAAACCTATCAACCAGCATTCTAATCTGCACTGAAACATGGGGGTTTCCAGAGTCCCCTGGGGCCAGGGACCCCACACAGAAGCTTCTGCCTTTGGCCCATCAGCCAGCAACCTTGTTCAAAAACACCCCACTAAGCCAGGCCTAAGCTCTTCTCTGGGCTCCTGGGAAATATGTTCAAATAAATGACAAAGCTGCTCTCCTTTTTGGCAAAGGTCTTTTATCAAGTGATGCAGAGTATATTTTCAATCATTCCCATATCACAATGAAGAGACAAACCCTGTTAGCATGTGTTTGCAGAGAAACAAAACAAAACAAAACAAACGTGAAATGCCACCACTTGGTTCACCCAGGAACTAGCTGGGCTTTGAGCCTCAATGAATCTTAGCAGTAGCTACCGAAGTGCAATTCGATCTTTTAAACTTCATGATATATAGTCATGTCAGTGGCTTTAAGATAAGGAAAAGACTTTGGTGAAAAATGAATCTTCTGATGAATAACTTGGGGGACGTTGAATAATACACAAATATTTCTTTCCCCTCAGTCAGAGACATTCCAAATCCTGCTGAGCTTCCATCCCTGTCACTGCCATCCTTGTGTAGGGAAAACAATCAGGGAGGAGGAAAGAGAAGAAATTTGGGCACTTGGGGTAGGGAGTGGGGGGAGGTGGAGAGACCAGGAAAAAGAAGGGGAGGAAAAACTCAGCATGTAGTAATTGAAAGATCCTGAAAGATGCAGGGAAATTGGCACATTGCTGATAATAACCATAATAACAAAGTTAATGATAGGCTCTCCGAAGGACCTCCTTGGTCTCAGATTTGTTGTAAAGAAAAGGAGCCATTCAGCTGAGTTTAGCAATGCTGGCATTCATCCCCAGCAGCCCAGCAGCCACGTCTGGAGCTGGCTACTTGTCTCCTGCACCCTCCCAGCCCCCTTTCCCCACCCCCCTACAAAATTATTGGTATCAAGCCTCTTTTCTGAGACTTGACAAAAGAACAGGTGTAAACATTTGTGGAAGGGTGGGGATGGTTTAGAGGTTGTCTTTTCTAAACGTATTCCATTGTTTCCTACAGAAGGGAGAAGAGACAACACTGGGTTTGTCAGATGGGTTAGAGTAGGGCATATGTGGCCCAGGGGGACAAGAAGCATGTTTTGGGATGTCTGAACCTTCCCCTGCTGCTGTTCTGGTAGGGAGTCTCTTTCCTCTGCTACATAGGTGTTCCAGGGAAGCTCAGAGGAAGGGTGGGGATGCAGGAAATGTTCCTTTATGGTGAACCTGTGAGGCTTTAGATGTTTTCTAGTTCAATTTCTTCAAAAGAGCAAAAGGGAAAATGAGGCTTAGGGAGGTTAGAGACTCACCCAAGACCACACAGCTAATAAATGCAAAAGCTGGCATTGAACTTGGATCCATAGCTCTTCAGAGGCAAGATCCTTGGAACAACTTCATGAGCTTGTCCCCACTGGTGGAGGCGGTGCCCTAGATGAGTCTGGAATGGGATGGGAGTCCTTAATTCTGAGAACTGAGCAGAAGAGACTCCATTCAAAAGAAGGACATTTGTGTAATACATCAATAAACACTCATAAGAAGCATATACTGTACTGGGGCGGGGAGAGTCAAGATAGTGGAGGAGTAGCAGACTGAGATGACATCAGGTCACAGGAGTTCAGCTAGATAGTTATCAAACCATTCTAAACACCTGCAAACCCAACAGGAGATTGAAGAGAAGAAGAGCAGCAATTCTAGAAACAGTAAAGAATCACTTTCTGAAAGGAAGGACATGTGAACAAGTGAATCTGAGGTTATGGGAAGATAGACCCCGGAGGTGGCGGGGGGCAGGGGGTGCTGCTCCCTGCAAGTGGTAGAGCAACAGAGCACAAAATTCAAACTTGTAGAAGTCTGCTCCACTGAGGGACATTGTTCCAGAGGCTAAGCGGTGGTGGAGACCTCGCAGGGACAGTGTGGTCTCAGGATCTGTGGGGTCACAGAAGGATCGGGGGTGTTTGAGTGTAGCAGAGCTCCAGGTATCAGAGTGGGGAAGCCGGCTACAGAGACAGAGCCAAGGAGTGAGCTCTCAGCTCAGGGTTACCTTAAACTGTGATCCAAGGCACAGTGGGGCTACTGCTCTTCAAGCAGGGACCCCACAAGTGTCAGATCCAGAGAGACTCACCTTCCTCCTCTGGAGGCAGGAATCTGCTGGGGTTAGAGACTACAAATGGGGCCATGCACCAGAGACAGAAATGCTCGGTCACAGGCCGGGTGAGCCCAGAGGGTGGCCGGAGACCACAGAGACAGGAGGGATTGAGTGCTTTTCTCTGAGAGTGCACTGAGGAGTGGGGACATGAGCTCTTGGCTCCTCCAGGTGGGAGATTGGTAAGCTGCCATTTTCATTCCCATCCTCTAGAGCCCTACAGAAAGCGTTCAGGGAACAAAAGCTCCTGAGAGTGAACCCGACCAGAGTATGTAGCTTGGCCCCAGGCGAGGGTGGCACAATTCTGCCTCTGGCAAAGATATTTGAGAATCACTACAACAGGCTCTTCCCCCAGAAGATCACCAGGAACATCCAACCAAGATCAAGCTCTTTAAAAAAACACAACAAACAAACAAACAAACAAACAAAACAGCGGAATTCCAGAGGAGGGGAAAGCAAAGCATGGAATTCATGGCTTTCTCCCCATGATTCTTTAGTCCTGCAAAGTTAACTAAATTTTAAATTTATTTTTTTCTTATTCTAATTTTTTTAAACATTTCGTCTTTCCTCTTTTAATGTTTTTAAACTAGTTTATCTTAACAATACTTTTCTTAAAAAAATTTTTTTTAAACCTTCATTATTATAGTCCTATTTTATCCTTCATTTATCTAACTTTATCTTTTGTATACACATAGGGTTTTTTTCTTCTAAAAAATTTTGGGATACAATTTCTTCTAATAAATCAAAATATATCCCAAATCTAGCACAGGGCATTTTTCTAGTCTCCATCGTGAGCAACTTCTCTCCACTTTCTTTTTCCAACCAAATTATCAATTCCTTTAAAAAAATTTTTTTTCAATTTTCATCTTTACAGTCATATTCCATCCCCTCATCATGTTTACCCTTATTTTTGTGTATATATATACATAAAATATATATATATATATTTTGTGTATATATATATATATATATATATATATATATATATATATATGTATATATATAAAAGTTTTTCTTTCTTAAAAATTTTGGGAGGTAGTTTCTCCTAAGAGACCAAGATATAACCAGAATCAAGAGGATGGCTCTGTTTTATTCACCTAACACACACACACACACACACACACACACACACACACACAATTTATTTATTTATATAAATATTTATTTATATATTAATATATAAATATATTTATAATACATTATAAATGAATTTATGTTAATATTTATATATTATATATATTATATATAATATATAATATTTATATATTAAATTTATTTATATTTATATATAATTTCTTTATATTGATATTTATATTTATTTATATATACTATATATACTCATTTTTTAAAAATTTCATTTTACCCCCTTTTTTCTCCCCCCGACTTGGGGTCTCTTCTGACCTGGTTAGCACACATTTTTCTGGGGTCTTTGCCACTCTTTTAGTATTTTATTCTCTCATTCATATATTCTTATTTGGATAAAATGACAAGGCAGAAAAATTCACCACCAAAAATAAGAACAAGAGGCAGTACCGAAGGATAGGGACCTAATCAGTTCAGACAATGGAAGTATGTCAGATCTAGAGTTCAGAATGATGATTCTCAGGGTGCTAGCTGGGCTCAAAAAAGGCATGGAAGATATTAGAGAAACCCTGTCTGGAGAAATAAAAGCCCTTTCTGGAGAAATAAAAGAACTAAAATCTAACCAAGCTGAAAAAAAAAAACTATTAATTAGGTGCAATAAAAAATGGAGGCTCATACTGCTAGGGTAAATGAGGCAGGAAGAGAGAATTAGTGATATAGAAGAAAACAAGGGACAGAGAATAAAGAAGCTGAGCAAAAGAAAGACAAACAACTACTGGACCACGAGGGGAGACTTTGAGAGACAAGCGATACCATAAGATGAAACACAATTAGAATAACTGGGATTCTAGAAGAAGAAAAAGAGAGAGGGGGGCAGAAGGTATATTGGAGCGAATTATAGTAGAGAATTTCCCTAATATGGCAAACTAAACAAGCATCAAAATCCAGGAGTTACAGAGAACCCACCTCAAAATCAATAAAAATAGGTCTATACCCTGTCATCTAATAATAAAACTTAAAATTCTCAGTGACAAAGAGAAAATCCTGAAAGCACCTCGGGACAAGACGTCTGTAACATACAATGGTAAAAATATTAGATTGGCAGCATACTTATCCACAGAGACCTGGCAGGACAGAAAGAACTGTCATGATATATTCAGAGCACTAAATGAGAAAAACATGCAGCTAAGAATACTATATCCAGCTATGCTATCACTGAATATAGAAGGAGACATAAAAAAAAAAAACTTCCAGGACAAACAAAAATTAAAAGAATTTGCAAACACCAAACCAGCCCTACAAGAAATATTGAAAGAGGTCCTCTAAGCAAAGAGAGAGCCTAAAAGTAGTAGACCACAGAGGAACAAAGACAATATGCAGTAACAGTCATCTTACAGGCAATACAATGGCACAAAATTCATATCTTTCAGTAGTTACCCTGAATGTAAATGAGATAAATGCCCCCATCAAAACCCACAGGGTATCAGAATGGATAAAAACAAAAACAAAAACAAAAACAAAACAAAACAAAAAAACCCATCAATATGTTGTCTATAAAACTCAGTTTAGACCCAAAGACACCTCCAGATTTAAAGTAAGGGGTGGAAAACAATTTACCATGCTAATGGACATCAAAAGAAAGCTGGGGTGGCAATCCTTATATCAGATCAATTAGATTTTAAACCAAAGACTATAGTAAGAGATGAGGAAGGACACTATATCATACTCAAAGGCTCTGACGAACCAGAAGATCTAACAATTTTAAATAGCTATGCCCCTAACACGGGAGCAGCCAACAATATAAACCAATTAATAACAAAATCAAAGAAACACTTTGACAATAATACAATAATAGTAGGGGACTTTAACACCCCGCTCAATGAAATGGACAGATAATCCAAGCAAAAGATCAAGGAAATAAAGGCCTTAAATGACACACTGGACCAGATGGACATCACAGATATATTCAGATCATTCCATCCTAAACCAACAGAATACACATTCTTCTCTAGTGCACATGGAGTGTTCTCCAGAATAGATCACATCCTGGGTCACAAATCAGGTCTCACCAGTACCAAAAGACTGGGATCATTCCCTGCATATTTTCAGACCACAATGCTCTGAAGCTACAACTCAATCACAAGAGGAAAGTTGGAAAGAACTCAAATACATGGAGGCTAAAGAGCATTCTACTGAGGAATGAATGGGTCAACCAGGAAATTAAAGAGGAATTGAAAAAAGTCATGGAAACAAATGATGATGAAAACACAACTGTTCAAAATCTGTGGGACACAGCAAAGATGGTCCTGAGAGGAAAGTATATAGCAATACAAGCCTTTCTCAAGAAACAAGAAATGTCTCAAGTACACATCCTAACCTTACACCTAAAGGAGCTGGACACAGAAGAGCAAAGAAAGCCTAATCCCAGCAGGAGAAGAGAAATCATAAAGATCAGAGCAGAAATCAATGATTTGGAAACCAAAAGGACAGTAGAACAAATCAACAAAACCAGGAGCTGGTTCTTTGAAAGAATTAATAAGATTGACAGCCCCCTGGCCAGACTTATTAAAAAGAAAAGAGAAAGGACCCAAATAAATAAAATCATGAATGAAAGAGGAGAGATCACAACCAACACCAAAGAAATACAATTCTAAGAACATATTATGAGCAAATATACACCAGCAAATTTGACAATCTGGAAGAAATGGATGCATTCATAGAGACATACAAACTACCAAAACTGAACCAGGAAGAAATAGAAAACCTGAACAGACCCATAACCAGCAAGGAGATTGCAGCAATCATAAAAAATCTCCCAACGAGGGCACCTGGGTGGCTCAGTGGGTTAAAGCCTCTGCTTTCAGCTCAGTCATGATCCCAAGGTCCTGGGATCGAGCTCCACATGGGGCTCTCTGCTCTGCAGGGAGCCTGCTTCCTCCTCTCTCTCTGCCTGCCTCTCTGCCTACTTGTGATATCTCGCTGCCAAATAAATAAATAAAATCTTTTTAAAAAAATCTCCCAATGAACAAGAGCCCAGGGCCAGACAGCTTCGCAGGGGAATTCTACCAAACATTTAAAGAAGAATTAATACCTATTCTCCTGAAACTGTTCCAAAAAATAGAAATGGAAGGAAAACTTCCAAACTCATTTTATGAGGTCAGCATTACCTTGATCCCAAAACCAGAGAAAGACCCCATCAAAAAAAGGGAATTACAGACCAATATCCTTGATGAACACAGATGTGAATATTGTCACCAGAACACTAGCCAATAGGATCCAACAGTACATTAAAAGGATTATTCACCACGACCAAGTGGGATTTATTCCTAGGCCACAAGGTTGATTCAACATACACAAATCAATGTGATACAATATATTAATAAAAGAAAGAACAAGAACCATATGATACTCTCAACAGATGCTGAAAAAGCATTTGACAAAGTACAACATCCTTTTTTGATCAAAATTCTTCAAAGTGTAGGGATAGAGGGTACATACCTCAATATCATCAAAGAAATCTATGAAAAACCCACAGCGAGTATCATTCTCAATAGGAAAAACTGAGAGCTTTTCCCCTAAGCTCAGGAACACAGCAGGGATGCCCACTAGCACCACTGCTATTCAACATAGTACTAGAAGTCCTAGCAATCAGACAACAAAAAGAAATTAAAGGCACCCAAATCAGCAAAGAAGAAGTCAAACCATCACTTTTTGCAGATGATATTATTTTTATGAGGAAAACCCAAAAGACTTCACTCCAAAACTGCTAGAACTTGTACAGGACTCCAGTAAATTGTCAGGATATAAAATCAATGCACAGGAATCAGTTGCATTTCTATACACCAACAACAGACAGAAGAAAGAGAAATCAAGGAGTCGATCCTATTTACAATTGCACCCAAAACCACAAGATACCTATGAATAGACCTAACCAAAGAGGCAAAGAATCTGTACTCAGAAAACTATAAAGTACTCATGAAAGAAATTGAGGAAGACACAAAGAAATGGAAAAACATTCCATCCTCATGGATTGGAAGAAGAAATATTGTGAAAATGTCTATGCTACCTAAAGCAATCCACACATTTAATACAATTCCTATCAAAAATTCCCATCAATTTTTTTCAAAGAAATGGAACAATAATCCTAAAATTTATATGGAACCATAAAAGACCCCAAATAGCCAGAGGAATGTTGAAAAAGAAAGCCAAAGATGCCAGCGTCACAATCCCAGACTTCAAGCTCTATTACAAAGCTGTCATCACCAAGACACTATGGTACTAGCGTAAAACAGACACATAGATCAATGGAACAGAAGAGAGAGCCCAGAAATAGAACCTCAACTCTATGGTCAACTAATCTTCGACAAGCAGGAAAGACTGTCCAATGGAAAAAGACAGTCTAGTCTCTTCAACAAACGGTGGTGGGAAAATTGGACAGCCACGTACAGAAAAATGAAATGACCGTTTCCTTACACCACACACAAAAATAGACTCCAAATGGATGACAGACCTTAATGTGAGACTGCACTCCATCAAAATCCTTAAGAACACAGGCAGCAACCTCTTCGACCACAGCCACATCAACTTCTTCCTAGAAACATCATCAAAGGCAAGGGAAGCAAGGACAAAAATGAACTATTGGGACTTCATCAAGATCGAAAGCTTCTGCACAGCAAAGGAAACAGTCAACAAAACCAAAAGACAACTGGCAGAATGGGAGAAGATATTCACAAACGACACACCAGATAAAGGGCTAGTATCCAAAATCTATAAAGAACGTATAATATTCAACACCCAAAGAACAAATAACCCAATCAAGAAATGGGCAGAGGACATGAACAGACATTTCAGCAAAGAAGACATCCAAAGAAGGGGCACCTAAGTGGCTCAGTGGGTTAAAGCCTCTGCCTTCAGCTCAGGTCATCATCCCAGGGTCCTGGGATTGAGTCCCGCATCAGGCCTTCCTTGCTCTCTGCCTGCCTCTCTGCCTGCTTGTGATCTCGGTCTGTCAAATAAATACATAAAATCTTTAAAAAAAATTTTTAAAAAAAGAAGACATCCAAAGAAGATGGCCAACAGACACATGAAAAAGTGCTCCACATCACTCCGCATCAGGGAAATACAAATCAAAACCACAATAAGATATCACCTCACACCAGTCAGAATGGCTAAAATTAACAAGTCAGGAAATGACAGATGCTTGCGAGGATGTGGAGAAAGGGGAACCCTCCTACACTGTTGGTGGGAATGCAAGCTGGTGCAGCCATTCTGGAAAATAGCCTGGAGGTTCCTCAGAAAGTTCAAAATAGAGCTACATTATGACCCAACATTCGCCATACTGGGTATTTACCCTGTAAGGGCCTGGTTGGCCAGAGGGAGCCATTTCATTGTGGTCTTGGGTTGACCCTGCCCCTCCCAGAGGAACTTGCTTGCAGGCCCTGGATATGGGGGTGGGCCAGGCCAGGCCAATCAGTGGGGTGCACATATATTTGCTATGGTGAGTTGGCATTCAACTGGCCAACTGTATTGCTGACCGAGCATGACTGTGCAGTTTTCCTTGTGTGTTGCAATCTCATTGGCCACCTGTGTGTGGGCCGGGCTCAACCACCTCTATAAAGGTTAGTCTGTGAGGCAGGGGAGTAGTAGTGATAACGTCAGGATCATTGGGAGTCTTCAGGGTCGTCAGGAGCAGCATCTCGGATCGTCCAGTTGTCAGGAGCGGCCTTGTCAGGAAGTGGGCCCTGTCAGTGAGTGGCCTCATTGGGAGTATGGTCGTCGTTGGGTAGGGTCGTCATCGTCGGGAACCGGGTAGTCGTTGGGAGCGTCGTGGTCGTCGGGAGCATTGTGAGCAGCGTTGTCGGGGAGTGGCCTTTGCCGGGTAGGGGAGTTGTTGGGTAGCGGCCATCGTCAGGTAGGGGAGCCGTGGGGTAGGGGAGCCGTCCCGGTCGGTGTCCTGGTAGTCCTCGCCTCTTTGTAAGAGATGGCCCCCACTGGTCAGTTTGATTTTCGATGCTTGGCATGAAATAAAGCTTTGCTTGATTTTCGCTTTGTGTCGGTCTCGTTCCTTTGATCACGGACCCTAATAACCCTAAAGATACAAATGTAGCGATCCAAAGGGGCAAATGCACCCGAATGTTTATAGCAGCAATGTCCATAATAGCCAAATTATGGAAAGAACCTAGATGTCCATCAACAGATGAATGGGTTAAGAAGATATGGCACATATATGTATACACACACACACACACACACACACACACACACACAATGGCAGAGAAAGACAATTATCATATGCTCTCCCTGATATGAGGAATTTGAGAGGCAGAGTGGGGGGTTTGGGGGGTAGGGAAGGATAAAATGAAACAAGATGGGACTGGGAGGGAGACAAACCATAAAAGACTCTTCATCTCACAAAACAAACTGAGGGTTGCCAGGGGGAGAGGGGATGGAGAGGGTGGTTGAGTTATGGACATTGGGGAGGGTATGTGCTATGATGAGTGCTGTGAAGTGTGTAAGCCTGATGATTCACAGATCTGTACTCCTGGGGCAAATAATACATTACATGTTAACAACAACAACAAAAACAAAAGCATATACTATAAATGGAAAATCGTTTGGAGAACAGACTCTTTTCCAAAGCTGGCAGGGCCCATTTGAACGTGCTCACCTTCCATTCCATGTCTTCCCCAGGTGATCTCACCCAGGCCCACGGCTTCCAGAATTCCAGTTCAGAGCCGTCTAGCTAACCCCCTGTATCAGAGCATCAGGTGTGTGCTACAGCTCAGGTAAGAAATTGGGTCCTAGGTTCCCTTCTGTTTAAAATGTCTTTTAGCAGCAGGCGATGCCTTCCCTAAGCTAAGTTCTTCATCCCACAGTTCATGCACAATCTCTTGCCACGTTTGATAACCACTCAGAACCTTAATTGGTGTTGTTTTGTTCCAACATTTGTTAACAACAGCAAATTACTTATGGATGGGACATCGCCAGTAAAATTGCTAGGCAGAGAAGTTTCTCTACTTCTGTGAAAGAAATAAAAGAGTAGCAGAGAGCAACATAAGAGCCATTTCCTTTGCCAAGAATCTTGAGTAATGATTTCCTGTATCTTTAATACTCATTGTGAAGGACCTAAGTAATTACAGTTTCTTTTTCCATTTATAAAGACCAATATACCATTCTCAAGCAGATATTATGCCTCCACAAGTCTCTTTTGAAGTTATTGTCCATCTTTGCCCTTTGAATATTCCTATTTTAGGTATGCTTAATAATTGGCATCACAGAACAATCTTATTACATTTTTTAAAAGTTTATTTAAAAGAACTTGAATACCCAGAAACCTGCTACATCTGGAAAACCATTATGGACATTTTTTTTTTTTATTTTATTATTTGACAGAGAGAGAGCACAGGCAGGGAGAGCAGCAGGCAGAGGAAGAGGGAGAAGGAGACTCCTCACTGAGCAGAGAGCCCAAAGTGGGGCTCAATCCCAGGACTCCACATTATTGACATTTGATATGACTTTTAATTTTCTTATTTTTGAAAAAAATTATGAAATGAACATATGCTCATCATAAGAATTTGGAATAAAATGGAAAATACAAACTTGTGTGCAGATTAGAAGGTCCACATTTCTATAAATCCAAATCTGATTTTTTTAAAAATTTTGAAGATTTTTTTTAGAGAGCATGGGCAAGTTGGGGGAGGGCAGAAGGAGAAGAAGAGAGGATCTCCAGCAGACTCGCCACTGAGCACCAAGTCCAATGCAGGGCTAGATCCCAGGACCCCTGAGATCATGACCTGAGCAGAAATCAAAGGTCGAACACTTAACCAACTGAGGCACCAGGGAGCCCCCTAAATCTCTAACTTTAAAATTGGTTTTATAGTTGCCTTCCAAGTCCATTTCTCACCATCCCTGTGTTCCTATTCATCCCTCAGTTCTGCCATTTCCTCCACGTTCAGAGTTCTATCACTGTGCCAGGAGAGAAGGGAAAGGAATATTCTAGGTGGAAAAGAAAGTGTAAACCCCAACATGTGGAGCTGCCATTTTCTTTGAGAATTCATCCTTCACTTCACCACCACCTTTCCCCTGGGGCGGGGGGGTGATTATCCCACCCTACCCGTTACTTTTCTCTAAATGATCCAAGTACTTTGTCTCTCCCTCTCCCAAAGCGTAAGAAAGTTGAATAAATTCTCCTTAAATTCTAAGTTCCGTCAGGGCAGGATGTGGGCCACAGATTCATACCTGAAATTCCAGCGGCTACAGCGCCACATTCTTCATTCCTTGGTTTGTGTTCAATAAATGAGGAAAGGAGAGTGACTTTTAAAATGACTGGAACGTTCATCCTCTGACCACCATCGGTTCTGCCTTTGTTACTATCCTCTTGCTCTCACCGGTGGTGGGGGAGGAAGGACTTGTCTCCTGGTGTGGGGAGTCCCCATGGGAGAGTAAATCCGACTGTCTCGAAATCTCACTTCAAAAGCCAGAGCAATATCTACAGGTTTATTTCCCCGGATAGTTTCCCTCACCTTTTGTTTTCTAACGCTGTCCTAATAAGCACGACAGGTGAGGTGGCTCACGCAACACAAACGTATTTTACCACAACTGTGGAGGCTAAAAGTCAGAGCTCAGCGGTCAGCTGTGTGGGTTTCTTCTGAGACCCCTCTCCTTGCCTTAAAGATGGCTGCCTTCCCCTGGTGTCTTCACCTGGTTAGCTCTCTGTAAACTGTGTCCTAATTTCTTCTTACGAGGATATCAATCGATTGGACTTGTATCCACCCTAACAGCCTGATTTTAATTTAGTCACTTCTTTAAAGCCCTATTTCCTAACACGGTTACATTCTGAGGGGCTGGAAGATAGGGCTTCAATATATAAATTTCAGGGTGACACGTTTCAGTCCATGGATCATACAATGATCATGTGACCTAAACTTCACCAACTGGGAAATTTATCAGGAACTTTGAATTTTCAGTAACATGAGGATAGAAGAGATAATTGGAGTTCATTCATTTTGGGGGAAACCCCTAGTAAGATACTATCTGCCAGGAGCCCCTGGTAGGATACTATCCGTGTTTCCTGATTTCCATTCCTCCAAAGCCGTCCTACCTCCTGCCTCTTTCCAAGCTATGTTCTTCAAACTTGAGTTGATTCCATTGGCTTTTGATAACCTTCCCATAAATTCTTTTTGCTTGAATTAGCCAGGAATGGTGACTATTTTCTGCAACCAAGAAACCTAATTGATATAATGTAATAAATATCTTTTAAAAATTTTTAAAATATTTATCTTAGAAACTGTGTGTGCATGAGTGGGGGAAGGGGCAGAGAGACAGGAAGAGAGAATCCCAAGCAGACTCCCCACTTGAGTAAGGAGACCAACACAGGACTTGATCCCAGGAACCTGAGATCATGATCTGAGCCAAAAACCAACAGTTGGCCACCTGACTGAACTACCCAGGCACCCCTTAGATAACTTTTTAAAAACCATCTAAGGCTTTGCTCACTGACCTCTGACCATGTAGGGGTTCACCACCCCAATGAGAGGCCCTCAAAAGGCTGAAAAGCTGATAGTGGATCTCCATAAACAGTTTTTGGACTCAGAGATTGGGTTTCTATGCCTGGGTCAGGAATTAAAAGGAAAGGATGAGTGGAACGTTGACACATCTCTGACTCTGAATTGTAAGTTAGGGTGAACTTACATCCTGGTTTGCTGACAGTCCTGCATCATGCTTGTTTTCCCAGAGAAATTAAGAATAGTGCTCCATTCACCCCCAACTCTGTCGCAGTTTGTATAAAAAAATGATATGATCACCTCATACTAAGTGTGTTTCTATTGTCCTCAGTATCTAGAGCAGAGTCTGTTGGAAAGCAAGTTCTCAATAAAACTTTTTTATTTCTTTTTTAAAAAGTTTTTATTTAAATTGTAGTTGTTTCAACGTATAGTGTAATATTGGTTTTAGGAGTAGAATTCATTACTCACATATGAGAGATCCATTACTCATATATAACACCCAGAGCTCATCACAAGTGCCCTCCTTAATACCCATTATCCATTTAGCCTATACCACTGCCCACCTCCACTCCAGCAACCATAAGAGACTATTAACTATAGAGCTCAATAAATACTTTTTAAGTGAATGAACGAACAAAAGGGATCTTGCCCCATTATCATCTATAGATGCACGTTTAATTATTTATTTTTCTTCTACTAGATGTCACTTGCTGTGTCTGTAATATTAAGCCAAGAAGTCTTGGAAGGACTGCCTCTTGCTACGGGGAGCTCTTAGAGACACGTTTGGAAGCCTGCCATGTTCCTGTTAGCACCCATGGTAGTGGTGGCTGCCTCTTTAAATGGGACACATTGCAAGACAAGGTGTGAAGCCCACCTGTTGTTAGAAAATCTGCCAAGATCTGAGCTCCACTGGGCTCAGAATTCGATCTCCCCCTACCATCCCTCCCTACTGCCTGGATGAGGCTCCAACCTGATCAGGAGGCAACCAACATGCCACTAATTAGGAGGCACAAGGCATAGCAGAGGATGATTAGCTCATGATGAGTACACACTGCCTAGTGTTGTCTTGTTACCATTATAAATAGATTAGAAATCTGGGGAGCATCTGTATTTTCCCCTCACAGAGGAGAATCTGAAATTGACAGGTTGAAATGAGAATGTGTCAAGTAAAGCTTTGTAATTGACAAAGATTAACTTTATTTCTCTAGACTCATCTCTCTCATCTTCCTCCCTCGGTGCCCCTCCCAGAAAATATCCCAGTTGCCAATGGAAGCAGCCCAGCAATTCTCTAATTGAACCATGAGATTTTGGAAGGTCAGTGCATGAAAACCATTCCGGCGCTCCAAGGACCAGGTGTGTGTTTATGGAGACAATTAAGTGCTTCCCAGGTGATTCTACCCAGAAACCAAGGAAAATAGATCAGTGACAAGAAAAACAATTCTGTTCTCTGTTGCTTTTTGTATGGTCACCTTTCTCTTTCCATCCACCATGTTCGGACATACTCTTAATTGCAGCCAGTTCCTGGAGTGCTGACAGCAATAATCCTCTGCAAGGGAGAATAAGCAACAAAAGATTCTGCATCTTATGAAGAGACTAGTGTGAGAGGTTCTAGGGAGAAATAGGACTTTAGTGGGGAGAAATCCTTAGAGCCTAGCAGACTTCAGCCCATGGGACACTTAGGGCACAGACATTTCAGCACAAGAAGTCTCTATTCTTTCAGGAGCAGACCACATACTTTCTCAGGAGCAAATCACTGAAGGCCCCACTTTATCTGGTTCATTTCTAATAGCTGCAAACAGTGCTGTTCCCCAGATACTGAGCCGTAATGACAGATGGCATGTGTGCCTGTCATGATCTATTTTCCTCTGTCTTTGGTTGACGTTTTGAAAAGAATCTGTGTCTTGCGCTCCCTCTCCTTGGGCCGTGATTGGAGTTGAAGGCAAGAAACATGTCCTCGGTTCCTTCAGATATATAACATATATATTCTTACAAATAATTGTTTCATTTGTTTTCCAATGTGTGACAATAAAGGAATTCAGGTCAGTGACCCTCAGAGAAGCTTTGAGGGACCCGAGAACCTGGAACAGCACACATCCTCACACAAGCTTTGTACACAAAGGGAGAATAAACAAGAAGTTAGGTTATAAATTCTGGACCCAACACCACCATGAACGAACAAGGCCAAATTATTTTGGTCCCAGCAGCATGACTATCTCCAGGATATCACCACATCTGGGAAGACAGAGCATGTTTCAGAACCCGAGAGCCTCTAGTCCTTAATTTTATGATGTGTTCTTGGTAGCCCTTTTAAGAAGTAACCATTTCTTGGCCCTTCTATATGGTCTGTTACCACAGTCAGGTTCTTCGGTGCACCATGAGAGCAACTGGGCCAGACTCAAAAGTCAAAGGTACGGGAAAGGCTTTATTGGAGCTATGTCAACACCCCCCCCCCAGTCCTTTATAATTAAAAACAAAAAGAAGAAATATACCCAACCCTCTTAGACTAACCTCCCAGAGAATAGCGGAGGCCCCGCCTATAAAAAGTCCCCACCCAAGTTCCCACTCTGGTGCAATATGCTAATAAGGGGAAAGAAAAAAAAAATGCTTTATCCTGATTGGCTGGAAGGGCCTCGTCCTGATTGGTCGATATTGGCAGGCAATGCAGGCAGCTCGTTGGTGGTTTTTGGAATCAGAGTCCTCTGTGTTTAAGTCTGGCTTGTGTTTGGGCCTGCGTCCTGATTCTGTTGCTCGCAGGAGAAACTTTTTGACAATAACAGCCATTAGAAAGTGCCCCAGGTACATCATGTTTTTCACTTGGGGCTTGCTCCCATGGTCCCTGTCTCACAAGGAAAATTAGATCAGATATATATATATATATATATATATATATATATATATATATATATGCAATAACAAGAGCTGTGACCTTGGGGATTAAGGTGTAAATAGCTGATTTTAACGAAAATTCTCTTCCTTCTAAGGGGGACTTGAGGAGGACCAGGTAATTCTGATTCTTTCCCTGAAAGTGCAGGCCTAGGTGAGAGTAGGCAAGAGACTGGTCAGATAATTTTTACAACCTGAGGCCAGGGAGGACAGAGAAAGAGATTCAGCACAAAAGAACTTGGGCCTCTCCGGTTCAATCCATTATTTGTCAAGCCCTAGTTATTTTCTGTGTTTTTTACCCAAATTATCTCATTTGATCTGGGTTGCAACCCTGTGAGGTAGATAGATGTCATTATTGTCAATTTATAGATAGGGAAATTGGACCCTGATTATGTCATTATATCCCTCTTGGCCTCAGACAATGAAAAAGTAATGGGAATTTTATTGAGACTTCTAGTCTCTGAATAAACTGAACTCTGGCTGAGGCTCTCCTCCCGATTTTGTATACAACGTATCATTGATTCCACTCTGAATGAACGTATATCTTCTCATGATATACGGCCTGAGAACACAGAAGCAAAGAGCATTTTAAAGGGCACTCTGCTACTGTAAAGTTAATGGTAATTAAAGCAAGTTTAAGGGACATCGAGATGTAGTAGTACTCGGGAGGTAATTGTTGGGCTACATCTGGTCCCTTTTGGCAGTACTGCTGGAGTAGACAAGAGAATTTGGCAGGATCTGGTGTGTGTGTCAGGATGAGGCATTCCCATTGCTTATGTTTGCTCTCTGGCCTTCTTCCCTCTGAACGAGGCCAACTGCTTTAAAAGGCAAGCAGAACAGCATGGGAAGCTGGGGTCTGGCAGCTGTCTGTTGAGCAGCCTTCCTTCAGCCCAGTGAGGGAAGCAGGGGCGTCAGGCCATGGGCTGCTAAGCAAGCGGGTCAGCAGGGCAAGGACATGTGGAGGGCTGTGAGCCCCTGGGTGATGAACGCACTTGGGAAGTTAGACTCTAAACCATTCCAGGCCCTCGAAATACAGGAGCCACGCTGGCATAACCATCAGGGGACATGTCTGCTGATGTTCTGTGATGTGTGGCTCAGTTTTGCCTTTGTCCAGAAGGGTATGTGGTGGAAAGAGCGCGGCCCTAATAGCAAGAAGACATGGGTTCTGTCTTCAGCTCCACACTCATTTGCTGTCTAACTTAGGGAAGTCACTTCGCTCTCCCCCTCCCAGCTGACCCGTCTTTGGAAGAAGAAAAGAGGCCTCCTAAGTATGCTTACCGTGGTCATCTGTCAATTCTGGAATCGGCAATGTGCTCCTCGCCCCTCTGAAAATCAAAAGTAGCCAGTGAGGCAGGCCATAAAGTGTTTGCCTTTTGCAAATAAGAAATCATGGTCCAGAGTGATTTGCTGAAAGTCAGAGATCTCCTAACTCCTGGCTTACTACTCTTTCCAAGGCATAATCCATCACCACCTTGACTTGCAGTGTGTCTTTGTTCCAGATAACTCAATTCGGTGGCTCTCTCAGAGCTGCAGCTGTTGCCCAGGAGGAAATGAGCCAATTTGGAAGTGGTTCTCACTTCTGCAGATGAAGGTGCCTTGTATCATGGTAATGGGAGCCGGGGTGGGGGGGGGGGCGGTGTCTTTTCCCCAGGAACTCTCCCTGAGCGATTTCAGTGGCGGATAGAGCGGTTACTTTCTAACTTTGACAGGGGAATCCTCAGAAGCTCCGCTTCAGGTGCTGATAGCTGGGCCCCACCCTGAGGACTGCTGCAGGCTTGCTTATCAGGTTTAGAATCTCCACAGAGAAGACCTTCCGAAGAGAAACCCGGCAGAGGATAACCACAAAGCCAATCATACTCTCTGCCTTCTGCCTTTGCCTGTCTGCTACGAGAAATCTGGCAGAGCGGTGCGGGTGGGGGAGGCTCGGACTCTATTCCCACCACGGCTTAGCCCAAACAAACCAGCTGACTAATGCTGTTTTACCACGTATTTCACTTGTGTCCTTTCTATTCCAGTGGAGTGATTTTTATCAACCCCGATGTAAACGAACATGGGAAGAACTCAGATCCCATCGGAAAGCAATAACTACTGCATTTAGAAAAATCACTTTTGACGTGCGATCAGAATATTAGACATGTTACATTACCAGGGAAGCTCGTTACACACCCCTTCAGGATGTGTAGGCACTTGATGTTATGAACCACTAGTTAGACAAAAAAAAAAAACAAAAAACTATTTCTTTTAGGGGTACCATAAATGACAGCCTCAATATTTGAAGAAGTAAATTATATATTATAAGTTTTTAAAAGGCGGGTATAACCCAAGAACAGTTACAACCAAGAATAATACTAATTTTAGATACATTCAAAAGAAAACCTTTGTTTCATCCCACATATTAATTATTTGAGTTCAGAAAATATGATTCTGGAATGGTCAGCTTAGCATTCAAAACACAGGAGAAAATTATTGACCAAAGCTCTCTGGTTTCTTGGGTTTCTGGGATCCATGGTAATTTATTACATAGTTTGAACACTAAAAAGATTAAAACATCTAACTTACAGCCCTTATTCACATTCCCTTATTATCTAATGTGGAGAAGAACCACTCACTTATCCTTCCAAATTCCTTCCTCAGCAGCGGGCAAGATAAGCGCTATTGCTGGTTTGATGAATCAAACAGTATTAAGAAGGTTAATAATAATAATAATAATAATAATAGTGAAAAAAACAAGAATACATGTCTTCTTGGCTCCCTCTCCTCTTTTCATTTCCCCTGCTAAAGGCTACAAGGCCTGCGTTGCAGTTCTATCTATCATTGAATGGGATCCAACACCAAGTCTAAGACCTTGTGTTAACCAGGCCTTCTGATCAGAAGTCCTGGCCACAAGTGTTGGTGGGAAACTTGAAAACGGACCACCTAATGAAAGCCACAGGACCAGAGAAAAATGAATGAGTAGATTGAACTATTGTTACTACTGTTCTCAACACATCATGCCCTCCGCTAGAGCGGAATCCTCTATTTCACTATTGCCATACAACTTAGTGGTGCCTTACACCAGAGGAGGCGGAGCCTTTCCCTGACCCATGGATGCTGGACATGGCCTGTGCTTTCCTCTGGTCGACAGAATGGAGATGATGGTAAACAGAATGACCATTTTGAGCCAAGGCCTTACAGACAAAGAGTATCCTGCTGGCCTCACTTGGAATTCTGAAATCCACCATGAAAACCATGCTCTGGGTGGCTTCTGGTACTAGAAGATGACAGGTTATGAAGCAAGCCTGGACCCCAACTGAACCTAGCATCTGGACTAGTTCAGGAGAGCCTGGTCAGTTTCGATGGCCTTCAGTCAAACCACAACCAACCTGGAGATCCATGAGTAAAACATAAATATCTGGGTTATAAGCTATTTGTTCGGTTTGGGTTTGGGCCCTGTAGCATTACTGCAACAATAGCTGATGGATAGCAATAGGTAAAGAAAACAAGCCCAAAGAGAAACATCTCAGCCAGGTATATAGCTTTGATGTACAAAAATACATTTATTTTCAACAATTTCAAAACCACTATCTTTTTTTTTACAGTAGAAATATTCAAATGGAACAATAAAATCAAGAACAGTATATGTACATATACTGTATATATAGACATGACTCATGCATTTGTATTTCAGTATTTAGTACAAGTATTGCAATTGTCTGCCCCATTTAACCCTTGAAACAGAAAAAGCAGGATCTTTAGAAGCACTCCTTATCCCGATCTATGCTGTAGCCAGTCAGACTTCTCTAGGTCGCACTCTCTCAGGGTCTCACAGAGAAGGCGAATGATATCTCACAAAGTTAACAGGTACAAAATCCGGCCTTTCCTCCCATATATATATATACAGTATATCGTTTTGTAAAACAAGTGTACTCAGGCTGAGCCTGAAAAGAAAACAATGCTTACGGCATGGCTTCGAGTGACCCTACGGAACAGAAGTGGTGTGTGCGAATGGGCGGAGGGGCCGGGGTGCTGGGAACAGGAGGGCTGGCTTTGAAAGCCGCTCGCCCCAGAGGCAAGAACTATCTTAAGGGAACTGAAGGCAGACATTTGACTTTAAGGAAGTTGTGTACATCTGACAAGCAAATAGCACAGCTTTGCTAAAATCATCTTTGACTAATATCGGGAAAGGCTAGCCCCCTATTTGGCCTGCAAGGGCTTACACAGATTTGTGATGCCACAAATGCCACACCCCTCCCAACTGCTCTCACTCCTCCTGGGCTGAGATGCACTCACTAGGCCTCACCTGGTGACCGGGGGACTTTTCTGAGCTCAAAATAGCGCCAGAATTCTTCAGAAGGATTATACATTTCCATGGATTCCAGCCAGAAAGAATTACTGTCCCTTATCTGGTCCGCAGTCAAGCTTCTTTAGAGAAAACCCATCTTCTCAGGTTGATAAACATCCTCCATGCTTTCCTTCTGGAGGGGAAGCCTTGTTTCCTCACCTGCAGTCTGAAGTCTCTCGTGGGTTTCATCTTGCACCTTCATCTGGATCACCAATGGCACAGAGAGCCCCCCATGTTCTAGGATGTCACTCTTGTCCTTCCTTGATGACTTGTCCCAAAGAAGCCCTCCCCCCGCTTTATATACAGAAGCAGAAACCAGCTATGGCATGGACATGGAGATGTAAGAGTTAAGTGTGACAGACAACTGGAGAGCATCCAGAACCCAACACCTCTAGCAGGCCTGGGGGTTGGTCAGCTCTGAGGGTGAGTGCATAAGCCAACACACGCATCTTTCTTTTTTCTGTTTTCTTTTTTACTAAACATTAAATTATTTCTTAGGAAATAAAAAGCTATTTACATTTTAATTATGTACAGTAAGCCATCTGTAGCCTCGCTATTGGCATGCATGAGGCGGGGCCTCTCTCGTAAAGGTGTGCGCGCTTTCGGCGGCTACTTTCACTCCCCGCCGACCCACCTCCTGCACATCTGACTGGGAAATGTTCTGTGTTTTAGGGTGTGTGTGCTGGGGGTAGGGTGTGGGTGATGTGGAGGGGGGCATGGGAGGTTAATGAGAAGCCAACCCAACTTAAAAAAGTAAAAAATAAAATAAAATTAAAAAAGAAGAAGAGACACCACAAGGAAAGAGAGAGTCCTCACACGGTCAGTGGCAGAATAAAGCAAGAAGGCCATGGGAAGATGCATCCTTTGCCCTTAGCACAAATGCGGCCATTTGTTCCTTTTGTCTCACTTTAATCAGCTAAGAATGCCTTCTGCCTCCCAAAGCTAAGCATTTGCCTACTATCTATGAAGGGGCCCTTGGTAAACAAAAGGTAAAAAAGACATTTTCATTTTTCCATAATAATAGTCATAGTAATCATCAAAAATAAAGTCAGAAAGATGGTTGACCATGTGGCTGGTTGATATTAAACACTAGTGCAGTTGGGGATCTCCTTTGTGCTTTCGCTGTTTGCAATGGTGGCAATGCCTCCTGCGGGGGAGAGAGGACAGACAGATGGAAAGAGGATGTCAATTTCACAAGGGCAGGGCTCTTTGTTTTATTTATTGCTATAGACCAAGGCCATGTTGAATGGGTGCTTAATAGGTTTTTATTACATGGGACACCTGGCTAGGTCTATCCTACCAGCTCTCTGGCTTCTGTCACCTATGTTTGAAAGTTTGCTACCTCCCACACCAGCACACGAGGTGGGAGCAATGGTGCGTCATCTTACACGCCACTGACGACAACAGTGAGAACTGACAAGCTAACGTATATTGCAACAGCAATGGAGAGTTGGCCTCAAACCTCCCCGACTCCGACTCTAGCACTTTTGATGTTGGTCTATTTTTGAGGAAAAAAAAAAAAAATCTGACACTTTCATGTGGCCAGAGTGGGCAGCCAAATTTTAAAACACAATCGTGTCTCTGTAGCCAGTTGTTTCCCAGCCCTCCCTCCAGTCTGGCACAAGTTGGAGGACAGGCCAGATGGGCTGACTGCCCCCGCATTTGGAGGACAGAGGACACAGGAGCTTAGTGGTACCAGCACACATACCTATGACCCGGGTGTCCAGCTCTTTGTCCAGCAGTTCCTCAGGCTCGGTGAAGTCACTGAGTGTGATTTTGGGGGCGTTTTCACTTTGGCTGACTGACCCAATCATCTCCTGCTCCTTGTCGTGTTGGACTTGAGCATAGATGTTAATCCAGGGGATTTTCCTTTAAAAAATCAGATTATGATCATAGGGTACGTCAAACTTGGGCCACTAGGAGATTCTGGGTCATAAGGGAGAGGAAGAAGCTATTTGTAGGGCAGGCCAACATCTAGGAAAGGGGCTGGTCACCCAGACACTGTAGCTGTGAGGCCAAGAAACACAAGGCCAGACACCAGATGCCCAGGGTAGATGTAAACCACAGAACTCCATGAGGAATGCACCTTCTTCTGGGGTAAACCAAACAGGCATCAACAGAAAGGCAATGCCATTGAGCAGATATGCATTAAAACCCTTAAAATACTTCTCCTTTATTAAGTTTTTCAAGGAGCTGGACTTTGAGATGCACATGGTTATATCACAGTGAAAAGAAATCTTTCTCTAAGTTTGTATCAATTTAATCAGTCCACATTGGTTTCCTTTATGAAGAGCCAAGAAAGAAAAGGCTTCTAGCCATTGCTATTATCTTCAGAACACCAGCTATGGGCCAAAGATCTTAAATACCTGGGTAGTCAGTTTCCTCATATGCTCGATGGGAGTTAACAATAACTTCCTTGTATGATTGTGGAGAGGATTAAGGCGAGGATTAAGAGAAGCTAAATAATCTCCTTCAAAGACACAAAGGCTTAGGTTTGGAAATAAGACAGGAAGACTTAAGGTTGGAGGACTTGGAGGACCAGCCAGTTGAGACTGGAATTTTCTCATAGGATTCATCTTCTGACCCCTCTTCATATCCCCTGACCCACTGGGTTTCAGGCCTGTAGTCTCCTATGAATTCCTCTCACCCAGTGCTTCTCAGACTTGAAGTGCTTCTTACCCAAGTTCTTGCTAATATGCATTTGTGACTCAATAGGTCTGGACAGGATGGGGTGAAATAGTGCATTTCTGCCAAGCTCCCAGGTGATGCTGAGGCTGCTGGTCTGAGCCCCAAACTTTGAGTTGCAGGAACCTAGTACATCAAACTTGTCCCCACCTTGGAGACTCGGAACCAGCTGTGCCCTCTTTTACACTCCTCCTCCTACTCTTCTCATGATGGTGTCCTTTTGTCCTTCAGAACTTAGCTCTGAGAGACCTCTCCTAGCCACCCCACCTCTCCTATGAAAAATACAGAATTATGGAACAGTGGTTATGGAATAAATGAATAGGATACTGGGTTAAGGATGATGTCAGAGGCAAGCCTGCTGACTTTGCTTCCCATGTGTGCCAGGTCTATATTCTCTATCTTCTCTGCTGCACATGCAACTGAGCACCGTGCTTGGCACATGGTTCATAGGCAGCAAGTGTTTTCTGAGTGAATGAATAGATGACCTCAAAACACGTGCTCTTTCTACTCTCAGATACTAGATTCTCAAACAAAAATACCACAATTTTACCTTGGAATATTATCTCTAGAAGAGACCTCTCTTACCCCGTTAAATGAAAGGGAAATCAGTTTAAGAAAAATCCAGACATTTCTTGAGCTGATCACTAGGAAGAGTATTATTAAAATTTAAGGTATCTGACACCTTCCTCAATCCAGAACATTCTGTGCATTTCTAAAGAAGAATCACTCTGCTCCACTATGACCGACCAGTGGTGTTTTCAAGCTTCTACATTCCCTTCCCCAATCCAACCCCAATGAGGTACAGGATGGGGCATCAATGAGGTTTGCTTGTAGCTAATTCACTATGAAAGATCCCAAAAGACGCAGGAAACATGAGTGGTTCCATTCCTTCACATTTAGTTTTTGTTTCTTTAATGGTTGCTTTTCATACATTGAGAGAAGTGTCCTCATGACTCCTACTAGTCTAAACCAGCTTAACAAAATCTACAATCTACAAGGACCTTAAATGAGTAGATCGCATGTGAGGCAGCAGATCCCAGGCTCTCCAAATTAAAAATTCATGGGGCGCCTGGGTGGCTAAGTGGGTTAAGCCGCTGCCTTCGGCTCAGGTCATGATCCCAGGTCCTGGGTTCAAGCCCCACATCGGGCTTTCTGCTCAGCAGGGAGCCTGCTTCCTCCTCTCTCTCTGCCTGCCTCTCTGCCTGCTTGTGATCTCTCTCTGTCAAATAAATGAATAAAATCTTTAAAAAAAAAATTCATGCTGGTCCTTATTTCCCTCTCATCTAAATAGAAATGCAACCTACAGACTTAGATTTCTTTTAATCATAAAAGTACATATTACTCGTGAATGGTGGGATCAGCTGTAATAGTTACCAGGTGTCAGAGGTGATTAAACTCTTCCTGATCCCACAAGTTTGTGTATTTGAGAACTGTAGCCAGAGTTCACTGCCTCCCCCTTGCTGCTTTCCCAGTGATACCTGGGAGGATTTGAATAAATCCGCCCTTACAAAGATTGTTCACTTTATTTCAATCTCTAAACAACAGGCAGAAAATTCTTTAACATTTTTCATAGAGGGGTGGAAGGGATACCACTTTACATCCTCATGTGTACATTTTAAAAACTTGTCAAGTTGTTTTACATCTCCTAACATGTGCACTGGGAGGACTATGGGAGAATATCAGACTAAGCCCCACTTTTGCAGGTAAGAAACGTGGGAAATAAAGAGATTTAGGGGCATTTCTTGGCCTACACATTTATATATGTTTTAATAAGAGAAGGAAGATGGATCAACCGAGTTGCCCCAAAAAACTTTAGCTTTTGTTTGTTCCAGCTCTAAGTGTTAGGAGCCTGTGGGAGGAAATTTAGGTCTCTCTAAATTTTTCTAAAGCAAGTAGGCTTCAGACTGCAATGAAAGAGTTGCTAAAAAAAAAAAAAAAAAGAAAGAAAGAAAGAAAAGGCCAGAAAAACATATAAAAGCTCAAAAATTTTCTTGGACAGCCAGGAAAAAAAAAAAAGAAAGAAAAAAAAAACCAGATTTACAATATAGATAGGAAGTTTTGTTGGGCAAAATTTTCAGATAATAAAAGCCATGTCATAATGATTTCTAATTACCTTGTCTAAAACTTAGAAAATAACTATTCAAGAATAAGATAAAATATGAGAAACGGTGATATTTACATAAAGGAATCTTGGGGCTCATGGTAGCTCTCTTATTTTTCCCCTGTTACCTGACCACTTGGGGCACTGAGATTGTTTTCAGTGCCTGGCACATAGTGAGCATTCAGTAAATGTTTGTTGGGTGAATAAGTGGTTTAATGAGTAGATGCTGATGATTACACAAAGAAAGTGTTGGGTCTGAAAACTCACCGTGGCTAGTGATCCGGAAAGAGAAACAGAGCTGCGCGTTCTCTAGATGTTCTGCCTGTTTGCTAGCCAGGTGCAGATGTTTAAGTTTAAATTAAATTAAGTTAAATACAATTTAAAATTCAGTTCCTCAGTCATACTAGTGGTTACTGCATTGGACAGTATAGATTACAGAGCATTTTCATCACTGCAGAAAGTTCTACTGGACAGTCATTAAAGAAACAAAGGAGCCTCTGGGAAACACAGATAAGAACCTGAGCTTTACTTATCCGCAAGCCTGGCACCCTCCATAGAGCCATCACGAGAGTTCCAGGTGATGGGGAGGGTAAAAAAGACCAAAAACATAAAAGAAGATCCAACAGGACCTCAACCAAAGGGCTTGAGCAATGGGAAGAAGACTTCCACAAAATGTGCTTAGGAAAGAAAAGGTAACAGATGATTGTAAGTGTACTTAGCTGACTCTCCTGTTTACTCACTTTGAGTCATGTTTGTTCCCTGTGGCCTTAGTTACACGATTCACTGTCAGGGATGCAGGAAGAGTAGGCTGATATTGGGAAATGACAGAGGTAGAATAATTCAGAGATGTCATTACCCGGCAGAGATTCAAGAAATCTAGTGTACACATTGAAAGATGCCTACATTAATAGATTGACTGTCTAGGGAGTTTAGCAGCATTTGCAAGAGAACAGAAAACTTCCCAAGTCTCAGGGATGCCTTGCCTTAGTTTAGAGATGTCTGACACAAATAACTTTCTGTAGGACTTTTACTGGCCCTTATCCTCAGCAACCATGAGGATCTAGAAGCCAGAAGGTGACACATTTGGTTTAGTTGCTCTTCAAGCTCCAGCAACCACTGGGCTTCCCCACAATCAAATCCTTGGTTGAATTAAAGTGTGCTTTGTATGGAACTGAAGTACATCCACAAATGGGCATTGCCTTGACTAAACCATTTCTATATGGAATCTTTGTTCTCTGCTGGTGATGCGAGGGTTTGTTCCCATCTCCAAAGGCCAAATGGGCAGGTGGGTTCACAGGTCTTGATCCGTGAGGATATGAACTCACATACTGGTCTATTAACTGAGTAGGAGGATAACCCTCTCTGTGTCCTGATACGGAGGGTGTTGAAGGCTTCCTGCTAGTTACGTAATGCGGAGATGTGTATTGAGGAAAACCAGTGTTCTGAAGCCTGAGCTGTCCACGAGAGGGCAGCTCATGAGTCCTGGGGGAGAAGGCGGAGCACAGCCTTTACCATGGGTCCTTTTCACAATCTAAAAGCATTACCTTCAGTGTCTAGAAAGACTCCCAGGACCAAGTTTTGCTTCCAGAATGGTTAATGATATTTTCACTTTAACCAGTCTTTGTATGAAGCACATTTCCATGCCACTCATAAGATTTTTTGAGAACCTACCATGTGCCGTGTTGTGATACAGAAGGCACCTTGGGAACTCACGTTCTCTCTTATCGATAATAGCTTAGCATTGTTGATTACTTAGTATGTACCAGGGACAGATGGGACCATATTTAAACTGCACAGCAAGCCTATTAGGTATTGTTTTCTCCATTTTACATATAAAGAGACGAAGGCATAGGGAGACAGATTCAACTGCCCAAAGTTAAAAATGCCAAGTTAAAATTGGGGGTCTGTCTCATTGCAAAGGTCATACTCTGAACCAGGACACCTCTAGAAGGCAGTATGACCTTATTCTGTACCTTAATGGTCCAGAATTATTGCTTTCAATTCCATGTTTTAGTAAGTATCCTGTTATTTCACCCCTTCTGTGGCCTTCAAACAGAATTTCTGAGTACATGCAAAGTTTGGTTTTCCTGATCAACTGCCCTTTAGAAATAGGAAAAAGAAGGAAAGGGATAAAGGTGGAATATTTTTAGCATGCGAATTCACACAAGAGACCAGGTTGCTGCAACAGAGGATAGAAAATGTATGTGTGTGTGTGTGGTGGGTGGGTGTGTGTGCGTACGCGCATGCGCGCACACGTGCATACATGTGTGTCCATGTGTGCACTAGATTTCAGCTGTATTTCCTCTATTTAACCACCCTAAATGGGTGGTAAGCTGTAGAAAATACCTCCTGAAAACCTAAGACCTTATTTTAGAAATTTAGGTAAGGTCTGAAAATTCTTTGCATTTCTCTTAAAGATAATAAATTGATTTCATCGGCTATCCTTTAATTTCTTGACTCAATATACCTATAAATTGGATAGAGTTCAGATTCTTAAACCCATTTATTCTTCAATCCTCAAAGAATAGGCATTCCTGCCTTCCCCTTCCCCCAATGCCAAACAGAGCTTCAAAGAGAATTAATTTCACATATGTGGGATGAGCTTAGGAATGGTGGCTAAAGGAAGAATCAGCTCCAAAGAATCTAGCCCTGATATCAAAATTGAGCAGTATTAGCACATACCTTTTAAACTTGTAGATCAGGAACACAGCCAGGCCGACAAACACCACTGATAAGAGCATAAGCATGGCTGAGCTGCTGTGACCAGCACTGGAGTCCACCAATGGAGCTAGGAGGAAAAAGCAGACAGCTCATTTGGAAGCTATTAGATGGAGGAAGTTCTCATCAGAGAAAGGAGGCCAGCTGATGTCCCATCCTTAAATCCAGTCTCCAACTGTCCTGTGCTGTGTGCTACCTGGGCATAGGAAGCTTGGTTTCAATAATGAAGATAGTACCCTCAATCACAGCCTCTCAGGGCAAGTAAACTCCTCTGTTCTGCCTGGATAAACCTACTGTTTCTGGTGTAAACTGAGTAATGTGGATCTAGCTAGGGGGAGTAAAAGAGGGGCTCCAGTGCTCTTTCTCTTAGATGGCCTGAGTGCCTGCCAACACAATTATGGCTTACCCATTAGGAATTTTGGACTCAATAGTCATGCAATGTTTCATTCTCTTCCTTTACATGGTTCTGCTAAAACACTGCTGGGTGGGCACATTTAGAACCTCCACAATCTGAAAAGTCTTAGATTAATAATAGATATTTAGCAAATAGTCACTCCTGGAGACCCAGTAGTGGACACCCAATGGGACATACCTTTTAAAATTCCTTTTACAAATCAATCACTAGAGCTGATCTCTGTATCAATTTAGATTCATCTGTTGTAAATCAAAAGGAGTTTTAAAGTTATCTCATGTGGCCTCCCAACCAAGATTCATGGAATTGGAGAATTGGAGAAATTAAGAGACCCGGAGGACTACCCACTATAATCCCAACTTGCAGATAAAAACAAACAACAAACAAAAAACAATTAAGTTGAAGCCCAAGGAAACTGTAGATTTTCCCCCCAAGGTCATCCAGGGATTCAACAGCAAAGCCACTTCTAATGAGAAGTCTTCTTGCTACCACAACAGGAAGCCCCAAGAAAGATTAATCTTTTGTAACCATCACTACACACAAGAGCCATGCCCACAAAGCTATTTTCAGGCATTTGTGGAGAAGTGTCTGATAATGATCTCCTCCCTTTTCTCCCCAGGCTAACAGATCACATCCCCATTTCCCCCTGGATCCCAGCAGGCACTCACCTAATGTCAGCTGCGTGACATACACTATAACTTGAACCCCTGGCTTCAGCTCAAACTGCACCAAGTTTTGGTTTAGAGCATTAAACAACGTCTCTACAATCTGGAAAAAAAGAGAGAGAGAGGGAGAGATGCACAGGAGACATGCCATGAGACAGTCTTCCCTCATGGAGCTAGAAACCAGGGTCAAGAGGCAAACAGTGATCAAGTTCAATCAGGAGACAGGATACTGGGACATTTTCATCCATCTGGTGCTCGCAGCTCTTGGAGCCCTGTGAGGCCAAGGAAGCAGTAGGTATTATTCGCTATATGTTATTGCTTATGGAGAGTGGAGTGAGAGAGAGAGAGGTGAATCATAGTTGATGACAGGCCTCCATGTATCATTCAGTCCCTGGATCAGTGCTTTCTCATCCACGCCTTTATAACTCACCGTAGCGCAACCTATTGTGGTTTCCAATGAAAGGACATCAACCCATCATTGGTTCTTTAATCTAATGAAGTACACACACAAGATAGGGCAGCCCCTGCCAGGATTAAAGTGGGGGAAGTAGGTCCTCAGCCCACTCCTCTGCTTTTGCTCTTTTGGAGACAATGGGAGGCAGACATCAAGGCAGAAGCTGCCTTCTTTTTATGGGATAATTTTTCCTCTTTACTTTTCCCCAGCAAGTCGCGGAACACATAACACCGATTTAATCACTCTGTAATTCCCACATGAAAGCTGAGGCCGACTTGGGCTGTGGTCCCTAATTCTTATCTGGCTGGACGCGCCTTAACATCACAGCTGCTATTCATCACCGTAATTACCTATTTATCTAAACGAATGGATATTGTAGCTTCCAAATATAGTTCACACATGCCACTTGCTATTTCAGAATAAAGAGGTCTTGTAAAAGTGATGCATGCATTGAGAAGCTGATTTTATTTCTGGCTGACTTGGATATGCAGCCCTGCACTACGACTATCTGCTTCATTTTCCAGAGGAGCAGACTGTGTCAGCATCTCTGCTGCCTGAGGATGGCTGTGGACGGCCGTAGGGATGAAGTGACAGCCAGGTGAGTACCGAAGGGACACAGAAGATGTCTGCATGACTGCCTCATGTGGGAGCATGTGTGCTTTGTGTGGACTCACTTTTTTCTACCTCTATGACTTAGTGTCATAGGCAGGCAGGGAAAGGTGAGGCAGAGCACAGCCCATGAGAGCCCAGTAGGAGTTGGGAGTGAGAGAAGGAAAACCAGCTCCTTTACTCCAGAGACGGCATGCCCATCACAGGAGCTACATGCTCATTTGATCAGGATGGTAAACCACAGTCCCTTTGGACATGCTGGTTCCTTAGTCAAAACACGATGAAACAGTCCTTCTCTCTCCACAGAAGCATGTTTAAAAGCAGATCATTTTCTCTCCTAAAGCAGGAACTTAGATTGACCAGGATCTTTAAGGACAAGAAGCCTATTTTCCCAGATATAGACAGGGACACTCAAATCCCTCCCTCTCTCTCCAATGTCTGCCCCCCTCTATCCCCGGCGGGAGGGGCAGGTCACTGGGCAGGAGACCTGAGGAAGTTGCAGGAATGCCAACTGCTGGAATGCCTTCCCTTCTTGCGTGCCAAATGCTCTAGTCTGTGTGCACCTGGGCACCTTCTGGGCAAGCCTGCTGTTCCTCACAGCCTCAGGTTCCAGAAAGACGGACAGGCCGCTGGGCCAGTGGGAGGAAGCTCCCTTCCCTTTGTGGCTGGAGATGAGGTTGTGTGCCCTTTGACTGGGAGGTACAAGCACACAGTACCCCAGCCACGCGTTCTCTCACTTACTTGTTCCAGGTCCTCTTCGTTGCCTTTCCTCCTCTCCGTCAAGTTCTTGGGGGGAAGGATGAAGAGCTCTGCTGAAGTGGGGAGCCCAGGGAACACAGCCACCAGGATCTGGTCTTCTGGGACACCGGTTACCTGCAGAGACCACAAAGTGAGGCTGTGGACAAGCCAGCCTCCCTGAGTCTATCACAAGGAGCGGAATACACCCATGTACAAGGCTCACGTGTGTGCCGCCTTACCCAACATGGGAGACACAGGGCCCAGGATATATCCAGGCTTCCTTTCTGTTTCCCATTGAAGGTGCCATGATTAGTCTCACTACCTCCTCTGGCTCTTACACACATTTTTACCGAAACTAAAATACTACAGCGGTTTTTAAAATATTGTTTGCTGGGAACACTGGCTAAAGCTCCTCCCATATTTTTCATTTTTTTTTCTGCACAGAGAGGACTAGAGCTTCTGGCAAAAACATGAACATACCGGCTGCGAGCAAGGAATAGGAGGTTACAAGCAAACATGGAAATGCAAATTTAAAAAAGAACAAGACAAGCAGCACAATTTTCACTTACTACAGGATTTTTGTATTAAGTTAAAATCACTGATACTGGTGAGGCTTCAGTTAAGCGCTCTCTCATTTGTGGCTGGCAGCACGAAAAATCAATGCACATTGCCAGTTTGCTTTTCAAAAGACTTACTTTAAGGCCATAAAAATATTCAGACCTTCATTCAGTAACTGTAACTTGGTGTTTGCCCTAAGGAAATGATCCAAAATATAGAAAAAGCCACAAACAGGAAGAAAAGCATTATCTATAGTAACAAATAAATGGGGAAAACTCAAATATGCAAAAACTTAAGTAAATAATGGTATGATCACCCAATAGAATGCTATTTTACCATTATGATGATAATTAGTACAGTCAGCCAACATGGAAAAACACTTATGATTGCTGCATTCTGATCTATTCCCTTACATTTCTTTGGTTACAGCCCTATAAAAATAGAAATGTGTAAGAGTAAAAAAGCGAAATAAAATACTAAAAGTTATGTTAAGATACTGAGATTATGAGTGAGTTTTTTTCCTATGCCTGAGCGTTTAGTAAAAGGATTGTATTGCTTTTTGATAAAAACTTAAAGGAAGCTTCTGTCTGGAGGTAAATTCCTAAAGCAAACAAAATGCTGAGTCACCCACCGCCGGCTGTAGAGTATGGTTATTCTTCCCTAAGTGTCTCCTGAACACATCCTCTTCTTGTGCTAACTCAAATAGGGTGGTCTCTGATTTGGCAAAAAAAACAAAAACAAAAACAAAACTCTGCCTCCTCCAAGAAGTCTCCCCTCACTATCGCCACTTGCAGTGACCTCCTCCAAGTAAGCCTCTCAAGCCGAGCACTTCCAGATACCATGTCTACCACATTTCAAGGACTTCGATCATCTTGACTGTGACATGAATGTATCTGGCTGATATAATCTTTTCTCTGAAAGGTTCTTATGAATGTTTACTCGAACTTCCTGGGGGTCTTTGTGGATAGATCACTGTTCTGAAGATGGTTGCACAGAGTAGAGACCCAATAAAGAGTTGCTGGATTGAATAGAAATGGAGGGGCTGTTTCCCATTGGCTCAGCTCTGTTTCCTATTTGGGACTCGGCTCACAGACTGGAGTTCATTCTCAGGGACGTGATAACAGTGAGAATACCCACTTGCAGGAAACTAACAAGTAACATTCAGACCTGAAAAGTCCACCAAACACAGAGGATCCCTTAGAATTGGCTTTGCCAAATGCCTTGGTTTCCTGCTAAAAGGCATGATCCCAAGTAGCTAGAAGTTTTTGTGCTCAAGTCTATGGGGCAAAAAGTTCTCATCCCTCATCCTAACCAACCAGGGGAAGCAAGTCTCTGGAGACCATTCCAAAGGGCAAAGCACAGGTAATCACCCAATGGAGAGCAGAGGGTAAGCCTGTGAGTGCCATTGCTGCACTGACCATTCGTCCCAGGGAACAGTGGCCTCAGTGTGTGTGTGTGTGGGGGGGGGTGTCAATCAGTTAGTAACCTTGGGGAGACTCTGGGGCTATGTGTCTAGAGTCACTTAATCCCATCCGAAGGGATATTTAAGGGACAGGTCCTCATGAGATTTAAGGCCCAGGCATCAACTGACATGGCTGATTATTATTTATTAGTATAATTATTACAATTACCAAGTTATTTATTAAAAAGCTAGTATGTTTTTAATAAGCACAATCATGCAAAATATACACAATTCTGGATGTTTCACAGTCATAGGGATGCACGAGCAGTCACATTTCCATCCCTTTCTATGAATAATCTTTTTGTGAAAAGATTTAAGATGAAGATCATCCAGTAGACAATGTCCCACTGGAATGCTCTCTTGAATCATTCTCTTTTCCTTCTTCTTTTTCTTTTAGGTCGGCTCCCTCTTGAAGTCCTTCCCTGGCTCATCCCCCTCTGCCTTAGGGAGCATCAGCATTCACGTGTGCCCTGCCCCCCACCTCCTGGGGGGGGCATCTAATCACCTCCATACTTGCAGCTCCCACATCTCTGCCTTCAGTCAGGGTACAGCCACTTGACCTTCAGATCCACATTTTCAATTCCCCTGGTTATTTTCACCCAACTGTTCCTCATGTATTCCAAACTCACTTTAAAAAAATCACATCATTGGAGTACCTGGGTGCCTTAGTCAGTTAAACGTCCAACTCTGGATTTCAGCTCAGGTCATGATCTCAGGGTCATGAGATGGAGCCCCATGTCAGGCTCCGTGCTCAGTGGGAAGTCTGCTTGTCCCCCTCCCTCTGCACCTCCCCGCACCATGCGCTTGCTCTCTCTCTCTCTCAAATCAATCAATCAATCAATCAATCACACCATTACTGCTCCTCAAGCATGTTTCTCTGACATAGTCCAACTAAGGACAAGACCATCTCCTCCCTGCTCTGGAATCAGAAAGATTCTCTTCCTCTTATTCCCACTACATACTATTAGTCACCAATTCTACTGTTCAGTTTCTCAAGTAACCTTTGAATCCTTCCTCATCAAGATTTTGTTACCTCTGGTCTAGAGAACTGCAATAGTGTTTTAACTGGTCATCTTTTGTGAAATTTCTCCCCCACCTATTCACTTCTCTCCTGCAGCCCATCCTCTGTACTGTTACCAGAATGGGTGTCTGAATATAAATCTATTGTCAGCATTTTTTGCTTAAAGAAGAAAGAGTTTTTCCAACTTCCCGTGCCCACTGGGTATCTGTTGGACCCCTGCAGGCTTCTCCGATGCTTCATGAGCTGCCCTAACCATGCTTCCTCAAGTCTAGCTACAATGGCCTTACAACTTGTAGACTGGGTACACTAAACTCTGCCATTTGCCCAATATGCTGTACTCCTTCAATAGTCCATGGCTTTGTGCATACTGTTCATTCTACCTGAATGACAACATAACCTTTCTGTTAACCATATGTATCCTTTATAACTGAGCTCCAAGGGAGGAGGGCAAGATGGTGGAGAGTAGGGGACCCTATTTCAACGAGTTCCCTGAATTGAGCTGGATATCTATTAGACCACTCTGAACACCCACCAATCAGCCTGAGATATAAGAAGATATATCTGGATCTCTACAAACAGAATATCTCCGATGTTTGGTTTTGAGGCATGAAGCAGAGAGCTGTAATTCTGTGGGCAGATACTGGAAGACAAACAGAAGGGGAAGGGAGCTGCCATAAGTGCTGGCACTGGGAAGGTGAAGTAACACAGGAGTGTAAAAGTGTCCCATGCTGCAGACCAGGCACAGACTTGAAGACCAGCAGTGGCAGGAAAAGGACTTTAGGACAGCCCCCCAGGCTGAATCCTGGAGCTGTGGGGGCATATGTGTGGATTGGGGACAGCTGGCGGTTTTAGAAGCACAAAGGGCAGAGACATATTCGGACCTAGAATCAAGGGCTGGGAGAGCTGCTGTGGGGCACACAACCCAGGACACTGTGTTTTTTACCAGCACAGACAAAAACAAAGTCAGTGTGACCTGGAGGGCTTTCTGGAGAACAAACTGTGATTTCTCTGTTCTGAGACAGAAGTTTGGGTACTATCACTTCTGCTCTGACTCTTGGAAGTGATGCAGAAAGCTGCCAGCCAGGGAAAGCCACCAGAGAACAAAATCCCCCAAAACCAGTTTTCACTGAGCCCATCTCCCCCACAGGAGGTAGGGCAACTCTGCCCAAAAAGGGTTGCCTGAGTAACAGCACGGCAGGACCATCCCCCAGAAGACAGGCTGGAAGAACAAGAGGCCGACAACCCTAAGGTCCCCATAAAACAAGCACATCTTGCTTGGGTTGTAGTCAATAGTTTGGACTCTGTACATTCCCTCAACGCCCCCTCAACAGAATGACTAAGAGGAGGAACACCCAACACAGGAAAAATTCAGAGACTGTGACCTCTGCCACAGAACTAATGTGTATGGATAGAAGTAAGATGTCAGAAATAAACTTCAGGGTAACAGTTATGCAGCCAATAGCTAGGCTGGAGAAAACCATTAATGGCAACATAGATTCTCCAAGGGCAGAAGTGAGAGCTGATCTGGCAGAACTTAAAAGTGCTATCAGTGAGATCCGATCTAATCTAGATACTCTAACAGCTAGGGTAAATGAGGCAGAAGAACAAATTAGTGCTCTAGAAGAAAAACTGATAGAAAAGAATGATCACAAGGAGGCCAGGACCTGACTGATTCCCTCAGGAATACTACCAAAAATTCAAAGAATAAATAATACCTATTGTCTTGAAGCTGTTTCAAAAAATAGAAACAGAAGGAATATTTCCAGACTCTTTCTATGAGGCCAGCATTACCTTGATTCCAAATAGGAAAAGACCCTTCCAAAAAGGGGAATTTCAGACCTATATCCCTGATGAATATGGATGCCAAAATTCTCAGGAAGATCGTAGCTAGTAGGATCCAATAGTATATTAAAGGATTATCCGGCATGACCAGGTGGGATTTATACTGGGAATGCAAGGCTGGTTCAACATTTGCAAATCAATCAATGTGACAGAACACATTAATAGAGAGAAGAACACACAGTTCTTTCAATTGATGCAGAAAAAACATTTAAGAAAATACAGTATCCTTTCCTGATTAAAACTCTTCAAAGTGTAGGGATAAAGGGAACATTCCTCAATTTCATGAAAAACATCCATGAAAATCCCAAAGCAAATATCATTCTCAATGGGGAAAAGCTGAGAGCCTTCCTCTTAAGATCAGAGACACGACAAGTATGCCCAATCTTGCCACTTTTGTTCAACAGAGTGGCAGAAATCCTAGCAACAGCAATCAGACAAGAAAAAGAAATAAAATATATTCAAACTGGCCAAGAAGAAGACAAACTCTCCCTCTCTTCTCAGATGACACAATACTTTATGTGGAAAACCCAAAATACTCCACCTCCAAATTACTAGAACTCATACAGCAATTCAGTAATGTGGCAGAATATAAAATTAATGCACGGAAATCAGTTGTTTTCTTATACACTAACAATGAAACTGTAGGAAAAGAAATTAGAGAATTGATTCAATTTATAATAGCACCAAAACACCATAAGATACCTTGGCATAAACCTAACCATAGAGGTAAAGGATCTATACCTTAGAAACTACAGAAAACTCAAGAAAGAAATTGAAGAAGACACAAAAAGATGGAAAAACATTCCATGTTCATGGATCGGAAAAATAATCATTGTTAAAATGTCTCTGCTGCCTAGAGCAATCTATACGTTCAATGCCATCCTGATCAAAATACCAGTGGCATTTTTCAAAGTGCTGGAACAAACAATCCTAAAATTTGTATGGAATCAGAAAAGACCTCAAATGACCAAGGAAATGTTGAAAACAAAAACAAAAACAAAAACAAAACAAAGCTGGAGGCATCATGTTGCCTGATTTCAAGCTATATTTCAAAGCTGTGATCACCAAGACAGCACGGTACTGGCACAAAAACAGACACATAGACCAATGGAACAGAAAAGAGAGTCCAGATATGGATCCTCAACTCTATGGTCAAATAATCTTCTACAAATCAGGAAAAAATATCCAATGGAAAAACGACAGTCTCTTCAGTAAGTGGTTCTGGGAAAATTGGACAGCTATATACAGAAGAATAAAACTTGACCATTCTCTTACACCAGACACAAAGATAAACTAAATGGATGAGAGACCTCAATGTGAGACAGGAATCTATCAAAATCCCAGAGGAGAACATAGGCAGTAACCTCTTTGACATTGGCCACAGCAACTTCTTTCAAGACATGTCTCCAAAGGCAAGGGAAACAAAAGTGAGTATGAACTTTTAGAACTTCATCAAGATAGAAAGCTTCTGCACAGCAAAGGAAACAGTCAACAAAACAAAGAGGCAACCCACAGAATGACAGAAGATATTTTCAAATGACACTACAAAGGGCTGAAATCCAAGATTTATAAAGAACTTCTCAAACCCAACACCCAAAAAACAAATAATCAAGTTAAAAAAATGGGCAAAAGATGTGAACAGACACTTCTCCAAAGAAGACATACAAATGGCTAACAGAAACATGAAAAAATGTTCATCTTTGTTAGCTATCAGGGAAATTCAAATCAAAATCACATTGAGATACCCCCTTATACCAGTCAGAATGGCAAAAATTGACAAGGCAAGAAACAACGAGTGTTGGAGAAGCTGGGGAGAAAGGGGAACCCTCTTACACTGTTTTTGGGAATGCAAGTTGGTACAGCCACTTTGGAAAACAGTGTGGAGGTTCCTCAAAAAATTAAAAATAGAGCTACCCTATGACCCTGAAATTGCGCTACTGGGTATTTACCCCAAAGATACATATGTAGTGAAAAGAAAACCTGCACCCCAATGTTCATAGCAGAAATGTCCACAATAGCCAAACTGTGGAAGTAGTCAAGATGTCCTTCAACAGATGAATGGATAAAGAATGGATATATTCCATATACACAATGGAATATTATGCAGCCATCGGAAAGGATGAGTACCCACCATTTGCATAAACATGGATGGGACTGGAGATTATGCTAAGTGAAATTATCATACAGTTTCACTTTTTGGGGAACATAAGGAATAGCGTGGAGGACATTAGGAGAAGGAAGGGAAAAATGAAGAGGGGGAAATCAGAGGGGGAGACAAACCATGAGAGGCTGTGGACTCCCAGAAACAAACTGGGGGTTTTAGTGGGGAGGGTGGTGGGGGGATGGGTGAGCCTGGTGATGGGTATTAAGGAGGGCACATATTGCATGGAACACTGGGTGTTATGCACAAACAATGAATCATGGAACACTGCATTAAAGATTAATGATGTACTGTATGGTGACTAACATAACGTAATAAATAAATAAATAAAACCGAGCTCAAGTATTCCCCGCAAAGACCATCCTAACAGCTCACAAGTATTTAATGAATCACAAATAATGTGCTAAGCCTGCTTTTCCCTGAATAGAGTGAATTATACTTTTCTCCAGGCTCTTTTGAAATGCTGGCCATGCCTCCTTAATAGAACTAGTCACATGTCAGACTTAGCTCTACATTTGAAAAACCATGTTGCATTTGTCATTATGTTCTAGCACTTTGTTCTAAGCAATGCATTAACAAAACCCTTCCAAAGCTCTCTAAGGCCAATATTACCTTGAGTTAACTCTAGAACTCTACTACCCTGATGGCATGTTCTGTTTTCTGGTGTGCAGCCTTTGGATTGTCATGTATAGCCACTGGCTATACACTCACAGCAAGCCAATAGTCTTGTGAGTCTGAATACCTGGTTAGGAAACCCTCTTGGTGGGCAAAGAACAAGCCTAGTGAATGAGATCTGTATAGACTCAATGAGTGCTCCCTCCATTAGTTCATTAAAGAGGTCCACCTCTTGTCTTAGGAAAATTCGGTATAAAGACAGGGCCAATTCCCCTCCTCCTGTCTATCTCTCTGTCTCTCCCCCACACCCCTTCCCTCCATCTTCCCTTGCCCTCCTCATTCCTATCTCTCTTAACAGAGAGAGAATCCTTATGTAACTGTAGAATGGTGGTTTTAACCCATGAAAATTTAGTCTGGAACAGATCATTTGGTTCTTTCCTTTACACACTAACATGTAAGCAAAGATAAAGCCGACTTACTTTAACCAGAGCTCTCTTGATGACATTGCCAATATCTTGCCTCCACTCAGGAATGTCAGGGTTGTGGTAATCCAAGTTTGGAGAGAATGACAATAGTTGGGACTGGAAATATTCTGCAAGGACAGAAGGTGTGTGAGTGGGGCTGAGAGAGGGATGGCAGACTAGCAGATGCTGTAATCACTGTGCTTTAGGGAAATCGTCCACTCTTCCATGTGGCCTCAGCTACAATTCCTTTTAATTGGCTTCTGAAAGAAGGTGGGGCTTGGTGACTGGAAGGGGATTTATGCTCCTACCATGTAGGATTCCTAGCATCTTAAGCCCTTCTTCTGGTAAAAGAAAATTATTTGAAATGAAAGGTAAGTATGAACCCCAGAAGAAGAAAGTATTTACTATTATTGGTGGTATCGTGCAGAGCCCATGATAAAGCATTAACAAGCTGGGCTTGGTTGGAATCAGGCCTTGCCAAGTGTCTTCCCCTTAGTTCCTCTGACCTTCCTCCTAGAAACCATCTCAGGGGACTAGATCAAAATCCTGTGTGTAGAGTGTGGGTAATGTTCAGTTTCTTGACCCAGTTGGTGGGTCCACAGGTCTATTTAATTTGTGGGAAGTCATGAAACTAAACACTTGTTATGTGTGTACTCTTCTGCATTAAATTTACACTTTAGTAAAAATGCTTGCTTAAAAAAGTCCTCCAGGTGCCTGATGAGAGAGTATCAAATTGGCAGAGATGTAGGAAAAGGTGCTCACCTGAACTGAGGCTGAAGAAGTATGTTCTGAGTCAGAGGACTTTTTAGAAAGCCCCAGGTATAGTGGCAAGCTTTAGGGGTCTGGGGGAGGTTGTGTGAGATGGTGTTGGAAGCAAAACTTGATTTAAAATAGATTTAATAATTAGGAATGGTTTTCCAGGATTGAGAACAGGATGTTAGCCTTATTATCCACTCTTTTTTCTAGTTCTGCCTTCCCATCCTAGCCTTATTCTTGAGCCTTTGCAGCCAAGGATTTAGAATTTTTCAACAATTGGTTATATGCACTTCATCTCAGTAACTTAGCTATGAGTTCTACAAGGAAAGGGAACTACGACTCCTCTTTTGAAATCACTGGTCCCCATGGTCACAAAGACTTGGGGCTGCACACATGTTGTAGATACCTCAGCAGGACATCAGATCTAGCTGCCTCTATGACAGTCTTTCTAGCTTAGCATCCTTCAACTTACGATATCTGCTTGTCTAATGAGAGCCCCATCAGGATCATCTTAGGGAATAATAGATGCTTATCTATGCCCATCTGTGCCAGTTTCTCTTGCAGCCTCAGTGTCTATTCAGGAACAAGGTAGAAGATATGTTTAGAAATCTCTTGTTGACCTACATAATTTCCCCCTGGTGTGGGGAATTTTCAAAGCAGTCAGGGGTTGCCATAAGGGTAGGCAGATGGTATTGATTGGGTAGGAGGGGGCAACACAGAACAATTTTCAGGGCTTACCATGCACAGCAATGTCTTTTGTGTCCTGGATAAGGGCATTCCCAGCAGCTACCTGGACAGTGATGGTGTTGGTGCCTTCGGCCAGGAATGTGAAGGAAATGCTGCTGTCCAAGGTGATGAGAGGCTAAAAGAAGGAAAGATACCCATTTAGTCCTCTGTGGGATATCAAATTTTCTTCCTTTCTTACAAATCTCAGACTGTCACAAATCTGCATGGTATTTGTGTGTCCCCAAGGGATCCTAACTTGAAACAAGAAAAGAGAAAATGACTTTTTGTAGCTTCCAAAAACTGTGATTATACCCAGTATCCAGGAAGAATAGTAATATCCTTAAAATACACTGTAAAGTGTAATCCCGAAAGATGAAGATAAGATTGGACACTCTGGCTTTTGCATGTCACCCTCTTCCTTCTCCTGGGGCAAAGTAGAAGCAACATTTTTAACCTATTTCAGCTGGCTCTGGGAATAGATCATTTATTTCTCTTTTCCTCCAATATTCTGTGTCACTTGCATTTCCTCCTGTATTCCACTGAAGTGTAAGACCTTTCTGAGAAGTGGTCACATTTTATTTACTTCTGTATCACCCATCATTGGCATATTACTTTCATGTAGCAGAATACACGTTAGTTGGATGCATGGTCCAGTCACTGACATTTTATTATATTTGTGTTTTCCACTGCAAAGCAATTCTAACATTTTAAACAGGTTGGAAAATAATAAACATACATATCTGTGACCATTTGAATTCCTTTTTTCTTTTTTCTGCTTTATTTCCCTGATCACAACATATACAGGTTTTCCAAGGATAGAAAGAAACAGAATCTATTACTTTCCTGAGAATTTGGAACTTGATGAAAGCAGGTGCTTCTGGGAGAGAAGAATGCAGATCCTGAGGTTGAAGAGTCATTATTCAGTGGTCATCTTAAGGCCTGTGTCCTTCCAAGTTCCTGCTGTTTTGCAAGGTACGACCCAGTAGTAGGAAGCTGCTCTGAGGCAGCTCTCAAAGAGATGTCACAAGCACAGATGAGCAGACTCCCTCTCCTCTTTGTTTGTCAGGACAGCCATGGGACAGAGGCCAAGAAGACAGCCAGTTGGGGAGGCAAAGAGCAGTTCCTGAAGGGGGTGCATGTGGACCAGCACTTACACAGCACACTCAGGCTCTCCTGACTGAACATGGTCTAGATACGTGTGTCAGAGCCCTGCAGAGGCTCACAGATGTGGCTCTCAGACAGCGTCCCTGCTGCAAGACTAGAATTGCTTTCTAGCTCAGAATTTCCAACTGGGCCTCTGAAACATAATTTGATTTCTTCTTCTTTAAAATTCTGGAGTCAGACAGGCTACCATTGCACCACAAGTATTATGCCAAGAGAAATAAGTCAGTCAGAGAAAGACAAATACGTGTGGTTTCATTTATATGTGGAATTTAAGAAACAAAGCAAATGAACAAAGAGGAGAAGAGAGAGAGAGAGGCAAACAAAGACAGACTCTTAACTACGGAGAAGCAACTGATGGTTACCAGAAGGGAGTAGGTAGGGAGCGGGGGGTGGCGGGAGGGTTGGGTGAAACAGGTGATGGGGATGAAGAAGGGCATTTGCTGTGATGAACAATGGATGACGGATGAAAGTGTTGAATCACTGTATTGTACACCTGACACTAATATTACATTGTATGTTAACTAACTGGAATTTAAAAATAAAATAAAATTCTGTAGTTCCCTTTTTTTTGACCAGGCTGACAGCTGGAGTTGGGCAAGAGGAGAGACATTGCTGTAAGCATGTGACATACCTTCTTTGTTTGCTGTATGAAAGAAACATGTGAGTACAGAAGGAAGGTATTTGTTTGAGCACTGGGTGTTATAGGTAAGGGATGAATCAGTAAGTTGTACTCCTAAAATCATTATTATACTACATGTTAACTAACAGGAACTTTAAATAAAGTTTTGGAAAAAAAAAAAAAGAAAGAAAAACACTCTTTCATTTAACTAAGGGTGGACCCCAGAGTTCAAGTATTCTTAAGGCTCAGTGACAGTCCACACAAGGGTGTGGCCTTCTAAATTAAATAATGAATGAGTTGCAAATAGGTTCTATGATGTATATCAACTTCCATGAGCTGATAGTGGCTGTTTAGTGTCCTGGGTCGAGAAAGAAGCTAAAGTGAAGTTGGGTTCAGCATACCAATGTTGGCCATGGCAATGAAATAATGTGTAATACAGACTTGCCGTTTCTAGTGGAATAAGAACAAAGACTTGAAATTCTGGCTTTATTTAGTTGCTATTGTAATAAATTACCTTTGGCAAACTTTGTTCCCATTTTGAGCCTCAGTTCTTTATCCGTTAAATGAAAGGTCTGGGTTGGAAAATCTTTGAGCACTTTATTCAGCAATCAGAATATACAGGATTGATGAATGTCTTATGGCAAACTTTCTAGTCTCCACTAGTCAACCCATTCAATCTTAGCTGTTAGGAGACCTTCGTTTGCTTCACTTCCTAGTCATATTCTTTGGAATGAAAATGAGATGCCACTATATACCCAACAGAATAGCTAAATTTTCTTTAAAAATTATAATATAAAATATGACTAAGGATGCAGAGCAACTAGAGCTCTCATACGTTTTTTGGTGGGATATAAACTTAGGGAGAAGTTTAGTTTTATAAGAAATTGCAATAATTTTTCCCCAAAAAGTACCATCTTATATTTTATGACTTAGCAATTGCAGTCTTGAGAATTTAGTCGAGAGAAAAGAAAATATATGTCCACAAATAAATGTTCATGGAAGCTTATTCGTAACAGCCCCAAACTGGAAATAGCCCAGGAATTCATTAACAGGAAAAAGAATAAACAAGCCATAGTATACCCATACAGTGAACATAAAAGTTAAAAAAAAATGATATATACGACAGTATGTATATGGATAAATCCCAAAACTATAAGAACTGAAAGAAGGCTTACATGAAAGAATTCATATGGTATGATTTTATATATGAAGTTCCAGAACAGGCAAATCTAAGATAGAAAAAAAAGGAGTGGTTGATTTTGAGGATTGGGGGTGAGTATTGACTGAGAAAGGCAATGAGAGAACTTTCTGGAGTGATAGTAGTATTTATTTTGGTATAGATATTTTGACAAGAGTTTGCGTTACACGTGAATGTTTTTGTCAAAACTCAAAAAGTGCACACTTCAGATGTACACATTTCATCACTGATACCACCATGGGGAAAAAAGTGTAAGGAAATACTGAACCCTAGTTAATGATTTGTAAGCTGAAGCATTTAGCGCCAAGTATACTGGTGTCTAAAATTTGAAATGAGTGAAAAAATTAAGATTAACTGATGGATAGACAGAAGGACAGATAACCAGACATGTGATAAAACAAAAATAATAAAGGTTAATGGCAGACTGCAGGTGGTATATAGATATTCACTGTAAAATTATTTCAACTATAGTGTATGTTTGAAGTTTTCCATAGTAAAATGTTGGGACAGAAACATGAAAGAAATAATCAATGTGATTTCATTTTTCCTGATTCCATGAATGACTCTGACCATGACTATATTCCATTTTGGTTTCCTGCCATCCCTGCTGTCATCGTCACACCTCTCGCCACCAGGCGTTTTTCTCCCTTAACAGTTATCTTTTCATGAAACCTTCACAAATTCCATGACATCTTCTTCATCTCTCACTGGTCCATATGCCTCCCCTTCTTCACACACTTTTGTAGCCTTAGACTTGGGTAGTTGGTACTCTTCTAGGCAAAGGCATCACTTTTTAAAAAAAAAATAATTTATTTACTTGAAAGAAAGAGAGAGAGCAGGGTGGGGAGGGGCAGAGCAAGAGATAAAGAGAGAATCATAAGCAGACACCCCACTGAGCATAGAGCCCAGTGCGGAGCTTGATCTCACAACTCTGAGATCCTGACCTGAGCTGAAATCAAGAGTCAGACACTTAACCAAATGAGCCACCCATGCACCCTTAAAGGCATCTCTTTTGAGAGGAGTGGAATTCTTCTTGTCCCTGAAGACTTGTTCTTTTCTCCCTTGGGCTGCTTCCTTAGGAGATCCAGGAGCCAAACAAGGGTGCAGGGCAGTAAGACAAAGGGGATGCCATCTATGGTGGGAGGGAGTGTGTCATCCGATCAGACAGGGCTCTGAATTATGCCAAATAGTGCTGAATGGGAACACACGGTTCTCAGGTGGCAGGCCACAGGCTTCCATGCTAGGGAAGAGATAGGAGCTAATTTTGTTTTCCAAATTGCCTTTGTTTTTCATCAATTGATATGCTACCATGGCTGATTTCACCTTCCTTGCAAAGCTGGAACACTCAACAGGATTCCTGAATTCTTCGTTGGCCACCAATATCTAGGGTGTAATGCTAAATTAAATTAAGTATTGTAAGGTTCATTTGCTAAATCTATTAGGCAAGCAGACACATTTATTAAGCCAGACCTCTGTTAATCCAAGCAAATTGGCCTTTGAGAGCTCGACAAATCCAACAGGCAGCTGATTGACTTCTCTGTCTCTGTGCTTTGTCCAAGCTGTGGGGCCAGCCCACAGTAAGACCCCTTGGAATAATATACCTCATTCCCTGCCTAGGTTGGGGGTTACATCCCTGCCCACAAACTCCCTTACTGCAACAGGTCACATATTATCCACTGAACCCAGAGAGATATCAACAAAGCTCAGGGTGACTATTTAGTTATGAGATTTCCACTTGACTAATTGAACAAGGAGCTTCAGGGAAATCTTTGGATGCAGTCTATACCAGTTTCCCAGATGCTGTAAGTCAAGTTAATATTGAACATTATAAAACCTCCACAATTTAAATGTATACCTTGATAAAAGCTGCCATTCCCAAATTGGACAGACTATGCAATCACTAGGCTTGCCTTACTTAAAGCCTTAAGCAGATTATACAGTTACATGTAAAAAAGCATTTACCAGATGAAGTGGAAAAGGCAGGATACGTAGTGGCAGATATACTACGATTAGAACTATGTAAAACAACCTGAAATATATACAAAGACCAGAATGAAGTAAAGCAAAAGAGGATCTATAGGTGTGTTATGGCTATGGGATTAATGTGAAAATTCATAGGGAAAAAAATCCCCTCAAACCTTCACACACACACACACACACACACACACACACACACACACACACACACACTTTCTCTCTCTCTCTCTCTCTCTCAGACATATCCAAAAGCTCATCAAAAGTCTAAAGAATCACTGTCAATGAATCTTGGGTGCCTGGGTGGCTCAGTGGGTTAAGCCGCTGCCTTCGGCTCAGGTCATGATCTCAGGGTCCTGGGATCGAGTCCCGCATCGGGCTCTCTGCTCAGCAGGGAGCCTGATTCCTCCTCTCTCTCTCTGCTTGCCTCTCTGTCTACTTGTGATCTCTCTCTGCCAAATAAATAAATAAAATCTTTAAAAAAAAAAAGAATCACTGTCAATGAATCTGGTTCTATCTTCTGTCACCCCATCATAAATATGAACTTCAAACAAAAAGCATCATTTATGCCATTCAAAGCCACCTGTTATGTGTCCCCCCTACCTTCCAGTTCTTTCTCTAAATCTATGCCCAAATGAATCCTCAGTTTTGTCTGTATCTGTCTATACAGAACACAACCATGTCTTACCTTTCCATACAAATTTCTTTCCCCTCCTCTGTCTCAATTCTAGTGTTTTTTCAACACTAGGTTAAGACCAACTTCATCCATGACTCACTCCATGATCAGCAAGGTGTGCATCCATCACCATCGAGGCAGCTTGACTGAGCCAGTAACATTACATTCCTACCATCATACAACTTCAGATTCTCAAACAGATTATTTCTTAAAGGAAACAAATGGAATTTACCCTGATTTGTATTTCTCACAATGTCTAGCACAAAATATGGGCTCTTGAAAAAGATCCACAGAGCTACTGAGGCAAATTCACATCTCTCCTGATCAGTTTGTTGGTATGTGAGACTATTATTGAATTTTAGGAATGCTTGCTTTCTTCTATTTACTTGTATGTCACACTTGCTCATCATCCTTGCACCTGTGTCCATCATGCCTTCTCATTTGGACTATAACCTCCTTGAAGGTCGGGACAATGTTGTATGAGCTCCTCTAGTCTGGAGAGCACCAAGTAAAGGGCTAGATATAACAGTTTGGGTGAATTAGTTCTTTTTAAGAACTTGATTTAATTCAACCATCTGGGTGAACCTGCCCAATTCTCTTAGTCACAAGACACACACACACTCATAAAACATTACTTTCCAAGGTTATTAGCCTAAGTGTTTTCTCTGAAAAATGGGATAATTTCTTCATGAGTAATGTCCTAATGATTAAATTAAATAATGTGTACGAAGAGCTTTCTAAAAAGCAGAAGTAGGAATAAATGCTCCAAATTAGCTCCTTTTACAGATCAGTTTGCTAGTAGTCAAAGGGAACTAAAATAGCTCCAAAATCAGAGAGCTCACCAAAACACTCAAAGATACTCATTAATTTGCCAGCCAAATATGGTGCTCATTGGACCAGTTATTGGGTAATGAAATCACCTCAATGTGTATCTGGTATGGTGCTAGCAAAGAGCACTGAAAATATACCTCCTTCACTGAACCAAATGACCATTCTCAGAGGTGGGAAGAAATCTATTGAACCAAGTCAGACATACCATTGAGATGTAGATGCCATTGACACAAATGATGAGCCCAACAGTGACTAATATTTTCAAGTGCTTAGATTCTAAGCACATCTAAGTTACTAATATTTACTATTCCTAATTATCATTTGCTTACTGTTAGTTACTAATAGTTACTGCTATTATTATTCTGGCATTATAATGACCAAAACCGAGGTTCAGAGAAATTACATGACTTGATTAAAGGAATATGCAAAAAGGAATCTGAGTCTGGACTGCAACCCAGATTCATCCTATTTCAAAACTACACTATGCTGGGTATTTGAGCAACACTTCATGCTCAAGCTTAGAGATGGAAATTCCTAACTGAAGGAACGCTCAGTTCATCACCACACCAAAGCAAACCAAACCAAACCAAAAAACAAACTATAATGCCATTCTGTAATTTAAAATTTCTGTTTTAATATGGCATAATATAGATAAGCTAGAGAGATATTTGAAATAATAACTCAGTGATGTTCATGGATCCAACATTAGTATCCTTGCTCTACAGGAAAAAAAAAAAAAAAAAACAACACTGAGATTTAGATCAGGTGATTTGTTCAAATGAACACAGATAATCATTAGAGAAGCAGAAACTTGACTCTGCAGTCCCTTTATCCACTTCTGTGTTTATTTTCAAAGATACTAATCTAGTAAGGGTCTTAAAATTCAGATCTTAGAATACTCAAAGGGAAAAAAAATTAAAGGAGAAAAATGGCACGGTAGAAAAATGCTGTGTCTCTAGCTCCTCGGGGTTTCTGAGTAAATCACTGTGTTGACAATGGCCAAGAACTACCCTTTTTGTGCGCAGCAGCCTCAGTAAAGATCACCAGGTAAAGGACACTAACAGAAAAGAATTCCCTGGCTAGACAGCCAAAGTTCTCAGCAGAGAAATGAACTTCTCTAGTTCTAATTTCTCTTCCCAAATGATTTTCTCTTTTTCGTTCACCATGTATGCCTGCCAGTGATTGAACTAGGATTTTAGGGTCTGTAACCTCCAGAAGACAAACAGATTGATGCAGCTAAAGCATCCGGGGACTGGGGGAGCATGGTAGCAGGGAGTTAGGAGACCTGGCTCTTCAATTAACCAGATGTTTGAACCTGGGATGCTCATCTCACACAGGAAGCTTTACTTCTCTAATGTACCAAGTGGAGATCTTAATAACCAACCTCTGTATCTCTTGTCCTGGTGAACAGTAAGTCCAGAAATGCAAAAGCTTTGTAACCTATACTAAGAAACTGACTCGAAAGTGTACAGCATGAACAGTGCAAACAGAAAAAGGGTCCCTTGTGTCCATAAGTGTAGTTCTTTTTTCAACCCATCCTAACTCCCAGGTTTTATATCAAAATTAAAAGCATCCATTGGGACGCCTGGGTGGCTCAGTTGGTTAAGCAGCTGCCTTCGGCTCAGGTCATGAGCCCGGCGTCCTGGGATCGAGTCCCACATCGGGCTCCTTGCTTGGCAGGGAGCCTGCTTCTCCCTCTGCCTCTGCCTGCCACTCTGTCTGCCTGTGCTCACTCTCGCTTCTCTCTCTATGACAAATAAATAAATAAGATCTTTAAAAAAAAAAAAGCATCCATTTAGTGAGTGCCTAGTGTGTGTCAGGGAGTTATATAGTATCTCACTTAGCTTTCACAACAGTCAAGATGATAAAGGCATTATTCATTCCAGTTAGTATTGAGCAAATTAAATTTTAGGTCAAATGACTTCCTCAAGCTCACATAAGCCAGCAGTGTTTCTGTGACTCCAAGGTCCATGTTTACACCATATCATTGCCTCCCTAAGAAAGAGCAGGGGTGAACCTTCTCCCACTCCTATCATGCAGGGCCTGAAGTTCTTTTTAGTCTTCAGTCATCTTGAAACAAACAAACAAACAAACAAACAAAACCATCATTATTCATTCCTTTTTCAAAGGAATTACTATACCAGAACTGAGTATTTATTTCTTTTTTTCTCAAGATGTCCAGCATTTCTAAGTCTGATATGATATCTTTCTTAAATTATTTTTCAAAAATGAAAGATCATGGGGTTTCTGGATGGCTCAGTTGGTTAATCATCTGACTCTTGATTTCAGCTCAGGTCATGATCTCAGCATCGTGAGATTAGGCCCTATGTCAGGCTTCACATTCTGCACCAAGTCTGCTTGTCCCCCTCCCTCTGTTCCTCCTCCCACATGTGCTCTCAAATAAATAAATAAATAAAATATTTTTTAAAGATAAAAAGTCTAAGATGAGCAATGACAATCACATCAAGAATGGCCAAGGAATAGAGCTTCCCTATGACCCTGCAATTGCACTACTGGGTATTTACCCCAAAGATACAGATGTAGTGAAAAGAAGGGCCATCTGTACCCCAATGTTTATAGCAGCAATGGCCACGGTCGCCAAACTGTGGAAGGAACCAAGATGCCCTTCAACGGACGAATGGATAAGGAAGATGTGGTCCGTATACCCTATGGAGTATTATGCCTCCATCAGAAAGGATGAATACCCAACTTTTGTAGCAACATGGACGGGACTGGAAGAGATTATGCTGAGTGAAATAAGTCAAGCAGAGAGAATCAATTATCATATGGTTTCACTTATTTGTGGAGCATAACAAATAACATGGAGGACAAGGGGAGATGGAGAATAGAAGGGAGTTGAGGGAAATTGGAAGGGGAGGTGAACCATGAGAGACTATGGACTCTGGAAGAGGCGGGGGGGTGGGAGGTTGGGGGAACCAGGTGGTGGGTATTAGGGAGGGCACGTATTGCATGGAGCACTGGGTGTGGTGCAAAAACAATGAATACTGTTACACTGAAAAGAAATAAAAAATTAAAAAAAAAAAAAAGAATGGCCAAGGAAAATGTAAAGACAAAACCAGGAATAGAGAAAAACATTAAGCCATTACATTTAGGGACCCTCAGCCTAACTGCTTCCAAATCCTTTTATATAAGCTTGCGCATTGTTAACACAAGTGTCACCGTCACCAGTAGCTGGGAGTAGGGAGGACGTGACAAGTTCAGAGTCTGGCCCTCTGAGTTCCCTTCTTAGAGACTTGTCAGCATCCCCTGCCATTCCTTAAATGAACCTTGGCCTTGTAGATCACCTAGTAGGTCTTGGAGAAGTGTTCTTTATATGAATTACCCCCTTTGATTTTCATAGCCTTGCATTTAGAGAAAGAATTCACATTTCCAGATGGAGTTGTTGGGTTCAGAGATGCTAAGTGACTCCCTTAACATTATATATCTTGTGGGTAGAAAGCCCAGGATTAAAAACATATATATAAGGTGAATGAAGTTTTAAAAATATTGATTATGGAAGCAAGTTTGTGGAGCTTCTCAAGGTACTCTTTCTTCTTTAGGATTGTTTGAACTTTCCCTATTATAATAATGAACCTAGTATAGAGATGAATGTGGTATTCAATTCTGTGGATTCATAGCTTCACTAAGTACTCCCTATTATTCCCTGGTGCCCCCAACATCAAAATGGCAGCTAGGGCCCAGGAGAAATCAGTACAGATCTACTCAGACATAGATCAGAAAGGGCCAAACCTTCGTGCTATTGCCGAACCACCAGAAATAGGTAAGGGTCCCCAGTTGACTGGGCCATACAACTGCACTGATGTTGACCTCCTTATTTCTTATGGCGACAAATGGCACTCGGAGATGAACATGTTCCACGGGACCTGGGGGAACATGGGAAACAATGTCAGTGTTTCTGTTCCTGGAATAAACAAAGTTTATCACACCCCCAGATTCTTAATCTTAACCCTTATTACCATCAACTATAATAAAACAAGGATCACAAACTCACAGATGTTGAAGTGTGTGTGTGTGTGTGTGTGTGTGTGCTTGAAACAAATCACCCTGTATAATAGGGAACTCAAACCAGGCTTCAGACTTTTTGAGTGACATCTGAAATTCATTTACATCTGATGTGCCCAACCATGAATGCTTATGAACCTCCAATCCAAGGACAAAGCTAGTTGACTAGACACTTAGCCAATAAATAGGAAGATAAACAGCAGTCTCTTTCATTTCTGACAATTAGCCTGTATTGTGATGTGGGGTCAGTGCATCGTGTGGAGGGCTCTTCCATTATCCTTGATTGTTAATTGGTTCCATCCTCTTCAACAATCCGCCATTGTGCCTGTCATCTGCAATACTCAGTGGGTGTCATTCAGAAGCTGGCAAGGCTGTTTTACAAAAAGGAAAATGTGTATCTCCCTAAATCAAAGGAGAAACAAAGGCCATGTTCCCAAAGAATAAAAAAAGCTGTTTGCAAAAAGGTGACCAAATTTCTCTTCTTTTCCCTCAGAAAACCGATACAAGTAGGGAGAGAACATACATGAACATACCCTACCCATAATAAATGAGGACTGTCATTTAACTCATTTCCAAAATAAAATGAGAAGAGGAAAGAAAATGCTCATGTGAAACATTAACATGTCAGTGTCACACTCTGGGATGGAGAGGAGATGTTATTTTTCAACTTTGGGGGGTTTTCTCCTTCTCCTTTCCCCCCTCCTTTCTTCTCTCTCTCTTTTCCTTCCTATCTTCTTCCTTCTTAACTTTTCTTATATCCCTCCTATTTAACCAAATCAAATTAAAGTATTCTAATTAGCTGTTGACATGCTGCTAGTGCATAGTTTCCATTACGATAGCGCTGATGTGCGAACATGGCTAAAGGTCAAGACTGCAGTCCACACATCTCCTTCGCCTGCGGGCCCCTAGTTCTTCACACAGGTGGGACATTTTCCCGACCACTCAGCCTTCACTATTTACATCATGGGTCACTCTGGGGACAGCTCAGTTTAAAGGGAAGACAACAGATGGCTTCTTCTCATTTCTGGTCTGGTTTAAATTTAGCTGTATGATCTTTTCCTCTATCTTCCAGAGCCGTGATACTACACAGTCCATTACTGCATCCCTTGCCTTCCTTATAGGAATAAAAACATATGATTAGGACGTGCGGATGTTAAAAGTACTATAGCATTAGATTTGGGTTGTCACTGTTTCTACCATCACCATCGCCACCATCACTGTCTCCATGTATCATTGGGTGGAAGTCCCTCAAAGACAGTGGGAGTTCATCTGACTCTATGTTGTAGGTAAATATATGTTTGGGGGAGAAGATGTTGGGACAAAGACTGATGTTTAAGTAAAAGGAGCAGCCTGGTCGGCTTGGCCCTGTCCACACTGCATTTTTCAGAACAAGCAGCAAGTGTTCGAGAATCTGTGTATTTACCACCTGAGAATAATCTGTGCCTACATCTCTCTGACCACAGACAGATGACCCTGAAGGTTTCTCCCAGCAAATAATTTCTTTTAGCAAATCATTTTAACCTTGTTGCTTCAGAAACACATTTGGCTGAAGGGTTAGTTATTTTCAATAAGAAAGTCTGCTCAATTATTTCTCTATGATTTGATTGTTCGTGAAAACAATAAAAAAATGAAACACAAGGTATGAGTAAACACTGGCTCCTTTTGTGACTTTATTTACTCATTTGTAGGACTTTATGTGATTTATCTTTCTTTGTTGTTTGTGTTTTGCTGATCTGTGGGGAAGAGAATGAGACAGTAGGAAGGAGTCCCTGACCAGCCATGTCCTGGCAGGAAGGTGAGAACTTTGTGTCTTACAAGAACACCTCAGAGTCTTTCTCGGTGCCCAGATGCAGAGCTCATTCCTCCCCTGCTGGGAAAAGGGTGCTTTACCCTTAAAGTTAAAATTCCTGTTATTTCTCTCCTCAAAATACATGAAGCTCATTCCCCTGCCAGCTCTTCAGAACCCCGGGCCTTTCCTCAGTTAAGTGATGATACTGCTAATGGCTTGTGGCCCTGGAAATTCTTCTCAGCTTTCTGCCACTCAGGGGCCTTGGTCCAGCCACACATTGTCAGGGACCTATGCCCAAAAAGATAAAACGAGATCTCCTTCTGCCTAGACTCATGCCAAACAAAAGGATATGGCTTCCATGAATTGGCATGCCGTCAAACATAATCACATGTATTCCAGCTTTAAGACAAGCGTGTTTGGCTAAATAGAATCTCAAGGAACAACAACATGTAACAGATTTTTAGGGCAAAGAACCTGAGACAGAAGCTCCAGGCTTCAACCTAGGGATGAACACACCATAGACCAGGGAGAAGAAAGCTGAAGGGATTCAAGAGAGACCATAGAAAATGTCTAAAACCCTGTCAAATAGTGCTCTTTTTGATAAAAATCTAATAATCTATGTGAGATTGGTTATTATGGGTGGCTAACAACTACTTTTGTTAGCTAATGGCCCAAGGTGAGGCCAAGAGCAGTTTCCACTATAATAACTGTCTGGTAAATGCAGCCATGATTGATGTGGAGGGAATTATGAGCATGATAAAAGTTTCAAGGAACATTTCCTTCTTTAAGCACATAACCCACAGTATAAATCGGTTCCTAGCTGTTGTATTTTTTGCTACTAAGATACACTGGGCTTTACACCCTTCAGGCAGGTCCACTATTGGTGGAATTAGGAATATGGGTGGGGAAAGTGGTTGGGAGAGAGGAAAGTAAATGTTCTCTCTTTGTCTTCATTTTTAAATGCAGCAGTAGTGTCAGACAGAAAGTTAGTGGGTAGTATTTAGTAATTACTATAACAGGCCACATTCATCATGAGCCAAGCTGGGTGTAAGTGGCATTTCGTACACTGTGCAGGAAAATATTAACATAGACCTCAAATTGTCATCCTTAGAAAGTCTTGTATGCAAGACTAGTTCTTGCTAGCACCTGGAAACTTGGCTTTGAGAGTATTTCCAGTCAACATGTAACTGATGAGAGTTGTTCACTATGCCTAGACTGTTTATGCCAACAACATGGTTTATTCTAAATACGTACTTTCCTTGAGATGTCTGGAATTCTGGCAGATACATGGCAGAGAATGCCTACTTGACTAGTCCTCAATACAAACCATGGGTACCCTATGACCCAGCAATTGCACTACCGGGTATTTACCCCAAAGACACAGATGTAGTGAACAGAAGGGGCACCTGCACCCCAATGTTCTTAGCTGCAATGTCCACAGTAGCCAAACTGTGGAAGGAACTGAGATGTCCTTCAACAGATGAATGAATAAAGAAGATGTGGTTCATATATACAATGGAATATTACTCAGCCGTCAGAAAGGATGAATATCTACCATTTACATCAAAATGGATAGGACTGGAGGGTACTATGCTAAGTGAAGTAAGTCAACCAGAAAAACATAATTATCATATGGTTTCACTCACATGTGGAATAAAAGGAATAGTGCAGAGGACCATAGAGGAAGGGAGGGGAAAATTAATGGGAAAAAATCAGAGAGAGAGAGAGAGACAAATGATACAAGACTCTTGAACTCGGGGAAATAAACTGCGGATTAAGAAAAGGGATGTGAGTCCATAGTCTCTCATGGTTCACCTCCCCTTCCAATTTCCCTCAACTCCCTTCTGAGAATTTTGAAGGGGTGGGGGGGTGGGAGGTTGGGGGCACCAGGTGGTGGGTATTGTAGAGGGCACGGATTGCATGGAGCACTGGGTGTGGTGCAAAAATAATGAATACTGTTATGCTGAAAAAATAAAAAAATTTAAAAAATTAAAAATAAAAAAAATAAAAAAAAAAGAAAAGGGATGTGGGTGGGGGAAGGGATAATGGATGATAGGCATTAAAGAAGGCACGTGATATGATGAGCACTGGGTGTTATACTCAAATGATGAATCACTGAACATTATATCAGAAATTAATGACGTACTATAACTTGGCTAGTTGAATTTAAATTTAAAAATTAATTAATATAAAAGCAAAACAAAACAAAACATGGGTACTGAGTCTCTAAGGAATTTCTCTGGTAAATAGCCCTCCCCACATGTTCCTGGAACTCCTTCCTAGAGGAATTACACATGTCTTGTGTGACACCATGGGGAGGAGGGCACAAATGGTTTCCTCCAGACTTTGCCCCATGGCCCTTTTCCCTTTGTTGATCTTGCTATTTCCTCTGTAATAAATCAGAGTCTGAGTATTATTATGTGTAGAGTCCTATAAGTCTTTTTAGTGAAGCAAAAACGTGACGGTGTGATCTTGGGGACCCCCGAGCCATACATATAATCCAATCTGATTCTCATAGCTTCCTTATAACTTAAGTACTAAGATGAGGAATCAGAAGTTTGTAAAGAGTACAAAATTTGACCAATATTATATGTTTAACAAAGGCTAATGATCAGATTTCAAACAGAGATCCTGTTGTTCTAAACTCTGGCTTATGAATGCTTGGGACACCACCTGCCTGGGTTTTTGACCTTGTGTTTCTGACACAAAATGAGTAGAGGTGGTGGAGTGTGGCCCATAGTTCTAGTAGCACCTGGCTTCCCCTATCAGAATGCAAACTCTGCCAGGCCCAGGCCGTTCATGTCTGTATTATTGCTTCCCCAGGTCCTTGCAGAGTGCATATATATATATCTGTTGATATATATATATATATATATATATCAGACACTTGTTGAATAAATTAGTAAATAATTGGGTGTTTTATTTATAGTCCCTATTTGCTGTAATAAGAGCCCCATGAGGCAAAGTACCAGTTAGAATTAAGCCATTTTAAAGTTGGAGTTCAGGGGACGCCTGGGTGGCTCAGTTGGTTAAGCAGCTGCCTTCAGCTCAGGTCATGATCCCAGCGTCCTGGGATCAAGTCCCACATCGGGCTCCTTGCTTGGCGGGGAGCCTGCTTCTCCCTCTGCCTCTGCCTGCCATTCTGCCTGCCTGTGCTCACTCGCTCTCCTCTCTCTCTGACAAATAAATAAAATCTTTAAAAAAAAAAAAAAGTTGGAGTTCAGAAGACCCACAGAAGAAATAATTTATCTCATGGCCATGTAGCCTGGTATCTCTAATGACAGAACTGATCTATAATTTGGGTGTCCTCTAATGCATAACCCCTCTCACCGTCCTTGTGATACAATTAGGATCAAAATGCTAGGAGACTAGGTGGTTTACAGTTTTCCAGAAAACTTTTAAATGTGGGTTGTTTATATAGTGGAGGTTGTCATCACTGAGTTGGAAGTACTCCTTGTATTCACTTAGACCCTTTTAAATATACATTTCACCATAAGTAGCATATTACTCCCAAAACATCATGGGGTATATAAATTATAACTATGGAATCCTTTAGGCTCATGAATATCACTGATAAAGGCATAGGAAATCAATACCAGACTCATAAGCATATGTCTTGACCCAACATTCTAAAATCATACTATTTAAATTCTAGTGTACATGACTTAAGTCCCAGGATAGCAGATACACAAAACATATCCCCGACAAAGTAGTTTAGAACTTCAGCTGTTGTTTGGTTTGTGCCAAGCAATGGTCAATAGCAGTGAAATATATTCTAGAACAAAAACAAAAAAATTGGAGAGTCTTTAGAATTGTTCATAACAGGAATGAACTTGCAGTAACCTTGTATGTAAGAATTAAGTTCTTTTTTGTGTTCAGTACTACATTTAAAAAATCTAAACATGTCTCTCTAATCCTTCTTTGGGTCTTCCAACAGAGATTAGAAACTTCCTTTGATTTGGGCTGCCTTCACTCATAGCAGCTTGAAAATGAACTTGTGACTGTGAACCAGATGAGTTTCTTCTTCTGAGAACCTTATGAGTCTCTAAAGCAAAGGGAAGGGACTTTGACCTGAATGTGTATCTGCCTGTGTACACTTCCATCAGTACACAGTGGAACCGAAAAGAAGGACTCAGTTGGCAATGTTATCCCAACTTGCAAAATAATCTCCTTCAGTATCAGAAAACTGAAACATGGATGAGCACACATCTCAGTCTTTCAATTTGGGTCATTACTTGGTGTAGTAGTCATGCCAAATCTAGTCTCAACTCTACATCCTAGAAGTCTGTGGACAGCGGGAGTTGTCAACTGGAAGGAGCATAAGAAAGAAGATGGTTCAGGCTACTTACAAACCACATGTAGGAAGAGGACAGCAGTGTCGGAGCCCAGGCTGTTCTCTGCATAGGCCGTCACCTGGAAGATTCCTGCACTCTTGTACACATGCTTGATGCCATCCTCGATGGGGCTGAAGTTAGCATAGGACACTGCAATTCCATCCCCAAAGTCAAGCTGGATGTTTGTCCTTTGGAGATCACCCTGAACAGGAGGAACAGCAGTTGGCCAGGGCTCGTTGACATGGTCAGGTCTGACTCCTATTGGATGCTTGGTCCTGTGTCTTCAGCATCACCCTTCTGTGGACCCAGAGCCACTCCCAGGAGGCTGAAGCACCCTCCACACAATTAGCAATCAGACCCTTATCTGATATCTAGCAGGCACTATGGGCAGTACTATGGACCTGTTATCCCTGCATACCCAAGCTTGGGGCAGCCTGAGCTGGTTGAATGGGCACTAGGAGATAGCATAAAGCCTCTAGGGAGCTCTGGAGTGGGAAGGCCGAGGCATTCCCTGGCTTCCTCACACACTTGAATTATTCCTCTCCTGTGTCAAAATCATAACAATAGCAATAATAGTAACAGCTGACACTTAGGAAATTTCTTTCCAGTTCCAAGTAATTAATCTCACAACTTTATAATGCAAAAAGCATTACTTCCCCATTTTACAAATGGAGACAAAAAGAAATTAAGTAAGTAGACCCAAGTTACACAGCTAGTAGTGGAAGAGACAAGTTTTGAACACAGGCAGTCTGGTTTCAACACTGATGCTCTCAATTACATTGCTATAATTATAATTGTTTCATGTTTTGAGATTTATTATTACATTCTAAGCATTATGCTAATCACTTAACACATACTCTATACAACACTTTCAAAATAACTCTGTGAGATAGGATGGTTATTCCCAGTCTAGACATGAATCCTGCTTACCAGTCAAAATTACATCTGCACTCTGTTGACCTTGGATTTCCCTAAACCTGCCTACACCCCTCTTCCCTGAAGCCTTTTCCACCATCACAGCTCACCAATCTCTGCTTCTTGGAAGAGCAAGAGCCCCCTGGCTGCTGCCTGGTGGTAGGAGGGCATGGATTCAGGTGAGTACATCTTACCATCCTAAGCTAATACTTGGCTTAAGAGGTGATGTTGAACTCCACCCTTCCTTGTTCCTCCTCCCACTATAGTAGGTCAATGACTTTGGATAAATGCAATTGAACCTGACCACAAAACAAGGATCCTAGATAAAAAAGAAGAATCAGCTCTCTCTATTTACAAAGAGGGTTGATGGAATAAAAAGGGATACACATCATTTTGGAATTATGAGCCAATCCTCCCGTCCAGTGAATGTGCACTGATCACAGTTTCATGTTCTGCCTCATCGCCCATGGCAACCCAGATGTGAGTGAAATATTGATACGTGCTCCCTTGCCCCCTGCACAATGTTGACTACCCTTGAGTTTATGAATATAAATTGAAGTGGAAATGAACTGGAGGCAATTCAAATGGATAAGATCGTGGCTCTTCACATCCATTGAAGAGAAGGTTTTTATAATGCTGGTCCTGGAAACTCCCTAGTGGAAATGTGATAATGACCTCCTCTGAATCTTAAAGTCCCTTAATTCAAGCCCCCAGTGTGGGTGACGGCTGAAGAATCTGTCAACCCAGGATAAGGAACCTTCACCATCCTGTTCAGTATGGGCCAGACTTTAAAGGTTTCTAAAGTATTCACATTTGGGAAAAAAACTGGCTTGCTTTGGTCTCTTTCCAAGATCTGAAGAGCACAGAGCAATTTGCATACAAATTTAGAGGGCTTTGTAAATCAGGCAAGCTTTCTTGCCCCACCACCTCAACAAGGAGTGCCTGAAAAACTCCCTGGTTTGGGAAAGAGATGAAATAGCTCATGTAGGGAGCAAGAAGCATAAGACAGAGCTATTTCCATCCTGGAATGAATGAATGCAGGCTGATTTTACTGCCCCGATTGCAAAAGACACAAAAAAGTGAAATAATGGAGCAACTAGCTGATGGAAAAGCAACTACTGTGACATTCTCTATACAAATAAGTTTAAAGATTGGCAATGATCTTCCCCCACACTCACACTCATACTTTCAAGACCCTTTGAAAGCCCTATGGGCTTTTTTAATCAGGGGGGTTTAAGGGTTAGAATAAAGCAAAAGAGGCTCTGGGAGTAACAGAAAAAAAAGAAAAAAGAATTCCATTCTTCTGGCAGATTTAGAATATATAGTCCTCTGGTGATAAACATTCCTTCAACAAAGCAGACCCTTAGGGAGGACCTCAAAGAATATACCCAGACCCGCATCTCCCAGAGACAAGTGGGCCACCTGGAGCCTAGATCCATGATGTGGGATGAAGGGACGAGGTCCCTGAATATCTAAGCCTTCTTTTACTCCTTGTGTCTTCTCACCATTGACTCTGGGATTGGGCCTTATGGGGACACATGATCTTTTTCTTCCCTCTCTGGGAACAGTGAGTTATGACCTTAGAGACCCAGGACAACACCAACCTCCTCCATGAGGATGATGAAGGTCGCGTTATGCCCCTGTTCTGCCACCAGGCGTCCGTCGGTTGTTACCACATGGAGGCCACGAGGGGCTTTTCCGGGACACATCTGGGCCTTGGCCGTGTACTTCTCCCGCAGCCCATCCGTGCAGTTGTTGGACACAATCCGCCGGTACCTGAGGAGTATTGACAGTTGTCGGTGGTGTGGGGTATATGTGTGTGCGTGTGTGCGTGTGTACATGTGCACAGGTTAGAAAAAGAGTGCAAGAAAACCAGAGGGAGATATGTTTCACACAGTGGCTCCTAAAAACTGAGTCTCAACGAACAAAGCTGAGGAACTGTTATCCCTCCATCTGAGGAAGAGCAGCTCTTTAAACATTATTATTGATCCTACCTGGTGAGCCACAGATCAGATCAGTGTCTAAACCAGCCAAGAAAAATCAATGTCTGACTCACATGTGCGATGGAAGGAGGCGAAGCCACTGGACTAGCGGAGCAAGAAAAGCAGGTGTTCCTTTCTGTGAGGGAGGGCCTTGTTCGTACTTCCCTAAGGCCGTCTCCAGCTCTCTCTGTAGCTCGACGCAGCGAGGTCAGACCCCTCACTCTGATTCATCAGGATGCCTCTTCCTGCCTTCCCTCTACCCCCAGGACATCAACCCATCCTTTCGTATATACTAGTCCTGGCTCCAGAGCCACTGGGCAATTTTATAGCATCTTTTCTCTCCTTGCTAATATTTCACTTCCCGCTTGACACAAACAGCAGATCGGAAGCACGTTGCTGAGGGAAAATTAGCTCAGAGAAGTTATTAGCATGGGAAACCTCCCCACAAAGCACTGTGGCTTTTTAGGACAAGGGCCTCTTTGTGCATAGTGATGACATGTCACGTCACTTGACCACTGATCTGAGCATGGGAAGTTGAGCCAATGGCTTGTCCACCATCCTGACCTGTAGGACGGACATTATTTCCACTATCTATAAGGCGGCATGCAATCAACCTTCTGGTAAACCCGCATAATATAAATGCACCACCACCATCATCATATCCCGTCTTCTTTTACCCTATATGTCAGAAGTAATTAACCCAACCATCCACGTTGCCTTCTTCTGATAGCCCTTCAGTTGAAGGCAGACAAAAAAACATCTTTTATGAATGACATTTATCTTCCACTTCCATTTATCTTCCACTGATATTCCTCCTGGTCCTTTCTCCACTTCCCACCCCCCAAACACTGCTGAACTACCAGCCCTACATCTCCATCCAGAGATCTCAGGAGGATGTTAAGCAAATGTTGTGTGTAGTAACTGCCTCAGATAGAATTACAACATATCCCCTTGTAGATACACATTATTTTTAATTGCCTGCTGAACTCATAATGGGTCTAGAGCTGTGCTGTCCAATACACTAACCACTTTCTACCTGTGGCTACTGAGCACTTAAAATGTGGTTAGTCTTGCATGTTGAAATGATACTATCTTGGACATATTAGGTTAAAGAAAATATACTATTAAAATCAACTTTGCCTTTAATTTTTTTTTAATGTAGCTACTAGAAAATTTTAAATTACATCCGTGGTTTATATTATAGTTCTTTTGGTCAGTACTACTCTACACCATCAAACTTCTGTGATCAATGTACACTTTTTTGCTGACTTCTAGTCATTTACAAGATATTTAATATTTACTTCTGGCAGGTATTTTGGTGGGCAACCTATTCTAAAGTGAACTGGATATCCTCTACTCTCCTCTTCAACCTTAATTGGCCAGCCGGTCGACAACTTGTAATGTAAGCCAACATTTAAGCAAACTAGAGATATGTGTAGATATTTGCGGTAAGTCTTTTGAAAAAATACAAACTGTCTTTCCTTCTAATCTCCCTGATTTATTTGGTTGGCTATTTGGGATTTTACCTTATTTGGAGTTAAGCCTAAGTCACTTCGAATTGGGTATACCTAAGTGTGTCACATGATCATAGGAGATGTTGAAATGTAATTTGGTGGCCTAGTTGACCACCTGTGCCCATCATATTCCTCTTCCTCAAAGTTTATAACACTATGTTTTCTGATACTGTATCTCTAAGTTCATGCTTCTGGATCTGTAATGTGAATGGCTCCAACGCCTGAACCCGACACTTACAATAAAATTACATTAAAAGTGCTTAAACCCCAGCTCAAGGCCCAGCAACAGTCCCCTAGAACCAAATATTGAGCTAAAAATTCTTGGTTTTTGGTAACTTACACCACTCAGTACATCTCTTCCATCTCTCTCTTTTTTTTTAACCCTCTGTAGACATCATGTGAGTAGACAGTACCTACCAACCAATATTTTATAACCAGAGAAGGTAAAAGCACTGAGATGGTGAGTAACCGATGTGAAATGTCAGAATACCCATTGAAAGAGTTGAGGCCGGAGTCCAGAACACCTTTATCCTCTGCTACTCAAAAGAGTTGTCCCAGGACAGCAATGACAACATTCCTGGAGCTTCTCAGAAATGAGGAATCTCAGTCCCACCCCAGATCTACCAAATCAGAAGCTGCATTTTAACAAGACTACTGGGTGATTCATAGCACATTAAAATCTGAAAAATGCTGTCTCAGACCACCGATCCATTTTCCAACTCTCTTCCGGCAAAAGAGAGGGGAAGACAACAAGTCTTTAAGGCAATATTTTTTCAAACACCTGAGTAATTGTAAGTGAGCAGGAAGAGAAACACACACATCATTGGGCCATTAAAGAAAGTGTGGGGCTTGGTCTTCTTATTCCAGGGAGCCCTAGAATGGGACTTTTGAATTTTTAGTTTCAGTCTCCAGCACCAGCCAAGAAGAGCCTTAGTCCATCTATCCTTGGAGAGCCCTGTAATACGTGTCTACCACTTGTATTAATTTATTTCCCTCAGGGCCTCCAAAATAAGGTGGCATCTCTTTCCAGAAGAGAAGGCCTGACCAAAACCATAGCTATGGTCTGTCAGAGGCAAATGGAAAAACGCACTGAATATAGTAGTCAGAAATCTCTTCAGATATTTCCAAAAACGGTAAAGAACTCCTCAGCCTTCCTCAGAAGCCCCTTGTAAACAAACTCTCTATGCTCCAGCAGAACTTGCTTCAGCAGAAATGCTACCTTTAATGGCAACCTAAGGAAACAGAAGAATAGTGAGTAGAGTTTCTTTAGGTGTTTTACTTACCCAGTGCTGTTTAGGTAGCTTTGACCAAGGCTGCAGTCCTTTGATGGGGATGCTGGGTTGTACCAGAAAGCTGGGACACACTGGCTCTCTCCATGTCTCTCATAGCCATAGTCACTGTCCAGAAAATGAATATTGCCCACTGGTATAGACACATAAACGCTAAAACACCCTCCCACCTACATACATAAACACAAATACATCCCTACATCCAAAAAGCTGCAATGCATTCTTTCAAATATTCCTGGCAAAGAGCAAATATTCAGACTTTGTGAATGGAGTTTTAGGTTTAGAAATAATCCTCAATCATTGGAAATCCAGTGCACAGAAGACATAGTGTATTATCAAATGAAGATTCCAGGTTTAAAAAAGGTATGGATGTATAGCCTATAGCAGGTACACTGGCTGAAGTTGGGTATCAGGGATGCTAGAAGCTTAAAAGAATCCGCTGGATCACAGTGGAATTACTGACAGAAGTAGGTGATAATGACAACCAAGAAGATGATTTTAAAGGTCAAGATCATTTCTGGGTAAGAGTCCACAGGTGTTATTCCAAAATTAATTTCACAGATTTTAACTTTTCCTACAAATTCTTCCTCAAACAAATATATACATTTGCATTCCTGTAAAACAAACAGCCATTCAAACTGTCTCAAATACATATAACACAGATCCTGTTTCCCTATAAGAACACCACAAAATCATGGTTCTTTTCCGTGTTTTCATAAAAGCCTCACTATAATAAAAAAGAAAGTCAGGTATGATTCCCCCTTCTTCCCTCCCATTTCAAAATGAAGAGGTAATATACCAGTGTAGAGAGGAGGGCCCCCACCTGAAATGCGAATGGTGTTTCCTTACTTCTTGGGAGTTTCATAAGGCTCCCAGATGCATAAATGTCAGAGTAGAAAAAAAGTAATAAAGTAAGTATTATTGCTCTTGAAACCAACCAGAGGTCAGTGAGGGTGGCTTCACTTGGCAGGAGAATTCATGCTTCTAAGTTAAGCATCCAAGGGTTTCCTGAAACCCACAGGCCAGGCAGAACAGCCTGGATTTGAATATTGATCCACTGAGTGTTAATGAAACATAAAACAGCAAGGAAAATCACTCTCTCCAGACCTACCCCTCCTTTCTTTTTCTCCTCCAATGTTCTTTGAGCCAAGATTTAATTAAAGCCCAATGAAAATGGAGGCAAATTTTGGTCTATGTGTGTGACTAGGGTAGGAATGGAAAGGAGATAGGAATACAAGTTCAAGTCCATGTTTATTTATTACTCAATATGTGCACTGTCCGGGGAAAGAAATGCAATAGTCCTTGCCCTCAAGGACTTCGAGTCTTTGGGGAGAGGGATACAACATGCCTCAAATCCAACCAAAGGAGAACATGGTAATACAGTATGAAGTGGTACCAACAGGAAGCACCAACTAACTGATGAGATTATATAAAATGTCCTCCCAGCATCACCACATTCTACCTCCTCACCATCTTCCTCCGCACCGGATGCCTACCTGAACAATCCAGGCCAACTTTGCAACCCTCTTTGTCTCTGCATGTGTTAGTCTCTGGCCTTGAAGCACTCTACTGTCTGTGTCTGGTAGTTTGCTAAGTATACTTCTTCAATATCTAGGTCAGATGAGGCCTTCCCTGATTTCCCAGACAAAATCTTTGTGACCATAGCATGTTGGAAACATTGAAGCTACAGAGACCTCTGTTCGTTTTGTTTGCCCATGTAAGAGTTCAGAACAGTACTTAGGATGTTGAGGTGCTAAATATTTACTGAGTGAATGAATACTCCAATTATGCTTAAAAGTAATCACACTAATTATGCCTCTGCATTTGGGTCTATCTCTGCAGGCAGATGTGAGCCCATAGTTGACCTTCCAGTGTGGACCACAGAAAGCATCCCAAGTATGCTACAGAGGCCTGGGCTAGATAGGTAGCACGCAAGACCATTAATCTCAAGACCGTATCTCAAGATATGGCATGTTTATATGAAACTGGAAGAAAAGGAGAAAGGGAGATCTCTGTCAAGCAAATATTTTGCCATGCCTCCTGATCAATGATTAGAGATCTCCCAACTGGCAAGTTCACTGGGGACTTTGTAGCAGCTTGTAACTGCTCATGAGAATGGACTTAAAAGTTCAGGAATTTTGCAAGCTCATTAATGGTTGTTAAACACAGCCAGTATCAAAACTTAAGTTACTTCACTCTGACCCTCTCCCCTCTCATGCTGTTTCTCACTTTCTCTCTCTCTCTCTCAAATAAGTAAATAAATAAAATATTTTTTAGAAATGGTAGGGGAGGGGTGCGCCTGGGTGACTCAGTTGTTTAAGTGTGTGCCAAAGGCTCAGGTCATGATCCTGGAGTCCTAGAACCAAGTCCCATACGGGGCTCCTGGCTCAGCAGTGAGCCTGCTTCTCCCTCTGACCCTCTCCCCTCTCATGCTGTTTCTCACTCTCTCTCTCTCAAATAATAACTAAAATCTTAAAAAAAAAAAAACTTAAAAGTTATTTCAAATTTTAAATAAATTATATTTGAAAGGTAACGAACATACAGATGCCTCATGATTTTGCTACATTTATTATTATAAAAATATTGTTATATATAAAACATTATGTATTATTATTTTACCTATGCTCCTGAGGTTATTTCCATTTATGTGTCTGTGTGGTAGAAATACTATATAATGTGCTACTGGACATCTCTTCTCAACTCTGTATTCACTAATGTTACATTGGTATCTCAAAATCAGCCACATTTGGGGATACTTATAACAATCCGCAAATGCTACTAATGAAGGCTTATTTATTTATTTGTTCTAAGAGAGCCAGTAGTTAAATATTTACCAGCACAGCACTGAATATCTGATTTCTAAACATTGCTTATCTGTAGACACGTTTGGGCTGTGGTGTATCTGCACTGCTTCTAGAAAATTCCTCAGTTGCTCTGAGCTAAATCTATTGAATGTTCTGCTAACCCTAAGAAATATTAGTAACCTTTGAAGGAAGGGTGCCCTCCTAAACAGCTTTGGGAAGAAGAGAAATGTCTTAATGCTCCTTCCTAAATGTAACCATCTTAAGCAGTTCTGTTCAGCTCTGCTACCTGTTAGGGATGCAGTAATTTAAAAAGGTGCATCAGGCATGCTGTTTAGCCCTAAAGAGAAAAAGCACCTCATTAATATTTAATAACATTAACAGAAACATCACTGGCTGCCCCTGAGCTGTGGACTTCTTCATTAACTTCTGCTAAATGTATATTAAAATCTCATACTGCCCAACCTACCCCCCAGCTCTGGAGTTTGCATGATTTCAACAAATAAGCAGTTCCAGCTGCTGCTCCAACTTCCTGGGGAAAAGGTGTTTTTCTGTTGAATTGTGACATTTGGAAAGAATGTGCCAGAAAGTCTGATTTGCCTCAGGGAAGTATGCTGCCACAGCTTCTGCAAACACATAAGCAGTTTCCTTCCAGAAATAAGTCACCTCTGCATCTTTCTTCACTATAAAAGGGTTTAGAACTTCTAAAAGTTTAGGGGGAAACGTGTCCATTTCTAGGAGATGTATGTCCTTCAAATCCCGTTCAGGGAAAAGCCTTAGACCATCTAAAGAAGGAACAGAAAACTTCAGAAATCACAAAACTTCTGCATATCAGAACTGGAAGCCACGCTGGTATTCCTTGGGCTCGATCCTCTTAGTTGGTAGGTTGGAAGGGAGAAGCAAAAGAGAAGTGATATGCTCAAGATTGTACACAGCTGACAATGGCACATGAAGGTGATAATGGAGACTCCCAACCCTCGAAAAAACATTTGTACACACTCATGGATCACCCACTAATTAAGGGAGGACGTGGTCCCTGGGAAAGACATTGAGACTCTTTGAGCCCGCCCAGAAGTCATGGTCTCTGCTGGCCCACCTCCTGGAGCTGTCCTACTCTCAGACCATGCACAGCCCTATCACTGCTTCACTGACCCCCAGTTCCTCCGTTCTCCCATTTGGCAGTTGAGATTCCAGGAATAGTTGTCCACAGGTGTTTCTATCTCATTTTGGGAGACAGGATGGCCTGCTGGTTTGGGATCGGGCAGATAGAAGTTTTTGGCAGGTGCAGAGTGAACACTCAACAAACTGGAGCGACCCCAACAAAAACATCAGCACAAACAATGGAATAATAATGAACACCATCAGCATTTCACTAGGGCATAAGCCTAATACAGGCATAGAGAAAGATGATTACATCCGAACTATTTCAGAAACTGTTTGAATAACCCAACAAACACCCCTCAGATGTTTCTCCTTATCAAACCCCATGCTGGACATCTTCCCCTCCATCTACTCATCAACAACTCAACCCTCAACTCATTCCTCTACTCAACAGTCTCATACATCTGCTTTTTCTGAGGTGCTGCCCTTATTCCTTATACTTGACAGCAAGCCTACACATCACCTGCTACAGGAAGGCTTCCATCATTACTCCAGTCTTCAACACTCTTTGCTTGCATCATTTCTGGCATTTACAGGTAGGACCAGTGCTCTCTGAAAGAACCATCTCTTCTACATTTATGCTATCCAGTATGGTAGCCACTAGCCACATGTGAGTACTAAATACCAAATGTGGTTAGTGCAACTGAAGAATGGAATGTTTAATTTTATTTCATTTTAATGCAAATAACCACATGAGACTGGTGACTACTACATTAGACAGGATTGGCCTGGATTGTAGAATTTAGTCCCTAGTTATATCATTATTTGCTGTTATTTTTTTTTTTTTGAGTTCAAAATTCTGGTTCATCTTTGCCTTTTCTACAATGCTCATCTATAGAAAAAACATATAATTGTGCTCTATATGCAGAATACTTGCTGTTGGATGGATTTCAGACACATCTGCACTTATGGACAATAGCATTCCCTTATCTCTTCCCCCTCTCTTCTGCATTACCACATGATAAACTCACTGTGTGGATCTGGAACCATACTGCCCATGGAAGGAAACACCAAGACTTAGGACTCTGGGGTCAGAAATTTACGATTTTGAAGGAGTTACTTAACCTCTCTGTGTCTCCATGTCTTCATCTATAAAATGCCTACAATAACAGACTCTCCTTCCCGAAGCTGGTTGAGAAGATTAAGTAAGATAATCCATCTAAAGGACTTGGTGCATAGTAGGTATTGAGCAAAAGTTACTGCTGAGGGAGTGGTTGGATGAATAAGAAAAAAGAATGACTAGGCATAATTTCTGGTTCAACCTGGTTCTTGCTGAAGAAAGGTACTTGCCTCTCTCCGAAGGCAACTCCTTTCTAGGAGCCTCATATGACTTCAGAGCAGGACCCTTAAGCTCCTTTTTCTGACTACCCGCTAGTCCTTGACAAACTTAATTCTCAGCGTGGATTTATTCCTGGCCCTTCACCAGAGCCACAATGGAAGTGGCACTCTAGAATAAGCATGAAGCTGCTGAGCAGAAACATCACTATTCATGCAAAAGTCTTATTACTGACATGCACTCTGGGTGGAAGGGTGCATGTTATCCTACAAATAAAGGCTTCTGAGAATCTATAAAACCTTCCCTCTTCAAAAAAAGAAAGATATCCTCCCTTTCTGGATCCCAGGCTATACTCTTTAACTTTTCCACCAAAATCAAGACATTTAATCCATCCTTCTCATCCCCTCCTCCTACCTCCATCAATCTGATTAAAGTAGGTTACTCCCTCTCCCTGCTGTCTCTGACACCTAAAAGTTGCCTGAACCAATCAAAGGAACATGACCTGATTTGGCTTAGGCAAACAAGTAGGTAGAATGTGCGTCATAATTACTTACACTAACTGAGCTGGGCTTTTCAGATTCTTTAGCTAATAATACTTTCTAGTAGGAAGGACCACTCAGAAGGATACAAGGCTATGAGATTGTTGCTAGGCACCGATTTCCAGCAAGGACACTGGAGACAAACAAACTATATTTGATGGAAAAACTGTATTATTAAATCAATACCTATGCTTATTGACATTCACTTAAAAACAAAACAATCTCAAATATTCAGTTCTATTGTCTATAAAAACCACTATAGAAAGACAACAGAAACTTCAGAAATGAAACTGTCTCTTCCATACTCTAAAGTAGTGCAAAAATACTCTTTAGGTCACATGATTATTTTTTGCTCTTACTCTCAGATTCTGACCACTAACCCAGCCTCAAGTCTTCTATGCTTGTTTATCCTACCTCCAACTCAAGTGGTTCTTTTTTGTTATTATTATTCAAGTAAAACTAACACAGTGTTCTATTAGTTTCAGTTATACAATATAATGATTCAATTCTATATACTTCTCAGGGCTTAACAAGATAAGTGTACTCTTAATCCCCATCATCTATTTCACTCATCCCCCCACCAACCTCCCCTCCGGCAATCACCAGTTTTTTCTCTTTTTTTAAGAGTCCTGTTGCCTTTTTTTTTTCTTGTTTGTTCATTGTTTTGTTTCTTAGAGTCCATATATCAGTGAAATCACATGGTATCTATCTTCTTCTGACTGACTTATTTCACTTACCATTATACTTTCTAGGTCCATCCATGTTGTAACTGGCAAGATTTTATTCTTTTTTATGGCTGGGTAGTAGTCTGTTATAAATATAGATATCCTTTATCTATCTATATAGACAGAGATATATATAGGTCTAGATATATCCCATATATATCCCCTATCTTCTCTATCCATTCAGCTATTGATGGCCATATCTCAGCTGCTTCTATAATTTGGCTATTGTAAATAATGCTGTAATAAACATAGGGGTGTGTGTATATATATATATATATTTTTTTTTTTCAATTAGTGTTTCTATCTATTTTCTTCAGGTATATATCCAGTAGTGAAATTACTGGATCATATAGTAATTCTATTTCTTTTAAGACTTTATTTGACAGACAGAGATCACAGACAGGCAGAGTGGCAGGCAGAGAGAGAGGGGGAAGCAGGCTCCCCGCTGAGCAGAGAGCCCGATGTGGGCCTCGATCCCAGGACTCTGGGGCCATGACCTGAGCCAAGGGCAGAGGCTTTAACCCACTGAGCCACCCAGGTACCCCGGTAATTCTATTTTTAAAAATTTTTTAGGAACCTCCATATTTTCTTCTACATTCATGAGATACAACTGACAGTAGAAAGACTACCTATCACATAATACTTCAAATACCACCTCCCCTCAAAATTCTATAAAGTCTTCTTGAACACCAATGCCTATTAGAATTTCAATACCAATGGTCAAAACTACTTTATCTGAAATTGTGTTAAAGTTAACAGGACATTCCAGATTAACCTGTATCAATAGCAGTTAACCTAAGTCATTTGAGGATGAATTTTAACTTTAGAATAACTAAACTTTGGGAACTGTTTCCTCTGAAACATAGGTGACTCTAATAACAAAGACTTGTTCGATTTCTTAAGAAATAGTATGATATATGAGAAAGAACATAGGATTTAGCTAGACTTGCATTCAAACTCCAGATTTCTCTGTTAGGCAATCTTAGCCAAGTAACTTTCATTCCAGATGCTCCTTTTCTTCTCATTAAAATGCCATAGTAACAATGTTGATATTACAGAGTGTTGGGTCCAGTTGGTACCTCTACCAATACAAGTGTGAGAACCAAAGAGTACCTTGCAAAGCCTTTTTATTTTTTCCTGCTTTACTCACAGATGCATTCTTTTTTTAAAAAAAGATTTTATTTATTTGACACACACACACAGAGAGAGAGCGCACAAGCAGGGGGAGCAACAGAGGGAGAGGGAGAAGCAGACTCCCTGCTGAGCAAGGAACCCAAGGTGGGGCTTGATCCCAGGACCCTGGGATCATGACCTGAGCCGAAGGCAGACGCTTAACCAAGTGAGCCACCAGGCACTCCTCACAGATGCATTCTGATAGCAGTTCCCAAGGAAGGGCTCAGAAATATTTTAAGCAATGCTGCCAATAATGAGTGAATAGATGACACTCAAAGGTACTACTTTGTAGACAGAACTCATTTGGATCTATAAGCTCTGGTTTACTTGGTAAAAATACCATGGGGACCACTTAACTCTGGGGTACAAGATTAACTACAGCAGCAACAACAGCTACCATATGGATGCTTACACCACTAGGAGGGACCCCTTACCTACATTAATGATGTAGATTAATTCACTGACTCCTCCCTAGCAACCAGTGAGATCCCTAGCAACCAGTAGGATACATGATCTGTATTTGTACTTTACAGCCAAGAAGGCGAAAACATAGAGATTAAGAAAATTTCCCAAGGTCAAAAACTGTGAATATCAGAGCTGGGATTTTTTTTTTTTTTCTAGTAAATGTTAATGGAATTCCTGGGAAAAAAATATGTTACAATTCTTCTTTCTCCATTCTGGGGTTTCCCAACAGCAGGTGAGGATCTATTACAGCTCAGAGAGACACAGGAGAAAACATAGCATGGCATGTGAAGACAGTGTGCCTCCAGGAGGCACAGGGACAGAAGGGACACAAGGAAGACTGAAACTCATATTCTGAATATTCAAGCTGACGTCCATGTGTCACGCAGCATAATTATCAGGGACCTACTGTGTATATTGCTATGACAATTTTGCTGGATTGTGGTTAATAATTGAAAAGTAGTCTTCCCAAGTGTGAAAACATCCTCTGTCTCCAAAGTGTCAGAAGTGTCACAGATAGGACGCTGACATTCAAATTAAATTCCATTTAGTGTATCCCATTGGAATGATTCTCAATGAGGTCAAGCTTTCCAAGGCATGAGTTCAGGGATGAAGAGCAGCTAGGGAGCAGCCAGAGTCTTCTACCTGGCTTGCAGTGACCAGTTATGGTCCTGGTAGAAAGTGGGGAACCAAAGATGGCTTCCAGCACAAAGCAAGCTTCAGAAACAGGCTGGACGAGGTTTCTGGGTAGGAGTAGCTGTTCTGCACCCATCTGGATTTACTTCTGCCGTTCAACACCAGAAAAGCCCAAATGCAACTCTGTCACTGCCCTGCTGTGTTTATATGCTGATGTCCAAGCCCTTAGCTTTGTCTTTTAACCTGGAACTGGTTATGGAAATATCCAGATTGAATTTCAACTTCTGACTGTGATGTAGAGGAGGAATTCACCCAGCTGGGATCAGAATGGATCACCAAGGGGATCACCCATGCCCAGACTTGGGACATTTGTTGACTCTCCTAAAAGGAACAACATTTAGGAACATGGTGCAACTATTTAATCTACTATGGGCGAGGCTAGAGTCCCCGCCCTCATGGCACTTGCATTCTGTCAGGGGAAGACAGGTGATAATAAAGCAATCAGGAAACATGATCACTCCACATGATGATTAACACTGAGACCATGAAATCAGGTGAGGTGTCAGAGTGACAGGGTGTAGGTGAGATCAGGTGGTCTCAGAAAGCATTTCTGAAAATGGTGAGTGCTGGGAAGTGTGGAAGCCTGATGATTCACAGACCTGTACCCCTGGGCCAAATAATACATTATATGTTAATAAAAATAATTTATAAATAAAAAAAAAAAAGAAAGCATTTCTGAAGCTGATATTTTTGTCGAGATGTCAGCTATCCAGAGGCACCAGTCTTGCTGAGATCTGGAAGAAATCCTTATAGTTGCTGTCGTCTCTGCTAGGAATGAGCCTGGATTAATTAAGATACAGAAAGAAGGTGGTAATGTGGCTGCAAAATGGTGAATGAGGGGAGAATGGTAAGAAATTAAGGCACAATGATAGCAGGCCACATTAGCCAGAGTGGAGCAAGGCAAGCAAGGAAGATGGCATGATATTTAAAGCAAGAGTGGAAGCCACTGGAATGTTTTAAGTGTAGGAGTGATAATACCTGATTTGGGTTTTTACAGTCTAATTTTGGTTGCTGTGAGGAGGAGAGGTTTTAGGGCAATGAGGGTGGAAACAGAGAGACCACAGACAGTTGCAGTGTCCAGGTTGCGGTAGATATGGCCAGAGGAGCTTTGGATTAAAATATGTTCTGGAGGGATGCCTTGGGGGGGAGGGGGGCTCAGTCAGTTAAGTGTCTGACTCTTGGTTTTGGTTCAGGTCATGATCTCAGGATTGTGGGATCAAGCCCCACTTTGGGCTCCACGCTCAGCAGGGCGCCTACTGGAGATTCTCTCTCCTTTTCCATGTCCCTTCTACCCCTTCTCCCTGCCCACACCCTCTCTCACAAGTAAATAAATAAATATGAATGAATGAATGAATGAATGAATGAATGAATGTTTTCTGGACATAAAGACTCAAAAGGACTTGCAGATGGCCTAAACCTGAGGGTAAGGGAAAAATCAAGCTGTCCTGGGATCTTGACTTTAGCAACTGCGTGTTTTATAGAGTTTGGAAAACCGGTCCAAACAAGAGCTGAAAAACTGCTCCCAATAGTAAAGGTTCAGGAAGATCTCCGCCTGGGCCACACCAAGTCTGAAATCTCTACTAGCAAATTCCAGGGGACATGGTGGCTGAGTACGAACATGGACACACATGTCTCCATCCTAGAGCTCAGTGAAGTCAGAGCTGGAGGTAAATTTGGAAATTTGTGAATCTTTGGTTAGTATGTGAGATTTAGTTGTTCTTTGTGGTTGTCATTAGAGGGGAAAATGATGAAAAGAGAGAGAGTTCCCGTGGAAAAATCACTGTTTGAGCTAATGTGTCTGGAGGTAGCTGTCCGCGGCAGCCCTCAGAACTCTCTCAGTGCCCCACCCAACCTCTCTGGTACTTTCCCAGAGCTGCTAACTGAAAATGGGAAGGATCCCTTGGACATGCTGCTCTTATAGTACAGTGAGCTTCCCTGTGAAAATGTCTCCTCCTGTCCTCCTTCCAGGGATGCGGACTTCCTATCTGACCCAGGAACTGGAGCCATCAGACCCACAGGCCAGCAAACACACCTCTCACCTTTGGGTCATGACTTTCTCCCAAACCTCCATCTTCATCTCCATCCCCCAACAAGTTAATGTCTGGCTGAAACTGACAATGAGATGCCAAGAGACTCACCATTCAAAGTCCCAGTCGGCACAGACACAGGGTTCTGAGACCACCGTCCCTGAGGAATCTCGGCCCAGGGAACACTGAGCTCCTGGCTTGCGTTTCTTGAATATTTTCCTTTCTCCCATGACACAGGGCTCCCCCTTGGAAAGAAAGTCCATAGTGAGAGAGGCAGAAAAACACAAAGGAGATGAAATAAACCAGCTTCTCTATAAGAAACATTAGCCTTTTCATTCTTTTTTAGTTACACTGTGTAGCAATCTCTTTCCCAGTAACCACTTAGGAGTCTCAAGGGAAAAAGGGCCAGTCTTCTACTACCACACAAGAGGAAGATCATGGAGCTGTCCCATCACTACCCTTCACCCGACCTAGCCAATGATGTCTACTTCCTCTTGTTTCTTTTCTACCTTCAGAGAGAATGCAAAGGCTCTAAGCCATCCTCACAGATCTCCAAATTACCTAAATGACCTCAGCATAAATTCTAGTGGAAAAGAACCTACTTCCAGCATAGTTTTCCCACCATCTTCAGAGTAAAACTGATGCTGGTCCCAAAAGTTCCCTCTCTCTCATAAACAACCATGCCCAAGTCCTTATTCCCAAGCAAGTGCAAAAAGAGGAGAAGCTGGTACAAATTACATGAACCCAATTGTTCTGAGAATGTAGAATTTTGCTTATGTTGCATAGCTACAAATATCTGCTACTCCTAGAGCTACTCACTTCCATCCCTCACCCTTTCTCTGTGGTCTTGTTTCCAGTGCTTCAGGGACTCTTATGGAGGCTGGCCTAACAGATGTTCTCACCGTTCCCACTGAAAGGTGAGATGGTGAAACTACTAGAAGGTCTCCCAGCTGTCCGGGCTTATTTCTCCACAGATAGAGCTAAAGCCCCACCTTATTATTGTCACCTCACTCCTAGGTGATTTGGTGACTGCAATGGGTAGATGGGGATCCAAGGGTGAAAAGGGGTCCTGAAATACCATCCGTCTATGCTGGACCTGGATGTGTGGACTCTAACCCTTCCCCCCAAATCTACTATTATCTTTGGATGGCTCGTTACTTTCTACCTCCAAATAGGAAGGCCCAGAAATGACCAAACAGGGCTTGTAGAAGCTCTTACCCCTAGAAGCCAGTGTGCCCCTGCCCTCTGGTGTACCTGATTGAGCAGGTGCCAGGTCTGATAGTCCTCCTTAGTGCACCGCCGGCTGAAGATAGATTTGTAGTCCACTTTCACCAACTGCCATTCAGAACGGAGGCTGAAGTGGCCAAAAACTCTTAAGTGTTTAGGGGAGGCATGGGAGAGACAAGCAGAGAGAGCGTCCTGGTCAGTCACTAATGCACAAAGACTAGAGGGAGAGAGGATTGAATTGCAGTCTGGATTCAACAGGTTCTTCCAAAATGAGGTCTTTGAGGGTCACCGAGGACAAAGTGCACCATTTTATAACTCTAGCCAAATGACATGGTATTCACAGTGGGTTTAAAACCAACCATTTGTTCAATTGCACAAGTAATTATGTGCTTTATAGGAAGCACAGAAAAATATGAAGGAAAATACAGAAAGATATGAAGGAAAAAATTCACCCGATAGCTCAAAATTTTCTACCCAGATAGAACCATTGCACATAATTTGACATGTAGCCTTTTTTCTCCTTAATGCAAGCACAGATGTTTTATCTACTGATGTCTACTAACAGGGACTCAAGTTTTCTCATCTGCAAAGTAAACTGTACGTATGTACGTTGGAGGGGGGTGCGTTAGCTAATCTCAAGCATGGCTGCCAGTTGCAAAATTCTGACTAGATCTAAGTGTGTTTTAGTTGAAATCCCCAATGCTTAATTCACATGAATATCACTCCTTCCCCCTTCCCTGAAAAATCACAGTAGCCTCATGAAAGGAACTCATATTTATGTATAGTAAAGAAGCATACCATCTATGTGACTTAGATGATCAATACTGCCCTTTTCAAAGCCCAGAAGTTGATAGCCCTGTACATATGAATGATCAATTGTTTCTAGAAAAATAGAAAAAAAGACTGATCATCTATACTCCACTCGGGTGGCATGTCTTATAATTACGACACAAGACATCTATCATAGTGCTATAAAGGGGAGACCAATCACTCTGGGAACCTAAACCTACAGAAGCCTTTCAAGGCATTGGACAGCTTCCATGTGAGCAAATCTTAATCATGCTCCCAGCCCTGGATTCTCTTCTCCCCACAGCCAGATGTTCCTACAGTGACACCTAAGAGACTAACTCTCCTCAAGGGACAGTCCCTGCTGCTCTCTGAAGGATGAGCTCAGACACTTTGGGAGGGGTAAGAGTGGACTAAAACTGTGAAATGGACAAATAAATAGGATCGTTTAACTTACATTACACCTTGGGAAATTCCTTTAATGTTTTATCAGTTTAGAAGTTAAATACAATTTTTCAGAGTTTTTTCTAAAAGATTAAACAGACTTTGAGGTGAGTAAGTCATGGGGATAAAAGGCACAGCATAGGAAATACAGTTGAGGATATCATAATCACGTAGTATGGTGACAGATGGTAGCACACCGTATGGGGACACTGAATCACTATGTTGTATACCTGAAACTAGCGCAAACTGTGTGCCAACTATACTAAAAGAACAAAACCAAAAACATATGGTCTTTATAAGAATCTTAGCTCAGCACTGAGTAGCAGAAGCCATGGGGCTAGAGTATCGTGGGTTGTGTGGCCAATATTGTGTGAAGCAGAGTGAATGTAAGCACCACCCCGGGTTCTCTCTGTTCTCTTTCATTCGTGCTGTATTCAGTGGTCTCCAAATCCAATACATCCATGCCAGGTCACCACTGAAGTACTTTCACCTTTTAGTCTCAATTCATTTCATGAAGATGACAGGAGTCAGTCCCTTTGAAATCTCTAACAAAGCAGTTATATCTTAAAAATTTCTACTTGTTTGAAGAGAGAGTTATATTGAAAGATCAACAGAAGAAACAAACAAGCAAACAAAAAACAGGGGGAGGAGACTTGGATGAATGTCTTCTTCTGTCTTTATCCAGCCCATCCTCCCACATTCAAATGCCACCTCCTCTAGTAAGTCTTCCCTGATTGGTGTACTCTGAGTAGAATATTAGTGATGCCAAGCCAAACACTTTCACCTACTCCAAATAGTTTAGTTAAATTTCATGGATCACAAAATACATCATGTCCAATTAATCCTGTTCCTTTCTATGAAAGGATTACTAGGCAGACAGAAGAAGGAAATATGAGGCACATGATTTACCTAGATATCAGCAAGGCATCTGACAGTGTTTGCCATAATGGTTTTAAAGAAAAGATGAAAAAATATAAGCCAGGTGCCAGTAAAATTATGTGACTGAACGGTACCTAATTAAAGCATTACAATCAACCAGGAGGGAAGGCGTGAGTAGTCAGCTACAAGATTCTGCTGTCTGCTCTTTCCTGTTCGTCATTTTTATTAATGACTTGAAGACATGAAAATAATGGTCATCACTGGAAATCATATTTTCTGATGACACAAAGCTGAAAGAAACAGTCAATATGCTTCATGGCAGAATTAGGACACAGAAAGATCTTGACAGACTGAAGGGAGAGGCTGAATCGAATAACATGTGGAGTCACAGAGAGAGATGTCAGGTCCTCCCTCTGGCAACTACATAAGTATTGATAAAGGAAACAATAATGCTTGATGCAACTCAGGTTAAATAACAACAACAACAATAATAATGATAATGTGGCAGCTGAAGAGTTTTCATACATAATGTGATTAATATAAGTAAATAATTCAGAGAAACCATAAATATTTAAGATGATCTTAGAATGCATTAATTACTACATTTTGTATATTACCAAGAATGAAACAGACAATATCCAGGTTGATTTTACATTAACTAGATCGTAAAGAAAAATGGTAGTTAGTTTTGGATGTCACCATTCAATCTTCTGAAAATCTTAAATAAAAATAGGTACTTATTGGCCCCTGTGTATTTATTATGGAGAAATTACATCTATTTTATCAGATTTTCAAAGGAGTTCATAGTTCCTTAAGCTTAAGGACCACTGAAAAAGAGAGTACTGGATTGCAGAGTGGCTCCCCCAAGGAACATGAGCATGTTCTATTCCCTGTAAACTGTGAATGTGACCTTATCTGGACCTTTGCAGACATAAGTAAGTTAAAGATCTTGAGATGAAATTATCCTGGATTATCAAGGTGGGCCCTAAGGATAAGCATCCTTGTAAGTGATACAAAGAAGGTGACACACAGAGAGAAGGAGGCCATGCGAAGAAGAAGCGAAGACTGGAGTTCTGTGACCACAAGCCAAGGAACACCTGGAACCCCCAGAAGATGGACGATGCAGAGGACCTCTTCCCTTCCCACTAGAGGCAGTGCTGCCTTACTGCCACTTCAATCTTGGGACTCTGGCCTCCAGAACTGATAGAAAATTAATTTCTAGTTGTTTAGCTACCTAATTTGTGGTGATTTGTTACAGCAGCCACAGGAAGTTTGTACAGATGGTGATATGATTCAAGACCACTTTTCATCTACCTAGCTATGGAGTGGTGTGAAAACACTGGTCAGTTAACCAGGAGATGACACAGGAAGGGGCAGGGGAAGGAAAACCAACAAGGGGGCACCCTGGGGAGATCGCTTGAATATAAAAAACTAACAAAATGGAAAAGTGCAAACATTTACAAAATGTGAGAGAGCTTTCAAATGGACAAACTTGCCCACAGAGGAAAGGAATGCTCAAGACTGAATAAACACAGAACCTCAAACTCAGGCGTATCCATTTCCCAGGCCTGCTACTGAGCAGAATGCAAGTGTCCAGCCTCACTGACCCAGACCCTCTACGGATGTCCATGATGTTGGTATTCCCAACTCTCTGGGTTATCTGTTTCTGCACTCAGAGAGCTCATTTCAGAACTGAGCACAAAAATGGGGGCCCAGTGAGGACATGTGTAATCTAGTCTTTTCTCTCCTGCAGTCTTGCCAGGCACATCCTTTCATCTAGATTTCTTTGGCTTCTATTCCAGATGTCCTTGTTTCCCAGGCCTTTCCCCAAATTGTAAATTGATACGCTAATATTTTACTTGGGTGAGTGCTCATCTGCTCCTCCATGTGATCACTTTCACATGCCATTTAAATATCTAGTGTTAGGATTATGAGCTTTGCTCATTTTTGCATTGGACCCCAAGTATGATCAGGAAGTCCTGCTAAAACCCCTTGGCAACTTTCAGACATTAATGTACTCCCCATCTCTCCATCCATGATCAGTTCTGGGAAGAAAAATGTTCATCATGGGCCCTCTCCTGTGGGGGACAGGCAACTGATACATGGTCTCTCTTTTGCATGTATCTGGCTTCCCTAATTCTTCCCAATACACATTCATTCAAAGCTCTTCTGATTAGAGCCCATGGAAGCCAAGGAAATGACAGAAATGCAGCAAACTTAGCAGGAGATAAAAATAAGGACTAATTTAAATTCAAGCATTTCTCGTCCTTTTTCATAACTACTGTTAGAACAGATGTTAACATTCACAATAGGATTTGTCAAAGTGAGAACCCAGCAGAGAAACCAAGGTGACCATCACTATGTCTGTAATTTTGGGGTGATAAGCACCTACAAGGTGGATTAGGGATAGAGAAATCCCAGACTACTTCTGATTAATAATAAAAGAATTTCCCAAATAATAGTTTCTCGCCCATTGGAAATGTTTCTCTAAAGTTACAAAGCTCATCGCCAATAAAGTAGGCACAGCATACTCCTCTCATTCATGGTATGCTTTTGGGGAGTACTGTGGTTTATACATCAGTTTAATATGAAACCCAAGAGAGGCAGGGTGGAGGAACCAAAGACATGGAATATCTCTAAAAGGATAATGTAATTCCCAAATCAGGTGCTACTTCTTTCAGAAAGTTTTCTGTGACTGTTCCAGCAACAAGAGCTCTTTCCTCAGAAGCTCAAATAGTCCTACTATGTCTCTACCAGAGGTTCTCCACTGTCTGCATGGGAATCACCTAGAGGGCTTGTTAAATACAGATCATCTCATACACAGACTTGTATGTTTCGAGTGCCTGATTATTTGCCTTTCTAAAAACTCCCTGGGTGATGCCCATGCTGGTCCGAGGACCAACCTTAAGAAACACACCTCTAGAACACTTACCTAGAATTTAATTCTCCTATCTTTGGTCTAGTTTATGTCAACCAATTAGAAAGCTCCTTAAGGCTGGCAATGCTCCTTTACTTCTTTGTATGCCATATGGCCTTTCAATGGTAGATGCTTGATAAAGAATGGTAATGTTTATTGAGGAACAAGGAATTTGAGAGTGTGGTTTCATTCTCAAGTCTTTGGCAAAAAAAGGTAATTTCCAGTATGCCCAAATCCACGATCTTCCATAGTTCCACTTCCTTGCAATTACCAAGATAAACTATTTTCAGCCTCTTCTATGGAAATGCATTCCTAGACTCCCGTCTTAACTTGAAGTGTATTTTCACTAATGTAACAAAATCCTATCATGTGAGATAATGTATGGGAAATCTTGAAAATTCCAATGGACAACAAATGTTCATTACCATCACCAGCATATTGCTGGAACTCCCACATACTCATAACCAAGGCCCTGCTCATCAAGAGCTTTTGATAGGTTTGGGCTCAATATCCTTTTTTCAAGGTATGTGTTAACCTCAAATGCAGGGCTTTGTGGGGTGTGTGTGTGTGTGTGTGTGTGTGTGTGTGTGTGCGCGCGCCCACGCATGCATGTTTGATATTTGATACAGAGCCTAGGAGAAAGTGGATACCTCCTACACAAATACAAATGACTCTCTGGAAACAGGTAGCCATCCCTTTAGTTCCCTTGAGAAGTTGTTCCCAACCACAGAATAAAATTAATGAATTCTCTAAGCCATTTTCTCACTATCTGGATTTTCAGGAAAAATCAATTAAAATTTATTACTTCTGTTTTTTTTTTTTCTTTTTACCTTGCCACCTGGATTTTTCATGAGAGTTCTTGGCTCCACTTCAGATTCACTTTCTTGGGCTGTATAAACCTAAGAGACCACCTCTTTCTTTCTTTAAACTCCTCTGGTGACAGCCGTCTATATGACAAATGTGACTCTGGGTCAGACAGTGTCCTCCTATGCTCTTATGCTATTGACTTCTAGCATATAGATGGTCATGGTGGCAAGATTACGAGGCAAAGAAATAGACGACATCTTTCCTTAGTTCTGGTCTGCCACTAAATTAGCTTGGCGACCTTGAGCAAATCACTTCATCTCTCAAGCCTTCAGCTTCCTTATGGAAGATGACTTTAATCAGTGACACATATACTCCAAGGGATGGGATGAAGAATCTAGGTGGAATGTTGTCCTATCAAGATAATTTCCAAGAAATTTTTTTTTCTCTATTCTTTCACTCCCTATGTCTAACTCCAGGTATATACGCCATCTATCTCCTGGTGATCCCATACATAAAGAATTTATCTACTAGAGTCATTCATCTTTGTCTCCGAAGGCACTTCTTCTATATAACAGATGCTCATTAAATAGTTCTGGGTTGATTAATGGATAAAATTAATCTATCAAAGTCATTCACTTCTTCCAAAATTGGGGTAATAGCTTTAACTGCCCCTATTTCTGGGCCAAAGAATATGGTTGAGCTGCGTGTCCTTTGGGGCTTAGAAAGACAAAAACATATTTCTCTCCTTCTCAAGAGAGAAACAGCAGTGATTTTTCTGTCTTTGTTATCCTGGACTGTGATAAGATTTCCACAAACAACTATGATTTTCTGGAGCCCTAACTAACATACTCTGTCTAATCCACAATCCAGACTTGAGTGAGATTTTTGGGGAGGTGAGTGATTAATCTGAGGGAGGGAAGTGGTTTACAAAAATTAAAAAAAAAACTTCATTAGAATTCCATACACACCAAGGGTTAGCTACTCATTAATTAAATGATTTCAAAGGGGATCTTGGTATATAATTGCTATAATTTAGGTAAAAACAATGCCACACTAAATGTAATTAGAGGAGCAGGCCCTGTAAAGATGTTTTTGTCTTTATAGGAAAGCAATTCCAGGTCACCTGATTCTCTCCTGCATAGTTCTTTCTCCCCACCTCCAATTATACCAACCTTCATACATAGTTGTGAAAGCCAGCACAAGTTTCTAAGAGAGAGTTGTTGATCACAGTCCTTCAGAGAAGAAAAGGACAAGGATGTATTACTAGAAAACCACTAGATAGGTGCAAAAGAACGAACGAATGGTGCTTAGAGAATCAGATTTGTATTTTACCAAGGACTAATTTTTGAGAGAACATTTGATGGAACTCAACTGTGTTGCTCTCCACCTGCCCTAGAACCACCCTGCCCTTTCCTTTATTTTCCTCGGAGACTCCTGCACTTGCATTTCAAACTCTTCTAATCACCAACTTCCCCCACTTCTATCCGCCTGAAGAAAATCTTAAGAAAGAGAACAAGGCCAGTTCCTTCCTGACTTTCCTCTCCCTGTGGCTGACTCAACTGAGTTCTCAGTCATCGGGCTAGAAACCTAATTCAACACCTTGTTTTTGCCATGCTCTTCACTCCTTCATTCTCTGCCTGTCCCAAGGTCATTCTAAATGCTACCTCCTCTTAGAAGCATTCCTTAGATATTCCTTAGATATCGATCTGTCCTTCTAAATTTTGACTTCCTGTGTGAGCAGATGGTGACCTTCTCCTACAAAGGCAGAGGATTTTCCTCAGTTTCTCTAGCCCTCTGCTTCAGTGACCATGTTCTCTTTGTCTTCCTCTTACTTCTCTAAATGTACTTCTAACCACCTCATCCTTTTCCCATCTCTGATTGCTGTAATTTAAGCCTTCTTTTTCTTAGTTCCTACACTTAACCTTGGCCATCCTTTCATTTTGGCAAGTTCAACCTCTATGCCAAAAGCTCCCAAGGTACTTACTCTTGTCCTCGAACTCTCATAAGACCTAGTTATGAATATCATGCTAAGACCTTTGGATTTGATTCAAAAGCCACCTTGCAATAGCCTCCAAACACCTCTGCAGTATTGCCTCCTGCTACTCTCCAAAGCTACTTGTGCTCAAAGAAAATTCCATTTGTTCCACCAAAAGTAGCAGGATTTCCTAGTGCCTGCTTTTCCTCCATTTGGGATGCTGTTCTCACACCTTATCTTGTCCAAATCCTACTCATTCTACAAGTCTCAAGTCAAATAATGGGCAGGGTGATAGGAAATAATGGGTTAGGGTGGAAGAAGGTGAGGAAGAGCTTTTCAAATTTAAATATTTCATAGCAGCCATTCTGATTTCCTCTTTAAAAAAATAAAAGTAATCCTAAATAACCCCGGATTTTGTTTCCAAACATATGAGGTTTTTTCCCTTCATTTTCCTTATCATTTCATTTTAAAATTGTTATTTAATTATAACATTTAGAGAGAACATAATCTCAATTATATCAGTTCTTTGGAATTAGTCCAGAATTTTCATGTGGCCCAGTGCGTGGTCAGTTAAAAAATTCAGTGTTTGCTTAAAAAATACATATTCTCTATTTGTTGAGTGGAGGGTCATATACAGGTCTTTTAAATAAAGCTTGCTAATAGTTATTATTCATCAAAATAATACCAACTTTTGATTGCTTGGTCTATTGGTTTCCATGTGAAATTTTAAAAATATTTCCCTGTGAGATTACAAATCTTCCATTTCTCTTTGAGTTTTTTTACTTTTTTTTTTTTTTTTGCATTATGTAATCACAACAGCATGCAGGTTTTGAGATTGTTTTATCTTCTCGATGGATTATTCTTTTTAGTTTTAACTCAAATGCTAACTTTAAAAAAAAGATTATTTATTTGTCAGAGAGGGAGAAAGAGAGAGAGAGTGAGTGAGTGTGTGTGTGTGTGTGTGTGTGTGTGTGTGTGTGTAAAGCAAGGGAAACAGGAGACTCCCTGCTGATCAAGAAGCACCATGCAGGACTTGATCCCAGAACCCTGAGATCATGATCTGTGCTGAAGACAGATGCTTAACCGATTGATCCACCCAGGTGCCTCTCAAATGCCAGCTTTTCTATTATGTTCTCCCTGATCTTCCCTCTTTCTGCAATCCTTTCCTTAGAAAGAAAAACAAATTATCTCTTTCCTCTGAATTCTGATAGCATTTTTTTTTCTGTATTTTGCATATTAGCCTTAGTACTTCCAATAGGGATCAAAATACATATACTATATACATAAGTGTCTTATCCTCCTTGCTAGATTTTAAACTCTTGGAAGTTTGCAACTTACATACACCATACCTTCCACATTGTAAGTGCTTGTCATATATTTATTGTCTGAGAGCCAGTAGGATGAAGTAATCAAACACAAAGATATTGGCATCATAGAGAGCAAAATGTGAGTGCCAATCCCAAACCTAAAGACAGTTCCTTATGTGGATTAATTAGACTTCAGTTTCCTGAATGAGGATAATAACAGTACCTAACAGAGATCTGAGGTTTAAATATGTGGCATATATAGTGTTTTATATAAATGAAGATGTAAATAATTTTAACCAACTGTTAATAGCTTTATATAATAGTACCTAATTATGATAATTTACTTTATGTCCTTTGCTGGATGCCTGAGAAGTTTGTGGGCAGATAGTATGCCAAATGCATTTATATCCCCATGATCTCTACAAGACTGTGAACAGTAGGTACCCTAGGAAAGACAATCAAGTAACAACAATAATAATTAGAAATACTAATAATAGTGGTAATTTATTGAACACTTATAATTTATTAACTACTTTGTATAGACTACCTTATTTCATTTATTATTCCCATTTTATAGAAAGGGTAACTAAGGCTCAAAGAAGTTAATTAACTCACCCAAAAAGAATTATACAGCAAGTAGGTGTCAAGGTCAGTCCAACTTAGGCAGTTGCTACTAATATAATAACACAGTTTCAGCACTATACTTTTAGCAAGGCTCATGCACCATTTTAAGTGTTTCATGATTCATTAGAAATCATTTGACTGCACAGTTTGGCACTGAGATATGGGCATGGGGGTCCTCTTAGTACCAGCTCATTATAGTCTGCCTGCACAAAAGGCAAAAACCCCATGAAATATATAAAACTGAAAGCACAGTTGGAGGAAGGAAGAAAAGAGAAATCTGCAGAGAAGATGTATCCAGAGACTTCAATTATGACCCAATTTGTCCCAAGATCTAAGCATCTACAATGTGGGCAATTATGTATTTGAACCTGAACTATGACCACCGTTATTGGTTCCATCTCTAGCTGGGAGTCTACAGGGCATGGAAAAGGACAAACAGAATTATAAAGTCTTAGTCATCCAAGGGTCCTTAGGGATGAACATCTGACCCAACCCCTTTATAAGTTGGCTGGGGAAAACAAAGTAGTAGCCTGCTCAAGAACACAAAGAACTAGGACCCAAGTCTCCAAAAACCCAACTCTTCCTCCCACACTGATTTCTTTTCATGGGAAACCTTTGCAGGATGCAGGCTGAGTCATGGTGTGCCATGTATAACAGTAGTGCTGTGAGTCATTACTTGGTGGAACTCAGAGTAGACTAGAGATTGTATTTGGGGCTATGGCAAAAAAGGAAGTCTTCAGCCAAGGCTCACCTTCTGCATTTTGCTGGCTTTTCCTTCAGGCTTCTGTGTCTAAAGGATGTTCTGGATTTTCCAAAGTCTAGCCTGCTAATCTAGAACTACAAATGTACGCCCCAGCTTCGTTTAAGAGAGAGGATTTTCTTTGATTTGTTAAGATATAGCATTTTCCTCTGTATATTTTATTGAGTCAAATGAAATCATCAGAATGACAGGAGACAATGATGTCCCTGGCTTCCAGAGAAGTAAGCCTGCTTCTCTCCAAAGACCATTTAGCAGGTCTCAGTAAGATTGGGGAAGGTCAGAGACACTAGGGTGATGTAAGTTGAGCTTCACAGGGCACTGGTAAGCTGGAGGGCAGGCATAAGCCTTCAATTTATAAATGAGGGAGAACCCCCGTGGGTTTCAGGGAAGAAGAATTCTCCCACCAATCCAGGTACTACCTCCACACTGACATGTAGATAAATGTGCCCCAAATCAAATCTTCTGCAATGACCTCGTCTGGCTACCTGCAATTTCCCCTATTGACACACTGGATTTATTTCTCATTCCTCTAAGTAAACAGTTAAACCTGCTGCGGATTCCGGTGAGTCACAAACCATGTTCTCTGCCACCTCCGTCCAGGACTCAGAATTAGCCATTGCTAGGAAACCGCAAATCCCAACTCAATCCTTTTACTCAGCCTTGACTCCTTTCGCTGGCTGGATGTCATTAATTTAAGAGCAAATTATTAGAAACCTGGAAAACAGTTCTGAAATGCCTGCAGATTTATGATGAAGTCATTTCACAAAAGGTCACAGGCAACCCTGCTATAATTAAATCTTTCATTAATTTTTAAAATACACAATAACTTACAAATGCATCATAAATTAACCAGATGACCTTGAAGAAATTATTTAGAGCACCACTTCATCAGAAGCCACTATCTAGCAATTTCCTGAATTTTCATTTTATGAGTGGGATTTGTCTATTTTCCATTCTGGTCTTTGATTGGATGCCAGTCGCCTGTTTATTTGAAATGATTTTGTATTAACTCGCTCAGAGCATTAGTTAACACTGGGAAGTGACGGTGGGTAGTTAAGACTCTCCCTTCCTTTAGGTCATAACCTCGAAGATAGAGTAAGTGTGACTCACACAATCATCTAAATATACTTAAATGCAGCTCCTCCCTTTATTTATCTGGAAGATATTTTTTTTCACGTGTACAATTTGACAAATTATTTCCCTTTTCTCATTATACAAAAATCGAAAACTATAAAAATGTATAGATGAGAAAATAAAAGCCCCATTGGAGGTAACCACTCTTTAATATTCTGTGAGGTTCTCTTCTATTCATTCACAGTGTTGTCCTTTCTCAGACTAGGATGTAAGCAATAATCAGAAACCAGGGTTGGAATTGTTGGAAATTAGAGTTTCCCTGAGGTTTATGGCAATCTCTCTCTCTCTCTCCCTCTCTCTCTCTCCCCCTCCCCACTACCCCCTCCCGCCACCATGTGGTTCACCATCATCACACCATTAAAAGCTCATAACTGGATTATAGAACAGATTCCACAAACCCTAGCCTGAAATAAACCTCATACAAAACTGATCTTTCTTCTCTAGGGTGTGGAAGAGGCTTTAGAACATAAACGTCCCATCCGCAGAGCCCTTGACTGTCTTGTGTATGCCTTAGCCCTGCTCTTGGAACTCTCAGAACAGTGTCTACTTTGTAGTGGGCATGCAAGGCATCCTGCTGAATAAAGAAGTAATAAATATTCTTGTAACAGGGGCTTGATACATGTGGATCCCTGAGTCCTTTTTCTAAATACCTAGTTCTCTCTGGAAGGCAAAGTCTCCCCATGCCTCCTCTTGCCTCCTGCTCCATGAGCCTTCCTCTCTGCTTGCACGGAGGCAGCTGCTGAGGACCGATTTTGTATCAAAGCCGAAAGCCGTGATCTGGGAAGGCCAGCCATCAGCAGCCCACAGTTGTCAGTCTCCAGAAATTCAGGCTGCATCCTTGGCTACTGGTGTGTGTACATGTCAACTGATCGTTCTCCCATTAGGGTGTAGATGGGCTTAGCACTAAAGGAGGTCAACAGCTGCAGTGGGAGTACACTGAGTCAAAGTGAGACATGAACCAGACCTTAATAGAAATAGGCAGGGGACCAGCAGCAAGGGATCCTGCAAGCAGAGCTGGTCCCTGCAGCATGATGCTCTGATCTGTGAGATAGCAGACAGAGGCAGGGAATAGAAGGTTTGAAAATAGGACCTGGAAGAGGCAGAGAGTGGAGGGGAGAATAAGAAAGAAACTAAAAGGCAACGACAAGGCATAGGAAAGAAAGCTGGGTTTTTGCAATGAATTTAAAGAATCATTCTATGTCCAAACAACCTCAATCCCTTTCTCAAATCTTAATAAGTTCCTTCAATGGGTTTGAAAGTTAAAAGTCTATAACTGTGGGCTATGGAACCCGTGGCCTGCGAAACTAGACGAAGAGGGTAAGAAGGGGAACCTAAGAGATGGGCACAGAGGGAGAAGGTGGATGTTCCAGACAGGAGGAAGTATATGGAAATCAAAAGAGATCGAAGAAAGGAGAAGGAGAACGACCTGGTTTTCCCATGGCATTACATTTCTCAATCTCTTACTTCATGTCAAGTTCCAAAGCAAGAGATGAAAGGAACCCTACAGACATAAAATTCATCCCTTGCCCTTTAATGTTTGCAGTGTGGTCCAATGGCATTATTAACTCACCATGTATCTGCTGAGCACCAGTGGTGCACAAGCTTCCATGTTCAGGCCTCTGAGAGATGACCAATAAGACAGTTGCAAACCCTATGATTCTCACAGACTAGAAAAGACCTCACATTCCTCACATTCAGAGGTGACCAATATAAGAAACACTCAGAAAACAGTGCAAAAACAAAAACAATGGCAATCTGCCATCACCCAGCCATCCCACTTGTAGGTATAAGGATCTGAGAATTCTACGTAGGCACTTGGAGGCATGTGCAGAGACAGAACAGTACTGCTGAAAACAGTCCAAAACTAGAAATAACCTAAATGTCCACTGATAAGAGAATGGAGAAATAAAGTGCGTATTCCTATCATGACAGAATGCCATAGAGCATTAAAAGTGTCTGGACCAGATGGATATGCTCCAAGAGAGATAATATTGAGTGACAGACCCCTGTAGGAGAATGACAGCACTTAAATAAATTATACACTTTAAAAACACATAAAGCAACACTACATATATTTCTGTGGATAATTAAATACGTACTGAATGTACCAACAAATGCACTAGAAGGATATGCATCAAATTCACAGCAGTCACTGATCTCTGTAGGGAGTAAGGGGAAAGGATATGAAATGGAACAATAATGAGAAGACCGGTTCTCCTGGGAATTCCCTGTATATTCATTAAAAAAAAAAAAATCCGAAGCCCAAGTCAGAGTGTGTGAATATTTATTAATTCCAGGTGGTTGGTACACTGATGCTTATGAAATTACTCTTTATACTTTATTACAGCATGTATGAAACTCTCAAAGAGAATGGCAAGAAACAATATAGGTATGAAACTCTGGCTGCATCTATTGTGGAAATCACAAACTGAAAATCTTACAGGAGCCAGAAGGGCAGCTTAAATGGACCATGAATGAGCTGAAGCATGGGCATAGACACTTGTACATCAGGTGAGAGGTAGGGCATGCCCAGCCCAAAGCGGGCAGCTTTTCTATAGCTCTAGAAAATTCTTAGACTACAGGCATTTGGATTCAATGCTGCCAGATATTTCCAAATTTGCAAATTTGGGCTCCATTAAAAAAAAAAAAAAAAGTGCAGACCAAACTAAGTATACCTGTGAGCCAAACCCTGCAGCTTAAGAAAGAAATCCAGTGAAAGGCAGTAAGAGCTGAAGGAATTGAGGAGGGCTTCCCGAAACAGGTGCCCTGCCTGTGTGGTTAGGGTAAGAAATGAGGCAACTTCTAAGGCATTCCCAATGATCTGCCTGTTCAATCTTTTCAAAAAGGGGTATGACTGGAGATACAGGTTGTGAGTGGGGGCAGTTTGTAGAAACTGGGTCAGAAATTCAAATTATATTTGTAACAAGTCACAATACATTAAGTACCATGTGCCTCCTCATTTGGGGTCCACAGATTACAACCTGTGGGACAAATCTGGCCTGCTCTCCATTCTGGAAGGCCTATAAACTAACAATGGTTTTTACAGTTTAAATGGTTGGGGAAAGAAAAGCAAATGAAAAATGGTGTTTTTGACTTGTAAAAACTGCATGCAATTCACATTTCAGTGTCCACTGATAAAGTTTTATTGGAACACACTGATGACCATTGATTTGCATATTGTGAGTGGCTATGGCTTTTTTTTACCCTAGATCGGGAGTCAAGTGGGTGCATCAAAGACCCCATGACCAGCAAAAGCGAAAATCATTAGGGAAAATCTTTGTCAACCCCTGTCTAGGAGGCCAAAGTTCTTCCCTGAAAGTGAACCATTTCTTGCTCATTAGAAGACAGAGACTATAAACATCTCTAATGTCCCCCTGAGGAGATTATTTCACTTAATTCCCAAATCCATGTCAGGAGAACCAAGCTCAGAGGGAGAGCAAGTGAAGCTTCTAAGGTCACATGGTGGTAAGTGGTACCCTGAGCCCTCTCCCCAGAGTGTGGAGCTCCAACACTCAAGCTCTTGGCCACCACTGCAGCCCACACAGCAGTTTGTTGCTCAGAATAAGTCTTTTCCTTCCAGGCCGTAGCCAGCCTCCTGTCCATCCCAGGGACACCCCAAAATCCCCACGCTGGCACACATGCTTTCATGTTCCTTGGCACACACAGGAGGGTGCTTGTGGGATGATGGAAGTCAGCTGACAACGTGAAGGATGTGAACCCAGCAGCCAGCCTGAGAGGCAATGACTTCAGAGTTCCACTGGATTTACCAATTACTTGAGTGACTTACTTTGGGCAAAGTAAAATTGGACTCTTCCAGCAAACAACAGAGAATTGAAAAACAGATCAATGGAAGCAGCGCTAGTTCATTTCCAACGACTTTATTGGATGCAGTTACCAGAGGCTAAACAATGCATTTATGCTCAGGGTTGGGTCTTGGTGTGGCGCCAAGGCTAGATTTGAGAGCACGGTCCCTGCTAAGCATGTGGTCACAGTCTTTTAAGTGGAAAGAAGGTCTTCATTTTTTTTTTTAACCTCAGCATCTTCAGGGTGTGCATAATTTCCTAGGCAAAATGTTCTCTCTCTTTCTCCCTTCACTATGGCTATTAGTTCTGCTGGTAGAACAATGGATCAGAGATTTATGCCAATTAGAACTGCATTTATCCAAGGAGTCAACAAGGCATTTGGCCCTAGACAATTTGCCATAAGCATCTCTAACCTTCTTACCACTCACTCTCCCGTCCGCAGGCCAGGCATGGTCTACTGCTCCATGTTTGCTTATAATGCTCCCTCTCTCCTTCCTCACTGCAGAGCCACAAAAACTTTTCTAGCTATTGTATCTTCAATCCCTTCTTTGATATCCAATGACAATTACAATTTGTCTCATACCTTCCAATCTCATTGTTCTCCAGGTCTAGCACATGTTCATCATATCTTTTCAAACAGCTTGTGTTTGAAGGAGTCTGCTATGACTTGGTGTCTTGAGCACAGTGGCCATCCCTCCATACTTAGTGAATAACGTCCCGCCACTCTAGCCCCACACACCATGCCCCTTTACTGAACAAACCCCAGTGAACTCTAGTATCTTTCCTCCAACTTCAGCTCTGAGCCTGATGTTTGAAATTCACATTCCTTGCTCTCCATCCGCCTCTTCCTGAATGTGTGAGCTGAGCACTGAATTTCTCAGAGCCTCAATGTCCACATCTGCCCAGTGATAACAATCTGTTGTATCTAATGGGGTTGTTGGGAGAAATCTATGCAATTAAATTTGGGAAAGTGTCCAGATACCTGGCACAAAAGTGGGTGTTGGGCAGACACAGGTTGGTAAGAAGATACTTCTTACTCTTGGGAAGAAGTGTCCACTTTCTTCCAGGGAAGCAGGACTTCCCTCTTGGTTTCATTGGTTTTATTTTTGTTTGTTTTTTGTTTTTTCCACTCTGAGAGGCTGCCAGGTGGTCCCTGGCTCCTGTAAAAGATCAGCGAAATCACAGCCAATGAGTTCAAATATTTCATATCAAGAAAGGATTTCAAATGTAGTTTTGAGGATGCAGGAAAGCAGTGTTTTCCATCTGATTCCACATCTGAGCCACAGCAAAAAGAGCTTTCTTTAAAGGACTATTTTGGGGGCAAATAATACACCAAAGAGGCTGGAGTGCCCCAGCAGCACAGATCTCAGCAACTAGAGAGCCACTGCCTGAGATGGCAATAGGCCCCCTGGCTTGTCAATCATCCAGCCCTGTTCTCAGCCTGAAGTAATAAGAACGGTCTCATTTCACAATGAATTAGGCTAGACTAGATGGTTCCTGTCAAGGTTACCAAGGAAATGTTGAAATAATAACATTTGAAAAGACAGTGGAGAAAAGAGCAATGAAAGTAAGCAAATCTCATGCCTGCAAGCCGGGGATGTCTCTCTCAGACAAATTCCCCTGTCGAGCTAGTGTTGGAAGGTACTGTGCTGCCCAAGCACTGGTCTCCAGGCGAAGTGGAAGCTGGTGGACTCTTGTGAAAGGTGGAGGAAATCAGGGATCACTCCCAGGAGGGTCCCCATTCTCCAGCTGTCCTGTTGCGCCCATGCATCATTCCACCCCCTGCATCACCATCCTCCATAGACTCTGCACACACAAGACTCTGACTCCGACCCAACCCTACATCCTCATAACTTGCAACTACTGGATTCTGATCCTAGTACTTCAGAGTCCAGGGAGATCTCTACAATCACAACAGTGGTAAGATTACCGGGGATGGGGCGCCTGGGTGGCTCAGTTGGTTAAGTGTTTGCCTTCGGCTCAGGTCATGATCCTGGGGTCCTGGTATTGAGTCCCGAGTTGGGCTCCCTGCTCACCAGGGAGTTTGCCTCTCCTTTTGCCCCTCCTCCCACAAATTCTCTCTCTCTCTAATTTTCTCTCTCAAATAAATACAATCTTTAAAAAAAGATTATTGGGGACCATAAAATGCACTTGTTAATTCATTCATTTACTCATTCAATACATATATGCTATTAAATCCTTAGTGCAGGCACAAAACTGATAAACATATGGCACCCACAGGACAAAATACACAAAGATCCTCCCTCATAAAGTTTAAAAGTCATGTATGTGTTTACTCACATACACACGTATGTCTGTCTCTGTCTTGAGGGCAGTTGAAGGTGAAGGAGGAAGTTACAAAAATGCCATTTTCATTAATATTTATTGTTGAAAGCATTGCAAAGGAAAACTACCGAGGGGTAAGACAGGATACAGGAAGTGGGTCCCCAGTGTGATCTGATGGGCTAAAGAAGGTACACTAGAAGAGCTGATCCTTAAGCTGTGACCTGAAAGATACCTAGAAGTTTGGTTGTTCAAGTGTGGAGTGCAAGCACCTTCCAGGCAGATACACACACACACAAATCTTGGGGCAGGAAGGCGCAAGTGGATCAGAGAAAGGCCATCAGAGTGTGGGGCCAGAAATGAGGTCCCGGTCATGTGGTCAGTGTAGATATCTCTAGGCCATTCAGTGAGTTTGGATTTTATCATAAAGGCAATGGACAGCCTTCCATGGGTTTTGAGAAGAGGAGGGCATTACCACATTTTTAATTTCAAGAACATCACTTTGGATAAGACCAAATCCCTAAACATAACCTAAGAACCCTCCCAGTATCAATCCCTTGACACTGAGCCATGTGCTCTTCCATGGCTCTCTGTTTTGTTTCTGTTCTTTGTCTTCAAATCAGTAATTCTTTCAACAAATAAATTACTGATTTCCTACAACTGATTTCCTACAACCCTACAAGGGTAATTCCCCTTTCAGTAGTAATACTGAAGTCAAAGTCCTCAACAAAATGATGAAAAATTTGTGCTTTCTTTGAGCTTACATTCTATTACCTATTGATTGGCTTTTCAGGTAAACTGCTATTGAAATTTCAAGACCAACTCAACTGACACTTTTTTGGGTATGTGAAGTCTTCACTTCCTTTTACTCATATCCCAAATATACAACTAGGGTTCTTTGATGGTTGGTGTATCTCCCTCCCCCAACACATTGGCCCAAGTGATACCTGTAGGTAAAAAGAATGGTATTTACCTCTTTAATTCCCTCTAAGAGAGTCTGAAAGATATTAGAATCTTCTTACACAATTTTCAATAATGAACTGTGTATTATTCAGAGCTCTCCAGAGAAACAGAACCAATAAGATAGGTATATAGAATTGACCCTTGAATAATGCAGGGATCAGGGGCATCAAGCTTCTGCATCGCTAAAAATCTGTGTACTACTTTTGACTCCCCCAAAACTTAACTATTAGTATGTCTACTGTCTACTAGAAGTCTTACCGATAACATGAAGTCAATGAACACATATTATGTATATGTATTATAGACTGTATTCTTACGATAAAGTCAGCTAGAGAAAAAAAAATAGTAAGAAAGTGAAAATATATTTATAGTACTGTACCATATCTATTGAAAAAAAAATCCATGTGTAACTAGAACCATGCAGGTCAAACCTGTACTGTTTGAAGGTCAAGTGTGTGTGTGTGTGTGTGTGTGTGTGTGTACATAAATATATATAGATAGAAAAAATAATTTACTATAAGCAACTGGCTTACACAGTTATGAAGGCTGACAAGTCCCAAGATCCGTGGGGTGAGTCTGCAACCTAGAAACCCAGGAGAGCAGATAAGAGTAGTTCTAGGCTTGAAACCCAGGAAGAATGGATTTTTTTAGTTGGAAATAAATGCCATAAAAAGCCATCTCCTAGTTCAAAGGCAGCCAGGCAGTCGGAACTCTCTCTTGCTCAGGGAAAGGTCAGCCGTTTTGTTCTATTCATACTTATAACTGATGGGATAAGACCCACCCACATTAGGGAGGGCAATCTGCTTTAGGAGGTCTACAGATTTAAATGTTAGTCTTATCTAAAAACACCCTCACAGAAATATTCAGAATAATGTTTGACCAAATTATCTAGGTACCCTGTGGCCCTGTCAAGAGGACATAAAAAATTAACTATTCTAAAATGATAAATATTTAAATCCTCCAAATGAAGGTAACGAGATAAGCCAATCAAACCTTAGTGAGAATGAGCAAGGCTTTCTTCCTCCCTGACCATAGCTGAGCTAGAGAGTCAGGGTTAGCCATGAGGAGAAAAATACAGAGTCAAATAGCCTACATCATGAGTGAGTTTTTGATTAAATGGCCAAGAGTAAGCAGACTTATCCCCAAATGGGCCCCTTGCCCTCATAGTGCTTAGGGGATATATCAAGTTTTTTGAACTCCTACTTCAATCCATGTCATTGTCATTCCACAAGGGAATAGCTCTGCTTGGCCCTATCGGGTCACCTTGTTTTAAAGTCATTTTCAAATCTAAGGCAGAGACAGAAACTGCCTCATGACAATCTTTCCAGGGCTCACACTTGTGTTTGTCTGAAGAGTCCTGACAACATCTGGATCATTTTCATACTGGAGACACTCTGGATTTAATAAAAAGTTGAAAACAGGCAGCCTGAATTGCTTATACTTGGTTGGACAACTGCTTCCAAACTCATCGTAATTTCATGAGAAGACAGGTACCAGTCTGTCCCAAATTCTATGTAAGACAGTTATGCTCTACCCTCGTTCTTTTTCTACTTGCTAGCATTTGAAGTATCTTGATGAAGAAGGTAGAAGGGGGCAGAATTCTTTTCCTGCTCTTGCGGAGTCATAGTGGGGAGGAAAGGAAAATAGGAGTGCTATCTCGTCTTTTCAGTAAATGGTTTGGCCCTGAGGTCAATCTCCCTCGTATCCATGTGACCAGCTAAACTCCATCCGAAGCTGAGAAAAAAATTATTACCATTTAAGATTAGATGAACACAGAATTTAAACTGTACCCTTAGACTTGCTAGGGAATGCCCGGTCATATAGAGGTTGGTGTACATGGGATATTATTCAAAGTAATGCCCAAGAGAAGCATGCAATGAGTTTAAAGAGGTTCCACCCAAGAAGGTGCAGGATAAGTCTTATTATAGGAGGAGGAGAAAGCTAAAAAAAAAAAAAAAAAAAAAAAAAAAAAAAAAGAGGGACCAGTATGTGTCTTTCACACAAAAGCAAGGAATACCTTACTTTAGAACCATATGTATCTCTTCACTGCCCAAGTACTGGGCATTCTAGGACCATGTCAGGTTTGACTGTGATGAGCAGCCACATCTGGTTTAATAAATTCAGGCCAACTATACAACCTTCTTGAATGTGTGTACCTTTTGCCTTATGGAATTTAGAATTATACTTTAACTCTTTGATGGCAGTATCAGGAAGTCCTAGAAAAGAGGAAGGTTTTCTTTTCATAGCTAGTGACCAAACAAAGGACAGGAAATAATTTGCAAAAGTTATCTCCTATCAGAGATCCTCTTGAACAAAGATGGTGGTATTCCCAGTAATTCATATGCATCCCAGAATTTATAAGAAAACATCTTGATCTCCTGGCAGAGTATTCTAGGTAAAATAATAGAGTCATTTGTATTCACATTTATTTAATGCACAAGCACACAAACTTTATGAAGACAGGAATTTCTGATTTGTCCTTCTAGAACAGTCCCTACCATATAGGTACCAATAATTTTTTAAGGTTTATTATTATTATTATTCTTTTACAGTATAACCTTACAAAGATCTTGCCAGGACCCTAAATCCTTGGGCTTTCTCTTTCACTGTATCTCTGTTACCTATTTCCGTATGTACATACACGTATGTGTGTATGTGCATCAGTATACACATACACTTGCATATATATACTTATGATACAGGTATATCTACATATTTACCAAATTGTTTGTATTTTAGAAATAATATTTATACTACAATACTTGCTTTAAACATCCAGAACTTAGGCTACACATTATTGCTGGGTATCCACCCAATGATGAAACTTTAGGCTCTAAGCATCAGTAATAATATGCTATATCTTAAATACTGTCTATGCTTATACGGCTACACTTGCATACAGTATTGTTAACTCTTAATAAAGTGATTTCTCAGCCTAACAATAAGAGTCTATTTATTCAGAAACTTTAATTGGAAATTAGTTGGTGAGACAATTCTATAGAAGGTGTATTTTAAGAAAATGGGAAGAAAGTACTGGACGAAACTCAAAAAACAGCCTTACATCCTGAGCAGCAAATTCTATGGGATATCCTTGCTCACATTTTACAACAGAAATGCCCAGAAAAGTCTTCCCATAACACAGGTGCACATCTACAGATATCAGTTACTAATGCAATATACCCCTTGGGAGGATCAGAGCAGCTTTTCCTAGGGCTTGATATCCTTTCTTTCCATTTTCAATCACAGAGCTCTGGGACCCAACCCAGCACCTAAAACATAGCAGATGCTCAAAAATGAGTGTTCAGTCTTTAAAAGGACACATTCACCACCCTTGGAGTTCAAAGAAAATATTTCCCTGGCAATTTAGAAAATTCAGAGAGGATTAAAGAAGAGAATTTAAAATCACTCTTTCTTGCACTTGTCCTAAATGTTTTAAAGGCATTCTTGTGTAACCATTCAGGTTTTCTATTATAAACCTTTTTTGTAATAATGAGGGCACTGGGAATCCTGGACTTTTTCTCTAGACAAGTCCTATAGACATGAGATCATTACAGGCTTCTGCTAAACTGGCTAAAAAGGAGATTTTTAGGATTTCAACATTTTAAAAAGAAGCAGGATTGATTCAATCTTAGAAAGGAAGAAATGAAGATCCAGCACGGCTAGCTACCGGACAGGTAAGTCAGAGCTACTGGATTGCACAGAATCTGAGCTCGGGTGCCCGAAACTGGGGGTGAGATTTTTGTCCCTTTGTTTGTTCTCCCCAATTTATGCACCAGTTTTCATCACAGCTGAGTATTTTCTGTTACTTGGAAAGCCCAGACGACTGGCCAGTCAACACTCTGGATGTCAGAATGGACCTAAAGAGGTGGGACATGGCAAAGAATTCAAGTTGGGGTCCAGACTATGACACTTGGACAAAACTGCACAGCTGCAGTTGTCACAGACTTTTTTAAACTGATACTCTCAGGAAAAGAAAGTACAAAACTAGCCATTTGCCCTGTATTTGCCTCCTCCTCAAAGCCCATAAGTCTCATTCAGGAAAAGACTGATTCAAACTATAAAGACATTCATGAACGCAAAGCTTCCCAAAGAATAGCAGGATTCCCTAGGGGAAGAAGACCACACTCTTCCCTCAAACCAGCGGAGAAGTATTCTGTGGGCCCCTCTGTGTCAACCCCACAACATGGCAGCTTTCCTTAATCTTGCCAAGTGACTCCCTTCAGTCCGTTCAACGAAGATGAAGGTGTACAAAGCTCTAGTCACTTCAAATTGCAGGAGGCAATGGTGGTATTGGCTGGTGGAGGGCTACCGTGACCATCTCCCCATATCCCCCTACGTATCCATGTGCACACAAACACACATAGGTGATCAGCTCTTTAGGAATTAGAGTTAGACAGACTTTTTTTTTTTTTTTTACAAATATAAAACCATTTATTTTTTTTCCAAGATTATTTTTAACTTTTTAATTGAACAACTTTATAACATTTATAACATTTTTTTTTCTTTTCAGTGTAACAGTATTCATTGTTTTTGTACCATACCCAGTGCTCCATGCAATACGTGTCCTCCCTAATACCCACCACCTTGTTCCCCCAACCTCCCACCCCCCGCCCATTCAAGACCCTCAGGTTGTTTTTCAGAGTCCATAGTCTCTCATGGTTCACCTCCCCTTCCAATTTCCCTCAACTCCCTTCTCCTCTCCATCTCCCCCTACTGGGTATTTACCCCAAAGATACTGATGTAGTGAAAAGAAGGGCCATCTGTACCCCAGTGTTTATAGCAGCAATGGCCACGGTCGCCAAACTGTGGAAAGAACCAAGATGCCCTTGGACGGACGAATGGATAAAGAAGATGTGGTCCATATACACTATGGAGTATTATGTCTCCATCAGAAAGGATGAATACCCAACTTTTGTATCAACATGGACAGGACTGGAAGAGACTATGCTGAGTGAAATAAGTCAAGCAGAGAGAGTCAATTATCATATGGTTTCACTTATTTGTGGAGCATAACAAATAACATGGAGGACATGGGGAGATGGAGTTAGACAGACTTTTAAAAACTAGTACCAAATCATTAAAATTTTCTTTAATATTCAGAAAGCACTCTGAGGATTTTTATAACTTAAAGATCATCTATTCTCGGTGTAAAGGAACAGAGAAAAATGTAGAATGACAACTGTGTGTGTGTGTGTGTGTGTGTGTGTCACAGACTCCAGGAGTTTCCCTTAAAATATTCCCTTATTCCAGTATGTTGGCTGTTTTATTTGTTATACCTGTCCCTGTCCCTTGCCCCCTACTGGACCATTTCGGAAAGAAACAGGCCATGTCTAAAGACTGAAGCTTTCTGTTTGCTTGGATTTTGGATACATGGAAATTTGTTAGAATATCCTAAATACTGTTAGAAGCAACTGGTCACTTAAGAGCCTAGCTTTTTAGATGTTGTCAGTAGCTTTCTAAGTTGGTGGGTATAGGAACATATACTTCCACTTTACAGATGAGGAAACTAGGGACCAGATTGGAATGTTTTGGGGTTCCCCAGGAAAACCTGTGGCCTCAGCGGAGAAAGAACCCATGTCTCAGGCTCCTATCAGCACAGCAGAATAAGTACTCACGTCATGATTTGGGTCTCTACTCCCGCCTCCACCAGAGCCCCGTCAACAAAGAGAGGAACCGAAGTGAAGCCATACTTGTCCCAGGAGTGGCCCTCGTCAAAACTCACCCTGGGTTAGAAACAAATACAGGGAAGAGACAGCTGAAAATCAAACCACACTTCTTTGCAACCATTTTTCAGGTTATTAAAGTCTCCTCTGCATCTCACTTTCTGGCAGTCTGAATTATTAATAGGTACTCACCTTTAACGTCTCCCCACATTATTATGAGAGTTGATCAAAACTACATTTCCTGGCCCAGGCTGAGACAGCACCAGAGATGCGGAAATATTTCAACATATTAGAATCAAAAAACAACCAAAACCAACCCAAACATGAGGGCTGAGTGGATAGTGTCACGTTTCAAGTAATCAGAACGGAACCCAAGGTTCAATTTACAGCACAATCAATTCAGTCCTTGGAGTTTCTGACACAGATAAATTGAGTAGTGCAGGGTGTACCCTAAGGGAGGGGAGGTGTGTGTCTTTCAGATCAAACTTAAAAAAAAAAAAAATTTCCTATTTGTTCAGAATGAATGCTAGGATCATTTTCCCTCCCCAGTGCCACTTTCAGGAGCTTTTAGAGATGAGTGTTGAGTGTCTAAGATGAACCAGGCAATGCTGTGCCAACTTTTGTCCAGTGGCAAGAAAAGGTCCAGCCCTTTGTGGTTATAACACCTGAAACTCTTTAAAGGGAAGTGTTACTAGTGGAGGAGACTGGGGCAATTTTGAGTGCTGGCTTTTTTCCCTTTGTTGATATTATCAAGTACCTGACCCTCCTTCTTCCCCAAGGCAGCTTTACTTGCTTCAGTCCCTGCGATCCTTCTTGGCTAAATTAAATCTTCATTCTTCCCTGACTCCGTAACTCAGGATTCTCTGAGTTCAACTGTAGGAACTCCGTAGGCTTCTCCCCGTAATAATGCTGAATGATGACTTCTTAATGGACTTTAAAACCACCCATTCGAAAGTATAATCTTGGGAGTTCACTAGTCATATATGTCTGCTTTTTCGAATGACTCCTTAAAACCACCCATACATCTTTATTATAATATTTCTTACCTGATATTTAATAAATAAATGCCTGATTTTTCCAGTAAACTTTGAGTTGAGGTCAAAGGTCATACTATTTATTTTTGCATTCCTAGTACCTAGCAGAAAAATGGGAACCTCCTTGGCACTATATAAATGTTAAATGAATAAATAAACAAAAGAAAGAATGATTTGCCACACTCTTCCAATCCATCCATTTTTTTTGAAGCATGCTTTCTCTTTCTATCTTATACTTTCTTAATATGTTTTTTTTTTTAATTTGTGGCATACCTAAGTCTATATTCACCAAAAAAAGAAAGGAGACAGTCTGACATTAAGGTTTTATGAGTTCACAAATTATTGGTGTCTGTCTTAACTTTTTTAAAGTAATTTTATTGACTTATTTTTGACATGTAAAAATTGTGTGCATTTACAAGTGTACAACTTAATATTTTGATATATGTATATGTTGTGAAAAGATCGCCACAATCAAGCTGGTTTGATCAAACAGGGGTGGCAGGGTAGGGGCAGGAAGGAGAAATGAAGACACATTGGTCAAAGGGTTCAAAGTTTCTGTTATGCAAGAGGAACGAATTCCAGGTATCTAATGTACAACATGATGACAGTTAACAATACTGTCTTAACTTCTTAAAGAATTTGGTCATTTCAGACTTTTTTTTTTTTATAGGCTGAAGCTTACATAACCATCAAGCTGACGCAGAGAATGTTGGGCAGATCTGAATGGTTTTTCTTAAAAATGAGTTTCTTATCATAAAAGGGAAAACAAAAGCATGACTGGGAATGGACTTTACCTTTCTTGCCATGGATCTGCTTGGTTCCTAAAATAATCATAGTTTGTTTTTTGTTTTTTTTTTTTTTAGTATGCTGTGGCCACTAAATAGTTAACTACGAGAGAAGCCTAGGAGATAAGAAATCATTTGTTTAGTCTTCTGTGTGGGTCACTTAGGATAAACTAGTTACTATATTGATAGAAAGAAGCCAAAGTGAGTTGAAGGCCTCTGTCCTTTCTTCTCAGAGTAAACAGCAGTGGGTTCTAGGAGCATCCCAGGGAAGGAGAAGCCTTCACGTCACTGCCACTGAGAATGCGGCAGAAGATAGTCATTGTACAATGAAAAGACAAAATACCACAGAGTAGACAAGGAGCGACCATCACAGCCTTCTAGCTCTGAGATGGAGGTGCCAAGGAAAAGCCAAGGCCAAGTTAGAAAGAAAAAGTGGAAGATAAGGTCTTCCTTGTGGAATTCATGAACTGAATTGAACTGAATTCATATGGAAGGAGAAGCAGCATGGGTTAGATAGAATAATGAGATGAGAAGAAAAACTAAGAAATGCCAAAACCCAGGTGGGAAAGCTAGCGTACACAGTAACTGAAGCCCAATGTCTATTATAACCCATGTTTAGAGGCATAAGCAAGGAGACAGCCCTACAGAGCCAGGGCGAGGAATGGATCCCATGGTTTTCACTTAGGGTCAACGAACCACTTGGAAGCTCAGGACTGTGCCATGCAGGTGATTTTATGAGATCAGTAATTTCTAACTCTTGAATATTGTGAGTTAATTATTAAAAACAAAACAAAATAAAACTCTCTAAACAAACTTCATAAAATATGACATGAGAAAATTTAATCTCTTAGGTATCAGAAATTTGGGTCTGCACGGCCTGCCATTTGTGAGAGCTAGACTTCTCTGATTACTAGAAGTTTTCTTTAATGCTCTGAAGTAACTATAGTGAATGGTATCCCCAAGGGATGCACCTTTTTTCCCCATCTCAGTGCAGTAGCTCCTTGAGGGCAGCGACAAAGGAACTGAGAATTCTTCGTTAAGTCCATAGGTGAAAGTGAAATTGGTTTGCCACTACTCAGAGAGACAGATGTAAAGTTCCAATGGATCCCTGAATAGTGGCAAGACAAGACTATAAAATCAAAATAAAATAAGTTTCCTTTGTCAAATATTTGTTGATGCCTATGTGCCCGGTCTGGCAGTGGCCTCTGTTCAAAGGATCTAGTGGTGAACAGGAAAGGGCAGGCTCTAGCTCAAGTGGAACTTACATTCTAACTTGAGGAGACAAATAACATTCAGACAAATGGATTAAAAAATATGAGTTGTGGGAAGGCTGGGTGGCTCAGTTGGTTAAGCATCGGCCTTCGGCTCAGGTCATGATCCTAGGGCCTGGGATTGAGTTCCACATTGGGCTCCTTGCTCAGCTGGGAGTCTAATTCTCTCTCTGCCTGCCGCTCACCCTGCTTTGTGTTCTCTCTCTCTCTCTGAAAAATAAACAAAATCTTAAAAAAGAAGAAAATACTTATTTAAAAAATATGAGATGTAGAAAATATGAATTATAAATACACGTCATGAAGACAATTAAAACAGAGTGATGTGATAGAGAGTGATAGAGAGTGACTACTTTGTATTGAAAATTCAAGAGAGTTGTCTTTTAAGTGGTGACATTTAAACTGAGATCAGGGGGTGCCTGGGTAGCTCAGTCAGTTAAGTATCTGCCTTTGGCTCAGGTCATGATCCCAGGGTCCTTCAACTGAGTCCCACATCAGGCTCCCTGCTCAGCAAGGAGTCTGCTTCTCCCTTTCCCTCTGCTGCTCCCCTACTTCTGCACTCTCTCTCACATGCTCTCTCTCAAATAAATAAAATCTTCTAATAAATAAATAAATAAATAAATAAACTGAGATCTGAAGGATAATAAGGAACAAACTATGCAAAGACCCAGGTGAGAGCCATTCCAGAGGGAAGATGTAGTGTGAAAGGAAGCTGCTGTGTGGAAAGGGCAGAAAGACAGTCAGTGGCTGTAGATCAGTGGGAAAGTAGATTAGCAGAAAGAAATGGAGTCCGAAAATTAGGCTGGGCAGAATATGAGGGACCTTGTTTCCAGCTGAAATGAAAGAGGTATGTTTTGATTTAAATTTTAAAACACAATTTTCATTTTTTTATGGGGAATAGATTCTCAAGATTCAAAGTGAATACAAGGAGATGAACTGGGGGAGAGTAACAATTGTAAGAGACCTATGTAGAAAGGGGTCTGGGTAAAGGTTACAGTAGTCTAAAAAGAAAGAGATGGAAAGGATGTTTTTATAAGTGAAGTCAATAGGATTTGGTAATAAAATGTACACAGGTTTTGTTTGAGCAAAAGTAAGAAATCACGGACAACATAGATTTTTATGGTTAAGCAGCTGAGATGGAGAAATGGGAAGAACAGGAGAAGCAAAGCTTTTTGCTTGTTTTTATTTGGTCCACTTCAAGGTTTAGATGCTTTTTGGACTTCCATGTTGTGACACACTGTCAAGGAGAACTTTAGATGGAGGGAACCAAATTTCTGGGAAGTAATCAAAGTTGGGAATATAGATTTGGAAGTTGCTCATAAGGTAGGACCAACTTAAAGCAGAATGTTTAACTAGAAAGAAAAAAAGAGCCCCACATCCAGAGAAGAGAAATGAGTAACTAATGATAAGTTCAGGCTGAAAACAACTGGGGTCACTGTCAATCATTAAGTTATTTTTCTAAAAATGACACTATTGTGAGAGGTAATCAAGCCACTGTGAATCTAGTATGTGTTCACAGATAGATAGCATGCATAATAGAAGAAATTATCCTTCTACTAAATCCTAAATACTATGTTTAGTTACAATCATTGTAGAGAAACTGACAAACAATGTGATTAAAGGTAAAAAACAGGTTGTTCTAGAAATGGGTATATGAATTGAAGAGAGCTTAGGGAAAGGAAGAACAGAGCTGAATTAATTACCATTGCCTTTTAATTCTTTTTAGTAAGAAAGATGTAGTTAAACATATAAAAAAAACTATTTTTTAACAACTGAAAAGGGGAAATGTCTGTGAAAGAAATCAGTCATTGGATGCATAAAGATATTAATGAAAAATACAGATAAAATAAAGGAGAAAATATTTCCATTCTCACAACTGTTCTAAAGAGAACAAATATTTGTGCACAAGAATTTAAGTTTCCAAGTTTTTTGTCTTGTTTACTTTTACAACCCAGCCCTTCAGCTGATGCTGGATAGATAATTTAAGCTCAGTGTGTTAGGAATGAATGCATACATGCATAAAATCTGTCTTGAGTTGCATATCTGATCATTTTCCAAAACTCAGAAAATTAGACAAAGAGATCTCTTGAGGTCCCTTCCAGCTCTAAAAATCATGTGGAATGCTGGATCAGACTTACTCAGCATAGCTCTGGGTAGCAGAACAGATACTAATGGACATTAATTATAAGTAGATTCACTATTGCTCAGCATAAAAGCAATCTTTCTAACAACTACAGCCATTATACGAGATGGGAACTGTCTTGGGTATATGCGAGTTGTTCAGCCCTGTACCACTGTGGTGAAGGAGGGTGATCCTCTGGGTGTCACAGAAGTATCTGCTACGCTAGGTGTGAAGCCAAACTACACATTCTCTAAGACCCTTTCTTATTCCAGCATCTATGACTTTATTACATTGACATCAAATCCACTAAAAGGAACAGAATCTTCCAAGAATAGCTAAGTCCTCCCAGAAGTCTCTAGCACAGAAATAGAGTTATAGTGGTCACTGGGAATCAGTATTCCTCCCTTTGGTTAGTTGCATCACTCCATCTTATGTGATCAGAGACCTGGAAGTTCTTTTTAGAGACCTGGAAGTTCTTCACAACAGCACATGCACTTTCCCTTTTCAGAGGCATGTATTGGTTAGGACTACTGTTTGCATGAGAATGTGCCTCTGGACAAGACACCAATGCTCACCACCATTTATAGAAAACAAAAGGAACACAAAGGGCCAGGTGATATTTCATTTCCTGTTTCCAAGAACATCTTATTGAAAGGAGACACTGACAGCTTGTCAAGGCTAAGTAAGCGGTAGGACCCCTCTCTACCTGCCAATTAGTAGCTCTGTCTATTGTGAGTCTTCATTAGAGCACTGCATTCCATAGGGCTCCATTATTCATTTCACCCTAATGCATTCATGGTCTAAAGATAACACTGGATGGAGGGCTTACCTGAAACAGCACTTAGGTTCTAATCTCTATGCATCCAAATGTACATGGTCACAAATAGATGGGCTCATTTGTATGCTGTTTTGTCTTCATGTGTATCTAGCTACCTATCATTTCAATTTATGGGAAACAGCATGCCTTATTAGTCTAGCTAACATTTCCTCAGCTTTTCAATTATGACTCCTCTTTTCTCTGAAAGGCAATGTAGCTATTATTTAAATTCGAGAACCACTATACCCTTGTGTAAGAGTGGGTAGGCTGGTGTGGGGCTTTTTTTTCTATGCAAATATATATACACATCTGTGTTAAATATAATGTCAGTTTGAGGCCTACCCAGAAAATAACAATGAATTGATAACTTTTCTCTCAGTTAAAATGAACTATTTTTTTACCTTGAAGGTTGTGACTTAATTAGAAGCCACTGGTGATGAAGAAACTGCTTGAGTTTCACAAGCTTGCAATTTATATGCATGAGACAAAAATCAGTCCAGAATTTCATAAGGAACACTGGTGATAATGGTATGGTCAAGTCCTTCCAAAACACTTACTTAGCCTTTGAAAGAGAAGTGCAAAGCAGAATTTTTGAATTGGTTATTTGTGTTCTAACACACAGCTTCGAAAGCTGGCTTTAACCATTGCAGAGATTATTTCAGAGAATGGCATTCACAGGTAGGCAAGTAAGCAGAAATCACGGGTGGTGGTTAAGTTCAAGGGAACATTTGTAGCATTTATGACAAATGGCAGTGTCGACATCCGTTAAATGGAGAAAATTCTATCTCAAAAGCTTAGTATGAAAAATCACGTTTAATACTTTGTAAGTTGGAGTAGGCAAACACAGGGAGGGAGGTGTTAACATTATTGTAAGAGGAAGTTGAATGGGAATGTAGCTATTTTTTCTGAGCTTTACCAACATCTTCTACCAACAAAAAAGATTTCATGGAGCAAGGCTTTGTACTCCTGACTTAGAGAGGCACGATTTTATCCTACTTCAATATCCCTGAGAGAATATTAAACAATTCTCCCAGCTTGGATGGTTACCCTCCAGAAACTCCCAGACAAATGCTCCTTTTGGAAGTGATCAGGTCTTGGGTGAGAAACTACTACAGAACCGACTGAATGGTCAGGTGTAAGGATGGAAGATGAACCAAAACCAAAACTCTCTAGTCCCTCTGTTCCATGCCAGATATACTTGCTTCTCCTATCCCCAGAAGGAAATAACACTACCAAATTCCTCTTTTCCTTAGAACAAGGAAACGTTTGTGCAAAAGACTCTAGAAATCAATCACTAAGTACTAGGTTCCTACCATAATGAGGGAGAAAGAGCAGGAGGGTGATGGTCAAGTGTGACTTGTGGGGTTGCCACACCCTTCTCTTGAGACTTAAGTGGAAGAATTCTGCTCAGCTCTATCTGTCCTCAGGGCATTTACCAATTTTCTTATTGAGACATCAATGGAAGTTCTTAGAACGGCATAATAAGGGCTAAAAAATGTTGCCTTTCTTGGTTAAAAAACAAACAACTGAACTTGTTTTAAGAGTCAAGTAATCCTGTCTGAGAGTACAAGTGCCATTCAGTCCTCAATAGAGAGGCTCTTCCCTCCATAAGGAGGCAGGTCTTTGCAGAAGAAGGAATTACCTACAGGCTCAACCCGGCATTTAAGTTCTTCTGAGTCCCATGCACCCTAATTTACTCCCACCTTTGATTCCAATCAACTATATTTTCTGAACACTCCCTGCTTTTCCTGAATCCCAGGTTTTGGTCACAGCCTCTCTCCCCTTGGCTTGCCTTTCATCAGCCCTCTGACTCCTGGCAGCCTTTTTCAAGAACTAACTCTCATGTCAGCAGCTACCTGAAGACCCCCTTATACACTAGGCAGGACTCCATGCTCTGCTAAGATCCCAGCAATACATATGGCCAGCAAACTTTAGCAGGCATTGCTTGGATTTCTGGTGATATGTGGACTACCTAAGCTCCTTATCTTAACTATGACCTCCCAGAGAGCTGGGGCCATGTGATAAGCCTCTGAGTACTCATTAAAGTATCTGGAAAATTCATTTAAAACAGAAGAATATCTGTAATAGAGATCCAACTTAGTGCTGCTAGGTACTAGCTGTGTATCCTTGAGCAAAAAATTTATTATGTCTGCATTTCAATGCCATTATAAATATGTGATTAAAAAGAGTACCCACACACATAAGGTTGTTGGGTTGTTAAAGAACTAACTGAGATGATTCATGTAAAGGGTTTAGAATGGTGCCTGGAATATAATTCCTCAAAAACTCCTGACTATCATTAGTATTAAGTAATTACACACTTCTGATTCTACCCAAAAAGCATATAATCAGTAGTAAAAGGATGGTAAAGAATAACAGTGAGAACTTGTATATGCTTATTCTTGAGTTGATAGAGCACTTTTCCTTCAAATGGCTCCATACACTTTTTAAAAAAAATTTAGCCTCATTATCTCTCTGAAGACAGAGTGATAGATAAAAACCACTGGGATTTATGTTAGCTTGAGCTCTAAGAAACTGACGTTATTTAACCATTTTTGACCAACAAAAATGGCAAGATGATATGGTTTAACTTAATAACTGAGAGAAACCCTCTTGAGTCCTTGCCAAGGTGACTGAAGCCTGAATTTGGCACCTGGAATTCCTAGGTCTTTTCCTGATTACAATCTGATGCTTCCCAGTAAACCTCTGACTTTAAAAGTGTTAGTCTCCCAAAATCAAGGATCTGGGAGTTAAGCCAGAGTCCATCCTCCAGCTCATGGTTCATCCCAACAACTGCACTCTAGCTGGCATACCCTTACTGTCAAATATTCACTCTCAAATATTTGCTTTGCTGCATCTAAAGCCTGAAATTCTTCCCCTTCAGCGTATAATCACACATTGTACTCATTTATCCCCTGCCAAAAGCCAAAAAAAACAACAGAATCATCATCATCATCAACATCATCATCACATATTCTCACAGATCTTTCTCATCATCACCATCAAAATATATTCTCACAGATCTTTGTCCTCACTGGAGGGCCTTACATATACACACTCAACCTCATTCCATAATCAACTTTATTGAAAGTTATCTACAGTGTTCCCACTTCACTCCATTACTTATCATTCATTCATTCATCATTCATAAATCTATTGTAATCTACCTTTCAATCCCACTTCTCTTTTGAATCTACTCTGACACAGATCACTAATGACCCCCTTTACTCCTCTATATTGCTTAATCCTAGATTGTTTTTCATTCCATAACTAATTTGGTCTGATTATAGAATTTGGTGCTATTGATCATCCCTTTCTTCAGCAACCATGAAAACATTTCTCCTGTGTTTTTATTGTTTAGTCTACTTCTTCTTGGTCTGTTCCATAATTTATTTTCTGTCCTCTGTGCTGATACTCAACTGTGTCCCACTGTTTTCTCCTTGTTGTACCCACTCTTCTGAGGCATTGAACCCACTGCCATAGCTTTACCTACCATCTAATGGCTAATGACTCCAAATCTGGAGTGTCAGCCCAGATCTCTGTCCTGACATTCAGATGAATATACCTGAGAAATTATCATCTCTGCTTGAACATTCACAGACATTGCAAACACAACTTACCTAGAACTGAATTTTGTGTCTGCTATATGAACCTAACATTCTTCTTGCAGCAATCTTCATTTCCTGTATTTTGGATTCCTAATTTCAGCTGTTTGAACTCACAGTTTATTCCTGGTCTTTTCTGCTTATCTGAGTCCCCATTCCTACTACCCTGCTCTAATCATTATACTTCCCATCTAAATTATCTGCTGGCCTATCACTGCTACCTAAGAGTTAGATGATGGAATATATATTAAATGGAAGGATGGATGAATTAATGAAAGAGGAAATGGGTAAATGGGTGCAAAGTCATGCAAAAAAACTTGTTCCAACACTTTCCACTAAAAAATTGCTCATTAATAGGGTAGGGAGCTGTCCTTACCACAAATGTCTGACTGGTAGAGGTGTGTGTTTCATGGCCACGAGGGCGCCACCCCAGTCTAGGAACCAGACATTGTACTCTTCATCAAAGATCTGGAACAACAACAACAACAACAATCATAGCAACACCTTACATTTGCATAGTGCTTGACAGTTTACAAAATCTTTCACATTGTTTCATCTAGGTTCTGAGCTTTTCAACAACCCTATCAGGTAGTTTGGCAAGTACTATCATCCCCACTTAATAGATGAAGACATGGGCTTTGGAGAGAACAAGTAATTCTCCCAAGTCCACTCAAATGGCATTTCCAGGGCTCCCTCCACTAGTACTATGAAACAGTGTGCTACAAAGAGTTGAGATAACAAGATGCGCAGCTAGATAACACAAAAGAAAATATGACTTCAAAAATGTTTCCCCATCTTTGCATCCAAGTAAGTTACTACTCAGCTTTCTTCTTTCTCATCTAAGCAGATTTTTGCTAATTTATAAATGGCCTGTGTCTTACAGTATTGTTCATAAACTGTCTAGGAATGTAAAGATAATTTCTGTAGACACTAATGTATACATTACGACCAATTTCTTACACTGAGCCACCACCTCCTAGGTTTCCATGCAAGGTGGATGAAGGCCTAAGTTTGACCCTTGAGGATCTTTACTCTGAATGTACATTGCAACACAGTGCTTCAAGGGACCTAGAGTTATTCACTCTTGATTCATCTCTTTGTCCTTTACTTATTCATCCATCTACTCATTCATTCACACATTCAGTGATCCATCCATCCATCTAACCAGAGGCATTTCCTAAGCACCTACTATGATGCTAGGCTCTGAGCAATGAGAACTTCAGATGTAATCCCACATGTATCGATGCTTCTATTATATATAACTATCATATCTCCAACCTGAAACAGGAAAAAACATTTCTGCAGCAGAAAACCAACCTCCTTCTTTAGATTTCTAGAGGAAGCTAGAATTGGACAATTCCTCTGGCTCTTAACCACTACAGGTGTTTCCTACAGCCTGGATGGAGAGGTTGGGATGGTGGGTTAAGTGAACCATAGTAGAAAAGGTAAGGAGGTCTATTTAAAAGAGAGAGATTAGGAGGAATGTGGTCTCCTGTACATATGCCCCCAGGAACACCATAGAGAAAAAGTAAATGGATTCTCAGGCCTAACCTCTCAACTGGTTTCTTTTCTCACATTTGCCTTTTAAGGAAATAAAAATGTGCACATTAATGGTAGTCTTAATGCAAAAAGGACCTCAGGGTGATTCATTTATATATCAAATAGAAGCAGGGACTCTGAACCTATAATGCCAGCGTTTTCTCTCCAAAGCTCAAATGTGGGCTCTGTGATAAGACACATAATGGAGATGCTGGATTGAAGTCTGTGGATGAGGAGTATAAGAGTCTCAGCATGGGGAAGACGGGGACACCATTCACTTTTCATTTTCCTCTCGATCACTCTGGCCACTGCTAACAATTGCCCTGTGCAAAACTGGAGTGGAAACTGGAATCCCTAACTAACTGGAAAAAGAAAAAGAAAACCAAAGTAGTGGCAACACAAGGAAGGAATGTTGCAGTGGCCACTCGGCCAGGTGAGCTATTTCTTGAGCTGGAGAGACAATGGTTTGTTGTTGGGAGTTTCTGTACCGGAAGAGTTGATGTTCCAGTTTCCATCCTCATTTGACACTTAAGAGATTATCTTATATTCTGAAGATATGTTCTGAATGATGTGTCTGCTCCTCATCTACCTAATTATTGCCCGTGGGTAGGAACCTTAACTATTCTTTGTTGTATGCCTTATAGTTCTTAAAATAGCTGGTTGCATCTGGTGGGCTTGGTAAATTTTTCTTCTGATAGTGGTAGTGGCAACAGTGGTAGCAATGGGGGTGATGATGGTGATGCTGGTGATGGTGATGACAGCTTCACTAAGAGATCCAAAATTGGAACTTGTCCAACTAGATAATAGACGGTGGTCGCACCTGCATCAAGATGTTCAGTGCTCTTCCTTCATCTTCCTCAGGTGAAAACCTTCTCACCTTTCAGACTTAGTGAAAAGTCAACTCTTCTTGTGAAGTCTTCCCCAGTTTCCTCAAGTAGAATCAATTCCTCCCTTTTCCCTGCAGGCTAAAAATGCCACTAAAATATCAGGGGCACCTGGGTGGCTTAGTCAGTTAAGCATCCAGCTCTTGATTCAGTCTCAGGTCATGATCTCAGAGTCATGAGATCAAGCCCCACATAAGACTCTCTTAAAATTCTTAAGATTCTCTCCCTCTGCCTCTGCCTGTCCCCCCTGCTCATGGGCACTCTCTGTCTTAAAAAAATCATTCTAAACTATAGTTAGTTATTTATGAAGCTGTTTTCTCTACTTAATTTTGAACTCCTAGAAGAAACGGACTCCAAAATATTCAATTGCCTCCTCAGGTTTGTACTTGACACCTGGCTGACACTGTATAAATCTGTGTTGTTTAATACAGTGGCCACATGAGACTATTTAAATTTAAATTGATTAAAATAAAATAAGAAATTCAGTTCCTCTGTCACACTAGCCCCATTTCAAGTGTTCAATAGCCACATGGGATGGCATAGACACGGAACATTTTCTTCCTTCCTTGCAGGAAGTTCTATTGGACAGTGTGCTACAAATGTGTGTAAAATTGAATTAATTTTTCATGTAGATATGTATCTGTTAATCTGTTTCATACTTCCTTTAGGTTGGGCCTACATAATACTTAACCCACCAGAGACTTCCACAGCTTTGTGATTTTAATATTCCAACTCGCTCATCTTGTAGATAAAGAAACAGATCCAGCAAGGTAAAGGGACCCATCTACCCAGATCCATAGCACATTAGGGGTAGGAATCATTTCATCAGTTGTATCCCCAGAAACCAGCAGAGTACTTAGCATCCAATGGCTGTCCCATACTTACACTGAATGAAAGAATGGAAAAAATGAAAAAATTCCAGTTCTTCCTGTTCCTTGCCCAATGCCTTCATTTTACCCCACGGCCCATCTGTCAGCAAAAATGGACCAAACTGAATAGCTTCTTCCATGTTTTTTTGCAACCACAGTCATACTGAGCCTGAGAATTTACAGGAAAAAAGAGATGTTGGCAGAACTTGCCCTAAGTGCCTCATCCCTGCCCCAGTTCTCCCAGTTACCTGTCTCCATGTGTTGCCCCCATCAGAAGAGATGAACACACCAATATCAGTATATGAGAGCTCCGGGCCAATGTTCCCTGAAACATAAGCAGATCGTTTGTAATCGCTGATTTGGGACTTGGGGGGAAGGCGGCAGAGAGTTAAGGTTTTCCAAGTTATGTTTAAGGTTGATGTGGGGCTGCCTGGCTAGCGCAGTCAGAAAAGATGTGACTCTTGATCTTGGGGTCATGAGTTTGAGCTCCCCGTTGGGTGTAGAAACTACTAAAAACAATGATTAATTAATTGTTACGAATTCCTTTAAAATAAATAAAAATAAAGTTGATGCGTGTAGTGCTTTTTTGGTGCCATATCAAAAACCCAGCAAGAAGAAAAAAACAATATGGGAACCAAAGTAAATAATATGACAGGAATGCATTTTTAAATGGTTAAGACTCAAAGACTCGATATTAATGAGCTTGGATCTCTTGAACAATTCATGCTGTTACCAACAGTCTCTTAAAATTGATCGTGATAGGAGCTCCCTGAAGGTGGCAAAGAGTGGAACAGAAAACATGCATGCAGCAGGTGGGCCGAAGGTCAACCTTCCTCCTCATGTATAACTGTAACCTAAGGAAAACTCGTATGTGTGTCTGTGTGTGTGCCTGTGTGTGGGTCCATGTGTATACATGTGAGTTGTATTCAACTTAAACATGTCCACTTGTCTCTTGAGTACCAGGCAGTTTTATGACCCAATATTATAGACTATGTAACCAAGTTTACAGGGTGCCCAGAATAAAATGACCATAGTCAGCAGATCATGGCCATCAAGGATGACAGGAAAAGGTGGCCCCTGGTTTGTGACGATCTTAACTGCCTCCATTGTATCATCCCTTCATTCTATCTTTCCTATTCTTTTTCTTCCCCTTGCACAAAATTACCTTGTGATTACGTTCATTTAAAAAAAGTTAGTTATCAAGATTTTCTAGTCTACCTACATTGCCCAATGATACCCCGTGGGCACTCCCCCCACCTCAGAGCCCAGAACAGTGCCCCAAATGTAGTAGTCATTTGCTCAATAAATAATTGTGGAATGGATGAATGAATCAACAAATGATTACATCATGTTCCGATGTTGATGAGCATTTGGGGAGGTATCAAGAACAAGGAAAGTACCCTAAAGATGTAAGAATTTATCATTTTGGCTGATATTTTTTTTCTTTAAAAATAGCAGGAAGGGAATGTTAGCTCCTACACATCTGTAGCCTAAATAAGAGCACAATAAAAATGCAATAATGAAAATGTTAATTGAGCTCCTGACATTTAATGCTTCAAAATGAGAAATTAAAGCCAGGCTACAGCTTGTCAAGCTCCCATCAGCACCAGGGCGCACACAGCTAGCCAACTTGTTTTGACACTCGGGCTTCCAAAAATAACCCTGTGAGCTGGGGCTCACAGCTCAGGCAGTAGGTACGAGAGGAGCCGGGAGAGGCACAGTGAGCAGCTCTGTGGAGATCTGTCTGGAATCTGGAATTCAACTCTCCAGAACAGTTTCTGGAAGGCACAGATGAAGAAATAAAAGAGGGATGGGGCAGAGAATGTCAACTCCCATCATTTGGTGATGGCTGCCTGCTAAGAAGGATTCTGAAGCCAGATTTGGTTTCAAAAGAACAGAGCATGGAGATCAATCAGTAATGTCTATCGACACAGTAGAGAGCAAGAGATGGAGGCAGGGGCAGTCACTCTTGAGCTGGAATCTGCTGTCCCCGTCATGGCTTCTTAGGGCCTGTCTCATTACCCTGTAGCCTCTGCAGGAGCTGGTTCTGTCAACTCCCTAAGCCCCTTTCAAAGTTCCACCAGACTGATTTTGGAGGTTTTGTGGTAATGAGAATCTAAGGCTCACAGCGAAGTCTGTTTTTGGAAATATCTTCTGTCAGTAGAAAGGAGCCCTGAAAGAAATGCTGCTGACCACAGAAACCAGAACGTTTGTTCCCAGAGGGAGGAACAGAAAAGATGTATGCAGGACACTTGGCTCTTAGAACATGGGCAGTCCTTAAGTGGCCCCATGGGGAATCTCGGATAGGAATAATTTGGATTCTGGTGTCAGAGAAGGAAGACTTGAAGAACATGCCTCACTGGCTAAAGTGAAACCAGGAGGCTCCCCGAAGCGGTCTCTGGTCAGGTTGGAAGAAGAGGTAGCTGTTCCCCACTTAAGTGCTGCAATGAGAGAGAGGAAGGAGACACACAGGGAGGAACACAGAGCTTCTCTCACCAATGGCTTAGCTGGTAAATCCTGGAGGTTCCATTGTCCTTTTTGGCAGCTTTAAACAACTTGTAAAATCTCCCATTTCCTCTCAGGGCTATCCTTCTCTGCTCCTTAGTTAAACACATATTGGGGGGGGGGGGGTCAAAAATAAAAGCATAAAGAGAGGGAGAGAATTCTGGAGTCCTCTGGAGTAAGAGATATTTCTCTTACCAGCCCAGACACCCATGCAGGGGATTAAGGGCTCAAGGAAAGAGGAAGCAGACAGTGCACAATGCCCTGGGGGGAGGAATGTGCCTCTGAGGAGCTTTAGTTTCTGGGAAGCCCAGTAGGGAGCCAGGAGTAGCGTGCGGCAGGCACGTGAAGGGACTCAGGACCAGGGCTGGCGGGACAGAAGAGAACTGGAGTCCGAGTGAGGACTGGTTTGGGCCCAACACCTCTTCCTCTTCATCCCCCAGTTCCTCATCTGTAGACTGAGAAGAGTCATCACCTTCTCGACGTCGTAGAGCTGTTGTGTAGTTGAGACACAGAGAAAGCTTCGCACGCTGTAAGGCACTGTGAAAATGGGGGGTCTTGATGCCTAGCTTCAAAGCACAGTGGTAAGAATATTTAGAACCCTCGAGCACCTGTTGGCTAAAAGCAACTGTCCGACTCTCTGGACCGGAATTCCATCTGCCTTCTGAGACGGCCTCAACAGGAGTTAGAGACGAATCCTGGCCTCCACGCAGCTCCCCTGAGACCACACCTCAGAGCAAAGGGGAAGAGGCGGGAGCAGCGGGAGGCGGGAGCAGAAGAGAGGGAACCCAGGGTCACGGACGCCCAGAAGCAGGTGAAATGACTGGGTGTGTGAGAGGGCCCTGGAGAGACAGGCTCCATGCCAGCCACTGAAGACATCCTTGCCTGACTTCATAATTATTTTCCTATGAGTGAACCACCTCTCAGGGAGAGCTGGTGAACAGGGTAAGGAGAAGCCAGGCATGAAGAGGCATGTGCCAGCGATCTAGGGCTGGCTTTCCATCGGGATCGCTTCAGCTGTGTTACACCCCTCCCAATGCCCCAGCGACATTTGTATGGCAAGGAGCCACACAAAGTTATAAGAGTTACAAAGTGCAGAGTAAAAGGCATTGGTAAATTCTGATATATAGTTGACCCTTGAACAACATGAATTTGAACTTTGTGGGTCCACTTGTGATTTTTTTTTTCAGTAAATACAGTATAGTGCTGTAAATGGATTTTCTCTTTCTCATGATTTTCTTAATAATGCTTTCTTTCCTCTAGTCTACTTTATTGTAAGAATATAGTATACAATACATATAACATATAAAATATGTGTTAATTGACTTTATATTATTGGTAAGGCTTCTGGTCAACAGCAGGTTATTAGTAAAGTTTCAGGGACTCATATTATATGTGGATTTTTGACTACAGGAGGATTGGCACTCTGAACCCCCGCATTGGTCAAGGGTCGGGTGTCCATGGACAAAAACTTTCAAAAACAAATGTTTATTTAACGTATCCATGTTTGTTCATTTATAAAGACTTAACATTTGACTGATTTAAGGGCGCATGATAGTCTCAGGTAAAATCTACAGCTAATCCCACCTCACTATGCTCTGAGCACTCTTCCGGATCTTGTGGACATACTCTCCTATCTCTGATTTTTACGAGAAGATCAGGGTTAAATTTCTGTAATACTACTGATGATAAGAGCTAATGTGTACTGAGCATTCGACATGTCCCAGTCCGAGTACCCTAAATGCAGTTCTTCATTTAACCCTTCGATTCTGTTATGTCAATACTGTCAACCACACTTTGCCACTGAAAACACTGAAGTTCAGAGTGGTTAAGTCACACAGGACAATGCCTGGCTATACAGTTGGCATACTAAATAATATTAACTTTCATTATTGATTACTGTTTTCTTTCTTTCTTTCTTTCTTTTTCTTTTTTTTTTTTTTTTTTTTTGGATTACTGTTTTCTATGTTGCTTCTACTCCAAGCCAGGGTGTCCAACCTGCAAGTTGGGAGGTCCGACTCAATTAAGGAGTGTGGGGATCACTCCCCAAGCCAGAACAGCAACAGAACCTGCCCTCATCTCTCACTAACCGGGGCTGAAGCCTGTCCTGAAGCCAGTGGTGTTCAATATGGGGATTCAATCTCTACAGGGTTGACAGAAGGACCTAGAATGCTCAAGGACTACACTCACTGCAAATCTCATCCACGTGGTCAGTCCCCAATGGCATTTCAAAGTTCCTGCCGCTGGGGGCACAGGGAAGGAAGTCGTGTTTAAGAGAGCGGTGACTCTAGGAGCCAGAATTTCAGGTTGACGAGACAAGACAGAAAGTACCATCTCAGGGAGTCAATGTGAATTTATCTGCTTTCATTAGAGAAAAGCCTAACACCAGAGCTCTGACTTCGGAGATGAGAAGCCCGCCTTGCTTTATGCCACCAACGTATTCCTGAAAGGTGCATGGAAATCAGACGCAGGTTAATCAGAGCACATTCCCCCAACACCTTCATTTTCATTTCAGAGTTGCTTTATCTTCATTTCTGATTGATATTCAGTGGACAGTGGTTCCAACAATGCAATCTTAGGTTTCTTCTGCCCTTTCCCCCAGGCTCTCAGCCAAGTGGTTAACCATGTGTAAACAAACCTTTACATGTACCAGAGACCTCCTGATTAAAAACAGCTCTGGGTGGCACCTGGGTGGCTCAGTGGATTAAAGCCTCTGCCTTCCGCTCAGGTCATGGTCCCAGGGTCCTGGGATCGAGCCCCATATCAGGCTCTCTGCTCGATGGGGAGCCTGCTTCCTCCTCTCTCTCTGCCTATCTCCTCTGCCTACTTGTAATCTCTGTCTGTCAAATAAATAAATAAAAATCTTTAAAACAAAAAAACCAAACAAAAAAAAAACAGCTCTGGGGTGAAAGCCTTTGCAAAGAATCCTCTGTGTAAAGAGAAAACTACAACTTCTATTTGGTGAGCTGGCAAGTTCGTATACCAAAGGTGTCTTAAAGTGAGAATTCCCTATGACAAACAAGCTTTCTGATCAGTCAGTTTAGCTGGAGAGGAACTCTGGCCTCTTGCTAAATAAGCACAGGGGACAGCTCTGTGACTGTGTGCGATGTGGGTAACCTAGAAGTTACAAGTGTCTTGAGCTCTTTTCCTGGGTCACGAGACTGGCCCTGGGGTTCCATGACCCTGCCTATTTCCTGGGGAGAGTGCTCATCACTGTCACCAAAATGGTCAAATGAGTCCAAAGAAGTGATAAATGTATTCCAGAAGGCATCAGGGAGGAAGAAGCACAGGGAATGTCTTTCTTACCTGTAGCCACCATGAGTCCTGGGGCTGTCTCCTTGCTAGAGATTCTTCCTGAGGAATATGGATTTTCAGAGATCTGCAAGTGCAGGTGTAAGGAGCAGAAGGGCTGAAACGGAGAAGAAAACAGCTTCATTCCAGCAAACTTCTGACCCACACCCCTGCCCCACCAGAGATGAGGCTTCCAGAAAGAGCTGCCCACTAAAATTTGGGCAGGAGACATTTCTGCCTGAGGCAGCGGGTATGCCCATGTCAGAAGCTACCCCCATTACAACTGTAGGCCTCCCCTCCCTTCATCTCTGCCCCATCCATCAAGGTCCAGTCCATAGTCAGCCTCATGAAGCCTCCCTGACCATTCCTTCCCACAGAATGATCCTGACCTTCCCTTGTTTCTGATCTTGACCATGACATCCAGCTCTTTAGAGCTTTAGGCGGCCACTGGGAGGGATACAGAGGGGAAGCTAAGTGAACAGTCTCCAGGCCCCCTACACTGTCCTTCAATCAGATTGCTTCTCTTTCTCCTTTATTATCTGATTCTTGTTTATAACGTTACTTGAATTTTACCTAGAATGTTTGAAGACATTGTCTAAAATGAACAGAAATATATTTTCTTATTTATCCTTATTTGGTTGTTCTTAAAAAGGATGAGGGATTTATAGAGATGTATCCTATATAATAAATAAAAACAAGAGAATGATGATATTGGGGAAAGGAGAAAATTAGGCTAAGAAAATAAGATGAAGCCACGGGTAAGGTCTAGGAAAAAAGGAAATCCACACTGTGACCAGCTCCTGGAGGTGGGTGTGCAATTGTCTCTGATCTTCTTGGAACACCAGCAGAAAAGAGGGGGTTAGATTAAAATCTACAGGGGGAAAAAAAAAAAAGGAAAGGAAAGGCCCTATCTGTCCCCATAATCCCGGTTTTAACATAATGTCTACAGTATGGTAAGTTGGTAATAAACCTTTTTAACGATGGCAAAAGTCAACTTTTTTGCTCAGGAGAAATATAACCATTTCTGGGGCCTTGGAAGAGTTTCTCACATAGGTCCGCTCTAAGACAGCATTGAGGGTCATGAATTTCACTGTTAATGATCTGTCTTCCCTCCCCACCTTAGAGCTGCCACACCTGAGGGCAGAGGAAATTACTTATTTATTATGTCCTCCAGAGTGCCTACCCCAATATTCCACATACTGGGCACCCTGAGAATGCTGACGGATTAACCACTGTCCCGTGGGGACACCCCAGCCTGATCTCTCCTGGGCTTGCAAGGCAACTTCTGCTTACCTTGACATCTGTCATACATTCATCAAATTATTTCGTATTTCGTATCAGTATCAGTTAGCAGGTGTGTTTCTACTCCTCAGCTCTGTCTAGAACCCTGGAACTCAGGCACTGTTTCTTAAACATGTCTTTATCTTACTAAGAATTAGAGAACATAGTGTATTCTAAGTACAAGCCTGTGAGTTTCAACTGAACTTCACATCCAAGTGGTATGGCAGTCTGAGCCCGGAGATCATCGCCCTGGGACTTGTGGGAAATCCCTGCCCAGCACCAGCCAAGTTCCTAAGACCCCTTGATGGAAAAAAAGCCCCTGATAGGACATCCCCAGGTGACCAGCTTGCCCTGTGGACTTCATGTGAGACTGGGTGACTGACCAGCAGGCAGTGTACTGGACTTCCATGCAGGTCCACATCTGGGGCTTGAAGTAGGCGCCAGTCTCTGCCCTTGTTGTAAGTGATGTATGTCTTCACCTGGTCTTCCACCTTCTTGTTTGCCAAGAATATCCCTTTGATACCTGCTACCTAGGAAAAAGGGCAAGAGATAGAGAAGCATGTTGGGCCAAATGCTGATAAGTGCTGGGACAGGGTGTTGGGGGTACAAAAGAAGAGAAGAGGAACATGGTGAGACATACCATATACCATGTGGTCTTTGAGAGAAGTTTAAGTTCATCTCTGCACCCTCTACTGCCTGCCCCAACCCAGATGTCCCACTGTCCTTTTACCCATCTGCTTTTTCCCACTTTATGTGTTTCCACATTCTGTTCATAGGATCTTATCCTTAATTAACTATTAACATTCCCTCTGAGGTGGCATTGGTTTATAACAACCGAAGGAGTTACCCCTTTCTGGGGAGCAATGTGCTTCTGCTCAGGAGGAGCTTGTAGGTAGATTTTGGAAGCATAAAGTTCTGATCCTTAAATCTGGAAGTTTCACCTCTTGATTAGTAGTGAGGCAGATGTTTTCAGGCAGATAACCCAGCTTGGTGTCCTGGCATCCATCTTTGGCTGTGCCACTGGCTCTCTGGAGAATCCTGCATAACTTCCATGTCATCTTTGTGTCTCAGCCAATGGTCACTTTGAAACAGACAGAATCAACCCAGCCTTTCCTTTTTCCTCAGCTGGCTAACCATGGCTGGACGAGATGATGCAGAGCCCTCTTCCCAGAGTTCCTATCTATTGAATTTGCCTACCCTTGATGTTTAGAAGGGAGAAGATCATCACCACAAAACAAGAAGCTAGAGAATTAAAAGAAATTTATGATTCAGAAAAGTTCTAGAGTAAGTACAGATTCAAATCAAACTTTGATTCCTTCCATGTCTACATTTTGGGCAGTAAGAACAGATACTGTGAATGACGGCACTACGTCAAAGAAAGATTCCCTAACTTCCTGTACAATCCCAGCATGTTCCAAAGCCAAAAGGCAAGTCAAATCACTTAAATGTACATAAACCTGAGATTGAATGAGAGGTTTTCTGGAAATAGATAACTCAGAATTTTAAGTGCGTTTATTCCCCGTTCTTTGAGGTTAACTGACAGAATACCAGTGGGAAAGAATTTCGAGGAAGTGAGCTCTTTTACTGTTTTTTAATGACATAATTTAGTTGGTGAAATGAGAAGTTTGTTTTTGTTTTCGCTTTTTTTTTTTAAAGTAACCTGACTGCCCTCGAAAAAGAATGCCAACCCAGATAAAAACAAACAACAAACAAGCAAAAAATAGACAAAGAATGTCAAGCAGAAAACAGAATTTATCTGGGAAGGACACCACTAGGGGAATTTGACAAAGGGCCAACTAAGGAATTGATTAGATTCCTAACTTGAACAGAAGGTGGGCAAGGACAGAAGCCAAGGTGGGGGGCACTGGTGTCAGAGTTCTGTCCTTTCCCAGAAAACCCCTCCCTACCCTGGCTGCTTAAAATCAGTGCCATTTCAGGAAGCCTGGGATCTTCTACGGTAATCTAGGGACTCTGAGGCTCTCTCATCACCTCAGTCTTTAAAACCAACCACAGAAGCATTTCTCTTAAACCTGACTACCGGTTATTCCTCACAGAGAATGGAATCTGTATTTCTTTCAAACTGTCTGTCTGATGCAGGCCTTTTGGTATTTTCTTTAGACACAGCTGGTACATTTTCTGCTGGACCACCAGATAATGTTTCTAGAGAACTCTCTCCGCTGACTCAAATGGTCCCCTCCAAAACATAACCAGGGCCTTGGTGTCTCTCTAATATACACAAGTCCAACTCAGACTTCTGAGCCTGCTCCTGTGGGGCTCCTGTTACCCCCATCCACTGCCTCCTAGCTGGATGCCTCCCAGCATGAATAACTAGCCATTCAGCTGCCTCTTGTGTTCTTCCAGATACGTGTCTTTGGCAAACGGATGGGCATTTTTTGCATTCCCCACACATTCTAAGAGCAAAATCTGGAGAATGGGGTCTGAAAAGACACAGGAAGGAGAGATGTCCAGGGAAGGCTTCTGCAGCTCTGAAGGCCTTTCTCCTGAAGTTGCATATGAGCCACGGCCATCTCCCTCCAGTCCAAGAGAACCAGAACACTTCCGATTCATATTCGGGTTTGCTCAAAACCCATATTGCTTCTTTGCTCCATATCGTGTTTACACAGGCTGAAAGTTTAGAGGGCACTTTGCTTCTGTGTGCCCCAGGCCAACAGCTTTCACAGTTCTTGACTGCAACCCCAGTACAAAATGCACTTAGGTATGCTTCAACCTAGTACCCATACCCAGGTAGCCATGCATGTGTGCACATGGAAGCACAGGTATGTCTCTAATGCAAAAGTATCATGAAACACTTCTGAGCCTCACTGCATACGATATGAAGCTATTAGAGAATGAGACACCCATTTTAACTCTTCCACCCAAGAAGGTACTAGGCATCTGATAAACTCTGATTGTGTTTCCTCCTACTGTTGTTTGAAATCAGAAGTATGGCTTGCAGCTGCTGGCCCCACAGCTCCAAGAGAAGGGCACCAGCTTAGGATGGCACTCACAAGTACAGGTCTACATGGCCCACTTTCCGTCTGGAATCAATCTGAGGTATGAAGGGAGGCTGAAAGCAGCCTCTTGGCAGAGCACTGAGTCCAGGTGGCATGGGCATCTGTTGCTTACCTTCCTGAGCCCTTAGGACAAAGAAACCACAGAGCTCTGCTGAGAAAAGCAATTATCACACTCTCCCTTGGGCTGTCCCTAGAGTGGAACCGGTGGTGAGGGACCAATGAAGGTGAGTATCGGAAAGATGTCCCTGTGGAGTCTGTATGCAGCTGTCCATCTGGCCAAGGATGGGTCACTCAAGTTCATGATAAAGCAAGGGTTTGGAGCAAGGACAGGGATAGAGAAAGCAAGGGAACATCGCTAAGATGGGCAAAGAAACCAGAACACTAAGGATGATTCAGAGAATCTAATTTTACCCATCCTAGTGAGATCCACGTAGTCATTAGGAAATTCAAATTAAATCCACACAAAGGCACGACTAGGCTCCTCTCACAGTGGCTACACACACACACACACACACACACACACCTGATAACACCAAGTGATGGTGAAGATGTGAAGCAACCATAACTCTCATACATCTTTGGTGGGAATACAAAATGAGAATACCACTTTAGAAACAACTTGGTGGCTTTTTTTCACATTCAACAAAGCAATCCTAGTCCTAGGTATTTACCCATGAGAAAGAAAAACTTGTGTTAATGTGAACGTTTATATTCATTTTATTTATTGTCACACAGAACTGGAAACAACTTCAATGTCCTTCAGTGGTGAATGAGTAAACAAACTAGGGCACGTCCGCATAATAGAATACCACTCAGCAATTAAAAACAAAAAAAGGAATGTCTACAGATACTCAACAATATGGGTGGTTCTCAAATGCCTGATTCTAAGTAAATGAAGTCAAACTCAAAAGACTATATATTGTATAATTCCAATCACATGAAAATCCAGAAAAGACAAAATAGGAAAGAGAAAGAAATCAGACTGCTCTGGCAGTGATTTGGGGTGGGACAGTGGTTGACTACAAAAAGGTCATCAGAGGAAATATTTTGAGGTGACAGTTCTCTATCTTGATTATAGTGGTAATTACACAACTGCATACCCCTGTCAAAACTCACAGGACTGCATACCAGAAAGGGTAAATTTTACTATACATAAATTTGACCTCAACTAAAAAATTAATATTAAAAAATGCATAGTGGGAAGAGCCTGGGCTTTTTATTCAAATATACATGGACTGGTTCAAACATAGCTCTCCCATTTTACTATCTCCATGATCTAAGCCAAGTTACTAAATTCTCTGTACTCGCTGTACACTCATAGGCACCAGGGGGAATGATACCTGCCACAAAGAGATATGGCAATAGATCAATGATTGACTATATATAAAATTCAGACTATATATAGAGAGAGCAATGATTGACTATATATGTATATACATATATATATCAATGATATTAATGATTGAAAAAAAAAATATATATATATAAAATTTAGGGTTATCCAAACCAATACTATGGCCTACCCATCATATGGCTACCGAGCACTTGAAATGTGGCCAGTGGGAGTAAGGAACTGAAGTTTAACTGCATTTTATTTGAATCAATTTGAACTTCATTTTAAAAACTGATACCCGATTCTATTATGGGCAAACTTTTAAATTTTATTTTTTATAAACATATATTTTTATCCCCAGGGGTACAGGTCTGAGAATCGCCAGGTTTACACAATTCACAGCACTCACCATAGCACATACCCTCCCCAATATCCATAACCCCACCCCCCCGGTCCCAACCCCCCTCCCCCTATCAACCCTCAGTTTGTTTTGTGAGATTAAGAGTCACTATGGTTTGTCTCCCTCCCAATCCCATCTTGTTTCATTTACTCTTCTCCTACCCCCTTAACCCCCCATGTTGCATCTCCTCTCCCTCATATCAGGGAGATCATATGATAGTTGTCTTTCTCCAATTGACTTATTTCGCTAAGCATGATACCCTCTAGTTCCATCCATGTCGTCGCAAATGGCAAGATTTCATTTCTTTTGATGGCTGCATAGTATTCCATTGTGTATATATACCACATCTTCTTTATCCATTCGTCTGTTGATGGACATCTAGGTTCTTTCCATAGTTTGGCTATTGTAGACATTGCTGCTATAAACATTCGGGTGCACGTGCCCCTTCGGATCACTACGTTTGTATCTTTAGGGTAAATACCCAGCAGTGCAATTGCTGGGTCATAGGGTAGTTCTATTTTCAACATTTTGAGGAACCTCCATGCTGTTTTCCAGAGTGGTTGCACCAGCTTGCATTCCCAACAACAGTGTAGGAGGGTTCCCCTTTCTCCGCATCCTCGCCAGCATCTGTCATTTCCTGACTTGTTAATTTTAGCCATTCTGACTGGTGTGAGGTGATATCTCACTGTAGTTTTGATTTGTATTTCCCTGATGCCGAGTGATATGGAGCACTTTTTCATGTGTCTGTTGGCCATCTGGATGTCTTCTTTGCAGAAATGTCTGTTCATGTCTTCTGCCCATTTCTTGATGGGATTATTTGTTCTTTGGGTGTTGAGTTTGCTAAGTTCTTTATAGGTTTTGGACACTAGCCCTTTATCTGATATGTCGTTGGCAAATATCTTCTCCCATTCTGTCAGTTGTCTTTTGGTTTTGTTCACTGTTTCCTTTGCTGTGCAAAAGCTTTTGATCTTGATAAAATCCCAATAGTTCATTTTTGCCCTTGCTTCCCTTGCCTTTGGCGATGTTCCTAGGAAGATGTTGCTGCAGCTGAGGTCGAAGAGGTTGCTGCCTGTGTTCTCCTCAAGGATTTTGATGGATTCCTTTCTCACATTGAGGTCCTTCACCCATTTTGAGTCTATTTTCGTGTGTGGTGTAAGGAAATGATCCAATTTCATTTTTCTGCATGTGGCTGTCCAATTTTCCCAACACCATTTATTGAAGAGGCTGTCTTTATTCCATTGGACATTCTTTCCTGCTTTGTCGAAGATTAGTGGACCATAGAGTTGAGGGTCTATTTCTGGGCTCTCTACTCTGTTCCATTGATCTATGTGTCTGTTTTTGTGCCAGTACCATGCTGTCTTGATGATGACAGCTTTGAATAGAGCTTGAAGTCCGGAATTGTGATGCCACCAACTTTGGCTTTCTTTTTCAATATTCCTTTGGCTATTCGAGGTCTTTTCTGGTTCCATATAAATTTTAGGATTATTTGTTCCATTTCTTTGAAAAAAATGGATGGTACTTTGATAGGAATTGCATTAAATGTGTAGATTGCTTTAGGTAGCATAGACATTTTCACAATATTTATTCTTCCAATCCAGGAGCATGGAATATTTTTCCATTTCTTTGTGTCTTCCTCAATTTCTTTCATGAGTACTTTATAGTTTTCTGAGTATAGATTCTTAGTCTCTTTGGTTAGGTTTATTCCTAGGTATCTTATAGTTTTGGGTGCAATTGTAAATGGGATGGACTCCTTAATTTCTCTTTCTTCTGTCTTGTTGTTGGTGTAGAGAAATGCAACTGATTTCTGTGCATTGATTTTATATCCTGACACTTTACTGAATTCTTGTACAAGTTCTAGCAGTTTTGGAGTGGAGTCTTTTGGGTTTTCCACATAGAGTATCATATCATCTGCGAAGAGTGATAGTTTGACTTCTTCTTTGCCGAGATGGATGCCTTTAATTTCCTTTTGTTGTCTGATTGCTGAGGCTAGGACTTCCAATACTATGTTGAATAGCAGTGGTGATAACGGACATCCCTGCCGTGTTCCTGACCTTAGCGGAAAAGCTTTCAGTTTTTCTCCATTGAGAATGATATTTGCGGTGGGTTTTTCATAGATGGCTTTGATAATATTGAGGTATGTGCCCTCTATCCCTACACTTTGAAGAGTTTTGATTAGGAAGGGGTGCTGTACTTTGTCAAATGCTGTTTCAGCATCTATGGAGAGTATCATATGGTTCTTGTTCTTTATTTTATTAATGTGTTGTATCACATTGATTGATTTGCGGAAGTTGAACCAACCTTGAAGCCCTGGAATAAATCCCACTTGGTCGTGGTGAATAATCCTTTTAATGTACTGTTGAATCCTATTGGCTAGTATTTTGGTGAGAATTTTTGCATCTGTGTTCATCAAGGATATTGGTCTGTAGTTCTCCTTTTTGATGGGATCCTTGCCCGGTTTTGGGATCAAGGTGATGCTAGCCTCATAAAATGAGTTTGGAAGTTTTCCTTCCATTTCTATTTTTTGGAACAGTTTCAGGAGAATAAGAATTAGTTCTTCTTTAATGTTTGGTAGCATTCCCCGGGAAGCCGTCTGGCCCTGGGCTTTTGTTTGTTTGGAGATTTTTGATGACGGTTTCAATCTCCTTACTGGTTATGGGTCTGTTCAGGCTTTCTATTTCTTCCTGGTTCAGTTGTGGTAGTTTATATGTCTCTAGGAATGCATCCATTTCTTCCAGATTGTCAAATTTGTTGGCGTAGAGTTGCTCATAGTATGTTCTTATAATTGTCTGTATTTCTTTGGTGTTCATTGTGATCTCTCCTCTTTCATTCATGATTTTATTTATTTGGGTCCTTTCTCTTTTCTTTTTGATAAGTCTGGCCAGGGGTTTATCGATCTTATTAATTCTTTCAAAGAACCAGCTCCTAGTTTCGTTGATTTGTTCTATTGTTTTTTTGGTTTCTATTTCATTGATTTCTGCTCTGATCTTTATGATTTCTCTTCCCTGCTGGGTTTAGGGTTTCTTTCTTGTTCTTTCTCCAGCTCCTTTAGGTGTAGGGTTAGGTTGTGTACCTGAGACCTTTCTTGTTTCTTGAGAAAGGCTTGTACCGCTTTATATTTTCCTCTCAGGACTGCCTTTGTTGTGTCCCACAGATTCTGAACCGTTGTGTTTTCATTATCATTTGCTTCCATGAATTTTTTCAATTCTTCTTTAATTTCCTGGTTGACCCATTCATTCTTTAGAAGGATGCTGTTTAGTCTCCATGTATTTGGGTTCTTTCCAAATTTTCTCTTGTGATTGAGTTCTAGCTTCAGAGCGTTGTGGTCTGAAAATATGCAGGGAATGATCCCAATCTTTTGATACCGGTTGAGACCTGATTTAGGACCGAGGATGTGATCTATTCTGGAGAATATTCCATGTGCACTAGAGAAGAATGTGTTTTCTGTTGCTTTGGGATGAAATGTTCTGAATATATCTGTGATGTCCATCTGGTCCAGTGTGTCATTTAAGGCCTTTATTTCCTTGTTGATCTTTTGCTTGGAAGATCTGTCCATTTCAGTGAGGGGAGTGTGAAAGTCCCCTACGATTACTGTATTATTGTTGATGTGTTTCTTTGATTTTGTTATTAACTGGTTTATATAGTTGGCTGCTCCCACGTTAGGGGCACAGATATTTAAAATTGTTAGATCTTCTTGTTGGACAGATCCTTTGAGTATGATATGGTGTCCTTCCTCATCTCTTATTATAGTCTTTGGCTTAAAATCTAATTGATCTGATATAAGGATTGCCACTCCTGCTTTCTTCTGATGTCTATTAGCATGGTAAATTCTTTTCCACCCCCTCACTTTAAATCTCGAGGTGTCTTCGGGTTTAAAATGCGTTTCTTGTAGGCAACATATAGATGGGTTTTGTTTTTTTATCCATTCTGATACCTTGTGTCTTTTGATTGGGGCATTTAGCCCATTAACATTGAGGGTGAGTATTGAGAGATATGAATTTAGTGCCATTGTATTGCCTGTAAGGTGACTGTTATTGTATATTGTCTCTGTTCCTTTCTAATCTACTACTTTTAGGGTCTCTCTTTGCTTAGAGGACCCCTTTCAATATTTCCTGTAGAGCTGGTTTGGTGTTTGCAAATTCTTTCAGTTTTTGTTTGTCCTGGAAGCTTCTAATCTCTCCTTCTATTTTCAATGATAGCCTAGCTGGATATAGTATTCTTGGCTGCATGTTTTTCTCATTTAGTGCTCTGAATATATCATGCCAGCTCTTTCTGGCCTGCCAGGTCTCTGTGGATAAGTCTGCTGCCAATCTAATATTTTTACCATTGTATGTTACAGACTTCTTTTCCCGGGCTGCTTTCAGGATTTTCTCTTTGTCACTAAGACTTGTAAATTTTACTATTAGGTGACGGGGTGTGGACCTATTCCTATTGATTTTGAGGGGGGTTCTCTGAACCTCCTGGATTTTGATGCTTGTTCCCTTTGCCATATTGGGGAAATTCTCTCCAATAATTCTCTCCAACATACCTTCTGCTCCCCTCTCTGTTTCCTCTCCTTCTGGAATCCCAATTATTCTAACGTTGTTTTGTCTTATGGTGTCACTTATCTCTCGAATTCTCCCCTCGTGGTCCAGTAGCTGTTTGTCCCTCTTTTGCTCAGCTTCTTTATTCTCTGTCATTTGGTCTTCTATATCGCTAATTCTTTCTTCTGCCTCATTTATCCTAGCAGTGAGAGCCTCCATTTTTGATTGCACCTCATTAATAGCTTTTTTTATTTCAACTTGGTTAGATTTTAGTTCTTTTATTTCTCCAGAAAGGGCTTTTATATCTCCCGAGAGGGTTGCTTTAATATCTTCCATGCCTTTTTCAAGCCTGGCTAGAACCTTGAGAATCGTCATTCTGAACTCTATATCTGACATATTACCAATGTCTGTATTGATTAGGTCCCTAGCCTTTGGTACTGCTTCTTGTTCTTTTTTTTGTGGTGAATTTTTCCGCCTTGTCATTTTGTCCAGATAAGAGTATATGAAGGAGCAAGTAAAATACTAAAAGGGTGGCAACAACCCCAGGAAAATATGCTTTAGCCAAATCAGAAGAGATCCCAAATCGTGAGGGGGGAGAAAGGGGACAAAAAGGGGTTGAGAAAGAAAAAAAAAAAGAAAAAAAAGAAACTATTAAAAAAAGAAAGCCGATAAAGAAAAAATATAAAAAGGAAAAAAAAATATATATATATATATTAGATAAACTATTTAAAAAATGTTAAAAAAGAAAACGGGAAAAGTTAAAAAAAAAATTAGCAGAAAAAGAGAAAAAAAATTGAAAAGGAAAAAAAAATTAAATTAACTGCAAGTCTAAAGAATCATGGGGAGAAAGCCATGAGTTCAGGGCTTTGCTTTCACCGCCTCTGGAATTCCGCCGCTCTCCTTGTATTGAAACTGCACTCCTTGGTAGGTGAACTTGGTCTTGGCTGGGTTTCTCGTTGATCTTCTGGGGGAGAGGCCTGTTGTAGTGATTCTCAAGCGTCTTTGCCCCAGGCGGAGTTGCACCGCCCTTACCCGGGGCCGGGCTGAGTAATCCGCTCGGGTTTCCTGGGTTTGCTTTTGGGAGCTTTTGTTCCCTGAGCGCTTTCCGTAGAGTGCTGGAAGACGGGAATGAAGATGGCGGCCTCCCGGTCTCCGGCCCAGAGGAGCCGAGAGTCCAGGGCCCCACTCCTCAGCACGCCCTCAGAGAACAGCGCCCAATGACTCCCGTCACCCCAGCCTCCGAGCTGACCGAGCCTGCGACCGGTTCAAGGTAACCCCGAGCTGAGAGCTCACTCCTCAGCTCTTTCTCTGTAGCCGGCTTCCCCGTTCTAATACCGGTAAGCTCTGCGACACTCAGCCACCCCCGATCCTTCTGTGACCCTGCGGGACCTGAGGCCGCGCTGACCACACCTGGGCTTCAGCCCAGTTAAGCCTCTGGAGCGATGTCTCTCAGCGGAACAGACTTTTAAAAGTCCTGATTTTGTGCTCCGTTGCTCTGCCGCTTGCCGGGAGCCAGCCCCTCCCGCCATGGTCTATCTTCCCGTCGCTTTGGATTCACTTCTCCGCCAGTCCTACCTTTCAGATAGTGGTTGATTTTCTGTTTCTAGAATTGCTGTTCTTCTTCTCTTCAATCTCCCGTTGGATTTGTAGGTGTTTGCAATCTTTAGATAAGCTCTCTAGCTGATCTCCCGCTACCTGAAGTAGTCTCAGCTGCTACTTCTCCGCCATCTTGACTCCTCCTCTATTGGCAAACTTTTAATATGTTTGGAATAACTTGGGTATGTGAATCTACTTTTTCTACTGTAAATTTTATGAAATGTAAATACTGATCAAGTATCTCTGGTGAAAATTTAGCATATGAATTGAGATGAGGAGGAAGTATAAAATACACTCACAATTTTGGAGATTTAGTATAGAAAAATGTAAAAGATCTCATTAGTAATCTTTCAAATGGAGCACATACTAAAATGATAATATTTTAGATACTTAGGTTAAATAAAATATACTATTACAATTAACTTCACCTTTTTCTTCTACTTTTAAAAAATGTGGGTGGTGGAACATTTATTTAGAAGTGCATCTGTGGTTGGCTTCATATATTTAGTCAACATCGCTGGTCTTGGGCATTACCTGATTCACTGCTATTATTATTATAATGAGGTATGAGTTGAGTACTTCATATCCTTGAAAATATTGAAGAAAACACACCTGACCAGCAGCTCAGAGCATGTTTCCGTAATATAATTGAGGGTGTTGGAAAGAATATTTGTTTCTTGATTTATCAGTTGAAAGCAACTAAGAAGAAATGTAGGTTGGAGTTAGTGATATGAAGAAACCACAACAAAGTTCTGCGTGAAAAGAGTATCACAGAATAATGGTGAACACATAATAGATTATATTCATTGTCCTCATCAGATTGTTTTGATGCAACAGTCTCTGACACCTTAAAAAAGAGATTATTATTTGGCCTTCAAGAATTATTTTCTCACCTGATTATGTAATTACAGCCATGTCACTATTGTACTTGAAAAAAGGGATGAAAGGAAGAATGAGAAGGGACTCTATATAGCAGGAGACTGTTCCAACAGACCAGGAAACAGACAATGTCTTTGCTTTACTCAGTTTAATGAGAGTTCAGTGGGGGTGGATTCCCATCCAATGGTTTCTAAGGTCTTTTAGTGTCTAAGGTCTTAAGACTGTAAGGTGAACTCTCAAGTAAGTTCTAATTTTCTTTGCCCCTTTCCCATGGTCAAGTAGAAGCTTAAGGGGGCCACATGCAAGATGGAGTGATACACTAGGAAGTAGATTTAAATGGTTGTGCTCATCCAAGCCAATTCACATCTGTGTTACCTAAAAGCATCTCTGACATTTCAGACAAGGTTAAACAGGTGTAATATTCTATCACAGCATACTATAAAGTTATACATTAACTTGGCGTAGGGTACTGCATGATACAGCCAATATTATTTTCTAGGTATGTAGATGTAAGAGAAAAACAGAGAGAAATATGAGCCCATCAGAAAATGCCCAATTCTTCAATCCAGCTCTTTACTAGTATCTCTGCAATATTTATCCCCACTGTGTCCAAAAGTCACTGAACATTCCATAAAAATGGGCATCTACTCATCAGACTCTAGTTCTCATATCATGATGGGATTCCACCAGACATGCCTTTTTCCCAAGTTCCAGTAAATCATCCTTTAAGCCAATTCATCTTCAAGTCCCCCCCCACCCCACGCAAATTCCTCAAGTTAGAATTAACCTTCCTCTTTACTGATTCTACAACACAGAAAGTCACAGCTTTAATACAAGTTAGTCAGTGATCACTGACTACCCTAATAGGGTCATGTTTCCTTCCTAGATTATGAGTCTCACGCACCAGCTTCATCTCATCAAACAAAATACATTCTATGAAAGTGTATTAATTTAGTTGAATTGAATGTGAAAGCTTACTAGTTTTCCCAGCTGCATTACTCAAGGGCATTCAGAGTCCAGAAAAATGATAGTCTCTGCTATCTGGCCATATGGTACACAATTTCAGTTTCTATGAGAATCTCTACTGAAGGAGGTTAAAACCAATGACCCCTAGAGACCAATTAAATTCAGCTTTATTTCCAAAACACAGAATGCATCTCCAGGTGCAAAATAGCATCACCCTCTAAAAGCCTTCAATATGGTCATGGTCTAGATAGTGTCCAGATACAATTTATTCTCTTGGTATTAAAAGCCTTCTAGAATCTGAACTCCAAACACCTATCTGGCACTCATTCTTGTACCTGATGAGCATCTATTCTATGCAATTAGATTGGCTGGCTCAAAGTCTTACAAATCTACAGCATCCATCTAGTTCTTGACTCATGCAGGTCTTAAAATATGGAATGCCTTCCACTTCTTCCTCTGCAGGGCAAAAAGACTGATGATCAGATTGGGAACATTGCAAAAAAGAACTGGGCATATACAACTCATCCCCATATCCACTATTTTGGGAATCTGCTTGCAAAGATCACATACTCTGTACCCCACCATAGTGGTGTTCTAGGAAGAGGCTTCCACAGGAGAGCTTTTGATTTGCTATTTGAGCATGTGACTAAAAGGGTGCATCCAGGTCTGGCAGGCAGGATTAGGAAGCCCACCTGCTTCTACATAACTTTTCAAAGCAGTAAAACTGACAATTGATCTCCATTTGTCTTGCTCTTTGTCTCTCTCTCAACTGACTCCAATCTGGGCAGGTCAAAAAAGGAACTTCGTTCACTGACTTCTTCAAAGCCCAACACACTAGATTGCAAGCTTCCTGAGGGCAAGAATCAGTCTCTCTCCTGCCTCCTTCATGGGCTTTAACACAAAGCAGGGGCACAATGAAACTTGATAAAATTAAATGGAGAACAAACACAAAAGAACTGGTTTTAGAGAAGTTGTATGTCTTGCTTTTGTAGAGATGAAATGACACCATGTATTTTTCCACCGAAAGACTAAAAATGCAAGACTGGCTAGAGCAAGACCAAAATATACATATAATTAGGCACATTCTTCATTTTTATCCATGCTCCAATTCAGATCAGAATGTCTATTCACAGTAACCAACATACTCTTTATTACAAAAGGGACAGCACAGTGCCAAGTGCACCTGCCTTATCAATAGGGTCAGGGACCCAGGGATCTCTAAATTGAAAGGTCATCTGCTGCAAATGTCTACCCCGTTCTCCTGAAGTCTGACCACAGAAGTATGAATAATCCTCTCATCTCTATAGCCTCACTTATAAGAACAGGAACCTGGTGGCAATGACCTCAGTCCCAGGAACATTTCATCCAAACCTTCCACCAGAGGTGACTTACTGCCCAATAACAAAGTATATTTCTGCCTCCAGGTATGATTAGAGTCAAGGAAATGTAAGCTTCCCAAAGCTCTTTACACACCTTAGTCACCTTTACCAGTTTTTGTAATTCTAAGAAAAAATCTGGGCCATTTCCCAAATGGGGATCTTGTTGTTAAGGGAATCCGCACTTGGCAACAACCTCCTAGGAAATTATGGTATTTCTACTGGATTTGTTTTATACCCAGTGCCATTCACTTTTCTCTCTCTTTTTTAGTGGACTTCTATTCACCCCCAGACCTTTGTGTGGTCCTCCTACCTAAAAAAGTAACTTGATGTTTTTACTACTCTTCAGTAACTTTGACACCAGTGCAGGGATGCTAGAACACTGCCAGGCACTGCTCAGAAGACACCACTATAAAGCAGGAACCCCTACACCGATCCCTCTGTTCTGAAAGCTGCTCCCACTCCTCAAAGATGAAAACTAGTAAGGGCGCAGCTCACCACACCATCTGAGGGTACCACCCACGACAGACAACTCCTCCCTCCATGAATGAATGATCTCCATCAGCACAGCAGGTGTAGGGTTGACCATCAATCACTGATAACTACTGGATAAAGAAATACACCCCTTTACTCAAATCAATCCATCATCCCAGCAAGGTGAGGACTGTGGCCAGACCATCAAAGATCATACACGGCCACTAGAGACATAAAAAGTGACCCAGCTTTAGGGTCACTGAAACAATTCGTTTTTCTCTAGTGCCTCTGCGCAGTCACTTGGTTTCCTAGAGAAATTATTCTTTAACTGGTGATCACATTTAAAAACAAAACCTCAATATTAACTGAAAACTCAGTACAGTAATCATATTAAACAAGAACTCAATGTAAGTCAAGGTCAGTTCTTCACCCTGCACCGATGTTGGCATGTGGTGGCATTTCAGGGAAACCCTCATCCTCAGCACTGATATTCACTCTTCTTTTCCTATAAAACTTGTTCACAAGAGGTAAATTTCCAAACAGTTAAAGATCTACTAATAGATACGTACCTCCACTCAGAGTCCGTAGAAGTGAGAAAGGGACTCAAGCGAGCCCATGTAGGTCAAATACCTGGGCATCTGGCTCGTCATCGTGCTCATCCACAGAAGAATGTCCACTTCAGCCACCATCTATTCAAGTTTGCTGAGTCACCCACCATACTAGATGCTTTACGTATGTTCTCTCTCATTCTCACAACCGTCTGATTAGGCAAATATTTAATCCCCCTTTTACGGGTGAGGAGATGGAGGCATACGGAAACTAAGTTCCTTGCCCAAAGTCACACAATTGCTAAAGGGTATAGCTGCCTTCTGCCCAAGGACAGGCTGACTGCAATGCTCATGTTTATCCCATTAAAACTCCTGCAAAAGAGAGGCAGACCCAGGTGCAGGACCATCTTGGCTACCTACCTCATACAATTCAATAATAATGTTTCCCATTAGACCTCGGCTACTCTTAATGTTCTCCATGGCCAGGGTGAAGTAGATGCCACGCGTGTCTGAGATGTAGAGGTTGTACGTGTCATTCTGGTTCCATTCTTGGACAGCTGCAAACACTTGGTTCTCATCAGTACTGATGATGTGCATGTCCTGGAAGAAGATGGAACACCTATAAGGCAGCAGATCTCCATATCCCTCTGCCCATGGGGGCCCAGAGTAATTACCATGACTTATGAATGGGGGAGAAAAAGCCTGAGTTATAGGCAATGTTAAACAATTCTGTGTCAGACCAAGGCTATAAATTAAGAGCTTTGTGATTTTTGTTCCTTGCTAAGTGACAGTAAAATGGGTGTAAGGGGCTTTGGTGGGTATCATTTTCCATGGCTTCAAGTGATTCATACACTTTCATTTTTTATTTTTATATCTGAAAGTTAGTGTTAGCACTAACAGAGACATACAGCCTTGCCGGAGGAAAGTCACACATGCAAAGAAGACAGGGCTTATCCCTTCTTTAGATCTTCATTTATGTTTTCAAACTTTTTAGTGTAGTGGCTGCAAAACTTCTCTTTGGGATCTTCAGAGTCATCCTTTGCAAGAAGAGTGGCAGGGAGGCAGAGCCAGTGGGTGGGGCTCTCGGCTTCCGCCTCTGTTTCAACCAGAGGGGCACCACTTGAATCTGTTTTATCCTAGAGTTCGGCATGATATTTGGGGAGTAAAAGATGAGGGAGGTTCTGCTGCTAATAAAATAATATTTGAAAATCACTGACAGTACCAAAAAGGAAACTCAACCTTGAATTTAGTGTTCTGGGTCCTAGCTAGAAGTTAGCTCTATGGTGTAGAATGTGTCTGTGTCCCTGAGCTTCAACTTTCTCACCAAAGTACTGAAGAGGTTGGGCTACCGCTAAAAATAGCTAACATCTGAGCACTATTCTAAGTCATCTAAATGTATTATTTCAGTTAAAAATCCAAATAATTCTACAATAGAGGTGGTATTAGTCCCATTTTACTGAGGAATAAAATATGGTATACAGGGGTTTGCCAACTTGCTTCCCATTATAAAGCCAGTAAGTGGCAGAACCAACTTTTGAATGCCTGTTGTGCGGCTCTAACCTACTTGTGAGCTTCTAACCACCTGGATATATATGGGGGAGAAAGCCTCCGGATTGGAAGGCTTTGCAATCCTATGACCCATGAGATGAATGGGAATCACAAATGTTTGGTCTGATCATAGCCTCTACCGAATACCTGGACGGTATAGTCTTTTAGGTGAAGTCAGCACTCAGGAAGCCTCAGCCGTAAGTGCCCAAATGTTCTTATGACCTGCCTCTTATATATTCATGCTAATACCCTGGTCCCTGAAGTCACTTTAGTTTGTATACCTGGACCAGGACATTTCTACAATCAAATCTAATCAGTTCACAATTCAGAAGAGTTTATAAAAGCCAGTTTTCGTATGTGGCTAGGCGCTATACAAAGATGATCATAAACTCAAGTCCTTTGCTAAGGAATTCATGCTGTCTGGAGGAACTGTTGGCACATTACATGCTGGACATAATGTAAGCAGTTAAAAAATGCATAACTACACAGGTAGATATGCCAAAGAGTAATGGCATCCCAAGAAGGCAGGAGAAGACCCTTGTCACCGTGGTGGCAAGCACTCATAGTAGGGGGTCAGGCAACTGAAGTTGACAGTAAATCACCAGGCCGGGTCTAGCTTTTACTTTGTTTGCCCAACCTTTCCCAGAAAGGATTTCAGCAATAAAAGAAGATATTGCTACCTTCTTTTATTGCTGAAATCCTTTCTGGATTTCACAACCGTGGAGCACTTCTCCAAGACGTTTTTTGGAAGGAGCAAGCTCATTCGATTTGGACAACAAGAAGGTGGGAAAAGTGTGAAGCGCTCTGGCTCTTTTTATTGGAGGATCTGCCAGATCTCAGCGTCTGGCCTTGAACTCCCTAGGTCGCTTTGACTGAGACCTCTCTAGTTCATTTGTGCTTACACACCTTATAGAATTACAGGATCCCACTGAGCTGCTTGAAAATGGAAATAAGGCTTCCTCTTAAAAACCCTGTGATGAAATTGTGTTGTGTTGGTGTGGAATGAAAGCCCGAGAACCCAGTAGGAGGGGAAATAGCAGCTGCAGGAAATACAGATTAAATTCACTTACCCTGTTAAAAATGCAATAGAAATGCCGGGCTTTTCCCAGATGTTTCGGTTATAAAAATGAATGAGCTAAGTTATTTTAGACTAAACTAATGAAAAAGAAGTGGGGGAAAAAAAAACTGAAAACACGGGGGCACGGTCAGGATGGAAGGCAGCCAGCCTTGTTGTGCATGTGGGGTGTATCACCTGACTCACAGGTACGGCAGGCTCGGGGGACAGGGTGCTCTCTAGCAACCAGGACCCTGGGAAGCTGGCTTGAAAATTTCTTAATTTCCCTAAGTCATTTAGCTAATAAATTACATTACTAATATTTAAACCCAAGACTATCTGAACTCTGTTATCAGTGGGAATATAACTCAATATGCATCAAAATGACCTGGAGATCTTAAAAGCAGGCAGACTCCTACGTCCCACTGCCTGAGGTTCTGAGTCAGTGTGTCTGGTTGGGAAGGCTTAAGTCCTACCACCTGGACCAGCCTTCCAGACAAGTCAGGTACATGCAGTCTGGGTCATCACTCCTTGAAAAAGCTCTGAGGTATGTGTCCTCTCTCCAAATAGATCTTCTAGTTAAATACGGATCAACCAATAATAACCAGAATATTATGTTTTCAAGAACAAATGATTCATTTTCAGTAGTACTGGTCTAATAGAGAGCTGAATGATAATAAACCATATTTCTTGATCCTGCAACCTCAATCTAACCCCAAAGCATATGTCACCTCCTTCCAAAGAAAACGAAGATGTGCTTGCTACTCTTGAGAACAAGCAGAGCGAGATCTGACTGGTGATGAAGAGAGAGACTGAAGAGGGGGGAAAAGCAGTAAGTAAATTCTGGTTGGCACTTCAATAAACTGGAGTTTGGACAGCATCAGACATAACCACACTCATGTTTTTATTTGGAGAACAATTATAAATAACACTCCCCCATACCCTCCCATTAATTTGGAAGAATCATAGTTGCCTTTTGCAAACCTAAACGTGAGACTTCATAGGTAAACAATGGTGAAAACACTCCCCCCGAGATAGAAACATTTTCATGTAATTTGGGTTGAATGTAACTTCATTCACTATAAGAACACACGCTATTCAGCACCTGCCATCCGCCAGACATTATAATAGAAATACAGAGAGAACCAAGATGTACAATATGACCTCAAGCAGATGCCCAATGGTGGTGAGAATGTCATGCCCTCCTGGCCTTCTGTGAACCTGACTAAGGTCCCTGGTACAGGTACTAATGGGAATACAAAGGCTTATAGACAGGGGCGGTCAAGGGGGCATCCATGGAAATGCATGAAACCTGATTGGCTTGAAAGCAGTTTTTCCCTGAGGGAGGTGAGGACAGAGTGGCCACACCATAAGGGGCCCTGCACTGGCCCACCTAAGTTTTACCCAGAAGGAAATATAAAACTAGCACAAGATTTTGAGGAGGAAAAGGGGATAATGAGAACTGCCCAGTGCAGAGATTTGGCTGCAGTAGGCCAGCTTAACTGTGAGATCACAGCATCCAAGGTGGATTTCAGTGGGGCAGGGGGAAGGCTTACAAGGTGGCTGCAACATCTCAGTAGTGACACATGAGGGCCTGGACTAAAGAAGCAGGTTTTCTATGAGAACCCTATGAAATGGACTGGTGAGCTATCAGGGAGGCAGAACCCACAGGGCGACGAAGGAAAAAGGCATATCTTTAATATGTCAGGTATGTGACCTACAAAATTCTCTCATTACCATGCTCATACAATCATAATTAAATACTCATAATTAATGTGCATAATTATTTATTCTACATCAGTCTCTCTCATTAGCCCATAAGCTCCCAAAGAGCAGACACTGTGTCTTTCTTATGTATCACGGCATTTCTAGCACTTACTAAATATCATTAGTACATGGTAGATATTTAATAAAAGTTTTTGTATGAATGAGTAGAGTAAGTAAACACAGAAGAGGGATGAAATTTTGGGGATATAATATAAGGTAGAGATACTGAGCTTAGGTCTAGAGTTTTAAAATGGGATTTTTCAGGGGAAGTACTTCAAAAAAGCAGTCCAGGGTTCGATGGGTATGGGATGGGACTATGAACATAGACGTCACCAATATGAAGAGAAGGGATGAGGTCACCCAAGAACCATGCAGAACACCAGGAGAACTTAGGATCATCAACATTTAAGGGTGGCAGGAGAAGGGGAATCAGAAAAGTGAATCAGAATAAAATATGCCACAGGGAGGAGTATCAGGTGTGGATTTTTTTTCTTTTCCAGCAGTGTCAAGTGCTCCAGAAAGGTAGAAAGAAAGAAAGGAAGGAAGGAAGGAAGGAAGGAAGGAAGGAAGAAAGAAAGAAAGAAAGAAAGAAAGAAAGAAAGAAAGAAAGAAAGAAAGAAAAGTTGTAGAAATGTTTATTGGATTTGGCTTGGAGGTGTTCCCTGGTAGCAATGGCTAGAGGATTTTTGGTGGACTGGGAGAGAGGGGTGTGGGAGACCAGAATACAGCTGACAGTGGGTTGAAGTGTAGATAGGAAGCAACAAAAGAAATTGGAATTACAGATAACATTTTAAGAAGTGTGGCTGTGACATAGCAAAGAAGGATAAATCACTATTTGGGGAAATGTAAAAATTAAGGGAAATTGTCCTAAGGAAATTAAAGAAAAGGTTAATATCACTGTCATTATCGTTATAATAAATTTTCTCAAGCATATTTCCCTCTCTTCCCTTTTATTATTCAAAATGGGATAAAACATATTCTGTCAACTAAAAGCAAACCCAGACTTAGGTAGGGAGAGTCTTTATGTGCAAGACTATCGCAATAGGGAGAACACTCTGGCTATCCTATCTGCAAGTCCCTCAGGGTGATGGCAGGGAAGAATTATTTTTATGGAGAGAAAGTAAAACAAGGCTAGAGAGAACTGGATGTGGGGAGCAGGGTGAGCAAGTGGTGGGAGAGGGGCCATTGAACAGGAAACCATCCTCCTTACAGTCAGTTGATTTTCAGAAGGGTTGTTAATAGGGGTTGTCCTGAGTTCTAGCGCCTGCTTAAGTGCCCAAGAGTGGCTCCAAGTTCAGAGGCTAGGGTGGGGAGGAGGTGAAAAGCCAGCCAAAGTCTGGTCAAGTTAAATTAGCGAGCATTTTGTCCAGTTTGTCCCCCAGTGGGGACAAAGAGTTCAGTTAACCATTTATAGATAAGGAATGAGAATTTGGTCTCATCCAAGGTAAACAGGCAGGCTTCTGTATCTTAGCGAGGGGCATGGGGAAAAGTGGTTTTTTACAAGTGAGCTACTTCTAGGAACACAAAAGAGCTGGTTATTTCTTTAATCTCACTGTTCTCCAGAAGCACTGGGTTCAGTAAAGTTCAATGGTATCATGATAACCATTTCACAGGTAAAAAGACCTGGGCTTCTGGATAAGCAAGTGGCAGAGCTGGAAAGAAAGCTCAGGGTTTCTTGCTCAGAAGCTCCATTGCCTTTCAGCCAGGCTATACCAGGGCTCTCGGTCATTTGTGTCCTCACCCCCTGCCGATGCGTGGCTTCCATGCCCCTTCCCCGCCTCCCCCATGCCCAGGGACTGGTTACGGAGGACTCAGCACAAGGTTGCCACTCCTAATAATGCCACTCATTATTAATGGTGTTCATTTCATTCTCTGCAAAATGCTCCAAGCCACAGAGCACCCCAGGGGAGCGTGTTCTGAACAGACAGGCTGGGAGGAGAGGTGTGAGGCAGTGATGACAGGGAGGTTCTCCTTGTTTTTGTAAGCAAGACGCCCAACAGCAGAGGCAGCTCCTGGAACAGCAACAACTTGCTTAAAAGCCATTTCCATTTTTAAACACTTCCACCCCCTCTGTCCTTACCTCCTCGGCCTAGGCTGGGGAAAATCCGAGCCAATGCTGGCTAATAAAGGGGATCGATAACCATCCAGCTATTTTCACAGCAGCCCTCATATTAATGAAGCTGCTCTGGATGGAGTTCTATAAAAGGGGCCGCACGGATGGTACTCCACCGCGATAAATTGCCATGGGGTTGCTGATCGTTAATGGAGTGTTCCAGGGTTGTGATCAATCCCAGGCTTCATTTGTCCCCACCTGCAGCCACACTGCCCAGGGGAGCAAACTGTTTGTTTATCTCGGAAGGTTAAAAATACATGAAATATGCACACAGTGCAGAGACAGAAAAGGCCTGACACTGGGGATATGGTTTGGAAAGTTCCCGAAGTACTTCTCCTGAGCCAATAGGTGGAAATCATCAAGTTAACTGCAAGAGATCTTTCTCCTTCAGAAAAAGCATAATTACAAACTTCTCCAACCTCCTCTTCTCCTAGCAGAGATACTGCTTTCCTGCCTGGGTTTAGAACATCTGATGGGGACATCCTGCAACCACGATGTTATAGAATGGTCCCATACCAGCCAGTCACAGAGAGGGTAGAGAAAAGGAGGAGTTGATCCCATGGCCCCTGGGGCTACTTAATGCACTCCCTGCTCATCCCATCAGCCTCTCTACCCCTCTCTCTACAACCCAGTCTCTTGAGATGGTGTTTAGTTTGTTGAATGGACCATATTATCTCTCTTAAAATAGGGCCTATGTGTGCCTTTTCTATTGATTTCCCAACCTTGTTTGCTGGGTTAACTCCTTAATCCTTTCACATCATCTTAAACCTAACTTTCTTAGGAAACTTGACCTCAGTATCTGTATAGGTAAGCTCCACCCATTATGTCACAATGGTCCTTGAACTTCTATACCTGTAACACTCCCTACACCTACTATTGCTTGTTCAGTGTCTCTTCTCTACCAGAATATAAGCTCCACGAAGGCAGGGACCATTTGTGGCTTCTTTTCTACTCTCTGCCTGGCAACGAGTAAAAGCCGAAATGGGAGAAAGAACAGTTCAATAGTTGAATAAAAGAAGGAACAAACGAATGAATGGATTTATGCATGCATATATGAATGAATGAATTAATGAATGATGAATGAATGAAACAACCAGGGGTGACGATTACCCACCCTCTTGTCCCATAATCTGTCCCACCTCTGTAGTCATTCAGCCTTTCATGCTGTTTCCCAGCACCAGCTTACAGACCTGATGCTTTACAACATTACATTTGATATGTGTCCAGCCAGAACCTTGCCTTTTTTGGGAGCCTTTTTAGGTGATGCAATTGTATCCTGTCCATGTTTAGACTGAGGTTCTAAGATCCTTCTCCTCCAGGAAGCCATTGTTCACAAGGGATGGAATCCACAGGATAAGTTTTAAGATTTTCCAACAAAGGAGTTAAAATGCCATCATTTGATATTAACATTATAGTAAATTATTCCTTTTTAATTACTCATAATGGCAGAAGGGAGCAGAAACATAGGCAGTGCATTTACATTTTGCATTAAAATGTAGAGAGAAGCATGAACTCCATAAGACTCACCTGGGCACCTTTGTGCATACATACCTATAGTGTCTAGGCTCCTGTCGGGGCCCTTCTGAACCTGTCCCTCTATTTGGCGGTAAGGCCTTTGCATGAGGGAGGGACTCCCAGAAGGGATTGTGTGATAGCTCTCCTTTCACTGGAAATGACTCCAGACTATACAGGATGTATGAGACAGGGAATCAAAGCTCTTGCCTACATGCCCCGCTGAGAGGAGAATAGAGAACCCAGGTTCAGGGCCATCAGCAGAGGCCAGAGCCCCATACTCCCTGCAGTCCAACATGGCAGTCTCTCCCTGCTTGGACGTACCTTGGGCAGGGAGTACTTGGGCAGCTTTATCTGGGCAAAGGCCTCTCTCCGATAGGACACGTAGTAGCTGGCTCTTCCACCTGTTGTCACCTGGATCATAAGGGAAACACAGAGAAATCAGATGGTGCCAGAGATCATGGCCAAGTTGGAAGGTATTAGCTTCTCCATCAACAGCCACAATAGGTTGGTGATAACCTTTCAGAGAGTATCCCTTGCTGGCACTGAGCCTCCAGTCCCACAGCACTGAGGTGTTCCCAAGTCACAACACTTAGACAACAAATAAGCAATGACAACAGTCTTTTCCAATGGTTGACACCTTCAGTGAGAGCAGGGACTCTGAATTTGATCACTGTGCTCTGCCTACATACACACCTAATACATACTTTCAACTGCAAACAGAAACTACTCATGTGAGATGTACCCATGATCAATTTATTTTGCCTTAAAATAATTTTCTATTCCATTGCAATCATGACATGATTGTGAAATGATTTTTTTTCTGAATCTGAATAACTACTATTGCTCAAAAGCTCTTGTTACTTGAAATTAATTTCATTTCTGTTCTGAGCACATTTTTTTCCCCTTCATATTTAGAAATCCATGCATTGAGAAGGTAGTTTTTGTTTCTTTCCATGTGCAACTGATTTAAAGAAATCAAGGGTCAGAGGAAGAACTCTGGATTGGAAGGTGAGAAATCCTGAGTGTGAGTCCCAGCTCTGCTGTCTGATGGCTGGGGGAGTCAAGCTCTGTAATCCTGGGAAGGATGGATTCTTATAGGAACCTGGAAACCACTCCAAGAAATGGTCCTCTGGTCTGGGCTTGTTGAAAAGCCCTGCCATCATGGCACAGCTCTGCAGATGGTGCTTCTGCCCAATCGTCCTAACTTGGGGGGACATTAATATTCACCAGCGAAGTCACCATAGGCTGTTCAGAGAAAATAGCAGGACAATAGCAACCCGGCTGCCATACTGAGGAGGCAGCTGCTGAAGGCTCCCCTCTTTGTTCTCATCACACACTTGCTGGAGACAGGCCAGTCTTCCCACACCAGTCCAAACCTGGTGGCCATCCACAGTGGCTGCGGGGAGCAGGCGAGGTGCCACATCTCTACGGAAAGCCACCCATTGCTCCTCACACCAAGAGATGGCATCTCCTATGGCTCCCTGTATCTCTGCACAGATTGGAAGCACAGAGACTGCCAGGCAGAGAAAATGTTAGAATCCGAGTGAAGGCAGAACCTTAGAAAAAACTTGGTGCAAAGACTTAAGCTATGAATCAAGAGGAGAGACCGGTTTGGTCCCTAGGACCCTGGGATCATGACCTGAGCCGAAGGCAGACACTTAACCAACTAAGCCACTGAGGTGCCCCTGGTTTTTGTTTTTGGATAAGACATCTATTCTGAATCTGTATGGTTCTGCACTGGCTTAGAGGTGGGGCATTCACATTAAGATCAATGAGTTGCTAAGAAGTTTTTTCTTTTTAAAATAAATTTCAACTGCAAAGAATCTGATTAAAATATAACCTTTGGTACTAAATACACAGTTATCACTAGTCCTTGCTTAATCTTATTTGTTTATTTCATTTCCTTCCTTCTTTCCTTCCTCCCTCTCTCCCTCCCTCCCCGTCTCTCTCTTTCTTATTTTAAGTCCAGTTTAGTTAACATATAGTGTTATGTTAGTTTCAGGTATACAATATAAGGATTCAACAATTCTATATATTCCGCAGTGCTCATCAAGATAAGTATCCTCTTAATTCCCATCACCTATTTCACCATTCCCCTCACTCAGCTCCCCTCTGGGAACCATCTGTTTGTTCTTTATAGTTAAGAGTCTGTTTTATGGTTTGTCTTTTCTCTTTGTTCATTTGTTTGTTTCTTAAATTCCACATATGGCTGAAATCATATGGTATTTATTTTTCTCTGACTGACTTATTTCACTGAACATAATACTCTCTAGATCCATCCACGTTGTTGCAAATGGTTAGATCTCATTATTTTTTATGGCTGAGTAATGTTCCATTGTAGAGATCTATACCACATCTTCTTTAGCTACTCATCTACTGATGGACACTTGGGCTGCTTCCATAATTTGGCTATTTCAGTAATGCTGCAATAAACACAGGCATGCGTATCATCTTTTTGAATTAGTGTTTTAATTATAAATTATAAAACCAACACATGCATGCCTGTCAACCGAAGAACTGGAACAGTAGTTTTAAAATTAAGCTACATCAGAATCACTTGGGAAGCTGCTTAAAACTCACACGTCTGGGCCCCACCTTCAGAGTCTTTGAGTTGATCACTCTGGGGTGAGGTCCAAGAATTGTCTTTTCTAATGAGTTTCCAGATGATGCTGATACTGCTGGTTCAGGGACCTCACTCCGAGCAGCTCAGAACTAGAACTTTAAAGACAACTGACATACACTTCTGTGCCTCTGTGCCCTACATCCATCCTGACCCTGGCCTCCCTCTGAGATATAGTTATTTTCCTGATTTTGTGTTGACAATGATGATAAAGTTTTTTTTTTTAATTGGGGCAAAATTCCTATTATATAAAATTAACCATCTGAAAATGTAAAATTCAGTGGCATTTAGCACATTTGCAGTGTTACACAATCTCTACCCAATTCTAAACAATTTTCATCACCCCTAAAGGAGATTTCATACCCAGTGATAAAGTTTTTAAAGTCCCAAAGTAAATGCTCTGGTCACTTATCATAGGCTTAAAAAACAGCTCTCTACAGGACACCCTGAATGTCACCAAGCTTGCCTTGGGGAAATAAAGCAGCATCAGAGAAGGCTAGTCCTGTTAGTGAATGCTGGTCAGAGTACAGCAATTAAAAGAAACTTCTCCTGAGAAGACCTAGTTGGTTCCATAGGGAACAAGGGGAGAGCACCACTGAGCATCTGATAAGCACCACAAACAAAACTGTGTCCTTTGGGGTTTCCAAATCACCAAGAGCCAAAGCAGAACAGAATGGTCTCCTCAACAGGGTGATGGACACCACCAATTTGGGAACTCAGCCCAGCTATGCCTGAGAGAGCCCAGACCTTCTCTCTTACAAGCTTATACACACAACTGAGAGACTTTGTGCTTGAGTAATCAAGATGGAGATTATACTTCAGGTACACGATGGGACGATCCAAACTACTAAGGGGCTGATGAAGCCCCAGGAGGCTAGAGGTTCTTCCAGTACCTAAGAATTAGAGTTTCTCCCAGTGATACAAACCTGGCTCCCATAGTTCTGCTTGGTCCTGGTTGTATCATTCTCTGTACCTGCTACCATCTAATTCATGGTTTAACCTCACTGTAAGGCCAATGGGTGCATGGATGGGTTTGGATGCTACCAATTCATTACAATTTCTCTCTCAACTCTTGACCTCTGTTCTCTCTATTCCTACAGTCCTTTCAACATTTACTCTTGTGGGACACACATTCCTTCAATCTTTCCTCCATGTCTTCTTCTAAGGTTTCAACCTCCCTGATTTCTAGGAAGTGCTGGCCTCATGGCCAAGTGATTGGTGAATACATAATAATAAAAGTAATGACACAACTGTCATTGATTGAGTTCATCTACCATGCTCCAGAACTGCATGTAGCCATTATATAAATTATCCAGTTTCATCCTCATGACAACCCTTCAGAGACTACAAGATACTGAGTGACTTGCCCAAGATAAGATAAATTTGAACCCAGCAAAGTTTGGCTCTAGACCTGTTCTCCCCCTCCTATAACTTAGAAGGGTCTCCATTCCTCACTCATCTCACTATAACAGCAATACATTTTCTTGACTCCAAGATGTTTTTTAAAAACATGTAAAAGCATGTGTATATAGCATGTGTATATAACCTTTCTTCATATTCCAGAAAATCTGTTATGACATTGATGGTATATCTTAAAAATGAAATCTTCATAGAAGAGAGGGCGTGAGATAATAACTAGATTTATAATAGCTACTATGCAATGAAAGCTGATTACACAGAAAATGGGACAATGAGCAGTTTATACGCCATACTTCATTTGATTCTAATTATACATAATATAATACATAATACCTCTACCGGTCAGGAAATTGAGGCTGAGAGTGGTCAACTACCTTGCTTGATATCACACAACTTTTCATTGTTACAGCCCACCTGTGACTCTCCCCCATGTCCAAGCCCTTAATGAGGAATAAGTACAACCCCAAAATGTCATGTACGGAACAGGGGTTCAACACTCATTGACTAACTTGTCAATAATGAATTGTGGGGATTAATCCACTCAACCAGAGATGCTTGGAGTTTGATTTCCTCCATTGTTTAGGGACTAAACCATGGATGGAGAGAAGAACTCTCCATTCCCACCCAGTACCTAGATGGTCACAGGAACTTATTTCTAGCACTCCCCACTTGGAAGCCAAATCCTTACAGTGTTGGGAGGATACCAAGCTGATGCTTTTGCTGCCTCTCCACTGTTATTTGTGTGACTCTCTGGCAACACACAAAGAAAGAATAAAGTTTAGTGACTATTAATCTATTTTGATGAACTTTTCTCTTCCTCACAAGCAAATCTGCTGGCATTGTAAATCCCAGAGATTATTACCACTTTCCCTCTCAGTGACACCTTTTATTTTACATATGATGAATGCCATCCAATTATTTGCTCTGGGTCCATCCGTCAGGCTAAATACTGAATTAGCTGGGTCTTTTCCTCTCTAATGACTGGCTCGTTAATCTGATTTTCTGGATTTCCATTTTACAGGTTTAATTGGGCTCCTGGCCAGTGAAAATGATTCCTTTGGACAAATGCACTGACCATTAAACACATCTGTCTCTTCTGACTTGTTCTCATTCTTACCGTAACCAAGTCTAACCTGACATATCTTTTATTTATTTATTTACTTATTTTAATTTCTCCTTGATTCAGGAAGATGGCTTGCCCTGGAGAAGAGAGAGAAATATGCCAGAAAGAAAAAAAGAAAGAAAGAAAAAAAGAAAGAACGAACCAAAGTGTCTAGAGTCATGTTGAGTCTGTTTCTGCCATAGAGAGAAGAAAACTTGTAATATCTCTAGAGCTTGTAAGTGGGCATAGGTAATCTGAAAAGAGAAGCAAAACTTAACATTTCAGGTATCTACCATGTTAGTGCTTTACATTCATGATATTATTTAATATCCACAATAGTAATGACCAGTATTACTATTATTATTTTTAGTAGCATTAGCAGTACCCTACAAAGCATAAATATTAATACTACAACATACTGGGGCGCCTGGTGGCTCAGTGGGTTAAGCCTCTGCCTTCGGCCCAGGTCATGATCTCAGGGTCCTGGGATCGAGCCCCGCATCAGGCTCTCTGCTCAGAGGGGAGACTGCTTCCCCCTCCCTCTGCCTGCCTCTCTGCCTCCTTGTGATCTCTCTCTCTCTGTCAAATAAATAAATAAAATCTTTAAAAAAAATAATATAACATACTCTGAGTATTTAGTATATACCAAGTCCTGTTCCTCTGTAGACACTAGCCTTCTATTTTATGTTCAGGTGAGAAACTGAGGCCTAGGGAAGTTACACAACATACTCAAAGACACACCGCAAGTAAATGGTGAAGCTGGAATTTGAGCCCAAGTTTGTCTGACTGCAAAGCTTATGTTCATCCCTCAGGCTACGTCGGGTTTCCAGACCTCTGTGGAGGGGAATGGATCCCATGTCACTCAACTTCCCGTTTCACCAGGAAAGATGCCTATGAGCCGATCTTTTTATGTGAGGAATCATATCCATTCCTCCGCCCTCAGAAATCAATGCTCTATTGTTGCACGGGAGTGAACAGTTCTCCTACTAACATTTATGAATAAGAGGGACCAGAGTGGAAAGAATTCTGGCTGGCACAAGAAACATTTAGAAGGTTTCCAGCTAGAGGACCTTGCTGGGCCCAATATGATGTGAATAATCTGCCTACACAAGCGAAGTGGCCACCTGTACAGGCCTCCATTAGCGACTCCCACACAGCCCCTGCAGCAGCCCCTCCTCCAAGAAACAAAAGGGAACGGCACAGTTGTTAGGATGCACAATTAACTTTTCCAATTTCTTTGCTCATTAATTCTATTCAGATTATTTAAAATAAATCTTGACATTGTTAGGCCTTTCTCTTCCTCTCCACCTACATAATTCCTTCAAAGATCACAGTTCTCTCTCAAGAACAAAGGAGCAGGATTTGACTGCTGGACCACAAAGTCGATAAATAGCCATCGGTCTCATCAGGAAGTTGCTCTAAGTGTTGGGATGGTCCTGAGGGCTTCTCCACAGCAGGCTACACTGCCCCTGCCAGCTTAAGCTCGTTTTCCAGAAATGTTTTGCTAAGGTACCACACTAGAGGTCTGGAACCACATGACATCTTACCAGCAAGCCATCTCCTCTGCTAGACTCTTTGATGTTGAATTTAGTGTTTGACAAACTGGTGTTTGTTCATTTTATGTCCTGGAGGCTGTGTGATATTAACGTAATATGCAGTTTTATCTGCCTGTTTCTAGAAAGGGTGGGTCTATTACCTACCACTTGTACACTGTGCTGAGGCAGAACCTTCTTTAGAACAGATATGCACATAAAATCTTTTACTGGGGCCCTAACATAACTACCCCCAAAATAACCTCACCAAGAAGAGATTTGGAATAAGATGGTCGACACTGAAGCCAATATCGTTCTCTCAATCTGTAGTGTGTGGGGGGGGCAGGGGGGTGCTGGAGTGAAGTGAATACTAAGGTTGGCCAAAACATACTGACAAAGAACTGTCACCTGGGCCGACCCTTGCCAAGACTTCTTGGAACCTACACTGCCTCCTGGGATTGGCAGGAAGGGAGAATTAAGGTGGTGAGTCCGAAAAGCAACAGGGGGAAAGACTTGTGTCCGGTCTACCCACAGCCCTAGGAGAGCAATCAGTCGCCTGACTGAGTCTGTTTTTTCAAATACAATCAAGGTCCGGACTTGGTACATTTCCAATTACATTTTTTCGAAGAAGGCTTTCCCTCTGATTTTTAGCATTATAGTACATTGGTTAGGATCCCAGACCTGTGTTTCAGTCCTGCTTTTGCCACTTGCTGGTTTGGTGATCTTGGACAGGTAATTACTTTAACCTTCCCAGTTCTTCTTCTGGGAAGTGGAGACATCAATTCGACCCATCAACATGCTGTCATGGAGGAGTAAACACAGTACCATACGTAAAGAGCCTTAGACCTGAAGCTGGCACATGCTACATGCTCACTGCATAGAACATGCACCTGCCAAGCTAGAAGGCAGTTGCCTGCACCCCCTGACTGGGGGCTGATTGGGGGCTGACCACGGTGGCAGTTTACATGTGCCAACTGGAGGTTTTAGGAAGTGCTGGTGTCACCACATGGGCTACCTGGTCAGAATAGACCAGGGAGAGAGGACTGAAATTTTTTCTGGGGCCTCTGGGCAGGATGATCTCATGGAGACAACACCTATGAACCCAATGAAGCCAATGTGTTTCGTGCTAGAGATTGAGCCATTAATGGCTTATCTTTGTGTTCTGGCTTTCGTGACTTAGAGGGAGGGCAAGAAGTTCTTGGAATGTACATATGACCCTTCAGAATGGAAGTCCTTGCCTTCCCTCTCCTAACATTTTTTTTTTTTTTTGGAAGGTTCGGGGAGACAGATAAAAAGGCAAAGGTGAGTGGAGAAATAAAAAAGAACAGATAAGGACTTGAATAGTCATCTCGGAGCACAAAAGGTGGGAGCACCTTGAATATCTATCTACCTTTGTATAATTATATTTAATATAATTAATATAATAGCTAAAAAGCCAAAACCTAAACAGTCTACTTTGAGTGTTCCACATCAGGATACCAGAGCTGCCTTAAAAAAATAAATAAATAAATAAAAGAAAAGCAAGCAAGCAAGCAAGCAAGCACTACCCATGGAAACCCTACAGTGGAATGTTAAAAACTCGTCAGCAAAACATCCCCTCGCTCCCCCTCTCAGAAATGGCCCTGGTCCTGGTAGACTGCTAGCTTCATGTGGCTTCAGGAAAGATGGGGCCGAGGAGGCCGGAGCAGATATTGTAAGGAGTCTAGCATCTATAGTCTTCTTCCACCTAAGTAAGTTTTCTCTTTGACTTGAGACCTCCCATAGCCTTTTTCCTCTCTATAGGCTGATGTTATGAGGTTAGCTCAATGACTGAAATCTTCCCAAGCCAGACATCAGCCTCTGTCTTTTCTCTAGTTTTCCAGAATTTCAGAAAATAAATACAAAATAGTGGGAAAGAAGGGGAAGGAAGAAGGGTGTGAGGTCCTGGTGTGCGTAACCTCCGTGCTTCTAGTTTCAGCTTCATTGGTTATCAGAGAGGCAACTGGCATGGTAACTAATCTCTTGGAGTTTCAGGGCTATTGTTCCATAAAAAGGGAACAAATAATTACCCTTCTCTTACAGAGCAGTAAATGAGATAATAAAATGCTTTCATGGAACTGTAAAGTGTTCTACAATGTAATGATCAGAAGGTTATAATTGACCTATGGTATGTACCTAAAAACCCTAAGATGTTAGAAGTTTTTCACTGGAAAATTGCTGTAGATGGAAAGTTTGTGTTCCCCACAAATTCCTATGTTGAAACCTAATCCCCAGTATGATGGCATTTGGAGGTGGAGCCTTTGGGAGGCCATTAGGTCAGGAGGGTGGGGTCCTCGGGGAAGGGATAAGTGCCTTTATTAAAGAAGCTCCATGGAGTTCCCCTGTTCCTTCTGCCCCGTGTCTATGAACCTGGAAATGGGTTCTCTTCAGCCACCAAATCTACCGGTACCTTGATCTTGGACCTCCAGCATCCAGAACTATGGGAAAGATTCTGTTATCTGTACATAAGATCCTGTCGTGTGCTGTATCTGCTATAGCAGTATGAAAAGACTAAGACAAAAATCAAGCCAATGATCCAGACGGGTCCACTCTGTTGTTTGTTGGCGGCGGAGGCAGGAAGAATTTAAATTCTCCAGTGGGGCTATAGCTATCCACAGACTGGTGGGCCATAAGGATGTCACAAAGGAAGCAGGAAATGGATAGGCTGAGATAAAGAGAAGTGTATTCAGCCACCCAAGATGAATGGCAGGCCTATACCGCCACTTAGAGAATGATTAATTTTACTGATATGTTCAAGATATTTTCCATATCCTAAGAAGGCAAGGCAAACAAAGTCATTAATTTTCTAGAGAAACAGGGATGCTTCTTTGAGATCTGGGATTTCCAGGCGGCCTGGGAAATATGTGGGGGCTGCTAGATACGACAGCAAAACTTCACCAACATGGGACTCTCATGCCTCATGAGTGAATTTTGGGACAGCAGTGGACAGATTTAAACCATCTGTCAAGCTGTTTCTCAGGAAACACTGCCACTTCCCCAAGAGAGCCGTGAATATTTGTGAAATGCCAACTGCTACTTGGAGCCTCCCCATTGTACTCCACGGGTCATGCCTTTCCTGTCCTCCATCAGTGGAAGCACCACTGGTGAGTCAAGCTCTGCACTCACACTCTGTCTGCGCTCTCTGCTCTCATGCACGATGACCACATGGAGGAGATCCTTTGCAGTCCCACTTTATTGGTGAGTTCACTGTCTACATAGGATCACGCAGCTCCAAAGTAGCAGAGTCTGGATTTGAACTTGGCTCTCAAAATCCTGACACCCACTAACACTACAACCCCGAACAAGCCTGAAGTGTCTCCTGCAGAGCCTTTCTAAAGAATGGTTAATTTAGGACCAGTTATCTTGAGGGACTTACCATGACCCAGATCATGAGAAGCCCCCAGCATCACTGAAATCGCAGGGACTTGCATCACAAACTACCTCCCTAAGGAAGCCTCTCCACCCCAATTTCCCAGTGGGAATTCATCTTTTCTTCCTCTGATTTTTAGAGCTCTTTGTTTGTCGCCTTGTCACTGCACTTACCAGCTGCTATTCTAAATTATGGGAAACAGGTACCTTTCAGTTCTCTTGTACTATTTTCTATGGTAGATAATGTGCTATATTCCCATTTTGCCCTCTTTTAGTAACTGGCACCCATGTCATAACAACTAATATTTCTAGAGGACTCTATTCCCTGCCATTAGTTTTTATTATTGGACTGAATCTCATTTGGTCAGGGCACAACCCTGTGAGGGAGGTCTAATTACATCCCCATTTCAGAATGAAGGGGCCTGACTTTAGGTCACCTTGCTACTAAAAGGTGAGGCTCAAAGCCAACCACAGAACGTCTGCCTTGAATCCCCAGGCTCTTTTCAGGTTGCCAGGCTGCTTCAGTCTGTGCCTGCTGAATCAAGATCAGAAAAAGACAAAGTGGTGATAATTGCATGGGTTTCACAAGTGGGTCATGATTTTACATCAAATACTCCTTTGAGTGTTTGGTGACATAACATGGCGATAAGAGAGTGTGCTTTCCTGTGGGGAACGGAGATGCAGATTTCAAGATAATCTTCTCCACCTACTGCTGAATCCACATGTTAATTAAGGATCTGGCCAAATCCCCATCAGTCCTTGAACAATGCTCATGTTTAGACATCTCATGATGGGTACTGGCCCCAATTCTACTGTATGTTGCATACATCATTCAGTGAGGAAAAACTTATCCAGCACTCTTGTGCCCAGGCTATATCAGGTACCATGGGAGTCATAGGATTGCGACCTCATGGAGCTTACCATTTCTTTGTAAAAGCAAGCCTAACATATAAGATATACAAATGACAACATAACACCGGTGATAGTGCTCTGGTACCCTGAGCCGGTTAAAGGCTGGGTGCTGGAGAAGTAACCCCTCAGAGCCACAGTACATGACGCTAGTTATTTTCACTTGATCTTAGCCAAAAGGCCGAGAAGCGATTGACTCTATTTTCATGCTCCTTCTAGGATCACCAAAATCAGTGTACACACAATACACATGCACACACATACCCTGTAATATAGAGCATATACATATATATGTGCATGTATGTGTAATACACATGTGCATGTATATGTAATATACATGTATATGTGTGTAATACATATTATACATATGGATGTAGTGTTATTGACAGTCCCACTACCTTTGGAGAAGAATGGGTTCTCAACACTAAAGGGCTTTCTGTTTGCTGAGTGGGATGATGGATTTGAAGATGGAACAATGGAGTAACCAGGATACGACTATAGTGTTCTACATAACCAAGGGTGGGATGGAGAGAAAAGGTGGGGATATGGCGGGGATGGATCTTGAAGGAAGAGAAAGATCGCGACGCATCTGGAGAAACTGCAGGAAGTGAGATCAAGATGGTGGGTCACTGGTTGTTGGTTCCCAAAGTGCTGCTTCAAAAAAGTATGTCAAGAAACAGCGGGTGTGTGTAGGTTTTATTATGGGTTTTTGCTGTGTAGTATCTGACATAAACACTATGCTTCACTCTTGCTTGACATTTCCAATAAAAAGTTTACACCACTCTGCTCAATAACCTTATTACGATTTTATTCATTTTTTTTCCTCGTTGCAGAGGTTCTATCAAGAACATAGATCTGCTTCAAGAAAATGCCCAAGAGTTACAGCTGGATTACCAGAAATTTATCTTTCTGGACCTTTTTGGTTACTTTATTTAGTTCTTTGTTGAGAAAATTCACAAAGAGCCTTGCACCAGAAGCCTAGACATGGATTCTGTACCTCCCTCACCCCTCCCTACTGGCTACTATGGGTCTTTGGGAAAAGCACTTAACTGCTTCCAGATCTCAATTTCATCCTACCATGAGTGGGGACACCCACAACGTATTGGTCCAACATGCACCAGACACAAAGTGGGGACTCAAGAATCTCATGCCCCTGTGCTCTGTATCCCTTCACATCCCAGGTCCTGGTTTCCTCAGCACAAGCGTCTTCTTCAATTCAATTTCTAAGATTCTCTGCTGCCAGTTTCTTCTGTAGCCATTTAATGACTCCACAAACGTGTTTTGTGCTGCTACTTCACGTGAAGGGTTTCTGCTCCTACTTACTGCCCCTTACACATGCCTTGACCTAATTGGCTCAAAGTTATAAGAATATTTAGGTTGGGATTCTCATTTAAAAAGCAGAACAAATGTACTGGTATCAGACAGCCTTGGTCAAAATCTCCGCTCCACTCTTCACTGGCTGTGTGACCTTAGGAAAAGAACTTCACCTTTCTGTGCCTCTTCTGTGAGGCAGAGGTAAGAGTAGGACTTCCCTCCTAGGATGTCATGACAACAAAATGCCTTAGTACTATGCCTCGCGCACACCAGCCACTCAGCAGGTGTTACCTAGTACTATTACATGACATTAACTCTGCAAGAACTACAGATTATTCAATAAGAAAGTTAGCCAAGAGGTAAAAATCACAGAGGAAGGCAGAGAACACATCTTAAATAAGAAAATGATGAGGCTTATAGTGTTTTATATACGGAAGGGTTCTGTTCAATCAACTTCATAAGGACTCCTATCAGACATTTCAGAGGAAGGAAGGAAGCCACCACTTCCATGCCTCCCCTCCCACGCACACATGGAATGTGTAAGAACCATTTATGGTTCTTATGGAATGTAAGAACCAATTACACAGCAGAGCGAAATAATAAACACAATCATATTAAGAGCACTTCGATCACTTCTCCCTACTGCAACCTGGAAGCAATCGCCACCTGGAGCAGCAAAACCGCAGGCGTTTATTCCGGAGCCTCGGACAGAAGGCCTTGGGTATGGAAGGCTCTCCGCGCCAACTGCGGTCGCTGCCATCACCACTGTGCATTGGAATGAGGGGTGCACCCCTCCCAAGGACATTTCTCAGGGGACAAGGTGGAAGCAATCTTGCCTGGCCTCCAGAGGTTACAAGGCCAGGGGGAGAGGGGGAAGTGGCTAAATTCATGGTCACACAGGATTAGAGAAAATAAGGACAGAGAGAACGGAGAGAAAGAGTCAGACAACCTTAAAAAATCTTAAAGCAGGGAGAGGGAAAGAGCCAAGCAGTTTTTTTCTCTCTCTCTCTTTTCTATTTTGCAACAGATGATTCACTTGCACACCAAAACCTAACAGCAGTTGGTATAGTAAAGATGAAATAGTTGGAGGAAGAAAAAGAGAGCGCTAAAAACGAAAGGCGGAGAGAGTCAGGCTGGCAAAGGGGGAGTGAATCCCCAGTGCTTTCCTGCCCTTCCTGGCTTCCTCCTACTGGCTTCTGCCCACTGGGGATAGCAGCATCCTGCTGTCTCCCAGCCCTGCAGCTCTCCTGGGCTGGAGCACAGGCAGCCCCCTGCCTGTAGGCACTCCTCCCAGGAAGGCAGGGGTAATCAGGCCCATCCTTCAAACATCTTCATTCTATTACTTCCATAATCGGCTTCTAATGTTCTGTTCGATAGATGTGGGGCCGACCAGACCAAGTGCTTGAACAGCTGCTCGGGCCATGGAGCTTTTCTCTGTGCCATTGATCACAGAGACAAAAATCAATCCCGGCTAAGGAGAAAGAAGTTAAAAATAAATTGCTGGGATTGATTTCTGTTCAGACCTTCCGACTCCCAGTTTAGAAAGGGGGAGGGAAGAGTGTGCGCGGATCCACCTGTCATGAAATCATTTCATATGTCCCCATCTCAAAAAGCAGAATCTGGAGGTATTTTACATGAACATACGCACGTGTGTGTGCACACAAACACACAGGTCTGAGTGCACAGAGTTTTCTAATTTATGCTCTTATTTTATTGTTGCCTTTTAATAACTATCAGAGATGAGAATCATGTGAATCATAAACTCCCATGAGAAAAGGGCTGGAGTTTATCTCCTTCATTATCAAATCTCTGAAGTGGGGTCCCATGCTTTGTGGATAGCAGTGACTCTGGAAATACTTGTCAAGGGACTGACAGAATAAATGAATTGATGAAGTCTCTTCTTCGCTCTGATTGGCTCTTGCAATTATGTTTATTTCTTCATTGCTGGATCACAGCATGTAATTATTTTTCTTCTTCATTGTTCTGCATACGTATGATCTCTCTCTCTCACTAGACTACAAGCCCCTCTAGGGTAAAGATGGAACCTTTACTTTTGTGCTTTTTAATTTTTGATCTATTGTACTATCCACCTTGTGCCCTCAGTAGATGTATGTGAAAGGAAAGGAGGAAAGAATGGTTCAGCAACTCTCTTAAGGGATTAGCTACAACCTAAATATCTTTCGTTTTGCTTCTGACACTAGAGAAATAAGTTGGGAAATACTTCTGAATAACAGTCCCCTGCCCATCCATGTTTAACTAAATGGAACATCCTGGAGAGTGAGCAGACTTGTGGAACGGTAGCATTAGGAGGGAACTCTGGAGTCATATACCCCACTACCTTCTAAACTGGATTCCATGAAGTTCTGGAATCCTACGGTGATACCTTGGAGGTGTCCACAATGGATGAGGAAGAGGCTGAGTGGGTGGGAGAACTCATCCAGTCCCTCACGCTCCTTAAACTGGATCCATTCCACCTGTATCTGTTTTATAAAGGTGAGGGCCCAGGGTCACTAACGGAGTTAATGGTGAGAGCAAACTTAAACCCAGGAATGCTGTACTGCCCACCCCCTCTCCTCCATCGACCTGCCCAGCCCATCCTGTGGTGCACTGTTCCTACCACAGAATGGTCTCTTCCTTCGAGCACTGGATGGTCCTAAATTTAGACTCCTCAAGTCAATTCTCCACTTGGAGGCCTAGCTCGAGCCTTGCCTTCTCCAGAAAAGTATCTTTGATCATATCAAGCCTCATGAGTCTCTCTTAGTCTGAGAAAAAGCCCAGCACTTTCTCAAGAGCTTCTGAACATTGCTTAGGGTAAGTAAGAGTCAGGCCATAGAGTCCCACCCTCTCACCTAGTCTGAAACAAAATGAAGACACCATTATATGTCCTTCATTTAGAATAACAGGGACACATTAAGTGCTCAACAAATGTTTGTTGAATGGATGGATGAATGAACTATTAATCCTTCTGTCTCAGAACCTATCACTGCCCAGAGCACTCAGTAGGTGCTCAATCAAATTAAGCAGATCGATCAGCCACTGGCTCTGCCACTATTAAACTCTAAAAAGGCCTTAGTTCTTAACTGATCATGATGGGTTTCAGAATCAGATTCTTAAAAGTTGCTTGTGAAATCCAAAGCATTTGTTTACCCCATTAGCTAACTACAGAGGTAAAGGCAGAGCGATTAAAATTTTTAAAAGCTGAAACTCTGAAATAAATAGATCTGTATCCTAGTTAGAAAGGTAATGGGGAGAGGAGTGGATTTAATAGTCTTCTTCTCAGTCCACAGCCCAACTGCCTTTATTATCAGCACTGTCGTTTTTACAATACAATTATCTTTAATAGGGGAAGGCCCCAGGAAAGGCATCCTCCTGGGAGCTATGCTTCAGAAGAGAGGGTGTGGGGGAACTTCCTGGGACTTGGAAGGGAAGGACAATGGGGAGACCCAGCTGGGTCATGATTCAGTAGCTCCTCTGCACCCAGGAATGGGACTCAAGAGAAGCTGTGCCTAGAAGCACATGACGGAAACTGGGTAACTCATGGCAAGAGGTACAGGGTAAGTGGGGAAAGCTGAAGAAAGTGAAGCCCGGGATGGTAACGATGATTAAGCATGCGGCCACTCACCCTGCTCCCCCCACCCCCACCCTAGCGATGAGTCTTTGAATAATCCTCTAAGTGCATCTGAGGGACAACTCTCAGAGGTACAGGCATGATTACATTGTACTGAATCCCATTAAGCCTTTCTTGGGTTAATGGTGCAGAAAGTTTCTGATCTGAAACAAAATTGAAACAGATCCCGACAAAAGTCCACAGAACAAGGAGGGAGGAAGGCTTCCCTGCCCCTGGTGTCCGCCACGATAGAGGCAACAGCTACCTCTCTTCCACTTTTACAGCATCTGGAAAAGTTTCTCGGAAAAACCGGCGATGCAGGGTTAATGTGAAGATACTTCAGATTGGGAAAACAAAATGAGAAGTAGATCACTGTCCTCTTTTGCCATTCCTTATGAACCCAGGCAGCTCTGATATCATATTCCAACCCTGCCATCACTGAGCTCCAGGACAAAGGGGGATTCTCTGAACCTCTCTGAAATTCTCCATGGAACACTAAAGAGAGTAATGTCCATCACACTGAGATCCTGTGAAGATTAAAGTAGAATTAAAGAAAATAAAATGCAAGCTTAGCAGTCATACATTTAGCAGGAAATAAATATGAGACACCACAAATCAGCTGTGACAAGCACTCTTTCAGTTTGCTGATGGGTGGGCTAAAAACTGGTGGTGGGGTTACCTGGAAAGAGCATTCTGATGCATCACTGCTTTGAAAACAGGAAATTGCATATTTTCCAATATGGAAGAGATTGAGAGCATCTGATCTCCCTCCTTTGGGCTGAATTACAGAAACACTCATGGTCCCCCGGACAACATATCTAATTTCCAGACCAGAATGCACAGGCTGCGTCTAATCATGAGGCTCCTGGATAATTAAACACAACGAGTGCCACCCTTCCTATAAAAATATACTGCGCCCAGCATCCATGCCACTACTCTTCCTTCTCAAGCCCATGGAGACACCACTAATTAACAGCAGCAGTCTTTCCTACTGAACCACAACAACACAGCCTTCTATGCAGCTATTACTAATTACCCAAAGGTGATACACAAAACAAAAACAACTTGACACCCTGAAGCCAGACATATCCCATTCATGTACTACTAGAAAAGCAAATAGTTGTGCTATAATAACGGGGCAAATGACAGAACAATTCTCGGAGATTAAGGGAAAAGATTCCTTACAATGCTGGCCTCACAAGTAACAAGTACTGTAACTTTCATGGAGCTTCTGCAGATCTCTTGGAGAAAAACAAATCTTCCTCATTCATTCGGGACATGAACAGCAAAGCCCTGAATGGAGTGAAGAGATCACCAAGCCTCAAGGATTGCTGGGCATTCAGGAAATAAACAGCCCCTCTCCGAGCTGCTCTGTCTCAGCAGGAGGCACATAGGAATCATCAGCATCTGAATGGGAACTGGTGCCTGGAGAATCAATGAGATGGGATTGCTCCGAGAGAGCCTGGGAAGTGAGCAGAGAAAGGGAACCTACGAAAAGCTTTGAGAACAGCCCCTGTTTAAAGGGTGGGCCGAGGAGGACCCCCGAGGGTAGGAGAGGAAGAAGATGATGCCGGAGAGGTAGGAGGAGGAGCTGAAGCACACACTGTGAAAGGAGCAAAGCCGAGTGTGCTCAGGGATGCGCTGCAGGCAAGAGACCCTGGGGCTGCAGAAGGGTCAGCTGAGTGAGTGATGGAGAGGTGTAGTCTGGATGGAAGTCAAAGACATCTTGATGAACTGGCGTAAGTAATTTCAATGGAGTAGACAAGGCAGAAGCCAGTCTCAAGTGGGTTAAAGAGAAGAAAATGAGAAAGTGGGATAAATAATACAGAGTTTGGGATGCCTGGGTGGATCTGTGGGTTAAACCTCTGCCTTCTCCTCAGGTTAGGATCTCAGGGTCCTCTGCCCAGTGGGGAGCCTGCTTCCCCCTCTAACTCTGCCTGCTGCTCTGCCTACTTGTGATGTCTCTCTCTGTGTCAAATAAATAAATAAAATCTTAAAAAAAAGAACATAGATAGCTCTTAAGAAATCTGCTTGTGAACAAAAGATGGGACATTTATAGAGAGGAACATGGGGTTCAAAGAAATTTTTGTTTTCTTTTTTTGATTTAAGGAGAGTAGATATTTTAAAATATTTCAATACTGATGGGAAGTCTAAAATAGGAATGAACATGCTAAAGACATAGGGGAAGAAGGCTAATAGGTAAAGCCAGGTCCCTGAGAAGTTAGAAGGGATGGGATTGAGGGTTTGGAATGAAAAATTTTATATGGGCATGCAGATGATTCTACTTTTCTTGGATAGTTCAATTTATTCACAATACTGTATACATAATAGGCGCTCAATAAATTTGAGAGTCTCTTAGTTTCCTTGAGTTGGGTTCCCTCTGCCTGGAAATGTAGAGACTGCGATGAGGGCTTTTATGCAGGTAGTTTTGTTTTGTTTTGCTCTGTTTTCGGTGGGGGGCTGTTTTGTTTGTTTGCATTTGAGAAATGATCAATTTCTCAACAAAAGAGGGAATAAAAGAGGTAGAACTAGAAGGTAGGAAATGAGGGAGGAAAAGCCATCCCAAGAAGAGTTACTGAACTGGTAATTACTATTACTATGAGTAATAGGGCTTCAGGCCCACAGGGGACCCTATGAAGTCCCATGGAGAACGAGGCTCCATATCACCCTCCTGGCATAGGAAGAGGGAAAATTAGCCCAGAGGATCCGGACACCTTGGTACTTCAAGGTTTGTTTATCTCCACCACGATGGCCAAAGGGTCTCTCGCAAGCATCTCGTTTGGGAGAAATCAGCCCAAATCAGAAATCAGAACAAAAAGCAAGAGTTCACAGTGCAGTAGAGGCACGGTGATATTAGGCCACCTCTGCTGCTGAGCTGGCTGCTGAGCAAACACGAGCCAGAAGGACGTGGGGCGGGACCTCTTCAACGCCAGGATCAACTAAACATCATGACTTACACTAATTTGTGGTTGTTCATGGAACTATTTCAAATACTAGTAGCAACTCTTACATCAAGGCCCTAAAATCATTGCCTGTATAGGAGACACATCCCACCAACATGCTATTTAAAGAACTTCCATTAGTGCTGGCTGTTGAAAACACCTCACTTAATTTTCTGAAAGTGCTTCAAGAATATTCACCTGAAGATGTCTTTATTGAATTTCTTCTGAAGACAGTCTCTGCAACTCTTTCATTTTCCTTTAAACTCCTGTGTTGTAAATGTGTCCCTAATGATGAAATTGCTATTTATTTAACATTCAAATCTCTCCCATTAAGGCCAAATTAACATCATTTAAAATATTGCCAAATAGTTTTTCTTTGAATAATTATACTCTATTAATTTCTGCCTCAGGGCTTTTTTTCTGTCAGAAAGATAACTATTAGAGATACAGTAGACATGCCATAGAGACTTTGCTAACTCCCACACTCTTGCCTAAACCAGAAACTTAAACTGTCAACACCTGGGAGAGCTAGGGACCAACATCTACAAGAAGACACTCAAGAGTCTTGAAAGAGAATTAAACCCCAGCATATCTACAGTTACATATCTATCACGAGAAGTTGGTTTCTTCGATAACTAGCACTATGGAAGGCATGTGGGAAGATTTTATCACACACATATGTTGATACATGGGCTGAACCCATGAGTGATTACAAAATCAATTTGGGGAAAAGATTTCAAAATCCTTTCCATGACCGGCTTATAAAAACTCTTCAAAGAAAATGTGCATACACAGAAGTAGGGAGGCTGACTTTTGCATGTGGATTAACCTCTTGATTCTTGCATTTGATAGGGCTCTGTAGCTTTCAGAGCATTTCAAAGCCATTATCATCTCCCTTGATCCTCATAAAAACCTTTCAATTTAGGCAGGGCAAGGGGCATCCTTCCATTCTACAGAGATGAGGAAATTAGCATTCTCAAAGTCTAAGTGAACTGCCCCGTGTTCCCTGGCTGGTAGGTGACAGAACCCTATCACCCCAAGTGCGTAAGTTCAGGGTCCTCTGCCCCACATCAGACCACCAGCTACTTGAGTCATAAACGGCCTGAGAGCAGGGGCAACACCTTCCAGCCTGCCACGCTCCATTGTACCTGCCATACTTCTTAGGACCTCAAGAAATACCTGTTAACTAGCTACTAGTACTTATTAATTGCTAATACATCTAGAACACCTTTCAACTCTGAACAATAACAGCTTGTATCGGAATTACTGACTGGCTCCACTGTTAATACTAGAATCATCCCAGGACCCTGCTTCTGCATACCATTGCTCAACCCACAGGATTCCTTGCTACAGAGGGGACACCTCTTTGGACTACATCTACACAACATTACCAGGAGCTGAAAGTGTGGATCTATACACTGATACTGGTCTAGTTGTGGATGTTGAGAAGGACTGGGCAGAATGAGGATGGCCTTCCCTTTGAATTTTCTGCTTTCTTCATGCCTCTGGAGTATTTTGTTTGTATCTTAATTATAGATCTGTTTTTTCTCTTGTGTTTTAGATATCTGTAATAGACCTGTTTCATTTAGTACAATTGCACTCACAATGAAACTCTGTTCAATGAGTAATGAATCTTTATTTCACTGAGGGCCACTTCCTGTGCCCTGAGGAAGGGATGAGACCAGGCTCCGTGTAGTTCAGCGAGGACACACAATTCTCTTAAGATGACTTATTAGGGCTCTACTCGTAATTCTTCATCATACTCCCTAATAGCCAGGGTATGAATCCTATCCCTGAAGGGACTGCATTGTTACCACTGTTGAACCACCTACTCTCCAGGATAATCACTAGAAAAGCTACTCCAAAAGGAGAAAAGGCAGGATTTCCAACCTTCTTGGCTCAGAACACAGAAACCAACTTATCTCTATCCCCGTGCCCCTACAGAGGAAAGCCGATTTCTCTTTTATCCATGTGGAACGGAGACATTTCAGGCAGACACTTTCCCATTAAAACAAGGGCTCTTCTGGGAAGGATTAGCTCCTTTTGATTTCACTATGAAACCCCAGGCCCTGGGGCCCCCTGCACAGAAAAGGCATTGACAGATTAACAAATTTCACAGTGTTCTGTATATCTTCAGCTCAGCTGAAAGCAGGACATCAAACATTTGGTCCCCTCAAGCAAAACCATCAAGATGACTACATTTACCTCTTTGTCAACAGAACAATAAAAGGTGAGGCAGAACCTTTGGGGTCTCTCCTAAACTGTAGGAGCCATGTGAGTAGTAGACGGACCCTTCAACCACACACAGGATACAGAATCAAAACTAATCATGTTTAGGAAAAAAGAAATAACTGGACATGGAAACTTTCCTTTAGAAGGACAAATTTTTTTGAGGGTGAATTTTTCATGCAAAATCAATGTCATGGGAAGTTTATTATGCAGAGTTTACTGGGTTTTTGGTTATTTAAACTTTAATCTCGAATGCATATGCATTTGTATATGGCTCACTCATGGAAAAATAAGTATGCCTTACACACATACATGATATTTATTAATTTCCAGAGAAAGGAAACGGAACTGCGTGTCCTCTGATTCCCTGGTGGTTCAGTTGTCTGCATGCAAAACATCTGACCTTTGACTCACAGAGCCAACTGTGCTACAGAAAGTCAGTGGTTTTCGAACACATCTTAGCAGCAGATTGTTTCTGTCAAATGAGAAAGGTATTAAGAACCCAGCAAACAAAAACCGAGTGACTCTATTTAAGGAGAGGTTAAGAGGGCCAGAGACCTTCTTCTTTTTCAGTGGCTCCTGAGACAAGTTCCCTTAACACTCAATGTAAAACCTGCCAAAAATCACATTTGCCCCCCCCAAAAAGCCGGTAAGAATGAGGGAATCAACTGGCATCCTTTCCTATAAGATTTTTTTTTTCTAGTTGTAGGTCTCTGATGGCACTAAAAACAAGGGATATCAATACTCTACAAAACTAAAAAATTCAAGTGGATAAAACCCTTAAAATTATGAAAAACCAAAGCCACCAGAGCCCTTTATGCCCACCCAGCTATTATTCAGCTGCTCAGATTGTAGGCAAAGAAGAAAATAATGTGGTTTTATAAGGTTCCCCTTCAAAAGCCAAATTCTGGAGTGATAGCAAGTATCCTTCAGAAAATGCATAGTCCTCAGAGCCCAGCTCTGCCTTAGCAGTGCTCCCTGGAGATGTCTTCCATAAGGGCTGGGCTGGACCTGAGCCTTGACACACTCCAGCTTCTTCTCTTGGGATCTTTCTTCAGTAGACACTGGTAGGAGAGGTAGATACTACCTACCCTGATGCCCAGATGCCTTCCTCGTGCAGATATCAATCTCTGGGTTTAAACCCTGGAGGAGAAGCTACTATTGGTCTGAGGATTTTCTGCCCTCACAAAAGCCTTCTGAGGCAGCTTTATTTCAATGAACAGAATGAGGAATCCCTGCCTTTTCCTTGCTTTTGAGACGGACATTAATCATTGCAGTACAAATCTGACCTCCTCCATAAAGCCATTCTTTTTTTTTTTTTAGATTTTGTTGATTTATTTGACAGACAGAGATCACAAGTAGGTGGAGAGGCAGGCAGAGAGAGAGGAGGAAGCAGGCTCCCTGCTGAGCAGAGAGCCCAATGCGGGGCTTGATCCCAGGACCCCAAGACCATGACCCAAGCCAAAGCCAGAGGCTTTAACCCACTAAGCACCCAGGCGCCCCCCCTTAAAGCCTTTCTTGAGCTCCATTTCAATTTTCAAAACTCAGAGACTCCAAAAAAGATTAAAAATTCACACTGGTTGCAGAAATTGCTCTGAGATGGCTTCCAATAATTTTTTTTAAAAAAGCAATAAATAAAAACAAAAAATAAATAGGAAAAGAAAGCAGCCACGTGATCACAAATGGCCACTAGGAGAAAGGAAGCTGCTACAATGGGCAAAAAATCAGTTCTGAGCTTCTTAGCCCTGTAAAGGGGGAAACGCAAAATTACCCAGATTTCATGAAAGGAAATAAAAAAGGCTCATCTCATCTAGACAATCTTCTACTTGATTTTTCCTGCCACTTAATTCCCTCCCACAACTACACCTGTCCTTGGATAAAGGTCCCCAAGTATTACGTTCTTTCACTTTCTTAACTTTATGCCTGCTTCTCTCCTGCCTGGAATGATCTTTCTCCTTCACCTACCTTACTGGGATTCCTAGTCTTCCTTGACAGGAAGCTCGTATTAACCTGCCTCCCGAAGCTCTTCCTGCCTACTCCAAGAGCAACATGTGCTTTGCACTAATACAGCTTTCATCAAGCTACATTATAATTGTTTAGCTGTCGGTGTTCCCACTGGGCTGATTGTATTTTAATATATTTAAATGAATGAATATAAAAAGGGTACTGAATAACATAATGGATAATTGTTGGACAGCAGTTTTATAAAAATGCAGAGACATTCCACATATGGTCATTTCTTATGCAGTGAACAATTGCCAATTACCCTAAGTTGTCTTATATTGTTAGTTGGAGAAACAAGATTCCCTTGATTTAAAAAGATAACTTGCATTCCCTGAGAATAAGGATGGTGTCTTATCTTCTCAGTTCAGTTCCGTTCAATAAACATGTACTGAGAACCAGTCATTACGCTAAGTGCAAGAGAAACACTGATGGGTAAGGCATCGTCTTGTTCCTCTTGAAGTTTACAGACCTGGCTGGCAAGACATAATACACACAGGTTAAGTAGTCAGCAAAGAAGTTTCGTGCAGCCCCAATTGAGGATGTCAGGGAAGACTTTCTATAGCTAGCAATGCCTAAGTTGAATCTAAGGATAAGGTTGTCTAGTAAATGGACATTCCAAGCAGGTTTGTCATGCAAGAAAGGCATGTTAAGCAACAAATGACATTATGTATGTATGGACACTGAACAGGTTTTTTGTTTATGAAAGGGTAAAATATAACAAGGAAGGTATACAGGGAGCCCTAGTGGCTAAGGAATTCCCATAAGGCTGATGGGAGTACACAGGATACAGACCATGGAGGGCCTTGTAGGCAATATTAAGGAAATTAGATTTTTTTTTTAATTTTTTATTTTTTCAGCATAACAGTATTCATTATTTTTGCACCACACCCAGTGCTCCATGCAATCCGTGCCCTCTACAATACCCACCACCTGGTGCCCCCAACCTCCCACCCCCCACCCCTTCAAAATTCTCAGATCGTTTTTCAGAGTCCATAGTCTCTCATGGTTCACCTCCCCTTCCAATTTCCCTCAACTCCCTTCTCCTCTCCATCTCCCCTTGTCCTCCATGCTATTTGTTATGCTCCACAAATAAGTGAAACCATATGATAATTGACTCTCTCTGCTTGACTTATTTCACTCAGCATAATCTCTTCCAGTCCCGTCCATGTTGCTACAAAACTTGGGTATTCATCCTTTCTTTTTTCTTTTTTTTTTTTTTTTTACAGCTTTATAAACATATATTTTTATCCCCAGGGGTACAGGTCTGCGAATCGCCAGGTTTACACACTTCACAGCACTCACCATAGCACATACCCTCCCCAATATCCATCACCCCACCCCCCTCTCCCAACCCCCTCCCCCCATCAAACCATAAGTGACTCTTAATCACACAAAACAAACTGAGGGTTGATGGAGGAAATTAGATTTTAACCTACAGGTGGTGAGCAGCCACTGAAGGCAGGAACATTGATCTTTGTCTTATATAAATTACTTTGGAAGTAGTGCTGTGAGTACACTGGGGGTGGGGGTTGCAGGTCAAGGAACAAGAAAATCAGGGAGATATTGCAACATTTCAGAAAATACATATTAAAGCTTTATAAACGGTTTTAAATAGCCAAGTAATAATGATGCTTCCTTTTTTCCTCTCATAAATCACCCAGGAGCAACAAGAAAAAGAACTAAAAGTACAAACTCTATTCTCAATGAAAATATAACCCTGAAACACAATATATACATGGAAAGGAACCCAAATTCAGTGAAGAACAAACAGGGAACAGACAGACACCCAGGCAAAAATGCCTACAACTACAAATCGTGGATCAAGTCAGTGAAATAGCATTCTCTAAAGAGACATTTCCCCAGGAACAAAACTAATAATCTATTATTTGAAACCAAAGGACTATGTGCCCCAGGAATTGGCACTGGGTCTATTCCAGGAACTGGGGTTGATAAGAAGCTGGAGAGGTGTGGCCGGATAAAGAACAGACAGGCAGTTTTACCTTATGTGAAGGACACTTTCACAGACAAACTATCGGGAGTTATATGGAACTTCACTGAGAAAAAATTTAGATTTTTGTTATGCTGAAATAGAGCTCTGGTCCATCACCAAGAAGAACTTCCTCAGTCTATCCAGGAAGAACCCATGTTATGGAAAAAATAAATAATGGTGAAAAACATAAAAAGAAAACAGCACAGGAATTATAAAATAATATGGCAAAATAAGAGACGGTAAGGGACAGAAAAAATAAATAGCAGACACAGAATAAAAACTGCTTCCATGAAGCAAACGAAATTGTGACCATACTGCTATGATTAAGAATAATCTGTATGATGAGATCACCTCTGTATGAGAAGAATTCAAAGAATTCAAAGAATTCAAAGAAATACAAGAGCTAAGGGTAGCTATGTTGAGAGAACAGAAAGTCATAAAATATAAGCTATCAAAGTTCAGGAAAGAAGTTCAACAATAACAGCAAAAAAATGCAAAAAGAATCCTGGACACTGCTAACTAATCGTTCATGGACAATGTGGGTAAGATTTTTTTTTTTAATATTTTGCTCAGGGAATTAAAACTGATTAGAAGGGGGAAAATGATGACTCTCCTTTGTTTATCCTGTCTACTGTACACATCCTAAGTGTTTTAGAGGATGAGAACCAAAATAAACTGAAATACAATATATATTTCAAAATATGTATCAGAAACTTTTGAGAAATTAAAAAGTAAGGGGAAATTGAACCAACTGAATGAGACTTACATTTCAGGAAAAGGAATTGATACAGTATGACCAACCACAAAAAATATACTAGCAAAGCAAATAGTATTCAAATATATATTTTTAAAAGGACTTTTGGGTATCAGAGGGCAAAAAAAAACTTAGGACACCTAAAAGGGAAAATATCAGACTGGCCTGACATCGTAAGATTCAATAAATTAATGGAGCAAAGTTCTCATGGAAAGCAAATGACACACATATTTTATAGCCTAAAGGGAGAGACAAACATTTTCAACATTCAAAAACTTACCTTTCCTGAAAACTTTACTGAAGGAAAAACTGCAGAGAACCAAGAAACAAATAGGAAAACTACAATAAAGGGCCTAGATTTACCTATAAAACTAAAATAAAAATAAATGCAGGAATGATGGTTTACAGAAGTATATAAATGCTCTGAATGATTTAATTAACAAAACTGGAGTTGGATACAGGTCATAAACACAGGTTATTTTTTTCTATCTTTGTTCAGCCATGCTTCATAAAACATTTAAGTCTAACAGCATTATATTTTAAGTTTGAAAAGCAAACAAAGAGATAATATGACCGTCTAAAACCAGGGGAGGAATTTAAGAGAGAGGGGAGGAAAGAGAAATGCATGGAAATCTATTAGTTGTATCATTGCTCATAAGAGGAAATCAACAGATATTATCCAAAAGTAGAAGATTTGCTATTATATTCATAAAGTAGCTAGAACATGTATTTAAAATGATCAAAGAAACACAGTGTCAGGAAAGAAAGGAAAACATCATATAATGAGTCTTTTTTTCAAGAAGCAATTTTAACTAAAGACTAAGCATACACTGTCAGAACTAAGACATATACTGATCAATGCGAAGGCAGGGACTCATTATCTGCTGCTGGCCGAACGGCACACATCTGTACCTGTCACATGTGCAGTTGTCCATGTGTGACCCACGGACATGCTTTCACTTTATTTTAAACTTAGCGAACTGAGAGTTGCAAATAATCATATTTCATCTGTGTTTACTTAGTGATTGATGAAATTTCATGTTTTTCTCAAAAGTATTGGCCTTTTGCATTATTTGGGGGAACTGTTACTCCATGCTTCCCATCTCTCTCATGGTTTACAAAAAAAAAAAAAAAAATCCTAAAATAGCCTTCAAGGCCCTGTGGGATCTAGTACCCTAGGTCTTCCTGTGGCTGTCTCTAAACTCTGTGACAAGGTCTCCTTTACTCCTTCTTTCTCATCCCTAATATTAGAGTGCCCTGTGCCCTGCGGTCTTTGCATTGTTTTCTTTTCTGTCTGTACTTGCTCCTTCAGTGACTTCAATTTTGTAATTCAAAAATAACATCGATATGCTGATATCCTTCCAACTTATATCCTCAGCCTTGGCCTCCTCATCACCTCTGCTCCTAAAGCCAGGTTCAAATCTCTCCTGTTCACCCCACGTCCTCATGTGGGGATCAAGAAAGTACAGGGCCCAACACACCCGGCTCTATGTCCTCCTCTCACTGCTGACTTCTGCTACCCACTCCTGGTTTGCCACTCACCAGATGAGTCCTTTTCAGGTCATCCTAAATAAAACAACAACACCACTGATACCTAACATTCACATTCCTCATGAGTTTTCAGCCAGCCCATTATCATTACCTGATATATTTTGTAAATAGATAAATAGATAATAGAACAAGATAGACAGAAAGATAGAGAGCAACGATTCTATAGCATTGTTTTGGGACTTTACAGAAGTAATTAACAAATAGAATCTGCCCAGCAACCCATGAAGTGAGAACTGGAATTACTCTCTTTTTATAGATGAGGCACAGCTCAAGGTCATGCAGCTGAAGTGGAGCCTGCAGAGGTTAGAATAAATCTTGGCCATCGGATTTCAAACTACAGGATCTCAACCTCTACTCTTTATAGGCTTTCATATCTACATATATATATATATGTGTGTGTGTGTGTGTGTGTATATATATATATATATATTTTAATATGTATTTTATATATAATTATAAATACATATAATATATATATTCATATATATTATATATATTTTTCCCCGTCTCCCACTAGAATACAAATACCACTTGGGCAGGAACTTTATTATGTTCACTGTCTTAACCTCAGCTCCTAGAACAAGGGCTTGAAATGTAGCCGGCAATCAATAAAACTTTATTGACTAATGGGAACTCATATCTTTCAAACAAAATAAAAATTGATGCTTATGAACGAAAAAACTACTACTGGCTTCCAGTCTAATAATAATAAAAGATATTTCAGAATAGTTAGAAAAAAAAAACCTGGATGTCTGCCGGCAGAGTTACAGAAAACTTCATGCAATAAAAGGAAAAATGAATTTTTTAAAAAATCTGAACATTTTAAAATTCTACGTCATATTTCCCAGAAACGATTCTGCCATGTTCATCATTATATGCAGTATTAGCATTAAGGAAAGGGCAATCAGACTGGTAAATTCATAAATCATCTCTGTGCTTCTACCTCGAAAAAAAATTAAATATAGATAAAGAAATATAAAGCCTTAAACTGGGACCATGGCAATGCGAATGGAATGAAAGGAAACATCTGAGAAATAAGTCAGGGTGGTAAGAACAGGAGCCTTGATTCAGTGAATTTGGCGACATAGACAAACTTCTAGTTTTCTGCCTCGAGTGACCTGGTAGAGTGCAGTGCCACCAGTGTGTCAGGTTCAAGGGGGACATGCTGATTTTATTTTAGCTGTACAACATCCAAGTTGAGATTCCAGGATGACTATGAGACATAAAGATCTAAAGTACAGGGTAGAGGTCACAACTCCCTGACTTGAGAGTCATGGGAATATAGAGATGGTACTTAAGATCACAGGATCTCCCAGATAGTGAGTACCAGGTGCAGAGAGAAGCAGGCCAAGGGCCAAAGCTAGGGAAAACCAAGGGTCATTCCTAACATTGTTTATTTTGCATTGTATATGTTCAATACTTACTCATGATTAAGGAAACAGTGGTGCCCATGACCTGCCAAGATTTAGGGAAAAAACAGATTCTGGCTTTTACTTGAACTAAGAAATAGGGGTTTTCCGTTTTTGTTTTTGTTTTTTTTTAATTTTTAAAATTTCTTTTCAGTGTTCCAGAATTCATTGTTTATGCACCACACCCAGTACTCTATGCAATATGTGCCCAATAATACCCACCACCAGGTTCACCCAACCCCCCATCCCCTCCCCTCTAAAAACCCTCAGTTTGTTTCTCAGAGTCCACAGTCTCTCATGGTTTGTCTCTCCCTCCAATTTCCCCAAACTCACTTCTCTCCATCTCCCCCATGTCCTCCATGTTATTATTTATGCTCCACAAGTAAGTGAAACCCAATGATAATTGACTCTCTCTGCTTGACTTATTTCACTCAGCATAATCTCTTCCAGTCCCGTCCATGTTGATACAAAAGTTGGGTATTCATCCTTTCTGATGGAGGCATAATACTCCATAGTGTATATGGACCACATCTTCCTTATCCATTTGTCCGTTGAAGGGCATCTTGGTTCTTTCCACAGTTTAGTGACTTGTGGCTATTGTTGCTGGTTTTCTTGAGCCAAAAAGACCTCTCTTTCCCTCCCTTTTTCAAGCTGGTTTTTGAGTGGCTGGTTACTTTTCCTGCATTTTACAAGCCCTCAAAAGTCTATACAACTGATTTTTCAAAAGAAATAACCTCTCTGTCTACAATCTATCCATACAACAAGCAGTCACTGAGCACCCTGGATTTGCAAAGGCTTCTTGTTAGGACCAAGGATGAGGAGTAAAATGTGGGTATAAAATATTGCCCCTATCCTCAGAGGATATAAAATACAATTTAGAAAGAGGACAAATCCACAAAGATTTAAGTAACAACTCCCAATAGTCCATGTGCTGGAGGACTGGCAGACAAGAAGAGCTACAAGGGTTCAGAGGAAGAGAGGCAACCCAGGAGGAGTGGGGCGGAGCTGGACTAAGAGACCAGGAGTAGGGCAGAGAGTATCATTCAGGTGCTTAGGTCTGAGCAAACTCTAGGAGAGTCCAAAGATCAAGGTTTCTGTAGGAAACAGTTTGCAAAGGAATGGACAGCAGAAGGGTGGGAAGGCAGTGTAGGGGAATTCAAAGCTGCAGTCAAAGGTCAGGTTCGGTTTCTCTCTCTCTCTCACACACACACACACACACACACACACAGTCACTCAATGGAGAATCACCTTTCATTTTTTCCTCTTTTTTGCTCTTCTCTGCATCTCCTTTCAGGGAAACTCAAGACCTAACACAAAGCTTCCCTTGCTTGTCTATAAATGCGAGTCACACCTAGCTTTCTTTTTGAGTCAGAGTTCTTGGGAGTGTAGGATTTTAGATTTGGCACATATTAGGGAGTAGTTAGTGTTGGAAAGGGAGGGCAAAATTCAGTGAATTCTAGATTGTTCTAGAAAGAAAATCCTAGAGATGCCACATTTCTTGGGAATTCTCATTCCCAAGTTAGGTCACTTTGGACAGAAATGGAATGGAGCTTTGATAAACTAATTAAAGTCAAATCCCATGGGAGATGTGGCTCTAAGTAACCTCTAAACCATAGACCGAGTCATAGTCATTTCCAGACCCTTTTTGCTATAATCAAACAGCAACCCAACTGAGGATTCAGTGGGCCACTGAAGACCCCTCTACATAATACTGACACATAACCCCTTCTCCTTTCACCAGAAGTCTTGGATCCCCCCAGAGAACAGGTCACCAGAGCAGCAAATGAGGGACCACACCCCAGCCCATCTTCACAACCGTGGGAAAGCCACCCTTATTTTCCTGACATCACCTGACTGCATTTTCTGGACTCACCTGAATGAAGATATATTCATCCTGAACAACCAGGGAACTGATGTCAATGGAGCGGGCAAAAGGCCCACTGCGAGTGGTCTCGGCACATTCCTGGATCCTGCAGGTGAGGTAGTGAGCATCTGAAACAGGAGAGCAACACTTAGACACAAGGGCACATGGTGACAAAGTTCTCATCAGCACCCAAGGCTCCACCTCACAGGAAAGCAACGATGCAGTTTAAAACAACAACAAGATTTCATTCATGTTCACACGAGTTATAATATTTTAAAAATGGCAATATCTAGATGAGGCAGTGGAGTGGGGAAAGAGTTAATCTTACATCCTACTGGCAAAAGGGTAAACTGGTATAGTTTTTTGGAAGAACGAATTGGAAATATCTATCAGAATTTTAAATGCACATATCTTATACCACCAATTCTAAAGCAAGCAATGTCTTTTAGAGAAATACTAATATATTTCCCAAAGAGTCAAGGGCAAAGATGCTCATTGTGGCATTGTTCACAGCAGTGAAAAATCAGAAACAGGCTAAATGTCCCTGAACATTTCAAGAAAGCAAGGTGCACATATTACAGAGGGCTAGCTGCAATTAAAAGAAGTAGATAAAAACACATTCACATGCTGATTTCTCTAAGGTCCCTGGTCCTTTTCAAGTAACCTTTGACAAAGTATTTGCCCATATGATAGCATGATAGAACTCAAGTCCCCAAGAAGCTTTGTCTTTATAAATGTATAGGTTTGTGCCACGGTGCATAGAAAAAAGGTTGTTTTTTTTTTTTTTTGAAAGATTTTTTCTATCTATCTATCTATCTATCTACCTATTTGAGAGAGAGGGAGATTGGGGGAAAGGCAGAGGGACAGAATCTCAAGCAGACTCCATGCTGAGCACGGAGCCCAACTCAGGACTTAATCCCACAACCCCAAGATCAGGTCCTAAGCTTAAATCAAGAGTCAAGTGCCTAACCCACTAAGCTACCACCCAAGCACTCCTGTGCATAGTAGAAAGTTTTAAAGGAACCCATTAAAAATTAGCTATGATTACTTGTAGAGGAAAAAAAAGGATGTGAGGAGGTAGTGTTGAAGTGGGACCTTTGCTTTTTATATTATATACGCCTTTATGATTTTTACAGCAAGAATGTATTCACCTATTACTTACATAAAATCTATAAAACTTGTATGATTACTTGTCAAATCTCCTGAAAATCTCAGCAGGTGAACAGCCCCTCAAGCAACATAGGAACATGATAGCAGAAGCTGTAGCTGAATGGGAACAATCTTTGACTATAAAATGGGTTTTGATTCTGACAACAGGGCCATCCCAGAAAGGCACTCCACTCAGTTATTTGCTCCTTAAGGAAGAAGTACAGGTAAGTCTCTTTGAAGACACCTGTGTGTACATTGGCTTTTAAAATAGTTTTAATTGAACAGTATTTAAAAATAGTAAACAGCCAAAATTAAAAGTTAGGAATCATGTTAGTATTAAGAGCAGAGAGGTCTTTGTTATCACCTAAAACCATGTTCATTACTATATGCATCTCAAGCGACTGTACCCTGGGATGTGTTCCCAGGTGTGCCCAGGTGTCACAAGCTACAGTGGAGGGGGCTCAGGGGCAGCAGAGATAAAGGCAAAAGGCTTAACTAAGCAAAATTTGTGACAATTGAGTTTAAACCATGAGTACACTTTAAATTATCCCTGTTGATCTTTAACTAATTAATTTACTGGTGGCTTCACTGCATCTTTCCTGTGTGCACACAATGTCCTGGGGTTGCTCAGCATCAGGAATACAACAGTGAGCGAGACAAGGGCCACTGCTGACTCAGAGGGGGCTCATCACATCACCTGTCGCCAGCTGGTACACACATTCGTTTATACGGATAGTGCTGATTTAACAAGGAAACATATTTGGGTACGAAATGAATTTATTATGGGCTACATTGTGACTTCCTGAGCGTCCAGAGCTGAACACAGTCTATTTTTGATGGTATTTTTACTCGGATCACGTCAAACATCCACCTCCTTCTCTCCGTCCGCGTTCGTATCCCCTGCCCACGAGCTCAAGCCTCTTCATTTTACTTTCCTCCACATGCCATATACTCCAGGCGGTTCCTAGGCCTGACAATTCTGCCCTGAAGTGCTTCCAGAGTCTCTCCCCTTCTCTCCACAAGCCCTGCTGCTTGCCTGGGATGAGGCCTTCTCATCCGTGGGGCCCTGTTGCATCTGTCTCACTACTAGCCTGCATGTGCGTGACGGACTGGACACCGGACAGGCTCAAGGCAAGGAGCCAGAGTCATCTCTAAAACCCAAACCTAAGCTCATCTCTCCTGGCTTCCAAACAGTTCTGAGGGCCCTGGGACAAAGCCCAGACATCTTGCTATAGAACGGAAGGCTTTTTACAAGAAGCCTAATAAAATCAAATGCCCAAGGAGCCAGACAAATCATGTGTAGGAATAAAATGAGCTGGATGAATATGACAGATGGCAGCTGGCGCACGGCCTTGGTGTCAGGGGTCACTGAGACACGCTGGTGACTGCAGCAAAATGGCCAACACAGACTCTTGAAAGAGAAGCGGCTGCTCAGTGTCCATTTATTGTTGACACGCAGGAATAAGACATTCTGTGTTATAAATCCACTGTCCTTATTTTTTAAGGTGAAATTTCCTGATTTAAAGAAAAAAAAAAAAGGACAGCTAGGGGCACCTGGGTGGCTCAGTTGGTTAAGTGTCCCACTCTCGCTTTTGGCTGAGGTCATGATCTTGGGGTAGTGGGATCAAACCCCACATCGTGCTCAGTGCAGAGTTGGCTTGTCTCTTTCCCTCTGCTCCTCCCCGGATCGTGTGCACTTGCTCTCTCTCACTTTCTTTCTCTCTCAAACAAATAACATCTTAAAAAAATGAAAGCTGTTTTAAATGAAAACAGGTGCAGGTCAAACACCAAAAAGCCAAACAAAACAAGCTACCACAGGAGCCACTCATTCCCCAACTCTATCTGTAATTTTGTTCCTACCTACCTCTCCGGAGAAGAGACAGACCCTCTCCCCACCTTTCCTGACCCGTTAGCAAGACCAGCTTGTTCTCCATTCTGTACGTACAGCCTACTCATGCCTTCCTCTCTGTCTCCGTTCACAGAAAGAGCCAGGAGTGGCCAGGCTTTCCACTTCTGGCTGAGAGGACAAAGGAAGGCAAGGAGCCCAGGCTGGGCAGGGCAGCCCATTGCCTGCCCACCAGGAATACTCTTGGACCCACAAAGCCATAGTAATTTTCTCCTAGAATAAGGCACTAAAACCCAGCAAAAAGCTATAGTAAACACATATGAGGAAGCCACAGTGTTGACATGACAACCTGCTTCCTTCTTGCCAGCCAACGTCTCAGAAAGCTCCTTACACCACAAATCAAAGGGACACAGAGGAAGACATCTGATTGTCCCCGCCCACCCCCCACCCCCCCCCCCACGACAGGCTCATTTTCCCCTGTCTATTTACTATTCACTCTCACATTTGGACACTTTGAAAAAAAAGAACCAAGTGTATTCAAGGCCACCCCAAACAAAATCAAAACCTACCTAAACCTTGGCCCACAGCAAGTGAGCTATTGTGCCAAACTCATCTTACTTCTTGGCTCTCCCCCTGCTTGCTACTGCGCAGCATGAAACGAAAGGTCCAATTTAACAGGAAAGCAGCTCTAAAATGAATTTTTCAAATCCACTTAAAATTCAGGGGCCTTGCAGTCTTTAGCTGGACTCAGAAGTCTCAATGCTTTTATTTTTTGAAACACAGAGACATGATAGTAAGCATAATAGCACCCACTGCCTGGTGAGAACACAGAATGTGGGGGATGGGGAGAGTAAATTATCAGGTAGACCTGGCCACCAGATGGAAGTGATTGAGGGTGACAAGGGACTATGGGTGTCAAAGGTGAGCAGGGGACACCAAGAACCTCACATTTGTGAAAGTTCTCAAATTTGGGCTTTGGACATTATCCTGATATGAGGCCAGATAATACTCATGGACATTCAAAGATGAAACTGAAAGATACTTGTCATTTAACTTGAATCCCAAACTAGGCTTCTAACACTTATGGCCTTTTCATTTGCTTTTAATAAAAACACCAGATTCATGATAAAATGACAGGCCAGATCTTTTGAGCATAGCATGATGTTTCAGAGCAAGGCTTCTGAAGCTAGAATGGGCTGAGTTCAAGTCCTGAACCTGCTTCTTGTCGGTAACCCTTGACTAAGTAGCACAGCTCTTCATAAGTCAACATTTGCCTCCAAGAACTGTCATCATGATTAAATAAGATCATATAAGAAAAATGCTTAGCACATTGTTGGATACATTTTAAAAGATTAATGAATGTTATCCCTTTGTTACTATGAAAAAAGAAGGAAATTTAACACTTAGCATCTCTCATATCTTCAAATAATAACAGGCATGTTCTGTTTGTCTATGGAGAATCAAAAGGCCATATTACAGGTTGTATTAGGAAAGTCATATTCCAAAATTATATCACTGTTTAATTTATTGAAGTACTTTGGGTGTGCAGATAAGAAAAAGACAAAAACAAAAACATGTCTGAGCTCAAGTAACAAAGGAATTAAAGGAGGAAGCAGCCTTTGTGTTCAGCTAAGATGGAGAAGTATAGTACATGAGAAGGGAGTAAAAACTGCACATGGTCTTTTAGGTAGGCAAAGCTCATGGAAAGCACTATATAATCACATGTTAATGGATTAACTTTGACTAATCCATATTCTGAACTTTTATTTTCTATCCTTTCCTTTGAAATGTTTTCAAATGAAAAACTAGAAAGACCAGATTGAATGAAGAACTCATTTGGATACCTCTGTAAGAAAATTAGAGAGTGATTTCCCTAGTGGTTGAGAGTCAATCATTACCCTGATGATTAATGTATTTCTAAATGTCAGATGTCTTCCTAGTGTGTCTCGAAGAGCTGGTGTATTCACTGCTCCACTTACAAGAGTTAAAACTCAAAAGCTTTGTTCCCTGCAAGCGAACAGAGGGATCTACTCAGTAACTTTAGAAATATCTGGCCCTGCTGGAACTAGCTCTAGCACTGGAAGACACTTTAGGGATGGTGCTGTAAGGGCCTATTCAGCCAGAGCGGCCCCACCTCGGTTGAACTGCCATTTTGTTGTAAAACTTAAATTGACTTTGTCCCCCCGCCCCCGCCCCGCCCAGGGGAAATTACTTAAAAACAAGTCCCGGAAACCAGTCCCAGGTAACAAAGTCCAAATACAAGGGTGGGTCAGGCCAGGTGGAGGTATTCAATCAGTAGGGGTGCATACTGTCTCCTAGCTACCAAGGAGTATGGGCCCCGCCCTTTGGGCACCTTTTGGGTGCCAATTCTGAACAAGGTGATAGGCTGGTTCAAATGTCTACTAGGGTAAATTGTAATTCAACTGGTCACCTAGCATGACTGTGCAGCTTTCTGTGTGTGTTACAATTTAATTGGCCACCTGTGTGGGGCCAGGCCCAACCACATGGCCTTTTCTTTATAAAAGTTAGTCTGGAAAGCAGGGAGGGGTCATCCTCTCTGTAAGGGGCGGCCCCGACTGGTCTGTTTGACGGTCGCTTTGATTCTTGATGCTTGGCGCGAAATAAAGCTTTGCTTGACTTTCGCTTTGTATCAGTCTCGCTCCTTTAATCACAGACCCATTATTGGGGTACCTGTCTTTGGGGGACCCAACAGTGCAAACATCTCCCTAGTGTATCTGGTCTTCATGCCTTCCCACGTAGCAGATGCTGAGCCAAAGGTCTCATATAGTGAGAAGAGGTGGTCTTTGATTCATCCCTTTTTGTAGTGGGTCAAGGTGTATATGAAACTTCAGGTGTCAGGCAGTCCCTGAAGTTCCAGGAAGCAGAGAACATTCTCAGAAGAATCCCACACCAGTGAAGGAAACAGAATATTCACAAGTGAATATTGTCTTGGGGTCTGCATTGGACAGAGGAAGATCTGAGAACATGTACAGAGAATATGCACAGAGAGAATGAAGGAGATAATCTGGCATCTTTCACCTTCTTTTCTTCCTAAGGAACTATATTTTTGCCAGGAGTTCTATAAGACCAAGGGAGGCAGTCTCGAACTTCTCCCAACCAGCAAGGCAAACTTCTCATCCATTTACATCCAGCATTTCTCTCTATCAAACTTTTCCAAAAGGGTCACCTCCTTAGAAGCATGAATAGAGTCTTAGTCATCTTTGTCTCCTAAGCTAACTTAAATGCTAGTTAATTGAATTGAATTACATTAAAAACCTAAACTTTTTTGTTATGTTGAATGATACTGTGACTTGTGGTAATGGTTTACCTTTGAGATTACTAAATATTCAAATTCTCCTAGCCATCTTGCCTCTTACCACTTCAGATAAAACTTTCCATGAATCATTCAACTTCCATCCCTTTGGGTAATATATATTTTGCCAAAATTTGAAGAAGTGCATTAAAATTAGGAACGAAAAGCAAATCAGCTACTTAGGTCTTCTCTTAGAGAAATACTCAAGCGCTATTTATTTTGAATAACAATATTAACTCTCTGATGAAAATAAGAACAAACAGATTCCAGGAAACTTTGAAAAGTCATTTAGCTACCATAAGCCTCTTTTTCTTTCATTGAGGAGTGGGGCTAACCCATGTGCAGGACATCCACACTCCTGCAAATGCCTATACGGTTCTCGAGACATGGTAGGTACCAAAAACAAAATCAACGAATCAAAAAATGTAGTTTCCATTCCTCCCTATTGTGCTTATGGATCTAGAGTTTTTGTGAAACTTCTAATTGCCCAAAGGAGAACTCTAGTGTCTCTTGCTTTCTTAAGGCACAGGGGAGATCTGGGAGTTATAGATATTTACGAATCACAATGATCTTGAATATCTTAGGATTCCTGATAGGGCATTCAGGAGACATTCTATTCCAATTGCCAAATTAACCTGACCTTGACTGAATATGATGACTAGATGATGATGATAGATGATGAGGATGATGATGATGACAGTGATGATGAAAATGATGTTGATAATGATGACAATAATGGTGATGATGACAATGATGACTGGATGATGACAATGATGATGATAATGATGACAGTGAGCATGATGGTGATGGCAATAATGACAAAGATGATGCCAATGGTGACCATAATGAGGATGATGGTGATAACCCTGACAATGATGACAACTAGATGATGACAGTGACAATGATGATGACTAGATGATGACAGTGATGTAATGACAATAATTATGGCAGTAACAATGATAGTGATGACACTGATGACAGATATGATAAAAATGATGACAGAGATGATGATAATGAGGATGATGATGACAGTGATGCTGACGACTAGATGATGACAGGGATGACAATGATAATGATAATGATGACAGTGATGATGATAGTGATAATGACAATGATGATAATGAGAGCAACAATGATAGTGATGATGACAATGATGAAGACAGATATGATAACAGTGACAATGATGATGATGACAATGATGACATAGATGATGCCAATGTGGCAATAATGAGGATGATGCAGATGACAGTGATGACGATAATGATAATGATGATACTGATGATAATGGTGACAATGATGACAGATGATGACAGTGACGATGACTGTGATGATGACAATGATGAAAAAGACAACAATGATGAGGATGAAGAAAACAAGAACTAGTATTTTTGAATGCTCACTCTGTCTTCCAGTATTGCAGGAGCTACATGTATTAACTGATTCAATTGTGGCAACAATCCCATAAGGAGTTAAAATTTTTACCATCCCCATTTAATAGATGAGTAAACTGAGGCACAACAATTAAGTGATTTGCCTGAGTTCCACAGTTTCTAGGAAATGACAGAGCTGGGATTGATAAACAGGCATACTGACACCAGAACCAATGATCCCAACCATTATGTATTTAAACCAAAAAAAAAATCAGTCTGGGATGCCTGGGTGGCTCAGTCAGTTAAGTATCTGCCTTCAGCTCAGGTCATGATCCCAGGGTCCTGGAATTGAGTCCCACATCGGGCACCTTGCTCAGTGGAGAGTCTGCTTCTCCCTCTGCCTGCTGTTCCCCCGGGGTTGTGCTTGCTCGTTCTCTCTCTCATTAAAAATTTTATTTTATTATTTTTAGAACACCAAAATTCCTTACCACCAAGGATGGTATGTGAGGATTTCATTAAAAAATGATTATTTTTTAATTACCATCTTATGTGGGGCGTCTGGGTGGCCTGGTTGTTAAATGTCTGCCTTCGGTTCAGGTCATGATCCCAGGGTCCTGGGATCGAACCCTGCATCAGCCTCCTTGTTCAGTGGGAAGCCTGCTTCTCCCTCTCCCACTCTCCCTTCTTATATTCCCTCTCTCTCTCTGTGTTTGTGTCAAGTAAATAAGCAAAATCTTTTAAAAAAATTTTTTTTGAAAATAAATAATTATCTTATGTTAGTCACCATACAGTACATTGTTAGATTTGATGTAGTGTTCTATGATTCATTGGTTGTGTATAAAAGCCAGTGCTCCATGCAATTCATGCCCTCCTTAATATCCATCACCGGGCTAATCCATTCCTCCACCTCCCTCCCCTCTAAAACCCTCAGTTCGTTTCCTGGAATCCAGTCTCTCATGGTTCATCTCCCCCTCTGATTGCCACCTCCTCATTTTTCACTTCCTTCTCCTCATCTCCTCCATGCTATTCCTTATGTTCCACAAATAAGGAAAATCATATGATGACTGACATTCTCTGCTGACTTATTTCACTTAGCATAATCTCCTCCAGTCCCATCCATGTTGATGCAAATGTTGGGTATTCATCCTTTCTGATGGCTGAGTAATATTCCATTGTATATATGGACAATATCTTCTTTATCCATTTGTCTGTTGAAAGGCATTCAGCTCCTTCCATCGTTGGGCTACAGTAGACACTGCTACTATGAACACTGGGGTGTATGGGGCCCTTCTTTTCACTACATCTGTATTGTTGGGGTAAATACCCAGTAGTGCAATTTCTGGGTCATGGGGTAACTCTATTTTTATCTTTCTAAGGCACCTTCACACTGTTTTCCAAAGTGGCTGTACCAAAAACAGTGTAAGAGGGTTCCCCTTTTTCCACAACTTCTCCAACATTTATTGTATCTTGCCTTGTCAATTTCTGCCATTCTAACTGGTGTAAGGGGATATCTCAATGTGGTTTTCATTTGAATTTTGCTGATGGCTAATGATGTTGATTATTTTTTCATGTGTCTGTTAGCCATTTGTATGTCTTCTTTGGAGAAGTGTCTGTTCATGTCTTCTGCCCCTTTTTTGACTTGGTTATCTGATTTTTGGGAGTTGAGTTTGAGAAGTTCTTTCTAGATCCTGGATATCAGCACTTTATCTGTAGTGTAATTTGCAAATATCTTCTTCCTTCCATGAGTTGCCTTTGTTTTATTGACTGTTTCCTTTGCTGTGCAGAAGGGTTTTTATCTTGATGAAGTCCCAAAAGTTCATTTTCACTTTTGTTCCCCATGCCTTTAGAGACATGTCTTGAAAGAAGTTGCTGTGGCTCATGTCCAAGAGGTTACTGCCTATGTTCTCCTCTGGGATTTTGATGGATTCTTGTCTCACATTGAGGTCCCTCATGCATTTAGAGTTTATCTTTGTTTCATTCTTCTGTATATAGCTGTCCAATTTTCCCAGCACCATTTATTGAAGAGACTGTCTTTTTTTCCACTGGATATTTTTTCCTGATTTGTAGAAGATTAGTTGACCATAACGTTGAGGAGGGTTCATATTTGGGCTCTCTGTTCTGTTCCATTGATCTACGTCTTTTATTGTGCAAGTACCATGCTGTCTTGGTGATCACGGCTTTGTAATATAGCTTGAAATCAGGCAACGTGATGCGCCAGCTTTGTTTTTCTTTTTCAGCATTTCCTTGGTGATTCAGAGTCTTTTCTTGTTCCATACAAATTTTAGGATTGTTTGTTCCAGCACTTTGAAAATGTGTATTCTTCTAATCCATGAGCATGGAATGTTTTTCCATCTTTTTGTGTCCTCTTCAATTTCTTTCATAAGTGTTCGTTATTTTCTAGAGTACAGATCCTTTACCTCTTTGGTTAGGTTTATGCCAAGGAATCTTATGGATTTTGGTGCTATTGTAAATGGAATCAATTCCCTAATTCCTCTTTCTACAGTTACATTGTTAGTGTATAGGAAAGCTACTGATTTCTGTGCATTGATTTTGTATCCTGCCACATTACTGAGTTACTGTATGAGTTCCAGTAATTTGGGGAGTGGAGACTTTTGGGTTTTCCACATAAAAGTGTCATGTCATCTCCAAAGAGAGAGAGTTTGACTTATTAGTTGCCAATTTGAATACATTTTATTTCTTTTTCTTGACTGATTGCTGTTGCTAAGACTTCCATCACTATGTTGAACAATAGTGGGAGACTGGGCATCCTTGTCATCTGATCTTGTCATCCTGATCTTAATGGGGAAGGCTCTCAGCTTTTCCCATTGAGAATGATATTTGCTGTGGGTTTTTCATAGATGGATTTTATGAGGTTGAAGAATGTTCCCTTGATCCCTATACTTTGAAGAGTTATAATGAGGAAAGGATGCTGTATTTTGTCAAATGCTTTTTCTGCATCAATTGAGAGGATCATGTGGTTCTTCTCTCTTATTGATTTATTCTATCACATTGATTAATTTGCAAATGTTGAACCACACTTGCATCCCAGGGATAAATCCCACCTAGTTGTGATGGATAATCCTTTTAATGTACTGTGAATCCTATTGGCTAAGATCTTTTTTTTTTTTTAAAGATTTTATTTATTTGACAGAAAGAGAGAGATCACAAGGAGGCAGAGAGGCAGGCAGAGAGAGATGGGGAAGCAGGCTCCCTGCTGAGTAGAGAGCCCAATGCGGGGCTCGATCCCAGGAGCCTGAGATCATGACCTGAGCTGAAGGCAGAGTCTTTAACCCACTGAGCCACCCAGGCTCCCCTATTGGCTAGGATCTTGTTGAGAATTTTTGCATCCATGTTCATCAGGGATTTTGGTCTGAAATGCTCCTTTTAGATGGGGTCTTTGCCTGGTTTTGGGATCAAGGTAATGCTGGCTCATAGAATGAGTTTGGAAGTTTCCCATCTGTTTCTATTTTTTTAAACAGCTTCAGGAGAACAGATATTATTTCTTCTTTGCATGTTTAGTAGAATTCCCCAGGGAATCCATCAGGCCCTGGACTCTTGGGTTTTTTGGAGATTTTTGATCACTGTCTCAATCTCCTTACTGCTTATTGCTCTATTCAGGTTGTCAATTTCTTCCTGTTTCAGTCTTGGTAGTTTATAGGTTTACAAAAATGCGTCCATTTCTTCTAGATTGCTTAATTTACTGGCATATAGTTGTTGATAATAATCTCTAATAATTATTTCTATTTCTTTGGTGTTAGTTGTGATCTCTCCTTCCATTCATAATTTTATTAATTTGGATCCTTTCTCTTTTCTTTTGGGTAAGTCTGGCCAGTGGTTTATTGATCTTATTAATTCTTTCAAAGAACTGGCTTCTAGTTTTGTTGATGTGTTCTACTATATTTTTGGTTTCTAATTCATTGATCTCTGCTCTAATCTAAATTATTTCCCTTTTTGTGCATGAGTGAGACTTAAATTTGTTGTTGATTCTCCAGTTCTTTAAAGTGTAAAGATGGTTTGTGTATTTGGGATTATTCTGTGCTTTTGAGTGACCTTTGGATGGCTATGTATTTCCCCCGTAGGACCTCTTTGGCCATATCCCATAGATTTTGGACCAATGTGTTTTCATTCTCAGTGGTTTCCATGATTTTTAAGTTCTTCTTTGACTTACTGGTTGACACAAACATTCTTAAGCAGGATGGTCTTTAGCTTCCAAGTGATTGAATTTCTCCCATACTTTTTCTTGTGATTGAGCTCCAGTTTCAAAGCACTGTGATCTGAGAATATGCAGGGAATAATCTCAATCTTTTGGTATTGGTTGAGACCAGATTTGTGACCCAGTATGTGGTCTATTCTGGAGAAAGTTCCATGTGTACATGAGAAGAATGAATATTCTGTTGTTTTAAGGTGGAATGTTCTGTATATATCTCTGAAGTCCATCTGGTCCAGTGTCTCAAAGCTCTTTTCTTTGTTGATTTTCTGCTGAGATGATCTGCCTATTGCCAAGAGTGGAGTGTTGAGGTCACCTAGCATATTAGCATATTATTATTTTTTTTATAATTTTTTAAAATTTATTTTCAGCATAACAGTATTCATTGTTTTTGTACCACACCCAATGCTCCATGCAAACCGTGCCCTCTCTAATACCCACCACCTGGTTCCCCCAACCTCCCACCGCCCCACCTCTACAAACCCTTCAGATTGTTTTTCAGAGTCCATAGTCTCTCATTGTTCACCTCCCCTTCCAATTCCCCCCAGCTCCCTTCCCCTAACTCCCCATGTCTTCCATGCTATTTGTTATGCTCCACAAATAAGTGAAACCATATGATAATTGACTCTCTCTGCTTGACTTATTTCACCCAGCATAATCTCTTCCAGTCCCATCCATGTTGCTACAAAAGTTGGGTATTCATCCTTTCTGATAGAGGCATAATACTCCATAGTGTATATGGACCACATCTTCCTTATCCATTCGTCCGTTGAAGGGCATCTTGGTTCCTTCCACAGTTTGGCGACTGTGGCCATTGCTGCTATAAACATTGGGGTGGCCCTTCATTTTCAGATGGCCCTTCTTTTCATTACATCTGTATCTTTGGGGTAAATACCCAGTAGTGCAATTGCAGGGTCATAGGGAAGTTCTATTTTTAATTTCTTGAGGAATCTCCACACTGATTAGCATATTATTATTAATATATCTCTTTATTTTGGTAACAGTTGGCTTATGTAGTTGGCTGGTCCCATATTGGGGGCATAGATGTTTACATCTATGTAACATCTATGTTAGATCCTCTTATTGTATAGACCCTTTAAGAATGATATTGTGTCCTTCTGTATCTCTAACTATAGTCTTCAGCTTAAAATCTAATTTGTCTGATATTAGAATTGCTACCCCAGCTTTCTTTTGAGGTCTGTTGGCATGAAAAATGGTCCTCTATCCCTTCACTTTCAGTCTGGATGTATCTTTAGGTTCAAAATGAGTCTCTTGTAAACAGAATATGGATAGGTCATGTCTTCTTATCCAATCCAACTCTGTTCCATTTCATGGGAGCGTTTAGGTTATTCATATTGAGAGTGATTGTTGACAGATATGATTTTATTATCATCATGTTGCCTGTGAAGTCTTTGTTTCTTTAGATTGTCTCTGTTAATTTCTGTTCTGTATCACCCTTGGGTCTTTCTCCTTTTGTAGAACCGCCCCCCTTAATATTTCTTGCAGGGCCAGCTTCATGGTCACATATTCTTTCAGTTTCTGCCAGTCTTGGAAGCTCCTTGTCACTCCATCATTCTGAATGAAAGCCTTGCTGAATAAAGTATCCTTGGCTGCATGTTCCTCTCATTTAGTACCCTGGACAGGTCTGACAATATTCTGATGTTCTTCCTTCTCTATGTAAGAAATCTCTTCTCCCTCACCGCTTTCAAGAATGTTTCCTTGGATCAAAGATTAGCAAATTGTACTCTTATATGTCTTGGCATTGGCCTGTTCTCATTGATCTTGGGAGGGGTCCTCTCTATCTCTTGGACACAAATGTTTGTTTCCTTCTCCAGATTATGGAAGTTCTCAGCTACGATTTGCTGAAATGTACCTTCTAGACCTCTCTCTCCAACCCCTCAGAGATCCCAATATTCTGATATTGGAATGTTTCCTTGAGTCACTAGTCTCTCTCAGTTGGATTCCTTGGGTTTTAATTTGTTTTTCCCATGCCACCTCTGTTTCCTTCTTTTCTATCATCTTATTCTCTGGCTCACTGATTTGTTCTTCTGCCTCAATTATCCTGACAATCAGAGTATCCAGGTTAGACTGCATTTCATTCATAGCATTTTTAAGTTTGGCCTGATTAGATCTTATTTCTGCCCTTAGAGATTCCATATTGCCATTAATATTTTTCTCAAGCCTAGATATTGCCTTGATAATTGTTACTCTGAAGTTTATTTCTGACATCTTGGTTATACCCATATCCATTAATTCTGTGGAAGAGGTCACATTTTCTGGTTCTTCCTTTTGTTGGGGGTTCCTCCTCTTAGTCATTCTGTTGAGGGGTGGTTGAGGCAATGTAGAGTCCATACTATATTGACCACAACCCAAGCAAGATGCACCTGCTTTATAGAGACCATCAACCTCTTGTTCTTCCAGCCTGTCTTCTGGGGAGGTGCCTGCTGCACTGTTACTTAGGCAACCTTGTTTGGGCCAAGTTGCCCTGGCCCCTGTGGTGGTGGTGGGACAGGGGGAGATGGGCTCAATGAAAACCAGTTTTGGTGGGCTTTTGTCCTCCAGTGGCTTTTCCTGGTGGCTTTCCATGTCTCTTCCAACAGTCAGAGCATAAGTGACTATATCCAACACTCTGTCCCAGATAGAGAGATCACAGTCTGCTCTTCACTGAGCTCTCCAGGCCACACTGTCTCTATTTCTGGCTGTGCTGCTAAAAACCGCATCTTACTGGGTTCTGCACCCCACAGCAGCAGGATCCTTCCAGGTCCAGGCACGTCTCTGCCCTTTGTACCTCTAAAACCACCAGCCGCTGCTGGTTCACACACGTGCCCTTGTACCTTCAGGTTTCAGTCTGGGGGACTGCCCTAAAGTCCTTTCTCTGCCACTACCGGTCTGTGAGTCTATGCCCATTCCCTGGCATGGGAGGTTTTTGTGCTCCTACACAAGATCTGGGAGGCTCCTTCCCCCATCCTTTTATCTTCTGATATCTGCCTCTTTATAAGCCAATATTCGATGTGTCTAGAACCCGAAGTTTAGGCTGCAGATTAATAGTTTTGCCTTGTGCACCACACCCATTTGATTACTTACGACTCCCTGGGGTCTGTTAAGAAATGCTGGGCTTTATCTTGGCTCAGTGAGAAAGTGCAGTGATTGATTAGTAACAGGTGATGATGACACCAGGACAAGAAATAGTGGCATATGTACTCCAAATTTTGATTCTAGAAATTTCTAGGGTGCCTATGTGTCAAAAACTTTCTGTTCATATCCAGGTTCACTTATTATAGTGTCCCTATGATACATCCAAATGGTCTATGTTTGAGAATTTCTAATGAAGAAAAACTCATTACTTTACATTGCAGCCCTTGCCATCCTGGGGTACTCTTTTTTTTTTTAAGATTTTATTTATTTATTTGACAGAGGGAGAGAGATCACAAGTAGGCAGAGAGGCAGGGGGAAGCAGGCTCCCCGCTGAGCAGAGAGCCCGACGCAGGGCTCGATCCCAGGACCCTGAGATCATGACCCGAGCCGAAGGCAGTGGCTTAACCCACTGAGCCACCCAGGTGCCCCCTGGGGTACTCTTTTTTTAAACATTTTATTTACTTACTAATTAATTAATTTATAGAGCACAAGCGGGGGAAAGGGAGACAGAAGATCTCCAGCAGACTCCATACTGAGGGTACAGCCTAATATGGGGCTTGATCTCACCACCCTGAGATCATGGCCTGAGCTGAAATCAAGAGTTGGATATTTAATGGACTGAGCCACCCAGGAGTCCCTTGGGGTATTCTTAATTGTTGCTCTTTTGTTCACTGAACTGAGATATGCCTCACTGTAAATTTTACTCTACTAGTAACACCTTTGTTAGCTTATTGATGAAAAAACTAATACCTAATAAAAATACTTTTTATATTTGTTAGGATTTTTTTCAAATATATAAAGCACTGGAAGACAAAGGATCACAGAAAAAAAGAAAGTTCTCCAAGGTCAAACAGCTTCTAAATAACTGAGTTAATTCTCTAGCTCAACTCTTATGGCACCAAGCCAATGCTTTTTTAGTGACACCTAATTGTTTTTTTGGTTGGAGGATGCAGGGTGTGCATGTGTGTGTGTGTGTGTGTGTGTGTGCACACGCACGAGCATGCCTGTGTCTGAGTGTATATTGAGAGTGGTAAGGAGAATTCATGAGGGAAATTCTGAGAAAAAATGATTTCCAGAAGACAATGGAATTAAAAGTCACTTGAATCCTGAATTACATGGAAGCATGGGGTTTCACACTGTCATTAACCAAACTGGCTGGCTTTGCCTTGTTTAAGCCCTGACAGGGCAAGAGAGAATTCAATGGCTTCAGCATAATCTGGAAGTCTGACTCCCATAAAGAAGGGACAGGACTGGGTTGGAGTGGAAATTCCTACATCAAAACAAGAACAGGGACCAATTTACACTGGGTGTTCTCCGGTGTGTGGGAGCCAGGCTGACAGAGAGGATGCTCAATGTCACACATGGTACACAAGAGCCACCCTCTGTCCTGTGGCACCAGCAGACCCTCCAGCCTAGAACAAAGCTGTACAACACACATACAATGTGAGTCACAAATAATCTTTCCTACAAAGTCAACAGAAGAGTGAAATTAATTGTAACATAGTTTATTTAACCCCAAATAGCCAAGATATGATTTCATCATATAATCAATATAAAAATTATTAATGGGTTATTTTCTATCCTTGTATTCATAGTATGTCTTTCTGTGACATGTGTGAATGCCCACATCCCTCTCTCACTCTGGGAATTACAGAGAGTAACATTTACTTGTTGTTTCATAGCCATATCTTGTTTCTCTTCTCTGAACATTCTTACAGGTTTCAAACCATTTCTACTACTACTTATGAATCTCTCCCTCTCACCCCAACTAGTAACATGGTTTTAGACACATGAAAGTTATCTTGACTTGGAAAGCACTTCCAATGAGTTAAGATTTATTGTGATTTTGTCTTGAGAGACAAAAGGGAAAGAAAGAAGGCAAAGAAAGACATGTTTGCCCTACTTGCGTGTTCTCACTCAGCCCTGTGAGCCCATGCATTTTCCACAACAGGGTAATTCCAGACTCCAACATCAAGGCTCCTTCTTTATACTTATGAGGATGGAACTGTGCTGTGCTGAATCCCAGCACCAGCTGAGGTCAGGGATCCTCAAAGCCGTGTTTCTGAATGGGCCACCTGGATCAGAATCATGTCTGGACGTGCTTAACAAAACACAGACTCCCACAGCAGACCCTCCAAACCCAAATCTTTGGGATGGATCCCAGGAATCCAGGAACCCGGTGCCAGAGGATTATGAATGTTAGAAGCTGAGAGAAACAGTTACACGCACTGTGTTGCAGGAAGAAACAGAGAATGGAATTTTATCGCTCAAGGCACCTTTGAGGGTAATTTGCTCAATAGTAATTGGCAAATTCAGAACACAGGGTAAATGGCCTGAAAGGGGCTGATTAAGGAACAGGCTCTCCAACATGGGGGGAAAAAAGGGAGAATAACAAAGGAAAAGTCAGAGGATGGAAAGTAACAATTATCTAACATCTACTAATTCTTTTGATTTAAGTTTTTTCAGAGGATAATTTTCCTTTTAAACACATGAATCACAAAACAAAAGGGCTACAAAAATCTAAGTTTCAACTGACTTCAAATATATCATATATAAAGAAGTAACCTCTCCTGTGAGTTCCTAACATGTCCTGTGTGTAACTATTTCAAGGCTCTCAGCTATCCAGGAACTGCTGGGTCATCCGTCTTTAGAATACAGGCTTTGGGGGCAGAGACCAGGTCTTATTTCCTCTTTCTATTTCTAGAAACCCGTGTCATGACCAGCAACCAGTAGATGCCCAGTAAATATCCTACAAAGGAATTAGAAAAAAAAATGAATAAATTATTAATCCTGCTTCATGTTACAATGAAGGATCAGGAACCTCAACAATTTTAGTTGCTTCCTGGAAATACAGCCTCTCGGTGGAAAACCTGAAATTGAGATCTACATTCCTAGTCTCCCAGTCTGTTTGCCTGAAAATATCTGAAAGACCATTTCTCCCTGCTTCTCAAAAGGATAAACAAAAATTGTTCACATGGTCCCCATGGACACAGAGCTGGAGGGATGTAGTGCCTCCGGTGCCTTCTTCACCCCTCTGTCCCCAACCCCCGCCCCTGGTGCAGGACCTTTCAACCCTCTCCCAGGGCATGGAGAGTGTGCTCATTCCAGCACTCTGCCCAGGCCCACCTGCCTCTCTGGCAAGTAGAAAGCACAAGATATCTCAGCAACCACAGTGCCACCAGACAAGAGAAGACCTGGACACAGAGCTAGGAGTGACTAAGAAGTCTCTCTGACCAATGGCCCAACCCCAAGAAGCAGGGTGCAGGATACCATCTGGGCTCATCAAAGATGCCATTCTCTCATTGTTCCTTTCCCCTGTCGTGGTCAAGGAGGTCGGGCACAAGCCAGCCCCTTCTGTCTCTCCCAGCACCACTCCTGAGTTAGAAGCCAAGTTAGGCAGGATGGGGGACTAGGGAAACATAGCAAAGCTGCCTTGTGCTCCCAACAGGGGCATAGAAGTGTTCGGGAAACTTCTCAGAGCTGTGGTCTGAATAAGCTGAAATGGGTGCTTGCTTTTCATCTGTCAGCTGCTATGGCTTAAACATTAAGCACGCAAACAGAAGAGGCAGAGAGAAAGAAACTTGAAGCAACCACGTGGGACTGTCTAGTATAATCCATATCTAAGGTCACAGCTAAGAAATTATAATTGTAACATGAAAGCTATTTCATTATAAAGGTAAAAATGGCATGCCGTGCTTGGCTCAGTACATTACATACCCATTCCTTCATGGGATGACGCTAGCCTGTCTTTACTGGCCTTTTCTTTCTCCATCTCTGACAGCCACTGACCATAATTCACAACCTTGCACACACCACTCTTTATGGGTGAACTCTTGGCACATGTGAGTCTCTCCTCTCTATCTAGAATGTTCTGATAAATTCCTACTAATAATCCCTGAAGTGCCAAATCAAACATTCTGTCTTTCTGAGAAGGTGCCCCCAACTTTCTTAGACTATTAGCCGTACTCCCATTTGTAACTGAACATATGTCCAACTCTATGAATGTTCCTGTCAGCTTGTGCTAGAATTACTCAAATGCTTATGTTTCCCCAGCCAGTCTCCAAGCTCCATGAGGTGAAGATAATATCACATTCACCTCTATTCCCCCTCAGGGACCAGAATATGCAGATTTAAAATAAACACTGGTTGAATAAAAGAAGAAATAAATGGATTGAGAGACTAATTAACTAAGCAAAAAAGGCAGGAAGTTCTTTTTTATATATAATTTTTTTTTCTTAAAGATTTTAATTATTTGATACAGAGAGAGAGCACAAGCAGGGGGAGAGGCAGACAGACGGAGAGGGAGCAGCAGGCTCCCTGCTGACTTGGGAGACCAATGTGGGGCTCGATCCCAGGACCCTGGGATCATGACCTGAGCTAAAGGCAGCCACTTAACCGACTGAGCCACCCAGGTGCCCCAAAAGGTAGGAAGTTCTACAGAACAAGAAGTCAAGAACTCTGTGTTCTAGTTTTTCCTCATTATAGGTTATTTTAGTATTATTTTAAAATATTTATTTAAATAACCTTGATATCTAATATGGGGCTTGAACTCATGACCCAGGGAACAAGAATTGCATGCTTTTTCAACCAAGCCATCATACATCCTCCCTTTTTTCTTTTTTCTTTTTTTTTTTTAAAGATTTTATTTATTTATTTGACAGAGAGAGATCACAAGCAGGCAGAGAGGCAGGCAGAGAGAGAGAGAGAGGAGCAGGCTCCCCGCTGAGCAGAGAGCCCGATGCGGGGCTCGATCCCAGGACCCTGAGATCATGACCTGAGCCGAAGGCAGCGGCTTAACCCATTGAGCCACCCAGGTGCCCCTCCCTTTTTTCTTAAATATTTATTTTAGTATTATTTTTTAACACAAACTTCCTTCAATTTATATACAGTAATTTTTTTGGTGTACAGTTCTTAAGTTTTACCAGATATATGGATTTATGTGACCATCACAGTCAGGATGCCAAATATTTATATCACCCTGAAAAATCCTCTCATGCTGCTTTCTTGGGAAATACTCCTTTCACCAGAAAAGCCAATGTTCTATTTCTCCATCACTACAGTTTTGCCTTTTCCATATGATCATATAAATGAAATCATACAGTATGTAAGCTTTTGAGACTGGCATATTTCACTCAGTATAATGCCTTTGAAATTCATCTATTTTCTTTTACAGATGTATGACAGCTTGCCTATCCAGCCACCCATTCAAGGATATTTAAGGTTGTTTAGGTTGTTCCAGTTTTGGGTGATTATTAAGTCTGCTACAGACTTGTGTGTACAGGTTTGTATGTGATTATAACATTTCCCTAGGGTAAATACACAGGAGTGAGATTGCTGAATCATAAGGTTTGTGTAATTTTATAAGAAATTGCCAAAATGTTTTGCCAGAGTGACTGTTCTATTTTGTATCCCCACCAGGAATATATAAGAACTCTAAGAGCTTTCCATCCTTACCAGCACTTGGTATTACCAGTCTTGTTATTTTAGTAGTTCCGATAGGTATGTAATGATACCTCACTATGGTTTTAATTTCCATTTCCCTAACATCTAATGAAGTTGAACATCATTTCATGTGCTTATTTGACATTCTTGGATCCTCTTTGGTAAGTGGTCTCTTCAAACTTTTGCCTATTTTTTAAAAATTGGTTGTTTCCTATTGCTGTTTTAAAAGTCCCTTATACATTCCAAGACAAGTCCCTTGTTAAATATGTAATCTGCAAATATTTTCTCCAAGTGTCTTCACTGTGTCTTCAGCAGAGCAAATGTTTTTTAATTTGGATGAAGTCCATTTATCAATTCTTTATTTTGTCAACTTTGCTCTTGATGCCAACGCACGGCTGTGAAGATTTTCTCTTACATTTTTTATGTTTCATAATTTTATATTTTATATTTAGAAATATCTATTTTTAGTTAAATTTGTATAAGTTCTGAATCACAGGTTGAAGTTCACTTTTCCCGCATATGACTGTCCAATTTTTTTTAATACCATTTGTTAAAAATTACATCCTTTCTCCACTGAATTTGTTGTCTCCTGCCACTTTGCTCAACCTACTTATTAGTTTTAGGAGTTTTTTATTTTTGTAGATTTCTTGGGATATTCTACATAGAAAATTATGTCAATGAGGATAAGAAGAGTTTTAATTTTTCGTTTGCAATCTATATGAAGTGCATTTGCATTTCATTTTTCTTTATTGCACAGGCTAGGACTTTTGGCATGATGTTGAATATGTGTGGTAAGACTAAATAAACATCCTTCCTTCTTCATTTTCTTATATGGAAAGCATACGGTATATCATCATTAAATATGATGTTAATTGTAGGTCTTTGGTAGACATCTTTTGTTGGAGGTTCCCTTCTATTTCTAGTGTATTAAGAAATTGTGTTTTAGTTTTTATTCTGTCACTGCTAGCTGCATGAATTTGGGCAAATCTTAGTTCAGACTACCACATCCGAAAAAAAGGAGGAATTAAAATACATGCCATGCGTTTTTGTGATGATTAAAAGATGAAGACGTGTGTGTATGTGTGGGTTTATAAGTAAGAAAGCTCTCACCACATATCACCAACGAAAGGCATCATGCATTTCATTAGGATATGTAAAATACAGTGTCTCCAGGTTAATGCAGTCTTCCTTTTTTTTTTTTTAAAGATTTTATTTATTTGTCAGAGAGAGAGGGAGAGAGAGCAAGCACAGGCAGACAGAATGGCAGGCAGAGGCAGAGGGAGAAGCAGGCTCCTGCTGAGCAAGGAGCCCGATGCGGGACTCGATCCCAGGACGCTGGAATCATGACCTGAGCCAAAGGCAGCTGCTTAACCAACTGAGCCACCCAGGCGTCCCTAATGCAGTCTTCTTATATGCATCTCTAAATAAAAGGGAGTTAGAGCCAACTCACAAAGTTGAGAGAAGATTAACTATTGAAAAACTGGTTTTAAAAACACCTAGAAAATGGAACATAACTAATATATACTATAACTTAACTTAAGTGTGGCACATGACTTTTATCCCTGTTTTAGTTCTGTCTGCTTTCTTTGATTCTTGACAATAGGCCAGAAACTATTCTATGTGTTTTACATTTTTAATCTCATAAAATTTTGCAGCAGTCCTGCACCACAGGCCTTATCCAAATTTGGATCAGAATTCTTAAACTTTCAGAAAATAGGTTTAAGCTTAATGTAAGAAATTAGCTTAATAAAACAAAACATGGGAGCTGTCCAGCAGCAGAAAAGGATGTGTCTAATTAAGGGTGAAGCCAGGGAACCTGAGGACAGACTGTCAAAAGTTTTCAGGGAAGGGATTCCTACACTAGGTAGGAGGTCAGACAATCCTATCAAGTATTACCAACTCTAAAATACTATAGCCAGCACAGATCACATATAAGGCATAAACAAGTTTGAAATGGGAAGCAATGCCAAGGCAGAAATCATACCGAAATCTGGCCAGTGGGTCATCTGAGAGCTACTATCCACTCTCCTGCTGCTGTCCTGGCTTGTTCCTTCATACCCTTACATCTTACTCTTCCCCCAGTTTCTCTCTCAGCAGTAAGAGTCAGATCATATCATTTTGGGCCCAAGTTTTACCACCCTTATGATCAGTGAATTTGAATATGTGGTATTATTTTCCTAAGTCTTTTTTTTTTTTTAAGATTTATGTATTTATTTGAGAGAGAGAGAGAGAGAGAGAGAGAATGTGCACACAAGTGGGAGGAGCAGAGGGAGAAGGAGTGAGAGAATCTCAAGCAGACTGCAGGCTGAGTGCAGAGCCCGATGTGGGGCTTGATCTCATGTCCCTGAGATCAAGGCCTGAGGCAAAACTAAGAGTCAGACACCTAACTGACTAAACCAGCCAGGTGCCCCTATTTTCCTAAGCCTTAAATAGCTCTTCTGTTAAAAAAAAAAATCTATTTTTAAGAGTGTGGACCACCCCTCATTCTTGCCTGCTTCAGAGACTTGCATTTATTCAAGAACCAAATAAGACCAATTAAAACACTTGCGCGCACACATGCGCGCACATGTACACACACACAGAGTGAGTACAGAAAAAGACAAAAATCAAGTACTAGCAGAATGTCAGACATACAGTAACAAATGTGACTATCTTCTAAGTCTTTTAGAAATAAAAACAGAGCAAATGAAATATTCCCCAAAATGCATGTTTCTGGCAGGTACCTGTGTTTGGTATCGAAAACAGTAGATTTCTCATGGACAAAGCACATGTAGTTTTACTTAAAGTATTCTGAAGGATCCCCAACACCCACAGCCAAGTCAAAATGGAACTCCCTAACATCTTTACATTTTATAATTTCTATAACATCCTCTACTTGGTCAGCCTATAACTCTGAGGTGGAAAGGGCAAGGCTGAGTATTCTCAAACAATGGAGGGATTTAGCACAGAGATCGGAGGGAGTTCCCCAGACCTCATGTCTAGTGAGTGACAGAACCCAAGACCCCAACTCCTAAGCAGAGGCCTGTTCTGCTGCATTCCTCCATCACTACTATTTCTATAGATTATTTGGCTCTATTGTTAACCTATGTTAATTATATTTTTATCTATTTCATATAGATCATGTATTTTCACAAATATCATGTATGTTTAAATTGACTTTAAGCTGATTTTTCCTGGGTAGGGAAGCCTTATAATAATATGAGCAACTCTGGGAAGAATAAAATGCTTAAAGCAGTACAAAATGATATACTATCAGTAAAATTCAGTGTCAGATGTACACAGGTACACAATGTACAAAGGGGTCATGGGTTCAAGATCCTGGGATTCTACTGCTTGTCTGTAGGGACAATATAGGTTTGCTCACTACTGTATTTCCAGGGCCTAGAACAATGCCTGGCACACAGTAGTCTGTCCATACATATTTATGGAATGAATGAATAAACAGTTTGGAAAAAAATTTCCCAGTGACTTTTTCTGGTAAGCTTGACTATATGAAGGGTTCATTTTTAAAGCCAGCAGCCCCTGCAATTCGTTGTGTGAATGCAAAGTACCATGATGAGCTATGGACACTCCTATCCGAATTACACTGAAGATGCCAGGAAATTACTAACAGGAGCCTCAAAATTCATCACATTAACTCACATCCCCAGAAAATTCATTCCTGAGGGTTTATTTCAATGAAACGTCTCCCTCAGGACCAGAGGCCTCTCCCCCTACTCTGGGAAATAGGATGGATCTGGCAGTAATGGAGCTCAGGGATTTTCATCTTCTCAAGCCATTAAAATGCAAATTGGGGCAGGAGAGGGACCTGCACACAGCTCTCCCCTGGCCTCACCCACAGCCTCAGCACTCACATCCATCGGTGGTCCGCACCTCCATGTGCACCAGGTCCGCTTCCTTATCCAATCCAGCCACCGACCTGGGGAAGGAAGGAGACACAGAAGCTCAGTGACCACATGGATGGCAAATGGCAAAAGAGGGAAAGCATTCAGGGCTGACTATTACTCAGAAAGCCACTTTCTCCAGAGGGGACCCACAGAGTATGGCCACTGGTGAGCCTGGCAGATACAGCTGTCACCTGTAATGCTCACAACTCAGGAGCCCTGGAATGGTGTCAGGGAGTTGGTGACTCTCTAAAAACATAACCACGAAAGAGGACAGAGTCCATAGTAATATAGGACCAAACCTCTGGCCTTGCCTCTTCTTCACCACCTGGCACTTAAGAAGTTCTCTCTTCCCACCATCTTCCTTTTCCCCCCAACTCCCACCGCCCACATCCTCCCTCCCCCAGGTCTTGCTGCACCTGACTCCTTCCAGTACACTGCCCCGCTCTGTCCTCCTGCTGGGAGTGTGCTATTGCCCACCCTGTCCTGTCCTCTGGGGAGGGTGGTTTAGACTCCACTCCCGGCTGTTTGCCTCAGGGCACTGTTGCCCTCCTGAGTTCAATGCTGTCTCCCCTTCCTTCCTCCTGCCCCAGAAAAAATGAATGTATGGTAACATTTAAAATCTAATCTGACAAGAACAAAAATCTCCTAGGGATGAGGGTGGGAAAGCTTAAGGTCTATGGCTAATAGCCAAAAGAAGACAGGCTGAGAATCCTTACAAACTAATTCTTGTGGGCCTCTGACCTTGCACACATAAAGCCCAGTCAGCCATCCCCCATGTGAGATATCCAGCCCAGAGGATGACCCAAAAAGTCAGCTAAAAGAGGCAACATAGACCTTAATACATTCATGCACTAGAGAGATCACATAATCCACTCTCTTTGCAAGCTTTTACAATCTATTTACTCTTATTTTAAATATTCTAAGATGGGCTTTCTTATTTTCCTATCTTCAGGAGGTAAGAAGTGGCAAGTCAGAAAGAAAAGTAGAATTTAAACAGTGAGACCAACTGCGGATCCCCATACAGCAAGAACATAGAAAAACCTATGAAAAACAGACCTAAGAACTCGAAACCCAATCTTCCACCCCATAAATCTCTATACTTCTCATTGGCACTGAGGCCATTACTATATTAGAGCAGAGTTCAGTATCTGACACCTGTGCTGAGGGGAGAAAGGCACAGAAAACAGGAAGCAGGGGGAAAATGGGATCCTCCATCAAATTGGGTAGAAAAAGCTTAGACACCTCTCACTATGAATAATAACCCCCCATGCACTGTCCACCATAGTGCCACACAACCAGGAGGGAACATCCAACTCCCAGTTTCTCACCCATGAGCAAAGGGTTTGGTCTCCACATCAGCAACTCAACTTTAAAGGCTTGCACCAGAGGGAAGGGCTCTCAAAACACCTAGTTCTGAAAGCCAATGGGGCTTAAGCCCACTAGAGGATAGCAAACAAAGAAGCAATTTATCATGGGTGCACAAGCATTCACTGCAATGATGCCTAGAACTCAGTGCGCTTTCTCCTCATCTTTCCCTGGAAGTACTTTATCTGCATTCTTTAAAAGCTGTTACCTAAGGGCTAGGCTTCTAATTTCGCAGGCTTCAAGGGGCTGACTGTGATCCTACCGAGAGACCTAAGAAGCCCACTGACACCTTTCTCGTCTTCTCTCTGTAGCCCACTCCAAATTGCCAGTAGCTCTCTGGAAGGAGTTGTGCACATGACCACACCCCAGATTTTAGGGCTGCTCCCCAGGGAATGGGTCCCCAGATCGTTGGGCTCTGATAGCCAACAGGGCTTCACTCATGAGTCCCAGAGGACTGAAGCAAACAAAGAAGCAGTTCTTAACCATCTACTTCCCCAAGGTTCAGTGCAGAGGCAACAAGCTAAGAACACCCATCTCCCAGTCGTTCCCTGAAAGGGGTTTATCTGCATACATTAAAGTCACCACCTGAGGGCCCAGCTTCTAAATTAGCAGATACCTGGGGGCTATCGGTAATCCTCCTTACACACTGGGGAAGCTAGCAGACCCTTCTCCCACCAGCCTGCTCCAATAATACAATCAAGTCAGCAGTATCTCCATGAAAGGAAGTTATACACATATCTGGCACCCCAGCTCTTACAGCTAACACTTGAGGGATGGGCCCCTGGATCACCTGGTGCTAGCAGTCAATGGGCCTTGCATTAATGAGACACGAGCAAGACTGCAACAAGCAAAGAAACAGTTCTTAATGGGCACAAGAGCACCCCCAGCACCTGGAGGCTACCTGCCTGGGTCCAGCTTGGAGGGAGATGGCCAAAAAGTTTCTCCCTGAAAGCTTAACTCTACTTTCCTAGCTTGTACCTGAGGATGCAGCTTCTCAGCTTGTCTCTAGATGCCGACTGCAATCCTCACGGACAGGTCTTGGGACATTCATAACTACTAAATGCCACTAAGAACAAAGAAGGATACCTGGACAATCACAGAGCTGAGAGACAGCTAAGAATTCAGTCAGGCTGGTCTGTGAGGTTCTTCTCCTACATGAGATCACTCTGTCAAGACTGGAAGAGGTGTTTTGTTTTGTTTTGTTTTTAATTTTTAAAGATTTTTTATTTATTTGACAGAGAGAGAGAGATCACAAGTAGGCAGACAGGCAAGCAGAGAGAGAGAGAGGGAAGCAGGCTCCCACCGAGCAGAGATCCCAATGCAGGGCTCGATCCCAGGACCCTGAGATCATAACCTGAGCCAAAGGCAGAGACTTTAACCCACTGAGCCACCCAGGCGCCCCTGGAAGAGGTGGTTATTTAAAAAATGCTCAGAAACCAACACAAAGAGTCAAGAAAAGTGGAAAACAAACAAAACAACACAGAAAAAAATAGGTTCCAAACAAAAGAACAACATAGATCTCTAGGAACTGAACTTAAAGAAATGGAGGTAATAATCTACCTGATAGAGAGTTCAAAATAATGGTCATAAAGATGCTTTACTGAGGTCAGAAGAGCAATGCATGAGAACAATGAGAATTTCAACAGAGATAGAAATATTAAAAAGTACTGAAGACAAATCATGGATCTGAAGAGTATAATAATTGAAATGAAAAATTCAATAGAGGGGTTCAATAACAGATTTGATCAGGTGGGAGAAAGAATCAGTGAACTTTAGGATGGAAGTGGAATTCCCCCAGAGGAGTGAAAAAGAAAAAAGAATTAAAAAAAAAAAAAAAAAGTAAAGATATTTTAAGGGATTTATGGGAAAACATCAAGTGTACTAATATTCTCATTGTAAGGGTCTCAGAAGGAGAGAGAAAGGGACATTGAAGAAATAATGGCTGAAAACTTCCCTAAGCTGGGGAAGGTAACAAACATCCAGACCCAGCAAGCCCAGAGAGGTCCAGAAAAGAGGAGTCCAAAGAGAACCACATAAGATACACTATATTAAATTATCAAAAGTTAAATATGAGTAGAACATCTTATAAACAGCAAGAGAAAAAACACTTCTCATATTCAACAAAATCCCCATAAGATTATCAGCAGATTTTTCAACAGCAACTTAACATGCCAGAAGGGTATGGGATGACATATGCAAGTACTAAACAAAGAAACAAAACCCCTGCTAATCAAATGAGAATACTCTACCCAGCAAAACCGAGCTTCAGAATAGATAGAGCTTTCTAGATAAACAAAAGCAAAAGGAGGTCATTGCAGAGATCAGTCTTAAAAGAAATGTTTCAGGAAGTTGTTCAAGCTGAAACAAAAGGATGCTAATTAGTAACAGGAAAACATTTTTTAAAAAAGTATAAAACTCACTAGTAAATGCAAATATGTAGTCAATTCAGAATAATGTTGTAATGGTGATAGATAAATCACTGATAAGCCTAGTATAAATGGTAAAAGAAAAAAATATTAAATTAATCATAATTAATTTTTTAATGGATATAGATGGAAAAAGACCCAAACTGTGACATAGAAACATAAAATGTGGAGCTGGGGGATTCACACAAACCGAGAAATGCACTGAGAGATAGAAGGCTGGCAGCTAGATGCATCAAAAGGTATTTCAATCTGAATCCATTTGTGCAATGGTTCATTTTGTGTGTCAATTGGACTGGGCCATGAGATGCCTAGATATCTGGCAAAACATTATTATGGATGTGTCTTCTAGGATGTTTCTGGAAAAATTAACATCTGAATTAGAAGACTGAGTAAAACAGATTGTCCTTCCCATATGGGTGGGCCTCCTGCAATCTATTAGAGGCCTAAATGGCACAAAAGGAATAAGGAGAATTCACTAACTCTACCTAATACCTTCTGGGTGGGAAACTGGTGTTCTCCTGCACTCATATAGGAATTTCTATAACTGATGCTCCTAATTCTTAGGCCTTTGGACTCATACTGGAACTATACCACTATCTGTGAATCTCCACTTGCAGATGGCAAACGTGGGCCTTTTCAGCCTCCATTATCAGATAAGCCAATTCCTTCTAATCTCTCTCTCTCTCCCAGGCTTCTTCCCCACCCTCCTATTGGTCTGATTGCATATACTATTATCTCTTCCATATCCTACTGGTCTGTTTCTCTGGAAAGCCCTGACTAATAAAATTTGTTTCTTAGTCCCATTCCAACAATACAGCCCATTTTCCCATGTAAGCCCATAGCATAGCTGTGTGTGTTTCTGTATTTACTTAAGTCATGAATTACAAAGAATTTGATTCTTATTAATACACAACCTATCAGACAGTGAGTTTCCTAAAAATAGAGACTCTATTTATCTTTGTCTAATACTTACTACCACACACAGCTCAAGATTAGGGGTACCTTCAGATTAAATGATAAGGATAAGAAATTCATACTTCAAAGCTGCTCTGTATCTGAATCCACAGGAGAAGAGATTAAGTGGCTCAGCTGGAGAGAGGTGGAGGAGAGGACCTTGGGTACTGTCAGTAAGAATCCTCTTGCCCTTTTCCAGCAACAGAGGAAGGCCACTGCCTACTTTCAGCCATACTGTTGGCATTAGCCTGGGGTTTTTCAATACTGACACTATTGATATTTTGGCCTGGATAATTCTTTGTTGTGGGGGCCATCCTAGACATTGCAAGATATTTAGCAGAATCACTGGCCTTTACTATATGCAGTAACATCCTTGCAGGCCTGACAACCAGAACTGTCTCTAAACATTGCCTACTCTCTTTTGGGGTCAAAACTGCCCCCAGCTGAGAACAAGTGCCTTACCTGTACAAACGTAATTGTTGCCTGGGTTCTATGTCTCCCTTGCTAACAAGGCAGCAAAAATAAGGACACACAGATTTCCCCTCCTCCCTTAGTACCAACATTGCAGAGATGCTTATGAAGTACTATTATTTAGGGCCACATCACCTTATCAGGAAACTCTCTGACAACCATCCAGTCCCTAATCTTTTTTTTTAAGATTTTATTTATTTATTTGACAGAGAGAGATCACAAGTAGGCAGAGAGGCAGGCAGAGAGAGAGAGAGGAAGAAGCAGGCTCCCCACTGAGCAGAGAGCCCCATGCGGGGCCCGATCCCAGGACCCTGAGATCACGACCTGAGCCGAAGGCAGCGGCTTAACCCACTGAGCCACCCAGGTGCCCCACATCCAGTCCCTAATCTTAAGGCCCCCTAAAGACCCTGCTTTTAAAAACTTAAAGTAAGAAAAGTGCACACAAATACAGCAAGCAAAGAAATACTAGATGTATATATTTTGTGATTTTTTCCGAGGGTAGACAGAAGTTGTAAGGGATAAACCTGGGAAAATTTGGGGAAAAGTGCATATGGTAATAAGGATAAATGCTAATGGACAATGAAACCATTCATATGTCAGGCATCCTGTTTGAGTTTTAAATGTATTATTGTAAAAAATCCTCAGAATGACTCTTTAAGGAAGGTAACATTCATCGAACTCTCACTCTTGGTAAATGGGGATAATAAGAGAGATTAAATAACATGCCTAAAGTCATGTGATAATAACAATTGATAGACTTAGTACTGTGGGTCAGACCTTGTTTTAAATGTTGATCTTGAATCCTCATATCAATCCGAAGAGTCCTGAATCAATCTATCTCCATATTTTCCATATTAAAAGGGTGCAATTAGGCATCTAGAGATTAAGCAACTTGCCAAGAGGCATGGAATTCAGTAATAAGCAGCAAAACCTAGACTCAAGCAGTTAGGTGGCTTTGAGCCAGGAGATTAACTTCCCAGGTAAGCTGCCTCTCCTGGCTGGTGAGAGGTATAGATACAACCATCTCTCCCAGAATCAAGTACCAGAAACATCTTGCCCCATTGCCTCCTCTCTTCCCATATGAAGTTCTTTATGGCAGCATTGTAGGAAATACACATGCACTCTGTGTACGTTATCAATACAGTGTCTCAGAAAATTTTGATTTGAGGTGACATGAACCAGAAGTCCTTCTTATAGGTGATAATAATTAAGAAGGAAATGTTGGGAACAGAACAAGGAAGTTGGGCCAATAATAGAGAAATAATAAATGGAGATCTTTGCAGAAGCCTCAGGAGGATAAATACAGTTGAGGAAAAGAAAATGTGGCATTTGGGCTTGAGTCTCCTTTGGGTCTATGAGGATGGAATGAGCCAAGACATATATAAGAGGCACTATGAAACTGCCATGAGTAGGGGGTGGAGGGTGAGAGGCATGCTTGCTCAGGTAGGCCCACAAGGTTAAACATAGCCCCCAACATCTCTTCCATTGCAACCATACAAGCTCCTTCACATTTCCAGGACCCACATGAGGCCAGGGTGGACTAGAAGTCTAGGAACTGTACCCAGTACAGCCATGGGACACATCAAACTCAATGCCTGTGTTTAATGTCTGCAATAAAGTAAAAATGAATTTGCAAGCATCCTATTGAAGTTACATGAAGGGAAACTACCAGAAAGGTTCTAAAATGAATAGATAATAAAGAGAAATTATCAGGGAGGAGCAAGATGGTGGAGGAACAGGAGCCCTAAATACTCAGATCCAAGGAGTTCACTTAGATCATTATCAAACCATTCCAAACACCTACAAACTCAACAGAAGAGCAAAGAGAAGAGCAGCAATTATAGGAACAGAAAAACAACCCCTTTCTGGAAGGCAGGAAGTGCACAGAAGTGAACCCGAGGTGATATATAGGAAGAGAGTTCACAGGGGCGGGTGGGGGGCAGCTCCTGGCAAAGGAGAGAGCAGCAGAGCACAAAATCAGAACTTTCAGAAGTCTGTTCCACAGAGGGATGTCGCTCCAGAGGCTAAGCGGGTGGTGAAGCCCTTGCAGGGACAGTGTGGTCTCAGGACACGTGGGGACACAAAAAGACAGGGGTGTCTGAAGGTGGCAGAGTCCCAGGTATGGAAGCGGGGAAGCCGGCTGCAGAGACAGAGTCAAGGAGTGAGCTCTCAGCTTGGAGTTACCTTAAAACATACTCTGAGGCACAGTCAGGCCATTGCTCTTTAAACAGGGATGCTACAAGTGGTAGATGCAGGGAGATTCACCTTCCTCCTCCAGGAGCAGGTCAGGAGCATGCTGCAAGAATCTGCTGGGTTTAGAGACCCCACAAACGGGGCCATGCACCAGAGACAGAAACACTTGGTCACAGGCTGGAAGAGCTCAGGTGCCGCTGGAGACCTGGGAGATGGGAGCAGTTGACTGCTTTTCTCTAAGAGTGCACTGAGGAGTGGGCCCCGAGCTCTCGGCTTCTCTGGCCAGAGACTGGGAGGCCGCCATCTTCATTCCCATTCTCCAGAGCTCTATGGAATGCATTCAGGGAACAAACGCTCCTGAGATCAAAACCAAGCAGATTACATAGCCTGGCCCCTGGCAAGGACGGTGCAATTCCACCTCTGGCAAAGACACATGAGAATCACTGCAACGGGCTCCCCCCAGAAGATAAGCAAGAACATCCAGCCAAGACCAACTTCATCAATCAATGAGAACTGTGGAATGCCAGAACTAGGGGAATGCAACAGATAGAATTCATGGCTCTTTTCCCATGATTCCTTAGTCTTCAAAGTTAAATTTTTAAAATTTTCTTTCTTTCTTACTCTGTTTTTTTGCTCTATTTTTTAAAATTTTTCCTCTTTCCTATTTTAACCTTTTTAGCTGTTTTATATTATCAATAATTTTTTTAAATATCTTTTCAAATTTTCACCGTTATAGTCATATTCTATACATTCATTGTATTTAACCTTATTTTTTGTATATATATATAGGTTTTTTCCTTCTTTAAAATTTTGAGATACAGATTCATCTAACAGATCAAAATATATAGCACATGGCTTTACTCTAGTCTCCAGCCTGATCACATTATTTCCTCTTTTTTTTTTTTTTCTTTTTCAACCAACTTCTTACCTTATCAACATCTTTTTTAGGTCTTTTATAATTTTTATCTTTATAGTCATATTCCATCCATCATTGTGTTTATTCTTATTCTTGTATATATATAAGCTTTTCTTTCTATAAAATTTTGGGAGAGAGTTTCTTCTTACAGACCAAAATGTATCTAAAATCAAGTACATGGCTCTGTTCTAGTCATCAGTCTAAAATATATATATATATATTTTTTTTTTCCCATTCTCCCCCCAGTTTTAGGTCTCTTCCAAATTGTTTAGTGTACATTTTTCTGGGGTCATTGCTACCTTTTTAGTATTCTGTTCTCTCATTCACCTATTCTTATCTGGATAAAATGACAAAGCAGAAAAAATCACCTCAAAAAAAAAAGAACAAGAGGCAGTACCAACAGCAAGACACCTCATCAATACAGACATTGGTAATATGTCAGAACTAGAGTTCAGAATGATGATTATCAAGGTGCTAGTTGGGCTTGAAAAAAGCATGGATGATACTAGAGAATCCCTTTCTGGAGAAATAAAATCCCTTTCTGGAGAAATAAAAGAACTAAATTCTAACCAAGCTGAAATCAAAAAAGCTATTAATTAAGTGCAATAAAAAATGGAGGCTCTTACTGTTTAGATAAATGAGACAGAAGAGAGAATTAGTGATATAGAACACCAAATGTTGGAGAATAAAGAACCGGAAAAAGAGAGATAAACAACTACTAGACAATGAGGGGAGAATTCGAGAGATAAGTGATACTATAAGATGAAAGAATATTAGAATAATTGGGATCCCAGAAGAAGAGAGAGGTGGTAGAAGGTATATTGGAGCAAATTATAGCAGAGAATTTCCCTAACATGGTAAAGGGAACAAGCATCAAAATCCATGAGGTAGAGAGAACCTCCCTCAAAAATCAGTAAAAATAGGTCCACACCCCATCATCTAATAATAAAACTTATAAGTCTCAGTGACAAAGAGAAAATCCAGAAAGTAGCTCAGGACAAGAGGTCTGTAACATACAATGGTAAAAATATTAGATTGCCAGACCTATTCATAAAGACCTGGCAGGCCAGAAAGGACTGGCATGATATATTCAGAGTACTAAATGAGAAAAATATGCAGTCAAGAATACTATATTCAGCTAGGCTGTCATTGAAAATAGAAGGAGAAATAAAAAGCTTCCAGGACAAACAAAAATTAAATGAATTTGCAAACCCAAACCAGCCCTATGGGAAATATTGAAAGGGCTCCTCTAAGCAAAGAGAGAGGAACAGAGTAATATACAGTAACAGTCACCTTACAGGCAGTACAGTGATGACACTAAATTCATATCTTTCAGTAGTTATCCTGAATGTAAATGAGATAAATGAGATAAATGTAAATGAGAATGTAAAAAAGACACAGGGTATCATAATGAATTAAAAAACAATACCCAAAGACACAGCCAGATTTAAAGTGAGGGGTTCTAAAACATTTTACCATGCTTGTGGACATCAAAAGAAAGCTGGGGTGACAATCCTTATATCAGATCAATTAGATTTTATGCCAAAGACTATAATAAGAGATGACGAAGGATACTATATCATACTTAAAGGGTCTGTTCAACAAGGAGATCTAACAATTTTAAATATCTATGCCCCTAACATGGGAGCAGCCAACTATATAAACCAATTAACAACAAAATCAAAGAAACACATCAACAATAGTACAGTAATAGTAGAGGACTTTAACACCCTGCTCAATGAAATGGACAGATCATCCAAGCAAAAGATCAACAAGGAAATAAAGGCCTTAAATGACACACTGGACCAGATGGACATCACAGATATATTGAGAACATTCCATCCCAAAGCAACAGAATACACATTCTTCCCCAGTGCACATGGAACATTCTCCAAAATAGATAATATCCTGGGACACAGAACCGGTCACAACTGGTACCAAAAGACTGGGATCATTCCCTGCATATTTTCAGACCACAATGCTTTGAATGTAGAACTCAACCACAAGAGGAAAGTTGGAAAGAACTCAAATACATGGAGGCTAAAGAGCATTCTACTAAAGAATGAATGGGTCAACCAGGAAATTAAAGAAGGATTAAAAAATTCATGGAAACAAATGATAATGAAAACACAACTGTTCAAAATCTGTGGGACACAGCAAAGGTGGTCCTGAGAGGAAAGTATATAGCAATACAAGCCTTTCTTTTTTTTTTTTAAAGATTTTATTTATTTATTTGTTAGAGAGAGAGAGAGCATGAGCACAGGCAAACAGAGTGGTAGGCAGAGGCAGAGGGAGAAGCAGGCTCCCCGCTGAGCAAGGAGCCCGATGTGGGACTCGATCCCAGGACTCTGAGATCATGACCTGAGCCGAAGGCAGCCGCTTAACCAACTGAGCCAACCAGGTGTCCCACAATACAAGCCTTTCTTAAGAAACAAGAAAGATCTCAAGTACACATCCTAACCCTACACCTAAAGGAGCTGGAGAAAGAACAGCAAAGAAAACCTAAACCCAGCAGGAGAAGAGAAATCATAAAGATAAGAGCAGAATTCAATGATTTAGAAACCAAAAGGACAGTAGAACAAATCAACGGAACTAAGTGCTGGTTCTTTGAAAGAATTAATTAGATTGATAAAGCCCTGGCCAGACTTATCAAAAAGAAAAGAGAAAGGACCCAAATTAATACAATCATGAATGAAAGAGGAGAGATCACAACCAACACCTAAGAAATACAAACAATAATAAGAACATTTTATGAGCAACTATATGCCAGCAAATTTGACAATCTGGAAGAAATGGATTCATTCCTAAAGACACACAAAATACCAAAACTGAACCAGGAAGAAATAGAATACCTGAACAGATCCATAACCAGTAAGGAGATTGCAGGGGTCATCAAAAATCTCCCAACAAACAAGAGCCCAGGGCCAGACGGCTTCCCAGGGAATTCTACCAAGTATTTAAAGAAGAATTAATACCCATTCTCCTAAAACTGTTCCAAAAAATAGAAATGGAATGAAAACTTCCAAACTTATTTTATGAGGCCAGCATTACCTTGATGCCAAAACCAGACAAAGACCCCATCAAAAAGGATAATTACAGACCAATATCCTTGATGAACACAGATGAGAAAATTCTCACCAGAATACTAGCCAACAAGATCCATCAGTACACTAAAAGGATTATTTACCACAACCAAGTGGGATCTATTGCTGAGTTGCAAGGTTGGTTCAATACCTGCAAATGAATGTGATACAATACATTAATTAAAGAAAGAATAAAAATCTTTTGATACTCTTATTAGATACTGATAAAGCATTTGACAAAGTAAAGCATCCTTTCCTGATCAAACTTCTTCACAGTGTGGGGAGAGAGGGTACATACCTCAATATCATCAGAGCCATCTATGAAAAACCCACAGCAAGTATCATCCTTAATAGGGAAAAACTGAGAGTTTTTCCCCTAACACGGCAGGGTTGTCCACTATAACCACTGCTATTCAGCATAGTACTAGAAGTCCCAGCCTCAGCTATCAGACAACAAAAAGAAATTAAAGGCATCCAAATCGGCAAAGAAGAAGTCAAACTCTCACTCTTTGCAGATGACAAGATACTTTAGGTGGAAACCCCAAAGACTCCACTCCAAAACTGCAAGAACTCAGGAATTCAGTAAAGTGTCAGGATATAAAATCAATGCATGGAAATCAGTTGCATTTCTATACACCAACAGCAAGACAGAAGAAAGAGAAATTAAAGAGTCAATCCCATTTACAATTGCCCTCAAAACCATAAGATACCTACGAATAAACCTAACCAAAGAGGCAAAGAATGTATACTCAGAAAACTATAAAGTACTCATGAAAGAAATTAAGGAAGACACAAAGAAATGGAAGAACATTCCATACTCATGGATTGGGAGAACAAATATTATGAAAATGTCTATGCTACCTAAAGCAATCTACACGTTTAACTGCAATCCCTATCAAAATATCATCTTTTTTTTTTTTTTTCAAAGACATGGAACAAAAAATCCTAAAATGTAGATGGAACCAGAAAAGACCCCAAATAGCCAGAGGAATGTTGGAAAAGAGAACCAAAGATGCCAGCATCATAATCCCAGACTTCAAGCTCTATTAGAAAGCTGTAATCACCAAGACAGTATGGTACTGGCACAAAAACAGACACACAGATCAGTGGAACAGAATAGAGAGCCCAGAAATAGACCCTCAACTGTGTGGTCAATTAATCTTTGACAAAGCAGGAAAGAATGTCCAATGGAAAAAGGACTGTCTCTGCAACAAATTGTGTTAGGAAAACTGGACATCCACATGCATAAGAGTGAAACTGGACCATTTCCTTACACTACTCACAAAAATAGACTCAAAATGGATGAAAGACCTCAATGTAAGACAGGAATCTATCAAAATCCATGAGGAGAATGAGGGCAGTAACCTCTTCCACCTCAGCCACAGCAACTTCTTCCTAGAAACATTGCCAAAGGCAAGGGAAGCAGGGCCAAAAAAGAACTATTGGGACTTCATCAAGATCATAACTTTTGCACAACAAAGGAAACAGTCAATAAAACCAAAACACAACTGACAGAATGGGAGAAGATATTTGCAAAGGACTTATCAGATAAAGGGCTAGTATCCAAAATCTACAAAGAGCTTATCAAACTCAACACCTAAAGAACAAATAATGTAATCAAGAAATGGCCAGAAGACATGAAGAGCCATTTCTGCAAGGAAGACATCCAAAAGACCAACAGACACATGAAAAAGTGCCCAACATCACTTGGCATCAGGGAAATACAAATCAAAACCATAGTGAGATACCTCCTCACAACAGTCGGAATGGCTAAAATTAACAAGTTAGGAAACAACAAATGTTGGTGAGGATACACAGAAAGGGGAACCCTCCTACACTACTGGTGGAATGCAAGCTGGTGCAGCCACTCTGGAAAACAGTATGGAGGTTCCTCAAAAAGTTGAAAATAGAGCTACCCTATGATGCAGCAATCACACTACTGGGTATTTACCGTAAAGATACAAATGTAGTGATCTGAAGGGCTACGTGCACCTGAATGTTTATAGTAGTAATGTCCACAACAGCCAAACTATGGAAATAACCTAGATGTCCATCAACAGATGAATGAATAAAGAAGAAGTGGTATATATATACTATGGAATACTATATAGCCATCAAACCCCCCAAAATCTTGCCATTTGCAATGATGCAGATGGAACTAGAGGGATTATGCTAAGTGAAATAAGTCAATCAGAGAAAGACAATTATCATAGGATCTCTCTGAAATGAGGAATTTGAGAGGCAGTGTCAGAGGGTCATGGGGGGAATTGAGGGGAAAAAAATGAAACAAGATGGGACCAGGGAGGGAGACAAACCATAAGAGACTCTTAATCTCAGGATGGGGCGCCTGGGTGGCTCAGTGGGTTGGGCCGCTGCCTTCGGCTCAGGTCATGATCCCAGGTCCTGGGTTCGAGCCCCACGTCGGGCTTTCTGCTCAGCAGGGAGCCTCCTTCCTCCTCTCTCTCTGCCTGCCTCTCTGCCTACTTGTGATTTCTCTCTGTCAAATAAATAAATAAAATCTTTAAAAAAAAAAAAAAAGAGACTCTTAATCTCAGGAAACAAACTGAGGGTTGCTTGGGGGTTGGGGGGGCACAGAGGGATAGAATACCTGGGTTATGGACACTGGGGAGGGTATGTGCTATGGTGAGTGATGAGAATTGTGTAAGACTGATGATTCACAGACCTGTACCCCTGAGGCAAATAATACATTAAATGTTAAAAAAGTAAAAAATTTTAAAAAATCAAAACATATGGAAGTAGAGCTAAGATATACTCTGAAAATATCAAGTTATGGTATTAATAATGTTCTTTCACCTTGTGAAAGATATAATATTTTTACTAATATGTGTTGAGGGGGATAGAGATAATATGAATCAATATATTAACAGTGATTATCCCCAGGAAGTGCAAAAATGGGGTATTTTAATTTTTTTCTCTACCATAAATTTTTGAAATATTTTGTTTTTAAGAGAACATGTGTTACTTCTGTAATTAATAAAAATTATTTTTTAAGTCAAAAAATAAAAATAGACAATAAAGAGAAATTATCTATGTGTGGATTACTACCAATGTCAACTGAAAACAAGTCATCAGTAGTGCCTCTATCTAGTGATGTGTATTCCTGATTTTAATGAAGTGACTACAAAACAGAATTTAAAAGAACAAACCAGTATCAAGAAGAGGTAAGAATCTATGAAAGCCCCTGTAAGTATGCAAAAATTCCTCAACGGTTAATTCTCCTATCACAAAGTTTTCCTGAAACTTAACACTCATGATTGAGGAAAAACTAATCTTTTCCAGTGGATCTTCCCATTCTTCCTCAAGAAAAGTAAGATCAGGCCCCTTTCTGCAATCTCCCTGTTGCACATATGTGCCAATAATGACTTTTAGTCTCTAGATTTGTGAAATGGGAAAATCATAACACTGACTTCACACAGTTACGGGATTAAATGAGCTAAGTAGTAAACATTTAGAACAGTGCCTCATACCGAAAGCATTCTTCACAGTTTAGCTATTATTATTTTTCATTAGAAGGGAAGGATAAATGAATCTGCTTTCCTGCGTGCCCTCAGACCTCAGCTCCACGTTTGTGGAGCACTGAACAACACAGCATTGTTCCAGGCACTAGATCTGGAAAGGCCCTGCTGGGAGATCCAGTGTAAATACCTTCCCCCCTCTCTTTGGATGTATTATATACCACAAACCTGGGGACCAAGCCTTGTCTGGGGTCCCTTTAACAGCCTGCTCACCTGTCCAGGGTAAAAACCATGACACTGAACTGTGGTCGCCTTGTTCTGCCTGTGAGACCCAATCCTTGATCTCATGGGCTAATGCTGGATCTTCTGCTGACATTTTCCAACACAGTACTTGGCACATGGTAGACCATCACTACGTATTTGATGAATGAATGATTACAACACTCCCCTTGAGTCAGACAAACCTTGTAAGGCCCTCTGTAAGCCTGGAGATCACGTCTGAGTCTTAAAGGCCAACCTCTCTTCAGGCCAAAAGAGATTTCACTCTCCTGCCTGTGCCCCAGATAATGGTTATCATGTAGATCTCTCAACAGGTATTAAAAGGGAGGAAAAAATCTATAAGGCATAAATGATGCGTGAGGATCATTTGATGATGATGCCATCCTCCTGAGGATATTTAACTTTCTTAAAATTAACAAGCCTAACATCAGCACACAAGGATCCTGTGAAAGGAAGGGTTATGGTTATTCTTCCAAACTGACAATCTTTTGAGTTCTGAGCCAGGACCAAGGACACAGGGAACAAAGGTAGTAAGGAGCCAAGCCAGAGCCACACCTCCAGGGAAGGAACCCACTTCAGGGCCTAGGACCCAAGATGGAAACACTTGAAAAAGGTCAAGTAGCTTTCAGATGTATTTTTGGGCAACTACACCATCTATTCAAAGGCAGTCTCCAAGTCCTAACATATAAGCTGGTCAAACAAGGACTCATCAGGAATTGTGAGCTGCTCACCCAGACGCAACAGTGTCTGAGAGGGCTGAATGCAGCCACCTTTGAAACACTCTGATCTCGTCCAACCCCTTCACAGAAAACTGAGCCTCCCTAACTGTCCAAAGATATAGCAAGTCTGCATCCTGTGGCCTTACAAGCCAATTTGGAACTTCATTCAGTCCAACTTCTCCTAACACACTCAGCTGCCCAGGGGGAGCGACAAGGCTAGACTTCTGTGCATGTTTTTTTCCTTGTGGATGTGAATCCTAGAGCAAAGTCTTCACCAGAAAGAAGAAAATTAGACATTGGGGACGCAGGAGGATGGTACCGAGGGTAAAACAGTGGTAAGGCCAAAGTACAAATGCTTTTGCGAACTGGTCAGCTATACCTTTAAATTTACCAAAAAAATCTTATCTCAAAAGATTTCTCCAATTCACATCACATTCTCCCCCTTTATGTCTTCGCTCAGACCACCCCCCTGCTGGAATGTTCCCTCCATTCCACTCTGCATATTCCCTGTTCATGGCCCAGTTCAACACCTACTTTCCATGAAAGCTCCTGACCCTGACAGAATAGTATAATCTCTTGGAAAACTTTCTAAAAATACCAAATTTCAGTGCATGGGCCCTACCCCAGGAATTCTGTTTGAACTGGTTTGGAGCCATGGGCTTCACAGAGTTTAGTTATACGAGGAGCTCCTTGTTAAAACACGTTTTGGGGTTCTGCCCTCAGAACTTCTAATTTGAGAGGTCTGGAGTGGGGCCCAAGAATCTGGATTCTCAGGAAATACAGAGATGATGTCATTATATGGTTAGGGATCACAGTCTGAGAACCACTAGCCTAGAGTATAGTTCAGGAATCAATAGCTTTTAGATGTCCCCAGGAGATAAAAAATGTGCAGTTAGAGCTGAGAATCTCTCATTAGAGCTCAAAACAGCCTCCATGAGCTCAACCTGAAACAGCCCCTTCCTTTGATGTGTCAGAGGAGGAATTTGGAATTAGACTCGGAGGTGAAGTCTTGGCTCTACCAGGTACTAACTGTGGAATCATAGGCCATTTACTTAACCTTTCTGTGCCTCAATTGTCTCATCTGCACAACGGGGAGATAATAATAGCATCCTTCTCATTATTTTTATGAGGACCAAATGAATTAAATGCACATAAAACATTCTGAAGAGAGAGAGGTATGTGTTAACATTTAGCACTATGTATAATGCTTACCATTATAGTGCTCCCATTATCTTAAGTACAATTAATATTTATTGAGTGCCTAATGGACCAAGAATTATACTACCAATTTAATGTTATCTCATTTAATCCTTAAACAAACTTTTGAGACTGGATGGAAATATATAATATTACACACACACACACACACACACACACACACACACCCACCCAGATGAGGAGGAAATGGAGATTTTGAGACGTCAAATCACCTAGCCACTGGTACAGTTTAAGAAAGAGATGGAGCTTGGATTCAAACATGGTCTGTCTTATTCCATCTTCAATTATTTGTAGGCCTGAATTTTTTCTCTTTCTTGATTGTTCCATTCTCAAAGACAGGCTCTAGAGCTGATTAAATCATGTTTTCCACTAGTGCCTAGTACTGTGCCTTGCTTGTTACTTTCTTTTTTTCTTTCTTTTTTTTTTTTTAAGATTTTATTTAATCTTGTCACAGAGAGAAAAAGAACACAAGTAGGGGGAGTGGCAGGCAGAGGAAGAGGGAGAAGCAGGCTTTCCACGAGCAGGGAGCCCAACATGGGGCTCGATCCCAGGACCCTAAGATCATGACTGGAGCCGAAGGCAGACACTTAACCAACTGAGCCACCCAGGCTCTCCTTTTCTTTACTTTCTAAGTGTCATCTGAGTAGATAAATAAATATACAAATCAGAACAAGAACCCCTGGAGTGTATATAAGATAAATGTTGAAAATAGCTCTAGAATATGGTGAAGCAGATTTCATTCATTTAATTAATCTCTAGGCAATTAAGTGAACAAAGTCTTCATTTTATATTATTATGCTGCTATTTTTTACCATTCATCCTCAAAGCAATATCGGATCTGTCAAACACAGTCATCTGTGATTTGCTTGACAAATGTGATCATCCTGTGAAAATGCTAAGGCAGCAAAAAGAGGGCTCTCATCCAGCTCAGCTCAATGACCCCCCCTTGTGAGCACTTTGGGAGCTTTCCTCCCAAATCACCAATAATCCCACCTCCCCCAATATTCACAGATTTCTAGGTGCACACCCCCATGCTTATGCCTGTACTCTATGGCTCCATCCCTTGTCTACAGCTCATTAGATTAAGGAGAGACACCCAACCCAAGCTGGGTCAAACATATTTGTTTCCCAAAGTTTGGGATTGGTGTGAGAGACTCCACATAAGACTTGGAGCAATCTGTCTTGGACACTTTTAGTTACTTGTTCTGCCAGGAAGAAGAGAGGAACAGAAATGAGAGACAGAAGAAGAGCACTCTGTGAGATCTGGAATAGAGTCCCTTTTAAGATCTGAATGTATTTATTTTCTTGGATCTCAATAATTCCTTTATTGTTACTCTCTCTCTCTCTTTCTCTCTCTGTCCATCTGTCTCTCTCTCATTAAGCTAGCTTAAGTTAGTTACTGTTTCTTGCAACCAGAGAGTCATTACCAATACACTACTGTCCCTTCAGCTTCCTGGTTCTCCCAGCAGAACGGGCCCCTGACTACTAGACCAGTGTCTTTCAACCTATGGGCTATGACCCATTAGTGGGTCATAAAATGTATTTGGTGGATCACAACCCCAAGTTTTTTTTTTACCAAATAGAATGAAATGGGATAGAAAATATTGGAGAGCATCTCATGTGGTAGACTGAGTATTTTTTATGTAAATTTAAGATACATGAAAAGACATAGGGTTATAATAGATCACAAGCATAACATTGCCTACTAGAGAAACAGTTTTAAAAAAGGAAGAAAAAACCCAATATGGTCCAATTCTATATATTTTTTTAAGTTCTATAAATGTTTGGAACCAAATCTAGAAGTCACATGAAACAGTTTCAGGACAAGGCAAACACACACCAGAAGGTCATTCCAAGCAGAAAGGAGGTTGAACTTAACTGGAGAGTCTCCTGGAAGCATAGCCAACACCATGTTATATGCTGGCGGGAGTAATTTGAAGCTGAGCTTGGTCATTGGGGCATGATTCTGCTAATGTAGTGACAATTCATGAGGCTTTATCTAAATATAAATGAAACAATAATCCCCTGGCAAGTACTTACTGAATACCTACTATATGCGAGCATTCAGGGAGTTGCCAGACAGCCCACCACTTGGCCCATGTGTTTGCTGCATATGTGTGGCTACAGCCTGGCACAGCTCAAGGGAATAGCCATATATTTCCAAACAAGATGCCGTTACATAACACAGCCCCAAAAGACAAATATTGCTCATAGAAGACCTATTAATCCTATAAAACAGTCAAGGCATTGCAACATTTGTAGAGTGGTCAGAGAGAATGGGTCAAGTCCTTTATCCTAGACAACTGATTTTGGAACTGCCAGCTAACTGTATACTATTCCTTTAATAGGTATTAATAGGGTGATACATAAAGGAACCTTTGGAAAGGCATTAGATCATGAAGGGTTTCATAGATAAGGGGGGACAAGGGATAGTCTTGGAGAATGTGTGAGATTAGAAAGTCAGGAAAAAGAAAGGGGTAACATGATGCCAGGCACAGTGGGGGAAATGGACATGCTGTAGGAGTGGAATGTTGGGCAGAGGTCATGAGCGATCACTCTGGAGACAGAATAAGAAAGAACTGGAAGGCCATGAAAATCCACCATTTCAGGAATTATGGATTGGTTCCTATTGGTTCCTACAAACTAAGTGTCTGTAACATTTTGATAGCATCATTGAACAAATTCCTGTGTCTGAAGGTATACTCATTCTAATTCTTTAGAAATGAATTCACACAAATACAACCTTTATAAACTGATTTAGAAAAGTCCAAGCTTTTTAAAATTTTGCTTTCTCTTTTTTTTCAGTGTTTGGATTGTGCTTAAAATATTATAACTTGGAGCAAGTATGATTCCCAAATAGTGGTGATTGTGGAGACCCTCTCACTCCATCCTTTGCCAAGGGCCCGAGTCAACACCCATGACCACTCAGGTGGGATGCAAGCCAAAGAGCAAGAAATGTAAACTCAGAATTAAAGTAGTGCACACCAATCTATGCCAAAACAGCCAAAGTCTGCCTTGTGAGAAGAGTGGAAGGGGACATTTTGGTTGGCAGGAATTTGGATTAAGAAGGAACACTTTGGGGCACCTGGGTGGCTCAGTGGGTTAAAGCCTCTGCTTTTTTAAAGCCTGGGATCGAGCCCTGCGTCGGGCTCTCTGCTCGGCAGGGAGCCTGCTTCCTCCTCTCTCTCTGCCTGCCTCTCTGCCTACTTGTGATCTCTGTCTGTCAAATAAATAAATTAAAAAAAAAAAAGAAGGAACACTTCTCAATCATCACCAGGGTCACATGATATGGTCTCTTCTGGGCAGAGCACCAAACTATGTTTTTCATTCTCCTAATCACACACAAACACTGAGCACCAACTATAAGTCCAGTACCAAAAAGACCATAGGGAAAAGATGCTGAGATGAGTAAGATAAGGTTCCAGTTCTCTGGAAGCCCAGGCTGATGTGTGGAAAGAGACAGGCAGAGAGAAATTATATGAAATGTTAGCAGAATGGTGAGGGAGTCCACAAACGGGTAGGTTTTTAAAAGTGAGAAGGAGAGACAGGTACAAATGGATGAGGTACAAATAGATCCTATTGGTCCACCAGTATGACCTCGTGGCTCCCAAAACAAGTCTTTTCAAGAGCTTCCTGTGCATCCAGCATGGATACTGAAGATAAAATGAGGGTCAGAGGGCCAGAGGCAGGGCAGGGACTGGTCAAGTGGCGCACGGCATACTTTAGAGAAATAGACTTACGAAGGTTTAGAGATCAGTTAAACAAAATAATTAGAAATGAACAAAGCCCTCAATGCCCCCCAACTCCCAAGCTAGAGTTTGGAATGACCCACTTAGTGCTTACTGGGGTTCCACCAGCCAAATGGAGTACTATTTTAAACTCATAATGTGTTCTAAGGACCAGAACTTGTCTCCTCAATATTCCAGGGGTTAAGACAGGAGCTTTGGAGCCATAGGTTCTAGATCCTAATTCTGGTTCTACATCTATTACCTGGGTGGCCTTGGGCAATTGAGTTAACTTCCCTAAGGCTTCCATTCTCCAAAACCACCAAAACTTCCTCATCTGGTTTTGATGAGGGTGAACTGACCGATGCACATGTTTCATGAATGTGCATACTAGGTTCCAGGCATCTTACAAAGCATCCAGAGAGGGACACACACATGTGCACATACATGCATGACAAAGATGTGCACGTAGACTCATTTCACCACCTACTGACTATGTAGAAAAGGTCTAACAGAAACCTGCATTGGAAAGTATCAGAGAGACCCCTGAACTGAATCAAGGACAAAGGCCTAGATTCTGGTCCTAGTCTCTTCACTGACCCGATTCAACACCTGACTCCCCGGGCAGTCTCCTGCACTGCAGATTGAAAGGGCTGCTGGGGCTGTGGGGCTCTCAGATCTTCTCGGTCTCTGGTCTCTCAGGTTGGGTCAACTCTGTACTTGACGAGGACTTAGGCATATGAGCTCCTTCTTTGCACAGACAGCTCTTCCACTCCTGTCAGGTTCCTTCTTGTTCCACCCCACCCTGACCCTTCTCTGAGGGAGAACTTTCCTTTTCTTTTTCTTTTTTGAGAGAGGAGAAAGGGGAAGAAAGCAAGTGGGTGGGAGAGGGGCAGAGGGAGAGGGAGAGAAAATCTTAAGCAGGTTTGACGCTCAGCATGGGGCCCGATGAGAGGCTTGATCTCATGACCCTGAGACCATGATCTGAGGGGCCATCAAGAGTTGGATGCCTGACTGACTGGGCCACTGGGGCGCCCCCAAGGGAGAACTTCTGTAATCACGTGAGTGCCCTGCAAGGCAGAGAAGTCTGCTAGGGATATCCCCAAGGTGCTGCCCACCCCTGGCAGGGCCCATAGCCAGCTGGGGAGGGGTTCCGTGGGCATCCTCGTGCTGCCAGAGATAGCCCGCACCCGCACCTCCATGGGGCCGTAAAAGCTGAGCAGGGCCTGGCAGCTTCCGGAGCCTATTGTCTTTGGTGAGCGGAGGCTCCCCACACTGGAGAGCACTTTCACAACATCACTACATTTTAATGCTTTAATCTTGAGAGGTGGATGTCATTGTTCCCAGTTCACAGAGGAGCAAACTCAGAAGGCTGATGTCGCTGGAAATCACCAGCCAGAACTGGGGCTCCCCGCCGGCCCTGTGGACTCTGTGCCCAGTGCTCCCCGGCGCCCCTCAGCTAAGCCCCAAGACCAGAGGGAGTCAGACGGGGGTTATGAGCTGCTGAGTGGCAGTGCAGGAAGAACTTGGAGAATTAATTTAAAAAGGCAAAGGGCTTTAAGGAGAGGACTTGGGAGGATGTGCTGTGGAAGTTCTGGAGAAGAAAGAGAAGGGAACCAGGTGTATTTATAGACTAATAATGTGCAGGAGAGAGGAAATATGCGCCACCCCTGGCAATTCTCATCAAGTTAATGGATGTTGCCAATTACTGTGGTAACATTTTTAATTGTATCTTAGCTCTGAAGAGAATAAAAACAGAATTTCCTAGTCTTTGCCTCAGGACTGTTTGGGGCACACATTTGGGGATACTAGACCAGTGTAGAGATGCCTGCCCAGAGCTGGCCCGGGGAGGCCTCCCTGCAGCTGTCCCAGCCGAACTGGGGTTGAAAATAGTGAGGAAAAGGGCATCTGCATTAGGGGTTCGGGAGTACAGATGGGTGGGGAGGGCAACGGGAAGTGTGCAAGGGGACAGGCTGTAATCTCACACAGACCCTATGAAGAGGACAGTAAGCCCCCAGCACCCCCAACGATGATGTTATGATAGCTAGCATGTGTGCACTGTGCTGCCTCATGGCTGCCTGGTCCGTGTTATATTTGCTTCGTGTGTGTGATCTTATTTAATACTTATAATAATCTGTGTAACTACGTGAATAATGTCCGCCTCCCTTCTGGTTTGTAAGCTTCTTATAGGAAGGGGGCCTTGCCCTCCCACGATGGTAATTTTACTTTCTAACACAAAGCTGACATTCAGTCACATTAGTTGAACAAATGAGCAGACTCCTACAAGGGAGGCTACACCTGGGTGGCTCAGTCCGTTAAGTGTCTGCCTTCGTCTCAGGTCATGATTCCAGAGTCCTGGAATGGAGATCAGCATCATTGGGCTCTTGGCTCAGCGTGGAGCCACTTCTCCCTCTCCCTCTGCCCCTTCCCCTAATTTGTGCCCCTTCTCTCTCTTTCTCTGTCCAAAAGAAAAAAAAAAATCTTTGAAGAAAAAAACAGAAAACAAAACAAAAAAACTCCTACAAGGGAGGTACAATATTTACCTGCATTTTACTAACAGGGAGCAGAGTCACGCAGCTAATAAATGGTAGCCCTGGGATTCAAACCCAGGTCATGTGGAGCCAGCTCTGGACCACACCCTGTGCCGCACCACGGAGGCCACCTTGCTTGACCAGACCAAGGGAGGTAGGCGAGAACATGACCAACACGTACTAATCGGCTACTCTGCCCCAGGGAACTTATTTCTTTACATCATTTAATCCTGAGAAGGAACTATGCAGCATGCATGGCCCACAGATTGTAAAGGCAGAACAGAGGCCCCAGCTACTTGAGTGACTTATCTAAGATGACTCAGGAAGCAAAGGAGAAGAGGGAAGATTCAAATGACTCTATAACTTAACCTTCACAGAGTTCCCCTTTACTTCATGGCTTTCCAGAGAGTGACACCACACAGACAAAATTACATCCTAAAAACACCAGGCACTGAGAGGAAGAAAATAAAATTGTATGGCTTCCCATTCCTTCAAACAAATCCTCTAGAACAAATTGGGGACAAATTTTGCTGTAAATCATTCTCTGATAACCCCTCCATCCCTGACTCAACCCTTCTTTCTGTTCTCTGATGTCTACAGCCAGTAGCCTCTTGCTTCTTACCCTCATGCGCCCCTCTCCTGCCCCAGGACCCAAGACAGTCCCCCACTTAGGCCTGCCCTTCGTGGGTAACAGTCTCAGCTCTAAGATCAGCCACTAGTAGCCCACAGATATGCCCAGGCCCTCAGGCAACAGCAGCCAAAGGAAAGCAACTGAATGAATGTAAAGATCTCCTTCAGGAACAAGCAAGGTCTTCCTGGGAGGGTAGCACAACAAACAACAAGAATCAGTTCTATTTACTAGGCCAGTGACAGACATCGAACACCTTCTGCCCAGCATCACTCTCTATGCAGGGGACCCAGGAGTGAAATGCCCCCTCTGTTTGCACCGAGAAGGGATCAGAGCCTAGGTGCACACACATAGGCTAACAGCCCAAAATCTCCACACCTGGGACCTGCACAAGAGTTCATGCCACAGGTTTTGAGAACAAAGTCTGAGGCTCAGCTGTCCTCAATTCAAAGTCAGCACTGGTCCCTTCCTGCCTCTGTTTCACTCCAACCTTGTTCAGTACTTTTTACTATGAGGTAGTGACAGAGGGTACTAGGGTAAAGCATGCCCTTCATGCTCAGAGAGACCTGGGTTCAAACCCAGACCCACTGCACACCAGGCTAAGTGACCTTGACATGTACTTGACTCCTCTGAGCCCTCAGAATCTCATCTCTGAAGGGGGAATAATAACAATCCTTACCTCAGAGTGTTGTCATAAGAATTAAACTTGATAATAGAACGAAATGTCTAGTACAGGCTTAGGAATAGTCCCCACCTGCCAGCCATGAGAGTTTCTGGTCTTCCTCATGGATGACCAGCCTTTGACCCTCACTACCCTCATGAACCCCCATCTCCACATTATACCTGCATTGTCACTGCTGTGGCCACTTCTCCTGGCTAGGAGGAGAAGCAGGGGTAATCAGTAGATATTATCTACGGGTAGAGCTATTTAATCTGTCCTCCAAAAGAATTCTCCCTAGGGCCCCAGCACATTTCAGAGGCAACATGTGAACATTCTCAGGCTCTGGAAATCAGAGTCCAAGACAACAACATGGTCCTCTGAGATGCCACTCACACCTGCAACCCGTACCCAGAGAAAGGCTGCCCAAGGGAAAAGCAAGAAGTCAGACCCTCCGGGGCAATTAAAATTCAACTGAACCAGACACTCTGGAATCCTCTCTTGGGAGTCATTCAGCCAAGCCTGGGGTGGGGGCAAGATCACTTAATGGGTGCTTTTTCATCTTTAATTTCTCTGATTCAGAAGGTTTATAAGATCAATTGCTAAGCAGGCTAATGTGAGGAGATGAGGCAGCAAGTTTCTCTGGGCCCAGCATCAGCTAATTCCTTAGTTTCTAGCTAGAGCCCCCAGGGACCCACTTATATAAAGCCTGAGAACTTGCTGTGCCTCACTCAATCACCCTCCCATCCCAAATCTTCCTCTATATAAAGAATTTGAACTGCAACCCAGCAAGAATAGCAGATCAGCCCCAGGCCAGCCTGCACTTCCCAGGAACCTCAGGAAGATCCTACTTCACATGCTCCGGCTTCTGCCTAGGATGGGCTTGTGAGTCCAGAGCCTGCTTCTCTCAGTCTTCACACCAAAGATCCCAGGGACTTTGCCCCTTCGAAGGCTCTCTGATACAATACATCATCATGATCTGGTCACTGAGCTCTTGAGATGCACGGATTTACATCCCACTTCTAGTCTTTCTATGCCATGGTTTCCTTGTCTGTATATGCGAGTCCCAACAGAGCTTTGTGGGCCCACAACTAAATAATGTCAGTTAGGTGCTTAGCATGGCACCTGCACTTAATAAATGCTAGTGACCATCACTGTCCATTATGCTGGGGCCACCTAGGGCCAGTCTCCTGGGCTCATTGGAGAGTAAGTAAAAAGTGGACCAGCACTAGGACGCTCCCATGTTTCACAGGGAAAACTGGACTGTAATCAGACTTCCTTTTTGCTAGCTCCCTAGTAGCTGCTTCTTCCCTAGAGAGAAGTGACAGCCTTTTGATTCCTTTTATTATTTTCTCCAGATCTCCTTTATTCCCGTAGTAAGTTAAACCCTCCCTCCTCCAATCCCTCCCCACAGGAAGCCATATAGGGGAACAATGCTGGCTGATGATAGTGTTGCCAAATGATGCCTGGAAACAGCATGGAAGAAGCAATAGCAGCCTCCCATTCAGGAGGCCTACATTCTCCGAAAGGAACCCAGAAGGAGAATAGCTCATACCACTTGTTCCGGAGGATCCATCCTCCAGGACTCTTCAATTTCCCTAACAGGACACTTGCTTCTCTTCCCCCATCATTGTCTGCATATTTTCCTTAATGATGGCAGAATTAAACTGAACTTTTTTTCTGCACAACTGGCTCTGGGGGATTCTAGAAAGGCTGGGAAGGAAGTTTCAATTTGTTCACTTGCTGAGAATGAATTCTGCCTCATATAACTCCTGACAAATTGCCATTTTTAAAGGGTTTGTTAATTTCCAATGCGCAAATGGCACGTCAGATATCTTGTTTAGTCAACAGATGCTCCTGAGCTAAACAAATGGTTCTTGTTGAACAAACATGGAAACATCTTGTCAGCTTTGCCGAGATCATCCTGCTTAACTATCAAGGGAGGGTCTCATGGCTTGTGGAGAAAATCTGAGCTGCCTCCCTCCCATGGAGAGTTCACGAAAGGGCTGAGGATGGTGGTTCCCCTGAAAGAAATGATGTGAATTTCCTTGATCCCGGGCTAGCAAGTGGCTCTTTGGCAGACAGCTTGGGATCTCTCCCTTTCTCTAACAATGTGGGTATTTCCGATTTGGTCTATTTCATCCAGCAATCTCCTTGGTGATGAATCTGAAAACAGCCTTGAAGGAGATGCTCATTTGACCCACGGAGATGGTAGGGCATTGTGCGTGGTAGATTTCCGCTTTGGAGCAAGCCTAGCTGGGATCCCAGCTCTGCCACTTACTGACTGTGTGAACCCAGACTGCTATGGTAACCTCCGTCAATGTCAGTTTCCTCGTCTGTGAAAATACGTCTAATCATGACATGGAAACCAAAGATGCTGACAACACTAATAAATGCTCACACTATTCATGCTAATCACACCTCTGAGAAGATTTTAAATGAAACGGAACCCAGAAATGAGTGTGAGGCGCAGAGAGAAGGTTGGGAAGAGCTGGACTCCTATGTCCTCCACAGTCTGGAAGGAGTAAAAGAAAAATGTTTGACAGTGTGATGGCTCAGTGACTCCAGTCAGAAATGAAATCTAAACAGACAGTGGAGCCTTTCCAAGCCTCAAAACTCCAGCCTGACATCATAATTATGCTCAGCCTGTGAGCTAAGGATCTGGCTAGACTAGGAGGCAGGCTGGGATGGGGAGGGCGAGGAAAGAAGGGAAAGGAAGAGGCCAGCTTGCTGGGGGCACACAAGGACACATGGAGAGAGTTGATGGCTGACCTCTGTCAAGTCCGAATGTGCAAGGAAAAACCATGTGCCGATGGGTGCAGCACAGTACAACGTATTAATCATACGAGGGATGGCATTTCAAAGCCTCACTGCTGGGAAGTATCACAGAGAATTACCTTGGGACAACATCTAACTTGCTGAAAATTAATTTACTCCACAGCTTAGATGCTTTGGAGAGATGCAAAGTGAGGTTGACCCCAGCTGAGCGTGGCATTACCGTGCACTGTCTGAATGAGCGGCAGATATTAACCAGCCGAATGCGTGGAAGGGCCACACGCATGGTTCATTTCCTGAGAGGCTCTCCACAGCAACTCTCTGAGGTAGACATCATTATTATTGGTATTAGGCTGATGAAGAAACTGAGGCTTTTTAGAAAGTTGGCCCCAAATACTAGAGCCTCTAATGCAGGAGACAAGATGTCTATTGGAGGAAAGATCCACTCAACAGCTCAGTGTGAAAGGGGGTTCAGATCATTTCAAAAGTAAGGTAAGTCCAGAGAAAAACTTCAGAAGATAGTAATTAGTTTGCCTGGAGCCCCAGGCCCTGTCTCCATCGTCCTGGCAAAGGAGAGGCATGCCTGAAGACCCGCAGGGAAACAGCATCAGAACATGTACGCAGAACAGTGATGGGTGCAGAGAGTAGGTGGGAGGTGAGGAGCAGTAATCACTGTGTATTTGGAAATAGTTCTGCAAAGTGTCTGGTGTGAGAAGGCACTCTACGGCATGCTAAAGGGTTTAGAATTTAATGTCTAGGGTAGTTCTCAATCTTGATTCCCTGAAAAATCTGTGTTGGATGCCAGTCATGTAAGACACAATCAGATGATAGGTGCCTGGGTGGCTCAGTCAGCTAAGCATCTGCCTTTGGCTCAGGTCATGATCCCAGGATTCTGGGATGGAGTCCCCCATCGGGCTCTCTCCTTCTCCCTCTGCCCCTACCTCAGCTCGTGCATGTGCTCTCTCTCTCACGCTCTCTCTCTCTCTCTCACACACACACACATACACACAAAATCTTAAAAAAATAAAACACCACACACACACACAAAATCTTAAAAAAAAAAAAAAAAGACACAATCAGGTGAGCATACCATGATTTGAAAATCTCAAATCATCTTTAGTGAAACCCTGAGCAGCAGTGATGGACTTTCACTACCTCTCTCTGTGTCCTGCACAGAAAGGCAGCTTACTACAGTCCGTAAGAGAGACAGAAGAGGACAGGGACACATTAGCTGTCTTTCAATTTCTGTTCATTTAGGAATGCAAGTATGTAAGAATGACATAATTTTATTGATAACCTTGAATTGTCTCAAATTTCCAACCCCTCCCCCCAAAAATCAGAAGAGAGCGCGCCCATCAACATTAGTTATTTATTATTGGCCACAAGATTTTTGTGACACACTTCACAAGTAATCATGACTCACCAGTGTGTCATTACACTTTTATTTAAAATTCTTTCATGGTTCTCTCTTGACTTCAACATCAGGTTTTAACCAGAAAATAACATCATTTTGTCTGCATTTTAGACAACTTACAACATAATACAAAGCACTGATTCAAGTGGTAGCAAAGCTGATGGCAGAGAAGAAACTGGTCCAAGCAAAAGATGAGGAGCACCTGGTGTAAGAAAACACCAGCAGGGACAAAAAAGAGCAAAAGGTCTTGCAGATGTCAGAAGATGGCATGGGGATCAAGTGGGTGGGATGGCTGCGAGAATGCGTGAAGGGGGGTGCATGGTGATTAGAGATTTCTAAGTCAGACAAGTAGATGGAGGATGATATTGTCACTGAGATAATCTGTGAGATCGGGAGGAATAATTTAACCATTTGAGGGAGGGATGAGATGTTTGTGCCTTTGGGGAATGCAAAATGTTCTGTTATAGATACTTTGAGCTTTGAGGTATAAAAGAAATACCACAGTAGAGCTGCCGGGCTGTGGTTGAGCAACACTGGGGTGGAGATGGCTAGAGGGGCGTGGGAAGAGTGAGTCTGAAATTCTAGAGAGAGTAGAGTGGGGGAAGGGTTTGGTGGTATTTACATGAACTAACAGCAGGGATGACTAGCAGTGAGTACACCTCTCTGGGAAAATGGACTTTTTCCAAAACCAACCATGACGTGAGCATCCTGGAAACACTGACATTTACAGGGTCCCCAAATCAGGAAGAGCTAGTGAAGAATGCAGCAAAGGAATGGTCAAGAAGACAGAAAGTAAAACAAGAAAATCACAGTGGTCAGGGAAGGACAACTCTGGAAGGAAGCAGACAACAGTGAGAACATCTGCTGAAGTCAGGCAGAATGAGGAATGAAGAGGAAGTACAGGATTTGACAGGAGGAGGTCCCTGATGATCACAGTCCAGGGGAGCAGTGGTCTGGAGACCAGAGGGAGGGGGTTTAAAGGTGGTATGAAGGGAAAGAAGTATATTCATTATAATGATTTCATTAAATTTGGCAATGGGAAAAAGGAGACAAACAGGGAAGTCTCTTAGATAGAAGACCAGACAGTTTCCTTTCCTTTTTTCCTTTCATTTTCAGGATGGAAGAGAACTAATGATGTGTTAGGTGGAAAGGAATAAAGAGTTTGAATTTATTGGACAGAAAAGGTAACTGATAAAGCAAAGCCCCTAAAATGGGGGAAAGAGACAGGACAAAAGTATAACTGGGAATTTAAGTTGACTTGGAAGGGACAGCTAGTCTTTCAACGCAGCAGAGAAATAGGGCCAAACAGAGAACTCTGGGGAGGGAGGGACAAAGGAAAGTAGGGTGTGTTTAAATGCTGTAGCCTCTTGTTTTGGTGAGACAGAAGCTCAGTGATCCCCAAAAGGAAGGGACAGGGAAGAGAGGGGCAAAGGTGAGTGGTGAGGGTCCAGTAAAGATTAGGACAAACCCACCAAAGGACAGGAGATGAGCCAATTAGAGAAAAACACTGTGGCAAGAGCAAGGGCCATTTGGCTCATCACATAAGAGAGTGGAAGGAAGCAGGTCGTGACTAGTATTGGGCAATATATTATGATCCTCTTCCTTTAAGCATGGAGAGACATGCGGTAGGTGCCCATAAAATAAGTAGCAGAGAATGATGACAAATTCAATTAGATCTTTGGATGTAATGATCCAAATTCAATGTGGCAAATCCCCAATCCCACAGGTTTTGCTCCTGGCAAGGAAGGAGCAGCAGTCTTTTGTGGCCAGTGAGGTGGCAGCCCCAATCTGTCCCTAATTTATCTCCAGCTCTTCCAACCTGTAAACCCAGACACTCCTTCTCCTCCCATCTCCACCTGCTGAAATCCACTGTTTCCTAGCAAGATCAAGTCCAGAATAGATCCTCCTGCCTTGAACAGTGAAGAAGGGGAAGCCAAAGAATTGTTCATAAGGAAAGATTTCAACCGGGACAGGATGGGGGACAGTGGGATGGGCTGCTTCTTAGTACTAACGCACGTCTTTTGTGCGATATGATCACAAAATGTCAGCTGTGGATTTTCCACCGGATGAGCCCATGAATGAATATTAATTTTTAAAAAACCCTTTTGAGTACTAGCTTTTTATAAAGTACAATATTTACCCAGGGGACCATGCAAAACATCAGTTAAAGAGAGACGCTCTAATTCATTGCATTCTAGGGTCTTGGGAAATAGAAATCCTTTAAGTACCTTTACTCTGCCTCCTGGGAGCTACTTCGCTACTTTTCAAAGTTTAAATTGCTCACATCACACACTACTCACTTCCTAAATTCCATTTATAAATCAAAGTAGCTTTTGAACAATTTGATGGGAGTGAAATGGATTAAGAACAATCAACGAGTACATATATATGTGGTCATTTAAGTTTACCAGATTTTTCAATCTTTTGTCTTTGACCTCTTTAATGGAGATGCTCTGAGCTAGGTCTGGTGTGTTCATCTTTGGCCTGGAGATCAGATGTTTTGCCAGAAAAGGACATGTGGCTATCTTCTTAGAATGACCAACATTTGACTCTGATGAGACCATGACTTCTGGGGTCTGTCCGTGCACCAGAGTTGACCTGCCTAATGTCTCAGAGACCCAGGCTGAAGAATTTTTTCCAGAATAACATCTTGTCATTCACAGTCACTCAACTCCAGGCTCTAGATCTCACCTTGGGTATTCTGTAATGCTGACCTAGAAGTTTCCAACCCACCCAATTAAATACAAAGGCTCTTTGTGCTAGAAGAGTTCTCAGAGGGCATCTTGTGTGGTTGGTTTTCAAACTACTTGGGAAGAATATATTTTCCCTAAACTACTGCAAACTGATATTTTTGTAAATGCAATAAAAATATCACAGAATGTCAAATTGCTCTACAAGTTTCTAAAAAACTCTCACTGGATGTACTTATCTGTACTTATCTCATCACAGGTCAGTGACAGTTTGTGGATCAGCACTGGTCCCTGGACCACACTTAGGGTAGCGATGATCCTGGTACCAACTCCTCATTCTTCAGGCAAACAAGTTGACGTGAATGAGGAGGAGGCAATTAACCACAAACATACAGTTTCTTAGCTGGGGAATTAGCTTATTACCAGGACAACTGACGCCGGCCAGAGCTATTGAACCTTGTCATAGTCACTCACGTATAGATTCAGACCGACGGACCCAGCCTGAAGATTCCCTACCTGCACTGTACATGTTTTGATTTTTGTTGAGTTTATTTGTGTCTCTTACTATGTTAGGTTCCACACACATGTGCGCGCATGTACACACACACACACACACACACACTGTGAAGGCAGGCCTTTCAGACTCCCAGATTATGCTGAGTCTATCAATTTGACAATCATATGGCAACCTTTAACTGTCTTTTATTGCTTTCAGCACAGTCTGCAAACCCATCTTTAATTCTCTGATTATTTGGTTATCGTCTGTTTTCCCTACAGGACCATACTCAGGGAGCAGGGCTGGCCTACCATTACATCCCAGTGCCTAGTACAGTGCCTGGCTCCTAGTTGACATACAACCCATGTTTGTTGAAAGAACCAATCAGTGAGGGGAGAAGCCCTGTGGGGCAGCACTCCAGAGCCATGTGCAGGCACCAGGGAAGCAACAGCCTACCCAGAGCTGCCGTGGTGAGGAACCCCAGCAAAGTCACGGAGCAGAGCCTGGCTCTTCAGGCTACTGGCTGACTTGCTACATTTTCTCTAGGGGAGCTCCTCAAATCTAGTCACTTCTATAGCCCTTCATTAATACAGCAGGCAGGACATCACTTCCCTCCTCCCTCCTTGCCCTGCCTCTGGTCCTGTCTCCCCCTACTTCCTTCCTTTCGTCCTTCCTGCCTCTCTGTAACTATCCCTGCAGCTAACACTGTGGGAGGCAATGTACACACAGACAACCTAGCACGACTGCTGCTTAGAAAAGGTTTCTCATCTAGTAGTGGAGAGAGGCAAGTGCCATGGGCAGGTCATGAGAGAAGTCAGCAAAAATAAAATAAACACCGAGACAACATGAGCTCCAGGAGTTTCAACTCCTCTGCCAGAATCGTAAGCCCTTCGCAGTCAGACCGTGTCCGGTCTGGTCAAGGCTTAGCTGACATGATTCAGAAAGCCCGAACTTCTCAGCACCTCCAGACATCACAGTGGCTTCTGTCTCTGAACCTTGGGCTCCCGCTGCTGCTCTGCCTGAACCGTTCCCCTCATCTTCTTTGGGCTCTGCTAGGTCTCACCTTGCCAGACTTAGCTCAAGTGCCATCACCTGGGAGACATACACTCTGCTTCGGTCTCCTGGGGCACAAATGACCTGCAGCACGCAGGTGAACGCTAGGGTGTCTGACACTAGTGGTCAGACCTCCCAGCTGGATTACAAGCTCTTTGAAGGAAGGGACTATGGCTGGTACGTATTCAGTGACCCCACAGTGCTCCGAGTGTGCAACTGTGAACGCTTCTGTGGAAACATGCTGGCAGGCTGAAACTATATCGTTTGAGGCCATTTTCCTGGTCTATCCCACCTAGAACACGTAAAAGCAAATTCAAGGCAACAAATACAGACAGTGTCACTGAAAGGCATCGCGCCTTACCTCGGCAATGGTTACATGGAGGTAACACACAAGAGAGGTTTCCAAGATTTGGTTTGCCATTTGTAAAATGGGTACAGTAAATACATACATACATACAGACAATGGGGACAATAAGGACAGCTGGAAATAACAGGAAAACTACATAATTACTAGGAACAGCAGCACAGTACATACAATGTCTAAAGTACATACAATGTCTACACAGTGATTGTGGCTAACTTGCTTTTCCTCCTGGTCTCAGTTTCCTTATCCATGAAATGAGGGTGCTAGGCCTGCTTTCTCTAGACTCCCAACCTTCTAATCATCCAGGTGTCTCTTAGGAATCAGCCTGTCTCTCCTGGGTCCCAAGGTCAATGGCTGCTCCTGAAATGGCTGCTGATTTCCTCTGAGCAGCCGGAAGGAAAAGGTTCCTATTCATTACCCAGCTCCATAAATCATCTGGAGTCCATAGGATGTTTAATACAGAATCACTTAATTTAATAGTCATTTTGACATAAGGAATTGTTTTCTTAAAGCTAGAATTGGCTGTAAAACCCCAAGTGATATTTTATGGCTGCCATATAATAAAATCATTCAGCAATTAGTGATTAATGACATACAACAGTAGTTTCTCTGTGGTCACCTCCCCCCTGCTGTTTCTCTCTGGTCTCACCCACTTCCCATTGCGGCGATTGTACCTGGAGTGATGAGTGTCTTTTTATATTTGGGGTAGATTTCTGAGCCCAAAAGCCCATCCCCTCTATCAAAGAGTGTCCATCAGGGCCTGGCACTGTAATGGGGCTGCACGGAACCACTGAAATTAACACAATCCACAGCGTGGACCAAAGCCAGAAAGCATGGAGTTGCCTGGACAAACTGTCAAGGGTGGGTGTTTGGTACCAGGGACTGACTCCCTAGGTTTTGTTGTTCGTGTGACAGCATCACCCTTACAGGGAGAAACATGCCAACACTGGGAACTTAAGAGTTTTCTGCACCCTCTTGCCTGTCACACTTCTGCCCTTCCCTGCGCTTTTAGCCCTGACTCTCCCATCCTCAAAGTACCTGACACCCCCTCGCTGAGCAGGGTCCCTGTTACAGCACTCTTTTCTGGCCTGGCCTCCCACAAACACCAGAATCCAAACTTGATGGTACCAGCTCTGAACTAGTAAAGCCCAGCCCTGCTATTTTCTGGTTGACATGAACCCTTATTACAATCCTAGGGAGGAGATTATTGGTGTTAATTCCACTGGTGTTAATCCCATTGTTTCATGAACAAAAAAACTGAGGCCCTGGGCCCAGGATCACACAGCTAATAACCAGTACAAGTACAAGTCCAACCTAAGTGGTCTGTGGCCAACCCAACATTGGGCCACTATGTTATTCTACCTGCGTGCTCGCTAACGGGTGCCATGAACTTAGCACAATGTGAAATGGTAAGTTGTTATAGTCGGTGTTTACATACATGTTTATTATTCTCTTACCTTGTTTTTTATTATTGGAAAGTTATTTATTGCTGTTATTACCAAAATAAATTTCCCTTATAGGAACAAGGAGGAGGATGAGGAGTACACCTCGCTCTCCCTGCTGACGTGGACACAGTGGCATATGGTCCACAGCCTGCTCTGTCCTAGGCATTCCCTCCCCAGTGCTGGAAACCTGTGTGTGGCTGATGACTCCCAGCTCGCTGCTGTCTGGGAATTTTCTACAACTGATGACAGCTACCTCACCAAGGCCACACCCCTTCCTCAGTGGCAGCCCTCATTATGGTTGGCCAATGTGAAGGTATGAAGGCCAAATCCTTCGGCACAAGACTGGCTGTGTCTGAAGGGCCATCCCAGGTACTTAGCCCCCTGGGATCAGTTGTGGCAACTGCATGGTGGCCCCACCCCCTCCCTGCCTGCCATGTTCCCTTTACCCTCAAAGGGAACATTGTACCTCAGAGCTCCCAGGAAACCTCCTACATGCCACAAACCTCTGTTGTAAAGTCTACTTACCAAGGGAACACTATCTACAACATCCACCCATGCCAAAACAGAAAGGAAAAAATTAGAAAAAAAGAAAATGAAAAACCAAAGAAACAAACAAAACCACTCAAAGAACATTGTTTTGGCACCTTTTTATGTTGGGGGAAAATCATACCTAAATCTAGAGTGTGGCTTTCCACAGTGTGTAGATGTCATGCCAATTTTGAACATCCATTAAAAGATTTATTTCTAATGTCTATAAATCTGTGGTCATCAAAACTTGTCCATTTACTTCTAAGTATGATTTCAGTTTTTAGATATTAAGAAACCATGAAACAGTATTCTAGAACCGAAGAAGGATTTGGATTTATTTTCTATTCTTCAGGAGGTTCTTTTCCTCATTTATTTATTTCTTTTCCCCTTCATTTCCTCTTTTAATTTCAAAGCACATTTTCTGGAATTTCCTAGAGTACTGCCTCTTCTTTCTAGTGCTCACTACTCCAAGTAATAGCCTTTTAAGATGCCACCTGGTCACCAGTGACTTGCCCTTTATCCCACTGCAAAAATGACCTTCCTAAAGGCCAATCCCGAGCATGCCCTGGCCCTGAGCAGAATCCTTCAAGGTGTACAGTATTAACGGCAAAGTCTTCCACATGCCATTTAGGGCCTCTCAGTGATGGCTTTAATTTTCTCTTCCAGCCTCATCAGCATCTCTTCTCCCTTAAGCACAAAATGTGAACTTCCTGACACTCTCAACTATTAACAAAATATTTTCTAAACACATCTCATGCTCCCCCATTTTGAAGCTCTCCCCTTGCTCCTTCCTCTGCCTAAAATTCCGACCATCACAGTACACCAGAAAGTCCAAGAGCACACACACAAGCTCTGCTTATTGGAACGGAGCCTATCTTTCCAGGTTCCTCCCCAATGCCGCCTCCTCGGTGAAGACTTCACTGCTGCCACCCTCTATTAAAGCTGTACCTCCCTCGGCCACTTCACCATTGTCCTTTGTATCAAATATCTGTCCCTTTGTCTCAACTTTCCTTTGTCCTACTGTATTGGTTAGCGTTTGCCGCATAATAAGCCATCCCCAAATTCAGTGGCTCGCAACAGTTGTTCTCCATTGTGTTCATACATCTAGGAGCCATCTGAGGATTGGTTTCTCTTGACTGGGCTCCATGGGAGGTCTGCTCCATGCTACGAATCCAGCAGAGCTTGGCTCCTGTCAGAGGTGTGGGCTTAGGCAACGCATCCTCTGTTCATTATGGAGCCCAGGGCTGGGGAGCCACAGCGGCCATGCCCTGACCCAGGTAAGACAGGCACAGCCAACAGGGCAGGTACTTTAAAAGCTTCCACTTATGTCACATTTATGAAGCTTAGAGAAAGCAAGTCACATGGATGAACCCACAATCAAGGGGTGAGGAAGTACTTGCCATGTACCACAAAATTACATGGCAGCAGGTTTGGCTGTATAATTCTATTACTTCAGAGAGCTCCGAACTGGAACAACCCACATCAAGGGCCTTTTATGTCCCTTTAGATGGATAGAGAGTTCACAGAGAAGATATGCAAAACCATCCCTTGAACAGAATTGCTCAGTAAGTACATCTAAATGGACATAGAGAGAAATCAATAACCTCATTCGTGCCATAATGTTTATAAAAACTAGAAGCATTATTTTTATAATGACTAACATCAGGACAGCATTTTGCAGTTACAAAATATTTCAGTAATGTCTTACAGCTTTCAAAGTGCGCCTAAATATATTATCTCATTTAGCATGGAGCGCATGCATTTCCAAAGATGCTCAAAGGTGGCTGTCTCCACTGGCTTGAACTACTCTCTAACTGGGGCTGGCAAGTGCCACAGAGAAAGGGGGAGATTTTTGGCAAGGGGGACCCAGTCTGTATGACTCAAAGCACAACACTTGGTAGTCCATTAACTGGTCTCCCCAATTTTCAAAAACATTTTTTAAAGACCCTCTCTGGTTTTGAAAACCTCAGGTGCAAAGGAGTTGCCAGGAGACAGAACTAATGTGGATTCCTGAATCTTCCAGGAATCTCCTAGTCCAGGTCTAGAGATTCATATCAAGATTCATATCATATCAATTCATATCAATTTCCTAGTCCAGGTCTAGAGATTCAGATCAAGAGTTCTGAAGTGAGACCCAAGCATTTGCATTTTTAATAAGCACTTTAGGTCAATCCACTGCAGGTTCTCCCTTGATCATCGACTGAGAAAATTCTCCCTGACAGTCAAAGGAGTGGACAGGATTTTCTCTTCTGTCACCACCTAATGCCGGAAACCAATACCCAGGGTGCAAGAGGATCATGGACCTCTACGGGGAAAGCACTGAGCCAAGCCTCCAAGGCCTTCTGGTCAGCCCTTTGAATTCTAAGACACAAAGGACCTGAGAAATCTCTGAGCACGCCCAAGGGCTGGTTCCATTCCAGGGGTAGAAGTCCTAACTCCTACTCAAACCCTCTTCCCACAATATATCACAAGTCACAGATTTTTCTCTGCCCAAATTACTGAGTTTCTCTCTGCTCTGGAAAAATCCTAACAAATCCCACAGGAAGGGAGGAAGGAAGGAAGGAAGGAAAGTAGGAATGAAAGAGGGAGGCATGGCTCTCCCAATTATGTAATCCATGTTCCAATCTCCTCTTCCATGAAAGTAGAAAATAGTCATAAAACCAAACTCCATTCATTCTATTTCACCATTGCTTCTTTTAATGACACTTGTTAAAGAAGGGGCAATAATGCTAAGAAATGTATGAAGCCCGATCTTGGACCTCTTGTCCTCAGAGTCACGTGGACAAGTGCACGGCCATCCCATTTTTACCCCACAATGCTTTTGGCCTGGCTCTCTGACAATCCTTGCATACTTTGGTGCCCTTTATAGAGCAGCCTGGTTCCAGGGTCTGACCTTTTCAACACTTGAGTCTCCTTGCATCCATCCAAAATGCTGAGTGGGCAGAGCAGGGATTCCCCTGGGGGGCACACTCTCGGCCTCCACTGTGCACATTTCTGCCCAAATTACTTGACAGCTTCCCTTCAACACTGCTGGAGGAAAAGGTTGGAGAGCATCTGAATAGGACAGGGCTGGCCAGTGGGGAGATGAAAAGGGGCAGGGCCTGCCCCTAATCCATCATCCAGGCTGTCTTCCCAAAGAGCAAACGTGAGTGAGATGCCTGAAGCAGGATGATGGATCCTGAGTGGGGGAACTGGAAGGGATACAGCATAGATTGTTGAATCAGGACTTTGTCCCTCATTGTAAGCAAAGGGGATCAAGGTGGTAGAATAAGCCAGTTGCTAGATTCAGAAACGTGCAAACATGTACACAGGCAGAAAACTGCTGTCTTTGAAAGGCATTATGCTGACAGTTGAAAAAAAAATAGTATAACCGCCTAGAAGAATTGCCTGTTTTAGGCCTCCCTTTAAGAACAAAACAATTTAGGTTGTGACTGAATGAATGATCCTCAGGACGATTTGCCCCCAGAGATGAAAGGGTCTATCTCTTCCAATCTAATCCCCACAGGCTTCCCTCCTCTAAGCACCCATCTTTGTGAATTGGCACTTCACTTTTCAAAACCATGTTTAGGGTACCTGGGTGGCTCAGTTGGTTAAGCATCTGCCTTCATCTCAGGTCATGATCCCGGAGTCCTGGAATTGAGACCCATGTCAGGCTCCAGGCTCAGTGGAGAGCCTGCTTCTCCCTCTCCCTCTGCCTGCAATTCCCCCTGCTCATGTGCTCCCTCTCTCTCTCTCTCTCTCTCTCTCTGTATCAAATAAAATCTTTAAAAAAAAAAAAAAGTTAAAAAAAAAACAAAAAACAAAAACATGTTTCTGTAAGTGTGGGCAATTATCTCTTCACCAAAACATGGTACACCCATTGACAGATAAGAGGGTCACCAGGGAGTGTCCTCACTAATACAATGGTTTATGTCCTTTGCCACCACTGAAACAGTGGCTACACTATGAAGCCTGATTTATCAGGATATTATAAGCACAGAGGAAAGATATCCAGAAGACTTCTGTCCATGTGCAGTTGATGTAAAATGAAAAGACCAGTCTACATCAATGATTTTGTAAACATTTTTTTTCTTTAATAAATGATCTTCCACCTTCAAAGGAAATTGTATGCAGAAGCCTAGTATATAAAACTAATTAAGAAGCTGAGTAGTTCTGGCTGAAGCAAAAAAGGGAGGGCCAAAGACCTGATGACTAAGCACCTTACAGGTTTTCCTGTGAATCATGTAGTCCTTGGGGCAAATGATGGGAACCCCTATAGAGCTTTAAAGAGCACTGTCAGAGAAATCAGGAAAACTCTGTAACATTATAGGGTCCTTTCCACTACAATTCTTCTGTAATTCTTTAGTCTAAACAAGAGTACATTAATTCGCTGGAATATTTTGTCACCATCAAAATGATCTTTATGAAATTATGTATACATACAGAAAACTGTTTTGGTTAGGTAGAAGTAAAAAAGAGAAAGACCTAAAATGGAGGACATATTAGAACTATAATTTTGTGAGAAATTGCTTTCATCTATACAAAAATTATAAGGTGACAAGAATAAAAGGTGTCATGTTAAAATGATTAAATCTTTAATAAAAATTTTAATGCCATTGTATCAATTAAAATGTACATAAAAATGTGATTTTTTAAAAAACAAATACAAGATATACTATTTTTAAAGTCTACAATTCCTTAATTTGTCATTGCAGAATGGAACTCAGGATCAGGATACTGGAGAAGATTTGCATCAGTCCTGAGAAAAACCAATAGCTTATCTACTGACAATGAGTTGCACAGAAATGCACTTAAGCAACTCAAAAAAAGTACCATATGTTAATAAATCTTCATAAAACATGTATACATGCCATTCACCTACACAAAAGACGAATGCCCTCCATTAGCCAGAGTGACAAGTCTAAATCACTTTCCCGGTATGTGAGGCCCTACACGATCCGAATCAAGTCTACTTCTAGTTTAATATCTCACTGCCTCTGCCTCTCACTGCAAATCCTGTTGTTCTGGCTCAGTGGTTTTCCCTGGCAGGGGCCAGCCTGGGAAGGTGGTTCTGCTTCTCAGAGAACAGAAGAGCTGGAGACATTTCTGGTTGTCACAACTTGGGGAGGGGTGATGGGAGCATTGATGGAGCAGAGATCAGGGGTCCAGGTAAACCCTGACAAGGCACAGGACAATCATCCAGACCAAAATACCCACAAGTCTGAAGTTGAGAAACCCTATTCTAGAAGATCCACTAACTGCTCTCCAAACATGGCCTCCAATCATGACTTCTGCTTTGTTGCAATTATTCCTCCTTACCAGGGAGGAATAATTGCCTCCCTTTCTTCTTCACCAGTTCAACCCACTCTTTAAGATTCTTCAATCCCAACGCCTCAAAGAAGCCTATGCTGAGCATACCAGGCTAAGCCGAGCCCTGCAGCCTCTGAGGGATAACACTCGCTCTAATAATCTAGTGTTTTCCGTTTCTGGCCATGGTCGCTGGGCAATCCGCATGGACTTGTCTCAACATCTGCATCACTTCCGTTAAAGCACACATCATCTGATATAGCACAATCTTTAATTTACGGTGTTACAAATTTTGTTTAATTTTATTAACATCAAGCCAGAAATAATTTTCTCTAAAAATAGTTTTAACACTTATAATAATAGACATATGATGAGAGCCAGAAAAACAGATCAGAAATGCAAACATTAACTATAGGCACTTCAACTGGAGTTGAATGTGGGAAAGAAAGATACTCAGACACACCCAACTTTGTTTAGTTTCAAAGAGATGCTAAGTGCTATTTCCTGCCAAGCTAATGAGGAAGGTCATTGCTTCCAATTATCTGATTATCTTATAAGTTGTTTTAATTATTAATTTTATAGCTAATATTTATTAAGTACTTATTATGTGCCAGGCTGAGAAGACTGGCTTTCAGCCAGAAGGCGATAATAGGGTCTACCAGATGGTGCCCTTTCTGACTAATGGGGCATCGGTCAGAGATCAAGTACCATTGTCTCACGGCAATTAAGGGCAGAGCTCTCCTACTATGTAGATCCCCAAACCCCCAAAAGAATCAATCTCTAGTCCCATTGTACTCTCTTAATCACTTAAAGTTTAAAAGACCTATTTTCTTTACAATGTAAAGTAACGGCACCAACTCTATAGCATGCAGGCAGATTACAGCCAAGCATCACGGTTACCCAGTTCAAACGTGCCAATCTGAAGAGAGACGCTGTGTGCCAAACAGCTTCAGCGACTACAGCACCAGAAGTGAAAAGTCCTAGAAAAACTATCAACTAGAAATGCGTAGGACCCATATGAAGAAAATCATATAGTTCTCCCGAAGAACAAAGACAAGTGGAATAAAAGAAGAGACAAATCATGAGACCAAAAATGAAAACCGGATATCTAAAAAGATCTAGTTCTCTCCAAATGAATTCATAGCTTTGCTGTAATTCTAATCAATAGTCTAATGAGCTGCTTTGGTGGGAGATTTTAGAACATAACAAAGTGATTCCAATTCATTGGGACAGATAAATGAATAAGATAAGCCAAGAATATTTTGAAAATGAAGTAAGGGTTCTGTTTCTGTTTTATTTTGTTAGGTCTTGCAGGAGAGAGGACTTGCCCAGCTAGGCACTATGCTGTGTTATAAACAGTAATTAAACACAGTAAGGTCCAGCTCAGGGCACAGAGGACCAACCAATCCAGTAAAATAAAAGCTGACTAATGCCACCAACATCAAAGTACCTAACATGGACGAGAGCTTCCCTTGGGCGAAATCATAAGAGGAAAGAGTTCATGGGCACAGAACTAAGTGGGAACATGTTCATTGGATTTGATTTTACTCCAAAAAACTAGAAAGCCTATGAATTCTCAAACTATCCAACAGTATGAATAAAATGATTAGTTTATTAAACTGATTATAATACGGTCACACAGATGATATGGACAACTATTAATATGAGATTTCTGAAGCACAGTGTCAAAGAAAGTGTAGTATTTTTATGCTATATATAATGTAATTTATATACTATATACTAGTATATACTATAATACTTTATGCATAGATTATATCTAATATATATCTAATATATAAAAATATATTATGCTTATTATTTAATAAAGCTGTATTAACAAATCAGAAAACCTCAGATAATGTTCACATGGTCACGGGTTGAGAACACTACCTGAACATGAAGTAATAGAAGACATTACAATGGGAAAAATAAAAAGATTTGATCAGTTTTTTAAACTGAAAAGTATGTTAAAAATCACAAGGCAATTAAAACCCAAAGAACAAACTGGGTACAATATTGAAACAAAATGAGAGACCATATAAAGAACTCATAATAAAGAAGAAGAAAAAACAGATGGCCACAGAAAAGAAATACAACGGCTAATAAATACTTGAAAACGTGTCTAAACCCACCGGTCTGATGAGAAATGCAAATTAAAACAAGGAAAATCCATTTTTGCATATTGAATTAGATTACTTTTTTAAATTAAATTTTTATGAGGTGTAGTGAAGTGTTATTTTACTAGTTGGAGTGGAAACTGGCATAAACTTTCTGGGGAATAATTTGGCATGACAATATTATATATATATATATATTGTTTTGGTACTCTATCCTTAAAAATTCTAATAATTGGACTTTGGACAAATAATTACTTAAAGTTTTCAAAACAACATTCCAATGCCTTTTTTAATAGTAAAAGTTGAAACAAAATCAATGTTAAATGATGAATGAATGATTATTTATTATATATCACCAGTTAGAATACAATGCAAATAATACGAGTTTTAAGTTATGTTTGGTGTAGAGGATAGTACAGGAAAATGCTGAAGTACATTTTAAAGGACACAAAATCTTATAAACAACATGCTCTCACTTATGATGAAAACTTAAGTATTTATGTTCAAAATTATATTATAATAGGGGGAAAAGTCTATGAAGAAGTACTTGATTTTTTTAAGTGGCATTCTCTGGACAGTGAAATTACAGATAATTATTTTCTTTTTTATTTTCCGACCTTTCCTTAAATATCTCAATAAGCTTTCATTGTATCTACGATCAGAAACAAAAAAGTAAAATGTGTTTCTTCTTTTTTTTTTTTAAAGATTTTATTTATTTATTTGAGAGAGAATGAGTGAGAGAGAGCATGAGAGAGGAGAAGGTCAGAGGGAGAAGCAGACTCCCCAAGGAGCTGGGAGCCCAATGTGGGACTCGATCCTGGAAGTCCGGGATCATGACCTGAGCGGAAGGCAGTTGCTCAACCAACTGGAGCCACCCAGGCGCCCAAATGTGTTTCTTCTTAAAACTATTTGTGTAGGGGCGCCTGGTTGGCTCAATGGGTTAAAGCCTCTGCCTTCGGCTCAGGTCATGATCCCAGGTCCTGGGATCAAGCCCCGCATCGGGATCCCTGCTCAGCCGGGAGCCTGCTTCCCGCTCTCTCTCTGCCTGCCTCTCTGCCTACTTGTGATCTCTGTCTGTCAAATAAATAAATAAAATCTTTAAAAAAAAAAAAAAAAACTATTTGTGTAGGTTTGGCATTGCCTCTCCATCTTTCCTCACATGTCTAGCCCTTCTTGCTCCAGAACTCCTTTTGGTAAGAGGTTCTCTTGAAAGTTCTCATTCCTTTCCAAGCTCTTCTCAGCTTGATACCTTGCTATGGACTGATCTGTATCGTGGCCCTCCCACCCCCCAAATTCAGATTCTGAAGCTCTAACCCCTAAGGATTAGTGTCCTTAGAAGAAGAGACCAGTGCTTGCTCTCCCTCTCCACCCGCAGCAAGAAGGTGACCATCTGCAAGCCAGGAAGAGAGCTCTCTTCAGAAACTAAGCATCTGGAACCCTGCTCTCAGACTTCCTGCATCCAGGAACGTGAGAAAATAAATTTTTGTTATTTATACTGCCCAGTCTATGGTATTTCTTTATGACAGCCCCAGCAAACTAATACATACCCCTAGCCCAAGCTAGGGGAACAGAAAATTCCTCCATTTCCTCAGTGAGGAAAAAGGGTGACTCTTCCTGTTCACAACCCTGCATCCAACCTGCATTTCAACAGCCTCCAAGACTTCCATTTGGTGTTTTCTCCTTGGGCTGTTTGGCTGACCATTCTTCTCTTCCTTTTCTCCCTAAGCCATTTCCTGAGCCACCAATTCTCATACCCCCTATTCTGAGGCTGCAGACTGGTTCATTACTTTCCATATATACACTTTCCCCACTTCTTCATGTAAGGAATAGGTCCTGCGTGAGCAATCTGGGCTTCGGGAAGACTACAGTGGTCAAGGTGCTCTACTCTACGTGGGGGCTCTCCTGTCCTTGCCTTCACAGGACAATAACCGACTCGAATCTCACCCACTGTGAGGACAATCAAACTTGCTCTCCTCTGCAAGTTTATCTGTCAGTGAGATTCCACGGTCTCTGAGCTGAATGGATATTCTCATGTCCTCCATGTAACCATCTCGGTGGAATAAGCATTTGGAAATAACTTCTCTCTCATTTCAGAGACACCAGCCAAGGCTAGGGAAAGAAAGAGGAATGGTATTCCTGCTGTGTCCTGGAACTTTTCTTACACTGGATTAGGTGAATAATGTGGCTATTTTTTAAATTCTGCTTAACACATACAAGTATTTTCAGATATCCCAAGGCCTGATCAAATAATGAGGTCTTCTCCTCACAACAGAGAAGTCATTAAGGATATAGCTCGTATGTCCCCTTATCTCCTGTCGCTCATAGAACACATATGAGCTAAGAATAATTATCACACGAGTCTAATGCATCTTGATTTCATTCAAAGTGGTGAGCATTCTGTCTTCCTCAGTGCCCCAGCTGACTACCATGGGTAGCTTCTCAGCATTGCACTTGCTCTCAGCATTAACATAGCTCTTCCAAGGCCAAGATGCAACCAGACACACAGCATGGGCAGCCCCCACCAGCAAAGTAGAAACTGATTTCTGCTTGCAAGCTGAGTTTTCACATCTACCCTCCTGACCTTGCATGTATTATTTTGAATGTAATGCATTTTTAAATTGCCGCACCATTTTACAAATGTAAGGGAGAGCTGAATTAAATATCATTTGTGGCGTACCCTGGCTTGCAAAGGGCCTCTAAATCTGATCTCTTATATCAGGTCGATGCCTAAATCCCATTACTTGAGATTGCAAATGACTGTGTTTGCAAAATTGTAGATGCACATTTAGAGGCAGCTTCAAAAATTCAGTCCATAATATTAACTTTGTTTGAAAAGACCTTGATTTTCCAGGAAGCAATCTCAGGTCATTCTGCCTGTTCCTTAACTCTGGCTCTGTCGTGGATAATGTATTAATAGCCTAAAGAGGACTCGCCAAGTGGTTCTTCAGGAATCATAGTTTAGGGTCTAAATGAGTTCCTGCATGAATAAAAGGAGCCTATTTTTGAAGCAAAACAGAGGATACAGTTCCAGGCCAGGGGAGATCTACCAAGTTTAAAATAGAGGTAAAGGTGGAAGAGAGCTCATACCAATCATGTTATCTCAAGGTAATCACTCCCCATTTTTACCTCCTGCTTCTCTGCCCAATGTCTTCTATACCCACAGCTGCTACTACACTGAGATGGGTAGGTCTAGGACTCAGACACATGGAAGTTTTTGCCTTAAGTGAAATTAACACTTCTCCAAGAGAGCACATGCACACTTGTTGTGTGACAGATTACCATAAAACACAGTGGCTAAAAGCAGCAAATATTTATTATCTTCCTATTTCTGTGGGTCAGGAATCAGGACGTCACTCAAGTGGGTACCTCTGCCTCAAGGTCCCTCACTCGGTTTCAATCAATGTGTTGGCCAGAGCTGTAGTCTCAGCTGAAGGATGAGTGGAGAAGGAACTGCTTCCAAGCACACTCATGCAATTGTTGGCAAGGGTCAGTTTGTTCCTTATTGGAACTGAGCGGTTGGACTGAGGCTCTCTGTTTCTCCCTGACTTCTGGCTGGAGACCGCCCCCAGATACTTGCCACATGGGCCTCTCCACAGTGAAGCTTACAACATGGCAGCTTGCTTTGGCCAAGCAAGCAAGAGAGCACACCCAAGATGAAAACCACTGTCTTTTTGTATCCAAATCTCTCAAGGGATACCTCATTACCTCTGCCACATTCTGTTCACTAGAATCAAGTCACAAAATTCAGCCAAACTCAAATGGAGGGGAATATACAATAGCATGGTCCCCAGATGATGAGACCATTGGGGGCCATTTTGGAGGCTGCTTGCCACAAAGAAGAAATATTAACTATAAATAGACTTATTTTTGCATATGTTATACGTGGGAATGTATGTTAGCACACAACTTTGATCTTTTTTTTTTTTTTTGACTGAGAGATAGAGAGAGAGTGAGCATGAGCAGGGGGTGGGGCAGAGGGAGTGGCTGAGAGAGAATCTTGAGCAGGTACCAGACTAGCACAGAATCCAATGCAGGGCTCGATCTCATGACCCTGAGATCATGACTTGAGATGAAATCAAGTCAGATGCTTAACTGACTGAGTTACCAAGGTGCCCCAACTTGTAATGTTTTTAATGACAGGTTTTAAAGATATTCAAAATTTAGGTATTTTGATATAATTATTCCCCTTCTGGTGTTGATCAAACCAAAAATATTAAACTCTAACAATTACCAGTTCCCCTTCTTTCACGTTCTAAGGGATGGGTGTCTAAAAAATATTACATTGATTTGCTGGAGGAGTGGGGTGAGAGTGATGGGTGGAGCAGTAAAGGACAGAGGGTAGGTCACCATACATAAGAAAAGCCTAGAATACTTGGGGAGGAAGGTGTAGGTGGAGAGGGGAGGGGAGCTCTGGAAGAGCACTGCTCTGACAACAAGCCTCTGTGACTGAGATGAGAAAGTAACCCAGATGATCAGAACTTTTGGAGACAAATACGAGTAAAGGAGTTTTAGAAAGACTCACTGTGTGCTGTATGATATAATGCTTCTTTGCATTTAAGAAAATGTTCAGTAAAAAAGCAGCATTGCTCTGAAATGCCTTCCGTATTGAATCTGGGTCATAATCACGTAAATGTGACACTCTGCTGAGACTGGGAAAAACACAAAGTTCTTCCTTGGGCTACCCAGACACTGGTGCAAGAAAATAACCCTAGATATTAAATAGATATTCACAAAATAATTATGAAACTGTTATTTATGGTAATCAAAAATGTGAAAATTTCTAATGCCCAATAAAAAGAAAACACAGTAATAAAATATGTATCTTTATATAATGAAGTATTGCATAGACAATTAAAAATGGTGGTTATAAAGATTTTATAATAACATAAAAATTGCTAAAATAGAACATTAAGAGGAGAAAAAGTAGATTGTAGAAATTCACATGTAATGTGCGTAGGCTACAAATGAATGAGCATATGCAGACAAAAAGAAACTGGGGAAAACAAGAAGAATAGAGGCTTGAAAAGGCAAGATTGTAACGAGAAGACTTTTAATCTGTTATCTTTTTCCATGCCATCCCTTTTTCCTTTAAAAGGCATTTTCTCAGGAACTCCTGTGTATTTTTCCATTTTTTCTACCCTCTCCCATTGCCTTTCTGAAAACCAAAAGAGAAAAGCTGCTGGCACAAACCACCGCTAGAAATCTAGTGAGTACACTGACCTTAATCAAAGTACAGGAGAGACATAGAGCCCACCCTGACTGTCCCTATACACCAGCCACTAATCAGCCTGCAACTAGGCATCATAGTAGCTCAAATGAGCAGTCCTCAAGAGGCCTTCTTCCTGCCCCTCTAATGTGAGCTGATCTAAAACCAGTATTACGTATGGAGAAAGGGGAACTCTCTTACACTGCTGGTAGAAATGCAAGCTGGTGCAGCCACTCTGGAAAACAGCGTGGAGGTTCCTCAAGAAGTTCAAAATAGAGCTACTTATGATGCAGCAATTGTACTACCGGGTATTTTCCCCAAAGATACAGATTACTGAAAAGAAGGGGTACCTGCACCCCAATGTTCATAGCAACAATGTCCACAAGAGCCAAACTGTGGAATGAGCTGAGATGTCCTTCAACGGATGAATGGATAAAGAAGATGTGGTTCATATATACAATGGAATATTACACAGCCATTTATTGTAAATACTACCGTTTAAAATTGCTGTGGATGCAACTGAAGCATATTATGCTGAGTGAAATAAGTCAATCAGAGAAAGACAATTAACATATGGTTTCATTCAAATGTGGAATATAAGAAATAGTGCAGAGGATCATGGGGGAAGGAAAGGAAAACAGAATGGGAAGAAATCAGAGAGGGAGAAAAACCATGAGAGACTTTTGACTCTGGGAAGCAAACTGAGGGTTGCGGAAGGGAAGGTGGGTGGGGGGATTGGGTAAGTGGGTGATGGTATTAAGGAGGGCACGTGATGTGATAAGCATTGGGTGTTACACAACTAATGAATCAATGAACATGACATCAAAAACTAATATGTTGGCTAATCGAATTTAAATAAAAATCATAATAAAATAAAATAAATTAAACCAGTACTACACATATTGACTTCTTATAGGGTTTCTTACTCTCAAGACCAATCATTGTTGCAACCCAAACATCCCAGAAAAGGACTAAGAGTTTAAAGTCCCTGATACCTTAGGGTGCATTACTTTATCAACACACTCCCCTGCAGTGATGGCAAGAAGTAAGACCAAAAAAGACCCTGATCTTTCAGAAGCCAGCATAATGAGGGGGAAGTTAATAAGGAAGAGATATTGTAGCTATTCCTTCTCTCTTTCACAATGCTATACAAGCAAATGCCATCAGACCAGATGCATGTAGAGGCCAGCCAAGTTATACCAGAAGAAGCTGAACACCTAGGGAGGCTGAGGGGCCCTGAAGGCAAAGCTGTGAAGCACAACAAGTATTCACATTGGATGTGCAAAGAAAACAATCTTCCCACTGCAGAATGCTCCTGCCTCTTAAATACCTCCCAGTGGAGGAGTGGAAATACTATTCATTTGCAGCTCAGTAGGATATTTAAAAAAAAAAAGAAAAGAAAACACATACTTTCTCCTCATGATAGCTTTGCTCAAGCATACAATAAAGGGATTATGTTAAGAAACACATACCACTTTTGTGCTCTGCTTGCAAATTATTATTGCTAAAGCAGCTGGGGTGATAAATGGTCACATGGGATAGGCCTGGTGATCTGCTCGTTAACCAGGTATCAATGAGTGAAAGGGTCACATATAAAGGAGTTTTCATGTCAGTTAGTACTATTTGGGCATGCACTGGATAGCTGAATCAGTCCATAATATAAGATTCCTAGTGACCCCTCTTGGTGGGGTTAGAGCATCTGGAATTCACATAAAAAATTTTACCTCCAGATGAAGCTTTTGTTATTGCTGCTAATGAATATTATGCCCCAAGTCCTGCCTAACTCAAAGGCACTGTGGGGCTCTAAGGAGGAAATGGTAAATAACAGCTGCCCCTTTCTATTCCCAACACACGTTCACGGCCATTACAGCAAATACGAGCTTGTGCGGTCGGTTCTTTCCTCGCACCCTTGGCCAAACCACTTCGGGATCACAGTGCTTTTCTCACAAATCCCCTTCAGGGGCTATTTTCCATCAACTGAAGGCAGCATGAGGAAGAAAGTTTATATTCACGAAGGATCTACCCCTAGACAATTGCAAATCTCCAAATTATAGATAACAATATATGGGTGATATTACTTGTGAATTGCACATTCACGCTCTTTGTCTACATACAAGATTAAAATATTATCAACTACCCTCACCTCAATGTCTTGTTTTTAGCATGACTGCATTCCCTCCCGTGTGTCCACACTGTCCCCAACACCACTTCACTGCACCCTCTCTCCAAGAGAAATAGTTTTAGGGCTTTTTGTTGTTGATTTGTTTTGGCTATACCAGTTCACAAGAATTATGACTCAGTAAAGAGTAGGAGGCAGTAGAGGTTTGGCTAATAAGTGGGACTTTCCTAATAAATCAGATCCAATCAATTGTAATCAGATGTCTACAGTTATCCAAATCTGATTTCGCATGGGATACAAATTTGTGTCCCAGAACAACGACAAATCACTTAGGTTTCATGGTCTTTAGAAATGCTAATAAGCATAATTCTTAATGACTTATAATGTACAACTGATAAATCTGATATGAAATTGAAGAGATGAAATTGCCAAGTGCCCAACTGATCATACCTGGTCGTTTATAGAATCTTACGAAATTGACAAGAAGAATCTTGTTCCCATTTTACAGATGAGGGAACCACAACTCTAAGAGTCCTTGTGTCAGCCAGAGCAAGGCTCTACACAAGACAGGCGCACACTTTGTCTTTTCTCAAGGAGGTTCCGAGTAAATTTTTCTACTCCTAACCCATACAGACCATGTCTCTTCAACACAAATGGATTAGAGCTTTAGACAGACATGGATTTTGTCATTAGGGAAAAAAAAAAATGTCAGTGTAAAGTGAGCTCTTCCACTGCAACTCCTATGATGCCTAGAAGAATAATCACGGCAATTATACATCAGAAACGAAGAAGTGATAATTATGAAGATGGAATTGCCAACTACCACTTGGCTAGCCAGCAAGGGCACTAACTTTTATATTTCCCCATGGGGGCATATGTGAAAGAATCACAGAGTGCAGGAGAGATGAAACACAATTATCAGGACCTGGGGATTTATTCTTTCTGCTACACAAAGGAAGGGGGAGGGCAGACCACAGCTGGAAACTTCTCTTCTTGCTCTTTACAAAACATGGGAAAATGCTGCCCCTCAACCACTTAATTTAATTTCCCTCAGAAACGATGACAAGGCTTATCTAGTCTATTGTACTTTCCTTTTCCATCAACTTGACTTCCTAGTCAGCCAACAGCCTTGCCACCTCAAGACTGTTCCAGAAATAGCAGAGGGCTTATTTTTTTTTTTCCTTTTTGAGGGACCTGTGAGTAATGGCACACCAAGAAACTGGTCTCTCTTGGCTGAGCAAAAGGCTGTAGTCACAGAGCTGGAGTATCAGAGAAACAAATTTCCTTTTTCTGCCTTAGTCTATTAAAAATCTTAATAGTTCTAAATACAGATCCAGTAATAAGTGTAATTAACAGTACAGACCAAATAATAGTTGGTCTGAAAAGGACAAAATAAGTGGGAATAGGCCAGGTTTTGAGTCAACAGCACTACCCCCCACTCACCATGTGCAATCAGTAGGTTGGTACACAGTGCATTTTTACAGGATGCTTCTGCAATTATTTTTCTGGATTCTGGACATAATTTTGTGCATACAGATGGGGACTGGGTGGAGACACTGCTTTCAAAGATGTTGGTGTGAAAAAAATATATATATATATACACAAAGTACTCATCACCACCCCCCACTACACACACACACACACACACACACACACACACACACACACACACCACCCCACCCCTACCTTATAGAAGACAAAAATGGCCATCTCATGACTTTTTTTAAAATTTTATTTATTTATTTATTTTTAAACATATAATATATTTTTATCCCCGGGGTACAGGTCTGTGAATCGCCAGGTTTACACATTTCACAGCACTCACCATAGCACATACCCTCCCCAATGTCCATAACCCCACCCCCCCTCTCTCCACCCCCCTCCCCCCATCAACCCTCAGTTTGTTTTGTGAGATTAAGAGTCACTATGGTTTGTCTCCCTCCCAATCCCATCTTGTTTCATTTACTCTTCTCCTACCCCCTTAACCCCCCATGTTGCATCTCCTCTCCCTCATATCAGGGAGATCATATGATAGTTGTCTTTCTCCGATTGACTTATTTCGCTAAGCATGATACCCTCTAGTAACATCCACATCGTCGCAAATGGCAAGATTTCATTTCTTTTGATGGCTGCATAGTATTCCATTGTGTATATATACCACATCTTCTTTATCCATTCGTCTGTTGATGGACATCTAGGTTCTTTCCATAGTTTGGCTATTGTAGACATTGCTGCTATAAACATTCGGGTGCACGTGCCCCTTCGGATCACTACGTTTGTATCTTTAGGGTAAATACCCAGCAGTGCAATTGCTGGGTCATAGGGTAGTTCTATTTTCAACATTTTGAGGAACCTCCATGCTGTTTTCCAGAGTGGTTGCACCAGCTTGCATTCCCACCAACAGTGTAGGAGGGTTCCCCTTTCTCCGCATCCTCGCCAGCATCTGTCATTTCCTGACTTGTTAATTTTAGCCATTCTGACTGGTGTGAGGTGATATCTCAATGTGGTTTTGATTTGTATTTCCCTGATGCCGAGTGATATGGAGCACTTTTTCATGTGTCTGTTGGCCATCTGGATGTCTTCTTTGCAGAAATGTCTGTTCATGTCTTCTGCCCATTTCTTGATGGGATTATTTGTTCTTTGGGTGTTGAGTTTGCTAAGTTCTTTATAGGTTTTGGACACTAGCCCTTTATCTGATATGTCGTTGGCAAATATCTTCTCCCATTCTGTCAGTTGTCTTTTGGTTTTGTTAACTGTTTCCTTTGCTGTGCAAAAGCTTTTGATCTTGATAAAATCCCAATAGTTCATTTTTGCCCTTGCTTCCCTTGCCTTTGGCGATGTTCCTAGGAAGATGTTGCTGCGGCTGAGGTCGAAGAGGTTGCTGCCTGTGTTCTCCTCAAGGATTTTGATGGATTCCTTTCTCACATTGAGGTCCTTCACCCATTTTGAGTCTATTTTCGTGTGTGGTGTAAGGAAATGATCCAATTTCATTTTTCTGCATGTGGCTGTCCAATTTTCCCAACACCATTTATTGAAGAGGCTGTCTTTATTCCATTGGACATTCTTTCCTGCTTTGTCGAAGATTAGTGGACCATAGAGTTGAGGGTCTATTTCTGGGCTCTCTACTCTGTTCCATTGATCTATGTGTCTGTTTTTGTGCCAGTACCATGCTGTCTTGATGATGACAGCTTTGAATAGAGCTTGAAGTCCGGAATTGTGATGCCACCAACTTTGGCTTTCTTTTTCAATATTCCTTTGGCTATTCGAGGTCTTTTCTGGTTCCATATAAATTTTAGGATTATTTGTTCCATTTCTTTGAAAAAAATGGATGGTACTTTGATAGGAATTGCATTAAATGTGTAGATTGCTTTAGGTAGCATAGACATTTTCACAATATTTATTCTTCCAATCCAGGAGCATGGAATATTTTTCCATTTCTTTGTGTCTTCCTCAATTTCTTTCATGAGTACTTTATAGTTTTCTGAGTATAGATTCTTAGTCTCTTTGGTTAGGTTTATTCCTAGGTATCTTATAGTTTTGGGTGCAATTGTAAATGGGATGGACTCCTTAATTTCTCTTTCTTCTGTCTTGTTGTTGGTGTAGAGAAATGCAACTGATTTCTGTGCATTGATTTTATATCCTGACACTTTACTGAATTCCTGTACAAGTTCTAGCAGTTTTGGAGTGGAGTCTTTTGGGTTTTCCACATAGAGTATCATATCATCTGCGAAGAGTGATAGTTTGACTTCTTCTTTGCCGAGATGGATGCCTTTAATTTCCTTTTGTTGTCTGATTGCTGAGGCTAGGACTTCCAATACTATGTTGAATAGCAGTGGTGATAACGGACATCCCTGCCGTGTTCCTGACCTTAGCGGAAAAGCTTTCAGTTTTTCTCCATTGAGAATGATATTTGCGGTGGGTTTTTCATAGATGGCTTTGATAATATTGAGGTATGTGCCCTCTATCCCTACACTTTGAAGAGTTTTGATTAGGAAGGGGTGCTGTACTTTGTCAAATGCTGTTTCAGCATCTATGGAGAGTATCATATGGTTCTTGTTCTTTATTTTATTAATGTGTTGTATCACATTGATTGATTTGCGGAAGTTGAACCAACCTTGAAGCCCTGGAATAAATCCCACTTGGTCGTGGTGAATAATCCTTTTAATGTACTGTTGAATCCTATTGGCTAGTATTTTGGTGAGAATTTTTGCATCTGTGTTCATCAAGGATATTGGTCTGTAGTTCTCCTTTTTGATGGGATCCTTGCCCGGTTTTGGGATCAAGGTGATGCTAGCCTCATAAAATGAGTTTGGAAGTTTTCCTTCCATTTCTATTTTTTGGAACAGTTTCAGGAGAATAAGAATTAGTTCTTCTTTAATGTTTGGTAGCATTCCCCGGGAAGCCGTCTGGCCCTGGGCTTTTGTTTGTTTGGAGATTTTTGATGACTGTTTCAATCTCCTTACTGGTTATGGGTCTGTTCAGGCTTTCTATTTCTTCCTGGTTCAGTTGTGGTAGTTTATATGTCTCTAGGAATGCATCCATTTCTTCCAGATTGTCAAATTTGTTGGCGTAGAGTTGCTCATAGTATGTTCTTATAATTGTCTGTATTTCTTTGGTGTTCGTTGTGATCTCTCCTCTTTCATTCATGATTTTATTTTTTATTTTTTTTTAAAGATTTTATTTATTTATTTATTTATTTGACAGAGAGAGATCACAAGTAGACGGAAAGGCAGGCAGAGAGAGAGAGAGAGGGAAACAGGCTTCTTGCTGAGCAGAGAGCCCGATGTGGGACTCGATCCCAGGACCCTGAGATCATGACCTAAGCCGAAGGCAGCGGTTTAACCCACTGAGCCACCCAGGCGCCCTCATTGATGATTTTATTTATTTGGGTCCTTTCTCTTTTCTTTTTGATAAGTCTGGCCAGGGGTTTATCGATCTTATTAATTCTTTCAAAGAACCAGCTCCTAGTTTCGTTGATTTGTTCTATTGTTTTTTTGGTTTCTATTTCATTGATTTCTGCTCTGATCTTTATGATTTCTCTTCCCTGCTGGGTTTAGGGTTTCTTTCTTGTTCTTTCTCCAGCTCCTTTAGGTGTAGGGTTAGGTTGTGTACCTGAGACCTTTCTTGTTTCTTGAGAAAGGCTTGTACCGCTTTATATTTTCCTCTCAGGACTGCCTTTGTTGTGTCCCACAGATTTTGAACCGTTGTGTTTTCATTATCATTTGCTTCCATGAATTTTTTCAATTCTTCTTTAATTTCCTGGTTGACCCATTCATTCTTTAGAAGGATGCTGTTTAGTCTCCATGTATTTGGGTTCTTTCCAAATTTTCTCTTGTGATTGAGTTCTAGCTTCAGAGCGTTGTGGTCTGAAAATATGCAGGGAATGATCCCAATCTTTTGATACCGGTTGAGACCTGATTTAGGACCGAGGATGTGATCTATTCTGGAGAATATTCCATGTGCACTAGAGAAGAATGTGTTTTCTGTTGCTTTGGGATGAAATGTTCTGAATATATCTGTGATGTCCATCTGGTCCAGTGTGTCATTTAAGGCCTTTATTTCCTTGTTGATCTTTTGCTTGGAAGATCTGTCCATTTCAGTGAGGGGAGTGTGAAAGTCCCCTACGATTACTGTATTATTGTTGTTGTGTTTCTTTGATTTTGTTATTAACTGGTTTATATAGTTGGCTGCTCCCACGTTAGGGGCACAGATATTTAAAATTGTTAGATCTTCTTGTTGGACAAATCCTTTGAGTATGATATGGTGTCCTTCCTCATCTCTTATTATAGTCTTTGGCTTAAAATCTAATTGATCTGATATAAGGATTGCCACTCCTGCTTTCTTCTGATGTCTATTAGCATGGTAAATTCTTTTCCACCCCCTCACTTTAAATCTCGAGGTGTCTTCGGGTTTAAAATGCGTTTCTTGTAGGCAACATATAGATGGGTTTTGTTTTTTTATCCATTCTGATACCTTGTGTCTTTTGATTGGGGCATTTAGCCCATTAACATTGAGGGTGAGTATTGAGAGATATGAATTTAGTGCCATTGTATTGCCTGTAAGGTGACTGTTATTGTATATTGTCTCTGTTCCTTTCTAATCTACTACTTTTAGGGTCTCTCTTTGCTTAGAGGACCCCTTTCAATATTTCCTGTAGAGCTGGTTTGGTGTTTGCAAATTCTTTCAGTTTTTGTTTGTCCTGGAAGCTTCTAATCTCTCCTTCTATTTTCAATGATAGCCTAGCTGGATATAGTATTCTTGGCTGCATGTTTTTCTCATTTAGTGCTCTGAATATATCATGCCAGCTCTTTCTGGCCTGCCAGGTCTCTGTGGATAAGTCTGCTGCCAATCTAATATTTTTACCATTGTATGTTACAGACTTCTTTTCCCGGGCTGCTTTCAGGATTTTCTCTTTGTCACTAAGACTTGTAAATTTTACTATTAGGTGACGGGGTGTGGACCTATTCCTATTGATTTTGAGGGGGGTTCTCTGAACCTCCTGGATTTTGATGCTTGTTCCCTTTGCCATATTGGGGAAATTCTCTCCAATAATTCTCTCCAACATACCTTCTGCTCCCCTCTCTGTTTCCTCTTCTTCTGGAATCCCAATTATTCTAATGTTGTTTCATCTTATGGTGTCACTTATCTCTCGAATTCTCCCCTCGTGGTCCAGTAGCTGTTTGTCCCTCTTTTGCTCAGCTTCTTTATTCTCTGTCATTTGGTCTTCTATATCGCTAATTCTTTCTTCTGCCTCATTTATCCTAGCAGTGAGAGCCTCCATTTTTGATTGCACCTCATTAATAGCTTTTTTGATTTCAACTTGGTTAGATTTTAGTTCTTTTATTTCTCCAGAAAGGGCTTTTATGTCTCCCAAGAGGGTTTCTCTAATATCTTCCATGCCTTTTTCGAGCCCGGCTAGAACCTTGAGAATCGTCATTCTGAAATCTAGATCTGACATATTACCAATGTCAGTATTGATTAGGTCCCTAGCCTTTGGTACTGCCTCTTGTTCTTTCTTTTTTGTGGTGAATTTTTCCGCCTTGTCATTTTGTCCAGATAAGAGTATATGAAGGAGCAAGTAAAATACTAGAAGGGTGGCAACAACCCCAGGAAAATATGCTTTAACCAAATCAGAAGAGATCCCAAATCATGAGGGGGGAGAAAGGGGATAAAAAGAGGTTTAGAAAGAAAAAAAAATGAAACAATTAAAAGAAGAAAATGAATAAAGAAAGTATATAAAAAGGAAAAAATATATTAGATAAACTAGTTAAAAAACGTTAAAAAAGAAAAGGGTAAAAGTTTAAAAAATTTAGCAGAAGAAGAGAAAAAAATTGAAAAAGACAAAAAAAATTAACTGCAAGGCTAAAGAATCATGGGGAGAAAGCCATGAGTTCCGTGCTTTGCTTTCTCCTTCTCTGGAATTCCGCTGCTCTCCTTGGTATTGAAACTGTACTCCTTGGTAGGTGAACTTGGTCCTGGCTGGGTTTCTTGTTGATCTTCTGGGGGAGGGGCCTGTTGTAGTGATTCTCAAGCGTCTTTGCCCCAGGCGGAGTTGCACCGCCCTTACCCGGGGCCAGGCTGAGTAATCCGCTCGGATTTGCTTTCGGGAGCTTTTGTTCCCTGAGCGCTTTCCGTAGAGTTCCGGAAGACGGGAATGAAGATGGCAGCCTCCCAGTCTCCGGCCAGGAGGAGCCGAGAGCCCGGGGCCCCACTCCTCAGCGCACCCTCAGAGAACAGCACCCAATTACTCCCGTCACCCTGGCCTCGGGCCGCGCTCCGAGCTGACCGAGCCTGAGACCGGTTCAAGGTAACCCCGAGCTTAGTGCTTACTCCTCGGCTCTGTCTCTGTAGCCGGCTTCCCCGTTCTAATACCTGTAAGCTCTGCGACACTCAGCCACCCCCGATCCTTCTGTGACCCTGCGGGACCTGAGGCCACGCTGACCCCGCGTGGGCTTCACCCCGGGTAAGCCTCTGGAGCGATGTCCCTCAGCGGAACAGACTTTTAAAAGTCCCGATTTTGTGCTCTGTTGCTCCACCGCTTGCCGGGAGCCGGCACTTCCCCCCGCGGTCTATCTTCCCGTCGCTTTGGATTCACTTCTCCGCCAGTCCTACCTTTCAGAAAGTGGTTGATTTTCTGTTTCTAGAATTGCTGTTCTTCTTCTCTTCGATCTCCCGTTGGATTTGTAGGTGTTTGCAATCTTTAGATAAGCTATCTAGCTGATCTCCCGCTACCTGAAGTAGTCTCAGCCTGCTACTTCTCCGCCATCTTGACTCCTCTCCCCATCTCATGACTTTTTGAAGGTATTGAACTAAGGTGCTTAAAAAGAGGTAGGAAATAGGGACTACTTCCAAAGATTAATTTTGGTTTTGTTTTAATTAAGCATATAATGAAGCACATTAAACACTTGGGTGCATGCTTCCTAATCTCTATTCCTTTGGCCATACCTCTGCTGATGAAAGCAGGATGTAAGTAAGAAGTTTTTCACATTGCAGCAGGAAAGAATAAAATATGAAATTACACCAAACCATGTTCAGCTTGCTATAACCCAGGTAAAAATAGCACTCACATACAAAGGAACCCCAATTAATAAAAAAAGACTTTCTGATGGGGGAGGGCTAAGTTTCCATTTGGAACATGTATACTCACTCTTAAAAAAGGCTTTTCAGAATGTGCTCCACAGAAGCTGTTCTGAAGCATTTATATGTGTGACATGGGAAAAGGATTCTTTAGTGAAATAAGTCTGGGAGGCCTCTTCAGTCTCTGGGTTTCTCCAGAGTCTTAACTATCCTAAAGTGAATCCTGCATCTCGAGTAAGACAGGGTTAAATAATCATTACTTAAAATTGCTTGACAATAGAAACACTTCAGAGAGGTAAAGCATTTTGTGGAACTAGTGTTCTTAAGAGTACATTTTAGGATATACTGCTTTAGAATAGCTACACAAAATATATACTTTGTCCCAACAAAGGGAGATTAGCACCCAGCAAACAGCACCAGCCAAGAGACCTTCTCCTGGAGCACCCCACTGCTTCTCAAACTTGAACGTACACACTGAATCACTAGGGACCGTGTTACATGCAGACTCTTGCAGAGGACGTCTTGCCCAAGACTCTGCATTTCTAACAAGTTCCCAGGTGATGCTGATTCTTCTGGTCCTGTGAACCACACCAAGTAGCAAAGCACTAGAACACACGTGCCTTCAAGTGCTGAAGGTGTTGAGTATTATCCCAAGTGCTATGCTTTCCAATAATTCTTTTATCCAAGAGGGTAGCAGGTCTGCGGATGGGGCTTACCAGTAAAACCTGTTGGGTGTGATACGTTCATGCATGAGTTGCCACCGTCTTCCAAAGTCCATGGAGCTGTAGAGCTGCAAAACAATGAAATGAGGAAGCATAAGCATCAAAGACACGTGTCAACATAAATACACATGGCATCGCCCTTTATAGATAAGGACATTCCCGCACACCAGAGTGCCTAACACATCCAAGTTGGCATCCATTTTATCTCGATAAAAATCTATGAACATGATCATGCTGTGCTTATCGTGGTGACTTCTGGAACCAAGGAGGTGCTTAATGTATATCCAATCAACTGATGTTTTTTGAGCTGAGTGTAAATCCTTCCTGATGCCATCCATCATTCTCTCCTTCAGGGGTAAAGCCTTCATAAAATTCTTATTTTCCTTCAAACTCCATGATATCTTTAGCTCCTTTCAAAACAATTCAGCACAATTTATTTAAAATTTATTTACTGAATAGCTCCTACATGTAAGGCACTCTGGTAGCTATGAAGATAAAGAAGAGGCAAATTCTGTGTTCTCAGGGAAATAAAACACAGGTAAAAATACTCATCAGCTGGTATCTGAGCCAATATTATGCACAAAATATTGTGTTATTTGAGTTTTCTCTCTCACTGCTTAAATCTCTCTCTCCTATATGTAATCTTAAATCTATCTCTCCTATATATAATCTAAGTGAAATGGACTCTTCACTGACCAGGAGGATTCCACACTTGTTTATATTCCCAAGTCTTCACAGAGATAAGGCCATATCTATGCCTAAGTAAACATTACACAAGCCTGGGTGGTTCCCTCCACACACCCTTTTCCAACCACCTCAAGCCACTCATCTTTCTCCCTTCTCAATTCACTGCACTCATCATGGCACTTACCATGAAGTAATATGTGGCCATGTCTTTCAGATTTGTATTATTTAGCTGTGTTTATATTCCTTCAGTACATAAAAAAAGTATTCACTAAAATATTTGTTGAATACATCAGTAATTAAAATGGGCACATAAGAATGGATAGTAACTCATGGAATAAGAAAAAATTCTAGAAGAGCCTCAAGACTTCAGAAAAATAAAGAGGAACCCCAGCATGGCTAATAAAGTCAGATTTCACATTCCCTTACTTTACGGATGTAGAGTCTGACCCCTTTTTAACACATAAGAGAAAGGCCAACATTCCTATAAAAGGCTAGCCAAGAGTAAGGAGCTTATTTTTAATTGTATGCCTGGAAGCATAATAGCTCTGACTTACGAAAATAATGATAATGATAATAATAATAATAATAAGTGGACCATACTGCTCTTTCACATACATTTGAGACTTACAAGGACACTGAAAGGAAGGCAAGGCAGTTATGACTACTTGGAACCCTGCTCTCAAGCATTTTCTCATCTACCAGGTAGAGTCAACCACTCCCTCCAGGTATCATCACTATTTTTACTCTCTGCTTCTAAGAAGCTGTTTACACTAAGACAATACTGGTTGTTGGCATGCCCCTCCTGCCATTAGGCTGTAAGTCATAAAAGGGGCAGGAATCATGTCCAATTCACCACTGTGTATCTGTAGTTACAGAATACATATACAGGTGAGCACACAATCCTCCTATTTCACAGTTAATGAAACTTGGTATTGGGGAAGTTAAGTTTTGGTCAAAAGAACAAGGATTTAAGTTTTCTGATGCCTGGCTCCCGTCTTCTTCCATGGAATCATGGTGCCGAGTTTATAATGAGAATCCTTACTACGTTTATGTTCTCCACACTTTCACAGCTGGGGAAACTGGGAAAAGCAGAAGTAGTTGGGCCTCAAGTTTATACAAATGGGGTCAGATGAAGGAGCTCCCCATTATCACATCCTCAATACTGCTCCACTATAGGGATGTGCTGTCTGGCATACCACACCCAGGTAACAGCTGCCATCCATAATGTTCGGAGTCCATGATCTTGCAATTCATATAGAAATATTTTTTTAATATTTTATTTATTTATCTGACAGAGAGAGAGATCGTAAGTAAGCAGAGAGGCAGGCAGGGGGTAGGGGGAGAAGCAGGCTCCCTGCTGAGCTGGGAACCCGATGCAGGGCTTGATCCCAGGACCCTGAGATCATGACCTGAGCCAAAGGCAGAGGCTTAACCCACTGAGCCATGCAGGTGCCCCTAGAAATAATTTTTTAATGAACTTCTGGTAATCTCAAGTAAGCTGTGGGGAACTTAAAGAAGTTTTAGCTCATTTCAATTTTTTTTTAAAGATTTTATTTATTTATTTGACAGAGTGAGATCACAAGTAGGCAGAGAGGCAGGCAGAGAGAGAGAGAGGAGGAAGCAGGCTCCCTGCCAAGGAGAGAGCCCAACGTGGGACTCGATCCCAGGGCCCTGAGATCACGACCTGAGCTGAAGGCAGAGGCTTAACCCACTGAGCCACCCAGGCGCCCAGCTCATTTCAATTTAATTCAAATATATGTTAGACATTGGCATCATGAGCTACATAAAAACATCTCTTTTGGGGCTCCTGGTTGGTTCAGTGGGTTAAGCCTCTGCCTTCGGCCCAGGTCATGATCTCGAAGTCCTGGGATTGAGCCCCACATTGGGCTCTCTGCTCAGCAGGGAGCCTGCTGCCCCCACTCTCTCTGTCTACCTCGATGCCTACTTGTGATCTCTCTCTCTCTCTCTCTCTCTGTCAAATGAATAAATAAAACCTTTAAAAAAATCTTTTTGTCCAGTAAATAGCAAAGAGATGTGTACATGTGTGTGTGTTGAATATATATACCCCTGTTAATATTGCCCATCTCTCAACTTAAACACAGATGACTGTCAGATATACATACATGACACCAAAGGGGAAAATGGGCCAAAGGCTAGAGCTCTAGAAGTTGAGAAACAGACAAGATCAACAGGAATAGATGTGGAACAATGAGCCTTCCTGGAGCAACACAGCTTGAGCTAGGCCTTTGAAGATAGGTGGTATGGACAGGAGAGAAGGTGGGTAGAGATCTTATAGGGTGAAGAAAACAATAAGAACAAAAGTATCGATATGGTTAATTGCACTTGACTTATGGGGAGGCTTTTAAAAGGAAGGAGAAATGTGATGACTGTCACTGGCTAAAAGGAAGTGGAGGGTGCCTGTCCATTTTCCTGTCTGTCTCTCCTTCCATACACCCAACTATTTGTGGCTGATTTTATATTTATCTGTATGTATATTTATATTGGGGAGGGTTTTGAGAGGAAGAAGAGAATTGGTAAGGACCAGATCATTGCACTGGAAAGAATATATCCTTATAATTTTTTTTGCAAGAACTGAGATTTCCATGCAGAGTTTTAAGAAATGGGTCACTCTCCTTCCCATGGCAGGTGTCTGAGAGACAGATGCTCAGACTGAAGACACATTTGCCAATTAAATAGAGAAGAGACTTTGGTTGGAGCCTTCCATAACGCAAAGATACCAGACTCTCTGTCAGCCCAGATACCAATATAAAAGCAGAGCCCCAAATCCCTTCAAATAAAACCCAGCATGATTGCATCTTTCTCTGCTGCAAACTATAGACAAAAGCTGGGGAAGAACCAGGAGGGTCACAATGACACTGCTGGAGTCCCAGTACTCCAGAGAAATCATCAGTCCTTTCACACTGGAGCATCTAGTAGTGGCAGAATGCCTCCACCACAGTTCCTGCTAGGACTCACCCTTGGGAGAAGCACTGCTCCTCTCCTCTCATGTACTTCCTAACAGAGAAAGAACAAGAGATCAGCTGCTGATCTCCTCATCCAAGTCTGTTCCACCTACTGCCTCCCTTGTCTCTGGTTTTGCTTTTTCAGCTCTTCTGTTTGACTGATGGGAGAAAAATTAAATTGAATTCTCTGCCTAGAGGCTGATTCAGATGAACAGAAAGAGCAGACTCCTATTCATTAAGAGCCTTTGGTTAGCTACCTTGTCTCTCCATCCACAGGAAGTTGCTGAGTCTGAAATGAATTTTATTCTACCACAAGCTGGATCTTTGCAGCTTCCTCATTCACATACGTGTTTATCCATTTCTCCCTCTCTTCATTCACTGACTAAAAGTGTATCAAGAAACCACTATGCTTTAAGCACTGAAATGAGTGCTGGAATTACAAAGGTTAAAAATGCCTGAACAGTGGACAACAGAAATTCAGACAATTACACTGCCATGCATGTATGTGATAATATTATTACTACTTATCTCTGCAAGGGTAGGATTGGAGGCCATCAGTATTTTTTCTTTTGGTTATCTGGGTCTTAAAAATTACATGCATTACTTTAGTAATTAAAAAAGCTCTGACACTCAAAGAGAAATAAAGAATCTAGATAACCACTCAATAGTGTTACAAGATCAGTTAATGATATGCAAATGTTTATGATATATTATTTATTTTAAAATACATTGCAAAACATTGACACTAATTTTATTTAAAGTATTATAAAAACTTGAAACACATCAGAAGGAAATATGCAAAACACTAGCAGGGGTTATTTCTAAATTGTGGGACTATGGGTAACACATACTTTTTAAAGTTTTCCATCATTTTCAGATTTCTTTACAATGGATATAATATTTTAATAGTAATATAAGCCAGTGTTTTCTTCTACTTGCATTCTTATAATAATAATTTCTAATCATAAAGTATACTTTATATTTACCTTTAAAACTACCTTTTAAAAGGCCAAAAATTAAAATTGCAATTTTTTCATGAGGGACCTGGAATCAGACAAGGCAATATGGGATTTTCCACAAAGTGGTATTACACAGAGATCATCAAGAATAGTGTTGAATCCTTCCTAGGAAAACAACATATTAGCTTACATGTTCTTTAAATAGTCCTGCATGGCTTCAACCCAACGTGCTTCATGCAATACTAAAATAAAGTAGATTTTCCAAACAATAAATATCTTTAGAAACATTTCTTGTTTCTAAACAAGATCTGGCACCTGGGTGACTCAGTTGGTTTTAATCCTCCAACTCTTGGCTGCGGCTCAGGTCATGATCCCAGGGTCATGGGATAGAGCCCTGCGTCAGGCTCTGTGCTCAGCACAGAGTCTGATTGTCCCTCTCCCCGTGCTCTCTCTCTCTCAAATAAATAAATAAAATCTTAAAAAAATCTCTTGTTTATACAAAGTTACATATGAGACTGTTCTCCTCCACATCCTGCCTCAGGATGCCCCCTTCCTGCAAGGATGACATACCTGGATTTTTACCAGAGAACAATCCAGATCCTCTACCTTGCCTTCTTCCCCTATGTGTCATAGTCTCTTATTTCTTAACAACCATATATTCAGTGGCAACACACACACACAGAAAGCACTAAGTGAATCACTGGAACAGATGGAAAATATGAATGAACATGCTCTTTTCCTTATTGATCCAGTTATTAGTTCCCTAATTACATTAGCCTGCCAGGGAAAAGCATCTGATAGCTGAAGAATGAGAGGCAATTTAATCAATGTAATATTCCACAAGAGGAACAACAAGTTGTATATGGAAAGCTTAAGTCCAAAGAATGATATGATTGTATCAGGAGGTTATTGCTTCAACTTGTCCCCCCAAAAAGATATGCTGAAATCCTCAACTATAGCATCTCAGAATGTGACCTTATTTGGATAGAAAGTCTTTACAGATGTAACCACGTTAAAATGGGTTCAAGGTGGGCCCTAATCCAATATGGCTAATGCCCTCCTAAGGATCGATATGGACACAGACAGGAACAGAGGGAAGAGAACGTGAGAAACAGAGAGAAGGCCATGTGAAGACAGAAGATTGGAGTGAGGTATCCACAAGCCAAGGCATGTCAAAGACTAAAGACAAATCACCAGAAACAACAAAGATGCAAAGAAGGGCTCCCCTTTAAATTTCAGAGGGAACATGGCCCCACCAACACCTTGATTTTGGAACTTTAGCCTCCAGAATTGTAGGACAATGAATTTCTATTGTGCTAAGTCACCTAATTTGAGGTACCCTCATACAGCAGCCCGTGTGAAACTATATAATTGAACAACATGGGTTTGGATTGTGTGCATTCACTAATACACAGATTCACTAATATACATAATGTAGTCCAGTGTTGTCAACGTATTTTCTCTTCCTTATGGTTTTCTTAATAACATTTTCTTTTCTCTAGATGGCTTTATTGAAAGAATACAGTACCTAATACATGTCACATACAAAATATGTTTTCATTGACTGTTTATATCATCAGTAAGTTTCCAGTCTACAATTGGCTTTTGTAGTTAAATTTGGAAGGAGTCAAAAGTTGTACATGGATTTTCAACTGCACAGGGGGTCAGTGTCCTTAACCCTTGTGCTGCTCAAGGGTCAACTGTACAAACACCTTATACCTACCACCAAGAATAATAAAGATAGATCTTGCTACATTTTTCTATTTTTTGTTTTGTTTTGTTTTGGTCTGGTCTCTATTTCTAGGCATTTAGTTGTAAGACCAAAAGTCTGGTGTATGACCAGATTGTTGAATCTGTGATTAAAAGCCAAAATCTCATTTCCCTATATTTTCCTCTTCTATACATTTTCACCACACCCCTAAGGATAATATTTTCTAAGAATAAATATGAATTAATAATGACCATATGGCGGTAGCCAGACATACTCAGAAGAGGCAACAAACTATGTGTTTTATGGGAGCTTTTGGTGATACAGCCAGATCCCCTAGAGCCAGCATATTGTCCATAAAGAGGGAAGAATGGTTTGGAACACATTTATATAAAAGCTCTCCCCTGCAGCAAATTCAAACTTAATGTACAGCTGTCCTGATTTTTTTTTTTTCTCAAAGCCTATGGAATTTTGGTAGCATTCTGCTGAATCGTGGTCCTGATGGTCTATGTCTTTCAAATAAAACGAGGCTGGTTCTTGGTAAAAATAAGGTTTCTTCACTTATTTCCTTGGTAGCCACAGAGGCGGTAGTAGGGCTTGGCTGGGCTACATAGGACCACAGGAAGAATCCCCTGGGTTGTGGTGGTATTTATGGTTGGCAGGAGAAAAATCAGGATCACACTGTAACAAGGAGTCCTTTCCAACATATGCCTCTGGTTCCTTCCTCAGATAGTCTCCAAAAAACCCCTCCCTTGATAACTGGTGGTGACAACCTCATCCAATGTCCCCCTAAGCCCTGGGTACATAGATAAGAACTTCCGTCCTCAGCAGCCTTTTTCCTTTGCCCTTGACAGATACAAGGCATCTCTACCATAAATATATTGATTTTTAAATTTTTTTTTTATATTTTTAAAATAGGAATTCACAGTTTGGCTGAGGGAAAAATGAAACAAGATGAAACCAGAGAGGGAGACAAACCATAAGAGACTCCTAATCTCAGAAAACTGAGGGTTGCTGGAGGGAAGGGGATAGAAGGGACGGGGTGGCTGGGTGATGGACCTTGTGGGGTGGTATATGCTATGGTGAATGCTATGAATTGTGTAAGACTGATGAATCACAGACCTGTGCCCCTGAAACAAAAAAGAAAGAAAGAAAGAACTAGTTAAAAAGAGAAAAAGGAAAAAAACGAAAAACAGGAATTTACCTAGTCATGCCATACTTTTGTAGAAGGCAACATTTTTCTTCTCTTCTTGAAGATTCCTAACCATAGAGGTTTTCCTTCTCTCAAATGGTTTACACCAGTCATTCCTTTGTTCAACACATATTGATCAAATGTCTATTAACAACCAAGCACTGTTTCACGGGTTTAGGATACATCAGTGAACCAGACAAAACTCTCTGGCTGCAGGGATCTTACTTTCCAGTGGAGATCAGGAACTCGAATGTCCTCAAGTCTGCAGTGTGAATGTGTGAGGGGCATGTAGGAAAAATGGCACCATGGTTTGTGTCTTTTAGACACGTGATCGTTTTGCTAGCACTTCACACATGAATCAACTTTATTTAGTCAAGAAGATGATTCTCCTCATTTTTATTAAAATGCCAATTTAGGGCTATCTTTTGTTTTCCTGCTTTCGATAGAGACACAAGCCCAAAAATGTTACTTTTCTCTTAACTCTATGGAAAACAGGTGCAAGTGTGATAAATTATCTGGCAGATGACATTTCCCCACAACACTGGGGAGAAACAGGGACTCCAGAAAGCTCATGCTCCATCTAAAAATGGGCTTAGCTGTTCCTTAGCTGGACAAAGAGAGCTAATTTAATGTGGTCAGGCTCTATAATTTTTCAAGGGAACTGAAAGTTCAGATTTGTATGAGAAATCTCTATATTTTTCAGTTTGGGCAAAAAAAATAAAAATTTAAAATGTATTACAGGGCTAATAAGATGTCTTGATCCAGCTGGCCAGGGGTTGCCTGAGGGCCACCATTTGTGACCTCATTCTTACCATAGTAGACATAGGGATGTCTATAGGAGTGAATGTGACTATTTGACCTTGATGGAGGGTTAACAGATTTAGCAAATAAAATATAGAATGCCCAGGTAATTTGATTTTAGATGAAAAATAATTTTTTGTGTAACTATGTCCCATGTAACAGTAGGAATTTGCTTATGTATTTTTTAAATTGTTATTTCCCTGAAATTTGAATTTAGCTGTGCTTTATCCATGTATCCTGTATTTTATCTGGCAACCCTCCCTTGAAGTCTTCCCTGTTCCATTTCTAAGCATCTGGATCATGAGATATACCCCCTTATGCTATGAGTCTCTGTTCTTTGACATTGGATGTCCCCAAGTGAACAAAAGAAGTGTAAATAATCCCTGTAGTCTATTAACACATCACTTTACTCAACATATTTAGTATTCCTTAAGCACCTAGCATGTGCTAGGCTCAGTGCCAGGTGTGATGATCAAAAGATGAGTAACACCAAGTTCCCTGATCTCCAGAAACTCATAACTTCGGTGGGAAGACAGACATGTCAACAGATAAATGCCACACAACTCAACAAGACCCATACCCACAAAGGTAGACAACGGTTAGGGGAATGCACGGAAGAAGTGGTCAGTGCTGCTGGGTTGGGCGCTATGCCATGGGCTGAGTCATAATGAATGAGTAGGAGCTGGCCTGAAGGATAAGTTCCCCCCAAACACTGCAGCTAACAAAGGTGAAAAATTCTGGTCATTAGGAAAGATGTTGGAAATAAAACAGAAACATTATCTCATCCTCCTCCAAAAGTATCATCTGCTTGGCCCCGGATCAGTGCACATTGGTCTAAGTGCCACATCAAGAAGGAGAAAGAATAGAGAAGGAAAAGGAGCCAAACAAGGTCATCTAAAGGATTTAAGAGGAAGAGGAAGAAATGACTGCATCAGAGTGTGGGGTATAGGTAAAATGAAGATTTCAAGATGAGTGGTAACAGTGAGGTCTGTAAGAGCAGGAAGCGGAGACAGATACACACCCATTCCTTGAATTTGGAAATTCCCTCCCTCAAGATCTAAAAGGGGCAAGATTAAAACACTGGAGATAAAGAACTACTTCTAAGAGTTCATAAAATTCACTACTGTAGGAAGTTGGTGAGAAAGGCGCAGAATATCCTATAAACCGCATCACCTACAAATTAAGACTTGGTGCTTCCCAAAGTTGTTCATCAAAACATCTCCCACGGCCAAAGAGAACAGAGCATCCCACCAGGAATCTGAGGGTTTGGCCTTAAGCAATCTGATAGAAGGGCTAAGATCATCCAATCTCTTAACTCTTACTTTGAATTTCCATGGACATTTTGTAGTCTACGCTGCCATATATCTGTGCTTAGAATGCAAGATAAGTTTTTTCACAAATCTTCAGGTGAAGTGGACCGTCTAGAAAGACACTCTATACTCATCATACTTATTCCTTTTCACCACTGTCCCCCAGGGGTGCATTGCTGAGCCAAATTTGAAGAAGAGGGAGAAGGGACACCAAGAACGTCGGGTGCACATGTATGACTCCTCAGACTTATTCTCCTAACTAGGACTCCAATGTCAGAGGTCACACGTACATATGAATAACCAAAGCCTTCTATATTTCCCAAGTCAGTATCCTACTCTCTGATGGAAGTGCTAGTGACTTAAAGGTCCATTTGAGAACACAAAGCACAGATCATGTTCACCCCTATTTTCCCAGTGTCCCCTCAACCCCTCAGGACAGAGCGCTTTCCTCCCACTGGGCATGCAGAAACTAGCTCATAATGGGATTGATGTCTACACTCTGTCAAAGCGGTGATACCATGTTCATATTCCCCCTGCCTGTTTCTTCAGGATTCTCTTCTCCCCCTTATTTTCCAAGTTCCAGCCACACTGGTTTTCATTTGGCTTCTTAAACATGTTGTGGGCTCTCCAGACTCAGGGCTTCTGAATATGTTGTCCCCTCTACCTAAAATACTCTCCTCCTACTCTGCACTCCTACTCTTTCCATTCATTTACTGAACTGCTATTCACATGTCAGGTATCAGCAGAAATAACACTTCCTAGAGGAAGATCTCTTTGGTTACCTCTTGCCCATGTACTCCTGCCCCCATGGGCTTCTAGTCTCTTACTTCATAACATTCATCAAAATATGAAATTACAAGGGCACCTGGGCCACTCAGTCAGCTGAGCATCTGACTCCTGGTTTTGGCTGAGATCATGATCTCAGGGTCATGAGAATGAACCCTGTGTCAGGCTCCGGCTCAGTGGAGTCTGATTGTCCCTTTCCATCCCCCTCTGTCCTTCCTCAACTCAAATAAATGATAAATAAAATATTTTTTAAAATGCTAAAAAATATATGGAATTACATATTCATGTAATTATATGATGGATGTCTGTCTCTCCTTGTAGGTAGTGGGTATTTCTACCATAATACTTTTAACTGTTTAACACCATGTCAAGTACAGGAAGGTACATGCTCATATAAATAAATATTCGCTGAATGAATCCATAAATATTCCAAGTCTTTAAAAGTTCTGTTCTGTCCACCTAAAGGCCACACATGTCCCTTGCCAAATTTGTCTAAAGTCTACCCTTCTTTCCATATTAATTCAAATTGTCTCCCTTCCATGTTGCCATCTGTGGCCACACTTGGCCTAAAGAGGCAAGATTACAACAAGAAAACTGAAAAACTACTTTTATTTTTTTTTATTTTTTTTTAAAGATTTTATTTATTTATTTGAGAGAGAGACAGTGAGAGAGAGCATGAGCGAGGAGAAGGTCAGAGGGAGAAGCAGACTCCCCATTGAGCTGGGAGTCCAATGCGGGACTCGATCCCGGGACCCCGGGATCATGACCTGAGCCGAAGGCAGTTGTCCAACCAACTGAGCCACCCAGGCGTCCCTGAAAAACTACTTTTAAAAGCAAATTCATACAACTCATTGCTATAAGATTCTGGGGAGAAAGAAAAAATATTCTATAAACCGCTATCTCTTTTCTCATATTTAAAAACCCAGTGTCCAACCAGATTCTAATAACAAGTTTCTCTTTAAAGTTCTAGAATTGTTTTTATTTAGTTCCATCAAACAGGGATCTAGTCACACATTCACTTATGCATCAAAACTTTGGGTAGTCTCTTCAAATTGATCATTGATTAAGAGGTTGCTGGATGACAGGAATCCCTTCTGAAATCTAGATCTGACCCCCTTTCAAAGAAACTGCCCCTGGGCTGCTTGACAGCACAGAATCAGAGAATAGTAAACTTCTGTAGCTGAGACTGAATCATCTGGACAATTGTTTTTACACACGGGGAAGCGACGTTGCAGAGAACCTAGGTGTCCTGCCTGTGGTCCCACACCTCCTCAGCTGTGGAGCTGGGATTCAAACCCAGGGTCCTGACTCCTGTCTCAATGTTCTTTTTACTGCATGTGCTATCTTTTTTTAAAATTAACTGCATGACTTTAAAAGAAAAAGAAGTTAATGCTGCCTCACAGAAACAATGGCTCACTTGGGTATGCCATGCCTGAATGACACCGTACCTTGAATCTATCTAGCATTTTTATTTACAAGTCATTCTCACAATTCACTTATCCTCTTTTATACCAACGAGTATTTTCTGAGCCAACAGTCATATAAAACAATCTTATAAGCAATTTACATAGTATTTACCTAAATCCATTCTTTTGTCTCCACAAGCCTACTCTCCTGACCATTTTCCTTTGCAATCAGATTCTATTCATTTTTATACATTATGATTCAGAAACAACTCATATTAAGCAGTGCTCTTTGAACATAAATGTTGGTATTCCTCTGTGAGCTGGCTTTTTTATTCTGACTCACATCCCTCCACCCTTACCTGTGTTTTCTCTCTCCTTACTGATTTTGGTTTCATACCATATCTTATTATTAAGTCCACTTGGTCACCTACTTTCCTGGCCTGTTCACTGCATCCAATTTGTCCTTAACTCCTTTCCAAGTTCAGATTTCTTTTTCCTTCCTAAAAGCCTGAGTCTAAAAGAGGCATAAAGAACTTAAATCTCTTAGTTTTAGGTCATTTATTTAACTTACCTTCTCGGGTCACCTGGTTGCTCAGTGGGTTAATTTAACTTACCTTCTCTAAGTATGAAAACAATAATATTTGCCTTCAGTTTGGAAGAAATGAAGATTTCACTCTCCCTAACATACGAAACACCATTTCAAGCATATCTCTAGGTAGACATTTCAACATGTGCATGATTTTGGTATTAATATATAGCCATAAAATTTTAAAGTTCATTCAAACTCAAGATATTAAAGGAAAAACAGTGTGTACTTCTTTCAGAAGAATGGGGGGGCAACTAACATTTATAGAGGATTTGCCCCGATAGGCATTTTTGTATATGCTTTCTACTTTAAATAACACACACACAAAAAACAATTTGATGGTTATTTCTGTCCACTCATCTGGGAGGAGAACCCTAAGGCCTTTTTTCCACTCAAAAGCCCCACATTTCCCTTGCCAAATTTGTCTAAAGTTAACCCTTCTTTCCATATTAATTCAAATTGTCCCCCTTCCATGTTGCTAAATCTCAAAGCAAATTCTAGAACATCTGATTCCAAAACCACTATTCATTCTTTTTTTCCAAGATTTTATTTATTTATTTACAAAGATGGGGGTAGGGAAGGGACAGGGAGGAGAAGGAGAGAGCTCTCAAGCAGACTTCCTGCTGAGGGCAGAACCTGGCACGGGTTTCGATCTTACAACTCTGAGATCATGACCTGAGCCAAAACCAAGAGTCAGAACCTTAGCCAGCTGAGCCACTCAGGGGCCCTAACCACTATTCATTCTAAATTACCTGGCCGTCATTGAGGAAAGAGTGTTTGCAAGGAAATATCCTGAAGTATGATGCAGCTCAATCTACGTCCCAGGAAAAGTTGTAGAAACTTGGGATTGTTGGCACAGAAAATTGACCAATGAGCAAAGAGGTTTTGTAACTGTTTTCAAATGTGTGAAAACATTCTTCCATGGAAGGAAAATGGAACTTTCTTCTATGCGGCTTCAGAGGGCAGAAGTAGGACCAAAAGGCCAAATCTAAATGGAAGTATATATTGGCTTGATGTAAAAAATCATATTCTAATGGAAAGAACTCTCTGAGGGCGGAAAAGCTGCCTCACAGGGCAGCAAGTTCTCCAGGGTATGGGATGTGTTTGAGTAGAAGATGGATGAGCACTTTGACTAAGGTGATACTACCAGGAAATTAAAGTGCCAGATGGTGTTTAAAGCAACGACTTTGTAGGTCCCTTAAGATATAGGATTTTTGATTCTTCATCTGAGAACGGTAATCCTAGGAATATAAACCAAGAGAATATTACTACTCATGCTCCCTAAACATTTGTAAAAGCTGGCAGATAAACTTTCTTTTGAAGGCACTTAAATGTGATGAGAAATGCCCAGGCCTCTGTGTGGCAGGCTTTGGTGGATTCATTCAGCATCCCTGTATCTACCGCCTTTATAAAGCAATTTCCAGCCCTTCCCCCCAAGCACTAGAATTTATTTTCTCACCCTCTGAACCAAGGCTGTCCTTGTTCCTTATCATGGCTTCAGAATGCTGTGGAAGTGACAGTGTCCAAGTTTTGAATGTGGTCTCTAAGAAGCCATGAATATTTCCAAACTTACGGAGTGCTGTCACCACCCAAGTGACACTGGCCTGATGGGGGTTGAAAGACCACACAGAAGAGAATCTAGGTATCTCAGTGGAGGTCATCTCAAATCACTACACAGCCATCTGACCTCTAAACCTAAGAGAGAGCAAGCTGACATCCGTACATTGCCTACTCAGCCACAGACGACCGGCACTTGAATGAATCTGAGACAGTAAAACCACCCACTAACCCAAAGAGTTGTGATCAGTAACTAATGTCTACTGTTTTTAAGCCCGGATGTTAGGAAGAGTTGGTTCCACAGCATTAGCTAGCTGATACACAGAACTAAGATTCGAGTCTTAGCTGTATCGATGACGTCACTGGGCTGTTTGGAGGATGACTTTAAATTCCCCAAGCTTATTCTTCTTATGTAAGTATGAGGAAGGGTGTTCTCCAAAAGGTAGCTCTCAAATTTCAAAGTTATCCAGATGTCTTGCTTAAAGATGCATTATGCAAGCACCCCTCCAAAAACTCTAGAATCAGGAGGTCAAGAGTGGAGCCCAGAAATCTGCATTTTACCAAGTAACAGATGACTCTAATGTACATGCTAAGGAGCCACACATTGTGAAACTCTGCTCCAGATAATTCTCAGGAAAAATTAAACATTTATAACTACACTCATTTCTGTCTTCAACCAAGCTCTACCCCATTACAGGCAGACAATGTCCAGCTGAAAATTCAGAGCTACTTAGAAATATCATAAGCCTGCTCTGGGGACTTGTAAGAGAAGAGTGACTTGACCTTAAGTGAGATACCTCTCGACTCTTGGGAACCTATTCTTAGCTCCATTACAGAAACCGTGGCCTTGACAAAGGAAAAGGCAGAGTGTTTCCACTCAAATACCCTTCTGTCCAACTGCCAATGTTGGAATACAATTAAATAGCAAAAAGCATATCTTCAGCTAAAATGCACAGTAACAGCTGGACTGTGTTCCCTGAAAGTACAATCCATTTATTACACAGATAATTAGACTTCCCTCTAGATACAAAAGTGATACGGTCTATGCACTAAGCAAAAAAGATTTAGCACAGCGTAGCCAACCGTCGCCCAAAATTCTCAAAGAGTGTTGATCCCTGGGGAGGAGGGGGATAGGATAGGGGCAGAAAGATAGGGACTGCTCTGAGGATCTTCTGTTCATGGCTTCAGTGATCTAAATCAGTGGTTCACCTCTCTGCAACAGAGTCACCCAGGACTTTTAAGCAATACTGATGCTTATGCCCCACCTCACACAAATAAAATCAGAATCTCTGGGAACATACCACCTGGGCATAGGTCTGTTTAAAGCTCCCCAGGTGATTCTAATGTGCAGACAAGGCTAAGTACTATTGGCCTAAAGTAGAGGTTGGCAAACTGGAACACTCATTTATTGAGAACGGAGTTGTTGCAACAGAGATCATATGGCCAGCAAAACCTAAAATATTTACTATTCAGTCTTTTACAGAACGTTTGCCAACCTTGCTCTTAGGTACTGATCTTTAATACTGGTTAAGAGGTCCTGACAGGAGTTTTATCTTGAGTGCATCCTGGCTTGGTTTCACATCCCTTTGACCTATTTTTCCAATATCGGGAGCTCAAAGTCTATAATAATTGTAACAGGCACTTAGTATGTATCAGGCTCTAGGTTAAGTGGTTTGCATCATCTTACCTTATCCCTACAACTACCAAGTAGAAAAATTCTGGCTATCTTCATTTAGAAAACAGAAAACAAAGATATGGACAAAACTAAGTCACTTGCCTGAAAATAGAGCAAGTGTGGAGGTTATCTTCAGACCAAGTTGTCTGATTTTCTGGCCCATGTGCTCAGTAACCATACAAGCCAAGGTTCACAACATGGAGACAGAGCTTCTGAGCCACACTGTAGTGGGAACTTGGGCAGGCCGCTTCAAGGGGTGGGGCTGGGGGTTCTAATATGCCTACCTTATAGCACTATGGTAAGATCAGAGATAGTATGATGCCTAATAAAATGAGAATGTGTGGCACAATGAAACTATTCTTTTGCTGGATGTTTTTCTCAAGACAATACTGACTATATTTCGCTCCTTTTTTTGGCATACGTTTAACGAACTCAGTAATTTAGTGAGCACCTTCCACAAGCTACGTGTGGTTCTAGGTGCTAAACATATAGTAGAGAACAAGATGCTAAAAAACACAGTTTGCCAGCTCCTGACTTCATGGGGTTTATACGGAAGTGGGGGAAAGATATTTATATATACGTAAATAAGCGAATATGTATATGTTATATAGATAATAATAATATATATTGTATTATTAATTTATTAAATGAATATATTTCTCATCCATGTTGGTTATGCTGTAAATTTAATTTAAATAAAATATTAAAATAATAAAAATACTTAACTCATAGAATTGCTTGGGGATTAAATTAGAGAATTTAAGTGCTTAGTAAAATATCTGGTACATAGTAAATTCTCAATAAAAACTAACTTTCATAGCTATAAAAAAAAAGTCATCACAAACACTGTTGTAACAAATACTAAGCCATTGCTCCTAGGGGAATCTCTGGTCACATTTTCATCAGTGTGTCTCCTATTAAAGACACATTATTAAATGCATATTGTCAATCCACTAACATTGAACTCATGGCCATGCCATCACAAGAAGGTACATTATAGCCACCTTCTGCTTAGAAACACCAGCCAGACACTCAGCTCCATACTTGTGGGCCACTTTAAAGAGTGGAACCACCACAGGAGAGTACAAAAATGACCAGAACCATGGAATAAAAAAGACTACAGAAAGGACAACTGCTTGCAGTGTAAGAACTAGAAAGGGGTAGCGTGTCTCCTCTACCTCAGCTGAGAACATGTACATGGGGCAACTCACCTTTTCTGCTCCTCTGCTCATGTCCACAGATGACCATGAAAATAATCTGAGTGTTCTTTTGGGGATTCCTATACATTTTTTTAAAAGATTTTATTTATTTGACAGACAGAGATCACAAGTAGACAGAGAAGCAGGGAGAGAGAGAGGAGGAAGCAGCCTCCCTGCTGAGCAGACAGCCTGATGCGGGGCTCGATCCCAGGACCCTGGGGTCATGACCTGAGCCGAGGGCAGAGGCTTTAACCCACTGAGCTACCCAGGCACCCAGATTCCTATACATTTTAGTGCGTAAGTAAGTCCCAAATATAGAATCTACATGTCACGAGGGTTTGCTGAATAATGTCACGCAGAGATAAAGCTAAGGAGAAAACCAAAGCATGACAAGCAGTGCCATTTTTGTGAAGGTGGGCAGAGAAGACTTCTCTTAAGGGTGAACATCTGGGCAGAAAGCCAAATGAAATGATGGAGCAGGTGAGGTGAACATCAGACAAGGAGTGACCTAAGACAGCAGAAGAGCAAGGAGGAAGACTGGGAAGTGGCAGCACTGGGGGTGTATCTGCGAAGTGGCCGGGCCTCTGTAGCTTCAGCATGTTCATGAGGGAGAAGCGGTGGGGGGATAAAGTGAGAGAGAAAATCAGGGACAGCATCATGTTCTAAGGCTTGGCTGCCTCTGATAGGACCCAGGTGTCCTGTGCAGGATGGAAATGACCAGACGTGTCTGAGGGGAAGGTAGCCATGATCTAAGTTTCCAAGCTCACTGGCTACTAAGTGGAGAGAAGAAGTGTGGAGGCAATAGGAAAGCTGGGAGACCAATGGGATGGCTGCGGTGCTCTAGGGAATGAGAGGCGGCTCAGAAGGGAGCTGGGGCTGGGGTTGGGGAGCTGGAGGCGATGCCAGGAAGGTCTGGTCACGGCTTGACTCTGAAATCTGAGAGTCAAAGAGTCGCAGATAACTGAGACTGGGGGCTCGGTCCACTGAGTTGTGGAGGAAGATGAGGCAATGGATAACAGACAGGATATATTCTGAAGGTCGATTTGCTGCGATATTGGAGGTGGATTTGTGAGAAAGAGACGACTCCAAGAACGGGAGTGCATGGGAAGTGGTGTCATTTACTGCAACTCAAATGTGAGAAGGAAATGAGTCTGTGAGTGTGTCAGGAGTTGCCCACATTAACGTAGTCCTCAGATTGTATGTGTATGTGAGACAGAGAGAATGAGAAGGAAGTAACAGGTACTCACCAAATATTGATAAACTACCTATCATGTATGTTCTGCTAAGTGTTCAGGATTAGACTGAAACAAAACACAGCAGCCTGGGAGGAGCCTGGAGCTTAATGCGGGAAACACACAAGTCTGCAGGTGATTATTAAAACAACAACAACAACAAGGTCAATATAGGTTTTGAAGCCAGAGAATTGTCGGGCAATGCCCAATACTACACAGAAAGAACATTGGACAGAGATTCTCAAATCCTGATGTGCAGAATCTCCAATTTCTCCAAAGGAAAACCTGAGGCCGGCTGATTCTGCTGGTCACAGAAACACTGTTGGAAGTTTTCAGCCCAAGTGGCTGAGCTGACGACTACCTGGGGAAAGTTTATGAGAAACCCAAGCGGGCAGGCCACAAGCCATGACATCAGTAAGTGTCACAGAAATGTCTCCTCCACTCGGAGGACAGCAAACAGCCATGAGGACCAGCATCTGCACAGTCTTTCTTTCAACCTTCTGGATGTATCTCTAGATGTGGTTGTTGCTTTTAACGTACAACCAAGAGTAATTCTTGGGGAGAACTGCCAACAAAATGAAAAGCCTTTAAGCAAGGGAACTGCCTCCACAAACAAATGAAACACAAATTCCTCCAAGGTCTGAGCCAGGGAGAGACAGCTCTCTTGAGGAAAATCCCTGTTGAAAGCAGGATACTTTTTCCTCTGTGTTTGCTTCTTCCTTTGGTCCCAGCAAAAGAGACAAAACTGAACAATAAGACAACAATCCTTTCCCTTAGTCCCCTCAGGACAGCTGTTAAAGACCAGCATTTTCAAAAAGAACTTACTCTAGAAATCCAAAAGGGAAATAAAGAAAATGCGTGAAGGGTGAAACCACTGCCGTCACCAAACAGGTTCCTGACCCTACAAGAGCTGGCACTTACCAGGCACACAGGCCCTGTTTTGTTGCACATCCTGTCTGAAAGCAATGGGTCCGGAAAACACCTGCTGAATTCTTAAGGAGGCAGCTCGTGCCCACACAGACATGCTGACGCACTCCTTGGCTGCCTCTTTTCTAGATAAATGCCTGGAGTGGAAACTCCAGACAAGTGGCAGTTTCTGGAGGAAATGTATGTGTATTGGGGTTACTGAAGTCCTCCCTTCCCAGGAAAACAATGCAAAACTCATACTTCTTCAGGCGTATGACCACAAAGACATGGGTTGGGCCAAGATCCGATCTTCTTTCCTTTTCCCCTGCCCCTCCTGCATCCCTGTTTCATGAAAATTTTGCAATCCAGGGCTGGGAAGGTTCACGTGATCAATGCTAGCTAGCATCCCCTTTGAAGCCAGTAACCCTGAAAGATGGGCTTGGTATCTTCATCTGGTCATAAAGTGGTCCTACAACCCTCCCATGTTGGCATTTCACACTCCAAGAACAGTGAAGGACAACAGTCCAAGGCACTCCTGGCTCTCTGCCCGCCTGGGGAGGCGCACTGGAACTGCTCCTCATGTGAGCGGGCCCTTCCATTTTCAACTGAATTCAAGGAGTTGATCATTTCTTGCTATTTGTCTCCCCCCAGCCTATTCCCATGCACAGCTCATAATTTGCCAAGAAATGCAGAATTTATCTTCCACTTCTTTCTCCCTGCATTGCTCAGCAACTCCAGAGGTGCCTCAGTCTGATTTTCCAACATCCCCCACCACCGTCTCCAGGCAAGGGACAAAAGCTCCTATTGGATTCATCACTTGGATGTGCTCACTCTCTATGGCATGATTTATAGAAAGGCAGCCTCAATTATAATTTCTCTTACTCCTTGCATTGACAAAATGCTGAAAATACAGAATTGCCAAGATGGCACGGTACACAGACTCTGACTCAAACAGCTTTCTGCCGACAGCCCCAGGCACCAAAAAAAAAAAAAAAAAAAAAAGCTGCTGGTGCCAAAAACAATGACTTAATCCATCAGTGCCAAAGAAGGCAAGACCGGGAGCTGTTTTCCTAACTCCAAAAAGTGGCCTCCCCACTGCAGCTTTCCTCTCCAACAGACACTAGGAACTCTCTGCTCCCTTTCTTCTAGGGCTGGGAGCTGAGAGGCAGCCATTGCTACGGGCCAAGCAATTTCAGGAGCAGCCACCAGATAGGAATTGGGAGATTAAACATTAAGTCTGCCGATGTGCTTCCATTTCCAGCCCTTGTTTATTCATAGTAAAAACATGAAACCAGTAACTAAAATGAAAACAAATAGACTCATTTATCTATTGTCCTTGGCTTCACTTTTACTCTGTTGATTTGAGACCGGTGGAAACTCCAAAATAGTGTTTCACCAAGCAGGGGAGTTTGTGGGAATAACTTACCCCAGCGCTCTGATCAGGAGTGAGCCTGGGGTAACCTCACACATGTTGTTGGTTGGTAGAAAGGGAAGCAGGTTAAAAACCAGGTCATTCTTGGACTATCTTCCCCAGACATTCCAATCTTGTTTTTTTTTTTAATCCTAAAAGTCTCCTTTTAGGAGACTAAAGTCTCTTTATTATAGACTTAGTGATCTTCATGGCACCTTAGAAATTATTGTTTTAGAAGCTCCTTGCTTGGTAAGAGTGCTCAGAGGAATAAACTGTCATCTCTGGCTTGCTCACTGTACTTTCCACTCACTTCACCAGAGTACTGTTGGCCATGGCCTTTCACCAACCTCCCAAAATGTCCAAGACGGTTTTCTGGGTAAAATATCTAAGAAGTCATCTCTTGACAACTGGGATGTATTTTATTGTCTTAATTATTTAAATGAAAAAAATTTTAATTAATACACTTTATTTTGGGGAGACCAGTTTATGGTTTATAGAAAATGAGTGGAAAGTACAGACAGAGAGTTGCCATACATCCTGTCATCTCCCCCTAATATTAAGGTCTTCTATGAGCCAATATTGATACATTATTATTAACTAAAGTCTATGGTTTACATTAAGATTCGCGCTTTGTGTTCATTCTATGGGTTTTGACAAATGATAAATGTATGGCATTTATATGATATATAATGACATGTATCCACCCTTATGGTATGATATTCAATAGTTTCACTACCCTAAAAACATCCTCTGTGCCCCACCTGCTGATCCCTCCTTTTCCTCCAGCTCCTGGCAACTGCTGGTCTTTTGAATATCACCATAGTTTTGTCTTTTTCAGAATGCCATATATTTGGAAACATATGTAATGTAGCTTCTACAAACTGACCCCTTTCACTTAGCAACATTCATTTTAACTTTCTTCCAGGTCTTTTTGTGGAAGAACTGGTTTTTGTTTTTTGATGGATTGTTTGTTTGCTAGAACTAGTAACTTTTAAACCCAGGCCTGAAACTAGTCACTTGTAAAACATCTCCCAAGTTTCTCCTCTCTCAACTGTAATCTATGAAGCAGATTGGGGACATCATGAAAAAGCACACAAAAGCTTGGTACTTCCTAATACTTGTAAGGGCAAAACCACAATGATTCATTTTATACTCTCTGGTGGATATTTATAAATATGTCAAGTAAGCCAACCCAAATTATCCCATCTCAGGGAACATTACTATAATTACTAGTTGTTAGAATCATTCATTATTAAAATGAGAATGTGCCAGAGTTCAGGTAGAAAAAAAAAAGAGTATTTGAACTCTATAAAAACAGCACAGAAGAGGTATTCATTCAACTAATTGGTTAATTCCATTTTAGTGTATGTACATGCTAATGGATCAAGTACCAGCCAGTAGATGCTATTTGATAATTTAGTAATTCTAAAGGCTTTGTGCAATGCACTTTGGGCAAGAGGATATCTTGCATATGCCCCCTGTGCATTAGCAGCATACGATCTGGATAAGTATGATGCTTGCAGTAATTACTACAGTGTTAGACATCGAGTGCTGAAGCTGGGGGAAGTACAGATCACAGGTGTCATGAGAGCTCAGACAAGGAATTCCTTTCTGACTGGGTGATATGGGAGCTCACAGCCCTTAAAGAAGGGCAAAAAGTCATACATTAACAGTGGCATGATGACTGAACAACATAAGGAAGATGAGGGTGATGGTGAAGATCAGGTATCTGGTTTGTTTTTGTATGTATGTGATTGCATTTTGGAGGGGTTCTGGCGCAGGTTCTCAGCTTTGTGATTTAAATCTAGCTTTTGTTACTTGCCTTTTTTTTTTAAATAAAGATTTTATTTATTTATTTGATAGAGAGAGACAGTGAGAGAGGGAACATAAGCAGAGGAGGTGGGAGAAAGAGAAGCAGACTCCCCACTGAGCAGGGACACCCCTCAATGTGGGAATCAATCCCAGGATCCCGGAACCATGACCTGAGCCGAAAGCAGACACCCAACTGACTGAGCCACCCAGGCGCCCCCTGCCTTTTTTTTTTTTTTAAAGGAGAGCTGCTTTTGCTTTCTTCTTCTCCTTCTCCTCCTCCTCCTCCTTCTTCTTCTTTTACTAAAATAGCATTTTTAGCGAATTTGAGTATCTTTAGTGAGGGCATGTCCAACACCAATGTATTAGTCTAAAATCATTCTTACATATAATCTGCCCCTCACTAATGTGCATCTGAGATAAACCTGGGATACAGGATTTGAACAGAGAAGCAGAGGTTGGGTGCATCTATGATACAAACTGCAGAAAGGCTGAATTCCATGTTTACAAGCTTGTACTTCACCCTGACAGCAAGGGAGAGCTGCTGAAGATTTGACAACTTTGGAAGACACTATCTTACACGGTCAATATTTACAAGGCCCTTGCCTTAAAAGATTCTCCTTCCATAAAGATATTCAATAACAAGTAAGTATGGGCAGCCCCATGGATGCCAATGACAAGCCACCAAGGTCCCTGATGCAGTAACAAGAGCATGCTACCGGGTCTTGGAAACCAGACACGAGAATTCTCAGAAGACAGACTCAGACTCTGGTTTAGTCAATTGAGTTAAGTGCAGTCATAAAGTATTAGAGCTCTAAGGCCTCAAAATTCAAATGTTAGTAGTTACTGCTTCTGCAAAATTCAGGGAAGAGAAGGAAAGAGAAAGGAATGCATTTCTATGGTAACCAGTATCCTGTCAGAGAACAAAAAAACCAGCTGCTACTTCAGTCAGGAAGAGTGGGCCCCTGTAACAAGCTGATCTTCAATTCAGAAATAAGTACATTCCCTCATTTATTCAGTTTTTCACCCATTCAACAAATGCCTATCATTGGTCTTCTGTGTGCAGGGTATTGTTCTGGATGCTCGAAGAAGAACAAAGATGATGAGATGGATTCATTCTAACCATTCATGTTTCTCAGATGCAAAAAGGGAGTGCACATCATTGAGAAAGACAGAATCAATGTTGAACACAGGGTACGGCACATAGTATACACTTGATAGATAGCTCCACTTAGCATTCGATGAAAGGAAGAAAGAAATGTCAAGCCTCAAAGGAAGCGTGATCACTTTTTGTTGGATGACTTCAGAAAGCTTCATGGAAAAGCAGCATGATCACAGAAATAGGTCAGCAGGTGGGTTGGAGAGATGAAAGGAGTGGGAAAAAGAGGCAGAATGATAAATGTTTATAGACATGAACACGCCTCAAACATGTCTAGAACATGAAGCATGTAAAAAGGAGAAGTAGAAATGGTAGAAGCAGAAAGTCTCTTCTAGAATGGAAGACCTAAATGCTAACTCTAAGTATGAGCAATGAAGAACAACTGGTTACTCTTCCATGTGGGGATGGCATATGACATCATGTAGAATCTGCAGACTGAATGACAGTCAACAGTTATCTCAATCTCTCTTTAGTTGTATCATGTGTAAAATAAGGAAAGGGATGACATCTGGAGGATGATCAAACCTGTCATTCTTAGGAATGTTAGCTTGGCATAGGCTGCCTAGAGAAGGAAGAGACTTGGAACAAGATCTAAAGCATGTTTAAGAAGCCAAAACAAGTGTTGTACAAAACTGAGGTGGTAACAGTGGGAATGGAAAGAAGGTGAAGTCAGTGACAGTCCACCAAGGTACAAGATTTCAACACAGGTGAGAAAGGAGAGAAGAAGGTAAAGCTTAAGTGGCAGGAAGAATGGATGGGTCTTTGGTAGGACAAGGGAAGATGGGAGAAAAAAATCAGATTGGAGTTTGACAGATGAGGTGGAAGAGTTTTAATATTTCTTCCATACCCCCATGAACATAAGTTTGAGAGAGAGAGAGAGAGAGAGAGAGAAACTGACTTTAGAGTAAGTTACTATAATTAATCAAGGGAAAATCTGGATGAGCAGCTATGGCTTCTTCTAGACTCTCCTGAGGGAAACAATTTAATTTGATCATGTTGAGTCTGTCTCAAATCATTACTGTACATTCTGTTTTAAAAGTTAGGAGAGAAACAAATGAAAATATAGCCTCACAGGTAATAACCTTAAAATGCAGCAAAAAAAAAAAAAAAGTCAAACCCATGTTTCTTCACAAGACAACATAAAAACCTCTTTGTTGAACACCTGTTTCCTACTCCCTACATTTTGATGTTTCCCAGTAACTTTGAACTTCCTTGCAACCACTCCTCCTCGAACTAGTTCATGGAATTTGTGTGGAACCTCCCCCACTTTTACCCTGATATCAGGGTCAGCATACCATCCAGGTCTAGACCAACAGCAGTGGCCTTAGCAATTAGCTGAAAAGGTGGGCAGGTAGAGCAATCAAAAGCAATCAGAACCAATCCCATGACTTCCTGCTAAAGGATCCCTCTTTCCACCAACGTCACTAAAACACTAGGACAGAAGCCTGAAGTTACAAGCACCCATCTTGCCATTCTGCGGGGGAAGTTTCCCCAAGAACAAAGACAGTGTCTGAACAAAATAGAGCTGAAATATACCAAAAAAGAATAACTGCTGGCATGGTCTGAACTCTCAGACCCAACCTCGTGTGAAGATAGGTCTTCCCTTAAATGCCACAGCTATTTTCACCCAAAAACTCCCCTTCACTTAATGCCACTTTGAGACAGGATTTTTGTCCTTTCATCCAAAATACTGCTACCATACACAGCCCATAACTAGATGTCACATTGCATCCTGGAGAAACTAAGTCTAGAGAGAAGCACATGCCCTACAGCTACAGAAGCCTGCAAACACTCCGAGCCAGAGGCCAGTTCCTGGAGGCTGGTTCCCTGTGCTTGGACTAAGAAAGTCTTTCCTTGGCACTGCAGGGAATATAAAAAATGATCTCAGTGCAGCTCCTGCTAGTCAGGGACCGTGTGATTTCACGTAGGAAGCAGCTGCTTGCCAAACTCAACAAATGGGTGAACCAAGTTGAAGGGGATGAAGAGTGGAGCCTAACAGGGAAGGATCCATGCTTGTGAAATAAATGAAATTAAGAAGGACTGTTTTCTTTCTTTAGGTGTGTACTTACTGTAACGTCCTATGTGCTAGAACTCACATTCACTATCTCTGTAGCTGTGTTCTCAAAAGTGACTGTAATAATAATAAAAGCCATAAAGCCCATGATGGCTTTCCCCCCCCTTTTTAAGACTGGACTGTATAATCTTAAAGTCCACACCTTTACCACTATACTACACAACCTAGCACCCTCTCGCTGTCTGGCTGACCCAAATGGACTTTCTGGGTAACTGATCTTACTCATCCCTGAAGCTGCAGAGAAAATTCTTCATTTGCTCGACACCAGCTGGAAGTAGAAAACTACCTTCCTATTCTTTGATTGCCTCTTGGGGTACAGGACTGCCCACTGAAGAGAAAGCCTCTCTACCATGCTCCCCAGGATCACCTCTGCGTCAGACTCCCCCAACCCGCCCCGAGCTACACATCTCCTAACCATACAACCATCTCACACAGAGACCTGCAGAAGAAGCAGATGGCTCCCTCCAAAAAATGCCCCCTCGTTCCAACAACAAATAACCTCGATAATTACCCAGAAGTGGCAGAAAAAAAAAATATTATCAGCATGGGAGAACAAGCACAACTTAATCTTTAAATGAGACGTAATGGAGTCTCTTGCACTGCATCAAAGTCGTTGTTAAAAATGCTGTCCTCCAAATGAAAACACGGCTTTCCTGATTCTAAGAGTCAAGTCAGCTTCAACACATCTTTCCCCCGAGGCAATGTTCAAGATGAATAATATTGTATATGTTGTTTTAGGAAGCTTTTTTTCCCCCCTGCAACTCAGAATAACATTGATTTTGCAAGCTTTGCCAGCCATCCGTTTCCCATGCACATGCTGAGTGCAGGGACATGGCAACCTTGCTCCGGGACCGCAGGCAAGGGGAGTGGTGGGCAGGGTCACACTGACTTCTGTCAGGGTCTGCCTTCCAGTCAACATAACAGAGCACTTGGCAACCTTCATCCTGTGTGGTAACAATTTACATGAGGCAGAACTCGAAAAGCACAATCCTCACTGGACAAAAGAGTTACCGCTACCATAAGCATGGCTATTTTTTTTTCTTCTTCAGTGACTGGATCGTAGACAGGGTGCTGAGTTTGTTAGGTCTCTCTCACCTTCTCCAACACTGGGTTTCAGCTTAAAAAAAAAAATCCTGTAGTAAGTTTTATTCTTATTATATATATGTGATATTTGTAATATGTAACAGAAATTGAGGAAGTGGAGCAACACACACACTTATACTCCCAGCACCGAAAGTTAAGAAGCACAGCCTCACCGGTTCCACTGAAGCACTCTGTGGGTTCACTCCCCTGAGCACTCAAGGTAAGCACTCCCCAGAACTGGCCCTTTATGGACCCCTTGCTTTTAAAAATAATTCTGCTCCATAGGTCTGTAACTCTACCCATACTATTGCTAGGCCTTAGTTGTTTCTGAAATTTATAAAAACGATATATTGGTATAAAGCCCTACTTGGATGGGATTTTTTTTTTCCACCTAGAATTATTTTTCCAAGATCATCCATGTTCAATGCAATTTTCCCTTGATAATTTTCACAGCTGAATAATATTCCACTGTGTCAATGTAACACCATTTATTCATCCATTCACCTATTTACTTCCAGCTTTTTTTAAAAAGACTTTTTAAAATTTTATTTGATAGACAGAGATCACAAGAGGCAGAGAGGCAGGCAGAGAGAGAGAAGAAGGAAAGCAGGCTCCCTGCCAAGCAGAAAGCCCGATGCAGGGCTCGATCTCAGAACCCTGGGATCATGACCAGATCCAAAAGCAGAGGTTTTAACCCACTGAGCCACCCAGGCACCCCTACTTCCAGCTTTTTTGATGTCATAGGAATTATGTAGGAATATTCATGCATATGTCTCCTGGCAAGTGTCTCCCTGGGATTTATCAGGAGTAGACCTTTCAGTTGTAGGATTTGCACTTAGTTGGAGTGAAAAGTACTGCCGATCATTTTCCAAAGAGATTGTTCAAATTTAAACTGCTGTCCAGGATGTACTAAGATTCCCATTAAACCTCAACCTCCCTCATACTTGAAATTACACGGTAGCCTAATTTTGTCAGCCTGGTGGGTAGTAAATAGTATCTTATTGTCATTCTAATCCACATTGCATTGATTATTAATAAGACTAAGTATTTTTCTCATATTGGGTTGCTATTATTTCATGTTTTCTCTTAAATTGTATGCCTTTTCATTTATTTTGGCAATTATTTGGCTAATTTGACTGTATTTTATTTATAAGTTTGTAATATTTCTTATACAAAACAGATCCTTTTTCTGATGTGTACTGCAAATATCTTCTCCAAGTCTATGGCTTACTTTTGCACAAATCATTCATGGTATCTTTTTTGTAAAGATTTTATTTATTTATTTTGTGAGAGAGAGAGAGAGAGTAGGGGAGGGCAGAGGAAGAGGAAGGGAGAGAAACTCTTGAGCAGACTCTGCATTGAGCAAGGAACATAACATGGGGCCCGATCCCACAACCCTTAGATCATGAACTGAGCCAAAATCAAGAGTCAGATGCTCAACCAACTAAGCCAACGAGGCACCCCATGGTATCTTTTAATGAATAACTACTCTTCATTATTATGAACTTTAATTAATATAACTTGAATGTATTCAATTTTTGGTTAGCATTTTTTGTGTCTTAATTAAGAAATCCTTTACCTATCATAGGGTATAAAAGATAGCTTCCAAAATTTTCTCCTTAAAAGTTAATCTTTTTTGGAGGGCCTAGGTAGCTCAGTCTGTTAACTGCCTGCCATCAGCTCAGGTCATGATCCTGGGGTGCTGGAATGGAGCCTCATGCAGGATTCCCTGCTCAGTGGGGAGTCTGCTTCTCCCTCTTCCTCTGCCCCTCATCCCCTCCCCAATCTCTCTCAAGTAAATAAATAAAATCTTTTAACAAAAAGGTAATATTTTTCTTTATATTTAAGTCTTAAAATACAATTGGAATTTTACTTTTATGTACCATAAATGTATTTTGTTCCTAAGCATAAATAATTGTCTCAACACAATAATTAAAGAGTCCACCCTATGTCCACTATTCTGCTATGCAAACTTTATTATCAAGTTTCCATACATGTTTTGTCTGGATCTGTTCTGAGCTCTCTATTCTGTACCAGTTGCCAATCTGTCTATGCCTCCGGGTGTGTGTGTGTGTGTGTGTGCATGCAAATTTAACTATAACTTTTTTTTTAAGATTATATTTATTTGAGAGAAAGAGAGAGAGCACAAGCAGAAGGAGCTACAGGCAGAGGTAGAAGCAGGTTCCCTGCTGAGCAGGAGCCCAATGCAAGACTCAATGCCAGGATCCTAGGATCATGACCTGAGCCAAAGGCAAACGCTTAACCAGCTGAGCCACCCAGGCATCCCTGACTACGAGTTTTGACATCTGGTAAGTTCTCCACCCCAGCCCAGCATCACCTACTTTCTCTCATTCAGTCCACCTTATTCCTGGATCTTTGCTTTTATGCATTAGAAAATCAGGTTAAGTTCTTACACACCTGCTGCTATTTGATTGAATTGTATTGAAATAGAACTGACATTTTTTTTTGCTTTTCAGGCTTCCAGTAAATATGCATGGTATATTTCTCTACTTAGTTTGGTTCCTTTCATGTCTTTTTAAAAAGTTTTTAAGTTTTCTTTGTAAAGGTCTTGTACAACTTTATTCCTTCCGTAGAGTAGAAAAAGCTACATTTTAAATTGTTTTCTAACTCATTATTGCTAGGGAATAAAAATCCATTTGATTTTGCCAGGCTTTATTAAGTTTAATAATTTGTAGTTTCTTTTGAGTCTTTATGTAGAGAATCATAATATCTATCTACAGAGAATGATTTTCTTTTTCATATTATGATGATTAAGACTCCAACCACAGTGCTGACTTGAAGCTACAGTATGTATCCTTGTCTCACTCCTGATTTTAAAAGAAATGCTTCTAATATTTTATAATTAAAAATAGTGTTTTTATTAATAATCTTAATCAGGTTAAAGAAGCACTCTTCTTTCGCTTGTTAAGGTTTTTTAAAATTTGTTTTCTTTTCCTAGTTTCATTTTATAAATCACTAATTGGTGTTGAATTCTACTCAAGAATTTTTTATGAGTCAATTGAGATGTCACTGTAGTTTTTCTCTGTAAGCCTTTAATACAGCAAATTACATTTTTAGATTTTTGTAACATTAAGTGATCTGCATTCTAGAAATAAACCAAACTCAATCTCAATATAGTCCCTTGTGCATACATGGCTGGGTTCAGTTTATCTCTCTGAATCTTCACATTATGAAATAGGTGCCTTATAATCTCTTTATAGAGTGTCATTTACTAGTGGTGTGACCATGGATAATAGTACAACCTGACTTTAGGCCTGTATGACTCCAAACTCCAAGATTTTAACCACTTGCTATAGCTCTCTGGGTGCTCTGAAGTTGACAAGTCATGATAAAATCTCAACATACATTTTTGTAGGGTCTAGTAGGCATCTAGTCCAAGTTTTTACTCTTTGGAGAATAAAATCCCCACCAATTAATGTAATTACACTTGATTGGCAGACCTTGAAAGTCACTCTTGTAGGGGTGTGTGTGTGTGTGTGTGTGTGTGTGTGTGAAGGGAAGAGGCTAGAACTGCTGACACTAAAATGCTTGAAGACCAGAAGGCATGGGTGTCAATGATGACTAAAATGTCTTTTAGGACTATTACGGGGAATAGCTAGAAGTTTCCAAGTTCCTATCTTAATGGGAATGGGCCTCCTTACCTCCTTTCCATCTGGACTTGTGAATGTATCAAATCTGTTTACCCAGCCCCAGCTCTAGAGAAGTTCACACTTCCTTCATTCCAGTCTTCACTACTGTCAGTCATTCGATACTTAACCTCAGGTTGCAAGGACATTCACCAGCAAACACTGGCAAGCTCTCCCAAACCATCCAATGTCCAAAAGTCCATTTGATTGTTTCCCAAGAATAGTTTTCACATTGAACATGTATGTTTTCTCAGCCGCTCCAGTTTCTCCATATCCCTTTTTAAAAAGATTTTATTTACTTTCTTTAAAATTTGTTTGTTTGTTTGTTTAGGTGAGAGAGCATGAGTCGGGGGAGAAGCAGAGGGAGAAGAATAAGCAGACTCCACGCTGAATGCGGAGTCTGATATGGGGCTTGATCTCACAACCCTGAGATCATGACCTGAGCCAAAATCAACGGTCGGACACTTAACCAACTGTGCCATCCAGGTGCTCCTCTCCACATCCTTTTTCTAACTTTAGCCACCAGAACCAAACACCATAGAGAACTTAAATGAAGTAGGAAGAATACCTAACTCCAGGGAAACTCAAGAATGGGTATCATGAAAATTCATCCCTTATGTGCTGTTAAAAAGCCTGTCCACCTTTAAGAGATCATGTTCTGAATATACATGTTATACTGCGGACCCACAGTGCTGGCTCTGGGTCCCTAGTTCTCTCAGACAGCCATGTGTCCTTCTCTGGCCACACTGAGCTGCCATTCTCCCATCCTGGCTCTCCCTACTCCCTTCCTTGTGCTATTTTCCTTATGGCACTCATGGCCAATGAACAATATATTTTATTGTTAGACCACCTACAGCATATAGTTGGCCAACTACATAAAACCAATTATAATGATAAATGTTAAAATTTTATTTTTATTTTGACAGATACGGGAAGCTTCATAATGGGAAAGATTCTAGCTGTCTGCGTTTTTCTTTGGTTTGTTTCTTGGTTATCTGGGTGCCTCCAGCAGTGTTTGGGACATAGTTAGTGTGCAATAAATATTGATGGGAGAAGGAAGGAAAATTGGAAGAGAGGGAGAGAAGGAGGGGACGCTGGCCTCCATCCTTCACTGTACAAACCAGACTAGAAAATGATGGTCACCACTGTTGGTCACTAAAGCAGCTCCCTTACCCCTAAAATGTGGTGACAAATGACCTCAGCTCAGATATGCATAGAGAATTTTCCAGATACAGAACTAGCGATTACAGCCATGTAACAAAGGTTAAGTACTGTGTTAACCTTAAAATACCATAATCAAAAAAAAAGAAAGGAATGAACTACAGAGAAGCACAACCACAAGGAGGAATGTCAGAGTCCTTGTGCTTTAGTAAAAACAGCCAGACACACACAAAAAGCACACACTGTATGAATCCATTTGTATAAAGCACAAACTAATCAATAGTGATAAAAAGCAGAATAGTGTTGGCCTGGGGCCAGAGATGAGGGAAGGATGGTCTGCAAAGGGGCATAAGAAATCTCTGGTGGAGACGATGGATATGTTCTATATCTTGGTGATGGTTTCACAAGAGCTTACAACTGTCAAAACTCATTGAACTATATAATTTAAATAAATGTGGTTTATTACACCTAAATTATTTTTGAACAAAGTTGATATGGGAAAATGCCATAATGGGCACACAGAGAGGCAGATGGCTCTCCCACTCAGTCTCCTATCCAAGCGGCACAGGCATTCAGACTTTGTATAGTCATCAGGCCAGACATCTACAACACGCGATGTCAACTCTGTCAATTTCTCTAGCTCATCCTCCCTCTTTCACCAGCCGTGGCTCCTCCCCCTGAAACAAAGAAATTCTTTAACAGAATCCCATGCATGCCCCAGCTCCACTCACTCGTCCATCCCATTAACTGTGTGGCCACAACTGACACTGTTTGCACCATGTGTCACCACAGAAGGTTGACCTAACACAATTTGGGCAAAGGCCGCCGAAACCCCCAACATCTCTACAGAGAATCTCACTTTGACCCTAGCCTGCCCTTCTTATTTTCTTAGAAGTGTTTAAATGTCAGAAAAGTACCACAGAAAGAAAAAAAAAATAGAAAGTGTACTTCCAACAGAAAGATTTTTCATTTAAATGCACTTTATTGTGTGATGTATTCCTTTAATTAAAGTGTGTGTCTGGGTGCATTGGTTGCTATTACAGTGCAATCCCTCATGTTTATTGAATGCAAGAGTAGCTGGGGCAATGCGGTGGAAATTCACATATTAGCTGGTGTGGAACTTAAAGCGATAGCTCCCTGATCTTTTGAGCTTCGAAGAAGTAGATAATCTTCAAGGTGATTTTGGTTCATGGCCAAGTATGATTAAAAGGCCCTCTATGTTTGAATAGGTCTGGTCTGAAAGGCCAATTTCTTTTTCCAAATCCCTTGCTTGGTTCTGTCTTGTTGTCTATCTCAGATTGCATCCTTCACTTCTAGAAAGAAACACTGAACACCAGGCAGAGAACAGCAGGTGCTGGATACTTTCTACCATTTTCAAACGGTGGTGCATTCATATGGTACTTTATGGTTTATGAAACACTTTTATGTTTCTTCTTGGACTCCTCTTAAGGAGCTTATGAAGTCAGTATCATAACCTCCCCTAGCAACTTAGGAACTAAGGCTCAGAGGATAAATGAGGGCCCTTGTTGCACAGAAACCCGCAGAGATACATTAGATCCATGCCTCTAACTTTGAGGCTGGTGCTCTCACCAGCACAGAGCTGACATACAGGACTGTTCTACTTCTGCCTAGAGTTATGACTGACTTAGGGAACACTCTCTGAGTTTCAGTCTCCTTAAGTGTAAACAGGGCTGATATTTTTTTTTAACATTCCTTCAATTCTTAAATTCCAAAAGTCTTTTATATATGCTTCCATAAAATGAGAAATGGGAAACCAGAGGAAAGGGAGTTTCATATCCTGATCACCCAGAAGGCTGGTTAATTTTCTTCCTAGCCAGGGTCTGTTATACCATGGAGAAAACTCACCCTTTCCTTTAGCATCATTTCTGGGTTTTCTCTCAAACTTCCTGAGGGGAAAAAAAATGTCACCATAAAAGTATCAGACTTAAAAAAAAAATCAATCATTAATCAATAACTCCAAGAGATCACTGTTTTCATTTCTCCATGATCTCTGTCAGGCCTTGCCAACTTTCATCTATACATGTCCAATATCATCTAACTGCTGTTTCACAGGGAATAAGATACATCCTTTTGTTCTTCTTTCTGGTTAAAATTGTATCTCCTGCTAAACTTTTTCTTTCCACCTGGATTATAGGTCTCTTGAGGACAGATACCCTAAATGTCACCTCTTTGGATGTTCCTTGGCATTCACTGTTTCCTGCTAGAAGTATAGAAGGACTTGACACACATTTATAGTATGTTTCTCTCCTTCTTGAATTTGTCTTTCCACAATTAAAACTCTGCTTCTTTTTTCAGATTCTCCTCATAGAATTACTTTCTCATTTAGGCTCTCACCTCGCTCTCAGTATAGTGGCAACTTACTTACCTCTCCGTGCCATGTATTTAATTCTTCAGTATCCAAATAGAAAAAATAACCAAGCTTATCAGGTTATTGTGAGATACCTGCCCTTGCACCTTCCATGTATAAGACACATGGAAGCACTTAACACGGTATTTGGAATAGAGAAGGTGCTCAGTGAATACGTGCCAGATGAGAGAATATGAACAATAGGTCTCTGTTGGTAGTCCCTCATAGAATTAAAGGGGTAAGGAGAAGAAGAAAAAAGAATATGCAGTCAAAACTTGCTTCAATGCTACCTTCTCGAAACCACCCAACACTGTTCTGTCAGTAACATTCAGTAGGATGGGCAGCGTCCTCTAAAAAATGTCCTGGCAATGAAGTATCTCACCACCACCACTTCTGAGAACACAGATGCAACAAAAACCATAGATCACGCATCAGATCATAGCTTAAAGCCACATCAGAGAGCTAGATGCATCCAGAATGGTGTGATAGCCTTTACATTCTGCCATGTTTGAATATATTTCCTTGATCAGAGCTGTTGATAGAAACAGATCCTTTCATGGAGAATTTCTAGGAGACATCAGTGAAATGTGGACCTTCATCCAAGAACTGGTTATTGGGTATTTAGTATGTGGTGGGCACTAGGGGATTCACACAAGAGAAGACAGGTGTCTTCTCCCCTGTTGCTCACAGAGCAAAAAGTAATGGTTATAGTGTGACGTGGTAGATGCTAAGACGGACATGTATCTGCAACAAATGGAAGCAACCTCGGATAGCCTGGTAGAGATTAGAAAGGCTTCCCAGATACTCCAGCTGAGAGAAAGTTTGCTCAACAGAAACCATACTATGCAACCAGAATCATGCTTTGCCACTGACTTCTCTATTTTTCTTCTCCATCCCTCTCGGGCTACACGGTTTCTTTTTTCTATTTTCTAAGCCAGCCTAAAATCTCTCCTTCCCTGTGACACTGCCAATCATCTCAGCACAGAGGGGCTTCTTCCCTGGAAGGAGCTCACCAGACTCCTGGCTGCTATCCTGAGTTCAAGTTTACATCCCTCTACCTTCTGAGAGCTTGAGGCAAGATCGTCATCTGGGGTTGCTCATCTTCTTATGTCCTGCACAAAGCACCTGTCCAGTAGCACTTGTATAAATTGACAACCAGTAAAAAACTATCCCAACAGTGCACCTGTAATGAACTGAGCTTACGCCATGATTGTTTTTGGTTCAGAAAGCATGTTAGCAAGTATACCACTGACAGGCAGGTGGGTGGTTTTGAATCCAGCTTCTGCTGCTTCACTCACTTGCCCTTCCTCACGAATTACACCCAACACTCACCCTGGAAAAGTTACTCACGCCTTCTAGCCATCCATTCGCTCACCAGTTTGTTGGTGTCTTTCTTGCGGGGGCTGGAGTGGCAGGTGTAGGAATAACAGTGGTACTTTTCTCATGGTGTTATAAAAATTAAGTGATCTTCCGAATGTAAGATTCTGGTACATGGCCTGGAACACAGCCATCCGTGTTTACCGGCACCACCTGGTAGCATTCATTACTGCTGTGTGTGTGTGTTTCCCTCAATTAGACTACAAAAATCCTTGAGAACAGAAAGTATATCATATATTTGATACGATGTATCAACATAGAGCTGCACTGAAAGAGCTGCAGCACCCAACAAGGAGCTGCACTGAAAGCTGATCACTAGTAATTATTAATTGACCGCTTGGTTTAAAAGCCCAGCCCCTAGTTAGGACTTTGGGATGAATGGGAACCCTCAGTTCCAGACTGGAGTAACTTCCTTTTCTTTCTTGGGGAACAAGCTGTCATGGATGGCTCGTCACGATCATGAGGATCGCATATGGGACCTTCTCAGGCCCACTGACACAGTTGGTCAGCAGGTGAATCTAAGGCACTTGTCTTATGCCAGGCCTTGTTTGAGGTACTGATGTCCCATTCTAGGACTGACGAGCCCAGGTCCCTGCCTTTCTGGAACTTTAATTTTAGTGGGAGAGACAGACATGTTACCCAAGAACTAACATGTCGAATGGTGACAACTCATTATGAATCAAAACAAAGTAGGATAAATGGTGCCAGGAATGGGTCAGAAAGAAAAACTTTATACAGGGTGTCGGGAAAGGCATTGCTAAGAAGATGGTGTTTGAATAGAAACTTGAGAGCAGTGAGAACCCAAGGAAAGTGCGTAACTTGCATCCCCATCAACATGCTAGTGAAGGGGTCTGGACAGGGCTATGTTTGGTGACTGCAGCCAGAGTGGGTGGGACACAGTGAGTACACAGGAGGGCAATGGGAGATGGGGTCCAAGCAGCATGGACGCAGGCACATGGGGGAGATGACGGATGATCTCATGAGCCACAGAGAACAGTGAAGGCTTTATTCTGAATGTGATGGGATCTACCGGTGGCTTTGCAAACAGGAATGACATAATTCTCACATTTTAGTAGATCATTTGGGCTGCTTTAGGGAGAATTGAGAGTAAGTGGATAGGGACGAAGAGGCTGTAAGCCCAGGTCATGGGAGGGAAGGCTGATGGTGGCAGGACCCACCGGAGCAGGGGGATTCTAGATGTGTTTTAAAAATAGAACCAAAATGATTTGCTTAGGGACTGACAGTAGAGTGTGAAATAAAGAGATGAGCCAACATTCCAAAGTATTTTTCCTAAAAAACCAGAAGAACGAATCTGTGAGAGGAGTAAATTTGCAAAGGAGAGTGAACAGAAACCAGGTGTTTGATTTTAGAACGGAATATCTGGCATATTTCAGAGGCGTCCATATTGAGCAGATAAACAGGCATTTGGAGATGGGCAAGTGTGGAGTACAGATTAGAGAGGTGGGATACTAATTACAGTGAATAAATGGCATTTAAAACCACAAGCCTGATGAGATAATAATAACAGGAATAAACGAGTGAGGACAGAGATAGAAATGGCCTAAGAACACTGCCCAGGGGTTCTTCAATATTCAGAGATCTCAGGAAGACGAGGAAGAGCCATGAGAGGCTTCTGAGAAGGAAGACCCAGTGAGGGAGAGACACCAAGGAGAAGAGCATTCCCTCTTTCACATAATTCCCCTCCCCTGGTCTCCTCCTCCGCTTCCCCCTCCTTACTCTTCCCCCTCCTCTTCCTTCTCCTGAACACATTTCACTGCCTTTGCTGGACGGCTTCTATTCATCTTCTAAATCTCAGCCTTTGTACTAATTTTTCAGAGAGGACTTCCCCAATCCCTAATACAAAAACTAGCCCCCCTTGTTGTATCACATTGGTCTTTGCCTCCTTAACACTTAGGATACAAATCTCTGCACACACTGCTACATGACACACGGCAACTCAGAGCACTGCGTGTTTGCTCACACATACACGCTGTGCATACCTGTCTTTAGCAACTCAGGTGCTACCAGCATGCAAGGGTCCCATGGATTTCCATTCACCCAGGGTGCACCCGGCCCCCGGCTGGTGTCCTGCATTCATTACCTAATTGTAACAGAAGAACCACACTGTGACATTTGTATGATCTGTTCCACTTGACACATACGAAAACTGTAGCTGAGAAAGTACAGCGAGCAGTGGAAAGAAAAGTCAGGTTTAAGTTAAAGCAGACACCCTTCCGCCCTGGCTGTTAATAGCTTAGTAAACACTGGATGCTGGGCTGCTTAGAGGGCAGCTGATTACAAACAGTGGAAGGAGGAGACTTGATAAGCTAGAGCCTCACATTCCCAGACACCCCTCTTCCTTTCCCCCTTCTCTCCCGGTGGACTCTATTACTTCACACTCACACTCCACTACTGTCTGCATCTGTCTATGCCAATTATCTTCCACTTGTCCTCACTCCACAGCCACTGTCAGCCCCTCTCTGGCCTGTCCTTCACTCCTGCAGGGCTCACCTGCGTGGGCTGCATCAGCCCACCTGGCTTCCCTGGCTCCCCGGTGGGTTCAGGCAAATGGATGCACCAGCCGGAGCTCGGCAGGTGAGAAGAAAGAAGTCACCACCTCTCTTCCCTCCTCCACACTCCTTGCACACATTTCTGCCACGAGCTCCTTGGGCTATGATGTCAGCTGCTGGATGCCCCCGCCTCCACGCAGCCACCTGGGCTCACTCCAGGAATTCAGAGCGGTTTCCTGTCCTGGGTCCTTTGGGTGTCAGGTCCTTGAAGCTTTCTACCACTGCCTCCTGGTGCTGCCAGTCTGGGCGCCTGGCCGCGTGGTGCTGGTTCCCATAGCCCTGCCCATCCCTCTGAAAAAGAGTCTCTTCACTCAGTTCTCACCAAAATTCTCAGGCACACCAATCTTCTCTGGGTACAAGGTCAAAGTGCATCCCTTGTCCGCGTCTATCTGCTCCGGCCCAGACCCTTCCCAGCATCCTGCACACAGTCCAGGCCATCAGGCAGCCCGCAGCCTCGTGCCTGCTCTGACTTTATAGCCATCCACAGTCCCATAAAAATCAATGGAACAAAAACCCAGAGAATCTTTACCACACCTGAGAAATTCCCCATAACTGCCCTGAAATTGTCCTGGATCGCCTGTGGTAAAACTTCAGGAAAGTGTGGTGGCGGGGGGTGGGGGGGTGGGGGGGTGGGGGGAGGGGTCTGACAGCCACGTGTACACTGGTGGTAATTCCCCTCTTTTCCCTGACGGGATGAAAAATGAAGTGCCCACGAGGAGCTCAGCCAGTCTGAAGACAGAGATAACGCCGTCTGCACTTCCAATTCTGAGGGCTGCGCTGTTTGCACAAACATTTTCAAAACCCCAGCTCCCAGGTGCGCAGGCAGGAGCCCCTGGCATGAATCAGAGGCTGGTCAAAATGGCTAGGTAGGGGGCGGTGCACCCAGGCCAAGCTCCAGGCCTCCACGCACTCACGCGAGGATGCCGGGTAAGCACCATTAATGACAAAGTGGTTTGTACAGTGTATGTAAACACACTAAACACCTTGCTCTGCACATTTATCTGACATTAAGTGATTAACTGGTTGCATAAGCTAATATTTATATATGACTTGCAACGTGCCACGCAAATTAGGTCCCATTTATCATAGAATCGAAGGATTTGGAAAAGGAAGCAGAGTCCAGGGGCATTCCAGCTCCACCCCCACGTGCCGGAGATGAGGAAACTAAAAAGCACAGAAAGGGGACACGTCCAAGGCAGGACAGAGCAAGGGTTCCGGGCCCACCTCCCACGACAGTTCTTTTTCTGCCATATTTTGTTATTTTCTATGAATAGGGAGAACAAGGTATCCGCCCCTCCTCAATTCTTGAAGAAAATAAGAATTTCTCTAACTACCTCGAAGGCCAGAATGGTAACAGCAAACATTTCCTGAGCTCTCACTCCATGCCAGGAAGATACTAAGATCTTAATGGAATAAATGATTTAATTCTCCCAACATCACTGTGAGATTGATGCCATAATTAAGGAACTGCGATAAAGACTGAGAGCATTGATTCTGGATCCTCACTGTCTGGGTTCCTATCCAGCTCTACCATTAATGAGCTGCATGAGTTTTCTGCTCCTGTCTCTGCATCTATGAAATGATGATCACAATAACATTTATCTCATGGGGGCAATTTTAAAGATGTCATTAATTAATACACATAATGCAGTTATAATGATGCCTAGAACATAGTGAGTGCTCTATTAACACATTCCCTAGTTTGTTGTTGTACTCTGTTCTCTATTTTGCAGATAAGGGAAGAAAGGCAGGCAGATACTTTTTAAACCTACTCAAGAACTCACACAAATACACAAATGCAAAGGGACAGAACCAGGTTCCAACCCAGGCCTTCTGATTCCAGAACCAAGGCTTGCTCTCACTGATGCCATCCAACAGAACATTCTGTAATGATGGACATGGTCTACAGCCATTTTAACCAATACGGCAGACATCAGCCACATGTGGCTACTAAGCACTTGAAATGTGGCTAGTACAACTAAGAAATGGAATTGTTTTGGGTGCTGAGGTACCTCAGTGGGTTGAGCATCTGACTCTTGATTTCAGCTCAGGTCATGATCTCAGGGTGGTGAGATCGAGCCCCACATCAGGCTCCAAGCTCACCAGGGAGTCTGCTTGCGATTCCCTCCCTGTGCCCTTCCCCCTACTCACGCACACAGTCTCTCTAAAATAAATAACTCTTTTTTTAAAAAATGGAAGTCTTATTTATTTGTAATGAATTTTATCTTATTTGTGGCTAGGAGTTACTACATTGGACAGCTCGCCTCTTCACTACCTTATCCATTTTGCTGTCATTCCACCCTAGCTCAGTGCCTGACATATGCTAGGTACTCTTGTATCACTCTGCAGGCTATAAGCACTCATTCCCATCTTTCTGATTTTATTGCCTCCACAAGTCTGTCCTCAATAAAGGGTTATCCACTTCAGATGAATTCATAACTGCCTGTAGGATGACTGAATAAATAGATGAATGAAACTCTCACCTCAGCTCAGTTGAGAAATGGCTCCATGTGGGGCAGCTGGATCTCCCAATCTCCCCTCCTCTATCATGAGGCAGACACCCAGCCTACAGATTCTGGCTTCTGTCTACTCTTAAGGAGAGACCAGTAAGCCAAACTCAGAGGCCATAAATGTCCCAAATCCCCTGTGGCCTAAGTTCCACCTGGGCACACGTCTAGAAGACGGTTTGGAACTCCCCGATCTCTCACTTTGATTCTGGCAGTCACAGTCCCCCATATGCCCCTGGAAATTTCAAGAACCACTTGAAACAGATCCTGCTCTGGTACCTAAAACCTCTGTTTGAATCCCAACTCTATCACTTCTGGCTCTTGTAACCTTGTGCCACCTCAATGTTCTAAAACCTTAGCTGCCTCATCTTTAAAATAGGACTAACCTGGCGCTTTAAAAGATCTCTTTTTCCTTTAGCGATTGCTTTAAATTCCTGGATAGGAGGAAAATTATCCAAGATCAACTATCAGAGGTCTTTTATTCAGGCCTCTCTGTCTCATTATAGTATTAACCTTATTCTGTTGTCATTTCCAGAGTCTCCCTGCCTGGTGCCAAGACTCCTTCGCTGCCACACCTTCCAGCTGACAGATCATCCTTTCTGCTCAAGAAGGTTCATATATGTCGTCCATGTTGGATTCAGCTGCCTCCACCTTTCCCAACTACCCTATATGTTCCCCAGTTAACCAATACAGACCCATAGATAGGGACATCTCTACACCCCTGTTCAGCAAGAGGAAGTTACAGAGGATGAGACCTTCCACCTTCAACAACCTTAAAGAAGGGTCGAAATTGTTCAGGAGGGGAAATGATGAGGGAGCAGAAGTCTAGCTGAGGACAAAGCACCAGTGACACCCTGCAAACCAACCCCTCAACTTCGCTCCTGGGGGCAAAGCTCCCAACCATCCTAAATGTTAATGCCTTACTGGAGGGAAAAACCACCTTAACTTGACACTGGCAAAGGCTTCCCATATCTTGTAGGTCCTCTATAGCATCGGAAAGTTCTTTTGAAAACCTCCCTTTTTCCCTACCCCCAACTCCCAAGTATATGATCAGCCATTCCTCACAACCCCAGTGCAGCAGCTCTTTCTGCCCATGGGTCCTGTCCCCGTGCTTTAATAAAGCCACCATTTTGCACCCCAAAAATTAATTAAACAAATAAATACATAAAATTGGACTAACAGTGCCCTTTACCAAAGGGTTGAGACCTTGAGTATGAAGAGTTTTGTGCACTGCCCAATGTGTTGTCTGTGTTCCTAAAGAATGTTCTGCCTCCCCCAACAAGGCTACAATGACGTCATCTGCCTCTAATTGGCCAGTCCTAACTGACCCTTCATTTGAGTGATTTTCTCCTGAAGGGGTTCTGTAGGCTATTCCCAAAGAAAAACATGTATTCAAAGGGTGAGCATAAGGCTGGACCTGATCCCACACTTTTGCATAAATTTTGCAAATGGGTAGAGCAATTTCAAGGAGAATTTTGATAATCACCATCACCATCAAAAAGCACTTAAGTGACTATTTGCTGGGGGTGTTGAAGGAAGAGGACAGAACTACAGTTCTGCCCTCCAGGTCCGCTTCAAAGAGTCACTTAAACACAATCTGTTCTCTTTGGAAAATTGCTAACCCCAGTGATTTTCTTAGTCCTTACCCCTCTAATAGCATTTGATTCTTCTTCAAATCTTGAACCATTCTCTTTCCCTAAATTCCATGGCACTGCTCTTTCTAGTTTTCTTCCTGCTTTTACCAACATTCTTCCTTTGTCTTCTTCGCTGGCTACTGTATACCTCTGTTCTGCCACTTATTGGCTGTGTAACCTCGGAAAACTCTTCCAAACATCCTGAACCTTGGTACCATTCATGAAATCAAGGTAATGATACCTACCTCATAGGGTTAGCTTCAAGGTAATGATACCTACCTCGTAGGGTTAGCTTGAAGATTATACGAGAGAGAGGGGGGGCCACAACTGAATGGGACCTCATCTCTTAACAAACATTTTGACATAGTAAATAAAGAAAAATTCAAAATCTTAAATAACTTCTGAGTTTGGAAGTAAATCCCTGCATGTCAGAATCAAACTGGGAACTCAAAACCAAAGTGGTAAATCTCGATCATGATCCGTGGTGTTTCGTGAAACAAATACAGGCTCTGGGAACCAAGGGGAGGGTTCTAATATCTACACAAGGAGAAGATTCTGGTCTTTAGGCCCTACAAGGTAAATGGCTGGAAACAGTGTATATATAAAGTATGAAGTATTGTCAGATATCTGACATGGAGCCTTGAAATATGCCAGCCACTATCTAGGGAAGTGGAAACAAACTGCCCTCTGATCAGAGCCTTGAATTAGGGTCGGGGAGATGGGAAGAGTCACTTGAGAGAAAACAAAACACATGGTTAGCTACAGCTCTGAATCTGAAGTCTGAATGTATCTGACCTGCATGGTGCAGAAATCTACCATGGACAAATGCATGTAAAATTGTCTATGTCCACTGATACTCCTAGAGCTTAAGCCAAAACAAAAGGCAACCACCTATGGAGGATATTTTATAATCCAGGGCAGCTTGTAACAAAGCACACTAAGCAAGATGAACTTACCCTTAAAAGACAGACACAAACACACATACACACAAACCACTATGAGGTTAAAATTAATGGAACTAATGAATGGACCAGAAAGAGGCTGGAGGAGTAAAACTAGCCTATGTAAAATACTTAGCACCTTAGCACAATGCTTAGTATATATTAGGTATTCACTAGCTAATTTTCCCCATTGTCTTTTCTTCTATACCCTAAACACTGGTTCCAAGATTCTGTCCTTGTCTCCTCTTGGTTTTAGACATTTATTTTTGGCTTTGTTGCATTTCATTGATTCATTGATTCATTGATTCATTCATTTATTGATTCAGCTGGGGAGTGCATGACCAGAACTGAATTTCAGGAAGACTGTACTTTATGCTATCACCATATTGGTTCACTACTGCAAAAAAAAAAAAAAAAAAAAAAAAAAAAAAAAAAAAATTATTTAAAAAAATCAGAAGCAATAGTAGAGGACCAAGGACCAAACAAAAGGGAGGGAGGTCCAAGGGAAAGGAAATTCTTTTGCCTACCACATGAGGGTGGCCATGTGGTTAAAAAATCAAAAAAGGATGAGAGAAGTAGCATAGTGGGATAGAGCTCGGAACCATTTAGGAATGCCCAACTCTACCAGTGGACTTTAATGGGCTGGATCCATGACCTGAAGCCAAAGTTTAGGTGCAAAAGGCATTCTTCCAAATATTCTGTGTGTGCTTAAAAGGCCAACATTGGACCACTGGGACATGAACCCTCCAGACTTATTACCAACAGGGCCATAGTCTGGCATGTTCAGATGTTACTATGTAGAACAAGAGACAATAGTTCTTCAGAGGACAGGAGTAAGGCAAGTCCTGAGCTCTGTCACCGGCTTGGAGGACTTTCTTAAGGAGATGGGGGGACTTTGAAGTTTCAAAGAACAGAGTGTCTGAACAAGGTAGAACATAAAAAGAAACTACTTCCAGTGGAAACTAAAAGAGAGAAAATTTTCATTTTTTTAAAGATTTATTAAGAGAGAGAGAACATGGTAGGGAGGGATAGAGAGAGAAGGAGAGAGAAACCCAGAGTCTGTGCTGAGCATGGTGTCAGATGTGGGACTTGATCCCACGACCCCAAGATCATGACCTGAGCTGAAACTAAGAGTTGAATGCTCAACCAACTGCACCACCCAGGGATCCCAAGAATATTTTAGTATTTGCATGTAAGGCCCTAGCTAGTAATCAGAACTCTCCAAAACCAGAACTGGCTGCTTTGAGGGACTGAGCTCCCTGAAGCTGGAGGTATGTAAACAGAAGCTGTGTGGCTGCTGGCCAGAGTTAAAATATGGAGGACTGGGGAGCTCCACTCAAGGCCTATCCAGCTCAAAATTCTATAAGAACTAGTTATGAAAATAAAAAGCAAAGAGGTTAAAACTACTACTACCACTACTACAAAACATTTACCAGTGAGATTATGTACAGTGAACTCCTACACCTGGACGAATTAATAAAAACAAAAGAGTTTAATTAAAGAAATGATAAGTATGGTTTTTATTTTCTCCCCGTTTCATTTTGTAGCAGAGTGTGAGTTCACGCACATACATAAGCCATCCAACGAAACACCACCAAGAGACGCTGGCACAATTGAAATGCTAAAAATGTCATAGTTTGCACGTTGTCATAAACTTCCTCCTCTGTGTATGTTTCCATGATAAAGAGAAAGAGCTGGATAATCTGAGGACTGCTGTCTTCAACTCTGTAATTAGAGAACATGGACCCTGATGAATTGCAAATGGAGTCAGAAGCCCAGCTTGTGACTTGAGCAAAGACAGCCCAGTCACAGAAGTCCACACTCCATATTAATCAATGGCTGATGACTTCTGCTGGGAAATTGTCGTCAATGATATAGAGTCCTATTAGTCAACTATTACCCAGTCGGCCTCCTTTGCCTGAGACCTCTGGCCTTTCCAGTTTTGAGTCTGGACAACCAGGCATTGAGGAGACTGAAGTTCCAAAGAATCTTGGCAGATAACTTCACCCAAGAGAACATACCCCCTGAAGTCTTAGAGAAGTTAAAATTCAAAGTAGCAAAAGAAGAGATTTAAAAACAAGCAAATAACTGCCCCGAGGAGAAGAAGATCAAAGTTAGCTCAGCCAGCTCAGACACCAAATCATATGAAAAGTGGTGTCATCTACTCAGCTGTGGGACCTGGCAGCAGGCAGAATGTCACACAGAGGAAGGACTTAATATATCCATAACACCTTCTCCCATAGGACTCTCGAACACACCTGGAGCTCCCTATCATTATTCTCATTCTACAGAAAATGAAGTAGGCTCAGAGAGGCTAAGCCATCCACTCAAGGCAATGCATCTGGAAAAAGAGAAGCATAGGATGAAATCCAGAATTTCTGAGTCCAATTCTCTTTCCAGAGCCTAGGATTACTTCCCTCAAGGAGGCCCATTTTCAGCTGCATACTAACTATGAGGTGTCCCCTAAGGACCGATTCTTCTTAACTGAACCTCTTTCTCCATAACTGGCCTGTCACCCCACATGCATTGGGCATACTTGTACCTAAGTACACTTAGCAGTTTCCTTTCCTTGGTGAAATCCCCTTCATCCTCTAAAACTCAGATTCCTCCCTCCCCCTAATATTCTGTAGTCTTCAAACACCCTCCCCCCACTGGTGACTTCAGAAAGTTCCTATGGTTCCAAAGGCACCGGACACAATTAACAGTTCATGACTTTTTACCTCACACCAGACCGAGCTACTTCAGGGAAGGTCTGAGTCTGATTCATCATTATAGCCACATAAGCATTGCATACAATTATTTAAACCCTTCAAGTCCTCTGTAAAGGTCTGCAGAATGGAAAGGTAGGCTCTGGCATGAGGAAGTTGGGGTTCTGTTACAGAGCCAAGATGTACACATGAAACAAATGTTGAAGAATGGGAAATTATTAAATGCTAAATTGTGTACTGGATTTTCACCACTATAGAATAATCTCGAAGGGACAATCCCCAGAAAACAAATAACACACATCTGCATCTCCCCATCCTCAATCTCTGATGTGCTTTCTCCTCCTTTCAAGGACTGGAAGCATCCACAAAGGGCTGTTTCTGGTGACTACACTAGAGGGGTGTTAGAGGCAGGTTATCACCTGGTCTAAAATTGATTTCTTCATTGGGATAAGACCATCGATGGAAAGATAAGTCTCACACCAGAGAAAGAGAGTCAGAGAAAAACCTTTGCATCTGAAATTCTGAAATTGGAGGTTCACATGACACTGATTAAAGACAAAACTGAAGTTCTCTTTGTTTTTTTAATGGTTAGTTCATGGTCAAGAAATGACTTATTCAAATACCCTGTGTTATTTTATTTTTTTTATTTTATTTTTTTTTTAAGATTTTATTTATTTATTTGACAGAGAGAGATCACAAGCAGGCAGAGAGGCAGGTAGAGAGAATGGAGGAAGCAGGCTCCCTGCTGAGCAGAGAGCCTGATGCGGGGCTCGATCCCAGGACCCTGAGATCATGACCTGAGCCGAAGGCAGCGGCTTAACCCACTGAGCCACCCAGGCGCCCCCCCCGTGTTATTTTAAATAGACAGTTCTCACCCCCTACATGGACTCTGTTAGAAAGAAAAGGAATAATTTCCCATCTATAATACAATAAAGCACAAACTCTCTAGGTTAATACCAAGTCCACCCCCGACCCAGGCTGACCACAGACTCACTTTCTGACCACACTTCCTATTACTTCCATCATGCACTCTGCACCCCAGCAAAATTACTCACTCATCTTAGCTGTACTTCTTTTTCCCAACCTTCATAAATTTACTTAGGCTGCTGTTTGCAGTGTGGAGGGTTTATCTTTTCCGTGTACTAATCTGACACCTTTTCCAAGAACCATCCCCCCCAAAGTCACTTTTTTCATCTTCCACTGCACTGTCTCAATCTCTCTCCACTGAACTAAAGTACACAATGGGATGTGAGGGCGGAGGTTTGTACTGACTTGACATTTTAAAGTCACATTTTAGTAGTAAGGATTTTTTTCTACTATTAATTCTTGATTCTCAAAGTCTCTCTAATGGCTTCAAAATACTTTTTCACACATTAGGTAATTTTCATACTTCTCTCAAACTAGTCAAAATAGTTCCATTTTATGAGTGAAGAGTTATGGTAAGTGTAGTCAGTCACTAAGGACAAGAATATGGCTGATTTTGGTAAGTGCTCCATATGCACTTAAGAAGAATGTGTGTTCTGCTTTTTTTGGGTGAAATGTTCTATCAAAATCAATTAGGTCAAGTTACTTGATTCTGTTGTTCAATTTTTCCACATCCTTACTGATTTTTCTACTTATTGTATAAAGTACCAATAAAGATTAAAGTATTGAATTTTAAATACATTTTTTTAATAAAAAAATATAAAATAAATACTTTTTTTTTCAAATCACATTTATTATAATGTTTGGGGACAGGTCTGGGGTATGAGATCTAGGAACTAAAAACTATAAAATATCACTGAGTTAAATTAAAGGAAACCTAAATACATGGAGAACTATAATGTGGCCATGAATTAGAAGACTCAACATTTGTAAAATGTCCATTGTCCTCTGAATGATCTATTGACTTGATGTAATCTCAATAAAAATTCCAGAAGGTTTTTCTGAGGGTAGAAATTGACAAGCTGATTCTTAAATTCATATGAAAATGCAAAATACCTAAAATGATGAAAAGAACTTCCATAAAGAAAAACTGGGAAGACTTACACTCCTGGACATCAAGACTTTAATAAAACTATGATAATCAAGATAATGTACTATTAATGTCAAGCAGAACATTAGATGAATGGAATAGAACAGAGTCCAGGAAAATACCTACATGTATATGGACAATTGATTTCTGACAAAAGTGCAAATGCAACTCAATGGAGATATGTAATAATAATAAACTTTATCTCATACCTCACACCATATACAAATTTTTTTTAAAGATTTTTTATTTATTTATTTGACAGATCACAAGTAGGCAGAGAGGCAGGCAGAGAGAGAGGAAAGGAAGCAGGCTCCCTGCCAAGCAGAGAGCCTGATGCGGGGCTCAATCCCAGGACCCTGGGATTATGACCTTAGCCGAAGGCAGAGGCTTTAACCCACTGAGCCACCCAGGCACCCCACCATATACAAAAATTTAACTCAGAATAGATCATAGTTCTGAATATAAGACATAAAACTATAAAACTTCAAGAAATGAGTAGGAAAAAAAATCCCTGTGACCTTGACTTAGCAAAGATTTCTTAGATATGACACTAAAAGCATGACCCCAAAATAAATAACTGACAAATTACACTTCAACAACATTACAAACTTCTTTTCATTGAAAGACACTGTTAAGAGAATTAAAAGACAAGCTATGATAGTAGAGAAAATATCTGCAACACATATATAATAAAGGACTTTTTATCCAGAATATAGAAGAACTTTCAACACTCAACAATAATACAAAAACAATTTTTCATTGGACAAAATAGACTTCACCAAAGAAAATACAGAGATTGTATTCAAGCACATGAAAACATGCTCACAATAGCTGACTTACTAAGACAGTGAAAGTTGTGAGATACAACTGCCCGCTTATTAGAATCTAGGCTAAAATTGAGAAGACAGGCCATAATGAGTGTCAATAGGATGTGGAGCACCTGCACACTGCATTTCTTCCTCGTGGAGTGTAAAATGGTACAACCACTTTGGAATAGAGTTTGCCATTTTCATAAAAATTGGAAGCTATATCTATCAACTACTCAGTCATTTCACCACTTGGCATTTGCCCAACAGAAATCAGAGCATATTTAGCCATAGAAATACTTGCCCAGGAAAGGTCACAGCAGCTTTATTTGTAATAGCCCAAACCTCGATTCACAGCGAATGTCCATTTGTGGGCTAGTAAGTAAACCAACGTTGATTTTTCCATAAAATGGAATGTTACCCAGCAAATAAATAAATACACATATACACAGCAACATGAATGAGTCTCAAAATAATGATAAGAGAAAAAAGCCATGCAAAAAATTGAGTATATACTGTATGACTCCTTTTACAGAAATGCTACAGAATGCAAACTATTCTATCATGACTGTGAGCAAATCCCCAACTGGGACTATGGTGGCAGTGGGGTAATGAAGAAGGGTGGGAGGAAGGAATTATGAAGGGGCACAAGGAAACTCTGGAGTGCGGTTGGGTGATGGGTATGCTCATTTTCTTGACTATAGTTATGGCTGTGTGGGTATATCCATGTCAAAACTCTTCCAGTGCATACACGTTAACTAGTGTGCTTCCTGAATGTCATTGTACCTAGATAAAGTTTTTACAGAAGTCTGAAAGCATCTAGGGGTGCCTGGATGGCTCAGTGGGTTGAGCATCCAACTCTCGATTTTGGCTCAGGTCATGATCTCAGGGTCGTGAGATTGAGCCTTGTGTTGGGCTCCAGGCTGGTCATGGAGTCTGCTTAAGATTCTCTCTCTCCCTCTCCCTCTGCCCCTCCCCATCACCCTCTCTCTTTAAAAAAAAAAAAAAAAAGAAAGAAAGAAAGAAAGAAAGAAAAGAAAAAGAAATATGAAGGCAGCTCTTACAATGGTCTTAGCTTTATTTTAAATATTGCTTATGAGCACTTAAAAATGTTTACTTCAAAAGAATATCTTAACTCTTTGAGTACAGCAATAATGTCAAACATTTCTGAGGCTAGGTCAGATCTTCCCCCAATATATGGCTCTTGTAACAATCAATACTTCCATTTTGTAGCACTTGTCAGAACTGCCACCAATTACTTATTTGATCAATGTTTCTCCTTCCATGACTGCAGAGCTAGTATCAGTACCCTCCACTACTGAATCCCTAGGTCCGGCACCAAGTAAGTTCTCAGTAAATATGTGGTGAATGTGATATCCTTGACCTGGTATCGGTGTGATAAAGAGCAGGTTGTTTATACCTTCAATGGCATACACTTAAAAGCAAAGCAAAGGTTTTTTCTCTCTATGCATTTCATTTTCTCATTTATCTTATCATTTTTTCACTTGAAAAAAAATTTTTTTCAGTATTTTGAAACAGGGATCTGTTGGGGTTTGTTACGCTCAGGTCTCTGTTAGTAAGTTACCAGAAAGGAAAAAAAGACATTGTGGCATAATTTCAGTGACTTTTAATGATTAATGGTGTGATACTTCCCTTGGAGATTACACAAAGAATATCAGCTTTTTACCTGATGATTAAACTGGTATTGTCAGCATCAAAAAAGGGAAAGAGACCATATAAACTTTAGGGTAGACAGATTATATCACAAGTAATGAGCTACTGGTGAAACTCGAAAGCTCCCTTCAGGGGTTAGAGCCTCTGGGCTAGAAGGTTTTTCAGAGACCATCCGGGACTGATAGACATGGGAAAGTGCATTCCTCAGCCACCTTCCCACATCTTAATTATGAAAACATTCAAGTTCAATATTAGTACAACAGTATTTGAAGAAAGGAAAGTTAATATATCTTTTTTTCCTTGCTCATTCCCCAGTTGCCTATTACAAAGCTTCTAGATTACAACCTCTGGTATCTCTACCAAGCACTTTAAATTAAAAAGTCTCCATTTTAAAGAACCTTGTTTCAATAACTTAGACAGCTATGGTGCTGGCTGCTGCCTCTGGCACTCTTAGCAGCCGAGGGAGGCACTGGGGCAAAATGTCAGAAAGCAGCTAACGGGAAAAGCGACCACAAAGGAAGGTCAATATCGCCTCCACGGTACACCTTGGCAGCTATGCCTACCGGGGCCTCCCGTCTACCACCCTATGCTTTGAGAAACAGGCATCTCCTTTGTCAGGAATGAAACATGCTGTGGGCACAGCCCTCGGCTTTAGACTTTTTTTTCAGGCAATCAGACTATCTGATCGATGGTGTCCTTTTGGCTCTTGTCATGGTCCGAGTCATCAGGCACTCTTCCTCCCTGTGACTTTATGCAGTCACAAAGTCTGCTTCTATTTTCAAATCACTGTATCATTTGTCCCCTTTCTTTTCAACCCCACAATGATTACCTTCATCCAAGTCCTATTTATTTCTTATCTGGGGACAATTTAAGATCACTGCATGTTGTAAACACCAAGAAAAACATTAGTCCCTCCATCTCTTAGGTACTTATGTAAAACCATAAAATAAAAAGCTTTCCATATGCTGAAATGAAGAGCTTCTTTCCAGATTTTTCTCAAAAATTTGGTAAGTTTAGTTATGTTTCCACAGACAATATTGGCCAGGGAAAGCTTTCTCTGGAAAGTCATATTTGCACTGAGTTTTAGGACTAGCTAGATGAAGAAAGGGAAGCACATGTGCCAAGGTATTCTGGTGTGAAACAGGAGGGCCCTGTGGCATGAGTTAAGGAAAGGGGTAGGAAGTTAAACAGGATCCAAACTTTGATGGTCTATGTGCTAAGCTAAATTTATCCTCCAAACTGCAAGGAAGTTAACAATCAATTTTAAGGACAAACTGATGGTTGCCAGAAGGGAGGAAGGGTAGGGAGTTGTTAAATGGATGAAGGGGAGAGGGGCATACAGGTCTCCAGTTAGAAAATGAGTAAGTCACAGAAATAAAGGCACAGCATAAGGAATATAGTCAATGATACTGTGATAGCCATGTAATGGGACAGATGGTAGCTACACTTGTGATGAACATGGCATAATGTATAAACTTGTCAAATCACTAAGTTGTATACCTGAAACTAATGTAATGTCACGTGTCAACTATACTCAAAAAAGAAGACGAAAAAGGAGGAGGAGAAGAAGGCGGTGGAGGAGAGGAAGGAAAAGGAGGAGGAGGAGGAGGAGGCGGAGGAGGAAGAGGAAGATCTGTAACACATTAAGGTCAACCAAACCTCTTTCTGTAACTTCTGGCACATCTGAGATCTACTGACATTTTCAAGTGCAAAGAAAGAATAAAAATAAAATACCAAAATAAAACCAAACTAAACAAATCTAGATTATACAAGCACATAGCCATGATTCTAAAGGATAAGTTTCCATCTCAGACTCCTTTCAGACTCTGTTTCCTCAAAGTTCTTCTCAGTGGTTTCCTTGGCCTGGGCAACATCTTTTCTGTTGTGCCCTTTATGATTTCCTAACTTTATCCAGAGTTAAGCCCAAAGATCAGTTTGAAACCTTCCTGACCAGTCTCAGGACTTCTCATGTGGCCGTGATTTTCACCTTAGGGGTAAGGCCAACCCTTACTTCATTACTGCCCTCCCCACCATTGAAAATCCTTCCTGGTGATTGGTTCCATTCCACAGGTCTCAGGAACATTTCAGGCTACAAAGCAGGAAGGTACTCCTACTCTCCCCTCACACAGGACAGTAGAGACCCAAAGCTCAATAAGACATCTATCACTCACCAACCTTGACATGTGTATATGTTATAGGTGGACCGTGTTCCCTCCAAATCCATATATGGAAGTCCTCACCCCAGTACCTTAGGATGTGAATGTATTTGGAGACAGGCCATTTAAAGAGTTAACTTAGAAAGAGGTTGTTAGGGTGGGCCCTAATACACTATGACTGGTCTCTTTATAAGAAGAGGAGACCAGGACATAGATACACATAGACGGAAGACCAATCCTGCTGACACCCTGATCTCAGACTTCTAGCTTCCAGAACCATGAGACCTTATATTTTTATTGTTTAATCCACCTAGCCTACGATACTCGTGAAGGCAAAGCAAAATAATAAGTGTAGCAAAATAATACAATATGTGACAAGAAAAAGAATTTTGTTTGTTTGTTTGTTTTCCCCACCACAATTGCTCTCATGAGGATCTCTTCTTACTTCAGGACTTCATGGGTCAATGTAGATAGGAATCAAAGTATAGCCTGAATGGCCTGAGTCTGGGTCTGTGGACACCTGGGCATCCAAGAAGCAGGTGCAGACAAGCTGAGGATTTTGTCTGCTGCAGGACAGAAGACTTACTGAGGTCGTGGGAAGGGTCAGTGAGGGTATCAGCTTCCTATCACTGCTATAACAAATTACCACAAAACTAGTGACTGAAGACAACACAAATTTATTATTTTTTTATAATTTACAGAATAAATTTAATTTATAAATATAAATAGAGTTTATAGGATATAAATTATAATTATTTTTTGGAAGTCAGAAATCTGAAATCAGTCTCAGGTTAAAATCAAGGTATCCATGTGGCTGCAATTCCTTTTGGAGGCTCCAGGGGAGAATTCACTTCCTTGTCTTTTCCAGCTTCTAGAGACCATCTGCATTCCCTGCCCTCACAGCACGATTTTTTTTTTTTTAAAGATTTCGTTTATTTATTTGTCAGAGAGAGAAAGAGAGAGAGAATGCACATAAGCGGGTGATGCTGTAGGCAGAGGGAGAAGCAGGTTCCCCACTGAGCAAGGAGCCCAATGAGGGAATCGATCCCAGGACCCTGGGATCATGACCTGAGCAGAAGGCAGCTACTTAACTGGCCGAGCCACCCAGGCGTCCCATCACGGCATCATTTTTAAAAAGAACATCAGTCCAACTACATTTCCACTGTCACATTTCTCTGACTCTTCCTTTTCTGACCTCCTCTTATAAGAAACCTTGTGATTACACTGGGCTCACCTGGTAATCCAGGATTCTCTCTCCATCTCAAGGTCTTTAACTTAATCACATCTGCCCAGTCCTCCTGCCCTGTCAGGAAACATTCTGGGGATTGAGAAGTGGAGCTCACTGGGGGAGGGGGCATCATTCAGCTTCTGGTTTTCCTCACCAGAGGGTGGCATGACAGAAGAGAGATTAGGGATGCAGAAATGTTGAAGGGAATTTCCTAAGTGGAAACCTCTGGGCTACAATCCTTGACTCCAGAATTCTTCAGCTACCATCATCTAATCACAAAACTTGGCATAGTTGGTTCTAGTTCCCCCCGGGGGCAGTCAATGACCCAAGTATTAAGTCATTAATTTGGGAGACAATATGGGAGTATAGAAATTACCCAAGCAATGGAAGTCCGTCAATACATGGTATATTATAAAGCCAGCTAACTCTGGGCAACCAAGGCTTATGTGCAGTGGGAAATTCTGGAAAAAAAAGAAAAAAAAGTGTAGAACACTTGCTCAGAGTTGTCCCGCAGGAGAAGTGAGGGAACAAGTTCCCTCTATACACCAAATTCTGTTGGTCCCTGGCTGAGGCCCACTCCCACATGTTGGTTCCCTGGCCCTTCTGCTGCGTAACGTGCAGAGGAGTGGGGTAGCCTCTAGAGGGTCTGGAGACAGGCTTCCAGCAAAGAATGCAAATCCTAGCAGTCAGATGTCAGTGGAAATACCAAATACATGTGGGCAGGACATCAACAGTGTCTGTTAAAATTAGATTAGACCAATGACATGGCTGAGTTTTGCATCCCCGATGATGTGGGGTTGAAATGGTCCATAAACATGAGGTAACAGCTGACATCGGGAATACACGGAGAATAAATATCAACAGAACAGCGGCATCCGTGCTTGTCTTATACCTGATGCATCCAGGACCGCCATTATGGCAACTCATTCCGTAAACTTCTACGCAAAAAGCAGCCTCAAACTCCTTGTTATCTGGCTCCAGCTCAGGACTTCTGTGGAGTCCCCATTTCCAGCATTTCCCTGGTCTGGAGCCAGTTTCCCCCACCTCTCCCCCTCCCACCACATTTAGCTTAGACAGAACGTCAATCTGCACTGCCACACATCTCTATTGCTCTTTTGAGTAGATGAAAATATATTGGGTAGAGTTTCTCTCCACCTACTACTTCCTCCCTTGATTAAAAAAGAAAATTAAAAAAGAAATGACAAAAAGAAAAATCCCCAACTGTTATTTGCGCCTTCCATTTCACTCTTAATCCTCAGCCCTCCTTCTCCAACCCCAGCCAGAAATCAGGCACTTTTGGGAGTTTCCACAGCCACGTGCATGACAACAATACGCATGTGGGTACTTTTAAGTAAGAAGTCAATGTTCTAGAATTTAATTTTCTCCTCTCACATTAAACCTGCCATTCTTCACATAATCGGAGTGATGAATGCAGAGTCAGACTTCGTCTTCCTGACATTAATACCCATCAGGACTTCAAATGCAAACAATTGTGACATTCGACTTTATAAAAATTACCAAGTGCACCAACTCTGCTTAATTAAACCATTTAAAAGTTGCTTTTGTTACATTTAATGAATGATATATTATACTGCAATGAAACATGCAGCAATACAAATACTTCACAATGCTTCCAATTAAGACTCACTTCACTTATGCCAATTGACAACACAAGTGTTCCACACTTCATTCAGTTTGTGCATTTTAAATGAACTGGTTAGTGAGAACGGTGCTTCTGTGGTAATGAGTTTTGTAATCAAGGCATCTATTTTAATTTCAAATTGGCTAGATTGGGGGAAATTGCTAGACTAAATGACTGGTACTAATTAGGATTATAAAAATATTCATCATGCCATGGAATTAACATGGGGGTCTGATTTTCCTACATTTGCATATTGCTTGAATTTTGGGGAAAAAAATCTTGACAAATTGTCTTCTCTTTAGTAAATTGAACAAACACTATATCTGTTTTAGCCCTTCTTTTCATTTAAAGCATAATACATATTCATGATTTGTAAATGAAGTTAAATGATTTCAACTTCTATCTTCATTACCATATTAAAGATGTTGTCTCCATAAACTTCCTTAAAAAACTTCAAATCATAGTATTACCTATTTAAATGGCAAACTCTTTGGTTTAATCTACATATTAACCCATGTGTTGGAATAAATTGATGGGCAAAGAGAGTAAAAATGGACAAAACCTGAAAAAGAAACACAACTGCCTTGTTGTTTATTTTTTCTGCTGAAGGCAGAATTAATTAGTCCTATGGCCTAACCTCAGTAAGCAGTTTGATGGCTTCCGGCCTCAAGGTCTCATCCTGCAAAGTGCCATCAGCTGAGGGATGTGAGGGAAGAACCACCGGATTCCTCCGAAGGTCGAGTCTTGGCATAGCTGATTTTGTTGTCTCGTTATTACAGCGCTTTCTGGGGCTGGGATTCAGTGTGAAGTGGCCCATACGTGTTTCTGCCCAGATGTGGTGGTGAATCTGTCTACCCACTAGGGAGGATGAGGTGTGGTGGTGAGTCATAGTGGGGGATCTCAGCAAAGCCTAGGATAGAGAGCAGGCCAAGCCCCTCACTGGCTATGTGACCTTGGGCAAGTTAACGTTGCTCTAAGAGTCATACGCTCACCTGTAACTTGGAAATAATACTCTCCACCCTGCAGACTCCTACAAGAATTCAATATAATAATGTACATAAAAGCACTTGTCACTGTCCCATGCAGAGGAGTTATTTAAAGACACAGGCCTCCCTTTCTGAGAAGCACCTACGTGTCCAGCACCGAATAACGTAACACGGGTGTGTCAGAGTTACTCAACACAGACCTAATTCACCGTGTATGACTCCACCCCTTGCCTCCAGAGTATTTGTTTCCATTACAACTGTCAAATCAAATAACCAAATACTAATTCAATTGTGGGGTATAGTTGCAAAATTCATCTGAAAAGCTACCAGAATGAATCACTTCCTTAACATCTATCTATAGTGGATGCTTCTAAATAATAAAACCTGTATCTATCGCTGAGTTGTAAAAAACACAGATGGAGGTTCTATCCAACAAGAGTGCACTTTTTGTGAGGAGAGAAAACATAATTCCTAGAGCTTCACAGTTAAAAAGGGTCCAGAGTGAAAAGCAAAGCTGAAGAAAAGAGAAATCTTAGACTCAGTGTATTCTGAGTTCAGGGAAACTTCCCTCTGCTCCACACTGCCTCTTAAAAAAGTATTTAAATAATGATTTGAGACAGTTTTACCTAAAGTGATCTTATTCACACCTAAAATGTTTTTTTGTTTGTTTGTTTGTTTAAGACTTTTTTTCCCGATGCGGGGCTCGATCCCAGGACCTTGAGATCATGACCCGAGCCTAAGGCAGAGGCTTAGAGCCACCCAGGTGCCCCCCTAAAATGTTTTTTAAGAGCACTATCCTACAACTAGGACTGAACATAAGCTATTTAAAGTACATTATTTTTCAGAATTTTTTCCATTATAAAATTAATCTAATGAAATAATAGAAAATTTAGAAAACAAATGGTATGGGAAAAAAATAAACATAATTCCATCATCTGAAGAGAATGCAGGAAATACTTGGGAATAATCCAAATTCCATTCCTTTTAAAGTTTTTCTTCCCTCCTTCTTTGCTTCCTTCCTTTCTTCTTCCCTTTCTCTTACTTTATTTTTTGCACATCTGTATTTAAATAGTACTACTTAGGGGTGCCTGGGTGGCTCAGTGGGTTAAGCCTCTGCCTTCGGCTCAGGTCATGATCTTGGGGTCCTGGGATAGAGCCCCACATTGGGCTCTCTGCTCAGCAGGGAGCCCGCTTCCTCCTCTCTCTCTCTCTGCCTGCCTCTCTGCCTACTTGTGATCTCTGTCTGTCAAATAAATAAATAATCTTTAAAAAAAAATAAATAGTACTACTTAACATATCTCAAGAATGAATATATATGTATGTATATATATTATCCATGTAATCTGAGATATATATGTATCAAATAGGAGCTAATGTGTATTCATGTTGCTACATGGTCATCATAACCACCATTTTGATGGCTGCATAGCATTCTGGCATGTATGGACCGTGATTTAAAGTGTCTGGCATGTTAGGCATTCAGTAAGATTCAAAGCATTTTTTCCCACTATGAATGACTGTGATAAACATCATCTTACCTAAAACTTTGTGGTATTTGGTATGATTTTCATGGTACAGTCTCAGAACTGGAGTTAATGGATCACTGGATCAAAGTTATGAAATGTATATCTCCTTTTTTTTTAAAGATTTATTTATTTATTTGAGAGAGAGAGAGAACACGAGCATGTGCCAGGTGGGGGGACAGTCAGAGGGAGAAGGAGAGAGCATCTCCAGCAGACTCCCAGCTGAATGAGGAGCCTGATGAAGGGCTCGATGCCACAACTCTGAGATCAAGACCTGAACCAAAATCAAGAGTTGGACACAACCGGCTCAGCCAGCCAGGCCCCTGTGTGTATTCTGCCCCAGTCAGCATCATTTGTAATGTCATGCAGCTGATTTCTGGCTAAACTGGTGAAGGAAAAGACAAAGATGAATTCCTTAGAAGAAAGATTAGGAGATGGCAGGTGAGGGAAATTGACAGAGAAGGAGAATTTCAAAAATATTAACTTTAGAGAATTAGATTGAACCAAAGATAATAATCCAATGATGTTGAGTAAGCCCAATTCATCCAGAGCATTCATAAGGAAACTTTCAAAAAATGCCCCTTTGATATTAATTTCACAGGTTTCGTTTTCAAAAACGTGTTCCTTTCTGTGCCATAAGGAGAATATCATTTTGGCAACGTTGAGGCAAAACCCATATTCTGACACAGTTTTGATGGTCATGCAAGTGACTCTGCCTTCCTGGAAGACATCTCCACAAGGTGTATCAGGAGACATCCACAGGGGTACCCAGGGGGTTCAGTCGGTTACACATCTGACTCTTAATTTCAGCTGAGGTCATGCTTTGTATTCAGAGGGGAGTATGCTTGAGGATTCTCTCTCTCCCTCTTCCTCTGCTCCTCCCCCTGCTCATTCTCTCACTCAAGTAAATAAATAAATCTTTTTTAAAAAATGACCCTGACTGATAGCGGCCCCCCGAGAATGGAGGATAATGACTGTACAGTGCACAAGAGGATTCTGGGAAGCCAGTCACATGCTCCTTTAATCAGGTTGCTAGTTTCATAAGATAGGAGAATTCAGTTTATGAAAATTCATCACACCCATGAAATGTGTACTTTCCTATATATATGTTATACCTTGCCTTCAAAGGTCTGGAGACTGACCCTGACTTAAATGATCAGGAGCTGTCATACCAAGGTGAGTGGCCAAAATGGAGGCAGACTATGGAGGCAGTATAGAAGGTACAGTCGGGTCAGATAGACAGGTTCCTAAGTCTAGAGAGGCTTGTCCAGTAAGGGACAAGCAGAAGTCCTGAGTCCAACAGAAAAACTGGAAACGTAGGCTCAGAACTATGGACAAGAGGGAGCAGTGTGGACACAAAGGATCAGGACATGTGTAAAGACACGGTCACTCCATACAGGAAATGGGTGTATGAAGGCAGAGAGGGCTGTGAAGCTGCTCCACGTCCTTCCCACCTATAAGCTGCAATCACCTCCTTCCCCAAAATACCATCTTGGTGGAACTTCTACCATGAGAACCTAATTGCTTTGGCAAAAGTGTTGAGAAAAGGTCATGAATACCCCAGCTAATACATATATATGCTGCATCATCCATTAATTATTCTAGCAAATATTCTTTTCTCTGACAGAAATGTGTCAGCTTACCAAAATGGACACCTAGAAGGTCTAGGTAGAGCGCTGAAACTCCGGGACATGATACAGAGAAGCAGGTTTGGGAAGACAAAAGCCACCAGATCCATAACTGTGTTGAAGGTTGTTCCTTTGAGCTAATGTTCTCATGAGCCAAGTTGCCACGGGGAGAGATTTTTACTGCATAACCCTCACTAAATGCAAGTTACTATTGTACATTCCACTAGTTTTGAAATTCAGAACCCAGCTCAGACAGATTAATGGTCATATCTGAATAACCCAGAGGTCGCCCCACCTCCTTAATAAGAAATAGGGTTATTCTTGGCCTACTGTGTCTGTTCTTACCTCCATGAAAGTGGCCTCATGGAAACTGGTGTTTCTATGGTGATAGAGACAGCACACCCCCACTGTACCCATGAGATCTCTTCAAGAGCACGGTCAGCTTGCCATAGGTGAGTGGGGCTCTGGATTTTCTTTCTCTTCAATGATACACAAATGGTTTTATAGGCATGGAAGGGACCTAATGAAACTGCAATGTTTGTTTTTAAACAGAAGGTGCCCTTCAGTAGTACTCTCATTCTACAGAGGATACGCTTCAAAACCACAGTCATCCCTAGTTAATCCCCAGCCACTTTATCCCCACCAGGTGGGGAGATATAAAGCGTGTCTCTGCCAATGGTTCCTGAGGAACGTTGTCATCACCTGCTAATCCTGGAGCTCTGAATACAATTACATTTCTAATCTGAGGGTTTACCAGAGAATACAAATGAAAGGAACAGCATCATTGGTATCCAGCATTCCCAAAGTACGGGTTTAAACTTCCTTTGGAATTTTCAGGCCCTACACACTCCAGATACTCTAATTCGCCAGTGCCCTGTTCATGTAGGACCCCAGATGGGGTCCAGCCAGCAAAGCCTGCATGAAACCACCATCACCTCCTCAGCTGTGGACTCTGTTTGGCCAGTGACCATGCCCAAAACTGCATCAGCTCCTTAACCTGCTTGTTAGTCTGTCAACTACTATTGAACTTACTGGTAGCAGGTGATCAAAAACAAAGCAAAACGAACTGACAGAAAAACACACATAGTAGCCCACTCCGCCCAACTTCTACAAGAGCAACCCTTCTTTACATGTGTTAGTGTTTCAGGAAATGGCTTTTACATTGAAAATATTGTTAATCCTAGACCAGTCTAGCCCAGAAGTCTCTGAAAAACAACAGTGTGAAATCCCATGGAGTTCCTCATCTCTGATCTCCAAAGCCAGTTCTATCTGTTAAAGTTTCATTTGGCCAAGAAGATAAATGATAATAGAGAGTTTTGTAACTCCACCTCTCCTGCAGAAAAATAGCTGTTTTCAACACTGTCTCCTGTGGAAGGACCCTCCCTGTGCCAGGATGGATGTATCCATGAATACATGAGCATGTACCCACTTTTAAAAAAAGAAAAAAGAAGAGGAGGAGAAAAACAAAAAACTACACCAAGTCTCTTGTCAAAATGAAGAATGTTTAAAAATCCAGCTTTCTACAGCAATGAGAACAACACCTATCCATTTAGAGGACTGTAACATCCTCAAAACCAATCTCAAAGTCTTTTTTAAAAAATCTCAGTTGGAATAATATTATTGAGCCCTCCAGCTAATCCAAAACATCAGAGTGTAGTTTCAGTCATCAGTGAGGCCATAGCCTGATGGAAACAAAAGAGAATCCTGCCTCTCAAATAACTGTAAATACACAGCCCCCCAAAGACGGTCTAGGGCTTTGATTCAGAGAGGAGAGGAGAGGAGTAGCTTTTCTTTTATTATTCCAATTTGATCAACCATAACCTATTACTTTTGCCGGTTGTTTTGCAAAGATTCTCATAAAGCATTTTCAAAGATTCATATAGCCAAGAAAGAATTTCTTGTCTTTAGTAAGTATTGAGCTCCTTTATACCAAAATGCAAAGTGCCAAGAAAATCTGTAGGATGGAAGAGGAGCTGGCACAGGAATTAGCAGGAATTGGGAAGCTCCTATGATAGCCAGAATGAAGGACTTGGTCAAAAGCCCAGGTCAAGTTGAACAGGAAACAGAATAACTTTGCTAGGGGCGCCTGGGTGGCTCGGCTGGTTAAGCATCTGCTTTCACCTCAGGTCATGATCCCAGGGTCCTGGGATCTAGCCCCACATAGGGCTCCCTGCTCCGCGTGGAGCCTGTTTCTGCCTTTCCCTCTGCCTGCCACTCACCCTGCTTGTGCTCTCTCGCTCTTTCTCTCTCTCTCTCTCTCTGTGTCAAATAAATAAATAAGACCTTAAAAAAAAAAAGAATAACTCTGTTATATTATGACACATCAAAAGTGGAGAGCCATGGCCCTCCAAAGGGTCATGTGCAAGGTGCATTTGTCTCTACCTCCCCACCCCTTTGCAGCTTTGGGTGTTGGGAGGCTTGGGTGATCTCCCCGAACCTGACCTTGACCAGTACAAGGTAGCCATGTTTCCTAATTGACTCACAACCTGCCATCCAGCTTCTCAACTAACACAATGTTATATGCATGTCTCCATTTCTAGCTACAATTTTTTTCTTTTTTCTTTTTTTTTTTTTTTTAAAGATTTTATTTATTTATTTGTCAGAGAGAGAGAGAGAGAGAGTGAGCACAGGCAGACAGAATGGCAGGCAGAGGCAGAGGGAGAAGCAGGTTCCCTGACGAGCAAGGAGCCCGATGTGGGACTCGATCCCAGGACGCTGGGATCATGACCTGAGCCGAAGGCAGCTGCTTAACCAACTGAGCCACCCAGGCGTCCCGCTACAATTTTTTTCTATGCAGAAGGTACTTCCTTAATTCTCCAGCAGTGCCTTTACCCAGTGAGATCTCCTGGCAAGTCTCCTGCAGCTTTGAGGTAGCAATCTGGAAGGTAAAGCAAGTGGATATTGTCCCTTTAAAATATCATTCAATTAGGTCTTTTGTAATACATACAACATAACCAGATAGCCTTACTGATTCTAAAGAAATTGCTAGTGCATTTCATCAAAGGCACAATAATGGAAACACTGATTCACTCCTCACCACAAACATCTCCCTTTGATGCTGCCGTTACCTTCCTACTAACACTTTTCATTTTCTCTAGAAGAAACCAGCTGCCTCAATGCATGCACATCAGAGAAGGTTCCAGTCTCAAATAAGACATTGGTTTATCAATCTCAACTCTCCGTCCACTGCTGCATAACATCCCTCTCCTTGACTCTAAACCAATAAATTATTCCAAAATAAAGAAAAACTCTTCTAAACCCTGGACGATGGAGGCTAGGTGTTTAATGCCAACTCTGCAAATGTTGCCTCCTCACACCATTTATTTAAAAGAATGGCAGGGCACCAGCTAGAAACTTTATGGGCCTGAAGAACATTCAGCCACTTTATGCAAAAGATGTCAACAAGAAAGTGTACCTAAGGAATAATACATCCAGAAATGTGCAGTGTGATTAGGAAAATCCATCAACACCCACTGCCACATTTCCAAATATTTTTACTATGTAAAAAAGCAGCCACCAAGCCTGAAAGTATTTTGAAAGTGTTATACCCACAAGACTACATCATGAGCAATACTCCAGATGTTCTCAGTGCTATGGAGATGGGGGAAAGGGATATTCCTTCTAGATACACCCCTGCACTTGGTTTATCAACCTCTTGGCATGAGATGTCTAATCTAGCTTGTCTCTGTAATAATAAAAACATATTTTAGAACTTCTGAGTGTCATCTCCATAAATTACCATCCAGCCTTTAACAATAGCCCCCAAATTTATTTTTTTCAATATAGCTTCAAAATTCATAGCAATACAAAAACATCCAAACTCACAGACTACCTGACATTTGGCTAAGTCTTTCATATACTATCCACTTGATGCCATGAAAGAAATGTATTTGCAATGGCTTGCGCTTTGCAAATGTCATGTGGCTGTCCTCAGGGGATTGCATTAAGCACCCGGCACCCACCATGAGGCTCCATTAATGAGAGATATAAAGGTTATGGTGAAATTATTGTTTAAAGGTGCTGACATCTCTCTCTGTCTCTCTCTCTCTCTCTCTGTCTCTCTCTCTCTCTCTCTCTCACACACACACACACATACACACTTGCAATCACATATTCAAATACATACTGGAGCCACTGTCTCAGGATTTAAGAGAGAAGCAGCAAAGCTATTTCAATTAAGGTTAATCTGTGGATATCCCTACACAAGGCAGTGCTTAGAATTATCTATTTTCTTTCCCTGATTGATTTCTGAACATGATTACATAATAGTTTGTACTAAGGTTCTCTACTAAGGAAATACAAAGGATAATCTAAAGTCTCTTTTCTTAAGTACAAGTTGACGGGGGTCATGACCACAGCACTTCTGCACTCCTCCACTAATGCGTTCACCGCACAAATACTTACTGAGCACCTATCCAGTACCAGGAACTGTGCTAGTACCCGTGCTACATCAGAGCAAAACCAGACCTGGTCCTGCCCTCCTGGAGCTTGTAGTCTGGGGAGAAGCACAGATAATTTGAAGATCATGTAAGTCAATGTCAAATCCCATGCATGACACACCCTCTGAAGGGGAAGTGGATGGCACTACACCATCCAGCACTGAACTTTGTCAGGGACTGTAGGGAAGACATCCTGAGGAAGTGATATTAGATCTGAGATCTGACAGCAACGAAGGTGCCTTCAGGGAAGAAGATTCCAGGCCCAGGAAATGGAGCCAGGGAGGCAACTGGGGAGAACTAAAAGAAGGCCATTCAAGGGAAAGTGGTAAAAGTAGTCAAATCAGAGGAGGGACCAGATAACGAGGCCCTAGCAGATTCTATAGAGGACTGTGGTCTTTTTTCTGTGAGCAAGGAAAAAATGCGGAGATCCAAAGATCTATATTTGGGAAATAGATCGTCCGGGTTATAGAACCAACACACTGGAAGAGACTCTGGTGATTACTCAAATAACAGATATGACTGATGTTTGAGTAGTGGTGGAAACAGAAGTCCATGGAATTAAGAGATGGAGACAAAAATGATAGGTTACAGATACTAGGTTAAGAACAAAGAAGTGTTAGGGATTCCTCCTCCTTCTTGGACTTTTGCAACCAAATGGATACAAATGGATACAACCAAATGGATACCAGGGAACACTGGAAGAGAACAAGCTCTGTTGAAGGGAGGGCAGAAGTCTGTTTTTGGAAAACCTTGAATTAAGAGCCTTCGGAGACATACAAGAGGCAAGGTCAAGTACACAGCTGGATAAATGGATCTTGAGCTCAAAGAGGAGGACTTGTTGGATCATTATATCTTAAAGGTACTGGTAGAAAACAACAAAATGGACATGTTTGAGACTCCTTCCTTTGCTAAACTACGAACAATGGTATATTCAAATTTTACTCAATGCGGTATGCGGGAATACTCCCTAGACTTGGAATCTGACAACATTCATTCCAGCTCTGGCTCTTCCAACTACTGGCTGGGCAGGCTTGAACAGACACCTTAGCCCTTCTACACCTGCATTTACTACAATCACTATAAAATCGCTATGAATACACATTTCCTACTTGCTTCACAGGGTCATTCAGGTGAAATGACTAAAATTATAGAGGAAACCATCTTAAGCCTATGAAATGATAAACAGCACCGCCAATAAGTGACATATACCTGCCTGCATATTTTGATACTAAACAGCAGGAAGGAAAATTCATTGCCGTGGACCAAAGGTGCCCGGCAGGAATGATGAAACGTCACTGAATACCCTCCAAAATTAGGACTAGGTAAACAAGAGCTTTTCACCAGGTGGTACCTGGGTGACAAGATGTGAATAAAAACAGTGTGTGCTCACCTTCTGATCCAGACTGTAGGCCAGCACCCAGTCCTCCTGCTTGGGATGGAAGAGGAGACTCTGGATGTAGAAAGTGAGCCGGTATTTCTGGTAGGTGGCCCCCTCATCTGAGCTGATTAATATGCTGCTCTCCATTTCAGGATCACTAAGAAGCATGATCTAAAGAAAGGAGAGGGGAGAAAATACAGATGGAGTTAGCATGAGAGAATAAATACAAGAAATTGAAGCATAAATATAAAGTCATCTGTACTTGTATATCACAGCACAGAAAGGGGCATGTGGGTCTCTATATGAAATATTGGCATTTTTTCCCTGATTTAGTCCTTCGTTGCTGAATGGAGCTGGAATATTATGCATGTTAGGTCTGCATACAAATGAGGCTTCATGTTGTGATGTCCATCTTATAGGTACTTTCATTGTTGATGTCCATCTTTTAAGTACTGAGAGCATATTCTTAGGGTCCTCTGTCCCCTGACCTTGAGACCATCACACAGCCCCTTCCCTCGCTCCCTCCCTCAGTTCTCCAAGGCATTCTTATCACACTATTGTTCTTACTGCCCTTTAGTCTTGAAAAGGATACCCATCTTATCCCACTGTTTGTTTTGTTCTTTCCAAATGAATTGTTTGAGTGATTTAATTGACTTAAGTGGTTTCAATGATCTCTTTGTTCTACATACCTTCCAAAGCCCATATCCCCAAAGGCCCCTGGGGCAAAGACTGCTGCTCCAAAAAGTGCATCATTCCCAAGCCAAATGGACAGAATGGTGTAGCACAAAGGCTTTGGCATCCAAGGAAGGAGATTCAAATTCACACTTCTCAGTTCATCATGAGTCACCTTGGAAACCTACTTAACTCTAGAGGCCTCAGTTTCCACAGCAACAATTGAGTACCTTGATATCTGAAAATGGCTTTGAGCACTTGGCATAACAGAGTCTTACAAGTGATCGCTATAATTATCATTGACCTTTCAGTATTTACCTAGAAGCTCCCTCACATCAGTGCAGATTGGCTTCTACTTATAGTACCTCAATGATATTGCTCTCACTAAACACACGACTGACTTACCAGTATTTCATCAGACAGAACTTAGACACTCAGACCTTTCCCACAGTTGAAATCCTGACAGTCTTTAATACCAATGGCAATTCCATCCTTCTTGCAGCGTTTTCTTCCAGGGGCTTCCATAGCATCATCCTCATCTTGTCTTCCTTTAGATTTGTTTTGATCCTTCTCAGATCTCCTTTTAATACTGCTAACCCGTCAGTTTAGACCCTCTTTTCTTTTATCCAATGCGCTGTTCCTCAGCAAGTTCTTCCAAGCTTTTCTTTCTTTATTTTTTAATTACCATCTTTCTGGGGATGACTCAAAAACTCAATCTGGATCTCAGGTCTCCTCTACGTCTCAGACCCAGCTTCCTGGCAGATTCTTCTATTTGGAAGTCCACAAACACCTCAAATTCACCATGCCCCAAAATGCACCTGATCCCACTCCTATCCCTCTCCCACCACGTCCTGCCTGGTTCAGTTCATGTTTCTACAAATGATTCAACATAAAACCAAAAACCTGAGATTCATCCTTGACTCTACTTTCCCACTCACCTCTGAAAATTACTTAGTCTTTGAACCCCATGTATTTTACCTATTAATTAGCTCTAAAATCAGATCTATTCTCTTCCTGCCATTGTAACTTCTATAGTCCAAACCGTGATAATCTCTACACTGGATTACTGTAAAACATCCCTAGTCAATCTCAGTGCTGTCCCTTCCTGCCCCTCAATCCACTTTGTCACACTGTGGCCAGAACAGCTATCCTATAAAACAAATCTTATTCCAACATCCCCTACATAAAAGCACTAGATGGCTTATCATTGATCTTCCTATATTCTAAAATCCCTAAAACAGCCTAACAAACTCTACCCCCTACTTTTGTCCTGGCTTCCTCAGCATCACTGCCCTTTTGACCTTTATTATCCAGTGAGACCCAGCTTCTTCGAGTACCTCATGTTTGCTGACCGACTGAATGAGCAAATGAGTTTATTTCCTCTTAGAGTTTTTCCTGCCTTTGGCTATACTGTCACCAGTCATTAGGGTTACTTCTACACATGGGGGAACCACAGGCCCCAAAGTACAAAATAAAGCCAAAAACCATTCCCATACCTTATAAAATAAAATTATTAAATAGCAGGATTTTTTAAATGTTACCCATAGTATATATTACTATTATAAAGTAAGCTTTAAAACAGATTCAATCCCTTTCACTGCGAGGATTCGTAGTCCTTTTCCTCTTTTACTCCTTTATAGTTTCCAAAACAAGCTTACTTTCTTTTTCTCAAATATTTGCTTTGGCTTTGTTGAAATAAATTATTACTAGTTATCAGCAAGTTTTTAAGGAATGGATGCAGTATTTTTTTCATTCATATGTGAATAATTGGGGGCAAATGTTCTAGGATGGGTTTTTCATAGACAGAATAGCTTCAACCCCCCCTTGAGACTGTGAAGGGGTAGGGACAGCAGATAAAAGCACCCCCACTACCCTCAAGAACACCTCAGGGGATGCATCTGTGCTCCTCCCCAAGTCGGAGAGGACACACACACCGAGGAGGAATGAAGCTTTCATCACCACCCTGACTTGCTTCCCACCACGTGCTGATGGGCTACATAACAGGCAATGAAATTGTTTTTCCCCTGGTGCAGAGAAATTAAACTGCTTATTTTATGCAGGTATAAAGAAGCCTCATGCCTATGATTTTAATTAGAAGATAAGACCAACATCATAAACGGACTTCGTTTTATATACCGTGAGTGACTATATACTGAATAAGGGGTACCATCAAGTATCTAGTACAATGTAGTCTCTTCCCAGCGGTTTCCTTCCAGGCGCATGCACACACACACACCTGCATAGGCACATTTATCCACACACAAATGCCGCGTATATGTGTGCCACACAAAATACATGCTCCCACATACACAGATGCCACGTATAGTAGCACACACGCAGACATTAATGAATTCATACATAAGGCATATTGACACTGCGTGGTGGGTTTAGAGAGCTTCTGTTGGCAAGAGCACATTTTTATTGCAACCTTTCTCTGACATTCTCATCAGAAATCCTTTTATATACTTTGATATCACTGGCGGTGTCTGTATTCAATGCCAGTTTCTGAGAAGAATGAAATGAAGGGAAACAGAAACTCGTATGTTCTGGATTTCGATCCATGCTGGGCAGGTCACCAGCTAGTTTATCAAACCCTCAACACAGATCAGGTGAACTATCGTCAGTTGTGTTTTATAGACAAGGAAACTGAGGCCCAAGGGAGGAAAGCAACTCGCCTACTACCTCCTCTGAATGGCCCAAATGCCACCACCTGCCCCTAACCCTAACACCTCCTGGACCTTGAAACCACAGCATTTTACTGTCTTTACCAAGGGGCAAGTAGGAGTCAGAGAAGCATGACTTCATCCTTTTTTTAAGCATCTCTAAGAAATACACACACACACACACACACACACACACACATACACACACAAAACAAAACAAAACAAAAAGACTGCTTCAAGAAAGCCCCTTTCCTGGGGTTATGGACATTGGGGAGGGTATGTGCTATGGTGAGTGCTGTGAAGTGTGTAAACCTGGCGATTCACAGACCTGTACCCCTGGGGATAAAAATATATTATATGTTTATAAAAAAATAAAATAAAAAAAAAAGCCCCTTTCCTCCTCTCATTCATAGCCACCCCTGGCCTAGAGACTAAGAAGAATTAAATAAGTAGGAATCCAAAGAGGAAATAAAATGTTAGTGCAAAAAAAAGGGGGGGGGCATAATATTAAGATAAATATGAGAGCAAATACCTCGTCAGAAGTTGTTCTTAAGGTAAAATACAGGTATTATATATTAATACAGGACATATGTAAATAAAACCATCCCATATGCACCCCAATTTTTACTATTAAGCAGAGATTTCAAATGCAAATGCTTAAGAGGGCAAAGCAGGTAAAAAAAGTGAATGAAGAGAGAAAAAGGCAAGACAAGGAGTGGTGAGGAATTTGCCAACATGAAAGGTGCACACCTTTCCTTTAAACATGTAGAATTAGATTTTTTTTAATTGTACCCAAATTAAATGGTTTGTGGACTGAATTTATGAACTAGGCAGGTGATGCTTATGAAGTTATGATAGTTTGTTTCTACTGAAACAAAGAAATGTGCAACCTTTGCCCCTTAATTTTTAGTTCCATGTATATAGTATAAAATCGACAGCGATGCCTTTAGATGTCCGTGAGTTCTTCATTTGTGCGATTTGGACCATGTGAATGGGGAAGCGTTTCCATTGGAGATTTTGTTTTGTTTTGCTTTTGCTTTCTTTTCGCTTTGATTCTTTATCCAACTTTTCCTGACATTAAGATCTGCAGTGGGAGTATATGTGTGTACTGGGAGGGGGAAAGGGTATTTCACATTGGATTTAGGAGAGTTACTAATGCTATAGGCTCTGGGGGCACCGGGCTTGAGGTCCAATCCTCAGTTTACTACTTTGTGTGTGAAGGTAAGGATATCACCCATTTTTTCCAGTCTCTTACCTCATCTATTAAAATAGAAGAAGATAATAACTGTATCTAACTCACAATGCTGTTGAGAGGATTAAATGAGATAGGGATTCAAAGAGCTTAGCAGAGAAGCATAACTGCTAAATAAACATTAACCTTTATCTTTAAATCACCCTGGGTAAGAGCACAGCTGAAGTCAGAAGCGATGCCCAGCAGGCTGGAGACAAATTGAAGCAATTTGGGGATTATATGCCTCCCTCTTGGCTCCCATCATTCTTGAGCTTTGTGGATAAAAATGAAAGGGATCTGTGGTGGAGGAAAGGGGAGTTGGTGTTCAGTGAACAGAGTTGCAGAAGCACAAGATGATAAAGTTCTAGAGAGCTGCTGTACAACAATCATGCTCTGAGTTCATTATACTGTATTGTACCATTTGAAGAGTTGGATGAGAGAGCAGATCTCCTAGGAGCTGTTTTTTGGTGTGTGTGTGTGTGTGTGTGTGTGTGTGTGTGTGTGTTTTAACACAATTAGAAAAACCATGAAAGGGTAAAAGAGAAAAAAAACTACATTTCACAAGCATTTTACATTGCTGGGAATATTTTAAGAAAAATGCACTCTATTTGCATATATCAAACACTGCCACCATGAACACCTATCAGTAGGTAATTGTGAATTTGCTAAATGTATTTGTGACTTTGAATGACCACTCCCCTCTCTTCAAAGGAGGATTCCAACCCTTAAAGGAATTAAATGCATCATTGAACTAGGGGTGAGAACCTCATACGATCAGTCTCTATGGATCTGGCTGTTTAGTGTATGTGAATTGTCTGTATCTCAGATTAGAAATGGACAAGCTTTAGAGTTTACCAACATTTGGATTTTTTTTTTTAAACCATGTAAATTTTTTTTGCAGGAAATTCCTTGGAAAGTTGAACAACAGCGGCCCTAATTTTCATGGGGTTTTGCAAATTGCAAAGGTCATACATGGAATTCAGGAATCAGGCAGGGGCTGTGCTTAGCCAGCTTATGCTTTTAAAAGCCTGTTAAGTTTATTTGTATCTAAACCAGTCAAAATTAATTTTGAAGAGTTCAAAATCCTTCTCACAAACCTTTCTACAGTGTACCCTTTCTTGTTGCTTGGCATGTCTTCCAAAACCATTGAGGAATATGTTATTTTAGTCAATTGTATCCTCTCTGCTCTGTCATCTATAAAATGGGGGAAAGCTAAAGGTTTCTCAGTTTCTCACTCTGCCAGAGAGCTCAGAAATGCAAAGGAATAAACTGTAGTTCAATGCTTTGAAAATGGTCGCAGAATGCAAGAACTCTGAATAGAAAGGGAGAAATACTATAATTTACTGTATAATTGAGTCTTAATGGGAGATGCTTAGCACAGTTAGGGCTCAATAAGAAATAACAATAATATATCAATACAAGCTCACAAAAGAATATAAGAAGATGCTCTTTAAGCTGACCCCCAAACCAATTGACATAATTGATAGGTTGTTGAGTATTGACTTACACATAAATAGAGCCTGTTATAGATAAGGCTTTCAATCATGATATAACAATATACTAGCATTCACCACCACCCTCATCCATCTGTACATCTATCTATCCATCCACCCACCCATCTATCTAACATCTCTTGTATCAGTGGTTCTCAACTGGGACAGGAGTGGAGGCCTTGCTGCCCCCAGGGGCACATTTAGCAATGTATAGAGACATTTTTAAACACCACAACTGGAACAGGCAAGGGTGTTACTGAAATTTCATGATGAAGCCCAGAGATGTTGTTAAACACATTACAATATATAGAACAAGCACCTCACAATGAATAATTACCCAGCACAAAATGTCAATAGTACTGTTGTTGAGAAACTTTATCATAATATATATATTATACACACACATATACACACACACAAATATACATATACATATAAATCCTCTTTTGAGAAAAATATGTAAACTACAGTCAAACTTTACAGATACGCATCAATGCATATTTACGCTTCTGCACGTCTCTTTCAGCTACGACCATTTATACATCCCGCTCACTGTGCCACGATTAGACCCCCTGTCTTTCTACCCTAACCCATTGCATTCAGCATGTTTCTCTTTGTCCTTCAGAATTTAACATAAGCATCACCAAAAAAGCAACAATCACTGCGGCCTGTCGGGCGAAAAAAGCACAGAAACAACAGCTCAATAACATGAAACAAACTGGATTAAAAAAATAATGGACAAAGAACTTGAATAGACATTTTCCCCAAAAAACATATAAAAACTGGCCAAAAAGTACATGAAAACATATTCATCATCGGTAATCATTAGGGGAATGCAGGTAAAAACCACAAATGAGACAGCACACCTCATGTCCACTGGGATGGCCATGATCAAAAAAGATAAAAACTAAAACCTGAAAACAGCAAGTGTTGGTGAAGATGTGGAGAAATTGAAACCTTATGCATTTTTGGTGGGAATGTAACATGGTACAGCTACCATGGAAAATAGTATGCTGGTTCCTCAAAACATTAAAAATGGAATTTCACGGGCGCCTGGGTGGTTCAGTGGGTTAAAGCCTCTGCCTTCAGCTCAGGTCATGAGCATTGGGCTCTCTGCTCAGCGGGGAGCCTGCTTCCCCTTCTCTCTCTCTCTGCCTGCCTCTCTGCCTACTTGTGATCTCTGTCAAATAAATAAAAATAAAAAAATACAATAAAATAAAATGGAATTTCAAGCAAACCAGCATTTTCACTTCTGGATATATATACCCCAAAGAATTGAAAGCAGGGTCTCAAAGAGATGTTCGTACACCTATGTTCATAAAAGCATTATTCACAATAGCCAAGAATTCACTGATGGAGAAATGGATAAACAAAATGTGGCAAATACACACAATGAACTATTATCTGATCTTACGAAGGAAGGTGATTCTGACACACACTACAACATGTATGAAATACCAGGACATTATGTTAAGTGAAACAAGCCAGTCACAAATAGACAAATACTCTATGAGCCCACTTACATGTGGTACCTACAGTAGTCAAGTTCATAGAGACCAGTGGAATGATGGGTGACTAGGGGAATGAAGAATGAGGAGTTGCTTAATGGGTAGAGACTCTTAGTTTTATAAAATGAGAGGAGTCTGGAGATTCACACAACAATGGGAAGGCACTTAACTGAATGTACCCTTAAAAATGGTTAAAGATGGTTAGTTTTATGTTATGAGTCTTTTACCACAATTTTTTTTAAAAACACAAAAGTAGGGGTGCTGGGTGGCACAGTAGGTTAAGCATCCGACTCTTGGTTTCTTTTCGGCTCAGGTCATGATCTCGTGGTCATGGGATCAAGCTCCACATTGGGCTTCATGCTCAGGGCAGAGTCTGCTTCCAATTCTTTCTTCCTCTCCCTCTGCCCTCCCCGCTCGCACTGGTTCTCTCTCTCTCTAATAAATAAATAAAACCTTCTGAAAAATCCACAAAAATAAAAATATACAATAAGGCATGAAATAACATAAAACAATGCGTTGAGGAAGATTTTAAACTAATCAAACACACACAGAAACACTATTTACTCAACTATTATTTACTGAGGTTTCATGCCAGGCTCTATTATAAGGACTGGAATAAGAGCAATAATCAAACCAAAGGAGAATCCCTGCCCTTAGAGAGCACACATGCTAGTGGGGGGAAAAGAGACGATAAGCTAACAAATAAGTATAATACGTCACTTATCAGATGGTGCAAGTCCTTCTGAACAAAATGAAGCAGGAATAGAGACAGGAAGTGCTACAGAAGAAGGCCTGCAGTTTTACCAGCCAGGAAAGGCTCACTGAGAAGGAGACCTTAGGAAAAGGGTGCAGGAGTCCAGTGAGCTAGGGAAAGAGGGATGGGGGCAGAGTGTTGGAGATGGCGTCTGTGGGTGATAGAAGCACCCTGGCTTTTCCACGTGATGTGGAAAGCACTGGCAGGCTTTGAGCAAGGCACTGACAGGCCATGGCTTGTATCTTGATCCTTTCAGTCTAGCTACACTCTGACTGCATGTAGCATCACTGGAGGGAGAGCATAGCAAGGACAGGGTCAGAGACCAGGTGGAGGCTGTTGTAATGATCCAGAGGGAGAGGAGAGTGCTGAGGTACTGAGATGTGCTCTGTCTCCGTCTCCAGTTATTCTTTTGTAAAGATAGGTTGATTGATTGATTGATTCATTCATTCATTCATTTGTTGATTTGAGAGAGAAAGAAGAGCAAGAGAGAAAGCATTAGGTGGGAAGGAATGGGCAGAGGGAGAGGGAAAGCAGGCTCCCCGCTGAGCAGGGAGCCCGACGTGGGGCTCTATCCCAGGTCTCCGGGATCATGACCTGAGACAAAGGCAGACACTTAACTGACTGAGCCATCTACGCGCCCCTCTGGTTATGTTTTAAAGGGGAAGTCAAATGGATCTGCTTATAGATGGGGGGTGTAAGAGAAAGTAAGGAGACCCATTACTAAGTTTTCTACTTATATGTTCATCTCGATGTTGCTTATCATAATCAAAAGTTGGAAATAACTCAAGTTGTCTGATAGGGTTTGGGCCTGAACAGCTGGGAAGACAAAATTAGCATTTATGAGACAGGAAAGCCAGTAGAAGTGCAGGCTGGGGGCTTGCGGAAAGAAGAAACATGGCTATGGAAAGGCTAGATTTAAGACACCTACCAGACATCCAAAAGGGGCCGTTAAGGAGACAATGGGTAGAGAAGGCTCATTTTCAGAGAGTAGGCTGGCCTCCAGATACGAATTTACAAGGCACCTCTGTTTGAATAGCATTGAAAGATGGGCATCTGCAGATCAAGACAGCAAATGGAAAACTGAGCTCTCATGCCCTACTGAAGGGTCAAAGAGATAAGGGGGCACGAGAAAAGGAGTGTGAGAAGGAAAGAAAACCCCAAAGAGTATGGTGTCCTCAAAACCTTGAACCCAAGGAAAGAGAGGCTCTCAGGGAAGAGAGTATTCAGCTGTGGCAATGAGGCTGACCATTAAGTGGGATGAGCGCCAAGAACTGACCACTGACTCCAACAACCTCAGGACACCGCTGACCAGGGCAAAGCCAGTGGAGTGAAGTACGCAGACAATCAGTGTGGATGCGAGTAGAAGCTGGCATGACTGTTCTGGAAAGCAAAGTGGCAAAATGGAACCAGACTCATAAATATTCATTCCTTTGATCCTGTCATTTCTCTTCTAGGAATTTGTCCAAGGAAACCATCAGGGACCCAATAAAAAGCTAATGCACCTATACGATCATCTCAGGGTTATTTATAATAATCAAAAACTGGAAACAACACAAATACCTGATAGAATGATTAAACAAAGTAAGCCAAACCCATTCAATGGAATATTATGCAGCCATTCAGTATGAATTCAAATAGTTTTATGACACTTGAAAAATAATCGGATGCTTAAGCAGTGTGTATAAAAGCAGGCTGAAAACACATAAGGCATAATCTCAATTTTGTTAAATGTTGTTTATATCTCATGCCTATATTTATGCATAAACAACTCGAAGGAAAATTCACTACATGTCGGTAGTTACCACTGTACGGCAAGATCGTAAGTAATTTTCATATTTTCTTTACACCTTCCTATTCTTCCCCAATATTCTGCAATGAGCTGATATTATCTTCATAATAATGTTCTTCCCTCTCTCTCTCCATACACACACACTCTTTCCCATTATAGCCCTTGAAAGAGTCTCAGCAGGATTATGCTACCCACTGCCTGCTCTTGAAAAAACTGGGGAGCTGGTTAACTATCTGTGCACGTTGCAAGCACTGCTCTGAGCACAGGAAAAGTGTGGGGGAAAGGCAGGATAGTGAGAGGACATCAATGGAAATGGCAGTGAGGGTAGCTCCCAACTCAGGACTGGTATTCCTGACCTGCTCTCTGGAGCAAGAATCCCTGGTGCCCACCTTCTCTCCATTCTTTAAACCATCCAGCCCACACAGCACTGCAGCATGGATCCCCTCCCAGTTCAGCTCAGCACATGAGGTTTCCTCTCTAGAAGAAACTCCAGTACCCCTTCCATGTCATGAAAACCAAGCCTGGCAACAACGACCCTTCCCAACTGGGTTCCCATATTGTTCTCAGGCTTGACCACAGCAACACAAACACATGATCCATCAAACATTCCCCAGAAAGTTTTGTTCAAATCACTGTGCCTTACCCTAACATTCCTATCCTTGCTAATGCCACTCGTGAGCCTGACAAACCCAGCATCCTCCCTGCCTCTTCTTTCCTTCAAGGCCCATTTTCATTCCTTCCCTTCCATGAAGCCTCCTGAATACACCCACAGAACAATCTCTGTGTTCCATGAACTCCGACGACAAATCTATCATCACACTGAACTATGGTTTTATGTTTAAAATATCTGAAAATGTTGGGGTGCCTAGGTGGCACAGTTTCTTAAGTGCCCAACACTTGGTTTTGGCTTAGGTCGTGATCTTAGGGTCAGGAGCTTGAGCCCCGGGCCACTCTCCAGGCTCAGCGTGGAGTCTGCTTGAGAGTCTCTATCCCTCTGCCCCTCCTGATCATGCTCACTCTCTCTCTTTCTCTCTCTAAAATAAATAAATAAATCTTAAAAAAAATACCTGAAAATTTCTAAGTATTTTTATATATTTAAAAACATGAGCTACATTTTGTTTCCCTTGTCTTCATCTCACTTGACCACCTAGATGTTCCGTTCCTCAAAGGCAGAAAGCATCAATCATTTCATACTCTGATTTTCTTTGCTGGACTCAGAAAAGCCCACGCTCAATAAACATCTGATGCATGGCTGGGGGAAGGTGACTCAAGGGTCTCCAAGCTTGCCTGACCAACTATTCAATGCATTGTTTGTGGCTTACCAGTGCCCTAGCCAGAGAAGCTCACTCCACCTGAATAAAAGTCATCCCCAAAACCTTTATTGGGAGCACTGTGGGTGGCCCAGCCACTACCGTCCCACCTACAGTATCACCACCCAGGACAGCAGCCCCTCTCCACTCCAGTGGAGTGGAGATACAGACAAATACAGACAAATTTGTCTGTGGAAGTACAGACAAATTAAACACATCAATAGCTATACAATTTTTCAGCGTGTTTATTTACGATTTTTTTTTAAAAAGCAAGCCCACCTCAGGGAAAGAAGGACAAAGAAGTTTCACAGTTAAAAAAATAATAATAATAAAACTGAAGTCTACAGGATTTGGGTTAGGAGTAATTTTCGTCACTTCTGTTGAACTACTTTTAAGGTTTTGTTTTGGTTTCAATGAAGGGGTTTTGATTTGCCTCATTTTGTCTCTGGCCACATTAGGAACACTAGAGAAGCAAACCCAGCCCTAGACTCCCGCCCTCAGACGGAGTGTGCGGAGACACGGCTTAGATGGGGAGCAGACATGGGATATGGTACAACGTTGTCATGGGCACAGATAATAACCAGGTGCTTTGGGGGAGTTTTTGATAGATATCAAATCAGATGCACTAAGATCATCCAAGGTGTTTACTGTTTCAAGCATCCAAGTTGCTACTGTGCATGTCTGGGAACAGGGTGGAACCCCAGGGTGAAGAGTCACTCACTGCTTCAAATCCTAAAATCACAAATGCAACGTCTATATGAAGAGACACAGAAAATAATGCCCACCAGCACGCATACTGTCTACCACAAAACAAACCCTAATTCATAAGCATCTCGTTAAATCTGCGTGGGAAGGACATCCTGAAAAGATTCCAGGGTACAAAGGATGGTAAATGGAAATTAATTGCACAGTACCCATTCTGACTAATTTAAGAATTGCAGATTGTCACTGATATAGTATTTATTTAGTGTGCTATCTTTACTGTTTAATTTGGTGAATATTAAAAAAAGGGGGGGAACAGGGTTTTTGTAAATTCACCTGCTAATTGTATTTTTCCCTTTGGATCTTTTTCTTTTATTAACATATAATATATGACTTGTTTCAGGGTTGCAGGTCTGCAAATCATCAGTCTTACACAATTCACAGCACATACCCTCCCCAATGTCCACACCCAGCCACCCCATCCCTCCCACTCCCCACCCCCTTGCCTCCAGCAACCCCAGTCTGTTTCCTGAGATTAAGAATCTCTTATGGTTTGTCTCCCTCCATGGTCCCATCTTGTTTCATTTTTCCCCTTCCTTTCCCCACAATGGATCTTATTCTTCGTATGAGAAGCCCCGGACCTAGGCAATTTTCAGGGACCTAACCCCAGATATCTGGGAAAGATTATTTTAGTTAGGAGAGGGAAGACAACTATTAGATGGGATATAGATAATATCCCATGTCCTGGTCGGGTTGGAAGAAACTGTTCAGTCAAGAGCATCACTGGTCCTAGTAGCAAGATCACTGCATTCAGGGAGCCTCACCTTGCTCTGTAGGATTGCTGATCATGTGAACACAGCTTAGAACCCAAGCCCCTACCCGCCACTCACTGCCACACTCAGAGGGGCAGGAGAGGACTCACATACAGCTAAATGCTAGATGTGATCAACAAGGCAACTTTTTAAGGTAACAGCCCTTTGAGCCAATGACCCACATAAGAGTCAGTCCATAATAGCTGATGGCACCTTACAGTCCTTCGCCAGCATGGGAATGGGCCCAAGGAAAGGGAAAGGGGGTACCAACCCTACTCTCCCAGGAAGGACACATTCAGCTACCAGAAAGAGAAAACAAAATGGAGCCAGACCATGAAAGGAGTTGGGAGACCCTTGAAGCACTTGGTCTGTACTTTCTACCTCCAGCTCTGCATCCCTTCACCTTCGGGACAGGCTAAACAATATCACAGGCTCTGGGTTGTACTGTCCATTTTACTGTTTGCCAAATCCTTCCACAGATATTCTCTCCTTGATCCTCTCTCTCTCCTCCCTGGGAAAGTCAAGCCAGGTACTATTACCTACTGAATTCTTTTCCTAGTGCTGGGGACAGATGACCACAAACTCAGTGACTTAAAGCAATACAATTTTGTATCTTACAATTAAGATGTCAAAAGCCCCAAATGGGTCTTGCTAGGCTGAAACCAAGGGGTCAGCAAGGCTCAGCCCTTTTCTGAAAGCTATGGGGGAGAATCTGTTTTCACGCCTGTTTCAGCCTCTAGAAGCTGGCTGCCCACATTCCTTGGCTCCTGGCCCCCTCCCGTCTTCAAAGCCACCAACAGCCAGGCCAGTCTTTGTCCTATGGCTTCCCTCTGATCGCTTTCTCCTTCTCTCCCAACTTGAAAGAATCCTGCGAGTGTAATTGCCCATCTGGAGAATCCAGAGTTCTCTCCTTATTTTGACACATTGGCTTGACTCAGCATCAGCCATTTATAGGTTTTTAAGATTTAATTTAAGATCTAATTCATCAGCTGTAATTCCATCTAGACTTTAATTCCCCCTTTGCCTTGTGACCTAACACATTCTCAGATTCTGGGGGTGAGGACATCTTTGGGAGGCCAGGATCCTGCCCCTCACACCCCATTCTGTAGGCAAGGAACCACTCCAGCTGGTGCTGCGTGACTTACTGGAGGTCACAGCTAGTTACCAAGTGGGAAAACTGGGCTCAAACTCAGAACTTTACCTCCCAAGTTGAATTCTTCTTGTTGCATTGCCCTTTGCAGGAGGTACAGTACAAGTGAGCAAGAGGACACAGCAATGGAATGACAAAGTGCAGACGAACAAAGGCAGAAAACAATCAAACTGAAGCTTTTACTGGAAAGGTTTTCCTCCACCACCCTCTCCCGCTTTTGTTTTCGTCCTTTCAGCTGCAAATCTGGCCCCCTTCTCCCCAAACAAAAGAGGCCAGGGCAGTACTGTGTGCCTTCCTTTCCTGTAGGGGTTTTAAGAGTTCCTGTTGGTTGTCTGGTGATGCTTCCTCTTTCCTGACCTGAAGGGGGTGGGGGGGGGGGAGACAGCGAGGTAGCAATTTCGCCAGGCAGGTCCTCTCCATAATGACCCCTCATCCTGCGCCAGGTGGTCCCCAGGCAGGCAGGAGAGAGAATGCCTCAGTCAGGGAGGGTGGGCAGAGGCAGGAGAGAAGGAGAGATGGCAGGGAAGACATGGAGGTGCCCGACACTGGCCTTCTTCTTCCCTCTGTGACTGCTGTGTATGTGTGTGTGTGTGTGTGTTTTCTTTCCTCAGCGCTCAGAGGAAGAAAACAAACACCCCACATCCCCTCACCAACTTTCTGGTGTAGTTCAGGATAGAGCAGCACATTTGTCAAAAGGTCCAACTGCCACTTCTGATTCCAAAGCTCGGCAAAGGATCCACCCCTATGGTGATTTAGATTAATTGCTTCTCATTAAGAGCCAATAAACAAACTGCATTCAGGAGCCCAGCTCCTCCTCAGCCCACTGTTGCTGGGTGTAATTGCCGAGAAGGAAAGCAGAGGCACACCAGAGAGTTGTCAAATGTAATTTATAGGTTTTTAAGATCTAATCATTTTCTATAATATTAGATTAGATGACAGTCCATATTAAAGAGGAAATTATATTTCACCTTGCTTTCTTCACTTTTCCCTCCTTTCTAGCTAGGGTTTTCAAAAAGCTCTCATCCCACAGCAAAGGGCCAGAAAACGTCCTTGACAATGTACTTGAAAAGAATCAGGCAACGGATTTTCCTGCACCCAGCAGTCTGTCCAGAGAAGCAGGAGAAGAGATAAATGGGAACACACTCTTAGCTAAGCCAACTCTATCCAGGAACCCGCAGAGTCCCTCCCTCCTTCCTTCAGCCAAAGCTGTGTCTTCTTAGCCCCTGACCACATTCACTACAGCTCCTTAGTATTTATTTTGGTGTTTATGAGATAAAAAGAGTCCCGGAACCAATACCTTATAGAATCTCATCCCCTTTAGGTTTGGAATCGAATAGACCTTGTTATTGTTTTTTATTTAGTCAGTCAGCCATGATGCCAATCGGTTCATCACTCACTTAGGAGACTCCATGTGCCAGATTCTAGGACAGGCATGGGGATCACAAGAGTGAGCAAGAGTCATAGCCCATCTCCAATTTATTAGCTCATTTATTGGGCAAAACTTCAGTTTTTCTCTGGGGGAAAAAAACGGAATTTTGCCCACCCTCAACACGGTGGTGGGTTTAGAGAAGATGAGAGAGCAGTAATGTTCGGAAACCTCCTGACATACATTGGCATTTGGCAAATGTCAGGGCCTTTCTTTCCCACCTGCTCCCCAAGACATTTGAGAACAGATGTTCTCATCTGAGAGGGGGGTCAAATCCAGATAATCCATTTGTGGAAGAAGAGGGGTCACTCAGGTTGCGTGGCTGAGATGCGTGTAAAGCAAACACCAAAAACATAAAGACTGATAGCCACTGTGGTAGAAGGAGGTGTCCAGCCTTCAGAGCACAAGGAAGGAACAGCGGGACAGCCATTGTGCTGTGCCATGCTTGGTTTCTTCAGTGGCAGACTACAGAGAACTAGTTCTTGAGACTGGAGGCCACAGTGCTTCACATACCAGTTCCAACAGAACTTTCCAACCCCATGTCCCCAGAGTGCCCAACTTCTGAAAAGGATCACCCAATTCACTGCTCCTCAGGTGTTCTGTTGGCCCACCCTGAAGCCACTGTTGAGGCCGTCCTACTTCCTAGAATGTTCTTCTTTGCACTCTGTACACCTCAAACCAATCTCTCACTTAAGGCCATACTGAAAGTCCTCTTAGAAAGCTCTGCGGATTCCTCCTCCTTCACTCTGTAGTGCTTTGTAGAACTTCCAACTAGCTGCTTAAATTATAGTTAAACTGTAAGCTTTTTCATGGCAGAAAGATTTCCCCACATCTACTTAGTCCCCCACACAGTCCAATTTAGTATCTTACAGAAGGAGCTCAGAAGACCTATTGCTCTACCTTGTGAGGCCTGCCACACCTACAGAACTCTCAAATGAGGGAAAGGAGTCTCCTAGAGCCTCAGAATGGCTCATAAGATTTCTCTTCACAAGGGGCGCTAGTCACCTCTGCTCTCACCACACTCACTGGCCCAAACAAGTCATGTGGACAAGCCTGCTCCCATTGAGGGGAGGGGTACCATCCCCTAAGGGCAGAACCCCAGTGGCAGTATGGAGGCAAGGAGAATTTTATACAAACAATATACTCGAATTCCACCCCTACATGTGCATGAATTGGAAGCAGATACTCCAATACATGTACATTCATTTTGATAGTAGCACTATTCAAAAAATGTGGCCCCAGCATGTGGAAACAGTCCAAACAGTCATCAACAGATGAATGGATCAAGAAATTATGGAACATACACATGGAACATTATTCAGCCATAAAAAGAACAATGTAGGGATACAGGCTACAATATGGATAGACTTGGAAAATATGCCGAGAGAAAGAAGCCAGTCACAAAGATCATATAGTCTACGACTCCATCTTTAAGAAATGCCCCAAACAGGTAAATCCATAGAGACAGAAAGCAGATTGGTGTTTGCCAGGGGCAGGGAGAAGTGATGGCTTAATGATTCTGGGCTTTCTCTTTAGGGTGATGAAAATGTTCTCAAACTAGGCAGAGATGATATTTGTACAACGCTGTTAATGGACTAAATGCCACTGAATTGTTCCCTTAAAATGACTAATTTTAAATTATGTGAATTATATCTCAATAAAAAAAATAAGAGAGTTGTGGCCAGAGTTGGTCAGCTTCTGCCTCTCCCTTGCTTGGCAAGAAAAGCTAGGATGACAATATCAAGCTAAAGATGCTAGGAAGCACCAGACTAATCCCTGCCTCCCTTGCATACTGACGCTGCTGTAAATCCCTCTGCTGAATGGAAAATGATAATAATACAATTGGTCTAAACAGGTGCCACAGACCACCACCATCGGGACAGCTGGAACAGCTGCACGGACCTCACAGTCAGCTACTGGCTAGTGAGTCTTTTTACAGATCTGCTTGCCTCCCATGATGCCCACGTTCCAGCTGGGCTACAATCCACAAGACCCGCTGATGGAAGCCACCGTTCCAGGTGGATTACCCTTCCAGGCAACAAATCCTATTCTAATTGCCTCAAGCCTCCTCTTCTTATTTCTTAAACATTAGCATTACCAACATGTTTAATCCACAAGCAGAGGCCCCTCATGTCTAAATGCCATGCTTGAATGCTCTCATTTTAAAGGATGGTATATAGGTGCTTGCTTTATATACAGCTTTATGAAGCATGTGTGATAAAAGTACCTCACCCATACGGCTTTTTAATACCATGGCAGTCCATTCAATCCAATCTCATAAAATCCAAGCAATATTTAAGTGTTAAAGGTGACTTTCACTATGATATTTATTATTGGATAATGAAAAATGGGACACATAGCCTTCAAAACTCCAGGCAATGAAGTGAACCACATCTCCTCTAAGCTTTTAATAATAAGACCACCATATTTTTGGGAAGTGACACAAATCCCCAAAGTCACTTTTGAGATTCCCTCTTGGCAACCTGAGTTTTTTCTTAAGAGTTTTTTTGTTTGTTTGCCTTTGTTTCTTAGTGACCAAACCCTTATCAGCTGGGGGGAAATCAGTTAGTTAAATATCTGGACCTGCCTTCTCTATCAGACTGGAATTTTTTAAGGGCAACTTTGCCCTTCCCGAAGTATGACCAAGAGTTAGTTCCCCAAGATTCTTGGTCTCACCTTGTGACTGATACTCCTAGAGAACCCAATACAGAAAGCTACTAGAACACAGTAGAAATTTCCTCTATGTCACTATTCCTAACTCCGCATCTTTTTGGGTCCAATGTCCCATCATTACCATCCAGCTACTGTGCTTGGTGCCACTCACTGTTGTGTATATTTGTGTCCTTAGCAAACTGTGACATCTCTGAGAACACAGACTCTATCTGATTTATCACTCTTATCCCTGGCATTCAGCACAATATCTGCTACACTGTAGATATTAACAGATATGTCTGAGTGAAATAATAGTTAACTAACTCTGAGAAAACTCTTACAGAGCAAGCTCATCCATCCCAATGATTTCAATAGGGCACTGGAGAAATTCAGCCATCTTCTTAAAATCCTATAGTTATCACTGAGATCATTGTTAGCCAGCAGTGGCACCATGAAAAAGATCATTAGAATCGCCTAAAAAGCTTGCTAACCACTGGGTCTTCCTACCTCAGACATCTTGGCTTGGAATTTCTACCTCAGGGAGAAGGAAATGCTGCCTCTAACAAGCACTGAGATCATTCTAACAAATACACGAGTGTAAGCATCACGCCTGTAAGGTGTTTGCAGCAAGAAAACAATTCTCCAATTCCTTGCAGAATGGAAATGAACTGCTAGTGCCTGATAGTCCTTCATCAAGGATGTGGCCGTGGAGAGTCTGAAGGACTCATACAAGTAAAATGGACTGTGAAATGTACATGCAGCCTTCACCATGATGGGTCAGTTTCCTCAGACTCAAAAGGAAATCAAGGACTGTAGGAGAGAATGATGGGTTCCGCATGCCACAGGGACAGAACTAATTACAACAAGGGAATCAGGGCACCATTTGCTAATATCCTTCTTTGAATCACCTTTAACCCCCACTACTATCAGAGGTGGGGGTTCCCAAATATTCCTTTTGTAACTTGCATAACTACACGCTAAGCCCCCAGAAGGTGTGTGTCTTTCCCCCTAAAGAGCTTGCATTTTAGGCTTTCTAAACATCACCTATTTACTCATACTATGGTTGGAAAGTAATTAGCATCAACTGAGGAGCAATGAGCTGCTGCTTTCAGATTCTACATTTAGATTCCAGAATAGAAATGAGCAGGAATTAGCCATTCTCTTTCCTCATTAATAGGCAAGCGTTACCATTCCTGCTACTTGACAACATGTTAACATCACTCTAGCTACTCCCTGGCTGTTGTGCCTAGCTTAAGGTGATATTAAAGGGAAGCAAATAAAAGTATTTGGTGTCAGTGTATGCATGCATTTAGGCTAGGGAGGCAAGCACATGCAGAAGGAAACTGGAACCTGATCAGAAAAGAACACGCACAGCTCTCAACTGAGTCCCGTGATGGAAAATGGAAGGTCCCTCAGCATTTGGTCCTGTACCGCAAGTGAATGCAAACCCCAAGGATCCTAGACATCTAGACTAGGAAGGGCTAATTTCAGGCTAAGGGGAGAAATGATACAGTTTAGAGTGGTGTGTTTCAAACTGCAGTATGCTCATCAATCATCAAAAATCTTACTGATCTACAGATTCTGATTCTGTAGGTGTGGTAAGAGGTATGAGATTCTGCATTTGCAACAAGCTCCTAAGTTAAGCCCATGTTGTCTTCCGCAGACCACACTGGGAGAAGCAAGGCCTCAGAGTGATGGGGACTGTGAGACACAGCCGGCCTCCTGCTGTGGTTCCCAAACTTTCATGTGCATCAAAACCACCACCAGGAGGGCTTATTTAACCACCAATTTCTGCACCCCACCCTACAGTGTCTGATTCAAGACATCTGGGGTAGGGTCTCAGAATTTACATTATTTAATGAGTTCTCAAGATGTATGAGCTGCTGTTTCAGGAACCACATCTGAGAAACACTGGTGTAGCAGAACTACACCAGACATGGCACCAGGAAGAACTGGATTCAGATCTCATGATGGGGCTCATCTGCGCAGCTCTCCAAACCTGGTGTAAATGGAGATAAGATCTACTGGTTGGTTGATTGGTTGATTGGTTGGTTGGTTGGTTGGTTGGCTTAGGTGCAAGTTAAATAAGATAATGTATATAAAGGGGGCACCTGGGTGGCTCGGTTGTTTAGACATCTGACTCTTGTTTTAGGCTCAGGTTGTAATCTCAGGGTTGTGGGATTGAGCCCCATGTGGGGCACCATACTCAGCAGGGAGTCTGCTTCTCTCCCTCTCCCTATGCCCCTCCCTCCAATCAAGGGCTCGCTCACTCTCGCACTCTCTCGGTCTCAAAGAAGTAAGTAAATATTTAAAAAGAGATAATGTATATACAGTATTTAGCACAACCTGTTAGGACCTCAAAAATGGACAATAATGAGCTTCCTTGCTATTGTCAAGATTAGCCAAAATGAAGATTGGATGAATTACAAGAATACCTGTCCAGGATTCCATAATCATGAATCTGTATGTTGTGTCTGCTTTGATTTGCCCATCTCTGACCTCCACCTTTGATACATGGATTGGCAGGTAAACCTGACTGCGCAGTACTTATTTGAGTCTTAGATGCGCAAGGCAGTGTGAAAGGTGCATCTGAAACTGGGAACTGAGCAAGATGGCTTCTGTCCTCAAGAAACATAATCTTAAACAGAAGGGGAGATTCAGTACTAAGTGACATGCACTGAGGGGCTGTTATGTGCTAGACACTTCATAGGGAACGTATAAACAGCATTAGTGAAGGCGAAGAAAGAAACTACCTGTAAATAGCAAAGATAACCAGAAAATGTAAATTTTCTGGGGCTCTGTAATAGGAATGATCACTCCTCTAAAAAAGTAGTCTTTTGGGGCGCCTGGGTGGCTCAGTGGGTTGAAGCCTCTGCCTTCGGCTCAGGTCATGATCCTGGGGGATTGGGATCGAGCCCCGCATCGGGCTCTCTGCTTGGCAGGGAGTCTGCTTTCCCCCTCTCTCTCTTTGCCTATTTGTGATCTCTGTCTGCCAAATAAATAAATAAATCTTTAAAAAAAAAAAAAAGTAGTCTTTCTTCACAAAAAAAAAAAAAAATTCAACTTGAGATGGTTCTGTTATAACCACTTGCCTCAAATCATATACATTTAGGACTCAGCTTTTTAGTTACAAGGCCACTGAGAGAATAGGTTTCACCTTTATTGTGCATAAGATTACCTGAAAAGCTTGACAGAACATTCAAAATCCACGCTCCTTGCTCTGGAGATGCTGATTCTGGAGCTCTGTGCTGCAGGTATCTACCTCCCCACCACTCCCTTCTCTTTTAAGACAGCATTTCCCCTGTCTGAGCCAGAGGAAATTATTGCTTTTCCCCAAGCCACTTGGACTAGCCCTCCTATTCAAATGGAAATTTCCAGCAGCTTTTCTCCAAAACCAATTTATGAAGTATGTTTGTAACTAAACCAGATCTATAAAAATAGCCTTAAAATCATAATTACAATCATAATAGCTAATATTCCTAGCTCTTGCTATGAGCCAAGCTGGATGTTAAGAACTGTTTACAGACAGCACTTCATTTAACCCTCGCAAAGACCTCATGCATTAAGACTCTTTATTTTATCCAGTGGTTCAGAGAAAGGTCCAGCAAGGTAGAGAAACCAAGATCTAGTAGGTAATATCACAGGAACTAAAATCCAATATTTCTAACCCCCAAACTCACTATTGTGCACAATCCTAAAATTAGCACGTGTGCGCTCTCTCTCTCTCTCTCTCTCAGATCAAAACAATGTCTCATGGGTTGTGGGTACTGATCACACATGGCTTCATTCCAGAGGGTGACATTTTGAAAAGACCTTGAATGGGGTAGAAGGTTCACAGGAAAGAAGCAGAAGGGTATGGCAAAGAGGACAACAGAGGTATAAAGGTGGGCACGCTCAGAGGAGTCCTACTCTGCCGGCTGCTACCCTTTATTTCTGCTCAGCCTTCCCCTGATCCTGGCTTCTAGCTCTGCATCTTAGACATCTTAGATGGATGCCTCCCGTGACTCACCTGACACCGGTACTGGTGGGCGTGTGCAGCTTAAACAAAAACTGAAGAAATTGGACTCATGTAAATCGAATCTTATTCCTCCACTGACTCATTACCGTTTCACTTCAAATTGATATTCAATGTGCAATTTAAAGTTTCTCTCCTCTCAGTTCTCCGCCAAGTAGCTAATGATCTGCAAATGAACAGTGAAATACACCAAGGAACTGACCAATAAATTCACTCTTCTCTCCACCCTACCCTCCTCCATAGGTGCGCAGAAACTCAAAGCCTATGTATTTTACAATTCAGATGTTTATGGAGTGAGTTTTCTTAAAGGGAATACAAATTTTAAAATGTACTTTGCCCTATTCAATGAGCCACAACGAAAAAAGATCCAACACCTGGCCCAAGTCGGATCACTGCCCTAAGATCTCTTTATAGGCCACCTATGTGAAGGAAAATATAATCTATGTATGCAATGCTGCAAAGAGGTTCCAAGAGACAGCATCAAATTTCCTAAGAAGTAAAAGATGGAAACCACATTTAACTTCTTTTCTTAATACTCCACATGCTGAATCTGTAAGAGAAAGCCTTCTCTGTTAAAGCATTTCACTCTCTTACTGAGAGAAATAATTCAGCATGTCTATCATTCTCTTGAACTGCCAATTCAAACCAAGAGCCTAACTTGCCAGCTTTCTGCTACATTCAAAACTATTTTGCTTCCCCTATGGCATATAAGCAAAAAAGCTCCTTCCACACACCCACCCCGGTCTCCCCACTGATGCCCAAACACAAACATAGTATCTGTGGAGAACATAGCAATTTGAAGACAAAGTGAACATAGCAATTTTAAATAAAACCAACTCTCAATTTTCTGCCTCTGGAGTGAGGGGAAGATTATGTGTGCTAAAGGGATCTACTGATTTCTGTAAACACAGGAGAAAAAACAAACTGGGCTTCTACCATCAAAGGTTGGTTATTCATACCACAGAGACAACCTGGAGGGCTGTGGGATCCCAAATACTGACTAATCTAAGCAATTATTTTTCCTTTATGTTCTCAATGGTGGTCTTGCATTAGCTTGGGCTACGATTAGCATGATTTCACCTTCCTTGACAAAGTAATATTTAATGGGTGGCTGGAAGGAATGTGGGTGGTTGCCCATGGGGCTGGAAAAACATTGGCCAATAACTAGGTACTTCTCCCAGAGACATCACTGTGATCCATCAAACCTGGGATGACGGGGGGCAATGCTGGGTTTGCAGCTATCTGTCCAGTTCGATAACCCCTAAGAAGAGGAACATCCCATCTTTGATCATTCATGTCCTGTGTGTTCTTCCTCTAGAGGAGCTCCCTTTCATTTAAGACTCTTTCCCTGAGTGCTTAAGGCATGTCAGGGTCAAAGAAAAGGTAGCTGCTGACAGACTTCAAACCAGAAAGTCAACAACATGAGGGCAGGGCTTTATCTAGGTATTAGCTACTACGTCCCCAGGGCCTGGCCCTGAAGATGCCGTGAAATGAATTGCTCCACATGCCAACTCAGTTCCCAGCTGGGCCACTTCCCCCATGAGAAGTTCCTCATTTCATTCCATTCCACCTCCCTTCCCACTGCCCATTTCTCTATAATCACCCTCACACCAGCCAGGTCTTTCAGGTTTTCATGCCCAACTGGATGCCTATGTGGTAGGTGAGGCTGGTTTCCCAGTCCCTTAATGTTGGTTTCTCCATCATTGTGGCAAGCACCCACATCAGAATGTATTGATAACTCACTAATTTGGTAAAGCCCTCATTTCTGTGTATTTTAGGCCATTCTCTGCAACCTCTATGAGGCGCAGCAGAACCCTGTGGCTGTGGGGGCAACAGCTACCCACCCTTTGGGGGAAGGCAAAACCCAGGGGTCCTCAAGATAGGTCAGGACGGATCAATATCCCAGATCAGTCGGAGAGGTGGACAGTGGAGCTGGGGAGAGCGAGAAGGTTGTATATGTGTTGTCTGTTCCTCAGTGCCAAGCCCATTCCTAGCCCTGCTGGGAGTCCTCTATAAAGAGTCCCTTAAACATCCTCATTCATTTTTATAATGACAAAAATAGTTCTGGTGTCCTGGCAAAGGCAATTTTGTTTTTTGAATGTGTATGACCAAGGTCGGTAAAAGCCATACAAGCCAGTGTTGGGTCAGGAAGAGGGTCCTGGTAAGCACTGCCTTTCTCTGAGTCCATGGGGATGGCCTATCACAGCCACAGAGTTCCACCTCACTGTCCACAAATGGACGGCCCTTGTGTGTTAGCAGAGCCTTAGTGCTTTTGAACACACTGAGCATCCTTTAAGAGGAGAGAGAATGAGCCTCTTCTCTCTAAATCCCAGCATTTTCTGAGCTTCCCTCTGTCCCAAATGGAGTATGGGATTCCTAAGGGTATCAGTCATTCTTTCTAGTATCCATGGAGAAGAGAAAGTTGTTCCCCACTCTGCATAAACTACAGCAGGCATGGATCTCACTGCTGATCTCTGCCATAGAACCTTCTTTGGTCAAAGTGCCCCTCTTTCCAACAGATTCCTTCCTTGGTCAATCACATTTTCCCTCCTGACAGAAGAAAGAGGAAAAGTGATGGGCAATGAGGATGGGGGTAGCAGATTAGAACAGGTAGCAGTGCTAATTTTTATAGGACACATGACTGCTTTTTCTGGGATGGGAGCTACCATGCTCGGGATCACAAACAACCCCAACTCGCCACCCCCAGAGTTAAGTTTAACTTTAGCACAGACTCATCCCCTGCTGTCCCCACTGCTGGAACATGTGCCTTCCTATAAGCCTGCCCTAAGGAATAGGCTGGGAGCTCAGAGGGAGGTGAGGGTTCCTGTTTTTTTGTTCTTCTGTTATTGTTGTTGTTTTGGTTTGGTGTTTTCTTTTGTTTTGTTCTGTTTTATTTTTTGTTTTTGGGGGGAAGGACTTAAAACTGGTTCTCACGCAGAAGGAGAAGAAGATAAAGAATGTCTCAGCTAAGTTGGTCCCACGAGAGAGGGTGAGGCGCAGGTGAGAAGCACAAGGCTGAGCAGTCCCTGAACATGGGAATGAACACTCTCTACCAGTGGGAATGGAGCTTCTGGTTTCTTTCGAAACCATGGAGTCAGCAAGTCAACAAGGCTACCAACCTGTAGCCAACTTCATGTCAAAGCAAAAAATGGGTCCCTAGCATTTGTAGAGTTGTGAGTGCCCTGTCCCCACATCCAAGCCCCTTCAATGGTCTGACGACGACAAAGCATTTGTCAAACCATTTCGGTTTTTGCTGATAAAGTGTATACAACTACATCCACAATAACCACACACAGCCCTGGGGAGAGAGAGGCAGTGTGAGCCACACAGGGAGCAGTGTAGCTGGAGCTCGTGAGAGACTGTGAAAATGGGGCCCCAAAGGAAGAGACAGGCAACTGAGCACCACAAGAAGGAAGATCTGTATTTGCGACTCTATTCTCCAACCCCTAAAGGTATCATCAATAGCCCCACAGTCCCTCCTTAACCAGTACTCATGGTTATTGCCACCACCACCAAATCTGTCATTTATGAGACATTGTATGTGCCTGTCACTGTGCGAAGCACTTTCATGGATTACCTTGTTTGATACTCAGTAACACTCTAGAGGGTAAGCATTAATATTATTCCCACTCTACAGATAAGAGAAGTGTAGAGGCCAAAGGCAGGCACCCCAAGATAGGCTCCTTTGGCAGGCAGATTATGCTAAACTCAAAACAATTAAGGCCCAAAAGACTCAGGAGGACACCCTGACCCACCCCCAAGAAATGCCTGAAAGAATTTGGACAGAGGACCTGCTCTAGGAAGAGACCTATCACCTATCACAACTAACTACATTCTAATATGAACTAGGTGTGGTAGGTAGGAATCTAGGAAGGCCTGCTTGATCGAAGTCCTCCCTATGTTCCTTTGTTTGAGTGGCACAGCAAACATTCGTTTACCAAACATTTACTCTTTTTCATCTTTCTGTACATTATATTCCTCCTCTTTGAAGTCCAAGACCCTTATCTCCTTCTCCTTAGTTCAAAATGACATATATTCTTCATTAAGCCTGTCCTTGGAATCTCATGGCTATGTGGATTCCACCTAAATACAAAAATAAATTTTATTTTCTTCTGTTAATCTATCTCATGTCTATTTCATTCCTAGTCCAGTTAGAAGAATCTCAGAAGGCAGAGGGAAATTATTTCTTCCTCCACAATACTAAAGTTTTCAGAACTCAACCTGCTCCCTCTAAATAACACTGTTAAAAAGTAGCAGATTCTAGAACTCAGGTCTGCCCAAAGCCAACGTGGGGGGCTCTTAAAAACCACAAAAATGGATGCCTGGTGGCTCAGTTGGTTAAGTGTCTGACTTTTTATTTCAGCTCAGGTTGATCTCGGGATCCTGAGAATGAGCTCCATGTTGAGCTCCATGTTTAGCGTGGAGTCTGCTTGACATTCTCTCTCTCTCTCTCTCTCTCTCTGCCCTTCCCCCTACTCATGCATGCTCTAAATAAATAAATAAATCCTTAAAAAAAAAACCCACACCAATGGCCACAATATGGCAACCACTTAAGTCAAAATCCATTCCCATAGTACCCTGAAGGGTCAACTATGCCACCCCACATCCCCAACATGACTGAGGACATACTGGTCTGAAGACAGAGCACAGCATAGAGCAAACATCCTTTTTTTTTTTTTTTGGTGTGTGTACATGTGTGTGGTTATTTTTGTGAAACAAGTATGTGCTCCTTAAATAGAGCAGTCATGGCCCCCTTTTAAAGCAAATCATTTTCTTATCTTTGCAAAATAATGTAAACAATGTATTAAAATCAAAACACATAAAGTTCACAAATCATAAAGGCACAGCCTCATAAATTTTTACAGGTGACTGTGCCTATGCATTCCCTTTCAACATAAAGAAAAAGGACTTTAGCAGGACCTCAGAAACCTACCTTTTGTCCCTTTTCTTCCAAAAGTAACCACTATTCTTTCTCCTACCAACACTGACTGGTACTGACTATTCTAAAATGCGATATCAACACAGCCATACAGCCTATTACTTTTTTGTCTTGCCTGTATAGCTCCGTGTTCTATGAGATTAAGCCATCTTGTCACTTGCTTATAGCAGTGATTCATTCTTTCTCTTTAATGCATGGCATTCTACTGTATGAAAATTCTATAATTTATTTATCCACTTTACTGCTGATAGACATTTAGATTGGTTCCAGATCATGGCTTTTATTGCTATGAGCATTCTTCTGTGTGCCATGTGGTGCACATATGTGTTCATTTCTCTATGATACAACTCAGAGTAGAATTGGTGCGCCATGTATATGTTCAGCTTTAGTTGATATTGCCAGTTTTTCAAAATGGTTATAATAGTTTACATCCCTTTCAGCAGTGTATGGAAATTCTAGTTGCTTCACATCCCAGCCAACATTCAATATTATCTTTTTCATTTTAGCTAGTATGTTGGTTATGTAAAAGCATCTCAGAGTGGTTTTATTTCACATTTCCCAATGAATGATCAGCATGTTTTCATGTGTTTATGGAACATTTAGATGTCTTCTTTGTTGAAAAGTCAGTTCAGATCTTTTGCCCATTTTTCTATTAAGTTGTCAGTCTTTGTTTAATGACTAGGAGTTCTTTATACAGTCTAGATAGGAGTCTTTGGTCATATATATGTATTACAAATATCTTCTCTTCTCAGGTAACTTGCCTTTTTTACTCTCTTACAAGGCTTTTGTGGAATAGAAGTTATTCGTGTCATTAAAGTTCAATTTAGCAATATTCCCTTTATGGCCAACACTTTTTGTGGCCTGTGTAAGAAATCTTTGCCAATCCAGAAGCCATGAAGACCATCTCTGATGTTGTTCTGGGGATGCTTTATGGTTTTCACTCTCACATTTCTTTCTCTAATAAATTAGGAATGGTTCTGTGTAAAGAGTGAAGCAAGAGCTAAGAATCTTTTTAAAAAATACATAGGGATATTCAGCAGATCAAATTACATTTTTTAAAAGATCACCTTCTTATCACCGCATTTCATGTTACTTTTGTTATAAATCAAGCAAGCATGTGTGTGTGTGTGTGTGTGTACATGTATATATATCTAAGTACTCTGGGCTTTATTCCACTACTGTATTTTTCTATCTTTGTGCTAATACCATGCTGTCTTAATTACTGCAGCTAGAAATAAGTCTGCATATCTGACAGTATAATTTTTTTTCTTTCAAGATTGTCTTATATATTCTTGGCCTTTCACATTTTTCTATCAATTCTGAGATCAGCTTGTCAAATTTTACAGAAAATATCTGCTGAAATTTTTATTGGGATTGTTTTGACTTACCGTGGGAGAGAATTAACATGTTTATAATATTGTTTCTATCCATAGGCATTGCTTTCTCTCTAATTTATTTAGAACTTCTTTAATTTCTCTTAGCAATGTTTTGTAGTCTTTTGTACTGAGGCCTTCCTCATTGTTTATTACCTATTTAATATGTTATTACATTACATATATATTTATCACATATTATTTGATGCTATTATAAACAGAACAATTTCATATCTTTTTAATTTTATATTTGGTCATCACAACCACAGAGGCAATTTTTTATATATTGACATTGTATCTAGTGACCTTTTTATAATTAGTAACTAATTCTAGTGGTTTGCAGACTCTCTTGAATTTTCCACATAATTATGTTATCACTTCTTTCTCTTCAATCCTCATGCATTTTATTTCTTCTATGCATTTTGCACACTGCCTAGGACTTTCATTATAATGCTGAGTAAGAGAGAAGACAGTAGACATCCTCATCCTGTTCCCAATCTTAGAGAAAAACATTCAAAATTTTGGCGTCTGCTGTAGGTTTTTTTCAAAAATATATTTTATCATAGTAAGGAAGTTATCTTCTTTTCTGATTGGCTAAGAATTACTACCACAATGGATGCTGAGTGTTACCAAATACTTGTTCTCCATCAGTTGAGATTATCATATGATTTTCTCCTTTATTATGTAATTGTGTTAAATTACATGTTTTTTAATATTAAAGTAACCTTCCTGAAATAAACCCAATTTAGTTGTAATGTATTATCTTTTTTATATTTTCCTGGCTTGAATTGTTAATGTTTTCTTTAGGATTTCTACATCTATGTTCCTCACAGTAATTAATAGGTAAGTTTTATTTCTTTTAATGTCATTCTCAGGATTTGGTATCAAGGTTATGCTGTCCTCATAATGAGTTGAAAAGTCTCCACCAACCCCATTTTTTTAATTCTCTGAAGAATTCTCTGAGACATGTGTTATTTTTTTTTTCCCCTAGCATTTGGAGGAATTCACTGGTAAAGACATCTGGGCCTAGTGACTTCTTGGTAGGAAGATTTTTAAATACAAATTCAGTTTCTCTAATAGATACTGGACTCTTCAAATTTTCAGTATTCCAAAATATTTCAACAGTTGCTCTAGAAGCTCCACTGTCAGCCTCCCAGCAGTCCTTGAGAAATGCTGCACCATGCCTCACTGGGCAGATTCCACCCATGATTCTCCCACCACGGTCCTCATATCTCAGACAGATCTCCTTAGCCTTCATCCTTTACCTGCATTGCCTCTCTGATGAATGCAAGATGTTTTTCCATTAAGAAAAAAAACCCTGTCCCTATAGCAGGGTAATTTATTGAGAATTTAACACAGCAGAATAAACTATTAAGACATAAAATTGTGTCTTCTTTCTCAATGCTTCAGACTAATCAGCATGAAACAAAAGCAAAGTCCCAATTCCCCACATAAACCTGCCAGACAGACAGCTGGGTCTTTGTTTGCAAGGACCAGACTCTCTTCTCTCCCAGTGGGAATGTTACAACTTTTTTGCTCCTTAGTTTCAGAACCAGAGAAAGAGGAGAAAGAAGCTTGTACCTGGAAGCCAACCCTAAAATCATCTTTACTTTCTTCTACAGAGTCTAGATCAGTCCAGTCCAGTGAAGTTAGAAAAGACTGTTAGGTTTGGGTGCTTTGGCTGAAAAGAGCAGAGTCCAAGTCCTTAGACTCTTAGTCAATAGCAGTAAGAAGGGTGGAGGTTCTCTGAGTCTGATAAGCATCATCTGGAGTGGCAGAAATTCACATGAGGGTGAATTTAGTGCCCACATAGACTGTGAACAAAGATGGTGACCTTAAGAACCCTGGAGAAGATCTGGATATCCCAACTCAACACAGAAGCACAGAGGGAGTAGAGATGGCTTCAAAGTCAGCTATTTCAACATGGACCAGACATACACTTGTCCAGGGCCAGGGGTAGAGAGGAGCACCACCATATGAGGTCAAAGATGTTCTCATTCTTCCCTGGACTATCTAAAATCCAGCATTTTGTACAACCCAAGAGAGATAGCCAAAAAGAATAATTGCTATGTATTACATCAGTAAGTCCAGTGTTCAAGGACTTGATTTCCCAGTATCTTTTTTTCGTTTTTAACAGGAAAAAAGAACTTTTTTTTTTTTTTACATGTGGCTTACCTTCTACCCTCTGAGTGTTGTGGAACAAGAGAAATCCATGCCCACATCTCTTTGGACATTATAGAACAGGGTCAAGATGAAATCCCACAGGTAAATTCATTTTTTGAGTAGGAAGGGCAGGCACTTCACAGAGCCTCAAAGACAGTTTGGACTGCCTTGATGTCCCTCTACCCCCATGATATTTCCACCCAAAGACAGAAAATAGCCCCATAAAACTCCAGTATACAGAAGCATCAAGTCTAAGGGGATTCTCTCAGGATTTTAGGTAGAGTGGCAGGAACACAGTATGGGGTTCAGATGGTTCACTGCTTAGATTGGGCACTCTCTGGGCCATTGTCAGTTAATAATTGCTTCTTGATTTTAGCTTACTTGAGATGAATGTCAACCCAGTGCCAAGCACTGTGTTAGGTAACAGGAAGCCTGAACAGATAATGCATGGTTCTAGCCCTAGGGCATCCAGTGTTTAGCAGGGAAGACAGAAACATAAATGGCTGCGCTGCAGGGAGATACATGCTAGACAGAAGATAAACAGAATGCTGTAAAAGCACCAAGGAGGGAGCCATCAATTCCACCATAAATGTCCCCCTTACTCAGCTCTCTCCCTCCAGCAGAAGGTGCTAGGCTCTGGATTCTGGCAGAAGATGCTGGAGGAAGACTATAAGCTATTACAGCTGGAAGTCATTAGTCCTGTTGCAATGACAGGAGAGGCCAGCAGAATGCTGAACACAGAAGGTGAGTCCAGGATGGAACAGCCAAACTCAGGTGCCATCTGGACCAGGAAAGCCAATCTGGGAAGCTGGGATAAAAATCTGAAGCAAAAGCCCTCTTCATTCATTAGCCCTCCACGGGCCTTGCCTAGGGACAGACTGAGAACCATCGACAGGTGGCTAAGATCCAGCTACCCTGGAACGGCCTTGAACACCTGCACCACAGTTTCCCTCAAAAAGGCAACAAGGACATTGTGTATTCTGAAACCCTGCAAGATGGTGCACCAGGCAGGACAATGGGTACAAGAATGGGAAAAACTCAGTGTCTGCCCCAAGACAGCGAGCCATATGTTTACAGACAGAAATGTCAAAAGATCATATGCAAGGTGGTAGGAAGTGCTGAGCAAGTTGGTCAGTAAAAGCCTCATATGGGAGATTAGCTCTGCATGGGGCCCCGAAGATGGTTAGAATTCAGGTAGCAGAGAGAGAATGGGAAGGATCATTCCAAGAAGACTCCATGAACATAAGCACTCAAGCTGCCTGGGGAACTGAATGAGAACATGGCGAGCCTGAATCCTATGAACATATGAGAGTCCAAGGGACACGAGATAGAAGAAAACACCTGGTGCAGGTTACAGGGGAGCTTTATGCTATGGAGTTTGGCCTGAATCCTTAAGACAATGGGCAATCGCTGGCCGATTTGGAGCAGGGTAGGGACTGCACACAAGCAAATGACCTCACATAACGCTTCTCCCTAAAAACCATTCCTCCCTGACCGATAAAGGCCATTCAATTGGAAGATGTCAAAGCGTGGACTAGTCTCAGGTTATAAATTTACCTGCCAACTAACAGAGCCAGATCGGCTTGAGATGGTTTGGGTCTCTGCACTCTATTTATTTCCCAGTCAAAAACTGAAGTCATGAACAACAGTAGGGAAAAAGGCAGGCTGAGGCTGAATGGGCTCCTGAAGCACAGAGAGCCCTCGAAGTACAGAAAACACATTAAACTGCAGCAAAATGAAAGGGAAAGACCGGAGTCCGAACTCTGCCAATCAGTCATCCTTCACCGGGTCAAGCGTCTACTACTTGGCTGGCTTCCATCCCCACTGGCATCTGAATGCAAACCACTACTCGCTGCTGTGCCTTGTAATTAAAGGTAAGAGTACACAAAAGTACTGCCAAAGGAGAGCAGCCAACATGTGGGGAAGTATCATTTGGAAGGGCCCAATGGCATGGCAAGGTGTACACATCAGTGGGATTCTGTCACCACTTTGCTGTATGACCTTCAGTAAGGCCCCTTGAGGTGAGCAAGAACTGGTTCCCCAGTTCCTGTTTAAGCAGCCATGGGAAATGGGCATCTGCCTAGAGCTTGGGGAAGGGTTGTCCTTCCAAGACCCAAGCCTGACTTGGCTAGTATGGACTGGAGGAAAACCTAGCAGATATTCAATGTCATTTTGCCTCGTGGTTGAGTCCAAGTGATAGGACCTTTCAGCCAACCTGAGAGAGAACTTAAAATGGTTTGCAAAACACAGCTGGTGTTTGCTATCTTCTTAGGAAGTAACTTCTTGAATTTTACAGTGGACTCTTCTAATGGATTTAATATTCTGTTTCCTGGCATTCAAATTAATACCCACTTTTTCTCGAATATGCTTAATTTCTAAAGTGAAATTCAGCTGCAGTGGCAATCCATAAAACACTGATCCACTGGGAAACTCGAACTCATCTTTTCAGGCCTAGTCAAATGTGACCTCTGCTCTCTCTTCCTCTAACTATTTACAGTACAATCAATTGCCTGTTCCTTGGTGTTACCAACACGTTTGATACATCTCTCTATTATAATATGTTTCTTGGACAGAGACCAAGTCCCATTCATCTTGGTGACCCCAGTGCCTGGCATTGTGCTGAGCACAGAGTAAGTTTTCAATAAATGTTTGCTGAATTGATGGCTAGCTGGGCCAATATGCACTCAATCCTAGGTTCAACAACAAGAATCGCAAACACACTGTATTATTGAATTTATCTTTGTTTGCCAAGACTTGTGTGTGCTCTTAAGCATAAGCCTATCTCCCAGGATCTGGACTCATCAATACAACTGCCTAAAAGCCTTCTTACCTGAACGTCCCAGAGTATCAAACTCAATGTACCCCAATCAAACTATCTGTGGTTCAAAGCCTCTTGCTCTGTAGTCCATGCATGGCTTATGAGTATCCCAGCCCCCACGCATTTACCCGGCCACTCAACTGAAATCCCAAGACCTTCTTCTCTGGCACCCCCACATCCAAGCAAGCACTAGGTAAGGCTGACCTTACCTCTGTAGCACTTCTCATGGCCAACTCCCACGACATCCTTCAACCACCGTAAGAGTCCCTGCCCATGTCAGCCTTTGCCTAGAACTTTTTTTTTTTTTGCTTTTTTTTTGCCCTGTTCTATTTCTAACAAATTGTTCTATCACATTTTTAAAACCTATAGATAACAAATAGCTTTCCATATCAACAAAAACAATCTTTAATCTCCGTATAATATTCCACTATACTAATGTTTGTTGTTTTTTTTTTAAGATTTTTATTTATTTACTTGAGAGACAGAAATCACAAGTAGGCAGAGAGAGAGATTGGAGGAAGCAGGCTCCCTGCTGAGCAGAGAGCCCGATGCGGGGCTCGATCCCAGGATCCTGGGATCACGACCCGAGCCAAAGGCAGAGGCTTCAACCCACTGAGCCACCCAGGCGCCCCTGTACTAATGTTTTTAATTTACTAATGAATCTCTCATGGTTGGGCATTCAGGTGGATTCTAATCTTTTTTTGCTTTTGTAAGGAAAAATCATCCTAGACTCTCTGTAGTCAGCCTCCCCATCCTCTTAAATCACTATGCCCCCAGTGATCTAAGACACTGATCAGATCATATGATTCCCTATTTCATCAAGGGAAAAAAACAAACAAACAAAAAACTTCCCTAGCCCAACACAGGAGACCCTTAATCAAGCAGCCCCTGACCACCACTCTTTCCCCTCTGCTGCCCCCTCCCGTGTGCTTTCACCCTACCTCACTGACTTCCTGTGCATTCCTGATCACATTTCCCTCCCGCACACATCTTTGCCACTGTACATGCTACTCCTCCTGCCCAGAAAGCCCTCACACCCACCACCACCATCAATCCTCAGTAAAGCCCTACTCATGTGGTCACTCAGCTTAAATACTAGCTTCACTCAGAGCCCTCCTGACCCTGTTAGGCAGAAACAGTGTCTCCCTCCTCTGTGCCCACAGCCCTTCTCACCATCCTGGGCCTGCCTCCATGAAAGCAAAGGCCCAAGGCATAAGACACACTCCAACATAGTCAATGGATTAAATTTCCTACACACCAACTAAACCAGCAGTTCTTGATGCTAGAAGCACAATGGAATTATCTAGAAAACTTTATATATAAAATCCAGAGCTTCACCCTACCCTAGATCTTTTAACAGTCCCTGAGCTGATGCCTGGGTGTGGGCGGCTTTACAGCCAGCTCCTCAGAAAGTCTGAAGGGCAGCCAGAGTTCAGAATCAATGGCAGTGACTCCAGACCCTTTGAAAGCGGCCGTACGTATTTTCTGGAACTCAGGACAGTGAGTGGGTCAGAGTCTGGAGTCTGGAGTCAATCAAACCTGAGTTCAAAACTTAGGTCATCAACTTCTTAGTGGGGCAGATTTCTCAACCTCTCTGTCTCCATTCCCACAGTTGCCCCATGGGGATAATGATAGTGCCTAGCTCACAAGGGTCAAAGGGCAGTTTTAAGGATTAATCACACCATGCCTATGATGATATTCCCACCCCAGCACCCAGAGAGTTTGCTATGGGCGGCAACCTGCTATCCCTTCAGAGTCCTCCTCAGGCCCAAAGCAAGCCAGCATGCACCACAGGCACGTGGAGGATGCTCATGGAACAAACCACAGCTGGGCTGCTCAGGGTCCCCATCAGCTCCCTGGAACTCCAACTGGAAACGCTGTCACTTGCTGCAGAGATCATTACTGGTGACAAGGAAGCAGTGCAAAGTGCCCTCTCACAGTGTTGGCTGTTTTCAGAGATAATGTGAAGTCAATTTTGACTTCTGCCTCCGCTGTTACAAAGGAAACCACAGTCAGACCTTCTCAACTGGTTATAATTCTGGAAGGAGGAGAGGAGGGCTGAGCAGGGAGACTGGAATGGGGCGTGAGCTGGAAGATCCATCTATCCCTTGGGCAGGCAGGGGCAGAGGAACGTACCAGCAAGCCTCTTTTGGTTGTGAGTGTCAGGATACTAGAGGTAGAGATGAAAGGAGTGTGCTTACCCACACATCTAGAAGAACTACAGAATTTTTTTTTTAAACTCCTCTCACTCAAAACACTTCATGAAAACACACTTTAAAAACTACTCATAGCATACCTATGCCCAGGCCGTGTTTTAAGCAGCACCCAAAAATATATGATGTAGGTTTCCCACTCTCCATCCAAAGATAAGCCTTGAAAACTTACCCACCATCTTTGCAGTGGGTGATGAAGCCCTAATGTTAAGGTCCAGAAATTATTTACAAGCCTGGCTTTCCATCAAGAATGCCTGGGAGACTTTTTTGGTTAATACATATCCCCAACATTCCCCAGATCTATGGAATCAGAATCTCCAGGAGGAAGTGAGGTAGATAAGAGGAAAAAGGAAGTGAGATACTGGGGTGTCAGGGAAAACCTCCCAGAGGAAAAAAGGTACAGGCTGAACTTTATAAGAGGAGTAAGATTTTGGTAGGTGGAGTAGACCCGTATCCTTGAGAGCCAGGACATAAAGATGGGAAGGATGGTGAGCAGGAAGGGTGCTAACGCCTATATGATTTACCTGGATTATCTCATTTGATTCTCAAAAGGCCCCTATGAGGCAGTGCAGCAGGCAATGTTGCTTGCCCACACAACAGACGTTCATGCCTCTCCTTCTTCCCACCTAGCAAATTCTGTTGAGGTCCCCCTCTCCGTGGGGGCACATGCTTGAGGCAACCGGCTGCACACTGGCTCCCCTGGCCTACCCAGTCCTGGGAACAGGCACGCGCCAGGGATGCGGTGCTGGGAGCTGGGAGTATCTGGCAGCGGTTCCCTCACTTGGAAAACCTGTTGTCTCCTATTCTTCTGGACATTTTCATGTCTGGATGTGATGCTAGAACTGCAACCATCTTTTCCCAAGATGAGGAAAGTGGCCTGAGGACGAAGACCAACACTCTAGATAGCAAAGTAGAAACAGTTCAAGAAGCTGGCCCTTGACGAGGTCATGGCACCGGTGAATTAAGGACCTGGAAAGTACCCCAGCTTTACACCTCGTCACAGGAAGTAATAAATCTCCCATCCTATGGTGGGGCAAGGCGGGGCTTTCTGTGACCATGAGAACCCCAGCATCCTAACTGACAGAGGCAAATGTGATGATTTCCATTTTAAGGATCATGGCCTGAGGTCTGGAGCATTGAGAACTTGTCCAAGGTCACAGAACTGACAGGGTTGAGAGGGACCCAGAGAAGAGCTCAGCACCATGTGCCGTAACACGCCTGCATACAGATTTTCTCCCCAGACACCAGGGAGCTCTTGAAAGTTTCTAAGTAAGGACTGGCCAGATCAAAGGGGGATGCCTGACACCAGATGAAAAGTTCTACCACTTTTTGAGAGGACGACTGTGCTAATGGTCTGGTTCCTCCCCACCTCCTCCTCCCTTACCTCCAGGGGTGGAAGGTCGGGCCCCAAGTACCTGCCCTAAGACTGCAGGGGAAACTCAGCATGCAGAAGTTCATAAGCAAGCATCTGTGAGACCAAAGAGAAATGATTCTTACAGCTGCTCAAGAGAAGAGGGTGACAGGGAGCACTTGAAACCAATTACACTTGGCTTTGGGTCCAGCTGAGGCGAGACAGCTCCCCCAGACAGCCACGTCACACAGCTATTAATGCTGAGGGAATCTTCTCCGAGAAATAACTTTTTACAACATTGTGTCTGCGAGGCTGCTGCGCTCTGAGCTGGTGAACGCTGATGCTCCGTGCATCGGGATCGAGGTGGGGCAGCTGAGACCAGGAAACCGGTGGTTTATTATTCCAAGCCACCCCTGCAGAGCTAACCTGTGGGCAAGAGGCCGCCCTGACATCCACTCGCTCCTCTGTGAAGGTCCAGCGCAGTCAGGAAGTCTTCCACGCAAACATATGCCGTCACTGCCTCCCTCGGGATGATTGAAGATTGGAGGTTCAGGCCAAAGACCACTTTGGATAATTGCATCCTATCTCTCTGCTACTCTTCTATGTGACTGTCCTTCTTTTCTGGCCCAGGCTGACTGCTTTCATCTGTCAAGTGCCTCCCCTGGTACCATCCCCCTGACAAGCGAAAGGTACCCTAAAATGAGCTGCTAACAACTTCACAGTCTCAGTCCAGGTCCCTGCGTCCAAGGTCACCTTGTACTCAGCGGCCTATCTTCCTGCTCTCATCCCTTCCGCCTGGTCCTCCCATCTGGGGCCTTTTCTCACCTTTTGGACTCTAACAGACCTTCTCCAATTTCAACCTTTTCTCTCCTTATTCAGTTGATTCAGATTCTTCTTTCATTTTGCTGCCTTTGGCTGCGCTGGGTTCACCTTAGCCTTGGGGGCCTTACCCATGACCACATGGCTCCCCACTGAGCTAAAAGACTGACCTGGCCTCTTCCAATCCCGGTGCCCTGGAAACTCCAGGTTCATTGGACAAGGACAGAGAACATCTCAAAGGATACTGGACAGCATCCTCAGTAACTACGTGTCTTTCCAGGTCTGCCTGTGTGATGCAGGGTCTTTCCATGGAACTGCATAGGAAGAGCACTGGGCTTGAAGCCAGAAATCTAATTTCAAAAACCACAGTTCTGCTATTAAGTGCCTGTATAACCTTGAATAAGTGGCTCCCCTAACTAGGACTTGGTCTCTTTACCAGTTTAATGAGACGCTTGAACCAGACAACCTTTGAGTTACTGACCACCTTCATCCCCAAATAGAGCACCCAATATCTGAGAAAGAGAGGCCAAGAGTACCCAGCTAGACTGAGTGCCCATTCATAAAGGGGCAGACACAACAGGAAACTACCCCACACGAGCCAGTTGTCTTGAAAGTAGGGCAGTGATAAGAGTAATTAATAATCAACAGTATTTACTAACTAAGGACCAGGGTTCAATCACAGCAAAGCATTTGCAAACATTTCTCATTTAATACTTTTATCAGCCTCTGAGGAAAATACAAATATTACTCTGGTTACAACTAGGAAACAAAAGCTTGGAGTATTTAAAAATGTGCACAAGCCACCAGCTGCTAAGAGGCAGAGTCAGGATCTGAACAAAATGGCTCCTTGCCTACGTGGAAGGAGACCCTCAGGAAGCCGGTCAGTCCCCACCCTCTGGGGGCTTCCAAATGCGAATGCTAGAGCTTGGTCCTGCTGCTTGCTCTTGTGAGGGACTGAATGCTAAGGCATTTGCCACAGGCTAGTTCCTGCCCCCAGACACCCCAGCCTATCATTTGTCTCATGTTTAAGAAAACTCAGCAACCCTACACTCCTCTAACTTCTCACTTCAGTAGAGAACATTCTTTAGAACTTCTTAGCATGGGACCATGGCACTGTTAAACTAGAAGGAAACACATCCCTCTGCATATCTATACTCCTTTGTAGATAGCAAAGAAAGGTTCTAGAAGTGCCCATCTAAGCCTAGAAGGCCAAAAGAACACTGTCTTAGGACCTTATGTTTTAAAGCTGAACAATGTGGGTTTGAAATCTGGTTTGACCACTGTCCACCCAGGAGAACTTAGTGTTTTTGCCTCAATGTGCTCGTCTTCTCTCTCTCTCTCTCCCCAGCCTCCCATTGCTTCCTCCCAATCTCTCTCTCTCTCTTGCTCACTTATGAAGCTTCCCTTTCCCCATGCCCTCCTCCCAAAACACAGAGAACTGTGTTACCATACATATTTGTGTGTGTGAGAAAAATGTTCACATAAAACCATCGGCATGGCACACATTGTCTTTCTAATACTCACGTCAGACTAAGACCCTGTTCCTGACATCAAGCAGCAGGCTGAGCCTCTATGGGGTGTCCGCAGGCACCTAGGCCCGCTGTCCTAGCTGTAGTCTCTGAGGGGAAGGCCACCGCCTCCTCTCCAGCTCAGTCCCGAAGGAGAGTGCCACAGAAACACAATGTCTGCCTACATGGACCCAGGCCTGAAGGGCCTGTGTGCTTCCCGGACCTGGCGCCGCACAGCAAGGAGATCCACCATCATGAGGAGGGACCATCCGAGCGCCACTAAGAGGAAGCAATGCGTCTGAGGTGCATCTGCATGGACATTTGTGGTGTTTCACGGGGGTACGATGCTGGAAGGGCTGGGGGGGCGCTCCGAGGTCAGGCAGCCCTTGATCTGAGTCCCAGCTCCACCAGCTCCATCTGCCTAATGGGGCTTGGGTGATAATGGGTGGAACCAGGGGTGGCAACCATCACTTTAAATTTAAACTTCATTAAAGGAGGTAGAAGTAATCAATGCCTCAGTGAGAAGACATGCCAGGCAGGTAGGAGGAGAGAGAAACAGGAGGGATGCAGAGGGGGCAATTCTTTCGTTTTAGAAGTTGAAAGGATGTTGCCTCATGTTAGAGGAATACAGATGCCTTTTCACAGGATAGCGAGGTCAGCTAGATGGACACGGGGTGCTTGGGGGAGTGGGAAGCATCATGGAGCATGGGACAAAGCCAAAGACGTTCATTTAACTGGGAGAAAGAAGGGCACAGTGTGAGCCCCTACTCTGTGCATGGCACGCAGATATCATTTAATTCTTAAAATTGTTTTTTTAATTCTCTTTGGAGTCCTGTCTACAGATGAGAAAAGAAAGGTGCACAGAAGTGAAATGACATGTGCATGGTCACCCAGCCAGTCAAGCTCCGGCTGTGCTGTGAAGCTCCTCGCCCCTCCACCCCCCCATCCCCCCACTCACCCCCAGCAATCACATCACCTTGCTGGGCACCAGGGAAGAATCAGGAATAGGTAGCAAGTTTCTACACAGAACACATCTTTCTCCCTGTCTGGAAGCCAGGAGACCCTCAAACATATTTCTTGGAGCTGCTTCCTCTCTGGCTCATTCCTTTCCTCTCTGTGGTCACCCTAAGACAGCCCGAGCCATTTCTCAGAGTTAGACTCATGCTGCGGATGGCAGGCCTGACTGTCTGCATCTGCTCCCGGGGGGCCCTCCACATGGAACTGCCAGCACCAAGTTCGGCCTCCATTTGTCACCGAGGTCAGCGACTTACTCCACACTACCAGCTCAGACCCCCAGTGGGCTGGGACGGGGACTTCCTCACTGCAGACCTGCCCCGGGGCCATTTGGCAGACCCGAGGATCCCAGGATGCTCGCCCCTCATTACCCGGACACGCTCACCAACCGAGTGTGCACTGAGTACGGATGTCTGTCGGGCTGCCCTTTGGCCAGCAATGGGGGGCTGGGTAGGGGGCGATCCATACATGCCAGGAGCAATCTCTCTGCTTGGCTGAGCTCACCGAGGAAGGAAAAAAGAGAGTCATTTCTCTCACTGGTGGTGGCGGTTTTTGTTACAGCTATCTCTACCTCAGGGGCAGCGGGATCCATTTGCCTGTAACTGTGCGTCAGAACAATAAGAAGAACACGTCACCTGCCATCCCAAGCTCTTTGTTAAAACTGCTCTTGCCTGGGATGCTCAGAAAATACTCCCAGATGTCTGGGGAGGGCAGGGCAAGGATGGAGAGCTGCATGCGACACTTAACACAGGCACCTCATCTGCCCATCGGTTCCCGCCAGCCCTCAGGCACACAGACAGCTCTCACGCTGTTGGCCCCTGCTCAAACACCTGCTGGGACTCCCCAGAACCCCTTCCTGAGTCCTGCTTCCATCCCTGAGATTGTGGGGGGGGGGTCTACATATTTAATCCCATGCCATCTTTCTCTTGACTTGCAACTGCTAAGCTCGGTCTGTTAAAACCCCCACAGCTGGCCTCCCCTAATGTATTGTCCAAGTTGCAAGCTTTCTTCCAAAGTCGGCCCGATTTTTGCCTCTACACTTCACTAGTTCTGATTACGCCACGGGGGACAGCTTCCTCAAAGCTTGGTGCTTTATTAAGTCCTTCAGACCAGGAGATAGGGATACCTTGTGTTTTTTTAACAGTCTTCAACATGTAAAATTCCCACCGTCTCCACAGGTCATCCCAGCCTGGTGTGGAAGCCCTTGTCAGCCCATCGTGTTATTTTCTCATACCCAACAAGACTCCTTCATGTGCCAGTCTGATGCCCTCTTCTTTGGGTTGAGTCCTTAGACTTTCCACTCCTATCACTGGCTCTGCCTTCGCCTGTCCCCTTGCCTGGCATCTCCCCCTGCATAGAACCCCTCCTCAGAGGCTTCACTGAGTAACTACAGTGGTCAGCCAGGGTCCCTGGGATAAGCCAGGCAGCAAAACAGAACCAGCATCTCATATGACCACCCAGAAACACAGGCTTTCCTTTGACCCTGAGTGCATGCCAAACCAGAGTTCACCCAGAATAGGAAAAGGGCTTTTCTTATTTCTTAACTCCAAAGTTTCCATAATGCTCTTGGTTGACATCTTCTGAATACAGAGGGGCACAAATACACACATGAACACACATAAAACCCAAATCCAATAAAAATCAAATTTTAAAAAATAGGTTAGGCAAACAAGCCACTAAAAAGTGCAGCAAGTGGCTAATTTTTATTATTCCTCTTAAATGCCTGAATAATCTTACTGCAAATCATATCTTTATTAAAAAAAAATATAAGATATACTTAATGCCAACCCCAAAGGGCACTTTGGAGAGAAGCCAGGCTACAGGTTTATATTCTTCCCATTTTCAAATAAAATGCAAAAGAAAAAAACTAGTAATCATTTTAATGAGCCTTTAAATAAATTATTGGCTAGAGCACACTATAGTAATTTATATGGGGAACCACATACATATATTTGCTGAGAAAGGGACTTTGTGACTAAAGAGTGAATTTCCAAGAATTACTTTAGATTCTCTTTCCTTTAAGTGATTAGTTTGAGTTGAACCACACTTCACATCCACTCCATCACCGGTCCCACTTGCAAAGGCAGGTGGACACCTATAAACCAGGGTTTGTCCCTAATACCTACACCCTCTTCTGATGTCCTAGTTCTCCTTTATTGGCATTCCCCAGCCCCCGACAAGTTTGATGCTTTAATTTTCTGGAGGGTGGAGGGTTACCCTCTGGATCACTTTCCAGATATACTAAGAGGAAAAAGATTTGGAAATGGAATCCATAAAGGAAGAAGGTTTCTCTTCTTTTTCCTTTTTTCACTCCTTCCTTTCACACATTTTCCCATAAACACTGCTCTAGTCTCCTGGTAACTGTTAATTTATGAGGCAAGAAAAACAAGGTGGTTGTGAATTAACAAGAACGGGACCATTTCTCTCCATCAGCAGAATAATCCATCTCCCTCAGGCTGTCAGCAAGCTTGGTTTTAAGAGACAGGGAGGAAGATTGCAGGGGGAAAATGTGGCAGTATGCCTCCTGGACAGGGCAGGATGTGGGGCCCTTGGAAACCCAGGGTTCTGGGGGCTGCAGCCTCTCCCCCAGGAAGTGGAGAAGCAGGCAGCCCAGCAGGGGAGGCTTGGCAGCCCCCACGGTCAGCAGGGAGGCACAACCAAGGAGCTATGCACAGGGAGGCTGATTCCAGTCTGTGATCATAATGCCAGCTCCATCTGAGTGGATACAGTCCTCTCTCCCCTTTCTGTAGCTCATTTCCTCCAAGTCAATATTACATTTCTCATTTTACCCTCATTTTGCTCCCAATGGAGGGCATATGCCAAAGATCTTTTATGCCCATTTTACAGATGGTGTAACAGAGGCTTAGAGAATTTAAATTATTTTCCTGATCTCCACAGCTAAGAGAAAGACCTAGACCAGAAAACCTAGTTCCTTTCCCAGCATCTCTTCCCCAGGGGTGCCAGCCTGGGTACAGTCATTTAGCCAGGAGCATGTTACTCAACCATTCTGTCTTCCAATGTGCAAAAGGCAATTTGGATTTCAGGCCCTTGGTTTCTCAGCCAGGTTCATCTGAAATGGGATTCCAGCAGGAACTACCAGAGAGCTGAGAAGCTATGGAAGTTTGTATGACCCTACAGCTATGACACATGTTCAATGAGACAGGGAAGGGAGTTCAAGTTCTCATCCGTCCCCTACTTGCATTCACATGTAGCCAGGTTTTGCGATCGGCTCTGAGCACCCCAGCGGCCGACAGCCTACAGACCTGTAGATTGCACCAGATTTGGAGTCAGTAGACCCAGTTCCAGCCCTCGCTCTGCCACAAGTGACTCCCTGACCTGGAAGTGGTCTCTTCTGCCAAGTGGGAGCCTGCACAGAGAGTCTCAGCAGGTCCTTTCAGCCCCTACATGCATCAAGCCTAAAATTAAATATGGGCACGAGTTAGTTAGGTGAGCACATTAGACCAAGGGACCATCAACAACTGAACCGAAGCATATCACTAACCTCTTCGTGCCAGACTTTCACCATCTGTAAATGGAATAACAATAGTACCAACATCCCAGGGTGGCTGGTGAAGTATTAAATGAGTCAATTCACAGAAAACATTTAGAATAATTTGGGGGCACATTGTTACTGTTCAAAAAAATGCTAGCTGCTTGTCATTGTTATTGTATTAGCAACACCACTGTCATTAATATCCCAGACACTTGTCACCTTTGGAAACAGAAGTGATTATTTGCACAAGGAGGGACTTGTCTTACTTGCTCTTGGACAGACACATGGCTTATTATGCACATTTTGTGAAGGGAGAAATCAGGGCCCACAGCGAGGCGCTGCCTGGCTAAGGACACAGCAAGCAGGCAGACACGAAAGAGGAACTGGGATGCAGCCAAGCTGGTCCATGGCCCACCCACCCCTGGTGTTCCCACACCTGGGCTGCCAGCGCACTTCTGACAGCACCTTGAGTTCCCTCTCCTGCAAGAGGAGAAATGTGCATGCCTGGACAGGGACAGGGACACTCATGGGAAGTTGCGTCACCTCATGCTGATGGAAGCCCACTGCTGGGCCACAGAGAAGGATGCTGTAACTTCAGAAAAGAAGCTTCTAGCCTGGATGGACGAGCCTAATTGGCCAACAGGTGTCCTTAAAACCAAGAGCAATGGAGATCACACCTTCCAAGGACTACCCAACTGGCTGTGCATGAACCCAAAGTTCATACGTCATCATATATTATGATGTAACCCTCTGAGAGGCACTGTCCGAATGATGGCCATCCGGACAAACTGAGCTGGAAAGAACCTCAAAGAGTACAGGAGCCAAGCTTGCCATTATACAGAGAAGGAAACAGAGGCTCTGAGTGGGGTCTGGATTGTTCAAGAATGCACAGTTGCACAGGGGCAGAACCAGGACCAGAAAGCAGAGGTCTGCCTACTATTCCTATTCTAAAGGTCTTTCCCTTCAATGACTCCAAAGGTCCCTTTGCATTGCAGGACCTACTACGTGATTCCTTGGAGTCAAAGCAAAAAAGCCTTTGTGAGCCACACTCAGCTGATATGTCACACAGGCCACAGAGGTGTCACTGTGTGGTCGGCTCTCAGTAAGAGCACCCACTGAGCACTATCCTTATACTGGGGACCCAAAGGCCACGTTGCAAATACCAACTTTTTGGCTGGAGAACAACGGAAGGCCACCTGGAGGCAAGGCACTGAAAAGGATCTGGGATAGCCTGCCAGGCCCCACACTCTAAATTCCACTTCCTAGCCCCTCTAAAACATTTCAGAACACAAAACTTTCATATGGAAATAGGCAGAGAAAATGAGGAAATGACGACAGTGACATCACAGCACCCCCAAGCCCATAGTCTTCTGAAGCGCATCGGGAGAAGCCCCCTTTCCGGAATGGCGATCGCTGTCTGCGCCGGGCGCATATCACTCACCAGCAGTTCCCGCCCCAGCTGACTGCACATCTCTCAAAGCAGGAAACACCGCCCCACCCCCAAAAAGACCTTGCTCAGAGCTAGACACTTAACGGCTTAACGGCCTGAAATTATCTTTCCTCCTTCTCCTTCTTCTTATGATTGTAACTGCTTTGTTTCAGTGTAAGAGGTTTTACAGTCTGTGAGCTGAAAGTGGACTTTCCCTCATCCTCCAACTATCGCAGGTGACACAGTCAGGGAACACGGGAGGCAGGGAGTTTAAAATCCTGTGTTTTGTTTTGTTTCGAGGTGTTCCCGTGGGTCACAGAGCTCAGGTTATGCTGCTGAATTAAGAGAACGTTATGGGAACAACCCACATCCAACACATTGACAATGCCTCTTCCACAGCCGGACAGAAGTGGCTTTCTTGCCAGAGAAATCCGACTGGCAGTTCCCACTGTATTTCTGCAGGGGAGCCTGGAAATAATTTTTCTCTGCAACGGTAAGTAAATTAGGAAGGGATGATCTGGTACCCCCCTCCTCTTCCAAGAAACGGTGAATTCTCTACTACTAATGGGCAGAAAACCTGAAGCAGCCGACACGATTAGGCAGGCACCTGCTCTGTCCGTCGGTGCACGGGCAGCCAACCTATAGACCAGGGCAGACAGCGTTGGCCTTTGTGGGCAGATGGAGGCGAATGGGGATCCTAGGCCGCGCTTGCTAGCTCCTTGACAAAAAGCAAATGGCTCAGCTCTCTGAGCCTCAGTCTCCTCACCTGTCAGATGGGAATAAAAGTACCAGGCTCAGGGGATTAGGACTGAAACTTAGAATAGGGTATACTTGGGACTTGTGAGGAACTCGATAAAAACTAATTACCCATTCTGGTATCAGACCGTACAGCCTTCCACCCCCGCCCCCATACACGCAGGCACACCCACCTCTACTCTGCAGTAATTGAGCCAAATTCCCTGGCAGTCAGAATTTCCTATGCCCTCTGCCACTTCCAAAGCACTCTTTCCAAATCTGCAGGTGGCAGCCACTTTTGAGCCAAAGCAATTAGGCTATAGCATGCCTGCATTTCCCTACCCACCTAGAGATTTGTTCCCAAATAGGCTCCTGTAGGAGCCAAAACCCTCTCTTGCTAGGGCACAAAGCCCTCAGCATGTTTGTACTGTACAAAGCATAGATCCATTAAATGCAAGCCTGACCTAGGCACGTGCCATTCTGACTGGACCAGAGGGCAGGCACTGGGTAACAGTAACGAGTTCTAGGAACCCAGAGATGTTTGTCTCCTGTGAGCAGAAGCTGTGAGAGGGAACTCAGAACCACCCCCCGCCCCACCACAGCAGAGCCCCTCCTCGGGGACACAAACCTCATATACACCTGCTTCTAAAACAAACACACTACTCTTCATGTTCAAGGTTCCAGGCTCAGACATCACCCCGGTGATGAACTATTCAGCCAATGGCTGGAGAAAGGCAAACAGGAAGGGATGTAGAATTCCCATCAAATACAGTCAGGGCAGGTCAAGGTCATTAAAATAATACTGATACCACCACATCAAAGGAGAGTTTAGAACAACTTCAATGGGAGCTCCCAGCATTTCATATCAACATTCTCATTTAGGAAAGACCAGTAAATATGGCTAGTGCAAATCTCAACTTCCTTAAGGGAGTCCAGCATGGCTGGATGTATCCTGACAAATTTGTCATTCACTTCCCTCATCAATGGGAAATTTGTTGCAGACTCATCATTTACAAGTAAAACAGCCATGGGGTAATCTTACCTGCCTTTAAAGTGGCAAGGAGGACTGGAGGTTATATAGATTAAGCTCCTAAAAGACAGCTTAGCATAGTAGGCGCTCAATTAATTAACATATGCCCATGTTAACACTTCTATTTTCAACCTAATGGCTTATTGGCTTTCTGCATTTGAAGATTTTATGTTGTCAAAAATGCATTAGAAACCCAGCTACTATATAAATACAAGCACGATTTACTGTTTCGCCAGGGGCCACAGATCTCTGATGTTCTCATAGCCTCCAAGGACAGTAGTAGCCATCTGTTAAAATAAATAACTCATTAAGTAAAAAGCAAGTGTTTTTACAAGATCAACTGAAAATCTGCTGGATTTTTCACTGGCTGTCAATGAACATGGGCAGCTACAGATAATTTGGGTGCTGGCATAATGCAAGCAGAGACGAGAATCTGGAGACCACAGGTTTAAACTTTAAGAGATAGTTAAGAAGGCAACATAAAAGTTGAATTACAAGGTCATGATGACCCAGAGCACTAAGCAATAAAGCAACAAACCGAGTATTTTCATTTATATCTAACTGCCATTTTGCATAAGGGGCTGGAGAAGGGTCGTTGTAGTAAACCAAATAGTCAGTGCAGTTAAAAGAAAAGTCATCATGTAGAGTATTTGTGAACTGTCAGCACCCAGAGGCTCAGAAGACAATCAAACACATTTACCATAAAATGAAACAGAATCTAATTTCATCATTCCTTGGATGATTAGGAAAGCATTTCAGGATCACACAGTCTCTTTATGAATTAATTTCTACTGCTATTAAAGAAAATAAATAAAACCATGGCAACAGGGGTGCCTGGGTGGCTCAGTGGGTTGGGCCTCTGCCTTTGGCTCAGGTCATGATCTCTGGGTCTTGGGATCAAACCCTGCATCAGGCTCTCTGCTCAGCAGGGAGCCTGCTTTCCCCTCTCTCTCTTGCCTGCTGCTCTGCCTACTTGTGATCTCTCTCTATATATTCAATAAATAAAATCTTTAAAAGAAAAAAAAAAAAAAACATGGCAATAGGGGCGCCTGGGTGGCTCAGTCGTTAAGCGTCCAACTTCGGCTCAGGTCATGATCCCAGAGTCCTGGGATCAAGCCCCACATCAGGCTCCCTGCTTAGCGGGAAGCCTCCTTCTCCGTCTCCCACTCCCCCTGCTTATGTTCCTTCCCTCGCTATGTCTGTCAAATGAATAAAGAAAATCTAAAATGAACAACAACAACATGGCAATAGCCTGTAGTTTGTCTTTCCCCAATCAGAGTGGGAAAATGTCTGTGCTTTCATGTCTAACTTGCTGGGTAGCAGCAACTCCCAAGTAAGAGTTAACTGCCTTGATGGTGTTTCTCAGAGAAGACAGACAAAATAGGCTCCACTTTAGTTAAGTGGGAATTAATTCCCAAGAGAAACTGCTCCAGGGAGCCCATGGTGTGGATATCACCACTAGGCAGGAGAAATGGAGACAGAATTTCTGTACCAGGGGTCTCTAAATCCCTGCTTTCCATTCTTTCTGACCCTCAGCATCTGTGTTAACCAACCTTTTGTTTCTGCACCTTTTTTTTTAAGACTTCATTTATTTATTTTAGAAAGAGACAGGGAAGGGGGTTGGTGCAGAGAGAGGAACAAGCAGACTCTGTATGGAGTATGGAGCCTGATGTGGGGCTTGATCTCATGACCCTGGAGATCAGGACCTGAAACCAAGAGTCAGATGCTCAACTGACTGAGCAACCCAGACAACCCTGCTGTGCTTCTAATCACATCTAGGTTATACCACAGAAAGATAAAGAAGTCAGGGGTAGAGAAAAACAGTAAAAGACCAAAGGAGACTTCATTATTTAAAAAAAAAAAAAAAAAGTGACATCATTATGAGTAAAAGCTCAACAGGAAACAGACATGACATATGACCACCAAAACAGATGCCAATAGTTGTGACCCTTTACATCCCACTTCAGAGAAAGACAGCTGACCTACTGTCTAAGAAAATAACATCAACTTTGTTGTGGTCCAAGGTCAAAGACCATGCTGAAGGGCTTCTGCCACAGGTCAAAAACCTGCTTCTCCCACAGGGCATACACCCCAAGACATGGTTCCATCTGACCCCAAGTCACTTGGGTAGAATGGAAAAAGCTTTATACTGAGAGTCATAAGACCAACTGGCAACATCACCACCAACCAGCTGAGTGACACGGGTGACGTCTGTCCTCTGCAGACCTCAGCTTCTTTCGTAATGAAGGGACAGGGCAGAGGAAGAACGGAGACAGACCACTGTTTAAATTCAGTCCAGGTTTATCAAGGGTCCATCACGGACATGGCACCTAGCTTTCCTCTGGGTCAAGAAGCAACTGCCTCAAGCTTCCAAGACAGGGCTAAACTGTACACTGTGAACTACTAGGCTGTGGTTGTATAGGAGGATAATGTGCTGAGTGTGGTCTGCAGCAAAGAAATCTGGACTGAGAATCCAGAGTCCTGACCTCTCATCCAGCTCTGTGGGCTATTTTGGCTTCTGTTTTCTCCTCTGTAAAACGAGGTTACTGGTATAAAGGATTCCTAACTGAGACTCCATGGACATCCTGGGTCCGTGAGTGGGATTCCAGCTGTTCACAAACTGCTAAACTTCCAGTTTGTGGGCAGGGTATGTTTCCAGAGAAGACATCTAGAGCTTTACTCACTTTTGCAAAATCATTGAATAAGAACTGCTCCTATAGATACAAATCTATGATCCCTTCCTGCTCTGACATCCAACAAGTCACATGACAATACTGAAAACTATGGAGATGACAGCACTTCAGGGCAAAGCAAAGAGAACTTACTCCACTGAGTAACAAGTTTCCCAACAGCCAACCTGATGATCACCTGAGTTTTGGCTCTTGACTGGTGGGCAGAGTCTCAGTCTGGAGCCTCCTAGCTAGATCACTGGGCATCTAATCATCAACGCTGAACCATGAGTCATCCATTCTGCTTCCTCCCTTTGCTGGGGATTAGGGGTGGCAGAGGTGGGAGTGAGAAGACAGTGGGGCATGGCACTCCTGCTATGGGCCTGATTCAAAGCTGTTCTGCTCTGAGCGGCATAAATCATCATCATCACATCTTGGCCTCTACCAGGTTGGACTCAGAGGTCAGGGACATCTAAACAGTGGGTTGAAGCCCACCCCTGCACTTATTCTCACACACAAAAAAGGGGGAGTGGGCTAGAAACCTACAGGGAAATGCAAATCAGATTGCAAGAGGAAAGCTAGGGAGTGCCACTGTCAGACTTTGAGAAACACTAAAATGGCCTTTTAGATTCCTGGTGTGTTTCTAGGGGCTAGGCCTGCCTAAGTTTCTAAACAGCAGTGCCTCTCTGGCTGCAGAAAGATCACCCATCCCAGAACCAACATATTACACAGTATTTATTTTCTAAAACCGTCCGTCGTTCCGGGGACTCAAAGGTCCCTCCTCCCAGTGGGCCTCCATGACCACAAGGTGGTTTTCTATGACTTCCTCCACATCCTGGCTATTAAGTCAACTGGAAAGTCAGACAGCAGAGGGGCCAGAAGCCGGTTTGCTCTCCGTGCCCAACGGTAGCTCTAGATCAAGCTGGTGAATCCAAGAACTCCCTATCCTTCCCGTGGCAGAAACAGACTTCTGTTTACAAGGAGCTCTCTGAAAACAGACCAGCAAGAGGGAGGCTGGAAGAACTCAACTGCAGAGACAAGCAGAGCCACTCTCAAATCACAGATCTATTACTTACCATTGTCTGCCTTTAGGCCAGAAAATTACTTAATCTCTCAGACCTTCAGTTTCTTCATCCATAAAATGGGACAACAGTGACTTCTAGTGCACAGATTCACTGTGAGGATAAATGAAATAAGGTATCTCTGGCACCGAGAACACCTTACTAGCTACATCATTTTTCTGTTGTTGTTGAAATTATTATTACTAGTGCTACTGCCAGTGTCGAGGCAGTTAGAGCTATAAGGATCCTCTGTGACGTTCCTGGCCTAGAAAGTAGGCTCTCTCTAACAGATTCCATGCCTACTGGTTTTCTTCTTCATGCCTGGTCCCTGGCAGCCCTGCTACCCTACCCCATGGGGATTGCTCAGCATGGCTGACCCCTAGTCTTACCTTCCTTTTGTTGGTGGGATTGACGTAGAGGTAACTGAGGACAGTCTTCAATCCTACTTTGTCATTCAGCTTCTCATAGGTGGTGCCATAATCCGTTGATCTGCAGGTAAGAGAGAAAGAAAGGAAGAGACTGTTTTACCAAATGGTGGATAATGTTCAGAGGGGAGCCAAGTTCTCCTTCAACTGGCACCTTTGTTCCCAAATCACAGGAGTGATTCAGAGATAAAAGGCCCCATTAATTTCAGAAGAGCAATTAGACTAGCGCATCTGCTTACTACCTAACCTCATTCCCCTTTGCTCCCTGCCTTTCTCAGAGACCTACTTTTACCCTCTGTGAAGCTGTCTGTGAAAGCCACTGCCAGGGCCTGCCTGCCCCCAGGTTCAACCCAGGGTCCTCCACGTGCTGCTGCAGACGGACGCAAGTTCCGGCCGGAAGCTATGGGAGAGGCCAGACTGTCTCCTGAGGTCGCCGGAGCCCAGCCAACCTCATACCACCTCCACAGAGCCCAAGGCTAGGGAATGCTCTGGGTGGAAGCAAGCCCTATTTGCAGGAGGCTGGAGGGTGCAGCGGCAGCACTGGAACACAGCAGGGAGGGGGCGGGAGCCTTTACATAGGAGCTGTGGTGTGTCAGGGTCAAAGCAGGGGTTGTGGAAGTGCTGCCAACAGTTTATCATTCCAACCATCCTGCTGGCTGCCAGCTTGTCCTTTGGGCCCAGTTTCCAGGGTTCTGACTTTATACCAAAACCACAAGTCAGGACTCGGAGAGCAAAGGCAAGCCAAGCCATAGGCTCCTTCCACTCCATCCCACCTTTCCACGGTGGAGGAAGGAGAGCAGGTGGCTAACAGGGAGGGCCAGCCTCGCCGCCACGCTTTGTGCCTCACTCCCCAACCCGACTCCACACGTACCATCCTCCCCTTTCAAACCACCAGTATCATCAGCTCCACACCCCGTCTCTCCTCCATGGCCTTCTTTGGCTAGGTCACGAAACTTCTCCCACCTGGGCTTGAGAAAGTCCGAGGTCAGTTTAGTTTCCCTGTGGTCACCTGACCTCATGGGAGACTGTGTGCTGCCTCAGATCCCAGTGTCTGGCTCCGGCTGGGTGCTTCCCCAGTAACCACCTGCCTGTTCCTCCCTCTTCCCAGGTTCTTCCCCCACCTTCTCTCCAGAATCTATTCCTGCTCAGGCCCACAGCTCAGTTTCACAAGCCTAGTAGTCAAGGCTTATAACGTGTGATGGCCTTTAAAAATTAGCCCCACCCCCTCTGACTGAGCAAACTCCATGTCCCAACACCAGCTGAGATGCCCACCCTTACCCCTGTGAAGGCTTCACTAGCCCTCTTCTCAGTCACCCTCACCCCTCTCTGCCCTGAAAAAGCTTCCCAGCCCACGTTGTGCCCAAAGCACACCGCACATGCCTCCTTTTGGCTCTTGGATACCATTGTGATTAGTTTCTACAAGTTCTGGTCTCCCTAGGACAATATTAGCTCCCGAAGGACAAGGGAGCACAGAGAGTGCTATGATGAGATGAAAGAACAGGAACTTTGGGTATAGAAAAATCTCTTCTTTCTTTTTTTTTTTTTTTTAAGATTTTATTTATTTATTAGAGAGAGAGAGAGGGAGGGAGAAAGCACAAGCAAAGGAGGGGCAGAGGGAGAGAGAGAAGCAGACCCTACCCTGAGCAGAGAGCCTGATGTGGGGCTCCATCCCAGCAGCCTGGGATCATGACCTGAGCCTAAGGCAGACGCTTAACCGACTGAGCTACCCAGACGCCCCACAAAATCTCTATTTCATTGCTAGATCTGCAGCTCTCTGGTTGTATGGCCACATGCAAGTTACTTAAACTCCTAGAGCCTCGGGTTTCTGAACTGAAAAAATCAGGGAGATTTGATCTCACAAGGCATTCGTTGAGGATGCAAAAATATGACATGTGGGAAACCTCCTGACAGGATGTAGATACAGTGAAATGCTAAAAAATATATATGAAAATAAAAAGGACATGCGCTTCTCTTTTCCCCAAAATGTAAAGAACCAGGTTGTACACATCATACACACTCGCCATGTTTACTCAATAAACAAACATCAGTATTTCAAATCCTTCCCTAGGCTACTGGCTCCACACGGTCAGTGTCTATGGTAACTTTTATAACCAGCCCCCCCAAAGCTGACTTCTTATCTTCAGTCTCCTGTCTACCTTTAAGCACAGGGAATCACTCCCAATCTTTCTTGTTGCCTTTATCTCTCAAGCCCAGCTCAGTCTCCAAGTCCTAATGATTCTATCTCCTAAATAACTTGGACCCCTGGTCTTTCCATCTTCACGCCAATGCTGTGGCTCACGCATCATTATTTTTTGAAATAGTTCCCCAACTGTATGCTCTTCTTCCAGCCCCCCCTCCCACCATCCCCCATGCTGTCATCAGGCTGTATTTCAACCTCCAGACCTCTCCACCTCATCCCTTGTAGTAATTACCGCTGCCAACACACAATGAAGTTGTAGCTTCCAAGCTTAGTCTTGTCAAATATGGCTTCAATCTTCCTCACTAGACTCATTTCCAGCCACCTGTTCCCTGCCCCTTTCTCTCCAGCCTCACCAAACTTTCCTGAATGTCCTATGTTTTCACTCCCTCCATTTCTACTAATATCATTCCCATTGCCTGAACTATCCCTGTGCTACTTTCTCTGCTTGGGACATCCTCTCTCCAACCTCTGACACCACCAGTATCACCCTCCTTCCAGCTTCCCCACAGGGATTAATTGTGATTTCCTTTCCATTCCCATACCACCTTGTATGTGTTTCTATGTTACCATTTATCCAATTGTTTCAGTCATACTATTTTTATTCTGGGATCTCCTCCTTGACTATAGCTCCCTAAGGGCAAGAAACATTAACTTCTAACAGCTCCAGTGCCTTGTACCACGTCTCATGCAAAGCAAGTGCTGAATGTACTGGTTTGTGTATTATTCCACCTTGCTTTGTCCTCATTTGTAAGAATGAATGAATGGTCTTGGCTGGTCAAATTCTTGACCAGCTGCTAAATTTTACTGGCCATTCAACACACAGCCACACCTAGAAAACACACTTCATCTAACTGGATGCTAGAACACAAGGAAAGGTCTAGCAGTATCTGGTCCCAGGGAAGGATCTGCCGTTCACTCACACTAGCATCAAGGTTAAGTGACCAATCACCCCAAGCTCCTATCCTCTCCAGGGCAGGAAAGGAGAAAGCCTAATCTCTAGAGGCAGTCAGTTGCATACTTTTATTAATCCAAATAAAAGGTTTTACAGGATGAATCCCTTCTTGATTCTGCACTCTTGAAGGCAAAAAGATAGCATGGTGTGGAGAAGGAACATTGAACTTGGAGTCTAAGAATCCTGACTCTGAAACATACGCTAAGTGCTACCCTGGATAAGCCAATTCCTCGCACCTGTTAAAGAAAAAAGTTACCCCGACACCTATTAAAATGATAAGGCAGACTTCATTTGGGACAATGGCAATATGTATAGAGACCACCACAATGGGGTTTTCCAATGAGAGAGACTGGGCTCAACCAAAAACTAAGGAAGAGCGGGGAATTTATAGCCAAATAGAATGGTGGGGTGAGTGGTTGGACCATTACTAGAGGGTAGAGTAATTCCTTTATAAACGGACCTGATGGGATTCTTACTGAAGGCAGGCCAGTGTGATGAGACATTACCCAGGGCATGGTAGGGATGAGGAGATCAGTCAGATATCGAGGGCAGGGGATTCTGGCTAGACTGACTTAGGATTCTTGGGACAACTTGGCTTTTGAGGACTCACCCAAGAGCAGAGCCTACTTGACAAGGAGCTCAGAGGGTCCTGACTATAGAGTTTGGCCAAGAAGAGAGTCTGTCAAACCGTACTCCATCATGAACACAAGAGGTTTAACTCCTAAAATCATAGGGCCCATCTGGACCTCAAATATCCTTATGCCACCAACAGGGAGCTAAGCTGTTCTCCAAGCAGCACATTTCCTCACTCTGTACATAGCAAACATCTTACTTTTATAAAGAGCTAAATTCTCAGGGCTCTGCATGACTGATGTCACAACAAACTTCCTCCCAGAATCCAAATAAGCTTCCTCAAAGGCAGTCAGCTTAGCACCATACATGGTCTCTTTCTGCAGGCTGCCCTGAAGATTCACAGCCACTCCGCTCTTCCCTACGAGTGGCTGCTTCTCCCAGTGCAGGGACTTCCCTACAAAGGATTCTCCACATGTCAGCTTCCTCTGCTCATTCAAGCTGACCGAAAAGGGCTCACTCACTGAAGACACCTCAAAAAGCCACGACACCTGTGGCACGAAAGGTGCCCTGGACTCTGTCCTTCCCAGCATGGATGCTACACACACTGGGGTGTGTACACACCCAGCATGGATGCTACACACAGCGCTGGGGGCCCCTTTGCCTGGGGGGAGGGGCAGCTTGCCAAGAGGCCTCGGCCCCATTGCCAGAGACAGCTGCACCTGCTGAACTCACTGTCACAAGAAAGCCAACCATCATCCACCTTGTCACTCCAGACCCTCCAGTGGGGTCACTTGGAGGAAACAGGCTCCTTTCTCCTATCGCAAAGTGAGCCTCTCAAATCTTGACACTAGGCTCCCAATACTGAAATGTCCAGAAAGCTGGAAACATCAAACGTATGCAGCGAGTACCTGCCACGAGCCTGGTGCGATGTCAGTTACCATTTTGAATTGCTCCGAACACACAGCTGACCTGGAAGGCAACAGGTGAGAGGTGCAAGGCCACAGGCTTTCGGCTTCTGTGCCTTGGCTCAGGTTATACAAGTCCAGCCGACTCTTCCACTATGTTCTCCTGCTTTCTTTCTGTCTTTTTAATGAATTATCTCCAGCACACAGGAAAATACAATGGGATGTCAATCATATGCCCACTATTAGATTTAACAGATATTTGTGTTCATAAACAGGATATTGTGGAGCCTTTCACATTTACTTAAGCCTTATACAGGATGTATGTCCTGCAGCTTGTTTATTTTGCCCAACATTCAAGTTTTGGGACTTATCCATGTTGACACACCTAGCCATAATTGATCCTTTAAAAAAAAAAAATCTGTTTGAGAGAGAGAGAAAGCATGAAAGCAGGGAAGGGGCAGAGGGAGAAGGAAAGAGAGAATCCCAAGCCCCCAAAACAGGGCTCAATCTCACAACCCTGAGATCTTGATCTGAGCTGAAATCAAAAGTCAGATACTTAACCAACTGAACCACCCAGGTGCACCAAATTCATCTATTTTTAACTGCTATAGAGGATTATAGCTTATGAATAAACCACTGTCTATCCTTTCAACCACTCATACAAATATTTTGGGTTTTTTCTCTGTTAAAATTTGTGAGACTAAGTAATGTTTCAATGAACATTCTTGTCCATGGCTTCTCACATATTTTTTTTTAAGATTTTATTTATTTATTTGACAGAGAGAGATCACAAGCAGGCCAAGAGGCAGGTAGAGAGAGAGGAGGAAGCAGGCTCCCTGCTGAGCAGAGAGCCCGATGCAGCTCGATCCCAGGACCCTGAGATCATGACCTGAGCCGAAGGCAGTGGCTTAACCCACTGAGCCACCCAGGCGCCCCGGCTTCTCACATATTCATCAAGAAAAGTTTCAGGGGAGACATCCTGATGTGCAATTACTGTGACATACTCTATGCATAACTTCTATTTTGCTGGTTATTGACAAAATTTTCTCCAAGAAGGCTGCAGACCCGCACCTACTCTCCAGCTCCAACAACTAAGTCCTTCTTTATTCCTAGGGCCTAAGTCCAGAGCTTCTGACAAGTCTCGTCCCATCTATCTCTGATTCCAGAGTCCTAATTCAAGAGCATCTGAACTGAATTAGCATCCAGGGTCCTGAATCCTGGCTCCACTAACGCCAACCCTGGTTTTCCCATTTGTATCACAGGAGGTCCCCCACTCCATGGCTCCCTCACCCACCCAGGGATCTGCCTGTTATCTAGCCGGGCCTCCCAGCTGACAACCACTCATGCCATTCTCCAGGTACCCAGTGCTGCCCGGCAGGCTGGATGCCCTCTGTCTTTAACTTCTCAGACATAGTCGGGTCTGTGTCCGGACCTGACTCCCAGTCTGAGTCCCTCGACTATGCAGGGTCTCTTGTCCTATCCTGATTGTTCTCCAGAAGAGCTCCGTGTGAGCCAGCATGTTCCAGAACACCCCAGCCTCATCTCCCATAACCCCAGTTGTTCGCCTGGGCCACTCTCTCCATGATAACATCCAGAGTTGAGTTGAGAATACGGTATACTTTCACCCAGCAGCAAGCTCCCACTCCTCTAGTGAGCTTCTGGGGGAGAGGCTGGTGGCAACAAGCATATGGGCTGCTATTTTAAAAGTAAAAGAACAGAAAAGAAAAACTTTCAGCCAACGCAGCCAAGTCAGCTTCCCGGGAGAGCCGAGCTGCCACTCAACACCTCCGGTTCCAACGCCACGTTCCTGCCAGAGGTGAGAGGACTCTAGAAGGCACTCTGCCAGTTCTTACTGGCCCGCCAGATGTTCAGGATCCAGTGGGCACACCGCTTCCCTCACTCAGGCAGCCGCCTTCCCCAGTTTACCACCCAGCTCCTCAGCTCCTTTCTCCTGCCACCTGCAACCCTTGCCCCAGATTCTGCAAAGCAAAGTTGTGGGGAGACCACAAGTCTTTCACTCCTGGATTCTCTTCTCCATCTCTTTTCTCCTCCATGGACTCCTTTCTCTGTGAGGTCATCCAAATTCAGTGATCACACGCTTGAGTGTTCCTTTTCCTGTTAGCAAGTTCATTTTGTTTTGTTCATTTCTTTTTATTTATTTATTTATTTATTTATTTGACAGGCAGAGATCACAAGTAGGGGAAAAGGCAGGCAGAGAGGACGAAGCAGGCTCCCTGCTGAGCAGAGAGCCCGATGCAGGGTTCGATCCCAGGACGCTGGGATCATGACCTGAGCCGAAGGCAGAGGCTCTAACCCACTGAGCCACCCGGGCACCCCTGTTTTGTTCATTTCTTAACACATATCTATCTATTATCCATTGTGGCCACTGCCGTGTACCAATCACTGGGCTTTGCTTCCCTTCTCGGATAATTACAAGTCACTCCAGCTCAGGTTAGCAAAAATTTTCTGTAAAAGGGCCAGAGAGTGAATATTTTAGGGTCCCGTGATCTCTGTCACAACCACCCAACTCTGCCCTTCAGCTCTAAAACAGCCAAATACAGCGAGTCCACGCATGGGTGTGGCTGCGTCCCCATACAACTAAATTTACAGGGGCAGGCAGTGCGTTATTCCCAGGCAGTGTATAATCCCGCGGCCTCTGCTGCAGCTGATCAAAGCATCAGCCCATACCATCCCCACCACCAGCCTGACTCCTACCACGTTTCTGTCTCTGAGACATCTTCCCAAGATTCCAACCAGGACCACTGATGCCCTAACTCACCCTCCCCAGCCCGGCCGCCCCATCAGGTCCGAATGCCTGCCTGAGCCCCGCGTTCAGGCCTTCACGGCTGGCCCCGCCTACCTTCCATGTCCACTCTCCCAGTGAGTGGACAGCTGACAACTATCCAGACTTCGCCCCTTTTCTGACACTCAGCTCTCCTGATGCTGATTACATGCTGGGGATTTTTTTCCTACAATTTCAGCCCACACCCTCCTCTTCATCTATATCAACGGCACCTCAGAGTTCCCTATTTATTCTCCAAATGGGCAAATTTTCTTTTCAACAATTGCTAAAAGCTCCTTAAAAGAGAAATAACAAATGAAATGACTTTTGAGTCTCTGAATGTGCAGAGAGAGAGAACAAGGGAGACAGGATAGAGGCAAAAACACTAGGCACAGAGCTGGAAGAACTCGCTGTGTTCTGCTTCCCTAAAACTCCGCTCAGACAATACAGCAGTTGCTGTGTCAATGAAGAGGAGGGAGATACCTAGTCTAGGATCTGATAAAAGCCCTTCTTCCATAAATGCTTATGACTGTCATTTTTATGAATACCCCAAATTGTATTTTCCTCAAGGGCAATCACCTTGTTTTCTTTTCTCTGATTTACACTCCTTACACTAACGAGGGTTAAGGTGTATGAATGGTCAGTAAAGCATTAAAGAATCTTTGGCCACTGTTTCAATTTGCTACCACGAAAGTACACGCTGGCCCAGCAGTCTGGGAAATCAGAAGACAGAACCAAGCTTCAGACTGGCATGCCTTGGGGAAGCACCCACCAGCCATTCCCCTTGAGTATGTTCCAGTGAACTACCCTGAGGAGAGTCAACAATCAAAAGCCACAGGCAATTAATTAGGGGCTCTGGTGTGTGGTGAACCACAGAGCATTCTAGGGTCAAGGTCAGGAGTTTCCACCGCACAGCCCAGACCAATAGCTGCCCAGAGAGTCTTTATGATTTAAATGGGAAAGCCAGGGAGGCACCCCTCTGGCCTGTTCCACTTCTCATCTTAAGGCCCGTGCTCCAAGCCATATTAATTTGTATCTTTGCAATGGCAGGAGCCCAGCCTGACCACAAGTAACTAGTCATATAACTAATTTCAGACCTCAAGCCAAGAGCAAGTGATTTAAATAGCTTCATTCTCCAAGTGGGTATTGGTCCCATCCTCTGTTTTAAAAAAATCACAGGTGGGCTGATGCCAAGGCAGAAGCTCACAAAGCTCTCATGACCTCTTCCTGTTATCTGACTCCTCAGCTGCATTATCCAGTCTCAGAGAGAGAGGCACAATGACACAGAATAATTAATTCATCTTTATGTCCTTCTGCCCCGGCTATTTCAGTGAGAGCCACCACTGGGTTTCAAATACAGAAAATTGAGAGTTAGCTGACCCTGAAGACCAGATCATGCAGAATTCATGGTTTATGTCAGATAAAATGGAGACCCAACAGCAGTGCCATCCCCACACAGATCTAGGAAGGAAGGTTGAAGAGTATGGGATTGGCCAAACGCTCAGATCCTTGGTCTTTCTCACTGTGTGAGCACTTTGGTTCTCACTCAAGAACCTCATTTCAGACACTAAGGTTGCCGGGGTGTTATTCTGAGGATTCAAAAGGACAATCTCAATCCTATCAGCCAAGAGGCCTGTTTATGTCATACAGGTAAGGAAAGGAAAGAAGTCCTCCAGAGAAAAGAAAAAGCAGGAGCAGGACCCCCCCGCAAAGGTGACATTTCATGATTCACTGCACCTTTGTTCATGGGACTATAATGAAATGACAATCATTAGGAGAAAGACTCACGAAGATATAGCGTGTTTCACAACACACACACAATATAATGACATTAAGGATTATAGCAGAACTGAAAGTGACTGACCTAGAAAAGTCCCCAATATATATGACTAATGCAAAGGGCTACTGAAGAATAATATATTAAATACACAAATGGTACACCCAGACGAAATAAAACAATATATTTCCACTAAATTTGTAAGTGTGTACACAGTGCATTTAAAAATGCTAGAGCAAAATACAAATAACTGGTAATAGACGTTAACTCTGGGGAAAAGACTAGGCTGGGGTCCTTGCGTACTGGGACAGGAGTCTTTTTGCAACGTTGCAATGTTTTAAAAAGGTATCCATGTATCACTCATATAAGTAAAAACAACAGCAATAAAGTGATTTGTTACTGAGCAGTTACAATGTAGTCAGTAAATTGTGACACATCTGTAGAGGAACCCTATTACAGATAATCATTTGCATTCAAAAAGACAGCCCAACAGAATCATAAGAGGATTCATTTCAGAGTCAAGCAGATTGGGTTTCAAATCCAGCCTGTGGAACCTCAGGCTAATTACATAAGTCTTGTGTTTCCTATCCACTCAATGAGAATATAAATATTGCCTTCCCAGGATTACTTAAATAGTCCTAATATCACACAGCTCACTTCGCTGTCAGTGGTTAGGAGACCCCACAGTAGAGCAATGATCACTGGAGGAGAATCTGTCCCGTACAGCTTTGAGCAAACAGCAGCCAAGTTACAGTCACCAGCGGATGGGCAAGTGCCATCCCATTCCCACTAAATCTGCAGTAAGCTACCAAAAGGCACATGTGAAGATGGAGGGGTTGCTACACAACATCAGAGATAGCCTCCAGGAGGTGGCCAACACTTGCAAATTAAAGTCTAGGGAAAACAGAATCAACTTCTTCTTCTTCTTCTTTTTTTTTTTTTTTTTTACTAAGTTTTCCTGGGGAAAAAAATAATGAGGCATGAACTAGAAGGTTCTGGACAGTTTTAGCAAGGCATCTCTGTCTGGAGAGTAGATATTTACCATTTCCCTTTAAAAATACATGCAGCAGGTTGGGTCCTTGTGACATGCGAGCAATTATGTCTGTCTGTGCACATCCAGAAACCCACAGGATAAAATGTGTAGCTGCCTAACAGAGAAATGTGAACTGATGGAGAGCCTCTGGACCACCCCACTACCCTACAGAAGTTCAATTCTGGGTCCCCTTCACTTGTAAATATTTTTCTTCTCAGGGATAAGTGCAATGCCTTGTATGTGGTAGGCACTCAGTGTGGTAATTAGTTACTGGGAATTAATGCGAGCTCCTTCCTCCCAGGAGCAGCCAGCCCTGTAAAGAAGAGAGCCTGTCCCTTTACCATGTCCTCTCCAAGAAGCCTCTCATCTCTCCTATTTCTGGTTTTCTAGCACCCTGCATCTGTGTTACTCTCAGGGAGCATTGCACCTGCTCTCTGGGGACATACATCTCTTCTCTTCTGCTGTTGTTTTAGGTCATTATTTAATTTTTTCTGCATGAGGCTTCATTCTCCAGACAGAATAAGTTCTCTGAGGTCAAGGAACTGCCTTGGATGTCTCTTGTAACCCCTAGAGTAGGCTGAATAGTGCCACACAGGGTAGATACTCAAACTGGGCCAATACACTTCAGGAACTGAAATAGTCACATTCAAACAAATTCCATTTCAACTATGAAAATGTCCTGCTCTCAGAGACTAACAACAAAGCAGATGCTCCCCCACACAGGGCTGGCTCTACCAGGGATCCTGCCGTTCACTCAGGGGAGAAAGAAGACTAAAGTCTTCCAACATGAGACATCTCCCAACATAGGAAAGAAGAGGAAATTCTCAGATACCAAGGGGCGAATCCCAGCTCTTTTTATTTGAGGCTATTACATCTTAATCACCTCATCTCCTCATGGGCCCAGAAACCTCTTCCTTCACAAGAATTATACATTGATTGCCACACTCCCTCCATTGTGCCATCTGCACAACATTATTTAAACATTCGCCCTGTTGGGACCTATATTCTACATGCCAAATGCTCAAGATGAGAGACCAGAGAACTGCAGGGCATGAAAAGCAGCCCCAGGTTTGTTTCCACCCACCCCAAGCTTTCCTTTGAAAGTCTAACTAGGAAAAGGCAACCCAGCTAGAAGTCAGGATTATTCTCGAGTCATAGAGTCTTCTTTAAACCATCCCTGTGGACCCTTGCAAAATGCCCCCTCCAAGATCTGAGCTAGCACTCACCCAAAGCCTGGGTGGCATGGGCTGATTCCGGAGATTGGTTCCCATGGCCTTACACAAAAGGCATGCCACACTCTGTTATTCTTGAAAGAGTAAAGTGCTGAAAATTTATGGTAGAATATAAAATATGGAAAAGAATAATACACAACATAGATATCAATTATAGCTACACTCTACAGAGAAAACCTCAGTGAACATCTGGTGTGCTTTTTTCTGTAGTTTACGTGCACATGTACATTTATAAAAATCGGGGGTCATTCTTTGCACATAGTTTGGTGTCCTCCTTTTTCATTTATCATAATACTTTAAGCTATTTCCCCATGTTGTTAACTATTCTTCAAAAATCATTTTAAAAGCCTCACAACATTCTAATATATAAATGTATCAAAATTGATGTTGACTCTCTTCTTAGCCAGTTGGTCAGTTTCTGGCCAATTGTTTTACATTATAGAACTTTAGTGTGTATCCTTGTACATAAATCCTTGTGTGCATCTTTATTTGTTTCCTTAGAATAGATTCATGTAAGTGCAATTATTAGTTCAAAGGGTACAAATTATCATTAAGGTTCTTGTTATAAACTGCTCTTTAGAAATATTCTGGCCAATCCGCACTTCCACTAATAATATATAGGAGGACAGTTTCACTGCATAGTTGCCAACATTGGGCATTACCATTTTAAATTTCCCAAACATACATGTTCTAAGATACTAGAGGACCTACATCTTGACACCAAAGGACTGTGAAAATATGAGACCTTGTCTGCATCTTTATGCCAGAATACCATGTCCTTAACAACTGCTCTCCAATGTTTATGACATTCCTTCAGACTTTTAAACACTGTTGAGGACTAGACCCAAGGAGATTTAATTCACACATTATATCACTATGTACTGTATTAGAAATGACATCTGATAAAACTTTACACTTATTAACTCATTCTAAAATAACAACTATTAAACAGAAATACCACATTTTTATGGAAAACAACTACAGTTTCCAGAACAAAAACAATTTAGGGGAGAAGAGTGGCATTTTACACTTTTTTTTTTGTAAAACTCCTCAATATTTGGCTTACTGGAAGACAACTGGATTCTCCTATTTATGTCTGCATTTAATCTGTTATGGTATCACACAGCTTCTAGGAAACCCCACAGCACACCACTGAGAAAATGAGAATAAATTAAAGGCAAATCATATTTCATTATTAGAAAAGAGTTTGATGTCATTAATCCCCTGGAAGGGTCACAGACATGCCCCAGGGACTCCATGGTCACCCTTGGAGAGCCATGGCCCTATGCCATAGGACGGCAGTGTCCCAAAAGGGACCACAACACAGAAAAATATGGTTTGGGGTGTTTTGTTTTGTTTTTAAACTAAAGCCAAGGACTTCTTGAAAATCTCCTCTTCATACATTCTTCTTCTCTAGACCCTTTAAAGTTTAGCTCCAGCCTCCTGCATAAAGCTTTCCCTTCCACCCTGCCCTGTGATCTTTCCCTTCTCTGAGGTTCTGCTGCTTTTGGGTCACTATAGCACCGCCTGGCTTCTACCCTCTGGATTTCACTGTATGTGTCCCCATCCAAACTAGAAGCTTCTTGAGGTCACAGACCAAGCCTCTGGCACACACTTGGGCTCAGTGATTGATTTCTCAGAAGAGTACTACCTTAAGTCACTGTGGCATTTAGGTTCTAACCTATGCATGAGGCCTTATGCAAAACATTTTCTCTTGAAATATTTCATTCAGTTCTCAAGAAGTTCCTTTGACATGGGTCTTTTATCTTTGTCATAAAGTGAAGAAATAGAGACTCAGATTGGAAGGGACTCAGTAAACAACAGTGTCGGAATGGCAATCAAGGTCAACCAATCCCAAATCCCCTGGGCTCTACACCAGTGTTAGGCTAGTTACTTAAGCTGTGGTAAGGGAGCACAGGCTTCACAAAGTCTCACGAGGTAGGGGGTTCACTGACAGCCTTTCAGGGGATCTCCAAAGGCATTGCTTACTAGGAGGCATTACAGGTATTAAAGAGGAAAGGAAAAAGTCTGGAGTCAAAATTAGGTCAGAGTCCTTGTTCTCCCACTTACTCCACTTATGACAATGTGCACATTGCCTTGTCTCTCTGGGCCTCGGTTTCCCCATCTCTAATGCTGGCATAACAACTGCCACCAGGCAGAGTCGTTGGCGCCCCTCTGTGTAAAATGAGAAATCTGCACAACGCACAGCGCAAGAACCAGCTGAGTTCCCTGAAATCCTCCCATTCCTTCCTAAGGCCATCTTTCCACCATTCCCTATTTCCCCTCTTAAAAACAAAGAATAACTTCATGAAATGAAAGCAGGTACTCCCTACAGCCTGAGCAATTGATTGAACAGAAAAACGTTTTATCCTAAACACCTGGATCTGGGGTCTCGGGAACAGGGAAGCTGCAGAAGCCCAGGCCAAAAGTGCGGCTGGAAAGAGAGGACAGTGGTTTTTACCAAAGACCTTCACTGCCAATTCCTGCAGCAGCCTGCAGGGGTTTGTGCTCTGGAAGCCAGTTGCCACAGCCTATCCCCCTCAACATTCGTCAGGCCCATGTCTGCTCCGAGTCGCTGGCAATCAGTATCTTTGCTGAGATGAGTTTCTCCCATGGGGGAAGGGTAGTACTCAACTGGACAAGTCAAGATGCGGAGAGGAGCCAGCGCCCTGATTAGGAACGGAGTGCTTTCCAGCACATTAACAAACACCAGGACTGGCAGCAACATGATGTACTGAGTGTCTCCAGTGGCTCAAACTAAAGCATTCAGCCAGCACCATAAGTTCTGGTCTACTGGGTTTCCAGAATCTTGTTGTTACAGACACTTCTTGTTTCCAACCCAGAACAACGCTTCACAGTTTGATCACTCTTCTCTTTTATAAAATGAGAGGGTTGGAATCAACGATCTCAAAAGCTCCTGCCATCTCCAACCTTCTGTGCATCTGACCAAGCTCCAAATGGCTTTTGGTTGCTTCCAAAAGGCAGATCTATGCTCTAAGGATGCAAATGTGTCACTGAGGTCCTGCAAAATCTGCCTGAGAGAAAACATGTGCCTGAAGTAAGCGTTCAGCTTCCCAAAGGTCTAGCAGCCTATGGATCCCCTATTCTAGGCACCTACAGGACAGCAGTCTGAAAGAAGCATATGGTCTTGGGGCGGCAAGATCATCTCTCATTAAATAACTAGAAATTAGGGCATGAGTGAGTCCTGAAAGCCAAAGGATAAAGCCCAACACCTGAACCATTAGAAAATAACAGGCAAAATGATGCAGCACATAGGTGAAATTCTGAAAAACTCCTCTCCTGGAGAAATTAGGGGAGGGGAAGCTTGGGGAGGGAGATGGTGATTAGGAAAAGGAAGGAAAGGAAATTTCCTCAAGAAGGAGATTAGATAAAACACTGTGAGGACAAGGGCCCTACTAAGTCCCTAGTGCCCACTCCCTGGTACTCAATCACTATTTTATTTTTTTAAGATTTTATTTATTTATCTGAGAGAGATCAAGAGAAAGAGAAAGAGAGAAAGACCAAGCAAGACAACATGAGCAAGTGGGAGAACCTGAAGCTGAATCCATGCCGAGTGCAGAGCCCGATGTAGGGCTTCATCTCATAACCGGGAGATCATGGCCTGAGCCAAAACCAAGAGTCAGATGCTCAACCAACTGAGCCACTCAGGCTCCCCTCTGTTTTAATACATAATAAGAGATAAATGGGTAGGAAGAGAACAAAAGCAGTGGGATAGCATGGAGTCAGAGACATGATGGTTTCAAGGCCTGGCTCTACATTCCTGACTGACTCTGTGGTCTTGAGCAGGTCATTTTACCTCTGTGCACTTCAGTTTTCCCATCTATAAAAGAGGCAAAACTATCCAAGGCAACTACCCACAGGGTGTTTGAGGAAATGCATGAGGAAATGCACATAAAGCACTTACCACAGTGTGGATACTACAGGTTCTTAATAACAGGTGGCCATTATTAATACAATGATGATGACTACAATGTTGAAGACAGAGACATTTATTAGCGCTAGAGGATCTCAGTGGAAAGGAAGAAAGATTTCATGGGAAAGGGGACCCTTGAGGAAAGGGTGAAGTATGGAAAGGAAAGGCAAGATAAAGAGCATGCCCAAGGGCTTCCAACCTTAACCAGGCAAATACTGTCAGAAAATAATTGGGAGATGAACCTGGCCTGAAAGTAATGTTCTTACATAGGTACAAAAGGGTCTAAGTTTAGATTAGTAGAAGAAGACCTTGTGAAGGGTCTTAGATATCTGCTGAAGAACTTGAACCTTATCTACAAGCAATGGGGGCCCCAAAGGCTTTTGAATAGAGCAGGGACATGATGGAAGCCTGTTTGGGAAGCCTAATCTTTTGGTGATGCGTATGATGGATCAGTGAAGCGTGTCCTCCTGGAGGCAGAAATTACTTATTAGCAATCTGTCTCACTAGCTGATGGCAGTAGGTTGTAAGAAATGCAACAGGGACACAGAGAAGAAGCATAATCTGTTTCCCAGACAGGGGACAGAGATGAAGGAGAAGGGGCTGGTGGTGGTGACTTAAAGATTCCAAGCCACGTGAGAGCCTAAGAGAATCATGTTGCCTTTGGCAGAAATAAGAGAGGAGCTAACACCTCTGGTGGACTTTGAGAAAGAAGGAAAAAAAAAAAGAAGAAAAACATTTCTAGACTGCGTTCCTTGAAGTCAGAGCCTGTGTCTAGGATTTGGAAGCTCAGAATGTACTGAAGGAGTGTTTTTAGACAAAACCTATCAGAAGATAAGAAGGCAAGATAGGCAAGGAGTGGCAAAGCAGCAAAGATGTGGTTCCAGGTAAAGCCTGATCCAGGTAAAGCCTTCCCTCTGCACATGGTGACCACTTCTCCCACAGCAGCTGATGGATGGATAAAGGGAATGTTGACCCAAGGCTTGGCACATAGGACTCAACAAATGTTTTCTATTATTGTTATAAATTCTAGCATGAAGAAGATGGCAAGATGCCCAACAGCTCATGGATGAAAGAGAACAACTCTGAGCAACTCTAGTTCTCTGCCCCTTATGCAACCTCTGTCCTGGAGTATAATCTGCTTCCCTTCCATCTCTTGATATGCTCTGTGTAAGCAGCAGAAAGCTAAGCAGTTGGTCATTTTCTGGGTTTTCAACACTGGCCATGCAATGCATCACAAGTACAAAAGCAAAGTAATAGGTGAGGCTTTCTAAAAAGGTGGAAGAGATAGGCTGTTTCTATTTTAAACATTTGAATATGGATGGAAAAACCTGGCATAGATGCTCTATCTCTTTGGGCCCTTCCCATTCATTGCTAGTTCATATATTCTAGTTAAAGAAGCTCTTTCTTGGCCGGAGCCTATCAGCAAGGCTACTCTACCACTTCCAGGATTCACTATGGCTGCATTTTCCTTTCATATGGCAGGAATCTCCCTGAAAGTGTTGTGTAATTTTATGTTAGTTTTAATGTTACAAGTAAGCTGAACCCTGTTTAAGACTACATACTAAAGAGCTACATACTAAATCCTACAGTAGAGCATCATACCCGAATGCATATTTCCTCTGAAGTATCAGATCTAATATAAAACATGCTTTCAGTGTATAGAAAGCTGCTGTTTCATTTTTTGACCCCCAAATCAATCAACAGATATTTATTATTGAGGGCTGATGGTGTGAAGGGCACTATGCTAGAGGCTGTAAAAACACAGCATATCTTGGGAATAGTAAATAGATATTCTGGCTAGAGAACAAAGGTAATGTAGGAGAAGGAGTGGATAAGCCTTTCAGAGTCTGTGTGCATCGAGGTAGCTAACATCATCGACATTTAGTCACATTTCAGTGTCTTAACTCTATGTTGGTGAATTCCTTACTCACATCATAGTGCAATATGGACCGGCAGGGAAGTAAGGGGCCAGAGGGGGCTATGAGTTGGGGCAATAATTAAGAGACCCATGCTCCTTTCAGATCAAGGTTCTGCTGTCTTACAGATCTTAGGAGTGCTCAGCTGAACTGGTGGAAGAAGAAATGAGTGAGCATGGAGAATGTTGTAATAAGTGTTTTTATCAGGTATGGAAGGGGCATCTATCACTTCCAGCCTGCTTCTCTGGGCCAGAATTCAGTATCATGGCTACATTTAAATGAAAGAATGTAGTCCAGTTGTCTGTCCTGGAAGAAGATAAGATAGGTGTAGGGAATATCTACCCATTCAGTCTCTGTCACCAGACCATGATGGTGAAGTTTCAGAATTTTGAAATTAGTATTTTGTCTTTTCACATAAAAGATTGACCAGTTAATGACTTCTTTTTCCTAAGGAGAGTCTGAGCTCACTTAAGACACCCAGAAATACAACCTACTCACTAAAGGAACAGGAATATAACTTGTTGATTACCTCTTCATTTGACAAATATTCATGCAGTACCTATGACTTGCCAGATACTATTCTAGGTTCTCAAAACACCCCGTTAAAGGAGAAGTAAACCAGGCAAGTGTCAGGCACTTTATATTAAGACAGGAATTTGTACTTTTAGTCCAATATTCCAAATGAAGAAACTAGGTCCTTTCAACATCCCTTCATGGATAAAAAAATAAAAATAATAATTTTAAAATAAACCTGTCAACAAATTAAGTATAGAAGGAATGTACCTCAACATAATAAAGGTCATGTATGACAAGTCCCGAGCTAATGACATTAAAGATTATTACTCAATGGTAAAAAGCTGAAACATTTTCTTCTAAGATCAGAAATAAGACAAAAATAGCCATTCTCACAACTCTTACTCAGAATTGTACTGGAAGTCCTAGCCAAAGCAATAAGGCAAGAAGGAGAAATAAAAGGCATCCAAATCAGAAAAGAAAAAGTAAAACTGTTTTTGTAGATGACATGATCTTATATATAGAAAACTCTAAAGATTCAACCAAAACACAGTTAGAAATACTAAATGAACTCAGTAAATTTGCAGGGTACAAAATCAATATACAAAAATCAGGTGTATTTCTATAAACCAACAAAAAACTACCAGAAAGAAAAAGTAAGAGAGCAACCCATTGCAACTGCATCAAGAAGAATAAAATACTTTGGACTAAATTTAACTAAGGAGGTGAAAGATCTGTGTACTGAAAACTACAGTATCTTGATGATACTGTAGTTGATGATACTTGACTACACTAAATACATAGAAGGATATTCTGTGTTCATGGACTGGAAGAATTAACATTGTTAAAATGTCCATACTACCCACAGTAATCTACACATCCAATGGGATCCCTATCAAAATTCCAACAGCACTTTAAACAGAAATTTAAAAAATAAATAAAACTAAAGTTTGTGTCAATAAGTGAAACGAAAGACCTTAGACAGCCAAAGAAATCTGAAGAAAAACAAAGATGGAGGCATCACAGTTCCTGATTTCAAACTATATTACAAAGCTATAGCAATCAAAACAGTGTGGTATTGGCATAAAATCAGATACACTGATCCATGGAACAGAAGTAAACCTGTGCATACATGGTCGATTAGTTTTCTTTTTCTTTTTTTTTGAAGATTTTATTTATTTATTTGACAGAGAGATAGAGACAGCCAGAGAACACAAGCAGGGCAGGGTCGGGGTGGGGGAGAGAGGCGAATGTTGGCCTAGGGAGAGGGAGGAGCAGGCTCCCTCATGGCAGGGTCGATCCCAGGACCCTGGAATCATGACCTGAACCAAAGGCAGATGCTTAACTGACTGAACCACCCAGGCATCCAGGTCAATTAATTTTCAACAAAGGAACCGAGAATATACAATGACAGAAAGAAGAGTCTTAACTAAATGGTGCTGAGGATACTGGATATCCACATGTAAGAGAGTGGAACTGATTTCTTTTCTTACAACACACACAAATCAAATGCAAATGTACTAAAGATTTGAATGTAAGCCCCGAAGCCATAAAATTCCTAAAAGAAAATATAGGGGAAATGCTCCCTGACATCATCTTAGCAGTGATGTGTTTTTTTATTTGATACCAAAAGTGAAGTCAACAAAAGCAAAAGAAACAAGTAGGACTACATTAAGCTGAAAAATGTCTGCACAGCAAAGGAAACCAACAACAAAATGAAAAGGAAATTTATGAAAGGGGAAAAATATATGCAAATGATGAGTTAATATCCAAATATATATGGGGAGCTCATACAACTCAGTAGCAAAGAAGTCAATAAATAAATAAATAACCCAATAAAATAATTATTTTATTTTTGTATTTATCCAGGTCCAGCAGAGGACCTGAATAAACATTTTTCCAAAGAAGACATATGAATGGCCAACGTGTACATGAAAAGATACTGAACATCATTAATCATCAAATGCAAATCAGAACCACAGTGAGGTATCAGCTCACACCTGTGAGGCTGTCTATTATCAAAATGACAACAAATAACAACTACTGGTGGGGATGTGGTGAAATGGAAACCCCTCTGCGCCGCTGGTGGGCAAGAAACTGGTGCAGCCTCCATGGAAAACAGTATGGAGGTTCCTTAAAAAATTAAAAATAAAACTATCATAGGATCTAGCAGTTCCACTTTTGGGTATATGCCTGAAAGAAGAACTGAAATCAGGACTCCCAAGGGGTATTTATTATAGCATTATCCACATCGCCAAGAGATGGAAACAATCCAAATGCCCAATGAACAGAAAAAGAAAATGAATATTATTCAATTTTTTAAAAAGAAGGACATCCTGCCATTGGTGACAACAGGATGAAACTGAAGGGCACTATGCTCTGTGATATAAGCGGTCAGAGAAAGACAAACACTACACCGTATCACTTAAATACAGAAAAAAACACACAAAAATTTAACGTCAAACTCACAGAAACAGAGAACAGAAGAGTAGTTACCAGGGGCAGTAAGGTAGGGAAAATAGGGAGAAGCTGGTAATAGGATACAAACGTTCAGTCTGAAGATGAATAAAATTTGAAGATCTAATGTATATTATGGTGACCATAGTTGATAATACTGTGCTATGTAATTGAAATCTACTAAAAGAGTACAACTTAAGAATTCCCACCACAAAATAAAAAATTCAAAAAATGATAAAATTGCTGATTTATCACAGGTTAAAAACTTCTACTTAAAATCTATATACATTTTAGAAATGGATAGTGATGATTATTGCACATTGTGAATGTACTTAATGCCAATGACTTATAGCCTTAAATGGCTAAATTGATAAATTTTGTATTATGCATATTTTATCAAAATAAAAGAATGTTCATTAGAAAAAAGAAAGAAAAGAAAAAAAGAAAAAGAAAAGATAAAAGAAAAGGAAAAAACTAGGCTCAGAGAGGCCAAGTGACATGCTCAAATTCACAGATCTGTTAAGTAGCAAAGTGGGTGTTTGAAACCAGGTCTGCTTTACTTTGGAACTTTACTTTGGAACTATGGTTCTTCTGCAGATGCCATACTAGCTCCCAATAAAACACTCCTCTGAGCCAAAGAGACAGTTAGATGCCTTCAACACAGGCCACTGCAACCCAATTCTAAATCAGCTTCTCAACCATGTGAAAGAGATGTGCAACCAAAGAGATTCAGCTATTTTCCAACTCCACTAGAAGAACCAGCCACACTGAGCATGAGAAGTCAGTATGGGCTGCAGTTATCTGGGTGTGTGTTAATGGCTGGCTGGCATGCATGAGGCAACCAACTCCAGTGCATGGAGACCAGAGCAGGACTTGCTCAAAGCATTGCATTCCCAGGACCTCCCAAAGATAGCCTCACCTGCAAGAAGACTATGTTCTCCACTCACAAGAGAAAGATGAAATAATTTTCTCCCTAACTTCCATCACTGAGCCCTATCATCTCATAGTTTACCAGACCATAAAATAACAGGTAAGAGAAGCCATTAAGCCAGTTGTAGGGGAACAATACCAAAGAAATTAAAATCTTGAAATTTAATACAGCTTTCCAGAGTACAAAAAGTTATTTCCCTTCAAGAAAAGCAAATGAATAACTTCAACTATCTATGAATTGCCTTTTGAAGTATATTACAGATTTTAGTAGAACTGATCTTAATGGCGGGATATGTTATGATGTATGAAGTATCTCCACCTCAAAAATGTCCCCTAACAGACTGTCCACTGCTTCTATTTCTATGTTCAGACATTCATTTGTTTGAGTTAAGCAAAAACACACTCACTGAGATCGTTGTTGGAAAAGGCAAAATCCTGGGAAAGGTATTGGGATAGTCATTGCCTTTATATGAATTATGTTATTTGAAGTTATTTGGGTCTGATATCAAACAATTCAAATAAAACAAGGACCAAGTTTATAGTGAAATATGATGGACTCATAGACCTCTCTACCTCTCAGGCAAACTCTGTCTGAGGATTAACCGTAATTTCCTAACGCCCAACAAAGGTGCTTTCCACCATTCTGATCCTAATTCCTAGCACCCGAGGCCAGGGGATGGTAGACTTTTTCTGTTCAGGGCCAGAGTGCAAATAGGCTTTAGGGGGCAGCTGTTCTACTCTGTCATGCTAGCACCACAGCTGTCTTGGACAGCCCATAAACAATGGGCATGGTTAAGTCCCAATAACACCTGGTGTAGAGACACTGAAATTCAAATTCCTCTTATTTTTAACATGTTGCAATGTAGTATTATCTTGTTTGTTTGTTTTTCAGCCATTTAAAAATGTGAAAGCTATTCTTAGCATACAGGCTCGACAAAACAGGGGGCAGTGTGGATCTGGCCGAGGGGTCACAGTCTGCTGACCCCTGCCCCCTACCTGGCCCCTCCCAATTAGAAGCTCCCACTACCCTTGGCTGACCTAGCAGCACTGACACTCAGATCTCCTCCTAGACCAAGATCTGCACTCACACTTGGAGCCATGTCTTCCTTGAGCTGTCCCTTACCTGAACCACCCCAGTCCCAGGAAGCTATCCTGGCATTGGTCTGGTCATTGGCATGTCCATGTGATTCACCGTAGCTTTAGTAATAGGAAAGCAAACAAAAGGGATGCCGAATGATGTGGTTCTTCATGCCTTAAAAAGATGTGCAGCTTTGGAGTGGCCAAGCTGCAGCTTACCGAATGGAAGGACGTGCAAGATGCCCAAGTTGGGCTTCTTCCAGAAGAGAATGGGAAGCTTCTACCACTTCCTTTATTTTGCCACAAGACCAGTGAGGAAGTACGTGTCCTTTAATGAAGGAAACTGACATTTTCAGCAGGGGAAAAAGATACACCAAACCCATCTGGTCAGCGCAGTCCGGTCAGGCCCAAGTGGCTACATTCATGTTGCCTAAAGCAACAGTTTACTTCCAGGTTGGAAAATGGCAGCAATAAAAAATAAATGGAATCCAGCCAAAAAGATGACTCTCGGTAAAAAGAGACTGTGCGTAAAAAATGAGGTGGAGGGAATATTTATGTACCGAGAGAGAGAGAAAGACATTATCTTCCTCTCCAACACATTTTTCTGAAGTTACAAATCTCTGGTTTCTATTTATCCCCATTGGAGGGAAAAACAAAAACCCTGAGATTCATGAGCAGTGTTGTTTATTTATAATCCAAGAACTCTCCTCATACCATATGGTTGGGAAATTTACAGAGAGACAAAGTGAGAGGAAATTGCCTGCTTAATTCAATGGCCTTGGCAAAGCTAGCAGGCAGAGAGAGCATCCCAAAGTCTACCCCTAACACATGTGTGAGCGTGTACAGGCATGGAGGCACACATGCAGGGAGTGCAGGGAGCCCTTCGTTTGCCAGCAAAGCCACAACTCAGTGCAGCGGGAATGAGAACAGCTGATGAGACCAGCTGAGGAAGGGGACCCATTTCTCCATTCTCACACAGACTGAGACACAGACACCAAGAATCAGACAGGAAAGGAGGAAAAGGGCCCAGAGACCCTGGAGCAAAACCAGTTCTCTGGACAAGGAAAGCAGACTCACAGCACCCGAGAGTTCTTAGGAAGGCAAAATGCACCCAGGGCTCTACAACACTTTTGTTCAATTCATCTCCTTCTTGGTGCTAGTGGAAAGAAGTAGGAATTTCTGATTCCATTTCTGCTGCCCAGCATGTTTTGCAAAAGAAGGCAATCATACACCGCCTTTAAGAAAAGATACAAGTTTGCACCTGATGGTTTTCCTTTATGTTCTCCCTTCCACTTTCAGACTTGATGACAAATGGTAAGAAAGAAAGACACTGAGGTTGAAGACTATTAATACCTATGAAATAGCATCCAGATCTGGGAAAGCATTGAAAAGGGAGAAAAACACAAATACAAATGACATGATAGGTGAGGACAGAGGAAAAGCCCAGCTCCTTGAGAAAGTCCTTGCTGACAGCGTCTGGCCATGGTGCTCCACCCACCTGAGTGTCCACAGCCCACAGGACCTGCCCACACCACACCAGGGTTCCATGCTTGCCGCCTGCATTGTTAGCTGCTCCTCTGGTTCACGTCCCACTTTTGTCTGGTTGACTCCCAAAACTTACTCTGCACTGGTCCCTCCTGCAGGCTCCAATCCCACATCCCAAATGCCGTGTGAAGGACCACTACCACTGCAATCTCAAGAAGCTAGAACTGAGCCAGGTACTTCCCCCACCACAGCACGCCTGCACCCGTTTCCCCCCACCACCACCACCTCCTTGTCTTCTTCCACTCCACTTCTGCAACGGGACCAAACCTGCTGACTTGCCCAGGTTGGAAGCATTATAATCATCGAGAATATTCTCCCCCTCACTTTTAATCCTGGCTAGGTCCTGTCAACTGTTTATCAGAAATACCTCTTGCATTGGTCTTTCCTTCTGAATACTCCAAGTTCCACATCATGGGCTGCCTGGGCTGCTGGACTGCTCCCCAAGCTTGCTGTCTAACTCCAGACATCCTCCTCCTTGGTCTAGGGACGAAAATGGTGTCTATTCTGCCCTCCTAAAGCTTAGCTATGAGCACAAAGTCATTTTCCAGCTCAAGAACCAAAATGGTTCCATATTTATTGTACAATGGAATCCTGGTCTTCTCTACCCTGTCTGCACTGACCTCCGCCATGACTTACCACCACCCCAGGAGGGCCTGCACACAGTCCAACCTCAGTAACTGCTTGAGGCTGAAATGGTTGGTGGCTGAGAAGAGCTGTATGTTGTTTGTTTGTTTTTTTCTTTTCTTCTAGGGCTATTTGAGAGGAACGCTGCCATTGAGAGAACCTGTAGGCTTATAAAACTGAACTGATTTGACAGTTACAACTGTGTAAAACAATGATAAGAACACAGAGAGTGGAGAGAAGAAAGGAGATTACAGTGGAGTTCATGACAAATAACAGGGAGGAAGCCCAGTCGGTGAGCAGCCAGAATAATTAGGAGGATGACCCCGAAAGGGCTGTGAATAAAACAGAAGGGCCCGGGTGAGCCAGGGAAAAGTAATTTATGGACCAGGAGTAGAGACGTAGCTAAACAATGAAATGAATTTGTCGGTTAGGAGTGCTGTAGAAAGGTAGCAGGGTACAGGTGCTGGAGACAGGCATAAATTTGCCACAGGAGAAAACCCGAGGTCCTTATCAGAATGGGTGAAGGAGAGTCTCAGAAGAGCAGCAGGATGACCAGACTACTAAGTGTGACAGGGCTTGCCTGAGAAGGAAATAATTGGAAAAGCACGGAGCCACTGTTTTATGCAGCCATGGAGACTTCTGGCTGCCTCTCAGGATGTAGAGCAGGGAGGGGAAGGAGGCTTGGGCCCCTGGGAGGAAATGAGCCCTGATTCATTGAAAAAGACCCCATAGAAGTGCTCATGAAAGGTCCCATACGAGGGCACTGGGGGACCAAAAGTCAGACAAGGCACAAAAGGGGAAAGGAGGGGCAAAGGGCATTGAAAAGAAGCAGTACCTACCACTGACAGCATTTGAAAGTCAGGAAATCACACTTCAAGTGACATCAAACTCGGGTGAACTGTGTCTTCCCTTTGTTCTGAATGCCAGAGCCGACAATGCAGACAGTGTGGGGACTAGATGGAAGAGGCCACTGTTATCAGATTTACTTTATACTTGAATGCAGTTTTGTTTTGTACTTGGCGATGCCCGGGGGACTGACTCACTGCCCTTGGAGATTCAGCTCCCCACGTATGTACCGAGTATCCCATCAGCTTTCCATGGGGATCCTCTGTCATAAACACAAAGTGGGAGGCATACACCTTCCCACTGTTCTTGGCCCGAATCAGCCACTCCATGAGCAATAAAGCAAACAAAATTGCAGCTCACGTGAGGCTCACAGTCGGCGGGGAGGGGGAGATACATAGCGAACAAGAGTACTAATAAGTAAATACAAAATTAATTAGGGAGCACGCCGAAGGAAATAAAAAGGAACTAAGGCAGAGGCTAGTGGGGACAAGTGTCTTCTAAGAGAAGATGCCATAGAGGTTGGATCTAAAGAGGAGGGGCAGGTGGGGCACCTGAGCCCTGTAGTGGGAAAGGCAGGAGTCAGGGCCCTGAAGCAGGAAAGAGGTTGCCCAGTTTAAGAAAGGCAGTGAACAAGAGAGCGAAAGACACATGGTAAGAGCAAGCTATGTGGCCCAGCTTTGCATTTCACACGAAGGACACAAAACAGAAGAGAGGAACTAACACAGAGTGACTGTGCCCTGTGTCTCAAGTGGGGAGAGAGATCTTTCAACCATGGCCTCTGCTTTTGCCTGTAGAAGCTTATAGAGAGGACTAACACACACAGGAGGGAATGGTCAGTCATGAGGTAGCCTGGCTGGCTCCGTTGGTAAAGCATGTGACTTTGGATTTGGGGGTTATAAGTTCGAGCCCCAAGATGGGTATAGAGAATACTTGAAAGTATTTTTTACAGATGCTGGCGAGGATGCGGAGAAAGGGGAACCCTCCTACACTGTTGGTGGGAATGCAAGCTGGTGCAACCACTCTGGAAAACAGCATGGAGGTTCCTCAAAATGTTGAAAATAGAACTACCCTATGACCCTGCAATTGCACTGCTGGGTATTTACCCTAAAGATACAAACGTAGTGATCCGAAGGGGCACGTGCACCCGAATGTTTATAGCAGCAATGTCTACAATAGCCAAACTATGGAAAGAACCTAGATGTCCATCTACAGACGAATGGATAAAGAAGATGTGGTATATATACACAATGGAATACTATGCAGCCATCAAAAGAAATGAAATCTTGCCATTTGCGACGACGTGGATAGAACTAGAGGGTATCATGCTTAGCGAAATAAGTCAATCGGAGAAAGACAACTATCATATGATCTCCCTGATATGAGGGAGAGGAGATGCAACATGGGGGGTTGAGGGGGTAGGAGAAGAGTAAATGAAAGAAGATGGGATTGGGAGGGAGACAAACCATAAGTGACTCTTAATCTCACAAAAAAAAACTGAGGGTTGATGGGGGGAGGGGGTTGGGAGAGGGGGGTGGGGTTATGGATATTGGGGAGGGTATGTGCTATGGTGAGTGCTGTGAAGTGTGTAAACCTGGCGATTCGCAGACCTGTACCCCTGGGGATAAAAATATATGTTTATAAAAATAAAAAATTATAAAATAAAAAAAATAATAATAAAGGCAATCACGATTATCAGGAAAAAGTAGAAAGGGAAGACATTCTGGGAAAACCCAGAAAATTAAAGCACTCTGGAAAAGCTGGAGCTCATGACAAGGAATGTGTGGTGACAGGAGCCCAGCGGAGCCCAGTTGTCACATGGGAGACCCCGAGGCAGAGTGGCCTCAGTACCGGGGCCCCTGGCAACCAGGGAGGTGAGACTCCAAGTTCACAGCCCTGGTGGACACTCCCCTGTGCTTTGAAAGAAAGCTTCTGTCTTGGGTTCAGTTGGGTCCTCAACATTTATATGTTGATGTCCTAACCCTCCGGGCCTGGGAATCTAACTGCATTCGGAGACAGAATCTTCCCAGAGGTGATTAAGGTAAAACGAAGCCATGGTGGGGAGGGGTCCCAGGCCAATCTGACAGGTGTCCTTTTAGAGGAGATCAGGACAAATACCTGCAAAGAGGGACGCCCACGTGAAGACAAGGGGAGAAGAGGACATTGGCAGTTAAGGAGAGAGGCGTCAGGGGAAACCAAACTTGCCCACACCTCCATCTCCAACTTCCAGCCTCCAGATTTGTGTGAAAATAAATGTCTGTTGTTTAAGCCAAAAAAAAAAAAAAAAGTATTTTTTAAAAAGAGAGAGAGAATGGTCAGTCATGTTAATGATATTTCTATTAATCTTGATTTGGTAAGAGTCTGCAGGTAAGATGTATCATTTTGCACTGTCCCTCAGCCAAAGTAACACTTAATCCCAATGAGCCTGATTCATCTCCCTCAGCATGGTGCTGAGCGAGTCCATTATTACTTTTTCTCCACTTAAAATCCAGGTTTCCTCACACTAGAGACAGATAGAATCCTGAATGGATGGACATCTTAACCATCAAACTAGGATCTTTTTAAAGGGACATATCAACAACACAGTACATATCTTTACAACGTCAAACAATATAAAGTTGTAAAACTTAAAATGAGAATCTTCACGGAATAGTCATGCCGACACAGAGTCTACATCTTCTTCCCAGGGGGTCACAACTCTGTCTCCAGAAAAATGCATTTAACAAAGAAGGAGCAAGGAAGAGGCAGGAAAATTCCAGAAGCTTCGCTCTGTTTGTGATTTAAATATTGTCACTGAGGATCTAGAAGCCAAGCCTTTGCCTTTGGAGTCTGCAGGTGCAGGGCGTAAAATGACTAAAAGAGCACGAACAGAAGAAAGAAGTCTGGGGGCCAATGTCAGTTCTGCCTCAAAACTGGCTGAGTAAACCTCAGGTAAATACTCACCTCTTTTGACCCTGGTTCTATCACATATAAAATAAGGTATAGGCACTTCTGATTCTGGACATGACAGTAATCAGTTCATGCATGTGAAGAAACCACCCAAGGTTGGAGAAAGAATCACCTCAAAGGATAAGGGAACACTCCCAGAAGGTCACAGAGGGTCAACACTGGTTCATGTTCCCACCAGCCAGAGTAATGTTCTTCATGGAATATCAGAGAAAATACCTCAGAAAAGTTCTGCCTCAGTAGCGGGGAGAAAACAGCCCTAAACAAACTGCCATCTGATGCCACCTTATAAAGCTTAAAATCAACACCTGAAAGAATTCAACCATTTCTGAGTGACTTGAGTGTGTCCCACAAGAGAGCTCAACAATATTTACAGGAATTCAAAAATTCATCTAGCACCCAGTAAGGTAAGAATCATAACAGGTGGCATCCAATAAAAAATTATTTGGCATGATAAAAGCAGAAAAATGCAAACCATAATGAGAAGAAAAAAAATCAATCTAAATGACTAGTTCTCAGCTAGGGGTGATTTCTCACCCCCTCCAACCTGGGAACATAAGACAACGTTTGGAGAAATTTCTATGCTACTAGCATAGTAGGTGGAGTATGGTGGAGTACAAAGTAGTGGTGGAGAACAAAGATTCTGCTAAATATCCTACAGCACACAGAAAATCCCCCCTTAAAAAAATGAAACAAGATGGGATCAGGAGGGAGACAAACCATAAGAGACTCTTAATCTCACAAAACAAACTGAGGATTGCTGAGGGGTAAGGGGGTATGGATAGGGTGGCTGGGTGATGGACATTGGGAAGGGTATGTGCTATGGTGAGTGTTATGAACTGTGTAAGACTGATGATTCACAGACCTGTACCCCTGGGGTAAATAATACATTGTAAAATATAATATTTATGATTTTATATAATTATAGATTATATATAATAATATTTATACTATATAATACATATGTTAATAAAAATAATTTTTAAAAAAAGAAAAGAAAATCCCCCCTTAACTAAAAAATTGGCCAAACCAAGATGCAATATTGCAACTGTTGAGAAATCAAAGCCATCTCAGAAATGACACAAATGATAGAATTAGTAAAAAGGACATTAAAACAGTTATTATAATGTGATTCCGTATGTCAAAGAAGTCAGGAAAAAGGTATACATGTTAATTACATATTTGAAAGGTTTTAAAAATCAGACACAAATCAAACTTTCAGAGATGAAAACTACAATGTCTGAGCTAAATGAGATTTACGGCAAATTCGACACTGGAGAAGGCAAGTGAAATTGAAACCAGAATAATAGCAACTGTACAAATGAAATTTTTTTAAAAATGGAAAAACATAAATAGAACATCAGTGTGCTGCAGGACAACATCGAATGTAATTAGAGTCCCCAAAGGGAACAGGGGGGATGGGGGAAAGGGAGAGGCAAATATATTTGAAGAAATAATGGCTGAAAATTTTCAAAATTTAATGAAAACTATAAACCAACATCCAAAAAGTACAGAAATTCCCAAGCACAAGAATCATGGATAAAACAACATCAAAGAACATCATAATCAAAGTGCTTAATACCAGTAACAAAGACATAAAAATAGACAAAAAGATGTATCACAAAGAATGGTGCAAAGATACATATGACAGCAGACAAGAAAGTGAAACCGTATTTTTAAAGTGCTGAACGAAAAAGAAACAAACAAAAAACAAAACAAAAATGATGCCAGACAGAAATCTGGATCCACACAAAGGAATGAAGAACAGAGAAATGGCAGCTACGTGGATAAAGCTAAGTCTTTCCTCTGATTTAAATCTCTTTTAAAAACCTTTCTGTTAAGCAGTACCTCAGTGCCTCAGTTGATTAAGCATCCACCTTTGGCTCAGGTCATGACCTCGGGGTCCTGAGATCAAGTCCTGCAGTGGGCTCTGTGCTCAGCGGAAATTCTGCTTGCCACTCTTCCACTCCCACTGCCCTGCTCCCCATTCGTGCTCTCTCTGTCTCTATCTCGAGTAAACAAAGAAAATCTTTTTTTAAAATCACTTAGTTAATGCAAAAATAATAGCAACATGTTGTGAGGTTTATAACATATGTAGAGGTAAATGCATGGCTACCATGGTCCAAGGGCTAGAATGGGAGAAATGGAAGTATACTGTCAAAGGTTCTCATGCCATATGTGAGATGGTAAAATGCCACTTGAGTCTAGACTGCAAACATTTCAAGGCATGAGCTATAAACCCAAAAGCAATCACTAAAATAACACAATCAGAGTTATGTCCAATAAGCCAAAAAAAGAAGGTACAATGAAATAAACAAAAAATACTCAATCCAGAGAAGGAAGAAAAAGGAAAAACGGGACAAGGGGAAAATGGGACAAATAGAAAATAAAGAATAAGGTGATAGACTTAAATCCAAACATATCAATAATCACATGAAAACTAAATGGTGATGAGCACTGGGTGTTATATAAAACTGATAAATTATTGAACACTACCTCTGAAACTAATGGTTTACTATAAGTTGGCTAATTGAATATACATTTTAAAAAAAAGGAAATGGTCTAAACATTCCAAAAGGCAGAGACTGTCAGATTGGATAAAAAAGCAAGATCCAACTACGATGTCTACAAGAAATAATGCTTTAAATATAAAGACACAAATAGATTCAAAGCAAAATGATGGGAAAAGATGTACCAATCAAGAGAAATCTTCAGTGGCTACACTGACATCAGGAAATGTGAGTTTCAGAGCAAAGTATATTACCATGGATTAAGAAGACCATTTCATAATGACAGAGTATTCAATCTTTCCAGCAGACAGATCACTCCTAATGTTTACGTCTTCTAGTAGAATTGCAAAATACATGAAGTATAATGAGGCACAGGCAGGGCTGGTATTCAACCATAATAATGTTAAAATAATGGAATTTGGTAAATTGCTGATGCCCTAGGCCCCCAGACATCTCCCAGCCACCCCTGCCTTTCCCTTCGGATCTTCCCCATCTCAGAAACTAAAAGAGTAACATCTGTACACCGCAGCATTTCCTTACCCTATTCCAACCCTAGAGCCTCTATCTACACAGACTGATCGCTATCAGCTCTTCAGTATTTTAAATATAACCTCTGGGCTTGGATAAAGGTCATCTCCAAATTCCTTGCCATTTACAAGGTTTTATCATTGCATTTATTCCAGCTGACTCAACACAGAAAACGCTAAGTGGTGGAAGGGTATTTAAGAGCAAAGAAACAAGAATGGACAACATCCTCACTGGGTTCGGTAGTAGGTGTAGAGCACGTGTTTGGAAAACACAGGAAACAAGGGTTTCTTCCTTTTGCATTTCTCACTGACTACCACAAGGTCTGATGCTCTGCAGGAAAACTCAAGTAAGTGCAATCCTTGGGTTCAATCAGCCCACGAGGCTCGTGGACCAACCACTCGGCCACTTTGCTCAGTGGTGGCTAGGGATTTATGGATCGGATTTCAACGTTTAATTTTCAGTTTTATTCTCAGAAGCAGGGATAAAAGTCAGAGTAAAATCGTTTAAAAGAGGTTAACTGTTACAATTGTATGAGACTCTAAAAAGTGAAAGGAAGGGGAATGGTTTTACAATGCTCACTAAAAGAAATCTATGATGTCTCAATGCTGCAAGCAAGAGGAAAAGAGGTCCTGGGGGAAAGCACAGCTTCCCAGCCACCTTCAAAAAAGCAGACCATAAACTCAAACCCTTAGAAGCACTCTCATTGGTCTCCTGCTGTGTCTGCGGCTTGCCACACTCCCCATGCTGCTGGGAAGGTAAAGGAGATAAAAGAGGAGGTCCGCCTGGCATTAAATGTGCAGGCATGAGTGCTTGGACAGCCCAGATCTTGGATCTGGCCACAGCTAATCCTGACAGCTGCAGAACTTAAAACATCCACAGGCACATGAGGAAAACAAGAAAGTAAGAAAGACACAGAGGAGGTAAGCATGATAATCAAAAGTGGTACCATTTGAAAACAATCCCTAGCTCCCATGGGATCCAAAAAAATTCTGGATAGGAGTCACACACCATCATATCACTACCCAGAGGTCTTGGGGCAGAGGGAAAATCCTCAGGTAAGCAGCCCACTACGTGACCCTGAGTGCCAATTCTGCCCCTGCCTATAACTGGACTCCTGTCTAAGAGTGGCGTTCTACGTAACAAGCCCACAGGAGCATTCTAATTCATCATCAGAAATTTGAAAGCCCTCTAAAATCTCCATCTTCCCACCCTACGTGTCTGTGACTGTATGTCTGGCAATTCCTCTGCACTTCCTCTCCACACAAGCAGAACCAAATGAGCCCAAGTCTCCCACATGGCTCCCTTGCTTCTGCCATACGTCTTTCTAGAATGTTCTCCATGACTCGTCTCTGCCCAGCTCTTCCCAGCATACCCTTTCAGCTCTCACCCACGCTGCTCCCACCTGGGGAGACTTTCCCAACCAGCCCACCAAGAATGTTTTCTATTCTAAGTCCTTTGGCATTATTATAAACAATAAAGTGTCTATGCCATTTGCTCAAACAGGGCTTTAAATTCTCCTATAATTACTGCTTATGTGAGTCCTTTATCTACCCAACTAAAATCCTAAATTCCTATAAAACACTCTAGAATAAATATTTTCCCCACTATGCTTCGCAAGGTATTCATTAATTAATTGCTAAACGAAGAAATCTGAATCATTAGGGTTACCCAGATCCTCCCACCCAAATATTCCTTTTGAAAATCTCTGTCAATCAACCAGCATGGCCACTGAGCTCACAGAAAGGAAAGTGAATAACCTGCCTGTGTTCCAGTCAGATTACTCAAAAACTTGGATGAAGAAGGTGGTAGGTTACTGTGAGGAAAGAAAAAAAAAAAAAGAAAGAAACTCTTTAAGTGAGACTGAAAGCTGTCACCATAGATAAAAGTAAACATTTTATTCAGGAAATCTAGGGAAAAAATTTTCTCCACTATTACAAAATTGTACATATTAATTTAAACAAATAGCACAATGGCAAATACATTCTAAATCACGTGCCATTTCCAGTCAACATGTATTGACTATCTTGGGCTCTTACTTAAAGGATTATAATTCCAAATCTACGTTTAGGGAAAAAATAACGTATACACACACATACATGTACATGTAGTATTTTTGTATAATGTATACATTATTGCATATATAATGTATACTAGACACATATAAATATATATAATTTATATTTACATGGCCTTGGGGCATAGTCTATGTATGTGTCTATTCTAAACAAATGGAAATATATAGAAAATTAAGACCATAAAGTAAATGGAATGAATTTACCAATTATCATTTTAACAAAAGTATTCAAATTCAATTTCCAGGAATACTAAAAAGAGAGAAGCAGCACTTGAATAAGAATTTTAGAGTTGCTGATGAGAAAGGGATCCAAATAGATTTTGCTGTCTCCCTACAGGAATGTCCCCAAATAAAAGCCCCCACCCCAACTCCATTGTATAAAATTATGGACTAAGTTACCTTTACTGGAAAAAATTATTAAAGATGTATTTAAAGAGTACAAAACAGGAAGCCAAGAGACATAAACTCTAGTCCTCACACAACTGCAATCCAGCTGGGGTATCTGTGAGACCATCACCCTCAGTTTTTCAACCTGTTAAATGGGAGGAACATCTATGTTGTCTTAACTGGCTTTGAGGTTCTTGCTTTACTTTAAACATTAGACAATAACCTGTCAAAAGAGAATAGATAAAACTATGTTCTCTCTCTCTCTTTTTTAAGATTTATTTATTTTAGAGCGAGAGAGAGAGAGGGAGAGCATGTGGAATGGAGGAGGGCAGGAGGCGAGGGAGCCCACAGCCCAACACGGGGCTGGATCTCACGACCCTGAGATCCTGACCTGAGCAGAAATCAAGAGTCAGACGCTTAACCAACTGAGCCACCCAGGCGCCCCTGCTCTCTCTTTTCTAACTATTCTGTTGACATTGCTTCCATTACTGTTTGGCTTCAGATCCCCTGAGCTAAGAGAAACTCTTAGAACAATTAAGAATAAAAGTTGAAATCCTAAAACGTTCAGAGAACACTAAGGTGTACCCAAAACTTTCCCAGAATGATGGGCTATCCATCCTTCCTACGTTTTGGCTGGCTTGATGCAGCCGTCAGCTTTACCTCATACCCCTCATGTAAAAATAGGGTAGCACAGGAATGGGAGAGAAGAAAAAGAAGCAAAAAAGATCATTTCTCAGTTATGAATTTTATATTTGAAGGAGAACCCTTTTTTCCTGAGCCTTAACACCCTGCAAGCATTTTTAAAAATGGTGGCCATTAACATTTTTCTAATCCTAACAAAATGAAAGTACATAAAAATATACCTTAAAAGTCCCACTGAGTACTTAAGACTCTATTGCCACAAGGACCACCTACACAGCAGAGTCTGTGGAATAGAAAGGAACGTTTTGAACATCTTTAAAGTGCTTCTGGTGCACTTGAAACTCAAGTGTGTGTGCTCTCAGAAAGCTACAAAGTCTCCCCAGCAGCATAAGCTGAGATCTGCTGTCCTCGAGATCTTTGTTAACAAGACCCTGATAAAGGTGACCCTAACACGTGATTCCAGAATGCGCAGTGAAGAGACACCACCGACACGGGAGACTGCAGCCCACTTGAAAGTAATGATGAGCATCAGTAAGGGGACATGGAGATGATGTTTCCCTTGTGGGTGAGCCGCACATCAGTCCCCTAGGCGTCAGATGGGCTTTGGAGCAGAGATCAGAGATCAATACTCCAGCACCTGGCATGGTGCCTGGCACTCAGTGGATTCTCGGGAACTGTGTCAAAAATACTGACTTAGAAATGTATTACTAGGGGCGCCTGGGTGGCTCAGTGGGTTAAGGCCTCTGCCTTCAGCTCAGGTCATGATCCCAGGGTCCTGGGATCGAGCCCCGAATCGGGCTCTCTGCTTGCGGAGAGCCTGCTTCCTCCTCTCTCTCTCTGCCTGCCTCTCTGCCTACTTGTGACATCTCTCTCTGTCAAATAAATAAATAAAATCTTTAAAAAAAAAAGAAATGTATTACTAGTCCACCCGCAATTTCCCAACCTCCTACCAACTTCAATGAAGCAGAAGAAATGGCGTAAGAAAACAATCTATAAGCAAGAAACACAAGGGATACTCTGGGCAAAGAAGAAGCCAGTCTAGGTCTTCTATGATTTGTAGCAAGCATGCCTGGATGAACATGGAAGAAAGAAAAGCTAGAAGGTACATGGGACCAAGTTCTGGAGAGTTTTGTTGATGGGCACCATGTTTTTTTTCCACCCAAATTACTACTTATGGAAATGCAGTATTTGATTTTGGAAGTTGTCTACTTTCCTTACACCAGAAGGTTTTATTAAATGTGATGGATTTTGTAACTATATCATTTATTGCAAGGGTCACCTTCTGTCTATACCCAATGGAAACTCATCCCTCTTTTCTAAGACCAACCCATCACATATATCTCATACAGTATCACCTGATTATTTTTCCCAGCTTTCATATCTAGTCCTCGTACAGCCAGATCAAAACCTCTGACAGCTCCCTAAAGCCTGCTGACTGCTTCCTTAACCTGGTGTCCAAAGTGTTGTCCTACCTTCTCTCTGGACTTTACAGTATTATATTTCAAGGTCTCTCACAGAACATATTGATTTTTTTTTTAAAGATTTTATTTATCTATTTGACAGAGAGATCACAAGTAGACAGAGAGGCAGGCAGAGAGAGAGGGGGAAGCAGGCTTCCCATCAAGCAGAGAGCCCAATGCAGGGCTTGATCCCAGGACCCAAGCCAAAGGTAGAGGCTCAACCCACTGAGCCACCCAGGCACCCGAACATATTGATTTTTACATTATAGATCCTAAATGCTGGTTTGCTTTGTATCACTTGTTAGGTCTTTTTTTTTTTAAGATTTTATTTATTTATTTGACAGAGATCACAAGTAGGCAGAGAGGTAGGCAGAGAGAGAGGGGAAGGAGGCTCCCTGCTGAGCAGAGCCCAGTGCGGGGTTCGATCCCAGGACCTGGGATCATGACCCGAGCCGAAGGCAAAGGCTTTAACCCACTGAGCCACCCAGGCGCCCCTTGTTAGGTCTTATTTATCTTTTTTATCTCCTCTAGCATAATCCAGTAGGTAATAATCCCTCCATGTTTGAGGAATGAATGAATGAATGAATGAAGTGATCAAAGCACACATGAACTAAGTCATCTCTTCGCTAAAGATCTACATCTGTAGAGTTGCAAACTGGAAGCTTATGAACTAAGTCCTCCTAACAAGGATGTAAAAATTTGAACTTGAATGACTTCAGAGGGGATATAAATGCTTCTGTTGACCATAGGCCCACCCCCGCCCCACTGCCCAGTATCTATCCTGCTTTACCCATTTGTTCTTCTCTGTACATTTGACTCTGTAATCCTTGACTTCAACTAAAACACATTTTAATCATAACAATAACTAACATTTATTGAATATTTACTTGATCCAGAACATGTTCTAGGTACTTTTCATGTGTTACTGCATTCTACACAATCCAGGAGTCAACAGCATGGGCCTGGTGCTCTGCACTTCATAGTTAAGTAGTGTCAGCCATTATCCCCAACCAGACAGTAAAATCTACAGAAGAATAAAGAGGCTTCTTCCCCACAGTTCACACACAGAAGGAACTGAAGGTGTAGCTGCTGGCCACCTGAAGAAAAGGGGCCATGCCTTCCATAGGAAGTCCAGGAACTCTTGGGAAAGGCAGAGTATCAGTCTCAGGCACGACACTAAAAAACCCACTTCCCAGCCTTCTTGGAAGAAAAGAACTTGACTTGCCCTAATCTGGCCCCGTAATACGTAAGAGGCTCCAAGTAAAAAGACCCCACCTCTTTTCAGAGCCCTGAAAAGCTCAGTAGAATCACCCACCAGTAAGAAATAAGACATTCCCCACAAAGACTAGCCCCAGTTGGCTATTCTGTACAATATCCCTGAAAGACCTGACCTAAAAAGTCATTTGTCTTAGCTCAGACTCTCCACCAAGCTTTGCATGATGCTAATAAATGAGGTAAAGTCTAAGGTTCTGCCTTTAAAAATACATATTTCAGAATTTTCTTTATCTTCCCTTCATTGCTAGTGAATCACTCACAGACTCCTCATAGCCTCTGCGCAAAGCACTTAATCTTCTCATCTAATGACACCATCTACGGAAAGAAGCCGCAGTGTCTCCATTCACCAATAGCCAGATCAATCATGTGTCTCTAAGAAAATGAAGTCATACCAAGCTGGTTTTTAACATTACTGAAGGGTGTCGTTAAGACCTCAGAGACTCTTTCTGCCAACGGGCTCTGATAGCTTGTGATTAATTAGGTAGCTCTTTCCCGTAGATGCCCTCCCCACCTCTGCTGTCAAACCCGCTCACCCCAATGTGGAGACTCCTGGGCTCCCCAGACCTTGTGGCTGTCAGATTGAATGAGGTCCTGAAAAGTTCCCCCACACCCACTGTTCTCCTCTGGAATAGAAAAATGAAGCCCCTATGCTATCTACTGAGAATGAACCAAGCAGATGGTACAGCCACCTGTGACCTTAGGAACCGTGCCCTTCCTCCATGTAATTCCGTGATGTTGGTCTCCTGAGGACCAGGACACCTTCTTCTATAGTTCAGCATTCTCTGGAATCAGCAGCATTCTCTTTGAAGTGGAAGAGAGGAGTCAAGAGGAGAAACAAGGGGTGACAATGAAATAGTGGATTAGCATTCTTTTCTCTAGCCCAAATTTTCACTAGCTCTTGTGATACTGGCAAAGATTCTCTCATCCCAAGCTGTGGCTGGGAGAGGGCCATGGCTGGGGGAATAGGCAGCGATAATATGGAAGGGGGCAGCACCAAACTGGAAGGTTGTCCAAGGAAAAATACAAATCACAGGGTTTGTTACGAGCAAGGGAGTGGCCATCTGGATGCTTCTTCCCTAAAGAGAATGTGCTTTCTTCCTTTGGGCCTTGGTTTCTTTATTTGTAAAATGATTCTGTAGAATTCTATAGTTCTAGAAGATCATGTTTCTTCCTCATCACAAACAAGGAGACTATATTCACCAGGATTTCCTTTCAAAACTTTAGGTATTCTGAGGATACTTGCTTCATAAGCTGATGCTCCAATTGTCACTTTTTTTTTCTCACTCCAAATAATAGGTTCTGTTTTAAAAGTATCTAAAGCCAGGAGGTTTCTTTTGACTCAGGATATAGTCCTACCTGCAATCATGCATTGAAGCCCCACCCCACCAAAAAAGTGACTTGGAAACCACATTTATAATAAATTGGGGTGTTTCATAGTTGGATTGAGAATAAAGGAGAGGTAAAAATAGAATCAGATCTCTGTCCACAATTTGTTGCAAAGGAAATTTCAGATTTTTCTCCTCTACTCTAAAAAACCTGGTGTACTGATCAGTGAGTATGATCTGTGAAAACCCTTCAAAGGAGTATCTACGATTTCAAAGGAGAATCTTCCTTCTAAATGTACTGTGCATCCCCTGAGCAACTCAGCACCTCTGGCTTCAGATTCCATTTGGGGATTGACTTTTTCCCACCCAGGAACAGAGAGGGCTGCCAGCTGCTAAAGATGCAAATGACTTTTATCCCATTCGGTCCCATGAGAAACATGTGAATTGCTTAGCGTAAGTACTGTTGCTCCCATTTTACCCAGTGAGGAAAACTGAGCTCAGACAGCGAGGTGCTTTTGGCTTGCACTACAGTAGCTCCTTTAGAATGGAGGCAGAGTGAGCATCCAAACCTGGTAACACCCACATCCCAGGGTCTTTCTGCTTTGTCACTCACTTGGTTCTTGATAAAACTACGATACAGTTCTTCAATCGTCAGCAAATCAGAGACTGTGCCTTTAGAGCCGCCAATGTGTGTACTTATCTATATTTAAATAGAAGCAATTGAACAATGAACACTGCCTGCCCTTCTATTCTTAATATGAAGTTCTTTAGATTGTTACTCTTTTTTCTCTATTAAGAGAATTCACTTTAATCAAGAAAAAAGGCTCAAACTCAGTCTGCATGTTGTAGGTTCCCTCCCAAGTTTGGTCTTTGCAATTGAGTATTTCCATTTAAATGCTCCATCAATTCAATCAAAATGTTAATATTCTGATTACAAAGTATTGCTCTATGCATTTCTAACACATTTCTTTCCCACTCCTTTCCCCCAGCAAGGCACAGACCTGGAGTTCACAAAGAGGCGGGCCATTTTGGTTTAAAGAGGGCAATTGCGTGCCATTATGCTGCCATAACTGATCAGCAGAAATATTCTGGGAGAGTAAACCACAATCTATAGGCACTCACCCATACTCGTATCTCTTTTGTACTCCACACAAAGCTATTGCAGAGCTGCTAACCCTCCGTGTGTTTGTGATGATCAGGGAGACCAGTAAACTAACAGCTGTCCTTTGAAAAACCTGCATTAAATGCGGGTTTAGTGATGTTGCCGAAGAGTGTAACTCGTTTTTTATACTTTGCTGCATAAGTGACACTAAAGTTGGAGCAGATAAGTAATCATGGTTTCAACTTCAAGACATTATCTTTTGGACTACAGAGCATGTATATTTTAACAAGTCAGATTCAGAAAACCATCTTGGGAATTTTGAAATATTAATCTCTTTCTCCCCTGAATGTAGAGTGCCAAACATGTGGTTCTAAAATCCAGTTGTGGCTCACATCATGACATTCCTGCTGCAGAGTGAATCGTCTGTGATGCTGATCTTTTCGGTAATATCCCCATCAATACGGACCCCCTCCCTGCTTATCTGCATTTATAACATTACAGGGCAAGGCAGGGAGGCCCACCTGGGGGGAGGCAGAATTTCTAATCTGGGGTTGGAGAATGTACTCGAATGTCCTACAAGAATGCCTCCTTCCCATGGGTGGGGGCTGAAGGGTGGCCAATAGAGGCAGGAGTGAAGGAGGTGACAAACCCATGTGACAAGATGTTTGAGGCATCAAGGAAGCCCCTGACCTCAAGACAATGAATGATCTTAATACAAAGTCTTTACTTCTGTAAATTTCTGTAACTAGGCATTGAAGGCATGTGTCACTGAAAGGCAGACCACAGTCATAAATTCAGTCACACTTGAGCGTCAATACCAGCCAGCAGATGTGGACAGAGGAAAGGCAAGGCAGAGAGCCAGGAGCAGCCACAGGGGAGGGAGGAGGGAGGCCCCACAGAAGAAAGAAGTGCTCAGGGAAGGAAGATCAACTTTGATGTCTGATACTTTTCTCTGTATGACTATAGGGAGAAGAGCATGGCAGCATGTGTTGGTAAGCCTCGGAGATCTTTTACAACCCCCATCACATTTTATTTCAGTCACTGGCTCATTTAGGCCACACGTGTCATTAAGCATCTAATAATCAGGTTGGGCTGTGAGGAATGTAAGAAGACAAGGTAGGCTTGCTGTCCCCCAGGAACTTACAGTCTGGCTGAAGCAGGGACTTGTAATGATTGAAAAGTACAGATGAAAGTATGAGGAAGTGAACGCAGAGTGGCTTGAACCCTGGGGAATGGGCTGTGGAATCTTCACTTGCCCCTGTACCCGCCAGTTTGACTACCACCACCTCCACCATCCTGAGAAAGAAGTGGCAGGTGAAATTCAAGAGACTTCCACACCCTTCTAGATGTTTCTACTCCCTGACCTTTCCCAGGGCCTCCATACAGTGTTGTACAGTTTAAAGACATCCTGCTGAGAGAAAAACTGGTCTGAAACCCAATCTGTACTCTGCTAGGCAGGCTGGGAGTCCCGGCTCAGAGCCACAGTCGTTCAGCAGAAGGGGCAAATTCTCAAAATCACGTGTAGGCTCCATCTTCTCATCAAGGGGCCATGTCCAACTAGAGGAGGTGCCTCTGTGCAAGTTAGATAATCGCATGTGTTAGAGAGTGGGCTAGTGGTGGCCTGGCTCACCATTGTTTTATGTACATGGCAAAGTAGAATAATGGTCCCCAAAGATGTCCACATCCTAATCACTAGTATCTGGGAATACATCACCCGCAAAAGAGACTTTGTAGATGTAGTTCACCACAGATCTTGAGATAGGCAGACTCTCCCGGATTACCAGGTGGGCCCAATCTAATCAGATGAGTCCTGGAAAGTGTAGAACTTTCCCAGTGGTGGTAGATTCAGAGATACAACATGGGAAAGACTTGGCCGTCACTGCTGCCTTTAAAATTGAAGGAATGGAATCATGAGCCATGGGATACAAGCAGTCTTAGCAACTGGAAAGGGCAAGGCAACAGATTCCCCCAGAGCCTCCAGAAAAGAACACAGCCTGCTGCCACCTTGATTTGAGACCCGTGAGACCTGTGTCTAACTTCTCCCACAGAACTGTGAAATAATAAACTTGTGTTAAGTCACTAAACTGTGGGTAATTTGTTAAAGCAGTAATAGGAAATTAACATGATGGATATGATGACTCTCCATCGTAGCCCATCCACCCGAAAACTCACCAAAACTGAGTCATCACATGCGGCAGAAGTCTCAGGAAAAACGTGTTCAGAACAGTCTCTTGTAACATGAAGAAGCCATCCTTGAAAACCACCAATTCTGCTGATGGAAACGGATGGCATAGGCTGGCCCTTCCCAGAGGTTCCTGGAGATTTGTCATAGCTGCAGGCTGAGCCCTTAAAAGAGATCATCAGGGCACTGCAGGCTGCAGGCAGGGGGGCACCCCCCACCTCTGTTCCTGGCCCTTCCAGCAGATTATGCAATTCTCTCTAATCCCTATATAAATCCCTCCATATTTGGAGGACAGAGAGTGTATTCCCCAGAGACTAAAGCATGACTGAGGGGTATAATTCTATGTACTTACATTCCAACCTGCATCATTTTACTAAACTTCTTCACATAAGTATTTCATCATGTTATTTTAAAACCTTTGTAAAAAATCACTTGAATGGTAACATAGTATTTCATCCTATAAGACAAATTACTTAACCATCCTCTGAACTGAAGAGTTCATTTTTTTCCTCTTGTGAACATCTTTTCCTAGTAGAGACATGCACACCCATGTGTGCACACACACATACATCTATAGTTAAAGACAAGAAACACTGGAGATGAGAGTTCATAGTCTTTGAAGGTTTTGAGTAAATCTTCTCCAACATCAAGTACTTGCCATGACAAACCATGTCCTTTGCCCAAAATGCTCATCTAATGGAGTTCTCCACAGCCCCGCCCTATCACTCTCCTTTCCCTATCATGGCACATGCTTATTTCCTTCACAGGATTGACTATCAGCTATAATTATACTGTTTATTAACTAATCTGGTTGTTAGCTGCTTCTCCCACTAGCATGTCAGCTTGCCAAGGGCAGATGCCATGCATGTCTTATCCATGTGGACCTCCAACGGCACAGCACAGTAGTTCCCAGAGTATGGATACAATAGCTTTGGAGAGTAAGTGGACACACATAGTTCTCCATGAAGCTCTCCATGGTTATACCCTTGTCCCTGAGCTAACGCTCAACAAAGACAGAAGAATTTCATAAACAAATGCAGTTGAAAAAACTATATTTCCTAGAATCTGGAGTTAACAGAGGCACTGGGAAGACAGTCGAGATACCATTGGGCCACCTGAAATCCTTTCTGGAAAACAGAAAGGCATGTAAAAATAAATAAATATTATTCAAAAGAGAAATGTCATTATCCCAAAGACCTCTTAAGAAAACAAATTGTGTAACACAAAAATTAAAGATTTTCAAAGTAAAAATATTAAAAATACAATCTGTATATGTTTTGGAACTGTGGAAAATTACAGATAACAACACAGCAAGAACATATTCTGTGGTATCTGATTCCTTCCCCGGGACCCTCCCTCTCATGCCCCTATAAAACTAGACTTCCTCTCCTCTCTTAGCCTATTTTCTCTCTCTCCTGTGGCATCCTTTCCAAGGCCTTGCCTTGGAAACTATTAATGGACACCTTTCTTGTTTAGATTCCAAGCCCTTGAGAGTGTGGTCAATCTCTACCCTGTTTATCCCCAGTGCCTGGTCCAGGTCCATACACACAGGCTTGAAGGGATAAACAATGATACACTAAATCCTGGTAGGAAATCATATTTCTTGAACATCTTTTATGGGTCAAATACCTGTGCACTAACCACTGACTGACTTAATCCTCATCAGACATGATACAGCTGTATCCATCTTATAGATGAAGAAACAGGTTCTGAGGGGTAAATAAAATCACTCAAGGTCACACAGATCACTGTGGGTTGAAATTGCTGGGGCTGGGCTTTGAAAGGTGGTAAGTAGAAAAGGCGAAGAAAGGAATGAGGAGGGAGACATCTCAGGGGAAACAACAATGTGGGGGACCCCAGGGCATGCTGGATGGAGGTAGGCAGACCAGCTGAAGCAGGGCTGGAGGTTACCAAGAACAGTAGGTGTGATGATGGAAACGGGGAGCTGGCCCAGGTGCAGGGCCATGTGGTGTGTGAGCATGGAGCCACTGCGTGGTACTTGGTTGAGACACCCCTCCCACTCTATGGTCAACAAGCGTCGGAGCCATGAAAAACTCTGACCAAACCCCCTCACCCCCAACTCAGGCTCTCTTTTAGACCATACTGAGGTATGATCATTTCCTACAAGGACCAAAAGTTCTTCTGGGGTGTCTGGTATCACGCCCATGGGAACAGACCTGTAACTGAACTACAGTTTCTATGCTTCTACAGATTAATTTGGAAGTTGCCTAAGTATAATGTATTTTGGAATCTGACTTGTTAACAGCTAAAATAAAGGACAGAAACCCAAAGATAAAGGGTAACGGTATTTAAAAAAAGCACCACCCTCTGACACCCAAAAAAAAGTCAAACAAGTAATTAACATCTGATGACACAGTTATCCAAGACAAACTAGCTACAAAAAGAGATGATTACAATCCTCAGAACATAATCCCTTTCAGGAATGGTTATTGCCCTTAGTGACTTACAGCTGAAGTCACAGTCCCCCTCTATCAGCAGGCTTGGCTGTTTTTCTCAAGAAAGATCAGGTCTAACAACCAAGCCAAGGTGAGAAATACAATTTGCTATTTATTGGCATCAAACCTTGACATCCAGCGTAATACTAACTAGCGAGAAAAGACATGGTTCAAAACTCCCAAATAAACTTTTTAGGAGCCTGTCGGCTTCCGTCTGCTGTATTATGTGAAAAAAGAGCCACTTTTTGGCCACAGTAGTCTATTTAGCCATTCTAAGGCCTTCCTGTCAGTGTTACAGTGTCTAGAGATTCAAAAACACTAATAATTATGTCCAATGTAGAGCTCTGCATTGACTGTCAGTCTAGCACTTATTCACTCAGACAAGAGTGCAGGTTTTACAATTTAGAAACATTTCTAATATGCACCATTGAGCCTGTGAGACCATCTATTTTCTCATGGACATGGGCAGGCCAGCGGCAATAACTAACTAGGAATTTCATTAGAGCAACTGGGTCTCAGCCACAATTTATAGACTCAAATTTCTCCAACACTTCAGAGCCGAACCTGAAATTTCAGAGGTTCATCTTAAGCAAACCCAGGCTTAAAACTTTGGCAGGTCAATGATTCCTAGTAATAATCAGTATCTTTTTTTTTTTTAAGAGTTTACTAAATTCCAGAAAAAAAAATGCTAACCATTTTACGAACATTAATTATTGTAATTATCACAGTGACTTTATAAGGTGGACCCTATTGTTGTGCCCCATTTTGCAGATGACAAAATTAAAGAGAAGCAACTCGCCCAAGGTCACACAACTATTTAGTGAGAGTGAGAACTTGAAGTAAGAATTGATGGTTCATGTAAATCACTTTTGTGAAACAAAAGTGCAAATAAGGGTGTTGTGTCAAGATGATATTCTTGATCCAATGCCTATCCCAAAACAGAAGTCAGAGTGTAATTTTCTTATTGATTGGTCAAACACTCTTGACTTGAAAAGATCTACCACTTGGCAAACATTCACTGAGCATCTATCTATTCCAAGCAAAGCACTGTGTATAGAAAGCTTGATCTCTGCCTTTGAAGAAGAGAGTCTTTTAAGGAAGAGAAGACATGACTTCAGAACTTGAAGGTAAAGAGCGGTTGAGAAAATGGAAGACATTATAGACTCAAAAACAAATTCAGCAGACATAAGAGTGTGAGAAAACAGAAGAAATAAGTGAATGTGATCAGATAGGGGAATTTCAAGGTTCAAGTTATCATAGGTCAGGCAGTGGAAATGAGAGGAAGATCAAGATTTGATGAGGCTAGTAGGTGGTTGAAGAAGAGAGTGGAACACAATGAGGCCTGAGCACTGAAGGTGTCTTCTAACGTGGATGGAGAAGACAATGCAAAGGGTGTTAAAGGACATAATGATGAAGACACGTGTAAGCTAGGAACAAGACAAGGAACATGGTGAGGTATTCCTGAGGTCAGGTGCTATAATCTAAAGGAACAAGAGCAGGCAGGAAGGTAGCTGTCCTCCATGGTGACATCTTCACAAAGCTGGAAAACATTGTAAAGCCATTCTTAATTTCACCCATCCTGATTACATATAAGATTTCCTTCCATTTACTAAGAATATTCATCCTGGCATTTTTCAGAAGGTCCCCAGAGTTTAAACGTCCGGAAACTTCAGTGAACTTCTCAGTCTACAAAAATCAGGAAGTATAACTGGCAAATGCAGGAAAGGGAATAGCACACACAATTCTGGAGACAAAAAGGCCTTTTAAAATGTTCCTCCTAACAGAATAGCTCTTGGGGGCAGATATTCCTAATGCCAACCAGAAAGGCAACGTGTGCTAGCGACAAGATAGTGAAGGAGAAAGGAAGTAAAAGAGAAACCCAGCTGAATGTATGTGCCTCTTAGTGGTAGATCTGAATGGCAGATACCTAAAACCAAACCAAGCACTATCTGAAAATGCCTGGTATTTTACCATTTATCAGAATTTGTCAGCATGACCAAATCCTCTCATGCAAACAAAGAACGGGGGTATGAAGGAAGCAAACAAGATAAGCAGGCTACATTCTCACCCCTATTAATGGGATTTCTCTGCTTGGCCATGTTCAGGATAAACTCCCTTCACTGTGTTAGCCTCACCACGGCAGTGAATTTTTAATGCAAATCAACTGTCTAACAGTATTTGTATTACAATAATAACCTGGAAGAACTTGTTTAGTATCAGAAGACTTAGTGGAGCAGATGAATAGTTCCAACGTGATATCCATGGGATGGAAATTCAATTAAAAACTGCAAGGAGAGCTAGAGAGAGGTAGTTATGGTTCCACACATACCACAGGGCCCTTCACCGAAGCTATTAGCTGCACTGGCTGAGAAATTCTGTTTTCCTTTATGGCAAATCTGTTAGCTTCTATAAAGTTAAATTAATAAAACCACCAAGCTGCCTCTGTGGTGGGAGAGGAGAATGAGGCCAAGGGCTAAGGGCATATTTTATAATTATGGATTAAGTGCATTAGGCCACGCAAATTAAAGATATGCCACAGTTATAATAAAAATGAGAGATCGTGCATCAGCAAACGGTGATTGTAGGACTTCTGCATCCAAACGAGAACAGTGGGGCTCTACCACCAAAGGCAATTGTTTCTGCTACAAAAGAGGAGGAGGAATTACCTTGCATGCACCCTTTCCTTCTGGATAGGTGGGACAGTGCTTCTGAAGATGGTCGGGGAAAGCCAAATGGGGCTGCAGACTGACGGCTCTATGCTCAGAACTAGGCCCCGCTGCTCAAAAGCCTGCTGGCTGCAGCAGGGGGCGCTCTGTAGTGAGTACAGGCTGCCCACCCCATTCAGGAATGGACAGATTCCAGGGAAGGAGGAATCTGGCCAGCAATGAAGGAAAAGCAAAGAACCAGGGGTCTCATCCCACTGAGGGAAAGTGGGTCTGGGACAAGGAAATCCAGCATTCCACACTCCTGACTGCATTTCCATCTCAGAAGGCCTCGCTGTTTCTATTTCCTGCCAGTTTTGAAAACAAGAAGCCAAAGCTCGGGGCACCTGGGTGGCTCAGTGGGTTGGGCCGCTGCCTTCGGCTCAGGTCATGATCTCAGGGTCCTGGGATCGAGTCCCGCATCGGGCTCTCTGCTCGGCAAGAAGCCTGCTTCCCTCTCTCTCTCTCTCTCTGCCTTCCTCTCCGTCTACTTGTGATCTCTCTCTGTCAAATAAAAAATAAATAAAATCTTTAATTAAAAAAAAAAAAAAAAAAGAAGCCAAAGCTCTTCTTGTGAGAATGACTGACACATTGGCGTCCCTTGGCTGATGCCGCGGAGAGGGTAAGGATTCTTTGGATCTTTCTTTGCTCTTTTCTTAACACATTTGTTGTGTGGGAGCATACTCAAGTGTAAGTGTGTGTGTGTGTGCGCGCCCGCACGCACGTGATTATAAATCACATTTTGCAAGCGGAGTATCAGCCCTTCTAGCCATAAGCTTTCACGCATGGCAAATGATAATGCGTTCAGTACATAAGACCATTTTCCTTCTGCCAAGACTCCAGCATATTGTGCTTTTCAGAAAACAAACTTTTCAACCCATATTGTTTGTGATGGTGTGTGGCGTGGGTGTGCCTGCGCACATTTGGGCAAGCACACGAGACACACACAGGAGGACCTGGAGCTCAAGAAAGGAAGCTCATCAGAAACCCAGACACCCTGAAGGGAAGGTTGGTGGAAGTAGCCTTCTGCTTCACTCTCCCTTGCTTTTCCTGTGCTGCAGGAATTCCCCAGGGATGGCTGGTGGAAAAACCACAACAGAATCCCTTGGGATGGCTGCAAAAAAAAAAAAAAAAAAAAAAAAAAGGGGGGGGGGGGAGAGGATCCCATACTCCTATCCCTCAGAACTGAACCACAGTCACAGGAGGGTGAGTCCCCCAAAGCTGGTGTTTTAGCAGGATTATGTTCTGCTATGGCCTGGTAGTGGGGACTCCCTGCAGTCTGAGAAGGAAACCTCTGGCTTCCCCAGGGCCAAGGCCCTGAATGCAAACAGATTCTCAAAAATACTTAATCAGCATTATCATTAGTCACCACCCCCTCATCTTCCTGACAATGAAATGAAAGTCCAGGAAGGAAACCCAACTTGCCAAAGGTCACGCAGGAGTCACCACTAGAATTCAGTCCAGTAACAATAGCTCCATTTATAATTTAGCATCTAATTTAAAAGCATTTTCTGACTATTATCATATGCATTGCTCCTGGCATCTTACGAGTTTCATGTGGCAGTTATTATTATATTTCTATGACGGACATGGGTACAGAAGATTGGTCAACTAGGGTGTCAGGTTCACGTGCTTTATTCAGAGAGGTAGAGGAGTATCTGCCTAAATCTGTGAGTCAGTGGGTCAGAGTGAGCAGAGCAGCCTGAGAACGTGAGACAGAGCAGAAGTCACCTCCTTGCCTACAGCACAAGTGTTCCAATCAGTCAAGACTATAATCAGAACTAGAAGGCAAAGGTGACCTCTCAGCAGGGTCTGAGAGTACTAAGCAAGCATATCCCACAGAGTGGAGTCTGCCCATCACCCTGGGGCCTCCTGCCCTCCCTCTGCAGGTTTCCAGAAAGGGCAGAAACCAGATCACCATTAAGTTGGGTCTCAGAAGCAGGAGCCCTGTGGCCTCACCTTACAGACATTGCAAGAAAGGATTCCAGCAAGGCAGCTCAAATAAAAATGGATCAAGGATTCAAAACCAATTACCAAAGCATAATCTCACTCAGATGGGCATGCTAAGAATAATTACTCTCCGTAAGAAATGTCTGTTGTAGACACGTTGCAGAAGGCTGCATAATGAAATACAGCTGCCAATTCTCATTTCTCTTTACGGAAATTTGCATTTGAAGGTCCACCTAGATTGCCAAAGGCCCAGAGCTAGTGCTCACAATGGGGCAGAGGGCAGGGCTCCACTTTTCTAAAGTAGAACCTAAACATGACACTGGACCACTGATGAATCCTGACTCTGAAAAGTTGGTTAGCACCAGTTAGTTATAGGGACGCTGTAGATAAGACTGCGTGCCTTCCCTCCTCCCCTCCTGGAAAAGCTCCCTCCTTTCTCTTTGCATAATTAAACACTAGTGGTCCTTCAAGGCCTAATCCACAATGGAGTTCTCTGTGAAGCTTTCCCTGTGTCTCTATTTCTTCATCTGCAAAATGGGGATCATTATAGTATCCATCTCCTCAGATAGCTGTGAGAGTTTAAAAGTTAATTTATGTGTCATTTCTGAACAGTGCACAGCATGGAGTGATCGTTCATCATATATGACAACTACAGGCTTGTTTCTTCTCAGACTTATCCTATCTTCACATCCAGACCTTCAGGGTCTCACATGAGCATGTGTAGAGCTGTTCCACCCACTGTGGTTTCTGCTCATTCCTGAGCTTTGTGTTGGTTTCTAAGTTCCTTGAGAGCCCACAGCCTTAAAGCCTTTGGCCTCCCACTCTACAACACGTTCAGGAGACTGATGGACAAGAAAGGCAGACAGATGCCTCCGAGTTGGGCTCACTGCAACATTCCTTCCAAGGCAGATATCCAAGGGAAGGGAGAAGAGCAATGGCTGGAAAAGAGCATATGACAGGTCTGTCCCAACCAAACCAAGCTGGGCACAGGCCCAGTGGAGTCACTCTCAACATGGAAAAATGCCGCCTTCACCAGATTCAGGCTCTTCTTCTCTGGGGTGAACTTGTTTCTCATTCCCTTTACACCGTGGCCAACCTGGAGTCTGCCCTCCTGCCCAGCTCCCTATGTCCTCCATTGTACTCAGGCCCAAGGCAACCTGAACCTTCCCCCTTTCCCCAGATTCCTGTCTAAAGTCCCTCTCAAAACCATCTCACGCTGATGGGCCAGGCACTGATTGCAGTTCTGGATGTGACTTTTCTTTGAAGAGTCATGACAGCAGGGTGCCTGGGTGGCTCAGTTGGTTAAGCAACTGCCTTCAGTTCAGGCCATGATCCTGGAGTCCCGGGATCGTCGAGTCCCACATCAGGCTCCCAGCTCCACAGGGAGTCTGTTTCTCCCTCTGACCTTTTCCCCTCTCATGCTCTCTCAATCTCTCTCTCTCAAATCAAAAGATTTTTAAAAATCTTAAAAAAAAAAAAAGAGTCACAACAGCATTTAACAAGAACAAAAACATTGATTAGGTATAATAATAATATGTCACTTTCATCAAGGGGCTGGCCTAGAGCTTGGCACACAATGGGGCTCAGAAATACTGCAGGATAGATGCACACGAGTGTGAATGAATGAACGCATGATTCCTGTTCACTGCCACTTACTAAAGGGAACCCAGTGTTTCTCTTTCCCGTGGATTTAGATTGGCCAAGGACAGTTCCAGAACATAGGACCAATGATAGATACAATAAATATCAATTTAACTGTGTCCTTTTGTTTAGTTTCATCTGCAAGATAAAAATAGGGTAAAATGCGCCATCACTTAAGAGCTGTTGGCATTCAGAATATGCATCAACTGTGTGATAAAATAATAATAATAATAACAGCATTTCTAGAGCTCTTACTATATACTGGCACTATCTCAAGAACTCTCTACGTAACAACACCTTTTCTCTGCATAAAAACTCTGTAGTATGTGCTACCACGGTCATGCCCATTTTGCAGATGAGGACACTGACATGCAGCTAATAATGACGGAGCCAGCAAGAGGACGCAGGCAGTGAGCACCACACCATGTGTGCTTCCTGCCAGGCCGACTGAGTGCTGGGTTCCAACCCTCATGCCAACACATTTATACACGGCCCAGGGCGTGTTCTGCTTTGGGTTTGAGATAGTGCCCGGAGAGTTCTGTCGGAGAGATGCCATCAGGCAAGCAGGGGGAGGGGAAAGCCTGCTGCACAGGCAGGCCCATGCACAGCTTTGCAACAGTGCAAGCTTCTGTGAGGGACGCACTCCTTCAGACCATACTAGAAAGAGCGATCATCAGACACAGCTCAGGAGACAGAACTTTGCTCGCAGTTTTGGAACATTGCAATGTGGCATTTCTCAATGATGGGTTAATATGGATGTGCTTTTAATTAATGATCTCTAGTTATGCATGTTACTGATAAAGAAACATTTCCCCAAGAAGGAAGCCAAGACACCATCCCTGAGTCAGAGAACAAACCCCACTGCATGGCAAAGTCAGAGCAGAGGAGGAAGCGGAAGGAGCCACCTGGGCTGAACCACAAGGCTCCTCAGCAATTAAAAACAACTGCACATGAAAACATGAGTGGGGGTGGGGGGGGGCGTTTCTAAGAACCACACACAGCCAGATTCCTGTGTGCTAATGAATACAGAGGAGCTTGGGGTTGTAAAACAAGATGAATACCACCCCTCATTAGTGCTGCATTTGATGGCTGTGTAAAAGGAAGAAAATGATCCACTTAAAAAGGGTCTTTAACATTGATGGGTCAATTTTGGCAATTAGGATTTACCTAATTGTGGATATCTTTGCACCACATTGAAATGAGCCACAGCAAAGGCAAGCTTCACTTTCTTGTTTAGCTGATGACCACACGGCTATTTGGAGGCCTGGCTCCTCCTCATCTTCTAGGTCCCAGCTCAATTATTACTTCCTGGGCAGAGCTGGGACTAGCGGGAGACAGACAAGCAAGGTGTCTAGGCCCCAAATTTTAAGGAGGCCCTTGTGGGATCCTCGGAGGGAGCATCTCCTTACACATGGCCCAGGCACCCCACAGGCCTCCCTGGCCTCCCCCTGTCTCTGCTCCCAGGGGCCATCTCCCCCGACCATGCTAATAAAGGCATCTTCCAGAATTCCTCTCCCATGACCACCAAGTACCTATCACACAACCCTGTGGCCCTCTCCATATTGGTTATCACCTGCTTACCTGGTTATTCATCAACTGTCTATCATATTCTGTCAGCTGCATGAGCGCAGGAATGTGATCTATCCCCCCCCCCCCACCGCCTGAAGTCCCCACAGCCTCCCACGGTGTCAGCACAGAGCCAGCGCCCAGGAGATGGTGTGCTGAATGGGAATAAAACCAGCGTGGGAACACCTCCACAGAGAACGATGTCCAATGACCCCGGACAACCCAACAGAATCCTCCCAAGCCCTCATTCTTCTTACTTACATTAAAGTATACAGAGCGAACCGGTGTCACGGGTACATGTTCAAGAGTGAGATACTCCAAAAGAAATCTGGGGCCAAAAGAGCCCCTGATGTGCTAAAGAGCAGTTCAGAAAATATGAACTCCACAAGCATTAGGAACACCTTCCCCAAATCACTGAGAGAGAAGTTGGAAATAAATAATGAATGAATCCCTCTTACAACAGGCACTTCGGGGTTATCTCAGTTAACGTTCATAGGAACCCTCAGAAGTCAACTCTGTCGCCAGTTTGCGGATGAAGACATCAATGTGGAGACCGAAGAGGTTCTATAGCCTGTCCATGATTTCACAGCAGATAACTGAGGCAGCCGGCACTCAAACTCTGGTTTCTGCAGCATGGAAACTGCTCTCTCATGTGACCTAACAAAGCACCTGATGGACTTCACTTCAGGGACTTGGGCTATAAACGTTAACAGTGACTGATGGGCAGGACTCATTGTTCCCAACTTTGGCTATTCTCAAGGATTTCTAGACCAACACACCCAACAAATCTATCCTTGAAGAGTAGTCAACATAATTAGAAAATTTGCTTTTCAGAAACACATGTCTTTTTACATATTTTACAGGACCACCCTGCCTCTTTCACACTGAGAGGCCTTAACTTCTCTTACAGAAACCCATTTCCCTTAACTGAATCTGTCTTGTTCAGACCTTGATGCCTCAAGTCCCTGACTGTGAACACAGAAAGCCATGCCTCAGCACAGGTCCTCGAAGGAACCACCCCACAGCCTCCCTTTCCCTCTGAGACCTTTGTCAGAACTCACTGTTTCCTGTTGAAGCAAGGTTCTACCTGTATTTCCTCACTCCCTCCCCTTTCAAGGGATAATACATAGAAGGAAGGTGTCAGCCACATCTGGAGAGCGTGAGAAGTGAACAGAGGACTCTTGTCTGATCCCTTACACATCTCCCTCCTGAGGAGACCCGTGGCCGAGGACTGGCACCCTAGCGTCAGCCTCCACGCGGGAAGCCGTGCCCTGCACAGAAGGCCAAAGGGGCACGAGCCTTCCACCCCCTGGGGACTGTTGTGAGGCAGAGCCTGACTCATTGTCGGGTGCATTGTATGCAGCTTGTAGGTTCCCTGTAGGCAACAGAAGAAAGCCCTGCTCTTTCAAGGTCCCTCTCAGAGAAAGGCTTTTCAGACTCAGCAATTGCTTCTGGGTAAAAGCCCAGCATTGATTGTTTCCATGTCTTAAGTTTCCCATGGTTTTTATTGTTCCTCTGAAAGGCAAACGGTTGAGTCACAAGTCCTGAGATCTTTCAGGGTTGTCTACCTTCCCATCTGAAGTGTGCAGGTTTTACTTTTGGTTCAACTTCTTGCCTTAACTAAGTGATAAGGAACAAGTCTTCTTCTCCCTTCTGTGAGTCTCACTGTCCTCATCCCTATAGTCTGTAGGGAAGGCTTGATGGAATCTGTCTCTTTTAGCATGAAATATCAGCAATCTGAGTGAGAGAACGTATAAAGGAAGGAGTGTCCAAGGGGTTCACTCAAGAAGTGCCACCCAGGGAACTAGAAGTCACACATCTACCTGTCTCCTCTGGCTCCTGTTTGTGGATTCCTGTCTGCCCGCCTCCCAGCCCTCCTCCCCCTCCTTCATTCCTGCCATCACATGGCTCTTACCATGTGCCCAGCAGTGCCTGGTGGTGAGAAAAGGTCGTAAGAGACCATGAGAATTGGATGTCTGAGACAAACACAACCCTGAGCTCAGGGAATCTGTTTAGCGGGGAAGGTGGAAGAATTGAGAAATAAACATCCCCACATAAGACATAAAATGAAATGACTACAAGAGGTACACTATGTTGTGCTGTGAGAGACAGAGACGGGCCAGTGTGGAAACCTCGGTTAGGCAGCACGGCTGGACAACACCTCCCTGGGCAAGAGATGTTCAGACTGAAGACATTTTTTAAATAAAAGAATAAAATGTAAAAGAGTGAAGATTGTGAAAAATAAGATTGGGGGCAGGCTTTTGGAAAAGGGGAGGTAGGGAGAGGAGAACATTCCAGACAGATGTGGAGACCCCAGGCAGGAAAAAGTATGATCTGTTCTAAAGAGACTGAAAGAAACCAGCTTGCCTTTGGTGACCTGGGGCAGCATGCATCAGCATCCCATGATTTGCTCCTACAGGAACTTTGCTCCTCTATGAACTTGGTGTGTTTGCCTTATCACTGACACTTTCATAATGGACCACAGAGAGCATCATGGTGGGTCTAATGATATCACTGATGCAAAGATGTCGGGTACACTCTGGTCCAGCGCTCCCTGGCAGAAGCCATCACACATCACAACGCACCAAAGGGCCATGACAGGAGGATGGTATCACTCAGGGAGACCCTTATGGACAAAACTCCTGAAGCCTAATACTGGGTACCACTCTAGGGGTGCACCGATGACAGGTGTAAGCAGAACCCTTGAAAGGACAGTGTGTATGAAGAGGTCGGTGAGGTGTCCTAAGACGTCCAAGGCTAGACAGGTCCCTCTGGGACTGCACTCGCCCAGTGATCCCAGGGAGGCCCGACTCTGGGCTCTGGCTGCAATGACACTAAACTTTCCCTCAGTCCGATGGGCTCCTACGGGAGGAAAATGTCTCAAAGTTTTGTGGGTTTTTTTTTGGTTTTTTCCCTCTTTAATCTTCAGGCTTTTATAAACATGTAACGACACCTGACATACCTGGGCAAGAGAGCAAAGCCAGAAGGCCATGCAGTAGCTCCACACACGTGCCATCCTACACCGCTCGTTTGATACCCAGCACCTCCCGAAACATCTTTCCAGCAGGATATTTCAATTAGAGAGGATATCAGGAACTACCTAATCCTGGCACAGAGTAGCCATTCAGCATGTGCTAACAATGATAACTGCCCCCAAGCACATATTGCCCCCACTTACCCCCACTCTCTTGGCAATGTTCCTTTTGTCAACCCTGATAAGCAATCTGACAAATGCCCCACAACAGCCAGTGAATTTCGATAACTGTGGCATTCCATGTGTGCCATTCTCAGTTATCAGCTGGCTGCCTTCCAACACTGCTGTCACTCCAAAATATCCATTTGTCCCAACCTACACCATGTAACTGTGACAGAGGACAAGCTACAGAGCAGAAAACGCCACCTCTGCAAGGCTGGTGGCAGGAGCAAAGGGGACACCAAGAACCAAGGGTCCAGAGGAGGCTGCCTGGCACTCGGTGTGCCCGCAGGACCCAAGGCTGCTAGACCCAGGCAGGGCTTCCACACACTCCCAGTATGAAGACCCAAGAGACTCAGCTGGATCATGCTCTTCCTCTCCCCAAAAGACGTTTACAGAGCACATGGGACATCCAGCACACACAGCCAGATGCCCGGAGTGATCTCCGGCCAGACATGGTGAGGCCAAGTAGCAGATGAGTGGGTGGGAGAACAGATTCTAAAGGACTCAAAAGAAAGAAGACAGAGGGCGCTCAATAAAGTCTCCAGGAGAAATCAGAAAAAGTGAATAGGAGAGGAGAAGAGAGAATTCCAGAATGGGAAGTGGCATAAGGAAAGGCAGGGGTGTTGGGAAGTGAGACCCAGCCTAGCTGGGAACTTAGCATTTGCTCCACTGGAAACTTTCTCATTTCCATCTGCAAGGTGAGTATTAACGTCCAGAGTGAATGGTGGAGGCCGCCCAAGAAACAACTCAGAGCTTCCAGCTGAGAAGTTCCTTGGTTGTAAAGAAGTCATGAGTCTGCTTATCCGAGGTGAAAAGCCCAAATCCACCTGTGTGAACCTCAGCAAACTACTCATTTTATTAAAAACTCAGTTTCCCGATCTGCAAAAATGAAAAGTACAATAGTACCTGCTTCATAAGGTTTGGGGGAGGATTTGATAAGATAATTGAGAACAAAACAAGCAGATGTTTCCTCAAATGAATGTCACAGCTTATTCAACAATTTTCAGCACACATTTCCCACCTAGGGATAGATTTGCTGCTGTGTAAGGATACACGAAGAAGGTGAGAGCTCTTCAATCTTAACAAATAGAAGTAAGAAGGAATGTGATTTTAAATAAAGATTCGCAGATTTGATTATTTACAAAATGTGAAACTCCTGCTTTATGAAAAATAAAACTATGATAACAGGGAAAAAAGAGAATGGGGGAATATTGGCATCAGATTCCATGTTTTCAGTTTATGTATTATATTAAAAAAATGTACAGAATGATAAGGAAAACAAGTCACCAGTAGATAACCATACAAAATGCGTGGAGAGAAAATGCACTGAGGAGCTACAAGTAGATAACAAGGAAAAAAGAAGTTCCATTGTTGCTAATACAGAATCTGTAATAAAAATTTAATTAAGGTTCAATAATAATAAATCTTTAAAACATTCATTATAAGATGAAACACCCCGGGGCGCCTGGGTGGCTCAGTGGGTTAAGCCGCTGCCTTCGGCTCAGGTCATGATCTCAGGGTCCTGGGATCGAGCCCCGCATCGGGCTCTCTGCTCAGCAGGGAGCCTGCTTCCTCCTCTCTCTCTACCTGCCTCTCTGCCTGCTTGTGATCTCTCTCCGTCAAATAAATAAATAAAATCTTTAAAAAAAAAAAAATGAAACACCCCTGCTTAAAGCCTTTTAATTGCCTCCCATTGTGCCCCAAGTAAAACCCAAACTATTTAAAATGGTTAAGAAGACACCACAGGACATGCCTCTGCCCCCCTTCGGATGGAAACCACTCAGGCTGCACCCATTGCTTTACTCAGCTCACTCTGGCTCCTTGAAAAGGTAAACTCCTCCCTCCTCTACCCAAGGATCTTTGCACAGACCTGCATGGAATCTTCTCCCTCTCTCTTCCCAAACCCTCATCTGTTGATTAATTCTGCCTCATACTTCACCCCCAGTGCAAACACCCCCTCCCCATTTTAGAAACAAGGTTTTGCCAACGTCATTAGTTAAGATGAATCCATACTGGAATGGGACCCTAATCCCCTTGGACTGGAAAAGCCTTCTGGAAAGGGGGAATTTGGACACAGATGTGCACGCAGGGAGAACACCCCGGGAACGTAAATGCAGAGGTGGTGTGATGCTTCTACAAGCCAAGGATGCCAAGGATTGCCAACAAACCACCAGAAGCTAGGAGAGGGGCATGGGACATATCCTTCCTTGTAGCAAAAAGGACCAACCCTGCCGACACCTTGATCTTGGGCTTCTAGCTTCCAGAGTTGTGAGTCGATGCATTTTTGTGGTTTAAGCCACTAAGTTTCTAATTACTTTGTTACAGCAACTGCAGGAAACTAACACACCAGGAAAGCCCTCCCTGATCCTTCCACTGGGTAAGTTCCTGCTGCCTCGATGTCTTATGGAAACTGTGCTATCCTTCAATCCCCGTAGAGATTACATGATGTCTACCTCCACTTTGGAGGGAAGGAATGAAGGGCTCAGGCAGCGTGTCTGTTTGCTTCCCCACCATACCTGTGGCTTCGAGCAGGTGGGACCGCTCCATAAGCCTGTGTTGATCCTATCTGGGGAACATGGGAAGAAGCCCTGGCAGGTATGAGCCCTCACTGGAGCATTGAGGGATTAGGACAAAAGGCAGAGCAGTCCCAACAGGAATGGAAGCCAATAAAGAGCACATGCTTACTGGGAGCCAGCACTGTTCTGAACACTTTACCATTACTAACTTGGGGTCCTCTCAGCTGCCCAGTGAGGTGGTAACTGTCCTCACTCCTTTAGAGATTAAAAAGTGGGGCCAAGAGAAGTGCCTGATATTCACAGCTGGGAAGCAGCTGAGCTGGGATTCAAACCCGGGCAGTAAGTGCCAGCATCTGTGCTTTGAACCTGTCTGCACAGCGACTCTCAGGAGTGTACGGGTAGGCAGGTACAAGTAACAGGTAAGCTCGGTTCAACAAGTCCTTTAGGGGTTATTAAGAGAAGTAGCTGAGGGGCACCTGAGTGGCTCATTTGGTTAAGTATCTGCCTTTGGCTCCAGTCATGATCTCAGGGTCCTGGGATCAAGCCCCCTGTCAGGCTCCCTACTGAGCAGGGGAGCTTCTCCCTCTCCTTCTCCCCCACCGCCACCCGCCACTTGTGCTCTCTTAAACAGATAAATAAAATCTTATAAAAAGAGAAAGAGAGAGAAGAGGTTAAATACTATGCCAAACTCTCGCAGGAGGAGGAGAATAGACCCTCCCATGCTGCTCCCCTGACAATCCCATACAGACAGGGCCTTGGGTCTAATCCACAAGGTACCCTTCCTTCGCGCGAGACTTGCACTCAGGGGGCTGTAAATCTAGACTACAGGGAACCCCCCAAACATCTTCCAGCCTCTGTCAGGTCTAAGTGAAGGACTGTCCACAGGAGGGTTAAGCGCACAGACTCTAGGTCTGAGGGCCTGGATCCAAATCCCTGCTCTACAACCTACCAACAGCACCACCTGGGGCAGAGTTCTCTCCACTCCCCGACTCTCAGGTTCCTCAGCTGTCAAATGGGGATGACAGCAGTATTCACCGCACTGGATTATAAGGCTACATTAAACACATGGGAAGCACTCCAGCCAGTGCCTGGCACATAATTAATGCTCAGTAAGTGTGAGCAGCTGCTCGTGCTGATGTAGTTATTACTGCTGCCATTTGATCCATTCAGAAGGGCCTGGACATGTCCAGCCCGCAGGAGACATCCGTGTTCTTCTTGGACTCTAGGGATACATCATTTTCAAGGATCTCATTACCCAAGTCTTGTTCCAATAATTCACAATAATTTTAGGCCTACTCATTACCCCCAAACGGTGTGAACATGTGCGTACACAGCACACACACATACCCCACACATATACACACACTACAGTGTGTTAACTGCTCTCTTTCAGTCTCAGAGTTGCTGTGGTTGTTTTTTTTCCCAGCACTGAGACTTTCAGAAAGGCAACTTTCTCATCACCAACTTGATGATGTATACTAAAGTCTCAAAATTTCTCCTCCAGAAGTCTATCCTAAGGAAATAATATAAAATGCAGGCGAAAACAAAGATTTATGTATCTAGTTATTCGTTACAACATTTTTAAAATAATGGAAAACTGTACAATGATCGAATCTCCCAAAACAGATGAATGAATATAGTTAAGTAAATTACAGAACAGCAATATAATACACTATTATGCAAACATTAAAATTATATTTGCAAAACATTTTGAGTAACATAGAAAAATGCTTACTCAAATGTTATATGAAAATAAGAAACAAAATCACTGATACAAGAGGATCTCAATTATGGGAAAACGGATAGGTAAAACAGGGACAGGTAAATGTACCCTGAAGCAACAATATTTTTGAACAGGATTATAGATGGTGACGATTACTTTAGAGTACACTTCATTATTCAAGTTTTGGAAAATTATTTTTATTAGTGAAATTATTGCCTAAAAATTTAAATATGCAAAAATGAGGGGGAAAAAAAAGTAGTAGCTTAGGAAACTCACTCTTTCTTCCCTGTTGGCCAGAGGCAATTTTTTATAACATCTCAATTCTCAAATCTTAGGGAAATCGGGCAGGTAAGTTTAAAGAGAATGACACTGTAAGTTATCAAAGTAAATCAGAATTAGGTGCAATTCCAAATTCTTCACAGTCTGCCTTGTTACTCCCCCACTTCTCCTAGTCCCACAGTGAGCACATGTTGAGGAATTAAATGGGATAATCTTACGAAGTCAGGCCACCTTCTTTATCCTCTGCCTGACACTCTCAGAATACTGTAGTCTGACCTTAGTCTGAGTTCAGGAAGGCCGTGAAGCAAGCCGTGTCCCTGATGGCCCCCTTACCAGTCCCAACACGTAAGCCAGTCACCACATCTTAACCTCAGTGGTATAGAATCCACGTTCCTACATCTGAAGCCAGTCAGAGATGCAGGGGTGTGGGGAGGAAGTTTCTGGTTTCCTTCAAAGCAAGGGGGCTTGGAGCTTACACACCTGCCTTCCTCATTCCTGACCCATTATATATATTCATCAGATAAGCAGAGGGTCTACGAGGGTAAGAAGATAAATAAACACAATCAAACACATAGGTGGATTCATAAATTAAAAAAAAAGAGAGCAAAAAAAAAAAACAATACAAATGTTCTAACCATATCAAAACTGATCCTCCCCAGCTACAACTTCCCCTACACTAAATCACCCTTTCTAAAGCACAGCTCTTATCTACAGTTGCTGTTCATTCGCCTGTACTCTTTCCTCTTTACAGGAAAGGTTCCAGACTGCTCAATGAGACACCCAAATCTCCCCCAGTGTGGCATTCACTCCCTGTCCAGCCTCCTCCTCAGTTTCTTTCCCTGCCCAGCATCTACACTTAACTCCCGGTCTCCTGAACAATCTCCAAACCTGTCCTGGTCATTTTCTCTGCACTAGATTTTAATCTATTTCTTTATCCAGCATGCCCATCCCCTCACATCACCTATCGAAGTCCTTCTCTCCTCCAAAACTCACCTCATATACTGCTCTTTCCATTAAGCTTCCTCTGATCTCCCAAAGCTAGAAATAATATCTTCCTTTCTCAGGCCTCTATTTTAAACTTCTATTCTATTTACTTCTTATAATAAATAATAATATGAAAGGCTTGTTTTTTCTATCTCTATCTTGCTCTGTCTCCCTCAATTGAAGATTCCTAAAAGGGAAAAATCTCTTCTACATCTTTGCATGGTCCATCATGGAGCTTAGCACAGAAATTACATATAGTAAGTCTCATGAAATGAACTGATCCAATGCCTGGTCACAGAAGGAACAAATTTCCTGGACTCAGAGCCCTTACTGGGGAACTTCACTCTGTCCCATGATGTATTTATTCCATGATGTATAAAGGGCACAGAGCAGAGCACTGAGTCCACAAAAAGCATTCAAAAGCAAATACTAAATGTGTTGGTCAAGGTCACAGGGTACAAGATCAACAGACAAACCACAAATTCACTTCTATTTATACTCACTAATGACTCAGTCACTTAAGCATCCAGTTCTTGATGTGGGCTCAGGTCATGATCTCAGGTGGTGAGACTGAGCCCTGCATCAGGCTCCACACTGGGTGTGGAGCCTGCTTGGGATTCTCTCTCCCCCTCCCCTTCTGACCCCTGCCTCTGTTCCTACATGAGCTCTCTCTCTCTTAAAAGAAAAAAAGAAAGAAAGAGACAGAGAGAGAGAGAGAGAGAGAAAGAGAAAGACAGTATCTTGAGAAAAGCAAAAACAGAACACACCAAAACTTATGGAATGGAGCAAATGCAGCACTAAAGGAGAAGTTTATACAATAAGTGCCTACCTAAAAAAAAAATCTCAAACTAGCTAACATTATACCTCAAGGAACTAGAAAAAAAAGAATAAACTAAGCCTAAAGTTGGCAGAAGCAAAAAAATAATAAAGTTTAGAGGAGAAATCATTGAAATACAGAAAAATAATTGAATAATTGGTAAAACTAAGAGTTGATTTTTTAGAAAACATGAAAAATATCTTCAGTTAGATTACAAAATTAAGAAAGCGCAAGTAAATAATATCTAAAATGGGAGAGGAAACATGACAACTGATGCCACAGAAATAAAAAAGATTGTAAGAGACAATTATGAAAATGACATGCCAATAAGTTGGAAAAAAACAGAAAGAATGGATAAATTCCTAAAACATATGACTTATCAAGACTGAACCCCCTAAAAATAGAAAACTTGAACAGACCAATCACAAATAGATTGAATCAATAATCAAAAAACTCCCAACAAAGAAAAAACCAGAACCAGATGGCTTCACGGGTGAACTCTACCAAACATTTAAAGAGGAATCAATACCAATCCTTCTTGAACTTTCTCAAAACAGAGAAGAGGAAGAAACACTTCCAAACTCGTTTTATGAGGCCAGTATCACTCTGATACCAAACCCAGGCACATATGGCAAAACATGAAAAAAAACCACAGGCTAATATCTCTGATGGACATAAACACAAAAATCTTCAACAACATATGAACAAAAACCTAATTCACAACACATTAAAAGGATCAAGTAACATAACCAAGTGGGATTTACCCTGGGATGCGAGGATGGTTCATCATATGCAAATCAATCAGTGTGACAGACCACAGTAACAGAATAATAGATAAAAATTGCATGATCATCTCAATAAATGCAGAAAAAGCATTTGTTACAACTCAGCATCCTTTCACAAAAAAAAAAAAATTTCTCAACAAATTAGGCATAGAAGGAACCTAGCTCAACACAATAAAGGCCATATATAGCTAATCTTGCACTCAATGGTGAAAAAGCACTCTCACCACTACTATTTAGCATGGCACAGGAAGTCCTATCCAGAACAATTAGGGAGGGAAAGGAATAAAAGGCATTCAAATCCCAAAGGAAAAATCAAAATCATCTGCTTGCAGATGACATGCTGTTATTATGTTATATATAAGAAAACCCTAAAGTCTCAAGAAAGACAAAAACTACTGGAACTAATAAACAAATTCAGTAAAGTTGAAGGATACAAAGTCAATATAAAAAATCAGTTGCATTTCTCTCTTTACTGAGATCTAATGAACATACAAATTTTCTTGGTGTGCAACAGCATGATTTGATATTGTATATACTGTGAAATGGCCACCACAGTATAAGTCTAGTGAACATCCATCATCGCTACACATAGTGACCAACTATTTTTCTTATGATGACAACTTAAGATCTACAGTCTTAGCAACTTTCAAACATGCAATATAGCATTAACTATAGTCACCATACTGTACATTATATCCCCAGTTCTTATTAATTTTATAACTACAAGATTGTACTTTTTGAACACCTTCACCCATTTTGCCCACCCTCCCCCACACCCCCTAAGTCTGGCAACCACTAATCTGTTCTCTGTCTCTGTGAGTTTGGCTTCTTTGTTTGAGGTTTCCTACAGTATTTCTCTTTCTCTGTCTTATTTCACTTAGCAGAATGCCCTCAAGGTTCATCCACACACTAGCAATGAACTATTCACAAAGGAAATTAACAGAACAATCTCACTTTCAGTAACATCAAAAAGAACAAAATATTTAGGAATAAACTTAAGCAAAGAGGTAAAAGACATATATACTGAAAATTATAAAACATTGATGAAAGAAACAAAAGCAAATACCAATAAATGGAAAAGCAGCCATGCTGAGATTGGAAAAATTGACCCTGTCAAAATGTCATACTACTCAAAATACTACTACATTGATCTACAGATTCAATGTAATCCCTATCAAAGTCCCAATGGAATTTTACACAGAAATTGAAAAAAAAAATCCTAAAATTCATATGAAACCATGAAGACCCCAAGCAGCCAAATCAACTGTAAGCAAAAAGGAAAAAGTTAGGGACATCACACTTCTTAATTTCAAAATACATTATAAAGCTACAGTATTCAAAGAAATATGGTATTGGTATATGGTACAGACATGTAGAGACCATATACAGTCAATTTATTTTCAACAAAGATGCCAAAAATACAAGATTAAGAAAGGATAGAGTTTTTAATAAACAGTGTAGAGGAAACTTGATATCTAGATGCAGAAGAATGAAACTAGACCCTTATCTTACACCATACACAAAAATCAACTCAAAATGGGTTGAAGACTTAACCTAAGACTTAATACCATAAAACTGCTGGAAGAAAAAAAAATGGACAACAAGTGTCTTGACATTGGCTTTGGCAATGATTTATTGCATATGCTACCAAAAGCACAGGCAACAAGACCAAAAATAGGCAAGTGGGATTACATCAGACTCAAAAGCTTCTGCACAGCAACAGTAACCATCAACAAAATGAAAAGGCAACCTATGGAAGGGGAGAAAATACTTGTAAGTCACGAACATTATAAAAAGGGATTAATATTCAAAATATATTAAGAACCCCTACAACCCAATAGCAAAAGAAAGAAAAAAAAAGAAAAGAAAGAAAAAAAGAAGAAGAAAAGAAAGAAGAAACAAAGAAGAAAACATGCAAAATGGTCAACAAATATATGAAAAGGTACTTAAAATCACTAATTACCAGGAAAATGCAAATCACAGTGATAATGAGGTATCACTTCATATCTATTAGGATAAAGATTAAGAACAACAACAAAAAAAAAAACAAGAGGCAGTAAATACTGGTGAGTATGTGGTGGAAAGTACTGTTGGTGGGAATGTAAACTGGTACAACCACCATGGAAACCAGCATGGTCCTTTTACTACTATACAATCCAACAATGCCACTTCTGGGGACACATCTACAGGAATGTAAATCAGAATGTGAAAGAGATATCTTTACTCCCATGTTCACTGAATCTCTATTCACAACAGCCAAGACAGGGGAGCAACATAAATGTTCACTGACAGATGAATGAATAAAGAAAATGGTATATACATACAATGGAATATTATTAAGTCTTAAAAAACAGGAAATCCTTCCATTTGCAACAACTTAAATGACACTGCAGGGCATTATGTTAAGTGAAATAAATCAGACACAGAAGGACAAATACATGATGCCACTTAAACAAGGAATCTAAAAGAGCCAAACATTTAGTAACAGAATGGAATGGTGGTTGTCAGGACCTGGGGGGAAGAGAAAATGGTTAGGTATAAATCAAACGGTACAAAGTTCTAAGTTATACAAGATAATTGTGTCCCAGAGATCTGTTGAACAACATAAAGCTATAGTTAACAATATTGCACTGCAGATTTGAAAATGTGCTAAGACATAGATCTTATGTTGAGTTCTTATCACAAAAAATAATAATAATGAATAAAGAGGGCAACAGGAAGCTTAGAGGTGAGGGATAATTTTATGACATAGACTGTGGTGACAGTTTCATTTATTTCCAAACTCACCAAGTTGTATATATTAAATATGTACAGCTTCCTGTATTTCAATAGTATCTGTAAAGCATTTTTTAAATGGGCCAAAGACATAAACAGACATTTCACCAAAGACAATATACAGATTGCACAAGTAAGCACATAAAACGATGTTCAACATCATTACCTACCAAGGATGCAACTTCAAACCACAATGAGATATTACTGCCTCCCTCCTAATGTGGCTAAAATCGAAAATAGTGAAAACACCCCTGCTGGCAACGCTATAAAAAATTGGAGCACTCATACATTGCTGGTAGGAATATAAAAGGGTACTGCCACTCTGAAAAAGTTTGTCAGTTTCTTCTAAAACTAAATACACAACCACAACATGATGCAGAAATCACACTCTTATGCATTTATCCCAGAGGGATGAAAACATGATTACACAAAAACCTGTACTCAGATGTTCATAACAGCACTATTTGCAATAACCTAAAATGGGGAACAATCCAAATGTCCTTCAAGAGGTAAAAGGCTAAAACCACATACATACATACACACACACACACACACACACACACACACACACACACACGAAATATTACTCAGCAATAAATAGAAACAAATAGCAATCTGAGTGAGTATCCAGGGAAGTACACTAAGTGAAAACAGTAACCCTAGAAAGTTACATATTGTATGACTCAATTTCTTCAGCATTTTTGAAATGAAACATTTTATAAATGGAGGACAGATTAGTGGTTGCCAAGGTTTAGTAACAAAGGGTCTGGGGAAAGTGAGGTGGCTATGATTATAAAAGGGGAATAGGAGAGATTCTTGTGATAGAAGTGTTCAGTATCTTCACTGCAGTGGTGGATAGACAAACCTACACACACACACACACACACACACACACACACTCACACACACAAATGAGGACAATAAATCCAAAGGAATCTTAGAAGGTCGGTGGATTGTAACAATATCAATAACTGTTGTGATATTATATTATAGTTTGACAAAATATCCCCATTAGTGAGACCGGGTATGGAGTACGCAAGCTCTCCCTGTATTATTTCTTTAAGGTGCATGTGAATCTTCAATTGGCCTCAGTAAAAATTTTAATTTAAAATGTGTGTGACAAAAAATAAATGTGTGTGACTGCAATGGTGCACTCATTCCAAATAATATTCTATAATCAACAACCATCCTTCATAAAAGGAACAGGTGAGAATTTGCAGATGATTAAGAGCATTTTATCTGCCTCTCTGAGTGCAACTGTGGGGAGGGGTAGTTCCAAATATTAAGAATTTTAGACAACATACCTAATCAATCACAATGTCATCATTTATAAAGACTTTGGGGACTACAATACATTGTCTAAAGTTCCAGAGAACAGATACAGAAATGTGGTATCAAAAACTGATACAGTACTAACTACACCCTAATATCTGGGGAGACAGTATGGCCAAATGAGACTAGCACTGACTTTAGTTTTACAGCCGTGAGGTCAAACTTCATCTCCATTACCTGTTGATTGTAAAAACCTCACACTCATCTCTACCAAAATGGGATACAATCCTTGCAAGACTGCTACATGTGATATCTTTATACATAACCTCCTAGCACATTCCCTGACACGTTATAAATGAGTCTCTTAAATCAGTAGTAAAAGTGAAGGCATGCTCTTTAAAATTTAGTGTATTTTATTAATTCTTCTTTACATTAGAATTCATCAGAAAATATGTGATACCCTTGAAGGCTATTCCCTAGCTTTTTTCTAGTGGTCCCAGTCTCCTTATGCATAGAAGTAAACAAGAAAGGTAGCCTAGGCCAGGAAATTCTCACCCCCAAACATAGTTAAAGTTTCGACTGCTTGACTCAAGTGGTCCTTTCAATCCTCTCTCAGGACTTTAAATCACAGGGAAGGTTGTTGTCATGTGATGGCGGCTCACTGGAGCACAGAGCTCTGACATACAGCCGCCGTGGTCCCTGGAGATGTAGAGAATCGAGCCATGACATACCATGGTCCCTCAAGATGCCTAAGATTTTGTCCTTCCTGGAGTCTTTTTGTTATCTCTTCCACCATATGCTGAGTGATCCCAGTATCCTCCCAACAAATCCTACTACTTGACTACATTACTGATTACTTCTGTGGCTTGCAACCAAAAATTATGAATAGAAATCCTTCCAAAGTCACCTGGAAACCATTTCCCATTTGTTGTACCTTCCAGTCCCCCAGGAAACCTGGATTCCCAACCACCAACTCACCCTAGTAGGGTTCACCTCAAGCACAATTCCATGGACAGCAGCACCTTGTAACCAACCTCTTGTGGCACCACTCTCTAAAATCAATGTTAATTGCCAATTAAACAAGCTTGATGCTGACAGAATGTGAGCTAATTAGTAAGTGCCAGAGCTCATTCTAATTATTAACCTTTATGGCTGTCATTTATAAAGACAAGAGTGCAACTATGGATTTTCGCATGAATGACTGCACTTCTCATTCTGAACCAGCCATAAAGACTACAGATAACAGGGAAAGGTGCTATGCTGAGGGCAAATTCCCCCAAAGAAGTTGTCATGCACCTTTCAGAACCAAAGATGGCCATGACATCTCTTAAGTTGGCAGTTACATCAGAATCAAGTGGGGAGCACCTTCAAACTATAAGCAACTAGAAGTTGACCCCAGAAACTGGTTCAATAGGTTTGGAATAAAGCCCAGGAAACTGGCTTTTCTTATATTTCCCAGGTGATTCTCATGATCCACCAGAATTGAAAATCACTTAGACAAATATCCAAGAAGCCCATTCCTAGTCCCCAGGGCAGTCACTTGGCTATAGATCTCTTATGAAATATGAATGGTGGCTGAGCTAGAAAGGCCAGGAAAGAGTGATTACTAATGTAAGAGCAGGAGCAAGGGGCTGCTGAGAATGGAGAGACCTAGATTTGGGTCCCAGGTCTGAAATCACTGAGCACCAACCCATTCAGGACCTTAGTCCATCCACTCTGAAAATGAAATGTTCAATAAGCTGGCCTCACATCCCTCCCAGAAAGAGGAGGCGTGCCAGGCTTGCATGCGAGCAGTGACTACAACTATAATAACAGTTAAGAGATAAGTACCACTGAAAGGGGAGCTTTTAAAAGATAAACACTATGTATTGCATTTTAAGACTTGACTTTAGCTTTAACTTGGGCACAAAGCATTTAGAAGCAACAGCAAGATGTGAAATGCTTCCTTTCTAAGCTCAGCAATTCCCGAAAAGAAACCTCACAGACATGCGAAAGAAAAGCAGAGGCCTTTTTACCAGTTTACTGCTTCCCAAATAATATCTAGGGCAGTGGTCTTTGGGGAAGTTGTCAAAAGCCTCCTAAAGACATTTACAGTGTATGTCCAACAAAGTAACTGACTACCAAATGATGAGAAAGTAACTATGAACCTTTATGAAGCTTGACTAGCTTATCTTTATAGGTGTTTATGTATATAAAAGCAGGAATGGGGTATGTAAAAATCCGCTCTCCTGTAAACTTGGATATAGGCTCTGTGTGAATTGAAAATTTTCTCTTTTTTTTCCCCTTGTTTGACTTCAGACCAAACTCCAAGGACCTACCTATCATAGTTTTACACACGTGGACATCTGGCAGGGAAATAAATTAAGGCTTACCTTAGAGAGTAGGGAAATGCATCCATTTATAAACGTTATTTTAGAAGGGACTGTCTGATCCTGTTTACTTATTAACTTCATTAGAAGGCTAATGAATCTACTGCTGAGAAAGTGAGAGGGAGCGCAGGCTGGGGAAAGGGATGGGCAGAATTTCACACCCCTTCTCCAAATGGTGAGGTAATTTATGATTGCGATAAAGTGGCATTTCATTGGCATTTCATTTGGATGAAAGCGAAAACAACATAAAATAACAATCAACAGACACGATCCATAGAAAAGTGTTACATTCTCTCAGCCACTGGACAAAAATCAAGATTTATACATGTCTGGGTCCTGCCTCGTGGAAGAAAAAAAGACTAGGCCATAAAAAGAACCCCTCTTTCCCATAATAAATAGGAAAACAATAAATTTGTAATCCAGACCCCCTTCTCCGGTGTTCTCATTTCTCTATTCTCTAACACAGAAAGATGTTTGAGGGATCAATATTTAGGGCAAACCCCTTTCTCATCCTGTTTTTTGAAACAAAGATTTTCATAGATTTAACGATGCTCCCACTGCTTAATGAATTGAAATGAAGTAGTTTGGGGAGGTGTTCTAGCTAACACCCACCAAATGGCCGCTGTCCATGGGGAAGCAGCACGGTGGCGGAGCCCTGTCTGTGTTGTTGATGCTGCCCAGTTTGGGAAGGGACGTGGCTGTGCTCAGGGCCGAAGCGGTTATGCACATCGTGAATCCCAGTGTAGTGTGATTCTTGTCTGATTTCCCAGGCTAGAAGAATCAGTGGACCTGGGAGTTAAAAGAGGCATGAGAGATCACTTTATCTCACACCTCTATTTACGAGGAAACAGAAGGATGGCAAGAGTAATCCAATTTAGTGGTAACGGAGATCTGCCCAGAGCCTCGGCTTCCTCTGAACTCACTGGCCCCTGGTCCTATCTGATGACAGGAAGCCACTAAGGAGTGTTGGAAATTCTACATCCTGAGTAATCCCCAGCCTTACTAAACTATAATCTCCATAGGGCCCAAGAATCTAGACTTTTAACACATTCCACAAGTAATTCTGAGGATGTGCCAAGTCTGAGGCATACACTCAATTCCACCTTTGTTGATTACTTGGGAGGTAACCAAACTTTTCAATGGATTTAGATTCCCTTACAGCTGCATTACAAAAGAAAGTGACCAATAATGGATGAGTTAACTCAACACTATGTTAGGGGAACTTAAATCAGATGTATCCTGTACCCCAAAATCATCATTATCAGCACCTCGTGTAGAAAAACCAAGAAAGGTGTTAACCTTCCCCTTTTGCCAAGCACAGATGGGTATCTAAAGAAGACTCCAATGTATTGTCTCAGTAGAAGTGTATCATTGTCCAGGTGCACCTGAGTGGCTCAGGGGGTTACGTGTCTGTCTTTGGCTCAGGTCATGATCTCAGGGTCCCAGTGTTAAGCCCTGCATTGGGCTCCCTGCTCAGCGAGGAGCCTGCTTCTTCCTCTGCCCCTCTCTTCTCTCTTAAATAAATAAAATCTTTTTTTTTTAAAGAAGTGTATCATGTCCAGGCATTATACCCTTAGGATTCTAGATGTGCTCTGTACACCATCCTCCTAAAGACACCAGCACCACACTCATGTAGAACCTGGTAGAAGCTGCTGGGCTAGGAAGATGTGGACCTATGAACAAACAATAATGGTTCTATTAAGTAATAACTAGGTTGCAGGCACTTTGCTTTCCATATTCCATCTTACTAACTTCCCACAAAGCTCACTTATTTTCATCCTATTATATAAGTGAGTAAATGAGGCTTAGAAAATTAAAACATTGCTCAAGGTGGTGCAGCTTATTAATAAGCATTAGAACTAGGATTCACATCGAGGCAATTGGAATACAGGACCCACTCCTGTAACCACTACCCATATTCAATTCCACCTATTAGCAGGTGTTTCCAAGAAACATGGGAACCACTAGTATATGAAATAGTCTTTCCTCTTAGGAGTTTTACACACTAGCAGGGAAATAAGACATTTTATCCTAAACATCAAAACAAAACAAAACAAAACAAACAGATGTCCATTGATCACCTCTCTAATTCCTTCCTAGAATTGTTTTGCAGCCTTTATAGAATGAAGCAGGTGATAATAATAAAAAACATAGAAGTACTGCTGTAGCAAGGCCACTCATTGCCAAGTGCACTGTATTTTGTATATACATGTTATTCTTCCATATGCTCAACGTTGTTTCCTAGTACATTAATCTTACCTCTCAAACAAATGAAACATTCCTTGAGGATAACAAGCATGACATAATTATCCTGCATCCCCCAGCAATGAGCGCACGCTGCTTATATAACTGATGCTCAATTAATATCTGTCCAATTGAATGCTCTGTGACCCATTCAGGAGCTTTCACTAGATTTATTACTACCAAAAGCAAATAGGAGGAGGCCCCAGTTCTGGAGAGAGGATTTCACAACCTGTATCATCAGCCCAGCCTTCGGGACTTCACATATGAAGAGCCTAGCAAATAGGATGGAAAGTTTTTAATTAACAAACTAACCAAAAAAAAAAAAAAAAGTCATTCCAATCTGCAGTTTTGTTTCCATTAATTCACTCAGATTCAGCAGGAATTCCACTAAGGAATTGGGGTGAGCAGCTGGAGAGGGAGGGAAACACATAAATAAATTATGAGTGTCATTAAAATTTGTAAACTAATAACTTCTGGGAAGTCTTAGCAATTATTATCAGGGTTTTCTTGGCAAACAAACAATTAATAAATCCAAAGGTCTCCATTTTCTATTTAAAAAAAGAAAAAAAAAAAAAAAACCAGCATCCCCCAAGAAGGTCACTGATGGAACAATTAGGGGAGGGAAGAGTAAATGGTCCAGTCAACAGCTTGCAGACCAGATGAAAAGTCATGGGATTCCCCAGTGGCAGGAGGATGAGACAACTCAATACAAGAAAAGCGACGGGCCAAGGCAGACTGATGCTGCAACACGATCTGGGGACACAGCGCTTCAGTTCACCATCTCTAAGCCCTTCTTTAATGTAGACCAAGGGCTCTGCATTGTAGATCTAGAAACAAGAAAGGCACATGGGCCCTGCTCTTGAGAGGCTCCCAGGCTGGAAACACATCACAACACAGCATCAGTGATGCTAGAGGTGAGCAGAGGAGGAATCCCCCATTCAGGGAGGTGGGGCAGGGAAGCGCCCGGGAGGATGTGCATAGGAAGTGGTAAGCTTCAGAAACACCTTAACCAGGAACCCCTCCATAGGCTCTGTGGGCCCCAGGAGAAATGGTTGAGCAGCCTAGTTGTTCCTTTTCCTCTTTCTTTTCTTTTTTTAATTTAAAGATTTTATTTATTTGAGGGGGAGGAGCTAAGGGAGAGGGAGGAGCAGACTCTGCACTGAGCACGGAGGCCAACATGGGGCTCGATCTCATGACCCTGAGATCATGACCTGAGCCAAAGTTAACAGTCGGCTGCTCAATCCACTGAGCTACCCAGGCACCCCAGGCTGGTTGCTTGTCTCCCACTGTTGTCAGAGAGAACCAGCTCAACTACCAAGTGACATGGTGGTGACCAACTTTTCCTGCAGGTTTTCCATGCGTAGCCACTGTACACCAGGTGTTTTCTAGGCAACTTCTGCATTTTATTTCATGCAAAACATTATTCCCACACAGTGAGGTGTGAGCCAGTATCCTCATCGTACACTAAGGACACAGAGGCACAGAGAGGTGAAGATATGTGTTCGGGGTCACACAGTGGCTAAGTGGGGGATTGTGGACTTGAACCGAGGCCATCAGTCCCAGCCCCATTTGTAATCACTTTGATGAGGAGGAGACCAATCCACTGATGCTGGGACCCCTGCCTTTAACTCATCTCTCCACCTTGGGTCAGGCTTCTAGAAAATCTAACAGTGCTAGGTGCCACCATCCCTCCTCACTGATGGGCAGCCTCCAGACTGGACATATTATGGGCTGAAAATGCCCTGATCATGAAGCCCTGGGTCTTTAAAAAAAAAAAAATGTCAGTCCCCAACCTCACTAGTCTAGAAGCTTGAACCCTAGAAGGAAAATGTCCATTGACTAAGGGAGACCAACAGATAGTTGTGCTAATAACCAACTTTCACAGCCATCCTTGTGGCAGAGAAAACAGTTTGACCCCCTTCAGTGTAACAGCACTGAGGAGTTTCAGAAAGAATGTCACAAGGGCACAAGGTACTGCCCCCCAATTGAATGCGTTTAAACAGTCTTTTGTCTATTTAGAAGTAGATGGCCTCTGAATTATTAATCCAGTGAGGCGAATAATTATATCTCACTGTAACCTGGCAGGGAATGTCATCTTGTCATGACAGCTACTGCTCCAGGCTCCTCCGCTGTACAGAAAATTGAAGAATCCCCAAATTCAATTTCAACTTGGTTAAGCATGTTGGGCCAAATCATGAAACTGAAAGGGTGTGTGTTTAATTTAGTTTCTTTTCTCTGCACACTGTATTAGTAAGGGAGATCACAGTGCTCTAGGCGCTAACTACAAAATACATCATCATTATTAGAACAGAAAAAGAGGATGGGAGACACAGATCTTTAGGGGATGAGTAGGGAAGACAATGAAAGGTTTGAAAAACTCCGTGAGGCCCCAGCACACTGGAAAACTCCCCCAAAGTTTAGAAGTAGCCTCTTTTCTCACTGCAGCCCTACCCAAGGATTGCTAAGCATGGTTTTATCAGATCTACAGACCCCTGGAAACACAGCACAACAATACATTTGTATTTAACATCTATCCGGAGGGAAAGCCTACGTTATCCACCAGGTTTCCAAATCCCAAATCACACCGCATGAATCTATCATATGTAAATTACACTCTGCATTACCCACTTTGGTTTGGCCCCTTCCTGTGAACATGAGACCCCAAAGCCTCCCTCCCTGGTCCAAGACTAGCGGCTCTGTCACCTGCTTGGCTCCCTTCTCCCCTGCAGCCCAACCTTACCTGGCCATTTCCCTCTGTTAGAGACATTTTTCCACTTCTCATTTGCCAAATCATATCCCACTGGTCAGGCCAACACCTGGCTCAGAGAACCTTCTCTACAAAAGAACATCCTTGGGTTGCTAGAAATTGATCTTTCAATTGTCTCCAATCAACACAAGGAACAAGAATCTAAATCACTCTTCGTCCCTCCCTAATCCCCTGTGGATCTCTGCTAATTTATCCATAACAGAGAATACATCCCCTTGGTGCCCTACAATTTCCACCACACGGACCCTGGCATCAGTGGATCCTCATAAACAAAGTCAATAATGGAACGAACACCATACAAACACAGAGGGTTACGGTAATCATTAGTCATTACAATTAAGTGAATTTTCTACATGTGAGTCACTGTCTTAAGGGTTTGTACATTTATTATTTCACTTAATCCTTGCAATCCATCCATTAATTCACTCACTGAGCAAACATTGAAGATCTCCTGTGTGCCTGATACTGTTCTAGGTCCTAAGAGTACAGTCCTGAATTAAAATGCACAAAAATTCTCCCTCCAAACCTTAGATGTTAGTGGGTGCAGGCAGAAAATAAATCAATCCATAAGTAAAATATTTTGCATGCCAGATGGTAGTACGTACTAAGGAGGAAAATGCAAGCTGAATGATGGAATGTGAAGTCCTGGGAAAGGCCTTCCTGACTAGGTGAACAGAGAAGGGAAGAAGAGAGGGGCTGGGCAGCCCTGCCAAAAGAAGTGGGAAGAGCCAAGCATAAGAGCCATGGGAGGGAGAAGGGGGCCTGAGTCAGCTACAGCAAAGACAAAATGGTTGGGGCAAATGTAGTTTCTCTACCATCTCCAACTTATATTCAGGGTAAGAGAAATGGGTTAAATGGTGACCACCAGAAAAAAATACATTCGACATCCTCATCCCCAGAGCCTGAAATGGACCTTGTGTGAAAGAAGGCTCTGTGCAGGTATAATTAAGGATCTCAAGATGAAATCATCCCAGATGATCCTGGAGGTCTAAATGTGATGGCAAGTGTCCCCAAAAGGGACAGGAGAGGAGCAGTCATGGGCGCAGAGGAGAGGGCTGTGGGAGTCCCGCAAGCCACAGGGACTGTCGGGCAGCCCCTGGGGTTGAAAGAGGGAAGGGTGTTCTCTGGAGCCTCCCAATGGAGTGCGGCCCTAAAGACCCCTTGATTTCAGACTTCTAGTTTCCAGACGTGGGAGAGAACACATTTCTGCTGCTTTGTGCCCCCCAGTCCAGGGTACTTTGCAACAGAGGCCCTAGGAAACTGATACAGAGAGGTTAAGTAAGGTTCCTGCAGTTACAGAGCTCTTGGAGTGGGCGAGGTGGGACCTGAATCCTGGCAAGGAGATGATCAGGGTGCCCTCGGGGCCACTCGGCAATCTGCAGTCTCTGCTGTACACCAGGGAATATACTGGCTTGTCTGACCAAGGGCCACACTTCCTTACATAAGGGCCTCAAGGCCTTGGCTCCCTGGCTTCACCTGGCCCACCCCTAGAACTAGCCAAACACAGGCTGCCAGGTAGAGCTCTTGCCCACTGTACGGACAGGATTTCTGGATTCTTTTTTTATTACTTGCCCCCAGAAGCAAGCATGGGAGTCGGGCTTAAGGTATCAGCATAGCATCACTGTCATTGGACCTGAGGGGAAGGTTTCCGAGGCTCTAATTCACTCAGAGTCCCGTGTGACTGGAAACAGGCGCGCTCTCATCTATTAGACAAACACCCGTTACTTATATCTCTGCCAATTTTCATTGAGCAGCAAAATTAGGTTTTGGACATCCTGTGCAAATGGAGGCAGGCCTGAGTCGATGTGAGCAATTAACCCCTAAATATTTAATAGATGCTCTGACTGCTCCCCTCCCTAGGAAACAGACTCTGGCTAGTCCTCTGCAAACAAACAGGTCAGACGAAGAAGCAGCAAGGCACAGAGATACTCACGCCCCAGCCCACTCTGGTTCCAAGACCACAGGAAACTCTCAGGACAGAACTCTGGGATGGTGACACAGCCAGGTGAATGGCCTTTGGGGACAGCGTCCTCCCCAGGGTTTACCAATGATGAAGCAAACAGGATGGACATACACAACCTTTCCAAAGTGTGAAGAGCCGACTCATGGCGACTGATGCCATTTGCTGTTGCCCTGTGTGACTGCTGGCAGTGAGGACGTGTGTGCGGGTGCATGTGCACTGTACAGAAGGGCGAGTGTGCCAATGCTTCCCACCCAGAGCAATGCCTCATGTCGTGGCTTTATTCAAGCTCTCTCTGATCGAACCCACCCACGTCCTCCTCCCCGTCCCCTGTGACCAGCATGCCATCGGAGCTGACTTAACCAGTAGGTGCAATGGGCATGCGGCTTAATATTAGTTTCAGGGGCAGACTTTGGTGGTTCATCAGTTGCATACAACACCCACTGCTCGTTACATCACGTACCCTCATTACTACTGCCCATCACCCAGCCATGCATCCCCCCACTCACCTCCCCTCCAGCAACCCTCAGTTGTTTCTGAGAGTTAAGAGTCTCTTACGGTTTGCCTCCCTCTCTGTCTTTATCTTATTTTATTTTTCCTCCCATTCCCCTATGTTCATCTGTTTTGTTTCTTAAATTCCATATAATTGAAATCATATGGTATTTGTCTTTCTCTGACTGACATATTTCACTTAGCATAATATCCTCTAGTTCTATCCACATCATTGCAAATGGCAAGATTCTGATGAACTTTCAGGCTGAAAAAAGTTCTCATATACTATATTAGTACATTTATCTTTATACCAATGCTGTTGTAAAATATACATTTCCCCTATATTAAAACATATGTATTACCAATATACATTTAAATATATATGAAATTAAATGTATAGTAAACATTCATTAAATACATAAAACTTGGTGAATATTTAGTAAATATTTATTAAATATGTACATTAAATTTACTCACACACACACACACACACATATATATATATATATATATTTTTCCCCACCAAAGGAGCCCACAAGGGCCACAGTGTGGACCTGATCCCCACATGTGTCTATTCCCACAAGCAAAGGTAAGAACCACAGCATCTCACAGATGCAAAGGACTAGAAACGGTCCTTGGGCCAAGACTCACACCCAAGGCAAGAATCCTCCCTCCAGCAGGTTCTCCTTGTTCTGGGCAGCCTCGTCTGATCGCTCCAATCAGACGTGCATTCGTCAAGCAGAACAAGACATGGCAGGAATGCAAAAGCAACGGCGATGCCCAGCAGAAAGTGTGTCAGGCCCCAAAAGCGATAAGCAGAGTGCTAGGGAAATTTGCCGGTGGGGCCATCCATTCCACCCCAGGCATTAAAGAGGCCTTCCAGGAGGAGGACTGTTTTCTGTCTCTTCCAAAACATGCTTCCCAACCGTGTGGCTGGCATTCTTCAAGTGAGTGGGGCCAGAGTAGCTTGTTAAGAACCTGTAATCCACTTACCTCCACAGTGAGCTCTCAGTCACGCTCCCCAGATTGAAGTCATACAGCTTCGTCAGGATGAGGATCACCTGCGATGGGGATGGGGAGGAGGGCAGAGGAGAGGAACAAAAGGGGAGAAAAAAGGAAGCTTCCTTTAGTTTGTGTAACAATATACAGTGCATCTCAAACCACCCAGAGGAGGGCTTAGTGTTTATCCGTTGAGTGGAGGGGTATTATAGGATCAAGCGAGGAAAAACAATTAATTTAACGCATCCCTGTAACTGGTAGCATTTATTTTAATCCTGACGATGCTTTGCATTTGAAATAAAACACGCCAACAGGAATTAACTGGGTATCGACAGTTGTATCTCTGCATCTGTCCTCCTTCAAGGCAAGGACTGGCCGGCTGGCTCTGATCACTGCTAGGGCCCTCCGGGGATCTGAGGCTGGGCGAGTTTTGACCTGAAGATGACTCTGACTTACAGACTTGGACCTAAAATGGTAAGAAGGAACTGGGCCTAATTCTACCCATCTACAGAGAGGTTCAAAGAGATTCTGTGTCTCTATCACTAAGGCCTCAACAGCCACAGAAACGTGAATGGCTGGCAGGCCTAGTCCCCAACATCCTCTGATGTCATCTGCCATCTACCATTAGTCATCTGTCCTCGTCATGGAGTAAGCAGGTCGCTGGACTGCACTGGGCTCCAGGACCACTTTCCTGACTCAGCTGAAATGAAGAAACCCAGAAGGAAGCTGTACATGAAAGAGAGCGGGACTTTCTGTAATAGTCTTAGCAGTTTCCTGAAATGGTCTCAGTCTGGTCCCATGCCTTTAAATTTCTCCAGTGGGGGACCCGGATACCAGATGTTTCCCTGCCTGCCCCTTATGTGCCTGGGCAGTGGCTCAGGCATGACTCAGAATCTACAAGGATTTCAAGCGCGGGCACCTGAATCAATTTTAATCAAAACGCAGGTGCCTAACATACAGCGCCTGCCTGCACACGTGATAATCCAGTTACACATAATTGTGTTTATCTAAATTTAATGCACAACTCATTTCACTTTTCTCAGCTCCTTCCCATTCCACAATTTAACTTCCTCCAGTTCATTTGCACAGCAGCCATTAAACTCTTTCCAAGATAATGAATTTCTGCTACCAAGATGGAACTTTCCCATTCTAGGTATCTATTTAAGATTAAAGAAAAATAATCAGCCATTATATTGAACATTTTTATGGCATTTCACTGACAACAGAACACTCACTTTGAGATTTAGTCTCATCCAGCACCCCAGGGGGTCGGTCAGCACCATTTCCATTCCCTTTATGTAAGCTAAGAAGAAATTAGAGGCAAGGATGTGACCCATTATAGGTCAGAGAGAGTCTGTGACGAAGTTGGTTTGGGATGTTCAACTTCTCTGCAGGGCCATGACTGGAGGACTCTTCTCAGAGTGCCCTCTTTGATGGAGAGTGATGGATGAGAAAGAAACAGCTAATCCAAGAAAAACATCAATGACATGGCTATTTGTAGGACAGGAAAATCTACCAACTACCTGTCCTTTTAACACAGCACAACGGCAAGGACTGTGGACCCAGTTCAGAGACTTGCTCCCCACAGGCACTCAGTGATCCTTGCCTCTCCCACTCATAGGGAGCTTCTTCATTTATAAAATTCATGGGCTAATGAAAGCAAAGGACTTAAGCCCACCCTCCCCAACCACATGCCTAGGAATGCACTGATAATTCCTGTTTTCTGGATTAACACATACACCTACACACACAGCAGACTTCATCTCCCCTTCATTTTACCTTCTTTCATCTACAAAGGCATTCTCACAGTCACGAGGTAAAAATGTGGGTTGGCTATGTGCTGGCGAACCCAAATTCTGGACGAACAAACTCCAAACTACTCTTCTAGAAATAGGTCAGAACACCCATCCCAAGCTCTGCAGGAGAAAATCAGGCCATTTCATTTTCTCCCAATATCAAGCCTTCATGGACATCAAACAATCTCCAAAAAGTACAAAGTCCACATAGAGAGAAGAAAGAGGTGTAGGGGGTAAGAGTTCCATTTAACCAATAGAGCTTCTAACAAACAACTGGGTCTGGAAAGCCCTGGAAAGAACTCAGGGCTGTTCTTATTCTATCCGTCTCCTTACTCAAAGTTCAGACCCTCTTCTTCCCTGCCTCCATCTTCCCAGTCCCTCATGTTTCTTGTATATCTAATCTCATGCTGGTGTCTGCTTCTTGGGGGATCCAGACAGACTCATCCTTCCACACCTCTATGACTGCTACTTCTGCCTTCGTGGTAGACAGTCGCAATTCTGCGTCTTGATTCGTGCCCTTTCTTGGTCAGAAATCATTGGTGGTTCCCTCTGCCTGAGGATGAACTCCAGACTCCTGACCTGTTATGTAAGGCACTACACATACACATATTCACATGCAAGATGTACATACATATACATAAACACATACTCCTCCAACCTCTTTCCTACAGTTCTCTAGACGCTGTCTTCTGCTTTAATAATCCAAGTTTCTCAAGGGGTTGCAAATAAACCATACCTGTTCTCACAACTCCGCCTGCTTTCTTTCATGATGCACTGTATCATCTATGCCTCAGCCTTTTATTAACCTGCACGTGCCTACCTATTGTTTAAGAAACAACCTGAAGCCCACCTTCTCCAGGCAGCCTCCCAGTTCCAACCCAGCCATCAGAATTCTTGCTCTTCTGAAGTCCTATTGCACTTAAAACAGAATTACCTAACTAGGTACTTACTCAAACACTATCCTGATCCTTTCTGGATCACACAGGATCTGCCTTCTCAACTAGATTGAGGCAGGGTTTGGGTGTTGTTCTTCTGTCTCCCTAACAGGTAAGCTCAACATGTCAAAGGTACCTAAAAATAATCATTTTTGAGTCAATGAAGGATAATGGAGTTTTAGTGGTAAATCATAGTCTTCAGACGGGGTTAGTATTCATTTAGTCTATTTCCCTCATTGTACAGATGAGGGAAATGATGCTCAGAGAGATGACGGGACACAAGTTAATCTGAATAAAGTGTGACCTTGACCAAGTAGCCAGAGCACTGTTCTTCCATTCTATGAGTAGAGCTGGAGGTTAACTGTCACTGGAAAGCCTTATAAATTCAGACTCCCTAGTCCCACTCCCAGCAGGTTTGACTTGGTGGGTCCTGGCTAAGGTCCAGATATCTTCCTGTGGTAACTGGAGAACCATACTCAAGAAAGGTCCCATCCCACCATGATTCCTCTCCCAACTCTGTGCTGCAGTGACCATCCCCCCACCCTTCCACCACGTTGAGATCCTCATTTAGAGAAGGATCCCTTCCTTTAAATGGAATCGAACCTCACAAAGAAAGCACACAGTAAGAGATGTAGGAGGAAGATGTCTCAACAAAATCACCCCTGCATTCCCTAGAGGAAAGGTCCCAAACACTGAGAATTAGGGGCTGGAAGCTTTCTTTCCCCAGGAGCCAGCACAGAAGGACAATAATAGAGCTATGAGGAGATGATCGTGTAACTTTTAGCCTTAAGATATTCGGTGCCAAGCAAACAAAACTAAGACTGAAACAACACCTGCCCATCCTTGGCTTCTCTCATCACTCAGAGCCTTCCAAAGGCCTCCAGAGAGGAGGGAATTCGCAGGGAAGAAAACTGAAAGCAGATGCAGTAAACCCACTAAGCCCCAGACTGCTGGGCAAGTACACAGAGCAGAAGGGGCAGACATGAGTGTGTGTGCCACAGGGATCACCAGTGGATGGCATGTAGCACAGAAGGGTAGCTGGGCTAATCCAGGACCATAGCAAAACCTGACTGGACTCCTCTCCAGCAGATGCCCCCAGAGGAGAGTGGACAGTCCAAATCAACAAAGGAAAAGCAGTGAGCAAACCTTCACTGAACCCCTACCGTGTAATAAACACTATACTAGGTGCTTCTCAATCCTTACAACAAACTTTTGCAAGTGTAACATAATATCACAGTTTTACAGATGAGAAACCTGAGTCCCAGGAGCTAAGCAAGTTGCCCCCCAAGGCACACCACTAGCAGGAGACAGAGCCAGCATTCCCACCCATGGGACACAGCACACTTGCCCTGCTCTAATGCAATGCTCCTCCATTCTGCAAATGTTGATGTGAGCTGGTTGTGTGTGAGGCAATGAGCAGTCTTACACAGAGGAGAAAAGCATATCCCTGACCTCAAGGAGCTGAGCATTTACTAATGAATTTCACAAATATTTACTGGGCTCCACTTCAGTGAATTAGAAAGGGACCTGCTAAACTTTGAGACTCAGGGAGAGAGCCAGAGCTCAAGGCCCCAGGGTGAAGGTAACTTGTTTTCTTTGTTCTTGGAGAAGGTAATAGGAAACAGATATGGAATGAGAAAAGAACTAGACAAACTGCTGGGAAACCCAGGCTTGTCAAATAAGCTCATTTTTTACCTAACTGGCTATAGTCCTGGGGGCTTTTAGACAGCAGGAGAAATGAAAATAAATAGGAATAATTCATGAGTAAATAGCATTTTTTTTTTATAAGCCATATACCTACAGACATACACATTTAGAGAGTGTGGAGAGAAGTCCCTAGACGTGTGTGTGTGTGTGTGTGTGTGTGTGTAGATATAGCTACAAAGGCCTATGTATATAGAATGAGTACTCACAGACCACACCCAACCTTAAATTGGCATCTGATCTCTTCTCTGGAATTACACTCCAGTTATTCCTCTCATAGCTTCCATTGCATAGGATCAATGTGACTTTTCCGTATGTCTGAACTTGTCTGTTAGACTGTGGCCTCGCTGAGGTTAGAAATCAGGTCTCATTCAACTTAGTATCCCCAATGCACAGCACATCACCTGACACTTGGCAGGCACTACACACGGTCCACTGAATGAATTATGGATGCAGAACAATAAAAGAAGAGATGAGATGATAAATGTATTTGAGAGGTACAGATAATGTGCTATAAGAGTTGAAAAGAAGCAATTAAGTCCATAGAATGTGACCAGAAAAGTCTCCACAAAGGAAAGATTACAGAACTCCAAGTCTGGTAAGAATTTGGATCTACTAAAATGGAGCTGGTTCCCTTTCTTTAAGTTTTTAATTGAACAGAGATAGATGGGGAAAAAGGAGAGGAGTGCCTTTGGAAAGGAGTAACTGGGGTTACCAGGAGCAGCATGGAGGTAGAGCAGCATGGGCCATTAGGGGCAGAAGCAGTCATGGGTTGAATGCAATGTCATGTATACATGAGCCACTTGGAGACATGGGGAACGCCAGGTTGGGAAAGAAGGCAGAGAGGACAATAGGATCATGCAGGAAAGAGAGAGGAAACTCAACCTGAGGTCAACTGTGGGTAGATGAAAAGTTTTGTAAGAGTGAATAGGCTGATATCAAGGGAGGAATATATTATATCAAGAGACTTACTACGTGTGTATCTATCTATCTATCTATCTAATAAATAATATATATAAGGGGGCTAGTTAAAATAGGAGGCTTACTATACATAATATATTAAGGGACTATATTATAATAAGGGACTTACATGATAAGGTGACAATAAAGGACATGGCTAGCCTTTTACAAAATCAGCTGGTGCCGTCTTCGGTGACCATCCACCTACACTTTTCTTGTCCCCAGGCATCTATTGTCTTCTGCTGCCCCCAGATGCTCAGGCCAGCCCTCAGCTAATGACCTGCTCTTTAGACACACAAAGAGCAGTAACTAATGTCTTTATTTCCCATTTCCCTTTTCTCTTCCATTCATCTATTCCCAACTTACGCCAAGCACAGCATAAGATTATTGGTGATAAAGTGATCAAAAGAGAAACAGCTGCTGTCCTCATGAAAGGCAGAGTCATCCTCAACCTGCTGCTTCCAGGATCATTTATTTGAACTCAGGAGTCCAAGTCTCTGGCAGAGCTGGAGAAAGTGGTATGTGGGGGCAAGGGAGCTTTCTACCCTCTTCCCACCAACTTCCTATGAGAGAGGAGGTACCCACACTCAGAACTGCAGACAAAGAAAGAAGTCTCAGCCCCTATTCCACCTCAGACCCCTTCCAAATGTCACTGTGTCTAGATTCACTTGCCCTCTGGGTCCAGCCATCAGTCCCCTGGATGGGATTTGCATGGCAGCCTGGAAATAACAGGACATGAGCAACCTGAGGGCTGCCCCAAACCTAGTCTCACCATATGCTACTGTGTGAGCCTGAGCAACTTACTTATGTTTTCAGAATCTGTTCCAATTTCCTTAAATGGGGATAAAGACACCTGTCCCTGCCAACCTCACAGGGTTGTTGATTCAAATCAAGTAAGGAAAGCTGATTTGCTCTATAAGCTGTACTACGGCAATATGAGTTATTAATATGATAATTATTCTTTAGGAGCAAAGAGTTCCAAGTGATTTTTATTTGGTGGGGGCAAAGGGGAAGTTCAGATTCTAGAGTTGCTAAGCTCCTCCAAAAAATTACTCATCTACTCTAGACCCCAACTGCAATATAGGAGGCCACAGATAAGAGCCCGCGCACTGCACCTGCCCACGCCTCCCCCCCCAACCACTCAGCTTCAGAAGGCAGTCAGGCAGCCCGGGGGGATTCCTGTCCTCTGAAAGGATAATGCATAATCTGCAAATTCATAAATCACTAGGACGCTCTCGCCCGTGAGCACATTCAATGAAGGGAGGACCTTTAATGCCTGTAAAATTTTACTCTGAAGGAAAATTACTTTAGTTCATTAAGCTTTCCTGAAATCTTGATGCCTTTAAATCCATGAGGTTCCCTACACATCCCCCTCACAACCTACCCCTTCGTTCCTGCCCCTATCTGATAGCCCAGTAGTTCTTTGTTGACAGGAAGGACAGTGGCTTTCTTTACCAGAAGTAGTTGACTATGGGAACCTAACAAGGATGCTAAAATGTACCCCTCTGGGACCACCTACAAGAGTGTACTTTTCAGTTCCAGCAGAGTCTGAGTCCCAGGGTCCTTCTCACACCTCCAGCAGCATTCTGCCCCCCAACCAGGGAACAGAAATTGAGGCCTTGCAGTCCAAAGTCTGACTGATCTCCAATACCAGGATGTCTGCCACCAATTGGTAGCCTGAACTGTGCTAGATGTATGCCAAATTCAGAATGGCATAAAGAGGGGAGCCTGGGTGGCTCAGTCACTAAGCGTCTGCCTTCAGCTCAGGTCATGATCCCAGGGTCCTGGGATAGAGCCCTGTATTGGGCTCCCTGCTCTGCCGGAAGCCTGCTTCTCCCTCTCCCACTCCCCTTGCTTGTGTTCCCTCTCTGGCTGTCTCTTTCTCTGTCAAATAAATAAAAATCTTAAAAAAAAAAAAATGTTGCTTTCTTCCCCAATACACCTGCTATTAAAAAAAAAAAAAAAAGAATGACATAAAGAGTGTTCTTACCTGCTATGAGTTTAAAATCTAGTTAAGAAAACATAGCAACTTTGTCATATATAATGTGTGGAATTCCACAAAGCTGTTCTTCCCTTTCCTGCTTTTTATAAAGGCCTTTTTACAAACTCTGTGGCTCAAGACAGAACCTCAGCATGATCCTCATCCCACACACAGCAAGACAAACACTGAATCTTCTGAAATATGTTTCAGTCCACTGTAGCGCCCAACTTCTGGTCCTCATAATCATTGTCCTCATTCACTAACCAAATACATATAGAATGCTTCCTATTTGCCAGGTAGTGTGGATTCAGCACTGAAGAAAATAAGCCAGATTCTTTGCCCTCATATATTTGACATTCTGGCAGGGGAGATAAATAAATAAGTCAGTAAATGACATAGTCACATGATGGGGGAATAATTAAAGAAAAGGAGAAGATGAACGAGCCCAGGAACATCCTTTATGAAAAACTGGCTCTCCTGCAAAACCTTGAATGAGACGAGAGGTTAGGTCATGTGGTAGCTGGGTAATCAACATTATAGGTAGGAGAGCAGCAAATGCAAAGACCCTGAGGCAGAAGTATCCCCGGCATATTCAAGAAAGAGCAAGGAAACCAATGAGGCTGGAGCAGAGAGGAGCTGGAAAGGAGGTCAGAGAGGTATTGGGAGGCTGGAGCAGAGAGGAGCTGGAAAGGAGGTCAGAGAGGTATTGGGAGACTTCGATCTTGCTGGAACATGTGAACCATTATAAGGATTCCAGTTCTGAGTGAGATGTGGGGCTGCCGGAGGATTTTCATAGAGGACTTTACTTTTAACGGGATTGAAAAAGTCAGGAAGGGGACAAAAGTGAATTAGGATCCAGTCGTAATCATCAGGTGAACCATGGTGTATGTTAGAGCAGAGCTACAGCAAGGGACATGAGGGACATGATGTTCATATAAACTGAGGGTAATGTCGGGCAGAAGAGCTGACAAATTGGCTCTGTGGTATGAATGAAAGAATTGAGGGTGACCCTCAGAGCTCAGGACTAAGCAGTTGGAAGCACAGAGTTGATGTTTTATGAGATGAAGACTATAGAAGAAAGAGATGTGGAGGAAAGATTAGAAGTTTTAACTTTGAACGTGAAGTTTGAGGTGCCTAAGATAATTCAAACAGGGAAGTCCAATAGTCACCTGAATAAATGAGTCTGGAGTTGAGGGAAGAGAATCTAGGACAGAAATATCCATTGGGGAATTGTCTGTAATTAGATGATATTTAAAGACACAAGACTAGATTAGATCGCCAGGAGATGGAGTGTGAATGGAGTAAAGACATGAGGACTGAAAGCTGGGGTGTTCCAGCATCCAGAGGTCAGGGAAGTGAGAAAGGGGAAACCAGCATATGTTCAGACCTTTCAAAATTGGCACAGTGGACATGTGTGTTCTGCCTGAATGCTCACCAAATTGTATTTACTACAGGGCAGACTCTCAGTAATCAAATAAATTAGATGGCCTTCAGTTGAGGCCAGTAAACTCCTTTTCCCATATCCCCAGTGTTTGCTCTCTGGACCCCTCTGTGGTCACCACTGTGGCAAAGATGGAGGCTTGCCTGGGCTTGACATGGACTTCCTCTCACCAAGATGACGTGGATATTCCCACTGCTACACTCCCCACCTACCAACATCAGAAAACAAGGCTGAGCCTCATTATAGCACCTGGTGGTTGATCACACTGCACCCCTCCCATCACACACACGGAGCAATTTCTTCTCTGCAATTGCTTTACGTACCTGCAGTGCTTAGACCAGAATCAAAATCTTTCCATTTCAGAATGCCTTTTTCACTGTCATGGTATCCCACACAACATTACTTCCAACAAAGGAACTCATTTCACAGCAAATGAAGAGCAGTAACGAGCATGTCCCCGGAATTCACTGGTCTTCCCACAAACTTCATCACCCAGAAGCAGCTGGCTGGGTGCAGTGGTTGAATGGACTTTCAAAGATTGAGTGACCACCCTCGCTGGGAGCTAACGCTATGAAGTTGTGGTGCTGTCTTCCATGATGTGCACTTGACCAATACATGGTCAAAATACAACAGTCTGAGAATCAAGGGGCAAACGTGGTAATGGGCCTCTCACTATGGTCCCCAGTAAGCCATCACACTGTATCTCCTTCATGCCCCCACAACTTTTGGTTCTGTTGAGAGAGAACTCTTGGTTCCTAAAGAGGGAATCATCAAAAAGGAGACAAAGCACCTGATCCACTGAACAGGAAGGAGAAATTAATATCCATCTATTTTGAGCTTCTCATGTTACCACTGAAAAGAAGGAAAAAAGGGATTATTTAAGAATAGGGGACAGAGGGGTGCCTGGGTGGTTCAGTGGTTAAAGCCTCTGCCTTCGGCTCAAGTCATAATCCCAGGGTCCTGGGATTGAGACCCGCATCGAGCTCTCTGCTCAGCAGGGAGCCTGCTTCCTCCTCTCTCTCTGCTTGCTTCTCTGCCTACTTGTAATCTGTCAAATAAATAAATAAAGTCTTAAAAAAAAAAAGAATAGGGGATAGAGAGGCACCTCGGTGGCTCAGTCAGTTAAGCATCTTGCTTTTGTGTCAGGCCATGGTCTCACAGACCTCAGGATCTGAGAGAACCCCATTCAGACTCCCAACTCAGTGTGAAACCTGCTTCTCCCTCTGCATCTCCCCACACTCATGTTCTCTCTCTCTCTCTCTAACAAATAAATAAAATCTTTAAAAAAAAAAGAATAAGGGATAGAAATGGATGTCCACCATAGCAAACGTGGGGGGTGGATTATGCCGTGTACTCCCTGATCTCTTTCCTGCCTATGTATTGTGGGTAACTAGGACCCTGAGAATTGTATTTCTAAGACTCTCCTAATTTGTTCCACATACTTCCAATGATGCTGCTCACCAGATTATATTGTAATTTTCTGTTTGCATTTGCGTATCCACCATTAGGCTATGTGCTCCTTCAGGACAAGGACCCTGCTTTTCTCATTATTATGCTGTAAGAGTAGTATTATGCTTCCTTGACACGGCACCTATAACCCACAGAGATACAGCACATTCACTGCATTGAAATTGTTGCCACAGGTGTTCAAATGAGGAGAAGATGAGTCTGGACTGGGGTAATCAAGGTCCTCAGAAAGAGAGGTATCAGTGCAGATCTTAAGAGATGGGAGGAAAATGGAAATTTCCAGCCCTCTTCACTCTGGAGTATTTTGTAAACTCTTTCAAAGGTGTCTTTTCCTTAGATAACCTAGTCTGCAAGTCTCTCCAGGAGGGAGAATTCAAGGTGGTTTAGGAGAGAACTTCACCAATATCCACAAGAGGGTTAAGAGAAAGGAGACACAAGGGCAAGAGGGAAGATAGTGAAAACAATCTTCTAAATAGGACTGAATTAAATTTTCAAGAGCTGTTATTCTGTAGGGACTTCTAGAAAGACAAATGTATATACCTATACCTGATGGGATGTAGGTTAATGAAAATATCAGATCTAATCACAAAAGAAGGACTTGCTCAAGTACAGTAGCTTAGATAAGAACAGAACAAATACAGAAAACCCAGAGATGGAACATGAATATGTACTGAGCACCTACTAAGTGCCTAGCACTGTGCTTGGTGCTCTATGTGCATTACACAAATAGTGAAAATAACCACAATAAAACGTAGATACCATTATCCACATTACCTAAATGAGGAAACTGTCCAGGTCAGCGCTTAACACAGGTTTGTCTATTCCTGCACGATCCAAGTACAGGATAAGAGATTCAAAATAACAAGCATTAGTCATCCCCATTTAAAACAGGGCTATTGTTAAGAAAGTACTTCGCAGAATTTGGTTGCTGAATAAGGTAAGCGAAAGGTCAAGGAAATGGAAATACAGTGTTGTTGAAACAAGGAGCTTGTGAAAAACGGCTATTGAATAGTAGGGGGTTGTTCTGGTTTTGTATAACGAGCTATTAAAAATTAATTAAAAATCCATTCACTCTCATTCCCTAAGGGACTGTGAAAATGAAAGAGACAGCCATCTCCTGGAAATGATTTAGGTAGCATGCAGTCCAGTAAGAGGAGTGGGGCCAAATGACCCCAGAATTCCCTGCCAAAGTCTGTATTCCACGATGATAGCTCACCAGAACCAGAGTTCATTAGCCCAAGGTCTGCCATGAAGTAGGAGTCCAAGTTCAGACCTCTCTCTGTGTGTCCATTACTCCCTTCATCCAAACACCACCAGTACCCCCTGAGGAGGAGGCCGAGGATAGGAATAGATGTGAACAGATGAAAGATGAAATGCTGGTTCCAAAGTGAAGCTTTCAGAGATAATCATCAACATAAAGGAAAATGTAAGAAATCTGTTTCCTTGGGAAAGGAGCACAAGCTCTAAACCAGTCTTCATTGGAATCCATGCTCTGCCACTTACTCTCCGTGACCTTAGACAAGAGGCTGAGCCTGTGGAGCCTCAGTGTCCTCATCTGGAAAATGAAACCAATATCATTTCTTTCATTTGTTTGTTCTGAGAATTAGATTAAAGGTATCTTCCGCCAGGTACACAGAAAGCCCCCAGCATGCATTAGGTCCCTTCCATCCTGGTTTGTCTCTGAGCAAACCAGGTCATTTGCCACCAGAGTAGAAAAATGCCATGTCCCAAGAGGGAGCATGTCACTACTTTAGTGATGACAACTTGAAGCTTACAAAATAAAGAGCAACCTCGCCAGGCCTCTCACTGATGTGGAGATGAAAGCCCAGAGCATTCCCTGAGTGCTGGTGCTTGCTTTATGTGGACACGCATTGACAGCCTCAGCAATGGAAAGATCACAGGTCCATCAAGTCCATTTTGCCTGGTGTGTGATCCTACCCACTTGTCTCTTTTCATTTCAGGGTCTGTCTCTGCGAGTCCCACCTAGAGGCGCACACACTCCCCCTTCCTTCTGCCACTCTTGTCAAGGGCATCATCCCCTCTTGGTCTCAGGAGCGGAAAGAGCTCTCAGCCAAACCATTTTAGCTGCTGACCCCAGTGGATTTTCTGGGAATCAGCAATTCCCCAGATTGGAAGTAGCTACCAGACTGAGATGCTTCAAATGAGACCAAGAGCAGGGATTCAATGAGATTGTAAGATGCCTCTGGGCAAATACAACAACTGTCTTATTTGTTACTATAGCTTCAGCACCTGGGAGAGTGCCTGGACTCCGCACCCCCACCTCCTGCCCCTCCACCGCCCCCATCCCATGTACACAGTGGTGGAGTAAATGACCCATCACCCAACCCATGATCTGGCATTTATCACAACGTATTTCCTCTCCAACCTACAAAATACTCTCATGGGCTCTTCACTGCACTAAATATGGTGAGATGGAAAGACAAGAGACACAAAGTTCCTGACCTAAGCATTTTCAATGCAAGAAGAGAGATTAATATTTATACAACTACCTCTGGTGAAAATTGGAAATGGCCTAATTTACACCAGGCTAGACACATTCTACCTAATGTTTCAGGTGAGTCTTGTAGTAACCCTGCAAGTTGACATACAATAGTAATAAGTGATTTCCAAACTGGGATGAACTAGAGGATTACCCTCCATGAAAATTTTTGTAAGAGGTAACACTTGAGCTGGTTTATTTTAGTAGGCAAAGAACACGTTTTTTTTTGTTTGTTTTGTTTTGTTTTGTTTTGTTGGCTAAAGAACCCTCACAAGAAAACAAAAGGAGGTGGGAATTGCCAGTCACGTTTCAGGACCAGAAGGTGGTCTGCTTCAGGTACACAGAGATGAAGACCCAGACTGGAGTCTGATAATGGTTTTAAATGCAAGGAATGTAAATTTCCTATTGTTTCTGTAACTGATAACCACAAATGTAGTGGTTTAAGATAATACAGCATATTATCTTATAATTTTGGAGATGAGAAGTCCAAAATGGGTTTCAGTGTCAAAAATCAAGGTGCCATTTAGGGCTGTGTTTCTACATCCCAGGAGAACCATTTTCTTGCCTTTCCCAGCTTCCAGAGGCTGTACCCATTCCTTTCTTGTGGCTCCTTTCATCTTCAAAGCCAGAAATGGCTAGTCACTCTTTCTCCTGTTGTGTCAGTCTCTTACTCTTTCTGCCTTCCTCTTCCCTATTTAAGGATCCTTCTGATTACATTGTGTCCACCCAGATAACTCCAAGACAATCTCTTTATCTTTGGATCAGCTGATTACAGCTTTATTTCCTTTTACTATCTTAATTCCCCTGCATCATGTAACCTAACATAGTCACAGGCATTAGAAGATGGACATCTTTGGGAGGTCACTATGCTGCCTACTGCGCCAGGGTAAAGAGTTTCTACTCTACTCGGCAAATGGCTCAGAGATGTCTAAGTGCTTGAGCAGGTGAATGATTTGTTGGCACCATATTCTGGAAATAAAATTGTCCAGAATATGAAGGGTGGATCAGTGAAGAGGGAAAACAGAGAGGCCACTGAAAGGATGCTACAATAGCCCAAACCTAGGAGATAAAAGATCTGAACTGAGGCAATGCCAATGGGAAAGAAAAGAAGGAGAAAAAAAAACCTATGAAAATCATTACTAAGGACAGCAAACAGGGCACAACAGAAAAGAATGGAGTCAAAGATGCCTCAGAGGTCTCCCAGAAGTTAGTGTACTTCATTGTAATTTGAAGGTGTGCACTTGAATCCAGCTCTAACACTTACTAGAGGACCATCTTGCATGCTACCATAACCTGACACCCACTTCTTACCCCAGGTTGGTTGGATGAGTTTCCAACCTAACTGTCTGAATCTATGCATCCTCCCTCCCTTTCTTTGGATACATGCTTATGACCAAAGTTCTCCCTCTGCCCACTCTTGCTCTTGTCCATCTACCTAAGAGATGGATGGGCATGTTTGTTATTGCCTGACCAACTGCCTGAACTTCTAAGAATTTCCCTCCCAAGATCAACGTTTCTTGGCCTCACCCACATATCTCATCTTCTCTTGAACACATTCCCAAACTGCATTCCTGGTTTCTCAGGAAAACGTGGATTTCCATGTTCTTCCTGAGTTGGTTTTGTTCTAGATCTTGACCCAGAATGGCTGAGAATTGGGTCATGGCAGCCACATCTCAAGACATAACAGAAGAAGAGCTGCCCCAGTTCATGTGGTAGGAAGTAGGAAGGGGACGCAGATTTTAATCTGTTTAATCTCTTAGACAAGCACTTAGTCAGTGTCCAGAGGCCTGTATATATCCTAGTAAAATGACCATCCATTCAAGCAAAAGAGTGCTCATAAATCCCAGACATTAGAGGTAGGGAATATTTAGTGTGTAATCAGGACCACACACCATACCTAGAGAAGAACTGCTCCCCTCTGGTCTTTCACAGTCACCAGCATTCCCCTAGCAGCCAAACCAATGCCCCCACTAGAAAGTTATCTGGATTGCCTAAAACAACACAAGCCTAGACTGTCTCCATATAACTCCTTGGAAAGGAGCAGAACCTCCAGCGGCTGGTGGTGGATGATTTAAGAGCCCTCTCTCATGTAGCCTAGGACATAATAACAAAGAACACATAATTTATTTGTATTGATTCACCAGCACACATTTGATCATATCTCCTTGTCCTTCCTTTTGCTAAGAATCCATGGCCACAGTCTTGAGAAATTTATCTTTTGTAAAATATCTCTGTAAAAAAATAGGTTCCTCACATATCTTAGCTACAGCAGAAGAGTCCAGCCAGGGAGACTTGCCAAGGGGAAAGAGATCTGGCAGCCCTCCGTGTATCCTGACTCTGGTCTAAATAATCTCTCTCCATGATACAAAGCAGAAAGTGTGCATGGAACTGAAGCCTCAGTTTTCAGACAGGGACTGTCAGATATAGAAACAGCAATTGGGGGCAGATCAGATTCCTGCTCTAGAGGAATAAAGAGCACAGAGAAGCTGGTCAGATTCTGAGACAAAGAGAAGAAACAGGAAGTGAGGAGCAGAAACAAGTTTGGACCTCCTGACAGACTGAGGTGACATAAGAATGCCCAGGTGTTCAGTACTGTTTCCACTTAACCTTGAATGAATAACTTTCTTGTATTGAGCATCTACTATGTACTTGGCTCTGCTCCAGAAGCTGGAAGAGGTTAGATGCAGCTTCTTGTCTCCAGAGATTCCCAATCTAATGGGGGAGGGGGGGACACAGACAAATAAACAAGTATTTAATGTGATTTCTGCACTAACAAGGGTACTTAACTGTACTAACTCAAGGACTCTTGTGACACTTATATCCCATGGTGTAGAGGCTCCTCCTACTCCAGAATAGAACAGAAAACAGTGGAGAAAAAGAAATGGTTTTGCACTTTGACAAGGCTGATGAACTTGGATGGGCACAGAAAACTTCAAACCTGATGTTGAATGTGCTGAGTAATCATGAAGAAAAGAACCATTGGCTTTGAAACTGCTATATCCCTAGGTGTCCCACAGAGATGTGGCAGTAATAAGATCTCCACCTTTAGCCTATTTGGTGGCGGTTGGCATAAAGGAGAATGGTCTAGAAGACAACAAAAGGAACATAAACCCTGCCTTCTGTCATGTATTCTCCACTCGCTGTCTCTCTCTGCCTGCCAGAATCCCCCCACCCACACTTCAAGTATCAGCTCAAGCCTATCACACTTGGCAGAATCATCCATTACCCCAGGGCACACACATCTCTCCATCTGTGGCCAAGTTATTTCTCACTATCTCCCATCTCACATGCTTCTCTTACAACTTGACCTTGACACTCCTTCCATTGAGTAGTGGAGTTTGTGTCCCTCCCTTTGAAAGTGGACAGATTTTTATTACTGCCCTGACCAATAGTATATAGGGGAAGTGATACTAAGTGACTTCCAAGGCTACACTGTGTGTTCTTAGGATGGTCACTCTCAGGTCCAAATTTCACACATGAGGAAGTACAACTCAGCCCACAAAAGGACAGACCACATGCAGGAGCCACAGTGTCACAGCCCACAGACCAACCGAGGACCTGGTGGCGAAAGTAAGCATCAGTCAATGGACATTTGGGAAGACAGCCTCCGAGGACTACAGCCCCAGCTAACAAGTCAGTCTCATCTTTGATTCATTTGGCTAAGGCTCCAGACATTGCATACTTCATGCCCTATCAAACTCCTTGACCCACAGAGAATCCAAAAACATAATGAAATATTCTTCTTTTGCATCACTAACTTTCAGAGTGGCTTGTTATGCAGAAAAGGTACCTAGAACACCATCCAAAAAACACACAGCATTTAAGGCAGACACTCACTAGGCACATGGAATTATTTTTCAAAGGATTTGATTCATGAAGCCCTAACCTCCACAGGCAGAATGTACACTCCTTGGAGAATGCATTAGAACCTCGCAGGCATCTTCCCACAGGCGTACTAAATACCACATGCCCTGCAGAGCATTCCTCAAGCAACCCCTCCAGCCTATGCCCTCCTTGAGGAACGCCACATCTCAAAGAGTGTATGGTCATCTCCTCAAAGCCAAACAGCCAGGAATCCTGCTGTATTCCTCCCTGCATGACATGCAACCCTACCCCCTACTCTTCCACTGCTGATATTCATCTTCCACCTTTCTATGCAGGCCCACTCCTCCACCCCAAGATCAAACCCTCATCCTCTCATGAGTTCTACTGCAACTATCTTCTTCTGGTCTCCCTGTATCTAGCCCACAAGCCTCTGTTCTGCAAAGTGCCAGGCTGCTTTCCCAACATCCAAATATGATACACCATTCCCAGACTCCTTCCTGAGTCCCTACTGCCTCCAGGGTAGAATCCACAGTCATTGGCAAGGCACAAGGGCCTTGCCCACCTGGCCCTGACCTAGGTCTCTTTGTCTCTATCCTTATTTCTTATCACCAGCCCTTCCCCTTGGATTCTATTTTCTGGGTTACTCATCTGAACCAAAGAACCAAGAACATGATTTGAATGACTTTTTTCAATTCTCCTTACAATGGTGCATAACCAGATTGCATTCAGGCTTAATTTATTCTTTCTCATATTCTCGGTCTCTCTCTCTCTATCTCTGTCTAGTCTCCTGGCTGAATGATCTTGTAGAAGCCTCCCTAGAGTCTAGAGCTGTGCTCTCCAATATCATACGCATTAGCTACACATGCCTATTTAAATTTTAAATAATTAAGATTAAATAAATAAAATTAAGTAAATAAAAATTAATAACTCAGTTCCTCAGCCACACTAGTCCCATTCCAAGCACTTGGCAGTCACATGTGGCCAGTGACTAATATACTGGACACAGCAGGGCACAGAACAATTCTATTGTTGCACAAAGTTCTGTTGAATAGTGCTGATCCCGAGATTCTCAACTAAGAGTTGTTCTTGAAATACAGTTCTCTATTTTCTCGCTGAAAATGCAGACTTTAAATCCCCTATTACCTGTGTGGTAGAGATCTGGCTTCTCCATGTTGCCCAGAATCCATGCCCTTTCCTGGGAAAGGTAATATCCCTTTGGGGAACCAGTTTCTCCTTATGATGAGCCATACTGCTCAGGAGGCACGGACCATGGCACTGACCCTATCCTCAGCTCAAAGAGCTGGCGCTATTTATCCTAAGCCAATCATCCACACCAGTCCTATGGTACAGTGATGGGTTCAGTGAAAAATGTGTTACCAAACTAGAACCAATAACAACCAAGATGAGTCTTGCTGAAGCTCCTGGGAAATAGAAGCATCCCTTTCCTTCCTCAGGAAACATCAGAAGAGACCACTGTCTTCTAAATAATATGGACTGAAGATGTGAGTACTAGGATACCACCACCATTTTGCAATCTTGAAAGGAGAGCCTGAAGTTGCTGAGAGAACACAATATGGAACCTGAGGATGCAGCCAACACTGCATAAACCAGAGTGGAAATACTACAGGAATCTAAGTCCTTGATGATACCATTTGGGCTGCTATATCACGCCTGACCTAAAGCTACTATCTCTAGTCTTTTATGTCAAATCAGTCAGTAAATTCTTTCTGTCTCCATTCATCCATGTTCTTAACCGTTACACCTGAACTACTTCAGTCACCCTTTAGGCCTCGGTCAAAGTCAGATATTCCACAAGGGCCTACCCTGACCTCCAGACAAACCGTCACTCATTTTATATGACCCTTGATGCATCCTAGTATTACAGCAACTTCTTACTGAATTGGGATGTTAATATATAACATTGTGAAATGCTTGAAAGCAAGTTTTGAGCCTCTTGATCTTTCTTACAAAGAAGTAAATAAAAAATACAACCCTACCTGATACATACTAGATGCTTCTAAGTATCTATTAAAAAGTAAATATTTATAGGGTAAATGGTAGCCAGTTGATAAATTTCAGTTAATAACAGTAATGGTAATAGGACCATAAGTCAACATCTACCTCCACTACCTCATTTCACCCTCAGAGCAATCCTGTGAAATGTTACAACCATTATTCTCTTTTCTTTTAACTATCAACCAGAGTCTTGGGAAGATTACATAACTAAGCAAAGTCCCATGACACATAATGGCAGCACTTGATATATTCTAATTAAAAACGTGGCTGTTCCCTCCAATGTTTTATATCCCCTCTCCCTCCTGATTAAGGGTGTCAACGAATTCAGCAATTTCAGCAACAGGGCAGCTTGGTATATACTAAATTCTCTGCTGGCTAAGCCTCTCAAGGCTAAGTTCAAAGGCAACTGAACAAAATCTTCAAGATGGAACCACAGACTCAACCTCAAGCCAACTCTTTCTTCCAAGCTCAGTGGTTAAGGAAGACACAAGAAAGTGCAGGTTGGCATGACGGCCACATGAGCAACATCAGCTCCCTAGGAGCAAGGACCTTGACACTCCTTGTACCGTCTCCTCCTGCCTCTCTACTCTCCTAACACCCAGGCTCCACCTCCACATTTTGAGTCACACTCCACTTTCAGTTTCTGCCTCCAGGCCACCTACCTGGCAGGGCTCCCATGGCAGGCTCTAGTTTTTCTTCTAAAATTAGAACTTTGACTCAAAAGAGTAGGTTCCATGTGGGTCACAGGGGATCTGGGGAAAGGAAAGGAACACACACACCCCTGTCTCCCTCCATCCAAGACACTGAAGGGTCCAGGTGGACAGTACAGGTTTGGTTCTACTCCATAGACTTAAGCCCAGAGTTACAGGAAAGGGATCATTCAACCAACCACCATGTACCCAATACCTAAAATGTGCCAAGGGCTTCTCAGGTATTATGGACATATGATAGGTAAGTGAGGGGAAAGCTGAGGGCAGAAGGATATAGTGGGGGTAAGGTCAGAGAGAGAAAGCGAGATGGAGATACAGTTATATTGTGTGTGTGTGTTTTTGTGTGTGTGTGTTTGTAAAATATATACAACATACACATGTAACATACATACCTCTCTAAGAGTGGTTCGTGGATCACAGGAATCAGACTCTCTTAAGAAATGTATGAAAAAATGCAGATTCCACCTCTTGCCCTTCGTGCACTGAGATCTATGTCTAGAGGTAGTCTTCCCTCCAAAATTGTAGGGGGCTGACAGTTGTTCAAGGCCTCTGTTCCCAAGCAGACCAGAATCATCTACAGGAACCTCCAGGAGACCAGATAGTACAACCACCTCTTGGAAAGTTAGGTTTACTTCCACAGCTCCCATGACTCAAGCTAATCAAGAACTCCATGAGCAGCCCCTCCAGGAGTATTATCTACAGGAAGGTGGCAGGGTGTAGAGGACACACAGGAGTAGGGCTAAGAGAGGGGAGCCACAGAACATCTGCTGATGACCCCTAAATGTTTATTCCCAGCTGACCCAGAAAAAGAATGGACCCCTCACTTTAAGGGCTTTTTGCAATGAGATCTGTGGGTCAGCAGGATCCAAGGTTCCTTTTTTACTAGTGAGCATCACTCAAATTCTCCAGTAGTCTCTGATGACCCTAGCCCTGAGCCTCACGAGGCACAGCACAGAAACACAATGCATCCCAGATGGGACACCCAGCTGCTGCGTATGGCCCAATACAGACAGTGGAGTCCACAAGCCACCACTGACAGGACACTCCCGTGCTGCTCATCTTCACCAGACAGCAAGGCCCACATAGGAGAGCCTCAACTGGAGGCTAAAGATGGCAGGGCTCCAGGCAAATGGGAGTTCTCAACAAACCTTTGTTGGCTGTATGCATGCAACAGCAAAGCAACCCTTTAAAAAAAGAAAAGAGCAACGCACCCCTGAGCTCCTGGGGCCTATCCTGGTATATATACTATTTAACAGAGAAATGCCCTCAGGACTAAATGTCTAGTAGTTAAAGCCCAAATCCTGAAAGCAAACAGCCCTGGATTCACATTCCAACACCACTTTCTACGTTCCCGTGCAAGAACCCGTCTCTACCTCTGTCCACAGGCACCCCGACCTCACAGGCCCGCAGTAAGGAACAAAGAATAAAACCACCAACCAATAACCCAATGGCTGGCTCATAGAAAGAAACTGAGCAACATTAGCTGGTATTAGAATTAGCTCTGGCAGGTTCCACTTCTCTTAAAAGGTAGAAGAGAGAAGGATGAAATGTAAGTGCCAGGAGGTGGAAAGTAGATAGAGAGACCACTCTAAGTAGTACCAATCGGATGGTCCAAACCACCCCCCAAACCAGGTTCTGTTTTCCCCAGCATCCATCTGTGCAAGCTCAGGCTCAGAGAGGCCAAGAAGCCTCCATCAGTCACATAATGCAGAACTGGGATTCAAGTCCAGCTGGACCACAAAGCTTTGCTCTTTACTCAACAAAAGGCGATTTATAAAAGACTCTGGTGGGTCTAGAAGGTGAATGAGCTTCTGCTTCAGTCCCCTCCTGGCCCCATGGGCATAGCTAAGAATCCACTAAGCTCACAAGCTTCCTGCACATGGGACCTGGGACAGGTGTCATTAGTGTGATGTGGAAAATAGCTGGGAGGGAAAGGACAAATACAAGAGAAACAATTAACAAAGTGACACAGCTCAGTTCTATTCTTCCTTATACTGGAAAGGATAACAATCTGGGTCTAAGACCCAAAGCTGTGCTTATAGGTACCAGAGCAAGGATATGTGAAAGTGAAAGACAGGTAGTTTCTCCAAAAAGGAACATAGAGTGAACCAAGGCAGACAACTACCCAGCGGCCCAATTCCAACAGAATATAGAAAAGCAAATTAACTCCTTTCTGAAATGCTAGGATATGATTTGAATTAGTAAAAATTAATTCTGAAGTTATGAAGTCTAAAGAAACAAGTATCCTCTCTACCCTGTGCTGGCCCAGGCCTAGCTGGGAACATTCTAGCAGAATGACAAAGCTATTTATGCCCATTACTCTGCTAATTCCACTTCCGGTAATATACTTTTACATTCCAAAGAAATCATTCAAAAGTAGAAAAGAAAAAAGCTATTTGTATGGAAATGTTCCTAACACTGCCATCCCTCACAGGGGGGAGAAAAAACAATTAAACAACCTACATACCCAACAGCACAGACATATTCGAGCAATTAATATTATATTCTATGATGGATTCCACATTGTTCCCACAAATTGAGCACTGAAACTACATGCCTCTATTAATACAGGGGGAAAATGTAGAAACATACTTAAGTCACAAATTAGAGCAAAGACTATGCTGATGCTTATTATAGCTACCTATAAATATGTATATCCACTGAGAAACCTGTTTGGTATTAATGAGATCATATTCTATGAAGTTATATACATAATGAAAAACTGTTTTTGTTTTAGGTATTGACTTAGCCTAAGGCCTACCTTTTAAAAAGTGTGTCTATTTAATATGTAATTGTGGCAATACCAATATATGCCCCTTAAATACGGTCATAAATGACAATCAAGACAGAATAATATTTTTAAATAAATGATCATGATGAATCTACTTTGTATATCAATTTCAAATCTTTATTTATTTATATTTAAACGTTATCTGAGAATGTTATGTTACAGGATCCCCAGTGGCTGACTTCCGCATTGTTCTTCACTGCTATGTCCATTATTAATCTCTGTGTGGATTACGTGACCTCTCAGCGATCATCGTGCACATACATCCTTCTCCTGATACCGTTAGTCTGTCCTGCCTCTTCCTTGAGACTGCCAGCTTTTTGAAAATAGGGACTGTGTCTTCCCATTTCTTTCAAGTGTATCCATGGAGAATATCTCTGAACTTATCATTCAGACCGGAGCCCAATTTGTATTTAATAATGAAGATAAAGAGAAAAGGAAGAATAGTTATCAACTATATTTACAAGACGTAATAATGCTGAAAGACCTAAAATAGGAGCTAGGTACGAATAATTAACATGTGTTTTATTTTGCCAAAGGTCTTGGTGCAAATAAAATCGTCTGCATATTCACTGATACGTCGGATCTAGTAGGTGTGCTGGTGACACCAAGCTAAGTTAAAGCCGGTCCTGCGCTTCCCACAGAGCATTTCACATTTTGGTGAGTTAGAGGAACATACGAGCACAATACAGAGAGTGCTTCAGATGGGCGTCACGTGGAGTGCTGTCAGTAAAGAGAAGGCTCTCTCTCGGCAGGCTTCCGGGAGGAGGACTCACATCTGAGTTGGGCCCTTAGAGGATGAATAAGGGGAAGTCATAAGGAGACAGTGGTTGGTGGTGAGAGGAAGGGAGCCTCATTCCAGGCAAAGGGAACAACATGTACAAAGGCAGAGGCCTGATGGTCAGGAAGAGCAAGATGATCTCACGCATAGGGCTGGAGTGAGGGCCGCTGAGGCTGGGGCACCATAACAGCCTAGCTCTGGAGGAGGCTCCCATTCAATTACTCTGGGTGGTGTGTGTCCTTGGAATGGGAAAGGAGGGCAGGAAGATGGGAGGGGAGAACAGAAAAGGCCAGCAACACCTATCACTGCAGGTCGGGAGAGACAGCAGAAAGCATCTGAACACCGTCTCCAACGTGAAAGGAAAGCTGGTTTTGCTTCGTCAATATGCCTTGAGACTCAGAACACCACCACTCCCACTACACTGAGTGACCGGCATCGGGAAGCTCCTCAGACAAAAGAGAGTCTAGCAGCATGTCACGTGATCGAGAGAGAACACAGACCGATTTCTACTTGGTAACTTGCAAAGTTACTCTGGAATAGGGTGAAAACAAAACAAAACAAAACATGTTTTCCTAAACTACTCATGGAAACGTCCCCCCCAGAAAAATTTAACTCACCCAGATATACTTGATCAATGAAAGAATTTTTTTTTTTTCCTGCTTGAAGAAACAGATTTTAGAGGGTCTAAAATGTTGATCATGATAGAAGGAAAATAGTTTTTTTTCCTCAACAAACCGATGGAAACATCCTCGTCCTAGTTCCAAATTTTGTTTCATGGCAGAGATGGATTATTTCCCTTTAACATAATTGTTTGCCAGCCCCAAGGGTCTTCAGTGGAATAGTCACATTTGGGCCATCAGTGCCACCCACCCACAAAGAGAGAGACCGAGGGGTAAAGGAAGGACTAATCCAGTGTGCCCAACTTTGAAAAGAAAGCCTCCCTGCTCTGGGGATATGTAATATGCTCACGCCCCTTCACTCTAGAAATGAGCTAGTGGGGCCACAGAAATGGAATATCTCAGGTTCAGTCATTTGACAAATCATGCTCATGACATCAAAGGCACTCTCTTTATATTGCTACGTTTATGCTGGAGCCACTGAACTATGTATGTATATATATATATATGTATATACATATACACACACATTACATATATATTAGTGTATATATGTTATATTAGTGTGTACACACACACACACATATATATATATGTTAGTGCATAAGTATGCTATCCCCATTCTCAGGGAGTATTAAATCTATAATAAAGATGATACTTGTAGACTAACCAAAGAAATGAATGTATAATTACAAATTACAGTGAAGTTGTCTCAATTAAAAAAAAAAGGGGGGGGGGCTATCTGTCACATCCAGAGATCAGAACTGCCCTTTCTAATTCGTGAACGGACCATGAGAAGTAGCTGGCGGCATAAAGAACTGCAGGAAAAAAAAAAAATCACAGCCCTTACAAGGAACAGTAGTGGTGAAGGCCCTCAGGCTGAAAAGACCGTGGCACATTTACGAAACCAAAGGAAAGTCTGCCAGGCTGGAGGGTGGCAGATGATCAAAGTGAGATGAAACTGGGAAGCGGGTGAAGCAGGCAGGGGCCTTGTAGAACATGAAAACAAAAACTCTCCGATGGATGATTCTGGAGCTCAAGACCCAGTTGCCGGTGTCCCGGAGTTAGAGGTAGAGGCAAACCATGGCACTAAAGAAAGAGGTGGGTCCTTCCTTCTGTTGCTTAAAAAAAAAAAAACCTTGGAATTCAGATTCTCACCACCCACCTAATATACCCTCATCAACAGAGAAATGGAAGTGGAATTGGCCCCTATTTCCTCCCAACAGCCAACAACTCTGACTGTAATTTGGGAAGCTCTGCATGTTCCCCTTTCCCACCTGAGATTCCTGGGGAGCAGCACAGCGTTGCCCCACTATGTCCTCCCAGGGAACCCACTGGCCCCAGCTTCACCGAGACCACCTGACAGGAAGGATCTGGTTCTTGCCTAAATGGCTTCTGCTGGGGCCTGGGACTCACAGGCCCAGCCTCTCCCCTTCTTATGCACTCCGGGCACCGCATTCATGACTCCCAGAGTGTTGTTATCAGTTGTTATCAGTTAAGAAAACAAAACTTTTTATTTTTGGAATCATGAACCAGGAGTGGAGAAGGAAAATAGAAAGGAAAATCTATATGTGAGTGGAAGAGGTTTTGTTTTGTTGCTATTTTAACTGAGATAATACAATAAAATCTAGGTCTGAGTTTACTGTTTTGAGTAAATTAGTAAAAGAAGTTCTACAGGAAACAAAATCCTGGAAGAGGTGGAACTGAGCTTGGGCTAGGAGGCACCACCTTCCCCAGCACAGCAGAAATCTGCGGGACAGTTCTCCGAGAGACAGAAGTATCCGCTCCCCCTCATCTAACCCTTGTGGCCACTACCAGCAGATTCACCTGTCCTGATGCACATCTCCCAGGCAGGCAACTTCCTTGTTCTCAAAGTATCAATCACTTCCCTACCTACCAACTAAGGCCTGTAGCCCTCCATCTAGATAGAATGCACTCTGAGGTCTGGCTCCCCCATTACCTGCCCACGCTACTCCCGTAAGTGAACCTCTGCTCTCCCATCAACTCCCGGCCACAGAGCCCTGTCCAGCTCTAACTCTTTCTGCCCTGTTCCACAAGGCTCATCTTCAACCCCAGTCCCTCTCTAGGGACCCAGTGACTAGGACAGAAAGGATGGATCTAGGTGGAATGTGTGGCTCTACCACTTTAAGCTCAGTGGCCTTGGGCAAGTCCCTTAACCTCTGCAATAAGACTCAGTTTCTTCCTCTGTACACCAAGTAGGAGGTCCCTGCCTTTCAAACAACTGTGAGCAAGAAATGAGGTGAAGCACTATTCTTCCTTTGTGTCTCATATCAGACTGCCTCTCTTCTCCGAAGCCAGCCTCCGCTGCCCCAGGCAGACTCCTTCCTTGTGTGTGCGCATCTGCTACCATGACCATCCCGTGGTGGTGGTGACTGTTTGCAGGTCTGATTGCAGGAAGCTGGGGCCTCTGAGAGCAAGAACTCTGACTTTCCAGCTCTGTATTCCCAGGAAAGGAGCAAATAAAGGAATGTGCCAAACACCTGGCCCAGCCCCTAGCACACAAAATGTGCCAGTATTTTTTTCTCTCCTTATATGGTACTTTAATATGTTGTCTGCTATTGGAATTGTTGTGTGCCTATCTTATGTCATTCACTGCATTTTTTTTTGTCTTTCACTGCATTTTAAGTTCCTTGAAGTGATGAACATACCTTAATCGTTTTTTTTTTTAATTCACATATAGTAAAACATACTTATTTTGGTGCACAGTCCTTTGAGTTTTAACAAATGCATCAAGTTGTATAATGATCCATCTTTGCTATTTTTGGTTCTCTCTACCTACTTTATCTCTCTATAAATATTTACCGAATAAGTGAACAAAACCTTAAGGAAGGAAACAATAAACAAATACTTGCTGGGAAGCTTCTACGAAGTCCACCCAGAGAGTTCTTGAATCACAGCGAATCCAGAGGCTGAGACTGTAACTGTTCCAGCACCTTTCTACAAAGCAATTCCTCAACATTGATGCGAAATCTTTAAAAAACGCTTGTAGCCTCTGGCCCAGTACGTCCATTTCTAGGACAACGTCCGGACAAAACAATCAGATGCCCAGGACGGTTTAGGGACCAGGAAGGACACAACAGCAATTGTTTACAACAACAAACTACCAGGCACAACATAAACACCAACAGTTAAGGAAAGGTCCATTCTGGTACTTCCAGGTGACAAGGTAAAACTGTAGGCCCACATTCTTATTTTAAAGTATGGAATGTATAATTGTGCTCTGTCAGGTGTAAAATGCAACTTCTAAAACACAATACATAATACCAACAAAGGTTTTTAAATGCATATGCATATATGTATATTCTCTATAAAGATAATGTTCAACAAAAATTTTTTTATCTATGGTATTAACCTCATTTTACAAAATGAATGTTCAGATAAGTTCACATAATCATCAGTGCATGATCGTGGATTTTTATTTTCATTACGTGTTTTATATTTTCTAATTTCTTATAATAGATACTCCAATACTCCTATTTCTTTTATAATCAGAAATGTTATAAAAATAGACTTGAAAGGCCTTTATTTCTGCCTTAAAAGTCTCATAACCTTTATTTCATCTCTAGATGATTCAGTGGTGGCTAAATTTTCACATTCGAGATGTGGCATATGGCTCTGCTTACTTGAGAGTGTGCTTTCTGTCTGAAGCCTGTTCAGAAATAACCCAGCCCACTGGTGGGTGACACATTTCCTGTACCCCCACAGGAAGCAGACCCCGTGCCAGGGGACAGAGGCTGCCACGGTGGTAACACCAGAGGAACATTGGATACAGGACACCAGGCAGGGTCTGGGATACATGGAGTGGCTTCGCCTTCACCGTGAACAGGTACCTGACTGTTAAGGGCTAAGACCATGCTTCCTTCCCTTCTGCATCCCCAGCAGCTCGCAGCGTGGCCAACCCACTCAACCGACAACCACAAAACGCCTGTTAGAGGAGGGCTGAGATGTGAGTAAGAGCTGGAAGGTGGAAGAAGGAAGATGAGCTCTGAAAGTACAGAAGGGTCTTGCTTTCCTGAAGGACACACGAGGGTGGCTGCCCATAGAGATGGCCCCACCTGTCACACACCCCTGCACCCACGTACATTTCCAGCTGTGACTTGCAGCTTCTGTCATTGAGAGCCAGAAGCTATATGACCCCATTGTTTAACTCTGGATTGGTTTGGACTTGTTTTCCCCCAAAGACTATGGCAGAAGCAGTGGTGCCTTTGTTCTGGGCCTGGGCCCCAGAGACACTGTATTTCAAAGTGCCCTTTAAGATCCTTGCCTGCCTTGCCACCAGGAGCACAGTCCTGGGTTAGCCTGCTGCCGGGGGGGGCGCGCGGGGGCATCCGGCCGACCACCACCCAGGAGGCCAGCCGACGTGGGCAGGAAGCAGATGCATGAGGAAGCCCAGCCAAGACCAGAACAACTGACCAGCTGGGCCCAGCCCAAACTGCTGACTCACACAGTCCTAAGCCAATTACATGTTTTTTTAAGCCACTGAGTCATGGGAGATGTGTGACACATAGACCTTTATTTCAGCTCTTGAATCTCTATATATCTTTAAGGTATCTAAAACCCAGCACACTTAAAATGGAATTCTTGTGCTCCCTCCCGGAACCTCTAGTATTCTGGGAATGACATGATTATCCTTCCCATTGCGTGTGACAAAAGTCTAGAAATCATCTTCAAATCCCCTCCTCGTTTTCTCCCACATGTTTCTATATCCAAAGCATCAAGTTCTGTTGATTTTTTTCACCTAAATATTCTCCAATCCATTTACTTCTCAGCCTTTATCACTAACACTTCCCTAAGTTACCATCAGCCCATTTCTGCTGTGTGATCTCTGACAAATTACTTGACTTCTCTGAGCCTCTGTCTCCTTGACTATAAAGTAGAGATAATACTAGCACCTGCTTCTTGATGACATAATGCATCTGAAGTGCTCAACAGAAGATCTGGTATAAAGTAAGCATTGAGTAAATGTTAGTTTGTTTCCCTTCATAATACACACCAGGCCTATTCATGAGGGAACCCAGTTTTCTCACGTGCCAACAGTTCCTACCATCTTATTCAGCTTAACAGCAATGGAAACTACCTTATCCCATTCTCTCTTCTGCCTCCAGGCCTTTACATATGCTTTGTCCTCTACTTGGAATGTCCTTCCCAGCCACCATTACAGGTGAACTCCTAACCATCCTTCAAAACCTAAGTCATATTTTTACCTTTGTACTTTCACGTCTCCCTGAGTCCTCCATATAGAGCTAAGCACTCCTCTACTCAGTCCCTCTTTCATGCTATCTTCATGCTCCATATGTGCTTCCACTGATTTGTGCATTAACATAACATTCTTCTTTCTATCCATCTCTGTTTACTGTTAGCTAGTTGAAGGTAGAAGCCATGTCCTTATATCCCAGGCATGTAAAATAGTGTCAAGTACACAGTAGGTGCTAAATAAATGCTTGGCGAATTGCAAAATAAATGAAGATCCACTCTTATGTCCTCCAGCACCTCGTAGAAGCAGAACATACCCTGAATCAATGAAACCAACTTTGTCTAGAAGCTTTGGGAGTCTTAGTTCTTTCAGTGCCAAAGTAACTGGCACCCATGTGGAAAATATTTGCTGTCACTCCCCCACCCAGATTCCAAATTCTAGTTCAAAGCCAAGTGCCTGTCTCCCCGCCAGGGCAGCCCACAGCTTTACTGCAAATGTTTCCCTCGGCTCTCCTCTGTGCATAACCTTAGCTATATTATTTACTACCGTGAATACCATAATATGTATTTAAATATGCTGTAAAGGTCAGAAAACTGAGCCATACCCCTTCCTGGGAATCCATTTCACACCATGGCAGAGTCAGGCCTCCCAGCACTCATTCAAACCCAGATTTGAAGGTAAATTATGAAGGTTTTTTTTTTTTTTTTTCTGGTGTGAGGACGACCTCATCATGCATCATATTCTATGGAATAATAGCGATAAATCCATCTGTTACAAGCTGGGAGAACAGCAAGTGTTGGAAGCCACAGAATGATTTTAACTTCTGGGCTGTCACCCTCACATTCACCAAGTTCAGCTATAAAAATCAAACTCAAGTTTAAAGAAAAATAAGGATCAGAGAGATAGAGAAGGCACTCAGCAGAGAGATGCTGTTCCCCACCCCCACCAGTGGGAGATGCTCTGAATGGGCGATTCTTAAACTTTTAGAAGGCAGCTCATGTGGCCTCCTTCTGGTCTTCTCTTTACTTGCCTCCTTGCCCTGAGCCTTCAGTTCAGTTCACCTTAATTCAGAGGCTCAAAGAGTTCTAAAACAAAATGACGAAATAATGGATCCTCTCTGCACAGAAACATCTATACACTTAACGTATAATTTTCCACTCAATATCAGGGTGTTCAGGGATCCCTTAAAACCTCACCATGGATCAAGAAACCCCAAAAGCTAGTTTGTTCTACACTGTCCCTCAAAAAAGACTGAAAAAATAAGCAGTGGTAGGTTGAAGCCTCCAAAAACAAAACCGAAACCCCCCAACACACACACACACAGAGTACAGGGAACTTAGTGAAGAGATTTTAGGATGCGACAGCTTCCTAAGATCAATAGTTCAGATTGTATGTCAATTAAAAATGTAAAAGTTTCTTAAAAAGAGCAAGAGTCCAGAAGTGTCTGTAATGCTCCCTGGGGTGCATGCCCTGGGATGTTTTCCTGGAAGCATTCAGAATGCTGGAAGAAAAGGGTCCAGTTACAAGTTCTATGGAAACTTGCTCTGCCCCTAGAGCCCCGGGATCCATGGAGTTTTCCAGAGTTTGTCATCAACTAAAGTGGAACAGTCTCAACAGTTCAGGGCAAATCCTACTCTGGTGAACATCTCTTAGTTCTCTGCCATATGCTTTCATTATGAAAGCCACAGAACACCAAAGACAATTCTGGGAAGAAAAAAAAAAGTCATCCATCATCATATTACCTCTCCTAGCCTTAGGATTCCTTTCTGGTCAGATGAAATGTAGACCTTTGTACAGACTTGTGACGAAGTCTGTATGTGATCAACCTATACCATTTTGAGCTACCTTTTTGTTTTCACTAATCTATCATAAATGTATTCTCATTTTTCCATAAAGACTTCGAAATGATCATTATTTTTATAAGGGAATATATCTTATTATGTTTCCTTTTTGTTTTAAATGGGATTTTATTGCCATGGATGTAGCCTCTTTTCATTTTAGGGCAAGTTCTAGGGATAAATTCCAAGGAGTGGTATTACTGAATCAAATGCCATGATCAATGCTGTAGCTTTGGGTACAACCTGTCATACTGATTTCTAAAGCAACTGTTGTGATTTACAATGCCACCAGAGTAATTATTCCAGTTTTGTCCCAACTGAAGAAGTAATTATTCCAGTTTCACCCCAACCTCATTAGTCACAATCAAGTGTTGTGTTGCTATTACTTGAGGGTATTATCCATACTCCTACTGTATCATCTTTAACTAAGCTCCCAAACTCTCTACACCTAGACTCAACTTCTGGGCACACAGAAAATCAACTCAGAGGAGACAACCTAAAATGGAGGAATGACTTGGTCTTAGTCATAAATATTGTTTAGAACCCTAGCCTTACTCTTCTATTCAAGAGTACAAAACTGATGCACAGGGACCATAGTTTGTAGCCCCCTGATGACTCAGACAGAACAGGTGTTCATTGGATTTGGGTGGGCTCTACTGGAAAACCAAATTAGTCCCATGCAGCAACTAAGAATCAGCCAAGGATGACAACTCATGGTTTGTCTTCCCCTATTTACCTACTTATGTAAGCCCTCCTTGTTGGAATGAGTTAATGAAACTTCTGAGTGTCTAGAGTTGATCTTTTCATAAGGCACATAGGAAGCTAACACCTACCAGCCAGTCCACCTGTAGTATTTCTGGTAGAAATCAAATAAGTCTGCCGAATTCATATGATGTGGCATCTATTCTGGCTTCCTGATTGGTATCAATTTTCCAAATCTTATTCTACCTCTACCAGGAGCTTTGTTAACTTCTAAATATCAAATATCAACTTTTAAAATAAATGCATTAGGGGCACCTGGGTTGCTCGGTAGGTTGAGCGTAGATCTCTTGGCTTCAGCTCAGGTCATGACCTCAGGGTCCTCGGACTGAGCCCCATGTCAGGCTCTGCACTCAGCAGGGAGTCTGCTTAAGGATTCTCTCTCTCTCTCTCTCTCTCTCTCTCTCTCTCTGTGTGTCCCTCCCCTGCTAAAATAAATAAATAAATATTTAGAAAAATTAAATAAGTGCATTAGGATCCCACTTCCAAGATGCTGCTAAGCTCATGGAAAGGGACAACACTAAGTCTCCGTTGGTGGATTTCGCTGCTATTATGTGATGGTGGTAGAACCACTTCATCTATTTTAGCCTCTGTATCTATATAATGGACATAACTATGCATATTCTGCCTATTTCCAGGGCTATAAGAGCATACAAAATACTGTAAATGAGGGCACCTTCATAAAAGTACCAGGTCTGATAAAGAAGGAAGGAAATTACTCACTCTGTACCCCTCCCATGAAGCAAGAACCATGAGAGAAACTTTCAACAACCTATTTCATCCTCTCTACAGTCTGTATAAATAAGGATTTATGCTCATGAAGGGATAGCCTAGAAGAATGGAGTCCAAATCCTGATTCTGTCATTTAGGAGCTGTGTTGCCTTGGGCCAAGCCCCTTACCTTTATCAACTGTCTCCTCAACTTTAAAATAGGAATGAGGAAAATCCCTTCTCCCAAGTGCTTGTTAGAATCAAATGAGGCGCCCCATGTGAAAAAGCTATGCAAACCATAGAGCACTAAACAATTTCTAGGTATTGTTAGTAAGATAATAGACTGCTTGATCCCAACAAGGTAATTACATCGCTGGAGGCAAATGGGAGATGTACACCCACCAACTGGGGGACTGACCCAAAATTAATTCCTCAGGTTTGATCTGGGTCCCAGTGTTGTGTGGTAAGCAAGGACAGATGGTTCTTTCCCTGGGGTTTGAAACCAGCTTTAGGAGATAGCTGAAGATCTCTGTGACAGCAGTAAATTTAGTGAAGGAGGGAGACCTTGAGCCCTGAAGGAGGCTCCAAGGAAGAGCTAAAGGAGAAAACGATCAGGAACAAAATACTGCCTTTCATGAGAATTCAGAAGCAATAATGGGGTCACTCACCTGCAGTAAGAGCCCGAGTGAGTAAATGAGCCTGGGGAACTCACGCAGGAACATTAAATGCATTCCTTATAAACAGCAACCCAGAGATACCCAGAAAGAGAGAAAGGTGATAGGTAGAAGGGAAAAAAAGTGCCAGTGGTGGGTAGTATAGAGGATTAAAGAAAGTGCTTACAGCAGTGGTTTATAAAAATATTTTAGCCCATTCTTTCTTTAAAGGAAATCGATGTGGAAATCCAATGCTTAAAACAAAGTAAAATCAAGGTAAGTTAGGTGAGGAAAGGTTTGGAGCCTGAATGTTCAGCCCCACAGCCCTTCCATCCTCCAAAGGCAGACTCAAAGGAATGTGAGGAAACCTTTGGGATCTGACAGTAGAATCAGAAGGCCACTGACTTAAGGGATGGGATCTGTGACAAAGATGACCAACTCCATCTCTCTCTCTCCCTTTAAAGCTGAAACTTCTCCTACCACCTTTTTGTCTCCTTCTAGTTAGAGATTTCATTCCCCAGCCTCCCTTGAAGCTAGAAGTGACCGTTGAGACTTGGGTTTTTGCCAGTGGAATGTGAGTAGAAGCAGTGTGTGCCATTTCTGACTCACTTCCTTAAAATGAAATTGCTTCCTTTCTCACTCACTACGGGCATGGACATGACAATGGCTAGCTTCAACCATGGGGGAAGGACAAACTTAGAGGTAGAGCAACAAGATGGAAGAAGCCTGGGCCTCTGAATGAACTTGTGGAGCAGAGCCCCTTCCCCTCCCTGGACAATCCACCCATACCTGGACATGGGAGAGAAACTCCACCTTGTTCAAGGCTCAGCCCTCTTGAGTGTCATGGCTACAGATCCCCCATGACCTAAGTAATCAAGTGTGTACGAGGGAAGGAGAAAAAGAGAAGGAAAAAAACCCTCAATTTGATGCCTACTACCCCACCTCCAAGATCTTCTCCAATTGCCCCCAATACCAGAATGACCACCTCTTCAAATGACCAGAAGTTGTTCATAGCTTTGAATGGTAACAGATTCTATTTAGGCTTCATTTTTTAGGGAGAGCCATTATGCAGATGCTCTGTAGGTCCTAAATGGGTCCTGGGGCTGGACTATGGCAACACAGAGTTCTTTCCCTCTCTTTGCCTTTCCTACGTCTGGACTTTAGATGTGGAGCTGGGAGGTCACAGTCCCATACATTTTCCACTTTTTAGCACTGCTGCCATCAGACCTCTCCCAGAATGAGCCCACCGCTTTCTGGGGAAAACCTCAGCCTAGTATCTCTTTCTTTAAATCCCAAAGAGATCTGTCAGCTCAGGCTGAAAGTGGTATCTCAATCCCAAGAACTATTACAAGATGCTGAAAACTAACCGTTTTATAAACCCCTAAGTCCTAACTTCATTGCAAGTGCTACTCAGTTTCTATTCTCTTCTATTCTCTCATCTTAGATGATTCAGTTGTTAAATATAGCCAGAATCGGGAGATTTTTCGTCCTCTGTTCCCATCACCTGACAGACTCACCCTCTTTTGGCTTCAGAGATCCAGAATCTTCGTGAAACCACTGTTAAATACTAGATCATTACTGAAAATGATGATGTTGAGGTGTATAAAAGAAAGTTAACGCCTTGGAATATAAAAGCTCTTCTAATCACTACATCTAATTACCAAGAAGAATGACTCACCAAAATATTTAAAATGTCTTAAAATATAATAAAGTGAAAAGAGGGAATGTGAGCAATTGCTTAGTGAGCTGGCAAAGGGAAGTAGATCTCAGAGAATACAAATCCCATTTTAGCATCAAAGAAGCCAGGATCTTTCAAAATCATTGTACGTTCTATTCTTATCCGTGTTTCAACTTAAGACCTTCAGAAGTGAAACTTTCAAATTTTTAAACAGGATCTGAAGCCTGCCCTTGCCATATACTACAATGACACTGTAAGCTTTTACATATCTGTAAATTCATGTACACTTCTGGTGTTAGAACTAAACGTATGCTTCAGTGTGTTAGTTCCTCCTTTCGGGCTCTGCTTCAAAACATACATGCCCAGATGAAAGTCCTCAGATATAAAAATTATCTTCGCAGGAGATTCATATCTTACCCTCAAAGATTCCATTTGCACTGCACTGCAATACATAATACTCACTGTCTTTATGGCAGCATGAGTGACAGGAACAAAAGAGATATTAGCACAGACTGAGCCAATCACAGAACTGGGCCCTTTACTGGTGTATTTTTCACTCTCAAAAGTACACCCAGAAGGGCACCTGAATGGCATAGTTGGTTAAGCATCCGACTCTTGGTTTTGGCTCAGGTCATGATCTCAAGGTCGTGAGATCAAGCCTCTGTCAGGCTCTGCACTCAATGAGGAGTCTGCTTGGGATTCTCTCTCCCTCTCCCCTTCCTGCTTATGTTCTCTCTTTCACTCTTTCTCTCAAATAAATACATATTTTTTTATATTTATATATACATATATACCAGAGGTAGGCATTTTTATTTCCATTTTACAAATGAAGAAATTATGGTTTGAAAAGTTTAAAGAATTTTTCCAAGGTCAGAATCAAAGACCTGTCTAGCTACAGAGCCTGTCCATTCCCCCACACTATCTCCTTCCAGGTTAGGAGATAAAATGGAAAATGAACAATAAAAGCAATGGTGCCTTAACCTTGTAGCCCTAAGATCCAAATGAGACAGGCCTTTTTAATTTCCCCATGTTTAAAGATGAGGAAGCATGGGTATGGACAGATGAAGTGACTTCCCAAGATGACACCAACAATAAGTGGCTAAAATGCAATTTGAACCCAAGGCCATCTGGCTATGCCCCTTGCCACTACATTAAAGCTGCCTCCCTCTATTAAAATCAGTGAAAATGCACAAATTAAAAATGAACATAGTCATCAATTTCTACAAAGTTAGGAGAAGGAGGAGTCAGTCCTGGCTAGCTGAATCAGGGAATGCTTCATAGCAGAGGTGTTTTTTGAAACTAATTGTTTAAGATAAAGGTTAGCCTCACCATCAGAGTAACCAGGTGTAAGGAAGGAAATATATATACACACAGGTTCTTTCAGTGACTGACTGGGTCTAACCCAAAAGCCCATGGTTTATGTTCATACAGTCAGAGGGTTCTGAAAGGTGCACAATAATATGTATGCGCCATTACAACATTATACAGCATCTTTCCACTGCCCTAAACATCCCTTGTGCCCTGTTCCTTCCCCACTCACTTCTGGTAAACACTCATCTCTTTACTGTCTCCATGGTTTTGTCTTTTCCAGAATATCACAGAATTGATAGTGTGAAATCATATGTGATAGTGTGAAATCATAAAGTATGTAGCCTTTCAGATTGGGTTCTTTTACTTAATAATATGCCTTTTAGGTTCCTCCATGGATTTTCACAGGCTGGTAGCTCATTTCTCTTTAACACCAAGTACTATTCCATTGTATGGATGTACCACCATTTATTTTTCCATTTACCTACTGAAGGACATTTTGGGTGCTTCCAAGTTGTGGCAATTATGAACAAAGCTGCTATAAACACCCATATGCAGGTTTTTGTGTGGACATATGTTTTCAACTCATTTGGTTAAATACCAAATTCTGCTAAATTGGATGGTAAGAGTATGTTTAGTTTTCTAAGAATCCACCCAAATGCCTTTCAAAATGGAAGGACCATTTTGCATTCCCACCAGCAGTGAGCAAGAGTTCCTGTTGCTCCACACCTTCACCAGTATCTGGTGTTGTCAGTGTTTTGGATTTTCATCATTCTGATAGGTGTGTTGTAGTACCAAAGATGCATTTTTAATTCTCCTGCAGATGGCTCAGGGTTGAGAAATAGGAACCTTAAAGAAAAAGAAGTCTTTACTGCCAGCTTGCAGTTTCTTATGTGAGGGTTACCAGGCTTGATACTCAGCTGGTGCTCACCGGTACAGCCCTGCCAGTTAAAATACTGACATAGTCCTAGGACCATTAGTAAAGTGCTATTACTGCAAGCCCTCCTCATGCCCCACCACCACCCATGCAGCCCCAAACCCACATGCTTAGGTCTTCCAGCATTTCCCACATCCTGTACCCAAGGAGCTAAGGCTTGACCCTAAGAAGACCTCTAGAACTATCCTCCAGTGACAGCAAGTGTCCTTCCTAACTGATCGGACCTAGTCTCTTCAAGGTTATTAAATATTTCAACTATAACCCCTGGGATTACCCTATGAGATTACACACCATTTTCCAAACTTTCCTGATAACTGTAAACACCTGCTGGACTTGTTAGACAATCGGGCCCCACACTCAGAATCACTGATTCAGTTAGATCTGGGTTGGGGTCCAGAAACCCATATATATTGTTTTTTCCTTCTTCTTTTATTCAAACATCCAAGGTGTTGGGTTTTCATTTTTGTTTTTGTCTTTTGGTCTCCCAGGGTGATTCTTATCTTTGGGAGAGTTTTCCAATTAAAACAAAAAAAGCAATGGGGAGAAATATTTCCACCACCCAGGCTAAAAAAATTCTCCTAAGAAAAAGGCAGCTAAGTCCCAAAAGCATGGGTTTTGATTGTAGAGACATTAGTGAGAGATGTGAAATTCAAATCCTAGTCCTACCTTGCCTGCTATGTGACTTTGGGCAATTGTCTTAACCTGTATGAAGCCTTACTTCTCCATAGCTACAGTTGGCTGTAAAGATTAGGTGAAATAAATGTATGTGGCCCATAAGAGTAAGACCAACAATTAACTCAACATCGTAAGTACGTAGCACACTTGTGGACTGTCTCTCAATTAAAAAAAAAAAAAATCATACTTGACTCAAACTCAAGGTTTTGGTACCTTTTCCATAGCAGCAAAATTGGCAAACAGTATGTTTAGCAAACAGTATGGCTCCATCAAGCCAATGTCAAATGTGGCTCCTTTGATCTTATTCAGTGGACATCCAACCCACATCCATGTTTGCTTTAAACATGCATTTAAAATATGCATTCAGAAGAAAAAAAAAAAAAAACTTTGACTCCACTTTGAATTAGAGAACATTTAATTCAAGCAGTGTCATCGGCCACTAAAATTTCATCGTACAGCCTTCTTACCTATGTTATTTATTTTTCTTTCTATTTTTACAGCAGCAAATATTCTTAGCCCAGATTCTTGTTTTGTTCTAAACTGAGAAATTAAAAAGGGGGTGGGGGGGAATGCCTCTTTCAAAGAATTTCACCCCTCCTAAAGACAAAATGATTCTTGGGAATCCCAGCCCAGCCCATGTCATTAAGGATGAGTGCCACCTTGTCATAAGTGCTAGGCTGCAAAGAGTAGAGAAATGGGCAGATAATGAAATTACTGAACACTCAAAGTGTCAGAGACTGACAGGCTGGGGCCATCTATCACCAATTATATGAGGCATTAACATGCAGCTTTCCTATCCAGGGACAAAGACAGCAACAAGAATAGTAAATAGTCTGAAGTGGGTCTGTGCAAGAAACCATAATTTAATGACCTGACAACCAGCCAATATCCTCAAAGTGTGGCCTGCCTCTGCCCTAGAACTTGTTTTACACCCAGCATGTGCTCCTTGAATGATACAAAATGTCAGTGTTTCCTACACTTCAATCTTTCTTGCCCTACCTTCTTTGCAAGCTACATTTGTGTAACAGTTGTACCAAATGCAATGTATTTCTTTAAACTGGTTCTTCTTACTAAAATTAATTGATTTCAAAAGAAAACCTGGTATTGCTACCAAAATGGAAAATCTATATCACCTGCCATAAAAGCAGAGGAATCGTGAAAATAATTGCAAAGCAAGGAAAACAAGGCCATTAAAATCTAGTCAATACTGTCCCCTGCTGTGGGCTCTAAGACTGAAGTCACCTTTCTTGGTTAAAATAGGGGATTATCAAGTGTTAGAAAGGTGTTAAGACACACAAGCCCCAAACTGAGATTCTCTCCTTGATGTCCTAAAGTGATCAAAAGCAAACTGAAAGAATTAAGTATCTCACCAAATGAGCCAACAGCTACTCACAGCCACATCCATGCACTAGATGAACTCCCACAAGACTCACACTACAGAAAATGCTACTAAGAGCTCTGGCTACAGGAAGTATGGCACTGACAGGCTTTTCACAAACACAGAACAAACTATGGGAATCTCAGATTCCCAGCTAAATCCAAATGTGAGAAAACAATAATATTCCACCTAGCTGAAAGGTAGACAACTCATGTAACACCCCCCCTCGCCAAGAATATTACTAGGAAATATCTTAGTTTGTGATCCTTTCCTCTTTTGGATCCAGCCAAAAAGGTTCAGCCAAAGCCACATCACCACTCAGGATGTTTCTCAGTCCAAAGTAGGGCAAGGAGTCCTGACCGATGGCATGGCCGTTAGGCACACAACTTACATCATGGAGAAAGCTAACGCTGGTAACTGGAGCCTTGAATCAGGAAGCCAGGGTCAAAGAAGTGTTACGGTGGGAAGTAAGACATGGAATTGGTCTAAGCTGCAGGAATTGAAAAGCTGCATTTAGGTTCTGTAGTGAATCCTTGGGAACCACAGGAGCTGTCCCTGGTGCTGCTTGCACCAAAGTCTAAGCAGCACCAGGGACAGCTCCTGTGGTTCCCAAGGATTGATTATAGATAACTATAGTTTTTCAGTTCCCAGTAGAACTGGTCTTTTTCTGGCTACCACCAAGTGTGTGTGTGTGTGTGTGTGTGTGTGTGTGTGTGTGTACACACATATATATTTATTTGTGTGTACATATATGCACATATGCATATGTATAAATGTATGTATACATATATACACACATATATTTATTTATTCTGGCTACCACCAAGTGTGTGTGTGTGTGTGTGTGTGTGTGTGTGTGTGTGTGTACACACATATATATTTATTTGTGTGTACATATATGCACATATGCATATGTATAAATGTATGTATACATATATACACACATATATTTATTTATTTCTGGCTACCTCCAAGTGTGTGTCTGTGTGTGTGTGTGTATTATATATATATGTATGTAAGTATAAATGTGGTTACTGCCTTAATTCCAATATTTTTTTCTCTATATACAATCAATTTGAAGCCATATCACAATGATGTAGTACTAATGCAATGGTTGTAAGGCATAATTCACACTGTTCTTATCCTAATCAGGATCCCAAATTGAATAAAAAATCACAGCAGTTTCCAAGTCTGCATAATAAAGCTAAATAAAAGAAAAAGTTGCAAAAAAAATACATATACATACATAAACATATATATACATTTTACTGGACACCTCATATGGGTATCAGCAGGGCAGCTACTGGCCCTTAGCATTTTGAAAATTGGGGGATACGAGGCAATCAATACTGGATTAGTGGGCAGAAACAGGAATGCTGATCACACTGCATTGGGTTATACCATGGAAAATCATCTCACACAGCTTGAAACAGCCATCAGACATTCTTATAAGGAAGAACCTATTTGTCATTAACCAAACCTAGAAACTAAATTCATTTTACATACAAGCAGGTTTGCACAGTATTAACAGACTGAATTTTCTAAGCACATATAACCATGTAGGTTATAAGAAGACTGCCATTTGATTTATAAAGGATTTTACAAAAAAGACATTTGCCATTTTTTAATCATGTTGTCAATGGCAACACCACACAAGTGTTTGTATTGCCAATACCACACACTTGTATCAGTCTGCTTTTGTACCTGCCTCTCCATGATTCTAGGTATAGGAGCAAACAGCTGATGGCTTCATTATATCTCCAGTGTAGTCATACCCAAGCATTTATTGAAATACATGCTATTTTGTTATAAATTACTCTCCGTTTATTTCTCCTTTATATTAGAGTCAGGGCATTATGTTGATTTTAATTATCTGTGTAGGCAGGTTAAATTATCTCTGAATTTCATCTCAGTACTATAAAGTGAGTGTTTCAAAATATTTGTTATAAAAAGGGGGAAATGGGTTGATATGCCTGAGAATACTGTTCTCAGTGATCAGCCCCATTGTGGTCTGTCTTCATTGTCTCTGTAACTCCCACCAAGTCCATGAAGGACCCTCCTTAGGGCAGAGAGAAACAGGCTCATCATCCTTTCCAAATCCTATGTGGGTGTTAGGCTAAGCCATCCCGAAGGACAGGGTACTTAGGCAAGGAGTCCAATTTCAGTATGGTCCCTCCTAAGTCCCAAAGCAACCTTCTTGTCCTGGCAGCAAAATCTGTAAGAAGGTATGTTGATAGGTGTTGTCTACAATTGGAAGTAGCTTTCCAAATCTCCTCCTCTTCAACTATATGCTAGATAATATAAATATCTCTCTCCCTCTCTCTCTCTCTCTCTCTCTCTCTCTCTCTCTCTCTCTCTCACACACACACACACACACACACACACACACACACACACACAATCTACCTGGGTATCCTTCCTGGATCTTTTGTTTAAATCCTGATAGAGGCTCTTTTGGTCCATATCCCCTGCATTCCTGTCATTATTTCACTTGGAGCTCCCACGTCTCTCTACCCCAGACTGTAGCATCTGTTCTGAGCCCAAGAGCCCCGTTTATCACTGTTTGTCTTTCCTATCAAAAGCAGCCATTTGGCTCTTCACCACTTTGGCCTCATGATAGAAAATGTTCTAACCATCAACCCTTGAAGGAAAACAGGTACAAAGGGGCATGGCCCATATTCCAGAGAGCTGGTGAGCAGCACACGTATGACATCTTCTAAACCAATATCCCGGACACAACACCTGATGAAAATATGGGCATGAAGTCTGACAGCAGAACTAAAGTATTGAGAATCACAACTGTTCCAGAAACTCAGGGATGAATGATCCAGACAGGAAGATCTGAGGGCTCTTCAGAGGTAGCTACCAAGAACAGCAGCAGCTGCATATTACTTTTCCATGGCCTGTGAATGGAAGCATAAGGTCCAGTCCTGACCCCTCCGAACACTCTGCCAGCATCTTCTCTAGCTTTGCCATTGCTGCCCTACCTTACTCTACCCCTTAAATTTTGGTTGTTGCCAGAGTCCACTGTCAGCTCCCCTCTCTCTCCACATTCCATTCCTGAGAAATTTAATCACTATGAGAGTTTCATTACCACCTAAGTGCCAATGGATCCAAACCTTCCCTCTCCCATTCAGACCTCCTTCCTGCTCTTTAGTCCTATAAATCTAACTGCCTCCCAGAAAAATCCAACCTTTTGAACCACTGGTACTTCAACCACAATATGTCAAAATCATACACATTCTCCTCCTCCCCCCCACTAAATCAAATCCCTGTTCCTGTCTGTATTCTTATCTCAATTAATGGTTATCACTGTTTTTCCAGCACCCATAACAGAAACCTGACTGCCATATTACTAACCTAACTGTTCCCCAAACTCATGGCTAAGTCCTAAGAACTCTATCTTTGCAATGGTAATGCGTTACTGCATCCTTGGTTCCCACGATGTCAGTCCAGATGTTTCTCACTTTTCCCCTGGAATATGGTGATACCATGGACTTGCACTGATGGCTCTTCCTCCTCAGAGCCTCCCACCCATCCCCCAACTCCTAACACTATGATCCTATTATAGCATCTAGTCAAATCTCACACTTCACTCCCTATCAAGCTTTCAACAGTCACCCATGGTGCAGAATCCAAGTTCCTCAACACGGCCCTCCATGACTGTTTCCTTTCAATTGAGAAGGACTAGAAGCAGTTCAATCAGGCAAATCTGAGGTTGAATTATAGGTTCAGATTTCTGGCTGTGTGACCTTGGACAAGAACAAGAGTGTAGACTCATTATTTTAATTACCCTAATTGTAGCATCTGTGTTTATTGTATATAAGGTTCAACTTCTTATTCAGCCACTTTAGGTAAAAAAAAAAATGCATCTGTAGGAGACAGGGTTATGTTATCTGATATTCAAAATGAGTCACTTCTAAAGTGATAAAAAGCTCTTCTTTTATCAAAAATGGAGATAATAATGATGCTTACCCAGGTTTGTTGTGAGGATTAAAGAGAAAATATATATGCCTGCTACATATATACATATATATACATTTATATATAATTACATATACATTTTGCATATATACACATATACTTTTATATGTAATTATATATTGCATACACACTATTTACATAATTATATATATTACAGATGTACACATACATTTATTTAGAATTATATATACACAGTATATACACATATATATACACATGCATTTCTACATATGTACATACTACATATATACACATACATGTATATATTCATATGTAAATGTGTGTGCATTTATACACATATACATTTTATGTGTGTATATAGGTCTATGTACATATATTCCAGCACTAATTCCAAGGCTCCTTTCCTCCTTTGCCTAACCATGATACTGACGTGGGAAAACTCCTTATTAAGAGAGAAACCTGGAAAATCAATGACCCAAAATCACTCAGTCTCAGAGGAGGGACACAACTGTTGTGAAAGACCCAAGGAACCCACAGTCTACCTGAGGGTAGAAGAAGAAGAAGAACAACAACAACAACAACAACAAAAAAAAAAAAAAAAAAAAAAAAAACACAGGATAACACACTATACAACTTACAAAAATGTAGGAATTTTGAAGGTAGGCCATGTAAGTCACAGTCATTAGAATTCTTTTGAACGAAATAATAACTGTGAAGAAGAACTGTAAGAAGTTCACCTTCTAAAGCAGGAAATATTGCCAAGTCCATCACCTGGACAAATGTTCACTGCATTTCCTCTCACCATGAGGAACGGCACAAATGCTATGAGCCACCCACGGGGAATAAAACACTCACTGCCTTCAAGGCCAAATGGTCTTATAAGGCTGGTAGCATGTTTCCCTAGTGAAGCAAAGCAGAAAGGGATACAGTGGAAAAGAGAAAGCAATCACATGCCACAGGGGGAGGAGACTCCAAGTAGCAACAAGACCACACCTGACAACAGGTCAGCAGCCAGCAGGGTCAGTGTGAACACACCATCACACATTCTCTACCTTACTTCTTCCCTCTACGCCCTGTTGCCTACATACCACTAAAGGATAGGCCTATGATGTTTTAGGGTAACTCTGACTTTCTTGGGCCCTGTGTTCTGAACTATCCCCAAAACACGAGCTTCTCTTTGCAGGAAACGTAGACACTGATCCAGATTTCTCTCTAGGCTTATGCCTTTAATCTATTCCCCTCCCTTCTTTCTGATTTGATTCCAAAGCAGAAATACAACAACCCAGCAGAAGATTATAATCTCTGGCTTTGTTATAGAAAGAGGTGTAGAAAATATGAATATCTGCTCTGATCACAGCCACTTAAAGGTTACCAATTTAGAGAGCTCCAATTTTCCCAGAGTTGCAGAAAACTCTAGAAAATCCGTTATGCATCAACAGAAGAGCTTTTCTGCTTACAAATGATGAGAGAAAAACTAAGGGAGATACCCTGGCATGGCACCCTGTGTGTCTGCGGCAGCTCCCTCAGCTGCCGACCACATCGCAGCAGCATGAATGCCCTTCCAAATCTTCCTATGTCACCAAAACACAGTGGCCAGAATGCAAAATCTTAGACTCCAGGAGTGGCGTGTTCCAAGCTGAGGACCAAATGGCTTAGAGTCCATCCTTGAGGAGCCTGGATTTCAAAAGCATGAAGTGCCTTATTCCACCCAAATCCAACCCGAAAAGAATGTTCACAAAATGGCCACTCCACATACCATTGATCACCACTGGGATACCATTGGGCTAGGCATTTCTCCTGGGTGGCTTAACAACTTTAAACTCCACTGAGCCTCTTTTAACTCATCTGTTAATGGAGGCAGTATCTTAACGGCATAAAGGCAGGGGGCTAGATCAGATGACTTCTGGAGTTATCTCCCAGTTCCAACTCGTCTACATAGCAACCAGGAAAAGGGAAAGCTGTTTTCCAAGTTTGACAAGGGACTATTTAATGCCAAGTTTGGGTAGATATATGTGCTTGTTTGTAGGACTTGCAGGGCTCTAAGTTCATATTGCCCCAATACTCTACAAACACCTGCAAAATGACCAGTTAGAGAGGAAGGTGTGTCATTGAGCCCAGGGTCTGCCTGCAGCCCTCCAATCCACCACAGCCTCCCCCTTACTTCACGAAGTCCTGTCTTAGCCTTTCTCAGACATACCCACTACTCCACTGACCTTGCTTTGAATAGCTCATGCATATTCTTTCTTTAGATCTCAGTGTTTTATTCCCAGCTGAGGTGGGGCTCCGGCTACAGACTCTCCCAGTCCTACTTTTCATCTATCACACAACTGGCCAGGAGAGTGATGTTGTTTGGAGACAATGGAGTTGCTGGAGTCTCCATCTTTATGCAAACCAGAAGTATCATCTTATGAAGACCAAGTAGCCATGGACTTCGATTTCCTCATCCTTAAAACAGGGACAAGAGGGTTGAATTTGGTTCACTCAGTAGAGATCCCACATGCATTATGCAAAGAACATACTGATTCTGCTAAAAGTAAATGTCACTAGTGCTAAGATCACATTTTGCTCATCTGAGTATCCCCATCTAGCACTGGGAGTAGTATATAGTAAGCAATCAGTAAAAGAATTGCTAAACTGTCAACCACCAAGTTATAATCTCTGCCTTCAGAGTATTTATACATTTGCAGGGAAAAAAATGGACACAAATAACCCAAATAACCATCACAGAATAGAAAAGCAGCACTGAGGGAGAGATGAGCAATGAAACAGTTCAATCCTAAGAGGGAAAATTGTTTTCATCTGAAACATCAGGGAAAGCTTCAGGGAGGAAGTAGCACATGAGGCTCTAGATGGATAAACTATTACACTCAGAGACAGGGAAGGTCTGTCCCAGCAGTGAGAACAAGGGGACCTTTCAATGGCAATCAGTCTACCTGGGGATTCCAACTCAAGACTAGAGATTTTTCTCTCCCGCTGTCTTAAAAAGAATCTCTGTCCTTTTTTCTTTTCCTTTTCTCTGGCCTTCTTTCCAATATAGCTTATTTTTTGTTCCCCCTTCACCTACTTCCCCAGCCACTGCAAACTCCTACCGGGAAGTGGTTTGTTAATGTTCTTCCTTTCTTTTTGTCAGCCCTAAGTTAATGGGCTTCTGGCTAAATACTTGAATTTATGCACCCTACATTGTCTTTTCAGCACCATTTTCAGTAATTTATAGGAACTGCTGTCTGCTGCATTGTGTTATTTAATACTGAGGATGGCTTTCGAATATAGTCTGCACAGTGATGCTTCTGTGGAGGACAGAAGCAGTGTTATATGGAACCTGGATGGGCTCTCGCTCTCCTGTTCTGGGGAAGCAACTCCTGTATGGGTGAGTTACTGAGAAGAGTTATGGCAGCACTGGCACAGAATCCACTGAGTCATGCCAACCCATTACAAAGAGACAGGATGAGGGAGAAAATCCTGAATTATCCAACAAAGTTAGGAACTGGGATCGCCAAGACCCCTATTAGCCAGAGAAAGCCAGACAGACTTAACATCGCTCCACAAGTCACACAACCATATACTCTTTTTATGGGGTAGGGAGCGGGAGGGCAGCAGAAGGCTCAGAGTGGGACCGACCACGTGTTCACCTCCACACACAGCTATGCTTTCAAAGGGCAACCATTTTCTTCTTAATGCTTATCAAGTTCTTGTTCTGAATTCACACTGTGCTAAAAATGATTCTGGTGATTTATTTAATTTTCTCAGCAACTCTAGGCTGGTTTCTACACTTCCTGGCAGACAGATATGCCCTGGGAAGAGAGCCTCCCAGTTGCAACACTATATCCCAATAACACCCTGTGTGACCCGGGTTTTCGAAGAAAAGCCCAAGGCAAGATGTGTTAGCCTCTGCCCCGAGTAAAACAAACAAGTCCTCACCCTCCAGGAATCTGATAACCAAGAGAAAAGAGAAGATGCCTTTTTTAATAACTTGGGGCAGTATGCCTGGAGATGTAGAGAGTCGGGCTACCTCCAGGTAGCTGGCTAGGTTTCCCCCCTGACTCCCAATGTCAACGCTCAGGGGCCCCTGATACTTTCTGACAACCAAATGCGCAGGCCTGGGCATTTCTGAAGGAGGAAGATGGGACATGAGAGAAAGTTTCAGGAAAGGGATAATAGAACGCCCCCCACCTATACCTCGAACAAGGTATGACCAAAGATTATTTTCAAGCTGTATTTAATTTTTTTCCCTCTGGTTGCCAAGGGCCTCACCACTTTCAGTGCCTAGTACTTGGCCATTTCAAACACATGATACCTCTCTGACCCCTGAGATTCACAGAAAATTCTAAGAGCCCTACGAAACAGACTGTCCACACCAACCTTGCTGAAGAGTAACAAGATGCTGGCAGAAAAGGCAGGGAGACCTGTTGGTGGAAACAATGATGTCATTAGGAAGAAGTTCGAGTTTCTAATAGATGGCACATAACAAATCAGTGTGGTATAAATGCAATTTATGGGGACCATAATGTACTCAATTCATCCCCATAAATGAAGGTAAAATTGTACCTCACCTGACAGGTTCTAGTTCTTATTTATCATTAGCAGTGATAAATCCCACACAATAATGGGAGTTCCTGGAGACAACTTTTCATTTCTGGGTAGCTTCGGTTAGTCACATTCAAACCACAATTTGCTCATCCTTCCAAAAGCAAACCTTGCTAGGCATTACTAGATTTCAAATTCATTTTTTAGCCTTAAGTGATTTTTGAGAAAGTAATACAAGCACATGGGGAAAAAAAAATCCAGTAGCACAAAAGGTCTTCTACAAAAAAAAACTTTCCCGCCTCCCATGTTCCTCAGTCAAGGCCTTTCCTAGTAGCAAATAATATTACAGGTCTAGAAGTGTAGAAATATAGAAGTCTAGAATAATATCACAGTGTCTAGAAGGGTCATCTCCCAGAGATGACCCTTCTAGACACTAGGCACATATTCAGAGATCACTCATATTTTTAAATAACTGGAAACACACTACACTACACTGCCCTTCATTTTTCTCGTTTCACATTGTAACATGAAGATCAGTCTTCATCCATGGAAATAAATCTTACCCACTTCTTTTTTTTTTAAATATTTTATTTATTCATTTGACAGACAGAGATCACAAGTAGGCAGAGAAGCAGGCATAAAGGAGGAAGCAGGCTCCCTGCTGAGCAGAGAGCCCAATGTGGGGCTCAATCCCAGGACCCTGGGATCATGACCTGAGCCGAAGGCAGAGGCTTTAACCCACTGAGCCACCCAGGTGCCCCTTCTCCACTTCTTTTAACAGCTGCATAGTATTCTAGCTTGTGGCTGGACCATAATTAACCAGCTCCCAGCTGACAGGTATTACCGTTATTGTTCCAGACTCCTGCTCCCACAATGGGGCAGTAAGTGGTCCTTGGGCTCCATTTCCATTTTCTTTCAATGCAGCTACTGCCCGATTCAATTCCCCACCTTCTTCACCTAGATTCAGGAGCCTACCCTGAGAGACAGAACAAACATCTCTGCAGAGCCATGGTTCTCAGCAAAATGAAAAAAAATAAAATCTTCCCCCCATAGGCCCATCTGGAGGGTGCTGCTATGAGCAGAGTCTGGAAGAATAATAAATCCTCTTGACACAGGCGCTGGGAGGAGGCTGCCCAAGCCGCAGCGATGGGCTTCTTGGTTTGAGATGTCGACAGGCTATATTGAAAGCAGAGAACGGAGCCATATAAATCTGTAATTGCAACCCCATTCCCACAACGGAATGCTGCCTGCTTGTAGTTGGTTCTCATTACCTGCTTACAACTGTAATTTCTGTGTGGTCTTTTTCCTTCCCTACACTGCAGTTTTCTGGGGATTCAGAGCTGAAGAGTGGTGTTAGGCATTTCTAAAAGGAGAATGGAAAGGTACCAATTATGGAAAAGTGATTTCTCCTTTTGAATTCAACTGCTCTGAACTTCATTGTCCCCCCTTCAGGTGAGACTATCACAACCTGGTACAAGCAGAAATTGTTTCAGGGAGAAAGAAATCCCAGCTGCCCATCCTGCCCGGGGGCATCAGCTGCTTAGGCTGGATCACAGCTGAAATCAAGCACACCCCAGTTCAAAGCAAACAGACCAGCTCGTCCTCTTCCCAGGCTGCCCAAAGTACGTGTCCTAGCCAGAAGTGAGGAGTCTAGTTGTTTTATTGGATTCGTTACAATTCATGATGAAGCCCAAACCAAGTAGACCAAACAGAGGTAACCGGGGCATTAACAGGATTCACTGCGAAGGTGTTCATCATTCTGCAGAATTCTTTCTCTACGGAGACTTCCACATCAGTGAGCCCCACCACTAAGGATACTGAGATCAGAAAAGCCAGCCTTATCTTGTACCATGTTCATTGCTATGCTCGGGAGAGGCCATGGGAGCTGTGGATCATAACCTGTGAGACAAGTCCTAAAACCCCAAAGTGAAGACCCTATGCCCTCTGTTCTTGCCTATAACCACTATGGAAAGTTACAAAAGTGGCCCCAGTTCTGCAGAGACTGCTGAAAAGGAGAAGTGGGCAGTGGTCTTTTGGAGTGCTGGAAAGTTCTGGTTGACTTCTTAGTGCCTTTCAGGCCAAGCTTGAGTCCAGGACCAAGTGCCAGGCACCTAGGCAGACCCTGCCTGATGCTGTACAATTCTTCAATCCTGGCAGGCAGATCTTAGACCCGGAGAGCCAGTGCCCACTGAATGGAAGTGCTGGTCTCATGTGGCTTGCTCTCACCCAGCTCACACTCTCCTTTTGAGCCTGAATCCATTCCCCCCAGCTTCTGTCTTCAAGTTGACATTTTCTTTATTTTCTGTATTTTAATTCCTATATCCTTTACTTTTGAGAGAAACATTTTTTCATCTTTGACTCCCCAGCAGTTAATATTGTACTTAATATATAGGAACTAAAAAATATGTGCTGCATGAATGAGTGAGCGAAAATACAAGGAGTCACTAACTCACTGTGGTGATTTTGATTCCCCAAGAAATCTCTGGGGTCCAGCACTGCGGTGGCTGCTCTCCTTGTCCTCCCAAAAGACAACACTCAACACACAGCCATAGAGCAGCCACAGTCTCCAAGAAGTGTCTCATAAATTACTCTATGTCAGATTCTGAGTTCACCAACACAGCAGTCCATCCACCACGACAAATCACATGCAAAACTGCATGCATCTGTAGGCACTTTTCTGCAAGAAGATCCTTTACTTCCCTCAGAGTCTGAAAGGGATCCATGGACCCCCAAAAGCTCTACATTCACAGACTTGAAGAATCAGAAAACCTGAGACCTGAAAAGGTCTCCTCTGCCCTCCCTGACACCGAGCAGGACAGAGTGGGGCGGGGGCACTGCAGGTGTGAGTTCTGCTGACTAACAAGCATCATTGCTCTGCTTTATGGGAACAGATAAATCACCAGGATTTAAAGAATCCCAGTCCTCGGAATGCTCTTGCGCTTGACAGCAAGCACATTTTTTCTACCAAGTCAACATCTCCAGAAGGAGCAGCCAAGCCCTGTCAAAGAAAAAGAAAAGAGGCTTGGAGCAAGATTAAAGAAATAAATAAAGTACAATCTGCAAGCTGGGAAAATAGGCTCATCCTATCATGGTACTAACCTGCTTGGTTCTGGGAAGAGGGGAGAAGAACAAGGTGATACCCCTTGTCAACTCTGATCCCAGATGCTCTGCTTTGAGAAGGGACCTTTCATCCCAACTCATACAGGGAACTCAGGGGAGCAGGGCGCTGCCTCTGATCCTGAAGGAGGACTCAGCTCTGCATTTCTGTTCAGGGAAATAGCCCCTGCCTGCATCTCCTTCAGCATCATCCAGAAAATATTTCTCATCATAAAAGGCCTGGCTTGAGTACCTGGTTTAGCAAGGTTTTGCCCCACATTGAAACTGGCCCCCGACCTTGTCCTGCCTGTCTTCAGAACAGAATCTCTTACCTCAGCATTATTGACATCCGGGGCCAAATAATTTTTTTTTTAAAGATTTTATTTATTTGAGAGAGAGAGAGCACAAGGTCAAGCATGAGCAGAGCGAAGGAGCAGAGGGAAAGGGAGAAGCAGGCTTCCCACTGAGCAGGGAGCCCTTTGTGGGGCTCAATCCCAGGACCCTGGGATCATGACCTGAGCCAAAGGCAGATGCTTAACCGACTGAGCGGCCCCGGCATGGGGCCAGGTAAATCTTTGCTGTGGATGGCTGTCCTGGGCATTTAGGCAACGTAGCAGCATCCTTTATCAATAAAGCAGCCCTCATTCACCAGATGCTGGGAGCACTCCCTGTCCTACCCCAAGCTGTGACAACCAAAAATGTCTCCAGCCTTTGTCAAGGGTGCCCTCAAGAACAAAAGTGCCTGAGAACAGGTGCTCCGAGACCTGCCGACTCTGTCTCAGGGACCACCAGTAGGAAGGAATGCAGGTGTTACTTAGAGGAAAACAGGATACTTGTCAATAGTTTGGGGAAACATGGTATTAAACAAAGATAAACAGGACCCTTTCTTGGTGGATTTCTCAGAGTCTGAAACAGATCAGGGTGTACCAAGAATCTGAGTGGAAAACATAATACCCAGCATTTCCCCAAAGGCACTTGGCTGCACAGTCCTTTTATCTCAGAGCATTTAGGATTAGTATTCCAAGGGATTTACTTTTGGAAACACTTCTGTGAGGCAAAACTGGAAATGTACCTCTGAGGCAGACATGCCTGGAAGAAGGCATGAAGAAGCCAGGAGCAGCCTACGGACACAGAACTTTCCTCAACACAATTTATCTCACAACCCCAGACTTCATCATTAGAGATTAATTTTTTGAGAACCGATTTAGACCTTCAGTCTTCAAAAGTCCCCAAATATTCTGGAAGATACTAAAGCTATAAATCACCATTAGCTGACACTTTGCAACCCGGGTAAGGTTATCAGAGACTTTCCCCACAGTGACAGATGACTATGTCCGAAGGTCTATGGGGAATGGGAAACCCCAGAGGCACTTGGGCTGGAAAGAGAGTAACAAAGATAAGAAATAAGGGAAGAGGACACCAAAACGAACCTCTCCTACTTCACCCTTCTGGCCAGGGCTGCCGCTGAGGTAATATTCACATTCACAGCCCACAAGCACAGCCTTCAGAAAGGTCGGACACAGTGGGAAGGGTGTCTTGTAAGAGAGGTTAGATTTGTGCTGTGTAAAATAGATTTAAAATACTATTATTCTACTAAACAGGTTTCGTTGTGATTTCCACACATTTCAGAGATCATAAACATTAAAACTGAGAAGGACCTTGAATTATCTAACCCTACTTTTTTTTTTTTTTTTCTTTTTTAAGTAGGCTCCACACACAGCATGCAGCCCATGGCGGGGCCTGAACTCACAACCCTGAGATCAAGACCAGAGCCAAGACCAAGAGTTAGACATTTAACCAACTGAGCCACCCAAACTCCCCCTGATCCTATTCTTTTTTAAACAAAAACTATTTACTCAAAGCCCAATACATAAAACACAAAATTGTAAATATTCTCATTTAGTATGGGCTGGAGTCCCACCCAACCCTTAACCCCTACCTTATCCTCCCTTGGAGAACCTTTTAGAAAGCCCAAGGTCCTCAGCAAACATTGGAAACACTGGAAATTTCACAGGCCAAGGAAAGGGAGGCCCCTTCAAATTATGTGACTTGCCTGGGACCCCAAGACTTCTCAGTAAGAGTCAGGAGAAGAACTGACTCTTAGCCTCACACTCTCCTCATCTCACCACATGCTGACTAATGTAAGAAAGAGAGCACCAACCCCACAAGAGAATAAGCTGCCTTAGAATGGAGTGATCTCCTTTCTGCAGGTACGCCAGGAGGGACTGGAGGCCACGTGTAAGGTCTGGTGGCCTCACTGGTGTGAGGAGCTAGACATTTGTGAGGTCTCTTCTCAAAGGCTCCCAAGCACTGTCCCATCCTACCTCACAGGAGTCAGAGGATGCCTGAGGAAGCCCGCTCTTAAGAAGCGACGCAGCCCCACACCAAGGGGAGCCCTTGCCCATTCTCCCTGGCCCCCAAGCCATGGCCTTCTGATGGAAGCAGGCCAGCTGACATGAACAGTGTGTGCGGTGTGAGTGAGCGATGGTGCACCACCAGGTAACACACCCCTAAGCCAAGTCAACAACTCCAGGCTCAGTGCGTGTCAGGCAGAAATAGGACAGTGACTGCCAGTCACAGGAAATATCATCAGGGAGGTTTAAACTAATAAAGCTGCCTCAGAACTCGTAATACAAATGATCCATGAACAAGATGGCAGCTGTGGCTCCAGATTACCGAGCTGTGGAAGGACAGCTCAGCCCGGATGTGCTTCGGAGTGTGTTTATGGGCACTCATGCAGGCCAAGACACACAAGCACCCTGTCCACCTGCAGAAACACCACCAGCAGTGTGTCTCCTTTACTTGAGGTTAGGAGACCCCACTGTGCAAAGCTGGCAGGGGAAGGAGGCAGACCCAGGGAAGAGAAACAGGAAGATCTGCCCCGAGACCAAAGACCAGGCCCACTATATGTGCCCAGACCAGGCCTGAGGGTCGGCAAAAGGAAATGGGGGCCCCAGATGAACTCTACCAGTCATCTGCTGTTGCCTTCTGGAAGACAGAAAAGGAATCCTGATACTGGGCAATCAGTGAGTGAAAGTGACACAGCCAAATGTCCTTAGTTGTTACGGCTTTTTAGGACTGTTTTTTGGTTCACTCTGTGTGTTTGTCTTTTTTCCATGGGGTGTGTGTGTGTGTGTGTGTGTGCATGTTTTCTCCTAACACAAGCTAGTGGGTGACTCAAAGCCCCTCCTCTGAAAGGCCCAGAATACAGCCAACCCCACGTCATGCACCCCCTCTCTGGGAGCCTCAGAGATGGCTCCTGGTAAGGGCCTCTGAAATGTCAAGTTCTGGGTCACATGTACCACATACAAACAGGTGACATTCTGTGGGATGGGCAGCTGTGGTGAAAGGGACGAGTCCCCTCTCCCAGCCTCACAAGGGTTTCAAACTCCAGCTCTTCCACTTAGCAGCTGTGTGATATAAGCAAGCTACTTAACATCTCTGGGTTTCAGCTGACTTACAGTTGACTACTGGGAGATCCCATGACATCTAAATGTGCATATGAGCTCTGGAAACTTCTATAGATGTTAGAGGTCAGGACTACAGATGAACCTGCCTATAGAGTTTCCTACTACCTGTAATCTCCAGGGACACTCATTTTCTGTGCAGAACACATCTATGTTGGTACAACAGTATTCTCCATTTATTACTACTAGTACCAGCATGTACAGCTAATAAAGCTGCATACCATCTCTCATAGCAATGCCACTGCTGCCTGATACTAGAGGGTATTTTGTTGAGCAGTGCTGGCAACAGTACTAATCATAACATTCTCTAGCTTGTGCCCACATGTTGCTATTCTCTCCCTAAGAAGACACTGATCTCCTGAACAGAGATCCTATCTGACACTTCTGTGTCCCCTATAAGACGAGGATCATCTGACAGGCTCTCAGCAAATGTGTGATTGATAAAAGTCACAGGGAACTCCTGGAGGATGCCACCTGACTGGCCATGGGCCTGGCCCCTGGAAGGAAACTAGTCTGAGAGCCTCCATTCAGCATATACTGGCTGACAGTCCTCATCTCCCACCTGGAGAGCCAGGTCCAAGCCTATTACCCCACAAAGGAAAACAGGCTTTTGGATCAGAAGCCCCTCCAGATCCAAAGAGGGAAAAGAACCAGACCTGGCCATCTCATTGAACTATCTGGTCCATCTGGAAACCAGAGAAGTTCACCAGGGCCCCTGACCCTATGTGGCATGGGCACGCATGTCCTTCATGTTTGGGCAAAACCGAGCATGGACAGGTTCAGGGTGAGGGGTGAGAGAGCTGAGGGTCGTGCCCAAGGTTATTAATAGCTTCCTTCTCCACCTCTTCCTCGTAGCCTTGTCAACTCAGGGTGACCTCCACAAGTCACAGCCCGAGAGGACACTGATTATTATTATAATGATCGCACTGGTGTGTGTGCTCACAGATGCTGCTGGACCTGTGACATGCTGCTTCTCTTGCGTCTGTAATTCAGTGACTCCAGCCAAAAGTACTCCTGTTATCAAATTATGCTCGGCTTTTTCTCCCCTCTGCCTCCGTACTCAGGGCAACCCTTTCCCATCTGCCACGACACAGCCAGTTTTTGTACCTCCCTCACCCCCATCCCACCACCCGCCTCCCTTCTCCTTCCCACAAGCAAACTAGCAATGTGCTTAAGGTTAACATGCCCGCCAAGCCTCCCTCTGATGAATGACAGGTTAATGATGTGCACATCTCCTAATAAGCATGTTAGTCAGCACTTACACCGCCTTCGTCAACTGGCACAGGGTAGTGCAGGGTGAGGCTTTTGTGAGTGGGAAAGATAGGGCGTGCAAAGGGTCTCCCCTTCTATCCTCTCTAATCAGAGACACCCAGGAGGCAAAAGCTGCTCAGGAACATGACAACCAGCAGCAGGGGTCACTGTGCCCCCGCAGGAAAGGAGAAGGCAGCCGACCAGAAGGAAGGATCAACATCTCAGGGGTTGGCTGATCCCTAGGCAAGGAAGAAGCCATTTCCAAGATCCCAAAATGCCTTTCTGAGATGGCAGCTAGACACCGCAGGGGGCGGGAGCCACCCCACGCCCTCAGGGGTGCTCCCCTGGATTGACAGTATCACTTAGGAAGGTCCTTAACCTTCTCCTTCTCTCAGATGTTTTCATGTGCTCCTTGATGCACATTCTCCCAGCTTTTTCAGCTGTGTGTGTCTCCTCTGACTGCTTAGACAACAGACACCGGACCCACCCCCACTTCTATCACTGAGAATTTCTGAATATGAGAACACATTAAGTATAATAGTGCCAGAAGGCTGCTCTAAGAAATGACCACAACTTGGTGGCTTAAAAACACCAATTTATTTTCTTTCTTTCTTTTTCTTTTTTTTTTTTTTTTTTGAGAGGGAAAGGGCAGAGGGAGAAATAGAATCTCAATCATGCCCCACGCCCAGCATGGAGCCCAAGGTGGGGCCCGATCTCACAACCCTGAGATCATGACCTGAGCCAAAACCAAGAGTCAGATGCTTAACTGAGTCATCCAGGCATCAACCTCCCAATTTATTTTCTTACAGTTCTTAAAGTCAGAGGTCAAAAACGGGTCATACCGAACGAAAGTAATGGTGCCAGCCAGGCTTCTGGAGGGTCCGGGGAGAATCTGAGTCCTTGCCTGTTTAACCTTCCGGAGGTCGGCAACATTCTTTAGCCAGTGACCCCTTCCTCAAATCACTCCAACTTCTGGCTTCCAATGTCCCGTGTCCTACTTCTTCCCTGTTATAAGGATCCCTGTGATGGTGTCCAGCCCACCCAGATAATCCCAGGTAATCTCCCCATCTCAAGACCCTTCGATAAATCAGCTCTGCAAAGTCCCTTCTGCCACGTAGGATAACATAAACATGTTCCAGAAATGAGGATGTGACCCTGGGGGGCCAAGGGCCGGCCCACTACAGTGAGAGTACCTTAAATGTGTCACAGCTATAAACAGGGTCACTGTGAAGCCAAGTGGAAAAGATACTGTAAAAACACTCAACAGGGAGCCTGGCATATCAGTGGGGGATGACTGGTCAGCATCCCAGTCACCAAACACAGGGAACTCATGGGACAGGTCTGAACATCCATTGCTGACCAGGAGCTCGGATGCAGATTATCTCCCTGTATGCTCACTGCCTGCTGCGAGATGATTGTGACTGGCCCTCTTTCGAGGATGAGAAAACAGGCTCAGAGAGTATGTGGCTTTGTCTAAGTTCACAACAAGTTGACAAAGGGCCAAGCTAAGGTTAAGATCCAGATTGATCTGAACTGGCAAATAACAATTGTTCAACCGGCACTGTTACCCAGCCTATTGTATTACCAAATCGGGCTCCCTACCCCCACTGGTGATCCTGATTCCATATAGAGGGATCGGGGCCTGGAAAGACAGCTCACCCTTGAACAGTGTGGGAATGCCAATGCCTCGTGCAGCCAAAACTCTGCATTTAAGTGTTTATTCCCCCCAAAACTACTAATAGTCTACTGTTAATCAGGAACCTTATGGATAATGCAGTCAATTAACACATACTTTGTATGCTATATCTACTATACACTGTACTCTTACAATAGAGTAAGCTAGAGGAAAGAAGGTGTTATTAAGGAAATCATAAGGGAAAGGAAATGTGTCCATAGCACTATACTGTATTTGCCGGGGTGGGGGCGGGGGGGAGGAAACGCATGCAAGTGGACCCACGCAGTATAAACCTACACTGTTCAACCGTCAACTGTGTGTGTGTTTTTCACAAGCTAACCATGTTCATTCGGATGTTTGGGCAAGTTTATAAAACAGGAGCCTGATCCACCCCCAAAATAATAACAGTATACTCTCTGCAGTCATAGTCAACTCTCATCCCTTTCAAACACACACACCCACACCCACAGACACCCACAGACACACACACACACACACACACACACACACACAGTTTCTAACAGCGGCACTATCGACATTTGGGACCAGATAACTCGTCGTGATGTTATCCTGTGCATCACAGGATAGGTGATGGCCTCCGCAGGCCTCCACCCACTAGACACCAGGAGTGCCCTCCCCAGCCCCAGGGCTCCCAGGAGGAGGGCAGGGCCGCAGACACCTGCAAGCCCAGGGTCCACTGAGGCCTGGCCGTGTGCAGTGAGTCAAAGTCTCTGCTCCCCAATACCCCCATTTCTCTCCCTCGCTCTATGAGCATCTCCATGTCTCCCTCCCTCTAGGCTTTTCTTTGTGTCTCCAGTGCCATATAACATGAAGGAACTAATCAAGGCTTTGTGAGGCATTTTTTTCTTTTTTTCCCCCACTGCAGAGTAAGCCCAGGTACTTTTATTTTGATTAAAGCTGATACCTTCAGTGAAGACACTACAGGAAAGTTCTCTGAGTCCTGAGATATAAGATTATTACAATATTGCCTGACCCAGGTTCTCGGAGAAGGATGAGCTGATACAGCGATCTTAGGTAAAGAACCAAGAACAGGCTGGTTCTCAGAGGCAGGCATGGTGCCTGTTTGGATTCTCGACTGCCCTTTATGAAAAGATAAAAAGACAACCTTCCGTGCAAACTATATTTGATGTAATTATTTGGCAAGGATGTCCTACACAGAGCAGGCACTTAATTCCATTTCAAATTAATCTTATTTCACTAGCAGAGTGTGACCTGAAAAAGGAAATGTTTTAAAAAGCCAACAACAAAAATACCTAAATATTAAGCATAAATGTCTTTCCCATTTTCAATAGGCAAATGCAATTGACTTTCAGATGAGGGCTTCATGCCAACTCTAACTACCCTTGCAACGTCTTGGCAACATTCAGGCTGGCCTAGCAGAAAGAACTCAAAGCAGACCTAAGAATTCCCCAGCCCAGGCGAGTGCCAGAGAAGTCCACAAAGTGTGAGGAGGGCACTCCATGGCTTACAGGAGATGTGAGAAAACCGTGCAGAGCTCACTCCCTCCAGAAAACCTCCCCCCACCACTACGGACTCCCACCAACCCTCTCTTTACATGCCTTGGCGCAACTGCAGGCCCCTCACATCCAGGTAGACCGTGGCCTTATACCCCCTACCTGGCCCCCAGGTCTGTCCCCAAATCCTCAGCACCTATGAGACTTTGCTGAGCTACTGGTTTATATATCTGTCTCCCAGTCAGACTGGAATCTTCCAGAGGCAAGTACTAGGTTCGCTAACTCCAGGACCTTTAGCACTTGACACCAGCAAGTGTTCAATATCTGCTTATTTAATGAAAGAAAAGGCGAGAAGGGCAGGACGGGAAGTGCTACATTATCATGCACCTGCCGGGGTCAGAAGCAACGACTCAGCTCTGCCTCCAGCTTCTTGCTATTCAGGGGAGCACACCTTGTCTCCAAGCTAAGTGAGAATTCTTCAGGGCTGCGTCTTTTCATTTCTGGAAGCCCATCCTGCTCCCACTGTACTAGTCCAGCACTGGAAACCAAAACTCCAGAGCCCTTCTGTCCAGAAGACAGTGGCAACAAGAGGGAGGCAGTCTAAACGCCACGCCCAAGGTCAAGGCAGCCCTGCAGGCAGTCATTGTGTCTTTACAGAACTGGTCCCAGCTGCACTGGGACTGCATCTCCTCACTGACCACTGGCTTGCTAGGTCATGATTCTACAAGCTGAACATTTCTGTGCACCCCCCAACCCCGATCAGTACATGCCCACATCAAGTACTGAGGGAGGCCTCATCACAGACTCAGTGTCCGTCTGCCTGAAGCTCCGTGGGAGTCTTGCAGAATCCACTGACTTACATGCATCTTTGTATTCCTAACATCTAATCAAGGCCTCAAGCTTTGTGCTAGCCGCTTTCAACACATTCTCATTTATTCCTCAATGATGGAGGAGTTCTCACTATCCCCATTTTACAGATGGAGAAACTGAGACTCAAAGAGTTTAAGTGTATGCTCAAGGCCACAGCTAAACAAATAGCAAATCACAGATCAAGACCCAGGCTTTCAGCTCTAAATCCTATGTTGCGTCCAAAGCACCATACTTCATCTCCAGAGCGGACACTCAATAAATGCTCATGGAGTTAAACCGAATGCCCAGAACACTCTGAAACTGACGGAAACACACAGACCAGTCTCCTCATAGCTTACTGCTGCTTGTTAGAATTATTCTTGGCTAACAAGAAATAATTAGAGTCTCTGGAGTACAGTCCACTAGAAATATGTCCTTGGGAATTAGAACATAAAACAAGCCTAAATAGGAATGTCTCTGCTGGCTGGTGAAGTTCGTAAAATCATACAATTGCCATGCTCAGAGGGATGCTGGAGATCATGTAGTTCCTGTCCATGCTGCACAGAGAGGCCAACTCAGGCACAGATGGACAATGACTTGTTCAAGGTCACCCATCAAGTTGCAGCCATGACAGCACCAGAATCCATGATGTTCCCTCCTTGCTCCCTCTGCATCCCAGGACCCCGAGTCTGAATGCCTGGCTGCTATTTCTCACTGCCCACAGCCTTGAACCCAGGCTCGCAGAGGGACTGCTGGCCAAATCCCCCTTTCTTATCAGGTAATTGGGACTCAAGGCCACAGACTCAAGGCTAAGACATCATCTTAGCATTTAATCACCCACAAAAGCTATTTCCCACCACGTTTGCTCCACTGCCAGAAATATTATCCTTAAATAATCAATACACAGCAGATACCCCGCGAGGGACAACACTGTCTTCCTTTTTCCTGGGGAAATGATGAAATCAGCACAGGCTACAGAAAGAGACAGGGAGGCTGCTCAGCCTCTGAGGCATGGGGGTTAACAACACAGCCTCGCAAAATCAAGTCATAAACTCCAGGGAGCCTCGAGGACCAGGAGAGCCTTCTTCCTGCTGGCACGGGAAGAGTCGGGACTGTCCGTTCAGTCCAAAGTAAAGGTGGATCTCCCACCGAGAGCTGTGAGCACAGGGGCAGCAAGAGGGTTAGCAGAGGGGCTGGTGGGAGGGAGGGATGGTCTGTAAGAGCCAATTATTCATGGAGTTTCTGCTTTACCGGGAGGCACAGATCCCACCTTCTCCCAAAAGGGATGGGAACTGGGTTGCAAAATTAAACACAACATAGAATATTATCTTTTATAAGGTCAAACTTAAAACTATAATCAAAAAAGCATTCAAAAGGTATTTCCAGTTCTTGCAGACACTCCAATCGTTGAGAGATGGAGGAAATCAGCACGGTCTGGTTTGTGTGCCCTGAGCTGAGACCTGCAGTTTGAGCGGCTCTTCTCACTCATTTCTCAAATTTGTCTCAATGTCCCCATATGAAAAATGAGGAACCTGAGCTCAGAGGGTGAAAGACCCTGACCGGCAACACACAGCTAGTGTCTGGCTCCCAGATCTGAGTTCCTGCTCTGCGGACCCAGCACTGTGTCAGCTGGAGTGATGCGCTGGTAAATGTTTAAACCAGCTCGCTGATTTATGGCATTCACCAATTTCCATAGTGTAAATATTGTCATCATGGCCAATTTTAAGCAACTCATGTGCATTACTCAGTTCAAAAAATTCCTGAAAATGTATCAGTCAGTCCTCAAAGTCACTAGCATCAACACACCACTGCTGGGAGGGACAGGAGGTCTCTCTGGGCCCCGCCTGCCTGCCCGGAGCTCACAGCCCGAAGACGCCCTGTGAGAGAACGGCATGCTGGGATGAAGGGCCAGGCCTCAGTTGTCCTAAGGGATCGGACTCCCCTGCCAGCCACCTCTCCAGGCTCCTGCCCTCCTCTGGAAGCCTCAGGGCTCACGCCTATGCTGTTCCACTGCCTAGACATCTATTCCTTCATTTCTCATCCTAAACGTTGCTTCTCTAGGGAAGTCTTCTCTGAGGTTAGGTCTCCCCATAAGACACTCCTACAACATCAAGACTCCAACTACAACAACTCAGTATTATGTGATGTGTCCATCCTCTGTCCAGGGATTCCCGGGACCTTTTACAGGGTTGGGGGTCAAGCAGCTATCCCATGAGTCAAACCTCCCTACTTTTGCACGCACAGGCCTCCCATTTCTCCTGTGAGGTGTACCTATACTTAACTGCATCCACAAGGAATCTGAGGGACAGGAAATCTTGGAAGAGGAAGGCAGGTCGTCTGACAAACCTTCTCACACTTGAAGGTGCACAGGATCCCAAGATAGTGCTAAATGCCAATTCCAGTTCAGTAGATCAGGGGTGGTACCTGCCATTCTGAATTTCTGTCAAGCTCCCAGGTGATGCTGATGCTGCTGAGCTTTGGACCACACGGTGAGTAGCAAAGCTCTCCCAGATCTGCACTGTCCAGTATGACGCCCATCCAAGCACTGTGGCTACTGACCACTTGGCTCATGGCCAGGCCCAAGTCAGACGGGCTGCAGGTACAAAGTCTGCACCAGATTTCAAAGGCTTAGTAGGGAAAAAGGATGCCAAATACCACATTAATAATTTTATGTATTGAAATAACAATATTTTGGGGGCAACTGGGTGGCTCAGTCGGTTAAACATCTGCCTTCAGCTCAGGTCATGATCCCCAGTGTCCTGGGATCAAGTCCCACATTGGGTTCCCTGCTCAGCAAGGAGTCTGCTTTTCCCTCTCCCTCTGCCCCTTCCCCCTGCTCATGTGGGTTCTCTCTCTCACTCTAACAAATAAAATCTTCTAAAAATTTTTTTAAAAAGAGATAACAATATTTTGAATATACTAGAGTAAATAAAATAAATCATGAAAAATAATTTCACAGGTTTTGTTTTTTTTTTTTTTTTACTTTTTAAAATATGGTTATTACTAGGAAATTTTCAATTTCCTATGGAGCTCATGTTACATTTTTACGGAACAGTGCTGTCACAGATCTTCCCATGAAACACAGTAAACCCCACAAAAGCAGCATCCCCGCAGAGTCCCATGGAACTGTACCGCAGCCTCATCATAGGAGTCCCTGCTCTTCTTATGTACAATGAGGACCCACACTCAACTCTGAAAACGCTGAGTTCATCAAAATCAAATAGATTCCTTCTCTATCAGATTTCTCAGAACCTTTCTCTAGCTCCTGCCCCTTGTGAACTTCCAACAAAGGCTACAGTGTAGCTGGGGTTTCTCAAACTGCTTTGACCTCTCTATGGCAGCAAACTATTCCAGACTCACTTTTCAGGCAAATTCCCATGTCCCATCCCAAGCTCACCACATTGGAGTTTCTGGGGTTGGAGTCCAGGAATCTAATTTAATGATCAGATTATGATGAAGTTTCCTTGGAGCCACTTAAAAGGATCTTTGACTGCTGCTTAAATACCCCTCATAACAAGGAGCTCATCACCTCTCAAGGAGGCCTGTTTCACTACTCGGCCGCTAACTCTGTTGTAACAGCTATTACCCACTGGTGATATTATATCACTAGCATCGTTACCCTAAATGGCCCCCAAAAGAAAAGTCATCTGACCAAACTTACAAGATCATATAAACTTATAAGATCATAACTTATAAGATCAAGTCAGGACTGAGGGCTTGCCAAGCCTAATTCTTTGTTTTACAGCTGAAGAGCTAAGACACGCAGAATGGGAAATTGTGCTCAAGGTCACACATGCAGACAGAAGTAGACATCAGACTCCAAGTAAGTGTTCACCCCCGAGAGCCCTGCCTCAGGCCTTGGCAGCAAAATGCCCCTGTGACTCTGACCAGAAGTCCTAGACGCCCCCAGAGGCCAGGTGCCAGGTCCTGGTGGGCAATCCATTAGTTCCAACAAGACATCCTGAAGACCCCTTCCACCCTCTCTAAGTACCAGAATGAGACCCTGGTTATGCCTGCCATCCTCTTCCATGTGACACTGAATCTTACACCTGGGCCCCCAGCTCCTAGCAGGCATCTCACCCACCCGGGCACATGCCCCAGAGCTAGGACAGCAGCTGATTTCGCCCCAAGGGGTGGGAATGTCCACTGCAACGTACCAAATACCTGACCAGATACTTATGTCCTAAAACTCTCCCAGAAACAGAAACAGCCAGCAGCGCCCCTCTGGGCACGGTGCTTGCAGCAGCCTCCACACCCATACTCTGTGAACTGGCCTCACCCTGGCTTTCCCTCCAGCTGTAAGCTAACAGAAGCCCAACACACAGCCATCTAGAAGCTCTCTGGGGGTGCATCATCTCTTCCTCTCTGCGTTCTCCCTGGGGAGCTGTGAGGAGCCCACCATCTGTGATTCCTTCACACAAAGATCCACTTCCTTACGTGCAAGAGAACTGGTGGTTCTCTGACCCTCTCTTCTGACTCTCGTGAACACAGCAGAGACCGGAGGTTTGAGGGACAGAGGGTTGGGCAAGGAGACACGGCAGTTGGGAAAGAACAGAGTGAGGCCTGATGTCGACCAATGCAGCAGGGTGCTCCAGGGTGGAGCTGCTCTCCACAGCCATTCGGATTCCATCCGCATAGGGAGGAGGACTCCGTGAGATGCCCTTGCCCCAGAACCTCCTTCCATGCCCAGGCCTTTACACGCTTGTCCACACGCTCTGTGCTCTCACAGTGTGCCTCCGACGTCAGGTCACTCCAGTGTCACTCGGGAGGAGGAGGGCCTCCAATTAGGCAGTGAAGCAGATGCTTCTTGCATAGAAAATTGGGCTGGAGGGAGCAAGGGGTGACTCGAGAAGCTCCTGTGCAGCAAATTCCCCAACAGGAGAAGCTCAGCAAGCACTGAATGACTAATAAGCACCACAGAGAACGAAACTTCACCATCGCCTTCAAGCACCTCAGCGGCTTATTATAGGTGCTCTGTGTGGTGGCCATGGATACCACACTGTCGAGGAAAACAAAAAATCAGATTAGCAGAAGGATTTCTGTTTTCCTTTCCTGTGTATCAAGACTTCCCTCTCCTCCACCCACTTCTCCTGGCCCCATCTCGAGCATGACCTCTCATCAAATATTCCTTGCATTATAGAACGCAATTGACGGATAGAAAAAGTAGGGCTCTGGTTTTTTTCTTTTTTTTTTTAATCTAACAAATTCTCAGATTTCTCCAAAGGATGCCTGTTCACCACCTCCTCACTACTGAATGCCAATTGACATGCCTACTTAGCTCCTCCGGAAGGAGGGAGAGTGCCTACACCAAATGAGTCTCAAACTTTGGTGCACATAAAAATCACCTGAAAGCTCATGAAATAGCAGATTCCTGGTGCCTTCCCTGTGCCTCTGATTCTGTGCATCTGCTCTAGAGCTCAGGAAGCCATTCTGGTACCAAGTCAGGCACACTGTGAAAAGCTCTGCTCCAACAGTTTTAGGTGATCAGGTCACAAGAACGTACTTAGAGGTTCCTTTTCAGAAGATAGGTGACTCGACTGTTCATTCTCCTTTATCCAGTCAAAGCCCTGGGTTCTCCTTCCCTGCATCTGTCCTGCCCTGGACCTCCTTGAGCTTTGATGCCACTTTACCTGCAGTAAAAGAATTTAGCGAGCGGCACCTACTGGCCGTCATCAATAGTACAGCCAAGCTCTAAAAGACCTGTAAATCAGGAAGATTCAAAGGGAAGTGTGAAGGGCCACAGTTCTAAAGAAAGGGGGACACTAAGATTTCAGAGCAGAACCTAAGGGCTTGCCACAGTCAAGTCCTCTGGAGTCAGCATTACAAAAAGGTATTATTTCTACAGGCCTGGGAGCTAGTTACACCTACATCTTAAAGTGAAATTTCTTTTAGCATATAGGCTAGAGATCCCAGGGCTCCTTAGAGCTTTTCATTTAATCAGTGCTTCAGAAAGCAGACCTCGCCAACTTTTTTGGGAAGGCCATTTTCTCAGCTGCTCCAGCATGGAGTGCATATACCAACACTGACCACTAACTCCACAAGTAGTCGCTGATCATCTTCTCTATGGAAATCATGGGCTGTATCAGAACAAGTCACAGAACCAGCTCTTGGAAGGCATACACTGGGGGTGGGAAAATAAGACCCTGAGAATCAGAACCACATTTTATGGGGGTGAGGTGGACTGGACATGAAGCCATCTACCAAAAACAAACAAACAAACAAACAAACCTGGAGGAATGTGAACTCAAAGAATGGCCACTTTCCCATCCTTCCTCTAAAACCCCTTAAGGGGGTGCCTGGGTGGCTCAGTGGGTTAAGCCGCTGCCTTCGGCTCAGGTCATGATCCCAGGTCCTGGGTTCAAGCCCCACATCGGGCTTTCTGCTCAGCAAGGAGCCTGCTTCCTCCTCTCTCTCTGCCTGCCTCTCTGCCTACTTGTGATTTCTCTCTGTCAAATAAATAAATAAAATCTTAAAAAAAAAAATAAAACCCCTTAAAACCAAAAATCTGACATCTGTTACCTAAGCAATAATGAGTCTTACCCACCAAAATGGAGTACAGGTAATATTTATGTTAAATTAAACCCACAGGCAGTTATGGTGGAAAAAATGATAAAAGAATATGTCACAGAAAGCCACTATGGACATCTGGGGAGGGGACAGGAAGGAGGTATCATTCAAGTTATAATGCAGAGTTAATGCCCTTTATGTATTCTGGCCCCACTCTCTCTTTGAGCCAAGGGGGTAACATTTGCTCCTCCTTCCACTTACAACTTCCCCAAATCCTGTCTTTGTCATAGTTCCTACACCAGCAGCAAGAGAAAGCCAAGGTGAAGGCCCAACTTGCTGCTAGGTTGGAGGCCAGACTCCCCCAACCGTCAGCAGTCTGAAGGACCCTTCCTTTAACAAGTCATCCATACAATTTCATCTACCTACTGCATGCCCAGCACTGTGTCTGGGCCTAGGATGCAAGACAAAACTCCTACCTCTCCCACAGAGCCTACATAGGGCACAGACAAGCCAGCCCTGTGAATGCAATGTAGTAGGAGAAAGGTATGCAAGGATGCCCACAAGGTCTGCCAGCACTTCCCACAGTGCTCCTCACTCAATGCAGGGAAGTCAGGACGGGGCTCCAGCACTGCGACAAGGAAGCAAATATCCACCAGATCTGGTGAAGCCTTCCACCCCACCAGTTTTCTGTGACCCACCTTCTCCACTGCTCTCATGGACACCAGCCTAACCCTCCTGGTTCTCTCTAGCCTGACTTTATAGCTTTAGTGGGTCTTCCCCAGACTTTGTCTCACTCCCCTCTCTCCCATGTGGACTTTCTCCTGGGTCATTTCTCCTGAAAGCAGCAGGATAATGCCACCATCAAAGAGAAGAGCTGCTTCCAGATACTCCAGAAGATAAGGACTACTCCAGGAAACAAAGCAAATCTCTACCATCCCTGGCTCCAAAATGCAAGCTGGTGGCTGTGGATACTGGGATGTTCCCCACCCCAGGCCTAAATAAGGTTGCACATACAGTGGCTGAAAGCTCAGACTCTGCCACCAGACTCCCTGGTAACAACCTGAGCTCTGACATTGACTAGCTTGGTGACCTTAGACAAAAGAAATACTTCTCAGGGGCTTGGTCTCCTCATGTGTGAAACAAGTACCTGACTCACTATTACTATGAAACTTAAATGGCAATATTTATAATGCACTTCAAATTATACCTGAAACGGAGCAAGAGCCTTGGAAATTTTTGTTCAATAAAATAATTGCTCTTCTTTCTTCCCATCAAACAGCATATATGAAGGTCATCTAGAGTATGCGGCAAGTCAGGTCAGAGTTCCCACCCTATGTCAATATTACTGAAACACTGCCCACCACGTGCAGAGGGCCAGGTAGAGGAGGGAACCAACACCGACTGCCTGCCTACTGTAGACCAGCCACTGGTGTGAGTATTTTCACATGCATTATACATCACTTAATCTCTCAGCAATTCTGGGATGTCAAAATCTTTATCTCTAATTTATCGATAAGGAAACAGAGCTGCAAAAATTCTTCTGACCTAGTTAGGAACTAGAGACCATCTCCATGACTATAAAGCTTTGGAACGGACAATAAACCTCTTAAATTCTTCATGTTGGTATTTGTCTGTTTCTATAAAAAGATCAGGAATTGACTCCAAAAGGGAACGGGGTTTATGAGGAAGAGTGGAGCTGGGGAGACATCACTTCTCTCTGTTCAGATCTGTGGAGAGAGAAATCAGGAAATGGGCAGGGGGAGGTGTGCATGTGTGTGGGGGGTGTGTGTGTGTATGTGTGTGTGTGTGTCTGAGGTAGAGAGGAAAAAAATAAGGTTTCATGGGACCAGAAGAAAGGTAAAACTAAGGGGCTGACATGGACCTAGGAAGAGGTCCTACAGCTTAATTAGAGGAGTTTCTGGCAGGGTCTGATTCCTGGTAGAGATTCAAACCTAAGTCAATCTTGTTCTAACGACCAACACATCACTTCTCCTGTGTTCTGTCAAAGGCAGACATCAATAATCGATCATAGCCCTCATGCCTTCAGGTCTGGAAGTAGTCCCAGACTTCACACTCCAGGAAGCCCTGCCAATCAACCAGGGTTGACTACTAGATAAAATCTATTTGCCCATCCTTTCTCTTCACCATGCTGTCAAAAAGAGATTAAGAAGCACCCAGTCTTCAAAGGATGGGGAATCTACTTAAGGAATGATTGGGACACAAGAAACAAGTAATACTATATATTCTTAGAATTTCCTAGGTAATTCTTAGTTAAGAATTCTGAAAAAAAAATCAATAGTCTAGGCAATGCAGTACAATTAACTATGCTTTCAGACACTAATAATTCATTGCTATCTCAGCTGAAACTTCTAGAACACTTTATGATTTACAAATTACCATCACTTGACTCTCACAACCACCTCACTAGGCAGACTGGCGCCTTATAAAGTGTAAAGCATAAATCCCTTATTAGTTTTAGTGGTTTGTCAATTTCTTAAGTAGGCAATCACCTTTGCAATTCTCATCCCCTTCGTTTCTTTTTCCTATTGTTGCATCAACCAGAAGCCCAGAGCCTTGCTGCTCAGTGTATGTATGGTCCATGATGCAATAGCCCCGGCCTCATGGGAAGCTGGAGAGAAATGCAGAACCTTAGGCCCCAACTCAGACTGCTAGGAATCTGCATCTTAGTAGGATCCCCAGGTGACTTCATGCACATTAAAGTTGAGAAATAAGAATAGTAAAAGGTATCCTGATTCCTATTCTGATTATAATGAGAATGTGTCTCTTCTTTCAACATCATTTATGATGCTTATTTTAAGTTTTTGACAGATATCCTATGTCCATTAAGGCAGAAAATTCTATGGAATTCTAAAAACTATGAAAAAATTAAAGGTCTAGGCAAGTTAAAGTGTCTGCCATCAGCCAGCTTTTAAGTAACAGAGCAAGCACGAAAGTCCATGCTTGTGCTGCCCTCGTGCTGGCCTGCCATCACGGGTGAAGATGAACTGATAACAAATTGTTCATGCCTAGCATGAGGCTCCCAGCCAACACACTGGATGGATGGATGGATGGATGGATGGATAATGGAAGGACGGATGAATAAATGAGTTTCACTGTACTTTGCACAAAGTTCCCACCATCAACACATATTTGGTGGACGAACGGATGAATATCATTGTACTTAGTTTTATGTAAGAAGTTGGTTTCTGCAGAGCTGAATGAACATTAAATTTTAGATCCTTGAATATTTGTGAACCACATGATTCAGTGTGCAAGAAGAAATCTCTATTTTAAGGTACTCTGCACTAAATCCTTTCAAAAAGAGGATGGAAAAAAAGCTTGCTTCATAAAAATGTACTCTCCTTGATAGATTTTAATCAACAAGTGTTGATTGGGCACAGCTGTGTGCCTATAACTGTTCTTAGTTCTAATAAGGATTCAGAAGACATAAGACAGTAGCTTTCATCTTTAACATACACCAGAATCACCTGGTGGGTTTATGAAACCACAGATTGCAGATCTAAACCTCCTTCCCAAGTCTTTCATCCAGTAGGTCTAGAGTATGGACCAAAAATCAGCATTTCTAACAAGTCCCAGGATGATGGGTCGAAGCATCATACTTTGGGAAGAACTGACTTAAAAATCCTTCCTGCCTCTAGAATAGTGGTTCTTACCTCAGCTATATATCTGAATAACCTGGGAAGCTTTTAAAAATACTGATGCCTGGTTCCTTCCAATAACCAGGCAAATCAAAATCTCTGGGAGTGGAGCCTGGGCACTGGAATTTTTTTATAGGTTCCCCAGGTATATCTAATGTGAGGTCAGATTTATACACCCCTGAGCCTTAGAGTTTAGCTGGGAAGGTAAGAGAGATATGCAAGAGGGGTCCCAGGGCACCAGGTGCCAGAAGCAGCTGATACCAGCTGGAGAAAGCCAAGCATGCACACCTCTTCCCAGCTCTGAATTGAGTCACATCACATCATTGGCTTGAACTGGACTCTCTGAGGGTATTTACACTGCAGAAATTGGCGAGTGCTACAAATAAGGGCTTTCCCCCCTCTCCTTAGAGAACCAATTCTTTTTTTTTTTTAAGATTTTATTTATTTATTTATTTGTCAGAGAGAGAGAGAGAGAGAGAGAGAGAACGAGAATGCACAAGAAGGCAGAGTGGCAGACAGAAGCAGAGAGAGAAGCAGGCTCCCCATCGAGCAAGGAGCACGATGTGGGCCTCAATTCCAGGACCCTAAGATCATGATCTGAGCCAAAGGCAGCAACTCAACTGACTGAGCCTCCCAGGCATCCCTAGAGAACCAATTCTTAAACACCTACCAGCACACCACTGATGAGAAGGTACATGTGACAGGCACCAGATGAACAGTCAGACAACAAATACCAGAAAAATGAGAAGAAAAGGAAACACCATTGGGCTAACGTGGTCATGGAGAACCTCATGGAGGTGGTGAGGCCAGGGATGGACCATTAAGGATGGATAGGATCTGTGTGGAAAGGCGGCCATCTGCCTAGGGAGGAAAACAGGAGTATATGTTTGGAGGTGGGACAGGGCAAGGCACCTCTGGGCAGAGTGAGGATTCTTGTTGCAGAAAAGTGTTTCTCTGAAAAACTGACTTCCAAAGTTTAGAATTTCACAAAATGGGTTTCCACAGAAAAGTGCATACACGCAGTAGAGGATCATAGATTGGCCATACTTTCTGCAAGGATCGTTAAGACAAAAGCAGGCCAGAGAGTAATTATCCAGCCCTACCAGTGCTTCCTGAGGACCTCCTGACTTTGTACCAGTCAACAGCTTGCAGACAGTGCCTAAGAAGCACCCTCCATATTCTCCCGTTAATGATACCAGTCTATTTGATTCCATGCACCTCCTCCCAGAAGCCTTTAGGGGACAAATTTGCATCTTCCAAATCCTGCACTCATTCCCAAGGGGAGATGGAACTGTCAATACCCATTCAGGATCCTGGAGCCTCTGTAAGCAGCAGGTGCATCTCAGTTTATTGAGAAACCAAGATGTCAGAATGAGAAAAAGAGAACTGGCACTGGAGAGGAAGAGCTCCGTCTCTCCCTCCCCCTTGAGGTCAAAGACAGGCCTGCAAGGCCACTTCTGCCCGCTTCCTGGACCCAGAACTCTTGCCCCGGAAGCTTTCCACTCCTGTGTCTGGGGAAGGAAGAGGCGAGAAAAAGAAAAATACCCATGAATATTTCATGCAGTGCCTCTGCTGACTCTTTAGTTCCCTGAACACCCATTAAAGTGCCACTATAATAATGTCATTGTTTGCTCGTCATTTTCTACCTGGCTCTTCGGGAGGAGAAAACCAGAAATAATAATTCCTTGCTCTGATTGGGAGGTCACAGAAAATCATCGACCACTTATACGAAGGTTTTTGAAGATCAAAAGGCTAAACAATCACATTTTCATTTATTTGGCATCCTTCAAGCAGGTAGAATTCCACAGACATACATTTTCCAGATAAATGAAGCTTACCCTTAAGCAGCAGATTTGTTTTTGAATTTGAACCATTTCAAATGGAAATTATTCTAGAACGGTGCTCACTTCCCTATTTTCTTAGACCAAATACACGGAGCAAAACATAACCTCTTTTGTGGCGCTTCGGAACCCTCATTGTGAACAGCCTGCATTTTTGCCGCGCCGGAGTACTGGGGTCTCAGCTTACTATGATGCGCAGGGCTGCTTGCCCTGAACTAATGGCCTCACGCGGATGAGCATTCTGGATTCACAGTTCTGCTTTTTTTTTTCCCTCACACCTGTCCAACTTTCATGCAGCCAGGCTGCCTGCCATCACGTCATGCCCACATCATGCTGTTTGCCTCTAGTGTCCACTCTCCCCCCTACTTGCTTCCCAATTATAATTTGTTGCTCTAAGTGTGCTAGGGCTTGGGAAACTTCAACCACCAACATCATTATAACACTATGTAGAAAGAGAATTAATAGGCTCTGAACAAGGGCCAAAGGCGGTGTTGGCTAAGGAAACCATGTGACCTTGAGCACATTAAAACCCTCAACATCTTGCCTTCACATTGCTAAACCGTATTTATTTATGTATTTCTTGTCTCCTGACACATCTTGGATAGCAGAGTTTGCGTGAGAGGCAATCCTTAATAAATGCCTAGTGACTACTGGTGGTTAGTGATTTTTAATGAGCATGTGTACATATAGGTATTTATGGCTATTCATAAACACACACACACACACCACTGGCCATGTGCTTCAACCCCAGTCCCCCACCCTGCTCCTGCTGAGCTGCCATTCTCCAACTACTCCAGCAAGAGTGCACTAGGCCCCCTGCCCCCTTTGGAGCTGTGCACTTTGCCCTCCCCCCACCCCAGGACTTTTCCTGCAGATCTTTGCCTGGCTGGCTCCTTCTGCTCTCTCAGGTCTCAGCTCAACTATATCCCCTCTGAGAAGCCTCCCTAACTTCCCTGTGTCCAAGGCTCCCCACCCCCTTCTATTGCATTACTGCGGCTTATCTTCTTCATACAACCCTCCATGATCTGGTAATATTCGGATCCACTCACATACTTAATGCCTACTTGCCCCACTGCCGATAAGCTCCCTGAGTACAGGGCCTCCTACTTGTCAGCCACCAGCCCTGACCCCCCAGGACAGCACCAGGTCCTCTGCAGAGCACCTGCTGAACTGGCAAAGCAGCACAAAGGGTTAGAATACAAGGCAAGTTACGAGGAAGGAGGGCAGAGAACATGCACCCAAGCCTGGGAGTAGAAAAAGATCTCAAGAAGATGAGCTCTGAGCTGAAGCTCACAGAGTGTCTCTAGCACGTGGGCAAGGAGAGTCCAGTGGCATTCCAGAGAAGAGGTCACATGCGAAAGACCAAAAATATCTATGAAAATAATCCCTACACAAAATCTCAGCCCAACGATTTCATAGCCAAGAATCCCCTCACTGAGGGGATCGCAGTAAGGCGACAGAAGCCACTCCATTGTCCTCCCCCTCTGCAGGTGATGATTGTCCCCTCCATAAATTGGAGACCGCACTGTCACTCTGCGTGGAGCCCATTTCAGATTCCAGGGCTACTGTAACCAAGTACTGCAAACTGGGTGGCTTCAACAACAGAAAATGTCTGTATCAGAGTTCTGGGCGTTGGAATCCAAGATCCAGGTGTGGACAGGTTGGCTCCTTCTGAGAGCTCAGAGAGTCAGCTCCATGCCTCTAACATAGTGTCTGGTGTTGGCTGGCAATCTCTGGTGTCCTTTTATCTTCACAGGGTGTCCTCTCTGTGTACAAACTTCCCTTTAATAGAGACCTCAGTCACCTAGTTTTAGGGGCCCACCCAACTCTAATATGAACTCAACTAATCCTATCTGCAATGACCATATTTCCAAATCGGGCCATATTCTGAGGTCCCAGGCATGAGACTTCAACATGTGAATTTTAGGGGGACACAGCTCAATCCATAACAGAGCCTAAGATTTAAATCAGTTTTCCCAGGGGCGCCTGGCTGGCTCAGTCAGAGGAGCATACAACTCCTGATCTTGGGGCCATGAGTTTGAGCCCCACATAGTGTGTAAAGATTACTTAAAAATAATAAACTTTAAGAAAAAGAAAAATAAGCTAAAATCAGTTTCCCCTAGCAGGGACTGCCTCAGCAAGGCGAAGTCATGTCAGGGTCACCCTAGGAACCCCTGGAGGCAGACTGGTCTTATCAGGGCACTAAGAGGGAAATACAAAGAGAACAGGCCCCTCTGGTGTAAGAAGCAACCTGGGAAAAGAACCACAAGAGACAGAGCTCTACTTGTACTCATGGAGGGCCACGTAACCAAGAGTGCCAGCCAGATCACATGATCAGCTCGTAAGTCCCATAAAGTCCTAGCTGTCATTTTAAAGTGATGAGGCACAGGGCATTCGGAAAAAAATATCCTGGAGGTTGAGCCTTGAAGAGAGCCTGGACAGATGGGGAAGTGGGAGATTAGCTTCTTCTCTGCAAAATGAGATGCTGGACAATGGTGCCTCTGGACCCTTCCTGTCATCATGATCTACACCAACAGGTCCTAGCTGTGGCAGAGTTCACACCCGGTAGTCATCATCAAATAGCTGAAGAAAGGAAGGAATAAATGAATGAGCCCATAACCAGAAGGATAAGATGCAGTAACCCTCATTTTAGTTAACATCCCTAAAAGGAAGAAAACAAAAAAAAACCAAACAAACAAACAAAAAACAACAACAACAAAAGACCAGGAATGAATCTGGGTCAAAGATCATTGCCCTCTGGAAGTAGTTAAAATGGAATAATACTGTAGCTACCGCAACAGAGTTGTGCAAACACAGAGGGCCTAATTAGACTTCCGAATACATATGCACACTGGCCCTGTCAAAATTTTCTCTGCCTTCAACACGGATCTCAGACGTTTTCTCTCCCGCCAGAACCTAGCAGTTGCTTGGGTTCAGTCTAAATCCATTCTTTGACGTGAAGGTTCCCCAGCAATCTGCCCTGAGAAACATTTATTTCAGGGGCTGAGAATTCTCCCATTTCCACGTCCCAGCCTAATGTGAGTTCTTCCCACAAAGCACTGAGAAGCTACAGCCAAGAATACAATCAAGAGAAGGACAAACTATAATCCTGACTTCCCCTTTATACTTCAGACAAGGCGACCAGCATCAAGGCAGTGGGGGGGGGGGGGGCTGGCGGGGAGGAGAAAGTCGCAAGTGCAAGAATCAGGCACACACCTGTGCGAGCCATCTCCCAGAGAACATGAAAACGCCTCCTTTTTTTTTAATTTTTTTTTTAAAGATTTTATTTATTTCTTTGACAGACAGAGATCACAAGTAGGCAGAGAGGCAGGCAGAGAGAGAGAGAGAGGGAAGCAGGCTCCCTGCTGAGCAGAGAGCCCAATGCGGGACTCGATCCCAGGACCCTGAGATCATGACCTGAGCCGAAGGCAGCGGCTTAACCCACTGAGCCACCCAGGCGCCCCGAAAAACGCCTCCTTTTAACGCCAGAGTTTAAGAAGAGACACCGCTTCAGAAAGGAGAACTCAAAAGAAAGGGAAAGAGAAAGAAATGGAGAGAGAAAGTTCACGTGCCCCAGACTGAATTTCAAACCACCACCACAGGGTAATAACATCCAGCTGAGAAAATGCAAGAGGAAAACCTATTCCCCCAACAATAAAATCCCAGCCCGCCAGACAAACAGGAGCACAGACACGCGGGGCGGGGGCTGGAGCTGAAGCGTGAAGGAGAGCACAAAATTCAGGGCGCCACCTCTAAGAGCAAAACGCAGCGTGAGGAGCCCCCCTCACCACCACCCCCCCCCCCAGCGGACTCTGCTGCTGCACCCGCCTGGTGTCTGAAGGACAAGCATTCCAAGCCCACCTCTGAGAGCTTTGCAAATGAGATGGAAATGAGCTCGCAGTGAGACTTGGGATGCACTGAGGACAGGCGCTAATGGCAATTATTTAGTTTTAATAACTGGGTAATTGCTGACCAGACCAGCAAAGGCCAAGAGGCCAATGCCTTTGCTTTGCCAAGGAAACCAAGGGTTAGGTGTTAACTGCATAAAATTAAGTGGGCTGCTGCCCTGGTCACTTGTAATTGGGCTGTGCTGCCACATGATGTGGGGACAGACCATTTGGGTCAGGGGGCTTCTGGCACACCCACCTGGACAAAGCAGGCACAAACTTTTGTGAGCTGTAACTGAGCCAAAAAAAAAAAAAAAAAAAAAAAAAAAAACCACCTTAACTTGGATAATAACAACTATTCCATGCTGGAATGCATTTGGTGTCTGAAGACAAGGGTTGATCTTGAACGTGGATACAGACCTTCCAGTTTCAGGAAAAGCCAAGTGACTATCTCAAGGGGGTCCTAAAAGCAGGTGGAAATGTTGAGGTCACAACTTTAGCATTCAGCCCCAGAAATCACTAATGTGAAAGTTGGGAAGATTTCCCAGGCACCAGCACCAAGCAGGAACACCTAGGATCCCAGTTGATGTTCTGCCAGCTGCTGGTGAAGGAAGTACTTAACCTCCTAAGGGATTTCCACTCTGATTCCACGGAAGCCTCCACTCTCTGGCCTCCAACCTTTTGCTCTGGCTTCCTCCCCTCTCCCACTCAAACCCCACTTGGTACCTTCCAAGCTCCACCTGATTTCAGCCTTACCCTGACAAGAAAGGCCATTCATGAAGAAGGTACTGAGTGAGCACTAGCTGCCCCACACAGTTTTCTACCCCTCCTACACTCCCCAAGCCCCCAATCAACTGCAAACTCAAAGGCTATTTAGAGATCACCCAGTCCAAGGTTAGAGATAACAATAAACCAAGGCCCAGGCTAGGTTACTTGGCTTATCCAGACATTCTTTTGCTAATTTCTGTTTCATGTACCGGACTTTCATCTGTCCAATAGACTATATATTTCCAAAAGGCAGAGCTCCTGTATTATTCTATGTTAATCTTCTATATACCCCCATAGTGTTAACATAGGGCCAGACAGAAGTAGATCCTTCATAAATATCTGTCCATCACTGGACACTTGGCTCTGTGGTTTATTAATGACCTAACTCCAATAATAGTATTGTGGAGCTCAGAAAAACTTTGATTTCCTCTAACCACACTGATGAGGAGCCACATAATAACCTAGTAATTTTATAGAAGAGCACACTGCTCTGGCTGGCCTCCTGCAGGTAGCAGGCAACAAGGAAGGGAGAAGGGTCAGGTCCTATACCCTTATCCAGATATATCACAACTCAGTTCCCAAACACTAACTGGGTACACATTATTTGCCAGTTTTGTATAAAGGATGGCACTTGAGAGCCAAAAAAAAGTCCTTGCTCTTGAGGAGTTTCAATCTAATGGGACAGACAGGATCACAGAACATGATGACTCCATGTGACAAGTATAATGACAGAGAAAAGGCAAAGGAGTACCATTCTCGATCATAAAAGGAAAATCCATCCCTCTCTCTCTTGACTCACCAACATGTTCCCCATGAACACACCATGACTGGCATGAATATTTGCCAAAGCCCCCAACACACCTCCACACACATTCTCCCTGCCCAAAATGTCCTCGTTTCCAATGTAAATCTCACTCATCTTTGCAACTCAAGTTTCAAGTTCAATTCTAAGTTATTTAGGATTATTACTTTCATCCAGGCTCTTCCTTTACTTTACCACTCACTTTCTGCAACAACATTTACTTGGTCTCTTATGGCATTTCTTGTCCAATTCTTGTGACCTTACTTAACTTTCATGCACTCTGGTTATTGATCTAAATTTTTAAATTCCTTAGTGGTGGGTCCCAAGTTCTCTTATGCAGAGAAATCACACATGGACAAGTCTCCGGTGCACAGCAGGTGGTCAATATATCTCCTTGCAGAATGAAGTTAGGAATGAGTGAATAAGTGAATTTGCCCCATCAACAGTTAGGTTGCAGTTGTTGTTCAACAATTCCAGATAAATCTGTCCTCTGGGTGTCTCTTCTCCCCATTATACACTAACACACACAGACATATGATACTATTTTCAGTCAAACAGAATGAGTTCACCTGGAATGCATTAGCCACAGATCTCTGCTAAGATTAGCTAGGTTACTTCAATAGCACCTTTTCTAATTTAATTTTTTCTCTGGCATCTCCCCCTCCAACCCGCCCTGACTCCATCTGGACTTTTTTAGTGCTTGGGGATAAGGAGAAAATGAGTAAAGCAGGCTGGCAGGAATGGGGTATAATTCTGCGGTTCAAACTGCCATCCACTAATGAGGGGAATAACTCTTTATTGATGGTAATAAACGAGATGCTGATACATGGGCATGGAGGTCACGGCCCAGCCTGGTGGGGCCCCAGCAGGGACTGACTTCTGTAATCGGTTTTCATTCCTCTATGAATATCCCAAGCTACAGGCGGGCTGGATGGGAATCATTTCCCAGGTAAATTTCCATGTCATAGCACAGCATGCAAGACCACAAGCCCAAACACTGTGCTCAACCACCAAGCCCAGGGAAGCTAATATTTCAGTGTCTCTCTTGACTTCTCCCATTGCAGCACTGAAAAACCAGAAATGCTGGTGGATAGAGCATTTTTTCCCCCACTGTTTTGGACTTTGTCTCTACCATCTGCTGGTAGGTATTAAGTACACAGCAAAAATCCTGCCCTCTACAAGGTTATGGTCAAAGGCAAGTATTAAGGCAGAAGAGCCATGACCCAAGTCCGGCCACACTCCAAATCACCTGCAGAGCTGGCCAACAACAGCTGGAGAGATTATGACTTAGTAGGTCTTGAGACGGGCCTGGTAGTCTGATTTTCTTAACATGGGTCCCAGATGATTCAGATGTAGCCAACCCATATGACCTACTGATAAACAACATGGAAGCCTTGCATCACATAAACTGAATTTTAATTAAATAAATAAATAAATATTAAAAAAATAAAGGCAGTTTCTATACAAAAAAATAAAAATAAAAAACCACATGTGCTGTTCCGTGAGGAAGGCCTCACTGAACAGTAAGGAAATCCCAGCACCATTATTTATGGTAAACCGAGGCAAGTCACCTCACCTCTGGGTAAGAATAGTTTCTTCAAAGAGCTGTTGTAGGAATTTAAGCACATAACACAAAATCAGTAGTGCAAGGCCTGGCACACGGTGGAATTTTAGTAAACAGAAACTGTCCTGAACTGTCCTGAACAAATACAGCCTGAACTCTTACGTCCCAGACTGCCGGGCCCAGTCTACATTTCACTAATCATATTAGGTCTATCAAATTAAGGCTCTATTCAGGATGTAAATATGATTTAGTCATTCCACATACATAAATAATTAGGAAAAAGTATACTCGGGGCTCCTGAAGATATGGTTACCATAACTGGTGGCACAGAATTCCCTAGTTCTAAGTCAGCCTTGAACTTTTAGGCCACTGATTTCTGAAGAGTATCATGATAATGCTGCCTTCTTAGTAATACTGTGCCACAACATAAAGCCCAAGGACAATGTCACACTAGGAAATAAGATCATGGACCAGGAAGTCCTTTGAAAACTCTACCCTAGAATAATGAAAGTCTTTTTTAAAACCACATTTACAGGGAATAGGGGGAAAAGCTATCAACAAATTCACACATTTAGATCCTTCTTATGCTTCTTTTTTTTTTTTTTTAAAGATTTTATTTATTTATCTGACAGAGAGAAATCACAAGTAGGCAGAGAGGCAGGCAGAGAGAGAGAGGAGGAAGCAGGCTCCCTGCTGAGCAGAGAGCCCGACGCGGGGCTCGATCCCAGGACCCTGAGATCATGACCTGAGCCGAAGGCAGCGGCTTAACCTGCTGAGCCACCCAGGCGCCCCTCCTTCTTATGCTTCTATTACTAAAGTTAGTAATTCCTATAGTATTAGGAAATGAGCTTTGGGTTGAAGTTAAGTGTTGCTATCAGTAAATACGTGCATTCTTTCCGTTCTTGTTCTTACACTCATTTTATAGTCTGAGCACCCCTTCAGAAGCCAGCATTAATGAAAACCGAGGCAGGACGTCAGTGCCCAAGTCCCCCTGACATGACTTGGCCCATCATTCTATGTGGATGTAGATCACTTTTCCTTTTATACTTCCTGGCAAGAAAATTTGCTAGTAAATATCATTTAACCTTTCTCATACAGTGAAGGTGGCCCTGGTTCCATCCATCAAATGGATTCCTCACTCTTAATTTAAAATATTAGAAGGTGCCCTAAACCTTTTTCTATGGGGGAGACCTAAGCAAATCTTATTTGGATAGATTCCCCATGGTTGTCTAAAGTCAATGCCAGATTCTAAAAAGATAACTAGCCAGGTACAGCATTTAATTAAAAAAAGGTCAGTCAATAGAGTAGACATACTCCTACTTGAGTAGTTAATTGTTAGAGTTTAATAAATTATTTTTGAAGCCAAAGTCCCTGTTTCCATGAAGGTTTTTTATTTTTTCTTCAAGCTCTCACTGAATTCCACCAGCAAACTCTTTCCAAGGTTGCTAAAGAGAAAAAACAAGCAGCTGTCTATAGGTATTCAAGATACTTGGGAATTATTTAAACTTTCTATTTGAAGCCCACAGTAGCCATCTGAAACCCAACAGTAACTTCATTATTATACACTACCTCAGACCACTCTTTGATCTTTTATATTTTTTTAATACTTTTTTTATTTATTTGAGAAAGAGAGAGAGATAGCACAAGTAGGGGGAGAGGCAGAGGGAGCAGGGAGCCTGACGTGGGACTCAATCCCAGGAGCCCGAGATCATGAACCAAGATGAAGTTGGACATTTAACTGACTGAGCCACCCAGGCTTCTCTGATCTTTGATTTTTAACAGGAAATATTCAGAAGAGCATAATTAATTCCATGTCACAGGCTCAAGTGCTGGTCAGAGGAGGTGGTATTCAGTGACAGAGCAGACAGAACAATGACCGCGGAACACACTTCACATCCTTGAGAGCTGTTCTCAAGAAAATGGAAGGAGCTAAATAAATCTGTGACCCAGCCAGAAAGCCGGCCAACCCACAGCAAAACTAAAATGATTTAAGTGTGCCCTTGAAGTCCTTCCACTTTTACCCCCAATGGTGATTCCCCACCACCCTCCATCTATCAACTAAGCACCACACTCAACTCTGCAATCCATACCTTGCCCCAGGCTCCACAATGGTCTTTCCTTTCCTTAATACCAAAAATTCCTTAGGAGCCTGTGTTTAATATGGAGCTTTTAGAGAAAATGAACCAAAAACCTAATTCCTGCTAGAATTAAACCATTAACCTTGGTTTAACATGTGGTCTTTCCATTAGCATTCCTTTAGCTTTTAAGAGAGAAGACGAAGTCTTAATTCAATTGAATAAAACCTAAATGGTGAAATTCCAGTCACTATATAAAGTCATTGCAAGAAAATATGAGAAAATTTATCTGGGTAGGAGGCACCTCCACTTCCCTCCTCAAATCATGTTAAGTAAGTGGGCAACCGGGACACCTGGGTGGCTCAGTTGGTTAAGCCACTGCCTTCGGCTCAGGTCATGATCCCAGGGTCCTGCGATCAAGTCCTGCATCAGGCTCCTTGCTCAGCAGGGACCCGGCGTCTTCGCCTCTGCCTGCCACTCTGCCTGCTTGTGCGCACGCTCACTTGCTCTCTCTGACAAATAAATAAATAAAATCTTTTTAAAAAAAATAGTAAGTGGGCAACCACACAGCCATTAATGCGCTTTTCCGAAAATGTGATTCTTATAGCTTGTTTTCATCCCAGAATGTCATGAATGAAAGGGATCCTGATTCTAGCCTCTCATTTCACAGATGAGGAAGCTAAAGACCTCGGCCATTACTTGGCCCAGATCACACAGCAAGCTGGAGCCACATTGGATTCACTCACTGTGCTTTACAAGGGCTTTGGAACCATGGATATATCCTAGACTCTTCCGCATCTACTTAACCTTTTCATCCAAACAACTGCCAAGCTTCATTTCCCCTCGACTATAGCAAGTGCCTCCTGACTAGTCTCCCTGACTGCAGGCTAGCTTACCTCTTGCAGAACAGTGAGAACCCAGGTCACTCAAAAGCTTAGTCCCCCCATTGCACGATACACCAGCAATCTACAGGAATGTCTGTTGAGATTCACCCTACTTGGTGTTCCAGCCAAGGATTAACTTCCCATAATAGAAACTTCAGTACCTCCTCTTAAGAAAACTCATCTCATGACCAGGCACTCCTGCTAGGAATTCATTCCTTATTTTGCAATTTGAGACTATATTAAGCAGCCCTAATATTTCTTGTACATGATGCCGCTTTCTGTATCTACAGGCTGCTATCACGTCTCTTCTCTGCCTTCTCTTTCTCTTTTCATATAAGGAAGTCCCCATTTCTTCAAACATCCCCTTTAGGACATGGCTTGAAGTCTCCTCATCATCAGATTCTCTCTCTCCTACAGATCTTCCAATGTGTCCACATCCTACCAAGTACTTACCCAAAGAGAAAAATTAGTCCTCACTAAAATACTACAAACACAATATTCCAAACTAAAAAGTACAGAGTACAAACAAGTCCTCTCCGCTCTCATTCTACACCATGCATGTATCAACATAGCTTATGGTTTTGTGATCTTTTTTGGCTTATTATATCAGAGTTGACTCACAGGGATCCTTGAGCTTACTGTTTCCCCAGCCATTTAATAATATTTCACTCATGATACTAATTCTCTGAAACAGGAGGGAGCTCATCCGATTTGGTGGAGTTTAATTTTGGGATTTGTAGATCTTTACATTTATCCCTGCTACATTTTGTTCTGTTAGACTTGGCCCAGATCTCTGGTCTATAAATATCATTTTATATCCTGTTTCTGTCTTAGTATTCACTGTCCCTCCTGTCTTTGTATTATTCGCACACTGGATGAATTGGGAAATAACTTCTCCAAACTGAGGGAAACAATACCAGCATCTCTTAGGTAGACAGGATGACGGAGCCAAGGACAGCCCCTTACAGCAGGCTTCTAGGAGACCATCTCCAGATTAACTTTCCAACATAGGCCAGGATCCATTGAGAACGATGTGTGAACAGTTACTCATCCATCCAGTTCCCCTTACATACAAATACATATCCATATTGATCACAAAGATTTCACAAGGACAGTGTTCAGGTATGTTATGGAGATTGTTTTGCTCATGTTATTTTTTTTTCCTCACCTAAAAGACCAGTGACCCTTACCAAAAAAGGCATGATTTATGCTAGAATGAATTGCTCACATCAAAGCCTCACGACACTCCAATGATCATCACCACCTCCTCATTAAGCCCAGTGACTGCTTCAGGGTTGTGACACCCATCATCTGACATCTGTCTATCTCATTCTTGAGATTCTTCAGTCTTTAACAGTGATCTCCCATGCAACGTCTTTCAGAGTCTTGGCATAAATCTCCATGATAGAGGACTTGGATTTATCTAGATCAATACAATATTCTGTAAGTCTTTTTTTTTTTTTTTTTTTGGTAAGAGAGAGTGTGAGGAGGACGGGAGTTGGAGGGAATGCAGAGGGAGAAGGAGAGAGAGAATCCCAAGCCAGCCTCCATGCCCAGTGCAAAAACAAACACAGGGCTCTATCTCACAACCCGGAGATCATGACCTGAGCCAAAATCAAGAGCCAGAAGCTCAACTGACTGATGCACCCAGATGCCCCTTCTGTAAGTCTCTTCACACACCTTGTGGCTCTTCTCATGTATCCATATTCATCTACACATTTTCATTCCACAGTGTTCATTCAGTCCAGAGATCATTTTCCTTGACATAGAAGACAAAAGTCAAGTGGGAACTAAAGTGCTCTGCTTCCTCCCTGCAATGTATCATTCTACAGGACCTTCCTTTAGGTCGCCTGGGTGGCTCAGTCGGTTAAGCATCTACCTTTGACTCAGGTCATGATCTCATGGTTCTTGGATAAAGCCCCACATCAGGCTCCCTGCTCAGGGGGGAGTCTACTTCTCCCTCTCCCTCTGCCCCTCCCCCCAGCATGGGCTCTTGCACATGTGTGTGCTCTCTAATTAATAAAATCTTTAAAAAACTAAATAAATAAACAAATAAATAAATAAAGGACCTTCCCCAATACCTGTGTTCCAAATATTTACAAAAATCTCATACTTGTCCTTGGGTCTCTTTTTTTTTTTAAACATAAAAGAGTCTAAAATTTTTCTTTCCAAAGTGTTCTTTTAGTTCAATGCCACCTACTAGTTTATCACACACACCTTACCTTTGAACATATTTTCAAACAGACTGCTTAGAACTTAGGTCTGATGCAGATGAAGACAAAATAAAATTGTATCTGATGCTGACTAAAGCAAAATAAATTTAATATTTTTTTCATGTGTTGGATTTTCAAAGAACAATATTCAACTCCATTATTTTGCAAGGGACCTATAATTAGAAAGGCTCAAGAAACACCAATAAGATTACAGTTTATAAAAAAGAAAAAAAAAGGGAAATCTTCCCATGTGGAAATATAAGGGGAAAAAAATGGAAAACATCAAAATGTGAAAAGTAAGCAAAATAACTGACTAAATCCTATAAAAAGTAAAAGCTAGGAGAGTATACTGGTGAGGAATGCTGGCTTGTGTTTTGCAAAGCTGAAACTTTGCATGTGAAATTGTTCAAATGCTTTCTTTTAGCTCACACTAGGTACATCTTGAGATGGTTAACTATTCTGAGACCTCATGCTCCTCATCTCGGAGACATGCATAACCCCAGTGCCTGCCGCTTCGGAGGCTGAGAGAATTCTACGAGAAAAGAGAAATAATGAGTTTGTACAGTTATTGACATACAACAAGCATTCATTAAACTCTATGTTAATTTTTTTGTTCTCATTTGAAATCTACCCTTAATGCTGAACACTTGGGCCAAAAATGCCCCCATTTGTAAGGTGCACAAAATATGGGGTAGATATAAATAGCTTAGGAAAAAAGGAACCAGGAAAACAACTGGTCACAATCATGTCCAAATTGACAAAACCATCTCAGCCTGGTTCTGGCCTCGTGCTGTAACCTCCTGAAGAACAAGGTTCCCAGAGCAGGTTTCTTTGTTACCTCCAGGCACACACACGTGCACACATGTGCACGCCTGCTCACACAAACACCAGGCCCTGCAGAGTGAGATACACAGTAGGTGCTCAGTAACCATGCCTGATGGGGCAGTGATCTCCCAGAATGGGAAAATAAGAAGTAAATTAACAATTCTTCAGGCTACACAGAAATTAACTGCAGTAAAATACACGGTCTACCCTCTCCTGGGAACTGCCCAGCCCACATGAAGTAGTGGCCTCCACACACTCCTGTTTTTGCTTCATGACCCTTGGCCCCAATGGCCACAGCAGATATTTTAATGGTGGACACCTGGCCAGAGCTTGAAAAACTGGATTCGTTCTTCTAGGGATCTGTTAAGAATCTAGATGTCCATCAACAGATGAATGGATAAAAAAGATGTGATACATATATACATACACACACACACACACACACACACACACACAAGGGAATACTATGCAGCCATCAAAAAAAACAAAAAAAACAAAAAACGAAATCTTGCCATTTGCAACAATGTGGATGGAACTAGAGGGCATTATATAAAGCGAAATAAGTCATTCAGAGAAAGACAATCATATGATCTCGCTGATAAGAGGAATTTGAGAAACAAGACAGAGGATCACAGGGGAAGGGAGGGACAAATGAAACAAGATGAAACCAGAGAGGGAGACAAACCATAAGAGGCTCTTAATCTCAGAAAACAAACTGAGGGTTGCTGGAGGGGAAGGGGGTAGGGAGGATAGGGTGGCTGGGTGATGGGCACTGGGGAGGGTATGTGCTATGGTGAGAAAATAAATTTAAAAATTTTAAAAATACAAAAATAATTAAAAAATAAAAATAACAAAAAGAATCTAGTTACACTATAGGTAGAGGTCCATAAGAAAGGTCTACAGACTCTTGCCCCTGAGGTTGTAGAATTTTCTGGGCCCCACCGTTTTCTGAGGCCTGGTTGTTCCCTGAAACACCTACAGTACTACAGTATCTTTCCAACAACTTTCCTTTTCTTAAGAGAATTCCAGCTGGTTTCTGTTGCCTTTAACACCAAAGGGGGAGGAGGAGGGGCGGGGAGCAGGAAGGTAGGCAGCATTAAGTGTCCAACTCTTGGTTTCTGGTTTCAGCTCAGGTCATGAACTCAGGGTCTTGAGATCGAGCCCCACGTTGGGCTCTGCGCTCTGCAGGAGTATGCTTAAGACTTTCTCTCCCTCTCCCTCTGCCCTTCCCTGCTGTGCTTTCATGCTCTATCTCTAACTCTCTCAAATAAATAAATCCTAAAAAATAATAAGAACAACAAAAACCTGAACAAATATATTGAGAAAAATGAGAAAAGAGACCACTGGTTTCAACATCCTGGCCCTCCCCATGGCCGCACTTGCTCTGACTGATAGAAACAACCAAAACAATATCTCATCATTTACTATGTGTAAAATCAGCCACAATGGGATATGGTAAAGTTACTTAGAAAAGAAACCATGGAATTTGGTCATCAAAAGTATCATCAAATTCCACGAGATTACAGACTTTGGAACCAGACCACAGGATATCAAAGAAAAGCCAGTATTTGCCAAAAGAGAGATTTGTCTGAGAAGAGGAATCACGATGTCATTGCAAAGTGAAGAGCCAATGTTGGCTTGCTAGGCTCTAGCTACTGTTCTACGGGCTTTTTCACGCATTAGCTCATTTCATCTTCACAATAACCATGTGATATGGAGCTATGATCAGTCCCATTTAAAGATGAGGAAACTCAGGGACTAAGAGATGAGCTATTTTCCCAAGGTCTCATGGCCCCCAGGCAACAGATCCAGGCTTCAAACCCACGGCTCTTACCAATGTACAGTAAGTTGTGTTCTTCCAGCTGCTGGCATATTCAGTGTAGAAGTGGAAAGGAAAAGAGAGGAAACTGTCTGGAGGAATTGTTTTGCAATTACTAGGTGCACTTATTCATTCTTACTGAAGCCTCCTGTCAGGCACTGTGCTAGGCACTAAGAACAGTCCCAGCAGCACCCTTCTTGTAGACCATGAGTCCCCAGGCTTACAGGATGCATAGAGAGTAGCATGGTTGTTTATTTTGTCATCTTCAAGGCCCAACCCACACACCACATACAGGAAGTATTTCTTGCCTCCCTACAATCTACAGCTTAGGTTAGCACTCCTCATTGATGTTCCAGGAACCCCATGTACCTATCACAGACTTGTTACAGCACTTTGGAAGTATCTGTGTGTCAAATTACTCTCCTATAATATAAGCTATTTGTGTGTGTGACCATGCTGCTCATCTGTCTCCCTAGGGCTGGGAAGAATTCCCAACATATGTAGGTGCTCAACAAATGTTTGTTAAACAGATTCCTCCATATGACCTATTTCTTCTTCAAAAGCCCATTCTTTGAAAATAAGAGTCACAGTAGGACAAACATTTTGAGCAGCTGGTCCATTGACAGAGTTGGGTTTGTCCTGAACCATCCATTCTCTTTCCCCCTGAACCAACCATTCTCTTTCCTCCTGTCTTCTTTATAACCAGTTCTACCCACCAGGAGGTGGTCCTCCAGATGAGGGGTATAGACAGAGGAAACGTGCCACTTGGGAGGAAGTATGCCACTCTCAGTGAAGCAAGCATGGATTTGAACTCATGCAGACCTGACGGCGAATCCCGCTTTTCCACCCAGCAGTCACGTAACCTGGAGCAAGTCAACTTCTCGGAGCCTGAGTCCTCTGATTTTAGTATCTGCCTCAGAGTCATTCTGAAGATGAGATGGGAAATCACACAAAGGTGCAGGAACATCATAGATGTCAACGGATATGAACAGCCCACCCCACCAACAGAGCATACATCTTTTAGAGAAGTATACACTGATCCTTTTTAATGTTTTATAGGCTACTTTTCTATCTCCTCCAATTGGGTCTTTCTGTGTTGGTAGGTTTTTTAATATAGGTAAGACAACAGGGAGCAGCTGTGAGATACAAATGATTCAAAAGGAAAACCACAGCATTAATTGAGGATGATAGCCTCATTAACTCCGTTTGCTGTAAAATCTTGCATGGGGAGCCCCCCTGATAACCTCCTATCTTGCAAAAACCCAAGGCTCGCAGCCATGTTCACCGTGAAAATGAAACATCACTTCTCAAACCTCAACTAATTTTATGTTTAACTTTTTTAAACAAACCGTAGCAAATACTAAGTGTAGCTAATCATTCCCTGATTCCTTTGGTATTCATTGTAATAGCATTAATTACGATAAACACATTTGGAATTAATGTGCATGTCATATGCATATATCAATTCCATTCTAATTTGCCATTGATTAACACCCGTGAAGTGAACAATGAGTCTCCGGTTTTAATACGCCACTCACGTCTTGGGCAGCACAGCCTTAAAATGGGTCCCAGGCACACGACACCAAACCCACAGTCTGCAGAGAGGCAAAAGGCAAGAGAGAAATTGCAGGGAGAAAATTCTACTTGTCCTTCACTTCATGGTGTTCATGATGCATTCTGGGGCTGCAGCGGGAGTCCAGACTCTGCAAATCCAGCATTAGGAAACATTCGTGAGGAAGAAAAATCAGGTCTGGAAGCCAAAGCACGGGCTCTGGAATGAGACAGACCTAGTCCCAAAGGCTGGCTCTGCTCCTCACTAGCCATATTGTTTTAGGCAAGTCACTCCAGTTCTCGAAACTTCAGTTCCTCCGTCTGGAACAGCAGAGATAATAATGTGTTCCTCACAGGACATGTGAGAGGATTACAGAAGAAAAAGCAAATGCTGCACTATTCTTGGCACATATTTTGTGCTTTAATAAAAAAAAAAATCACACTACCATAATTAGTAATCATCATTACTGCGATAGAAAAATTACTATTACAAGCTAGGACTCTCATCCAACAGGAAGCACTGCATAAATATCACCCAAGCAGGCCCAGTGTGTCAAGGGGCCCCAGGGGGGAGGAGAGGAGGGAAGGCAAAGATACCTTTGATGGTCTATTCATTTTCAATGTTTTGTTTTGTTGAAGAAACGGCTTCAGAAGATGGCATATGAAGGGCAGAGTGATGACGAGGCCAGGGAGAGCTCTGCAGTGAAAGCCAGACACTGTGCACAGGCCCAGCAATGTACAGGCAGACGTTTTTTAAGGAATTTGCTATAATTAGTGTTAATTATTTAGTTTCAGGTCATGAAAATACTATTCAGTGTGTCTTTGTTAGAATATATTGCAAAATTTTAAATACGTAATTTTTTATATTTTTTAATCATGCTAACAAAGAAATTCTATACATAAATTAAAGGAAATACTTTCCATCTTGTCAAAAACAATACTAACTACCATTTTGTGGTCCAAGTTCTTCCTCTTGACCACATACACACTACATCTCCTTACATACTTCCTACACAAAGGAGGTACCAAGTGGAACGCTGCTGGATAGTTGAATAAACACAAAACCTGCAAATTCCCATCCAGGAATCCTGGAGTCCTACAGAGGTGCCTGAACTCCATGTTTTTTTCTGACTGGCTTTTAGTGGAAATGCAATCAAACGAGAGAAATAGGTGTGGCAGGCTGGAGGAGGAAGGGGTGATCTCACCTGTCACAATAAACGGGCAGCAGTGACTCCGGATCTCTCTAGATACACTGGGAGCCCTCGGCATTGAAGCCTGAGGAGAGGACCTCATTGAAGAGCACCTAGGACTGTGAGTCCAGAAAGCACTGACTTCCCCTGTTCTGGGGACAACTCTGAGAGCCCTTCTCTATGAAGTACAGACACTGTGTATGTCTCAGGTGCCTTGCCTTTTTCGGTAATGGCCACTGATAAAAGACTTCTCATGGGCCCCAGAGTGCTTTCAGTCCTCCTAGAAGAAGAAAAATTCAGGCAAACCTGGCCCGGGGCAATGTGGTCAGCCTCATCAGAGTGGAGCCAATAATAAGCCCAGGCCTGAGAACTGACCCTGGAATGGTGAACTTCCATGGGACCATGGCGGCCAAACTCAAAAGAGACTGCCTCCATTTGCCTGAACTACTCTAAAGACCCCTGCTGGTTGTTCTGCAAACACAGCTTCTGCCTCACCTGTCTCAGGCTTTCGGAGAGAGCCAAGACGGTCTTCTCAGTTGTGACCCGTGTTCTGACAGCTCTCAGATACAGAGGATCCAGCTCAACATGGCTGCGCGGCAGCCGGTAATGGCGATTATGCCTGTCCTGAGCATGCGTGGCTGGATGCTCACCTTCTCCAGCAATAAAAGCTGGTCTCCAGAGCGCTTGCATGGTTCAGTGGGTTAAGCCTCTGCCTTGGGCTCAGGTCATGCTCTCAGGGTTGTCGGATCGAGTCCCCCATCAGGTTCTCCGCTCAGCAGGAAGCCTGCTTCCCTGTCTCTCTCTGCCTGCCTCTCTGCCTACTTGTAAACGCTCTCTGCCAAATAAATAAATCTTGCAGGGCATCTGTGCGTTGTTGGGGAACTCCCTCTGTATCTTCAGACCTGGGTGCTGGGTTGTGAGTCTACCAGGAAAACTTGAAGTTGCTGTCAGTTCTGAACTGTACACTGTGTTCATGTGAATCAAAATTCGCACAAAGTGAGCATTTTCCTGGACTATGACCTAAAAGCCATTTCATTTTTCAATGTCTCTGATAGTTTCTTTCCATTTACGTGCACTCACAAATGTGTCTGCCTGAGTCTTTACATCCACTCTTCTGCTTTGGGGTTCTGAGAGAGAGAGGGAGAGAGAGGTAAAACCCATGAAAATCTGTCACTGGGAAACAAATACTGCAATTCGGCCAGAGGCCCCTCAAGAAGAAATGTTACCTCTGTCCAGAAAGAAAGAGCAAGCAGGAGAAAACTCCCAGTTCAAATATTTCCTAATTCTTCTGATATTACCAGGTGTTTATAAGAGGCTACATCTGTGAATTGCTGCTTCAAAATGCATCGAGGACCTGTTTCAGGCAAGTGTCTGGGTTGGATCAGTGTAAAATGTCATGATAAGTGGGTGAGTTGTGAACAAAGAAAAAGTCATCACATTAAAAGTCTGAACACCACACAAGAAAGATGACAAATAATTGAATCAAGTTTTCAATTGAAAAAGCCAAAGGAGGACTCAGACACAGAAACATTTTGAAAAGAAAAGAAGAGATTCACTTGCAAAGGATGCAAGGGAAACAGACCTCGGAAGGGCTCATTCTCCAGAGAACATAACTGTTTCTTCGAATAATATGCACAATTATCAAATCCATTAAAAATTAATATAATGCCACAGTGTTTTGTATGGGTCTCAACCTGTCACTTAAGAATGCTGTGGACCGACCCTTCTGGTTCTTATGACTGCCAGATGCTCTTCAGCAACAACCATCAGGAAACTTGGAAAAAATAAAAATTATTTACTTACAAGACCTGGAATTACACAACAACACATCAGGGGCCCTGGAGTGAGATCGCAAGCAGAGAGAGAGAAAGCACACAGGCCAGGCGTGCTGCTTTCACTGGGGTTCGAGGTGGCAACCTAGGGTGTTGGGGGCTCCCCCTTTTTGGTGAATTTAAAACATTAAGAGCAGGAAGAAAAAAAGCAAGTGGTCCACATGGTCAGTTACAGAAATCAACCACTCTCTCTAAAGCAAAGAAGCCTCAGTGGGTAGAGGTGAGCTGTGACCGGCAATGTGTTTATTCAGACATCTGTCTTTGAAGCAGATGCCTCTTCTAAGTGAATGCTTGGTGATCAAAACTTCAGTGAGGCACTCATATTACAAAAAAAAAACAAAAAACAAAAAACAAAAAACTGTCAGGGCTCACGCTACACATAGCTCTTTGCAGATGCCAACAACAATATCCAAAACCATGACTGTTAATTTCATCCATGTCAATTTAAAATGCATATACGTTTTTTTAACAAGAGGGAGGGAGGAGGGGCAGAGGGAGAGGGGGAGAGTGAGACTCCTAAGCAGGCTCCACGCCCAGTGTAGAGGCCAACACAAGGCGCATTCTCACAACCCTGAAATCAGGACCTGAGCCAAAATTAAGAGTGAGATTCTTAACCCGCTGAGCCACCCAGGCGCCCCCAAAATAGATTTCTAAATTGACAGAATAACAAAGTGTCACTGTGCGCTTTGAAACACAGCCCTCCCATGCAACAAAACACACATGTGCATGTGCATGACATACCAGGACCAGGTGCATGCAAGTTCCCTAGAGGGTGCCTTCCATTCGAGTGTTTATTTCTCTTGGAAAGGTAACAGAACGGTGAGAAGAAACCATCCCTCGCCCATGAACAAAAACTCACTTTGTGTTAAATAAGCTCACACCCCTTCCATGGCCTCATTCCTGTTCAACCATCCTTGTTTGAAGTCAGACCCCAACCACTAGGCTTCTGCACTACATCGAATCAATTCACATCAGGCCAAGGACAAATGATGGGCCATGTTCAGTGATGACACATGGAAGCCTGAGGCCCAGGAACTCAAGCGTTCAAAAATTAGGATGACAATTTTAGTCCCGATGCAGGAGGGCAATTAAGAAGGCTAGATGGTTTGTTTCCTAAGTGGGTTCCTGGGCAGCCCAAGTATGACAGCTATTTAACACCTGGCCAAAGGGGACATATAAAATGAAAGGGACAGGGAGTTCCACCAAGCCTCATTCTGGTTTCAAAAGGAAGAAAAAGAAGAAGAAGAGATGAAAAGAGATGCAGATGGCTGTCTTCACCTTGAGCAAGTACCCTATTGTGTTTGGAGGGCTGAATTTTTTTTTTTTTCCCTGGGGGAGGCGGTGGTCAGATGCCAGGTGGGGAAAGGTCACATTTTGAAAGAAAAGAAAACTGGTTATTAGAGAGCAATCGGAACTAGTTCCAAGAAAGCGGAGGCCTGGCCTGGAGCCCGTGGCATGTGTAATAACCGTATCCCAAACAGAAATCCTTATCGGAATGCTCATCCCCAAAGCCGGCTTCCACGGCTGTCTTTTCATCTCTGAAGCCTCCAACGGGCCAGCGGCTCAGCAGCCGCTTTCATTAATTTCTGATATCACTGCTGATCTTGAAGCTTTAGCCAGGAAGGGAGCCAAGGGCTTTGTCTTTTTCATACGTAACTTAAAATTACAAGGGCCAGTTTCCTTGAACCCTACCATGGGGCAGAGGGGATAAGGGAGCAAGCTTCCTTTCTCTCCCAAAGAAACAAAGGGATTGGTAGAAAACCAGACGGTGAGAGCTCATGAATACCCCAGCTCGGGCTCCAGCCAGAAACAAACATGAAAAATAATGAAAGTCCTGGAAGTGAACAGCTGAGGATGCATCTCTGGCCGCATTTGGGGACAGCTCTCAAAAGCCACCTGGAGTTTCCTGAATCCTAAGTAATAACTTTCAAACTATTTCCTAAGCCAATTTTTGGAGAGCCCTGAATGGCTGGCATCAGTGGTCGGAACAATGCAGTGGCACGGCTCCGAGGAGGAGCAGCCCGGCCCCCTGCCCGGGGACATTCACCAGGCAGGAGATCACTTGAAAGACGAGCGGCAGGGGAACAACCCCCTCCGGGAACCCTTCTCTTTTTGTTCTTCACCAACTCTCAAATGTGTATTCCACCCCTTCCAGGAAAAGAATTTCTAAACTGAATACCTAAAAGTATACATTCTTTAATTAACTGTAAATATATATATATATATGTTTATTTTTAAGGAAGAGAGACCTCCCTTGACGGGCCTATTAATACTAAGTTAGTAACCAGCCCTGCATACATACACATCATTTAGACTCCCATCGCATACACAAGGTCAGTGTTGTTTCTATCTCTGGTGACCAGAGAGGTTAAATCATTCAGTCAAGGTCACAAAGGTATAATGTGCCCGAGGTGGGATCAGACCCAGGTCTGGCCAGCTCTGTCAAAAGCCTGCAGACAAGTCTCTCCTGTCAAGTGGTCCTAGCATTACCAATGCAGGCTACGGAGGTGGATATCAGAGGTGTGCCTCTCTGCCCACAGGTGCCCCCCCCATGACTCATTCTCATAGTGACAGTGGCTAAGGCCATCACGCCCGTACACTGCAACCCACCTTTCCTGAGTTCCTGTGCACAGACACCATGTCACCTGTGATCTGACTGCTTAGTTAATGCTTGCTAGGAAGGTCTTTCAATCTATTTGGGAAGACAGGGCCAAAGTGAGCGCTCAGCCAGATTACAAAAGCAGCACTTTGTGTCTGGTGCCTGGGCTCTCGCTACCTCCTCTGCCTCGTGCCCTCGTCTGTCTCCTCTTCACCCCTAGGAGCTCCAGACTACCTCTCGCTACTCTCACTTCTCCTACAGCTAAAAGAAAAGACCACTAATTCATACTAAAGTGTACAGGACTACAGATGTTCATCCTTATTGTAAAGAAGTATGTTTTTCATGATAAAAATTACCATTGCAGGGACGCCTGGGTGGCTCAGTTGGTAAAGCCACTGCCTTCGGCTCGGGTCATGATCCTGGGGTCCTGGGATCGAGTCCCGCATCGGGCTCCTTGCTTGGCAGGGAGCCTGCTTCCTCCTCTCTCTCTGCCTGCCTCTCTGCCTGCTTGTGTGTACTCTCTCTCTCTCTGACAAATAAATAAAATCTTAAAAAAAAAAAATTACCATTGCACACTAAAATAGAAAATGGGATTTATTTCTAGGGGAGATCCTTGCATCCCTGAAAACCAAAAGCAGACAATTTTTTCACATTTTAGATTAAAGCAACCTAACATATGCATACTCACAACACACAAACATGCAGACAACTTAAAAATGGTTTATCATCTCCACCAACTCAATCCAATTATTATATGCTGAGTGCCTATCATGGTGAGAGTATGAGGGCAGACTGTCAAGTTAAACAGGGCCCTTAAGAAGCTTATAATTTAGGGGGGCATCTGGATAGCTCAGCAGGTTAAGCCTCCGCCTTTGGCTCAGGTCATGGCCTCAGGGTCCTAGGATTGAGCCCCACATCGGGCTCTCTTCTCAGCAGGGAGCCTGCTTCCCCGTCTCTCTCTGCCTGCCTCTCTGCCTACTTGTGATCTCTCTCTGTCAAATAAATAAATAAAATCTTTTAAAAAAAAAAAAGGCTTATAATTTAGAGACAGACATGCATCTGAAGACATTGCTGGGGAATATGACAAGCTCAGCTGTTTGGTTTCAGGGGGATGCTGAACAAAGAGGAGCCCCATGTCAATGGCATTAGGTTTGCAAATCTGCTCAACATGGCGGCTCCCATCGTTCTCCCCCACCACAAAACAGGGATTGAGGAAATGTTGAAAATGGCAAAGTGCCAACACATTCAAAGTGCCAAACCTGGTGCTTCCCAAGAGAAACTGAAAGGGAAACATTGCAAAGCTGCTTTTTTAAAACACATAAGCTAATGGGATTATTTGAAGGCAAGTCTCCAGATCTCCTTATATCTTAAACCAAACTCAGTGCCTGACACACACACAAAAAAATGTGCCCAAAGGGTTGGTGAATAAGTGAACGAAGGAACAAACAAGTTTGTAACCTAACAGAAATTAGGGTAGGCATCAGGTCCCCCGCTTTTTGGTCTAGGCGGTGGCCTTGTACAAGTCTTTCAGCCCCTCTGCATCCCTGCCGGGGCGAGAGCAGCGCTGGCCCTCCCTTCCCCACCTCTCAGGGCTCCTGGGAGCATCAGAGAAGCTCATGACCTCCAGAGCGTTTTCAGAAGCATAGAGCACACATCATGTTCAAGGGTTGTTACCATTCTTCGGTAGACACCCATGACAACCCCTGGCAGTTCCTGTAGGGAGATTGAATCCATCCCTGATTAATCAGCCTGTTTACTGAAGGATGATTGTAGCCTGACTTGCCCCCACTCTGGCTCTGGAGCTCTGTCCTCCACTGCTTGCTGCTCAGACCCTTACCTTTCGGATACCAGAGCCAGGAAAGGGGCCTAGAGAAGGGCCTCCTTGGCTGCAGCAGCCCCTGCCTGCATGGGGTCTGCTCACCCCTCCCTCTATACCCACCTCCATTCTGGGTACTCCTGGCTACACCCAGAACACCTACACCAAGTTCCCCCAGCCAAACAGCCCCTCTAGAAGACAAAGCACTGCTAGGACCCTGCCCCCCTCTTGCTGTTCTTGCTTATTAGCACAGCTATCTCTTTCCAGGCAAGGGGTGAGATATCTCTGCTCCAGGATATGCATGCTAGCCCAAGACAAGGCATCTGCAAAGGGATGGCAGCACGTAGGCAGATGCAGAGGCTGCTCCAAGCTAAGAGCCTGAGATCGGAGATCATCCTTCTGATAATCTGATACCGACACCCCACCCGCCCCCTTGGGGGACTGAATGGCAAAGGCACTTGGCATTTTTAACTTCCCTGCAGCAGAGCCTGGCTCAGAGTGCTCCTCTCTCACCAGGATCTATCATAATCTCTAAAAGCAGTGTCGCACTGGAGTGACTCGCCTCTCAAGTGTCCAAGCACCACAGTTTAGGAACATCATGTCCGGAGACAACAGAGAACACTGACGTAACAGTGGCCCTGACCTCATGGTTCTCTAGTTCTTTGTTCCCATAATGTCTGCTATTAAGCCTCCGTGAGCTAGCACAATTCTGTGAGAGTAAAACAATATCGTGTTTTATTATAAATGTGTCGGACTCCTTTGCTGAGTCCTTTCTTGCTTTCTTTGTATGTTGGGGTCCTTATCCAATAAGCACTCAAGATGGGTTGATTGAGGGCCAATTAAACACCAAATCAACAGTAGTAATATAAGGTGGGGTCCTGCCCTCCCGATACATGGACTGGAGCCAGTGAGGATTTCTGGAGCACTTGCTGTGACTAATAAGAATACTGTGTCCAGGGGCACCTGGGCGGCTCAGTCAGTTAAACATCTATCTTTGGCTCAGGGCATGATCCCAGGGTCCTAGAATCGAGTCCTGTTTCAGGCTCCCAGCTCAGTGGGGAGTCTGCTCGTCCTCTGCCTGCCACTCCCCCTGCTCATGCTCTTTCCCTATTTCTTCCTCTCTCTCAAATAAATAAATAAAATCTTTAAAAAAATATATATGTCCATAATCTCATATCAGCTTCCCAACAACCGTACGAGATATCTCCCTGTGTTAGGCCGAAATTTGAATGCAGGCCTCTGATTTCTGTGGCCATAACTTGAAGATAGTGTCAATTAATCACTCATGTGAAACTACCAGAGAATTCCAAAAGGCCAAATGGCACCCACCTGTGTTCCTCCCTTCCTTTGCTCTCATTCTATCAACGGTCTACTGAGCCCTCTTCAGAGGGCCAGGCACATTCCAGGTACAGGGATCAATGTCCCTTCCCTTCCATTACTCAATCCAGTCAATCTTCATGGGCTTAATAATCTGGGCCAAACCAGGGAGGGCGCAGACTGTAGAGGAAAACTTGGGAAAATACATGGGGCATAAGGCACTCATCACAGTGGGAGAAAGAATGGGAGGCAAGTCCTAGAGCCTGGCATTTGGAGTCAAGGGCACAGGGAAACTGAGACTCCCAAGATCAGAGTGGAAGAGGAGTCAGGAATCAGGCAGCCCTTTCTGGAAGAATCCTGAACAGTGACTCCTGGGAGGGAGAGGATTTACAGTTAGTCCCCAAGTGCAACTCTTTGTCACAGAGGGAACATGACTCAGTAAATGAAGATGCAGACGAAGAAGACACATCAATTTGCATCTCTGCCTCTGGCTGGGACCCAAGAACACCCTTTGAAAAGGTCACCGAGATATTCCCATGGATCGTTTGTTATGCTCCATCCCAGAAAAGTAGCTGTCTGTCGCAGACTTGAATGTATGGAGGGTGATGGTGTTTCTCAAAGGCCCCTCCAGACCTCCTTACCTGGCAGTTGGCTCAGCAGGAGCCAGGGTAGGGGGTGAGACCAGAGAAGCAAACAGCTTCTGGCTGGCTTGGGAATTCATTCACCCAGAGTCAAACCCCACCAAGTCCCTGCCTTCCCAGCCATACTAAACACACTCCATGGCTCTGGGTCACCCACAGGGTAGAACGACAAACCTGGACTCCCTACTTTTTTCATTCCAGGAGGGATATTGGTGATCACCCAGCAAAATGCCTGAAGGACCCAACTGAGGAAGCCATGGTGGAAAAGTGGGAGGCAGGTCGGGAAGGTCTGGGGTGAAGGGGATGGGGACTATGGCTGCTCTTTCTCGGTGCCCAATCTAAATGGATCTCTCCATTTACCCCGAAATGCTTTCCCTTAATGCTCTGCCAATTTTCAGTGTTCCAGAACGCAAGAGATATGACACAGTAGTTTAGCCAGGGAGGCAGATGGACCAACTAGGCTGATGACTAGCTACAGAGCTTTGGTCTAAACACATCTTGCCTCATCCTCACTTTCCTGGTCTGTAAAATGCCAGCAAAACAGTATGCGTACCTCATGGGCCAACCAGAAAGGCAAATGAAATAATTCAAGCAAAGCACTCATGAGTGAACAATGTCTGGCAGATAATAAACATCCCTCTCACATGCCTCCAAGTTGACTCTTCTCCAGACTACATATCTTCACTTGACAGGACTTTCAACTCTTCTTAGAATCGAGCTCCCTCTGTTAGCGGGGACAACAAAAATAAATCCAAGATTTGCTGAGCACCGAGTCTGAACAAAGTCCTCTTCTAAGGGATGTTCACAAAGCATATAATCCTTACGCAACTTACTAAGGCAAGTATTTATTGCTCCATTTGACAGACAAGGAAACTGAGTCTCAGACAGATTCATCACCTGCCTTGAGGTACACACAGTCTGTCACTGGCAGATTTGGAGGCTGCCATGTTTTTCCTCTCTAGCACACTGTCTGCCTTCTGCTGTGTCCCTCTCAAAGGGCTGTGCCCAAAACAAGTCACCTCATTCCAGGTGTGGCAGAACCAGAGCCAAGGGAGAAGGAGGACTTTCTCCAGCCTCGCCACAGCTCTGTACTTGCACTCACCTCAGCTGACATGTATTTAACTTGACACTTCATATCTCCTGAAATAGGAGTCTGCCAAGCCTCTCCATCCTGTGCTTGGGCAGTTATTTTACTTTTTTAATGCAAGGATGAAACCTAACATATGACCCTATTAACCATCATTTTGATAAATTAAGTTCGTTTTTTCAAGCCTGAACTAATCATTTTGGATCTGAATCTTTTTATCCAACATATCCATTATCTCTCCCATCTTCATGTCACCTACATATTTCTTTCTCTGTCATTGACTAAAGGAAATGTTAACAACGCAAGATCAAGTATAGAACCTTGTAGCTCTAGAAACCTGTCTCTGGCTTACGAATGCTTCGTTAAAAAGTACTCTGAGTATATTCCATGAATAACTGATCTAGCCCAAAGCCCTCTGCCTTGAGCCCAAGGTTAACTGAGAGGCTTATCTAATACCTTGCTCAAATTAGGATACACTATGCCCACTGCAAAGGGAAGGAGGTTAGCTGAACAAGACTTGCTTCTTATCTAGCACACAATGATTCCTAGCGATGACTCTTTGCTTTTCCAAGGTTACACAAACCATCTTTTGAATGGTTCTATTTTAGAATCTTGCCCAGGATTTTAAACCAGCTCATGAATCTATAAACTAGCTCATACAGACCACTTTGAAAATAGGAATAACTGCCTGTCTCCAATCTTCTAGAACATTCTCACTCCACAACATTTTCCTCAAATATCGCCAGCAATAGGATATCACACCAAAGTCTGACATCTAACCTGGGATGTAACTGTCAAGATCAAGAGGCCTGAGCACATTTAAGGGAGATGGTGTTCTTTCCTAATTGGATCACCAGACCTGGTCATCCACACTTATTAGTGCTGATCTACCACAGGATTGTGACCTGCAGGACTAGCCTCCAGGTGAGCCTGGACTTCCACCGTTACTTGCTAAGCTCAGACAAGCTGGGGCTAGGAAAGATCAGCCAGATAGTATTTTCCAGGGCTTATAGTGAGATGCTATTTGAGCCTGCAGCCCCCAGGAGAGCCCCATCACAGAAATTAGTCCTCAATTTCCAGTAGGACAGGCATAAAAGGGCTTCCTGCCCAAGGCAGGACTCACTGCAGCATAGAGGTCCTCTGGTTTACTGTACTACATCCCCAAAGCCAAGGGTCTCTGACCTGATCTGACCTAATCTAACCAACATGCACTGCCCTAACCCAACTCCCAAAGCTCTCCCTAGCTTCCACCACCCTCCTATTACTGTCTCGGACACACCAGTCCCAGAATTCAGACCCACCAAGAACACGGTTCATTCTCAGCCTCACCTGGGTTCTCTCAGCCCTGCAACAGAACTCCGTCTCCTTACATCTCTACCGCTCAGGTCTTGAAGGGCAAGAGTGCAACCAAAGTTAAGATCTAAGCAAGGTTTAACCATCAGAGCTCATTTCCTCAAGCAAGGGTAACCCGGAAACAACAAGCTTCACCCTTCCTAAGTTTTAAAATCACTCAGAAGGCTCTGACCTAGAAATTCAACCTCTAAGAATTTACCCTTAAGGAAATAATCAGGAATGACAGAGGCACAAGAGTAAAATTTATGGAACAATCCTAATATGTACCATAAGATCCGAGTATTTTTAAAAAGATATATAAACAGATGATGATTCGATAAATGGATGAAAAGGAGGGAGGGAAGATAGTAGAGAGAAATATTAACAGTAGTTATTTCCGGATAGTGGGTTTTCAAACAACAGATGCGTGCTTTTCTATTGTTTTCCATGTTTTCTACAAAAACACAATGAATATTTATTATTTTGTAACTGATAAAACTAAAAATCAATGTAGTTAGGATACAAACTTTCTCTTTAAGGATAGAATTCATTCCCTCACTCATGCATCAAACAAGATCTAAACACCTACCCCGTGAAAGGCTCTGTGCCAGGTCCTCCAAAGTGCATCAAGCATGAGACACGATGTTGCCCTCAAATTACTTACACTTAGAAGGGGAAGCAACCAGGGAGCACAAACACGTATGACAAAAAAACAACAGAAACAGCCTGTTTCATATGAATGTTCAGATCATGAGTTCCCAAGCTCAGAGGCCCAGCTAGGTACTGATCAGCACCCTGGAAGTGGGTAGAATTTCAATAGGTGGAGATGGTGTGGGAAGGGGAATAACCCATTAACCCTGGTTCACCCATGACTTTACCAGCTTGAGCACTGAAAGTTCCGCATCCCAGGAATCCCCAGGCCCGGGTCAACGGAGACTACTGGTCACCCTCTCTGAGAGGGGAACTCTGGCTGAGCAAAGGTGAAGGTGGTAGGAGGAGGCAAGGTTTGTTCCCCAGAAGGAAGGCAGCCCACCTGGAGAAAGCATAACTAGGACCCAAACCACAAATGGCTCTGAAGTCTAGCCACAGGTAACGGATTTAACCCAGCGGCAAAAGAGCGTTATAGAGGATTTTAGAGGAAGAGCAACTTTGGAAGGATAACCTGGCCACGGTCTCCCTGGCTAGACGAAGAGATGAGGAATAAAAGCGAGATGCCAGAAAGGTACCAAGAAACTCCCTCTGGGGAGGCAGCGGGGTGGGATGGCACCATCGTCATTTACCTGCAAATGTGCAGAACAGATGAGTGGGGAGAGGCTCCTCAGGGCTCTGGCTCTGGCTCTGAGCTCCACCCGACTCAGCTGCCATCTGCCTAAAGCAAGAGCTCAAATGAATAAACCCAGTGTTCACTCCAAGCAAGAACACACTGTCCAACACAGTAAAACACCTTCCGCAAGCAAGTGCTTTCGCAGCAATGAGGAAACGCCAGGCTCCAGCCCTTCCGAGAGGACGCAACAAGATGTGTGCAACCTCTCCTGGGGGCGAGGTGCTCTCTTAAGCAAAGGATGGGAACCCAACGCAGGGGGTCTCTGGAATTCAGAGCCAATGAACATTAAGGTAAATTTGCCTCCGGTGGCTTAAATTGGCTGACTTGTTTACTTGAGAGACCTCCCTGAGCAGGATGCTCACCTGGCTGAAGAGCTTCCTGACGTGGTCTTACATCCAAGCGGAAGGAGAGGGAGGCACGGGTTCCTCAATCCTAAAACCCAATTCCATACATTTCCTTCACCCCAACACATACACAAAGAAACTGCTCTAATATCAACATGAGTGAATAATTCCCATGGTTTCTTGCTGCCAACAAGGTTATCTTCATGCAAAACGGAGAGAGGACCAAGCTAATTTCAATCACCTTAAAATAATAATAATAGGGGCGCCTAGGTGGCTCAGTGGGTTAAAGCCTCTGCCTTCAGCTCAGGTCATGATCCCAGGGTCCTGGGATCGAGCCCCACATCGGGCTCTCTGCTCAGCGGGGAGCCTGCTTCCTCCTCTCTCTCTCTCTGCCTGCCTCTCTGCCTAGTTGTGATCTGTCAAATAAATAAAATCTTCAAAAAAATAATAATAATAAAAACATCCTATCTTATGGGCGTGTGATGTTTGTACCTTTTCAAGTGTCCTCTAATCCGCTGTGCCTTTATCCTCACCACAGTCTCCCAGGCAGGTATAAATGACCCCACTGTCCCCATCTAATGGGGAAGGAAACAGAGAAATGGAGAGGTGGCATGATTTAGCCTCAGATCAGACAATGACACACAATCATGTCTCTTTCTCTGCTGCAACCACCATCCACTCTCCACAAACTCCCCGTTCCCTCAGGGCCTGAGTCATGAAATACAGAAGTGAAGGGAGATATTCCATCCTCACATTCAATGACGCTAATGAAATCTAAAGACCTGAAGTTAACCCAACCCACTTGTGAGCGCACATCCAGCAGACGCTCTTGTACCAAAGGGAAGCAAGACAGGAAACGTTTATAATGATGAAGAAATAAAAGAACAGAGATTTTGGAGGAAGAAGAAGGATTTTCTAGATCTGCATGGCCTTATACAGTAGCCATCAGCCAGGTGTAACAACTGAGCACTAGAAATGAGGCTCATCAGAATGGAGATGGGCTGCAGGTATATAATACATACCTGATTTCAAAGACTTCCCATGAAAAAATAATAATAAAACAGCATTAATATTTTAGATATATTACCTGTTGCAATTACACTTTTTGGAGATAGCAGGTAAAATAAAATGTATTACTAAAAGCAATTTCACCTCTTTTTTACGTTTTTTTTGTTTTTTTTGTTTTCGTTTGGTTTGGTTTGGTTTTTACCTGGGCTGTTAGAAAATTTTAAGTTACATGGGGCACCTCGCTGGCTCAGACAATAGTGCATGCAACTCCTGATCTCAGGGTTATGAGTTCAAGCCCCAAGTTGGGTGTGGAGACTACTTTTAGGAAAAAAAAGAAAAAAGGGAAAAGAAAATCTTAAGTTACATGTATGGCTCACATTATATTTCTATCAGCCAGCACTGTTCTCGAAAGTTTTCTTCATTATCTTTATGGAATAAAACCAAAATGTCCAGAATGTCAGAAGACATTCTTAATAGCAGGTAAACAGATGTTCCATAATGCCATCTTCCTGACATCTGTCCCACTTTCCTGGACTTCTCCCACTGCCGCTGGCCCAGTTTGTCCATCAGGTTGACTCACTTCTCAGGAACAATCAGAGTTTTCTGTGTTACAGTCTTTGATGGAACTGCCACACTCAACATACCTGATTCCTCAGAGCGGGAGTCGGCGGCTGGAGAGTCCCTCCCTTCCTGGCCTCCATATTTCTTCCCCAGAGCAGAAGTCACTGGGAGAGGGTTAGGGCACGATCAGATTTGGGAGACTCTAATTGTACTTCAGAGTAACCTCCTGAACTTTTCTTACATGGTAACAAAATTCACCATCCCAAGACTGTGTACCTTCCACCTCATCACCCTGCCCAGCTTTGGCCTCCTGTTTTCCCACTGAAATTGCTTCCAGTTGACAATGTGACCATTTCACAAGCATAATATGCAGGTGGTGCCCTCAAGGGCCTCCTAATTGTCACTGTCCCTGGGTTTTTATATATGATCATCAAAGAGAAGATACTCATAAGCAAAGGCAGCAACCCAATGGGAGGAAGAGAAAGACAGACACCTGGTCCCTCTCACTCAGTGGAAAGGACCAGATCACAGACAGCAGGCAACAAAGCAGTACCGGTGACGGGCTGGAAGGGAAGAATGATGCTCTGGGTAAGAGAAAGGGACCGGAGAACAGAGGGAAACAGACCTCTATTTCTTCCCGTTTTACTGTGTGCTGCCATCTTTAAGGCCAGAACATATTTCTTCTTTGGTGGGGAAGGGGATGAGGAGGATGGCTCCTCTTCCAAGGCCAGAGAAGCCCTTCAAATCCTTCTCCCCACCTTAGTCAGGCACAACTGCAGTCAACTGGCATCTATCTCACAGAGGACAGCCCTCCACATGAAGATGACAATGGTCCATTATGGGGGGTGGGGCGATGGGAGTGAAGAGGAACCAGAGGATCTGGCTCCACTGACCTGAGACTCAACTTCATAGGACTCGGGTAAGATAAAAGAACCATATTCCTGCTCCAAAAACATTTCAGAGGCCAGATATCAAGGGCCTGGAGGAACAAAGATAGTTTCTTGACCCAAAAGAACTGGCTAATGTTTGCTCTCCTTAGTTCTGATCATTTCTCTTATTTAGGTTCAAATCTCATTCTCTCTCTCCTTATCTCTTTACCTTCCTCTTTCAGCTCCCTCCAACCCACTCTCTTCTCTCCACACCCTCCCCCGACTCTCTTCCTGAAAAGCAACTTGGGGAAGTGTGGGCTTTGGCATCAGAAAGCCCAGGATTCGACACTTGGCTCTGCTTCTTTCTAGTGTCATGGCTCGGCCTCCCTTCTCTGAGGATACAGGATTTTTCTCTCTGTACCCCAACAGTCAACAAAATTTAACACCCCCTGAAATATTTATTCCTTCATGCATTCAACAGGTATTTTACTGAGAACCTCCAATGTTTGTGTTGAATGTGGAAGATAGAGCATTACCCAAACTGACCAAAACCTTGACCTTATGCATTTTAAATGCTAGTTGGAGGAAGAGTATTATCAGGAAACCAATGAACAAACAAAAAAAATTCTGTAAAGAAAAAAAATGAAGCAGGGAGGAGGAACCGAAATGCAGTGGGTACAAATTTAAAGGGCTTGAAACAGAGGAAGCAGGTCAAGCAGGCTTGGGGAAGAGCACCCAGGCTGAGCATAGAGCATGGCAAAATTGTGATGCCAGAGCAGTAAGGGGCCTTGTACCTGTGTGGCTGTGAGCAAGGTGAGAGGCAGGAGAGAGGGTAAGTGGTAAGGACTTTGGAGTTGCTTGAAATAAGACAGGAAGCCAGAGCTGAAGATGCCCAGAGTTGAGGGAGCGGGGTGCTATTCTATGTGTAACAGGATCACCTGGTATGGACACACAGGGAGAAGGGCAGAAACAAGGAAAGTGGATCTGGGATCTGAGGCAACTGCCTTGATGCTAGCAAGAAATCATGATGGCGCAGAACAGGGTTTTAGTTGTGGCGGTGGGGAGAAGCAGATTTTATCTACTTTGTAGCTCTGCACTAATGTGTGACACACATTTAAAAACACACCACAAAATAGAAATAATAAAAGGAAAATGTTCAAAAATAAAAATGGAAGATCTACTATTTTGTTCCAACCACTCAATGGAATACCTTGTCCACTCTCTGGATATACCCCACTTTAGAGAGCCCTGGTGTAGATGACGCAGAAGAATATGTGTAGAGTGTACCAAGTACAGGTTTAAGAACATAGGACACACTCGGGCGCCTGGGTGGCTCAGTGGGTTAAGCCGCTGCCTTCGGCTCAGGTCATGATCTCAGGGTCCTGGGATCGAGTCCCGCATCGGGCTCTCTGGTTGGCAGGAAGCCTGCTTCCCTCTCTCTCTCTCTGCCTGCCTCTCTGTCTGCTTGTGATCTCTCTCTGTCAAATCAATAAATGAAATCTTTAAAAAAAAAAAAAAAAAAAAAGAACATAGGACACACTCAATTACACTGGTCCCTCCTGCGCCGACCCCTAGTTGACTTAGTCTATGAATCCCTGCCCTACCATCCTCTTGCCTCTGGCCCTCCTGATGCTGCTGCTTATGACTTGGCTGCTTGTCTGATGAAGATCACCCTCGTGTAACTCTCACCAATCCCAGAAGCTTCCCACTTGGAAAGGCACTGCTTTCTGGGCTAGGAGGAAAAGGTGGGGAACCCTGGAGTTTTTTGGCCTAAGTCTAAAACTGGCATCATATTCTGTCCAACAGCAGAATGCCCATCCTTCCCAAGGAAGCATGGGATTTTCACCAAAGAGGGACCACATTCTGAGCAAACAAACACAACTCACCAAGTTTAAAAGAATAGAAATCATACAAAGTATGTTCTTAGACCACAGCAGCATCAGACGAGACATCAATTACCTAAAGACAGGTGTGAAATACCCCAATATTTGGAAATTAAACAACATATTTCTATTCTAAAGAACACTGGATAAAAATGAAGTTTCAAGAGAAATTTTTAAATATTTTGAACTACATTAAAATACAGCTGATCAAAATTCATCAGATGCAGCAAATACAGTGCTCAGAGGTAAGTTTATAATATTTATAGAATATTAAATACATACATTAAAAACAAGAAAGATCTAAAATCAATGGCCCAAGCTTCCCCCTTAGGAAACTAGAGGAAGAAGAGCAATTCTAGCCAGAAGCAAAGAAATAAGAAAAATAAGAACAGTAGTCAAAGAACTTGAAACCAGGAAAATAATAGAGAAAAATTAATTAAAACCTAATGCTGCTTCTTTGAAAAGATCTATAACGTTGACAAACTTCTAGTGAGGATAGCCGAGAAAAAAAGAAAAGACACAAAATACCAATATTGGAAAAGAAAGAATAATCATCACTAGTGGTCCCACTGATATTAAAAAGGTAATAAATAATTGGGATGCCTGGGTGGCTCAGTTTGTTAAGCATCTGACTCTTGACTTCAGCTCAGGTCATGACCTCAGGGTCATGGGATCAAGCCCTGAGAGGGGCTCTGCAGTCAGGGTAGATAGAGTCTGCTTATCTCTCTCCCTCTGCTCCTCCCCCTGCTTGCTCCTCTCTTTCTCTCTCTAAAATGAATAAATGAAATCTTTATAAAAAGAGGATAAATAAGTATCCATAAATTTGTTTAGATGAAATCAACCAGCTCCTCAAAAGGCACAAACTACCAAAACTCACACAAACATAAAGAAGTAACCTAAAGAGCCTGGTATCTATTAAAGAAAAACAATCAATAATCTCCCCCCCCCCCCCAAGAAAAAAGAAAGGAAAATAAATCACCAGGTCCATATGGTTTTACCTGAGAATCCTACCAAGTATTTAAGATAGAAAGTATATCAATTCTTGGCAACCTCTGCCAGAAAACAGAAGAGTGTACTTCCTAACTCATTTAATGGGGCCAAAATTACCTTAATGTCAAAAGCAGGAAGAAAAATAAAATTACAAGAAAACTGCAGACAAATATCTCTCATGAACATACATGTAAAAGTCCTCAACCAATATTAGCAAATCGAGCCCAGCAATGTATAAAAAGAACTCTACAACACAACCAAATGAGATTATCTCAGGTATGCAAGGCTGGTTCAACATTTGAAAACTAATCAACTTAAAGTCATCACATTCATAGACTTAACAAGAGGGGCAATGGGTGGCCCAGCGGGTTAAGTTTCTGACTCCTGGTCTCAGCTCAGGTCTTAATCTCAGGGTCGTGAGTTCAAGCCCCACCCAGCAAGAAGCCTACTTAAAGGAGAAAAAATCGAAAGAGTGGACATAAGAAGACAAATTGCATGATAATATCAATTAGTGCAGAAAACCCAACAGCCATTCATGATAAAAATTCTCAGTACACTGGAAATAAAAGGACACTTCCTCAGTTTGATAAAGCATATCTACCCAAAAAAACAACTGCTAACAGGATCCCATGAGCTAAGGAGAAAACAGAAAAGAGTCCTGTGGAAAAGGAGAAAACAGAAAAGAATCCTGTGGAAAAGGACAAACAGTGAAAGGGGACGTTTTTTCCTGAGGTTTCGAGCAGGCCAAGGAGGAGGCCTGGGGCTCCTTCCTAGCTCCCATCCCTCCACTTGCAATAGGGATGATGACCTCACTGTGGGGGTGGGGTGCTGAGATGAGGCAGGGTGACACAGCAGTGCCCCTGATGCCGACCCACAGCATGTCCTCCACTGTGTGTGCTCTCCACAGCTCTTAGCACCTGCCGCAGTGTTGTGTAATCTATCTTCTTGACTCTCACCTACTAGAATGGGTGGCAGGAGGTTTCGCTGTCTTATTAACCACCGTATCAGCCCCACACAGTGGGTGTGTGCTTATTTTTGTTGAGTGAATGGACCCATTCAGGCCTCTGTGATCTTTTAGGTCATACAGGGGCCAAGAACACTGAGAAGGGAGGTCACAGGGTTGGGATGGAAAGGGCAACAGCCATCCTGCCACCGTGGGCATCTTCTCAGAGAGAGGGGCACCACACCACGGAGGCCTCCCGTCTCCTCCTCCCGCGGACCCTCCCACCCTGCAGGGAGACTGCCAGGCTCCACAGTCCCTAGCTGGCTCACCTGTAGCAAGGACATCCCATCCGTCCTCAGCCTCCTCAGCCCTCCCCGAACCTGGAGTGGTTCCCTGAGCCAAGAGAACCATATGGGCGGATGGCCTAGAAAACTGCATCGTGTGAACGTTTTCATTCAACAGCGAAATCGTTTGATTTCATTCAGGCTTGTCCCTGTAAGGGCAACTGAAGCCAGCTTGACAGGGAACGGTTAAGTAGACTAATTAGGAAATGATCTGGAGAGGCGGCGGGGCGAGGGGCAGTGGTGGGGAAGAGTCAAGCATGGAGGATCGGGTTCTGGCACAGTTAAGTCGCTGTGTGGCTTCTGGCAGGACAAGACCCTCTCTGAACATCTGCTTCTCCCTCGTTAAGTGGGAAGCACTACTGAAATCTATTTGTTACTCTCAGTTTATTATTGTTGCTACTGGAAGAAGCACAAGGGAAGGAAAGTGGAGGGCCTCTCAGGTGCTGGAGATGCATTTCAGGGAGAACGAAGACCTCACAAGGGATGAAAAACGTGGCTGTTTGAACTGCACCATGGGCACATCACAAGAAGCGTGGGAAGTCAGGAAAACCAGGGGTAGCTAGCCAGCTCCTGCCTCCCTTTGCATCTCCGCTGGTTACAGAACTCACAGGGTACCACCTTAGCTCGAACATCCCCATCTCCGAACTATCCTCAAGGTTTCCCAGAACCAAACTTAGAGGCCCAGCCTGAAAAGAGGTTCCCTGAACTCAGTAGCCTGTGATGCTTTCAAAAATCCTTCCAGTACCACTCTACCGTCACGCCCAGAGGCTGGTTCTCACCTGAATCCTAACTCCTGAAGAAATGCTGGGCTGAGCAGAGAGTACAGCTTGGTGCTGGCAAATTGACACAGGCTGACACCAGCCTTGGTCCTCTCTGAACCCCAGAAAGTGAGTGTAGCCTTAGCTGGGCTGCCATGGGAGGGGAAGTTTAGCAAAGCCATTAACAACACAGCCTTTGGGTCAGAAAGACGAAGTTAGAGTCTAGCCTCTGCATGACTACCCCACTATGTAACCATGAGTAAGATGCTTGACCTCTCTGAGCCTTGGTTTTCTTATATGAGGATGATAGGAGCATTTAGCTTACAGCTCTGACCACAGGGTCTGGCCCACAGTAAGCTAGAGATGTCCACTCGGACCACCCGAGTTCCCAGGTTTGAAACCTGGATGAGATACTTAGCTAATGTGCACCCTGAGCAAATGACCAACTTCTCTATGCTTCTGTTTTCTCAAGCATAACATGTAGACAATGAAAGAACTTATTTCTTGGACTTATTGTGAGGATTACATTAATTAATCTCTGTAAAGGTTTTTAAAAAGTGTCTACCATATTGTAAGTGCCCAATAATCAGAGCAAATATTTAAGAGCAAATAATAATAGTAGGAAATTGTTGCTGAAGGACTTGAAAACCAAAGCATCCCATAGCCTCTTGCACATAATAGAAAATGGACAAACACATCCAGTGAATGATCCTGGTGACTTCGGCCTGACCTCCCATCACTGCTATGTTCCATCTGCTCATAGGTTGTGTTTCTTAGCCAAGAAAGGCAGAAAGTGTGAGCCCACATTACTGTCACTTAGACCTGATGCTTCACCTCCTGCCTTTTGGTGGGGATTCTGCTTACTTCAACAGATTTCTTAATGAGTGCGAGACAGATGTTAGAAGCATTCTCTGAAGGAGTTGGTCTGGAGGAAGCCACAAGGGCCACAAGAAAGGGCTGCTACGGAAGATCCAGTTCAGGTCAATTCTTTGCTCTGAATAGTGCAGTGGTGGTGGTGGATGGGGGGGTGATCTAGTCTAATGATGAGGACACAACTCGTGGATTTGCTCTTCCCTCTGGCAACAGTGCTCTTCCTCCCTACATTCCGGCTTTTCTCAATTATTGCCTCCTGGGAGGTATCTTCTGGAATAGCTCTCTCAACATTATGTATCTGTTATCCTGCTTTACTTTCTCTTCATAGGATTTTATTTGACGTTTATTCATCAGTTTATCATCTGTTCCAAAAACCAGCAGAGACTTGCCTGTTCTGTTCACTACTGAGCCTCAGACAGTGCCTCTTACATATATTAGTAGGCACTCAAGAAATACCTGATCAATGAATGAACAAAATAAAGGTCTTCCCCAGCAGAGGCGACCGCCAGCTGTCTGGCTAGATCACAGAGTTGACACCCTTCTGCCAAATGACTTTTCGCAGTCCCAGGAGGATGGGCTGGGCTGGGCTGTAGGGCAAAGGGAAACTGCAAATCTGGGTCCCAATTGTGTTATTTCTGGTGGATGGTAAGACTTTAACTGCCTTTTATCTTAGAAAACACACTCAGAGACATTCCATCATTCAATTAGAATGTTAAAGAGTTGCAACAAAATTAATTTGCTTATCACCAGGGAAATTAAAATGTCTGCAAATAAATTCTACCCCTCCAGCCCAGTTTCAGGTGGTTGATGCATCTGATGTGTTGGCAGCACTGAGAACCAAAGAGGAGAGTATTGGGAAAACTAGTTTCTAGCTGGGAGGGAAAATTCAGCAAAGGTATGAAAACACACACACACACACACAATCACCAAGCACTGCTGCCTAAAGTCTATGCTTTTAATGTCTTCTCCAAAATGGACAAATGATTTAAGGAGCTACAATGAAGGCTATACAGTTAACATCTCACTCTCAAGCAGAGGAGAATTCAGACTTCAGCTGTAGCCACCAATGACTTGAGTCCCACCATCTAGCACAGCGCTTGAGAATACAGGCTTTGCAATTAGACAAGCCAGGGTTTGGACTCCATCCCTGCCACTTACTAGCTGTGTGACCTTGAGATATTTACTAAGCTCCCTGCACTTGGAATTCCTTGTCTATGAAGTAAGGATAATAAAAATTTATCTCATGGAATGTTGAAATAATGTATATACAGTATGTGTTATATATAAGGCAGAGTGGGTGCTCCCTATGGGAAATATACATCCATTATTATATGAATGGTATCTAATATTAGCAATGTTAAGAAAACAATGACAATACAAAGCATAAAAGATAATGTACCCAAGTTTATAAAGGGGGATGGTACATATCAAAACAGAGTAGGACTAGCAACAAATCCCACCAGGATTGCTACCTCTCCTGGAGCTTTCCTCACAACCCTTCTGTTCCAGCATTCCTTTTCTAAGCAGGGACAGAGTGAGATGGCCTGGAATGATCCCCAAGAGATGAATAAATTTCATGTGATTCATTCATATACCCAAACACCCAGTCCAAATCTCCCCACTACCCTGCGACATTCAAATCCCACCGCAACCACCTCCTTCCAAACACACAGAAGGTACATGCAATACAAAAGCAAAGCAGTGATGTGGGAAAGTGTGGAGGTTCGGAGTGCTGCTAGCCTGCAGAACAAGAAAGAGAATGAGACTGGAAGTCTATAGGGAATTGCTCTCAAACTACAATCAAGAGCGAGGGGACAAGCAAGACAAGGGGGAGAAAGAGGAGGACGAAGGGGTGAACTCCACCATGCTGTAAGGAGCCTCCATCATAGTGATACGATGGGATGGAAAAGCCCTCTTGCCACTCTCCCCTTTGTAAGCTGACTCAGTCTCCCTGGAGTCACTAGCAATTTAAAAAAAAAAAAAAAGGCAGCTTAACCACCTCAAAAGGGTTATTGTGGTTGCCTGAGGAGCAAGAGTAAAGAATGAGCTGGAAAAGGCATCTTATTCAGCCTGGGAGCAATAGAATCCCAAGGGAAGAAAGGAAAATATGATGGTGGAAAGGGAACTCAAATCAATGGCAGAGTCCAAACAATGATGGGGTTAAAAAAAAAAAAAAATGACCAGCCCAAACCCAGCAAGTTTGGGGAGCTTTCCAGAAAAACAGTTCTAACCTAACATCCTTTCTCCCCAACCTGGAATGCAAGCAGGAATTTTTGCGGTCTATATGCACCAAACAAGTTACCATAAGCAATTACCCATCAGTCAAGCAAAGAGAAATGGACCTACTCGCCTTTTCATTTTTTTTTTTTTTTAACTAAAGTCTCTAGCATCTCCTCTTTCAACATACCATGATTCACATGGACAACAAGGAACCTCCCTTTGCTACCTTGGATCTCTTAGGAGGAAGGATGGCCAGGGCATGGGCTGGTAAGCTTCTATTCTTAATTGAAAGCCTGTGGTGGCACGCAGTGCCATCGGGAAGCTGCACCAGGTGACACTGGTACAGTCCATATTCATTCACAGCTGCGGGTGGGTTTATCCAGGGCACCAATTATCTAATTGCTGCTAATGTTCCGTATATTTACTCAGCTGCAAATTTGCAAGATGGGGCCTGACTCACAAGAAGGGGATAATAATGGGAGATATATTTCCATTTGAAAATTCATGAATAAGCAGCAAGAGCCCTGTTTATTAAAATTCAGATGCAGATAAACAATGAGTATAGTTCCAGGAATAATTGCAGGTTTTCACAGTTACAGAAAACCAGCTCCTTTGTCAACACTCCATTGTTCTATTTATACCTTGGGAGATATTGCACTGAGTTTCTATAAATACAATGGAAACTCATTCATCTCAACCTCTCTCACGTGTAAAGCCCCAACCTTCTCAGTAATAAAAGAATTGCATCCCGAGTGTATCTGACATTAGGTCTCAAGACTGTCATAGGCAAATCTTTCCCAATATAAGAGATAAAGAAGAACTGGGGAAGGGGAGGGGAAGCAACAGGCATTCTATTCTGGTTTCTGAAACAGACATGAAGCAGATACATCCTTGCCAGCTCTCAGTCGGTGAGTGTTAATATCAGAGATTAAAAGCAGAGGAAACAAAATGCCTAAGGTATTTTGACCCCTGCATGGGATGGGAGCTCATCAGTAATACCCATTTATACATTTTCTTTGAACGTGATTCTGCCCTTCTCTATGGATATTAGGCTCCTCTCCTATTATATAGCAAATCTGTATCATGCGATCTTGAAATCTACGTCTTTGATCCCCCACCTCCAAAATACCTAGCACTACACTTTGTACCCCACAGTGTTAATCAGAGAGAGTCTAGTTCAGTGGAGGTCTCCTGATCCCAAGCAGCCCAAAAGAGTGCCCTGAGAGCAGGACATAATGGTGCTATCTCCAGATACAACTAATATTTAGAGGAATATCACGTTTTTAAAAAGATTTTATTTATTTATTTATTTGACAGACAGAGATCACAAGTTGGCAGAGAGGCAGGCAGAGAGAGAGGAAAGCAGAGAGCCCAATGTGGGGCTCGATCCCAGGACCCTGGGGCCATGACCTAAGCTGAAGGCAGAGGCTTTAACCTACTGAGCCACCCAGGCACCCCAAGAATATCACATTTTTAAGTGTTTTACTGTAGAGAGGACATTGTGTGAACTACTTTCCATATAAAAAGTCTAATCATCCCACCAGCTCTGTGAAGATGGTCCTATCACTCTCCTTTCGATAGACTAAAACACAAAGCAGTAAGATAAGTGACCAACCGCATAGCTAGCAAGTGGCAGAGCTAGAACTTGAACCCAGAACTATCTGAAACTAGCATATATGTTTTTAGCCACCACATCACCACCACTGCATTTTATGGATAAGCCCTGGAGTGTCCTATCTCTATGCCGTGGCTCAGACAGATGTTGCTTCTTTCTGTTAATTTAACCACTACTCTCTCGCGCTCGCTGCCTCTCGCTCTTTCTCTTTCTCTCTCAAAGCTTTAGTCCTTGTCTCTCCATGATCCCTGGTTTGCAAGAGGTGACCCCTATCTCCATAGCAATCTTCTATGTACCCATACTTAGCTGTTTCATGTTTAAGGGAAAAATACTTTTACATAGACATATGACTGTCTGTATGTATAATACATATATACATAGATAGATAGATAGCTAGATAGATAGACAGATGTATGAGGTGGGGTATGTGTTTCACCCATATGTCCATGTCTCCTTCCAGGGAAGGTAAAATTATCCACAGGGAAGCGGGACTATATCAGAAATTAGGCCCTGATGTACATACAACCTCCCTGACCAGCTGATGCCCATATGCTGCACCGAAACCAGATTCATTAAAGGGTTTACAACACACAGAATTTTAATACAAAGGCTTCCTGTGGTGGTCTATCTCTCTAGAAACTCTGGTCCCTAAACATGTCACAGGTTTCAGAGCCAAAGTAGAAGGTGCAGAAATAAGAAGTCATAGCAGAGAGAGTCTCCAGGGAGCAAAGGAAACACATCATTCATCAGCAAGACAGTAGCTGTGTTGGAAGGTGGGGCAGGAATTTGGGGAGCCCACCGACAGGCACACCCAGAAATTTGTGCCCTGGTCATTGGAGATAGATTTCTGTTCACCTCTTCATCTCAAAGACGGTGGGGAAAGTTCTAGCCTTTTGATACGGGTTCAGCACTCCTACTGTTAGAGATGGCCAGTTATGAGTTCAAATCCCAGGGGCCCTAGAAAAGTCCTATCCCCAAAAGTTCTCTCCTTCCCTGGATCGTTCATGCATTCATTTAACAAATTATTGAACTCCTACTTGAACAGGCACCATACTAGCTCAATCAAGAACATGCTCCATCAGCCAAACTTTGTTTAACCGCTCTGCTGGACTGACTGATGCTCTCACTGGTTCTGATGCTACCTCACTCAAGTCCTGCCACCTGAGTCACACGTCACACCCACCTTGTGTACCAAGGCATACTTCTCCCATGAGAGCTAATTGCATTTGTTCCCAAAACCATGTATAGCTGTCATACCTATATTAACTAGATTATTAAACAATGTGTAAATCAACAGAGAATGAATACAAAAAAAATTCATTTTCTATAGAAGTTGATTTGGATGTTTTGCCAAGACTTGGTAAAGGTGAGTCATTTAAAAATGTGATTGAGGGGCGCCTGGGTGGCTCAGTAGGTTAAGCCGCTGCCTTCGGCTCAGGTCATGATCTCGGAGTCCTGGGATCGAGTCCCGCATCGGGCTCTCTGCTCAGCGGGGAGCCTGCTTCCTCCTGTCTCTCTGCCTGCTTGTGATCTCTCTCTGTCAAATAAATAAATAAAATCTTTAAAAAAAAATAAAAATAAAAATAAAAATAAAAATGTGATTGAATCAGCTGTGAACAGTAAAAGTATAAAATACTGGGTGTGGGGAAGGCTCCAGAACCTTTGGATTTCTTTTCCAATGTCTGCTTACCCAAAAAAAAAAAAAAAAAAAAAATTAGGAACTGGAAATTAGAGTTGTTGTGTTACAGGTGCAATTTAAACAAAAACAAAGACCTAGAACACTAACCAGCAGACTAACGTGCAAAGACGTACACTTGTCTATGTTTTTAAAAAAAGGGGTTAAAAAAAATACATTTCTCAGTTTTGCACCAAAATACTATGTTCAGGCTATATGTGTATTTTTTATGATTCTCCAAATTTCACACACATTTTTCAATTACCAGGAACTGGTCTCCATTGCAGTACAAGCAACATCAACCCCATGAGTCACGGGGCAATCATGGAGGCACGTGGGATGGGAAAATGGAGGCAGAGGGGGTAAGGTGGAACATCTGAACCAGGCTTGTGGTGGAAGAGGCGAGAAAGGGGAAGAGAAATAACCTTCAGGGAGAAGAATCATAGTGTAGAGTCTTGAAGAAGAAGAACTAGCCTGGCAAAGTCGGGAGGTAAAGGGTATCCCAAACACACAGCGCCATCGACAAAGCCACATGGGGCATCTGTGAATCTTTACATGATTTGGCATGACTGGAAGACCAAACACACAGCGGCATTCATTCCCGTTTGTACACTCTTGGTTTTGCCAGGCACTGTGCTGGGATCTGCACTCATGAGGCTCACTTCCCTGCTGTTCTAAGGGAGAAGGTCATCCGTCCCACCTGACACAGCTGTGTGAAGATGGGGAGCCATCTCTCCCCAGATGGCTGATCCTTAGAGGGCTGGAACCCGGGTCTTCCTGTGCTTAGGTACTCACCCCACCTTCAGTTTCCAAACCCATGCCGGGCCCAAAGTTCTTTCTCAGAAAATAGTACAGAAGTGAACTGAAACAGGCTATCAGTTCTGATTGACAAGGAATCCACACGGCCCAAGATGACCCAGAGCTGAAAATAACCGCGTCATTTTCTCTCCTGTTGGGCACTATTTCCTTCGAAACTGAAACACTTACCCAACTACCCAAATGCCACTGAAATGGATGACAGATTAGATTACCTGATAAACACCTCCATACCCTCCAAGAAATTTCCTAGTAATCACAGCAACTGCTATCTTTTCCAGCTGGTTGCTGACAACGTTTCAAAATGAATCCTCCTACACTCTTATTTTTACCCTCGACTAGCTGACTTTAATGGTAATCTCCTTAGGTTGAGAGCCCAGATGGAGTTGAAAATCTCGTTGATTTCTTTCAGAAGGGAACTTTGGTAGGAAGCAGCTCCATCAGGCCGCTCTAACACATTTCACTTTCATTTTCTCCCTGCCCTCACCTCCAACCCTTATCATTTTATCTCAACTACCCTCCCACTGGCCTTCTTTAGAGTTTAGCTTCTAAACAAGCAGCCAAAAATCTCCTTTGGTCTTTGGGATGATTTTTGTTTAAAAGGATCAGGAAAGTTTAAACTCTTGTGTAATCAATCAATTTGATTGTCTCCTCTAACATAATGAATTTGATCACATGAAGGTAACCTTGGTAATGCTCTGTTCACGTGTATATCCCCAATGCCTAGCAAAAGTGATGACAGAAAGTAGGTGCTCAGTAAAGAGAAATGGAACAATCAAGTGTCATCCTTACAACAACCCCATGGAGTGAGCAAGGTAGATATTCTTAGAGTTGACGACAGACTCATGAAGGTTAGGGAGTTTGCTGAGAGTCACACAGCCTAGAAGTTATCAACGTTTGTCTAGAGCCATTTTACTGGACCACAGCACCTGAACTCCAGCATTAGAACTGGAAGACTTTTCCTGGCTTCTACAGAGCTAAAATCAAGCCCCTGGATCCAGTCCAAGGTCCGCCGCTCTTAAGATGGAAATGCAGAGACCGGACAAGGGGCTTTAGAAAAACACCACTTAAAACTGAATCCTGTAACACACCTACACAGGAAACAGGAAGGGAGTGGGACGGAGGCTACAGAAACAGTGTAAGAACACCATGTGCCTCAGGTGTACTCAGGCAGAGAAGTTCCACATAAGCTCCATCAGGCTGTGCACGCCAGCGATCTGCAAACTACTGTCCGTGGGCCAAATCTGGCCCTCTATCTGTTCTTGTAAATAAAGTTTTATTAGAGCATAGACTCACCCACCCATGTACATATTGGGCGTGGCAGCTTTCCACTACAACAGCAGTGTCGAGCAGTTCACCCTGTGGCCCACAAATCCGAGATTACTGACTGCCTGCCCCTTTACAGAAACAGTCTGTCCACTCCTGGGGTACTAGACTCACTTAGGAACAACACCCCCAGCATCATCAGCAGCCACTGCAGAAATGAAACAAAGTACTACACATGTTCTACCATGTTCAGTGAGCTGGAAAGGATCATTTTCCACCCAATACCTAAAAAAAATTTTTAAAAAATCACAAACCAATTACTTCTGCACTTGATACCTGCTTAGAAGCCTCTTGTCAATAATAACTACTCCTACCTAAACTTTTGAACTAGACATCCCCTCCTTTCATTACCACCCTCCTGAGGATTAGCGCTCACTGGGAAAGCTACAGAAAACAAACTTTTTACTTTATTTGAAAAGAAAAATCAGAGAACGGCCCGTTGAATGCAATGCTACAAATAAATGGAAACTCAGCATGCCTTGTAAAATGGTCTAGATCTCATTAAATGATTTCTTGGCTATTATCCTTTGGGCTCACCAATGGGTCTGAATAGGCTCTCCAGTGAAACTAAATGTGCAAGGTGCTACTCTTTTGAAAGGAAATGGCATATTGAAATCAGAAAAGACGACGACCAATTGTCAGGAAAACGGATTTCAAATAAGGAGTGCCATTTTCCATCTTTAGGCTTTGCCACTGATAGTCCCTTGCAAATCTCTTAGCTCACCCCGTGTCTTACTTTTCTAACCTGCCAAATGGAGAAAATCTTACCCATCTCCTACCCCTTATCTCCCTCCTCCCAACCAGTGATGTGGAAAGGACACACAAAACAGTTTGCTGGGAGCTTTTTAAGAGGCCCTCACAGGGAAAGGCTAATCGTTACGTGTACATTCTCTAAGCTCAGATTGCTCTCCAGGGAAGTGAAGCTCAGTAAATAGGAACGTGACAGAGTAGAACAAGAGTGTCAAAAGCAAATGAGCTATTAACTCATCTCTTACAAGAGCCTTATTCCAAGGATGGCAATGCACAATGGAAAACTCTCTACAGATTACATTGTGGTAGCTTCTAAGAGAAGAACTTCAACATCTCTGTCCTTTAAGCAAGTATTGCTTTCAATCGATATGAATAGCTTTTTCTGGAATTTGGGGCAGAAATTCAAAGAGTTAAGTCACCTTCTCCAACCAAAGAGCTTGGGTTGCTGTTGGCTGTGAGATTCACTAGGTTCCTGCCTCTGATGGCCACTTCCTTTGTTGTAGTTCACACCTAAGGCAACGTCCCCAGGTATGAGGCTGATGCGGAGCAGAGAGTACGTAAGGCCATAGGACCACAGGGCCCCAACCCATGACAGCAACCATCAGCTGGTATCACCATGATCTGAGACTCTCTCTCCTCTCTCCCTCTTTCTTTCTCAATCTCCCTCTCTTTCTTAATCTCTCTCTCTCTTTCTCCCTCTCTCTCTCTCTCTCTAGTATGGTCCATACACCTACCTTCGGGAAACTACTTCTCCCACTCCATTTTATTCTGATGAGGCTGCCAATCAGAAAGCACCATCTCCTCAAGTTGACCAGTGATTGGTCCAGTGGTACAGTGGACCAATGAATCAAGCAGGAACTTTTTCAGAAACACAAATAAAGAAAGGGAGAGGATGAGGAGGAGGGGAACAAGAAGAGACTAACTCTCTTTTCGTCAATCCAAGCTCTGAATTACCACCCTACCCAACACATGAAGAGTGCCTGTTGGAAACTGAAGGCTGACAATGAGGAAAGCAGAGTTAGAAGTAGAGATAGAAAAAGATAGACTCACCCAACTGAGCCTCTGGGTCCCACCACAACTGAAGTTACACCCACCCCAGACTTCTTAGTGGAGTTTCAGTTAATTTTTTAGGTTTGGTTAGACTTGTTGAATTGAGTTTCCATCACTTGCCATCCAAAGCGTCCTGACCAGTACAGTGAACGCACATCTCATTTACTTTCACGAAGTGCTCAAGGGACAGAAGGTGTATGGACCACCCCACCCCTAAAATCACAGCTCAGCACCTGCCCCCATACTCATACATCCAAGGTACAGCCTTGGGCGGTCTCTGACTTCATTCTGTTCCATGGCATGTTATCTTTGCAATATGTCAACAGTCTCTTGAATGGTTATTTATTACATTTTTATTTAGCACCGGGTGAGAAAATAATTTCTAAGAATCTTGGAATATATTATTTCTGGAGGAAAGCTCACACTGCACCCAGATGCAATTATCCTAATGAGTAACTGTAAACCATCCATCTTTTAAAATCGTGCATATTTTTAAAAATCTATTAGCTCCTGTTATGTTCTGACAATCACAAATTTCCTGATTATCTTTTTATCTATTTTTTCCAGATTATAACTTGTAATACTTTGTACCCAAAGTCTTAAATCTCTTACACTGATATTAAAGACTCCCACATTAGAGTGATTTTCTCCTTCTCCTAATACCCCACAAGGACCCTCTCCTCCAGAAAAAATGGGCCCACTCTTTCCCAAACAGACCATCACATTACTGTCCCTGCATTTCGGCGGATGGCTCTTCTGGCCCCATATCCCACTCACCCATCCAGTCACCCTGATCCCAGCCATTCTTCCACAGCCAATTCCCACCTCCTCTTTGAAACAAGATCAGACATCCTAGCCTCAAGTTAATGCTCTTTCCTCAGAGTCTGGACCTATTTGCCACCTGGCATACACTTGGTAGAACAGTGATCTAGATGTAGGACTTGTTTTATAAGCTTGAGGAGAGGCCCTGAGGACAAATCTTCCCCAGACAAGCATGACCCCCCCCCTTCAAGAGCTCTGCCCCCACATCCAAGGATGACAATGATAAGGTGAGGACATAGGGGTGATGACCCAAGTCATCAGGGACACCAAGATTAAAACCCAAAGTATTCAGTCTGCAAGATACTTTGGTAGTCCGAAGTATTTACTCTCTTACACATATACCCTTGGCCCTTTCCTGTGCAAATAAGTCCTGGGAATCAGTGATTCAGCCACCTCTGTCAGCTGCCCTGGAGGCTAACAAATGTGATCCAAAGTCACATGATGCATCATCTCTTTTTAGAGAACCTGACATCTCCTCTGACCCTCAAACTCTGGGCACTCGTAGGGTGCTAGAATGCCCTTCCTTTTCCCATTTCTTTCATCTAAGTGCTACTTAGCCTCTAAGACCCTTCTGTTATGAGACTATAGGAACCCATGCTGCTTCCCTGACTCCTCCTTCCCACAGGGACCCTACTTCCTCCAAAATCCTAGGGAAGGGAGGAATTCCATGACTCAGGATGGACAACTGATACACACTTCCCTGGGTTATTTAATTGTCTTCTCTTCTCCTCACCTGGACTGCCAGCTCCTGGGGCTAGGGTCACTTCTTTGCACAGCTTATTTTCCTTCCCTGTGTCAAGGCCAAAATTACACAGGGTGGGCATACAATAGCCATTTGTTTTGTGACAGATCTAAATAAGTCTCCTTATGATTACATCACTCGTGTCTCTTCCTAAATGGCTTTATATGTAATTTGGGAGAGCTGATACACATGTGCACATATGCACCTGCACTAAAGATCAGCGATACACTGAACCGGGGGAGGGGCAGTGAAATATCTGTTGAATATCGAATGTAAATGAAACCCTAAAAATTCTCACTGAGGAATCTGAACACACTGAATCCATTTTGTGCTCAAAGTGAAGTGTGTCAGTGCACACAGTCTGTGTACACAGCTTAGATATGTCTAGTGGGCTATTGTTTGCAGAAGGAGTCCAGAGACTTCAAAATAGGAAGCCAGGTCTTAGGTTCTGGTCCCATCACTAATCCCGTGGGACCTTGCGTGAGCAGGTAAACTCGGACCCTCGGGGTTCACACCTGTAAAATGGGGCTTCTGATGTCCACCTTGCTCCATAAGAGTGTCGTGAGGAGGAAATGAGAGAATGCTCTGACAAAATGATGGTGCTGGATACTGGATCTTCACGGTACCTGACTTCCTGGAGGGATGCTCCAATCAGGGGCCCTCGTGAAAACCTCCTTTGCTGAACTGGAGGGAATACAATATACAAAAACACCTTAAAAAGTCACCCATTGTGAAAGCACAATGGGGCAGGCAGCATCAGACGCATGGGCTTGCATGGGCTCCTGAGTGATAGAATTAAACCACAGACAGAACCATGAATAAGCTGAATGGCATCATTAAACTTAGACCCTTCACTTAGATGCATTAATGGGGCTATAGATCAACTATTATGTCACAGAGTGTGTTTGGGATGCATTTGAAAATTAACTATTCATAGGGGATCATTTTCAAAGTGTATTTACATGTTGGAGGCTCAGCACACATACACGGTTTCCTTTGAACAGCCCTCTCGTTGTGTAAAACCTAAAACACCCGTGAACATTCTAATGGGCTTGGGTGACAGCCCTGTGATCATCAGCATATGCGCTCAGATCAAAGCCCATACCCTAACACTGCGAAGGAAGGAAACACCAGTTGTCCTCACATCAGCATACAGGCAAAGCCCGCCGTACAGGAAAGGTTCTCTGTGACATAAAAATGAATGGCTGGCAGAACCAGGGCCTGGACAATCAGGCCAAAACAAGCTCTCAACAAGGAAGCCTTTGGGGCACCACACTCTTTCTTATCCTAATCTATATCTGATAGTCAACATCTCCCCAAAAAGTCAGTGCCTGGTTGTGTCCTAAAGAGAGCGCGGCCTTTTAATCACTCCTCAAGCTGCACTGAGCCTTGGAATCAATTCAACAATTATTGACTCAGCTACTGTCGTGCATCCAACCCTATGAGAGCTGAGGGTCATTTATTCCAATGGTGGAATGGATGGATGAACAAAGATGTTCACTGCAGCTTGGTTCACCTTGTTGAAAATAGGGAAACAACTTCAATACCTACCAATGGTCATCTTAAATAAACGTTAGGGCAGCCATTCAATGGAGTACTGTGCACAAACATCAGAAAGAATAGAGGGGGTTTCTATACACAGAGCTGGAAAGACGCCCAGTTAGAGGAAGTGAAAAAGTAAATGATACAGGAGAATCTATGATGGGACCTCCTTAGAAAATACACACATACACACACATACACACACACTCCTACATACATGCACACATATATGTACACACTTAATATCATTATAAATCTATATGAATATGATCATACACATATAGAGAAAATCCAAGGGAGACAGGTGCTAAATTTATGATATTGGTTACTTCTATGAATGGAATTTATGTTGAGAGGCAGGGATGGAAAAAGGCCTTTCACTGTTTATGTTACACATTTCAGTAATGCATGAATATCTTTCCACTCTTTTCCAGTCCTCTTCTACTTCCATTATAATCATCTGTAAAAGGTTATTTCAAAACAATAAACTAGACACTCTTCCCTCAATGGAGCCTCCAATATCCCAATAACCACTCCCACTGATGACCATCAGCTAAGTTCCCTAATGCTCCAGCAAATAATGAACCACAAATATACTCTTAGGGACACAGACACACACACTGGGAAGACTGAAAGAGCAGGTGCGATAACATTCCCTCTTTCCCTACCGGGTTTATAGTACTTCTTTTCCTCATTAATTCCCCACTAAAAGACTGAGTTTGGTTAACCTGTTCCTAAAAGCAAAAATATCTTTGAGAAGATTCTTCAGAGAGCATATGACTTCTAGTAAAATTTTTAAAAAAATCACTATAATAAAATTCCATTACACAGAGCTGATCCAAATGTCCCAAACCACTTCTTATAATGAAGTTTAACATGAATCAATAGGAAGGCTTCCTTCATAGCTCCAAAGAATTCCTAGCTTCACTGAAATTTATTAAGCCCTGATCACAACTGCATATTCAATATTTTCGCAAAATACGGAAAAGTGGCTTGAAATCGCACAGCTATAAATTTTATGAAATGTTAAAGCTAATAACATGAAAGGCACATTTACAGAGGATCTACCGCTTTTCAAGCACCACACTAGGCACTTAGATCAACGATCTCATTTAACTATCACAAAACAGAAGGGTCTTAGGTTGGGTCTTTCGAACTCTGAAATGGAGATTTGCATACCGGAGGATTTTTAGGGGAGAGACCCAAGACAAAAGCCCAGGTAGAAGTGAAGTCTAAGGACTGGGCAGAAGGACAAGAAGTCTCTGTCTTTCAGAAGAGAGAGAGATGATGTAGCCCCAACAGGGGCCTCAGTCCGTCCACAGGAGTCCGGAGTCATCCAGCTTTAGGTCAAGATGGCAGGCCATTATACCTCTGATGAGGATACAGGCTGCCCATAGGAACTGGTGTGACGTTGGGCGAGGCAGCTCGCTTGGGCGGAGGGTCATTCCTGGGGAGGACTTGGCTGCCCACACTCATGGCAGGAGTGGGGAAACAGAGGGAAACAGAGGCTCATCCAGAAGGGGGAGTCTTGGTGACACGGTACAATATCCACTGCCTTCACTTAGAATAACCATATTCACAGCAACCAAGAGCAATTAACTAGCCCAAGGAAAACACAAAGGCAGAATTTGTACCATCTACTTCCAAAACTCCTTCTCTAACACCCAGCTGCCTCCCCAAACCAAGCAACCGCTTGGGACATCTGCCTCAGACAAGGGTAATTTCGGGTTCTGTATCAGACCCTTATCATTTGGACTTTTATGCAGATGAGCATATCCATCTATCCACCAAGAGGACTGGGGGGGTGGGGGGAGAAATTTTGAATCTCTCAAGCCGAGCATACCTGTCACAAGCACAGAAGAGGGGCTTCGCTAAAAATCACATGGATAATCAAGGCCCTGTTGCTCTGTAATCACTTCAAATCCCCATGACCTCCCACAGAATCTGTGGTCATCCCACTGGCACCATGTGTCTTACTGAAAGGTTTTATTCCAAGCTCATGCTTAAAAAACCCATTCATTCTATTCCCTTTCCGCTCTCAGTGCTCCATAACAAATGATCAAGACTAGAAGCTATATGGGGTAAACTGGATGAGACGAGAATGCATGTTTTGGCACATGAGAGGAGTATTAAGAGGAGAGAGAAGAAGGGTGCCTGGGTGGCTCAGTCGGTTGAGTATCCAACTCTTGGTTTTGGCTCAGGTCATGATCTCACAGATCATGAGATCAAGTCCCACGTCGGGTTCCACACTCAGCAGGGAGTCTGCTTGGGGATTCTTTCCTTCTGCCCCTCCCCCCCAACTTGTGTGCATGCACATGCACGCTCTCTCTCTCTCTCTCAAATAAATAAATAAATAAATAAATAAATCTTTTTAAAAAGTGTCTCCTTGTGTACTGCTTCCAACCGAGGGACAGGCATCAAACCTCAGCTCCATCCATCGCCAGCTCTAATCATGAGGCAAGTCCTTCTGGCAGCCTGAGTTTCCTCTGCTGTGAGGTGGAACATGAGGAGGCACAGACCTCAGAGAGTCCGTGTGAAGATTAAATGGAACGATGAACGCGAAGTGCTTAGTCCTGTGCACGTACAGAAAGCACTTGGCCAGTGTTCGCTCTCGGTTATTACTGTCAAGGCTGGCAACATAATCATGGTTGTGAACATAACCCACTGCAGCAGGAAAAGTCAGAATGAATGGAATGTGGTGGATGGACTGGGTTTTTCTGAACCTTTTGCGAAGTAGGTTGACTTATAAATGGCTTTCCTATTTAGAGATACCCCCTAAAACAGCAAGTCCTCCTCCGAAATTCTCCATCCTCTCCTGCATTTCACAGCTCCCACGGTGTGGCCCATGAAACAACAGGCGCTCACCCTCACTGCCTCAGTGGGGAGCTCACACACCCAGCGAGGGCTGCATCCCTTCCCAGTCTACACTGGAGCTCAACCCACCAGCCTTTGCTGCCTGGCTTCACCAGCTGAAAGACTGAATCGATGGTAAGGTTCCCAAATCTGCCAGTCCTACAGACGCTATCTTACTGTTGTTAAACCTATTTGCAAATTCCCTAAGGAGAGTAAACCTTGAAGCTCAAGTGGGTCAAAGAGGCTTTGCTGCATAAGGACTGCCCTTGAGCTAGACCAGCATTTCTAGGTGTGTGGTCCCCAGCCAACCTCCAACAGAGTCACCTCACTACCTTAAAAATGCAGATTCCCAGGATGCCTGAACCAGAATCTTTGGAGCAGGACCCTGAAAGCTACATATTCAAACAGATTTCCATATGATTCTGATTCAACTGAAGTTTGAGGCCCCCTAGGATACAGGCATGTTTTCCCCCAGAGCCTAGATCACCAGCCTTGGTGATCGTGATCTTTTTTTGAACTTCCCCAATCTCTACATCTCTAACCCCTGCCCCCATATGTTCTAAACATTCACCCAGTGGTCAGTAAATCCTTATTTTACACTTGAAAATGGGTAGTCTATTAATGTCCCCGGATTTGGTGATCCATGAATAGATATTCCATTTTCTTAGGTAGAGTGCAGGCTTGACAAGGACAAGAACAAGAGCTCATTCAACAAATACAAGGCATCTAAATAGGGGGCCCATCCCTGTGCAGGTGGCATGGGGGATAGAGAAGTCTAAGTCATGGCCTAACCTTACAGGAGCTCACTGTATATACACAGAAAACTCTACCAATCACACCCAACGGCCTCAAAGACACTTTGCATCTTGACCACTGAAGAACCTATATATAATCCAGACTTACAGCTGGAAGGTCACAGACCACATGTCCTTTCTCTGCTGCTACAGACACAGACCTTCCTGCTGTAGCCCATACTTCCCTCTGTTTTTTCTCCACAAGGCTTCCTATTTCCTCCAATTTCCCTACCCTTCTGCGACTGATGAGGGAGGAGAATGAAGGCTCACATCCTTCCTCGGATCCATACTGAGTTGGTCCCATCTCAAAAAGACTGCCAGGATGCTAAACGACCCCAGCACTAGATGCTACACTCAATCACCTGACTCCAAATCCGATCCTAATCAACTCAAAAACACCTGCCTGTGTCTACACTGTCCAGGAAGAAACCAGATGCCATAGTCCATGCAATTACCCAAACTGACACACATGGAAACATCACAAGCCACAAGGTTAGGAACAGAACAGCCAATGACTGTTACGTGGCATCTACCCCAGACCCTGAGTTAGCAAAAGGAACAGAGAAAAAGAACGTTACAAGACAGAGAAGGAAAACCAGAAATGAGTGTTGTCTCCAAGGCCAGGGTTAAATGCTCCAGACCAGACATGAAACAGAAAAAGGAAATGGCCAGAGTGGGGAGGGGGATGAATCAGGACACACTTCCCAAAGTATGCCATGTAAATCCAAGCCTGCTTTCTTTCTTTTTTGTTGGTATTTATCCAGCACAGCCTTCTTTATTTCTGTTTTTTTTAATAATTTTTTTTTTTTAGTCTTCTAAACCCACACACAAAACAACTTCTTCCAACCTTCCCATCCTAGGGGTTCTCACCATCCTCCCACCCAGCTCCCATCATAGGAGGCTGCAGCCTGATTGCTAATGCAGTGGGCCAGCCGAGAGCAAGAGGTCCAGGGGTCCCTCTGTCACAATGTGGATGGAATTCCTCTTTGGTTGCCATGACATCATGGTGCTAGGGCTCTCCAGCCCCGTTACCATGGAATCCTCCCTTCCCCATCCCCTACTGCATGTCAGGAGGGCAACGGCACTGGCAGCAAGCTGTCCACAGGCTGCTGGCCAAGCCCATCTCCTGGACAGTGGCCTAGAAGAATGCCGTGGTCAGAGCCAGCTGCAACCATGCACCTGAACCAAAGCAGTCTGCCAAAGAGTTCTCCAGCAGACCCCGGAGAAGTTTCACTACATGGAAACGGGCTCTTAAAATCTGTACATGAAAAAACAAAGTGCTCTGAACACATGTAGGTGCTCTCTTCCATCAAGAAACCATCGGATCCTTGCTAACAGTGGGGAGCCTCGGCACAGTCTGTCTGGTCCCAAAAGGCACGGCGAGGGGTCAGCAGGGCCTGTTTGGTTCACGGATCACAGCCTGCTGCCCGCCCACGAGCCTCGAACCCAAGACTATGCCTTCATCTGTGCAGTGTGCTTCCACTGCTGAACAGGAGGGAGAGGAGGAATGCAAAAGAAGGAAAATGTATGTCTGCACGATGAAAATAAAGGTAAAGTTCCCTGCTGCACAGAGGTGCACACCTCTGACTTAACCTCCAGTGTCACATGAGGGTCTTGCTGGAGGAGGGTGGGGTGCCCCAGACGAGGGACATAAAACCTGGGTTCTAGCCCTGCCTCAGCTCTGTGACTCGGCAAAGCACTTCTCCACGAGCTTTGGATTCCTCCAGCACAAAGCGTAAGGCTCTGAGCAGAGAATCCCTCGGGTTCCTTCCCAGGTGGCCGGGCTTCATGCTTAGCTGGGGCTCCAGGGAGAATTTCTGGATCCCCAAATCCACTCCCTGTCCCCTTGTCTGGAGGACTTCCAGACTCCAGAGAATGGTTTCACCACCAAGAACGGGCCTTTGTGAACGCCGACACCCAGGGCCAGATATAATTATAGGGAAGTCTCCCACCTGCAGGCGAGCGACAAAGAACACTCCAGCCCCTCGGTGTGCTAAAACCCAGGCTGACCCAGGTACTGAAGCTGTTCTTCATCAAACATCCTACATATTTTTAGGGGGAAAAAGGGGGAAAAAAAAAGAACCTTCTGTTGGCTACATAGTAACCAAAGAATTTCAAAGACACATACATTAAAATTAAAATGTGCAAAGGGAAAGAAATGATAATGGCACACACCAGAGGCAGCTGCTCCAAATCCAACTACGGTAGTCACAGACAGGACAGAATTGGACAGCTATAGAGAAATCGGCCCCCAGGTCCCTTCTCCATGAACCACATCTAGGGAATCCTGACCTGAAATTCCTTTTCTCCCGGCCTTCAGGACTTCTACTCTACATGCCTCTCACTCTCCAGCCCATTAGCAAATGGCGCTGGGTTTAGATGTGGGCACGTACTGGTGAGCCAGCTAACAGGACCTTGCACTCCTAGGTGCTATCGTCTGGTGGTGAAGACCGACAAAATAGTTATCTAGAGGTTACGATGAGTCAGTGCAGGCCTCTCGGACAAGGTAATATTTAAGCCAAGACCTGAGGGTTGGTATGGGACTGCTGCATGAACAGTGACAGGATGAGGGTGTTAACATGAAGATCCAGCAACACGTGCAAAGGCTCTGAGGCAGGAATAATTATAAGACATTATTCAAGAAGCTTTCAATGTGGATGAAGAGACGAATATGCAAACGATCACAATTTCTCAAGGTAACAAGGGTGTCATAGGTACCACGGACAAAGCAGACAACAGAAACAGCCCTGAAGGTACAGTCTACCAGAGGCTGGTAAGGAGGGCTTCTCAGAGGAAGAGGTACCTCAGCTGAATTTTGAAGGATGAGATCTCGCTGAAACAGGAAAAAAATACAGCAACAAAGGCCTCGAAGTATGAGGGGCACAGAGCTTTCTTAGAACTAAAAGTACTTCCATTTACTTGGAACTTCGGGTGAGAGAAGGGGGGTAATGGGAGAGTCAGGAAAGGTCTTTTATGTCAAGGCAAAAAGAATGGGGGCCAGAGTTTTGAGCCCTCTAAATAGATCCAAGAACAGAATATTAACCCAATAAAAGGACCCTCCTAGTTACACAAAAAAATGATGGCCTCTCTGCCTGTCACATCCTCGCCTCCCAGGCATGCCCGCCCACCTGCAGCGGTGGGGACAGGGCTCCTCCCCACCAGGTCACAAAGAACCCGCCCTTGCGTGGTCCCTGGTTGCCGGCGGCTCAGGCCGAGCTGTCAGGGGCGGTTGCGGGAGTCAGGGAGTCAGCACGTGCAGGGGCAGAAGCCTGTGGGTGTGGAACAGCAGGTAACCAAGAATGCGTCAGAATCCCACCCACATCAGCTCTCTCAAAAAGGCTCCTATGGGGGGGAGTAAGGGGGGAGAGAGGGGAGGAGATGGGGGAGGGGGATAGAAAAAGAGGACAGAGAAGAAGAAAAAGAGCAGGAACAGGAGAAGAGTGGAATGAGGTGCGCTACACACCCCCTAGGGTGGGAAAACCCTGAGTTCCGCAGGCTGCTGCTTCCCAGAAGAAAATAGGAGCGGTCCCTGCCGCGCTGCAGCCCCTGGGATCGGCAGGGGAGCAGCTCAGCACGCACTGCTACTCCCTCTGCCCACGGCCTGCTGGCAGGCGCCCGAGTCTACGCGCTCTGATTCAAAACGCCCTCTGCCTCCACCAAGCACGCAGTGCTGCGTCACGGCTGAGTGCCCCCCCACACACACACTCACACACATACAAGCGCGCGCACACATACACACACACACACACACACACACACACACACACACACACACACACAGCCTCTGCCTGGCAGCCCCTCACCCCCATGACCCCTCCTGCCCCAGCCTCCAGAGGCTGCTGAAAGGATGGGAAGCGCTGCCCCCCACTTGCTCCCTGATCACTTCTGTGGCTAATCTAAGTGGGACCAAGAGGCAGGAGGGGATCCAGACCCAGCTTCTGGGAGGCTTGACTGATTAGGGCTCCCAGATAAAATACAGGGCATTCAACAGAATCCGAATTTCAGATAAGTCACAAATCAATGTATTTGTACTTTTCATTTGCTAAACCTAGCAATGCTCTGACTGATGGTTCAGCTATGTGAGTTCCTCTTACTTTTGGTTCCAAATTCCTATCCAAAGCTACGGAGGATGATGATGATGATGGGGACTCGTGTTTTGAGATGGTACGTCCCAGGCGAAGGTACATACCTTATATCCTTGACACAACCCTATGAGATCAGTATTATTACTATCTCCATTGCACAGATGAACCACCTCAGGCTTGAATTTGTCTGAGGGCACACAGCTAGGAAGTGGGAACTAAGACTGGAAACAGGAGAGTCAGGCTTCAAAGTCTATGACCTCCAGCCCTAAACTGTCACCCCCCACCCCCCCCGCCCCCCGCAGACACACAGTGGATCCAGAGAGACCAGTGAGCCAAAGCACTGATTGGCTGAAATTGCTACCTTTCAGTTTGAAACCACTGTTCCAGGAGAATCCTGAAGGGCTTCTCCTCTCCGGCCTCACTCCTGCATGGGTCCCTCCCATCCACGCTCCAGTCTCTCTCTCTCTCTCTGAGCCCCTGCTCCCAGTGCACAGGCACATTCCAGGGAGAACTTCCCACCAGTCAGTTATACCTTGATGTGAACTTCTGTTTGCTGTGACTTCTCCCAGACATATGAACTTGGGCTGTCTCATATTAGAGAATAAAGATGTGCACCATTAAAAAAAGGCTCATTCATGGGTGACAGCTGGTATCAGGAAAGGGCTTCTCCGCTTACTCAGCCACTCCTTACCTGGAGGCAACAGGAAGAGGCAAGAGACCCAGAGAATTCCCAAGCGTCTCAAACAGCACTTCATTCCCCAGGCCACACAGGCTAGGTGATTTTTTAAAAAGTGTGACTGATGTGCTCTGACTGATGGAGTTTACTATCCAGCTGGGAAAGAGAGGCCACCCTGGTGGAGGGAGGATTTTAAGCAGGACTGGGATGGATGGATGGATGGATGGACAGACAGATGGGCAGACGGAAGGTTGGGTGGGTGGGTGGACGGATGAACGCAGAGCATGAGAGGGATGGGTTTGTGGTTCTGAAAAAGACCCGGGTCTTTTCCATCAGGTATGGTGAAAGGTTTTAAACACAAGGAGAAGGGAAGAAGGGATGGCAACAGCCTAACTAGGAGAGGGGAGGGAGGGAGAAAGCGAGGCAGGAAAACAGGGCAGAAGGAAAAACTGTGTGTCATTGCGAATTCATCTGGTTCCTTCCCAAGGTTCCTGAAACTTCCAGGCTACACAAGGTTAGAGCCAGCCCCATGGGGACCCCAGTTTTTCATCTCTGCAATTTACTAAGTGTGGGTGTTCTAGAGCTCACGATGATCAGCTTTTTGTCATTTGTGCCCAGGAGGCTAGCTGTAGGGGTGAGTAAGGCAGACGTCTCTACAGCCTGAGTCTGCAGCAGCTGGTGTCTCCCATACCCCGGACCCCAACCCCAAGCTGGTCACCACTGCACCTGCCACCACTCCCTCCCTCCCCCCAGAACTGGGACCTGGAGAACACTCCTATAGAGCCCCTGTGGCCTCAAAAAAGCCAGACCCCTGTCGGAGCTTTACTTCAAGACACAGTACCCTCCTCCCTGACCTCCTCTCACCACAGGAAAGCTGACAAGCAGGGTCTGCGAAAGAAATCAGAGCCATAGGCCCCTCCAGGGATGCCCTGTGCCGCTGCCCACCTGTGCCTGCCTACTTTCACTCCATCTGCATTCGCTTCGCTGTCCTAGCTGGGCTTCTCCCTGGCACAACCTCCCTCCCACCCAGGAGGCTGCAAGGCCTCACTGCCACCAGGCAAAGGAGGAGCAAACAAAGGCCAGGAGGGGGGTCAGCCAACGCCAAACAGGAAGGAAAGTCAGCAAAGAAACCCACAAGAAGAGAAGCAAATACCTATCCCACCTCCACACTAGTGGGTCTCACTGGCCTAGGTGCCAGCCTCCGAGGCCACATGTGGAGGAGGGATGGGAGAATGTCCATGACCGCTGGGGGTGGGGAGGGGTAGCGGAACAAAGGTCAGAAAGCAGGGATGCTAAGTCCTTCAATGCACAGGATGGTTGGCACCAGAAAGAATGTTTTCTCTGCCCAAAAAATCAAAGTGCCCCCTATTGAGAAAACACTGCATGGACTCATGCCTTATTTCCAGGCATGTATAAGGTTTTGGGAGGGCTCAGAGGCACGGAAGGTAGGCCTGGGCTGGAGTCAGCAGGATAATGAATTCCAATAAACTGGGGGAAGCCGTACTGGGCTTCGGGGTCTCAGGGCTGAATATCAAACAGAGGGAAGATGTCTTGTGGGTCTGGATGTGTGGGTTACAGTGTGCACATGACCCTTGCAGCTGCTGCCTCCCGCTCCTGGCAGAATAGGGAAAGCCGAGTACAGGCCCGTGGCCTTGTGATCTCACTCCAGGAGGACAATGGTGGCTGGCCCTAGCAGCCTCTGCCCACTAAGAGGAGCCCCTTGGGGCCACGAAGGAGCAGACTTGGTTTAAGAGGCGACACCAGGGATGAGCACCGAGCTCATGCTTGGACACAAGGGGTGGTGCCCTTTCTCTCTGCCTTGCAGACACCGTCTGGGCCTCCTCCATGTTTTAGCAATGCCCAGTTCATTCTTCCTTAGAGCCCCCCTCACTGCATGGCCATTCCATACCCCGTCCATCTCTCAAGCTCATAATCCACGCCATTTCCTGAGCACTTTCTAAAGAAATGCTTGGCACCGTGCGTGTCCCACAAAACTCCCATAAGATAGGTATCCCCAGCGTCCCCATTTTACAGATGAGCTGCCAAGGGAGTCAGAAACCATCCAGAGGTCCCACAGGTGGTCAGTGGGGAGCATGGCTGGCCAGTACAGAAGACTAGGGAGGGAGTACCGTAGCACACTGCCACACAGTGATCCCAGCAAAATCATCCTGGAAGTCTCCCTGACATACCAAGTAGGGCTTGGTTCTTGGTTGGCCCCTTCTCTTCCACCTCTCCATAAACAAGCAAGCAAGAAGGTCAGCAAGGGTCAGGCAGTTGGGGCTCCCTTCAAAGCATCTGCTATTTCTGAATCAAGGGCCCTAAGACTCTCAGGCATTCTGGCCCAGAGAAGTACATGTCTAAGACCAAGGGGCAAACACAAGTCCATGCTCAAGCTTCCCATTTGATCACTGTGCCCAGACAAAAAAGGCTTTCTCTTTCCAAGTCTTCCTCAGCTTTCTGGACCCATCAAGACCCACCTCCAAGGTCACCTTGATTTGAAAAATCCGTTGCAAGGAATGCAGTAGACAGGGCAAGCATAACTATCCCTACCACTGGGACATTCATGGTCTTCTTCTGTGCTCTGCAAGGACCTGAGCCAAAGCACACTTCAACATCACAGGTAAGCAGAGTCCCTAGAACACTAGCTAAAAGCCAGTGAGTCCCAGACTGGCAGTGATGCCAGGGAGGATCTGAATGGGTAAGATCCTGCAGGAAGACTGAGCAAGAGTCTGAAGAAGAAAAGAGAAGACCAGAGCTGCCCACATCCACCCTTGAAAGCAGCTCTTGACTTTGTTCCGGGGCCCAGAACAAGGTCCCTCTATCCCAACCTCCCTCCAGGTACTGCACTTAGGGCATCCGAGTTTCCTAACCAGGCGACACTTTAGAGTCTGTCCAACACCGCCCCCCACCCCACCGCTTCCCAGGCAGTGTGAGAGGCAGAATGTGCTCACTGTATCAGTGCCTGCAGGAGCCAGTTCCCGAGGTCTGAATCAAGACCCTTAACCCAAGAGAAGGCATCCCTCTGCCTGGACCTGGAATGGGAGAGCTGAAAGTACTTTTAAAAACAATAGCTGAGGGGCGCCTGGGTGGCTTGGTGGGTTAAGCCTCTGCCTTCAGCTCACGTCATGATCTCAGGGTCCTGGGATCAAGCCCTGCAACGGGCTCTCTGCTCAGCAGGGAGCCTGCTTCCCCCTTTCTGTCTGCCAGCCTCTCTGCCTACTTGTGATCTCTGTCTGTCAGGTAAATAAATAAAATCTTTTAAAAAAATAAAATAAAAAATAAATATAAAAGCAATAGCTGACCTGCTAAGCACGGACAAGATGCAGGCATTCTTCAGATTTGCACAGACTGCATGGAAACCCCACAAGGTAGTTAAACCATTTACAAGAAAGGAAACCAAAGAAAGGAAACCAAAGTCAGGGAGGCTAAGGAACTGGCCCATATTCACAGAGCTTGTGAGCAGAGGAATCCTGCCCACGTGGCCCGAGGCATTCACCAAACATCTATCAGGCACCCAATAAAATCAGGAATAGAATCAGCACGAAGATTTTGTTTTCCAAGTAAACAAACTGCTTTCTGGAGAGGCCATTGCTTTTCACATCTCAGGAGATAAGGAAGAGCCAGAAAGCTTGCAATCACAAAACTGTTTCTACCACCTTGCTTAGCTGAGTTTCCCCATCGCTGTCATTACCAGCGCCCCCTGCCGGCTATACCTCATGGGAGCTGGAAACAAAAGACAAATTCTCAGTCTTTATGGAGCTTGCATTCCCATGGAAGGGACAGACAATAAAGAAGATATGATATTAAAATGTGTAATATGCAAGAGGGTTACTGAGAAAAACTAAAGCATGGAAAGAAGGTAAATGTGAGGAGAGATACACAATTTTAAATTAGGGGGCAAGGGCAGGACTCACTAAGAAAGTAGTTTTCAGCAAAAACATGGAGGTAAGAGAATGAACCATGCAGCTAGCTAGAGACAGAACATTCCAGACAGAAAGAGAAGAGTCAGTGCAAATGTCCTGAGGCAGGAGCACTGAGGGTACCTTGGGGAACAGAGAAGCCAGTACAGCCAGACTGAGTGAACCAAAGGAACAAGTAAAAGGTAAAGTGAGGGTACTGACAAGAGCCAATCATGCACCTTGGAGGTTATAGTAAGGACTCTGGCTTTGACTGTGGATCAGTCCCACTGGGATGGATGAAGAAATTAAGGCTCAGAGAAGGCTGGTGATTTGTTAAAAACCACACGGAGCTGGTGTTTAAACCAAGGCTCTGAAACAAAATCAACTCTAACAGGTCATCCCATCAGACAGAGACCCCAGGGCCTTTTCCTCATGCCCACTACCTCTTTGACCTGGCACCCCCACCCGACTTAAAACAGCCATAGGATGAATTGACGCAAAAAGGCAAGCTGGGTGGTATTCAGTGGGAGGGTTGACAATGCAGTCAGGGGCGGGGGAGGACGGCAGGGAGGGGCCTCCGGGAGCCAAGGAAGGGACGCCAAGGTGCTGGCAACTCTCTGGCAATGGTGAGCTTTCCCCGGGCTCCTTTATCTCTCCGGCTGTAAAAAGAAACCGCCTCTCTAGAAAGTGGGTTTGTTTACTTGGAGAAAATCCCCAGGCTGGTTCATGAGCATCTCCCCATGCGTGTGCTACAAATAAATAACTCACATTTCCCATTTTAAAGCAGGAAAACACGACCCACGGAGTGCAGCATGTGTTCTTCCCACGCATGAACACGTCTTCCTCCCCAGCGAGAGAAGGTTCCGCAGGAAGGTGTGCTACATTCCCTTCGCACTGTCCCCCCTGCTCTCTGATCCCCAGGGTACCCACCGGGGCTCCCGCTGTATCTCTGAGGGGACATTCTCGAAGATGTTTGTGAGCGCCCTTCCTCCGCCTTCCTGGTGCAGGCTCCCCAGGCGGGCTCTGTGGAGCAGCTCGGAACTCTCAACGGCTCACCTGTGGTTTTCCTGCCTCCTCAAGGAGCCAGACCTTCTAAGGGGCCTCTAGAGAACCTCAAAGCCCTACAGCAGGACAGAAGCCCCAGGAATTCACGGACCAAGGCCTCAGAGCAACGAGCAACAGTAACGGGCGTGTGGTGAGGATAGCATTCCATGTGCCAAGCACCATTCTGGACCCCTCCCATGCATCCACCAGTGCAGCCCTTACAACAGCCCTGTGAAATGGGTTCTGTGATAATTCCCACATTACAGACAAGAATACTGAGGCCCCGGGAGGTTAAATGACCCACCCCAAGTCCTATTTACCCACTGGAAGTGCCAGAGCTGTTATGGGAACCTACACAGTCCCCCTTCCAAGTCCACACCCTACCCAGCCTCTCTAGAGAAAGGGAGGAGGCCCACCCTCTTCTGGGACATGGCCAGAGATGAGACTCAGGGGGCTGAGGAGAGAAGCCTTGAACGCAGGACCAACTAATGAGTCCTGAGAGGGATGGACCACCTCTAAGCTACTTCATCAAACACCCCAGGCAGGCACCCGCGGCTCCTCTGGGAATGCTCTAGTTCATGCCTTTGCCTTACAATTACCAAGCAGCTCCAGCATGGCTGGTCTGTGGGCCTCTCTCTTCCAGGACTAGGCCAGGAGCAACTTGAGGTCCCTGTTCTAGTCTGTTTGCATCCCGCTGAGAGCCATTGTGAGGGCTCATGGCAGTAAATATGTGCTGAGTGAATTAATGAAACAATGTGTGAATGAATGAATGGACCTGGCCACGTCCACATATTTTAGGTGTCTCCTTTAGAAACTTTAAGACAGAAGATCACAACATCCAGGTCAAAGCTTCCTATCTGCCGCCCACACAGTCCCACAGCAGGATTGAAATAGATACATACATATGCTCTCCCTTTTTTCCCTTTTATTGCATTTAATTCCATGTTTCAGTTTAATTAAAAAAACACAATACCTTTAAGTGTTGGATCCCGATGCACCGTGCTATTCATGAATATTTATCACTCTGGGCTATGTAAAATTGAATAATTATTAGCAATTAAAAGAAGGTCAACAGAAGGCTTTCTGGAACTCTCCATCAAGGGGAAGGGGTAGAAATGGGACACTGCAATCGAGAGCCCTGGGCAAGGACTCTGCAGGAAAAAGAAAGTCTTGGCTGACAAGGCAAAAGTCCGTGCTTGGAGGGCCACCCAAGCCACTGAAGAAAGTTCTTAAAGGGTTAGATGTAGGTCTGTTAAGTCTGTTCTACATGCAAATCATTTAGTTAGATGAGGAAAAGGTAGGATTAGCATTAAAAAAAGGATCAAGTTAACAGCACAGGGTTCCAGGAGATGATGAGGAAAGGAAAATGTGAGCCTTGGCTAACTTACTCTGCCTCAGTGCTCCGTTCTCTACTGCTCACCTGTGTTCCCAGACAAGCAAGTCATGGAAAGAAAGGCCCTGGCAATGCTCCTGATGCAGAGGAAGTGGTCAGTAAATGGTGGGTCCCCTCACTCCTCCTTCAAGATGGATGAGGTTCTCACCAACCCTGATTGGCTCAAATGAGCCAGCCCAACAGCTTTAAGAGAAGCCAGTTCTCATCCCATCTCATTTCTCCTTTGGAAGGAAATTCGAACATAGATTCCAAAGTACTCCGTACACTCCAAGACAGCTATCTGAAAAGCTCCCCTGAGACTGCGCTAACCACTTCTCCTCGGGGCAAAATTCCTCCTTCCAGAGCAACAAAAGCAGCTTCTTGGCAATTTCTCATCTCCCGTCTAACTTTCATCCATAAGGCTAAACAGAACAATTCTTCTCCTTTTGCCCAGAAGCCCTTCAAATATTAAGAGCTCCAGACCCTCAGGGCTTCTCTTCTCCAGGCTAAATGAGCCTAACTTTTTAATAGTTTATTTTACAGTAGGGTTCCAGCATCCTTCCCTGTCCTGGTCTCTCGGGCATGATGCTCTGATTTGTCTGGAGCCCCCAGCCCCAAGGATAACACGGCAGACACCCCCCAGGTAGAGAGAGCAGCAGGGCAGGACCTCACTGTGGACACAAGGCCATTATCTTGGAGCATGTAAACCTTGGGGGCTAGCACAGCTCACTGCTGAGTCATTATGAGCATTACAAGCATCATTTCTCCAACAACATATTTTGAGCACATGCTCCAGCCCAGAGACTGCTGCAGTGGGCATGGCCCCTACCTTCAGAAGACTAACTGTGGGGACACACTCCAGAGCGCACATGACACCTCCTCCCCAGGTTAAACCCCGCAGAGGCGTCAGAGGCAGGTAAACACTTGTCTCCCTCACTGCATACCTCCCAGCACTGAATACCCTCTTTCATCCTAAATGGTGATTGTGCCCCCAACCCTGACTCTCCCTGTCTCTTACCAGGTCCAGATGGCTGTTAAGCAATAGCATTCATGTTCACTAATACTGATGGAGGGCTTACTACGTGCCAGATACAGCCAAGAGCTGCACACATATGAACTCATTTAACAGCAGCCTCTGTAGGTCTGGACTCTGCCTCTGAAAGTCTCTGGTGCAGACGGTCTAGTCCACCCAATCAGTCAACCCCACATAACAGAGTCCCCTCACTTCACTAGGGGTCACTACTCCTAAAGCCTCATGCCGTTGTCACACCCGGCCATCCTGAACTCAACACCCTGGGGGCAGAACGCAGGAAGGCGTGAAAATGTTAAGACCTGTCCTTGCTCGTTCTTAAAGCACACTCCAAGGGTCTATCGATGTCCAGGTAAGAACTTTAATTATGACATCATCTAAGACCATGTGCGTTTGTCTACAACTGATGTCCATTATATCACTGGAATGTTCCTAGGAAGTAAGACTGCCTCCTACTTTAAACAAATGTCTGATCACGCACCATCCCTCCTACCTTAAAATGTTGCACTTAAGAGAACAAGTGAGAAAAATCTCTGAGTTGGAAGCAATTTCAATGCTCCTCTTCGCTAAGTATACACACAAGCATGCACGTGCACACACACACACACACACACACACACACATCTACATACACACGCTGAATGCTCTGTGTCTAGGAACCAGAAATGGACAGTGCTGACTCATCCACACTTTCCCCAGGAGGTCATACGCAGAGGAAACCGGTTGTAGCCCTGGGATGGAATAAAGGTTACTGCCTGCACAGAACAACAGGATAATGTCAGATAACGGCCTCATTCCCACCATGCTTTGCCCCCTGAACCTCCCATCCAATGACCAGTCAGCGGGACCATCAGGTATTTCTGTTTCAGGAACGGAAATGATGACTCAGGAGCCTTCAGGCAGGTACCTTATCAGCCCAACCCTCAGCCTCTTCCTCAACAAAATTTTCTGCAACCTAATGAATGTTCCAAGACTCCCAGGCAGGCTACCATAGACTGGTTAATGTTAGGAGGGCATCTCGAACATATTAAAACACTGCAAAAATGCATTTGCATTCATCTTTCAAAGAGTAAAAAACACTTCTTTATTCTGTTTCTTCTTTGGTGCTTTTTTGGTGGCTCTTTTGTATTGTTTTCACCTTAAATGGAACCATCCTAATTCAGTCAGGACTAGAAAACCAAACAATTGCCTCGGGATAGACTTTGCAAAAGGGGAGGCAAAACCGACAGGAGAACTGGGCCAGCTATGGAAAGCTGGAGCCACACAGAAGCAGCCTGGCTTGCAAACACAGCTAGGTCAGGTCCAATACAGAGGCCTTAGCCACTGCAGAGAAGCTTAGCTTGTCACCACAAAAGTCTGGGCTTGTCTGGGGTGTGGAATGGTGGGTGCAGTCTCCACTCCAGGCTGAAGCTTGCTCATCCCTCTTATTCCCTGTGCACCAGCGAATGCTGGATGGCCATATTTGCAGAGCACGGACACCAAGACACCAGGGACACACCAACCATGGCATTAATCTCATGCCCCAGCCATTGTGATCTGAGCGACGGGTCAACTGGCATTATGTAAAAACTGATTTAAAATAAGAGGTAGCCAGGAGCAGAAGAGCCTAATATGATCTGGATGGAAGAGGAAAGAGGACACATAACACCTCTCCTCACTGTAGAAAGCATGAGATTGAGTTGGAGTCCATGATTAAGATCAGCACGGAGGTAGTGACACAGATTGCAAAAGAGACAGGAAGAAAGAAACAAAGATGGAGAGATGCAAGGAACACCAATGTCCTAAACCCACAGGAGGACTTTACAATAGCTGCTGTCTTGCTTACAGGTCTTCCTTTAGTTTACTCTCACTCTGGGTCCAGCAGACAGAATAAGCCCCGGTTCCCAGAAGACCTGAGTTCTCATCCAACCTCCAGCCCTCCTTGGCCAGGTGACCTATCAATCACAACTCAGCTCAGCTCTCACAGTACCTGAAACATAGGAGCCATCTAGAAAATTCTTCTTTTACTCTTCTTGTCAGCATACGTCATCTCCTTCTCTCTCTTGCCTCTCTGATTCTTACTCATGGTGTCATCATTATTACTCCCTCCTAAAGATTAGCTTTTACTTTTCTCATATAGGCAGAGATAATCATCAAATGTTAGACTTAAAAAAGAGACTTTTATCCCTAACGTAATAAAGATATTTATAACCACCCACAGCAAACACGATGTCTCACTGTGAAATATTCAATGTTTTCCACTAAACTCAGGAACAAGAGAAAGATGTCTGCCATCACTGCTTCTACTCCCCACTGTAGGGATGTTAGTAATAAGTGAGTAATAAGACAAGAAAATGAAGTAAAAGGTACAAAGAAAAGACCATTTCATTATTTACAGATGACATGATGGTATGCAAAGAAAACTTTCTTTTAAGATTTTATTTATTTATTTGAGAGAGAGTGTGTATGTGAGAGAGATTACGAGTGGGGCGGGGAAGCATGGAGGGAGAAGCAGATTCCACACTGAGCGGGAAGCCTGATCTGGGACTTGATCCCAGGACTCTGGGTCATGACCTAAGCCAAAGGCAGACGCTCAAAGGACTGAGCCACCCAGGCTCCGGTATGCAAAGAAAACTTAAAAGAACCTAATATAATACCAAATTAAATTTTTAAAATTTCACTTAAAATAGCATCAAAAAACATGATATTCCTAGGAATAAAACTATTGAAAGATTTCCAAGACCTTTCCACTAAAATCTGTGGGACACTGCTAAAAGAAATTAAGAAAACCAAATAGTGTCAATTTTCCTCAAATTCACCAATTGATACAATGTGACCCTAGCCAAAAAATCCTACCAGGCTTTTTTTTTTTTAATAGAAATTGGCAAGTTGATTCTAAAATGAATATGGATTTTACATACATAATGTAAAGCGCCAAGAGCCAAGACAGCCATGAAGAAAACACAACAAGATGATGAACTTAAATTACCAAATAATAAAATGGATTATAACACTATAGTATCAAGACAGATAACATTGGTGTTACAACTGCAAAAAGAAAAAAAGGGTGTGGGGGGCAATGGAACCAAATAGAGTACTCAAAAACTGATGCACACTAGTAAAGACCCTTAATTTGCAACAAGATACACTTTCAGTGAATGACATTGGGTCATTTGGAGTTACATATGAAAAAAGGAAATAAATTTGACCTTCTTCTTCACATTAGACACTCAGCAGATTAAAAAAAAAAAAATTATAGCTGGATCACTGGCCTAATATAAAAATTAAAACACAGCATGTCCGGAAGAAAGCAAAGGAAAATATGTTCCTGACACAGGAACAAGCAAAGAATTTATAACCTTAAAAGAAAAAATTAACAAATTTAACTTCATGAAAATTAAGAGCATCCCTTTATTAAAAATGCCAGTAATAGAATAATAAAGCAAGCCACAGACCGGAAGAAGGTATCTGTAATAAATGTATCAGCCAAAGAACTTATATCCAGAATAGAAGGAACTCCTACAAATCCATTTTTTAAAAATAGACAATTTAGTGTAAAATGAGCAAAATATTTGAACAGGTGTTTTAATAAAGAGGATATCCAAATGACCATTAAGCATATGAAAAATGGTCAACATCCATAGTCATCAAATTAAAAACCACATGGGATATGCCACTACACATCCCACCAGAATGGCTAAAATAAAAATTTCAAATAAAACATTACAAATACCAGACCCCAGCAAGGAAGTGGCAAAGCTGGAAATACCCTACATTATTAGAGGGAGAATAATCAGCATAACATTTTGAAAAATTGGTAGTATTTACTGAAGTCTATTCTATGATCCAGTTATTCTACCCTCGGATATACATCAAGAGAAAGTAGAGTGTACACACACACACACACACACACACACACACGTGTAAGTGTTCATACTGCCGAAAAACTAAAATGATCCAGATGTCTATCAACTATGAATGGATAAAAAACTGGGGTGTATCCCTACACTGTAATACTTTACAGAAATAGAAAAGAACAAATTGGAGTTATCTACATCAACTAGGATAGACCTCATAGACATAAAGTTCAATGAAAAAGTATAACAAGGGGCGCCTGGGTGGTTCAGTGGGTTAAAGCCTCTGCCTTCAGCTCAGATCATGATCCCAGGGTCCTGGGATCGAGCCCCACATGGGGCTCTCTGCTTGCTGAGGAGCCTGCTTCCTCCTCTCTCTCTCTACCTGCCTCTCTGCCTACTTGTGATCTCTGTCTGTCAAATAAATAAATAAAATCTTTTAAAAATAAGGTATAACAAAACAGAACATACTATACATATTAGTTATCTGTTACAAATGAATTGAACCAACGCTTAGTGGCTGAAAACAAGAGACATTTATTGCCTCAACTGTTTCTGTGGGTCAGGAATCCCAGTGCACCTTAGCTGAGTCCTGCAGCTCAGGTCTGCTCCCAAGGCTATGACCAAGGTACCAGCCGGACTCTGGTGATCTCAAGGTTTAGCCCGGGGAAGATGTGCTTCCAGGATCAGCCACAGGGCTGTTGGGCCAAGGGCCTCCGTTTACCAGCTGTTACGCAGAAAGCAGCTCACAGCACGGCAGGCGGGTTCATCAGAGCAAGAGCCAGAGAAGGACCAGAAAGAATGCAAGCAGCGTTCATGTTAGTCTTTTGTAACCTAATCTTGAAAGTGATATCCCATCACATTTGCCATACCTTATTCATTAGAAGCAGGTTGCACATTAGAAGCAGTCCACACCCAAGGGGAGGATATTACACAAAAGCACTAATATCAGGAGGCAGAGATTCCTAGAAGCCATCACAGAAGTTGCCTACAACACTATATTATTCCATTTATGTGAATTTCAAGAGCAGGCAAAATTTGATAGAAATCAAAATATTGATTACTTCTAGGGAGAAAGGCTATCGATGTGAAGGGGTAATGAAGGAGCTTTCTGGGGTGCTGTAAATGGAAAGTTCTATAGCTTGATCTCATTTACCTGGTGGGGTAATATCAGTGTAATCATATGTAAGAAAAATTGAGATGTATGGTTAAAATCTGTGCACTCAGTGCATGTATATTACACATCAATAAATACATGGGGGGGGGTCTAGTAACCCTTACCTTCTCCACTTTTATATCTGAGGATATGGAAAGATGACCTCAATTCCTGAAGGTCAGAGTAACCTCTCTCACCTGGTCAGTGTGTTAATGTCAATCCACATACACATCCGGCTCAATTTCTCCTCTAGCAGCACCATGTGAAGACAACCTTTTGCTCTTGCAGGCAGAGGACTAGACCTGTTTAATTTGCTCTGATAGCCCCAAGGTCAAGGTCACACTTGGGAAACCATCTCTAGTATATGACACAGTTCTCGGAAATCAGTTCCATCCCAGGAGTTGCATTTTTGGGGTCCCTTTCACCTATGGAGACTGTTAATGATTGGGAAAAAAAAAAGCCAATTATTCTGATCCTTCTAATGCAAAATTTGAAAAATCTAGATGCAATCTAGGTTATAGTCAAAGTTTTGCACTGAGTTCAAAAGTGTTAACAAATTATTGGAGAAAATGTAAACAGTATTTTTTTTCAAAGATTTTATTTATTTATTTGACAGAGAGAGAGATCACAAGCAGACAGAGAGGCAGGCAGAGAGAGAGGGGGAAGCAAGCTCCCAGCTGAGCAGAGAGCCCGATGTGGGGCTCGATCCCAAGACCCTGAGATCATGACCTGAGCCGAAGGCAGAGGCCTAACCCACTGAGCCACCCAGGTGCCCCAATTACAGTTAACTTTGACCAGACAGGCATGCTATAAGCCTTTACAGGTGTAGCTCATGGGATCTGAAAATCAACTCCATGAGGTAAGTACTAAGATTCATACCCGTTTTGTAAATGAAGACATTTACACCTAGAGATTCTAAGTCAATAGCCCAAGAACACTTACCAAGTAAGAGGTCTAACCAGGATCCAAAACCATGTCTATCTCACTCCAAGTCTGGGGTTTTAACTAATTTATTATATGAATCTTCATGCATCACTTTAAAAAATAAGCCACTTACTATTTCTGTGACATGCCAGTCATAAATAGTTCTGATAGAATTGACAAAGGGCCTCCTTATCAGTCAGACCCAGATAGCCTAGGTCCTAGAAAGAACAAACAGATTAGAAACTCATTTCATATGGTTCACTAATTAAAAACTGTACATACACATGTGCACACACGCACACACACCTGTCACAGGGAATTATAACAGCAGAGCTCCAATCAGGAAGATGCCCAGCTGAAATGGGTGGCCTGAACTTTGGAAACCAGAGACCGGTCTACCCTAAGTCCTAGGAAAGCAATGATGAGGACTTGAACTCAAGCAGCAATACTCCTAAAAGCTCAGCAAGGTGGCACAAATGGAGAGCAGTGGGTTTCTTAGACCATCTATTGCCCAAGTGGGGCACAAGGCTAGGAGTGCTCAGAGGTGACCCGTGGCAAAGCACCTACAGTTCGTAGAAACCTGGAGAGGATTAAGTTACCTGTCACCATCTTACAGCCTAGGATCAATTTTACTAACAGAAAATGTTGCTGGACCTCGTGAATCTAATATGAAATCACAATCAGCCTGAACCCTGCAAACAACAACAAACCAGCTATTGAACTAAACAGGACTGGGGTGCCTGGCTGGCTCAGTTGGTTGGGTTCTTGGTTTTGGCTCACATCATGATCTCAAGGTCCTGGGATTGAGCCCCGTGTAGGCTCCATGCTCAGTGGGGAATCTCCTTGATGATTCTTTTTCTCCCTCTCCCTCTGCTCTTACATGCTCACGCTCTCTCTCTCTCAAATAAATAAATCCTGAACTACATGTGACTGGCCATTTCACTGGGGGGAGGGAGTTCTCTTTTAATGCTCATTTATTACTTATCCATTCATTTAGTAGCCAAAATGTGTAAGTCTCTAAAAATATATTTTAACCATGTAAAACCTAGCCATATTTTTTTTTCCTATAGAAAGAGCCACTGCTCATTCATTTTTGCAACAGATCCTAGCTTGATCCTTGGGCAAACCAAGGATCTTTTATATCAGATGAGAATCACTTCTCTAGACCGTAAACTCGAGGAGTTTACGGTCTAGAGAAAGAGAAGGTAGGGGGAATTGGTGGCGGAACACAGCATCAAGGGAAGACTGGCAGGAATCTTTCAGGAAAATGGAGAAGCAGGGGAGAGGCAGAAGCAAGCATCCAGGGAAGAGGGTAATAGCCACAGGACCCAGCAGACAAGCTCAGGCAGGGGAGAACCTCTGTGAGTACAGTGCCTTGTGTGTCTAAGCGCACACCTGCTAGATGGAGAGCCATGTTCCAAATTTAGTAATAGACAAGAGTTAATTTCTGCTCAGTCTCTAATACCTCCTCACTGAAGCACCATGTCTATTCTCTCCACATCTACCACACAGTTTTAACTATATTTATTTAATAACTGCCTATGTGCACACATGCAAAAAAACTTCAAGCCACGTGAGAGCACAGACTAGGGCTTCTATCTCCAACTCTCGGCTTTGCCTTTTCCAGCTGTGCGACCTAGACAGGTTATGTAACCTCTCTGGTCCAAGGGTTCATAAATATTTTAGGAGGATCAAATCAGAAATACATATAAAATCTGGGATAGCGCTCGTTAAAATTACTTAACTTTCCCTAATACTGAGCAAGAATTAAGAGTCCAGGGGCCACATTCCCTAACAGTGTCTCCTCCTTCTCTTAGGTGAGGTTTACTCTGGCAAGCCATGGTCAGACTCTCCATTCAAGAATCCAAACAGGCTGGGCGCCTGGGGGCTCAGTGGTTAAAGCCTCTGCCTTCGGCTCGGGTCATGATCTCGGGGTCCTGGGATCGAGTCCCACATCGGGCTCTATGCTCGGCGGGGAGCCTGCCTCCTCCTCCTGTCTCTCTCTGCCTGCCTCTCTGCCTGCTTGTGATCTGTCTGTCAAATAAATTAAAAAAAAAAAAAAAAAAAAAAAAAAGAATCCAAACAGGAAAGTCCTACATTCCTGCCATCGCATGGTATTTTATTGGAATTTCATCCCACTGGGCAGTCTCATTCCTCTTCTCTCCTCTCCCCCTCCTCCTGCCTGAGGCTATGATGCCACAATCCAGTCTCTGTGACTCGGAGGTTGTTTCCATGGTGATGAGCAGTGATGTCATAAAGGAGTGATTGTTATAGGGTTGAATGAAATCTGGCACCAGATGCACCCTGCCCCCTTATATAAGTGGGGGGCGGGGGACAAATCTTCTTGACACATCCCAGAAAATGGGCAACCGAATCACCCAAGGGATGGCGAGGGGTGACCAGAGGGAGAGAAAGTTCCAATCCCTTCCACACACCAGCATCCCCATCTGGAAAAGAACGGATTTCACAGACCTCACCAAGACAAGAGTCGTTTTTCACCAAAGAAAATCAAAGGAACGAACAAGAGGCAGTGACTACCGGAGACTCCACCTTCTAGTCTAGGAAGATCCAAGCAGACAGTGGCTTCATCCAGCAAAGCCCCAGTGAATCAAATATTTATTGAGTAAAAAGCCACAGACTCTTTCCTACCTAAGCCTTAGATTGCCATGTGCGTCTCATTGCTCCAAAGACAAACCAATGTGATTTCCAGCCCAGCATATGCCTTTTCTGAGAACAAGTCTTCCCAGAAAAACAGCAGTCACCCTCAGCTTAATTCCTAGAGGAATTCAACCACCTTGTTAAGAAAATCCCCAAGGGAGGGTTTATACAAAAGAGCATCCCATAATGCTGTCATCTCTAGGTTCTCTAAAAGCAAGCCCAGCCTTTGGGGAGGAGGGGGGGAAGAGGACCTGACACCAGGGGAATTTGGTTGGATGGCTGAAGGAAGGAGAACTTGACCCTGATGAGCAATGCTTGGAAGCACAAAAGCACTTGCTAACTGGAGGAACCTGATCAAGGTGACTGTTGTCCGCAGCCCATTCCTTCACTGACTAGCTCTTGAAATTGCAGATTGAGCAACTGCCACACTTGTGAGTGCCAAGAAACAGGTCCTTCTCAATAAAAAGTTTCCCTTGGTCCCGCCTGCAGGAGGCTCTGGGAGCCAGTGGTTGAGACAATGCATAGCTCTTTCTTTCTCTAGGCTGCTGTTTTTCCTGCACACTCTGCTCCTGGCAAGCTGGGTCCACGTAGATAGCTAAATACGTGTGCAGTATGCGTGTACTTTTATGGCCTTCGTCATTATTTATGAACTCACCTCCAGGGGAAGTCATTTCCATCCAGAAAACCTGACCTATGCTTTTCCATCCCCACCCATGCATAGAGAAGGTAACTGCTTTCTCACTATTCTGGCGAAAGGGAGGCGATATTTTCCAGATGCCATTATGGGCAGCACCAAGCCATCTACCGTGTATCCCAGAAAAGCCAAATGGCCCAGAGGCTCCATTCCTAAGGCACTCTCCAGTCCCCACACACGTCATAGTCTCTCACACCTCCTGACGGTGGCCCACGCTGCTGCTTGGTGGAGAACAGTCCCACCCCATCCTCCCCCAACAACCCCTTCAATCATAAGATCTGGGTCTAGTCAAATGGCCCAGATCCTCTCTAAATGCTTCCTTCTAAGAAGGAGTCCCTTGTCCCTCTCCCATCCCTCTCCTCCACTATGGTGGGGCTGTCTTGAGGGCGAGGACCAGACCTATTCATACTGAATATGGGGCTGGATCATATGCCCTGGGGTCTGCAGTAGACCTAGGCCAAGGTGAATGGTGGGACCAATGCCAAGATCCTTGTGTCCTGCAAATCTTCAGCTCTTCCAAAATAAAAACTGACTTTAAAAAAGTTTCAGTGACTCTAGTGACTAATGTTATGGACAAGGTCCCTTAATAAGATGGAAGAGTAACAGTGTGGTCAAATAAGAAGGCCTGGGACTCGAGAGACCCAAACGCTGGCTCTGAGCAGATAGTTTATCCTCCCAAAGCTCCAATGTGCTCCTCTATAGAAACAGGGAAGGGCGGATGTTGGGGCCTAAAGTCCAGCTCTGATGTTCTAGCTCACTGAAATGGTACGTGGCATTTTCACACCCTGAAACAGGAGCACGATCTGCTTCAAGCGTGATTCCTCAAGGTGTGTCACTGCCCTCCTAGGTGGAAATTGTCCCTTTCTGCCTCTGTTAACCACCCCCCACCTCCTGTTCACTGCTCACTGTGCATTCCCGGCTGGGGAGGGATGACAACACCCCATGAAGGGCAGCCTGCAGAACGAATGGGACAGCTGCCTAGTCCAGCTAGCCTTGTTTATGCACGGTCCCCCAAAGGCAGTCTGCCCCTCCTCTTCCCATCACCTCTGAGCCTCCCTTTGGCCAGGGTCCCCTCCCCCAGCCCCAGCTCCCAGGCACCAGCCCGGTTTCTCCCAGGCCCTCCCCCAGCCAGGCTAATCCCATTATTTTGCAAACGCAACTCTGTGTACCTGTATATTCTGTCATTCTCCTTGTCCCTGACAAATGCCTGATATAAAAATTACCTTCAGAAATGGGTTAAGTCAGGCAGCAAACCCATCCAGAGGCCTGGGGAAGGTAAGAAGGCTGGAGATTGGTGGAGATGGTCTTCACTACTGTGCATCAGAGAAATAAAAGGAGAAAAGAGGGGTGGGGGGGTCCCAGGGTGAAGAAGGAACCAGTGGTTCATTCAGCAGCAGCATGCATGTGTTCAAAGTCTATCCTGGTTGCTCAGCAACCAAGAAAAAGCATTCCAGAGAGCAAGGGGCTAATTGGATAAATGAATTAATTAGACATTTCCGGAGTCAGGCCGTAAATGACAACAGGCGTGGGTGGCCAGTTTTTTGCTAGCTGAAGTGTCTTCCTCTCCCTACCTGAGCTTTCCGTCCAGCAAATCTGGGGAACCAGGGGAGAGTGGGAGCAAGGTGACAGCATGTCAGAGAGGCTGTCCCTGGAGGGGCAAGAGATGGGGTCTCTTTCAACACTAACCTTTGATGGAGTTTGCCCTGCAGGGTAGGGAGGGCAGAAAAAAAGGAGTAATTCCCCACTCTGGCAGCCTGAAGGTATCTTAACAACCTGCTTTCCCACATCATCCTGTGGGGTTTCCCTTTGCTGTATTTAAAGCAAGCAGGTTCCCACGAAAGCACATAGATGTTAGTTGTGGGGAGCTTGTGTGGGAAATAAGATGTTTTGTTGGTGATTGTTTTTTTCCCTTGCTCTGCTTTGCTTCCTCCTGTTGGCTTCCTTTAATTACAGCAGAACCCCACTGGTTGTTCTAATGATGGAGAGGGCCCTGAGACTGTGCAGAGCTCTAGGTGGAGAGCAGGGAGCAGGCCCGAGGCACTGCTGGTGGGAAGGGAGGAGGCAGAGGCAGGGGAAGGGGACCAGCAGCTCCCAGAGCCCCGGTCTCTGGTCTACAGGAAGGAGAGATAGCCGTGTGGGCTTCTCATTTTGCTGTGCCTGAAACATTTCCCCAGGAGCCTCCAGGCAAGCTGCCACGCCTCTCTGGGCCTTTGTTTTCCCTCCCACCAAGGAGGAGGATGGGTTTTGTGGCGGAATGAGGACTGATGCCACAGCGAATTGCATCTCGCCCTTGCTCAAAATCACTAAGGGCTGCCTATTGCCAACAAAAATAAAGCCGAAAAAGCCAGGGGACATGCCATGCCTCCATAATCTGACCTCACCTCGTCCCTCTCTCTCCCGGGTCCCACATACACCATGTTACTTTTTACCTGAGTCTTTATTCCTCCTGCTCCTGACCTAGAAACACCAGAACTTAAGAACAAATGCTCAGCTTACAGAAGAACAGGATGGTCTAACTGCGGAAAGGTTTAGGAGTTGGAAATGCATCTTGGCCCTGGTGGGATCCGTCGCTGAACCTAAGGGTCCTGAGGTCTGGCCCTCCTTGCTGGGAGCAGGCAGAGAAGGGGACTAAGGCAAGGCTCTCTGGACCAGCTGTAAGCAGTCCGGGCCCACGCAGGAGTTGTGGCTAAGGTCACTCAGCAGCTGTGTGACCTGGGCTAGGAATGTAACCCCTCTGTGCCTTTATTTCCTCATCCTTACGAGGTGGCTCATAATAGTAGACTCTCCGAAAGGTGAGAATTAAGTGCAATTCTGAGTGCCGGGCTCACAAGTCAGCATCCAGCACACAGTGGGAATACACTAGATGTTGTCGGTGATTTTTATAAAGTTATATCATTCTAGAATGAAATAAAAGTGCCTCCTTACCCCTCCACCCAGCCATTCGCTGTGGTTCTCTCAGTCCATCCCCATACCCAACTCAACCACCCCTTCCTTTCTATGTCGATACTATAGCAGACTCAGTGGGCTGTCCTTCTCGAAAGGCACATTCTTCTACTTCATTACCTACCCTGTAGCTTCTTGGCTGTGTGACCCTGGTGATCTGTGCAACCTCTCTCCATCACGGTTTCCTCATCTGTAAGGGATCAGGACAACAGTGGCCCCAACTCATCATTCACCGGCACAGGGAAAGGAGACGGCACTTACGAAGCACCCAAGACAGACACCTGGCACACAGTAGGTCCTTGGTAATTGTTAGATCGCCTCCCCAAAAGCTTTGCTTTGGGGTTTCAGTGTTGGTTTAACATTTCCCTCTGCCTCTATTTACATGTCCTTATCCTAGGTTTGAAGTTCCCAGAAGACCAGATCAAAGCTGAATTGTTCTCTGTTCACAGTGCAGTAGCGCAATTCGGAATTTGCTCACAGTGAGTTCTGAACTATTGCAGGATGATATACGTTATTTGTAAACACATAAAAGTGCCCAAACCACATTGCTCGTCATCATTCACTATTTCTAATGACAAAGATAATAAAGAATACAGGTGGTAACAGCTCAACTATGGAGTATATTTGTTTCCAATCTCAGCTGTAGAGAAACAAGACTCCCATAAAAAAGCCTTCGTTGAGACAAAGTCCCAAGAACAAGACTGCACTGGACACCGGGGCCAGCCTGTCAGTGATTTCACATAATGCACCTGTGCCAAGGATAGCTGGAGGTGGAAGAAGGCACAGACCTCTGGAAGTCAGAACTGTGATGATTTTCATAAATAAAGAACATGGAAAATGAGGGGGGTGGAGATGGCGATAGTGCCCATCTCTCAGCCCTGAATATTACAAGCCTTCTTCTCGTCCCCAGCAACATGGGCCCCTGTGGAGGAGGAAAAGAGAAAAGGGGGAAAGATTGGAGATGGGGTAGAAGAAGACAGAATCAAGGAATGAACTAGAAGCCCCCATACCTGCTCAGATACTGACAACAAGAATTCAGAGCAATGGGAAGTCACGGGTCCATATGTACAGAGCTTCTGTCTGGGCAGTGGGAGAGCTCGGCGAGGGGATAATGGTGAAGGGAGCTCAGCAATGCCGCTTCAAAATGGTTTAAATGGCAATTGTTATATTCCATATATATTTTAAATAAATAAGATTTGAGGAGGAGGCAGGGAAAACAGTAGTTCTCTCCCCAGTTCCCTGCCTCCTTAACCAAAGAAAACACAGTATTAGAAGCATGTGACCAATGGGTGCCTGGGTGGCTCAGTCAGTTGAGCGTCTGCCTTTGTCTCAGATCATCATCTCAGGGTCCTGGGACCCAGCCCTGCTTCGGACTCCCTGATCAGTGGGGAGTCTGCTCCTCTCTCTCCCTCTTCCTCTGCTGCCCCTGCCCCCACTAGTTCATGCTCTCTCCTCTCTCTCTGAAATAAATAAATAAATAAAATCTTTAAAAAAAAAAAAAAAAAGGCAGCAGGCGACCGACAGAGAGATGAAAGGCAGCCTCCGGTCTGAGCCATCCCCCTCAGCTCCTAGTAGTGTTCTGAGGCTCAGGAGGGTCAGAAAGGAAACAAGTATCTCTGGCTAGAAACGGCACCAGACTCCCTCTCCTGAGGCCAGTTCTGAAGGTGAAAAAGTTCGACAAATAGTACAGGCTAAGATTTCAGGAGTCCCTATCCCTAAAACGCCTTCTGGGTATACCAAAGGAAGAGAAGTCAGTATCTCAAAGAGAGATCTGCACTCCTGTGTTCGTCGCAGCATTATCCACGATATCTACGATATAAAGCCAACCCAAGTATCCATCAGAGGATGACTGGACAAAGGAAATGTAATATATATATATATGATATATATATCATATATGTATATACATACATATATAATGAAATATTGTTCAGTCTTAAAAAGAAAGGAAATCCTGTCATTGGTGAGAATGTGGGTGAACCTGGAGGTCACGATGTTAAGTAAAACACAGCACAGAAAGAAATCCTGTGTGATCTCACTTACATGCAGAATCTCAAAAAGTCAAGCTCCTAGAAGCAGAGAGTAAAAAGGGGGCTGCCAGGGGCTAGATGGTAAGAGGAACTTGGAGAGCTTGGTCAGAGAGTACAAGGTTTCAATTATACAGGATGAATAAATTCTGGGTATCTAATGCACAGCACTGTGGCTATAGTTAATAATACCATATTACATACTTGAAATCTGCTAAGAGAATAGATCTTAAACGTTCTCACCACCAACAAAAAAAAATTGTAACTATACAAGGTGATGATACATTAGCTTGATTTTGCTGATCATTTCACAATGTATACAGATGTCAAAATACCACAATGTATACCTTAAATACATGCAATTTTTATTCTTCGATTATACCTCAGTAAAGCTGGGAAAAGGTCTAATAAAACACAAAGGCCTCAGGAAAGGGAACTGAAGCAGCACAGGACTGATGTTAGAATATTTTCCCAGTGTGGAGAGAAGGAAGACAGTGGACGGCGCTGGGCAGAGGGGAGGAAAAGAACAGGGAAGGGGACCTGAAAACACTTCCCTGGTCCCTTTCTTTTCTTATTTCACTTGAGGCAAATGCTGGACCAGCCCCAGGGCCCGAGAGCATACACAGTCTCTGGGGTGTTTCAGATGTCCTTCTGTCTCTGGAAATTCCATCCTCTGCCCAAGTGCTAACCTGTGGGGGTCCCTGCTTGACTTGCCATAAATTCACAAGAAACCAACAGGTCCTACCCAGCTCACGAGGGATTCTGGATGGACTTGTTAGAAGCAAGATAAACTCTCAGTTTGAAAAAAAAAAAAAAATTTGAAACCTATTTTCAGGAAACCACGTTAGTAACTTAAACCAAGGACAGGAACCCCATAGGACACAGAACCACATCCAAAATGTAGATCCAAGTCCTTTTGTCCCTTCTTCAGAGTCACCTGCTGATCTTTGAAGATGGTGATCCTCACCTCTTGCCATCCCCACTCCTTTTGAGGGACATCTAAATGGGGCCGGATCTGCAAAGCTGCCTGAGACAAAAGAGGATAGAAGGGCCAGTTGGTAAGTCTTAGCTCCTCCCCCAGGCCCGTACAGGCTTTTCTCCTGGGACACCCTGGGGAAGGGCAATGGCAGGGTTGGAAAGTGCAACTTCCCTCTCCCCTTCACACGCACACTCACAGTGGCCGAAATGGTTCTCAGGAGGAGACCAACTATGAGGTAGACCATGTTAATCTTCAGGACCTCTTACCATCTAAAAACCACCTTCCAGTACCCTTCACCACAGGGCAGGAACTGTGCCAAGCCTTTCAAGTTCACTAATTCCTCATAACACCTGTATAAAATAGGGATTATAATCCCAGGTTTATAAAGGAGAGAAGCTAGTTGCAGAAAAGTAACCTGCCCGGGTGCCTGGGTGGCTCAGTGGGTTAAACCTCTGCCTTCAGCTCAGGTCATGATCTCAGGGTCCTGGGATCGAGCCCCGAATCGGGCTCTCTGCTTGGCAGGGAGCCTGCTTCCTCCTCTCTCTCTCTCTCTGCCTGCCTCTCTGCCTACTTGTGATTTCTCTCTGTCAGATATATAAATAAAATCTTAAAAAAAAAAAAAAAGTAACCTGCCCAACATGACAGAGTCAATGAGAGGTGGCGTGAGGTCTACCTTACCCAAACACTACTATGCTACCTAGAGCACCCCTTCCCCTGGGTCTCCCCAAAGTCACCGAATGTGTTAGTTCTGCTCAAGGCTCCCTTCTGGGAGAAAGAGCCCTAAACTGTACTGAGAACTTCATGGAGAATAGAAAAGCCTCAGGGGGTTGTAGGAAGAGCACTGGATGAGGAGTCAGGGAGATGGACATGGGTGTGAGTGCTTCTACCATCTTGGTAAATTTGATCACTCTGCAACTTCACTTGGTCATGCTTTCCATATCTGGAAAAGGAAGTGGTCAGATCATTATTTGTTCCTTCCAGCTTTCAAATATTGTCTCTCAAATCCTGGTATTTTAAGAGGATCTTGCAGAGGATAATGTTTAACCCAAAGGAATGACTCTGCATTGTGCAGTTTCTAGCAAAAACAAAAACAAAAATCAAGCAGAGACTACTTCCTGCTGTCCCTCAGAAATCAGGCCACACGTACAAGGCAACTTCTCCTATGATCTATTAACAAAGGCATTCCCTTAAATATGTCTGGAAATGGAGAGTTTATAAACACCCTTTCAAAGATGATTGCATTTTGATTCCTGCACCTATGAAACAGATAAGGAAACTTGAGTCTGGGTTATTGACTGACTTGGGCCATTATGAAAAGCTGGGAGATGGTGATGTGAAGGCTGGTCTTCCAACGTCAATACAATCACAACCAAAGGGATACTCCTACAAGTGCCTCACGCTTGGATCTGGAGTCCTACCGCAGCAGAAGCCCATCCACACACCTAAGCGATCACCATCAGCATCGTTACCATTATCATGTACAATGATCTTGCTGAAGACTAGAACAGACAGTAAGTAATAGTGGCTGAAACAATTAATAAAGGAGGCCAGTGCTGTTTCCACACTTGCATCCAAACCCCTGCCAACTCCGCCCACAAGAAAGATCAGCCCTGCTTGGAGACGTGCACACATAACACATGCGTGTACACACGGCCTCCTGGCTCTCTCCTCTCCTCATTTCAACTCCTGAAAAGGTGCACTGATGAGTCTTTCTTTTCCAGACATGGCCCTTTCAGCATCCCTCAGTCTGGTACTGCTGACAGGTTTGGCTGGGGCCAGAGACCAACAGGAAACCACAGGCTTTCTCCACTGCCTGCCTACGTTCAGTTATGGGGTGTGACAATGGTGTTTCACACCATGTAATCAACCCTGCCCTTCCAACTCTGTTTCTTAAAAAATTCATAAGCATACAAGAAAGAGAAGAAAACACAAAACAGAACCAGAGGGGGAAAAGGCAATCGTGAAATGAATTTGACTGCAGAAGCTTATGTTCCTGTAGGCATAGTAGATATTAATAATTCAACAAAATATTACAGTAATTACTATACTTTGCAAAATCACAACAGTGCACTTTAGCACAACTCCTACCAATCTCCCTGCAACTGCAATTAATAAATAAAACACAATTCCCTATATTAAATTTGTTGTTTAAAAGCTAAATATTTTATCAGAACTAATATAGTTTAAATAATCAGTCAAGACCGAGAAGAATCCCCGGCCCCTCGTCTCTCCCCACTTGAAGTGAAATCCCATCTTCACAGCTAGAACAGAAACTGACTTCAACCAACAAGAAGACACTGAGTGTTGCGGCTGGAAGGCCCCTGTTGAGGTACCTGAGAACCCCTGGGCTCTGATGCTCTGCTGGAATCTGAGTAGGCTGCTAGAAAGAGAGAGAAGGGAGAAAGGGGGAAGATTAATTCTTTTGGACCATGACCTCTGACCTACCTCATGCAGCTGTGGGAAAAGCCATGAATTATAAAGAGAGGTGAGGGGCAGGAAACCACTGCAGACACACCTAAGTATAGCCCTGAGCACATATGAGGTTAATGACCTTGAAATATAGGTGAGCCTTACTTTATACTCTTGCTATGTTCACACAAATTTGCTCCTTCTGATATATCAAGTTCTGATGATTTTACCTGCTGTATCAGTTACCTTTTGTGGCACAAATGCTGCGAAACAAACCACTCAAATCTCAACCGCTATTCTCCCAAGAATCACTTATGCTCGTAACTGTATAGGCAGCTGGAAGTTGGTGGACACAGCTAGGTCTGGCTGGGCAGTTCTGTGGCTCTTGGCTAGGCTGGGCTCATGTAGGCAAGGCTTGGCTGGGTGAGACTGTGTAGGACTTGTTACGTTCTTCTCCCAGGACCCGCAGACTAACCTGGGCACATTTCCTCATGGCTACTACAGAGGCACGAGGGAGCAGGTAGACACATGAGGCCTCTTGCTAGCTAAGCTGGGAACTGGCACTTCTTCCATTGACCAAAGCAAGTACAAAGCCAAACCCAAAGTTAGGAGGCGGAGAAGGAAGGCCCCACCCCCAGAGAAAGGGCATTCCCAGGGCCCAGTACAAAAGGAATTATAAGGAGGAGGGAAGAATTCTATAGAGAAACCAACAACACAATCAATTCCACCTGCTAAATCCTTCTTCAGTTGGCTTCCCCTCACCCACCTCCACGGCAACCATGCTAGCTGTCACCCTCTCTAGCTATAGTGACAGTCTGATCTCCTTTTCCCTGTCTAACCCCCAGGGTGATCAGAGTAGTTTTATTTAATGCAAATTTAATGATATGACTCTCCTAATTTAAACCCTCCCAATAGGCTTACCTCTTTGTTCTTGGGCTATAGAATAAATTCCTTCTCCTGGACCCATCCCCATGCCTGCCTGTCTAGCTGCTTCTCAATCCAGCCCACAAATCCTATATCCCAACCACAATGTCCTTCTCTCTGTCTCTTTCATATACCTTCTTCCCTCGTGTCCCAGAAGCTGTGTGCCCAGAATATTCTCCCCTCTCCTCGTCACCTAATTAACCCAGTGCATTTTTGAGATCCCAGCTCATCTGCTTCTGCCTCTCTGTCCTCTCCAAGTTAAATGTGCCTAGTGTAATCCTTGATAATATCATGAACCTCTCCCTCCAAGCACTGATCACCCGTTATATACTCAGAGCCCAGCAGTACCTGGCATACAGCTCCACAAATACTTGTTGAATTCTGATGACATTTTTAAAATCTATCTTATATTTTTAAAATGAAAAGTGGCCAACACTACTCTTTTGGGGGCTGAGTTTTATATTAAAGGTATTCAGACAATAAGTGTCTATGGCACATTGCTCTCTAGTATTCCATCTCCCAAACCTTGTTGCTAATTCTGGATAAATCTGATTGTAATGCATCAGGTCTCCTTAAAGGGTGTGCATCCCTAACCTGAACAAAGCCACAGGTGGCCCATGGTAGACACCTCCTTTCCCTACCCTCATCCATCCTGAGTGGGAGAGAGACACATATAATCCAAAATTAACAAATGATACAAAACCAGCAAGTAATCTAAGTCCTTCAAAGATTCAACAGAAATTTTTTTGACCCTAGATTTCTATGTCTAGATAAACCATCAAACCAACATGAGAACCAAATACATTTTTGACATGTCAAGAATGAGGAAAAAAACAAACAAACAAACAAACAAACTAAGGCTCAAGCACTTGGTGGCCATACAATTTATCATCCAAGCCAGGATCTTCTAAGAATTAAAAGAAATCATTATATCTGTATCAGGACACAGGAATAAGCCAGGACATTACTGTACCCTGTCTACAAAAAGAAAATAAAAATGAAAATCAGACCCCAAGAGAAGAGGAATGGAGCCCAAGAAACAGAAGTGACTAACGCAGGAGTAGAACAAATAGAAAAGAGTAAATGGCAACAGGAAGGCAGACTGAGAAAGAAATCAGTACAAATTAGAACATCCAATAATACAACTAAGATGCTGGAATATCTTAGCACAATGGCAAAGAAGCAGATGTCTCTTCTGTCTAGGAGGAAGATAAAACAATTAGAAATGCAAGACAAAACCAAAGAGCTATATGAGAAAGTTATAGCCCAAACTACTCATGTGGTAGAATCCTGAGCAACTGTCAGAACATAAAATCATCTTCCTGATCTCAAAGCTCAGGACGCTTCTCATCACGTCACACAGATCTGGTTGTGAGGACTGTCAACCAGACTACTTGACTGTATTGTCAATAATCAAACAAGCATAATATTCTCAATATTCTCAATATTTTACTGGTTTTCATTCACTGTGGTCTAGATTATATCTGATGCATTTCCTAAGCATCTCACACTATTCTCTGTTCTCTAACATTCTCCCAATAGGAGTTTCCCACACTCAAGACTACATGCTTTTGGGGGGGTCCAGTCTGCATCACCAGATATTAGAGCATATGCTCCCCAAATACTTCAGATTATCTGAAAGGAATAAGACTGAGCAATCAGTCCAGGTCAAGTCCTGGAACAAATGTTTTTTAAACATCCAAATGACACTCCCATCTGAGAATTTTATTATATCAGATGTGACTTGAAATAAATTGTACGTCATGCCTGGAATAAGAAGCCTGAGGTTTTTAACACCATGGTATGTGTACTAATGGAAGTGGATCACTTCTGCTGGGAGAAGGCAAAACAAGATGGTTGGTGCACATGGTCTCAAATCTATTGTGGGAAGATGTCTGGCTGCTTAGTAAAGGAGAGGTAAGGTGAACTAACACATTGAATGCATATCACCCCTGTTCATATTGCTTTGAGAAGCGTTCTTTTTCAAGTGCTTCCAGGTGCCTTATGTCATTATTTAATGGTGACATAAAGGGAGCAAGTAGGATTGTCCCCATTTCGCACGTAAAGAAATGATTGACCTAATATCACATCTACTTTGTGCTGAGATGGGCCTGCCTCAATTTATGCAACTCTTCCACTTTATAGATAAAGAATCAGAATCCCAGAAAATTCAATGCCTTAATTAGCATCACACTATGCAAAGAAATGAATGAATGAATGAATGCATGCTCACCAGCCTGGGTAAGACCAAATTTATGCACGCTTGAAAGAAACATTTTCCAGTATTTTTATCATCATTCTAGACTCTTTCCTTACTAATGCACCTATTTAAAAAAAAACAATTTTTATTGATAGACATATACTAAAGAGTCTTTATTCCCTTACACTTAAGAAATGGTGACCTGGCTGAAGACAGTTAGTGTACATCAGAAACCCAAATCTAGGGGTTTCAGCTCCCAAGCCAATAGTCTTTCCAACATAATACATGCTGAACATAAAAAGGCAATAAAGGCAATAAAGGCAAGCTCAGCTGCTCCCTGCCCAAATCCTGACCATATCTTAGAAAAAGAGGAATTGCTCCCATTCCCAGGCAGGACATCATCTGCCAAGATGATGGTAGAGGAAACCTCTGTGTATTATGAAGACCCCACACAGGCTCTGGGGTGACATGAGGCTCCTCATCCTTGAGAAATGACAGGTAACACTAATTTGGAGATGTCATTCCCTCCTCAGAGTCCCAGCACCATGTTCCTGCAATTCAGTATAACTCCAGCATGGGCTCCTTTCTTCTGGTGGGGGCCAACTCAAAAGGAGGACCCTCGCAGAAGTAGGGTGAGTGATTTCATCTCCCTCCCCACATCCAATACCTACCATGGGAGAACCCTGAGCCAGGCTTTTAGAAGAGTCTGAGGGAAATTCTTGGCTTAGCGTGATGGTTAAATTTATGTGTCTATTTGACTAAGCAGTGGGGTACCCAGATATTTGGCCAAACATGACTCTGGGTGTATCTGTGAGGGTGTTTCTAGATGAGATTAATATTTGAATCAGTAGACTGAGTAAAGCCCATCGCCCTCCCAATGTGAGTGCCCTCGTCCAAGCCATGAGGGATTAATTAGAATAAAAAGGCTAAGTGATAAATAATTCTTTCTCTCTGCTTGACTATCTTCAAACTGGGACACTGGTCTTCTGCCCTCAAACTCAGACTCAGACTGGAACTACAACATCAACTCTCCTGGGTCTCCAGCTTCCCACCTACAGATTTAGGACTACTTGGCTCCCGTTATAGTGTCTGATAATTCCTTATAGCAACTTCTTTTACCTACATATACATCATATCCTATTGCTACATATCCTACATATATATATATATATATATATGTATATATATATATATACACACACACACATATCCTATTGCTTCTCTTTCTCTAGAAAGCCCACACTAACACACTTGGAAATAACCATGGTATCTTCATTTCCCTTCCTCTAGAAACATACCCTGAAACGAAAACTTGAATTCAAGTAGCTTTTCTGGGAGGTGATCCCAAGAAATACTGTTGCGGGGGGGTGGGGACATGAGAGAGGGATGGGAAAGTAGCTCATAAAGCAAATAAGTTACCACAGTAGGCAAGTGGGGTTTAATCCCAGTGGAAAACAAGTCTCAGATTTACTCCACCCCAAAGTGTAAGGGAGTTGGGTGTTTATCCACCAACTTCCCCTGGTCTTTGATAAGTGGCTGCTCTGTATCCCTTGACGGGAATAAATTCCCTGACACTGAACAAAGAGAGTTCCAGTGGGCAAACAGCCCCTGGTACTGGTGGTTAGAAGTCAGGCCAGCATGCAGATAAACACCACGTGCCAAAGGGATACAGGAAGGGAACCAACAGATTTGCTGCAAATGGACAGACACTCAACCTACCCTACTTCCTGCCTAGGCAAATCATGAGAACATTCTTAACCAACATAATAGCCTGTGATACTAGACCCTTTACGTGCACTGTCTCTAAGCTTACCAACAATCCAATAGTTCACCATTATCCCAACTTAACAGCCAGTGAAACTGAGGCTCAGAGATCTGTTCAAAGTCACTGTTGCTTGGGGACTTTCTCATAACCCAAAAGACATTTCAGGGTCGTGAGAAATCTTCCAGTCAAAAATTTGCCTTCGAGTGTGAGTAACATTGACAGGACCAGTGATATGCGCCACTCTTTTGCCTCTCAAAATAGCTTCCTCTACCTACCACCACCCTGGAAAACACATTTCTCTGCATCTCCAGTTTTCTGGTTCCGAGACTCTTATTGTAACAAGTCCCTCCTCTACATGTAATCACATTCAGATAGGGCGCCTTCAGCTACTTTTCGAGCCCTGAAAAAATGTTCAACTCAGGAATTGTTCTCCATCTCCCACTGAGAACAGATTTGAGAAGGAAAAAGTTCGTTTCTGAGGCAGGAGTGTAATCCTTAACCTGACTCTAGCCATCTGGAAGAGAAAGTGCCGACCTCACCAGAGACGCCACGAAGACTTGGGCACTACCGAATCGGGCACGGGGGATCTGAGCCCTGATGAGAGAGAATGGAGACGGCCAGGGGTGCAGGGCCTAGGCCTGGGGAGCAGCAAGAAGAGGCCTCCGCATCCCTTCAAGACACTCATTCTTTACCCAGACAGCTTTAAGTATTTAAGAAAGTATTTATTCCGTTCAACTCAGTAGGCTTCTACTAACTGAAGCAGCCTGTGCACATCACGCGGGCGCAGGAAGCAAAGGGGCCCAGAGGGATAAAACGCACAAGAGACAGGAGAACCAAGCCTGAACACCACTTCCTGCTGGATATAATTCTAGAGTCTTCACTGGATCAATGATGGGTCGAATGACTGCAGAATGAACAAAACACCCATTTCCTTTTTTCTGTGGGGAGCGGCTGAATGATCAACCGCCCAGGACTGAAATGCCCTGTGGCCGATCAACACGCACCTATGGGTCAGCAAACACCCCCTCCCACGATGCACCTGCAGGATGAAGTTTCTCCTCTTCTCTCCTTTGGGACAATTCCTTGTGCCACATTGTTTTTTATTATTTCCTCCTATTTATTTTCACTTCTTTCCCAGGGCAACACTCCCTCTAGTGTCTGTGGAGGGATCTCAGGTTCCAGTCTTGGTACATAGGGTGCAGGCAGGAAGGGAATACGAGCCTGATCTTGATGAGTAAAAATCACTACAAAATAACTAGTGGCTTGGTCAGTGTGATATTTCTGGGAAGGAGGCTGCAGATATTCTGCAGATAGTTCTGGTCATGGCTAGTCCCACTTTACACCAGGCACGAAGCAGAGAGAGCCAGGAGATCAAGAGGAGGAGCAAAGCTGAAACACTGAGGTCTATCCTATGGTTTCCATGTAGATGAGTCTTTGGCCCTGCAGGCTCTATTTGCCACCCAGCCTGCCAGCAGCCCATGGTTCTCCTACTTTCCTGAAGCTACACATCTCACTCACTTCCTTCAAAAAGTCTTCTGAGGTTGGCTGTGAGGTCTAATTATGGATGCCCAAGCCAAGAGAGGCTACTCTTCACCTGTCTGGGCACCTTCCTTAACCCTTCCATGAAATCCCGCCCTAAATGTCCAACATATAAGCGGTTCATTAGTGTGATCTTTTCTTTAATTTCTTTTATTTTTTTAATGGCTTTTCAGTGTACCAGAATTATTAGCGTGATCTTTAACCTTGTTCTAACTATGTGACTCTAACCACTTCTACTACAAATTCTGAAAATGAATTTCAAAGGCCCCAGTCATTCGCTTCTCTATCGCTTCCACTGTCTGTGTCAACACAACTCAGAGAGATATCACAGAGACTAATCTGCCTGAGGACCCCAACGGGAGGTGCCTGAAGTGAGCATCTCCCGGAGGGTCTGGCCAAGGCTTTGCCATCAGTTCCCTGGAAAACCTGGAGCAGGAACCTCCTTCCTCCACTTCAATGTTTCCATCTGAAAACGAAGGGAAAGCTGTTTCCCATATAAAAATAACAACCAAAGCAAACCGCCGAAATGGAGGGCTTACCACGGGCCTGACACCTCTTTTAAGCACTTTGCCATGTTCATGATCTCACTGAATCCTTCCAACAGCCCAATATGAGGGGGACTATTAAGACCCATCTCTTTTTATAGAAGAACAAACAGTGAAGAAAGAATAACAACTTGCCGGCTCTTCCACAGCTAGGAAGAGACAGAGGCAAGATTTGAACCCAGGCACCTGGTTCCAGAACCCATGCTGTTCTTTACTATATGACTGCTCCCCCAAAGTTCTGAAGAAGATTGCATTTGTGAGAATACACCCCCCCAAGTATGAATTCACACCCAGACCAAGTAACCCACAATGTGCAGCCTAAAAGGATCCTTGATTGCCCTATCTAGCTCTATTTCCAGTTTCCCCCCTAAACCGGGTTCTTATCCAGTGGGTGCCAAGCATCAGGCCCCCCACGGAGCAGCAGGCAGTTCTGCTGGCCATCAGTCCTGTGTGGTCAGCCCCACTGTGCTCCAAGTTCCTCTCATCTCAACCCCATGGGGACGGTTTCCTCTGCTCCCCAGCAAGGAGTTAACAGCAGAAAGCTATTTGCGCAATCCTGAAGTTCTTAGACTCCATTACTTTTTCCAAATTTACTATAGCACATTTATTAGTGTACTCTAAAGAAAAGCATTTCCATAAATAATTAAACCCCAACTACACTGATCAAAATAAATGAGCAAAATGTGCCTGGTGATGCAACCAGGCTTGATTCACTCACTAACTCGAATAACGAGGTGACTCATAAGAGGCCCCCATTAACGACAGTTAGGAAGATACAGCTTGTCCGACTTTGAGGAGTTTGGTATTTATGGTGTACAGTGGCAGGTGGGCGGGATGGATGTAGGACATGGTCAGGGAATCAGAGGGACACACCTAATCCTGGGCCTCTTTGGGTAGCCTCATATACATTTGTACTTAGCCTCAGTCTATCCTACCTATAAAATGGGCAGCATCCTACCTCCCCTGAGCAAAAATGCATAAAATCCTCTTGGAAGAAAAATGGCTTGTAAGCCCCAGGAGAAAGGAGAAACCTGGGAGTGAGTAAGGGATGGCTATACAGAGAAAAGGAACAATAGAGTCCAGACCACAGGATGCCATGTTTCTGTCTGAGCCTCTCACCCCTCATCTCTATGCAGAATGAGTTGATGAAGACAATTACCCATGTGCACCTCTATCCTTGACATTCTGTGAGTCTCAGTGCTGTAGTACCTCCCCCAGGGACCCTCTGTCCTCTGAGCTCATAGCCTGAAATAACTGCTTGACAATTAACCACACATCCCCCATGGCTTCTACCTTGGTGTCATGTGTTATTCAACTTTACTGAGAGCAATCTCACATCCAAAGCATATTGGAAGGACCTTGAGGCAAATGCTGTCTGATCCTTGTTTGTCTCTCCCTCCACCATTCTCCTACCAGCCCCACATTGCCCAGAACACTGCCACACACATAGGAAACACTCAGCGAATGGCTGAATATCTTCTGTAAGTCTATCTGATCTCCGACGTCCAAGAGGAAGCAGCCAGGATTACTGTCCTAGGCCCTATTTCTATCTTCTCACTTAGTGGCATAGAGATGCCTCCAGATCTTGGGCTAAAATTTATATATGAAATAATCAACCAGGTATATAAACTCAATGCTGTTAAGAAACAGTGTCAGCCTGTCCTTTCCATGCAACTGAGGCATTGCCTGGTTCCCTGAAGTCAGTTCAGCGAGTGTGTACTGAGTCATGGGACAAGGCCTGTGCCATATGCCAGGAGGAAAAGAGCAAAACTCACGCTGTGGGGTGGGGGAGGGGTGGTTGTAGTTATTTCATCCTCACCCCTCATCCCTCACCTCGAAAACACTCACAAAATAATACAAAATTAAAATAAACAAGTACTCAACTAAATCACAATTCTGTGTGTGGTACAGTCTTTAAATTCTCTAATCAGGAAAAAGGGAAACAAATGCTCCTAAGGAAAGTTCTGTAGAGACACAGCATTTGAATCTAGAGCAGAGCTATGAAACACAGGGGCATCTCAATAGAGGAAGAAGGGCAATCCAAGTGGAGAAGACCTCAAGGGCAAAGGCTCATAGTCAGTGGAGCTTGGGACAATGAAAGCGCTCCCTTGGCTAGAGTGAAGGAACCCAGCATGAAAGAGTCAGAGAGGCAGAGAAGCTGACCCAGGACATACTCAGTGAAGGGCCCTGAATGCCAGGCTAAAGGACTTTGGATTTGAATCCAAGAAGGTGAAGGCACTGGAGCTGGGAGGTAGACATACTCCCTGAAAAACGCCAGGTTACAGTAACTGTCAAGTGATGGAGAACCCAGGAATGAAATCACTGACATCCCAAGGGACAAGAACTTCTAATTCCTTGGTCGCTTCTGCCCAAGAAGACTTGAGGCTGTCACTCTTCACCCACTTGGTGGAATAAGGCTGAGTCCCTCCTCCATGGGAGGCAGAGCCCTCTCATCTTCACTCACTGTGGGCAAAACCAGAGCACCATGCAGACCCTTCTCTCTGTCATCCCCCACACCAGGAGATGAGCATGGCTTGTCAGCTTCCACCTACCCCCTCCCCCCATGCTGGTTCCTCCCACCCAAGGTGGCAGGCTGATGCTCACATCCCATATTTCCACCTCCAACTCCATAAGACCCCTTTCCTCCCAAGCTTGCTGAAAAATGACCCTTCGACGTTTTCCCGCTGTAAGGAAAGTCTCAAGCCTACCCAGAGGCCAAAGAAAGCAGGAAATCAACAGGTGAGTCAAGCCACCAGCCCTCAGATGTACCTAGCCTTGGATGAACCCCTGGCACAGCCCCTAACTCAGCAGGTCTGGCTCTGTGCACCTCTCTGCTCCTTAAGGGGTGATTCAGGCCCCACCCATCATCCAGTTCCAAAACTCCCCAGTGACAATAAGAGATTTACACAGCCTGAGGAAAAAGCAGTTCTCCCCTGTGCCCCCTGAGCCTTCTTGCCACTGGAGCCACAACCCGCCCCCCCTTCTCTTAAATCCAACACAACTGAGGAAGCCACTTCCCAGCACTCCTTCTTTGCCAACTACCAAGCAAGTTCCAACCACTGCATCTCTGCAATCATTAAATCAGACCTCCCAATTAAGGAGTTTGCAAATTCCGCTCACCTTGGAAATCACCGCAGGATCTGAGAAGCAAATCACACCCTGTAACCCAGCCATCAGAAGAAATGCAGAGCAGACAAATAGAGACAAATAGCCTGAGTCCAGACCCCTCCTCGCCCCACCCCACCCCCAACCCCAGGCCAACAGTGACTGTTCTGTCCCAGCTCCATCCCAAAGGAAAGGCTCCCCTTGTAATAGTAATTAAAAACAGATTCTTTTTGGCAAACCCCAGAAGAACAGTTTCAGTGGCAGACTTCTTTTTTTTTTTTTTTTAAGATTTTATTTATTTGACAGAAAGATCATAAGCAGGCAGAGAGGCAGGCAGGGAGAGAGAGGAGGAAGCAGGCTCCCCACTGAGCAGAGAGCCCGATGCGATGCGGGGCTCCATCCCAGGACCCTGAGATCATGACCTGAGCCGAAGGCAGCGGCTCAACCCACTGAGCCACCCAGGCGCCGCGGTGGCAGACTTCTTTATTAAGCCTCTGAGAAGGCAAAACGCATTAAGATATTGTGACATAAGAATTGTGAGCAGGGAGGATGACGGCGAGACAATCCAGCCGAAAGCCATTTGAAAAATCTGTTTGAGAGCCACAATTAGCTGCTCCAGTGAGTGAAATACAATCAATCTGATCAAAGCTGTCACTATTTTGCACATTAGGAGTAAATATTTTAGAACACAGTCCAGCTGAATTAGTTAAAAGTATGAAATCCCGCCTGGGAACATCTGTGTGTTCCACCTCCTGGAGTGCTAGGGAAGGGGTATCCGGAGAGGACCAGGAATCATCAGCATCCCCTGCTTCTCTTCACCAAGGTGCATTGTTGGGCACATTAATTGAAAAGTATCTGGCAAGTCATTCCAACCAGACACACACTGAAGGGGTGGAAGCCTGCAAATCGTGCTCCACCGCCAGTGAGCTGCTGGCAAGAAAGGGGGGTCAACGAGGGAGACATCAGCATTCTCAGCTCAGCACCAGGAAGGGGGATCCCTGGCCAGGGTTACTCCAAGGAGGAGGGGGCATGGACAAGTGGACTGTCGCCTTCACAACTTTCCAGTCTCCAGAGCCATGCTTTGCCAATTCACAGAGCAAACAGAAGGCATCCTCCTTCATTGGAAGGAGAACGGTAGAATGATGTTTCTTTTTTCTGTTTCCCTGCACGCCCTGGGGATGGAACTCCCTCTGGGTGTTTGTGAAACACTCTGTTGCCCCTTAATCACCAGGAGCCCAGCTGGAGACTGCCAGAGAGAGGATGGCAAATGTCCCTCTAGAGTAGAGGTTCCAAGCTCAAGTCCCCTCACATCTCCCCAGAACCTCTGGCAGGGCAGTAAGGGTCAGAGAGGGATCCAGTCTCCAGCAGTTTCTTGACAGCTCGTGGCTCAAGCCTTCTGGGCACTTCCTTCTTTGCCCCCCAAGCTATCTGACCACAGTCCTTGAACCAAAGTGAATCCATGACTACAGCCTTGGACAAGGATTTCCCTCTGCCCCCTGACATCCCTGGGCACACCTGGACAAATGGAGCAGACCATGTCCAGCTCTGCATGCCTGGCGCCAAAATGTCAGAGTGGACTTTGATTTCAGTTATATGGACTGACTGAAAACCCTCCCCCAATGGGAATTCAAGTCAAGGATGAGGTCCACCAAAGGCACTTGGAAGGAGGCCAGGAAACCCCAATGTGTTCACAATTAAACTGGTGGCCTTCCCAGAAAAGAACATGTTTAGTACTTTGAAAGTCAGAAGAGAAGAGGTTTTTCTCTTTTCATGCCAAAAGAGCCTAGTGCCAGGATATCTCCCTCCACTTTGAAACCAATGATGAGGGAAGCTTCCAGAAAGTTCATCATCCCCATCACTCCTCACCCTGGCTTTTATTTACAGCATCTTCTCTCGTTGTCTTCAGGAAAGGGGGACAGGGAATAAAACCAACCTAGTAATGTTGCAGATACTGGTTTCCCTGTTCTTCCCACAGGGTATTTCCTTAAAGTCTCTCAAAGACAGGACCACATGAACATGTTTCCCCCTCTTCCCTCAGAGCAGCACAGACCTGATCCTCAATGAAGCCTTTCCTGCTGATACTGTCTATACAGTATGGTCCCAGGAGGTAGTGCCTCTCCCCCAGAAAGGAAGGACAGGACAACAAGATGGGGTCCCTTTACCCAACGTGTATTGCCTTGTCCTTTGCTTGGACAGTTAAGACTGGCCAAGAACACAACCAGTAAGCATCCTGAGAGCTGTTCCTGGATTGCCCAAATCTCACTGCTGTCCCTAAGGGCTCCAAGGCCAACAGGTCCATCCCCACTCCCAGGAGCTTCTGCCCCTCTTTCAACTACAAGCCATTTCCCCTGGGGGGTTGGCTAGGGCTAGACTTGTCCCCTCACTTCCTCTGCTGCACATCTGCCTGGAAGATGACCAGAGATGGCCATGCACATGTTACTGTTTGCAAAAAGGATCCTCTTTAAAGTGCCATCGATAAGTCAACACACGAAAAAATGATCCATAAAATTAAAGCACAGACAGAAGAAAACTCTTTAGACAGAGTGAATTTATATTGTCCAAATGTGACAGTAATAAAGTCATAGATATGTGAGGACAGCACTGCCTCCTCCTAGACATACATTCACTTCCACACATTCTTCTTGCCCAGTGTGAACGTGAACACACACACACACACACACACACACACACACACACTTCCTCATTATCAAACTAAAACTTAGTTGAGATTCACACCACCTGCTGTCAGAGAATTCCCTCTCCGTCTCTCCTCTGGGGACTTGCAAGTCTTCAATCACCCATCCCTGCCAGGGCACGCCATACCCACCCCCTCCCCTGCCCAGAGTTGTGCGCTCCGAAGCCATGGAGATCTTCGATGGAGGCAGATGACGCCAGCCACTGCACCGCTGGGGAGCCGGACCGCACACATCCTTCCACCCCGGCCTCTGTACCCTGCCTGGGCTGCCCGGCTCCGTACTGTGTGTCATTAAGAACCAGGAAATCTGCAAGAGCAGCGCCAACGTCTACGCTCTGCGGACTCGTGGCTTTCCTGTTATTCACTCCTTACCCCTGTGACACCCCCAGGCCCCCTTTAAAATAAGGCTAGAATTTTCCAGGGAAATCTTTAATGCCAGTCATAAGAGAAACACAAAGGGGAGGGGCGGTGCTTTCCGATCAAATGAGTTCCCCAAAGCTGCCTATAGACATCCATCACTCTCCAGACTCTGCCCAGCGGCGGGTTCTGATTTGATCCGGAGAGCCAGAGAAGCGAAAAGGATTTTTGCAAGACTGGCTGAAAGTGGGGGGCCGTGGACAGGAGGTGAGTGGGGGCAGATCGCGGGAGGCCGCCCCCCACCACCACCTCCGCCAGAGACCGCGTTACCAGCCGTTTCTTGGCGTGGCTGCACGGCGTTGGGGCCTGGCGGAAGGCACGCTTTGCGGGCTGCAGTAGCTGCCCGGGCCGCGGGTGCTCCGAGCCCGACGCCCGGCCGCCAGTGCGCCGGGGCCGCCGGAGGGGACTCAAGGGCGCCACCTGTCGGTACAGCTGCTCTCAGGGGAACCCGGCCGCAGAGAGAAAGCGGGTGGAGAGGTGCGCAGAAAGCACGGGGACCCAACTCCTCTCCGGGAGCCGTTTGTGCTGTGGGACGCAGCGGCCGAGGCGAGTTGTTTTTTGTTTTTGTTTTTGTTTTTGCTCAGAGACTTAGGTGTGCTGGTGCATGCGTAAGGGTGAGGGGTGAGGAATGGACGGTGAATTTCACTTCACGCTTTAAACTTTTTTTTTTTTTTTTAACTGCCTCTGCTGTAGCTTTCCAAGCAGCTGCCTGGGTTTCGAAGGGGGCTCAGCATGACCTGAAGGCCCGCGCTCGGGCGGACGAGGCGCAGCCTCCCCCCGGGCTGGGAGAAAGCGCGCCGGAGCAAAAAGCAGCGACCGTAAGGCCGGCAGGAGTCTGGGGGTCCGAGCGGCCTCCAGCTCCTGGGTTCCCTTTCGGCTGAGTGGAGGGCAGAAGGGGGGAAGCTTGGCGGTCGCAGGAATCCGTCAGTTCGCCAATTCAGGCCGCGTCCTCACCCACGAATCCAAGCTCCCGACCGGAAAACTGACTCCCAGAGCCGAGTACCAGGGAAAGGGACCACAGATCCCTCCCCTGCTCATCTCTAAAACACTTCCCCTCTCCCATCCGGGCGGCCCCAAATCTAGGGTCTCCAGCAAACAAACGTACACTCCATCTTACAACAAACTCCGCTAACCTGTTGGGGGCGTGGGGGAAGCCGGATGAATCTGTTCTCTCTACAAGTCAGGGCGCCCCCGCCTCTGCCTCGACCCTCGAGCAACTATCTGTCCCCGGTTCCCGCCCTCCATTCTGCCCTGCTGTCAGGAGACACACAGATCCGCCGCGGGGCGGGTACTCACACTGCTGTTGTGTCCCGACCAGTGCACCATGGCTTGATTGTGGGCCGAGTCCCCGGTCAGCGCGAACGAGGTGCTGGGCAGCCGGAGCTCTTCGGCCGCCGCGCCCCCGGTCCGCGGAGCCTTCACCTCTTCCCGGAGACCCTTGGCCACAGGGCGGCTTCCTTTGGAACCATCGGCCAAGGCAGTGGCCCGGGCGTCCCCACGTTCCAGGGCACTGGGGGGTTGCTCCCGGCGACTCCTCCTCGCGCCGCCAGGCTTGCCCGGAGCCAGGGTGCCTGGTCCCCACCGCGCGCCTGCCGGCGATGGTCCCCCGGCTTCTCCCTGCTTCTTTCCAACGCTGCCGCTGCCGCTGCCGCCGCCTGGCTGGGGCAGAGGCTCTGGTCCGGGCCGGCGCCCCAGTGCGGCGCCTCTCCGCGCCGTCACCAGCTCCTCCGGCCACTGGCTTACCACTGCCCGCGGGAAGAGAGGAAGAAGCGCCGGCGGCCGCGAAGCCGGGGCCGCAGGGCGCCCAGGACCGCCCGTCGCGCCCCAAGTGATCTCGGCGCCGGCCAGGACCCACGTCGACAGGAGCAGGAGCCCCGTCCGGGCGAGAGGCGCCCCGGGCCAGCCTGCGGGGCGCTCGGTGCGCGCTGCCTCCATCCCGCTGCGGCTGCCGCGGCTCGGGCTGCCGAGAGTGTGGCGCCCGCCGAGGTGCGGGTCCGGAGCGGGGGGTGTGCGCGCGCCGGCGAGCCAGCGAGCGAGTGTGTGTCGGGGGGAGTGGGGAGGGGGCGGCCGGGAAGGAGGTGGCTCGGGCTGGCGCGCCTCGCGGGTCCTCTCCACTCTTCCCTCCACGCTCTCGATCGCTCGCTCTCTCTTCCGAAAAAGGGTGATTCCAACACCCGGGAAAAATTAATAAATGCCCCCTCGGTGCTTTTTCCCCCTTAAAACAAGACCCCCCCAAATCTTCCTCACCGAGCTCCTCCAGAAATTTTATTAAAAGGAGTGTTCAAAGGTAATGAGAAAAATCCTCTTTTAAAACATGAAAATCAAGCCGGATCCAGGAGGAGGGGCTGGCGACGGACCCCAATCCAGAGTCTCTCCGAAATCCAGCCTCCAACCTGCTCCTGCCGAAGAGTTGGGAGCCGCTTCTGGCCGCGTTTGGGGGTTTACTCTTCCGGCCTGTTGTGGGGAACGGGAGATGGCGTGCAGGGAGGGGGGGTCTCAAGGGAGGAGGAGGAGGAGTAAAGTGTTTTCAGCGCCAACTGTTCGGGTTCGGAAACCGAGGGAGAGACCAGAGCCTTCGCGTGGGGAGGCAGCGCGCGGAAGCCGAGCGCGGGATGGACCCGGGACTCCGCTGGCTGCTCCCGGGCCCGCCCCCCCCCGCGCCGCCCCCCGCCCCTCAGCCCCTCACGGCTTGCGCCCCCGCCCGGTGCGGGGGCGCAGGGACTGCGTGCGTGCGCGTGCGTGCGCGCAGGCGGGAGAGGGTGAGCGAGGGGTGCGCCAGGGGCTGGCTGGCGGGCTGGCGGGCGGGCGGGCGGGCGCCGCAGGGTGGGGGCACCTGGCGGAGCCCGGGGCTGGTTCGGTGTGCGGGGGCGCGCGGCTCTGTGCGTGCGCGTTTGCACGCGTATGTGTGCGTGTTAGTGTGAGCCACGGGGCGTGGGGCAGGGAGGGGTCCGCTCGGGCCGTGGGCGCGCGCTGATCACGCACGGGCTGTGTTTGCATTTCCTGAGCCTGCGAGTCCTCAGAAAGGCAATATTGAGAAGGCAGACCGCCCTGGATAGCCCCCTCCTCCTGGCGCTCCGCGCACCCATGCTCCCCCACCGCCGGCGGATGGAACCTGGTTATTCCTTAAGCCTCCTGCAGGGCGAGGGGAGAGCAAAGGGAGGCGCCGGCGGCAGGGTCAGAGGATTGCCAGCTCTCCCCCGATCCACGGCTCTCCTTCCTGGGACCCTTGGTAGGAGCTTAGGAAAGACAGTGGCGATCGGTCATTCCACGGCGGGGGCGGAATCCAGCCCCCATCTTCTAGCTTGAGACTGAGGTCGTGCCCTCACTCTTCCTAGATTCGTTTCTGAGCGGGCTTAGTTGTTCCTTCAAAGCGTCGACTGCCCCTGAGAGGACCCCTGGCGCAGCGTGGGTTTACCAGCGCCCCCCACCCACGCCGTACCAGAAGCGCAGCCTGGGCGCGTGGGACGCAATCTGGGCTAGGACCCTTGGAGCCCTGTAGGAAAAGGGAGACTTCGGAGAGATGAAAGCTAAAGTCGAGGACGAGGAAATGTGGTTTGCAGGCCCCGGCGGCGCGTAGTGCCGCCCGCCGCCTCCGAGAAGTTCCCGTGATTTCTGGCGGTTGGAAAGGCGAGAAGCGTGGAGCTGGAGAAGGGGTTCTTAAGAAACGAGGATAGGGATAGGGGGCTTGGAGAGCGTGAGGCCCGAAACCCCTTCCTCTCCTCCTCGGGATTAGAGAAAGAGTTTTTTTTTGCGGGTGACGGTTAAAGCATAGCCAGAGGGAGGGAAACGCGGAAAGAGGGGAGAGGAGAAAGGCGCGGCGAAGGCCAGAAGGGAACGGAGGCGAAGAGAAAAAGGGGAAAGAGAGAAGAAAGGAAACATTAGATGGAGGAGGGAAGGCGAGATAATGGGGCAAAGAGAAAGGCGAGAGAAAAGAGACGAAAATGCGCGAGGGGAGGGCCAAGAAGGATGGAGGAGGCCGGGGTGGCCTGGGAATCCGAGCCGGTTCCCCGGGAGCCCCGAACCTGGCGAACATGCTTTTCCAACCGGAGCTCAATTCGGAAATTGGGAACCGAGGAGGCTGGGCCAGAGAACCAAGCCGGAGACAGCCCAGAATGAGGCGGGTCTTGGAGTCCGGGTTTCCAAAGACCGCTGGCGGCGGAACGCCCCAAGAAAAGTTGTGACACCGAAGGCTGAAGTGGGCGTGGGGAACGGGCGCTGGACGGGAGCCGGCCATCCGCGGGTTCCCAGCGCCCCTGCCGGGGAAGGCCAGGCGCTGCAGCCCGAACCCAAGCTCGGGATTCGGGAGGGACGCGGGGCCTCTCTCCTGCGTGGGCTCTGGGCAGAGGTGCTAAGTGTCAGAGTAGAAGAGGTCTGGGCTTTCAGGCAGGCCCTCGGGAGAGGACGTTCACAGATCCCGGGAGCGGAAGGCCTCCCAAGCCGCAGGACCACAGGGGAGGTGTGCTGTCCAAGCCCATGGGGGACCCGTGGACTGCAAGAGCAATCAATGCTGGAATGCTGCCTGCGCCCTCTCACATCTGACCTGGACCGAGCCTGCGGAAAGGTTGGACCCTCGAGGTGGACTTTGGAAGATGTGGCTATTAAGGATTTGGAGAAAAATGGATGGAAGACTAACAGATGTGCTGTTTTCACACACCTGTCCCCAATTCATCACTCCTCCTTCTGTCTTCACTCTCTCCCTCCTTCACCCTTTGCCTAATAATTCTTGCCCTCAGCCCTGTGCTGGCTCTCCCGAGGCACCGTTCCAGTCCCCACCAGCCTTCTCTAGTGTGCAAACCTCTTCAGAGTGTTCTCCCCTCCCCCAGGAGTCTCCCTTTCCTCCCCTGCCACACTCCCTGCTAGCATTTGCCTTCAGGGGACTCATCAAAGCCTTACTCCCAACAAACACCACCTGGTGGCTTTCTTGAGACAGCCTGGCCAAGAACCTCCGCTTCCTGAATTTGTAAACGTGTTCCATCTGGAAAGATCTCCCTTGGTCTGTATGGTACCAGGATCTCCTGGGTCCTCCCTGACCAGCCTCAGTCAAGCTCAGCCAACCTCTCTTCTCCTGCCCATGTCTTAAATTCTAAGAAGGAAGCTCCATCATGACCCCAATTTCCTGTGCTTCATTCTCATTCCACCCTCCCTCCGTGAGTGAGCTCAAAGATCTCACCCATTTCTCTGCTTCATCTGTCACCTCTTGCTTGTTGACTCCTAAATCAACTCTGTTCTCTCTGGAACTTCTCATCTGAATTCCCCCATTGCTTCCTACTAATGCAGGTCCACACTGAAACCCATAAGCATCAAGCTCCAAAAACCATCCTCCTCATCTTCTCCGTCACCCAGACGAGACACTTAACATGCAACCCTGTCTCTTCCCTCTTTCTAATCCCTACATCCAGAAAAATCATTGCAAAGTCCTATTTTAAAAGCCTTTTCACCCGTTGTCTCCTGTTTATTCCCAGAGTCACTGCCTTAGATCTCACCCTCATCCTCCTCTGTCTTAGGATTTTACTGTAACTTTCTGTTTTCTCCTGGTCTTCAGTTCTTTCTTTCCTCAAGCCAGCCTCTACACCAGCACAGTCCAATAAAAGTAGAAAGTCAGCCATGTAGGTAATTTTAAATTTTCTAATAGCTTCATTAAAATTTAAAAAGAAACTAATGAAATTAATTTTAATAATATACTTTCTTGAGTTGAATATATCCAAGATATTTTCATTTCAACTCATAATCAACATAAAAATTATTGAAGTATTGTTACATATTTTTGTATTAGGTCTTCAAAATCCAGTGTATATTTTACACTTACATTTCAACTACTAGCTACCTTTCACAAGCTCAATAACCACATGTGACTAGTAGCTACTGTTTTAGACAGCACAGTTCCATCTATTTATTTATTTTAAGATCTTATTTATTTGTCAAAGAGAGAAAGAGCTCAAGCAGGGGAGGCAGCAGGCAAAGGGAGAAGTAGGCTCCCTGCTGAACAAGAAGCCTGATCTAGAACTGGATCCTAGGACCCTGGGATCATGACCTGAGCTGAAGGTAGACTTTTAGCCAACTGAGCCACCCAGGTGTCCCTATAGATGCCTTCTAAAACTTAAGGAAACTTATGTCATGGATTGCCCTCCTCACAATTCTTCATGACCAACCATTGTCCATAAAGTCTGAGCTTCTCAGAATGGTATGAAGGCTCCATGCCCTGCCTTACCTCCTTGAACTTTCTTAACCATATTCCTTAAGTCTGTAATCTGCCCTTTGCCACAGTTTCCATCATGGCCTGCTCTAAATGCCAGCTCTTTGCTAAAGTCTGCCCCCACTATCCCATGGTACCTGATACTGAATCTATTATTGTCACCACCAACATCCTCATCACCATCTCCAAATTTTACTGCTCTAAGATGGGAGCTGTCCAATATCTATTTGGAATTTAAAAGAGAACCTAGGCATCAAAACAAAACAAAACAAAAAACGGAATCTTGCCATTTGTAACAATGTGGATGGGACTAGAGGTTATTATGCTAAGCGAAATAAGTCCATTAGACATAGACAATTATCATATCCCTCTGATATGAGGAATTTGAGAGGCAGAGTGGGGGGGCATGGGGGGCAGGGAGGGAAAAAATGAAACAAGATGGGACCAGGGAGGGAGACAAACCATAAGAGACTCTTAATCTCAGGAAACAAACAGGGTTGCTGGGGGGCGGGGGGCGTGGCGGGTAGATAAGGTGGCTGGGTGATGGACATTGGGGAGGGCATGTGCTATGGTGAGTGCTGTGAATTGTGTAAGACTAATGATTCACAGACCTGTACCCCTGAAACAAATAATACATTATATGTTAATAAAAATTAAAAAGAAAGGGAAAAAAGGAAGAAAAAAAAAAGAGAGAGGCTAGGGTTAGAATGGACTGTCATTTCCCATGCTGGCATAATGCCTACTTCAGCTGGGAAAGGCATGTCTGGAGCCAGGATTAGCCCTCACACCCTGGTCCAATGGGGAGAGCGAAGAAGGCCCTCCTGAGAATGCATCTTCCCTCCAGGCTCCTGTCCCTGTTACAAACAACTACAGAAAGCAAACACTATCTTCTAAGTTACCCATGAGAGTACACCATTGCCAGCCTAATATGACTTCTTTCAGGTTTGGTTTCTTTTTTTTTTTTAAACCATCACAGTGAAATAACACTTTGGAATACTATTCTTCTCCCTGACATCACAGATACATTCTCATTCATATTCATTCTCTCCCTGTCTCTCTCTCTCTATCTCTTCCTGATGTCCTGCACCCCCAAACCTTTAATATTTTAACAGAGCTTGTCGTCAGCACCCAGGGCCAGCACATACAGAGAAGCATTACAATTATGCCCGTTTCTCATATTTTAGAACATGTTCAGCAGTCCTTATGTGAGGATCTAGAATTTTTTAAAAGATTTTACTTATTTATTTATTTATTTGACAGAGAGAGATCACAAGCAGGCAGAGAGAGAAGGGGAAGCAGGCTCTCTACTGAGCAGAGAGCCCGATGTGGGGCTCGATCCCAGGACCCTGAGATCATGACCTGAGTGGAAGGCAGAGGCTTAACCCACTGAGCCACCCAGGCGCCCCTAGGTGAAGATCTAAACACAAATTCTTCATACAACTTAGAGCCAGGAAAGTGGATTTCTCCTGTGAAACTCACGTCCTTTCTTTAAAGGCTTTCTTAAAGTGGCTTTGTCTTCTCACTTTGTCTTCCTCTTGTCTCCACAGTCAAGCTGAGTACCAGGTTCACTTGCTCTAACTGTCTTCAGAACAAGATCTTTATCCTCTGTTCCCCTTTTACTAAATACTGTTTGCTTTTATTGTTTGATACTCTCCGGTCTTACTATAGCTGTGCGGTGTTGATAAGCCACTTCACATCCTTTTTGGAACTAACTAGGAAATTAATTAATTGATTAACATCAAAACAGCAGTTCACATTGTAACTCTCTGAATTTCTACAGAAGTAAATGATTATAAAACAAACCCTGAAATGCAGATGAAAGCAGACAGAAGACCACTGGAATCAGGACTCCCTACCACTGTACGTCCCTAAAAGCAAGAAGTGTCTGTTTCACTCCTCGCTATAACCTCCGCTCCGGCCCAGTCCTGGGCACAGCACTGACCCTCAATAAATGTGCAATCACAGGTGGAACAGATGAGTATAAATAATAACACTTCTGCGTGCAGCTTCTAGTCGTCTATTCATTTTAGCACGTGTACAATTTCTAAAGAGGAAAAGCTCTATGATTTGATTAAAGCTCTTTCCTACCATAAGGGACAATATGCCCAGCGGTCATAGGTATAAGTAGTAACTTTTATTTTTAAGATTTTATTTATTTATTTATTTATTTATTTATTTATTTATTTATTTTTCGCAGAGAGAAGACCACACAAGCAGGGAGAGGAGCAGAGGGAGAGGGACAAGCAGACTCCCCACTGAGCATGAAGCTCGACAAGGGGCTCAATGAGGGGCTGGATCCCAAGACCCTGAGCCAAAGTCAGATACTTAACCAACTGGGCCACCCAGTCACCCAGGTATAGGAAGTAACATTAAGAAGCTTGGTCATCGTTTAAAAAAATTTTTTTTAATTAAAATTTTTAAAAAAGGGACACCTGGGTGGCTCAGTGGGTTAAAGCCTCTGCCTTTGGCTCAGGTCATGATTCTGGGGTCCTGGGATGGAGCCCCGCATCGGGCTCTCTGCTCAGCGGGGAGCCTGCTTCCTCCTCTCTCTCTCTCTCTCTGCCTTCCTCTCTGCCTGCTTGTGATCTCTATTTGTCAAATAAATAAAGAAAATCTTTAAAAAAATTTTTTAGAAAAAAATAAGCCTGGCCATAAAGGCATCAAAGACTTTATGTTGAGGAAAAGCAGAAGAGAAAGAGGAAGGAAGGAAGGAGCAGGAAAGAATAGCATCCATGGCTTCTATGCCATTGCTTTGTTTAATTCTGCCAAAGTAGGTTTTCTTGGTTCTAGTCCATAGACTGAGAAACAGAATGCATGCAGGTGAAGCTGTGATGATAAAGGCCACCACGTCGATGTTAATGATAAGTGTTAACGTACCCTGAACACTAACTCTAGACCAGATGTGTAGTAATGAGTGATTAGGAGTCCAAACTTTGGGGTGCCTGGGTGGCTCAGTCATTAAGCGTCTGCCTTCAGCTCAGGTCATGATCCCAGGGGCCTGCAATCAAGTCCCATATTGGGCTCCCTGATCGGCAGGAAGCCTGCTTCTCCTTCTCCCACTCCCCATGCTTGTGTTCCCTCTCTCATGGTCTTTCTCTGTCAAATAAATAAATAAAATCTTTAAAAAAGAAAATAGAGTCCAAACTTTGGAGCAAAATTACCTGTGTTCAAATGCCAACCATCCCAACCCCTGCTTGGACAAATTACTTAACCTCTCTGTGCTTCCATTCCTCATGGGTAAATGGGGATGGTAAAATACAGTACAGAGTCATAGTAAATATTAAATAAATTAATGCCCATTGAACAAAGTGTGGCACAGATAAAGAGTTAGGTAAATTTGGCTGTAAATGGTCTTACAGTCTTGAGGAGGTCAGTACTTTGTTCCCATTTTACAGATGAGGAAATCTTGATGCTGAGAGCCTGGGTTGCCCACCTTGTAGGTGACAGAACTAGGGGTTTGAATCCAGATCTGTCTGATGTTAGACCTAAGTTCTTAAACAATGGTTTAAACTATCTTCCTGCTCTGGATCATAAAACATAACCTAGGCAATATTTACAGTCAGGTCTCTTTGGCTCTAAAGCCAGGGTTCTTTCTGCTGTCCCCCCACAAGGATACACGCTGAGAACTAATGCTGGTAGCTGGTTCTGATGGGGCACACGGTTCCCGAAACATGCCTAGCAGTTGAGAAGAAGGTGGTTGATTTAGTTGGTGACATCCTTATCTTTAAATGACATCCCTAGTAAGTCAGAGAAAATTGTGGTCAGTGATTCCAGGTCTATATTCAAGTAGCAAGTTGCGACTGAAGAAATAAATCTGCGGGGGGGTGGGGGGGAGACGCCTGGGTGGCTCAGTGGGTTAAAGCCTCTGCCTTCAGCTCAGGTCATGATCCCAGGATCCTGGGATCAACCCCCGAGGTGGCGGGCTCTCTACTCAGCAGGGAGCCTGCTTCTTCCTCTCTCTCTCTCTCTCTCTCTCTCTCTCTCTCTCTCTCTCGCCCCGCCTGCCTCTCCGCCTACTTGTGATCTCTGTCTGTCAAATAAATAAATAAAATCTTTAAAAGAAGGAGGAGGAGGAGGGAGAGGGGGAGGAGGAGAAAAAGAAAAAGAAGTAAACTCAACAGTGGAAACCTAACAACCTCCAGGAAAGAACACACTCATTAAGCTGCTGAAAGTCATCAACAACTTTGTCAACACTTGCCCCCTACTCATGTCTCGGAAAGAAAAGAAGGGCGTCAATCTAATGAGGTGGGTGCAATGAAAAAGAAGCTTGGAGGAAACAGGTTCTTATTTTACTCTTCTCCCCAATGACTCTCAGAGCGATGCTAAATTTCTAGAGAAAAGGTGGTCTCTTCAAGACAGCATGAAAACATCCAGCTGAGACCCTTGACATTGGTAAGAGTGGGAACCAGGAGGACACACAGAGGAGCCTGGGAAGGGGCAGCTTGAGCAGTATAAGGGAAGCCCATGGACAGTGGTATCTCCTGAGTGCAAGTTCGGATACAAGAGAAGCAAAAATGTGGAGTGAAAGAAGGGGCAGGGGTTAGCTTCCAGAAGAGCAAGCACAGCCAAGTAAAGAGCAAAGACTATGTTGAGTCTCAGAGGAAGCATCCCACTGGGGAGAAGGGTGGACGCCCTCAAGAATGGCCTGAGGCCATTTGGCTGCAGCCAGAGAAGGAGATGACATATCACGGGTGCCCTGGGGCCCTCCCACCCCCGCACTTGGGCCATGACTCTTTCACCCATCCACGCTCAGAATCAGGAGCATCCTGGGAGAACTAAGAGAGCTGGCAGTTCTTGGAAAATTGTTCAAGCACAGCAGAGAGAGCAAAGCAGGGAACTAAATATAGCCTGAAGACAACCATGTGGTTTACACCCAAGTTCAGCATCAGGAAGGTAGAAAGGGGAGTGCTGCTCAGGTCACAAGAACCAGAGCCCAGATGAGTTGTCTCTGCCAAAAACCATGCAGGGATTTGCCAGTACTCCTGGGAGCACCCTGGGTGCTCCTGTTCCTACAGGAGCAGGCTCTCCTGCTGGGGGTCTTTGCCTATGTTGCCTTTCCCCTCACCACCTGCCTAATTCACTCTCAAACTTCCTTCAAATCTTAGGTCTAGTTTTACCTCCCTCAAGGAGCCCCCCCGACCTCAGGACCCCCCATTATTAGGGTGACCATGAGCCCCAACTTGGGCTTACTTTCCCAGACTAATTAATAATAGCACCTCTTTTCAATCTCAAAAGTGTCCCAGTTTGAGCATTAAATTTTGTGGTCACCAATCCTATTACACGTTCTCCTGGGACTAGACAACTCTTCTCTCAAACATTTGAAAGAATGCTATGTGTTTACATATGCATTGTATGTTTACACATATGTTTACATAGAGATTTAATGAATGACTCTCTCTTCCAGAGTACTATAAATCCCATCAGCAAAGGGGTCATACCTATTTTTTAATTAAACTTTTAATTTCGAGGTAATCATAGATTCACATGCAGTTATAAGAAATAACACAAAGAGGGGCACCTGGGTGGCTCAGTGGGTTGGGCCGCTGCCTTCGGCTCAGGTCATGATCTCAGGGTCCTGGGATCGAGCCCCGCATCGGGCTCTCTGCTCAGCGGGGAGCCTGCTTCCTCCTCTCTCTCTGCCTGCCTCTCTGCCTGCTTGTGATCTCTCTCTGTCAAATAAATAAATAAAATCTTTAAAAAAAAAAAAGAAATAACACAAAGAGGGGCACCTGGGTGGCTCAGAAGGTTAAGCCTCTGCCTTTGGCTCAGGTCATGATCTCAGGGTCCTGGGATAGAGCCCCACATTGGGCTACCTGCTTAGCGGGGAGCCTGCTTCTCTCTCTCTCCCTCTACTGCTTCCTCTGCTTGTGCTCTCTCACTCTCTCTGTCAAATAAATAAAATCTTTAAAAGAAAAAATTTTAAAAAAATAACACAAATATATCCCATGTACCTTTTGCCCAGTTCCCCCCAATGGTAACATCTTACAAAATTACAATACAGTATCAACAGTATATTGACACTGAAACAGACATGCTACAGGGCATGTCCATCACTCAAGGATCCTCATGTTGCCATTTTATAGCCATACCCACTTTTATCCTGTCTTCAACCTCCCCTTAGCCCTTGGCAACCACTAATCTGTTCTCCATTACTGTAACTGTCATTTCCAGAATGTTCTATGTGGAATCATATAGCATATAACCTTTTGCGACTGGCTTTTCTCACTCAGCCTTATTCTCTGGAGACTCATCCAGGTTGTTACTTGTAACAGTAATTATTCTTTTTTGTTGCTGTGTAATGTTCTACAGAAAGGATGTATCAGTTTGTTTAATCCATTGAAGGACATGTGAGTTGTTTCCAGTTTGGGACTATAATGAATCAAACTGCCATAAACATTCACATTCAGGTTTTTCTGTGAATAGAAATCTTCATCTTTCTGGGATAAATGCCTAGGAGTGCCATTGCTTGGTTCCATGGTAGCCATGTATTTAGTGTTTTAACAAACTGCTACACTGTTTTCCAGAGTGGCTGGACTCTTTCACATTCCCACCAGCAATGTGTGAGCGATCCAGTTTCTCTGAATCCCTTCCAGCATTTAGTGTTATTACTATTTTTATTTCAGTCAGTCTGGTTGATACGTAATGAAATCTCCTTGTGACTTTAATACACACTTCCCTAAGGCTAAGGATGTGGAACGTCTTCTTTTTCTATTTTTTTCTACATTTATGTTTGTCAAAAACTGGCACAAACAAGACCTGTACAAAAAGTACATATCACTTTGAAATAGTAATCTTGAGAGACATGATCACCTAGGATGTCCTCTTCCTCTTCCTCAGTCTCTTCTGGCAACAGCTTCCCTTTTCTTGGAGTTCACCTTCAGCTTAACATCCAGGAGTAGTGTGTCCAGAAGTAAGCTGTCTGGCAGAATAAAATATCGAATGTTATTTCCTCAATTACCTGGTGTTTCCAGCTGTCCTGGTTCTCTGTTCTTCAAATTCATTTTCACAGCTTTGAGATACATATTCATGTTGACAGCTACACCTGATTGTGCCGTGGATCTGCGTTCTGTTCTTTAATTCAGTAGTTATGGTTTTGTGACTCAATTTCATCAAAAAGCTCACTAGCTTCATCCTAGCAGAGTCATCAAAACCACGCAACCGAGGTCCCAAAGATGAGGAGTATGAATGCCTGGAAATGGAACATCTTTTTTTTTTTTTTTAATAAAGATTTTTATTTATTTATTTGACAGAAGTAGGCAGAGAGGCAGGCAGAGAGAGAGAGAGAGGAGGAAGCAGGCTCCCCACTGAGCAGAGAGCACGATGCGGGGCTCGATTCCAGGATTCTGGGATCATGACCTGAGCTGAAGGCAGAAGCTTTAACCCACTGAGCCACCCAGGTGCCCCTGGAACATCTTTTTAATGTATTATTAGCCAACCATATGTCCACATAGGTGAAATATCTCTTCATGTCTTAGACCCATTTTCTTCTTGGGTTGGTTTGTTTTCTGAGTTTCAAATGTTCTTTACATATTCTAGATACTGGTCCTTATTGAAAATGTCGTTTAAAAATATTTTCTCTCAGTTTATAGCATGTCTTTTCACCATCTTAACAGGATCTTTCCCAGAGTGGAATTTTTAAATTGTGATGAAATCGGGGCGCCTGGGTGGCTCAGTCAGTTAAGCGGCTGCCTTTGGCTCGGCCATGATCCCAGGGTCCTGGGATCGAGCCCTACAAAGGGCTCCCTACTCAGCAGGGAGTCTGCTTCTCCCTGTTCCTCTGCCTGCTGCTCTGCCTACTTGTACTCTCTATCTCTCTGTCAAATAAATAAATAAAATCTTAAAGAATAAAAAAAAATTGTGATGAAATCCAATTTATCAATTTTTTTTTTATGAATCATGTTTTTGGTGTCAGTAATACTTTTTGCCTAGCCCTGGGTCTTGAAGATTTCTTCCTACAATTTTTTCTATTAGTTTTATAGTTCACATTTTACATGTTAGTCAATGATCCATTTCGATGTCATTTTTGTATAAAGTATGAAACAAGTTGAGGTTCACTTTTATGGCCAAAGCACCATTTGTTGAAAAGCTACCTTTCCTCCAATGAATTGCTTTTGTAGCTTCATCAAAAATAAGTTGGGCGTATTGCTAGTTGCTGTCTGAGTTTTCTATTCTGTTCCACTGACCCATCAAATGTGCCAGTCCCATACAGATTTCATGATTGCTGCTATATATTAAGTCTTGAAATCAGGTAGATTGATTTCTTCTACTTTATTCTTCTTTTCAAAATTGTTTCAGCTATTTTAATACTTTTGATAAAAAGCTTTAGTCTTCTGGTATAAGTTTTAGAATAACCTTATCTATAGCTTAAAGAATCTTGCTGGGGGTATGTGGGTGCCTCAGTTAAATGTCAGGCTTTTGATTTCCGCTCAGGTCATGATCTCAGGGTCGTGAGATGGAGCCACACATTGGGATCTATGCTGGACATGGAGCCTGCACTAGCTTGAACTTCCAGTTGAATTCAACTATGCTGAAGAAAAATGGTAAGAGTGTACATCCTTGGGGAAAGAGCATTCAGCATTTCATCATTAAGTACAATGTTCCCTATTTGTTTTTTGTAGCACTCTTCATCCAGAAAGTTTCCCCCATTCCTATGGTTTTATCACAAACAGGTATTAAATTTCAATTGCTTTTTCTGCATCAATTGATATGATCAGTTTATTTTTCTTCTTTAGCCTATTAATATAGATTGATGTTCTTATATTAAACCAATCTTGCATCTCTCCAATAAACTCCATTTGGTCGTGGTATAAAATTCATTTTATATGTTGCCGGATTTTATTTGCTAATATTTTGTTACAGATTTGTGTCTATATTTATGAATCATATTGGACTGTGGTGCTTTTTTTGTACTATCCATCTGGTTTTGGTATCAGGGTAATATTAACTTCATAAAATGAATTAGGAAGTGCTCCCTTCTCTTCTATTATTTGGAAGAGAGTAGGTAGAATTGCTTTTAATTCCTCTTTAAGCTTGATAGAATTCTCCAGTAAAAGCATCTGGGTTTGGAAATTTATTTGGGGGAGTTTTTAAAATTAGGAGTTCAATTTCCTTAATAGTTATAGAGCTATTCAAATGATCTATTTTATACTGAATAAGTTACAGTAGTTGGTGTTTCTCAAAAATTTGCTCTGTTTTGTTTGAGTTGTCAAATTTGTGTGTGTAGAATTATTATTAGTATTCCTTTATCATCCCTTAATATCTGCAGAATAAGTAGTGACATCCTCCATTCCTGATTATTAACATCTTTCTTTTTACTTTGTCAATCTACTCCAAGGTTCTTGAAGTGGGAGGTTAAATTATTGACTTCAGGCTCTTCTACTTCTCTAATATATGCATTTAGTGCTATAAATTGCCCTCTCAGTATTACTTTAGCTGCATCCCACAAATCTCAATATGTTGTTTTTATTTTCATTACATTCATTATTTTTTTGAAATTTCTCTTGAGATTTCTCTGATCCATGGATTATTTGGGAGTATGTTCTTGTATTTTCATGTTTTTTGGAGATTTCCCTAGTATCTTTCTATTGTTGATTTCCAGTGTGATTCCATTTTGTTAGAACACATTCTACATGATTTCAACTTTTTTATTATTAGAATATTAAATAATTTTATTAAAATAATAAAATATGAAAATATTGAGGCTTGTTTTACAGCCCAGGATATGGTCTATCTTAGCTATATTCTGATAGATTTTCTACCTAGTTTTATCAAGGGACAATTGGAAAGGGTGCTGAATTCTCTAATTATAATTATGCATTCATCTATTTCTCCCTTCTGTTCCGTCAGTTTGTGCTTCACGTATTTCACAGCTCTATTGTTTGATACTTACACATTTAAGATTTATCTCTTCTTGTTAGACTGACCCTTTTATTGTTATAGAAGGTCTCTGTCTGTGAAGTATGCTTCCTATAGACAGCATGTATGTGGGCCATGTTTGTTAATCACTCTGCCTGTCTTTTATTTTGTATATTTAGACCATTTACAGTTAATGTGATTTGTTTTCTCCTGCCTTTCTGTGAGTTACTTGACCATTGTTTAAATTCCAGTTTGATTTCATCTATAGCATTTTTTAATATATCTCTAGACAAATTTTTAGTGCTCACTTTAGGTATTGCATTAAACATACAAAATTTATCATAGCCTGTCAGTTTTTCCTTTTACCAGTTTGAGTGAAGTATAAATATCTTATTATTATTTATAATTTTTATTTATAATTGCCTTAAATTTCCTACACATACATTTAGAACCCTATGAGACAGTGTTTTAAACTTTGCTTCAACCATCAAAAATTTTATAGAAAACTCAAGAGGAAAAGGAAAGCCTATTTTATTTACCAATATTTTGACTTACCACATTCTTTCTTCCTTCCTGAAGTTTCAGAGTTCCTTTTTTTATCATTTCCTTTCTTCCTTTTTTAGGATACTTCCCATGGTCATTCATTTAGGGTAGGTCTGCTGGTTGACAAAAAATCCTGTTGGTTTTTCTTCATCTCAGAATCTCTTCATTTCCCCTTCATTCTTAAAAGATATTTTCCCTGGCTATGGGATTCTGAGTTGGTATTTCTTTATTTTCAGCACTGACCTCTATGGTTTCTGATGAGAAATACATTGTCATTTGGATTATTTTCCCCTATAGGTAATGTGTCATTTCTCTCTTGCTGCTTTCAAGATTTTTCTGTTTCTAGTTTTCAAAAGTCTGACTGTAATGTGTCTTGCTGTGGATTTGTTTTGTTTTTTGTTTGTTTGTTTGAGGTTCACTCAGATTCTTGAATAGGTAGGTATGTCTTTTGACAAATTTGAGAAGTTTTCAACCATTATCTCTTTTAGCACTTTTCTTTCCCCATCTTTTTTCTCCTCTCCTTCTGTGAGTCCTAGGATGTGAATGTTAGATCTTTCCTTATAGTCCCACAAACCCCAAAGACTTTGTTCTTTTTTATTTTTCCAATCTATTTTCTGTTGTTCAGATTGGATGATTTCTACTTTTCTATCTTCTTCAACTTAATTTTTTTTTCTGTTTCCTCTGTTCTGCTGTTGAATTGGTCCTTTGAGATTTTTTATTGTTAGTTAGTATAATTTTCAGTTCTAAAATTTCCATTCAGTTCTTCTTCATATCTTTTATTTCCTTTCTGAAACTTTCTATGTTTCCATTTGTTTCCAGCTTGTTTTTAATTGATTATTGTAGTATTTTTATAATAGCTGCTCTAAAATTATTATCAGATAATTCTAATTTATCTGTCATCTCTATGCTGGTATCTGTTGTCTTTATACATTGACATTGTGAGATTTCCTGGTTCTTGGTATAACAAGTGTTTTTTTGTTTGTTCATTTTGTTTTTCTTGTTTTTATTTTGTTTTGTTTTGTTTTTCGGTTTTTGGTTTTTTTTTTTTTTTTTTTTTTTGGTTTGTTGTTTTGTTTTGTTTTTTTACTGAAACCCAGCTATTGTGACTATATGTTTTGGGACTCTGGATCTTATCTGAACCTCTGTTTCAGCTGGCTTCTAATATAGCCCTGGTAGGGGAAGAAGAGGGGTGGTACATTGGTGCTGCCAGGTAGAAGAATAAGCTCACATTCCCTCTTGGTTTCCATTGGTACCTGAGGGGTGGGGCTGAGCAAGGGTGGGAGCTTCCTTTTCCCCCGCCAAACCTCCACTGATACCTCTCTGGCTGGAAGGGTTAGGAATTTGTCTCATGACTGCTTCTCTTGTGGCCTCCACTAATATAAAAACATGGGGGAGGGGGCTGGCTTCATTACCATAGGCAGAAGTAAAAATCCTGACTTTCCACTAGGCATCTTCTGGGACCACTCTAGCAGGGAGCAACAGGGGTGGCTTATTACTGCTGTTTGGGGGTGAAAGTAGTTTCCACTGAGGGGGAGCCTCATTATCACCTAGAGCAGATGAAAGTCTTGGCTTCCTCTATGGCCTTTTCTGACACTACTCCTGCAGAGGTTGGAGCCCCTGTTATAGCCTCAGGAGGGTAGGAGTCTAGGATCCCCATTCAGCCTTTGCAGGTATGGGTGGAAGTGAGGCCAGAGTTTTTTCTGTGGAATTTGGCTGGAGTAAAGCTGTTATAGTCTACAAGATCTCTGTCTTACCAAACTGCCCCTTTTCTAGTCCTTTGGCTAGGGAGAACGGGACTGTGTGCATGAGCATTTCCAAGTTGATGGCTTCTTCAGCTCCAAGTCTGGGATCCATGAGGCAAAACAAACAAACCCTAAAATCCAAAGAAAAAAATAAAAAAGTAAAACCAAGAAGAAACAAAAACAGAGAACTCACATGTTACTCCTTGGGTCCCAAGGTCTCTAACTGATTTGTGATTTTCTTCCCACCTTTCAAAGTCTTCTTATGTTTGTTTTACATACAATGTCTAGGGGTTTTGTTGTACAAAGCAGCAGGAGGTATTAGGAAAAGTATACCTGCTCCATCTTCTCAGAAGCTGATCACACCTACTTTTTTTGTTCATCATTACATCTTCAACACCAAACTCAGTTCCTAGCACCTTGTAGTAGAGCCTGTATTAATGGTTGTTTAACGATTGTATGAACACAACTAAATCCACATTCTTCAGAGCTGAAGTAAGCCCCTCCCACATGTAAGCTTCTGGTGGGTCCACACTCTCCTAGGCTATAAAGGAACCTCTTTAAGAAGTAAGTGACCTTTCATTTTCTGTAGTAAGCACGTCTCTGAAGGGTTACGTGTCTGTAAAACTGAGATAATCATAGAACCCACCTTATAGGTTATGGTAAGGATTAAATAAGGAATCCATATAAATCCCTCTATCAAACTGTAAGCTCTCAATAAATACTATTATTGTGCAAAAGACAGAATTTTTGTCCATTAGATTGCATTTTTTTTTACTGATTTGCCTTATCGTTTTAGAGGTGATGTCATTTCATTTCTGATTCATTTTCAACCTGACAATGGTCCCCAACACTTAGTCTCCCAGCCTCTATCCCAGCCTTTGTGACAGGCCATTGGTAATCTACAAATGGACTGACGGCCTCTGCAGCCAAGGGTCTTTAGAATTCATTGAATTCCGGTGTTCCTTCTTTGGTCCAGCCCTTACATCACCCCCTAATTGTCCCATTTCACAACTTCACATATTGGCGTCTTTAAATTCAGCATGTTTGGCGATGAGCATAATTAGGTCTTCGCATGCCAGCCTTTATGAAGATTTTCCATTGGGTCATCACAGGTGGCCCAGTTATACTAATACCCAGTTTTTCTGTTGATAACAATAACAACAACAGTTGCTGCTTATGGAGCATTGATTATATCCCAGGACCTTTTTTTCAGAGCTTGACCGGCATTTTCTCAATTCATCCTCATGAAATGGGGACATAAGCTGTCTTCCCATCCCCACTTCTAAAATGAGAAAACGGAGGTTCAGAGAGCTAAGTAACTTGTCTCAGTTTAGAGGGCTGCTAAGGGTTGGAGCTAGCACTCCAGCCCAGGCCTGCCTGAGGCCCAGCCCAAGCGCTCTTGCCTGGGAACCAGACCACCCTCTCTAGCCACCACCACCACAGCACAAATCAATAATATTTCCCCAGAGGCTCCCTTTCCCAAAGGTAAAGCAGCTTACATCCTGAGCAAACCTGACTCATGGAAATAGAAAATTCAAACAGGCTAACAGGAGGAGGTCTGAGTTGTGCTTAATTGACCCAGTATAATTATTTCCATTGAATTGCTCTACATCTGGGGATGGGTATTTACTAAGCAGACTGCCCCAGTGATTCCCTTCAGCACCTGCTTTCAGATGGAAGAAATTAATTGCATGGAAAGTTCTCATCTCAATCACTGAGCTCCTTATTCGTACCAATGTCAGAAATGCACGTGCATGCACACACACAGAGTGCCTTGTGCCAAGAGGACTTTGCTAGAACATGGACTTGCCCGTTAGCTCAGATGCTGCTTCTGAATGACAGAGCTCAGGCCATTCTAAGGCTCTCACCAGCACAGTCACTCCACACAGTTGTAACAGGGTCCTCTGCATTGCAGAGAGAAGAAACCAGGGAGCAGTATGGTCTCTGGACCCCCCAAAACAAAGACATCTCTCCCCTCCCCTACCATCAAACCAGCAATAGGATGCAGGGAAAATGTGCTTGGCCAAAGTTCTCTTTTTCCTCTTTGTAAACACAGGGAAAAGATAAATTACAGCTTCTGTTAGTAACATAATTACTTTAATTAAAATTTAGGGGGTTGGAAAAGCCAATTCTGAATGTCAGATTTCCAGTGATGTGTGTTAAGCCAGGGAAAATAGAAATACGGCCTTGTAAATAACTAGCATATTATAACCGGAGCCGTGTGTGTGTTCTATTCACTTAGAGCTGGAACAGCAATTAGATGATAACTAGGATTCCATTCTCTTGCCTCTCCCTCATTGCACACACAGGTACTAAGACTATGGTGGCTTTTCCCTTCCTTCCTCCAAGCAATAGTCAACCTCCAAGGCCCTTCTCAGATTCTTCCTTGAACGCTTTGCTGAAGACTGTCTCACAGAGACCCACCATCCTAATCATCCCTGTACTTGTTTTCTGCACCATGCCTTTTTCCTCTTAATTGGACTGATTTCAGCTTTATAGTATAGTCTGTCATACACGGTTCTCTAATTGTGTCGTGTTTCCCTAATAAGATTATAAGCTTTCGGGAGGCACTGAACCCGTCGTCTGAAAGCACAGACATTTAGAGATGGAGGGATTGCAGAGACTACACTGCACATGAAAAAACAGGTCACAGAGCTATGTGGGGGCTGAGCTAGGTTCAAGATGTCTAACTCCTCGTTCCATGTGCGTTCCAACCCCTCCCTGGCTAAGTGGCATGTCAGTTCCAGCCAGTATCATCCTGGTCAGGTATAATGGGAGATGGTTGGGGGGTGGGGTTCCCTTAGATGACCACCACTCCTTTAAGCCGCCTTCTAGGGGGCTTGTCTCATTGAATGCGGTAAGAAGGAAGGTTAGACTGCTGGTCCAGAGCATCATGCTTGTGGCTGTCAGACCCCACAGCTCCTGTCATTTGGCTAAGGGGGAGGGTCTATGCTCTGAAGAACAAGAGACAGGCCAGGGTGGCCCACCTTCCCTGTAGCTCTCTGATCTGGCAAAGGACTGGGCTTGTCCTGAAGAAGTTTCTCTAGTTCCTTCCTCTTCTCCTTTCCCATTTGAGGTGTCAGGTTCCCCAGGAGCAGGCGGAGTGATTTTCAAAGGTGGTGCTTTCCAGGGAAGTGCAGGAAATAAGAGAAAAGGGGAAAGAAGCCAAGGGTGCAATTTCATGAAAGTCCTGTGGAGGACAGCTTGGCCCTGATTCCCCAGTGGTGCTCTAGAGGGTAAGTTACTCCTCACGGTTGTCCCAACCAGAGAACAGAGGGTTTGGCCCTCACAATCCAAACTCTAGGCATTGGCCAAGGACCAACTTGGGGGGCATAAGTTCTCTTCTCTTTCCTCATATGACTGGGCAGAGCAAGCTCCAGGTGGGCAAGGGCAGACCACTGAAAAGAAGCCACAGGTGCTGACTGTAAGAAACTCAGGAATATCAACAGGGGGACCTGGGCAGAGCACCAACATTGTCAGTAGTACTGGGACATTTTTGTTTTAAAGATTTTATTTATTTATTTGACAGACAGAGATCACAAGTAGGCAGAGAGAGGGGGGGGGGAGGGAGAAGCAGACTCCCTGCTGAGCAGAGAGTCCAATGCAGGGCTCCATCCCAGGACCCTAGGATCATGACTTGAGCTGAAGGCAGAGGCTTTAACCCACTGAGCCACCCAGGTGCCCAAGTACTGGGACATTTTTATTCCATCAACAAAAACTCAAAAACATAATAATGTGGCCTTTTGTTTTCTGGATCCGTGAAGGGAGGACTTGCATAGTTATTTGGACCAGAGGTGGTGAGGAGCAGTCAGGGTTTCCGTGAGGGGAAGACCCTCAGGGTACAGGCAAAGGAATGTGGTGGTTTAAGGAGGAAGCCGTTCTGATCAACACCATGTACCCTCCCGCCACACCTAACGTGCACAGTCAGGCGGGAGTGGCTAGGAAGGCTGGCTGACAGACTGCCAGGAACTTATTCCTCAGGTGCCGTTTACCTTGGTTCACTGGGAGGTGGTGGAGCATATTGTTTAGGAACGCACAGTGGTTTCAACACCCAACCCTATGACTAACCAACCATAGGTCCCCAGACAATTGCTTAACCTGTGTAAAAATGAGGAATGATAAGAGTTATCTTGTGGATTTGCTGTGAGGAATAAACAAGGGGGCTGTGTGAGAGTGAGAGACAGAAAGAGAGAGAGAGAGAGAGAGATTCAGCAAAGCCACTGAGTATAGTAAGGCCTTACATCAAAGGAAAACTTTGATTTTCTGAAGGAAACCACAACATTATCTCCCATCCCACATGCTCTTTCAAACTGTGCCCTTTTCCCATCTAGACTTTCCCAACTAGACTTCCCAAGGGGGAGTCTAGTTCCCTTTACCCTGAATCTGGATGGGCCTGTAACTCTTCTGTAACAAATACCAGGTAAGTGGCACTGATGTGATTCCTGAGGCAAGATCAGAAAAGCTGATAGCACTTCCACCCAGTTCACTGAGAATCTTGTTTTGGAGCCCTGAGGATGCCATATTGTGAGGAAGCTCCAACCAGCTCATGTTGGAGAACAGAGAAGTCCTGAGTCTACATGAAGACAGAAACATGCCAGCTGACCCCGAGCTGTTCTAGTCATCAACCACAATCCAAGCCAGAGGTGCTCAGCTAAATCTTCCCAAATTCTTGATCCACAGAAACAGCGGGGCACCGGGGTGGGGCCAAAAATGATTGCTTTTGATTTAAGCCACTAAGTGGTTATTTGTTACACAGCAACGGATAATGGAAATGGTGCCTCATAAATGCTAAGTATTGACCTTGTCCTTCACCACAGCACTAGGACATCATCCACAGCCTTGTAGGTTCTGAAGTGGTATCTTGTATTATTCCAGAGAGAGTGAATCACCATCTCAAGGATGGACTGTCATGAATCAAGTTCACAAGGGACTGACGTAGAGCCCAGAATGCCAATTTACTACCATAACAGACCTGCAAGGGGGTTAAACGCTCTGCCCTCGGGCCAGATTATTTCTTTCATGTAAGACATTTACTTTGGAAACTAAATAATCAGATTGCCTGGTGAGCATAAAGTGAGAATAAAGGAAATTGGTTGTCCAACTCGAATGACCCTATGGTATCGGGTCAAGGGGACACATGGTGTTATCTCCCTGGAAAGAGCCTACCAGCTGCAGGATGCAACAGACCAGGCTTTGGGCCAAGACACCATCTCTTTCAAATGCCCTCGGATGGACACTGACACCATTGGTCCTTCTGTTAGTCTTTTTTCCAGCTTCAGTATAGACCGGTTCCCCTTCTGAGTGATACATCATTTCTTTAGTTCAGCAGATAGTAATAGTATCCTATGAAAAAATGGCCCATACTGTTGTATGAAAAAAATGTCATATAAATTCAAGAAATACTCTATCCAACCAAGTGAATAAAGGGATCATTAGTATAGGACTTCTCAGAACCTTAATAAATATGCTAATTCATGATGCAAACCATCCAGAGGAAGATATAATAAGACAGTGGATTCTCCCACGCACACATGCCTCCCCACCAGCCCCAGATTACGGTCCGATTAATGCTATTTTAAGAACAGCTTCAATCAAGTTACGCTCTGAACCAGGAATCATTCTGACCACTTAAGTTGTCTTTATATGTGACTTTCCTGGCCCATTAGGTTATTTTGTAATTTAATTATCAGAAGATTCCTCTCATTTGCCTTCTGTCCAAATTCTCTTGAGGGGTGTTACTCTGCTACTTTTAAAGTGTTTTAGATATGGGAATGAGGAAGCAGGGGATAGAGGATATACACACAGTAATTTAGGGAAGGTGCTAGGACAGAGATCCAAGGCATTGTGATGCCTATTGGAATTAATGGAAATGACTTTGGAGAGAGGCAGCATTCAAGATGGGTTTTGAAGATAGAACACGAGTTCGACAGGAGTTAAAAGGTTCAAAGACAAAGTTAAAGAAAAGGACACCTCAGGTTGAAGGAGTAGGCTGAGCTGAAGCCTGGAGAGAAGCAGCAAATGGAGTATTCAGGAAGTTGGATAAAGCACATCATGGTGGAGGGATAAAGCTGGTCATCCAGGAGGGGTCTAGAAAGCTCTGTTAAAGACACTGGGCTTCATTTGAAGGTGTAGGGATCCGGAGATGGACTGTAAAAGACTGAGTATAAACAGGTTAGTCTCCCAGGAGCTGGGAAAAGAACTCTGAGACTGGCGTATGGAATGCACTGGAAAAGTAAAATATGGGAAGTCACTTAGGAAGTTCCCACAATATCCCGTAGGAACATCAGCTCATGCTCAGAGATATGTGGTGGCTCCATAATGTTCTTTATATCTCTCCGTGTGAAGGAGACAGGCTATTAGAACATCTGCTATTAAGAAAAAAAAAATACTGAGCTCTGTGCTTGGGGCTTTTTGAAAAATCATCACCAGATCATTTCAGGCATGCAACTTCACACAATGACAAAACAAAGCAAAAGTGCTCCTTGGTGACAGCGCATAAGCAAACCACATAAATCCAGCCCTGCAGGTAGAAGAACGGGATTCATCCCAGTTCTCGATACAGGGAGACATGAAGATATAGCCAGACGTCCCCAAGGCTAATATATAACAGTTGATGTCTCGTGTCTAAATCAATACTCTGTGCTGAACTCTCTCCCATATCACCAGAGGATATTCAGTTCTGTAATCCTGGGGGCCTTCTTTAAGTGCTGTTCAGAATTTCCAGGGTTCTTGTACATCTTAAATTTTCAGACGAAAATCCCCTTGTCTTCAGTCCTCACAATTACAACTGGGTGATCCTGGTCTAAGCTCGTCCGGTCATCTGAGACGACAGATCCAAGCCTGAGCCCAGAGCTCTTCTGACACCATGACAAAGGGCACGGTTTCTGGTCACCCAATCATCCCCAAGCTACCTCCTGCCCGTCCTAACATGGGGAATTGGCCTCTTCCCCTCACAAGACCCAAAGAAGCCAGTCGTCTCCAAGAATCAGAGAATCTGGATCTCCAAGATCCAGAGAATCTGGGCTTGGCTTCCCCACCAGCTGCCTCTGCCTTTCACTCCAGAATCCCTGATGTAGCCCAGGAGTCAGAGACTCAACAACCTAGGAAGCCCAATAGGTCATGCAAATGAATGGTACCTCACAGACAGAAGATGACAGAATGGCAAAGAACTCAAGTCTGGGTCAGGAAAACAAGAAGGCAGAGTAGGGACCATGGCCAACCAGACACACGTGCCTTCTGAAGGGGACACAACCATGGCTGACACTGCAAATGTGGAGCTACTATTAACTAAGCATTCAATTTTCTAGAAAATGCCTGAAATCCGGGTTGGATGTAGAATCTCTCCATTTAAAACATGTTAACAACCATCAAACTCTATACTGACTGATCCTGTTCAGACTCCACTAGACACATCTCTTCACTGACGTTGGCCCTGGGCTGTGCTTCTGTGAGACACAATGGCTCTGGCATTCCCCTTTCACAAAGCCTGGGCTTTCAAAAGCAGAGGAGAAGTCTGCTGTAGCCTGGCAACACAGAAGCTCCTGAGGCACAGGAGTTCAGAGGTTTGTCTGTGTTCTGTATTCTTGGACAAGCTTTTGAAATCTATGTTGTAGCTTCTAACGACAACGTAAGGCACAAATTGAAATTTTGATATGGCTTCCCACCACAACTGCCTTTCCAGAGCAGCCATGGATCTGGTAAACTGCCTGTGGGTGGTCAAACCTCCCAAGGCTTCCTGGAGGAGGGAGGGTCATGGCCAGCGCTGACACTCAATTGATTGTGCCAGCTGTTAAATACTGAAATAGAGGATTTGTCCAAACCCTCACTATCCAAAAGTCTGAAACCACAGACATTCAGACAGTTCAGTTCTTGTGATCTGAACTTACTACCTAAATGCATACTGTTCAAACTCTGTACCCAAACTAAGTACTCAGAGCTGCGGTTTTGAGCTTTATTCTCTTGGGCTTACCCAGCAGGTGGCAACACCCACAGAGGGGGAGTAGAAAAGAGAGCAAGGTCTGGGGATACCATGGAGCAGCTCCTCCATAGGGCGGCCCTAGTGAGAGGCAAATCTAGTGGGATCCTCAACAGAATAACAGAATAACCTACTACAACCCCCCCTTGAGTTTACGGAGAATGGCTCTAGTCCCTCCGAAGAGTTCCCTCTTGGTTGTCTTCTGTTGATCTTATGCCACGCTTGGGGCTCAGGCGCCTTTGGCACACTGGTCCCAACAGTACAGATACACCCCCCGGGGCTCGTCACTCTCCAGGCAGAAGGGCTGAGAAGTAGCAAGCTGGACTCATCCGATTAAGAAACCATTGATAGGGGCATCTGGGTGGCTCAGTGGGTTTAAAGCCTCTGCCTTCGGCTCAGGTCGTGATCCTGGGGTTCTGGGATCGAGCCCCGCATCGAGCCCTGCATCAATCCCTGCATCGGGCTCTCTGCTCAGCAGGGAGCCTGCTTCCTTTCCTCTCTCTCTGCCTTCCTCTCCGCTTACTTGTGATCTCTGTCTGTCAAATGAATAAACTAAAAAAAAAAAAAAATCTTTTAAAAAAATAAAAATAAGAAAAAAGAAAAGAAACCATTGAAAATACTCACTTTCTTCCCCTACATTTCCAGTTTGGAGGGAAATCTCCACACTCCCCACTGCTTCTCCAAGATGTCACACCAATGAATCACCTCATTTTCTTTTAATTCCCTCCTCTGCTAAACTCCTGCTTCCTCTCTGTCCCCGCCATCCTTTGGTCCCTTGTAGTCTAGTAGATCCATGGTTAGAATCAGCAAATATGAGTTTCCTTTTCCTCAAAGCAGAAAGTCTTCAAATCCTCTTACTGCAACAAAGAAAATGACTAATAAGAAAGCTGTTAATTGGGGCACCTGGGTGGCTCAGTGGGTTAAAGCCTCTGCCTTCGGCTCAGGTCATGATCCCAGGGTCCTGGGGTCGAGCCCCAAATGGCCCTCTCTGCTCAGCGGGAAGGCTGCTTCTCCCTCTCTCTCTCTGCCTGCCTCTCTGCCTACTTGTGATCTCTGTCTGTCAAATAAATAAATAAAATCTTAAAAAAAAAAAAAAGAAAGAAAGCTGTTAATTCGTCATGTGTAAACAGCCCCAGTCTTCACATCTTGCTACAAGCACTGTGTCACTCATTTGCTGCTTTGGCATTCCTTTCTTTGCCCTGAAAGCTACACTTCCCTGATTGCCTTGCTAGCTGCCTTCTGTTTAGCCAGAGAGAGATCATGTTGGAAGACTGGAGGGCAACAGAGAGAAAGAAATTAAGGTATTTTTCCCCTTCTTTTTGCTTCGATTGGCATCTCCACTCTGGTTCCAGCTCACATCAGGCAGTCTTTTTCATAGATCCAGTTCCTGTGGGGCAGCCCCTACTGCTCTAAGTCCTGCTAGATGGCCCCAGCACCCCAAATCCCATCACACCATCTCCTCCCTTTATCCCCCGCACCTTAGAGCTTGTAGAGGCTTCCTGCTTTGTTAATATCTGGGTTGCTTCATGGTCCCGTTAGGTTCTTGAGTTCTCCCAACGCCTTTGCAATCAATTTCTCATATTAAGTTCCTTCTATTGGACTACCTAGCATAGGCTCTGTTTTTCAGACTGGATATTGACTGTTTCAGATAGGCTATCTCATCATCAGAGCACAAGCCTCTGGACTCCTATTTTTGGTGTCACTTTAGGAAGGTAAAATCAAACCACTGAGAGAGGGACTGCAGTACATTAGCAGGATGTCATCCTTAAGATCCCAACTTGGCTAAGGCCACCACAACCAAGGAGCCCATCTCTTCCAATGTGTATCGTGGTCCTGCTGTAACATTGTTATTTTAGCTGAAAGTGAGAAATCTCATTTGTTTAAAGGGCAGATGATAGGAAGTGCTGTATTTGCTTCCAGGAAATTCATGAGATAAAAAATAACTCACATATTCTGGAGGAAAAGAAATTAGTCAAATACTAAAACCCAATTCCAATCCCTTACCAGTCATGAAGTTTCAGTCTGGAACTGAAGGTCTTCATCCTGAGGTATCTCTCAGTTTGGAGATTAAAAATAAACTTTTTCAGACTGAGTTTTTTATTATTGTTGTTTCTCTTTGTCAACCGCTGGTGAAAAAAAAAAGGAACTAATTAATTTCTTCAAAAAATATTGAATTAAAAACTTGTCATGATTAGGTGTTTTTCTGCCTATCCAGCATCCTTCCTGAATTCTCCTGATAATGAAACTCAGACTTTCCTCTGGAGGAAGCACCAGTGCCACACTCTCCCGACTGTCCCTCAGGTAGAGCTGATCACACCCCAAGCACCATGGGTAGTCACGTGATTCAGGTAAGTCCAACTGAAGTACCATGTGCTCACGGCCATGGTGATTAATTGGCTCAGGAATCCAAGCCTATCAGTTTAAACTGAGCTGACTCTGAGACTTATGCTTGAGCAACCATGAAAGAATGTCCTTTTCCTCACAGTTCAAGACTGTGAAGATGCAGACCTTGAGCTCCCATGTGGAGGGTGACTGCCTCAGAGTGAAATCAGACAGAAATGCACTGAGGAGAGATGAGAGAGAGAATCCAGGTCCTGATGGCATAATTTGGATCTTTTTGTCTAGCTGTATCTGAACTTAGCCTGCTGTTGGATTGCCTATATAATTTTATGTTTTTTGGTTTAAGGACGTTTGAGTTTGATTTCTATCCCTTGCAACCAAGAGTTCTGATGAATATACCTATAACGAGTAAAGCATTGCGTTAGGCACCGTGGAGGGTCATAAGAGGAACAAGCCCTCAGGTAGTTTACAAAGGAAAGAAATGGGTCCATCAGTTGAAGCAGACGCTGTAATGAGAACAGCAGATAGAAAGCACAACTAGTCCACTTCTCTTTTGCCTCCATTATTTCAGGAAAACTAATCTTCATACAAAGAGGGCAGAAGAAATGTTTTTTCGGGGTTCAGAAATCTGAGATAAATGAGGAAAAAGAAGAAAGCTCATCACTGCTTTCATGAGTCCAAATGGCTTTTCCCAACTGAGACACAGTGAAGTGTGTTTCCAGTGCTTAAAGATGAGAATGCTGAGCCCCTGAGGGTACCCACTGAAGGACTGCGGGGAACTGCTAAGTAATCTGGATTTTTAAAAATGGATTTTATTATTTACAGTCTAATGAGTTGTATTTAATCCTTGGAAAATTAAATAGTTGGTTTTTGAACACAGAAAAATGTGTTCATTTTTCAATTAAATATTTTGTGAAGGAACTAATTAGTCCCATTTTTTTCCCCACTAGCGATTGCATATGACAGAGAGAAACAACAGTAACAAAAAAACTTAATCTGAAAAAGAAATTATTTTTAATCTCCAAATTGAGAGATATCTCAGGACCTAAAAGTCCAACCCATACAGTCCTGAATTGTAAGAGATTTGAATTGGATTTTAGTAGTTGATGAATTTCTTTTCCTCCAGAACAATAGCATGGGTTCTATGGAAAAGTTACACCAAACCACTCCAATCTCCTTTCTTTAATAAAATGATAATATGGGCATAAACAGGACCATAGCAGACATAATTAATCCAAATAGTAAAGTGGTTGGCAGTCTTTTTTTCCCCCTGTTTTTGAAAATTCTTATTTTCAAATGTGGAAACAAGCCATATGTTAGTACAGATAAAATGATTAATTACCAAAGCCAGAGAGGGTTTGATTAATGGAGTAATGAAAACGTAGAGAGTGGATTCCAAGGGAATGCTATGAGGATCTATCCTATTTAAAATGATATATCAGTGATTTTCATATTATTGATTTTAAAATCATATAAACACGGGAGAGATTCGTTGATGAAATCAGGACTTATAAGATCATAACAGGCTACAATAATTTACCCTAAAAGCAACAAGATAACTTTTAATAAAAGAGGTAGTAGGAGCACCTGGGTGGCTCAGTGGGTTAAAGCCTCTGCCTTTAGCTGAGATCATGATCCCAGGGTCCTGGGATGGAGCCTTGCATCGGGCTCTTTGCTCAGCTGGGATACTGCTTCCTCCTCTCTCTCTCTCTCTCTCTCTGCCTGCCTCTCTGGTTATTTGTGATCTCTCTCTCTCTCTCTGTCAAATAAATAAATAAAATCTTTAAAAAAAAAAAAGCTAGTCCTATACTTAAGCTTAAAAAAAATTAAAAAAAAAAAAAACAAAACCAGAACTACAGAATGGAGAAGACCTGGCTTAACCACGTTTCATTAAGAAAAAGATACAGGTGATTTTCAAAGTATAGTATGTCACCATCACTATGGACGACAATATAGAAGGAATTCCCTGAAGTGGGGAAAATCCTCATTACATTTTCTTCAGTGGATAAAAACCAGTTTACTGAAAATACACACACATATACACACACACACACAGATATTAGTAGAAAAAGGACTCAAAAGGTAGCAGCAGTTAACTGTCAGTGGTGAAAATATAGGTGATCTTATTTTCTTATTTTCTTCTTTGTGTTGTTTCATATTTTATACATTTGTTGTAATTATTCTTTATAATAAAAATGTCATTTTAGTTCAATATCGATCAACAATGTAACATGGCTGATAAAAGCAAAAAAGAATGCAGACTTAAGCGGCATATGCAGAATTACATTTCCCAGGAGAGAGATATTGATCAGTTCCCTGCACTCTGTACGGGGACAGCCATATCTGGGATAATTAATCAAGTCCTGGACCTCCTGTCTTAAAGGAACTCTTTGACAGTTTGGACTCCTATGGGGTTTGGGAAGCGTGTAAGTGATTTGAAAATTAAAGAAACTCGCAAGGACGACCTGTAAAGAAAAAAAATAATGGAGATATGTTTGCTTTCATTATAAAAATGAAGCATTCCCATATGGAAGGAACAGCAGATTTGTGGCAGATTAAAGATGGCCATAACTTCTTTGCTACTTGTGCCATTGAGAGATGGGAATCTACGTCCTCTCCCTTTCAATGTAGATGGTTCTGTGACTACTTTGATCAACAGAAAATGGCAGAGTGACACTGTGCCCATTTCTAGGCCCAAACCTTAAGAGATTGGCAGCTTCCTCTTCCAGTCTTCTGGCAAAGCCAGTAGGCTTGTGAGAAGTGTGCCCACACTACGTCCATCAGGCATGAGGAAACACAAGCTAGCCATGAGGAGAGGCCATGTACAGGGAGAGAAGTCTGAATAGACCCCAGCTGGTCCAGTCATCCCTGCCCAGGCACCCGACAGGAGAGTGAGGAAGCCTTTGGACAACTTCTGGCTGCAACCATATGAGGGACACCAAGCAAGAATCTTCCCAAAGAGCCCATCAATCCCAGAATCATGAGAGGTAATAATGGTCACTTAAAGTTACTGTGTTTGGGGACAGTTTGTTACAAAGCAATAGAAAATCAGAATGCGTGTGATGGCTAGCTTGACCTTAGTATAATATTCAATAGGGAAAGACTAGAGATTTTTGAGAAAGAGAAGTTACCTTGCCTTTCATGGTAAGTGCTCTGCTGCTAACAGAGGGGTGTGTGGCCGCTGAGACAAGCTCAGGGGTGACACCTCCAGGTCTGTAATAAGCTGCTACCTCCCACCTGTCAGGAAGACCTGACCACAAAGATAACCCATGTTGGTTCCATCCTCAAGAATTCCCATGTGGAGGGGTGCCAGGGTGACTCGGTAGGTTAAGCACCCAACTCTTGATTTCAGCTCAGGTTGTGATCTCAGGGTTATGAGATCGAGTCCCACATTGGGCTTCCCATGCAGCAGGGGTCTGCTTGAGATCTCCCCCTTCCTCTGGCCCTCCCCCACCTATGCTTGCTCTTTCTCTCTCTCTCTCAAATAAATAAATCTTTTTTCAAATAAATAAACCTTTTTAAAAAATGACCTTGTGGAAAGGGGACCACAGGCAGAAATAGGGGACACAAGCAAATGGGGGTGGTGTTTACTAGTGAACTGGGATTATCATCCCTTGGGCTGGTACACATGCTGAACCAAATGATGGGTCACTTGTCCCTAATATGCCAGTTGTTTGCTGTCCTGGTTTCTGGCTTCTTCTCTTGGTACCACCTTTATTTCTATTTTATCCACCTCTCTACTCCTTTTCTCTCAGGCCATGCTTTTTCTTCCAATTCCTTCTCGGCACGAAGCACCTGGATTTTGGCCTAACAGAACTTGGATCCAGAGTTCAGGGCCTGTTCTGCTCAATGCAGGGGAGTGAATTTCATCCCCAAGAATTCGGAGTTAGTCTGGAAGGAGAGGGAATAACTCGTTCTTCCACAGCATCCTGCCCTCAGCAATGTGAAAAAGAGGAATACCAGAATACTTCCTATCATTTCCCCAGAAATGTATTAACTATATATACTCACATGTTCTTGATATAGATCCTCCTAGAAAACTCATCACAAGAAAACAGTGCATTTCACCACAGATCTAACCATCTCCCTTCCAAGAGGAGGCACCTTCCTTTAGCCCTGGGTCTGCCCTGTATAGGATGGGGGGGTAATTACTCATCCCTGACTTTTCTCATCTGCAAAATGAGGTCTTTGGGTTCTGTGATCAGAAAACACTCCCTTCATGAGTTTTTCCTTCCATGTTTTCCTTTCACGATACCCATACTTGATTCACCCTGAGAATTCATTACAATATGTAAAACATCTCTTTGCTCTTTCATTACTTGTTTTTCACTAGCCAGTAAGTTCCTGAGCACAGACACTGACCGTGTCCATTACCGTCCCCAGCTCCTCATACAGTACCTGACACAAGGAAGACGTGCCATCAATACTCCCTAAATAAATGAGTAACTAAGGCCTTATTTAACTTTATGTCACTGTGTCTATCTTTATATATAGGTTTCATTTACTGAATGCATACTTGGGAAACTTTCCACACACATCAGACTCAGAGGAAAAGGAGAAATAATGCAATTTTAAGAAACCAATTGCCAAAATTTCAAAGTTTGGGCTTGATACGTATTCAGAAATAACGAGGGGCCAGCCTGCAGTGTGGTGGTTAAAAATAAATCACTTCCATGGGATTAATGTTGCTAGCTTTCCAAACATTGTCTTTTAGTCTCTGTTGACAGGATATCCACAAGCAGACAAGAAAAAGAAGACAACTGTTGTGATGGAGCAAAATTTAACAAAGTTACTGTTCTGAGTGCTGGGGTTTGTGATCCGTGGATCCACATTTAAGTCAATTCTGAGCGGATGCAAGGAAATGTGCGGTAAGTGGACTTGAAGAGAAAGACGGGAGACAGCTGGGCCTTCAGGAGATGCCAGGATTTGGAGGGGGGAACAAGATTGGGAGGGAGGGAGCTGCAGTTTCTGTCCCACTTCCAGTCACCAGTAAGGTGACTGTTTCTGTCTTACAGCTGGTGGGGGTTGGGGGAATGGCTCCAGGTAACAATTTCCATCTGGAGATGCAAATTAGGGCCCCTCTGTGGAGGTGTCTGAAAAGAGTCAATAACCTGAGGAAATACTTGGAAGCAACCCGGAGGAAGGAAAAGTGGGGTGGGAGGAAGGAGATGGAACGTCTTTGGCCAAAAGAACATTTTTGTTGTTGTCATGAATGAGGATGCTTTATTCGCGTCGGGTTCTCTGAGCCAGGGTCTCGGGTAACAAGGGCCAAGTTGTTGGCCTTGACACTTAGCACCAGTAGAGAAATGCTCCCCTCTTCCACCCTATCTGGTCTTAAGATCCCCTCACACCTGTACTGTTCAACCTCTTCACTGAAAATGTGCGTGTCTCTTCTCTGCAGCCTCTGCCTGAGGTTCCCTTGAACACAAGGTGAGTTTCTCCGCTTACCCTCTAGCCCCCAAACCTAGTTGATGATTGTGGGATCTTTATAGGTGTCTAAACACACCCACCTACCTTGTCTCACTTGATCTTCCTGAAAATCCTTTTAAGGAACCCAAGGAAAGAGGAAAAGCGTAACTAAAGGGTAGAGTCTCTGGAACTAGGCAAAGCTGACTGAGTTTGAGTCCTGCTCTCACTTCCAAGCTGTGTGACTTCAGTAAATTACCTAATCTTTCTGTGCCTCAATTTCCTAATCCTAGGCTGACTTTCAGCCAAGGAGGTAAAATAAAATTTGGTTAAGAGTTTAGACTCTGGCGCCTGACTGCCTAGGTAGAATTTCTGCCACTGGGTGGCCATTTGACCTCAGGCAAGTTACTGAACATTTTGGGGCCTCAGTTGCCGAATCTGGAAACTGGGGATAATGAGAATCTCTCCAACTCAGAAATTGTGAGGATTAAACAAGTAAGTATGATGTAAGAAGAGATGTTAGGGTTCAAAGCCAATGGCCAAGAAAGAATTCTTGAGACATCTTTGGCACAAAAAGTGGTTTTAGTAAACCAAGGGGACAGGACCCCTGGGCAGAGAGAGCTGCCCTGGGGCCATGAGGGGGGCCCATTAAATACTTTGAAGCTGGGAGGAGGCTAGAGATAGTGTAAGCCTTCCAGGTATTTTGGAAACAAGGTTTCAAGGATCCTGAGGGGGCTAGCTATTGTTGGAAAGGTCATTTGTTATTGTTTAGTAAAAACCTCAGTTATGAGACCCTTCAGATGCATGTCGGTGGGTCCTGGGTCCTAGGCTTGGAGGGTGATTGTTGGGGGGGACGAGGGCAGCGATAAAGGAAGTTTCCAAAGGAATTTTTACGTATTAAAGTAGACTTACAGGGTCCTGGGGGTTGGGCTAAGATTGCCCTTTTTCCCTCAGCAAAGTATCAACATCAAGGCTGCTGAGTCCCTAGAGGAAGGTCACTCTGCCTGTTTCAAGGACTTATCAATGGACTGTAGGTAGTAAGGACATTTAATACTTTTTCTTCTGCCTTTGTTTCCCACATCAAAGCACTTAGGAGGAAACATGAAACACTTAGGAGGAAAAAAAAGCCTGATATGTAGTAATTACTATGTGAGCTTTACTATTAGTCTTATCTTTCTTTACAAAATATATTTTTTCCTGCTACTGAAAGTACACATCAGCATTGAATAAACCCTGGGACATCCCTATTTTGCTCTTTATACTTAATTATTTTTTTAATAAGAGTCTTAGTGAACAATGCTCCAAAGTATTCAGCCAATGCCTCCTCCCTGTGGTACCATGTCCTCCCTCTCGGCTGTCCCAGTAACTGAGCGAGGACACAGGGGTGAGAACACCCGCCCAGCTGTGCACTATCCACCCACCACTTTCCCCTCTCCCAATGGCAACAAGGAACAACCAGCCAAACAACCCAGAAACCACAGGATTCAAATTAAGACCAGAAGGGTCTTCCTCTAGGCAGCCTGCCTGGTCCTTTCACGTGAGGGTCCTTGCTCAGTTGTCATTTTAATTTCACCTCTCTGCCTTGTCTCCCTCTGGCAAGTAGCCCCTCCCCTGCAGAATCTAGGAGGATGACAAAGTCCCTAGAGTGTGTACTGACCTGGAAAAAGACAGGAAAAAAATAAACATCCATAACTTTTCCAGGAGAGGGAAGGCGGGATCTTGTCCATGGTCCTCTGCTCCTGTGGCCTTCCTGACTACACGAGAGAGGCCCTCTCGCCTATTCCATCCTTCCCAAATGCCAGAGGTGGCCAAGTGGTCCTTCAACCACACTCGTTTGAGCTGGAAGGAGGTGTTTTTCTTAATTAGATCGGGAATGGAGAAGCACTCACGTACTGTGTAGCTCAGCGGAATGGGGCGCAGGTACCAATAACATCGGGAAGCAGGCAGAGACCTGAGAAGCGGCCACGCCCTTAATGCCCGGTCTACTCACGCCAGTCCCAGGGGTGCAACTGCTTTGTAGCTGGGGTCTTCCCATGAGAAACCCAACTGCCAGAGCCAAGTCCCCCTTGGGGATTTAAGTGGCCCTACCTTAGTTTCTCTTCTAGAGTTTTTTGTACAAGATTACAGTGTTCTGACTCGGGTGGAAGAAGGAAACGTTCCTCTGAAACAGAAGAGATGGGAGTGCATCCTCATTAAGGAAGGAGGACACTTTATTCCATTACTGAGTGCACACGTAGCACAGGCTTTACTAATATTTGTTGAGTGAGTGGTGGTAAATGTGGGGAGTTCTCAAGATAATAAAAAAGGAATCACTGACTGTGCTTTCTCCACGACAGGCACGATGCTAAGTGCTGTACAAATCTTGTTCGAAATAACCCCAGGAGATAAAAGACACCCCAAAATAAGAGAGGAGGGTACGGAGGCTTAGGAAGGTTCAAAAATTATCCAAGGTCACAGAGCTGGTAAGCGGCAGAGCCAAGACTCAAACCCAGATCTTTCTGCCACCGAGATCTATTCTTTTAACCACTAACAACAATAATAAAGGTAATGATGATGCAGACACACTGTGTGCCAAGCAACTTAGCCATTTTATGTGTATTCATTATATATATGTGTATATATATATATGATCACAGAACATTCGTATTATTGTGTCCTCCTAACAAGTGAAGAGATTGAAGCACAGAGAGGCTAACTGACACATTCAAAGTCACACAGCTCTTGAATGGCCTGAGCTGAGACACAAACCAAATATTCTTATTTGGGCCAGAGCTTCCTAGGAACTGTCAGGGACACAGCAGAGGACACAAACGTTTGTCCTTTGGAACGCTGAAGTTGATTCAAAGCTGAGATTCTGGAAGTAGTATTCACTGAGTACCAACTAGGCCTTAGCCCTGTGCTGGGTCTTTTTTGCATCCCCTGTTCCGTTTGATCTGCACAACCAGCCCAATATGGGATATCCCCCTTGGGGATATATCCCAGTAATGGGGGAGTTTTTCTCCCCCATTTTGTAGGTAAGCAAAGAATGGCTTTCAGGAGAGAGGCTCCTCAGCTATCAACTCGGATCCCACCTGACCAGGAATTCTTTTTTTTTTTTTTTAATTTAAATTTTATTATTTTTTTAAACATATATTTTTATCCCCAGGGGTACAGGTCTGTGAATCGCCAGGTTTACACATTTCACAGCACTCACCATAGCACATACCCTCCCCAATGTCCATAACCCCACCCCCCTCTCCCAACCCTCCTCCCCCCATCAACCCTCAGTTTGTTTTGTGAGATTAAGAGTCACTTATGGTTTGTCTCCCTCCCAATCCCATCTTGTTTCATTTACTCTTCTCCTACCCCTTAACCCCCCATGTTGCATCTTCTCTCCCTCATATCAGGGAGATCATATGATAGTTGTCTTTCTCCGATTGACATTTCGCTAAGCATGATACCCTCTAGTTCCATCCACGTCATTGCAAATGGCAAGATTTCATTTCTTTTGATGGCTGCATAGTCTGACCAGGAATTCTGCCAGGCATAGCTCCAGGTCACCTGGCCTCACACACAGCCGTGGTCAGTACTCACACATAATTTTTTTTTCCTTAATATTCAGCACGCGCACACGTGCACACACACAAAAATCCTAGCTGTGTAAGAGCTAAATATAAAACTGATTGCTGGCTTCACTGTTTATTCTAATCCGTGCAGGTTCATAAAGTCCACTTAAGACCCAAATAAGGCTGACTCACATATGTAACAGAAAATCAGTTCATATTTACAAGGTTCATAAAACCTGCTGCAAATAACTTAGGTAGAAAGATACAGCAAATGCATTTACAACTTTGTCCAAAAGTCTCACCAGCAGTGGTCTGGAGGAGGCTCAGAGAGGGCTGAAAACTGAGGAAGCATAACGTTCAAGTAACCTGTGAGAGTGACATACTCTAATTACTAAATGAACCAGGCAATCTAAGAATATTGCATTCAAGTGTTCAAAAACAGAACACTCCATACATGGGACTTAAGACATGGTTTAGAGCACCAGGCTCATGGACACACAAGCACACACACATACACACTCACGCTCTATGGGGGAACGGGGTGGGGGGTGGGGAGGATGCCTTTCTGCCTGAAATGTTTGGATAATTGTTGACATTTCCGGGGACAAACACACTCCCTGCGCCCAGCCTAGTGCTACCCAGGCTTATCATTCACTAAACCAGCAACGACTACCCACCATCCTCTCTTACTTGCCCCGCCCTATATTGCACATGGAGGGAAAGATAAGAATAGAAATGCCCCAGGGCGCCTGGGTGGCTCTGTCAGTTAAGGTTAGGCATCTGACTCTTGATTTTGGCTCAGATCATCTCAGGGTCCTGGGATCAGCTCCACGCTGGGTGTGGGTGTAGAGCCTCCTTGGGATTCTCTCTCTCTCTCTCCCTCTGCCCCTCCCAGCCCCACTCTCTTCAAAAAAGAAAAAGAAAGAAAAGAAAAATGCCCCCCGAGAAACCTACCATGTGACACCCTGGCTCGTTGAAAGAAGAAATTTCTTGGGGCTTATTTGTTGAGGGGAATCCAAGCCCAAGTGTCCCCAAGGAAATCACCCAAGCTAAAGAGGGAGATGTGTTGGCAGGAAGAGCAGCTTCACGAGTCGGTTCCCGTCCCTTCCTCCTCCCTGGCACCCCTGGTTCGTGCTCCCATCTCCATTCTCTAGCCTCTTCTCACTTCGCCTTTCCCTGCCAGCCACTCGGCCTCCACAGGGCCAGGCATGTGGAGAGTGGCTGATGTGACAACTAAACCCAGCTGTGAGGCCATCCGGAGACTGCTCGAGAGAAACACTCAGAGCCCCTCAAAACCATGGCTTCCACCTCTTCAAGGGGCTCCACCTTGAAGACTCCGTACCCACGGGAAAGGAGCAGGCCAGCTCGCTTCCCATGGGCTCTGAAGCTGGTTCCCTGAATCCGATTCTGTCTTGGGAGCAGGACCCCCTGCCATGGGGCCGCTTTCCAAAGAGGGGGTCATCATTTACAGAGATACTCCATCTTCGTGGATGTCTGGGCTTTGGTAACTACATCGCCTAGGAGACAGAGAAGAGGAAAAGGCCTGTGTCCCTGAGCCTGCGGGTGACAACACAGCCATTGCAAGCTGCCTCCACAGAACTTAGTGTCTTACAATAGTCCCCACTCTGCCGGCATGAATGGAGAGCCTGTGGGAAATCTCCGCTCTGCACAAGGGGACTTGGAATCAGCGAACACGGTCACCGATCTCAAGGACTCTTCTCTTCCCCTCAAAGAGCACAGACATGCCCTTAACCGGCATAATCCACAGCGAAGGTGGAATGTGCCTCTAAGTGCAGGGATGAAACTAGATTTTGCTAAAAGACAACTCTATGCGGGCCTTTAGTCCTCACATTCTGCCTGAGAGACACAAGGGGTAACCCAGGCTCAGAGAGGCTAAGAAGCTTCCCTACAGTCACCCTGTTTGTGGTCAGGATTTGGACCCTGCTCTTTTCTGCTCCTGGCGCCGTGCATTGGCTGAGAAGGTGCAGAGGGCCCGGGGGATGGAGAGGAGGAAGAGGGAGGAGACGAGATGGCCCTGCTGAGATGTCCACCAGCCACGCTGGGAGAATCATTAGGCAAAATTAAATTACAAATGTCCTTTCACAGCCAACAGCGTGTGGGGAAATAGATTTTGGAAGATTTGTTTGAAGCAGACACAAGAAGGGATTGACGATGACGAAGACAGACCTAAGGAGTACCAGGAGCAAACAACAAAGTAACATTCAGTGAGCATCTGAGTGTAGGAGCAGATGGACCCCTGCACCTCAGCCAGCCCTGCACTGCAATGTTACATGGTAATTAGCACTCGTAATGATTGCCCTGGGTTATCCAGAAAGAGATAAATGACACTGACATGTTGTCTAAAGTGAATAGAAGGTATGTCAGGACCCCACTGCCTTTGTCTCGGTCTTGGGCTAGCTGTGTGATCTCAGAAAAGTCGGCTAATGCTTCTGGACCTCAGTCCTCTCCCTGCTGAAATGAGGGTTATGGCAACTCTGATAGTCAGAAAAGCCAAGTGTAGAAGCAAACTGAGGAATCCTGGAGAAAGGTTATTCTGGCACGGCCCAGTGTCACCAGCCCTTGTGGAGGGTGGCCGTGTTCTCCCGCTGGACCAGCCGATCCGTATCTAGACACTTATTCCAAAGATGCCATCCTGCCGCTCCCTCTCTGCTCCTGCTCCCCAGAAGCCTTACCCCACAGCAATTCCACATTTGCCCAAGTTGTCGCTGAGGATAGCGTGACTGTAATTGTCTTAAAATCAGGGGCACATTGCTACTTACAAGAATGGAAAAAATTTATGAATGTGGCAAAATTCCTTCTATGTAGGGCACAAGTCACACTGTTTAGATGCTAAGTGACTTTTGCCATCTCTAGGCAGCAAAAAAGAAAACGTATGGCAGAGAAACCCTGGCCAACTCCAGCTTCTACATGGGAGGATGTGGAGGCTGAACGCGGACCTGGACGGGTGGTGTCTGCTCTGCTAGAAGCCAGCACAGGGCTGAGGGCTTGGGGGATTTTTTGTTGTCTGTCCCGTTTGCCCTAACTTGGGTTCAAGGGTCAGAGCCAGTGAGGACATGAGATTTGACAACCCCTACCTCCGCATCTTCCTTCCAATTCCAGTACCAGAAGTTACAGCCTTAGAGGGCCAGTCCTGGAGCCTCGTGCTTTAACTTCCAGAGCACACGGTTGAAAACCAAACACCCTTGGGGGAAGCAAGATCTTAATCCACAGATGGTAAATAAGTTTCTTTTAAACTACCAACAGTTGATAATTGGTAATGACTGCCTGCAGCCTTGCACTGAGAAGAAATGTTAAACTGTTCCCCAGGGTGATGTTCAAAAGATTTAAGAACCCACCAATCAGCACAAACGTCAGCTACCAAACCAGCGCTGGCTCTACAACCTCCCAGCCTGAACTTAACCCTGGGCTTCTGGGCTCTTCCAGGTCCCCCTCTGACTTGGATGCTCACTCTTTGCTGGCTCAGTGCAGACAGGTGCAAAGGGAGTCTGCAGGCAGAGCTCGTCACCATTGGCTGCAGAAGACGGTTAAAACACCTTATTCCAGGTAGCCTGTTGGCTCTGTCTGTCCCCCAGGCTCATGGGAAGTGGCAACGATAGGTTAGCCTCTTAGCCTCGTCCGCCTCACATGGAGACAACGGAAGGTATAGCATCCTGGGAAGCATTTTCTCTCCCTGCCTGCAGACTTGACCTAGCAAATCTGCATTCTCCTCGGGGTTGGGGGCGGGGGAGGGGGCGGTCATCGGTTGTGGGCACTGGCGGTTTTGACTGGATACAAAAAGGAAGCTGACAGGGTTACCAGAGACGTACTCACACTGGGTGTGGTTACACTGATGTGTTTTACACCGTCAGCGACCTGTTGACGTGAAACCAGAGCACTCATTGGTCATGATGTCATTCTACGGCATTAACCTTGGACAGCTAAAAATGATGGAATTGCTTCTTTTCAGCTTCAATTACAATTATGAATGGGGGCAAGCCTATTCTTCTGACACAGATGGTGGCTTTCAAAACCTAGGAGTTGCAGAAAGGTGGTCGAGTTCTCCTGCCCTTCTGGGGTGCTCTGGGGTGCTTTTGAGACTATTGCTCAAAATCTTAGGCAGAGGACAGCTCGGGGCTCTCTTGGTGTGGACGCCTGGCCTGGCAGGGAGAGCAGATCGCCATCTACCCTTGGGGGGCATCAAGGCCAAGGACCTAAGTCTCTCCTACCTCAGGGAGCATCACTGGGAGTGGGTGAAAAAGGACTCAGGAGGTTGCCCTAAAAGATTCTGGTTCAGCAGAAATAACAACTTTCCAAACTGACTCTGCTGTGCGTTATGGATTGCATTTCAAGAAACTTTAGTCAGTCGGGGTGAGAACCCAAGAGGCTTCTGGGGGGATAGAAGTAGATAGTAAAATGGGCAAAGACAATGCAGTGGGGACATGGGGTTATTGACATAAACTCCACCCACTCCCGCTTTCCTAACAGGGGGCTGGCTGCTGGCTTCATCAGAATAATGGATCAGGTCCGTTAATTGCTGCAGAGTAACAAGTGCCTGGCGTGCACTCCGTGACCCACGGCAGCAGCCGCCTGGAAGGTGGATGCTCATTTTCAGATGAAGGAACTGGAGCCAACACCACACAACTTGAAGGTGGTAAACCCAGGACTTGAAACCAGACAGCCTGACTCTGGAGCCCGAGCACTCACCAGCAGCCTGGGCAGCCCATGTTTGAGAACAATTCTGATACACCTGAGATAATAGCTCATCATATCCTCACAGATGAGCTAGAATGTAAATATAACCATCAGCTCTTTTCAGTTTATTTATATTTTCATTTATTTTTAAGTGAGAGCATATGAGCAGGGCAGAGGAGGCGCGGAGGGGGAAGAGGGAAAAGGAGATAGAATCCCAAGCAGACTCCCTGCTGAGCCCAGATCCTGACAAAGGGCTCCATCTCCGGACTCTGAGACATGACCCGAGCCGAAATCAAAAGTCAGACAGACACTCAACTGACTGAGCCACCTAGGTGTCCCTGCCTTTCTCAGTTTATAATGAATACTCCTGGTAGAAGACACAGAATGGAAAACAGAACCGACAGTGGCTAAAACTGTAATAATAAATTTCATTATAATGAGAATGTAACTAAAGAATCTTATCTCCCTGACACAACTGAGATTTGCAAAATCGAGCCTGAGAACACTGGACCCGAAAAAAGTAAAATCAGTCATCATGGCAAAAACTATAATGGCTAAAAAAAAAAAGAAAAAGAAAAACCCTGAGTGACAAACCAAATATTCATTGTACAGTATATATGCAATAGAATTTCTCCTAATAAAAATGGAAATGAAAACCAAAATAATTAGATATTTTTAGATTCATCCCATGGCAGAAGATTATGAAGAAATTAAATGTAGTTTACTCTCAAAAATCATTTTTTGACAAAAATTAATGTTAACATGATTAATGTTAACACAAGGAATCAAAATGTTCTCAGGGGGTCAAAATGGCAAGGAACGAGCTTTCCAGAGGTCACCCCGGGTTGTATTTATAAATGTTGCCCATCACTTGGGCAGCTACCCTAGGCCTCACTCACAGTTAGGATCTGTGTAGTCATCAGGCCACAAAATCATGTGGCAGTTGGTGGGATGCTGGGGTCGGGCATGCTCCCTGTCCTCCCCCAGTGCTGTGCTCTTACCAGCTCCAGGGGAATCCCAGCTGACGATCACTGCTGAACTGACACACTGCTTTTTGTTCTTTTTAAGTAGGCTCCATGCCAGTGTTGGGCTTGAACTCAAGACCTTGAGATCAAGTTACACGCTGTCCTGGCTGAGCCAGCCAGGCGCCCCAGATGCACGGTTTCTGGTGCAAATGTACAACATTTCCCACAAGGGCAGGGAAAAGATGTTTGAGAAACATTGCTTTAACTATGGAGAACGTGCCCTACCTCCTTGTGTCTCCCAACCGCACCCTGTCCGCCCTGGGTATTTAAATATCGACACACTGTTTGTCCACCAGTCACCAGTCCACACCATCGCCACTGCTCATCCCGACCACGACGATAACCTCACCAGGCATCCTGTTTCCACTCTGCCTCCCTAGGATCATCCTTCATTCTGAAACCAGAGAGATCTCTCAAAAGCATAAGTCAAATTTGCTTCTCTGCTTAAAGCCATTCAATGGCCCCCTGTTGCACTTAGAATAAAGCATGAAATCCTTATCCTGGTTTACAAAACCCTTTACGTTCTGACCCCTGCCTACTTTACCGGATATACCATGTGCCACCCTCCCATCTCTCACCTCACTCCTCCTGCCTAGAGTCCTCTGTGCCGATCCTGCCCTGGCGGTTGCCTCTTGACTTTCAGATCTCCACTTACATGCCATGGCCTCGGAGAGGTCTTTCCTGATCCCTGTCCCAATTCAAGACCCCATGTGGTCACTAATGTTTCATCCTGTTTTCATTCTCTGCAAAACACTACATCTCACATTATGGTTGATTTTTGTGTTCGTGTCTTACCTGATCCTTCCGGTGCACTGAGAAGCTCCATAAGGTGAGACACTAATTTTATCTTGTTTACTATTTGTCAGCACCCAGTATCTGTTTATGGATATAAGGAATGGATAGAGGGGTGAATGAATGAGCAAGGGAACAAATGAAGTACCTTAAGGCTGCTGAAATGGTAGGAGCCAGCGTGCTGGGAATACCGATGAGAAATAAAGGAAAGGTACTTCTTCCTTCTCTCTACCCAAGACCCTCCTCAAAGTCCCCCTTTCCAGTAGGAAGCCTACCCCATCCGCCATGTCTTCACCCTCCATTTGCAGTTGCACTTAGCCCTGCGTTCCTCAGTGCTGCTATTCTGCATTACCTTCCGTATGACACTGCTCAGCCCCACTGCACTGGCCAGGATCGCCCCCACTAGGGAATCTCCTTGCAGGTGGGGGCTGTATTTTTTGTAACCTCCAGCTCCTAGTGTGCCCCTAATAAAAATTTCATAAACCATAGGAATTCAGGGTTGGATGTAATCTGAGAGATCACCTTCTGGAACCTCCATTCTGGAGGTTAGAGAACCAGAGGCCTAGAGACAGAGAGGGACTTGCCCAAGGTTGCGTGGTCAGCCAGACATAGGACAATCCCCAGTCTGTGTCCTGTCTCCGAGGCCAGTGTTCTTCCTGCTACATCAATGGAGACCTTAAATACAGACTCCTGGGCACCACCCCAGAACCACACCTGGGACAGGCCCCAGCAACAGGTGTTCAACATGGCGGTGGTGATTGTGGTTCTAGGGGCCCAGAGATGGCGCTGCTTGGGTAACCTGCTGTTAGGTCAAACCATATGAAATCACTGGCATTCAGCCGCTTTTGATACACAAACTGGCAATTTCATATGGTTCAACCTAATGCTAGTTTCCTGAGTGAAAGTACAGGGGAAAAGATGAAGAGAAGAAATGATAGCTTTCTGAAGAAAAAAAAAAAAAAAGGAAGGAAGGAAGGAAGGAAAGAAGGAAGGAAGCAATCTTGAGAAGGATGATAAAGAGATTCCCAAGTGGAAATTTCCAGAAAACAGGGAGAGCCTCCCTTGCTGGACACAAAGCTGTCCGAGGTGCCAGGAAGGATATGGGGTAAAACTGGCCATAGCAAGTTCCTCATCACAGAGAAGGTTATGCAAAATAAGGAAAGCTTTGGGGTTTTTTTTACTTTTAAGTAAGCTCCACACCCCACGTGGGGCTCAAACTCACCACCCTGAGATCAAGTCGAAGGCTCTTCCGACTGAACCAGACAGGCACCCCATGGAAAGCTTTTAGAGTTGGCATTTATTGGGGGAATTCCCTTGCCAAGGACAGCTTTAAGGAATTTACCTCCATCACTTCACCCTAGTGGCAATCTCACTCAGTTCCACTTTATAGATGAGAAAATTGAGCCAGGGAGAGAGTAAGGAACTGGCCCAAGGTTGTGGATCAGAGGTGACAGAGACTACGTCCTCACCCACTGACGTTCCTGGGAAAGTCATACGTCCATTCAGCACGGGGAAGGCTTTGGGAAGCCGTCTCTAGCATGGGGAGGGCAGTTGGATGGAAGACTTTTTGGGAAACCCCCAGGGCCTGGGATTTTAGGGTTCTAGTATGCTGAGTGAGCTTTCTGATAGACGAGGGTCTCACGACTGTGTCTTCCACCCTTCCAGTACACACTCCCCACCTTCCTTCTCCCCGTCGTGGTCAGGCACACACCGTGGCTGGGGGATGTGGGTCCAGGAGTTTGGGGTCATGAACATCTGTTTACTATACCCCTGCCACACACCAGGCACTGGCCGGTCTATTTTCTACAGAAGACACTGTATCTCTTAACACCACTGAAGAGGTATATTCCTTCGTTTTACAGACGAGACAAACTAAGGCCTGGCCTTTCTACATGGCCGGTAACTGAGCCAGGACTGGAAACAGGGTCTGTCAGATTCCAGAATCTTGTGCTCTTTCTACAGAACCACAGAATGCCTAAGGAATATTTCCAGATAGCAGTGGGGCCTGAGAGCTGAGAGCAGCTAAAGGGAAGCAAAGGAGCTACATTCTTGGTTCTGACAGCAAATGCCCTGTGACTCCTATAGCCGCAGTGCCCGTGTCAGAGAAGCTGCTCACTCAGCCAAGCCTGTCCCATGTGGCCTGGGACACCCCATCCAGAGGCATGATGTGCGAGAAGTAACGCGCCATTTCCAACTTTAACTGAGCAACAAAATTGGAAAATCCCGAGTCTTTTAAGACAGTGTGACAACAAACAAAAGAAATCAGGCTGCTCGGGAAACATTTCAAATCTAGACTACCCAACCCTCCCAAAGTGTTCTTCTCCTCAGGGGAGACCAGCAGGAGCACGTGTGCTGAGCAGCCGGGTCCCCGGGCTCCCACCACGGCGGGGAATGGATGTTGCTTCCTTCGTGTGCCTGGTAATGCTATCATTTACCTGGCGGCTTCCTCTGGCTGGCTTTTGTTCTATATGCTCCCGGGGTTCTCCATTAGCCTCTCCTCCACCCTCTGCCACCACGATACTGTGGCTCCTGTTCCTCTTAGAACAAGGGGGAAGCAACACAGAGCCTGCCCCCCCCACCCCCGACGAGTGTCCCAGTCTCCCCACCCAGGCGAGAGCAGGGACAGCAGAGAGCACAGCCAGGGGCTGAATTTACTGCAATGATGGGAGAGAAGCTGCCGCTGTTCTAAGAGTGACTCACCATGCCCAGCTCAAGGGGCCTTTTCCCTGCGAAGCTCTGCCTGGCAGGCCCAGGGTCACCCATACGCCCTCCTGAATGGCTACCAGGCAAGGGCCCTGGGGCCAGGGACCTCAGCTCTGCCTGTGGACGTGAAGAGGGCCACCCGGGGGGTGCAGACAGGCCCAGCCTTCGAGCGAACGTGAGCTGTGTTTCCGAAACGGTTCTTCAGAACATTTATTCACAGATGTTCAATTGAAATGTTCCTTGATCAAATACAATGACACAAGTTCACGCGCAGCTGTTTACCCAAGAGAAATGACGATCTATGTCCCCAGAAGCGCTTACACACAAATGCCCAAGCAGTTTTACTCTGTGTCACCTAACGTCCGTCAGCCGGGGGCTGAGGCGGCAGCTGGGGTGGTCCAGACAAGGGGCTGCTGCTTGGCAGTGAACGGCAGCTGAGTGTACACAGCACAGCTGAACCTCAAGAAACACTGTGCGAAGGGGAAGAAACCAGGGACCCAGAAGCCTACTCGCGGTATGATTCCACTTACGGGAACCTCTAGAAACGACAAAACTCAAGCTATTAAAAGCAGATTGGAGTTGCCAAGGCTCACAAGTTGGGGGGAGAATGGCCACAAAAGGTCATGAGCAAACCTTCCAGGCAGCTGGAAACATCCTATATCTTGACGGTGGAGTTAGTTCCCTGAGTGGTATATGTTTGTGGAAACTCATTGAGCTGCACTCTTAAAATAAGTGAATTCTATTGTCTGTAAGCCAGCCCTCAGGAAGACTAATTATTGCTTAAAAAAATCAGATGGGTCGTTTTAAACCGCGGGACTTTTCAGAACCCTGGATATGGTGATGTGCATTTTAAATCTTCAAAATGTCCAAAGTTTGGCAAATTCATTTGACAAGGGATTTAATAAAAAGTTTTGCAGAACACCAATTAAAATCTTGAGCAAACAGTTAGAGGAGAACGCATTCGAGAATACCAGTCTGGAGAAAGCATTGTTCTCGTTTCTCTTGTTTCATTGTTCTCTTTTAAAACTCATACCCTCCTGAGAAGGCAGCACATTCAGCAGGACATCCTCCCGGCAGGTGGGCTGGCAGACAGTTCTCTGCAGGTGGGAGGGAGAGGGCTCAGCAGGAGTGCACTGTGTGTGCAGAGGGCGCTGGGCAGGGAAGTGGGCACTGGGAGCCTGATTGCAACCCACGCAAGCTTTGGCCATTTGTCCCTCCATCCAACTGTCATTGGTCCCGCAAGGCACTCTCTGCCCAGTGCCAGGGAAACAAGCCACCTATGGTGCCGTCCCAGGGTCCTACCCTCTCTTCCAGGATTTTCTTCTCTGGCATCTCATTGCCTTTTTCCAGAGGGAAGGCAGGATGGGTTTCTGAGGCTTGGGCTAGCACATTCCCAGGTACCTCCAGCCAGTGTGGTCCCCAGCTCTAACCAGCAGGTGGTCCCCGACTCACAGAGCATGAGATGGAGCTTAGCATGGGACGGGGCATTCTGGCAGGTGACAACAAAGGGAGAGAGTCTCCCACCTCATTTCATCCCCAGTCCTGGCCAAATTCTCCCCACCCCTCGCTGGGCCTGCCTCTTGCTCTGAGTAGGGGAAGGGGTGGGAAACCAGGCAAGAGAGAAGATCCCAGAGCCGGCTGTGGGGAACATGCCTGCTTTGCTAAGTGGAGGAGCCTTGGTCCAGCCAGCTCTGCTGGCCCTGCCTGTTTCCCTTCTGCCTTTCTCTCGTGTTTCCCTGACACGGCCACCTGGCTCTTTTCCAGAAGTAGCCATATCCAGGGAAACAGAGCCCAGGCTCCAGTTGGGACCCTAATCTCCTTCCAGAAACTGAGCTCTTAATGGCTGCACTCTGCTGTTAAGTTCGTTCCCTGCCCTGTACCTAGGAAAGGAGGCAGCCCCAGGAGTGTAACAGGCTCTCCTCACCCGCTTCCTGTATTCTGTGCACCTTGCCCAGCATCCAGCCACAGAAGATCACCTGGTCTCCACGGCTTAGAAACAGAGGTGCCCAGCAGCTGGAGCTCACAAGATAACACACCCCTGCCCTTCTCAGCACTCCCAGGACTCCTCGAGGGAGGCTGAGAGGGCACCTCGGGCCCCAGGAATCTCTCTGAAACGCGCTGTGGCTGTGGGAACTGGTCAGGTGTTCTGGCTGCCCATCCCTTCCCACTCTGGACTCGAGGGTGTGAGACAGGATCGCCTCCTCCAGGAGCCCAAACCATCCTCCGTGCTCCCTGGGCTCCGGGGTCGCCGCTGGGAGACACGCCCACCCCAGACCTCACAGAAGATCTGGGACCAGAAAAACATCCACGGCTGCGGCCCCTCGCACCGGAGGGAAGAGCAGGACCGGCCGCGGCCCACCGGCTGAGCCGAGCACAGACATGCTTGCTACCACCTCGCCTGCTCCCGAGCAGGGACAGAAGCTCCGGTCGGGTGGCAGGTGCCTCCTGCTGTGTTCCCCGCTCTGTCCCCGGAGCCTAGAACCCCTACGAGGCACTCAACAAACGCGTGAATGACTGGATGAATAAAATGCATGTATTTTAAAGAATCTATTTAAAGTATTTGAAATTTTTTCAAAGGAAGAAATTAAAAAGGAAAGCCTAGATGCCTTAGGTGATAAATCACATACGGGAATCTCCTGGCAGCAGAGCAGGTGAGGAAGCCAAGAATTATGTAGTCCAGGCATTTTCGGTTTCTTTCTTCACACTGGAATCCTTATTCCAAACGGAATCCTCCACCACCCAGCGCAAGAGAAAGCGGGGTTGCTCCAGAAGAGGCAGGAAGGGAAGACCAGAGCTCCCTGGAATCCACCTCCTCAGCTCTCCTCCAGCCACACTCCGGCCCCCCTCCTCTCATGGACCCACCCTGCATGCCCAGGAGAGGGGGGGTCAGGAGCACTGAGCCCCAGCATCCAGGGGGATGAAAACCCAGCCCCGTTCCCAGCCCTGGGCTCTGTGAACCATACCCCTGTACTGGGCAAGATTTCCTGCTATGTTGCATAAGCTAGTTTGAGGAAGGTGTTGGCCACTGGAGGCTATCGTGGCCTTGAAAAACTTAGGTGACCTGTTGTGGGTGCTCTCCCAGACATCCCTAAGCCTAGACCAGCCGTGATTGGAACCCATGGGCTGAGGCTGCAGAAGCAGCCAGCATGCGACCCAGTGACCTTCTAGCTGACCAGTGTAATGCCAGACTGCGGGGCTGGGGCCCTACACACTCCATGAAGTCAAAGTCAACCCCTTTACCTCTCTTCTAGCAGAGAGAGAAAGAGAAAGAGAGAGAGTGAGAGAGAGAGATTGGTGGGGGACTCATTTTTGGCAAGATCTAAATGCAATTCTAACTCAGCAGATCCATGAGAAAAGTGACAAGAGCCAATCCTTTGCAGAAGGCATGCTCTGATTTCATGCCGACAAATTATTTTTAAAGGGCATTAATATCACAAGCTGATGACTTTTAGCCCTGAGCAAATGATGCATTTTAATGTTTCTTTACACATAGCTCTCAGCCCAAGTGAAGCTGTCTCCAGCAAAGCATTAGCAAACATTTACATTTCAAAATTCAACAGAGGGTTGTTGTTGGGTGTTTCTTTCTTTCTTCCTTTTCATATATGCCCGGACAGGGAGATCATATTTCACACGTTACATGGTGGGAAGCATCCATTCCTAAGCGCTGGCATGACATCAGAAGATGGCGGCGCCTGGTTTTCTGGCCTACAATTGGAAGACTGATTCTGAGAAGGAGAGGCAGCGTGACTTTGTCAAACATCTTGACTCTGGTGGCAGGAAGGCCATGTGTGCAGGGGCCCTACTCCTGGGCACGAGGAAGGCACCCTCCTGCTGAGGGTCAGAGAGCAAACAAACCCGGCTTTGGAGCTTATCCTCCCAGGTGCTGTCCAAGCCAAAGGACAGTGAGCCCAGGGCCAGGTGAGAATCGGAATCAATCAGGGGTAGGGATACAGTTTCCATTTTCCATAAACTCAAATCAGTTAAGTGTCACAAAATCAGAGGACTGCAGCATGCCGTCAGGATCTGTCACATTTAAAGTCATCCGACTGGGGTGCCCGGGTGGCTCAGTCCGTTGAGCATCTGCCTTCGGCTCAGGTCGTGATCCCAGGGTCTTGGGATGGCGTCCTATGTCAGGCTCCTTGCTCAACAGGAAGCCTGGTTCTCCCTCTGCCTCTGTCTTGTGCTCTCTCTCTCTCTCTCCCATGCTCACTATCTCTCAAATAAATAAATAAGATCCTTTTTAAAAAAAGTCGTCCGACTGTAGCTGCAGAGGTCCTCACTCTAGACCAAAGCCTCCAGATGCCCCACACTGTACTGGCTGAAGAATGTCACCCACTGGTATACGTCCAAATCCCAGCTCAGCCACCTTCTGGCGGTGAGACCAGGTCCAAGTGACTGGACCTCTGTTAGCTTCCTTTCTCCATTTGTCCATCTGTGAAATGGGAATAAGAGGCTTGCCCATCTCCCTGGGCTCCTGTTGAAAGCACATGTGTTACGTCCCTCGACGAGGTCCACACCACCCCAGCTCACCAGCCCTACACGCCCCCTCCCAGACACCCCAGCATCTCCATTTCTTACATGGCCTCTCCTCCCATAACCATCCAGGCGAATCAGTCAGAGAAACAGGCTAATAAAAGCAAACATTGTCCTAAAACAGCGTCGCGGTGACAGTGGTACAACTCCACACGTTTACTAAAACCCGCCGTACCCAGTGAGGGACTTTCATGGAAAGGAAATTCATGCTTCAATACAAACAAATAACCACGACAGGAAAGTTACCAAGGTTCTGGAAGTATGGTTGATGGATTCCCACACGGGCTGGAACCTCCCCAGTGTCTGAGAGTTAGAGTCTGGGCCAAACATGCCTGACTCCTCTCCCCTCCTTCAATAAAGACACACTTCACCCCACTGCTCTGTGTCCCAGGGTGGGGACAGCTGACTGCGAGCCCTGAAGACAGGGGTGTCAGCTCCTCTCCTTCAGGGGTGTCAGCTCCTCTCCCTGGAGGAAACTGGCACCACCCGTCCCTCCTCTGTGCTCTCCTTTCCTTCCCCAGGTGACACTGATCAGAAGGAACTCGATGAATATGAATGGCACAGGGAGTGGGGAGGCTGGCCCAGGAGCCCAGACCCAGGAGCGATGATCCTGTTACTGAGCTAAGGGAAAGTTACCAAGACGACGCAATCCATTTCACCTAACGTTCACTCTCCCTGACAGCACATCTCTCCCACACACTCATTCCCCCAAATATTTATCTATCTTGCCTCCTCTCTGGTACACAATGAGCCCTAGCCGGCTGTAAGGGAGATGGCCTTCTCCTGAAACACGCCTTTCACTGTGCAGTGTGCTCTCTGTTATCCAGCGAGGGCCACACACCTGGAGGGGCTGCGGGATGGCTCGTTTGAGTCCCCAGAGCACCTTTCAGGTGCTTCCTTTCCTCTCCATCTCTGTTGCACTGGGGTGGGCGCAGTCCAGCCTGCCTCAATGTGACCATGAAAGGAGGGAGGGGCCAGCCCTCCGGGTGCCCTCAGAGGACACCCCGACTCTTCCATCTCTCTAGAAGCTGCTGGTGGCTCTGCTCTCTATTCGGGACTGCCTCCCCCTCTCCCTCTTTGCTGGGCCTCCACCTCCCATCTCCCAGGGGTTCTGTTCCTTGCTTCCAAACTACTGAGCATCCTTCAGATAAACAAAGTACAGTTCCTGGCTCCGGTTGTTCCAACAGCCTCTCAGCAATGACGTAAGGCAAAGGAACAACACAAGTGTGAATCCCCACGGCCAGCCCAGGAAAGGGGCTACGATGGGCAGTGGGTAACTGCCCTTGCTGCCATCGGGCCCACCCAGGGCCAGTGCCACCAACGCTGACCCAGCCAGCTGGGTGCTCAGAGGGCAGGAGGCTTCCATGCAGGACAGGGCAACGGTCACAGAGAATGAGCCCAGGGCAGCCTGGGGACTTGCCCTACCTGTTAATTGGAGAGGTCTTAGGGGAGCTTGGTTTAAGGATGCCCTGACCTGCCCATACCCAGAAATCACCCAGCCTCTGTTCTTTTCACAATTTTTCTCTAAACAGACCAGTCCCATGCCAGGGTTTTCTGAAGCCACTCTGCAAAGCTCAAGGTCCCCCCAAACTCTGGCTTCCTGCCTTCGGGCCTCAGATGTTCTCCTGTCCTGTGTTCTGGAGCCCATGCTGGTTCATGCCCTTAGCACTTCCCTGGGCTTCCCCACCAGCAGAAAGTCTCCCTCATCCCCCAGAAGCTGTTTGGGTGGCTGTCCAAGGCTTGGCTTCCTCGTTCCCCAACAAGCGCTCACACATTACATTATTCTGCCCCAGAGGGCCAGTTTCTGAAGAAGACAGAGAAGGGAGAGTGCAACACTGCAGACAGAAAGGGCCCAGGAAGCTTTCCCTAGATTCCGTCTATCACTACTTTCCTTCCCCGGGTTGCTTCCCTGGAAGTCTACACTTGTCCCTCCAGCCAACTCTTCCATCTCAAGAAAAGCCCTCACTCATTCTCCTGACTCTCAGCCCGTAATGAGATTTAGCACTGAATGAGGTCCTCTGACCAGCCCTGTCCTGCCTTCATGGACATCCGAACCCCAACCCCTGTGCCTCCACCACCCTGAACCCTCCAACCAGGAAACATGGCGGCCATCTCTGGAATCCCAGGGGCCAGCCATATACCTCCTGCTTTCTTCAAACGGGTGAAGATCTCCACCTGGCCTCTAGGCATTTAGCTCTTGCCCTTGAGTGTGCTAATTACCCTGTTAATCGATGCCTCTCACCGGGGCTCTGACTTAGAACTCCAGCTGCCCACTGGACATGGCCATGTGGGAATGTGGTAGCATTACACACTCCGCATGACTGAAGAGAACACTGATTCCTTCCCTCCTGACACTCTCAAAGCCCTTCTCCTCAGTAAATCTCAACACCATCCACCTTTCTTTCTCACACCTTTGGTGGGAGTCTGCCAAAAAATCCTACCAGTCCAACAGCTGTCCTGACTCCAACTGCTGTCCCGACTCCAATCCTGACTCCAACAGCTGTCCCGGGTCTCTTTGCTTTTCTCTCTCTCTCTCTCGCTCTTTCTTTTTTTAATTTTATTTATTCATTTGACAGACAGAGATCACAAGTAGGCAGAGAGGCAGGCAGAGAGAAAGGAGGAAGCAGGCTCCCCGCCAAGCAGAGAGCCCTATGTGGGGCTTGATCCCAGGACCCTGAGATCATGACCTGAGCCGAAAGCAGAGGCTTTAACCCACTGAGCCACCCAGGCGCCCCTCTCTTTGCTTTTCTCCATCCTCACCACCACCTCCCATGTTTCCCTGCTGTGCGCTCTGCTGTCTGCTCCTCACAGAGCAGCCAGAGGTGAAGCACCCTGTGGCCTGGATGTCTCCGCAGACCCCCGTGGCACTTGGAATAAAATCCAGACTCCCTTCCACCATCCATGTGGCCCTATTAACCCGCAGCCTACCTTTCACACTTCATGTGCTACCCACACTCGGTGAAAGACCTGCTGAACAAACGCCTCCTTCATGGACCTTATCTTTCTTTGGGAAGGCAAAGCAAAACATCCACAGCGCGTCTCCCTGCTTCTGAGAGCCCTAGAACCTCACCCCACCCAGAAGCATTCCCCCACCTCTCCAACCACAGTAAAAACCAGAGGCATGGCCTCAGCTGTCTAGGCACGGTTTTCTAGCTGGGGCTCAGGCTTTACCTTCCAACATCATCCCTTCTTAGTTCACACTATTACCTATTCCCTACACCCAGGAAAACGCGGACGAGGCCCGGCACGAAGTAATGGAAACTCTTTGGTGCCCCCTTGTGGTCATGTCTAGTCGCCAGCGGAGGAGCGTCCCTAGGAATGCGGGCTTCTCTTGCCGCTTGGGAGGTGGAGAGAAGGTTGTGCTGGGGACTTTGCAAAAGGAGCTTGTAGCTGCAAAGGGAAGTACTTCCCGATGCCGAGCCTAGAGATGGATGTCTGCCACCCACAGGGAGAAGAATCCAGAAAAAGATGCTTGCCAGTCAATTTCTCTACCTCTCAGCTTCCTGCTGGGTAAAATAGGTATAATTTCCTGCCCAACGTTCTACTTAGTGTATTGCAAAGCTACCATGAGATCATCTGTACTTTTTTGTTGCTGAAAAAGGCATAGATGCATTGGGATGCCTGGGTGGCTCAGTCGGTTAAGCCACACCTTCAGCTCAGGTCCTGATATCAGGGTCCTGAGATCAAGTCCCGCTTCTGGCTCCTTCCTCAGCGGGGAGCCTGCTTCTCTCTCTCTGCCTCTGCCTGCCACTCTGCCTGCTTGTGCTCTCTTTTCCTCTGGTAAATAAATAAATAAATAAAATCTTTTTTAAAAAAAGGGCATAGACACAGATATTACACATGTCCATATATTCTAGTACTCAATCTTGATCAATTCTAAACCACTCCTTCTGCGTCTGCATGCACACTTGCCTATTAATACAAACCTTCTGCAATCACCACATGAATCAAGCTGAAAGGGAATGAGGATGTACTTAAGATAATGTGTGTCTGACAAAGACGTGCCCATATGCCACTCATCGTCCTACAAAGATGTCCTGGAGAAAACGCCAGTGGGAAGACTTCGCAAGTGGGAAGCAGAAAGGAGGGAGGGGGGAGTGGTATCACCCCCAGGAGGACCCAAGGGCAGAAGATTGGGTCCCAGCCTTTGCAAAGGAAGGGGAGCCCATGTGAAAAGTCAAGTATCTACGACTAAGAAAACTAACTTTAATCTCTTGTGTTTCCAACCCTTTTAGAGCTCCTATCTTAAAGATATTTATCTTTGCCACCTGGAGCCTATTACAGTGTTTGGCACTAAACAGTACCTAGTAAGTAGACAGCGCACAGGCGCAGGCATGAATGAATGAATGCATGAAAGAAATAACTTGATTGAGCAAATATTTGTAACATGGGTAGCCTCTAGCTTTGAAGCTGCTTACTTTCTAGTCCTATCCAAGCCCTGAGGAGCCTTTTCAGAGCTTTCTCCTATCTCCTATTTCGAGTATAGTGAAGAGGGTACATGACTAATTTTGTCATGAATGCCTAGAGTGTCTAATTCCCTCTCTCTACACAGCTAATTTTGCATTGTCTGCCTATCACATTGCCTTAGTCTGATTTAAAAAAAAAATCTGCCTAATTCCAAACCAGTATTTCTTAACTCTGGCTAAACATTAGAATAAACTAAGAAGCGTGTACACACACACACACCCACACACACCATTCAATACCCGGGTCACATCCCAGACCAATTAAATTAAAATCTCTAGGGGTCATGGCCTGGGCATCAGTGTTTTACCAAAGCTCCCAGCTTATTCTAACACGCATTCAGGCTCAAGAGCCACTGCAAATGAGCTGGCCTTTGCCCAGAGAGCAGAGACTCACCAATTATGCATGAAGCAAAAGCTGGCTATAATGTTACCTTCCACACACCCTGAGAGCCAGGCCAGGAAGAAAGGATCCTGAGCCCAGGGCTGGTAAAGAGTTCCAGCCCTCAGTCCTCCTTGGGCACCTCTCTTGTTGATGGCAGAGGGGAAAAAGGACCGCAAGCAAGATCTGCCTCCTCCAGGTTTAGCAGGGACAGCAATCTAGGAGCAGGTTCCCACAGGTGTAGTGGCATCTAAGATGCCTGCCTACTCAAGGAAGCCTAGAAAGCAAGCCATAGTCATGGTGAAGGTGGTGGGGAGGGAGATCTCACTTTAACAGTGCTGAGCAGAAACTGGGTTTCCTGTACAAATACCCACACATTCAAGGGGATTCTGCATAAGGAACCCACCGTTGATTTTCAATTATGTCTCCAGCAGCAACTCATATATTCCAAACACAGCACACAAACCTAAAATTCAATCGGCTGCATTGTATTTTCTTGCTTTTTAATTTATGGCCTCAGGTTTCAACTAATTGAAGGGACAAGCTGGTGACAGAAAGAAGACCATCTTCTTACAAAAACTGTCATTAGCATAAGGCGCTGCTTCCCAAATCTGCAGCGTGATTGAGACTTTAAAATCTTACCGACAGGTTAGGGGTCTTTTTTTTTTTTTTTTTTTTTTTAAAGATTTTATTTATTTATTTGTCAGAGAGAGAGAGGGAGAGAGAGCAAGCACAGGCAGACAGAATGGCAGGCAGAGGCAGAGGGAGAAGCAGGCTCCCTGATGAGCAAGGAGCCCGATGTGGGACTCGATCCCAGGACGCTGGGATCATGACCTGAGCCGAAGGCAGCTGCTTAACCAACTGAGCCACCCAGGCGTCCCCAGGTTAGGGGTCTTTTTAAGCTATGCACCTGAGCCATATACGATAGTTTGTATATTAAGGAGCAAATCATGGCTTTGTCCATTGCTTCCACTCTTCACCCAGCTGTTTGTTCATCTAATGTCTCCATGGTCTTAAACATTAAATGGCCACCTTTGAAAGCACGGATTAAATATGAGCATAAGCCATCACTTTGCCACGTTCAAACAGTGATTTGCTCATGTCCTGCTGGCTCTCAGTGAGAACAGCAGTCATCAGCTCATCAAGCTCCAAGCTGAGATCAGAAGTCCCACCCTAGACGTGGGGTACCAATTGCTTGTCACGGATGGACAGAAGCGTCACCAGAAGGGCCCTTTGTGTCTGGAGGGATACATGGGGGAGCGGGCCATGTTTTAGGGCTCTCGGCTAGCAGCGCTGACTGGCAGCCCAGAGATCGGGAGGCACGGGCTCAAAGGACAGAAGGCAGACTGGCAGTGATCTTGACAGCATCAGATAGCTCCAAGCAGGTGCCCTGAGCTTGCCAACCTGGGGCGTCCTGCCCTGGGCGGGGGCCTTCAAGAGGCACTTTAGTCCATAGTGGATATAGGGAAGGAAAAACTCTTCTTCCGCTCTGAAGTTCTTCCTGCTGGATTAAGCATTACTTTTACATGCGCAGAAGAACAGAAGAAAACCCACAGTTTTATGAAGTGCATAAGGAGGCCCAGGATCACCTGAACAAGGGACCAAGGCAGGTAGTTTTCATAGTTTCTAGATAAAGAGGCAATAAATCTTTGTGGGAAGCTTAACATGGGGAGCTTCAATTAGTAAGAAATTTTAAACAGAATTTGGGCTGCAGAAGTGAATTAGTAAAAAGCAACAAGTGCTGTTTGTACAGGATTCTGGGCCCTGAATCTCCCATCACTGGTGACAAGGAGGTCTTTATTTCCTGCTACAGGGAGGGGACCTTTCACAGGGGAGATTTATTTCCTGCCTTCAGGGGGACAGGAAAGGGCTCAAGTGCCCCTCTTGCACAGACTGTAATGTCTATTAAAATAATCAAAAGTAACTTTTATTTAAAATAATCCATAGGCCAAAGTGGCACATTTTGGGATGACCTGCCCTGCCCTTCCATGGAAAATGAGTTAGAACCACTCACTTTAGTTTTCAGAGGGCTCATCCCCTGGGATCTGCAGGAAATTAGTCTATGTTTTTTAAAAGCCTTGACTTCCTCCTGCCTCTCCACCCTCACTCCCCACCCCCCTCCTCAAAATGTGGTTGCCACAGAAAAAACATCCAGTAATATTTGTAATAATATTCCCAAACACCAAATAAGCAATCCTCCATTTAAGAGCTAACCCGTGAGACAGAAGAGAAGGAAATCTAGGATAAATTCTCCTCTTCTATAGAATTTTTGCTCAGAACTTTCATTCATTACAAGCTCATGATCTGAAACATCACTGTCTCGGTAGGGCTTTTCCCACTCCCTAAAATATGAACAGAAGGTGTTGTTAAGAGGAGTTTCTTATATGAACCCTGTTCTTTGGTGGAAGAGGGACCTCAAAAGCAGAGAATCACAGAGACCCACACACAGAAAGCTTTTGATAAATGTTGTTAGGTGAATAATGGAACAGCGTGTTTCATGGAATGTGCCAAGAATTCCGTCTTTGAGCTCCCCCTCCAGTGCCCCCCATGTATGGCACCCCCCACAGGGAAGCAGATCAGGACACAGCCTACGCCACCTTCCTGATCCTTTGTGCCTGTAGGTTTCCGCTGGAGCGCCCACTCCAGCCAGTGTACCCCACCTTACTGAGGTGAGGCTTCCAGGGAGCTGGAGACACAGCAAGTCCAACCCAGTTTTGGAATAGATCACCAATTCTTTGATAGAGCCCCAGATTATGCAGTTACCTGTGCTTGGGTGGGGGGAATATTAGAAGAAATGGATTTGATAACATATGGCCAAAAAGAGAGATGGTAGAAAATAGACAGACATAGATAATCTTCAAATACTCACTGCCCATCCAGCCTGAAGAGATGCTCACCCTCCTGGAAGCCTGAGGACCCGAGACTGAATTTACTCCTCTGACCTCACCCTCCCTCCAGGATAGGCTCACAGTGAGTTTTTTATGTTAGCCTAACAAAATGCCACAGATCAGGGGACTCAACAGAAATTTATTTTCTCAAAGTTCTGGAAGCTGCAAGTTCAAAATCAAGGTGTTGGCAGAAGCCTGAGGCCTCTGTCCTTGGCTTACAGATGCTACCTTCTTGCTATGTCCTCACATGGGCTTTCCTCCATATGTGCCTGTCCCTGGTGGCCCTTTTTGTAGCTTAACGTCCTTTTCCTTCAAAGACCCCAGACAGACTGGATTCCAGCCCACCTTGACTGACTTATTTTAACTTAATCACCTCTTTAAGGACCCTATATCCTGTTAAAAAGCAAAATTCAACCAAGTAAATTTGAAGATTCAATTGACCTTATTAAACAATTCATAAATTCGGCCGCATCCTATCTAGCAAGTAGAGGGGAGCTTGGTTGAGCTAAAAAAAAAAAAAAAAAAAAAAAAAGAAAGGTTTTTTAAAGGCAGAGATAGGGCATTAAAAAGAAAGAAAGGAATTTGTTAGGGAGATATTTATTGTTTAGACAAGGTGACCCTCCCAAAGGGAGTGGAAAGGGTCTATCAATATATTTCCTAGTGTTGACCAAGAAATCCCATGGCGACTGGTTGAAGGTTACATTTGTAGGGGTTGAAATTGCAATTAGGTTAGTCTTGGTTTGCTGACTTGGGGGCCTTGACCTACGTGACACCATTTTGGACCTGTGGTTTTCTTTTTAACCCTCCAAATATCGTCACATCTTGCAGTACTGGAGTTAGGGCTTCAGCACATGAATTTTGGAGGGAGTGGATGACACCTCCCTCCAGCAGGTAGAGTTGAATTTTTATAAGGTCAATGCACAGGTCATCAGCATGAGAGGTTTCTAGGTTCAAGATCCACACTGAGTGGATGGCAAGCAGAGTAAATATATCAAGCTCAGAGGATCGTGACCTTATGGAGAACCGAGAAGTTCCACTGGTAGGCAATAAGGGGGTGTGACTTCTGAGAGTATCTTTGAAGAGATACCCCAGAAAGGAGTAAACGTTCTAACAGAGGGAATAGGGCAAAGGGCCTCAGGAATGGTGGAGTGGCCAGGGTGTGTGTGCAGATGTGTGCTGAGCAGCTAGAAGGACTGAAGGTGACAGAGGGTTCACACCATGGAGGCAGGAGGGAGATCAGTCTAGAAGTCATGTCAGATTGGGTCCAACCTCAGAGGCACACGAATGCTAGAACAATGAGTATAAAATTTACCCATAGGTGTAAATCCATTCAGAACTTTAAAGTCTAGGAATGTCACAGTGATGGAAAGGAGGGGCCTATGCTTGATGCGTAACACCAATCAAAAAGGTACCGTAAGGTTGCAAATAGCTGGAGCGAGACCTGGGGTGACATAATACTTCCTGCAAAATTCTGCTCAAAGTCAAGGTTAGAAATAGCCATTATGATCTCAGTCCGGATACCCTCCCCAAAATACCGGAGCCATCACATGACTCATCAGCTTCAAGCCACTAATCAAAAGTACAAAAGCCAACCTCGTGCCAACAAAAATCAATTTCTGTGTTGCCTTTTGCTTTACAAATGGTCTGGATTTTCCAAGTGCAGTAGAAGAAAGAAGGTAAGTTTTCCAATAAGATTATTTCATGCAAGAACCTGTCTCCTTTTCAATAAATAGTTTTAAACCATTCCCCCTGCTTTCTGAATTACACTACTCTCTGAAGATATATAAATATCAGGTAGCAGTTTTATTTCCTGTGAGTGGGGAGCTTTGGTTTAATAAGGAGGAGAGAGGCAGGGTGATAGACTTTTGGAGATGAAGCAAGATCTATTAGATCATCTCGGCCATTTCACTGGGCCCGCCAGAGATTGCTCCCAGCTGTATTGGCATATTCACTGCTGCTCCGACTAGTCCAGTTTTAAATGATTTAGGGGTCATATATTAAAGGCTCATGACCTGCTATAAAGAGGTGCTTCTCCCTGAGACACCAGTGGGGACTTGGCTGTAACTGTAGACAGATGCTCCGCCTATCAGAGGTCTGAGGGCACCTTGCTACCCTTCGGGCAGTACTGCAGCAGAGCCATGGAAGTCACACCCATCTGGGCTGTGGTCATCATCCAAGGAAAAAGACAAAAGCCACGTGCATTTATCACAACCTGAGAGCAACCATTGGCTGTGCTGCTGACATAAAGAATTGCATTCTTACTATCCATGGCAAGTACTATCCAATGCTTGTTCTGTACCCTTCTGAACCAGATTTGTATACAAGGAGGGAGGCATACTTCAAGCAGCTGGCCTTGAGATGTTGGGCGGAGTGGGGTAGACATAGTCGTCTTCTCCTCCTCCCCATTAAGAGTTACAATTGCCTCCACTGAGTCCTGGGACTGATCCCCTGCAGGACTGGGAGCTCCAGAGCTAGGAACATCCTGACTTGCACACCCTGACCATCCTTTAGGTTCTTAGGATCTGAGTACAGTTTAACCATTTGAAAGCCTTGGTTGCTTGGTTCAGGGCTTAGAAATCGAGAGGCAGGGAAAGAGAAGTGGAGTGACTCAACCAAAGGTCATCAGCGGTCTTAAAACAAGTCTTTAGAATTACAATAATCATCACTAGATCGAGCAAGCACTTACGACACACCAGACACATACATAATTTCTCCTTTTCTTCTATATACTTGAATACTATTATTATTCTTATTTTACAGAGAGGGAAACTGAGGCTTAGGGCAGTTAATTCACTGCCCCCCCCCCTTATTTCCATAGCTCTCTTCCTCACCCATCCAATCAGCAGCATTTGGGGCCCTCATAGGCTCGCTGTCATTACTCTTCCCTTGGGTCACTGTGGTGCTGGCCTCCCTTGCTGTGCATATACAGGAAGTCCTGGGATCTGGGCTGTGGGACTTATTTGCTCTAGGAGATATTAAAGGTCCCACCTCTGATGAATTCAATCAAGGCCTTCTTAATAGTAACTCCAAGAGATATTTCTTCCAGTTGCAGGACCTAATATAGCCGCATGTCTACTGAACCACAGGTTTATCTTTTTCCCGCAGACATTGCAAGATCTACAAGTGATGGCATTTTACTTTTTGCTTCCCCAACTAGGAACTCAGGGACCAATTTCTATCCTGCCTCTCTTAAGTGTGTGAGACAGGATTCTATGTACTTGGGGAAATATTTTACTCCTGGCTTTGTTTTCCTTCTTCTTTCATCACTTCTCCTGCCTCCACTTTCCTCACTGAAGATTATTTTTTTCTCTCATTGACACGATGTGCATCTTTATAAGTTTCTGTAAGCAATTTTTGAAATGAGAGGAGATATAAATATGTTTTAAAACACAAAAAGTTCTGGAGGGTAATATAGAGATGTGTATGCCTTATGAAAATTCTAGCTGTATACTATGAATTTGTCTATTAAGAAGCAGAATGGTGGAATAGGTAGTTCTAAGAGCCCATCCTTCCACAGAAATATTTTTAAAAATCAAGGAAAGGCTTTCAGAATCAACTTCATCAGAATTCTGGAAAACAAGCCAAAGTTTATAGCAATCAAGTGAATTCTGACTCAACGAAGAGCAACTTTAAAATAGTAAGAAAGCCTTGTGACTTTTTAGTTACCCTTTGACCCAGTCCCTCTCCAACTTGACAGTGGTCTTGAAGACATTAGCCTGTGAAGGGCCACATGGGTGGCTCAGTTGGTTAAGCAACTGCCTTCAGCTCAGGTCATGATCCTGGGGTCCCAGGATCAAGTCCCGCATCAGGGTCCCTGCTCAGCTGGAACCCCAATTCTTTCTTTGACCTCCCCCCTTCAAGCACGTGCTCTCTCTCTCTCAAATAAATTATAAAAAAAAAAAAAGACATTAGCATCTATTACCCACGGGGTTCCCTGGTTCTGAGGGACTTTGAACAGGGTTTGTTCACATGGAACTGTGTTTTTCTGTTGTAACCTATTGGGAGCTTTCCGCAGGGCTGCTGCAAGCTGCAAGTCCTTGGTTAGCCTAACACAGAACCCACTCAGGGTGGAAAAGGCAGTGTGCATTCTTTAGAGATACTGTGAAGCATAGGAAAAAAATCTGAAGCCACCTAAGGCAAAAGGTTATAGTTGAGACATACAACAACATACCTAAAGCCAGGGAACTAAAGTTGGGGAGGAAGTTTCTTTGAGAAATTAGGGCATTCAGAAGTCCCCTTGTATACTGGGGATTTAAGAAAGCCATGCATATATACGCTCAGGGTAGAAAATGCATGCTCAGAAAAGACCTGAAAAGACCTTACACTTTCACCTGCAGCTAATTTCTAAGCTCAGTGCAGGTAGGACAGGAAGGCTAAGGCAAATTTTTAAATGGTCTAATTGAGTGCTGAGGGAGTACTCCTGTACAGAGCACATCTCCATAGACTGGGACACATTTTTAATATTTGATTCTTTGAGGTTTTTTTTCCTTTTCCCTCTCTCTCTCCCTCCTACCCTCTCTCTCACTCCTCCTCCCACATGCTCTCCTTTTGGCTCCTAGATTTCAGAAGAATCTATGTCAAAACACTAGTTGAACTCAAAAGGAATATAAACTTCAGAGACCACACATTAAAAGAATGTAAAAATAGTTTAGAAAAATTTCTAAGCAACAAATAGCTAGTCTACCGCAAGCAATAAAAATAAACTCTGAAGATGAATATGATTTACAGAGTTACCACATTATAATATTCAATGTCCACTTTTCACACAAAAATTTAGGAGGTATACAAACAAAGAAGTATGCTCCATTCACACACACACACACACACACACACACACACCATTAACAGACACTGTCCCTGAGGAAACATAGACTTCAGACTTACTAGACAAAGACTTTAAATAAACTGTTATAAATATATTCAAAGAGCTAAAGGAAACCAGGAGATAATGCATGAGTAAATAGAGAATACCCATAAAGAGATAGGAGTTACCAAAAAGAACCAAGCAAGTTCTGGAGCTGAAAAATTCTGGCAAATAAAAAACTTACTAGAGGGTCTCAATAGCATATTTTAGCAGGAAAAAGGAAAAATTAGTGAACTTGAAGATAAGTCCATGAAATTATTCAGTCTAAGGAAACTGGGGAAAACAAAAATGAAGAAAAATGAACTTAGCCAGAACCATAAACCTCTTAGAAGGAAAGAGGAGCAAATCTTCATGACCTTGGATTGAGAAATGGATTCTTAATTATGACAACAAGAGCACAACCAACCAAAGAAAAGATAGACCAGACTTTGTCAAAACTAAAAACCTCTGTACCTCAAAGAACATCATCAAGATAGTATAAAGATAGCTACATGGTAGGGGAAAAATATTTGCGAATCATGTAGTGGTCTGGTGGCCAGAACAAAGAACAGTCAGAGCTCAATAACAGAAAGACGAAAAAGCTGATTTAAAAATGGGCAAAGGACATGAACAGACATATCTCAGAAGAAGATGTACAAATGGCCAACAAGCACATGAAATGATGAGCAACGTTTTTAGAAATACAAATAAAAACCACAATGAAATAGTATTTTGTATCCACTTAGGATGATTATTTAAAAAAAAAATTACAAGTGTTGGTGACGATGTGGAGAAATTAGAACCTTTCTACACTGCTGGTAGGTATGTAAAATATTCAGCTGCTGTGGTTCCTCAAACCACTAAGTATAGCTACAGTATTTACCAGTAATTCCATCCTAGGTACATACCCAAAATAATTGAAAACATTTCTGAAACAAATATATGGACACACAGGTTCATAGCAGCACAATATCCAAAAGGTGGAACCCCAAATGTTCTTCCACGATGAATGGATAAATGAATGGATATATATATAAAAGAACATTAGGAATTCCAAATAAAGGAATGGAGTACTGATGCATGCTACAAACAGGATGAACCTTGAAAATAAGCTAAAGAAAGAAGCCAGACACAGAAGATCAGACTGTATCAATTTCATTTATATGAAATAGTCAGAAGAGGTGGTAAATCCACAGAAACAGAAGGCAGATTGGTGGCTGCCAGGGGCTAGAGAGGAGAAGAAAGTGGAAGGTAATTGCCTTCTTTTGGGAATGATGAAAATGTTTCAAAGGTCGTGGTTGCACAATATTGTAAATGCCCTTAATGTTACTGAATTACTCATTTTAAAATGGTTAATTTTATATGATGTGAATTTCACCTCGGTTAAAGAAGGAATAAATCAGATAAACCAATAAAAAGCAGTTTATTAAAAAATAAAGCTACTGAAAGTAGAAATCAAGTCCATTCATCTTTATGTGCCCTCATCCCCCTGATCTTTAGCACAGGCGGGCATAGAAAGACAATGAACAGTCGGCTTGGATGAAGGAATAATTTGAAGAAAAGCTATAAACTTTGGAGACTCAGAAGTCTCATAAGCTCTTTCTCACCTTTCATTCACCCTTTTTATTTGTCCATTAAAATGTTTCCTTCGATTTTTTTTTCAATGATAAAAGCAGTACTTACTTGTTACTACAAGCCAAACAGACAAGTATCCTGAGTATTCCTACCACCTACCCACCTCACGACCCCCCCAACACTGCCATCCTGCATTCTTCAAAAACACCAGGTTTCTGATATTAACAGATTGGCAGTCTGGGACATGTCTTTCCACCGTTTTCTTCATGCTCATTCAAATGTCCCCCAAATGATGTGTGTAATCCGTCTCTCAGTTATTATCCTGGTGTTACTATTCCAAGGATGAATTCCTCCTGGTGCTTTTATTCCTTCATATTCTCTCCCAAGATGCTGGGGGCCAAAAGGGAATGATCAGAAGGCGTTTTCCCAGGTCAAAGGAATGACACTTCCACCGCTACATGGATTGTCTAATTACACAAAGTAAGAGTTTGATTTGAGACTTGAAGTGGGAAAGTGGGTGAGACATTTGGCAACACCCTTTCTCCCACCCCTAATGGAAACTATCTGTTATTTTATAACCATTCCCATTTGTCAGCCTCCCAGCATGGATTTTATCCAAAGGCATTTTGACTTTTATCAATTCAAAGATGGATTTTCATCACCTTCTAATATTTACTTATTTATTTTGCTTATTGTCTGGCTCCCCCACTAGCATGTTACCTCCACAGGGCAGAGATTTTCAGCTGTTTCGTTCAAGGTCATATGACCAGCACCTAGCATACCTGCCTGGCACATAGTAGATGATTGGAAGTATTCATTGAAAGAAATACTACATCTCCTCTTCTAAAGCTTACATCCCTCAAGCAAAAGTTGGAGGGTATATATATCTGGAACATTGCCTCTTCTCTTCTTTGTGGTTCCCCCCGCCCCAACATTATAGCTAACAAGGAGGGTGGGGAAGTTGATTGACCAACAAAGCTCAAGCTCCCAGCTTCTCACCTCACTGGGTCCCCGCAAAGTTTAGGGATGATAAGGCCCTCCATGCACATCATCCCTGGAGAATCAAAAAGCCCTTCCACATGATCACATTGGATTCTGAGGCTGGAGAAGAGGTATCACCATTTCACAGAAAGACATCTAGGAGACATCTGACTGTCAGGAGAGAGCTGAGACCAGAATCCATGGCTCCAACCATTTGTCCAGGATTATCCCCATCACCCAAGAGAAGACCCACTGCTCCCTAACAAGGTTGCATGTTAAACTCCAACTGAGTGTCCTATTTTTCTACCCCCAGGGAGCAGTGTCCCCAAACCTATTTTGAGATCAATAGAGTATGAAAGCAGAGGCTCAAGTTTATTTCAAAAAAGTATCAGTTGACCAGCTATTTTGTTAAACGCCCCTCAACTTGGATTTGTCTGATGTTTTCTCTTGATTGGACTGAGGTTATGTATTTTGGGCAAAAATAACCATAGAAGTGGTATTTTTCCAAGGAAGTGAAGCTGTGCCCTCAGTGCTATACTCTTTGAGAGGGTCAAGGTCATAAAAGGCAAGGAAAGATTAAGGAATTGTTAGAGGCTGCGGAAGATGAAAGAGAAATCACAACTAAATGCAGTGTGGGATGCTGCAGAGGGTCCTGGGGTAGACAAGGGACAGCAGCAGTAGAACATCCAAAGCCTGTAGTTCAGTTAATAGATCGGACCAATGTTAATTTCCTCATCTTGATAATTGCTCTATGGTTATGGAAGTTGTTAACATCAGGGGACGCTCAGAAAAGAGTACAGGGAAACTGGACTATTTTGCAATTTTTTCTGTAAGGATAAAATTAATTCAAAATAAAAGCTTTTTAAAAGCTTTTGCTCCTTGTGGGAGCTTTCTCAGGCATTTCTTACAAGGGCACTAATCCCATTCATTAGGCCATGCCCTCATGACCTAATCACTTCACAAAGACCCCCACCTCCTAATATCATCCCCTTGGAATTAGGATTTCAATATATGAATTCTGAAGCACTCAGACCATACCACCAACCTCTTCTGTCCCTACTTCTTCCTGTAATAGATTAAATCCTAGACTCATCCTTATAGGTGGAAACGAAACATAGGAATGGTTTGGGTCCAACTTGACATGAACTTGACTTTTGAGGTTCTAGACTATTGCAGGGGAGTGGGATGAGGAACACATTCATTTTGGGAACAGACCCAAAGATCCAGAGAAAGATTTTAGACTCCGCCTCACTTTTGTGCATATAATGATACAACCACAAATTTCAGAGGTCACTAGGTACACCCTTTAGTCCCCACTACTCATCACATCCAGGCTGTTTGGGTCACAGACCTGGAAAGGTGGTAAGTGAGCTGCTCAGAGCCGCCTCCTCTGAATGCTGAGAGGAGCCATTTTCCATTCAGTCACTGCAATGTCTCTCAGCGTGAGCGAGATACAGCCAGCTACCTTGTTGCCCGACATACCAGGGAAGGGGGGTTGTCCCAGTCTGCTTAGCCCATATTTTTAATTGCTTAATAATAGTGAGTGGGCTTCCCTCCTCCCCTCCAGCAAAGCAGCGTGGGGGGTTTTGACATTCAGGGCCCGGTGTGTGGGCAGGAAACACAGATGAGGCTGGGAAATGTCAACCTCCTACAGCTTCTCTCCCAATTAATCACAGCATCATATGACAGGGCACACCTCCAGTGAGGAGCACGGGGCTGGCAGTCCCCAGAGCTCGGCCCCAGCTCCGGCTCCACGGCTACAGCAGCTGCATGATGGGGAGGAAGAAGATCACCCTCTGGGATAGTGATTACAAGCACCGGGTTAGGATCCACAATCCCTGAGTCCACCTCTGACTCCTCCCCTTCCCGAGAGTGGGATCCCAAGGAAATGACTTAACTGACCCACAGGACAATCCCCTCACCTGCAAAACAAGCCTGAGGATACCTGCGCAGCTGGGTGGTTGGAAGGACTCAGCCCAGCACAGCCTTATGCTGCTGTTATCCCAATTCTAGTCACCTGATCAACTGGCTTTATCCAAAGTTCCACAGGAAATACTTCCAGAGAGGAGTAACACATGGAATTTGCCCCCAGATAGCATATGAGGAAGACAAATGCACGCAGTGTGGGAAGACACATGGGGGGAGGGGGGCTGTAGGTGCTGGAACCCTGCAGGGGCTCCGCCTTCATCCTCCCATCTAACCCTCACAACCGCCAGGTCAGCTTGTCCCATTGTCATCAGGTGGGAGACAGAGAAGTTAAACCACTGGCCTCCGACCACACAGCTTCGACACGTCAAAGACAAGACGCAAACTCAGGTCTTACGTCCCACGCCCTTACACGCCACGTCACCGGGTAATCGGATGGGATTTGGGGAACGCCTCACAAAGGAAGTGGCATTTGGACAGACGAAGCCTCCACATTTTTATTATGGAAAGGCAGGATTTCTGGAGCAACTCCCAGCGATGCTTCTTAGCTACATGGGCGAGTTTTTTTAAACCCTCTGAGCCCTGGTTTCTTTGTTTCCGAGTAATTATAGTGCCAACCATGGAGACGACAGAAGGAGTGAGTGCGTTTGTGGATGTGAAAGCCTTTTTTTTTTTTTTTTTTAAAGATTATAGCACGAGAGGTGAGTCTTTCTAGAATTCCCTTTTCAACTCTACCTGGTAGCTTTTGATCACCCTAAATGCCAATTTTTTTTTTTTAATTTACTTGACAGAGAGCGAGATCACAAGTAGGCAGAGAAGCAGGCAGAGAGAGAGAGGAGGAAGCAGGCCTCCTGCTGAGCGGAGAGCCCGATGCTGGGCTCGATCCCAGGACCCTGGGGTCATGACCTGAGCCGAAGGCAGAGGCTTAACCCACTGCGCCACCCAGGTGCCCCTGCATGTGAAAGTCTTAAGAGCATCTGGCACGTGGCAGGCACGTGTCATCCTCCTCGTCGTCACCACGGTCACCCCGTGGGTTCAGTTACACCTCAGCTGACAGGGCCACCTGTTGGTAAAAAAGGAACCTCTGTTTCCTCAAGGGCTCTCAAGAGCACCCATGTGACCATCGGCCACTTGTTCCTGAGGGGAAGTATTTGTTCTGTGCCCGGGATCCCCGGGAGAACAACAAAGCCAGTGAGAGGAATGAGTAACACATAGAGTCCTGAAGAGCATCCGTTAGTCATTCGAGAGGGGGGGGTCCATGCCGGAAGGATAAATGAGAAGCTGAAGCAGAGGCAGAGATGGTCCTTTACAAGTGGAGACTGCCCAGAACGTAGGAGGGGTAGCGCCAGGTGCTGTCCCCTTCCCAGTTCCACCACGGGCTGCCCTTTCTAGGGTCTGCCTGGATGCCGAGCCCCCTCCCCACCGCAGATTTCAGGCAGGGATAGTACCTGAGCGGGGTCCTCATTAGCATGTGCCACTAGAGCTCCGAGGGGTGAGTGATGGCTCCCCCAGAACAGAGGCGTGTTTGACGCAGGCTTGTCAGCCCCGCCATCCTTCACGGGGACCCGTGGCCAAGATTCATGTCCTCTGTCAGAGGCTCATCCAACACCCTGAGCTGGCCTCCACTGGAGTCCAATTTGTATACTCTCTTCTGGAGAATGGCAGGCAATTTTTCAGGGCCTCGAGATGGGGAGACACACAGCAATGCTCCATTTTTCCTGGGACTAGCTTAGGGGCCGGGGTGAGGGTAAACTACGAAGAGGGAAAAGGAGGGGAGGACTCAGAAGGAATGTTATCAACCGTGGATTTTTGCCTGTTTTCTGCCATTACTGCCTTCTCCACCAGCCCCGACTCGGTATTCCAGGCAATACCAATTTGAATAATGGTGTATTATTCCATATCAGTTTGAGATTTGAGTTGGTCACATCAGAATGTTGCTCACCAAGAGAAAATAGTGTTGTGACATGTAAGAGCAGACTCACGGGAAGTAAAATCCCCAAATCGAGAGGAAACAGTGTGACTAGTTTAGTTTGAAGCTTTGTTTCGTCTCTCCATTTTGCGTATCACTGGGGTTGCCTGCTCTTTAATTCAACTTATTAAGTTTCTATGCGTACTAAGGGCTGGGAGTCCTGTGATCAAACCAGCAACCAGAACTAGGTCTGGGGGACTCTGCCCTGTGGCTTTTCCCCAGTCTCCAGCCCACTCCGTGGTGCCTCTTCAGTGCTAAATTTCAGTTGCTCCCTCCCACAAAAAATGATACAGAAGCCAACAGGAGCCAAGTCTTCTTTTCTTTTCTTTGTCTAATCCATTCCAGGGGAGTGTTTTTCTCATTTTTCATTGAAGTCGGACGACAGTAAGGATGCTACAGAAACTGATACCACACATCAGACAACATCACCATGGGTTTGGGTGGTACCAGCAGAGGGGATTCTGGCCTAAAGGTCACCAGTAAGCGCTGGCTCTGCCCTCAGGTCCCCGTGTGACCGTGGAGCCCCTACAGTTCTGAGCTTGGTGTGTGTAGGGCTGGCTCTTCTGTCTCATCTATCAGGATACCAGAGACGGCAGGAGCTCAAAGATGCTTTGTTTTTGTTTTTTTTTTGTTGTTGTTGTTTTGTTTTTAAGATTTCGTTTATTTATTTGACAGAGAGAGAGAGACAGCAAGAGAAGGAACATAAGCAGGTGGAGTGGGAGAGGGAGAAGCAAGCCTCCTGCTGAGCAGGGAGCCCGACTCAGGGCTCAATCCCAGGACCCTAGGATCATGACCTGAGCCTAAAGCAGACGCTTAACGACTGAGCCACCCAGGCGCCCCTCAAAGATGCTTTAAAGCAGAGATTCTGACCTGGGATTTGTGGGTTATGCTCTCAAAACCCTGAAGCTGAGGAAACAAAGTGGTGGTCCCTAGATATGGGTTTGGGGGCCACACAGGGTTTTAAAGGAAAGTGAATTCGTTGAACATTTTAAAACAAGGAGATCTTACATTTTAAAATCTGGATTTTCAGCTGCTCTTAAAAAACAGAAAATCTGATTACACCAGAGCAGAAGCTCAATATGAAAATAGTCTTCTGTAAGACTGGCTTGAAGAATGGTTTGTACCCTTTAGACTGAGTCTGGCTTCTGCAGGTCACCACACTTCTCACAACCATCAGCTTTCCTCTTTTAACACACCTCTCTGGACCCTGTAGTTGTCTGAGTGGGTAAAAAATCTGACCAGATCACCTACTGGCCTGCAGCAGCCTGTGCCCACCACTAGCTACGAATTTACACTGATAGGCAGAAGCTGGCCTCCACGAATTCAGAGGAAAGAGAACTCCAGGGTGTGGGGTTGGGCAGGGAGAGGGGTCAAGGAAATGAGTTAAAAATGTGTGTGATCCTAATTTTAGTCCACATGCAAACCATTTTTTCTAGTACAGGGGAGCTGGGGGAGTCAAGCAGGGAGTGATAAGTTGAGCTCACACTGTTGGAACAAGGGCCCTGAATGCCAAGTACTATTATTCTCAGCTGTTCATGCCACAAACTCCAGATACGATGTGGGGTTTAGGGACGAAAGCTGCCAAGCTCACCCCTACACACCATTTCCACCCCCTACCTTCACAATGAGTGGAGGCTGGGTCTAGGTCTCAGGAGATACAGGGCTACATACAAAGTTCTAGAAAGCACCTTCCACCTTCACAAACTCATCACCTGTAGGTTTTCTTTTTTTTTTTTAATTAATTTTATTTTTTATAAACATATAATATATTTTTATCCCCAGGGGTACAGGTCGACGACGTGGATGGAACTAGAGGGTATCATGCTTAGCGAAATAAGTCAACCTGTAGGTTTTCTAAAGCAGCCAGAGGCATCCCACAAAGACCCGGCAGCAGCAGGGGATAAACTTCTGTGTTGAATTCTCCCAAAGTAGCTCAAGGGAAATAACAGAAGAAAGAAAGAAGGGAATAAACCTCCTTTCAGCTTCATTAGAGCTCTTGCTTAACCAAGCTAAAAATAAAGCTAATTGCTTTTGCTATTCTAATGTGAAAAATCAGTTTTTAAAGGATCAAAATTCTCTCCCTGGCTGGAGAAATCACTGAATCAGTAATAGACTATCTACCAATGAATTACGTATGTTGCAATCAAGCCTTCTTGGATGGCCAAAGTCTTGGTTACAAATGGGCAGTATAATTAGAACGATGCCAAAGCTGCCCAAAGCAGACCCCCTTTTGTCTTTTTTTTTTTTTTTAAGATGGAAGAGGTACTGCTCTTCTTCAGGTATCTGGCTTATTCCAAACAAAGCCTTGTTCTCACCATTAGAGGAGACATGGAAGAGCATGGAACACCATCCCTTTCCCCTCTAAAAAAAAAACAGCCAATCTCTCCCAACGGTAATGGGGAAAGTACTTCAGCTTTCTTCATCTCTTGCCTGGAATTCTAGAAACTAAAGGTATTCTAGGACAGCAAGCAGCGTCTTTTCAAAATCCAAGGGGGCTGGGTTATAGGCAGGGCTCAGTCCTCTACACTTCAGTGGGAGTTCCCTACTTAGTCCTTTACCCTTAGTGGGACTTAGGGCTCAGTCCCCTCTACCATAGTCAGTCTGATCCACTCCTTGCACTTGAACAAAGAGCTGATGAGCTCTGCAGCTCTGGGGGTGGAGGAGATGGGTTGGCATATCAGAGAGGAAATTGAGAGAAGGGCAGCCCGGAAGCAACAGCAATGGGCAAAAAACTACTTCCCAGCGCCAAGCCCCAGCCCAGAAGAAGAGGTCCCCTCATAACACTTAGACAACAAGAAAAGCCAATCTAGTTTAACAGGGCCAATAACAACAACATCCCACCAAGAGAGAATCATCTTAAAAGGGATTACCTTACCTTGTTTTCTAGAGGATGGATCCAGTCTAAGTGAAAAGAAAAAAAAAAAAAAAGGCTAGGAGTTGCTGCTTTTCTCTCAAATCCTTTATCTTTGACTTGGCCTCTGAGATGGGATCTGTTCTAACCAGAAAGCCCTTGAAACAGAGCTACTTCTAAGAGCTTATCTTAGCGCAGCCTGGAAATGGCCAGTTGGGGGAAGGAGGTGAGAGCTCTCCTTCTCTCGAGCCCTTCATCTAAGGTTAAGCCCAGATCTCAATCTCTTGCCACTTGCTGAACACCACCGTATGGGCTTAATCAGTGGTTCTCAGCCCTGACTGCATATTAGATTCACCTGGGAGACTTTTCCGTGTTGCTGCCCAGGTCATGTCCCAGACCGGTGAAATGTAGTATCTAGGAGTCGGTCTAGGCATCACTATTGGTTAAGGCTTTCTACTGATTCTAATGGCAGTCGTGGTTGAGAACTATTAGCTTAATCATGCCCTTCCAGCACCTGTTCTCTCTCTTCCCATCCCTCCTCTCAGTTCCCAGACCTGTGCTGAGGGGCTTTTGTAGGATGAGAGATTCCAGCGGCAGCAATGCCTTCCTCTTTTAGAGTGGGCAACGGCTCCTGAGGCATCTGTGTATGGTCCCCATGACAGCTTCCCCACACATTCCAAATCATTCTGTTAGAAAAGACCTTAAGGCACATCTTATCCAGGGTTGCAAATAGGATTCATCCTCAAGCCAACTTTGTTGAACCAGAAGTCATTCTCTAGGACACTGTATAGAGAAAGTTTAACAGGACATGTTGGGAAAATATACCATCTTCTGGGATCAATGCCAGCCAAGAAAGCAGAGGAGAGAAATGGTGGTATTGAAACTGAGCACTTGTCAGGCTTATAAGAAAAAGAGTGCCAGAGAAAAGAAGTGACATGGCCATTAGCCAGGTCAGTATATCAACAAGGTAGCTGGAAGGGTTTGGTCTGTGTCTAATACTGTACAACCTTGCTACTCAATGTGAGGTCCTTATAGCATCGGGATCAGTAACAGCTGGGAACTTGTTAAGAAATGTAGGATCTCAGGCTCCACACAAGACTTATTGGATCCAAATATACAGTTTAACAAGTTCCCCAGGTGACTCTACTTGACAATGACTTTTGGAAAAGTCCTACTGGAGAGAAGATGGGACAGAAGATGGAAATCACAGCAGGGTCTACCATGGTCCAGATCAGAAATACAAGGAAAACTCAAGAAAAGAACAATGTCAAGTAGTGTAAGAGGATAGAAATGCTGTCTGGTTCCAGAAAGGAGGGAGATCCATGTAAATACAAGAGCCCAAAAGCTTTGGAGAGAAGGAAGCCTTTGGGTTGGGTGCTAAAGGATGTATGGAGAGGAAATATTTAGAAAGGGTCCCTGCCACTGTCTAGCAGCATTCCTCCTCTCACCTCTGGGAGCCCTCTGCCACCTCTGCTGCCTTAAGCTCTGGATGTGGACCCTTTGTTTCTGGTGGGTGTCTTCTCTCCCCAATAGGCTTAGGATCTCCTTGAGGCCAGGGATGGTCTCCTCTCCCTGCCTTGTCTCCTGTACATATCCACCCGGGACCAGGCCAGAATGACCACTCCAAACAGTTTTGAATGAATAAATGAGTGACTAAATGAACAAGGAAGGACTAAAGCCAGACCTGGAAAACAGAGAGTCCAGCTCCCTTCCGCCCCTCTTCATCACCCCCACCCCAAACTGACCCAGTGAAATTCAGGCTTGTGCTCACAAATAAGAGGACACAACTTTAAAAAAAGAAAACTTAACCTATTATCTCAAAATTTACCCAAGTCTTAATGGCTGCTAACCAGTTGGGGTCCCTTTAATCTGAAGAGAACCCCAGGCTCTGTGGCCCCAACATTCACAGGTGAATCCCAGGAAGAGTAGCAGAGAATAAGGCTTGAAGAGAAGGTGTGGAAGCCCTGCCTAAAATTTTATAGGATGGGGTAACAGTCACTCTAGAGGGTCGGTTCTCCCCTAGCCAAGATGTTCCCTCTTAGCAGTATTCAAAGGCTCTGACCAGCCAGTCTGCAGACCCTCCCCACCTCCGGCTCATCTCACAAAACTAATGTGAGCGGAAGTACTTTGCAGAGAGTAAAGAGATGTGCTGTGCAAAGGATCATCATTGCTGTATGAGGAGAAAAACCTCAAATAGAATCTTAGGGGTCATAGATATTTTCTGTACATTTATTCTTTCACAGCCTTACATTTGTGAACTTCGCCAAAAAGAGAGAGAGAGAGTATGGGCACTGGGGTGATACTCTCTGTTTTCAGATCCTGGCTCTGGCACATTTTACTTGTGTGACCTTGAGCAAATAATTTACCTTCTCTATGCCTTGGGATCCTTGTCAATAAAAGGAAGATCATAATAATAACCCCTATTTCACAGAGTGCTCCAGGGACAAATGAGCTAATGCATATGTGAGTTCCTAGAACATACTCCATATTCAACAAATGTTAGCAATTAGTATCTGCTTTTGGCTCCTGCCCACCTTACCTTCCAGAGCCCAACCAGCCCACATCTCATTCTGTGCCCACTCTATGGATGCTACCCTGGGTCACCCAGATCCTTCCATGCGTATCCCCCAGTCCCGGCATAAGGCAGCATCTCATGCTTCAAAGAAAAGAGTGCCCTCTGACATTTTACTCTTTACTTCTCCCATCCTTTTTGGGTATATTCTCAGGGTATTTGATAATCTAACTTATATGGAGGTGTTACAGACTTATAGATGTCTATATTCTTTTTCTTTTTTTAAGATTTTATTTATTCATTTGACAGAGAGAGAGACAAAGTGAGAGAGGGAACGGAAGCAGGGGGAGTGGGAGAGGGAGAAGCAGGCTTCCCGCTGAGTAGGGAGCCTGATGCGGGGCTCAATCCTAGGACCCTGGGATCATGGCCTGAGTCGAACAGCAGACGCTTAATGACTGAGCCACCAAGGCACCCCATGTCTATATTCTTTTAAAGGCACAGAACATCGCTCTTTAAAAAGGAACCTAAAGATAGCAATGTCTCTACAAAAAGGGACTGAGCATTAGCACTGGAATTCCTAGCACAGTCCCAGATCAGGCAGTTCGGTGTTCTTAAAATAAATGAAGGGAGAAACCTGAATGCCCAACCTGGGGACAACCCTGCTCCTGCAATATCAGAGGACAAGGAGGTTCCCGAAGGAATTTCAAGGCAGATGTATGATTCGGTTATCTCCCTATTCCTGAACTTAGAGTTTCCCTTTGGGTAACAGCATAAAGGAGCATCTCTGTCTCAGTCATCCCACCAACAAGTAGTCCTCCTACAATTAGAGGTACCACCTCTACCACTAAGGGTAAGGTCCCCATCAGCATAGTGAGTTCCATGAGCTGACCCTCCTTGAGAAATCTTCAGGCATAAACCAGCCAAAATCTCCACCATTTTCTCATCTCTATCCAAGGAAAACATGCTCCCTCCGTGTGCAGGGGAACATGGTACTAACAGCAGGAAGGCTTAACAGCGTTAGTCCTGCCTTCTCTAGGGCAGACCACATGTGTAGGGGAAAGACTTGGGGGAAAAAAAGTGATAGAGGGATGGCTGGGGCAATGGGAGGCTTCCTCTAAACAGCATCTCGGATCCCACTCAAGGGTGGTTCAGGGGTCCAGTAAGAAGAGGTAAAATTTTATTTCCTATCTCTTCCTACTCATTTGGCTACCTAGAGTTCTGACATTTTCTTCCTGCCCTCATTATGTCCTATAACTAGACACACATGCGCCATACACAGCCCAGACAACCACAGAAGACACAACAAATACACCAGATACAGAAGAAGCAGCTCTGGCCCCTGAGTGGTACGAATGCCATCTTTGTGGTGAAAACGCATGAGCAGGAAAGGACCTGCTGACCCAACTCTCTTTTTTTACAAAGCGAAAAAACACTGAGTCTTCGTAAGAAGACTTCTCTTTGCCCTAGATCACAGTGAGCCTGCAGCTGAGTTAGGACCAGACCCCAAATCTCTTTTACTCTCTCCTGCCGAGAGCTCTTCTACTGGGGGACCTCACACAGGTTGTTTCTGGTGGAAGCTGACAACAGGTGCTGGAAGGATCAGTGAGCCTGCACATTGACAGGTCTTCTCCCCCCATCTTGACTTTACCCTGAGCCTCTGGAGCCATGAAGCGTTGGTTATGTACGCATTCCCCCATCTGTCTGGATACCATTACCAATGTACTTCCTGCTATAATGCAGGCTTTGTCCCCTCCTCTGACAACGGGCAGGTTATCATGGCTACAACTTCTCCCCAGAAACAAAGGCTTATTTGCCATTTGGAGATGATCCTGGTTGAAGAGCCTCTATTCCAGTGTCAATACCATCTGAAACCTCCGGCCACAGCAGGGCTAGCAGTTCTTAGGGAAGAGCCTCAGTATAGTCACACCTAACTTCAGAAAGGAAGAGATGACATATAGGGGAGGAGACAGATCTCTAGGCCGTCAGCCTATCTGCAAATAGCACCCAGAAGCCTCTCTCTCTCCCCATGCTTACAGACTCACTCCCTCTCCACAGTCTACAGAAATGCAAGACTGTTCGAGGGAATGAATCAGTGATGTTGAAAGAAAAACAATGGATTCTTATCTCAAAATATTGTCTCATTCATATCCTCTATTAGTACCAGCCACATTCTTGGTGAATGTGTCACTTCTGTGTGCTGCTCATTTTCCTTTCTACAGAACAGGAGAGGCTTGCACTCAGGAGGGAGATGAGGATGGAGAGGGTAAGAGCCGAGAGAGTGAGCCAGAAGGAACTCTATTTTTAAATTTTTTAATGCTACTGAAGAAACAAAAGGAGGGGTCTTCTCCAGACTGGAGGAACATGAGATGCATGGGCAGGCTGGACTCTCACCAGGGAGCTAGCTGTGGAAGAGACTAGATGACGTGAAGTCTGAGGGTCATGAGGAAGAGTGTAGCTTAAAATCAGAAAGACCTCAGTCTGCGATCCAATTCCTCCCTCTTACTTGCTGTGTATCTTAGACAAGAGTCTTAAATTGTACAGTACTCAGTCTCCCCACTTAAAAGAAGATCATAATATTTGCCTCATGGGAATATTATTAAGCTTCAATGAGCCACCAAGTGTCAAATACCTGGAACACAATAGACATTCAGTAAATGGAAGCCAATTGTTTAATGACTTTTCAGTTTTCCTTTAAGGGTTTTTAATCTCTGAAACCAAGAGTCAGCGTGTTTTGCTGCAGTGACTTTCAAATCTTTTTAGGGAGCAAAATATTTTCCTCAAAATAAATCACATAGATAAAACCCATCGTCCCATCGTCCCCTTCTCTCCTGAAGGGTCTCCCGAGTGCCTCCAAACCCTTAGGGATCTGTTGGTGCAGGATGAATCAGAAGATGTGAGTTCTAATGTCTGTCATGCTCCTACTTCCCAGGAAGACCCCGGCCCAGCTACTCTACACCCTGAGTCTCCACTGTCTCACGGTTACCTTGAGAAGCTTGGGGTGTGTGACCACAAATGATGCACTGACTTCTATAACTCAAGGAAAACTCTGGTTACTGGATCTGATTATTGGTTTCCCTGTCTCTTCTCCATGTCTACTCCAACTGATCATGCTGCATGACTATTAGTTGGCATAATCCTAGAGGTCCACAAGGTCGCTAGACCCCCACCACCAAGCTGCAGTTGCTCCTATTACAGGAAGCCATATCATCATATGCTATCTTGGTCCTCATCAGGGTACTTGTATGCAGCAGAATGGAACACGCTACAAATCAGTCATTCCCAAGAGTCCTGGGAATGAAGCCGTGGCTTTGGTCAGAGGGTGAAAGTAGCAGAAAGATCCTGAAGTATCTTCCAAAATGGGAAGTCAGGAGCTGGAGTTTCATGGGATCTTAAAGACCACATCATTTCTCTTTAAAAAAGTAAATATCCTTAACCTCAGGACTACCTTTCATGAAAGAAGATGAACACTTACCAGCTGCCTGAAGGCTATAATTTGTGTCCAGAGAATGTATTAATAGGGAGCAAGTTGTCTAACACCGAGCAAATGGCAGGAACTTGAGCAGGAAGCACGAGAAGGCAAATTCTTGAGCAGAGGGCAGACAGGGAAAGAGGTCACGGAAGGGCCTGGCCCAGGACTTAAGGAGCTCAAGGAGTCAAGTGTAGGTCTGGGCAAGATGAATACCGAAATAAAAGCAAAAGATCTTGTCATTCCAGCAAAGCCCGTCAAGATCTGCAGGCAAGGCAGAATAAGGCTTAATGAGAGGTTGAAAATCAAGCTGTAATTGTGAAAATATAGCTAAGGCACAGTGTATAAAGAGTCTGAACTCTTCCAGGGCCTACCATTAGCATACACAAAACTCTGTTTTCTCTGTCTCCCAGAAACGATAGTAGAATCGAGTGAAAACACATTTTAGAGTCCGTTGAAGACAATTAAATGTCTAACAAACATAAAATGCTACTCATTAAGGTATTAGACTCAACCAGGGCTTGAGATCAGCATCAAGGACAGCTAGCAGCTGAGCTAATTGCTTTCTGGGTCTTTCTTCGGCTGGTGGGGTCTTCCAGGATTGGCCTTACCCCTGAAATGAATCTTGAGATTTAAAGAATTTGTCAGGAAAGGTCCAAATTGCCTAAAATGCACACGAAACATACATGCGGTGTGGCACCTAGGCCACATACGTGTATTGCATGTAAGACGTGTTTTCCCAGGAAACGACTGGTTCTGCTGGGAAGCTTGCCTAATGGATTGCATGGAGGTAATTCCTCAGTGTCCCCTTGGAGTTGAGGCAGGAACCTTGAAACATACCAGCAGATGATCTAGAGTAGAGGTCGGCAACATTCGTCCATAAGTAAATATCTTAGACTCTGCAGGCTCAGTGCTGCCGTTATAACATAAAATCATCCATAGTCAATCTGTAAATAAATGAGCACAGCTGTATTCCAATAACATTTATTTACAAAAACAGACAGTAGAATGGATTCGTCCCATAGGCTGTTGTTTACTGACCCCTGATCTGACCCCAGGTCAGTCGCAAATCATTTTAGGTAGGACTGGACAAAGTTTCACTATTATACACCCAATACACGACCCCATTTGGTTGTATATAAGAGATGTTTAAAAAGTATGAACCAACCTTTCATTATCCTGAACCTCCACTCTGGCCTTTATGCCAGATATCCATTTGGGACAGCTCAGGTAGTCCAAGCCGATGAGTGGAGAATACAGAAAAGACCAAGAGAAGGAAAAAAAAAAAAAATTTTAATGGTTCTGAAACATATATGGAAAAGAGAACCATGGACATGGAGTGTCTTAGAGTTGGCTTTGCAAGAGACCTAGGGCTTCACCCAGTAGAAGTATTTCCAATAATCATGAACAAGAGTAGACCACTGAGAACCGAATGAGGCAGCAAACCATGACTGCCTGGGAAGCAGCGCAAGTCCAGTACAAGAAGGCCTGGCCCCAGTGCTCAGACCAGCACTGAGAGACCCACCTATGTTACTGTTCTTATTACTCCCCACCTCTCCCTCCAGCAGAACATTACTCTAAAACATGAGAGATCCAAGGAGCAGAGAAATGAAGTCTTTGCCTGAGGACATGAAGCCAATGAGTGGGGAAATCGAGATGAAAATAGAAAAGAGCTGAATGCCCGAGCTGGGGCTCCCCACCCCAGCTCCCCGACTGCCATCATATTCTAAGACCTGAGTCATTTCGCAGGACTGGGGCTTTGTTCCTGCGAGAGTCGAATCCAGAGAGCAGCCCCTCTCCTCCCGACAATCTCCATTTTGACTGGGACCACCCTAGCTAGTCTCCAACTCTCTCTAGAATCTTCTGCTTGCAGCTACCCAAATTGAGAACCGCTAGGAACCATTCTCCCACCCTGAAGACGCTCTTTCTTCCTTCCATGCAAGCGGCCCCATGACCTTCACACAGGGTCCTGGAGGAGGCTCGGCTCGGTCAGGTGGAAACTCTGGGGTGAGTGAGCCTGGACCAGACGAGGCTGTCTGAGGGGCTCCCAGAGTGACTCCCCAGCCCGCTCCTTGCTCACAGGGGGCCTGGATGGCAGCTGCAAATTGTCTATGAAATCCATCCTTCAGTGCTGCCAGGTGCAGGGGGGGAGGCAGTGTTTTGAAGTAAAGCTATAATATGTCTGCAATAAAAGTTTACCGACTTTTATATAGGTTCCCAATAATGAGGGGAGATATTTCAGCAGCTCGGAGCATGCCGTGAGAGGAAAAGCAATTCCTGGTGCCGCCTCTTTAAGGCGAGAGTCTGCCTCCCCCGCATGGTTCATAACTGGGAGTTTTTCCCATTTAAAGGGGATTGCATCAAGTTCCATGTCTCTTTCATTCCCCCTCAGAGCTTGTAATGAGTCCTCAGGCTTCTGAATGAAGAGTCATAAAGTGTAACTTTGCGCTGGAGATGGGCGGTGAATTTTTATGCCCACAAACCTTGGAAGAGTCAAGAGTTACAGCAACAGAGAGGTAAGGAGGTGAGGAATTCTGGAGTGTTCCAGGAGTTCAGAGATAGGGGACAAGGGTGTGGAGAGAAAGTGGGTGTCCCCAGGGCAGAGACCTTGAGAAATACACTGGGGCTGGGTCAATGTGCTGTACACTTGATAAGGACTCTAAGAGGCAGGGTTTCCGTGAGCTGGTCAGAAACCTAAAGGAAGTGTAGACAAGAGAGTACTCAGGAAGAGGGTGCAAATGGCCAGCCAGAGAGAATGACTGGTGGCTTAGAAGCAAAGGGAATTGCCCTCCGGGATGTTGGTGAGGGGGCAGCAGAGGGGTGAAGGCCAAGGCAAGGGGATGGCAGGAGGAAGGCCAGGCCAAAGGCAGGTGTACCCACTATGTGGCCAGGAGGGATCATGGTCGCTGCTCTCCCACACCACCCAGACAGCGAAGGCTCTTTCTGCTACACAGGGACCTGATGGCAGCTATTGCTAAGATGCCCATGGGATGAGCCACAGCCCAGTGGGGCCAGTGGTATTCGCTGGCTAATGGGCCTCATGTCAAACCTCATTAACAGGAACATGTCCGATTTCAAATTTGTGATCATTTGGACACAGACGAGACTCGAGTTGACATATGAGCTTTCAATGAAAACAGTTTTTACACGAATCGAGAGTGTGAAAGGGCGATGGGCAAGAGGGATAATTAATCAGCTTGGGAAAAAACCACTGATTTCAGGAACTTGGACCGATATTAGCTCTTCTCTCTTTGCATCCAAACAATGTCACTAACAAATGTTTGCTGCTCAGCTCAGCACAGACCAGCAGACCCTCCGCCCCCTAATGCGTTGTTGGTGGCTAATCCCTGCTGTTACACTTGCTTAAAATAGCAATGGTGACTCTCCCTCCTTCTGAGGTCCAGCCCAATCACCCTCCTTTCTCCCTGCATGGGGCCTTCCAGGACCCCTCAGCCCACGCAACTTCCCCTAAAGCAGCCTCAGCTTGGGCCACTGTGTGCCATGCACAGGATCCTTTGAACTGCGAGTTCCATCCCTCACCTACCCTTAGAGCCTGGACTAGACTAGGAGTACACAAAGACTAAAAACGAGTGGTATTTATGGCGATTTGACCCATTAGGTCACCAAGAACTCTATGTTGGCTAATTGAAAGAGAAGTGCAATTTTCTAGCAAAATCTTTATATATGGGTATTATGAAATATTAGGAAGCAATTTAAAAAGATGAGTTGGGGCTATATATATCGATTTATCTGGAAAGATACCCATTTTAGTTTTAATGGGAAAAAATTGATTGTGGGATTATGTACACTGTGTGACCCCATGTTTGAAGAAAAATACTGGCCGGGGTATTTTGTTAACATTTAAATGTGTGTGAGTGCAGAGAAGAGGATAGACACCAAACCATTAACGTTTGTTTTCTGGGTCAGGGGGCGATGGAGGAAGGAGTCAGCCTTTCCCTTTGCAGGGCTCTGTGCTGTTTAGTGTGTTGAAATGAGCATTCATTACTTTCTGCTCTGCAGGGGAGTCCGTAAGTGGTACAAACAGTACGAAGCACAGCTACATCAGACTTTGCACTAACCCACAGAACATTGCCTCTTTCCTGTGACGCTGATGGCCAAGGCTGGGGTACGGAGGGGCCGGGCAGATCATGCACTCCCCCTACCATCTCATGCAACATCCACACACGGTCTCCCCAGGCTGCTTTATGAGAGATCTTCTTCTGAACTCCATGGCCCCTTGCACTGCTACCTTTGAGCTTCCATCCCAACACTCGCTTCTCCCTGGGGGCACCATGAGCAGCTCTGGTTCTTGAATCCCAAGAGCCCTGTATGAAATGGGAGATAGCACTCGAGAGCTGTTTTTCTTCCCAGGAGCGCTCTCCATCCCCTCCAGTTTGCTCAGGGCCCCCAGAGGCGGCCATCCATGCATTGGATGGGTTGGGCTCAGCCAATAGGAGACCCGAGAGCAAGAGGACAGAGCAGCCCAGCCCCGGCTTGACAACAGCTGTATTACTCTACTGAAAACGCCAGCTCCTTTTGCAGCTGTTACTTGCCCTCGGTGTGGTTTGGGCCTCATGTTGGGTGGGTGACAGGTGTGGAAATTGTTTCTTACTGTTCTTAATCCCAAGGGGCTTTCTATCCCTTGCTGGTTCCTTTAACCTGAGCCATGGCCAGCCATCCCTTCACTATCCTCTCTTCTATCCCCTTCTTGTAGATGTGCCATCTGCTTCCTGCCTGGACTCTGAGCAGCAACCCAGCTCTCAGCCACCAGCAAAGGGCTGTGGGGGGCTCCAACACAGAGCAAGGGCTTTCTGCAAACCTGGTTTCTGCTGTGAGAAACTTCTCCGTGCCAGAGACACACCCATCTTGGAAACTCCTTTCTCCAGCAGACTGTCCTGAACCTGGGGGTGTGGAGGAGTGGCGGGGTGGTGGTTCCTAACCATGATGCCTCTCATTTATCTCATCCACTAGCCACGGAGAAATGGTAAATAAGCCCAGTTTACTTCCTGGCAGTCCACCTGAACAAAAGAACAGGCAAGCTTTAGAGATAGAAATCTCCATGCCCCCTCATAGGCTAGAAACAGGGGTGCTGTGAAGCTAGCCACTGTAGCCAAATCGCTCCCAGAGCGAGGTTCTGCTCCCGTGCCTCTCACCCAGCAGGTGTCAATCAGGCCGGGAACAGGGAGAGAACAGATGCAAACAAGCCAACTAAAAATATACCCGTTGCAGACTTCGTTAAATGTACGGGAACATTCTCAGTCCCTGGGGCAATGATGGGACCTCAGGATCTCAGGAGGCAGAAGAGGAACAGCAACTCGATTAAAACCATTGTAAAAACAATAGCAGTAATGATGAATATATACACCCAATACAAAAAGTAACCCAAAACCATGCACGTTCAAATCCTATGGGATACTAACACCTAGTTATTAATCAAGATGAGCCAGAGTGAGCTACGGCCTCTGAATCAGCTTCCTTCCACCGTCCAGAGCCCATCTCGCATCTCATGTGTGCTACTAATCCCATGCTCTCCAGGAGACGTGAGAGGGGGCCCGTGCCAGGCCTGCTTCTAGAAGAAGCAGGAGGCTCCAACCAAGTGAGTCCTGAAGGCCAGACTCAAGACGATAATACACAACCAAACAACCCCTCACCAACGTCCAATGCTCTCCTGGCAGCAAGAAAACAAAGGATGTCCTAGACCAGGTTCAGAACAACCAGGAGAATAAAGGACTGCTTTTCACAACCATGAAGGCCAACGTGTTACCTTTATTTTAATGAGAACAACTAGTTGCCTCCCTCCATATTAAACTGGCTGAGACAGGACTGACTGGCTCATCAAACTGAAAATTCTGGGGGTATTTCAGGCATAGCTGGATCTAGGTACTCAATGGACATCACCAGGAAGCTCCAGCTCTCTGCCTTTCAGATCTGCTTTCCTTGTGGAACTTGATTGTCAGGGTTCATGGGCAGCCCCCAGAAGCTTCAGGCTGGTACCTGTTACTAAACAACTCCAGAGGAAAGTACGAGCTGTTTTCCCAAGAGTGCCCTCGCCAGTGTTAGATTTGAGTTTCAGTGGTGTGACGTGTGTCGCCCGCCCATCTGTACGTCACCAATCTCTGTGACTAGGACAGTAGAATGTTCTGATTGGCCAGGTCTGTCATGTGCTCACCCCATGAGTCTTGGAAGTAGAAGAGTCTGGCATACAGTAGGCACTCCAAAAATGTACGTGGAATGTATGAATGAGTGAGTGTCCCAGAGATGTGAAAGTTCACGGTGCATTGGTAATCAGTGACTTGCCTACTGTAGGTCAAAGAATGCGATGGGAAAGCCAAGAATGGACAGACAACGTGTGAGGTGGTGGCCGCAGGAAAGGTACTCGCCAACTGGTCTACACGCTATGGACACATGGAGAAGGCTGGATGCCTTCTGGAGCTTACAAACTAGTAGAAGTCTTGTTACAACCATCCACATGTTATGACATGAGGGAGATGTTCCTGCAGGAACAGAGGATGCCTTCCCACCTGGGGAGGAGCAGGGCGTCAGAAGTCTCTAGCAAGAGGACTATGTGTTCCACGTGGCGTTGGTGAGTGGGAAGAGTTTGGATGGTGAAAATAAGCACAAGCCCTTTAGGCAGGAAGGCTACACCTCGGGTGGGGGTGGAGTGGGTGTGTCCTGTGAGGACAGGCCTGTGAAACAGGACCCTAAATGGGCTCAGGAGGCCCTGGGGAGGTGGGGGAAGGTTCAGGCTTGTGCGTCAAGGATTTAGAGCTTTGCTCTGTTGGCCGTGGGGCACGGCTGTTACTTCTTCTTCTTCTTCTTTTTTTTTTTTAATTAATTTCTTTTCAGCGTAACAGAATTCATTGTCTATGCACCACACCCAGTGCTCCATGCCATATGTGCCCTCCATAATACCCACCACCTGGCTCCCCCAACCTCCCACCCCCCCCGCCCCTTCAAAACCCTCAGATTGTTTTTCAGAGTCCATAGTCTCTCACGGTTCACCTCCCCTTCCAATTTCCCTCAGCTCCCTTCTCCTGTTACTTCTTGAACCAGGTCCTCTCACTCACTACCCTGAAAACAGCATCTGCCTTTCCTTGGGGCGTAGCAACTCGAATTCACAGTTTTAGGAAGTCGGCAGGATCTCTCCTCCCTGGCTGCTGCTGCAGGAGCCTTGCGTGATTCCTCTCGGAGGGGCAGCCTCTTCAGGCTGCAAATCGCCCTCCCTCTGACTTTCACCACTTCCAGCGACAACGGCATAGCTCATCTTAAAGAGCCAGGTTTCGCGGCATGCGTGATAAACTCCGCTTTAAACTGACTATTGAAATCTACAAGCTGTTAATCCGGTGGCTGCCAGCGAAGCCCCATTCTCTTCACTGTTTAATCTTCACTTACAATGACAGAATTCATATGTTCTCTCAGCTGCTCTCGGCAGCCCCCACCGAGCCTCCTTCCCCAGACCTCTCCTGCAGGCGCTGGCACAGCGGGTACGTTCACGATCTCCTCTTTCCCTCTGCCCCCCACCTAGAGCTCTCTCTAATTGATGCATGCTGGATTCTTGGTCAAAGCAAGGAAATCATTTGGCAGGGGTAAATTGTGTGTGTGTGTGTGTGTGTGTGTGTGTGTGTGTGTGTGTGTGTGTGTGTGTGTGTAGGGAAAGGATGGTTACTGAAGGATCCTTACAGGGATTTGCCCACTCTGCCAGCGATTGGTCCAGGAGGTTCCGGGGATGGCTCAATGTGATGAGTGACCTTTGCTGGCTGTCTGGGTGGGGTCCCTGAGCAGTGGGAACCTTGTCAGGGACTTCCTGGGGGCAACCTAGGAGCATCACTGTGTTCAGTGTTGCCCCCTCCCCCAGTGAGCAGCTTTACCTGGGACTCACAGAGCCCTCACACACTGAGTGAGAGCCCCCTCTCTGCCCCTCACACCACAGCAACCATAGGTACAGGGCAGACCGGGTCCTCATTGTCCTCACAGGCTTTCTATCTGTCCCCTACTCATGGCCCATGATGAGGCTTCAGTGGTACCCGAGATCCTACCCATGCTGGACCCTCTTCTTCAGGCTTCTCGTCCCTCCTTCTCCTCATAGAGACTTACTTCCAGCCACACTGAACTCCCCTCTGTTTCCCCAGATGCCCCCTGCCCTTCCTCATCCCTAGGCCTTTGCACTCCCTGACTCCTCCCTCAACCATCCCCCTACCGAGAAGCACCAGCTCCCCAGCTTCTCCCTAACTTGCAAACTCCAACATCACTCTCCCACAAAGCCTCCCCAGGTTCCAAAGCTCATGTGGTAGCCCTTCCTCTGAACTCCTGTGGCACTGTTGGTGCATTTGTGGACACCCCTCCTCCCGTTCTACTTTGTACTCCAACAGCATGGCATGGAGTTTAGAATAAAAGTATGCTGTGTGGCCCTGAGAAAATAACTCAACCTCTCTGTGCCTGAATTTTCTAATCCATAGGAATAGTATTCCTACCTCAGAGGGTTGCTGAAAAAAATGAATGGGCCAGTATCTTAAAGTATATATGACAATATCTGGCATAGAGTGACTGCTTAAAAACCAGCAGGTGTTTTATCACTGTTGGGGGGGGGGGTGTTACTATAAATATTCCATTTCTCTTACTGTGCTGTGAGTGAGTTCTTTCAGGACAGGACAATGTCTTGTTCCTACTGGGATCCCTCTAATTGCCCAGCATATTTTCTAGCACACAATATGCCCTTAGTAGTTGATAAATGAATGAACGAGCAAAAAAGGAGAAAAATTGCATAGGACGGGCTTTTCTGCTTGGATTAATTAATATTAATCCAATTAAATAATATTAATATTCTTTTCCTACCGGCTCTTCTTTACACACAGTCACACACTCCTCCTGCGACATCCCCTCACACATATGCACAGTCTAGGTACATCTGAGGCCTTACTCATAGAAGGTGAGCAGAGATAAGCCTCTGGGGAGGCCGGCAAAGGCTACTTTTCTGGATCCACCCTGCATAGAGCACTGCAACCCTTCTCATCATTCAGTTATTTCACTCATTTACTCAGTCAGCACTTACTCTGCTCCAGACGCTGGGCTAGGTGCCACGGCGAGACAGGCATCGTCTCGGCCTCATGGTGCTTCAGTCTAACAGAGAAGACGGGCCTTAATGATTAACTCAAAGACCTGTAAAATTATAACTATGACAGAGGCCATGAGAGGCCACTCTGGGAAGGGCAAGCAAGCAGCGGGACACAGCTCAGGGGCCCTTATTCAGAGCATTTCCTATGGGATTGTACCCCAGGGGTTGCCACTCATGTAAAAGACCACTCACACGATGCCTCCCACCAAAACTGAGCAATGCAAGAGCCTGAGAAAGGCTTTGGGAAGGAGGTAACCTGGGCCAAGAGTGACAGAATGAGTAAGAGTCAATCAGAAGAAGGGGCAGAAGAAAATATTCCAGCCTGTGCCATGGCCCTGAGGCAGGAGGAAGCAAGGGGCCTCGCAGGACTGAAGGAAGACCACCATGGCTGAATCAGAGAACACCAGGGGCAGAAGGAGCATGATGAGACAGGAGGGGACACAGATACCAGACAATGTGGGGGTTTGCTAGTCAGACGAGGATCTGTGCCTTATCGTGCAAGTAGAGGAAAGGTTGGCAGAGCCCTTCAAAAACGCCTCAAAGCCCAATTTCCTGAGTATGGAACCTTCTCCACGGACATACCCATTCATAAAACTGGCCCAGCTGGGAGACATCAGCTGTTGACCTGACTTTTCATTTTTCTCCTGTCCCCTGACCTATATAGCCCTTCCCTACACCAGAACCAAGCCTCAAAAACCCCACCTTATAGCCCACCTGGCCATTGAGGCCACATGAGTCCCTACCTGCTCCAATTCCACTTCTGGAAACCTCTTTAAGTTCTGTCATTCAGCAAACACAGATGAGATTTGTTGGAGGAATTCTTTTCTGGGAATCAAAGCAAGTCCAGAGTGAGGGAGAGCACAGCTCCAAATAAGGATGGGAATGATGGAGGCCGTCTTGGGGACAAAGCTTCCGTGGTTTGTGAGCTGCTCTTTAGTCCTCCATCATCCTGGCTCTGCCACCGCTTGAGAAGCCCAGAGTCTGTCTCCCCCACCCCCGCATGGGGAACTCCCAGAATCAAAAGTGGCCCCATCAAAACCAAGGACAGGGGCCTGTCCCCTCGTTGGACCCACTCACCTTCCACAGCACAATCTCAGAGCAGCGTGTGGATAATTTGTGCTGAATTTGATCAGCTCAGCCTTCTGAATTTCTTTGAAGCTTGGCTTTGTCAGAGCCCGTGGTTCCTTGAGTGTTAGACCCGCTGGAACGTTCTACTCTCCTTTAGACGGTGAGCCCACAAGCAAATGTGTCATCATTTCACAGGATTTATGGGCTCCCTCCACCTACCTCTGGATACCCTCCGCCCACACAGCTTCGGACACCCTGCCCTAAGCCTCCACTTGCAATGCAAGAGCAGTGTTTGGACACCTGGAAACCCTCTTAGACAGCTTCTCCTACTCTATCCCTAAGGTAGAGGTTCTTTCCTTTTCCCTCCACACTTCCTAGAACCAAGACCTACCTTTTTAAATCTATAACCAGAGATTCTAATGGAGGAGTCTTAGGAAAATTCCAACTGTGAAAATCCCAGAAGTACCCCCAAAGCAAATCTTTGCTTTGGCCAATCTCTGGCCTTTGCCCAAACCAAATATGAAAATCCTTCTGCAAGATTTTAATATGGACTATGCAAGAAAGAAAAGAAAAAGGGAGGGTGAACTTTGGGAAATAGGTTTGGAAAACAAAGGATTTAACAAAGTTAATTGTTTCTTTGCTTTAGTACTTCTCAGAGCCTTTAATATGCTAATGTGTAACTAGACATATTTGACCACAGAACACTTTCCTCTTAGCTTCTCAGTGGTAAACAGAAATAACTTAAGACTTGCCATCCCCAAACCCCTTCTAATACCAGCACAGATTATGTAGCTCCTTCAAAGGGTCCCTACCCTCCCTCTGGGGAGCTGGGAGCAGAGATTTGAAACAAATGCATTAGTTGATGGAGAGAAGTAATTTTTCATCCTTGGCTACCCATCAGAATTGCCTGGGGGAGCTTTAAAAATGTACTTCTGCCCACACTCGACCCCCAGAAGTTCTAGGTCTTTTGGTCTTGGATGGGGCCTTTTTTTTTTTTTAACTGTCCTCCAGGTGATTAAAATATGTAGCTAGGGGTAAGAATGTGTTGAGGTTCTTAATGGATTGGTCCTCACTAGGTTCAGCTATGAGGCTAAGATGAGATGAGATGGCTTAAATAAGAGTTTATTTCTCCTTTACATAAAAGTTTAGAGGTAAGTCATCTAAGGGTGGTACAATGGTTCTGCTCCATAAACCCCTCACACACTAAAGCTCCTGCCATCTAATTGCTCTACTCTCCCTAGAGTGTGGCTTCATCCTCATGGTCCAACGTGGCAGCTAGAGCTCCAGCCATCACATCTATGTCTTCCAGGCAGCAAGAAAGAGAAAGAATAAAGAAGGGGCAATGAGCGTGTGCCCACGTCCCTTAATGAAGGTGCTCCTAGACTGACAAATCACATTTATACTCACAGCTCACTGACCAGAACTTTGTCATATGGTCGGTCACACCTATCCACAAAGGAGGCTGGGAAATATGATCTTTAAGGGTTGGCCACATGCCCAGAGGAAAATCAGATGTTCTATACAAGACAGGAAAAAATACGTATTAGAGGACAACTTGTCACCTCTGCCATGAGTCATAAGAAGTTTAAACAGACCATGCACTTACACTTGCCACATGTCCTCTCTGGCTATGCACGGGTGGCCACAAAGAGGCTACGCTAGTCCGAGACAGTAGCAGAGGAAAGGATTCACTTGGCAAGAAGGATCATCCAGGAAGAAGCCTCTCCTGGGACCCTGGTTTCACAAATGGACAAAAGGCACCCCCACGGGGGCTGTGTGACATCTCGGAAGCAACAGAGCTGATGCTGTCTGGGTGTGACATCTGACATCTCGGTTGTCTGACAGAGGGAAGGGAAAGTACAACAACCTCTGCCTGGAGCAAAAGCATCCAGATACACACAACCCACAGCCCCCGAAGGCCTTGCTTTAGTGTGAAGATACAGCCCCTGCATGGTTTTCTAGAGCAGGGGCTCTGGAAAGGACCTCCAGGTGCTGAGTGGTCCCCCATTGTCTATCCGGCTGGGTTAAGGTTTTGTCTTTCTGCAGACCTCTGGGAATGACCAGGGGACAACACCCGTGCTACTCAGTACACGGCAGCTTCTTCAACTTCTTCCTTGGTAGAGAAGGGGAGCAGAGCTGGAGAACCTAGAGATGAAGTCATCACAGGGAATGGAATGGAGAGAATCCGCAGAGAAAAGGATCGCCAGGGTAGGGCTCTCTCTGAGGGTAGGGCTCTCTCTGAGAGTGGGGCGAGGGTGGGCCCCTGCTTACTTTTTTTTGTCAAATCTGATACAATTGTTCTACTCTGGGCTGGGTTCTCTTCACTCAGAGGGTTCCCAGGATTAATGCTCAGCCAGGTTCAAAACCCATCCGTGGGCAGCATCTGCTTCCATCAGTCAGGCTATCAACAGCCAGTGGAGTATTACAGATGGAGGACACGCAGACCCCTGGGCCTGTGGGTGGGAGATAGGGGGCATGACATAGAAGAGGTAGGTATTCCTTTCTCTGAGAGCTACTAACTCATTAGACGGAAGTAATCCTAACAGATCTCCCAGACAGTGATTGAATTACCACGAAGGGCATATGCCCGCTGTCTTAGGCAGGTCCCAGAAACCAGCATAGGACACCTCCGTTCACATCTCATCTGTCAGATATGAATGTGTCCACCTTGAACTGGGTCAGCTGGGCTGGAGCAGGTGGGTGGAGATGGGCGGTCCAAGAAGTCTTCATAAAACACCCAGACTCGGCAACTACGTGTGTGTGGGTGTGTGAGCATGAGCATGCCTGAGCGTGTGTGTGGGCCCTGGGGTGTGTGTGCACACGTGTGAACATCTTCAGACTGGCCTTTGCCCAAAACGTCCAGCTGCAGGCTTATCCCCACCTCCATTTTAAGTGCCCTTCTCCCCCTCTCCTCAAGACCCAGTACCTCCCAATTCTCACCTCCTCTACTGCCCACCCACAACACAAGAAGAACCAGTGGCCCCCTTCCAGGCCCAAAGATAACGGGTTTATTATGATTAAAGGCATAAGCTCTTACCTTACGGGGGCATTCGTCTCTACATTTTGAAAGGGGGCAATGCTTATCCCCTAGGACTAGATCTCTAAAGTTGGGATATAGAGCGAGAGGCAGAGGTTTTCCAACAGTTTTTTTTTTTTTTTTTTAAGATTTTCTTCATTTATTTGACAGACAAGAGATCACAAGTAGGCAGAGAGGCAGGCAGAGAGAGAGGAGGAAGCAGGCTCCCCGCTCAGCAGAGAGCCCCATCCGGGGCTCAATCCTAGGACCTTGAGATCATGACCTGAGCCGAAGGCAGAGGCTTTAACCCACTGAGCCACCCAGGTGCCCCTTTCCAACAGTTTTTAAAAGTCTCCTTTCAGTCACGCACAGTCCCGGGCAAATCATGTCTGTCATCTTTTTCATCCCTCATAACAATTCTGCAAAAGACACATTCTCAGTCTGATTTCTCAGAAAGAGAAACTGAGGCATGGAGACAGGAACAGGGCTTGCCCCAGGTGACCCAGGGGTGGAGGGGAGGCATTTTTTAATACTCTATCCCTTGATGGGGACAAAACATGGGAGTGGGGATGGGGACAGATGCCAGACAGCCTCCTCAGAGTCCCTCCAGGCACAGACACAGAGAACTACTCCTCTGTCCAGGCTTGCCCCACATCCATCAGGCCCAAGGTCCTTCTAGAGCCCCGCAGCCATTCTTCCTCCCCCATCCCCCTCAGTCCTCCCACCCCCCCCCCACTTACATTTTGGGAAGTAATTGACAAGGTGGGATTATTTGCCCTTGCATTCACACATCCTAAAATAAGGTGCTGGTTTGGGGCTATCCCTAAGCAGTTTTTAAGAAAGCAATCTAAACGGAATCAAGTGTACTTCCCGGCCTCAAAATTTAGCTATGGAGTCATTTCTCTGGGTAATAATGGTAATTATTCAAAGCCTCTTTTCATGAATAATTCAGGAGCAAAGAAGCTGGGGCTCCTTACCTGCTTGCCACAGCGCCCCTCCTCCACTCCCATCCTTTCCTTGCCCCTGGAGCACTTCTTGATTTCAAAAAAAAAAAAAAAAAAAAGATTGTAACTCTCTACACACTGAAGTGTACAGACTCTCATCACCTGGAAATGCCAGTTAAGACAACCACCAGTAGACCCCACACCAGGCGCCTGACACTGGGTCAAGCATGCTGTGTGCATTCCCTCGCGCAATTCCCTCAGGAGCTGGTATTATCCATGCCGTACAGGTGAGGAAGCAGAGGTTCAGAAAATGAAAGAAATTATTCCAAGGTCATACAATGAAAAAGTGATAGAGGAAGGACCCAACCCCGGGGAATGCCAGCGCCTGGGCTCCACGCCACCACTGTCCATTTTCTCCCAGGAGACGGGGCCATTTCCCGGATTGCACTCCTGGCCACCACTCTTCTTGCCCCCACTCCCGAGCGCAAAGCAGGAGAGCTTTCTCAGCTCATCCCAGGGCTTTTGGATTTGCACAGAATCATTCTCCCTCCTGGAATGTTGCCAGACTCTCCAGTTTACAGCACTGGTTTCTTGCAAGACCTCTTTGACGGACAGAAACCTGGGGAAGCCCTCTGGCAACTAGAGGCAGGCTTTGCCTTATGCCAGATCCAGCTCCTTGGAGGAAACTTTTACAAAGTTTTATAAGCAGCCTCAGCACCCACAATCCTCTCCCTTATCTTATCAATATAGCAGCCTATATCCCAACACAACTCAGAGGACAGGTGGGAGGAGCAAGTTTGAAACAGCACTTTCAGCTGCCTGATCTAAGATGTCTGTGCTTGGTTCTGTTCTGGTTCTTTACCGTCTCCCTTGAGACCAGGCACAGGGTGCCCTCCTCTACACTTAGCACAGGGAAGGGGCCAAGTCAGCCAAAGAAGACCAAAGCCGAGATACTTGATCCTGGGAGAAGTAAAAAGGCCCAGTTGACTCTGTCCACCCCCATCCCAAAGGGTCTTTCATAGCCCTTGGCAAAGCCAGCCAGCAGACCACCTGTATCTGTCCCGCCTTCTTCCTTAGACACAGAAGCCTGACATTTATGCCCATACACTGTCCCCTATCCCCAGGAGTAAAGACTCCTTACACAGCTGGGTTCTGACCACAGGAAATGTAGCAGAAGAGTGTTGGGAAACTTCCAGTAAGCCTTCTTTTCCTTCTCTTCTTCCCATTTGTTGCCTGGTACTAAGATACGCTGGCAGGAGAGGACCAGAGCCCCTGCCAGACAGGCAGGGAGAGGGTCCTTGACCTCATTCTTCTCTTGCCTGTCTATCCCCTGCTCATCTCTCCCATTTACCAGACACACCTGGAAAAGAGAAGACTTGAGCTGCGTGGTCCTTAGTCCCTGGGACTCAGATAGGCAACCTCCCACTAAGGCAGGCTTGACTCCAGAAGACCCCTTACCCACTCCCCCCTTAGGCAGGATCCAAATAGCTCATAACATTTCTGCTGGAACCCCTACACTTTGCCTTTGAAACCCAGCTCAGCACTTGCAATCAAAGACAATTGAGTCTGCAGCCAATTCGTATATAATTATTTGTACTTGTTGATTCTTTTTGTGGCTGTGTTTCCTTTTTTTATTGTGGTAAAATATGCATAACATAAAATCTACCAAATGGATCATTTTTAAGTGTACAGTTCAGAGGCATAAGGTATATTTACATCGTTGTGTAACTATCTTCAGTACTATCCCTCTCCAAAAATTTTAAACTGAAATTCTGCCCCCATTAAACATTAGCACTCGCTCCAGTTTGCCCCTCCCCCACTTGTCCTCCCTCCAGTCTGCCCCTCCCCCACTTGTCCTCCTCCAGACTCTGGCAACCACCACCCCACTTCCTGTGTCTATTATTTGGACAACTCCAGGTACCTCATAGAAGTGGAATCATAAACATTTATCCTTTTGTGACTGGCTTATTTCACTTAGCATAAATTCTTCAAGATGCATGTAGCTTGTAACGCGTATCAGAATTTCCTTTTTTTTTTTTTTTTTAAGACGGACTAGATTTCACTATACGTATAAACCACACTTCGGCTTTGCATTCCTCCATAGACAGACACCTAAGTTGCTTCCACCTTTTGGGTATTGTGAATGATGGTACTAGGAACAAGGGTACAGAATGCAGTTCAGGGCTCTGCTTTCCATTTTTTTAGATATGTGCCCAGAAGTGGGATTGCTGGGCCGTATGATAATTCTGTTTAATTTTTTGAGGAATTGCCCGACTTTTCCATAGCGGCTACACACTTTGACTTTCCCAGCATTGCTGACTCATTGGTCAGCGTTGCTTTCATGACATTTCATGTTCCCGTGATGGTTCCTCATCCAGAAAATCAGTACCTTCAGGGCAAGGACAACACTTTCTCTGGCCTATGGATTTGACAGCAATGACCATTCATGGAGGCCCCACTGTAGAGAGACACTACCAACCACCAAAGACATCGACAAAGAGGACCAAGAGCCTTTCCCAGACCTCGAGGAATCAAGGTTTTCAACCTAGAAAGAAAAACAGCCAGGAAAAGAAATGAACGGACATGGGCTGTGGCACACAGAAGCAACATACTAATTCCCATGGCGGGGGAAGCGGTTAAGGAAGGCTTCCTAGTAAAGAGAGCATCTGAATCAAGGAGTGAAAGGAATGAAGTGTGTCTCCAGGCAGCATGGAGAAAGGGAACCCCAGGTGAGAAGCCCCAGGGGAGAGCAAAGGCACAGCAGTATGAAAGCTGCTGGTGTGTCTGGGACCCACGGGATCTCCGGGGTCCAGCACCAAGAATGCAGAGGCAGTGGAATGAGAGGCGAAGTCGGTGAGGTGAGTTGGGGCCAGGAGCGAAGACCTTGTCAGCCGTGTGTTGAAAAGTTTGGGCTTAATTAGGAGGCAGTGAAGAGCTGCTGAAAGTTTTTGAACAGGAGATGTTATAACCAGAGCTTTGTTTTATGATCAGGAAAGTGACCGCAGTATGAAAGGCTGGATCAGGAGGGAGGAGATTAGAAGCAGGAAGCCGGATCCCCAGGCCATTGCAAGCTGGACACACCCCATGTTAGGACGTTGACAGCGATGCTGTGGAGTCAATGGGTTTGTGTGGGGGATGCAGGTAAGAGAGCGCTGTGCAGGGAACTCCGTGGAACGCAGGCGCACTCTCTCTGAGCTGAAGAAACCCGCTGGGAGCTGCCTCCCAAGCCTCTCAGTTTGCATGTGGTACAGGCTCCAAGTCAAGAATTATTTGGCTTTCTTTGGGGCCCACTGAGGCAGAGGTGAAAGGCTGCAAAGGCTGGAAATAGACCATCCGGGCTGAGCAGATGGAGGGCTTGGCAGGGACTCAGAATGCCGTGGTAGGAAGAGCTAAGGGGAGGCCAAGTCAGGATCTCTACTGACTCCAGAACGTGGGAACTCTACTATCCTCTGCCCTCCACCTCCTCGAGTGCCAGCAAGATGAGCTGTGATCGGGTGGGCTAGTCACATCATGGAAACCATGAAGGTCTGAAAACTGTACCCTGATCCTTTGAGAGAGCCCCCCATACTTCCCAGCATCAATTTGGACAGGGCAGGAAGAAGAGAAATGAGAAAGAGCCCAGATCAGACCACCGAAAGTAGGTTTTCCGCTCATCAGAATGTCAGCTCTATGATAATCGGAATGGAAAAGCTTCTAGTTCTGTACCAGAGAAGGTGACGCTCTTACAATATTATCTTTTATCCCCTGCACATGGAACAGAACTCCGCCCTTGGTGTCTAACACGTGGGGCTCGGGATGCCCTGGCTACTTGAGGCAGGGAGGCAGGTCCAGACATGCATCTCAGGGCTGTGGGAGCATGGCTGTGGATTGAGGTCGAATGGGGGATGGGGTTGAGCAGCAGGATGACTGTGCACACTCCTGTGGGTCGTTCACATGCAAGGGCTTCTGGGAGCCGGGACGTTTTTCCTAATTTGCACAATGGCTTCATATGGAGTAGCTAGGACCCTGCTAAGACAGACTTTTAAACTGCTTCAGAAATCGTCTCCCATCTCTAATGTTCCAAAGTCAAATACTTCTATTATTAGTTCTCATAGCCCGAGTAGCTCCCATGTGTAGCACCTGTCACGTTTACAAATTTACATCTATTTGTATGAATATTTATCAATGTCTGTCTTCCCACTGGATCACATTCTCCAAGAGAGCAGGGAGCAAGGGATTATTTTGGTGCCCAGCAGTGCTTGCCACATAGTAAATGATCAGCCAAGGTTTATTAAGTGAAAACCACTGTCCCAGCTGTGGGTCACCACAAAGTTCTGCAGGATGACTTTTGAGCCCCCATCCCTTTCTCCAGCACCGTGATCTGGTTCCTTGGAGACCTGCTGTGAGTTAGAAGGGGCTGGGAAGTTGAACCATAGCCACGCTCCGGCACCTGCGGGCTTTGAAGACAGCGCATCATGTGAAAACCCCCAAGCCACAGGCAAGGGTAGAAACCAGATTAGGCTCCCTCACCTCTCATGGCCCATCCCTAACACTCCTGGTAATGCAATGAGCCAGCCAGGGAACCCCATGACAGAATGATGGAGCAGTCCAATTTTCTAAAAGGCATCGAAGTCAGACTCTGTCTGAAACCCACACCCTCGTGCACACACGTGGACATCACTTCAGGTTGCAGAGTCACTCACAGACGTCTGCAGCAGTAAACAGCACCTTTTGTAACGATGGGGGAAATGGGCTGCTTTTCAAAGAAGCCTGGTTTCTTTTTTTTTTTTTTTTCACCCACAAAAGCTGTCATCATTCAGGTTTTAAGAGCAACAGGCTTGGCTTAGAAAGGAAGATGTTTGCGGGAAATCTTACCCCTCCCCCTCCTCCCAGCAAGTCTTCCCCTGGGGGAGTAACCAACCAGGTCTTCATGTCGCTACTCGATGTTCCTTTTTTTTTTTTTTTTTTGTCCTAAAAAGTCCATGCCATCCCTTAAAAAGAACGAACACCTCAAGGCCTTCCGTGTTTCTCAGCCCGTATTTTAGGTTAGTGATTGTATTAAAAAGCTTTTGCTGCATAACAAACATCCTTTGGATCCTGGTGGCAGAAACGACGCATATCTTTCACTCACAGGTTTGCAGATAGGCTGGGCAGCTCAGTTCCATGCCTTTCCCATCCTTATCGTGGTGCCCAGTTGGGTCAGGTGACGGTCGAGGCACAAGAGGGCAGACCAAGTGCAGTAGCACATTCCAAGCCTCTGCTCACCTCTGGTCTGCTCACATCCCACTGGCGAAGCCTAACATGGAAGGGCAGGGACAGGTGATCCAGCTTGGTGGAAGGAACGGCGAAGTGACACAGTACAGGGCATGGACCTGGAGAGGGGGAAGCCCACCCCTCGTCCTAAGGAACAGACTGCTTTCCTGCTGTTCACCAGGTCCTCCATTTGCTGAGTTTCTGCTACAGGCAAAGCACGATGGGATACCAAGTTGAATTGGATCCAGTCTCCACCCTCCAGGAATTTACAATAAAGGAAACAAGTGAGTCCATAAAAAGGTGACATTTGAATATGAAGCAAAGAGCTGGGGAACAAGGGAGGAAGTAACACATCCTGGAATACTTTGCAGGGGAGGGAACACTTTAGGTACAAGAATGCTTTTGTTGGGTAAAAAAGGAAAGAACCCTTAGTTCTCAAGACAAGGGGAAGAAATTCAAGATGAGCCATGATGTCTAACATTGGATTCTTTTGGATTGTAAATTGCTTTCATAACAGTGGATCCCAAAGACATGGAGGGTTCTAGATTGCCAGCAGGAGAGTGCTGTAGAGGATTCGCGGGTCATCTAATCGGGATCCCAGGCCATGAAGCCCTGAGGACACCAGGATGAACAAGAGCCAGTCTTCCCTTCAGTGCAGAGGCGGACAGGTGCATGGCTTGTGATTGGGAGGAATGAGCAGGACAGGTGTGTGGTACCCGACCACACAAAGCAGGGAGAGGATGAATGTGGCAGCTTTAACAAGAGAAATGCCAATGGACTTCAGCTCAAGGTCCACATTCTGAGACTTCCTGGAAGAGGAATTCTCTCTCGGAGCACAGGTGTCTGGAGTGGAATTTCTCTTGAGGTCCCTAGGATCCAAAGCATTCCGGCGAACCCTGTTTATCTTCCCAGAACTTAGCAATTAAGAGCAGGGGACCTGGGTGGCTCAGTTGGTTAAGCATCTGCCTTCAGCTCAGGTCCTGATCCCAGCGACCTGGGATGGAAGCCTGTGTCTAGCTCCCTACTCAGAGGGGAGCCTACTTCTCCCTCTCCCTCTCCCCCTTGCCAGTGCTTGCTCTCTCTCATGCATGTGCATGCTCTCTCCCCCTCAAATAAATAAAATCTCTAAAAAAAACCTGAAAGTAAAATTGCCTCTTCAGATCCACTGATTCTCAGTCACATTGAGGAAACCAAGGCAGCCCAGTAGACGCTTCTCTCACCGATGATCCAACCTAACAAATGCTCAAGGGCACCTGGAGGTTAATGTAGCCAGGAATTCTCCCTGTTTGGGTCCAGAGATGGCCAGGGATGAGTCCGTAAACACCCTGAATGACATATGAGACATATGTTTTCAGTGAGCAGGAATTCATAGCTTTTAGAGCAAGATTTCATAGCTTTCACTCTATTTACAACCTCAGTACAATTAGGACTGCCCCCAAGGAGTTAAAAACTTGATCCCTCCTTCCCTCATTTCTTCAACAAATACTTATGGATGTTGACCACCCCCCCCCCCCCAGAGACCATGTGCCCAGCATAGGAATACAAGGAAGGCAAGACATCCCCCCAGCCTGCACATAGGACCATCTATACATCATCTACATCTTCCAAGAAGTCTGTTAGACAAGTCAGCAGCACTCTATACCCCTTCATTATGTCCAAGGTCCTTCCTCACTGTTCCCCAAATCCTTGTCCCCCCACCTCCTCTCTCCCTCCTTCCCTTCATCCTTTCAAAGAATATTTAAGGAGCACAAGTTTTGTGCCTGGCCCTGGCTGTGTCTTGTTTAATTACTGAAACCATGGTTTGGACTGAGCTAATTTTGAGGCAATTCATCTCTATGACAAGAAAAAAAAAATTTAAAGCCTCTCGTCATCTCCTCTCTGCCCCTCTCCCTGCCACCCTGCCCTGCCCCAGTCAGGGGAAAGCTTTGTTTTCTCCTTGAAGAAGCTGTAATGGAGACTCCCCCTATGTTTATGGTTTATGGAGAGAGAACATTAGAGAATTGCCATGGTTACAGGCCCCATTCTGCCTGCATCTGAGGACCAAAGGGAGCGGGAGGAAAGCACCGAGCAGCAGCCCCTGGTGCTGCTCAGCCCAGAATCATCATAAAAAAAAAATGTTTACATCAGAGGAGAAATTGCTTCTCAAACAGCAAAGGGAAAACACCAGGCTTGATAAGATTGTTACACCGACTCTTGGCTGGGCTGTTCCTTCCTCATCCCCCCCTTACCCCCTGCCCCATATTATTTAAGGTTGTATTAAATCAGGCAGAGGAAGCAGATGACAAAATGCACCTGGGTGTCGGCGGCTCTGGCAGGACGCCCGGGCTTGGGGCCGGGACCCTCATCTCGGCCCCTCCATCTTCAGCCGCAGCAAGCTTGGCCGCTAGGGTTGGCCCGTCCCTGCAGGCCCTGCCTGAGGACAGCCCTCACTCCCTCTCCCTGGGGGCTGGTGGACCCCAGGAGACCGTTCTGATTCTGAAACAGAACCAGGCCAAGCTAGAAATGGGCAATCAGGATGCAGCTCTGTGTCCTAGGGAAGGTGTCTTTGCCTCTCTAAACTGTGATTTCCCTTCCTTAAAAACCAGGGCATCGGTAAGCATCCTGAGAGCAAAGCAGTGGGATATGTTGTAAAGGGTCAGGCTGCCTGGGTCCAAATTCTGACTCTCCATTTGGCTGGTGGTAAGAATCCAGCAAGATGCTCAGTTAACCTCTCTGTGCTTCAGTTCCCCACCCGGTGGGGAGACAGGAACGACAAGAGTGCTGACCCTATGGAACTGTGGGGACAGGCACCAAGATAGGTGCGATGCCTGGCGAATGGGCACCGTCATCCCTATGGCCACAACTGAGAGTCTCCCTCCTTTCAGAGAGCCCAGAAACGAATACATTTCTTCAACAAGATGACAGACGAAGCTGCTGGCTTGCTAATAGAATGATTCTGCACTCGTATTTCTTCGCCTTCTTCCCCCACCCCCCCACCCAACCCCTCCATCTGAATGACCCCACAGTCGGGGGTCTCATCCTGAGACCACCTGAATGGGCCTGAGGGAGGGCTCACCTGTTGTCCATTCTGGAGCGGGAGGCTTGGCTTTCTGCCCTCCCAGCTCCTGGAGGCACAGACATCTTTGGGCGGGGGTCCTTGGAGAGGCAAAGTGGGAGTTAACCGGGGAACCCAGTGCCTAGGAGCCATAGCAAAGGGGGAAACTATGTTGCATTTGTTAACAGCAATGGGTGCATTCCTTACTGCCAGCGGTCCCGGGGCAGGCACCGGGTTAAGCAAGCACCATGCTTGCCCCGTGCTGTCACAGTCCCTGACCAATCCTTGGAGGCACACACTGTCACACGTGGCACCCTGCCCGACCTCATACAGCTCCCCTATGGCCGAGCACAGCTTTGACACTGGGATAGTTGGGGCCTGACCCTCAGCCTCTCCACACAGTTTCCAAATAGCCTAGAGGGAAAGTGCTGGGGGCCTCAGACCCCAAAACTTTCACTCTTTCTTATCACTCCTCCATTCCCTGTGGTCATGTTGACACGGGCTTCAGGGCTCCCATGGGGGCTGCAGGTCCATCCTGCCCCTTGGACAGGGAAGCCCGAGCCCGGTGCCCCACCTACCCCCAGCCCCCGCTCAGAAGGAAAAGCAATTTTCCATATTAATATATCTGAGTCCCAAACCTGCTGACCTGTAAAAAACTCTTCCCAGTGATTTATTTGTCTCTTCTTGCTAAGACAACCAACATTATTTTATGTCACCCGTGTAGCAGAGACATTCTCTGCCTTCTGGGGTCAGATGGGGCTTGCCATGGAGGCCAGAGAAGGCTCAGAGTGGTTTCCGAGGACCCCTGGCCCCAGGGAAGCATCGCTGGGCAGGGACACTTACACCCCAGTGGGCAGGGACTGGGCCAGGAGGGGCCAGAAGAAGAGCAAATCTGGACTCAGGCCACCACCTCTGGGAGACTCAGTTTACCTAGAAACCAGGGCACCCAGGTCATGGCAGATATCCCAGAGGAGTTCTCACAGGTTCCACAGGGGGCTCGGCTGTGGGCAGGATGACTATCTTGCACTTAAAGGACCCTGCTTTCTCTCAGAGAGCCACCGAAATAATGATAGCCCCAATATTCCCACCCCACCCCATTTCCTCTTTGCTGCAAAAGGGTGGGTGTTAGGAAATGAATATCAAAGATCGGTCGGGTGGGATCACAAACAATTCGGAAATGGCATCTTAGTCCACAGCGGAACGAACACTTACTAAGCACCTGGTGCGTGGTCGTGGGCCCTCCGAGGGGGGCAGAGAGGGAGGGAATCGCCAGGGGGAGTGGCCAGGGCCTCCCCACCATCCGTGGCCAGGGAGCCGGAGTGGCAGACCCAACAGGAGCTCTATGGGCTGAGTCCCTGGGCCCCAAACCAGCCCTTGTGGCATGAGGCATGCTGTTCTCCTCTTACTGTGCCTCCACTGCCTCATCTGTAAAATGCGGATATTAACAGCCACAGCAGAACATTATTTCCCTCCCTCTCGTGACTCTTTCACGGCTCACCCCTGCATGGAGAGCTCAGCTGTCTACCCTCTACCTCCCAGGCTCTGCGACTACAGCTTACTGTGCACAAACCTCTGTTGTGCCATCAAATATTTTCATATTCTTTTCAGAGTGGATGTGCTGGCTCCTTAATTATAGGGACAGAGTCCAGAGGGCGAAGCTGCCTTTATGCTTACTGTAGATCCCCTCTGGGGATCTGGTAGGGGAACAGCACAGGCTGCAGAGTCAAGCAAGAGGTGTTTAATCGGCTGATCATGGAGGTGGGAGGGGCCTGTGGGCCAGAACAGTCAGTCCACTGGATTGGCCAAGGGAGGACTGACTCAGTGTGTACTGAGAACGTGGTCTGCCATTGCCTACACATACAGGGGATGACGGATGGATGGACGGACAGACAGACAGACAGATGGAATGATGGGTGGCTGGTGGGGGGGGAATAGATAATGGATGGCTGGAGGATGGGTGAATGGTTGGAACGATGCCTGGCTGGCTGGCTGGGTGCATGCATGGACACATGGATGCATGGACAGGATGACCTTACCCTGGGGGGATTTCTCTGGCTTCCTTGTCCCTTCAAGTTTACCCTGAATCTTTACCTCCTTTCCTCCTCCATGGGCTTAGTTATTACTGCTAAGCTGCACCCTAAGTCTCAAGGGGAAGGTTGGTTAGTTTTCTCACTTGCTTATGTTGTGTAATTAAATAATATAAAACCAAATCAGTGTCATGTCTCAAACATTTCTGCCAGGGCTCTCAGCCTCCTAATTAATACCATTGCTTGGCAGACACTGGGCAGCCTGTCCCCCTGAACTCCCTCTGAGTCCTCAACAGGTCACTCCAGGTTTGGTGCAGCCTATACTGAGCCCAGCCAGCAACCTCCTCTTCTACCCACCCTGGAGACACAAACATTTCCGCCAAGTTCAGTATGAGGCAGTCCAATGCCATCACAGGTGCAAGGACATGGTTGCTAAAATCATGTAGAAAAACAGGCTCTGTCCTTGGGGAAATGCTGGCATGGTCCTTTTAGTGCTTCCTTCCACCGCCTTAACTCTGCACAACCCACAGCCCATCCCCCCATAAGGCTTCCCTGATTCTTCAGCACCCCCGCATCCGTTTCCTCATCTGGCCTTTGCAACCTTCTGACTACCCTGCGGAGAAGGCAAAACTGTCTCTCTCCTCCATTCATGTTTTGACTTCAGCTCATCAGAGAGGGCATCTTTCCCTAGTTTCTCCCCCAAAGGACAATGTCTGAAACACCTGAATGGTACCCCTTAATACTGCCAAAGTTATCAAAAACAACTGAAGTCTGAAAAATTGTCACAACCAAGGGTTGCTGAGGAAACCCAATGACTAAATGGGATGGGGTATCCTCAGTGGGATCCTGGATCAGAACAAGGGCATTAGGCAAAAAAAATAAGGAACTCTGAACAAAGTCTGGGTATCAACACTGGTTCATTGCTCAGGACAAACACACCTCAGTAATACAAGACACACCAATAGGAAAACTGTGTGGGGTCTGCGGGAACTCTCTCTTACTGTCTTTGCAGTTTTTTTGTAAATCTGAAAATCAGATTATTTTTTTAAAAAGTTAATGGAAGGATTTGGGCCCCCAGCACCACCCACCCTGAACTGCTAACATGTACACCCCTCAGGGAAGAACAGTTTCACATACTCTCACTGCCATTGGGTGCCCCAGGAAGTTCAAGTTCCTTTAAGTCAAGAAACAACTCTTCCCTTACTCTTACTTCATGGATCAATTCTCAACACAGAGCCAAGCATGTAAGAGGCACTTAATAAATGCCTGGTAATTGGGGTGCCTGGGTGGCTCAGTGGGTTAAGCCGCTGCCTTCGGCTCAGGTCATGATCTCAGGGTCCTGGGATCGAGCCCTGAATCAGGCTCTCTGCTCAGCGGGGAGCCTGCTTCCTCCTCTCTCTCTCTCTCTCTGCCTGCCTCTCTGCCTACTTATGATCTCTGTCTGTCAAATGAATAAATAAATAAGTAAATAAATAAATGCCTTAAAACCCCTTAGGACCTCAGAAAGTTATGGAGGGGGAAGAGATGGTACGTGGTACAAGTTTGCATTTTAATATGTATTTTCCACAAAGAAACCAGCTGATGGTGATACATTAAATGAGGCAAATTATTGCAACTTCACAATTAGCTGGCCAGTCAAAATAATAAGTCCCCCTTAATGCATAATCATCCTACTTAATACTTACAATGGGCACTTGTCATGGGCCAGGCGTTGTGCACAATCTCATCTAATCCTCAGAACGACGCTAAATAGCAGGTGGTTGGGGTCGTTAGAATCCCCATTGTACAGATGAGGAAAGTAGCTCAGTGAGATTATGGGACCTACTCAAGGTCAGAGGGCTAGTGATCAACGGAGCCAGGTTTTACCCCAGGCAGAGCAGTCTGGCTCTGAACCCACTTTAAGCCAGTATATTCTACTTATACGCCAACTACCTCCCAACCTGCATGACTTATTTCAGCCTGTTTCTCAGCAAGGTCTACGGGTTCCAGGTCCATCTGATTGCAAATTCCCAATAAATAGGTCAAAATGAACAAGGTATCTGAAAGTGTCAGTCCAGACTAGCAGAGACAGGTTGCCCAGAGTTTCCATGATAGCAGACTGTCCTCCACTGGCCTGTCTTCCTTCCGCTGCTACGTGCTTGGTTCTTTCTGGTCCTGCCTCTGCTATCAGGGGGCTGGGACCCCTCGGGTCGGCCTCAGTTTCCCACCTGTGCAGTGATAGGGCTAGACCAGCAGAACTCAAACAATCCCAGGCTCTTCAGACCGATGCGGCCCCTGAGGGGCAGGCCTGCCTGTGTCTGAACCCTGCTGTGGACCCGAAAGACCAGTGTCTGGGGAGACAGCCTTGCCTTTGACTTTTCACTCCAAATACTCTCAGCTAAATTCCTCATAGCCCCCATCCTGTCATCTCTTCTCTAGGGGTGGGATCTCGGCAATGACCCAGCCCCTAGCACAGGCTTTCCTGAACTTCTGTCCCTTCCATATGTTGGAAGGGAAACAGGCCAGCCACAGCAATCCTACCCAGATGCTCTCCTTTGTTTTGTTCTAAATTGCAAGCACATTTTACTACACAGATTTTTTTAAGATCGAATCACAGAATCTCCAGAATGGCAGTCACTTCAGAAATCATCCAGTTCAGAACTTTCTAGAACAGTCAGACTTATGGCAACAGATGAGAATGATGGTGGCCAGGGGCTGGGGACAGGGAGCGTGGGTTTTGCAAGACGACAAGAGTTCTGGAGATTGGCTGCACAACAAAGCAAATGTACTTAATGACCCTGAACTTTAAAATGGTTAAAATGTATGTTGTGCTTTTTAAATTGTGGCAAAATTTTTTAAATTTAAGTAAAATTAAAAAACAGTAATTTATGACAAAAAACATAACTCCATTCAAACCATCACCACCATGAATAGTGAACTTCACTCCTCAGCTTCCTTTCTAAGAGGTCTATATCCCATCAATACCACTGACCCTCGCTCCAGCTGTGCTCTGACCCGGGCACTGGGGTGGAGGTGGGTGGTGCTAGGGAAGGGAAGAGTGGGGCAGGGGGCAGGGGAAACATAGACATGGGTGGTTCTTGCCCTCTGTAACTGTGCTGGGGACACAGAGGCTCGTGTTATTTAAAACACATACACGGAGACTATAGACTGTCCTCGCCCCTCCCGTGCTCTGTTCTCTAAGACCGGAGACCTTGGAGGAGCTGCTCCCAGTTTCCTCTATCAGCTGGCTTCTGGCTGGGTTGACCCAATGGGAAGCATTAGTAGGAAACTGGAGGGTGGGCAAAAGGGAGAAGTCAGAATCTCTCTCCCCTTCCTTCTGTCTCCCAGGAAGTGTCTAGGGCAACAGACGCTTCTCCTAACTGGCTCTCTCTCCCATCAGAAACACCTGCCCCAGGGCTCCAATTTCCACCTGATGGCAGGCCTGTCCCTACCCCTGGGCTCTGATAAGACCACCTCTTCCCTCTGACCCTCCAGCCTAGAGCAGGACAGCTACTTCCTGCTGTTGCTCCGCTCCGAGTTGCCTCACTATCCCTTCTGGCCTGAAGCTTCTCCATCATGTTGTGTTAAATGTCCGGCCCTGTGAAAATTCACAGTCATATCTACTTTCCTGGTTGGACTCCTCCTCATGATACCGGCTCCCTGTTTATGGAAGACTGTTGAGCCTGGAAGGCAAAGACTAAGACTGCTTTGGTCTATTACTTTCCCTGCAACTCATCAACAGGCCTGTGCTCCAGAGGAAGAATCCTGAGTGGCTAAGGAAGGTGCTCAAACATCCTGTGATCCCAGGGATTTGAACAGCCGGTTCCAGCGCTCCCCACCTATGGCTCAGCAGACCTACCACTTGCCTCCAGATGTGTTTGGGTCCCCAGTGGCCAGATGTGCTCAGAGATCACTGAGCAGAGAACAATGAGTACCTTTGGTAGAAGGGGGGTAGGTTCTGAAGCAGTGCAGGGAGGCCTTGAGAGATGCCAGTGACACCCCTCCTTCTTACCCTACCCCCAGTGGAAACAGAAATCCTTATCAGGTGTCCCAGGATTCTCTTCTAACCAATAGCGATCTTGTTCACAGACCTGCACTGTCCACAGCGGTGACCAGCAGCCGCGCGTGGGTTCTTTCTAATTTTAATTTAAGTTAGCTAAAAATTAAATAAAGTTTAAAATTCAGCCCTTCCGTTGCACAAGCCATGTTTCAAGAGCTCACCCGTGGCTGGAGGCTGCGGTATTAGCGCAGACACAGAACATCTCCGCATTTGGGCAGCGCTGTTGGTAGAGAAAAGCGCCTTTGTCGACGGAGAAAGGAACGAAACGGCATAATACAAATTAACCAGTTGCATTTTAACAACCAAACAGGCTCCCAGCTATGCGTGGGACCAAAAGATGATTGCATTTTTGTGCCGAAATGGCTTTTAGTCGTACCCGCTAAGGGTTCAGGCAGAGTGGAAGAGGCAGAGCTGATTTCCTAATGCCTCTTCTGAAGGCACGAGATGAGCTGATAGAATAAACGCCAGGATGCGAACCTACTGGAGTGAGGAGCTTTTTGAAAACGAAAGAGAGATATTTACTTAAACTGGAAAAAGGAGAAATAACATGTTTACTCTTTACTTGGCTCTTTTAAGAAAAGAAACAAAAGCGCTCCAGCTAAAACCTACCTAACCACGGCACAAGTGTCACAGGCCGGGCCACGCGGGCGGTGGGCGAACGAGACAGGATACTTAAACTGTCTGCTCTGACAGGAAAATTAAAGACAATTGAGTGCGGCGTTAAGCCTGGAGAAACCAAGCCGGTTTCATCGCATCGTGCCTTCTCCTGCTACAGCTCCTCGCTAGCAAGAAACAGCTCTATTTCCAGTTCATTCAGAACCTATGGTGGTACCCCTAACCCACAGAGGATACCGCCCGAGCCCCCCCACCCCCCGGTGGCTGTCTCAGACCGCAGATGGTCCAGAAGGCTCTATATCCCACGAGCGTGCCTCGTGGACTGCATTTCACATTATTGAACTTCGCAGATGTTCCTTTTTTTTTTCTTTTTTTTTTTTTTTTTTAACAAATTGAAGGTTTGTGGCAACCATGCATTGAGCAAGTCCTCCGGCACCATTTTTCTAAAAGCATTTGCTCACTTCATGTCTCTATGCCACATTTTGAAATATTTCCAAGCTTTCCCTATTATTATATCGGTCATGACGGTCTGCGAGCCGTGATCATTGATATTACTATTGTAATTGTTGCGGGACACCGTGAACCGCACGCATATGAGATGGAGAACTCCATCGATAAAGTAAGCATTTGGACTCCAGCCAATCCCCTGTTTCTCCCCCTCAGGCCTCCCTAGTGCGTGAGATACGATAATATTGAAATTAGGTCGATTAATAACCCTGCAATGACCTCTAGGTGTTCAAGTGAAAGGAAGAGTCGCAGGTATTTTACTTTAAATCCAGAGCTAAACATGATTAGGCTCAGTAAGGAAGGACTGGAGAAAGCTGAGACAGTGTGGACGTGAGGCCTCTTGGAGCAAACAGTCGGTCGAGCTGTGAATAAAAAGGTCTTGAAGGAAATTACAAGTGCTCCTCCAGCGAACACGCGAATGATAAGAAAGCAAAACAGTCTGATGGCAGATACGGAGACAGTTTGGTCTGGACAGATGATCAAACCAGCCACAACATTCCCTTAAACCAAAGCCTCAGCCAGAGCAAGACCCTGACTCTTCAGTTCTGGGGAGGCTGAGGGAGGTGAGGAAGCCTAAGAAGAAAAGCTTGAAGCTAGCAGAGGCGGGTTCCCGAGGCTTGAGGAGAGAAGCCGTTGCCACAGCATGAACATTCAAGGGGAAGTGGCAGGGGCTGCTGTAGAAGCCGCAGCAAGGCATCCAGAAGATCCAGCTAAGATCATTCTCGAAGGTGGCTGACTCAACAGCAGATTTTCCATGCAGACAAAACAGCCTTCTATTAGAGAAGATGCCATCTAGGACTTGCATAGCTAGAAAGGAGAAGTCAGTGCCGGGTTTCAAAGCTCCAAAGGACAGGCTGACTCTCTTGTTAGGGACTAATGCAGCTGGAGACTTCAAGCTGAAGCCAGTGCTCTTTGACCATTCTGAAAATCCTAGGGCCCTTAGGAGTTATGCTAAGTCTATTCTGCCCGTGCGCTATATAAGGAACAACAAAGCCTGGATGACAGCACATCTGCTTACCACATGGTTTACTGAATATTTTAAGTTTACTGTTGAGGACTACTGCTCAGCAGAGATTTATTTCCAAGTGTGACTGCTCATCGACAATGCACCTGGTCACCCAAGAGCTCTGATGAAGATACAGTACAAAATTCATGTTGATTTCATGCCTGCCAATGCAGCATCCATTCTGTAGCTGTTCTGCAGATCAAGGGATCATCTGGACTTTCAAGTTTCATTATTTTAGAAATATATTTTGTGAGACTATAGCTGCCATCTATAGTGATTCCCCTGATGGATCTGGGCAAAGTCCACTGAAAACCTTCTGGAAAGGATTTACCATTCTAGATACCATGATTTCTAGGAAGAGGTCAAAATATCAACATTGATAGGAGTTTGGAAGAAGTTGATGAATCCTAAGAACTAGAATCAAGGAAAGGTAATCGCTAACATTAATTTAAATTTACCATTTCCTAGGCTCACTCTATCCACATCCTCTCATTTGATCTTTGTACCAAATCTGGGGGTGGAGGCATTGCTAGCCTTTCTATTTCACACATGAAAAACACCAGGTACAAAAACATGTTATCTGTCTAAAGTCTAAAAGTTAGTAAAGAAGAGATCTCAATTTCCAAATAGAACAACCTCCTTCCAGAGGCTGTACCCACCATCACTACACCATACAATGAGAGGAGAAAGAGCCCAGATTCAGCAGATACCCACAACATCTGTTTTAATTACATATGCCACACAAAGATGTTTCCAATTCCACCAAAGCCTGATTGCACCTATATGCATGGGAACTGGATGAGATTTAGAAATTTTGGTTGCCGTTCTAGCCCTCCAAGATTGTATGTACCTCTTTCGGGCACACAGAGAGACTGGACCTTCATGGATAATGCCCAGACACTTTTTTTTTTTCTTTCAAAAAAGCAGGGAAAAAAAAATAATGACACATTTTTAGCAAGCAAGGAGATGCCAGAAGGTAATTGCTTTCCAAATTACTGTAAGTTATAAATGGATCAATGATTTTCTCTGGAGTTGGAATCAACAGTAATTAGCAATATGCAAATCCCACCCTGAGCCCTTTGCTGCCCACAATGAAGGGGGAGGCACCCTAAGCAGTCATTTGCATTCATCTGGAGGAGGCCCAGATGGGTGCACCCCAAATGGGGTTTGCAGGCTGTGAACTGAAGGAAAGTGGAGGGGAGCAAAGTAAATCTCTGTCCTGCTGAAGTGGGGGCCGGGGGCCTGGGGGTGCTCCTCAGAGCTCTTCTAGCAATAGTCCCGGCCCTGTCCCCAGGTCAGGCCTGAGTGGGGATAGCAAAGAAGAATCTGGATCAAATGTACAGTGAATTGGGGGAAAGGTAGGGAAACTGTCAAGATTAACTTCTGAATGGAATCGTACGTCTGTCCCCTGAAGGAAGAAGTTGGCTGGGGTGGCAGAAATGAGCACTGGAAGAAAAGCCCGGGAGCCTAAGCACCAGTCCTAGCTCTACTCTACTTGCCTTGTGTCTGGAGCCAGCCATCTCTCCTTGCAGGTACTTGTGAGAGGAGAGGATTGGACCAGGTGAGGCTTAGGGCTCCCTCCGTTCATTTATTCACTCACTACAAGCACTTACTCTACCTATTTTGTGCCAAGCACTAAGAACAGAAACCCAACTAAAACTTGTTCCCACAATCAGCAGCTCTCAGTTTGCCAGGAGCAAAGAATGTGTAACAAGATCTTTTTTTTTTTTTTAAGATTTTTACTTATTTATTTGACAGAGAGAGAGAAAGAGAGAGCACACAAGCAGGGGAGAGGGGCAGGGGAAGAGGGAGAAGCAGGCCCTCTGCTAAGCAGAGGCCCACGAAGGGTTTGACCCTGAGATCAAGGCCTGAGCTGAAGGCAGATGCCCAACCCACTGAGCAACCCAGACACCCCAGCCAGATCATCTTTTTTTTTTTTTTTAAAGATTTTATTTATTTATCAGAGAGAGAGAGAGGGAGAGAGAGCGAGCACAGGCAGACAGAATGGCAGGCAGAGGGAGAAGCAGGCTCCCTGCAGAGCAAGGAGCCGGATGTGGGACTTGATCCCAGGACACTGGGATCATGACCTGAGCTGAAGGCAGCTGCTTAACCAACTGAGCCACCCAGGCGTCCCCAGCCAGATCATCTTAATGATGTATTCTAAGTATCCCAGGACACACATGAACAGGTTCACTCCAAGTGAATCTGGACGGCTTCTTGGAAGAGGTGACATTTCAGCTGGACCTCAAAGAATGACTCTGTATTTCATTTCCAAGCAATTCAGTTATAGTTCCATCTGGGGCCACAGAGGGTTTAAAGCAACACTCCCTGAGCTTTTATGAACACACGAATCATTGGGGAGCACATATAAAATGTCCATTCTTGGAGCCCATCTCTCACAGGGTCCCATCAGTCCATCTGGGACTGGGACTGAGAATCCGCATTTTAGCAAGCTCACCAGCGATTCGGGGACAGTAGGCCTGTGGGCCACATTCCGAGAAAGGACTGGTGCAATCCTTCCTGATTCTATCTGTATTGTTCAAAACAAAACAAAATGCTAAGGGCTGTTTTCATATACTTGACAAGACACTTGACATTTGACAACTCCTGAAACCTCCACATGGGCGTCCCCCTCCCAAGAAGCAAACTACCCACTCCCAACACCAGTGGTGCCACCAAAAGCCACGAAGAGCCTCTTCAGAGATGAGTCCCCATATTCCATTCATTCTGTGCAAAGGGCCAGGGACTCAGCATCTGCTCTCCAGAGGCACCCCTGAAGCAGCTGGTCCCTCCCCACCGAGTGGTGACCAGCTTCCTGAGCTGGAGGCACCTCACTTCCTCCACCCCTGCCCAACAGGGTGCCTGGTGCTCCCACCTGGGAAGCAGAAGGCACGGACGGCATTACGGTAGAGAAAGCCGGACTCTCCTGAACCGAGCACTCACCGCCTGATCTTCACCTGGCTGGCTCCACACGGCCAGGCGGGCCTCAGCTAGATGTCATTGCTTCGGCAGGCCTCCCCTGACCAGCCCACCTGACGCCTCGCCAGTCTAGCCTCGTCTGGCGTATCTGGGATGGCCCTTCAATGGTGCTCCCGGATCGGCCATGCCTCCAGGTCCAAATGTCTCACACGGTCTTCTCCCCTGGATTCTAGGCTGTTCCTGAGACCCGTTTAAACCACAGAACATGGCAGAGGTGACGCTGTGCCTTCGGAAGGCCTGGCAGCTCCCTCTTCTGTGCTGGTGGAAGCCTGGGGCCCTGATTTAGGAAGTCCAACTCCCCTCCTGGAGAGAGTAAGTGCAGGTGCCGCAGGGAGAGTGAGAGACCCCGAGACGACATGGAAAGAGAGACTCCGCCAACCCACCAGCCATGTAGCCACACAGGTGACCCTCAGCAGGATGTGCAAAGGAGCCCAACCTGTTGAGCCCAGCCCTGGTTGTAGGATTGTAAGCAAACGGAGTGTGTGTGTATGTGCATGTGTGTGTTTTAAGATGTTATTTATTTATTTGAAAGAGAGAGAGAGATTAAAAGAAAGCATGAGCGGGGGCAGGAGTGATGGCAGAAGGAGAAGTAGGCTCCCGCCGAGCAGGGAGCCCTACAGTGGGCTCGATCCCAGGACCCTGGGATCATGACCTTAGCCAAAGGCATACGCTTAACTAGCTGAGCCACCCAGGCGCCCCAGGTGTGGTATTTTAAACCACTGAGTTTTAGGATAGTGTGTTACACACCAACTGATACCTGATACCTTATCCCTCTGTTTCACCTTCTTCACGCCATTATTACAAAGAAACAGAAAGTCTCTGACCTAGAGACCTAGAAGGTAGGCTCCCCGGGGGGAGGGACTGGCTGCTCTACTGCTGCATCCCCACTGGCTGAGCCTTGCCTGGCACAGAGCCAGAGCTCCCCAGTATTGGCTGAATGAATCCACCACCCCTCCGCTGAACCTCAGGCTGGACCGGGGAAAATGTAAGCTAAGAATCCAATGCCCTTGAGCTGATGCTGCCAGAGGGAGAGTCAGGAAGACGTGTTGATTGTCCATTAACAAACTTCGCATGCATCCGAGCAAACTTTTAAAGGCTAAAGAAAAACCATTAGTGAGGAGTTTCATGCTTGTTCAGAAGCGCCAGAAACAGCTGGCTTTTGAGCAGCAGCGAGACTGCAGCTCCCCAGGGGTCGCAGGACGCAATAGCTGAGACCAAATGGCCCCAGCGCCTGATCTCGGCACAGTCCCGGAGCCAACAGCTGGCCTTCTGTGCTCCCTTCCCGCGTGCTGCGCTCCAAGCTCACCCACCCTGAGGAAGGACATTTCCCCAGCAGACCCTCAGCGGCCACCTCCTGCAGAGCAGAGCCAGCTGCCCCTGCCAGAGGAAGCCAGGGGTCCCCTCCAGGGTGCGCAAGCTGGCTACATAGGGGACAAAGGGAAACAGTGCAGGAAGATGCTTCCTGGCTGCGTTTTGCACAAATGGCCCCCTGACACCAAGCCCCTTATTCCCATTTGCATGCTCTTCTGGTCTGTTTGTCCTTCCCTCCCTGTCTATGTTGGCGAGAGCCGAAGGAAACTTTCTCTCTAGGCAGCAAGTGGCTGCTGGAAAGCATGGGAGTGTATAAGAGTGCCATCTGCCAGGATCTTCCGAGTCCCTAAATCAGTTGACAGTGGGACTGGGGGAGAGGTGGGACCTGGTCCACCCTCTTATCTTGAATTTTTCTAAGTTCCCTTGTCTTCTCTTTATGGAAATTCTCTCAGCACTTTTTTGAAAGTTAAATTAGGCGATGTATTTCAAGTAGCGGCTCTCACACTTTGCTGCACATCAAAATCATTTAGAGGACTTGCTAAATCACAGACTTCTGGAGCTCATCCCAGACTTTCAATAGGTCAGGAATGAGGACCCCAAATTCCACTGCTAACAAGTTCCCAGATGATACTGATGGTCATGGCCCAGGGACCACACCTAGAAAGCCATTCACATAACATAGGAGAAACTTAATTATAAACATCTATACATACACACACACACACACACACACACATACACACACACAGACCAACTCAAATTTTTCTGGAATTGTCCGAATTTTTAGTCAATGGAAATATATAAATCATGTTAAACTGTCCCTTCTACAGGTCTCCAAGGGCTGTCAAGAAAGCAGCCTTGCAGCAGAGTGATTATAAAGGAAAGCAGAGAGGAGAGGATAAATATTTCAAAGGCTCAGAAATTGGTGTTCCTCATATGACCAGAAAGAAGCCTGGGAATGTTTGGAGAAGAGGAAAAGGAAACACACATTTTCTGAATGCATTAGCCAGGGAGGAGTTTGAGGTGCAGGTGGGCTTTGGGGGCTGGGGATAGGGAGTTGTCAGTGTACCAGGCTCGAAAGAACCTCTTCCTCCAGCTCTACAATCCGGTGATCGTGTCTCACAAGCACAGCAGGTTCAGGCCCTCAGACCTCCTCCAGACCTGCGGAATCAGGGTCTGCGAGGGGGCGCTCTGCGACTGGGGACATACCACTCCAGTTCAGAATGCTGCGCAATTAAGGAGTTCCTCCCTGGGGTGACTTCAGTGTCCTTAAGGATGCAAGGGGCAGGCAAAGGGCAAGTGGGCACTTTGTGTTTCATGCAGACAGAAGATTGGGACGTTTGGGAAGATGAAGATGTTCTGGAGATGGATGGGGAGGATGAATGCAGAACAATGGGAATGTACTCCACGCCACAGATCTCCACCCTTGAAAATGGTGAAATGGTACATTTTCTGTTATGTATACTTGACAATGATTAAAAAAAAAAAATAAAGACCCATCAAGGAGATAAACGTGCAATCAATAAGTTGTATCTGATTAGTTACAAGTTATCCTCTTGATGTTGTCAAAAGGCATTGGATGGAGTGCAGAAAGACCGAAGAGAATGTTTCGAGATATGTCTGCCTACTTGTATGGGTGATCTGATTCTAATAACATATGCTGAATAAGGCAAAAAGATCTTCAGGATAAATAGGAAGCAATATTCTTGGTGCATAGCCAACACCCTTTGTTTCTTTTCCGGGCTCTCAGACAGTATTCTGATCTACAATGGGGGCTTTCTCAGGCATCACCCTTTGCCTCCCCCTGTCCCCAGGAGGCCCTGTTTCCCACAGGTGCCTGTAACTGGGAAGCCTTCTGTTGTAAATTTCCACACCAACACTCCACACTCCACAACATGCTCCACTCCCCTGGGAGCAGAGTCCTTATTGGGCCGCCACAGATCTGTTCCCCAGAACCTCAATGCCAAACCAATTGAAACAGCAGAAGTTCTAAACCTGTAAAGCAGAAAAAGCAAATGACCCTCTCGGGGATCCCAAATTCCAGGATCCCCCAGCCTGGCAAGTAAATCGCCAATGCCATCCACCTCCTTCCCCCAACACACACCTGTTATAATGAAAGTGTTAAGTCAAACATAGGAAATGCTCTCATTTTGCCCAGGAATGGAGGAAGCATTGCCTGCTTATGAGTTCCAAGATCATCGAGGGGCTCTGTCAGGTCCTACTGTAATCAAACTTCCTCAGATGAATAATGGTGGAGTTCTCCAAATGCCACGCCTCGTACCCTCTCCTTCCTCAATGTCTACTGGACCAACCGAATCAAGAAGCCAGCACTCAATTACACATGGCCTTGAGTCTTTTCCTGGCATAAATCACTTGACAGTGATGCAAAAGGTGTGGATTTGGTAGCCAGAGAGCTTCAGGCTGGAGATGCGCTCTGCACCTGCCGGCTGTTAAACTTTGATTCTGAATCTTGAAATCAGCATCTGTGCTCAGAATTTAAGACACATACACAATTAAGGTACAGAACTGAGAAGGGGAGCCGAGAGAGTGCTCAGCCCTATTCAGGCACCCAGCAGCTACCCTCTGAACACACTGCAAAGCTTCCGGACGCTGAAGAGCACCTGCTCTCCCCTGCTCCCCCGGACCTGGTTTTCAAGCTTGGCTGCACAAGAGAGTCTGGGGGACAGCTTCGGATGCTCAGAGAGGCTGGAGGGAGCCTCAAGTGTCTATCCTTCTAGAGCTCTCCCAGCCACTTCCCTGGAGCAGACAGCACAACACAGAGTTCAACAAATGTTCAACAAGGACTTAATCAATCGATGGAGATGCAGAGTTCTGTGATCCTTATGAGGGACAGGGAGGGACACTTCCTTGCAGGCATCATTATTATCAGGTTCCATTGTAATCGCAAGAAAACTCCATAGAATATTAGATGCCTTCACATGAGCATTAACTGAGCTGCTGAACACTCAGTCTTAAGGCCAAGGGTCCCAGCAAAGTTGTTGTTAATTATTCGACAGCAGTGTCTCTTCCCATATGGAGACGCCTTATTAGAGAAATAACCATCTTCACCGAGACATACTTTGTTTGCTGCAGTTGTGAAAAAATAAAGAGGCCATGGAAGAATTTGGGGAGGAGAGCTGAGAGGCCCAGTGGTTATAAAGAGATGGCTGATGGTTACTAAAGTTGATGGCAGAGTCACATATGTAGAGAAGGGTTGGGGGGGTGGGGGGATCTCATTAACTACAAAAATCATTAACAGAGAAAGAAAGAAGGAAAGGGGAGGGCTGAAAGGAGAGGTGTTGACCTGCCAAGGGAAGGTCATTCTGGAGGAGACAGAGATCAAAAGCTGGAGCAGGTTCCACGGGTCAGGTCGCAAGGAAGGAGCAGAGAGCTGGTCATCTCCCACATCTGTCCGCAGTTTTCCACAAAAATAAGGCAAGAGGCTGGAATGTTCATTCAAATGCCTAGGGTCTCTGTCTTCCATACCCATGCTCAGGGTTGTATGGCAGCACTTCCTGCAGGCACAGGGGTCTGCAGAGGTGACCCTGACCCTCTCCACGCCATCCATGGACATGAGAGGTCTTCCATGATCTAAACAGTAGTCAAGGCGAGACTCAGAATGGAGCCATGGAACCAGATGAGCCCACATCCTAGCTGATGCCTGCTCCCCAAATCCGAGCTCCTTCTTGGACTCTCCAAGTTCTCCTGGGCCCTGCCTTTGAGTACGGACCGCACTGACTCCTGCCACATCCCATGACCTAAGGAGGAATTCATCCCCTTTGACTTGATTCATTCAGCTAACCCATGCTGTGCTCCTACTCTGTGTCAGCAAACAAGGAGGTACAGACACAGAGGATAATGTCAGATGAATGAATGAATGCTAAATCTTAATAACAACTTTAATAAAAACTTGCATTTGCTAAACCCATGTCAGATGCTAGGCTCTGTGCTAAGGGCTATATATTACCTTTTTTCCATAGCCCACAAAGAAAGCGTTATTATTCCAGTTTTACAGATCAGGAAACTGAAGTTCAGAGAATTGAAACAGCCAGGCCATATAGCATATAGGAATGGGTAGAGTTGAAATTGAAGGCCACAGCTGCCTGTTCCAGCATTTGAAGGGCTCAAAACCTAAGTGAACAATGAGGTAAGGGTACAGGATAATAGGACGAAAGAACTAGACCATGCAGACACCAGCACGAGTGGAACCAAGGAAGGAGCCATCATGGGTGGGAAAAGCCAGGGGTGCTCTGCAGTGGGGCGAGGTCGGGGTCCAAGGACACGGTTCTTTCCCACTCACAAGAACCCATACATGTTTGGCCAGCGGTTTCCTAAGTTCTGATTCTGACTGTCTTTCCATGTGGAACGTGTACCATCCCTGAGATCTGATCGCAGTCTGATTCACTATTCACACAATAGTCATTTGCTCAACTCCTATCAATTTGGAGATCCCGGGAAAAGATTACGGGCCCCCAGGTAAAACCCAACCCCATGGTGAATTTATATTACAACATTCTGCTTTATTTAAAAGCTACAAAGGGACTACTTAATCTATTTGAAGACTTGTGTGCATGCTCATGTGTGTCCTTGTATAAAAATATGCCTAAACACGAAGCCCCAAGCCCAGGGTGTGTAGAATTTCCACGTTCTCCCTCAAAGCAGATAAGCAGGTGACTTACAGGAAGCGGTGGCCTTGGCTACCTTGTTTAAGAATAGTGGCCATATTCGAATAGCCAGAGGAATATTGAAAAAGAAAGCCAAAGTTGGTGGTATCACAACTCCAGACTTCAAGCTCTATTACAAAGCTGTTATCATCAAGACAGTATGGTACTGGCACAAAAACAAACACATAGATCAATGGAACATAGTAGAGAACCCTGAAATAGACCCTCAACTCTATGGTCAACTAATCTTCGACAAAGCAGAAAAGAATGTCCAATGGAAAAAAGACAGTCTCTTCAACAAATGGTGTTGGGAAAATTGGACAGCCACATGCAGAAAAATGAAACTGGACCATTTCCTTACACCACACACAAAAATAGACTCCAAATGGATGAAAGACCTCAATGTGAGACAGGAATCCATCAAAAACCTTGAGGAGAACACAGGTAGCAACCTCTTCGACCTCAGCCACAGCAACTTCTTCCTAGAAACATCACCAAAGGCAAGGGAAGCAAAGGCAAAAATGAACTACTGGGACTTCATCAAGGTCAAAAGCTTTTGCACAGCAAGGAAACAGTTAACGAAACCAAAAGACAACCGACAGAATTGGAGAAGATATTTGCAAATGACATATCAGATAAAGGGCTAGTATCCAAAATCTAGAAAGAACTTATCAAACTCAATACCCAAAGAACAAATAATCCAATCAAGAAATGGGCAGAGGACATGAACAGACATTTCTGCAAAGAAGACATCCAGATGGCCAACAGACACATGAAAAAGTGTTCCACATCACTCAGCATCAGGAAAATACAAATCAAAACGACAGTGAGATACCATCTCACACGAGTCAGAATGGCTAAAATTAACAAGTCAGGAAATGACAGATGCTGACAAGGATGCAGAGAAAGGGGAACCCTCCTACAGTGTTGGTGGGAATGCAAGCTGGTGCAGCCACTCTGGAAAACAGCATGGAGGTTCCTCAAAAAGTTGAAAATAGAGCTACCCTACGACCCAGCAATTGCACTACTGGGTATTTACCCTATAGATACAAATGTAGTGATCTGAAGGGGCACGTGCACCCGAATGTTTATAGCAGCAATGTCCAAATAGCCAAACTATGGAAAGAACCTAGATGTCCATCAACAGATGAATGGATAAAGAAGATGTGGTATATATATACAATGGAATACTATGCAGCCATCAAAAGAAATGAAATCTTGCCATTTGCAATGACGTGGATAGAACTAGAGGGTATTATGCTTAGCGAAATAAATCAATCAGAGAAAGACAACTATCATATGATCTCCCTGATATGAGGAAGGGGAGATGCAAAGTGGGGGGTTTGGGGGTAGGAAAAGAATAAATGAAACAAGATGGGATCGGGAGGGAGACAAACCACAAGAGACTCTTAATCTCACAAAAGAAACTGAGGGTTGCCTGGGGGAGGGGGGTAGGGAGAGGGTGGTAGGCTTATGGACATTGGGGAGGGTATGTGCTATGGTGAGTGCTGTGAAGTGTGTAAACCTGTGATTCACAGACCTGTACCCCTGGGGCAAATAATATATGTTAATAAAAAAATTAAAAAATTTAAAAAAAAAAGAATAGTGGCCATAATTTAGCAGTATATGCTGTACCCTTTGGAAAGGGGAAAAACATCTGTCACATGGTCATTGCCAGGGATCTCAAATCCTTTATAGGATTTTCCCAAGGATCCTTCATAACACCTACCCACATGCTTCCTTGAGTAGGAGAGAATGAATAACAGTACATGTAGTATCAAAGGTAATGGGTATATGCCATAGCCCATAAGATCTAGAATGCCTATAGGGGAGTAGTAAGCACCCATACCTCATCACCCACACGTGGAAAAGGGGCTGGAAATGGGTTTCAGAAGACACGATCGCTTCTCTGGACCAGTCCTGACTCAGATCAGACCTCACGTAGAACTGTCAGTCTCTGTAGGTAGAATGCATCTGAACTTCAGGCGAGAACTGAGCAGAAGGTAAAGGAAGAGATTCAAGGGAGGGTTTGCTTCCTATGCCCGAGTACCGCTGAAGACTTTGAAACCCAAGTAACCCCAGGAGATACCAAATCCCACACCCCAAACCAAGCTCTATCCCATCTGGGTTCATTATTAACCTGAGCAGACTTCCTTCATGAGCATCACAGGACATCAAGATGGTAGAAACTTCTTTGGGCTTATGTATTTCACAGCACTCACCATAGCACATACCCTCGCCAGTGTCTATAACCCAACCTGGTAAGTCACAGACCTGTACCCCTGGGGCAAATAATACATTATATGCTAATAAAAAAGAAAAAAAAAAGATGGTAGAAAGTTCTGTCATATGGCAGAGGAGGTGGGAGATGAAAGGAAATAGAATGTGTACTCATTGCCAGGAAAGTTGGAGTCAAGTGGGTCTGCTGGAGATGCCTGCATTCAGAGAACATCAGTGTATTCACAGCGGCTCTCGCGGATTGTTCTGGGAAACCTTGCTCTTCTGAGATGCACCGCCGTGCCTTTGTTATCAGAACAGGCCTTCCAGGAGGCAAGTCCACAACCTCTGATGCCCCATTCAGAGAAGGCTTCTTGAACATAGGGAACCATGGCAAGTTCCTTCCACCTTCACTAGCATCTTCTCATGGAGTCCATGAGGCAACTCTGCTCACGGGGGAAATTTTTAGACCACAACATCAAGGAACTGAGTAGCTGTAATTAAGTGTGTGTGTGGGTGTATGTGTGTGTACAGCAAGAAGCTACACACACACACACACATAAATACAGCAAATGGCAACATATAAATACCCATTTGCTTAGATGCATAGATAAAAAGATACAAGCAGATGAATGGGGAGCATGGTCCCATGTGGAGCCGAAGCAGTATCACCATTGGAACTCACATGTGTTTTGGAATATCCGACAAATTGGTCATTAGGAGGACTAAGGAGTTTCCAGCAGGGAATCTCCTGAGGGAAGAAGGAGATGAGGAGAAGCTTGACCCAATGTCAAGTCGTCAAGGTGAGAGAGAAGGCATGATTCTGTTGATAGTGCAGAATGTCACTTGGCCCTGTCCTTGCCCAGCCCCTAGCAGTCTCACTTGGGCCCTCTTAGCTAATATCAACTACATTAGAGAGCATTATGGGATACAGGTAGTTTTGGGTGCATTAGCCTGTTTAGCCTCTAAATAATCCTGAATCAGGTACCACTGTTTTAGTCCTATTTCACAAATCACAGTGTTAAAGCTCAAAGAAATCAGGAAATTGGCTCCAGCACAGACAACTCCCCAGTGGGAGAATGAGGCTTCAAAGCCTAATCAGTTTGAACCCATTACCCAGATTCTAACCTCACACCATCCTGATCCCCTGGGGAGAGAGGACCCTCAATAAAAAATGAGAGAGCCCTACGTCTGGCTGTTCTTAAAGGCAGGAGCTTCGGGCAGGGCTGCTCTGGGAAGCACAAAGTAGAGATAGCTATTCCCTCCAACTGTGCCACGGGCTGCCATGTGTTAGTCCCTCAAAGGTTCTGGGCATTACCAATGCTTCCGTGGAAGGGCAGGTATTCCCAGAGGGAGACTGGGATGCTCTGTGGCGGAAGGTGGTGGAGGTGGGGAGAAGGCAGAGTGTCCTGTGGTCATGTCCAGCAGAGGTGGACAGGTACAGCTGGCCCAGGGACAGCAGTGTCCAGTAAAAACCTGCAGCAGCTGACCCGACTTGCTTATGACCTTCATAAGAAACTTCCTGGGAACACTTGAGGGGCTCTGGCAAGGACTGGGGTCCTGGATTAGCAAGAGGGGTTGTGAGCCAAGAAAGCATAGATCACTGGTGATATGACCCACTTTTCACATCTAGTCAACCCAAGGGAGAGGAAGAGAGAACTATCTGATCTTTTTTTGACTGATCCTGATTTCTTTCAAAACAAAAAGCTAAGTTAGATGGTAAAAAAAATTGAATAAAATGTGCATCAAAATGAGGGTAATAGTTTCAGTTACCCAATGCCACTCTCCCCCTAAATCATCCTCAATATTGATGAGAATCTTTGGCTTAAGGCTCTCCAAGCATTCTGACCCTCTCTGACCATGCAGGGAAGTATCTATGGGCTCTAGGAGCAGAACCCACAGCCCCGATCACTCAAGCCAGGGGGGTATGCCCCCACATCCACCTCCACACGAGCTCATGCGTACCCATACCACGTTGACAAGACGGGGTTAAAGGCTCTGCTTTTTCTCAGCAGATGCCATGTGGAAAAGTGCTGGCCTGGCACTGCCCTGTGGCTTCAGCAATCAGGCAGGGTAGGCTAATTAGTCAATCTGAGATCCATGGGGGAAATGCTGACAAACTCAATAAGCAGTAAGCGCCTGGCCCCCAGGGGTGGGGGGTGGAACCATATCAGAACAGCGGGGCAGCAGGTCTGGGGGCGGGGGAAGGACAAACAGGTGCTCTCCAAGGAGCCCTTTACCTACTGACCTCTTCAGCCTTTATTCCAGAGATAATTTTCAAGCAACATTAAAGAGGTCGTACCCAGAAGCAGACCCATAAATATGGAGAACACGCTAGTGCTTGCCAGCGGGGAGGATGGACAGAAAGGAGTGAAGGCGAGTGGGAGCTGCAGGCTTCCAGTTACGGAATGAATGAGCTGGGGGGATGAAGATACAGCATGGGAAATTCGCCCAATCACTATGTGGTACACCTGAAACTAATGCAACATTTGGTCAACTATACGTCCATTTAAAAAAGAAGCATAATCTAGAAACTTGAATGATTTAAAAACAAACTGAAAAATGAAGATGTCTTATCAAGCACCAGGCACTGTGGTCATGCTTTCTCAGACACCCGTGCCTTTGAAACAGAGGAGGAGTGGTGACAGGCGGATGATGCCAAAGGTCCTGGAGCTTAGCACAAGGCACACAATACACTATTAACCCTGGAATGTTGGTTCTCTATCCCATGATGCAGGAGCAGAGAGCATGGGCATATTATGGAATACAATGCAAACTCTGCAGGAAGGTTTTTAATTCCTTTTTTTTTTTTTTTAAATAGGCTCCATGCCCAGTGTGGAACTCAAGGGAGGGCTTGAACTCATGATCCTGAGATCAAGACCTGAGCGGAGATCAAGAATCAGATGCTTAACCGACGAACCCACCTAGGCGCCCCAAGAATATTTTTTTTAAAGATTTTATTCATTCACTTGACACACAGAGATCACAAGTAGGCAGAGAGGCAGGCAGAGAGGGAGGGTGAAGCAGGCTCTCCGACGAGCAGAGAGCCCGATGCAGGGCCCGACCCCAGGACCCCCCAGCCGAAGGCAGAGGCTCAACCCTCTGAGCCACCCAGGTGCCCCCCAAGAACGTTTAAAACAGAGCAGAAAACTATAGGATTAGAGCTACACTCCCAGACACACCCTCTTCCTGCCCAGCCCCTGGGGCACAAGCTCAGTCTCATCTAGAGCTGGGGTTCATCAGTGGACAAACAGATTATATCTTTACTCTTTGTCTTTATCTAACAATTCTAAGGGTTACATTTCAGGATCTTCTCAAAATAATAATAATAATGGCTTAATGACTTGCCCAACCTCACCCAGATCACGACTGAGCTAGAAGCGTAAGCTAAGTGTGCCTGATTCTACCACCTGACTGGAAAAGAAAACTGCGTGAACCTAAAACCCTGTTCAGACCACAAGTAGATCCTTGAGGCTCCTCAACTATTTCCCAGATTCTATGAGAGCGCAGAGCACACCCTGGCAGGCAGGGAGAGAAGGGTATCTAGAAAAAGAACTGGCCAGACCCGGACAGAGCAGGTCCCCTGACAGAGCCTCGGGAAACTCAGAGATAAGCAACGATTGCCCCTTCCCTTACAGGTAGAGGTTGGCGGACACTGGGTGATTACGAGAACAAAATGTTTCTTCCTCACTTGGGGCAATACACCTTTCTTTTGATGTGTTGTGACTGAGGACATCACAGAACCCCACAAGTTGTGAAAACCTAATTTCAATTTAATATATTCACACACTTTCTGACCTTGGTGGAAACATTATCATGGTTTCTAAGTACTTCTGAAGGTTGAAATTCATAAAGCCTGGGTGAGTTTTTATTTCACTGGCATGTCTTTATTTCACTTATTTTCTTACATATCTTCCAAAGAGAATGACATGCCACAGGCAGCGAAAGGCAGGTCTGCAGGCTGCCCCGTGAGGAGAACCTTGCCGGGGTGCTGGGGCCGGCAGTCCTGGAGGACCAGAGCCTTCCCGCCTGCATAGTCCCACCCACAGGTTATAGTCGGGAGGAGGAGCAGGACACAGGTGGCTGTGGAATTCAGGCGCTCAACAGGTAGTTATCGGGCCACCTGCGCTCAGCACTGGAGACACAACATCGAAGCAGACACAACAGCGCTTTCAATGAGTAGCAGAAACTGAGGCAAATTCACACTCTCCACTGCGTATTGATATTACCTGAGTAATCGCACTAGGAACCCAGTAACCGTATTCTTCACCTGCTACTGATTAAGTTCACCTTCCCGGGTCTTAGTGAGTGTCCCAGCCTGTAAATGAAGATGGTAGTAACAGCCTTAAGTGTGAGGTCTAGGACAATTAACGAGTTTAAAATTAAAAAAAAAATACATAAAATACGTAAAATAGAAAACACAGTGTAGCATGAGCTAATGATGCAGGCTTGGGTCAGAGACCTGAGCTCAGAATGACTCCGAAGTCAGTTATCTGGTGAATTGCAGAGAAAGGTTCTAGGACAACATCTGGCACATAGGACCATGCTATCAGTATGAGCTTTGATTAGGGAAGATCTAGAAGCGACTGCTCACTGCGTAGTACTTCCTAAGCATTCAGTATATGAACCTCAGTTACCTTTCCTCTCGCCTCCTCTTTATTTCCTCGGCTACGTGACCGAAGCGTGCTGGGGACATGATGAATGTTGATGAAACTGTGTCTCCAATCTCTGACTTCACTACAGACCAAAGAAGCAAAGAATTTTGAACATCCTTCCGTTTGTGGATCCGTTGTCCCTGAGAGGAGCCAAGCAGTCCTTGCCTCTGAATGAACCATGCTGGCCTCAGCCACCCAGGCACATGAAGGGTTTTGTTCAAATTTTGTAGCGCTTTATCACCCTTCATAAACCACACGGTGGCCGTGTGTTCCCCCACTGGTGGGGTGATAGAGCTCTCCTTAGGTGATAAAAATAAATACACAGAGCCCAGGGAACGGGGGGATACAGCAGAAACATGTCAACTGAGTGAAAAGGAAATCAGCTCCGCATGCTATCTTCAAGGCGAAATGGAACCCACTCCACCAAAGGTAGATGTTGAGTAAGAAGCCCAGGCCTGGAAAGCACACACAGGAGGAGAAAATCTCTCATCACAGCTCGCCTTGACAGCCCTCCCACTGGTCTGCAGCTGCGGGGAGGAAGTCTGCAGCTGGGAGGAGGGAGCCCGTTCTTACAAAGAAGCAACAAAGGAGCCAGTTGACAATCAGAGGAGAACAGATGTCTCCACTTCCTCCCTGGCACCTTCACGCTGCTTTCAGATTAATTAGCCAACTGCGCTCCCCTCACACCTGGATGGGAATCTGGATGGGAATCTGGAAGGCTGAGCAAATCCCCACTGGGCCGGTGAAGGGCAGTCCACACCCGCTCCGCCCTCCAGGCTCCAGAAAGCCAGCCACCTGTCCAAGGATGAGGACTCGGGGCTGTAGGACCTTGGACTGATTGCAGGGGCAAGTCTGAAGGGAAGCAGGCTCCCGGGGAAAAGCTCTTACTTCCCAGCCAGGCCGCAGCTCCCAAACCCTGCCGTCCGTCCTTCGGAGGGGAAGAGCGGATCCCAAAGCACCTGGAGCCTTTCTCAGCACCTTACCTGTATGAATTCATTCACCCCTGGCAAGAATGTTAAAAAAGTGAGAATGTCATTTTGCACAAAGAGATTAAATAATATGACTCAGGTCACACAGCTATTCAGTAGCAGAACCAGGATTAAGACCCGGGCATTCCAGGGGCCCTGGGTGGCTCAGTTGGTTAAGCTCGGGTCACAATCTTACGATCCTGGGATCGAGCCCTGGCTTGGGGTCTCCCTGCTCAGCGGGGAGTCTGCTTCTCCCTCTCCCTCTGACACTCTCTCATGCTCCCTATAGCTCATAAATAAATAAATAAAATAAAATAAAATAAAATAAATCTTAAAAAACAAAACAAAAAAACCTCCAGGCATTCCAACTCTAGAATCCTCACCATGACACTAGAAATTGATGGGTGAGCTCACCAGCAAGCAGAGACGGGTGAATATATTTGAGGTCTGAAGACAAACAGATGGATGTTATTCAGCCCATCAGGCCAGAGAGCCCGTTTGGAGCCAAGCTGCCCTAGAGAGATCAGCTGAGGAAAGAGATGTGGCTTCTGCTCTGGTGAGGCTTCCTGGCTAATAATAATGACTATGCTTCTTGCATACTTACTGGCACCCCAACCTCATGCTGCTATTTCCATCTGCCAGATGAGGGAAACTGAGATGCAGAGGGGAACATGCACAAGGCCATGCAGATAATTGGAGGTAGAGCTGAGATTGCAGTGTAGCCCTGTCTGTCTCCAAAGGAGGCAAGCTTATCCTTCCCTGTGCGGGTCTAAAAGGCAACACTCATTCAGGTGCAGGGACGGGTCAGGGGTGGGAGGACCTCTTCCCCGACCCCTGTTCTGTGCTATAGAAACCTTGGGGCTAGAAGAGCTAGACCTGGCCCTTGTCCCCATCAGGCCCACCTTTGGCTCCCTTGGATCCTCGCAGGAATGAAGCAGAACTTGGGCTCAGCCCCTAAATCCTGCCACTGCTGCCCTTCTCCACCAGGGAGCTGGGTTTCCCAGCAGCATGTCTTCCGAAGGTATCTGACTTCTTCAGGCTCCTAGGAGAGTGGGCAGATGCCTGGAGGGATCTGATCTTCTGAGTCTTCTGTGGAAACCGGTCCAGCCTGCTCCGTCCCCACACCCCCACACCCACCTGTCCTCTTGCTCCCCGCAAGAGACAGTGAAATCAGCCCAACAACCTCTCAGAGATGCTCTCTGTGATTTCAGATTTTTGTAAAATGGCTCTTTTGGACATTTTGAGAAGGTGCTTCCAAAGCTCTGAGTTTGGAGACACATTGAGGGTTTTCAAACTCACAATCATCATGACCTAGCCCGGACATTAGCCCAGACAACCTTCCTTAGTTTGAAAAGTGCTCTGAGATTAATGTAGCTACTCCTGCTTTCTTTTGAGTCATGTTAGCCTGGTCTTTTTTCCTCTATCCATTTTTAATCGATAGTCCGGTGTTGTTTTTTCATTTGCTATGACTATGTCTTTTCATTGCTTTTTTTTTAAAAGATTTTATTTATTGATTTGACAGACAGAGATCACAAGTAGACAGAGAGGCAGGCAGAGAGAGAGACAGGGAAACAGGCTCCCCGCTGATCAGAGAGCCCGATGCGGGGCTTGATCCTAGGACCCTGAGATCATGACCTGAGCCGAAGACAGAGGCTTTAACCCACTGAGCCACCCAAGTGCCCCCTTTCATTGCTTCTTTTAAACCACTGATGTTCAAGGTGATTATTGATATAAGTGGGTTAATATCTATCACATTTGTTACTGTTTTCCTATTTGTTGTCCTCATTCTTTGTTCCTGTTTTTGTTTTATACTTTTTTTGTCTCTTGTGATTTTAACTGAGCATTTAATATGATTCTATTCTCTCTTCTTTCTTAGCATATTGGTTATACTCACAAGTATTTTTGAAAAGCTGCCATGGTCATTCCTTTCCAGCTTTCTTTCTGCCAATCCAGACTATCTTTGTGTTCTTCACAAGTCCGTTCCACGCAAGCCACTTCCTGCTCTCTGTGGGCCACAGTGGGTTATCAGCTACTCCCTTAACAACTTTATTTTGCACTCAGTCCCATGCCATTGCCGAGATCTGCCTTCGGGAGTTGATCATCACAGTTGCCTTTTACTGAACATCTATTATGTGCCAGTCACTGTCCTGGATGTTCTTGACTACTTCAGTACAGGGGTATTACTATTTTGGTTTTGGTGACTGACTGCCAAAATGTCCTTCATTCTAAGTTGTTTTCATCATTTTCTTTCCAAGAGACATTAGGACAGTCCAGAGTCTGAGTTGACACCTAACCCTTGATGTCACCTGCTCTTGACAGGTTAGAGCCCTGACTTCCTTCCCTCTGATTTCCTCCCATGTTCATTTTTTTTTTTTAGGGGGGGGGTGCATGGAGGAAGGATCACTTGGCTTTCGTACCGGCATGTGCATATCATAGTTTTTAAATTAAATGTATTTTAATTTTAAAAAATTCACAGCAGAGGCATTTGAGGCTGAGTATTGGAAAGGATGACTTCACCCCTTCTGGGCATTCTGACGTCATCTTTGCTGTAATAATAATATTGCAGTAAAATGATAGGGGGCACAAAACATTTCGGGGCAAGCTGTCCGAGCTGATTCCATCCGTGATGGCCATCTTGCCCAGGTGATGGCCTTTGGCTTGTCACTTCTGGGAATTTGAAATGGAAACTTTGAGATCGAGCCATAGAAGGGAGGAGGTCAGCAGAGGAGCTGAGCAGAATCACACTCCTGGCGAAGCACTAAGTGAGGTCAGGGCGTTCTGCTGCCACTGTATGCCTGGGAAGAGCCTTTCCTGTGGCTTCAGGTTCTACTTGGATTCCAGCAGGCCCTTGGCCCTTCCTTACGCTAACTCCAAGGACTTCTATTCCTAGCAAATATATGATCTCTAAGATAAACTGATTTTGCTCAAAAAAAAAAATTAAACGCACGTCATTCACAGGAATATGACAGAGAGTGCCTTCAGAGCTTCCGATCACGCACAGACTATAACCAAACTCCCAAGGCAGGTAGATGCTGAGTTCCCGGCATACACCCAATGATGTGGCCGAGGCTGAGGAAGGGAGAGAGAGCTGGGGGGCCGCAGGCCGGTCCTATTCCATCATGGAGGGAAGAGACAGGAGTGAGAGCAGAAAGCCTGGCTTAGCCCCAAAGGGAATGGAAAGAAAGGAAAAGGAGCCGACTTCGGTTCAGTGCTTGCCCCTCGCCTGCTGCCAGCTTGCTGGCTGCCACAAAGACGGGCTGGGTTGTTTCCCAGGCTGAGCACTTCTCCGGGAGCTGGGAAATAAACCACAATCAAACCCTCACTGACACCTTTGCCAAGCCAATAAACTGCAGTTTGTGGGAAAGGTAAGCTCATCCAAAGGCAGTTTTCACTAATGAAAAACTGTGCAAGATATGAAAGTCACTTTTTTTTTCATAGGGGTCTTAGGATGACTTACAAAATTTTATGTGTCTGCATCTAGAGTGGGGGTGCTTATGTGCACATGTGTGTGGGCTTTGTGGGGGGCGGGGAGAACTCTTTGGAAGGGAAAGCATAATGCTAGAAAAAGCCACTTACGGTGTGTTCTTGAGCAAGTTACTTAAACTCTTTGAGCTTCAAATTCACCCGTTAAAAAAAAGAGAGAGAGATAAATCACCCCATGTGGTCATCGTGAGGGTTAAATGAATGACCTAACATGTAATGCCTCACTCATAGTAAGCACTCACTGCAGCTATTTTTTTTTTTTTAATTCAACTGGACTTGGGGATTCTGTCAGTTTCTACCACAAGATCCACCCCCCCAACTCCTCGCTGTCTGCATAGGATAGAAGGTCCCACCCGCATTAACCTTAGCCCTCTATTCTTAAAACAGAAACTCCACGGCATTCTTCTGCTATAATTCCTGTCTCCATCTACGCAAGTTGTTCAAGGAAAGCAGCCAGAAAGGAAGTGCTAAGCAATGGGTCAGGGTTCATTGATGTTCATTGTTTGCCTCTACCCCCCTGTCCCCTGTCAAGTCCCCCAGGTCCATCGATGTGCCTAGGGCACGGGCTGCACTTGGTCCACTTAAGAATAGACTGAACTCAGGTCACTTGACTCTGGGTCTCCTATTTTAATACAACCAACCAGATTGTCTGTTTTTTAAAGCCCAGAATTCTGGTGCCTCTTGAGAAGTCAGACAAGAGGCCACACTGGGCTCTCCTTCCTCTTTCAATTGAGGCAAGGAGTTTCCATTCTGCCACAGTCCTCACTGCTCCCTGCTGCTTCCCAACGCTGGCCTGGCCCCAAGGCATCTGCCATGTAGGGGTCAGAGCCACATACTTAACCCTCCGTCAGCCTTCTGTTCTGTAAGAAGACCAACAGCATGGGCTTCCAGAAGTCCTTAGCACAGTGCCACAGGAGGAAGGACCGTGTTTTGCCCTCCAGACTTTTCCGTAGGAAAAGGGCACTGGGTGGGGAGTCTGGCACCTGGGCTGTGTGTGAATTAATCCTTCCCCTCACCTCTCTAGACTTCAGTCTCTCCTGTAACTTGGGACACCTGGATAAGTGGGACTCGGAGATTTACATTGGCGCTGACTTATCATAATGCAGAGTCACCAACGGTCTGGTTCAGCTGGGATGGAGCCACAGGCTATCCCTGAGCATCTGGCTCATAGTTCAGAGCTCGTCCTATCAGAAAGAGGCCGAGTGATGGCAGGAGGGCAAACTTGTGCAGCCACTCTGGAAAGCAAAAGGGAGGTTCCTCAAAAAGTCAAAAATGAAACTACCCTTCCATCCAGCAATTGCACTACTAGGTATTTACCCAAAGAATACGAAAATACTAATTCAAAGGGATACGTGCACCCCAATGTGTATAGCACCATTATCTACCATAGCCAAACTACGGAACCAGCCCAAGTGTCCATCAACTGAGGAATGCCTAAGAAGAGGTGGTATGTGTGTACAATGGAATATTACTCAGCCATAAAAAGAGTGAAATCCTGCCATTTGCGGTGACATTTTTGCTAAGTAAAACAAGTCAGAGAAAGACAAATACCATTCAATTTCACTCTTAAATATGTAGAATTTAAGAAACAACACACACACAAAAAAAGGGGGCGCCTGGGTGGCTCAGTGGGTTAAGCCTCTGCCTTCGGCTCAGGTCATGATCTCAGGGTCCTGGGATCGAGCCCCGCATCGGGCTCTCTGCTCAGCAGGGAGCCTGCTTCCTCCTCTCTCTCTCTGCCTGCCTCTCTGCCTGCTTGTGATCTCTCTCTCTCTCCGTCAAATAAATAAATAAATCTTAAAAAAAAAAAAAAAGAAAGAAACAACACAAATGCAAATGAGTAAAAGGGAAAAAACAAAAAAGAGAGGGAGGGAGTCAGATGGAGAAACATACTCTTAAGCACAGAGAACAAATTGATGGTGACCAAAGGGGAGGTGTGGGGTGGGGGGAGGATGGGGGAAATCAGGGATGGAGATTAAGAGCGAGCACCCTCTGTTGTATGCTGCGTGAACAAACTTGTAGTTCACCTGAAACTAACACTATGCTGTGTGTTACTAAGTGGAATTTAAATAAAAACTTAAAAAAAAAAAAAAAGGAAAAAGAAACAGGCTGAGCTGAAAACTCCCAGCCACGGAGCCTCAGCAGGAAGGAGAAGAGCTAGAAATCTCTGTCTCCTGCTGGGGCGTTTCATTTACCACCAAAGACGCCTGGTGGGTGGGTGTCAGAGGAAGGGGAGGCTCTGGCTGGGGCCAGGCGCACAGTAAAAACTTGAAGTAGAGGAAAAAAAAAAAAACATTAAAAGCAAGAGGATGGGGAGATAAAAGGAGGGAGAGAGGGACAGAGGCTCCTGGCTGAAGGGGCACGTAATTCTGGACTAAAATAAGATTTAAATCCCAGGGGGATAAAAACAGTTAAAATGGTCATCAATTTGTGTCGTAACTTATCCCAGTGTCACCCCAGCTGGCACCTGGTGCCACGGTTTCACCCCAGGCTCCACCCTCCCTGCCCTGCAGAGAATGTGCTGTCTGCTCCCTCTCCCCTCCCACCCCTTGGAGTCCTGGCTGCTTCCAAATGAGCCCTCAGTTCTGTGAGCTGTTTTCTTAGATTGCATCTAACATAAAATGTTCCACTAGAATAATTTTGTTTTCATTTCACCGAGCAAGAGAAAAGACCTGAGATGCTTTGAAAAAGGAACCAAGCTCCGGCAGTTTTAATAAGCTAGCGGGTGGGGTACTAAGAGTACTTGAACAGGGATTTAAAACAAAGTAGAAGCGCTAGAGATACAGAGGGAGAGAGAGAGAGAGAGAATGACAGAGAGATGGAGAGGCAGAGAGACAGCAGCACACGGAAGTAGATCTTGGAGCAGTCTTCTCACACCTGGACCTCACCTGAAATCCAAGGCAGGCTCTAGGAAAATGAGTGCCCACAACCAGAACGTCTCCTGTCCACAGTCCCCATCAAATGGCTCCGGCCTGGGGCACCTGGGTGGCTCAGTGGGTTAAAGCCCCTGCCTTCAGCTCAGGTCATGATCACAGGGTCCTGGAATTGAGCCCCGCATCAGGCTCTCTGCTCAGTGGGGAGACTGCTTTCTCCTCTCTCTGCCTGTCTTTCTGCCTACTTGTGATCTCTGTCAAATAAATAAAAATCTTAAAAAGAAAAAAAAAAATGGCTCCGGCCTGACATGCTGTCCCTATAGCTGGCGCCTTAGGCCAGTCTCACGAGACACAGCCTCAGTCTTGTAGTCATTCAACACACATTTGCAGGGCTCTAAAAACTGGGGAAGCCCCAAGGTCAGAACTATGTCTCTTTCATCCACTGATGCCTGCCCAGTGCCTGACATGGTCCTGGCACATAGTGGGTTGCTAATAAACATTTGTTGACTGAATGATTACTTTGTGCCAGGCACTGATCTAGGCCCAAGGGGACCTCAGGGAGAGTAAAAAAAGGCATAGCCTCTGTCCTGTGGAGCTTACAATCTGGCTGGAGAGAAAAAGATCTCAAGAGACCTTTACACTATGCCATGCTAAGTGGTGGCTGGGGGAAGTTCAGAGGGCTAAGAATGCACACAGAAACAGCAACTAACCCAAACTCAGGGAGACAGGGAAGGCTTCCTGGAGGCAGGGACCTTCAATCTTTAATCCTTAGACACAAAGGAGGAAAAAGAGTCATCCAGGAGAAGTGTGGGTGGTGAGGAGGGGACTACAGGCAGAGAGGGAAGAGTGTTGTGAAGGCTTGGGTTCAAGACAGGATGGGACATCAAAGGAACAGAAAGAGACCTGGGGAATCAGATGGCTGGAGACAAGGAGGTGAGTGTTTGGAGAGAGCCTGGTAAGGGGGAGCAGACCGTTGGACACAGGACCTCAGAAGCCACACTAAGGCGAGTAGACTTCATCCTAAAGCCATGGAGAACATTCAACAGACATTTATTTAGTACCTTGTATGTGTCAAGACCGATCTTCAGGGGCACCTGGGTGGCTCAGTTGGTTAAGCGGCTGCCTTCAGCTCAAGTCATGATCCCAGAATCCTGGGATCCAGCCCTGTGTCAGGCTCCCTGCTCAGCGGCGAGTCTGCTTCTCCCTCTCCCTCTGCCTGCCACTCCCCCTGCTTGTGTTCTCTGTGAAATAAATAAATAAAATCTTTAAAAAAAAAAAAAACTGGACTTGGCATTGGGGATATGGAGGGAAGCAAATCAGGGGTGATCCTTGCCCTCATGGACTTCAGCGTAGGGCAGGGAACAGACAAGAATCTAAAAATAACTGAATAAACCAAGGTGTAATCATGAAAAGAGATAAACAATCCAAAATAGCCTATCAGCCCACCCTGTGGTGATGGATACCTGTAAGTACAGCACAGCCACATATGGCCCGTGTGCACTGAAGATGTCACTAATGTAACTGAAACGCCAAATGTGTCATTTTATTTAATTTTTATTATCTTAAATTCAAATTCAAATAACCATAGATGGCTAGCAGCTACTGTGTTGGATGGTATAGAGAAAAATGAACTCAGATCTGAGAACACGAAACAGAGGAGCTGGTCTCAGGTAGGGGAGCAGGTGGGCATTCCTGGGGGTGTGACATGAGGTGGCACATACTGTCGACAGTCCTGTCTCAAGACCCCTAGTACGTGGTGGAAAGAACACTACAGCCAGAATACATGAGATCTGGGTACTAGCCCTGGCACAGGGCCACACACACACTGGGCAATGCGTTATTCAAGCTCTCCATTTGCTCTGAGCCTCAGTTTGCTTATCTGTAAAACAGGAACAACGGTTCTATCTAATTCACAGAACTGTTATGAGGGTCAAATGACAGTCTGTATTTAGAAAACTTCGAAGACTATAAATACTATATGAACGTAAGGTATCTCTTTGGCTCACTCCGAGAGAAATGCACGCCCATTGCAGAAAAATTGGAAAATGTAGAAATATTCAAAGCCAAAACAAATTTGTAAATAACGTACTATGTTAGCTGTCTCTTCAGTCATTTTTCCTTGCATAGGGGTGCATGTCTGTAATTTTTAAAACGGGTTCCTAGAGCATACCTGCATGCTGTCTCATAGTCTACTTTTTCCCCCTAACAATATATCACAAATATTCCCCCGCATCATTAGATGGTTTTCTACAACATGGTTTTCAATGGCTGCAAAGTGTAAGAAGTTGTCATTTTACCTTCAGAGCCCATTACTTCCTTCATTAGTAGATTGGGAGTGAGTCAAGAGAAGTCCCCTACCTGCTTCCTCTCTGCTGCGGGGCTGGCATTGGGCCCAAGGATGCTGCCAGCATGTTTGAATGCATAGAGCCCGGCTCCTAGATTCTGTTGCCTCCATGCCCCCGAACAAACTGAATTATGTGGGAAGAAGTCTCCCAGGGCACTGGGGTGATCCCACCCCTATCTGTGAAATCGCTTCTCCTGGCCCTGGAGCTGAGCCAAGTCCAGATGGCCGCGTTGCCAGGCCCACCAGTGATCACACGTCGGCACTTGGCCCCCAGCACCGTGTGGGTGGAATTCTCCAGGGGGTGACCCTTGAGCTCCCCGTAGCAACCCACCCCTCTACCAGGCTGCTTGGGGGAGAGTGTGTTTTCTTTGTTACCAGTAAACCTCACTGGACTTTAATATTTCCAAAGTTCAGGAGGGCCCTGGAACCCCGGAGCGGCCCTCCTGCTGAATTGGTTTTTCAGACTGTGCCACTTTAAACATGATTCAAGAAAAATTACCGGAGCCTCCACTCCATCTGTCTCTGGAAATGGTCTTTGTGCTTAGATCATTTGCCAGTGACACTCCATCTCCACAATTACCTCGGCTATTTTATCTTTATCTGTCCGGAACACTGAAGGGAAAGCAACAGATAACACTATTATTTAAGCGACTTGTTCAGCTTAAATACTTTTGCACTTCAGAGTGTGAAATACCCCCACTGCTGCACTGGCCTTCCCCCGGGGACGGGGACGAGCCCCAGCACTGTCTGTGGGTTTTAAACATGATAAAGAGAGGCTGCTGACGGAAGCGTTTCATCATAACTGGGCTGCATTCTTAGGAGTGCAGGGGACCTGCATGGGACCAAGCCCCTCGTCACAGCTAGAACCAGTTCTCCATGTTCCCTAACCTCCTGGTAGCCTCATGGCAGACACTATACTCCAGAAACCCTCTAGCACCAGCGTGTCTTCGAGGCAACTGGAAGTTTTTGCAGTGGATAAAGCTGTGGCATGCCTGAGAGGTCAGGATGAAAAAGCAAGGATATGACCCTACTTGGTCCCTACACCTGTATCTTTTTACATGTTTATTCCATAAACACCCTATAGACACCAAGAGGAAGAAAGCTGCTCTTGCATGCCTCTTGCCTGCAGGGAGGTAAAAAAAATCAAAAGATAATGAACAGAACCAGGCAGTCCCTGCCAGGTTAATAAGAACAGCTAGCACTTAACGGAGCTCTTACTACGTGCCAGGCATTCCGCGTAGCACTTCATCACATCTTCTTATTTACTCCTCGCAACTATCCTATGAAGTGTGCATGATGAGCCTCATTTTTCAGATGAAGACACTGAGCTATGGGTGAGATTAAAAACTTGCCCAGTGTCACACAAGCTGTGGTGGCAGCCAGAACTTGCTGCTTTGTGAGCAAGAGGCTTCTGCTTCCAAAGGGAGCACTTTCAAGAAAGGAAAGAGAAGGCACAGCCCCATTGCTTATAAAGCCAAACCATCTGCCATTTCAGGTGTTAGGACCAGAGACTGACAGGACCAGTGAGTGGTGAACACGGCTCTCCATCTAGCCCATTCTCCTCTAGACACCCATCCCTACACTGCATACCCAGGGTGTGGTCCTTTCAGGATTTCTTTCTTTCTTTCTACTCTTTTCTCCCTTAAAAATGAGATTCCATTCTTTCCACTCAAGGACTGGGTCGAAACCAGTATGAATACCAGCCCCACTCCCAGGGGAGTGTCCTTGCACTCGAGCCTGGTCATGGATTTGGGGAATTGGAGACAGATAGGATCTGAGAAGTTGTATGAGTTCAAGGTAAGGAGGGGAGCATGAAGAGCCCAGGACAGTATGGGACAAGGCATTTTGGATCTCAGACCGAGATGGAAAGAGTCAGAGCAGATGGGAAATGTGGTGTGAGGTCTGACTTAGGGTGTGAGCCGCAGTGCTAGGCTCTGAGACAAGGCTGAGTTTGAGAGTTATCTGGGATCTGACTCTGAGAAGTGGTGGGAGAGGAGTGAGGGCTGAGACAAGAGAGGAAGGAAGCAAATATGGGGGGTTAATAAGAAGTTCACCATTTGGGGGGAAAGTCAAGATGGCGGAGGAGTAGCAGACTGAGATAACATCAAGTAGAAGGTGTTCAGCTAGATAGTTATCAAACCATTCTGAACACCTACAAACCCAACAGGAGATCGAAGAGAAGAAGAGCAGCAATTCTAGAAACAGAAAATCAACCACTTTCTGAAAGGCAGGCCATGCAGAGAAGTGAATCCAAAGCAACTGAAAGATAGACCGTGGGGCGTGGGGGGGGGGGGCTCCCAGTAAGCGGTGGAACAACGGAGCACAAAATTCAAACTTTTTTTTTTTTAAGATTTTATTTATTTATTTCACAGAGAGAGAGATCACAAGTAGGCAGAGAGGCAGGCAGAGAGAGAGAGAGAGAGAGATAGGAGGAAGCAGGTTCTCTGATGAGCAGAGAGCCTGATGCAGGACTCGATCCCAGGACCCTGAGATCATGACCTGAGCCGAAGGCAGCGGCTTAACCCACTGAGCCACCCAGGCGCCCCAAATTCAAACTTTTAAAAGTCTGCCCCACTGAGGGACATTGCTCCAGAAGCTAAGTGGGGGTGGAGCCCTCACAGGGACAGTGTGGTCTCAGATCCAGTGGGGTCACAGAAGGATCAGGGGTGTCTGAGTGTAGCAGAGCACCCAGGTATTAGAGTGGGGAAGCTGGCTATAGAGATGGAGCTGAAAAGTGAGCTCTCAGCTCAGGGTTACCTTAAACTGTGATCCGTGGCACAGTCAGACCACTGCTCTTTGAGCAGGGACCCCACGGTGGCAGATTCAGGGAGACTCACCTTCCTCCTCTGGAGACAGAAATCTGCTTGGTTTGGAGACTCCAAACAGGCCTGTGTGCCAGAGACAGAAACGCAAGGTCACAGGCTGGGTGAGCTCAGAGCGCGGCCAGAGACCAGGGAGATGATTGAGCACTTTTCTCTGAGAGCGCACTGAGGAGTGGGGCCCTGAGCTCTTGGCTCCTCTGGGCCAGAGATTGGGAGGCCACCATTTTCATTCCCGTCCTCCAGAGCTCTACGGAAAGCTTTCAGGGAACAAAAGCTCCCAAAAGCTAACAGACCAGATTACTTAGCCCGGCCCCTGGCAAGGGCGGCGCAATTATGCCTCGGGCAGAGACATTTGAGAATCACTACAACAGGCCCCTCCCCCAGAAGTTCAGCAAGACCATCCATCCAGCCAAGACCAAGCTCACTGATCAAGGAGAACAGCAGAATTCCAGAGGAGGAGAAAGCAAAGCATGGAATTCATGGCTTTCTCCACAAGATTCTTTAATCTTGCAAAGTTAAATTTTTTAAATTTTTATGGACATTGGGGAGGGTATGTACTATGGTAAATGCTGTTAAATGTGTAAACCTGGCGATTCACAGACCTGTACCCCTGGGGCTAATAATACATTATATGTTTATAAAAAAAATTAAAAATTATTTAAAAAAATTTTTTAATTTTATTTTTTCTTAATCTAATTTTTTTAACTTTTCCTCTTTCCTCTTTTAGTGTTTCTTAACTAGTTTATCTTAACAATACCTTTCTTAAAAAAATCTTTTTAAACTTCATTATTAGTCATATTTTATCCTTCATTGTATCTAACTTTATTTTTTATATACATGCAGGGTTTTTTCTTCTAAAAATTTTTTGGGATACAATTTCTTCTAATAGATCAAAATCTACCTAAATCTAGCACAGGACTTTGTTCTAGTCTCCAGCCTGAGCAAATTCTCTCCACTTTCTCTTTCTTTTTCCAATGAACTTATCAACTCCTTTTTAAGAATTTTTAAAAATTTTCATCTTTACAGTCATATCCCATCCCTTTGTCATGTTTACCCTTATTTTTGTATATGTATAAGTTTTTCATTCTTTAAAATTTTGGCAGGTAGTTTCTTCTAAGAGAACAAAATACACCCAAAATCAAGTGGGTGGCTCTGTTCTATTCACCAGTCTAATATATATATGTGTTCTTTTAATTTTTAAAAAACTTTTTTTTACCTCCTTTCTTCTGCCTCTAATTTGGGGTCTCTTCTGATTTGGTTAGCATACATTTTTCTGGGGTCTTTGCCACCCTTATAGTATTTTATTCTCTCGTTCATATATTCTTATCTGGATAAAATGATAAGACTAAAAAACTAACCACACACAAAAAAAGAACAAGAGGCAGTACCAGAGGTTAGGGACCTAATCAATATGGACATTGGTAATATGTCAGATCTGGAGTTCAGAATGACGATTCTCAAAGTCTAGCTGGACTCGAAAAAGGCATGGAAGGTATTAGAAAAACCCTGTCTGGAGAAATAAAAGCCTTTTCTGGAGAAATAAAAGAACTAAAATCTAACCAAGCTGAAATAAAAAGAACTATTAATGAGGGGCAATCAAAAAATGGAGGCTCGTACTACTAGGATAAATGAGGCAGAAGAGAGAATTAGTGATACAGAAGAACAAATGATGGAGAAGAAAGAAGCTGAGCAAAAGAGAGACAAACAACTCTGGACCACGAGGGGAGAATTTGAGAGATAAGTGATACCATAAGACAAAACAATATTAGAATAATTGGGATTCCACAAGAAGAAGAAAGAGAGAGGGGGACAGAAGTTATATTGGAGTGAATTATTATAGAGAATTTCCCTAATATGGCAAAGGGAATAAGCATCAAAATCCAGGAAGCACAGAGAACCCCCCCCCCTCAAAATCAATAAAAATAGGTCCACACCCAGTCATCTAACAGTAAAATTTACAAGTCTTAGTGACAAAGAGAAAAATCTTGAAAGCAGCTTGGGACAAGAAGTCTGTAACATACAATGGCAGAAATATTAGATTGGCAGCAGACTTATCCACAGAAACCAGGCAGGCCAGAGAGAACTGGTATGATATATTCAGAGCACTAAATGAGAAAAACATGCAGCCAATAATACTATATCCAGCTAGGCTGTCATTGAAAATAGAAGTAGAGATAAAAAGCTCCCAGGACAAACAAAAACTAAAAGAATGTGCAAACACTAAACCAGCCCTACAGGGAACATTGAAAGGGGTCCTCTAAGCTAAGAGAGAGCCTAAAAGTAGTAGACCAGAAGGGAACAGAGACAATATACAGTAACAGTCACCTTACAGGCAATACAATGACATTAAATTCACATCTTTCAATAGTTACCCTGAATGTAAATGGGCTAAATGCCTCAATCAAAAGACATATGGTATCAGAATGGATAAAAAACAAAACCCATCAATATGCTGTCTATAAGAAACTCAGTTTAGACCCAAATAAACCTCCAGATTTAAAGTGAGGGGGTGGAAAACAATTTACCATGCTAACGGACATCAAAAGAAAGCTGGGGTGGCAATCCTTATCTCACATAAATTAGATTTTAAGCCAAAGACTATAATAAGAGATGAAGAAGGACACTATATCATACTTAAAGGGTCTGTCCAACAAGAAGATCTAACAATTTTAAATATCTATGCCCCTAACATGGGAGCAGCCAGCTATATAAATCAATTAATAACAAAATCAAAGAAACATATCAGTAATAATACAATAATACTAGGGGACTTTAACTCCCACCCAGAAGAGTTGGAAAGAACTCAAATACATGGAGGCTACAGAGCATCCTACTGAAAAATGAATGGGTCAACCAGGAAATTAAAGAAGAATTGAGAAAATTCATGGAAACAAATGAAAATGAAAACATAACTGTTCAAAATCTGTGGGACACAGCAAAGGCAGTCCTGAGAGGAAAGTATATAGCAATACAAGCCTTTCTGAAGAAACAAAGAAGTTCTCAAGTACACAAAGTAACCCTACTCCTAAAGAAGCTGGAAAAAGAACACCAAAGAAAGCCTAAACCCAACAGGAGAAGAGAAATAATAAAGATCAGAGCATAAATCAATGAAATAGAAACCAAAGAACAGAAGAACAAATCAACGAAACTGGGAGCTGGTTCTTTGAAAGAACTAATAAGACTGATAAACCCCTGACCAAACTTATCAAAAAGAAAAGAGAAAGGACCCAAATAAATAAAATCACAAATGAAAGAAAAGATATCACAACCAACACCAAAGAAATACAATTATAAGAATATATGATGAGCAACTATATGCTAGTAAATTTGACAATCTGGAAGATATGGATATATTCCTAGAGATGCATAAACTACCAAAACTGAACCAGGAAGAAATAGAAAACCTGAACAGACCCATAACCAGTAAGGAGATTGAAGCAGTCATCAAAAATCTCCCAATAAACAAGAGTCCAGAACCAAACAGCTTCCCAGAGGAGTTCTACCAAACATTTAAAGAAGAATTAATAACTACTCTGCTGAAACTGTTCCCAAAAATACAAATGGAAGGAAACCTTCCAGACTCATTTTATGAGGCCAGCATTACCTTGATCCCAAAACCAGACAAAGACCCCATCGAAAAGGAGAATTACAGACCAATATCCTTGATGAACACAGATGCAAAAATTCTCACCAAAATACTAGCCAATAGAATCCAACAGTACCTTAAAAGGATCATTCACAACATCCAGGTGGGATTTATTCCTTGGCTCCAAGCTTGATTCAACATCCACAAATCAATCAATGTGATACAATACATTAATAAAAGAAAGAACAAGAACCATATGATACTCTCAATAGATGCTGAGAAAGCATTTGACAAAGTACAGCATCCTTTCTTGATCAAACTCTTCACAGTGTAGGGATAGAGGGTACATACCTCAACATCATCAAAGCCATCTTTGAAAAACCCACAGCAAATATCATTCTCAATGGGGAAAAGCTGAGAGCTTTTCTGCTAAGATCAGGAACCAGGCAGGGATGTCCACTATCTCCTCTGCTATTCAACATAGTACTAGAAATCCTGGCCCTAGCAATTAGACAACAAAAAGCAATAAAAAGCATCTGAATCAGCAAAGAAGAAGTCAAACTATCACTCTTTGCAGGTGATATAATACATTATGAGGAAAACTCAAAATACTCCACTCCAAAAATGCTAGAATTCATAAAGGAATTCAGTAAAGTGCCAGGATATAAAATCAAGGCACAGAAATCAGTTGCATTTCTATACAGCAACAGCAAAACAGAAGAAAGAGAAATTAAGGAGTTAATCCCATTTACAATTGCACCCAAAACCATAAGATACCTAGGAATAAACCTAACCAAAGAGGTAAAGAATCTGTACTCAGAAAACTATAAAGTACTCATGAAAGAAATTGAGGAAGACACAAAGAAATGGAAAAATGTTCCATGCTCATGGATTGGAAGAACAAATGTGAAAATGTCTATGTTACCTAAAGCAATCTACACATTTAATGCAATGTCTATCAAAATACCATCAATTTTTTCAAAGAAATGGAACAAATAATCCTAAAATTTATATGGAACCAGAAAAGACCCTGCATAGCCAGAGGAATGTTGAAAAAGAAAGCCAAAGTTGGTAGCATCACAATCCCAGACTTCAAGCTCTATTACATAGTTGTTATCATCAATACAGTATGGTACTGGCACAAAAACAGACATAGAGATCAATGGAACAGAATAGAGAGCCCTGAAATAGACCCTCAACTCTATGGTCAACTATCTTTGACAAAGCAGGAAAGAATGTCCAATGGAAAAAAGACAGTCTCTTCAACAAATGGTGTTGGGAAAATCAGACAGCCACATGCAGAAAAATGAAAATGACCATTTCCTTACACCACACACAAAAATAGATTCCAAATGAATGAAAGACCTCAGCGTGAGATAGGAATCCATCAAAATTCTTGCAGAGAACACAGGCAGCACCTTTTCGACTTTAGCCGCAGCAACTCCTTCCTAGAAACATCACCAAAGGCAAGGTAAGCAAGGGCAAAAATGAACTATTGGGACTTCATCAGGGTCAAAAGCTTTTGCACAGCAAAGGAAATAGTCAACAAAACCAAAAGACAACTGACAGAATTGGAGAAGATATTTGCAAACGACATATTGGATAAAGGGCTAGTATCTAAAATCTATAAAAAATTTATGAAACTCAACACCCAAAGAACAAATAATCCAATCAAGAAATGGCAGAGAACATGAACAGACATTTCTGCAAAGAAGACATCCAGGTGGCCAACAGACACAGGGAAAAAATGTTCCACATCACTCGGCATCAGGGAAATACAAATCAAAACGACAGTGAGATACCACCTCACACCAGTCAGAATGGCTAAAATTAACAAGTCAGGAAACGACAGATACTTGCCAGGATGCGGAGAAAGGGGAACCCTCCTACACTGTTGGTGGGAATGCAGGCTGGTGCAACCACTCTGGAAAACAGCATGGAGGGTCCTCAAAAATTTGAAAATAGAGCTACCCTACGACCCAGCAATCACACTACTGGGTATTTACCCTATAGATACAAATGTAGTGATCTGAAGGGGCACATGTACCCGAATGTTTATAACAGCAATGTCCACAATAGCTAAACTATGGAAAAAACCTAGATGTCCATCAACAGATGAATGGATAAAGAAGATGTGGTATATATGTACAATGGAACACTATGCAGCCATCAAAAGAAATGAAATCTTGTCATTTGCAATGACGGGGATGGAACTAGAGGATATCATGCTGGGCGAAATAAATCAATCAGAGAAAGACAATTATCATATGATCTCCCTGATAAGAGGAACTTGAGAGTCAAAGTGGGGGGCTTGGGGGGGAGGGAAGGAAAAAACGAAACAAGATGGAATTGAGAGGGAGACAAACTACAAGAGACTCTTAATCTCACAAAACAAACTGAGGGTTGCTGCAGGGAGGAGGGTAGGGAGAGGGTGGCTGGGTTATGGACATTGGGGAGGGTATGTGCTATGGTGACTACTGTGAAGTGTGTAAGCCTGATGATTCACAGACCTGTACCCCTGGGGCTAATAATACATTATATGTTAATTTTTTTAAAAAAGTTTACCATTTGGGCAACTGAGGCTCAGTTGCCCCAGGGAACTCCAGGAGAAGATGTGGAACATACCTCAAAATTTCTCCACCTAAGAGGCTAGGGAGCTGGGGTATCCATCCACCAACACCTTCACATAAATAGTTGAGGGGAACTCCCATGGGACATGACTCCCAGCCCTTCAGCCCGCCCCACCTCTTCAGGCTAGGCAAGCTCCCCCTATAACCAGAGGAAGCCCACAGGCAGACAGTGGCAGAGGCTTGCAGATAAAAAAGCTCTGGTTGGGTATGCAGGGAGCATATGACAAGGTCAAAGCCAGAATACATAGGAACTGGGAGGGAAAGAGAATAAGAACACAGCACAAATCCTCAAGGAACAAGGGATAGAAGGACTGTGAGCTCCTAAGTGCAGCCTGGCTAATGACCACACAACACAGGGACAGGCAGGGCTGGGGTTTCAAGGGTGAGGGCTGGGCTGATGGGAATGTCCTCTGACCCCTTGCCTGTCCTAGAGATGAGCTGGGCAAGCAACATGCAGATCAGACCCTGAGCAATGAAAGGACACCTTATAAGTCCTTGGTCCTCTTGCCATCATCTAGCTTTCTCTGTACCCTTGCTCTGCTCTTCAGAGTCGCCGTACCCCATGCACTTGATCCCTGGGCCAGGGCTGAGATGAGACCTCCTCTCTATCAGCCCAGCCTGACTCTGTGACAGCGGCCCCAGGACTGTCACTCTGCAAATAACTGTGGCCAGGGCAAGAGGAGCAGAAGCCAATGTGAGGCTCTGAGACAGACATCTATAATTGCAAATTTGGAAAAACGCAAACCTTCGAGCAGAAGTTCTATTTCAATTTTCTCACTTTGGTCTTCCTTAACCTCAGACTGTGGGGAAATAAACTCTTTTTGATTTGTAGATTGGATTTTTTAAAGAGCCAGTTTGTCCTCTTTTAAATTTATTTTTTCCTTTTGCTTGGGGCAGTCGCCAGAGGCCCCAAATGGGAATTTGGTACCTTGGTCAGATGGCTCAAATGTCAGAAGTTACTATAGGGGATATCATGCTACCTATCCATCTTTCCTGCTAATCCAAAAGTCAAATAAGTCCATGGAGGGCTTTTTTTTTTTTTCCTAGAATTTCAGGCTCCCTGAAGACTAATTTCTCTGAAAGCTGCATTAAACTAATAGCACTATAAAAGGCCCATTGTGAGATGTAATTGGTTTGCGGACTTTCCTATAAAAATAATAAAAAGACTGACAAAGGCAGTTTCCAAGGGTCAATTATCTTTGCATTGCTTGAGTTGAGTGGAGGTCAGTCCCAGAATTCCATTTTATAGGCATATTAATCAAAACTGAGCCTGCCCTCCCCATCTGACCCCGTCAGCTGTCAGAGGAGTCACAGGTCCCACCTTATGCTGATTGCCAAAAGGATGCTTTGGGGCTCCTCATTTCCCCAGAAGAGATTGGCCCATCACCACCATGAAAGCAGAGCTGGAAGCTGAAGTCTTCAAAGGAGGAAAAACTGTATGCTGAACACAAAAAAGAAGAGAGAACTCAGCGAGTTGGGAAGCTATGTGCCAAGTGGTATGCTTAGAGATAAGGCCCCTGTCCCCAAGGAGCTGGAGAAAAATGATAGTCATGACTCTTGGTTATATTTAACCAAAACTAACTAAAACTAGCTTAAGTAAAAGTGAAAAATTAGTTAGTGAACACAATAAAATTTTAAGGATGGCTGGATCCAAGGGCTCAAAGAATGTCAACTCACTGATGACAGAAAGTTCTCATTATTCTCTCATCTATCTACCAATCAATCATCTGTCCATCTATTGTCTGTCTATCTATCTATCTATCTATCTACCTACCTACCTATCTACATACGTATGATCTTTGTCTGTCTCTGCACTGCTGGTCCCTCCTCTTGGATAAGCTCTCTGCCACATGGTGGCAAGAAGGCATCAGGCAGCCCTTGTTGCCCATTTTCCCCAGTAAGCCACTTCACTATAAAGAAACTTTTTCTCCTAATGTTCACATATCAATTCCAGGAAAACAAAACAAAACTTTGGTTAGCCCTGTTTGGATCACATGACCACCCCTCCTGAACCAATCATTTTATCCATGAGGTTACAATAATATGATTTCTCAGATTGGGTCAAATGCTTTTCCCCACCCCAACCCGTGGCTAGGAGGTCTAGAGTGAGAGCATACCAACATATTTGACAATTAACCAGATCACATCAAGTAGAGAGAAAGGAGATTCCCACAAGGTCAAGATGCTGGCAGACAAAATCCTGCCCACCCAAGGAAAGCTATCCAACCTCGAAATGCACTCAACCAGTTACTTTAAGGTGTCTTCATTCCAAATTCCATTACTCTATTCATCCCTCCTTTCTCCTGCCCATTCATCCATTTATCTGGCAAGAGCTGGTTTTATAGGAACAAGATTTTTTCCTTCTTGCCCCTGCTCAAAATAAAATCTAAAAAAAAATACCAAAAAACAAATGCTATTTTCTGGGTCTAAGTCTCCAAAAGGATGAATTATCCTCCAGCCCTGGAATGTGCAAAATGCAATGAGGATGCCCAAAAGAGTATGCAAGACTACAAAACAGAATGTTAACATTGGTTTTCTCAAGGTGGTGTGTGTGGCTCCTTTTTTTCCTTTGCTGTATATTGTGTTACCCAATCTTTTTGTAATGAAAATGTGTTGCTTACATAATTGGAAAAAGGAAAAAGTAATGCTAAAAACCTCTCAGTCTCTTTCCTCTGATTCTCTATGTACCAAGCAACCCTTTGAGACAGACCAGTTTCCCAAGTCAAATTAGCTACAAAAGACAGAACAGTGTGACCCTCCAGTGCACCTAGCAGCTACATCTTTCCATAATACTACTACTCAGCCATGCTAATTTAGCAATTAGCTAATTTCCTGAACCTCAGACTGCTCACAAGATGCTGGCCCAACACCCAGCCTCTTCTTGGCAAAACCCGAAGGCAGCACCCAAGACCCTGGAGGATAAAAGTGTTTGCCTACTCACAATAGCCCTGCGGTGGCCAGCCACATAGGCTGCTGGCCACAAAGCCATTACTCATTAGCTGCTAAGTAAAAGACAGTGTACTTTCTATCATCTACACTCGGGCAGAGGGTAGTCTTTTGATGCAATCAGCGATTGTCCACACTGAGCATGAAAGGAATGCTCCCTTCCTGCGAACAGCAGCAGAAATGTTCCCGCTGGGGTTGGGGGCCCCATAAAGAGTCACTTCTGGGTTGGGAATAAAAGTGGAAATTATCAGATCTTTGAAATAGCTTAAACTTAGATCTTAATATTTTGAATAGGATCAAAACGTCTTGGGATAGTACAGTACTTTTCATGGAGTGCTTTGTCACCCAGGTATAGAAATATACATATATGCCAGTCAAAAGTATTTTCAACTTTTATACCCAGACCCATCTTGGAAGAAGTAGGATTGCTGATCAAATTAGAAATACAATTTTTGAAAGCATGTTAGTGCTTCTGAGATGTGAAGCCATTAAATGATTGAACAGCAAGCTTCACATATAATATTCACATGGACTCTGAATCCAATATAATTCCCAAGGAAAACAACTATCAGTCAGACATAAGCTAACATTTACTATTCATCTCCTATGATTTATACATATATATTAAGAAGTCCCTTACAACCACCCTCCAATGTCTGGAAGGTGGGAAATCAATGAATAGCACTAGTATCTGGAAGAACCAGAGTTTAATCCAAGTATCTTTCAACTTGGTTCTGTGCTCTTCTTCTTTCCATGAAGGCTGTGTGCCCTTCCCAGCAAGCCCCCCAGCCATCCCTGCACACAGCGTGCACATCTGTGGGTGTCATGTGTGTGATATGCTCATGCAATGCTCAGGTGCCACATTTTCTGCCTTGACTCCATGTTAATATGCAGGCAAGGATGCCAACCGAGAATAACTCAAATGAGAAAGGAAAAGAGATGGTAGAGTTAACTCTGAACGAGTAAAATCAATCTAACTTAAAGAGTCCTTCTTCCGCTGCATAGAAAGTAGCAGCTGAGCAGTGGGCTCTGGATGAGATTGGCCATTTCTGGCTTAAATACAACCTCTTCAGAGGAAATTTCCTCAAGTGTCAGGTGGGCATAATTCTAAAATGCAACGCTACACGTCAGCAGGGAAATAACCCTACTGGTCATAAATCCCATAAAGAAATAATAAAAATGTCTCTGACTAGATAACAGCACGGCGTGCCAATGTTCCAGAAAGACAAACATAAACATAAGTTGTTGCTTACTTTAAAAAAAGAAGAGCTAGTGACAAATTCACTTTAGCTATTTTGCCGAGTCCTTGCTATTAGTGCCTGCAAAGTTATAGGGCCCCAGGGGCTGTTCCCGGATGCTGCTTTCTGGGAGGGGTGCTGGACGGACTGGGTTTATTTCTTCTAAAGCTAAGACTGGGGAAAGTACAAATCTTTCTTTAGAGGTTTATAGAAAACAAGACTGGCTTATTCAGAGGATGGCTTCTTTGTTGTCGTTCTTTATAATAACAAGAGGATTTGGATACACACTTGGGTTCATGAAGAATAAATCCTGCTTAAATCTATAGAAGTTAAGAAGACGTGTGGTTGGCTCTGTGGAGCCGGAAGCAGCATCTGAGTCAAATTGTACTGAACAATGTTCTTTGTTGTTGTGAGGTATTGATAAATCCCTGGGTCTTCAACAAGGGGAGTCAGGAACATGAAACTCATTTCAAATCATATCTCAGGTAGGCGTATGAGTCAAAATAAGATGAAAGTCATTAATTTTTTTTTTCTATTAAGCCACCAAACACAAGTGGAATAGTTCTCTCCTTTCCTTATTTCGACCTGAATTCTGTTCTGAACAGAGGGCCAGGATTCCTGTTCTAAATCTTCAGAGAACGACACAGAATTGTTCTTTTCCTTTCTCCTCAGCCAAACAACAGCGTGTGAACAAAACTGTCACTTAACATGGTAATTAATACAGGGAGGTATAATTAGCTGCCACAAGCATTTCTTTCTCATCTCAAACACCACTGACACCAAGGAGATTAATGTCTATATCACCGTTCGGGTAATAAGCCCACCTGACGGATAGGTGCGCTCCGCTTGTCTTGATCCGGTAACACCACACCCCAAATTAATTTCTGAGTGATTTCTTTATAGATGAAAAGAGTCAGAGAGGCAAAATGCTTCCTCGGGCAAATCTTCCCATCTGTAAACATAAGCAGCCTTATAACAAGCCATGTGACCATGGGTGATTGCAACTCAGGGCAAAGCTAGAATGATCTCTATTGGTAACAAACCAGAGAGTGAGTCCCCTGTTTTCTAACCATCTAACCAAAACCCGCTCTGCCCTCTGCATAAGACCATACAACAAAAAAAAGACCAAAACACTTACCTTTGGCAGGCTGTGCTTAGATGGGACTGTGCAAATTATTTATATTACATCTGGCTCTCCTTTTCTTTCAAGAAAGCCAAAGCTGCTCAATCAGAAAATAAAATCCAGTATGCAGCTTGCCTACAGATAAGCATGCTACACCTTTACCTGCTTCATTCCATCACGTCCTCAACCCTCTTTTTCCATCTACAACAAAACACAATCTTCTGCCAGTCCCTTTACCTTGTGCCACTGCCCAGTTTTCTCCCTACATCTCTGTCCTGCTCACCATCCACTGTAGCTTATATATGGGAGTCATTCATTGTACCTTTTGCTTCCCATATTTTTAAAAGTAAGTTCTATATCCTGAGATCAAGAGTCACATACTCTACTGATAGAGCCAGCCAGGTGCCCCATTTTATTATTTTTTTTAATAACTGGGAGCTTTAATGTGGTCTTCCCTGTATAATCAGTTATAAGGTATAATACATCTTTATGAGTAGAATTGCCATTCCATCAATTCTATTAATTCTTTAGGAAAACAAGGTTGCATTCTTTTGGAGTTAGGCTTCTTCCAGTGTGCCTGCTCCAAACTCTCTCCCATGCACAAATCCTGTCTCTGAGAGCCCTGAGTCATGATCTTCTCCCCTTTGCTTAAACACTCGGGGGAAAAGGAAGTCAGCATATTTGGGACCACCTGCTACATTGCCAGACTGCAGACACCTGCAGACCATTCTGCCTTACATTCACTAGAGACTGTCTCCTATAGCTTGGGTAGTTGACTCTGGTTCCATTCTTAGGAGCTCCACAGAAGATGTCAGCTCCCCTTCTATCTTGGTAACCCCTCAGTCAACTAGAGACTGTGATTTGGACTCTCTTAGCAGGAGTGTTGGGCTCAGACAGCTGCAAAAGCCAAAAATCACAGTAGGTGGCTACATGGGACCCTGGGGAACCAGAGAGAGAATCATCCAAGGGGACTGTCAGTGACGTGGCACCACATGACCCTTGTCATAAGTAAATGAAGATCCAATGCTGCCAAGTCCTTCAAATTTCTGAGAGACGTGTGAAATCTGTATTTGTATGTGAAATTTCCCAGTTTTCTCAATTCTTGAAATTTGACAACCGAAAGAAAAAAATAATTTTCAATACCATGCAGGCCAAATGAAACACATATGCGAGCCAGATCCAAACCACACAAGACAAGTTGCAACCACTTCTCTAAAATATTCTTTTCTCTGAATTAGGCATATTGGAGGTTTAGATGACAATGGCAAATGTTGTTTGGTATCCCTTTTTATTTTTGTTGTACACACTGGCATGCAGAAATGATTAAGTGTCTTGCTAAGCACATTTATTTGCAATTACCTGGAGGGTTTTGTTTTTTTTTAAACCATTTCAACCAAACTCATCCTTCACGCAAGCTGGTCTGCATAAATATGAGTTGGATAGCTTTAAGTTATTTAGATAATTAGCCAACATCATTCATCATCCATTCATGTATGGCCTTAGGACATTCATTTAACCTCCCTGTGCCTCAATTTCCTCATCTGAAAACTGGGATAAATATATTTTTATTGGTGGAACTTAATTATTACCATCCCTTCACAGGTTGATGTTGCATCAGAATTAGTGACTCTCTTCCAAAGGAAGGGAAGGGGAAAATAGCAGTTTTAAAGTGGAGAAGCCTCGCAAACACTACCTTAACCGAATAATAAAGGTGTACATTGTCTGTGATGCCATGTAGCTATCATGTACCACCTGGTATGAGGGGATTAGAAGGGCACTGAACCTCTATGGTACTCTTTTTCAAAAACCATAATTCCCATATAATCATGAGAAAAATATTAGACAATTTCATATTGGAGGACATCTATGGAATTGTGTTTAAGGAGGAGGAAGTAGCCAATTGGGTCAAATGTTGCTGAGGGACTATTTAAGATTAGGACAGGAAAGGTTTGCTGCCTTGAGTGTTTCCAGAGGTGTGGCTGGAGACTGAAACTAGATTGGATTTAATTGTTGAAGGACTGAAGAGTGAGTGGAAACAAGGATAGATAATGGGTTCAAGGATGTTCCAGAAAAGAGAGGAGAAATTGGGATACAAGCTAAAGGGAGATGTAAAATCAAGTAGAATTTTTTATTTGTCTTTAATGAGCCATGCAGGTAAATATCTGTATGTTATTGAGAATGATACTATAGAGTAGGACAGACCAATGATGAAGGGGAGGGGTAATAAGCCTTCCTGAAACAATGAGTCCTTGAGGAAGTAAGGAAATGGGATCCAGAGCACAAAAAGAGAGGTTGGCTTTGGTTGAAGTGGAAATACTTCTTACCTCCTAACAGGAGAAAATTGGAGACAGGCAAAACTCCAAGTAGATGTCCAGATTTGTTGGTGGAAAGATTATGGCTTCTATAGTCTCAGTTAAGTATGAGGCAACCCATGAGTTTAAAGTAAGAAGGTAAGGAGTGAAGAAGGTAGTAAAAAGAAGGCAATGGGTGCACACATTCACTAGGGGCCTTGCCAGGTTATTGCAGCAGAGAGAGAGAGAGAGGGTCAAGGGAGCTGATAGTGTTGGTGAGGAAACAATCATAACCGTGGGCCATAAAATCTAAACCACATAAGGAGGGAAAGGAAGAAAAGAGATGAATAAGCAGTGGAGTCTAAGTTTGAAAGAGCTCAGTGATGTTGGGAAACTGTTGCATTGGTTTTTCTATATTATCAGGAAGAATAGGAAGCTACTGTCAGAGGACAGAATATTTAAAATCAAGATTTCAAGACTGGTGGAATAACTGGATAGTGACCCGAGGTGGAAGGGAGAAAAAGTTGCTGGAAGTGAGGAACTCAAGGAACTGAGGTTCCAGGGCATTGTGTCAGTCATGCACCTAGTTACCGAAGTCACCAGAAGCAATGAGAGGAGATGTAGGGCCCCTGGGTGGCTCAGTGGGTTAAGCCTCTGCCTTCAGCTCAGATCATGATCTCAGGGTCCTGGGATTGAGCCCTGCATTGGGCTCTCTGCTCAGTGGGGAGCCTGCTTCCCCTGCCTCTCTTCCTGCCTCTCTGCCTATGATCTCTCTGTCAAATAAATAAATAAAATTTTTAAAAAAAAAAAATCACACAATGAGACACAAGCTAAGGCCTTTGGAGCACAAGGAAAGTGCCCAGAAAGTGGGCAGGTAGTGAATGAAATTTGGAGGGTGGGTGGGTGATATAGTATGATGGCCCAACTTCAAACACACTGATATTTTGAAGGAGAGAAAAAAAATAGGAATTAAAGCAAAAATGCAGAACAAGGATACTCCATATCCTTAACCTGAAGAGCACAAACTTCTGTGAGATTTAAGAAAAAAGTTTCCATTGAAGAGGGCTGCAGGGGAAGCAAGGGTACATCAGGACAAGGGAAAGAGAGAACTTCCATTTAGAATAAAAGGTTGAAGACATAGGAAGTTTGCAGGTCATAGGTGAGAGTTTAGAGGGTGTGATGAGGGAGAGAATGGATAAGGGATTGTGTCAGTCTGAGCAGGATGAGAATAGAATGGCCAGGTATTTGTGCATTCATCAGAGATTGAGGAAAACCCCAATGTCATGATGGGGGACACGTTAGAATTTGTCAAGCTTATCAGTTCAAGTCTTGCCTCTGAAATCAAGTGCCATATTCCAGGAGGTTGCTTCCTATCTCATGAGAGAGGCCAAGTGGGTCTGAAGATGAGCTTCTCTCAAGGAGGAGATGTTGTATGTAAAGCAGCCATTCTCAAGTCTGGCCATACATCCGAACCACCTCAGAGCTTTAAAAAATTCCAATGTCCACAATATACCTGGGCCAGTGAAATCAGAGTCTCTGGGGAAGGACCCAGATATCAGTATTTTTCTGAGTTTCCAAGTGATTCCCATGTGCAACCAGGTTTGAGAAAATGGATTCCTCTTCCAAAGAGTCAGGGGTCTGGCCTCAGCATTAGGGTTCTTTTTTTTTTTTTTTAATAGATATCATTGAATTTAATATGAATATTTTTTCTCGTTTTTAATTTTTATTTTCAGCATAACAGTATTCCTTGTTTTTGCACCACACCCAGTGCTCCATACAATCCGTGCCCTCTCTGATACCCACCACCTGGTTCCCCCAACCTCCCACCCCCCCGTTGCTTCAAACGCCTCAGATTCTTTTTCAGTCCATAGTCTCTCATGGTTCATCTCCCCTTCCAATTTCCCTCAACTCCCTTCTCCTCTCTAACTCCCCTTGTCCTCCATGTTATTTGTTATGCTCCACAAATAAGTGAAACCATATGATAATTGACTCTCTCTGCTTGACTTATTTCACTCAGCATAATCTCTTCTGGTCCCGTCCATGTTGCTACAAAAGTTGGGTATTCATCCTTTCTGATGGAGGCATAATACTCCACAGTGTATATGGACCACATCTTCCTTATCCATTCGTCCGTTGAAGGGCATCTTGGTTCTTTCCACAGTTTGGCGACCGTGGCCATTGCTGCTATAAACATTGGGGTACAGATGGCCCTTCTTTTCACTACATCTGTATCTTTGGGGTAAATACCCAGTAGTGTAATTGCCTCCCAAAAAACAAGAGCCCAGGACCTGACGGATTCCCTGGGGAATTCTACCAAACTTTCAAAGAAGAAATAACACCTCTTCTCCTGAAGCTGTTTCAAAAAATTGAAGCAGAAGGAAAACTTCCAGACTCTTTCTATGAAGCCAGCATTACCCTGATCCCCAAACCAGGCAAAGACCCTACCAAAAAGGAGAATTTCAGACCAATATCACTGATGAATGTGGATGCTAAGATTCTCAACAAGATCCTAGCAAACAGGATCCAACAGCACATTAAAAAGATTATCCACCATGACCAGGTAGGATTCGTTCCTGGGCTACAAGGATGGTTCAACATTCTCAAATCAATCAATGTGAAAGAACAAATTAATATGGGAAGAGAGAAGAACCACATGGTCCTCTCAATTGATGCAGAAAAAGCATTTGACAAAATCCAGCATCCGTTCCTGATTAAAACGCTTCAAAGTATAGGGATAGAGGGAACATTCCTGAACTTCATCAAATCTATCTATGAAAGACCCACAGCAAATATCATCCTCAATGGGAAAAAGCTTGCAGCCTTCCCGTTGAGATCAGGAACACGACAAGGATGCCCACTCTCACCACTCTTGTTCAGCATAGTATTAGAAGTCCTAGCAACAGCAATCAGACAACAAAGAGAAATAAAATGTATCCAAATTGACAATGAAGAAGTCAAACTCTCTCTCTTCGCAGATGACATGATTCTTTATATGGAAAACCCAAAGGACTCCACCCCAAAACTACTAGAATTCATACAGCAATTCAGTAATGTGGCAGGATACAAAGTCAATGTACAGAAATCAGTGGCTTTCTTATACATTAACAATGAAAATGCAGAAAGGGAAATTAGAGAATTGATTCCATTTACTATAGGACCAAGAACCATAAGATACCTGGGAATAAACCTAACCAAAGAGGAACTACAGAACACTCATGAAAGAAATTGAAGACACAAAAAGATGGAAGACCATTCCATGCTCTTGGATCGGAAGAATAAACATTGTTAAAATGTCTATACTGCCTAGAGCAATCTATACTTTTAATGCCATTCCAATCAAAATTCCACCAGTATTTTTCAAAGAGCTGGAGCAAATAATCCAGAAATTTGTATGGAACCAGAAGAGACCCCGAATCACTAAGGAAATGTTGAAAAACAAAAATAAAACTGGGGGCATCACGTTACCTGATTTCAAGGTTTACTACAAAGCTGTGATCACCAAGACAGCATGGTACTGGCATAAAAACAGACACTTAGACCAGTGGAACAGAGTAGAGAGCCCAGATATGGACCCTCAACTCTATGGTCAAATAATCTTCGACAAAACAGGGGAAAATATACAGTGGAAAAAAGACAATCTCTTCAATAAATGGTGCTGGGAAAACTGGACAGCTATATGTAGAAGATTGAAACTCAACCATTCTCTTACACCATACACAAAGATAAACTCAAAATGGATAAAAGACCTCAACGTGAGACAGGAATCCACCAGAATCCTAGAGGAGAACATAGGCAGTAATCTCTTCGATATCAGCCACAGCAACTTCTTTCAAGATATGTCTCCAAAGGCAAAGGAAACAAAAGCCAAAATAAACTTTTGGGACTTCATCAGAATCAAAAGCTTCTGCACAGCAAAGGAAACAGTCAAGAAAACAAAGAGGCAACCCACGGAATGGGAGAAGATATTTTCAAATGACAGTACAGACAAAAGGTTGATATCCAGGATCTATAAAGAACTCCTCAAACTCAACACTCACAAAACAGATAATCATATCAAAAAATGGGCAGATGATATGAACAGACACTTCTCCAATGAAGACATACAAATGGCTATCAGACACATGAAAAAATGTTCATCATCACTAGCCATCAGGGAGATTCAAATTAAAACCACATTGAGATATCACCTTACACCAGTTAGAATGGCCAAAATTAGCAAGACAGGAAACAACATGTGTTGGAGGGATGTGGAGAAAGGGGAACCCTCTTACACTGTTGGTGGGAATGCAAGTTGGTGCAGCCACTTTGGAGAACAGTGTGGAGATTCCTCAAGAAATTAAAAATAGAGCTTCCCTATGACCCTGCAATTACACTACTGGGTATTTACCCCAAAGCATTAGGGTTCTTAAAAGCCTTTGTGATGGCAGCTATTACAATTATTGTTACACTTAATAAGTTCCCATGCATCATCATAATGGGAAGGAGGAAAAGAAATTGTCTTTGTTTAAATAGAAAAGAACAGTGTTATTATGGAACTACAGGAAATAGTTCCTGGCATTCTGTCTCAGATTAAGTGTAAGAAAGACTAATCACTTATGTGAAAGAGACAGAATTGGCACAATATACTTTAATAGCCATTCAATCTTCTAATACCTATTTAAAGAGCATAATAGAAGACATCACAATCCAGGGAGGATTCTTGACCATATCCATTCTGACAGCATTAAGTGTTTTCACAATTATTATCCATTCACCTGACCACATAGAACAATATTTTAAAACTTTCTAGGCTATTATTAGGGCAAAGAGATGATTCTTAGATAATAATAATTAAAGCTGACATTTATTGAGTACTTACTATGTGCCAGGCACTGTGCAAATATCACATGTGGTCCCCTGTAATCCTCATAATAATTCTGAGATGGGTTATTATCCCCATTTTGCAAATGAGAGTCCAAAGGCTGGGGACTTATTTAACCTGCCTGGGACCAAAAAGCTATACTTGGAAGAATATGGATTCAAGTTAAAAAGTTAGTCTGGTCCCAAAATCTGTGTGCTTTTAAACACTATGCCATCTTGTCTACTTAAAAGATTCTGTAAGACATAAAAGGGAACAGGGTTGTGGGCATAAATGGAGGAATCAGCCTTCAATAAAAAGTGGAGACATGGTCTTTTGCTTGACAGAATGAAATAGAGAACAGGCATCTGGGGGAAAGGATATAAAGGAATTTGGAAGTGAAGAGAAATTTTAAAAATTCTAAAATTTACAAGGAAACTAATATTTACATTTCCTAAGGTACTTAGGAATAATAAGTTATATACAATAGAAACTCAAAACATATTGTTGACTGAATATTCTTTCAACTGTCATTGTATCATTAAGTGAGCAATCTTAATTAATGGAAATAGTTGATTTGCCAAAGGGCTCACATTCTGAAAGCTTTTGTTCATCTTAAAAATTCTCATATTTATTGCAATCATATTGTTTATGCAAATAGCTTAGAAAATATAAGTATAGGAAAGAAGGAAGAAAGGAAGGAAGGAAAGAGGGAAGGAGGAAGTAAGGGCTCACTCTTCCTACCAATAAAAAGCCAGCTAATAAGTGGAGAAAGAATGACAGAATATCACCATTTGACGAAATATTATAATTGTTGATTATTAAGGAAAGAATGATCAAGGGCATTAAAACTAGTAGGTACAGTTTAGGAGGAACAGAATATTAACATAGTCTTAGATTATTTACCTACTAGATATTTATTAGTCACAAGACTTGAAGAGTAAATTTATAGTGGAGAAATATGGTGATGCCATCTTAAGCAAACTGTCAAAGTTAACATGGTCAATAATGAGACGTCATCTGCCTCCTGATATGATGCATTGAAAAGAACTCAACATCACTTCTGTGATATTCTGCCCAAAAGTATATGACCTAAATGTAGCCATAAGAAAATATTAAACATGGGGCACCTGGGTAGCATAGTTGGTTGGGCATCTAACTTTTGATTTCAACTCAGGTCATGATCTCAGTGTAGTGAGATAGAGCCCCGTGTTAGCTTCCTGTTCAGTGTGGAGTCTGCTTGAGTTTCTCTCTCCCTCTCCCTCTGTTCCTCTTCCCACTCAAATAAATAAGAAAATCTTTAAAAAAATTTAAACAAAATCAAATTGAGTTTGAAAAAAAAAAAACAACTTCAGTGCCATGAACTAAAAAGAAAGACTAAAGATCCCTTCTAGGTTAAAGGAGTTTAAAGAGATATGATATTGAATTTTCATTTGCTATAAAGAACATAAAGGGTACAACTTGCCAACTTGTAAAAATCTCAATAAATTCTATAGATATAGTGTTATATCAATGTTAATTTTTTTGAGGCTGATTTTATTAGTTATGTAACAGAGTTATTTATTTTTAGGAAATACATTCTGACATATTTAGAAATAAACAGACATCATCTCTTAAATTTACTTAAATGGTTCAGAAAAAAACATAGATAAATGAATAAAGCAAATATAATAAAATAAAAAATTGGATAATCTGGATGAATAATATCAATGAATTCTTTGAATTATTCTTGCAACTTTTCTGTAAGTCTAAAAATAAGTCAGAATTGGGGCACCTGGGTGACTCAGATGGTTACATATCTGCCTTCGGCTCGGGTCATGATCTCCAGGTCCTGGGATTGAGTCCCAGGTCAGACTCCTGGCTCAGCAGGAGATCTGCTTCTCCCTTTCCCTCTGCCTCTCCCCCTGCTTAAGGACTCTCTCTCTCAAATAAATTAAAAAAAAAATCTTTTTTAAAAATAAAAATAAATAAAAATAAAAATAAAAATAAGTGAGAATAAAAAATTGTTTGGGGACACCTGGGTGACTCAGTTATTAAGCACCTGACTTCGGCTCAGGTCATGACCCCAGGGTCCTGGGATTGAGTCCTGCATCAGGCTCCCTGCTCAGCGAAAAGCCTGCTTCTCCCTCTGCCCCTCCCCCTGTCTCTCTTTCTTTCTCTCTGTCCCTCTCTCACTCGCAAGAAGAAATTTAAAAATCCTTTAAAAAATTGTTTGGATAATGCTCTAAGGTAATCCACAAGCAATTTATCTACCAAAACAAACTTGCCCACTTTTTAAAGGAAGACAACAAACTCTAGACACTCTATAATGTAATACTCACATTATCTAGCATCTAATAGAAAATTACCAGACATGCAAAGATGCAGGAAAATGCAACCCAAACCAGGAGAAAATTTACTCAATAGAAATAGTCACAAACTGCAGAGATGATATATTAGTAGATAAGAATTTCAAAACAGCCATGATAAATATACTCATGGATGTAAAGGAAGCATGAATATAAAGAGGAAAGAGAGAGAAGATCTAAAAATAACCAAATGAAACTTCTAAAGCTGAAAAATATAATATTTAAAATAAGAAATTTATTAAATGTGGTTTAACCACAGAGTACACACTGCCCAAGGAAATATTAGCAAAACTTTAAGACATTGCAAAAGAAACTATTCAAAATGAATAACAAAACAAAAAAGGAGGGAAAATAGAGAACTTAATGCCTACTCAATACTATCAAACTATATAACATAAAAATAATAGTAACCCCGGAAAGAGTGTGCACAAAAAAAAATCTGAGAAATAATGGCCGAATTTTTTCCAAATTTTAAGCAAACTATAATCTGTAGATCCAAGAATCTCAATAACCCCCAGGCAGGATAAACATTAAGAAAACCACATCAAAGCTCATCATAATCAAGTCCTAAAAATCAATTATAAAGGCAAATTTTGTAAAGCAAAAGACATTACATTCAGTGGAACAAATACAAGAATATTTGCAGTCTAACACACACAAGAAAACAATATAACAACAAGCAATGGGAGAAGTTGGCAAAAGGATACAATTTTTAGTTATAACATGAATATGGTCTAAGAATCTAATGTATAACATGACTATAATTGATAACACTGCATTGTATAATTGAAATTTACTGAGAGTAGAAATTAAATATTGTCATCCCTTCCAAAAAGGTAAATATATGAAGTGATGGATGTGATGATTAACTCAATGGGGTCAATCCTTTCACAATGTATACATGTCAAATAATCATACTGTATACTTTAAATATCTTACAACTTTGTCAATTATGCCTCAATAAAGCTGAAAAGAAAACTCAACACAAAGCAAACAGGAAAAGAGAAACAATAAACAGATGGGACAAATACAAAACAAATAGTAAGATGGTAGACCTAAATAATATTGATAATTGCATTAAATGTAATAGGTCTAATTCCTCCAATTAAAAGGTCAAGATGGGAGAGAGGAGCAAGATGGTGGAGGACCTGAAATATCATCAGGACCCAGAAGTTCAGCTAGACAGTTATCAAACCATTCTGAACACCTACAAACTCAATGGGAGATCGAAGAGAAGAGCAGCAATTCTAGGAACAGAAAATTGACCACTTTCCAGAAGGTAGGACGTGTGGAGAAGTGAATCCAAAGTGACAGGAAGATAGACCACGGTGGGAGGGGCTGGCTCCCAGCAAGTGAGAGAGCAGTGGAGCACAAAATTGGAACTTTTAGAAGTCTGCTCCACTGAAGTACATCACTCCAGAGGCTAAGTGGGGGGTGGAGCCCTTGTGGGGACATTGTGGTCTCAGGACCCGCAGGGACACAAAAACACAGGGGTGTCTGAGGGTCGCAGAGGTCCCAGGTGTCAGAGCGGGGAAGCTGGCTGTAGAGATGGAGACAAGGAGTGCACTCTCAGCTCATAGTTACCTTAAACCATGATCCAAGGCACAGTCAGACCACTGCTCTTTGAGCAGGAACCCTACAAGTGGCTGATCTAGGGAGACTTACCTTCCTCCTCCTCTGGGAGGAGCAGCATGGCAGGAATCTGCTGGGTTTGGAGACTGCAAACAGAGCTGAGCCCCAGAGATAGAAGAGCTAGATCACAGGCCTGGTGAGCTTGGAGCGTGGCCGGAGACCAGGAAGATGGGAGAGATTGACTGCTTTTCTCTGAGGGCACACTGAGGAGTGTGGCCCAAAGCTCTCGGCTCATACGGGCCAGATATTGGGAGGCCGCCATCTTCATTCCCATACTCCAAAGCTGTATGAAAAGCATTAAGGGAACAAAAGCTCTGGAGAGGGAACCCAAGCAGATTGCTTAGCTTAGCCCCTGGCAAGGGCAGTGCAATTCCACCTAGGGCAAAGACATTTGAGAATCACTGCAACAGGCCCCTCCCTGGGAGGGAGATTAACAAGCACATCCAGCCAAGACCAAGTTCATCGATTAATGAGAACTGTGGAAGTCCAGAGCTAGGGAAAAGCAACACAGAATTCTTGGCTTTTTCCCTATGATCCTCTAGTCTTTCAAAGTAAAATTTTTAATTTTTTTCTTTTTCTATTTTTTTAACTTTTCCTCTTTCCTATTTTAATGTTTTTACCTACTTTATCTTATCAATACCTTTTAAAAAATGTTTTTAAGTTTTCATAATTATAGTCATATTTTATCCCTTCATTGTATTTAACCTTCTTAAATCTTAAACATATAGGTTTTTTTTTTCCTTTAAAATTTTGGGGATACAATTTCTTCTAATAGATCAAAATGGACCCTAAATATAGCACTTGGCTTTGTTCTAGTGTCCAGCCTGATGACATGTTTTCCTCTTTTTTCCCCCCCTTTTCTCAACCAACTTCTTATTATTCTTATTCCTTTTTTAGGATCTTTTTAAATTTTCATCTTCACAGTTATATTCCATCCCTTCATCGTGTTTACCCTTATATTTGCATATATTTTTTTTTTCTTTAAAATTTTGGGAGGTAGTTTCTACTAACAGACAAAAATACACCCATAATCAAGTGGGTGGCTCTGTTCTACTCACCAATCTAATATATATATATTTTTTTCTTTTTCTTTTATTATCCCCCTTTCTTCTCCCCCTGGTTTCAGGTCTCTTCTGATTTGGTTAGTGTATATTTTTCTGGGTCATTGCTACCCTTTTAGTATTTTGATCTCTCATTACTCTATTCTTATCTGAATAAAATGACAAGGCAGAAAAACTCACCACAAAAAAAAAAAAAAAAAAGAAGAGGCAGCACCAACAGCTAGGGACCTAATCAATATGGACATTAGTAATATGTCAGAACTAGAGTTCAGAATGATGATTATCAAGGTGCTCGCTGAGCTCGAAAAAAGCATAGAAGTATTAGAGAATCCCTTTCTGGAGAAATAAAAGAACTAAAATCTAACCAAGTTGAAATTTTTAAAAAGCTATTAATGAGGTGCAATAAAAAATGGAGGCTCTTACTGCTAGGATAAATGAGGCAGAAGAGAGAAATAGTGATAGAGAAGACGATATGATGGAGAATAAAGGAGCTGAGTAAAAGAGGGACAAACAACAACTGGACCATGAGGGGAGAATTCAAGAGATAATTGATACCATAAGATGAAACAATATTAGAATAATTGGGACCCCAGAAGAAGAAGAAAGAGAGGGAGGGGCAGAAGGTATCTTGGAGCAAATTATAGTAGAGAATTTCCCCTATTTGGTGAAGGGAACAAGCATCAAAATCCAGGAGGCACAGAGAACTCACCTCAAAATCAATAAAAATAGGTCCACACCCTGTCATCTAATAATAAAACTTATAAGTCTTAGTGACAAAGAGAAAATCCTGAAAGCAGCTTGGGACAAGAGGTCTATAACAAACAATGGTAGAAATATTAGACTGACAGCAGACCTATCCACAGAGACCTGGCAGGCCAGAAAGAACTGGCATGATATAATCAGAGCACTAAACGAGAAAACTATGCAGCCAAGAATACTATATCCAGCTAGGCTGTCATTGAAAATAGAAGGAGAGATAAAAAGCTTCCAGGACAAACAAAAACTAAAAGAATTTGTAAACACCAAACCAGCCATACAGGGAATATTGAAAAGCATCCTCTTAGCTAAGAGAGAGACTGAAAGTAACATAGACCAGAAAGGAACAGAGACAATATACAGTAACAGTCACCTTACAGGCAATACAATGACACTAAATTCATATCTTTCAATAGTTACCCTGAATGTAAATGGGCTGAATGCCTCAATCAAAAGACTTAGAGTATCAGAAGGGAATAAAAAAAAAAAAAAAAAGACCTATCAATATGCTGCCTACAAGAAACTCATTTTAGACCCAAAGAAACCTCCAGATTTAAAGTGAGGGGGTGGAAAACAATTTACCATGCTAATGGACATCAAAAGAAAGCTGGGGTGGCAATCCTTATCTCACATAAATTAGATTTTAAGCCAAAGACTATAATAAGAGATGAAGAAGGACACTATATCATACTTAAAGGGTCTGTCCAACAAGAAGATCTAACAAATTTAAATATTCATGTCCCTAACATGGGAACAGCCAACTATATAAAACAATTAATAATAAAATCAAAGAAACACATCAACAATAATACAATAATAGTAGGGGATGTTAACATTCCCCTCACTAAAATGGACAGATCATCCAAGCAAAAGATCAACAAGGAAATAAAAGCTTTCAGTGACACACTGGACCAGATGGACATCACAGATATATTTAGAACATTCCATCCCAAGGCAGCAGAATACACATTCTTCTCTAGTGAACATGGAACATTCTCCAGAATGAATCACATCCTATGTCACAAATCAGGTCTCAACTGGTACCAAAAGATTGGGATCATTCCCTGCATATTTTCAGACCACAATGCTCTGAAGCTAGAACTCAATCATAAGGGAAAAGTTGGGAAGACCTCGAATATATGGAGGCTAAAGAGCATCCAACTAAAGAATGAATGGGTCAACCAAGAAACTAAAGAAAAATTGAAAAAATTCATGGAAACAAATGAAAATGAAAATATAGTTGTTCAAAATCTTTGGGTCACATCAAAGGCAGTCCTGAGAGCAAAGTATATAGTGATACAAGCATTTCTCAAGAAATGAGAAAGGTCCCAAGTACACAATGTAGCCCTACTCCTAAAGGAGCTGGAGAATGAACACCAAAGAAAGCCTAAGCCCAGCAGAAGAAGAGAAATAATAAATATCAGAGCAGAAATCAATGAAATAGATATCAAAAGAACAGTAGAAAGAATCAACAAAACTAGAGGCTGGCTCTTTGAAAGGATTAATAAGATTGATAAACCCTTGGACAGGCTTATCCAAAAGAAAAGAAAAGGACCCAAATAAAATAATAAATGAAAGTAGAGAGATCACAACCAACACCAAAGAAATACAATTATAAGAATATATTAGGAGCAACTATACACCAGCAAACTTGACAATCTGGAAGAAATGGATGCATTCCTAGAGATGTATAAACACCAAAACTGAACCAGGAAGAAATAGAAAACCTGAACAGACCCATAACTAGTAAGGAGATTGAAGCAGTCATCAAAAATCTCCCAACAAACAAGAACCCAGGGCCAAACAACTTCCCAGGGGAATTCTACCAAATATTTAGAGAAGAATTAATGGGGCACCTGGGTGGCTCAGTGGGTTGAAGCCTCTGCCTTTGGTTCAGGTCATGATCCCAGGGTCCTGGGATCGAGCCCCACATCGGGCTCTCTGCTCAGTGGGGAGCCTTCTTCCCCCTCCCTCCCTGCCTCTCTGCCTACTTGTGATTGCTGCCTGTCAAATAAATAAATAAAATCTTTTTAAAAAATAAAGAAGAAATAATACCTATTCTCCTGAAACTGTTCCAAAAAATAGAAATGGAAGGAAAATTCCCAAGCTCATTTTATGAGGCCAACATTACCTTGATCCCAAAACCAAAGACCTCAACAAAAAGGAGAATTACAGACCAATATCCTTGATGAACACAGATGCAAAAATTCTCACCAAAATACTAGCCAATAGGATCCAACAGTACATTAAAAGGATTATTCACCACGACCAAGTGGGATTTATTCCTGGGCTCCAAGGTTGGTTCAACATCCACAAATCAATAAATGTGATAAAAGAAAAATAAAAGAAAGAACAAGAACCATGTGATACTCTCAACAGATGCTGAAAAAGCATTTGACAAATACAGCATCCTTTCTTTCTTTTTTTTTAAAGATTTTATTTATTTACTTGACAGAGAGATCACAAGTAGGCAGAGAGGCAAGCAGAGAGAGAGAGAGAGAGAGAGAGAGAGGAGGAGGAAGCAGGCTCCCTGCCGAGCAGAGAGCCTGATGCAGGACTTGATCCCAGGACCCTGAGATCATGACCCAAGCTGAAGGCAGAGGTTTAACCCACTGAGCCACCCAGCCACCCACGGCATCCTTTCTTGATCAAAACTCTTCACAGGGTAGGGACAGAGGGTACATACCTCAATATCATCAAAGCCATCTCTGAAAAACCCACAGCAAATATCATTCTCAATGGGGAAAAACTGAGAACTTTTCCCCTAAGGCCAGGAACATGGCAGGGATGTCCACGATCTCCGCTGCTATTCAACATAGTACTAGAAATCCTGGCCTCAGTAATTAGACAACAAAAAGAAATAAAAAGCATCCGAATCAGCAAAGAAGTAGTCAAATTCTCATTCTTTGCAGATGATATAATGCCTTTTGTGGAAAACCCAAAAGACTCCACTCCAAAACTGCTAGAATTCATACAGGAATTCAGTAAAGTGTCAGGATATAAAATCAATGCACAGAAATCAGTTGCATTTCTATACAGCAACAGCAAGACAGAAGAAAGAGATTAAGGAGTCGATCCTATTTACAATTGTATCCAAAACCATAAGATACCTAGGAATAAACCTAACCAAAGAGGTAAAGAATCTGTACTCAGAAAACTATAAAGTACTTATGAAAGAAATTGAGGAAGATACAAAGAAATGGAAGAATGTTCCATGCTCATGGACTGGAAGAACAAATTAGTGAACAAATAATGAATCTATGCTATCTAAAGCAATCTACACATTTAATGCAATCCCTATCAAAATACCATCAATCTTTTTCAAAGAAATGGAACAAATAATCCTAAAACTTATTTGGAATCAGAAAAGACCCCGAATAGCCAGAGGAATGTTGAAAAAAGATACCAAAGTTGGTTGTATGACAATTCCAAACTTCAAGCTCCATTACAAAGCTGTCATCATCAATACAGTATGGTACTGGACAAAAACAGACATAGAGATCAATGGAACAGAATAGAGAGCCCTGAAATAGACCCTCAACTCTATGGTCAACTATCTTTGACAAAGCAGGAAAGAATGCCCAACATTCTTCAACAAATGGTGTTGGGAAAATTGGACAGCCACATGCAGAAAAAGGGAACTTGACCATTTCCTTACACCCCACACAAAGTAGACTCAAAATGGATGAAAGACCTCAATGTGAGACAGGAATCCATCAAAATTCTTGCGGAGAACACAGGCAGCAACCTCTTCAACCTCAGCCACAGCAACTTCTTCCTAGAAACATCACCAAAGGCAAGGAAAGCAAGGGCAAAAATGAACTACTGGAACTTCATCAAGGTCAAAAGCTTTTGCACAGCAAAGGAAGCAGTCAAAAAAACCAAAAGACAACTGATAGAATGGGAAAAAATATTCACAAATGACATATCAGATAAAGGGCCAGTATTCAAAATCTAGAAAGAATTTATCAAACTCAACACCGAAAGAACAAATAATCCAATCAAGAAATGGGCAGAGGACATGAACAGACATTTCTGCAAAGAAGACATCCAGATGGCTAACAGACACATGAAAAAGTGCTCCACATCACTTAGCATCAGGGAAATACAAATCAAATCCACAATGAGATACCACCTCACACCAGTCAGAATGGCTAAAATTAACAAGTCAGGAAATGACAGATGTTGGCAGAAGATGCTGAGAAAGGGGAACCCTCCTACAGTGTTGTTGGGAATGCAGGCTGGTGCAGCCACTCTGGAAAACAGCAGGGAGGTTCCTCAAAAATTTGAAAATAGAGCTATCCTATGACCCAGCAATCACACTACTGGGTATTTACCCTAAAGATACGAATGTAGTGATCAGAAGGGTCATATGCACCAGAATGTTTATAGCACCAACGTCTACAATAGCCAAACTATGGAAAGAACCTAGATGTCCATCCACAGATGAATGGATAAAGAATACGTGGTATGTATGTATGTATGTATGTACGTATGTATAGATAGATAGATAATGGAATACTATGCAGCCATCAGGAGAAAGGAAATCTTGCCATTTGCAAAGACACGTTGGAACTAGAGGGTATTATCCTAAGCAAAGTAAGTCAATCAGAGAAAAGCAATTATCATATGATCTCTCTGATATGAGGAATTTGAGAGGCAGGGCAGGGAGTCGTAGTGGGTAGGGAGGGAAAAAATGAAACAAGATGGGATCAGTAGGGAAACAAACCACAAGAGACTCTCAATCTCACAAAACAAACTGAGGGTTGCTGGGAGGTAGGGCGTTCGGGATAGGGTGGCTGAGTTATGGACATTGGGGAGGGTATGTGCTATGGTGAGTGCTGTGAAATATGTAAGCCTGATGATTCACAGACCTGTACCCTTGGGGCAAATAATACATTATATGTTAATTAAAAAGGTCAAGATGGCCACACTGAACTGGGAAAAAAGCAATATTCCACTATATTCTATCTACAACGAGCATATTTTAATATAAGGATACCAATACCTTAAAAGTAAAAGGATATGGGAGTGCCTGGGTGGCATAGTCAGTTGAGTGTCCAACTCTTAATTTCCCCTCAGGTCATAATCTCAGTGTCATGAGTTCAAGCCCCACATCAGGCTCTGCTCTCAGTATGGAGTCTGCTTGAGATTCTCCCTCTCACTCTGCTGCTCCTGCTTGTGCTCTCTCTAAAGTAAATAAATAAATCTTTTTAAAAAAGGACATGAAAAAATGTAATATGAAAACAGCATATGAAATATATGATATATGAAATATTTATGAAATATATGATATAAAAATATAATATGAAAACAATAATAAAGCTTCTAGAGTGACTATATTAATATTAGACAAGGTAGACTTTTATTATCAGAAATAGAGATATTTCATAATAAAAAGATCAATTTATCAAGAAGACATAATCCTAAATATTTATGCACTATTTAAAGCTTTAAAATCCATGCAGCAAAAACTAACAGTGAGAGGACAGAGAAAACCACAATCACATTTGGAGATTTGACAGTCCACTCGCAGTAATCAATAAAACAAGTACGAAAATCAGTAAAAATTTAGACGAGCAATAGCTTTACCTAATTGACATTTATACAACAGTCCACCCAACAGAAGCAAAATACATACCCTTTTCAAGAGCACATAGAACAAGAAACAAGATAATCCATATTCTGGTCCATAAATTTGAAATGATTCCAATTTTTCAGGATGGTGAGGGAATGGTGAAGTAGGTCATAAGGATTAAGGGCGGCACTTATCATGACGAACACTGGGCGATGTATGGAATTATTGAATCACTCTATTGTACACCTGAAATTAATACAACACTATATGTTAACTATACAGGAAATAAATAAAATAAAATAAAATAGTAAAATGAAATAAAGTATACAGAACATGTTCTTTGATGACCACGGAATTAAGTTAAAAATTAACAAAAGCTACCTGGAAAAGTACCTAAATGTTTGCAAATTTAAAAACATGATTCTAAACACCCCATGAGTAAAAGAAATAGTCATTTTAAAAGGTAGAAACTAATTAAACTGAATAATAATGAAAACATAACATATTAAAATGAGTGGGATGCATTAAAAGCAGAGTTTAGAGGAAAATGTGAAGCTTTAAAGGCTATTTTTTTTAAAAAAAGGAAAGGGCTAAAATCAATTACTGTAAGAAGCTGTAAGAACAAGAGAAAATTAAACCCAATTAAACCCAAAATGAGTGGAATACTAGTATTAGAGCAGAAGTCAATGAAATAAAAAACTGACATTAGAGAATAATTAAAGAAATAAAGAGCTGGTTCTTTAGAAATATCAATAAAATTTTGTTGATAAACTTTAGCTAGACTCTCATAAAGAAAAAAGAAGAGGGATGCCTGGGTGGCTCAGTTAAGTGTCTGCCTTCAACTCAGGTCATGATCTCAGGGTCCTGGGATTCAGTCCTACATCGGGTTCCTTGCTCGGTGGAGAGCCTGCATCTCCCTCTGCCTCTGCCTCTCTCTCTCTCTCTCTCTCTCTCTGACATACAGTATAATATAATATAATATAATATGAAAAAAGAGGGAAGATTCAAATTACCAATATCCAGAATGAAATAGGAAACATTTGTTCAGATCTTATCAGTGTTTGGAGTAGTATAAGAATATTTTTGAACAATTTTGTGTCAATAAATTAAACAACTTATATGAAATACATTAATTCCTTCAAAGACACAAATTATAAAAAGTGATGGAAGAGAAAAACTGAATAACCTTATATCTGTTTAAAAACCTTCACACAAGAGGGGCACCTGGGTGGCTCAGTGGGTTAAGCCTCTGCCTCCAGCTCAGGTCATGTTCCCACGGTCCTGGGATCGAGCCCCACATCGGGCTCTCTATTCTGAGGGGAGCCTGCTTTCTCCTCTCTCTCTGCCTGCTTGTGATCTCTGTCTGTCAAATAAATAAATAAAATCATTAAGAAAATTCTATATACCTTTAAAAAAAACTTCACACAAGAAAAATTATAATTTTAGATTACTTTAGCTGGCAAGTTATATTTAATATTTAAGGAAGAAATAATATCCATTCTACACAAACTGTTTCAGGAGAAAGAGGAAAGGAAGCATTTCCCAATTCACCTTATGAGGCCAGCAAAATCTTAACACCGAAACCATAAAAAGCTATCACAAGAAAACTATAGACCAATGAACCTCTTAAGTATAGTTGTAAAAATCCTTAACAAAATATTAGTAAGTCTAATTCAACAAAATATGAATACATTAATATGACAAAGTAGGTTTTACCCCAAAAAAGGCAAAAATGGCTTAACACTTGAAAATCAAAGTAGTTTACCATGTTAACAAAATATAGGAGGAAGTATGATTATCTCAATACATACAAAAAAATTTATAAAATTCAATATACATGCATGATTAAAATATCTTAGCAAACAAGAAATAAAAGGGAACTTCCTCAGCCCAATAAAAGGCATCTATGAAAATCCTACAGCTAACATCATACTTCATGATGAAGGGTTGCCCCCTAACATCAAGAACAGAGCAGAGATGTTGCTCTCACCACTTCAGTTTAACATTGTATTAAATTCCTGGCCAGTACAAGTATAGTATTATGAGAAAAAAGAATACTGATTGGGAACAAAGAGAAACTATCTATATTTGTAGAAAACATGATTATGTTCATAGAAAATTTTACATAATCCCAAAAAGCTATGAAACTAATTAAGCAACACCCTAGAATACAAAATAATATATCAAAAAAAACCCCAGTTGCATTTCTACATACTAATAACAAATGGTAACTAAAAATTTAAATACTGTTTATAGTAATATCAGAAAATGCAAAATACTTAAACATAAATTTAATAAAATATGTGCAATATCTGTACACTGAAAAATACAAGAAGTTGCTGAGAGAAATTTAAAACTATCTAAATAAATGAGAACATATACTATAGTCATGGATTGAAAGCTTCAATATTGGGGTGCCTGGGTGGCTCAGTCGGTTAAGCATCTGCCTTTGACTCAGGTCATGATCTCTGGGTCCTGGGATGGAGCCCCATATCAGGCTCTCTGCTCAGCAGGGAGCCTCTGCCTCTCCTCCCTCTGCCTGCTGCTCCCCCTGCTTGTGTGCTCTCTCTCTCTGTCAAATAAATTAATAAAATCTTAAAAAAAAAAAAAAAGAAAGCCTCAATATTGTTAAAATGACAGTTCTCCCCAAATCCATCTATAGATTCAGCACAGTCCCACCCAAATTCCCAGCAGACTTTGTTGGAGAAATAGACAAGCTGATTCTAAGTTGTATATAGATATGCAAGGGATCTAGAATAATAAAAAATAATTCTAAAAAAGAAAAAAGTTGAAGATCTTACACAATCTAATTTTAAGAGTTAACATAAAGCTATTATCAAGAGAGACAAATGCAAACTACAGAACAGAACAGAGAGTTCGTAAACAGAACTAGACAAATAGTCAATAGATTTTCTACAAGTGTTCCAAGGCAATTCAATAGGAAAAGGATAGTCTTTTCGGCAAATGGTGTTGAACAACTGGATATCCATATGGAACAAAAATGAACCTCTATTCTAACCTTACACCAAACATAAAATTAACTCCAAATGGATCATAAATACAAACATAGAAGCTGAAATTTCTAAAGAAAAACACAGGTTAAAAAATCATTACTGTCTTGGAAGAGGCACAAATTACTTAGAAAAGTATAAATCACATAAGAAAATAAAAATAAATTAGACCTTATTAAAATTTTAAATGTCTGCTCTTCAAAATACACTGTTAAGAAAATGGAAAGATAAGCCACAAGCTGAATGAAAATATTTGCAATCCATCTATCTGACAAAGGTTTTTTATCCAGAATATACAAAAAATTTCTACAACTTAATATAATTTAAAAAAATAGGCAAAAGATTTGAAGGCACTTCACATGTGAATGACCAAAAGTACATGAAAAAATGCTGGACATTATTATCAGGAAATATAAATTTAAATATGAGATATCACTATATATCCAAAAGAATGACTGAAAAAATGCTGACAATACTGAATACTGACAAGGATTGGAATAATCGCCATTGACGTACATCATTGGTAGGAATGTAGAATGGTCCTATCGGTTAGGAAAACAGTCCAACAGTTTCTTATCATGTTAAATGTACACTTACCTTTTTTTAAAAATTTTATTTATTATTTGACAGACAGAGATCACAAGTAGGCAGAGAGGCAGGCAGAGAGAGAGAGGAGGAAGCAGGCTCCCTGCTGAGCAGAGCCCGATGCAAGGCTCAATCCCAGGACCCTGGGATCATGACCCCAAGCTGAAGGCAGAGGCTTAACCCATTGAGCCACCCAGGTGCCCTACACTTACCTTTTGATCCAGCAGTTTCATTCCTCAGCATTTACCCAAGAGAAATGAATTATTCGTTCACATAAAGACTGGTACCTAAATGTTCATAGCAACTTGATTCATGATAACTAAACCCTGGAAACAATCTGAATTTCCATCAACAGGTCAATTAATAGACAAATTGTATTATGTCAGTGTAATGGAATATTACTCAGAAATAAAAATGAATAAATTACTGTTATACACAACAACATAGGTAAATCTCAAAAACATACTACATGAGAAAAGGCCAGGCACTGAAGAGTATATAAGGTATGATTTCACTTATATGAAATTCTAAGAAAGACATAACTAACATATAATGATGAAAAACAGATCCATCGTTGCTTAGGCTGGATGGGGGCTATGACCATAGACTGCCAAGGGACATAAGGGCATTCTTGAAAGGTGGTGATTGTGGCAGTAGTTATTTGGGTATTTGCATTTGTCACAAGCTACTAAACATTTACACTTTAAATATGTGCTTTTGTTATAAGTAAATTATATCTCTGGGGCACCTGGGTGGCTCAGTGGGTTAAAGCCTCTGCCTTCAGCTCAGGTCACGATCCCAGCGTCCTGGGATGGAGCCCCGCATCGGGCTCTCTGCTCAGCAGGGAGCCTGCTTCCTCCCCTCTCTCTGCTTACTTCTCTGCCTACTTGTGATTTCTGTCAAATAAATAAATAAATAAATAAATAAAATTTAAAAAAAATAAGTAAATTATATCTCAATTTTGTCTTTGATTTTTAGAAACAAAATATATTTATATATACTTATTTTTAAAGTCTAGGAAGACACACTCAAGATTACAAAACGGTAGTATTTCAAAGGTAATATTCAAAACATTTAACCATTGGGAATTATAAGCACCATCGGTCAGAACAAATGGTGGGCATGAACGACTGGAACAGCCAACCCATGGGAATGAGAGCAGTGTTGGTCCCAGGAAACACCAGTTATCAACAGATGGTGAGATTGTTGATACCCTTTTCTTTTTTGCTCATTCGTATCTTCTAACATTCTATCCATATTTTCAATCACGTACTTTAAAATAAAGGGAAAAAAACCCTGTCTTTAATTATAAAAAAGAAAAATGGTACCCTGTTGGTATCACATTTCATACTGTTATAAAATTCTAACAGGTCTCAAAATCCTAATGGAACTTTTAAATAACAGATATGAGAAATGGTGTACTAAAACAGCATTGAATTAGGAGTTAAAAATGGATAATGCCATAAAAATATTTCCTATCCACTACAAAGAAAATAGTGAGACATATTTTTAAACTAGTTTACCATTTTAATATTTTAAAATGCCCTCCCTTTGCTCCTCTTCCAGCTAGATCTCCATATAATTGATTGTGTTTCCTAAGAGGCCTAGTATCTTTCCTCAAATACCCCAAGCTCTGAAATGCCAATTGCTCAAAATTCATTCTTGAGTATTTTCCAAGGGTATCCTGGCCTAGGTCAAACTTTAGAATTTGACTGAGCCAGCCAGGAGATCAAACGATAATTATCAACCCTGGATAAATTTTTATAGCAAAATTACAGCCCATGACAGAGATTTGCTACTGCTTCCTCTTAGCATAACTACCTCCATCTCTAGGGCTTATCACAGCAACAAACCTTTGCTCTGGGTAATTTCTTTAGAGGTAAGCACAATAAAAACCTGTCCATGAGAGCAGTCACTGAGAAACTCTGATCAGCAAATAATGACCAGGGAGTCCCTTTTATCATGTCTCTCTCCATCCACAGAGAAACCATGCCAGCTCCCCATCAGCCCAGTGGAGAGTCAGTGGCTGGTTTAGCAACATGACTTCTTTCTGAAACTCTGAAAACCCCAGGGTAAAATGATGCTACTGTATGATCTCCTAATGTTGCTTTACAATGCAGCTCAAATTTGTGATTTTAAAATCACCTCAGCCCACTGTGAGTTCACAGTTATCTTTAATGATTTGCAAATCCCAGTGTTTTTAACCACTCATTTTTGTACTGTGGCTATGGAAGGAACACCTGTACCTAAATAGTTATTGCTTCTAACACCCTGGGCTGTCAGGATGTGCAGGAAATGAGAAGCAGCGACAGTATCTTCCACCTTTTCAAGCCTTAATTTACTCCTCCTACGTTTGAACATAAGCATACTGAGCCATCCTGAGCTGCCCTGTCATCTCCCGGAGCCCACGCCACCTTGGTTCATGGGACCTCTGTCATCCACAGAAACTCACTGTCCTTCTCCATCCCATGGAGGAAAAACAAGAAGGTGGCAGCTAGAGGCCACCAGGGTCTTTCCCCCTGGAAGCTCTGATTTCTGAAGGTGAAGATTCTGCCTACAAATCACGGTTACAAACGAAATATACAGATTTTTTCATGAGGTAGCCAATGAGGCATTTCTGCAAGATATTCAACTATAAATCACACTACCAAGTCCAATTCCATCTCAACATTGTAGTGTCATAAACATCATTTATTCTCTAATTTCAAAACATGTTATTTCTATGTAATAATAATAATCGCAGATATTAAACAGTCACCATATGCCTGATATTGTTCTAATCTTACCTCTGCATTCATTCATTTAATCCTCAAAACAACTCATTGTTATGGTACGCCAGAACTCAAACTCAGCATCTGCCTCCAAAGTCTTTGCCATACTGGGATAGATCAAGAATCATAGACCCCCTTTCCCTAGAGAAGTGAACCTCTTATAAAGCTACCCAAGGGCTTGGAAGGACAGTGGCTATGGATAGACTGCAAAATGTCCCTGAATGGACAGGAAAATCTCCAGTGTTGTACATGTGTCATAACTTTACCTTACCTGCAAATGTCCTTTGTCTAAAAAAATATGGCGCTGAGGTAAGATATCACCAGTGATTTTCCAATAATGGAAATGGTCCCAGTGTGATTCTTCAGGTTTAAGGTTCTCTTGGCAAATTCTCTAAGGTCCATGACTATCTTTCACCCTCCCATATGGTACACAAAGAGTTGATGACCACCCCTTACCAGAGGGTCACCAGCTCCAGTGCAGGGTGAGTCCCATCTATCCTTCTCCTGGGACCCTGCAGGAAAAGCAACAGAGGATGGCACTGCCTAACCCTCTTGCCCCAGCCCTTAGCATTTTCACTGCTGACAGTCAGCAAACACCATTTCTGTCTCATGGATGCCCACAGGCTGCCAGACCCTGCTTTGCCTGCAGGGAGAAGGACCCCCTGCAGGGCAGTCTTTGACCAGTGACTGCCTACATGGGGCTCATAAATACTCTAGCTCCCTTACCCCCCAAACAGGGACAACTCTGACCTGTGATTACATTGTCTCCAGGGCCCACTGCAAAATGCAGCCAGTCTCCCACCAAGGAACTTGACTTGAAATTGCACCCTAGCTTGATTTCCTTCCCTTCTCTGACCTACTTCCCCACTATTAGAGGGTTTCCTGGGATCATTTCATAATAAATCACTTCACGGTCATCATTGCTTTGGAGCTGTTGCTGGGGGTGAATTGAGAAGGACAGCAGAATATGCAGATGATCGCTCTAAAATCCCACCCCTCTGTATGATCTGAACAAGCATCTTGGGGTCATTAAGTCTCTTGCTCCTTGCAGTGGGAACCTTGGTCCCATTGCACAAATGGAATGATCCACTTATACTGTCCTTATCCTTGAGTGGTTTACTCCACTCCATTATAGTTTAAATATCACAGAGGTCAAGCTCTTGTGAGAGAGATGACCAGAGTGTCCTCACATAACATTCCTGAAGGAACTCTCTTAGTGGGGAAACTTTGAGCTGAAGTCCACATAACTGTGGCTTCACCAGAAAGACAATACAGTGGATTCAATGACCCTAAATGTTGACCTGATGCCTGAAAGCCAAACAGACCCTTGTCCTAACATAACTCCGTTCTCCAAGTGGGAGGTCTAAGAAACACAAGGCCATCAGAGGAAGCCAGCCAAAACCCTTCATTTTAAAGTCTTGGTTCCTCTGAATCAAATCCTTATGTTAAACATTTCTCAAAGTAGTTTTTAAACTTTAATTACATACTCTACCAGAGCAAAGACCGAAATCTCTACAAAGGTTCTTTTTTATTTTTTATGATGAAGTATTTATTAGTATGTCTCTTTGGAATAGATTCATACCCCAGGCCTGAAAAGAAATTCCACATAGAAATCATTCTCAAAACACGTTTTAAATATTTGAGAGTTTGTCCTTTTTTTTTTTCTCACCTCATGCCATGACTTGGTAATGAGGAATAATTAAGATAGATTCTTATTAATAAGAAACACACTGCATTTCTAAAATATTTTTAAATGTAAAGCATATACACCAAAGTTTATAATAGAGAAATTCAGATCCAAAATTTCATCTCTACCGAGTGCTTGGCAACGTGGTGCCTTTCAAATCAATCGGTGTGGTGGTCACAAAAGATTGGCTTTTTACAATGCGTCAGCTTAATTGAATGATATAATTACAGTCTGTTAATAGCCATGAGGACCAAGTAGAATGTTATCACTCTAATATGGACATGACGATGATCGTTTTGCATTTCTTTTTATCCTGGAATTTGAGCATTGATTTCTCTAAATATTTGGGATCCAAGGGATTTGAAAGAGATTCCTCCAAAATGTTCCAAAGCGAATGTCATGAGCTGTTCAAATGCACCCAGCCAGGAGCTTCGGGCTAGGACCTCACTTGGGATGGTCTGTTGAGGGGAAATCCACCCCCAGTAAAACGAGGGCCAGTTGGCTTGGCCATTGAGAAGGTGTTATCCATGGGTACTCTGTCCTTATTTCTGCAAGACAGGAAGGAAAAGTTAACTTCCTTAGCATCTTTTTCTTCCTCTAAGTTTGGTGTTCTTTAAGTTCCTAGGTGAGTTAGCCACTGAAAACTGCTTTGATTAAAGCTTTCAGTTTTAGACAAGGTGATTAAATCTAATTAGGTGTTCACTGATAACACAAAGAATTAGGGAAAGACACAGTTAAAGGTACCCTCCTAATGTTGATCTAAATGTGGACATAAGACCTCATTATAACTCAATCACTTTGGACTTGAGACTCCTGACTTATAACATCATCCTGTTTTATAAAACATTTGTTTAGCTCCAAAATCAGTCAGAAGAATCTTTCTCTTGGCTCAGTTATAATGACTTATTCATCATTTATCAACTTCTATATCCCAAAGTTTCAGTGGAAACTTACAAATATTTACCACAGACACAGGTATCTTCATCAAAACTGGATATTTATGAAATACAAATTTTCCTGTAACTTTAGACAAGCAGCAGTTATTATTAGAAATAGTTTAAGATACAAGAAAATCTAAGAAAGATGGATAAGATAGCACCTTCAGCAATAGATAAAGGAAAATCTACAATGTATCTCCTTAAAATACACACACATACATATATGCACACATTCACACACATACACATTCAGGTCTCCTGCAGAGGTAGCTTAAATTACACAAATTCCTTATTGTGTATTTAAGGGTCTTACAGAAAACATCTTTGGAATCCCTTTTTAAAAATAAAAATCAAGCTAACCGCTAAGACCAAACCCAAATTAGACTTGACAACTAGAAGTGATTTACCTTAGGGGGTGAGAATTCCACCTTTGGGGAAAGAATCTGACTAGTTCTGCAAACTCAAGATCAGCCTGGGGTCTGGGACAGGGGAGTGAGAGGCAGGTGGATGAGGGTGCAGATCAGGATGGAAACATGATGAAAAACATGTTTGAGAAAAGTGAAGAAGGCACAAAGGTAAAAATGGCATGAGTTGCTATTTTATAAAGAGCAAATATAGGGAAATCATCCACAGAGACTACTCTAAATTATTCCGTTTGGAAAGAACCTGTAGAGGATTGGCTAATCAATCCAGCAGTCTCTTGGCAGGACTGATTTCATTATTATATAAAAAAAAAAAATCATCTTCCATAAGTAGGACAAAAGCTTTAGCCTTGACTGGATCTGGTAAAGAGGATTCTTTCTGGTACTTGGCAACCCGCACACATGATGCCTGGTGGATGCAGGCAGCCCGCTCCCCCATCCTTCTCTTGCCTTCAGTAACGTAACTTTCCCTCTCTGCAGGAACTTCAGCTTACCAACACTGGCTTGGTCGAAGGAGACTGATGGGAATGATACCTCCCTTACATCACCTTTGTAATATATTCGTAGACCGTCACAGTGGCCCCCTTTAGCCTCCTCCCTTCTAGTCCACACCCTCTCCGCACCCTTGTTCTTGCCTCAGCATACTTCCCTTCAGCACCTTAATCTCTCTGCTCTTCTCCTGCGAACCCCTCTCTCTGTCTACCTCCAGTGTATAGATCCCCACCAACATGGAACAGCCCATGACACCCTCACCAGGTCAGAGTGGCTACAGTTATGAGCATTTTAGGGCAAGAAAAGGACTGGTAAAAGCAAGGATTCTAGAGCTGTGCTATCCAATAGAACTTTCCACGATTGTGGCAAAGCTCTCTATCTAGAGACCAGTGCTGTGCCCTCTACTTCCATGTGGCTATTTAAGCAGTTGAAATGTGACTAGGGTACCTAAGAAACTGAATTTTTAATTTGACTTAGCTATAATCCATTTTAATTTAAGCACCCACAAGGGGCCTACTGGCCCTTTTAGTGGATGCACCACTGGGAGGGGCTGAGCCAACAGAGGGGCATTTCTGTTGGCTCCACAGGCTTCTGTGTCTAAGAAACTGTGTGGAGGGTGTCTGGGAGGGGGATCAATAAGGTCAACAGGCCAAACTCCACGACCAAGGTGGGGAAGTTAGTCAGCTCTAGAAAATTAACTATTTAGCTAAGCTGATTGTTTATAACTGTGTAAACTAGACTGCTGCTCTCCAAAATGGTTGCATGTACTCTATAAATGACTAAGCTGACCCACTGGGAAGTGCAAAGAAGATATTTAAGATTCTATTCATATTTTGTCTTTCAAAAATTAAAAAAAACTCACTTTACTAAGAGTGACAGTAGTATTTTGCACGCAATGTAGACAAGTTAAAATATGTTAGAGATAGAAAACTATTCTAAAATAAAAATTTCGGGGCACCTGGGTGGCTCTTAAAGCCTCTGCCTTCGGCTTGGGTCATGGTCCCAACATCCTGGGATCGAGCCCCGAATTGGGCTCTCCGCTCAGCGGGGAGCCTGCTTCCTCCTTTCTCTCTGCCTGCCTCTCTGCCTACTTGTGATCTCTGTCTGTCAAATAAATATATAAATCTTTTTTAAAAAATAAAAAAAATTTTCATTTTAATACCTAAAACAAATGTGTATTTAATATGCATGCATATACATGGGCAGCTACAAGTTCAAAAGTGTTTTACTGATAAGAGACTGCAATCAAAATGCTTAAAAGCCATTGAACTGGACTCGTGCCTCACACTGGAACCAGCCATTGGCACAAACATACTGTCCTAAGAGAAAACCACTGTGTTTCCACCCATCGTGCACTGATTCACACCATTAATATCAGTGGTTCTCCAGCTTCTGTGAGGAGTGACTCAACTGCAAATTCTTCAGAGCCTGCAAATTCAAACATCTGGGAATGGGGCCTGGAGACCTACATGTTCACCCAATCCCACCAATGGTTCTGAACCAGATGGTTGCCAGTCCCATACATCAAGACAGACCCACTGAAATCAGCTCTAATTTTTGGCAGGATTTGACTCTACCAAGAAGCTGTCCTCTGAATGTGGAATGAGGGAATATTCTTATTTACAAGAAGGGCAAATTTTTCCTGGCAAATCTATTTGCATCCCATTACTTTATTGTTGTTGTTTGCCCCTCACGAATCACAGGCAGACGCCCCTTTTTCACCAGGTCCCTGCAATGCCCAAGTGGACAAAACACCCAACTTGACTCAAACCCCCAATGTGAGCCACTACAGAATCAACTGGATGAGTTGGGTAATGCCACACAGCCAAACTGAGGTTCGAACCCACTGATTCACTGGGGCCCCCTCTCTCACCCTAGCATTAGGCAAATGATGATATCCAAGTGGAGAGACATTTGTCTTTCCACGTGTAGGCATCCTGAAACCCAAAATGTTAACCTGGAGAGTAAGAGCTCACGTCACGCCCCTGGCAGATGCTGAAGCTAGTACTAGGCATAAAGATGGTTCAGAGACAGATTATCTAAAACATAGGTAAAAATGACCCGCAAGTTACTCATCACAGTTGTGTTCTTGGAAAGAACAGCTTTCCCGCCCTCCACTCCTTTGCAAAATTACCTATGTTTGTAAATGTGGATGTGCTTTCAAGCCTGATTGTGAATCTCAGTTGTAAACAATGTTATGGCATGATTATCTCCAAGCCATGAGAACAGTGTGGGGGAGGTATGGCAGGGGTGGGGGGGTGGGGGGAGAATCCCACCATGTTTCCTTTGCTCCATATGAGGTCCACCAATGAGCAGATATTAATGGATCCCTGCTCGGGTCCTAAGGAGAGGCCTTTGTATCAGATAAGACATGCATCTTGCTCTGATACAAACCAGTGGGGATGTGTAGAATATCATTTGTTCACCCTGTGCCTCAGTTTACCCCCATGGATTCCATGACTTCGTGAGTGTCTGCCAATTATCTTCTTATCAGCAGATAATAGGCAAAACAAGATTAGAAGAACATTTGAAGGGGAGGTGAACCATGAGAGACTATGGACTCTGAAAAACAATCTGAGGGTTTTGAAGGGGCGGGGGGGTGGGAGGTTGGGGGAACCAGGTGGTGGGTGTTGGAGAGGGCACGGATGGCATGGAGCACTGGGTGTGGTGCAAAAACAATGAATACTGTTACACTGAAAATAAATTTAAAAAGTTTTTTAAAAAATAAATAAAAATTAAAAAATAATTTTAAAAAGATGCTAAACAAATTATTAAACTGATTCAAATTTAAAAAAAAAGAACATTTGAATATTAAGAACATAATTCTTACTTCTGAATGTATTCTTTACGTTTCTGGGCTAGGTACTTCTTCTTCAAGTTCATCAGTTCATTGGTAAGTTTCTCGATCTCGTATTTATATTCTTGGCTCTGTGATTCATACATATTCAGCTCTGAAGACAAAACCTAACATGACAAATAAAGCAGCATTAGCAGAAGAGACACAGTGAAATGATACCCTTTCCTGAAAATTTTTTCTCTCTCATCTGCTGCCATTTACCTCCATGGGGTGAGTAATACAAAATCCCGCCCAAGCTTAACAGCTAATCCGCTCGCTTTTGCCAGGTCTCAAGGTCTCGTCTAGGTAAAAATCTGACTGAGGTCTGCAGACTCCTAATCCAGGGACAAACGTGGTGAACCTTCTGCTTGGAAGAACTCTTGGGCCACATTCAAGCAGGCTCACCCATGAATGGAGTAACGGGTTTCAGGTATATTGTGAGCAGAGACAGAAAAACGCGCAGGCATACAGTATCAAACTGCGCTTAAAGCCTTTTTAAAGAGCCTTTAGCGAAGTCATCACTAGGGAGAGTGATTCATTTGAGGATTATGGTTAAAAATTATTCTGGAATCATCCCGCCATCACCACCACCAAGTAGGCCTTCAGTGTATGTGTTTTCCTAGGTTGCTGTTCTGCTAATGTCTATCACCTCTTCGCCCATTCTCTTTGGGACTCTTCACAGGCTCGCTCTTTCTCCCAGCATCACAACGCTTCCCTCTGAGAAGCAGGGAGCCCACATGCGCATGGGAGAGTCTTAAGCCTGTGTGAGAGGAGCCCTGATCAGCTGCCTCTTCCACTCTGGTGTCCCATAGATGCTCTTGGTCTCAGCCGAGCGAGAAGAGTGGGCATTCTCTCATCTGAACAAGTGCGTAAAGCATGCCCAAGCAAGGAGTGCACCCCACAGAAACCAAAGGGAAGAAAAGAAGATTACCATTCTAAGGGGCATGCAACAGAAAGATTCATTTTCCCTCTTGCTCACTGTTTGAAAAATTTGCACAAAAGGGACATCTCTGTCTTCTAGGTGTTCATCTGCTTCTGAACGTGTTCCCTTTATCGCTTTGAAAACGATTCTGACTAAGCTATCATGAGCTAAAGAATAGGACCTTCATGTTGAGAGAAAACCTGCCTTAATAGCTAAACAATTAGGAACAAAGGGTCTGTTTCCAAACAACGAATATCACATTTCCTAAAAGAGCCCAGATAATGAGGACAAACTGGCAGACAAGACGGGCTGAGACTACCACCTCTGAACCTCTTCCACCAGGGGTCACATTTCATCAGAGCAAAATTCTGGATCTCCTGAGTTAAAGGGTTAAAATGCCAAAAGCTCCAATGAGCCATGCAATGCAATCCAGCACAGAATGTGGCTGACAGCAGTGTGAAGACAGACGTGTGCTTTTCTAATCTATACCCACTCCTGAGAAAATGAGCTTTTGTTTTGTTTTGTTGGGAATATATAATTGTTTAAAAGGATGAAAATAATCAAAAAGATTATGCCTCATGCAAAATTCAAACTACATCTCAGGATAATCTGGTGAAATCAACATTGAGGGATAAGTTGAAAATTAATGTTCTAATTACACGTCTGTTTCATCTGCCTTTTTTAAGTAGAAGGATGCGATTTTACAATGTCTTATTTGTGAAAGGATCAGAACTGTAGGAGGAGCACAGCATCTATATTACCCCAGGCAGAAAGGCAATGATTATCACCCTCGTTGTGCCAATAAGTGCCGGAATTCAGCTGGCATGTGCTACATTCCGTGTTTGCATGTGTGTAAGACTTCCCCGACATGCCCAGAATACCTAAGAACTCACTTAGGAGGTAGAGCTCCAGATACGATGGGAACACACCGTTTCCGAGAAAACTTTTAAAGGCACGTGTAATAATAAAACATTCCATCTCACCAGTTGAGTTTCTGAAGTCACTTAGAAGGGAATTTATGCTAACAGAATTCTAAAGTGATTTTACTTTCCTTTTACAGCGACTGATTCGAGAGATGGTCATGAAGGAAGGCCCTGGGGGCCGGGGACTAACCTGTGCTTTGCAGAGGGAACGGAATAGCGCAAACCTGCTTTGGCACAGTGGTCTGCTTCGGGGGATGATGGTTTTAAAACATTTCCTCTCTTCTCCCTTCCCCCCTATTCCAAGTGCCCTCACTCATTTTGAGATCATCCCCATATACCCCATCCCCCAAATTTCCAAGAGGTACCATCATCCTCTTTCCAACTCTTCCCTTGCTCGCCTCCCTCTTTCAGAAAACAGAGAATTGTGGGGTCTATTAGTCTAGCTTCAGGGGGGGCAGCTCTGAGATGTGTCCTGCTCCTCCTGGGACTGGAATTCTAAAAAAGCCAACCTCTATGGTGTGTGACGTTTGGGAGACCGGCTCCTTGTACCGAGACAGCAGACATGTCTGGTTCCCTCATGTGTGGCCAGAAAAAGGCAGAGGCTCCCACTTACTTTCAGCTGCTTTGTCTTCTCCCGCAGCGTGTGGCGATAGATCTGTAGTTGCTCGGCGGCCTCGGGACCAGGCTGTCGAGCCAGGATGTGCTTCAGCTCCACATACAGTTTCTCCTTTTCCTGGCAGAAAGCAAAACCACAAAGGAGATAAACAGCCCCATCAAATCAGGAAAAGTGCCTTTACCAGCATGGTCAGGAGAACTTGGGACCATCATAAGACACTTCAGAGTGCCACACTGATCACATTCACCGTAGATCTGATCAGGAGTGCATCCAAACAACCCTGGTCAAGGGCTTAGGTTGGGCCAGCAAGGGAAAGTCTCTCTCTACCTAAACTTAGGGTCACATGACTGAGAGACAAGGGCAGTGATGGAAGATTTGGACATGTGTTGTGGCCAGTAAAAGTAGGACATAGGGGAGTTTCGCAAAAATGTCCTTTGAACTGTTGCTTGAAGAGTGAGTAGGAGTTTTCCCCAGAGCGAGAAAGGAAAGGTTTTGAGGCCAAGATTCCGAGTCAGGACAGGGGAGAAGTGATTCTAGTTCAGTAGGAGCACTGGACCAAAGGAGGGAGAAGTGGAGAGAAGAGGCTGGGCTCATAGGTAGGTTCTAGGCTTGGGAGGAGAGGATGAGCTGCACCTGGGTTTGTCTTCAGAGGAATAGCTCCAGCAGGAAGACAGAGAACAGAGTGAGGAGACTGCTCAGGGCACCAGGATAAGCAGAAGATGAAAAGAGAGATGGACCTAAGGCAACTAGGATGGAAAAGAGGTAGATGTGAAGACATTCCTGAGATAGAATCAGTGGGATTTGGTGAAAGATCAGACAAGGAAGGAAAGAAGGAAGGAGCAGGACCTTAAAGACACCAAGGCTTCTAATATGGACACCTTGGGGGCTGGAGGGTGACGGTAATGGAGTCAGGGAGGCTAGGAAAGAAGGGTTGTGGGGAGGGGAAAGAACTGTTCCCACAGACTCTTCCGATTATCAGCGGTGTCTGAATATGTTGAGCTTGAGGTGTTGTTTGATATTGAGGAGTTGAAAATGAGGTCCCAGAGTTCAAACTAAAGAGCAAGTTGGAGGGGCACCTGGGTGGCTCACTGGGTTAAAGCCTCTGCCTTCAGCTCAGGTCATGATCCCAGGCTCCTGGGATTGAGCCCCGCATTGGGCTCTCTGCTCAGCAGGAAGCCTGCTTCCTCCTCTCTCTCTGCCTGCCTCTCTGTCTGCTTGTGATCTCTGTCTGTCAAATAAATAAAATCTTTAAAAAAAAAATAAAGAGCAAGTTGGAACTGGTGGTGGGTCATGGCTAAAGCCATGAGAATGGCTCCGTCAACAAGGGATGGCCTTTAGGGTGGACCAGAACAATGAGATCTTTGGGAGAGCCAACATATTGGGGGAGGGAAAGAAGAAAGACTGAGAGAAAACGAACAAGGGAGAGTAACTGAATGCCCCCCAGCTAGGAAATGGCAGTGTTTACAAAGGGAAGCATGATTTGAGTGGTCAGTGATATCCAATGGGCTAAGAGAAGAAACAGAAGGGGTACTGAAAATGGCCTCGGGGGAGGCCTTTTAGGATGATACCACTGCAATAACATTGGGGGAGCGAAAATCACAGAGGCTAGAGAACAGATCAGAAGTAGGAAGTAAAGAAAGCAAGTCATTTAAGAAATATGACATAGGAAGAACTGAGATCTGGAAGTAGTTTGAGAGAACAGGTAAAAAGCCAAGAAAACTAGGATGTGCACATTCATAGAACTAAACGAAAGGGCTTGCTAGGAACCCACAGCAAATCATAATTTCATAATTGAATTTAACCAACAAACAATATAGAATTCCCATTTGTACCCTAAAGTTTAATTGCTTGTAATGTGTTTTCAGATACTTGAACTAGGGAAACTACATACAAGGGAAGATTTATTTCTTAGGCACCTCAGTTCTGGATTCCCATTTCTCTAAACTACAACAATTTGAACAAACATTGATAAGGTCTAATGTGTCTATTCATTTGTCTCTGTATGTATTTATTTCCTTAAGGTAATTATGTTAAAGAGAAAAAATAAGTAAAAGCCCTCTTAATAAATGACATGGCCAAGCAAATGGAAACTAATTTTTACCTAGAGCTAAGTATTCTTAGCATTGTCATCAAATAGTGTTTTTGACAGAGAACATGAGAATCATTAAAAAAAAAAAAATCAGTAGAAGAAAATTCATTAACTACTCATTGTCACCATTTGTTTTAGATTTTTCTTCCCTCTGGCCAAATTACAGAAATTTTATCACAAATAATATGACTCTACTTTCAAAAGAATGTATGTAACTTAAGAACTAGTTGGATGGATTAAGATTCTGAAGAAACATGTATCCAAAAACAATATTCACCATTTTAAGAAATAATTCCAGAAACGACAAGGAAATCCAAAAGCCCATACAAAAGAAGAAAACTTGAACAAATAGAATTACAAAGCGGTGGTTTTCCTTTGTTGTACAACACCTCCCGTCACACCTTACAACATAATCTTCCCAGTAAATGGATGTAGCAAGCAATGGGAAAGATGTCAGGAGGTGAGTTCATTTTCTATAGCCACTTAATGCCTGCTCTGTTGGAGAAATAACACTTCTGACAAGGCTTCAAGATTCAATTTAGAGAGGGTAATAAATATGTGGAGAAGCCCACAAAACCGTTTTGTCCATTTCTTTCAGCTCCCCTTCCTCTCTACCAGAATATGGGTAGACCTGAAAAGTAAAGAACCCCATGAAGATGAGGAGGAAGCAATCTGGTTTGGGATATAATAACGTCTTAAAGTGAAAAGATCATCTTATTCCCAAGAACCTTCAACTGTTTCCCAGGTGGAACACTTTCAACTGCTCTTGGCAGGGAGGAAAGAGACACAGAGGAGAGAGGCTGGAAGAAGCAAATATTGCTACCTTGGCTCATAAGTGAGAATCCCAAGGTCAATGGCAATGAATGGTGTGTCCCAAAGTCCAAAATGTGACAAGTCAAAAACCCAGTCATGATATACACGAGAACCACTTTTCCCATGCAAAGCCTCCTCTGGGGTTTGAAGATGGGTTATAACCTTGAAAGAATCTGGAGGAAATCGCGCTACATAATTCCTAAAGGCTACATGATACTATCAGTAGAATGGAGCCAGAAGGTAAAATGGGGTTGGCAGCCAGGGGATTACACGCAGAGGTAAGAGCATGACTCAGCTCCCAGCTCTCGGGACCTAGGCCTGCTGAATGGGCTCCACCCACCCCCTCTAACAGGACATGTGACCTCCACCGACAGTGACACAGGTCTTCCCCTGTCTCCACCTCCTGTTCTTTGTCCCAAGGCTGTAAAAGGAATCAAAATGGATTTATTCTAAAGAATAACTGAGTGACTGAATAGTGAGGACCATAAGTGTGGAGAAAAGTAAAGAAGCTGAGTGAATTACTATTAAAACGGTTGCAGTATTCAAAGTCAAAAAGTTCTAAGAGTTAAACAACTCAGGCCAAGCAATGCATGTGTATTCACGGTGGGTTGAGAGAACACCAAATGAAACTTCAGGGACTGAGACAGTAGGAATGGGAAGAGCAGAGGGAAAAGGAGTGAGGGGTAGTGGCTGAAATGTATTACCAGGCTTCAGTGTGCATGAATTTTGGTCTGTGTTTACAAAAGAAAACCTAACTGATAAAACCAAAGTGAAGGCCGGTCAACATTAACATTCTAGCTGTGTGAATCATACCGATTTGTATTTTGGGAGAGCATTCTGGTAATTTAGATAAATATGGAGTGTTTGATGGATTGAAGGTCTTACGTACAATTGTTTTCCAATTTATTTCTCTCCCAACCCTCTACAAGGGCCAACCAAGCTCTTCAAACATTGTGCAATGGTGTGTATAATAACCCCATTTAGAGACAAAGCGTGCAATTCTATTATAAAGAGAATCTATCTTATGCAACAGAGAGACTCATTAGGCTGTCCGGTGTACATTGTCTCCATAAGCCAGCAGTGGCAGAACCAGCTGCCTTGTAATACATATCCTGTCCTTCTTCGTTAAGCTGCATTCATTTCTTTTTAAACCGAGTCAATTAATTTGTCACTGGGTTAGAAGCACCATATGTCAATGAAACGTTGTAAGAAAATCATGAATAGTTTATTACTTCCCCACCAACAAAAGATTGCATCTTCCAGTTAACATTTCTTTATTTATTCAGAGTTTGTTCTTAATGCACATCAATATTACTTCGTACCATGCCTCACTCTCTAAATTATTTTGTGAACAGCTATACTGGAAAAAACTAGACTCTTAACATCAGGAGACTAGCTCTCATTTTGGCTGAGCACGACTTGCAAGCATAAAACTTATTATGTCCATCCTTGAAATGATGTTCCCTGGCTAGACATCCCATCCTCTCAGTCGGACAGACTGTCACACATGGTTATGGATTCTTTTGCTGTGAGAGTCTCCAAGTTATTCTGGATAAGAGCACGGCTCATTATTAACACCGGCTGAGTAGAGTGGTATGAAATTAATTACAGTATTAGCTTCAAATAATGCCGTCATTACACATTGACAATCTGTACCCCAGATTGGCAACTCCAGACACGAAGTCACTTAGACCTTCAGGTGTTTGTATTTTATCTGACAATAAATTAAAAGTCTACATTCTGAACAGTCTATGCAAATAAGAGTCAGTGCTATTCTGGGTACAATATGGAGGAAGAAACTGAATTGCTCTCAGAACTCCTTTCCCCACCGAGCTACAATTTCATATTCACTGTCTGTTTATATTCCCTGTCTTAAGCTCTGCATCTTCAACTGAAAACAGAAGGTAGTTCACATTCAACGTTCACCTTAACCCCTCTTCTTCCTCAGCTCGCCTACTCAAGGCAATAACTAACTAAGAGGAACTAATATATTCTGTTTTAATCTGAATCTGTGCTTGGCAAATGCCAGTGCATTGATTCTGTTCACCCTGGATTCATCAATTTGCTTGGGCGAGCGTTGCAAATAATAGCTTCACCCTGGGAACAAGCTAATTCATGTGAATCAGGCAGCTTGGCTCCTGATCCAAAGTCACATGCTTATCTATACCCACCAGGGTGAAAGCCACGCACTGAGATGCTTGGATACGATATACTCCAAAGAAAGAGACACCACCTTATCTTCACTCTAGCTCATCCGATGGGTTCAAGATGAAGTTGGTTTAAAAAAAAAAAAAAAAGAAAGAAAGAAAGAAAAGAAAATGCCCCAATCATTACCTCTGGGAGAGCCAACTTCCCAGAATACACAGAAAATCTTTTTTTTTTTTTTCCAAAATAGCAAGATGCCATTTATATTACTTCAGTATTTATTCCTTATGAATCCATTCTTTCCAGTTGCATTGTGAGCCTTTTTTTTTTTTTTTAAAGATTTTATTTATTCGACAGAGAGAGATCACAAGCGGGCAGAGAGGCAAGCAGAGAGAGAGAGGAGGAAGCAGGCTCCCTGCAGAGGGGAAAGCCCGATATGGGACTCGATCCCAGGACCCTGAGATCATGACCTGAGCCGAAGGCAGAGGCTTAACCACTGAGCCACCCAGGTGCCCCCGCATTGTGAGCCTTTAAAGTCAGAATTATGCTGGATCTTTCTGTGTGTCCCTCATACCTGCTACAGCGTTCTACTCATTCTAGATGCTCGATAATTTTGTTGCTTGCGATTATATTGTCAGCAAACTATGCCCATCATATCTCAGTAATGCACATCAGCAGAGGTGAGATATGCATATGTTGAGAACTTTCGCTCTAATTAGATCACTGTAACAACTCCTGGTTAGCAGAGCTTATATAATTCACCCTAATGAGATAGTTGCTCCTATAAATCATATATCTTTGAGTGAAACTTTTGCATCACACATATTTTGTCGAACTCATGCAAACACTTGATATACAACCTTGATCTCTTAGTAAAATGTTTATAGCGGTTTCTGATAGGGCAAGTGGTTTCAAATGCCTTTTTTAATTCATAAGACTAGCAAATGTCTTCACATTAATTGGCTCTGAAGCTCTGCTTACGTGTGTGTATACGGACACATGAAAATGCAAGCTTAACTCCTAAATTAAATAACGTGTGCACTTTTTAAACAGCCTCCTTAAACATAAGAATTCTAATGGCACGCATAACCCTTTTCTCTAATTTAAAAAAAAAGCATTACATTTTTTCCTGTTTGCTTGATTTTAGTTTCCTTTCCACCTTCCCACCCCCACTCATAATCCTTAACAAAAGACTAAAGCCAAATTCAAAATTTTTAAACAAAACTGCTTCCCTCTTTCTATGAAGACAACTACAGAGCACTGCCCAATTTATCTAGAAATGACTCTTTTCGTTAGTAGGAAAATAAATTAGAAACCCTGTAAACATATTACATTTCTATCTAGCTTTAGGAAAGGGAAAATAATGGCTGATACCTTGGGGCTTTCTTGTTTATTAGCTTTATAACGAAAATGTCAGCTAACCTGAACTCTGGACCTATCTTGTTTATGATGTCATGAAGTGGTAAAGCCCCCTAGAGAGGCTGAGAGACGCAGGACTGGGGGATGAAACAGAATTACACAGCTGAGTTCCTCATGAGCAGGAAACTGCTTGGTTACACAGTGGTTCTTGGCTCTAGATGTAGATGATTAAGTGTTTTATGAGGCATAGGAGAAATCTGCACACACTAACCTTCACCATTTTTGTAATAATAGGAAAAATGGTTCTGGTACTTTCTGATATAAACAACGCAAACTTTCTTGAGAGATCTCTTTGCAACGGTTTTGTCCTCCAATGCAAATAGATGTTTGTGAAGTCCTGGACAGGTTACATAATTGCCTAGATCGGCCTGAACTTCATTACCAAGACTGCTGGCTGGTTTTACTCTTGCATCTTACCTCCCAACCTAACGTATGTGAAGAATTTGCACATAAGTCATGGTGGTGTTGGTTTTTCTTAAAACCTATAATGAAACAGGTCTAGAAAAATTCAAGTCCACTAAGTTCTTCTTTAGTGCCAGTATGACACATACGATTGTGCTAGTTTAATACAAAGATAAATAAGGTCCAGACTTCAAGGAGCTCACTTTTCAGCAGAAGGAAGACAAATAACTAAGTCATAAAATAAGACAGAGTATTGCCAGGTCCCCAAAGAGGTGTTAGGGGTAGTGTGCAGTGTGTGGGTAGGTCTAGAAGGAGAGATGATATTCATCTGGTGGACTGCAGAGAGGGAAGTATTTCAGATGGATCTCAGTGGGAATAGTAGTCATAGCCGTAATATTTGTATTCATGAATCCGAGAAGGGCCTCACTACCAAAGGACAAATTGAATAGACAAAGCCACTTGAAGTCAATCCACTGAAAATGGGATCAGTTTTCATAATAAACAGTACAGAAAAAAGTTTGAGATTTTTTTCCTTGAAAAATGGATCTAAAGCTCATTTTAAGAGTTTAAATTTTTTGAGTATTTTATCTTATAATTTTAAAATTTTCATTTTAATTGTAATAATGTATGATTACTGGCTCAATTAAAATCATTGGGTTTGGGGGGCATCTAGCTCTCTCCTTTGGAAGAGCATCCAATTCTTGATCTCAGAGCCATGAATTTAAGCCCCACACTGGGTGTAGAGACTACTTAATAAATAAACTTTAAAAAGTTATTGGGTTTTTTTAAAGATTTATTTATTTATTTGAGGCATGGGGGAAAGGGGCAGAGGGAGGGAGAAAGAATTCCAAGCTGACTTTGCATTGAGCATGGAGTCAAGCACAGGGCTTGATCTCACAACCCTGATATCACAATCTGAGCCAAAACCAAGAATCAGACGCTTAACCAACTGTGCCACCGAGGCACCCCATGGGTTTTTTTACATGGTTAACAATATGGTGCAATTTGACTTCTTTCATATATCTGACTTCTGCAGTACAGCAGTTTTTAAATTTTTTATTATGTAATAACCATACAAAAGAATATATAGCATAAATAACTATAAAGCATGATAATAAAATGAATGCTCATGGTAAGTCCATTACCCATATTATGAAATAGATCATCATCAATACCTAGCATCTGTGCATTCCCTTCTCCATCCCATCCCTGTGCCTACACAACTGCCACCGTCATCAGCCAAGGGAAGCACCATCTGAATCCTGCGGTTGTCATTCCCTAGTTTTTTCCACATAGCTTGAACATACATTTATTATTTAATTTTAATTTGCTTTGAGCTTTATAAAAATAAGCATACCTAGTTTCTTTGACTTGCTTGTTTTACTCAACATAATTCATAATAAAAGATTTATTAATGCTGTTTTGTGCTTCTGTGCATGTATTTTGTCTGATACTCCGTTGGGTGAGAATTCCACAATTTACCCATTCTCCTGTCCGTGGAGTTATTTCCAGGGTTTTGTTTTTATCAACAACATTGCCATGAACATTCTCATGCTGTTCCCTAGTCCCTAGTTTTAAGTCTTCCTACCATGTAGACCTAGAAGTGGGATTGCTGCATCTTAAAGAATATAAACGTTCAACTTTGGAAGAGAATGTTAAATGATTTTCCAAAGTGCTATCCAAAAATCCCCTCTGATCCGCATCTTTGCTATTTTTTTTAGTGTCACCAGGCAACCCTAAGCAAAGGATGTAACTAAAGCCATACCTAGAGTCTTATCCACTGAAATTATAAAATATTGTATATTAAGCTGCCAAATGGGTGGTAATTTATAATAATGCAATAAATAACTAATACAGACATTATAACTGTCATTCCTCTAGAAATAGTAAGACAGTATCTCAATGTGGACATACGTTTTATTTCCCTTCTTACAAAGTAGGGTTAAGCATTTTTATTTTCAAGTTTATTTATCATTTGAGTTTCCTCTTCTGAGAAATGCCTGTTTCACGCACATTGTTTTCCTATTTTCTACTGTTGATTTTTTCTTACTGATTTATAATTCTTTATATATTCTGGATTAAGACATATAAAATTTGTGCCTTTCTTTATGATTCCTTCTGAGGAGCAGACATTCTTAATGATAATGTAGTAAGATTTATCCATAATTTCTTTTATGGTTGATGCTTTTTGTATCTTAGTTAAGTACTCAGGCCAATTACTTTTAAAAGACTTCCGTTAGCAGAAATATTCAAAGCCTTCATTAATTTCTCCCAAATCCCCTCCTAATCCTTTGATAATTTAAAACATTCTGTTTTGAGGTAGCTACACTTAGAATTATTTGACTTTTCTCTTTTCCTACCAGATGCTGATTCGCCATTGCCTTTGATATGATTCTAGAATTTTTCTAAAATCACTTGCATTGACTTCAAGTGATCTGGCATCTTTTACAAAGCTTATAATTACTTTGCATTGTATTTGCATTTCTTGTCGGCTGATACTAACACTGGACAATCCTACTGAAAAAGAGAGACCAGTGATATCAAGATGGGCAGGAGTTAGTCACATGATGCTGACTGGGATGTCTGAGGATAGATAGCAGTCATATAAATGGCAAGTTCTTTAGGGAATATATTTATATTATGAAAATATTCACTTTCCTACACGATCTCAGAATTTGGGTGAACTGGGCAGAAAATACTGGAGAAGAATAATAGAAGTCATCTCAGCAGCTCTCACATATAAAGCAGGTACTATGGATGTGCCTGGCATGGTGCCCAGCTCAAATGTGGCATTTCTTTTTTTTTTTTTTTCAAGATTTTATTTATTTATTTGAGAGCAAGAGTGAGAGAGAGCAAGCACTAATGGGAGGGAAGGATAGAGGAAGAGGAGGGAGGGCCTGAACAGGGAGCCTAACATGGGGCTCAATCTCAGGACCCTGGGATCATGACCTGAGCCAAAGGCAGACACTTAACCAATTCAGTCACCAGGCACCCCCCCAAATGTGGCATTTCAATAACTCATCACAACAAACCCGAGAATTAATTGTTATTATCCCTATTTTCCAAATGAGAAAGTTGAGGCTTGGAAGCACCAGTGACTTACCTAAATAAAGCAACTAGAAAGTGGCAGAACCGAGATTTGAATCTATATAAAATAGAACATTTCAAAGATTGAGATGAACATGTATTATACCTATATGTGTGTATATATAGATACACAGATCTATAGATATGTAAAATACGTGTGTATATATGTATGCATGTGTGTATATACCTCCATCCTCATTCTTAAGCATTACTCACACTGCTTCCTATAGCAGGTGGAAAGTAAAAGAAGGGGAAAATATAAACAAAAGTATAAAGGTCAGGAGGTGAGAGTATAAAAGCATCCAGTAAGCCTGCAGTAAGGAAAGTAGCAAGCGACCATCTTACTAGACTAGAAAAGTAGAATGTATGTGTCCTGAATGATAGACAGATGAGTTTGTTTTCAACCCAATAGGCAGGAGGAAACCATGGTGAGTTTCTTGGTGAATAATATGTTAATAACATTGATGTATTATCATATATCATACACATGTACTACTATAATAATTTATAAGACACATATAAAATAGAAGATTTTAAAGACTGAGATTAAAATGCACATATATGTAGAAGTTCTGATTTTTTCTTCCAACACTCAGTGGATGGTCTTAGGTGCTCTACACTGGAGAACACTGGTCTAACATACTAGAAGTGAGGATCTACATCAGAAGAGTGAGCAGGTGACAAAACACATAAGATTAGAAATAGACACAAGAGCATGGGGAGATGCAGTTTACTTGACTCAGCAACTGACCTGGCAGGAGGTGGATGGGGGAGTCAGAAGTGACACTGGCATTTCGAGCCTCTGGGTGTCTGGACAAGGGGCCACACCATGAACAAGCATAGCCAAGCCAGGGAAGGAGCTGGCTTCAGGAAGCAGATGGAGAGCTCCTTACATGGAGGACATCCCTTTGACAAACATGTATTAAGGAAACTGGGGCTCAGCAAGGCTACAGAATTTGTCCAAGACGACATACCTACAAACTGCAGAGTCAGGATTCTAACCCATGCCGGTATGACTCCAAGCCTAGACCGGCACACTCTTGGCTTCTTCCAACCCATTACCAAGTACCCTGCCTCCACCATTCTCAGTCACCAGCCAAACCAGAGGGACAGCCAAGGTAGAGAGGAATCAGGAGAGAATAGAGCAGCTGTGTAACTATACATCGACAATGACAGCTGCATAAAGAAAGGGCCTTACACAATCAAGTTATTAAAATGTGCAATGGGACCAATGAAAGGCAGCTGAGGGAAATCTTGCTAACTTGGAAAATTCTTTACGGTAGTACATAGTTTCAAATAAGCCAAATTAAATATAAAACAAGAAATACTCTGATGGAATTACATACTCAAGTTGAAATAACTCCAAGTAATTTGGAATTTGTGATTAAAACCTAAAAATCTTCCAAGTAGTCATAAGATTGTGACATCACAGAACGGGCTCAGAGCAGAGAGGGCTCTGTCCTGCTCCGCTCCTGTTTCCTGTGTGTGCATCCCACTAAGTCACTCTCCTTCCCTAATCTACCAGAGTCTTTTAAGCCTCCTTGTCTTTGCACTGGCCACCCGTCCCTCCGTAATGCCCTTCCCCGAATGCCAGCCCCAACCCTTGTCCAACACCTCTCAGCTTTTACAATGCTGCTCAAAGTAACTTCCATTGAGGGAGGGGGGCTTTTCCAATTTCCTCAAATTAACTATATCTTTAGTGTTACCACAGTCTTCTTAGGGATTTTAATCTTGGGTGGATTTAGTCATAGAGTAGTCCTCTCTTTCATGCAGAGGATATGTTCCAAGACCCCCAGGAGATGCCTGAAATTGCAGATAATACCAAACCCTATACATCCTATGTTTTTTCCCATCCATGCCTAGCTGTGATAAAGTTGAGTTTATAAATTAGGTACAGAGATTAAAAATGAAAAAGAACAATGACAATAATATATAGTAATAAAAGTTATGTGGATGTGATCTCTCTCAAAACATCTTATTGTGCTGATGTGAGATGAGACAAAGTGAGGTGAATGATGTAGGCATTGTGACGTAGCCTCAGGTTAATACGGACCTTCTTCCTACATGTCAGGAAGAGGCTCATTAGCTTCTAGACCCGGCCGACCACAGGTAACTGAAACCACGCAAAGTGAAATTGCACATAAGGGGAAACTACTCTACTCTTCAGTTGATGGTGCATTATCGTCACTTGTTCCTCTTTAACTTTACATACAACACAAATACCACCACAATAAGCATGTCAGTGTGGCATAGCTATGTACAACTGAGTTATTCCTCTGAATAAACTCCTAATGTAGAATTTCTGAGTCACATTATTTATATATTTAATATATTTAATATATACTATCAAACTCTCGTCTAGATTTCCCAGGTATCTTATGGTTCTTGGTGCTATAGTAAATGGAATCGATTCTCTAATTTCCCTTTCTGCATTTTCATTGTTAATGTATAAGAAAGCCACTGATTTCTGTACATTGACTTTGTATCCTGCCACATTACTGAATTGCTGTATGAATTCTAGTAGTTTGGGGGTGGAGTCCTTTGGGTTTTCCATATAAAGAATCATGTCATCTGCGAAGAGAGAGAGTTTGACTTCTTCATTGTCAATTTGGATACATTTTATTTCTCTTTGTTGTCTGATTGCTGTTGCTAGGACTTCTAATACTATGCTGAACAAGAGTGGTGAGAGTGGGCATCCTTGTCGTGTTCCTGATCTCAACGGGAAGGCTGCAAGCTTTTTCCCATTGAGGATGATATTTGCTGTGGGTCTTTCATAGATAGATTTGATGAAGTTCAGGAATGTTCCCTCTATCCCTATACTTTGAAGCGTTTTAATCAGGAACGGATGCTGGATTTTGTCAAATGCTTTTTCTGCATCAATTGAGAGGACCATGTGGTTCTTCTCTCTTCCCATATTAATTTGTTCTTTCACATTGATTGATTTGAGAATGTTGAACCATCCTTGTAGCCCAGGAACGAATCCTACCTGGTCATGGTGGATAATCTTTTTAATGTGCTGTTGGATCCTGTTTGCTAGGATCTTGTTGAGAATCTTAGCATCCACATTCATCAGTGATATTGGTCTGAAATTCTCCTTTTTGGTAGGGTCTTTGCCTGGTTTGGGGATCAGGGTAATGCTGGCTTCATAGAAAGAGTCTGGAAGTTTTCCTTCTGCTTCAATTTTTTGAAACAGCTTCAGGAGAAGAGGTGTTATTTCTTCTTTGAAAGTTTGGTAGAATTCCCCAGGGAATCCGTCAGGACCTGGGCTCTTGTTTTTTGGGAGGTTTTTGATCACTGCTTCAATCTCGTTAAACTAAAGACTGTAGTCAGAGATACAGAAGGACACTACATCATTCTTAAAGGGACTATCCACCAAGATGATCTAACAATTGTAAATATCTATGCCCCCAATATGGGAGCAGCCAATTACATAAGAAAACTGTTAATCAAGATAAAGAGTCATATTGATATGAATACATTAATAGTAGGAGATCTTAACATGCCTCTCTCAGAAATAGATCATTGAAGCAGAAAATCAATAAAGAAACAAGAGCATTAAATGACACATTGGACCAGATGGACCTCATAGATATATACAGAACATTCCACCCTAAAACAACAGAATACTCATTCTTCTCAAGTGCACATGGAACCTTCTCAAGAATAGACCACATACTGGGTCACAAATCAGGACTCAACCGATACCAAAAGACTGAGATTATTCCCTGCATATTCTCAGATCACAATGCTTTGAAACTGGAGCTCAATCACAAAGAGAAGTTCAGAAGGAACTCAAACACCTGGAAGCTAAAGACCACCTTGCTTAAGAATGCTTGGATCAGGGGCGCCTGGGTGGCTCAGTGGGTTGGGCCGCTGCCTTCGGCTCAGGTCATGATCTCCGAGTCCTGGGATCAAGCCCCGCATCGGGCTCTCTGCTCAGCGGGGAGCCTGCTTCCTCCTCTCTCTGCCTGCCTCTCTGCCTGCTTGTGATCTCTCTGTCAAATAAATAAATAAAATCTTTAAAAAAAAAAAGAATGCTTGGATCAACCAGGAGATCAAAGAAGAACTGAAACAATTCATGGAAACCAATGAGAATGAAGACACTTCTGTCCAAAACCTATGGAATACAGCAAAGGCGGTCCTAAGGGGAAAATACATAGCCATCCAAGCCTCCCTCAAAAAAATTGAAAAATCCAGAACACAGCAGCTGTCTCTACACCTTAAAGAACTGGAGAATCAACAACTAATCAAACCAACTCCACACATAAGAAGGGAAATAATCAAGATTAGAGCTGAGATCAATGAGGTAGAAACCAGAGATACAGTAGAATGTATCAATGAAACTAGAAGCTGGCTTTTTGAAAGAATCAATAAGATCAATAAACCATTGGCCACACTAATCCAAAAGAAAAGAGAGAAAGCCCAAATTAATAAAATTATGAATGAAAAGGGAGAGATCACAACTAACACCAAGGAAGTAGAAACAATCATCAGAAGTTATTATCAACAGTTATATGCCAATAAGCTAAGCAACCTAGATGAAATGGATGCATTCCTGGAAAGCTATAAACTCCCAAAATTGAACCAGGAAGAAATCGACAACCTAAATAGACCAATATCTAGTAACAAGATTGAAACTCTCGTCTAGAAATGTGACATCAATGCAGGGGCTTGTGGAAGGCTCAGTTGGTCAAACATCTGACTCTTGAGTTCAGCTCAGGTCATGATTTCAGGGTTGTGAGATCACGCCCCGCCTCAGGCTCCACACTCAGCTTGGAGTCTACTTGTCCCTCTTCCTCTGCCCTTCTCTCCCACACTCTCTCCCACTCTCTCTCTCAAATAAATAAACAAACAAACAAATAAATAAATAAATAAATAAAATCTTTTTTAAAAAGGAAATTAACATCAATGCAAACTCTACCCACAGTATATATAGTGTATATACAGTGCCTATTTTCCCTACATTCTCACCAGCACTAGGTATCATCGCTCTGTTTTTCACCTTTGCCAACTCCATAGGCCAAAAAAAAGGGTAATTATTCTTTTAATTTTCATTCTTTTGATTACTAGTAATGTCAATCATGTCTTATATGTTTATTAGCTATTTGTATTTCTTCCTTTGTGAATTGTTTGCTTATGACCCCTACCAGTTTTTTCATGGAGGTGATCATCTTTTTTAAATCAGTTTGCAAAAATTCTTTGCATATTAAGGATACTAACCCTTTCTCTGTTATATTTGTTGCAAATACTTTTTTTGCCTTTCCATTTTGAAGTATTTTCTTCTGTGCTGAGGATGTTCTTGACTCTTTATGTAGACAACAAAACTATCTCTCCTTTCCTTTGTGATTTCTGCCTTTGATATTATACTTAGAAAGCCTTTGCCCTTCCTCTAGATACATACCTTAGAGACATACTTATATGTATGTACAAGAGATTTCTACAGGAATGTCCACTGAAATACTTTTACAGTAGTGAAAGTTTGGAGGAAAATACCTAAATATTTATCACTTAAATATATAGGTAAATATAGTAGAAATATACAGTAGAGGGTGCCCCGGTGACTCAGTTGGTTTGAGCCTCTGCCTTCAGCTCAGGTCATGATCCCAGGTGCTAGGAGAGAGCTCCATATTGAGCTCTCTGCTCAGTGGCGAGTCTGCTTCTCCTTCTCCCTCTGGCCCACTCAAGCTCTCTCTCTCACTCACTCACTCACTCCCTCTCAAGCAAATAAAATCCTTAAAAAAGAGAGAGAGAATGAAATATACAATAGAATTATCTATAGTATCCAAGTATATCATCATGGATATTTCTCAAAATATAATGTTGAGTGTGGAAAAAGAACAAATTAATATGGATACTGTAACACCATTTGTGTAAATGTAAAGTATACCAAGTAATTCTCTATATTGTTTGTAGATGCATCAATTTTCAGTAAAAGTATAAAAATACACTGAAGGAATACACATCAAATTCCTGAGAGTTGTTGCCCCTAGAAAAGGTAGGAAGAAAATAGGACTTCAAGGGGTCCACCTAAACTGAAAGACCTACTCTATTTTTTTAGTCTAAAACAAATGTACCAAAACATTAATATTGACCATTCTGGATGGGTGGCAGGTATATTTGTTGTAATACACTTCACTTTTCTGCATTATAATTTTTCCCCAAATGAAAAAGGGGAGATTTCCTCCACCCTCCAAGAATATATATGCAATATGTCATATATATGCAATATGTCATAAAATTTTGGGTATGGTATGGGTATGAAGTAGAACTCCAACCTAATGAATGAATGAGTGGATGAAAATGAGTGAGTGAATGAGCAAATAAATGAAAAGAAGAATGAATAAATGATTCTTAATGACTAAGTAATTCTCTGTCACTTCTATGAGTGCCATCATTCAGATTACATAAACAGACTTAGCAAATCAGAGAGAATTTAGTAGTCAAGCTGATACTCAAGTAATCACGGCCAGAAAGTAGATTTGCCTCAGTCAGTATGGTAACCACTTGCCATATGTGGCTACCAAGTACTTGAAATGTGGATAGGCTGAATTGATATGCACTCTAAGTGTAAAATACATGCCAGATATGACCGACTTAGTACAAAAGAATCTAAAATAGCACATTAATAACTTAAAATTCATTTCATGTGAAAATAATAATTATTTTGGATAAATTAGGTTCAACAATGTATATTATCAAAGTTAATTTCACCTGACTCCTTTTACCTTGTTACTGTGACCGCTAGAGAATTTACAATTACAGATATGGCTTTTTATTTATTTTTTACCGGATAACACTAAAATAGAGCAACAATGTTGCTTTAGATCTAAAATTGTAGAAGAAAAAAACATGCCCAGTTTTCACATATGCCTAATCTGAATGCAAACCAGCCACCTCTTTATATAAATAATGGTATGAAAGTAGATGAAAAAGTATGAGGTCATTACGCTGCACAGCCGACAACTTGGAAAATTAGACCTTACACAAATTGTTCCATAAAGCACTTAATAAAATTTTAGGGAAGTGGAAAATTTTCTATTAAGTTCTATCATACAAAATAGGCTCATTTCCAAAAAGTAAACCATAAGGCGAGAAGGTGACATGAAGTATACCAACCAGAAAGAAATGACATTCTGTTGTCCATCTCCTAATGTTTTTGCTGCCCCATGGACCACCACGGAATCAGCTCGTATAACTCAGTGGTCCTGGGGTTACTTTCTTTTTAACACAGTCTCCTCGTGCCTAGACAGTAATGATTCTAGTGTAGCCGTATTGGCACTAAGATCCAGGCATGGACCAGTCACGGAGAAGTATCTTGGTCAAAGAAAGCTACCAAAAAGTAATTTCAGACTAGCTTTAGTACTTCATTGGCCTCAAAGACTGTAAAGGGGGTATATTATCCACATGGATACTTAAACCCCTCCTCTCCCGTAACCTGCAGCTGCTCTCACATCCTCAACTCCAAAATTCCTAGGGAAACTTCCTTCCTGAGCTGCCCACCTAGTCCTTCCTTCATTGTTTTCACAACTGTGTATCTCAAAAGCCAGAACTGTTCTGAAAAGGGCAGACCCCTCCCCCAGTGGGGAAGCGGGATTGCCTATAGGAAACCACAAAGCCAGAAGCATCTCTTGCAGACAGAATTGGCAAAAGCTGAAATAAAAACAACAACAACAACAACAACAAAAACCACTTTTACATTTGGTGTCCTGTCCCAACCAGCCAAAGCCAGGAGTTCAAAGTCTACGTGTAGGTGAAGGTTCAACATGGGGAGAGCAACTGATTAAAAGATCAGATTTTATAAAACAAAAGTGGGGGTGGGGTGAGCAGAAGTACAAAAATGTACCTTGAGTAGAGTTTTACTGAGGAGTAATTCAAGTGGGATTAGGCCCTGCGGCATGGAAGGATTTCACGACTCAGAGAACACCAGTAATCATCTACATTAAAGAGGAATTAAGTCTTCTTCAAATAACCATTTGGAGACATACTGATTTTCGGACATGACACTTACAAAGGGACTGTAAATAACAAGGAAATTTTTTTTATAAGCGTGGGAGATAGAGTCAGATTTAGTACAAAGGGCCCTGGGGTTTTTTGCTTATTTGGTGTGGTTGTGGTTTTTTGTTTGGCTTTTATCTGATTGAAATAGGCTACCTGAAATTCCATAACCAATTTACTTTGAATGCCGCTAATTCCAGAGCTGGCTTGAAAATGCCCTAAGCCGGTATTCCCCTCTCTAAATGCAGGCTACTAGCCCGCCATTTCTCTCCCTCTTTCACCCTGCCCTGGGACCTGCAATCACTCAACCCTCCCCAACGGCTCGGCCCATTAGCTTCCGCCTGGCTTTATGGTTCTGCTTCCCTCTCCTCTACCCCGGAGTCAAATACTCCTGAGTGCCTTCCACCACACTTTCAGCCCTCCTCCCCGACCTTCTGTTACACCTGCTAGGCACGTTTCTAGTGCTACCTCTCTCCTGCTGACCACTCCTCAGCTCCAGAGCCACCCAGCAGTGCTACATTGCTGGAGGGCAACACAGGAGGTACTGAGAGGAGCCATTTCAAGTTCAAGTTAGGCACATTGACTTGGTCCTTCTTTCCTCACAGAAGTTCTCATTTTCTTTTCTGTGAACACCCAGATATCATCTGCTCAGCAGCTTCTTCAGACCTGTCTCCTCTGGACCCTGGGTTCACAGTGGTCACCCTCACTCTCACCAGATGACCTGAACTGAACAGACAGAAGGGATCTTAAGAGACCCCAATCATCCTCACAAGACATCAGTGCTACATAAGTTCTCTCTCCCTTCCTGTCCATATCCAATGAAGAGCTAGAGGCCTTCATCTTCCTTCCTGGTATGTGCACAGGAATAACATAGGTAGGCATCCACCCACACGCAGAAATCCACACGTTCTACAACCCCACACACATGCAAACACACATGCCCACCTTGAATCTCCTCCTCTCCTCTGTGCTTCCCCTGTACTTATGCCCACCATTGCCTGACATCGACATGAACTTCACCCTGTCTTTAAAATATTTACCAAGGGCACACCTGGGTGGCTCAGTGGGTTAAAGCCTCTGCCTTCAGCTCAGGTCATGATTCCAGGGTCCTGGGATCAAGTCCCACATCAGGCTCTCTGCTCAGCAGGGAGCCTGCTTCCTCCTCTCTCTCTCTCTCTCTCTCTCTCTCTCTCTCTGCCTGCCTCTCTGCCTACTTGTGATCTCTGTCTGTCAAATAAATAAATAAAATGTTTACCAAGGATTGGAAGAGCACATATCACTCCATTACACTAGAGGAGTGGGGCTGCAAAAAAAAAAAGAACAGAATCTTGCCTTCTTTATTCTATGTTTCTCGATACCTTGAATCTTTTAGAACAAAAAAATGTATTTAAATTATACGTATTTAGTGTTTTTCCTCTGGTCTTTCAGAGCTACCTATCTTACACGAGTAACCTAAGTCTACTGCCCCCACTCTCATGCCATCTCTTCCCTTTGAGCCCCCAGCAGTTAGGTTTCATGCCCAAAAACCTCCTAGAACTGGGCCCTCAAAGGGCACCAGTGGCCACATCCTTCCCTGAGTTCTAACTTTCTTGGCAGATGCCAACAGTGATAACCTACTCCCTTCTTGAAATTCTCTCCTTTCTTGGCCTTTTTGAGACTGCCCTCAGTTCTGTTGCAAAATTGGACACATTTCACTGAAAGAGCCTGCAAACAGCCAAACAAGCCTCTTTTTCTTCTAAAGTTGAGGGAAGTGACAGGCACTGCAGAATGGGGAGCCTCTAAATGTGTGTATGTGTGTTTGCTTATAAAATGTCATATTCTAAAGAACACACTACACACTCTCACACAGCCACCCTCCATACTCTCCTCACTTTGGGGACTAACCAAAGATGAGAAAGTGACCCTAAATGTCACACATAACCCTCAGAGCTTCCAAGGGGACTTCTTGCCAGCCATCTTCTACATACACCCCCACCACATGGGCCACAGGGCTGGGTCCTCCCTTCCTGAGCTGATTGGTTCAGCCTCTCTCCACTCCACCTCTGTCTCTTAACTCTTTCTTGTGAGGAGAGGGAAAAAACCATTTCCTACCTGAAAAGGATTTTTTTCTTTTTAAGATTTATTTACTTATTTGAGAGAAAGAGAGTGGGGGATGGGGCAGAGGGAGAGAGAGAATCTCCAGCAGACTCCCTGCTGAGCACAGAGCCAGAATCAACTCAGGGCTCAATCCCATGGCCCTGAGATCATGACCTGAGCTAAATCCAAGAGTCCGGTGTTCAAGCCCACCCAGGCACACCCTCAACAGGATTTTCAAAAACAAAGAGGGGTTCAGTGCAGGGACAAAGCAAGGACAGACATTCTCTGGGGAATTTTATTTTTAGGAACAGAAAAGAATATCTCTGTGTGGAGACAATTAGACAAACACTTGAGTGCATGTTGGAAATCAGTGAGTGTAAGCTTTAAACGAGCTGGTGTAGGTGGAAACTCTATGCAAAATGTAACTTGCTAGACAAATGCTAGATGCTTCTGTCATCATCCATCTCAGAGCTGTTGAAGACCAAATGAGACAATATATGTAAAATTGCTTTGTCAACTGGAAAAAGCATTTTTAAATTGTAATTATTATGTGATGTTTTGCCTCAGGCTAGTTTAAGAGTCAGACCATGGCAATATTGAAGAAAATTAAAATACCTGCTAATTTCTTTTAAATCCACATTCCTGGAGCTGTTTAAAAACTGCAAATTCTAATTAATTTCCATTTTCTCACCTCCTTTCAAATGAAGTGATCACAATAAACTTCAAACTCTATTAACAACAGAGTCAAAGTTTCTGTCAACTGTTAACTAGACCATGGACTTTGGAGTTGAGGCCTGAAAGTCGTCTTTTATGTCCTTTCCATTCTATTTTCTCCTGTGACTATTTCAGTTTTTTTCCATTTCAGTCTCCCTGGGCATTATAACCTCATGTTTCCACTGCAGTAGCTTTTGGGTCTTTCACTCTATCTCAGCCTCTATGATTTCCAACCCATCCTTCCTTCAGGTACCCAATAACCCAATATCATTTTCATCATTCCAATTAATTTCTTAAAATAATTAAATTATAAACAAAGTGATGAGTCAGGAAATAAAAGCAAATGGAATACTGATTAGAAAGGAAGAGGAAAACCATCACTTACTGGAGAAGACAGGATTATATAACTAGAAATCCCAGGAAATTAACTGAGAAGCCATGAGATAGGATGGACTGGTTACAAATAAGTGGGTAAAAATCAATAACTTTCCAACATGGCAGCAGTAATCGACTGGAACACATAATGGTGGGAAGATTTCTCTTGCCCTTAATTGACAGTCCCTACCAGAGGTATAATCAGGATGAGTGAAACAGGATTAAAGGATTACTGATGTCTTCTGTTTTTCTGTGAGAGGGACTGTTTGCGGCCTTTGTGACATGGGTGTTCTTCCCTGTTTTGTTTTATTTCCATCTTCTGTTTAAGCTTCAAAGAGTCTCCTGGTCCAAGGTTCAGCCTGGGCAACCATGGGGTGGCGGGTATACAGCAGGAGCAAGAGGGGTGGTGTGGTGTAGCCACTGGGCCCCAAGTCAGTGGGTCACCGGCAGCCCCTTTGGAGTTATCACTGACCAAGATGAAAACTAAAAACCATTTCTGACTCCTCTCCCTTGACCTTCACAGACATTCAGTGGTCAAGTTCTTTAAGTAGGTCTTTTTAAAGATCTCACTAATTTATTCCTTTCTCTTCACTGTCAATGCCTGTCTCTTACCAATATACTCAGTAATTTGGGTCCAAATTACAACAGCCTCTTGGCTGCTCCTTCAGCTCAGTCCCTTGTCTCTTTCAGTCTTTCCTCCTGGCCAAGTATACTGGGTCACTCCTCTGACTAGTTAATGTCCAGCAGAACACAGGCCTGGAAGACTAACCGAGCTGGGCTAGAATACAGATTCACCTCTCACCAGAGACTCCATGGGTCTGAGACCCACTTCTGCCGCTGGTTAACTCTGTGACTTTGACCATATTACTTAATCATTCCGAGCCTCAGTTTCCTCATTTTCAAAACTGGCCTAACACACAAAGAGTAAAAATTATTGTGAGAATTAAAAATAATGCATAACCTAGAGGATCCATCACAAGATTGGACATGCCATAATACAACTGACATTTAAAACCTACCACCCTCTGCCACGGGAGCTGTGGTCATTACCAAAATTAGTCCATGCTTGTCTCTGGGAGCAAGCTGAACGTCTGTCCTTGGTCTCTAAGACCACATAATTGGTCCCCACCTAACATAGTCAAAGGTACTCTAACACCAAATAGCTAGCTGTACGTCTCTGTTACTCCACCCCATGTCCACACCCCAAACATAGTCAACCCATCTCAGAACTATGACTCTTCATTTTCCCTCCACCCAAAATGCCCCTTTCACTTATTTCCAAATATGCCTCGTGCAAGAAAACTTTCCTACACCAGGGCCATCACCGTCATGTGCAGTTAGCTCTTACTACCCTCTGTGACTAGCTCTGCCCGAGAGAGTTTGAATGGGTTCTCTCATTTGGTCCTCACTACAACCCTATGGACCCGGTGCGATTACTCTGACCATTCTATCGCTGGGCCTTCAGAGAGTAAGTTGCTTGCTCAGGGTCACAAAGCTGGACGTCAGCAAAACCAGGACTCAAAACTAGGTCTGAGCTCTCCATTGCTACCCCATTCCTCTTCAAGACATATTTTTAGGTAATGGTTGGATAAGTAATTTTAACACGTCAAAGTCCGGCCCAATCATATCTTCTTTGTCCATGAGGAAGCCAGTTCTTACTCATCTCCCCTACTGTTACCCCTTTGGCACTTATAGTTGTTTTAAACAACAAACACCATATCATATTTTCTCCTAGACAGTGTCTCTTCTGCATAATTGGACACTGACTATTGTCAGTATCCAGTATAACATAATGATGCATAATTGGGCATTGTTCACTAAGGGGAACTGTAAAGTGATAGTCTGGATTTTTTAGACACCTCTCATAGAGACCAGTCTCATTTTTTCCCTAGATATACCTCAGAAATCTTCTGAACCGGAATATAAATTTCTTGCAGGTAAGGACCATGTCTCATATTCCTTTGTGTCTCACAGACTTCGTCAGACATTAGAAACACCCCCAAAATACCTTTTGGTTCATAGTTGGTCTTCCAAAAAGGCTCTCTTAATTGTGGGGATGGTAGATTCCTGGATTATGCAGGACGAAGAGCATTTAAGAGGGAATGATTTTCTATTCCCATCTCAGAACAGAGAGCATGCTCAGTGCCTATCCACACTGGGAAAAATAGTTCCCATTGTCAGAAGCCAAAAGCAAACTTAGTTTGATGGCATCAATATAATGCTTAATATGCTACATATTTGGCATCTGTTCCAGAGAAGACTATGTGTCAGGAACTCAGAAAAGGTCTCCTGGGCATATAGGCAGCTCTCGGTCTGTCTCCTACACATTAAATACACTCAGGCTAGGGAATATACATTTTTAAATGCATGAAACATGAGCCAGACTTGACACCCATCTATCAGAGCTGCTTAAGGATAATAAAACCAGTCCTGCCATTATAAGGAGAGGAAACCTGATGACCCACTGGAGATTTCTTCCAATCTAAACGATTCTATAAATTCCCCTAAAATCATAAAAAAGCAGATTAAGGATTCATGTAGGTGTTTGGACTATAAATACAAATTAATTTCTGCTTCAGCTGCAATTTTTCTCATCCTTGTAAGAAACACCTCTATCTCTGAGGTATTTCTGGGTGAAATACCAACGGAGTAGCTAAAGATAGACAGGACTCCTCCCAGGTGGGCGCCTGTTTTCTTCTAATTTCACAAATAAATCTGCATCTTGAAAGCAACTGAATTGAATCTTGCTGCTGTCCAAAAACATTTATCACTGAAAATCCGTTTTGTTTGGGGAGTAAGATATAATTATATACAGATTCAATAAGAATCTAAATGTTCCACTGAGAAATTCTTTATTGAAAATGTTTTGTTTGGACTCTAAGTAATCTATTTCCATTTTCAGTTACTAGTCATATTATTGCCTTTGTTTTTTACTAAAAAAAAAATTTCCTGCTTAAACACTCCTCTCATGAAAAGACTTGAATACTTTCTGATATCAGAAACTCCTTATTCTCCTTCTCAATTGGTTTTATGAAACTGTCAAGTGACCCTTATAAAAGAGAGAAAATTAATTCTTTTTTAAAATCCCATCACCTATTAGAGCTCAATAATAGAAATCAAAAGAAAATGGTAAATAACATTCTTTAGAGATTAATTTATCAACTAATACATTTTTAGCTCACATATTTGCTCTGATTATATGAAGTCAGACACCAAAATAGAAATGAACAAATTGATTGTGGATCATTTTTCCAAATGCATGGGGATAAAAGCATATCCCTAAGGAAATATGCTCAGTTATGACATCACAGCTGTTCCTCCTATAAAAAGAACTATGTCCTGCAGCAAACTATAATTTCCCAAATAATGGGAATAAAAGAGTAAAGAAAAGAAAAGCATGTCAGCAATAAAATCCAAGGATAGCAACCAGATGCCAGGCACCTTAAAATACCATATCTGACAAAGGATTGAAAAAAAGAAATCTTGAACCACTTGAATGCTTAAATGCAACATATTTCCACTGAAACTCACCAAAGATAAGAAACTGGGGGATATTGCTGCAATAACGGCTGCATGTATCCATGATCTTAGACAGTCGTCTCCCACATTTACCTTGGCCATGTGACTTGCTTTGGCCAATGGGGCATGAGCAAGTTGACAGAAATGGAGGCTCAAAGCCCATGTGGGGCTTGTCCTTTCTCGCCTCCCTTAGATAACCTGATACTGTCATCATGAGAATAAACCTGGGCTAGCAGTGTGGAGACGTGGTCCCGTTGCTGCCATCATCCCAGCCAGCTGCCAGCACCAACCTCTTACCATGTGAATGACGCCATTTAGATCAACCAGCTCCCAAAATCCTGCTGCCTGAGTGGGTCGAACATGGCAACATGAGTGGGTCCAGGCAAGCCCAACAGAAGAACTGGCTAAGTGAACCCAGTCCAAACGGTCAACTGATAGTATCATGGTCTAATAAGTGAGTAGTGTGTTAAGTTCCTAAGTTTTAGACGTTTGTTGTACAGCAAGAGCTAACTGATCCCGAGGTTACCATAGAACCCATTCCATGAACACACCGATTTATGGCCTGCTTACAGTAGAGGAGAAGTGAAAGGCTGCCCTAAGGATAGATGGCTCTAGCAATTATTCCTGAAAGTGAGGTCACATGTGAAATGCTGAGTTGTTATACTAAGTCACTTATATAAGCCACTGCTGGGGAGATCCTTACAAAATCTACATCCAAAGTGGGACGCCATGACACTGGCAGCTAACATTTATTCGGTGTAAGCCTTGGCCTATGGGCTTGGTCAAGACCATCTCATTTAACCTATACAAAACCTCATGTGGAAGGGATTATTACCATCTGTATTTTACAAATCAGACACTGAAGCTTAAGAAAGTTAAGCAAGTTGCTCAGGGCTGCATGGTATTAGGAAGGAGCTTGAACTCACAAACCTGATTTGCTCAAGAGTCCGAGCTCCTAATCAGTAGGCTTTTCTACATGATATCTCCCTAACCGCATCCCCCATGAAAGGCCTCTCCAGTCCACTGGGCTGAGAAATTGCCTGCACCAAGAGACTTATTCTCTTCTTCTTGAATCCCAGAGGACCAGACAGAAGAGACTCAATGATGCTGACCCACCTAGGCAAAAATATAGAGGAATTAGAATGGGTGGGGTGGACACGGTGGGTCTTGCCCTGGCCCGCAGACCTTGACAGAGACTGGGAGAGCAAGGGAGCTTCAGCACATGGGCAGGGCCTCTGTAACACACCGTGGCCTGGCCTGCCAGCAATATATGGCCCAGGCCTCTTGTGATTATGTGCCAGTCAGATTAGCAATGCCTCCCTTCCTGGTCTTGAGGGGTATGCAGGTGGGGGTGCGGGGGAGAAAAGAGTCATGGAAGGGCTGGAAAAACAGGTGGATGGTTGGGCAGAAGTTCCTTGTTTCCTGCAGGTGGAGAAAGTGTTCCCTTGAGGAGAGGAGAGAGGTTTGATGTCTGCTGCACATTAAGTATCTGTCTGTCCTTCATTAATGAAACCTCTGGAATCAGGCCTGTTTTCTTGGATTCCTGACAATTTAAACTGCTTCAATCCTATTAATACTGAGAAGAAAACAAGAAGCAAGGAGAAGGGAGTCCATCAACACAACCCCTCTTGAAAACCACTTGTTTCCAAGCAAGTAACATGAACAAAATCCTTCCTAAAGCAAATCAAAGCTCTAGTGCACGCGTGAGCTGAGTATCTCCTTGGGTTGGCTAAAATCACAAGTGTTTAAGGGACTCGCAGCTAAAGGTATAAACTGGTTTTTAACCTCTGTCTGCCTAATGGAGCCTACCAGAGCTAATCTCTTTTTAAGAAACTCTTAATGCTTGCAGGACTCTAACGCCCCGGGAAGTTATTCCTGGCACATTGATAGAGAACTAGTGAGAGGGAATAGAAAGCAGATGATAACTGAGTACATTAAGTATACCTAGGCAAGTGTGAAGGGACACAGGTTAGAACCATATTCACCATATTTGCCTTACATGAAGGAGAACACAATTTTAAGAAAAGCCCCAAACATGGGCATAAGAAAAGCCTGATCCCACCCAAGTGACCAGCGGGTCCTGCACAATTGCCCTATTTTGAGGCTGGCAGACATTTTCTGAGGCCCGTAGATCTCTCTGGCCTTTAACTCCTTCATCTGTTCAATGGGGCTGTTGCGAAGATGAAAAGATAAAGTCGGAGCACCTTCATTTTAGATGTCTCAGATGTGTATAACTCCACCGCGCCCCCCAGCTTAGCTCTTTGGTTTTTTTTAAGATTTTATTTATTTATCTGACAGAGACAGACACAGAAAGAGAGGGAACACAGCAGGGGAAGTGGGAGAGGGAGAAGCAGGCTTCCCACCAAGCTGAGAGCCCAATGTGGGGCTCGATCCCAGGACCTTGGGATCAGGACCTGATCTGAAGGCAGACGCTTAATGACTAAGCCACCCAGGTGCCCCCTGGCTTAGCTCTTAAAAACACCAGCATAATCTTATTAATTTCTTCTGCTGCTAAGTTTTAACATGAAAAAGAAAAAGACTACTAGAAAATTCTAATGTAGTGTTTGCTCTGGTCTAGGGACTACCCTAAATATTTTACATATATTAATATAATCCCTCCAGCAACCCCATGAGATAGCTACGATTATCCCTCCTTGATGAATGAGGAAACCGAGTTACCACCAACAGGTTAAGTAACCCAGCCAGGGGTTCAGAGCTCATGGCAGAGTCAAGATTCAAACCGTAGTCCTCCAGCAATAGGATCCACGCTCTCAAATTGGAAATTCTTAGGAGCACTCACCAAGCATTTCATAAAGGGAAGGAATGTACAAAAATAAAAGAGAATGCCATTTCAAAAATTACATAACACTTTCCATCTCCAAAAGAGAGAAAGAAGAACACAGGGGGTGAACAATGGAGTCCCCAAAATTAAAAAGTAAAATTGGCCTTATGCTACCCAGTCATTGCGCTTGTTACATTAAAACCAATGAAACACTGATGTTTGGGAACATACACATTCTCTGGTCCCCCAGATCAGCATTTGGGAACTACTGAGATATGAAGCACAGAAAGCACTTCGACGACGTGCCCAGCAGACATTCGTGGTCGCTGTAGTGCTAGACGGTAATACACCAGCCACACAGGAACCCAGCTCTTCGAGTGTTCACACTTACACACACACCCGACGTAGACAGGCATACAGCGCCCCACAAGCAGCCAACAGGGATGTATCACATCTCGGTTTATGGCTGGCATCGGCACTCTGTTTTCCGCACAGCCCATCTCCCGCTGCTCCTCCCAACCTCCCTGACACATGAGGAGCAGGTGCAGGACAGCAGACATCCCCTAGGAAGTCCCAGGATGAGGGGATGGCAGGGCAGCAGCTCACAAGGAGCAGGCTGGGGAAGAAGCCTCCTGAACCAACACTTTCACTCTTCTCTGGCAAGGACAGCAAGACTTGGTGGAAGATGTCTCCCCCTCTCCTCTCACTCTCCTTCCACTTAATTTTGAAATAGACCAAAACCCTGCGGGTGAGCATCCAGCCAGCAGATTTCGCTGTGCCTTTCTGTCCCTCGGCCTGGCTGGGGAGGGAGCATCTCCGACATCATCAGCTTGGGTTTGCAGAAGATAAGCACTTTGTTATCTGTCCACAGAGCAGGCGAGAATTATGTCTGGTGCAGGCTACCCCAGCAGCGACTGCGCCACAATAGTAAAATTCTGCCTTCCAGATCTTAAAGTGGCTCTTTCCTAATTGAACAATTCCTTTTGGAATTGGGGAAAGGGGGTGTAGTCATAGAAATGAAATGCTCAGGGGCTTTCCTGGGAGGCCCTGAAGAACTGTGGTGAGTGGTTCTGGTGACCAAGGTTTAGACGTGCAGTTGATGAGTCTTTTCTGTAAAAGCCCAGGGAGTAACTTTCATGGACTCTGTGGGCCACACTCGGGGGTTCTGCAGCTCGAGCACAAAAGGAACAGGACAAAATACAGAAATGGATGAATGTGGCATGCGTCCATAATGTGTTTGTGGACACAGAAATGTGAGGTGCTTTTCCCTTCATTTTTACATGTCATGGAATGGGATCATTCTTTCAATTTTTTTTCCAACCCCTTAGATGTATAAATAACATTCTTGGTGTGGGCCTTGTTGGGTCATCGCTTACCAAACCCTGATTTATAATGGCAGCTCTGGCCATTCTTAGCCATAAACTCTTGGGCAAGTTCTCTTGTGGAGCTTCAGTTCCCCCCTCTGTAAAACAGAAACAGTAAGAGCACCAGCTCATCTGGGCTTCCTGTGGTCACAGTGAAAGCAAAATGCTCTAGTGCAGAGCAGCTGGGCATATACTCAGCGTGCTATAAACGTGAGCTGCGACTGCCATTCCCCTCCACTCTTCAAAACTCTCTGCAGCTTCTGCCAAATCCATCCAGGCTACCATCAAACAGGATCAAGGTTTTTCACGTCTCTATCAACAAAGAAACATTCTAGACTTTTTGTACTAACAACACTAGCCATCGAGAGTTTATGGGACCCTAAAACACGCCTCGAGCCTTTCAGGTTTCAGAGACGATCTGAAGTGTTGAAAGGGTAAGCAAAAAGCAAGACCACGCACCTAACAACCAGGAGTCATAAGGCTCCTTCCCGAACCATAGCTCTTGCCAAGAACCAGTATCCTGCGTTCCTGGGGATCTTGTTTAAATCCAGATTCTGATTCATTAGGCTTGGCGAGGTCCTGAGAGTCTGCATTTCTAAAAATCTCTTAGATGATGCAATACCACTGGTCCTAGGACCAGGCTTGGAGTAGTCAGACTCTACATGCAGTGAAAAAATGTGAATTTTGCCCATTAATGACCAAAGTGGTCTACGGCCACTTTGGCCATGGTTTTCCACGATGAAGAGCCTTTGGAGCCAGACTGCTGAAGTCGGACTCATAAGTCTACCAGGTGCCAGGTGTGTGGCCTTGGGGGCAAGTCTCTCAACCTTCCTTCCTGGGCCTCACATTTCCTGCTGGTAAAGGGGCAAGGTCACAGCTCTCATCTCATAGGGGTATGAGGATGATTAAATGAAATAATCCATATATAAAACATTTAGAAGAATGCCTAACACACTGTAAATGTCCTATAAATGTAAGATAATCAGAAGATCAGAAAAAATAAAGATCCTTACCAAAGAATGATCTTAAAATGTACTGTAGGTGGCTTGTTCCCCTGTACAGCTAGGGACTTGTGTTGATCCATTCAAACCTTCCTACCGTTCAGTCCATTTTACAGTTAAGTAAACCAGACTTGCATCCAGTCAATCATAAAATTAACTTAGGGAGAAAGTTCACCTTGAAAGGGCAGGACCCAGATGCCAACAAAGAAGCAGCAATTTCCAGTTTGGCTCCTTATTTATTTATCTGAGGGGCAGGCCCGTGCCCCAGACCGCTAGGCAGAGGAAACAGTGGAGAACGCAGAGGACAATTCCCTAAGCCACACAAACCTGAACTTTACCAAAGTACCTTTCTCACTTGGGTCATTTCAGTGTGTCATTTTGGTAGGGGGTATGCTTCCATGCATCACAACCCCCTGAAGTAATTAACTCTTCCAGTCTAACTTTCAAGGGCAAGGCTTCCGTGTTCTCCTATGTACAATGAGTGTTCTGGGTAAGATAACCAAATGTTCATGGTGTAGGGGACGAGTTTATTTCCTTTCCTCCAAATTGTACCTCCTCCTCAGGTGAATCACGCATTATGTCGCCCTCCCATCTGGCCAGCTGTCATTCACTGTGCGCTCAACCACCCCAAAGGTCTGTGTTAGGGAAAAGCACAGAGCCCAACACACAGGAATCATGCAGTAAAAGATGACTGTGATTAGAGCAAAATCAGGGGGCCATCTTTTAAATGAACCACAGTATGACCGTGTCGTCTGGTTCCTGGATGTCAACTGAAATGCCAGGAGGTTTGTGGAACGGGGGAAGGCCAAGCAGGAACTTGGCTGGGGAAATGGCCACTGCCTTTCCTGAAGTTGGATTGGCAATTTACCACTCAATGAGAAGCTAAGTGAGTAAGGGACTAGAAGGAAGAGGGTCTACTGGTTGCTGGTCTTCAGGACCTGTCAGCAAACCTCATCCCCTACAGTAGCCCCAAGTCTCATCCTCTCAGACCATCTCAAAATTTCAGCTATGGATGAAGGGCCTGGCATACCAGCACAGCCTTCATTTCCTGGAGTACTCTGGCGGCTTCTGCCTCAAGTGCAGATGGAGTCAGCTTTCCTGCCTCACGCCAGGGCTTCCTCAGACGTGGGCATGGATACAATTAAAGGATCTCAATCTGCTTTCAGAAGGAGCCCAGTGCCCGTGGGGACAACTTTCAACCAGTGGGGAATGGGAGTCATTGAACAGTGTCTTAGTCTCCCCTCCTTTGACAAGACAACTCTGCAGTAGTTTCAGTGCGGTTCCTCAGAGAACTTCCAGTAGCACTGGAACTCAGATGTCCACAGGGTGACCAGCTGTCCCCTCCCTCGACCGGCTTTTCCTCCTTCCCGGTCTCACTCTCCTGCTCCCTCATTCCAGCCTCCTGAGACCACTGCCCAAACCACTGGAACGCACACCATGTTTCATTCTCTGATTTGGGGAATCCACACTGGGACTACTGACCACACTGAAGTTTTTTTCAGAGTCCTGTAATATCCTGGATAGAATCACAGCCATTGTTACACTGCACTGCGGCTGCAGAGCCTCAAAGTCTTCCAAGGCCAAGATCAAATGGAAACCTGGAGCCCCTGGTGCCCTTGCACATAGATGGCACTCAGTAACTATCAGTTGAGTGGACACCAGCAATACACCTGCTGCCTGTGCATCAGAGGTTCAAGAGGCAACCCCTGGTCTTTCTAACAATTCAGGGAATTCCTCTTCTATTTTAGAAAAGCTTATAAAATGCAATTAAGACAGAGACATCAGCAGCAGGGGAAAGGACATCTTAAGAAAGTTCATCTCTGGGAGCCTGGGTGGCTCAGTCAGTTAAGCATCTGCCTTTAGCTCAGGTCATGATCCCAGGGTCCTGGGATGGAGCCCTGCATCAGGCTCCCTGCTCAGCGGGGAGTCTGCTTCTCCCTCTCCCTCTGCCCCTACCTGCCCCCACCAACTTGTGTGTTCACTCTCTCTCTCTGAAATAAATAAATAAAAATCTTTTTAAAAAGAAAAAGAAGGTCCATTTCTATTACATCCAGCCATGGCTGGCCCTACAAAAGACACCCCACATTTCTCCATCTTTTTTCCTTGCCTCCTCAGAAAGAACCTCTGACTGTCCATCACCATAAACCACCTGCAGCCTCTCCTTCTCCTCCCTCCTCATCTCCTCTTTCTCTTTTGATTTTTATAAGCTCTGTACTTCCATCAAGGAATCACAACAAAGGACTAGATCAAAGAAATTGAAACAAATAAAGCTGATTGTGCTGCTGCTGTTCCTTTAAATCTCTTTCTCCCCCAGGCCTTGAAGCTAGAGGTTGCGAACGAGCCTCCTGTGGATCAAGGGTGGTAGATGTGTTTCTGGGAAGTCCATACAATGTTCTAAAGTCACCAATACTCAAAATTCAGTATAGGAAACATAAAAATCCATATTTCAAGTTATTCTTGAAAAATTAAAGATCTGATGACATGAGAGGACAGTGAACTAGGGTGAGGTTAGCTGCTTCCTAGAGATGGGATCCACAGACCCCCATGGTCTGCAGTCCCCAGCACTCCCTTTTGCCTCTGACTTGGAGGTTCCTGTCCATTTCATATTGCCATTTCTGATTGTGACACACCATTTACTGTGGTCTTTCTTGTTACCTGTCTGTTCCTAAGTGTGAGTATATTTGAGCTTGCTACTCCATATTTAAATACTTGGAAAAAAACAAGTCCCAACTGCTGTGTCTGTTTCTTGTGTGTTTAAGTGCCTCTGGCAAAAGGTTAAGGCTTCCTATTCTAATGCCATCATGCCTTATACCATTATTTGGAATACCATCTTGATGATGATGATGATGATGTTGTAATGATACTTGGGGAATGAATGGATGGCAGTCTTTCATAGCACATATGCCTGCCTAATCCTACAGATGCTGTTTTGATTTTTAAAGAAGTCATTAACACAGAGGGATTCAGAAGAGATGAGGAATAAATGCATTAAAAACAGAAAGAAGAGTGCACCAAGAGGCTCGTCTCACGTATGCTTGCATTATCCTTGTCCCCCTGAAGGGTAGACTGGTAGGCAAAAGAAAAGAAATCCTTCCCATCCACACCTTGGATTCCAATTCTCGCAAGAACTCAGACTTCTTCATCTTACCACTAAAGTTGTAAAGTCAAGCTCAAGAGCCATTTCACCTTAACCCCGAGCAAGGGGAGAACTTTGACCTTTGACTACACCCTATGAATCAGCATGCCTTGGCACACAAAGAGGACACTGACAGTTTGCATTAAGTTCATAGATCCATAAACCCACAGTAAATACCAGACTCCTACAAAGTTAGAAGTTAGTAACAAAAATGCAAAGGCAACAGGAAGAATAATTCCCATAACCTCTCAGAGCTCAAAGACAGAACTTAAATAGCTATGAGACCTACCACTTACTGAATGACCACAATTCTTCCAACATCTAATCAGACACCAAACAAGTATCTGTCTGTGGGCAAGAAACTAGGAATGAAATGATCATCAAGACACAGGCACCGCTTTGGTGAAGCTCATGGTCTACCAGGAGTCATTAAACACATAATTACAATTGTTTTGTTAATTATAAGTGTAAGGAGGGCATGAAAGAGAAGTCAAGATATGGGAACATGTATCAGGAGACCAAATCTAAGAACAGAGACACGTCCCCCCAAAGAAATAGCATTTAAGCTAAAGCCTAAAGGTTGAGTAGGGTTTGCCCAGGCAATGAGCCTGTCCATCATTACGGAGTACTTCCTACATGTCCTGCTACCGTATCAGGCATTGGGGTTAGAGAGATGAATTATCAAGTGCCTTTCCAAAAAGAACTCATAGTCTACTGGGACTAAATAGGCTTCTATCTTATCTGCTGCTGGGAAATGACAGGGTCTCTCCATCACCATGTAACAAATTAAATAGTCATTTCAAAAATGTTCTGATGCTCAGAAAAATTCAACCAAAAATCTTCCTAATTCCAAACGGTTCTAAGGACAGAGAATTTCTCAAATACTTTTTAAAAAATACAGATGACACTGAGAAACTGTCAAAGCCCATGGTGTATCTGGGGCTTCCCCGAGATAACGAGGCATGTTATATGGGGATATATAAGCCCCAGAAGGAAATACACAGCTGGCACAGGGCAACCCAACCATCCCAAAGAAAGGTTAAATGAAGGACTGAATAAAGAGGAATGAGGCTGGATATTAAACCTTGGAGAACTATAAAACATTGTATTGTTTTGTGGTTAATAACATTAACGGTATTAATAATGTTAATGAGAGGGGGGAGGAGTCAAGATGGCGGAGAAGTAGCAGGCTGAGACTACTTCGGGTAGCGGGAGATCAGCTAAATAGCTTATCTAAAGATTGCAAACACCTACAAATCCAACGGGAGATTGAAGAGAAGAAGAACAGCAATTCCAGAAACAGAAAATCAACCACTTTCTGCAAGGTAGGACTGGCGGAGAAGTGAATCCAAAGCGACGAGAGGATAGACCGCGGGGGGAGGGGCCGGCTCCCGGCGAGCGGCGGAGCAACGGAGCAAAATCAGGACTTTTAAAAGTCTGTTCCGCTGAGGGACATCGCTCCAGAGGCTTAACTGGGGTGAAGCCCAGGCGGGGTAAGCGCGGCCTCAGGTCCCGCAGGGTCGCAGAAGGATCGGGGGTGTCTCAGTGTCGCAGAGCTTACCGGTATTAGAACGGAGAAGCCGGCTGCAGAGACAGAGCCGAGGAGTGACTCTCAGCTCGGGGTTGCCTTGAACCGGTCGCAGGCTCGGTCAGCTCGGAGCGCGGCCGGAGGCCAGGGTGACGGGAGTCATTTGGCACTGTTCTCTGAGGGCACACTGAGGAGTGGGGCCCCGGGCTCTCGGCTCCTCCGGGCCGGAGACCGGGAGGCCGCCATCTTTATTCCCGTCCTCCGGACTCTACGGAAAGCGCTCAGGGAACAAAAGCTCCCGAAAGCGAACCCGAGCGGATGACTCAGCGCGGCCCCGGGTAAGGGCGGTGCAACTCCACCTGGGGCAAAGACGCTTGAGAATCACTACAACGGGCCCCTCCCCCAGAAGATCTACGGGAAACCCAGCCAGGACCAAGTTCACCTACCAAGGAGAACGGCGGAATTCCAGAGGAGAAGAAAGCAAAGCACGGAACTCATGGCTTTCTCCCCATGATTTTTTAGCCTTGCAGTTAATTTAATTTTTTTTTTCTTTTTCAATTTTTTTTTTCTTTTTCTCTTCTTCTGCTAAATTTTTTTTAACTTTTACCGTTTTCTTTTTTTAACGTTTTTTAAATAGTTTATCTAATATGTATATATTTTTTCCTCTTTTTATATTTTTTCTTTATCGGCTTTCTTTTTTTTAATAGTTTTTTTTTTCTTTCTTTCTGAACCCCTTTTTATCCCCTTTCTCCCCCCTCACAATTCAGGATCTCTTCTGATTTGGCTAAAGCATATTTTCCTGGGGTTGTTGCCACCCTTTTAGTATTTTACTTGCTCCTTCATAAACTCTTATCTGGACAAAATGACAAGGCGGAAAAATTCACAACAAAAAAAAGAACAAGAGGCAATACCAAAGGCTAGGGACCTAATCAATACAGACATTGGTAATATGTCAGATATAGAGTTCAGAATGATGATTCTCAAGGTTCTAGCCGGGCTTGAAAAAGGCATGGAAGATATTAAAGCAACCCTCTCGGGAGATATAAAAGCCCTTTCTGGAGAAATAAAAGAACTAAAATCTAACCAAGTTGAAATCAAAAAAGCTATTAATGAGGTGCAATCAAAAATGGAGGCTCTCACTGCTAGAATAAATGAGGCAGAAGAAAGAATTAGCAATATAGAAGACCAAATGACAGAGAATAAAGAAGCTGAGCAAAAGAGGGACAAAGAGCTACTGGACCACGAGGGGAGAATTCGAGAGATAAGTGACACCATAAGACGAAACAACATTAGAATAATTGGGATTCCAGAAGAAGAGGAAACAGAGAGGGGAGCAGAAGGTATATTGGAGAGAATTATTGGAGAGAATTTCCCCAATATGGCAAAGGGAACAAGCATCAAAATCCAGGAGGTTCAGAGAACCCCCCTCAAAATCAATAAGAATAGGTCTACACCCCGTCACCTAATAGTCAAATTGACAAGTCTTAGTGACAAAGAAAAGATCCTGAAAGCAGCCCGGGAAAAGAAGTCTGTAACGTACAATGGTAAAAATATTAGATTGGCAGCAGACTTATCCACAGAGACCTGGCAGGCCAGAAAGAGCTGGCATGATATATTCAGAGTACTAAATGAGAAAAACATGCAGCCAAGAATACTATATCCAGCTAGGCTATCATTGAAAATAGACGGAGAGATTAAAAGCTTCCAGGACAAACAAAAACTGAAAGAATTTGCAAATACCAAACCAGCTCTACAGGAAATATTGAAAGGGGTCCTCTAAGCAAAGAGAGACCCTAAAAGTAGTAGATCAGAAAGAAACAGAGACAATATACAATAACAGTCACCTTACAGGCAATACAATGGCACTAAATTCATATCTCTCAATACTTACCCTGAATGTTAATGGGCTAAATGCCCCAATCAAAAGACACAGGGTATCAGAATGGATAAAAAAACAAAACCCATCTATATGTTGCCTACAAGAAACTCATCTTACACCCGAAGACACCTCCAGGTTTAAAGTGAGGGGGTGGAAAAGAATTTACCATGCTAATGGACATCAGAAGAAAGCAGGAGTGGCAATCCTTATATCAGATCAATTAGATTTTAAGCCAAAGATTATAATAAGAGATGAGGAAGGACACTATATCATACTCAAAGGAACTGTCCAACAAGAAGATCTAACAATTTTAAATATCTATGCCCCTAACGTGGGAGCAGCCAACTATATAAACCAATTAATAACAAAATCAAAGAAACACATCGACAAGAATACAATCATAGTAGGGGATTTTAACACTCCCCTCACTGAAATGGACAGATCATCCAAGCAAAAGATCAACAAGGAAATAAAGGCCTTAAATGACACACTGGACCAGATGGACATCACAGATATATTCAGAACATTTCATCCCAAAGCAACAGAATACACATTCTTCTCTAGTGCACATGGAACATTCTCCAGAATAGATCACATTCTTGGTCCTAAATCAAGTCTCAACCGGTATCAAAAGATTGGGATCATTCCCTGCATATTTTCAGACCACAATGCTCTAAAGCTAGAACTCAATAACAAGAGGAAATTTGGAAAGAACCCAAATACATGGAGACTAAACAGCATCCTTCTAAAGAATTAATGGGTCAACCAGGAAATCAAAGAAGAATTGAAAAAATTTATGGAAACAAATGATAATGAAAACACAACGGTTCAGAATCTGTGGGACACAACAAAGGCAGTCCTGAGAGGAAAATATATAGCGGTACAAGCCTTTCTCAAGAAACAAGAAAGGTCTCAGGTACACAACCTAACCCTACACCTAAAGGAGCTGGAGAAAGAACAAGAAAGAAACCCTAAACCCAGCAGGAGAAGAGAAATCATAAAGATCAGAGCAGAAATCAATGAAATAGAAACCAAAAAAAACAATAGAACAAATCAACGAAACTAGGAGCTGGTTCTTTGAAAGAATTAATAAGATTGATAAACCCCTGGCCAGACTTATCAAAAAGAAAAGAGAGAGGACCCAAATAAATAAAATCATGAATGAAAGAGGAGAGATCACAACGAACACCAAAGAAATACAGACAATTATAAGAACATACTATGAGCAACTCTACACCAACAAATTTGACAATCTGGAAGAAATGGATGCATTCCTAGAGACATATAAACTACCACAACTGAACCAGGAAGAAATAGAAAGCCTGAACAGACCCATAACCAGTAAGGAGATTGAAACAGTCATCAAAAATCTCCAAACAAACAAAAGCCCAGGGCCAGACGGCTTCCCGGGGGAATTCTACCAAACATTTAAAGAAGAACTAATTCCTATTCTCCTGAAACTGTTCCAAAAAATAGCAATAGAAGGAAAACTTCCAAACTCATTTTATGAGGCCAGCATCACCTTGATCCCAAAACCAGACAAGGATCCCAACAAAAAAGAGAACTACAGACCAATATCCTTGATGAACACAGATGCAAAAATTCTCGCCAAAATACTAGCCAATAGGATTCAACAGTACATTAAAAGGATTATTCACCACGACCAAGTGGGATTTATTCCAGGGTTGCAAGGCTGGTTCAACATCCGCAAATCAATCAATGTGATACAACACATTAATAAAAGAAAGAACAAGAACCATATGATACTCTCCATAGATGCTAAAAAGCATTTGACAAAGTACAGCATCCCTTCCTGATCAAAACTCTTCAAAGTGTAGGGAGAGACGGCACATACCTCAATATTATCAAAGCCATCTATGAAAAACCCACCGCAAATATCATTCTCAATGGAGAAAAACTGAAAGCTTTTCCGCTAAGGTCAGGAACACGGCAGGGATGTCCGTTATCACCACTGCTATTCAACATAGTACTAGAAGTCCTAGCCTCGGCAATCAGACAACAAAAGGAAATTAAAGGCATCCAAATCGGCAAAGAAGAAGTCAAACTATCACTCTTTGCAGATGATATGATACTATATGTGGAAAACCCAAAAGACTCCACTCCAAAACTGCTAGAACTTGTACAGGAATTCAGTAAAGTGTCAGGATATAAAATCAATGCACAGAAATCAGTTGCATTTCTCTACACCAACAACAAGACAGAAGAAAGAGAAATTAAGGAGTCCATCCCATTTACAATTGCACCCAAAACTATAAGATACCTAGGAATAAACCTAACCAAAGAGACTAAGAATCTTTACTCAGAAAACTATAAAGTACTCATGAAAGAAATTGAGGAAGACACAAAGAAATGGAAAAATGTTCCATGCTCCTGGATTGGAAGAATAAATATTGTGAAAATGTCTATGCTACCTAAAGCAATCTACACATTTAATGCAATTCCTATCAAAGTAACATCCATTTTTTTCAAAGAAATGGAACAAATAATCCTAAAATTTATATGGAACCAGAAAAGACCTCGAATAGCCAAAGCAATATTGAAAAAGAAAGCCAAAGTTGGTGGCATCACAATTCCGGACTTCAAGCTCTATTACAAAGCTGTCATCATCAAGACAGCATGGTACTGGCACAAAAACAGACACATAGATCAATGGAACAGAATAGAGAGCCCAGAAATGGACCCTCAACTCTATGGTCAACTCATCTTCGACAAAGCAGGAAAGAATGTCCAATGGAACAAAGACAGCCTCTTCAATAAATGGTGTTGGGAAAATTGGACAGCCACATGCAGAAAAATGAAATTGGACCATTTCCTTACACCACACACGAAAATAGACTCAAAATGGATGAAGGATCTCAATGTGAGAAAGGAATCCATCAAAATCCTCGAGGAGAACACAGGCAGCAACCTCTTCGACATCAGCTGCAGCAACATCTTCCTAGGAACATCACCAAAGGCAAGGGAAGCAAGGGCAAAAATGAACTTTTGGGATTTTATCAAGATCAAAAGCTTTTGCACAGCAAAGGAAACAGTTAACAAAACCAAAAGACAACTGACAGAATGGGAGAAGATATTTGCCAACGACATATCAGATAAAGGGCTAGTGTCCAAAACCTATAAAGAACTTAGCAAACTCAACACCCAAAGAACAAATAATCCAATCAAGAAATGGGCAGAGGACATGAACAGACATTTCTGCAAAGAAGACATCCAGATGGCCAACAGACACATGAAAAAGTGCTCCATATCACTCGGCATCAGGGAAATACAAATCAAAACCACCATGAGATATCACCTCACACCAGTCAGAATGGCTAAAATTAACAAGTCAGGAAATGACAGATGCTGGCGAGGATGCGGAGAAAGGGGAACCCTCCTACACTGTTGGTGGGAATGCAAGCTGGTGCAACCACTCTGGAAAACACCATGGAGGTTCCTCAAAATGTTGAAAATAGAACTACCCTATGACCCTGCAATTGCACTGCTGGGTATTTACCCTAAAGATACAAACATAGTGATCCGAAGGGGCACATGCACCCGAATGTTTATAGCAGCAATGTCTACAATAGCCAAACTATGGAAAGAACCTAGATGTCCATCTACAGACGAATGGATAAAGAAGATGTGGTATATATACACAATGGAATACTATGCAGCCATCAAAAGAAATGAAATCTTGCCATTTGCGACGACGTGGATGGAACTAGAGGGTATCATGCTTAGCGAAATAAGTCAATCGGAGAAAGACAACTATCATATGATCTCCCTGATATGAGGGAGAGGAGATGCAACATGGGGGGTCGAGGGGGTAGGAGAAGAGTAAATGAAACAAGATGGGATTGGGAGGGAGACAAACCATAAGTGACTCTTAATCTCACAAAACAAACTGAGGGTTGATGGGGGGAGGGGGTTGGGAGAGGGGGTGGCGTTATGGATATCGGGGAGGGTATGTGCTATGGTGAGTGTTGTGAAGTGTGTAAACCTGGCGATTCGCAGACCTGTACCCCTGGGGATAAAAATATATGTTTATAAAGTTGTAAAAAAAAAAAAAAAAAAAGAAAGAAAGAAAGGATGAATCCCCAAGTTTTGTAGCAACATGGACGGGACTGGAAGAGATTATGCTGAGTGAAATAAGTCAAGCAGAGAGAGTCAATTATCATATGGTTTCACTTATTTGTGGAGCATAACAAATAGCATGGAGGACAAGGGGAGATGGAGAGGAGAAGGGAGTTGAGGGAAATTGGAAGGGGAGGTGAACCATGAGAGACTATGGACTCTGAAAAACGATCTGAGAATTTTGAAGGGGTAGGGGGTGGGAGGTTGGGGGCACCAGGTGGTGGGTATTGTAGAGGGCACGGATTGCATGGAGCACTGGGTGTGGTGCAAAAATAATGAATACTGTTATGCTGAAAAAAATAAAAAAATTAAAAAAAAAATAATGTTAATGAGAACTTTGTTAAGGATAACCAAGCATACTAGCAAATCTCTATGTAGACTTAACACATTCAGTTCTGTGGGTAAGTACTATCACTGTCCCCATTTTATGGATGAGAAAACTGGGGATTACACAAGTTGAGAAATATCTGGGGGTTGAGTGGAACAAGAGGATGGACTCACTGAACAAGTTTCTTGGGCTTTAATAGACATAAAAGGATAAACAATGAAGTGCTAGGCCTGTGTGAAGTGGGTAACTGGTACTGAGACTCCTCCACATAAACTTAGGACTCAACAGGGTTACACCCTCAGTGAAAATAGATGATAGAAGTCCAATCGCTGGGACAGGAAGACCCCAAAGAAATCTAACAACATCTCCTGGGCTTTGAGTGAGGAAAAACACTTGGGCTGCCTGGAGAATTTATATTCACGACTCTTCCATCATAAAGAGTTTGGGGTTCCAGGGTACATGAACCAAGTTGTCTAAGAAACCCCAAGGTCAGAATTCAATACAAAAAATTATCCTAAGCAAGTGGTATCTCCTTGGGCACCTGGTTGAAACAAATGAACCTGAACCATTCCAGAGTCCTAGAAATAAAGCCTTTCTGGAAATTAGTCCATAATCCAAAATTACAACACGAAAGAAAAAAGATCCAGCATGAATCAAAGTCAGCAGTCACAGTACATGATAGGAAAGACTGCCAAGGCCTTCAGCCAATAGAATGAAGACTGTAAAATAAATGTTTAAAATAATTGAAGATATAAGGGAAGGAAAAAAAATTAAAAAGGATACTAGCAACAAGACCAGTCATATGGGGGGGGAACCTATATAAAATAAAAATAAAATCATTGAAAAGGAAATCTTGTTCAATTGGCTATTGGCAGATAAGCACACCTTGAGAGACTTAGTGAGTAAGAAGACAAAGCTACAGAAATGTAACGTAAGACATAAAGAGAAGAAAATATCAAAGAGGCCAGTAGATAAAGAAGAATGAATGAGAAAATCCAACCTATATCTGGTAAGAGTTCCAGAAGGAGTGAATAAAGAAGGTAAAAGAGAGACTATTTTTTTTAAAGATTTATTTACTTATTTGAGAGAGAAAGAGCATGCATGCACACAGTCGGGACAGTGGGGAGGGGCAGGCAGAGGGAGAGGGACAGAGAAACTCAAGGAGACTCCAGCCTACATGGGTCTTGATCTCACAACTGTGAGATCATGACCTGAGCCAAAATCAAGAGTCAGACCCTTAACTGACTGCACCACTCAGGTGCCCTGATAAAGGAGACACTATTCAAAGACAAATTCAGATTCAGATTCAGGAAACGGCAAATCCTAAGCACAGTCAGCAAAACTATGTTCAGACCAAATGCATGGTGCTGAAACTCCAGGACACCAAAGACAAAGGGAAGCTCTAGCAACCAAACAGAAGCAAAGGCGGGATGCCTGAAGAGGAGCGAGAATCATGAGACTGACAGCAGACTTCTCCGTGGCGCCACTAGGTGCTCACACAGGGTCCTGCCCACTTGAGAGTACAAATAGAATTTCAACTTAATCACTTACGAGTGTGGCTAAAATAAAAATATTTTTAGGTAAACAAACAAGTGTATTAGCCTCTGAAAAAATGTATCGCTGAAATAACTATGAAAGGATACACTTTTAAAAGGAGATGGAACCTAAATGTAAGGAATTGGGGATATGAAGAAATAGAAAACAAAAGAACCAAGCCCACCTACCTGGCTAGGTCGGTGGGGCATGTCACTTTTGATCTCAGGGATGTGAGCTCAAGCACCACATTGGACGTAGAGCTTATTTTTTAAAAATTGAAAAACAAAGAAAACAAAAGAGCTGGTAAACATCTTGGTGAATCTGAATAAATATTCATTGACTCTATAAAAATCATGATGCTGACAGGATCACGGTGGTCTTTGGAGTTAAAGCATCGGATCCTCATGTTGTTAAGAATAAGCATACGGATCAGCTGTGGATTGGCTTAGACATGATGTCTACGATGTGTGTTCAACTTTTGAGGAAATCTATAACACAGAGTGAGAATTACATTGAGTGGTGGTAGTTTTTCAGAAAATAACTGGATAAACCAGGAAAAGGAGAATAGGGAGTAATGAGGAGAGAGAAGTAACCGGTGGAGGGCAAAAATGTGGGAATAAAGAAAACTCAATCCAACAAAAAAGCAGGAACAGACTTTTTTTGAGCATTAAAATAATCAGGGTTAATAATAGAAAATAAGTAAAATTATCAATAAATACAAATAGACTAGATATACCAACCAAAAGACAAATATATCAGATTGGACTTTTGCTAAATTACAAGATACTCACCTAAAATATAAAGACATCAAAAGTTTAAAAGTATAGAGAACTTATGCACAAAAATCCCAGACAGAGTTATATTAGTAACAGGTTATTTTGTAAGTAAAAGCATTAAGGATTGAAGAAGGTTCTCACATAATATTAAGGGCACAATTCACCAGGAAGAAATAACAATTGCAACTTTTTACTCACCTTATGAACATAATCTTAAATATACGTAAAGCAAAAAAAAAAAAAAAAAGTGACAGAACTACGAGAAATAGATAAATCTCCAAACTTTTTTTCAGTGATTATACAGACAAAAAATATTAGGAAAGATATAGATCTGGACAACACAATTAACAAGGTTTATCTAATGAACATCACAGAGACTCCTGAAGTTTGAATATTTAGAGAGTACGTAACAATTTCAAGCACACAGGCACCAGTTACAAAAACTGACTACCTTCATTGGTCCCAAAGCAAGTTTCGACAAATTCCAAAGAATCAGCAGAATACAAACCACAGCGCAAAAAAATGAGAGATAGTAACTAAAAGATAACTTAAATGCATATATGTTTGGGAATTTAAAGTTGTACTTTTAATTACCATAAGAGGAATAGCAGATATTTTTAAGACTTACTCTCAAAGGAGAAATATTTCTGAAAACAGAAAATATTTAGAACTAAAAGAAAATGAAAATGCCATATTTCAAACCCTGTAGGGAAGAACTCAAGAAATCATTTAAAGGACATTTATAGCTGTATATACTTTTCATAGAAAAGTAGATTTAACATTAATGAGCTAAGCTTCAGTCTTAAGAAGGTAGAAAACTAGTAGAATAAATCCAAAGCCTATAGAAGGAAAGAAGTAATAAAATTAAAGCAGTCAATGAAATATAAACTTATAACAAAATCTCCTTCTTTTTAGAAGAAAACAATGTGATAATAACCATAAAGGCAAGGTAATGCACTGATAGAAAGTGTGAACTCTGGAGGTGATGGGTCTGGTTTGAGTCCCCACTCTGCCACTTCCCAGTTGCATGGCCTTAGGACGTGAATTGTGGCTGCACTGGTGGAGTTACAGCCTAAAGCCCAAACTACCCACCAGACCCCAGTGCCCATGCACGGATTGGTTACCCTCACAACAGGACTTCCAAGTTCTATACTCTGATCGGAGTGGCTTCCTCCCATAAAGAAACAGGGTATTACTGTCCCCATTGAACAGATGGAGAAACTGAGGTTTGGAGAATTTATGTACATCTCCCTAAAGTCATGTAATATAAGACACTGGAGCTGGTTCAAGATGGGATCTTTCTGGCTGCAAAGTCTGCCCTCCTAACCACCATGTTTATCTATAAGAGAAGAGGACTATCCCGAAGGGCCATTCAGCATAGCCCTGCTCTGGAAAGCTACTTCCTATATATACCCAACCTCAGGACAATGTCTTTGAAGGTAAAACATAAAAGAAAAGGGATCAATGCACAGAATTCCCTTGCTTGGGTATAGAAGTTCCTGCTCTTACTAACGGTAACCCAGCAATTAAGATCATGGGCTTTGGAGTTAGAAATAATAAGAACGGAGTTAGAAATAATAAGAACGGTTGCTAATATTTATTAAACACTATGCATCAAGCATAATACTAAGCTCTTTCCATCTTCACAACCTCCCTTTCTGCAGGTTCTGTTATTGTCCCATAACACAGATTAAGAACCTGAGGTGCTGAGAAGTTAACCTCATGCAGGTAAAAATTGGCAGAGGCAGGATTCAAATCCTGTCCACCGAACACCAGAGCTTACATTCTTTTCTTCTTTTTTTTTTTTTTTTAGATTTTATTTATTTATTTGACAGAGAGAGAAGTCATAAGTAGACAGAGAGGCAGAGGGGGAGGGGGAAGCAGGCTCCCTGCTGAGCAGAGAGCCCAATGCAGGGCTCGATCCCAGGACCCTGAGATCATGACCTGAGCCAAAGGCAGAGGCTTAATCCACTGAGCCACCCAGGTGCCCCCAGAGCTTACATTTTTATCCATGCTTCACTCCGGGAGCCTAACCTCCTCATCCACTGATTGGGGGTGACAAGAGCCACCCCATCCCCCAAACTCTGAAGAGGAACTGAGACAGGTAGGGAAAGCCACAAGCAGAGTCTGGCATGATGGCAGTAATGGTGGTGACAGCTGACGCTTGCAAAGACACGGGCCTAAAATGATTTTACCATTCCTGATTGTTCCAGAATAACTGAATGCATAAAATTCACAAAAAGAAGCCTTTCCTTCCAGTTCATCTCACAAATCTTCAAGAGGACAGATCTGTGCTCTCTATGTGAATGCTTATTTCCAAAATCAAGATCATAGCATTTCCCACCATATAAAGACAAAAAGAAAAGTATTTAAAAGAATCTGACAAATAAAACTGTAGAGAAGTGGAGGGGGGGGTGAAGGCTCACATCACCCAATGCAGTAAGTCTAGGCTTCAACTTCATTTTCCAGAATTCTTGAAATATCAGTGATGGCAGCATAAAAGACCAATTAATCATGTTGTTTGTTCTCTGTGTGTGAGTCACTGTTGCCATCTACAGTTAAAGATGGGGCCATGCAGCGCTGCCAAAGAGCTCATTCTAGAAGCACCTAGAGATGGTGATGCTCAGAAAACACGCTTGCTCAGTGAGTCCCAAAAAGAAAGACGCTACCTGCAGGAGAAGCTCTTTCTCAACCACCTCTTCCGTCTTGCTGATGAGACGTTTCTGCAGGGTGTGGATCTTCTGTATCAGCTCAAAGGTACTGGGGTCACTGGCCTGTTCAGAGGGAACAAAATAAAGCAGCTGAGATATCATCAGTTCAAAGCACTGAAGTCTCTATGTAAAATAGTTCTTTTCTTATTGAAATGTATCACAAACCTACAGACCCCACAGAGAGAGAATTAAAACCAAAATAAAAATAAAAATAAAAGGGCATAACAGATTGCGATGGCCATCAAAAAAAGGCTGAAGTTTGGCTAATGTCTTATCTATTGGCTCTAGTTGGCCAATAAATGGAAAATGAACAGGTGTATTCTGCCAGGGGGAACAAGGATAATACTAATAATAACAATCATGATAGCTACTATGCATTATACCTGATTCTCTGCCACCGTCCCAACACCCTGCTAAGTGCTTTTCATACAATATCAAGTTTTAGGCCCACGACAGTCCTAAGAGACAGCACTGGTCTTCCCCTCTTACAGAGAGGGCAACTGAGGCTCTGAGGAATAAGTCGTCCACCCACACTGGTAAGAGTCAGAGCTGGATTCGGCCCAGATATGCCTGGCTCTCAAGCCTGCCGTTCTTCATTACTATGCTCTGAGGCTTTTCCTCCTATGCCCTCTGTTTCCGAATGAATGAGACAGGCTTCCCTAATTTATTCAAACTCAGGATTCTCCTTTGGTAATTGACAACAAGAAGATTCATTATAGCCTATGATGGGGAAGGTTTCTAGGATGTGGACTTCTGCTAATAATTGGCAGCAAAACACAACCGTGGCATTTAGCTCTCAAACGGGGTTATCAATCCGTTAAGCTCTGAGGCAACTTCAATAACTATCTGTGTACAATTCAAACAAATGCTACAGTTATAAATTGATAATCTGTCCTCTCGACTTTGAGCCAAAGTTCTGCTTTCAACTGTACTGACATTTTAAATTAATCTAGCAGCTAAATATTTTCATCTGCTTCCACAATATTTTCTAATTTTTTAAATAGAAATTGACACGGAATTGGAAACTTTAAAGATCTGCTTGAAAACACATGGAATAAACTAACACGACAGTAAATGAATTTTAAGTCTTCAGCTCTACTTTCCCAGACACATCCATATTATTGTTGGTTTAGTAAATGACACCACTCTTGGCCTTCAAAGAGGAATAAATTAGGGTCAAAACCATGGGGAGAAAACATTCCACTGACTTTGACGTTGCTTAAGAAATACTAAGCAGTGCCAACTGACATCCACATGCTGGGACTAGATCTGGCATACATTCTTCTGCAAGAATGGACATTGTTAAAATGCAGGCCTCATGTTTACATAGCAATTTGTAATGCATTATCCTTAATGCTTTCTTCATTAAGAGGAAAAAGTAGAAATGAAAACCAAAAACTGACTTGGCTGATGGCTCCTTCTTATGTCCTATACTTTCACCCTCCCCAAACCCTAACTGGTGGTGTCGTCAAAGCCCCTCCTGGCACCCACAGGGCTGGCCACAACTCTGAGAGAGGGCCATCTTTTCCTTGAATAAGCGAGCTTATCGTTAACTGTTATCTGTAGGGCTGGTGGTAACGTCTATCAGGAAGTCTTAAAATAAAATATGAGAGTTGTTGTCCATCAGCTACCAGTGAGACATTTGCTGTGTCCCCAGATCCTCAGAAAAAGGGTTTGGCTAACACAATGCTAGTCTTTCAAAAAAAAGGGCTAGTTGACAAGAGCCTTGTTTCCTGCAGCAAAGAATACAAAGACAAGCTGAAAGAAGGTATAGCTGCTGGTAGCCAAGATGGCTGAAGGCAATCAACAATCTGAAATAGGTAGAGTTAGGAGTACTGGTTGACCAAAAACTACCTACCAGGAAAAATCTCAATTGGTGATGCCAGCTCACAACTCACCTGGGTCTTCTTTAAATGGAAGGGATTTTGTCTAAGACTTTTTAAACAAAACCGAAGTAAACCATCTGGTTCTGGAACAACCCAATTTACATTTGATCCAGACTTACATTTTAGGTGACAATTTTCATAGCATTAAATAAAACCGAGCTTCTTCCTGTGCTTTAGGTAGGAGATTGTGTGGGGTAGGAGAAGAGATTTGGAGAGGAGAGGAAGGCTCTGCCAGGTGTTACCTCAAGCTTTCTCCATCTGTGCACGTTCATGGGGTTCTCCAGTTCCTCCTCCAGGGCTCGACATCGTGTCCTCTCCTTTAAGAATTCTCTTTGCATGTGGAAAAGCTCCTGCCTGAATAAGACAAGCTTTGTCTTATTAAGAAATTCTCCACCATTTGGATATCATGTCTTTATGTGGCTATAGACCCACTACACTATACATAAAAAGTTGGCATTAGAGAGACTTCTGTGAACAGAGACCAGCCTCCAGCCAGACACAGATGTTACCAATCCCTGCAGGGCACAAAACCTCAGTGTTAGCTTTAATGAAAGTACCAGAGCTTCAGAATCATGATTCTGAATACTCAAGGAGTTTACAAGTATATAAGAAGAACAGGAAGGAAGTGAATTATGAGAATTTCAATATGCTCTTCAATGCTTCTAAACATCTCTACATAAAGAACGATCTATCTTTTATGTCCTACCACAAAATATGGCACCTGACTGCAGGACACTGAGGCTCCGGTGATGACCTGACACCGATCAGGGTAGTGAATTTCATCCTGACTGTGCACTGGAGTCACCTGGGGAGCTGCACAACCCACCTTCACCTGGACCCAACCCCTGCAGGGATTCCGAAACCTTCATTGGTCAAGCATGTTACTTGGGTTTCATAGGTTGTAAAGTCCTCCTGATAATTCTAACACACAGCCAGGATGGAGAAGGATAGAGTTAGCTGTGATATTTTATTTGATGGTCCACAACTAACTACACAGATGGCTGCAAAAGTCCTGAAGAACTAGCTCCGGCTCAGACCTACTGCTCCAATCTGCGGGAATCTCTAGTTAATAGGCCTGCACATCAGCCATTCATAGGACCCTGGGAGCTGGCAGCCACCCTATGGAACAAGGCGCTTTGTTGCGGGGCGGAGAAGAGGCAAACACTCACGTTGACATGGGCAATAAGGATATTAATATCTGTCCTCGTCTGTTGTGGGTGTGCAGATTACTAATACCAAGCCATCTCTTTTACTTAATTGCTTCATTTAAACCAATAATACAACTTCCCCTCATTAGCAAGACAAACCATTAGAATTAAATGCATGATGTTCACTCAACAGGGAGCTCAGCACAAGCTGCTTAGAATTAAAAGCATATTTTTAACACTTCGATTTTCTAGAATGTCGTCAGAAGAGAAGGGTGGGAGGGAGTGTTAGCTACTGTTATGGACAGGTTATTTTATTCTAGGCTCTGTGCTAGGCACATTGTGTTGGTTTTGATGTTTAGTTACAAGTCCAAAGCTCAGATAAGTTAAGAGATTTGCCCAAGGTCACACAGCTTGTGGGTGGCAAGGCTGAGATTGGAATTCATGCTGGCTTGCCTCCAATATCTTCAGTGAGTTGTCTTCCCATTGAAGAGAAAAATATAAGTTGTTATCCACAAGCCAGTGATACTGACTAGGAATGGATAGAATATGGTCCTTTGTGTATATAATAGAAATAACTCATGGCTGGCAAGTTTGGTGATGATCTTCGAGATCACTCAATAGCTCCTTAGAATGAACGTGTTTGTCTTAGAAATGTCAGTGGTGGTATTTCTGGATAGTAAACTCTATGCGTGATTTTTTAATCCCTCCTTTATGTTTTTTTCCGCATTCGCCACATTTTCTACAGTGAGTGTGTTCTACTTTCATCATCTGAAATACAAGCAACTCTAGAAAAAAAAAAAAAAGTATTGATCCGTCCTCGATGGTGGCAACTTCCCTTACTATTCCTGAATATAATCGCTGCAACTAAATATCAACACTATCTTCTAATTCAATTCATTTAAGAAGCAGAGGCGGCCCGTGTCCTTATCCCAAGGTGGTCAAGGATACTGTTCATCTACAAGTCCACAGGGAATAAGGACAGCTCCGGAGACAACACCAGGCCTCTTATTTGGTTTCCTGCAATTGCCTACATAAAACATGGTGATGTTCTCCCAAAGGGGAAGTAGATCTTGTATAATACAAGATTTAAGGCCAGAAGAAGGCCCACTAAGCTAAAGCAAAAGCTGCAGAAGATAAATCAAGAGTGAGATATAAAATTTGGCCGCCTTCTAAGGAAACAGAGTTTTCAAATAGTGATAAAATTAAATTTTTTCCTTCTTTTCATTCTGTATGTAATTCCAAGAAAAAGATGTGCAAATGTTACCAGGATTAAATTTAAATACTGCTGCTCGATCGCTTGCATGCTGCCTACTTAAAGAAATTCTGAAAAGCTCGTTGGGGGAAATGGTTTTCTGAATTGTATCTAGCTTGTGTCTGTGATCTGTCCTGAAATGTCTTTGTTTTATTTTTTTTTTTAATTTTTTAAAAGATTTTATTTATTTATTTGACAGAGAGAGATCACAAGTAGGCAGAGAGGCAGGCAGAGAGAGAGAGAGAGAGGGAAGCAGACTCCCTGCTGAGCCAAGAGCCCAGTGTGGGGCTCAATCCCAGGACCCTGAGACCATGATCTGAGCCAAAGGCAGGGGCTTAACCCACTGAGCCACCCAGGTGCCCCAATTTTCTTTTTAAAAGCCAGAATACGTTTCTAAAAAAATCTTTTTGCACTCACTTATATTCCCTTAAGGACGAACTAGTTCACTTTTTTGGTGACATAGAAAGGGCATAATGTAGATTCTCAATTATGGAAAAGTTGTTCTCATTATTTGCTCATAATTTCACATATGAGAAAATTGATTTATACAACCTGATATAGACCTTCCACAACCAACAAGCAACGAACATATAAGGTCATTTCAGGAGCTCCCCCGAGACCACGGTGCCCTCACCTCTGAGTTCATCGACATTAGCCTGTTACCATTATTATTATTATTACCTGAGTTCATCGACATTAGCCACACTCCTGGCAAGAATCCCCTTTTCTCTGCGAAGTTTCTTAATCTCAAGTTTGAGAATTCTCATGTCCTCCACCCTCTGGTTGTACTGGCTCTCGCCTTTATTCAGCACAGACTGTTGGATCTTGATCTTCTCATAGAGCAAAGCCAGCTCATCATTGCGCCGGACAAGCTGAGACCCGAGGATATCTCTTTCGCTGATGACCTAGAGAGGTAGGGAAAAGCATGGCCATTAGGGAAACAAAAAGTCTCATTTTCATTATGGCAGCCTCTTTCATCCTGTCAAAGATCTCTCAAATGTCCATGTATGTGTACTAGGCATCCAGTGGGCAGGGCACTGGAAAGATCCTACTAGACATTCAGCACAGCTCCTCCCATGTGTTTGCAGTCCCATCGGAAAGAGAAAGAGTACAACAAATCATCCATCATCATCATCATCCCACACTTCTTGGCCTCTGGGTGTTTGGTTTTTTTCCCAACCCATTATTTTATAAATGTTAGATTTTGAATGACTTTATGGTGGGCTAGCTCTTGCCCGTTTCCACCAGTCCTTACTGTCTTACACTAGCCAATTTCTCTTTTTTTTCAACCTGCCAAATCTCTGAAAGCATTTCAGTTCTAACCCCCTAATTATGCATTTGAGTTTCTAACTCCAGAATTATATAATTATTCATTGCAATTACATGTGAGCAATTATATTGTACTGGAATGTAAGTTCCCTGAGAACAGGGACCTTATTTTCCCGTTGACCAGGGTATCCCCAGTGCCTAAAGGATAGTAAGTGCTCATAAATATGACTTGAATAATGAATGACTATTTCATAAGTAATCAATAGAAGATGGGTTTCTACTGCTGTTCTTCCAACAGATGGAATGCAAAGCCTAGAAAAAGAATGAGGATTCATGAAAAGTGGAAGCACACAGTTGTGTCTGCTGATGAGATCTGCAGGTCTGGTGAGGAGGGGTTCCTACCTGGTCTAATTCCTTCTTCTGTCTCAGTCTCTCCCCATCAGCCTCAGCGATGATTCGCAGGAGTTTTCTCTCTTCTGCTTCCTGCTTTTCAATGAAGTGTTTGGTCTCCAGAGCTTGTTGTCTTAGCTTCTGCAGCTCGGCCTGACAAAGAATGAAAGATACAGAGAGATTTCGCTCTGTGGCAATACAGACCTGGACGTCGGGCCCAGATTTAGATGCACAGTTGTTCTTCTTACACTGACCCCCTGATGTTTCGTTTAGCGTGGTTTGATCCCTTTCCCAAGCAAAACCAGCTTCACACACACACACACATGCACACACACAGGCCTTGCAATAGTGCTGTAAAGAAACAACAGTGTACATCACAGTGATCATGTTTATTCTATGAGTTGTGCCCTTGAGGGATTTCCATCCTTTTTCTAGATACGGATAGCAGAGGCTTCACCGGCATTCAGCAGCTCTTCTCTTCCCAGCTAAACAAGGTGAGAATTCACATAGAATAGTGCAGAGGAGGATGTAGGGGTGAGGACAGGGGAGGGCCTTTGTATGCACTACCTCCTGTAATCATCCTAACACAAACAGCACATGAACTATAAAGATAAAGCCTGTTGCAAGAAAAGATTAAATTAACAAAGAGAACGACCAAGTGTCTATCTTGATGGAACAGAAGAGATGTCATGATATAAAAAGATATATAGATTCTATTCCTCAGATGCCTCCAATCTAGATGAGAAGATAAGATATACAAGTATTATGTGAATATTAACAATTCTAGGCAGTGATTTTTCAATATCTTTATTAGCACACAGACAGAGTACTGATGTTACAGGAGGTCAGAGGACTATGGTTGTCAGGGAGGCTTCCTGGAAGAGCTCAGATCTTGAGGCTTTGAGGTTACATGGAAATTGTAAGAGTGATGGGGATGAGGTGCCATGGACTGGTCAGTTTCAGAAGGAAAATACCTCTCATCGAAGGACACATTCACTTCAACCCCATGAGTATGTTTGTGACCTACAGTATCTCAGGAAATACCTCGCATCCAAGGACACATTCACTTCAACCCCATGAGTATGTTTGTGACCTACAGTATCTCAGGCATCACACCAGGCATTTTGCATAGTTACTCTCATCCCATTTTACAAATACAATGTGTAGGAGACAAAGAAAACCAAATTCGCTTGCCCAAGGTCACACAGCTAGTAAGGAGCAGAGGTTAGATTGCAACCCAGATCTTTTGATTCCAAAGCCTGTGGAATCTTTTGATTCCTAGCAGGGGTGGTTAGCACCACCCAATTGTTTCAGGCAAAATACAAAAAGTAAGGCTTGAAAGATTCATCATCCATTAGAAATGGCAGATATAACCAACACGTTACAATGTGGAAATGGTATTTACTGTGGGAAAAAAAGACATAGGGGTACCCAGGGATGAGTTTCTAATTCCTGCCTACCTAGGGGTTAGAGGGAAGAAACAGCGAGACCCTTGGCAACTGACAGATACTTCCTAAGAGAAGAGGCTTGTGTTGGGGGAAGGCATTAACCAGACAAGCATGCAAACTGTAAAGTATGTTCACCATAGAGCCGAGCATCCAATGTGGCTGATTATTGGAGTGTGGGGTAGGGAATAGCAGGAGGTAAAACTGAGCCAGACAGGGAAGGGCTTTATACGCCACACACTGTACAGAGTATGCAAGAAGGAGCCACAGAAGTATTCTCATTAAAGGGAAGAAGAGTATGTCTTTGAGAGGTTCCATGTCCACATGGGAAGGACAGGTTTTTATCACAGACCAGGTCAGCAGAAAAAGAAACAAATGAGAAGAGAGCTCTGATTTCACCCATGCCTGGAAACACAAGGGAGATGACAAGATGATTTTAAGGCTCCAACTTCTCAGTGGCCTGCAAGTTGGCAAATGACAGTAAAAAAAAAAAGTAATACATTTTTCCTTCAAGGAAGTATTGTGACACCCCCACCACCACCACCCACCCAGAAAGTTGACCGAGATGATAGAAAACCTCTTATTTGCAAGTGCCCAATGCAACTTGAGTTGTGTTGGACTCATGGAGAGCAAGAGCCATGAATTCCATACCTCAATCTTGGCCAAATAGTAGAAGATACTGCACGCCTAGTAATAGACGTGTATTGTCACAGACTAAATGCCTCTGGCTACTGTGAAATCAAAGGATTCTTTTATGACATTTGGTTCGTTCACTCATAAAATATGTTTTGGTTTGGGGATAAGTGAAAGGAAAGGCTTTCTGAGAAAAGATCTGGTCTAGTATTTACCACTTGGTGGGATTGCCTATTGGGAAAGAGAGCAAAGAACTAGCCTTTCTCTTTCTATCATCAGTTAAGGTGACAGTGAAGACAGCCATAAAATACCTGCGTGGCTCATGTTTTCTTTAATAAAACTTTTATTTTCCCAGATGTGCAACATTCACTTCCCTGTTCCTAAGTGCCAAGAGCTGATCAGAATCCATCAGCAGAACAAAATGAAACCCCCGTTATATTAAAATGCAATCAACGGTGTGTAAAAGTATCTGTCTGAAATGTAAAACCATTCACGTGTTTGGCATTGCTGTGTGTGTGTGTGTGTTTACCATAATATATCAAAATTCTGAGTGGTCTCCTTATGTCATAAATTTATGGGCTGTAAACAAGATGTGGCATTAGACTATGGCAGCAAATGTTAACATCAACAAAATACCTTGAGTCTAATGCATTTAGCAGCCTTAAATCTGAGCTGTCTCACCCAGGAGAGATGGTAACTGCTGTGTGCCCAAAAGCCCATCAAACAATGTTCTAGAGGGGACCTGAGGTATCCTAATCTCTCAAAGCATTGCTGGTGGTATGAAGTTGTAAGACACTCACAGGACACACTCTTTAGTCGCTGCCTCCACAATTATCTTTGTGATGGGGTTTACGGAATATCTATCATCCAATATGGCTGTAGATACACATCTCAACTCAAGAACCATACGCAGGGGTGCCTGGGTGGCTCAGCGGGTTAAAGCCTCTGCCTTCGGCTCGGGTCATGATCCCAGGGTCCTGGGATCAAGCCCCACATCGGGCTCTCTGCTCACCAGGAAGCCTGCTTCCTCCTCTCTCTCTCTGCCTGCCTCTCTGCCTACTTGTGATCTCTGTCTGTCAAATAAATAAATAAAATCCTTTAAAAAAAAAAAAAAGAACCATACGCAGAGGTGTTTCACCCATTCGTACATGATTCCGACATTCACTGGGTGTCACAAAAACCATCTGTTTACATCTAAAACAAATAGGACCACCCGAAGTTTTCCAGCCATGGGAATAATGGGGCTTCCCCTCTCTCTCTGTGGCAGCTCCCAGCCAGGTCATCCTAGGAAATGGATAAGGTGCCCTGAAGCCAGGTGCTAATGTGATACCGGGCTCTGGACAGAGAGAATCTGCCACTGAATTATTCACCAGGAATCAAAGCGCTGTCACAGTGATGTGGGATGATTTGGAGGTGATGAGGCAGAATCAGGGGCTTGTTAGGACACTCCAAATGAGACAGCTCCATCAGCGCTGATGAGACAAGACTGGGACAGAATGGGCAGATGAACGCACATGCGGCAATATCTACAAGGACTATTGACATTCTGTCATAACCATAATGTGCTGACGATGTCTAGAATACTGAGGAGTCAGTAGAGCCTGGTAGCAACTGAGAGAGGAAAAGAAACATGGAAGGAGCAAGAGGTTTCTTCTGAGGGGAATGAATGAGGACAAAGATGATCTACTAAGGACAACAGTTTGTCATCTTGGAGAAGTAGTAAATTGGGTGGTCCTGTCTAAAGGTGTCCCACGGTCTGCCACGCAGGAGGGGACTTGCCCTTCCAGAGGCATTCCATGCCCACAGAGCTTTGTAGAACACAACAATAATAAGCTAAATGTCTCTTGGAGCAAGGTTACTAGAAAATCTGCCCTTCCCTCCTGGGTTTTGGTTTGTGAACTTCAGATGCATGATATCCAGAGATCTGTGCGAATTGTGATTCAAATATGAGGCTAAAAAAGTCAAGAGGCTGAAACTCAACATTTGAGCTGTCATATTTTTCTAAAGAATGTCAGACAAGCTTCATGATAGGCCAAAATTATCCAGTCGTAGCACCATTACAAGTCACCCTTGGATAACCTCAAATAATAAATCAAGCAGGCATCCTTTCTCTGTTCCTCATTCTTACCTCTATGGGAAATGCTGAGGGAAAAAGTCATCCTGGTTTCACAGTAATTCCAAAGCAATCATCTTTCTATAATCGATAGTTCCAAGCTCTCCAGACCTAGGATTCCCCACTTAGAGCAAGCTCTCTAGGGCAGAAGCCCTTTAAACTCATCTTCCATGTTCACCTGCTGCCAGTTCTACTGGTCCCGGACCAAAAAACAGAGCCCTATTGCCCTTTATTTTCTTTTATTTTGATGCTTCTTTGGAGCTATATATGCATGATGATGGAAGGCATAATTGAAACAAATATTAACCAAAGTCAAACTCTAGGGAGTTAGGAATAACTGATCTTTTGCCTAGGACATTGCTTTTTCTAAAGCAGAATTTTGAAGAAGGTGGGTAGTTCTACCTTGGACCCCATTATGGGGTAACAATCTTTTGAAAAGAACATTAGTCAGGAAAGCAAGAGATGAAGATCGACGTCATCCTATAAAAAGAAAGAGATGACCAAATAGAGTTGTACTGAAGCCTTGCTAACATGGGTCCATGCGGCCCATGGTGAAGCAATGTTTATAATAAGATTCTTCAGATTCATTCAATCATAAATAAACTCATCCCACTACAGGCTTTGCTATCATCTACAAAATTATTCTTTCAAACAAGGAAAACAGGGGCAAAGATGCAGGATATTTTCTAATTTAAAATTATGTATTTATGGGGCGCCTGGGTGGCTCAGTGGGTTAAGCCGCTGCCTTCGGCTCAGGTCATGATCCCAGGTCCTGGGTTCGAGCCCCACATCGGGCTTTCTGCTCAGCAGGGAGCCTGCTTCCTCCTCTCTCTCTGCCTGCCTCTCTGCCTACTTGTGATTTCTCTCTGTCAAATAAATAAATAAAATCTTTAAAAAAATAAAAATAAAAATAAATAAAATTATGTATTTATATTTCTTTATATGGAAATGAATTTTAATGCACAATTTTTAATTTGTTTTTTATCATAAGCTAGAGTGGGGAGATGAAAGTCTCAGGTAAATATCAATTATCATATCCTTTCTGTACAGACATTTTATTATATTTTAATCTTTCTCAAACCAAATGTGCCTTGATTTCATGTAGTAGTTTTATTTCCATGAAGACCTATCATTAAGTTGACAAAACCTATTATGAAATTGCGAGTGCATATTTCAATCTATGGCATCTTGGAATCAAGGAAATTTGGCTTTAAAGCTGTCCAACACCAGCTACACACTTTTAAGACAGGAACTATCTTTGAAAATCTTTGAAAACTAAAATGCAGAAACCAAGACACCCAGTCTCTGATTTGCTATAGAGACTTCCTCCAAGTGGCTCATAAACACCCATGACTATTCTGCATATACATTTCCCAAGTGAAAGTGATACTTGCATACCCTTAGTTCCTTTTTAACTCCTTGGTCAAATGGATTAAAAGGGAAATCTATTGACTTGGATAGGAAAAGAAAAATACTTCAGGTTTAGTGAATGTGTATAATAAAACATATTTCATTCGAGGATTTGAAATGGTATAATTATTTGGTATGTATTCTTGGAAAAGGTCTTTATATTAGTAGACATATGATGTGCCAAGTTCGTAAATTTAAAAGGGTATGTCTTAGGAATACACAGGAAGACAGAGGTGATTCCCTGGAGGAGGGGCTAAGGCGAGTGCAGGCAGAAAAGTCAGGTGCACATAAAGCAAACACCTATTAGGGGCAGCGGGACAAAAGGTCTTGCCAGCAGCACCTTGTGGAAGGCCCAGGGAGGAGTTTGGGGGGGTTGGGCATGAGTGTTGGATGCAAGTTATAAATGCAAAAGGACCGTGGCAATCCGGCAAGCCCCAGGACTTCTTGGGCACTGCCAACGTGCTTGGTTCTCTTCTGCTGATGGGATGACAGCAGCTGGTGAACTAGCTGCTTATGTGTCTCCACAGGCCTTCCCCCCCCCCCCCGCCCCGCTTCTACCTGGGAGCACTGCCCAGAAGGAGACCTGCCCTGGAGGGGGTGTGGCTCCTCCTATGGTTTCTCTGTTGTTCTCCCCGCCCCTTGTTCCTTCAGTGAGCACAGAGCCTGCCTCAGGAGCGGGGGGGCAGGGGGGCAAACAGACAGACTCCTGCCACCACCATTTTTATTGCCAATTCTATACCTTCAGAGTTTCCTTCTCCTTTTCTATCCGCTGCTGTTCCAGGTGCAGCTTCACAAGGGCTGACTCTTTGGCTGAGATTTCTTCTTTCAGCTGATCTACCTGATGGGTCATAATCTTCAATTTTCTCTTCATTTCTGTTATTTCATCCTAATAAAATGAAAGGAGAAATGTTTGAAAGTGAATTAAATAGACAACACCATCTGTATAGAAGTTCCATCCATATTCAAGAGCTTTTAAGGGAGGCTTTCTCCAAACAGTGGTCTCCTGAACAATTACCACTGGGTTATTCCTTTGTCTCTTGTGCCCATCAACCTCCAAGTCCTTCCTAACCTTAACTCTCAAAATATTCTCATGCAATATTCAAAAAGTATGCAAAATGACTATGCCACACACACAACACACATACAAAACACACAATACATATATACAGCACATACAACACGCGTGACATACATACGACACACGTACGATGTACAACACATGCAATACTCATGCCACGTGCAACACATGCAATACCACACACATACAACACAATACATGCATATAACACATATAATACACACAGCACATGTGCACAACACGTGATGCATACATATAACAAACACATGACACATACAACATATGCAGCACACGTGACCCACAACACATACAACACAACACACGTGGCACAGACAACACATACAACAAACACACCATATACACACAATACATACAACAAACTTGCATATACAACACACATGCTTTATTCCTTGTTTTACAAGGGAGGAATTGGCCCCACAACAAACATTATAACTAAAAGGTCACAAAGCAAAGATCTGCAATTAAATGACAAGAACGTGCTGCTCCCCTCTGAGTCACAGTCGCTATTAGCAGTTCTAAAAATTAGAAACAGGAGAATGGCAATTCTACAATTCTACATAATAATTAAAAGCAGGACCATGATCTTCACATCCCATCAAGCTGTGTCATTTCCACTTCAAACAAGCTGATAGTTCAGCACAAACTGATCTTCTCTTTTCAGGTGAATTCCATGAGATTTCTGGTTTGCCCTGTTCTCAATTCTGCCATTAGGAAAACAGAAACTGCTTTAAACCCAGAAGGGGGGAGGAGTCAAAATGTAAAGACCAAATACATTCTTTACCTGAGCCTCAACCAGATTTTTGCTATACAGATTCCTGTCTGACCTCACGGCTTCATACAGGTTCTGTTGTTGTTTTAACTTAGTCTCTGATTCAGCGATTTTTTTCCTGTAGTCAAAAATCTGCATTTCACGGATTTTTATGTCTTCCATGTTCATGAGGACCTGGAGAAGAAAGAAGTATATTAAATGGTTAAAGAGCCGATCTGTTTTTATCAGTTCGGGGCAAACAGAGATTTTGATCTAAGGGTAGCTGGTAGAAATGCCCACAATCAGAAAATCTTACTGTGGTTATCATCGCTGCGGTACAACACAGAAATTCAGCCCAGCTAATTAGGGGCAAACATACATTTGATCTACGCTAGAGTTCTGCCCAAGCATGAAGGCTTAGTGCAGTTATTCTGTGATCACAAGAAGAAAAAAATAACGAAATTCTTTCAGTTCTGAAAACCTCTCCCAAACACCCACCCAGCAAAAAAGAGAAAAGAAAAAGAAAAGGTACCCGTTTAAACAGATCTTCACATGGAGCACTAAGAAAGATAAGAAATAACTTAGCTGTTTGGCCACCCTCATAGCTTTGGAAATTTAACCGTGAGAAAGAAAAGGGGCCTCTGGACATTGATAGCCATCAAAACGCTGCCTCGCCAATGTCAAACTCGCCCCATCCGGGAAACTCAAAGGACTTCATAAAAATGCATTCTATTGGGGCGCCTGGGTGGCTCAGTGGGTTAAGCCGCTGCCTTCGGCTCAGGTCATGGTCCCAGGTCCTGGGTTCGAGCCCCACATCGGGCTTTCTGCTCAGCAGGGAGCCTGCTTCCCTCTCTCTCTGTCTGCCTCTCTGCTTACTTGTGATTTCTCTCTGTCAAATAAATAAATAAAATCTTTTAAAAAAAAAAAATGCATTCTATGGTGCACCAAACACTTCGAGGCAAGAGGAGATGTGAGAATAACTGCCTGTTTTTTGCAAGTATGAAAAACCGAGGCACAGAATTCCACTGTGAGCCAATACTTCTCAACAAGCAATCCATACAGCTGAAATTACATAATCATGACTCTCAGCGGCAGTGTCCACAGAAATTGATTTTTTAAGGACAAACTTCTTCGAAAATTCCTTAAGAAGAAAAACTTTTGCACTGATTGAATCAATGGAGTTATGGTCTGGACAAAAGCTGGAACACAAGGAGAAAATTCTTCAGAGTTTTACTGCATCGCGATGACGTTCTCTTAATGGTTTACAGCTTAAGGAGGGGGTAAACAGAGAACAGTAGGCCAGGCAGGTCCTTGCACTAACACAGCCAGGGAAGGTTCCTCCCGAGAAGAGGCATTATACCTAGAACTAAATGGTCAAAAAGTCTTAGACCTTTGCCATGCTCCTATTCTCAACTGTGGGCTACCTGTGAGCAGCACGTTCCCGAATCATTGCCCTACGGAATCCTTTCTTCCACCTGTGGAATTAGTACACTCCGAGAAAACCCTGTTCTAAAGTTTTGCCATCAGAGGTAACAATAGCTAGTGCTTAATATGTTTATCCTTTATATATTTTTTTAAGATTTTATTTATCCATTTGAGAGAGTGAGAGAGAGCATGAGAGGAGAGAAGGTCAGAGGGAGAAGCAGACTCCCCGTGGAGCTGGGAGCCCGATGCGGGACTCCATCCTGAGACTCTGGGATCATGACCTGAGCCGAAGGCAGTCACTCAACCAACTGAGCCACCCAGGCAACCGATTATCCTTTATATCTTTAAGTAAACAGCTTTCAAAATTTTCTAAGACACATTTAAGGAGGGATGGAACTAAATCATAGTAAATGCCCTTTGGGCATATATTATTTTGTAGCATTTTTTTTCTTATTATGCCTACTGATTTGATATACTTATTAATAAATGACTCCCTTTACAAGTATTTTAATTTTATTTCTTTATACATAGCCCCATGTGCCATCATTTTAAATAAACACATCAGCGTGAAATTTTTTTTTTCTTTTACTTATTTATTGGGACCTTCCTTCTCTCTTCTACCCATATCAACCCCTCATCGACCCATAAAGCAACCAGGTTAACAATTTAGTGTGTGTTCATCCACATTTTCCTTTGAATTCTACATATTCAGTTCAAGTCTTCTGGCATAACAGCTAATAGTTCTCAGACACATTCTATGTACCAGGCGTCCTATATATATTAACTCATTTAATCTTCACAAAACCCCTACGAGATGTACCCTATGAATAACCTAATTTTACAAAGAAAGAAATCTCAGTCAAAGAAAGTAATACCATCCACACCTCCTCAACCAGTAAATAGACAGACACAGGGATTTGTTTGTCTCCTTTTGTCTTGCTTTTTAGGTTTTGCTTTTATTTTTTAGCCAAATGTGATCTTATATATGCTTGTATGCACCTTGCTTTTTAATCACTCAGTAATACTTTGGGGGATCATGTGGAGTATCTCTAATTCACTCTCTTTCAGGGTGGTTTAGCACACCACCGTGTGGCTGAGTCATCACAGACTCGGCTCTTCACCTCTATGGGCATTAGCTTGGTTTCCACTTTTTTGCCATTCTCAATCCTGCTCCAGTAAACATTTTGGTACATGTATCCTGGTTTGCATTCACTTCTGTTGGGATGGATTCCCAGGAGCAGACTATCTGGCTCGAAAGACATATGTATTTTCAACCTTAATAGATACTGCTAGATTGCTTTCCAAAATGGCTGTAACACTTTACATTCCCATAGCACCTGCAATAGTTTTCTTAATAGGAAACTATCCTTGCGGTTTCAGGATAAACCTTCTTTGGCCATACTGAGTGATTCTTTTAATGTACTGTTGAATTTGGTTTGCTAGAATTTCATTTAGGATTCTGCATACATAGTCACAAGTGATCAAAGTCAATAACTTTCTTTTCAGTTCTATTTCAACATCAAGGTTTCTGCTAGCTTCATAAAGCGAACAGAGTACCTTTCCGTTCACCCATTCATTCACTCACCCATTTATTCACTCGCTCAATGAACATGTACTGAGGACTTCTCACTGGCAGGCACTGTATAAGCACTAGTGATGTCAAGAACAGTAAGACACATTCCCCACCCTCAAGTACACCTCTAGGGAGCGATGGTGGCACACAATGGGTAATCAAGGAATAAACAGAACGAGGAAACTTAGACATGTATTGGGTGTTGGAGAAGCAAACACTGGAAGGCTAATGGATAGTATCTTCTGAGGATGGTCCTACATGTACAATGTAAGCCGTTGATATTTGGGATTTGCACCATTTATGGAAACTACTTCTTCCTTTTTATGCTTCAGCCATCGCAACCAAGGACTCACATTGGACCCCAAGCTCTCTCCCAGGCCTGGAGTCTTTACTCATTATCCCTGCAGAAGGCATGGGTTATATATATCAGTGCTGGAATGTCAATCAGTATTACCCAAAAAAAAAAAAAAAATGCAAAGTGCAGGAGCAGCACTTTTTCTGAAGTTACATAGTCTGAGACTTATCTGATTCTCAAAAGTTCGAAGAAACTCCTTTCTAAAGTTATTGAGCCCTGTGAGTGTTGGAGTTAATTCTCCCTCAAATTCTTTAGTGGCTTCCATAGTTACTGATCTTCCTACATTTACTACTTCTCTACAAGTCAAACCTTGATGTACGTACATATTTTCAAGAGAATTACCTATTCAGCCAATTTTTTAAATTTATGCCACTAGATTTGTACAAAGTATTTTTACATGCTTCTACTGTTCTATCATTATTAACTGAAATCATCTACTTTGTGTGGAAAGAGAACAGCCCAAAGTAAGAATAAATACAGACTGTGGAAATGGTTTGGATGGTTGGTTGAGGGCCTAGAAGGAACAAAATTAGAAAATCTGAAACAAGGAGGTCTGGAAAAAAGGCATCTGCATAGATCTGAAATGAAAAGAAACCCCTTTCCTTTTCCCATCATTTCTTCTCTCCATATTTGTAGAATCCTTAAAAATGAGTAGCAGGCAGTCTTTCAAGGTACCACCACCAACAACTAAAATTTATAAGTCAGAAATAAGTGTGGGAACCTGGGTGGCTCAGTAATTAGGCATCTGATTCAGCTCGGGTCATGATCCCAGGGTCCTGGGATAAAGCCCATGCAGGGCTCCCTGCTCAGTAAGACGGTTTCTCCCTCTGCCTGCTGCTCCCCCTGTTTGTGCTCTCTCTCTCTGTGTCAAATAAATGAATAAAGTCTTAAAAAAAAAATAGGGACACCTAGGTGGCTCACCCATTAAGCAGCTGCCTTCGGCTCAGGTCATGATCCCAGGGTCCTGGGATCGAGGCTCACATCGGGGTCCCTGCTCAGTGGGAAGCCTGCTTCTCCCTCTCCCACTCCCCCTGCTTGTATTATGTCTCTCTCAAATAAATAAATAAAATCTTTAAAAAAATAAAATAAATGTAAAACCTAAATAAGATATCTATTACTGGATCTGGTATTTGTTTAATTAAAAAAAAAGAAAGAAAAAAAGAAAGGCACTATCTCCGACTAAACTTTAGCCTTTCTATGGACATGATCACACTTCTTTGGGCTCAGTGAAATGAATGGATTGAATATACTTTGAACAGCATCATCAGCATTCAGAATATCAAGCAGTACATCAGAGAAAAGAAAAAAATTGCTTGTTCAATCACTTTGAGAGATGTTATAACAAGACTCATCCTTTGCATAGACAGAATAATGCTCCGGAGAAAGGATGCAGCCAAGGGCATTTCTTTGGGGGGCATCCAACTAGTAGGGTCTATCTTTGTGCACACAACAGTGCAGGAAATCACAGTGCATTTGCTTCTGATTATTGAAGCTAGGAATAATAAGAACTCATCATGACACCAAGAAGATCAAAGGTATTTTAGTTAAATGACAATGAAAAAAAAATACTGAAACTAAGGGAAAAGACAATCTACAAAGCAATTTATTTGTAAGTGTCGGAACTCAATTTGTTTCAGTGGAAATCATTCAAACCAATGTCAAATCCTGAAAATTCATAAAATGTGTGGGGTGTTAAGTAGGAGCAAAACCTTTAGTCAACAGCCCCCTGTTGAAAATGACATATCAGAGAATGTGGGATGCCAGCTGTGGGGCTGGAGCTTAATTAACTGATTATACTTTAGATACCTCAAACCAACTCATGAGAGAAGTCATATCCAAACATGAAAAGCTCTGTTAGAGCCGGAGACTTGGAGACCCCAGCCTTCGGAAGCCCACTTCAAACTAACCCAGAAAATGCTTACAGAGCAGTCTGAGGTACAGACCCAGTTTTTAACCCACTACCTTTTCTTTTTCTGTTAAAACAACCTGCCAATAGAAGTAAGAGTGAGATAAAAAATCAATAATGCATGCTGGAAATCTGCAGCATAGTCAAAACATCACATAAACTAAGGCAGGATAAGAAAGTAGGTCACTGAATTTGGAGCCCTTTAACTTACATTTGATGAAATATCAGTATAATAAACTCCTCCAATAAGTTTTTCTGACTCAATGTCAATGATTTGAATGCTGACAATGCCTCTACCTTCATAATGAAACTGAAAAACTCACTCTCAGGAAAACAAAACAAAACAAAACAAAAAAACCTATGTGGCCAGGCACGTGAGATTTTAAGTCTTCTCTATTTTTCTTGCTTTTTTATCTTATTCCCTACCTTAAATTTAGAGAGGCATATCTATGTTTCTGGGCGGTTTTTAAGATTTTATTTTTTTAAGTAAGCTCTCCATCCAACATGGAGTTCAAATTCATGACCCTGAGATCAAGAGTCACACGCTCTACTAACTGAGCCAGCCAGGCACCTCTGTATTTCTCATCTTTTGTTGTTGTTTTTTTTTTAAGATTTTATTTATTTATTTGACAGACAGAGATCACAAGCAGGCAGAGAGGCGGGCAGAGAGAGAGGAGGAAGCAGGCTCCCCGCTGAGCAGAGAGCCCGATGTGGGGCTCGATCCCAGAGCCCTGAGATCATGACCTGAGCCAAAGGCAGAGGCTTTAACCCACTGAGCCACCCAGGCGTAACTGTATTTCTGTTCTTAATAACTTATTGCATTGGGGCGCCTGGGTGGCTCAGTTAGTTAAGCATCTGCCTTTGGCTTAGATCATGATCCCAGGGTCCTAGGATCATGCCCTGTGTCCGGTTGCCACAGGCAGCCTGCTTTTCCCTCTCACTCTGCCTGCAGCTCCCCCTGCTTGTGCACTTGCTCTTTCTCTGTCAAATAAATAAATAAAAATTTTTAAAAATAATAAATAACATATTACATTAATTTATAAAATGAGGGATATCATGTCTACCTCAAGGGGCTATTATGAGGATTTAAGTGAGAAGATACATATATTTGCACCATCATGTAAGTACCTAGCAGATCATACGTTGATCAGTTATTAAATAATAGATTATCATGATAGGGTAGTATTCTGTCATGTTATATAATACTAGTACTTAACAAATCAATTCAAGTTTTCTATGGACCATATTCTGTTCGGCAGGAAAAGAGTAATCCCTAGATATATGTAATTGCATAATAACACAAAAAGCTTATAATTTGTCTATGAAAGATGCCCTGTATAAAACTTCAAATTAAGACCAAAGAAACAGGAGCTCCATTTCATTATGAAGTACCAGTTCAATCAATACTTCTCTGATCAACTTTCTTTCCTCACTTCCTTTTAAGCCCTCGAAAGCACATTATTATTCATTTCTTGGGAGCTTTGTCTAGGAGAGTTTTGCTTGCCACTGTTACAAGCAAATAAGCAGAGAGCTAAGGAACATGGAGGTAAGGATTCATTATGAAAGAATGCTTTTTGATGTATAAAATGTCTGGAAAGGCAATGGCCAGAAGTTTAATATTTAGAATGAGAAAGGAGGGGTTCTAAAATGAGCCAAGTGCATAATATGCAACAAGTGCCTCAGATTTAATGATTAACCAGGAATAGTTTTACCCAGAATTTACAGAAGTTGAGTAAATACGGTGGACCGCAACTTATAATGCCATTCCTGGTGCCTCTCAGTTTAACTAAAGGGTGAAAGTTTGAGTGCAGCAGAGGAGAAAGCATGGGATAAAAAGCGCTGAATCTCTCTACTAGATTATGTTATGGTTCTGCAAATATTCACTCCCTCTCCCGACACGACCACCTCCATGGGAAGAGCCTTCCCCTTGCTGTTGGACATGTGACTTGCCACAGCCAATGGGATGTCAGAAGAGAGAGCCATGAAATGTGCTTGTGTGCTTGGGTTTCTCCTTTGTTTCCTTTCTTCCTCCATGACAACACCATGCATACTGGAGGACCAGAAACACATAGAGCAAAACCAGACCAAACTCAAAGCCTCCAGCCAAGTGCAGGCAAGCCTAACCTAGATCACCTGAGTTCCACCCAACTGCAGAGGTATAAGAAGTTAAGTGTTGGGGCACCTGGGTGGCTCAGTTGGTTAAGTGTCTGCCTTTGGCTCAGGTCATGATTTGGGGGTCCTAGGATAGAGCCCATGTCAGGCTCCCCACTCAGCAGGTAGTCTGTTTTCTCCCTTTTTCTCTCCCTATCCCTTCTCCCTTTTTCTCTCCCTATCCCTCTCCCCACCATTTGTGCTCTCTTGCACTTTCTCTCTCTCAAATAAATAAATAAAATCTGAAGGAAGGAAGGAGAGGGAGGTAAGAAGGAAGGAAGGAAGAAAATGCTTATTTCTGCATGCCAGTGAGATTTGGTGGTTGTGTATTATACCGCATTAGTATGGCAAGTGTTGACTGAGACAGGCACATAAGAAAAGGTTTAGGATTCTGAGCCAACCGATTCTGGCACAGAAAAGGATCTTCTTCCTCGTTTGCAAATGCCAAGTTAAATTAATAAAATGTAACGTAGGGCTTTCGGTCTTGGAGAGCTCACCTTTCTTTCTCTAAACAGAAAGAACCAGAAGGCAAATGTTGACCCTGTTTTTGCAGCCCAGAAGGCAGAAGAGACCACGCCACGAGTCCCCCACAGCTAAAATCACTGAGGATAACTCAGATAAGATTGTCCGTTATGACAACATGTTTTGAATGAATTTAAAATGGGGTAAGACCCATAATGATAAATACATTAGTGAAGAAGAATTTAATGTAAATACCTAAAAGTAAGTCTTTGAGTGGTTAATTCAGATCTCTAATTATGCTTTCCATTTGTTCTTTCAAAAAATATTTGGTACCTATTTAAGAAATAAGTAATAAGAAGAGCTCAAAATTGAATACCAATCCTTCTCCTGGGCACAGAGATAAAACTAGTGCAAACCATAGAAGGAATCTTGCATTCTGTCTTTATCAGATTCATATTGTGAACATGTTCCCCATTTTAAAAAATATTTTTCAAACACGTGGTCTTTATGGTACATAATATTGTATCAGATAAGTGTAGCACAATTTATTTTAAAGAATATCCTTTTATAAAACTCTTTGCATTTCATCTATTTCCATAGATTGAGTTCTTACAAAAGAAATTGCTGGATTAAAACTTGGAACAACATATACTTACTCCAGAAGTTGATGAAAATATCAGTATCCTGACATTATCCCCAGCCCCTGATATCAAATAGAGTTCAGGAAAGGGAATGTTCTGTTTGTGGGAATGAGGTGTGTGTGTGTGTATGTGTAGCAGAAAAGAAAGAAAGAAATATGGGGAGGGACATATTTCTTATATGTATTAAGGACATGCAGGGGCACCTGAGTGGCTCAGTGGGTTAAGCCTCTGCCTTTGGCTCAGGTCATGATCTCAGGGTCCTGGGATGGAGCCCCACATCAGGCTCTCCGCTTGGCAGGGAGCCTGCTTCCTCCTCTCTCTCTGCCTACCTCTCTGTCTACCTACTTGTGATCTCTCTCTCTGTCAAGTAAATAAATAAAATCTTAAAAAAAAAAAAAAAAAAAGGACATGCAGGTCCTTAATAAGTGGTCCAGGGGTGCCTGGGTGGCTGAGTCGGTTAAGCGTTGGACTATTGATTTTGGCTCAGGTCATGATCTCAGAGTTGTGAGATCAAGCCCCAAGTCGGGCTCTGCAGAGTGTGCTTGAGATTTAATCTTTCCCTCTCCTTCTGTCCCTCCCCTTGAGCTCACTCCCTCTCTCTCTCTCTTTCTCTAAAATGGATGGCTCAGTCAGTTAAGTGTCTGCCTTTGGCTCAGATCATGATCCCAGGGTCCTGGGATAGAGTCCCACATGGGCTCCCTGCTTAGTGGGGAGCCTGGTTCTCCCTCTTCCTCTGCCTGTTACTCCCCTGCTTGTGTTTGCTCTCTCCTCTTTCTGTGTGTCAAATAAACAAAATCTTTAAGAAGAAGAAGAAGAAGAAGTCGTCTAGAGATGACCCAGGTTGCTGTAGCAACTGATACATGCTGTCAGAGGTTAAGAAAGAAATAGAAAAATTACAATTGATAAAGAATTTGTTAAGAACTTATGCTTAAATTATTTAGTGACACATTATACAATCTTGTGAAGTTAAACATCAGAATTATGAAAAACAGTTACCAGCAAAACTTGGTACGTCTACATTTTTACAAGGAAACTGAAAAATCAATAATCCTATATTAAAATCAGTGACAGCCTCCTTTTTACCACTCAACATCTATCCATTTATTTAGCAAACCCTTCTAGTGTGCCTACTATTTACTGGCACACTAGAAATGAAGAAATGAATGAGATAAAACTTTCTTCCCAAGAGCTCACTGTAAAGTTGGAAAAACAAATGTGTAAAGAAAATAATTACTCTAAGGATGGTAAGTACCATTGCAAAGATACAAACAAACCTATAAAGAAGAGAGTCGGAGCAGGTTTGAGCTTGGAGATGAGCTTTTGAGCAGGGAATTGAGGATAAAGAGGAATTTCCCAGGCAGAAAAGGGAAAGAAGGACCTTCTAGGGAGAACAAAGGGCTTGGACTCTGTCCCATAAATCACAGTATACCATTGCATCGTTTTGCGTGGATTATAGGTATGCACCCAACTACTGACTCACTCTATCAGGTGGGACCAGGGCAGCTAGCATCCCTAGGTTAGTCCCCTCCAACCCTGAACAGTTTCCACCTTATTTCCCATAAGCTATAGACATATTTTCTATATGTGCTAAGGATGCAAAAAAAAAAAAAAATGTTAGAAAGCATGGACCCAGGTTGCTGAGAAGTGAGAAGTGAGGTTTATAAGGCCAGGAGTGATACCAGTATCACACTGGAATTTTTAACAGTGAACTTCGATAGTGTGATGGCAGCTCGAGGTAGAGGGACACTGATTACCAGGAAGGTGAAGCAGGAAGATCACACGTTCAGATACATTTCCTGTCTCGGCATACAGCGCCTCCCCCTTACTAGGATTATATTCCTACCCAGGGATGCTGGGCTTGGCCATGTTACTTGCTTTGGCCGAGGGGAAATGAGTGAACAAGCCCTGTGCCTTTCTCTTCCCCGCAGAAGCTCTGAAAGCATCACAAGGTCCACTATTACCCTGTTTTCGCTCTGAAAGAGGCCAGCACATCCCAACAGAATCAGTGTGGAGTGAAGAGGACATGAAGCAGGGCACCAGCAGACCGACAAAGGCCATTGATTCAAGTGAAAAATGAATCTTCGTTGCTATAAACCACGAAGATTTGAGGGTTATTTCTTACAGCCAAAGCTGACGAATGTGCGGCCTGACGGGCTAGCCCAAGCTGGAGCGTAGGATTGGAGAATACGAGTTCCTGGACCGACCACTGGCTTTCTGGAAGTCAGGAAATCAATCAACCGTGCTTATAAGATGATTAAGTGAGAAAAGAAACACACTGTATTCCAATGGCCCCCAATCAGGGCTGTGAGAATCACCGGGTGTGGGGAGAGCGGGGGAGGGAATCTTTTACACGGAAGACGCGTTCAGCCTGGGCTAGACTGAGCGTAGCCTAGTCCAAACTTACATTCTACAAACATCTGCTCAGCGTTTATTTAGTCTAAGCGGAAAGAAGCTGATTTCCTAACAGGGAAGCTTGTTTCCCTCTTTCTTAATGTTTATAATTCAAATGTTGGCTGTCCTCCTTGTCATCGTCACTGAGATTCCACTCCAAAACAAAACAAAACAAAGTGAAACACGCAAGAGCGCTGGGAAACACTGTAGACTTCACTGTGGAGATGAAAGAGAGGGCTTACACCGCAGAGCAGATAACATTTTGCCAAGGGGATGGGTGGGCATCTTGTTAAACGAGTATTTTCTCCCAAACCCTCTTCTTAGCCTCATACTTAAAACATTCCTTCATTCCCCAACACTGCCTCCCGACACCATGAAACCCCCTGTTCTCCGCCATTTGGGAATACACTGAAGGCGGTAGAGTCTAACCACTCATGCTGAATGCTGGCCACCTGCTAAGACAATGGGTTAAAGCAGATCTGAAATCCCTGAAGTCATTTTCAAGACGCTGCCATGAGCATTCTCCCTTCTCCGCAGTTTACAGGAAGTAGAGATCTGGGACTTAGCTACTCAACATGTGAATTTCTACCACTGGTGAGGTTTCTAGGTTCCCAACAGTTGGGAAATAAAAATGCCCTTAGATGGGCGCCTGGGTGGTTCAGTGGGTTAAGCCTCTACCTTTGGCTCAGGTTACGATCCCAGGGTCCTGGGATTGATTCCCACATAGGGTTCTCTGCTTAGCAGGGAGCCTGCTTCCTCCTCTCTCTCTCTCTCTCTCTCTCTCTCTCTGCCTGCCTCTCTGCCTACTTGTGATCTCTGTCTGTCAAATAAATAAATAAAATCTTTTATAAAAAATAAAAATGCCCTTAGAATGTGCGAGCATTTACCTGATGCCCAGAGTCACTCACATCTTAATTTGAGGTCATTTAATTAGATGCTTTTCTCCTAACAAGTAGTTGGAATCCTCAGTCTGAGGGGACAAGGGTTTCAGAGATAGATGTGGGGGGTGAGAACAAATGGTACAGAGATGGGGATGCTGACAGCACCCCACCACCCCGAACCCAAGAGTCCAACACAGGGAAACTGCACAGCAGGGCAACAGGGGAGGGGCCTCAAAGGAAAAGGCATTGACCTTGTCTGTTTCATAGTCTGACCCAGATCAGCCCCGGGACAGCTTTTCTTCCGTCAACATTGTTCCTCTTAAATTCTCATGCAAACCACCAGCTCAGATCTGAAGCAATCCTCTTTGCTACAGTGTGTGACCTTCAGAGAGAAGGTCTCCACTCACATCATCAAGGAGTGATCTTACCTTTTGGGTAAGGTCACTGGCTTCATTGATGTACCGATCTCGCTCCTTTTCCAGCTGAAAGATGATCTTTCTCTGCTTCTGAGCCTCATCTTTGTAGTTCTGGATTTCTTCCTCCAGGTTCCTCTTGGCTTGTTCATGGAGCTTTACCAGGTCTATCTGCTTCTGGGTCGCACTGACCGCCTTAAGCATATTCTAAAAATAAGGACAACAGAGCAGTCACGTTACTCAAAATGTGTGGGGATTTCTGGATAAATCTACCCCGTTTCATCCCTAAAATAATTAGACACATAGTTTTTTGGATAAATAAGATAATCATATTCTCTACAGCTTATTTAGAGCTTAGTCTGTTAATTTTGCACAAGGCGAACACAGGCATAGGTATACTAAGTGACCACAACATCCCAAGGAAGTGAGCACTATCTTGCTCCCATTTTAAGGGTGGGGAAATTGATACTCAGAAGTTAAGGTGCTTGCTTACAAGTTCAATCAACAGAGCAGTGGCAGAGCCAGGATTTGAGTCCAGGTCCAGCTGACCCCAAAGATAACCTCCATCCCAGCTCTAGTCTTGTTCCTGGGAGCCTAGAACAACAGAACCTACTCACCTAACGGGGCTTTGACTACAAAGTAAAATAAAACCAACTCGTTAAAAATGCAACTATCTAGAATTAACATATGATCCAAAATCTCACTCCAGGGTACCTAACCCAGCAGCACTGGAAACAGGTGACTGAACAAGAATCAGTATACGAATGCTCACAACAGCACCAGTCACAAGAGCCAAAACGGGCAAACAACCCAGAAGTCCATCAGCTGATGAACAGGTCATCAAAATGTGGTATATCCACACAGGCGAACATTCATCAGCCACAAAAAGGAACAAAGTCCTGATACAGGGTACAGCATGGCTGAAGCCTGGAATCATTATTCTGAGTGGAAGAGGCCACACATAAAAGGTTCATGTATAACGGGATTCCAGTTCTATAAATATCCAAAATAGATCCACAGAGGAAGAAGGCAGATTCGTGGTCCTTGGGGTGGGGGTGGGGGGAGTGGGGCATGGGGGGGAATAACTGCTTTGCAGGTACACAGGTTCCTTCTGGAAGGAAGAAAGTGTTCTGCAGCTAAGTTCAGTGACGGTTACATGACACCATCAATGTACTCATGGTCACTCAGGGAAAATTCTGTCTTGTGTTTATTTTGCCATAATAACACACCAACTAGCCCAGTTTCTTAAAGAATGCAGATGCCTGTGCCCATCTCTAGAGATTCTGATTCAGTGGATCTGGGAGGGGACCCAGATGCCAACATTTTTTTTTTTTTAGTGCTGCATGAGTGATTTCTGCTGCTGCAATGGAAATTCCAAGTTTGGCTGCCCAAGAAGTCAGCCTGTGCCCCGAAAACCAGGAGTCAATAGAGTAGTGCTGCTCTGGCAGGCAAGCTCATACAGGAGGGTTCAGTTCTCTGGCCGCAGGTGAATGAACCGGCGACTTTTGAAATAGGGCCTTTAGTTTTCTGCAACTCAATAGAGGACGTAAACTTGGGAGCTGGTGGTGATAGTCATCTTTTTTTGCCAAACAGACCAGGAAACAGGGAGGCATTCTTCCCCAAAAGAGAACGAAAGCAAAAACTCAGCAGGAGGGGCGCCTGGGTGGCTCAGTGGGTTAAGCCTCTGCCTTCGGCTCAGGTCATGATCTCAGGGTCCTGGGATCGAGCCCCGCATCGGGCTCTCTGCTCAGCAGGGAGCCTGCTTCTCCCCCTCTCTCTCTGCCTGCCTCTCTGCCTGCTTGTAATCTCTCTCTCTCTCTCCGTCAAATAAATAAATAAATCTTTAAAAAAAAAAAAAAAACTCAGCAGGAAATCCAGTGGTAGTGAGAGAGGGCTTTCTGCATATCCCAAGAATGTCAGGTCAGCTTCCGATCAGTTCCCGAGGCCCAGATGTATCCTTGGGTACCACAAGGCTCCTTGTTGTCCCTTCCCAAATCTCTAAGCAACAGAGACCCGCAGCCAGGTCTGAAAACCACTGGAATATAAACACACTATACCTCAGATGGGTGATGAGGCAGAAAATAGAAAAGGTCAACTTGATTTTCAAGTATTGAATTCAACATCCACTCTATAAAAGACAAAGCCATTTTAACATGACACTGAAAGAATGAGAATATATTAACATTGCTGCCTGTCAAAACCATGTCACTATTCATTTAATGAAGGGGGTATGGGGTATTTCCAGTCAGTGGGGCAAGACTGTATTATTAGTGATGGTGGGTTGCGTACCTGCAGAGGGTCAGATGCTGGCTGGGCAAAGCACTAAGAAAGGAGGCACACTAGCCAGAAAAGAAAAAACTATACCCTGTCTTGGAAGAGGAACTGATGTTAGTCAAATCAAACAAATAAAAGTGAAATTAATGTTGTGCTACATGTCCTATTATGGCAGAAAATCTATTGGTTGGCCACCAGTATTCATAAAATATAAACAGGCTAAATGCATGTCTTAAAAATACATTTAAAGGGGCGCCTGGGTGGCTCAGTGGGTTAAGCCGCTGCCTTCGGCTCAGGTCATGATCTCGGGGTCCTGGAGTCGAGTCCCGCATCGGGCTCTGTGCTCAGCAGAGAGCCTGCTTCCCTTTCTCTCTCTGCCTGCCTCTCTGTCTACTTGTGATCTCTCTGTCAAATAAATACATCTTTTTAAAAAATACATTTAAAATTCTAAATCCAACAACATTGTTTGCATGTGCAAATTTATTAAATAAAGGAATAGTTTTCAGGACTATGCAAAAAAACAATGATTTTCTAAGGAGTGCTCAGAATGTAAAGATAGGTAATCTCCTATTATTTCCCAGGATCCTTAAATAGTCTTCTTCCAGCTTCCAGAGTGGTCTATTTTGTCAATATTTGTTCTTTCTGCAAAACCTAAAGAAATAATGAAAGTTGGAGTAAAAAAATATAGGCTCTTTCTACTTGATGAGATGACTGTCTTGGCCAAAAGCCATAGACTGTTCTGGAAGGAGCTTCTCACTCTCCATCTGGCCCTTTGATTTTTTTTCCTCCCTGGAGGAAATCCCTGAGCAGGAAAGTTTACCCTAAATCCTTGGAACTAGTTAAACTCTAAGAGTGACAGTTAATGGAAGGAATCCTCTGGACTGGTTTGAAGAAGAAAAGGGTAGGGGTCAGTGTCCTCCCATAAATGGAGGCCTTCCAGGCCTCAAGCTCCTGCAACCCCTCCCTCAGCTTTGGACCAGATTGAGCTCAGGAACTAGGAGATGTAAGGGCTGAAAAAATAAAAACCTACAACAGTCCCCAAAAGATGGAGGAAAGGTTTATGGCATCAACTGGCCTTTCTTGCACCAAATTTCTCGAAGGTAATATTGTATCAGCGCTCACTTGTATCTTCTGGATTAGCCAAAGTTGCAGATTATAGATATTAAATTCAACAATTTTGATCAGCTGCTTAGGATGCCAAATAATATACCAGCAATAAAATCAAAATCCACAAAACGCTCTTAAATCCCCTGCTCGTTTATATGATAATTCCCCCCACATCCCTTTGTGCTCATAGGTAATAATGCAGTTTCAGTTCTCAGCCCACAACTGGTGGACTGTGCCCGGCAGCTTGGAAGAAAACAGAGCACGATTATTTATTTCTAATCTACTTTTGTTCGCTTCAGAGTTTTCTTTCCCCTGCACAACCGGTTAGAGGCAGATATCATAGCATTAAAGAAGGACATTTATTTACTGGTACTATGGGAACACACTTACCTTATTTAATATGTCCCTTTCCCTCAGAAGCTCATCCATCGCTTTCTTATCAAGTTCTGCTTGTTTCTTTGAAGCCTCCACCTCTAAATGACCAAGGAGAAGAAGAAGAAATATGGAGCTGACCCAAGAAAGAATCTGCCAAGGCCAAAGCCAATGCAAGAGAGAAACTGCTTTACAGGTTTATCTGCAGCTATAAAATTCCTGTTGATTGAGTGTTCCATGATCTTCATTATAGCTCAGTGCAGGAGGTCTCCTGCCCCACTGAACACGTGGAAACGGAGTCTCAGCGGGGTTAAGACACATGCCACCCATCTGCAACCAAGAAGGGCTGAGGCTAGGAGCATGGTTTCTCTGACTCCAAAAGTCCTTGCTCTTTTTAAATCTTTTTAATTATACAAGTAATTATGAATACAGAAACAAATGAGGCATCCAAATAAGCAAAAGGGAAAAAAAATCTCAAGTCAACCAGATTCTACTTAGGATTTTGATATGTCTTTCTAAACTTTTTCCTATGCAAATGTATGTGTACATAAAAATACAGATATACACACATTCATACATATATATACCTAAAGTGAATTATATGATACATACTGTTTTGTAGCTTGCTTTTATAATTAACTAACATAAAATAAATGCCTCTCTATATTATAAACGTGCATCTACAACAGAATTTTAATGGCCCCATGATATTTCACTATACGAAAATGCATAATTTATTTAGCCAATCCCCCACCTTAACACTTAAATTGCTTCCATTTTACTTATTTATTTGCAATTATAAGCCATAATTCTGTGAAAGTTCTTGTTCATTTGTTACTCTAGAAGAGGAAGTCCTGGATCGAAGGCGATTAAAAAAAAAAAAAGGCATTTTTCTCCTACTGCCAAATTTCTTTCCAGAAAACTAATAGCAGTTTAAATCCACACCCAAATCACCACTGGGTATTATCATGCTCTTCGATCTCTTTGACAATACAATAGATTATTAAAACCCTATCTCTGTATTTAATTTACATTTCTTTGATTAGTAGTAATATTACTACTTCTTCATGTTTAATGACCATATATTTGTATTTCTGTTTTTAAAATTGCCCACACTTTCCCTATGTCCATTTTTCTCACAAATTGTTTATCCCCTTTGTGGATTTGTAAGAACTCTTTATATATAACAAAAATACTAACTCTTTGGCAATTTTTCGTCAATTTGTCTTTATATAGAGAAACTTTGATATATTTTTTAAAAAAACCATCAGCTTTTATTTCATTAAATCTTCTTGATCTTGGCTTTCTGGTTTCCACATCGTAGGTATTAACTTTTTTTTTTTTTCCCAAAAAGTAACTTATTGTCATACTACCATCTTAAGAATCCATACTGCACGCTGGTGTGAAACACCTTTATCTTGATGATAACCTTGGGTCTTTTTGTGGCTGTTCCAATTTCTTCCATTGACCTGTTTATCAGGCATTTTCACCACAGTCTTTGGTTACTGAAGCTTTATAATATTAAATGCCTAGTGAGGCAAATGCTCCCTTATCACTCCTCTTTCCCAGAATTTTATGGCTACTGTCACCTGTTTATTCTTCTGGAGGATCTCTGGAATTAGTTTTCAAGTCCCAACAATATAACTTACTGAAATTTTTATTGGAAATATTAAATGTATAGATTAATTTAGGTAGATTTATATCTTTATCATATTGTACTTTCTCATCCAGAAACTCTGTGTATCTCTCCATTTTTCAAGTCTTCCTTTATACCCCTCAATAGAATTCTGTAGCATGTTTTATATACATGTCTTGCAGGTATCCCGGTAACTTTATTTATAGATATTTTATTACTTTAGTTGCTATTGTAAAAAGGGGTTTTTCCATCATATATTTTAACTGGTTCTTTGTACAAAAGGAAGCACAAAAGATATGTATATATTTATTTTATAACCTGCCACCCCAGTGAACTCTCATTAGTTCTGGCAGTTTATCAGTTAGTTTCTTGGGTTTTGTGACAGAAAATCATAACACATGGAGGACTCGTGCTCCTAACTATTTTGTCCAAGGAAAGTTTGCCCTAAATTCTTGGAACTAGTTAAACTCTTAAGAGTGACAATCAATGGAAGGAATCCTCTGGACTGGTCTGGAGAAGAAAGGGGTAGGGGTCAGTGTCCTCCCATGAATGGAGGCTTTCCAGGCATCAAGCTCCTACAACCCCTCCCTCAGCTTTGGACCAGACTGAGTTCAGGAACTAGGAGATGTAAGAGCTGAAATGCCACTCTTTGATCAGGCACATTAAAAGAAAGAGTTCCCTAAGAAGAAATAATAATGTTAACAAGATCTATAAAATAACCAGAGGAGAGAGCATGATGATTTCTGTGAACATGATTTAAGGATGAAGGATTGGGTCCAACACGGAATGAATAATTTTTTTTTTTCCAAAACTTAGAACTATTGCAAGCAAAAATATAGAAATGTAAATGTGGGAATGTTTTGTAAGTCACTAAACCAGTTACAAAATATGATCTAGTAATTCCGTTTCTCTTCCTGTCACTGAAGACATTAGATCATAAACTTCATGTAAGACCATCAACATTCTGAGGGCAGAGACCTCCACGTACCTAAAGCCAACCTTACTGCCTGCACATAGTAGGCACCCAATCTACGGAGGGAATGAATGGAAGAATTGTCAAGATAAGCCACAACTGTACCTTCATAAAAGATTATTTCCTCATGTCTGAGAAGAAAAAATATCTGTACTTTTCAAAGTCTTACATAACAAATACAGTTGACTGTTGAACAACACGGGAGTTAGGGATGCCCATCCCCCATGAAGCTGAAATCCACATAAAACTCTGACTCCCCCGGAGTCAAGATGGCGGAAAAGTAGCAGGCTGAGACTACTTCAGGTAGTGGGAGATCAGCTAAATAGCTTATCTAAAGATTGCAAACACCTACAAATCCAACGGGAGATTGAAGAGAAGAAGAACAGCAATTCTAGAAACAGAAAATCAACCACTATCTGAAAGAACTCTACGGAAAGCGCTCAGGGAACAAAAGCTCCCGAAAGCAAACCCAGCAAACCCGAGCGGATTACTCAGCCCGGCCCCGGGTAAGGGCGGTGCAACTCCGCCTGGGGCAAAGACGCTTGAGAATCACTACAACAGGCCCCTCCCCCAGAAGATCAACGAGAAACCCAGCCAGGACCAAGTTCACCTACCAAGGAGTGCAGTTTCTATACCAAGGAGAGCGGCGGAATTCCAGAGGAGAAGAAAGCAAAGCACAGAACTCATGGCTTTCTCCCCATGATTCTTTAGCTTTGCAGTTAATTTAATTTTCTTTTTTTCTTTTTCAATTTTTTTTCTCTTCTTCTGCTAAATTTTGTTTTAACTTTTACCATTTTCTTTTTTAACGTTTTTTAAATAGTTTATATAATATATATATATATAAATATATATATATTTTTTCCTTTTTATATTTTTTATCGGCTTTCTTTTTTTAATAGTTTTTTTTTCTCTTTCTGAACCCCTTTTTATCCCCTTTCTCCCCCCTCACGATTTGGGATCTCTTCTGATTTGGCTAAAGCATATTTTCCTGGGGTTGTTGCCACCCTTTTAGTATTTTACTTGCTCCTTCATATACTCTTATCTGGACAAAATGACAAGGCGGAAAATTTCACAACAAAAAAAAGAACAAGAAGCAGTACCAAAGGCTAGGGACCTAATCAATACAGACATTGGTAATATGTCAGATATAGAGTTCAGAATGACGATTCTCAAGGTTCTAGCCGGGCTTGAAAAAGGCATGGAAGATATTAAAGCAACCCTCTCAGGAGATATAAAAGCCCTTTCTGGAGAAATAAAAGAACTAAAATCTAACCAAGTTGAAATCAAAAAAGCTATTAATGAGGTGCAATAAAAAATGGAGGCTCTCACTGCTAGGATAAATGAGGCAGAAGAAAGAATTAGCGATATAGAAGACCAAATGACAGAGAATAAAGAAGCTGAGCAAAAGAGGGACAAACAGCTACTGGACCACGAGGGGAGAATTCGAGAGATAAGTGACACCATAAGACGAAACAACATTAGAATAATTGGGATTCCAGAAGAAGAGGAAACAGAGAGGGGAGCAGAAGGTATGTTGGAGAGAATTATTGGAGAGAATTTCCCCAATATGGCAAAGGGAACAAGCATCAAAATCCAGGAGGTTCAGAGAACCCCCCTCAAAATCAATAAGAATAGGTCCACACCCCGTCACCTAATAGTAAAATTTACAAGTCTTAGTGACAAAGAAAAGATCCTGAAAGCAGCCCGGGAAAAGAAGTCTGTAACGTACAATGGTAAAAATATTAGATTGGCAGCAGACTTATCCACAGAGACCTGGCAGGCCAGAAAGAGCTGGCATGATATATTCAGAGTACTAAACGAGAAAAACATGCAGCCAAGAATACTATATCCAGCTAGGCTATCATTGAAAATAGAAGGAGAGATTAAAAGCTTCCAGGACAAACAAAAACTGAAAGAATTTGCAAATACCAAACCAGCTCTACAGGAAATATTGAAAGGGGTCCTCTAAGCAAAGAGAGACCCTAAAAGTAGTAGATCAGAAAGAAACAGAGACAATATACAATAACAGTCACCTTACAGGCAATACAATGGCACTAAATTCATATCTCTCAATACTTACCCTGAATGTTAATGGGCTAAATGCCCCAATCAAAAGACACAGGGTATCAGAATGGATAAAAAAACAAAAACCATCTATATGTTGCCTACAAGAAACTCATCTTAAACCCGAAGACACCTCCAGGTTTAAAGTGAGGGGGTGGAAAAGAATTTACCATGCTAATGGACATCAGAAGAAAGCAGGAGTGGCAATCCTTATAGCAGACCAATTAGATTTTAAGCCAAAGACTATAATAAGAGATGAGGAAGGACACTATATCATACTCAAAGGAACTGTCCAACAAGAAGATCTAACAATTTTAAACATCTATGCCCCTAACGTGGGAGCAGCCAACTATATAAACCAATTAATAACAAAATCAAAGAAACACATCGACAATAATACAATAATAGTAGGGGATTTTAACACTCCCCTCACTGAAATGGACAGATCATCCAAGCAAAAGATCAACAAGGAAATCAAAGCCTTAAATGACACACTGGACCAGATGGACATCACAGATATATTCAGAACATTTCATCCCAAAGCAACAGAATACACATTCTTCTCTAGTGCACATGGAACATTCTCCAGAATAGATCACATTCTTGGTCCTAAATCAAGTCTCAACCGGTATCAAAAGATTGGGATCATTCCCTGCATATTTTCAGACCACAATGCTCTGAAGCTAGAAATCAATAACAAGAGGAAATTTGGAAAGAACCCAAATACATGGAGACTAAACAGCATCCTTCTAAAGAATGAATGGGTCAACTAGGAAATTAAAGAAGAATTGAAAAAATTCATGGAAACAAATGATAATGAAAACACAACAGTTCAGAATCTGTGGGACACAACAAAGGCAGTCCTGAGAGGAAAATATAAAGCGGTACAAGCCTTTCTCAAGAAACAAGAAAGGTCTCAGGTACACAACCTAACCCTACACCTAAAGGAGCTGGAGAAAGAACAAGAAAGAAACCCTAAACCCAGCAGGAGAAGAGAAAATTAAAGATCAGAGCAGAAATCAATGAAATAGAAACCAAAAAATGAAATTGGATCATTTCCTTACACCACACACGAAAATAGACTCAAAATGGATGAAGGACCTCAATGTGAGAAAGGAATCCATCAAAATCCTTGAGGAGAACACAGGCAGCAACCTCTTCGACCTCAGCCGCAGCAACATCTTCCTAGGAACATCTCCAAAGGCAAGGGAAGCAAGGGCAAAAATGAACTATTGGGATTTTATCAAGAACAAAAGCTTCTGCACAGCAAAGGAAACAGTTAACAAAACCAAAAGACAACTGACAGAATGGGAGAAGATATTTGCAAGTGACATATCAGATAAAGGGCTAGTGTCCAAAATCTATAAAGTACTTAGCAAACTCAACAGCCAAAGAACAAATAATCCAATCAAGAAATGGGCAGAAGACATGAACAGACATTTCTGCAAAGAAGACATCCAGATGGCCAACAGACACATGAAAAAGTGCTCCATATCACTCGGCATCAGGGAAATACAAATCAAAACCACAATGAGATATCACCTCACACCAGTCAGAATGGCTAAAATTAACAAGTCAGGAAATGACAGATGCTGGCGAGGATGCGGAGAAAGGGGAACCCTCCTACACTGTTGGTGGGAATGCAAGCTGGTGCAACCACTCTGGAAAACAGCATGGAGGTTCCTCAAAATGTTGAAAATAGAACTACCTTATGACCCTGCAATTGCACTGCTGGGTATTTACCCTAAAGATACAAATGTAGTGATCCGAAGGGCCACGTGCACCCAAATGTTTATAGCAGCAATGTCTACAATAGCCAAACTATGGAAAGAACCTAGATGTCCATCAACAGACGAATGGATAAAGAAGATGTGGTATATATACACAATGGAATACTATGCAGCCATCAAAAGAAATGAAATCTTGCCATTTGCGACGACGTGGATGGAACTAGAGGGTATCATGCTTAGCGAAATAAGTCAATCGGAGAAAGACAACTATCATATGATCTCCCTGATATGAGGGAGAGGAGATGCAACTTGGGGGGTTAAGGGGGTAGGAGAAGAATAAATGTAACAAGATGGGATTGGGAGGGAGACAAACCATAAGTGACTCTTAATCTCACAAAACAAACTGAGGGTTGATGGGGGGAGGGGGGTTGGGAGAGGGGGAGTGGGGTTATGGATATTGGGGAGGGTATGTGCTATGGTGAGTGCTGTGAAGTGTGTAAACCTGGCGATTCGCAGACCTGTACCCCTGGGGATAAAAATATATGTTTATAAAAAATAAAATTAAAAAAAAAAATTCTGACTCCCCCAAAACTTAACTACCAATAGCCTACCACTGACCAAAAGCCTCACTGATAACAGAAACAGTCCATTAACACATCTTCTGTATGTTATATGTATTTCATACTATATTCTTATAATAAAGTAAGCTAGAGAAAAGAAAATGGCATTAAGAAAATAAATACATTTATATTGTACTGTATTTATTTTTAAAAATCCACATGTAAGTGGACCCACACACTTCAAACACATGTTGTTTAGGATCAAGTGGATTTCTGAAAACCTTACCTAGAGATCTAGGTTTTACCTAACTTTTAGTGAAGCAGTGTATATGTTTATGTTCTATGTTGCCTCACCCGGTGACCTACAACTCATGGTAGCCCACATAAGTTCAATGACGTGTTCCTGTCTCACATACTCTTGGTGTAGTTAAATTCAAACCCAGATACCCTGTCTTCAAGTCTTCAATACCCACACCAAATTCGACTAGTAAATCCTATTTTCCAATTGTATTCTTTTTCAGAATGAGATGGCATTTTATCTTACTACTTATATAAATAGTAATATACCTGGAGAATAACTGATGCCAGTTAGTAAGCACTTACAATGTGTTAAGTACTATCCACAAGTGCTTTATGGGTATTAGTCCATCTCATTCCCCAAGAGTAAATACGACAAAGGCGGGATCTGAACCCAGGTAGACATGACCCTATAGTTTGTATCCTTAATGATTTTTCTGAGCTATAATGGCCTTCCATGGCACTTAAATTTTTCCTGCACAGGGAAATGTGATAGCAGGTAAAACAAGTGTTCACCACATGGTAAAGTACTAACAGAGAAAAGAAGTTAGGAGCCTTTTAGATTCTTGGTACAATATTGTCCCAAATATTGCTAGTGGGGGACATTCGTTTTAATCTATCCCCTATCATCCATGAGAAAAGGGGCTAAAGCAGGAGGTCATGCAGAACCAAGAACTACAGATGTTATTTATTCTAATGACAAGTATAGAGCAATACTTTGGCTGGATTTACATTGTGCCAATATAGTCTGTTGAAGAATTTTTTAAGATAAAAAAGTTAAAGATATTCAAAATTATGTCCCCAGCATATTGGCTGCTCACCAGCTGGAAAGCTGTTTTACTGATTATATTTGGCATGGTTTGTGTTTGTATGCATAGAGCCCTGGGTCACCAAATGCCATCAGCCATCAATGAAATGTTTACAAAGGAATAAAACAAAGCGCAAAATCGTTCTTGGTTTACCTCTCTCTAATCCCAAGATCTGATTTTTTAAAGTTTCCCTGTTCTGTTCCACTTCTAACTTTTGATCTTCAATCTGGTGCAGTTTCTTATGGATTTGTTCTCTGATTTTGTTGAGCTTCCCAATGTCAAGCCGCATCTGATGGACTTCCTCCTCTTTGGCCTGTAATTAATGAGACAGCATTAACCGGGGACACTCAGTAAATAAAGGACCAGTGACTTCATGATGGTAAATTCGGAACCAATAAAAGGAAATTGTTCCCATGTCAATGTAAGTTTGCTCTACGGGTTAAAAAAAAACACACACTGTTTGGTCTTGAGAGAAATTGAAAAACTATTCTCTGAATAAAATAGGTGGCTATGTAAGCAAAAAAAATAATGAAAAGACTGATCAGACCTGATGTCTCAAGGCACCACTGAGTTGTTGAATCCAACAGGATAAGAATGCTGAGTCGTATGTATCATAAATGTGTGAATTTTATGTACAAATGCTGTATTTGATGGACAATTTTTATGGACTCACAGAGTGATCTCTCTCAGAAGATTATTAACATGTTATAACGTATTCAAATACTCTTGTGAACCCACATGGCCAGTGTAGGACAATAACATACACTAGTGGAAGGGCCCTCCCTCCTCAACAGATGTGGGTCTGTGGGTGTACTTAGAGATAAACAGACAGGGCAACACAAACAGGCAAGTCTACGTAATGGTGAAAAGTATCAAAATAATAATGCTAGCAAAAGAAAGCACTAGATTTTTGTCAATGGATTTTGAGTTTTGTGACTTCTTTAAATTTAAGTTCATTTTTTAAAATTTGCCATTCTTAGAAATTACCAGAAAAGCAACCGGTGATTCCTCCTCAAATAAACATTAGCAATTATCCCCAGCTCTTGACAAGGAAGAAACTGCACTGAGCTGGGTATGTTATTCTCGGATTCTTGCTGGAAATAGAATTCTGTATGTTCAGAATCTGATAACAACAATACTCCATCTTTCAAGAACAATACTCCATCTTTCAAGATGCCCCATTCTTGTTATCAAAGAAGAGAATTAATGGCATAAGTATTTTTACTTTAATTTCACCTTAGGGGCTAATATATTATTTTTCCTTAAGTAGCCATTTCATTTCTGCTTCCATTTACAGCTTTCTCATAAAGAACGGTTTCAAGTCAAACCATTCTGGACTGCTTTAAATGATCCTCTGTCTCAAATTTACATGGTCTAAATTAGCTGAACTAAGGCCCTTTCCAATTGGAACGTTAGAATGTTCTAACTCAGTAGTTATTAATCCAGACCCTGTGGTTAGAAGTCAGAAAAATCCTGGAAACCTGAGACAGCATTCAAAACAAGATGCAAGGTGTGTGCATAAGTGTGTGTGTGTGTGTGTGTGTGTGTGTGTGCACGTGTGTGTGTGTGCATGCATGTGCATGCTGTCATCAGACTGTCAAAAGGGCCTGTGATGCAAAAATTGTTATGATTCACTGATCAAACCCATGTATCATTCTTCATTGGTCACTCATTTTGTGCCTAGTATCCTAAACATAACCGGAGGCTTTATGGATTTTTTTTTCAGAATCATGATAAACATAAACCTGCTGTTTTACGCGTGTAGGTATATAATATGCACCCAAGAAAAAACTGTTATCTAACATAATTTGCAAGCAGTCTTCATTGAGTCCTGGGAGAAGAATGGAGACTGTCTTGAAATTTGCAGGACAAAAGTAAGAATCATGGTTCCACAATCCTGGAAGGAGATACACAGTAGTGCTAATCCATTCCCGACAGCTCCCATTCCACCTTCTCCAGACAAATCATAAAATATAATCTGACCTCTTTGCTACTCACCCACGTAAATGGTTTCTAGCTGAGGGCAACTAGTTACTTCCAAGGCTAAGTTACAGAGATGAGCATCTGAGCTCATTTTCGAAAACATTTGCGTAATCATATGATCAATATTCAGGTTTGTGGTCTTAGAAGAATGGAAGTCATCAAAGTATCTCCTTCCAGGCAGAAAGCCACCACTGAAAGCTTGTGCCTGCCTCTGACATATTGAGGCTAGTACAGGTTACCTAACCAAGGGCTCCAGCCACAAAAGCAAACCTATATTAATAGGGAATGAAGGAGCACGTGTTAGGGAACAGATAGGTCACTTGGTGTTTACTTTGAGCTCCAAAGACTTCTGTTGGTTTTCCTGGGATAGCTGCTCGCAAACCAAACTGTGTTGTTCATTCTCTTGCTGAAGTTTAGAATTTCTCATCTGAAACTGCTCCAGTTCCTTTGTGGCTCTTTCGTTCAATATCTGAAAGGCGCAGAACGAGCTGGTTAATGCTTTTTAATCTGATTACAATATCTGCATATGCACACAGGAGACCCCCACCAACCTCCTGGGACAGTCGCAGCAAGCACACTTTCTTTGTCTTTGTAGAAATTGATCTTTATCCCCGGTGAAAGCACTAATGCACTCAAATATGACAAACGTTAGATGGCTGAGGAAAACGAAGCCTTCTAATGAATAACACAGAGAGCATAATTTTTTTCCGGAGAGCCTTGGGAAGTCTTGTTCACAGGTGGCGGATAAATATTTTAATGTCTGTTTGCCATTTGGCAAGCTTCACATACGCAACAATTACTATAATCATTGCAAATGAGCTAGAGATTCAAACGGGTTTTATCAGCTGTGGGGCTGGGATGCTACATCTTCAGAAGCAAATCCTGCATTAACATGCCTACCACATTTTCATGAGCAGAAATTCATGGACACCAACACAGAGACAATTCCCCTTAAATCCAACTGAAGTCAAAACCATGGAAGAGCACAGCCATGATTTCTGTCTGCCAGACTTCAGGGTCAGTCAGGTTTCCTCTTCCCTACCTTGACTATCCTGAGCAGACACAGTTTTCTTTAAAAAAAGGAATATATTAACGGTGGGGGGAATCATTTCTATGGGCAGACTAGTGAGAGGACAGAGGGATAGCAAATGTGCTGAAGGGAAAAGAGAGAAGATAGTTTAGACAATTATTCCAAAATATAACCTGATGTAAGCAAAAGTTAAACATGGGAAGAATCCATCCAATTTCCCATCAATAGGGACTCAACAAAATATAGCCCCCTATGCTAAAAAGAAATTGTCTTTTACATGAGCCCTGGATATTGCTAAACAAAGCACTGTAGTTTGATCATGATATTAAAAACCTCTCATATTCCATGCTCCATGATGTCTCATGTTTTTCTGGTAGATACCTGCACGTTATAAAGTACCTATCTGATGTCTGGCTTTAATGAAATTAATGAGGCAATTGGAAAAGAAATGTGTTCTAATATCTATTTTTTAAGTGGCAAAATGCTATATGGCTTGTCAATTCTTTGGAACCTTCCTAAGAGAAAATATTTTCAAGGAATGACTTTTCTCAATTACATGAATTGCTTCTTTAAGAAATGAGAGAAAAAGGGGGCCTGCTTGGTTCAGTGGTTGGGCATCTCTTAATTTTGGTTCAGGTCATGATCTCAGAGCTGTGGGATCAAGCCCCGCCTCAGGCTTGGTGACCCAGGGCTCTGGGCTCAGCAGGGAGCCTGCTTCTCTCCCTCTCCCTCCTCCCCTTCCCCAGCTTGCACACACATGTTCTCTCTGCCTCCCTGTCCCACTCCATCTCTAAAATAAATACATAAATCTTAAAAAAAAAAAAAATGAAAAAAGACAGACCAGAATTAAAACGATTTGAGTTACCTTAAACTGCTATCACGGGAAATGTTAAAAATAGTACCATATTTAAAATGCATAAAGATTGAATATGGCTTCCTAAACTTGAGATTTAAAAATAAGCCTATTAAAAATAAATCATGTAATGGTCACACAATAAATACCATGAGTGTGACTGCCCTATTGAGCTCTGCCCAACAGAACTTTCTGCATGACAATGAATGTTATCTAGCTGTGCTGTCTGATGCACTACCTACCTTGAGGCTAGTGAGCACCTAAAATGGTACTAGAGCAACTGAGGACTTAAGGTTTTCATTATATTTAATTTTAACTAACTTAAATTTAAATCACCGCATGTAGCTAGTGGCTACCGGAAGGACAGTGTCCCCCCTATCACTAGGTGGCAACACAAATGAATCCCGTAAACAAAATATTGAGCCAACGACATTAAACACAAAACAGTACACCCTTTATGACTGCATTTTTGTAAAGTACAAAAACAGACAAAACTAAACAGCTAAGAATTCAGAACAGAGGTGAACTCTGGGAAAGAGAATGGCTGGGAGGGGACACAAGGGGACATCCGGGGTAGTGTTTATTGGGTCAGGTGCAGGTGACCAAGATGTGTTGAAGTGGAGAAAATTCATCCAGCTGTATTTTGTATTTGTTTTATTTGGATTTATGTATTTATTTTAGAGACAGAGTGGGACAGGGAGAGAGGGAGAACATGTGTGTGCATGTAATTGTGACTTACATGCTTTCCTACGTGTATATTATATACATCAATAGAAAGTTCAAACGAAATTAACATGTTGGAGCTGAAAAATAAAAAAGAAAAGAAAAGGAGGTCATGTCTACTTAACTGAATTGTTCAAAGAGCAAGGCAAAGCTAAACGTTGTGTTACCCACATCTCTCGTGAAGAGAGTTTGCTGCTTTCCAAAGAAAATTCAAGGAGCTCCAAAGGCACCCTCCTTGTTTTTGCGGGGATCACGGTGCAGCCCACACCAAGCACACCTTCTGCTCCTTCAGCTGCTGCTCCAGCTTCTGAAGCTCCTCCTTGCTCTTCTGCACGTACTGCTGAAGGGCCTTGATTTCTGTCTGCCTGGTGTCCATGTCCATCTGGACCTGCCTGAGCTCCTTCTCTAGTTTTTCCTTCTTCCGAGACTCCCGTGAAGCTTCGTTCTGACGTTGCTGGATTTCTTGCTGGAACTAGGGGTGCAGAAAGGGTAGGGAGGAAAGAGATGAAGCCCACGCCAGGACACGTCTCAACCAGCCAAGACTTCTCCCTTTCTCAAATCTTGTATTTTCAGGACAGTCACCTTATAGTAGCCTTTCCCCTGTAGGACGGTCATCTTTGAACTCCAATGTTTAAACTTTGTAAGAATATTCTGTATTGTTTTTCAGAGCCTTAACACCAAACATCCACCCAGAGTGTGGGAATGAATCCACAAAGAATAGTATAAAATCCAATTAAATATGGAAGCCCAGAATTCTAGAGATGTTAAGCATGGGAAGAATTCATCCAATTTTCTATCAATAGGATCTAAATAAAATGTCACCAGTTACCCCAAATATGAAATTATGTCTCACATGAGTCCTGGATATTACTAAACAAAACATTATAGTCTCATCATGATGGCCAAAATCTCTGAAAAATCTTTCTGTCATCTCATGCTCAAAGGAGTCTCATGTTTTTGTCCTGGAGATTGCACATGTGAATCATCTATTTGACTTCTGGACTTATATAAAAGGATTCAGAAAGGGTCCTTACAAAGGAGAAGAGCTAAGGAAACTACTTCCACCATTCCCAAATGGTGGAAGGGCATCCTGGCCTTTACCAGGGACACCTTCTTGGACCAAAATTGTAAGCAGTGCCCTGTCTTAGTGACTTCTCAGACACAGAATTTTGAGAAGAAATGTACACGTCAAACTGCTCTTGCAAAACAAACCAGAGAAACAAGCAGAACTGTGGATGCTTTGTTTGGACACCAGGGGGTAAATCTAAAAGAGGAGCAAGATGGGAAAGACTTCTGGGAGGTAACGGTCTTTCCTCTTGCCCTCCATGGCAGAGCAGACCTGACTGATGGTCTGCTCCGCCTCTTCTCTGCTTCGCTCTGTTTCCTGTTGCAGTTCAGTGGTCTGAGCTAAGGACTCTCGTAATTTCACCACTTCTGACAAGAGCTGGTCTCGCTCCTTGGTCACTTCTTCTTTGAACTTCAGTAAATCTCGGATACTAGAAAAAGAAGAACACAGGAGTCAGACTAAAAGGCCATCCTGCTCAGGAGTCCTCCTTATCACCTTCTGAGCTTGTATTCACAGGGAAAACTCCAGGTCAAGGACTAACACTATTCGGGTGTGAAAGAGAAAGATCTTTATGCCCTGACCATCAACATGGTAGCTGCTTGTGAGCTGTTAACTGAAAAAGAAGTTCCAATAATAATCCAATTTATTCCAATAATATATATAATATATATATATTATTTATATATATAATATATATAACATATATATATATTAATATATAATATAATATATAAGTTCCAATAATATATATAATACAATCCCTCTTCTGATCTTTAAATAGTTATAGTATCTGTGTATATGTGTGTGTGTGTGTGTGTGTTTTATAGGCATTTTTATAGAAGTCCAGAAAAATCGATTGACACTGGTAACTGGTTATCTCTGAAAAGCAAGACTACTGGCTATTATCAATTCTTGTAATTGACCCTAAGGAGGTATTAATTGAAGACATTATTTGGTTAATATATCAGTGGAGGGCTATGATCACAGCCATAATGTCTAAAATGAAGCATAAACATAAACAAGTAATACACATTGCCAGTTTTCTATCCATTCACCCACAGAGATTAGTTTCTTCTAAAGGGATGCAACCCAGATAAAATGTTCCCAAGAACAAAATTTGGAAAAATCATTCATGATGCCAGTTTTTAGATAGTATATGATCATATTTGTTTATTTGAACTCTAAACAAGTTACTTCCACATCTCAAAAACCATTACATATGATTTGGCATGATTTTCCACAGAATTAGTGTTTTGAAAGTAGAAAGACTATGTCTGATCTGACCTGTGCAGCAAAATTAAGGTCTAGAGCAAGGCAGCTATGTGAGAGCCAAGAAAGCAGAGAAATTGAACTTGAGGCACTTCCCACTGTTAGCCATCAAATGACTGTTGGAAGCACAACAATGACAATGTTTATTTACCAATAACTTTGATAGAACATAACTATTTAATAGGAAGCCTTCAAGATTGGGGTGCCTGGGTGGCTCAGTGGGTTAAAGCCTCTGCCTTCAGCTCAGGTCATGATCTCAGGGTCCTGGGATCGAGCCCCACATCGGGCTCTCTGCTCAGCGGGGAGCTTGCTTCCTCCTCTCTCTGTCTCTGCCTGCCTCTCTGCCTACTTGTGATCCTATCTGTCAAATAAATAAATAAAATCTTAAAAGAAAAAAAAGAAGAAGAAGCCTTCAAGACTGCATTCAGCTTCTTCTCTAGAAATAAAACCTTGAATTCCAAGGTTACTATGAAGACAGTTACACCTAAGCGCACTGTTGAAGATGAAATTCTGGCCTGGATAGTTTCTTCAGTTCTCCTCCTCACCGTGTTCCAATTCTCATTAATACCCCCTCTAATTGGGGTGCCTCGGTAGCTCCATCAGTTAAGCATCTGACTTCTGCTCAGATCATGATCTTGGAGTGGTGGGATCGAGCCCTGCATCAGGCTCCACACCTGTGGGGAATCTACTTCTTCCTCTGCCTCTCCTTCTGCCCCTTTGCCCATTTGTGCCCTCTCTTTCTCTCTCTCTCTCAAATAAATAAATAAATAATCTCTAAAAAAAAAAAAAAAACAACAACAACCACCCCCCTAATTGATCAGTTCCCTCACACTGCTCTTCAGTAGTTGCTCTGATAATGCTTGACTTCTTTAATGAGACAATAGAGCCCATTATTATGGACACTGCATCTTCTGTTAGTTTTTCCTATGCCCTCCCCCAATGCCTCCACTTAGAACTATCTCTCAACATTGGATAAATGCATCTAGAAAGCAGGAGAAACCTAGACAGCAGTTAGATATGTTTAAAAATGGCTAAGGAGGTGTGTGTGCTCATCCCTGACTCATTAATTAATGAAAGGTTTGGCATCCCCTGCACAGTGCTAGCCTCCTAAAGGGAAGATAAAGGCAACTTCCTTCAAGGAGTTCACAACCTAATGGGTAGCAAAGCATATCAATGAATAATTTCAATACAATGTGATCAGTGCCATACTTGAGATAGATGTTGGTTGGGTTCTATGGCAACAGAGAACACAGTGACTCTCGTGCTTAGCCATTGGTTCTGGGAGTGGGAAGAAGGTTGAAACAGAGATGCTGAGAGTGATGAAATTAAGATGGTGTTTGAGGTAAGGTCTTGAATGGTGCATGGTTGTTTATGGTGTGGCAAAAGGAAGCAAAAGCATTTGTGGCATAGAAAACACCATGTTCAAGGTGTGGAGCCATAAGCAAGCATGGTGTTTCTGGACAGGACTCTGGCAAGGCTGACGGGCAGATCTATGCAGGGCCCTGAAAGACATGTTCAAGACTGGACTGCATCCTTTGGGAACGGGAAGATATTGAAGGTGTTTGGAACATGTGCTGGAAGTAGAAGCACACAGGTACATGTTTCAGCAGCCTAAATCTGATATGTGGAAAATGGTGCAGAAGGGAGATGTCTCCTTACAGGCAGGGAGACCACTGAGCCGTCCATCACCAAAATCCAGCAGAGAATGGGGCCCAAAGCAAGGCATTAGCATTGCTGCTAGGGAGCAGGGAAAGACAGAAGTGATGCTTAGAAGACAGAATCAACAAGGTGAAGCTTTAAGGAATAAAGGCGTGGCCTAGAATCTGAGAAGTAGGAAAGATGGTGACGGGACAAATCATAGGAGTTGGGGGGTTGGGGAAGAAGCTGGCAATCAGAGCAGAAAAGCAACCATTCCACACAAGTTCGAAAGAAAGAAAGAAACCTAAAATATTTACTCATTTCAAAATTATAGTACTTAAGTCTGCATAGCCAGAAGTTTAATGGAACCACATATTAGGATTCTTGGGTATGGAGAAAGGGAGCAATAAAAACAAACAAACAAAAAGCCTGAGATGGAAAACAATCTCCAGGAAACCGCCACAGGAGGAGACTCTTGTATCACAAAGAACATTCAAGGTGACTTTGCAAGGCCCCTGCCAGCTGCTGAAGAAGGGGGCCTCCACAAAAGCAAGTTCAATATCCATCAAGAAGCCATCACCTACTTGCTATCCTGGTCCATGGACAGTCCAGACCCCTGCTCCACTAGTTTGGTGAGGTTCACTATTTCCTCTTTCAGGGCAAGGATCGTGTCCTTTGCCTTCTGCTCTTTGTCATAGGCCGAGTCCACCATCTTCCAGGCCTTTTCAATTTCCTATATGGGTCACAGGACATCAGTGAGAAAAACCAAACTAGGATCCAGATGCAAGATACATTGAGCTAAGAGAATAATAAAACAATTCCAACAGAGTAGTCGTTTATGGGAAATGAGGGTTCCACATTACACATTTGCATTTCATTGATATTGACTTACTGAATTGCTCAACATTAACTAGTCAATACTGAACAGCAGGTTTAGGAGGGGTCCTGGCTCACATCCTACAAGGACTGCTATGTAGGATGACTGCTATATGACTAGGAGGATATTTCTCATAAATATGTTAAGATAGGCTTACGAAATCAAAAATGAAATTTTAGGGGTGCCTGGGTGGCTCAGTGGGTTAAGCGTCTGCCTTCCGCTCAGGTCATGATCTCAGGGTCCTGGGATCAAGCCCCACATCGGGCTCTCTGCTCAGTGAGGAGTCTGCTTCCCCCGCCTCCTGCCCCTGTCTCTCTGCCTATTTGTGATCTCTCTCTATGTCAAATAAATAAATAAAATCTTTTTTTAAAAAATGAAATTTTATGTGCTTTCCAAGCCCAGATACTTTTGGAGCAAAAAAAAAAAATTAGGAGTGGCCCTGGACCCAAGTCCTAAATTTGGAGCCCCTGGTAGATTCCAAATTTAAAAAACTTGTTTTGATCTCAGGTCCCAAGTAAGCAATGGCAATGTCAGCCTTAGAATAATTCAGAGGAAGGTGGTCTTCACTGTCACGAATTGTACACAACAGCCCTGGTGATTCCCATCCCAAACCCACACCCAGGTCTTCTCTTCAAATGCTTACAGGGGAAAAACAATGCCCCTGGCTGGAGTGGAAACTACGCATGCAGTTTGGGGCTTCTTATTGTTATGAAATGCAATGTGGAATATTAACATAAGTACTTAGAAGGGAATTGCAGCCATTCAAATAAGCAAAGTATAGTAAATGTTGCAACAGCCTTGAGTTTTACCTTGCCCCTCAATTTTCTTGCAAAATTTTGTCCAGTGGAATGTGAGTCCTTTATACAGGTAAGAACCTATAAGCTCTAGGTGACAATATTCCAGTTTCATGTTGACAAGGCATAAAATGAGTGGAAGAGAGGATTTCCATAAATTCATGCTATCACATTAGAGAGAGAAAGGAGTCTTATGGGGTATTTTTTAATAGCAACCATCTGTACTATTTTCAGCAAAACAAATGAAGATATTTAAATGAAACTATGATTATATGAAGTTTTGTCCCCATCAATCACCAATTATACTTTAATCTGTTCATGACTTCCATTTCCAGTTTTTTAATTTACAATAAAAAATGGGTTTTTTTTTTCTCATCATAAGATGAATTAAAGTCTTCTCTTACTGGTTTTTCAGCAAAAAAAGGAGAAAATAAGGGGTGCCTGCGTGGCTCAGAAGGTTAAAGTCTGCCTTTGGTTCAGGTCATGATCTCAGAGTCAAAGTCTGCCTTTGGCCCAGGTCATGATGTCAGGGTTGTGGGATCAAGACCCACAGCAGGCTTCTTACTCAGTGGGGAGTCTGTTTCTCCCTCTGCTGCTTTTCCCCCTGCTTATGCTCGCTCGCGCTCTCTCTCTCTCTCTCTCTGTTGAATAAATGAATACAATCTTTAAAAAAGAAGAAGAAGAAAATGACAATAGAGAGAAAACGGTACTTTAAAAAGGTCATTTCTAAGAAAACAGATGTCATAATTTGCACTGGTCTTAGAAATTCATTTAAATTGGGTGATGTTTCATTGTATGATATCAAGGGACTTAACTAAAAAGTTCATGAGTTATTTCTCATCACCAGGGTTTTAATTATAAATTAAAATCTCTTAACCTTTTATCATCCTGAGAGCAACAAGAAACATTTACATTTTACTCTCAAAATAATGTAACACAATTGAGAGTGAAAAAAATAAAGGGTAAAATGGAGGCATAGTTCCTCAACATCCCCCAGATTGAATCCCTGGTCTCCCATTATGAGGACCTGGGAGGATCAAGGAGAAAGCAAGATCATAAAAATTACTATCTAAGAATTCTCAACATTAAAACATTAAAACATCCCTTTAAAAAAAATCCTTAACAAGCTATCATCATGAGATACCTAATTACTCTACTTATATCAAACAAGACATACAGAGCTCCCTAATATTACATTTACTTCCCTCTAATTCTTTTTGCTAACCCAGTATTTCTTAGAAACCAAGCCAGTAAGGTTCTATATTATTTTTGCATCGTGAAATTCACCCAGGCTAATTATTTCCTTTGAAAATGAACTTTATTCCCTAGGCTTAATGAATACATAAATCATGTAAATTTTTACTAAATAACTCATTTACTACCAGCCTAGAGCTGCCAAGACAAGGAAAGAAAGACGTTTTAAATATAGGATGCGTTTATGGCAGCTCAGCCTCAGCTCGTTTCTACAAGATCACAAACCTTCTTCAGGGACGCAATGGTGGTCTGATCATCCTGGGAGAGCTTCAGGGCAGTGGCGACCTTCGCGGAATTAACCACAATCTCTGCATTTAGCTCTCTGCATTTGGCCATCAGACGCTTTTCATTGTCATAAGACTTTTTCATGACAGCATGAAGCTTCTCATATTCGATTCGAAATTTATCCAGACTTTTGTCCCCTGAAAGTTCACTGAGAACATCCTGAAAATCCCTTTCGATTTCTTCATATGCAGTTTCTTCCAGCGCTAGCTTTTCACTCTTTTCCTGTCCACAAAATCAGGGAGAGGAATGAGTATGACAACGTGAAACACCATTCCTATTCAGGGAGTGCTATTATTAGCTATGAATACAAGACCTTCACCAAAGGAAAATAAAAGCCCCTGACAAGACATCTTGTTCATCCCCTGATGCATGTATATATGTATGCACGTTTATAATATTATAAACATTACAATAATGTTTATAATATTATATATATCTAATACTAATATTTCCTACCACATGGTGTCGAAGAGCGAATTAAATAGGATCATTCACATTGAACACTTGACCACATGCCTGGCAAACAGGAGGCACCCAATAAATTTTGAAAGCTATTATGATTATGCCAAGCCCTGATTTGTTTTCACTTCATCTTGCTTCCTATTGCCCCCAGGACTGCAGCAGAAAGCCATGGCACCTCCTGGTCAGTTATAAGGAGATTTTGGTGTCAATACCATGAAATCACACATACTGACAATGAACCCCATCCGAAATATGGAGTAGTCTCCTAAAAGATATTCCATCGTTCTTATCTTTTAAAATAAATAGGGAGGTGCCCTCCACAGGTGTATTGAGATGCCCCCTGTGCCACGCTCACAGGCCTTCTCCAGATTTGCTTCCCAGGCTCAGCTAGACATTTTTTCTTTTTAAGCCCAGACATACAGATGTAATTCAAACGTATCTGGCTATGACTTCGAGGAGAACCTGGGAACCAGTTATATAAGAATTCTCGTTTCTCTAGTGTTAAGGGTTGAATTTGTCCCCCAGAAAGTTACGTTAAAGTTCTACCGTGCCTATAAATGTGACCTTGTTTGGAAGTAGAGTCATTATATATATGTAATCCACTAACTTGCAGTCATACTGGAGTAGGGTGGAGGCCCTATAAGCCTCCTTATAAAAAGAAGGAAAATTATAACTGCATAGTGATGGATGTCTAAATTTATGGTGGTAGGAGCGCCTGGGTGGCTCAGTGGGTTAAAGCCTCTGACTTCGGCTCAGGTCATGATCCCAGGGTTGTGGGATCGAGCCCCGCGTCAGGCTCTCTGCTCAGCGGGGAGCCTGCTTCCCCCTCTCTCTCTCTGCCTGCCTTTCTGCCTACTTGTGATCTCTGCCTGTCAAATAAATAAATAAAATCTTTAAATAAATAAATAAATAAATAAATTTATTGTGGTAATTGTTTTAATATATATATACATACACATATACATACATATATAGATCTGTGTGTGTGTATATATATCAAATCATTATATTGTATACCTAAAACTAATACAATGTCACATGTCAATTATATCTCAATTTAAAAAAGAAAAGTAGGGAGTGGGATTTGGACAGACACACAAACACAGGAAAACACCACGCAAAGACAGACATGGGGATTAGACTGAGGTAGCTGCAAGCCAAGGAAAGCTAAGCACAGCTAGCTACCATCAGAAGCCAGGGAAGAGGCAAGGAAGGATTTCACTTAGGGTCTCAGAGAAAGTGTGGTCCTGCCAACACCCTGACTGCAGACTTCTAGCCTCCAGAACTGTGAAAGGGTAATTCTCGACTGTGTTAAGCCAGTTTACAGCACTCTGTACAGGCCTAGCAGACTAAGACACCTTCTTCTTGTCAGGCACAGCACAATAGTAACAGAATGGGGATGGTTAATATACTTGTGTATTCAGCGAATGCTTACTGAACATTTGCTGTGTGTAAGTTGGCATGAGGGAGCCTGTAGCAGGCAGCAATGTGAGGAATGAACAGCCCCCCCACAGGGAATTGTAGCATTAATAGTTGATGAGTTATGTTTTCAGATAATGCAAGTAAGGAATTTGATACCTGCCATAAAATGGGTTCAAAATTCTACAAGGGACCTATAGGAAGATGGAATTACTCCCAGCAGCCAGAAAGAAAGCAAATTTCCTTAAGGAGATGGTATTTGAGCAGCCCCACTAGGAAAAGTGAAATTTTCACAAGTGAGTATGGAGAGAAAAGGTATGCCTGGCCCACTGTAAAGCCTGAACAAGTGCTCAGGGCCCAGCAAATATCCAGGATTTGGGGCTGGTTAAGAAGCACAAGTTGGCTAATGTGTAAGCACTATGACAGGGAGACAGAAAGAGAAGCCTAGACAGGGAGTTAAGGACCGACTGGAGTCCTTGAGTGGAATTCTAAGGGCAATGGAATGGATCAATCTGTAGACCACGCAGACCCACTCAAGACTTTGGAACTGATAAAGTTTGAAAGGCCTTATTTATGTATGCAACATTATGCTTTGGTATTCTACCCTAAAAAGAGCTTCAACATCAACACTCTATCGCTAATCAAAGAAATCAACTGAGATGATTTCTCTAATCCCCAAAATAAAGTAAAATTTAAATTCATCCTGCAGATTTAGGGTAAGCAATCTTGTTTACTTTCCGCCTTGACAAGCCTATCTTGCCCAATATAGAGAAAGTCTATGCCGCTTTCCAACAGCACATGGGAGAAGAATGAGGCACAAAGAAGTCAGCTTCAAGAGAACGGGAACAGGGGTCAGCAGTTGAGGAAACTGCCACCCAGAACAACTCCTCAGTCCTGTATTTATTAGATACAAGATAATAATCAACAAATGAGTCAAAGGACATTATAGATAAACAAGATATGCCTGATCAAGCAGTATAGGATTGGTAAATGCATTTTAAGGAATCATCTAATTAACTACAGGTGATCTCTGGAGAAGGCGAAATAACAGAAAAAAGAAGCGGGCTGCCTCCAACTGAGGAAGCCGGACATTCCCAGCTCCTCAGCTGCAAGGACTATGTATATCATCCTCTCCCCCAGAGGCCTGTTGTTGGTACCTGTTCAAGCATGTTTGGTCAGTACATTGTTCTGAGGGACAGTTACAAGTCTACATATTTTTGGTTTTCAAAAACACTTGCACTGTTGATTTCCAAAGATGACACCCAAGCAAAAGAATCCACATCTTAAAACAGATATGGAATAACAAGCGAATCTATTATAATTTGTATAGTAACATTAGTACGAATGTTAAACTCAACAGTGGCTTTCTTCCCAACTAAAAACAGCTATTGCCAATATCACAATATAGCAATTCCACAAAGGAGAGAAAAATTGTATTAAGAAAATGTGGTGCTGCTGCTGCCCTGTGTTTTCCCCTTGTTGATGCTAAACATGAGCACACACCAAAATGTATCACGGCCATGTTCTCAACTCTATCCCTGTAAATGGTATTAATGTCAACACTTGATCACTAGTCTAATGATTTGTTTGCAGACTAGGTTTTCCCTGTACACCTGGCACTTAACATAGGAATGGAAAAATATCAAAGAAAGTAAAGTTTTTAAAAAGTATTTTTATGAGATTTGTTCATATTGTCATTTTAAAAATATACCATTACTAAAAGCACAGCAAAAATAGTCTCTGAGCTGTGACCAGGTGGTGTCTACCCTGTCAGAGCATTTAATGGTATCTATTTTGGAAGCACCATTTTAACATGAACCAGTCAGAAATGAACTGTGGTGTTCCTTCAAGTTGGCTAACGTGTAAGCACCATGACAGGGAGATGGAAAGAGAAGCCTAGACATGGAATTAAGGATGGACTGGACTCCTTGAGTGGAATTCTAAGAGCAATGGAGTGGATTAATCTGTAGACCACGCAGACCCACTCAAGACTTTGGAACTGATAAAGTTTGAAAGGCCTTATTTATGTATGCAACATTATGCTTTGGTATTCTACCTTAAAAAGAGCTTCAACATCAACACTCTATCACTAATCAAAGAAATTTGCTTTCCTCCTTAAGGAAATTTGCTTTCTTTCTGGCTGCTGGGAGTAATTCCATCTTCCTATAGGTCCCTTGTAGAATTTTGAACCCATTTTATGGCAGGTATCAAATTCCTTACTTGCATTATCTGAAAACATAACCTATCAACTATTAATGCTACAATTCCCTGTGCGGGGGGCTGTTCATTCCTTATATTGCTGCCTCCTACAGGCTCTACCTATCTTGTGAGCATTTACTATCTGCCAGGCGCTGTTTTAGGCACTGGGAATACCAATCAGTGGGACAACAACAAGGAAAAAAGACAGGAGAGCTGCAGTGATAAAGGAGGCCAGAGTGTTAATGGAGGCTTGTGGAAGCAGAAATTAGGAAAACTTGACTGACACTGAGTGAGAAGTAAAATAGAAGAGAAGAAATGAGAGATCATGAAGGGGAAGGGAGACCGGGAAATAATTTCTGCGTGGTGTTGTTATCTACGGCTTATGTGTGGAGAATGAAGAAGAATGAAATAAACCAAGATAATTGGCAAGGGAGAAAAGGGGGGAATGCTCAAAAGCAAATAAAGAGACAAATACTAGAAGAGTCAGGATGGCAGATGAGTAGCAGACTGAGATGACATCAGGCCACAGGAGTTCAGCTAAATAGTTATCAAACCATTCCAAACACCTACAAACCCAACAGGAGATTGAAGAGAAGAAGAGCAGCAATTCTAGGAACAGAAAATCAACTATTTTCTGAAAGGCAGGACATGTGGAGAAGTGAATTCAAAGCGACAGGAAGATAGACTGCGGGGGAAGGGGCCGGCTCCTAGCAAGCGGCGGAGCAATGAAGCACAAAATGCAGACTTTTAGAAGTCTGCTCCACTGAGGGACATCACTCCAGAGGCTCAGCAGGGGTGGAGCCCTCACAGCAACAGTGTGGTCTCAGGTCCTGTGGGGTCACAGAAGGATAGGGGGTGTCTGAGTGTAGCAGAGCTCCCAGGTATCGGAGTGGAGAAGCCAAATACAGAGACGGAGCCAAGGAGTAAGCTCTCAGCTTGGGGTCACCTTAAACCATGATCCACGGCACAGTCGGACCACTGCTCTTTGAGCAGGGACCCCACAAGTGGCAGATCCGGGGAGATCCACCTTCTTCCACCAGAAGAGCAGAGCAGCAGGAATCTGCTGGGTTTGGAGACTACAAACGGGGCCATGTGCCAGAGACAGAAATGCTCAGTCACAGGCCGGGTGAGCTTGTAGCGCAGCCGGAGACCAGGGAGACAGGAGTGATTGAGCACTTTTCTCCGAGGGTACACTGAGGAGTGGGGCCCTGAGCTCTCTGCTCCTCTGGGCCAGAGATTGGAAGGCCGCCATTTTCATTCCCGTCCTCCAGAGCTCTACGGAAAGCCCTCAGGGAACAAAAGCTCCTGAGAGGGAACCTGAGCAAATTACTTAGCCCAGCCCCTGGCCAGGGCGGTGCAATTCCACCTTGGGCAAAGACGTTTGAGAATCACTGCAACAAGCTCCTCTCCCAGAAGATCAGCAAGAACATCCCACCAAGACCAAGTTCACTGATCAAAGAGAACAGCGGAGTTCCAGAAGAGGGGAAAGCAAAGCATGGAATTCATGGCTTTCTCCCCATGATTCTTTAGTCTTGCAAAGTTAAACTTTTTGAATTTTATTTTTTTCTTATTCTATTTTTTTAACTTTTCCTCTTTCCTCTTTTAATGTTTTTTAACTGTTTATCTTAACAATACCTTTCTTTAAAAAATCTTTTTAAACTTTCATTATTATAGTCATATTCTGTCATTCATTGTATCTAATTTTATTTTTGAATACATATAGGGTTTTTTCTTCCAAAAAATTCTGGGATACGATTTCTTCTAATAGATCAAAATATACCCTATATCTAGCACAGGGCTTTGTTCTAGTCTCCAGCCTCAGCAAATTCTCTACACTTTCTTTTTCTTTCTTTTTCCAACCAACTTACCTTATCAATTCCTTTTTTAGAATTTTTTTAAAATTTTCATCTTTACAGTCATATTCCATCCCTTCATTGTGTTTACCCTTATTTTTATGTGTGTATGTGTGTGTGTGTGTGTGTGTATGTATTTCCTTAAAATTTTGGGAGGTAGTTTCTTCTAAGACCCAAAATACACCCAAAATCAAGTGGGTGGCTCTGTTCTACTCACCAGTCTAATATATATATTTTTTAAACTTTTTTTTAACTTCTTTTTACCCCTTTTCTTCTGCCCTTGATTTGGGGTCTCTTCTGATTTTGTTAGTATACATGTTTCAGGGTCTTTGCCACCCTTTTGGTATTTTATTCCCTCATTCATATATTCTCATCTGGATAAAATGACGAGGTGGAAAAATTCACCACCAAAAAAAGAACAAGAGGCAGTACCAAAGGCTAGGGACCTAATCAATACAGACACTGGTAATATGTCAGATCTAGAGTTCAGAATGACAATTCTCAAGGTGCTAGCTGGGCTCAAAAAAGGCATGGAAGATATTAGAGAAATCCTGTCTGGAGAAATAAAAGCCCTTTCTGGAGTAATAAAAGAACTAAAATCTAACCAAGCTGAAATCAAAAAAGCTATTAATGAGGTGCAATCAATAATGGAGGCTCATACTGCTAGGTTAAATGAGGCAGAAGAGATAATTAGTGATACAGAAGACCAAATGGAGAAGAAAGAAGCTGAGCAAAAGAGGGACAAACAACTACTAGACCATGAGGGGAGAATTCAAGAGATAAGTGATATTATAAGATGAAACAGTATTAGAATAATTGGGATTCCAAAGAAGAAAGAGAGAGGGGGGCAGAAGGTATATTGGAGCAAATTATAGTATAGAATTTCCCGAAAATGGCAAAGGGAACAACCATCAAAATCCAGGAGGCACAGGGAACTCTCCTCAAAATCAATAAAAATAGGCTCACACCCAGTCATCTAATAGTAAAACTTACAGCTCTTAGTGACAAAGAGAAAATCCTGAAAGCAGCTCAGCACAAGAAGTCTGTAACATACAATGGTAGAAATATTAGATTGGCAGCAGACTTACCCACAGAGACCTGGCAGAACAGAAAGAGCTGGCATGATATATTCAGAACACTAAATGAGAAAAACATGCAGCCAAGAATACTGTATCAGCTAGGCTATCATTGAAAAGAGAAGGAGAGATAAAAAGCTTCCAAGACAAACAAAAATTAAAAGAATTTGTAAACACCAAATAAGCCCTGCAGGAAATATTGAAAGGGGTCCTCTAAGCAAAGAGAGAACCTAAATGTAGTAGACCAGAAAGGAACAGAAACAATATACAGTAACAATCACCTTACAGGCAATACAATGGCACTAAATTCATATCTTTCAATAGTTACCCTGAATGTAAATGGGCTAAATGCCCCAATCAAAAGACACAGAGTATCGGAATGGATTAAAAAAACAAGACCCATCAATATGCTGCCTACAAGAAACTCATTTTAGACCCAAAGAAACCTCCAGATTTAAAGTGAGGGGGTGGAAAACAATTTACCGTGCTAATGGACATCAAAAGAAAGCTGGAGTGGCGATCTTTATATCAGATAAATTAGATTTCAAGCCAAAGATTATAATAAGAGATGAGGAAGGGCATTATATATATGCAAAGGGTCTGCCCAACAAGAAGATCTAACAATTTTAAATATCTATGCCCCTAACATAGGAGCAGCCAACTATATAAACCAATTAATAACAAAATCAAAGAAACACACTGACAATAATACAGTAATACTAGGGTGCTTTAACACACCCCCCACACACTGATATGGACAGATCATCCAAGCAAAAGATCAACAAGGAAATAAAGGCCTTAAATGACACACTGAACCAGATGGACATCACAGATATATTCAGAACTTTCCATCCCAAAGCAACAGAATACACATTCTTCTCTAGTGCACATGGAACATTGTCCAGAATAGATCACATCCTGGGTCACAAATCAGGTCTCAACTGGTACCAAAAGATTGGGATCATTGCCTGCATATTTTCAGACCACAATGCTCTGAAGCTAGAACTCAACCACAAGAGGAAAGTTGGAAAGAACCCAAATACATGGAGGCTAAAGAGCATCCTACTAAAGAATGAATGGTTCAACCAGGAAATTAAAGAAGAATTTAAAAAATTCATGGAAACAAATGATAATGAAAACACAACTGTTCAAAATCTGTGGGACACAGCAAAGGCAGTCCTGAGAGGAGAGTATATAGTGATACAAGCCTTTCTCAAGAAACAAGAAAGGTCTCAAATACACAACCTAACCCTACACCTAAAGGAGCTGGAGAAAGAACAGCAAAGAAGGCCTAAACCCAGCAATATAAGAGAAATAATAAAGATCAGAGCAGAAATCAATGAAATAGAAACCAAAGAACAGTAGAACAAATCAATAATACTAGGAGCTGGTTCTTTGAAAGAATTGGTAAGACTGATAAACCCCTGGCTAGACTTATTGAAAAGAAAAGAGAAAGGACCCAAATAATAAAATCATGAATGAAAGAGGAGAGATCTCAACCAACACCAAAGAAATACAAACAATTATAAGAACATATTATGAGCAACTATATGCCAACAAATTTGACAATCTGGAAGATATGGATATATTCCTAGAGACGTATAAACTACCAAAACTGAACCAGGAAGAAATAGAAAACCTGAACAGACCCATAACCAGTAAGGAGATTGGCCCAGGGCCAGATGGCTTCCCAGGGGAATTCTACCAAATATGTAAAGAAGAATTAATACCTATTCTCCTGAAACTGTTCCAAAAAATAGAAATGGAAGGAAAACTTCCAAGCTCATTTTATGAGGTCAGCATCACCTTGATCCCAAAACCAGACAAAGACCCTATCAAAAAGGAGAATTACAGACCAAAATCCTTGATGAACATAGATGCAAAAATTCTCACCAAAATACTAGCCAATAGGATCCAACAGTACATTAAATGGATTATTCACCACAACCAAGTGGGATTTATTCCTGGACTACAAGGTTGGTTCAACATCTGCAAATCAATCAATGTGATACAATATATTAATAAAAGAAAGAACAAGAGCCATATAATACTCTCAATAGATGCTGAAAAAGCATTTGACAAAGCACAGCAACCTTTCTTGATCAAAACTCTTCAAAGTGTAGGGATAGAGAGCACATACCTCAATAACATCAAAGCCATCTATGAAAAACCCACAGCGAATATCATTCTCAATGGAGAAAAACTGAGAGCTTTTCCACTAAGGTCAGGAACACAGCAGGGATGTCCATTATCACCACTGCTATTCAACATAGTACTAGAAGTCCTAGCCTCAGCAATCAGACAACAAAAAGAAATTAAAGGCATCCAAATCAGCAAATAAGTCAAACTATCACTCTTTGCAGATGATATGATACTTTATGTGGAAAACCCAAAAGACCACACTCCAAATCAGCTAGAACGTGTACAGGAATTCAGTAAAGTGTCAGGATATAAAATCAATGCACAGAAATCAGTTGCATTTCTATACACCAACACAAGATAGAAGAAAGGGAAATTAAGGAGTCGATCCCATTTACAATTGCACCCCAAACCATAAGATACCTAGGAATAAACCTAACCAAAGAGGCAAAGAATCTGTACTCAGAAAACTATAAAGTACTCATGAAAGAAATTGAGGAAGACACAAAGAAATGGAAAAATGCTCCATGCTCATGGATTGGAAGAACAAATGTGAAAATGTCTATGCTACCTAAAGCAATCTACATGTTTAATGCAATCCCTATCAAAATGCCATCAATCTTTTTCAAAGAAATGGAACAAATAATCCTAAAATTTATTTGGAACGAGAAAAGACTTTGAATAGCCAAAGGAATGTTGAAAAAGAAAGCCAAAGTTGGTGGCATCATAATTTTAGACTTCAAGCTCTATTACAAAGCTGTCATCATCAATACAGTATGGTCCCGGCACAAAAACAGACATAGAGATCAATGGAACAGAATAGAGAGACCAGAAATGGACCCTCAACTCTATGGTCAACTAATCTTTGACAAAGCAGTCAAGAATGTCCAATGGAAAAAAGACAACAAATGATGTTGGGAAAATTATATAGCCACATGCAGAAGAATGAAACTGGATCATTTCCATACACCACACACATAAATAGATTCCAAATGGATGAAAGACCTCAATTGTGAGACAGGAATGCATCAAAATCCTTGAGGAGAACACAGGCAGCAACCTCTTTGACCTCAGCTGCAGCAATTTCTTCTTAGAAACATCACCAAAGGCAAGGGAAGGAAGGGCAAAAATGAACATTGGGATTTCTTCAAGATCAAAAGCTTTTGCACAGCAAAGGAAACAGACAACAAAACCAAAAGACAACTGACAGAATGGGAGAAAATACTCACAAATGACATATCAGATAAAGGGCTAGTATCCAAAATCTATAAAGAACTTATCAAACTCAACACCCAAAGAACAAATAATCCAATCAAGAAATGGGCAGAGGACATGAACAGACATTTCTGCAAAGAAGACATCCAGATGGCTGACAGAGACATGAAAAAGTGCTCCACATCACTCGGCATCAGGGAAATACAAATCAAAACCACAATGAGATACCATCTGACACCAGTCAGAATGGCTAAAATTAACAAGTCAGGAAACGACAGATGCTGGCGAGGATGCGGAGAAAGGGGAACCCTCCTACAGTGTTGGTGGGAATGCAAGCTGGTGCAGCCACTCTGGAAAACAGCATGGACATTCCTCAAAAAGTTAAAAATAGAGCTACCCTACGACCCAACAATCACACTACTGGGTATTTACCCTAAAGATACAAATGTAGTGATCAGAAGGGGCACGTGCACCCAAATGTTTTTAGCAGCAATATCCACAATAGCCAAACTATGGAAAGAACCTTGATGTCCATCCACAGATGAATGGATAAAGAAGATGTGGTATATATATACAATGGAATACTATGCAGCCATCAAAAGAAATGAAATCTTGCCATTTGCAACAACATGGATGGTACTAGAGGGAATTATGCTGAGCGAAATAAGTCAAGCAGAGAAAGACTATTATCATATGAGCTCCCAGATATGAGGAATATGAGAGGCAAAGTGGGGGGGTTTGGGAAGTCGAGAAGGAAAAAAAATGAAACAAGATGGGATTGGGAGGGAGACAAAGCATAAGAGACTCTTAATCTCACAAAACAAACTGAGGGTTGCTGGGAGGAGGAGGGTATGGAGAGGGTGGTTGCGTTATGGACATTGGGGAGGGTATGTGCTATGGTGAGTGCTGTGAAGTGTGTAAGCCTGATGATTCACAGACCTATACCCCTGGGCAAATAATACATTATGTTAATTTTTTTAAAGGTACAAATAAAGGAGAGCTAGAAGGAACAGGAGGAGGAGATGAGGAGGAAAGGGACATGAATGAGCGAGGGTAACAGGGTGAGTGTGGTGGCCAGCGCTGTGTGGAGGTGAGAGAGACATGAGAGTGAGGAACCCAGGAGTGAAGAGGAGGAGGGTGGGAAGGGGTTTGTGTACTAAGGGAAGGAGGGAGATTTGCCCAAAGGAAGATGGTGCTTATAAGGGGAAAATAGATGTGGGAGAGGAGGAATAGAAGGATAGAAGGATAGAAGGAAGTAGAATAGAATGGGGCATGATGGCGATGAGAGAAGGAGGAACCAGGCTTTTGGTGGGTGCACAACCTATGAGGGTGCACAGGGCCCCTTGCTCAATAAGCTCTACCCTTGGTTTAATACTCTGCTGTCTCATTTTGAAATTAATAATTGTTAACAAATGGCTCTATATTTTCATTTTTCATTGAGCCCCACCAATTATGTAGCTGATCCTGGTTGGGACTGACCCTGTGACAGGTTAGATGAGGGAGGACTCTGACGGGGTGTTGGAGGAATAGGGTGGGACCATGGTGAATGGGGACTGTGACCAGCAAGTGGTGACAGGGACTGAAGGTTGTCCAAATTACAAATGAGGGTGTTAATGGACAAATAGTCAATAAAGGACTGCAGAAATGACCCCTCACCCATGAGGCTGAAGATGGGGTATACTACAAAGTGGGGGGATGTAGATGTATGACGCTACAAGATTTAACATAGTTGTCAATGACAGGGCATTGGTGATGAGTGAAGAGCTTAATGTGTTCCAGCTTAATGTAATCAGATGATAAGGAATCATGGTGTGACAGGTGGACAAAGATCAGTGAATAAGGGTGACAGTGAGTATCTGTGAAGCCTTCCTCCAGGTTCCCCCAGTGAGTATCTTTCCTGTGGTGTCACCTTATGGTTCAAAATCTGGGGGTGGGAGCCTGTCATGCGCGACTCTGGGAACTCATGAATTTCATACAATGTATAACACAGCGCCAATTTTAAGAGTGGGAGTGGGGTGTGTCTACCCAATCAAAGGAGAGACAGGAGGTAAAGGGGCCAGAACCATCGAGACAGAGGGGTGGGGTAAGGCTGCGGATAGGGAATAGGATGTTGATGGCCGGGAATGCTGGGATCAATGGATGTGACAGTGGATAAGTGGATAGTAGGAGAGGACAACGGAGAGGAGTAGAGCGAGACACAACAGAGAGAGGGGCACTGACTCCTGACCTCGGCCATCCTGACGCTCTCTGGGGGTGGCCTTAGAGGCTGCTGTGGTAATCGCAGAAACTGGGCCCGAGTTTGAGGAAGGGGCTGTGCACTTTCCCCAGCGTCTGAAAGGGCGCCGTGTTATTTGTATCCAGTCCGGGAGGTGGGGCAGAAACCCGGCGCTCGGCGCGTCTTCCGGTCGCCTGGCAACCGGCACGCCCTCTAGGGAACCGAAGGATGATTGAAAGGGGCGGAGCCTGTGGGGCGGGCACCTGGGCTGGGTCTCTTAGAGGCATATGCAAATTATCCCGAATGGGGCGGAACCAAGGATAAGAAGGGGCGGGGCATCTGAGAGGCTAGGCGAATCTCAAGGTCTGTTTAAGAGGTTCTAGGGAGGGGGCAGTCGGGCAGACCCCCCAGGACGCTAGGACGAACGCTTAGATGGAAATGTGGATCAGAGGTTTCTGGAAGGACCGGCAGCCACTCTCTGCTCTCTGTGACAAAGAGTAGGTCGCAGGAACAGGAAATAATCTCAGATTGAGTTTTAATTCAACTCTAATGAAGCAGCTTCTGTGTGCAACACACAAAGGGGAAAGTAAGGCAGAGAAAACACAGACCCTGCTTTCAAAGAGTTTAGTCACCAGTGGCCAGAAAAATAGGGTGCAGCCTCATAGCACTCTGGGAAAACGGATGTGGAGCCACACCATGAAAAGCTACCTTTCATCTGGGGCTCTTTTCTCAAGACCAGTTCTTCTCCCTCTCCTCCACCATCCCCTTTAGCCTGCAGGTACAAAGAACTGAAGTAAACAGCTTGGTCTTGAAATGTGGAAGACCCCTCTCTATATTATCATTTCCCTTTATCCCCATCCTTACTGCCACCTCTCCTCAGTCCCATAGCTATTCAGGCTACTATGCATGGATATGTATTTTTGAGAAGTGTATACACTTTTATTAGTTTATTTTTTTTTAATGTTTGACGATGATATTGGACTTACGGATCACCTTATTTTCTACTTTTTTTCACTCCATGTTCTTTTTTCAGATCTGTCCTTTTGCTGTTTGTATTGCAATCCTAGTTCATCACTTCTGATTGCTGCCTAGGATTCCATATTGGACATCCACACTGTGACTTCCATTCCCCCAAATGGATACCAGCGTCACCTCCACCTCTCTGATACCACAAACAAAGCAGCGATAATCATTCTTGTCCTTGATCTTTTATGGACCTACATGCAATTCCTAGGAAAGATATGCCCAGGGATGAGACTGGTAAAGTTAAAGGGGAGCACAGGGCCACCACGATGGGTTACTCAACCTGTCCTGTACAAAGACATCCAGCCACGGGGCCTGTGGGGACTGGAACACAGTTCCTATCTTTCCTATGTCATGTGCCCTGCTGAAGGAAGACGTGCCGTTTTCTTCCCACAAAAACTGTTCCCAGGCAAGTCATGAACCTAGAAGGCTATAACCATCCAGAGGGTATGCCTTTTTCAAATTCATCTGCTTAGTGGTGGACACTATTTTCCAATGGAACAAAGGTGCCTTGTAGCCCGGAAGAACCCCTTCACCAAGTACTGCTGCATCACACCCCAGAATTACTGCCTTATACTACGCTCCACTGCATAGTGTAAGGGTTTCTGTCCCCCCACTCCCATCCTTGCCAGCGCATGGTAGTTTATTCAAAAACACTCACATGGTGTTTACTAAGTGCCAGATACTATTCTAAGTGCCTTACAAATCCTGACTCATCTGATTAGCCAATTTGATAAATTCTGTCAATTATCATGGAAGTAATGTCAACATATTTTTGTTTTACTTTGCATCTCTCTAACTACTAGTAAAATTGAACATTTCTTCACACATCCATAAGCTACATGCAGTCCCCTTCTGTGAATTGTCTATTTATAGCCTTTGTCTATTTTTCAATTGCTCTTTTTCTTTTTTATTTGATTTGCAAGAGGACTTTGCAAAGTCTGGACATTAATCTGCTTTCAAAGACTGGAAACTTGGCTGAAGATAATAATCCTTCATTTTGTAGCCCTTCATCTTTTTTTTTCCTTTTTATATGCCCTTTCAGATAATTTAACAAGTCCTTCTCAACAAACCCAAGGTCATAAAGGTTTCTCTATCGTTCTCTTCCATTAGTTTCATAGTTTTATTTTTTAGCATTTAGTTCTTTAGTCCATTTGGAGTTCACTTTTGCATATGGTGTGAGATAAGGATCCAACTTTTTTCTCAATGGAGTGAGCCCATTTTCAGCATCTTGGTTCCCACATATAGATGGGTCTGTTATGACCTCTCTGGTTTGCTCCTGTGCCAGTACCGCAAGGTTTTATTATGATGGTTTTGTAGCCAGTCGTCAATATTGGAGGGCAAGTCCCCCAACCCTACTTCTGTCAAGACTGCACTGGCTTCTCATGAACCTCCATCGCCCCATATGATTTTCAGGATGTTTTTCAAGTTCCTCATGAGAAATCTTAATTGGAACATTACTGAACGTGGGAGAAATTCACATTTGTACAATTATATCTCATTGATAAATGGAGATTGTATAGCTGTTAGACAAACGTGACATAATATGGCGGAGGCATACTGTGCATGGAGGTGATGGGCGAGGTGGAAGATGAAGCTGGAGAAGCAGCCTGAACCAAACTGCAAGCCCAGCTAAGAGAAATGAGGCGAGCATAGGACCGCAACACGACTCAGGCTGCATCGTGTGTTTACAGGAGACCTGATCACACCGTGGGACTATCAGGTTGTGGGACCACCATGATACAGAGAGACCCCATAACATCCCGGAAGGTGCATAAGGACAGAGAAAGATGGGGTGCCTGGGTGGCTCAGTGGGTTAAAGCCTCTGCCTTAGGCTCAGGTCATGATCCCAAGGTCCTGGAGTGGAGCCCAGCATCAGGCTCTCTGCTCAGCAGGGAGCCTGCTTCTTCCTCTCCCTCTGCCTGCTTCTCTGTCTACTTGTGATCTCTCTGTCAAATAAATAAATAAAATCTTTAAAACAAACAAACAAAAAAAAACAGAGAAAGACTTAGAGGGCCAGGCCACCCATCATATCTTGTCCTGGAATCCGTTGTGGTGCTATATGTCTTCCCATTTCCCAACAATCCCCTGAAGGATTATTTTACAAGCAGATGATCTGCCAAGGTGACGGAAATTCAATCCAGAACATTTTTCTAAAGCACTGGCTATACTGTAGGTACAAGACTGCCTACCGGAACCACAGAACTAACTAAGGCAGAGACACAGCCCTTGCATTCACGATCTGGCTTTGGGGGAAAGAGAGAGAGGAAAGTCTGCAATTAATTCTAACACTATACGATGGTCTAGATCATCTAGAACATGCCATGCCAATAGTGAGCACAATGGGTGCTCTGGCAATCTAGACACTGATGCCTGAGAGCTTCACTTGCAGCATAGGGACCAAAAAAAAAAAAAAAAAAAAAAAAAAAAAGAGAGAGAGAGAGAGAGAGACCAAAACAAAGGAAATCAAGGAACCACAGGAAGTGGAGAGGAACATGCCACGTTCAAATCACAGGGAAGAGATGCAGGTGGACATCAACTTGGATGGCTGAATGGATGAGAGGATGGGTGGTTGGACAAATTAATTGCTGCTGATGAAAGGGCTTCGTTTCCAGTTTTACAGATTACTGAGGACCCTGCTCCCTTCTGTTGTTGTAATAAAAAGGAGCACTAGGTGGCAACATACTACCAAAAGTCCTCACCTTTTAAAGTCTCAAGGAGAAACTCTGGCCCGCCAAGATTGGGTCAGCCCCTAATTTTAGGCAAGAAGGCTTCTGTCAATTTCATTTCTCATTACATTCACTTAATTTATTTAGTGACCGTCTACTATATGCCCAACCTATATTGCATACTGTGGAGAATATAAAAGGAGCTGAAGAAAGGCTCTCCTCCCATGGGAGCATAGGAAAATCAAAACATTATGGAACCCCTCCCCCACACAAAAAATTTTTAAAACAGTCCAAGGTTGGATGTCCTAAGCATTGAAATGAGGATGTCGGAATATAATATCCAGTGTAATCCAGACCCTTTAACTTTCTCGTGCCTTCCTTCTCCCACAGCTCCCTTCTCACCCCAATGGCTTCTTTCAATTCTTCGTACATGTTCTTTCCCAATGCTTGGAGTTCACAGAGGCGGATCTTTCTGTCCCGTATACTCGACGCGTCCTCTTCACCTGGCTGGCTCCCATCCACCCTTCCTTCAGACCTCACTTTCTCAGGGAGATCTTTTCTGACCAGCTCTCAACACCAGATTACCTTTACAAGTACCATGTATTCTGTTTCTTGGACACCCCCTGAAATGGTAATGAATCAAATATTCACAGAAATAGTTGCTTAATGTTTGTCTTCTCTACCAGACTATCAAATAACAAGAAGACAAAGATCATGTATATCTTATTCAGCCCTGTCTCCATTGGTGTTACAGGCTGCACCATGTTCCCCTAAAATTTGTATGTTGAAACCCTAACCCTCACTTGCCAGAATGTGACTATATTTGGAGATACGGCCTTTAAAGAGGTGACTGGGTAAAAATAAGGCCATTAGGGTAGGGTAGGCCTAACACAATCTAAATTGTATCCTTATAAAAAGAGGAAATTTGGACCACAAAAAGACACGGGGATTCATGTACACAGAGGAAAGACACAGTGAGAAGACCATCTACAAGTCACTCAGAGAAACTAGACCCACTGACACCTTGGTCTTGGTCTCCTAGCCACCAGAACTGTGAGAAAAGATATTTCTTGTTGTTTAAGCCACCCAGTCAGTGGTTCTTTGTTATGGCAGCCCAGCAAACTAATATAAATGGCCATCATTCCTCTCAGTTTATAACTATTAAGTGAATGTCTATTGAATTAGTTCTAAAATAAGAAAGGAAAGTGAGGGATGGTATATCAAGAACAGCTATATGGTAGACATAGCCCCTGAACTTGACCTTAAATGATACAGATGGATTAGAGACATGTAAGAAAATTGAAGGAATCCCAAGTACAGGAAGGAGCATTGGGCAGGAACAAGGCAAGAATGCAAAAATTCTGCTACAGGGAAGCTGGGGTCCCTCTCAGAGGCCAGTGGACACTAATTTGATAAGAAGGCACAAGTGAATGCAGAGAAGTGCCTGCAAACTCGACGGCCAAAGACACACCCATTCGCTCTGCCACATAACTTGAATATATGATCATGAACTGTAATACCTCTGCAAAGCTCTTTGTTTAAACCTGGATATAAGTGCCTTCCACAGTATCCTCCTAGGATTTCTAAGCTATGTGTTGTGACTCCTTAATAAGGACAGAGTTATATACATAGCATTCACCTCCATAGTAGCCAGCAAGGACATAAAGTTAAACTCCAGAAAAGCAGAAAGAAACACTGAGATGTGGTCCTACATGGAACTAACCAGCCGGCAATGCAAAGCAACTGGGCCCTAATGGAAACCTACTCCTCTAAGGGATCAGAGAGGTCCTGGAGGCAATTGAGGGGGTGGGGGAGTCTGCACAGCCCACAATCCCCTTCTCTGAGACTAGTAACTCCCACCAGGAAGTATATTCTTCCCAAAAGCCAAAGTGTTATAGATGGCCCTATCTGATTCCCTGAGGCCATAGCTGAAAGGGTCAGGGTGAAGACCTGACCCACAAGAGGTCAATTCCATTAATTTTCCTGGGGATCTATAATTGGGGTCAAGAGTTGCAAGCCACTCATTGCTGGAGCCTGGAACTGAGCCTGAGAAGCCCAGGAGAGGCAGAGAAAGGTAGGCTGAGTAGAGGGAAGAATAAAGCAAATGAAAGTGGAGGTGAATCCACAGGCCCAAGAGAAGAAGGGGGCCTTCTTGGTAGCTGATGCCTCTTCAGAGCCTGGTCACAATCCCAGGAAGGCCAGCAACACCTACTTGAGTTCTGCCAGATACAACCAACCTCCTAACAAACCTGCCTCATTTCTTTAAGCTACATGGACTTAGTTTCCCTTGCTTATACTCCCCCAAAACCCCAAAGCCCTGACCAACACAAACCCTGTTTATGCAGATATTCTTCTGATGTTGCTTAAATTTAGAATCCATGAAATCTAAACACTGTATTTGGGGCCCCAAACAGCAGGGTGAAAACTGCTCCATTCATCTGATCTAATATTTCTCCTCCTGGCTGTTGAGAAGATTAAAAGCCCACGTGTACCCGAAAACTGTTAGCACTTATCAGCCCACGCCAGCCTGCTCACCTTGGACGGCGGAACGGAGTCCCAGCTGGCCGGTGCTCTCCAAAACTGTGCGGGCTATGTTTTATTCCTTTAATCTGCTCCTTTTCCAGCCTGCCGCGGACCGAACTTCACAGAACATTTGTTGAGCATTTGACATAGGTTCCCAAAGCGTCTCCATACAAACTCCCCTCTTGACACCAGCTACAAAGCTCGAAGCTCAGGCAGATTCATCAGGAAGATGGAAAGATCGGCCATGAGGTAGAAGCAGTGGGCAACCCCCCACCCTGCAGGCGATCATTTTTACCAGAAAGGGATGGCAGTGTTGCTGTCACCCAACCTGCCTTGCATTTTCTTGGCTTAACAGCAACTGCGCTTCTCCAGTCAGATTCCTTTTGGGTCTGACTGGCTATGCAGTTGGTGTTCCTGCCAGAGATGCCAGGCCAAGACTGCAGCCTGACACCTGCTGAGAGCCAGTGAGGACTTCCGCAAACCCACTGGCTGACCACGTTAGTTAAAAAGACTGAGGAGCTCCATGCAACCTGTTCCCACTACAAATGAATAATTAAATTGAATAAATAAATGAGTGAATAAATAATTTTTTATAAAAAATCCAAGCACAAATCCCTTTGATGGTGGGCCAGTATCTTCCTCTGGCTATCCCCCAAAAGCACCATATTTTCGAACATCTCTAGCCTTTCCATATGCTGGTCCTTCGTCAGGAATATCCTATGACTCCTTCCGTGTCCAGTTAGCCTTCTCAAAGCTCAGCTCAGTGTCATCTCCTCCAGGAAGTCTTCCCTAATTAGGAGCTCCTCCTCTGTGTTGCTAGAAAACCTCCGTGTCACTGTCAATACATAATACAGTATCCATGTGTTTATTTCTGTCTTTCCCACCAGGCTAGAAGGACTAGTATTTTTTCTTTAAACATATTTATGGTGCTTGGGGCATCTGGGTGGGTCATTGGGTTAAAGCCTCTGCCTTCAGCTCAGGTCATGATCCCAGAGTCCTGGGATCGAGTCCCGCATCAGGCTCTCTGCTCAGCGGGGAGCCTGCTTCCTCCCCCCCCAACTCCGCCTGCCTTTCTGCCTACTTGTGATCTCTGTCAAATAAATAAATAAATAAAATCTTATATGTATATATACGTTATGTATATATATATATATGTATATATATACGTTTATAAAGACATAAAATCATATATATCTATATCTATATATATATAGATATATATATATCTGACCCAGAAGAGAAAGTTTGATGAAGGAAGGAAAAACACAACTCACTTACACACTCAGGCACACAGCAGCTACTCTTAGGAGTGACTGAAGGAAGTTAAAAGCCATTGGAACACAAATATTTGGGATCCTAAGGTAGTTAACCAAAATCATCTCCAGGTACACAGCAGGTCCCCCAGCAGAAGTATGAAGGATTACAGTAAAACCATTTATCTCCTGTCTTCCCCAATCCTTGATACAAGTGCCAAAACTTGAACCAAATGTTTTTTCTTACCCACATGCCCAGATGCACAGTAGGTTCTCAACGAAAATTGACAACTCCCTTCTCATAGCTGCAGATAAGCACCTAGAAAACAAAACTATTTGTTATATTAAAGGAATAAACTCTCCTTTCTACCCAGTGGGCAAGTTTCTTTCTTTCCCATCTCTGCTGCCAGATCTATTGTATGATTTCAGCAGCAGAACATGACCTGAGCTACTACTGAGAACAGGTGTTCTCAGAGACAACAATGGGAAGGAGGCAAAAGCCTTGAGCCCTTCCTCCCACCCCACAAGGAGCTTGAAACCCAGCTGAAGCTGAGCAGAACCATTCAAACCTCCAGGACAGCAGAGACCAGTCTAAATCAACATTGTATTTTTAGACTCTAGCACCAGAGTCTGCCAACTTTTTCTGTAAAGAACCAGACTAAGAAATACTGTGGGCTTCACAGGCCACATGGTCTCTGTACTCAACTCTGCTATTGGAGCGTGAAAGCAGCCGCAGACAGTACAGAAATGAATGGGCATGGTTTTGATCCAGTAAAACTTTATTTACAGAAACAGGTGGCACTCCGGAGTTGGCCTGCCAGCCACCGTTTGCCAACTCCTGATTTAGCGCAATGCCTGGCATGCGGTAGGTGCTCAAATATTTATTGAATTAATGAATGCGCAAATGAATGACTAAGGAATGAAAGAAGGCAGGTTTTTTCCTAGGATTACAGCTTGGTGGTTTAAAGTCCCAGCGTAGGGCTCCTGGGTGCCCCAGTTGGTTGAGCATCTGCCTTCAGCTCACATCATGATCCCAGAGTCTGGGGATCGAGCCCACATCAGTCTCCTTGCTCAGTGAGGAATCTGCTTCTCCCTCTCCCTCTACTCTTCCCCTGCTCCTGCTCGCTCTCTCTCTCTCAAATAAATAAGTAAAATCTTAAAAAAAAAAAAAAAAAAGAAGCCCCAGTGTACCATCTTTAGACATTAACTACAGGGAGAGTAATGAATTCCTACTGACCAGAAATAAGTTTGATAGAAATTATCTGACCAACTTCCCCACTCCAAGTGCTGTGTGTTTGGAAATTTGACATGTATAAACCACTAACAGCTTTCATAACAGAGATGTGAGCTAGAGGAGTGGTTTAAAGAAGGAGTTTTGGGTGGTGCCTAGCTGGCTTAGTCAGTGGAGCATGAGACTCATAATCTTGGGGTTGTGAGTTTGAGTCCCATTCTGGGTGTAGAGATCACTTATGAATAACTTTTTTTTTTTTTTTTTTTAAGTAGGCTCCATGTCCATTCTGGAGCCCAGTGCAGGGCTTAAACTCATGACCCTGAGGTCAAGACCTGAGCTGAGATCAAGAGTGGGTGCTTAACTGACTGAGCCACCCAGGCACCCCAAGAATAAAAATCTTTGAAAAAATTAAAAGAAGCATTTTTTTTCTTACTCTGAATAATGACTCATCAGTCAGTTGTAGCCTGCATTTTTTTTTTAATTTTTTTTTTTTTGACAGAGAGATCACAAGTAGGCAGAGAGGCAGTAGCCTGCATTTTTATTTTCAAAAAAGGGTAAGAGATGTGTAGAGAAAGAGGGAATATATCAGAGTGTCTCACATGTAATAAGCATGAGGATTGTTTTTAAAGAATTTGTCTTTCAATTATAACACACTTTGATGTGTGAGTATATTGGGTTCTGAGGTAAAGTATATTTTCAAAAAAGTTTAGAAAACATTTTAACCATTGTAATCTCATTCTTGGGGAAATTCAGTGTGGTTGTACCCTTGAAGGGGATTTACTTTGAACAGAAAGATGTAGCATAGTAGTTAAGGTCAAGATTCTGGAGCCAAAGTCCCTGGTTCAAATCCTGACTCTGTCACTTACTAGTGTGCGACCTCAAGCATGTTACTTGGCTTCTGTGGGCCTCATTTTCTTCATCTGTTAAATGGGAATGCTATGGATACCTTCTGTGTAGGGTTACTACAAGAATGAAAAAAGTCGTTATATATAACGTGCTTAAAGGATTTTATAACCACATGGTAAATTTTTATATTTTTATAAATGACTTATAATATTATTTTTATATTTTATAACCACATGGTAAAAGTTTTACCTACTATCCTGTCACTAAACAATGTGACCTAGTCTCTCTGGGCTTCACTTTTTTTGGTAAAAAAATCTCTAACCTGCTGGTTCCAAAATTCCTAGAAGACGGAGGAATTCCCAGCACAGACCTTGGACAAAGAAACAACCAAATGTAAATCATCTGTGCTATTCAACGGACTCATCTGCAGTCTCAGCAAAGCAGCCTGCTCCAGTGAAATGCTCTGGAAACCAACTTGTTATCACCTCGTGAAACTGCACACGAAGATGTATTCATGATGGCAAGAGCTCGACCAAATCAAGGAAAATGCTCTTTTTTTCCCATCCATCACTCTGTTCATGACTAGCCCTGGCTTCCTGTTTCTCCCATTGTTGTGTATTTTATTCCACATACTAGGATAATCACAGCTGGGGGTGAACAGGAAATCTGTCCCCCTGTTGGTTTGGATATATTTTTTTAATATTCTTGACTGTAAAGTCCAGTGTGAGACTGCCCTGCAGCTGGTCTGGTGTTGGTCTATTGTCACCTTTCACTGTGGAATTTGAGGTGACATCTGGCACCTGAAAGAATTCCATTTACCTTCACACACACACACACACACACACACACACACACGAGAAACAAGCCAACAGAAAAATGGGTAAAGTTCTGACTATCTACAAATGAAGAAATAAAAATGGCCAATAATCATGTTCCGTTCAGCCTCCCTTGTCATTAAAGAAGTACACATCAACACACTGAGATATGTTGTGCCTATGAAAGAAGCACACTAGAAGAACCTGGGTGGCTCAGTTGGTTAAGTGTCTGACTCTTGATTTCGGCTCAGGTCGTGACCTCAAGGTCATGAGATGGAGCCTTGCATCGGGCACCAAGTTCAGCATAGAATCTGAGATTCTTTCCCTTTCCCCCTGCTCCCCCTGCTCCCATGCTCTATCTTTCTCTAAAATAAATAAGTAAATAAAACCTTTCTTTAAAAAGGCTTGTTTCAAAAAAAGCCCAACGTAGGGCTCCATCTCAGGACTCTGAGATGGTGACCTGAGCTGAAACCAAGAGTCGGACATGTAACTGAGCACTCCCTTCCCCTTTTTAGTAAGTTATTATTGGATTTTTGACTGATACATTATTACTGCCTAATAAGAAAAGAATTCCAACCATTGAGTTTTTTTTAGTGTAAATGACTTTTTTATTTCTATATGTTGTATTTGTACTCTTTAAAGTTGCCTATTTTTTTCAGTACTATTTCTATTGTTTTATCTTTTTAAATAATTTTATCTTTGTAATTATATTGAACATAACTATTTCATAGTCTTTTTCAAACTGTTCTATTGCACAGAGTTCTTAAGAGGCTAATTCTCTTGTTATACCTACCAATCCCATCCCTCATGCGGTTCATTCCCTAGTTTATAATTTCTTACTATAAACTCATCTCTAATAGGGGTTGTTTATGCTGTGAGAGATCAGAAGAAACAACTGGGTTTTGCAATCACGTCTGACAGGACCAAGGAGAGTCATCTCTTTGGAACCAGCTTTGATATTTTGTGTCGACTTCAGGATTCCCTTACCACACGGGTTATGTAAACTGGGGCCTCACACCTACACATGCCGTAGCCAGGCTGGTGGTTTCCATTTCTATAGCAGACAACTTCAGCTGATCCAGAGCCCCAGACAAACCACAAACTTCCTCCCTGGAGTCCTGGACAAGTGGGAGAATTCTTTTCCCCATCCTCTACTCCCTAAGGTCCTCTGCAGGGTCCCAGCTGTGGGCAGGGGTCCCTGGTCCAGGCCTCTGCCTTTCTAGAACCTAAGACCTGAGTGAGTCCTCACCTCCAGTCAGCCATTTGAGGTTTGTTTGTTTTGTTTGTTTTTTTTTTTTCATTCAGGCTTATTTAAAATAAGTCTACTCTCCCAAGGTGCTTCTGAGTTCTCCCTTCTTGCCTCACCGCTAGAGCTCCCCCTTTCTTCCTTTCAATCATTGCTATCTGTTTTGTTTTTTTTTTTCCCCCAGCTCTTCTGTGTTTGAAGGGTCCCTAATTTCTTGGTCCCTCTTGCTCCTGGGAACTGAATCTTTGTTCTTTCCAGTCTTTTGAAAACCCTTTCTAGAGTAAGCACAAGGCACTGTGGAAACTACATGGCAAGGAGGGAGACTGTAACCTAGATTGTTCAAGGAAGAGTTCCTGGACGAGAAATTGCCTACTTTGAAAACTGAATGCACATTAGCCAGGCAAAACAAAACAAAACAAAAATAAAAGTGTGTGTGCATGGGGTGACAGTTTACGGAAAGAGGTGGGTGACAGTTGCAGGCAGAAGATAGAGCACATGTGAATATCTATGGGATGGGGATAGGAATGAATCCCATATCACATTCTGAGAAGCACAAGTTCCAGGAGCTACAAGGACTTTGGTGGGGAATGTGTAGTGAGATAGGAGATTGGCAAGACAAGTCAAGGCCAATTCGTAAATGGCCTATGTACCCAATTAGGATAGTGGACTCTCCTGAGAGCAGAAGAGAGCCCACTCAGGTGACCGCCAGGATACACAGAGTGAAATCATCAAGCTTAAAAGAAAGACAAATCTAATAAATGTTTCTCATATAAATAAGTATACACAGTCGGTTAGAAATTACTGAAACAACTTTGCACACAGGATGATAATCCCAGAGGGCACTTAAGTACTGACCTTCACATTCCAGCATACGTAACCCTGAACTCTTACCCCAAGGATTATAGGGCAGTGTGGGGGTGCTTAGGTCAGTGTTCCTACCCTCCAAGAATTTCTTCTGCCGACTTTGGGGAGTATGAGTACCCCACCCATCCAATTTGCAGACATTTTGGCAAATACACAGCTCTTCCACACATGTTTCCCTAGATCACTCAGTCAAGAAGGAAGAATTTCCTCTGCCCCCTTAAAATCCTTCCACGAGCAAGACCAAGAATCAAACAGACATGAGACAGATTTTTTAACAGGAGATAAAATCAAATTTAGGTTTCTATGGAAGGGGAACCCACACAGATGAGGAAATTGCAAAGACCGTGAGGTAACAGGAGCTAAAGTGACCTGAGGAGAGGAGAAGGAACCTGAGGATACAAAGGGGAGAAAGACCAGTAGCAGGTCAGTGAAAGGAAAAGTTTGGAAAACAAAACTTGCCTTATTATGCAGAGAGATTTCTTAGGTAAAGAGGAATCTCTGTTAATAGCTCTCCTCCTAGAGCAGGCAGCCTGTTGATGGGGAGGTAAGGAGCTTTTCCTGAATCTGCCCCGGGTTTGATTGATTCTAACTCAAAATAATGTTCCTGCCAAACTGGCCCATCTTGGAGCAGCCTGCCCTTGGCCCCTACAAGCCCATTCCCCACCCCTCCCCATCAGCCGCCCAGACTCTGCCACAACTGTCCCCGATTTAAGGAAAGCGCTAGGAGCAACAGAAGACGCTGGAAAACAAGAGTAACCTGGGCCAAGGGCCAGGGGGGGTCTATTTTTAGCACTTTGTCTCACTGCCTGTTTATCTTTGAGACTCAGCTTAATGTCTTCCAGGCGAGTGTTGAAGTTATTTGGCGGGCTCCAAGAGGAAAGCAAATAGGTGATCTAGGACCCAACAGCAGTAGCAGTGGTGATAACCATTTGGACGGTGTGTTCCCCTCATCTCCCCCATGGTCCCCTCAGGGGTGTCTGACTTCCCCAAAGCCACTTCACGCAGGATTGATTCAAGCCGTCGCCGGCCACTTCTACCGGCTGTAACACTGGAGGAGGCCACAAGGGGGAAAGAAGACGTTATGGACTTTATTAACTTCATAAGCCACGAAGGCCCACCAGGGGGGTGCGGCCGCTGTCCCTCCTGGCCTCCCCCAGTGCCCTCGCACCTAACTTCACCCACAGGGTCTAACTCCCCAGACGTAAACACACGCCGGACGCCACAGCGCCCTCTACAGACGGCAGCGGGCGGTCGCCAGGCTCCTTTGTGCCGGCTTACTCCGGGAGAAAGGCGACGAAGCGTTGGCTTCTCGTTCCATCTGGTGAGTTACTTCATTCCGTTCAAGCCGCAAAAAAGAAAAGGGCCGGCATCGGGTCTCGATTTATATTTCCCTCCCGAGGACAAAAGAGGTGGCCCCTGGGATTCCGCCGCTTGTAAAACGCGCCGCGGGAAAACGCGCAGCCGTCTGGCAGTGCTTTAACCCCTTCCATCCCGCCGGCCCAGACCGATTTTTAAGGGCGTCCTCCCCGACTCCCTGTCCACACGCACCGGCTGGCTCCAGTAGCCGGAGCCCGGCTCTCCCCGTCACCCTCCAGTTATGCTGACCCTTCTGGAGTTTCTGGGGGTGGTCAATGGGCCGACCTCTGTGGCAACCCCGGCTCCGGGCCCCCGCAACCCACCTGGTCCTCCTTAAGAAGCTTCCGCAGCCAGGAGTAGAGGCGGGTGTTTTGTTCTTATAAGGAGGAAAAAGTTTCTGTGACATCCAGGAAATGAGTAACTCCGCAGCCCCTAGGGCCGCGCTGATGGAGGCCAGAAGGCGGGAGCCGGCCGGGGTATCGCCGCCCCCGTCCCCCTAAAGTGCCTGGCTGGACGCTCGTACGAGCCGCCCGCGAGCCGCGGCCTCCGGGCCCTGGGGACCCGCGCGCTCAGCCGGGCTGGCGCGGTCCCTGCCGCGACCCCGAACGGGACGAAGGCCAGCGTGAGTGCAGGGGCGTCCATCTCGCGTGGTGGGGGAAGAGGGGCGCGGGGCGGGGGGACCGCGGGTAGGCGGTGCTGCGGCCGCGGCGGGGGCGCGGAGCGGGGCTGCGGGGGGGCGCGGGCGGCTGCTCGGCCGGGGGCGCCTGGAAGACCCAACTGCGTGGTCTCCTGCGACGCGCGCTCGTCCTGCGCCCCCGCGTCTCCGCTCCAGCCCCGGCCGCGGACTCCGGGGGCCCCTCGCCGCAGCCCCGCGCGACAGGCGGCTCCTCCTGCGGGCGCCCGAAGCCAGGCCGCAACGTGGTCCCTTGTGCCTCGGCGATCCGTTACTTGGGACCGTCACGCGGCTCTTCACCTGGCCTCCTTCCCCGCCTTGGAAGGAGGCAGGAGGAGTGCAGCTTTTTTCTCGGTTTAAGGTAGTGAAGCTATGGGGTTACGGGGGCCGGATGAAGCCTCCACAGCTTCCTCTTTCGGAACTCTTAATGGAGGAGACCCCACGCTGTGCGGAACTTTCTCTCTGGCGGCTACACATAGTCTCTGCCGCCCGACCCTTAACCTCCTCCCCACCCCTCCACGGGGTCTCTAGCTTTCTCGCTTCCAGGTGAAGAGACTCAGAAGCTCCAGGGCCAAGCTCCCTCTCCGCAGTGGTCCTCTATAAAAACCAAAGTGCCGCCAAGCAGAAGGGAGAGGATTTTACTGAGCCACTCAGGGAACACACGTTGCCTTTCGCATCTTCTGCCTGGTGTGAGAAGGACCCGCCTTCAGAACTAAAAGAGCTCCAGATACTGGCAGATCCTAGACTCCGGGCTTTGGGATCTAAATCAGTTTGAGAAATCTATTACTTGTTACTCTTGAATTTGACCCAGGGCCCTTCCCTTTTACAAACCATTTCTGCCCCAGAGAGGCTGCCAGGTAAAGCTGATCTGAGCCTGGTGTAGTCACAGGTCCAGGTTAGCTGTGAAAATGGCAACAGGTCCAATTGCTGCTTTTCATCTCTTTATTAATAACATAATGGGCTGTGATCTGGAGTCCTCCTTCCAGCCTACGTGCCTAAGTGGCTTTCATTGTTTGCTAATTCCCTGTGCCTGCTGCTGCTCCAGGCCATTCTGCCCTCATATTTTCCACTTGTGGGTAACCGTAAAGTGGTTACACTGACTCTCTGCTCTCTCTGGGTGGATGGAAAGGCTTTTGTTCCATTGCCATACCCTCGCTCCGTAATTTTCGAAGATGCAGCAATTTTAAGCTCTGGCTTTCAGGGAGCCAGGATCTGAACTTTTAACCCGATGCCATCAACCCAGAAGTTGTCACCTTACCAGGAATGCCTCCCAGCTCCTGCAGTGCTCAAAGGGAAACAAAGAAGAGGGTATGGAGGCAAGCTTTTTATCTGAGGGCAAGAACAGGGAAGAACTTCCAGTAAGACTTCTGGCAAAATTGCCCACCTGAGAAAGTACTGCCTGGGAGAAAACTGGTTTTGGGGGGCGTCAGTCAGTTAAGCATCTGCCTTCAGCTCAGGTCATGACCTCAGGGTCCTGGGATCGAGCCCCACATTGGGCTCCCTGCTCAGCGGGGAACCTGCTTCTTCCTCCCCTTCTGTCCCCCCTTCTGCTTGTGCTCTCTCACGTGTGTCCTCTCTCTCTCTCAAATAAGTAAATAAAAACCTTTAAGAAGAAGAAAAGAGAAAGAGAGAAAACTGGTTTGGTATTTTTCCCTTCTTGAACCCCCTGAGGTCAGTAAAGAGAAAGAAGGTGGGGGATTCTGTCTGCTGGAGGAGGTACACATCTCAGTGGGAGGCAGTGACCAGCAGGGCCCCCAGAATGGTAGTATTGGGCCACTGGAGTGCACGAGCTCAGTGGTCCTTGCCAGCTCTTGGAAGGGACAGCACTGCCAAGCCAAACTAGTCCAGAGGAGAGGGGATGGCAAGGTAGTGGGTTCTGCAAAGCACGTCCTGAGAGAAGGGAGTGAACTGGCAATATTTGTCTCAGGAAAGAGAAGCCGAGCCGGTTGAGACTGTGGCCTTCAGGAATCTCCAGCACTGTCACTTGAGAAGAGAAGACCTGCTCTGTCTGACCTCAGAGACTCACTGATTAGGAGAAACAGGGAGACAGATCTTACTCAGAAGTAAGGAGTAACTTGCCAACAACTAGGACTCCTCAGTTGGTAATGCACTGTCCATCCCTGTCAGCAGAGACCGCAGGCCATCAGCAGTTATGAGGGAGAAAGTCCCTTCAGGGGGTGAAACTGTGGCTCCATATTTGGGGCTGAGAAGTCCCCTCAGTAATGAGGAAGTAGTAGAGCAGCCTGTGGGGTTTTAACAGAGAAGTGTCCCTAGAGTGCTGGGGAGCTGAGGAGCCGGACCTTATTTATGGCTGAAAGCAGTTTATTCCAGATAGATTGGTCTCAGTCTTACTGGGGATCTGGGAATGCCAAGGGATGTTAATTATAACCACCAAGGCTGTTGCTGGCATATTCTGCTCCTTACATGAATTAGAATAAGATGTACCTCTCTGCAAGATGATGGCACCTTGGTGACATTTAGGATACCACTTGGGGCCTCATCTTGATGGACATGGCCAAGGCACATAGCTGGACAAGTGCATCTGAGCTGGATTCATCCTTACCATACTCTGGCCAGGTGTTCTTGAGCAGTACACCACCTGTGCAACCATACACAGCAGCCCTGATAACCATTATTGAAGGCTTAACATTTATTTGCCAGGCTTTTCCCCCCTCCAACACTTTACTTTTATTAAGTCATTTAATCTTCATAGTAGTCCTATGAGGAAGGCATTGTTATCCCCGTATAGATGAAGCTAAGGCGCAGAGCAGGGAAGTGTTCAGGAGCCTGGGAGTTGAGTCCGAATCACTGAGCATTCACAGAACAAGAAACAAGTTAAGCTTAAAAAGCTTGTTTGGGGGGCGCCTGGGTGGATCAGTTGGTTGAGTGTCTGACTCTTGGTTTTGGCTCAGATCATGATGTCGGGAGTCATGGGATCTGCCCAGTGGCAGGCTCCACGCTCAGCGGGGAGTCTGCTTGGTTGCTTGGGATCCTCTCTCTCCCTCTGCCCCTCCCACTGCTCACATGCTCTCTCTCCTGCACTCACTCTCTCACTCATAAATGGATAAATCTTTTTTAAGAAAGAAAAGAATGCTGGTTTGGTAGAGGACCCTTGTGGGAGGAAGGGAAAAGCAATCGGTTTTTTCTTTGTCAAAGGCAGAAATAGCCACTCTCTGCTCAGATGGAGGAAAGACAGAAAACTCATCTGGCAGCAGAAAGGCGAAAAAGAGCACGCTCAGCCTTGATGGCTCCTAGGAGGCCTGGCCCAAGTATCAACTGATTTTCCTTTTTAATTGCTGGGCAGTGTGAGGTGGCAAATCCAGTTTGGGGCCTGACATGAGGTTGATGAGTAGGTGCCACCTGGGTGTGGTGCAGAGGGTAAAGGCTACAGCTATACAGGGCCCCTGACCTAGGCAAGAAATGCCCCCAATGTGGAACAAAGTGGCAAGTGTTCAAACCTGCTGTCCCAGCACTGCCCACCCCCCAGTTCCCATCTGTTCCCTCTTCCCTTCCCTGTCCAGGCCCTGTTCACCCTCAGATGCCCTTGGCAAGCTTGTTCAGGAAAGCTTTCCCCAGATTCCATTTCACACCTTCATATATAAATGATCGCTTCTTTTCCACACCATACATTTTAGCACTTAATTAGCTGGAATGCAGCATGTTACTACATACTATCTATAGATAGTATTTTAAGATTTTTTTTTAAAATGTATTTATCAGAGAGGGAGAAGCACAAGCAGGGGAGGGGAGCATCAGGCAGAAGGAGAAGCAGCCTTCCTGATGAGCGAGGGCCCCTATGTGGAACTCCATCTCAAGGCCCCAGGATCCCAGGAGCATGAGCTGAGCCGAAGGTAGATGCCCAACCAACTGAACCACCCAGGCGTCCCTGTAGACAGTATTTTTTTTTTTTTTAAAGATTTTATTTATTTATTTGACAGACAGAGATCACAAGCAGACGGAGAGGCAGGCAGAGAGAGAGAGGGAAGCAGGCTCCCTGCTGAGCAGAGAGCCCGATGCGGGCCTCGATCCCAGGACCCTGAGATCATGACCTGAGCCGAAGGCAGCGGCTTAACCCACTGAGCCACCCAGGCGCCCTGTAGACAGTATTTTAAATGAACTAACTTCTCAGCTGATGAGGATGCCTCAGAATCTCTTGGGAAGAACCAACTGGTACCCAGAAGATTTACCATGAAGGGTGGTATTTATGTAGATCTTGTCACCTGTCCCAAGTCTAGCTCTTAGCTGTGCCTACTCAGAAACCCCATCTCCACAGTTTTCCAAGTGGTTTGGACCTGGACCATTGAGTCACCTCAAGAAGCTCCCAGAAGTGGGTGTGCAAATTAGAATGCTAATTTTTAAATTTGGAACACTTGTGACCATCACCATCCTGCAGACTGGATGGTATCTGGTCCCCGCATCCTGGGCGAACCATGTGGGAATCCAAAGATCCAGGCAGCTCACGCTTGGCAAAGAAGGACAGGGAGAGGGTTGTCTAATAATAGCACGGGGCTCTCTTGACTTCTATGGCCCTCTCATCAGTGGAGAAATACCTGCCAGGTAGACCAGTACTCCAGTCAGCCTGGCTGTGTGGGTCTCTGCCGCCAGTGTCTCAGGGACCCTGTTAACCTGATAGGATGTCTCCATTTCCTCTTGCATAATTTAACTATTTTTATTCTGCTTACTTAATTTGCTTAGTGCTTTATAAGCATTAGTTCCCAGCTACACAGAGTTTCATTTGCATAACTTAACCACTCACAGTTTCAGGGTTGGAGGCGCAGCCGTAGGGATAAACGCTACATGCAAGTTAAAAGGATTTGGTCGGGTGGCCTGGATGGGTCAACAGTGAGCCAAGCACAGAACAAAGAAAAATGGTCCCCAATCACCACAGATGCTTGGGGAAGTGGAAGACCCCAGACTGGCCCCTTACGGCGGGGTCTGTGCCAGCATGGGCGGGAAGCAGTATTAACAAGGCACCGCTTGCCTTGGCTGCCTCGGCTCAGCTTGGTCGCCCAGATGGCCTCTCTGGATTTAAATGTGATCTCTGTCCAGGCCCCTTGTAGCTCATCTTCAGTCAGCCACTGTCCCCAGGTGCCACCGCGCCAAGGAGGTGTGATCCGCGTGGTCTCTGGAGCAGGGTGGGCTTGGGTTGAGTCCTTTCTCCCCTGCTCAACTGATGGGTGTTCTCTATACTTGGGCAAGTGCTTTGACTCCTTCGAGCCTCAGATTTATCATTGGTAAAGAGGGGATGACCACTCACAGGACACGTGTAGAAGGTACTGAGCTCCGTGCCAGGCACAGACCTCTATGCGCTCTTCAAGACGATCAAGTTCAGTTGAGGATCCACATTCTCTGCTGAATTGGGCCCCCAGCCTTCCCATTAGGGCCACTGAGGTCTGGCCAAAGAACAAGGCTGTAGGGACCCAGACTATCCCAGAGGCCTCGAAGGAAAGAGCTCCTCATCTCCTTGCTGCCCTTGCTGTGGTTTGTTCACAGCTGAGGACAAAGCTGCTGCCCCCACCTTTCGGCCGACTGGGGGAGGGAGAGTCGGGTTTGAGGCTTGGTCTGAACAGGCAATGCTTCCAGAGGGGAAAGAAGGGTGAGGTTTTCTAGGAGCGGAAGAGGGTCGTTTGGGGTGGCCTAAGAGGTCTGTAGGGCCCTCCGCAGCAGTTTGGGACCTGTGATATTTTCTCATCAAAAGCGTATTCCCCCTCTATCCGAGTGGGGTGGAGTGGCCCAACCCGTGACATCAGCAGAATGGAAGCACCTGGAAGGTGACATCACTGTTGCCCACGGCAACACCTCACCTCCACCTTAAGGTAGACCAGGAGGAATAAGACCCATCCCAACTGTAAGACACATGTTGAAAGGAGGGAGCACGGAAGGCGTGACATCCACAGGTGTGTTTCTCAGGGGCTGGCCAAGGGGAAATGAAAGGGACTGCAGGTCAGAGGTCTCGGCTGGAAACCGGTTGGTGGTTAGGTCTCTGGGCCTCCACTAGGCCTTACCCCAAGGGAATAGAGCTCATCACTGAGGGCTGCAATCTCATTTAGTTCTCTCAGCTGTGACCTGGCACAAAGAGCATGACCCCTTACAGTAGCTTCTGGCAGCTTCCATGGCCCTGGGTTTCCCTTCTACAGCCTGAATCTGGTAGGGAACAGTGGGAGGTAGGGATCAGTGATAGGGAAATCAGAAAAGTGGCTTTCCCTGCTCCTCCATCCTCACCGCCAAAGGGAAGTGGGAAACAAGGTTGCCCACATCTTCACTTCAGGGACTGACTTAAGAGTGAGCCTTCATTCATTGCGTGAGTATTGGTTGTGCACCTACAATGTGCAAAGCAGGGAACACGCTCAGGATCCACTGGCTTCATGGAGCTTTATAATCAATGATACGCAGAGAGGAGAGGAGAGGAGAAGAGTGTCTGGGATGTGCTGCCCCAAGAGTTGGTGCCAGCTGGGAACAGAAACAACGTCTCACAGCTCACCCCTCGCCTCACATGCCTCATAGAATTTCAAGTTGGCCTAAACTAAAGCCATGGGACCCCTTCCTCCCTAGCAGTTCATAAAGGGGTTCGGAGGCGGGTAAGATATACTCAGGGTTTGGGGAGTGGTGTTAGAGAGGACAGGCATGAGTGTCAGCTGTGTTCTGCCCAAGAACAGAATCCCACAGTCTTGAGTGTCAGAGGTGAGACGACAACAGGCAGACAGCCTACTCCAGTCCCCCTCCTGCTGTGACTATGGTATTAGCAGTTGGGCTCAGTTTCTCCACCTATTAAATGGGCATAGGAGCAGCCAGTACCAGAGAACATACAGGGCACTTTAAGATCCTCAGATGGAAGTCCTGGAAGAAATACAAAGCCCAGAGTTTTCAAATGACTCATTCGCAGGTGGATGACATAGTGGTGCGCTTGCTGCCTGGGAGGAGGGCTCAGCTTTGCAGCCATTCTGGGCTGCTCCTACTTTCTGCCCCAGGTCATTTCCCTGAAGTGGGTACACGAGAGTCTCCTCCTAACCTGCGCCAGACCGTACAGAGGGCGTTGTCATAATTCTAGTCCTGCTTGTTGGTACAAAAGCATGTGCTCGTAACAAAATGTTCTCCTGGGAGCCTGTTTCAATAGCCTTCTTGGTAATAGTCAGGAGACCCGCCTGAAGTTCATGAAAAGGTCCTTTGTTTGCTAGACTTTGTTCCAGAGTCAGTAAAAGGGCAGGACTGCTGAAGAGCCAGGACCACGGGGAGCCTGGGCTGGAGGGGAAAAGAACAGGGGATGCCTAGGCCCGACCCCTGCTTCCCGCCCCAAAAATGCCACTGATGCCTCCCAGCAAAAGATACTGTCCAGTGTCAGAAGGGCCCTGCCTCCTTTTCCCAGCACACTGTCCTTTCAGTTGAAAAGCTGTCTCAGACATCTCAGGTCACACACCCAGAATCTCTGGGTGGGAGAGGCCTTGAAAGCTCGTTGAGTCTGATTCCCTGCCTCATGCCCAGATTTCACTTAAACCATCACCTGCCTTGCTCCAAAGGGTACAGGAAAGCCCATCCGTAATATTTCACGGATAATCAGGCACTGAGCAGCACAGCATGATGGGAAGATCGGAGGCTTGAAAGTCCTGAGTTCGAATCCTGACACTGATAACGAGCGAGTGGCCTCGCCACTCTATGCTTCAGTTTCTGTGTCTGTAAAATGCAGATAGTCCCTCTTTCTGAGGTTTATTGTGCAGGTGAGACCTGTAAAGTATTTCACACAATGCCTAAATCTCTATAAATGTCATATTGGCTGCTGTTTTTTAAACTCTCCCATGGGGCATCAGGGCCACAGGGCTGGTCTGTTCTTTTCTGGAAAGGGAGACCTCCTTGCCACTCCACCAAGGGTTGCTTCTCTGCTTCTTTTCCTGAACTTGCTTCAGATTCTGTATCCTGCGCTTATCTTATATTTCTGTAAGACTCTCAAGCAAGGAAGTGGCCATCAAGGGGAGAGGCAGCTGGGGGTCAGATAAACTTGGGCCAGGATTCATTCCTGGGCTGTTTTCTTGGTAAACACAGGTGGTGAGTCAGCCTGTAGTTAGCAGAAGGCCATCCGGACCTGAAGTGGCCAAGGTCTGTCTCCAGGCTGCATCTGGAAGGGTTCTTGCTCCCATTCCCCAAGGCCCTTACCACTATGAGCACTTTGCTTTCCTGACGGCAGAGCGGCTCCCAGAAAGAAAAACCTTAGAAGTGACTTCATCAGAGATCTCTCCCTACACCCCCATTTCAAAAGCAGCAAGTTTTTCTTTTCTCCAGTCTTGACTTCATTCACTCAGGGAGCATCAGGGAACCCCTGCACCTTGAATGCCAGGCATCAGGGATCCATGGTGGATTCTCCAGCCAAGTCCTCCGCAGGCCTAGAGGCTAGTCAGTGTTAATGCTGCCAGACCGGGGGCGGGGGTGGGGGCAAACTAGAAGCTCCCCAGATGCTGAGCTTCCTGCTCGCCCTCTGTGGCAGCCCCTGGGGAGGAGGAGGTGGGGGAGACAACCAGGCAAGTCCCCAGGCTTCTGGAGTGTTGCAGGGATGTCGGTCATCTCCATCTCCCCAGAGGTGTCCCTAAGATGCAGGATTTAACAAAGGGGAGACCTGGCCTCATCACCCAGAGCGAGACAGATAACCGTGTCCTTTACGGAGCACGACCGTGTCTGGGACCACCGTGCCCAGAAGGAGGTAGTGTGGTCACCCCAAGGAAGAGACTTGGGATTCCGACCCAGGCCCTCTGACTGTGGAGTCTGGTCTCTTCACTGTACACTAAGCCTCTGCAAAGTGTTAAGCTCTTCTGAGCTGAAGATCTTGGCCTGTTTCTTTCTGGGTGGCCTCGAGGCGGAGCATGTCCCTGTGAACTTGGGAGTCAGGGGCTGCTTGCTGCCTGCCACAGCCCGACCAGCTCGTCCCTGTCATTGGGTCAGGTGCCCCTGCTGTGTGCCAGGCACAGCCTCGGGCAGAAGCCAGGGCAGAGCACGGGCATCACCCCGTCCCTGCGGCTGGCTGTGGTCATTGTCATTTTGTCCAAGTCACAGGGAAGAGGACTCTGCAGTCCTGGATGATTCCAGGGGTAACTTTACCAGCAGCTCTTGGACTTAGAGTCGAGGCCCCCGCTTTCCTGGACAGGAGGACCCAGTTCGCCCTGACTGAGGCGGCCCTGGAGCGGCCGGGCAGGCCGACTCCGGTCCCGCTGCTCCCCCCAGGTTCCTGCAGCAGAGAGGCCCCCACAAGCTCTGAGCGGTTCACAGCTGGCTTGGCCTCCATCTTCCCTTTGTGTCTCTTGCTGTTCTCCTTTATTATGATGAAAGGGGTTTTAGATCTCTGCAGGCACAGAGTGTGTGTGTGTGTGTGTGTCTAAGTGTGTAAAACACAGGAGGCTGAGAGCTCTTCCCTTCCTCTTCCCCACCCCCTTCTCTCTGTCCCCCCTGCCCAGCTGGGGCACAGGCATTGTGTCCTGTACCATCCAAGTCCCAGGGGACCAGGATGGGCAAACAGTCTGGGATTTCAAGCTGGGATTATGGGGGCCAGAATCCCTCAATCTGGGCGTGAGTAAGATGGGGCAGGATGGGGAGGGCGGGTGGGGGAACTGTGGGAAAGTCCTGGGGGGCCCTTGCCCTCCCCGGAGAGGCCGGGCTGTCTTTGTGAGCTGGTCTGTCTTTGTTCTCCTCCAAGGATCACAAGGAAGGTGGCGCCCGGCAGCCTGTTTCATTCCATCCATCCCCAGCTCGTCTGTGAGAGGGGAAGCAGGCCGGCCAAGGGAGGGCTTTGTCTCCACTTTGTTTTCCTTTGTACTTTCTCCCTGCTTCCAGCACAGCTCCCTCAAAGACCCTCCCCACTGAGCCCCACGTTCTTGCTGTTGTCTGGAGCCTGCTTTCTGTCCCTGCAGCCTGCGAGCCTAAATGTGGCTCGTCTCGAGCACTCACTGCCCTCCTGGGACGCAGCGGGTGTAGAGAACACAGGGTGGAGGGAGAGAAGGGGCACGGGTCTGGGAGCCTCGGCATCCCTGCCTGAGGTGGGTGTTAGTGTTCGCTCCTCGCCAGCACTCCTGTGGGCAAGATGGGGCCCAGAGGTGGAGGGAAAGTCTGAGAAACACTAGCTGAAGCCAAGCCAACATCTGATGGTGTGTGAGGGCTGCTTCACTGTGGGAATTCCTTACCTCTGGGTTTCCATTGTGAACACGCCCCTGTGATTTCAGGCCCAGAAATGTGAGGTGGGAATCCAGGGGTCAAGGGGGATGATTGGGTGCACCCTGGCTGTGAGAAACGCATCCTTCCTGAGAATGGAAGACATGTGCGGTGCCTTCTTTTGAGAGCAGGTGTCTCCGAGTGCAGGATGTGAGCACCCTGGTGGGTCCCCAGGATGGCACGCATCCTTGGTGCCCTGAGCAGGCAGGCCTGCCTTGGGTCTCTGCCAGGCGCTTTGGGGAAAGTCAAGACAAACCTTCCCGACTCCAGAAGTCGGGGGTTACAACCAGAGCTCAGGTGGGTCAATCTGATAGGATGGCAGGGTCTGGAGCTGCAGGCCTAGCATGGCCTCTCGCTTCTCTGCTCTTTTTCTGTGAGACTCTGAGTGAATGCTCCACCACTTGGCTCCATGGACCCCTGCCTGTGAAACTGCGGCTGCTCTGGTGAGCTGAGCTAGGCGGGGAGGGTAAACACTGTGGGGTCCCTGCTCAGGGACATCTCCAGAGATGCCCTCTGCACAGGGCACCAGGCTTACCCACACTCAGAAGGGCTTGATACATATGCTGTCTCCCCCTTCCCCCCTCCTCCCCACTCCCCTGCTTGTTCATGAAGCCCTTTCAAGAAAGAAGGATTCATCTCAGGAATTGGGGGGTGAAGAGGGATCAGGAAGGCTCTTGGAGGCGGTTTCCGAGATAGGCTTGCCGTGAGGACCATCAGGTAGGGTTTGGGTTGTGTGGTGTGGACACAGTGCAGGGAATTGGGTGCAGTATAGGAAACATTCAGGGGACAGTCAATAATCGGAAGTGGCCAGGGCAGGTGGGAAGGAACTGAGGGGTCCCCCAAGGCTGGGTGGGGCCAGGCCTTGAACCTCAGTCTTAAAGCTCTGACCTGTGTCACATGGAAACTAGAACCCAATGAGATGAAGAGAGACCTCCAGGGACAAGGAGGCCACCGGCGTGGCTGGGAGTGAGGGAGGGCTCAGGAAGTGATTCCAGAGGCCCATGCCAGCCAGGCTGAGGAGCCCCCCGCTTTGGTGCAGAGCAAACCTCAGAGGTGGCGGGGGCGTTGGGGGGAAGGAGGCTGTGCTTCAAGACTGCGCTTGTCTCTAAAGGCTGCTTTAACAAAATACCACAAACTAACTGGGTGGTGAAACGAAAAACCTCTCAAAGGGTTCTGGAGGCTTGAAGTCTGTGGTCAAGTTACCCGCAGGGCCATGCAGCCTCCGAATGCTCCGAGGGTGGATACTTCTTGCCCTGTCCAGGGGCTCCAGGCCTTCTGGGCCCTAGCAGCTTCGCCTCAGCCTCTGCCTCTGGCCTCGATGACCTTCTCCTCTCTGTTTGCTCCTTTTCTGTTTTCTTTATAAGGACACTTGTCACTGGACTTCGATTCCACCTGGGGAATGCAGGCGGGGCTCAGCTCAAGGTCCTTAATTTAATTACTTAAAAGACCCTTCCTTCCAAGTAAGGTCACATTCACAGGGTCTGGGTGTTAGCCTGTGGACCTAGCTTTTTGAGGGTCACTGTTCAACCCATCACAGCAGCTGTTGGATTCCAGGTGTGCTGGGGAGAACAGGCGAGAGAAATCTGGATGTGGACCCAGACAAAAGGCGGCCAGGAGAGCCCCTTCCTGTCTCAGGGGCCTATAAGCTCCCTAGCTTGAGATACCAGGCCTCCGTCTGTCTGTCCCAGAACACTGTGATTTCCCAGGACATGCTGTGGGGACATCAGGCTGCATGGCTGGACGGGAGGACACCATGTCCTTCCTGGGAGATTGATGGCTTCCCTGCCTTCTCCATCTGTGTATGAGCTGCTGATGGAAGAGCGGGAACAGGAAGGATGTGGGCTCTCCCACCCACATCAGCGGAGTCCAGGCCCCTGACCTTCCTGCACTTGGGCTGACCAGCTACATGACCCCAGACCGGAGGATGGGTTGGCATCCTGGTGACTTTTTGGAAACCCCTCCCTTTCTGAAAGTGGGCCTTGAGGAAACAGTGCTTTGGCCGGTGTGACTGGGCACCCTCTGAGTCTGGCTAGTGGGGCCACAGAGCCATGACCGCAGAGATCACCTTGGCGAGAAGGCCGTTCCTCTCACAGCATAAACTTTGCCATGGGTTCTCCTCCACTGGGCATGGTGGGCAGGTGGGGTAGGGGGTTGTCTCTGCTCTCTCCCCCACCCCGATCAGGGTCCAGTCTTCACCACTGCTTCTTCTGAGCCAGTGTGGGATCTCCCCTGGGCTAGGAAGGAGCATTTGGGGTCCAGTTGTCCAGTCGTGGGGACCAAAGACCTTAGACAGTAACAGCAGGTGCTCCTTAATACATACCCATTAAGCTACAGTCTCTGTTTTCTTCTAATCCCTGGAGAGGCTGGGAGAAAGCCTTTATGTAAATCCCTGGCCCATGGCCAGCCCTCATAAATGCCGGGTCATGATTACTTTGAGGGTGGCTGCTGGGATGACTGGGAGATGCTGGAATTCTGTCAGGACTGGGTTTGAGGAGAAGGGTCGAGCCGGGGGCGGGGCTATTTCAGGGAGTTCTTGTCACAAAGGAAATAGTAGGAGGTGGTATTGCTGAGAGGGAAGAGTGAGGAGAGTACCAGGGTCAAGGGCAGCCTTGAGGATGCTTACTAGGGGGTGGGGAGTGCCAATGGACAGGGGAAGGGAGGCACATAGAGGGGGCTGGGGACCAAGGCCCGCAGGCCTTAAGTGGCCTACTGACATATTTTATTTGGCTTCCAAGGTTTTCAAAGAATTTTTGAAATAGCACCGACCTTGTAAAATTGAGGGATGTTGATAAAATTCAGATTTCTGGCTTCTCTTGGAAAAAGAAAGAAAGAAATCACAATGCATGCGACGTGATGGCTCATCCCTTCAGATAATGCGTGTGGGACCAGTTGATCCTGGCCCATCACTCGGGTCTCTAGCATGTGCAGCCTTGCCCACTCCCTCCCCCACACTTGGTCTCACAACTCTGCCTTCAGGAAGCATGACTGAAAGGAGGGACGGGAAGGAGCCCAGTGGTCGTGTAAGTGGCAGGTTGGAGGAAGGCGAGCCTGGCTGGAGGCCAAGATGGAGGTTCTGCAGGGGTGTGAGGTGGGGTGGAAGGTGATGGGGGTGGCTGTAAGGACACGGAGGAGAAGACACACTGGGGGCCCAGAACCTCACCCTTCAACCCATTTCTCAATTACGCTTTGTTGGTCCTCTTCCTTCCTCTTTCCTCACTTCCTTTTTTTTTTTTTTTTTTGCCTGCCCTCCCTCTCTTACCCAGGCCTAAAGCCACAGGACCCAGACCCTCCCCAGTGCTGCTCAGCCCTTCTTCTGTCCCCACCCCCAATGGGGCTGCAGCAGAGAGGAACCTCAGCAAGAGATCCCCTTGCTAGGGCCTGGGCCAGTCTGCGAGGCCATTCTCCTCTCCTGTGGGGGACTCCTGTCCTGGAAGGGTGGGGGCCATCTATGCTGAGTCTGTTTGCACCCCTACCCATCCCCATCCCTGAGTAAGTTGAAGAGGGAGGAGTCTGTAGGGACATGTCACCACAGCGACCATCTCCTCCCTAACACGTGAGTAGTCAGCTCTCACTGATGTACTGGGAGCCTGACAAATTGGGCAGCCTGGTGCCTGGGAGGAGACAGGAGGACATTCAGCTTTTGGAACTTGCTGGAACTCTAACTAGGAAGTCAGCGACTGGTGGGCAGAGAAACACAAGGAAAGAGCAGGAAGGTGGCCTGACCTGTAAGGGTTCTGAGAAGGGCAAGGGAGGCCTGCACCAAGGGGCAGCCTCCCGGAGGATGGGCCCTTGAGCCAGCCCTGAATGAAGGTGCCACTGGGCTGGGTGGGGGGGAAGCTGACACTGGTGTGCAGCGTGGGCTCCACTAGGAAGAGGCATGGGAGCAGGGATCAGACAGGCCAGACCGCAGGAGGAGAGCCTCAGTAGGGCTGCAGACAGACTGCTGGCTCATGGGGCCCAAACTCCACCCCCAAGGCTCAAGGTCAAACTCTGTTCAACCTGTCCTTTCTTATAGTCCTGTTTCCTCGGGGCACAGCCAACCCCAATGAGCTGGGTGGTCGCCCCTCCTGACTGTGATGCCTGGTAGGTGGCAGGGCTCACTCATGCCCTGGGAGGGTGGAGGGAGTACAGAGGGAGATGGACAGGCCCACTGCAGACAGGAAACCTTTGAAGCCACGCAGCGGACCTTGCCAACCATCAGTCTCTTCACAAGATTCGATGTTGCAGCTGCCTAACTCATGCTCTGAGAATCGAACGACAGAATACTCCCCAAGGGCTTAGCTTTGGACATTCATCTGTTCACGGCACACGAGCACCTGCCTTCCCTTCTCTGCGGTCTGTCCAGAAATCCCTGGGAGGGCCCGCCTGCCTGAACCGCTTCGACCCTACCCTCCTCCTCAGGCTCATCTCCTCATTAGGTCTCTCTAGTTTCATCTGTGAAATGGGGCTTAGATGAGTACAACACTAAATTCTGACTTCCTTCAATGTGTGGCTTTATTGCCCCCAAACAGCCCCCACCTCGCCAGGGAGTGGGGACCCCAGCACAAGACCAGGCGCACAGTAGGGGTGCAGCCCAAACTTACTGACTGCTCATCTCCTTTGGCCCCTTCTTCCTCAGAGGGTGCAGAGCCTAAGCAGTGGGAAGGGCCCAAGGAACCCCCCAGGGCCTGGGCTGCAGGTGGCTTCCCCTGCCATCAACCCAACTCCTTTATTCCAAAATTATAAGGAAACAACCTCAGCTGTTCCTTTCAGCTCCGAAGGTGATGCTGGGGCCGGGCGGGGCCAGGGTGGGGCCAGGGTGCCTGGGTGGTTGTAATTAGCAGAGCTAATTGCATATGACAGAGCTGCTGGCTGGGGCTTCTGGGACAGCGCGAGAACCAGGAACCGCGCCCTCCTCCTCCCTGGAGGCCTGCCAGGCTTGGGCAGGGCTGGTTCTCAGACTTGAGCGGGCGCTGGAACCACCCAAAGGGCTCATGACAACATGGGTGCTGGACCCCAGCCCTGGAATTTCAGATCAGCAGGACTGGGATTGCACCTGAGCATTTGCTTCTCTCATGAGGTCCCACGTGGTGCTTCTGAGTGGGGACCACATCTGGAGAACCACTGTCCCAGGGACTGCTGGCTGCTGAGAAATGGGTCCTGGGCGCCCCTGCTGCTGAGGCCACAGCCAGCCAGCCCCGGGTGGGGGTAGGTGGGTGATGGGTCGGGAGTGTGGATGAACACAGGCTCTCCCCTCTTCAGCTTTGCTGTAGGAATTCTGTCTGGAAGGAGGGGGCTACGGTGGACTGGAGCCAAAGGCTCGCACAGCCACATCTCCCCAGCCAGTGAACACAGGGAAAGTCCACAAAGAGGGGCCCCCAAAGAACAGAAATGAGACTCTCTCTGCATTCTTGTCCCCTGCTGCTCACGCGCCATTAACATTCCCAGCCCGTTCAGTCCTGTGACATCCTTGGTGGCTCTCTGCCTCCACGTGTGGGTGGTGCTGTTCTTCCTGCCTGGGATCATGTTGGGCTCCTGTGCTGTGTGAGCCCTGTGGCATCCAGCATGTTCCTTGCACACAGTAGGTGCTCAGGAAACAGCACCGTAGAAAGAACTTGGGCTTTCCAGCTGGAAACAGAACAGACTGTATCTCAACCCACCTGTGCCTTTTCTAGTCTTGTGGCTAGAAAATGGCTTTTTGTTTCTTGGGCTTGGTTTACCCACCTGTGAAGCAGGGATAACACCCACTTCGGTTATAGGGGGCCACTGTGCACCCAGGACGTCCTAGTGAAGGCTTGATCAACGGAGGCATATCTCTATTAGACAGCTCCGCATGGCATTCATTGGATCAAGCTCTGATTGGGGTGCTGGGAGGCTGTGGGGGATGCAAGAGTGACAGAGCCCAGGGAACAGAGAGGCCATCTGGGGCGTCTTCCCCAGAGTCTGAGGCTTCTGGCCAGGCGCAGAATAAAGGTCTGAGAAAACCACTGGCTGACCTGACCACCTGCAGCCCTCTGGCCCAGCCCCTGCTGCCTCGTGACCCTGGCTCTTTGCCAGGCTAAGTTTAGCTGTGACCTGCATGGGCCACCATGCTCTGTGGACAGGGGCGGGGGTGGAGAGGAACTCAGCAGGTTTCCTGCCGGCTTCCTGGCAAGCAGACAGACAAAGCCCTCCGAGTGACCCAAGTTCATTTTTAAGCAGAACCCAACTGGGTTCGGGCTACACGTATGAGGCAGCTTTAGTAGGGGTAAGAGCCTTGGGCCAAGGCAGAGGTGGACAGTTTTGAAATTGGGGAACGGAGTCCTTGGGGAAGGGGTGTGTGTGTGTGTACATGCATCTGTATCCATGGTTTGAGGAGAGGCTCCCAGGTACCAGTCTGTCCCCATGATCTCCAATAAAAGTCACACCACTCTGGTTCCTTCTCATTCTTCTGGCCCCGTGGCCCCCAGGGCAGTGTTCCCTGTGGCTTGGTTTGGAAAGGGGAAATAGAGGTTCCAACTTGGTCCCATCTAGTGATCAATGAGTGGCCTCATCCCATTCCCCATCCACAGGCAGAGCCTGCCCGTCCAGATTTTAAAGGAGCTAAAAGACACCTGGGAGTTCATCTGATCCCTGGGAGGGAGTTGTTGGTTTGAGTAAGGAGTGAGTCAGAGCTCCACCTCCAGGAGGATCCAAGGCTCCAAAGGCCTCTCCCCTTTGCTGGGGGGCAGGGTGGGCAGAGTGGTGTACCAAGGGACAGCTACACTAGAGGAGCATTTTGTGCTCTCAAAGCACTTTTGAGCGTGCTTTCCTCCACACCCCCGGGACTTGGCAGGGCTGGTGTGCTTAGCAGGTGAGAAGATAGAGGCCTGGGGAGGCCTGGGGGGAAGGAGCGAATATGCAAGCGCATCTGCTCCCAGCACCTGAAATGGATTCTCTCCCGTAACTCTTGCCTTCCTAGGAAGGAGGGTCTGCTGATAGCTCTGTCTCTGAGGGAAAGCCCTGGAGAAGCAAGACCCCTTGGCAAGGAGCAGAGTCAGGTTTCAAACCCAGGCCTGTCTGCTTCTAGAGCCCAGGCTCCTCCCGCTTTATCAGCCCAGCCCATCTCCCTCATGCTCTGTGCTCTGGTGTATGTATGTGTAACCCTACTCCTGTCGGTGTTACTGCTTGCATCCTGCCAGAGTCCCTTGTGGGGGCGTCTGCGTGCTCCCCTCAAGAACCCCTACCAGCAGGGTCACTGCATTTCCCTGTCCCATCACAGACACCCTTTCACGAGAAAACTTCCACAGGGGCAGGCATTTTGCCAAGGGCTTTATATGCATGATCTTGTTCAAGCTTTACAACCTCAGGGATGATTATGCCCATTTCACAGATGAAGAGACTCAGGGCCTGAGAAGTTGAGTGATTTGTCCAAGGTCACATGGCTAGTACGTGCCCGTGCTGACTTCTAGCCCTGTCTTGTCTACTCCAGAATCCATCCTTTTAACCCCTAGCATACAGAGTCAATGGCCCCACTTGGTTTGGGGATTTGAACGTCGCCTCTCCCAGTATAAGGAGGCCATTAGAGCCCTTGAACAAGGCACGGGGGTGCCCACAGGTAGCCCTGGGGAAGCTGGTAGGGAGAGAGGAGGAAGACTTCCTGGTCTTAAGGCTTGACGATGGCTCCAGTCCTCACTGGCTGGCCTCCTACCCTGAGCTGGCATGGAGGCTGGTCAGGGGCTGCCCAGGCCTGGGACTGTGACTTGTCGGGGTCTACTGGGCCCAAAGGGGGCTGCCTATAGTACAGGGGCCCTCAAGGGCCTCAGAACCTCCAAATTCTCTCCCAGCTGGCTTCTGTCTGGTGCTGTGCTTAGCCCCGCGTGCCTTGATCTTAAAACCCTGATCCACATTGAGAAGCCAGCCTCGCGGCTTTGGCTCGGACCACCCTGGCAAAACTTTCCATTGAAGTTTCCCTCGCGTGGAAACTAGGGCTGACCTGCTTCTGCAATCATCTAGCAAGCCGCTCCTCGTCATAGGGAAGAAAAGCTGGCTAGCTTCCCCCTGGACTTCTTCCTCACCCCACAGCCCTTCCGGCCTGACTTCCTACACTTTCTCCTGCCCTCTGTCTCCTCCTCAAGTTCACCTCTGAGGCCTGAATGTGTGTGCTGAATTCTGCTGCCGGTGGACCCGCTTTTGGTTCCTGCTTGTGAGTCCAGCTGTGTACGGGATGGAATCACATCTAAGCGGCAGGCTCTACCCACAGGTGGCAACTCAGGTCATGTACATCCTGGCCTCGCCGGCTAGAACCTGCAGATGCGTTTTACCTGATGCCACGTCCCTGTTCCTTGGCACCATTAGGGTAAGAACCAGAACAAATGGTTTTAAGGGTGTAAATTCAAGGTTAGGGAATGGGGCTCAAGCAGAGTGGAGAAGCTCGTATCAGCATGCTGTGGCTTACAGGGGCCCGGGGGCCCTCTGTGTTCTCTGCTGTCCCACTGTGTCATTTGGCCGTCTGCTGTCCTCGCTGAAGTCCTAGGCAGAAAGGGGGCTGGGCAAGTATGGGAAAGGCCCCTGCTATTCCCCAAGGTTCCCGCTTGGGAGAGGAGAGGGTATAATGTAAGACCTACCCTGTAAGACTGTGGCTGTCAGACGTTAATGTGGATGGTATCAAAATGCAGCTTCTGGTTCCATTGGTTTGGGATGGGGCGGAGGTTCTGTGTATCTAACTCCCATGATTGTAAGGGATTAGCCCTTCCCTTGAGATCATTTGAGAGCTAAAAAATCCATTTGTCCTGGAGGAATGGAGTGTCTCCCTTCACAATTAAGAAGTCAGATTTAATGTTTAGACAACTCAGGAAAGGAAATCCAGTGACTCGGTCACTCTGGTTTTCTCCAAGATTGCCCTGGGGAGAGACCCAGGAGAAGGCCAGGAGGTCAGTGTCTGAATTTGGACTGAAATCTTAAAAATCAAAAGGAGAGGTTTACAGTAGAAGAAGACAAGGGCCCAAAACTGCTTCAGAAACATTTGCTGTTCAGTGAACCTATGTTTTGTACCATTGACTGTGCCGTGACACATTCTGCGTGGGTCACCACGTCCCTCAGTACTGTGACCCTTGGGGGTACGATGGCTTTCCTCTCATCCAGTGAGGAAACTGGGTCTCAGAGAGGTGTGCTCACGTGCCCCAGGGTGCGCAGCTGACCAGTGACAAGGCTGGCCTTGGAACTCCACCTTCTTGTTCTTAACCACAAGGACTTCACTGGGGAGAGGTGGGTTGAAGTAGAGAAAACAACTCAAACTGACTTAAAGCGAAAACATTATTGATTTATATGACTTTAAAACTCCAGAAGCAGGGGCACCTGGGCGGCTCAGTGGGTTAAGCCTCTGCCTTCGGCTCAGGTCATGATCTGAGTCCTGGGATGGAGCCCCACATCGGGCTCTCTGTTCAGCAGGGGGCCTGCTTCCCCCCACCACCTCCCCCTCTGCCTGCCTCTCTGCCTGCTTGTGATCTCTGTCTGTCAGATAAATAAATAAAATCTTTAAAACTCCAGAAGCAATGGCTTTAGGCATAGCTGGGTCCAGGGAAACTGCTTTTGTCTACATTGGCATCTTTCTCAAGCAAACCCCCCTTTGAAGTATAGAGAGTCGTCTCCCTCCACCCAAGCTGTGATCCTGTTCCCTGGCAAACCAAGTCTTTCTCCCCATCAGTCCCAGGAAATCCCACTTCTGTGTCCCTCCCATTGGCCGGAGGGAGATCCTGTGCTCCTGGCTGAATCCACACTGTGGAGGCGGGGGTGTGGAGTGGCTTGGGCCTGGGTTATATGTTCACCCCTGTATCTGGGGGTGGGGTTTTCCCCCCCCAAGCCATAGGACGTGGGCCAGAGAAGGGTTGGCTCCTGGGGAAAGTGCATCGCCGCTTCCGGAAGGGGGAAGGACTGGGCAGACGGAAACAGGACAGCCTCTTCGAGTCACCCAGCCAGGATTGCTGGTGTGCAAGGACTTTGCGGTTCTTTCTTCCAAGGCTATGCTGCAGCACAAGGGGTGGGGACTGTGGGCCAGGCAGGAGGACCTCGAGAGCTTCATCCACTGGGTGGGACAGATCGACCGGTGGGACAGAGGTTGGTGTGAGGGTCTAGGGAGGAAGCGGTGTGCACGGAAGCTGGGTGTGACCATTGATCCTGATGCATGTCTCTGTATAGCAGGAAAGTTCCAGCCATGGCCCTGGGGCTCTTCCGGGTGTGTCTGGTGGTGGTGACAGCCATCGTCAACCATCCGCTGCTGTTCCCGCGGGAGAATGCCACGGTCCCCGAGAGCGAGGAGGAGATCATCCTCAAGATGCAGGCACACCAGGAGAAGCTGCAGCTGGAGCAGCTCCGCCTGGAGGAGGAGGCGGCCAGGCTGGCGGCAGAGGAGGAGGCCCTGGAGCGGCTGGCGGAGGAGGGCCAGCAGCAGAACGAGGCCCGCACGGCCTGGGACCTGTGGAGCACCCTCTGCATGATCCTCTTCCTGGTGATCGAGGTGTGGCGGCAGGACCACCAGGACGGGCCTTCCCCGGAGTGTCCTGTTGGGGACGAGGACGAGCTGCCCGGCCTGGAGGGCGCCCCGCTGCGGGGCCTCACCCTGCCCAGCAAGGCAGCGCTCGAGCGCTTCTCCGAGCGCTGCATTCGGGGCGCCACGGCCGATGCGGCCCGCACGCGAGAGTTCGTGGAAGGCTTCGTGGATGACCTGCTGGAGGCCCTGCGCAGCCTCTGCAACCGGGACACGGACATGGAGGTGGAGGACTTCATCGGCGTGGACAGCATGTACGAGAACTGGCAGGTGGACAAGCCGCTGCTCTGCCACCTCTTCGTGCCCTTCCTGCCGCCAGAGCCCTACCACTTCCGCCCAGAGCTCTGCTGCACCCGCCGCCCCATGCCCTTGGGCCGCCAGGGCTATGGCCGGATCGAGGTGGTGCGGGCCACCGAGGATGCGCGGGGCTGCGTCTGCGGCAAGACCACGCTGGGGGAGGACATGCTGTGTCTCCTCCACAGCAGGAACGGCCCGGCGTGGCCCGGCAGCGAGCTGGAGACCCTGCTGTGCGCTGGAGGCTCCCCGTACCTGGACACGCTGCGGGTCATGACGTGGTTCCAGACGGCGCTCACCAGAGCCTGGCACCGCATTGCCCACAAGTACGAGTTCGACCTGGCCTTCAGTCAGCTGGACTCCCCGGGCTCCCTCAAGATCAGGTTCCGCTCGGGGAAGTTCATGCCCTTCAACTTGATTCCTGTGATCCAGTGCGATGACTCGGACCTGTACTTCGTCTCCCACCTTTCCAGGGAGCCGTCCGGGGAGACCCCGGCGTCCAGCACCGACTGGCTCCTGTCCTTTGCCGTCTACGAGCGACACTTCCTCCGGATGACCTCGAAGGCGCTGCCCGAGGGGGCCTGCCACCTCAGCTGCTTGCAGATCGCCTCCTTCCTGCTGTCCAAGCAGAGCCGCCTGACTGGCCCCAGCGGCCTGAGTAGCTACCACCTGAAGACTGCCTTGCTGCACCTCCTGCTGTCCCGGCGGCCGGCCGACTGGAAGGCCAGCCAGCTGGACGCTCGCCTGCACGAGCTGCTCCGCTTCCTGGAGAAGAGCCTGCTGGAGAAGAAACTCTATCACTTCTTCATAGGCAACCGCAAGGCGCCCGAGGGCATGGGACTCCCTGAGGCCATTCGCAGGGCCGAGCCTCTCAACCTCTTCCGGCCCTTCGTCCTGCAGCGGAGTCTCTACCGGAAGACGGTGGACTCCTTCTACGAGATGCTCAAGAATGCCCCGGTGCTCATTAGCGAGTACTCCCTCCATATCCCCGCAGACCATGCCAGCCTGCCCCACAAAGCTGTTATCTTGTAGGGCGGACAGGACCCGGGGGCCAGGACGCAGGGCACCCTGTGGGCCCACACCTCTGGGGGCACCTGCAGGCCCCATCCCGGGAGAATGGCGGGCTTTGTAGGGCGCCACGGCTCAGCCCACCGGGGAAGCCAGGCCCCATGGCACAGAGGAGACAGGATTCCAAGCTGGCCAAGCTGGTTTGCTTTCATGCCACTGGGGCCTGCTGGTGAGGTTGTGTCTGGGTTGGGTTGATCCTTTGCATTTTACTTTTGGATCACCACAAACGGCCAAGAGGATGACTAAATCCTCTCTGGACACCGAGCTGAAGACAACGCAAACATCGATTTGGGAGTCATTTTTGACATCCCGGGTCCAGGCTTGACTTAAATATCAACAGGGGATCTGCAGGGATGCCGGCGGGGGTGCATGTTAAGACCCTGCAGCCTGTCCCCACTAATGCTTGACCCCAGGCATCGCAGCCAAGGCACCAACAGGGACAGTTGTGGGAATTTGCCACCTTCCATCCACAGCCTGCACTACTAGCGTCCAAATGTGGCTGCCGTTTTTTAAACTATTTGGAGAAAAGACTAGAAGAGATTCAAGGCCCCAAGGGGCCAATGTCTGTTGCCCAGAAGTGGATACTTGGTGGCAGAGAGAAGTTTCCGTCGGCCACTTTTCCAGCTACATGTCTCACTCAGGGTAGACTCCTTTCCCCGACCCCTTCCCACAGTGTGCTGTGCCCTGAGCACCGTAGTGGGGACAAGCTCCACAGCTGGTCTCTGGCCATGCCTGTGCTGATGGAGGGCAGGTACTGAAGGCGGAAGATGCAAGAGACACAGGGTAACTGGGGCGCAGGGTAGAACGTGTCCCCAGGGTGCTGGGGTCTGCCTCTGATGCCCAGTTCAGAGAAGACGGCAGAGCTGAGGGAGGGAGGGATGCCGTAGCCTGGAGTGCTCCTCGGCGGCGTCACAGTCCTAGAACCAAGCATGCCTGGAGGCAAGAGGAGACCTAGCTCTATCTGTTGCTCCCAAGACCTGTTCACTCCAGTGGGACAACCTCGTGGCACAGAACCTCCCATTTCTGGATGGGTCTTGCTGGCCACACAGATGAGCAAGACCCAAAAAGGCTCAGCCACCTGGGGACACACAGGGACAACAGTGCCGACCCAGCCCCCAAGCCCCAAAGAGATCACCTCGGCATTGCTGGGGGCTGCGGTCACGGGACAGGCGCCAGAGCCTGCAGTGGGACCTAGCCCATCTCCAGACCTGGGTAGGGCGGTTGGGAAGCCACTTCTCCACTTGTGGCTTCCCTGTCCCTTCGGGAATCCCCCCATGGTACTGCCTCACTGACCCTTCCAGCAAGCCAAGGGAGAGGCAAGAATGAGTACACCTGGGTTCCCCTCCAGGGTTTAAACTGGCCAGGCCTTCGAGCAGCATACCCTGTTCCATGGGGGTGTCGGGCTCACCAGGAGCTGCAGAGGACCCTGTCCCTCATCCAGGGGTGCTCTCACCTGGCCCCAGGGGTTTTGGAAGATGGACGATTTGCCTGACAGGGTTCACTTGCAGCAGGAGGCTCAGCTGTGATGGGGCACTGAGGCCATAGGAACCCTTCGGTGTGAGCTGGAGTCAGACCGCGCAGACTTGGGTCTTTGTCTCCCCAGCGCTGGGAAGGATCATACCAGTATGGCCCCCAGCAATAGCCCCAAGCCCCTCGTTCAGTTGTGATTTGTTTCCAGAATCGGGGTGAATGTCCGTATTTATTACTGCCCATGCCTTGCCTGCCCCCACCCCCTTATCCTTATGTTGTTGTGCTTGGAGGAGACCCCACAGGCGGACACCAGACTCTAGAAGCTGAGACCAAGCGTGAACCTCCCTCGGCCTCCCCTTGGCTTCCAGGAGAAAGTTCACTGAAAAATGACCTCCTGGCCTCTTGTTTGTCCAGAGATGACAACTCAGCAGGACAGTTGCCTACAGATCGCCTCCTTCCTGCTGGATCTTCTATGCACCAAAGCTGCTTCTGAAGCAGAAAGCAGCAGAATTCTTGGTGTTTCGTGCTGCCTTATTTATATTGAAGGAAGGATTAAATTCTTGCAAGGAGTAGAAACTGGTCACGGTGTTTGTTTTCACTTCAGGAAGTCTGTGAGGTTCCCTGGGCAGAGTTAGGGAGCAGGGAGGGTTTCCTGTTTACCCCCAGAAGCTTTCACTCCCTTTTGATTCTTACACTTTCAGGAAACTTTAAAAAATAACAAAATAGAACCTTTCGAGCCCATCTTTGAAGTAGCCTACAGAGTTCCAGAAGGGGAACGTGGGGGGATGTCAGCACAAACCTTCTTTCACAGAGCTCGATGTGCAAACAAAATGTGGGAGCTGCTAGGAACATGAAGCTTTTGGGTTTTGAGGAAAGAAAATGTCTTTTTCAATGGAGGCTTTAGTCCATCAGGGCATTTTATAGGCCTTTCCAGTGAGGACACCCAGGCCCCTTTCTCCGAGGGGGCTCTCCTTTCCCAAGCATGCTTGACCCCACCAGGCATCTGCCTGATGCTTGGGGAAAATGCTCCATTTTGCCACATGTCTGGACAGTTGGCCCAAGGCCAAGATGTCTGTTAGGTTGGGAAGGGCCACAAGAAAGATGGGAACACACCACTGGCTGGTCTGAAGGAGAAGCCCCATTAGCATCTGCTTCACCTGTGGTGGCCCCACACTACACATATGGGTGTCACCCGGATTTGGGTTTCTGGGCCACACTGCAGACTTCCGAGGAGTCTTTAGGAGTCCAGCCCAAGAATCTGCATTTTGCCAAGGTCCCCACGTGATTCTGAAAGTCCAAGAACCACTGCTCCCTGGGGGTTTAGGGATTAGACACTGCCTGACACTGGAAGATGGGTAGGACTGAGCCAGAAAAGTGTCCCAGCCAGAACCATGGAGTGAGGGGAGGGAGGCCTGATAGACGGGGCAACATTGAAGTAATGCCTACTTGGTGCCCATCACCCTTCTACATGCATTTATGTACATTCACTCATTCAACTCCCATGTCCACACTATGATGTGGGTGCTGTCAACATCCTCCCCATTTCCCAGAGGAGGACACTGAGCACAAAATGGTAAGTTGCAAACCCAGGATCTGAAGCCACACAGGGCTGGTATATATGCTGATAGATACTGAGAAGTTGTAGCCTGTGCGTTTGAAAACGTTGGGGCTGATCACAGAAAAGCCTTCAAGGCTGAGCCGTGGTAAATGTGAACTTCATACAATAAGCAGTGGTGAGCCATTGCTGATTTGTGAGAAAGTACCCTGATTTGCCCCCCAACCGTGAAGTCCCTAACTATGTGGTCGGCACTGTGTCAGATGCCGTGGGGTGGGGGCCAGGGGGGGGTTCAGTGGTGACTGTGGCAGGGTCAGTGAATGTCCTGGAAGTTCTAACTTCAGTCACTGCATAGGCTGTGATTCAGAAAATTCCCATGCTCAAAGCGGTCTCCACCTCATGGGACAGAGAAGGCCAGCACAAAGGGAGCAGAGAGAGCCAATTACCACTTGACTTGTCCCCACCCCACTTCACCCTCCTCTGCCTCACCCCCCAGATCCCCACCCTGGGAAGGGCATCTTTTAGAGTTAACTTTTCTCCTTGCCATCCAAAAATAGCTTGTTTTTCTAACTAGTTGCTTTTTAAAAAAAAATTTTTTTTATAAAAACAATAGAGTCATGATAAAAAGAATTCAACCACTGACAGAAAAATTAACAGATAAAAGCACCCACCCTTAATTGCCATTCCTCAGCCATAACCAATACGAAGTTTCTTGCGTATTCTTCCAAATTTTTTCTATGTATGTACTACACATGTGCATGCATCCCTTTTCCTTTTTACATGAATTGCATCATACCGTCTAACTTCTCTTGGATATCATATTTGAACATTTGGTTCTACCCTATATTTCAAAAGAGCTGCTTCCTTACTATCTCCCTGTATGTATGGATGTACCCTAATTTACCCAGCCTCCGCTACAAGGGACACTTAAGTGTCTCCACTTCTTTTGCTGTTATAAACAACACTGCAGTGAACATCTCAGTGCGTAAAGTCTGCTTCCAAGTGATCCTCCCTTCTGGTTAATTGCTGTGATATTAACCACAGTTAATTGCTGTGATATGTACTCACCAACTTGGTATATACAGATTCACCACCAAGTATCTTACCATGAAAGTTAACAATAGCCTGGATTTTATTCCATCATGACTCCCAAGTGAGAAAAAGGCATTTTTAACCAAGTATTGAGCAAAGAGCTTGTGTTCTGCCCTGGATCAGACGCTATGTGGGGAGCAGAAGTACAAGATGAGAGCTCTGTCTCATGGATGTGGGTCTATTAGGAAGACAAAACTGATGGCCAAAAAGTAAGCCCAAGAACAGTAAAGAGCATTAAGTAATTGAAAGTGAAATGCTGTGGCTCTCAGGCCTGCACGGCAAGGGGGGATTCGAGAACTCCCAGATCAGCTTTGGGTTTGGGCTGTAACCGTTTCAGCTCCCTTACACGCAGGAAAACGTGAAGGGTCTCCCCAAAGAAAATTTACTCAACATGATTGTCTTCCCGTTCCCAAATGCATGTGTTCTGTTCATTTGGGCCTGGGCCTGGTTTATTTCCTCCTACACAATGCGGGACCCCTGCTTTCCTGGCGTTAGCAGCATTTTCTATTCCTTTGATGTTCCTCTGCAGCCCCACAAAGAAACCAGGAAATAAAGCCATCAGCAACAGACTCTTCTAGCAAGATGGAACCACACAAACCTCAGAGATGTTCAAAGCCATCTTTTCTTGCTGGGAAAAGGTAGGTCTTAAAAGTGCCAGGTGTGATTTGCAGGACAGGGGTGGGCTAGGAGGTTGGGAAGAATTTGGTCCCATCTGTTTCTTTAAAACCCACTTACAGTGATCTTTCCGGTCTCTCTTAAGGTAACTTTATTTAAAATGGAAACAAAGCAAAGACCCACTTCCTACCACTTCTCACAAGCCGCCCTTGGGCCTATCTTCCCACCTGGCCAGAGATGACGTAAACAGCCCCCCAGGCCTCACCATTCACTTACTTCTGGAGGGTAGACTGGACTATGTTGGACCAAATGTCTCTTAGGACAGTGGTTAGACCTCCAGTGGCTGACAGTTGTCTTGGGTCTCCTCCAAAAAGCAATGCTAGTGCTGAATCAGCCCCAAGATGTCCCAGCCAAAGAAAATGAGTCAGCCCATACATACCTCCTACCCCAGGAATCTGGGCCAACCAAGAGACCACAGAGACCTCGAATAGAGCCAGATCCAGGGCCCAGGAGGTGGGTGGCATTCTGCCCTCTTGCTATCCCTCGCTTGATCCAGACCAATTCCTAGAAGCCCTCCACACATTTGTGTCCTCCTTGCAACATTTTATAATCTGACCAGGCAGGGAAACTACTGAAACTCCACCCATCCAGAACCAGACTTCAAGCAGCAAGATCGCTCAGCCTGAATGTTTCAAGATCCAGAGAGAGACAAGGAAGTAGGGACCCCTGCCCTTAACTGCACGCACCCACCCAAAATAGAGACCTGCATGTGAGGTACCGTCCACTAGACACCCAGCATCTCCCATGACAAAGCCATGCAAAGACCAAGGAGTCTGAGATTCCAGACAGTACAAGTGACACGGGCTGAGAACTTGGGCTCTGTGTTCAAATCCAGCTGTGCCATGACCTAGCTCAGCAAGTCTTTGTAATGTCTATGAGCCCTGGTTTTGTCTCAGTCTCTTCTGTAAAATGGGGATGATACTATCCACCGCACAGAGCCACTGAGAAGACTAAGTAAAAAGGTCACATGGGAAGCACTTAGCTTAGGACTTGTACAATAAACTCAAAGACAACAAACAGAACAGACAAACAAAAACCATAAACAGAAGTTTTCTGTTGACTCTACCTTGGGTTCCTTCCTCCATGGAACACCAGAAGCCTGAGCAGAGCCCCACCCAGCCCTTCCTCTGCCTTCCAGGTTAGGCAGCTCTTGCTCCACTGCAACTGGGATGCCTGTCGTCCCTACCCCACCCCTGCTGCCATCAGGTTGTCCCAGATAAAGTCCCCAAAGAGGGCCTTTCTAGAGCAAATGAATAGCCAATTACCATTTTATTTTAGGGCGGAATTTTTAAAAAAATGATTCCTGCCGGGCGCCTGGGTGGCTCAGTGGGTTAAGCCGCTGCCTTCAGCTCAGGTCACGATCTCGGGGTCCTGGGATTGAGCCCCGCATCAGGCTCTCTGCTTGGCAGGGAGCCTGCTTTCTCGTCTCTCTCTCTGCCTACTTGTGATCTCTCTGTGTCAAATAAAATATTTTTAAAAAATGATTCCTGCCCTTACTATCTATACAGTTTCTAATTATTTATCCTGGTACCTTCCTCCTATGGCAGAAATGCACAGAAATACACACACACACCCCTTTTGAGAGACTTCCTAAATCCCTGAGCATAACCCAATATTCCCCGGCTTTGGAAGCATAAACCCAGATTTATCAAAGGCTGCTCCTGCTAACAGGTTGCCATGCTAGGTTCGGAAACCCCAGTTCGGAAACTCCCAGGACAGGGACTGCTCCGGCTCCCCTGGGCGAGCTGCAGGTCAGAACCTGCCTCGGCTGCTTTGTCACGGGCCCGACAGGCTTGCAAACCCACTTGCCAGCCTGCCCCGATGCCAGGAAGCAGACCCTTGATCTTCAGCCACACCGTCTGCTACCAACAAGGTCCCTGCCGGGACCCCACTGTCTGCAAGGGGATTCTTCAAGTGCTGGATCCTTGGGAGGCAGTGACAAGACAGGGTATTCCACGGTGCTTGCCTGGAGCACCTGTCCTTTCCCCGAGGTGCTCCCCTGGGGTGCCTGTGTGTTCCACGCAGCACAGCCCTCAAGCTGACTCATCACCGTGCAGGACTTTGGTCATTTCAGACGCTTCTACTTAAACACACTCCAGGAGGGCAGAGAAGCAGGATTCGGAGCACTTCACAATAGGGGAAAGGGTCTGTATATTCCCATCATCGACAATGTGGCAAGATTTGGGGATTCAGTGATCAGCTAGGCTTGGGGTGCTAGGAAGGGGAGGAAGAGAGATGAAAAGTCCCAGTTTCCAAGGGCTCACAGGTCATTTGAGATTACGCCCACACGCACGAAACCAGAAAACATCCAAATCATGAATCAAGCCATGTGCAGCGTAGGACATCTTGTCCCACGAAGTGATGGGAAAATGAACACAGAGGTCAGGTTTGATCTTTTGCAGGAGTCTCGCCACGATAACAGGGTTGCCGGCCACTCACTGAGCATTTACCTGGCAGGTGCTGAGCCCTTTCATGGAGGGTCTCATCATTCTTCAACAGCCCTACGAAATAGAAACTCACGGTCCCATTTTACAGATAAGAAACTGATGCTCAGAGAGGTTACACAACAGAATTTAATGAGCTAGGACTGGAACTCAGTATGTCTGACCGAACAGCCCTATTCTTATGCACGCTGGTGCAGTATCTCTTGGCACAAAAAAGAATTTTGTATCTGAACTTGCAAGAGAAAAGGCTGGTTGAAAACAAAACCAGAGTCTATTCTGAGAAAGGCTGCAGAGTAGGGACAACAGCATGAGCAGAGGCTCAAGAGCTCTGAGGAGCCAGAGGTGAGCAAAATGTTTGAAAAAAACAATGTCCAGCCTTCCAGGGACTCGCAAAGGAGATGAATAGGAAATGAGTCTCCTGGGTGGGCAGAGTGTTCAGTGTGTGGGGGAAAGGGAGAAAGGGGCTGGAGGCTGATCTACAAGAACCAGCCCTCTCCTTGAGCTGGATATTTAGTTATTTGTGAAGATTTTAGCTAAAAAAAATGGAACCAGGCCCACATAAACCACGGGAGGTATAAGCTTGGTTCTGAAGGCCGAGCAGCACAGAACCCCTGCATCTAGAAGGCCATTGACTTTGACAAAGGAAACGTGGACCAGGCAAGACATGAAAGTGAGGAATCAGGGAGAGAGACACCCCTCCACCACCACTTCCACCTGCCACCAAAGCTCCAGAGAGCGACGTGGAGGCACACGCAGGAGCAACACGCTCCAGCTCGGACACTATAATTCAGACTTCATGCACGTGAACAGTCGACAACTGCGTTGTCTTGAGATTGGAGAAATTTAGAGCTAGAAGGAACTTCAAGTAACACTGAGTCACCAGCCCCCCCAACCACTGCCAGCTGTCCCAGCCACCCCACCCCACCCCCAACCGCGTCAGGATGTCACTGGACTCGGTGCAGATGGGCTCCAGCTCAGAACCTTGAAGGAAGCGAGCTTCCCAGGACCTCCTCTGGTCGCGAATTCCGATGTCAACTTCATCTGTGACAACGAGGCTCTTCCAAATGCTGTGATTCCAACTATTTTTCTCTTTTTCCACTCTGCAGGACAGAGAACAGCTTTCACCTTAAATCTGTAGGTTTAACATGCTTTTGTAAGATATACACCAACTGTTAAAAGTGGTTATCTCTGCAACTCGAGATGGTGGAAGAATCCCTATTTTTTTTTCATTGTTGCATTTCTTTTAAAAGCCTGATATATTATTTCTGCCGTCTCCTGCAATATAAGGCACAGGATTTGAAACACTCTTCACGGAGCATGATTTAATTGCCTCTTGTCTCCAGGCTAAACCCTTGTAGTTTTATCCAGAGGTTGACAACTGAGTCGTCGGCGGGGCAGGAGGGTGACATAAAGAAGGGAGACGTGGAAGGCAGCGCGGGTGACCAAGGCAAGCTGGCAGACAGCCCGCCTGGACAAAGGCTTCCACACCCCAAACCGGGCTGTGTGCCACCAGCCTGCCATCTCTCCCCGCGAGCACGTTTCTCATCCCATGCAGCCTGGTTCTTCAAGCTTCAAAATTAGTATGTAGAGCCCCAAAACGAACATCTTTGGTTTGGGTCGTCCAGAGACATGCCATTATCTGTGGTGTCAACAACAATCTCAGTCTCACGCCAAATGCCAGCCAGCACACAGGATTTACACCCAGAGACCCGTCAGTCCCCACGTCCTAGGAGAGGTGACAGGGGCCCAGCAAAGATCCCAGGAAAATGGGACTCACATACTTTACTCTGCACTGGCTCCAGTGCCATGGCAACAGGGGCGCCCCCTCCGGAGATGCCCACGTCACGCGAAGCCTCTTCTGGCCCACCAGGCCACCTCACCGCAGGCTTGCGTCCGTCCAACTGGCTCCAAGTCACACTGGTAACTATTTACATGAGTCAAAATCCACCCAGAGGCGGCAGATGGCCAGGCCAGGCTGAGATGTGGGGAGAAACTGGGCTGGTTGGGCTGAGTCAGAGGCAGGGGCTGGAGACAGCGCCTCAGTGGGCACTGACAAGCAGAACATCCCATCCTCTACTGCCTGGTGCCCCGCATGGCCGAGGCTGAGAAACAATGAGGCGTGAACACGGCTGAAATGATCACAGGCTGGTCCCTAGACCCTGAGATAAAATAGCACCGGACAGGCCTGTTCCACTCCTGTGGGGTAAGGGACAGAAGCTTCCAGGCTTGGGTACCTGCCAGCACCCCCGGCCACCCTCCTGGGATCTTTGTCACCGTCCGTGGTGCGCAACGCTGGGCAGAGCCAGTGGAGACGCAAATCCAACAAAGTGACCTTTGCCGGGGACTGGGTTTGGGGCGTGTCTGTTTTTTCAAGGCAGGATGTTGGCTGTAGAACATTTTGTGAGCCATCCTGAGCCCTGACAGCACCAGTGAAATCCTGACGTCGTTAGTCTGGGCGGACAACGGGTGTTTCATTTCCTGCTTTGGAATTCTTTGAGTCATAAGACCCTCGATGTCTCACAGGCCCACGCCAAAGTGGGAACGTGAATGACACTCACATGTGCCCATGGGGATGGCAGCTCTTGTGGGCCAAATGGAGAGGATTGGGACCTGGAGTGTTTTCTTCTTCCTCTTCTTTAGCTTTCCGCTCACCAGGGAGGTTGTGGACAGTGCTGATCTGTGGTGATGAACATCACCGATGGACAGGCCTTGAACCTCCACATCAGCATCAACCCCAATAATCTGGAGGTTACACTGAGCCAAAGGCCCAAGGAACCAGAAGGCACACAGGCTCCCAGTCTCCCAAATGTGCTTGGGCATTAGCACTGGGCACTAGAGATTTCTAGGGGATCTTTAGAAGGTATGGGCCAGAAGAGTCACACCAACGGATTATCAGAAAGAATCCATTTTCTGTCTCCACGTTTATTGGGAACCTCAAAGAAAACGAACAGATTGAATGACCCACCAAAACAATTCCTGATACAGAGTCACGACATGCTTGGGAATTCTGGATGGTGAAGGGATGGACTGAGGCTCAGCAAGCTAGCCCATAGTCAAAGGCATCAGGGTTGTTCTGAAAATAAAGATTCAAGAAGCCCAAGAAAATGTTCTTATCTATGAGAAGAGCGCACACCGTGGGGTCCTGCTTCATGGCTGCTGTCCAGAGCCGTAGTGCTGGCGTGTGGTTCAAACAGCTGCAAGACAGGAAAGAACCATTAGCTCGTCTGCAAGGGAGGCCATCGGGAAACGTGGCATGAGTGGCTTTTTAGATTTACAAGACACAAAAGGCTGGTTTATAAAGTTATCTTAGTTACCTTATCATCAACTCATCATGATCATGTCCTGGAGGAAAATCTTATTTGGGGAACAGCTCTGTGTGTTTTGAATCATGGAAGTTGTTGTCGCTTTTAACAATGCCGCTAAAATACATGTGGGCTGACTGTTCTGGGGAAATTAAGTGTGTGGGCTTCCCTGTTTATCCCCAAAAAAGACAACCCCCTGTCATTCTTAGATTTTACTGCAGGGAGTTTGAAAAAAGTAAAGACAAGTAGTTTCCAAAAACACTTTTTAAAAGTCAGCAAAACCATCATCAAACCTTGAAGTACTGGAGCTGACTGAGCCCTTTCCAAGACGGACCAGGAAGTGGAGGTCTAGGATATACATGTGACTCGCTCAAGACAGTACAGCTGGTTAGTGGAAAATCCAGGAGGGGAGGGTTCCCGGGCCATGGCTCGGTATTCTGTCCCCAGAGGAGACAGGTTTTGGTCATGTTTATGTTGACACATAGTTTAAAAGATCTAAATACTTTCTATCTGGGAACACCTGGGTGGCTCAGTCAGTTATGTGTCTGCCTTCAGCTCAGGTCATAATCCTGGGATCTGGGGACTGAGTCCCAGGTTGGGCTCCTCGTTCAGAAGGGAGCCTGCTTCTCCCTCTGCTTGCATGCTCTCTCTCGCTGACAAATAAATAAATAAAATCTTAAAAATAAACAAATAAATATGTTCTATCTGATCTTTCATCAGAGATAGTCAAAGTGGAAGGTGGGTGGGTTCAAGCCCACACATTGTGAGGGTACAGATGTAGTTCTGCCTCGGCCGGACCCAGTTCCCCAACCAGTTCCCCAATGCCAGAATTGTCCGGCACCCACCCTGTGACTGTCTGGGAGCCCAGCAGGTGCCCACCCAAGTTCAATGTCCCAGAGCATCATGGGAACAAAGCACGTGTTCTGCCTGGGGACCCTACACGGTCTCCCCGAGTCCACCAGGGAATTTCTTCTACTTTAAACATCCCTACATTTCCATGGTGAATGGCTGGCCATTCTGTTTGCTACCCAATGCAACCCCATAGTCAAAGGTCTTACTCAGCGATTCCATACACATCCAGCCGCTCAAACCAGGGCCAAAAGAGGTAATCAATCATGGATATACAGTCTCCACCAAAGAAGATGGTATTCTGATAGCCAAGAATCTAAAAGTTTAAACAGAACAAAAGCAAATTAATTTACTTACCTGCTGACATATTTATAGATGTTAAATACAATTATCGATTTGCTTCCCGAAGAGGGAGAACCAAGGCTCTGCTTCTCCTTCCAATCTGTTACACAATGCATCTGCCCTTTTCCTGAGGTTTCTTCCATTTCCTTCAGGGCCAAACTCCCAGCCACACTCAGCCCTTCTCCCCTTTCAACACTGGAACAACGAGGTGGCTCATCTGACTGGGGAATCTGGAGGAAAACCCAGACAGGGAGCGAAGCCCTGACCTCTTGGCCTGGAACAGTTTCCTCAGAGTCCTAAGCTTTCGGTGGAGGAGCTCAGTCCCTGGAGACAGGGGCCCTGTCCCACACCCGCCCATGCTGAGAGGGAGGGGACCTCATTAGAAACTCTGCTTGCTGCAGTCGTGATCCCCATTCTCCAAGATCCACTTTATCCCTAATTAAGGGGATACCATGGTTTCCATATGTCTTCCTCTTTGTAGACTTATTTCTTGATTCAAAACGAACGCAGGAAAGAGCAAATGCTATTTAGTGGATTCCCTCAAATTTCAACACTGTATATCCTATTTTCTTGTTTTATTTGAGCTCTTCGAACTTCACGCTTTTGGGCCATTTAACACTGTCAACTCTTTGCATTAAAGCAGAATTTCTCATTTCCAAATGGGACAAATTTACACAGATAGACCGTAAAGCAAACAGACAAACTCTTCATAGCCAAAATGCAGTAAAAAAAAAAAAAAAAAAAAAGTAGTGGAAAATTTTAAAAGCAAAAATGCTTAGTAGAGGTTATTGTCAAGCCAGGTCTTTCCAAAGAGAAAAGTATGATGCCACCCCCCCAATTCAGTCAAGCAAACAACACTCTTGGACCCACAGAACTCATCTACTACATACTTCCCTATAGTTACAGAACCAGATTTCTATATCCTTTCTCTGGATTTCTCTATTCCTATCTCTATCACCAGGCTTGACTGCTCCTTCTCCAGCTTATGGACTCTGATGTAGTCTACAGTTGTAGTTAAGAACCTTAGCTCAGGGGTGCCAGGGTGGCTCAGTGGGTTGAGCCTCTGCCTTCGGCTCAGGTCATGATCTCAGGGTCCTGGGATCGAACCCTGCATGGGGCTCTCTGATCAGTGGGGAGCCTGCTTCCCCGTCTCTATCTCTGCCTGCCTCCCTGCCTACTTGTGATCTCTGTCTGTCAAATAAATAAATAAAATCTTTAAAAAAAAAAAAAAAGAAAGAAAGAACATCAGCTCAGGGGCAGGCAGACCTGATCTTAGGCTAGGCTTAGGCCTCCTATTCAATATGGAATCCTAGGCAACTTACCTATGTACCACCTCCTCCAAGCCTCAGTTTTCTCATCTGTAAAATGGTGGTAAGTTAGTGCCCACCTCAGATGTTATGGTGGGGAGTGACATAATCATGCATGAATAAACAAAAGCTCTTATGATGAGAAAACACAGAGACATCCAAACCTTACATCTACAGATAGCAGATGCATCTCTGACAGAAAAAAATCAATGGGATCCCCCACCTGCCACCCTTCTCAGAGGAGAAACCAAATCTTGCTGCCCTCAAGTCCAAGTTTTCATTATCCCCTCACATGGCATGGAGGAGTTCCCGTGATGAATGTCCTGGAAGTCTGAAAAAATGTTAGGTAGCATCACTTTGTTCAAGAAAACTAACAGGATGGACTAAACCAGTGGACTCTGGCCAATAAAAACTCCAAACAGGCCATTTTAAGGCATAAGGAAAATAGATCTGACTTACAGCAGAAAGGAACAAATCGTTCAGTATTTATGGATTCCAGACAGTATCAAATCTTTATGTTCACAAATGGATAATAATTATGCAAACTTTTACCACTGGCTTCAAAACATATACCTCCAGCTTATTATTGGCCTTCACGGCACAAATCAGAACGAAATCTAAATTGACTGACCCTGGAACAAGTATAGCTCTTCTGTTTACAGATGAGCGGTGCTCTAGGGAAAGTCCTTGTCAAAACACATTACACATAGACATTTACTGGAACCCATGCTAGGTCCTTTGGTTAAGCGATATATATATATTTTTTAAGATTTTATTTATTTGATAGAGAGAGATCACAAGTGGGCGGAGAGGCAGGCAGAGAGAGAGAGAGAGGAGGAAGCAGGCTCCCCGAAGAGTAGAGAGCCCGATGCGGGACTCGATCCCAGGACCCTGAGATCATGACCTGAGCCGAAGGCAGAGGCTTAACCACTGAGCCACCCAGGTGCCCTGGTTAAGCGATATTTTGAAAATGAATAACTGCTTAGTAATTGGTATGTTTTAGTATATATGTTTAAAGCTTTTTATTTACTCAAAGTAGGAGTATGTCTTTAATATACATGTTACAGATACAATTAGTTCTTACATAAACACTCAAAGGAATTCAAGCCCTATCAAAGTACACGGTACAATAAAAAGTCAGGATGAGGGGTGCCTAGGTGGCTCAGTTGTTAAGCGTTTGCCTTCGGCTCAGGTCATGATCCCAGGGTCCTGGGATCGAGCCCTGCGTCGGGCTCCCTACTCAGTGGGAGGCCTGCTTCTCCCTCTCCCACTCCCCCTGCTTGTGTTCCCTCTCTCACTGTGTCTTCTGTCAAATAAACAAAAAATCTTAAAAAAAAAAAAAAGTCAAGATGAGCACATGGATGGAATAGATGAGGCATCACTTATCCTCTTCCAGCCTTTCCCACCCCCAAAATACATATTCACATCCCCTCGGACTTTCATCTTTTTTCAAAGATTTAATTATTTATTTGAGAGACAGAAAGTGAGAGACAGAGCGGGAGCAGAGGGGGAGAGGCAAAAGGAGAGGGACAAGCAGACTCCCCCACTGAGCAGGGAGCCCGATGCGGTGCTTGATTCCAGGACCCCAGGATCATGACCTGTGCCAAAGGCAGATGCTTAACCCACTGAGCCACCCAAGCACCCCTCTTGAAATCTTTAAGACCCTCAGTGGGATCGCTCCCTTCCATGCAAACCTGGTATCTTCCAGACACAGGCAGTGGCCTTTCCATTGAGAATCACATAACATCAGTATGGGAGGGGTCACTGGACCTCTTCTAGTGGGACTCCCCTCCCATTTTACCGTGTATTTACACCACGCTCAGTACCAAGGAATTAAGAGATACAGTGTTTTTTTAAAAAAAATGTATACCATAATATATAAAACATGGAAAATAATAAAACACTAAGATCAGAGAAAACAAAAGTTAGAACAGAAGGTCAAAACAAGGAAGGAAAACAACATCAAGATATCAAACCTGGGGTCCTGCAGAGTTCCTTAAATAAAGCTTTGAGTTTGACTTGAGTTTCCTGAGCCAGGAGGGAGAGGAAACTGCACTGGTGAGCTGAGACTGATTCTTGCCTCTCCCGTGGAAGCACAAAAGGACTCTCACTTTTCGGGAGAGGAAACAGTCCCAGGGAGTTAAAGGAGCTCTTCAGTAGCCCAGAGTGAAGACAAAATCAGCATTCTCCCCATTCCCAGACCACAGCCAGCTCTGTGTCGCTGAACTTCAAATAGGTAAGTACAGGACACTAATCACAGCAGCTTCGCCAAGTCTCTTGTGAATTGTTTATTCTTTCCATTTAAGTATCAGCAAAAAGCTTAGAATCAGCAAACGCTGAAAGCCTCTGGCTTCCCTGTGAGAACTCCTTCCCCAGTCCCTTTGTTTTCTCTCTTTCTGGCTTTGCCAGAGCACCTGCCCCACTGGGAGACAAGACACAATCAAGATTTTAAAAAAGGGGGTGGGGGGAGAGAAGAAGAAGAAGAAAGAAAAAAGAGAAGAGAAGAGAAAAGTAAAGAAAAGAACCTTTACCAAATTCTCTCCTGGGAGAAGCCTGGCCAGCTCAGTCTGTAGAGCGTGCAACTCTCCATCTCGGGGGTTGTGAGTTCAAGCCCCACTTTGTACTCTACAAAAACTCAAATTTTTACAAATTTTTCTCCTTCCTTCCTGTTCTATTCATTGATAAGAACGTCTTCAGGCAACTTTAATAAAATAGTTCTCCTGTGTTCTCAGTTTAAACTCAGTCGCTTGCTTACAGCCCATTAGCTCCTCTGACAGATTTTAGGATAAATAGTAAAATAAGACAGTAAGATTTCACCCTCCCCCCACCCGCCCCCTCCTCTAAGCGTGAAAAAGCCCGTTTGGAAGAACCCCTAGTCTTCTTGGAGGGCCTCTCGGGCTCCCCCAGGAGGACCTAAAAGAGGTTCGCGTGAGAGAGGAGATGGAAGGAAGAAGCGTGTCGGGCTCCCCCTTGTGGTCATCGATGGTGAGGCGCCCTGGCTGGCTCCCCCAGGAAGCTCACCAAGGAAGAAGGTAAGAGAAATCTGTAAGATTTTGGAGAAGCAGCAACATCATAAAGAGAAGCAAAACCCAGACTTTCTCACATGAGGCATTCTAAAAAGCTTTCTTCTACAGTCTTGGGTGGTGAAGCTCGGGATCATTTCACTAACTGCTTAACCTTGAGAGGCTGCTGTCCCAAGCACACCCCTTGCCATTGCCTCCCAAGGAGGACAGACAGCCCGGTGGCTTGCAGAGGCGCTGCTGTTCTTGCTGGGAGAGAACAAAAAAGTGTTTTGTTTTGTTTTTTTCTTGTTGGAAACGGTTCCTAAGAAGCAGAATCCACCCCCCAACCCGCACAGGACACAAAACCATCTGCCAACACATGAGCAAGGCAGGCCCTTCTCCAGAAGCAGCAGAAAAGTACCCAACTCCAGGGCAGAAACCCCGAGTCCATGAAAGATAAGAGAAGGCTCTCCACATTTCAGATTTCAGGTCCCTGTTACACTGATGAGGCTGAGGTTGAGCTAATGAGAATGAAGTGATTACCTGTAAAATGAACCAATGGTACAGAAACAATCTTGGAGGACATATAAAACCATTTTTCCTCTGGAAAGAAGCCTCTGACATAGGGTTTGGGACAGAACACGCCCCTCCCACTGCTCTTCAGGTATGACCTGGAGTCCTTTATGAAGATACAGAATGCAATTTGTCCCCATTTGGGGATTCAAGGACCTTCCTGAAAGTTCTATGCTGGAATCCTTTTAATGGACCTACTCCTTTTGTCAACATGTATGTATACAACAGTAGCAGGAGAAGCCAGGAGGCCAACGCTTGACGGGTCAAATACCTATAAAGTGACGGATGGTGGAGGAAAATATAAAGGAATGTCTTTAATTTCCCCTACAGGGGAAGATGACTTCTTACCTGAAAAAAGCTGTGGAAGAAATCACAACAGGAAAGAACTACATAGCACAATCTTGTTAAACGTTGTATTTCTATTATGTACAAGAAAGATAAGCCAGACTACAAGTTAAAAACAAAAGAAAACAAAAAAAAACATACGTTTCTGAAAAATAGCCAAATATCCTTTATATGTAAGGAGCTCATTAAGGGGAACTTTTACAAATCAACAAGGGAAATTAGGAAGATCTTAATAGACAGAGATGGGTAACAGCCCATTTTCACAAACAAAACACAAAGGGGAGGCGCCTGGGTGGCTCAGTGGGTTAAGCCTCTGCCTTCTGCTCTGGTCATGATCTCAGGGTCCTGGGATCGAGCCCCGCATTGGGCTCTCTGCTCAGCAGGGAGCCTGCTTCCCCCTCTCTCTCTGCCTGCCTCTCTGCCTACTTGTGATCTCTCTCTCTCTGTCAAATAAACAAATAAAATCTTTAAAACACACACAGACACACACAAAAGGATGGCATACTTTGGGGGAAAAGCTTCTACTTCACTAGTAATAAAAAAAAATACAAATAAAGTCCACAATAAAAATAACTACTGCTTCTCTCCAAAGCAGGCAAGTATCTTCTTTAATGAAATCTCCCCACAGTGAAAAGGGGACGTGCAAAGAGAATTTTTATACACTGCTGGTGGGGGGCAAGCAGCACAAGTCTTTGGGGAAGCAATTTAGCAACACACAGCTCAAGCCTCTAAATGTTCATACCCTTTGATCTGGTAATTCCACTCCTAGAAGTCTGACCCAAAAACATTCTCAAATAGAGAAACAGACTGCTGTTTCTTGCAGCAATGGTAAACGTTCACAATGGTAAACGACTAGAAACAACCTAAATATTCCTGGTGGGGGGTGCAGGATAAATAACTCCAGTTTATACACATGCGAATTACATAGAATGAAAGTGATTTCTTTCTATTTTTAAAGTTTTTTTTTTTTTTTTTTAATTTGACAGAGAGATCACAAGCAGGCAGAGAGGCAGGCAGAGAGAGAGGAGGAAGCAGGCTCCCCGAGAGAGCAGAGAGCCCGATGCGGGGCTCGATCCCAGGACTCCGAGATCATGACCTGAGCCGAAGGCAGCGGCTTAACCCACTGAGCCACCCAGGCGCCCGATTTTTTTCTATTTTTAAAGATTGCACCCATAATACAGAAATACATTCTCATTATTTAAAAAAAGCTCAAATGATAGAAAGTTTTTTTTTTAAGATTTTATTTATTTATTGGACAGAGAGAGAGATCACAAGTAGGCAGAGAGGCAAGCAGAGAGAGAGGGGGAAGCAGGCTCCCCGCCAAGCAGAGAACCCGATGTGGGGCTCCATCCCAGGACCCTGGGATCATAACCCAAGCTGAAGGCAGAGGCTTAACCCACTGAGCCACCCAGACTACTAGAAAGTAGTTTAAATGGCAAAGACCTGCTCTTTCCCATCCCTGCTTTTGCCCACTTTTCTTTCCTATCCCAGTAGCAGTCTCTGTTAGGGGTGTGATGTGTACCTCTCTAGGCATTTCTCTGGACATTTATTTACATGTATATATACACATATGTACATTTGTTTTCTTCTACAAAAGTGGGATCGCGCCATCTGTATTACTGTGTAATTCACTCAAATATTTCTAGGCAATCTTTTCATGTCAGTACACACGGCTCTACCTCTTTCATTTTTAACTGCTGTATAAAATTCCACAAGAGTAATGTGGGAAAGAGGCAGAAGAAAAGTTATTAAATTTCCTTACCCACTGCCAAGCCCCTGAAACAGGAAGAGTGACATTCCTCTACGGACTCAACTGCTCCCACCTTAACACTTTGCTAAGGGCAAAAGGCAATCCTAGCCTGACCACCCCACATACACCAGGATCCTATGGGTCTACTTTAACATATAAAAATTCCTTTGGAAACTTCCTTTATCTCTAAACCCTCCAAGATAACGTGTTGGCAATCATCCCCAAGCATACGGGCCCACCAATACATATCTGAAGGGTCTCAAGACGAGGGTTTAATTAGACAGTAAAAAATGACTTTTCCCAACAAGAGCTAGCCCCTCAAGGTCCCGGAAACCTTGCCTCCAAAATTCCTTAGAGACTGACAGCTATCCCTGACCCCCTCCCAACTTGCAAGTATGTAATGGGTCACTCCTCACAACCCCGGGGCAGCAGCTCTTTCTGCCCACAGGTCCTGTCCCCATGCTTTAATAAACCACCATTTTGCACCAAAGATGTCTCAAGAATTCTTTCTTGGTCATTGGCTCCAGGCCTCATCCCACCGAACCTCACTTATATTCTAAAACTTCATCAAGAGGAACATAATTTATCTAACCATTCCCTGTCTAATGTACATTAAGGTTTATCATTTTCCATCCTCATAAATAATTGCTTCTTTAATCAATGCTCTTAATACATATGAACAAGCATTTACAGGGTTTATAAAAATATGGGACAATCTTTCATCATGGTTGCCCAGTTCTATATACACTACAATTTTTTTTAATTAAAAAAAATTTATATTAACCTATAATGTGTTATTAGCCCCAGGGGTAGAGGTCTGTGAATCGCCAGGTTTACACTCCACAGCACTCACCATAGCACATACGTTCCCCAATGTCCGTAACCCAACCACCCTCTCCCTACCTCCACTCCCCCCCGCAACCCTCAGTTTGTTTTGTGAGATTAAGAGTCTTTTATGGTTTGTCTCCCTCCCGATCTATACACTACAATTTTAACTACATAAAAATATACATACATAAAATATATACTACATAAAAATATACATAGCAGAAAAGGACAGGAAATAAAAAGTCCAAAATGATACCCGTAGCTGTTTCTGGGTAATGGGATTATGTTTTTTTTTTTTTTGTCTGAGTTTCTATATTTTTCTGTACTTTCCAAATTCTCTCTAATGAATAAGTATTTCTTCACAATTGGAGAAGAGTAAAATTAATCTCTAAATAATAGGAATAATTATTAGTCTATTATTTACATGGTGGTAGATGGTATAGCAGAAGGCTCTTAACAGAAATACAGCAAATATTAGTTTACCTAGAAAGCAGCTGTCAGAATTGGACAATGGATGAAGTTACCAAAGTCACAACAGCATTAAAACCACTCAATTAGCCACTGTCTATAAAGGGTCATCAGTTCCTCATTGTGGAAGGATGGTGGTTACCACTAAAAATGGCGTATTAGGGGTGCCTGGATGGCTCAATGGGTTAAAGCCTCTGCCTTCAGCTCAGGTCATGATCCCAGGGTCCTCGGATCAAGCCCCACATTGGGCTCTCTGCTCAGCAGGGAGCCTGCTTCCCTTCCTGTCTTGCTGCCTGCCTCTCTGCCTACTGTGATCTCTCTCTCTGTCAAATAAATAAAATCTTTTTTAAAAAATGGCATATTAGTAGACATGCTAAATCAGTTAGCAAATTGGCCACATATGTCCAACATAAGAACGTGTACAAAAATGCTCACAGCAGCATTACCTGTAGCAGTCAAAAAGTGGAAACAACCCCAGTATCCATCAACTGAGGGATAAACAAAATATGACATATCCATACAGCGCAGTATCATTCAGCCATAAAAAGGAATAAAAGATGGACCTTGAAACCATGATGTTAAATAAAAGAAGCTCATGCAAGGCTAACATTGTATGTTCCCGTTTATATGAAATGTCCAGAACAGGTAAATTCATAAAGACAAAAAGTAAATTAGGGGTTGCCTGCGGCTGGGAAGGTTCTAAAGAAATGGGAAGCCAATGCTAATGACTAAGGGATTTCTTTTTAAGACAAATAAATGTTCTAGAAATGTTCTAGAATTAACTAGTGGTGATGGTTGCATAGCTATGTAAATATTAAACCACTGAACTGTACTCTTGAAAAGGGTGAACTTGTGGTCTGTGAATTCTGTCAATAAAGCTGTTATAAAAAATAGGTAGCAACAATGAATTTAGTTTGTAGACATGGTAAGTTAGTTGATAACAAGATAAATTTAGCTTATAAATAGTCTGCCGTACACAAAAGGCTATAGAAAATTATTTTCAGTGAACAATTAGCCAGATATAAACTTTCCTTACCTCCTGTCCTAGTGACATCCAAAGAGAAACAATTAAGCAATGCATAAGTAATTTCATTATTGAAGTTAATAAGAATTAAGAAAGAAAAATAGCAAAACTTAACCAAGACAATATGATCTAACTGGGTATAAATGTATTCTTTCTGGAGAGGAGAAAGGACAGATTAAAAATTAAGGCTATAACCTTAATTTTTAATTAAGGTTTAATTAAGGAGAAATTTTGAATCAAGAAAATATTTCACTAGAGACGCTCCTGGATGTTGTAAAGACAACTTCTACAAACTGACCTCAGGCAAACAGCTGCGTACACAAGGCACAGAATCAAATTTGGCGACGTGGGAAACCTGGCATGGAGATACCACAAGGCAGTTTGGGGAATGCCAAGAATTAACAACATCAAGGGTCCTGTGGCCCCCAGGAGCCAAAGGCCTCAGGCAGGTTGTCACTCCCTCAGCGTTTTTCCAGAATGCTCTATGTCACCGCCCTTCTCTTCTCCTTGGATGGACTTCCGCTGATGACTAGCAGGAGATCAAGGAATAGCCAGCCAGAAGACAGAATCCATTATGCACAGAAACCCTGAACTAGAGCAAAATTCTGAAGCATCAGAGAAATCGGGCCGAATCCTGTCTTTCACTGCCCTTGTACTTGAGCCGAGTGCTTCCACAATGCAAACATTCAGAATGAGGTCACTGGCAAAGAGGAGGAGGTGAAAGAGGAGGAAGAACAGCAGCAGCAGGGCTGGAAGGTCTGGCACATTCCAACCCACAAGGATAAAATGGAAGTGGGCTCAAAGTGCTATTCTGATATGGTGAAATCAATCACAAACATTAAAAAAAAAAAGAATAAAACTAAAAAGATGAGTACCGCTGACACTGATTCAGTAAAGACGAGAAACTTGGCTTGAAAACAGAAAGCGTGGTTACAGAATGGCCTCCCCGCCGTTTTAAAAAACTCCCAAAAATGTTCAGAACGGAAAGCGAGCAGGGAGGATGCCGGTTTGATCATTAAAACAGCAGTCATGCATCTCAAACAACTGTGAACCTATTACAGAAAAATGCCATTATAGAAGGAGCACGATTGACCTTTCATTTTGATGAAACTATTTTTTAAGAAAAAATTCTCAAGTCAGGGGCATTTACGGCAAAACAAACTGTCAGAGTTTAAGGCTGTAAAGGTAAACTGAGCCTTTTGCTTGGGAATAACATGGGAGAAGATCACAGAGTGGTATCTCAACTTTCTTATCCCTCAGAAAGACCATGTATATGTAACACACTTTCAGCTCAAACAAAATCCTGATTACACACAACCATGCAAAAGAGCTACATAAGTCAGGGAACATTCTCTACCAAATTTATTGACAAGTTTCTATTTCACTAGAATCTCCTCAAGTTGATATACTGTATTTAGAGGATTGGATCAAATAATTCAGCTAACTGGGCAGGGTTCAGATTCTGATATTGCCTACATAGTATTTATAATTCTTGGTAATGATGGGACAAAACCACATTCAAATCTGCTAGAACAAAGCTGAATACTCACTCAGAGGTCCTTAAGTACCATCCGTGAAAGCTACCTACACTTGGGCTAGTTAATGGGTTATTTTTAGAACTCAGCTACTGAAGATAAAGTGGAAATGTGTTCTTCAGGGATGTGCCAGAGCTGACCAACCACCGATGACATCTCTTCTCAACCCTGAGCTTGGAGACACAACATTGGTAGGTCAAAATCAGCCTCTGGGGACGCCTGGGTGGCTCAGTTGGTTAAGCGGCTGCCTTCGGCTCAGGTCATGATCCCAGCGTCCTGGGATCGAGTCCCACATCGGGCTCCTTGCTTGGCGGGGAGCCTGCTTCTCCCTCTGCCTCTGCCTGCCATTCTGTCTGCCTGTGCTCGCTCTCTCTCCCTCTCTCTCTAACAAATAAATAAAATCTTAAAAAAAAAAAAAATCAGCCTCTGGTGGGAGTATTTATATCCCTGAAACAGAAAACACTATAAATCAGAGCGTCTTTTTCTTCTGAGAGTCATTTTTTTTTTAAGATTTTATTTATTCACCTGACAGACAGAGATCACAAGTAGGCAAAGAGGCAGGTGGGCGGGGTGGCGGGGAGCAGCCTCCCCGCCGAGCAGAGAGCCCAAAGCGGGGCTTGATCCCAGGACCCTGGGATCACGACTCAAGCGGAAGGCAGAGGCTTCAACCCACCGAGCCACCCAGGCGCCCCATGAAAGTAATTTCTTATAGATGATTATTTATCATCCATAAATACTGCAACTGTACAAATCTAAGATAGGCAGCTGGAAGTGTAAATAAATTTAATCTGCTTCCACTTGACAAAGGTCAAATGGAAGAGTATTAATAATCAGTTTTCCCTTAAGAGGATAAAAATAGCATTCTGATGGTTGCCAACAGAGTTACAACCCACCCATAAAGGGAAATTATCAGTTTCTAGAACAAAGATAAAGGAAGTCATAGAACCACCTTCCAGATTATTCTAGAGGTAAGGGGTAAGGAGCCATATTACTGCCAGATTGTTCCTTGACTAACGTACCCATAGTCACTTTCCCCTCTTTCTTACAGGACCCTGATTTTATCCAGGGTGTCCCCCTCGAAAAAACTACATTTCCCAGCCTCTCCTGAACATAGTTATGCTACAACTAAGTTCTGGCTTAATGAGATTTAAGTAGTCCTTGAGTAGGAATTCTGGGAAAGCCTTTTTTTTTTTAAATTTACTTGAGAGAGAGAGAGAGTGGGCGCAGGAGCATGAGTGCGGGAGGGGCAAAGGGAGAAGCAGACTCCCCACTGAGCAGGGAACCCAATGTGGGGCTCCATCCTCGCACCCCAAATCATGACCCCAGTCGAAGGCAGATGCTTAACCAACTGAGCCACCCAGGCACACCAAAAGCCTGTGAATAAAGGGGCATGGCCCTTTGCCATTTTCCCCCTCTGTTCTCCTTTCTGCAACCTGGAGCATGGATGTAATGGCTGCAGTTCCAGCAGCCATTTTGTCATTTTGAGAATGAAAGACTTGTACTCAGGATGACAGAACAGATGGAGAGAAAGATCCTCAGTCCCTAGTAACTATAAGAAAGCCATCAAAACAGCCCTGAACTGCACTACCTCTGGCTTTTTTGTGCAAGAAAATAAACCCTTTATAAAATAAGTTCACAGTAGGTAGGTCCCTTTTACTAGCAGCCAAACAAAATCCCTAACAAATGTAAATCTTAGCTTCATTGGCAGGAGGTACAGACAGAAGCCATACAGAGCTACCACCTAAGGAATGTGGTGATTCAGGGAAAGGGAGAAACTCATCACATGCCCTTCCCCTTCCTTGCCAGATTTTCTTTTCTTTCTTTCTTTCTTCTTTTTTTTTCCTGGAAATGACACGATTTTATATATTGGAAAAAAAAACAACCCTCAAAGAATATACAATAAATATCAGAGCAGGATACAGAATCAATATGTGGAAATTCAGTTGCAGTCCATACCCTATTAATGAAAAATCTGAAAAAAACTAAGAAATCAATTCCATGTACAATAATATAAAAAAATATCTAGGAATTATTTAATAAAAAAATGCAAGATTTTTACACTGAAAATACAGTTTTAAAATTAACTAGAGAGGGGGCGCTTGGGTGGCTCAGTGGGTTAAAGCCTCTGCCTTCAGCTCAGGTCATGATCCCAGGGTCCTCGGATCGAGCCCCCACATCGGGCTCTCTGCTTCGGAGCCTGCTTCCCCCTCTCTCTCTGCCTGTCTCTCTGCCTACTTGGGATCTCTGTCTGTCAAATAAATAAATAAATAAATCTTTTAAAAAAATTAACTAGAGAGGATAAAAATAAATGGAACCAAAACAGTATGGGAATGGCACAAAGTCAGACACATACATTAGTGGAACAGAATAGAGAGCCCAGACATAAATATATTTATACAAGGAATTTGTGCCAGGAATATAAATTAGTATAGCCACAACAGAAAACATTACGGAGATTTGTCAAAAAATTAAGACTAGAACTACCATATGAACCTGCAACTCCACTTCTGGATAATGAAATCATTATCTCAAAGAGACATCTGCACACTCATGTTTATTGCATCATTATTCACAATAGCCAAGATATTGGAACAACCTAAATGTTCTGTGATGGATGAATGGATGAAGAAAATTTGGTATGTATGGTTTTTTTTTTTCACTATTTTTTTCATTTACATTAAATAAATTTAAATTTTCATTTAAATTAAAAAAATAATTTTTAATTATTTAACATTTCATGTATTATTAGTTTCAGAGGTAGAGTTCAGTGACTCATCAGTCTTATAAAACCCAGAGTTCATTACATCATGTGCCCTCCTTAATGTCCATCACCCAGTACTCTATCCTCTCACCCCCTTCCGCTCCAGGTACCCTTGGTTTGTTTCCTATGATTAAGGGTATCTTATGGTTTATCTCCCTCTCTGATTTCATCTTGTTTTATTTTCCCCTCCTTTCCCTTATGCCCCTCTGTTTTTTCTTAAATTCCACATATAAGTGAAATCAAATGATAGCTGTCTTTCTCTGATTGGGTTATTTCACTTAGCATAATACCCTCTAGGTCCACCCGCATTGTTGCAAATGGCAAGATTTCATTTTTCTGATGGCTGAATAGTATTCCATTATATATATGTACCATGTCTTCTTTATCCATTCATCTGTTGATGGACATCTGGGCTCTTTCCCTACTGTGGCTATTGTATTCTTGCCACATTTTTAAGAATAATTCTATAGCAGGTGAGTGGAGGGGAAGCACCCACAGGTTAAAATTAGATGACTAGTAGCTGAACTTATCAAAGACTGACAGAAAGACTAAGTCTGTGAAAGCAGGGGGTGTCAGGGGGTCCAGGCTGGGGACCCTGCATTGCTTCTTGTACTGTATCTGACCAGGAGAGGAGCCCCTTTTCGTACCTCTTCAAGGTTGCAGAATTCCTGACGCAGGGCTAGCTTCAGATCAGCACATTCTCTCCCGCATCTCAATGCTACCAGACACTCCTTGGTCAAGTGTGGGACCTAATCAGAGAACACAGGTTCTTAGTAGAGCAGTCTGAGGAAACTCTGGGCTCCTGCTCTTTCTAAAAATGTAGCCAGAGCTTTATCACTCCAACTTAACAAGCCAACGCCCACATCCAGGCTCCCCACCTCCTCAGAGGGTCATCCCTGTGGTTCCAGAAATCCACAGTCACCGCACCATGGTAAAACAGGGTGTTTTAAAAGGGGTTCTCCAGTGCTCCTTACTTGCTCAGCTACTCCGTGCTGTACAATCTTAGGCGGGGCACTTAACCTCTCTAAGCCTCAGTGTTGTCATCTGAAAAATGGATACAGTAACAGTACCTACCCTAAAGGGCACTTGTGAGCATTAAATGAGTTAACCTTTATAAAGCAGGCAGGACAGTGCTTGGTACAGCATAAATGCTCAAGCTATGTCAGCCATTGATGTCCCTGAGTTCCTTTTATCTCTTTTCAAAGAGAACTATCATAAAATTTCCCCATCATTTTCTCCTGGATTATCAACAGGTACCCCCTTTTCTCTCTTCACATTTCCTGCACAGTTGGGACTGCTGCTCCGGATAAAGGGCAATTCCCTTTCATGCATTCCCTTCTTCACACCCCAACAATTTTTCTACCTGAAACTTCAGAAATATTTCCTTTAACACACTACCAGTTTTCAGCTCTTCCAACATTCCTACCTGGAGTCACATGGTCCTAACCATGCCATAACCATACCTCTTGAGACTGCTGGTCGAAATAGAAAAGAGCCTATCAGTTAAACCTTCCATCTTTAATATCAGAGGGGACAGCCTTACTATTATTCCATACTAGTTACCCTCCTAAGAGGCAGGTAATGTTGCAACAAAATGATCTGACCAATGACTTAGCTTCAAAAATGAACTCAAGTTTGGGAAACACATACAAAGTAAAATGGACTGTATGTAAGTGACTTTTTTAAAAAACTGGGTATACCTTATAGAATAACTCCAATAACATCTTCTGGCGAGCCCGCTCATAAGGGTCATATGGATACAGCTTTCTTCCCGGGTAAGCGTCATCCAGGTACTCACAAGCGATGACAGATTCGTAGATCAACTGACATTTGCTGTTCTCTAGGACAGGAATCTGGCCAAAAGGGTGCTTTGTATAGTACCACTCAGGCTTGTTTCTCAGGTTAATGTTGACAACTTCATGTCTTAAAAAGCAAAGGGAAAACAAGACAGAACTAGAAAGAGAGGCTTAGGGGCGCCTGAGTGGCTCAGTGGGTTAAAGCCTCTGCCTTCAGCTCAGGTCATGATCTCAGGGTCCTGGGATAGAGCCCCACATCAGGTTCCCTGCTCAGCGGGGAGCCTGCTTCTCCCTCTTTCTCTGCCTGCCTCTTTGCCTACTTGTGATCTCTGTCTGTCAAATAAATAAAATCTTTAAAAAAGAAAGAAAGAAAGAAAGAAAGAAAGAAAGAAAGAAAGAAAGAAAGGCTTAGGCAGGCAGACACTCATCCCCGAAAGCAGAAGCAATCAATTTATAAAATTTATCAAGTTTGCCATAAGTTTTCCAAAGTTTGGGTTTTTCCAGAGAAAAATACATAGCAAGGTCGTTGTCTTCATGCCTGTAGTTAAGATGTGCTAAATGTTTTCTCTGCCTTGTCTCACGTGTTCCTTGTGACTCCTGGCTCCAGGAGTTTCAACCTCCTGCCCATTATCACTGCGAGGAAACATCAGAACTGCACTGAGAGCCAGGGAGTCTGACTCAGAGGGCACGCACTTAACCACCGCATTCCAGAGTTTCCAACATCTTAACACTTGCAAATGCACATCTGATATTAACAGGTCACAACAGAATATGGTAAATGTCCGCAGTTAGGAGCTTGAATTCTGGCATCAGACCGCCTGGGGTCTGGACAGTCTAGCTTGTGATGCGGGCCAAATTCCTTAGCCTCTCTGTGCTCAATGTCCTTAATTGGAAAATGGGGGTAATAATGGTACCCATCTGTTGGCACTGCTGTGAGGACTGAGTAAGTGAGTAAGTCTGAAATGCTCAGGACAGTGCCTAGGTACATAAACATCAATAACCTTTTCTTATTCTCATTATCATCATTAGAGGCTCTAGCCTATAAAATTACCAAAAGTGCTCACCTATGTTTAAAAGATTAAAGGAAACAAATGAGTATATTCTTTGCTCCATCAAGGAGATGGTCTTAAATCGTAAAGCAGTGGTTTTCAACAGGGAGTGATCTTGCCCCATTCTGCAGGGACACAAGTCAATGTCTGGAGACATTTTTCGGCTGTCACAGCTAATGCAGAGAGGCCAGGGTGCTCCTAAAAGTCCAACAGTGCACAGGACAGCACCGCATCCCAACCCAAACACATGTACACACAAAACTAAACTACCTGCCCCAAAATGTCAACAGTGCCAAGGCCAAGAAACCCTGCCCTAAAGAAATATTTACATTGGTTCCTAAGCTACCATTTTGTCACTAAGGGTAAACATTGGGCTACTGTTCTCTAGATTTTATTTGAAATAGGTAACTGTTATTTTAAATAGGTAACCTTGGGGCCAAGGAGACTTGAACAATAAGGAAGAATCTGGAAATACATTCCATATACACTCAACAAAGCAGAATTACGTAATTTTGTTTAAAATGTCTCTATATTAGTATTTCTCTGACATGAATCTGAAACTCTGAAGTCATCCCTTAAAAGGATGGACTCTTCAAGAGTCAAAAGCCTCACTTTGGCTTTGAGGCCAGCAGCTTCCCCCCAACCCAGTCCCTACTCCAGCAAAGTGGCTCTGCCTCCCACATTCAGACCTCCCAGGCAGGTGCTGGTTTTACAGAATTCCTTCTGGAAGAAAATGAATCTATTTTTCAAGTATGCCAGAACCTTAAAGAGGCCTCTTGACTGAAGTTTTTTCTATGTCATTGCTTGGAACTATTTGTCCATTCATTCAAAAAAATATTTTTGAACACCTACCTCGCACCAGGCTCTCTGCTAGCTCATGAATAAGAGAGACAAAAGCCCTACCCTCAAGAACTGACGTTTAGCCTTTGGGGGATGGCGGGGGGGGGGGGGGGGAGGAGGGAGCGGTGGAAGTGGGGCTGGGCAGAGTGGAAGAAAGAAGGACAAAGAAAACTGTTGGAAGCGGGAAGCGCTAAGAGGAAAGCGCTAAGAGGAAAGCGAGCGCACTGAAGGCGCCGGGGCGGGGTGGGGCGGGGCGGGGTGGGGCGGGATGAGGCGGGGGGGTGGGGGGGTGGGGGTGAATGGAAGCGCGGGGGATGGCTGGCTGGCTGGAGCGGTCCCGGAAGGCCTGGGGAGCCCCCGCAGTGCCCTGCCTTCAGCCTCGAGTACGGGAGGGAGGCTTCTCACCAGAGGCCCCGTTAGGTCTGCACTGAGCTGTCCTGAAAGTTTCACGCACAGACTCGGCTCCGCTCGGAAGAAAGCTGGGCCATTGCGGACCACCCGCTACAGAACCCGCCCAGGACTAACCTTTTAGGAGCCCCTCTGAAGGCAGAGCAGGGCGCCCCAGATTTTGAACACCCCGCGCGCTTGCGCGGCTCAGGCCTCCGGCTTCTCACCTGATGCCTTTGGCCCGGAGGACGAGGCGCGTCCTGTGCGCGTAGGGGCAGAACCTCATGCTGTAGACGCGGATCAGGCCGTCTGGGACCGGCCCGGGGGGGAGGCTGCCTGTGGCAGGAGACGAGGAGGCAGGGGCCCGTAAGCCCACGGGGAGAGGGGCTCACTCGCTGCCCCCGGGACCCCAGGAGAAGTGCACCCGCCCCGCCTCCCGCGTCCGAGAAGACACATTTGTATGTGTCTTTTGCGCAAAGGATCCCTTCAAATCCCTCCCCGCCGCGCTGGCCTGGGGGCCAAGGCCGAGCAACCCCCTCTCCAGAGCCAACTTTCCCAGCTACATGGCGACCCCAGTCCGGGGACCGCGGTCGAGGGGGCTCACCTTTCCCAAAGGACCTAGACGCATCCTCCATGATCTCCGAGCGTGAGCGAGACGTAGAACGCTCGCCGAGGCCGCAGGCTCCGAGAACAGCCGCGCTCCAGCGCGCCCCTCCTGCCCCAAATTCAATTTTTGAATGTTAGCTCAGGGGTGGGGATGGGGGAGAGAGTAAGGGGACAGAGGGGAAAGTGATCTGGGATAGGAGCTAGGATAACTTAACCAAGAGACACACTCCCCCCCCCCCCCATCTAGAGGCCCCAGAGTTGAGAGTGGGCAAGAAACCCCTGAAAAGTACCCCTTGCCTTGAACACGTGGGCAGCGCATTCAGTGGGGTCTCTCCTCCACATCAAAAAATCCCTGAAGAATGGGCATTTGAACTCCAGCATATCTTTCAAGGGAGTTTAATAAAACTTGACCAGGGTAATATGTTTTCTTTCCCATCCTAAGCCCTCCCTCCTGCCTCTCTAAGACAACTGGACAGAACCTCTCTATAATGAGTAAGATTTGTTTGCTTTATATAAAACCAAATTTCCTCAGGATATAGCAGATAAGGAAGAAAACCTTGTTAGCGTTGCGATCTTGCATAACCTTGGCAGTGAGTGCCTCCTTAAATTTGGTGCCCTAGACCCCACACTTGCTTCACCTTTAGTTCTGGCCCTATTTGTGAGACTTTGCCCCAGCTATGGAAAACAGGTGATGAATGTAAACATTCTTCACCTAGAGGCAGAAACAAATTTGTGAACTCTTTCCACCTGCCGCATACATTTCAGAGAAAACTTTCTGATTGCTAGGGAAAACATGGCCAACAGCCCAGCCATGTGCCACTTGGAGAGCTCTTCCATCCACCTTGGATAAAAGAGGTAGCTGGCCTTTGCTCAGACCCTGATAGGCTGAGATCTTGAAATTCATCAGGTGATAAAATAATTCCTTTAAAAAAATTCCTTTAATTTTACACAACTGAGTGGAAATGGGAATTGCTTGTTGATGGACTGTATAAGATTGACAGGTAAAGAAGAAAAGAAAATTATGATTATGTCCCACTCACACTAATCGATTTCCACTGACTACCTTCTTTGATTCCCATGACTACTCAGTTAGGCAGGTAGTATTATTCCTATTTTTCAAAATAGAAAACAGCCTCAGAAAAATGAAATTATTTCTCCAACGTGATCAGCTAGTAGGGTCAAAGAACTTTAAAAGCCTAAAGCCTGACTTACTATCTTGACCTCTAAAGGTGGTAACAGTATGAATAGGAAAGAATGTAAGTCCTGGAAAAGTGGTAGCCCATAATAGCTGCTCAAATGTTACCTGAATCCAAATAGCTTTGTTAAAACGACAGAACCTAATTATGTAATTATGAATGGGTCACTGTTGGCCTTCAGAATTCCAATCTATTTAGAAATTCTTGTTTAATAGGTTAACATTTTTTTTTCTACTGAATAAGAATCTTTTAAAATCTTCAGGATAGTGACTCAGTTACATTTTTTGCTAAGTCAGAGTGACTTCGTGTGATTTTGAGGAGCTGTCACCTTGTAAGAATAGGAGAATGGCAAAAATGTTTGAATAAGTGTTCTCTGAAAATAAAATGCATGTATGTCAGCAAGACATCTGGTATTGGAAAAGATAAACTGACTTGCTATGCTAACAATTTTGTGCTTTGGGAGACAGATAAAGTAATAGGATGACTACTGTTCTGGAGCTAATTTTGATCAAGAGGAACAAACTGGGTGGTAAAATTAAAGCAATAAACATAACCATGTCATGGGGGATTTTCTCGTAGACAAGCAGATGACTCCCAGGCAGACAAATGTATCCCCACATAAAGAAGGCAGATTTCAGGGACGCCTGGGTGGCTCAGTGGGTTGGGCCTCTGCCTTCAACTCAGGTCATGATCTCAGGGTCCTGGGATCAAGCCCCCGCATCGTGCTCTCTGCTCACAGGGGAGCCTGCTTCCCCTCTCTCTCTGCCTGCCTCTCTGCCTACTTGTGATGTCTCTGTCAAATAAATAAATAAAAATCTTTTTTAAAAAGAAAGAAAGCAGATTTCAAAGAGTTGAGAAAATATATCCAGATTCTAAAGGGGAGGGCCATAAGAGGATTGTGAAATTGTTAAAATAAAAATAAATGATTACTTACATGTATTTGGTGCTTTATGTGTATTCACTCATTTAATCCTTAAAATAGTCGTATTAGAATTCTATAATTTCATTTTTTTAAAAAAAGACTATTTATTTATTTGACAGACAGAGATCACAAGTAGGCAGAGAGGCAGGCAGAGAGAGAGGGGGAAGCAGGCTCCCTGCTGAGCAGAGAGCTGGATTTGGGGCTTGATCCCAGGACCCTGAGATCATGACCAGAGCCGGAAGGCAGAGGCTTTAACCTACTGAGCCACCCAGGTGCCACTATAATTTCATTTTTAACAGATGACTAAGCTGATGTTGGCAAGATCAAGTCACCTGTCAAAAACCTTACAACGAGTTTAAGAAAAAGAGGGAGGACTGTGAAGCCTGGAAGTTCAACTCCTAGGGCAGGACTGCAACCAGAATCTTATCTATTACCAGAGATAGCCAAACTTTTCTGTAAAAGTCGAGATAGTAAATACGTGAGGCTTTTCCCAGCCATCTTGTCTCAACTGCTTACCTCTATATTTTAGAGTGAAAACAGCCATAGATAATATATTAATGAACAGGGGTGGCTGTGTTCCAATAAAACATTATTTGTGGATGCTGAATTTAAATTTTATATATATTTTTAAAAGGCCTTTTTTTTTTAGAGTAGTTTCAGGTTCACCACAAAACTGAGAATATATGGAGTTATCCCATATACTTACTCACTACCCCTACACAAACACAGCCTCCTGCACCATCAACAATCCCCCATCAGAGAGGTACATTTTTACAACTGACAACCTTGCACTGATACAATATTGCCCAAAGTCCATAATTTTCATGAGGGCTCACTCGTGTTAAATTTCATATAATTTTCATGTGGCACAAATTATGATTCTTCTCTTGATTTTTTAAAAACCATTTAAAAATGTAAAAACCGGGGCGCCTGGGTGGCTCAGTGGGTTAGGCCGCTGCCTTCGGCTCAGGTCATGATCTCAGGGTCCTGGGATCGAGTCCCGCATCGGGTTCTCTGCTCGGCGGAGATCCTGCTTCCCCCTCACTCTCTCTCTGCCTGCCTCTCCATCTACTTGTGATCTCTCTCTGTCAAATAAATAAATAAAATCTTTAAAAAAAAAAAATAAAAAAAATAAAAATGTAAAAACCATTCTTCACTCTTGGGCTGTACAAAAACCAGCAGGGGACTGGCATTGGCCTGCTGGCCTTAGTTTGCCCACCCCGGGTCTACAGTGACAATGACTGAATTAGCTATGGACAAACTGGGAATTCCATTTGTAAAAGAAGGTTACTGGATCACCTTTTTACTATGCCAGAAGAGAACATATTTCCAACTTTCTTCCCCTAAGGGAAACCAACTCTAAGATTTGGAAGATTTGTATTAAAAGTATATCTGTGTATGGGAAGTCACATTCTAAAATATCTGGTGTAGTTAGACAAGAATAGATAGAACAATGGAAATATTTCTTCCTCTGAAGGAAAGCAATACAGTGTCAAGATTCTTACTTGGCACTATATCTAAACTCTGGCTTTGGCACTTAGGCAAGCTCTCTAACCTCTTGGACCTTCATCTTCCTCATCTGTAAAAAGAGAACACGAATAGTACCTAACAGATAGGTTTTGAATATTGAATGACATTGTGTACATCCTCAGTATAGTAAAAGCTCAGTGTACTTGAAAATTAATGACTCATATTAGTGAATAAGAACATGTTTAATAGCATAATGCACTCCAATTTTGTATCTATAAAGATCAAATACACTGCAATTCTGCTTTGCCACGCACATTGGAATTGAAATTCAACTCAGAATACTTATTTTACCAGTTACCAATGTAATGCCAGTTGAATGGGCTGGATGCTGCAGGCTACATTTCAGTAATGTGGTTTTTAATCTTACCACTGAATGCTAGGGTTTCCCTGGGAAGATTTTAATTACAACCTTTAAACTTATCCCTACTTCCTTTTTAGGAACCAATATGTACCTTCTTGAAATCCTATAAGCAAACTTTCTTTCTAATGTTATTATATCAATTATACCTCTATTATACTGATTCACTCAAGCAAAAAAGAAAAAAAGAAAAAAAACCACCACACACAACAAATAGTAATAGCACCATATGAAACCTCCTCTAAATCTATTTCTAGCTACCTGAGATATAATCGGATCTGTTTTGAAAATATGGGAAACTTCAGTCATGGGTGACAATGACTCGAGCCTTCCAGGAAAAGAACGCTACTGCAGAAATAATTTCTTTAATTACACAAGTCTCTGCTTTGAGAAAAGGAGAGAAAGTGGAATTTACATTTTGCAGTTGTTTTTTTTTTAATTTTTTGCCACACCAACTTCTGGCAGTAGCAGAAACTGGAGGACATTCCTCTTAATATTTCAGAAGCTAGTTTACATGAAAAATTATGTTACTGGGTGTTCAAAAATTGTTCACCAAGTTCAATGAGTGAGATAAGTAAGGGAAAAGGCTCTGTTTTCAAATAGGCCCAAACTCAGGATTGTTTCCAGGAAGTTAGGATCATAGGGAATCTTGTGTTCTAATGCCTTTGGGACTTTTTTGCTCCATTTTTATTGAAATATAATTGACATACAACTCTGGATGACTTTAAGTTACACAGCATAATGACTTGATTTACCGAAAATGTTTAATGATTACCACAGTAAGTTTAGTTAATATCCATCTCCTCATAAAGATATAAAAAAAAAAAATTCTCCCCATGAGATCTTTTAAGATCTACTTCTTAGCAATTTTCAAAATATACCATACAGGAGCATTTAATATAGTCATCTCGTTGTACATTACATCACCAGGACTTATTAACTGAAAGTGTGTACCTTCTGACCACCCCTCATGCCCCCCCCAACATCTGCAATATATCAAATAAGATTACTAAAGTTATCAGAAGCGGAACTTCATCTTCCCATGAGGGAAAACTGAGTCAAAGGAGACTCTGTTTTTAAGTACTGGATTCTGCTTTCCTATTCCTATTCCGATTTCTCTTTACAACTTGGGGGATCAAAGAAAAAAAATTAAAACATTTTAATATGGTAACATTTGAATGAGCAAAAGGCAGATTTTCAAGACCCTGAAATCAGCCCAAGTCAAATGTTTGTAAAGTCTAAACAAAACACACTAAGTTTGTAAAAGGAACACCAACACTTCCTGTTAAATCTCAGCCATAATAGTGGTGTGTCATAAAGGTGGGAACTATCCTCTCCTGACTCAACCTCTAAATGCTAGTGAAGACAGACAGACCCTGGCGGAAGCAAGTGTAAACTCATCTCTAAATGACTGTAAGAGTTCAGGCTGGATGTGAATGATCTTTTCAGTATTTATTAGCTTGGATTTTCTATGCCCTGATGTTCCGTCCACAATTTAGAGCTAATAGTACCAATACATTCTGCGGTTTGGGGAGGATTACTTCAGATGCTGGTTGAGAGGCATTTTCTATCTAGTAAGCATGTAACCTTAGCCATTATTTTTATTAGTATTTGAATGTAGCAGGAAATTCCATACGTACTCACAAAGTGAGGACTTTCCCGTGGACAGAATTCCCCTGCCTGCCAGGGACCCGCAATGTAGCTAACCTAGCGGTGCCCAATGCAGGGCTGAGAATTCCTGATTTGAGGTCATCTTTACCTGTCTCCAGCCAAAGCAGAAAAATAAGAACAATTTAGTGAGCTTTTTTTTTTTTTTTTAAGCTAAAGGGATTCTCATTAAAGACCTGGTCTTTAAATGATAGACTGTGTGCTTTTCTTGGTGTTAAACTCTTTGATGAAACTTTGATGAAGAGAAGTCATTGTATTTTTCTTTTAAAAGTGCTGGCAAACCGGGGGGCACCTGGGTGGCTCAGTGGTTTAAGCCTCTGCCTTCGGCTCAGGTCATGATCTCAGGGTTCTGGGATCGAGCCCCGCATTGGGCTCTCTGCTCAGCAGGGAGCCTGCTTCCCCCTCTCTCTCTGCCTGCCTCTCTGCCTACTTGTGATCTCTCTCTGTCAAATAAATAAATTCTTTAAAAAAAAAAAAAAAGATGCTGGCAAACCCGAAATTCCTGAAAATAATCCCCAAATCCAGAATTGACCTCAAAGCCCTTCTCCCTTTTGAAGCCTCGCAGACCGGACAGACCCACCAGGGGGAGGTGATAAAAAGAGCCTCCCGGAGGGACCTCCGCGCACCCAGCGGACGGAACCGGACGCGGAGCGGAGGCCGCCGCAGAGGGCGGTGGCAGCCGAGGGAGGCGGGGCCCAGGCGGACCCCGCCCCTTAGAACGCGCTCCTACCCGTAAACCGGCCCCGGCGCTTGCAGCTCCGGCCAATTCTGAAAGCCTTTGGATGCCCTACGGCCAAGCTGTATGAAGCTGAGCCAGTGGGCGGCCGCGTTACACGCTGCTGGACACCAAAGTCGCGAGTCCTCCCGGTGTCTGTGGCTGGCCAAAGTGGAAGCCAGGTACTGGCTGGTCGTGGTACCTCTGCGCCCGGGTCTACATCCGACTGAAATCCGCCCGCAGCCGACCCGGGCCTGGAGGGTGGGGCAGGCGGACGGCAGCAAAGATGGGGCCGCCGGGAGCCTGGGCGTTGGTGGCGGCCGAGGGTAGCCTGCGGGAAGCCTTTTGTGAAGTCAACCGGTTCTCACTGCCTTTCAGGGTGCGGTCCCTAGACCGCCTGCATCACTGTGGGGTGGGGGCGGGGGCCGGCGGGGAGGATCTCATTTCAAAGACCGACTTCGCAGCTCACCCTGGACCCACTGTGTCGGAAATCCCGCGGCGAGCCTGGAGGTGATTGTTATGCGCTCTTACGTTTAAGAATAAGTACAGGAGGGGCGCCTGGGTGGCTCAGTGGGTTAAGCCGCTGCCTTCGGCTCAGGTCATGATCTCGGGGTCCTGGGATCGAGTCCCGCGTCGGGCTCTCTGCTCAGCGGGGAGCCTGCTTCTCTCTCTCTCTCTCTCTCTCTCTCTCTGCCTGCCTCTCCATCTACTTGTGATCTCTGTCAAATAAATAAATAAAATCTTTAAAAAAAAAAAAAAGAATAAGTACAGGAGAGTGTGATGGGGCAGGTCGACGGCTCCCTGATTTTGACAGTAAGAGCCGTGTGCTGGCTGTGTTCTCCAGATCTTACCGCTTCTTAAGGACTCACAACCTCGGGATCTGGGTGAAATCATCTGTTGAATGAAATGATGCTCTCCGACCTACCTTCTTCTCATGGAGGTGAGGTGATGATCAAAATTAAATAGAAGCCCAGTGGGCCATGGACGCGTCGGGAAGATGGGATGAGTATTTCTGAATTACTCATCCAGACTTGCGCTGAATTGATGGATGGGGTTTTCACAGTATTTAATTACATCGATGGGGTCCGCCTGCTAGGTACCCAGCACTGGAGTTGGTAGGAAAAGTCTGAAGGGGATTGAGATTGGAGACTGGGAGACCAAATAGGAGGACACCTAGTCACCTGACTTTGAGGTGATACAAGTCTGGTCCTCAGTAGTGACAATGGGAATATAAAAGACGGTGATGCTGATGGAAAGGAAAGAATGAGGAACTGAAAACTGGAGCGGGTAGCTCTTGAAACAAGGTATCTAAGTGGAGTGTCCTATAGGCAATAAGAAATCTAGGTTGAAGTCCAGTTCTCACCAGAGATGATGACTTAGAGGTTTTTAGCATAGACTACGATAAAACCCTTAGAATCACAGAAGTATCCTGAGACAGGAAATGTGCTTACACTTCCGCAGGAGGGCCTTAAGGAAACCCCACAGTTTAGCCATGATGTCAAATCAGAGAAGGTGATCCAGTGAAACGTGAGAGCCCTTGATAAAATTAAAGCTTATTTTATTCATATTAATGAAGGAAAATGTCAGACATTTCTTCCCTGCCAACTCTTGCCCCCATCAGAGCCCATAGTCACAGGCCTCGGGACTGTTCTGCAAGTAGAGTTTGAGGAAACCTTGAAGGGCCTTGGGCTCGATGAGAAGGGCTGATACCGCAGGATCTTTCCTCATGGCTGCCATCCAGAGCTTAAGTTTTGGAGTATGGTCTACACAACTGTGGGAAGGGAAAAGGTAGAAGGCATTACAAAGGCTCCTATTATCATTAGCACTCTGCAGTTTCTTTTTGTTTTCCTCTAATCTTTTAAATACTTCTTTAAAATGCACATAATCAGGATATTAGATTTGGAAGATATTGTAAAGGTCTTTGTTTTATGGACAAGGAATCTTAGAGAGTGAAGTGACTTGCTTAGTTAGCATGAGAATTTGTCCAGGCAGACTAGTAACTTTTTAAAGGGAGAACATGAAAGACAACCATGAATGTTACATATTTATTCTACAGCCAGACTGTGAAAAATAACCCTGAATAACTCCAAGCTCTAAGAATTGATAGCCGATTTGGCTGCCAAAATTCAGAACATGAGTTTGGAAGAGTGTGGGAGTCCTGCCGGTAAATGGGAGGTAACACTGGTCAGACAATCCTGCATGACATGCTATAAAAAATATACCTCCTTACGGATCTTTAACCAGAAGGGGAGGAGTAAGTTAATTTTAAAAGATTTTACTACATGTTCTGGAACTCTCTGTCCACCCCTCCCCCACACACTCCAGGAGTGAAGAAGGGTGGTGAGTACATGCCCTGGAGAGTCCAAGACTCTCCTCCTGTCTGCCTGTTCCCATTCATACCAGTTATATAAAATATTCTAATTTTTGTTCAGAAAAAAGGTCAATATATCCTCTTCCAATTAGCATTATCCTAACTTATGCATAAAATATTCAAATGTCTTACTCATTTAACTCCAGAATTTCCATTCGTTCAAACCAGGGCCAGATGAGGTAATCAATCATAGAAAGAGAATTGCCACCAAAGAAGGTTGTCTTCTTATTGGTAAGAACCTGAACGTTAAACAGCAGAAGAGTACTTGTTATTGGTGCATTTAATAAGACTCATCATCAGAAATGATGAAAGCAAGTTTAAGTAGAGCAAGTGAGAGCAGCAGCTTTTACTCTGACATATTCAAGCTGGCATTTTGTTTGAACTTTAGCATCTCCTGGTTCGGGATGAAGCCAACAACCAATAAAATAAACTGGAAAGTAGAGAAAAATAAAGCAAGCAACAGAATATGAGATCTTTGTGATACATATATCCAACAAAGGACTGGTATTCAGAATGTAGAGAGAACTCCCGGGAATCAATAAGAAAAAAGGCAAACAACTCAAGAGAAAATGGGGCAGACTTGATCTTCAGAAAAAAAGGATATTCTAATGGCCAAAAACCATGTGAAAAGGTATTCAACTACATTAGTCATCAGGGAAATGCACTCAGAGCCAAAATGTCACACGACTACACATCCATTGTAATAACTAAAATGAACAAGACAAAGTTAACAAGGGTGTGGAATCACTGCTGGTCGGAGTCTAAGCTGGTGCAACCGTGTTTTAACAGTATGTACTAGAGCCAAGTGCATGCATTCTCTAACCCAGTAATTCTACTCTTTGGAAATGTGAACACATGTTCAACAAAACATAGGTGGAAGAATGTCAACTGCAGCACAATTTGTAAGAGCCCCAAAGTGGAAACATTTACTGTCCATCAGGAGTAAAATGGGTAAACTGTGCAATAGTCCTATGTTGAAAGGATAGGAAAGAACTGCACACAACAGAGATGAAGCTCACAAAACTGACAGTGGATGAAAGAAGCCAGACCCCAAAAAGAGCATCTTATAGAATTCCGTATGTATAAACTATAAAAACAGCCCAAACCAATGTTTCTTTTTTTTTTTTTTTTTTTAAGATTTATTTGACAGAGAGAGAGAGATCACAGGTAGGCAGAGAGGCAGGCAGAGAGAGAGGGGGAAGCAGGCTCCCCGCTGAGCAGAGAGCCCGATGCGGGGCTCCATCCCAGGACCCTGAGATCATGACCTGAGCCGAAGGCAGAGGCTCAACCCACTGAGCCACCCAGGCGCCCCCAAACCAATGTTTCTGGATATGGGTGCTAGTTCCATGACTATGTTCACTTGGTAAAAATTCATCAAGCTGTACTCATGCTTTGGGTACTTCTCTGTATGTAACACTTCAATAAAAAACTGACTCAAAATACACTGGAAATGACTGGGTTAACCGTTAGACCAATGTCAAATAAAATTACTTGAAAACCAAACACAAAGAGTATGTTTCTGAAATTCAAGAATGCGCATTGGTGTTCATGGTTTTGCCAAAGTAGAGGAACTAATTTAACACCTAACCAACTTAACTCTTTATAAAACTTTCATAGTTTTCCTCAGGGCCCATATAACATTCTGCATTGTAGACTGATGGCTTATATCTACTGGTGTATTTCTCTTTTGTCCACAACCAAGCTAATCATCCGAAGAGTATAGACCGTATCTTATTTTCTACCTCTCACACTATCCAGGAGAGTGCCTTGCAATTATTAGGCACTCAGAATTGTACAACTAATCAATGTTAACTGGGTCTGTCCTTCAACTGTAATGTCTGGTTATTATATTGTGTATAAATAAAATTAAGCATGGCAGCTTCAGTCAGGACGAAATAATCCGATCAACAGGCTAAAACATGGAAATGGCACTACTCACTATAAGGCATGAGTTCTTTTTTTTTTTTTTAAAGATTTTATTTATTTATTTCACAGAGAGAGATCACAAGTAGGCAGAGAGGCAGGCAGAGAGAGAGAGAGAGAGAGAGAGAGGAGGAAGCAGGGTCTCCGCTGAGCAGAGAGCCCAATGCGGGACTCGATCCCAGGACCCTGAGATCGAGCCCGATGCGGGACTCGATCCCAGGACCCTGAGATCATGACCTGAGCCGAAGGCAGCGGCTTAACCCACTGAGCCACCCAGGCGCCCAAGGCACGAGTTCTTAATCTGGAGTCTATGAAGGCAGATGGGGAAAAGGTATATACTGCCTTCCTCCCCTACCAACCCCAAATTTAGCAGGTATTTCCATAATGAAATAAACCACAGTAGAATCAATCTTCTATATTTTAACTTAAGCATTTAAAAATGCTGAGAAGGGGTCCATAGGCTCTAGTAGGTTGCCAAACACAAAAGAAGTCTTAATCTTCAAAGAAATAGTATCCCACATGTATTCTCTGACCATAATGTAATTAAATTAGAAAATAGCAAGAAGTTTAGGAAACTTACAAGTACACTGATAAATAATAGCTAGGCAATGAGAAAATCACAATAGAAACAGCATAAAAAGCCAATTTAGAACAGAACGACGAAAATCCTGCCTATTAAAACTTAATTGGGGGGTGCCTAGGTGGCCCAGTCACTAAGTGTCTGCCTTCAGCTGAGGTCATGATCGCAGGGTCCTGGGATCGAGTCCCATATTGGGCTCTCTGCTCGGCGGGAAGACTGCTTCTCCCTCTCCCACTCCCCTTGCTTGTGTCCCCTCTCTCACTGTGTCTCTCTATGTCAAATAAGTAAAATCTTAAAAAAAAAAAAAGATCTGTCTTTAAAAAAAAAAACAACCTTAATTGGGCATAACTAAAATATTATTTAGAAGTAATATATTGGTCATTAATGCATTATACAATCAAGAAAAACTGAAAGTAAGTGCATTACCTACTGATCTCCTCAGCTAGTCAGTAAAAGAAACAGCCAAACCCTATCAAATGATTTCAAAGATTAGAAATGCAGGGAATATGGACACTGGGGACGTTATGTTATATGGTGAGTGCTGTGAAGTGTGTAAGCCGGACGATTCACAGACCTGTACCCCTGGGGCAAATAATACATTACATGTTAATAATGAATAAAAAAATTAAAAAAAAAAATACAGGGAAAGTAACCCAACTCATTTTATCAAATTAGACTATCCTTAATATAAAAAACAAAAACACTATGAAAACAAAATAATAATCCAAACTTATTAATAATATGCAAATTATTTAAATATTAACTAGTTCTTGAGTTTTTATCTCAGTAATGCTAGGATGGTTCAACACTAGAAAAATCAACACCATATTCATCAGATTAAACAGAAGAAAATTCCATGAACATCTCAATAGATGTGATACAGATAAAACATTCAACAAAATCACATTCATGATTTTTGTTAAAAATCATTAAACTAGTGGGGCTCCTGGGTGGCTCAGTGGGTTAAGCCTCTGCCTTCGACTCAGGTCGTGGTCTGGGGTCCTGGGATCGAGCCCCACATCAGGCTCTCTGTTCAGCGGGGAGCCTGCTTCCCTCTCTCTCTCTGCCTGCCTCTCTGCCTACTTGTGATCTCTATCTCTGTGTTTCAAATAAATAAATAAATAATCTTAAAAAAAAATTAGCAAACTAGTTAACTTTCTTAATGAAAAAAAAAAAATTCCAAAAAAATCCACAACAAGCTTAATACTGATAAAATATTAGGATGCATTCCCATACAAGGCAGGAACTATGTCTTCCCTCAGTAAAAACCCAAGGCTGAGAGTGCATGTAATGTCTCAAAACCAAGAGAAAGACTTGATCTATAGGCCCAAAGGGTAGCTGTGCCCCAAAGGAGGTAAAAACTCATCCAGTCTTCTCCAAGTGTCTTTATGAGTCATGACAAACTCTGGTGAGAAATTTTTAATATGTACTATTAAGTAGAAAAAAGAACACAGCATGGTATGTATGCTCTGATTACAGTTATGTTAACTTTTTCCTTCCTTCCTCCCTCCCTCCCATTTTGTTTTAATATACGGACAAGGACTAGACACAGGCATACAAAAATGAAAACAGGTGACAAACTGTGGAAATGTTAGTGCATTTTTTTTCCTTGTTATTTTACTGTCAGTGTGACAAAATATTTTAAAAGCAAGCCATGACAAAATATTTTTAGGTGTTTTGGTTTCTATCCTAAACACGACAGCTTACAGCAATCTGTCCTAACCTAAAATTCCTTATTTGGTGTTATTACTAATGGCCACAAACTGCTTTGGGAAAGGGGAGTATAAAGAACAGTGTAGAAAGAAGAGGAGGATGGGATATAGTATATCATTTACTCTGACAGAACCTCGGAGAAGAGATTACCTCCTCTAGCTTGCTGAGTTCTTTCCGCAATTCTTCTTTTTGGCCAGAGCAGTCTTCCTCATTCTGTTTTCTCAAAACACTTGTTACCAAAGATGGGACCTACACAGAGAAAAATTTCTTAGTTACCAGTGAGGCAAACTACACCGGCCCCCTCACAGAAAAGCATGATCGAGCCCTCAGAGTCCCAGATCATGGTGCTCAAGAAACCTGAAAGGCGCACCAATTCCTGTGTTCACAGAAGTCGGGTACTGATCTTAGAAACAGTTTTGGGGCATAAGGTGCTATTTTGGTCAGAATTTGATAAGTTGCAATTAACAGAACCCACTTTGGTGAGTTTGAGCCAAATGTGTCTTAAAAAGACACTGAGTGACTCAGAATTATTGAGAGGCTGACAAAATAAAGAGACAAAATTTATTTTTTGTATGGCTTTGATTAAGTCTCCAATTTTATGTGTATACACACACACACACATCTCCAAAGCTTCAGGACCTTTACTGTTAGTCTACATGTCTCAGTGTCAGCTTCTCAGAAGATGATTGGGCTGGGGACGCAGGCGGGAGCATTTCTGGTTTACTGAGCTATAGCCAGGAGGGTGGGGTCATATGGTACCTGAAGCTACCTCTTCCCTGAATGTGAGCTAGGAAGTAATGGTGGGCATCTCCAGCTTTTAGCTTATTTTCTTTTGAAACACTACAATGAATCTCTCTCTCATTCTTTTTTATTTAAAGTACTCTCTACACCCAATGTGGGGCTTGAACTCACAACCCTGAGGTCCAGAGTCATATGCTCTACCGTTTGGGCTAGCCAGATGTTCCCCATAATGAATCTTTGTTCCTATTTTTTTTTTCAATCCTCCAAAATCTTTCTTGTAATTGTCACATTCCCTCTCCATCACTTCAACCATGGCATCTGTGCTATTCTTCCCTCTTGTCTGCTAAGTTAGATAATTCCCTCTTTCTTCCCCCACTGGTTTCCCTTTGCAATGTCTCCTTACACAATGTGCTCTCTAAGTTTCACCTTCTAGGTATTTCTTTAACCATTTAAAGAAGACAAGATGTGCTGACACATATCCTGACAAATAACAGGGCTACAGAGATAACCAGACACGCCATTCTGGTTGTTCACTGTTGGGCATTTCTTTGTTAGTATCAATTGTTTGAATTATCTACAACCCTGACACTGATTAAGATACAAAGAGTTCTTCTACAGGAATGCCATTGACATTGTCAGCTAATAGCTATGGCCAACACAAAGTAGATGCCTGCTGCTAGACTCCTTGGCCAGAGAGCCAACATAGCATTTACCATGAGTTAGACTCTGCTCTAGGTGTTTTATATAAACTGGCTTTTATCTACAAGAAGAAAGAAATTATACTCCTCTGACTCCTCAATGATAAGCTGAGGCACAGAGGTAAATGAGTAACTTCCTCAGAGTCACACCACTAGGTCGTGCAGAGCTGGTCACAGACCTGGATAGTGAGCCAGCAGAGATGGGAACACTGCCTCACCCAAAAGGAGCTCAGAGTCTGGGTATAACACACAGGCAAGAAGATGGACACTCACTGACCAGGAGAAGTCAGCACCTGAGGGACCACAGAGCTGGGCACTGACCCCGCCTGGACAAGCTTCTGGAAGGCACCAGAAGCTAAGGAGATAAATGAAAGAGGACTTAGAGATAACAAGGCAAAGTGAGAAAGGGGAAGAGCCTTCCAGCAAGCATTCAGGAGTAGGAGGTGAGCGTGGGAAAACAAAACATTCAGTGTGGCAGGAACAGTGCCTGAAGAGTGAAGAGGGCTGACTTTGGAGAGCCAAGAAGCAGACACCAGATGGTGAAGGGCTTGCAGATAAGAACACAGCTGTGTTTTCCTTTCCCACCTCACTGAATCATAAATGACAGCACTGATTTAGCTTAAAAAACAAAGTTTTTTTTCAAACAGGAGCTGAAATTTCTTATACACACACCTTAGAAAATAACTCAAACACCATCTTCTGGCGAGCTTTCTCATAGGGGTCGATTGGCAATAGCTTCTTTCCTGGATATACATCATCCAGGTACTCACAGGTGATGGCAGATTCGTAGATCAGTTGACCCTGACTGTTTTCCAGAACTGGCACCAGGCCAAAGGGATTCTTCTTAAAGAACCACTCAGGCTTACTTTTCAGGTTGATGTTGATGATTTCATGCCTGAAAGAGACACAGAAAACAATGAAGACAGTGGAACTTTTTTTTGGCGGGGGGAGTACTTCTGAGCAAATCCTCACTGGCTCTACCATCTACCCAGCTGACCAAACCCCAAATGTAGGATTTGATTCAGTCTTGGTTCCTTTTCCCTTGCTCCCTCTTCCTCAAGTCCAATGGATCACAAGATCTGTCAGCTACATCTCCAGATCAGAGCCTTTTCTCAGCCTTACCCCTGCCTCCTCATCCAAAACACCAGCTTTAAGCTCGACCTCTACAGTGGTCTCTCAGCAGCCTCTCTGCTTCCACTCTGCCCTCCCTACCTGTGTGTTGCACAACAGAAGTGAACTGGATCAGGCCATCCTCCTGCCTGCAACCCTATGATTGCTCCATTGCAATAAGGATAAAACTTCAAGCCCTCCATAGCATGTGATCTGGACCTTTCTTACCTGTCACACCTGTTCCCAGGATTTACCCTCTGGTCATTATAAGCTGGCCACACTGGCGTTTTTATACTCCTTGCATTTGCCAAACAGGTTCTCACCTTAAAGCATTTACATTTTTTGTTCCTCTGATCTCTGCCGGTCTTCTCAGGTCAAATGCCACCTCCTCCAAGAAGCCCTCTCTGACTATGCTCTCTGAAGTTGCTTAGAGCCTCTACTAGATGATCACCTTGTTTTACTTTCTTCATTGACCTGATGATATGTATCTGAAATTACACCGCTCGTTTATTTACATGTTCATTATGTCACCTCTCTAGATTGTAAGCTCCATGAAAGCAGGGATTCTGTGTGCCTTGTTCATATTAATAAATGTAAATGAAAGAAATTTTAAAAACAGATATGAATGCTATGAAGACAATAAAAATGGTTTCAGGGTACTCAGTAAATATTTGTTGAATGAATGAATAAATAAGTGCAAATGCCTCAAGATTGTGAATAAGATAAAGCTACTCTATTTTGGGCTTATTCTAATTGTAAATTATCTGAGGTAACCAATTGTATTCACTACCTAGTATATGAGAATTAACATGAAAAAATTCAATTCCTTTTGCTAAATTGAAAAGAAAGTTCCTCAATTTTACAAAGATTATTAAGGAATCCAAAAAATCTACCCATAAAATAAAGTTGCAGATTAAATGTCCATGCACTGGTATTTTTTAAAATGTTACATAGGTAAATCACACTAAGCAAACCCAAAAGGAAGAAAACAGATGAAGTCCAAGCTATATTCAAATTATAATTAGATCTAACTTGTTTCTTGCCTGAGAGATTGTAGAATAAATAAGAGACAGGGAAGTTTCACAGAATTGTTAAAGCCAGGTCCATATGATTGTAAAGCTGGTTAAATTGTTCAATAGAACAGGTTAGTTACTCAAAAATAGTATATGCAAACCCATTCCCCCATCCACCTCAATAGTTAGAACAGTGTTTAGTTTGAGGATTTAAATGTATAACCCCTGATGGAAACAGGGATTATACTACACTGAACACTAAAAGATATTTCTGTATCAAGTGGTTCATGTGTTGACAGATTATTGGACAGTCGGGTACCAGCCATCAAAAGAAATACAAGGCCGGCTCCTTGCCAAGGAATTATCAACATTTCTGAAATTTTATACCATGAAAACAAAAGGTAGACCCTGGGCTTTTGTAATAAAGAAGGTTCTTAGAACACACATGCATGTGGTAACCTGACAATAGGAGCCACAAGTCAATATACCTGCCACAACAATCTGGAAGATGTACTTTTTAGAGAAAACCATGCTTTGTTCGGTGAGACATGTAGCAAAAATCTAGCACCTCTCTAATGAAAGTCTTCTGGGCAGCCAGCTAAAACCGGATCCATGAATATAGATCTCTGTTGTTTACAGGACCTGGGGCTGTTACCATTCTTCGCCCTGATACACACACTATTTTGGCAAGACCAGTTCAGTTTTTCTTGGAAAACTATCCCAGTAAATAAGGTGGGGTTGTTTTCAATTGGAGTTTCAGAAGGGCCCAGAAACCAGGACTCTATATCCCCCAATCCAGCTATGCCTTCCTCCTGCAAAGGATACATCTTTTTTCAATCCAATTTGAGTAAGATTACTCTTACTTGCAATAAAGGAATCCTAATACTGCAGATACTGCAGTATTTGGATAAAATACAATGTTCTGGATAAATGGTACTAAATGCTGAGTATTTTGCTATGTGTTCAGAATCAATTTCATCCAAATAAGATGCAAATCTTAGTGAAATGATGGCTAATCTGAAGACTTTTTTTTTCCCTTTAGAATGCATCTCACATTCTTTTAAGGAAAATTGTCTGCCAAATTCTCCCCCTAGAAGACTAAAGTTAGTTTATAAACCCTTAGCACGTGGATGGGAAATTTCTTAGGAATGGGAGCTATGTTTTAAACTTCCGTACCACAAGTATCTAATGTCTGCTCAACAGATTCCAAAGATCATTCGAAAGGAGCCAATGCCAATGGACATTTGGTGTCAGGAACCAAGTGACTATTGCATATTCCCATGGATAACCAATACGCCAAAAAACATTTGGTTTTTAATTTCAAAGAGGCTTCGCAGAAGACTGAATTTTTAGGCATGCACACTTTGACTCAACAACCCAACCTACAGAAATATGCACAGTACAGTTGACTCAGGACTCTGCCCGGAGGGGTAAGGCCTGGACTCGGTACTGAAATAAACTGCCAACCATTAGGGAAGGGGCTGTATAATCAGAGTAACAGCAAACAGGATCACATAAAACAGGCGTGAATGTAGAAGGTGGGGGTAAAGCCAAAGGGCAGCAGACCAGGAATCAGAGATCGACCAGAGTTAAAAAGAGCCCCTGCTGGTCATTACCTGTGCTCTCCTCTAACCACCAACCTTACGAGAGCCTCAGCTTTCCAAATCCATAAAAATGGTTAGACTGATCGAAATGGGGTGTCCTTAACTGTTGTCATCTGTGGCATTCCTCCCACCCCTCACCCCGGGAAGTGGGTTCAAATTTTGCTTTGTTTTCCCCCTCCCCCCACCCCGAACGTCTGAGAATGGTTTATTTTGCAGGAAAGGAAGCCCCTGGGGCCCTACCGGAGAGTCCCACCCGGCCGCTCCCGCAGCAGCTGCCGGGTCCTTACCTGATTCCCTTGGCCTTCAGAACCAGGAGTGTCCTCTGGGCGTACGGGCAGAACCTCATGCTGTAGACGCGGATCAGACCCTCGGGGACGGGTCCCGGGGGCGCGCTTCCTGCGGGGTGACGCTGAGGCTCTCAACCGCCGGGAAAGCGACGGGGACCCCCAACCTCCCGCCATCCCAGGACCAGGCCGCCGAGAGGTCGCGCGCGCTACGGCCGCGGCCCGATCCCCGTGGGTGGGGGACCCCCCCCCAGGTGGCTCCGGAGCAGCCACACCAGGACACACGACTGTGAGTCGCCGAGCTTCCCCGCGCCTCTCGCGCCCGGCCGGCCTCACCCTTCTCGAGGCTCCGGGCCGACCCTCCCGACATCGCGGCGCCGCACAGACGGATCTCACGCTCCGGGTTTGCAGGCGCTTCAGGAAGTGGGTCGCCCCTCCCTCCGTCGTTTCTTCCTGCCCTCCTCCTCTCCGAACTGCCTGCGGCGGTCCGCGGTCATCTCGGTGAGGACTGTGTACCCCCGCCCCGCGTCGGCCCGGGCGCTTAAAGAAAAATCCGGAGCGCGGCAACTCCGGTGGGCGGCCTTGGCCGCCGCGCCCGGACTCCCTTTGCCGCTGTCTGCAAGGAGGGACGCGCCGCCCCTGGGGCCGAGGGCCTGCAGGGAAATCGCCACTGAGACGCCCACCCTACGCGCCCACCTCTGGCCCGCAGCCCCGGTTTTGCCTCGCTGGCGCTAGAACACCGCGGCTGGTGCTCGTGCCAGAGTGTACTGTGCCGGCCGAGAGAGGCGCCCACGTCCAGAGGCGCAGGAGAAGCTCGGCACCCAGGCCATTCCCCCTCCCAGAGGATGGTGGTCTTCCGGCTGGCCTCCAGGCGGGTCCAACCCTCAGCCTCACCCAGACCCTGATCCTCCCACGCCCCGCAGCCGCTGCGCTCACGTGGCACCCGCCTGGTTGCAGTTCTCCTTCCGCCCCAAAGTGCCCCTGACTTCAGGGCTTGGAACCCCGGGCCCAGAGCTCGCTCACAGTTCAGAACTTACTCTGCAAAGATAGCTGTCCATGGTCCGGTGCTAGGTCGCCCAGCCATCTGCATGGCTTTTTCCTTTCCTTGGCAATATCAGCTTAGTATGACTACTTGGGGGGGGGGGGGCGCATTGTTCCTTCTGTCACCAATAGGACACATCCTTTTAATTTTAACCCAAAGAAAACTGCACAAATGTGGCTATTACTAACAGAATGATAGTGCCACTTTCAAAAATCTGTTAGGTTTGGATTTTGAAGCCGAATAGGGACACAGGCTCAGAGTCCCGCAAGCTCAGTGCATTTAGACTGTAGATCTATATGAAAAGTGTTTGCTAGAGCCACTGCTGAAACAGTCCCTTAACTGAAGGGGGTAGAGAAAAGGCTCCAGGGCACAAGGTACAGACACAGGAAAAAGATAGTCAGTGTTTTGCTCCTCTGCCTAGATTTGGAAAGCCAGTCAGTAACTTCTGTGCCATTGATTTGCACTGGTGTCTGTTTTTATTTTGATTAGTTCTGTTATGGGAAAGGCAGAGAATGAGGTGATAAGCGCACGCATCTTGCAGCCTTCCTGCCTGGGTTTGATCCTGACTCTACCATTGTATTAATTTGCAAGGGTTAGGTTAACAAAGTATCACAAATCCGCAACAGAGATCTATGATCACAGTCTGGAGGCCAGAAGTCTGAGATCAAGCCTCTGAAGGAGGATCTGTCCCATGCCTCTTCTAGTGGCTACACTGGCAATCTCTGGCATCCTAGGCTTGTAGAAGTATCACCCCATCTTTGCCTTCACCTTCACATGGCATCCTCCCTCTGTTCACATCTTTGCCCAAATTTCCCCTCTTTATAAGGACACTAGTCATAGTGGACCAGGGGCCCACCCTACTCTAATATGACCTCATCTTAATTTAACTAATTGCAGCTGTAATGAACCTATTTCCAAATAATCTCACATTCTGAGGTACTGGACGGTTGGAGTTTCAACATATGGATTTATGAATTAATATTTCAACATATGAACTTATTATGAAACCATATAAATTATAATAACCCCTTATTAACTGTGTGAATGTGGACAAGTTCCTTTTGTGTTTTAGTTCTCTCATCTGTAAAATGCAATGGTAAAGACTTCCTGTCTCCCTGATAGAGTTTGAAGAAGTATTAAATTAGGGTGCCTGGGTGGCTCAGTGGGTTGAGCCTCTGCCTTCAGCTTGGGTCGCGATCTCGTGATCTCGGGGTCCTGGGATCAAGCCCCACATGGGGTTCTCTCCTCAGCGGGGAGCCTGCTTCCCTCCTCTGTCTGCATGCCTCTCTGCCTGCTTGTGATCTCTCTGTCAAATAAATAAGTAAAATATTTTTTAAAATAGTAATAAATTAGTAAATATACAGAAACCACTTAGAACAGTTCTTGGCACAAAATAAATGTTAAATAAATGTTAATTATTACAGATACTAAATTAAAAAAAAAAGCAAGGCCCATTCCTTGCTAAAACATTGGTCTTGCTTAAGTCTCTTTTAGAACACTAACTTTTGGAAGTTCTTTCGCACATTTGTGATATCATGCAAATTAACCCTGCAACTGTAAATCTCTGATTGGCCAACCTAAAAATTTGAGGTCAAGGAATTGTTCAAACACTTTTACTTGTAATGGCCTGTCCCCTAATTAGTCTGACTATTGTAACGTCTCGTTGTAATAATTTCAAAGACCCAATTTGACAATAAAGGCTAATTGCTCGAAGAAAGAAATTGAAAAGAAACTATATTGTCCCAGGAAACTACTCTCCTGTAGTACTACTGTGGATTATAGTGGACCATCTCCAAGCCCTTTGTGTTTGTGTACATAATGCGACCATCTGAATACTCACTGCTGTTAGCCATAGGTGAAAGGGCACAGTATGCCACATTTTTACAACTATAATTGTCAATAATTAGCCTGAGGGGGCTAACTTGAGCTGATCCTGTTGGATAAAGGTCAGGAGTTGGTGAGGTCCCAGTGATAAGAAACAGTTTCTTTGGGCGGCTGGGTGGCTCAGTCGATAAGCAGCTGCCTTCGGCTCAGGTCATGATCTCTGGCACCTGGGATCGATGCCCATATCGGCTCCCTGCTGCTGTGTTCCCTCTTTCTCTCTGTGTCTCTCTCTGTCAAATAAATACATATAATCTTTTAAAAAATAAAAATACAACAACAAAAAGAAAGTTTTATTTTCTTTCTTATTTTAGAGAGAGAGACAGAGAGAGATCTCGAGCACGAGAGGTGGGCGAGAGTAGAGAGAGAGAGGAAGCGGGGAACCAGATGAGGGACTTGATCCCAGGACTGCAAGATCGCGATCAGAGCCAAAGGCAGACACATAACTGACTGAGCCACCCAGGCACCCAAGAAACCGTTTTCTACCTTCTAAGTACCACCTGTCTTTACTGACTATATACACCCACTTGATACAAAATTCTTTTGACTTTTTAGAAAGGTAATTTGGTTTTTTTGTTTATTTGTCTTTTGTTCGGTTTCAAGTTTTTATTTAAATTCTAAGTAGTTAGCGTATAGTGTAATATTGGTTTCAGGAATAGAATTAAGTGATTCATCACTTACATATAACATCCAGTGCTCATCACAACAAGTGCCCTACTTACTACCCCATTCCCCACTTAGCCCATCCCCCACGCCTCTCCCTCTGTGAACCCTCAGGGTGTTCACTATAGTTAAGAGTCTCTTATGGTTTGCTTCCTTCTTTTCTTTTCCCCCTTTCCCATGTTCATCTGTTTTGTTTCTTAAATTCCGCATATAAATGAAATCATATGGCTATTTTTCTTTTTCTACTTCACTTAGCATAATATACTCTAGCTCTATCCACATCATAGTGAATGGCAATATTTCATTCTTTTTGATGAGTAATATTCTTTATCCATTCATCAGTCGATGGACATCTGGGGGTCTTTCCATAATTTCACTATTGTCCATAATGTTGCTATAAACATCAGGACTGTAATTTGAATAATTTTATACTTTTTAGTATAAACTTTAGGAATTAAAATTACTAAATTTTAATTACTAAAATTAAAATTATAAAATTTAGTAATTAAAATTTAGTAATTAAAATTAATAAGGTACTTTTATAGAGTGAGTTAGGGATATTGAAAGTCCCATGAAGTATTTCATTCTTGTTATTATTTTAATTAGTTATATTTAAATTTTCCTTAAAAATTAGGGGCCTTGTCTTCTTACAAAATTGACTTTCTATGACAGTCCATAGTAGCCTTCATCAAAGAGATTCCATGGAAAAATATAGGCTGAGTGACTGTGTGAAAGATTTAGTAGGGCCCAGAATGAGGTCAAGTAAGAAGGAAAAAAATCATTATAAGCCTCACAAAAAGAAGCCATATAAGAATAAATGATCCTGGGGCACCTGGGTAGCTCAGTGGGTTAAGCCTCTGCCTTTGGCTCAGGTCATGATCTCAGGGTCTTGGGATTGAGCCCCACATCAGGCTCTCTGCTCAGCAGTGAGCCTGCTTCCTCCTCCTCTCTCTGCCTGCCTCTCTGCCTACTTGTGATGTCTCTCTCTGTCAAATTAATAAATAAAATCTTTAAAAAAAAAAAAAGGAATAAATGATCCATAAAGAAAGGAGCTTGAATGGCCACCAAAAAAAAAAAAAAAGAAAAGAAAAGAAAAGAAAAGAAAAGAAAAGAAAAAAGAAAGAAAGAAAGAAAAAAGGAAGGGGGGTAGTAAAAGTACACTGAGAATACAATGAAAAAATAATTTTTGGAGTATTCATATATTCATATAATGGCCAACCATCCAGCAATAAAAACTAATAAATTATAGCTGTAGCTATTAATATAAAAACATCTCAAAAACAAAAGATTAAGTCATAAAAGCAAGTCACAAAATGATACATATGGCATGACTACATATATTAGCTTTAAAAACATGCAAAATGAGGGGTGCCCAGGTGGCTCAGTCAGTTAAGTGTCCAGCTCTTGATCTCAGCTCAAGTATTGATCTCAGGGTTGTGAGTTCAAGCCCTGCATTGGGCTCCATGCTGGGTGTGGAACCTCCTGAAAAAAAAAAAAAAAAAAAAAAAAAGAGGGGCACCTGGGTGGCTCAGTGGGTTAAAGCCTCAGCCTTTGGCTTAGATCATGGTCCCAGGGTCCTGGGATCAGCCCCGCATGCGGCTCTCTGCCTTCCCCTCTCTCTCTGCCTGCCTCTTTGTCTACTTGTGACCTTCTGTCTGTCAAATAATTAAATAAATTAAATAAAATCTTAAAAAAAAAAAAAAAAAGAACAAGCAGAATGAAACCATGCAGGTTATGGCACATGCATTTATAGTAGAATGGAAAAACAAGGAGCAATAAATAGAATTCAGAAGAGTGAATACCTCTGGGCCAAGGAAGAGAAAGAAAAAGAGAAGGCACATGGCATGGTGAGGTGCTTCTAGAGTATTGGTTATGTTCCATATCTTACACTGGAGGTTGGCTTCTGGACAATGAAATTGAGGTAGGAAAGGGTGAGACTCTCGAGAAGGAATGAGATGGAGACTGTCTTCATTTGAAAACCTTTCCATATAATCTGAGTTACTACTATATGCTATATCTCAAAAAAAATTTTTTTTTTAATTTAAGACACTGATTTTGAGAAGAACAGGTGAAAAACAAAGACCAAAAAAACAACCTAACTACCATTGAAAGGGATGGTAGGGAAGAAAAATTTGCCACCCCAAAGTGTGTTTCTTTGGCATGCAGATTTTAGGTGATTTTTAAGAAAAACAGCTCAGGAAGAGCCTCTGACTTTTCCCCTAACTACCTAAAAGAATTAGAATAAAGCACTTGTTCAAGGAAGGGAGTTATCACCATAAATGACAAATAAATATAAACTAGGTGTGGTAGACAGGAAGAAACTTAGGAAAGTCTGTTTGTTAAAATTCCCCTCTATGTCATACTGTTTCTATATGGTCCAGCAAACATTTGTTGGCCAAGCATTTGCTCTTTTTCATCTTTCTGTAAATAGTCCTCCTCCCCTTTGAAGCCCTAGATCCCTTCCCCTTCTCCTCAGTTCAGGATGACATATACATCATTTTGCCTGACTGTCTTTGGAATCTCTCGTGTTTATGTGGATTCCCCAAACATATGTAATTAAATTTGATTTTCTCCTATTAATCTTTCCCATGTCAATATAATTCTTAGACCAACCAAAAGAATCTTAAATGGTAGACAAAAATTTTTCCTCCCCAACAGCATGATGTAGGTCTATATACAGTGATGCAGGAACATGTTCAAGGTATATTGCTAAAAGAAAATGTTGTAAAACAGCATATAGGAGATAATTTCATCTGGTGAATGTATACTGCCTTCCAGGTGTCTACTAAATGTTCTACATGAAAAATTCTTAATTCCCACAATGCAAAGAACTACATAAAAATTAAATTGAATAAGAAATACTGTTAAGGGACACCTGGGTGGCTCAGTTGGTTAAGCGGCTGCCTTCGGCTCAGGTCATGATCCCAGTGTCCTGGGATCGAGTCCCACACCAGGCTCCTTGCTCAGCAGGGAGCCTGCTTCTCTCTCTGCCTCTGCCTACCACTCTGCCTGTGCTCACTCTATCTCTCTCTGACAAATAAATAAATAAAATCTTAAAAAAAAAAAAAAAGAAAGAAAAGAAATACTGTTAATATTAGAATCCCGTGGATGAGGAAACTCAGAGACAGGAATTAAGTGACTTTCCCACGGCAACATACTTCTGAATGGTGGAGCTGGTTTTTCAATTCTGAGCTGACATCAAAGTCTGATCTCTTAACTACTGCCATAGTTAATCAATTCTAGGCTGTACATTTCTCCACTTTGGAACACTTCTGAAAATCGGGCTATATCTTAAAATCACTATAGGCTGGGTGTGTCCTGACATGGATCTTATTGTTTGTGCTTGGGCTTGCAGGACGGATGTCATTGGCTTGAAAGAGAATCCCAGAGACAACAAGAGAGTGCCTTTGTTCCATTATTAAATGAAATGCTCTTGTTGGCACAGAGGACAATGCAGGGGGTGGGGGTGGCAAGTGAGGTAGGGGTAAATGAAAACCTATGACTCTGACTTGAGAAATTATTCAAAAAAGCTGGATTGTAAAAGTGAAAAAGTTGTAGGAAGACCCTAAGTCATGTCACTTATATTTTCTTTTTATATTTCCACAACACTCATATAGGATAAAAATATATTTCTAAATAACTTTCAGTTCCTTTATTTATTTTTTAAAGATGTAGTTAGAGAGAGAGAGGGTGCACACTGAAGTGGGGGAGGGACAGAGGGAGAGAAGGAGAGAGAGAGAGAAGCAGACTCCTTGCTGAGCATGGAGCTGGATGTGGGGCTCCATCCAACCCTGAGATCATGACCTGAGCCAAAATCAGGAGTTGGATGTTTAACTGACTGAGCCAACCCAGAGGTCCCAGTAAGTTTCAGTTCTTTTATGATAAAAAAAAAAAATCTAAGTTTTAAAGAGCACTTTCAGTAAAAATAAAATAAATGTTCTGAGTGGTGGCGAAGGATTGTTTTGTAATTTTTTGGTAGATTTCCCCCCTTAATTTTTTTTTCATTTTTAAAATTAACATATAATGTATTATTAGCCTCAGGGGTACAGATTTGTGAATTGCCAGGTTTCCACACTTCACAGCACTCACCATAGCACATACCCTTCCCAATGTCCATACCCAACCACCCTCTCCCTACCCCTCTCCCCCCGGCAACCCTCAGTTTGTTTTGTGAGATTAAGAGTCTCATATGGTTTGTCTCCCCCTTAATATTTTATCTAAGATTTGATGAAATCTAGTATGTCTCGCTCACAGTTACCTCTAAAGTATTTACTGACGTTTTTAAGGAAAAAATGCATTTTTAAAGCAACAAAATATAAAAACATACACACACCTGAAAAATTATTTACCCTACCATGTGGGGTGCTTTGTGAAATTTTGTGTTCTATGTTCTTTCATTTTAAAAAAAAATTGTTGGTCACAGCTTAGTAAACAGATCATACAATTTGCTAGAACACAAACATGTGCTACCAATGCTAATGAATACTTTAAGGGAGCTTGATAGTCTTCCCTCCTAGAATTAGCCCACCATGCATTGCAGGCTTTTAGTGTGCATATAAATCACCTTCCTTCCCAGGCTCAATATCAGAGGGAAATGACCTGCAACTATTTAACAGGACCATTCGCCTATATTGTACATTTCATATAAAGTCATTTTAGGTATATTATTTCATTTAATCTTCATAAATAATCCTGTGAAGATAGGCAGGGAAAATATCAGATTCATTTAACAGCTGATGAAGTTAAAATTTAAAAAGTTTCAGCCTGGGGCATCTGGGTGGCTCAGTGGGTTAAGCCTTTGCCTTCTGCTCAGGTCATGATCTCAGGGTCCTGGGATAGAGCCCCTCATTAAACCCCGCATGGAGCCCCGCATTGGGCTCTCTGCTCATCAGGGAGCCTGCTTCCTCCTCTCTCTCTGCCTACTTGTGATCTCTGTCTGTCAAATAAATAAATAAAATCTTAAAAAAAAAAAAAAGGAAAGGAAAGTTTCAGCTTTTCCAGTTATCGTATACTCAGTAAGAAGTAAGAATATGAATATGAATTCTTAGACCAGGGGCTCTTTTCCCTAAATCACATAGCCTCTGAGAGTATAATCTGAACTCAAATGTGTATTTTCACCACCTCATCCTACTTTCTTATCGTGGACTCAAGATCTGTCATAGAATACAATGAAGCATCTTATTCTGGTCATGTCCTGCCAGGTTTCTACCAGTGTAATCATACGGCTGCAGAATTTTTATTTTTAGAAAAGCACTGTTTCCTTGCTTTTAATTTAAGGGAGCAGGACTATAAAAGACCCCATGAGCAAAGAAAACAGAGGGGAAGTCAGATGAAAGGATATAAAATGGAATGTGCTGGTGGATTTTAGTGCTTTTAAGCTTTTCCTTTTGTAAGAAGGTTCAATGGAGACTAATGTGGATGAACCTTGAAGGTTTTTAAGAGGACATCCAAACTCAAATTTTGAATATGTAATGATGGTTACCATGGCCTTCAAAAACTTGGAACTTTAATGCCCTCCTAAAGCGCTATTTTAAGTGATATTTATGGCACAATACAAATTGATTCATTTTTATCTATTTATTAATGGCCCTTGGATTTCTTTAAATGAAGTCCATGCTAGAAGCCATAGATAACCTGTGCTCTGAAAAATTGCAGGGGAATCAAAGGCCCCAGGTGACCTCAGAAGCCTTGGCCCACCCATCTCAACGTTTTCTGCAACCTAGTAACTTCAGCCAGGGTAAATTCCCGACTTTTTGTTACATTGTAATTTTTTTATCATATTTCTAATAAATTCCACTGTTTTCCTTTTTCATCAACTCCTATAAAATTTTTCTCCCACATTATTTTATCTTTCACTACAGAGTTTTTCAAACATATGACATAGTACCATCCACACACACTGCAAGGCGTGCCCCCGCCAGGGATCCCATGCTTTAGAGGGCCCACGCCTCTGTGGTGCAAGATACAGTGCTCAACATTCCCCCAGAACCATGGCAACCCTGAAGATCTACTGGCATGACTAACCCTCTCCCTGCACCAGATCTCCCCACCGTTGCCCTGGGTCCTGGAAACCAGATCACGTACTGTGTTTGACCACTGTGAGGTTTGTGTAATGTACTTCTGTTAACATCAGAGTGGAAACTATTTAGGGGGTGTAGGGAAGAGCTGAGTGGCAGAAAGGCTTGGATAAGAGAAAAGACAGATTAACAAACTTGTCTAGTCCTTCCTTTCTGAGAGTATGAGTGCATCGCTGCTCTCATAACTAAATACCCTTTCTCAGTCGAATCAAGTAACTATTTTCTTACTTCTCTTTGGGCTCCAGTTTGTGGCTCCAGGGATTCTCATGAATTAGTGTGGCTTTGGCAATAGTAACACAGCAGACTAAGGACTGTTTTACAATAGAATCAAAATCTTATTATGCCTATGTTCACTTATGTACATAGGTCTAGATGAAACATGTTGGAATCTGACACCATTTTTTTACTTTGACTAGATGGATAGTGAACATTAGAATGACAATTTTTGATATAAAAAAATTTAAAAGATTTAATTAAAATAAAAAATGAAATAACAATTTTGGCTTTATTTAAGAATTCTGATTTGATCTTTTAATTTTCATTCTTGGAATTTGTATTTTGACTTCTAAAGTTTAATAAATCATTTAAAATGTTTGGATAAATGGCTTACAGGTAGCTATTTATAGTCTTGCCTTGGAATCCGGGGAAGGTCTGATGTGATAATCTCCCCTCTCCTTTTTAAACTAACTGCATTTCTCAGACATCTTCTTTAAACACTGTATACCCAGTGTATTATATACTTGGGTGTTGGTTACAAATCCTTTCCATGTTTCAACCAAGAGTAGTTATTTTAGTATCAAGATCAAAGAGACAACTTGGGACAAGAAACGTAATCATAAAGTATGTTCTACATACACTATAAAAATATTTGAAATGTTGGGCGCCTGGGTGGCTCAGTGGGTTAAAGCCTCTGCCTTTGGCTCGGGTCATGGTCCCAGAGTCCTGGGATCGAGGCCCGCATCGGGCTCTCTGCTCAGCAGGGAGCCTGCTTCCTCCTCTCTCTCTGACTGCCTCTCTGCCTACTTGTGATCTATCTCTCTGTCAAATAAATAATAATAAAATCTTTAAAAAATATATTTGAAATGTAAAAGTAAAGCCCAAAAATGTTAGATTAAATGCACAAAATAATAACATTCACTCATTTTTACTAATTGTCCCAGAATTTCCATAAAAATGTAACTTTAGTTCCATATTCTTTATTCTAAAACTTCTCAGAATTATGAAGGAGTCTCTATTTTTCCTCTTCTTCCAGAAAAAAATGTTCTACTCAAATTAAATGCCCATTTGATTTAAAATTTCAAGTCTGCACATCTCTGGAAAGAAGGGCTCTTTAAGACAATTAAAAATACCTGGGTTCAGGGGCGCCTGGGTGGCTTGGTGGTTTAAAGCTTCTGCCTTCAGCTCAGGTCATGATCCCAGGGTCCTGGGATAGGGCCGCACCGCATCGGGCTCTCTGCTCCTTGGGGATCCTGCTTCCTCCTCTCTCTCTGCCTGCCTCTCCCCCTACTTGTGATCTCTGTCTGTCAAATAAATAAGTGAAATCTTTAAAAAACCAAACAAAAAAACAAAAAAAAACAAAAAAACCTGGATTCAAATCCATCTGAGATTGTGATACCCTGTGCAAAATTCCCAACCTGTCTGAGATTCAGTTTCCCTCTTTATGCTGTAGGGATAAAATACATGTTTCATAAATATGTAGCAGACACAGAGTAGCAGCATAACAGCTGTTATTACAGCTGAGCCAAGAAGAAATCTGTGCAGAACTAAACATGCCAACTTGAGTTACATACTTCAATTCTCTGAGTCCCGGTTTTCTCTGTACCATGGTTGTTGGGAGAATCCAGATTTTGTTAAGTTCTCAACAGACAATAGGAGCTCAATAAATTGTGGCTTATCATCATACACGACTATAAAATGGGCCAACTACCAAAGAATAAGAAGGTATTGCCTATTGTAAATGGTTACTCCTTTACCTTAAAAACACTCATTTTTACATTTTTTTTTACTCAGAGAAACAATGCTCACTTCTTGTTTTTTCAACTTTTTTTTATAAACATTGCTACCTTTCATGTAAAGCAGATAATTAGCTAATAGAGTAGTGATCATTTATTTATCTAAATGAAATGCTTTCTAGTATGCTGCATTATCTTTTTCCATGTTTAAATGGTCCTAGAAAATCTAGTTAATGGGTGATGAACTTAGTGAAAATTCATCTTTCAGATATCATGGAGTTTGGCTGGGACCCAAGAGAAGCCAGGAGTGAAGTAATCTCTCAGTGGGACATAAACATGTTGTTGTTATTGTTGTTGTTGTTGTTGTTGTTCTGTGGCTGGTTGTGGACAGGTTTTGTCTTTAGGATTCAATGAACTTGAATTGATCACTGCTTTTGGGGGGTATTGAGATGAGTTCTCCTACAAAGGTACAAAACCTAATGCTGAGTATTAGGTTTATTCTGTGCAGGACTGGTCTAATGGTGGTAGAGTGGGGATTTGTAAGAAGAAAGAGAGTTGAGAGGGGTGGATTTTGTTTAGGGGGGTTGGGTACTTCCCAAAAATGGTGGAGCATACTGGTTATCACATTAGGATGCTTAGGGCTGCCCTTTAGGGTCACTGATTAGAGAAAGAACTTGTTTTTAGAGAAAGCTTTTGTTTCTACTATATGTAAATGTTTCAGAGTGAGCCCTGGAACAGATTTTCCTAAATCATCCCTATCAGCCCATCCTCTGATATAATCTATATTTCCTCCCTCCAGACTAAGAAAGGCCACTCATCTTCCTGTAACTGGCATGGTGCAGAGTCCAGGCCATCTCCTCCTGAATATCAACAACAGATATCCCAGAAACCCAGCTGGAGACCTTTTCATCTAAACCCCAGTCGGGGTTTCATGAAGTAAGATAGCCATAAGATGGCTTTTTTTCAGTTTGGTTCTATTCAGTTCCTCTTTTGCTCTAGCACTGGGCAAGTTCAGGTTTCCAGGATCATGGCTGATGCCAGCCTGGTCAGTATCTCTTTTCCAGAATACATATTTCCTGCCTACCTTATGTCCTCTACCTACCACTAACCCTGGGAGCAGTGGCAGGATTTACCCCATCACATTCTTCTCTGCTGTTGGCTTTAAGATTCTCAGGTTGTGGCTAAAGGTATGTTTGGAGGGAAGGCTTGGTCAAAACACAAATGAGCCAACTGGTAAGGGAGTAGCAACAGAAACTGCCCAGAGTTTAAGAAGTACCAGAGGGGAAATCTTGCCTTTCCTTCATCCCACTTCTCTGTATGACTCAGAAATGTGGGATTTGGTCAGACAGTTCTGTGTAGTTCTTTAACACTAAGCACTGAGTGTGTTGGGCACTTACATTTCAGAAAAAAAGAAATCTTTAGAGCAGAAACACTTGTCTCCATGTCTTCTTTGCCCTGTTTCAGTGAAGGGCGCCACTATCTCTGACTGTGATCATCAGAAATCCAAAACCATCCTTGATTCTTCCATCTCTTTTACCCCTCTTTATCAACTGACCACCATATCCTATAGATTTTCACCTCTTAAAATAATTTTTAAGACATTACCTGGTCAGTGGTTTTCAACTAACAGTGATTTTGCCCCTAGTGGATGTTTCACAATGTCCATGGACATTTTTGATTGTCCCAGCTGTGGAGGTGCTACTGGCAGGGACACCAGCCCTCCAATCCAGATCCAAATGCCAATAGCGGTAAGCTTAAAAACCCTGCTTTGCTTCCCTTGTTAGGACCATGAAATGAGCTCCTAACAGATCTTCCTATTTCTATTTTCCCTACTCTCCTAGCCAGATGGTAATCTTCCTCCAGCCAGAATCTTTTATACACATAAATTTGACCATGTCATTTTCCTGCTTAGTTATTTAGTGTGTTTGCATTGGCTCTTAGGAGAAAAACTGGAACTTGGCCTTTTTTTTTTTTTAAAGATTTTATTTATTTACTTGACAGAGAGAAATCACAAGCAGGCAGAGAGGCAGGCAGAGAGAGAGGAGGAAGCAGGCTCCCTGCTGAGCAGAAAGCCCGACGCGGGGCTCGAACCCAGGACCTGGGATCATGACCTGAGCCGAAGGCAGCAGCTTAACCCACTGAGCCACCCAGGCGCCCCGGAACTTGGCCTTTAACTGACCTGTGGCTCCTTCTCTAGCCGGCTCTTCAGTATTTTCTTTTCATCTCCCTCTGTTCCAGTCACACTACCCTTCCCGGTCCATCCAATCTGTTGTCCTGGCTTAACACCTTTACGAAAACTCTCCTCTGCACATCCTAGTCCCCTGACCCTCACCAACCCCAGCAATCGCTCTTCATCTTTCTGCTCTCAGTGAAAATGACACATGCACACAGAAATCACCTCTGACTGCCCATCCAATTAGGTGAAGACTGATATAGGAAAGATATTGGGATTCGGAGCTGATGGCCAAGAAAAATTTTTTGAGACATCTTTGGTGCAAAAAGTGGTTTTATTAAAGCACAGCGATTGGACCTGTGGGCAAAAAGAGCTTCACTGTGGTCATGAGCAGTGGCCAGTTATATGTTTTCAAGTGGGGAGAGGGTTAGGGATAGCAAAAATCTCTAAGGAATTTGGAAGCAAGGTGTCCAAGACCTTGAGGGGGCTAGCTATTGTTAGGAAAATGTCATTTATTATTGTCCAATTAAAACCTTAGTCATGAGACCCTTCAAGTGTATATCACTGAGTCATATGTTTGGGAGATGATTGCCAACACATATCTTGGAGGGTAGAGATATAAGAAGTTTCCAAAGGAATTTTCATATGTTAAAGTAGACTTACAGGATCCAGAGGTCAGGCTAAGGTTGCATTTTGCCCTTAGCAAAGTATTGACATTGAGGCAGCTGAGTTTCTAGAAGAATGTCACTCTGCCTGTTTCCAGGACTTGTCAATGGGCTGTAAGTAATAAAGAAATTTAATTTTTCTATTGCCTTTGTTTCCCACGTCAGGGACCTCAGCATAAACATTTACTCACAGTATCATACACCTCTTCTTTCTATAATTCTATAATTCTGTATTGGTGTAGTGAAGTGGACGTCAATCCTCCCCTTCCTGAATTGCCAACGGTCTCTAAGTTCCAAGAAGGAAGAGATTTTATCTGTTTGGCTCATTATGTTGTCTCAAGTGACTAGTTCAATGCATGGGAGATATTCAGTAAATATTTGTGAATGAAAAGAAGGAGAAAAAGTGGTAAGACAGGAAAGAGAGACCAAGAAGAGAAGGGGAGGGCAGGAAAGAGGAGAAGAATGGAAGGGGGAAGAAGAGAAAAGGGAGGGAGAGAAGAGAGGGTACATGAGGGAAGGGAAGAAACAAGGACTAGATGTTGGCCTTTCGGTCAGGTTGCTTCCTGAAGCTGTCTGCCTCCTTGAAGTAGCGGAGGACCGATTGGAGAGTAACAGAGTAATTAATTAAAGGCTTGGAGCTCTAGATTTAGATAACACCCGGCTTTAAGTCCCCTCAACTTCGCAGCCTGGGGCACGTTGCCTCTCTCCACTCCACTTTGCTTATCTGCAGATGGGACTTTTGGGTGATTTGAAGCTTAAATGAAATAATGCCTGCATGTCGCTTGGAACAACGTCTGGCGTGGTCAGCACACAATATTAATCTCTGCTATTGATATTAATATTGTAATTATTTGGCCGAGATTAGGCTTCGCGGGCACCCACTCCGAGGGGCACGCCCCTCGCTTCTCTCACCGCTCTTCCATTGGCTGAGGCGAGGCAGCACTTCCACCAATCCGCTAGGCTTAAGACGAAGCAATACGGGACAGAGCCAATGGGAGCAGGGGTTACAGTCTCCTGGATACGATGGTAACGGCGGACGCTCTGCGGGCGCCGCGACTAGACCTCTAAGTAACGGCTTCAGACCCGAGCGGGTCTCGGACATTTCCTACCCAGGACCTGGCAGAGAGAAACACGGCTCATGTCGCAAGGCCGGGAGCGAGAAGAGAACGTCTACACCACCGCCGGCGCGTCCCTGTCTGTGAGGTGCGGCCGTCCGCCGCCGGGCAACTGACTTGGGTCTCCCGGAAACTTGCATCTGACCTAATCCCCTCACTACCCTCTTCTTCCTCCTGTTCTTGAGACCTGCTCTCCCCGAAGCTTGGACCTCCTCTTTACCCCCCAGTTCTCTCCTGCAGACTGCCTGGGTGACCTCTTGTCTGCATCCCCCGTCCCCCTATTCAAGGACCACATCCGGCTGTTTGCACACACTTCCCCCCTCTTTTCTGCGACCTTCCCCCTCTCTCACCTACCCACAGTTCTCCTCCTCTCCTCATTTCTGCCTCCTCTTTCTGGCTCAGTACTCCATTTCCCCCTGACCTTTCATACATAACCTACCCCTCCACCCCCCCACCCCCCGCGCGCACACACACCCATCCTACCATCCCATCCCAATCATCTTTGGTGATTCCCCCCCACCCCACCCCCCCCCCCCAAGGTAGGGCCGTCAATCCTTTAGTCAGTCCCTTCCTTCGAACTACTATCCACTGACTTCGGAGTTATTTGCACTTTTATGGTCTTTGAAAAGCGTAAAGAGCTGCACAAAACGGGTATTTCTTGGCTTCCACAGCTGAGTTTCATACAGTAACTTCCACCGGCCCCGGCTCTGCTCTCTAGGCTTTGGAAGTCCCTCACCAGACGAGTGTCCCTTTCTTTCCTTCCCCACCATCTTGAAGCATAAATTTAATATTTAAATGAGAGTAGACTCAGACTTCCCTTCCGAAGCATACACCCACCACACATCCCTTCCTTAAGAATGTGTTCCTTTTGTGTCCTAACCTTTTGACTCATGTTGACTTGATTCCGTTTATTTTCTACATTTATGTGTATTTTTAGATCTGAAATAACAGCATACACCCTTCATCTTGGTAAAGAAACAGTTTATCTGCTTGGCTCACAACTACAGAGCAAGCTGCCCCATTCAAAGTTGTTTTTTTTTTTTAAAGTTATGTTTAAAATCAAAACTAATGATAATAGAACAACCTTAGCCTGACACGCTGTTTTCTATTATATCAAGATCTTTTCCTCTCTTTCTGTGATTTTTACTTTTTCAACACCCCAGAAATCCTTCTGAGACTTTCTCAGGTTTGATCAGAGGATTTGCTTCACTGAAAAATTTCTCTGAAAAAGGCTGTGAAGACCTAAGACTAAATTTCTGTAGTGCCTGGATTCAAAGTGGTCTCACAGCCAGCCTATGTGTTCTTTTATCTTAGAGATGGTTTTGGGCAGAAAGTGTGTGGGAATAGAATAGATGTGTTTCAAATATTTTGATGCCTTTTTGTTTACTTTGTTTAAAAAAAAAAGTATTGGAAATGTATTCTGTTGATGGTGACATTTTTTTTCCCCCAAAGATGGGTCCAAGGATTCCCTAAGCAGAATGTTCATTTTATCAACAAGAGCACCATCTGCTACCCTTGTGGGAATTTTGTAATATTTATTAATATTGAAACCAAGAAAAAGACTGTACTCCAGTGTATGAATGGAGTTGTGGGTGTCGTGGCAACTAACGTTCCTTATGAAGTTGTGGCTTTTTCTGACCGGAGGCTCAAACCTATCATCTACATATACAACTTTCCTGGATTGACCAGAAGGAACAAATTAAAAGGTAACCTGCAAGACTCTTCATCTGCCATAACTGAAGGATTTTGTTATGTGATGAAATCTAGTTCTCATAAATGAAAGAAGGGTGTTTTATGCTTACTTTTGTTTTTCATAATACACATAATACTTTTAAAGAAGGTATCAGGCTGATCAGAGAGAATTTAACGAAGTGGGCTACAGCCTTGCCACTCAAAGTCCATGGTCTCCTTACCTTCAATATTGGCGTCACCTGGGATGCCTGTTATAAATGCAGAAATGGCTCTCATCCCAGGTCTAGTGAATCAGAATCTGCATTTTAACAAGATTCCCTGGGTGAGGAAGCATGGGTCTAGAAGACTACTACAGCACTAAATGCAGTTTAGTGCTTTTTCAGAATACTTTTTTTTTCTTTTCTGATGAGTCATTGAAAATCCAAGTAAACTGATATCATACAGTTCTAAGGTCTCTGAGCCTCAATTTCCTGAGGTGTGGGGATAATGGTAGGATCTACTGTTAAGGCTTTGGTGATAAATGAAATTATGTATAAATATATAGGTTACATATATATTTGATATATCAATTATATGTCATGTTGACACATATATAATTGATATGTCAGTGTGACACACACACACATATATGTCAATCATTGTTACCCGCCATTTATTATTATTGACTTATTCATGCATACAGCTGACCCACAATGGGCTACTGCACATACTGGAGTTTCCATCTAATGATTCCCTCATTTAACACCTCATGGGTAGAAAGCTCAGGAGAGCTTGAGGCTGGTCCTGGTTATTTAATAAGCCTTATGGGTCAAATAAGTCTTTGGATTAAGCCAGGGAGTTTACATATAATTTATAACATCTGTGGGGAAATTTGTGTTCTCAACATATTAAAACAACTTTTTTTTTTTAAGATTTTACTTATTTATTTGAGAGAGAAAGCATGAGACGGGAGAGGTCAGAGGGAGAAACAGATTCCCTGCTGAGCAGGAAGCCCGATGTGGGACTCGATCCCAGGACTACAGGATCAGAACCTGAGCCGAAGGCAGTTGCTTAACCAACTGAGCCACCCAGACGCCCCTAAAACAACTTTTAAGGCATATATTCATATGTTCATATGTTGGTAACTGTCCAGATGGACTGTAATTACTCTTCATCTTTAACATTTTGCTTATTTGACTGTAGCCCTGTCCAAGCAATTAAAAGTTAATTCAAGGGGCGCCTGGGTGGCTCGGTGGGTTAAAGCCTCTGCCTTTGGCTCAGGTCATGATCCCAGGGTCCTGGGATCGAGCCCCACATCGGGTCTCTCTGCTCTGCGAAGAGCCTGCTTCCTCCTCTCTCTCTCTGCCTGCCTCCCTGCCTACTTGTGATCTCTCTCTCTGTCAAATAAGTAAATAAAATCTTTAAAAAAAAAAGTTAATTCAAACCAGTAGCCAACACTTATATTAAATAATGAAACTCTAAAGGTATTCACAATAAAATGATGACTAATCATCAAGGATAGCTATTGTTACCACAATTATTTAGTATCAACCTGAACTTTCTAGCCAATGCAATAAAATATGGAACAGAAAAAGTATAGCTATGGAAAAGGAGATTATGGGTAATGCAACAGTCTACAAGGATTAATAAAAGAATGCTATTGGGACGCCTGGGTGGTTCAGTTGGTTGAGCAGCTGCCTTCGGCTCAGGTCACAATCCCAGCATCCTGGGATCGAGTCCCACATCGGGCTCCTTGTTCTGTGGGGAGCCTGCTTCTCCCTCTGCCTCTGCCTGCCACTCTGTCTACCTGTGCTCGCTTGCTCTCTCTCTTTCTGACAAATAAATAGATAAAATCTTAAAAAAAAAAAAAAAAAGAATGCTATTAAGATGCTGGTTTCAAAATACCCCCACAAGTAGATAATTTAAATACTTAGAAATGATTCAGGAAGAAATGTGAGTGACCTCAGTGAAGAAAACTACAAGAATATCATTGATTTAAAATATTTAAGTATACACAGATATATTCCTGGATGGAAAGCCTAATATATAATTCTTCACGGAAAATAATTCCTAAGTTTATCATGTTTTAGAGAGCAAGGTGGACTTAAATGATACCGAAGTTCATCTAGAAGAACAAAAAGTAGAGAACAGGAATAGTTGAAAAGAAAATGATGGTAAGACAGGGTCCTTTTAATATTATGCTATAGTGATTAAAAGTGTGGTGTTGGTGCAGAGATCACCACATCAGAGTTGAAGACAGGGCATGGGCTTGAATATATAAAAGCTAAGTATACTCTCTTCTCCTCCCCAAAATAGATAATATAGATTATTTAACAATTTAACATTGATGTTAAGAAAACTGGGGGCTCTTGGGTGGCTCAATGGGTTAAGCCTCTGCCTTCAGCTCAGGTTGTGATCTCGGGGTCTTGAGATGGAGCCCCACATCAGGCTCTCTCTGCTCAGCGGGGAGTCTGCTTCCCCCTCTCTCTCTGCCTGCCTCTTTGCCTACTTGTGATCTCTGTCTGTCAAATAAATAAATAAAATCTTAAAAATATTTGAGGGGCGCCTGGCTGGCTCAGTTGATGGAACATTAGACTCTTAATCTTGGAGTCATCAGTTCAATTCCCACCGTGGGTGTAGTGATTACTTAAATAAATAAATAAACCTTTAAAAAATTATTTGAACAAAAGTATCAAGTTGGATATTCATGTTATACTGTACATCAAAACATACATCAGACAAAAAAGAGCTCAATATAAACAGCAAACCCATTTGAGAAGCAGAAAGTATGGTAGGATATTGAAATGATTTCAGGATGGGGAAGAACCTTTCACGCAAAGGAAAAAATTAAAAATAGAAAAACTGGCTGATTACATGTCAATTTAAAACTTAAGAACATCAAAAATGCCTTGAAAAATTAATGGGCAGAAAATAAACTGAGGAAGATATTTGGGACAAATATGACCAAGTATTTTCAGAGTGTTTATGAAACAATAAGAAAAAAACCAGACATCCCATTAGAGCAATGGAAAAAGTAACTGCCCAAACCACAAAACTACATATCAAAAATATTCTAATATCAAAAAAACTAATATCAAAGATATTCTCTCAATATTTACTTAAAAACTTAATGTTTGAGCCAAGATCAAGTTTTTCTGCTTACCAAGATTACTATTTTTTAAAAGATTTTATTTATTTATTTGACAGAGAGAGGGATCACAAGCAGGCAGAGAGGCAGTCAGAGAGAGAGGAGGAAGCAGGCTCCCTGCTGAGCAGAGAGCCGGATTCAGGGCAGATCATGACCCGAGCTGAAGGCAGAGGCTTTAACCCACTGAGCCACCCAGGCGCCCCAAGATCATGATTTTTGAAAGCTGATTACTGCTAGGCAGAGTGCAGTGAAATTGGTAGCACACTTTCTTGCTGAAGGAGGGAATAATTTTTTTCTTCCAAGTTTTTATTTAAATTCAAGTTAGTTAACATACAGTGTAGTTTGGTTTCAGGAGTAGAATTTAATAATTCATCACTTACGTGTAACACCCAGTGCTCATCACAAGTGCCCTCCTTAATACCCATCACCCATTTAGCCCATCCCTCCAAAGTGGGAATAATTGATATGATCTTCCTGGGAAGTAAATATTATCATATTTGACCCAGTTAAATTCAGCTGAGGAGCTAGAATTCAATTTTAAGGAAATCAGAAATATAGTCAAAGATTTGTGCTGGAGTTAATAGCACACTCATAATAGCAAAAGATTAGGAACTTCTATATCTCTAGTAATATGAATATGGTTAAGTTAAAATATCTCATAAAAGAGTATTATATAAACATTATATAAACATTAGAAATCACATTTTTGAAGAATTATTAATGATAAAATGCTCAATATAATGTAAATAGGAGTAACACTGTATGACCCAAGTCTTTTAAATGAATTGTTGTATATAATATTTAATCCATGACTGTTACAATTATAAAAAGCAACATTTTTTCAAAGTTATATTTAAAGAAAAAATGTATATTTACAGGTAAACACAGAAGAAAATACCAGAAATTTACCAAATTTCGTAGTGAGATTACAGAGGATATATTTTCTTGTAAAGATTTATTTTTTTATTCAAATACCATGTATTTTTTAGAATTAAAAATAATAAAATAAAAAATAATATTCAGTCATGAGATGAAATGTCTATAGAAAGGATAGAAAATTATTCTATTGAGGCCTCTATCCCATAGAAAAATATTTATTTTTGCACTGAATGCTCAATAAATACAAGTTTTCTATGTTGATCAGACTATGCTAAATGAATTCAATAAATGATGAAGTTTAGCATTTTATTACAGTCAGTTAAAGTGAGAAGGGCAAAAAAGAACGAAACAACCATTAAAAGTACATAGAATGAAAAGAGACACGAATGTCAAAAGACAGACATGGGAGAAGACAGAGCTGGTAGCTATGGAACCACACTGAAGAACAGCAGATCGAGGGGAAATCAGATCCTCATACGCAGGAAGGCAGAAGCATCCTCACGATGCACATTTTAAACATGTTGTTACTAAGGCTTAAATTTCTGTTTCATGTCTTCAGCTACAAGGACAAATGAGAAAGAACTTTTTATAGCTGTTCCCAGAACTGGAAGATATTGAACAAAGGGCCAGCTGTGGCCCAAGGTATAGAGATCAGGAAGTAAGTTTGGATGATTACAACACCCCAGAGTATTTAAAGTTGTTTGAATAACTTTTCTAATTATAATGTTTCATATATTTATGGAATACATAATTGTTCTTGGGTCATTTCAATGTTTTTTTTTTTTAAAGATTTTATTTATTTATTTGACAGACAGAGATCACAAGTAGGCAGAGAGGCAGGCAGAGAGAGAGGAAGGGAAGCAGGCTCCCTGCTGAGCAGAGAGCCGGACTCGGGGCTTGATCCCAGGACCCCGGGATCATGACCTGAGCCGAAGGCAGCGGCTTTAACCCACTGAGCCACCCAGGCGCCCCTCTTGGGTCATTTCAAATCTGGGACATACACAGTATGGGACACAGTATTGTTCTTGGGTCATTTCAACACTGGGACATACACAGTACAGTATGCTCAATTTTGATTAAAGTCTAGAGATAGTGACCTCATGGTCTTAATTCATTTTAGTATATTTAAATTTTTTCTTTTTTTTTAAAATAATCTCTATGCCCAACATGGGGCTTGAACTCTCAACCCCAAGATCAAGAGTCACATGCTGTACTAACTGAGCAAGCTAGACACCCCAACTGTAATGCCTTTAAAAAAAGAATCTTAACTTTGCTCTTAGTTTTTGTTCATAGTCTTAGAAATCAGGTAGAAGATCTGTTATTCCAAGAGCTAAATGCCTTTGAATTATGTGAAAACCATTAGATAAGGGAAATAAACTATAAGACTAGTTAATCTGAACACTATAATTAAATCCTTGTAATGGATTTTATATTTTAGGCAATGTTCTTCTAGACTACACTTTACTTTCATTCAGTTACTGTGGCACCTACCTGGCTAGTTACTCCTCTCTCCCAGAATTTGAACTGGCCCTTTGGTAAGTTACAGCATGCTGTAGAATTCCTTTCATTGGATTTCATTTTAGTCTTGTCCTTCTAGGTTGTATTAAAAGACATAGATGTGAAAAATCTGGAACGAGGGAAAAAAGTGGAAGGAATAGAAGTTCTGTTCAGAAGGTTGAATAACGTTGCAACTTTGAGGCATAAAATCTGGCAGGGCAAAAGCTATATGAGAGCAAATTACATCTTTTTGTTGATGTGTTATAATGTTTCCTTTGTTGGGTAAAGAATAATAAAGGCATAAAGTTTCATCTTTCCTTCAAATAAATGGTAGCTTCGAGTGGTTTGCCTGTTTTCTACTAATGATGAAATTAAGCTGTATTCTCTATTAGAGCTAAATTGGAAGTAATTGTTTTTAGAGACTTTAGAACAGTTATATGTTCAGAGAGTGGAACATTACACCACATTTGCCAGCTGCATAGGAAATACCTGTGGATAAGACACATCTGTGGTCTTTGCTGGGTCATTTCATAGGGCCAACCTCAAAGCTGTACTCACTCTTCTGTCTATAATATAAACTCCTTTGGGATGGATAGTTTTTCTTTTAAGGGGAAGTACAAACCATTTTGGGAATGATTGAGGATATACTTTACACACCTGCATTTCTTATCCAAAAATATAATAATCTAGGTTCAGAGAACCATATTCAGTTTATGCGGTTTCTTTTCTAAAAAAACAGCTTCCTCAAGGTATAACTGACATATTTAAAAACTACTCATATATAAAGAATATCATTTGGTAAGTTTTGACTTGTGTACACACCCATGAAACCATCACCATAATCAAGATAATAAATATATGTCACTCCAAAGTTTCCTTGTGTCCCTTTCTGATCCTTCCTTATTGGCCCTTCCACACACACCCTTACACCATTCCTGCCCCATACCTCAGCCCCTGCCTCCCAAGTAGTCATTGTTGTATTTTCTATCACTCTGGATTTGTTTGCATTTTCTGGAATTTTATATGCATGGAGTCATCCATTATGGACTTTTTTTTTTTTGGTCTGTCTTTTATGCTGCATAATTAACTTTCTTCATGTAGCATAATTATTTTGAAATTCTCTTATGCTGCTATATGTATCAATAGTTCATGCCTTCCTATTCATGGAATGAATATACCACAGTTTATTTACCCACTCACCTATTGATGGATAGATTAGTTTGCTGGGGCTGTCATTAACAAAGTCTTATAAATTGAATGGACAAAACAACAGAAATTTATTGTCTTCACGGAGTCTTGAAGTCTAATATCAAGGTGTAAGCAGAGTTGGTTTCTTCCAAGGGCTATGAGGAAGAATCTGTTCTAGGCCTTTCTCCTTGGCTTGTGAATAACTGTATTCATGTTCACATGGTGTTTTCCTTGTATATGGGTCAGTCTCCATATTTCCCTTTTCCTTTAAGGATGCTCATCCTACTGGAGTAGGACCACACTAAATGACCTCATTTAACTTAGTAAAGACCCTATTACAGTCACATTCTGAGGTACTGAGGGTTAGGACATCAGCATATAAATCTGGGGGGGGACACAATTCAACCTATAACAGTACCCAAAGGATGGGTGGGAACCAACCTGTGAAGATAAGGAAGAAGATTCTAAGCAGAGAAAAGCCATGCAAATGCCATGAGGTCAGAGAAAAGAAATGGCAGATTTGAAGATTTAATTAAGAGATCATAATGATGGCAACCAGAGATTAGCTGTGAGAGGCAAATACCTAGAAGTTGCAATTGCTGGGTTATAGGGTAGTTCTATTTTTAACTTCCTAAGGAAGCACCATACTGTTTTTCAGAGTGCCTGCACAAGTTTGCATTCCCACCAACAGTGTAAGAGGGTTCCCCTTTCTCCACATCCTCACCAACACCTGTTTCCTGAGTTGTTATTTTTAGCCATTCTGACCAGTGTGAAGTGGTATCTCATTGTGCTTTTGATTTATATTTCCCTGATGCTGAGTGATGTTGAGCATGTTTTCATGTGTTTGTTGGTTATTTGTGTGTTTTCTTTGAAGAAATATCTGTTCATGTCTTCTGCCCATTTCTTGATTGAATTATTTGTTCTTTGGGTGTTGAGTTTGATAAATTCTTTATAGGTCATGGATACTAGCCCTTTACCTGATAAGACATTTGCAAATATCTTCCCTCATCCTCTCAGTTGTCTTTGGTTTTGTCAACTGTTTCCTTTGCTGTGGAAAAGCTTTTTATCTTGATGTAGTTCCAATAGTTCATCTTTGCCTTTGTTTCCCTTGCCTTTGGAGACATGTCTAGCAAGAAGTTTCTGTGGCCAAGGTCAAAGAGATTGCTGCCTGTGTTCTCCTGTGGGATTTTGAAGGATTCCTGTCTCACATTTAGGTCTTCCATCCATTTTGAGTCTATTTTTAGGTATGGTGTAAGGAAATGGTTCAGGTTCATTCTTTTGCATGTGGCTATCCAATTTTCCCAACACCATTTGTTGAAGAGACTGTCTTTTTCCATTGGATAGTCTTTCCTGCTTTGTCAAAGATTAGTTGAGACAAAGTAATATTTTTAAAACACATAGATATTTTGCTTTCTTAGGTACAGTATAATGATAAGCATAATCATTAATAAATTTTATATTTAACACCATGGATTAAATAAATTGTATTGTGAATTAAGATTGTTTTCAAATAATTAGATAAATGTTCTCAAGATGTGAAATTCAAATGAATTATTTTTTTACAAAACAACATTTCCCTCTAAGGAACTGGGAAGCAGGTGTCATTTTGTGCAAGAAGTCACAACCTGGTGTGGATGTAAGCCAGATGACTTTTAACCCTATGAACTGGCGCCAGCTGTGCTTATCAAGTCCAAGTGCAGTGACTGTGTGGACCATTGAAAGATGTAACGAGGAGCATCATCTCAAAGCGAAGTAAGAGACTTAGTTATTACAGAGCAAAGTGGAGATCTTAGTTTGCTTTCATGTAATGTTATTGCATCAATTCGATGAATTAACTGGCTTTATATGTACATATTAAACATCTTAAGTTATAACATCTTTTTACGTATATAATTATGGAGTGGTTGTTTGCTTTTTGCAAGGATTCTTTATGACTTGATTTCTTAATGGGTTTCTTTGAAATCTCAAGGCATTCTCAAGCTTTTCCCAACCTGGTTTAATTTGCCAGAATATTATTCACTTTTGGTATTTCAAAACATGCCTATTTATAAAAAGTCCAGTTATGAATTTTGATCCTATTACTTTGATGCCCAACTATAATCTCAAAAATAAACTTTTAGATAAGGAAAGCATATATTATTCCTTCAGCCACATAATCTATAAACAGAGGGTAGTTGCATATGGTGGAGTCCTGGGAGTTACCTGTTTAAATAGCACTGGGTCAAAAAGAAAATTTATGACCAGTGCCATGGTGATTGATGTTAATGGTGTGTTTGTTAAGGAGAGTTCAAAGACTCAAGGTGCCTCTAAACTTACTATTCCCAATGTATTCCACCATGTTAAAGACTAAGTTGATATTGGATATGTATATTCTTGAAATTGTAATTTTTGAAAAGTTGCCTTCTTAAGAAAAATGTAAAGTTGTTTAACTGGAGAGCCCTAAAAAAGACACATCTTTGTGTTCAGTACTCTTCGTGTCTCAATTTCTTTTTTATAAGAACCCAGCGAGTAGTCAAATCTGTCTCTAGGCAGAGACACTGATAAAATAGGCAATGTCTCTATCATATCCTTGCCAGGTGGGCAAATAATTTATCTTGGCATTCTCTACTTTTGCTTCCCTTGAATATTCTCCTCTAGTTCTGAATGATGAGTTGTGATTTTTCTATAAGCAACTGAAGTGAGAGGCAAAGTAAGTGGATTGTCCTTGTTCAGAAAGCAAGCAGGATTAGAAAACACTCAAGCCTTAATTTGAATAATAGATACTGTTTTTACATGATAATTTTTCAAAATTATTTATCATACATAAGATATAACCAAAAAAATTTTTAATTTAATGCATAAAGCCATGAATTTTTCAAACAACCCTTTATAACCATTTTATGAGTTAAAAGTAGACATATGGTAGATTTGAAAATGGATTATTATTTTTTTAAGATTTGTTTATTTGTTTGAGAGAGATAGGGAGATAGAATGGAGAGGTAGGCAGAAGAAGAGTGTCTTAAGCAGACTCCACACTGAGCACAGCGCCAGACTCAGGGCTCAATCTCTCAACCCTGAGACCAGGACCTGTGCCAAAACCAAGAGTTGGATGCTTAACTGCACCATCCAGTTGGCCCAGAAAATAAATTCTTGATAACAGAGGTTGCAAAGGTAGCTGAATACAACCTACATATATAGATGATCTTTGACTTAGGATGGTTCCACTTAAGATTTTTCGACTTTAGGGTGATGCCAAAGTGATCCACATTCAGTAGAAACTGTCCTTCAAATTTTGAATTTTGACCTTTTCCCAGGCTAAAGATATGTGTTACAGTACTCTCTGGTGATGCTGAGCCGTGGCCGCCATAGCTTCCAGTCAGCCACACGGTCAGGAGGGTAAACAGCCTGCGCACTGACGACAATTCTCTACCTTCATTATAGTGTTCAGTTACTTGAGGGGGTCACCACTTTATAATAAAATAGGCTTTGTGTTAGATGATTTTGCCCAACTGTGAGTCGGCAACTAAAGTGGTTTGCCAAGTAAGGTAAGTGTTCTGAACACATTTACGACAGGCCAGGCTAAGCCATGATGTTCATGTTTAGTAGATTAGGGGTATTAAATGCAATTTGACTTAGGATATTTTCAACTTATGTTGGGTTTATTGGGACATAACCCCATCATAAACCTAGGAAGAGCTATATGTTTATTTTGGCTCACATTGATTTTTATTTGAACTAATTGCAAATTTTAATATTTGAGAGATTTCTCATGAATATCCAGATTATGATAGTTTCTTGAAATTTTGGAACCAGAATTCTCAACAAACCCTCTTAGTTGGAACTGAGTGGTACTTATACCACCTTTAGGAGGGAACGTACTTTCCCATTTGCCACAGTCCCCCACCTGGCCACAGCTCATTTGCCTGGTCCTGCCAGTGTTCAAATGTGTAATTCCTGCTTTAGATTTTAACTTTGAAAATTTTGGAAAATTCCTATGTACTTAATTTATAACTGCACTATTGTCCTTTTGTGATAAATATTTTTTATATCTATTCTTTGGTGTTTATCTGGTTTGTTTGCTTGTTTTTAATAAGTTTTAATACCTCCCCACCTTGTTTATCACCAAAATGTAGTAGTTACATCAGTGACTCGTTTTTGTTAATCTGATTATTCTGATTTCTCTTTTTTTAAAGGTCAGTAAAACTTCCTATGGAAGATGGGTCATTTTGTAATGAAACCGATGTAATTTTCCCCACCTCATTGCCCAAGGATCTTATCTATGGACCTGTGCTCCCACTGTCAGCCATTGCTGGGCTAGTAGGAGAAGAGGCAGAAACTTTCAGGGTAATTACCTGGCACCTCTTCCTGTTTGCTTATTTGATTCTCATAACCATCCCATGAGACATGCAGGATAGAGAGGATCATCCTGGTTTTCAATACAGATTAGCCCTGGCGATGATAAGAAATGAGGGCTTTGAAGTTTTGAGTTTGGTTAACTGGAAGAATGGCACTGATAACAGAAAGAAGGGGCCCAGACTTGATTTCAGTTTTAGACATATTGAATTTGGGGTGCTAGGAGGGCATCCAGGTATAGATGCCAGGTGAAAATTGGGCAAGCAGACCTATTGCTGGGATGGAGAAGGTAGGACTGGAGACTCTGATGCCAGCAGAATCATTACCACATTAGTGGAGCACTGGAGTGGGAGAGGGATGATAGAAAAAAGAGTAAGGGTGTCAGGGGAGAGAGCCAAAGAGGAAACTGATTTGCCAAGAATCGAGAGTTAGAAGACAGCTCTGATAAGGAACACACAAGTAGGAAAAAATCCAGGAGAGAAGAATACCTTGGAAAATAGTGGAAGAAAGTTTCAGTGGGAGTTTATTAACAGCTATACACTCATTCATTCAACATATTTATCAAGATTTAAAGGACAAGGAAGCTCAGTGCTACAAAAGGTCAAGAGTGGTCAGGCAGAGGGTGCTGTATGTGCAAAGGTCCTGAGGGAAAGAAAATAAATCTGTAGGTTTGAGGAGCTAAGAAAACCTGTGGGGGCTGCAGCAAAGTAAATGAGGTGGAGTGGGGTACAGGTGCAGGGCAAGGGGTAGGCAGGGAGCAGAGATAGCACATGAAGGTCCTTTGGGAAACAGGAGCTTGATTCTGCTAAGCCTCTTGAATTTATGTTACACTAATATTTGTGTTAAAACTCTAAGCCAAGGATAAAGGAAGTAGAAGCTCCCAAATATTTTGGCCACTGCAGAGAATTAAGCCATAAGTGTTAAAAATAACTCAGTGTTGTAATTAATTTGTTTAAAATTTCTGAGAGGCAAGAGATTAGGTTTTGTATGCTCTTAGTATTTCCTCTAAAGCTCTAAAGGATGATCATTGTTCACTTTTTTAATACAGAAAATGACTGATTCCTTTTAATAGCACAAATTGCAGCCTTAGAAATACAACCAAACTCAGCCACAATGGGGCAGCAAAGTGAATACAAATAGATCAGCCATCAAGGTTTACAACTTGAAAAAAATGCTTCTATGTTTCGTATTTGATGCCTAGGAACCCACATTTTCAACTATCTAAAATCTTTTCTTCTGCTATAAATTTCTGTAGGCGCCCTCATCTTTCACATTTTGCACAACAGGATGAACCCCACCTAAAATATGTAAAATTCAGTTATCCGTCTTTGTCATTTGAAAAATGCTATGAAATGCCTGTCTTAAATACTTAAATGTGGAGTAACCATTTTTTAAATGCTCATAATAAACAGACATCTTTATTTCCTAGGATTTTTGGTACTCGGTGCATTTTAACCTTTTTCTGAAAACAGAAATTTAATGCTAAAGTTCTACATTTTAAAATCACATGGGGAATGTTAATAAAGGCATATAGTTTACATTTACATTAGAAATTAATTTTCCAATATTTATTTTTCACTTTGTAGATAAGTAAGGTGAGAAAAATGGCTAAAATACTGATTAGTGTCAGTACTAGTGAAAGCATAACCAAAAATAGATCTCAAATGTCTTGATTCTGTTCCTTTGAATGACATTTCTTGTGACCTGGGTATCAATGAACGGCAAAGAAATCAGTAATAAACTAATGCATATAAGAGTCTTAAAAATTGACAGGCTGTGGACTTTCACAAGATTACAAACATTAAATACTCCCATATGTCTCTCTTAGCTAACACTATAAAGGCACATTATACGCCTTTAAATAGGCCTGCATCACATTATAAAACATATTTAAGGCAAGAGAAACAGTATCTAGCAGTAGCATGGGGGAAATCAAAGGCAGATGTTATCTGGGGAAAAACTAGATCCAAGATAATGAATTTGATCTCAAGTGTATGGTTTTCTTTTTCTATCTACCTTTTTGTTTTTTAACAAATCACTAAATAGGAATTTCTTTTATAAATATGGAATATGCTGAAGCATATTTGGATACTTAAATTTTTTAAAGCAATAATATTAAATTGGATTCTAATTTTTCATGTGCAGTCTTCAAGTGATCAAAATGTTTGATTTATGAGTCCAGAGAGCTAAGCAAGGTGTTGTTATCAACAAATATGTTTAAATACTCTTGGCACATTTTTCTTTTAAAAGTTTTAGAATTTTTAGAATTAAAATTATTGTTTCTGCTCACATAATCCATATTGTATCACTTTCATTTTTAAATAGCCCAGAACATATTTACTGATGAAAGAGAGTAATAGAAAGATAAGCCCATGTTTATCTTAAAGTAAGAAAAGTCAAACACAATACCAGTTTAACATTTTATAGCCAGAAAAGTCCAAATTTTAAATCTTCACCTTCTGTTGCATACACATAGGTCCACTGGTGTGAGAGCCAGATATGTGTGTTTTTAAAAAGATTTTTGAATCCGTTGCCATAATGTGAGAATCTGTCCCCTTGTGATATATAGTCTAAGGTTAGATGTCATCAAGACAACCCAAGAAACTTTTAAATAATGGCATCCAGTGAGTAACTTCCCTGTGAGTCAAATCTCAATTAGATACCACAAAAATGTTATTAATCAGCAGTAGTTTAATCCTCTTGGGTTGTTTTGCCCCCCTTTCTTGGCCCATAGGGTGGCCAGGTTATTAATCAAGTATTTGTTTTCTAACAGTCCAAGACTACCAGGGCGTGAAGTATGCCAATCATTGACCAAAGTCAATATATCCTTTAAAAGAATTATCATGGCGATGGCTGCTGTGTATGATTTTTGCCTTAGTCATATTTCAGGGTCCATTCCAAATGGTAATTCTCTCTCCACCCTTCCTTCACTCCACCAAGAACCAAGTGCTTTCTCATCAATGCTCCCATAATATTTAACATCCCTCTGCTATGATCTACCGTGTTTTCTGATTCTGATATTTGTTCATACTTCTTCTTCCCTCAACAAGTGATTATCCTATTGAGAAGAGGGATCGCTTAAGACTTAGCACAATGCCTGATATATAACCAACATCCAATAAATATTTGTTTAAATATCAGTTACATAACAAGTTTATATTTGCTGAGAATCTAGTAGAAATGGTTACTTTGGCAGCACCATACCTGCTTTACCTTGAATCTACAAACCAGTCCTAAATGAATAGTATATAATACATTATTCAAATAATTAAGTATTTATTAGAAAGATGGCTTGCATATATTGAGGAGTTTTTAATGGAAAAATGACTGTTTATATAGATTTGCAGTATTTCCCAACTTCTGGTTTATTTTTCTCCATAGTGATTTTCAGCATATGATCTTCTATATATTTAACTTCTTTTTTTTTTAAGATTTTATTTATTTATTTGACAGAGACACAGGGAGAGAGGGAACACAAGTAGGGGGAGTAGGAGAGGGAGAAGCAGGCTCCCTACAGACCAGTGGCTGGATGCAGGGCTCCATCCCAGGACCCTGGTTCATGACCTGAGCTGAAGGTCGATGCTTAATGACTGAGCCATTCGGACACCCCTATATTTAACTTCTTAACTTATTTTTATTCTGTTTGCCCTCACCAGGATGTAAGCCCCATAAGGGCAGGGATCTTTTTTTTTTTTTTTTTTTTTTTTTTTTGGTCTGTTTTGTTCACTGCTACATCCCTGTGCCTAGAACAGTCCCTAGAATGTAGTAAGTGTCCAATAAGTATTTGTTAGGTGAATGAAAAGGTCAACAAGAGAATGCAATAGGGCGCCTGGGTGGCTCAGTGGGTTAAGCCTCTGCCTTCGGCTCAGGTCATGATCCCAGGTCCTGGGTTCGAGCCCCACATCGGGCTCTCTGCTCTGCAGGGAGCCTGCTTCCTCCTCTCTCTCTGCCTGCCTCTCTGCTTACTTGTGATTTCTCTCTGTCAAATAAATAAATAAAATCTTAAAAAAAAAAAAAGAATGCAATAAACATGGAGCTCTCAGGGAACTTAAAAATTCTGTTAATTTGGCCAATAGCTTATTAAAGATGTTCTCTGTTCCAGTGGGTGTAAGGATCCTAAAGAAAGCAAAGCATTATGTTATAGCTAATGTAATTTGAAATAATGCTATAGCATAACAAAAAGCTCAGATGGTTCTAAATGCTATGTTCTCAATATAAAATAAGTAAACTAGTACGTCTGACTTGTTTAACTAAAAAGGAAGAAGTGCTATTATTATGATATCCTGAATTCAGAATTTTAATCAGTGCTGTGGGGAACAAATGCCCTAAAAAGCTGCCACAGCTGCCTTGACCTCCAGGAAGGAGAACAGGTAGGCCTATACTTAAAAGGAGACCTGCTCCATGCTGACATGAGTATTTCAGGCTGCAAGGGACGTACCACTAAAGTATTACAGTCTAAGCCTGAGATCAACAAACCATGACAGGCTTTTGTTTGGCCCCAAGCTAAGAATGTTCTTGTACACTTTTTACAGAGGTGTTTAAAAATATAATAGGGATATGTGACAGAGACCTATGTGGTCCACAAAGCCTAAAATATTCACTGCCTTTTCCTTTACAGGAAAAGTTTGCTTTAGATCCTTGTCCATGTTATTTTTACTCCCCAAAGCCAACTTCTTTGAGGTACATTGCATAGATTTTGTGCATTTCTCTTTGAGTTTTCCATGATATCAAAATCACAGAGGATGTTTCATGAACCCCGTTAGGAGGGCCACCAGAATCAGGCAAGTGTCCTCTTCTCATTTCCCATAAAAGCTAACTAACCAAAGGATCTAGTACCTCTCCATAACCTCTCCATAACCACTCAAGAAAAATCATATCCACCCCCTCCCACCGCCACGCAGAATCAGGAGGGTAAAATGTTGACAAAAATCTTCCTCAAAAAGGGTGATTTTAGCTAGACAATGACTTCCTTAGATTCAAGATACCAAAAAACTCTACCAAGAAACATTGTAGATGTTGCTACTCAGAATTTTCATGAAAATCTGTGACACTAGAACTCCAAATGTGCTGACAAGACTATGTCATATATTCTTACTGAGTTAAAATATAGAGAGATAAATGGAGCAAGGAAGGATAAGCTCACTTAGATCTTGGCAAATGGCAGGACCAATGAATGTATATAGGTCCATATTCATTTGTTTCTTTTTGGAAGTTATTCTCTTAGGTATTTCTCTGGCTCTTAAACCATGCATGCTGTCTTAACACAAGGTTTCTTATCTTTCTCTGAAGCCTAAAGATGATCTATATCCTTTGCTTCACCCATCTATGCATTGCTGGACTCCAACAAGTGACATATATGTTGGCTGTGAAGAGGGTCATCTTTTAATGATTAATGGAGAAACCTTGAAGGTGACTTTACTTAATAAGATAGAAGACACAGTACTAAAGGGTGAGAAACTGCTTTACTTCATTATTCCTAGAAGTGTAGCCACTGGTGATCGTTCTACATTTGAAGATGGCTCTTTGTTCCCTATTTTTCTCCTTCTTAGAGCCATCTTTGATTCTTTCTTTACTCTATCCCACAGTTCATTACCAAGTCCTGTGGCTGTTCCTCATAGCTAGTGCTTATTGACTGTTCTATGCTCTAGGCATTCTGCTGTACTCTGTATGTATATTTCATGTAATCCTCAAAACACTTTATTTTTTTTTAAGATTTTATTTATTTATTTGACAGAGAGAGAGATCACAAGTAGACGGAGAGGCAGGCAGAGAGAGAGAGAGAGAGAGGGAAGCAGGCACCCTGCTGAGCCGAGAGCCCGATGCGGGACTCGATTCCAGGACCCTGAGATCATGACCTGAGCCGAAGGCAGCGGCTTAATCCACTGAGCCACCCAGGCGCCTCCTCAAAACACTTTATAGAGAGATATGTTTTCATTTCCATGAGACAGGTGAAAAAAATGGATGCACTGAGAGAATTTAAAAAATGCCCAAATTCACATAACTAGTAAACTGTAAAGCTGACTCCTAAACCCAGGCAGTAAGACTTCAGAGTCCGAGTTCTTAGCTCCTATGCTGTATCGTTTCCCATCCATAAGCCTGTTCTGTTTAGTCGGCAAATTATGCCCTTTCCTGCCCTCCATCTTTCTCAGGGCCTTTTTTCACAATGACTTTTTTTAACTGCCATCTTGAAAATTACCTCTCTGTTCCTTGGTTAGAAACATGGTTAGAGTTTGATCTATTCTCCTTAGATCTGGTGTCCATTCCTGGTCCCATCAGCTGTGGCCAGGGTTGGGCCTTAGTCACAGAAGCTAATGTCCACTCAGTAGGGCTTAGGTGTAGACCTTTTGAGAAGGAAACCTTGCAGGGCGAGCTCCCCAATCTGTCCAATGCCCTCTCCATTCCTGTTCCTTTATTATTTCATAATTTGATTTCTGCTCCAACCTTAGAACTGACTTCATTGGCCTTAATCTATAGCTAACCCAAAACAGGCATCTCATCCCTGCCAAAGTGTACTTCTTCAAGACCATTTCCACATGCAATTCAAGGAGTGCTCTGCCTTGATTCCAAGCCGTCTCTAATTTGTTCCTACCTGCTCCATTCATATTCTTTCTACTCCCCAGGATGAGTTTTCTGATCTAGCCAGTCATTTCTTCTTGTCATTTCACAGACCTGACTCCTAGCTCACTCCCTTGCCAGTTTTCTCTCTGAATCCTTATGCTTCTACCTCAATGCCACCTCCTACAGCAAGTTTTCTCCAGGACAGTGCCCCTCATCTACTCCTGCTCCCATTCCCTGGTTCTGACTTCAATGGGGCCATGGCTTCACTTTGCTGTCACTTGTAACCTCCAGGCTAAGTTCTCTCTAATCTTGCATCCACAGTGCCATCCTAACCTTAGGGCAAATTTCGGTGCCCCTGTGTGGGATTCCATTAGACTCACTTCCTTCTTACGGCCTCAGCCTGTGCTGTCACAATTTCCTGTGTGCATGTCTGTCTTTCCCACCAGGTATTAATTCTTTGAAGTTAAGAACTGACTTACATTTATACATTGGGCTCCACTGTTTAATCCCAGAGACTGCTACAGAGTAAATTAGTGCCTATATGTCTTTTGTAAAATGAATTCTAAAGCAATGTTTCTCATTTCCAAGCTGCTGTCACATCTGTAGTATATTATATACAATTTAGGACTTATTCATGTATAGTCTTATATTGTTTACTATTTCCTTCTTCTATACCATTCCTAATAATTTTCATGGTACATTATAAATGCTTCAGTGTAATTATTTGTCTAACCTCTACAATGTGGAAGACACTAATCAAGGTTCCTCAGAGGTGACATGAATGGCAAATACGTGATCTTCTAATTTTCACCCTCGAGGGATTTATTTTTATTAAAGAGAATTAAACAAGTAGATAATTATAGCCATTTTATTCATTTTATTCAAGGGAAACTGACAAAGTTCTGTGGGAATTCAAACAAGGGAAACAGGCCAGGTTAAGTCATTTTGAAGATGGCATTTGAAATGGCCCTTGCAGGATGGGTTCACAGGCAGATGAGGGTAGGTAGTGTTTCAGTCAATGGTGTCTGCAGAGATAAGAAAAACTGGGGAAGTTTGAGACACAAGAAGTGTCCAGTCTGTCTGGAGCATTGAGTGTTACATAGGGTAGTGGGAAACAAAGGGACATATATACCATGTTGAATGTCCAGCTCAGATGTTTATACTCAGTTCAGCTGTCAGTGGGCAGACATAAAAAAAACTCCTGAATGGACTTGTACCCCAAATGGAATTGTGTATGGGCAGATTAGTTTAGCCATCATTCAAGAAAGGATGACCCTAGAAGCAGGTGGCTATAAGCATCAGGCACCTAGACTAGGCCTTGAGTCATATAACCTGGACTCTAGTGGTACTTGGATTGGAAAGGAAGGAACTTCTGGGAGGTGAATAGTCTTTGAAGGAAAGGACAGTATGCTTCTGAGCATCTGGCAAAATGCCCAGCACGTAGTATATAGTAAGCAAATAATTTGACGGATGCTCTCTGAGCTTTTGATCTTATAGTTCTTATGGTTTATCTACATAAAAGTTATTACGCTTTTGTTCTTTTTCCCCAAGGACAATATTTTATTAATAATGATTATTCTTGTAGAACATTTTTTCTTTTTACTTTCTTTTTATCCATTTTTATTTATTTACTGAGGTTGGAATTTACATACATAAAATGTATAAATCTTAAGTATGCAGCTTGACAACAAGTTAGGTTTGGTTTAATTTATTTTTTCCTGGCATCTTAAAATCTCTGACAATGCTTTCCTAAAATAAGAAAATATATTAGCTATATAATTCTGTAATGTTAGTTACATGGATCTGATGATACAGAACTTTAAAAAACTCATGTGATTTACATTAGTAATCAATGCCGAACAGTTTTACTATTCATTGTTTGGAAGGCATGATAGCACATATTCTTTTTCTTTTTCTTTTTTTTTTTTTGATGGCACATATTCTGATAGGAAGTTGATTTTTGGAAAGTGTTACAAAGAAATGAATAGTCCTAGGAAAGCAAAGAGATTAATTACTTTGTATTGCACTTTTAATTATGTGTCACCTGTTTTACCTTGTTTTTCTTTTCCAAAAGAGGGAAGAAATCTCATCAGTCCAGTCACCATGGTATATCAGAAGGGAGGCATGCTGATTTCTGGAATTGTAATGTATTTTTGTCTTCAAAATTAATTGCTTTAAAGAATATATACAATTTCCATTTGCTGCTACTTACTATTATGTGTCACAATTTGGATGTCAGGTTCTGTCAGCTTATTAATTGTTTTCTTTTTGGATACTATTATAAAACTTTTCATATGAAGAATTTCTCAAATATATAAAAGAAAGAACAGTATAATGGACTGCCATATATCTAGACAATTGCAAAAAGTAAAAAATAGAATTAAGAACTCTGGGTCCCACAGAACACCCAACTTCATGCCTGTTTGTACACTTAATATATTAGGTTGTCAGACACAAATAGAACCTTTTGTCTAAGCTTCACTTAACCGCTTGTGCATACTCATTTAGCTTACCTATATTATACTGTTATTGTTCATACTAGAATTAGCATTAATGGCCTTCATTTATTTAGTCCTTACTTTGTACCAGGCACCATGCTAGGTGCTTTGCTTGTATTATCTTATCAGTTCTCATAATGACACTATCAGTAGGAATATTGACATCTTCCTTATACAGAGGAAGGAGCCAAGCCTTACAGAGTTCACCATCCAGTAAATGGAGTCGCTGAGGCTTGAACCCAGATGTGTAAACTCCAAAGTCTTTGCTCTCATTTATTAGAGCCTACAGTCTCAGTTAAGTATGAAAAGGGGTCAGACTACAATGCTTTTACATGGTATTATAGCAATGCTAAGGTTTGGAGCTCACCTACACTAAAATGTCAGGTCTACTTATAGATGTCCCAAGACCTACTCTCAGCTGGTAATCCATCCCCCTCCCCTGCAATCTTGCAACGGACCATCATCTTGCCCCCCTCCCACACACACACTGCCACCATACTTTCTACATTTAGTTTGCATTTATGGCCTTTTATGACTCTTGTCCTTCTCAAAGCCACCCTTGGCATTTTTTACTTTTATATTCATTCATTCATTTATTTATTTATTTATTTATTTATTTTCAGAGACAGAGGCACAGGGAGGGCAGAGGGGAGAAGGAGAGAGAGAATCTTAAGCAGGCTGTATGCTCACCACAGAACCCAACACAGGGCTCCATCTGATGACCCTGAGACCATGACCTGAGCTGAAATCAAGAGTCAGACGCTAAACCAACTGAGCCACCCAGGCGCCCCTCACCCTTAACATTTTTTCAAACCTAGTTTAGGGATGCTCTACTGACTGAGTCAGTGACTCTTGCATTGGGGTTGTGAGTTCGAGCCCCACATTGAGGGTAGAGATTACTTAAAAAATAAAATTAATGGGGCACCTGGGTGGCTCAGTGGGTTAAGCCTCTGCCTTCAGCTCAGGTCATGATCCCAGGGTCCTAGGATCGAGCCCCACATCAGGCTCTCTGCTCAGCAGGGAGCGGGCTTCCCCCTCTCTCTGCCTGCCTCTTTGCCTTCTTGTGATCTCTCTATGTCAAACGAATAAATAAATAATCTTTAAAAATTAAAATTAAATTAATAAATGAATAATAAATTATAACAAAATTATTTCTTACTTTGTAATTATAATAATAATTATATACCATTATAATTTAAATTAAAATAAATTATATTGATTAGTTAATTTATTAATTAATTATTAAATAAATTATTTAATAAAATAATTAAATGAATGAATTAAATTAATCAAGTTAGAAATAAAATAATTATAATTTACAATAATTATAAATATAAAATATTATAATAAATATATAATAATAAAATTTTAAAAACCCAAACAACTAGTTTAAAGGAATGGTTTGAGCATCTACTCCATAAAAAATGGAGAATGATGATGAGTTTGGAGAAAGTATCTTGCATGTTTTATCCCCCAAGTCCCAAGTATGTGAACCCAGCCATCTCATTAATGCATATACTTTAGTTATAGTGGGATCCAATCTAGAAATGATGGATTAATTTGTCCAAAGCTTCTTCACTACTGTGAAAACTATTCAGATTCCTCTTGAGAATAGTTAAATGAGTCTCAATTTGTTTATGGCCAACCAGCTGATTTTTACTAGATACTTGCCCTCCTTCTAGTACTATTAAAGAAATACAAAAGGAGGATATAAAAGGAATAAACAGCACACTCCCTACCTTTGGGTCATTTAGGGAGAAAAGAAATGCATATAATAATGATTAAATAATATACATTAAAAGCTTCTGCACAGGGGCGCCTGGGTGGCTCAGTGGGTTAAAGCCTCTGCCTTCCGCTCAGGTCATGATCCCAGGGTCCTGGGATCGAGCCCCGCATCAGGCTCTCTGCTCAGCAGGGAGCCTGCTTCCTCCTCTCTCTCTGCCTGTTTCTCTGCCTACTTGTGATCTCCGTCTGTCAAATAAATAAATAAAATCTTAAAAAAAAAAAAAAGCTTCTGCACAGCAAAGGAAACAGTCAACAAAACAAAGAGGCAACCCACGGAATGGGAGAAGATATTTGCAAATGACAGTACAGACAAAAGGTTGATATCCAGGATCTATAAAGAACTCCTCAAACTCAACACACACAAAACAGACAATCATATAAAAAAAATGGGCAGAAGATATGAACAGATACTTCTCCAATGAAGACATACAAATGGCTATCAGACACATGAAAAAATGTTCATCATCATTACCCATCAGGGAGATTCAAATTAAAACCACATTGAGATACCACCTTACACCAGTTAGAATGGCCAAAATTAGCAAGACAGGAAACAACATGTTTTGGAGGGGATGTGGAGAAAGGGGAACCCTCTTACACTGTTGGTGGGAATGCAAGTTGGTGCAGCCACTTTGGAGAACAGTGTGGAGATTCCTCAAGAAATTAAAAACAGAGCTTCCCTAGGACCCTGCAATTGCACTACTGGGTATTTACCCCAAAGATACAGATGTAGTGAAAAGAAGGACCATCTGTACCCCAATGTTTATAGCAGCAATGGCCACGGTCACCTAACTGTGGAAAGAACCAAGATGCCCTTCAACAGACAAATGGATAAGGAAGATGTGGTCCATATACACTATGGAGTATTATGCCTCCATCAGAAAGGATGAATACCCAACTTTTGTAGCAACATGGACAGGACTGGAAGAGATTATGCTGAGTGAAATAAGTCAAGCAGAGAGAGTCAATTATCATATGGTTTCACTTATTTGTGGAACATAACAAATAGCATGGAGGACAAGGGGAGTTAGAGAGAAGGGAGTTGAGGGAAATTGGAAGGGGAGGTGAACCATGAGAGACTATGGACTCTGAAAAACAATTTGAGGGTTTTGAAGGAGCGGGTGGTGGGAGGTTGGGGGAACCAGGTGGTGTATTGGAGAGGGCATGGATTACATGGAGCACTGGGTGTGGTGCAAAAACAATGAATACTGTTACACTGAAAATAAATTTAAAAAATAAAAATAAAAATAAAAAAAATATATATATATATACATTAAGGCTAGTATTCCTTGAAGTAAGGAGACTGCTATATACAAGCCACATAATGAACTGCTTCATTTGCCCTACCTCCTGTATAATGAAGAAAGTGGTAAAAAGATAGATGCTAGGTGGATGGAACTGGAGGGCATTATGCTAAGCAAAATTAGAGAATGATAAATACCATATGATTTCACTTTTATGTGGAATTTAAGAAACAAAATAGATGAACATGGGGAAGGGAAAGAAAAATAAGATCAAAATGGAGAAGAAGGCAAACCATAAGAGACACTGAACTCTAGGAAACAAACTGAGGGTTGCTGGAGAGGAGGTTGGTGGGGGAAAAGTGATACTTGGGTAATGGGCATTAAGGAGAGCACTTGAGGTAATGAGCACCAGGTGTTATATGCAACTGATGAATCACTAAATTCTACCTTTGAAACTAATAAAAAAAAATTTCTAACTTTATTAAAGACATTACTTGGGGATTAAAAGATAAATGTTAAGAGAAGTTCAAAGAAAGGAGAGATCCATAAATTTTAGTCACAAAATTTTGTGTCACAGAAGAGATAAAATGGAAACTTGGCCAGGAAGGGTGGTTAAAAGTTGCCTAATAGAGATAAGACCAGGCATTCTAGATAATGTAAACATTGATGATGATTCTAAAAATAAACTATGGATGGTAGTCAATAAGTCTTAGCTCATTTGATATGGAAATTATACTCTGCATTGACTGAGACTGATTTTCTTTGTTTATCTCATTGTTTTTGGTCTCTAGGATGGCTTTGTGTATTCTTTTATTATTAAAGATTTAACTTACAAAATAGAGGATTTTCTAGAGATTGAAGAGCCTGTGGTACATATGATGTTTTCTCCAAATTACCGCATGTTGCTGATTCAAACAGACAAGGTATGCTAGATGGTGATTTCTTTCTTTTTTTTTTTTTAAGATTTTTATTTATTTATTTGACAGAGAGATCGCAAGGAGGCAGAAAGGCAGGCAGAGAGAGGGGGGAAGCAGGCTCCCCTCTGGACAGAGAACCTGATGTGGGTCTCAATCCCAGGACTCTGAGATCATGACCTGAGCCAAAGGCAGAGGCTTAACCCACTGAGCCACCCAGGTGCCCCAGATGGTGATTTCTTGATATACAGTTTTCAAATATTATTATCATTTCATTATGGGAATGAAGGGCATAGTGCTTCATAGTGATACTCTACTATTCAGGACTCTTTTGGTTACAAATGAAAAATACCTAACATAAAAGACCTAAATAACAAAAAGTGTTTTGTTTATTCATTTTTTTTTTGTTTTTGTGCAAGTAAGTAAAAGGGTAAGGAGTTAATCTGAATCTAGTGGCTCCTGACATTTTTTTGTGATCATCTCTTGGTTCTGTTTTCTCTCTGTCACCCTTCCCATGAAGATTCTCCTGGAAGGTGTGCAGAGAACCTCCTGCAACTCTAGTTTATATTTCTACCCTGGTGGTGACCCTAGTGGAAAGACACCATGAAAAAATGTCCTGGAATTTAGATTCATTGTATTTACTTGGTCACCTCTCTACCCCTGTGGCAATTACTATGTCCAGGAGGATTCTAAGCTGTCATTGACCAGGCCTATGTTACATGTCTACACTTGAACCCTGTATACTCTCAACCCAAACAAACATTGACTGAGATTGGGGTCATGGATGGTTTTCTAAGGAAAATATGGGTTCTGTAAAAGAAGAAGGGAAGGGGAATAAATGCAGAATAAAATGAAATGTCCATCTCAATTATATTGTTAGAAAGACTCCTAATTAATGGAATGACTCTCAAAAGTCAGGGTTAACCGTAGTTTATATTGTTAAGCAGTGACTTTAGATGGATTATAAGGAAAGATCAATGATTTCCTGCCTAAAGGAAACTTAAATTTAAATATGGAAAGATATCATTTGCTGGTAAATACCTGAAGTTAAAACAACTGGCTAACTGTGTTTTAATAAAAAACAAATAAATGAAAATCCTAGAATACCTATGAAGAACAGGAATCAACAAAATTGTAACATAACAGAAGGGAGAAAGACTAAAATAGGACTTCTAAAAGAGAAAATATACTGAAAAAGTAAAAATTAAATGAATATGTCTGACAGAAGATTGGACACAGCCAAAGAGAGAATTGGTGAACTGGGGATAGATCAAAAGAAGTTATCTAGAATATAGCCCAGATACACAGGAGGGTAGGATATACAGAAGGGAGAGTAAGAGACATGAATGATACAGTGTACGTTTGATTGGAACCCCAGACTGGAGAGAGAGTGAGGTACAGACAATTATTTAAAGAGAGATTTTCCAGAATTGATTAAAAACACGAATTTACAGATTCAAGAGGTCCAGTGAATCTCAAGTGGAATACCTAAAAAGTTAAACACACTTAGATTTAAAAAGGTGAAACTGTTGAAAATGAAAGACAGAAAATCATAAAAACAATCATAAAGAAAAACAGATTATTTCAAAGGAATTTCAATTAGACGAACAACTGACTCCTCTGTGACAATAATGTAAGTAAGAAATAATGGAATGCTACCTTCCATGTAGAGCAGAAGGCATCAGCAAACTATGGCCCTGTAGGCCAAAACCAGCCTGCTGCTTGTTCTTATAAATCAAGTTTTATTGGAACACAGTCATACCATTCATTAATGTATTGTCTATGGCTGCTTTCACACTACAACAGTAGAATTAAGTAGTTGTGAGAGATCATGTGGCCAGCAAAGCCTAACATATTTACTGTCTGTCCATTTATAGAAAAAGTATGCTGATGTAATGAAATAAGGTAACTACCACCTGGAATTCTATACCCAGTGAGAGTACTTTTCAGTATAGGGGTGAAAAAACGATAATTTTGATGTTCCAAAACTGAGAGTTTGTCAGCAACCGACCATTACTAGAGAAAATTCTAAAGAATATACTTCAGGCAGAAGGAAAAAGATCCCAGTTGGAAGATTGTGTTGCAAGAATGAATAGTAGTGTGGAGAAATGAACACTGCCTGTATAAAACAGCAAAAATAATGTGAGGTTGGGTTTAATAATAACATTGAATTAAAATCCCAGACAGCAATAATGTAAACTGAGGGGAAAGAGTAAATGGATTCAAGTGGTTCAAGTTCATTATTTACTTTTCCCAGGCAGAAGATAAAGGTTTTAAGTAACCTTGTGGTGTTTATAAGTTAAGTATGCATGTTGTAACTTCTAAGGTAGCCAATAAAGAACTGAAACAGTAGATGAAATGTCTACACTATAGATGGGGAAAGCAGAATGTTTTTAGAAAGCAACCCAAAACAGGGTAAGAAAAGAGAGAAAAAGAAATATAAAACAAATAAGAAAGTAGAAGCATAAATTAAAATGTAATATTTAAACTCAAGGGGCGCCTGGGTGGCTCAGTGGGTTAAAGCCTCTGCTTTTGGCTCAGGTCATGATCCCAGGGTCCTGGGATTGAGCCCCACATCAGGCTCTCTGCTCTGTGGGGAGCCTGCTTCCTCCTCTCTCTCTGCCTGCCTCTCTGCCTACTTGTGATCTTTGCCTGTCAAATAAGTAAATAAAATCTTTAAAAAAAATTTAAACTCACCAAATATTAGTAATTATTTAATGTAGTTAAAAGGCAAAGTTTGCAATACTGGATTAAAAAAAAGCAAAACCCAGTTATGTACTGTTTACAAGTGACACAGCTAAAGCATAAGCATACAGTAAGATTGAAAGTAAATTAAAATAAAAAGTACAGTAATGTTGAAAGTAAATTTAAAAATTGAAAGTAAGTAAAAAAACAGAAAAAGATCTGACATGCAAACATTAACAGAAAGAAAGCCAGTGGTGCTCTATTAAATATCAGACAAAATAGACTTTCTGGCAAAAAATATTACTAAAGATAAATGGGCTTATTTCAAAAATATTAAAAGATTAAATTCAGTAGGAATATATCAATGCTTAATATATATAGGTACCAAGTAAAATAGTACCAAAATATATAAAAGCAAAATGTGACAAAATGACAAGGAGAAATAAAGTTGTAATCTCAATGGGAGACTTTAATACACTTTACCCAGTACATGATAGAATAAACTGTATCCCCAACACAGCAGGCAAAGTGAGAACAACTTTTCCATTTTCTCTTCAGAAGCTTCCAGTGATTCCCCATGTTATTCTGACTAAGAGCCAGCATCCTCACTCTGCTTTACAATCCCTTCATAATGTGGATTCTACTCATCCCTGGGCCTTATCTCCCCCTACCCTGCTTTCTGTTCACCCTGCTCTGGTCATGCTAGCCATCATACTGTATTCTTTTTTTTTTTTTTTTGTAAGATTTTATTTATTTATTTGACAGACAGAGATCACAAGTTGGCAGAGAAGCAGGCAGAAAGGGAAGAGGAAACAGGCTCCCTGCTGAGCAGAGAGCCCGATGATGCGGGTCTCAATGCCAGGAGGACCCTGGGATCATGACCTGAGCCAAAGGCAGAGGCTTTAACCCATTGAGCCACCCCGGTGCCCGGTCATGCTGTATTCTTTAACTCACCCAGCATGTTCCTCCCTCTGTGCACTGGCTACTCTCTCTGTCTGGAATGTTCTTCCCAAAGACTCCACATGGATCCTTTCTTTCCTCATTTCCTTCAAGTCTTTTAAGTCATCTCTGTAAAGCCTTTCTTGGATACTTGGTTTAGAATTTCACGTTCTTATTTTGCCATGTCATATCCTCTTAACCTGCTTTATTTTTTGATTCTTACAATCACTGCTGTTTATTTAGATACCTTGTCCATTGTCTGAATCCCCCAGCAGAATGTAAGCTCCATGAGGGCAGGGAATATTTGTCTGTTTTGTCCTCTGATTTAGGCCCAGGATCCAGAGAAGTGCCTGGCACAGTGTATCCACTCAATATTTGTTGAAGGAATGAGTACAAGGTAAAATCAGTGAATATCTATCAAATTTAGACTCTACAAAGTTGAATTCTAGATAAACAAGAACAGAAATACTCACACTTAACTCAAACTTGAAAAACTTGCTGTTAGTTGAAAGCAGACTTCTTATTGCTACTTATGTGCTCACACCATATTAGTTACTTGGCAGAGAGTCCCAACTGACAGGATAGATTTTTTTTTTTTTTTTTGAGGTGAATTGGCAGCTGATAATTACAAAAAATCATGAAGTAACATCTTTGGCTACACCTCCACAATTTCTTCAAAGGCTAATTTAAAAGTTTGTATCAATGCCCACGGTGGTCTAGTATGTGATAAGACTTAGTTCGTCTCCACAACTTTCCTGGTTTTCCACACTTTCCAAGTTTTTTGTATAAATAGACATTATTTTTGAGGTCAGAAAAAATGTTTTGTTGTGTTTTATAACTTAAAAACCAAATATTTGGATTTGGAGAAAAGAAGAAAGCCCCATTTATTGATTATTTTAAATGATAAATGAATGAATGAATTGATAAACAAACAAATTAAGCATCAAGATTTTAAGCTCCTCAAGGTCAGGGCCTTACTTAAATTAATCTCTAATTTCCAACACAGTACCTTGCTCACAGTGGACATTTAATAAATACTTGTTGAACTGCATACATAACAATTACATCTCTTTCTTTCTTTCTTTCTTTCTTTTCTTTTCTTTTTTCTTTCTTTTCTTTTTTTTTTTGTATATTTAACAGGGATCTGTTTATATTTACACTCCTGGTGAGAAGCCGACCTTAGATAAAGTCCTAGAGGCTTGTGATGGGAAATTTCAGGCAATTGACTTTATCCCACCCAGAAATGAATACTGCATGGTAAGGAATAATTTATTATCTCACAGTAGGATTTTTAAAAATGATTTTGGAAGATCTTGTGCAACCTTATACAAATAGGAGGCAGAGGGTATTTTTGAGGATGTGGAAGAAATGCCAACCACTTCCATCATCAAATATACTCCCCAGTTAGATGACATCATTGTATTGTGACTTCATAATATTAAGTGTCTGAAAACAGTCAAAGCAATTGAAATCTTAGGAGCCATCCTGTTTATACTCATCATCCAAGTTTTCCAAGTCACATCTTTCAACACATTCATTGCCAATGAGTTACCAAAACTCATTAAACAATTACTGTTTACCCTCTTTCAGAGTAGTACAGACCCTCTGAGGATGAAAATGAAATGCAATACCTGTCAAAATCCTAGGAAGTTATTTTACGGATATCAATAAACTGATTCTGAAGTGTATGTGAAGAGGCAAAAGACTCAGAATAATAATCGAGTCAAAAAATTGGGCAGAAGACATGAACAGACACTTCTTCAAAGAAGACATACAAATGGCTAACAGATACATGAAAAAATGTTCGTTATCACTAACCATCAGGGCAATTCAAATCAAAACCACATGGAGATACCACCTTATGCCAGTTAGAATGGCAAAAATTGACAAGGCAAGAAACAACAAGTGTTGGAGACATTGTGGAGAAAGGGAGCCCTCTTAAACTGTTGTTGGGAGTGTACGTTGGTATCGTCACTTTGGAAAACAGTGTGGAGTTTCCTCAAAAAATTAAAAATAGAGTTACCCTATGACCCAGCAATTGAACTACTGGGTATTTACCCCAAAGATATAGATGTATTGAAAATAAGGGCCATATGTACCCCAATGTTCATAGCAGGATTGTCCACAATAGCCAAACTGTGGAAAGAACCAAGATGCCCTTCAACAGATGTGTGGATAAAGAAGATGTGGTCCATATACATAATGGAATATTACTCAGCCATCAGAAAGAATGAATACCCAACTTTTGCATGAACATGGATGGGACTGGGGAAGATTATGCTAAGTGAAATAAGTCAAGCAGAGAAAGTCAATTATCATATGGTTTCACTTATTTGTGGGATATAAGGAATGGCATGGAGGACATTAGGAGAAGGAATGGACTTTTCCTGTGGACCCTGGGAAACAATCTGAGGGTTTTAGAAGGGAGGGAGTGGAGGGATGGGTGAGCCCAGTGATGGGTATTAAGGAGGACACGGATTGCATGGAGCACTGGGTGTTATATGCAAACAATGAATCATGGAACACTACATCAAAAACTAATGATATACTGTATGGTGACTAACACAACATAATAAAAGAAAAACATGTACAATATTGAAGAACAAAGTATAAAGCTAACACTACCCAATTTCAAGATTTACAAAGCCACAGTAATCAAGACAGTATAGTGCTGATGAAAGACTAGACAGATGAATGGAACAGAATAGAGAACGTAGAAATAGATCCGCATGAATATAGTTAACTGACCTTTGACAAAGGAGCAAAAGCAATTCTATTGAGAAGGCTTAGTCTTTTCACCAAATTGTTGCAGGAGCAACTGCACATCCACATGCAAAGTCATCATCATCATCATCATCATCACCATCTAGTCACAGACTTTATAACTTTCTCAAAACTTAACTCACAATGGGTTATAGTCCTAAATATTATAGACCTAAATGTAAGATGAAAAATAGAAAGATCTGGGACGCCTGGGTGGCTCAGTTGTTTGGACGACTGCCTTCGGCTCAGGTCATGATCCCGGAGTTCCGGGATCGAGTCCCGCATCGGGCTCCCAGCTCCATGGGGAGTCTGCTTCTCCCTCTGACCTTCTCACTCATGCTCTCTCTCACTGTCTCTCTCTCAAATAAATAAATAAAAATCTTAAAAAAAAATAGAAAGATCTAAGTGATCTTGGGTTTGGCAATGACTTTCTCAACACAACACAAAAACATAATCCACAAAAGGAAAAATTGGTAAGTTGGACTTCATTAAAATAAAAGACTTGTACTCTGGGAAAGACACCCTTAAAAGAAAGAAAAGAAAAGCCACAGATTGGGAGAAAAGTCTTTGCAAAACCTGTATCTGATAAAGGACTGGTTTCCAAAATGTAAAAAGAACTCTTAAAACTCAACAATCAGAAAATAACTAACCGCAGTAAAAAGTGGGCAAAAGATCAAGTACTTTGCCACAGAAAATATACCAAAGGCAAATAAGTATACGAAAAAATGTTTAACAGTACTCATCATTAGAGAATTGCAAATGAGATGACACCACACATGTATTAGAATGTCTAAAATCTAAAACACTAGCAATATCAAGTGCTAGCAAGGATACGAAGCAACAGGAACATTCATTGCCTATAGGAATCAAAATGGTACAGCCACTTTGGAAGTTTGGCCGTTTCTCACAAAACTAAACACATTCTTACTTTATGATTCAGGAACTAAGCTTCTTGTTATTAAATTATTTGAAAACCTATGCCCACACAAAAACCTTCACATGAATATTTACAGCAGCTTTATTCATAATTGCCAAAACTTGGAAGTAACCAAGATGTCCTTTAATAGGTAAATGGATAAACTGTGGCGTATCAATACTATATTATTAATAATATATTTCAGCACTAAGTAATAGTGCTGAATATGTGTAATATTATTCAGCACTAAGAATAAATGAGCTATTAAGCTATGAAAAGACATAGAATAGCTTTAAATCCATAACGTTAAATGAAAGAAGCCAATTTGGGAAAGATGTATGATTTACTCTATATGATATTCTGGAAAAAAGAAAAACTATGGAGACAGTATGGGTCGCCAGGGGCTCATTGAGGGAAGAATGGAGGTGGAGAACAGAGAATTTTTAGGGCAGTGTATCGGCATGATACTGTGATGGTGGATACATATCACACACTTATCAAAACCATAGAATGGATATCCATAGGATGCATAACACAAAGGACGAATCTTAATGTAAACTATGGGCTTTATCAATAACAATGAATCAATATTGGCTCATCAATTCTAATAAATTTACCACACTAATGCAAGATAATAATAAAGGAAATAGTATGTATATGTTGAGGGGAGGGTATGGCAACTCTCTAGTTTCTGCTCAAATTTTCTTTAATACTAAAACTGCTCTTAAAAGCAAAGTCTGTTAGAGGCATCTGGGTGGCTCAGTTAAGTGTCTGACTTTTTTTTTTTAAGATTTTATTTATTTATTTGAGAGAGAGTATGAGAGGGGTGAGGGTCAGAGGGAGAAGCAGACTCCCTGCTGAGCAGGGAACTGGATATGGGACTCGATCCTGGGACTCCAGGATCATGACCTGAGCTGAAGGCAGTTGCTTAACCAACTGAGCCATCCTGATGCCCCCCCCCCCCCCCCCCCCCCCCCGCTTTTTAAAGATAAGTGTCTGACTCTTGATGCCAGCTCAGGTCTTGATCTTAGGGTCTTGAGTTCAAGCCCCATGCTTTGTTTTTTTTGTTGTTGTTGTTTTGTTTTGTTTTTTAACAAAGTCCATTAGTTAAAAAAAATACATATCTAATTTCCCATTTCTAGCTTTATTCATTAAACAATAATCCTGTTCAATTTCCAAGTAACTCAATTATGTTATATGGGAAAAAAAATTATTTCACTTTTCTAATCTTAGTCATTACATTACTTAAGTTGTACTAAACATACTAGTTTAAAAAAAGATAATAGTTATTTTTTGTTCAAATCAGAAGTACTGATGTTGTGAGTGTTATTATAATCCATATGAGTAAAATGAAATTTTATACTAAATCATCAGAGTTACTGACGTACTGTAAAGCGATTTAGAACATGGTTCCATAACAGAGTCTTATATTCCATTTTGAGTTTTCTTTTTCTTTTTTTTTAATAGACACTCACCCATTCAGGGGAAGTTTGTGTTTGGTATACAGAAGATGGTACTTGTGCTAGCAGGATTTATCTGAATACCCCAGTAAGTGTGCCTTATAAATTGATTAAAATATTAAATTCTAATCCAATCTGTGTTTTCATAATTACATGTCAAGTCTGCGGAAATACTTGTTGCAGGTGCCTTATTGCATTTTTACCCTATATATTTAGAATAATTCTTGTGTATAAAATGTATTCTACAGCCCAGAGGGTAGAACATAAGGTACTGAGTTGGAGTACAGGAATGTTTTTCTGCGGGGGCAGCTATTTTCGAAGTCCTAGTGGTTTATAGATCACTCGTGCTAAAACTTCATTGTGCAGTAGCAGTGACTCTGCTCCAGAGTCCCTCACCCAGGGAGCCACGCTGAGGGAGGGGCCACCACCTAATAATAGCTCTTAAGAGCCACAGTATGGGGAGGGAGTGCCAGAGAGTCTTGAACTAGCAATTAGTTGCTTTTACTCAGACATGAATCACCCCCTTGGCTATAACTAATTAAATGGCCCCATCTAACCTCAAGGAGGTCAGTTAGAAATGAAAGAAAATTGCCACTCTAACCAGCTTGAGACAAAAATAAAAACGTGGGGGTTATTGGCTTGATCAGCTATAAAGTATAGGACTTGTCTGGCCTCAGATGTTACTCAGTCCAGCAACTCAAATGATATTACCAGGGATCTTGTTTTTCTCTCTATGTCTCTAGTTTCATCTTAGGCTTCTTTTCGTGATACCCAAATGCCACAGGTGTCAGCCTCACAGGTGTCAGACCATCAGGGAAGAAAGCCTCCTCCAGTGGGAAGAGGAAGAGAAAAGAAGTTTCTCTTTTCCATCAAGCTAAATGTCTTCTAATGTCTTAATAATATCTCTGAACTAATCACTGTGGACAGGGGAATGAGAAATGCTAATTGGCTTAAGCTCAGCCTTGAAAATGGGAGTCAGATCTGTTTCTCTGAACTCCCAAAATAGGAGAGATGGTTTCTCAGTAGATATTCAAGTACCAGAAAGAAGGTGTTTGGATACTGGGGAATAAACCACAGTTGTTCACAACACTCGCCAAAAGGTGATACCATTATTTCTGCCACGTTCATAATACATTTTACATAAAATAATACTTTAAATTAAAACATGAAAGGGCGGTCGGGGTCGGTGAAGGATCTCAAGATGGCTGGGCGAAAACTTGCTCTAAAAACCATTGATTGGGTAGCTTTTGGGGAGATCATACCCCGAAACCAGAAGGCCATTGCTAACTCCCTGAAATGTTGAAATGAGACGCTTACCTCCAAGTTGGCTACTCTCCCTGAGAAACCCCCTGCTATCGACTGGGCTTACTATAAGGCCAATGTGGCGAAGGCTGGCTTGGTAGATGACTTTGAGAAGAAGTTCAATGCCCTGAAGATTCCTGTGCCAGAGGATAAATACACTGTTCAGGTGGACGCTGAAGAAAAAGAAGATGTGAAAAGTTGTGCTGAGTTTTTGTCTCTCTCAAAGGCCAGGATTGTGGAATACGAAAAACAGCTGGAGAAGCTAAGGAACATAATTCCGTTTGATCAGATGACCATTGAGGACCTGAATGAAGCCTTCCCAGAAACCAAATTAGACAAGAAGAAGTATCCCTACTGGCCTCACAAGCCAATCAAAAACTTATAAACTTGAGGTGGGGAGAGCGCTCTGGCCCTCGTATTATAAACGCTGGACATTAAAAATAATGGATATGGAAAAAAAAATTAAAACATGAAAGAACCAAGAAACGATGGCAATGGTATTTCCCCCTTATATTATCATCATTTGTTGTATTACACAGTTCTAGATGAGGTATGAATCTTGGATCTTGGTAGTAGGTATGGAAGTTACAATCCTTGCCCTTTATAAAATTAAAATCTCAATTATAAAACAAGAGGAAGCTTCTTACCTCACATAAGAAAATTATAAGACACAAAAGATACATAGTTCAATGGGATATATAAAACTCACCTTGACAAGTAAATATAAAAATTCTTATACTCCGGTGACAAGAGCTCCTATGTGTTCATTTCTATTAGAACTACTAGAACTAGAAGAGGTCTTAAAGCTCATCTGATCACATCTTTCACAGACGAGAAACATACAAATGATTAACAACCTACCCGAGAGTTTGTATAGTCTGGACTTAACCTTGCTCTTCTTGGCTAAGGAGAGAGATAGGCACCATGAGAAGGTCTGCTTTCTGCACCAGAGATCTTCCCTTCACCTGAGCGAAGGGGTGAAGCTCAGACAGCTTTCATACTTAATTTGACAAACCTTCATTGAGCTCCAAACCAGGCATGGTATACTCATGTGGTTCAGACTGAGTTGGGGATAATGGCTGGTTTTTCCTCACTGGAGAATACTGATGCCTTGTGGAATATTGATAAGTACACTTGACCCAGCAATGCTGAGGCCAGATTTCCCTGCTATGCCTGGGACTGTGTTCCTCATGAACATTTCAGGCAGTGGGCTTCAGAGAACTTGGCCCAGTACTATGATGGGAGGATATCTGGGCACTAGCAGCTTCTCTTGATGGTACTTGCTGAGGTACATAAGACCCTCCCAGATACTGCTGTCCTTGGTCAGCCTTAGCCTACTATTGCCCTGGGATAGAAGATAGTTTCAACAGATTATTTTGAGAAAACACACACACACACACACACACACACACACACACACACCATTAAAGTCTTCCAGTTTAAAAAAAAAAAAAAAAAAGACCCTTGCCATTTTGTTTACAGTTGCGCATGAGATACCACTGAAGACTCAACCTTTAAAATTCGTCTTGAAAATCAAATGAAAACCTCCTTGGTTGAGCAACTGTGCATTTTAATGAGGCAGGATACCTGAGTTCTCAGCTTCATCATCAGCTACAGGATCCTGAGGCAAATTGCTCTTCTTCTCTTGGCCTCCAATTTCTCTTCTACAAAATGATTATCTCTTAAGGTCTTTTCTATTTCTAATGTTCTTTGATTTTATTCAAAACAACCTACAAAGTATGATTATAGAGAATGAAGCTGATTGCTTAAGTATCATGAAAGCAAATGTATTCTCCTAGACGTCATATTCCATAAGTGATTGTGAGATGAGTGGGAATCTGTGATGCAGGGCTTTGGTTACATAGTGCAGTGATATGGTTATTTTCTTGTCTTCCTCCATCATACCAGCCTCCCAGGGTCTACTACTATCCAACAGATGAATGCTGATTTTTAAAAATCACTAACATTTGGTAACGATGTCCAAAAGATGCAATGAATGTATTTTAAATTTTATTTTTTCATTATGGTTGGTATAATCATTTCATAATCATTTGGGGATAAAAATGAAGTCATGGTTTAAGGCTCGAGAAATCTCTTTATATTTTTGTGATTCTAATGTTAGGATAAAAGAATAACATGTAGAGATTCATGTGACTTGTGCAGTCGATTAGCTCAGGAATGCTGCATGTCTAATTTGTAATACCACACAACACTTGCCGTGCTCTTCATTCGGAGGGCTTTTCAAATAAACCGTAGGTTCTTATGTGTGGTAAAGCAGGCTTCATGTTCTGGCACAGTGAAGTTAAGCATCTGGAGTTATTTTAAACAGGCAACAGTGCTGGCTTGCTCTCCTTCCTCCCTCTCTGCCGCTGTGGGCACCACGGGGGGCTCCATCCACTTCCTCGATGTCAGGGATGCTGAGGCGCCTCAGGCTGTTCACAAGGCCTTCCCCTCTGAATGGTCTGTGCAACACCTCCTGTAAGTACTCCCTACTTCCAGCAGCAACATTGTAGTGGCTTGTCTGTTCAAATTCCAGTAAGGCCATAGCTTTTTTTTTTTTTTTTTTTAAGATTTATTTATTCACTTGAGGGGGCAGGGGTAGAAGGCAAGGGAGAGAGAGTTTTAAGCAGACTCTGTACTGAGCACAGAGCCCAATGGGGGAGCTCTATATCACAATCCTGAGATCATGACCAGGGCCAAAACCAAGAGTTGGACGCTTAACCATCGGTGCCATCCAGGCACCCCAAGCCATAATTTCTTTCAAATTTAAGTTTTACCTCTTTTGTTTTGAAAATGAACACATTGGCTCAGTTCAGTGTTCCAAAAGGCCAGACGGTTGCATAGCAAAAAGTCTCCCACTCTTGTCCCCCGACACCCAGTACTCCTCCCTGTAGACAGCCTGTTCCCAATTTCTCATTTCTTCTTTCCAGAGATAGTCCATCCATAAATAATCATAAAAGTAAACACTTCCTTTTAATCACACAAATAACTGTCAAGCACTTAAAATGTGCTATGTAGTTGGTTCTATTGACTTCATGAGATGGATGCTCTTGTCTCCGTTACAGAGCAGGAAGATGAGACGCAAAGTGTTTAAGTGACTTGCTTCATGTTACACACCTTGGAAATGGCAAATGTCAGGAGCAGACCCAGGCATTGGGCTCCGGAATCACTGCCTTTGCCTTTATTTTTTTCAAGTTTTTATTTAAATGTCTTTGCTTTTAAACAGCAAACCATATACAATGTTCTATACCTCTTTTTTTTTTTCCCCACTTCAGGGTGTCTCTTGGACCAGGTTTTCTCTTCACACATAAAGACCTTCCTTATTCTGTTTTATGGCTACATAATATTCCATTATATGGATACACTATAACTTTTTAATCTTTTATTTTAATTCCAGTATTGTTAACATACAGTGTTATGTTAGTTTCAGGTGTACACTATAGTAATCAACAGTTCTATTACACACTGCTCAGTGCTCACCATGCCAAGTGTTCTCTTTCATCCCCATTACCTGTTTCACCTTTCCCCCACTCATTTCCCCACTGGTCACCATCAGTTTGTTCTTTATAGTTAAGAGTCTGTTTCTTGGTTTTCCTCTCTCTCTCTCTCTCTCTCTTTTTCCTTTGCTCATTTATTTTGTTTCTTAAATTCCACATATGAATGAAATTATATGTTAATTGCCTTTTTCTGACTAACTTATTTTGCTTAGTATTATGCTCTCTAGTTCCATCCATGTTGTTGCAGATTTCATTCTGCAGGATTTCATTCTTTTTATGACTAATATTCCGTTGTGTGGACATACACCACATCTTCTTTATCTAATCATCTATCTGTGGCACTTGGCCTGCTTCCAAAATTTAGCTATTGTAGATAATGCTGCAATAAACATAGGGGTGCCTGCATCCCTTTAAATTAGTGTTTTTGTATTTGGGGGGTAAATACCCAATATACCATAATTTTAAAAAGATTGTATTGATGGACATTTAGATGATTTCACATCTTTTGAAGTAATACTTTTTAGAAGACAGCACAAAGACATTGGATTTAAACCCATATGTTGCCATTATTCATTCTTTTGTTAATTTATCATAATAGTAAGTATTATCAGAACTGACATTTGTGCCCTGCTTTACAGTTTGAGGTGCTGGCAGACAGTGTAGCTTATTGAATGTGATCCTCACTACACTGGTCAGAAAGGTATTAAGCGTGTCCCTATTCCACAAATGAAGGAATGCAGGTTCAGAGAAGTGAAGAGAGAAGCCTTTGGAGAATTGCCCAACAAGCACCTGGAGGAGTGCACCCACCTCCTTGTTTCCTACAAGAGGCCTCCTCCCTCTCAGGGGGAGAGGGCCCCTCACCTGCCTCCATCTATACATTTGTTGCCGCCTCTTTCTCAGATCCTCTTCTCTTATTTTAATTTGGATCTTCTCATTTTTCTAATTTCATGAAGGTGCTGGAACATTTCACTACTTTCTTCCTCCCCTTGTGGGGCACTGATACTGCAGAGGGCTGCGACGTCACACTGATCACTGGTGTGAGGGCTGTTTATTTCCCCTGGAAATACCTTTCACTTATGATGAAATGCTTACCCAGTGCTACTGCATCTTCTTGACTGTGCACTTATAAGCTGCAGTTTGGAAACAGCATTAACCTAGAATGTCATGATTGCATTTATATGTCATCACTTGGCTTTTTTTATAAGATGGAATAGTATTCAAAGTCACAAATCATAAGAGTGACTAGTTTTGAGTGTATCTCCATGCTGTCATCTAGTAAATTTGTTTACCATCTTATTAGTGAAACAAAATTGGATCCTCAGATTTCTTCTTTTCTTTCTTTTCTAGTTATGACCAGCAAGGGATCTATCTATTAGCTGGAACATCAGAGGGCTACATCTTTGTTATCAATGCCAATCCATCAAGCTCGTTTCAGATCCTTGGATTTGTAGGTACTACGTGAAGTGCTTATTAATTTAAAATATTGGTCACTTCATTCCAAAGAATTTAAAATTGTGGAAATGGAGCTCTAGTGAAACAATTATTTGTGGTATATTTTCTAAAAAAAGAGACATTTAAATAACTGTTGTAAGTTACATAGGAGAATGCCTACATCATATTTAAAGGGTTTTTGGTACATCTACTTGGTACACAGTTGATGTTAAATAAACCTTCTTAAATAAATTAATGAATTTAGATATTTCTAATGTTAGACATTCTATGTAGTATATATATGCATATTATATACATTATATACTGTATAATATATGTGTATATTATATGCACATATATAATGCTAGATATTTCTAATGTCATTACAAAATGAAGTTTGGTTGGTTTGTCCTTGAAATATATTTTAAAATATTTCTATTTAATAAAGATATCTAAAGAAAGCTTTAATACATGCATCTTTAATATTTCCTCTTTAAACAAAATTATATCCAGCTTTTTCAGTAATGCCATCCCCATGCCCAGGGAAACTATAGACCTGGCAGGTGAGGTAACACTTATATGATAAATAGTAAGACCTAATACTTTTCTTTCTGACTTAAGGACCAAATATATATGTATGTTTTCCCCAAAACATAGTTTTTAAAATTAGGTGTATTAGGTGTAAAGTTAGATGACTATTAGGTGTAAAAATGCCGAACCTAGACCAGTGGGGGGATGGGAAAGTCGAGGAGTCAGTTTAGTGCTGGAGGAATAAGCAGAGTGCTGTGTGGTCTCAGAGGAAGAAACAATTAATTCTGCCTCCCTTCCCTGTGAGGGAAGGAGTAGGGGTAGAGGGGAATACAGATAAGGAGGCATAGAGGATTGGGGGTGAGTACTCTGAGGGTGTTAGTTGTAGAAGATGGCATATTAGTAATCCAGCTCAAGATAAAAGACTGAGCAAAGGCACTTGGAATGGCAGGAAGTCTGGTATGGTAGGTTAACAGAAAAGTTTACTAGATGGTGAACATGGCAATGAAGTCTGAAAGAAGACAAAGGTCTTGAATATCATTCCAAGGAGTCTGGACTTTTTTCTGTGGGTAATGAGACACAGTCAGAAGTCTTCAAGATGAGACAGATATGATTTGACTTGAGTTTTAAAGGACGACTCTGCCACAAGTATGAAGGATAGAGAGAATGGAATTAAAAAAGATGAGTTAGGGAATAATTAGAGTAGCCCAGGCAAGAGGTGATATGAATCATAACAACAGCCAACATTTATTGAGGGATTCCTTGACATGTGATAGTCAGTGTTCTAAGAACTTGGCATGTGTTAATTCATTTAACGCTTACAGAAAACTCTCATGAGGTAGAGACTATTACTATCCCAGTTTACAGATGAGACATCTGAGGCACCATCAAGTACTTCTTCAGAGTCATGTAGTTCGGTAGTTATGGAGCCAGGACTCAAAATCAGGAAGTCTGTCCTCGGGCTTTTGCTCTCATCCACAGTGCACCCACCGGGCAGCAGTCCTAGAAAGAGAAGAGAGGGGACAGCTCTGAGGGATGGAATTGATAGAATTTGGTGCTCCATTAAATGTGAAAGGGGAGGGTCAGCAATGACTCCAAAATTTCTAGCCCATGATTTCATCAAATGAAGTAAAAACTCAAGACAAAATGTTGAGGGTTAGTGTGAGATGACAAGCTCCATAGAGTTGAAGCTAATAAGCTCTTTAGTGGGGGATATTTAGCTAATGTTTGGAAATGGAGATTTTTAGTTCAAGTCTCAATGATAGAATTCTGATCTTGAAATTATGAAAGCTGATGAGATGGCTTAAGAAGACAGAGAAAAACAAATCCAATTGCTTAACGAGACCAAACAGTTAAGTTAAATATGTAAATTTGAAGGCCTAGAGTATGGTAGGACCTATGGCTTACCTCAGAGTGAATGCACATCCCGCCTAAATATTCCATTTTTTAATATGTCTGGTCAGTCAGAGTGTGGGATGGGAAAAGCAACTTCCACTGAAGTTATGGACCAAGGACGATGGCACAGTGAAGGAAACAGGACAGACCAGAGTAATGAGAGCACTGGGAGTCACCCACTCCAGAAAGAGCTTGAGGGAGGAAGGCTGGATGAGGGTGTGGACTGACATAAACTCGACTGCAGTGAGGGCTGGCAGTCAGAAAGTGAAGTCAGTAAGTAGAAACTCCTGTTTTAAGTAGTTTGCAGCAGAAAAAAGAGAATTGACATAGATGGCAACTGTGGTGGGAAAGCAGGCTTGCAGCAAGGGCTCAATTTGAGAACGGGGGAGTCTTGAGAGCTGAATAGAAGAAACCATAAAAGACACAAGAAGATGTGATCCTTGAGTGCACATGGTCTAATAGGAGATTGGTGGCATGGACTCAAAATAAGAGATGCAAAGGACTGCATTTTGTTCATACAAAAATGCCTTCCGGATAAGAACATTGAGGTCCACTTTGTATCAGATGTCTTTGGTCTTCTTTGCTAGGTCAGGGGAAAGATCATCAGATGAACACCTGAGGGGAGGGGCAGATAAAGTGGACACATATAAAACAGCCCCTGTGGAAAGGGGGAGTAAAGACTTTGGAGAGAGCTGAAGGTGTGCCCCAGGCATGGCACCTTCCAGAGACCTGATTTCCAGGGGAGCAGACTCATCATGCCATGGGCATTTCCACCACCCCTGCAATATCTTGACTACAGATGCAAAGAACACTGATGCCTGAGTTGATCCAATATCAGGAGTGGACGAACAGGCCACAGAGGAGCATCGAGGGGCTGGAGCATGGAGGTGCCGCTGATGGGGTGAATATCGCAGACTCTAGAGGTTTCCTTGACAGGGAAAGAAGCTGAGCCACACTGAGTGGGCTTGAATCTGCCAACCCAGATATCTAATCATGACAGCTCCTCATCATTCATCAAAAATGTCCCCATCACTTATACTTAAAGGTCACTTTAAATATGCAGTAAATAAATTGAAATCTAAAGATTTAGGGAAGGCAATTCTATAATCTGGTATCTTACTTGGGAAGAAAAAAGATCCTTTTAATTTATGAAAGATCACTTAGGATGATTTCTGTTTGCTTTCAGAGGTGAGCAAAGACATTTTACAAATATCCACAGTGTCTCTTTTGGAAACAGACATAGTAGAAGTGATGGTGCTTTCCCCACTTCCAGAAACAGGAAGAAGCAGATTGGAAATATTTACTCTGCCTAAAATACTACCACGAGGTAAAGAAAAATCAAGCAAACAATTTTGTACTAGGCCCAGATGAGTAGTTGCTTAACTTTCTTATTTTTTTTTCACCTTGTAATTACATTTTTCTTCCTTTTAGCATGTGAAGAGGTAAAATGGCCATCTTTTGTGCGTCTTACAAAGTAAAATGATGTAGCGGCTAACAATGTGAAATTTGGACTTTCCTCTAGGCCTTGTCATTCATATGAACATAACTTATTACAAGAGAAGAAAAACGAGATCAACTGGCACTTTTGTCGGACTGATTTGTCATTTTGACGTCATTTGATATTTGATTGATAACTCTTGTTTTGTGGCTTCTAATATACATAGTTAACTTCAGACAGGTTACTGTGTAGTTACTTCTATTGATAGAATTGTAGAAAGCTTTTTGGATAAAGAGGTCTGATAAAATAGAGACTTTTAAATAACAAATATAATTGGGTAGCTAGTTTGCAAATACATAATTACAGAGTATAAAAGAGCCGAAAACCTCCAAGTATTCTTGTGTCTTAATTGAGAATCTCAGTATCTTTTAATATGTCTCTACTTAATTGAGTAAATTAGCCAAGGCCTTAAAAAGGATATTTTATGCACTATCAGTCATTTAATACTCAAGTAGTTCTAATGAACTTCTAATGAAGTTGTTTTGAATCATTTATCCTCTCAAGAGCCTCTGCATTACTGATTGAGCATTTAAATTTTTATTTCATTTTTCGTATTCATAATGCTTATAAAATAAAATCAATGTACAGTGCAAATGATCTTTCTTCTTCTTCCCCAGATCTTACAGTTTCTGTGAGCTTTACTGATGAAAGAGGGAGGCTGAAAGATGAGCTCATTCATAGGTTCCAGTATGAGATAGAACATAGCCTGTCCTCCGCCGTGCTGGACTTTCAAAGTCAACAAATATATGGCTTCTGTAACCAAGTGTCATACATCTGCAGCTACCTTCTTCCTGAAAAAGTACGCCAATACTTAAGTGTGCTCTTATTTAGCTTAGAAACCAAGATTCACACACTTTGCTAATTAGACACAATCCATGCTTTAATATTATAGTCCATTTAACAAATGGCTTTATTATAGTAGCATAATATTCTTGACTTAGATACATTGTTAGCATTATTTGTTAATCTGTCATACATACCTTTGAGCACCATCATACTTGTGTTACATCCATCCTACTTGTCAGATTAACATGCAGGTAACACTATTATTTTAGTGTCTTTAAATACAACAAAGCCTCAGAACATCTCTTCCACAGGTGTCAGGTGTCAGCAGTTTTCCATGGAACTTTGCACCTGAGCCATATGAAACATTGCACAAAATAGATAAACTATGTTTCTGCCATCCTTACATTACACTCATTGCAAGCATCTCTCATATGATACCACTCCTGCTACACACACTGGCCCAGACTATCTATCCCCCTTCCCTCTAAACTCTCCTCTCCTAGGGTAGCCAATGTCAGCAAGGTATGAGACACAGATATGCCACGAACAAAGAAATGTTTGTGGCAAGGAGAATTCAAGGAAAGCTTTACAGAGGAAGTTGTATTTGAATTGGCTTTTGAAGAATAGGTCAAACTTAGACATGGAGAAATATTGTGTACAATCTTGGCAGGAGATGGGAGTTGCTGTAGAGGGGGACAGGTTGGTGGAAATGGAGTGGGGAAGGGTATTCCAGACAAAAGTCATGGCATGTGTAGGGGCTTGGAGGTGGAAGTACATGAGGGAATACTGACTCATTTAACTGTACTTGAGGATGGGGATATGTAAAAAGAATTAGTAAAAAATAAAGATTGTCAGGGATGCCTGGGTGCCCCAGTCAGTTGAGCATCTGCCTTCAGCTTAGGTCAAGATCTGGGGGTCCTGGGATCGAGCCCCTGTCAGGCTCCTGCTCAGCAGACAGTCTGCCTGTCCCTCTCACTCTGCTCCTCCTCCCTACTTGTGTGCATGTGCTCTCTCTTTCAAATTAAAAAAAAAAAAAAGATTGTTGATGTAGGCTGGGATATTTAATGGTAGCTAATGTATAAAGACTTCTCTTAGTTGGTTAGAACAAACCTTAATTTGCCAACATATGAAAAAGTGGTGCAAGAAATGTGGTGTATCGGTTTATTTCTATTGGCAGTGTTTGCAGATTTGAATCTGACCGTATATGCACAAGCACAAGCTTTAAGTTGCTGCTCCCCTGATCTTTTCTTTCTTTTTTTTAAAAAATATTTTATTTATTTATTTGACAGAGATCACAAGTAGGCAGAGAGGCAGGCAGAGAGAGGAGGAAGCAGGCTCCCCACGGAGCAAAGAGCCCGATGTGGGGCTCGATCCCAGGATCCTGAGATCATGACCTGAGCCAAAGGCAGAGGCTTAACCCACTGAGCCACCCAGGCACCCTCCCCTGATCTTTTCTCTAATGGGGTCATGGTCTTTGATTGGCAGGTACACAGTGGTATTTGCATTCTTAAGCCATACCAAAAAGTGCAAAGCAAACACTATGGACCCGGAATGCTCTCTCTGTCTTCACATGGGTTGTGGCTCATAACAATAGCTAAAGGTGGAATTCTGTGTATCCGAGATGTTCATACTTTGGTAAGTTACCCCCTTTTTTTTAATCTTGGGGTGCATATCTTGATCTCATATAAAGAACAAAGGCCATTGGGGAAGGAATTTGGCTTCTCTTTTAGGTAAATTAATTCGTAACTTATTTACCACTGATGGTAGTATTGACTTAAACATTTTACAGTTGATTTTATGTAGTGAGGTTCGAGTTTCCAAGGGAGGAAACCAGTAGGCCAAGATCTGCCAATAAAGACCTTGGGACTGAGATACTGTAGGTGAACTGCAGCCCAGCTCCACCACCACTTGGTTGTGTATCTTGGAGACTCACTGAGCTTCAGATGCTCATCTGTAATATTGGGGGAACTGTCTATGTTCTCAACCTGTGGGATTCTGATGAGAGCCGGGGAGAGGGTATATGCAAAACAGACTTTGGAAATGGTGCATTGTGGTGCAAACCTAGGGATTATTACTCCTGTCTCCCTGGCCTAGAGTGACTCTGGACTGATTGCTGCTACTCTCCCTCCCCCAACCCAGTTCTTCAAGGGATGCTGGAAGAGAGTAAGGGAAAGGGTGTGGCCCTTACTGAGCCTTCCCTCATCACTTGGAGACCTCAACATCGCCCATAGTGCTACCAGTTCTGATTTCCATTGAGAAAATGAAAATAGTTTCTTCTCTCCCAGATGCGGAGGATCCTTTTCTAGGTTTTGAGTCCAAGTTGTACCGGTTATCAGTATACTTTAATGAGGTCAGTGATTCTTACCCAGGGTTCTACCCCACACACCTGAAGCCTTGCAACTACTACTTGAAACACTCCTGCAGATCCACAGATAAACTGGGCCCTGGTATGCACATCTGGCTCTCCTTGTGCATCTGTGTAAGAAACCATATTTGGACTACAACTGGGCAAAACTGATACCATTATTATATGGGAACAATCTTGAATCATTTAGAGATTGTTTTGAAGTTGACAATTTGCAAACTTTGCTACATTGTCTCTTATTCAAATGATTTATAATAGATGTTATTGCTGATGGTGGCATGATGTGGCAAGGCATCAGAATTCTTCTGGGTAATTCTATGCAAAGCACCTCCTATATGAGGTTATTCATGGCAGCACTGTTTATAAAAGCAGCCTCATGACCACCAATGGAGGACTGAATAAATAAATAATGTTATATAAACAATACATAAAGAAAATATAGAATATTATGCAGACTGAGAAAATCTTTATGCCACAATATGAAAAGAACCTCAAGATCTACTTTTAATAAGGAAAAGCAAGGCGCATAATATATTATGCTACAACTTATGTTTAGAATTATGTCTACATAAAAATTTGTTCATATACATTTAAAAACCTCTGAGAGGGGGTGCCTGGGTGGCTCAGTGGGTTGAGCCTCTGCCTTTGGCTCTAGGTCATGATCTCAGGGTTCTGGGATCGAGCCCCGCATTGGGCTCTCTGCTCGGCGGGGAGCCTGCTTCCTCCTCTCTCTCTCTCTGCCTGCCTCTCTGCCTACTGTGATCTCTATCTGTCAAATAAATAAATAAAGTCTTTTAAAAAATTAAAAAAAAAACCTCTGAGAGGATATTTAAAGTATTAATTATGCCGATCGGCTTTGGGAGGTGGCTGGGGAATGGAGACAGGAAGGAGATTTCACTGCATACTCTTAGTTTTTGAATCTTGATCCATTTGAATGTATTGCCTATTTAAAAAGTTAAATTTCAAAAAAAAATCATGGTTGAGAACCAGTGTGACACAGAAATCCCAATTTTTAGTCAAGGAACTTAAACTGTTGCCCTGTGTAACAGATCAGTGATATGTTTTGTTCGGGTTCTACTTGAACTGGTTTAGCATCCTCCATGTGGGGCATATTACCCTCCATTCTTCACAGTGGCTATTCCTCTCTCAACCACTCATCACACAGAAATGAAACCTACTTTACTCTTGAAGGCATCTGAATCTGCCATTTCTGCTTGCTCAATCCCCTCCCATAACTGTGTAGCCCTCAGCAAGTTGCTTCTGTGTGTCTAGTTTTCCTATTACAAATTGGTGATAATAGTCTCTCTCCCTCCATTCAACACAGATGAGAAAGTAAATCAGTATCAGTGCGCATGTTTTGAACTAGGGATTTTCAGTATTATGTATTACTAAGAGGCTACTTCCATGCCAAATAAAAATTTGCTATTAGCAAATACAAAAAGATTTATCCATAAGCAAAAGTACATGTGACCCTCTTAGAAAAACCATATGGTCAAGTTGCATTTGTAATTTCTGCACTTTGTTCCTAAAACTATTAAGGAAACGTTTGCTCGAAGTCGGAGTCATTCTCACCAGGGGCATGGTATTCAATCAGTGAGAATTTCAATGGATGGACAAAACATTCTGGTGAATGGGAGAGATGATGGCACCCTTGTTTACCTAAAATGGAGGTGTGTATGGTATACAGTAAGCAACATGATGTGCTATAGTGTTTTAAAATAAAGATTTTGTTACTATTTATGTAGAGCAAGGCCATCATAACAGGAGACAACTGCCATCGAAAAAATTATTATATTCACTGCCCAAAAGAAGGAGGTTTGCCAACATATGTGGCAGAGGAAGGCACCTAGGTGGATAACAAGGCAGAAAGAACAAAGGAAATATGGGCAAAAGCCTTAGTTTGGTTTCCATGGGAAGGAGCAGACAGGGTTAGCATTGGTTAGTTTGGTTAATTTCAGCAGGTTCTAGAGCATGGGTGCTGGCCCTGGTTGTCTGATATTTGGTCCAGGGGTGATTAAAGCAGGGAAATGGCGGCCCTGAGTTGGAGGTGTGGGCTCTGGATTGATTGGCTTGCCTTTGAGAGGTGGCTCCAGGGTGAGTGGTTTCCTATTTGTACCAATTGGTGGGTCTCCGGAGGGGTAGTCCCACCAGGGTCAGCAGGGCCCCAGATGTCAAAGTATCAAAATACAAAAAAATAACAAGACATAGTACATATGAGATGATAGTCATTCCTTTCATAACACCTGTTGGAGGAGTACAATGAATGAGGACCATCGTGAAGAGTAGATCATTTTCTTAAGCTCCTATTCATCCCTTAAAAACCTGACATAGATTTGTATGCATGTGCACACACAGGTAGATATACTTCCCTAGCGGGACTTTGCTTAGACAATATCAAATTATGTAGACTTTGCTTCGATTAAAATTAAAATTCCAAGTAAAATACTGCTTGAACATATAAATGATGACCAAGGGATAGAGCCTGAAGATGACAGCCTGGACTTTATATGTTGCCTTGTTTGGTCTGTTGTTGGATATCATTAGTTAATGTGCAATTTATTGCTGCTAAAAAAAAAAAAATCTCCTGGTGCTTCCTTTGATTAAAAAAGTAACAAAACATGGGACACTGAAAATGTTAAATATTTGTAAATGTTAAATAAAAGTAAATGGAGATTTTACATTGTAACAGTTTTGATCATCACTTATTTCAGAGACTCATTTGAACATTGCATCTTCACGCCCATTTTATGCATGGACTCTGAGTAAAATACTAACTTGTCTCTCATATATAAGTCCTAACACATTGTTCACAGTAAGTGAACAAACAGCATCTCCAGCAATAATGAACAAATGCTGGAGCCCTCTTTCTAGAAGTAAGGACATCTCCATCCATGGGTCATTAATCATGTGGACTTCTGACTCAAAACAAAGTAGAGTTTGAAGCCTTGGTCCAGGACTTACTAACTTGTGACCTCAGGCACATAATAATACCCTCTCTAAGTCATCTATAACAATGTTCCTCAAGGTGGGGCCTGCAGCAACTGTAAACTTGTTAGAAATGCTTACTTTTGGTCCTTACCCAAACTTTTTGAATCAGAATCTCTGTGGATGGGGCCCAGAAATCTGTTTTTAACAATCCCTCATCCATGCAGCACTGATATGTCTAAGGTTTGCGATGCCCTGGCATATTGCATGGGAGTAATGCTTCCCTCAATGGCGGGTGGGGGTTACGAGGAACAAATATGACAGTGTGATTATGTATGTGAAGCAGTAAAATGTCTAGTATATTCTAAGGCTCCACCAGAACAATGGCTCTTCTGTACAGTGGCCAAGGCAGGTAGGTACAGAGGACGTGTAGGGTAAGGGTCCAGGGACAATGTGAGAAGAGGTCAACTCAAGAGGACTATCATGTCTGGGAGCCTATGAAAGGACTCACCTATCTAAGAAGTAGAGTCCTAATAACTACAGGGCACTGTGGAGAATTAGCCCCATATTTCTTTGGGTAGAAATGGTTAGGTATCTGGAAATAATGCTGCTAAAACTTTTTAAAATTGGATTTTGTAGTCCTTTTCTTTCTTTCTTTCTTTTTTTTTTTAATTAATATAGGCGGCTTGGAGGAAACCTAGCCAGTGACATTATCCATTATTCCCAGAAACTTTCAATTTCTCTGAGCAACACCATGAATGAGGAGAATGAATATTTAAGTATACAACAAGGAGAGTCCTTGAATTTGGAATCAAAATCTGAACATACAGTTGAGTTCCAATATAGCGTTTGTCCTTCTTTTCTCCCTTCCTTCCTTCCCTTCTTCCTTCCACCCACTCTCTCTTCCTTGCTAAATCAGATATCAGTTTTCAGTAGAAAGGAGGAATGGGGGAGCCTGGGTGGTTCAGTGGATTAAGCCTCTGCCTTCAGCTCAGGTCATGGTGTCAGGGTCCTGGGATTGAGCCCCACATTGGGCTCCCTGCTCAGCGGGGAGCCTGCTTCCCCCCTCTCTCTCTGCCTACTTGTGATCTCTCTCTGTCAAATAATAAATAAAATCTTAAAAAAAAAAAAAAAAAAAGGAGGAATGGATGGTGCAGAAGGGCAAGAGGAATTTTTTTTTTTTTTTTTAAAGTGTAAAGACCCCAAGAAGGAAGAAAAGACTGAGATCCTAAGTACAAATGGCAGGGCCAGGCTTGATAGGCAGGAGCATGTGGTCTGCAATGACAGGAAGGAAGCAGAGTTTTTTGGTGAATGTGTGACCTGTCTGATCATTTTTGCTTCCTCAGTGAAAGGTGTGGCTGACCTAAGGACAGACTGATATGAATTAAATTTATAAAATATTACATCTTGGGCAGGCAAAATTTTTGGTATTATTTTAAAAATGCAACAAGTGCAAAGAGATCCAAAGCAATTATATGAAGTAGAGTGGTAGGAAAAGCATTTTAATTTTAAGAAATGTCTGTCTTGGGCGCCTGGGTGGCTCAGTGGGTTAAGCCGCTGCCTTCGGCTCAGGTCGTGATCTCAGGGTCCTGGGATCGAGTCCCACATCGGGCTCTCTGCTCAGCAAGAAGCCTGCTTCCCTCTCTCTCTCTCTCTGCCTGCCTCTCCGTCTGCTTGTGATCTCTCTCTGTCAAATAAATAAAAAAAAAAAAAAAAGAAAGAAATGTCTGTCTTCTTCTAAGATAAATGAAAATATGAAGCCAAGCGTTGATTCGTCACAAGAGGAATTAGTCCAAGTTGATAACATAAAGGAAATTCCCTGGATACAACAAAAAAGCGAAGAGGTATTTATAAAACATGGAGGAGGTTTGAAATAATGCTCTGTATGTGTGCCAAATAGATTAGTTTCCTATGAAAACCCATTGGAAAGTTAGAAAGTAGAATGAGATGCCACTGGGCAGAACATTACATCATACAAGTGTAATAACTTTCCTGAAAGCAAACACCCTACTCTAGCCCAAGGTTTTAGATTATTAGCTTTAGTTATTAGCTTTAGGAACAGTGCTTAAGCTAATATGAAACAGAACAAACAGGGGAAGCCAAAGTGAAGAACGATCAGATACTTCATGTCGGGGTGAATGTGGGGGGCTGCTGCAAAGTTGATTTGAAGAAAACAGGTGGGCCAGGAACAGGAGAAAGGACATGGTGGCTTTAGATATGCAGGAAAATGACAAAACTAGCAGCTCCTGTCTGAAGTTAGCTTGTTAGTTTCACTCAAGTTCCCAATAAAATAGCTAACTGGTTGCTTTTGTCAGCTATTCTCTATTTAATTTTTTCACTATTTATCTTCTTTCCTTTGGCCTTTGAAATGACATCAGTTGCAAGTTGCTTCCAGGGTCACTTGCACAGCAGCTTTGGACTTAAGCAAGGCAGTGCAGGGGCGATATTTCATGTACACTCCGTATTCTTAGTCTTTACAAAAGTTGTTTCCAGAGAAGTACTACCTGTGTATCTGTGTACCTCTGTGTGCATCTATCTGCCTATCTGTCATACAACTATAATTTCTCTTGCCTGTTTAAGTGATGTACTTGTTCCATTTCAGGCCATCAAAAATGAGGTGAAACTGTTTTCCAGAAAAAGGAAAGAGATAAAAACAGGAATCAAAGCACTTGCTAAAACTGTAAGTGGTGCGAATTCATAAATGAATATACTGGCCTTCGGTCTAAAATTCCTTTTTTGAACTTCATTTTATTCAACACCACATGAGGAGCCATATTCATTTTTCCCTCTGCCAGTAAGCTCGGTTTTCTGAGGTGCTGTAACATGGTGGAATTTGCCCCATTCCACACCATATATAAACAGTGGTTTTCTTCTCAGACTTCCTGACGCTGGGTCTCCCTTCTTTTTTAAATATGTATTTTTATCAAAGTTACATGTATACACTTTTACAGCTTAAATAATGAGTTATATAATTAAAAATAGTGTTTTTAAAACAGCACCTGCCCTACTTTTCTTCTCTATGATTCCTGTACTCTCGAGATAAGTATTTTCAATTCTTTCATCATTTTTGTTTGGGTATTTACCTTTATCTTTCTAAATGGTTTTTTTAATCCTGTTTTTTCTTGATATTTCTATTTTGGCACTAACTGTGGACTTTCTGTTATGGAAGATGAGTAGGTACTTTTACACCTCTTCACTACAACATACACATAAATCAGTATCCGTATGCACACTAGTAGAGTTACATAAATACTCTCAAAGCTGAGCCATATGGTATGTTATGATTACATTTCCATTTTTACAATCATATTTTCCCTGGAATAATTGCCTTTGTTTTAGAGTAAGCCTTTCTATGTACCTACTCACTGATTTAGACCTTCTCAAAATGCTAAAAACTCTTAATACAGTCAAATAGCTGAGGTAGTCAAGCTGTCAGTGGTTGGTTTGTTTTTATGACCTCATTTTCCATCTTCCAGCTCTAGTCTAAGCACCTTGCTCCCTAGACCAGATACATGGTCTGAGGGAGCATGAGCCCTAGGAACTCCTCTTGTCTATACATCTGGGAAATCCTCTGCCCCCTGAGTTGGAGCCCCTCTTTCCAAGGCCCAATGCATTTTTCTTTGTTTTCTTGACGTACATCTTCTAGTAGCTTCCTAAGCAGGACTGCTGTGTTGTTGCCTTCTTGAGGACATCATTTATCAGATAGCTGTGCTTCTGGAAAGGTAATGCAGTGTGGATGGTGCCTGTCCCCTTAGAGTTCTACAATGCTTTGGCTCCATTCTTGGGAAAGGGCATGTGGGAGGGATATTTTTGAAACTTGGTTTTTCTTAAAATTTCTTTATCCTACTTTATCCTACTGTCACACTCGGTGTTCCTTGATTTCCCCTCAGAATTTTGAAGGCTTGCTCCATCATCTTCTAGCTCTCAGTGTTTGTTTTAGAGAATCCAATACCTTTCTGATTCCCAGTTCTTTCTAGGTAACCAGGTTTTGTCTCTGCAAACTTACAGGATCCTTTATCCCAGCTGTTAGGAAATTTCACAATTATGTACCTTGATAGATTTGATGGATATTTTTGGTTTGCTGGTGCAGATATATTCCTCACCCCCACCCTTCTCATCCCCAACAGGCTGGCCTTTGTGGATATTATCAATGTGCTCTCTTGCCTCTCACTTCTGGCTGGGCATAGTCAGTGAGGAGCAGCGGCAATCAGAGGGCAGGGTCTTTATTCCTCCAGTGGCCTCTTTGTGGTATTATGATTTGGCAGTGACAGCCAGCCCTTTCCTGCAACTACCGATCTCTCCAGGTTCCAGTAACTACTCCCCACCCTTACCCTTCACACATAGGCGTGGTGATCGCTTTCTGTGTTGCTACCCTGAGATGCTTTATCATGCCTTGTTGGCTTCCTTTACCCTGACAATACTTTTATAAAAGTCCCTCTCCCTAGTTATCCCATTTGGGTGTGTCATCTGTTTTGTACCAGGACCCTAGTTCATTTGCTAGCTTTTGTCTTTCTTGTGTGCTAGACATTGGTGAGCACTTTCTATAAAAAATCTTTGTCCTTCAGTTCTGAGAAATGTCCTCAAATTTTTCTTTGGGAATTTCCTCTTCTTTGTTTGATTTGCCTTATTACTAATTGGGTTGACTATCCTCTCATAACTCTAAAAGACCTTCCTCTTCTGTTAATTCCTTGTTCATATCCCGTGACTATTTTTCTATCATGTTGTTGGTCTTTTTCCTTTTGATTGGGGAGTTTTTTTATTTTTATTTTTAATTTACATTTGTCATAGTTAGGGCTAGTTAAGCTGTGATAATAACTAAACTCCAAAAATAGAGTGGCATAGGGATTGGAAGTTTATTAACTGGTCATTAACTACTCTGTTCCATGCAGTTGTTCAGAGATGCAATGGGGAAGAGATTCTGCTGTCTTCAGCAATGCCTTTTGAGGTTGCCTTTTTTGAGCTCAACACAGTCAGCTGGGAGGGAGAACAAGCAAAGAAATGTGCAAGGGGAAAATCTAGAGCTAGCTTTATTATCAGGTTGAACCATATGAAATCACAGTTTTATATGGTTCAACCTACAAATACTACAAATATTTTTGTCTTGTGCCTTACCTTTTATAATGTGCCTTTTAAAATGCAGAATTTAAAAAAAAATAAAAAATAATAAAAAATAAAAAATAAAAAATAAAAAAATAAAATGCAGAATTTATAAGTTATGATCCAAATGTACTGATATTTTATTTAGAGCTTTTGTTCTGTATATCTGATTTTAAAAAGGTCTTCCAAAGTCTCACAATTTTTTTTCTAATACTCCTTTTATTTCACCTGTAATTTATTTTCATGAGTGGTATGAGGTATGGATCTAAATTTATTTTTTCAAATGACTAGCCCATTTCACCCATGCTTTTTATTGAATGTACCACCTTTTCTCTAATGACTCGGAGTACTTCCTCTGTCAATCCCTGGATTCCCATATATGCACTATTGTTTCTGGACTCTCTATTCTGAAATAGAGTATTGATCATTTCCCAGGAAAATTCCAAACTATTTTGATAGCTATCACATTATAAAATATTTTTATACCTTGAAAGGTAATTCTTCCTTTACTCTTCTTTTTCAAAAAAGAAAAATGTTGTCCTTTTTTAATGCATATTTATTTTTCTATTTGAATTTTAAGATTGGTTTGTCAAGCTCAATGTAAAACTCTGATTTGACTTTGAGAATACATTGCTTACCTTTGATTTGGGTAAGAATTTATTTGCTATTTCTGAAAGTTTATATATACATAATATATATAAAAATATATGATATAAATCTTTAAAATATTTTATTTAAACTCAATTTAGTTAATACATAGTGTATTATTAGTTTCAGGGTGGAATTTTGTGATTTATCAGTTGCATCTAATGCCCAATACTCCTTACATCAAGTGCCCTCCTTAATACCCATCACCCAATTATCCCATCCCTCCACCCACCCCCCCTCCATCTACCCTCTACCATCTATAGTTTCCTATAGTTAAGAGTTAAGAGTTTGCCTCCCTCTCTGTTTTTAAAATTAAACAAACAAATAAATAAATTAAATAATAAATAAATTAAATAAATAAAATAAGGATTTTATTTATTTATTTGACAGAGAGAGAAATCACAAGTAGGCAGAGAGGCAGGCAGAGAGAGAGGGGGAAGCAGCCTCCCTGCTGAGCAGAGAGCCCGATGTAGGCCTTAATCCCAGGACCCTGGAATCATGACCTGAGCCGAAGGCAGAGGTTAACCCACCAAGCCACCCAGGTGAAATCATATAATTATCTTTCTCTGACTAATTTCTCTTAGCATAATACCCCTTAGTTCCATCCATGCCATTGCAAATAGCAAGATTTCATTCTTTTTAAAAATTTATTAACATATAATGTATTATTTGTTTCAGGGTTACAGGTGAATCATCAGTCTTACACAATTCACAGCAATCACCATAGCACTCTTTAGATGGCTGAGTAGTATTCCATTGTATATATACACCACTTCTTTATCCATTCATCTGTTGATGGTCATCTGGGCTTTTTCCATAGTTTGGCTTTTGTGGACATAGCTGCTATAAACATTGGGATGCATGTGTCCCTTCAAGTCACTATTTTTGTATCCTTTGGATAAATACATAGAAGTATAATTTCTGGGTTATACAGTACTATTTTTAACTTCCTAACAAAGTTCCATACTGTTTTCCAGAGTGTCTGCACCAGTTTGCATTCCCACCAACAGTGTTAGAGGGTTCCCCTTTCTCCATATTCTCACCAACACTTGTTTTTTCCTGAGTTGTTAATTTTAGCCATTCTGGCCAGTGTGAGGTGGTATCCCCTTGTGCTTTTGATTTGTATTTCCCTGATGCTGGTGATATTGAGCATTTTTTTGTTTGTTCTGTAGCCATTTGTATGTCTTCTTTGGAGAAATGTCTGTTCCTGAATTCTCTCCATTTCTTGACATCTGTTTTTTGGGTGTTGAGTTTGATACATTCTTTACAGATCATGGATATTAGCCCTTTACCTGATAAGACATTTGCAAATATCTTCTCCCATTCCTTAGGTTTCCTTTTAGTTTTGTTGTTTCCTTTGCTGTGCAGAAGCTTTTTATATTGATGAAGTCCTAATAGTTTATTTTTCCTCTTGTTTCCCTTGCTTTTGGAGACATGTCTAGTAAGAAGTTGCTACAGCCAAGGTCAAAGAGCTTGCTACCTGTGTTTTCCTCTAGGATTTTGATGGATTCCAGGCTCATATTTAGGTCTTTCATCCATTTTGAGTTTATTTTTGTATATGGTGTAATAAAGTGGTCCAGTTTCATTCTTCTACTTGTGGCTGTCCAATTTTCTCAACACCCATTTGTTGGAGAGACCATCTTTTTTCCATTGGATAGTCTTTTCTGCCTTGTCCAAGATTAGTTGACCATAGAGCTGAGGGTACATTTAGGGGTTCTTTATTCTGTTCCATTGATCTATGTGTCTGTTTTTGTGCCAGTACCATACTGTCTTGATGATGACAGCTTTATAATACAGCTTTTAGCCTGGAATTGTGATGCCTCCAGCTTTGGTTTTCTTTTTCAACATTACTTTGGCTATTCAGGGTCTTTTCTGGTTCCATACAAATTTTGAGATTGTTTGTTCCAGCTCTGAGAAAAATACTGGTGGTATTTTGATAGGGATTGAATTGAAGTGTAGATTGCTTTGGGAAGCATAGACATTTTAACAATATTTATTCTTCCAATCCATGAGCATGGGAAGCCATCTGGCCCTGGACTCTTGTTTGTTGGGAGATTTTTAATTACTGCTTCAATTTCCTTGCCAGTTATGGGTCTGTTCAAGTGTTCTATTTCTTCCTGGTTCAGTTTTGGTAGTTTATATGTTTTTAGAAATGTATCCATTTCTTCCAGATTGCCTAATTTGTTGGCATATGATTGCTCATATATTCTCTTATAATTATTCATGTTTCTTTCATATTGGTTGTGATCTCTCCTCTTTCATTCATGATTTTATTGATTTAGGTCCTTTCTCTTTTCTTTTTGGTAAGTCTGACTAGGGGTTTATCAATCTTACTAATTCTTTCCAAGAACCAGCTCCTAGTTTCATTGATCTGTTCTACTGTTTTTTTTTTTTTTAAAGTTCCTACATCATTGATTTCTGCTCTAATCTTTATTATTTCTCTTCTCCTGCTAGATTTAGGCTTTATTTACTGTTCCTTTTCCAGCTCCTTTGGGTGTGAGGTTAGGTTGTGTATTTGAGACTTTTCTTGCTTCTTGAGAAAAACTAGTATTGCTATATACTTCCCTCATAGGTCCGCCTTTGCTGCATCTGAAAGATTTTGAACTGTCATGTTTTTATTCTCATTTGCTTCCGTGTGTTTTTTTAATTCTTTAATTTCGTGGTTGACCCATTCATTCTTTAGTAGGATATTCTTTAACCTCTGTGTACTTATTGTCCTTCCAAATTTCTTCTGATGGTTGACTTCAAGTTTCATTGCACTGTGGCCTGAAAATATGCATGGTATGATCTCAGTCTTTTTGTACCAGTTCAAACCTGATTTGTGACCCATTATGTGATCTATTCTGGAGAATGTTCCATGTGCACTCAAAAAGTGTGTGTATTTTGCTGCTTTAGGATGAAATGCTCTGAAGATAACTGTTAAGTCAATCTGAACCAGTGCGTCATTCAGAACCCAACTTTCCTTATTGACCTTCTGCTTAAATGATCTGTCCATTGCTGTGAGTGGGGTGAAAGTGCTCTACTATTATTGTATTATTATCAATGGATTTCTTTAATTTTGTTATGGATTTGTTCATATATTTGGCTGCTCCCAAGTTAGGGGAACAAATATTTACAATTGTTAGATCTTCTTCTTGGATAGACCCCCTTTATTTGGATATAGTGTCCTTCTTCATCTTTTATTACAGTCTTTGGTTTAAAATCTAGTTTGAGGTAAGAATGACTACTCCAGCTTTCTTTTTATGTCCATTAGCATGATAAATGGCTCTCCACCACCTCATTTTCAATCTGGAGGTGACTTTGGGTCTAGAATGAGTCTTTTATAAGCACATATTGATATGGGTCTGATACCCTATGCCTTTTGACTGGAGCATTTAATCCATTTACCTTCAGAGTAATTATTGAAAGGTATGATTTTAGTCCCATTTTATTACCTGTAAAGTTGCTAATCCTGTTGATTGTCTCTGTTCCTTTCTGGTCTTTGTTACTTTTGGGATCTCTCTCTGCTAAAAAGGTCCCCTTTAGTATTTCTTGTAGGACTGGTTTAGTGTTCACAAATTACTTTAGTTTTTGTTTGTCTTGTAAACTCTATCTCTCTTATTCTAAATGACAGCCTTGCTGGATAAAGTATTCTTGGCTGAATATTTTCCCCATTTAGCATGTTGAGTATATCATACTAGCCCTTTCTGGCTTGCCAGGTCTCTGCAGACAGGTCTGCTGCCAGCCACATGTGTCTACCCTTATAGGTTAAGGATCTTTTGTCCCAAGCTGTTTTCAGGATTTTCTGTTTATCTTTGTAAATTGCAAACTTCACTATAATATGTTGAAGTATTGACCTATTTTTTTTGGGGGGGGGGTTGATTTTGAGGGGAGTTCTCCATGCTTCTGGACTTGAATGCCTGTTTCCTTCTCCAGATTAGGGAAGTTCTCAGCTATAATTTGTTTAAATAAACTCTCTGCCCTTTTTTCCTGCTCTTCATCTTCTCGGACTCCTGTAACACGGATATTATTTCACTTTGTGGAGTCACTGAGTTCCGTAAGTTTGCCTTCATGGTCTAATAGTTTTCTTTCCCTCTTCTTTTCAGCTTCATTATTTTCCATAATTTTATCTTCTCTATCACTGATTCGCTTTTCTGATTCATCTTCATTTTTATGGCCTCCACTTAGGACTGCATTCAGTTATAGAGTTTTTAATTTCAGCCTGACTAGATTTTAGTTCTTTTATCTCTGTAGTACTGGATTCTATAGCATCTTCTATGCTTTATTCAAGCCCAGCTACTATCCTTAAAATTGTTGCTTTAAATTCTTGTTCAGACATTTTACTTATATCTGTATTGATTAAGTCTCTGGCCATGATTTCTTCCTATTCTTTCTTTTGGGGTGAATTTCTCCATCTTCCACAGTTCATTTTTCTGGTTTGTAGATGTACAGCTTTCTTCTCTATAAGACTTCTGACCAATTTCATGGGTGTTCAGAATGATCCAATCTTTATCTCTCTGTGTTCCAGTGAGGAAGCAGGTTAGGGTCACCCTACTACTCCACCATCTTACCACTCCCCCTATAATATAAATCTTACATATAATATGTATTATAAATTTAATATTTATATGTAAATAAATATATGTCTATTCAACTAAAAATTCTTCAGTGACATTTTAGTCTAAAAGTGACTTTGTTTAATTTTATTGTTAGGTTTATTTTAGATATAGTTTTGGGTTTTTTTGCTTTTGTGAATGGGATATTTTTCTATTACATTTTCTTTTTATGTTCTTTCTTTTTTAAGACTTTATTTATTTGACAGAGAGAAAGAGAGAGAACAAGCAGGGGGAGTGGTAAGCAGAAGGAGAAGCAGACTCTCCACTGAGGAGGGAGCCTGATGCAGGGCTCAATCCCAGACCCTGGGTTCATGACCTGAGCTGAAAGCAGAGGCTTAACCAACTGAGCCACACAGATGCCCTCTGTTGCATTTTCTAATTGGCTACTACTAGTATATATGAATGTTACTGATTTTATCTTTTATATATGATCACCTTGCTAAATTCTCTTTTTAGTTCTGCTCTTTTGTCAATTGTTTCTCTTGGATTATCTAGGTAAACTATCATATCTCCTGGAAATCATGTCTCTTATTAATTTTTATGCTTCATTTCTTTCTTGTCTTATGCCAAGGGATTCTAACAGGATAGTGGTCATGAGAGTGGACATGCTTATCTTCTTCCCGAACTTAATGGGAAAGTTTCTAACTTTTAAGTGTGATACTTCCCTCAGCATCTGTTAGATATCCTTTCACAAGTAAAATTTCTTTCTATCCCTTGTTTTTATTGTGAATTTTGGTGCAAACTTTATCAAATACCCTATATTCCTCCCATAGACATTGGTCATTTTACACCAGATTCCGTTTGCTAATATTTTGTTTAGTATTTTTGTATCTCTATCACAAGTAATATTGTTTTCTTGTACTTTCTTTGTCTAATTATGATATCAGGCTTATACTAGTCATAACAAGTGATTTGAGTAGTTTTTCCCCCTCCCCATGCTTTGGAACAGTTTGTATAAAGTGTGAATTTGGGGTGCCTGGGTGGCTCAGTGGGTTAAGCCTTTGCCTTCAGCTCAGGTCATGATCTCAGGGTCCTGGGATCGAGCCCCGCATCCATCCAAGCTCTCTGCTCAGCGGGGAGCCTGCTTCCCCTTCTCTCTCTGCCTGCCTCTCTGCCTACTTGTGATCTCTCTCTCTGTCAAATAAATAAATAAAACCTTTAAAAAAAATGAAGTGTGAATTCTTTTTTTAAGATTTCATTAAAAAACTCACACAAACATATAAGACCACCTGTGCCTGATTTCTGTTACAGGAGTTGATTCTTTGTTTCAAGTTTTTCTACAGTCATTAATCTTGTCAGGTTTTCTATTTCTTTTGAAGTATAGATTTGATATATTATGTTTTCTTAGAAAATTGTCTCATCTAGATTTTAAAATATATAAATGTGTATAATATTCTAATCTCAAGTCTTTTCTGATTTTTCGGTTATAGCTTTCTGTTCCTAATTGTATATTTATGCCTTTTATCTTTTTTCTTGATCACACTTTATAATAGCATTTCTATTTTATTAATAGGGCACAGTTGTGTTTTTTATGGCACAGTTTTTATTGATGTGACTATTATGATAAGAGAACATTATATATAATTTTATACCTATACATTTGACTCTTTTAGGGTTTTAGCAATTGAGAATTTTATTTGTTCTTCCCTAGTTCCATCAGGTTTATTTGTCCTCATTTTGTTACTTTTTTGAGTTGAGAAGTTGGTTTATTTCCTATTGTTTTCCAATGTGTGAGAGGCTATAAATATACCTTTGAGTACCACTTTGACTATATTGCATTGATTTTGATAATTAATTTTCTAATCTTTCCTTAGTTGTAAACATTTGTAATTCCATTTTGAACACATCAACCAAAGGGTTTCTTAGAAGAGTGTATGCATCTGTCTGTTTCCATTTTTCAGATTGCCTTGTATATTATTATATATTGTTTTACATATCTTTTTTTTTTTTTGCTAACTTTGAAATTTATTTCACTGTAGTCAGTAAATAAAACTTGTTGAAATTATCTTTGTAGCATTGTATCCAGTTGCTTTTTGTAACCCTGTAACTATTCCATGTGCATTGTAAAGAATGTTTTATTCTCTGGGGGTTTTTTTGTTTTGTTTTTGGTTTTTTAATTTCCTATTAGATCAATCTAATTGTGTCAAGTTCTTTATATTTATGTTTCTGCTATTTGAACTGCTATTTTCTAGGATTTGATTAGCAGTGTGTCAATTTATCCTTGTATTTCTATCAATATTTATAGTAGATGCCCAAATGTGCACAAGAGAGCTCCTCAATAAATTATTCCTTTTATCCTAATGAAATATCTGTTTTTTTCTCTTTTAATGTTCTTAATCTACATTTTGGTTTTTATATTAACTTTTGCTATATTTCTTTTTGCTGTATTAATTTTTTTGCTATGTATTTCACTTACTTATATACCTTTTTCCATTCCTTTATTTCCAACTTTCTTTTGTCTGGTAATTAATATACAGCTGGATTGGTTTTGTAAATCATGTCTGAGCTTTTTAATAGGTGAGTTTAGGCACATTTATTGTGATTAGTGATATGCTTAAAATTATTCCTGCCATTTTATTTTTGGTTTTCTATTTAACATATTTTAAACTTATTTCTTTTTCCCCTTTTCCTATCTTCTTGGATTGTTCATACATTTTTTTATTATTGTTCTATTTTTCTTTACTATTTTGGAAGTCGTAATTCTATTTCTATCTTTAAAATTCCAACTCACATACTTGACTTTCTATTTTTCTGTGTGATCTGGTGCCTTCCTAGTCAATGGAAGAGCACAGCAGCACTGTCACCTGGAATCTTAATCCCATCCTGAATGTCCTGAATCAGAATATGTTCTTTAACAAGACCTCCAGGTGATTCTTGGCACATTAAATTTGGAGACGCTCTGGTTTAGAGAGTATCACACCATATTCACTCTTCATATAAGACAAGACCCTCAGTGTATTATTATTAGTTTTTACTTTTTCAGCTTCCTCTGTTTCCCTCACCTTCTCTTAATGACATCATTTGGAATGATAGCCCTAAATTGCTAGTTTTTAAGACTCTTAAAAACATGTCAATCTTATTTGGATTTAAGTCTTTCTACCCAACCTCCTCTGTATTAAGTAAATCCTTAATAATCCTTTCAGAGGTATGGGTATTGGTGAACTTTCTGAGCCCCTGACTGTCCATAAATTATATCAACCTTGCACTTGAACTATGGCTTAATGACTATAGAATTACAGATTCAAGGTTTTTCTTCCCCTGAAAAATTTGATCCAAAACTATTGATCCAGTGTATTTTTGCATCCAGTGTTGCTAAGGTGGGTCTTCTATGAGACAGATTCTTCTACTTGGCAATATTCTTTTCCCCTTTAGAAATGTTTTGGATTTGGTTCTTAAGTTTCACAACATTTCTGTGTCTAGATCTGGCCCTGATCCACTGGTTATGCCCTTTTGGTCTCGAGTGTTGATGCTGTATTATGTCTTCGAAAATTCTCTCATTATTTCTTTCAACACTGTGGCCCCTATTCTCTTTATTCTCTTCTTCTGAAGTGCATTTATTATAGGTCCTTCAAGATGTCCATACAAGTAGCTCCAGTTTTCTTTCACACTTTCTCTTTATTTATTTATTTTTTGTTTATACCTGGCAGAATTCTTAACTGATTCTTGCAGATCACTAATTATCTTCAATTGTGTCCATCCTGCTATTCAGCCCATCTATTGAAATTTTTTTGTTTCAAAGATCAAACTTTTAGGTTCTATAATCTCTTGATTCTTTTTATGAGATACAATTATTTTTGCATCCCTAGTTACTGTGAAATTCCACTTCTGTTTAACTCTTTGCTTGTGTAACAAGTCTTCTGTTTATTGAATTTATTGTCTCTCTTCAATGGTCTTGTTGTTCCCCAAATATTAGTAGTCTATTATTATTTTTACTGTTCTATGCTTATCTTTAAAATTGACACACTCCATTGTAATTCCACCACACCAGCTGAACCTGCTTGGGAAGATGTGTAGGAGTGTGACTTCAGCAGGTATTTTGGTCTGGTCAAATGAGAAGGGGTGGGTGGTGTTGGGAAGTGGCTCCGCCACCTATCTTATGGCAGGGGGAGATGTTCTCTAATTTCTTCTAGCCACTGGCACACTCCTTGTCATTGCGTTGTCCTTGTCTCCCACCCAGATATTCAGTCCAGTTCCTCCACTTGGCAACAAACCCTTCTGTTGCCATTGCTGGGCCCCCGGGGAGTTTTATCAAGTGGCAGTGTAGATACATACAGGTTCTGTTCCCTGTTTCCGATATAGTACCCCCAACTAATCACTCTGCCAGTTACTTCTAGGTTACCCCGTGCTCCTATATCTGGTGTAGCTTCTGCATTTTCTCAAGTATTGTCTCGTGGGCACTTGGAGCTATCATGTATTATTTGGATCCATCTGATTTTCATTTTTGAGATGTTACAGTTTCCATGGTACTAAAGGATACCTTTTTTCCTCTTAATTATAATAATAGATTTATCTATTTATTATACATGTCTTTCCTCTTAATTTTATGGATTGAAGCAGGAAAAGATGATTGTAAAGCCCATTCTTAGTCAACCATTTTGAAAGTCCTAAATTTTTCTAGTATATTTTCTGAATTTTTTTGTTGATGTGTAAGAGCTCTATGTATATTAAAGATAATACTTTGTCATATATGTTACAATGTATATCCTTTGGCCCTGAATTTTCTGAAGTTATAAACTTTTAAAGATAATTTTTAAGATAATTTTTATTTTAGAAATGTTCAAATATGTATAAAAGGAGAGAGAATAATAAAATAATAAATCCAATGACCAATATTATTTCATCTATACCCTTACCCACTATCCCTTCTCCTGATCATTTTGAAGTAAATCCCAGATATCATATCATTTCATCTTTAGTTAAGTTTGTACCTCTAAAAGACAAGAACTCTTTTCTTTTTTTTTTTTTTAAGTAGGCTCCACACCCAGCACGGAGCCCAACATGGGGCTTGAGCTGACAACCATGAGATCAAGACCTGCACTGAAATCACGGGTCAGATGCTTAACTGACTGAGCCACCCAGGCACACCAAAATAAGAACTCTTAAAACACATAACCACAATACCACCAGCACACCTAAATATCAACAATTCCTTAATTTCATTCAATGAAGTGATGAATTTTTACATTTTTGTTGTTGTTTTTGAATTAGTGAGTTTTTAAGGATTAAATCTGAAAACTTAAATGACCACAATAAGCCCATAATCTAATGCTTTACTTGATAGTTATACTCAGATAAACAAAACATCTCTTTTTTACTGACTGCTGTCTAAAGAGACTCAGAAAAGTCTATAAAGTTTAATTCTTTACTTGTCATCATTCTTTCTTATTTGAAAATTCAGGTTCTGGCTATGATGGAAGAAAATGAAACAGTAGATAATATTGCAAAATTAGACCAAAAGGAATTTGGCCTAGATCTTGAAGAACTGGAAAGGCTTCATGATGAAAATGAGGAAGAAGTAGCAAAGGTATTGAAAAATCTAATTTAAGCACCATAAAGAAATATAATTAAAGAAGTAGAAAAAAAATGAGAAGGAGAACTTTTTTAGGATAATGTGAACAAAACAAAACCTAGTGCATATAAATGCAGTGAGTTAGACAATTATTAAGTTTGGGAGTTGGAGGAGGGCACCTGAGTGGCTCAGTTGAGCCTCTGCCTTCGGCTCAGGTCGTGATCTCGGAGTCCTGAGGTTGAGTCCCACATCGGACTCCCTGCTCAGTGGGGAGCCTGCTTCTCTCTCTGCCTGCTGCTTCTCTCACTTTTGCTTTCACATAAATAAATAAAATCTTTAAAAAAAATTGCAGGGGGATAGGAGAAAGAGGAGTGTCTAGGCCTGCCACACATCTGATGTTTGTCTCTCCTTCATGACATTTGTTCCAACCATCTTCCACCATATGTTTAAACATTTTTAGAAATCCTCTCAGCCACCTTATGCCAACTTTGGACCTTCCAGTTTAGTGAGCCTGCTCGCTTACCCTTTCTTTCATTCTTTCTTTCTTTCTTTCTTTCTTTCTTTCTCTCAGGTAGGCTCCACACCCAGCATAGAGCCCAATGCAGGGCTTGAACTCATGACCCTGATATCAAGACCTGAGCTGAGATCAAGAGTTGGACACAACTGACTGAGCCACCCAGGCACCACTAGCCCTTTCTTAATGACAGTTGATATATCTTCCTCTCTTTATTCACTGATTTTTCTACCCTTTGAGCATCATCTACTCTATGGCCACCCTGAAAATAGAGAAGATTAACAATTAGCATGTTCCCTATGTATCTTCTCTCATCTATGCTAGTGATTCCAGGTCTTATGGCCATCATACAAGGTAGTTTCAATAGCTTCATCATCATCATGAGTTTTCCCTCTGGTTTCATTTCTTTGAGTATGGCATCCACAAAAGAATTTCAAGTATTTTCTGTCCAGTTTAGAGAAAAGTATAAACTGAAACCTCCATTTCTCGGATACTATACTTCTATTACTATAGCCTTTGTATCTCTTTCTGGTGGTGACATTACACTGTCTACTTGTATGGATTTTTTTTTTTTTAAGGTAGAAGTCCTAATTGTGTTTTATACAGAATGTTCTTAAGCTACATTTTTCTCAACCTGCACATCACATTTGATTTTTTGAGTGTGCAAGTATAAACATTTTTTTCTAAACAAGAGAAAGAAATATGATTGGATTCAAAGGCATTTAAGTGAATTATAATTGGTTAAACAACTGTATCAAAAAGAGGCTGATGATTTGATGCCTGTAGCAGAGAGGTTTCCAGTCATGTGCTCTCCTGTTAAACACGTTAATAGTGACTAAGATAAAGATCTAGAAATGAGGCATATTTGTCAAATTAGTGAATGATGTGAGGCTGAGAATGAAAGGAAACAGACTGGGTAACAGAATCAGGACCAAAAGGACCTTAACAGACTGACACATTCATTCATTCTGCAATGTTTATTGAACACCTATTACATGCCAGACACTACTGTCAGTGCCTTTAATATAATGACTGAGACATATAGATCCTGCCCTCATGGGGCTGATCTGGCGAAGACAGACCCTAAACAAATCTCTCTATATTGCATGATGTAAACTGAATTCTGTGATAGATGTGGGGCATCTACTTCTGTGGTCAAAGACCGTTGAAAGAGGTGACTTTTCATTTGAGATTCAAAAGGAGAGGAGTTAGCTATGCAAAGAGTTGGGGGAAGAGAATGGCAGACTAAGGAAGCACCATGAATGAAGGCCCTGAGGCAGAAATGGAGAAATCCAGGAACAGAAAGGCCAGAAGGGCAATAGCACAGTGGACAGAAGGACAATAGCACAGTGGACAGAAGAGAGCTTCATAGAATGAGGTGGGAGCAGAGGCCAGCTCTAAAGACCTTGTACATCACAGTAAAGAATTCGGCTTTTGTTACAGTCAACAGAAAGCTATTAGAAATGATCCCCAATAATGTGAATGCAACTAGAGGGTATTATGCTGAGCAACATAAGTCAATCAGAGAAAGACAATTATCACATGATCTCTCTGATATGAGGAATTTGAGAGGCAGGACGGGGGGTTATGAGGTAGGGAAGGAAAAAATGAAACAAGATGGGATCTGGAGGGTGACAAACCATAAGAGACTCTTAATCTCATAAAAAAAAAATGTGGATTGCTGGGGGGTGGTCGGTTTATGGACATTGGGAGGGTATGTGCTATGGTGAGTGCTGTGAATTGTGTAAGACTGATGATTCACAGACCTGTACCCCTGGGGCAAATAATACATTATATGTTAATAAAAATAATTTTAAAAAGAAATGATCCCATTTTATTATTATAATAAATAGGCACCAATTTAGAGGCTTTTTTGAATGTTATTTATTTTAATGGTTGCACCCATCCCAAAAGGTAGGTTGTTGTTATCCTGACTTAAGGAAACTAAGGAATTAGGCCTAGAATAAACTAAGGTCTTATAACTTGAATAAAAGCCACGAAGCATTCCCAGTCTGCCTACTAGGGCTTTTCCCCTTTGACCCGGGCTTCACCTAAGCCTGGAATGCCTCCTCCCATTCTGGTACCAGGTTCTCCTAAAAGCTTCTCAGCTTGACCACTCTGCAGTGAGTTTGGGTTGGATACCTACCCCCTCACTCTAACATTGCTTCTCCCTCCAAGCTCATGTGTGACCGTTCATCCCCACAAACCTGCTCCTCTGGCCTATTGACCTACAGACCACTGATAAACCCACCCTCACCACCCCCACCCCATGCCTCTGCTCCAGATGCTCCTTGCTGCTTACCAAATTCCTGCATATTCCCCCAGAAGCCTTCTTAATCCTCTGAGGCAGTCTTTGGGACAGAGAAAGACTCTCCATATAGTTATTTCCCTAATATTATTACCTTTGTTGGAGCTCTGGACTTTAAAGAAGTATCGGTCTCAGATTGGATGTGATAGTAAAACCAGATGGTCCAGCACAGAACAGTATTAGCAGATGGTACCACAAACCCAGGCACATGTGGGAAGAGAATACTAGTCCCTGGGAAGAGTCAGTAGATCCCAGTTAGGGATCCCAGTCCTAAAGGGACAAGAATATTAGTTAGCCCTGGTCAGGATCTCAACCATAGGGGAAAGACCAAAGCCCAGTAATGACAACTCGGACACAGAACTAGGGACCAAGTCTGGAGGGTTGATCAAATAACCTCAGCAGTGGAGAGGGGAGGGCAGGGTAGGCTGGGAATCAGACAGGTTCTGACAACTGACAGGCCAAAACAGCTGTTTATTTAAGGAAAAAATAATTTAAAACTGGATTAGCCATTAACTTAATGGATAAAAAAGAAATCAAATACAAATTAAAACAAAGCCTTTGATCAGACAGTGAATAAAATAAACATGAATGATTGAATGAACAAATAAGACATTTTTCTAATCCGGGAGATATTATTCTTAACTAGTTTGCTGATAATTCTGCCAACAAAGAGAAATGCAAAAGAGGTTCTGAAGTGGATCCTAAGGACTAGAGATTGTTTGTCCTCACTTTCATATTAGGTCTTTCAGCAAACTCCATTAAAACAAGAATTCCTAATCACTTAAAGATCAAGCAGTTGGCTTACTTAAGCAGATAAAACCAACTAAGGTAACATATGTTTCTAAATGAGAAAAGGTCAAGCATATGATCCCTTTGAGTCACGGAGCATTTAATTATGGTAGACATAAATAATAGAAGAATTAAGTGACCCCCAAGACAGAGGTCACAAACTGGCACTTCAAATATGCATTGACAAGAATTAAGACAACATTTAGATATCTGGTAGTTTCATTAAAAATACACATTTTAAAACTTCTCTAAGAAAACAGGAAGATCTGGCATAGTGGGTTTGCTGCCCAACCCTGCACCAACCCACAAGATCTGTGATAGTGGGCACTTTAGCTGTCCAGTCCACCATGCACTTGGCCTCATACCACCTTGGCTCATGTTTAGCACCTGCCTGCCTTTAGAGGTTTCTGTGTTGACACCCTGGTCCTCCAGGAAGGAAATTCCAAGCCTCCAGACCAAACTTCAGGAAAGGTCCTTGAGACAGGAAAGTGTCCCCAGGTGCATCTCCCAGCACAAGGCAGCTCCGTGTAATGGGGAGAGAAGACAGCCACTAAATGTGCAGTCATGGCTGATTAGTGAATTTGCAATTCAGATTATTTTCTTAAGAAGCTACATATTCATGTTCATTGTTTCCCTTCATCTACATTCTGCAAGATAAGAAAGGATGCAGAGATGCAAAACCTCGCCAAGGCCTATCTGGCTAAACTTATTAAAGAAGAATGCTGGAATTCGATGGCTGTGAAAGGTCGAGCTCTTAAGGTAACAGACATAATTCCAGGTACCACACCTTAGCCAATGAGAACTTTCATTGAAAGTCTCATGGCAGAAAGATTTTTGAATAATTTTAAGAAAATTCACACATGGAAAAGCATTCAGAGCATCCTCACCCTCCCTGTACCAAATTCCACCAACTCATGCCCCTTTCTCTCGTTTTCGTTCTCCCCTCTCTGCTTAGTCCCTATACACTTCCAAGCCACCATCTCTTAAGACTTTCTTTCCTCTATGAACCACCTGCCTCTGCTCTTCCTATCTGTCTCTTCCAAAAGGCCACCTCAGTCACATTCACACAGATTGAAAACTAGACATAATATTGTTCACAGTTCTACCTGTGCCCTCTAAACATCTGCGTTATTTAATGCTTTTTCATTGAGATTCCTCCCAACACAATTTCCCTCTTTGTGTAGGATGATCAGAAGTGCCAGTTTATGCTGGTGGTCCTTAAGTAACTATTAAGAACACCCTTCTCACTTTCAAATCTGTCTCCCCCCACCACCAATTTGAATAATGAAGTATATAGCCACACTACATATCTGTGATTGAGTATTGTTCTTAAACAGGGTTTTGTAAGACTGGCACATTTGGGGCTGGATAATTCTTTGTTGTGGGGGCTATTCTGTGGATTATACGATGTTTTGGCCTCTAGCTACTAGGCCCCAGTAACATCCAAAATTCCCATTAGTGAAAATCAAATGTATCTCCAGACATTGCCAAATGTTCCTGGAGGGCTGGGGAGGAGGAGGGGAACAGGGCAAGCAAAATCACTCCTAGTTGAGAACCACTGTTCTAGAAATAAATCCTTCACAAAAGCTCAGTATTTCTACCCAAAGTTTACACCAATACTAATGATGTACATTGTTTTATTTTAGAGAAAGTTTCCACTGTCAATTCCACTCATGCATGATGACCTATGAATTAATTTTGGTCAGGGATAATATCCCTCACTCCAACTCTGATATGCACAGTTGTACTACAAATGAATTTATTTCATCTTGCCTTTTTTTTTTCCCGAGTGCTTTCACCTGCCCTACGTGGTTGAGAATTTTCCAATGAAAGAGCGCACGGAAGAAGAGTTGAAAGAATTAAAGAGAGTTTTGTGGCAAAAGAAGATTGAAACAGAATGTCTTAAAGTACAATTTTAAGTATATATGTGTTTATATAAGTAATGTATTTTATTTTAGGGTCTCCATACAGATTTGAGTTAGGATACAACTTAAGATAAGTTTATATATTATTTACATTTTCATTCCTTGTTAATTATAGAATATATTTTAATAAATATAGGAGCTGAATCTACACAATAAATCAAGACACCTATAGTCCTATACAGTACTAGCTAGCCCTCAAATAAGAGGACATAATTTTTAAAAATTAGATATAGGGTTTTGTTCTTGCTCTGGTCAGAAGTGGTCTTCATCTATCCTACTCTTTTTATCTTCTTGTATCACGAGGCATTATATTTTTAAATAATTGGCCAAAGATGAAGTAGTATCTGTTTTGGTGGAATTATGGTTTTTCTAGAGCAATTCTAGCTGTTTGTTTGTTTGCTTGTTTTAAAGCATCAATCTCTATCAGATCTCTAGAAAAACATTGCCCCATCAATGTAGTTTTTTGGCCAGAACCTTGCATCCATTTTTTTTCTGAAACATAAAATGAAGGCATATTTCAAGTCTTCTTAACCTACACTCACAGTCCTCTGTGAATAAGTTTCTTTGTAAACATGAAGAGAAGGTGTATTTTTTAATGCTTATGTTCCAAGAAAAACTCAAGATATTTATAAGCAGCTGCCATCCTGACAGAAAGATAAATATTACATACTATCAAGGACAATTTTTACTTTCTTGACTTATCTGCACTTTGTCAATTTCCAAAGCTTAAATCTCTTCTGAATCAGTTTCAGGATCTATCCATCCCTTTGAATTAAGCTGTTGGCAAGACAATTTAACACCTAAAATGACTGAAATATTTAAGTTGCCGCAAAATTGCCCTTTAGAGAATTCTTGTTATTGCATAACTTTCATGTCACCTTTTTCTATATTTAGGTACGGAAAGAAATTATAGAGGTGCAGTCTGCAATTACCTTGGCTAAAAAGCATCATGAAGAGGAGGATGAAGAAGAAGAAGAAGAAGAAGTGGCAGTAAAAAGTCCCAACTTGCCCAATTACCTGCTTGGCAGTCTGAGTACTGATTTTGGCGTACAAGCCTCTTTCTTGTCAAGCCAATTGGAACTTCATTCCAGAGAGGAGAAAATCAACCAAATTATATTACTGAAAGTGGGTGAATTTTTCCTTTATCCTCTAAAATCTCTAAAAGTCCCCATGAGGCATCTTCCAAAGGCTCAAACTGAAGTCTAATGCTAATCAAATGATGTATTTAAGGTACATAGAGAAATATCCAGATGGCTAGTATGTCCATGTTCTTCAAAAGGAATTTGTGTACAGGAGTTACTTTCATCTATTTGGACTGGGTTCTATGATAACAGGTTTTCTGAAGAATACCTACCCTGGCTGATACCACAAACAAACTTTTCTTCTGCTTAGATCTTCAGGAAGCTCAAAGATAAAAGAGGTTCTCGAATGCCATCTTCTAGGTAACTCAGATGTCCCTTAGGACCTCCTTGTAAGATCAAGATATGATTGCTATCTATCCCCTTAACCTGGGGAAATACAATTTCCTCTCTAAGACTTCCATAACTTCTCTTCTGGGACTCAAGAATAAGGTGCAGCATTCCTCAAGCTCTAAGCTCCTACTCCTTACTCTCCACTGAACGAGCAGTCTCAGAACACATCTTTTTATGCCTACCAGAAGTTTTTGAAATTTCGGTGACAGATTGCACCAATGTGGATGGTTCGAGATGTAATGTTGGCTCTTCCTATTCCTGAAAGTCCTCCAACCGTATCTGCCATTTGAGTTCCAGCCTCCTACCATACTACTCTGCTCTCTCTTACTATTGTTTTTCTTTTCTTCTCCTCCAACCCCTGAAATTCCTGTGCATTTATATCCAAAACTGTTTTGTTATCTCTTTTGTTGCTCAGCTTTTGCTGACCTACACCCTCAGTGTCTCACCCTTCTGCTATTTTATTAAGGCATTTTCTTATAAGCAGGTTAATCGCAGCCCAAGAGAAATTCTCTTGTCAGCTATTAAGATCATTTTTCTACCTGCTTTAATAGTTTCATCTTCAGTAGGATAGATATATAGACTGAATCTGATGGTAAAATAAAGGCTACTTTGAATTGACCGTCATCCCACCACCTGTACAGGTGGGAGCAGTCCATTCGGACCCACTGCCATCTGGACAACTGGCTGATGCAGCTAGCCAGCTTAGGTCCCCTTCCTACCTGAGAATGATATGACCATATGGAGGAAGAATATTGTGTGTGGTGGTGCTTTTCTGGGAAATTCTCCAAACAACCTCTATAGGCCATCCTTTCCTTACCACATCTCCCCCAAACAAGGTTTAAAAGAGAAGCCATTTCCCAATTTAAATATCACGTATCGGGGCGCCTGGGTGGCTCAGTGGGTTAAGCCGCTGCCTTCGGCTCGGGTCATGATCTCAGGGTCCTGGGATCGAGTCCCACATCGGGCTCTCTGCTCAGCAAGAAGCCTGCTTCCCTCTCTCTCTCTCTCTCTCTGCCTTCCTCTCCGTCTACTTGTGATCTCTCTCTGTCAAATAAATAAATAAAATCTTTAAAATAAATAAATAAATAAATAAATATCACGTATCACTTTTTAAATATCTTATGATGGATTTTTTTCTTAGAACATATACAAAAATTGAGAGAATAACCCAAAGAGTCTCCAAGTGTCCATCATCTACTTCAGCATTTATCAACATACCTGTATACTGAGTTATAGCTTCCATTTCTGGAAGTAGATTGTGGTATAACAGTTATGCCATCGCCTTAAGCCTACCCATGGTAGTAAGCCACTGTGGATTACTGAACCAATAAATGACTTAATATAAACTGTATTTTAGAAAGATTAACTTCCTGATGATTTATAAATTGATTTTGGAAGGAAAGTAAAGCCGTGGGACCTTGTTACTAGTCATGACCTATAACATGGGATGTGTTCTCAGTGTCACATTGATATTTCAGGATGTCATTTACAAGGTAAAAACTGCTTTCAACCGTGAGTTTGATGCTGCATATAAACAAAAAGAGTTCGAAGTTGCACGTGTGAAGGAAAGAAATGTAAGAATTCGAGAAATTATTTTAGATCTGGACTTGGAAGAAGTGATCTGGCAGCCAGAATTTGATGATTGTGAGAAGCCAGAGAGAACCCTCGTTGTGGAAAACAAAGAGGTACTGGCTAGCTGTGCTATCCCTTCCCTTTTCTCTCAGGACATTTTCCCACATTCTTTCCTACTCATCTCCTCATGTGCACTACTGGAAGTGACTGTATCAGGTGGTATCCTTGGTCACAAGAAACAAAAACAATTGACATTGCCTTAGCAATAATGAGAATTTCTTTTGGAATCCTGTGGAATCTAGGGAAGATTTGGAAGCCTAGAAAGAAACAAGGAACCAAAGACCAGAATTCTGCGGGGAGTCAGGAAGTCCGCTTTCTTTATCTCTTAGCTCACTTCTCTCTGCATTTCACTTTTAGCAGTTTCTACTTTGTTTCTCCTTACTCAAGTGGATAGCTGGTCCAAACGAGAATCTCTCAGTCCTAATTCCACATTTGGCTAGAAAGACCTTCCTTGACCCAGCCTAGGTCCAGTACCTATATCGGAAAAGGTTGGATCACATTGTAGATGAGAGAGCGTGATGAAGCTCCAGTAATTATCTGGGTCATTAAGGCAGTATGGATCCCAGAGAAAGGGGCCTCAATGGTTAGTCTTTTTCTTTTTAGGAGAGAGTATGAGGCAGGGGCAAGGGCCAGTGCAGTGGGAGAGGGAGAGAAATAATCTTAAACAGGCTCCATGACCAGTTCAGGGACCAACACAGGGCTCAATTTCACCACCCTGAGATCATGACCTGAGCAGAAATCAAGAGTCAGATGTTTAACCTGGGTGGCTCAGTCATTAATCATCTGCCTTCATCTCAGGTCATGATCCCAGAGTTCTGGGATTGAGCCTCACACTGGGCTCCCTGCTCAGTGGGAAGCCTGCGTCTCCCTCTCCCACTCCCTCTATTTGTGTTCCCTCTCTTGCTGTGTGTGTGTGTGTGTGTGTGTGTCTCTCTCTCTGTGTCAAATAAATAAATAAAATCTTAAAAAAAAAAAAAAAAAAAAAGGTGTTTGGCCAGAAGTGGTTACAAGTAAATGCTTAAAGAAAATAATTAAAATATAACCAAATGTAAAATACTAAAAAAAAAAAAAAAAAAAAAAAATCCTTGCTCATATGAAACCAGCTTGATTGCTTTGGGACAAAAGCTAATAGTGTTACTTAGAAATAATAACAAACTCTTTTATAGTCCCTGTTAAAAGCCAGGTCCTAAAAAGAACAGGTCCTGTTCTAAGTGCCCTAGATCGATGGAAACTAATTTATCATTATAAGACTTACAAGGTAGGTACTAATAACACCTCTATTTTACAGATAAGGAAACTAAGGCATAGAGAGGTTAAGTAGCTTGACCACAGTTAGAAAGCTAATAAGTGACACAGTTGGGGTTTGAACCCAAACCCTATCCTTCAGAGTATGTCTTCATCTCTACAGTCTACTGTACTTGTTTAAGGAAATTATTTCTTCCAGAACCAGACTCCTGCCATGTAACCTAAGACTCTGGAGCACAGTGAGAGCAAGGACCCCATTCTGTGTCTGTCACCAAGATCCTACTGTGGGCAGTCTTTGTATGTGCATAATTAACCTCACCACACTTGCTTCTTCTCTAATCCCTTCTACATCAGGAGAGTGACCTTGTTACAAACCAAACTTATATTATGTCTCTCCTTTGCTTAAACCCCTGCAGTGGCTGCTCATTTCACTTCAGATAACAAGCTCCTCTGTGACTGCCAACCATGGCTCCTTTCCTCTTCAGCTGCTCTCATTACCTTGCTGCGGGCTGGCCACACTTGTGTTCCCACAATTCCTTGAATACTTCAAGCTATTAACCTCTCAGGACCCTCATCCTACAGGATTTGGCTTAGATGACACGCCTTTGAACCATTTTCCTGCCCCTCTCATCTGAATTAGATCCCTGTTACAATATCTTCAATGATGGAAAAGAGCTTTGAGAACTAATAGAGAAGTAACAATCAATTTTCCCAACCCTCTCATTCTTTATTTCAAGATAGGAAATTGATTGCGAAATCTGGATGGTTCCTTTATCCTCATAATACCTTTTAACCTCCTCCCTGGTGTGTGGAAGGGATATTTGGTTTAAATTTTGTAAGAACAACAGCAGGAAACCACATTTTCTCTTTCCAAGTCCAGGGTGCTGACCATTACACTATGGGGCGACATTTTCTCTTTCAGATTACAGCTCAGAAATTTATTAATCCATGGCTGAAAGCCAAAACAGAATTGACCGTGACCCATGAAATGGAGCAATGGCTTCAGACACGGGTATGCAGTTTTGCTCAAACTTACCTATGACCCTCTTTCCTTTAGGGATACTTGTTCCTAAGTTGGTTGAATAGTCTTGTACTTTACTCCACTATAGAAACACATCGGGGCATTTGTTGTGGTCAGAGGTCCCTAGAATCTCAGTGGCCTCTTTCTCCTCTTCCCTCCATACCATTTACCACCCTGCCCAATTCTAATGCAGTCATTCTAACATTGGGTGGGAGACTGCCTCTGGTTCTACCAGAGGGCCAGATCTCTGTCTTAGCTGCCCTCCCTGACCATGGCTCTTCTCCAGGGCCCCAATACAAGGCACCGAGCCCTGATGGACATGATGGGAGGAGTTCTGGAAGTCAAGAAGGAAGATATTTTGAGAATGGTAAGACTTCTGGCCGTTCTTATAGAAGATGGAATGGGGGTAGAGAGAGCTACACAAATTTGATCGTTCTTGTCTACATTGGCCCAAGTTTTAGAAATTCTACAACAACAAATATACAACCTCCCTGTACTTCATATCACATTAGGTAAATGAGAAATTTGAAACCTTGGACTTGCCTCCCCATCTTACATAACGCAAACAAAAGAACAAAACAAACAACCATAGTGATTCTGGTCTCTGTAGAAAGCAGTGATAATGTTGCATCTGTAATTCTCTGGATGTAGCAAGAAACATTCCTTTTGATACGTGCCTTATGTGTCCCTGGAGCCCAGGTGTAGTTTTATGAACTACATGTGAAGTTATCGACTTCATATTTATGAAGATATCAACATACATGTCTGAACCTGTCACCTAAGAGTCTCTCTGTACATCCTAAGCTCCCATTCTTGCTTATGTCACAGAAAAACATTTGTAACATTTTTCATATCCTTTCATCAAAGTGTCAGGCCATTATCTTGCCAATCTGAAGAACTATATCCCTTGAAAGGGCTCTTTTATTTTTTTTAACTGTAATGATAACTCTGACCTTTTACTGTACTGTTATGTTTGAGCCACAGTGTATGCTTTCCTTTTTATCTTCAGGTGATTCCTCAACCTGCTTTCATGGCAAAACCTGATACTCTGTGGTCTGAAGAAGAGAGGAAACAATTCAAAGACTATGAGAAGAAAGTCAAAGAGTTAAATGAAGAAAGAGATAAGTACAGAAAGGTCAGAAGAGCAAAGAATTAATACACCCTGCCAAGACTTTGTTTCAGTATCTCTTCAAATTAAGTGTTCTTTATTCCCTCAGTGTTATTAGTAGCTTAAGGATACTGTTTCAACTTACATTCTCAAGAGAATTTGGGGAATTGGGTAGAGATAACTTTGAAGAGCTAACACAAATTATTTATTCGTTTGTTTGTTTGTTTGTTTTTAAATATTTTATTTATTTATTTGACAGAGAGATCCCAAGTAGACAGAGAGGCTGCCTAGGCAGAGAGACAGGAGGAAGCAGGCTCAGCAGGGAGGACCCTGAGATCATGACCTGAGCGGAAGGCAGAGGCTTTAACCCACTAGCCACACAGGTGCCCTGAGTTAACACAATTTAAAACAGAAAGAATGTATTACAATGTGTTATTTTTATAGTTCTTATTGATTTCAACATTTCCCAGATTGTTAGAGTTCATTTGGTCCTCCATTCATTCTTCAAACGTTTAATGAACATCTAGTAGCATATATTCTAGGCACTGCTCTGTATCTTCTACATCTATTAGAGTTTAGTAATAACTCTTGCTTGATTTCCTCTCAGTCTCAAGGAAAGGACTTGACCGAAGAATAACACAATCAATAGCACATACTTTACAGTTCTAACTTGAGATATTTGCGAAGCAGTTCTCCTACCATTATTTCCTTGCATCACAAACATTCCCACATTAAAATTCCTTAAATTCACAGACCTGTACCCCTGAAACAAATAATACATTATATATTAATTTTTTAAAAAGAAAAAGGAAAAAATAAAATTGTTTACAATTATAATAGAGATATAAAAGCTGATGGTATACAACCAAATAAAAAACATCTATTCCTCTGTGAAGAAGGTAAAATCATGGCATTGTCTGAGGCAGGGCAGTTTGTCAGCCTTATTCTGGCTGTGTCTCCTGAGCAATTTCTTTGGACCCATTGTAACCTGTTCCCATTTTTATTTCCTCCTAAGATAGTATTTCCCGAAACCCCAAAATGAGCAGTCTTGAAAGCAGTAAAAATTTCAAGCAGTTAAGAAGTATAGATGCTAAGGTGGTGGGTGGCATTTATTCCATGGTCTCATATTGTGAAATAGTCTGCTGCCTACACTCTCACCTCCCTGCTCCGTGGTCGCCCTCAGTGGGTAGAAGCCAGCCGTGGCAAAGCCAGTACTCAGCCTTCTGTCTCTGCACCTGCACCAGGCACCACACAGTGGGTAAAGAAAAAAACACAGCTTTCCTTCTAATGACCTATCTTTACTGGGTCTTTAGGCTGTTTGGTGATGCTATTCCATTTCCCCACCCCTAGCTTAGTCCATACAACCTGGGGGATCTTGTCAAAAATGTCGATTTGATTCTGTCATTTTGAGGAAATGGAAGGACCTGAGATTTCTAACAAACAGCCTGGTGGTGTCACTTACTGCTTGTCAGAGGACGAACACTTTAAGTAGCAAGATCCTAGCGGAGCATGTCTCATGTTCTCCTCTCTCTCTAAACTTCCAACACCTGACCCCCTACCATTCTGGCAATATGCCCCTTTTTCCTACATCAATTTTCCCTCCAGTATAGAATGAATGTTTTAAAATTATACACTGGATACATCTCTCATCGTATAGACAAGAAAATAGGGGGAAAAAAGGATTCCTTTCAAGAGGATTCGGGAATTCTTTCTACTATCCTTGTGACTTTTGAGTTAATCTGAATTTATTTCAAAGTAAATAAAGTTAAAAGGGGAAAAAAAAGTCCCTGGACCCCACTTGCCTCTCAATCCACGGTCCAGTATCTCCTTAGAAAAACCCTTAGAAAAATCTGTGTTCATGGTCTCCAATTTCTCTTTTCTCAGCCATTGGAAAAACCTTTATATTATGGAAAATATCAAATGTATAAAAATGTAGAGAGAATAACATAGCGGCCCCCTCATCCAGCCTCAACAATTATCAAGTCATGGCAAATCTTATTTCATTTTATATCTCCACAAATTTCCCCCAAACTAGATTTTTTTGCCAATTTTTATTTTAGAATTATTCAAATGTACAGAAATGTTGCATGAGTAGTACCATCTGTATACCATATTCCTTTCTAAATAGTACACATATTCTGTATATCTAGTATACCTGTACCATATACCTTCACCCGCCAACTTTTAATATTGCCATATTTATTTTTGCATTTTTCTCCTGTATTATATATATATATATATGTATGATATCAAAACTCCATACTATTACCTCCAATTCCAATTCAACATACCATAGAGTTTATCTCTTTCCCTAATTTAGCATTTAGATCTCCTTTCCAATGCAAGCTCTAGTTCCCCATATATATGTATATTTATTCATTTGCTCAGTCCTACAATATACGTATAATACCTCTACCAAAAGCAAAACATCATGGCAGGTTTTAGGATTTCTTTGCACCTTGGGGTGCCTGGGTGGCTCAGTGGGTTAAAGCCTCTGCCTTCAGCTCAGGTCATGATCCCAGGGTTCTGGGATCGAGCCCTGCATCGGGCTCTCTGCTCAATGGGAAGCCGGCTTCCTCCTCTCTTTCTGCCTACTTGTAATCTCTGTCTGTCAAATAAATAAATACAATCTAAAAAAAAAAAAAAATTTCTTTGCACCTCTTCTTGTTCTTAGGATATATCCCATGGAGGGCAGGTCATCTGCACATTATGTTCAGAATTTATTTGGACTAATCCTTTCTTTCCCCTTCTGTGTGGATAACATTATAAACTTAATAAAAAGTTCTTCATGCACCACTGTTTTTATATCAGGGCGAAGAGGCCAGCATGTCTTCTGATTTCATGATTTTCTTTTGTTTCTGCAGGATCCTTAATCTTCACTTCTTCATTTCTTCTTTCCTTTTACCCAAGTCTCTAAAAGACACGTCCCTCTTCCACACTGCCTTACTCTCCCCAGAAGCAGCACTGCCTGAGACTGCGCCTCCAGTCCCTTTTTTACGATTTTCCAGGAGCTCCTCTTTGGGCACCACAATAACTCCCACCAATCCAAACACCATTGTCTTTTACCCAATTTATAGCATTAGTTTCCCTGCCCTCCCCCTCCTCCGATCTGTAGCCCTCCCATTTTACTTCACACCATTCTCCTTGTCCTTAGCTGTGTCAACTGGGCCAGCTCCACTGACCTCCTTGGTGTTCCTCAAAAATACCCAGCACACTTGATTCCAGCACCCACAGCTCATTCTTGCCATGCCCTGGGGTGCTGTGAACCCATTTAACCATACTTTGGATCTCTACTCAGTTGTCACCTCATCTTCCAACATAACATGGCAAACTCCCTCCCACTAGCTCTGCTCTACACCCTGACCCTACTTTGTTGTTCTCCAGAGTGGTCATGCCACCTGGCCTATGTTATCCATATTTTTTTACATGTTACCTGACTCCTCTACTTGAATGCTACATGAGGGAAGAGAATTGGTCTGTTTTGTTCATTACTATAGTTTTGAGAACTGTGCTTGACCTGTAATAAGCCCTCAGTAAATATTTCCTAAATGAATGGATAAATCTATTGACATTTATTATGTGCCAGACACTCTCTTAGGCCCTAGTGATTTGCAGATGAAAAGCTACCACCTTCACCCTTAAGAGCCTAGTCTGTCAACTACAACAATACCTTCTTAAATTGTAGGCAATGTTTTTGTCCAGGGCTGGGAGAAATTCTTGGTCTAATGGATTCTGCATTGTTCATCCATACCCTCCTATTGAGTCTCCCACCTTTCATCTCCCCTGCTTCTCATTTTGCAGCATCTGGTACAGTTTTAGTTAAAATTAGATTTTCCCAGGAATGTTTGAAGAAAAGTGACACCCAGTTCTTTAACAAATATTCCTTTGGTTCCCATTATGTGCTGGCCACTGTGTCAGGTCCCAAGGAACACTTGCTGAATAGACAGACACAGCCCTGCCCCGTCATGGTGCTCATTGCCTTGGGGGGAGGGTGTTACACATTAACTGGACATTCACAAAATAGTTCTTTAACTGCAGTATGATGAATCAGAATGCACAAGTTCAGGTACCATCTATGACAGTAAACATAGAGGCACAGATGTAGATTGGGGCCATTGGTTTTCACTAGGTCCCCTTTTCAGGCTGGCATGCCCATCCCCTCACTGCTGTGCATACTGCAGCTAAAGGCTCAAACCTGAGACCTCTGATGCCTTGTCCTTGGCTCATCAAGGGGGCATCCTTGTTAGAGCATACCAGGTTATACCTACTGCCCCTATCCAGAAAAGCCTGTAACTGACTGAAGAGATGAGGATAGAGAAGTCCTGCCCAGTTGGCCCAAATTGGGCAGCTCAGCAGCGCCTCTCCATTACCCTTGAGCCCTAGGAATCAGGTAAATGCTGGGCCACCTAAGAGCACATTGTTGCTCAGCTCCTGCCTCTTCCCTGCCTGCTTCCCCTTCCACATTTTACAGGTGTCTCAGAAAAAGCACTCCCTCCTATAATTGCATACACTGGAATCCTGTTCCAGGTTTTGCTTCTAAGACTCAAGGTAGTACCTAAAACAGGACCCAAGGTAGGTTCACTTGAAAAAGTGGCTTTTATGCTCGAGGTGGAAGAATGAGAAAAATGACAGGTTGAAGAGCAGAGAATGGAGATCAGACAGATGGAAAAGCACATGAGAAGAGCCTGCAGTGAGAATAATGTGGGGCATTTGAAGCACAGAACAAAACGCCATTCTAACACTAAAAGAGTTCCTTTCAGACTGGGATTTGGACCCTTGGACAGTCTGGTCTCAGCAGGCTGAGTCTTTGGTCATTTGCCATGTGATGATGCTTCCATTGTCCAGGAACACATGGCCTTGATACATAACTACTGGGCCCACAGTCTTTGGGATTTTTTTCCATTTCTATAAGACTGTATCATAAATTATGAAAAGCAGACTGACCCTGCAGTGTGCTTTTCCTGTATTAATGTTTTCGCATTGCTTAATTAGCTTAATTTGAGTGGTGTTTATCCTTGTGTCAAGTGCCTCTACATTTTGCTAAACTCATTCCATCACCTTCCCAGAATTAGTCCCTCTCTCCATTAAACCAGCATAGACAGAACTTGGCTTTTTTTTTTTTTAACTTAAAGAAAGAGAGAGAGTGGGAGAGCACACATGCACACACTTGTGTGCAAGAGGAGTGGGGGAGGGGCAGAGGGAGGGAGAGAGAGAAAATCTTAACAGGCTCCATATCCAGCATGAAGCCTGATGCAGGGCTGTCTCATGACCCTGAGATCATGACCTGAGCTGAAATCAAGAGCTGGACACATTAATGATGTACTAAATGTGGGCTAATTGGACATAATAATAAAATAATTTTAAAATAGAAGTAAATAATTTTTTTAAAGAGCTGGACACAACCACCTGAGCCCCCCAGGCACCCCAGATCTTGGCTTTTTAAAGTAAATTTAAAATAATAATGCTATTATTACCATTATCGTCATAATTTATTCAAGTAAGTATTATCAGTGGATGCTAAAACTGGTGGATAAAAGTTTGATGAGGAATGAGATTTTTACATGGTTTCTAAGTATCTTCCCACAAATTAATTACAAATGGAAAAACAGTAACTGTACAATAGAGAAACTGGCAGACACTACTTAACCAAGTGATCACAGTTAACATCACCAATAATGAAACAAACCAATGTCATGTCTCCTCATGTGGAGCACTGAGGAGGATACAACATGATTCATGTAGTGTTCCTGTCAGTGATGTACCACCAGAGATTTTGTTTTACTAGGCCTATCTCTGCCTGCACCATTAGCCATGATTAGTTATTTCCTTTTTTTCCCCCCCACTCTAACCTTCTTAAAACAAAAATCTCAGATTTGGGGCACCTGGGTGGCTCAGTCGGTTAAAGCTTCTGCCTTTGGCTCAGGTCATGATCCCAGGGTCCTGGCATCGAGCCCCAAAATTGGGCTCTCTGCTTGGCGGGGAGCCTGCCTCCCCCTCTCTCTCTGCCTGCCTCCCTGCCTACTTGTGATCTCTGTCAAAAAAAATCTCAGATTCAAAATATATTAGAGATCTAAGTGGAATATCTCTGATTAAAGAAGGTGAAGGACCCAGGATACTTCCCAAGGCCTATCCTCCCTCTGCCCTTCCCTTGCAGCAAAATATGAACACCCCATCCTTGGAGCATTTGATGTTCCTAAATGTTAACTTTGTTATCAACTTCTTTCCAGTCATTGGAGGCAGAAATGAAGAAACTTCAAAACTCTATTCAAGAAAGCACACAGAATTTTGATGAACATTTGAAAAGACTCTTTGAAAGGAGAGTGAAGGCAGAGATGGTTGTCAACCAGGTAAGTAAAAGCTTTACTTACAGGACCCTTTCTTTTATGGAACCTCCAGGGCCTCTCTTTGTTCTTAGGAAAAAGACCAACAGTCTTTCTGGCACCATGTTCTAGCTCATGCTGACCTGTTTCCTGCTCCAGCCTCTCCTGTGCCACCCTCCCCGTCACTGCCATGCTTCCTCCTCTGGTACCTCAAGCTCACGTCCGTGCTCCTTCCTCCTCGTTCTGACTCCTGGCCTGTCTACTCAGCTGTGTACAGCAGGCCCCAGCTTACAAGCCAGCTCCTCAAGACTAGGCTGGAGCCTCCTAGTCTATGCTCTGCTCTTTTACTTTCTAAAACTTATTGCAACTGAACTTTAATTTATGTGAGATTACTTTTTAATGTTCCCAAAGCTTTAAGTTCCACGAAGTCTGTCTTATTCATTCCTGTATCTCCAGCAACTAACAAAGGGCTGGGCTCATACTACATGTTAAATGAATGAATAATCCACTTGCCCCCCAAAAGATACGATGAGAAATCCTGGCTTAATTTGATCCAGCAGGAAGAATATGAATGAAGTGTACAGTAACTAGAAGCAAGAAGATCAAGGATTAAAGCCTCTAAATTCTGAGGAAAAATTATTCCTAACATTGGATTCTATTCCTGGTCAGACTACCAACTGAGTATAAGAGGAGAATAATGATATTTTGAGAAATACAAGATCTCAAAAATTTATATGTGTCTCCCAAAGCAAGCAGGTCAGGCAAAAAAGATGAGAGAAGATAAGAGAACCTCTAGGTTCCCAACCTCTAGGAGGTTGTCTCTGTCCTCAGGGTCCCAAAAGGAATGGTACGCTGAAAGAGTTACATTTAAGAGGGTTTAATGCAAGGACTCTCAGGGTTAAGGGGAAACAGCAAGGAATGGTGAAAATTTAGAGATTAGAAATAGCAGGAAGGGAGTAACCTCTCTAGAGCTAAAGAGGCAAAGGAAGGGAGCTGCTACCAGGACCCAGCAAGACCTGTGGCCTTGAGAGAGGGCCTGCCCCCTCAGGAATCGTGACCATAGACAGAACATAACCATTGGCCCCACAGGGAGCGAGTGTGTATATGGTAGTTGGGTGGGAGGACATTGGGAATAAATGCCCTAGCACTAGTCATAAGAACCACATTAGTCCTAACGCCCCCAAAAATAGAAACAATCTAAATGTCCAACAACTACATATAGTTAAATAAAATATGGCTTATCCATATAATGGAATATTATTTGGCAATAAAAAGTACTAATATGTAGTATAACATGGATGAACCCTGACTTGTATGAAATGAATGGTTTATGAAATATGTCTTAATAAAGCTGTTATTTTATATTTTTTTTACTTTTTTATTTTTTTATAAACATATAATGTATTTTTATTAAAGCTGTTATTTTAAAAAGATAAGCTCAGAACATCTTTTCATACAAGATAATGAGGAAACTGTCAAAGACTAGCAGGTATTATCCAAAGGATATCCAAAAGCTCCCCTAGGGTGCCTGGGTGGCTCAGTGGGTTAAAGCCTCTGCCTTCGGCTTAGGTCATGATCCCAAGGTCCTGGGATGGAGCCCCACATCGCATTGGGCTCTCTGCTCAGCAGGGAGCCTGCTTCCCCTACCCCCGCTCTGCCTGCCTCTCTTGCCTACTTGTGATCTCTCTCTGTCAAATAAATAAATAAAAATCTTTAAAAAATAAAAAATAAAAGCTCCCCTAAAGGGAATAATTTAAGATTCAATAATGATCATCATTGCCATTATCTGAAACCCACAAAAGTTGTTTAAATTTGTTAATTTGTGATTATTTTAAAAAGAAGAATGCCTATAATTCACCTTCAGAGGATAACAACAAATTCATTATGTAAAAACTGATAAAGAGAGACCATCAAGTACTGATTCCACCTTCCTATGTGAACTGTACTACTAGGTAACTACATTGCAGATAAGGAGAAGCATCTGTCTATTTATAAAAGAATTTTAATAAGTCAAAAAGGAATGATAGGAATAGAATATCACCATCCTGCAACTCTCCATAGATAAATGGGCCTGGGCATGGAGTGTCTACAGTTACTAACATCGTGAAAAGTCAGACACCCTAATATTATATGTGTACTGATCAAAGAACATAGTATCACCTACGGTATTGCCAAAAGGATCAAACATGTGTCTGATCAGGCCTCTGATCAGCTGCCAGTTTTCAGGAAGTACAGGACATGAAGGATACTGATGAAATCACTGTAAGTATGCAGATTTCAAAACCCAGACTAGGTAAAACTGCAAGAAAATGTGAGGAAAGGAAGGGGGTGGAAGGGAAACTGGATTATAAGATTTTGTAAAATGTGACAATTTTTAAATGAACAGGTGATGCTGTAGTGCCTACAGAGATATACGTGGGTAATAAAACCATAAAGAAACACAAGGGAGTGATTATTATGAATGTTGGGGAAGTAATTATCCCAGGGTTGAGACTGTAAAGGGGACACATGGAAGGGACTTCTGGGATGGGAAAGTACTATTTCCTGAACGTTGTGGTGATCCCAAGTATGTTTTACCTTTATAATAACTCATTAAACTATACATGGTCTTATGTATTTTTCTGTATATGTTTTATCTTACAATGAAGAGTTAAAATAACTGAGTAATTAGTGCCACAGTGTATATTCCCTTTTTCTTAAAAAGAATTTCTCTTATTTGTATGTGATTAACCTGTTCGGTGAGTGTCAAGTCTATGACCCTCAGCAGAAAATCCTTTCTCAAATAGATGTACTGATCACCTTTTTAAATATTTCTACAGGAGGAACTGAAAATTAATAATCTTGTATTTTCTTTACTGTTGGATGAAGAAATAAGCTCCAGAGAAGCATTCCTAAACAACTACCTTACAAGGAGGCAGGAGGAGAAAGTAAGGATAGCACCTGAGATCTTGAATAAAAGGATTTTCTGACAGACATGCTCCTTGTTTAACAAGCTCTCAGGGGTGCCTGGGTATCATAATCGGTTAAGTGTCTCCCTTTAGCTCAGGTCATGGTCTTGGGGTCCTGGGATCGAGCCTGAGGTCTTGGGATCAAGCCTCGTGTCCAGCCTCAGGTCAGGTGGAGCTCAGCACAAGAGTCTACTTGTCCCTCTCCCTTTGCCCCTCCCCCTGCTCATGTTCTCTCTCTCCCAAATAAATAAATAAAATCTATAAATGTTAAAAAATACACACACACACACACACACACACAAAACAAGAGGTCACACACCTAGACCCTTCCTTCCTTTCACATTCCTCTCAGCTGTGTGTGTTCCTTGGCTCCCTGTCAGGGACTTGGCTCCAGGGTCAGGGAAAGTACCTGCTCTTATCTGTTACTGAAGTCATGGGATTCTGCATCTGTCATCATTTAGTCAAAAGAACCATATGACTTTCATATGACATATGGTTTATAAAATGCCACATAGCTTCATGGTTGAAAGGACCCACTTTTAACCACTGGCTGTGACACTGTGGGACCTCAAACAAGGCGTAAACCTTTTAGGTTATACAAGCTCTGCTCTGGGAATATTGTTCTCTCTGGATCATTTGGAACCCTACGTTTTACTAAACATGTAAGTAATGTGTTAGCTTATAGAACAAAAAACTGTCGTATTCAGGAAAACTCTAGTAAATAGCATGAACAGATATGTTTCATTAAAGATGAAATGAATGCAAAATGCTTGTCACATAATATTTTTCAAAAGGTTTTGGACACCTGGGTGGCTTTTGGACACCTGGGTGGCTCAGTGGGTTAAGCAGCTGCCTTTGGCTCAGTCATGATCCTAATTTAGGGTCCTGGGATCAAGTCCCTCATCGGGGTCCTTGCTCAGTGGGAAGCCTGCTTCACTCTCTGCCTGCCACTCCCCCTACTTGTGCTCACTCTCTCTGATTAAAAAATAAATTAATAATAAAACAAAAGATTCCGCTTTTATTAGTAGTATTAATAAAGAACATTTATGAATGAATGATTTAAGGTATCATATATATGACATATGAACTTAGTTTTTGCTTCAAGTCCATGAATGCAGCCCTACTCATAACAACCCTGTAAGGAACCGGATTTCTTTCACGGGTGAGGAGACCGTCTCAGAGATGTTGGTAACATGCCTGTCACCCATTAGAAAGTAAAACAGCAGGAATTGGAACTGTGAAAATAAATGAAGACCATCCAAATAAGAATAAGTAGACTATTTATTCAGAACTTGATCGAGTTTAAAAGCCAGCCACCATCACTTGTGTTTGGTGGACACTGAAAGGCAGACACAGGGATGGGAAAGCTATTAAATGGAAAGAAAAGAAGGCTTCAGGTGCACTCTGATTAGAAGTTGCTGGCATGGGGGTGGGAGGGAGCCTGGGTGGCTCAGTCAGTTAAGCGTCTGCCTTTGGCTCAGGTTGTGATCCCAGGGTCCTGGAATCAAGCCCCAGGGGGCTCTCTGCTCAGTGGGGAGCCAGCTTCTCCCTCTCCCTCTGCTTCCCCTGCCCCCACTCGTGCTTGCTTGTGCTCTCTCTCTCTCTCTGTGAAATAAGTAAATAAAATCTTAAAAAGGGGGGGCACCTGGGTGGCTCAGTGGGTTAAAGCCTCTGCCTTCAGCTCAGGTCACGATCTCAGGGTCCTGGGATCGAGCCCCGCATCGGGTCTCTGCTCAGCGGGGAGCCTGCTTCCCTTCCTCTCTCTCTGCCTGCCTCTCTACCTACTTGTAATCTCTGTCTGTCAAATAAATAAAATCTTTAAAAAAAAAAAAAAAGGTTGGCATAGGGAAGCCAGGGGCAAGTTAGTTAGAAGACGGGCAACCTATGTGATTAATTTGAGGAGCATATTCGGCTTTTTCTGTTTGGTCCTAAACTGGAAATTGTGGCAAAAATTAGGAAAGGCTGAAAGTTACTGATGAAATCCTGACAGTCTGGGACTGATCGCTGCGAGGATGCGGTTTAGTTTCCCAGCTAGTTGCTACAGGGGTTGTGGGTCAGAGTTCTGTTTGTATATATGGTCTGGCCATTATCTGTTTATATATTCAATTTCTCAGAAGCCAGGCCATGTAAATCCCAAGTCTGTGCAATTTCATCATCAGACTTCCCTGCTCCACAGTCACTTACACACTCACATAGCTGGTTGTACTTAGAAACACATGATTAGGGGCGCCTGGGTGGCTCAGTGGGTAAAGCCTCTGCCTTCAGCTCGGGTCACGATCTCAGGGTCCTGGGATCGAGCCCAGCATCGGGCTCTCTTCTCGGTGGGGGGCCTGCTTCCCCCTCTCTCTCTGCCTGCCTCTCTGCCTACTTGTGATCTCTGTCTGTCAAATAAATAAAATCTTTTAAAAAATACATTATATATATAAAAAAAGAAACAGGTGATTAGATGTTTTTTCTTTCAAAGTCTCCAATTGATTTATTTTCTGCTATAAATGTTATCTGTAATGGGTATCTCACTGATTCATTTATCTTGTATTAGGAAATTTCTTATTCTTAGTATCCCAGTATGTTTGTTTATCCTGAAAAAACTCAGTTCCAATTGCCTCTTCTTGATGTTATTATAGAACCAGACTTCAGAGGCCATCCAGAAAGCCAGAGAAGACCTTGATGTGTACAAGGAACACTATGACAACTTGTTGGCAGAAGACAAAGTGAGAACTATTTTCTTACCCATTCACCAATGCAATAGCGTTGCTGCTTCAATTTGGGGAAGATTAAAAGGGATATAATTTAACTTCCTCATAGATATATCCTGCTACAATTCTCCATTATCAGTGAACTTCACTCTGAGCCATTGTATATTTCTGATAATCAGTGTGTAAAATAAATTTTTGTAACTTGTCTGGTTTAAATTTTCCCTTGTACAGAAAAAGCACTCACCTAGAACTTAGAGCTTCTCAAACTTTAAGTTGCGGTCCCCACTAGTTGGTCATGCAATCAGTTTAGTAGGCTATGAACAGAATTTTTTAAAACTTAATTCCAGGGGCACCTGGGTGGCTCAGTAAGTTAAGCCTCTGCCTTCAGCTCAGGTCATGATGTCAGGGTCCTGGGATCGAGCCCCGCATCGAGCCATGTATCGGGGGTTCTGCTCAGCAGGAAGCCTGCTTCCCACCCACCCACCCCGCCTGCCTCTCTGCCTACCTGTGCTCTCTATCAAATAAATAAAATCTTCCAAAATTTGGCTACTATAAATAATGCTGCAGTAAACATAGGGGTGCATATATCTTTTTGAATTAGTGTTTTCATATTCCTTGGGTTAATACCTAATAGTGGAATTATTGGATCATATGTATGACCAGTAGTTTTATAATGGAAAAGAACAGAACCAGAATATTTACAGGTAAATATTATTTTGTGAAAATTTTAGTTCTGAATGATTTCTAGAACCTTATATGAAATAATATTTGTAATTCACAGAGATACTTCCTATTCAAAATAAATCTTTGAAGATCCTTGCATAGCAAGTATTACCCTCAAATAAGTCTATTTTACAAACCAAATTTTCATGGATTTTTAAAATCAAAGTGATTCAGTCCTATATTTTGAAAAGTATTGTCAACAAAGAAAGGGCTTCTGAAAAGATTGCAGTCCAAGCAATAATCTCTCTATCCTTAGGTTCTGGATCGCAGCTTTAAAAAAGAATTTTCCGAAATTCCCAGCCATCAGGTGGATACACTCTACAAACTTTTCAAACGCCGGCCAAGGTTTGTTTCTCCTTTACTATCATTTTTCTGAGAAAAAAAGTTCGTAATGAAGAGAAGTGTTGTTAGATTTTGGCTTTTTCAATCCCAACTGGATAGAAATATTCAGTGTAACATCTTTTATGTGAAAACGTTCAAGTGTCTTTATTATAACTCAGGGGTTTTCTAGACTATTCATACATCTTAAGGTAAACAATGAAGTAAAATGATTTCATTATTCAAAAAGTTTTTTTAAAAAGTTTTAAAAAAAAGTTTTTCTCCTTGGGACGCCTGGGTGGCTCAGTTGGTTAAGCAGCTGCCTTCGGCTCAGGTCATGATCCCAAGTCCTGGGATCGAGTCCCACATCGGGCTCCTTGCTCAGCAGGGAGCCTGCTTCTCCCTCTGCCTCTGCCTGCCATTCTGTCTGCCTGCACTCGCTCTCTCTCCCTCTCTCTCTGACAAATAAATAAAATCTTAAAAAAAAAAAAAAAAGTTTTTCTCCTGAAAAGTATCTAAGTAAGCATTGTGCTATCATAGTCCTGTGAAAGTAATTCCTCTTAAAATATTGATGGTATACAGATCTATAGTTTTTCCCAAGGTGTGTTCTAGCAAATATGAGGCCCTTGTTGTATGAACTGGAATTACATGTAAAAGGCTACCAGGACAAAATGTGTTTGAGAAAATCCTGGGTTAAAAGAAAAAGTTAAAGAGTTTACTAAAGGACTTCTCAGAACTTGTTTTTGGCCTTTGGATCTCCAAGTATAAAAAATAGAGGGGGTGTCTGGACGTCTCAGTTGGTTAAGCATCCGACACTTGATTTTGGCCCAGGTCATGTGCTTGAGCCCTAAGTCAGGCTCAGCACTGAGTGCAGAGCTGCAGATTCTCTCTCTCTAGGGGAGCCTGGGTGGCTCAGTCATTAAGCATCTGCCTTCAGCTCATGTCATGATCCCAGGATCCTGGAATCGAGCCCCACATCGGGATCCCTGCTCAGGGGAGCTTGATTCTCCCTCTCCTACTCCCCCTGCTTGGGTTCCTTCTCTGTCTCTCTCTCTCTGTCAAATAAAAAACAAATCTTTAAAAAAAAAATTCTCTCCCTCTCCCTCTGCCCTCCCTGCTCCCACTCATGTACACATGCATGCTCTCTCTCTTAAAAAAAAAAAAAAATAGAGTAAGCAGTATTTTCCAAACTTATTTGGCCATTCAGAGCATATCACATGATTGTGTTCAAGACAAAGTTTGGAAAATGCCAATATAAGTGATTGAAAATAACCATTATCAAAAAGCGTTCAAAAATAATCAGGGTGGGACACCTGGGTGGCTCAGTTGGTTAAGCAGCTGCCTTCGGCTCAGGTCATGATCCCAGCGTCCTGGGATCGAGTCCCACATTGGGCTCCTTGCTCATCAGGGAGCCTGCTTCTCCCTCTGCCTCTGCCTGCCATTCTGTCTGCCTGTGCTTGCTCTCTCTCCCTCTCTCTCTGACAAATAAACAAATAAAATCTTTAAAAAAAAAAAATAATCAGGGTTTTATACTCAGAGTAGCATTAGAATTCATTTCACAGATTTCCAAAGTTTTACATACTCATTTCCGTAAATATCAATGGAAGATAAGCTAGAAACCATGGAATTTGTTACAAAGGTATAGGCTCATATTTGTCTAAGATAACAAACTCATTCTCTCACTTTTAACAGGTTACACACAACCCAGGAAATTCAACCTAAAACATGACTCATATCTTGGTTTCCCTATTTTTAAAGGAGTGAGTCATAATAAGTCTTACGAAGAAAGAAACACTCCCCACATATTGGGAGGCAGCAGTGGAAAGAGCATAAGCTTTATTGTCAAACAGAATTAGCTTTAAATCCTAACTCTAACATCTATCAGACCTGTGGTCTTGGACCAATAGCTTCTCTCAGGCTTTCTTCATCTAGAAAAAGAGGATAACAATAGTAACTTTACAGCATATTGTAAAGCTTCCAGATAATAAGTGTCTGGTACAAATCCTTGGTTGGCCACATCTTTAATGTAAATTTTTAAAGGTGCTTCTCCAGTTCAGTTTATATCAGAAATATTCCAGGCTGCTCAGCTGCAAAAAGGATACTAGCAGAGAATATGTGGGACATAACCAGGGATTATCCACACTCCCCTTGGGCATTTACTTGCCTGCTTAAAATACACAGAAGGGAGATTTCTTTAGTGCAGGTAAAGCTGCCAGTGCTGACAATAGTCAGGGACATCAATAGGCCAGCCAAGGTCATGCCTGGGCATCCAGGGACTATGGAAGGTCAAAGTGGGTGCTTTTCTCTTTGGAAAAATCCACCCACCAGCCTCCACTTGCCAAAAGAAAATGTCATACAATGTCATACTGATGCTAAGAATTGTATAATTTAACATTGATTTCTTGTGTGTGAGAATATGAAAGGTTGACGGATTTTTATTGGTAATACCAGGATTCACAAACAAAAAATGCACTCAGATATGGCCGGTATTGTGCCTTTTGGAGAGCGACCAGAATCTGGGAAATTGAATAAGGATGCATTTGTCCAGTTAATGAAAGCCATGGATGACTTGGACAATATTAATAACATGCCCGAAGGCTTGGACCCCTCAGTCTGGGATCATTTCTGCGTGACTAGACGAGCGAAAGTGGAAAATGAACAGAAAGTATATAATAACATTTTATTTTATTCCATTTCAATTTTATTTCACTTAGTGTACTAATATCAAATATGTAGTTTCTAGTGATCACAGCTTCCAGAAATGCTAATTATTTAGGTTTTCCTGCTAGGGTAGCAGTTAGTAACACTAGTAATAATAACGATGAGATAAAATATTAACCTTAATGGTATTGAGGGCTAAGTATAGGTGTATACTTATAAGCCCATGTTGTCCAAAATAGTTGCCCCTAGCCACATATGGTTATTATTTACTTAAAATAATGTAGCCAGTCCTGATTGAGACATGTTATAAGTAGAAAATAGACATAGATTTAGCAGTCTTATTATGAAAAAGGAATGGAAATGTCTCAACATTTTTTTATATTCATTACAGCTGAAACGATGTTTGGGATAAATTGTATTAAATAAAATATATTAGTGAAATTAGTTTCACCTGTTTCATTTCACTTTTTATGATGTGACTCCTGCAAAACTGAAAATTAAATATGTGGCTCGAGTTTGTGGCTCACATTGTATTTCTCTTGGGCAGCACTGTCATAGACACGACTGCCTTGCTCTCTGCCCAGGTCTTGAGTTGTCCTCAGCCCTTTTTGCACAGATTAGACTATATTTCACTGGAAATTACTTTATATTGCTAGAATATTTTTTTTAATGTGGCAAATGAAACAATTTGAGAATGTATTAATTGGGAAAAGATTCATTCCTTTTGCTGTTCCTTGACCACCCTGGGCCTCCCCTTCCCAAAATTCCCTAAATTCAGTGCCACAAACATCAGACTGGCATATTTTTGCTCAGGAATCTATAATTTTATCATTTTATCTGAGATGACAAGAACAAATTGTAAAATAAGACATAAGGAAAGTTATATTTTCTTGCATATTTAGTTTTTAGTGAGAAGCAAATTGAATATTTTTCAAAATATTCACAGAATGTGCCATGTAAATTTTAGGTACCATATATAACATAATGGCAGGGATTTAATTTTACTACTCTCCTAGAAAAATGGACTTGTTAATATAAGGCTTTGTAACTAAATAAAACATCTATGTTTTCTTAAGTTCTTTAAAATTAATTTGCTTTTATCTCCAAAGCCCCATATGCTCTAAGATGTTTGTGTTTGGTTCCTTCAGGTAAAGCAGAAAGCGGCTGGCTTAATGGAAATGATAACTTTCCTCCGGAGGAGAACAGAGGATGATGAGAAGTTGCAACAGGAAATTGAAAAAGTGTTCCATGAACAAATGGTGTAATTTGAACTTCTCATTCATTTACACAGAGTCTAAGCTAGGGCTAAGTTAGTTTGTATTATCATGGCGGGGAGAAAGCCTACTCGCTGCACAGACTGGTCTCTCTTGCTGGGCTTTATAAATTCTTTTTGAAAAAGTGCATTTTTTTAAAATTTTTATTTATTTATTTGACAGACAGAGATCACAAGCAGGCAGAGAGGCAGGCAGAGAGAGAGGAGGAAGCAGGTTCCCTGCTGAGCAGAGAGCCCGACGTGGGACTCGATCCCAGGACCCTGAGATCATGACCCGAGCCAAAAGCAGTGGCTTAACCCACTGAGCCACCCAGGCGCCCCAAAAAAGTGCATTTTGTTACAAAAGACCTTGCTTGAGAATGGAACTTACCTATAGGTTCCATTGCTCTTATTAGAAAGAGGCAAGTTTGGGGAAAATCTTACTGTTTTTTAACCTGCTCCTTCCACATACATACAGTACAAAGAATTTGTTTCTGCTAGTCGGCACTTTTGGGCTCAAGCCACACAAGCAAACTCTGTGGAAAATTAAGCAGATATCCAAGAAAATTCCCATGTAGGCAACTAACCAGCGAATATCTTTTTCTTTAAGAGAGCTTGTATTTTGTTGAGTGATTGGGATACTGTTCTAAGTTTTGCTTCACTTTTTCCATTTTTGCAGCCATCTTGATAAATGCTTCTCTGGTGTTTCCAAATTCATCATTATACATCATCCTCAGACTTAGGCTCTTAGGAGGAACAGGACTTAGCCAGAAATAGATATAAGTAGCATACAGATTAAACATTGTTAATAAAATATCAGAAGTCAATATATAAAGTCAGAACTTCGGGGTGTCTGGATGGCTCAGTGGTTTAAGCCTCTGCCTTCGGCTCGGGTCATGATCTCAGGGTCCTGGGATCGAGCCCCGCATTGGGCTCTCTTTTAAGCAGGGAGCCTGCTTCCTCTTCTCTCTCTCTGCCTCTCTGCCTACTTGTGATCTCTGTCTGTCAAATAAATAAATAAAATCTTAAAAAAAAAAAAGTCAGAACTTCAATAGCTGTGTTATTTGGTAGCATCTCAGTTTTTTTCCACTTACAACCAAAGTTATATTAATTTTTTCTTAATCATAAAGTGAAACTTTGTGACTGCATTTCTGTCCATGCCATTCTTTGAGCAGCCCAAGTGTAATTCCATATCAACAAGATGAGGTATCATAAACAGACCTCCAAGAAAGCTCATCATCAGGAAAAGATATTCTGTGTTAATCTCCAGCAGGTTTTCCTTCAGCTTAAGTTTGAAATTCAAGTTGAAAATTAAGTTTGAATTTTAGGTTCTCAAATAATAGATGAAGTTTGAAATATAAGTATATTACAACTACTTACTTTGAAGTTTTTTCAATGTAGATTACAGGAAGAAAAAGTGAGATTCCAGTTGAATTTGACAATCCAAGTTCTCCTTAAACAAGGACAAGTGGAGCTGGAAAATTTTCAGTTAATGCTGGAGTATCCTGATGCAATTCTTATCAACAAGAGCATAATTGAAGACTTGAATTCTGTGATTCGGGTAATTATCATTTTTTTTAAAGATTTATTTGACAGAGATCACAAGTAGGCAGAGAGGCAGGCAGAGAGGGAGGGGGAAGCAGGCTCCCCGCTGAGCAGAGAGCCCGATGCAGGGCTTGATTCCAGGACCCTGGGATCATGACCTGAGCTGAAGGCAGAGGCTTTAACCCACTGAGCCACCCAGGCGCCCCATAATTATCATTTTTTAAGAAGAAAGCCAACATATAACCTGCTGTACCAAATTTGTTCATTATTCTCCCATTTCCACGAGAAATCATTTTCATTCAGTTAAATCAGTGTTTCCTAACTCTGGCCGTACATTAGAGTCACCCAAAGAACTTTACAAATGTGTCCAGGCCCCACCCTGAGGCATGGTATTTTTAAAAAGCCTCCCAGATGATTCTAAGGTATAAGAAGTTCAGCACTACAAAGTTAAACTTTCATTCTAATGTTCCATCATTTTGTTAAGCTCAATCTAATTATCTAATGATAATTTTAGATTAGATTAGCTCACTGATTTCAAATCTTGTTTATTTTCTAATATAAGCATTTAATGTTATAAATTTGTCTCTAAGCATGATTGTAGTTGTATTATGCAAATTTTGACATTTTGTGTTTTCATTTTCTTTCCACTTAAAATATTTTCTAATTTCCCATGTAACTTCCTTTTAGACTTATGGGCTATTTAGAAATGTTATTTAATTTCCAAATATTTGGGGATTTTGTACTGTTTGGGAATTACATGCTAATGTTGCCATACCTTTTACTTTTATAAATACTCCAAACCCAAAAAATACTGTCATCATTTTTGCTTTAGATAATTATCTTTTAGAGTGATGAAAAATAAGAAGAAAGCATGTTCAATTTTCTTTCATTTTCACTATTTCAAGAGATCTTTGTGCGGAGTAAAGTGTCTATCTTATACCATATATCTTCTGCTTAAAGAACTTCTTTTAACTGAATTGCAAGTTTGCCTGTATTAAATTCTCTTGAGTTTTTCTTTGTCCGAAATTGTCTTTGATTTACCTTCATTGTTGATAGTTTGCTAGGTTCCCTGGACTGGTAGGGGTTTTTTTTCTCTTTTTTCCTCATCCTTTTCACTTTAAATGTGTTCATTTTCTTCTGACTTACTGAGTTTCTGACAAGAAGTCTACCATGTATTTTTAAATCTTTGTTCCTCTTAACGTAATATGTCTTCCTTTGGGCTTTTCTCTTTATCTTGGTTTTCAGCAGTTTGAATATATGCCTAGGAGTGTGTGTATGGGTATACAATCCTTTTAACATGCTGTTGAATTTGGTTTGCTAATATTTTATTGAGGACTTATGCATCTGTTTTCATCAGGGATATGAGCCTGTAATTTTCTTTTCTTGTGGTGTCCTTGTCTGGCTTTGACATCGGGATAATGCTGGTCTTGTAGTATGAGTTTGGAAGTATTCATTCCTCTTATATTTCTTTAAGGAGCTTGAGAAGGATTGGTATTAATTCTTCTTTGAATATTTGGTAGAATTCACCAGTGAAGCCTTCTGGTCTTGGGTTTTTTATTTTGTTGGAAGGTTTTATTCAGATTCAATATTTAGTTAGTATATTTTATTCAGATTTTCTGTTACTCTTTGAGTCCGTTTTTGTGGTTTGTGTATTTCTAGAATGTTTCACCTAAGTTTATCTAATCTGTTGGCGTACAATTGTTCAGAGTAATCTGTTATATAATATAATATATTATATATAATATATAATCTGTTATAATCTTATTAAATTCTGTAAGGTTAGTAGTAATGTCCTTGATTTTATTTCTGATTTTAGAAAATTGAGTCTTTTCTCCTTTTTCTGATTCTAGCTGAAGGTTTGTCAATTTTGACTTCAAAGATTTTGGTTTCATTCATTCTCTCTGTTTTTCTCCTATTTTCTATTTCATTTATCTCTAATCTTCTATCTCCTTCCTTCTACTGGATTTGAGTTAAATTTGACCTTCTTTTGATGATCCTATAAGGTATAACATTAGATTATTGACTTGAGATCATTTTACTTTTTTAACGTAGGTGCTTATAGCTGTAAGTTTCCCTCTGAATACTGGTTTTGATGAATCTCATAAGTTTTGGTATATTATGTTTTCATTTTCATTCATTTCGAAGTATTTTCTGATATCCTTTGTGACTTCTTTGACTGATTATTTTTAAATGTGTCATTTAATTTCTACATATTTTGTGAACATTCCTCTTTTCTTTCTGTTATTGATTTCTAGTTCTATTACCTTGTGGTCACAACAAATGTTTTATATAATTTCAATCTTCTAAAATTTATTAGGATTCATTTTATGACCTAACATATGGTCTATACTTGAGAATGTTCCATTCGCAATTGCAAAGAATGTGTATTCTGCTATTATTGTGTGTCTGTTCTATCTATGTCTTTTAGGTCTAATTAGTTTATAATGTTTAAATCCTCTATTTCCTTATTGATATTCTGTATACTTGTTCTATTCATTATTGAAAGTGGGATGGAAATCTCCATTATTATTATGCAACCATTTCTCCTTCAATTCTATTGGTTTTTGCTTCATATATTTGGGGGCTCTGTTTTTAGTGCATATGTGCTTATAATTGCTATATCTTCTTGAAGATCAGCAAATAATGTGCTTGTGTGGTATTAGTATAGCCACCCCAGTTCTCCTTTGATTACAATTTGCACAGATGGTATCTTTCCATCTTTTCATTTTCAAGTTATTTGTTTCACCGGATCTAAAGTGAATCTCTTCTAGACAGAATATCATTGGATCATTTTTTTAATCCATTGTGCCTATCTCTGCCTTTTACTTATAGAGTTTAATCCATTTACATTTAAAGTAATTGCTAGTAAAAAAAAAAAAAAGGACTTTACTATTTTGTTATTTGTTTTCTATCATATTTTCTGGTTCCTCAATCCCTCCATTATTGTCTTGTTTTATATATAGTTGATTTTTTTGCAGAGTACCATTTTGATCCCCTTGTCTTTTACTTTTCTATATACATTGTAGTTGTTTCCTTAGTGGCTACTATGGGAATTACAATTCACATCTTAGTTCTATTTTTTTTTTTTTAAGATTTTATTTATTTATTTGACAGAGAGAGAGAGATCACAAGTAGGCAGAGCAGCAGCCAGAGAGAGAGGGGGAAGCAGGCTCCTTCAGAGCCTGATGTGGGGCTCGATCCCAGGACCCTGAGATCATGACCCAAGCCGATGAGCACCCAGGTGCCCCCACATCTTAGTTTTATGACAAACTAATTCAAATAAGCACCAACTTAGTTTCACTAGTATGTAAGACTCTACTCCAGTACAATTCTGTCCCTCCCCTTTTCTATTGTTATTGTCACAAATTATATCTGTATGCATTATATGTCCATTAACATAGATTTATTATTACTGTTTGGTGCATTTTTCTTTTATATCATAGAGGAAAAAGGAGTACTTACAAACAAAGAATACAATAATACTGACTTTTATATCTACCTGTATAGTTGCATTTTAAATTTAGCTTTTTTAAAAAATTTCTTCTTATGACTTTGAGTTACTGTCTAGTGCCTTTTGATTTCAGGTTGAAGGAATCCCTTTAGCATTTCTGATACAGCAGGTCTACAAATGAGGAATTCCATCAGCTTTATTTTCTCAGAGTATCTTAAATTCTCCTTCATATTTTGTAGTTAGTGTAAATGCAAAAATCATTATCAAAAATGCTGATGGATTCAATGTGAATAATAAAGAGAAGGATCAATAATAAATTTTAAAATGTTGGCTTTTGAGCAACTGAATAGATGATAGTGTCATTAACTGACATAAGAACAACTAGGGGGGGGGACGCCTGGGTGGCTCAGTTGGTTAAGCAGCTGCCTTCGGCTCAGGTCATGATCCCAGCGTCCTGGGATCGAGTCCCGCATCAGGCTCCTTGCTCGTTGGGGAACCTGCTTCTCCCTCTGCCTCTGCCTGCCATTCTGTCTGCCTGTGCTCGCTCTCTCTCCCTCGCTCTCTCTGACAAATAAATAAATAAAATCTTAAAAAAAAAAAAAAAGAACAACTAGGGGTACATAGCTTTGGCTGGGACATAAAGAGTCTTAGGCTTTGTTAAATTTGAGATGCATGTAAAACATTCTAATGGAGGGGCACCTGGGTAACTTGAGCTCTTGATTTCAGCTCAGGTCATGATCTCAGGGTCATGGGATCAAGCCCCACATCTGGCTCCTTGCTCAGTGAGGAGTCTGCTGGAGATTCTTTTTCCCTTTCACTTTGCCCCTCCCCACTCCCATGCATGCTCTCTCTTTCTCTCTCTCCCTCTCTTTCAAGTAATAAATAAATTTTTTACAAAGCCATTCCAGTGGAAATATCAACTGGACAGAATTTTGAGCTGAGATATAAATTTAGAAGTATTCTAGATACAGATCACATACAGATAACTACATATGAATTATTACATAGAGATATTTACATATGGATAATTTAAGCCATGAACATACTTGAGACCAGCTAGGAATGGGACTTTGGCCAATGTCCAAAGTCCAACTCTGATAGATCTAGCAGAGAAGGAGTCAAGTAATAAAACTGAGAAGGAGTTGCCAATGAAGGAGGAAACCTGAAAACTATGAGAGAAATGGCTCCAAGGACAACGAACTCATGCACTATGTCAGTTACATGACAAGAGCAGTCTCAGTGGAAAGTTGGGGCAGGTCAATTGGCTATGGTTGAAGAAATAATATGAAGTGAGGTTGTAGAGATGGTGACTATAAATAAATTTTAGGGAAAAAAAGTTGACTGAAAGGAGAACAGAAAGGAGATGTGGTAGCTCTACAGCAGTATTTTCTAACTTGGCGCGGCTGACATTTTGGGTCAGATGATTATTTGTTGTGGAGAGATGTCCTGTGTATTGCATAAAGTTTAGTACCATCCCTGGCATCTACCCTCTGGATGTCAGTAGCAACACCTCTCTCCAATATTATGTCCAATTATGTCAACCAAAAATTTCTGCAAACATAATCTTAATTTCCTATGGTAGGGCAGTATCTCCAACATTTGAGAAACACTACCCTAGAGAAATGCTTGAACTTAGGATGTTGGAGTTGTTACATACAACAAGATCCCCCAAGGGTATAATTGTGGGATTTGGGTGTTTAAGTGAGATGGATATCATTGAAAGTGAGTAATTCAAGGAATTGAGAGGCTCAGCAGTGAGCAGAAGATGGAAATAATTTTTAAAAAGAGTAACAGGTGGTATGGTATAATATAATGGCATGAACTTCAAAAAGCTAAGTTTTTGAAGAAGAAAGATATAAAATGTTAACTGACAGAACTCATAAAATTTATTTTAGAGACATAAGAGTTTCACTAATAGCAATCTGGGAGAACTTCATGAAAATATTCCTGAACTTCATGTAGGCAATTTGAAGTGAAGTGCAAAAACCTGGGTGTTTAAATATATTTAATCCACTCAGTTTTATTTTTTAATTTTTTTTGCTTTTCCACTAGCTACCAACCAGACACTGTTGTGCCTAGCTCCATTAAACTACAGCCCTTTGTCTATACTGTCAGAAAGGCAGGGTGGACAGTAGGGGTAGAAATACATACAGACTGGTAGATTGGTGATGGCAAAAAGAGTTTCTGCCTAATTATTGACATATAAAGTAAATTGGCTATGCTATTCAGATGTATTTCATAATCCTTTCTGTTTTGGCCTATCAGCTTCTTAGTGATCAGTAATTTTTTAAAATCTGCTACACTTTTAAAAAGAAGGGGCGCCTAGGTGATCAGGCTGATTCATCATTTCAGCTCAGGGTCGTGAAATCCAGCTTTGAGTGGGGCTCCATGCTGGCCATGAAGCCTGCTTAAGGTACTGTCCTTCTCCCTCTGCTCCCCTCTACTCATGCATGTACTCCTTCTCCTCTAAATAATAAATAAATAAATAAATAAAATAATAATAATAATTTTTTTTAAAAGATAGAATTACCTCCATGATCCAAGTTTTCCTGAGAAGAGCATTCAGCTTCAGATATTCTGTATTCTGTGCAGAGTCCTATGAATATCAAAATGTACTTTTTTTTCCAAGACTCAAGGACAAAAGAAAGTTGCGAGCATGATGGAAAGTAAAGATGTCCACAAAGGAATATTTCAAATTGAGTGGGAACATAGGAAAATGGAGATGGAAATGGAAGATCTAAATCAGAAGGCTTGGGATATTCAGATGCTGTTTTTTTCAAGAGATCGTCAAAAGGTGAGTTCTCCCTGCCTCACTATATAATTTTAATTTCATTCATTAATGTTTTCTTTCATTCAAACAGTGTTTAATAAGATGCTTCTGCAGTATCAAGCACATTATAAGCCAGTAGTTTTTGTAGTGTCTACAAATTGTCTTCTGAGGATCTCCTAATTGTCAAATCTAGTGGTCTGACCCCCAATCATCACCATCCCTCAACTCTTGGTAGCATTTGACCACCTTAATTGGCTCAACTCTCTGACTTTTATCAATCCTGTTTTCTGCTATTTTTCTTCTAATGTGTCAGGTCACTCTGCCTCCTTTTACTGAATTTTCTTTTGCTTCTAAACCCCCACCCCTTTTTAAAGAGTTATTTATTTATTTAAGAGAGAGAGAGGGGACAAGTGGGAGGGGGAGAAGGACAGAGAATCTCAAGCAGACCCTGCGCTGAGTGGGGAGCCCCACTTGGGGCTTAATCTCACAACCCAGAGATCACTATCTGAGCGGAAACCAAGAGTCAGATGTTCAACTGACTATGCCACCCTGGTGCCCCCTAACTCTTAAATATAACTATCCTTTATGAACCTGCCTTTTGCTCTGTTTCCTTCCATGCCTTCTCCTTTAATGATATCAATTTTTCTAACTTCAGTGATCACTTTTTTTTTTTTTAAAGATTTTATTTATTTATTTGTCAGAGAGAGAGAGAGAGCACAGGCAGACAGAGCGGCAGGCAGAGGCAGAGGGAGAAGCAGGCTCCCCACAGAACAAGGAGCCCGATGTGGGACTCGATCCCAGGGCTCTGGGATCATGACCTGAGCCGAAGACAGCGGCTTAACCAACTGAGCCACCCAGGCGTCCCTTCAGTGATCACTTCTAAAAGACAGATCCAAATTCTCTGTTCCTGATCTCCCTCAAGCTCTATTTCTACATTCCTTCTTCCCAACACCAACCTTTCTTAATGTGCTTATTTCTGTTCTTTTCAACCCCTTACTCAAGCTTATAGTTGTAGTCATCTTTGATTCCCCTCTCCCATCTTCCAAGTCTTGCCTAGTTTATCTGCTTATTCCCTCATTTTTTGACCCCACTGCCATTAGCCTGGCTCAGTTTTTCTTTTCCATGATTTAGACTATTGTATAATAATCCAGCTGCAGGCACCTGGCTGGTTTAGTTGGAATAACATGCAGCTCTTGATCTCAGAGTCATTAAGTTCAAGCCCCAAGTTGGGTGTAGAGATCACTAAAAAAAAATAAACTTTTACCAAAAAAAAATCTCTTCTCTGGTCTCTTGACCTTTGGACTCTTACTTATCTATACCATATGTTGCTATCAGATCAATATTGATGTTCAGCCCTGATAACCTTACTACTCAGCTCAAACATTTTAAACTGCAACCTCTTAACTAGCAAATGAATTATGAAATTTTTAGGTGGGTGATCTGCATCCTTCAACTAACTTTTCAAATTCATTCCCATTGTTCCTAACATTAGTATTCTCAAAACAAACTGATTAATATTTTCTCAGATTTTACCACTGTGCCTTTGCTCATTACTGGTTCTTCAATCTGAAATCTTTCCTCACATTTTTCACATCCCAAGTCTATTTTTAAAGGTCTAGTTTAAATGCCACCTGCTCTAAAAGCCTCTGGATTTTCCTAGTCTAGAAAAACCTCATCCTTTTCCAAACCACCTTTGAATTTACATGTCATTTTACATATTTTCTGGCAACTAATCATATCTACATGCTTTTTTTTTTGAAAACTAAAGTCATGTTATCTATCTTTGTTTCTCCCTTAGTATCTTTAACTGGAACAGTATTAATATAGGGCTCAAATGAGACAGTAAATATTTGGGGAGTTGAATAAATGAGAAAATAAACTCAAGGCATTTGTGATTATTAAAATACAAGTGAGTGTATCAATAGCTAAATACAAGTAAACATTATGGCATGAAAGTCAAATCAATCTTAGATAATTTTTATGATAATGGTAACTTTGAAAACTAAGAATGTTTTATAAAGTTATCTATTGAAAGAATAAAATACCTTACATATTTTGTGGGGTCTTTTTCTTCTCCAAGTACCTAAATGAACCAAACTATGAGACTCTGATTGCCATTCAGATTGGAATAATGGAGCAAACCATTGCTGTTTTAGAGAAGGTAGGTGTCAAAGATATTGTTCATTATAATCCCAACAGTTGTGAATTATTTGAACAAAGTAATAGTATTCCAAGTCATGAATTAGACAGAACCTAATAAAACCGTGGTCCATTATTGACATTCAGGATCTAATTAGAGGTCCTGGAATATCTTTGTAACCATAACAAGTATGGTAGACTGAAGTACTTCTTTTACTATTAGAATTAATCCCTTGGGAGATATCTGAGTGTACATGAATTTCTAATTTTACATTAAGTTGTGATTTATGTAACAGAAGTGTTGATAGTCATTCTTTGGCTTTGTAAAGCCTTTGTTTTTTCATTACTGCTTAAGAAATGCTCAGTTTAAAAAAAAATGCTCAGTTTAGCTTGTATAACATATATAAGATGGAAACAAAGTAATCTCAAGGCTTTGTATTTTTTTAATCTCTCATTTTTAAGAATATACAAGATTTTTTCTAAAATGTCATATTAAAATACCATTCTATCTTTGAACAATTTAGTTAACTACTATGTTCAGGCATTATGTTAGGCAATAGGGATATGGGGATAAGATGATATCTTGATGATAATGAATTTAAATTAAAAAAAAATAATGTCTTTGTAAAAATACTTTTTTTCAAAATTATTTTTGCGGGGTGTCATGGGAACAAAAATCTCAGACCCACAAAAAGAATGTGGAAAATTGCAAAAAACTACTAAAAAAACTGGGAAGGTACAGCAATCAAAAAGATGTAGCAAATTATACTCTAAGCTGCAATTTACGAGACGAATTGGTGGCTGTCTCAGAGAGAAAAGACATCTGTAATGCAATAGGTAAGAATATTTTTTCTTTACTCAACTGTAGGTCTCTTTGGTGACTAACATAAAATAATAAAAAAAATTATAAAAAAAATAGTAATCACTATTCCTGAAATCTCGTTAGTAGTTATAAAGCTACCAGCATTTCTTCCAAATATTTAATTGATTCTGAATTCTATTTCTATATTTGAAAGTATAGATGATAATCCAACTAATTCTTTCCTTCTTCATTTTTGGGGTAGGGTCTAAACTGACTTGTGAAAAGATTGCCAAAGAACGATATGAAAACATGATGCAACACCAAAAGCTAACAAAAATTGCAAAACAACAAGCTGAACAGATTTCAATACTGCAGGCTGAAGTCGAACGATTAAGGATGAAAACATTTCCTGCTCTTGTTCAAATATAAAAATGCTGGTGGGAAACACAAGGCAATCAGTCATTTAAAAAATAATTTCATTTTATTAAAATGATTTCTTTTTCTCCCATATCAGGAAATTTAAGTAGAGCTGCTTCTTAGTTGCATATTTTTAATATCAAATTATTTAATTTTAACCTTAATCATAATAATGTGTCTTGCATGAATGTGTAAAATATCATGAATTGTTTTCATTCAGGAATTGACTGAAAATATTCAAGATGTATTTTACTCTCTTACTCATTTAGTCTTAGTTTTTGTCATAAAGACAAAAAATTCTTCACTACTCCTGGCATTTCTAATTTTATAAAATTACCAGAAAACGTAAGAGTTAATGGATGATTTTTATATTTTTTTCTATATTAAGTTTTCTTCAGCAGAAAAAATATAATCAGAAAAAAATTTCTCAGAACATTTAGGTCATTTCTCAGAACACTTATTCCCAATTCTAGCAATGAGAACAAAGTGAACCATTTCCTTTTACCAAGCCTTAAATCATTTGAAAAGTACAACATATTTTTTCTGCATAAACATAACATAGTCTTCTACATTGCATATTCTTTGTAATACATGATGATAATTAAACAATGAAAAAATTAAGTGCTCAGAAAACTGCTTCCCCTTTCCATAGCCTGTGAACTGCTACATTCCAAGATGATACCATCAGGTTCATTGACCAGTCCTCACAATCTTTTCACATGTCATGGTCTCATTCTTCTGAAATTTGTGAATTAAATGTTAAGTGTAATCTCCAACAGCATATTCAGTGTGCATAGGTGTAGGTAAAGCAAGAGAGCTATTATAATAAAAAAGCTTCTATTTAGAAAAAAAAAATCTTTAAGAGATTTAAAATATTCTAGAGACTGCTCAGGTAGTACCATAATTGATCCCCCATATACTGATAAATGCTGGATGGGAATTTAAGAGAAGTGATAGGCCCAACATCACTTTTGATGGCCCTCCTTAGTACCAGAATGACCCCTCAAGTAGTCGATTTGGCTGATTCAGCAGACAAGTGCCCACTGGTAACATTCTCTACCATATTGGATCCTTCAAAATTATCTTTGAGAAGGTGATTGTGGGGGTGGGAGCCTGGACCCAAGGGTTAAGTGTGTGAAGAGTACAAACACTTTGTACTTAGGATGAGATCATCAAAGTTCTCTGTCCTGCTGGTTTGAGTCAATCAAGATTCTGCTAGGTGTTTTTTTCCTCTCCATTTTTTCTGGTGATATAAATTCCAGATGACCAGGATTGGTTGCCTTATTAGGCTCCATTTGCTAATAGTCAATGCCACAAATTTCACCATGGATTCCTAGATCTTAACAGCCTGTGTAATTTTTTTAAACTTTTTAATAAACATATAATGTATTATTGGCCCCAGGGTACAGGTCTGTGAATCGCCAGGTTTACACACTTCACAGCACTCACCATAGCACATACCTTCCCCAATGTCCATAACCCCACCACCCTATTAACAGCCTATGTAATTTCTATTTCTTAGTGGCTACCCTGGGTGACTCTGACAATTCAAGCTTTTTGCTTTGAGACATGGATAGAGTGGAGGTTAGCAGAAATCTCTTGTCAGCAAGCTATATTCTACCAGCAGCACTTTTCAACAGAAGACATCTTCTGGTTTGGGGGGTTGGCTTTGGAAAGGCACATGGGTCATCCACACCAACTTACTCTTGATACCGTCCATGGTACTGATTCCTCTCAGCTTCTGCCGAACTAACAGCAATTGTATTTTTATAGTTCTTTAAATTATATTAAATAGTAAGATAATTAACTGGGTCAAATATAGCATGGTTCTTAGTAGGGCTCTCTTGCTGGATTGCCTGGTTTCAAATCCTAGCTCTGCCACTTGAGCTTTAAATAACTATTTAGTTATTAAAAAACTATCTTAAATTTTCTCATCTTTAAAATTGGGATGCCATAATTTTAATACTCAAATGAGTTAACATAATTTGTAAACTGGCACAAAGCATTTGTTAAGTGGTAGTCTTCATTTTTGTAAATAAAAATATAGTATCCAGTTATTTTTAAAACAAATGCATCCCATTAAATAGAGGTGAAATTCAACAGAAATTATAAAAAAGGGTCCTGCCTCATGGGCATCCTGGGCATTAAACTTTCCCGTAAGCCTGATCCATGTTCCATGAACCATCTCCTGTTGCAGGAGTGTCCACTGTGCTGCTAGAGCCCTTAGCACCCAGTCAGTGCTTTGGAAATGTCCATTACTATGTCCCCAACTGCTCTCCCCAACTCTCCCAGAACTAGAGTCCCACTGATGCTATAGTTCCTCCAAGTGGACATGTGAGGGTGACTCCAGGGGATGTGCTAATCAACAATAAGTAGCTGCAACCGAATACCAGCACCATCACCAGGGAAACCACTTCCCATGCCACACTTACACCTCCCAGCTGTGCAGCAAGCAGCAATGGAGGCTGCTAGGCTCCCAATGGCACAGCTTCCTAGGGATACCCATCTAGAAATCTCAGGGTCAGAGGAGGCCCATGTTAGGCCTGGGTCAGTCCTCTTGGGTTCATGGCAGCTAATGACAATACCAGTGTCTAGAAGGTAGGAATTTGTGTATGGTAAGAGGGGAGTGTTTGGCAAGGGGGAAGGGTAGTACCAGCATGAATACTAACAATTAGAATGGATGCAAAAGCAGCCATCTTAATGTCTCCTGCTAGGTCAAATATTGATTTGTTAGATCATGGGGTGGGACTGGGCCAAAAACACAGGGTATGCTTGGAGGAGGGGCCTCAGGGTAGTGGCTCTTTATCTACTAGTAGAGAAGTACTTTCTTTCAGGATTTTTTTAAGTAAAACTATTTTAGCCTTTAACAGGACCCAAAAGCAGAAATCCAGAAGGCCCTCAGGAAGGACTGGAGGATAGAACCAGGAAGCCACTGATCCACCAAGTTCTCTCTCCATCTAACATCTTTGCCTTTCTTAATAAGGGCACATACTATCCTTCTTAGCACACCAGCTTTTGTGCTTCCAAATTTGCCTACAATAGCTTCAGCCACAAAAAGAGATGGGGTTTCTTTTCCTGAGCACAATTCAATTCTCAGACTGGGCCAACTTGGGTCATATTTCTGTACACAACCACAAGGAGAGGTAATGTTGTACAATATAGCAGCCAGAAACACAGCCTTATGAAGGTGGCTTTCTAGCTGAGGAGTCACTATGAACTGAATAGATGAAACTAGAAAGGTATATAAATGTGAAGGACCTTGTATGCCTTGAAGGGGGGCGATGAGGATATGTTGTTTTTAAGAGGTAGATGGTCATTTCACTAAATGAGATGAAGAATAAACAAATTTGAAAAGACAGGGAAGAATAAAATGACATATGGACAAGTTTAATTACCTGCTACACCATCCAGATGGAAGTATGTGGTAAATGGATAGAAACATGGTCCATAAACTTAGGAGACAGGCATTTTTAGACCACTATAGGTTTAGACATTCACCAGACTGAACAATTTTTTAACATTTAAAATAAAACCTTAAAAAAAAAATAGAACTTTTTTACCACAATAAACAATATATTAAAATTGACTTACAGAAATGACCGAACTATTTTTTAAACATGATTTAATTTTTTTTCACATTTCTTTAAATATGAAGTTTTCTTTGGCAAATTTAACCAGACTACTAAATTTTCATTTTAGATCTTATTTTATATTTACATAATGGTTTCTACCTTCCTTTTAAACTGTATTAAGTATCTTTTAACATCATTCTCAAAAATATTCTGGGGAAATAATTAGGAATTAAACATCCATAAATTCTTCTTCATTTCTGTTATAGTGTAGCAACTTATCCTCTAACCCATAGTGGTCTATCAACTGCGTAAGGCTGAGTTTCCTGTTCTCCGTAGACATGGCTGACTGCAACTCATAAAGCAACAGCTGGCTACAGCTTCTCCACTTCTGTATTAACAACTGTAACTGAGACAGGTCATTCTAAAAGAGGATAAAAAAAATAGGTCAATACCTAGCTAAGCATACTATTTTAACTTAATTAAAGTTGTTAAATTAGTAAATGAGTAGGTTTAAAGAGTAACACATTTGGTCAGGATTGAGACTTCTACCCAGGAAAAAGTAAGACGGTTTTAAGTAGAATGACTGCAATGACACTCAAATTGAGTTCTATAGCTATTTTGTTTGGTCCAACCTCTGGACCATCTTTACCCTCAGGGACAAATCAAATCATGAAATAGGGCAAAACTATGTAGAGAAGAAACAATATAGATTAAAACATTATATTATATGTGCTTTTTATATGTACATATGTATTATATGTACTATTATAGCTATACTTTTTAAAAATGAAAATATTCAATATAAATTAAAATATTCAACTTAGTATTTCCAACATCACTATCTATCTCATAAAACCCAGGTAGTTACATTTAGAAAAATTCTAAAAATTCAAGACAGCATATCAGATCTAATATTCCACCATTTATACCACGCTGCTGGGGAAGGAGCCACTACATAGAAATGAATGACCCGGGTCAGTAAAGGTTATCTTCTCCCAAGTGCCCAGATGAAATCTAAAAACCTACTTTGTATTTGTTGTTTTATCAAACCAAGTACCTGGAACATATGAATAAGTTAGAAGAACACAGACTATTACTAAAAATATTTTTTATTGGGGCACCTGGGTGGCCCAGTGGGTTAAAAGCCTCTGCCTTCATTCAGCTCAGGTCATGATCCCAGGTTTCTGGGATCGAGCCCCCAATTGGGCTCTCTGCTCAGCAGGGAGCCTGCTTCTCTTCCTCTCTTTCTGCCTGCCTCTCTGCCTACTTGTGATCTCTGTCAAATAAATAATAAATAAAATATTTTAAAATATTTTTTATTGTACTTTGTGGTTTATTTTTAGCTTTTTTAATCATTCACTGGCAGCTGTCACTTTTCTCACTGTACTTGATTCTATCATTTGATACTAATATTGCTACAGGCTGGAAACTAGAGAGAAAAACTTCAACTGCATATTAAATGAGAGCTGGGACGTTCTAAAGTTGTATCTGGTGTGTAGGAGCCTCTTCTACTCGAAATCTATGACTTACATTTGAGTTACAGTTGTTGGGAGACAGGTTTCTCAATGTATGGCTTATTGCTTATTATGCTTAAATAAACATTTTCTCTTTGAAATTACTTTCCTATCACTTATTTAAAAATAAATATTAAGGGCTCCTGGGTGGCTCGGTTAAGTGACTGTCTTCAGCTCAGGTCATGATCCCAGAGTCCGGGGATCGAGTCCCACATCAGGCTCCCTGCTCCATGAAGAGTCTGCGTCTCCCTTTGACTTTCTTCCCTCTCATGCTCTCTCTCACTGTCTCTCAAATAAATAAATAAAATCCTTTTAAATAAATAAATAAATAAATAAATAAATATTAAGAAGTGGTTCTGAAATTATTCTCACCTTTGATCTATACATTTTGACCAGTTTTAGCCTCCGAAGAAGGTCTTCTTTCTCTTCAATCTGCTTCATCAATTTTGTTCTTTCTTCACTCAATCCCTGTTTGGGAAGTTCCTCATTCACAAAGTCACTTTGGAGATCACTGCATGACTCAGTATCAAGAGACTTAGATTCACACGCACTGATATTCTTGAAGGTATTTTTCAAACACGTACTTTCTTTGAATTCACCATCTTTGTATTTAAAATTTTCCTGAAGTTCCAAACAGTTTTCTTCTGTCGAAGACGGTGGTTTCTCAGGAAAAGTCTGATCGTTTTCTTCATTCTCTACTTTAAGACGTTTTACCACACTGTAACGGGAATTAAATGAAGATCTAGTTTTCCTTAATCGTTCTCTAAGTGTTGCACTCATAGGCTGAAAAAAGCACAAAACATTAATCAAAAAAAACATTCCTGTGTAAACAAACCTACTAATAATAAAAACCTTGTATTTATTTGGCAGAAGTGGTTGACACCACTAGATGGCTTTGTATCTCCACTTATCTAAAGTTAAACCACCACAAAAAGTAATTCCTGCAAGCCCTGTTAATTTCATTTTTGTTTGAGAAATGTCAGAACCCTTCTAAAACAGTGTTGAGACGCCTATCCTTGTCATCACAAATATCTGTTCAGCAACTAGCACATTCCCGACGCTAATGAATATTTCGGTTACAAATTACGTAAAAGACCTAGATCCCTGCCACCAAAGACCTTCAGAATACTGCAGATTCAAACGTCCTCAATTTGGAATTTTGTAGTAACCTGATCTGAAACTAAATGAAAATAACTGATTCAAGATGAAAATGGGGGGGGGGGCGTGGAGGGGGCAGGGGTCAAACACATTATCTTAGGATAAAGACCTAAAATTATTTAATAGTTCGGTATCTACTTACTGATCTACATATTACGTTAACTGACATTTTCCTGTTGAATTAAACCCACTACTGGCACAATACGTAGAAATACAGTAGCTCCAGCGAAAGAACTAAGATATTCATACTTGTTTTCTTAAACTGCTTGTACGGGGAGATGGTGGGCTGGCGCGGGCCCGTGGAGTGCTAGGTAAAATCACAGCTGAGTCGGACGGGCTTTCCATCTTGGAAATGAAATCTTCGCCTACCTCTAAAAAAAAAAAAATCAGAATGTAAATAAAATTAACTGATACGGCGATATATTCAATTTTTGTGAAAGAATTTTTTACTCTTGTACATATAACATCCACAAATACGCCAACAACAACTTCACTTAGTTGTGATTCATTCTTGCTCTTTTTTGCAGTTTCCCGTTTACTTTCCTAAGTAAGACTGTTGGTCCAATGAGGACTCCTGGTTTTTTCAGGACAAATTAGCATTTCATATAAACACTTGTTTTATCTATCAAAATATCCTCAAATCCGCCATTTGGGGGTAGCGAGAATAATTCTGTAATTCTTCGGGAATTCTTTAATTTCGTTACTCCGGCTTTATAATGAAATACAACTGAAATCTTGACTCGAAAAACATCATCAGACGTGTCACAGTACCTTAAACCCTAAAAAGCTGTGTGACTAGAACCAATGACCACTCAGGCCTGACGAACAAGGAACACAAGCGCAGATAAACATACGCCCGTGTGTGTCGTTTAAGTCGCGAAGAGACCCTGGAAAGAGAGTTGGCTTAAGCCGTTTTCCTCAAACAAAGGCACCCACTTTAATGGGGTATGGAGGGGAGCTGCTTCCTACCTCCCACTACTGCAGAACACCCACACTAGCCCTCGAGAGACCCCAGCTCATGCTCGCCCCCAGACCGCAGAAAGTGAGCTCTACTCGACCACAGACACCCGAAGCAGCCCAACTCTCAGATATTCACTCACTAGCCGAGACTCCACCACCCTCCGCCATCCCCAGAGCACAGAACCAGCGCGCTGCCCCGGCGGGGCAGGACCGCACGAGAGGCGGAAGAGACGCGCAATTGGCTGAACTGACCGACGCGCGCAGCTCCGCGGGGCTCAGCGCTCTAGAGCGGCGGGACGGCGCGCGTGCGCGGCCTCCAGAGACCGCGAGGAGGCGGAGGCCGAGGCCTAGCGGGGTCACGCGAGGTCCGCAGAGACGCGTGATTGGCCCGGTGGACTGACGTTCTCCGCTCCGCTCCGCCCAAGGGCGGAGCACGGCGGAGGGTTAACGGCGCTCAAGGCGCGCAGCCGCGATCCTCATCCGCGTTGGGGTCGGACAGGGCAGACGGGTGGATTCTCAGTGTGCTGCTCTTCTCTTCGCGGCTTTCTCCTACCTCCTCTTTCCAGGCCTTGCCTTCCTTTTTTTGTGTGTGCGAAGTACGCCTGGGCGTGCCCCTCCCCCTCACCTAGGTTTTCCTGTCCTCGCTGCCCCCGCTCCTCCCGTCGTTAGTCTCTGTCCTCATTCCCCGCAAGAAACGTCCGTCCTCACACCGGGTAGGACCCGAAGCCGCAGACCGGGCTACGGGTTAAATTTAGGGCCCTAAACTCTCCTAAGGCAGAGACCGCAAAAGAGAGCGCTGGTTTAGCCGGCCTGTTGAGAATCCAACATGTTAGAAATCGCTCCAAGAGGCGCGGCGGATGGGTTGAGCTCTTCTCCAGTCACTGATGTCGCAAACGGCGGTTCTCTCACAGGTTTTCTACTGCATCTACCCCCCAAATTTAGATTCTGTAGCTTGGCTTCAAGTCTGGTCAGATTTGGGTCAAACCCCTTTGGGCTACACAGGAAGCAGACCAATCACTGAATAAGATTGTGTGGGTCCTGCATTCAGATGTTTGTTTCTGTTTTTCCAGAATCCAGATGTTTGAGGAAGATCTAGCCCCTGCTCAATGCTGGGCAGCGCCTTCGTCGAAAATCGTCGTCCTGTGGGGCCCTTGCCGGCTCAGTCGCAAGAGCGCAGGTCTTGATGGGGAGGGGGCGGGGGGAACTGAGTTCGAGCCCCGCCTTAGCTGTAGAGATTACTTTTAAATATAAAACATTAAAAAAAAAAAAAAAACCCTCACTTCCTGGTAGCAATGTTCTGTTGCTGTGCAACAACGAAGTTAAATAAATCGGGTGGAGCACTGGGTTTGGGGAAAGACAATTAGTAATTTCTGAGTCACCTGGAAGTTGGGAATTTTAAGGAGCTGGTGTTTTCAACCTAATGAATGGCCATTTTATTTTAATTTTTTTAAAGATTTTATTTATTTGACAGAGATCACAAGTAGGCAGAGAGGCAGGCAGAGAGAGAGGAGGAAGCAGGCTCCCCGCCAGAGCAGAGAGCCTGATGGGCGGCGCATGATCCCAGGACCCTGGGATCATGACCTGAGCCAAAGGCAGAGGCTTTAACCCACTGAGCCACCCAGGCGCCCCTGAATGTCCATTTTAAACGTTGATACTGTCTCTTTGCAAAGAGCTAATAGCTTAGAGGTGCCAGGACCCTGAGCAATTAACTGAGTCCTAAGTAGTCAGATACAGAGAAACTGAAGACAACCCAGTGCAGTGATTAAGGACGTAAACCTTGGAGGCGAATTCCGAGGTTCAAATCCTGACACCATTATTTTATATGCTTTGTCAAGTAGTGTCTCTATGCCCGGGTTTCCTCATCTGTAAAACAGGTATAATAATATCAACCTCCTAGGATTGGAGGATTAAATGAGAATTCATGAGGGGCAAGGAAAACAGCAAGTAGATATTTAGGACCCACTCCATAGTTGTCATTTTATATATGCTTCTATATGTGCCATTCCTTAATTGACATAACAGTATGCATGGTAATTCTTTCATCCTTCTGCTTTATCTCCCCAAAAAAGGCCAGATTTTTTTAAAGATGCTGTAATCCATAAAACCCCACACAATTCAAGCTGAAAGTAGCAGAAAACTTGGTGCTTCCATATATAATTAATATATATTCCCCTCATAAATTTTAAAAAATTACATAAATTAACCTCAAGGAATTTACAAAATGAAAGAGAGAACTCACGATTTTCTTTTGTCTTTTCTTTTTTTCTTTTTAAAGACTTTATTTACCCACCTGACAGAACACAAGCAGAGGGAATGGCAGGGGCAGAGGGAGAAGCAGCCTACCCGTTGAGCAGGGAACCAGTCGAGGGGGCTGGAGCCCAGGACCTGGAACCATGACTGGAGCCAAAAGCAGATGCTTAACCAAATGACCCACCCAGGTACCCCAAACTCATGATTTTCTGACACAAGTGTTACCACATCAAGCCACAGGTCTGTCTGTACATTTATTTCTCCCTTAACTCATCCATTGGCATCAGTTACTCACACTGAAAAGAGCAGACTGATTTGTCCTGACACTAGAAGCACAATGCAGACTCTGCATATTCTTTATACCTTGGGGCATAAGGTTGGGTTGTTTTTATGATTCTCTAAAATCAGCTGCTCCAAAATCCTTTTATCAGGACAGCCCAAGCTTAGAGCTGTGTTTTTGCTGGCTGCATAAAGGAAAACAACATCTTGCCTTGCAAATGTTCTGACTTGCTTATTATGTGAACTGCTATATTAAATGGGATTGTTTGGGCCAGATTTTCAAAGAACTTCAGAGTAACTATTCAGAACAACCTGTATTTTAGAAATGTGCGTTTTTTGACCTACATCTCTGGCTTCCATATGTTGTTACAACTGAACGATCTTCCCACATTTAAGTTTGTATTTTACTCACTCCGGTGACATCCGCAAGTGGAAACATAGCTTCCACTCTCGACTTGGTGTAAGGAATCTGGAATAGAGCCCCCGTACAGTTTTCATTTTATCTTTAGATAAAGCCTAGCAAACACTTCCATGACTTTAAGTGCCCCAAATCTATTGTTTTATAAGTAGTTTGTTGTTTGTGACATGAGACATTGTGTTTTCTTGAAATTTTTCAGGGTGGGAAAAACACTGCCCTAGAGAGCCAGAAGGCAAGGACTCCTTATTCTACCATAGAGAACAATTTGAACAATAGAATTCTATGATAATAGTAATTAATATTAACCTAAGGCAGGCTTTCCCTGTGTTTTTAAATTTCTCCAATACCCAAGGCTACTGTTAGCTACTTTGTTATTCATTAGGGAGTGGTGAATGTTTCTTCCCTTAGTCTGTGATTATTGTCAGTGGGATGATGACATAGGCCTAAAAATCTTTATGAGGCTTTTTTATTCTTTTTTAATGACAAGAAGAAAATAGTCTTTCTCTCTTTCTACATATAAACCACACACACACACACACACACACACCATGGTTAAGCCACAATTTAAAATTTCATTGCATTGGGTTTATTTATTTTAAAATTCTTAGCTGTAGCATTATTTTATAAATCTTAACAGTAATCTCAGAGTGATCTAAATTCCATTCCATTGACTTTTCTGTATTAGTAACATTTTTATATTATGTAGATACACCTAGTATCCATAGATTCTTTTAACAATTAAAAATATAAATATACATTTGTAAAACAGGATTAAAATCTAATTGGGTGAGGTATTGTGTAAAATCCACACGATTAAGTTGATTTATAATGTTCATTAGGGCAAGTTAGGCAAAATTTAATACAAATTTATAACATGCACAAAAACTCCTAAATTCTCTTAAGTGGCTTTCAATATTTCTTCTGATATTTCTATATAAGTTGAAAATCAAAAACTCTCCTCTATGTTTCTCTTGCCATGAATTCAATTCCTGCAGACCTATCCGTGGTAAAGAAGATGTGTTTTAGTGTTGTCATCTTATAAATTTCCCTTTAAGTGACTGACAAACTATTTCTATTTCTTTTCTTTAAAGACCTTCTATGGAATTCTATAATGTATGATTGATTTGTAGAGACTGTTGAAGACTTTTTTTTTTTAAGATTTTATTTATTTATTTGACAGAGAGAAATCACAAGTAAGCAGAGAGGCAGGCAGAGAGAGAGGAGGAAGCAGGCTCCCTGCTGAGCAGAAAGCCCAATGTGGGGCTCGAACCCAGGACCTGGGATCATGACCTGAGCCGAAGGCAGTGGCTTAACCCACTGAGCCACCCAGGCGCCCCGAAGACTTTTTTTAAATCCAAGTGTGACCTTTGTGGGTAAACTGTTTAATTCTCTCTAGCTACATTAAACAAAAGCAATTTTATTTTCAATCTCAAGATGAAAGAGCCCTTAACTTAGCTTCTAGGCATCCCTGAGAGGTTGACTTACTGAGTAGGATGGCTACTTACAGTGTGAAGACATGGGGAGGGTCAATAGCATTTGTGTAATAAAAACTTGTCCACCACTGGGCAACTAGAAAACTTATCTGGTAACTAATACTGAGGCTAACATACTGAACAAGAACCTAAAGAGCTCCTTTCACCTGGTGTTCCTGTCCTTTTATTTTATTAGACCTGGCATTTTGTCAAGTCCATTAGAGACTAGAGCAAGAGCATCTGTGATTCATTGCTGTCACTGGGGTGTGTTCTCTCGGAGAAGAATAGAGTGATTCAGGTTAGATTAATAATGGTGAGGAAGGGGGTAGGGTGTGTGTCGGAGGGAGGGTCGTGGCACAGGAGTTAGACTGTGAAAAGGTAATGGTAATAAAAGTATAGCTAAAGGTGAAATCTTTCTCAGATCCTTAATTAACTCAAATGTCACTGCTGCATTCATTTGGGGGAAAAAACGCATTAGATTTCAGCAAATCCTTAAGCAACAGAACATGTCTTATAATCATCCTTAACTACCTGAAGTTTGAGAGATAACAACTCCCAAGATAATTTCACAGTATTGAAATCTGTTTGAAGTGCTGGCAGAGAAGTCAGTGTAGTTTTCTACCCTTGACTCTCATTATTGTTTCAGTCTTGAGAGTATAAAAGCTTTCTTTAGATGGAGAAGCAAGAAAGTCTCATGATACCAGGAAAATAAGGAGTGAAGAGACAATTCTACCATGATCGAGGACGCTATTGATCTTTTTTCATATATTCTTCTAGCCCCTTGGCAACTTTGATGATAAGTGTAGTAGTAGAGAAAATCTGTGAATCAGCCTATAACCAGGAATTTTCTGGTCCAGTTTAGGATCTGACAGCTAGATTGAAACTTCACCACTTTCCCACCATTCCCAAACGCAACATAAAAATGTCTTAGATTTTCATCATGGGCCTTATGAGCAGTACCAAACCCCCCAAGTGCAGAGAGAGCCCCTGACCAAGAGATCTGAATCCCCAGGGTGGATCCATTAGGGAAGCATAATCAAAGATGGGGGAGGTGGCTTGAGCAAAGACCTCTCTTCCTTGATCCTCTTTTCTCTGCACCTCCAAGACTGCCTCATGCACATGTCCCCCACACCATGCCTAACTTGTCAGTGACATCAACATTACCCAGCTCTCCACTCTGTCACACCTCCGTCGCCACCAAAAAATAATGTGTGAAACTTGATGATAATACTGGTGACCCTCAACTGACAAATGATACTGCTATATTTTTATAGCAAAAATATGTGTTTCCCATGGATAAGATCTTGGGAAGGAAGCATAGAACACAGCTACATTCACACTGACCTGGTCCTCCAGGACTTCACTCAGCTATTTAAATGTCCTTAACACAAAATTAAGACAGATAATATTTACCCTTCAACAATGTACACCTTGAACTCAAACTCTTCCCAAACCTCCCACCTCCCAAAATTTTCCCTTACGTGCCCCTCTGGTTATTATTATAGCAGCTATCAAGTATATTATCTCAGTTATTTTTCACTTTTTTTTTTTTAAGATTTATTTATTCATTTGACAGACAGATCACAAGCAGGCAGAGGCAGGCACAGAGAGAGGGGGAAGCAGGCTCCCTGCTGAGCAGAGAGCCCCATGTGGGGCTCCATCCCAGGACCCTGGGATCATGACCCCAGCCGAAGGCAGAGGCTTTAACCCACGGAGCCACCCAGGCGCCCCTATTTTTCACTTTTTGATGTGACATCATAAGTCATATTATCCTTTCCTTAGAACCATTTACAGACTTTCCTTTTATCTTATTCTTAAGTCAAGAGAAGGTCATTCAGTTGTTTTCCAGTAGTCCACAGTGCATGGGAATGATGGTTTAGTCTGCTCCATCGCATTGCTTATCCTCTTCCTTATACTGTGTTATAACTTGTGAATCTATGCTTTTCTATGAATGCTGGATATTGAAAACTCAACTTCTATGTTACCAAATGCAGGGATAACACTTATCAACAAACATGGTCTTCTCAGACTTTTGAAAGCCTGTCATTGGGTAGATAGCATACCATGATACCAAAGAACACAGGCTTGGGTTTTGGAAGCCAGGCAACTAATCACGTCCACATTTGTTAAGCAAATTCCTATGAAACTATAAATTATAAACTGCCCATAGGTTTAAAAAAAAAAAAAAAGGCATTACTATAGGTTGCCATTATCTGAAATGCTTTCCTAGCCTAACTCTGAGCCATTGGAATAGGGTACTTTAAACCTGCACGTACAAGTTTAAGATTTTTGTAAAGATGCCAAATCTTTAACATAACAATAATTAACATAAAGCTTGTGCAATTAAGCTGCCCCAAAAGGAATGAGTTTGAATCTTTGGCAAGATGTTCCTCTTTTTGTAAAAAGCAGCTTCACCAGTACATATTATCTTCACTCAGAGCTGTTTCCCTTAGGTTTGTGAAGCTGACTTTGTTTCGTTCCAGCAATTGTCTATAGGGATAGCAATTTATTTTCAGTCACTAATTTTCAGGATGAATCAATCCTAATCAAACCAATTTTACCCACCAATGTAATCTACTACATCTATTTCCATTTTTATAGTTTGAAAGAATCAGACTTGCTGATCCCCTCTACCTAAATAGAATTCTTCTGTGCTGAGAATGGGATTAAGTTCCCAAAATAAACTCTAAGAAGAGAATTCATTTCAGAAAAAGAAAACTCACTGATATCAAACCGTAGATGTAGTGAGCTGGTACCTGAAGTGACTTGATTTTAGGGAGTGAAAATAGCATATTATTATAGGTTTGAAAGACTACAGCTTAGAATTATGTGGACAGGGGCACCTGGGTGGCTCAGTGGGTTAAGCCGCTGCCTTCGGCTCAGGTCATGATCTCAGGGTCCTGGGATCGAGTCCCACGTCGGGCTCTCTGCTCGGCAGGGAGCCTGCTTCCCTTCCTCTCTCTCTGCCTGCCTCTCTGCCTACTTGTGATCTCTCTCTGTCAAATAAATAAATAAAATCTAAAAAAAAAAAAAAAAAGAATTATGTGGACAAATGAGAATATAAATCTCCCTCTACTTATGATGGAGTTACATCCTGATAAACCCATTGTAAAGTGAAAATATCATTAAGTCAAAAATGCATTTAATATACCTAACCTACCAAATATCCTAGCTTAGCTTAGCCTGAATTAAATGTGTTCAGAACCCTTACATTAGCCTACATTTGGGCAAAGTCATCTATTTCATAATAAAATGTTGGATATCTCATCTAATTTATTGAATACTGAAAAGGGTAGACAGAATACTGAAAAGGGAAGATTTGTATGGGTACAGAATAGTTTTAAGTGTATGAGTTGTTTACCCTCATGACTGCATGGCTGGCTGCGACCTGGGGTTCCCTGTCACTGCATAGTAGAGATCAAAATTCAAAACTGTCAGTTTAAGATTCTCTATTTTTATGGTTTCTACTGAATGCATATCGCTTTTGCACCATGGTGGAGTTGAGCAATCATAAGTTGAACCATCATAGGTCTGTACTGAAAAGCTAAAATTGAACATTTGCATACTATTTAGAAGCTCTGAAGTCAAGCTTTATGAACCCATCAATAACTGCTCAAGCTAAGATTATAGGAAACTTTCCTGGATCACTACATTGATAACTGAACCCATCCTCAAGACTTCCAAATTCAGTGCCAAGAATTTTGTATGAGAAGAAAAAATGAGAGGGAAAGGGGGGGAGGAAGATATCTTTACTATATGTTTCTTGCCCTTAAGAAGAATAAAACTCTTGTGTTTAAAACACCATTTTTAAAAATAACATATTACTGATTACTAGGCTTGGTTATGCCATACTGCAAGTTATGCTGCAAATTTAACCTGGATTTTGAGGTCCAAATGCAGATCAAACACCATGAAACCTGGGCACATTCACTGGGGCTATATTCTGAGAAAATAATGACTTCTTTCTTAATGAGAAATGCATACCTAATGTTCTTTAAGGCCTTTGATACTATTGAATAAAAAGGATTATGGAAGTTTAAGATTTTATGATTAATAAAGATGTAAACATGCATTATAGATATACCTCTACTTTCTTAAGACTGATGCAGTATTATAATAATCAGGGTAAAACTGATTATATCTTGTAAATTAGATAAGCCACATTTTATAGTAGGTAAAATTTTAAATGAGTAAGGCTGTAAAGCCACAGACCTTACTTCAATTTTCTTTAGCATTTCCAAACCTTTTCATTGTTGAGTTTCGTTGTTGTGTGCAGTGAGTTGGGGAGGAAATGGGCTGTGGTCACAAACTGTGAAGGTGAGGTTGCTTACATATGACATAATCATGGGTTGTCAGTTTAAATTGGGGAAAATGGGGAAGTCGTTTGGGATTTTTGTTTGAATACAACTTTGGATGAATACAAATGATACACATTGATGTTTACACCTGTTTTTCTCTGATTCATTCATTCTCCTGGAAATAGGGCTGCACAGGGGATAGGACTGAATCAGAGCAGCAGAGTTCTTTACTGACCCTGCTACTAACAATTAAAGTGCCGTGTGACTCTGACAGATTCATTTAAATTCTGTGGTCTCTGTTTTCTCAACTATGAATTGTAGAAAAAAGAGTAATCTTTCCAAGCTCTGAGGTTTTCTCATTCCAGTTTGGGTACATTTTGGTCCACCTGAAATTAACCAGTTCCCACCATTACTCAGTTCACAGAAAGTTAAACTTACAGATAAAATTCCATGTAGAAACGACGATTAAACGGACACTCTGGAAGATGTGCTAGGGGCTAAACGTGGAAAAGTAAATATTTTTTAAAGGAATTTACAAAGACAAATTGGACACATCGGTATTTATCACATAGATTCCATCAGTTTGAGCCCTGGGGAAATTTGTTACATAGAGGATTTTTTTTTTTCTTCAATGACCTTTCCTGCCTCAGAAGCCCTCCCATATCATCAGAGTCCCAGTCTCCCAGCCCTGGGGCTTCAGGCTAACTCACTATCTGCCACTTGCCATGGCAGGACACACTCCTGGTTGGTCTGCTTACTTCTACTGTCATCTTCTGGAATTCATGTCCTCGCTTCTGTTAAATTTTGTTGCTTACCATAGGTGCTCAATAAGTGTGTTCTGAATGGATAAACTTAAGGATAAATGATTAATTTTTAAATCAGTCACTCAAAAGGTGAAAATCCTGAAGTAAGAAGAGAAAGTTACAGTGTGGTTGCCTAATAGAGCAAGGGATGGGGGAATATTAACAGCAGGCAGAATTTTCACTGCACTCTGGATTATTGTTGGGGGCTGGTTACCAAAAACACCAAGTCATGATTAGAAGTTTGGAATTTTCAGACATCACGCCTCCCCAACCACTTCTCTAGAGAGGGGAGAGGGGTTAGAAACAGAGTTAATAATTGATCATGTTGATGTGAGGAAGCCTCCATAAAATCCCAATGGTACAGCATCTGAAGAGCTTCCAGGTTGGTGAACACATTCATGTACGAGGAGAGTGATACATTCCAACTCCTCAGGGACAGAAACCCTTCTGCTTAGGGACCCTCCCAGATCTCACCCTATGCATCTTTTCATCTGGCTATTCATCTGTATCCTTTATCATATCCTTTAATAAACTGGTAAGCAAGGGCACCTGCATGGCTCAAGTTGTTGAGCATCTGACTCTTGATTTCAGCCCAGGTCATGATCTCAGGGTTGTGAAATTGAGCCCTGCATTGGGCTCTGTGCTCAGCTTGGAGTTGGCTTGGGAATCTCTCCTCCCTTTGCCCCTCTCCTGGCTCGCTCTCTCTGTCTTTCAAATCATTTATCAAATGAGGTAATATCTACTCTATGAATTATAATGATGCAGATAAAGTATTTAATATGCAACTTTCCAGATAGATACTCTCCACATAATGGTGGTGAAGGTAGTGATACTGGTGGTAGTTACCTTAAAGCTGTGGATGGGGACAAATGTCAGGGGCAGGACAAGAGAACGACTTGATCAGAGAGCTTTTCTCATCTTTCATTTAGCCAAATTGTGCTCCAGTAGAACAATGCTGTTCCATGAGCTAGTTCAAGGTGTTTTACAGGTAAAATCAAAATTAGGGTGATCTTTTCTAAATTTGCAGAAAAAATAAAGATATAAGATGCTTCCAATTACAATTTTTTCTATTCATTCTTCTTAACACTTTTTTGTCTGCTAATGGACAACAGATAACAAATGAATAGGTAGCAGAGGAATATTAAGAAGAAACATCAGTAAACTGATTTAAATGTTTACTCAACATTTAACAGATATTTGTTTAATAGAAGTTTTGGGATTTCTTGGGGTAAAGACTTTGGTCATTTTTCTTGATAGTATTATTGCTCTTAGTTCATATGACAAAATGAAATATAGCTTTATTTTATTTTGTTCCACAAAGAGCCCATGTCATCCCCATGCTTGACCACTTGCAGAATTCCATGATCTGCTATTGCCATACTCATTATTTGAAGCTATAGAGTCCCGGGTTTTAGGCCACACTTAAGACTACTAAAATATCCATGGAGAGCCCCACTGTTTATCACCTAACCCCTTCTTATACTAGAGGAACACTATCTTGAAAATACAGTCTCTTTTTAAAAACTGAAATCTTAGTTAACAAGAGTTACACACTTTTGTTACTTGTGCTACATGCTATAACAGATAAGTACATCTGTATCTCCTATAGTCACTATATACGAGGATGTCCTTAAAGAGTGAGAGTAAGAAGAAATGGGAAACAGAGAGGAAACACGTCCTGCTTTAGCCCACGCTCTATACTAGTCATCCCCAAGAAGAGAGAACAGCCAGTGCTATTCAACTAGCTGCTCAAACTTCAGAAAACACGAATGACTACATCTTGACTCATCTTCCTCTCAGAAATCCTCTGAGGCTCAGAGTGACTTATTGATTGCTTGTTCTTGATAAGTAGGTGAATCCAACACATTTCTAAGTATTGACTGGCAGAACTGATTAACAAGAACTGTAGGATGCAAGTCTGCTGAATAGCCTGGGGCAGCCTCCTCTGACAGTGTGGCTCAGCATTACTTCTTCCATCAAGACCCTCTCACTAAGTCTTCCATGTTAATTCAGGGGCATATTAGAAAAGGATTTGGAAATCTAATTATTGAGACATAAATAAAATGGCTCAAAGAGTATGGCATGAATTCTGAGACCCAAGTCTAGGCTTCTCCAGATACTTTATACCACTGAAGGCCTAGATGAACACTTCTGTTTGAATCAAGTTTCATTTTTGCAAGTAATGCTTCACATTGAAGGTATTTTTTATTAACTGCTTATCTCAAGGGCTGGCTTTTTTGCTGTGAAGTGAATCTGAAGCCCTAACAAAAATTAGGAGGAACAGTCTCTCTTCCTAAGGCTTCTGTACCCAGACCACAGTAGGGTTTATAAGAAAACCTTGATGGTTAGCCTTAGCTTTAAACAGGGTAAATTTAGAACCCTCTTGGAAGAATTTCTTGGACAACTCTCTTACTGTAGCTATGTGAGCCCTGATATTGCCAAATACACCACAGCAAATCCTTTAGTCCACAAAATTTTTTTCTACACTCTGACATCTCAATACCTTGAGCTTAAGGAATTAGAATCTTAATATTTTTTATTCTTAAACAAACAAATCAAATCTCAAAATATATATATAACGCAAATAACCAAAATGGGCTTATTACAGGAGTACAATGCTATTTTAGCACTTGATAGTCAACATAGTTCACCATATTGGCCAAAAAAAAAAAAAAAATCATATGACCATCTAAATAGATGGTTAAGGGGTGCCTGGGTGGCTCAGTGGGTTAAGCCGCTGCCTTCGGCTCAGGTCATGATCCCAGGTCCTGGGTTCAAGCCCCACATCCGGCTTTCTGCTCAGCAGGGAGCCTGCTTCCTCCTCTCTCTCTGCCTGCCTCTCTGCCTACTTGTGATTTCTCTCTGTCAAATAAATAAATAAAATCTTTAAAAATAAATAAATAAAATAAATAGATGGTTAATAAAAAGCATTTAGATAAAGTTCAACATTAATGCATGCTAAGTAAAAGCAAATTAGTAATTTTTAAAAACTTACCTATAAAGTATTTAATTTAAAAACTATAATAAATATAATGGTGAAATGTTGAAAACTTTTCCTTTAAAATTGGGAATACTAAGAATGCTTACTATTATCATTTCTATTCATCGTTCTGAGTGATGATGTAATTCTTATTTAAAAGTATAAGGCAAAAAAGAAGGAAAGAAAATATAGAAGGACTAGAAAGAAAAAAAAAAAACAAAATATATGCAGATGATATGACTGAGTATAAAGAAAATCCAAAAGAATCTGCAAATATTCTAAATAATATGAGAATATAGCAAGATTACTACACATAGGGTCAAAATGATAAAAAAAATCTATTAAACTTATAAAATGAAATTTTTATAAACATTATTTCAAATAGGATCAAAAACATTACTACCCAGGAGAGACATAAAACCTCTACACAGAAAACTATGAAATGTATAATCTATAAAATTATGGAACATATAAACTTATAAAACATATATGCGTATAAACTATAAACATTAAGACATACTAACTGTATGTTTATAAAGCATATAAACTATAAAATATATGCAGCCATATAGCATTATTCTAAGAACTCATAGACCTTAATAAGTGGAGATCTAGACAAGAGCTCCTTAATTAGAAGACTGCATTTTAGGGGCACCTGGGTGGCTCAGTGGGTTAAGCCGCTGCCTTCGGCTCAGGTCATGATCCCAGGTCCTGGGTTTGAGCCCCACATCGGGCTTTCTGCTCAGCAGGGAGCCTGCTTCCTCCTCTCTCTCTGCCTGCTTCTCTGCTTGCTTGTGATTTCTCTCTGTCAAATAAATAAATAAAATCTTCAAAAAAAAAGAAGGCTGCATTTTAAAGACATTGAGTTCCCTCAAATTGGTATATGGATTTTGTGCAATTTCATTTTTTAAAAATTCTTAGCAGATGTTTGTATATATAGGTGTGTTTTACAGGTTCATTATGAAGTTTAACTGGAAATGCAAAGGCCCAAGAACATCCATGATGCATTGAAAAAAGAAAGACAAAGAGGAACAAAAACAAAGAGAACAAGTTGTTGATATCTTGTTGATATCAAGATATCATGATATCTAGGCAGTGTGGAATTGGAGCAAAGAGCCATGCATAACAGTGAAGCAGAGTCCAAAGTATACCCATGTAGAAGTAGAGACTTGACCTATGATAAAAATAGCACTGAGGTATCTGGCTGGCTCAGTCAGATATATATGCCTTCAGCTCAGGTGATGATCCTGGAGTCCTGGGATGGTCCTGGGATCAAGCCCCATGGTCAGGCTCACTGCTTAGTGGGAAGTCTGCTTCTCCCTCTCCCTCTGCCTCTCTTCCTGCTACGAACTCTCTCTCTCTCAAATAAATAAAATTTTTTTTAAAAGATAGCACTAAAGAGAAATGCTAGAAAGGATTATTTATTTGTTTGTTTTTAAAGATTTACATATTTATTTTAGAGAGAGAGAGCATACGGGGAGAGCAGAGGGAGAGAGTCTGAAGCAGACCCTGTGCTGAGCTTGGAGCCCATCGGGGGGCTCAGTCTTACAACTCTGAGATCACTACCTGAGCTGACCTGAGACAAAACCAAGAGTCCAATGCTTAAACAACTGTACCACCCAGGTGCCTGGAAAGAAGGATCTTTTAAATAAATGCTGCTGGGCCAACTGGATAGCCATGTGGGAAAAAACTAAAATTCACCCCTAATTCACACCATTCACAAAATTCAGTTCCAAGAAGATGTAGATCCAAATGTGAAAGATTAAAAAATGACAATTTAGAAGACTTATAAGAAAGGATATCTTCATAAACTTGGGAAATGGAAAGATTTCTTACATAAGAAATAAAACACAGTGATCACTAAGGAAACAATTAAGGGTTCTGTTTATTTAAAAAAAATTTTTAAGAAGATTGAAACATGCCACAGGTTGGGAGAGTTATTTACAAAATATACAACTGATACCAAGAAAATGAGTAAGAAAACGACAAACAGTCCTAATTTAAAAACAGTCATGAAACTTGAACAGGCACTTCACCAAAGGATCTATCCAAATGGCCAATAAATACATGAAAAGGTAGGAAACCTCATTAGTAAACAGGGAAATTAAAAATAAAACCACAATGAGATACTACTACAGACCCAACAAAATAGCAAAAATGAAAAAGACTGACCGTACTAAGTGTTGGTGTACTCTCGGTTGGTTGGTGAAACTCTTACACATTGCTAGTGGGAATGTCAAGTCCTGTGGACTATCTGGCATTCATTACCAAAGTTAAAAGTGTACGTATCCTTTAAGCTAGTGAGTGCACTCCGAGGTGTAGGTCCAGCAGGCATTTTGTGCACATATTCAACAAAAGGCATGTATAAGAAAGTAGCAGAATTTTTCATAATACTCGAAGTCTGAAACAATTCAAATGTCAATATAGAAATAACATGTAGTATATTCATACAGTGGAAAGTTGCACAGTATTACACATGACAATGTGGATGAATCTTATAAACATAATGTTGAGCAAAAGAAGTCATACACAAAAGATTATGTATCCCATAATTCCATTTTAATAATTTCAAAAACACACAAAATTAACTTATGGTACTGAAAGTTCCTGAAAAGCAGAGTTGCTAAGGGCTAGTGATGTTCTATTTGTTGCCATAGATGGTGGTTATGAGGGTATGTTCACTTTGTGATTATTCATTAAGCTGCATTATTATAATTTGTATACCTTTCTCTATGTGTGTTATTTTTTTAAAGCAAGGAAAACAAAAGACAAGTGGCCCATAAATCAGTTACTTTCTCTTCATGTTTCAAGATTTATTCCTTTTTCAAATCCAGAAGTTTTGAGGTAGCAACAAGCATTTCTACATATTAGCTGTATTATATATACTCATTGAATTAAAAAAATTGTTTATTAATAGACTTTATATTTTTTTAGAAGACTTTTAGGTTTACAGAAAAATGGAGCAGGAAGTAGAGTTCCCATATATCCCCCCATATTTTTTCCCCACCAATAACAATTTCTTCTATTATTGGCATCTTGCATCATGAGCATGATACATTTGTTATAATTGTAGGCCAATATTGATACATTATTCTTAACTAAAGTGGATAGTTTACATTAGAGCTCATTCTTTGTGATGTGTATTTTGTGGGTTTTGACAAATGTATAATGACTTGTATCCACCATTACAGTAGAATGGATTTTAAATTTTACTTTTCGCTTCATACAGTTTCTATAATGATTATGCTTTCCCATTGCTGATTGATTTTGTCTCCTTTATAATTATAGCTATTTCCCAGAGAGGATATAAACTTCTTTTTCTGTCATTAGCCAGTGGTTTACGTTATGTAACATCAAGTTAAGGATTTATAGCCAAGTACTGGGCAAAAATAGTTGCTTTCTAGGCCTGAAATTTCAGAGATAGCCTATCTTGCATTTGTCTTTGGCAATTAGAAGATACGTCAATATTCCCAGTGAAAGATTCTATAATAATGTTTCAGGGCTTGCCATGGGCCATCAACCCTCAGCCCCACACTGAGGATTACTGAACCATGCTCTGAATCAACACAAGACTCAAGACAGGATGTGTAAGTTCTTACTCCTGGCACAGTCATCCCAAAGGGCTTCATATTCCTTAATATGTGAATATTGAACATATTCAACCTGGAAGGGGTCTGGACAGCAGATTTTTCCTCCACTCCTCCCCCTGCATTCCTCAGGGAAGCACCTCGGAAGTGACTAATATCATGACAGGAAAAGAAGGTAACTTCTCACCTGCCTTCGTTCACTTAGAAGCATGTAGTGTGGCTTCCAGTAAATACTCAGGACTAATGGGGAAAAACTAATGACTGCATTTTGGTCTTAGAGTGAATTAATTTATTATTTGTCAGAGAGCGTATGCAAGCAGACAAAGAGGCAGGCAGAGGCAGAGAGAAGCAGGTTCCCTGCTGAGCAAGGAGCCCGATGTGGGACTTGATCCCAGGACCCTGGGATCATGACCTGAGCTGAAGGCAGCAGCTTAACCAACTGAGCCACCCAGGTGTCCCTCTTAGAGTGAATTTTGTTGGATGTATGGTTATGAGCACTGTGTAAGAGATAAATCCACTTTTTAGTCATTGAGAACAACATACTGAGAGTGTTGATTATATATTAGAAGAAGAAAAAGCAGATAACAGGGGCGCCTGGGTGGCTCAGTGGGTTAAGCCTCTGCCTTCGGCTCAGGTCATGATCTCAGGGTCCTGGGATCGAGTCCCACATCGGGCTCTCTGCTCAGCAGGGAGCTTGCTTCCCTCTCTCTCTCTCTGCCTGCCTCTCCATCTACTTGTGATCTCTCTCTGTCAAAGAAATAAATAAAATCTTAAAAAAAGGGCGCCTGGGTGGCTCAGTGGGTTAAGCCGCTGCCTTCGGCTCAGGTTGTGATCTCGGGGTCCTGGGATCGAGTCCCACATCGGGGTTCTCTGCTCAGCGGAGATCCTGCTTCCCTCTCTCTCTCTCTGCCTGCCTCTCCATCTGCTTGTGATCTCTCTCTGTCAAATAAAAAAAAAAAAAAATCTTAAAAAAAAAAAAGAAAAAGCAGATAACACTCAAATGTGTTCAAAAACAACCAAAACAGCATGTCATATAAATGCAGTCCATAAATAGAATTAATGGAATCCAAAGTCAAGAATAATATCAAAGGCAGCTCATAGTTATCATGAGGCAGGATGGGTTTACAACATTTTAAGCAAGATTATATAGAAATTATATAATTATATAAATTATATAGACCACTAGTGTGGTCTCATTATAATGCTAATTCTGCTAAACCAAAACATTGGAAAGGATTAGATTGATATTTAATGATCCTAGGCTTTTTTTATTTTTATTTATTTGACAGATCACAAGTGGGCAGAGAGGCAGGCAGAGAGAGAGGAAGAAGCAGGCTCCCTGCTGAGCAGAGAGCCCAATGTGGGGCTTGATCCCAGGACCCTGAGATCATGACCTGAGCCAAAGGCAGAGGCTTTAACCCACTGAGCTACCCAGGCACCCGGATCCTAGGCTTAATGAACTTTTTTCTTCATGGAAAATATTAAAACAACAAAATCATGAGAAATTATTTACAACTGTGAGAAAATCATTGGTTTTCTCTTTTCTTTTTTTTCTTTAAAGATTTTATTTGACAGACAGAGATCACAAGTAGGCAGAGAGGCAGGCAGAGAGAGAGAAGGAAGCAGGCTCCCCGCCGAGCAGAGAGCCCAATGTGGGGCTTGATCCCAAGACCCTGGGATCGTGACCTGAACCAAAGGCAGAGGCTTTAACCCACTGAGCCACCGAGGCACCCCTGGTTTTCTCTTTTCTTTCCTTCTTTCTTTCTTTTTCTTTTTTTGTGTTTCAGGTTTTTATTTAAATTCCAGTTAGTGGGGCACCTGGGTGGCTCAGTAGGTTGATCATCTGACTCTTGATTTAGGCTCAGGCCAAGGTCTCAGGGTCATAAGATTGAGTCCTGTGTTGGGCTCCACGGTCAGCAGAGAATCAGCTTCACTCCCTCTCTGCCCCTCTCCCTGCTTACTCGCTCTATAGAATAAATAAATAAATATTTAATAAATAAATAATCAATTAATTCTAGTTAGTTATCATATAGTGTAATATTAGTTTCAGGAGCAAGACTTAGTGATTCATCACTTACATACAGCACCCAAGTGCCCTCCTTAATCCCCATCACCCATTTAATCCATCCCCCACTTACCTCCCCTCCAGCAACCCTCAGTTTGTTCTCTACAGTTAGGAGTCTGTTTTATGGCTTGCCTCTCTTTTTTTCCCATATTCATCTGTTCTGTTCCTTAAATTCTGCATATGAATGAAATCATATGGTATTTGTCCTTCTCTGACTGACTTATTTCGCTTAGCATAATACGCTCTAGCCCCAACCACGTCATTGCAAAGGGAAAGATTCCATTCTTTTTTATGGCAGAATAATATTCCATTGTAAATAGATACCCATTGTTAAACACTTTAATACCTATTTGTATGCATACAAACATTGTGGTAGTTGCTTATTCAATAAAATAGTGCCTTCAACTGCTAGCTACAACAAAGCAGTGTGTTACCTGAGTGTGAGTTGCTGTGAAGCTAGAAGGGAACTCTTCATTCATTAGTTCAGGTTTTCTCCTATATCACACTCTTTTGTATGAAGATCACAGGAGCTCTCAAAGTATCCTAAATTATATTTTCATCTTCTATCACCCTTCTCTGTTGTTAGAGATTTCCATCTACCAGATCTAAATATTACTTTAAAATAGCAGATATATAGACTTATACTTCTTTTCTGAAAATAATCTTACCCAGTGATAAACCATGATCTTGGAATTCAGGTGTGGCTGAGAAGGTCTCTGAGATATCAACAGGCTTTCACCTCTGAGCCCATGTCTGTTCTCTGCCGAACACTGTTAGCTGCCTTCGGAAATGCAAGGTTCTCAGATGTGTTCAGGTAAATAGAGCTGCACAAAAGTAAACACTTAACGGAATGTGGGGTTCATCCATGCAGTTAATGATTTGCTGAATATCCGACTCATCTAAAAATGAACTGTGTGCTCACTTTTCTGCTGTATGGGGGATGTCATTTGTTTTACTAAGAATGAATGTATTGGGGTACCAGGATGGCTCAATCAGCTAAGCGTCCAGCTATTGATTTCAGCTCAGGTCTTGATCTCAGGGTTGTGAGTTCAAGTCCTATATTGGCCCTGTGCTGCGTGTGGAGCCTACTTTAAAAAGAAGAAGAAGAAGAAGAAGGAGAAGGAGAAGGAGAAGGAGAAGGAGAAGGAGAAGGAGAAGGAGAAGGAGAAGGAGAAGGATGTGTTGTTCTTCTTACATGAAAAAGATTCTTACCCATGAACTCCAATTTTTGGACAACTGGTGCATTGTATGGGGTTGTACTGAGCCTACCCTATACTGTTACCTAATTTCCTTGTGAGCACCATGCCTGAAGTCAACAAGCTGAATTGTTTTTAATATTCATGTAAATTAGAAATCTACAGAAATCTCTTAATAGGGTTCATATCATGTAAATAATTTATTTTTATGAGGACTTGTACTGTTTTGTTTAAAAGATTGCAAAAAAGAATATCCTTCAAGTCTCTGGGCCAGAGCTTTCAGCAGGAAGGGACCTTCTGTTGTTGGTTTTCACACTGTGTCTCATGTGCTGACTGAGGGAGTTAGTTCACAAACTCTTGCCTATTTATATTTCAGTAAAATTCTCCATTCCAATAGGAAAACCTCTCCCAGGGATGCCAGGAATCTGGGGTGTAGAGATTGAGACTAAACATGTAAGGACAGCTCCCTTAGGAATGGCAGGTACTTTCACTGGTTTAAAAAAAAAAATCACAGGAGTCCTTTAAACCTCTTTTTGGAACAAGTGTTGAAAAAAGATAATTTCTCTGGAATATGCTCTTTTCATCGATCTAAACACCCTTCACAACTACCAGATGTCAGCATGATTCTACCAAACCCCTTACGATGACAGACTATTTCTTACACATTTCCCTGTGGGCTAGAATGTACCTCCACAAATAAAATCAAGGAGTGCCTGTATCCTGCCTTTACCTGAAAATGTCTTGGGGTTATAGTTATGACATGTCATCACTCAAAGAGATTAGAGCATCAGACTTAGAATAAGCTGGCAATAGAACCCCAAAAAGAAATATACACTAAGTTAACAAGACTGTAAAAACTCCAGGACCAGAAGAACAAGCAAGGTCCTGTCCCTTTACCTGAGGCAAAATAGGGAGTCATTCCCCATGGGAAAAGCAAATGAAACCTAACCCCAGACCTTCATTTCAGAGCCTCATCTCAAGAACTCTGAGGTTAGGAATAAGGAGTCTGATCACACTTTATTTTCTCCAACTGGTACCAGGTTCTGTAGTGGAAAAGAGCCCAGCTGCTGCTATTACCTGTGCATGCTGGAATGGATGAGAAGGTGGAAACACACCCACAAGTCCCTTCTCTCATCACACTCACAAAACATCAAGAGTCTAACCCAAATTGGAAACAGTTAAGAAAATGCTGGAAGGGAAGTGGAAGAAATTGCAAGAGTGTTCTAGCTCTTCTGTTGAGGGCTCTAGATGCATTCTATCCCTCCTGATTTAGGGAAAACCAGTCTAAATAATCTTTCTCATCTTCCCATGCACTGTCCTCCTCTTCCCTTCTTTGCTACGTTCATGACTCCCTTCTTAATTTTCCTTCTTTTCTGCCTCATACTTCTTTTCGGTTCTCTTTTTCCTTACTTTCATTCCACTTGGAAGGAATATTTTTTGAATACTACAGTGATCTGGATACAGACCAGACTCTGTAGATGCAAAGATGAATATAGCCATCAGAGACATGGCCTAGAAGAGGGGACGGGGGACTGTGACAGGTCCGGGTCTTAGCATGTGGATAGCAACTGGGGACTGTGACAGGTCCGGGTCTTAGCATGTGGATAGCAAAGTGCCAACAGGATATCTATGGAGGCAGACGGTACTGGTTGGGAAAAAACTAATCAGGAGCTCAGGAAAGAGGAAACTTACTGATTGTCTCTTACACAATAGGCACTGTGTTTGGTGTTGGGAATGGAGTAAAAAAAGTAAAACCCAGCCCATTTCTCCAAGGACTTTTTTTTTTTTTAAGATTTTTTATTTATTTATTTGACAGAGAGATCACAAGTAGACGGAGAGGCAGGCAGAGAGAGAGAGAGAGGGAAGCAGGCTTCTTGCTGAGCAGAGAGCCCGATGCGGGACTCGATCCCAGGACCCTGAGATCATGACCTGAGCCGAAGACAGCGGCTTAACCCACTGAGCCACCCAGGCGCCCCTCTCCAAGGACTTTAAGAAAACAAACAGCTGCATTCAAGTACTAGAGGTGCAGAGAAAGTGTGGGCAGGTGCAGAGGAGGTACAAAGAACAATGTCTTATGTGGGGAGGAGATAAAGTTGGCCCCCCAGTTTCATTAACCAGACCAGCAAGGATGGTGTCCGTAAGCATTACATTTGCAGTTGGCCCTAAGTTCTATTGATACCAAATCGTTCCAGCCAGTCTTGCCCATGGGGTAGGACTCACTTTTCTGATTTGTATTCTTTCTCTAACTGGGCACTGATATCCAGGAAGAGAACAGTGTCCATCTCTTCATGGGAAGGGGGAATCTGGCTACCTGTATAAGGCCTCCTGCCCACGTTGTTACAAGAAGCTTAAACTTGTTGGCTTTATTGTTAGGCTTAAACACTATGTGGATTTCCCAAAATAGCCAATGATGGTTTACATTTTCCCCATGCATTTCCTGAGCCCTAGAATAAGCCTGGTGGTGTTCTAGGGTGAGTGCTCAGACTTTAATGAGCTAGCACTCTGATGGGTTGCAAGAACTTTCTGAGGGCACAAGGAGATAATTGCTGTGAGGCTTTTCAGTGGTGTAAGATCAGACGAAATTAACTTTATATTTCAAAATCCCTTCCCAGCTTTTGTGGTAAAATCCCCTTTGATTTATCATATTTTGAACTAATGGAAATTCCCTCCCACGCTACCTACTCCCAACCCCATTTGTTTAAGCATCAGAGGAAACTCTTCTGTCTTTCATCAGTCACCCATCTGTATCTCTCTCCTAACCCAAAAAACCCTCATAGTCTTACTAAGTTAAGGTTTACACAAACAAGTTAACTCTCCCAGCCCTTTCTCGGATGCCCGAGTTAACTCAGACAAACCAAAAATGGAAACCCAAAGGTCACATACCTGCTGCATTCTTATCCCTTTAAAGGAAGAGTCCCCTTTTGTGTTTTTCCTTTGCCAGCAACACTGCTCTCTAGCCACAAGTTATTGCTAAGAAAACAGGCAGCCTTGAACAGTCCTGTGAGGTTCTATATATAGTTAAGTCAATACGACTGCAGTCAACTCAGATATTTTTGCTCACTCTAGGTCTGTTTTTCCAGGTTTTGGATTTAAACTGTCTACTTCCCTCCAAAATTACCTATTACAGTGTTGTTTCAATTATGGTGATATATTATTATTGATGACCTGAACTTTATTTATGATACTTTTCCAAGTTATGTGGGATTATTATTTAAAAAAATTATAGTGAAGTGTAAATTGCTTCTTGTTAGTTCTGGGGAAGGAGGAGGATTATTGGATTTTTTTAATGAAGATATTTCTTTTTTTCCTCACTCTTTTTTTAAGTTTTTAAATTCCAGGTAGCTGATATACAGTGTCATTTTAGATTCAGGTGTACAATATGGGATTCAGCGCTCCCATCCATCACCCGGTGCTCATCATCACAAGTGCCCTCCTTCATCCCCATCTGCTATCTCACCCATCCCCCACCAGACCTCCCCTCTGGTAACCACCAGTTTGTTCTCTATAGTTAATAGTCTGTTTCTTGGTTTGTCTCTCTCTCTCTCTCCCTCTTTTTTCTCTTTGCTCATTTTTTTTTCTTTGTTTCTAAATTCCATACATGAATGAAATCATATGGTATTTGTCTTTCTCTAACCAGCTTATTTCACTTAGCGTTCTACTCTCTGGCTCCATCCATGTCATTGTAAATGGCAAGATTTCATTCTTTTTTGTGGATGAGTAATATTCCTCTGTGTGTGTGTGTGTGTGTGTATGTGTTTATCACATCTTCTTTATTCATTCTTCAGTCAGTAGAGCCTAGGGTTGTTTCCGTAATTTGGCTATTGTAGATAATGCTGCTATAAACATTGGGGTGCATGTATCCCTTTGAATTAGTATTTTTTATTCATTGGGTAATACATAGTACTGCTATTGCTGGATCATAAAGTTAATTCCATTTTTAACTTTTTGAGGAGCCTCCATACCATTTTCCACACTGGCTGCACCAGTTTACATTCCCAACAATAGTACGTGAGGGTTCCTTCCACACCCTTGCCCACACCTGTTGTTCCTAGTGTTGTTGATTTAAACTATTCTGTGTGAGGTCCTATCTCATTGTAGGTTTGATTTGTATTTCCCTGATAATCAGTGATGTTTAGCATTGGATAATTGGATCTTTATAGTTTTTTGGCCATTTAAAATTTTTTTTAAAGATTTTATTTATTTATTTGACAGAGATCACAAGTAGGCAGAGAGGGAGGCAGAGAGAGAGAGAGAGAGAGAGAGAAGCAGGCTCCCCTCTGAGCAGAAAGCCCGACTTGGGGCTCGATCCCAGGACTCTGGGATCACGACCTGAACCGAAGGCAGAGGCTTAACCCACTGAGCCACCCAGGCTCCCCAGCCATTTAAAATTTTAATTAAGTGCTCTATAGGCCGAAGAGGCTGAAGAGGTCTGAGGTAATAAGAAATGATAACAGTTTCTTTTAAATGTTAGTATCCATTTCAGGTACTCTTTCTGCTGTGGCTGCTTTATTTCATATCGATGAAAAGAGCGTAATGATAAAGTACATACCAAAAAAATTACCTGCATAAATTTGATTTTTATGCCACACTAACTATCTTGCCCTTCCAATTATCTTGTTAGTACGCAGAATGGCTGAGTTTACTTCTTACTCCCAAGAGAAATGGGTGGTTGGTAAAATCATCAAGAGCAGGGTTTTTCTGCTTTAGTTCATCATTGAGAATTGCTAAAACTTGCACAGGACTTTAGAGGCACGTGCTTGATCCATAAGGTTGGTAATCCTTCAAGCTCCTCAGTAGGCAGGATAGTTAAGAATGCCCAAAAACATCTTGGACATTTCTCCAAGCCATAGCAAAACAAGCAAACAAAAACCTACATCTTAGTCCTGACTCTGTCATTAATGACCTTTAATAACATATTTAGTTTATTTAGGTCTCAATTTTCTCACTTGTATTATCATTAGGTGATCTCTAAGACCTCTTTGAGCTCCAAGATTTTATGATATTAATATTCAAAGTATGCCCATTTTTACTAAAATTAAACTCAAGATTCTGGCATCTTCTGAGAATTGGTACTTGTGAGTCTTGGGTGTTTGTGGTTTTGACAATGAGGGAGCTATATTTGAGTGTTTACATCTGAGTGAATCACTCTCAACCTTTGAAAAGTGAATATCTAAGGTCAAAGTATTTTATAGAGTAATTACAGTCAAAGTAATTTACAGAGTAATGTAAAATACAAAGTATTTTACATGATAATATATGTCCTTTTGGAACCAATTGATTAAAAAATTAGGCAGGGGCACCTGGGTGGCTCAGTGGGTCAAAGCCTCTGCCTTCCACTCAGGTCATGATCCCAGGGTCCTGGGATGGAGCCCTGCATCCAGGTCTCTGCTCAGCAGGGAGCCTGCTTCCCCCTCTCTCTCTGCCTGCCCTTCTGCCTACTTGTGATCTCTATCTGATAAATAAATAAAATCTTTAAAAAAATTAAAAAATTAAAAATTAGGCAATACCAGAGGAACACTTGACTTCACTAACATTTACAGTAAATTTATATTTTGTTATTCACAACAGCATCTACGTATATTTAGACAATACCATTACTTATTATGTACCCGAGAATACCATTACTTATTATTAAGTATCAATGAGGATGCTTTCAACTCCAGTAACTGAAAATACCAACTCAGATTGGCTTAAATGGTAAGGAAGTTTATAATCTCAACATATGGAGAATTTAGAGATGGGGTGGCTCATTGTTTATTCCAGCACTCACTGTTGTCATGAGGAGCAGGGATAGTTTCAGTTCTCATCTCCTCACTGTGATGATTTCGTTCGTGTGGCTGCAGGTCACAGCAGGTCCACACCACATCCAGACATAACAATACCCTGAAAAAGAAAAGGGTTATCTCTTGTCTCCTTAGAAGCAATAAGCCTTTCCCTGAAGTCCCTAGATAGGCTTTCTTCATGTACAATTTGCCACAAATGGATCACATTTCCTTCCTAAACCATCATTAACAAGGACAGGAGGTTAAGGTAAACAGTTTGGGGGGTAGAACTGGGCCACCACCATGACTGCTATGACAGATGATCCATCCTCAGTCTATCTATACAGAACGCTGTGCACAGAGCCATGAGAAGTTGGCATGTGCTATGCACTTCTTCCAAATACTCTGGAGCTCCTTGATCACATCCTGTCCATAATACTCATTGACACTCACCACACTATTAATGATTTGAATTCGCTTATGGATTAAAAAGATGAAATTAATAGTTCTAAAGCAGATCACCCTGCGTGAGCATCTTCCCCAGAGAATAAATCTTAAATAACCGCAACAAATAGCACATGTCATGCTTAATATTTAATGTTGCTACTGAGAAAAACAGAGGGATCTGCCCAAGGAACAAATCTCAAATGAGATCACAGAGATTATGATGGGATATCATTACTGCCAATCATTTCTGCTATGGGGGGGGATAATAAAAGGGGTCAGTGAGAAATATAGACTTTCTCAAACAAAAATCGAGAGAATGAGTTGCCAATAGACCTGTCTTTCAAGAAATGTTAAAAGAAGTGGGTTTTGTTTACCTTTTTTAAAGATTTTATTTATTTTTTAGCTTGAGGGAGAGAACGAGAGAGAGTGAGCACAAGCAGGGGGAACGGTAGGCAGAGAGAGAAGCAGACTTCCTGCTGAGCAGAGGGCCCAATGTGGGACCTGATCCCAGGACCCTGGGATCATGACCTAAGCTGAAGGCAGACACATAACCTACTGAGCCATCCAGATGTCCCTAAAAGAAGTTTTTTGGAGAAGAGGAAAATCATATAGGTCAGGAATTCAGGTCTACATAAAGTAAGGAAGAACCTCGAAAAAGGAATAAATGAAGGTAAAATAAAAACTTCTATTTTTCTTACTACTAATTGATCTAATAGACAAGTTTATTTAAAATCCTAATACCAACCACATATGCAGTTATGTATGTTTATGCTTTATATATATAATGTACGCTTATACGTAAGCAAAATGAAAGACTGCAGGAGCACCTGGGCAGCTTGACTGGTTAAGCATCCAACTCTTGATTTTGGCTCAGGTTGTGATCTCAGGCTTGTGAGATTGAGCCCCATGACAGGCTCTGTGCTCAGCAACACGTCTGCTTAACGTTCCCTCTCTCCCTCTGCCCGTCCTCCCACTCATGCTCTCTCTCTCAAATAAATAAATAAAATATTAAAAAAAAAAAAAGGAAATGGAAGAAAGTGGCAAGTTTAACCACAGATTGGGATGAATACCCGCGAAAACACCTCTCTCTAAAAGGACTTACACTCAGAATATAGAGAGAATTATCAAAATTCAATAATAAGAAAACAGCCCAGTTTGAGAATGGGCAAATATTTGAACAGACACTTCACCAAAGAAAATATATGAATGGTAAATAAACACATGACGTGATGGTCCACATCTTAGTCAACAGAGAAATGCAAATTAAAGCCATATTGCAATACCACTCCACACTTATTAGAATGACTAAAATCAAATGAACAAACAATACCAAGAGCTGACAAAGATGTGGAACAAAAAGAACTCTCGTACATGACTGGTGGAAATGCAAAATGGCACAAATATTTTTTTAAAAATTTGTCAGCTTTTTTTTTTTTTTAGATTTTATTTATTTATTTGTCAAAGAGAGTGAGCACAGGCAGACAGAGTGGCAGGTAGAGGCAGAAGGAGAAGCAGGCTCCCTGCTGAGCAAGGAGCCCAAATGTGGGACTTGATCCCAGGATGCTGGGATCATGACCTGAGCCGAAGGCAGCTGCTTAACCAACTGAGCCACCCAGGTGTCCCAATTTGTCAGCTTCTTAACAAATTATATTTACCTAGGTCAACATTCCACTCATAGGTATTTGCCCACAAAAAATAAAAACTTAGGTTCATGCAATATAATTACATAATGTTTAAAGTAACTTTATTCGTAATTGACAAAAATGAGATATAATCCAAATGGGCATCAAAATATGAATGTATAGGGCGCCTGGGTGGCTCAGTGGGTTAAGCCGCTGCCTTCGGCTCAGGTCATGATCTCAGGGTCCTGAATTCAAGTCCCGCATCGGGCTCTCTGCTCAGCAGGGAGCCTGCTTCCCTTCTTCTCTCTCTGCCTGCCTCTCTACCTACTTGTGATCTCTGTCTGTCAAATAAATAAATAAAATCTTAAAAAAATATATGAATGTATAAAAATTGTATATCAAAACAATGGAATATGACTTAGTAATAAAAAGAGGCAAACTAGTGATGTACACAATATAGATTAATCTCAAATACTAGTCAAAGAAGCCAGGCTTGACAGGCTATGTATTGTATGATTACACGACATGCTGGAAAAGGGAAACCATAGGAATAGAAAACAGATTATTAATTGACAGGGGCTGGAGATGGAGGTAAATTGCAATGGAGCACAGTGGAATTGGGGGGGTGTGATGGAACTGTTCTAGATCTTGAAGAGTTGTTATACAACTACTAGCATTTATCAAAACTCATAGAGCGGGGCGCCTGGGTGGCTCAGTGGGTTAAGCCGCTGCCTTCGGCTCAGGTCATGATCTCAGGGTCCTGGGATCGAGCCCCACATCGGGCTCTCTGCTCAGCAAGAAGCCTGCTTCCCTCTCTCTCTCTGCCTGCCTCTCCATCTACTTGTGATCTCTCTCTGTCAAATAAATAAATAAAATCTTTAAAAAAAAAAAAAAAAAACTCATAGAGCACAAAAAAGGTGAATTTTACTGAATTTAAATTATCTGAGTTGTATCTGATTCTGGCAAATGGCTAAAACACCAGGGGCTGCAAACACAAGTTGGGAACTTGTTTTGTGAAAAAAAATAGTTTGAAACTTTTTAGAGAAGGAGCACCTGGGTGGCTCAGTGAGTTAAGTGTCTACCTTCAGCTCGGGCCAGAATCCCAGAATCCCAGGATCCGGCTTCCAGCTCAGCAGGAACTCTGCTTCTCCCTTTCCCTCCCCTCCATGCGCACTCTCTCTCTCTCTCACTCCCTCTCTCCCAAATAAATAGATAAAAATCTTTAAAAAAAAATTGGGGGAATGAGTTTTATAATCACTGGAATGTTGAGTCAATGAGCAGTTCAGGCCGTAAGATGTGATTTTCAGCGTGAATCTGTGTGTTAAAGATATACCCATGAGGAAAATAGTGGTAACCACAAACCAGATAATAGGGTGTGGTCTTCATCTTAATAAAGATAGTCCTTGTGTGGACACGTTTGTGAGAACCAAGCCCATCTTCTGAATCATGGCCTAAAGTACAACAGAATATTCATCACCTGATACAGACATTGCAGATCTTTGGACTAAAAGCCATTAAAATCCAGTAATAAATCCAGCTGTCAAGTGGCTTCCTCCTATTTTGTTGAATTGTTTTTCCTTGTTCCCCAATAGAGATCAAGCCTCACACACATTTTAAACAACTGGCCTATTTATATTCAGTAATTCCTTTTTTAGAGATCATCTTTTTCTATGAGCTCTATTGAACTTTTCATCTCCTTGATGTTTCTGACGTCCCTTCCATGTCATTTCTGAGCGTATGAATACAAATCACTTGGCTTATCCCAGTTCTTAGAGAGATTTAACAGTGCCAGGGTGGGCAGGTGAACAGTGCCAAACAGAAGACTAGGAATGACAGGCACCCCAGAGATTACTTAAATAAATAAATATTAAAGGGTACCTGAGTTGTGCAGTCGACTGAGCTTCAGACTCTTGGTTTCAGTTCAGGTCATGGTCTCAGGGTCATGAGATCGATCCTCATGTTGGGCTCCATGCTTAACCCAGAGTCTGCTTGAGACTCTCTCTCCCTCCCGCTCTGCCCCTCTGCCCCACTTGCATGCACTCTCTCTCTCTCTCAAATAAATAAATCCTTTTTAAAAAGTAAATACATTTTAAAAATTTTTTAAATAAATAAATACATGTTTGGGGGCACCTGGGTGGCTCAGTGGTTAAGCCTTTGCCTTCAGCTCAGGTCATGATCCCAAGGTCATGGGATCGAGCCCCGCATCAGGCACTCTGCTTGGTGGGGAGCCTGCTTCCCTTCCTCTCTCTCTGCCTGCCTCTCTGCCTACTTGTGATCTCTGTCTGTCAAATAAATAAATAAAATCTTAAAAATAAATAAATAAATAAATAAATAAATAAATACATGTTTTAAAAAAGAAAAGAAACAAGTTACCGATAATCTGGTAGAGCATGTGTTAAAAATAACACATGGGGACGCCTGGGTGGCTCAGTTGGTTGAGCAGCTGCCTTCGGCTCAGGTCATGATCCCAGCGTCCTGGGATCGAGTCCCACATCGGGCTCCTTGCTCATCGGGGAGCCTGCTTCTCCCTCTGCCTCTGCCTGCCATTCTGTCTGCCTGTGCTTGCTCTCTCTCCCTCTCTCTCTCTGACAATTAAATAAATAAAATCTTTAAAAAAAAAATAAAAAAATAAAAATAACACATGGTATTTTTAAACTATTTAAGTGTATTTTCTATAGGTGATATATTTTAATATTATCCTATTGTCTTAGTTCTAAATTCTTCAAGACAGAAAATGAAATTATTTTTTAAACCTATTTTTTAATTTGCATTTCTCTGTTGACTAAGATGTGGACCATCACGTCATGTGTTAGATAATGAACATAGGACAAAACAGAGGCAGGAAAAAGTCAAGGGAATGATCCCCCCCCCATGACCCCATATCCCTTTGTAAGCTGTAAGGTGGCGTTCTGAGGAAGGTGGAAGGCCTTTGGAATTAGGGAAAAGGAGGGAAGTTGCTGTGGTCAGTGGCTGGCTTGGAAAAATCTCATTGTCATCCCAAGTCCTACCCTCTTTCTCATCCTAACAGCAATCACTCAATGCCCTGTGTCTTCCCAGCCTCCCTGATATTGGCTCCCTTGGTTCCTTTCCTCTTTTCATCTTTGCCTTCCTAAGCTTCAGCCCTTATGTTTCACCTAAACTATTGCCCCAGTGTCCTTTATTAGTTTCTCTGTCTCATCTCTCTGGTCCACTCTACATTGTCACCACACTAATCTTTGTTCCACCCAGTTTCCATCATTCCATTTCTCAACTTCCCATAAATCCCTCTCACCCATGGAAGGACGTAGACATTCCTCAGACTCATTTCAGATTTCCCATGATCCGACTGGCACACCCTACACTTCCAACGTCTCCCATCTACTCTTTTTTTCATGGTATGTTTTACCATCTTCCACCCAAGCCTTACTCTTTCCTAGGTCGGTGGCTCTCATGCTGGACTCTGTGCTTGAAAATTCAACTCTGCCCTCAGTTTCTTAATAGTACCCCTCCTTTTAAGTACAGCTCAAATGACAACTCTTTTATGAGACAATAGCTGACGCCCACAGCTGGGTATCCATATATTTTTTTTTCATGTTGTAAATTCCTTAAAGGTATGTTTTACGTTTCATCTTCAATTGTATCTCCACACCCAATGCCTTGCTCAGAGTAGACACTCAATACATATTAGTTTACTCATTCAACAAACACGTATGGGTTCTGAGTAGATAAATGAATAGATCTGAAATTAGAAATGGAAGAAAAGAAACCAGGTGCTTTGCTATTATTTTAAAAAGGCAGCAAAGAACACGGTTTGAGAACAATTCAGGAACCATTATGGACAGGAAAAGCAGATGGAGACTTTAAGCTCATGTGTGAAGGGCAGGAGTTGGTATACTGTGTCTCAGTTGCATCCTTCCAAAAGCCAGACTGCTCCATAAACTGTGACATATGCTGTTGTCCTCATTGTTTACAAGGAAGTCTTACTATCCAGGAGTATATGCAACCAAAGAGAGAGCCAGGCAGAAATATGGTCTTCTGGTCTTCGAAATAGAATAGCAAACTGCAATAATTATTGTATCATTTTTGTATCATTTTTATTTTAATATGTAGGAATTCGGTGTTTTTTGTTTTTTGTTTTTTTTAAAACCAGTGGATTTACTATCCAACGAAAGAGCTGAATCACTGACTGTAGGTACTGGAATTATCTCATTACATATAAAATGATTTTCCCTCACCTCCTTCTCAGTGAACTTTTTATTGTCTCTTAGGAAGACAAGGCAAGTATATCCCAAAACTTCAGGATTCCTGGAGGAAAGTATCATCAGAACAACATATCACTATGAAGTGATGTTGTTTTATGAAAGGAGGATCACAAAATCCATAGAAATCGATAGGGTACATTCCTTTAAACCAAATAGATAAAGAAAACTCTGTGTTCACATAGATTAACAAGGTAGTGAGTAGTCATTTGACAAAAATACCCTGTCACCAAAAAGTGGATTTACACATCACTTTTCAGAAACTTGGCAGCCACGTAAAACGGGATCCACCTATACTCAACGTTGCTCAGCAAGTGATGAGAATCTGGTCACCAGGTGCCAATCTGGGCTACACGTGAACAGGCATCCTTTCTCCCCAACCTATTTAAAAGTCAGTAGATAATTTGGGAAGGATGAATATTTTTCCGGTTGCCACTTAAGGGAATTTTCTTTCTAGTCCATCACACATTGATTAAACATGACTCATTAACACAGCTCTGAAAGGAGCAGGCAATAAGAAACACCTTTCCGGTGTCTTAGTCACTGCTCTATCCTAAATCTGATTCTGTTCCTTTGTTTCAGCAAGGATTTTGTTTTTTTCTGGTTAATTTAAAACATTTAAAAGATAGCTCCCTTAGTACCAGGCATATGGTAGGAATTTGATATATAAATGTTGAATGAACATAAGATTTCTTTCACTCCATGTACCAAGATAATGTCTTCTTATAAATGATTTTGCTAAGTACAGTAAATGTTGAATAACGAATATAAATGTTGGAATTCTTTTAATTTTCTTCTCTCCCAGAATGCTTAGTACAGGACTCTGTAAACAGCACACACATGCACACATAGACATAGACTTAATAGCTATTGAGTTACCTCAGAGGATCTTGGATGAATTACTTTGGGGTTTATCTATTTTGGGTGTGACTCTTTCATTGTCCCTGGAGAATTATGTTATTACAGTACCCCAAGGGGGGAAAAAGCCATGCTGATTCCAACAGTTCGTTAGCATGTTATACAGTCATTATAGTTAAATAATTGGTCTATGGTTGCCAAGTCATAATAGAAAGATTTTTATCTAAATGCATTAAGAAATCATATCAACACCATAATGCTGTTGGCAGCAAATATCCCCACTATTCAAACGGTTTTCATTCTGATTTAAGTTGTCATTTGCTCTTGGCCTGATCTATTTTGATAATGTCTATTTTCTTTCAGTTCAAAGCTATGGGCAAATTTAAATTTCAGTGATACATCAGGCAGTGGGAAAGGAGAGTTCAAGAATTGAATGGAATATAGGCTTTGCCACTGTGTGTAAAAAAGCAAACAAAACAAAACAAAAAAAGCCCAATCTAGTCCTCCTCTTGTGTCTTCCTTTACTCTCACATGTCTACAAGCCTATAGCACTTTGGACACTCTGTTTACCAAATGAGGGCAGACAGAGGGAGGGGTTCCCACATCAGGCAACTCCACAGCAACTCCATATGCCTGTGTATCCTACAATTTATTTCAATTCTGACATTGTCTGGAGACAGTGTCAGATCCCTCAGGGTAAGGGCTCAGTCCCATGAGACTGCCCCCCACTGCAGACACTGGTCACAAGCAATAATAGGTTCCCAGGTTACCTACATCTACTGTCCAATGTGGCAGAAAATCAGAGGTTCCCATGATCTCCTCGCTTTTGGATTCAATTATTTGCTGAGCTCACAGAACTCAGGGAAACATTTATGTTTACCAATTTACTAAAGGATATGATAAAGGATACAGATGAACAGCCAGATAAAGAGAGGCACAGGGCAAGGTCTGGGAAGGTCCTGAGCACAGGAGCTTCTGTCCTTGTGGAGCCAGGATGCCTCACCCTCCTGGTATGTGGATGTGTTCATCTACCTGGAAGCTCTCTGAACCCCATACCATTGGTTTTGTAAGGAGCCCTCATCAGGTAGCTATGATCAATCATTAACTCCATTTAATGGCCCTCTGCCTTTTCTGGAGCCATTTATTAGATGTAAAATCTTTGGCCTGGTTACTCAACCTCACTGAATTTCACTTTCCTCAGCTATAAAAGAAAAAAAACACCTCTTAGAGTTGCTATAGGGAATAAGTAAAATAATGTATATAAAATACCTGGTACACAATAGACCTTAGAAAAGGTTAATTCCAGTCTCTCTTCTTTCTTAATAATCCAAACACTCACACGGTGACAGTACGGAGTTGCTTTCTTTTCTTTTTTTTTTTTTTTTAAAGATTTTGTTTATTTATTTGACAGACAGAGATACAGGTAGGGCAGAAGGCAGGCAGAGAGAGAGAGAGGGAAGCAGGCTCCCTGCTGAGCAGAGAGCCCCATGTGGAGCTCCATCCTAGGACCCTGGGATCACAACCTGGAGCCAAAGGCAGAGGCTTTAACCCACTGAGCCACCCAGGTGCCCCTGGAATTGCTTTCTAATGTCAATTTAAGAACATTTTTCTAATACCTAAAAACACCTCCCTCCTGTGGCTCATGAGGCCTTGCATGATCTTGCCCCTGCTTGCTCTCTAGCTTCTCTCCTACTGCCATCCTCACTTCGTTTAGGACACTGAAATAGAGTGGCATCACTTTTCCTCAAACTTACTTGGCTTCTTCTACTTCAGAGCCTTCTCAAATATTTTCTTCCCTGTCTAGATTCTAGAACAATCTCAATCCCTCCTTTCATCTGTATGACCTCTGCTCAACCATCCTCTTATTAGTCCAAATGTTACCTTCTTTGTGGGACTTGCCCTTCCATCCCTCCTCCAGATGACCTCTCCTCCTCTCTGATAGAATCCAGAATTCTTTCTTTATAGTAGTTATCACATTCTTAATTGTGTATCAATGCATAATTGTTTGTTGTGAACCTCATTTGTTATAAACTGTGCCCCCCCACCAAATTCAGATGGTGAAGCCTAACCCTCAATATCTTAGAAGGTGAGCACAATCTGGAGATACGGCTTTTAATGAAGTAGTTAATGTGAGGCTGTTAGGATGGGCTCTAATCCAATCTGACTGGTGTCCCTGTAAGAGATTAGGACACATGGTGAGACAGCTGGGATGCGGGCACACACCGAAAAGGCCGCATGAGAACACAACAGGAAGCCAGCCCTTTGCAAGCCAAGGAGGGAAAGGCTTCGGGAGAAACCTAGCTGCTGACATGTTGGTCTTAGACTTCCAGCTTCTGGAACTGTGAGAAAACTAATTTCTTTTGTGTAAGCCACCAGAATGTTGTCCCAGCAGCCTTAGCAGAGTAGTACACTATTTAAGACCTACCTTCTTCCATTAGACTGTGAATTCTGTAAGGACAGGGAATATGTCCATATTTCATGTCTGAACTCTCAACATACAGTTTAATGTCTGGCTCTAAGCATGTTTTTGTGTAATTCAAGAATGAATGAGTAAAGGAATGACTGATGTAGGCTTATGTTGATTTTGTGCTGTAAGCTCCCCATCTTCCAGATCCCCAATGCTCTTCTCCTAAGAGATTGACAGCAGACACGTTGAGTAAGTATTTATTTCGGGTAGGCAGGAACATCCCAGAAAGGAAGAACCCAGGAGTGTCACATTCTAGGTCACCGAAAGGCTTCTGAGTGCATGACTCCAGGGCTGAATGTTGGGGGCTTAGGAGTGAGACCCCCCACAGGTGGTGCGCAGTGGTCCACTGCCGTTCCACATGGGTTGAGTGCCCACCATAGCAGGGCGCAGACACTGCAGGAATCCAGCAGCTCCCCTCAGGATTGGGAATACCATCTAAGTGAGCTCCAGGTGCAGACTCCCCATTATTAGTGATAGCATGAGTCTCAAGCTAGCCGTTAGGGTCCTGGAAAGCCAGATACTAAGCAAGTATTTGAGCATTATGCAGATTGGTATAAATTGACCCTTTAGGGAAGTCTAATGGCTCCAGGAAATGAGCCACAACTAGAAAGTTTCTGGGAGTCCACACACGTCTTTTGGTGTATGGAGACTCAACCCTCCTCAGCAGTATCTCTCCATTATTTGGTGGCTAAGTGCTTAAAATCTTGTCACTAACATGTCACTCTTTGGAGTAAACATCACTATATCTGGCTGGCCCTTTTAAAAAATGAATCCCTATGTCATCAATTGTCCCACTTTTCAGTCACTAATATCTGATTTTAAATGGTTTTGCCCCTTTCCTCCAAGTGGGCTTGACCCAGCCTGGGTCAGAATGAAGCAAAGAGGGCAAAGGCAGATGTAGGAGAAACAGGTCTTTAATATAAATCCAGCCAACTTCATAGTTCTTCTAGGAATTGGACATTCTGCCCACAGGCACCCCCACGAGCCTGGCCACACCGTGAGTCACGCACCTTAGGATTTTTACCATTCTCTGGCCACAAGGAAGGGGAATGCCACATTGTGGCAGGACTGTGGTTATGAAAGATAAGGAAACATAATAAAGGGCATTTCCTTTACCTTTGTTCCTTTCTCCCCACAGACCCATAAAATGGTTAATGGGACTCCTCTGGTCTGAGAAATGTTCTGCCCCCTGTAAAGTTTGATTCCTGGAGGCAGATCTTTCTTAAATGCACAAGTGTCAGATAATTGTAAGGGTGGAGTAACTGTAAGCCCGACACACCTTTGTCAGGACTTGTTAGGGAGTGAAGAACTGAAAGAAAGGAGGGGGAGAGCAGGAGAAGTAAACATTTTTGAAAGATCACTCAGCTCTAACACACCTGGGCTGGGTCCGGATAAAAAAAGTGGGGTCTGCAAACGTCTCGGAGAAAACATCAGGAGGAGAGAGAGAGAGGGGGTTTTATTCAAAGTTGTTTCCAGTCCCTTCCAAATCTCAAAGAAGGTAAGTTCCAGGAGGGATTTGTCCTTTGTCTCCCTTCCTCTGGGACTTTGACTTGGCATTTGCTACTTGGAATTTGCGTGTTTGTTAGAGAAAATAAGATGAAATTGTTAGGGTTCAAGCATTGCAGCAGACACAATTAAGTGATCCAAAAGTTCCTTTGCTTTCTGCATTCTGCTTGGGGGAGGTCTTTTAAAGGAACAGTCAGAAAGGTTCCTCTGGGGGAAGAAGAAGGCCGGTTAAGATAAACTGGGCTCTTGTGGCCAGTTGGGTTTTCTTTCTTGGTATTATTTTCAGTATTGTAAAATGGCTTGTGTTAAATTATTTTATTCAGAATAGGATAGAGTTATGATTCCTTCGATCTCAGTCTCTGGCACTTGCTCTCCCCCCCTCTCCATTTCCTTCTCTTCCCTTGAAGCAGAGACTAGCTCAGAGGTGAAGTCACAGAGAGGGTAAGTGGGGGCTTGTAGAAACAGCCCCTGAGCGCAAAGAGCTGAGATGCCACCTGGCTCCGCGCCTGCAGGTCCTGATTAAGCTCGAGAGGATGGATGGACATTGTTGTTTGCCACACTCTCAAAATACCGCCTCTAATCTAAAGTAAAGTATAATATCTGAAACGGTATAATCCAGGAATTTCCTGGAGTCAAATTTAGAACAAGGAAAAAAAAGAAAGGGAACGTTTTGTCTGTGTAACACACCTTTACTGGCCAATTTGCCCCCTCTCCCCAGATCATTCTGGGGTGAGAATTCCCACCTTCAGTATCTCACTGGACGGCCTTCACTGCTCAATGACAAATGACCATGTTGCTTTTTTTGAAGGGTAGACAGAGCACCTGGCACATGGCTTCATGTGAGTCCCAGTTCATCAGTAGGTAATAGTCGGATTTGCTAATGTCCATAAAATATAATGAGGTTTTTTAAAAGATAATTTGAGGGGCTCCTGGGTGGCTCAGTGGGTTAAGCCTCTGCCTTCGGCTCAGGTCATGATCCCAGGGTCCCGGGATCGAGCCCCTCATCGGGCTCTCTGCTCAGTGGAGAGCCTGCTTCCTCCTCTATCTCTGTCTGCCTCTCTGCCTACTTGTGATCTCTGTCTGTCAAATAAATGAATAAAATATTAAAAAAAAAAAGATAATTCGAAAAGCCAAACTGTTTCTCCTCACCGCTGTCTGCTGCATCTTAGAAATAAGGCACAGATCTAAGTCAGCTCCTGACGGCTGCCCTTCAGAAAATTGGAGGCACCAGCGTTACTCTGAGCCTCTTCAAAACACTCACACAAATCTGATCAGAGTTGACCTGGGGACAGTGACAGAGTCTTGCCTCAAGCTTGGATAGAAACTCAGATTCATGAAATTGATCCCACCTAAGAACCAAGCTCATTCTCAGATTGCGCCTGACCAGAAGCAGCATCGGTCTATGCGGTTTGGCTCATCTGCTGTTATTAACAGCAGCAGGACTTCATGAAAAAGGGCTGTAAACAAGAGGCAGCATCACAAACCTGGTGCCCAAACTCCCTCGACCCCAAATTCTGGAAATCAGGGTGTCAGATGTAGCCAGGGGCACACCTGATGCTGAGGTTTATAGAGACCAAAGCCTCTGAGACAATCCACCCTAGGGCGCTGGTTTTCCTGGCATCAAACTGCTTGCTCCATCCATGTTAACAGATCAGAGTAGTGCATGGTTTTCTCACCCTGTGACCATTTTGTTGTTTTGTTTTTAGATTTGAAGCATACAGAGATGGGAGTAATAGAAGCTGTAAAAAAAAATACTTGTGGTTCCATAGAAGAAGCTAGAGATTAATTCTTAAAATAGGAACTAGAAAATACTTAACTTCTCCATTCCCTTCCTTATTGAAGACTAAGTGTTTCGTGGGTCATTATTTTTTTCATAAGGTTTTTTATTTTATTTTATTTATTTGAAAGAGAGAGACAGATAGAAACAGAGATAATGGGGCGCCTGGGTGGCTCAGTGGGTTAAAGCCTCTGCCTTCAGCTCAGGTCATGGTCTCAGGGTCCTGGGATCGAGCCCCGCATCGGGCTCTCTGCTCAGCGGGGAGCCTGCTTCCCTTCCTCTCTCTCTGCCTGCCTCTCTCCCTACTTGTGATCTCTGTCTCTCTGTCAAATAAATAAATAAAATCGTTAAAAAAAAAAAAAAGAAACAGAGATAGCGAGAGAGCACACAAGAGGGAGAGGGACAAGCAAGCTCCCCTCTGAGCAGGGTTAGATTTCAGATCCCTGGGATCATGATCTGAGTCAAAGGCAGATGCTTAACCACCTGAGCCACCCAGGCGCCCCTCATGGGTCATTAGAATAAGGTCACTGTGAGAGCTGACTCTCCGTAACAGTGGTTTGTCCTGATTCGTGGGTGTGCCATCACTGGAATGGTTTTAGGTGAATGTGACATAATTTAAATGCAGTGTAAAGAAAAAATTCTAAAGAGTAGAAAAATGATTTTGAATTGTGTCTTTCTGCATAAGAAAATATCATGAGATCATTTTTCTACATCTTTTAAAGAGCATTAACTAGGACATCACCATGAGCAGCCCCTTAGCAATACAGGTGAAATTAGCATAATTTTGGAATTGAGAACCTGGAGACCTGCTCTTCCTTGGTTCTAGTGCAGTGGCCTAAACATCAAATAAGTTAAAATTAAAGAGTTAAAAAGTATGCTACTTGACAGTACTTCCATTAAGTAGTGTTTTGGGAGGAGAGTGAGCTGGGCAGGGAGGCACAGGCTCAGGCATGTGTCCGGGCTTGTAACTTTCCTTTCCCTAGCATTACACTTCTTAAAACTATCCGCACTGAGAATGTTTAAAAAGGAAGTCCTGCAGGGATAGGATAGGCCCTATGGGACGATCCCAGTCCAGGTTTGTGCCTCGACCCATCACTTTCCTTTCGATGACTCACTTAAAAAATTTTTCATCTTGTGTTTGAATTAGAGGAATCTGCCTCCCAGCATAACCCTGCCACTTCAGACTTTTGGTGACAAAGTCACCAGAACTCCGGCCTGAGTATTCCAGGCCCAGGAAATCATTCTGAGCAGCCATGGGACTCAGCCTTCTCGGGGACTTCGTGCTGAAAGAGAGACAGGGGCCCATCCACCCACACCCAGCTCAGGCCCATTCTCTCCCTGAGCACCTTCTAGTAAGGATTCCCCAGGTCCTGGAGGCGGGTATTTGATTTCTTAGCAGGTGGTCCCTCTCCTGTGCCCTCTGGAAGTTGGGGAACCCATGGCATTTTGCTGTACACATCAAAGCTCCATCATTAGCCCTTAAGAAAAAGATTGGGAGTGCCTAGGACAGTGGGTTATTTTTCTGGGTACAGAAAGAACAAGGAAACACTCACTAGGTTTACTGCCTGGACGCTGAGACCTTCATCAATGGGAGCTATCCTCAGTCTGCCTTGATGGCGACAAGTAAAAGAAACCCAGCCAAACCCAAAATGGATGGCTGCTGACAGCCACTTTCTTTACAGGATCAAAACACACAATAACTTGCGGGAAGTGAAAGCCTCCAGGGCCTGTTATAAACAGTACTTTTCAGGATAGTGTTTCCTATCAGTTCGGGTACCACCCTAGGTGGCTCCCCGCAAGCAGCGGCCAGGTGCATTTGAGTGTTTAATCTCCAAAATGCCTCCTGGTCCACAGCTAACAACCAATTAAAAAAAAAAAAACAAAAAACGCAGAGGGGCTTCAGAGATCCCAAAGGCAATTACTGCTTAAAAGCTTTCAAAAAGGGTATCTGGTGGCAGGTAGGTTTGTATGACAGTAGTCAAACATGTTCTAGCCGGAATGCAGACATAGACACAGGCCAGGTTTGGCCTTCTCAAGAGGCTGGACTCTGTTGTGAAATTGTCTATGGAGCCCCTCCTTTTTGGTTCTGGGAAACTTACCAGAGTAAAAGCCACCTTTGGTGACTTTTCAGATCCAGTCAGGAGTTTTTCCATGACGCCTCATTCCTTGCCTAGAGCTGCACTTAAGAAACTCCAGTGAGCAAGAAGTTGGCACATTCAACCAGGCCCTGAAGCTAACTGTGCCCATCTTGGTTCATTCCACCAGCCTGCTGAGCAGCCGGTCTCCTGTGATCTTGGTTTTCAGTGGGGAAGTCACCTGGGGCCGCATTGTGACTTTCGTGGGCCCTGGATGTATTCGATTTTGTGGACCCCTTCCTCTATTCAAAAAAACAAAACAAAACAAAAAACTTAAAAAATTATATTTTATAACTGCATTGAAAGAATATAAACCAGGTTGGATTGTATTCATTTCTCCTTCTGATTTTAAAGATACTCTTTTTAAGATTTATTTGAGAGAGAGAGAGCATGCACACCTGCATGAGCAGGGGAGTGGGGCAGAGAGAGCAGGAGAGAGAGAATCCCCAAGTCCTCAAGCAGACTCCCCACTCAGCACAGAACCCAACTCAGAGCTAGATCCCAGGACCCGGAGATCATGACTTGAGCCAAAGGTCAAGCGTCGGTCACTTAACTGACTAAGCCACCCCAGGCACTCCATTATTCCTTCTGATTTTAAATTTTAGAAAAATGTATATTTATTTGAGCGAGAGAGAGAGTATGAGCAGGAGGGAAGGGTAGAGGGGGAGAAGCAGACTTCCCACTCAGCCTAGAGCCCAATGCTCCATCCCCAGACCCAGAGATCATGACCTGAGCCAAAGGCAGATGCTTAACCAACTGAGCTACCCAGGTGCCCCTCTTCTTCTGACTGTAAAAAGAAATTAAAACACTTCCATGGGCCCCTAAAAGTGTGATAGGATTAGGTACTGTGCCTTGTGTGCCTAACGGATAAGTGACCCCAAAGTCACCAGGCAGGTAAAAAAATCTGAAAGGAGAAATCTTAAGCAAGGCACATCCTGGGCAGAAGTGGCTTTCCCTGAATTCCAGAATCCAATTTGAACTGCATCCAAAAGAGAAAGGGAAGGTTAGTGGGGAGGAGGGAAAACACAGGAAAAGCCAGATTTCAAGTCTTCCCAGACATGGGACTGGAAGCCACATCAAGAACCCAGTTGGGAAGGGGATCCCTGTTGTGCTCCCCTGTGTGTTTAACCCTCAGCCCCCACCCCAGCCTCTTGCTGTCAGATGGCTTTAGTTCATCTACACTTCAGGACACAGTGGACAAAGTCTCAGTGGTTTTCCCTTCTGGAAGCAGTAAGTGAGGGGGAACATAGATAACATAAAAATATGTCTTTCCTACATATTTCTGTAGATTTTACACATTTTCTTCATATACTTTTCCTACTTGTGCCTGCAAATAAGCATAGCGGGGCTAGCTTATTACAAAGGGAAAGTTCCGTATTGTAAGAAGTGTTAAGTGCCATACAAGTACCAGCAATACAGTAATTTTTTTCCTGATTTAAATCCATCAGATGTCGGGATGCCTGGGTGGCTCAGTTGGTTAAGTGTCTGCCTTCTACCCAGGTCATGATGCCAGGGTACTGGGATCAAGTTCCATATCGGACCCCTTGCTCAGCAGGGAGCCTGCTTCTCCCTCTGCCTGTTGTGCACGCTCTCGCTTTCTCTCTCTCTCTGACAAATAAATAAAATTTAAAAAAAAAATCAATCAAACATCATTCTCCCATCTAAACTCTTAAATAATGAAGTATTCTATTCATCGAGTTCCCTGTAGAACACTATACATTATGGGATACAACAAAATGAGTTCCTTAAAAGCAGCAAGTGCATTTGTCTTTCATATCTGCAAGACAGATATCCTTCAGCCGTCTGTTACTTTTTTTTTTTTTTAAGATTTTGTTTATTTGACAGCACAAGTAAGCAGAGAGGCAAATAGAGAGAGGGAAGCAGGCTCCCTGCTGAGCAGAGCCGGAGGCGGGGGGGGGGGGGGGGGGGGGGGGGGGGGGGGGGCTCAATGACCTGAGCCAAAGGCAGAGTCTTTAACCCACTGAGCGACCCAGGCACCCCTGTCTGTTACTTTAGCAAAGAATGGAGGTTTTATAGTCAAAGGTCAGGGTGCCATATCTTCCATGTAATTCTACTACTACTCAGCAAGGGGCAGTCTGGTCTATGAGATCCTAAAAAAAGAGCTCCCCATACAGGACAGAATCCAAAGTGGAACTATCCACTTTGTGCAGTCCGAAGTGGACTCCCTCTTAGAACTGAAACAAGGAGTGGGAGGGACTCTGTAAAAAAAATATGCACAAGAAAGAATTATGCTTTGAATTCTGGGAGTCACGTGTTTTTGTTTCTCAGCTTGCATACTAGGGACCTATACTTCCTAAAAGTGATGGTAAGTGTCATGGCTGATCATGGTTTTTGGCTTTTCTGCAGGTGGCTATGGTATGGATGTAACCAAGAAAAACAAGCGAGATGGCACTGAAGTCACTGAAAGAAGTAAGAGCACGAGGCGTAGCATTATAAAAGTAATAAAAAATTTGGAAAGAGTAATTCATGCCTGATTCCGTCACAACTACTGTCTAGTTTCTAAATTATTTTTAGTCTTCCTTTTTTTTTCTTTTGTTTCACTGTATCATTTATTTCGTCACAACTACTGTCTAGTTTCTAAATTATTTATGGTCTCTCTTTTTTTTTCTTTTGTTTCACTGTATCATTTATTCCGTCACAACTACTGTCTAGTTTCTAAATTATTTATAGTCTTCCTTTTTTTTTCTTTTGTTTCACTGTATCATTTATTTCGTCACAACTACTGTCTAGTTTCTAAATTATTTATGGTCTCTCTTTTTATTTTTCTTTTGTTTCACTGTATCATTTATTTCATCACAACTACTGTCTAGTTTCTAAATTATTTATAGTCTTCCTTTTTTTTTCTTTTGTTTCACTGTATCATTTATTCCGTCACAACTACTGTCTAGTTTCTAAATTATTTATAGTCTTCCTTTTTTTTTCTTTTGTTTCACTGTATCATTTATTCCGTCACAACTACTGTCTAGTTTCTAAATTATTTATGGTCTCTCTTTTTTTTTTTCTTTTGTTTCACTGTATCATTTATTCCGTCACAACTACTGTCTAGTTTCTAAATTATTTATGGTCTCTTTTTTTTTTCTTTTGTTTCACTGTATCATTTAAAATGTTTTCCTAAGTAGACTTTATTCCTTCCCATATGATGGATTTTATTGATTTTTATTTTAACATACTTATAATCAAAATGTGTTCTGCTTTTTCTTCAAAAATGAAAACTACCATTTCGACATACAGTTCTCATAATTAGTACTTTTAATAGCTGCATAATATTCTGTGAAATGAATCTGCCAAAGGCATTTAACCGTTTCTTTCTTTAGAAGACAGGGCAACAGAAATCCAAAAGAATAATATCCTGCTTACTTCAGAGACAAAGTTAGAATAACACTGGTGTCTCAGTCACAATCTACACTGAAACAGAAAACAGACACATTTCTTTTGTGAAACTGCCCAAATCATAAATTCAGAGACGTTTAAATTGTCCCCGAAATGGTTCCGATTCTTTCATTTGTCCTGTGACTTTCATATATCTCTAATAAAAAAAATTCTGGCTTCCCAACTTGGAATGTTAGGTTAAGAAATCATTTATTTTTATGTGTCCAAGAATCCCAAAGGTCCACACAATGAGGGGTTTAGTGAAAGCTCAAGGACTGTTATTCAAATCAAGCTGCCATTTTAGTCTGAAAAACTGTTTCCTGTTATGCATGGAATGCAGTTTCTGCCAGTCATCACCCCAGATTCCTGCCAAGACAAGAAAATCAATTAGAAAAGTACCGTGTGAAGAAGGAAAGGAGTGGGGGCAGCAAGACTGGTGCAGGAGAGAGCAGTGTCGTGCCCGACGGCTTAAACTGGTGCAAAGGATCTCGCACCTTTTCCCCTTTAGCCTCCCGTACCAATGGGCGTGCGCACAGACACAGCACACATGCACATATACCTGGGCATGTGCACATGTACATCACGCATGCACGTATACCTGGGCATGCGCACACATGCACACACCGCACAAATGTGTGACGTCAGTAGACTGCTGCTCCTTTATGTCTGGCACAGAGGGAGGTGGTAATGACGGTCACCCTTAGAGAACAGCTTTGGCCCCACTCTGGTTGTAGGAATCTGCCCACCTCCCCACTTTGCTGCAGAAGAGAGAGCGGTTCAGGAAGGCAATAGGTTTTTCTTCTAACTGGTGTTTAACACATTCTGGAAGCTTTTATTACCTCTATAGACTCATCTTTACTTGGGAGTCTAGAGAAACTCAGCCTGGGGAGGCAAAGGCACTGGTTCTTGTAGTCTGTCTTTGATGCATCTGTCCCTAATTTCACCAAGCACCAAATGTGACTTACTGATAACCCCCGGCCTTCCTACACAACCCCACATTCAGGGATGGCCCTGCAGATTTTAGCATGAATTATGTCCTTCAGACACCTCCAGCTAAAAAAGAAGAACAAAGTGATTATCCACTTAACAGTGAGATCAGCCAGGATAATGCCATGACCCCAGCTGGACTGGGTGACCTTTGGAAGGGGCAGTTCAGACAGAGTGTGGCTCGACACATTTGAGGTGACTTTGAGGCCCTGGTCCTCCTTCAGAGGTGAATCCAGGCCTGGACTGGATCTAATTGTTAAATGAGAGACATGAATGCCAGGGTAAGTCATCCTTCTAACCAGTGGGTAACTACTTTTGGTTCCAAAAGGATATAAATGTATTTTCCAGGTCCATTAAATCCCATCGTTATTGCACATATCTTCATGTGCAGAGAGTCAGAGCATATACCTTAAAGCATGAGCATACAAAAATCTATGTTAAACCTAATTTAAAATGCTGAGCCTATGACAGATGTTAGACCTTGCCAAGATATAAGGAATTCAGTGTAGTATATCTGATCTTTTTATTTTCTTTTTCTAGTTATCACGGAAACAGTAACTACAAGACTTACATCCTTACCTCCAAGTAAGTGACTGTCGAGAGCTTTCTTCTCAGTAAGGCATGTGTGAAGGACCCCACATGCAACATTTCCCATGGGCACTTACTCTTCAGTTGAGCAAAACCAAAATATCTGAAATCTCTTTTTTAACAGCTATTAGATATTAACTTATACAACCACAAAATCCACCAGTTTGAAGTATATATAATTCAATGGTTGTTGGTATTGTTAACCTTAAAAATAAACTGTCCAGTTATTTCACCAGCAAAATATGGGTTTATTCGGGAATAGCAAAGAATCACAACCTGGAACAAGCAAGCTAAGACTGACCATAGGCAAGTCCAACAAACAAAGGAGAGAAACATTATTTTATGGAGAATAAAGAGGACGCTAAGGGGTGGTGTTTAAATGAAAGACCATTGGAGAAAAGCAGTTCAGGGTGATGGATGGTTTCTCATTGGCCAAGTTGCAGGTGTAGTAGATTTCCTGGAGGAAATGCAATGCACATCTTTCCCTGTTGAGGCCTGTAATTGATGACTCTTTTCTGGTGAGGATTCTTCTGTTGTATCTGTAATTGACATTAAGTGGCATGGCTCCCCTTCCAACCTCCCCCTTCCAGCATCAATTCACTTGAGCGAGGTTTCCTTTTATTAATTTTCATAGTATCTTTATAGAGTTGTGCGGCCAATGCAACAATCTAATTTTAGAACATTGCATCACACCCAAAGGAAACTTCATGACTTTAGCAGTCATTCACCATTACCTCCTCTCTCCCCAGCCCCCGAGAACTGTGAATCTATTCTCTGTCTCTATAGATTTACCTGATCAGACACTCATATCAGAAACCTTATCCAGCCTGAGCAGAGGATGGGAGAAGGGAACCAGCAGTCAGGCTTCTGTCTGGGTCCACTAGTTTTCTGGGGCAGTCCTTAGGCTGAGTGGCTTCTGTATTGGAGAACTGAGCCCTAAAGCTACCCCTGCACCTGCCAGGCAGCCTGGCTTTCAGAGGATGGGGATGAGAGGTCAGAGCATGACAGTTGCCATGGGGAACACCAGTGACACAGAGCTGTCACTCACCCCTTCAACAGCTCTAGTGGATGCCATGTCTATGGCACTGACCAGGCAACCTCCGAAAAGCAAGCCCAACCCACGTCCTGGCCTCACAGAGCCTTTCTTCACTCAGCTACCTCTTCTAATGCTTCAGCTTTCTTAATGAGCAACTTGCTATGCTCTGCCCAGAAGACTTTCCTTTTAAATCAGGTGGAATATTTGCTCTTGACATTTCTATCGTAAACAAACGCAGGGGAATATGGCAGCTTGCACCTGCAAAGGGACACCAAACCACCAGGGTCGTGTGTGATAAGCCAGGGGTGGTCTCCACAGTGGAGCAGGAGAGGACCCCTCCTGGCCTGATTCCACCCATAAACGGTCACCCGCTTCTTGTTTGTGCAGAAGGGGGAACCAGCAACGGCTATGCTAAAACGGGCTCTCTGGGTGGAGGGAGCCGGCTGGAGAAGCACAGCCTGACCCATGGCAGCAGTGGCTACATAAACTCAAGTAAGTGCCTGCTGGTGGAGGGACTGGGGGAAAACAGGTGGACAGGGGCAGAGGGATCCTACGAAGAGAGGAATGGTCACAACTGCTTGTCATCCATTCCAAGTGCTCCCAGTTGTTGTGTAGCTGACACAGAAACCAGCCAAGGGGGTACTTTCAAATAAGACACACTAGAAGCCTCATTACAATGGGATCAGTTTTCATTTAGTCCTTAATATAAATAAAAATGCTCAAGAATGCTTTGTGGGGAGGTGCTCTTTTCCCACTGAGTCACTCTCTAGAAGCCCTTTCTTTTAGGGAAGGGTGTGCACACAAGAGGGTTTACATTTGAATTAACAACAACAACAACAAAAGAAATTTAACCACTGGGTTACTCCGCTCAGGGAGTCTAGTGACACACAATCCCACGCTGAGTTTCCACTGGGCAAGCGTCCAACACAGACCCATTGTTCCCAGTGAAGCACTCTTTCACGGTAGCTTCCAAACCAAAGCTAGACAGAGTGAGGCAAAACAAACGAAAAACAAGCACACGTATAACCCCTGAGGCCATTTAAACCATTTTCAATTGACACTGAAAAAGAAGACCCAAGACGCAAATAGCCAGGTTGACCAAGAGGCGTGGTTGCTGCTAGCTGTCAAAGTCAAGGGACACGTCGTGGGATTGTATCCTAGTCCATCCAGCAATGAGCTACAATTAAATGCCAGGTCCTCAAGAAAAATCCTGCCAAAGCCTCTCCCTTGCCATGTGCAGCCACGTCCACAAAGGGCCCCCCTGCCTTCCTTCTGTGGTCGGCTGGGGAGGGACGGCGCCGATGACGGCGATGATCTCACCTCCCATTTCTGAGCGGTGTTCTCAGAAGGCCCTCTGGGCCCCCCTGTAGGACCCTCTTTAACCTTGAGCAGCCTGAGCGCAGTCAGTATAACTGCAAAGCCAGTCGGAGGTGCTGTGAGAGTTGATGCTTGTCCCCTCTGCAGGTGGGAGCACTCGAGGCAATGCCTCCACGTCCAGTTACAGGAGGGCTCACTCCCCCGCCTCCACTCTGCCCAACTCACCTGGCTCCACCTTCGAAAGGAAAACGCACATCACTCGGCATGGAACATACGAAGGTATCAGTCTGTATATTGCATTTCATTTCATTTCATTGTAGATGTCATTAGTGCAGAAAGGTGGATTTATGATCGCCTGGGGATGGGACCCAGGGCCCGAAAGAGCCCCTGCCCTGGGATTGTGAGGAGCAACTGATTATAGACTGTGGGGTTGGGGGACTTAAAGACAAAGGGACGTTCCAAAAGGACTTTCATATGCTAAAGGATACTCCCTGGATAATGGAGGCCTGCCTATTGCCAAGCTAAGGGGGTTTTTCCCTCCAGCAAGGCAGATAGTAGCACTGGTGGGGGCTTTCTTGTCTCCTACTCTGCCAGCCTATTTGTCAGTGGGCTTTTAAGGACCTTTAATTTAATCTACATTTCTTTCTGCCTTTGCTTCCCACATCAGTTTCATTTCTTTTATGGGCTTATGTTACTTGGGGATTTCATTGATTGACCCGCTCCCTTATTCATTCATCCATTCAGTTTTATCTCATATCTACTGTGTGTTTAACACCGTGTGGAATGCCTTAGTGGACACCATCAGGGCCAAGGGCTGGTTGCCTCAAAACAGGCCACTGTGGCTTGAACATTATTTTGAGTTAAAAGCAGTCCAAATCCAGCAGATTCAGGAAAAGCTCTTTACCTCCCCCTCAGCTGCCTGCTTGTACCAAGGGAGTGGTTAACAGAGATTCTTCTTGTAAGGGCCTATGTAGCCAGAGCGGCCCCACCTCAGTTAAACAACCATTATGTTGTTTATGCAGTAAAACTTAAATTGAACCTGCCCCCCCCCCCGCCCCCACCAGGGGAACTTACTTGAAAGCAAGTCGGGAAACCAGTCCCAGGTAACAAAGTCCAAATACAAGGGCGGGTGGGGTCAGGTGGAGACATCCAATCAGTAGAGCGGGTATACTGTCTCCCTAGCTACCAAGGAGTGTGGGCCCCACCTTTTGGGCACCAATTCTGACCAAGGTGATAGGCTAGTTCAAATAGCTACTATGGGTTGAATTGTAATTCAATTGGCCACCCGTGTGGGACCTAGCCTGACTGTGCAGCTTTCTCTGTGTGCTGCAATCTCATTGGCCACCTGTGTGTGGCCAGGCCCAACCACATGGCCCTTGCCCTTTAAAATTTAGCCGGTAAGGCAGGGAGAGGTCGCCTCTTTGTAAGAGATGGCCCTGACTGGTCAGTTTGATTCTCGATGCTGGGCACGAAATAAAGCTTTGCTTGACCTTCGCTTTGTATCAGTCTCGTTCCTTTAATCATGGACCCATTATTGGGGGACCTTTCATCCTAAGATACTTATCTCCATAAGGCAATCTTTTTTCCCAACCATCTCCTCTCACCTTCCTGCAAATGGTCTTTCTGCCCTTTGTATCCTCCTCAACGGGCACAAGCATCACGCTGCCTGTTTCTGGAATCTCCATGTCTGTGTGTATTCACTATATGTACAAGCTAAATTGATTTTCTCCTTTCTCCTGTTAATCTGCCTTATGTCAATCTGATTCCTAGTCCTGCTAGAAAGATCTTGAGAGGTAGAGGAAATTCTTCCTCCCCAACAACACTTAAATGAGTTACACGTGAGGGGCGCCTGGGTGGCAGTCAGTTAAGTGTCCATCTCTTGGTTTAGGCTCAGGTCATGATCTCCGAGTCATGAGATCGAGCCCTGGGTTCGGCTCCACGCTCACTGTAGAGTCTGCTAATGTTCCTCTCTCCCTCTGCCCTCTCTGCTTTCTCTATAAAATAAGTAAATCTTTTTTAAAAAGAAGTAATGAGCTAGATGTGGATCTTGTCTTCAAGTTGCCTGTGGTCTGATAGATAAGCTAAGCTGATGGATAAAAACTGTGATGTAAAGTTGAAGGGGATGAGCATTTCCAGCTGAGCCTTCAGAGAAGACTGTATGGGGCCTGAGGCTGGGCCTTCAGGTGTGTGACGTTGGAGGCCGGGTGGAGAGGTGGGGCGCTCCAGCCTGCAGGGGGCGCACTCAGCACAGACAGGCAGCAGGCGGCTGGAAGGACTCCGATTCAGGGCCGGCCTGTGATGTCTGGGCTCTTTTCTGCAACAGTGAGAAGCCACTGGGATTTTTGAGTAGAGAGTCGATCCTTCCTAAAACTCCGGAAGGCACGCGCAAGAAGAGCAGGGACGAGGTGACAAGTTAGAAGATGCTTATAGTCCAGGGCACACTTGGCTGGGACTAGGGCGGTGGCAGTGGGAGAGGAAACCAGGAGCAGCAGATGGAACTGATATTTGACAACTGATTAAATATGAGGGGAGAGGGAGGCCAAGGAGTCTGTGCCACTGAGACTCCAGCACAGGTGGCTGGGTCCATGGTGGTGCCAACGATTGAGAGAGGGGCGCCGGAGGCAGGCTCAGGAGCAGGAGCAGGAGCTCAGTAATGCTCCCAGGCAGGGAGCGGGGCGCGTGAGCCCAGGAAAGAAGTCAGGCAGGATACCCAGTTTGGAGCCATTTACAAAAAGGTTAGTAGAAGATGGAAAACTAAGGAATCAGCCAAAGAAGGGAGCCTGAAAGCAGAAGGGAGCAAAGAAAAAGTTGGGGATGAAGCAGAAGTGATGTGGTTTTGGAATATAGGTGAGGTTCCGTGGGGTGAAGTCCGGAGCCAATAGCCAAGAATTCTTGAGAGGTCTTTGGTGCAGAACAGTGGTTTATGAAAGCGCGGGGACAGGACCTGTGGGCAGAAAGCGCTGCTGCCCCGGGGTTGTGAGGGGTGCCTGATTATATACTATGGGGTTGGGGGAACTAAGGAAAAAGGGAGAAAGTATTTTCCTGTATTAAAGAAGACACACAGGATACCAGCGGAGGCTTTGCTATTGTCAAGTGAAGGTGGTTTTCCTTGTAGTTAGGCATTAACGACGGGATAGTTGGGAGCTTCCTGGAGGAACATTACACTCTGTGGGGCTTCAAGTATCTGTCAATGGGCTGCTCGGTATAAGGACATTTAACTTCATTTGCATTCCTTTCTGGAAGCTGGGCCATTGATAGAAATGCTTTGTTCTTGTAAATTGCTAAGACATTTGTAAACTGAGGGAGACTCACGTCTTGCAGGATGGTGATCTCTAGAAGTTAACTTTTTTTTTTTCCTTTAGGGCAGCCTGGAGTGCAGGAGGAATGTCACATTTATCCCATGGGCAGGGGTGTTGTGGGGTGTCAGCTTCTGCTTTGTCCTCAGCTAGCCTTCTGTTCCCACATCAGAAGGAAGAGCCAGAGGGCACAGGAGGAAGAAGAGGCTGAGGGGGCGGGGAGAGCAGGACCCAGGCAGGGGCATGGAAGTAGTGCAGGAACACGCTCCCGGTCCAGAAGCAGGAGGCAGGAGGACCTTTGGATTTGGCTCCTGATGTCCCCACAGTGCCGGCGACTGCAGAAGCCAGTTTGGTGGGAAACAGACGAGCCAGGCAGCAATGGGTCTGACCTTGACTGGAGATGGGTCATGGTGGTGGAGCAGCAGAGCACTGAGGGCTGCGCTCCCCAGTGTGTGATTCCAGACCCAGAGCGGCCAAGGGGTTTGGGAGGGCAGGGAACAAAATCCAGGGGAGAGGGGTTGTGTCACCACAGGGCTGTGTGATGTGAGGCCTTCCTGGGGGCCGGTGCCTTCACTGTAACAGGGTCCACGTTCAAGACGAACTTCACAAGGGCAGTGACGCTCCCATGCTGACAGCACATGTATTTGAACGACACTGGTACAGGGAAAACTCAGTGGAGGGCTTAAAAACAAAGCAAAGCAACCCTCCTGCTTTCCTGCCATCTGAAGCAGATCAGTGATCAGGATGAACCACGGGAACTGCGGCCCGCAGGCGTGTCCTATTTAAGAGCGAGCCCCTGCCGAGCCCCCACCCCCCCTCCCCACATCGGGCTGCGGGCGTCCTGCACACCGTCCCTCCCCCCCCGCCCCCCAGGGAAGCTACGGGGCTTGCGTGGCTGTGGGTGCTCAGCGTTTTCTCGCCCTGCAGGGAGCTCCAGTGGCAACTCCTCCCCAGAGTACCCTCGGAAGGAACTCGGTAGGTCCTTTCCTTATTGTCTGAAGGGATGGGCAAAGGCGCTGGGGTAATGCCTGGGGTCAGGGGTGGAGGGTGGGGGAGACACTGTGAGCTCAGTGGATTTTTCTAAAACTTTGACCCCTGCTGAGCAGTTTTTTTCCTTTGCTCTTTATCCTGAAGCATCTTCAGGCCACAGTCAGCCGGGTACACTTGCTGCCCTTAGCCGTTGCTCCTGACCCTGGTGAAATGGCAAGTTAGTCATGCAAGGCTCAGACTTGGACAGAGCAGCCCCAAGGCCAGGCAGCAGCTGTAGGGTTTATCCTTTCCCAGGATGCACAGAGACCTCCCAGCCAAGAGCAGCAGGGGTTTGAATGCACACACGCCAAACATCCCAGCATGTCTGCCACAGTGGACTGCAAAGGGACACATTTTATGCCAAGTGAAACCCTAGGCTGTCTTCACTTGGCCTCCAGTTTGCGGCCCATGGCCTTGGATTCTCACTGTGCGTATGAGCCGATACGGTCATTGTATAGCAATTGTAATTTCACCTATCTGCTCATACCAGGAAGACCAAGGCAGTCTAACAAAAAGCTGAAGGGAAGATCTGGCTGGTTTTTTAAAAATATATTTGGTCAGTGTAGACCGCCAGCCCCAACGACTAGGCTTCCAAATGATTACTTTAGTTAACACTTAAGTGTGAGCTAACTTAACATTGATTTAGCTGACGCCCTGAATGCGTGGAGCCTGGCACAATTCGCTCTGCCCTGTGGCTGCGGGCTCATCCTTACTAAGCATCCACCATCAAACGCAGGTGGTTTGGGTTCACTGTGGGGCCTGTGATTGAACTAGAGAAGCCAGGTGCTGGCCTCCATGTGGATAAGTTCCATCATCTCGTCCTGAAGCCCAGCTGGCTGCACAAGGGGGCCGGGCGGGCCCCAAAGAGGAAGTGGGGTGCCCAGGACTTGAGCTCCAGGAAGAAGGCAGGGCAAGACAGTCCGTTTGGAGTCCTTTATGAAGACTTTACACAGTGTTAGTAGAGACCTAGAGGAAGACTTCTATCTCCCATGTGGATGTAAAGGTACAAGGAAAACAAGTCTCTTCCCCCGCTAAAATAGATCTCCTTCAAGGTAAAAAATATCTAGTGTGCCACCTCTTCGATGCGTAAGATTACTTTTCTTTGTTCCTCAGCATCTTCTTCAACCAGAGGAAGGAGCCAGACACGAGGTGAGCTCTGTGGCTGGGGTCATTTCAGTTCATTCAACAAGTTTTTTCTGAGCATCTAACATGTGTGTCCAGACCTGAGCCAGAAAATGGGAGGAGTAGAGCAACATAAATAAGGATGGTTCCTGCTTTCAGGGAGCCTACTGCATCCTGGGACTCTTCCGCAGGTCCCATCAGGATGGGAAGGGTAGTTTGGGGCACTGATCTAACATGGAAGGGAAGGCAAGGGTACAAACACCCAGTAACCACCTGGGGACTAATTTGTTCTGCTGTGGGTTACAAAGATGCTGGTGCCACATCTGGTGTGCCAAGGTTTCAGTTGGAGTCCCCTGGTTGACTTTAACAAGATGCACTATAATTGCCTTTATGTAGTGAGAAAGGAACGAAAGCCCTTCTTTTTCTAATTATTCCAGGGGACAGAGGGCTCCATGACAGTCTTGCACTCTGCACGTCTGCCCACAGATAAGGCTCTAGGAGGGAAATGGGGTCCTGGGGAGAGCTGGCCTGGATGCATCTGGTGAGGGTGGGGAGGAGCAGTGTGTCCACGCTGTGCTAAATGCAGAATTCTGCACAGGCCCTGGAGCTCTCTCTGATCACTCTAGACTTCCAGGGGCCTTATTGCGTCAGTAATTCTAAAGTTAGGAACACACCAACCACCCACAACTTTAGGCTAATAGTTGAAAGATGTCAGTGGCCCACCTGAAGCTAACAGAATGTGAAACTACCCTTTCCTGCCCAGAGGAGGCCCAAGTGGCTAAGGAAACAATATGGGTTTTAGAATTCTCCCTCAGGCATCAGAGACGGGGGGGGGGGGGGGGGGGGGCAGAAGAAGAGAGTGGTTCAGAGTAGCTGGGCTACAGGTCCCTGGAAGGGGGTTGGTCATTGCTGATGGTGATCGAGCCTCTCCCTCAGCCTGCGATCTCATCAGAGCATCTCTAGGTACAGGGAGGTGTGCAGTGGGCAGGTTGGGGTGTGGGGAGAGGACCCCTCCTTTTAAGCAGCACTTGTTCTGGGCGCTCTTAGGTTTCCTGTTCCCAGGACAGATCTGCGAGCAGCCCACATTTCTTTCTGCTGCTCAGAGCTTAAGGTCAGGCTCTGTGATCCAAGCTCCTTCACTTACACCTTCTCCATCTCCTCCCCTGTAGAGAGCGAAATCCGAGTTCGACTGCAGAGCGCGTCCCCATCTACCCGATGTAAGTGTTCACAGTCTGTCTGCAAACAAAGGATCCAGGAATCCAGGGTCACCACGGTGTGCGTGCATGTGTGTGTGGTCACTTGATCATAAAACGTGTTGAAGGTCCTTCTGTGAGAGGGACCCTAGGCTAGGTGTCGGGTCAGGAGCTGAATAATTTCTGTTCCCTGCTGCTGAAGGGGAGATAGAAAACCAACCCACCATGGCCTCTCCGGGAGCTGAAGGAGCAGGCAGCCAAAGAAACCTCCAGGGTCAGGGTCACTTGAAAGGAGACTGAGGCCTCCATGGGATGAGCCGGCATCAGACATTTGGGGAACATATGTTCAGACAGTGGAGGAATGTTCCATGTGGCCCAAGGAAAAGGAATAGGAGGGGACCCGATAGAGTACTTAAGGTGGGAGAAGAGTCCGAAATAAGTGGAGTGGGAGAGTTTGAACTTTATTTTGCATGTCTGGGATTCCCCAGCCCCTGTCCGTCGACTCTGTTAGACTCCTGTTCTTGTGATAGGCGATTTGACATCTTGAAATGAACCCAACTGGTAGGACGGGAGCCAAGTACAAAGAGTAGGAGGAGAAAGAGCCAGGTTGGTTGGCCCAGGAATTAGACAGGGGCTGGCCCAGAGACCCCTGGGCCAAGGGGTCCTATGCTGTACCCCCAGCGTCCTTCCAGGCTGGGCGGAGCTGAGCCAAGGTTGGAGCTTTCAGGGAAGGGGGTGCCTGGGTAGTCCTCCAACACACGTTGTGTGCAAACCTGTCTCTTACACGCTGCCCTCGCATAATGCCTCCCTTCTCTCTTAACTTGCCCTGTTGGGAGGCACAGGGGGCTTGCATCCCTCACTGAGCTAGCTACAGGTCACAGTGGCCACATGGACTGGAACTCCCACAAAAGCAGCATACTGTCAAGGAGTTAGGGGCCACGGGTTCCTGGTGGACCCCCAGAGCATACAAGGTCAAGGACCCAACATGTGGGGTGTCCTGGCAGTGATTGAGCTCACTGTTGAACAGTCTGTTTCCAGGGATCCGATTCTCTCACTGGCCTGGGCATAAATCCCCGAGTCTGGCAGTCTAGGAGGACAGTCTTCCAGCCACAGAATTCTCCCCATGGTGCCTGATGAGGTCTAATTAGGAAATATATACTGAGGACCTCCCCGTGGAGGCGCTGTATTTATGAGGCATTAATATCACAAAGTACCAGCTTAATATGTGCTATAAATCGACAAAATGCAGAAATTGCAGTGCTGACCAAAAATATCCCAGCGTGTGAAGCAGATGCCATCCCCTCATATTCCAGATACCGTTAATGTCCTTCCCGCTTCAGCTGGGCTGGGGAAAGAACCCTGGGCCTAATGGAATACGTGGCATCACCTTACAGGGACAGAATTGGATGATGTTAAGCGTTTGCTCAAGGGGAGCCGATCAGCAAGCGTGAGCCCCACCCGGAACTCCTCCAACACCCTCCCGATCCCCAAGAAAGGCACAGTGGAGACCAAAATGGTGACTGCGAGCTCCCAGTCAGGTAAGTCCCGTGGCTCCGGCTGCCATGGAGGGAAGGGAGCCAGGTGGCAGAGTTGGCCCGGCCCAGGAGCTCAGCCACCCCAGCAGGCCTTCCGGGGGGTGGCAGAGGCCTCACAAGGTACTGCGCCTTCGTGCTCTGTGCTGTGTAACCATGTGGGCTGCACGCTGTCTGCCCCACCATCCTGTGAGCATGGGGCTGGGCCCTACATCCTAGAGAGTCTCTCCCAGGGCATTCTTGAACTCCCTTGGGAATGTGTTGGCCACGTTCCCCAAGTGAAGACTCCTGGGGACACTTGCAGTGTTTCCCTTCATTTACTCAGTGACTACTCTGTGCTGCCTCTATGCCAAGTACCAGGCACTGAGGAGAAGCAGCAGAGAGAGGAGATACCGCCCCTCGTGGAGGGGGGGCCCTCTGGGGGAAGTCAGACCGATAACCAGGAGATGGTAGTCAGGTAGGAGGAGTGTTGCGGAACCCTCCGAGTTCACATGCCTACCGAGTGCCAGGCAGGTTCTGTGGGGGGTAGAGAGATGAATAAGCAGATCCTCAGAGCGAGGGGAGGGAAGGAGCCAGGTATGCTGTGATGTAGAGCTTTCTGTCTTTGACTCCAGGAAAGAAGAAAAATCCCTTGAGATTGTGACCGTCTCTTATGTAAATATAAGACAAACCTCCGGCCAGTGTGCATGGCTGCCTGGCCGGCTCCCCCAGTATAGTGAGGAGGCAGAACTGCTTCAGATCTGCAGGAGCACCGAACCCCCTCCCGGGGACAGAGTGGCCCCTGGGTCTGGTGTGCATGTAGGAATGTTGACAGGGTCTTACCAGGGAAGACTGCCCTGAGCACATATAGCCACAGACCGGGCCTTTGCTGTCTGTGCCTGCCCTCTGCCTGGAGGTCTGTGTGGGATTTGCTGTTCCCAGGCATCTGTGAAGGTGGAATCAGCAACAGACGGGAGAGAGCATTGGTCACCAGCACACCAGGAGGTGGGGAGGGCCTCTTGGAAAAATGGGCAGACCCCAGAGCAAAATTGACCTACTTCAAATTTCGCCAAGAGCCAACAAGAATTTCTAACATGAGAGATCAAGTTTTCACCAGCTCCAGGGTTTCAGATGGAAGTGGGCTGGCCAGCTTCCCTGGACTGAGGGAGTTCCCGGACATGGGACCTTCGGGGCTAAACCCAGCTGGGCTACACCGGCCAGCCTGGGTTATCCTAGCACGGAGTGCCGACTGGTCTCTCACAGGGGTGCGGGCATGCCTGTGTGATTCCAGTGTCCGGCACCTATGATGCCACCATCTTGGACGCCAACCTTCCCTCCCACATGTGGTCTTCCACCTTGCCGGCGGGTTCTTCCATGGGGACCTACCACAACAACGTGACAACCCAGAGCTCGTCCCTCCTCAACACCAACGCCTATTCTGCGGGATCGGGTATGTGGTACGGGGCACTTCCCCTCCCACTGCTGGGCCCCTTGCACCTTTACTGGAGCTGAGGGACCCCTCTGGTATTGGCCCTTCCCGCAGCTTCCCTGAGGGGCTTTCTGTGGCCCGGCTTCCCATGATTTTCCCAGCTTAGTTCAGTCTCCGGGTATTTCTTTTGATGGGTTCCATATGAGAAAGACTGTCTAGCACAGTGTATCAGAAAAAAGTGTCATGAGAAAGAACATGAAAACAGATCTGAGGAGTCTCGTTGCCCTCTGCATGGATAAACTGTGACCTTGAGTATGTCAGTTAACTTCTCTGGGCTTCAGATGCCTTTTCTGCAAAGTGGCGACTAACAAGAGGGGCTCTGGCTGGACCCCATGTCCACTCGAGGCCTGACCATCTGAGGACCATCCCTTGGCTAGGACCCAGGCGCACCACAGACAGATCGGTTCTCTGCTGCGAGGCAAGAGCCCACGATTTCCTAAAACCAGAAATGTAACAAAAGCTCAAAATGCAGCCCTGCCCTTCCTTCCCTGGCTTCTATGTGCCCCCCCCAACCCCCCGTTCTGGGCCTACCGCCCCTCTCACCGGTCTTCCTCCTCCCCTGCAGTCTTTGGAGTTCCAAATAACATGGCGTCCTGCTCTCCCACGCTGCATCCCGGGGTCAGCTCCTGCTCCTCAGGTCAGTGCTCGCCAGCTTGCGTGGCCTTTTTCAGAATGTTTGCTTAAAACATTAGGATGCTCTCTCCTGCTGAGGAAGACCGTGGTTTCTGCAGAAATGTCTTCTATGCCCCTGAGCATGAGGACTTTCCTCAGTGCACACAGGGACACAGACGCAGGGCCCAAGGGGTGTCCGCCCGCGGTCAGAGGTGGAGCTCAGCCCCCAAGGGCAAGGCCTAAGGTGGAGGGGCCAGAGGCCTCACCTACCTGCTTGTCCTGTGCTGGTCCCTTTCTCCTCTGTGCGCAGTGGAGAGATGGAAGCAGAAGGGCCGAGTCAGTGCTCCGGACATTTTTCAGGTGGAAAGTATTGTTACATTAGAAAGATCTTACTTTAGATCTTTTTATAAATACTGTAGGTCACTGGGGGGCTCAACCAATGTTACTGCTTAGCTTTCAATGCAAACATGACCATTTTAAAGGAATACACGGTCACTCTGTTTCCACATATGTCATAACCACATGTTATGTAAATGTTACCAGCCACATCTTGTTTCTTCTTTTTTCTTTTTCCTTTTTTTTTTTTTTTTTTTAAAGGCTTCTGCCTTCCCTCTCTGTTACTGTGATTAGTAAATATAATGACGTGGGCCTTCTTCATTTAGCTGGCTGGTACGCCCACAAGTGCAAATGTAGCATTCTTGTTTCAACACTTCTGTTCAACTACAGCCCCACCAAACCCAGAAGACACTGGGTTCACGTTTCATTCCTTCTGCCTTTGCCCTTCTGCTTTGCCAAGTCCTGACTGAGGAAGGGGGCCAATCTTGGATCCAAGATCTGTGCCCCAAACACTAGAGATGATGAAATAAGAGAAGCTCTTACCCCGGGAGGATTGAGCTTCTGATCATTATTTAAAGACCAACAACCAGCCTCTGAAATCCTAATGGGAGCCAGGGGAACTTTATGTGTTTGAGTCTTGAGGAGGACGTGTTCAAGGGAAAACCAGGGGCATGCCAGGTCAGCCCTCTCAGTCCCTCTGCATCTGCATCCTATGCCCACAGTTCCCCACCGTGTCCCAGAGTGCCCCAGGATCCCCCAGCAAACATGGACTCCTGGGATATTAAGTTGGCTCCACACCCAATGAGGAGCCCAACAGACCTGAGCTGAGATCGAGAGTCAGACACTTAACTGATGGAGCCACCCAGGCGTCTGGACCCCTGGGATATTTTTAAATGTCCTGGGATACAGCGACCTTGTTCAGACCCCGTGAAAGTGACCAACCATTCAGTTGTGTGCACTCACTACCCAGGGTAGCTCAGGACCCAGTGCTGAGAGTATCTGGCCTATGGTGGGGATCCCTGTGTCCCTCACAATGTAAGAACTGAGAATGCTGGGTAATCTGTCCCGTGTGAAGGCCTTCATTGTGGAAGTGATTTGGGGGCTCTGGGGGCTGCCTCAAGCTAAGGGCCCCCCCGCCCCGACCTGCGCTCACCTGCCCTCAATTGCTTTCACAGTGTTTGGCATGCAGAACAACCTGGCACCCAGCTCATCTGCCCTGTCCCACGGCACGGCCACCACCTCCACAGGTCTGTAGCCGAGGTTGGCACTCCAGGCCCAGGCAGTGACACCTCTCAGCAGCTGTAACTCACAGTATTCCTTTTCAGCAACCAAACTGGAGGGACCAAAATATCTCCAAAAATCAGTCAACCTTTCCCCACCTCCCAACCTAGAGGTGCCAACTTCTGTCACGTGGGGGCTCAGACATGAGGGAAACCACAGGGGAGCCTGTGCTGTGGCATGTCCCCTGTATATCCCTGTCTCACTGCTGTTTCTGATGGTCCCTGTCACTGTACATTGATCACCTGGGTGATTTTCTGGTGTACCCCCTGTGCAGGCCTGGGCACAGGGAGCAGAAGAGATGTGACCCTTAACCTTTGCCCTCAACTTGCTTACTGTTTACTTGGAGTAGAGAGTCTAATACATGTGAAACAACGGGGCATCCCGTAAGACAACATGCATCCAGGTATGCAGAGCAGGTGTTAAGGTTATAGGTGTTCTGAATGGAAGGAATCCTAGGAGGACTTCATGGAGGAGGAGGAATTTTGGAACAGACCTAAAAGGATAAGGATTAGACCAAGGAAAGTTCATCTAAATTCACTGCCGCCCCTGTGGCTGGAGAGAGTTGTCTTCCTTATTATTGTTCATTTTATTTATTCTGTGTTCTCCTCACCTGGGGAGGCTGCCGAGCTGCTAGGGCTGGTTAGACTACTTCTGAGCCTCAAGGAGCCACCCTCCCACACTGGACTGCTCACTCAGTGGTTCCTTTCTTGCAGCATACGGTGTGAAGAAGAACCTGCCCCAGAGCCCTGGCGTTGTGAGCACTGGTGTGTCCACCTCTGCCGGTGAGCATGACTTCCGGCTGCTGAGGGCAGCTTGTGCAGGTGGGGAAGTGCTCCGCGGGGACACCTGCTGTATGAGAGGAGAGAGAACCCACTGCTGGTCTGAGGTCTGCAAACACCACTCACCCTGAGGCCTCCCCAGTTGCCATGACAGAGCAGAGGCGGCTGTGCCCCTGGCCCTACCTTGGCCTTCCCGTCCAAGGGGTGGGGCGGGGAGCTCCATCCTCCACACCTGCCCAGGGTCAGGCATTTGTGCCCCAGTCCCCACCCGTGTCTGCAAGCCCCCAGCCTGCTCCTCTTATGTGTTCCCCATTGTAAGAACCAGGGAGCCCGTCTGGAGCTCCGCACACATTTCCGCTAGGATCTTCATCAACTTGGGCTCACCGCAGCTGGTGGGTTCTTTCCTCCATTGATCTGATCCCGTTGCTTCCTTCCATTCAACAACTGGTTGATTCAAAAAAGACTGAGCACCTGCTTTGTATGAGACGCTATTCTCGGTGACTGAGCAGAGCCGTGAACAAGGCAGACTAGATTCCCACCCTCACCAGGCTGACCACCCAGTGGGAGGCCAATAGACCAGGAGACCAAGTACAGGAGAGGATGAGAAAAAATAACACCCACCTTCGGAAGAAATAGGTGGTTTGCTAGAGACAGGAGCGCATGCGCATTAGATCGGGTGGTCAGGAAGAGCTCGCGCCAGCCCAGGACGGGAACCCTGGAGGCTGAAGGCTAGACGTGAACTGGCCACATTAATTAAAGAAGTGCCTGAGAGACAAGGGGACTGTGGCCCTTTCACTAAAGATCCTGTAACGTCCAGGTGCGGAGGCAGCATCAGAGGTCAGCCCCACAGCATTTCTGGCATTGACCTCTGATGGCCAGGCCTAGCCAGGCAGGGGAGGTGCTTTTGGTCCCCAGGAGGGTCTTAGTGACCGCTATTGGTGAGAACAGGCCTTTGGACATACCGCTGATCCCTCTCTTTCCCTCCCCGCTCCTCTTGTCCTCTTCCTTCCTCTTCTCGTTTCTTCTGTCTCCCTTGTCCTCCTCCTTGCCGGCTCCTCTCCTTTCCAGCCTGCACCACAAATGTCCAGAGTGATGACGTCCTGCACAAGGACTGTAAATTCCTGATTCTGGAGAAAGACAACACACCAGCCAAGAAGGAGATGGAGCTGCTGATCATGACCAAGGACAGCGGGAAGGTCTTCACTGCCTCCCCAGCCAGCATCACTGCAAGTACGAGGGGGCCCATTCTAGGCAGGTTTCCCAAGAAAGGCAGACCGTGTAGGAGACAGAATGTCCCCGCAAGGTGGCTGGAGACATTTTAATAAGAAAACCACAGTCACTCCATTCAAATGAAAAATGCCTGCCTGAATAGGGTGTTCCAGGGTCTGCCTTGAATGTAGATAAACATTCAGGAAAGTTCTGGTAAAATACTCCCAGAGAGGTCTTTGGGCAACGGGAAGCCTAAGCACAAACACAGATGCGGAGATGAACTCAGGGAAGCTGGGCCCTCTTCCTACCCCGGTGTCCACGCAGGAGTGGCTCTGGGGTGGGTGGGGCGGGAGCACAGAATACCCCTGGTGATCCTGGATGGTGTTCACAGCATCTTTTTCAGATGACACCCTCAAGAAAGAGAAGCAAGCTGCCTACACGGCTGACACCTGCCTGGTATCAGAAGCTAATGGTGAGAGGAAATCGGAGACTGTCCCTCTGACTTTTATCTGTCTGCCTCTCATTTATTTATCCTCTGAGACCTCGCTGCTCAGAATGCAGCCTCTGGCCCCGCAGGACGGGCGCCACCCAGGAACCTGTTGGAAATGCAGAGTGCCAGGCCCTGGCCCAGATCTGCTGAATCAGAGGCTGCATTCCTGCAAACCCCGCAGTGGTCTCGGGCTGTGTGTGCATGCATATGTGTATGTGTATGTGCGCGCACATGCTTGTGACTACAGCAGACGCCTTCCCAGGGTGCGTCTGCCATCTCTGACGGGATTGTTTTTCTCTGCTTATTCCCTATCCCATAATTTTCAGAACTACTAGAAAATGCTTCGCAAAGCACTTGCTACGTTTATTATATTTTTTTTCTTTCCAAATACCTGGGTTCTCTCCCAGCTAACTGCACTTCTCTGCATGCTCTGGGCCCTGTAGACTCTCCCCAGATCACTGATTTCAGGGAGGTCAGTAAAGAAAGAGGAGAGTTGGGCCCTAGAACATCTTTCAAAATGCAAATGCAATCCATTACAGTCTTTAGCAGGCCCTACTCTAAGGAAATGCTCACTTTGAAGATTTATATTTTAGGGTGGAAATGGGGCTGTGGAGATAAAAGAGGCTTTGCAGAAGCTGATGAAAGCTGTAAACAGTTTTCCCAAAAAACTTCACATGTGCTCACAAGCATTCCGTGGTTGGATAGCAGGAGGAGCTCCTGCACTAGCCCTCCAGCCCCCTGCCCCAGGTGAAGAAAGTGTTCTGAGTCCCCGAACTAAGAAATCAAGAGTCCTTTCTCACAAGCACCTTGATCGTTTGGATGCGAATGTTGCCCCTAATGTGGAACCCCAAAACTGTCTTGGCTTGAAAGATTTAAGGTCACAAGAAGGTTGAGACCCTGCTTTTCCCACCAACCATTAATTGCTTGTCAAGCCACGTGTCTCTCGATGGAATTGTTGCAAACATGTTATCAACGAGGACTGAGTGAGTGAATGTCCCTGCCTGGAGCTGCTGGGATGGCATCGCTCCCTCAGGTTCTGCCCACAGTCAGCTCACGGGCTGTCCTGTGGGCTCCTGCAGTTCAAAAGCTCAGGTTCAAACCCGTGTTCTCGGTGTCTGCCTTCCAGGAGACGTGAAGACTGTGTCCACCAAGGGCAAGGCTGCCTCTGCAGGTAGGTGACAATAGCAGGTCCTGCGGGGACAGGAGTTGATGGGGCTGGTGGTAATGAACGGAAGGATGACCGCCCCCTCGCCTACAGCGGGGGCACACAGGAGCCGCACCTCTAAATCATTCTGGAAGGTGGCAGGGTAGAGGACGGCAGGGGCGCAGGCTGGGGTCTGGAGCAGGGCTGCAGCAGGAGGCCCTGCCTGTGCCCTTGGGCGCTGCCGCCCAGGGTGCAGGGTCTCCCAGCAGGCCAGGAGCCAGAACCCCCAACCTGGGCTTCGAGGGCCACGGAGACCACATGCACACCTCCAGCCCTTTACATTGGCTCACTTGCTTCCACAAGTGAGAGAGGAGCAGGTCAAGGGTTATCCGCCTATTTTAGACATTAAAAACCCTTTCCACTAAAAACAAAACCCACAAAACTTCCTGGCCACCCTGAGTTTAATTCCAGGCACAGCAGGGATTACAAAGAAGGAGCAGTGGGAACGGAGATGGGGAGATGGGAACGCTTTGGGTTTAGCCATAATCAAATGCAGGAGGTGGTATGAAATCAGGGGTCGTCATCAGGATTTTTAAACTTTGTGCCCTGTCCTGTGCTAAGTACCTTAAGTGCCTTATCTCCTTCATCCAACAACCATCCTAAGAAGGAGGCAAGCTCTTAACCCCATTTTATAAAAAAGGAAACCGAGGTGCAGGGACCCCCTGTAGCCCGCACAGCCAGGCTGGTCGGGCACGTGCTCTTCACCAGCCGAGGTCTGTGTTCCATCCTCGAGCCCAGCTTCTCCTTTAGGGCCTTGCAGCCCCGACCAGCATTCGCTCAGCCCCTAGGAAGTCTCCAAAACCTAGAGAATTCGGAGGGAAGAGGGCACGAGTCTACTGCATTCACCTTACCCTTCCTTTGTCTTCCACAGAAATCCACAACTACAACCACCGCGGGGGCGGCGGGGGCGGCGGGGGTCCGTGGGGGGCGGCGCCCGCCTGGTGCCCCTGCGGCTCCTGCTGCAGCTGGTGGAAGTGGCTGCTGGGCCTGCTGCTCACCTGGCTGCTGCTCCTGGGGCTGCTCTTCGGCCTCATCGCTCTGGGTACGTGCCCGCAGGGGGTCCCACTGCCTGTGCGGGAGGGCGGGAGTTCGCAGGTCCCGGGTGTGGAGGGTAGAGGGACTGGAGAGGATGGGTGTGGATCCCCTGTTACCGTGAATGAGCAGATGGGGCTGCGGAGGCACCTAGCCAGGGTCCCCCAGGCCGCTGGGGTCCCGGTGTGGCTCCCAGCTGGGGGCCCTCTGTCTGCGGAACAGCCTGCCAAGCAAGCACAGGGCGGCTCTTAGGAACCAGGCCAGGCCTTCCCCCAGCCGCTTCGCACCTTCTGCACATTCTGTGTGGCCCCTGCCCCCACCCCCGAGGAGGAGGAGGAGGAGGAGGAGGAGGAGGGCCCGCGCTGCAGCCACAGCGCAGGATGAGGCCGACCCCCAGGCCCAGTGTTTTGAGCGCCTGGCTGCCATGTCACGTATACCCCCCCACCCCCGCTCATCACAACAGATGCCCTGTACACGTGTAGGGGTTGTAGCACAATGTCCCTAGAGCTCCAACCTGGGCCGCATGGAGGGCCCCTGACAGCCTGTCTCCCCTGTTGCAGCTGAGGAGGTGCGGGCTTTGAAGGCGCGGGTGGCCGCGCTGGAGCAGGGCCGGGGCGACGTCCTGCTCTACGACCAGAAGACGGATCGCGCCAGTAAGGACCGGCTGCTGGGCACCGCCCCCCGCGTAGGAGCAGATGCCGGGGGCCTGGGGCTGGATCACCACAGTCAGGAGGTGCTCTGGCTATTTGTGAGGGACAAGCTGAAGGCCGAGCAGGAAAGCGGTGAGCATCCTTGTTCCCCCTCATTTACTCCTGAGGGGGGTGAGGTAGAGGCTGGGACCTGGGGGCTGGGTCCCAGGGGGAGGGGGACTGGCCTTGCCATCCCATCTGACTGCTGGGAACGCTGGCCCGGAGGCCCAGTGAGGAGAGCTGCCCCAGGTCACACAGCCGGCACCCCTTAGCGTCTGGGTGCTAGTTCCCACCACAGTCCACCTCGTGTATGTCTGTGTGTCCGTGTGTGTGCATGTGTGTGACACACATGGGATGTGCCACTAACTCCAGGCGTACCTTCCCTTGTAGGAAATCTCCGAGGAAGCCCCGGCCCGAAAGGTACTAGGTAGACTGGGCCTTGACCCTGGTCTCTTTCCCTGCCCTTGGATGGGGGGTGGGGTGGGGGGGTGGTTTCCTGGTTGGAAATTTTCCAGACTGAAGGATGAGTAGTGGAAAGATCTTGTGGTGTCTGTCGGGAGGGCTGAGAAGGCCTCGGGTTCTCATCCCATCTCATACTTTTCATTATCTGTCTGATTTCAGGTGACATGGGAAGTCAAGGCCCTAAAGGTAAACAAGTGCGGCGCTTTTGACCTGGAATATTAGCAAGGGTCGGCTTAAGGCAGTCAGCCAGGCTCTGGCTCCCGCACCCCGTCTTCCTGGCCAACTCTCCTCATGTCGGGACTGCAGACCCTTGGGCTTTCGGAGGTTTAGTGACAGAGCAGGGCTCTGTGTCTCTGGGGCATCGCTGTTCCTCATCCCTCCTCAGGGTTCTCGGAACTCCCCCACAAGGACTCTGAATGTATCAAGGGCCCGTGTCTCCCTCAGCTCCAAAGGGTAGCTCAAGGGCCTGGAACTGTACATAATCCTTAGGGAGATTTCTAGAAATACAGATTCCTGGGCCCTGCCAGGAATCAGATCCTGTGAAACTGGATCTCTCTCCCTCCTCCCCGCAAATTAATTCTAATGACCCAGGTCAGGGGCAGCGTGCTCCCGGGGGTCTTCATGGGAGAGGCTGGAAGTGACTCCCAGCAATCAGAAAGGGGGGTCCTCTGGGGGAATCCAGCAGGGGCAACACCACCCGCCTTCGGGGAAAGAGCAGTGTAGCAAGGAGGCGGGACATACTCCCAGGAAAGGGGGCCCCACCGTCTTAGTTGGGGAACAGTTGTGGGCTAACTTGTGTGACACACATTCATCTGCCATAGGAAATGTATCTATTTCCTCAGAAAAGTGGTTGACAATCAGTGGGACAGGCCCATGGGTGGAAGAGGTTTCCAAACCCAATGACTACAGCAGCACCCCTTGATCTAGTAGAGTGGGGTTTGAAAGCTTCTGTGTGGAGGGGAGGGAAGTACCAGAAGAGGCTGGGCCCCGCCCCCAGAACCTGGGATCCGGCAGGTGTGGGTGGCGCTGGGAGTCCAGGGTCTTGCTCACCCAGGTGGTTCTGAGGCCAGGGGAGCATAGTCCATTCTGAGAACCACTGTTCAAGGTGACGGGGGGGCCCTCCGTCTCCAGCTTTACCTCCTCCCGGAGAGAGCCCAGTGCAGGAATGGGCATTCCTCCATCCGATGGCTTCCACTTCCCTTCCGGACCCCGCTCTCCCCACCCCTCACCTGGGTCATTGCGTGAGCTCCCTTCCGGAAGGCTCCAGCTTGCAGACCACACACTGCTCCTGAGCATGCTGGATGTGAAGACAGCTGGTCCTGGAGTCCCCGGCTTTCCGGTTGCCATGAAATACAATATGTTACATTTGAGTTTCAGAGAAATCATTGTCACTATGTTGCGAATATCGCGTTGAATATACTTAGGCTACAAACATACTTAGTGTTTATCTGTGTCTGTATATTTACTAAATTTGGCAAACCAACTAGTCCTACCAGTGGCTCTTTGAGGTAGCGAGCACGGGTCCTCTGACTTCTCACTTTTCTCTCTGTCCCCACAGGCGACCGAGGGCTCCCTGGGACTCCAGGTGTGTAACCTCTGATGGCGTGGCCGGTGTCGTGGGCAGCTCAGCCCTGGTTTCTGGTTCTAGGGGGAAAACAGGGCTGAGGTAGTCTTGTATTTCCACAGGCCTCCCTGGGCTCCTGGGCCACCCGGGTCCAGAAGGACCAAAGGGACAAAAAGGCAGCGTGGGTAAGAACCTCTGTCCGTTCTTTCGTTTCCTTATTCATTTGTTGATTCAGTAGCTGTTTATTAAGTGTCTGCTGTGCCAGGCCATGTTTTAGGAGCTGCCCATCTTTGGGTTGGGGAGAAAGCCTGCAGACCTGACAAATAAGTAAAGTACAGAGCAGGGTCGGGCATGGATCATGGATTGTGAAATGGGGAAGACAGAGCCAGACAGGGCCCTGGGAGCGCCAAGAGGGTAAATTTAAATAAGGCTGTAGAGAAGGCCTCACTGAGAAGCTGGTGCCGTTTGAACAGACTTGAGCAGACCGGAAGGGGGTGAGGTAGCTGGGGTGAGAAGTTGGGGGAAACACTGCCCCGGGCCTTGGGGCAAGAGTGTGCCATGGTCGAGGAGGGGGGCCTGGGGCTGGAGCCCACCAGAAGACTAAGGGTCCGGTGGGGCCTGGGAGGGTGTGGTAACACTGAGCTTTTCCTCCCAGGGAGTTACAAAAACCATCTGCAGGTTTGGGGCAGAAATCCACTTGGATTTCTAAGGGTCACTCTAGCTTCTGGGTTGAGCCTGGGCTGCAGGGGTAAGGGGAGAAGCCAGGAGAGCAGTGTGGAGGCTCCAGGCAGGTGTTCTGCCGGCGACATGCTGCCGCTGGAGCTCTGAGCCATGGCACTGGACCCGAACTCTGAGATGGCTGGTCCTTTCTTTAGGAGAGCCAGGCATGGAGGGACCCATGGGCCAGAGAGGGCGAGAAGGCCCCATGGGACCTCGTGGTGAACCAGGGCCTCCTGGGTTTGGAGAGAAAGGTGACAGAGGTAAGAGGCTCTTCCTTCCTCCTTCCTTTCACTTGCTTTGGCTGAGCACCTGCCTCAAGGCGGGCTCTGTGCCAGGCCCTGCAAAAACTGTGCTCTCATGGGGGAGGTGGGCCGTGCTGTGCATTCGGGTTGGAGCTGAGAACCTGTAGGGCATAGAATCCACAAAGAACACAGTCACGGGGAGAAGCAGAGTCACGGCTGAGGTGAAGGGCTCTGGGCAGAGCAGGGCCTGGCTGAAGGCAGGCTAGGGTGTAAGTCCTTAAGCCTCTCATGGCTAGAACTGGGCAGGGAAGGAGACCCAGGCCCAGCCCTGGGGGAGGTGGGGAAGATTTTACATTAGATTCCTAACCACGAGTCTGCTTTGGTCAGGGGAAACCAAGCACAGACACCAGAAATGCTCAAAATGCCAAAAGATCATGAGTAAGAAGCTTTAGTTTTAGTTCGACTTTCCCTTAAAAATATTGTTCAACCAGGCAACAATTATCACATACCCGCTGGGTGCCAGACCCCATGCAATGTGAATAAAGGCTCTGGGGGCAGAAACTGAAGGTGTTTTGCAGATTCGTGGTCTCGAGGAAGTATCCGATGGATCAGAGGCCACTAGCAGCCTGGGAAGTGTCCCCCTACAAATGACACTGCCTGGCTGGGTGGGCAACCAAACTGAGGGGCCTCTCCTTTCTCCCTAGGGGCTGCTGGTGAACCTGGTGTTCAGGGCCCACCCGGAGTCCCAGGTTCTGTGGGTCCCAAAGGTAAGACAGGTGCCAGGATGGTGCCCAGATTTGCCACGTCCAGGACCAGGATAGATTACAGAGGTCCAGGCACTGGGATGCTGGCAGCCAGGACCTGTTGCCCCGAGCCTGCATAAGGACAGTGGGCCCAAAGAGTGTCCCCCTGAAAAACAGTCTCGGGGTCAGGACTAGGGCTGTATTTTTGGCTTCATGGAAATTTGGGATGTTTCCATCTCTCTCCAGTGGCCCCGTTATGTGGCCCCTAACTGGGTATATGGGCCAAGAAGTCCACAGTCAGACAAGTTCCACACCTGACTGTGCCCAGACACACTTGTTCAGAAGCAACATGTGTGGACAACTCAGGGCGAACGGGGCCTTCTCAGTTTGACGCGCATGTGGCCAACTGTCCTCCCTACTGCTGCCCGGGCCCAGACATTTTACTCTGACCGGTCCCACCAACTGCAGCTGCCTCCTGAAGGAGAACTTTGCACTTGGGTCACCCTCAGACCCACTGACGTGGGGTCACCTGGGAGTGAGCACCACCCCCCGCACTCCCTGCAGGGAGGGTCGGACCTCCTTGGCCTGTGCCTTGCCCCTGATGGTGGCTGTCTTGTTCTTCTCAGGTTCCAGCGGTTCTCCTGGCCCACGGGGTGTCCCAGGTCAGTGTGCTGTTTATATAAACAGATGCTCTTTCTGGGGAAAGGAAAGGGATGCCAAAGGGAAAAGCCTTTTTTAAAGCAAAAGAGCTAGTTATAAAGGGAGCCTTCGGAAGACCCGTCTGTATGTGCGTCCCCTGAAGCCGAGGTCCGGCTCCCAGTGGTTCCAGTGAGATCCAGTCCGATGTGGCTCCAGCAGCAGGCAGTCCCCTCCTGTTGCTCCCAAGCAGAGTCCCTGCACCACCTCCTCCCTGGTGACCCATGCCTCTCTGTCGCCATGGGAATCTGCCGCAGCGCACACCATACAGCAGGCCATTGTCTCTGCCCAGGTCCCACTGTGTGTGTGTCCGCCCCACTCCCTACCCAGGGCCTGGTAACACGGGCTGGGAGCTGGCCTTGGATGAGGGAGCAGGGATGTGGGGAGGCATCTGCGGAGAAAGCCCCTAATGTTGCCCCAAGGTGCGTGTGCACATCCATGCCCATCTGTGCCCGTGTGCACATCCCTCAACCCCAGAGCTGGGGCTGCTCATCTGCCTGTGTGGTTTCCTTCGTTTGCAGGCCCAATAGGTCCCCAAGGGCTCCGAGGAGAAGTTGGACTTCCTGGTATCAAAGGTAAGCTTGGGAGAGGGCCTGGAAGGGGAGGGGATGTTGCCCTGTAGATGCCACTCGATCAAGGAGGAGGTCTGGGGGGCCAGGAGGGTCTGGCAGCTGTGACCAGTGGCTGGTGCAGATTGACAGGTACGTGAGCAGAGGGGAGGTCAGGATGGCGGGAGAGCCTGTCTGCACACACAGACCCTGCCCTCTCTTGGTCACCGCTCCTCCCCACCCCAGGGCTCTTTACACAGAGTTGTCTATTATCTTTTCAGGTGACAAAGGACCTCTGGGGTCACCAGGACCCAAAGGTATGTTGCTGCTGCTCAGACAGCCCTGTTGCCTGACTCCTAGGAGCCCAGAAGGGACCCCTGCCTCAGAGTCTGGGGGGGTGTGTGAGGGCCCATTCCAGCCCAGCCTCTCACTGAGGGGCACTGAGGCAGGAAGAGGGGAAACAGCCGCCATGTCCCAGCACTATGGTCGGGTGGTCCACAGGGGGCCGGGATACAGGGTTGAGGCATGTGCCCTGTAGTCTGGTTCTCCTCGTACCTGTCGCACCTACTTGAGTGCCAGTAGGGCTGGGGGTGGTCTGTGGGTGACCCTGGGGGGAGGGCAGGCTTGCTCCTTGGTTCACCAGTGCCCAGTCCTCACCATCATCCTCCTGACCGAGGCTCATGGGCACAGAACTGCTCGACGCTGGGGTTCTGTCCCGCTGAGTGAGGGGGTTTTCCTGGCTCCCGACTAATGCTCCTGCCACCCTGCCCTGCCCCGTGTTTGTTTCAGGTGACCAGGGGGAGAAAGGACCCCGAGGCCTCACAGGTCAGTCTTGCACAGGCATCTGCTGTGATCCATTAAAGACTTCTAGCAAATCCATTGGGCCCTGGAGGCAGAAAGAACCACAGAAGCATGAGACAGAATCTCTGTCTAAAAACCTCCAGAAAACCTGTAATCTAAGAAAACAAACCAAAAAACAAGAACACAAGATAAAATAGTGAAGGGAGTGGAAGTCAGCATCATAATGTATGCCTAGTCCAGATGGTAAACATTTGGAACAGAAAAGGGAGTTTCTGGTTGTCTTGGATGATTTGGGGGGGATCCCGTGGGGACAATGACACTCTTCCCAAAGTCGCAGAGGCTTGGGAGCCTCTCATCCACTTACCCTCCTGCCACCTTGAATGATGGAAAACGGAACCCGGAGCAACGGTGCTTTGGCTACGGGGGCAGCCGTGTGGGGCTGGGGGAGTAAGCTTCAGCCCCGGCATGGCTCTGAGCGCGTCCACACCCGCCTGGGGACCCTGACCATTGCCGCTAAGCAGAGGCTGGGTCCCCAACCCCTGTTGGTCACCTCAAGCTCCCTGGCTGGGCAGGTGGCAGTCTTGGGGGAGGGCGGAGAGAGAGGAGCGTCCTGTAGGTGTTTAGCACGCGTCTCTTGGAGGCCTCCAGGCAGCTTGGCCTGTTTCCTTCACAGGTGAGCCAGGCTTGAGAGGCCTGCCTGGTGCTGTCGGTGAGCCCGGAGCCAAAGGAGCAGTCGGTGAGTGTCTCAGAGGAACTGAGGTTGTGGGTCTGCCCTGCTGGTAGGCATGGCCGCAGAGCTGAGCGTCTGCTTCTGGAGCTGCCTCTCCTGTTCCCCAGTCTGCCGGCCCCTGCCAGAGGGCCTGTGTGCAGGTCACTGCTGGGCCCGGGCAGTCGTCTCTGGGTTTCCCACTGCTGGGGGTTGAGTGGCCCATGTACACTGGTCCCTGCCTCTAAGCCTCTCTGGCCACTGGGGAGGACAGATGAATATCGAGGTCCTCTGGGACCCACAGCGTTGCAGGCCCTGGTCCTCCAGAGCGGGCGTCCTGGCCAGATCCAGGGCTTAAGCATTCTCCCAAGGCTTAGCAAAGTGCTTGTCAACCAGGACTCGGAAGCTGGCCACCAACCCTCCAAGGGGCATTTAGCACCAAGTCCCAAAAGGGTCTGAGCTCCACCAATGGGGCTGTGGTGTGTTCACTTTCTCATTTGTTTAAAAGCGAGAAAGCTCTGGACGCCCACAGGCTGCCGTGTGGGGCAGGTCAGATGCTTTATCTCCCACGAGGGAAGACAAAGCTCGTACAAGGTGACAGGTGCCCTGAGGTACAGAGTGCTAGGAGAGCACAGCAGAAAGTCTCCTTCCAGCCAGAGGGGTGAGGAGGGGCATTTCATGTGGCCTTAGAAAGTAAGGAAGGTTGCGTTGTGGTCAGCGTGGAAAATCCATGGAGAGGCAACATGAGTGAGGAAAGACAAAGGTGGGGGAAGAGGGGAGAAGGGGAGGGCGCCCCTTCAGACAGAGATTAACGTAATGCCCAGAGGAGAGGAGAGCTTGGAGGAGCTTGATTCCCAGGACCTTGAGTGAACCAGGCAGACATGCGCTGAGCATCTGGTGTGAGCAGAGTCTCACAGTAGGCCCTGGGGATGCAACAGGGAGTTGCTGACCTGTGAGTTCCCTGCAGGAAAATACACAATTCCTGGGCAAGGGGAAGAAGCCAGGGAGAAAGTGGCAGCCAGAGGGGGGTTCCCAAAGATGAGGCTTCTTCCATAATTGGCAGCTGTACCTGGGAGACAACCTGCTGAGAGGCTGCAGGGCATTTGAGGGAGGGAGGCCCCAAGTCACTCCCTGGGGTAACTGATGAGCTGTGGTTCTGCTTTCCTAGGACCCGCTGGCCCTGATGGACACCAAGGTCCAAGAGGTGGGTCACTGTCCTGCTTTCCTCACACTCCCTGCCAGGCCTGCCCTGCCCACGTCCCAGCAGGCTGTGCCCAGTCCCCCGAATCATCATGACAGCAGGGCACGCATCATGTGGACCCTGCAAGGCCTAAGTCTTACTCCCCTTCTCCTTTCCACCTGCCAGCAAGTTCCTCAGTAAAACCCCAAGAAACCAGCAGCTCAAATATGCTGGCTGCTTCAGCTTTCCTAAAAGGAAAACCTTTCTATGTTGCTCATGCTCTCTGCAGGTGAACAAGGTCTGATGGGGATGCCTGGAACCCGAGGACCACAAGGGCCTTCTGGAGACCCAGGAAAGCCAGGTAACAGAGTGGGAAGAGGGAGCCACAGCCGTGTGTGTGTGTGTGTGTGTGTGCGCGCGCGCGCATGTCTATGTGCATACACGCCAGTGCGTGTGCCTTATCCCATTTTCCTCCAGCATCTCAGCTGTCACAGCAGCTGGCCTGTGCTGTGTACAGTGACTGCAGGTTCTGACGCCTTTGAGTCACCAACTCTGGTGATCTGGACAACAGAGATGGACAATTGACAGATTAACAGAAAATGAGTTCTAGACAGGAACAAGGAATGTCTTAAAAACTGCCATTTCCATCCATACTCTGCTACTCTGAGCACCCCTGTCCTTCTCCCCTCTGGCCATCCCTGGGCCCTCACCAAATACCCCCAGTCTGAGAAGAGGGGCCATTGTTAGGGTTTCTGCTCAAGGCCCAGTAGGAGCAAGAGCCACTGGTCACAGGAGGTCAGACCAAAGCAAGCCAAGAGAGCTGCAAAGGCAGGGCGGCATTCAATCGAGGGGCCTACTCCGGGCCGGGGGGCCACCTGGCTCCTTCGGTGGGCGCTCAGATAGGGAGCACCAAGGGAGGGAATCTTGGGGGGCCAGCATGAGTGTATCAGCTTGCTGGGTTCTTGGCTCTCAGATGCTGAAGTGTGTGACCCCAAGCAGGCTAAGATCCATAGCCTGATGGAGCAATGGTCCTGTCACTGCAAAGTCCAAACAACACTTTGTCCAGTGCTGGGAGGACCCTGGAGTCTGTCCTCCCTCAGCTGAGGTTGTGGCTCCTCAGCCTTTCATCCATCTCTCTCTCTCTCTCTCTCCCTCCCTCCTCCTCCATAGGTCTCACTGGACCCCAAGGACCTCAGGGTGAGTCATGGGCCCCTCCCACCTCCAGATGACACCTGCCCAGCCTCCTGCTTCCAGCTTTTGGCAAATGCCTCACCAGTCACCTTGGGGTTTCCTCTCCTCCCTGTGGTCCCCCGACCCCACAGATTGGTTCAGGTCCTTTCACTGTGAGTCTTAAACACCTGAGGAAGGATAAATACACACAAAACAATCTAGAAGGCCCTTGTGGAAAAGTGAAGTTAAACCATGGGCCGGTTGGGTCTGCCTGGTGCGGGCTGCAGGAGCCCTGAGGAATCCCCAGGCACGGGAGTTGCACTGGCCCCATGGAGGCCCCCCTCTCTCGCTGGCAGGGTAGGAAAGGGGGTTCCCTGCATGCACAGGCCCAGTGTCCCTGGGACAACTTCAGTGGCAGTCTGTTCTACAGTTGCACTGGCATTTGGATTTGAGAAGTTGTCACCATGCCCAGCCCCAACTCCTAAAGGAAATTAGGTAAAGATGTGAAGTAAAATGAAGCGGCAGGTCTCCCCGCACAAGCTGAGTGCACGGGCCTCCTTCACATGCTTCCTGGTAGAGCTCAACAGACAAAAGCAAGGCGGAAAGAAGCGGCCCAGCCCTTACTCCACTCCATGGCTGGGAAATGTGGGGACCATGGCTGCCTTGGAGGCTATAGTGGGGTTCATAATCCAGACTGACTGGGATCCCCCAAAGCTGCGTCCGTGGGCCTCTGCCTCCCTCAATCCCAGTGGCCGCCCCATTTCCCAGAGAGGGAGAAGGGTTCAGAGCGGGAGTCCCTGAGGGGCCCCCAGACTAAAGCAGAAGGCAAAGGCAGGTCTCTGTTGGGGTCTCCATGGGGCCATGGCGCAGCCCCATGGCCATTACCACCCCGGGGGTCTGGAATTGCAGGTCCTCAAGCATTCCCACTGACTTGTTTTCCTCTCATCAGGACTTCCTGGTACCCCTGGCCGACCAGGAGCTAAAGGTAAGTGGTTTTCCAGTTCAGAAACTCGTTCTTTTTACTAGTCATTTTTGCAGGAAGGGAGAGATGGGCAGGAGGGAATCCCCTCTCTGGCCAGAATCTGGATCAACAGTGGCATCTAGTGGTTTTAGCAGAAGGCAGTGCAACTGGGGAGCCAGCGACTCCTTCGTTCAGATCCACTGAGTCCTAAATCCTCGAGCCCCGTACCCACACCTCCTACCTCCTGCCTCTGTCCTACACCCTGCCTGATACCAGGCATCTCCAGGCTGTTGTTGGAGCAGGAGCTGGAAGGGTGCTGCCTCTCAGAGCCTTTGCATCTCCTGGCTTGCCTCTAAAACATCCCTGTTCATATTCTGTCTCCCTGGCTTAGGGCTGGTCCCCCACAGCGTGACCCTTCCCTGGGACAGGGACCTCCTTTGTCCTTTTCATTCACGCAGGCCTCCATGTACCTGTGCACCCCACAACCATTTCTAGCAGGGGAGAAGCACCTCGATACCCCTCAGAGGGCAAGGTCTAAGTTCCAAGAGGGGGAAGTCCTCTGCAGGGGTCTGACCAGAGCCAGCGTGGTAACCCCACATGCAGAGGACACTCTAGTCCTGCTCTACTCCTCTGCCATTGTCCAGTTCTGCAACCCCGAGATACCAACCCCAAGCCAGTCAGGGAAAAAGTCTTTCTTTATCAGTCTTTCTCCTGTCCCAAATCCTGACATTCCGTGGAGCTATTCTGACATGAGCAGTCACTATCATTTAGGAATGAAATTACTACTGTCCAGAAACTATTGCCAATGACTAGTTGGGCCAGGAAGTTCATTTGGGACAAATTAATGTAATTCCAAAATGATAACAGCTGGGTTCCTGCATCCCAGACAGACTAACCTCTGGGGCTATAGATCTATTCATGGATTGGGAATCCCTGAGGATACCAGACACCCTCTCCTTCTCGAGGGCCTCTGACTTCCTGTCCAAGAGGGATTTCAGATTCTCCTCTTGATCTTGACCTCAGGGAATGGCAGATAGGAAGCACAGAACCACACTCTACTTCCTCCAAGGGGCATCCTCCTCGCTATCATGGTGCAGGTGATGGGCTTGCCCACAGATCATGGAAATGACAGAAGAGGCCCCCGAGGAGCTCCCAGGGGAAAGGTTTTTCTGTCCTCCACTCTGTTCACTCAGTTCCCTGGAGTCCATCCATTTCCAGTCTCGAGAGGTGCCTCATGGATGCAGTGTCCGGTGATCCATAAGTTGGGAAAGTGGGAACCTGAACCCCCTTGTTGGAAGTCCTCTACCCACATTTGCGTTTTTGACCCTCTCAGCTACAGGCAGGAAAGGGCTCTCTCCACCCCCGTGTAACTCAAGCTCCCCTAGACTTACCAGCCACAGTCTACTCTGCACAGTCTGTGACTACTGTCCCAGGAATTAGCATCCTGAGGGGCACTGCACGGACCAGGCTGTCCCTCCCAGGCTCTCAGCCTCTGTCCTTTGGCCTCTTGGGACTCTTCCATCTGAGGCAGCTCCCAGGGAGAGCCTGAGAGGCCCGGCCTGGGAGTGGGGATGACTCCTCATCAGCCTCCCTCCAGCCTGGTGGAAAGGGAGACTCTCCTACTTCGGAGGAAGCCCCTCCACGGAGACCCAGCTGCTCCCAAGAGCTGATATGGGCCCGGAAGCCTGATGTGGCCTCAGGGTTTCTGGCCCTGAGATTTGGGCTTAATGCATCCTGCGAGCTCCCCTGTGAATCATTAAAATGTCTTTAGCCTAAGGGTGGGAGGCGCAGAAGTGGCTCTCACACTGGATCAGAAGCCTTGGAAATGATTTATGGAGCCACTAATTGATCCTGGGAATAACTGTTAGCCTTTTCCTTCCCTCCCAGGTGAACCTGGAGCTCCAGGCAGGATCGTGACCTCAGGTGGGCAGGCCCAGGAGGGTGGTCCTCCTCATGTCCTGGGCATCTGCCCTGGCTCTGACTTGGCACCCTCAGGCAGCACCGGTCGGGGCTTCTGGCAGCTGGGGGAGGGCTCTTGGGTCGAGGTCACGGGGGCGGGTTGGGGCAGGAGGCCCCAGCCTTATCTGCCCACAGGCTGGCTGGGGTCAAGCACCTCTGAGCAAGAAGATTGAGGGTCCCTGTTCATGTGCTTTCGGTTTTCAGAGGGGTCATCGACGATCACTGTCCCAGGCCCGCCGGGGCCTCCTGGAGCGATGGGACCACCAGGACCTCCAGGTGCCCCAGGTCAGTCGTTTTCTTGCTTTACTCTGAGGTTGCATTGAAGGACAGCAGTGTTGGCTCAAATCCTGAACCCTAAGAAGAGTAAGAAGCCCCCTCTGGCCCAGCCTAGTGAGTGCCCATCACACCCTAGCAGGTACCCCACGCACCCGCAGGCCTTGCTTCACCAGGCCCCCACACACCCGTGGCGGTTCGGGCAGGGCCAGGACTCCCTTGGCTGAGAAGCTGCAGAGGCACAACTTGGCCCGCGTCCTTCCGCCTCTGGAGCTTGTGTGTGACTTCGATTTGTTGTCCTTTGGAAAAACATTTGGTTAAAATGCATTAAGGGCAACAAAAATGCTAGGAATCTGGAGAAACCCTCTCCACATTGTCCAGCCACAGTACGGTCGCTGCGCAACAACAAAGCCATCGAGCCTTATTGAGAAGCGTGTGTCCTTTGAGGCTGCACCTGTGTTTTTACAAGATGAGAAAAGATGCTTTAAGAAAATGAAATGCTGGGGAGCCTGGGTGGCTCAGTGGGTTAAAGCCTCTGCCTTCGGCTCAGGTCATGATCTCAGGGTCCTGGGATCGAGCCCCGCATCGGGCTCTCTGCTCAGCAGGGAGCCTGCTTCCTCCTCTCTCTCTGCCTGCCTCTCTGCCTGCTTATGATCTCTCTCTGTCAAATAAATAAAAAAAAATAATAAAAAAAAATCTTTAAAAAAAAAAAATGAAATGCTTACAAGTTAAGGGATTATAGATACTTTTTTCTATTTTTCCAAAATACCTGTGATTGTGTTATCTATTTTTTATAAAGCGTTTTTTTGTTTGTTTGTTTTTAATTAAATAATCTCTACACCCAATGTGGGGCTGGAACTCATGACCCTGAGATCAAGAGTCACATGCTTTCCCGACTGAGCCAGCCAGGCACCCCTAGCTATTTATTTTTTTTGGGGGGGGGATGTTATTTATTTATCTGACAGACATTACAAGCAGGCAGAGAGACGGGGGAAAGCAAGCTCCCTGCTGAGCAGAGATCCCGATGGGGGGGCTCGATCCCAGGACCCTGAGATCATAACCTGAGCTGAAGGCAGAGGCTTAACCCACTGAACCATCCAGGCGCTGCCCCCCACCCACTATTTTTTTTTTTTAAGATTTTCTTTATTTGACAGAGATCACAAGTAGGTGGAGAGGCAGGCAGAGAGAGAGAGAGAGAGAGAGAGAGAGAGGAGGAAGCAGGCTCCCCACTGAGCAGAGAGCCTGATACGGGGCTTGATCCCAGGACCCTGGGATCACGACCTGAGTTGAAGGCAGAGGCTTTAACCCACTGAGCCACCCAGGCGCCCCCCGCCCGCTATTTTTTAATTTAAAAAATGTTACATGTAAGTGATGTAGATGATTTAATAGAACCAATGCACGTATAGATCAGCCTTCTGATACGCTCCCTTCCCTTGAGAGGAGGATACTGAGGGCGCTGCAAAGTCCCTAACCACGGTGGGGTGGGGGAGGGTGAGCAGAGAGGGCAGCCCTGCCTGTCGCAGAGCCCTGGGTTCAGGAACTCTCACAGGATGGACCACAAAGCTGGTCTCAAATTGCTTATTGCTCTCAAGGAAGCAAGCTGACCTTTTTGGGCCACTGTACTGTGCCTTGGGAGGAAGCTACGTGTCTCCCCAGGAACCTGCCCTTTCTTCAGTTCTTTCTAGAACTGTAACCCTAGAGGTGTGGTAAAGCCTTTTCTTCCCGACTTCATCTCTAGGTCCTGTGGGCCCAGCTGGTCTCCCTGGACAGCAAGGTATGTCAGTCCCACAAGAACATAGGACTGTGGGCTCAGTGGGGAAGGCTTCCTTCCCAGGCTGGACTTGGGACCCCATCTTTAAGTGAGGTGACAGACCTGCATTTGGGGAAGGGAGGTGAGGGGGTGACCTGGTGCTTCCCTAAGGGCCTCACTGGGCCTCAACTGCAAGGGGAAACCCTGCTCTTCTTCCTGTGTTTCTGAGAAGGTAGGGGGTCTTCCAGACAGGGAACCAAGGCTCTGTGGCCCCCAGTCAGGGTCAAGCTTGGCTATTTCATAGGTGTCACGCCTCTTGTGACCAGACCCCATCACTGTGCCACTGTTGAGTGATTTATCCAAACACCAAAAAAAGGATTTAGGAAAAGGTGGTCCAGTTGCTCCACGGCTGTTGAGGCTGCAAACAGGAATGTTCCCAGCGGACTCTCCGGCCCCGGCCCTCGCCCCTGCATGGCTCCAGGCCCTCTGGACAGAAAGCAGGGTGGGGTCACCGCAGAGGGTGCTCACGTGACCCTGTGTCCTTCACACAGGCCCACGCGGGGAGCGAGGACTTACTGGCGAATCTTTCGTGGGCAGCAGCAGCTCCATCGCTGAGGTCCTCTCCACCCGTGAGTGCCCCCGTGTTCTCTGGTGATGAGGTGATGCCAGGACGGGAGCGGGATGGGTGGTGGTGCACTGGGGGCCCATAGCAGCTGGACCAGTGCGTCATCCTGGGCCCCAGTTGGGACTGGGAATGACAAGTGGCTCTGAAAGGCGATGCTGGCCTCAAAGCAACAGCAGGGCTTTGTCAGGTCTGGAGGGTGAGTCACGGGGATGGGGCAGCTGTCAGAGGTTCTTGGGATTCTAGGGGAACTGGGGTCACATAGGGCTTCTGAAGTGAGCTGGGTGCTAGGAGAATGGCTGGCAGGAGTCTGCATCCCCACTCAGCAGGGACCGGGCTCCATGGGTTCTTGGCCATAGGCCTGGCCTGGGAGGGTGAATTCTTGGTTCTTCTGTTCCCGGAGTCCTTTAAAGAGTCCCTGCAAACATGCACTGGGCCTCCCACTTAGCTGAATAGCAAAGACCATAGCCAAGCCTGGCCCAACAGTCACCGTGTGCTAGACTTGCGTCGCGGGACCTCCCTGGGTCTGCACAGGGCTCCTGTGACATAGGTCTCATGCCTCTGGTTTAGAGAAGAGCAAACAGAGGCCAAAAGAGACTGAGAACTCACCCAAAGCCACCAGCTGGAAGGAGCAGAGCAGGAGCTTGAACTTGGACTGATCCCAAAGCCTCGTACTTAGCTCTCAGGGAGTCTGCCTGCGGCCTTGGCCTGCCTCGCTTGTGAGCGAGGAGCACTGCTAGCAGAGGGGGTCCCAGAGGGCCCTGCGCCATGACTCAGAGCCGGCCTCTGGGGTGTGAGTAGGGCGCGGGGCCCTGGCACTGACGATCCCAATGAGGGGTGAGGCCGGCAGAGAACAGCCTCATGAAAGTTTCCGCTCATTTCTGTTTTTGTTCCCTCCACAGAAGGTCTTGATTTACGAGGTCCCCCAGGCCCACCTGGGCCACCTGGGCCTCCAGGTGAGCATCTCAGGGGTCATTGGAAGGTGGGGAATTGTGGGGGACATGGCACTTAGGAAGCTGAGATCCTGCTCATAGCATAGGTCAGCTCCCCGAATTCAGCATGGCCTCTTGCTTGTTCTCTTGTGCAGGACCTTCCATTCCAGGCCCGCCAGGACCCCGAGGCCCAGCAGGTGAGAGCTAAGCTCCTTGGTGAGAGACATAAGACCATGGTGCCCAGAGCCCAGGCCTAGCTCTCAGGAAAGAGCTTCCCTGCCACTTTTCCCGGGCAGAGGGATCTTGGTCCATGACTGGGCTTGACAAAGTCTTGGTGGTTCTTTTATCTAGGAGAAGGCCTGCCAGGCCCACCAGGCCCACCGGGATCTCTCCTGACCAATTCAGGTAATGTTACAGAGTCAAACATCAAGCCCACCCTACCCCCCCATTTTCCACCTCAGCCCTGGCTCCAGGAGTGCTGTGGTCCCAGGCATGTGGTCTTCCTGACCTGCTCACCACGCTTCCTCCTTCGGACCTTCTACCACAGGGTGTTTGCATAAACTCCATAGAGCAGGAGTTCTGCAGGTAGAATAGGAACCCATACCAGCCCAGCCACCCTGAGCGCGCCAACTAACCTATTCGAGGGGAGGGAGCCAGTTCTGTGCTTGGGGAGCTTCTGGGCTGACTGGTTTGTGACTGGGCACCTGGTTTCCGTCCTTGGGAAGCCTTGGTCTGATAAGTAGACAGGACACACACGTGAAAGGAGATAAATGTTGACAGTATGACACGGAAACATATGGAAATAACTTCTGAGCAAACGTTAGCCCAGAATTTGTCCCTCGTGGAAAATCCACTCTGCCATCCTTGTTAGTTTTTTCTCTCATTTACATTTCTACCCAACCTTCCGGTTCTCTGTTTATCCGTGCCTCTGACAAGCGCGGAGGGAGCAGCTGCAGTGTGCCAGGCTCCGTGTTGGGTGCTGTGGTCGCACCAGTACCACCATGCCCGCACTCCAAACTCCTTCTCCTCCACAGAGACCTTCTTCTCAGGGCCCCCCGGCCCCCCAGGACCCCCCGGCCCCAAGGGAGACCAAGGTGAGTCCTGTCTCAGGGCACAGAAGGCTGTGTGCCCCTGCTTACTCAAGGAGTAAGGAGAGGCGGGATGACCAGGGACATGTGTGTGTCCTCCTGCATCCCCTCAGGGGCTCGGCCAGCGGGAGCGTGGGGTGAGGGTCACAGTGGGTAGAAGCTCCACACGGAACCCCCGCCTCGGCGGGGGCTGGCCTGCTGGGAGCAGAGGCACGAGGAGCCCCACGCCCCGTGTCTGCTCCAGCACAGAGCCCCAGCCCTGCCCCTACAGACCCCTTGAAGCCACGGCACCCAGTAGGTACGCATCTCACTCCTGTCTCTCTCCTTCCCTCAGGCCCCCCGGGCCCCCGAGGACACCAAGGTACAGTAGAGCTGGCATCAGACAAAATGTGGGGTGGGGGAGGGTTGGGGTAGCAAAAGCTGATCCTCTGAGAGCCTTGAGCTTCCTGTGAATGCGTTTTGTCCAAATGCGGGTGTACGTGTGGGCGTCTGAATGGTTGGGAAGGCGTGCGCACGGTGCGCGTGCCTGTGGCCGCTCTAGGTTGGGGAGCCTTGGGAGGGAAGATGGGGTGAGGGCTGGGCCTGGGGAGGAGGGAGAGGAGCGCAGCTGACTGACCCCTCTCCGGTGTGTCCCTCAGGCGAGCAAGGCCTCCCCGGGTTCTCCACCTCCGGTAAGTGCTAAGCCCCCGCCCCCACTGCTGGCTCTGACCGGAGCCCCTCAGCCCTGGCTGACCGCTCTGTGTGTTGTTGGCTTCCAGGTTCCAGTTCCCTTGGACTCAACCTGCAGGGACCACCCGGCCCCCGGGGACCCAAGGGGGACAAAGGTCAGTGAGGGGAACAGCCAAGAAGACAGGCCTCAGCGCAAGAATGCCACCCAAAGTCCGAACAGAAGGCAGGGAGCGCTCATGCTAAAGGCGTGGGAGGAAGGCGAGGGGGATGAGGACGTGAGGACAACCTCTGCCTGAACGAAGCCTGTGGTGGCACTGCAGAAACGGAGATGGGGGACAGCTGTGGAGTCACATGGGGATAAAGGAGGTTGGGCTTAACCAGGGCAGGGTTCCTGGAGGAGGGGATGCCAACCGCGCCTCTCGTTTTGGATTCCAGGTGATCCTGGGGTCCCAGGGGCTCCTGGCATTCCTGGTGGTCTCTCTCCAGGTAAGAACCAAAGGAGACCAGAGTTCCTTTCCCCTAATTAAAGCAAGGACACGAATTCACTCATCAGTCCCCTCCCGACCCAGCCACGATTCAGTGTTGATCAGGTCTCTTCTCCACGTGCTAGGCCTCGGTGCTGCCTTTACAGTGGTTCTATGTTGGTGGGGTTGGGAGGGGAGGACCCTGCCCAGCAAGGTGGCTAACGACGGGCAATGATGAGCAGAACGGACAGTGGAGCAGGGGATACGCGGAGGTGAGGGAGCCTCTGGGGTAGTGAGCAGGTTGCTGAAGGGAGGGTCTGGCCTGGGCAAGCTCAACTCTGAGCCCCTTTCAGACATGGCTGCTCCAGGCACTCTCTTCCTCTCTTTTTGGAGGGACCCTCCTCTTTGCCACCATCCTCTTTCTCCTGCTAAGAGAAATGCTCTGTCCTTGGGCTGTGGAAGCAGTGTCTGGGGCCTTCTCTGACCCTCTGGTGGGCTTTTCTTAGTAGACTCAGAAGGCTTTCCTTCCTGCAGGGGGATCGTCGTCAAGCACGATGTTCATGCCAGGTCCCCCAGGCCCCCCAGGCCCCCCAGGGCCTCCAGGCTCCATCAGCAGCTCTGGCCGGGAGATCCAGCAGTACATCTCTGAGTACATGCAGAGTGAGTACCGGGGTCTGAGTGTGTACGTATGCACGTGCGTCTGCTCTGGCTGGGGCATCTCCAGTGCTTTCTGGAGCCCGGCTATTTCAGGAAGCCTCCAGTCTCCTCCTCCTTATGTAAGTAAACATAGCAGGTCCCACTGCCTGTACCAGTGCGGGGCGGTGGGGGAGGGGAGTGGGTGGGAGCTGGAGGTGGCGAGCAGGGCCAGAGGGGTGTGCTTGAGTGTGCATGAGTGCGCGCGTGCGTGCATGTGGCAGAGGACAGCAGTGTGTAGGCCAAGCCTAGGTCAGAAATCCACCTGCAGCCAGGACCGCTTGTCCATGCGCTCCCCTAACATCCACCTTCTCACCACTCCCCACACAGGTTGGTCCGGTCCTCACCCCCACCCTCACACGCTTGTCCACACGTGCACACAGCCACACGCACACTTTCACACAAATGTACGCCCCCAGCCTCATCCCTGTACTCCTCATGTATGTGAGGCTGAGAAGCCCAAGAATGTGGGCACAGAGCTTTGTCAGAGCTTCATTGTCCACAGTCTTCAAGTAGCACCCGACCCAGCGCAGGGCTTGGCCTGTTTCTCTATCTGTAACCAGGAGTCTAGGCTTCCTGCTGGCCCCGTCTTGGGCCATGTATGTGGTGAGGAGGTGGGAGGGCATCCCACCAAGTGCTTCAGGTCATCTCTGTGGGGAAGACACGCCCTCTTGGGGCCAGGCTTGACTTTGCTTTCTTTGTTGGCAGGCGACAGCATTCGGGCCTATCTCTCTGGAGTTCAGGGTCCCCCTGGACCACCCGGTCCCCCAGGGCCTGTCACCACCATTGCAGGGGAGACTTTCGACTACTCAGAGCTGGCAAGCCGTGTCGGGAGCTACTTGCAGAGTGAGCCTCGCCCCACCCCCTGTAATGACCCCTCCTGCCCTTGGTCACTTTGTTCCAGAGCACCCGCATTTACTTTGCCCTTCTGGATGTGGAGTTCAGTTCTGAATAGCTGGCTCTCGGGCCACTGGGGTTGAGCTTCAAGAAGGGGTTGCTCAGGTTAAGAAGAGGCCGCACTGCAGAGCCACGCGGAATGAGCCTTTTTGTGATGAACAGACGTGTCCTAAGGGTGTGAAAGGGGAACAAGACTGGCGGGATCCGGCAGGAGCTGGGCTAGAGCACGTTCTGGAAGACAATAAGGGTGTGAAAGGGAACAAGGCTGGCGGGATCCGGCAGGAGCTGGGCTAGAGCACGTTCTGGAAGACAATAAGGGTGTGAAAGGGAACAAGACTGGCGGGATCCGGCAGGAGCCGGGCTAGAGCGCGCTCTGGAAGACAAACTTCACTTCTTACCCAGCAAAACAAATACAAAACCAAAACCATCTTTGGTTTTTTCCACGCATCCCCACGAGCCCCTCCCGCCCCCGTTGATCTCATTTCCGCAAATGGACCGGCTGGCTGGCCGGTCCTGTGGGGCTGCAGCGGGGAGAGGGGTGCTTCAGTCCTGCTGCGCGGGAAACACAGTCTCCTTCCCCACAGCCTCGGGGTACGGCGCCAGCTCCTCCACCTCCATCTCTTCTGAGGACGTCGTGGCTGTGCTGAAACGTGAGTGCCCGCAGTGTGGGCTTGTGGGTCGGGGCTCTGGAGGCACAGCTGGTCCAGGTCTGAGCTGAGCCTGGTGAGGGCTGCAGAGGGAGGAGGTGCCCCTCCTAGTCCATATTCAGGGGAACGGGGGCAGCAGATGTCCCCATCCCCAGTGCTAGGTAACCAGCAGGTGCCTTACTGGGTACCTGGAAGCTCCCCTGTACGGACTGAGACCCCAGAACTCCGGGGCCAGCCTGTGGGGGCGGACCTAGCTATGGCTGCGCGGTGGTGTGGGAGCCCTGTGGCCTGGGGGGTGCCCACGCCAGTGCAGCCTCTCCTTGCAGGGGATGACGTGAGGCAGTATCTGCGTCAGTATCTGGTTGGAGATTGGTCCCTCCAGTCTTTGGACTACGCCGAGCTGAGCAGTCGTGTTCTCAGCTACATGTCCAGTGAGTGTCTGCCCTCCAGGCCTGCCCACTGCAGGCAGACGGTCAGCAGGGCCCTGGCAGGGCTGCGCGGGGCGGGGAGGGCACTGAACTTGTCTGCACCGGCCCCTGATGTTCCCCTGCCAGGTGGCACCAAGCCCAAAGGAACTGGGCCGTGTTCAGAGCCACTCCCACCTGTGGCCCCAGAGCAGGTCGCCCGCTGAGCCTGGCCAGGGAAGCCAGGAGTGAGTGGCTGGGCCACTGCCCTGTACGGAGTTCACACATAACTCGCACACACCCACACAGTGTGAATCTGTCACAACTTGGGGTCTTGTTCCTCAGGCTCTGGAATCAGCATTGGGCTTCCTGGCCCCCCGGGACCCCCTGGCTTGCCAGGAACATCCTATGAAGAGCTCCTCTCCTTGCTTCAAGGTAAGGCTGGTCAGGAGCCATCTGTCCACGTGGCTTGGGGATGGAAGGCAGAGGCCCTTGGCCCAGACCCCCCACGGACTCTGTCCTCTTCTTTGGTGTCTCAGGGTCTGAATACAGAGGCATCATTGGGCCCCCTGGCCCCCCCGGGCCCCCAGGGATCCCAGGCAACGTGTGGTCCAGCATCAGCGTGGAGGACCTCTCTTCTTACCTGCACAGTAAGGCTCACGGAGGAGGGCAGCCATAGAGTTAAACTGTTGACCAGTCACCCAGTCCTCTTAAAGCACATACAGGGCTAGGTCCTGGAGACCAACACCCTTGCTTCTGAGGTGTTTTCAGCTATGACAAGGGGACTGGTTGGGAGAGACCACACTCCCAGGTGCAGCCCTTAGAGAAATCATGAACGGTGTGTGTCACGAACAGAAGTGTGATCGTGTGGCCGGAGAACGGAGGAGGGGGATGGGATTTGGGTTGAGTGAGGCTCCAAACTGGGAGTGGAAAGGCAGGTCTGAGCAGTGGCTCCAGGGTAATGCCAGGAGCCGGGCCCCCGGTATGCCCTCCTCCCCTTCTTTCTAAGAGATGCTGCACCTCTGAGCACAGGCTGGGAACTCAGCCTCCCCACTGGGCCATCCCTGACCTTTCTCTTTCTCTGGCCTCCCATTCAGCTGCTGGTGTGTCCTCCATCCCTGGCCCTCCAGGCCCTCCTGGTCCTCCGGGTCCTCGAGGGCCTCCAGGGGTCTCGGGAGCTCTGGCAACCTATGCGGCCGAAAACAGCGACAGCTTCCGGAGTGAACTGATCAGCTACCTCACGAGTAGGTGCCCCCTTCCCAGACCTTGCTCCTCCCTGGGGGAGGGCAGCTGGTGCTTGAACAAACCCGGGGGGCCAAATGCCAAATGCGGGGAGAGCCCACGTTCTTCCTCGCCAGCACTCCTACTCCAGTGCAAGTGCGAGGTTTGCATCCTGCTTCGAGGCCGTGAGACCTTGGGAGAGGCCTCTTAACTCCCTTCCTCTCCATCCCCAGACCTAAGCCCCAACTAACACGGCCTCCTTCCTGCAGGCCCGGATGTGCGGAGCTTCATCGTGGGCCCACCGGGCCCTCCAGGACCCCAGGGGCCGCCTGGGGACAGCCGTCTCGTGTCCATGGATGGCTCCTACAGCCGGGGCAGCAGGTCCTCCTCTTACAGCGCGTCGGCCGGTCGGGGCTCCTCCTACAGCTCCTCCATGGGCATAGGAGGATCCAGTGGAGGCTCCCTTGGTGAAGGGGGGGCCTTTGGCCTGGACATGGGCCTGGACCGAGGCTATGGGGGAGCAGCAGAAGGTGGCATGTACGGCGGTGAAGGTGGACTGTTCGGAGCTGGCTTTGCCGGAGGTCTGGACTACAACGAGCTGGCTGTCCGGGTATCTGAGAGCTTGCAACGTAAGTCCTGACCCGTAGGCCTCGGTGTTGTGGGGAGGGTGGAGGCGGGGAGTCCGCGAGCAGCTCAAATTATAGACTCCAGAAACTCACCCTCTCGTTTTTGGAATACCTAGGCTGTGGGGACAGCACTGCTCGAATCAGATGGGCAGGGACTGAATGAAGGCAGGAGGCCCAGACCCAATTCACAGGCAGCCTGGTTCAGGAGCCCCAGTCAGGACAGGGCCTGTGCTATGGAGAACAGGGCATGTTGGGGTCTTTGGACTTGCTTCCCCAGCTAACTTAGTGGGTGGCTCTGAAAAGTCTTTATGACAAGGATGGTTTCTGGTGGGGCTGAGGGAAGGTTGTTCGGTTAAGAAGTCCTCTCTCCCTGTACCTTCTCAGCACACTTTGCTATCAGCAAGCCTCTGATGAAAGGCTGTGGCAGCAGAGTCCCGGGCCAGTCCACAGTGTGGGGGGCGGGGGAGGCCGACAAAGGAGGCCAGCAGGGCTTCTCCCTTGCTGCCAGCTCGTCTAGTGGGACGCTGGCAATCTGAGGGTTCTCTTTTGTGAGGAGGGGGCCGAGGGACTCTGCTGCTTGTGCCCACACTCTGGCGCTTCACAGGTCAGGGCCTGCTGCAGGGGATGGCCTACACTGTCCAGGGCCCGCCGGGCCAGCCAGGGCCCCAGGGCCCCCCCGGCATCAGCAAGGTCTTCTCTGCCTACAGCAACGTGACCGAGGACCTCATGGACTTTTTCCGAAGTAAGGGCAGCTCCGGGCGCTTTCCCGACACTCATTTTGCTGCACAGTCTCACACGGGAGAAATCAATCTCCTGAAAAACCTTGGGCTATTAACACCCGATAGGCTGAAAATCTGATAAACTCCGATTTACTTTGTTTTCTTTGGGTCCCAACTCTACCACTCCCTTCCTGTGCTTCCCTGAACAAATCCCTTTACCTCTCAAGCTCTAGAGTGACCGCTTGTCTGAGGCCAGTCTTCTCCCCCTGCAGCTTATGGAGCCATTCCAGGCCCCCCTGGGCAGAAAGGAGAGGTGGGCACCCAAGGACCCAAAGGTAAGTGGTGGCAGGGAAGCAGCCACCAGGATCCTGTGTAACCACCCCCTCTTGCTGGGAAGCCACCCCCTTGCCAGTGCTGTCTAGGAACCTATGTGTGTGGCCTCTCCAGGCCCCAAGCCCTCCCTTGACTAAGCACAGCCCTCTCTGTACTCCCAGGTGAGAGGGGCCCCGCAGGACCACCAGGTCGGCCTGGGCCACCCGGGCCTCGAGGGCACAAGGGAGAAAAAGGAGACAAAGGTAAGCCTTGCCTGAGTTTCTGCAGTGCTGGGAGGCTGCTGCTCAGAGCAGGCGGCGGTCTGTTCCAGAGCAAGTCTGAAAAGTTAAGGCAAATGCCAATTCCTAAAGGCAGATGCTACCATCAGCACCATTTACATAACAATGAAATGAACAGCCAGGGAGAAAGGAAAGAGACTGCCAATTCAAGCAGAAAGGAGCAGGAAAAGAGAACAGCTTAACCACTTGGTGATGAAATAGGGTAAACAATTTAAATACACCAAGTCTTACAAAAGAGTTCATCTTTCAAGCCTGTTTTGCAGTTGTCACAGTTGCTATATAATTGCCCAAGCTGAAGGCCCATAGGCCACAAGATATTTAACTTCCTCCTCCTCTTCTAACTTCCAGGTGACCAGGTCTATGTGGGGCGGAGGAAGAGAAGCGTCGCCATCAAGCCGTGAGCGTGGAAGAGCAGCCGCTGGCTCCATTTCCTGCAGTGGCTTATGGCGTTCGGGTCAGCATCTGTCGGAGGGCGGAAGCTGGAGGCTCCCTTCCTACTGCAACAGCACAGCCAGCCAGTTAAATAGAACACCTGTTTTAGTCTGGAACCTTCTCTGTATAGACCTATATCATCCAGTGGAAACCTGAACCATTCCACAGCAGCCGCAGCTGCGGAGCTCCAGCCTGGCTGCTCTGCTCGGGCGACTTGAGCGCTGGGCTGCTTTAGCTCTTAGGTCTAGCTGCGGCCCAGGGAAGCCCAGCACCTAGAAGTAGGCTTAGGAGTCCTTGAGCTTTGCCTAAGAATGAGCCAGAGAAGGGAAGACAGGGCTGCGGTGTGCTCTGGTCATCACCGCGAGGCTGTGCCGCCTGCTCCCCCCCCCCCCCCCCCCCCCCCCCCCCCCCCCCCCCCCGCTCCGCGCTCCGGGCAGAGAGAGGAGGCGGCCAAGACGCGATTCTTGCAACGGAAAAAATTAAGAAATTCACTTCCCTGCAGTGGCGACAGGGTTGCTAATAGTCCTTTCTCACCACATTTCCTATTCCCACTTGCTTAGAAAGTCTGATTGTAGGCATGGTCTGTTTCTACAGGGGATGCTAGCATTTAAGAGGTGTTCTATTGAACTAGATAGACCACAGCAAGGGGGGAGGGGGAAGGGCAGTGAAGAAGGAAGGAAAATAGAAAACTCGATGTTGGGAAATGGCACAGGGGACTGGGCAGAGTTGGGTTTTAAGCACTTTTCAGTATCGAAAACATGTTTGTGGTCTGTTAGATGAAAAGTCATTTCAATTGCAAAAATTTCCTATTAAATTTTTCTTAATATTATGTTTAGTGTGATCCATCTAACCAAAGTGAGAGGAAGAAATAGAATGAAAAGGAGAAGGGGAGGAAGGGGGAGGAAGACAAAGTAGGAAAGAGAAATGAGGGATGCAGGTGGAAAAAGAAATAGAGGCAGGACAGAAGGAAAGAAAGACAAGGAGGAGACAGAAGGGAATGAAAAAGGGAATAAAATGGAAAAAAAGGAAAGAGGTAAAAGAGAAAAGGAAAATGAAGAGAGAGGCAAAGGTGGGAAAAGGGAGACAGGGAGACAAGGAAAGAATGAAAAATGAAGACAAGGAGTAAGAATGAAAAAGAGGGAAAGAAAACCAAAGGGCAAGAAAGGGAAAGATAAAGGGGAAAAAAAAAGTTTGCGGTCAGCCATATACTATGAACTCTTCATACAAAACAAAACTCTTTGTGTTCCGAACACAGATTTTGGCATTTGTTTAGTCACCAAGATTTTAAAGGGAGACCTTGATCAACTACTAACTCACTCTGGATGATTACAAAGCATCTGAAGGTTTTTCGTGAACATACACTACTTGAAATAAACACATATGCAACAGACGGGCCACAATTTAATTAATTTGCAATTAATGGAGTGATTTACCCTGGAACAAAAGAATTTTGATTGTAGGGTGCACATAACAATGTATGTTTGACCAACGACCAAAACTCCCTAAAAGAAAAATGCACAAATATCAAAAGCCCCACAGAAATGCACAGTAAAATCACTCAACCTCAGAGAAGGCTACACTGGGCCAACTTGTGAAATGTGACCAGCGGTAACTCTCCACTTCTGGATCATTAAAAAATGGGACTAAAATGAATCGGCTTCTCTGGGTCTACCTTCTACAAGTCTGGATAGTTTACTTTCCATGTGGTCTCTTCCAAGTACCTCACATATTATCCTGGGGAAAAAACATACCATTTAGTTGTGCATTGAAAACTGCTAGCAGCAACACCTGGTGAGGCACCAAACATTCTGTGTGGTCCGCTGGCCAGCTTGACCACAACCTGACCACTACCTGCTACGAATCAGCATGGGAAGTCTACAAAATAAGTTCGTAAGACCTTCAGAATTTCAAACTTTTCACCATGTAAAGTTCTTGTGTATAAATGAATGACTGCATCACACCTTTTTTAACTGTTTAAAGGCTGAATCAAGTTATTTTTGTAATAGTAGCTTTGGGGGATCAAGTATTAGATCCCCATTAATTGGTTCTTACCTTTATATTAATCACACGTGAGCACAGTGGTCCTTAGTTACGTCGTTTACCTTTCCAAGTTATCCAGAATCTTCAGGGTCCTATGTGCGACTGAAAAAGGGTAAAAGTCAAATTTGCTACCTTCTCTGGACAGAATCAGAAGATGGGCAGACATGAGATATATCCTCAGCTGGATGGCGATGGATCTGAGCCTCTTGTTTCACTTAAAAAAACACAACAAGAAGTCAAGAATGAGCTTGATAGTGTGTGATGCTCCTGGGTTAGAAATGGATACATCATGCCTCCCTCCAGCCAAGCTGAACACTTGCCAGATGACGGCACCTGGATCTTGTATGAATCTTGCTTTGAATCTTGCATGAACATATCAATGAGGAAAAGAGGTTATTTTTAGAAGTGAGGTCATACAGTTAAGTGAAATGTTTGGTGAGAAAAATAATCCATCCCAAGGGAAGAAAAATTTACATATATATACATACAAAAGTCTGTATAAACAGAACCACCCAAAGCACCACCCAAAGGAGAGGTTTATATGCTGAAAGACACCCCCCCTCTGAGTTACCAATAAAAACTACATTGTTGTGTGTGGTGACGAGTCAGGTGGGAACACAGTTTAAGTCTAGAAGGGTCCAAAGGCCTGGGGGACTGTGCGGGTTAAAAATAAAAGTAGGACCAAAAAATGCTGCAAAATGTTCTCAAGAAGGACAACGCAGTATCAAAGATTCTTAACAAAAGACTGCTTCCCAGAGTAGGTTAAGAAATAACTTTATTTTTCATTTGTCAATCCCATGATTGAAAAGACATGTTGCTCCCAAATAGACAAGAGGCATAATCAGAAACAAAATTCTTCCTGAAAATTTAGCTCATGAAGTGATTATGCAAAAGTCAGCCAAGAATCACCAAAAGCTGCAGCCAACGTTTAAAACTGGTATAACATTCTGCTCAAGCTTAGCAGAAATTTTAAAGCCAGGTCAAAACCATGTCAGCCACAGACCAGCAACAAGAGCGGCATTAACTGTTGTGCCTTCAAGAAAAGCACTTAAAATATCCCATTTTCTATAAAAGATCATTTCCCCGAAAAGAAGTGATTTATTTCATTGGAAGACTCTCAGAACTGGTAAGTAACTCTCCTCTTCCACTCCAGTTCCAGGCTTTCCTTTAATCAACAATACCTAGAGCTCATTTTGGACAGAATTTGGCTTCTCAGAAGAGTCTTTGTCATTTAAGCACAGTGTGGAATGGGAGAAAGTGTGTAGTTACCAGGGAACTAACAGAGTACAAAAGACAGTCACTTCTGAACTCGCTGATGCTCAAGAAATCAGAGACTCTCCATTAGAGAGGGTCTCATATGCCTGAGAGCTTTGTGCTTGAGGAAACACTACTTAGAGGTAGCTCTGGTTCTGGTTTATATTTAATTACAATTTGCTGTATCCTGTCACAGGAAAGTTCTAATATTTTCAACAAAGTATAAGCACTCTCAATTTCCTCTTTATCCCCACTGCTCCCCCCGCCCCAGCTTCCCCACTGAAAAGGGTAGGAAAAAGCTTAATTGTGACTTCATACAGAATAGCAGCTAATTCAGCAATTCACACCCAACTACGACTGATAGGACAAGGAAAGGCAACCTGGTGCGACCAGCTCTGCGAGCTAGGCCTGCAGAAGTGCAGTGTGTGGCTTATCCACAGCACACAGAGAGAAGAGGGAGGCTGTCGTCAAGGCGTACACGGACAATTTCTTTTACGCGTTTCATAGCACATTCTGCCACCGCCAACAAAACCTCCAAGTCAGGAATAGATCTGATTGTACTCTTTCAAAGAAGTCTGTGCCCCTCCCCAACTCCTCACCTACACTTCATGCAAGAACAAACAAATCACTATTAAAAAAAAACAAAACAAAACAAAAAAAAGATCACTATTATCAATTTGGATATAGGGCCCAACAAGAAGTGATCAGGGATGGGTTAGAACAGCATATTCTATAACAAAACACCTTCTTTGAAAAGATTTATGTAACTTTAAGCATTAAAATGAATGTTCCATCTCTACACATGTATCATTTTGCAGTCCTGCCCCCACAAGAATATGGTCGTATTTGAAAGAGAACCTCTACATGAACACTGAATCCAAAAGGCAGTTTTAAGGGTTTTACAAGATTTGCTAACAAACTTACCAGAGTGTCAACCATTCTACTCTGAGCCTCTTTTCTTTATTCAATACTCTCATGTCAAGTTGAAAGGAATAAAAAGAATCAAATATTCAGACCAAATTAATTATGTGCCACAAACTATTTAAGACACAGGATTATCTTTAAAAGATACTGAAAAAGTGTATACTACCTGAAATATTTTTTTATAAAGCCAATAAACTGAAAATTTCAACAGAGAGAATGGTATGAGAACCTTCCTCCTCTCTCCTTCTGCAAATAAATCATTAAATACATTGGGTAACATTATACTGTCATTTTTAGCATAACAATATAAACAATTTCCATCATCATCCTGAATATTACTTTATAAAGATATATACTTTAAAAGGCTTTCAAAACATTTTCAACCCAGCATTTGAGAATAAAGCATTAAAAGAGTTTTGTATACAGTAACACATTCAATGTGATAAGTGTATGAATTTACAACCATACATAATATATATATATGTATATATTTATATAAAAAACAAACTTGGCCAGAAGTTAAGGCTACCTACAAAGTTGTCCAAGAAATTATGCTTGTCAAAACAATTACAAAATTAAAATCACATGCATTTTCAAATCCTCTAAATCACTGACGAAATAAGGTCCAGCATTCAAAGTTTTCAAATTAACTGCAAGAAAGTGCTACAGATATTTACATTTTCTTATTATGAATCCGTGTTCCCACAAAATTACACTTAAATTTTTCACCAGCCTCAAACAGCATATAACTAAAAACTGAAATGTTTGCAGTTTGGTACTTAGTACTCTTAAAAGTGAATAGGTTGAAAATGGCAAACAGCATTTACAAATGGGCCATCTCAGCCACCAAAGTACACTGCATAACACTGTCTGAGCGGACTTGGGCTTGGAATTGTGAGTCACAAGAGGGACCAAGAGTGAACATCTTATTAATAATTACATGTATCGGCAACCACATGATATTCAGGCTTTTCCCACTCAAATCAAAGTAAATAATTTAAACGTGAAACTAAATAAAACCGAAATACAAATGACTTTCTCTCAACAACAAAGTCATCTCTGACATTGCCTAAATACTTTATTTAAATCCTTTTTTGATTAAGAAAAAAGTATTCTGAACATATGCCTCTTTTACAATGAATGTCAGAAAATACATTTATAAGTATAACTCAGAGCCTGAAGGCCTCAGGCAGAGTTTTCAATGAACAAGATGCGCTAGGATGGGAGAGGTCACTTAGCCAGCTCACGGATTATTGTAGGCAGTAAGCTAGGACCCTAAGTCTATACTTCTTTCAATTTGGTGAGTGTTATACTTCCAATTTCAATATCTAAAAGCTACCTTTTTTTAATCTTTCCAACTTTGCACAACATATATTTTAGGATGAAAATTTCTATCGAATGGTAATAGGAACAAGATTTAAAAAACAATAATGCTTAATGCTAAGGATGTTTGTCCCTGTGGAATCAAAAAAGGAAATCGTACTTCAGACTCAACTGAAATTTAGTGTTTTAGGCACTATTTTAATAAAATTAGCACCCTTAATTATTAACTCATGACTAAACAGGTAATTACTTTAGACAAATTATTTCAATAATGTTTCTTTTTTAAAAGAGTCTTTGCTATGTAAAGACAAAATAGATTTATTTATTCAATCAATATGGTATTTTGAGCAACTCATAGCTTTATCACTGAGAGCTGATTCCCCAAAAGAAAATTATTCCAACTTTCTACAGCAGAGTTGTAGCTATAGAATTTAGGCATCACTGAGAAGTCAGGCCAGGTAAAAAGATATTTACTAATACTCAATGGCCTAACAGCTTTTTAAAAAAATAATAATAACTTCAAACATCAATACTAACAGTTTTTCAGGTAACAGTGTCTAAAGAAAACAATTTTTAAGATTAATATACAAAATCACCTTAGGGAATTACTGCCAAGATGCCACTTTGCCAACATGGCCCAGCATCTGTCTGGGTTCCTTTCCCTTCATCTTTGCTAAACAAACAAAACAAAAAAAAAAAACACTTAGAAGGTGAGGCAGGTGATTGTCTTCATAAGCTCTCTGATATAGATTGTGGCAGAAGATGAAGAGAACAGAATGACATATCTAAAAAGCCAAACCCAACCACAGAATGCTTCCTGTTGTTATGACCCAGTGGAATGCAAGCTAGGAATAGGATAGAACTTGGAAATCCGGCTCTGTGTTGATGGGTTAAGGCATTCAGACTCCCCAGTCATTTTAAAGAACACCTCCTGTTCCTGCAGTTTCCTGGCAAACTCTTCTTCCAGTGTCTTAAAAAGGAAGGGAAAAAGAAATTACATGCTGGTATTACAAACAGAATTTACTCAGACAGCCAACAATAAAACTATTTGCTCAAACACTCTGTATCTTATCCTAAGGATAGGAAGACCTCTCCTAAAGAAGACCAGAGTGCTCAACTGTTAGATTAGGCTGTGCACAGCCCTAGGTTGAAGTCTCTGGCTCAGCCATATGAATGTGTAACTTGGATCAATGACTTAACTTCTATTACAGAATCATCCCATTCTTCTGTTGTAAAACAGGGAGAGTATCACCTACCTCACAGGGTTGTTATGTAAGGATTAAATGCGATTGTGATATACTCAACACATACCAGACACTCAACAGATGGCTCCTATTATTAACTACTACCTTTCTCTTCCACACAGCACTTTCCATTTTTTTTTTTTTTTTTAAGATTTTATTTATCAGACAGACAAAGATCACAAGTAGGCAGAGAGGCAGACAGAAAGAGGGGGAAGCAGGCTCGCTGCTGAGCAGAGAGCCCAATGTGGGGCTCGATCCCAGCACCCTGGGATCATGACCTGAGCTGAAGGCAGAGGCTTTAACCCACTGAGCCAACCCAGGCGCCCCAGCACTTTCCATTTTCTGTTTTTTATTTTGATTTTTGATGTGCATGTCTTTTCTTCTACACCGAACTTTAAGCTGTTTGAAGGTAAGCCCTAAGCCAGATCATCTTTACATCCCCATAATACAGAGTGTATATAGTAAGGGCTGAGAAACACTTGAGGGAGCAGTGATTTTGCAGACAAGTGACTCAGGGATACGTGCTGCTGCAAAGGCACAAAGTAGAGCAGAAGATGGAAAGAGACAGGAACATTTCTCAAGAGGTGAAACATAAGCTCAGTCTTAAAGGAAAGAAAAGAATTTGATAGGATGCAGAAGGCGCGCCAGACAGAGGGGCCCGAGACAATTTCTGCACACAGGCAGGAGCCCACGGAGGTGGTATGAATAATGGTGATTCTACGCAGTACCAGAATGCGATAGGGAAAGTGGCTTGTGGGAGGTAGCACTAGAAAGTTTGCTGGTGGCCAATGTATGGCACTATGACAGCCACAAACTCAAACTGAAGCATTTCTATTTTATTTTAATAGAACTAAATATTTATCAACACCACAACGCCAGTGCCAGAGATGTTCCTGAATATAAATATTCTGATGGCAGAAAGTAGGAAGAAAGGAAAAGGAATCTGAGATTAGAAGGCCCATTAGGACATTACTGAACATTTTTAGGCAGCAGAATGATAGCAATGGGAAAAAGAAATAACACAGAGAGAGTTAAAATTATTTGTCATCTCACTGAAATGAGATGTGATAGAAATGAAAGACAATTCAGGTTTTTAGACTGGATGTCAATTAAGAGGGTGGAGATGTTAAAAAAAAAAAAAAGAGGGCAGGGATATAAGGAAGCACACTGATGCTGCGTGGGGACACGGGAACAGAGTGAGGTGGGGATGACAGAGAAGGGCTGTTAAGTTCAGTGGTTTTTTTGTTTGTTTTTAAGATTTTATTTATTTGAGAGAGAGAGAGAGAGAGCACGAGAGGGAAGAAGGTCAGAGGGAGAGGCAGACCCTACGGAGCTGGGAGCCCGATGTGGGACTCAATTCCAGAACTCCGGGATCATGACCTGAGCCAAAGACAGTTGCTTAACCAACTGAGCCACCCAGGCGTCTTGTTTTGTTTTTTTAAGATTTTATTTATTTGACAGAGAAAGAGACATAGCGAGAGAGGGAACACATGCAGTGGGAGTGGGAGAAGGAGAAGCAGGCTTGCCGCAGAGTGGGAGCCCGATGTGGGGCTCGATCCAAGGACCCTGGGATCAGGACCTGAGGCGAAGGCAGACGCCTAACGACTAAGCCACCCAGCCGCCCCTGTTAAGTTCAGTTTTATCTCCACTGAGCTTACAATCTTTAGTCAATGTTCAAGAGGTATGTACTGATCATTACAATATGCCAGGAACTATTCTAGAAGTTGATATAAACCAGTGAACCAAGAAATAACACTCTTGCTTTCAAAGAGCATGCATTCTTGTGAGAAAAGACAGACCATAAATAAATGTGTCTGGTGGTGAAGAATGTTATGAAGGAAAACAAAGGTGAGGCGATAGGGAATGTCTGAAGTAGGCATGGAGGCTATTTCATATATAGTCATCAGAAAAAGGAATCTTCTGTGAGATGATGTTGAAATACAGGCCTGAATGAAGTAAGAAATGGAACATCTAGGTGGGAAATGAGTGCTTAGAGCATGAGCCAATAGTAACAAACAAGAAACAGTAACAGCAGTGGCAACTACTTATCCAGTCCTGACCACAGCTCAGGTATTAGGAAGTGCTGTGCACACATACCACTTCTTTTGGGTCTTAACAATCCCAATTATGGAACCAGTGTCATCTTTGTTTTATAAATGAGTAAACCTGGGCACAGGAATGTTAAGTGACAAAATTAATCATGTCATCACTGAGATCTGAACCCAGATCTCTAGGACTTCAGAATTTGTACTTTATACAATCCCTACTATAAAGGTCCTGGGACTGTCGTTAAATATGCAGCAGATGAAGCCATGACTAGCACAGGATCATCAAGGGTGTAAAGCTGCGAGATGTCTAGACAAAGAAAAAGTGATAAAGAGCACAAAGAAGTTAGGTCATAAAAGTCAGATGAGAATTTTTTGTTTAAAGATTTATTTATTTGAGAGAGAGAGAGGGAGGGAGGGAGGGAGAGCACAAGCGGGGGAGGGGCAGAGGGAGAAGGAGAGTCCCCAATGAGGGGGGAGCCCAATGTGGGGCTTGATCCCAGGACCCCATGATCAGGACCTGAGCCGAAGGCAGATGCTTAACTGACTGAGCCACCTAGGGGTCCCGAGAAAAGAATTTTAAGAAACAAGATTTCTAATGACAACAGTGAGATAATACCATAGGATTTGGCTCTTAGCATCACTTATGACTACTGTCAACGAGTTCAACTGGGGAGTCTGAGGTGAAAGCTAGACTACAGAAAGTTAAAGAAACTGGAAAAAATGGGGGCGCCTGGGTGGCTCAGTGGGTTAAAGCCTCTGCCTTTGGCTCAGGTCATGATCCTGGGGTCCTGGGATCGAGCCCCGCTTCGGACGCTCTGCTCAGCGGGGAGCCTGCTTCCCCCTCTCTCTCTGCCTGCCTCTCTGCCTACTTGTGATCTCTATCTGTCAAATAAATAAATAAAATCTTTAAGAAAAAAACAAACAAACAATGCCCTTCTGTACCTTTTGAATTCCAATCCAAATGAATGTATTACCTATTTAAAAATTTAATAAATAAACCTTAAATTAAAAAGCCCCACTAATAAGTGACTTGGTCATTTCACTTCTTCTAGAAACATTTAGCCCACAGTGGGTGCTAAACGCAGATTTTTCTGGACAGACTGACTGATTAACTGGATAAACGGAAGAAAGGAATAGCAGTAGCAAGCAGAAAAGCCAAGAGAAAACAAAGGTTTGAGTTTGAAAGTTAGCAAAGGGAGAGGATCACATATTTATAGAAAAAAATGAGTTGAAGAGGTTGACCAATCAGGCCAGTCCATTAGGGTGTCAAAAAGGAAGTACAAAATGGTAAGATGGCTGATAGCTAGATAGGGGAAAGGGGAGCCTTTCCTATTTTACTAGATCGTGAATTTACTATCACACAAAGGCCCTGTAATTTGGCTCCTGTCAACTTGTCCAGACTAAGCTACCCTCCCTTCCTTCCTTCTCTCCCTCCTTAATGCCTACACACAGGCACACTCCCCCAGTGCCCCAACGGCAGGGAGAGACTTGTGATTCCTATACACATCCTTTTCACCCATTCACTTCTCTGTACTTACGCCACCCATCACACCCCAACCTGTCTCTATTCCTAGCAAGCTCTTACTCATCCTGAAGTCTCACTTGGCTTATAAGGCATCTTCTCTGCAAAGCCTCCCTAACTTCCCAGGCAGACTAAAGTACTCCTTGTCCTTGGCCTCAACACTGTGCTCCTATCTCCTGTGCTCACCTCCCTCACAGCAATGATCCTACTGAACTGTAATTGCTTGTCACTACATTCTGAACATTTGCAGGGACAGGGACTTGGTCTTTCATCTCCTGTCCCTGACAAATATTAAACAGCTAATAACTGGGTGGATAAATGGATGAACACGAACATATTTTATCTAAAGCTTTAAAAAATTACCTTTTTCCTGGGTCTCAATTTCTCTCTCCATTCCTTTAATTCTTGGCTGTGTTCCTCATCTAACTCCTTCAGTTTCTGAGTCTCATGCTCAACCAATAGGTGGCATTTTTCATTCTGAAAACAAAATTTGTGTTAAAAACTTTCAGATCAACTAAGCAATTTTTTACAAATGTAATTATCTTCAAATAATAAAGCATTTATTAAACATCAAACTATTACTGAGATTCAGGCTCTCCCCTGAAAACCAAAGGCTAAGAACTATGAAATGAGTCATAGCTTCATTTCTGCAAGTTTACAAGCTAGATTATTTACCATATGAAAAGAACTTAAATAGAATTAGTTTGATCCTGTTTCTTCTAAGAAAGGTTTGCTCATAAAACTGACACTTAAGGGCATCTTATATGGATTTTACCCACTGTTACCAGAATGTGGGATCAGGAACTATTCTACTCTAGTAAATTAAGCAAATATGTAGAGTATCCATAATGTACACACTCTTCTGAAATTTTAAACATTTTAGGCTACATACTAGATGGGCTGCATATTCCATGCAAGGCCCCAAAACAGTCCCCCTAAAGTAACCTTTAAATTTCTTAGGGGAAAAATTCTCATTTCTTTAGTTTATCATTTTCAAACACCTAGAAGAAAACGATCTATTTCTCCCTAAATGAAATTTTAAATTCAAAATCTGATAACAAAACCACCTATCTCATTTTGAAAACTTTGTTCAGTTTCTCTGCAAAATAAACTAAAATTACTCAGTACTACTTTTGAAAGACTCAACTTCTTAGGTTATAATTTAGCCTCATGTTTATATTAATCATGTTACATAAGAGCTAAGTAAGTGCCTATGATACTAACCTGATCTTTATTTGGGTCTACATAGAAAACAAAACCTCTCAATCCCAGCATTTTCATGAGGAAAGCATACTCTATTTTGGTCAGCTACCGTTTTGACCAGACCAGCCGCTTGTGCTGGCCCGTCCCCACTGGCTCAGTTTCCATGCTCCTGTTTCTGACCTGCAGCTGATGCAGCTCCCGGACATTGGCTTCACACTGCAGCTGAAGATCCCGCATTTGATTTTCATGTTTTTGATGCTGAGCCATTCTCTCATTTTTCTGCCTCTTTTCTTCTTGAGCAGCAAACTATAAATAAGAAAAACGGTTAACAAGCAATTTAATTTCTTCATCTTCCAAAGGAGTAATTAAGGAATTTAACAAGACTTAAAGTACAAATAAACTAAAGTTGCAAGTAATAATAATATGCTGTAACCTGAGCTGGAGTCCACATTATGGCTTTGGTGGGGAGAGGGGGTGCTTCTGATTAAAACCTTATTCCTCCTATCTGCTTAGTGACCTCAGTTCATTTGTGTGTGGGACCTATGACTACAGAAGCAAACTGAAGCCCTATGTTTTAACTTCAAAAGTTGTCCAAGTCACCTAATTCCCAAGACTGGTCTTAGGACCAGCCTAGCCCAAGATCTGGTGTGGGGCACGGGACAGAGGGCTTTGCCCTCTGTGGCCACCAGTGTAGGAAAACTAAGTTGGTATATGCCACATATCGAACCCCAACTCATAAACCCAAAGAGAACATCAACAAGCCCAAGGTGGCTCGAAATGTTTACAACATAATTACGTGACACTTCTAAAGGACACTCAATTTTTTTTAAATCTAAAAAAGAGGAGAGTAACTGGCTTATTTACCTGTTTAATTTTGTCACGGTCCTGATCTGGTGTGGCTGTTGGGTTAATTCTCAAGCTTTTCTTAAACATGGCCATTCGAGTCTTGGCTTCACTGCGCTGAATCTTGGGCAGTCTTGCTCTTTCTTGAGTCTGTCTGTTTTTTAATTCCTCAATAAGTCGCTGATTGTAACGCTGCATTTGTTCTGTTTCCTAAGAAAGTATCAAACAGAATCCTGTGATGTAGATATAACTCAATACTCGATATCCACATGTGTGTTCAAACATGTCATTTTGTTGTTTCTCAAAATTGCTCTTTCCTTTGTTGCATTATCAACCAGCAAGCTTTCACTCAAAATATAATTTATAATAAAAATAAAGCTTTTGGTAATAACAATCTTTTTTTTTAGGTTTATCTACTTATATTAGAGACAGAAAGAGAGCACAAGCGGGAGGGGCAGAGGGAGAGGGAGGAAGAATCTCAAGCAAACTCCATGCTAAGTGCAGGAGCCTGACATGGGGCTTGATCCCACAAACCCAAGATCACGACCTGACTGCAACCAAGTCGGGACACCCAACCAACCTGTGCCACCCGGGGGCCCCTCATGAGTCTTATATTGAAATCCTTTTACTAAGTCAGGGAGTCTACATTTTTAAGATACTTGGACCATAAATGGAGCCACAAAAGCTACCTTTGAGACAGGAAGATTATAATGTAGAAGAGGACTTAAAGCACTGTACTAGTCATCTTCCGTGAAATTCAGAAAGAAGTTTGCAATCATGATAAGATACAATTACTTTAAACCTCACCAAATACATTTTAGGATTAAAAAAAAGAAAGAAATCTAAAATTCATTCTCTAAGTAGAAGTTCCAGAAATAACTCTGTAAACTTTAAAAAGTAAACTTTTATTTTTTTTTTAAATATTTTATTTATTTATGAGATAGGTAGAGAGAGGGAGAGCAGAGAGCACAAGCAGGGAGATGGCGAGATGGATAGAAAGAGAGGCAGAAGCAGACGCACCACTGAGGAGGGAGCCTGCCACAAGGGCTCGATCTACAGACCCTGGGATCATGACCTGAGCCAAAGGCAGACGCTTAACCCACTGAGCTACCCAGGTGCCCCTAAAAAGTAAACCAATTTTCCTTTCATTAACCTTCTCATGGCGCTTAAGTAGCTGATGTCTTTGCATGAAATACTGATCTTTAAGTTGCTGTTTAAGCAGCTGGTGTTTTTCTTGTAGGTGTCGTTCTTCAAGCTCCCAAATTGCAGCTTCTCGAGCTAGAAGAAGAAAGCAATTTTCAAAATGTCACTTTGTTCTTTTTACACATGTACTTTGGTCTTCATTTTAATATTCACATAAAAGTGTTCTATAAATACTAACTTAAACACACAATGATATTCTGAACTATAAATGAAATATTACCAGAGTACAGGTAATATTTATCACCCCTTACCATTCTGTTCTCATGTCCTATAAACACAGAATGTCCCATCACTAACACCAAAATTCCTTTTAATCATCTTAATGAGAAATTTTAAAATATCAGCTTTTTATTAAGGGAAATAAGTACTTAAAATTCCATTCCATTATGTAGCCATTAAGTATACCAACAATCGTAAGGCATACCATGTATACAAAACTATTCAGGTAAAGTTCTAGCATGATCTGAACAAAAAGATGTTTTAAGGATAAATGCTTGCTGTTTACTTCTCTTGTCATAAAGGCAATTATTCGATGTCTTACAGTATATAACTTTATAAAAAATTTTAAATTCTTAAAATTTAACATAGTTTTTCTATTAACCTCAGTTTTCTTTATCTTTCACCACTCGAAGGAGAGCAATCAAATAATTTCCAATTATTTGATATAATGGATATGAGATATATCCACACATCAGAGCCATGTCTTCAGGTATCATTTTGTATACACACATACGCTGCGTAATTTCATATACCTCTCATGAGTTGCTGTTTGTTATTCAGGCACTCTCTTTCAATATTGGCTAGCTCTGCCTTCTGCTGTTGGATGATCTTTTTCAGAGAGCCATCTAATTCTTGTTGTTGCTTCTGAACAAATTCCTGTTCCTATTAGACACAGTTAACCATCAGTTAATAAGCATCTACTGAGTGAAACATCCATTTATCTATATGACTATATTAGTGGTTAACAAGATTTCTAAGCCAAGTTTCTAAAGTTAACTGGATTTAAAAATCACCAATTATATAGCATGTATAATATAAATGTATTAGTCACTCAATTCAAGCCCAGAGGAAAAGTACTAGAATAGATAATATTCTAAACTCACTATTAAAAATAATACACACAGGCAACCCTCTCAGGTCCCCTCCCTCTTCAGGAGCTTTGCACTATCACTCAATAACCCTTACTAAACTCTCAATAAACTTTGTTTTGCTGCCCACCAGAGGGGGGAGAAATACATACAAAAGAGGTCTATAATTCACTCATAATTAAAATGCCCTATTACATGAACAGCTTTAGGAAAAAAACAATTTAGAGCTTCAAAACTGACTATTCGTTACACTATGGTGTGGATACAACAAGAATAAACAAGAAATGCCTTTTAGGAAAAAGAGAATAAAGAGCAAATAAGTAAAACACATATCAGAATTTTAAATATCTCTATTTTTCCAAGAAATAGAGTTAGGGAGAAATACCATGACTACACTAACAGAGAAAGATAGCTTCTATATCTACAGTAGTTGTCTAAAAGGAACAATAGTTTGTAGAAAATGAGAAATAGTACATTGCTAGAGAAAAGTGAACTAAGAAGAGTAAAGTGAGTTAAGTTTTATAAATATATATATACAAAATTCCTTATAATCAGAGAATTCTACCAGCATGTTGGGGATTCACTCATTCATTCAACAAATATTTACTGAGTACATACTATTTTGCCCAAGTGCCAAATTTATGCTTAAAAAAAAAAAAAAAATCCTACAGTAACTGTGTAAGAAAAGGAAAATGTTAAAGTGAATGTTTAAGAAAAGGAAATGTTAAAGTGACTTTTGGTCTTTGTGCTAGATCACACATTTACAGAAGGAAGAAATACTATCCAAAATGAAGAAACCTAAGTTTTGCCAGTAAATGTTCAGCTCTCCATCCCTCTCTTGGCAGTTACAGCAGTCTGTGACTAGAAAAGGGATATTCTGATAATTTTGAGTGTGGATTTAGAAATTTAGGATTGAAGCAGCCCTCTGCCGAAAATCCCTCCCCTTGCACATCCTAGAGAAGATAAAACCCCAAGATCCATGTGGATCTATTCTTTATGCGTTGGACAGAGTCTGACAGGGTCTGGATCACTACCAGCCTCATCTTCAATACATGAGGAATGAGTCTAGCAGTGTTCCTCAAGGTGTCTGCCTTACTACTATGACTTTGGAGGCAAGAACTAGGTTGTACCATTCCTGACGTCCTGTTAAAATCATACAGAGTAATAAATACTGCTCTCTCATCTGTGTCAAAATTTGTACTTTTGCATAATTACAAATACACACTAGCAGAAAGAGTAACGAACTACCTCTATAAAATACAACTGTGAATTGACTACAGTCACCTACAACACTTTATCACAGAAAAATATTCACAATATTTAATTTTAACTATTTAGAATAAGGCCTTTTGAGTTTTAAAGAGATGCAAAATCTCCATGCCTATCTTTTAAGCAATTAAAACAAAGTTGTTTAAGCTTTACATTTCCCAACAATATCACCTATAATAAAAATTACATTGTTCCTCAAATTTCATTGTAAAATTTCTGAACGTAAACTTGTATAATAAAAATATAATCTGTAGCTATATCAAAGGGTTTTCTTTTTGTTCAACATTTGTACCGTTAATTTGCATAAAGCACTTTAAAAATATATCTGTGTAGAAAGAAACAATGGGCTCAGTATTTACTCTAGATATAAACATTACATGTAGACTCAAATCAAATGCAAATGTTTAAGAGGGGCTAAACTAATATTTATGTAAAAATTAAGAAGAGTAAATACAAGCCAGTGCCACTAAAAAAGTGAATGCAGTTGCTTGTCAATTCAATTCTTGGTTATATTACTGTAGTATAGTTATGTCTAGATTAAGCAAGATGAGAGTTCAGTTCAAAGAAAACCTTTACTAAGTACTTAGTAAATGTTGGACACTACTAGTTATGGGGTTACTAAAATTAAAAAAAGACAATACTGCCTTTAAGGAGCTTCTACTCTAGTGGTTACAAATTGGTTTTGTCTGTCTATACAGAGAGCAGTGGGCCCCTTCCCTTAGTATCACATTTTCAAAAGTTCAAATGTAAACCACAGAAAACTGAAAGGTAGGATACAGGGTCTGGAAAGCATGACATACAATGAATGAAAGGAAGAACTACAAAAGTATGTCCTGAAACAGCTAATACATAAGGAGAAAAGAAAAGCTAAGACTGTTAAATAGGAGGAGGCAGAATTAGCATTGTGGTTAGAACGGCTCCAGAAGATAAAACAACAATTAACAGGTTAAGAGTCAAGATAGGCTATGTATGCAAGTGCTTCTGATCACAAGAGTTAGCAAAGACACCAGTTGCCTTACAGACTCACAGACTTAAATAATTAAGCAGAGTCTGGATAATTACATAGTCAAGAATACTGTGCAAATAATTTTCTTTCTCTTGCTCTTTCTTTCCTTCACTTATTTAAGTAATCTCTACAGCCAATGTGGGGCTCAAATTCACGACCCCAAGATCAAGAGTTACATGCTTTTTCAACTGAGCCAGCCAGGTGACTCAAATAATTTTCTATATTAAAGCTAAAATTTGAGGGGTGCCTGGGTGGCTCAGTGTAGGTTAAGCCTCTGCCTTCAGCTCAGGTCATGGTCTCAGGGTCCTTGGATCGAGCCCCGCATCGGGCTCTTTGCTCAGCGGGGAGCCTGCTTACCTCTCTCTCTCTGCCTGCCTTTCTGCCTACTTGTGATCTCTGTCAAATAAATAAATAAAATCTTTAAAAAAAAAAAAAAAAGCTAAAATTTGGGACACCTGGGTGCCTCAGTCATTAAGCATTAGCCTTGGGCCTGCTTCTCCCTCTCCCTCTGTCAGCCACTCTGCCTGCTTATTCTCTCTCTCTGTCAAATAAATAAATAAAATCTCTCTCTTTTTTTTAAAGATTTTATTTATTCACTTGACAGACAGAGCCAAAGGCAGAGGCTTAATCCACTGAGCCACCCAGGTGCCCCTCTCTCTGTCAAATAAATAAATAAAATAAATAAAATCTTAAAAAAAAAAAAAAAAACTAAAATTTACCTGAAAGGTCCAGGTCCCTCACATACTAATTCATATATTTTATTACCTCAAAAGAAATGAAACTTTATTTTTATTTTTTTAGATTTATTTTTTTGACAAAAAGAAACACAGCGAGAGGGAACACAAGCAGGGGGAGTGTGAGAGGGAGAACAGGCTTCCCATGGAGCAGGGAGCCTGATGTGGAGCTTGATCCCAGGGATCATGACCTGAGCCGAAGGCAGACACTTAACAACTGAGCCACCCAGGTGCCCCATGAAATGAAATTTTAATATTACTGAGCTTTCATTAAATTTCCTAAATTTCCTAATAAAAGTATAGTATATTCACGTTGGAATTTTTCATCAGAAATTACTCTTAGGATCTAAAAGAAAAGGAATCTTACATTCCAAAAAGATTGAACAAATTACATTTACCTTAAAAAAAAAAAGATGGGAATTGATCACTAAAAGTAACAAATAACTTTAACTGAATGAACACATAAACTGTAAAATGAATGACCTTTCAAAGTACAAGTTTAAATGCTGATAAGAAATTTTATCATATTAATCAGATAACTATTAATATTAAAAGTACAACTTTGGGTTCTAGAAAACTGTAGGAAAGGGTTATGATATATTGGGCTATTTGTACAGAATTTGATCCTAACTCAAAAGAAAAGCTAAAAATGGTAATGATCAGAAAAGTGATTGTAATTCAAAATTTCTCCCTCTCGTTAAAAAAAAAATTAATGTTTTGCCTACCCTTTCGATAACTATAGAGCCCAGCAGCTGCCAATAAAAAGAAGAAAAAGTCTAATTTCAGGAGAGGGGAAGGGAGGGGTTGAAATCAAGCTGTATTCTATCTACTCCAGTTGTGTATATCAAACATCACAAACAAAAATTACAGAGTTAAATGAGCTAGTCATTTCCCCATAGAAACTGTGAGAAAGAATACAGCCTGGAATTCCAGACTTAATTTAAAACTACAGCAAGGAGAACAGAAACTCACTATTCATTACGGACAATCTGAATAGTGAAAACTAGAGTTAAATGGAACTTCAATCACCAATTTTAATATGGCTTTTCTGACCACACCCATAATTAAAACATATATGTAAACATAAATGCAATCAAAATGTCACTTCACACAAAGATAAAAATCTACTCACAGCATTCAATTTCTCACATGTGCAAAGCTTATAAAATACTACTGGGAAGGTGTTTCTTGAAAAAGATGAAAATCTCAAAATTTGGGGTGAGGGTAGACAGAAAAATGAACACTATTATAAGTGTTCCAATTCCAGCTCTACCATTAATGTCTTTTCTGACTTTAAACATACCACTTAGTCTTCTGTGCCTTGATTTCCTTATCTGTAAAATGGATACACTCCATCCCCGTATTAGGGTAGCGGCAGTGAGAATCAAATGTGGAAACTCTTTGAAGAATACTACACTATAAAGTTTGTTTCAGGTTATTACTATTATTGTCATTACTGACATTATCATCTATCAGTCTTCTAGATTTTAACAAATGAAGCGAACAATGAAAAGGCACATGTGAGCTGAAGAAAAAGCAGGTAAAACAAGAGAAGGCATCCTCCCACAGACACGTGGGACTTACGTCCTGCAACTGGGCCTTGAAGACTGCACAAGATGACAACTGAAAAGACTGAATCATGACCTGAGCAACACCCTGTGGATTAGAATACAATGCACCTCCCAGGTGAGTACATAGCTGATGACTTTTTGTAAATGGAAAAAATAATCACACAAATGTTGAGTTCTTAAGTAAGAACAACTTACTTAACAGACAGTTCTCTTTCTCATCTGTAAAAGGAAGGTTTGGAACTAGATCAGTGGTTTCTGAACTCTAGTTTGCATTGTTGTTTCTTAAACCAGTCAAATCCTCTTTTAAAAAATGTACCATAAAATGTATGAAACAGAAGAAACAGTGCTGTGTTACATGAAGCGGAAGCAGGGATCCAGAGCTCCACAGTCCTCTCTTTCTGAAGGATCCTCGAGGTGCTTCTTCCAAACTCAAGAGCTCCTGGGAGTAGCTTAAAAACCACTGAACTACATGATCAAATACATCCTGGCTCCATGACTGTATAACTATGATTCACAAATTCTAAGAAAATTTAAAATAGACTCTGCAAAGTTATTGTTTTAGCACCTTCGTGAAAAGAAGCAGCAAAAGGGAAATATTTTTAAATTTGTTAGATTGCTAAATTCTTCATTAAATTTACAAAAAGAATTTCATTATTGCTTTCAGCTTTAGTTGAAAACATAGGCTAGCGTCCAAAGTTTTATGAAAAATCACCAACAAAGATTTAGTAAACAAAGAATCACCTAACTCCTTCAACACCAAATTCTCAATTTCAACTCTAGCATCTAAAACACTACCTTTTGGAATTTAAAAAGTCTATACTCCTATAGGAGGAAAAATCATATTGTTCTTGTTTGAAATCCAAATTATCCAAAATTAAATGTGTGGCAAGCAAGGACTTCTTCTTCAACTACCCACACATGACCAATGACCACTGGACTAAGCTGACAGGAGTTTAGATTAGACACAGAAATAACAGCTTAGACAGGAGAGGCAATACAGTGTGGTGGTTCACATGTGCTCTCATTTCCTCCCCTGCAGAACAGAGGAGTAGTCAGAGTAACTACCTCATATGTTGTGACGTTCAGTAAGTTCATGCAGGTGAAGTACTTAGAATAGTGCTTGACACATAGTAAATGCTGTGCTTGCTATTATCACTTTTTAAAAAAAGATTTTATTTATTTCACAGAGAGAGTGAGGGAGAGGGAGAAGCAGACTCCCTGCTGAGCAGGGGGCCCAACAACAGGGCTCAATCCCAGGACCCTGGGATCAAGACCTGAGCCAAAGGCAGATGATTAACCAACTGAGCCACCCAAGAACCCCTTACTTTAACTAGTAATTCCCACACTAGGCTAAGACAAAATATTTCACTGGCTCAAATTTAAAAAAAAAAAGTTTTAAAGCACCAAATTTATTAAAATAGGCTAGTTTTGTTAAAATTTTAAATTCCAAAATATCTTCCTTATTTTTCATGGTGTTAAAATATTCCCTCTTTTAAAATGATGGTGACAAGTAAACAGCAGTTTCAAATACCCTTCTCAAAATAAAATAAAAATATCCTTCGAGGGGCGCCTGGGTGCCTCAGTCATTAAGCATCAGCCTTGGGCTCAGATCATGAGCCCAGGGTCCTGGGATGGAGCCCCACATCAGGATCCCTGCTCAGTGGGAAACCTGCTTCTCCCTCTCCCACTCACCCTGCTTATATCCCCTCTCTCGCTGTCTCTGTCAAATAAATAAATAAAATCTTAAAAAAAAAAAAAATCTGGGGCACCTGGGTGGCTCAGTGGGTTAAAACCTCTGCTTTCGGCAGGGTCCTGGGATCGAGCCCCTCATTGGGGCTCTCCGCTCAGTGGGAAGCCTGCTTTCTCCTCTCTCTCTGCCTGCCTCTCTGCCTACTTGTGATCTCTGTCTGTCAAATAAATAAATAAAATCTTTAAAAAAAAAAAAATCCTTCTGGGCAAAAAGAGAAGATTTTTAAATGTCATTCCATTTGTTATGGTCCCCAGTGGTTTTTGTTTCTTCTATCTTTATTCATGGGTCTGTAAAAGTTTGGGAAACACTTTTTAAATCACATAAAACCACATTCCACATTAAAATGATAATGGAAAACAGTCATTAATATATAATCCATGTCTCTTCTTCCTTTAACTGATATGTAACTACAAATTGACCTCACTTCTCTCTTTGCTTCCAGACTGAGCGTAAACTTAAAGAAAAAACGATTCCTAGTAAAAAAGACCGTATAGAGTCATATGAGATAATTCTAGAAAAATCTGTTTAAAATACTATCTTGTTTAGTTTTGTAAATAATTCACCCTTCTTTGTAGGCCCAGCCTCATCATAATCTAGAATCAAGTTTATACAGGCAGTATATTTTAACTGCTCGATTCTGAATCAAAAAGAAAAACAGGGCGCCTGGGTGGCTCAGTGGGTTAAGCCGCTGCCTTCGGCTCAGGTCATGATCTCAGGGTCCTGGGATCGAGTCCCGCATCAGGCTCTCTGCTCAGCAGGGAGCCTGCTTCCCTCTCTCTCTCTCTCTCTGCCTGCCTCTCCGTCTATTTGTGATCTCTCTCTGTCAAATAAATAAATAAAATCTTAAAAAAAAAAAACATACTTAATATTCAAAATCTGGTTTTAAGGTAATTATGTTGTTGAGTTTAATAGTAATAAATATTAGATCTCCATTTAACATTACCATTCACCACTGTTCTTTTAACTTCCAACTTTATAAAATAATGGTCTTTTAAAGAGGCATTCTTTTCATATGCACAAAGCCTATACACTAATCCTCTATATTTTGTCATAAAAATCTGCTAGCAAATACGGACTACTTAAAAATATAAGCTTCCATCATGATTATAATAAGAATACAATGGATTACACATTAATATACTAGTTTAATTCATTTGGAGTCAGCTTTCCAAACATTCCACTTAATTTCTTATTAGCAACATTTAAATGTCACCATTAGTGCGATTTTAGTTCTACATAAAGAATGCTCTGGGAACCTTTGTATGAGCAGAAGTCAACATCATATAATAAGTAAAGCAGGAGTTTGCCCTTTCAACCATGGTTTACTGAGCTGCGAGAATAATACTGCTTTCTGTTTTTAGTAGCATTAAGCTGCTGCTGTTACCTGAGCGTGCTGGCTTTGTGCAAGCTCCTCTTTCCTGCGTTTCATGAGCTCTTTTCTCAGCTCTCTGGGTGCTTCCTCCACTTCATTTATAACCTACAGTGCACAAGCATGCAGGAGGTGGGGAAATAATACTTTCTCCACAGCCAGCATTTATGTGAGCAGACAAGCTACAAGTCAAAGATTAAAGCTGTTAAAAAGTTCCTTTCAACATGCAATAACATAGGTGTTAGTTTGGTGAAAGAGAATGAAAGGATAGAACATGCTTAATCTCAGTGCAGAAAGGGCCATCACACCACATAAAGGTTAATCAGATGCTTAATCATCCCTACATATTATTCTCTCTTAAAGATCCAAAACAATCAGTAAAGGATTACCAGCAGCATTGATTCTGAACTAAAGAAGATAAACTCAACTGACCTTCTTGAAAGATCATAAAACTATAAACATATCTATTGACATTGTTTGAAATGTTGAAAATAAGCAAAGTTAATGCCACTTATGAAAGTGCAAAATTTCATAATTGGCTTGATAAAACCAAAGAAATAACTCTAAATTAAATTCATTTAATGAGTCCAAAAAAAACAAAAAACAAAAGAAGAAATAAATAGACTATGGTTTCCTTTTTCAGAAAACACACCATTTTATACATGGTGCAATAAAAATGAACATATTTGATGACTTTGTGTTGGATTAGAATAATATTCTCCTTTGCTGACAATTTAAGCCAGACTTAATTGTCAATGTCAGTATTATAAGCACTCACAAAATAAGAGTTTAGTATGCTATGATTTATTACACCAGGTAAAATATATTATAAGATGAAGTATAATTTAAAGTTCCTTCTTTTAATCATTTCAAAATCCTAGATATGTATTCCACCTAACAGCAGACCTGTAACCCAACTATGAAAAACAATCATGTGTTTATACAAGTAGAAGCACCAAAAGCAATCAGATTCCAAATCACCACATGCTACTGATGGTCTATGAAAGAGACGGATTTTGATCGAAGAGAGTGTATTTAAAATTCCCCATCAGTAATCCCTCATGAAACCAAATCACCATTAAAAGGAAGAGACTCCCCAAATGCAAGAAATTAGCAATAAGGAAGAAAATACATTAATATAATTATTTAAAATATGCATATCATGATCTCAAACATGTTCACCAGCTAAAAATCTCCAAACCCAAAACAGCAGAAATAACTACTGACTTTTATATATTTAGGATTAAATCACATATTTAACTATACATTTTTAAAAATTTAATCTGGTATTAAAAAATAACCTCTCAATAAAAACTATTCATAGTTTCAAGAAAACTGACACGGAGCCTCAGTCAAGTCATACATCATATAATATAGAGAAACCTACATAAAATATTAAACGGAAAGAAGGTTAATTTTTAGAAATGGTAGCTACTTCAAATAAAATTATATACCATTTCATTATTTACCTAAATTATAGAATGCATTATATTTATTAATATTAGATTCTATGCTTTTTCAAGTAGATCCTCAATATTATATTCAGTTTTATGCATAATTAAATCTCAATGAGCCTTGGTATTTTAGAAGTACAACAAAAGTGAATATGCATTTACAGGTTTGGCCGAGAGTTTTATTCCAATCCTAACAGAACTAAATCATAATTATTATCCCTGGGGTCTTTTCTATCATGAAAAGGTAAATTCTTCCCCCACACCTCTAGTGTATTGGTACAGGATAAATCATAAAATCACATTTACTAATAGGTAAAACTCTTTTAATTGGGGGAAGAAAAAGACATTAATACAATATATAAATCTTCTTTCTGAATCAATGACCATCTTTCATAGTAAATAACAGCACAGACTCTAACAATATGGAACAGTTTCAGGAAAAATTTAATAATTCACTGTAAAGAAACGACTTTACAAAGATATTCTCCACATGTGATTCTTAAAGTATTTCTCAATTTGATGGACTTATAATTTCAAATTTCAATGGTACTCAGCTTTTGTTTTGGCACAATGCTAACCAAGAAAAAAATTTTTTTTCAAGAAAAAGTCTTCAAGTATGAATTAAATATTACAAATAAATGATAAGATGAATTACTGTTGGCACCTGGAAACACAACATAGTAAGTTTTCTTGAAAGAACCAATTTCTACTATTTTCTACTGTTTTCTTGAAAGAACAATTTCTACTATTACATTAATAAAGGAAAAATGACAGACCGAAAGGAAAATGAACTAGACTTAATTTGAAGACTTGGTTCAAGGTTTAGCTGGACATTTAATGGTAGTTTGTGAACTTGAACAGACCATTAAAAACCTCTTCTACTCCAGTATTCTTGACAGTAAAATGGGATAACACCTCACCTTACTATTACCCTACATAATTGTTGGGAAGACCAAGATAAAGAATGAATGACTACTATTTAACTCTCAAGTATCATTCCTAATTCTGTAGTCTTAAGTGTACATTAAAAAAAACCAGCTTTCGTAATTAAAAACAGTAGTTACACTTACCTCCTTCTTTCGGTTCTTTAACATATTCTGAAATTTGGACAACTCTTTCTCTTGTTCTCCTTTAATGCGCTTGGCTTCATCTCGTAAGCGATTTGTGTGCTCTTGTTCTAAACGTTCAATAGTTTGTTTCTGCTGTTTTTCTAGATTCTCAATTTCTTGATCATATTGTCGCTTTTTGCTCTGTAAAACAATGTATCATTCATATTAAACTCATTATAATGACGATGTTTACTAAGAGTACATACCCAGCATTTAAATTTAGTGATGAAATTTAACAGATCAATGGATAAAGAACATGTGGTATGTATACACAATGGACTATTATGCAGCCATCAAAAACCCCTGAAATCTTGCCATTTGCAATGATTTGCAACGATGTGGATGGAACTAGAGGGTATTATGCTAAGTGAAATAAGTCAATCAGAGAAAGACAACTATCATATGATCTCACTGATATGAGGAATTTGAGAAACAAGACAGAGGATCATAGGGAAAGGGAGGGAAAAATGAAGTAAGACGAAACCAGAGAGGGAGACAAACCATAGGAGACTCTTAATCTCAGGAAACAAACTGAGGGTTGTTGGAGGGAAGGCAGGTGGGAGGGATGGGGTGGCTGGGTGATGATCAGTGGGGAGGGTATGTGCTCTGGTGAGTGCTATGAATTGTATAAGACTGACGATTCATAGACCTGTACCCCTGAAACAAATAATACATTATATGTTAATAAAATTTAAAAAGAAAATTTAGTGATGTGACACAGAACCTTTGCAATATTGAAAAAACTGAATGTGCTAAAACACGTTAAGGAATTTTTTTAAAAGGTAAGAATTCTGGGGTGCCTGGGTGGTTCAGTGGGCTAAGCATCTGCCTTCAGCTCAGGTCATGATCCCGGGTCCAGGGATCAAGCCCCACATCAGGCTCCCTGCTCAGCGGGGAGTCTGCATCTCCCTCTCCCTCTGCCCCCCAACTCATGCATGCATGCGCTATCGCTCTTCTCTCAAATAAATAAAATCTTAAAAGAAAAAAAATGAGTAGTTTTTTTTCTAACACAGAAAATACTTTTGTCTATTATACAAGGAGTAGAATGTTTAAAATTATTAAACCATCCAGAAGGGGCGCCTGGGTGGCTCAGTGGGTTAAAGCCTCTGCTTTCGGCTCAGGTCATGATCTCAGGGTCCTGGGATTGAGCCCCACATCGGGCTCTCTGCTCAGCAGGGAGCCTGCTTCCCTCTCTCTCTCTGCCTGCCTATCTGCCTACTTGTGATCTCTGTCAAATAAATAAATAAAGTCTTTTTAAAAAATTTAAAAAAAACAAAAAAAAAACAATCCAGAAGAATATCCAGTTGCTATAAAGTACTGAAGTCAGAAAAATTTCAACATTTATCCAATAAATGTTTGATAAATCAAAGGTATTATCCAAAGTCCATTTTAATAATGTACCATTATTTGTCATATTCAGATTTAGTCTTAAGATTCTTTTTTTTTTTTAAAGATTTTATTGAGTTATTTGCGAGACAGAACGCACGCAAGAGCACAAGCAGGGGAGGAAGACATGAAGGAAGAAGCAGACTCCCCACCAAGTGGGAAGCCCAACAAGGGGCTCAATCCCAAGACCCTGAGAACATGACCTGAACTGAAGGCAAATACTTAACTGACTGAGCTACCCAGGTGCCTGCCCCCATTAAGAATCTTAAACATCCTATTTCACTGAGACAAATCTTTTGAAATTATAAATCTGCTCTTTCAACAAAAAATTCCTGCTTATTTAATATTTGAATATTATATAATTTTGGATATACATAGAGTTTAATATTTGTAAAGACTATTTAAAAAACAAATAAAGGGGGGCGCCTGGGTGACTCAGTGGGTTAAAGCCTCTGCTTTCGGCTCAGGTCATGATCCTAGGGTCCTGGGATCGAGCCCCACATCGGGCTCTCTGCTCAGCGGGGAGCCTGCTTCCTCCTCTCTCTCTCTCTCTCTGCCTGCCTCTCTGCCTACTTGTGATCTCTGTCTGTCAAATAAATAAATAAAATATTTAAAAAAAAACAAGTAAAGGGGCACCTGGGAGGCTATTATTAACCATCTGACTCTTGATTTTGGCACAGACATGATCTCCGAGTTGTGAAATCAAGCTCCACAACAGGCTCCAGGCTGGGCATGGTGCCTGCTTATGATTCTTTCTCCCTCTCCCCTCACCCCTCCCCCCAGCTCTAAAAACTAAAAATAAAAGACAAAAAAATAAGTAAAAAGCAAAACATTTTAGAAAATATTTGGGGAAAAAAAGGTGCAATTTTTATACGGTTCTTGAAAATAGAATATTGAGTACTGGGGCACCTGGGTGGCGCAGTGGGTTAAGCCTCTGCCTTCAGCTTAGGTCATGATCTCAGGGTCCTGGGATCAAGCCCTGCATCGGGCTCTCTGCTCAGCAGGGAGCCTGCTTTCCCCTTTCTCTGCCTGCCTCTCTGCCTACTTGTGATCTCTGTCAAATAAATAAATAAAATCTTAAAAAAAAAAAAAAGAATATTGAGTACTATAAAAATAGTCAATGAGAATAAAAGTTCATTATTTTCTTAAGAATTCTCAGGTATGGGGGCACCTGGGTGGCTCAGTGGGTTAAAGCCTCTACCTTTGGCTCGGGTCATGATCCCAGGGTCCTGGGATCGAGCCCCGCATCGGGCTCTCTGCTCAGCGGGGGCCTGCTTCCTCCTCTCTCTCTCTCTCTGCCTGCTCTGTCAAATAAATAAATAAAATCTTAAAAAAAAAAAAAAAAAAAGAATTCTCAGGTATGATTCAACAAATGTAATCAACAATGCCATATTTCACAGAAAACAATTCTTACTACTTATAAGAACAGCCAAAGAACTACATTTAAAACATTCATTAAGCTAGATGTTTCAATAAATTACCAAAACTTTTTAACACATAACTTATTCCTTTTCCAAGTTTGGAAACAAGGTAAAAATTGAAAGACTCCATGACAAATTACCCTTGGCTCGTCGGCACCAATTTCTCTAGGAGTTGTGAATAGGGATGTGGAAGCTTAACTGTAGGAGCAGAGAAGTAAGTGTGTTTGAACAAGCCCCAAGTAGTTCTAATACCCAGACAGGCCTGAGGAAAACTATTCTAGACTGCCTTAAAATCTTGGATCCTAAGTCTGAGAGGTCAAATTTTAACACTGAAAAATTATCCAGAAATAGGCACACCTAAGAACTTTCTAGACCATCCACTGGCTTTATGATTCCAGGTTTTCATGATAAATTTTAAGCAAAGAAAACTGGAAGACACACATCACACTGTTAAGTCAGTGACAGGAAGACTGAGATAGAAGATCCTTTCATGCAAAAGGAAAAAAGACATATTAGAACACCAAAGAGATAAAGTCTAGAAATGCTAACAAAGCCAGAGAAAAATCTCATAATCAAAGAACAAATTTTAAAAGTGGGTTTTTTTAAGCACTAAATTTCAGTATTAACAAAATGGTACAAAATCTAAGACTTTACCATCATTTCTTGCTCAAAGCGCCGGAAAATTTGTTCTCGCTGTTGTTGTAGCTTGCTATTGAGCTGTTGTTGGGCTCTCTGCTCTTCTTTTTGAAGGAATCTTAACTCCCGAAGCTCCTGACGTCTGATAAAATTTAACAGCAATAATGGGGAAGATAGCAAAAATTATACCTTTGAAGTAATGCTTTAAAAAAAAAAAACTTTAACAATATTTTCAAATGCCAAAGTAATAAGAATAATCCAAAATTAGCCAAGACTTAACTCCTGTTTCTCTATTTCTTCACACTTTGCAGAGACTGAAAGGAAGTCATAAAACCGGTTTTAATTATGTTCTCTACTCACCTAAGAAACCTCAACTCTTCAGTTTTGGAATCACTATCTGTAACTATCTTTGACGTTGTTACACTCACTTCTACACCATCAACAACAAATTTGCGTGTTTTCTTCAACGTTTTCTTTTGTCTTCTTGTTTCCTGAGTGAGATTTTATTTTAGTTAGGCTTTATACGGAAAATACTGGAGACAGAAAACATTTTCTCCTCAACAAAACACAACACAGAGCTGTGAACGTATAATTTTTATGACACCACACTGTAATTAGACACAGGTGGTAAAAAACAATTCACATAAATGACTAATTAGCTAACTTTACATGTTAATCATTTTTCTTCCTCTTTTGACCTTAAGTTCTCAGATACCTCTGTTTTTCAGTTTTAGAATCACTGAAAAAACACTTAAAAATGAATGCCTGGGGCTCATCCCTTAAAGAACCTGAATCAACAGGGTGGTGAGAATTTGCATTCTAGAAAGGCTCCCCAGGTAATTTTTACACACTGCCAGGACTTGTAATCAAAATCCATTTCATCAGCAACAATAATATCAACAGCTCTCCTCCATCTCAGAAACAGAGATGAACATGTGATTTTAGAGTTACTAGAAAGATAACGCTTCTACTGCCTGAGTTATTGCCTACAATTCTCTATCAAGACCAAATTCCATTCCTCAGTTGGTATCCAAATGTTTTTAAAGTCCAAATAGAAATAACAGAAGAATAACATTCCAAAAAAGATAGTTGGCATACATATAAATACTAAGAGCAAATAATTTTGAAATGGGGGAAGGATTTGAAAGCAGGAGGAGTAAAAGGAGAATATGAAAGTACTTAAATTCAAAATGCCTTAGGATTTTAGTTTGTCTCTAGCACTTTCCAATCATCTTTCTGCAATATCTTAGTGTTCAACTCTCCAGGCGGCCAGTATACTCATGCTTCTCTTCCTAAGCCCTGGACTATGGAACCCTATCTAGCCAGGCTTCCCCTAAAACCTAAAGTGGGTATGCCACCCTGTAAATCCAAACATCCTATTTTCTTCAGTCCCTATTCAAGTAACTACAATTAATATCACCTTAATTCTCAAAAAAACTATTTGAATTTTTTAAAAAGGTTATTCAGTTCAAATTAATGGAATTTAACTGCAAATAATCTAGATAATAAGTGTAATAATTTGGTGCAGAGAGGCAGACTCATCAGTCATGCCCAGGAGCTTCTAAGGTCAGTTTCCTAAGTTCTTCCTGCTTTGTACAGTCTTCTCTTCTGCTGTCAACCCAGAGTATTTAAGTAGTCTATGGCTCACCTGTATCAGAATTCCATGGATCTTCTGTTACAAATAATGACTCTTAGGCCCTACCCCAGACCTCCACATAGCTCCCCTTGAAACTCATTTTTAAAATAATTTATTCATGTTGAGTATACTTGACATATAATAAATAGCATATTAGTTTCAGGTGTACAACATAACAATTCAACATCTGCATGTATTGGTAAATGATCACCATTTAAGACCATTAAGTCTAGTTAATATCCCTAAATCATATATATCCCTGGTAATTCTTAAGCACACTAAGACTGGAGAATGGCTCTAAAAGCTCTAAGTGGGGCGCCTGGGTGGCTCAGTGGGTTAAGCCGCTGCCTTCGGCTCAGGTCATGATCTCAGGGTCCTGGGATCGAATCCCGCATCGGGTTCTCTGCTCAGCAGGGAGCCCGCTTCCCTCTCTCTCTCTCTGCCTGCCTCTCTGCCTCCTTGTGATCTCTGCCTGTCAAATAAATAAATAAATAAAATCTTTAAAAAATAAATAAATAAAATAAAAAATAAAAGCTCTAAGTGTTCTGTATTTTAGTTTTTGACTTTTCGTTTGTTTTCTCATAGTGGTCCTCACAGCAGTAGTGATAACTGTGACTGAGGAGGCAACAATGTATGGGCCACTGGTAAATCAAGGACTGTTACACTCTAAATGTGCTTAAAAAGTGATCATTCTTTCCTCAATTCTTTCATATATTAAGGATTCTTCCTAAAATATATCTAAATATGTGCAATAAGAGAATTCAACCACACCAAGTAACTTCTACTGTTTACATCAGGTTGGCAAAAATATGTATTACCAGAAAATTAAAAGATTACATCCAGCATCTCTCTCCTTCATTTTTTTTTTAAGATTTTATTTATTTATTTGACAGAGATCACAGTAGGCAGAGAGGCAGGCAGAGAGAGAGGAAGGGAAGCAGGCTCCCTGCTGAGCAGAGAGACCGATGCAGGGCTCGATCCCAGGACCCTGGGATCATGACCTGAGCCGAAGGCAGAGGTTTTAATCCATTGAGCCACCCAGGCACCCCCTCCTTCATTCTTTTTAGTTGATTGCCTTCATAGGCCTTAAGAGTTTTACAGGGTTGGTACTACACTGATTGAGTGCTGTTTTATTTTCAAAATGTCTGTTTCACCTAAACTGTAAATTGCCAAAATGATGAAAAACCCAAACAAGGACCCACATATACTTACTTGCAAAGATATTGATCCACTGTCTTTAGTTTTGCTTAGGAAGCTGGAGATGGATAAATTCAAGTCAATGCTGCTATTATCAGTAGTGGAACCAGTGCCTGAATCAGTATCATTTTCCTTTTGATTCTCAGATTCTGGAACCAGCATGGTTTCAGTTTTTGATAATGCACCTATTTCCCCTTTATTTTCTGCATCTTCAGAGTTGATATTAATACTCGGTATTGGAACAGGCTGAAGTTCACTGGGCTGTAAAGATGGAGTCAGTTGAGGTTCTGTTTTAATTGGCACGTCACATGGAATTGCTTTTTGCTCTGTATCTATCTGAACAGTGGCTTCATGAGCATCCCGAGTTTCACTTCCTAAAACCTTGTGGTCCGTATGAGTTACTGCACGTCTGACCTTTCTTTCTTCAGTGCTACTGGACTCAGTAATTTCCTCACCTTCATTTGTCCCAGATTCCTCATTGGTCTTCACTATGTTCTCTAAACTGCTGATTAATTGTTCCTCATCTTTACCTTCCACAGATTTCTGATCTATCTCATTAGTTTCCACTACATCTTTAATAGGAACTTTCTCAGTAACACCAGCCTCGGGACCTTCTGTGGGCTTACTTACTAATTTCTGGTCTACTTCAGTCACTTCTTTCCCATCATTACCCTGAGCATCCTCAGCATTGCTTTCAACTGCCTTCTGAGCAACATCTCCTGTCTCATTCCTTCCTATCAAATTGCTTGTATCACTGATCACATCTTCTAGAATTTTGTCATCTTTTCCCAATTTCTCTTGGCTGTCTTCCTTTGTAAATTTAACTTCATTTTCAACTGGCTGAATGTCTGCCTCTTTTTCTCCAGTCTCTTGAGAAACTAAATCCATTGTCTGAAGAGCAGTATCTTTAGTTTCTTCAGATTTCATAATCTTATTTTCAAATATCTGTTGTTTTTCCTGATCCCTTTCTTCCTCAGGTTTCAGATTATGTTCAGTATCTGTTTCTAAAGTTATGTTATTCTCTTTTCCTTCACTGACTGAATTAATGTCCACTATTCCTTGGTCTTCTGTGTCAGGCAAATTTTCAAGCTTGGGTCTCTTCTCCTCTCTTCCATTTTCCTCGATTACTGTTGTTCTATTACGAAGTTCAGCCATAGCTTCTAAGTGAGCATCATTAATATGTTCATTAACACCCTCTGCAGCTTTCTCAGGTTCACCAGTGGTGAGATTTTCATTAAGAACTTTGCTGTTAAATTTATCTTCATAAGCATTACGTTCTGTTTTTTCTGAGACAGATTCCAAAATACAAGCATTTTGTGAAAGTTTATCTTCTTCAGAGCTGGCAATACTGAGGTCAGATGAGGCACGCTTACTTGCAGGTATTGGCTAAAAAAGATTTTATACATTTTTAGTGTTAAAACATAACTTCAAGATGGAGTCCAAAACAATATATATTTTGTATACAGATATAGGATTTAAACAATACATAATGATTTAATATCTTAATTAAAATTTGATGACGTTATATATATATATAATTTAAAGAACTGACAAATCTTCAAATAAATATGACAAAAATGGGTAGCAAAAGGCAAACTTGTTAATCTTCACCCCTAAAATTAAAGGTTTTGTACTGCTACCTATCAATTAATCTTTAGACACAGGTGCAATTACACCTCAAAACCTAACTTTATTTTTTTTTTTTTTTTAAAGATTTTATTTATTTATTTGGCAGAGAGAGATCACAAGCAGGCAGAGAGGCAGGTAGAGAGAGAGGAGGAAGCAGGCTCTCTGCCAAGCAGAGAGCCCGATGCGGGGTTCGATCCCAGGACCCTGAGATCATGACCCGAGCTGAAGGCAGCGGCTTAACCCACTGAGCCACCCAGGCGCCCCTCAAAACCTAACTTTAAATATTACCTAAATAACATTTCATTTCTAAATACTGACCAAAGAGTTTTCTGTTTCCTCATCATCATCTTCCTCTTTGCCATCTTCAACTTCTTCTGTTACTTCAGCCTTTGCCTCTGCAATCAGCTCTCGAATTGGTTTGTTGGAATCAACCGTAACAAAGGGATGCTGTTTGAGCATTAAGAAGAGCATACTTAATAATAGTTGAAACACTTATAAAATTTCAGACACATAATTCACATGTCATTATGTGGTAAAAATATAAATACGTGGATAACAAAAATATAAACAACTTCAGATAATGTTGCATCTGGGCAAGGAAGGAGAAGGGGACTGAGCAGTAGTAATAGGGCTACCTGCAACTATGTACTTTCTTAAAAGAATCTGAAGGAAATATGTCAAAAATGGTAACACGTATCTGGGTACATGTACTTTCCTATGTTTGAAATTTCATAATCTAAATTAAATTTTAAAGCAAGTTTCAAATGGATACATTTTTAGCTCTTAAAAAGTAACAATATATATAAATCCTAGAAAAAGCCTCAATAAAAGAATTACAAAAAGCTTTAGAGTTCTGTTAAAAGTGTCTGCAAATAAGGGCACCTGGGTGGCTCAGTCAGGTAAGAATCTGCCTTTAGCTCAGGTCATGATCCCAGGGTCCCGAGATCCAGTCCTGCACTGGGGTCTCCACTCAGCAGGGGACATGCTTCTCCCTCCCCCTTCACCCCTCCCTCCCACTTGCTCATGCCCTTTCTCTCTCAAATAAATAAAATCTTAAAAAAAAAAAAAAAAGGTCCGCATATACCTGGTTTTATGACATGGTTCTAATATTCTTCAGAGTAAGAAGACACTTTATTCATTTTTGTACACTCAGCAGTACTTAATAGTGCCTGTCACAGACTAAGACCTTCTAAAGTGGGAGTAATAAAATAATAAGAGAAAGTGTGTTCTAGGGATGTACCTGTTGCACAGAGCAAGGCAATTTTTTCTGCTTTTTCCCTGAGATAAATAGATCAACCTAAAATACTAGGATGCAAAAGTAACTCAATCTAACAGTAACTGCCTCAAGATTTGTCATTCTGTTTGTTTACCTGTAATATTATTTAATAAGTTTCTATTTCAGATATTACAAATAGGTCCTCCTATGAAACAAACTGATCCAATCACTTTAACACCATTTTCTTAAAACTCAACAGTCAAATATTATTGAATATTTATCCTCACTGTAAGAGATATTTAAAAAAAAAAAAATTAGCTCATTACCCCTGCCCCCAAGGGGCTTGCTTTCTAGAAACTGGAGAGACAAAGTGGAAATAACTAACAAAATGGAAATAACAGAATAAAAAGAATACAATTAAACTTAATCAAAAAAGCACAAAAGGAATGACTTGTAAGTTAAATGCCTTTTGGTAATGGCAGCACATGTTTGTAAAGCAAATGTTTACTACTACAGTGTATTCCAATTTTCCACAGGGAAACTTGAGTGAAAAGAGAATACACTGAATGAATCTGAAATTGGATTCTTCATAACGAGATGTTAAAACAATGACATGATCACTGTCATCATATTTCTCTTCTCTTACCTGCAGTAGCTGAGATGTAGTCCACCTGGAATCCACATTCTTTTCCAAGCATTTCTTTAGAAAGTCCTTAAAATTTGAAGACCTTCAAAATAAAATTTTAACAATGATATTGTTTTATTTTCTTGTTATTAAGATCAAACAAAACTCTGATAAGTTACAGTTGTGTTTTTTAATGCATGTAATACTATTCAACATAACAAAACTGGTTAATGAGAATACTAAGATTTCATAATAATATTAAGATGAATATTAAGATATCATCTTTAAATATAAAATTAAATATATATGTATGTAGAGTCATGGTTTCAGACATTATGATATAGTCACATATTCCCAAGTATGCAAAAAATCACAGAAACTCTTCTATTAAATTCCACAAATATAAATTAACCACATATATTCCTCGCTTTCTTACAGTATAGAAAATACTGTATTATAGGGGCGCCTGGGTGGCTCAGTTGTTAAGCATCTGCCTTTGGCTCAGGTCATAATCCCAGGGTCCTGGGATCCAGGGAGCCCCACGCTGGGCTTCCTGCTCAGCAGGAAGCCTGCTTCTCCCTCTCACGGTGCACTCCCCCTGCATGTGTTCCCTCTCTTGCTATGTTTCCCTGTCAAATAAATAAATAAAATCTTTTTAAAAATACTATATTATATACAGTTGCTTCATGTAGACCTCAAATCACTGATACTTTCAAATTTATGGAAAAAGTTAGTTATAAGAGTTTGTGTGGTTAAGTCTTAAAAAAAAAACCTACCAAAAATCAGTTTTCTACTCATACAGTCTTTGTACCATGTAACTAAACTTAAATACCCTTGAGAAGCTGGGAGAATAAAACATCAAGTTTTGCTTTGTAAAAGGCTTCGTTTAGAGTATTTTACCATTTTGATGGCTGTGCTAAGGTAGGGGGCTCTGATTTTGCTATTTTTAGCAGCACTCGCATTGGATTTAATTCATGATGAGGTGGTTCTATCTCAGCCATTTCTATTAAAGTGATACCCAGGGACCAAACATCAGCTTTGTAGTCATAGGGTCTGTCCTTAGATGTTTCACACATGACTACTTCAGGAGCCATCCTATGAAGACAGAGAATTGAAAAGTTAAGATGTTTAACTTAAGAATAATAATTGCAAGCCACATAAAAGAGAGACAGTATAATCAATTATGTGAGCAAAATTAATGAGTGATAATAGGTGATAAGAGCTTCTGACATAATACTATAAATCCATAAAGCTGAATACATACCAATATGGTGTGCCAATAAAGGAATCTCTTCTTTGAATTGTCCTTGTGTTTTTAGCTGATACTCCAAAATCCGCTAGAAATAAAAGCAATCATACAAAGTATTAATAGTTTCTAGCAAAGCTCACTGTACTTCACACAGGGAAAAGCATTTCAAGTCTTTAACAAGACCACTCTTATTGAAGGGTAAACAAAATAGAGTAACTTCTCTACCATCCTAATTCTGACCGCTCTCTTTTTACCACAACACCCTCCAAAAAAACTGCCAAAGAAAATATCTTATCATTAATACATTTAATATTACCACCCTTATACATCTTCAGATCAAGAATTCTTCAGAATTGATAAAAACAAATAGTAACTTTAAAACAGACCAGTCTAATAACACTTCAAAGCAAATGCCAACTAGTGGTAAATGATATAATTAAATTGATAAACATTTTTTTCTATAGGGTGAAAAGCAGAAATTACAAAGTAGCCTTTATGACAGCATATGTCTTGCTAATTTCCTCATAAAATTATATTATAAAGAAAAAATAAAAAACCATGTTTTCTGATTTAAATTATAGAGAACAGCAACATTATAGCTTTATCAGTTATTAATCTCACCTTTTCAGCTTAGAGAACAATAGCAACACAATTTGCTTTTGCTGCATAATTACCTCATACCATTTATACATAACTTTTAAGGTTACTTGTTTGAAATGCCATAATTCTCAAAATGAATAAATATCAAAAATCCAGTATTTGGTGCTCATACCTCCAAAAGTGACACAGAATATATACTCAATAAATGGTAGCTACCATTAGCAGCCATATCTATAACTTTAACCTTTCTGCTATTTTGTTGGTAGAACTCTTAAAGCTCATGAAATCCTGACTGTGTTCTAATTATTTGTGTCTATTATATGGTGCAGGTTTTTTTTGGACCACATAATTCTCCCACTTAAAAGACAGTGGTAGCTATCTATTACCTGTAGAATGAATTTAAAGCTTCCTAATGTGGTGTACTAAGTCCTTTATTACATTAGATATTTCATTAATGTTTTATAATGAAGTTCATAAATGAGTAAGCAAATAAAACATATTAAACTTGGAAGATACATCTGTAAAAGATACAATGTAAATAGATTTATTCAGGACTCTACCACTATCCCAACCTCCTAACTTACAAGCTTCTCTTATGCTTTTGGAGGAAGGACTTGAAACCACAATTTGAATTCCTGCCAGATGAGGTTCTGTACTCAGGTAAAATGAGCTCAGTACTTATTCAAGTATTTTCCTAGAGGCTATTAATGCTCTTTTCTTTTCAACTTTCTCCCCCACCAAATATGACTGGGGAAGGAGATCCAGAAACAGACCTAAACAACTGTCCCTTGTCAACACTCACATTTCTCTAAGCACCCTTATGAACAGGAGGTAAACTAAAGATGGACAAAAAGGTACCTTAATTGTTGTGCAAAGGGGAAAATTAAGATTGCTATACACTTTGTAGTTCTATTTATAATTATGCCGCATGCATATGTTGGTCTGTTAAAATAGCATTTTACCCATTTATTTCCATTTGTAACCACGTGACCTGATAAAATCATAAAAATTTGGTTACTGTGGTGTATGAAATAGTTCTTGAGGACAGTATGGTACTTTACATTTGTGCACATGTAACAGGGTATCGCAGAAATAGAAGGTTCTCTAAGTATTTATAAATTAATAAAACAAAAACTGCAACCGTTTTAAATGTCAACCAACTCAAGACTACTTTGGTATTCCTAAATCTTCAATAATTTACTTATTTTTAAAGGTATGTACTCTTTTACACAAAAGTATGTGCCTATATTTAAGATTCTAAATACATTTACAGAAAAATGTGAACCAAAATGGATCAAAATGATAATGTACTTTTTTTTTTTAAAGATTTTATTTATTTATTTGACAGGCAGAGATCACAGAGAAGCAGGCAGAGAGAGAGGAGGAAGCAGGCTCCCTGCTGAGCAGAGAGCCCGATGCCGGGGCTCGATCCCAGGACCCTGGGATTATGACCTGAGCTGAAGGCAGAGGCTTTAACCCACTGAGCCACCCAGGCGCCCCGATAATGTACTATTTTTAAATGAGCTACCAGAGTTTTAAAAAAAAGATATAAAACATAAAAGAGTAACATACATCAGAATTACAAAACCTCAATTATGAGGTGAGAGAACTCAAGAAAAATTAGAAAAAGTCATTTTAGAAACAAAGACTAAACTAGAAGAAATGCAAGAGCAAATAAGCACAACAAATTTACACCCATTACCACTTTACATTCATTCGGATGGCTAGTGTTGACAAGTATGTGGAGAAACTGGAACCTCTATGCACTGCTGATGGGAATGTAAAATGGTACAACTACTATGGAAAATGGTAGTTTCTCAAAAAATTAAATATAGAATCACCACATGATCCAGCAATTCCACTTATAGAATGGCCAAAAGAATTGAAAAAAAGGGAGTCAAACAGGTATTTGTGTATCTATGGTCAGAGCAGCATTATTCACAAGAGCCAAAGGTAGAAGGTAAAGTGTCAATGGCTGAATTGATGAACAAAATGTGGTACGTATAAGTAACAGAACACTGCTCAACCTTTAAAAGAAAATGGACATGTTACAACATGGTTGAACCTTTACAACATGGTAAAATAGGCCAGTCACAAAAAGATAAATATTGTGTGATTCCACTTATATGAGGTACCTAGAGTAGTCAAATTCATAGAGACAGAAAGTAGAATGGTAGTCACCAGGACCTAGGGGTGGAGGGAGGAATTGGGAGTTAGTGTTTAATGGGTAGAGAGTATCAATTGGGAAAGATGAAAAGAGTTCTAGAGATGGATAGTGGTGATGGTTGCACAACGATGTGAATATGCTACAGAACTGTACACTTAATCGTTGAAACGGTAAACTTTTATATTTCGCCACAATTTTTTAAAAATGAAGATAAAAAGAATCTGGGACAAAGTTCTTAAATATTGCTGACTAGAAAAGCCAACAAACAAAAAAAGTTCCTAAAAAAGATAGACAATGAAAGGGAACAGAACAAATAATCAAACCTGTAATTCCAGAAAACCTTCCTGGAAAAAAAAAAAGGCTTGAATATTAGAAGAACATATTAGAGAAAAGTCTAGTCAAATTATTGGTCCTTGAAGAAAAAAACTCTTTGGCATCTAGGCAAAAAGAGTACATGATTTGAAAGAGAAAGAAAATCAGATTATCATCAGACTTTTCAACAATAACACTTTATAACAGAAGAAAACAGGGTAACATATTTCAGATAACTGAAGGAAAGAAATGTAAGCCAAGGATTTTTTATCCAGCAAAACTGACCTTCAAAGTATAAATATGGGTAGAACTTTTATTATGTAAGAACTCAGAGAACCCCTCCAGAGTTATCTACCAGAGAATAAACTTCAGACAACCAACACAACCAAAGAGATATCATAGTAAGGACTGGTGGTGAGCACTAAATACAGAAAAGGGAACGAAAATAAGTAATTATGGGATATTCTAAATCTATCATCAATGCCCTTGAGAACCAGGACTCTTAGGATAGAAGGAGATACACATGTAATACAGAAGAGGTTAGGATAAAAAACAAACATCCTGAATTTGATTAGGAAATACATAGGAACTCAGAGAGCCTAGCTCTGTCCTCTGGAAAGGCCTAGAATCATGGCCAAACCAGAAACTGTTAATCACTTCTAACATTCATACGCAATCTTGAAATACCATATCCTACTAAAAGAAACTAGGGCTTTGGGCGCCTGGGTGGCTCAGTGGGTTAGGCCTCTGCCTTCCGCTCAGGTCATGATCTCAGGGTCTTGAGACTGAGCCTGGTATTGGGCTCTCTGCTCAGCAGGGAGCCTACTTCGCCCTTTCTCTCTCTCCTTGCCTCTCTGCCTACTTGGGATCTCTGTCTGTCAAATCAACCAATCACGCTTTAAAATAAAAAAAAAGAAACTAGAGCTTCTTTAAGAAATGGCTAATTACAGTTTGGAGGCAGAAAATATACAAGATAATCCTGAAACACCTCAACCTAACCTATAGTAACAAGGAAGCTATCAAAGGGTACTAAAGTCATATCAAAGGGATTAACATACCAACTTAAAGAGGCTCCCATTGATCAAAGATGGCGTAATGTGAGCTTTAATTAAGATAAAAATTATAGTAGATTTCACATCTACAAAATTAAATTCATGAGTTAAAAATATTTTTAAAAATACTGGTCACCAACTGAGGGTGAGAGAGAACCAATTCATGGTCTTTAAAGCTACATGAATAAAAAGAAGGAATCAAGGGCGCCTGGGTGGCTCAGTGGGTTAAGCCCCTGCCTTCGGCTCAGGTCATGATCCCAGGTCCTGGATTCGAGCCCCACATCGGGCTTTCTGCTCAGCAGGGAGCCTGCTTCCTCCTCTCTCTCTGCCTACTTGTGATTTCTCTCTGTCAAATAAATAAAATCTTTAAAAAAAAAAAAAAAAAAGAAGGAATCAAGGATTTTTCCTGTCTTGTCCATATGAACTATATTCCTCAGGAACCAAACAGCTGAAGGAAAGTGTCATCTTATATAATTATTCTTAATTTTATAATGATAAATAAAAATAATAAAATACTTGGTAAATAATTATATCAAAATTATTATCAAAAAAGTAAATGAAAACAAAGTGATAGAATTCTCATTTTGCAAACTCAAACCAAAGAACAGATCTAAGCATTAAGCATCAACAGTTGCTAACATTAATTAAAAAAAAAAAAAAAGCTAAAGGCAGACATGTGCCTCCCAGTGAAAGGACACAAAACCACCTATATATAGTCTTGCCAAAGAATCAAATTTGAGACTGATGAGGCCTTTGCATTTATCTGCACATCTAAAGGAAATACAAAGAGAAACTTACTAAAAATGATCATGAGTATACAGTTGGCAAAATGCAGATTGAGGAAAACTCAACAGGTCCAATACCCAGGTCTCATAGTTAGTTCAGTGCTTCTCAACCTTTTTTTCATCATCATTCTCCTACAGAGCCTTTTTAGACTTTCTTTCCTAATCCTCCTTTCTTCCATGAAATTTTAACACCACAGACATAATATATGTTTGTTTTCTGTGGGCCATTTGGAGGATTATTAAATATTGTAATATCTAAGATTTTTTTTGCCCCCAAAAGAACCAATTTTGGCCCCCATGAAAATGCATGACATAAAATGTAAAGAAAAGAAAGAGATGGGAGGGGGGTGGGATCCTATAAATTAAGAGACTTAGAACAAAAATGAGGTTTTAAATATAAGCAAGTCTAAATTCTAAAGTCAAGAGATGAACATTGGGTAATAGAGCCATAAAGAAATGAAAAGAAAAGAGAAAAAAAAAAAACAAAACTCAAGTGATTACTATAAAGGTCCGGATAGACTGCCTGTGGAGAAGAGAGGGACACTGATTAAGATGGGACACATGAAGTGCTGCTTGTTCTATTTCTTGACCTAGTGGTAGTTACAAAGCTATCATCTACAAAGCTACAAAATCACTAAGCTACACAATTACTTGCGTGGTTTTCTATATTTGTATTATTTCACAATAAAAAGGTTAAAATTTAGTATATTAACTTACACTTGTTTTCTTTTTTAAGGTTTTATTTATTTGTCAGAGAGAGAGCACACACACACACATACAAGCAGGGGGAATGGCAGGCAAAAGGAGAAGCAGGCTCCCTGCTGACTGAGGAGCCAACGAGAGACTCAATCCCAGGACACTTCGATCATGACCTGAGCTGAAGGCAGATATCTGACTGAGCCACCCAGGCATCCCAAATTCAATCTGTTTAGGTGTCATGAAAAAAGTGAAATGACTATGATCAACGGTATCACAAGATGGCCTGTGAATATATTTTTTCCTTTTCATCCTTCCAAATTACATAAATTTAGACTTTATTACCAAATTTTAAAAAAAATTCTTATCTTGAGTATACTTTTTTTTTTTTTTAAAGATTTTATTTATTTATTTGACAGAGAGAGATCACAAGCAGGCAGAGAGGCAGGTAGGAAGCAGGCTCCCTGCCGAGCAGAGAGCCCGATGCGGGGCTCGATCCCAGGACCCTGAGATCATGACCTGAGCCGAAGGCAGTGGCTTAACCCACTGAGCCACCCAGGCGCCCCTATCTTGAGTATACTTAAAGATAACTCTATCTTCCATATGTTTGTGTATATAGGAAATTAATCAGTTTTCCATCTAAAATCTACATCTATTTTCTTCTTATGAAGTTATCATTTATTTGCTCAGTGTAAAAAACAAAATTAAAAACTTGATACTTATTTTAGGCATCCTTTTCAGGTCTACTTGGTTAGTTTGGCCAGGACACTATATTTATAAAATGGAGTATAAAAGTAAACAATGGTAAAGAAACACACTAGACATGAGTTTTGGAAATGAAGATAAAACTAAGTTAGCTGTTTTATATATTCTCTCATTCTAAATGTATTACAAGTAACTAACTACATACAAAAATTAAGAAGTAAAAAGAATTAACCAGCTTTCTAAAGTTTGTCTTTTTGAAAATGAAGTCCATCCTTTCTTACCTTCTTTTTAAAATGTCTTTACATAAGTTGCCTATACTTAGGAATTCTGGGAGTTAATGAATTATTTATCCAAGGCAGTATTTAAAAAATTAACATGGAGTAATTTCTCCATGTTTTACACAGTTGAGTCATAACAAAACAATATTAAGTCACGTACATCCAGGGGAAAATCTCAGCACATATTCGAATGTTTGATTTAAGGGAAGAAACTTACCCAACTTAATATCTCCATCTAAGGTAAAAAGAATGTTGCCAGCCTTTAGGTCTCTGTGGATGATTTTATTATCATGCAAGTAGTTCAAGGCCTCTAGAGTCTGTTTACAAACTACTTGTATTTGGGACTCAGTTAAAGGTCTCTCAAGTTCTATAATGAAAGAGTAAACAAATCTGCATTGTTATACAGTGAAAACACATTAACAAGGTATATACCTTCACCATCAATGTCAAAGGTAACATTCAGTGAATTATTTTAGAAGAACTAAATATCTACAAAGATTATTTTCTTTATATATTCAACATTTCATTTTAGAATTGTGTTAGAATTATTTAAGAATATATAATGTAATTAGGTTGATTTCTTAATTTACTGAGCTTCACTCAAGATATATATTCAAGATGTATATATATGGTTAAATGTTTGAAATCCTTTGATTAAATATAATTTAAAATACAAACATAAAGAACAAAATGATGTTTACCAAGCATCACCGCATCCACCGCTCCACCTGCACAAAATTCAATAAGGATCTGCAAGCACAAAAAAAAGCATGTGTCTAACTCAACACTGAGTTTGAGTATTTTTTTTTTCAATTTAGCAAAAAAAGATAAAGGAATAACTAGGTTATGGAAACAATTCTATGCTGATATCTTTACACCATAAAGATTTCCTGTCAAAAAAGTTGAGTCTTAATGATATACATTTTGAAAAAGCACAAACACATTGTAGACATATGATCACCATTTTTAGTGTCCCTGCTTCTGTAAAATTACTAGGTACACAATTTTTCTTGGGAACAGTATTTTATATCCATTTCTTCACTGCCGAGAGATTTTACTATACTCATTTTTAAAGTAACTACTGTGATTTAAGTGATCAAACCTATTTTTTAACTTTTCTAATAGGAATAAATCCTCAAAATACTTAGAGACTTCTTTAAAACACACACATACACACACATACACAAACACACACACACAAAAGTTTCCAATCCCTGCTCAATTATCAATCACATTCTGATGGATGTCTTCCCAGATCTCCCTGGTACAAACAACCATGTACCTTTCCGTCTCACCCCATCACATTACCCCATCACAGCTGTAATTTTATATATATACTTCCTTTAAGTATTAATTATAGATGATTAATTCTACATCTCTCACTAGCTTGTCCCTCACAGATGTCCAACTTTTTATTTTGCAACAATTTCAAGTAAAGATCTTACCTGTTTACTGTCCAGGAGTTCACTTTCACTATAATCTCTGAGAACATTCTACTAGAGCCTTGAACAACTACATCAGAGGACACCACACTGATGAAAACTACAGATAATTATTAAAAATTATTTATTTTGTCAAATTGTCTAGCTTCCTGACTTTTTTACTTTTGTATATACTGTAATTTTTTACAGGTGCTTACCTACTACAAATTGTTTTCAAATTTGTTGTATCATGTGAGAAATAATTTGGAAGGTAGCTCACTCATCTCATAGATAAGTAAACAGACTCGGAGGTTAACTGACTTATTCAAGCTCCTACCTAGCAGCACCAGGATCAAAAAAATACAGGGCTTTCAATTTCCAAAGTATTACTTGCACTACACTACCTACAATTCTCTCCTAACACTTCCATCGTAACACTTTCCTTTAAGGAGAAAAGCAAAAACTCTCATTTCAGTAAGGCCTCCTGATTAAATTAGTGTCAGTACAGAGAAAATGACTGACCAGTTATAACAAATATTATTTTATTTCTATATGTATTTGTGCCTAATATTTTCTAAAAATGAACATTTATATATTTAGCCTTAGCCACTACATCATACATCAAAGGTGAGTCTGATAATATAGAAGATAACTATTTAACATTTGTAGTAAGTGTTCTATAATTCATTACATGATCTACAAAAAGTGTAGGGTAAGAAATTATAAATAATTTCTAAGAAAATAAAAGATAGTTCCAAAAAAAATTTTTAAGTAAATGTCTAAATTTAAATTACAAACAAGAAAGACCATATAATTCCATAATTTGGGAAATTTACTATCCTTTTTTTTTTTTTTTTTTTAAAGATTTTATTTATTGGGGGACCTGGGTGGCTCAGTGGGCTAAAGCCTCTGCCTTCGGCTCAGGTGATGATATAAGGGTCCTGGGATGGAGCCCCACATCAGGCTCTCTGCTCAGCAGGGAGCCAGCTTACTCCTCTCTTTCTCTCTGCCTGCCTCTCTGACTACTTGTGATCTCTGTCAAATAAATAAAAATCTTTTAAAAAAATTATTAACTATTAAAAAAAAAGATTTTATTTATTTGACAGAGAGAGAAAGAGATCACAAGTAGGCAGAGCAGCAGTAGGCAGAGAGAGAGGGGGAAGCAGGCTCCCCGATGAGCAGAGAGCCCTACGTGGGACTCGATTCCAGCACCCTGAGATTATGACCTGGGCCAAAGGCAGAGGTTTAACCAACTGAGCCACCCAGGTGTCCCAGAAATTTAATATTCTTAACCAAGCTTTTCTATTTGGGTCCAATGTCAATCATGAAATACTGTACAAATGGAAATACACATCTGAACATCTGTTGAAGCTAGGGATAATTATGTTGTTAATGACCCTCTCAATAGATCAATTCAAGTAACATAAGTAAACAGTAGAGGTAATAGGTTTTTACAACTTATAAACCTCTTTCAGAAAATTAACTCATTTTGGCTCTTATAGATCAACAGAAAATAGTTACCCAAAGATTGTTCTCATAATAGAAGGCATCCAGAAGTTTGACTATATTTGGGTGATCACAAGATGCTAATATATCAATCTCAACCATGTAATCTTCAAGTTCTTCTTCAGATTTCGTGTCAATCACCTTTGCAGCAGCTAAAACATTGGTCTCTTTATTCTGGGCCTAAAAATGAAAGCATCACAAATGTCACAAAATGCATACGTGATTTTTTAAATTTTATTTTCCATTTTTTAAAAATGAACTTTTTTAGAGTAGTTTCAGATTCACAACAAAGCTGAGCAGAAAGTACAGGTCCCAGCCCCTGTATAGGCACAGCTTCTCCCACTATCAACATTCTGTACCATAGTAGTACACTTGTTACAACTGATGAACCTCCACTGACACATCATCCCCAAAGACCACGGTTTTCATTAGGAGTTAACTCTTGGAGTTTACTCGATCGGTTTTGACAAATGTATGACATGTATCTACCATTATATCATACAGAATAGTTTCACTGCCCTAAAAATTCTTTATGCTCAGCCTATTCAACCTTCCCTTTTTCCTAAGCCCTAACAACCACTGATCTTGTCCACTGATCTTGTTAATGCTTCCATAGTTCAGCTTTTCCAGAATGTCACATAGCTGGGATCATACAGTATGTAGCCTTTCCAGATTGGCTTCTTTCACTTAGTAACATGAATTTAAGTTTCCTCCATGTCATGGTTTGGTAGTTCATTCCTTTTTAGGACTGAATTGTCCATCACATATAGATGTGCCACAGTTTATCCATTCATCTACTGAAGTCATCTTGGTTATTTCCAAGTTTTAGCAATTATGAATAAAGCTGTGCAGGTTTTTGTGTAGATTTAAGTTTTCTTTTCTCTTCTTTTTTTTTTTAAGATTTATTTATTTGACGACAGAGATCACAAGTAGGCAGAGAGAGAGGAGGAAGCATGCTCCCTGCTAAGGAGAGAGCCTGATGTGGGGCTCGATTCCAGGACCCTGGGATCATGACCCAAGCTGAAGACAGAGGCCTTAACCCACTGAGCCACCCACGTGCCCCTTTTTTTTTTTTAAAGAATTTTTATTTATTTATTTGACACAGAAAGAGAGAGCACAAGCAGGTGGAGAAGCAGGTAGAAGAAGAGGGAGAAGGAGGCTCCCCACTGAGCAAGAAGCCAATGTGGGGCTGGATCCCAGGACCCTGGGATCATGACCTGAGCCAAAGACATTCGCCTAACCAACTGAACCACTTAGGTGCCCCTAGATATAAGTTTTCAACTTCTCTGGGTAAATACCAAGGAACACAATCACTAGATCATATGGTAAGAGTACGTTTAGTTTTATAAGAAACTGCCAAACTGCCTTCCAAACTGGCTATGCCATTTTGTAGTCCCAACAGCAATGAATGAGAATTCCTGTTGTTTAACATCCTCGCCTGCATTTGGTATTGTCAGTAAGAATTCTTTGTCATTCTGATAGGTGTATAGTAGTACCTCCTTTTTTAATTTGCAATTTCCCAATATAATATATGATGTCAAGAATCTTTTCTATGTTTACTGGTCATCGTATATTTTCTTTGGTGAGATGTCTGTCCAGATATTTAGCTCATTTTTTAATGAAACTGTTGATTTTCCAATTGCTATGTTTTAAGAGTTCTTCATACATTTTGAGTAACTTTCCTTTATCAGATATGTTTTGGCAAATATTTTCTCCCAATCAATGGCTTCTCTTCTCATTCTCTTCACATACTTATTTTTAAAAGATAGCCTAGGGGCACCTGAGTGGCTCAGTGGGTTAAGCCTCTGCTTTCAGCTCAGGTCATGATCTCAGGGTCCTGGGATCGAGCCCCGCATTGGGCTCTCTGCTTAGCCGGGAGCATGGTTCCCTGCTCTCTCTCTCTCTCTCTGCCTCTCTGCCTACTCGTGATCTCTGTCAAATAAATAAAATCTAAAAAAAATAAAAATAAAAGATAGCCTAAACATATATATTAACTAATAAAAGCTATGCACTGTGCTAAGTGCTTCATACGCACACAGAACAGTGATTCACAAAACAGGCTCTGCTGGGTCAAACTGTTAAGGTTCAAATTCTTGTTCTATCACTTACTAACCGTGTTGCATAGGGCAACTCACAAAATCTTTTAGTTTCCTCATCAATAAGACATATTAACATCTTACAAGTTTGTGAGAATTAATATATATTAGCCAAATGAAAAAAATACATATAAACATTTAACAAAATGCCTGCCATAGACAGTAAGGATTCAATCATGTTAGGTGTAATTATTACTATTGTTTAATCCTCACAACAACTGCATGATATATTATTATCCTTAAAAGAGGATATACAAACTTAGAGAAGTTAAAAAGCTTTCCCAAGGTCATGTAGTAAGAGACAAAATCAGGATTCAAATCCAGGTTTGTTGCCAAAGCCCTTTCTTTACCTGAATCATTACCCTTTCCAGTTTTCCTATACTTCCATCAGTTATTTTTCTTTGTACTTAGTACTTTAACTTTTCCATTTTCTTTCTTTAGCTGAATAACTTCTCATTTCCATTTATTATAAATGAAAGGCTTCCAAATACACTGTAGGAGCCAAGACCATTTGTTGAAAAGTTAAGAATCAGATCTTAAAATACTAATTAGGTTTTTCTTTTTAAGATTTTATTTATTTATTTGACAGAGAGAGAGAGATCATAAGTAGGCAAAAAGGCAGGCAGAGAAAGAGGAGGAAGCAGGCTCCCTGCTGAACAGAGAGCCTGATGAAGGTGGGGGAGGGGCTTGATCCCAGGTCCCTAAGCTCATGACCTGAGCTGAAAGCAGAGGCTTAACCCACTGAGCCACCCAGGCACCGTAATTAGGTTTTTAAAAGACATTTCAATATTATATGTTATCATTGCTTCAGTGAAACTCCATTTAATACCTTAAACAAAGGGAAAAAAATACCAAACTCTTAAAAGCTAGTAAAAGTTTCAATAAATAAATTAATGTCTAAATCTCACTTTAAGAATTTATCATAAGAAGAGGCACCAGGTTGTACAGTCTGTTAAGCCTCTGATTCTTGGTTTTGGCTCAGGTCATGATCTCAGGGTTGTAAGATTTAAGCCCCACATCAGCTCCCCTGCACAGTACAGGGTCTACTTGAGATTCTCCCCCCTCTGCCCCTCCCCCTGCTTGTGCTCACTCTCTCTCTAAAATAAGATCTTTTTAAAAAAAATTTATCATAAGCAGATAATTATACAAAATAAAAAATATGCATACACAAAATTATTCATCAAAGCACTATTTATAATAAGGAAAACTGAACGAACCTAAATGTTCATTAGCAGGAACCTGCTTAAATAATTCAGCACATTTCTACAATGGAAAATGATGTAGCCATTAAAATCAATAACTAATCAATTAATATTTAAGATGGAACAGTAGCTGTAACACAACACTGAATGGAATAAAAGCCAACTTACTAAACACAGTGGTATATAATTTTACAAAAACCACACATCCACTTTTTGTATTTTTCGTATTGTTTGACTTTTTTTTTTTTTAAGATTTTATTTATTTATTTGACAGAAAGAGATCACAAGTAGGCAGAGAGGCAGGCAGAGAGAGACGGGGGAAGCAGGCTCCCCGCTGAGCAGGGAGCCCGATTCGGGGCTCGATCCCAGGACCCTGGGGCCATGACCCGAGCCGAAGGCAGAGGCTTTAACTCACTTAGCCACCCAGGCGCCCCTCTTTTTGAACTCTTAATGTTATGCCTTTTTATTTTTTTTTAAGATTTTATTTATTTATTTGAGATAGAGAGAAAATGAGGGAGCGCAAGGCTGGAGGGAGGGGAAGAAGGAGAGGCAGAAACAGACTCCCTGCTGAGCAGGGCTCCATCCCAGGATCATGACCTGAGCCAAAGGCAGATGCTTAACCAACTGAGCCACCTGTTATACCTCTTTAGCTCTTTCGGACACATTTAGACAAGAATTGCTATTGTATGTCTATTCTCCTTGTGCACAAATAAGAAGTTAAATACTTAAAGTTTGACTCCTCTGAATCACCTTTCACTCAGAGTTATCTAATGTCTGTTTTTCCACAGGATATCATTCTCTGGCCATTAAAAGCTTTGGGGCTTAAAACAGTGCTTCTCTACTACTGTCAACCAAGATTTTCTCTGAAACCACAGTCTCCCATTTTGCAATTAGAGAGCTGTTATTTTTTTTATCTTAACCAAGGTGCTAAAAGATTTTTAGATAACAACCAGGTCTCACATTCTTCCTTCAAAAGGTTTACTGATTGAAACATCAAGGGGCTGCAACTATATGACACTAGGGATACAACTAAGTTCACATGCACAGACAATGACAGATCACAATGTCACTCAGCCAACAATACTAAGCCATCTATAGATAAAAGACATATCCCAATTTCAGAAATGCTAAAAAGTAAAAACTGTCATAACTAGTGAAACATGGCATCAAGTTTGTCTCTCAAAGAAAGAGACTACAGTTGAACCAACAATAATTAGAACTCACCCTCCTCTGAGTCAGAGGAAATAAGCCAATGAAAGATAAGCTATACTCTCATTATTTTAATGTAACACTTTGGGAGGAAAAAGACTAGAGGAACTGTCCTTGAAGAGGAACACTATAAAATATGAGCCCCGGTAAGAGACCAAATGGGGTTAAAAGTCATCCAGTTTCTGCATGCTTCTACTGATGTCCTTGGAGATTTTTAAGATCTCTCTTATAAATATATGACATAAAGGGGAAAAAATAATTAATACTAGATAATCTCTAAAGTACTTTATAGCGACAAACTCCATTATTCCACTCCTCTGGATGTAATAATTAAACCAACAATGGCATCATTTGGTTTATTGTAAATAATAAATAAAAGTTACATTAGAAAATATAGTGCATTTTACATAATTGCTTGAAAATAACTTGATTACTTACCTCTTTTTAAGAACTCTGAAAATCAAAACTAAAATATTGGTAAATGTGTGAAAATATACTTTGAACAAATATAAAATGTTAAAAAAGAAATAGCTTCATCTACTACCTAAAAGCATGAAAACTCTTCACATAAAGACTTAATGAAATAACTAAACAGATGTTAATAAAAATGATAATGGAATAATGAATGCCTAGATATTAAAGAAAATACAACTTCTATTGATAAAGTTTTCAAAGATCAGTCATAATCACCTAAAAATCAATGCTTTTCTTTTCTTTTCTTTTTTTAAGAGTTCATTTATTTATTTGACAGAGAGAGAGAGAGAGAACACAAGCAGGGGGAGCAGCAGAGGGAAAGGAAGAAGCAGACTCCCTGCCAAGCTAAGAGCCCAATGTGGGGCTGAATCCCAGGACCCTGGGATCATGACGAGAGCCAAAGGCAGCTGCTTAACGGACTGAGCCACCCAGGCACCCCTCAATGTTTTTATTTTCATGAATTACGAATAGAGTATGGCCATATTACTGCAGGGAAACATAACTTATCTATGAATTTCCTGAACTGGTTTTATGTTCTAAAAGAAAAACTATCTCCTTCTATATTACTCTTGTTTTAATAGTTTATTCCCTGGGTGGTGAGCCTATGAGTAATTTTTAAATCTTCATTTATTTTATTCCTACTTTCTATTACTTCCTATTTTCTAAGACTATTTAATACTTCCATAAGAAATATATGTTAATAAAATTGTCAGCTGGAAATTGAAATACCAGCACAGAAAAAATTTTAGAGGAATTCTTTAGCACCAGAGAGGTGTCAGTTAATCAAAAGGGGAAGGTCAAAAAAAAAAAAAAAAGGATAAACATAGAAAGAACCTAAAAGACAAATAATGAAAAAAGAAAGAGAAGAATTCAATAAGCACTGAGACTGATTCTACTGATTTGGATGATCTGAACAAAAGGTTGAGAACTCAAAGATATTCCTCCCCCCACCAACACAAGAGGTAAGACCCTAACTGTCCAGTGCATAAGGACATGCAACCATAACAAACTATAAAAACTAAACAATCCATACCACAGCTAATGAACATCAACTACATACAGACATTGGTCAAAGCTGTAGAAACACAAACACAACACTCCACAAAAATCTGCTGTAGGAAAGAAACACAGTAACACAATCCATTAAAGTGTGCTCAAGAGCTGATCTGCTAAAATCAATCATCCTTTCAATACTTATTGGGTGCCTTTTATGTCAGACACTGTCCTAGACACTGACAATGTAAAGAATATAAAAAATTTCTCTGCCCTCATGGCACTTAAAAATTGTGGGGAGAGGACAGTCAATAGGCAAATAAAAAATACATTAGTAATTAGTACTATGGAAAAAATAAGGTAGTAAGATGAGGAGATGGTCGAGTGGGCAGGTACACAGGAAAGAGGTTACAATTTAAAGAGGGTAGTTAAGTTAGACCTCACTGAGAAGGTGATCACTTGAGCAAATCGAAATTAATGACTCCAATGATTATGTTTTTTTGAGCTATGTAAGCTGGAAATTTTAGTATTTTGCAAAGAAACAGGCTATAAAAAATCTCACTATAAATCTCCTATTTATTAACTTATTTAATCTTTGTATCAGAAAAGGTCCAGACACAGGGAAATAAAAAAGGTATCTCAACAGAATTTAATATCATTATTAATTATGTTAGTATGTAGGTAACTAAAAAGATAAAGAAAGAATATTAAAGATGAGGGAGGTAACAAGTGCAGGGAGAAACTACCATCCTTAGGACCAGAGGAGCCAAAGTAGAAGACTGGAATCAGTAAGACCCCAAGGCTTGCAGGGAAGGTTCTACACAGCTGAAACTCAGATCCCTGAGAAGAAAGTGCTGCTTGGCTGGTGCCAACATCTCTGATTTGGAAGAGGGGGTCCTGTGGGACTGGGGTGTCTTTCAAGGAAGAGAGGGCTAGCCAAATACAGCTGGTGTTATGAAATACATTGATGAGGCCAGCTCTTGAGTCCTGGAAAACTACAAACTGGATTCAACTGCTGCTACAGAGAGAAACCGCTGTTGCTGGGGTGAACAACTCTACTAGGATGGTGGTCACACTAACACAAAAGCAGAGAGACAAGGACCCCACAGGAGACAAAAGAGAAAATCCATGCAAGTCCCTTCTTTCTCCTCCTCCCTACCGCCTACCTCTAGCACCCTGTACATGTGAAACCTAAAAGTGAGCAGCTGACAAGGCAGAAATGTGGTTTGCAAATACTGAGAACAGCATTATAAAACAGAGCATAGAAGGGTGTGTTTGAGCTGAAAGACAATAACTTAATAGTTGCTGGCATAATCCTTAATCTTTCTAAAACTGATGAGGATAACAGATAAGAGAAGGAAGGAACAGAGTAGTATGAAGTATTTGGGTAAAAAATATCTACAGAGTTCCAAAGAGCTGTTAAATGAAAAGAAAGGAAACAGCACTGAAGAAAGCATATACTTTTAGACTACTGATACTGTTGTTATCTGTTTCCAATTATATGCTAATTCTAGTGATCTCTTCAGAGTCCTGATAGGATTTTGGTAGGAACAAGTGTCAGCATTAGAGTAAAATTTTTTTTAAAAAATATTTTATTTATTTATTTGACAGATCACAAGTAGGCAGAGAGGCAGGCAGAGAGAGAGAAGGAAGCAGGCTCCCCATGGAGCAGAGAGCCCGATGTGGGGCTCGATCCCAGGACCCTGGGATCATGACATGAGCCGAAGGCAGAGGCTTTAACCCACTGAGCCACCCAGGAGCCCCTAGAGTAAAATTATTAAACATAACTTAATAAAGATATCCAGCTGACTTTCATTATTTGTGGCAGTTATGTCCTAGAAAGTCATTGCCAACACTAAATTAGAAAATACTGACCCACTGCTCCTAGGAGAAATACGTACACAAACACACATCTCTCATATAGATCATAATCCTACATACTAAATACAATTCATTCTGGTAGATTCTATCCCCTTTATTTTACAAAAGAGAAAATGAGTTTCAAAAGTATCACATGCCTTTCTTGAAGCTGCCCCAAAGTAGGTGCCAGAGTTTGGGATTCAAATCCCATCCAACTGGCACCAAAGCCAGACTTCTTACACTACACTGCACTGCCCTCTACAGTCTCCCATCTTCTGGTCAAGTCGACGTGAGGGCTGAAAACAAGTTCCATCTCAGCTGGGAATGTGCAGGTCTAGGGACTCAATTTCCCCAGCTCTGCACATATAAGCAAATGAATGAAAGCACTGAGTGCAGACTCTGGGGCTACAAATAAATTTTAACAAGTAGACAAATATAGAATCTGCAAATAATGAGGACTAACTGTACATGCTTTTTCTAAAATTTTTACAAAATATTACAGAAATCCTTTCCTTAAAAATCATTTTCATGTCATTTTCTCAATTCTGCAGAAATAAAAGAATATACTTTATATTCTCCTTCTATTTCAAGATACTATTTTATTTATAGTGTTATGGTTATTTATTCAAAATTTAGTCATTGATCGGTCAAGATAACCACCAACAAAATGATGTCAGTAAGTTAACATTGGCTAAATCTGCACTTTCCAAATGTTTTACCAATCTCAGATCACACAGTCCTCCCACTTATTTCAAGGACTTGCTAACTCTGAGGAGCATGAATAAACTAAAACATATTGACAACTGTGTGATAGATAGCTGATAAAAATCTGCACAGATCACATAGTTGTAAAAACAGAAAACAGAGAACCCAAAAGGCAATTACAAAAAAAATTTAAATGACAAAGAGTACACTTCTGAAAATTCATTCAAGAAAAATAAAGGTGTTTACATGGCAAAGATCATTTCCACACAAATATTCTCAACACTAAAATTATAAAAGACCAAAATGCACCAGCCATTAAGGTAAGAAACTCACCATGAAATGTACAAGAAAACAGAAAGCCAGCATGTTAAAGTTATTTTTACAGTCCAAAGTTTCAGCTACCTCTTTAAAATATAAATATATATGTGCTAGGAATCTGGACTTCATGTGATATTGATTAAAAGGCATAATATTTAATAAATGCCAAATAATTTTCACAGTATAGTATAAGTAGTCACCTGCCTGAAAGGAGACTTTCTCCTTTCATAGAAAAAAGGAGAAAAAAAAAATGAATGAATATATAGAGGGAGGGAAAAATGTGAAAAGGAGAACTATTAAGTGAAATAAAATAATGGTGCAAAGTTTTTAAAAGTATGACCCAGTATATGCGGGTCCATTTGTGACAACATAAATGGACCTTGAAAGCATTATGCTAAGTGAGGTTAAGTCAGACAGATAAAGACAAATACCATATGATCTTACCTATACGCAGAATGTAAAAACAAAAAACCAAGCTCATAGATACAGACAACAGACCGGTGATTGCCAGAGGCAGGGGGTAAGGGGTGGGAGAAATGGGTGGAGGAGGTCAAAAGTACCAAACTACCAGTTATTAAAAAAGCCAGTCATAATGATGGAATATACTGCATGGTAACTATAGTTAACAATGTTGTACTGAATTTTTTTTAAAGATTTTATTTATTTATATCACAGACAGAGATCACAAGTAGGCAGAGAGGCAGGTAAAGAGAGAGAGGGGGAAGCAGACTCCCAGGGGCTCCATCCCAGGACCCTGGGATCATGACCTGAGTTGAAGGCAGAAGCTTTATTTATTTATTAATCCACTGAGCCACCCAGGCGCCCCTGTATATTTATTTTTTTTAAAGATTTTTATTTATTCGACAGAGAAAGAGAGCACAAGCACGGGGAACAGCGGAAGGAGAGGTAGAAACAAGCTCCCTGGAGCCCGATACAGGGCCTGATCCCAGAAGGACTGCAACAGAAGGCAGCCGCTTAACTGACTGAGCCACCCAGGTGCCCCTGCCCTGTATATTTAAAAGTTCTAGAGGGGTGCCTGGGTGGCTTAGTTGTTAAGTATCTGCCTTCAGTTCAGGTCATGACCCCAGGATCCTGGGATGAAGCCCCACCACATCCTGCTCCCTGCTCAGTGGAAGCCTGCTTCTCCCTTTCCTCCTTCCCGTGTTCGTGTTTCCTCTCTCACTGTCTCTCTCCTGTCAAATAAATAAATAAAATCTTAAAAAAAAAGAAAATTTTTTAAAAAGTTGCTAAGAGACTAGCTCTTAAAAGTTCTCATCACAAGAAAAAACGTTTTTGTAACTATGTAAGGTGACAAATGTTAACTAGACTTATTGTGATCACTTTACAATATATACACATATGGAATAATTGCACTGTACACCCAAAACTAACATAATGTTATATATCAATTACACCTCAATTTAAAATGTTTAATAATAAAAGTACTTACTTCACCTAGAAATATTCAAACCTACAGAGAAAGTGAATGAACTGAACACTGACCACTGATATTAACCCTCACCAAGTCACCAACTATTAACATTTTGTCACATCTGGTACTCTGGCTCTCATACACACACACAAGCATACATACACATATATTTTACATATAGATATGTACACACAGACACACACATACAGGTATTTCTTTTTTACTATACCATATGGAAAGTAAGCTGCACTTCAATTTCCAAAACTTCAGCATGTGTCCACCAAGAACTAAGCCATTCTCCAACATAACCACAATTATCATGCCCAAAGAATTTAACATAGATCTAATATCTAATATTATTCCATATTCAAATGTCCTCAAATGTCTTCACTTTTTTTTTTTTTTTAGATTTTATTTATTTATTCATTTGACAGACAGAGATCACAAGTAGGCAGAGAGGCAGGCAGAGAGAGAGGAGGAAGCAGGCTCCCTGCTGAGCAGCAAGCTCCTGCGGGGCTCAATCCCCGGACCATGAGATCATGACCTGAGCTGAAGGCAGAGGCTTTAATCCACTTAGCCACCCAGGCGCCCTGTCTTTACTTTTTTAAAGATTTATTTATTTATTTATTTGAGAGAGAGAGAGAGAGAGAAAGAGTGAGAGCACACATGAGGGGTGGGGCAGAGGGAGAGAATCTTCCAGACTCCCCACTGAGCGGGAAGCCCAAACAGAAGGCTTGACCCCAGGACCCATGACATTAATGACCTGAGTTGAAACCAAGAGTTGGATGCTCAAAAGACTGAGTTGTCCTACCTCAAATGTCTTTAAAAAAAATCCTTTATTGTTAACATTCTTTTTTAAAGACTTTATTTGACAAAGAGAATGAGTAAGAGAGATAAGAGAAGCAGGGGCAGAGGGAGAAGCAGACCCCATGCTGAGCAGGTGGCCTGACACAGGGCTGGATCCCAGAACCCCAGGATTGTGACCTGGATCAAAGGCAGGCACTTAACTGACTGAGCCACCCAGGCGCCCCTAACCTTTTATCTGTAGAATGTCCATTATCTGGATTTGTTTGTTCTTTATATTAGATTTAAGTTAACTATTTTTGACAAGAATACTACATTAGGTGATTATATATTTCCTATCGAATTACACCAGAAAACACATAATGACAGTTTGTCCTATTACTGGTCATTAACCTTATTTGATCACTTAAGACAGTACACACAAGATCTCTCTAATGTAAAAAGTACCCTTATAGGGTGATACTTTCAAACCATGTATATAAATCCTGCTCCTCCAAAACTTTTCACACAATGATCTTAGCATCTATCAATAATCTTTGCCTGAATTATTATAGTAAGGTTGCAAAACAGTGGTTTTTCTAGTTTTATCAATCTGTGTATATTAACTACCATTCTTCTATTAAGTTACTATTTTGTCATTGATTTTTTTTTGTTCAAACTATTGTGAATCTTTGGTCTGTCCCCATTGGTTTTTGAGCATGTCCTTGCTCTGGCATATTCCAGGCTCCTTTGGGGAAAAAAGGACTAGTGGGAAGGCTTTCACACTTTTCAATTTTATCATTTCTGTACTTTCCTACGCTACACCTGGATGAGCCATTTCAATGAGCTCTGGTTCTTTTTAGTGGGGAATGGTATTTAGAAGCCAAGAGCTAGTTCGGCACCCGGCTGGCTCAGATGGTAGAACATGTGACTCTTAAACTCAGGGTTGTGAGTTCAAGCCCCATGTTGGGCACAGAGCCTACTTAAAAATAAATAAAACTTAAATAACAAGGGACGCCTGGGTGGCTCAGTTGGTTAAGCAGCTGCCTTCGGCTCAGGTCATGGTCCCGGCGTCCTGGGATCGAGTCCCACATCCGGCTCCTTGTTTGGCGGGGAGCCTGCTTCTCCCTCTGCCTCTGCCTGCCATTCTGTCTGCCTGTGCTTGCTCTCTCTCTCTCTGACAAATAAATAAAATCTTTAAAAAAAAAAAAAAAAAAACCTTCACATAACAATAACACATAGGACTTTGATTCACATTTGGGACGCCTGCGTGGCTCAGCTGGTTAAGCGGCTGCCTTCGGCTCGGGTCATGATTCCAGCGTTCTGGGATCGAGTCCCGCGTCGGGCTCCTTGCTCGGCGGGGAGCCTGCTTCTCCCTCTGCCTCTGCCTGCCTCTCTGTCTGCCTGTGCTCATTCTCTCTGATAAATAAATAAATAAAATCTTTAAAAAAAAAAAAAAAAAAAAAAAACTTAAATAACAGATATTTAAAGTCCCTTTAAAAGGAAAAAAAAAAAAAAAAAAAAGAAGAAGCCAAGAGCTGGGAATACCAGTCATAGTATAATTATTTGTAGGCCACTTCAGAAAGAATAGAAATATGTGTGTGTGTATGTGTGTATGTATATTTATTATCTGAATAACTGAAATTGCAAATTCAAAAATCAACGTCACGGAGTTCATCCTCATCTTTTCCCTATTCCAAGTTTCTAACTCCTTTCTCCCAGAACTTCAACCCTAGTTTCTAAAACATCAATATATCAACTCATTTGCTCTATCCTATAATATATACAAAGGTAGTTTCAGAATTATATTAATATAACTACTAGTAACAAACCTATTTAACAAGAATTCTTTCCCATTTGGGAAGAAGAACTGGTGGGGAAGGCTTTCATTTTTTTTTAATTTTCTCATTTTTGTATTGCTCAAAAATCTAACCATATTAATATCCCCTTGAGTTTGTTTTTTTTTTTTTTTAAGATTTTATTTATTTATTTATTTGACAGAGATCACAAGTAGGCAGAGAGGCAGACAGAGGGGGAGGGGGAAGCAGGCTCCCTGCTGAGCAGAGAGCCCAATGTGGGGCTCGATCAGGGTCCGGATCATGGATCATGACCCCAGCCGATGGCAGAGGCTTTAACCCACTGAGCCACACAGGCGCCCCTACCCCCTTGAGTTTTTAAAAGACTGCTAACAAAAATTATCTGGATGGTAAAATTTTTTTATATATTCTTTATACTTTGCTATACTTTCAAAACAATAGCATTTAAATATCTGGAAATGATAAATATACTTTTTTTTGTTTTTCGGGTAGAAATGGAGCCTCATATCAATCCATAGAGAAAATTAAATTCCAGATGAATTAAAAGTAAAATTCTTTATAACTGAACTATTAAAAAGTCAAGAAAAATGTATAAATATTTACCTAATTTCTGGGTAGGAAAGATTTCTCTTAAGCATGAAAGCAAAGAAAAAACAAGAACAAAGTAACACACTGACAGATCTTCTAGATTAAGGAATATTGTATGTCTTTATATCAAAAAAAGCAGCATAGGGGGCACCTGGGTGGCTCAGTGTGTTAAGCCTCTGCCTTCAGCTCAGGTCATGATCTCAGGGTCCTGGGATCAAGCCCCACATCAGGCTCTCTGCTCAGCTCAGCGGGGAGCCTGCTTCCTCTTCTCTCTCTGCTTGCCTCTCTGCCTACTTGTGATCTCTCTCTCTCTCTCTCTGTCAAATAAATAAATAAATAATCTTTAAAAAAAAAAAAGGCAGCATAAATTAAGGTAACTATAAACTAACAGCAGCATCTGTGATAAAGTATTCATTTCCATAGTACATAAAAAGTACTTTCAGGGACACCTGGGTGGCTCAGTCAGCCTTCAGCTCAGGTCATGATCCTGGGGTTCTGGAGTCGAGCCCCGGAATAGGGCTCCCTACTCAGTGAGGAGTATGCTTGTCCCTCTCTCTCTCTGCCTCTCCCCCCAACCAGTGCTCCCCCCGCCAAATAAACAAAATCTTTAAAAAGTTAATAATAAAGTACATTCAAATCAACAAGAAAACACTCTATTAGAATATGGATAATTCAATTATTTTTTTAAATGTGTACTCTCTCTAGAAATCAAAGAAATGTAAAATGAAATAAACTGATACTTTGCTCACTGAAAAACCAAATAACTTTTTTTAAAGAATAAGAACACTGAATTCAGGTTAAGGAAGAAAGGCACAGAAATAGACCACTGTTGGGCTGTCTTAACAGGTAGAACTCATGTACACATATAAAAGTACACACAAAAATAATCTGGAAGTATATATATGAAACTGGTAATAGGTACAACTATGGATATAAAAGAAGGAACAGTAACTAGAGTAATGGTCAAGAAGACTAAATTTATTTCTAGTAAGTTAATTTTTATAATAAATAGACATTCTTTATTGTATAATTAAAAATTAATTGAAAAATAAATTTGCAAAAAAAATGTACACAACCTTTCTAGGGTAATTTCTTTTTTTTTTTTTTAAGATTTTTTATTTATTTATTTGAGAGAGAGAGAGACAGTGAGAGAGAGCATGAGCGAGGAGAAGGTCAGAGAGAGAAGCAGACTCCCCGTGGAGCTGGAAGCCCGATGCGGGACTCGATCCCGGGACTCCAGGATCATGACCTGAGCCGAAGGCAGTCGTCCAACCAACTGAGCCACCCAGGGGTCCCTCTACAGTAATTTCATAGCAAGTATTAATAAATGATTTTTATTTTGCCCTAACAATTCTACTTCTAGGAATTTGTCCTAAAGAAATAATTTATACCATGTATATGGACACTTGATATATGATGGAGGCAAAAGCAGTAAGAAAAGGATAGACTTTTCAGTAAATAGTGCCAGGATAACTGGATACCTATACAGAAAAAATTAAACTGTTGAGCAAAAAAAGCTAGACACAAAAGAACACATAAATAATCACATTTATATGAAGCTCAAAATGCACCAATAACTTGCAGTAGTCTAGGTAAGAGGTAATGACAGTTTTGAATAGTACTGTGACAGTGAAGAAAAAAGATAATTCACGAAATATTTAATAGAATTAACAGGCCTTGGTAATTACATTGGGTTTGGTAGGTAAGGAAGCAGAAGGTGTTAAGAATGACCTCCAGGTCTCTGGCCTATGTAACTGGTAGATAAAGATGTCAATTACTGAACAGAGAACATAAAAGAAGCGAATATGGAGCTGACATCAAGAGTTCAGTTAGTTTGTATTTTGGACCTGTTTAAGAAAACTGTGGGATATCTAAGTGGAAATCTCTAATAGATACTTGGATACTTGCATCTAGAATTCAAAAGGGAAGAGGTCCTGGAATAGAGACATAAATTGCATTTAGACGGTAACTGAAGCCACGAGAGAAGATGGACTCTCATAGGAAAAGAAAAAGAAAACAGGGCCTATACCCAAGTCCTGTGGTAGCCCAATACTTAAAAGTCAAAAAAGGAAAAAGAGCCAGCAAAAGTTCGAGGAGTAGACACAGAAATGGGAAAAACATAAAAAAATGTGGTGATCTAAAAACCAAAAGATGAGCTTTTTAAAGAAAAGGACTGGTCAAATGTCTCAAATGCTTCTGAGAATAAAAGTATGGTGTAAGTATCCACTGAATATAGAAACATGGGAAATCCTGAGACCATAGCAAAAACCATTACCTAGGGGGTTGATCCAAATAAATAATATAAAAATGTCACAGAACCAAAGGATATGGGTTTTTGGATTGAAAGAACTAACCAAGAGGCCAGCAAAATGAAAAGCACAGGGAAAACCTGTATCAAAGTTTGTATCACCAGGCGCCTGGGTGGCCCAGTTGGTTAAGTGACTGCCTTCACTCAGGTCATGATCCCAGAGTCCCGGGATCAGGTCCCACATTGGGCTCCCAGGTCCACGGGGAGTCTGCTTCTCCCTCTGACCTTCACCCCTCTCTCTCTCTCTCTCAAATAAATAAATAAGATCTTAAAAAAAAAAAAATGTATCACCATGAACAGGGAGGGGATTAAAATAAATCTTAAAAGCTATGATAAGAAAAAGACCACAAAGAATCACAAAACAAAATAGCATGGGGCTCTTTTTTTTTTTTTTTAATTTAAGATTTTATTTATTTATTTGTTAGGGAGAGAGAGAAGAGAGAGCGCACACAAGCAAGGGGAGGGGCAGAGGGAGAGGGAGAAGCAGGCTCCCCACTGAAGAGGGAGCCCCGAGGCAGGGCTTGATCCCAGGACCCCGAGTCAGATCACGACCTGAGCCAAAGGCAGATGCTTTTTTTTTTTTTAATAGTTTATTTATTTGGCAGACAGAACTCACAAGTAGGCAGAGAGTGGGGGGAGAGCAGGCTCCCTGCTGAGCAGAGAGCCTGACAAGGGGCTCAATCCCAGGACCCTGAGATCATGACCCGAGGTGAAGGCAGAGGCCTAACCCACTGAGCCACCCAGGCACCCCACCAAAGGCAGGTGCCCCAGATAAACTTATTTCTGAACTAGAATTCTATAACCAAACTATATATCAAACATAACATTATAGTAAAGATGTATTCAGAAAGACAAAGTTTTTTTAAAAAGTACCTTCCCATGGATCCTTTCTCAGAAGACTAACTCAATACTATATAAAACCAAAACAAACAGGAAACTCCAAAAGGAAATACAAAGCATTTAAGGCACTCTTGAAGTGCCTGGGTGGCTCAGTCAGTTAAGCATCTGGTTAAGCGTCTGCCTTCAGCTTGGGCTGTGATCTCAGGGTATGGGATTGAGTCCCACATTGGGCTCCACGCTCAGTGGGGAGCCTGCTTCTCCCTTCCCCACTGCCCCTCTCCCTGCTCATTCTGTCTTTCGCTCACTTGCTCTCTTTCAAATACATGAAAATTTAAAAAAAAAAAAAGTGTCCAACTTTTGACTTCAGCTCAGGCTATATCTCAGGGTTGTGAGATCGGGCTGTCAAGGCTCTGTGCTTCAGCAGGGAGTCCACCGAAGATTCTCGCCCTCTCCCTCTGTCCCTCCATGTACTCATGCTCTGTATCCTGCTCTCTTTCTTTCTCTCTCTCTCCCTGCCACAAATAAATAAATCCATTAAAAAAAAAAAAAGACACTCTGGAAGCAGTTTGAGCTCCCAACACTTCTAGGAAGAAAAATTATAATCCATTATTGAGAAATACTAAAAAAGACCTAGAGGTAAAACATACGCATAAATAGGAAAACTCAATATCAGAGATATTTTTTCAAAATTGATTTATAATTTTAATAAAATCTCTCCAAAAAGCACAGTAGGGTTTTGTAGAACCTAAGCTAATTCTACAATGTACATGCAAGCACTAAGAGCCAAAGATACTGTTGATGAAGTTAGATACTGTTGATGAAGAACATGGGGAAGTTGTCTTCTAGCAGAGGACTTATTTTAATGCTTTCCTAACTAAGTAAGAAATGGTACAGAAACAGATCAATGGAAGAAAATCGAGATCACAGAAACAGATGTTATATAATAGGACCCTGAAAAGTAGTGAGAAAAAAAAGTTTACCCCTACTGATGGGTTCTGGGATAACTGGGCATTCAGACAAGGTAAAAAAATGAAATCAGAACCCTACTTCAAACCATTTATAAAAACCTATTCAAGGTGAACTGGAAACTTAACTGTTAAAGGCAAAATCATAAAGATTTTAGAAGACAATACAAGGGGTTATCTTCGTGATCTCAGGTTAGGAAATAATTTCTTAAATACAATACAGAAAGTATTAACTGAAACAAAGAAACTGACAAATTGCACCACATTAAAATCAAGAACTTCCTATTCATAAAAGGGCACCATAAAGAAAATGAAAAGACAAGTCACAAAATAAGGATATATTTAGTAAATGGTTAAAATCCAAAATACACTACAAATAAACAAGAAAAGGGCATCCAATAGGAACATGAATTAAAAACGTGAACACAAAAGAGGAAATCCAAATTGCCAATAAGCTTATAAAAGAATTACTTAGTAGTCAGAGAAAGATGAATTAAAACCATAATGAAAAACGTCACATCAGATTGTCAAAAATTAAAAACTCTGACAATAGAGGCGCCTGGGTGGCTCAGTGGGTTAAGCCGCTGCCTTCGGCTCAGGTCATGATCTCAGGGTGCTGAGATCGAGTCCCGCATCGGGTTCTCTGCTCGGCAGAGATCCTGCTTCCCTCTCTCTCTCTCTGCCTGCCTCTCCATCTACTTGTGATCTCTCTCTGTTAAATAAATAAATAAAATCTTTAAAAAAAAAAACCAAAAAACTCTGACAACACCAAATGTGGAAAAGAAGATGCAGAGCAAGGAAATACTCATACACTCCTGGTGGGAATGTAAATTGACAGTTTGGTATCACTAATGATATTAAAGTTACACTACTCTATAACCCAGCAATTCTCCTCCAGAGTTAACTCTTAGCAAAACTTTATATAAATACACCAGAATTGTGTATAACAGCCCAAAACTGGAAAGGAATGATATATCCATTAATAGTACAATGGTAAATAATGGTGATATAATCATAAAATGGAATCCATGCAAAATGGAAATAAACTACAGCTGTAGGTGATAAAGATGAACCTCACATGCGTATTTCACTATTTTTTGAAAAAAGGCACATGCCCATCAGGGCCATAAAAAGAATCACTTTCATCCCGCACACAGTCAGGAATTCAGTATCTATTCAATACATGATTTTATGTCAATCCAAACATAAAAAACTGTGAGAGATATTACGTATCTTCGTTCATAAGTCAAATAATACTACATTTAAAAGAGAAAATAAATTTAAAATAGTGAAGATTTTTCAGGCAAGAAAGTAACTGTTACAGTTGAATAGTGCTGAACGGAGTCGAAGGAATACAACTGTATGACAGAAAAATGTTTCAAATAAACTAAATATGTACATGAGATGATTGCCTGTTCACCATTGATCTTTCTAACAATTACTAGTAATTATGAGCAAATGACAGAATCATTTTAGAAACAGTTTTCTACTACATACTACTACATGCAATATTAAGGTTTGCTAGCTTGTTCCTCCACAAAAAGGAAGTTTATAAATTTAAAATGTCTAGAGATCTTGGAAAACAAAAAAACTTTTAGGAAAAAGGCAAAACAGGCCAGGTAAGCTTAAATTTTAAATTTTCTTAAAAAAAAAAAAAATCTCAGAGCCCATTCCTTGGAAGTACAGAATAGTGAAATGAAAAAGTAAAATGCAAAGAACACATACTCTTTAAATTATCACCCTAAAATAGTAATCAAGCTCACAAATATTATCTTTACCACAATTTTGTAGTGTTCAACTACATGGGGTAAGCCTCTTATTTTTTCAGAAAATTTTCAATTGATGTTTCACTATAGGAAGATATGTTACATTTTGCAGAAAGTGTCATTTAAAAAATGAAATCCCCACAATCTGCCTGTGCCATGGGAAAACAAGAAAATGGTTTACTATCTTTGTAGGCCCCTTTTCCTGTCTCATCCCGTATTTTACTTTTGAGCTCTTAATGTATTAACAGTATTCCTACCACTCGCTGAGCCCTTTCCACATGCCTTACATTTATTCCTTTAATTCTCACACACTGACAAGCAAGTCTTACTGATGAGAAAAGTGAGGCATTGAACGGTTAAGGAACTTGTCCAAGGTCACAGGCTGCTATTGAGAGAGCCCACATACATAGTCCAACTCCAGAGCCAGTGTCTTAATACTACACTGTTTCTATTTGATAAAACATTTATACCATGAAAACTGCCCATAATCACCTACCGCCTTCTAACTACTGGATTCCATATGCCCTGAGGATTTATTTTTGCCTTTCTTAGATAACTGCATACTCACGGTATCATAATTCATGAAGGAATCTAAACAAATGTTTAGGGAAATGCAGAATTTTCCAGCTGAGAAAATGAAGACCCACAGAAGTTAAGTGTTCTGTTCAAGACCACAAAGCTTGTTTGTGACAGCCAGCACTAAAAGACAATTCTCGACTCCCAAAAGTGATCTTCCCACAGCACTAAAAGCTCTTCCTGTCTTACTTAGACTATACTGTAAGCTCTTGCTGCAACCCAGACTCTACCCTCCACACAAACACTGAAGTTTATTTTGCCAACGTTGACAGCATAGGAGAGCTTCCATAACATTCACATGCAGGTAACAAACATTCTTTCAATCCAACAGATACAGAGATGCACCATGTGCTCAGGCAATACATGAATATCACACAAATGTGTATCATAATTCTGGGCCCTAGTTTTATCATTAACTACAATATGTAACAAGTGCTATAGTAGCCATGTGACAACATGTTTTGAAAGCACACAGAGAGGAGTGGCTATTCCAGCTTAAGTGAAAAAAATAAGGACTGGGAGCTGTGACAGGCATTTGAGGCAGGGCAAAGGCAGAAGTGTGATGATACTTAGGAGAAAAATGTTATCCTTTCCACCAATGGACATTAAGTAAAAAACAACAGTAAGTACAGGGTCAGAAGATGAGAGTTCAAATCTAGACTGTGACTTAAGTGACTTTAAAAATTTTCTGAGTCTCAGGGTCTGGGGGTGGGGGGCCGAATTATGTGAAAGTGACTTAAAAACTGCAAAACCCTGTACAAAAATAAGTTATTTATGTTTTCACTTCTAGGCAACCCTGTGGGTCCTTCCTCCTGAACTGTGTCTCATAAAAACCTCGCCCTTCAGGATGAAAATATTCCAATGACATCATTCATATACTGCTTATGAAGTAACAAACAGTTAACGCTAATCCTTCACGTTGAGACATCAAAACTCAACTGAAATAAATACATATAAAAATATGTCTGCGAATATGGGTATTTTTAAAATTTCTTATGCACCAGTATTGACTTCTAGTCAGTGACTGCTGTAATTATATTTAGAAACTAGTACCAGATGCAGGTTTTCTTCTGGAAAATTTCTATCAGAAATTCCATTCCGTTTTATAGCATGCTGTCAAGCAACCAACTGAAGAAGAGCCTTGCAAGCAGCAATCACTTTGCTCTCATCCAAGGAGACTGGCTGTGTATTAGCCATAGATAAAACCAACTACATGCCCCTGGACCCTAAAAAGGGAACTGCTTTAGTCCAGGCATACATAAATGAATGCGAACGGCTACAGACAAATATAAATCCACTGAAAAGCAAACCGAGTTTCGATTTTAAAAACCAGACCCCCTCCTTTAAATTAACGAACACCGTCGTTTCCTTTAAAGTTTGACAGAGGCGACTCTATAACCCTGCCTCCTTTTAGCTATCAGTCTCAACTACAAACAGGCCCCATTTTGTTCAACCTTACACCCTCCGGTCTTAGCGACTCCTTGGATGAGAACCTCAATAAAGTTCTAATGTACCTTTACGAAGTCAAAAGAAGGGGCAAGAGACGGGAAACGGACCCGGCGAGCGAGAAATCCTCGTGCCACTCCGGACCAGGGGCAGTTTTATCTTACAAGTGCAACTTCCCATTTTCTCCTTCTTACCTTGTACACTTTTCCAAAGGCTCCGTCCCCCAGTTCTCCTATAATTTCCCAAAACTCCTCGGGGTTCAGATCCCTCTTCACATGTTCGTATTGCTTCTTCTTCTTCTCGCTCCCCAACTTGAAGATCTTACGGAAATTGAAGAAGGACATTTTTCCTCCTGGCAGAGTTCCTTGCACTTAAGGACTAAAGGCAACAATAAAAGGCAAAGTTTCTCCTCCCTCTTCTCCGCGCGAGCCCGGCGGGCGGGCGGCGACCGCCGGCGCGGGCTTTCCCGGCTCCCGCCGCTCCAGCCGGGCCGGGCCCCGGGAGGGCGGGGCGCGACTCCGGCTCCGGCCCTCCGGGCGAGGAGGGGGGGCCTTTGCGGGCTGCACGGGCGGCCCCTCCGCCGAGCCCTGCCCGCGTGCCGCGCAGGTGGGCCCTCGGGGGGCGGCACCTGCCCGGACGCTAGTCCCCACCCGGGCCTGCCCGACGGGTTCGAGCGGTCCGGACGTCAGCGGTCGCCGCGGCTTAGGCCCGTGTCACGGCGAGTCTCCTGGGGCGGCGACCACTCCGCGCGAGGGACTCGGCCGACGGCCCCCGAACCGGGCAGTCGACAGGCCGAGCTCTCCCGCCTCGGGCCACTAGCCCAGGGTCGCCTCTGCAGCCGTCTGCTCCCGCCGCGCGAGGCCCGCGCGTCCCTTCGGCTCTGAGGCGCCGCCGCCGCCTCGCTCGCTCCCCAGCCCACACAGCCTCGTCCTGGAACGCGCGCAGACGCCGACGCCGCAACGCGCCCGCGCTCCCTCGGCCGCGCGCCCCGCTCACCGCGCGCTCGCGCGGGGGCGTCCCCTCTGGCCCCGCGCACGCGCGTTGAGCTCTGCCTTGTGGCGGCGGGGAGGGGCTTGCAGGCCGCCTGGAGGGGCTTGCAGTAGGGGCGCCGGGGCTCCTAGCCCCTTGACGGTCGCTCCAGGTTTGCCCTCCAAGCCCCAGATCCTTGTCAGCCCACCGCTCTGGTGGCGTTGCCGGGTGGACACGACCCTGTTGGTTGTGCTAGCCGATGTGGCCTCCGTTGTGGATCTGGAAAATTTATGTAAAGAGTGAAAGGGGAGCTGATGTTTGGGGCCCGAAGGTGGAACTTTTCCTCTCTAAGGGGTCCCAGAGTGTTGTGAGAAGGACGTCTGTTTTGTGGCTGGGAGCTTGGGAGCCAGAGCTTGCCAGCTCTGTGACCTTGGGCGGGTAACCTCTCCGAGCTTTAGTTTCTTCATGGTGAAATGCAGACCCGGGAGAGTTGTGGCGAAGAATAAATGAGGCAATTGATCTAAGCCCTTAACATGCTGCCTGCACAGGCAAACGCTGTTTTCGTTCTTGCTGTTGGTACAAGTGTGCCGGTAAGAGAGCCATTGATACATAAATACAGCTTAAGCGCACTTCTCAAGTGATGACCGCGACACTCCCTTGAGGGTCATCCACCTTCTCCTATCCACTTCCACAGTCGTATCCCTGGTGCCACCCTTCGTGACTCCATCTGAACCACTGACTAAGAACTAAACTTCTTGACCTGGCTCCGGCCCCCTTGGACAGCCATGTGGGCGTTGGCTGGAATCAGCCGCTGGTGACCTGCCTTCCCCTCCTCCCGCAGAAGAGAGCTCTTTCAGGGCAGTGATTTGTTGCTCATCTTGGTATCCAAGAACCTGGCAACATTCCTGACATATAATGGGAAGGCAGATAGATCCCTGGAAGGAAGGAAGGAAGGTAGGTTGGTTATCAGAGCAAATGTTGTGTTGCTATCTATATAACACCCACCCCCAACCATTTTGCCCTCCAGCCCCAAAATGGCATAATAAACTCCTCTTTCAGTGAGGTTATGATGATTTTGTTTTTCAAGATCCCCTTGTCTTTCAAATAGTTTTATTGAGGTATAATTGGCATGCAATAAGTTGCATGTATTTTAAATAAACATTTAATGTTTGGAAAAATGTATACACCTGTGAAAACAATACCATAACCCATTCTAATTAGTGTCCTTTATGTAGGTGGCATTGCATGTAAAGGTAACATGCTCATTATGGAAAATTAAGAAATGCGCAAGGAATAAAAAGCACTGTAATTCTACCATCCAGAGATAACCATTGGTAAGATTTTATTATACATACAGTATTTCCAAACAGAATTTTTTGGCTGTGCATTAGCTTTTTTTTTAAACCAGGATAAAATTGTATTGCATATAAGAGTTTACATTCTGTACTTTTCATATTCCAGTATTATTAGTAATTATTTTCTTCCATCATGAGATATTTAGATTACTTAGAACTTTTCTCTGTTTTAGATAAAACACTGATAAATACTTTTGTTCACAAATACTTTTCCACATATTTGATTATTTCCTTGGAATAAATTGCCAGAAGTAGATTTGGGTCAAAGGGTATAAACCTGTTTCCTATTTTTTGTTGTTGTTGTTGTTGTTCTTTTCAAAACGGAAAACCCTTTACTGTTTTCTCAAATTAAAAGAGAGCAAGCATATCCTTGTTGTAAATTAATTCAAATAATACAGTAATTATAAACTACAAAGCTGCCTGTCATTCTCTCCTCCCGCTTTCCCCTCCCCAACTTCACCTCCATCCTGACACTGTGATATTTAAGCCTATGAGCATCAGGAAACTTTGGGGGTAGGTGTGTAACAAAAAAGTTCTAAAACTGGATGGTGGTCATTTTTTTAAAGATTTATTTATTTCAGAGAGAGCACGTGTACATACACAAGAGCATGGAGAGGGACTGAAGGGGAGGGAGAGAATCCCAAGCATACTCCCCACTGAGTGCACAGTGTGAAGATGGGACCCCCACAGGCCACCAGACCCCACAACCATGAGATCATGACCTGAGATGAAACCAACAGTTGGATGCTTAACTGACTGCACCATCCAGGCACTCCTGGATTGTGGTGACTATTGCACAACTCTATACATTGACTAAAAATGATTCGATTGTACACTTACAATGGGAAATTTTATGGCGTATAAATTAAACCATAATAAGGCTGCTTTTAAAAAGTTAGATAGACTTATACAGATATATTTAACCATATTTTTCTATGCATACACTTTTTTTTTTAAAGATTTTATTTATTTATTTGACAAACAGAGATCACAAGTAGGCAGAGAGGCAGGCAGAGAGAGAGGGAGGAAGTAGGCTCCCTGCTGAGCAGAGAGCCTGATGAGGGGCTTGATCCCAGGACCCTGAGATCATGACCTGAGCCAAAGGCAGAGGCTTTAACCCACTGCGCCACCCAGGCATCCCAATGCATACACTTTTTAAATATAAAAATAGTATCCAGTATGGATCATGGACATCTTTCCATGACAAATAGATCAGTCTAATCCTTTTTAATGGGTGCAGGGAGTCCCAGTGTACAGCTCTACCATAATTTATTTAACCATTTCTTTACTGTTATGTGTATAGGTAGTTTCCAATTTTTGGACATCATAACACTGCAGTGAGCATGCATGTACAAACATCTTTGTATTTTATTTGTGTATTACATTTCCTTACTACAAAATTCAAGTGGAATTGCTGGGTCAAAGACTATATTAATATTAGAACTTCTTGGGGCGCCTGGGTGGCTCAGTGGGTTAAGCCGCTGCCTTCGGCTCAGGTCATGATCCCAGGTCCTGGGTTCGAGCCCCACATCGGGCTTTCTGCTCAGCAGGGAGCCTGCTTCCTCCTCTCTCTCTGCCTGCCTCTTTGCTTACTTGTGATTTCTCTCTGTCAAATAAATAAATAAAATCTTTAAAAAAAAAAATATTAGAACTTCTTTTTCCCAAATTGGCCTCTACAAGGTTGTGCTAATGTATACTTCTACCAACCACGTATGAGAGTGCCAGTTTTACCATACCCTCAATAGCACCAAGGGATTGTCCCATATTCTTAATGTTTGCCAAGCTGATAACCCAAAATAACTTCTAATATGCAATTATCTGATAATTAGTGGTGTAACCCCTTTCCATATGTATGTTGGCTGTCTTTATTTCTTACTCATCATATCAATCAATAATATCAAATGATGTTAGTATTGTATCAATGAGGTGATGAAGTTCAACATGTTTTGGTGAGATGATCGTGGAGTTAATAATAGCTTATACATTTTTTCCATGAAGTTATAGCCACAGAAATTATTTAATAATACCGAGGAGATGTCATGTAGACAGATTTAGATTTTCCCAGTTATGACCATGATATCGAGATGTTTATGTTATTTATAAATTATAATTTGACTTCCTTGAATTTTTTAACCCTTAAAAGTGAAGTTTAAGCAGCGGCCATGTATTCATTTAGTACACAAATTTTGGCTCCACCCACCTTAAAAATAGTTTAAAACATTCTCACTAACACCTGGGTGAGGGGAGACCCGTCTTCACAATTTACGAGATGATTAACCTTCACGGATAACCATTAGGATATCATCAAAAATTGAAAATGTATTGAGTGGTTACTACATGCCAGGCTAAGTGCTAAGTGGTTTTCACCTATCATCTCATCTCAACCTCCTATCAAACCAGTGAGGCCGGTGTTATTGCTGACCTGATAGAAAAGCAAGGAAAACTGAGACAGAGTTAAATAACATGGTCATTGCCTCAGAGGTAATAACGGCAGATTGGAACTTAAATCTGAATCTTGGGAAACCATACTCCCTAGCATTTAGCAACTCCTTTGAGACCATTTCCTTAGCATTTCTGAGCTTCTGTAATAGCTGTCTCATAGGACTGTTAGCACTGAGATTTCTTTCTCCTGCCCTTCTTAATTTGAAAACATACTCTACTCACTGTCTCTATGTCTTTAACTCCCAAACACACATATATGTGGGTGTGTATTTCTGGGTGTATATGTATGTGAGTATACATGTATGTATATTTGTGTATGAGCATGCATACATATATTGTGTGAATGTATGTATAGGTATGTGAATGTATGTGTATATGGGTATGTGTGGGTACTTTTCTGTGTGAAAATGTGTATATGTGAGGATATGTGTATGTTTGTCTCTTTAGGCCACGGCGCTTTGAAGGCAGGGACTTGTTCTTGTTCACCCTTACATCCCATGTGTCAAACTCAGTGTCTTCCAATTCCATAAATTTTTGTTGAATAATGAATGAAACTGAAAGAACTTTATACCTACTGAAAGTAAATTACATGTCCATTTCTTTCCTCTTCCTTATTTCTGACTTGGGCACTAAATTTACCAGCACATTCTTTAAATACTACTGCATAGGTTACATGGAAGTAGCAAATTCCTTTGGTGTTCAAGTGCTCTGTGGTGTAAATACCTTTTTCTGTCCTTGTGGAGTTATGTTTTTAGAAAGTATTTTTTCAGGTATTTTAAGAAAATAACCTGCAATTATAGCAATTATTCTCCTAAAATAGGATTGTGTGTCCTTCAGGAATTCCAAATCTGATTTTTGGTTATTTTTTCCTATTTTAAAGTAAACAAATCACCTGATTTAAGCTGTTTTTGTTTCAAAAGGGGAATCTAAAAATATCCTCCTTTCTACTTCATCTCCCTTTTTGCGTCATACAAAATTGGTACACTCACACTCCCACCCTCTCCTCATTCCTAGCTACTTCTGCTGAAATGAATCATAAGCTTTTGGCAGTGTAATGGCAAGTCTTAACATGTTCAGATCTTGAGAAATTAAAAAATGAAACTCTACAGACATACTTCTTTTACAAGTGGCATTCAAATTACAGTTTAAAAAACGTAGACACTAACATCTTTTGAACCATAAAGACTTGAATGGTCAATATGGAATTTATTTCATTCAGACATTAACTAACTGCAGAATTCAATAAGTCAGTCCTCTGGAGTTGATGAAAGCCTTTGTGCTATTTTATTGCTCCGAACTCTTATGTATTATATGTCTTCAGTCTTTGTTTCATAAGATATATGTTGATACTTTAGAACACTGGCTCAAAATTGTTTGTCCCGTCATTAACTGGCTCTAAGGGCAAGTGGCTTCTCAACACTGAGTCTTACACATGAGCTTTTAACAGAGACGGCTTCAGGGAAATGAAACCATTCAGAATCACCCAGAAAATAGCAAAACTGATCAGGTAAGATTTTTGTAGCAGTTTGCCTCTTCAAAATGATCAAATGATCTCTAAGAGCCCTTGCAACTATAAAATTCTGTTTTCATTGTGAGCCTAACTTCGGTTGCCTTACGTATTAGTACCTGTGTCCATTTTTCTTTTTTTTTCTTTTTTTTTTTTTAAGATTTTATTTATTTGACAGACAGAGATCACAAGTAGTCAGAGAAGCAGGCAGAGAGAGAGAGGGGAAGCAGGCTCCCTGCTGCGCAGAGAGCCCGATGTGGGGCTCGATCCCAGGACCCTGAGATCATGACCGGAGCCGAAGGCAAAGGCTTAACCCACTGAGCCACCCAGGCACCCTGTGTCCATTTTTCTGATCTAATTGTGACTAAAGAGTAAATAAATGCAGCTGGAACTGAAGAAAGCAGGACGTGTCTATCAAAAATCATTGAGAATCCTATATACACTGAAAAAAATTTTTTTTTATTCTGAGAGAGAGAAAGGCAGGGGGAGAAGCAAAGGGAGAGAATCTTAAGTAGGCTCCACATCCAGTGCAGAGCCCAATCTCACAACCCTGAGATCCTGACCTGAGTTGAAATCAGGAGTCAGATGCTTAACTGAGCCACCTAGGCATCCCTGAAAATTTTTCTTGAGATGACCCTTAATAAATTTACCAAGTGAGGGATGCCTGAGTGGCTCAGTCAGTTCAGCATCTGCCTTTGTCTCAGGTCACAGTCTCGGGGTCCTGGGATCAAGTCCCACATCTGGCTCCCTGCTCAGAGGGTCTGCTTCTCCCTCTTCCCCCCCACCCCCCCCCCCGCCAACTCTTGCACATACATGCTCTTTTTCTCAAATAAATAATATCTTTAGGGGCACCTGGGTGGCTCAGTGGGTTAAAGCCTCTGCCTTTGGCTCAGGTCATGATCCCAGAGTCCTGGGATTGAGCCCCACATTGGGCTCTCTGCTCAGCAGGGATCCTACTTCCCCTCGCTCTTTATCTACCTGCCTCTCTGCCTACTTATCATCTCTGTCTATCAAATAAATAAATATAAAATCTTTAAAAAAATAATATCTTTTTTTAATATATTTTTTTAAGATTTTATTTTTTTTTTAAAGAGATCACAAGTAGATGGAGAGGCAGGCAGGGAGAGGGAGGGAGAGAGAGGGAAGCAGGCTCCCTGCTGAGCAGAGAGCCTGACGCGGGACTCGATCCCAGGGACCTGAGATCATGACCTGAGCTGAAGGCAGCGGCTCAACCCACTGAGCCACCCAGGCGCCCAAAAAATAATATCTTTAAAGAAAAAAAAAGAAATTTATCAAGTGAGTTGAGAAATCCTACTACATGCATTATCTAGGGAAGGAAGGATATTTTCAGAGTAAAGTCAATGCCTATCTTCTACGAGAAATGTTCAGGCTTTTGCTCTAAAGAAATAACTTCCCAGGTCCTTGCTACCTTCTTGCACTCTTCCTCATTTCCTCTTCTATTCTTCCGGAATCTGACATCTCACCCAGGTTTTTAATGAAAACTTTGTGACTGCAAGTTCCTCTTTCACAAAGCTATCACAGCAATTACAAACCACAGTTTGTGGTTTATTACAGTAAATTATTAACACAATCATGAGACACTCCCCATTTGTCTGGAAAATCACAATCTTCTCTATTTCCATGGCTCATCTTTCATATTGCTACATGAAGAAATGAACCAATATAGATTCCTATTAGAAGTATATTTGTTCTCTATATCCCTGTGAACTTCATTTCTAACAAAAATGGACAGATTATTTGTGATGGAGTGTTCAGCTGGATACAAAATATGTATCCCATATTGACTCTTTAAATAACTATTTAAAATTAGGGGCACCCAGGTGGCTCAGTCAGTTGAGTGACTTGATTTCAGCTTAGGTATTTATTTATTTATTTATTTAATTATTTAAGATTTTATTTGAGAGAGAGAGAGATTGTGCATGATGGGGGGAAGGGGCAGAGGGAGAGGGAAAAGCAGACTCCCTGCTGATCAGGGAGCCCTATGTGGGGCTCCATCCCAGGACCCTGAGATCATTACCTGAGCTGAAGGCAGAAGTTGAATTGACTGAGCCAACCAGGCACCCCTTAGCTTAGCTCTCGGTCTCAGAGTCGTGAGTTCAAACCCCACGTTTGGGCTCCAGGCTGGGCGTGGAACCTGTACAAAAAAAAAAAAAAAAAAAAGAATTGCTACTTTTTATTCACTCCCTCACTGAACTGACAATGTGATTTTCAGCTATATGCCAGACAATCTCCTAAGGACTGGGGTATCAGAATCAAAACAGACCAAATAAAACAAACAAAAATCTATACTTCTTGGAATTTATATTCTAGATGGATAAGAGGGATTTAAACAAATAATAAAAGAGATATTATCTTCTAGCCCAGTGATTCTCAATTAGGGGTGATTTTGTCTGTTCCCCAGGCCCCCAGGATATTTAGCAATTTCTGCAGACAGTTTTGGTGGTCACAGCTAGGGAGGGGGATGCTACTGGTGTCTGATGGGTAGAAGCCAGGGGTTCTGCCAAACATCGGGCCCAGGCTTTAAGGAACAACCCCCACCATACCCCCAACAAAAAGCTATCCAGCTGAGATCAAGAACCCCTGTACTAATCTTTAGGGTTAGGGGTCAGAATGTTGGTTACCTTTGGGGGGGTAACTGGAAGAGGGCATGAGGTGGGGGAGGCTTCTGGATGCTGATTACATGAGTGAAATTTTTATGCAAAAATCCACTAAACACTGCTCTTGTGATTTCTGTTTCTGTAGGTATAATTTACCATACATAGTCACTGCATTCTTTGAAACTCCTTCCATCAAGACATGAGGGGTCAATGTCCCCTGCCTTTGAATCTTGGATCTGTGACTGCTTGATCAATGTCATAGAGCTGAAGTGAGACTGTGCCAGCTTCCAGACGCAGACCTTAAGAAATCAGCATCCACCACTTCCCATCACATGGGACACCTCTCTTGGAATGCAACCACCATGAGCCCAAGAAGCCTTAACAGCTCGGGGGAGGCCCCGGGTGGAGATACCTGTGTGGAAAGAAACAGAGGCCCCAGACCCTCAGAACTGATTGACCTCCCCTGACAGCTGGTATCAACCTGCCAGCACTGTGAGTAAACCCTCCGGATGTTGGTCTTTTAGCCGCTAATCGAACCACCCTGGCTGACATCAAGTGAAGAAGCCTTTGCCACTGAGCCCTCCCCAGATTGCAGATTCATGAACTAAATAAGCGACTGTTGTTAATTTAAGCCATGAAGTTTTAGGGAAGTTTGTTAAGCAATAGTCTATAACTGGGACAATGTTAAGTAAATCAAAATTTTACTTTAAAAAGTAGGACCACAGCCACATAACTTTGGGGAATGCTTGGTTAAATAAAACTTTAAAGGTTTTCTTACTATGGAACTTTTAATAGGCTAATGTGCTTTGTGTTTCTGCATGAAGAGTAGCCAGTGTTTCTCAAACTGTTTTTAACCCAAGAATCTGTATTTTAAGGCATAATCTGGGAGGATTGGGGCTCCATGCGCCAGAACTTAAGAAAACTACACTAACCTTTCAGTAATTCAGAGTGAATATCAGCATAGTTTTAACTGGAAAATTCATATGTAATACAGTTAATTCTGGTAATAAGGTAAAATACCTTAAATTTGCCTAATGAAATATTTTTTAATTAGTTGAAAAGTTTTAATGGTAGTTAAAAAGTTTAGATGACATACCAGCAGTTATTTCAAGTCCCTAAGGTCATAATCAATAGCTACATAAATTTTTAATTTAATTTAATTTTTAAAAAGATTTTATTTATTTGACAGACAAAGATCACAAGTAGGCGGGGGGTGGGGGGCAAGCAGGTTCCCCGCTGAGCAGGTTCCCCCAACAAGGGGCTCCATCCCAGGACCCAGGGATCATGACCCAAGCCAAAGGCAGAGGCTCAACCCACTGGGCCACCCAGGAGCCCCAGCTACATACTTTTTTAAAAAAAAACGCTAATCCCATTTTACTTGGAAAATATTAGCAGCAATGTATACTCTGATTGAGATGTTGAATGTTACCAAGTGCTTTCCATGTTTCCTTAAATTCTTACTTGATATTAGGTTGAACTATACAACCTGATACAAAGTTGGCTGTTTATTTGTGTAGGCCTTAAAAGCAACATTGGACTGATGAGGATAAATTGAGAAAGTGTATCCTGCCTCATGTCTGGTGGAACTCAAGTTTATTCTTCGTGGTCATCATCCAAAATCAAATGGAGGTTTTGTTTTGGTTTTCGTATCAAAGACCAACAATCCTCAGTTCCCCTATGTCTCAGCCCAAGCATTTCATTTCAGCATGAGAAAACTTTGGAATAAAACATGGTGTTGGGGCTCCTGGGTGGCTCAGTGGGTTAAGCCTCTGCCTTCGGCTCAGGTCATGATCTCAGAATCCTGGGATCGAGCCCCGAATCGGGCTCTCTGCTCAGGAGAGCTCCCCTCTCCTCTCTGCCTGCTTCTCTGTCTACTTGTGATCTCTGTCAAATAAATAAATAAAATATTAAAAAAAAAAAAAAAAAAACAAAATAAAACATGGTGTTAAAGCATAGCATTATGAAGGCTAGGATGCTGACCAGTTTCCCACAGGAGCCCGTTGGCATCATTCCCCTTCAGCCTCTCAGACCCTCTGCTGGAAGCTGATCTCTGGAGGTAGAGTTCTCCAATCAGTCTTCTTTAGTCCATGCTCACTCTAGACCTACAGTGCCTTGCTTTCCATCTCAGAGCCTTACCACCAAATCTTAGCCACCTCATCTACACCTGATTGCTGGAAAAGTTATTGTCTGTGTGAACCTTCATCTTCAAACTGTGCTGACAGTAATCACTGCACTCCCAAACCAACTGAGTTAAGAATTCTGGTTTCTAAATTTCTCTTTGGCTAAAGGAAAGACCATTTCATTTAGGCTTTTGTGTACCACACAGAAGCACACCACCAAAAGGGCAGGAGAAGGCTGAAATCCAGGCCACATTTCATTAACGAGGTTGAGTGCCTGGGAGTCTGTAGCCCAAAGAGACATCTTTTCCTGGATTTAACAAAGGTGATTTATAAAGTAGTGTTTGCACTGGCTTCTAGCTAAGCCTCTGGGGCATCATTTGAACACCCAGGATATTCTCTTTCCTATCTTTTCTGTTACCTCAGGCTCTGTCCCATTCCATAGTATTTCAGACATGTCCTTTAAATATGAGAGATTTGACGAGTGACTTCTGAAACAGTCTGTGCCCTCAACTTCTATGATTCCATATTCTGTTCTTGCTATCTCTCCTCTTCTTATGGACTTGGTGGCCTATCTCTACCTCAGAAGCTGTCATCTACCCCTGCGACAGCAGACTCTTCAGTTCTTTCTGATTTTCCTGGACATCATCCCCTCACTCAGAGAGAGGACCAAACACCCAATTAAAATTTAAAGGTAAGTCCTATTGACCTCTCTTACAACTTTTAAAAGAGTTGAAAACTATGATCACTTTTTAATGAGGTCATTTTTTTTTTTCCTCAGAGAAAAATCTAAAATAATTGTAACATGTTGTATATACCTCACTGGAGAAGATGGAGTCCCAGCTCAGAGAGCTAAATCACTCTTCCTCTGACTTTTTGGTCTATACAGGCCCTCAACAGGTAGGTGATGTCCGCCTGCCTTGCTGTGGATGGGTCTCCTTTACTCACTCTACCAATTCCAATTTTGATCTCCTCCACAATACCCTCACAGACACACCCAGAGATAAGGCTTTACCGCTAGCTGGGCATTGCCTACCCCAGTCAACTTGATACATGAAGTTAACCATCACACCATACCACATAACACTACTCTGCAATGAAAAGAACGAATCGTTAGATGCATACAATAACAAAAAATTGTACTGAGTAGAAGAAGCCATACAAAAAAAAGTACATTCCATCTATACACTAAATGGAAACTAAAATGCAAACTCAAATATAATGATAGAAAGCACATCAATGGTTGTCTGGGGTTGGGGGGGAGCAGTTACACAGAGTCACATGGAAACTTGGGGGACAGTAAATATGTACCTTAGTTTGATTATGGTGATGGATTCACAGGTCAATATATATGTCAAAACCTACCAAATTGTACTTTTTAAATATGCAATTTATTGTGCCAGTTATACCTTGATGAAACTGAAAACCTGGGTGCCTGCATGGTTAAGTGTCTGCCTTTGGCTCAGGTCATGATGTTGGGGTCTTGGATTGAGTCCCGCATTGGGTTTCCTGCTCTGCAGGGAGTCTGCTTCTCCCTCTGCCTTTCTTCCCACTCATTCTGTCAATTTTTCTCTCTCTCTCTCTCTCAAACAAATAAAATCTTAAAAAGAGAAAGAAATGGAAAACCACATTTTAATCATGTTATCTAATCAAATAATAATTATCATCTAATTATTATAATAAATTCATGATTATTGGGACCTTGTACCTTATTCAAAATCAACTCATAGGTTTGTCTTAATAATAATAATAATAAAACCAGGTTTATATCACGGATGTACCTAACTAACGTTTAGACTCAGGGTCCCTAAGCAAAACATTAAAAAGTGATCCTTCACTGGTAATTGAAAATTGAAAATCCATTTTCATAGAAAAGACAAATTGTAGCATGGAGGGGTGAACTGAGGGGTCTTTGGTAGTCCCATTATCCCTACTGGCAACCATGCCCTCCATTCTTTGAAATGGACAAATATTATAGATGTAGTTTTTCTCAACGTTACACAAAATGCTACGTAAATAAAGCTTGGAGGTAAGTCCTCTGGTTTCCAGTTCCAAATTAATAAGATTCCCATCCCCACATACAATTCTGGGTCACCAGTAGGAGAGACTTGGCCTTTTTGTGACCCTTCCTATAATATGGAAACCACTTGGGTGGTTTTCATACCTGTGATTAGCACCAATAATTATGCTGAGTTTTGTAGAACATTTTGCTTCTAAGCAGTATTCACTCAATTTCTTAAAACATGGACTCCGAGTGGAACCCTGCAAGCTCTTTGCTTCCGTTGAAACTTCCTTCCTCTCTCAAGAGACCATCCTAATTCCATTGTACAGCTTTGCCTTTCAGATGTTTGCTGGTTCACATAACAACGAGGATTAGGAAATTATTAAAGGATAAAGACTGCTTTGAAGCCAAGTATTACCAGACCAACCAATCTTGCTAAAGCCACAAACTCAGAAGCAATAGCTCTCTTCCAGAAGGCTTTCCTTGTCTTCCTCTCGAGTCCCATGATTTACTTTCCCAAAGGGAGGTTATGTTCCATTATGTTTTGATAGCATCCAGATTCTCCAGATAAACTCATTTACAATGTGGTACACTCCTGTAAACCAGGCCATCTGAATTATTTTCAAATTACTCACCCCTTTATTGAGCTAGCAAAACAGGCTAGCTGGATTATTAATGTAAAAGCACTGTAAGGTGATGTTTCTTCAGCTTCAGTGAAACATCATTTTTATTAAAGAATGAGAGTTTCTGTGTAGTCAAAGTATTACTTTTTGCATGCTATGCAGAAAGAAAAAATTCATTCTTCTCTTAACGGAGATCAGGTAACAAATTAACCAGAGGATTTACAACTGTTTTAGTAGCAGTCTCAAGCAGTGAGCGGGTGGAAGTAGGGTTTGGAAAGAAAGAAGGAAGGAAAGTAAAAAGGAAGGAAAAGAGGGAGGGAGGGAGGAAAGTGATTTTTTTTTTTAAGATTTTATTTATTCATTTGACAGATAGAGATTACAAGTAGGCAGAGAGGCAGGCAGAGAGAAAGGGGGAAGCAGGCTCCCCACTGAGCAGAGAGCCCGATGCGGGGCTCGATCCCAGGACCCCGGGATCATGACCTGAGCTGAAGGCAGAGGCTCAACACACTGAGCCACCCAGGTGCCTCTTTTTTTTTTTTTTTTTTAAGATTTTATTAACTTGACAGAGAGAGACACAGCGAGAGAGGGAGTACAAGGAAGGGGAGTGGAAGAGGGAGAAGTAAGCCTTCTGCCAAGCAGAGAGTCCCATGTGGGGCTCAATCCCAGGACCCAAGGATCATGACCTGAGCAGAAGGCAGACGGTTTAAAGACTGAGCCATCAACGCACCCCAGGAAAGTGATGTCTCTGATATAGAAGACATTTCATCATTTACATTTCATCATTTACAATTTGATGAATATGAGAGTTAAGAGTTCAAAAAGACTGACAACTAAATGATGTTAGTTGAGGGGCGCTTGGGTGGCTAACGGGTTAAGTGGTGATTTCAGCTCAGGTCATGATTTCATGGGACTTGAGATCAAGTCATGTGCGGGGATCCCTGCTTATCAGGGTATCTGCTTGAGAGTCTCTTTTTCCCTCTTCCTTTGCCCCTCCCCCTGTCCCTCTCTATTGCAAAATAAAATGTCTTTTTTTTTTTTAATGATGTTGGTTGATACCTTAATATGGGAAGCCAGAGTTGAGGACCAAGAGCCCAAAGCCAGTGCTGTCCTTAACTGTATCTGAGATGGCCTCAGCCATTGACTGCTTGCTGCCAGGGCCCATGAAGCCTGGCTCTTCCCCTGGGAGTCAGGACAGATCTGAAGGGCCATTCCAGCCCCAGAGATCACAATGGGTTTCATTGAAATTGTTTCACAGTGTACCTTATTCCCACCTGATCCTGCTTCCTTCCTTTCCCCCTCTCTTCCACGCATGTTGAACCTAAAAGTGCTTGCCAAGTAATAAACTTCCAGCACACCTATCTCTGTCTTTGAGCTGGCTTCCCCAGAGCCTCCTTTTTCCCCCAGCTTTTTTGAGACATAATTGACGTGTAATATTGTGTAGCGTTGAGGTGTACAACATGTTGACTTGATACACTTACATATTGCAAAATGACTGCCATCAGAGCCTTTAGCTAACACCTCCATCACTTCACATAATTACCATCTCTTCTTTTGTGGTGAGAACATTTTAAGATCTACCCTCTTAGCAACTTTCAAGTACATAATGCATTATTATTAACTATAATCACAGATCCCCGGAACGTATTCATTTGGAAGCTTGTATTCTTTGACCAACGTCTCCCTTTTTCCCCCACACTGCAACCCCTGGTAGCCATCCTTCTGGTCTGTTTCTATGGGTTCAGCTCTTAGATTCCACATATAAGTGATATCCTACAATATTTGTCTTTCTCTCCCTGACTCATTTCATGACCCGAGCCAAAGGCAGAGACTTTAACCCACTGAGCCACCCAGGGGCCCCAAGAAGGAACCGCTTTTAACTATTGCTTGTATTTCCTTCCAGAAAGGCCCTTTAAGTCTGCAACCACATATACATACATGTTATATATTTTTTTACCACTGAGAGTATACTATGTAAGGGTTGTGCAACCTGATTGACTTCATTTAAATACATTCTGTGTATCTTTTCACATCATTACAGATTTCTGCAGAGTGGTTCCATATTATATTATTGTATAGATAAACCATAATTTTTTTAACCAGACTTGCCTACATGAACAAGTAGGTAGTTTTCGGTTTCCTCTTTCACAAATAATATTGCAGGAAACATCCTTGAACGTTATCTTTCCCCATTTCTGCGGCCTATCTATAGCATAAATGTTAGAAATAGAATTCCTAGATCAAATGTTGTGAGAGTTAAAAAAAAATTTTAAGACATTGTCACATTGCTTCCCTAAAAAGCAGCCCCAATTTAAATTCCAAAAATTCCCCAAATCAATGCAAGAGAATGCCTCTTTCCTCACACCCTCAGCAGCTATGGACATAACAAACATTTTAGTCTTTGCCAATAACAATAGATGTGAAATATTATTTCACAGGTCCCCTGCAATCGCATGGGGTGCCTTTGTATGAATTTTAAAAAGGTGTCCCCGTGGGTGAATGAATTTTAAAAATTCCTTGCACCACCCTCACAGTCCTTCAATGTTTTAAGTAGACAGAAGCCAGGCCAGAACATGGAGTTTGGCACTGAGAACTTCACATTCACCCTACTCCCTTCCTTGACTAGTCACATTTGCATAGCGCTCAAACTGAGCAACTGTGCATGCAGGGCTGAAAACACACTGTTTGAAACTGCTTTTCTTTAACTGTGAGTCTAGTCCATACAACCCTCGGTATTTTTATTGGCCATTTGTTTTTCATTTTTTCTTTATGGAGAGCTATTCTGAGTAGCTGAAAACCCATCAAGGCGCTATTTTCATAAATCTGGTGATATTGCAATGGCACAGATGACTAGTAAATAATATGATTTGGTAGTTGACGTACTGTATGAAAACAAGTCCTGTTTACCTTTTGTTGTTCCAGGCCATTAGCTCATTAACCTTAACTAAAATTGTATATCCAAATGTATGAAGTAATTCCTAGGTACTTGCCCTCTTTTAAGAGCACTAGAAATAATGATCATGATAATAGATATCATTAATTCAGTGCCTAGGATACGGGGAGCCGATGAGGAGACCTCACACCCTCACTAGCTGTGCCAAACCTATGGCACACATTCTGAGGTCTCATTGATTCTAGTCTGGCTTCTGCTCTCTGCCTCTTACAAACTGGGCATCTTGGATAATTTACTTCACCTCTCAGAAACTTAGTCTCCTTGCCTCTAAAATGGGGCTAACAATAGCACTACCTCCCTGATGAGGTTAAAGATTAAAAGATATAGTATATGAAAAACACTTAATATGGTGCCCACTATCTAGTATGTGCTCAACTAGGGAGCACTGTGAGCTGTGTTGACTGTGTGTTGTACACACATTATGTGGCTCCTGATTTAACCTAACGAACTCCAGTGATTCCTTTCCACCTGCACAATAATGTTATTTTTGAAACTGTTCCTTAGAAATGTAGAGGCGCCCAGGGGCTGCCACAGGGAAAAGGACCATGAGAGAGAGAAGTCCAGTAAGGCTTCTAGACCCTACTCTTCAATCAGAATTGTTCCTCTTTCAGCAGTCTCTTATGCTGTGGTTCCAAATAAAACTTAACTTGAAAAAAAGTTTCTTTTTTTTTTTTTTTTAAGTGAAACTTACCATGAGCCACGGGAAATCCTGGTTTTCAAGGTTTTCCACAGTTTGTTCTTAATTTGCTTTCCCGGACTTATCTTCCTTGATAGCTACAAACTTATCCTATTCACTATAATGGTTTGTTTGCTGCCTGCAAACAATTCGATTACTTATTGCTTAGCGAAGTTCCCTCTGTCATTTATCTTAGTATTTCCAGAGACTAGCAGAGGATCTGACACCTAACAGACATTCAGTTAATAGTCATTAGATCAATAAATAAATCAGCAAATGAATCCTCCTTTTCAGTTAAATTTGTCTCCTGGACACCTCTCAAATGTGTTTTGTGTCTCTTTCCTGCCCTTGTCCATGAAAATTCCCTTGTCTGGATGGCTTCTCACCATCTCACCTCCACCAAATGCTTAATTCAATCTTTAGGACTAAAATAAAATGGCATGTTTCTTATAAATCCAATCCTCCTATTTGGAAAACCTCCTTCCTCTCAACTCACCTGGTTTATGAGTTGCCTGTAAACTCACTTACTGTTTTAACCTGGGTTATTTTCTATCAGCATTATCTGTGTATCTTATCTTCCTTTTGTAGAGAGCAGTGACTATGTCTTAAAGTATTTTTTGCCTTCATTGCTTAGCCTTGTCTCATACATAGTATGTGCTCAATAAACATGTGAGGAATGGATTAACAAATAAATGTTTGATCCCTGGATAGCCCAGCCAGCATACCCCCAGAAAATGGGAGTCATATAACAAGAAGTGAGTGTGAGATGTTTCTCAAAAGTTTCAAACACCAGACTCTTGGAAATGAATATTCATGCTTCCAGGGCAGACAGATGAGGAAATCCTCAATTCCATACCTACCAAGTGACAACTTTATAGAATTATAGCAATGTGAGGTTAAGTTTAGGTCACAAAGCAAAAATAAAAGGAAGTACTTTTTTACTCTCTACTAACCACCTGGTAAATTAATATGTTTGGAGAGAAATCCCTTCTTTCTGCATCCCCTGTGAGGTATGAGTTACATGGGCAATGTCAGCATCATGGAGAACAGTGCTTCAAACATCTACTCCTTCGTAACAAACCATCCCAAAACATGGTAACATAAAATGTTGATATGTTACATCTCACAATCCTATGTGTTGACAATCTGGGCTCCTGTGCTTCAGGCTCAGCTGGGGTCACTTATGTGGCTGCAGTCTTCTCACCACCTGCCTGAAGCTGGAGGGTCCAAGATGGTCTCACTTAGTGTCTGGCAGTTGGTGCTGGCTGGCTGTCGGGGCCCAGTGGCTCTCCTTCATCTAGGCTAAACCAGGCTTACACACAGCACTGAGTGTCTCAGGATTTCAAGACTGTAAAGGCAGAAGCTGCAAGGTCTCTTAAGGTCTAGGTTCTGAAATTCACATAGCATCGCTTCTGTCACATTCTGTTAGTCAAAGCAAGTCACAAAGCCAGACCAAGTGGTGGAAAATTAGACTCCATTTATTGATGGTAAGAACAGCCAAGTCACATGGCAACGGGGCATGGACATTAGGAGGTGCCATTCCTCCAGGGGCCGTGATAATGACCTCCCTCAGGCAGCTCTATACACTTCATTAATGTCGCTCATCCCATTTATACCCCCCATTATTCTAGGGAGTGAGAACCCCCTGAGTACTTTTCGTCAAGGAAGATTAACTTCTGTGTTTTCCTTATTAAAGAAAAAAATAATACCGGCTTATAGGAGAACATTTAGAAATCTTATCAAAGCAAAGGAAAGAAAATAGCCATCACCCATAATCCCACCACCCCAAAAATAAGCATTGTTAAGATTAAGCATATATCCATCCAGACTTTGTTCCAAAATATTGGTAATAATATATGTTCTACATAAACTGCATATAATTGTACACTTTCTTACCAGGCACTGTGCTATGAACTTTGCATAGATTACCTCGTTCCAAATTGACCACAATTGCATGAGATGGATACTATCATTATTTCCATTTTACAGAAGAGGATATTGAGGTTTAGATGTGTTTGCTAACTTGCCTGATGTCATACATATACATGCATGAATATATACATATCTCATAGTATTGTAAACTCTCTTCCTTGATGTAATTTTATATAACGCAAATATCCTTATTAGATAGCTATTGAATGGGCTAAATCAAAATGGAAAAGCAACAGTGACTTTATAATATTTGAGATTTGGGTTCCTGGCCGTGACTGCTTCTTGAGTCTGTCAGGTGGTTGCAGATTAGAGCAAAATAATGGCATATGCCCTTCACAGCAAGGCACTAGCTGAACTTTTAATCTTTTATAAGAGCCTCAAGGCTCGATTTTAGCAAAGTTGGTTGGAGGAGAAAATAGCATCAGACTTTTCTGAATGTTATGACACATTTCCTAAAAGCCCAGCAGTGGGAGTACAAAGTTGGAGCATGTCCATTCCTCTGAAGAGTCAAAGAGCAGGAAGTGACAGGCATCATTAAGGACCAGGGTGAAACCCAAAATCTTTCCAGGATGTAGAATGTTTGTTTTTTGATACCAGGTATTAAGTTTCGTTGATCATCTAGTTCTCAGTAAATGAACGCGTCCAAAGGCAATTACATGTGCCTTATATTTTCATCTTTATTGTCTAAAATTTGTATATTCTAGAGTAAAAACTGGCAGGGATTTGTGGTAGGTAGGAGGAAGTGGCAGGAGGAAATGTTAGAGAAGAAGAACTCAGCAAGGTCCCTTTTTACATGAAATTGTAGATTAATAACAGAAGATGTGAACATAGGAAATATAATATGAGAAGCAATATAAATGTACAAAATAAAATTAAGTACTTTACAATTACTTTGTAAGTTTAGTGTTCATTTGTTCTTGTTTGTGAGAGGATGACTAATCAATGATTCATCTCAATTCTCATCCATCAGAAATAAAATATTCCGCGTACTTTGCTGGAAGGACTTTTTAAGATTAAGTCCTTTAATCCAATTATGAAAATTGTGCTCACAGTTCTCCTTTCCAGCTAGCAGTATAATAACAGAGATAAATTTATAAACAAAGCATTTACTAATAAAGAATAAAAATTTATATAAGTCCGACGTAGCTTTTCACTTAGCACATACCATTGTGTTTTCACCTTTTGTGGAAATGCACAGAAAGAATAAACCAATTAGAATGGACTTTCCATGTGCTGTTGGTTATGCAACCCTCCTGTGGATATTAACCTTTAGAAATGAGAAACCTTCGATTCCTGAATTTCTCTTTTATAATACTATCACATGCCTAGGGCGCCTGGGTGGCTCAGTTGGTTTAGTGTCGGCCTTCGTCTTAGGTCATGATCCCAGGGTCCTGGGATCAAGTTTCACATCGGGCTCCTTGCTCACCAGGGAGCCTGTTTCTCCCTCTGCCTGCCACTCCACCTGCTTGTGCTCTCAATCTCTCTGACAAATAAATAAATAATCTTTACCAAAAAAAAAAAAAAAAAAAAGGAAAATCAATAGTGTTTCTCTGCATCATTGATGCTAACCAGAAAATGTTATAATAAAAAAACTCTTTGTCAACCACAATATGCAAATGCAATTTCAACCAAAATCCCAGTCTCATTATTTGTGGAATTTGACAAGATCAACCTAAAGTTCATATGGAAATACAAAGGGACAACAATAAATAATTATGCAGATCAACATGGAGGGATACTCACACTATTAGATATCAAGACTTGTAAAATCATAGTAATTAACACAGCATGGCCCTGACCCAGAGACAGACAAATAACCAAGGAAATAGACTAAAGAGCCTATTAAACAGACCCCTGCATAAACGGACACTTGATATGTGTATCACCATCAATGGAATAGAAAAAAATGAACCACTCAAGAAATGGTGTTGGGTAATCAGCTATTTTTATGGGAAAAAATAATGTTCTTACATTACATCACACACACACATTATTACAGGTGTATTAAAGACTTAAAAAAATAAAAAGCAAATCTTTGAAACTTTCCAAAGGAAGTACAGAAAAAAAATGTCATTGTGACCTTGAGGTAGGAAAGGATTCTTACACAAAGCAGAACAAAACTGATCAATTTAAACTTCCATTATAACAAAGATAATTTAAACAAAGAAAAACGATAAGCTACAGGTCTGGGGAAGGTATTGCAGGGAGTGTAACTGATTAGTTTCTAAAATGTATAAAGGATTCCTACGAACCACTAGGCTAACAAGCCCCACTATCACCATGGGTAAAGGATAAGAACAGGGACTCACAATGACAAACGAGCATTTGAAAAGATGCTCTGTATCACTCGTCATCAATAAAATACAAATTGAAGCAGTGATTCCACACCATCAAACGGTCACAAAAGCTTTAAAAGCAGACAAAACTCAGTGTTAATCAGGATGTAGAGCAAGGGAGATTCTCAAACACTGATCCGTAGTGAAACTTGGCGGGCAGGGGGGAAGGGGGGTGGTTGATAGAGACTCCAGAGTTCTGATTCTGCCATTTTATTTTTTTTAAGGATTTTGTTTATTCATTTGACAGAGAGAGAGAGAGAGAGCATACACAAGCAGAGGGACCAGAAGGCAGAGGAGAAGGAGAAGCAGGCTCCCCACTGAGCAGGGAACCCGATCCTGGACTCGATCCCAGGATTCTGAGATAATGACCTGAGCCAAAGGCAGCTGCTTAACCGACTGAACCAAGTAGCCCCCGCCCCATTCTGCCATTTTATTTTTTTTTTAAGATTTTATTTATTTATTTGACAGAGAGAGATCACAAGTAGACGGAGAGGCAGGCAGAGAGAGAGAGAGAGGGAAGCAGGCTTCCTGCTGAGCAGAGAGCCCGATGTGGGACTCGATCCCAGGACCCTGAGATCATGACCTGAGCCGAAGGCAGCGGCTTAACCCACTGAGCCACCCAGGCGCCCCCCATTCTGCCATTTTAAAACATGGCTTCATGGCCCCCGCAGCTGGGGAAGACAGCACAAAAAATTGCCATTTTTCTGTGCTTACCTTGGAAGAAATACACACCACATCTGCTTATAGCCCATTGGCAGATCTAGTCTCACGGTACCAGTCTAACTGCAAAGGAGGCTGGGAGATGCAGCCCATTGTGTGCCTGAGAAGAGGAAAATACAACAGGATTTGATAAACACGTGGTGTTCTCTCCACCACATTTCACAAAATATTAAAATTTCATGAGACTTCGTGGTAGATAGATGTTAATTGTATTATTCTTCATATTCTTTACTTTCACAGTTTTCAAATTTTTCTTAAAAGGAGGAAAATGAAAAGAGATGAAACCATCTGTCTAGGGTTGGAGAGCTAATTACATTGTAAATTGGCCAGAACTGTCTCAAAGAAACTCTTCTTTCAAGAGTCAAATCCAGATACTGTGAGATTCATTTAAGAAATATTTATTGAGCTCCTATTTTATTCTTGCCCTTGAGGAGAGTGGAGTCCAAAGTTAAAGGAAACAGATAATAAACAAATTATTGCAATACGTGACAATTATTACAATGGAATGTGAAGAAAAGTCTGTACAAAGGGCTCCTGGCCATTATAACCTGGTCACATAATCACTGGAAACTTCTTCATAATGATTTTGATTCCCAGTAAGTTTTAAAACGTGTGCTAGCAGTGCCTGAGGTCAACATAATCTTCGGTTATGAGAGCTGAATTTTTCTGGAGAGTTATTTCAGGAAATTCCTGAAGTAAAACTTTACCACAGACTCCACCCGATTCATACTCAGCCTGCAGAGACTTGTTAGGGAAAAGCTGCAAGAATAATATATACAGTTTCCTTTGACCTTGTGTCTTCAAATAAGCTCTTCAATCTTGCATGTAAGAGCAGAATAGAAACAATTCCCAATGGAAAGGGGGATTGTTCCATTTATTAATATCGAAGTCCTGTGCCTCCTTGGAGCAACTAGACTGATAGCTGTCAACACCTAGCTCACTCGTGAAAGTCAGAGTATGGGGTGTTAGGCTGGCTCAGTTGGAAGACCATGTCACTCAATCTCGGAGTCGTGAGTTCAAGCCCCAGGTTGGGTGTAGATTACTCAAACAAATTTAAAAAAAAAAAAAAAAAAAGACTAAGCGTGTTTCCCAGACCGCCTCCCATGACCAAGTACACACTTGCTTCTGTTACCTTCTCTCCTTATGTTCTCCTCAGTGTAGTTTAAGAATATTGCCATAAAATATACAGTTATGTCTTTCCAGTGAGTTCCACAATCTAGTCCATTCACTCATTCAACACAAATGTTTGAGCTGGGGGTGGATGATTGGCAAAACAGACATGGTCTTTGACCCCATGGATCTTATAGTCCAGCTGGGGAAGTAGGCATTAATCAAACACGCACACCAGTACAGCAAAGGCAATATCATCGATAATATTGTAATAATGTAACGATGATTGTGACAGTTGGTAAGTATACTTGTCCATGGCGAGTTTAGGGTAATGGATAGAATTGTAGAATTGTTGTGCACATAAAGCAGACAGAACACTGTATGTCGGTTATACAACAATTAAAAAAAAACAAGCACACCAAAAATTATTCTCATATATGGATGAGTTATGAAGAAAAATAAGGAGTGCTGTGAAGGGGAAGAGAGACCACTAGGGATTCTAATTTAGACCGGAGGGATTATCCCAGTCTGGGGTAATGAGTGGTAAAGTCTTGGGTGAAGGCCATGGGAGAGGAAAGTCTATATATTGGCGATTGATACCTTCTGGTGGCCAAATTGATAGGACCTGGTAATGGTATTACATATGTATGGTATTACATATCATAGATACGTAAATGGAAGGAGTCAGAAGTCCAAGATGACTCCCAGGCCCAATCCTCAATATAAATATTTCCCTCAAATTGTTAGAATGCTTTCTCATCTAGTTTTACAAAAATGCCCGTATTTATCATACATTGTATTCCTCACATCGATGTCCGATCTTTGGACTCAGGTTAAATAACCTATTTCCCTACCAGGCAGGGAAGTCATCAGGATGTCAGCCACCTGTCATATTGCTGTGCTCTGTGTCCCTTGCACTTTTTTCCCCCTGTAGCTAGGATAATGCCAAATTCCGAGAAATACAGGGTTTCACCCCCTCCCATTAGTTTCTGCAGTTATTTTATACTTTTTAAGAATTTTAAATTTATAATTACTCATCTAATGTTAATAGATTACCCATCTATTTGTATTTAATTACTAATCTAAGATATTAATAATAGAGGAAACTGGCTGCAGTGTATGTGGGAACACTATGTCCCCTCTTTGCAACTTTTTTATAAATCTAACACAATTTTCAAGTTACGCATTTATTTAAATATAAAAAATAAGATTGGTTTATGGATAGGGGAATGGATAGATCAGCAATTGTGTGATGAAAAAATATAGTAAAATATTACTGATAAGATCTAGTGCTGCACATGTAAGTATTCACAAACTTTGCTCTATGTTTGAAAAAATCATTGTAAAATATAAAATGAACATAAAAAATTCATTATAAAATATCCATATAAAATAAACTATGGATGATAGAAATTCATTATAAAATATAAAATAAAGAAAATAGGCTCATGTAATTAAAAGCAATATAATTAATTTTTTCTTTTTGTGCTGAAATTTGTCCTTTTCCCCCTTTCTTATTTTTTTACCAGCATGATTATAAAAGTTCAAAAGAAGAAAATTTTCAAAAAAATTTTTAAATAAAAGAGAAGAAGAAAATTTTCACTTCTGTCACTTTTCACTTTTGTCACTTTTCATTTTGTTTCATGATTATTATTGAAAATAATTTTGTCATACAAAAGGATATTTAGAAATTATCCCCTCTGGGTTCCTACCCGCTGGAAATCACTAGATATGCTACTGCTGAGATCAAGCGAGGGTGGGTCCCCAGGCTGTCCCCCAGCCCAGCTCCCGTCCTGGGGTAAGTCTGTGAGGGAGGGAGGTCAAGTCTGTGAGTATGGTTAGGCTGGACTGGCCTCCTCAGCGGCTTCTGCTCTGCCCTTGGGGCAGCAAGGACACCTGCAAAATAAAACTGGGCACTTTTGGCCCAGACATTAGCTGCCTCAGACCCAGACAGAATCCCAGGGAGCTGGACCTGAGCCAGTGGCGACACCTGGTATCTGGGGAAAGAGCCCAAGAAACATGATTTTGTAGGGGGATCCCAACCTGATCCCCGTTATGGGCAAGCCAGGAAATGCGGGTTAAAGCTTCAGCAGCACCTTTATGTTTTCTAGGCAAATTGTTTGAGGACAACAGTAAAAAGCATTAATATTTTGGTGCCTTTTATAACTCATCTGGCTTATTTTCAACACCCTCTCTCCACCTTCTCAACTTGTATAATGAGGAATTAGGTATGCAGCCTGGGGGTCCACTGGGGCCTCCCTGCCCATTTCATCTTTGGCTCAATTTCCCTGGTTTTCTGAAGGTTTTCAGGGTACTTATGTTCTCTATGGCCTGGAGATTTACTGTTCCATCATTAGGACTCTATTTTGTCACACATGAACCTAGACATGAAACCCTGCCACGTCTTCACTTAAGACTTGAGAGGACTGGGCGCCTGGGTGGCTCAGTGGTTTAAGCCTCTGCCTTCGGCTCAGATCATGGTCTCAGGATCCTGGGATCAAGTCCCGCGCCGGGCTCTCTGCTTGGCGGGGAGCCTGCTTCCTCCTCTCTCTCTCTCTGCCTGCCTCTCTGCCTACTTGTGATCTCTGTCTGTCAAATAAATACATAAATAAAATCTTAAAAAAAAAAAAAAGACTTCAGAGGAGTGATGGGGGCGGGGGTGTGGCCCGGGTGGTTACATGGTAACACAGATGACGTCAGGTGCACAGCTCCACTCACTAGAAAGGCCCAAGTGGCCAGGCCGCTGTCACCACATCCTGGACTTGCTTCAAAGCTAGAAACCATCTCAGTCCCCTGAAAGGGGCTGAAGCAGCGTTCATGAATGTGGAAAACGCTGCCCAAAGAACCCTAATGGCTTACCAGGTTCTGTGCTTCTTTCTTAGTAATGGAAGGGAAGAAATGCAACAATCTGTCCTTTACTTTGGGGGAACGTCTCAGTACAGGTCAGCCTCTAGACCCCTAAACATTTCACAGATACAGCAGAACCTTGGATCTCCACCCTCTGAAAGACAAGGATCTTACTGAGGCCTTCAACTTACTCTTCTGGCTCACCAGTGTGATTAATATGGTTTCATTGATAGAGCAGACCAATTGGAAGGGATATTTTCTTCAAGCTTCTAAGAGTCATCCCAGCAGCGTGGTGACACCATCTCCTGGGGCCCTTGCCAGGGTGAACTTCTGTGTCATGGGAGAATGCTCTTACCAGCAAAATCTTCCTTATTCAACTTTACCTTCTCTGCCCCCTCCTTAACCCTGCACTCACGATCTACGCACCCTCTTCTACTTTTGCTCCTTTGAGGCATTGTCTGGTTTCCCCTTTAGCAGGCCCGTCGGTAATGTTGGACTAAACCCTTGTTATCGGTTTGGGGGTATGAGATGGGAGTTGTGCAGGGGGTTAAGATCCTCTGAGGGAAAATGGTATTTTCCCATAAGGCAAAAATCTCTGTACCAACTTCAGAAGTGAAGAGTGCTAAATTTTAACTTGGAGAGTGGGCCCCTTTTACAGCCCAGAGGATTCGGGGGGGAATTTTGGGGAGTCAAGATTTGCAAGAACATCAACCCATGTGTCCTTACCCCATATCTCAGGATCTCATTCCTTCTTCATTAAGGGCATGACTTTGGCATAGCTAACTCGCTAGGATTGAGAATTCTGTCTTCACTGCGGCTCAGCTAACTTACACATTAAGTTCTGGGCCTCAGCCTCACAAGGTCTGGCCTCTTCAGTTGGTGATTAATCACTCCCAGGCTTTCTTGTCTCTCTCAGTGTCCAGTAACAGCCATCCCATCCACTGTCCTTCCATTACTACCTTCCCTGAAGCTCCAGAACCCTCAGAGGCCAAACCCTCCAGGGCATTGCCTCCTGCTGGCATTCCAGCCCAGCTCACCACTGCCAAAAGTTTTCCTATGGTACCTCTAACTTATCAGGGACCCTGCCTACCACCAGTGAGGGCTTCTTATTACCCTCCAGTCTGTAGGTGACCCATCTCCAAAATCTTATTTTAGAATGTGTTTCCTAGGACCATACCACCTCCATACCAACTACTGGAAGGTAGGATCTTCCCCATTCTCAGACTCTGAGATTTGCTTGTAGGGGCATATTAGGGAGTGCTTTCCGGATCTGCTACCCTGAGGGAGAAGTTGAGTTGAAGGACAGTTGGAGCAGAGGCCTCTGGGCCTCTGGGCCACAGGGAGCTCTGGAGCTGGGATGGTCAGTCAGAGGTGTCCTGAACTGAGGATTGAGACCATGTCAGTGAGTTACTGCTCCTGAGGACAGGACGTATTTGGAGTGAGACAGCTTCCTGAGTGGGCTGACGCTACCAACAGCTGGTGAAATGAGTGTCTTGGTTCTGAAGTAGAGATCTGGGGGTACACCGTGACATCTACTACAGATAAATGACCAAGGCCAACCAGGAGTAAGAGATAGCCCAGAACATGGGAATATCAACACTAAAACTGAACCAGTCCTAAATGAGCTTGGACATCTGGTTGCCCTACAGCTCCTGACCTCAAAATACTAATGAGAGCTGCAAATTTACCCACTACAATTTTCTCTGTAATAATAAATGTGTATCTGTGGAATAGACATCAGCAGTTAAGATGCTGGGCCATTGGATGAATTTTCAAGGGGGTGGCTTAGCTACAAAAGGGTGCTAGAGTATTTGTGATAATTTGACTTATAATCTTCAGGGGGCAAGTCATGGAACAGGAATATCCACCTCTCTTATGTTAGGTCCCTGATAGAAAAACACACTAAAAGTTGCTCAAATAAGGCCACTCTGAGGAAATAAAAGTTAGTATCAGAAAAACTACAAACGTCCTAGATGTCTTGACACCATGTCAGCTAGCAAAAGCACCAGAAAAACCTGGGGTTCTTCTCATTGCAAATGCAGAATCCTACCAGCAGAAATGCTGATTTGGCATCTCTAGGGTCAGGGTAGGGGACCGCGGGGAGCTGCCTTTTAAATGGGCTTCATCGGGATTCCAGTGCAAGTGACACTAGATCACACTTTAAGAGACGCTGTACTGTTTCTACTATCCCCTCCCTTTCAGCCCGTTGGTTTATTATCAATGACATTTTTAAGTTTCTAGCAAGTCAGGTTGCCAGGTACAATACAGGACAGCTGGTTAAATTTGCATTTCAGATAAACAATAACTTCTTAATGTAAATATGCGTTATGATAACATATAAAATAATATAAAAGTATAATATCAATATGTTATAATAAATAGAATATATGAATAATATCATGTTATATGATTAAATTAAATGGTATGGAATATTATAGTATATTATGATAAAATATAAATTATGAATAATAAGAAATTATTCAGTATTCATCTGAAATGCAAATTTAACTGGGCACCCTGCATTTTTATTTGCTAAATCTGCCAACATGGCTATCAAGGGAATTCTCAAACATACACAAGTAAAAGGAATAGTAGAACAAACCCACATATAACCATCACTCTGCTTGGACAATTATCAACATTTCGCCCCAATTGTTTTTTCATTTAGTTTTTGTGCCTATCATTCTATTCCATGCTGTGGGGGGGAATGCAGAAAAAAACTCGTGTCCTTAAATAGATTATCTTCAAGTGGAGGGAATGCAATGAACATTCCTAAAATAACTATTAAAGAAATTAGTGTTAAAGTCTATAATGCCTACTGTAAGGAGCACAGGAGGCTGGAGAAGGGAGCATCAGTGTTGACAGGAGTGGTCTTGGATGAAACAAGCCCAGAGCTGGGATTGTGTAAGGCCCAGTAAAATCTGTTGAATAAAGATGAGATGAGGGGCGCCTGGGTGGCTCAGTGGGTTAAGCCGCTGCCTTCGGCTCAGGTCATGATCCCAGGTCCTGGGTTCGAGCCCCACATCGGGCTTTCTGCTCAGCAGGGAGCCTGCTTCCTCCTCTCTCTCTGCCTGCCTCTCTGCCTACTTGTGATTTCTCTCTGTCAAATAAATAAATAAAATTAAAAAAAAAAAAAAAAGATGAGATGAGCAGACTTTCCAGGTAAGGTAACCAGCATGACCAGATTATATTCACTTGGCTCCATAAAAGTCTCTCTCCATTTGAAAGTACTTACTGCTCCCTGCCCCCACCCCCACCCCCGGGCTTCACACTTTAATCATCAGGGCCCACAGCAGCTGTCACCCATCAGGCTAATATATTCCAAACCCTACTGCAAATTACATCATCAGAACCGATTAGCCCTTGAATGTGTCAGCACAATGGCTGTTCAATCTTCTCTGGATGACTTGTTAATTAACCTCTACAATATGCTGTCTTTGACATCATTGGGGAGTTCAGTTTTTTCTTGATTGAAAGTAGCCCTGGGGAGAATTATAAATTGATAAGAGAAACAAAATTCTATTCAGACGCCCAGCTTTATCTCATGCTTATGAAACATCCTGGCTACTTGAGCCTAGAGGCATAGGTCCAATAATTAGGAAAAATTCAGGGTGATGCTGTAGCTCATATCTTGAATTGCATTAGCATTTGAAATGGTCTATTTTCTTATGCATGTGCTAATGGCACAAAATCTAGGGTCATACATCTAGTAAATTTTTGCTTTTTAATTCCTCTCAACTTCAAATACCACTAATTCAAGTACTAGGGATGAAAACTTGAAAAAATAGTTTATTGAAATATAATATAGATACAGACCAGGATACATAACCAGTAACCCCAGGAGCCCCCTTCGCACTCCCGTCTGGAAAGTGACCCCCTCCACCCAAACAATAGCCACTATCTGTACTTCTAACACCACAGAGGGGTTTTGCCTAGTTTTGTACTTTATATAAATGGAATCATACAGTATCTGCTCTCTTTTGTATCTGGCTTCTCTCAATCACTCAACACTACCTTTGCAAAATTCAAGGGATGCTAATTTTAAAATGACTTTTGTTATGAAATAGATAATATGTACCCCACATTAAAAAATTGGAGAACACACGATTGCTTTTCATTAGCTTTAAAATGACATGTGTGCTTGTACATAATTTATTTGATCAAGGTTATAAGCTTTTATAAAGGTCCTCAGCAAAAAGAAACGTTCTCATTTCTTTTTTGATATTTTTATTAATCCTCTTATCCTGGCCTAATATTATGTCTGTTATCCCATTTCTCCAAAATTTAATCCTTAGCCAGCCCCAAGTGCCTTACCATCTTTGCAGCACCTTTATAATGAGAAGAGAAATACAGGAATAAGACGCAGTTTATTTTTCAGCTGGTGTGCTCGCTGGTGGCTGGTGGCCATTAGGAAAGTAGTTATGTTGCCAGCTCTGCCCCTGTAAGGACATCTGTCATCTGTCAGAGTGATACTCTGGGACTTTTCTCAGAAGAGTGGGTGTGTGCCCAAGAGTTGCAGTGAAGACGCAAGGTTGCGTTGTTCGTGCTCACCTTATTATGAGCATGAATTCAGCTGAAAATAGCCCACTTATCTCATAAGCCACCCAGTAAATAAGGGAACCTCCACCCTTAGCAAAATGCTGTGTGGATTTGTGGCTTGAATGATCAGGCATAATGTAGTGCACAGATAACTGTCACAGAAATTTACATACTATTAGCCACAAATCATACCCAGTGTTGCTCTGAGATAGACATTCTTTTTTTCAGCTTTTAAAATTATTGTAAAATACACATAACATAAAATTTAGCCTCTTAATCATTTTTAAGTGTTCAGTTCAATGGTATTAAGTACGTTCATTCACATTTTTGTGCAACAATCACCACCATCCATCTCCAGAACTCTACTCATCATGCAAAACTGAACCTCTGCAGTGTTAAATAACAATTCCCCATTCCCCCTCTTTCCCATCTCTGGCAATCACCATTCCACTTTCTTTGAGATACAGACTTTTAAAAAAATTACAAAATACAAAATTTTTGCTCATGTACTCAATCCTGGCTCTGGGGACCCAAGTTTTCCTTATAAGAAGGTCGTTCTCTGCTCTCCAGGATGAACTCCAGCCCATTATCTTTTCCTCTCTTCATCTTTGCAAAGGTCATCACCCTAACCTCAGGATTCCCTTTGGCATCTCAGACCATTTGCGCAGGTAGGAGGAGTTCCTTGTTTTATAAGGACTTAGAGTGTATCTCACCCTCAACCATCTCTTGTTGTCATTTCTGGTTCTTCTCATTCTAGAGTGTTCCAGTGAGTTGTATGCTGGTTCACACCATGCCTCATGCTGACTTAGGAATCTTCTTCAAAGTCCATGCGGCAGGATGGGCTGTGAGTGACTCTTTTCTCACACTAGGTAATTTCTGACCTGTTTTATGATTCAGTCCCTCACCCCTTATGTCTTGAGCGACCTCACCTTGCCTAACCCAGTGGCCCTTCTTAAAAGAAGACCTACCATCAGGGACTTTTAACCATAGCTAGTTGAAAAAGTCAGCAAATAAGCTCTGCAAAATTCAGCCATAAAACTGGACAAAATTGACTAGAACAATCATTTCAGTATTCTGAGAATCGATGAAGAGCCCACAACAATCTGAAAAGCACTTATGTTTGGACTTGAGGGAAGAATGGTGGGTGTCTGCGGCATTCTGGCCTGAGGTTGCCCCTGTTCCCTCCCTGTCCCCAAGCCTGGGTTGGCCAGTGTCGATGATGTTCTGGCAGAACAGGTCACGAGTACCAGCACTACCTCTGCCATGATCAAAAGGGTTCATCAGTTTGGTCTGCCCTTCCTACAGGGAAACTTGAAGAGCTCCAGAGTTGTTAATTACGTGGGCTAGTACAAAAGACTATAGTTATCTTGTTCTCATGTCCCGTCTTAACTTCTTTAAAAGACATACAGTTCTACAAAACAATAATTATAACATTGTATTGTTGGACTTATAGATATGCAAATGTAATAAAAATGACAATAATAACAAAAGGGAAGAGGAAATAGAGGTTTATTAAAGCAAAGTTTCTACCTTTTTCTAAAATTAAATTAGAATTGATCTGAACTAGATTATGATAAATTAAAATGCATATTGTAACCCTTAAATTACAATCCTTAAAAAAGTAACTAAATTTTTTTTTTCAAAATTAACAAAGTAGGGGCACCTGGGTGGCTCAGTGGGTTAATCCTCTGCCTTCAGCTCAGGTCATGATCTCAGGGTTCTGGGATCGAGCCCCACATCGGGCTCTCTGCTCAGCAAGGAGCCTGCTTTCCCCTCTCTCTCTGCCTGCCTCTCTGCATACTTGTGATCTCTGTCTGTCATATGAATAAATAAAATCTTTTTTAAAAATTAACAAAGTAATTTAAGGATACATTGAAATATTTGACATAAAAAAGCCAGTCAAGGAGGAACAGACGACTGAAAAAAAGAATTGACATGTAGAAAACATAGAGGGAAAAATGACAACTCCAAATCCAACCAAACCAGCAATTGCATTAAATGTGGAAGGTCTAAACACCCCAGTCAAAATGCAGAGATTGTCAGACTGGATAAAAATACACAGTCCAACCATACACTGTCTTTAAGAGAGACCTTAGATTCAAAGACACAGATTGAAATTGAGAGGATGGAAAAGATATACCCCTCAAACAATAATCATTAGAGAACTGGATTGGTTTTATTAATATCAGACAAAGTAGATTTTTTTTAAAAGATTTTATTTATTCATTTGACAGAGATCACAAGTAGGCAGAGAGGTAGGCAGAGAGAGAGGTAGAAGCAGGCTTCCCGCCGAGCAGAGAGCCTGATGCGGGGCTCCATCCCAGGACCTGGGGGGCTCGATCCCAGGATCTGGGATCATGACCCGAGCTGAAGGCAGAGGCTTTAACCCACTGAGCCACCCAGGCGCCCCTCAGACAAAGTAGATTTAAAGACACATATTACCGGAGACTAACAGGGACATTTCATAATGATAGAAGAGTCAGTACCCGAGAAAGATAGAACAATTATAAATATATATGCACTTAGCAAGTAGGTCTCAAAATATATGAAGTGAAAATGGATGCCTATCCCAGAGATAACCCAGGTGAAAGAGGCAAAGATAAGGTTGCTGTCTCTCCATCCTCCCAACTCTGGTCTCCTACCTGTCCTGCCAAGTTGCACAGCATTTATACTGACATGTTGTAATCACACATTTACTTGTTTGGTTCACCCAGAGCCCCTTTGCCCTTCGTATGCCCAGTATTGAGCACTCTTTAGCATATGCAGTATATTTTAAAAATTAACTAACAACTGACTGGTATTCCAGGCAGAGGGCAAGAAACAAAAGAGAATATGGCATATTCTAGGAACTCTAAGTTGTTCCAAATGCCTTCAGTAGCATTTCTGAAACTGAATTCCTTGAGCTGTTAACAGAGTTTAGTGCTCAAACTGAACCCACTGTGTTCCTTTGTTGGACATTCTCAATGTCCATTACTGTGTTGAAATTTGTTTCCATCCTTTCTCAAACCGATCTGACCAGACTTTAATAATATCTTGAAGAAGTGCTCCTCAGAACAGCACTGGGGAGATATGAACCTAGAGAGTAGGATAGCTGTGAAGGGTTGTGGGAGATGAGCCCAGAGGGGTAGGCAGGAGCCAGGCCACAAGGAGCCTGGTAAGAAATGCTAGGAAATTTGAATTTTATTTTTGCACACCACATAAAGTCATTGAATGATTTTACTTAGACAAGGGAGTATTATTGTGCAACTTGCATTTCACAAGGATCATCCTGGCAACAGCATAGATGATGTATTGGAGGAAGGCCAGGTTCAAGGCAGAAGAACTGGTTGGGAAAGTGGTGACAGCAGCCCATGATGAAAGTTTAGACTAAGTCTGTGGTAACAGGAGTGAGGAGGAGGGACTGAACTAAGAAAACATATTTGGGAAACAGAATTGACAGGTCTTCATGATCAATTTCATCTTAGGGTGAGAGAGAGGGAGGTATCCATGAAACGTTCTAGTTTTCTGATTAGACTGTTGGTGGGTGGTGATGACATTCATTTGACAGAGAAGAGATGGGCAGAACTGTGGGGGTAGAGGTTTAGTTTGAGGTACTCAGGAAAGTTCAGTTGGAAATTCAGATGTGAAGCTCCAGAGAGTTCTGGGGCGGATGTGAAGAGGTGAGAGTCATAGAAATACTGGTTCGGTGGAAGTCACAGGTTTGAATGAGGTGATTCAGAGCGAGTAGAGTGAGAAGGAAGTGAGTAGAGACTGAGCCTTGGAAATCAATATGTGAGAGATCAACAGAGGAAGGATTAACTAAGAAGGAAGAAATGAAGCAGTAGAAGGGAAACCAGGGGCGTGTTGGTGGCTCAATTGGTTAAATGCCTGACTGTTGATCTCAGCTCAGGTCTTGATTTCAGGATCTTGGGTTCAAGTCCCATATTGGGCTCCACACTGGGCATGGAGCATACTTAGAAGAGGAAGAGGAAAAGGAAGAAGGAGAAGAAGGAGAAGGGAAACAAAAAAAGGATATCAGGAAGCCAAGATGGGATAGGGAGAAAATATGATTAGATCAACAGCAAGTTCTAGAAAATCAGAAAAAAATGAGGAATGGTAAGTAGCCACTGTATTTAAGAATGTGAATGGAATTGCTAGCCTTGGGGGAAAGTTCTAGTAGAGGGGTGGAGAGGAGCAAAGTTAGTTGAAAGTTAAGGTAAGCCAGACTGTGGTTAGTTGAATGAGAGGCAAATGTGAATAGTGGACACCTATTACTCTTGCAAGTAGTTTAGCTTTGAAAAGAGAGCAAGAGAACTATAGGGCAGTAGCTCGAGGGGCTGGGGTCCTTAGAGAAGCTGTTTCCTTAAAGGTGGATGGCACTTCAGGAGAGGGGTAGAGCACATTTATGTGCCAGAGAGAAGCCAGAGAGAGGTGGGGGGAAGGTGCCATCACAGGGGATTGAGCAACGCTACTGAGCAGACAGGAGGAGATGTGATACAGGTGAGGCCCGTGATAACAGGCCCAGCAATGTTTTCTGACTCTAGTAGCTTCCCCATCATTTGACAAATATCCTTAAAACAGAACTATTAAGATAGATTCAGTAAATTAGACAGAGAATTCTTGTTACATATTTTTGTATTCTCTACCATAGCATGCTAGATGGGGCAGATATGCCTATGATTCTTAAAATTTATTAAATCATTCCTCTGATCCAGACTCAACAACATTCTGTTGCTGACAGGGAATGAAAGTAGAAACCCATTCAAGTCCTTCAGCATCTAGCTAACGTCATGGGCTGCTCCTGTTTCCACTGTGGCTGTCCTCTCTGGTCAGGATGCTGTGTTGACTTGCCCATAAATGTGCCTGGCTCATCCCGCTTCCTTTGCCCTGCTCCCACCCTATCACAATATTATCCCCCTCTGTATATATAGGGAGACTGAGAATACAATCCCGACCTATCCTAGCCTACAGGACCCTTAGGAATGTGCCATCTGCCCATCTCTCCAATTGAATTTGAACCACTCTCCCCCATGCCTTCTTTGCTCCTCCAACGGGAAAGTATTTTCCTGCCCTCAGACATTCTCCCAGAGTCTGCTGCCTGGGATGCTCTTTCTTTGGCATTTTTTGTGGCTGGCTCCTTCTCAACCTTCAGGTCTCAGCCTGAATGTCGCTTCATCTCATGTGATGAAAGTCTATCTATGCAGAGTACATCTCGCACCCCATTATGAGTGATCATAATACATTTTTTTATTTCCTTCAAAGCACTGAGAACTCTCTCTGCTTATTTTGTTTATTGTCCTTCCCTTCTTCCCCCAACAGAATGGAAGCCCCATGAGGGCTCTTCCCAGTCTGTCCTATCCCCTTCTTACCCCCAGTGTCCAGTGTAGTGCTTGACAAGTGGTTTATGAGTGTGTTTCATCAATAAACGAACAGCTCCTCCACACTCTCAAACCCCAGCTTAAATCCCACCTACTTAGTTAATGATAATAATAATAATAATAGCTGATATATTTTGAGTGCTTCCTTTGTGCCAGTGGTCACATATGTTATCTTACTTAATGAGCCCCCTCCCCCATTGACCTCCTGTAACTCATACAGTACTTATGAACCAGGACACACATTCTGTGTTTACTTGAAATTTAGCCTCCTGCTTTGTTATTTGATATATTATATGCATCACTCTTTTTGCTCCAGTGAAGTGAAAATTGTTAGTGCTCCCCCATAGCACTCAGAATGTTCAAGGTATGCTGAGTGACTAAAGATATTCCCCCCAGGTTATAAGATTCACATAATAAAAGTGTTGATAAGGGGGACACCTGGGTGGCTCATCTGCCTTCAGCTCAGTTCCACATCTGGCTCCTTGCTCAGCCGGGAGCCTGCTTCTCCCTCTGCTTGCTGTTCCCCCTGCTAGTGCTTTCTCTCTCTCTCTGTGTCAAATAAAAAAATAAAATCTTTTTAAGAATTAAAAAAATGTTGGGCGCCTGGGTGGCTCAGTGGGTTGAAGCCTCTGCCTTTGGCTCAGGTCATGATCCCAGGGTCTTGGGATGGAGCCCCGCATTGGGCTCTCTGCTCAGCAGGGAGCCTCCTTCCTCCCTCTCTCTCTGCTTGCCTCTTGCCTCCTTGTGATCTCTGTGTCAAATAAATAAATAAAATCTTTAAAAAAATTTTTTTAGATGTTGATAAGTTATGTTTATTCTAAACTTCAAACAGAAAATCGAACCCAACATACAAGGGGTCAAACGCCATTCAACCAGTAAAATGTCAAAATGGTTAAAGCTAGATAGTTTGAGGTTTGAGGTAGGAGATATGCAGTTCGAACCCCTCCATTTCCAGAAGAATTTGCAAAAATCTTAACTTTCTAGAAGAAAAATTGTCCAGCCTGGCAAAAGTGCTTGCAAAACCCAGCATTATCTCACACAAAGAAGCGCTGCGGCAGGTTCCTTAAGAAAGTCTCCCAGCATGAAGCATTGGGTTTTGAAATGTCTGCTTTGCCGTGTCATGCAGTCCCAAGCTGAAGTGCCCTCCGGTGTGCATGATCTCAGGAATCCCTTTGCACATGCCGTGGATAGGAGAACCTGGAGTCTATCCTGATGAAGATGGCAGGAGGAAGATCCTCCCAAACTCCTCTAGATTCTTCTGCAGTCTGGAAATTCTGTCCCACATCTCACCGTGGCTTTCAGCTGTAAACTGCTAGTTCAAGTTTTGAGCTCAGATCAAAGGAAACATCCCTGTTCCCCAAGGAATCCACCCTTCATCGTAAAGATGACTTCAGAGGCAATCTACTCTGCTTACCCCCATATGGGGATGGTCCTCCCCAAGGCTCTTAGTAAGCTTGGAGTCAGTCCCCAAGGGCTCTTATCGCTAGCGCTCTACCCCAGGGTGAACCACAGGAGTCACTCCTGAAGTCTCAGGCTCTGAGGATGCACAGTAGTAATTTCCTTCTTGGGTTCCACCCTGGAGCAGATGTGTACAATCAGGAAAATGTCACCCGACCTGTCTCTCCTCATCTGATAGGTCAGCCAGAAGCACCAATTCTTCTGGGTGTCCTACTGGATATGCTTTCTTGAAGAGAGATCCCTTCTATTAAAAAAGGTATCTTCTCTTAATTTTATTTTAAGCTCCATAGAAACAACTGTTCATTGCAATAGAATATGGGCAATGCTGTACTTTGCCAAAGATTCTGTTTTTCACCTTCTTCAGTGGTCAGGGATATAATTAAATGCCAGCATTCTGATGATACACATTTTCCATCCCAGCTGCTTGAAGTTCCTTCTCTGCTAAATAGTTTAGTAATTATCTCTTTGGCCACTACCTGCCTCCCCCAGGGAACGGCCTGCCAGGACGACCTCTACTCCTCCTTCCATTTTAGAGTCTCTATAAATTAGGAAGAACTCTTGTCATCTTGAGTAATGTCATGATGTAGCTTATTTATTTATTTATGGGAGTGGAATGTGGATATCTTTTCTCACTTTAACTTAGGACCACTGGGGACAAGCAACCTCAAGGTAGCCATGATTTACCAGAATGTTAGTTTTTAAAAATCTTTATATGCACAACATACCAGAGTGTAAATGGAATAAGAAGAAAGAAGACAAAATTTATTGTCATAATCGTGTGGGACTAGCTTTGGGAGAACCAAGTGCTCACATTCATTCAAGAGCTCACATTTGGATACTGACATTATCTCCAAGTAAGACTGTAGAATCCCAATGTGTGTGTGTGTGTGTGTGTGTGTTAGCAGATCACTCGCCAAGTGTAAATAAACATTTAAAATATGCCACAGGGCAATCCTGCTCTTGGTGTTGCGTTTTTTTATTTGTTTATTTAATATATCAGGAACCAACTCCCCCTTACTCCCACCTCCACCCCACGCAAGAGCCGGTCCCAGGCTCCTGGGGGGCCTGACTCAGCATCCTACCACCAGCGGGGGACAGGGTGAAAGGGAGACTTGGAGGATGGGGTTTGGGCAGCAGGAATTGCAGAGTCAGGTCCCAGGCCTCAGAGATTCCGGCTCGGTGCTCCAGCGGAAGCCCATGAAGGACGGATGGAGGAACCAGAGGACTGCTTGGACCCCGCAAACGCCAAACAGCCTGGCCGCCACCTGCCGGCGAGCTAGGGGCGGGGCCTCGCCGGGCTGGGGCGGAGCGGCGGGCGCGACGGGGCGGAGCCGTGGCGAGGCGCGGGCCGCGGGAGGGCAGGCCCCGGCCGGGAGAGGTGGGTCGGTGGCCGGCCGGGAGCGGTTCCCGCTGCGACTCTGGGCCCCCTCGCGCTAGCGCCGGGCGGGGCCGAGGCGCCCGCGGCCTCGGAGCGCCCGGAAGGGCCGGGCCTGCGCGCTCCTGGGGGCCGGGGGCTGGTGGCGGGAACGCGGCGGGAGGGGCTTCGAGCGGGTCTGCTAGTCGTTTCCGTTTTCCTCCTTGTCTGAGGCTCATTCCCAGACCGGAAGGTGCCAGGGCCGAGCGACGCACAGTCCCACCCACTCGGACCCCCTTGTGTTTGGCCACGCGGGCCCCCATTCCTCCCCAGACCTCGCCCATCCAAGCGGTTTCAGGGTACGCCTGTATGGACACAGCTCCCCAAGGTGAAAAGTTAGCCTTTAGCCGTTTTGAAGTTCGTACCTGGGGGGAAGGAGAAACACTCCCGTGGGGCAGAGGAGATGCCAGAGGGAGAGCCGTAAGGAACGCACAGGCCCTCACCCAAGGAGTGCTTTTTTGCTCTAGGCCCATGGCGCGAATTTGCCAGGCCCTGGACCCCTGCTTGTATCCCTCCCGGAGTTCGGCATAGCCGCCTGCGAGCAGCTTCGGGGCCATGCCGATTTCACCCTTTAAAAGCATTGCATCCTGATTTTGTTTGTGTGTGTGTGTGTGTGTCTCACATTTAGATCCTTCACTCAGTGACGCAGAGCCTTTCAGGGTTGGCTGCGAGCCAAACCCCAGCTTCCCGATGCAGCCCGAATCCAGCCAGTATGAAGAAGAGACCCCTTCCCTCTTGTGGGGCTTGGATCCAGTGTTTGTAGCCTTTGCAAAACTCTACATCGGGGATATCCTGGACTTAAAGGAGTCCCGCCAGGTACCAGGTATGTGGCTGGTGGGCCTGGAGGATGCCCAGGGCTGCACCTGCACCTCACCCTTCTTTCTCCAAAGCTGCAGGAAGCTGGGGCTTAGTGGCTTTCAGGAGAACCTTCCTGCTGCAGGCTCTGAAGATGACCTAGCAATGATTCTCAAATGAATAATTTTCTGTGCAAGTTACAGAGTCTAAGTCTTATTTTTATTTTTTAAAATAAATGCGTGAGGAAGTAACCTTTGTACCCTGGAATGTTTGGGGTTTTTTGGTTTTTTTGTTTTGTTGGTTTTGCTCTGGCTTTGAGATCTTTAATATTTTAACATGCTCAGTGTTTTTCTCTGGGACAGCTGTTGGTGGAAAGCTTCAGCAGACCAGACATCTCCAGGCCTGTTTCCTGGCCTGGACATGTGACTCACCTGCAAAGCTTAGGTGTCTTCTTTGTAAAAAAATGGAGATTAACCAGGCCTGATTTTCTTGTGGGGTTTTGTTTTGTTTTCAACTACTCAGAACCAAGTAATATAAACTCCCTGAGAGGAAATACATTATCTGCCTTATTCATCTACATAATTTCAGTGCTTAGAACTGTGCCTGGCATGTGGTGGGCCCTCAGAAAGTAATTGGAGCAACAAAGTATTATAAATGTAAAGTTAAAGAAATCATTTTTTTCTTTTAAAGGTGGTTACTAAAGATAGGTTCTTCATGCCTAGAAACATAACAAATATAATTTGGGGTAGATTTAAGTAATTCACATAGCTGTGTGTGGATCTTCACATGTTTATGGTGCTAGGTGAAAAGTTTGGTTCAACTCTTTGCTGTTTTAAGTGAAAAGCAAGCTGTGAGTCAGAAGTAGTCAAGAAGCTCAAGTATTTGAGTCAAGTCAAGCTACTTGACTATCAAGTAGTCAAGAAGCTCACGGTTTTAATGAGAGGATGTTTTGTGTGTTTCCAGTTCTATGTACAAATATATTTGGAGGACCTTATTCTAAAGCCTTGTGTGCAAAACACCTTGGTTTCCTAATTATTGTTGGAAATGATCTATGTTTGGTTTTTTGTGTTTTTTCTTGGAAGGCAGCCGTCCTCCCCCACAGTTGTCCATTTTCCAGAACAGGCTGGTATTCTTCATAGCTCATCTCAGGAAGAAAGTAATTCACACCAAATGCCAGCTTTGCATTTGAAAGAAAGTTCTTAGAGTGGCTCAAGGAAATGTCTGGGCATGATAGGGGCTTAACTCTTTCTGCGGGCAAAGGACCTCATGATGTATTAACAGCCAACCAAGGAAAACGGATCCTGATGGTCGTTGCTAGGTCACTGGTAAAGCTGTTTTAGATGTGATTTTGTTACCAGGTGGACTGGGGAGACTCCTGGCCCCGAGGCCTCCGTCCATCCTTTCCCAGAGATGTTGCCAGAAGCTCTTGGTTCCATTGCAAGAGAGAATTCAAGGAGAGACCCGAGGCAAGGGTTGAGCGGTGCAAATCGGAAAGTTTATTAAAGTGAGAGTACACTCTCGACACAGAGGGAGGCAAACCATAAGAGACTCAACTTTAGGAATCAAACTGAAGGTTGCTGGAGGGGAGGTGGAGTGGAGGGATGGGGTAACTGGGTGATGGGCATTAAGGAGGGCATGTGATGTGATGAGCCCTGGGTGTTGTATGCAATGAGTCATTGAACTCTATTTCTGAAACTAATAATATACTATATGCTAATAAATTAAATTTAAAGAAAATTAAAAAAAATAAAGTGAATGCAGGTGAGCTCAAGGGAGAGCTGCATCCTAGGTTTTGGGTTCCTGTCTTTTACTGACAGGTGTTAATTAGGGGTTGGAATATTTATTACTTGGGGAGGCATTTTTTTGAGGAGCGGGGCTTTGTGTCTTTTCCCCCTTACTTGATCCAGGTTTTTGGCTCTCTTTTTTTGGCTCTTTTTGTCTTGAGACTGTCTGATTTGATCCAGCTTCTTATGGCTTTGTTTTTGGAGTGCTGCAGGTACAAGTCTCTGACTTCCCCCATAGCTAGCCATGACTCCCCCTTTGTTGGCTCCAGGCATCCTGTAAAAACCTAACTGCTGACTGTAACAGTTTTTAAAATGAAACATCATGCTTGAAGCAGGCACCAACCATAATTGCAAGAGAGTGATCTTGAGATTATACTGTAGGGCTCAAGGGGTGGGAAATGCCCCTAGTCTGGGTTTTTCTTTCTGTGTTGTTTTCATTGTTGTTTCTGGTTTGGTTTGAGGAGAGGGATTGTCCATGCCCACCCCTGGGGAAAGGAGCGGGCTAGAGATTGAGTTGTCATGTGGCCAACGATTCAGTCATGCCTGCAAAATGAAACCCGAATAAAAACTCTGGACACCGAGGCTCAGGTGAATTTTCCTGGTTGGCAATCGTGCATTCATTTGTCAGGAGGGTGATCTGTTGTGTGGGTGTGGAAGCTTTGCGCTTGGACTCTTCCAGACCTTGTCCAATGGATCTCTTTAGTGAGTGAGCCCTGGTTTGTACCCTTCATTATAAAACTATGGTCATAAGTCTAGTACCTTCCTGAGTTGTGTCCCATTCTAACAAAACACCAAAGCTGAGAGAGTTGTAGGCCCCCTGAAGTTGTAGCCAGTTGGTCAGAAGTGTGGGTGGCTTGAGAACACCCCGATTCAGGGCTGGTGAGTGAAGAAAGCAATTTTGTGGTAGACTGTGCCCTTGACTTGAAATTTGACCTGACTTTGTATTTGCCATCCATCAGAATTGCCTTGCAAAATGGTTGCAGAATGTCTACTTCTCTAAATTAATCTGCAAATTTAAACTAATAAAAAATATTATGAAAAAATAGTATCAAGTTTGTGGTGGTGGTGGTGGTATTTATAGGTTTGGGGGTCTTTTTTTTTTTTAAGATTTTATTCATTTATTTGACAGAGAGAGACAGCGAGAGGGGGAACACAAGCAGGGGAAGTAGGAGAAGGAGAAGCAGGCTTCCTGGGGATCAGGGAGCCTGATGTGGGGCTCGATCCCAGGACCCTGGGATCATGACCTGAGCCGAAGACAGAGGCTTAATGACTGAGCCACCCAAGTGCCCCTTGGGGTCTTTTTTTAAAAAAAGATTTGTGAAAGAGAAGGAGTGTTGGGGAAGGGGCAGAGAGCGAGAATCTTCAAGTGGACTTCCCACTGAACATGGAGCCCATGAGATCTCACCCCCATGAGACCATGACCTGAGCCGAAATCACGGGTTGACTGCTTAACCAACTGAGTCACCCAGGTGCCCCAGTTTTGGGGTCTTTTTTGCTTTATCCTTTCGTTTATAGCATGTAGAAATAGTCCTTATTATTCTAAATATCGGTGTCAGACTTTAATAATGGGATAAATAATGAATCTGATGTTTAAATCAAAATCTGTTACTTAGGGGCACCTGGGTGGGTTAAAGCCTCTGCCTTCAGCTCAGGTCATGATCCCGGGTTCCTGGGATCGAACCCCACATTGGGCTCTCTGTTCGGCTTCCTCCTCTCTTCTCTCTGCCTGCCTCTCTGCCTACTTGTGATTTCTATCTGTCAAATAAATGAATAAAATCTTTAAAAAAAAAAATCTGTTACTTATATTATCTAATTTTAGAGGGTTCGATGAAGTGGGAATAGTGCATTTGTAAGAATTATATGCAAAATAGTATCTTGGGCACTTGAATATTATTAGACATCAATTAAATAATGGCAGACTAAAAAGAGATCAAGCAAAAGTACTTTTCAAAGAGAGAAACCAGGCGAATGTCTTGCTGTGGTGGTGGCAGTTTGGGGATGGGCTGCCGTGAAAGCTTAGTCCTCGCTGTGTGACCCAGGTCCCTCAACCCTCTCCACATGACCCTACTCCTTCCTGGGGACCTAATGGTCCAGGAGATCCCCCAGTATGTTTGGGCCTCTGGGGACTGCATGTGAAACAGAAGCAGCAGGAACAGAAGGACCATGTGGGGAAGGCTTCAGCTTGAACTTCCCCGTCAGCCGGTATCTTTTGTTTGGGTGGTTTTCAGTTGTTTGCTTCCTGAGCTTTCCTTCAGTTGACAGAGCCACCATCCAACTTTTATTTAAAAAAAAAAATTTTTTTTTAAGATTTTATTTTTATTTATTTGTCAGAGAGAGAGAAAGAGCGCACAGGCAGGCAGAGTGGCAGGCAGAGGCAGAGGGAGAAGCAGGCTTCCTGCCGAGCAAGGAGCCTGATGTGGGACTCCATCCCAGGACACTGGGATCATGACCTGAGCCAAAGGCAGCCACTTAACTGACAGCCACCCAGGTGTCTCCAACTATTTTTAAGCTCTTCTGTCGTAGAAGAGAATCTTCTGTTGATAGAAGGATGTGGTCCTCTCCACTTCTTGTCTGTCCCTTCAGCTTCTTCTCATGGTTGTGTTTCTGATACGTGTAGTCATGTTTCTCTACAGGTGGACACGTATCTTCTCTATTCCCAAGCAGTGTGTTTTCTCCTCGCTTGATTTCCTCTGTTTTGATTCAACCCATGCATTAGTTTCTCCTGAATTTGCTCTCCTTTATTCAGAGATGCTTTAGAGATGTTTTCTATATCAATTGCTTGAGATTGGAAGGATTTTTTGCATTTTTGAGTGACTCTGTCTGCCCTTCAAGGCAAACCATTGTCAGCGTAGAATATAAAAGTTTAGGAAGCGCCCTTTTCAGTGCTTTCTTTGAGAGAGAGTCTGTTGTGTCTTCAGATGAAGACCTGTTCAGATTTTTATCTCGTGGCCTGACACAGTTGGTAACCTTGGAGGGTTGGCCTCCATTGCAGGTGACTTGAGCACCCTCACTGGCTTTTGTCATTAGTCCTGGCTTTTTATCACCTTTTTCATACACTTCAACCCAGGCAAAACACCTTTTGGCTAGCTCTGTTTCCCTTCTTAAAGTGTGTCGGCTCTTTACTATAAAACCACCATAGTAGCGCGTGGCAGGGTGTCCCAGGGAAACCCAGAGAGTCCTGGGACTATCTTGAATTTCCAGACGTCCCCAGAGGAGCACCCTGCAGTGGCTGGGAAGACATTTCAGGGATAGGCGGTAGGCTATCCAATGGGTCCAGAGGCCTCCATAGTTCTGCTTCCTACTTCTAATGTCCTGGGGGCCACAAGTGACCATGTGGAACCCTGTAGAGTGTTCTGTCTCTAATGCCAACAGATGCCTGGCAACCCAGACAGACCAGCCATTGAGATGGGGGTAGGGGAAGACCAGTCAGGTTCTAGAAAACGGTTCTCTCTAACTTTGCTCTGTTCAGTGCACCAGTAGACAGTGTTATTACCTGTCCAGTGCCTTTGGGGAAGCAGAAAGGGCTGGCTGCAGCCAGAAAACAGCATGGAGCTCAGGCCACTCCAAGCACCCTGGCCCTGTAGCAGACTAGTGCCATGCCATAGCTCTTCTCTGGACACAAGCATGTCAGGCCATGGTGTTGGGGAACACTTCAGTAGAGGACTCCGTGTCCACATCCCTAGGGGAGGCCCATAGTCTCCCGATTTACCCTTCTTTCTGCCGCTGGGAAGTCTGAGCTTGCCTGCAGCGGTTTCCTGCAGGGCTCTCCCTCTGAAGTCACCCATTTCCCTTTGTGTTTGGTCAGTGGAGGCAGGTGGGGGCAAAGGCCCCAAGGGTCTCACCAAACGTAGTAACTAAGGGACCTAGATAGCAATCCTAAGAACTCAGGAGGAGTCGATTGGAACTGTCCTGCTCTTAAAATTGCATGGATTTTCTGTGGAGCCAGTTTGTCCCCATTCTACCTGTGTTCCTGGAAGAGGGTGACCCTCCTTTGGGGATGACACATTGACCCCCACTCCTTCTCTTGTGTGGCCCTGCCATTTCAGCTCATGGCCCACACGGTTACCCCGCGCATGGTCTCTAACCGACCAAGTATTCTTTAGAAAGATGCCCTGCTTGGGAGAGGGCCCTTCTTTAGGCTAAATTACCACCATTTTTTCCCTTCCATCTGACTCTCTAGAATCTGACTCTCCTAGAATCTCCAGTGGGCTGAGGCTCAGAGCTTCCTTATCCATCCTCTGGGACTACCCATGAGTGACTTGTTCCCAACCCCTTTATCCACATGGGATACAAGAGAACCATCAGCAGAGGCCAATCTGGGGGTTTTGAAGGGCATTGGGGTTCAGGCCACAGATCTGTCCCACCGTCTAACCCCGTGGATGTGGAGAACAGAGGCTCTGATCAGGTTTGGTGGGGAGGGAGGAGGTGGCTAGAAGTCTGTGCTGATGAATGTTTGTTTACAGGTCCAATCTTCATTGAAAAAGGAAATTGCCACTTAGACAGTTACAGCCTCTTTCTCCAAGTAAAGAATTCAGCCATCATGGGGGAAAAAACAGGCTGGAGAAGATTTTAGTCTGGACTCAGGAGCTGCAGGAGACAGACGCATGTGCAAGTAGCTTACACCAAAAGGGTCAGGATATCAGGGGGCTGCCGACGGGAAGCCTGCAGGGGCCAGGACAGCACTGGGACCTGGGATCGGAATCAGGGAGTCCCTGCAGCCAGGAGTCCCGCTGTCTGTGTCCCTTCCCAGGTCTAAAAAAGCATGTAAGTTTTCTCCTCTCAGTTTTCTCCTCTGGCGGGCACCTGCCTGCTGGCATCTGTCCTCTGAGTTTGGAAAATAGTTTTAAAAAAGAGAAGTTTGGGGGGCACCTGGGTGGCTCCGTTGGATTAGCATCTGACTTGACTTTTGGTTTTGGCTCAAGTTAGGATCTCAGGGGTCCTGGGATCAAGCCTGCATCAGGCTTCGCACTCAGCAGGGAGTCTCCTCCAAGATTCTCTCCCTCTGTCCCTTTCCCCAATGCATTCACTTGTGTACATGTGCTCTCTTCCTCTCTCTCAAATAATTTTTTTTTTTTAAAAGAGAGAAGTTTTTGAGTTATAATCTGCTAGCTCCAAAGAGCAGCATTTTTTTTTTTTTTTTGGTAACCTAATTTATCTTCTCTTTTAAAAAAAAAAAATCAATGTTAATTCATAGAAATGATGACTGGCTTTCTAGAAAAGTGCTAGTAAAAAAAAAAATCAAGCCTTTCCTGTGATTTCTTCTTTTCTTTTGCAATCCCTCAAAATAGATTTGGTCTCATAATCTAATGACTATTTTCAGGCCTGTTGTGAGAGGTCCACAAGAAGGCACATTTCATTTTCACAAACGGAAAGAAGGTTAACCAAATCTAGTTGGGCAACGTTGGTTTTCTCTTTTCTGCAGTAGTACAGGCTTCTTTAAAACCAAACTGTCTATTTTGGACCCTTAAGGAAAAGAAAGACATCTGAATTTCTTAGGGCTTGCCATTTGTCAAGGACTGATTTTTTTTTTTTTTTAAATTTCAGGTGTATTTTTTTACAAGGGGCACCCAATAAAGCAGGTAGAGATCTTGGGAACTGTAATTGGAAGGAGAGAAAAAGATGCTTTCTACAGTTATGGAGGTAAGAACAATTGTGTCTGACATGGGGTTTATGTGGAAGGACCTCACTTAGCTGATCATTGCCTTTGAAGCAACGGCAGCCTTTCCAAGTGGCTGGGGACGCTTATGGAGCCCATACATTTGTCCTTTCTTAGGAGCCCCTTGGAGCCACCGACGTGGACTGAGTGTAAAATGAGGCAAAATGTAGGAATGAAGCTGATGAATACTGTCGAATGACAGCTGATGGGGAGTTAGGAGATAGAAGAATTAGAATATGACCTTGTTGATCAGGGACAGACACCTGATACTGGAGAGTGTAGCCGTAAATAGCAATGGATGGTAGCAGATGTTTATATCGATACCTTTAAAAATAAAAAGGCCAGGGGCACCCGGGTGGCTCAGTCGTTAAGCATCTGCCTTTGGTTCAGGTCATGATCCCAGGGTCCCCGGGATTGAGCCCCACATTGGGCTCTCTGCTCAGCGGGAAGGCTGCTTCTCCCTCTCCCACTCCCCCTGCTTCTGTTCCCTCTGTCCCTGTGTTTCTGTCAAATAAATAAATAAAATCTTAAAATAAAATAAAATAAAATAAAAAAGTAAAAAGACGAGATTAATGTTAAAGAAGACTCTCCCAAGAAGACAGGGAGGTATGAAAAATAATTGACAAGATTTATATTCAGAACAGGAATTTTAAAAGGCCTTTTGGTACTCAGGGCTGAATATCTATTATCAGAAAATTTCTGTCTCCTCATGATGATACAAACTGAATAAAGGATTTCTGTAGTTTGGACACCAGCAATTAGCGTTGTGGGTCTTGAGTTTTTTCATTGAGTTTAATGTAAGCATTTTAATCTGTTGCCTTGTGCAGCTCTTAGAGTCTCCACAGTTAAGAGGCCAAGCTGGGTATTTCCTGGGAAGCTGAACTTTGGATTCCAAACCTTTGCTCTAATTAGCGGTGTTACTTTCTGTTGTGTTGCCCTGGGTTTGTGTCCTTTCTCTACTTGTGGAAACATAGAAGGCAGTTGAACTAGGGGACGAAGAACATCTCCCTGGCAGTCTGTGCGCCTTGGATAACGTAGAGTCTGGATGCATTTCGTTGTATTTCCTCAACGTGTTCATTTTCCTGAGGATGATTGTCTTGTGCTTATGAAATAACGCGTGAGGGAAGGTTTCTCATGCCTTCTTCTTTTCCCCAGCATATATATTTTTTAAACTCCAAAATAGATCATCTTGTCAGGCATCCCCATACTGGATCTCTTCTCTGTTTTACCAGAGGTATTGGTTCTGTTTTTCTCCAGACAGGTCAGGAAGTACTCACCAGTTTCTTATAACATACTCAGCTGTGGGCAAGTACATTTTCTATAGTATAATCAGGTACTTCCTCTCCAAATCCCACTGATGAAGTAACAGTTTCAGGTTACAGAGCACTTTTACATGTGTACTTTTGTGTTATTCTCCTCCTGATGTTTTGAAATAGAAAGGACAGATGTTCTGGGGTGCCTGGGTGGCTCAGTGGGTTAAGCCTCTGCCTTCAGCTCAGGTCATGATCTCAGGGTTCTGGGATCGAGCCTCGCATTGGGCTCTCTGCTGGGCGGGGAGCCTGCTTCCTCCTCTCTCTCTCTGCCTCTCTGCCTACTTGTGATCTCTCTGTCTGTCAAATAAATAAATAAAATCTTAAAAAAAAAAAAAGGACAGATGTTCTTTCCATTTTGTTGATGAGGAAAAGAAGGCTCAGTCACTTGCTCAAGATTCCACTGATGGAGGTTTATAGGCGCAATCTGCTTACTGATTCCATTGTGATGTATAGTCTCCGTATAATTCAGTGTGATTTTTCTCTGTCCCAGCACCTCACCACCCACCCTTGCACCAGAAATCAACTTTGTCTGTTTTTGTTTTTTGGGGGGTTTTTTGGTTTGTTTTTGGTTTTTTTATTTTTTTTGCTGGGGACAGTATATTTCATTGATGGTACATGACAAAGTAGGGGTTCCCAAACCCACCCCTTCTCAGGGGTTCTGGGATGGACCTCTAATAGGTAGAGGTCAGGAGATTCTCAGTATATTGGGGGATGAGTTGGGGCAAGGACTCCCCAGCAGCTGAGGGCCTTTCTCTTCCTCTTGCTCTCACTAGGGCTGGTGGTCCAGGGGGCCCTTATTCCTTGGAGGCCATGTGGACCTTAAGGCTCTCCCCCTGGATCCTTGTTGTACCAGGAAATAAGCTTGACAAAGTGGTCATGAGGGCAATGCCAGCCCCATCATTGAAGGTGGGAGAGTGGGTGTCACTGTGAAAGTTGCAGGACACAACTTGGTCCCCAGTGTACCCCAAGGTGTCCTTGAAGGGACCCTCTGATGCCTGCTTCACCACCTTCTTGATGTCTTCGTATTTGGCAGCTTTCTCCAGGCGGCAGGTCAGATCCATAACTGACACATTGAGGGTGGAGACACGGAAGGCTGTGCCAGTGGGCTTCCTGTTCAGCTCAAAGATAGCCTTGCCTACAGCCTTGGCAGCATCAGTAGAAGGAGGGATGGTGTCCTGGGCAGCCCTTCAGCTATCACATCTCAGCTTCCCAGAGGGGCTGTCTCTGGTCTTCCAGGTGGCAGTGATGGTATGGACCGTGGTCATGAGTCCCTCCACAATGCCGGAGTTGTCATGGATAGTGCAGGAGGCATTGCTGACAATCTTGAAGGAGTTGTCACACTTCTCATGGGTCACACCCATCACAAACATGGTGGCATCAGCAGAAACAGAGATGATGACCCTCTTGACCACACTCCAGCTAAGCCCCAGGCTTCTTCATGGTGGTGAAGACGCCAGTAGACTCCACTACGGACTCAGCACCAGCTCACCCCGTTTGATGTTGGCAAGATCTCACTTTGGAAGGTGGAGATGGGCTTTCCATTGATGACAAGTTTCCCATTCTCAGCCTCAACTGTGCCATTGATCTTACAGTGTTGGAATCACGCTGGACTGCGTAGACCATGTAGTTGAGGTCAACCAAGGGGTCATTGATGGTGACAACATCTGCTTCGCCAGAATTAAAAGCGGCTCTGGTGACCAGCACCTGATACGGCCAAATCCGTTTACTCTGACCTTCCCCATTGTGTCTCAGGGATGCTGGGGCACTGCACTGGGAGGTGCGGCTATTTGTCGGGTGGGGAGAGACCCGACAGAGCCCCTCTGGTCTTTGATTGTTTTTTAGGTTACATGAAAGAGGCTATTCGAGGATCTTCATCCTGGCCCTAAAACCAGGCCAGTTATTGTACCTGTGACCTAAAGGGGCTTCACTTAACCCCTTTCCCATTCTAGAAATGTTAAGGAGATAGGCATGACTGTTCCCCAATAAATGTTCTCTTCAGGGTGGAGGTTAGAAGCAATGGGCAGATGTGTCTGTGGGAAAACAAAAAGCACCTGAAGGTTGGGGTAATTGAGAGCAGAAAGAAGTTTCGTTCTTGTGAGTCCTGTTCAGGGGCGAGCTGCACCCTCCCTGCTGTCTCAGGGCCAGCTTGGCTCTTGGGCCACTGGCCAGGCAGCCACTCCTCGCTGTCCTGGGTCCTGCTCCACCTGACTCACCAGAGTCCTGTCCTGGGGGTGTTTCCTGTTCCCACTGACTCATTCCATTGCTGAAACAAAAGGCCAGCGGCCCCGGCGGTGCTGCCCAACCGGGGAGGATGTTGTGCAGCTCTGCAAGGATGCTCCCTTTCCGGGGCATTCCAGCAGCCAGACCTCAGGCTCCCGGCTCCCAGCACCTGTTGGGAGATGTTGCAGGCCAGAAAGTCCAAGGGTTTGGTTGCCGTGCCCGGCAGAGCACTTGGCAGCAACTCAAGCTCATACCTAGAATCCTGGGAGACTGCACTGTTAGTGTCTTCACAGTTTCTAGAACAAATGTTCATGTGCTCATGTTTTTACTTTACATGATAAACCAAAATTTTACACTGGCCAGAGAAGTGGTGTCCCTAGAGGTGTCCTATAGTCGTCGTCGTTTTTTAACTCCAAATGTCCTCATTGATTTATTTTAAAATGACACTCATATCATAAAATAAAATTTAAAACTAGAGAAATTTTTACTGAAGTACATAAAAGTCATGTGAAACCCTATAAATAAGATAAAAACAATGTCACTGTTTGGGTGAATGTCCCTCCTAATGTTTTTTACTTGTTCCTAATATTGGAGAAATAGAGATGTGTCTTATTTCCTTATACTCTTATGCATATTTCCTTCTCTTAAAAATCTCCGAAATGAGGCTTATAATCAGGATGTACATTCAGTGTGGAGTTCCTTTCCAATGTTCCAGAAAAACCCTGCTATTATCGTTTCACTGTCTTAAAATCATTTCTGTCAAAATACACTACTTAATGTTTTACATAAATTAGATTATATATAAGATTTCTTTTTTAAAATGAAGCATGATATCTTTTTTTTTAAAGATTTTATTTATTTATTTGACAGAGAGAAATCACAAGTAGGCAGAGAGGCAGGTAGAGAGAGAGGAGGAAGCAGGCTCCCTGCTGAGCAGAAAGCCCGATGTGGGGCTTGAACCCAGGACCTGGGATCATGACCTGAGCCGAAGGCAGGGGCTTAACCCACTGAGCCACCCAGGCGCCCCAGCATGATATCTTTTAATAGCAGTGAACATAAATCTTCATTATAACTATTCGTATATGGTATGCCACTGTAATTTATTTAACAAATCCATATTTATAAGCATTTAGATTATCTCCAACTAACAATATTATAAACAATGTTGCAACAAACAGCCTTATACAAGATGTGTAAATCTGTGTGTGTATTCTGTTTTTCTCTTCAGGATAAATTTCTAGAAGTAATCACTAAGGCAAAGAGTATGTACATTTAAAAAATCAACACGTTTCCAAACTTGCTCTTTAGAAATTTGATATGAATTTATATTCCCACTAACAGCATATGAGGATATCAGTATTTTTAATGTTTGTCATTCTAATAGTTGAGAAATTATTTAAGTTTGTTCTTTTTCTGGTAACTAATGAGTTTAGTGTACTGACACATGTGTCTTTGGCTGTTTTTGTATCCTCCGTAAATTATGTATTCTTTCTCCTTGCCATTTTTTGTCTGGTGGTTCTGATCTTTTCTTATTCATTTGTATAAGCGAGCTATCTATCTATCTATCTATCTATTTATTTATTTGAAAGGGGGGGCAGAGGGAGAGAGATAATCTCAAGCAGACTCCGTGCTGAGTGCAGACATGGGGCTTGATCTCACAACCCTGAGATTATGACCTGAGCCAAAATCAAGAGTCAGATGCTCAACAGATTGATCCACCCAGGCGCCCCTGTGTGAGCTCTTTATATATTAAGACACTAGCCCTGTCATTCAGAAAATTGCTGTAAGGTATTAAATTTTTATTATTTATTTATTTATTTAAAGATTTTATTTATTTATTTGACAGATAGAGATCACAAGTAGGCAGAGAGGCAGGCAGAGAGAGAGGAGGGAGCAGGTTCCCTGCTGAGCAGAGAGCCCGATGCGGGGCTCGATCCCAGGACCCCGGGATCGTGACCTGAGCCGAAGGCAGAGGCTTAACCCACTGAGCCACCCAGATGCCCCAATAAATAAGTAAAATCTTATAAAAAAAAAAAATTGCCTTATATTCTGTTTTATATGTGCATTTACAACAGTCTTGCTGATGATTTTTTTAAAAAACCACTGGTCTCTTTTTTTGAGTTTTTCAGAAATTAGAGAAAACACCTCTCATACCAAACATCTCTAGTTCCTCTGCAGTTATAAATCCACGTACAATGGGAATTCTGTGTGTGTGTGTGTGTGTTGCAGTAGGGATAAAATAAGCCAAAATTATTTATGTGATTAAAGTATAATTATGTTCTAGTATGAAAACAAAACTTTGGTCTTCTGCAATATACTTGGCTTTCCTTATGTCCTCTGCAGTATTAAGGACTGGGCAGAAGCTCATTCATAAAGAGAAGTGGGATGCTTTGTCTTGGGAGGCTGTGGAGCTCGTGAAAGAGTGGATGGTGAGAGATGGTTGCCCTCCGAGTCTTCTTACCATGGGCTATATCAGCGCACTCTTGCTTCAGGGTGGGAGGGCAAGGCCCAATTTGCATGTTAGCATTCATGGAGATGTCTGTACTTAAGCTCCTGAGGATGGTGAGGACAGGAATCATCAGTACCCCCAAGGCGGGATGAGTGATATGTTTACCTTATGCTCACATACCACAGTGAGCCGTGCAGACAGGCAGTTCCCGTCGGTGTACCCACAGACATTACTTCTGAGAATAGAAGGAGAGTTTCACAAGGGGTTTGCCCAACCAGGCTATTGAAAGATGCATTTTGGGGTATGGCTGAATGCGATGACAACCCGCTCACTCACTCGCGATGCCCTTTTGCACTTCTCTTGCAGTTGACGACAGCACTGGAGTTATCAATTGTATCTGCTGGAAAAAGTCGAACAATAACGAGGCTTCATCAGGTACTTTCATTTGACACCCTCCTCTACTCTCCAGCTAACCAATGGTTTTTACTCAAGGGGGCTCATCAGAACAGCTGTAGGGCTAAGTTTACATATTTGTCCACTGGTGAATTCTGTGGATCAGCCTGAAGCACTAAACCCGGAGCTCTGGGCCCTCGGCTGACTGATGTCACAGAAGAGCAAGTCGTGTTTTTTTCTGCCGTCTCCTCTTTGGTGCTCACTTCCTTCTGAGCCTGCCTGCCAGCGTGGGACCAGGTTGCTGGGAGGTGGAGCATTTCCTTTTACTGTGGTCGTTATCACGGAAGTCGAGGTGTTTTAGCCTAGTTGCCAGTCGGCTCAGAATCCCCTTGTTCCACATGTAACCCTTGACCAAAGAAGGTTTTGGAGATTTTTTCCTTTTGCATGATTGCCACTAACATCTGTGCTGCCATAATCCAGATTTTCTGAAATCTCAAGGATACCAGAAATTCTAAGATTGATGAGAAGGTAAATAGGATTCCTTTGAAGTTAACTATTGAGTAACATGAACTGAAAAGAAACTAAATTTATTGTTTTTAAAGATTTTGTTTATTTGAGAAAGAGAGAGAGAGAGTGAGAGTGAGAGAAAGAGAGAGAGCACGTGCAGGAACAGGGGTAGAGGGGCAGAGGGAGAAGCAGACTCCCTGCTGAGCAAGGAACCTGATGTAGGCTCCATCCCAGGAACTTGGGATCATGACCTGAGCCAAAGGCAGTCACTTAACCAACTCAGCCACCCAGATGCTCTGGAAAGAAACTTTAAAATTGTATATTGAACCCATTGACTATAACTGAAACAGCATTTGGAATTCCTTGAGTATATTTTAATAGGCCCTAGGGAGTTTTTTCAGATAAGTTCATAATTAAAAAAATATATTGGACAGTACTGATGATCATTTTTGGCTCTAGAGAAGCGACAGCCACTGGGACCTTGTCTTCCCATCTTGCAGCACACACAGGGCAGTGCCATACACACTGGGGTCATTCATGAAATAGTGCCTGCTATTCTATCTAACATCTGTATCCATCTCCTTGGGTGATACACGGTGTCTTTCCTCTTTGCCATTACCTGCCAGGATCTCAGCTTCTTACTTTGACTGTCCGGACCAGTGCAATGGCCCTTGACTTAATTTTTGGATGTATTTACATTTAGAACTTGGCCACCAGTTTCCTATGACTTCAGTGTTCCATTTCCTTATTTGGGAACATCTTAATCATTGGCACTGCTTTGCTTAAGATGCTTTGTAGATTAAAAAAAAAAAAAAATTAAGGGGCACCCAGGTGGCTCAGAGGGTTAAGCCTCTGCCTTCAGCTCAGGTCATAGTCTCAGGGTCCTGGGATCGAGCCCCGCATTGGGCTCTCTGCTCAGCAGGGAGCCTGCTTTCCCCCCACCTCTCTGCCTGCCTCTCTGCCTACTTGTGATCTCTCTCTGTGTGTTAAATAAATAAAAATCTTTAAAAAAAATTAAGACAACAGGTTTTTATACGGCTGTTTCAGAGGTAAGAAATAAACCTGTAAGACAATCAGATTCTTGAATTTTCATATAGCTGTGTCTAGGATATTAAAATCAGTTCGCAGGCTTAGAGTTTTAGTGTTGTCAAAACCTTCAATCAGAGCATGTAGTTTGAATATATGTGCTTGTTTCAGGCCATGGAGCAGCAGACTTGTTCTGTACAGGGTCAGATAGACAATGTTTTCTGCGTTGTGGGCTCTCTGGTCTGCACCTTGATTACCCAGCGTTGCCATGGGGATACGGAAGTGGCCACACACAGTACATACAGTAAAACTTTATTTACCAAAACAGGTTGTGGGTGGATCTGGCCCAGGGGGGCTGTAGCTTGCTGATTCCTATTTTAGACATTGTTCTAATTTCCAAAATCAACTCTTTTTTTTTTTTTTTTTAAAGAATGACCTTAAGAATACTATATAACTTATATTTAGTCATTTTTTAGATAAAATGGCTACTAATACTGAGAGTGAGATTTTTAAAAAGATTTGTAAGTAGATGAATAGATGAACAGTCATGGTGGGCAGCCTTAATTGGAAATTCCTTTGAGAATAAAAAGAGAGAATAAGAACGCAAGGAGAAAGCCCAAAAAGGATTCCCATTATGTTACATACAAAGTGATATTTTAAAATTATTCCTGACTAGCCCATTCTCTCCTTTTCATCTAATTGCCCTCAGTTTAAAAGCTTTCCCCTGGAATGTGGCCAACAAAGACAATTTTTTTTAAACAAAATTTAGTCTGAGTCAAAATCTTGTTCTAGTCCGTTAAGGTGTATGAGAATAGGCCATTAATTCCTATAAATGTCCTGTTGAATGTACCATTTGGACTGGCTTGTGAGACAAATTAAGAAAGCTTGGCCCTTGATACTAGAACTTTGGGGGTGGAGGGGGCACTCTCTTCCAGCGTGGAATAGACTACTTAAAATGCAGCCTGGTCAGGCTCCAGCCATCTCATTAGGTTCACCAAATTACAGTGCTCGAGCCATCCTTTCAGGAGTTTGGCTCACCCTTTAAATGAAAGCTGGGCCTCGTTCTCAGACTGGCTGCCTGTCCAGTCATTTCAGCAGTGCTGTAGGAAGCATTTATTATGACGTGTTTTCAGTTCAGCCCAAGTACAAGATGGCTGGACGGGACAGGAACACAGATGGAATAACATTTTATAAAGTAACACTTGGGTGTTTTTTGAAGAAAGCCGGTAAGCTGAGTACCGTTAGTGCCGATAGTGTCTAGATTCCTAGGTGTTGGTTACTGGATACAGAGTGCCCCGTACTCCCTGGGTTGCTCTTTCCCCGGATAGAGTAGATGCGGTACAAGAAAAGTAGTGCCTTTGCACTTTACAAAGCCACAGTCATCTAAGTTGTGTTAGATTAGAAAGACAGTGTGATCAATAGGCTAATAGAACATCTGTTCATTCATTATAGGAACACTAAGTGTATGACAGACCAGAAATAAATCAAGAGCAGGAAATACATGAGCATTCAACAAAAGTTGTTGGCTTAGGTAGATAAAAATATTTTTTAAAAGAGGTGACCGTGATCCGTATCTTCCAGCTTGCATGACATAACCCAAAGAAGATGGAGTTGTGTATTTATCACAGCAAGTGTGGGGGTATACATGTTAAACTCTGATAAATCCTTAGCTGTTAAAGCACCAAAAAGTATCATCAGTGACAATAGGATAGACTAAACATTTTTTTCAAACTTTTATGTAGTAAAATGAAATAAAAAAGCATAGAAAAGCAGTGGAATGGGGGGGAGTGGATGTAATTAGCAGAACTGATAAAGCTTCCCTAAAAATTTTTCAGAAGTTAACATGAAGTATTCAAAAGACATGAAGGATACATAGAAATGAGTAATATGATTTCTTACACGTAAAGAAATACAGAGAGCAGATCATCTTCTATAAAAACACAGAGCCTGTTTGGCAGTTTAAAAGCAAAAATAAAACATCATGGAATCATTATGTATGTTTTAAGGTACTAAACGTCCAAGCCAGTGTAGGAGCTACAAGTGTGTGCACATCGCTGGCCACACCTTGTAAAAAGAGAACAGTTGGAATGTTTCTTTCTGGCAAACCTTCTGACAATATGTAATGAACTGTGAACCTGTTTTTAACTTTTCTGTCCAGTAATTCCCAACAAAAGACCCCAAGAAAAACACACAATTTTGTCTAGAGGGCTTCATTACTTGTTTTTTACAAATAGCTGACATTTATAGACCATTTTCTGCGGCTCTGACATTGTGCCAAACCCATGATGTAAGGGTTAACTTAGATCATGTGCAACAGTTCTGTGTGCAAGGTGGACTGTGTTGTTACCCACAACCCGTAGTTGAGGCAACCCCGGTGCAGTGAGGTTTACAGCCTGCCCGCAGTCTCAGAGCTGGTAGGAGGTGAATGGAGATTTCAACCCAGTCTGTCTGACTCCATTATCCAAGTGCTGACCTCTAAGTCCCATCTGGTGCCGGTGATTAAAGCCAAAATAAAAAATTACAGGGGCGCCTGGGTGGCTCAGTTGGTTAAGCCTCTGCCTTCAGCTCAGGTCACGATCTCAGGGTCCTGGGACTGAGCCCCACATCGGGCTCTCTGCTCAGCGGGAGCCTGCTCCCCCCCCCTCTGACCACTCGTGATATTTCTCTCTCTGTCAAATAAATAAATAAAATTTTAAAAATATTACAGAAAGAGGGGAGAATGGGACATTTAACACGACTAGCTCATCGAACTGTGGCTTGTTAACATGCCAGTGCTCTACGATTTTTTAAAGTGCTTGAGTTGTATAGATTCTGTAGATACACGTGTGTATCTGAACTTGGCCCAGGCAGAAAATCAGAACGTCGAATTGTTTACACACCCCAGCTGTAACTGGAAAACGCAAGAATGCTCATGGGGCAGGCAGCAGAGAATAAAGAATAATAAGCAGGAAGGGGCTGGAGTCAGGAACCGCCTGGATTCAAACTGCAGCTTTGCCGCTGGCTAGCTGTTTTACTTTATGCAAGTTGCTTGACCTCTCTGTGACTCAGTGTCCTCCTCTATAAAATGAGGCCAAGAATGAATGGGTGTAGTGGTGAGGTTTAGGTGTGCTGATCCACTATAAAGTCCTTAGAGCAGCGCCTATAGTACCCAAGTATTCATGGCTGTGCTTACTATTAAATACAATTTGAAATTAAACTTAATAGAAATTACTTAGAATTGAATGTGCATTGGGTTATTTTCACCATGAAGTTGCTTAAACTTACGGTTTTAAGTGGTGTGAGAATGTGTGTGAGAGAGAGAGAGAGATCACCGCAGTGACCCAACAAAGATGAGAGGCAAGAGATTAGGGTGTTGGGTACCAAAGTGGGAAATCAGCCTGAGGCACATTCACCTTCCCCATAAACAGAACTGCATATGGAGACCTGGGTCCCCTTTTCTCCTATGCCACATTTGTCTTCATGCAAAGACAGTTGAAAGGGTTGTTGAGAGCTGTTTCTACCAAACCCAGATGAATCCTAGGAATTCAGCTCAGGACCACATAGAGCCCTTTGAGGGCACTGGCAATGTAGGAGCAGGGGAGAGCATGTTGAAGCCCTGCCAGAACTTTCTTACTTGGGTTATCAGGCCTCCTAGACTCCATTCCCATTATCCTACTTTTGAATAGTTAACAGCTTAGGCCTGTGTTCAGCAGAGAATTTCAGAAGGGTGTACAGGTTTCTTATAGTAGAGCGGCTCATCAGAAGGAGAATGACCCAACACCATCTCACACATGTGGTGCAGTGATTGTGTTATGCTTTTGTCTCTTCTTTTCTGGTCCTAGCAACTACAGCTACCGCAACGCTAGGGGCGCTGAACTTAACCTCACAGCTAAAGAAGCTGCAAGACACCATTGAGCAGAAGACAAAGATCGAAATTGGGGACATTGTCCAGATCAGAGGTTATGTCCACACATACAGAGAAGAACGAGAGATTCGTGTCACTACTTACTGTAAGCACGTTATCTCTGCCAAACTGGTTGATGTTCTGGGTGTGTGTCCAGTAAACTCTGGGTTTGCTAAAAGTCAAATGGTGGAAAAGTTCAGATTTTTAAAAAAAAGTAACTCTTTACTGGAGGAAATTTTATTTCATAACAGGCTTTCTTTAGAAAAGCAGCATCTCTTAACTTTATTTTGAAGAGCAGTGACTAGTAATTGGGGAAGAAGACCAATGATGTATTATATATCCCGGCAAATTTATTTGGGCCGCATCAGCGTTTAAAGTACTTTGAAGTTTGAAGTGGCAGTCCACGTTGGGTACAATGTTCATATTCTTTAAAATGTTAGAGATTTCTTGAACACTGCTGAGTCCATTAACTTTGAAGGAAAAGAGCTCATCAGAAATACAATAGTCCCACATCCTCTGAGTGATACGTTTTGCAGGGCTCTGGCTGACTTGGGTTGGAAATCCCATGGATGACCCCCATTGTTCGCCATTGTAGCAGATGGGTGAATAAGGGAATGTGCTTTCCCTGGTTCCAGTCTGCTGCTGGACAAGCCTATGATGCTGAGGGCATTGCGTTCCCTCTCAAAGGATGACTGGGACCCACACTAAATGTGCATCTAGAATGTATGCTCCTTGGGCACCTAGAGGAAGGGTGACCCACTAGGTGCCTAGCAGCAGTTTGGACGTGAGAAAGAGCTGATCTCATTGTATTTCTATGGCATGTTTTCCCCCATGGCTTGTTAGATAAAGTGGATGATCCTGTGTGCAACATTCAAATCTCGAGAATGCTGGAGCTGCCCCGTATCTACAGGAAGGTTTACGACCAGCCTTTCCGCAGCCCAGCCCTAGAGCAAGAAAGGTAAGCTGTGGCCTCTCCCTGCTGAAGATGTGATGATGGCAGTAAGGCCAAGCAGTGGGTGCCCAGATGCTGGGGTGGGCCGGGGTTCAAATCCTGAAGGGTCCACACTCATGGTGGGGCTCTGGGCAAGTCCACTTACTTCCCATATGCCTTCATTTTCTTACCTGCAAGGTGAAGATAGTAATAGTACAGATATTCTAAGGTTCTTGTGAGGAAAATGTGTGTGTAATAGGGAGTCACTGAAGGAGTGCAGGGAACAGAGAAAATGTATTTGAAGGAATAACGGATAAAGTTTTTCCAAGTTTGCTGAAAACTATATAAATGCACAGATCCAGGAAGCTCAATGAGCCCCCAAGGAAAGAAACCAAAAGAAAACTGCCCTGGAACCTCAAAATCAAAATACTACTCTCTGACACATTCTAACAAAAAACTGTAAAAAATGATACCCGTCATTCCCAACCCAGACTGATTTTACTTTCTTGTGTGGGGGGGGGGGAGCAGGAGGACTAAGAATATATGTATACTCGTTAGTGTCTGCATCAGAGAACTCTGAGAGCTGCCAGAAAACCAGTAATAGCTTCTTCCTACGGGTAGAACTGAAAAAAGTTTAGAAAAGAGACTTCACTGTGTACCCTTTAATTTTTTTTCTAAGATTTTATTTTGAGGGAGAAAGAGTGCCTGGAGCTGGGGGTGGATGGGGAGGGGCTGAGGGCGTGGGAGAGGAGGAGAGAACCTTGAGCAGACTCTGCACTGAGCACAGAGCCTGACGCAGGGCTCTGTCTCACGACCACCAGATCACAACCCGAGCCAAAAGCAGGAGTCAGCCACTTAGCCGACTGAACCACCCAGGCACCTCGCCCTCCACTGCCACTTTAATTTTTTTAAACATACATATGTTACATATTCAAAAAATGTATGTTAAAAAAAACCCCAAACTTTAGACCTGTGGAAAGTAAGAGTGGAAGCTCCCCATTTTCCTGCCTCAGTACCATTTCCCAGAGGTTGCCACCATTCGTAGGTTGAGGTGTATCCTTTTAGACATTTTTCTTCTGTGCATATACAAGCATGAATATTCACCCATGTCTTTTTGGGTTGTCATTTGCTTTTTAATACAAATGGGAACATACTTTATATACCATTCTGCAGCTTGACTTTTTTTCAGAATTTCTCATGAATATTATAGTTCCTAGAGTCCTGCCTCATCCTTTTAAATGACTGCACATTACTCACTGTACGACTGCCCTTTATGTCAGAAACAAGCATTATTATTGAACAGACTGATTACCAGTAATGAATTTGAATCAATGGTCAGAACACTCCCAAAACACAAAAGTCTAGGACCAGATGGCTTCACAGGTGAATTCTATCAAACATTTAAAAAAAGAGTTAATACCTATTCTCCTCGAACTATTCCAGAAAATAGAAGGGAAAGGAAAGTTTCCAAATACATTCTGTGCCGCAGGCATTACCCTGACACTGAAACCAGACAGACACGCTATAAAAATAGACAACTACAGGCCCATATCCCTGATGAACATGGAAAATCCTCAACAAAATACCAGCAAACTGCATTAACAATGCACTAAAAGGATCATTCGCCATGATCACGTGGGATTTATTCTGGGAATGCATGGATCGTTTAATATCCACAGATCAATCAACATGAGACACCACATTAATAAAACAAAGCATGAGAGTCACATGATCATTTCAGTAGATGTAGAAAAGGCATTTGATAAAACCCAACAATCATTCATGGTAAAAACTCTCAACTGAGTAGGCTTAGAGTGTACATAGTGTAGTGAAGGCCATATATGAAAACCCCACAACTAACATCATATGCACTGGTGGAAAACAGCGTCTCCTCTCAGATCAGGAACAAGACAAAGAAACCCACTCTTTCCCCCTTCATTCAACATCATAAAGAAAGCCTAGCCATAGCAGTCAGGCAAGAAAAAGAAATAAAAGGCATCCAAAATGGTAAGGAAAGAGTTAAACTATCGATATGTGCAGATGACATGATACTATATATAGAAAAATCCTAAAGACTCCACCAAAACAAATCATTAAAACTACAAATGAGTACTGTATGGTGACTAACAACATAATAATAATAATAATAATAAAGAAACTACAAATGAATTCAGTAGAGTTGTAGGATATAGAGTTAATACACATGGGGCGCCTGGGTGGCTTAGTGGGTTGGGCCGCTGCCTTCGGCTCAGGTCATGATCCCAGGTCCTGGGTTTGAGCCCCGCATCGGGCTTTCTGCTCAGCGGGGAGCCTGCTTCCTCCTCTCTCTCTGCCTGCCTCTCTGCTTACTTGTGATTTCTCTCTGTCAAATAAATAAAATCTTTAGAGTTAATACACAGAAACTGGTTACATTCCTATACACTGATAGCAAAGCAGAAAGAAAAATTAAGAAAACAATTCCATTTACAGTTGCACCAAAAAGAATAGAATACCTAGGAAAAAACTTAACCAAGGAGGTAGAAGACCTGTACTCTGAAAACTATAAAACATTGATGAAAAAATTGAAGGTGACACAAATGGAAAGATATTCCATGCTCATGGATTGGAAGAATTAGTATTGTTAAAAGGTCCATACTGCCCAAAGCAATCTATGGATTCAATGCAATCCTTATCAAAATACCAACAGCATTTTTCAAAGAACTAGAACAAATAATCTTAGAATTTGTATTGAACCACAGAAGATCCAAATAACCAAAGCAATCTTGAGAATGAAGAACAAAGCTTAAGGTATCACAATCCCAGATTTCAAGATATACTACATAGCCACGGTAATCAAAACAAGTATGGTACTGACACAAAACTAGACACATAGGTCAGTGGAACAGAATAGAGAGCCCAGAAATGAATCCACATTTATGTGCTCAATCTCTAACAAAGGAGGCAAAAATATACAATGGGGGAAAGTTTAACAATCGGTTTAAAAAAAAAATTAAAAATAGAAATGCCATATGATCCAGTAATTCTACTACTGGGTATTTACCCAAAGAAAACAAAAACACCCCCATGTTTATTGCAGCCTTATAAACAGAGGTCAAGATATGAAAACAAGCTAAGCGTCCATCAAAGGAGAGGAGTGTGTGGGATGGGGGATGGACAAAATGGGTGAAGGAAAGTAGATACGAGTTTCTAGGTATAGAATGAATATGTTGTAGGAATAAAAGATACAGCACAGGGAATACAGTCAGCAGTACTGTAATAGCTCTGTATGGTGACAGACGGTACCCGCGCTTGTGAACGTAGCGTAGTATAGACTTGTCAGTTGCTGTGTTGTACACCTTAATTTAAAAGTGGGTGTCAGCTGTACTTCAGGCAATCGAACAAAAATCAATATAGTGTCACATGTCCCAGCCAAATTTCTGTTTTAAAAAGAAGCAAAGGTGATAGTTTTCTGCAGGGCTTTTCAAAACTTTCCCCCAGCAGTGATCCAGGTGCCTTGGACCTTGCCAATCTCACGTGTTTGCTGAGTGAAAGAGCCAAAGAATTCCTTGTGGAGAACAAAGTGCAAACCTTTTATCAGCAGGAATTGGAAATTGTGGAGTCTCTGATGTCCCTTGCCAATCAGCCTGTGATTCACAGTGCCGGCCCTGAGCAGGTAGGTGCAGCACGCATGCCCATGAAAATTCAGGTCCCCTGTCCCGTATGTGCAGCTCAAGGGTGTGGGCGAACATGACTGTGGCATGGACACTCAGAGGGTAGACCAGGGCATAGAAGTTCTGGTGCTAGTCCATGTGTCTCTTCTGGAAAGGTCACTGACCACTAAGAATTTGAAATGAGAATGTACCTGCCCTTTTGCCCTCTTCACTTAATCTCAGTAAACTTTATCTTTGGGTAGGGGGAGAAAGTAGTTTAAGGTTCATACTGTTCCTTAGTATTTATGAGATGGGTGTTTAATCTCAGAAGCAGGAGATAAATGAGAAGAGACAATTTTCTTTCCAAGATTATTTATTCAGCAAGATGATTTTTTTAAAAGATTTTATTTATTTATTTGACACAGAGAATAAACACAAACAGGAGGAGGGGAAGAGGGAGAGGGAGAAGCAGGCTCCCTGCTGAGCCCGGAGCCTGACGCAGGGCTGGATCCCGGGACCCTGGGATCATGACCTGAGCTGAAGGCAGTTGCTCAACCCACTGAGCCTCCCAGGAGCCCTAGCAAGATGATTCTTGAACCAAAGTTTTTAATAACTTGCTCTCTCTTCATCAAAATAAGGTTATCTTTTAGGATTTATATAAAGACCAAGTTGAATTCAGTCTGGTTATAAGTAAAAATTTCTAGAAACAATCAAGTAATTTCTTACTCCTCTGGAAAAGAGCTATCCCTTTTCCCCTCTCATGTTATAGGTGAACTTAAGTTGTTTGGTGTTTATTCAGTTGTAATTAAGAGTTATTTGAAACTTTGGTTTTAGGCTTTCCCTTTCATTGCGATTCTCAGGTTTTTTGTTGTTGTGACACCATTTATTTTTATTTATTTTTTTCCACCAGGGAATGATCTCTGCTGAAATGTCACCTTTTTGCCCTCCCCCCTATTTGCTGTGATAGCCACCTGCTTCCTCACTGTGTTATCACCCTGTTTTCATATCTCAGGATATCACTGGTATTTACGTGTTTGTTTGCCTGTTCCTCTGCCAGAACTTAAATTTTACAAGAGCAGAGGTCTTCATTATCTTGTCTTCACTCTCTAGAACCATGGCCCAGAACAGGGCTGCCATAAACTAAGTTCTTGATTATTTATTAGTTGAAGGAATGAGTAGTTTTTTAAAAATTTAAATAGTCCCCGAAGGTATCTAGTTAAAGTTTCCTTCCCATCCTCCCTTGTACCCCCTTCCCCCAGAGATAAGCACCATTACTAGCCTCATGAATATCCTTCCAGAGAGAGTCTGTGCATTTATAAACTAGGAGTGATTATATCCCCCCGCCTTCTTTTTACACAGTCGGTAGCAAGCTAAACTCTGATCTGTACCTAGCTTTTCACTGAATGGCTTGTCTTAGCCTTTCCTAGCCATTCATACAGATTTGCCACTATAATGATCTCTTGTTACATGTACCATAATTTATTTAACCACTCTCTCCATTTCTGGACTGTTTAGAAGTTTTCCGGTCTTTTGTCACTGCCAGCAGAGCTGCCGTGAACACCTTGTTAGGTAACATAAGTTATTCCTCGTGATTCTGGTGGAACAGATACTGGGTCCTCATCCTGACCTCCTAGGCCATGGCCGCTGCTTCTCAGTTTCGTTCACGAACCTAATTATCTTCTCTTGGCCACAGGCTGTGGGCCCGGTGACCCGCGATGTCATTTGCAGAGACCGGGATAGCATGTCAGGGACGCCCCGGTGGGGAGGGCCCGGACTGGCTGCTGCCTTCTGCGACACTGCCGCTCGCTCCTTCGCGGCCGGGGCCCTCTAGCTGGCCACCGTCCACAAGATTAGCCTTTCTCTCATGTAGTCATCCAGAGGCGGCTCACCGCCAAGTTAGCCCCATAGCACTTCTGACCACTCTGTCGGCCTGTTTGGAAAGAAACTGAAGCTTAGCAAAGACCGCATTCTTCCTGTGAACCCGCTTTTCTATCGGGGCCAAGGATTCTCTCAAGGCTTCTCCATTCAAAACAACCATAGGGAACTTTTGGCGTGATATCTTTCTGAAAATGCTTAGAGCAGAAACTTACATCTGCCCGTCATGTATGTTTAAAGAGATATGAATGTGGCACTTTGTTTTGTCTTTGGAAACTCTTTTCCATCAATTATGAATTACTCCCTCACATGACTCTGGTTGGGGAGGTCAGCATCATTAAGTTGAATTCTGCTTAATAGAGCCTAGGAGACGAAGGATGCTTTACAATGATTGTGAAACCCTAGATCCTCTGGCACTTTCTGTTGTCATACAGATGAAAGCTTCACAAAAAATAGTTGTGATCGTGTTATACAGTTTAGAGGCCAAGGGAGAGAAGGTTTGAATGTTCCCCGCCCCCTTTTCTTTTTCCGTAGTGGCCCTTCTCAGCAAATCCAGAAACTTGATAAGCAGACCTTGCAAAACCATTGTTTCTTTGACAGCTGGATAAATGTGGAGTGTGTTTGAGAATGAAGACTATATATATATTTCAGAGATCCACCCAGTTCCTGACCTGCGGCTCAGAGAGGCCCGCTCGGGCTTAACATGATCCGCCAGTCACACTTTCTGTCTCTGTGCAGTTTCGGTTTCCTGAATCGGTTGAGCCTTGTCTTTAGAAAAAGACAAGGACACAAATCCCAGGCCAGGTCAAACTGCTGGCTAGCAGAGATGATTGGAGGCCTTGCCCCCTGAGACTGTGGCATTAGAATCACTAGGGAGCTGTGTTCTGAGGTCAGCCGAGGCAAATGTTTTTGGAAAGGAAGTTTCACACACTGTTTATATTCACAGAGCCTCTTCTGCCCTTGTTCACAGCTGAAACTGCTTCAGATCTCACAGACCTAGCACACTTTCTGCTGCCTGAGCTTACAGAAATCTGGGAGGAGGAACTGAGCTTTTGTGTGGTCTGGGGATAACCAGGAGTCCCTTCTAATGATGGCAGTAATCATGCAACAATCATTTTTAGTCTCCAATATATTTCTATCTTGGTAAGAGCCATAATAAACTTGACCCTTAGGATCGTGATAGTAAATGGACTAAAAAGATGAATTCCTTAGAATTACGAAGATTAAGTAGCCGTAACTGTTTCATGGGGGAGTCTATTTTGGGTTGATTGTGCTTCCCCTAATAAATACAGCTCTCCTTGAAGCCCCCAGAATACAAGGCTGTGTGTGACTGAGAACTGCTGGGTGAGTTGTTTATTCTAAACAAACTCACAGAGATTTTCTGCCCCGGGGGAGTCATCACATAGTTCTTGGCCTTATTCTGCCTTCAGAGATCAGATGTTGTCATAACTGGGAATGTTTGTCAACTTTCAGGCCTTTAATGTTCTAGTAACCAGGTGCCCCAGCTTGTTGACTATTTATTAATTGAGAGTGTTAGACTATCCTCTTCAAGCCAGGGGAGCGTGTTTTTGAAACACGCTCTAATGGACTGGGATCCATTAGATTAAAACAATGCCTCTTTGGGGGCAATTGGGTGGCTCAGTCAGTTAAGCAGCTACCTTCGGCTCAGGTCGTGATCCCAGGATCCCGGGATCTAGTCCCACATCGGGCTCCCTATTCAGTGGGAAGCCTGCTTTCCCTCTCTCACTCCCCCTGCTTGTGTTCCTGCTCTCACTGTCTCTCTCTCTCACTATCGAATAAATAAATAAAATCTTAAAAGAAACAAACAAAAAAACAGTGCCTCTTTGAAAGTCTTCTTCAAAGAGGGTTTCTTTAGAGATGTGGTTATCAATGCTTGAAGCCATTTGGGAGTTTCTTTCCTTTCCCTGTCACTTGCTGGAAATGTCATTGGCAAATGACAAGCAAGTTCTCTCTTTCAGCATCTGTGGGTACTGCCTCAGATAGCTTTCATCAGCATTCTTTTTTTTTTTTTTTTAAGATTTTATTTATTTATGAGAGAGAAAACAAGTGGGAGGATGGGCAGAGGGAGAAGCATACTCCCCACAGAGCAGGGAGCCGGATGGGGGACTCAGTCCCAGGACCCTGAGATCATGACCTGAGCCTAAGGTAGACGCTTAACCCACTGAGCCATTCAGGCGTCCCTTCATCAGCCTTCTTCATTAGGGGTAGGACCTTGCCTTCAAATGCTTTTTTAGAAGCTTTACCGTGTTCCTTCGGTGCTCTCATCTTCTAAGCATCTCAGCGAATTTCTGTCACATTAAAAATGGGTCTGTACCTTGAACGACAGTCGTTCACCACTTTGTTTCAGGAATGGACTGAAAACCCCCAATGGAATAGTAAAAAGAATACCGCCGTTATAACGGGGGTATTCACCTCCCATTCATTATGCAGACTAATAAGACTATGAGTTACCCACTGTGTGCCAGGGAGGAGGTGGCCAAGTTGAAACAAAGCCCCCAGCTCTGTAAGCTTACAGTTTTGTGAACCATGGCTGGATACAGCTGAAGGCCTGGCTTCCTCGGGAGCAAGAAATAGGATGGAGTGGTAGCTCTGGGTAAACCTGTGTCCTAGAGACATACTGATAACGAGGAGACAGAAAACTGAGAGCTGCAGAGTTTCTTTCCATGCGGCCTGGCACCCCTGCCTTCAGCCCCATGGATGCACCTGGGACAGACAGGTCTCCCAATGGCTGCCTCCATTTATTTATTTATTTATTTATTTATTTTAGTTGAGTTATGTTAGTCACCATACAGCACGTCATTAGTTTTTGACGTAGTGTTCCATGATTCATTGTTTACGTACAACACCCTGTGCTCCCTGCAATCCGTGCCCTCCTTAATACCCATCACCGGGCTCACCCATCCCCACACTCCCCTCCCTTCTGAAACCCTCAGTGTGTTTCCCAGAGCCCATAGTCTCTCATGGTTCTTCTCCCCCATCTGACTCCACCCCTTCATTTTCCCCTTCCTTCTCCTATGTCCTCCATGCTCTTCCTTATGTTCCACAAATAAGTGAAACCATGGCGATTCAGTAATGTGGCAGGATAAAAATCAATGCACAGAAATCAATTGCTTTTTTATACACTAGCAATGAAACTGTAGGAAGAGAAATTAGAGAATCGATCCCATTTATAAGAGCACCAAAAACCATAAGATACCTTGGAATAAACCTAATCAAAGAGGGAAAGGATCTATACTTTAGGAACTGCCTCCATTTAAAATAAAGAGACTACTTCAAATATCGTACATCCAAGAATCCCCAACTAATTTCAATGTGTGTAAAATTCTCTGATGTCCTTAGGAAGAGATTATATATAGCCATAGTTTTAATGAAAAAACCGAGCTACTATATATGTAGTGTTGTGGCTCTGAATAATAAAAAGAAGATTATCTGTTTGTTTAGGAATCAATTCAACCAAAACCAACATGGAAATAGAAGTAATTTTAAATGTTCAAGACATAGAAAGTACATACTCCAGTTCAAAGATTATGTTCTTTTATCCTCTTGATTTTCCATTTCATAGGGTAAAATCGAACAAAAGGACAACTACAGTATGGAACGGTTATCAAGCACGATCTGACCCAAGCAAACTTCCCAGTCCTGCTTAAATACCATCCTGCCAGGCCACACACCTGGATGGTTTTGACTCAGCAGATCAGAAGCCTGTTGGGTGAATTCATAAACCAGTTGGTCCAGCGAGTTACTCTTAGATGCTGTAAGACGGGACTTAACTTCTTTTCTTTTTTTTCTTTTTCCTTTTCCTACAGGGAGATGCTAAGGATGACAGCACGTCCAAGGCAATTCATAGCATATTTAAGAATGCAATACAGCTGCTGCAGGAAAAAGGATTTGTTTTCCAGAAAGATGATGGTTTTGATAAGCTATACTATGTAAGAGACCTGCAACTTTATTGTTTTCCTTCATAGATTTTTTTTACTTTTTTTTTTTAAAAGATTTTATTTATTTATTTGACAGAAAGAGAGATCACAAGTAGGCAGAGAGGCAGGCAGAGAGAGAGACGGGGAAGCAGGCTCCTCGCTGAGCAGAGAGCCCGATGTGGGGCTTGATCCCAGGACCCTGAGACCATGACCTGAGCCGAAGGCAGAGGCTTAACCCACTTAACGCCACCCAGGCGCCCCGTTTTCCTTCATAGCTTTGATCACCACTATATTCATTCATTAGGAATACCTGTTTACTGTTTTTAAAAATCATTAAGGAGGTTCATAAAATAAGGAGTGAAAGTCAGCCCTTCTCTTTCCCCAAGGTGCCATTTCTTTTTAAAGATGTTATTTATGTATTTTATTTTTTTATTTTTATTTTTATTTTTTTTTAAAGATTTTATTTATTTATTTGTCAGAGAGAGAGAGGGAGAGAGAGTGAGCACAGGCAGACAGAATGGCAGGCAGGGGCAGAGGGAGAAGCAGGTTCCCTGACGAACAAGGAGCCGGATGCGGGACTCGATTCCAGCACGCTGGGATCATGACCTGAGCCGAAGGCAGCTGCTTAACCAACTGAGCCACCCAGGCGTCCCTATTTATGTATTTTAGAGAGCACAAGGCGGGAGAGGGGGAGGGAGAAAGAATCTGAAGGAGACTTCTCATTGGGCACAGAGCCCAACGTGGTGCTCGATCCCATGCCCGGGAGATCACCACCTGAGCCGAAACCAAAAGTCAGATGTTTAACCCCCTGAGCCACCCAGGGGCCTCCCCCTGCTCCCCACCAGCTACCATTTTTAACAGCATGTCCTTCTAGACACTTACCTGTACATTTACAAAATGTACACATATAGATGCTGATGTGGCTTTTTTGAGAAAAATGTGATTATCCTGCAAATTGGGACTTCTCGACCTTAATACTGGGCCAGATGGTGCCTGGCTGTGAGTGGCTTTCCTTTGCGTTGTAGGATGTCTAACAGCATCCCTGGCCTTCATTCACTAAACAGCAGTAGCAGCCCCCCGCTTGTGACAACCAAAAATTGTCTCAGGACATCGCCAAGTATCCCCTGAGACAGTTGAGAACCATTGTTCTCAGTAATGCCTGGAAGTTTTGGGGGGTGGGTTACCAGAATAGCACATCCCTGGCGTCCTTCCATGTCAGTACTTACTAATCTTCCTCAGTCCGTTCGACGTCACATGGCACTCTTTCTTATGGGTTCTTGCCCCACACTTGTAACCACTTCTTTCTGGTGGACATCGATGCTGATTCTGGGTTTTGCTCACACAGATAGTGTTGCTGTGGCGATCTTTGTGAATTCATGTAAGCGTTTCTGTAAGACTGGCTCTTAAAAGAGGAATTGCCAGAGCAGAGGGCATGTACCTTTAATCCTCTGGTCAGCACAGTCTGACTGACCTCCCAGAAGGCCATACTCATGGACATTCCCACCAGGGGTACAAGTGCTTGCTTGCTTCATACTTTCGGAGTCGAAGGTTCACCTCTTGCTACCTGCCTTTGATTATTGGAGGAGCCATGCTTTCAGTGAAAATGGGCTTCCTCCTGACCACTGATGTTAGCAGTGGAGATGTGGCTTCAGTCACAAGTGATTCTCCTAGAGGCAGATAAAAATTCTGAGGAAACTGAGAAGTCTCACTATTTACAGACATGATTCTTGAGGGGAAGCGTTCCTTACTACGACATTTTCTTAATGTTGATTTACTATAGCGATTCCCCATTTTAGAGAGTTTTTTTTTTTAAATTAAGATATATTTTAAATACTATTTGAGTAATTTTTAAGTTTGGGGTTTTTAAATTTTTATTTTTATTTTTATTTTTTATTTTTTTTTAAGATTTTATTTATTTTATTTATTTGACAGAGAGAGAGAGAGATCACAAGTAGACAGAGAGGCAGGCAGAGAGAGAGGAGGAAGCAGGCTCTCTACCGAGCAGAGAGCCAGATGTGGGGCTCGACCCCAGGACCCTGGGATCATGACCTGAGCCGAAGGCAGAGGTTTAACCCACTGAGCCACCCAGGTGCCCCTAAATTTTTATTTTTAAGTAATCTCTACACCCAAGGGACGCCTGGGTGGCTTAGTCAGTTAAGCGTCTGCCTTCAGCTCAGGTCATGATTCCAGGGTCCTGGGACCAAGTTGTGAGCAAGTCGTCAGGCTCCTTGCTCAGCGATAGCCTGCTTCTCCCTCTGTCTGCCTCTCCCCTCTGCTTGTGTGCGTTCTCTCTCTCTGACAAATAAGTAAATAAAATATTTTTTTAAGATTTTACTTATTTATTTGACAGACAGAGATCACAAGTAGGCAGAGAGGCAGACAGAGAGAGAGGAAGGGAAGTAGGCTCCCTGCTGAGCAGAGAGCCCCCTGACTCGGGACTCAATCCTAGAACCCTGAGACCATGACCTGAGCCGAAGGCAGAGGCTTCAACCCATTGAGCCACCCAGACGCCCCAATAAAATATTTTTTAAAAAGGAACTCTTACACCCAGTATGGAGCTTGAACTCACAACCCTGAGATCAAGAGTCACATGCTTCACCAGCTGAACCAGCCGAGCTCTCCAGTTTTGTGTTTGGGTTTTTGTTTTATTTTTTAAGTACTACACCCAGGGTGGGGCTTGAACTCACTACCCTGAGATCAAAGGTGCATTCTCTATTCACCGAGCAAGCCAGGCACCCCAGGTAACTTTTGAAAAGGGTATTCTGATCTGTGTACAGGTGAGTGCAGACCACCTCCTCCTATGTGGAAAGGCCTGGTGAGGTTGGAGAAGCCTGTGCTGGGCAGCTCCCCTTCACGTGCCTCCCCCACCCCTCCCATTCCCCCTGGGAGGCTCCGGGTTGGCCCCCTGTGTCCATGGAGTAGAGAGCGGCTCTTCCTGGGCAGCAGGCCAGGGCTGAGGTGTGGCAGGGTTAGGCACTTCCTCCTGTGAATCAGTGTGAGCTGGAAAGGGGTGATGGAGCAATAATAGCTCTTTTCCTCTGCAGAACCATCCCCTCCCCCTTCTCTCCTCCCTTTCCACGTCCTGCCTGGGCTGTAGGTTTCTGTTTTCCGGAGGGCCTTGCCCTGGGGAAGTAGTTATTGCAGTGCTGTGGATACTTCTGTTTTGGTAGCACTTTCCTGCTTTCCACAGCTCTCACCACCACACCCCGCCACCCCCCCACCCCCGTTACTATAGATAATCTTCACAATAACCTTGGGAGTCAAGATCCCCATTCGTTCTGGTCTTCGTCCCATAATTACTGATACATTAGTTTGTTTGCATGCTGGTTTTGTTTTGTTTTGTTTTTCCCTTCCTTCCTCTTTTCCTTCCTTTCTCTTTCTCTCTCTTTCTCTTTTTGTTTTTAGATTTACTATGGAACATGAAGGTGGAACCCATCTGGTTACTTGGCTTCCTTCTTACTGGCCAATTGAGAAAGGAGCTTTGCTATATTTGCCTTTGAGACAGAAAGTGTTTCCATGGATAAGCTAGATGTACTCCCTTGCTAGCTTTTCCAGACAGTTTTTGTTTCATTTCTTTTTCTTTGGGGTTGGGAGAAAGAAGAAAACTCATGAGACATGAGACAGGTATCAGGGCCCAGAGGAAGGAGTCCTGGGTGGAGATCAAGACTTTGATCACTTGTGCCTCCCTTTGAATATAAAGACGAGCAAGAGAAACTTCATGAATCTGTCACAAATATTTGAGAAAAAATTTGCTCCTTAAAAGTACAGAATTTCAGTTTTTCTTGACATGGCCCTGGTAAACCACCTTCCTAGGGAGCGTGCCTCTGGGCCAGCTACAAAGCAGTGAGCTGCATGGTGACAGAGCTGCTTTGACAATAGGCCAAGTGTCAAAAACCCTCTTGTTGGTGTAGGGATGGTGATGACTGTGAAATCTTTAGAAACCATCCTAAATACTAGTCTGGGAGTCTGGGTGATGCAACCGCTTCATTACTGAAAAATGCCCTCTCTCCTGTTTTTCCCATTTAGGTAACCAGAGAAGACAAAGAACTGCACAGAAAGATCCACCATATCATTCAAGAAGACTGCCAGAAACCAAATCGTAAGTGGTGGGATGTACATGTATGTGGTGCCCAGGTGCCCTGGAGGGGAATGTTCCCTCCCAGAGAGCACTGGATGGAGAGTCAGGAGACTGGGGCTTTCCCCAGTACTGACTTGGAAATATGACTGGTTGGGACAGCTGCCCCTCTGAGCCTCAATCTCTTCTTCGGTACAATAGCATTAGATTCTCACAGTTGTTCTGACCTTAGCGTCACATATGACTGTACCCTGGAGCTTCTTACCATGCAGTGCTAAGGTCCCAGCCCTGGGGACACTGCTTGATTAGGGGAGGGGACAGGAGCTGTCTGGGTGAGTGTCTCAGGTGGTTGCAGTACAGTGAGCTAAGCCACTGGCTGAGACTTTTTGACCTTCTGGTTCTCATGTACTCTGATTTGTCTTATTTCTTATTCTACTCTTGCCCCTTGCCTTTGAACGCAGACAAGACCGTTTCCTCTGTTCTGACATCAAGCCTTTCAGTGTTAGGAGAAATGGTTCTAGACATTACAGGTGATGATTAGTATAATTCAGTCATCTTGGAACCTGATAATTTGCAGAAGAAATGGTTTAAAGTACAGTTGGTTTTAGTGGAGTTAGGTCAACCCCTAGTGGTTAGAAACTCAAACTGTAGCTCGCCTGACAATAGACATTACTATTTTCATACAGGTTAGAAAGAGAAGAAAGCACTAGTCCTGTCTTTAAATCCTGTGTAAACTGATCAGACTTCAAGGTGACTTTTCAAAGTCTGTCTTTTACAAACAAACGTATGCTGATAATGAATGTTGGCATTTGTCAACAAATGAGGCTAAAAGAGAAGGGGAAGGACTTGTTAATGACTGCAGGTCTCCTCAGCCTGCCTGCTTGCTTTCTCTCCAGAGAAATGTCCCCCAGCCCTTTCAATCCCTCCATCCCTGGGGCCTGGCCCTGCTCCAGGCTGACTCAGCGGGCGGAGCTGGACCAGGTCTCCAGCCCTGGTGTTTATGGTATGCAACCCTACTTAGCCTTTAAGAACCGATGAGGTCAGATCCCAGAATGGTGTGACAACAGATCTTAAAATAAACTGAAAGCACTCTATTATTTTAATGGGAATTTTCTGGCTTTTGTTCACATCATTCAGAACAAGGACGAGTATCCTTGAGTTAGGGGAGAACCTGTCTATCCATAATTTAGAGAGCTTTAAAGAGCAGTGCAATGTCAAGTTCTTCGACCAAGAGGAGACGAGAGGCTGCTCCCCAAATAGCCTCCCTGCCCTCATCCTCCTTGTCAGCCACCTGACCAGACCCTACTTTGATCTGCACTGGGAGCAGGATTGGTTGAAATAATTCCAGTGCCTGGTGAAGCGAATGAGAGGAATTCACACTGCATTTCTCAGGATAGCCAGACTACCTGGTAGCCTGAGAGTCTGCAAAAGTGACAGGTTTTCCATGCCCCCCAAGCCCCCAGACCCGCCCCAGCCCTGAAGAGTGTGTGTGTGTGTGTCCAGGTGGACCCCTGTGCCCCTCAGTCTATATGTGGGAGCCTCTTGACAGCTGTAAGCCAGGCCCCAGAACTAGGAAACTCCCAGGAGCTGAACTCTGGAGCACGAGTAACTGAGAATGCCAGGACTCATACCTCGTAGGAACTGTCTTGGCATCTGCTGTGACCACTCCTTGTCCTAGAAAATATCTGTGATCTAAAAAAAATGTGTGTGTGTGTGTGTGTGTGTGTGTGTGTGTATCTATATCTATATCTATATCTATATCTATATTCTTTTTTTTCTGAGTGATCAGGTATGGACATGGTTAAAAAGTCAGACAGTGCAAAGTGCACACAGAAAATCAGGATCCCTCCCAACCCCGAGCCTCAGGCTCTGTGTTCCCATGTCCAAAGGCAGTGGGTGTTACTAGTTTCCTGCATATTGTTCTAGAGGTGTTACATACACTGACAAACGTATTTGTGTAGTTTCTTTTCAAAAGCCCCACAAGTAAAGGTTAGCATATGATGCTCAGTGTTCCACACCTGGTATCTCAAATCTAACACTGGCTTCTAGAAATCATTCAGCAACAGCACATCCAACACTGCCTGAGTCTTCTTAATACCATGCAGGATTCCATTGTACGTACAGATAGGTCTTCAATCTCTTCATCATTCCTGCTGGGCTTTTAGTGTGTTTCTGACCTTTGTACGAAATACAGCATTGAGTTTTTCCTTATCAGGATGATCGGTAGAATGTAAACTCTCCAGTCATTTAGGAGTATTTCTTTTCTTTTTTGTTTTTAAGGTTTTATTTATTTATTTGAGAGCCAGACATTGAGTGAGAGAACACATGCTGGGGGAGAGGCAGAGGGAGAGGGAGAAACAGGCTCCCTGCTGAGCAAGGAGCCTGATGTAGGGCTTGATCCCAGGACCCCGGGATCATGACCTGAGTCGAAGGTAGCCGCTTAACAGACTGAGCCACCCAGGCGCCCCTTACAGTTTTACTTCTTTCTTACCAATTCCAGTGCCTTTTATTTCATTTTCTTTTCTGATTGCTGTGGCTAGTACTTCCAGTACTATGTTGACAAAAGTTTGCCTCATTGTCTTTATTTGTAAAATGGGGATAATAATAGTGCCCACATGATGGGTTGTTATGAGGTTTAAATACGTTGGTGGAGTAGGAAATACCAGCAACCTGTCTCTCCACTTAGACAACGATTACATCTGCCTAATATAATTATATTGAAACTCTAGAGTCTACTGGGGGCTTGCAACTTCCAGGGGAAGGCTTGGAGAGTAAATTTGGACTCTTTCAGTCAGTTTCGGCTCTTAGTAGCAGGTTTCATTTCCTCACACCGCCCCCTACAACATGGCAGGCACCTGTGCACATGTTCTTGGAGTAGCTTACACAGAGTTTGCAGCGACCTATGTAGCCAAAAAGGAACACGTCCTCCAAATATCAGGGATCTGTGCTCTGTTTGCCTATTGCTTCTTTCTTTAAAAATGTATTTTATTTATTTATTTGAGAGAGAAAGCAAGAACAGAGAGAGCACAAGCAGGGGGAACAACAGAGGGAGAGAGAGAAGCAGACTCCCTCCTGAGTAGGGAGCCGCAAGCAGTACTTGATCCCAGGACCCTGGGATCATGGCCTGAGCCAAAGGTGGATGCTTCACTGACTGAGCCCCCCAGGCGCCACAGCCCATTGCTACTTCTCCGAGTTGCAGACAGAGAGGTGGCTGGCCACTGCCATACCTACTCCCGTTGTTGCCAGCCCCTCCCCCAAAAGCTGAAGTGACTTCCGATGGGTTTAAATGACTGGTGCCCTTCCCTCCCACTTTCACTTTTCTTTATTCCCCTTTTGGGAGCCAGAAAAGAAAGACCAAGGTATTAAAAATCAATTGCATATATGGGAAAAATCAAAAAGTGATTACGCATACCCAAAAGACATAGCCCGAGAAAAAGACTTGAGAAGACCTTAAGTTTATGCCTCAGGCTGATCCTTGGCACAGACCCAGCCTATAATTTAAAAAACAAAACAAAAGAAAAACCCAGAAAATCCTGGGGGAAGGGGGAAAATCTGCTCTCCAAAGTTATCACATTATTAAATTCAAATGTCCAGTTTTCAACTAAAAATCACAAGGTACACAAAAAAGTAGGAAAGTATGGCCCATTCAGAAGAAAAAAATAATCAACAGAAACCATTCCTGAGAAAGCAGGATGCAGATTGCAGATCTACTAGACACAGAATTTAAAACAACTGTCTTTAAAATGCTGAAAGAACTAAAGAGAGATGTGGAGAGATATGGAGAAGGTCAAGAAAATGGTAGATGAACAAAATGGAAATACAAATAAGGAAATTGAAATTGAACCTCAGAAGAAACCAGAAAGAAATTCTGGAGCTGAAAAGTGTAATAACTGAAATGAAAATTTCACTCTAGAGATTCAAAGGCAGAAGAAAAAAAATCAACAAACTTTACATTGAAGAAAAGTAAACAGAGCTTAAGGGACCTGTGGGACACTGTCCACTGGGCCAACTTATGTATTATGAGAATCCTAGAAGGAGAAGAGAGAATATTTGAAGAACTGGTGGCTAAAAACTTCTTTAATTTGATGAAAAACAATTTGATGAAAGACATGAATACAAACATCTAAGATCCCCTGTGAACTCTCAAGTAAGATGAACTTAGACCCATACCACAACACGTCATAATCAGATATTTGAAAGGCAAAGACAGAGAATCTTGAAAGCAGCAAGAGAGAAGCAGTTTGTCACATACAAAGGCCCATCAATAAGATTAGCATATTTCTCATCAGAAACTTTGGAGGCCAAAGGCTGTGGGCCGATACATTCAAAGTGGTAAAAGGAAAAAAAGCCAAAAACCTGTCAATGAAGAGTCCCATATTTAGTAAAACTGTTCATCAAAAGTGAGGAAGAGGGTGCCTGGGTGGCTCAGTTGGTTAAACCTCTGCCTTTGGCTCAGGTCATGATCTCAGTGTCCTGGGATCGAGTCACGCATTGGGCTCTCTGCTCAGCTGGGAGCCTGCTTCCTCTCTCTCTCTCTCTCTCTGCCTGCCTTTCTGCCTACTTGTGATCTCTCTCTGTCAAATAAATAAAATCTTTAAAAAAAAAAAAAAAGTGAGGGAGAAATTAAGACATTCCAAGATAAAGCTGAGGGAGTTTGTTACCAGTAGACATGCTCTGTAAGAAATGTTCAAGGGCATCTGACATAGTGAAATGAAAAGACACTGGGCAGTAACTCAAAGCCATGTGAAGAAATACAGGTCTCAGTAATGGTAAATATGTGGACAATTATAAAAGCTAATATTATAGCAATGGTTTTTAACTTCACGTTTTGATTTCTGTACGATTTAAGAGGCCAATACATTGTTAAAGATAATTCTCAATCTACTGACATTATTGTAACTCTGGGTTTTATTTATTTATTTATTTTTAAGATTTTTATTTATTCCTTTGACAGAGAGAGATCACAAGTAGGCAGAGAGGCAGGCAGAGAGAGGGGGAAGCAGGCTTCCCGCTGAGCAGAGAGCCCGATGTGGGACTCGATCCCAGGACTCTGGGATCATGACCTGAGCCGAAGGCAGAGGCTTTAACCCACTCAGCCACCCAGGCGCCCTGTAACTCTGGTTTTTAATTCCACATTTTGTTTTCTATATAATTTAAGAGACTAATGAATTTAAAAGAATACCTAGTTTATGTTCTTAGGTGACAGAATGCATAAAGATGTAATTTTGTGATATCAACAATCAAAAGATGCAGGGATAGCGCTGAAAAGGAGCAGGTTTTTCAGTGTTGAAGTTAAATTGGAATACATTCAAATTAGGAATGTGAGTAAAATCCCCATGGTAACCACAAAGAAAATAGCTATAGAATATGCACAAAAGGAAATAAAGGAATTTAAACACTTCACTACCAAAAAAAAAAAAAAAATTGGCTGAACACAAAAGAATTCAGTAATGCAGGAAACGAAGGACAAAAAGTTATAAGGCATATGGAAAACAAATAACAAAATGACAAAAGCAAGTCCTTCCCCCGCCAACAGTAATTAGTTAAAACCTAAATGGATTTAACTCTCCATTCAAAAGACAGGTTGGCAAAATGGATTAAAAAAAACACGATCCAACTATATGCTGTCTATAAAAGGCTCACCTTAGATCCAAAGACACAAATGGATTGAAAGTCAAAGGATGGAAAAAGATAACCCAGTGCAAACAAAAGTAACCAACAGAGAGCAGGAGTGGCTATATTAATATCAGACAAAACCAACTTTAAAACCAAAAAGTTTATAAGATCAAAGAAAGGCATTATATATTATTAAAAGGTTCAGTACAGCAAGTAGATATAGCAATTATAAACATTTATGTACCTAATGACAGACCATCAAAATAGATGGAGCAAAAATGGACAAAATTGAAAGGAGAAATAAATAGTTCTGTGATCAAAATTGGGGACATCAGTCCTCTACTCTCAATAATGGGTAGAACAAGCAGACAGAAGATAAGGAAATAGAGAACTTGAATACCATAAGAAATTAGATCTAATAGACCTACACAGAACACTCTCCAACAACAGAATACACATTCTTGTTGAGTGTACATGGGGCATTTTCCAGGATAGACCATATGTTGGGCCTCTAATTAAGTCTCTGTCAATGGTAAAAATATACCATACAAAGTATCTTCTTTGACCATAATCAGATGGAGTTAGAAATCAGTAACAAAGCAGGAAAACTTAACAAATTTGTGGAAATTAACACTCGTAACTAGTAGATCAAAGAAGAAATCACAAAGGAAATTAGAAAATAGCTAGAGATGAATGAAAATGAGAATACAACATAACAAAACTTAGGAGATGTAGCACTAAAGGGAATGTTACAGCTATAAACACATTACAAAACAAGAGGGATCTCAGATCGAAACCTAACTTCTTACAATTTAAGGATCTAGAAAAGAACAAATTAAGCCCAAAGGCTAGCAAAAGAAAGGCAATAATAATGATTAGAACAAAGATAAATGAGATAGAGAATAGAAAATAATAGAGAAAATGAAACCAGAAGGGGTTCTTTGAAAAAAATGAACAAAATTGCCAAACCTTTAGCTAGAGGGACTAAGAAGAAGGAGAAAAGACTCAAATCACTAAAGTCAGAAATGAAAAAGAGGACATTAGTATAGGTTCTACAGAAGTAAAGACTGCGAAAGAGGACTGTGAACGATTGCATGTTAGCAAACCGTATCACCAGATGGTAGGGATGAATTCCTAGAAACACAGAACACACTAAGACTAAATCACATAGAAAAAGGAAATTTGGGCACCTGGGTGGCTCAGTGGGGTAAAACCTCTGCCTGCACTTCAGGTCATGATCTCAGAGTCCTGGGATCGAGGCCTGCGTCGGGCTCTCTGCTCAGAAGGGAGCCTGCTTCCCCCTCTCTTTCTGCCTGCCTCTGCCTACTTGTGATCTCTCTCTCTCTCTCTGTGTTCAAATAAATAAATAAACTCTTAAAAAAAATGTAAAAGAAAAAGGAAATTTGAGTACAGCTATACCTAGTAAGGAGATTGAATCAGTAACTAAAAACCTACCAACAGAGAAAAGCTCTGGACCTGACGGCTTCACTGGTGAATTCTACCAAACATTTAAAAACTAAAACCAGTCCTTCTTCCATGTGACTACAAGGTCACTTTGTGAGAATCCTTCCCAGACAGCAGCATGGCCTTTCAGAAGAGATAGTTGAAGGCCTTCGGGGCATTGCTGCTTAGGGCCCCACATACATCCGTAGGTCCTCTTGAGCCCTGAGCTTGGGTACGCAGGCCCTACAAAGACAGATTAAAAGCCGAACGGTGGTGAGGGTCCTAGTGCTTCATCTGCCACGTGTGGGCCCAGTTTGGCTGGAGCCCCTTTACACCATCCAGCGTCACCCTTCTCAGGAAGAGCTGAAGCTGCTTTAGAGCCCGGACTAGGTTATGGGTGTCATCTTAGGTTATGGAGAGGATGACAGAATCATAGTCATTCCTGTGTAAGAGACACCTGCCACCAAGCTCCTTTAATCCCTATAGCCACGGGTGAAGGAGGCGATTTTCTCCCTATCTTACAGATGAGGAAACAGACCCAGAGACACGAACCAGTCTTCCCTGTCGGAGCCAGTACTTGAACGTGGGCCTGTTGGCCTCACGAGTCCACTGTCCCTCTGTCACTTGCTCCTCCTTGCTCAGCACTACACACACAGTAGGTGTTCAGGAAGTCTTTATTGAATGAATGTTGGAGGGACAGCCTGGAAACCAGTGAAGGTGACAAGTTTTTCAACAATAAACTGGGAGGGAGAATGAGAGGACAGGGCCACTAGAGGTCAGAATTTAACAAGTCTTCGTTAGCTCTGGAGCACTGCTTGAGATGGTGTCTGACCCCGAGAGCTGGAAAGGACCCCAGAGGTACCCACACCCCCTTCACAGTCCCTCCCCCTCCTCATTGGTGAGAAAACTCGGCCTCAGAGATGCTGTAAGTTGCCCAAGGCCACAGACCTGTGCCACCTCCCAAACCATGCTTTGCCCAACACCACGATACCTCTTTAATCACCTTCCTGGGGCCTCAAGCGTTTTGTTCTCTGAAAACAACATTTGGTGACTGTGTGGAACAGCAGGGGTGCCAGATGCTGGGGAGACAGAGGCCAAACCTGGCCCTGCATAGGGCTTGAAGCGAATCTGGGAGGCTGTTTTCTGTAATGACGTTTGACTTTGACTCAGAGTTACAGATGCATTTTACATCATGATCTGTTACGTTATATATACATATATATGTACAGACACACATATATAAGCATTTATGCATATGTAAAGTTTCACAAAATAATACTTGTGCTATAATGCAATGCATTTTGTAATTTCCTTTTCCTGTCTTTCTTAATCTGTTGGTAAGGAAACAATTGCTGATCACAACCCATTACGTTGATTTCATGACCCTCTCTAATGGTCACATCTTCACTGTGCATTCCACTACTGTGAATCATTGATTTGAACTAGGATAAAGGCTGCTAACCCTGAAATTTCTCATTGTGTACCAGATGGTCTTAAGTGTTTTGGGGTGGAGGATAAGAGATTACTAGAACACAGCCATCATAGACAGGAATTCTTGGAAGCCTAGGCAGAGAAGTGGTGGGAGTCCCTTCTTCTCCAGGCTGTTACCTGAGTCAGGACTTATGGGAAAGGATATGGAGTCTGCCATAAACAGCTCTGCTGTCCGTCTCAAGGAGGGGTCCCACCTGGGAAGCTATGGGTTCGGCACTGAATAGCACTTATACCTGTAATTGCCCTAGAGAAAAAAGATTATCAAGCACTAAAAATCCATTCAGTTATAGATAGTCCCTGAGCCAGGAGCAATCCTTGAAAGTTGAAGGCCTGAGTTTCCAAGTAGTGGGTCCACGTCATGTGGCGAAAGAAGGGGCCTAAGAACACGGCTTTTGTTTCATTCCTGCTGGTGACCTAAACCAGTGCCTCTCTGACTCTGCTGTGCGTCAGAATCGCCAGTGGATCTTGGGGAAGTGCAGGTTCTGACCCGGGAGCTGTGGAGACTTGTCCCGAGAGGGGGAGGCCGCCGAGGGGGCTGAGGGTCTGACAGGAGTGCCAGGCTGAGCCCGCTGCCTCTCTCCAGCAGACGCAGAGAAGGGCTGCCACTTTCAGCACATCTTGGCCTGTGCCCGCCTGAGTGTCAGCCCGGACCTGAGCGAAGGCGTGCTGCAGCAGGTGCTGGAGCTCCTGGAGGACCAGAGCGACATCATCAGCACCACAGAGCACTACTACACGGCGTTCTGAGGGGAGGCCGGCCCATGGGCTGGGCGGGGCCGGGCCAAGGAAGAAGAGGAGCGGGTGGTGGTCACTCCTGGGCTTGGACTGTAAAGGTCACACAGAGGCTTATAGGTCTGGTGGCGGGGATCTCTTAATAAACTGTGAAATATGGTCACTTAAGGAATGGAATTTGGTGTGAATTCTGCCGTGTAGCTGCTGTATCTGTGGGATAAAGTAACTCATCTCAGTCATGACCTAGAAGAAAACCCTCCCCTTGACCTTCTCCCTGGACCCGCTGTTGCCCCTCAGAGCAGAAGGGAGGAGACAGTGTTGGCGGCTGAGTTGGTGTGTGTGTGGCTCCAGGCTCTGTCACGGTAAAGGGATGTCACGTGGTAAAGTAAAGTGAAGAGCACCTAGCCAGATCACACAGACCCAGAATGTTTCCAAACTTCAGAGCCTCTGCTCTTGTAGGCCTCTGTCAGAGGTTAGGAACCGAGTGTAGGGAACCGCTTCATGGGGGAATCCACTCACCTATGATTTCCAAGGTCAAGTACCAGAGGTGGGTCCCGAGTCCTGGGATGAATGTTGTTCACAGACCCACCCAGAGATGGGAATAAATGGACCCAAGGCATGGCCCTGTGTTGGTTGTTTTCCTTATTTTCCTTAGGAATTAAGAGGTCTCTCAGTACATTTCCCTATACTTGAGGACATACGTGACTAAATGTGTTGTCCTTTAATGCCCTGAAGTTGTTGGAGGCTCTCAGCCAGTTGCCTGGCCGCTAGGCATTATTTTCAAGGTTCCTGCTGAATGTGCAGGTCGCCCTGACACCACCCAGACAAAGACTCTGTATCTGCCCGGACAGGTGATGGAGTCCTGCTGTTCCTAGGAACGGCAGGGGAAAGGGAAAAAAAAATCCGAGGTATGTGGTAGACTTGTTCTAACAGCTAAATGACAAATCCAGCCAGCAAAAATAAAGTGTGGGGAGAGATTTGGAGTTAATTACAGTCATTTCAAAAAAGCACATCTGCCTTCGTCTGCTACATTTGCTCTTGACGTCATAAGCTCTTAGTGGCTCTGCTGGAGAGCTTGCAGGCCTCGAGTTCTGCTCTATGTGGAAATGGAGTGGTTTTTATACTTAGAAGTTGGCTGCCATTTCGTATGTCCGGCTGAGGGCTAGTACCAACAGATCGCTTCCTGTCGCCGACTTCTCTGACTTGATCCAGATATTTGCCCTGTTTTTAACAGCCGTTTACCCAGATGGTTGCCCCGTGTCCTCCATGCATTTGGAAGCTTCCCCCGTGGAATGTAGTCTCCTGGAATAACACCCCAGCTGCCTTCCTTGATAGCAGCAGATGTTCCTTTTTGAATACATCTAGCCCAGGAAGGAGTCTCGAATCAGCAACCCCACTTCCAGGGTTTATCCCAAAGAGACGATCACGCAGGTGGGATAGGATGAATACACAAGATTTGCATTGCTGTGTGATCTAGAGTTCTTCATTGGGAAAAAAATAGTTGCTCATGAGGAAAAGTGAGTTATGATACATGCACACAGTAAAATACTATGCAGCTATTAAGTGATGAAGAAGACAGATACTATTGCTATGTGAACACTCTTCCCAAGAAAGCAGTCACAGACCTGCTTCTATAGTATACCGTTGATCTGAAACGAGTTGTATGTGTCTATCTGTAGAGAGTGTGTTTCTGTGTGTACATTGGCATAAATATGTCCCGTGTATATGCATACACACAGTTGATCAGTCCCCCCTCCTAGGAATACTTTCTGCTCTCGGCTTTCCACACACTCTGGGTGCTCTCTCTCTCTCTTTCTCCATCTCCTTTTCCTGGTCTTCCATCTCCCTGAGGGCTTGGGGTTCAGTGTTAGACCTCATTCCTGTGCAGCTGGCTCCCTTGGAGAGCTTCACCAGTCGTGTGGCTCAGAAGATACATATGCTGACAGACTCACCACATTTTATCCGGTTAGGACCTCTTCTGAGCTCCAGACTCCTGCCTGTGGCTTCCCACTGACATCTCCACTTCGGTGTCTGAAGGACCCCACACACGTGCCCACAGCCAGGCGCCTAGTCACCCCTGACCCAAGACTTGCTCCTTCTGAAGTTTCTCCTGATTCGGAAGAAGGCAGCCCTATCTTTCCGGTTGTGCAGACCAAACGTTCCACATCCCACCTGTCCACCAGTCACCTTGGCTCCGCCTTCTAGATATTTCTAGACTCTAACCGCCTCTCACTGCTGCTCTGCTACCCGCTGGATGTTGTGGTTGCCTCCTGACTGAACAACTGCCCCGGCCCCTCTTCAGTTCATTCTCCACATAGCAGCCAGAGCAATCTGTCCAAATGAAGCCAGATCCTGCCGTCTTCTGCTCTCATTCTCCCATGACTCTCTGTCTCACTCCTAGTAGGACCGCAGGGCATCCCAGTACCAACAAGGTGCTGCTCTGCTGGGCCTCCTCTGTGCACTATGCCCCACGCACCCACCCTGCTTAGCTTCCTGGGCCTGGGCCTGGGCCTTGCCGTGCCTCACACACCACCAGCATTCCTGCCTTCGGGCCTGTGTGCTTGTTTCCTGGAATGCCTGGAATGTTCCTCACCCAGGTAGCCATGTGATGGCCTTCCCTCTCCCCTTCTTTGGGTCTTTCCTTGAGTGTCACCTTTCTCTAAGGCCTGCCCTGATCCCTCTTTTGCTAAGTAGAGCCAAACCCTTCTCCTTCCTTCCCAGGACTCTTTAGTACTTACTTTTCTCCACGGTACTTGCCACCATATATTTCACACATTCCATATATTTCTTCCTTGCTCGGTTTATGATCTATGTCCCCAACAGAAGAAATGTTCCTTGAGGGCAGGACTTTCCCTGTTCTGTTTCCTGCCGTGTCGCCTGCACCTAGAGCAGTGCCTGGCGTATCTTTCCAGCCATACCGATCCTGTGTACGTGTCTGGCTGCAGGTGTCTTCCTTTCTTTCCTGGGAGGCTTTCTCCAATGTCTTGGCAGGCTGTTCAGGCTGGAAGTGCTCAGAATTCAACCCACCGAGAGCGGCCTCATCCTGTGGGATCCGGGATATAAGTACCCCAGCTCCTTTGCCCTTCAGATGAGATCTCTGAGGCAAGTGTTCTCCACCATTTTCCAGAGTTTCTCTGTGGGATTAATCTCCGTCCACCCACCGTAGCAGCTGACTTGATAGTCACCGTTAATTGGCTGCCTTTCCCTCCCTGTCTTCCCCACTCCCCGTTAGTATTTGCCTCACCTCCCACATGAACTGTTTCCGTTCCAGTCCTTGTCTCCTGGTCAGCTTCTGGCTGATCACAAATAACCCCATGTTCACAAGTATATTTGGGAAATGCTGTATGAATATTATATGCATCAAGCAGAGATTACTAGAAAAACCAAAGTGACCCACTTTTGCTTTTAAGCAACACATCTCTATTTGATATTTTTATAATTAGCAAGTGTCATTTCTACAAAAGTAATAAAGCTCTTTCTCACTCCCCATCCCACACTCACACAACCTGAATGATGAGCGAACCAAAAATAAGATGGGCCTTCTATTCTGTAGCAGCATAAGAACTCGGAGAGCATGAGGGGAACCTTTGGAAAATTCTCTGGGGCTAACTACAGTTGGATCACTGCTCAGGCACTGAAGAGCCACCAAAGACTTCCCCTGAAGAAGAGGGAAACAGCCAACACCATGGCTCTCAGCGTGCACATTTCAGAAGGCATGAACACTGTGTCTTGTTTATGGAAGCAAGAAGACAAATGGTGCTACTGTCTGGTCAGGGGTTTGTTTGAAGCTCTGTGATTTTCTCCATCTGGTAAGCCACCAGTGCTTCTCGTCCCTAAAAGACACTTCTTTCTAATTATTTTCCCCTCTGATAGCGTGCCAGGGCACTGGCCGAGAGAAAGCCAAGTGGAAAGAAGTCTATTCAGTGATGAGGAACTCAAGATGTGGTGCCAACGACTGACAACCAAGCAAACTTGTAATTTTCCGTCGGGGAAAAGTATCCACACTTTCTTATTAGTGTGGTTTCTCGTCTGTAAGCGGCCTCTATAGGAGCTCCCCAAAGAAGCAGCTCATTGTTTCCTTACTAGATTAACGTGAAGCATACGGGCAGACTCCAAATTCGGGGAGCAGCAGGCGCTGAGAGGAGAATGGGACCATCCCCAAGGGAAATGGGGCCCAGGGATGAAGAACCTTGCAGTAGAGCTCAAATTTGCATGCCATCTACTCCAAAGGCAAGCCCGAGCTTCCCCTCAAGTGAGTTTTTATGTAGTGCAGAAGTTATTTTTAAATATGGCCTATTTTTTACTGAATTTTTATTATGTAAACCCAAACAGGTGAGTCACAGCACAGCACAGGGCTGTGTTTGCAAGAATTCTAAATCAGACCCCAAATTCCTGAAGAGACTGAAGGCTTTCCATATATGTCCAATTAAAGTACTAGGTTTTCAACTTGGAACACAAAGAGAGGAATTTTGAAGACCACATAATAGTCTTTTTAGATAGTAAAGTGGCATGTCATTAACTCAGACTGATTGGGTGAAAGGTTTATGTAAATTAGTGAAAATCTGGAAAGAGTGCTATTTTATTACTTTATGTCTATGTTCCATATGTTCCATATGTTCCATATGACATCTGAAATAGTATGGGGTAACAGATTGGCTGCTCTTAGAAACCTGTTTAATGAATAAAAATTATTTTAATTATGTATCATTTAATTATTATATGTTTTATGCTGTTCAAATATTAATAGGTGATTTTTTTTAAAAAGTTCTTCTCAGCTTTTTTTTTTTTTTAAAGATTTTATTTGTTTATTTGACAGAGATAGATCACAAGTAGGCAGAGAGGCAGGCAGAGAGAGAGAGAGGGAAGCAGGCTCCCTGCTGAGCAGAGAGCCCGATGCGATGCGGGACTCGATCCCAGGAAACCTGAGATCACGACCTGAGCCGAAGGCAGCGGCTTAACCCACTGAGCCACCCAGGCGCCCCTTAATAGGTGATTTTAAAGTTCTTGAACTTAAGAGATTTGAGAACATGTCCACACAAAAAAATTCTATGTCAGTGTTCACAACACTATCATTCCTAATAACCAAAAAGGAAAACAACCCAAATGTCCATGAAGTGATGAATGGATAAACAAATGTGTGTCTCTGTGATGGAAAATTGTTCAACCACACAAAGGAATGGAGTCCTGAAATATATTCCATGGATGAACCTTGAAAACATAATAAGTGAAAGAGGCCAGATACTAGAGGCCACATAATGTATGATTCCGTTTATAGGGAGTGTCTAGAATAGGCAAATCCTTAGAGGAAAAAAAAAAAAAGTACTTGTCAGGATGTGGGGGAAGGATTGGATAGTGTGGGGTTTCCTTTTGGGGTGATGGAAATGTTCTGGGATTAGATAGTGGTGATATTTGCACAATTGCGAATATACTCCAAACCCCTGAATTGTGGGCTGGGTTGGGATTCCTCACAGCATGGTGACTGAGTTCCAAGGGCAGGCATCCCAAGAGAGAGCACCACCCTCGCAGAAGCTGTATGACCGGTCTTCGCATCGCCCCAGAAGCTGCACAATGCCGCTTCCATGGTATCCTTATTGCCAAAGCAGCCAAAGCCGACCCAGTTTCCAGAGGAGTGAATATACCACCTCCTGATGGGGAGTAACAAGATTCCCGAAGGGTATGTAGAACCAGGAATATTACCCTGGCCATTTTTGGAAAGCACAATGTCTCACAGACACGTTTCAACTTTTATACACATATAGCCTCATTCTTTTTTTTTTTTTAAAGATTTTATTTATTTATTTGACACAGAGAGAGAGATCACAAGTAGGCAGAGAGGCAGGTGGGGGTGGGGGGGTGGAAGCAGGCTCCCTGCTGAGCAGAGAGCCTGATGTGGGGCTCGATCCCAGGACCCCGGGATCATGACCTTAGCCAAAGGCAGAGGCTTTAACCCACTGAGCCACCCAGGTGCCCCTAGCCTCATTCTTTAAAAAACAAAAACAAAAAACCTTTTTTGGGGGGATATCAATAAGTACAAAGAATGGGGGAAAATGGTCTACCACTTTCCAGGTACTCTCTATTTTCTTTTTTAGATTATATGTATATTCTTAGCAAAAAAAAAAAAAAAAAAAAAAAAACCAACAAACAAAAAAACTGTTAACATTTTGCCTATCCTTCCAGAAAAAATATATCAGCATTTTATCTGTATCCTGGTTTTTAAAATTTATTTCTGTGTATTAGAGGTTTCTTTCTACTTTAGCATGCAAGGTTGCCACATCCTTTTATTTATTTTTCAGTTGTAAAAAAAAAAAAAATCATGGGGCACCTGGGTGGCTCAGTGAGTTAAAGCCTCAGCCTTTGGCTCTGGTCATGATCTCAGGGTCCTAGGAGCCTGCTTCCCCCTCTCTCTCTGCCGGCCTCTCTGCCTACTTGATCTCTGTCTGTCAAATAAATAAATGAAATCTTTTTAAAAAATCAGTTGCATTTCTGTATACTAACAAGCTATTTTAAAATGCAATTAAGAAAACATGCTCATTTACAATAGCATCAGAAACAATCAGATACTTAGGAATAAATTTAAACAGGAAGGTAAAAGATCTGTACACTGAAAGGAATAAGGACACGGATCAAAGAAATTCAACTGGGCACAAAGAAATGCAAAGATATTCCATGTTCAGGGATTAGAAGCATTAGTACTGTTAAAATGTCTATACCACCCAAAGCAATCTATAGATTCAAAGCCATCTGTATCAAAATTCCAATGGCCTCTTTCACAGATCCAGAAAAACCAATCATAAAATGTGTATAAGACCACAAAAGACCCCAGAGAGCCAAAGCAGTCTTGAAAAAGAACAAAGTCACAGGCATTACATTTCCTGATTTTAACCTGCAGTTGGCCCTTGAACAACACAGAGGTTAGGGGTGCTGATGCCCTATGCTGTCAAAATTCAGGTATAACTGGACTTTCCAAAAATATAATTACTAATAGCCTACTATTGACTGGAAGCTTTACCAATACAATAACAAACAGTCAATTAACACGTATGTTGTATGTTATATGTATTGTATATGGTTTTTTTTAAGATTTTTAAAAAATTTATTCAACAGAGATCACAAGTAGGCAGAGAGGCAGGCAGAGAGAGAGAGAGATTGGGAAGCAGGTTCCCTGCTGAGCAGAGAGCCCCAGGCAGGGCTCAATCCCAGGACCCTGGGATCACGACCTGAGCTGAAGGCAGAGGCTTAACCCACTGAGCCACCCAGGTGCCCCTATATATGGTACTCTTAAAAAGAAAGTACGCTAGAGAAAAAATGTTATTAAAAAATCACGAGGATGAGAACACACATCAATAGTACTATATTTATCGAAAAAAATTCTGTGTATAAGTGGACCTATATAGTTCAGACCCTTGTTGTTCAAGGGCCAACTGTGCATTACAAAGTTATAGTCATCAAAACAGTGTTTGACCACATCCTTTTTTTTTTTAAAGATTTTATTTATTTTTGAGACAGAGGAAGCATGTGAGCAGGGAGAGGAGCAGAGGGAAAGAGAGAACCTCGAGCAGACTCCCTGCTGAGCGCAGAGCCCAAAGCCTGGCTCTATCTCATGACCCCGAGCTGAAATCAAGCGTAGCGTGCTTCACCAACTAAGTCACACAGGCACCGTGACCACATCCTTTTAAATGGTCACAAAATCCACTTGTGTGTGGCTGTCCCTTAATGTATTTAACCATATTCCTATTGAGAAACATTTAACTGGTTTCCGGTTTGTGTCTATTGCCAGCAACGCTGCAGGAAACATCTTTGTACATTTTGCCTTCCTCGCCGTGCGTTTGCAAGTATGTTTGTTGGTAAATTTTTAGCAGTGCAACTGCCAGGAAAGAGGGCATGAGCATTTAAGAATTCGAACAGACATTGACACATTACTCACGGAAAAGACTGATCCATTTATACTCGTATCAATGATTGATGAGTCTCCTGTTTGCCTCCAAGCTCATCTATAATTTGTACGATCTGTGGTTTTAATCACCAACCATCTGAGAGGTAAAAAGGGTTTCCGGGTTTCGTTTGCGTTTACATTTTCTTGCATACGAGTGGTGTTGAGCATTTGTCATTATAGGCAACCTCTGATGTAGTTTTGCCCTCGAAAGTAGCCATGGATTCCAGAAGAGTCTAAGAATGGTCCTGGTCCTGTGTTCTGCGGTGGTATCAGCTACAGAACCAGCCCAGAGGCCTGCTGCCGAACTCCCAACTAGTGCACAGCTGGAAAAAACATCCAGAAGAACTCAAACCTTAAGGTTCCCATTTTGCTACTTCAAGGGCTAGGGTCCCATGCCTGCCCAAATCTAACATATACTAATACATGACAGCAGCAATCTTTTTGAAACCCATCCCCATATTATCGATGCAGACCTCTCACAGACCAGAGGTTCACGGACACTGTCCTCAGCTAGATGAATTTGAAAACTAAGATCATTTTTAAGAAAGTGCTAATTAAGTAGAGAAGATAGTGTTAGGAATAGAAATGGTTTTAATTTACGGGCTTTGATATGATTAATTGGGGGCACTGGGCAGCAACACTTTTGATAATCTTCTTTGCCCAGAAATTGCTTCCTCAGGGAAAAGGGTTTTTATGTTGTTCGAGGACAATCAGCGAACGGGAAAAAAAAGCGGGTGAGGACAGAGTATCCTTCCGTGTTTTGCGCTCTACTTCAGAACGAAAGAATGGCAGCACTGAGAGCTGAATTTTGTCCTGGACAGAAATCCGTGAATGATCAGTTTATTCTCATGCAAATTAGGTGGGAGGGTAATACATTGAGCTCTTTGTTTTTCATGTATTTTACTTCTTTCTGAGCAGGAAGCCAGCCTTGCCTTGGGGAGGTTGGGTTGGGGGCCAAATGCAGAAGTTGTTTGTGCAGACAACCTGGCTTATGTTTTCTGGAAGCCTGGAGCCTGGGAGGGATTGGAGATCAGTGGACTCCAAGCTTGCAGACCGGAATGTGCTCCATACGCTGCCCGAGGCAGGTGGGCAGGATGGCAAGACTTCCACGGAGAGGCTTTGTGGCGGCTCTCCGAGGCTTAGAGCCTTGGCCTAGGATTCCCAGCTTTTGCCAAGATTCCCAAACTTGGAACGGAAGCCGTGCAAACCGCCTTCTCTGCAGAGACAGCCTGGGGATATCAGCAGAAGACTTGGTCTCAGGAGAAGAGTGGACTCGTCTCCATTTTCCAGGTCTGTGTAACCTGGAATTTCATGCATCCCCATGGAGAGAGAGAGCCTGTCCTACCTGCTCCCACCACTATTATTTTCCTGCCTGCCTGGGGGGGTAAGGTCTCCAAGCTCAAGGTAACTTGAAATAAAGAAAAGTATATGACAAGTCTCACTTCCGTGAGTTTTGGCAGTAAGATTCATATAGCACTACACTTAGAATATATTCAAGGTGACTCCTACAACAAATTCATGCTCCAACCCACTTACATTCCAGAACGGCCTCTTGAGTGGGAGAGAAAGAGGACACCACAGTATAGTTCCAGGGGAATTGCTCATGACCCTTCCGCAGAAGTATGCCATCTATGAAAACTACTGGTCCTGTGTCACCGCAGAAACAATTGGAAATCACCTTCTCTGCGGATGGGGGAGAGAAACTGTGATAAGTCTGTTGCATCTCCTCAGCAGGGTTCACCTTATCATGAACGGGAAATCTGACCTTGTCCTGTAGTCGGCGTGTACGCCGGTCCCTGGGGATGACCTGGCCCACAGGCAAGGGAGCAAACAAGATCTAACTTAGGAGAAGGGCCCCAAACCATGGGAGCCGTGAGTCTTCTCCCAACATGAAGAAGCTTGAAAAGACCTTACTCACTCCAGCAGCCCACCCCACCCAGCCCAGCGCCCTAGGACGAGTCAGCAAACTGCCTGGGCCTGTGGTTTCTGTCCCGTCCCGGCTTGCCTTGACCCAGTGGAGGGCAAAAAATGGAATCACCACTCCTGCAAATGACAGCTGGCTTGGGAATGCTGGTGTCAGCACGAGCAGAAACCCCATCAGGGCAAGCCTGAGAGCGGGGTGTGGTCTGCTTTCTCTGTCCATTTGTTGTAGGCTCAGGTAACCAGGGAAAATGGGAGGTGGGCAGCTGTGAACCTCCAGCCAGCTGAGTTCTGGTCGTTTCCCCAGGGCTAGAGACTTACCTAAACTTAACTGCTATCTTGTCTCCTCAAAGGGTGCCCACATCACAGTTCATCGGGAGGTCTGTGATAGTCCTAGCAACAGGCACAGAGTGGTGCTTAATAAATGTGTAAATGGATGGGCACTTATTGAGTGCCAGCTGTGTGCAAGGCGTCATTCCAGGTATAGAGGGGGATGACAAGACAAGTTCCACCCCTGTCTTTAGGGAACTTTCGATCAAGTGGGTCACAAGCACATGCCTACATGATTTATAACCCATGGATGCAAATGTGTCTTGCTTGACCCTCAGAATTTTAAAATTTTCTATCAACATAAAAAAAAATTGGCTACCATCTGTATAGAAAAAAAAAGGTGTGTGTGTGTGTGTGTGTGTGTGAACATGTATGTGTATGTTTGTGTGTGTGTCCAAAAGGCTTCAGAAGCAACTGTTAAAAGAGGTGGCCTCCTTGGTTAGGGAACTGGGGCCAGGAGTGGGTAGGAGACTTATTGCAATGTTTTATAATTTTTTTTAACATGAAAATGTAATAACTCTAACACTAAACAAAATGGAAGGGGGAATTCACATAAAAATCCAGATTTCTGGCTTTTCTTAACAACTCAGAATTCTGGCAATACTGGGAACATTTAGTCTGAAAACAGTGTGTGGGTGGGGGGAGGGGCAGCATTAAAGGATTTTAAGCTGAGAGCTGGCATCAGATTTACACTGTGGCAGCCGAGAGGAGGAGCCTCGAACCAGGGCAAGCTCGAGGGCAGGTAGACCAGAGAGCCCCGGGTGCAGCAGGAAGTGGGAAAGGTAGGGAGGGCCTCAGCTGAGACAGTGGTGGGTGGACAGATTCAGAGACATTTATGACATAGATGGGTAAACGATTTAGGGGGGAAGGAGAGTGGAAATGGTTAGGGCAACTCCCAGGTTCTGCCAGACCATAGGACCTTGCCACAGGGGCTTTAGACCAATGGGAGGGAAAGACAGCCCAGCAGCTCTGTGAGCCTTCTGAACTGGACAGAGCAGAAATGCTGGAAGAATGTATCTCCTGAGATGAATGGAGAGGCCCGCGTAGGAAATGCATTCTCTGGGGGTAATTAGCTCCTCTCCTCCATTCCAGGCACCCATGGTGTCTGTGATTGCCTCAGTGGTTTACAGCCTCTCTGGAGAATGCAGCATGGGATAACTGGAATTATCCAGAATTATCCAGACAATCTTAATGCTCGTGGCTTAAAAGGCAACTGAGAAGTCGTTGAAATCCTACTCCTTCAGGGAATGGATTTTCTTGGCTCTGGGTGCATCCTTTACAGCTTTATTAGTCACCATGAAAGCCCTTTTTGGGTCACAACGCTGCCAGCAGGGTGCTGTTCCTGGGAGGAATATAATTACCTTGAGCAACAAGCCCCAAACAGCAACCCAGCACGTCAACAAGCCAGGCTGCCTGGCAACGCCACCCTCCGCAGGGAGGGGCGGGTGCTCCAACCCCGGGGCTCAGGCAGCAGTAAATGAACCAGCCTGGAGCTTCCACCATCTTCTTGTCCCTGGAGTTTTGATTTAGCAGTTTGGGGTCTTTCAGAAAGCGTACAAACAGGTCCGTTCCTTGAAGGCAGAAAAGGAGCGTTACGGCCCCTGCTTCTGCAAACAGCGCATCCCCAACAATGTTTGATCCCAATTGCTACTTGAATCAGAATTGAAAATACTTCTTAATGCTGTGACCTGAGCTTTAATCCACAATGTAACAAAGATATTTGAAGTACAATCACACAGTTAAGTACGTAATAATAACTAGTGATTATTGAAAGTCGTACACCCATCACTCAGCAAAGGTAAATCTTCACATAAACCCACGTAGGGAGATCCTGCTATCGTTCCCATGTTTCATGTGAGGAAATGGAGGCCAAGGCTCACTTGCCTAAGAGGACACAGCAAGTAAGTGGCAGAGCCAGGTTCCTACCCAGTGAGGTTCACCACTGGGCTGTATTGCTTTCAAGGTATGAGAAGCCTAATCTGTGGTGACTCTCACTGGTGAACACAACACCGTGTCTTGACTTTGATGTATAAAATGTGTTTTCACTCCGTCTGAGGCTACACTGAGAACGCCACTTCTCGTGATGAAGTCACAGTGGGGGCCGGGCTGAGCAGGTGGGAGGATGTCACATCCCACACATGGTATGGGGGATGCAGGCATTTACTCACACATGCAGGACAATGGGGTCGGACCCGTGAACATTCTTAGCTAAACAGCAATACATCCCCAGCATGAGGCCAAAAGAATGATTTGGAAACCTCCAGAGGGTTTGATTTGGCCCATACGGTATTAGTATTCTCAGGTGTAATTTCTTTTTAATAGGCAAAACCTTTAATTATGAAATATTTCAAACATACAGAACAAAATAAGGCAGAAAATCTGGACACCACAGAGATAGCTATTCACAATTTCCCATACGTGCTTCAGTTCTATCTCTTTAAAGAAACATGATGTTAGAGATACAGGTAGAAAGCAACCCCACTCCTCCCCTGCCTCCACCCCCTCACGTGACCTTGAGGTTGATATCCATCATTCCCATTCAGATTTGTTATTGTGGCATCAATTACAAGGGGCAAATTGTACAAATCTTAATCATACAGCTTGATAAATTTTTATCTATGTATATTCCCCAAACAAGATATAGATCAAGAACATGTCCAGAACCTCAGGGGGCTCATTTGCCTCACATTTCAAAAATAAACTGATGGACTTGCCAACATTTAGAAATTTAAAAATTTAGAGATTTAATGTAAAAAGCCAAAATGTCTAGATTCTCTTGACATATGACCATACTAAGCTCATATTCTGGCCCAGAGAGAGAGTGGCCGCTTGCCCACATTAGACAGGGCGCGAGGTCCCCAGTTTATCTACTGTTATTATCCAGTCCATCTTATTTACTTATATAATCTAACCTCATCCCATGAAAGGTGCCTCATATTTATAATATCTCAAAAGTAATGCAAATCAAAAAAGGCTAAGAACAATTGCCTTAGCCATCTTAAGGAAGATGTTTGAGAAAAAAAAAAAAAGTTTGAGGAAAAAAACGCTCTTCTTCCCTGCTCGCTCAGTGATTTGGGAAGCTGCTAACATTGCCATCAAACAAAAAAGGACCAGATTCTCTAGGTGTTTGCTACTCAAAGTGTGGTTCTTGGACGGGCAGTATCAGCATCACCCAGAAGCTTGTTAGAAATGCAAACCCTGGGGCGCCTGGGTGGCTCAGTGGGTTGGCAGCTGCCTTTGGCTCAGGTCATGATCCCAGTGTCCTGGGATCAAGTCCCACATTAGGCTCCTTGCTTGGTGGGGAGCCTGCTTCTCCCTCTGCCTCTGCCTGCCACTCTGTCTGCCTGTGCGCTCTCTTTCTCTCTCTAACAAATAAATAAATAAAATCTTAAAAAAAAAGAAAGAAATGCAAACCCTCAGTTCCCTTCCCAGACCTCCCATATTAGTCAGCTGGGGGTCCTATGACCAAGTTCTACAGACTGGTGGCTTAAACAACAGAAATTTATTTTCTTATAGTTCTGGGGGCTTTAGTCCAAGGTCAAGGTGTATGCAGGGTTGGTTTCCTCTAGAGCCTCTCTACATGGCTTGTCAATGACCATCTTCTCCCTATGTCTTCACATGGTCTTCCCTCTGTGTCTGTCTATATTCCCCTCTTCTTACCTCAATGACCTAATTTAACCTTAATTACCTCTTTAAAGACCCTGTCTCCAAATGCAGTCACATTCTAAGGTAGTAGGGGTTAGGACTTCAACATTTGAGTTTTGGGGGAACACTGTTCAGCCCATAACATCCACTAAATCAAGATTTACATTGTAACAAGATCCACAGGGAACTCGTGTATATGTTCAGGTTGAGGAAGCACTGCCCAGTGCCTGCTCCATAGTGGACAAAACCCCAGTGGGTGTGTCTAGGGGCATAGGCAGAGGATAGGAGGAGAAGGCAGGGGTGACTTTTTACATGAACTTCCTGTCCATCCCATATAGAGGTAGTAGGGTGGGAATACTGAGAAACTTAAGGTCAGTTCCTTCTTGAGAGGGAATCCCTGTTCTCCTGAAGGAGCAATGAGAGCCCGAGAGGTTAACACTTTGGGCCTGATGAACCAAAGCTGATACGGACATGACCAATAGGAGAGAAGAGCCTCCTCCTGAAGACAGGTTGGAATTCTGGCAATGAGCAGCCAGCTCTTAGCAAAGAGGTCATTTCCATCTGGCTACAATCTGCAGGCTTCCTCTATCAAGGTGTGAGGCATCTCTCTGGGATTTCCTGGAATGGAGACCAGGAAGATACCACATTGCATTCCTCCCCACTTTGTACAACCTCATTTACCACCTCTGTCCTCGGCTTGATACTATGGTGACGGTTGCCATGGAGACACTCCTGTGCAGGGTTGAAGCATCCTGTCAATCATACGGTTTAAACTAGAGATTTTTCAAGCCATGTTCCATAAAACTATAAGGTGCTTCTAGGGCTTTACAAACATTTTATTCAAATCTCAATTAAAAGTATTTTAACTGTGTTTTTTGAATTACAAAGAATTTTAAATTTTTAAAGGACAAATTACAAATTTAACTGTTTTTTTAAATTACAAAGATTCTTAGGAGAAAAATGAAACAGTATAATATAGCATAGATATATACCAAAAAGTGAATGTCCAAATTCCCATCGGACAGAGTAGCTTCCTTAAGGCTAATCCCTTCTACAAATAATAATTATGAGTTCTGTACATCTCTCCCCGCCAAAAAAAAATCCCCCACCAACCTACTTGATGGCACTGGAGAGCATCCAGAAAGTAAAGGAAGGGAAACTCCAGGTGAGATCCACATTTGTATAGCTTTTCCCTAAGGCAGTCATTCTCAAACTTTAGTGTATATTATTATCCCTGGAGAGCTTGTTAGAATGTAGATTGCTGGGCTCAAGCCCCAGAGCTTCTGATTCACTAGGCCTGGGTGGGGCCCGAAAATTTGCATTTCTAACTGGTTTGCACATGGTGTTAATGCTGCTTGTCTGAGGACCACACTTGGAGAGCCTCAGTCAGTTTGCACAGGGTAGGGGTCACTGAGGGACTAATGATTCTGAGAAGAAGTTTGCAACAACAGTGACTGAAAATTGAGGAGAAAATTCTGGCAAGGAGAGAATCACAGAGTGGAAAGCCCTCCAATATGTGTAAAAATGCTTCTCAAATCCTTGGCTGATCTTTGAAGGGTGCATGTCTAGGTGAGACTCCAAGGATTCTGAGGGGAAAACAACAGCTGATGGGCTGACAGAGACGGAGCAGAGATTTCTGCCATCACCCATCAGAAGGAAGACAGAATTTAGAGTTGGAAGTCTTACCAGGCTATAGCAGTTTGGCAAACAGCTCAAGCTTTTAGGTGAAACTGTGGAAGGGCCACACTCAGAATGAAAACAGTCTCTGACTGAGGCAGTCACCCTAGCACTAAGGTTAAAACTGAAACAGACCCACCCCAACAAAACCTAAAAGTAGGTTTTAAGAGACGCAATCCCACCAATAATTTCTCTGCCTATTGCAAGAAAGTGTTCATCAGAGGAAGATAACAGAGTCCAGTCTCTAGAACATAGTTACAATGTTCACTCTAAAAAAATTACTAGATAGGGGCGCCTGAGTGGCTCAGTGGGTTAAATCCTCTGCCTTCGGCTTGGGTCATGATCCCAGAGTCCTGGGATCAAGCTCGCATCAGGCTCTCTGCTCAGTGGGGAGCCTGCTTCCCCACCCCTCTCTCTCTGCCTGCCTCTGCCTACTTGTGATCTCTGTTAAATAAATAAATAAAATCTTTTAAAAAAATTACTAGATATATTGGGGCACCTGGGTGGCTCAGTGGGTTAAGCCTCTGCCTTCGGCTCAGGTCGTGATCTCAGGGTCGTAGGATCGAGCCCTGAATTGGGCCCTTTGCTCAGCAGGGAGCCTGCTTCCCCCCATCTCTTTGCCTACTTGTGATCTCTCTCTGTCAAATAAATAAGTAAAATATTTTTTAAAAAATTACTAGATATGTGAAGAAAAAGGAAAAATGTGACCCATAATTAAGACATAAGTCAGTCTATAGAAACAGACTCAAACAACCCAGATGTTAGACTCTGCAGACAAGGACTTTATTCTATTTTACAGATTGATTGATTGATTGATTGATTGATTTGGAGAGTAGGGGAAAGGGCAGAGGGAGAGAATCTTCAAACAGAATCCTTGCTGAGTGTAGAGCCTGACACGGGGCTCAGTCCCACGACCCTGAGATCATGACTGACCTGAAACCAAGAGTTGCAGCTTAACTGACTGAACCACTCAGGTGCCCCCAGAACAAGATAAATTCTTAATGACTGTACTTTAATGAGCATAGAACAGACAAGCATGTGTAAACATGAATTATGTCTTTCCGTTATTAATCTAAAAATCAGTTCTTAAATTCATAGCTCTAAATCCAAAATGGAAATGGCCATTAATGATTTGAAAGTCAGACAAGGACTTTAAAATAACTTTGATAAATATGTTAAAGAGTCTACAGTAAAAGATGCTTATACCGGGTGAAGAGATGAGAAATTCCGGAGAAATTTGGAAACTAAGAAAGAATCAAATGGAAATGGTAGGACTGAAAAACACAGTATCCAAAAAGTGATTCTCCTGCTCCAGATTCTCATGCCCAATCCAACTTTCTGGCCCAGAGTTAAACATCTGTAGTAAGGTTCTTTGCTTGTAAATGATATAGTCTCAGGATGCCTAGGTGGCTTGGTTGGTTAAGCATCTGCCTTCATCTCAGGTCATGATCCCAGGGTCCTGGGATCAAGTTCCACATAGGGCTCTTTGCTCTGAGGGAGTCTGCTTCTCCCTCTGTCTGCTGTTCCCCCTGCTTGTGCTCTCTCTCTCTCTCTGTGTCTGACAAATAAATAAATAAAATCTTAAAATAAAAAACCAATAAAGTCACTAACTCGCTTATGCCAACGGGGTGATGTGTAGAGAAGCCCACAGACCAAACTGTGAGGAGGGACAGCGTGGATCTTGTTTAGGATCAACTGTCCTAGGGATTCAAATGCCACATGCTCCCAAGGCTCGTCTCTTGCCTCTTTCTGAGAATTCGCTGTAGATCTCTCGCTGTGAGAGGCTTTTCTGCGCGAGAGATGGCCAAGGTTAGCTTTGGGTTCATAACTTCATAGCTCTGAGAGGGAAAAGGTTCTCTTCCCTTAGCACCAGTTAGAAAAATCCTGGGAAATGTTCTGGTTCTTCCAATGTGAGTTACATTCTCTCCATGGACAATCACAATTGCAATGGTGTGGGTTGTTACTTATGGCTTGGATCAGGTCTCCAGTCTCAACTATTGGCCAGGAAGGCAGTTCTTCTGGGGAGAACAGTTCATCAAAAGGAAAGAGGTAGCCCAGGTGTGGTAAGTGGGAGAACTACTTTGCACATTGTGCCTAACACACCCTTATCAGTTGTGTGGGAATCCTTCTGCCTCGTTTAAGGTGCACGGTATCTAACTATGGGCTCCCCTCAAAGCAGTCCCATGTCAATTATTTGGATGCAAGTCATTTTGGAGGGACATAATGTGGAGAAGCATGGTGAGGGCGTGGGGGAAGTGAGATAGGAAAGGGAGAGAGCCAGTGAAGGTATGTTAACGAGCAGATTACCACATTGGGCAATCCGTGCTCAGTTCCACTATGCCCCTCAAGACACTGTGTGGACACACCTCAGGATTGTCCAAGGAATGAGCTGGGGGATTTATTCACCATCTCTAGTTCCTTACTGGGGGTATGTTGCTTGGAGGGGTTATAGCTTCTGGAGAGGACAGCCAGAGAAAGTTCTCAAACAGAGAAACACAGGTGCTTGAGGGGGGAGGTTACCATTGGGTATGGAAAGTCCATAGAAGCTGCAGATCTCTGGAATGAGCTGAGGGGACATGGGTAGGACACTGCCAATGTCTGATACACATCTGTAAGTCTCTCCATAAACACGATTCTGTTGTACATTACTCTGTAAAAGTTAAAATTTCAAACTATGTTTTAACTATGTTAAAAACTCAGGCAACAATATCCACACTGAAAAGTGTTGTAATTCCAAATGGGAACACACTGGTGACCACAGGGCAATGTGCTCATTATCATTCCCTCGTCAGTCCTGCAGTAACTAGTTTCCACGTGTTGCTTCTCATTGAGGCACTATCCTACGATAGCCATTAGACACGAGTGCCTGAATAGCTAATGTGTATTCATGCAATATCTTCCTCAACGAGGCTTTAAAAATCACCCTTAAAACTAAAAGTGGATTTCACTGGTGAAAAACAGGATACCTAAGAAGGAAATTTGAGTGTAAGGAGTTTGATCAGGACAAGATAGCAAATATCCCACCTTAGACCGATTCTTCAGAGCATCAGCCTCGCTGACAGTAACTGACAAAAGCAATACGTTGGAAATGCTCATGCAAAGCCCACTCCCAGGCAAGAGAGAATGATGACATTTAGTTGTTTTGGGGAGTCACCTTTTATGGCAATAAAAATTACCCAGGTCCTAAATGTGTTTAGCGTAGTATATTTTGCAAATTAGTTTTATAGACCCTGCCAAGCTGCAATGCCATTTCGAGACTAAACACAGTGGAGCATGAAAACAAGACTTTCCGTTTCATTCCACAGAAAATGAACAGCTTAATGCTTTTGTAAAAACATATGCAAAGAAGTCTGGTGATGAACACGCACTTCCAGTGCCTCACATAAATAACACACTGCACACGGAGGAGAAGAACCTACTATTAAGGAGAAGCTTAGACAACCTCAAGCCGTTATTAATCAGACCCATCGGAAATGGAGCAAGAAGCCCGGGGCGCTTTGAACGAGCAGGCCTCGGTGAAAGAACAAGAACCACCACCCGGCCCCATCATTCCACCCAGAGAGAAATTTGCAAATGCACCAATCACACTAAAAAGGCAAGTTCCTTAAGGGCAGAGCTCTGGTCTAGCTGGCTCACAGAGTAGGTGCTCAGTCGTTGTTGAATGAATCAATGAGCCCAAGTTGCTTAATGCTTGAAGATGAAGGTTATGTACGGTCTTTACAAACCAGCGGGACCAGAGAACAGACGCGCTCCTTTGAGTAAGTAATAATGATGATAATGGTCGTGGGGGCTGACAGTGACCGAAGATTCACCACGTGCCCACACTGTGCAGACCATTTTCCAGGGACTGTTTCATGTTCACCGGACAATGACCCCCTGAGTTCAGTTTTATTATCTTCATTTTATAGGCAAGAAACTGAGCCTAGAAAACTCAATGACTCGCTCAAAGCTCAAAGTAAAGTGACGCTCGCAAAGCTTAAAAAGTTTAAAAGGTTGCACGGAGAATAATGGTAGAGCAGGAATCCAAACCAGACCCACACCCTTTCTGCGCCCCACCCCTCTGCCACGTGTGCAGTTCAGAGTAGCTATTACAAGGAAGATTTAAAAACACACATGAACCCTGAAATACTGGCAAAAATATAGTAGTGAGAAAAATAATGATTGGGGCGGGAGGAGTGAGGAAGTAGTGGCTTCTATTTGTTTCTGTCCCAGGGTTCAGTGTCACATTGTCACCAGCTAGACCCCAAGAGCTGACTTTTACTGCTCACCTGCTTGGACCCAGCCACCGACCTTGGTCCCACATTTTTCCTTAAGCCTCTTTGCCTTCTTAACTCAGGCAAAAGACCCCCAAAGGCAATGCATCCCCGGATGGAAACTGAAACTACCCCTTTGACAGTAACAAGTTCCCAGTTGAAGAGCTCCAGCAGACCCAGACCAATTGAAACTCAGCCCCCAACTCACATCTGATCAGGTGGACCCTGAAGTGATCCATGGAGTCCAAGAAACTGACATTTACCTTTACCTCGTTGAAATAGTAAAATCTCTCCCCCAAGGAGGAGCACAAGCCTTATTTGCATCACATATGATGTATGTACAGGCATGTTTCCTTAAGACCCATGAGGAACCTTATTCCTGCCTTTACATACAACGACAAGGTTCCCTTTCTAAATATTCATCCTAACCCTGAATAAGAGAAACCCATTCACTCTTGCCCAGGGAGTCATGGCTTTGGAAGTTATTCCCTGTGTTCTCCTTATTTGCTGCAAATAAAGTGTCCTTTGTGTGATGACTCCGCCTGGTGTAGTTTCTATCTGTGATTCACCTGGGAGCAAACTCAGCTTGGTTACAATATAATACACACATTAAGCATTAGCCATTATCAAGGACACAGGATCTTAAAATGCATGGTTTGTGTCATCTCGATGACCGTTAGGTGCTGTTTTCACACTGAAGACTCAGACTTTCTGGGCTTATTGTAGTAATATGGGCAGTGAGATCTAGCTGCCAGACAAGTTGCTTAAAGACTGTTACTATTTGCAAGGACTACCTCTGCATGAATCAAGAACCAGGATGCTGGGCAACAAAAACAAAATGCGGAAATAGTATCTTTCTATGCTGATCAAGGCACATTCATTGTCCCTACTGATTGATTTTATATTTTCATTTCAAATAATTTTAAAATTATGACTAGTTCAAACATACTTCACAGTACAGACAGCAATACGAGAAATAAGTTCTCACCACCCAAGTTTAACAAATAAGAGCATTTCACCACATTCAATTCTTTTTTAAAAGACATGTATTGGGGCACGTGGGTGGCTCAGTGGGTTAAGCCTCTGCCTTCAGCTCAGGTCGTGGTCTTAGGGTCCTGGGATTGAACCCCGAGTTGGGCATTCTGCTCAGCAGGGAGCCTGCTTCCCCCTCGCTTTCTGCCTGCCTCTCTGCCTATTTGTGCCCTCTCTCTCTGTGTCAAATAAATAAAATCTGGAAAAAAAAAAAAGACGTGTATTACTACAGTTACAGAATCTTCTGGTTCCCCTCTCTCACCACTATCCTGAAGTTGGTATGTGTTCTTCCTGTTCATTTTAATATTTTAACTACTGATGTATTTATCCCTTAACATGTGTATATTATGTATAGCGTTTTTAAAATTTTTTTAACATTTACATAAATGGTTATACTGTACATATCTTTCTGCAACATGCATTATTTTCACTCACTAGAATCTTGTGGGGATTTATCCAGGATGACTTGTTTAGTTTTATTTCATTCATCTTTAAGAAAACTGAGGTCTGTCTTAGTCAGTTCTGGCTAGTATAACAAGAATTTCATAGGACAAGTATCTTAAACAACAGATACTTAATTCTTATAGTTCTGGAGTCCGGTAAGTCTGAGATCAGAAGGCCAGCACAGATGAGTTCTAGTGAGGACTCTCCTCCTGGTTTCTTCACACAGGTGGGAGGTTGGATAGGGAAAGAGAAAGAGAGAAGACACAAGCTTCCTCGGGTCTCTTTTTATAAGGGCACTAATCCCATCATGAGGACTCCACCCTCCCAACCTAATTACCACCCAAGGTCCCCACCTCCAAAGACCATCACACTGGGGGTTAGGGTTTCAACATAAGAACTTTTTGGGAAGAGGGCTAGAGGTGGGTTCACAAACATCCAGTCCATGGCAACGTATAATATATTTAACACTGAACTATTTGACTCTAGTGCCTGGCTTAAAACTTCCACCCAGATCAAGATGAAGACCATTTCCAGCACCCACTATTCTTTATGCCAGCTCCTGGTTTATACTTCTTAGAGGCAACCACTAATATGATCTCTAAGCACCATAAATTAATTTTGGCGGTTTTGAACTTTATATAAATGAACTCATACAGTAGGTGCCCGCTGAGTCTCTTTTTTTGCTCAACATTGTGTCTGCAATCGTTCAGCATCTTGTCCATAGCAGTTGTCGATTCTTTGTTACGGGTCTATCGTGTCCTGCTATATGACTAATGCCATTTATTGATTCACTCAGCTGTGGTGCACATCAGAGTGGCTTTCAGTTTTGAGAAATTATGAAAAATGCTGCTTAAATACTTCAGTACATTTTTTTCTGGTAGACATATGCACTAATTTCTCTTGGATCTATACTCAGAGTGAAATTATAGGGTCATAGTAGCGGCAAACTGTACAGAGTTGAGTAGTTGCAACAGATCATACGGCTCCCAAAAGTAAAATATATTCACTACTGTTTAGTTAATGAAAAGTTGTCATGTGTCAGGCATTGTTCTCAGCACGGGGGTGGGTCATGATGAGAAAAGAGACCAACAACCCTGTGCTAATAGGGCTGGCATTCTCATGTTTTAATAATATCATGACTTCATAATCAGATATCATCTATATGGTTTCTTGGCTCTCTGTTGGTGAGTTTTCTATTTTGTTTCTAAAAATCTGAACAGTGGCAATTCATCATGTGTTAAGCAGGGTAGACAAATAGCTAAGTTTTGGCCTGAAAGGGTGGGATTTTCCAAGGATCTGCTGGCACAGAAGGTCCAGTTCCTGCCACAGTAAATGGCATCCTCCAAGTGGAAATTACAAACCCTCCTCACAAGCACCTCCCATCTTCTGGAATATTCTTGCAGTGGGCCCAGACAGGATGCTTTGCACTTGTAGCCTGGGCCTGGACAGCAGAGAGCCCTGTAAGTCAGCAGTGGTCACCCCCAGCTGCAAGGTCAATATGCAGTAATACATGGCCTAGAGCTATTTCCTTGGAAGGAATGATTGGTTTTAAGTACGTTCAAACTTTTGATATGCCTCCCAAGAAGTTAACTATTCAGAAAACTTCTTCCTTTCCCAAAAATTAAAAAAAAAAAGAGAGAAAACTTCAAAAAATAGGAAACATCTGACCTCCATGAAAGTTTAAAAAAAAAGATATTTTAAATTTTGTATTAAAAGATATATTAAATATATTTACATTGAGGGACGCCTGGGTGGCTCAGTTGGTTAAGCGGCTGCCTTCGGCTCAGGTCATGATCCCAGCGTCCTGGGATCAAGTCCCACATCAGGCTCCTTGCTCATCAGGGAGCCTGCTTCTCCCTCTGCCTCTGCCTGCCATTCTGTCTGCCTGTGCTTGCTCTCTCTCCCTCTCTCTCTGACAAATAAATAAAATCTTTAAAAAATATATATATATATTTACATTGAAAGATATTTTAAGACTTTGAAGTTATAGCCATGTAAGTTACTTTTACTCATAGGAAGTGTGTGAGTGACATTATCCAAGTATGGAAAACCACAAAATAAAAGATGATTCAGAAAACATTGTTCTCAATCCATGTAATAACACCTTACTTTGAATGTAGAGAAATAAGTGCCTGTGTAATAGAAAATTTATTTCTCCCAGCCCTCATTAAATAAATGCTGAACCAATATTTTAAAAATAGAGATTGGAAGCGGCCCCAAAGTCTTGATTTTTCCTTGTCAAACTTATCGTTTCCTCCACCTAGACTGTGAACTCCACAAAGGTGGACATTATTGTTTTCACTAAATTCCCATTTGTTGAGGCACCTGAGTGGCTCAGTCAGTTGAATGTCTGCCTTCAGCTCAGCTCATGATCCCAGGATCCTGGGATGGAGCCCCATGTCAGGCTCCTTGTTCAGCCTGCTTTTCCCTCTCCTTCTGCTGTTCCCTGGCTTCTGCTCTCTGACTTTCTCTCTCTCTGTCCAATGGATGGATAAAATCTTAAAAAAAAAAAAAAATCCCGTTTGTGGAGTAAATACATGAGCACGATGTTCACTCAGCACAATTCCTGGCACAGCACAGAGTAGGAGCTTAATAAATAATTGCTGAGAGGGGCACCTGGATGGCTCAGTTGGTTAAGTGACTGACTCTTGATTTCAGCTCAGGTCATGAGCTCAGCGGGAGATCGAGTCCCACATTGGGTTCCGCAGTCAGTGCAGAGTCTGCTTGAGATTCTCTTTCCCTTTGCCCCTCTCCCCACTCACATGCTCTCTCTTCAAATAAATAAAATCTTTTAAAAATTACTATAGGGGCACCCCGGTGGCTCAGTCAGTTTAGCATCTGCCTTCGGCTAAGGTCATGATCCCAGAGTCCTGGGATCCAGCCCTGTGCTGGACTTCCTGCTCAGAAGGAAGTCTGCTTCTCCCTCTCCTTCTGCCCCTCCCCCCTCATACTTGTGCTCTTTCTCTCTTTCAAATAAATAAAATCTTTAAAAAAATTTGATGGTGATGATAATGATGAAAGCTAAAGGGAACTTTTTTATATTGACTAGATCAGTCCCCATGTATTACAGACTAAAAAAAAAAGTTAGAAAACTGGATACCACCACCATCCCCCTAGTTGTATAGTCCAAGAGCCTACAACTGTCCTTAGCACCTCTGTTTCCCTCATCCCTGACCAACGTCACCAAACAGAGGCCATTCTACATCCAACAGTTTCCCTCACTTCACCCCAACATCATCATCCTACTCCAAGCTATTGTCCTCTGTTGTACTACACTGCAGAATTTCTAGCTGTCCCCCTCATCCACTGGGCCCTTGACCAGGGGACCATAGTGATCCTTTCAAAATGCATGTTAAAAAAATATATATTATGACAGAAGGACATGTGCACTATAGAATTTCAAAATTTTTAAATAAGTTAATTTTTTAAAAGATTTTATTTATTTACTTGACAGAGACCACAAGTAGGCAGAGAGGCAGAGAGAGAGGGGGAAGCAGGCTCCCTGCTGAGCAGAGAGCCTTATGCGGGGCTCGATCCCAGGACCCTGAGATCATGACCTAAGCTGAAGGCAGAGGCTTAACCCACTGAGCCACCCAGGCACACCAGTAAATAAGTGAATTAATTTTTAAAATTTAAGACTTTACAGTCCCACCCCAGAGATGACAACCATTCATACTTTAGTATGTTTGCCTCGCCTTGATAACATTTGTCACAATTTTAATTCTACGCTTATCTGTATGATTTTTTAAACAATGTAGATCTTCCATAAAGGTGCTAAAATTCTCTGACCATAAGAACTTAGGTCTGGTTTGCCCCACATGTAGCCCCAGTTCCTGGCAGAGTGGGTAACCTGTTGATAACTTAAATATTCACTGAGTGAATAAATAAACAAATGAAGTCCTTGAAAAAGTAAACAATTCAGTAGGTATGTTCTGGGGTGTGTGGGTCCCTCACATCAGCCTTTTTTTTTTTTTGAGGGTGGGTTGGCTCTCAAGAGAAATGTTTATAATCCATGACTGCACCCCACGATAATTGACCGGCTCAGGGTGGACACATGACTGAAGCTAGGCCAATGTGATTGCATTTCCTGGGAACTGGGAACTAAAGAAGCAGCCAGTGGGTCTCAGGTGTGTTTGGAATTGGGGGACTGGTACATACTTGGGTACGGGGTGCTCTTGCTAGGTGGGTGATGAAGCAGAGAAAAACAGTCTGCAGACAGAGAAGAATGAAACAGAGCACACGGTGCTAAGCAGAGATAAGGGATGGGGAAAATGAGCACGTTCTCAAAGATTTGCAACTTCTTGGTTCCACTGAGACGCCCAATGTCTGTGAGTAAGGAGACACCATGGTATATGGGAAATAAAGCCCCTTCTTTTTTTTAGCTGGCCTAGCTCAATTTTTAGTACTTGTAAACCAGTCTTAACTAAGGTATGCACTATTCATATAGTAAGCAGTAAGAGTCATCAAAGTGATCATAGTAACCTGCCTAGGGCAACACCTTGTTGGCAGTCCAAATCCCCACCAGAGTCACCTACTGGGAAAACCAGGAAAGCTTCCTCTGCCTGCTCTAGCCTATGGGGATGAGCAATGAAGCAATGAGGAGGATATCTTCTGCTTGGGACAGAGCAGGCAGCAGGTAAGCTAAAGTCAGACCCGACTTTCAGAGTCTGGAATCTTTCACCTGAAATAGACATATGGGTTCAAACAGGATGAAATGATTTCTTCATCAGTAATTTCTATGACATTTTTGAATACTGAACTGAAAAGAGGAAAAAAAAATAAAAGAGGGTCATACCAAAACCAGACTCATTTTTGGTTATTTGTGGCTTCAGGCTATTTAAAGAAACTGCCTTTGAATTCCCCGAGGGATTTTTTTTTTTTTTTAATTTCCTGTTCTTTTTGCCATCCAGAGGCCAACTTAGGGTTTGCTGGCTTCTGGAAAATCCAGGGGATTTTGAAAAAGAAAATCTTTGGTGGCTTATGGTTAAATGGAACTATGCAGACTGATCTTTTATATAAGATGTTGCTGGTAACCCCCTACCACGCAGGAGTACACCTGAAGGCCTCTTCAGTAGCTGAGATAGATGTATGAAGTTGTCCATACTCCCATCCTGAGGGTCTTAAAACACAATGCACTGGTTTGGAGACCAGACGTCTGGAGTTACAGAATGATACTTTTTTCTCTCGGCAACCCTAATTGTGTCCTTGTCCTCCACGGCCATGCAAATTATCAGATTTCCCTTTGGTATTCCAGGGGCTTGGTCATTTAATAAGTCTAGAACTTGAAGGTGGTTCTCTCAAAAAATTCTGCTACCTAAGAACCATTGCGGGTCAAGGCTAAGACGGGAGGCTGAGACTGTCAATGACACCAGGTAAAGAAGCCTGTTGAGATTGTGTTGATACTCTTACTGTGCTGGGAGGCAGACAGAGGTGGTTTTTCCCAACTGACGGTTTGGCAAGCAGGAGGGGCCTGTTATTATGGCTGCGCTTATTGAAGAGTGGGGCTGAATAGGGAAGTTCCAGCACCTCGTCTCGATCCCATTCTGTGGCAACCAAAGGGAGGCAAAGTCTGGCCAGCAATTTACCTTTTTCTGGAGAAAATGGAAATTGGCCTCACTGTCTATTCCAAATTAAGGAGGGACTGACTATCCTTAACACACTCCCCAAACACAAGATGACTATGGCTGATCTGAAAGAGAGAAAGGGACAGAAAAAGAAGGATGAAAAGAAAGAGAGAGAGAGGCACAAACACCCCGGATGCTCATAGTCTATAAACTGGCCGGTCATGCATGCCTGGCTTGAGGTCAGCTGAGGGCCGCAAAGGATAGATACCTTGGGGCCAGCTGCTGGAGTTAAAGGTGCTAAAACCACTTTGACCAGGAGGGGGCCCCAAATCTCACTCAAATGTACACATCTCCAGGCAAGAGTACACCTATACCTCAAATTACATAGTAGTTTTCCACAGTCCTATGGCATGGAAGGGACCAGAAAGATCACCAGAGACCCAGAGAAGGAAAGTGACATCAGTGTCATAAGGCTGGATTACGGTTGAGCAGAACTAGAAACCAGGTGGGTTAAGTCCTGCCCCAGACCTCTGTTCAGCTCTTCTTAGACATCACTTATCATCAGCATCTACGGATACCTGCTGAGAACTCAGAAGTTGAAAAAGGACAACTGTTACTTGAGTACCTGGAACATATAGACCCTTGTGTTGGATGTGGGGTGGGGGTGGGGTGACGGGTAGTCCGGTGCTATGGTGGCGGCGGGGAGGGAGGGGATGGTGCCAGAGTCTGTGTCCACAGCCTCCCAGACCCTCCCAGGCTTCTGACCGGTTTGGAAGGCACCACCCAAGCACCCCGAAGTTAAAGAGCGGTAAGAGAAGTCGATACAGTTGCCCTGGAGCCGGCTCAGAGCAATGTATGATTAGCAGCCAAAGGAGTGGTTAGCAATTGCCATAAACGTTCTGAAAAGGAGAGAGAGTGGTGCTGTGCCTTTGTTTAGCTTGTAACTGTTTTCAGTGCTTTCCTGTGTTTGGCTTCTTCAGGGCAGTCCTGAAGTGGTCTGTGTGTCTGGGGAAGTGATGGGATTTCCAGAGAGAAGCACAGGGTCCCTGCCCTTGAGAGACGTCCTGCCTTGATGGGCGGGGTCGGAGGGGGGCACGTAGTCACGTAATGCTTGTGTGAATGGAGGATTGGAATGAGGGACTCGGGGTTCAAGGCGGAGCAACGTTTTGGGTCTGCAGGTGTTTCTCAGTGTGCTGTGTGTGCTCTCAAATTCTTCTTACCTGTGAATAGGCTCCTAAGCATGGGACGGGCGGTGGGCTGGGGAGAGAAAGGCGGCTGACCAGGGACTGCCTGGCTCTGTGGCATCAGATGACTTGCTTAGCTTCTCTCTGCCTCAGCTTGCTCCTCTCTAAAATCAGAGGAATAGAAAACTTCTCCGATGCCCTCCAGCTGGAAGTTTCTTTATTCTAAGCATCTTATAATGATCTGTTTTTGAAAATTCGGATTCTCAGATACCCATCAGACTGCAGCTTCCTTTTGAGTCCTCTTTCCCTTATTTATCCTAAACTTTTATTTGGCACATTTATGATTATATTGTATCATTTGAACGCACACAAGGTCCTTGGACTGACGTCATCCCCCGTTCATAGATGGAAGGGGCAAAATCGGGGTTTACCTACTCTTCTCCAGCACCAGATCCTGGAGCTGGAGAACTTTTCGACACAGAGCGGCCACTGTATCTGCTCTGTGACAGGTCTCCTGGGGTATTGAACAGGGGAGACAGAGTTCCCTCTCCAGGGGCTTTTGGCCAGTCTCAGTCATTGCTAGGGAGTGCCGGGCACTCACGAAAACTGTGCTGAACAGAAATAAATGCCTAGAGCACTCTCAGGAAAGAGATCTGTGTGAGGTTCAAATGACCCTAGCAAGAAGGGAGAGCTGTACCGTTTTACACTTACAACCTCTTGAACAAAGGGCTCTAGGAGGGAAGAGATCTGCGCTCCCCCCACCCGCCTCAGCTGCCCCGGTCGAAATTACTTCTGTCCAACTAATTATGGCCAGAGACTTCGGCACCATGGGGTTGGGGTGGATGTTGCCATTCTGTTGCTCTCTTTAATTGAGGTAATTCAGGAGCACAGGGGGAAGCTGGGAGTACTCAAGTTGTATGTCAAGACCCTGAATTTAAGGGAGTCCTCGTGGGTTCCCTCCCTCTTTGGGAGTTTTGTACTATCGCTCAATAAACCTTACTAGCACTCAGTCAACTTTGCTTTGCTGCCCACCAAAAGGAAAAAAAAAACCCTGAATTTAAGAGATGTCAGGTTGTCTGGGGTCTCTTAGGCTGGGAAAAGACCAACCCTTTGTAAGCCAGCACAAAGTCACTAGAGCAGTGGAGGAGGATGGAGGCTTCAGTCCGGTCGCCTTGTGCTAAGAGTCATGTTCAGTGTGGATCCTAGTCTAGAAGAAAGAAGGTGGGTAGGAAGCCACTGATGCCTCTTAGGTGAGCCCATTACTCTGACTCAAAAGGGGACCCAGGACAAGCCAACCCTCCCGCTCGTCTTTCCCTCCAACAGCTGAACACCAGCTCTCCTCACCAGGGGCTTCTCAGGCTTACGTAGCACTTCCAGAATGCCTTGAGGTCCACAGAGGAAGAGTGGTTGGGTGCCATTGTGAATCCTTTTACAGTGAACCCACAGGCTTTTTTGATTCATCGTCAGAGGCCCTCCCAGATTCCCAGGTCCCAGCCCTCCCCTTGAGGGGAGCTCAGTGCTGAGGGCCTATCCCAGGCATACCTCCCACCCCCATGGGGAACAAGTCTTGCTCAGAGCAGTGACACCTTGTCTCCTCTCCTTCCCATCCCTGAGCATCACTGCCAGATCACCTTCTCCCGGGTGCCTGCCCTAGCACTCACCAGGGTTTCCAACATCTCTGATAGAGATTCCCTGTGCCCAATGTCAAGATCACTCACTGTCTGGATGTCCCACAATCATTCTTCTCTTGATTTCCTTCTCCTGTGCCTTGCCCCCTTCCTTCACCCTTGCAGTGGTGGACACTGTCCTCCTCATCCTCTGCTGACCTCCAGCTGGTTTGGGCTTCAGGTTACACATGTTACTTCTCCTCACTTCATCTTTTTTTCTCCCCCTGATCATTCGTTCAACAGATTCTCATACAGTAACTACTACCGTGTATAAGGTACTGTGCTTGGCTATCAGAAAAGTGCCAAGGGGTATAAGATAGCTGATAGCTAGTCCCTGGTCGTGAGGTGCTTTTAGAGGAAAGGAAGTCTGTTAGGGACGAACACAACTGAACCCTGGAAGAGTTCAGAGGAGACAGGGTATTCCAAGGTGTTCCAAACTCTGCCCATGCTCCACGGCCCAGCACAGGGGCAGCCTCCTCCATGAAGCTCCCCTTGACTGTTCCAAGCCTCCATTTCCTGGAGTCCTAATGCACATTTTATTAGATATGACTTACCGATATCTCTGTTTCTCAACTGGACTCCCTACTCTTGGAGAGAAGGGATAAGCATTTGTCAGTTGGATTCAGTTTTCAGTTCCACAAACATTAATTGCATTCTCTCACTCTCTTCTGTCTCTTACCGTCTTATAAACTAGCACAGACGAGGTGTTTAGTCGACACATTATTTATTTTTGAAATGTCAAAATCCATACCAGCTAATTATGAAAAACAAAGAACTCAAAACTATGCCCCCAGGAGTAACTACTGCGCAGAGTTTGGAGTATATGCAGGAAGGAATCTTAAAAGACCATTTAATTCAGCATCCACATTTGACGAATGAGAACCTTAAGGTGACTTTAATATTTGCGGGATTAAGTTAAATGATTTGCTCGAGGTTAAATATTTAGACAGTGGTGTTCTAGCATCTTTTATCAAGAAGGATAGAGGAATAGTGGGGGTACTCTGTACCAAGCAAATGTGTGAATAATCTTAGACGGGTACATGGGTTCTGACAGTACAGAGAAGAAACTTAATACAATAAGGTCATAAAACTCTTTGTCCCCATTTCAGATGTTTCACATTGGCCCACGGTCACAAAGCTTTATTGTGTTTATGAAACAATAGAATTAATTGTGAAAATACTACCTCTTTAAATATTTGAAATTAGAATGAAAAAGAATAGATGTGATAGATGGGGAGGGTGCATAAATTCGATTTAATAGTAATTGTGCTTCAAGTCCTGGGATGGACAAGTGGCCACAAGTCAGTTTTCCAGACCAGAGAGAGAAGTGGTGAGAAATCCAGAGCCTGGGGCCAGTGATGAACAGGGGCACAGGGTGGAGGGCCAGCCTAGTGGATTTTCCCACCATTGTGTGGTCCCTTCCCTCCTCGCCAGCCTGGGGAGGGTCCCAGTGGAGCCCGGGTTTAAGGCAGTGGTGTTATGCAAAGTCTTGTAACCTCGCTGGTAGATGATGTCACTGGTTAGTTACACGGGCCCAGATCGACGGACGACTCAGGCAGTGGATCAATCACATTTCCGGGGAGAATTCACCCTTTGTGACCCGCAGGGGGCCAGGTGGTTTATCAAAAGAGGCTCTGGTTTGAAGGATTTAATGCCGGCCCTTTCCCCATTCCCGTCTCCTTCTCGGGGAGCCTGGGCAGGCACAGAGGGGTAATAAACTACTTTTCATTACAAGGATCTGGGGATATGAGTGGGAAGGGGACGTAAAGGTGGGGACAAAAAGGCACAAATCCGCTCCACGACGGAAAGCCAGGACGGGGGCGCGCTGGGTTCACTTCCCCCCGCCCCTCCTCCCTCCGAAGCCACCTCGAGTTTCTGCGCCGGGAGAAGTAAGCCAGTGCGGTGCCAGGCCGCGGGCTGCGCTCTGGGCGGGGTGGGGGCGCGTCGGCGCGCCCTGGCCTCGCGGGCAGGGCTGCAGCCCCCTCCCCGTCGCCCCGAGCCCCTCCCCCGGGCCTGGAGCCCCTCCCCGCGCTCTTCCCCTCTCTCCCCTCCCCTCCCTTCCCTTCCCTGCCGGCCCGGCCCTGCCTCCGCCTCCTGCGCCCACAGCCTCAGCCAGCGCCGAGCCCCCCGGAGCCGGAGCGCCGCGAAGAGGCGCCGTCAGCCCCTCCCCAGCGCGCTGACAGCGGGCTCCAGGACCCCCGCCCGGTCCCCTAGCCGGCGGGACACACCCCCGCCCCTCCTCCGCTCCGCCAGTTCCCGCCGGACCACCGGGCGGCGGACGGCGGAGAGAGCGGGCGGGCAAGGCGGAGAGCGGCGGCGGCGGCGGCGGCGCGGGAGGGAAGGGGCGCGCGGCAGGCCCACGGGGAGCCGCCCGGAGCGCACGGAGCCCGCGTGCCCTCCCGGACCGTCCCCGCCCCGGGGCCGTACCTGTGGGCGCCGGGAGCCCGGGCAGCGGCGCGCCCGGCCGGAGTGGCGGGTGGCTCCGGGACCCGGGAAGCGGGAGAACGAGCGGGAGCCCGACCGGGATGAGAAGGTGACGCCGCCGGAGGGCGCCACTCGCTTTGTGGGGGGAAGATGCTGGCCTACTGCGTGCAAGAGGCCACGGTGGTGGACGTGGAGAAGCGGAGGAACCCCTCCAAGCACTACGTGAGTACTGCCCCTACCGACCCCTGCGGGGGGTTGGCCAGAGACCCCCGGGAGGACCCCCCTCCCCTGGGGGGGCCCTCGCCCCACCCGCTAAGTCCCGGAGCTGAGTGCCCACAGGGCAGCCCTCGGCTGTGGAGTTTTCTTCGCGAGGTTGTGATCTGCAGGGAAGCCTTCTCTGTCCTTTCTCCACTCCCTCTGCCCCCCCCCACCCCGTTTTCTTTTTTTGGCATTGGAATTGGCAAGTGGCTGCCCTTGTCTGTTACAACGGTGAAGTCATCTGTCCGCTTGAGCTTTGATGGATGGTGGGGGAGCTTTCGTCAAACCCTCGCTGAGAAGCTCCGTTGGGAAAGAGCATCTCCTTGGCCCTCCCTGGGGGCTTGGGTAGCTCACGCTTACCCGGACCGTGATGCCTTCAGAGGTTCTCCCGGGGAAAGGAAGCCTGGCGCTGTCCTCCCCCGTTTGCCCCGGGCTCTGCCTCCCTAGGCCTGGGTCCCGGGGGCCTAGGGAAGCCGCTCCGCCCTCTGGCCCACCTCCACCCTCAGCCCTGATCTTTGGTTTCCTTCTTAAAGTCATTGTGTCCGTCGGTGTGAGGAGAATTGTGGCTTTTCCTTTTATCCTTCTCTGGACGTGACCCTTAACCGGGTTCATTTCCTCTTAAGTGATGCTCCGTCTCCAGACACGAGGAGGCAAATGTTTGCTGTGGTCTCCAAGGAACGGCCCGCTGTCCCTCCCCCTTCCTTCCCCACAATTAATGAGAAGGGGCTAAGGTTGATTGAGCTGAGCTCCGGGGTCTGTGTGACGGGTCCGCCTTTCATCTCAGCCGGTCCTGTCTTCCCATCCTTCGCACCTTAGGAACATGGTGTCCTTGACGGCGGAGGATGCCTGTCTAAACCGCTGAGCTCGTGTACTTGAGGCAGGAGGGACAGCCAGGCACCCAAAGCAGAAGGACTGCGTGTATTTGCATCTGAGGCACTTAAAGAAGTATTTAGAATGCTCAAAGCATTAATTTAAACAAAACAGGTTGTAGTTTGCTGCCCTAGACCGCGCATTGATCTCTGAGAAATGCCTTTCATTTCCCTGTTGGAAGAGGACTGGGGTTTGTGCCAATGTCAGCCTCAGGCTACTCTTTCGGTCTTTATCACCAATAGGTCTGAACTTGGGGTTTGTTTTTTGTCTTGTTTTATTTGTTTGTTTTTGGAGTGGAGTAAACGGGCCTGGGCTCAACTTGGAGAGGAGTTAAACCAAGGAGGCTGGTTTCTGACCAGAGAGAGAGGTGGGTGCCCATGAGACAGTTGTTCCTTTTGTGTTGTCTGGTTCAGCAAGCATCTTCATTTCAAGAAAGCTCTTTTTTGGAGGTCTTGGGGCACCGTGTGGCCACCCTGCTCCAGATACAGAGGTCCGTTTGCACAACCCAACACTTAGTATCAAGTCGGCCTTCCTAACCTTTTTTCTCAAATGTCACAGGCTAAGGTTTAGGGGTTGTCTTTTCTAGTCAGTCAGTTAAGCCCGGCCCTACTTTCAACAGATGGCACTCTCTGCTCTGAGACCCAGGCAGGTGCTTTCTCCCTGCTCTTGATTTTAGGCGAAACTTCAGATCTTAGCTCTGATCAATGATGTCCAAAATTACAAGGTAGGGCAGGCTGGCAACAAGCCAGAAATGTTGCTAAAGCCACTGGGGACCCACCACAGATAGTACTGAAAGGTGGTTAGCTCTGGGGCTCTGAGGCTGAGGGTCTTGTTCAAAGCCTGGGTCAGCCACTAACTAGCTTTGTGACTTTGGGCAGGTCGTTTAACCTCTGGGGGATTCCGGGTTCCTCATTCTTTTTTTTTTTTTTTTTTTTTAAGATTTTATTTTTTAATTTATTTTGACAGAGAGAGATCACAAGTAGATGGAGAGGCAGGCAGAGAGAGAGAGAGAGAGAGAGAGAGAGGGAAGCAGGCTCCCTGCTGAGCAGAGAGCCCGATGCGGGACTCAATCCCAGGACCCTGAGATCATGACCTGACCTAACCCACTGAGCCACCCAGGCGCCCGTGGGTTCCTCATTCTTAAAGTGAGGATGCTAACAGTACCTATTTCATAGAGCTGTCTGGAGAATTAAATGAGATCATCCATGAAAAGCACTTAGCACAGTTCTTGGCATGTAACAAGCACTCGCTAAATGGTAGCTCTTTATTGGTGAGATTCTGAGTAAGAAAGCACTTTTGAAAAGCAGCTATTAATGGTCTGGCAAAAAAGAAAGAAAGATTTCGGGTTTTAAGACCGATAATAACTTGTTCTATGTGAAAAACACAAAAGAAGTCCTCTCCCATTCTCTTGAAACGATCATTTCCTCCCTTTCTATGGACAGTGTTTCCCAGGACATCTCTGCTTCCCATGTAAGAATCGAGATTATGTTTGGGGCAGGGAGTGATGTCACTGAACACCCGGAGCCGTACAGAGCTCTAAACCAAGGTTGTGGCAAACAAATAAAGGCAAGAGTGTGATCTGTTGTGGAACATGGCACTGGCGGGACTCCTCGGGCTCAACCCCCTCATTTCACAGATGGGGAAGCTGAAAACCAGAAGGGTTTGTAAAGTCACTTGCAACACAGCCCTTCACAGCACCGGGGTTTACCTGGCATTTTGCCCATGGTGTGGGTTTTGTTCATCAAAGTACCCTAAGTCTGGTTGGAGTTGACTAGGTGATCTGGTAGATATCTGGTGATCGTCAGAGGTTCCTACCTATTCGGGGCATCAGTGGGGCATAATATAAGGACTGGGGGCCCCCTAATAGAAAGGGTCAGCAGGGCTAATAGAGGCAGGAGGAGCAGGCTGGGGGAGCCTGTGCCTCTCTTGGCCCTTGCACAGTGGACACCACACACCAGAAGGTTCTGGGTAAGGTACTCTGGCGTGGGTGGCTGGCAGGATACCTGCGCCCAAGTTACAGATGTTCTGGAAGCCCTCTGCGCTGGAGAAAGCATGCCCCCTTCCCCCCTTCTCCTCCACTGACGGTGAACTCTCCGTCTGTGGTTTGGCAAATTGCAAAGCAGAGAGGTTTTATGGGATGTGCACGTTAGCTGGAGCTGGCTGATGAGAGGCCTGGGGCCCAGGCAGGAGGGGCTCTGCTGGCTCTAGAACACTGGGAAGACACGGCAGAGTTTTTCTCAGGACATCCAGCAAAGGGGGTGTTTGTCTCCAAGACAAGGAGGAGCTGCCTGAGCGCTGAAGGTCTGTTTATGAAAGGGCAAGTGGCTTCTATCATTCAGATGTTGCTGTCAGCCCTTGCTTCCTTCTTCTGTGCCAAGCCCCTACTTGGTTGGGGTTTGGGGAAAGTGGGCATCTGCTGCTTAGGCCAGGCTACCTGGCATGGAGTTGGGTTCCTCTCTTAGCTTTTTTGAGTTGCCCCACACCCCCACCCCGGGGAGACCTTAGGCAAAGTGGCTTTGGCCTCAGGCTACTTATCTTCCAAATGGTTCTGACATGCTGGGTGCATTTGAAAGTCTTCCATGAGGCTGCTTGTGCAGGTTTACCATAATTCTTTGCATTCACGTGCATGTGTAGGCATATGTCAAGCCCTCTGGTGGTGGAGAGAACCTCATTTCTCTAGAACAAACAGATGATTTGTTTGGATTTGGGAAGCATTGTGCTTTTACAGTGGTTTCCTTTCCTGATTGTTTATTTCAGACAAGTATCAGTCATGAATGTTCTGGATCCCTTACAGGACTCTTTAGGGAGTGCAAATAATAGTCAGTGTTAGTAGTTAACCATTGGTGGTGCCCCACGTTTAAAGTGTGTGATTTTATGTGATTCCTGTAGTTCATCGAATGTACCCTAAGGCACCCTAACCTGGGGTAGGTTCTTGGTGGACAGATGGGGGGATTTGGAGAGGCTGGAGATTGCCCAGGGTCTCCCAGTTAGGACAAAACAGATCTTCTCAGGTAGAGTTGAACTCAGGTTAGCTTGCCTCGCAAGGGGGAAATGAACCTAAAATGGGGTCCTTCCATCAACAGAATCAGGGTGGGGAGACCAGGCTCTGGCTTGCCTGTCTGCGCAAGAGCAGTGCAGGGTGTCAGGGAGGACCGTCTCTCTGTATGGGACGTTGAGCTCACGCAACAGAGGTGAGTTTGTGAAGGCAACGGAAGGCGAGCTCCGTGAAGCTGGGAGAAAGGAGCAGGTCCAGGCTGATAGCTGGTCCCTGCTGATGCAGGAGGTGATGAATTAAGGATCAACACTGTGGAAATAATACATTCTCCTGTGTGTTTAAATCATCACACATTTGGTCTTGGTCCTGGGAGAACATTTTTAGGAATTGGCTCCAGACCAATTCATTTCTCTGCCCTTCAGTTTTTCTCTAAGCCCTTAAAGTGTGGATCCAAGCATTACAGGGGGAAAGGATGTGAAGCTGCAGAAGGGGCCTTGACTGGGCCAGTTCCATTCCCAAACGAGTGTTGTGCAGCAGATCAGGGTTCAAATTCCGCCTCTGGCTCTTCCTGGCTGTGCCACCCTGGGGCCAGCCACTCTGGGCCTCAGTTTCCTCACTCGTAACCTCACAGGACTTTTGGAAAATTGATTTGAGATAATTTGGGGTAAAGCGTTCTACTAGTACCTGGGCCCTATCATGCACACTCAGCGTTTCCATCTGGTGTCCCTTCTGTCTGGCGAGATCACGGAAACGCTAGAGTTCACTTAGGACCCAGCAGGTGAAGCTGAGAGAGTAGGAAAGACTGAGGCAAAAAGGAAGGACCAGCTGCTCAGAGTGGGTTGGGAAATTTGGCAACATGCCCCATGAAAACCCCCAACACAGAAGAGTAACAGATGAACAAGCAACAGCTGTTCAGACCTGGAGGGCTTCCTGGAGCCGGTCTAGTGGTGGCTGCCTGATAAGCTGGGCAGGAGAAGGGAAGGGACACGGGTTGAGGGAGAGGAGTAAAGAGGTGGTCCAGTGAGGGCAAGGTCACAATAGGATGCTAGCCCCAAGGTCAGTGCCGCATGTGGGTTAGCTCTCCTGCCTGCTCTCTTTTTCTCTCTTTCTCTGTCTTTCCCTCTGACACACACACACACACACACACACACAAGAACAGTTTCTTCTCCTTCCAAGAAGGCAAGTGATCCAGGGGTGATTCACAGGTCTGACAAAGCTTCCTGCGCATGGAACAGCCGACCACATCCTACTGGCCGTTGGAACAGAGAGCATGACCAGCCCTGTATCACGACCCTTTAGGGAGCTGAGTGAGGGTTTGAGGGGGGCAGATCAGGATTGCAGTCGCCGTGTGTGGTGGCAGGCAGAGGGGAGGTGAAGCGAAGGGAAAAATAAACCTATTTGATGTCATAGGAGACGGATTCCAGTTCCAGAAATATAAGCGCCAGCTGCTGCATTTTCCAAAGAGATATTCCAGGGCCAGCATGAGTTAATGGCCAGTGGAGGCCATGAATTAGAGGAGTGTTAGAACTTTGGGATTGCACAGCAGTCCCCTGGAAATTGCCTTCTAATTTCCTTGGTCTGAGTCACTGGCCAGACCAGTTCTTGGCCAGAAAAAAAGTCAAAGAGGCAATTCTGTTCCCTTTTGCCTCTTAATTAAACAAAATCAAACAAATAATAGAGTTATACATGCAGTAGTCACACTTACTCCTCTTGAGTTCTGAGAATCCAGGAAAGGGATAATGGTTCAGGACAGGGATCCAGGGAACAGGAAGGCCAAGGGGTGTGTGTGGGAAATGAGGTGGAGCTCTGGCTTTGGAAAGAGGCTCTGAGCCAGGGCCAGAGGTGTTCTCTGCCATGGCGATTGCCAAAAATAATGGAAGCGTCCATTAGGGTGATCAGCATTTCGGGAAGTGATTCCCAGAGCTGATGTGACTCCTCACCGGGGCCAGGCTGCTGCTGCCTGTAAGGGGTCAGTCACAGGAAAGCAGGGGAATGGGGAGGTCGAGGGCCTGGACATGTGCACAGGAGGGCGGGAGGGCAAAGCTCAGGAAGGCCCTTTTCATGTCCCTGAGTAACCGCTAGGCAAGGCACCGCTTTGTCAAGTGCTGAGCAGAGTCTAGCGAAGGTATCAGGATGCACAGTGAGGAGAGAAGGGGAAGAATCAGTATGTGAGCACATCCTACGTGCCCAGCAGTGTAGAGGGTTACCTTCCAGACGGCCTTCTGTTTGAGCTACACAGCCACTGTGCGAAGTAGGGAGCTGTTTTCATCCCCATTTGGCAGATGCCGAAACTGAGGCACAGAGTGTTTCCGTGACTCTCAGAGTAATTGGCAAGACTGCAGTTGTTACCCCGGTCTCTGCCACGGAAGTCTGTGAGCTTGGGCTCTCTTCCCCCATCAGGGCTGGGTCCGAGAGAGAGGGGGATGAAAATAACGGCACGCGGGGAGTTCCTTCTGAGAGGGTGACATGCACATCTGGAAGGCCGTGTTGTGGGAGAGCACGTGGCCTCTGCGGTCCCTGGGCTGAAGTCTGTCTCTGCCACTGGCTACCAGGGGGCCCAGCCCAAACTACCCCTTTTTCCTCCAACAAAAACTGGGGAAACCAGGACCGAGCTCATAGGGTTGTGGTGATGATTGAGTGAGTTAATGAAGGTGAAAGGCTTAGAACAGTACCCGGTGTGTGTGAAGCACAATGCAGGTATTTGCTCTAATAATAATTGAGTCCTAAAGCTTTTCAGGAGAGGGAGTGCTCTTTGTGAATTGGTGTTTGCAGGGAAGACGAGCTGGGGAAGGCAGGCTCGCAAGGAGGTTTGAGGAGTAATTAGGATTTGGCTGGGAAGGAGTAGGATTTCGGTGGGAAAAGAGGGGAAGGAAGGGCATTCTAAGAAAGGGAAAAACAAAGGTGCGGAGGACCATCAAGGAGGCTGTGGGCAAAGCCCATGTCAGGGAGGAGGGTGGGGAGGAAGGTCGGGGCCGGCTTCTTAGAGCCTCAGATAAGTGGAGGGGATTCAGTTCATCATGTAGACACCTCTACATAGTAACCCTTGAGAGAATCCTCTTCTGTCCCTGTGGGGTCCCTGTGGTGGGCCCCAGGGCTGGGGTGTTTCTTGCAGCTGTGGCTGGGACAGAGGTAAGAACAGGAGCCCTTTTAGCTCTGCACTGGGACTCTAGTGGGCAGGCCAGAGCCCAGCCCTCTCTGTTTATAGCTCTTACTCGGAGGGGTCAGGCCGCCTCAAAAAAGTTGATTGCCCCCCAGACGTCTTGGAGAGAGGAAGGGTAGAGGAGGAGGAGGAGACAAGGGAGCAGCGTGGAGCACCGGGGCGGGCGGCTTCGGGCGTCCTCCGTGGGGGGCCCTGGCCAGCGGGCCTGGTGCAGCCCCTTTGTGCCACATGGGCTAATTTCCATCCGCATTCCCCAGCATGGCCACGGAAGCACTCCAGGGATAAGAGAGAGGAAACCCCTAACCTTTTTGTTTTTAAATAACTTTCAGCTTATTCTTTCTTTTTATTGATTCTCTTTTCAGTTAAACTCTACCCCTAATGTGGGGCTCAAACTCACAACCCTGAGATCAAGAATCTCTCGCTCCACTGACTAAGCCAGCCAGCTGCCCTAGGAAACCCTTATCTTTGTAGGGCCTGGGGGCTAGTCCTAAACAGCTTCCTGGGAGCCTAGGTTGTCGCCCTAAACATTCACACTAGTGTTGCTTCTGGCTTCAACATCTCTGAACTGGTTTGAGTTTTAAATATGATGCTTCAAACCACCTCTTCGTTTAAACCCCCGTCACACGTCCAGATATTCCAGTAAGCCTGATTCTGTAAGGGGGTATGTAATAATAAATGTAACAGCTAACTTTTCTGAATGCTTTCTACGTGCTAAGAGTTTTACATGGAAATTCTCAAAAGAGTCCCCCAAAGCGTGTTGTTACTGCTGGCATCCACGTCGTACTGGCCAGGACGCTGAGGCCTGGAGAGCTTCAATAAATTGAAACACCAGGTTGCTAATAAGCTGTTTATGGAAAGGGGCCCGCTGGCTCCAAAGCTGCCCTGTCCCCACAGCCCTCACAGCCCCTTAATCACCTGTTATACCTGGGAAGACTGGGTGCCAAGGAGATCCCACCTGAGGCCTGGCTGGTTGACTTCTCCAGATGTGAGAACTTCCACATGTCACCTCTCTCTTCTAGATCTCTGGTGGCCCATGTAGAAAATGGGGTGATTGCTTCCTTTTCTGGCCCACCTTGCAGGGGTGGGGGGCGAGTGTGAAAGCTTCTTGGGGAAGGGTTTGGTCCAGAAAAAAAAATAAAAAGCTCTGGGAAAGATCCTAAGATAGCCTTAATCAGTCTTCTTTCTCACGTCAGGCTAGGGATGCTTTACAAAGGGGAGCTGTTTCTGACCTCAGGACATTATCATACAAGGTTTCCCGGCCATGCTGCCTCCCCTGAGAAGCCTCGTAGCAGCGTGGACAAGGTTGACCTCAGGCCCTCATTGAAGATATCTTTTGAAAACCGCCTCTGGGAACTACACTTTGGTTCTTTCCATGCCTGCCATTTTTGTGAATGGGAAGAGACAGAACTATTTCCAGTCACATCTCCCCCTGCTGTTACCTGAGGGGAGGAAGTGACATCAGGCGCTGAGTTAGCAAAGCGGAAACAGCTGGGCGTTCTGCCCCTCCACTTGGCTCTTTCTCTGGCCCTTTGCTGTCATTTCCCTTTGGCTGGTGAGGAAGCCACCCTCCCCAAGCCTGGGCGGAGGGACATGGTGGGGTGGGGACAGAGTCCCTTCCTCTGTGTGTGTCAGTGCGGTGTAAATTACGGAGTGGGGGGCCCTCCAGTCTGTCTCTGGGATCCCTGGAGCCTGGTGGAAATTGGTCGCTCTTAACTTTGGGGAGAGAGGGGTGGGGTCTAGTGAACTTTAAGGGGTACCGGGTGGGGTATGGGGTCGAGTGGGTGTAGGCCAGTGGGTACTTTTGCCTATCCCTAGTGGTCCGTGGTGGAGAGCCCTCACTGTTCCTGTTTTCTGGGAACATTCTCACTTGGTAATAAAGGAGACCTCGGTGTCTCATCCGTGGGCATCATCAGTCTACAGCTATCACACACTGAATTCCTGTTTTATGCCTGGGCCTGCTTCACGGGCTTCACCATACTTTACACCCTTCGTCCCTCTCCATGTCTGCCCCAGGGGTCGTGGGGGCTTCTGCCGCCCAAACGTGTTGTCCTCCTGTGCAAAAGCGTTCTTTGTTGGGAAAGCCTGCCTTGCTGCTTTTGCCCACCTAAGGGTTCTGAGCGCAAAGGGATTGTCCCCGGTGTTTGAAGTGGCTGCTTTGTAAAGTCTTTCATGGTAGGCCCCATTCCGACCCAGCTTTATTCTGTTTCCTGATGGCCCAGACCCAAAGGGCTATTTTAAGGGCCTTGCCTGTGTGGGAGAATTTCTCTTTGTAACAACAGAGAAGGCGGCCTCACTGGCCTGGCACAGTGCTGGCAACGGGACTCCCAGAGAGTGAAACTCTTTCCTGAATCCTGTCTCCTGGGCTGGAATCGATTCATGGAGCTCTCAGCATGGTGCCTGGCACCTGGAAGGGACACAGTCCCTTGGCAGGGAGGGCAGGGGTTCCAGAGGTGACCGCCCAGGGATTTCTACGGCCCTGAGTCCCGGCGGACTGGCAAACATCCTTCTGTCAGAGTTAAGGTCTATCATAGAACAATGTCTGAACTTTGGTTCAAGCCAGGGTTAATCATTTACTTTAGTCATCACTCATTGGCCCCTAGAGAAGGGCAGTCTCGTTTCCCCATGGTTTCTGGACACCGTGGATCCCGGGAAGGGGAAGTAGGGAAGTTGAGTCAGAGAGTGTGTGAGTGGAACCCTTTCTAGGTGAAGGCGCTGGGCTAGGGCTTCTAGCCCACTGTGTCCGTAATCCACACCCAGCATGAGCCCTGGCCCAGTTTTGTAGACAAGGATAGCAAGGCTCAGAGTGGTGTTGCTCTTGCCTTCTCTCACACAGCAGTCAGTGGTAAGAGCCAGGGTTTGAATGCAGATCTCTGCAGCAACAAAGCCTCTGATGGGGGCCCCAGAGCTGCACCCCACCCCCTGCCCAGAGATTTGATGGATTGCCTCCAGTGGCCAGGTAGCTAGTTGGGAATTCTGTTTTTATTCCTGCCCCCAGCTGGAAGCATCCATATGTGTCAAAAGACCTTGGTCTTCCTCTGCCCTCTTTGTGCCTGTTTACTTTGCTGTCTGCTGCATGCACCCAGGGGGATCATGGCCATGATCTGTGGCTCTGCCAGGGTATGGAATGCCTGGCCCTGGCAGTGGACAGGCAGTGGACCCAGAGGCAGTGTGCACAGTGTGTGTTCCCTTGGGAGGCTGAGGACGTGTGGCTTCATACATGGCTTCGTCTCCTGAGGACTTCGAGGTTGGGCGGCTAGGGAGCACATCACATGCGTCCCCAGATAAAACGGAAAGGGTCAGGATTAAACTCTTGGGTCCTCCGCCTTCTCTAGCTTCCCCACCCAGCCCTGCCATCAACACATGATATGGTTGGAGCTGGTGGTTGGGATAAGATAACAAACCTCTTGCTGCTGAGATTGAACCCCTGGCAAGGTCGGCTTCTATTTTGGGACTCAGTTTTTTTATTTCCCTTGAACTCCTGTCCAGAGCCACTTTTGAAGGCCTGGCCCTTCAGATGCTCCAGCTGATGGGGGCTCTACATCCTGTCCTTGGGGATGATGGCTTTGTGGCCACAGCGCTGTGGTTGGAATTAGGGGGGCGTTTAACCCTGGGCGCTTGCAGCCTGCCGCCTCCTCAGGCTAGACTAGGCCCTGGCAGCCAGAGAGAGCCCCAGGTGCCAGCAGTGGGAATTTGAGAGCCGGAGTCTGGGGGCAGGGCAGCAATGGCCTCAGCTCCATGGGCTCCAGCCCAGAAGCCTCGTACTAGCTTTTCTTACGTTGCCAACTTTCTGCACTTCCGTGGGCCTCAGTTTTCTGTAAAATGGAACTAACAATACTACCTAGCCCATACGATTGCTCCTCTATGCGGTGCCTGACACAAGACAGCTGTTCAGTAAACAACAGTTATTGTTACCGTGATTAGCATGGTCTTCCTTCATGGTTTTACTCCATTTCGGCCACTTTCCGGAAGCTTCCCTCACGTGTCCTCTTACAGTATTTCCTGTCTGTGAATTTTTATGATGTTTGTCATTTTTACTACTCATGTAACACTCACCAAGAATGGCCTTGGTTGGCCACCTCGTGGCAGGTCTCTGTCTGGGGTGCCTGATTGATCGAAAAGCTCCTCGAGGGATGGAGCTTGATGTGTGCCTCAGAAATCCAGTCAACATTTCAGTGCTGACTGCGTCCCAGGTGCTGGGAGCACAGCAGGGCAGAAAAAAAATCCCTGCCCTTGGGGAGCTTCCATTCTTTTTTTTTTTTTTTTTAAGATTTTATTTACTCATTTGACAGAGAGAGATCACAAGCAGGCAGAGAGGCAGACAGAGAGAGAGGAGGAAGCAGGCTCCCTGCGGAGCAGAGAGCCCGATGTGGGGCTCGATCCCAGGACCCTGAGATCATGACCCGAGGTGAAGGCAGAGGCTTTAACCCACCGAGCCACCCAGGCACCCCGGGAGCTTCCATTCTGATAGGGGAAGGGAAATGATAAATAAACCTCTTTCAGGTCAACTGTGGAGTGTGTTACCTGGGGGATAAACGTTGTGCAGATAGCCAAGCGGGGTGAGGGGGCAGGAGATGGTGGCGGTGGGAGTTGCCGTGCTGGTTCATTGAGGGAGGCCGGGCCATCCCCACGGTGCAGTGACTTTTGAGTAAGGTCGGAAGGAGATCGGGGAGTGAGGTAAGCAGGTATTCAGGGGAAAGTTGTTGAAGGAGATACAGCAGCCTGTGCTAAAGCCCTGAGGTGGGCTCTACCTGCCCTTCCCAGAGAACAGACCGCCACCACCAAGGGGAAGCAGCGAGGGGAGAGCCCTGGGCAGTGAGGTCGGACAGGTAGAGGCCCAGCGGGGCCTGTATTCCTCCTGGCAACGAGCACAGCGCTTGCTCGGGACTTGCTGAAGATTGCGGCTGGCCAAGAAACCACAGAGAGGCCGGTCGGGGGACTCCGTTCGGGGTTTTCCTCTCTGGGGAAGCTCAGCAGTGTCATGGACGGGCACTCCAAGACCTCAAAGGCCGTGCACATGTTAGGGCATTTCACTGGCCTTGAGTTTGTACCTACTGTGCACAAGGCACCGTGCTAAAGGTGGTTCCCCCAGCTAGGAGCCAGGGCGGGGTTGGGGGTGGGGTGTGGAGGGTCGGGGGTGGGAGGTGGGGGTGGGGGGTTGCTCCTGCTAAGGCAGCGGGCCCTGCATCCTTTCATCTTTAACACCTCCTCCCCGAGCTGGCAGAAGGTCTGGATCCCAGTAGGTCTTTGATCAATGGGACAAATACACGGACAGAGGCTTCATTCTGTTAAAGCCCTTTCCTCCCACCCCACTCCTATTTTTTTAAAAGAACCACAGCTTTTAACTTAAAACTGTAGAAATTTCTTGTCTGGAATTCAAGATATATCTATTCCTTTTTTTTTTTTAATTTAAAGATTTTATTTATTTATTTGACTGACAGATCACAAGTAGGCAGAGAAGCAGGCAGAGAGAGAGGAGGAAGCAGGCTCCCTGCTGAGCAGAGAGCCCCATGCAGAGCTCGATCCCAGAACCCTGAGATCATGACCTGAGCTGAAGGCAGCGGCTTAACCCACTGAGCCACCTAGGCACCCCTATCTATTCCTATTGACCTAATATTGTAAATGATGTTAAAATTCTCAGGCTAGTCCTCCAAAACCTTTCTCGTCCGTGGAGTAGATGGAATCACAGCACCTAGAACCAGAGGTCTCCCGTTCACCTGGGTATGGGCTAGCCTGGAAACCTAACCTCTGTGTGTACTCTCCATGAAGGCTGTCTTCCCGGCTCACAGTTCACAGGCAGACTGGGAATGATGATGATGACGATGATGATGGCAGCTCTGTGTGCCAACTACTTTTTTTTTTTTTTTTAAGATTTTATTATTTTTTTATTTTGTGTTGGGCGTGTGAGCACGGGACAGAAAGGCAGAGGGAGATGGAGAGAATCTACAGCAGGCTCCCTGCTGAGTGTAGAACCTGATGCCAGGCTCCATCCCAGGACCCTGGGATCATGACCTGAGCTGAAACCAAGAGTGGGACGCTTTCACCGACTGAGCACCCCCAGGCACCCCATGTGCCAGCCATTTTCGTAGGCACTTTACTCATTTAATCCTTACAGAAAACCCAAGGAGAAAAGCACTACTGTGTTTCTCACGTTACTAGTAAGAAACTGCAGGCCAAAGATCAGAGGTTAAGGAAGAGGCAGAGCAGGGCTCCAGGGTCCTTCGGGAAACCTCTTCCTTCCTGGTCTTTCAGGGAATCCTGTCAGCCAGCCTTGCCACAGCCCAGGTTGGCCATCAGGAAAAGACCTTACTGCAAGACCTTTGTCGTTGGGTGTCCTCTACACAGCAAGAATGGAGTTAACAAGTGTCAGAATCAGGGAACCAAAGCTATGGGTGGCCAGCAGGAGTGGCCCCTCTTTGTTCCCAAGACAGGACAAACCATTTGTCCCTGGAACCCGACACTGTAGGGGGTGGGTTTGCTGTGTGGCTGTTATCTTCCTGGGCCATTTACAAGTCCAGCACATGGGGCTGGGGAGGGAGGGGTGGTGGGGAACACTGTGTGTGTCAGTGGAGGCCAGATTAGAGTGTCTGGCAAGATGTTTCTGACACCTAGACCATTCCACTTCCTGCAAAACCCAGCAGGTGGCTGGGCTGTTGCTTTAGCTAGGACGGGACACCCTCCCCACCCTGCCCTGTTGAGTGTATCATTGGAATGAGGTGGGTCCTAACCAGTCTGTTCCTTCCTCCCTGGCCCCAAAATAAACAGCAGCTGTTGGCTACATCACCTCTGTCCGCTGCCAGTCTGTCAGCAGTGCCTGGCTCCCGCTTGGCCCTGCCCCTTCTGGATATAATGGCATGGGGCATTGGGGGCCCTTTGGTTTTGCCCTGCAGAGCCTGCCTTGCTAGTCAGCTGGTGTGCCCTGGCATGCCCTCTTCCTGGCCATCGCTGGCCTGTTGGCCACCCGCTGGCCCTGTCCCTTCCTGCCCTGCAGTGAGGCAGGGCCTTCCGGTGGCCACAGACTCAAGCTTGAGTCTGACGTCAGTGCGGCTCCTGGCTCTGCCACTCAGTGGGTGACCTTGGGTAACTCCGCGCCTCGGTTCCCTTCTCTGTAACACAGGTGGTGATCGTCATCGTGGAAGAGGGGAACGACCAGTGCAATGGAGGCAGCTGGGGGGCAGTCACCCAAGCCAGATTGCCTGATTCGAATCCCACCCTTGCCACTCAGGAGCTTTGTCACTTTGGGGAGAGGTGATGAAGCTCTTCCCACCTCGGTTTTCTCATCTGTACAACAGGGATGATAAAAGTGTCCCTCAGGCTAGTGGTGAGGAGTAAGTGGGTTAATACAGGTAAAGCCCTCAAAGCGGGGCCAGGCACAGAGTAAGAGCTTGGTGAGAGGAGCAGCATGAGCTCTTGCTGGCAGATAAGGCAGGACATTCCCTAGAAGAATCAATCGTGTGTACAGATCTGAGAGCTGTCGGAGCAACTCTCCTAACCTGACTTCTCTGCGGCTGGGCCGAGTGGCTTGGCTTTGTCTGCAGCCCACATTTGCCACTTGCACTTGAGGGGCCGCGCTGGGGGTAGAGCTGGTTATGAAGCAGGATGGAGGCATGAAAACGGAGAGCTGGGATTTCTATTCTACTTGGCAGTGGTTCTGCCGATGTGATGTAAGAAATGGGAAGAAGGCCGTGTCTGTGGCCAAGGACTGCCTCCAGCTGCGGGCAGATCCCCCCTTCAGGCTGGGGTTGACTCGTTGTCTCTGTTCATGCGTGAGCCCCGAGATGTTCTTGTATGTGATCTCCATAACCTCCCCACGGACCAGCTTGCTTTGGCTTCCCTGGCTCCCTGCTCTGGGAAACTCTTGTTATCTTTGGCTTTCTCTTGAATGTATCCTCCCGTTTGGAAAGATTATACTAGGAACCCCCATTGGAGCATCTAGACCGGAAAGTCATCATTCTCCAAAAAAAAAAAAAAAAAAAAAAAAAGCGCACTTGATCCCAACTGTGTTGGGCTACAGTGCCGGGTGCCACTGTGGGTGCACCAGCCCCGTAGTAAAGAGACTCACACTCAGGATGGAGCATTTGCCCTGTCTCCCCAGGAGCCCGGTCCTTTAAGAGAGAGGTCCTGTCTGGCTGTGGTGTCCTGTCTTCTCCATGCTGCCCTTGTTAGTTCTTGTCCAGGGAGAGAGGTCAACTGCGGTGTCATTCCCACATCTGGGGAGGTCACCTGCTAACAGGCAGCAAAAAGAAAGAGTCCGCACCATTGAGAGGAAAGTAGCAAAGTAGTTTAGAGCAGCAGCTTCAGAACCAGATGGCCTAAGTTCAAGTTTTAGCTCGGCCGTTGATTTCTGTGAGGCCTTGGGCAAGTCGCTTAACTTCTCTGCTTTGGTTTCCTGTTCTGTAGTATGGGGCTAGTAAGAGTGCCTTCCTCCTTGCCGGGGGGATGACACGAGCCCATGATGGTTAAAGCACTTCTAACCATGCTTTGGAGAGAGTTAGTGCCACCTAAGCTGTCCCTGTCATTATCTGAGCCAACATAGCAGGTGGGACCTGCTTCCCATCAGCCCAGAGCCCCCGGGGCCTGCTGGATCTGTATTTAGGACCCAGGAGAGGCCTGTGGTGTTTGTGACCGAGGCATCGTGGATGGAGCTTGTGGAACGTTCTAGAGAAAGGGGAGTGTACAGTAGACCAGCAGGAGACTGTCTGCGAACAAGGAGCTTCACCCCGCCAGCTGAGTCTCCCCAGCCAGCGGCACCTGTGCCCTCCTTCTCCGGCCACGAATGAGAACCCGAGATGACATAAGGTACCCAGTAGTCACCCCCCACGGTGGCCACTGAAGCAGCTTCAAGGTTTGGCAAGGGGACCGACAAGGTGGTCGGTCCAGGCTGGCTTTTCAGGCTGGGAGCCTTGTATTACACTCTTTTCTGCATCTCCCACGAGGAGTGGCCTCTGGGTGTCTCTGGTGGTGGCAGGGCTGGCCTTGCGGAGTACCTTCTGCGGGTACCAGCAATGTCGTGGCTTGCTGAGCTCGAAAACTTCACTTCTGCCTCTGAGGGGTCCTGCAGGAAGCAGTATGGGTCTCTGTATGTTCCACAGGTGAGCGAAGGCTCAGAGAGTCTCATGGCTTCTGTCAGTACGGAGGACACTGTTGATGCCGCATCTGGTATCCCCTGGGCTCCCCTGAGTTCACCTGCAGCTGATTCCCGCAGTTTGCAGGACCCTGAAAGCTCCCCACCTCACCCCTGTCCCCTCCTCACCTCATTATGTGAGGGCTTTCTCCAGCTCGTGCCACCACAGAAGCTCGCCCTGCCTAAGCAGGTGCACCTGAGGAAGGCCAGGGGAAGGGGTGGGGGCAAGTTAACCTCCCAGCGGGTTGCCCTGCAGCGGTGGGGGCAGGAGCACCTGCCTGCTCTTCACTGGGAGGATTCTGAGGTGAGCTCCAGCCAGAACATCAGAAGATCCCCAGTCTCAGATGCCGACAGCAGTAACACGCCCATTAACCCCCTTTATTGGCCTTTATCCTGGGCTGGTCTTGCATTCCATACTTCCTCCCCTGGGGTTTCTGGAATCATCTCCCCAACAGGCAGCCTGCACCCACGGCCTTGTCTGCTTCTGGGTGAACTCAAACTATGATAGCAAACTTATCCCGCTAGCAAGTCGGGGAGCGAGGTCTAGAAACCTCCATCTGAGGCTTAGTCCCCCAGGCTATGCTGTCTTTCTGGAGATTTCTGGGGTTCTTGTTATAGAGGAGTCAGAAAAGGTCCCAGTTTGATGTAGGTCTTTTTAGCTAACGAGAGGGAGGTTTTGGAGTGAGTCAGAGTAGACAGGACTGAAGACTGCTTATCAATACAACAGCTTCTGGAGGGGCTTCTCAGAGGGAGCTCAGTCAGTGCAAACACCACCACCGAGAGAAGTTTGGCCTTGGAGACGGGAATCTGACCTTATATGGACTTGCCCCAGGAGAGAAAGAAACAAACAAGGGACTTAAGGATAAACAGAAATCAAGTGTCTTTGTCCAGACAGGTCAGACTGGGAGAGGCAGTGTAAGGGTCTGCGGAAAACAAGGTGGAGGAGGGGGACTACCAGCCTTTCTGCCACAGGTGCAAGGGGACAAATGTGAGAAATGTGAGCAACACACTCTGGGGTTTGTCGTCAGATTCCTGTCTGTGTCTGGCTAGTTGTATCTGCCATAATCTGGCTGGTTGGCAGGGATGTGGACATTATGAACATTAAAGCTGCTTGTGCCAATGTTTGAAATTATGGCAAGACTGGGTATCCTTATAAGGGAGAAAAGGAGCGCATGTGTGTGTGTGTGTGTGTGTGTGTGTGTGTGTGTGTGTTTGGGGGTGTGCAGTATATGTGTGTGTGTGGCAGGTGTTTGTGTGTGTGTGTTTACCTGTGCATGTTTGGGTATGGTATGTTTTACGTGTAGTATAGGCTGTTGGGTCATTGTCCATCAGGCATATTCCAGGCCATTGCCCACAAGAACCCTGTCTTTCATCCTGAAGAGTTCCTCCCCTGGGCCAGGCTAGAATACTCAGATGGTCTGGAATTGTCTCCTGGATCCTCACATATACTTAGAGCAACTGCCTCTCCTCCCTTTTCCCGGTGGGTCCTCTGTCAGGCAGGTTCCCACAGACCTCACCTCTTTCGAAAAAGAAACATCATGTTACTCCCATTTTGTAGGTAAGGACTCCGGGAATCAGAAAGGGTCAGTCACTTACCCAAAGGTGACACAACCGGGAAGTGGCAGAGCTGGGAGTAGACCAGCCTCTTAAGTTCTACCTTCTCCTGACTCCTTGATCTCAGAAGGGTGAGGTGGGAGGTGGGATTCTCTGGTGGCTCTGGCTCCGTGGGAAGGGCCTTCCTGTCCTCTGGGAAATGTGCTCTGGAAACGTCGCTTCTAGCTTCAGTGGAGCCAGTGGAGGAAGAAGCTCCAGAGTAGGACGGCTGGCAGGGGGGCCGCCCGAGGCTAGACGTGCCGGAGGACCCAGTTCCAGTGCAGAGGTGCTGTGATCTGTGGCGGGGTGAAGATGGAGGAGGGACTTCACAAAAGCCAGGAAGAATGGAGAAGGGGCATGGAGGAAGTGAGAGAAGTCCTTGAGGTCACCTCCCTGGGCCTCACCGAGAGGGTACTATAGAAGTTGGAGTCCAGTTAGGAAACGGACACCTACACTCAATCCGCCAAGAGCCCACCTCCCTCCTGGTTGTTGGCAGTGAGGTGACGGGTCCAGATGTGCGGACATGGGGCAATGCAGATCTGTCTGTGTTACCTGCTCCATGATTGACCTGCTAACGGGGTTGGGCAGGGTCTAGATTCCTGGAAGGAAAAGAGGGTGGACATTTCATCAGTGTAAGTTCTTGGCAGACAGGAGCAATGGGTCCGCTGGGATTGCCTGCCTGGCTGCTCCAGTCCGCGAGAGCTCACATCAGGACAGTGGGAAATCCCACGGAATCTGGAGCCCCAGATGTGAAGCTGTGTAGGGCATTTGGGATTTACTCACGGGGCTCAGTACTCTTTGGTTCCCTGAGCTGCTGGGAGAGTGCCCCCGGTACCCAGCCAGCTTGATGACTCCAGCCAGTTCTTCGGGACCAGATAGTTCTGGCCAGTGTCCCTGATAATTTTTTTTTTTTTATTTTTAAAGATTTCATTTATTTATTTGACAGAGATCACAAGAAGGCAGAGGGGCAGGCAGAGTGGGGCGGGGGGAAGCAGACTCCCTGCTGAGCAGAGAGCCTGATGTGGGGCTTGATCTCAGGATCCTGGGATCATGACCTGAGCCAATAGCAGAGGCTTTAACCCACTGAGCCACCCAGGCGCCCTGTCCCTGATAATCTTAAAGGGCCATCTCTGCCCCACCCATGTGTCCCCAACATCAGCCAAGGTGGACCCGGGGAAGCAGGCGGACTCATGCAAGGCAGCCTGAGTGCACGAATTTTCCATAATCATCCTCCGATAACTTCCCAGCCCTGGTGCTAGGGATATTGGGTGTTACCCAATACAGAGCCAACCCTGGTGGATTTGTTTGGCTCTCTGCTGACTTGGATTAGGATGTGATGTAGTGCAGTAGTTACAGGAGACTCAGAGCTCCCTACAAGCCACGCGACTTCGGGAAAATTATTTAATCTCCCTGAGCCTCAGTTTCCTCACCTGTAGTATGGGGGTAATAGAAGTAGCACAAACTCCTAGAGTTGGTGGCATAGAAGCAGTATTAATGGTAACATCTCAGGCAGCAGTGGGAGCTTGCGGCCTGAGTTCCCTAGATGCTGGTGGCGGACAGCTCACGTTGGTGCTGTTAGACCCCCTTCCTTTTGGGAACAGCTTTACTGGGATTATAATTCTCATACCATACAACTGACCCATTTAAAGTGTATAATTTAGTGGCTTTTAGCGTATTCACAGGATCGTGCAACCATCACCGGAGTCAATTTCAGAACATTTTCATTACCCCTAAAAGCAAGAATGCCTTTGCCGTCACTTCCAAACCCCCTCCTCCAGTTGGTCCCCAACCCTTGGAAACCATGACTTTCTTTTCTAACCCTTTGGATTTGCCTGTTCCGTGTGGTCATTAGTGATTGGCTTCTTTCGCTAGCATAATGGTTTCAAGATTCATCCGCGATCAGCCCTTTCGATGGCTTGTAGGGTGAGCTTGGTTCATTCCCTGTGGTGGCTGAGAAGCTCCAGGCATAAACCCTCACCGTGGCCTCGGCAGGGTCTGGCCCATGGTCCTGAATGCGGGTTCCACTGGAGCATTTCCTCTCCCCACCCTGTGGTGCGTGTGGATTTTCTCCCATACATCAGCACCTTGAAGCTGGCTGCGACTGGGTCTCGTAGGAAAAAGTTGAACTTGCCTGCGGTTTATTCCCATTACTTCCTCTGGCCTGGTCAGCAACTTGGGGGAAGGGTGGAAACCGTGTAAAGCTTTTACTGATCTGTCCCCCAGGGACTCTCTTTCCGGGAGGAATGGGGAGAGAGGATAAAAGCATCTCTATTTGTTTTTAATGTTGACTAAGTCCCCAGCCCCCTTACCAAGTTCTGGTGAAAGTTGCCGGGTTCCTAGTCAGCCTCTTCTCTTGAGACGCAGGGTCATGGGACTTCTCTCTTGGGGGCAGCTGATGGGGAAGTTGCCAGTTGCTCTGGAGTGTTCTGTGTGTGGAGTCAGACCGCATTTGTCTCCTCTAGCTAGAGCTGGTCCACTGTAAAACTGGGGAGTCTGGGAGGGGGCTGTTGAGTGGCAAGTTAAAATCCCAGCAAAAACTGTCTTAAACAGTCTGGAAATTTATTATCTTCCTTTCAGTGAAGTTCAATAGTAGATAGCAAGAAATTATAATTTACAAAACTACCCTCCATCAATGAACATTTGGATTTTTTCCAACTTTTTTTTTTTTGCTATTCTAAACAGTGCTGCCCTAAATGTGCATATATATCTTTGGGAATTTGGGCTACTGTTTTTGTAGGATACATTATTGAAGAGACATGGATAGGTAAGAGAATCTGGGGGTTATGTCTGGTAGGTCTGTCCACATTTAATCCATTCTTCTATGGCATCTTTATCTAAATCCGTATAATGAGAACTGGTATTTACAATGAAGGCTTTGTGGATTCCCATGTTTGTGGAATTAATTCAAGAACCTTGTATTTAGAAAAAAATTTTTCAACCTATGTTGGGTACCAGGCTGGAGTAATGTTTAAAAGCAAAAGATGTGGGGCGCCTGGGTGGCTCAGTGGGTTAAGCCTCTGCCTTCAGCTCAGGTCATGATCCCAGGGTCCTGGAATCAAGGCCCACATTGGGCTCTCTGCTCAGCAGGGAGCCTGCTTCCCCCTCTCTTTCTGCCTGCCTCTTGCCTACTTGTGATCTCTGCCTGTCAAATAAATAAGTAAAATCTTAAAAAAAAAAAAAAAAAAGCAAAAGATGCAACATAAGGGGTTTTCTAACCAGAATATTTGATATATTCTATACCCTTGAGTGCAGTGAACAGTTTTATTCAAGAGATTATCTGATTCCCTGTTGGAAAGCACAGGATGAAAAGTCTTAACCATACCAAGTGCTGGTTAGACTCTGGGGAAGTGGGAACACTCTTATGCTGCGGGTGGAAGTTGATGTTCTTCAACCACTTTGGAAAATAATTTGGAAATATCTAGGAAATTTGAAAGTGTGCCTGTGCTATGACCTACTGGTTCCACTTCTAGATGGATACCCTAGACTCAGGGTCTAGAGAAACTCTCCCAAATGCACAAAGAAAGACAGGTACAAGGATTTTTCTTGCTGTCTCTTTATAAGAGTGAAAAATTGGCCGATCATTCAGGATGGGGTAGGTTGTATTACAGGAGCAAACAGCCCCAAAGTTTTATTTCTTACCTCTACTCCCTGTCCATTGACATGAATAGGGGCCTCTGCTCACTGTTGGCATTCAGTGTCTGAATCTGACAAAGGCTCCAGGGTGTTCCCACAGTCCCTCAGGCAGGGGAAGGGAGTGCAGCAGTGTCTGGCAGTGACAATGAACTACTTCTCCATGGAATATTATTAAGCCATAAGAGGGAATGAAGTGCTAACTTATACTTCATCGTGGACGAACCTTGAAAACAGTATGCCCATTGAAAGAAGCCAGACCCAAAAGACCACGTTTTGTGGGATTCCACTAATATGAAATGCCTGAAATAGGTAAACCCATAGAAACAGAAAGTAGATCAATAGTTTTTAGGGTTTTTAATGGGTTGCGGAAGGAGGAGTGACTGCTAATGGTTATTCAGTTTCTTTTGGGGGATGATGAAAATGTTTTGCAGTTCGCTAGTGGTAATGGTTGTCCAAGCTTGAATGTACGAAAAATACTCATTATATACTTTAAAATGGTGAACTTAATGGTAAAAGAGTTTTATACCTCAGTTTTTTTTGGTGGGGGGAGTTCTTTTTTAATTTAAATTTAATTAATTAGGGGCACCTGGGTGGCTCAGTGGGTTAAGCCTCTGCCTTTGGCTCAGGTCATGCTCTCAGGGTCCTGGGATCGAGCCCCGCATTGGGCTCCCTGCTGAGCAGGGAGCCTCCTTTGGCCTCTCTCTGCCTGCTTCTCTGCCTCCTTGTGATCTCTTTCTCTGTAGCCCCCCCAAAAAAAAATCTTTAAAAAAATTTGATTAGTTAACATACACTATATTCATAGTTTCAGAGGTAGAGTTCAGTGGTTCATCAGTTGTGTATCATACCCAGTGCTCATTCCATCATGTGCCGTCCTTTACTGCCCATCACCCAGTTACCCGATCCCTCCACCCACTCCCCTTCTGCAACCCTCAGTTTGTTTCCTCTGATTAAGAGTCTGTCTCCCTCTCTGGTTTCATCTTTTTTTTATTTTTCCCGGGTTTGTTTCTTTGAGTAAGCCGAATCACGCTGTATGTATTGTTCTTTGATGTGCTTCTTGGAGATGTTTGAGCCTAGCACACTCCTTTTATCCATGATCTAGTCCACCAAATTACTGTCACAGTTTGGGTTGCTTCATTCTGCTGTTATAATTATGCACACTTTTGTGCACAAATTTGAGTACAGGGGCTGGAATTTGAGTCCTCGTTGATCTGAGGTGAAGGCGTGTTGACTTGGCATTGAGCAGGTGGCTGGCCGTGCATGCATTGGGCAGGAGGGCGGCTGGATGGTGGATTTTGGACCCACAGGCTGATGGCATCGAGTGTGACAGGGATGTGGCTGGTTTTGCTCCTGATCATGAATTCATGTAACTTTTGTTTTTCTGGGAAACTCTGTCTCTCCTATTCTTTTTTTTTTTTTTTTTTTTTTTTTTAAGATTTTATTTATTTATTTGACAGAGAGAGATCACAAGTAGATGGAGAGGCAGGCAGAGAGAGAGAGAGGGAAGCAGGATCTCCGCTGAGCAGAGAACCCGATGTGGGACTCGATCCCAGGACCCTGAGATCATGACCTGAGCCGAAGGCAGCGGCTTAACCCACTGAGCCACCCAGGCGCCCTGTCTCTCCTATTCTGAATGAAAGCCTTGTTGGCAAGAGTATTCTTGGCTGTAGATTTTTTCCTTTTAGCACTTTGAATATATACCTCAGTTAAAAAAAAAAATACATCTATCTGCAAGCAGCACATTTTACCGGCCAAAGAAGTCACCTGGCCACCACCAGCCCCAAGTTGTTGAGGAAGCCCGATCCCAGCACATGCCCGGGAGGGAAAAGAACTAGAATATTCTGTGAACTTTGGCTACCCCTTGGAATAATACAAATGCCCCGGAGAAGAGGATGGATAGATAAGTATGATATACAGTAGTCTTTCCTTACCCATAGTGTGGCTTCTTGTGGGTTCAGTTACCCGAGGTTAACCATAGGAGTTGAAGGAAATGATCCTCCTTCCGACGTAAGATCAGAAGGTCAACGCGTCCCCTAACACTGTGTCCCCATGAATACCTCATTCAGCGTACCTCCCTTCATCTCCCCACATAGGCATGTGATCATCTTATATCCTTGCAAGAAGAAGGGTGAGTACAATACAATAATGTATTTGTGGGGTGGGGGGGCAGGTGGGAAGCAAACACATTCACATAACTTTTACAGGCAGACCTTGGAGATATTGCAGGTTTGGTTCCAGACCACGGCCCATAAAGCGAATATCTCAGTACATTGAGTCAAATGAATCTTGGGGTTTTCCAGTGCATATAGAAGTTACATTTACATTATGCTGTCGTCTAAGTGTGCAATAGAATTACGTCTAAAAAAACATGTATATATCTTAATTTAAAAATACTTTGTTGCTGAGGTGCCTGGGCCGCTTGGTCAGTTAAGCATCTGACTCTTGATTTTGGCTCAGGTCAGGATCTCAGGGTCGTGAGATTGAGCCCAGTGTCTGGCTGTATGCTCGGTGGGGAATCTGCTTAGGGTTCTCTCTCCCTCTCCCTCTGCCCGTCCCCACCTACCCTGTACTCTCTCTCCAAAATAAATAAATAAATCTTAAAAAATAAATCTTAAATAAAAATAAATCTTAAAAATAAATCTTAAAAAAATATATCTTAAAATAATAAATAAATAAATCTTAAAAAATAAATCTTAAAAAAATTTATCGCTAAGCAATGCTAACCATCATCTAAGCTTTCAGTGAGTTGCAATCACCGATCACAGATAATGTTGACATAACAAATAATAATTAAGAAGCTTGAAATACTGGGAGAATTACCAAAATGTGACACAGAGTCGAAAAATGAGCAAATGTTATTGGAAAAAGATGCTGATGGACTTGCTTGACGTGAGTTTTGCCACAAAACTTTAATTTGTAAGTGATGTAATATCTGCAGTAAAGTGAAGCACATACCATGGGATATGCCTGTAATACAGCACGTTATTATAATTGTCACATTTTATTGTTGTTGTTGCTAATCTCTTGCTGTACCAGACTTATAAATTAAACTTCATCGTGGTTATGTATGACATGTGCCAGGCATTGTTCTAGGTTTAAGAATATATTCGTACACAAAACTGGCAAAAATCCCTGCCCTAGAGAGTTTATATTATACTGAAATGTCAAAACAATTTTCAAAGTAAAAAAAAAAAAATGCAGTTGCAAAACTTAAAAAAAGTAAGTTCATGAAATTAAAAATATGAAAAGAAAGCTCAGCATTGGGTGCCTTGGCCTAATTCTGAGTTTGAAAGGGCAGAAAAGGGGGCACCTGGGTGGCTCAGTGGGTCGGGCCTCTGCCTTCGGCTCGGGTCATGATCTCAGGGTCCTGGGATTGAGTCCCGCATCAGGCTCTCTGCTCCTCGGGGAGCCTGCTTCCTCCTCTCTCTCTCTCTGCCTGCCTCTCTGCCTACTTGTGATCTCTCCATCAAATAAATAAATAAAAATCTGTTTAATTAAAAAAAAAAGATGTTTAAAAAAAAAAAAGAAAAGGCAGAAAAGGCAGGAGCATCTGAACAGGAGCATCTGAGCTGGTTTGATTCCAGCACTGAATTTGGTTGAGTAACTCATGAAATAGCAGAGGTGACAAATAGATACAAATTAGCCCAGAGCCAAATGCTCTGAATGAGTCACACCTGGGAGTGGAGCTTACCTGGTTGATGCCTTGCTGGAGTTTGTTGTGCGTTAGGAAGAGTATAGCCCCGACAGGGTTGGGGTTGCTTCCTTTGGAGTGGAACTTCCTGCTGCTGTGCCCGGCTCTCTTCACACTGCTTCAACCACCATGCCAGCTCAGGCCTTCTGTCCTGGACCCTAGGAGTTCCCAAAACTTGTAGTCCAACTCCCGGTTGTCCTGGCAGACCCACGCCAGAGCTAACTTCTCTTGGTACTGCTCTGGTTGGATCACTTTCTTGCTCAAAAACCCTCAGTGGCTCCCTATTGCTTGCCAAATTAACTGCTGCTAGGAAATTAGGGTTTCAGTAGGATGGAAGGACTGAATAGGGCTGGGGGGAGAAGTGGCATCAAGACTCAGTCCTTGCCTTGCAGAATTACAGTGTAAGAGAGGGCCCCCCTGCCATGGGTGGCTAAGTAGGATGAAATGAATGCTGTGTGGGGCTACAAGAGCAGATGTGCGCACGAGTGAGTGTGCATGTGTGTACACACCCACGAGCATGTGTTTATCTGTTTTTTTTTTTTGCATATATTTTTTTAAAGATTTTATTTATTTATTTGACAGAGAGATCACAAGTAGGCAGAGAGGCAGGCAGAGAGAGAGGAGGAAGCAGGCTCCCTGCCGAGCAGAGAGCCCGATGCGGGGCTCGATCCCAGGACTCTGAGATCATGACCTGAGCCGAAGGCAGCGGCTTAACCCACTGAGCCACCCAGGCGCCCCGTGTTTATCTGTTTTAGTGGGCAACTTGCTGTGTGTCTGGCACTGTTGAGTGCTTTCTGAGTATCATTTCATTGAATCCTCATAACTGAGTGAAGTAGGTATTAACTCATCCCTATCTTACCAAAGAAGGAAGGGACTTAGCCAGGGTGGTGGAACCAGGGATTGGTAGGGCTGGAAGTCAGAGCCAGGCAGCCTGGTCTCCGGGGCTTGTGCTCTCAATCCTTGGGTTACTGAAGGAAGGAAAGACAGGTTCTCTCTGGGGAGGCAGCGATGGAGCAGGTGACAGGTGATGGGGAGTGGAGAGGAGCCCCAGGGTGGGAACTTGGGGTATGGGGAGAGATTGGGGTAGGAGTAAAGCTGGACTAGGGTCTGGGGGCTGGAATGTCGTGCTGGGAGTTCAGACATCCCTGCGAGCACGTGGAGGCCCCGGAGGTGTTGCTGACATGACCCAGTGTGTGTTTAGAGACGCAGCCCTGCACGAGGTGTGAAGGATCGATGGGACTCCAGAGATGGGAGGAACCTGGAAGACCAGTTGGGAGGTGATGGGTGGTGTGGGGCGGCCTCGGCTGACGTGTGGCTCAGGTTCTCAAGGCAGCAAGGAGGGTCAAAATTACCTTTGAACGGCCCTTAAATTGCCCATCCAGTTCAGTGTGGAGGGCACTTTGCCTGGGATTCTGGGCAGCAGGGGGACTGCTGAACTGGCATGAAAGGGAAACCAAAGGCAGGTCAGGAGTGGGTGCGGGCGTCCAGACCAGCCCGCCTGCAACAGAACGGGGGAGGATGGGGTGCCACAGCTGTGGCTGGCTGCAAGGCTGACTCTGTTTGGCTTCAAGAGGAAGATTCCGTAACCTGCAGCCTCATTTGGGGATTCACAATCAGGAGGATGGACCCAGAGGGTGAAGTGAGCCCTGGAACCATGGGATTCCACTGCAGCTGCAAGTGGAAATTTGGCTTCAAGGCATTTCTCCGGCTGGTTTTCCCCACTTCTCGCCATCGCTCTTACCTCCTTTGATAACCCTTTTCACTTCCTAAACAGAGCTCTTTTCCCAGGTTCTGCCCGATAACCCTTCTTTGGGCTTCCATTTCTTCTCTCTGAACTCTGGTTCTAGACCTGCTTTTCCACTTACTCAGTGACCACTGGGGAAACCTGTGTCTCTAGCAGGAATTTCTGTCCCCAACCAGCCAGACCTTCTCACTAAGGGCAGTCCCTCCCTCCCACCCACCTTACTCCACCACCTGATTCCCTGGTATGTACATGAATGGCACTACCATTTTTCCAGACCCTAAAGTCGAAATCCAGGAGCGACTTTTGACTTCTCCCCTGATGTTCACTGGTATTGTGTCTTCTAAGGATGAGACGTTCCCAGGGCAGCTGCTGACAAAACCCTTCCTTAGGGCTCACCTGCCCCAAGACTGGAGGCTGATTCAGGGAGCCTGGAATGGGGATGGGACCCAAAGTTCACACCTTTTTCAAAGCTTTCCCGACACTTCTGATGATGAGCCCAGTGCTGGAGCGTGTGCCCAGAGCCTGCTCCTGCCCAGTCCCATGCATCCATCAGACTTTTGCCGCCACTTTGGACCCCTTTCCCCACCACAACAATCCCAGGCCATGTGGCAGCCTAGACGGGCTTCTACAAGGCACTGCAGACAGCCTGGACCAGAGTGATCACCTTTGGGTCACCCAGCAATCCTCTCCGTACCTTTGTGCTATCAGTGTTCACTGCCTCGCCCGTGGCCCTCACCTGCTAAAACCCTTCCTGGCTCATCTCAGTGTCTTATAAAGAGCCTTCCAGATTCAACTGAGGCAGACGGGCTTCCTCCACTCCTGGCTTGTAAGAATTATTGACGTATGTGTTTGTTTCCTGGACAAGGTCAATTGAACAAGTGTACAAGAGGCACTGTCCCAGATGCTTGGGGTGAGGAGCGGACAGACAGGGGCCTCTCCCTGAGCTCCTGACGCCAGGCTCCTGAAGACAAGGGCTCTGGTGGATGTTGAGTGTAACCCTCCATCAATATTTGCTGGTCTTGCCCTGTACTGTGTCTTTCCCCACACCAAAGAGGACATCCTGTGCTGGTTTTTCTGACCTGAGGTGTAGCAAGTGAAGTCCATCGTATTTTTCAATTCATTGCATATTATCACTATTGCAAAGCCCTCCTCCTGCTTTAGTTTCATTTCTCTCCTTCACCCCTAGTTCTCACTCCTCTCCTTTTTCCCCAAACACATCCATCCAGCTTGTTGAATATAAACCCACGTATCCTGAGAAAACAGGTCGTACTGTTTGCGTTTGTGGTTTGTAATCTACATTAGTCTTGTGCTGTCGATTTTATTTAGAAGTTCCCCTTTACTCAATACTGTGTTTCTAGGATCGACTTACATTATTGTGTGTACCTGCGTCACTGCTTCTCACTGCTGCGTCGAGTTTCACGCTGGCATCTCCCACATGGTAGTCACTTGCTTCCCTCCTAATGGACACAGAGGTCGCTTCCGACCCTCTCCCTGCCCACCTGGCTGCAGCCAACATTCTCGTACACTACAGCCCTGACAAACTGCAGTGACTTCCCCAGGACGTATACCCAGCAATCTTTGGGATTGCCAGAGCACAGGTGGGCCCACACAGACTGAGTTTAAGTAAATACCACCATACTGCTTCTAGAATGGCTGGACCATTTATACACCTGCCAGCAATGAGCCAGGGTTCTCTTCTCCCTCCCAGCCTCCTCAACACTTGGTATTGTCCAGAAGGCCAACTCATCTCCCTCTCTCCCTTCCAGAGAGGAACTTCTAGGCTGTGGACACCTCTCTCCCAGGACCAGTCTAACCTCAGCTGGAAGACCTAGTGAATTTTCATGTTTTCATATCACTCCTTCCTGGCCTGTCTCCCTTGCCTGGCATGAAAGTTCCTTTTATAATTCCCTACCCAGTTCTCACGAAAGGGACCAGAAACCTAAAACCCTCCTTCCTTATCTTAAGAACGCCACTGGCTTTTCAAAACTAAGCCTCCTTTGTTTTTCAACTTAATCTGAAATAAGCCTTTCTTATGTTGTCCCCCCACCCCTTTTGCTCAGGCCTCAAACCCTCACTGGCCATTCTGGGGTTTTACTCCAGGAACGGCCCCTGAGAGACGTCGCTTCCCCTGCACCTGTGGGTGGGCTTGGGGCTGCAGACCTTCCCCGGATGTTATACCCATCCCAAAAGCCAGCTTTGGGATTTAGCTCTGTTTCAGCGGTGGGCTGGAGCCTTGTTTGCAAACGGAAATAAGTTGGGCTCCTTTGCTGGGGATAATTACAGGGAAAAACATCCTACCTAATACTGTCAAATTTTGGCTTGATGTGTTCAGTTGACAATGAATCATAACTGTTCTTCCACACCTTACGTTGCTGGTGTGAGCTGGTACTAGAGTCTTACACCTTGCCTCGTTCCAGCAAGGCGTAAACATGGCTTGAGGTCCTACGCCGGCTACATGTTATATGTCTGCCTGATTTCTCCAGTTTCACCATGAGCTCTGGGAGGACAGCGACGAGGGCCTTCCCCTCCCTTCTTCTTGATGGAGCCTGGCCCTTCTCCGCAGCCTCCCCTGCCTTCCTCCCCAGAGCTTTGCACTTAGCAGGTGCTCAGTAAATACTTGTTGGGTGGTTGACTCAGGATTACATCTTAATCCATCATCTTCAAAGGCTAGAACCAGACCTATTTACAAAACAAACAAACAAACAGTCCTTCCTTATAAAAGTGGCATTACCTTCTTACCCTCACATGTGTTCATTTTACTCTCATTTATTGCTTTTTGGGATGGGGGTTCTTAGGGGAGTGACTCGGAGAGCCTCTTTAACTTAAAAGAGGCATAATAAATTCTGTCCTTTAGAGAAGCCTGGATGCCTGTGTGTGTCCCAGAAGTGGGTTGGGAGCACAACATTCTAGATGGTTCCTCCGCTCTCCCCCACCCCCCGCCTACAGGACTCGCCTTCCATAGCTGTGTGTGGTATCCTACAGATCATCATTAAATAAACAGTCCCTTGAAAACACAGCATAAAAAAAAAAGTACTGTCTATGTATTGTATCAGGAGAGCTAAATATTATGGAAAAGGCCAAATATTTCCACTGTGTTAAGAAAATAAGAACCCAACCGCATGGAACTTCCCACTCAGTGGGCACAAGATGCAGTGGAGACTTCAAAAGGAGGAAGAATGATCTAGACAGCGTGAGTTGCAACGGGTGAGTGCACATGGGAAAAAGGGAGAGAGTGTGTACCCCACATGCAGCTGCAGACGTCGTGCCAGCGCCGTTCACCTGGGGAGTCGATCCGTGCACCCCTGTATGGCTCACGGCTCCCCCAGGCAATGGTCCAGCTGGGGTGCGTGCAGGGGGTGAGGTAAGAGGCGGACCAAGAAGGGCAGGACAGAAACCCTCTTTGTTCTCCCAAGACCCGACAAGAGACTGCCCGTCCTCCGTCTTCGGTGAAGAGGGACACTCGTGGTGGATGGCCCCCTGGGCTCTGGGCAGCGTCGCAACCCGGGAGGCACCCCCTCCCCAGCCGACATGGGAGAGCTGATGATGAGACTCGTCCTGGCCTCTCCAGCCCAGCTCTCTTCACCAGGTCAAGCTTTCCCAGGAAGCTGGGAACGCTGCAAGGCCAGGAGGCCCGACTTTAACTGGAAGGATACCAGGAATCATCTTGCTTTTATTAAAACGTGAGGCTGGGTTATCCCAGGGCCCCCCCCAGGGAGGGCGAGGCTTCAAAGCTGACCGTGTTCCGAGCGGCTGGCCTGCCCACTTTAATGAGCGGGGGGAAGCTCATTTGAGGGGTGGCAGTAAAATCCTCCCCCGACCGGCAATGTGAGAATGTTGTTCTCACACCTGAGAATGTTGTCCGTGAATCATCAGCAAGAATTGTAGGGGTGGAGAATGGCCTCCGGTTCCTTTAGCTCACTGGGGACCTGGCCCTCTCCCTGCCTCGGGCGCTCTCTGTCCTTAGCACCAGCCTCCCCTCGCTGCTGGCTCTGACCACCGACATGAGGGCGCATCGGCCCGGCTGCCCGGCTCTGCTCAAAACGGAGGAACAGCGGACACGGGTGGCTTGTTAGGAAGACTGCCTTCCCTCAGTCCCCAAAGATGTCCCAGGCCCTTGTGCCCTCCTCTGGGCCCTGCCAGGCTGGTGACCACGGTTCCTAGCATTTGTCCAGTTCTGTGCCAGGAACCGTGCAAAACTCTGCACACGTAGACCTCCACGGAAAGCTCACACCAGCTTCTACAAGGCAGGATAACTCTTATTATCTGTGTTTCACAGACGAGGAAACAGAGGCTCCAGGAGGCACAGGAATCTGTGCCCACAGTCACACGGACAACACGGGACAGATCTGGAATTCAAACGTACGCTCATGCTTTTCAGCAAGCACTGCCCTCTCTCTCCCAGGCCTATGCAGAGGAGGCCAGGCCACAGCTCTACCCTCAAAAACGGCACAGTTTACTAGCAAAGAGAACACTTCCCCGTGTGGAAAGATAATTCTCAGGCCCTGCGGAAAGGGGTACCAGAAAGCCCATGGGGTCCTAGGTGAGGCTGTAAGGAGCTGGTGATGGCCTCACCATGTGCCAGACTCTATGCTACAGGCTTTGTACCCACAACTTCCTTTAATTTTCATAGCAACCCTGTGAAGTTCATTTTACAAGTACAGGACTGAGGCTCAGAGAGGTTATGCTGTTTGCCCACCGCCACACAGCTTACACAGATGGTGGAGCTGGGCTTGAACTCACATGTCTAATTCCAAGGTGCATTCTCTTGGCCCGAAACCATGACAGAGGCTCCGTTTTAGGGAAGGGGTCCGGAGGAAAGACCTTGAAGGCGGGTAAGAGGTGAGGAGGGAGATAGGAAAGAGTGAGCCTTCTGGGCTGGGGCAAATAGAAGTCGAGGCGGTCCTGGGGACCTGTAGGCAGGACACCAGGCCTCCCCAGGAGTGAGCGAGTGGCCCAGGCTTTTTCTGCCACCATCCCAAATGCGCTGTTTCCATATTACTGCTGATGACATACAGTGGCTGCTGAGGGCCAAGTTTCCTTGGTCCTAGGGAGGCAACGCCTCCCCCCACCCCCGCCCCTCCCCCACCCCAAGCTCCCTGGGTGATTCATTAGATGTGGTCATCCGTAGTGGGTGTGGACCTGTCAGGATGACATATTAACCACGGGATATCCTTGTTTGGAAGGAACCGGATTCATCCCTCGGTCACTTCCGTGCCCTCTGTTTCTCTCTACCTCCTGCCCAGTATGAAATACTCCCATTTTGTTGGCGCCCCAGACTCCTCCTAACAGCATCTTCTAGTTACCTAATGCTGCCCATATAAGCCCCCTGCACCCGCTCAGCCAGGCTGGCTCCGTGAAAAGCCTGCAGACGTCCACTTTCTCCTGGGATCTTCTTTCATTCATCCAACAAACATTTATTAAGGACCCACTGTGTGCCAGGCCCCATGTTTGGAGCAGCAGGTTCCTGGGTGGATGAAAACAATTACATACCAGCGGAGGGAGTGCTCACAGGCTGGCTGGGATGAGTGGCACTAGTGAGGGTGACGTGCCGCTATCGTCGGAGATCAGGAACCGGCTGGAAAGGGACAGGGTGCTCTGAAGCACGAACAGCTCTGCAGATTTGGAACGAACGAGAAGGGCATTTTGGGCAGAAGGAGGAACATTTGGCAAGGGTTCAGTGGTGGGAGGGAGCGTGGTGTTTCAGGGGTCTTCACCACAACCCTGTGCAAGCAGTTCCTCATTGTTATTGTGATACCTATTTTATAGGTAGTTGGGATGAGGCCCAGAGATGCCCCATCTCCTGAACTTAGGGCAGGGCCTGCTTTGTCAGTAGACCCTGAACAAAAGTGGGCCTGGGCTCTGATGTGTGTTGGGAGGCACCGGAAGGAAAGTGTGCTCACCAAGGGAAAAGCTGCTAGGATCAGGAGCCAGTTCCACTGAAGTCCTGGGCTCTTCTCTGTTTCACAATGCCAGCGTGTTCCCAGTAGGTCTGAAACTATCTGATTGCAGGAAGGAGCCGGGGAGCTCAGTGGGGGCCTGGGATTGGGCTCTGGGCTCGGTCTGTAGAAAGTACATCACCAAGTGGAACCTTCTTTAAGAAGACCTGAGAGGCAGCCTTGTGCAATAGAAAGAATAGAAGTTTTGGAGTCCATGGGACGCCTGGGTGGCTCAGTTGGTTGGGCCGCTGCCTTCGGCTCGGGTCGTGATCCCGGCATCCTGGGATCGAGTCCCGCGTTGGGCTCCTTGTTCTGTGGGGAGCCTGCTTCTCCCTCTGCCTCTGCCTGCCACTCTGTCTGCCTGTGCTCGCTCTCTCTCTCTCTCTCTGACAAATGAATAAATACAATCTTTAAAAAGAAAACAATCTTTAAAAAAAAAAAAAAAAAAGAAGAAGTTTTGGAGTCCAACAGACCAGGCCGTGCATCTGGGTTTCCATCCCTGTGACCTTAGGCCAGTCTTGTGACCGCTCAGACCCCAGGTGCCCTTGCTTGCAAAGTGGGAGTGACAATACCACGGATGTGCCAGAGTGCCTGAGGAGTTGGGTCAGGAGTCCACCACGGAGTGAGGCCCGAGCAAACGTAGACCTCTTCATTGGCTAGATTTCCTGAGATTCCAGGTATACAAAACAGGTCAATTTACGACTTAATTTACAAGAGGATTTCTTGTTTTGTGAAAAAACTTGCTGACGATTCTTTTGTATGGAGAGCTCCTCTTACCATTTGAAAAATAAAACAGTTGGTTATAGACAACTGTGATTTCCCCAGGAGCCCTCCACTTCGTACAGAAGTGAACTACCTGTGTCAGCGCTGACCCGAAGGGAAGTCTCTAGGGGTGACTGCAGGGCTCTGTTCTCCATCTCTGACCGAAAAGGCTTGTGCATGACTTGGGATGATGATGTCACCCTGCTCACATTTACAGGGGACCCGGGGAGGAAGGAGAGAGCGTGCTTCAGATCACAAGCCAGCTTCCAAAACTACCTGGAAGGGGATTGTACTTGAGGAGGCATAAATGTGTTGGGTTTTTTGGTCCAAGAGATCAGTGGGCCACGTGCAGGCAGCGAGGTTGGTTTGCGTGGGAGCGGGTATACCAGGTGTCAGGGTTTGGGCTGCCTGGAAGCTCAGCGGAAGTCAGCAGCGTGAGGGCTACACACACGCTGGGCACACTTCCACAGCATTCACGTATCTTCGGATGCACGCCTGCAAGTTCAGGGTCTAGGAAGTGTAGAGGGAGGGAGGCGGGGAGAGCCTGCTTCCCTTCTGTCTTCTCAGGGTGTGCGCACCTGGCAGGGTGGGCTGGGCTCCAGTGGACCCTGTGGGAGAGCGGGACACAGGGAGGGCAGCCTGGGTGGTGGCAGACCCAGGACTGGTCACAGGGATCAACCAGAGGAAGGGGGGGAGGTTAGCCTTGAGCAGAGGAGGTGCTGGGAGAGAGGGGATATGAGATGACCTCCAGTAGAAGAGTTTGGTCTGTTCTCCGTGGCCCAGGCGCAGAGCTGGTGGGTCCGGCAGGAATGAGCATGAAGCAGATTCAGATCAACGTAAGGAGGAACATCCTGATGGTCTGATGCCCAGAGATTGAACGGATTGATTGCCTCCCTGATAATGTCTCCATCACCGCTGGAGATAGGCAAGAACAGGGCAGGGCTCAATGACCTTTTGGGTTCCTTTCTGGTCCTGAGAGTCTGATTCTCTTGTTCTGTGATTGGCCAACACTGTTCCTTTCCAGTTGTGGTTGACATTCAGGGGACAGTGTTTTTGCTTCCTCAGCTCCCCTGCTGAGACCCCCCATTCATGTCACGGGGAGAGCATCAGGACCTGGGGTTGGGGACAGGGTGGGTGGTGGTCCCTCAGACCAGCAGCCCGTGCTCAGCCTTGCTGAATGCTTGCTTGCCACCCCAGACCTCCTCTAGAGCCTAAGAACTTGTAGGCCCAAGGTCACAGAGCCTGTGGTGACCAAGCTGGACACAAAGCCCAGCCTCTGACCTCAAATTGCCTTCCCCTCCCATCTGACCCAGCCTGTGTGCTGGAAGCTGGAGTTGTGGGCAGCAGGGGCCAAGCTCTGGCATGCCACAGCATTCCTTGGTTAAACCTCCCCCAGCCCTGGAAGTGCCCAGAGCACAGAGAATGTTAAAAGTGGAGGGAGACACCCGCGGCCATATTCCAACTCCTCCCTTTCCCTTGTCTTCCCATTTTAAAGACAAGGAAACTGAGGTCTGAAGGGTGAGAGAAGTTGGCCAAAGCCACTGACAGAACCAAATTCCATCTTTGCCCTCTCTCCTTCTGAGCCCCACTGGATGTTTCCTCTGTCCTCTGCACGTTTCTACAAATGGAGGAGAGCATGTGGTTCTGGAGGGTCCAAGGGTGAAAGGTTTCCCCGGAGAGTGCCCTATCAGGCACATTCCGCAAGGCTTCAAGCTTTCAAAATAGCCTGGCAAGCCTCTGAGTTTCTTCCTGAGGGCCTGGCGGGGGTGGGGGGCACCAGCTGGTTGAGGACGGCAGGCGGGAGCACTCCCGGGTGGGGACGTCGGGTGTGAGTGCTGACATGTGTTTTCTCATCACTGCAGTTGTGAGTGTGGCCTTGGCACACTGACTGGCCTGGCTGGGCTGGTCCAGCTGAGGCCCGCCCCCTTACCCACTTGCCCTCCTTCCCTCAGCTCAGCACCCTCTGCAGGCTGCCTCCTTTTCCCTGGGATCCCCAGGCTCCCTCAGCTTTCCAGGAGTCGGGGAGGCATAATATAAGGCTCAAGGCTATGCTGTAAGCTGGAAAGAACACAGGGGGTGGAATCGAAACCTACCGTCTCCTGGCTGGGTGACCTTGGGGGAGGCACGTACCCTCTCAGGCCCTCAGCATCCTCTTCTATTAAATGGAGACACTGCTCATGCCCGGAGCTCCTGTATGTGTGGCTGCCTCCAGCATCGAGCCTGCTTGGCACTTGCCAAGGATGGCTTCTCAGGTGCCATGAACCTTGCAGTACTCTGTGGCTTGGCCCACCAGCACCAGGATCTCAGCCCTTTAAGGGAAGCATTAAAGCCAGGTGGATAAAAGCCAGGGCAAGGAATGGCCCCTTCTTAGACAGAGCCAGTTCTGCCTTAAGAGTACTTATGCAAAAAGGACTCTCCCGCACCTTGTTCTTCTCCCACCTCCCTTGGCCTAATGTTCCAACGGGCGAACCTAGATGCTCTCGCTCTTGGGACAGTTGCAAAGAATTTAATTCCGAGGATATCCTGGAACAACTTGATGGATACTGCCAACAATGTCTCTGAACATACAGCTTGACACACTTCTGTGAGTTTATCCCCAGGATAAATTTCTAGCAGGGGAATTGGTGTGTCAAAGAGTTTGCATTTCTCATTTTAATGTATGTTGGCAAAGGGCCCTCCTGAAAGAATTCGCATCCCTCCTACAGCGTAGGAGACGTATCTGTTTCCTCATACCTTCCTCGGCACTGGGACCTACCAAATGTGAGTGTTTTGCCAGTCAGCAAAAGAAAAATAATGTCTTGTAGCTCTGATTTCTTTTTTTCATCGACACATGGGGTTGAGTCTCACTTCATGGATTGGCCATGTGGATTTCTTTTTTGGTAAATGCCTATTTATGTTCTTGGCCCATTTCAAATTTTTCTGTCGGGTGGCTTAATCCACGGGTGGTGGAATGGTCTCTAAGGGGGCTTGGAGGCACTTAGATCCCTTTCCTCTGGGGTTGTGAGCTGGAAGGGAGCCTCTTTGCCCCCCACCGAGCTGTCCTGGGTTCACTCTGAGCTTCTTGGGGTTCTCGCTGTTAACAGGTGTAACATTGCGGCTCTCCCCTCCACCCTGATGCTTGGAGGGGGGGCGCATCTGGGCAGAGAGCACGTGATCTTACGGCTAGGCTGGGGGTTTGCTGCTGGACCCGCTGCCTCTGTATTTAGGGGAGCAGGGTGCATGCAGGATGCGGGGGAAGAACCCGTCTGTGTGTACGGATGTATGAGAGCCCCGGAATTTCTGTGGGGGGCTTAGGCCACAGGGGGTCACATCAGCCTGGGAAGCACCCCATTAGAGAGTATATTCGAAATAAATTCACTAAAGTTGCTTTTGCGTATAGTAGATACAATAAACAGAAGAGTTTGGTTGTCTCTTTCCCGGAATAAATAGGTGTAAACATAAAAAAGAAGGATGAAATCAAGAATAAAATAATCGGAAAAAAAAAAGAATAAAATAATCATAGATTCACCACTTGCCCTTGGAGCCGGCCCACGGTCGTAGTGAAGGTGGGGCTCCCTGCTGGGGCACCGCCCCCCACCGGGGGAGGAAGCCAGGAACGAAAGGGGTGAACCACCATGCATTGGGTGTTTGCTGCAGGCCAGGTGTGGGCTAAGTAAGCCCTTTGCATGCATTTCCCCTTTAGTCTTCACTCAGACTGGCCAAAGCAGTTTCCTCAGTTTATAAGCAAGGAAGTGGAGACTCTGAGAAATTAGATAAGTTGTGCAAAATCTTAGATCAGGTAAGAGGCAAAGCTAGCATTTCATCCCAGCAGCTGTCGGACATCACACGTGGGGCTTCCGAGTCTCTTCTCCCCAAACCCAATTCCTCGGTTGACGCTGGAGGGTGAGTCCACACATAGGGTGTCTGGAGGAGCACCCCAACCCCCAGTCCCCCTCTGCAGCCCAGCTGGCATCTTGGAAGACGGGGCTAAGAGGGGCAGGCCCTGATTTGGGGCTCTGGTGTGCAGCCTGGGAGGGCTGGAATCTGCAGCTCACGCCTTTCCCTGCATGGGCCTGGGTGTGAGCGAAGATGTGGGGAGGGGGCCTACTCCCTAGAGGTGGGCTCTGGCCAAGTGAAACAGGCTGAGGTCAGAGGGAGGGGGCCACCCCCCCTCAGGGAATGCCTGGAGGACGTGACTTTGGGGGGCGCTGGGGGAGGAGGCCGGCTGTGTGTTTCTCCTCTCACCTCTGAGCCTGGGCCAGATGGGGAATCAGTGCGGGAAGCCAGCCAGATGCAGCCTCTGGCAGGCTTCCCCGGGGCGCTGTGCGTGGCTCTTCTCCAGCCGGCTTGGCAGGTCCCTCCTCCTCCTCCCTGAGGGGACCCCAGAGCAAATGACGTTCTGGAGTTGGCTGTGGCAGAGAAGGGGGTCTCCTCCAGCCTCACGGCAGGAAAGGGCAGGGAGAAGGAGGGTGGGGGCCCAGAAGACGTGACCTGGTACTCCCTTCCCTCATTTCAAATGGCTCTGGATTCTGAGCCAAGGCTGGGGGAGGCAGGGGAGGTTTATAAGGTTTGCTCTCAGAGCTGGACCCGGGGAGTGAATGGAGCATAAAACAAAGCCCTGGACTTGTAGTGCTTGGTCCCTCTCCTTTTCCAAAAGTTGCTTACACCTCATCTGCACAGAATGGCCCTAGGTGTCAGCCATCAGCCAGTGAGCCGCCAAGCACCCCATGCACTGCCAGGAACTGTGTTCCCCCCCAGTCCCGTCCCTGAGATCCGTTTCAGTCATTCCCCTGCATCCTGACTGGGTCCACCCAGGGTCGCCCGGAGATGTCTGGAGATTTCCCACTCGGCCCCTTACCAGACCCCATGCGTTTCCATACCCTCCTTCTCTCCTGACCAGCCTGACCTAACCTTATGTCTCTCTTCCCCCAGGGCCCCCTCCGTTCCTTCCAGGCTGCTTCATCCTCATCTCTCCCTCCTTTGGACCTTGGATCTCCCCCACGCCCCTTCTTCCCTCCCTCTCCAACCCCACCACTCCAGGGTGCCTACTTGAGAAACACTCCAGCCCTGACCTCTGCTTCTCTGCCTTCCTCCCTTCCTTCTCTCTTCTGCCTACATCATTCCCTCAAGCCCCAGAGCCAAGGACTCTCAGTGCACCTCCTGGTGCTCACTGCCTTGGGTGTCAGGCACCAGCCACCCCCCTCTTACTCCTGGCTCTCCACCCAGCTCAGGGTATATGTGCCCTCCACCACCGTCCCCTGCCAGACAAAGGTGACACCCTCACCATCACCTGGCTTACCTTCCTTTTCTTTATCTTTCACCCTTCCCCTCACCTCCAGCACCACCTCCTCCAGGAAGCTGGCCCAGCTTGGTGCCCCTCCTCTGGGTTCCCCCATGATCATGCGCATCTCTCAATCTAGCTTCCACAGCAAATGATGCACCAGTGCCGCTCTTCCTCACCAGTTTGGGAGCTCCCCTGGAATCAGAACTATCTTTTTTTTTTTTTTTTAAATTTTATTTATTTGACAGACAGAGATCACAAGTAGGCAGAGAGACAGGCAGAGAGAGAGAGGAAGGGAAGCAGGCTCCCAGCCAAGCAGAGAGCCCGATGCAGGGCTCCATCCCAGGATTCTGGGATCATGACCTGAGCTGAAGGCAGAAACTTTAACCCACTGAGCTACCCAGGCGCCCCTTTTATTTGACTTGGGGCCACCAGGGTCCCGTGCAGAGCCCAGCGACATGGTAAGCTCTCAATCCTTCTTTACTGGATGGAGCTGAATTTTATCAGACGACAATGCCAAGTCTTTATTGATGATCTACCAGGTGCCCAGTATCCTTAGATATTGTAGGGAAAATGAGGGAAGTCGAGATAAAATACTTGCTTACAAGGGGTCTATGACTCGGTTGAGGACAGTTCTGGGAATGGGTTGGAGGAACGGGTTCACGTGAAATTGGCAATCTGGGTCTTTGGTGCTGAAGGGATGCTGGAGCTGTATGTGCCCCTAAGGGTTTGGGGAGAGGGGGAAAAGACCCTGGGCTGAGAGGCTAATAGGCCTGGAATGGGGGGCAAGGGCTGGGTGGGACCAGATGAAAGGAGGCTAGGCCAGACTCCAGGGTCAGTCAGGATCGTGAACAGACAAAGAGATATGCTTCTAAAGGAGGTGAGCAGACTTCACCTCGTCCAGCAATTACTCTCCTGTGGACGCTTCCAGCATCAGATCAGGGTTAGCAGATTTGAAATGCAGTTTCTCTATCCTGGAAGCCAAACAGGAGCTGACTGTGTTCCCAGTTTTGCTGCTTGATTGGGAAAGTTTCACTGCACACCGGGCTCTGCTGGGGCCAGCGAACTCCGCAGGCAGAGAGAGCAGGAGGTTTCTGGTATCAGGTTTTCCACTCATCTGTGAAAGAGGACCTGGTGTCTTCTTACTGGGCCTGGGAAGCCAGGTGCATTCTAAGCCAGGCACACCTACTACGTGCCAGTGTTGGTGATCTGCAACATGGGGGTCAGAGCCCCAGGATTGGTCTTCTCTGAGACTGGTGGATGGGACCTGACCCTTACCTACACAAGCTGGCTGTGGGCTAGATGAAGGCGGTAGAGAGAGCATGGGGGCTGAGGCAGTCCTGGGAGGCTTCTAGGAGGCAGTGGGTCCTGATTGGGCCTTGAAGGAATTAGACACACTGCAAGGATGGAGAAATGGAGTCCACCTGGCAAGAACCCCTTAACTGAGAGTGACGTCTTTTCCTTTCCAATATTTTTTAAAACAGCTTTATTGAGATATAATTCACCTACTGTACAATTTACCACTTCAAAGCATGCAGTTCAGTGGTTTTTATTATATTCACAGATAACGTGTGGTCATCACCACTGTCAATTTTAGAACATTTCATCAGCCCTTTTTGGGGTAACCCCATGAGCAATCACTTCCTGTTTCCCCTAATGCCACCACCCACAGCCTTAGGCAAACACTCATCTATTACCATCTCTCCAGATTTGCCTATTCTGGGCATCTCACATAAATGGGATCTTATGAAATGTGGCCGTTGGTGTCTGCTTCCTTCACTGAGAATAATGTTTTCAAGGTTCATCCTTGTTATAGCATGTATCAGTACCATGCTACAGTATCAGTATCAGTATCCAAATAATATAACCGAATAATGTTCCATTGTATGGCTGGACACATCATTTTTTTAAAAAAAAGATTTATTTATTTATTATATATAGAGAGAAAGTGAGAGCGAGCAGGAGGAGGGGTAAAGAGAAAATCTCAAGCAGACTCCCCACCGAGCACAGAGCCTGACTGGGACTCGATCTCACGACCCCGAGATCATGACCTGAGCTGAAATCAAGAGTCGGATGCTCAGCCGACTAAGCTACCCAGGCCCCCTGTGACACATCATTTTATTTATCTGTTCATCAGTTGGTGGACATTAGGTTTTCACTTTTTGGTTATCATACATATTTTACAGTGCCGGGCCACTGTGAACATTTGCGTACAAGTTTTTATGTGGATGTGAATTTTCATTTCCCCGGGCAGATACCTTGGAATAGAATCGCTGGGTCATATGGTGATTCTGTGTGGTATGTGAGAATTTCTCTACATCCTTGCCAACACTTACTATTCTTTTTTTTTTTTTTAAGATTTTATTTATTTATTTGACAGACAGAGATCACAAGTAGGCAGAGAGGCAGGCAGAGAGAGAGGAGGAAGCAGGCTCCCTGCTGAGCAGAGAGCCTGATGTGGGGCTCGATCCCAGGACCCTGGGATCATGACCCAAGCCGAAGGCAAAGGCTTTAACCCACTGAGCCACCCAGGCGCCCCAACACTTACTATTCTGTTTGACTATAGCCATCCTAAGTAGACATGATTTGGTATTTCATTGTGGTTTTGACTTGCATTGTCCTGGTGGCCAATGATGTTGAGCTTCTCCTTGTGCTTATTGGCCCCTCATGTATCTTCTTTGGAGAAAAGTCCATTCAGATCCTTTGGCCATTTTTAGGTTGGGTTATTTATCTAACTATTGAGTTGTAAGAGTTCTTTATTCTAGATACAAGTCCCTTATCAGATACATGATTTACAAATATTTTCTCCTGTTCTCTAGATTGCCTTTTCACTTTCTTGCTGGTGTCCTTTGAAGCACAAAAGTTTTCAATCTTGATGAAGTCCAATTTATTTGATTGCTGTTTTTGGTGTCATATGTTAGAAACCATTGACCAGTCCAAGGTCATGAAGATTTGCACCTCGATTTTCTTCTGAGACTTTTACAGTTGTATCGGTCACACGGAAGTATTTGATTCATTTTTTTTTTAAAGATTTTATTTATTTATTTGACAGAGAGAGAAATCACAAGTAAGCAGAGAGGCAGGCAGAGAGAGAGGAGGAAGCAGGCTCCCTGGTGAGCAGAAAGCCCGATGTGGGGCTCGAACCCAGGGCCTGGGATCATGACCTGAGCCGAAGGCAGCGGCTTAACCCACTGAGCCACCCAGGCGCCCCTATTTGATTCATTTTGAGTTAACTTTTGTAGATGATGTGAGGGTGGGTTCCCTTCCAGTTTTGGATTGAGTCAAACTGAGGTCCCACCCACCCACCTCCCCAGTGGGGGAGCAGTGCTTTGCTCTCTGCATTTAGGTTTCAACTCAAATATCCACTCCCGAGAGAGGCCTTCCCCGGCCATGTGTCTAATGTAGCCACCGCCCCTGCTGCCAGTTTCTTTCACTGCACTTGGTTTTATCGGACCCTCAGAAACGATCGTATGTACGCCTGACGTTCCCCGTGCAAACTCCACGAGGACAGGCTGTCTGGCTCACTCTCCATCTGTCCAGCATCTACTTCAGAGCCCGGCCCTCAGCTGGTGCACAGGCTGTATTTGTGGAGAGCGGAAAACTGTTTGTTAAAGGGGCTGCTTTCCTGGTGGATTTTGCGAAAATTTTTTTTTTTCTGGCCTCAGAAGGTTGGAAGTTGGATGGCTGGGTGGGAAGGGGTTTTCCAGCAACATCCCAGACAGGAGGTCACTCATCTCCTGCCCTGACCATCCCATTACTTCCCAAGACAGCCCCTACCATCCTTCGGCCCCTCTGGCTGGAAGGTTCCTCCTGACATTAGGCAAAGACCCACTTTCCTATAATTTTCCCTCATTATCCACCACCGTCCTTTGGGTACAACTGCAGTTGAACCTCCCATATTTGTAGCCCTTTAAATGTAAACCAGCTGTCATGTGTCTCTTAAATGCCTTTTCTGGGTTTAGCACCTCTAATTCTTTCAGCTGTTCCTCCTGGAGCCAAAAAGGGCTGAACTCTGACCCCTCAGTCACTGATGTAGGTTCCGGGGAGGTGAAGATGGTCACAGGCCGCCAAAGAAAGCGAGACACAGCCATAGCTCAGGATAAACGAGCCCCTTGTTTTCTTTTCCCCCATTCGAGCTGGTGAATTCCAAAACTGGAGGCAAAACTTTCATCTTGCTAGCCCTCTTGAAGGCAGAGCTGACCGTTAATAGTACAGTTATACTATCATACTGCTTTCTGTTTAATATGTATTTCTCCCAGCTAGTTCAGTGCTGTTTTTAGTACGGTTTCACCATAGTGGTTCCCAACCTGTAACAACCAGTAGAGTCACCAGGGGAGCTCTGCCAACTACCCTTGTCCACCCCATCTTTCAAGATTCTGATTTAAATGGTATGTGGGGCAGGGGTGGGGGTGAGGCCTGGGGAGGCGGAGTTTTTAAAGCCCTCCAGGTGATTGTATGTGTACTCAGGGTTGCAGACCTTGGTGTCAAGGGCTCAACATTGAACCTGAATTCCCCTAAAACTCCCCAAGAATGAGCAAACGTTGGATTTTAGCAGAATAAATATTTAGGAGCTGACAGTAGCTAAGAGGACACAGTTATTTTATAAGATGGAAATTTTGCTTTTTTTTTTTCAAAGATTTTATTTATTTATTTGTCATAGAGAGAGAAGTGAGAGTGAGCACAGGCAGACAGAGCGGCAGGCAGAGGCAGAGGGAGAAGCAGGCTCCCCGCCAAGCAAGGAGCCCGATGTGGGACTCGATCCCAGGACGCTGGGATCATGACCTGAGCCGAAGGCAGCTGCTTAACCAACTGAGCCACCCAGGTGTCCCGGAAATTTTGCTTTTAATTATGAAAGCCATACATGGTCAAAAGAAATAAAATAGAAATATATAAAGTGTAAAGTGAAATTATTGTTTCTCCTTCTCTTAACCCAAATAACCACTTAACAATTTGCATTTTCCCCCAGACTTTTCAAGTGTGCATGCACATTCACATACACAAACCCCCATACACACACGTCTCCCCAAATACATCTAATCATATTGTATATGTACTCTTTTGTAATTTTTTTTCTTTTCTCAGTGTAGTGTGGACATTTTACAAAAATGATGCAGAAAGAGCCACCTTCTCTTTAACAAGTGTGTGAATCAAAATTCATTTGACCATTTTTAAAATCACCATTCAGTATTCCTTACTTTTTCCTTATTTTTACAATCAGGGCTGCCATCAACATCCTTATATCCATAAATACAACACGTACACATATATGCACACCTACACCTACACACACACACACACACACACACACTTGTGTGGATAAATTCTTAGAGGTGAAATTGCTGAGTCAAAGGCAATGTAAGTTTGGAATAGAGATTGCCAAAATGCTTTCCAAAATGGTTGTCCAGGCTGTCCCTTGCAACAAAATTCCTGATGACAGCTATTTGTCCCCTTGTCAAAGTCGAGCTTTGCTGAGCACAGTAGAGAGGAAGGTGTGAGAGTGTCAGATGGCGGGGAGGAAACACCGGGGTCATTTCCCCTGCGTGCTGTGTGTGGAGGGGACCACTGGCCTCCGGCCTTGCCCGGCTGCTCTGTTTCCCAGGAAGAGGAAGCCAAGCTGTGTGTGTTAACCTTTGCCTTGCTCTCTCGGGTGTGACGAGGGAGTGGGGCACGTTCACAGGATGTGTGTGTCCTGGTCAGTGGGTCCAGGTCAGTCATTGATTTGAGTGTGTGCGGAGTGAGAATCCTCATTTCTAACCTTTCCTCGACCCACTGGGCTGTGTCCAAGCCCGGCAGAAGCTCAGGAGCATGACCCTCTCTATAGTTCAGGAGAGGATATGTTTAAGGTTTCCAGGACTCTAGCTTCTGAATGTCAGGGTGCGTCTGGAGTTTTCTCGATTTTCATAATAGGGTGAGCCTCCTTCCCCTAGTCTGGGCACACTGCCACCCACCCCAGGGTCCTGGGCATTAGCCAAGATGTCTGCTGCCCATTTGCTGCCTCTCCATTGGAGCATCTGCTGGTGCAAGGTGGTTAGACCTGTCTGCTCTGGACAAGCTGGCTTGGGACCAGAGGGTGGTGGCACAGTTGGAGGGACGAAGGTACAAAGGTTCAACCGGACGCCCTCAGGAACTCTGGAAAGCGTGGAGTGGGAACCACGTCCAGAGCTCTAGAAACCCAAAGTGGGTTCCTTTCAAGACCCAGTGCTAATTGGTGTCTCCAGAAACTTCTAGGGAGGAGGCTCAAATTCCAAGTGCAAAAGACCATGCCAGGCACTCTGAGGGAGGGAGGATGGGAAAGGGAGGTCACATTTATTGAGCAACTGCGGTGTCCGGGGCACTGGCGGTGGGTTTTGTGTTCTCATTAATCCTCACAGTAAAGCAGCTCTTAGCATCCCTATTTTATGGCTGGTGAGTGCGGCTCGGAGTGAGTAACAGCTTTTCATGGAGTTGATGTGATGAACTCAGATCATGTAAAATAGAGTGCTGGTCCCCTGCAGACCTCCTTACGCGCTTGCCGCGTGGGTGACTTCAGGACTGCCGCCTAGCTCACCCACAGGCAGAGCCACCCCTAACAGAGCCGCAGATAGAAGCAGGGGGGCAGAGCCTTGGGGTAGGGAGTCTGCCTTGTTCCGGGCCATCTGGTGTAGTTATTGAAGAGGCTGCTGTGGTCTGACTATGAATTCAGAGCCACGTTTGAAGCCAAGCTCGGTGACATGCCGCCAGTACGACTAGGTAGACCAGTTAGTTACCTCTCTAGGTGTCTTCGTTTGTGGATCAGAGGTGGTAGCAGGGATTAACTGAGATGATCCGCATAAAGTGTTTAGCAATGTCTGGAATGCAGTACGTGCCCCGTGAAGTTGGCGTGGCTATTCGAGTTCTTCCTGATGAAACCAATAATTGGTGCGTATGAGAAAAAGTTTCTAAGAACAGTCTCTTACTGTTCGTCTCCTAATTCTGGTGGTCATACACACAGAGCTTTGACAGCAGAAACTTCTTTTAAGGTCCATGGAGGATTTGTAAATCCTGGGAGTTCCAACTTTAGACACTCATTTCCCCCTCCAGGAAATGTGAAATAAAGAAGAAAAAAAAAAGCCTCTGACCCAGAGGGGCCTGCCACAGCTCGCCCATCCTTTCCGCCGGGGGCTCCTGAGGGCGGCCATTGTTTTCCTAGCTCCAGGCGGCTGTCACTGTTTGCCCTTCTGCTGTCCCAGGCCAGCTCTGGATCCGTTGCCAGTGTGCCCGCGTGTGTGGGCGTGTGTGTGCGCACACGTGTGTTCGTCCTCGCCCACCTGTGTCCCTGTTTGCCACTCCCCACTCCCCTCCTGTTCCACTTCCTGGCGTCATGCTCCACGTCTCACGCAAAGGGAAAGAAGTTGGTTCGCACCTTCTCTCTTCCTGGGAATGTTCGTTGGGTGCTTGCCATGCGTCCTGTGTCCATCATCACATTTAATGAGAGACTCCCATTAGAAATCACACGCTGCAGCTGGGGAAACCCCGACTCAGAGAATTCAAGACACTTGCCCCAGCCCACACAGCACAGAAATGTTAGAGCCAATATTTAAACTCATCAAATGCCTTCAAAGCTGTCTTCCCCCTCCATGGTGCCAACACTGCCTTTGGTCCTTTCTGAGCCCCACGTGTTGGCACCCTGTGACTCCTTCTTGCGCTGTTTCCCTACTTGATTTGTCAGGCTGAGCTGGAAGAGCCTGGAGGTCGGGGGACGTTGCCTTGTCGTTAGCTTGGCACAAAACCAGGTACTAGGTAAGCACTCGCTCAATGTTTGTTGGTTGTTTTATTTCTTCCCTTACTTAAGGGACATTAAGTGAGCACCTCTTAGGCATAGTGTCATTCGGAGCTTTAGGATGCCATAATCTGCCGTCGGGGAGCTTCTGTGCTAATGGGAGATACAGGGTTAGCTCCTGAATCCTAACAACAACCTGGAAGTGAGGTAACAGCTGTTAGCCCCATCCGTAAGTGGAGCTGCAAGTGATACGGAGGCTTTTTCCAGACCGTCTTACCTACCCACTACCTTTCAAGTTAAATAAGGAATCAAGGCCGTGATCCCTGCAGACAACAGCAGGCACCCACACTGAGTGAGATGAGCACCCACTAAACACTCTCGAAGGTGTTTGATAAGGTACAGGAGCCCGCTCTCCCCTCTCCAAGCCCCTCCAAAAAGCCCTTTCTCCCAGGTGAGGGCCATCTGGTGCAGGCCAGCTGTGGTGGGGGCTATGTTTTGGTGACTGGTGGACAGGTAATTCTGGGAGAAACATTCTGCCAGCATACGCCCCGTCTCTCCCAGAGCCTTCCTGGGGTCGCGTCAGCTGCATTTACTGTGACTGGTGCAAAAACGTGAGGTCCAGCGTGACCCTGGAATAGGGGGGTGTGAGAACGGGAAAGGTTCCACCAACTGGTCATTAACCCTGTGGTCAACCTGAGTGTGTGCGCACTGGGGTGGGGGGCACCCTCCAGTCTAAGCTACTAGGTGGTGCTTGTTCCCCAAATCTGTAGCGTCACCATCCTTCCCACCCCTAGAACAAGTACCCACCCTAGAGGAGGGCTTGGAATTTTAATAGGGCCATACTCTGGGAGTGAGCAGAAACTTTAGCCAAGTAGCCACACACTATTAAACTTGATCTTGCCGACCGAGTTTTAGGTTGGCCAAGACCCTTGCACTGAACCAGATGTATTTGTAGTCTACCCTTGGCCACTGGGGATTTGCTTTTGGAGGTGAGTGGATTAGTCCCCAAGAGTTGCTGCTTTTGACCTCATTGGAGCTTTAAACCGCATGGATTTTCATGTGATAGACCCACCAGTCAGTCATCATTTCAGTGTGCCCTCTGGACTGGTGGGTCTGGGGAACACCAGAGCAGCTGGAGAAGACGTTTGCTGCCCTTGCTCTTGGTGGGATGGGTACATACTCAGCCATGTTAAATCTGCAGGGACATAACGTGTGTCCGGTGCTGGGTTGTTCTGAGCCAATAATTAGCAAATAAAGGCAGATACAATAACTGGCTAATTGTGGAAATCAGACTAGGAGCACTGCAAGAGATGGCTAGATGCTCGGCTAGTGGACCCAGGTCAGATGTTGGCTTCTGGGGCTTTCTGTCTGGGTGCGGCCAAGAAGAGTCTTTGACCCCATGGCCTTCACTGCTTACTATGGGACTCAGTGGGCCTAACTGGGAGGAAAGGGGGCATTGGCCCAGCCTTTGGTGTAGCCACTTGCACTGGGGGCAGCAGCCCTGGGGTCCTCTGCCTTGCCAGGTAGTTTGGACCTCAAGGATCAGTCTGGCCTGATTTGGAACTTACGTTCCAGGCCTCCCCTCCCTGGGGGACCTTTTGAGTGGGACCCTTTGAGTGGGACCCTTTGAGTAGAAAGTTAGAGCTGATTGATACCTTAGATGGGCTGGCATCATCTTCTTGGAGAATTTGGTATGATGAACGGCTCCCTCTGGAAGCCAGAGCGATGGTCATATCTCCAGATGTAAACTCCCCTTTACCAGCTGTGTTTATTCAGATTTCTTCGGTTCCTAATGTTAAGCATCCCTCCATCTAGAAGATTTGGGGGAGTTGAAGAGCTGGGTCCTGAGGATGTATTACGACCTCAAGGGCCCCAAAAATCAGTGACAGCCCCGCCTAGGGCAACAGGGTGCTGTGTCCTGGCCAGAAGCACTGTATATGCATTAGAATAAGGCACCCCCTTTTCTCTGTGCTTACAGCTTCCAGCCAAAGTGCACAGTTTGAGGTGCAGTGTATAGGTGAGATTTCAGTCCCTACTTGCCCCTTGGCTGGGCAGTCTTTGGGCAGTGAACAACTTATACAACTGTATGCAGCGGCCCTAGTCCTAGCCACCTGATGGACTATGGTGTGAGCAGGTGAAGAAAGATTGTCATTGAGTTTCCATTTGGCTTGGGGCCAGGGGTACCTGGCAGGGGTCCAGAGAAAATAAGACCTTCCTTAGTAAACGGAGCCACAGTGCCACGAAGATACACGGTTTCTTCCACAGTTCCTAACTCCTTTTGTCAGCACAAGGAGCAATAGGTCTGTACTGGCCCTTTCTACTTAAACATGTAGGCCTTCTGAGAATGGTTGGGCCATATCTTTGGGTCATTCTTTTGTTGCAGCCCAGGTCCGATTGTGAACATCCCTCTGTAGGAACTGGGCTGGGCTTCATTCTCAGTGCTCTGGAGTTAAGCCGTGGTCTGATTGGCATCAAGGCTGTTTACCTGTTGAAAGGAGTTGTTTACTCCTTTGGAGTTGTTGTTTGTTGTTTACTTGTTGGAAGGATTGGAAGCCTCAGACATTTCTTGGGCTTGTTGAGCTGAGCGGATGGAAGTTGGTCCAGAGTGGGTGGGCTGGCCAGACCAAGGCATCGTGGTGGGGGTCTGTTGAGAGTTTCCCCGGTTGTGTCTGTGGTGGGGACCCTCCTCTGTAGAGGATAAGCGGGGCAGGTGGATGTGAGACTCTGGAGCCACCTCTTTGACAGGAACCGGACACAGTTGCTGGTCATCAGCGAGCCCCCTAGATGCCTACCATCTGCCCGAAATGGCCAGAAATGGGGGAAATAGAATCCATGGGCTTTTAAAATCCAGAGTAAGGGAAACTCCACCCGGGAAACATAACCCCAAGTAGAGTGTGTGGAAGTAGGATGTTCAGTTGCAAACCTTTCTTGAGAACCAGCTGTGGGGTAACGTTATCTGGGCTGCTCCTGCAGCCAGAGAAGAATTTATCTGGGTCCCTGACGCAGGCCTGGTAAACAGAGCTGGCTGTCTCGGATGACCTCTGCCCTGTCCCCCTTCCCCTCCACCTGCTCTTTCTCGGGGGTTTATCGCTAGGGTTTCCCATGCCAGCAGGGCCGGCTCCGAGAGGCTTGAGAATCTAATGTGCGTTGGGGTTTGTGTGGGTTGGGCCGGAATTTTGCATTTGCCTTGCTCACCTGGAACAGTAATCTAGGAGGTTTAAGGTTTGGAGGAAAGCAGATGAACCCTTGCAAGAGGCTGCCTAGATGAAAGAATGGGGTCTGGAGACTGTGCCCAGACCTCTGGGCTTCTGTTTCCAGGGAGATCTCTGATCATTTCCTCAACTCAGGATTTAGACTGTTAGTCCAAGAGGGAGGCTGGGGGACCTTTGGTAAATCCTAAAGGTTTGGGGATACCTGGGTGAGGATTTATTTCCATACCGCAGCACCTGAGTCCCCACATGCTCACTCAGAGCATGGGAAGCAGAGAGCAAGCCTTTGCCCAAAATGGAAAGAAACGTGTTTTGAGGGGAAGCATGGCTGGGTTGCAGCCTGGTGGCTGTGGCCCGCAGGGCTCACGGGGCAACTTCCACCTCCCTGCCCTCTGGATTTTCTCCAGAGGCTTGCTTTTGGGATGGGTTCAGGTCAAGGGTCAGGCAGAGATGGTTCTCTGTGAAGGGAAAGGAGTTATGCAGGGGGTGAGAGGGTGCTCTGGTTGTGTGCTGGTGAGTCCTAGTCTGGGAATTGGGAGGTCTGGGCTCCTGTCCCAGCTCTGGCACTAATGGGGTGAGCACACCTGCTATGGTAACGAACATAGTGGGGACCCCAAGCTTGTGCCTACTGAATAGAGGAGGAGCCTGAGGGTCCGAGAGGCTGGGCTGATGTCTCACAGCCAATAGCGGTGGTCCTAAGAGGGAAACCCAGGTGTGACTGACTCCAGAGTGTCTGCCTCTTCCTTGGCAAATCACCATCCTGGCTCTGAGTTTCCTCCTCTGCAGATGGAGAGGCCTCCCAGCTGCCGGAGGCTGTGAGCCTATAATTAATTCTTCCTGGGAGGTGAAGGGAAGCCCCTAATTACTGAAGAGGAAGGAGCATGGGTCATGTTAAGCCCCAGTTAAGCCCTTCCTCCAGGCCCCGCTTGGTTGGCCGGGGAGAAAGGCTGCTATCTAATGGCCCACAGGCTCTCTCCTGGGAGGGCACTGCCGCTTGGGGCCTCCTTATAGTGTGTCCACCCAGGCAGAGGTCAGGAAGGCAGCACCTGGCCATGTACAGCATCTGCTCCCTGCCTGGGACCTGTGGGAAGGGGAGATGCAGTGGGAGGGGAGATGGAGCCAGTAGGATTTGGGGGTCAAGGAGCCAAGAGTCAGCAGGGGGAATGGGATGGGTTATAATCCCGGTGAAAACCCCAGAGCATCTGGCCACAGTCAATGAAGCCAGTTGTGCGTGAGGGTTTCCTCTGTGTTTCTCTGGTTTTATAGCATTCCTAACCACTGACTTCCATCTGGGCCCTGAGTTCTGCCTCTTCTTTCTCTCAAAATTGACATGACCCCCCCTCCCCATTCCTCTAGGTCCATCTCCTATGTAAGGGGCACACAGACTTTTCAGGCCACCCAGAGATTTATTAAGAATGATGTCTTTCAGTTCTGATTAAGTAGTTTGCTTTAAATATCGACACTCTGAAATTTACATGCAGAAAGATATCCTGTGTGGTCCAGAGCATGGCCATTGCATGCAGCTGGACCTGGGTTCAAGTCCTTTGCTCTGTATTTTACTAGCTGTGTCACCTCAGGCAAGTTATTTAACTTCTCTGAACCTCAGCTACCTCCTGTACAGAATGGATAGAGGTAACAATGGTAGCTACATCATCGATGGAATGAGCTAATGCTTCTGAGTGCTTTGCACTATGCTGGACTGAAGTGGCCATTACCTAAATGGTTCCTACCGTTAATTCTATGAGATAGATGTTTATATATGATCTAAAGCAAAGCACACCCCTATCTATTATAATCATAGTCAGTGGTTTATGTTGGGCTTGTGAAGATAGGGATGGCCTCCCACTTTACTTTCTTATTGGGGTCACATAAAACAGGTCATGAATACCCCATGTCCGGGTGGCAACCCTCATTCTTTGCTTTGCTTTATGACCCTCTCCTCGATTTCGGTTCACAGCAAACACTGTGCTGAGCGAGGTGACTCTGTGAGGGGGCTCAGGTGGGGGAGGAGGGGTGGAGGACTCAGAGCTCGTTTGCTTTAGAGGTTACCTGCATAGCCAGACATAAAGCCCCATACCCCTGTCTGCAAAACCCTTGCTGTGGCCTGCGCATTTGTGTCCCCCCAAATCCGTATGTTGGAGCCCTAGTCCCCAGTGTGGTGTTTGAGGCCAGGCCTTTGGGAGGTGATCAGGTTTAGATGACACCACGAGGTGGGAGCCCCAGGGGTGGGGTGAGTGTCCTCAGAGGACAAGGAAGAGACTAGAGCGCTCTCTCTCCACCACATAAGGTCACAGGACCAGGGAGACCAACTGAAAGTCAGGAAGTCGGTCTTACCGGAAACCTTGATCTTGAACTTCCGGCCTCCATAGCTGTGAGAAGTAAATGTCAGTCGTTTAAGCCACCGAGTCGATGGTAGTTTGTTACAGCAGCTGGGACAGACTAAGACAGCCCTGCTCTGGGCATCCGGGGACTTCAGCTACCCTGAGGCCAAGGGATCTTTGCTCACATTCCTTCCTTCTCACAGTGGCTGAGAGCCCTGGCTTCGCTGGCCATTTTCTTCTCACAGGTGGAGTCCCCCCAGACCTACTGAGTCAGAATCCCTAGGCAGGGACCTGGAATCTGCGTTTTTGTGAAGCCTCCAAGGAGATGCTGATGGGCACCCTGGTGAGCGAACCAGAGCTGTGGACACAGCTGCTCCGTCTCTTGGGAGGAAGGAAGCGAGGCAGGAGTCCCATGGTGTCTCAGTGTTGTCCTTGACACCAGAGAGATTGTGTGGCAGGGGACTTTCTCCTTCTTCAGCCAGCAGGCCTGCCCACCTCCTGGGCCAGACTGGCTTGAGGCACCAGCCATGGAGAGCCTGAGCCCCAGGAAGTGGGGTGACACTGGGAATGGGATCTTGGAAATGCCTTCATTTCAGACAAGTTTACAAATCTGACATGCGCCAATATCTGTCCTGCAAATGGGCCTCTCGTCCAGGGTGTCCGTTCGATTGTTCAGCGCAGCAGAATGTTTTCTGAGCGTGCACTCTGTCCTGTGCCCAGCCCTGAGCTGAGACGTGGGGATACTGGGCTGAATTCACGCGTCTCTGGAATGGTTATGGTCACCTGATGTGCTTTTCAGAGTGGGTTTGAGGATCAACTACAGCAGAAGTGGTTTGCTAAAAAGGATAGATGCCCTGTTTTAACAATGCACCACCCAAGTGGTGGGAGGGGGCCGGGGTTGTATGGGAACGCTCTGTAATTTCTGCTCATTTTTGCTGTGAACCTAAAACTGCTGTATAAAAATAAAGCCTTTAAGGGGCACCTGGGTGGCCCAGTCAGTTAAGCATTTGTCCTTGGTTCAGGTCATGATCTCGGGGTCCTGGGATTGGGCCCTGTGTTGGGTTCCCTACTCAGTAAGAAGTCCTGCTTGTTCCTCTGCTCCTCTCCCCTGTTCGTGTTCTCGTTCTCAAATAAATAAATAAAATCTTAAAAAAAATAAATCCTTTAAAAAACAAAATAAGATGTAGATACTTGAGCCCTGAAACCCCAGATCTACTTATGCAGAATTTCAGAGCATGGGCCCCAGCACTGCAATTTGGGAAGACCTCTTGTAGAATCTCATTCTTAAGAGTTGGAGAACCAGTGGGAATTTTTGACAACCCCAATGTATGTTCATTGTATAAAAAACATATAAAGAGAAGAAGGAAATGAAAACCACTTGTAATCCTAATCTAAGATAATCATCCTTAGTAGTTTATTGAATATCCTTCTAGATGTTTGTTTGTGTGTGTGTGTGTGTGTGTGTCTGTGTGTGTGTCTGTGTTTAAATAAATGTGTGTATATCTGTGTGATACCTGACACTGTGCTGGGTTTTGGGAATGGAGGTAGGAATGGTCATGGCCACGGGGTAACCCCAGTCATGGTACATGGTACCTGGTACAGTTTGAAGCCTGGCCTTCACCACCCACTCACTTGATCTTACCTTTTCTCCACAGGTATACATCATCAACGTGACCTGGTCCGACTCCACGTCCCAGACCATCTACCGGAGGTACAGCAAGTTCTTTGACCTGCAGGTAAGTTGGTCTGAGTTTAGATGGTACCCAGTTTCTCCTGCTGTGGCCTGGGTCTCTGGGGGACTGGCCTCTCTCATGTCCCCACTCATCTGGAGAACCCCTGTCCGAGCTCTCGGGGTCAGTGTCTCGGTCAGAGCAGAGGGACAAATGAGGAAACTTCGCCTGTCTAGCTGGGCCTGGCTCAGTCTGGAATATTACAGGCAGCCACTGGACTTTGTGGACTTTGTGGGCTTCCTATGATGGTCTTAACAGTCAAGCTTTGTCACCCTTCTCTGCCTGGCGGGTAGGAAACCAAGGTGGGGAGGCAGGAGGATGGCCATGGGTGCTGTGTGCATGAGCAGACATGTAACTGTAAACAACCAGGGTGAGACACAAGCCACCACGTCATTGCAGGCAAAGAAAAGCAAACACACAGGAGAGACAGAAACAGAAAATAAGCAGTTTCTTGAACTGCAGACACAAACTGGGCATACCACTGCGTCTGTCTCGCCGAGGAAGGCTCTCTCTCTCCCTGTTTGTACATGCGCATGGCGTGTGCGACTCTCTAATGTGCACTGGCGTGTTCACAGCTCCTCCTGCAGATACCTCCCTTGGTACCAGCTCACTTGCGTAGACTTTTTGAGACACAAGGGATAGTTTTACACTCCTGCGGCTCAGACAAATGGGAGACTTGGTTGGAAGGAGATACCAGCAATGGTCGTGCAGTTGACCAGAGGGTGAAGAGGAGAGTGAGACAGTGGACTCTCTAGGAACACCTGCTGACAACACAGCTGCTTTCTGTCTGTGTCTATTCTCTGTTTCTCTCTGGGCCCTGTCCTCAGGTTCCCAAGGAACTCCGCTGTCAGCAGCTCCTGAATTTCATATCTATTCACTCCCCAAACCAGAGAGATGGACTCTCCTAGTTTCAAGTTGAAGAATCCTAGGGAAGACTTGGATTGGCCTGATTTGAGTCAGGTGCCCTCTCTGGACCAATGAGTGTGGCTCAGGGTCGAGGGTCACAGAGGTGACAGCAGGGGATCTAGGCACCCGTCAAGGCAGAATCACCGTACTTGGACAGAAACACTTCCTATACCAGGAAGGGAAAACTGAGAGGTTCTAGATTATTCCTTAGGGCTATAAGCCTGGTGTAAGCCAATAAAAACACAAAGAAGAGAAACGCACCCCTGGTCCTCACAACCAAGGTCCACTCCTTCACTTGCAGGCTTTTGGTAGTGAGTCATCTTGGAGAGGCCAGGTCTGCGTGTTTTCCCCCAAGTACCTGACTTTATTCCATTGTCCTTATCACTCTACTTATGAGATGAGCTAAAGGTGAGCCAGCTTCCTGTCTTCCAGTAAACCCTGTCTTAGTCCAACAATACGGGTGGAAGCCACTCCTCACCTTCCTGCCTCTTCCTCTCCTCACCTCCCCCATTCCTTTCTGATCTCCTTGGGTCCTTCTGGTATAAACTGGTGGGATTTGCTGATACCCCATCAATGGGTATAGTGTGCTGGACAGGAAGTGATAAGTTAGTTGGGGAGAGGGAACCCTGAAAGGACTCATTGATGAGCCAGAGAGGGTCTGTGAGCCAGCGGAAACTCTCAAATCAGAGCTTTTCTTCCCCCTCTTCTGTTCTGTTCCCTCACCCCCTCCCTAGTTACAGAACCTCACGAGAAAGGAATGCTGCTCCCCCCTACTTCTTCCTTGCCCGGAGGGCTTATTTCCTGTGTGCTGGGACACACAGCATAGAGCATCGAGCAATGTGCTGGCTCTCACCACGAGTATGGCTAGGCCTGTCTACATGGGTCATCACCACCTGTAGAGGCTGTTTGGAAAGGGGTTGGGATGGTTCTTTGGAATTTCACCTTTGAGCCAAGTGTAGCATCTTTGTGAGTCCATTTTACAGAACTCATGACATGAGGACTTTCGGTGGTGTTCACTTTGGAAAGCCTTTCTTGTTTATCAGGGTCGCTGACTTTAATATGGCGGCTCCTATAGAGGAAGAATGAGTGACATTGCTTGCTCTGCCTCTGGTCCCTGGTGCCTTTGCAACTGGCCTTTCTGAGTGGCTGTGTGAGAAAGCAGCATAGAGCTTAGGCACTGAGGACACACTGCCTAGGACTGGTTACTGGCTCTGTCACACTGTATAACTCTGGAAACGGGCCTTGACTTCTCTAGGTTCTGTTTTCCCATCTGTGGAATGAAGATTTGATTAGTACCCACCCAGGAGGGTTGTCATGAGGTTTACATGAGCAAATCTATGCAAGATCCTTGGGAAAGGACAGTCTCATGCCCTCACAACCGGCCCTGAGTGGGTGGCAGTTCGGGGGAGGCAGGAGCGGAAGGACTGGTGCTTGGAGGAGAGGTGTATCTTTGATGTGACCCATGGCATGAATGAGTTGTCTGGTGAAGCATGGGGGAGCTAGTTCATTCATGGTGTTGGGGAAGAGAACCCGCAGATAAGCTGGTAGCACGTTCTGCACTTATCTGAAGCCTTAGGACTTTACAGAGCTGGTCATTTATCTCATTTCCCTCCTCCCCCATGCCACCCACACTCCTTACTTACCGGCTACCTGCTCCCTTTGAGGCCCTGGAGTAGGGTCACCAGATAAAATAGGAGATGTCCAATGAATTTCAGATTACTAATGATGGTGGTGATTTTTTACTATAAGTGTGTCCCAAATATTACAAGGGGATGTATTTAGGCTAAAAATGTGATTTGTTGTTTATCTGAAATTCACATTTTATGGTGTGTCCTATATTTCCATTTGGCTCAGTCTGGCAACCTTACCCTGGCTGTGAGTGGTGGGGGTGGTTGTATAAAGACCAGGGAGCCAGGCTGGCTCGGGGTCAGAGTGCACTGGCCTCCAACACATTCGTGCTTCTGCAGGACAGAAGTGGGATGGCCTGAGGAGTACTAGTTGAGAAGGACAAGGTCCCTTCCTTCTAGAAGTCTGGTGGGGAAAGTAGACTTTTAAGCAATGAAGTCCACTAGAGATTAGATAGATCACCAGGCAACGTGCTATGGATGGAGAGGAAGGAAAGAGTATTCCTCTTGGGACAGGGGAACAAGAAGGATGCCTGTACGATTCTGATTGGGACAGCAGCCTCGAGTGGTACAGCCCCATACCCCCACGTCAGTTTGGAGGTCTTTGGTTGCTTTTTGAGAATTACAGTTATTGGGGTAAAGGGTATCCCTAATTTGTCTGTTAATTTGTTTATTCATTTATGCTTGCATGCCTGCTTCCTTCTATCCATCAGTCATCATCCATCTGTCCGTCCATCCATCCACCCACCCACCCTCAGTCTATCCAATCTAAGTGCCTATCCTCTATGTGCTAGGCGCTATGTCAGTCTCTGGGGATTTATTGATGAGCAAAAGCAGATCTGGTTACTGCTTAATTTATGGGACTTACTCCTTAGTGAAATAAGATGAGTTTTAGTTAAAAAAAATTTTATGTCTATGTCTATATCTATATCTATCTATCTATCTATCTATCTGTCTATGGCACCTGGGTGGCTCAGTTGGTTAGGTGTCTGCCTTCAGCTCAGGTCATGATCCCAGGGTCCTGGGATCGAGTCCTGCATCGGGTCCTTGCTCAGGGCAGAGCCTGCTTCTCCCTCTCCCTCTGCCCCACCCCTGCGTGTGTGCTCTCTCTCTCTCTCTCTCTCTCTCTCTCTGACAAATAAATAAATAAAATCTTCTTAAAAATGATGTATGTACAATTTTATACATTTCAAATGCTACAAAGAAAAGTACTGTAGACGTATGGCTGAGAAACCCTATATTCAGGGATCAAAGCAGGCTTCCCTGGAGAAGTGAGTGGCATCTGACAGATCAAGGAGTTACTGTCTTTCATTTTTGAGATCAGGGCTTCTTTTGTGCTTCTAATGAAAGCAAAAGACTCTCTCCTCAGATAAAGGCATGCGTGTACATATATAATCTTCTAACCTTTTTAGTCATTCATACCCCCCTGAAATCCTTCCAAGGGCATGGGGATAAGACCCTGTACTCTGCCCCAAACCTTCTCTCCCCCGTGCACGGCCCCTCTTCCTGCCCATTGGGACGCATGGAGGCTTCACACCTGTGCATTCACTGTGCTAGTGACTAGCCACATGGGCCTATTTACATTTCCATTTAACTTAATTAAAAATTTGAAAGATTAAATTAAATTAAGTTAAATTCCTTTGTAAGAATGAAATGAATCGGTTCTCTTGGCCGTACTTGCTGTCTATAAGTATGCGGTAGCCGCAGTGGCCCAGGGCTCCATACTGACAGGTATAGAATGTTTGTATCATGACTGTACCGCTGTAGACCATCTGGGACACATATCAGGCTTGATCTGGCTTTATGCCCACCCCGAGGGCCCTGCTACCCTCCCAGACCCTCCCCCGTTGCCCTCGCAAATCTTTAGGGCCCCAGCAGGAGGAAGGAGACTCTGTTCCATCGTGGTCTGCCCGATCAGTAGAGCAATTCAATTCAACAGCTATTCCAAACACTTCTGGAAACCGGGTCAGTGCCAGGGAGGGCTTCTGAGGGCATTTCGGGTGTTAAGTTGGGAATAGGGAGAAGAGAGGCTCTCAGTCTCCAAGTGGAAAATGATGTCTTCTAAAAATAATCCACCACTCTGCCTATCTGACCAGGAAAAGGGACATGTCCAGAGGGAACTATCTGGGACAAGCCCTGCCAGTGAGGCCCGTTTGGCCCTAAAGGGCTTGGATTACTTGGAGGTATAGTTAAGGGGAGAAGGAGGACGGTAAAGGGCCGCAGATGCTCTTAAGTCGCCTTCTCCCTGGCACTGGACCACCTTCCCACTCTCTGTAAATGTCCTTGCACAACTCCTTCCCTGTTAAGTAGCCCCCCCCACCGGGGCAGGACCGGAAGGCTCTCTGAAGGCCCGGCTCCACCGAAGGCTGTTTCACAATCTGACCTCCAAGGCGCTGGGCTACGGTAATCGCTCCGCAAACACTGGCCCCGTGCTGCCTCTGGTCCTTGGCTCTGAACTCCGGCCAGTAAGTGCAGAGCGTCAATATTTGACAAGCGCCAGGAGAGGCCCTCAGGCATCCCCCACACTGCTTGCAAGATGGACTTGAGCACGTTGTTCAGGACCGCTCATGTGCTCTGAAGGATTTAACTCTTTGTGAAGAGCTTTCATCTCTCTTCCTTATTCATCTCTCTAGACTTTCCACTCACCTACCCCACCCGAGGTCACACTCACTTTCTAGCTGTCGAATAACCAGGCCAATATGGATGAACAAGACTGCCCCCTCCAAATCATTCATTCCTGGCCTTGGGATGGGTGTGTGTGTGGAAGGGGCACGTTCTGAAGTCATTTGGAGTGTGTTACGGGATCACTGTGTTTTTAGGAGGAGAAGAATCCTATTCCGGGCCCGTCACTTTTGCAGGTCAACATCTGTGTTCATCTTTCTACTTATTAAATTTAGAATTTGGTTTAGTTTGTGTTTCGTTCAGCTTCGTTTAGTGTAGTTCATAGATTTGCTCTCGTTTGGTTTGATGTTCAAAGCACACCACAGCTGTGGTCAAATGGGGGTGGGGGGTTGTTCTGATGTGTGCCAGGGACCAACCTGAGAGCAGAACAGGAGAGGGGATAAGTATCTGTCCTGCAGGCTCTGTCTTTTCATCATCAAGGCAAGCTCTGTGTTGTTTGAAGTCGTTGACCCTAGAGTAAAGGCAAGGGGTGGGGGCCAAAATCTGGGGAGGGAACTTGCCAAGTTCTAAGAATAGTTTCGTTCCAAGGACAGTAGAGAGTCACAGCACCTGGCATGGCATGGCAGGGCCAGCTCCCGCAGCGTGGTGAGCTGCGGTGGGTCACTGTGATTGCTCACGCGCCCGGGGCAGAGGAGAACATTGGCTTTGACTGAGGTCAGTCCGCAGTCCCAGGAAGGCATGGAGAACCTCACGTTGTTTGCCATGGTGACAGTGGGAAACCCCGTGACCATCCACAGAGGGTCGCTAAGTAAGTGGCGGTATTCTCACTGCATTTTGTTCAATGGTCAAAACAAATGAGATTAATCTCCATTCCATGGATGTATCTCCAAGAAATGTTAATGAGGGCGCCTGGGTGGCTCAGTGGGTTAAAGCCTCTGCCTTCGGCTCAGGTCATGATCCCAGGGTCCTGGGATCGAGCCCCGCATCGGGCTCTCTGCTCTGCAGGGAGCCTGCTTCCTCCTCTCTCTCTCTGCCTGCCTCTCTGCCTACTTGTGATCTCTGCCTGTCAAATAAATAAATAAAATCTTAAAAAAAAAAAAAAAGAAATGATAATGAATGACCACTGCAGATTTCAAACGATATAGTGTTTATGCAAAAACAACAGCAAGACATATTTGCTACAAGGACATGCGTAGCATAAGTATATAAATATTTTTTAAGTATCTGGAAGGATGCATTTCCAGTTGGTCATAAAGTTATCTCTGGAAGAAGGTGAGGGACATCAGTGAGAAGAGGATCTTGGTCAAAGGGGAAACTTAACCTTATTTGTAATGTTTTACTTTTTTAAAACAGGAGAATATATTCATGTATTATTTACAATGTCAATATTTAATAATTAAAAAAATACCTATGGGAGGAGGTGGGAAAAGTAGAAGGTCTACATTTAATATGTCTCTCCTGGTCATTATAGTATAATGGGACAGAAGACACACCAGTTTAAAAAAAAAAATCGTCATGAAGAGCATATCTATCCAAAGAAAGAAAATGATAATAATTGTTAAAATCACATTACCTCATACTTCCTGAGCCATCACTGTCAATCAGTCCTATGGAATGTGACTGTCTAGAACCCATTACAACCAACCCCAAGGATTTGTCCAAATTACCTTGTCAAACTGGAATCTTGTTTTCAGATATTGCTCAAAACCCACGAACGTGTGTTCTCTGGGGCAAGAAGCATCTGGGGGGTGGGCCTTGTGTCACGATGCAACACACTAAGCTGCATGGTCGCGGGTGCGGGGCCTACAAGCAGTGACTCCACAGCCAGGGCGATGGGGATCCAAGACCGGCTCTAGCCCTTACTAACTGTGTATCACCTTTGGTGAGTTCTTTAACCTCTCTGTACCTTGGTTTTCTCATCTGTATAATGGGGTTAATGAAAATACCCACCTCCTGGGGGGATACGAAGAATGCAATTAGTCACGTAAAGAAAGCCCACAGAGTCGTGACCAGCATGGAGACTCTGGACAGGGGAGCTGGCCACTCAGCGGGTAGCCTTGCAGAAACAACTGTGAGGGAAATAGCTGGAGATGCCCACTCCGTCTGCAGGTGGAGCTTTCTTCCTTCCCCCACGGACGCAGCCTTCACCTTCATCCCGTAGCTCCTCAGGCCTCCAGGCAGGAGGGACAGGTGGCCATGCTAATAGTTTCCTAGATAGAGCTCTCCACCTCCAAAGAGTGATGACCAACATGACCAAAGCACAGTCCTCCCAGCAACACTGTTGGGAAAACAACTAATTATTGGTTGCTCTTTTTCCTTGCTCTTAGAAGAAGGCGTTTTTTGGATTCCTGATGGAGCACAGGGGGATTCCAGGGGAGCCCTGTAGGGAGTCCAGAGGCTCTCGGGAATTCCATGGCTGGCTTCCCTCCCCTCTACCTCCCAGTTGGCTCCTTCTTTAACTACTGCCTTTCATCTTGCCCCTGTGGCCTGAGGGTGAACTCCAGCTTCCTCTCTCTCTTGCTCCTGATTTCTCCTCTGCCAAGCTCTGCTGTTGGTGGGGGTTGGGGTGGAGGGTGCTGAGGGTATCTATTCCCCAGGAAAGGAAGGGAGGGCCTGGTGAAATGTTACATTGAGGCCAGCTCAGGATGAAATCCTGGGGTTCCCTTGTACCCTGCTTGTAACCCCTTCTCATGCAGTTTCCCCAACCATGTGGTTTTAGGAATAACCCTATACACAGGGGCCTTGCGGGTCCAGAATTGATGGAGAGAGGTGGAGGAGGAAAGGTGGTGGACTTGGGGCAGAGTACAGAGGGGGACAGCCTCACACATTTGTGTATAAAGGGAAATAAGAGGCAGGAGCATGGTCTCTGGTGGAGCCTGCCATTAGGAGAACTTTCCTGCCAAGCAAAGCCTAAAGATACAAAGAGAGGAGAGGAGCTTTTCTGACTCAGCAGCCCAGACTTGCAGGATATTCACCACGCTGCCGATGTTCTTAGCACGTGGTCTGTCGGTGACCCAGGCACATGCCTCCCAGGGAGCTCAAGGGCACAGACCCTCTCAGATGAGACCTTCACTTGTGACTGCACCACGAAGCTAGGAATCGTCTCTGCCCGTTGCTGAGTGTTCATCCCCTCCCTGTGCCAGGGTGGGATTTTCACAAGGTGGGGAAGCTCCTTTATAGACATGCGGACAATTATAAGAAAAGCTGAAATGTCCTCTGGATATTAAATCTTGGCATTGCTTCCTTATCTGTAACTTTCTGGGTAAAGTCTTGTCAGTACGGATAGATGGAGAGAGTTCAGGAGGCTGCCTGCTCCCTCCATAACTGTCCTGCAGGGCTGATGAAAATGTCTCTTGCAAGGAGAGAAATCAGCTGTGTGCAAATATCACAATACGAGAGGTGCATGCTTGCCAACCAGTGTTAACCAGGTCTGCTGGGGAATCAAAGGCGGAATTGTGATTTTTATAACCAGAAGGCCCTTAGAGATCACCTACTAGGATGATACCTCTCAGGTGCTCACGTGGCCACTTTCCAGCCTCATGCCCACAGCAGACATCATTAATTGATCCTGGCATGTTCCTGTCCTATACCTATGGCAGACATCACTCATCGATCATGAACCCAGACATGGTCCCAGAATCCTTCTCAAGAAAACATAATCAGGCACACCTGGGTGGTTCAGTCTGTTAAGCATCTGCCTTCAGCTCCAGTCATGATCCCAAGGGTACTGGGATTGAGTCCTGCATTGGGCTCCCTACTCAGTGGGGATCCTGCTTCTCCCTCTGCCTGCCGCTCCCCATGCTTGTGCGCACTTTCTACTTTCTCTGACAAATAAATCAATAAAATCTAAAAAACAAAACAAAAACCTTAAAAAAATAAAAAAAATAAAATCAGATACTTTCAGGGAGAGACAACCTGTCAATTGGTAAAAGCACCTTGAGTGAAAATTCTTGGCTACCCTCCCATGTAGTCCTTTTCCTTTATTTGACAGATGAGGAAGTGAGGCTCCAGGAGGGAAAGGGGCCTGTCCAAATTACAAGGCCATGAAGTGACAGCAGGACTAGAACTCAGGTACCCTAGCCTCTAGCTCTCACGAGTCTGGGATTCTGGCCTCCCATCCAGAAGGCTTCCTTTGGTTTTTGGCGGGGAGGGCAGGAACGCCCCATTGCATCGCCAAGAAAGCTGGTGAGAGAGGAGGCATGCCCCCTCCCCAGGAGAAGATGCCCCTGCCAAGAGCAGAAGACTTCCCCCGAGCTCCCGAAAGGTCAGACGCAGGTCCTTCACAGGATCGGCTCCTTCCTGGAGCTCAGCCCCCATGTTCTGCCCACCTCCGCCCACCTCTCTCTGATGATAAACCCCAGCTCCACCCGAGGCGGTGTCTGAGTCAGGCCACATGCCTGCGTGACTACTTGGGGCTGCGCGCCCTGTTTTCCCAGCATCGGGTGTCATGTCAGGGTGTGTTTGGGTGGTAGCTCAGGGAGGCCCCGGAGTGCAGTTACCACCTGTTACCTCCTTCCTCCTCTGGCCTCAGGCCCAGAGGTCTGACCTGGAAAACTTAGCTCTGCCCCCACCAGGCCCCCCAGCTACCCTTCTGGATAAGCAGCAGGAAAGTTGGCTGGCAAGTAGGTGGGGGACAGTGTGCCCCTTCATCCTGGAGAATGAAGGGAAGGAGGATCTTTGGTGGCGGTCAGGTGAGTGGTGTGTGTGTGTGTGTGTGTATGCACATGTGTGTGCGTGTACTCCCTGAAGCCTTCAGCTGGAGCCAAGTCACTCCCTTCCCTCAGGAGAGAATTTCAAGCTCATCCTGGCACCTTTGGAGGGGTGCTGGGGCCATTCCTGGCACAGGGCTTGGTGCTGGGAGCCCCTTGGGGAAAAGTCAGGGTCGTCTTGGGCAGAAAAGCCCGGCCCATGGCCTTGGCCTTAGCCAGAGCCATCAGCTGGTGGACGAGTCAGGGCAGGGCAGAAGGCACAGCATGAGTGAGGAAGGCAAAGTGTAGAACTCTGCCATCAGGCCTGCTTGCTGGGGGCCCCCTGGCTGACTTGTCAAGGCAGCTCCTGGATCTGAGCCTGGAGGTCTTGGCATCCTTACACCCCCTCACTCGATGGCAATAGTTGATTTTGCTTTTGACTCGTGTGGAGCTAGGTGTGTGGGGGAGCTGGGGTGAGTGGTGGGAGCCTGGGCTATGGGCTTGAGGGAAGCCAGTTTGTTCTGCACCCCCCCCCGCCCACCCCCCCAGCAGGTGAACTGCCACCAGCAGGGGGACCCAGAGATGCTAGCTACGGGGACCCCCCTCATCAGCTCCCCACCAGCCTGGCTGGACCTCAGTCCCCAAGTGACTTTAGGGGCCGTGATTCTTGCATCTCAAGGATGTCCCCTCAGACCAGGCCATTGTAAGAGTTGTCGGAGGATTGACAATGTTTCCTTCTTATCCTCGATTTAGCTGGAGCTAAGGAAGAAGGGTTTTAGATTCCTCAGAAACCTCCACAGCTGGGTAACATTGGGGTCTCCAGAAGAGCTTGTAGGATTCTTTTTTTTTTTTTTTTAAGATTTTATTAATTTATTTGACAGAGCTCACAAGGAGGCAGAGAGGCAGGCAGAGAGAGCGGGGGGAAGCAGGCTCCTGCTGAGCAGAGAGTCCAATGTGGGGCTTGATCTCAGGACCCTGAGATTATGACCTCAGCTGAAGGCAGAGGCTCAACCCACTGAGCTGCCCAGGCGCCCCTGCTTGTGGGATTCTTGATGCCAAATTCCTGGTTCTCCGAGTGGGGCAGTTTCTCGCGGTGAAGGAAAGTTCCGGCTTTGTTATCAGACTGACAAAGGTGTGTGCGTGGACCCCAGCTCTTACCAGCCAGGTGACCCTGAACAGTTACCTGGCCTCCAAGACTCACCTTCTCAGCGATGGGATAGTTCTCAGTACAGAAGCAGCCTCAGAGCTGTTGTGAGATTTCCAGGAGATAAGACCCAAGAGGCCTTCGTGCACGAACCTGGAGCAGCTACGGAAAATCATCAGGATGGTGGTTATTCCGGAGGAGGACAGGGGCACTGTGGACACCATGTCTGTCCAGCCTGAACCAGGGGAACATTTTCCCAGCCATGAAAGGGTCTTGGGCACCCCAAAGCTGTGGTCAGTGAGTGATGCAGGACTGGCCAGTCAATGGCCCCAAATGCCAGCCGGGGTTGGGTTCCGTCTACGTGCATCTGGTGCCCAGTAGAACACAGTGGCTGGTTCGGCCACTCCCGAGTCTGAGCTCGGTGCTGGCAGCAGGCTGGGCGGAGGCTAGGAATGGGCGGGCGCAGGGGTGTCCCTAGGGCTTTATGGACCACATTCAGGTGCCCCTTAAGAAAGAAAAAAAAAAAAAAAAAAAAAACCAAATAGGAAGCAGGAGGCTGCTGCCTCGGCTGGAGTTGAGAAGCTTTCAGAGAGCCTGGTTCTGGCATGTGCCAAGCGATCATCCTTCCCACTGAGACAGTGCTGGCTGGTGAGGGCATCTCTGGTGCAGGCCAGCCTGCCTGGCTCCTCAAGGAGATGGGCTCCACTCTCTGCCTTGGAACCTTGGGAGGAGGAACCCCCAGTGCGAAGGTGGAGGGAAGCCCTGTCTGTGCCCCTTGGGGTGCTGGGCCATGCCTGCTCCTCATTCTGTCCTACAGTGCAGTGGGGCAGGGACCAAGATGGGGAAGACAGACCAAGAGATGTACCAAATGTAGGAGGACTCAACACTGAGATTCTGTCCATCAGCGTATGTATTTTTTGGTGCAGTTGGGACACTTCGGGCTACTCTGGAACGCCTGGCTTTCTTGGCTATGTAGTTGAGACCCAAGGTGGAGAAGGGTAGAGCTGCAGAACCGCCCTCCCTGCGAGTGGGGGGGTCAGGATTCAGACTGAGCAGTGTGGCTCTGGAATCCGCATGCTGAACCCCTTTCGTCCATTGCCGCTTATAACTTTGATGTGGCCCCTGCGTGGGCCAGAGCACTGCAGAGCCCACCTGGGAGGCCCTGGCACCTTGGAGAGGAGACGGGTCTGTGCCTACCTGTGCCAGGAAGGCTTCGGCGGCCCACTGGAGGGGCTGCTGCCCTGACCCTCCGCCCAGGCTGGGGAGGAAGGCTTTAGGCTGGACAGAGAGAATTGCCAGTTTCCCTGCACAGGCTCTTGGTCTGTTCTCTGCTTCCGAGTCTTAGGTTCTTCCTGTGGTGTTCTCTCTCCATCTCGCTCTTCTTCCGGTTTCTCTGTTTAGCTCTATCTCTCCAGGGGTCTCTGAGTCTGAGCCTGTCTCTTGGCATGGCTCTGTTGGTCTCTGGAGCCTTTCCCAAGACTTTTCTGGAGGTGTTTTCTCTTGCTGTGGTATGTTTTTGTCAGTCGGGATCTCTCTTGTTCCTATCTCCCCCTCCACGTGCTGTCACATCCTGAGCAGGATTCTAGGAGAAGGACAGGGCTGGAGTCAGGGGCTTGACAGGTCTGCAACCTTGAAGGTAAAAGCTGGTTGGGGAGGGAGGCTGCCCTCCTCCTTCTCGGGGGAGTATGTGGCATCGGGCATCGGCCTCATAATTAACCTTTTCAAAGGCATTCCTTTTGGTATCAGGTGACAGTCTGGGCACCCTGGTGGGAGGCTGCTCTGTCTCCAAAGGGCACCCCTGATGGCCAGCCTTTAGCTCTTCCCCTCCTAGAAGAGACATGACTGCAGTCTCCCTTCCCTGGGCCGGGGGTGCTGGCAGTGCTCTCAGCCCTCACTGGGCTGCCCTAGAGAGTGGAGCCCTGGCTTCCTGTGGGAAGGGCTGGGGACATGGCGGGCAGGAACCTCAGGCTGGCTCTTCCCCTTCTCTGGCTGGACAGAGGGTCTCCTGGGTCTCAGCTGTGTGTTCCATCACCTAATACCCCCTCCCCCATGCTAGCTGTTCCTCTAGGGCCACACCTGCTCCAGTGCTATCCCTGCTAGACATAGCCAGGCGGATAGGGAGCTGCCCTTGTAGGGTCAGGCTGGTCCCCGGACTACCTCACCAGCTTTTGGTGATCTGGGGAGGTGGACCACTGGCGTAGGCTCAGGCAGGGCTCTGCTGTCCCTTGGACTTGTTCTCTCAGTGAGGGTCTGTCCTCTGCTCCAAGTCTCTGTCATCACCTAGGGATGGGTAGGGGGTAATCATGTCATGGGCAAATCACTGGGTTCAGGGTGGGGCTGGCTATGAGCTGGCCCATTGGCGGCCCTGCAAGGCATCTCTCCTAAGAATCCCCACATCTGCTTGCCCCTCAGCACGTATAAACCCCAGCTCCTATCTAGACCCCTCCCTGCATTCTCCCCCCACACCCCTCTCCCACCTCCCACCCCCTGCCCCTCTTTCCCCCTGCACTGACTCAGCCCCCCAGCCAAGCCCTCCTGATGCCTCACCTGCACGCATGGCATTCTTATCAGGACTCCCCGCGCTGCCGTCTGGCCCTTCCAGCAGCTTCTCTGCATTGCAGCCAGTCAGCTTCTCTGTTCCAGCGTTTCTGTTTCTAATTATGAAACAGTTTAATCCTACAGAAAACAATATAACATCTCAGTGGCTCTACTTCCCAGATTTAGCGACCGTTCAGGTGTTGCTGCGTTTACCTGACACTTTTTTCATGTGGAGGATAATTGTCCTCAGATACTTTCTGAAAGAAAGATAGACAATGGTGCAGATAGAGGCGGCGTCCGGCAAATGCTGGATTCCCTTCCTCTTGCCTTGGGTCCAGGGTGCGGGCTTTCAGTAGACTGAGAAGGGGGCAGGGAGATCGGTGTGAGCAAAGGTGTGGAGGCAGGATGGCTTTGGGCCCGTGTGAAGGTCAGGGAGAATCCTGCGTGTGTGGAGGGAGAGCCGGTGAGGGATGTAGGCCTGCACACAGGCACCTGGCTGCCCTCAAGCAGTCAGCCCCTTCCCTCCTTGCTCTTCCCCTGCCTCCTGCACCCGTGCTAGGTGGGTGGTGCCCACGTCGAGGTCTCCGGGAGGAAGGCACTACCTGGGTCAGCAGCAGGGCTGGCACCTGGACAAGTAGCCGACAGCTGGGCACCAGGGTGGTCTGGAGGACCCAGTGCCCCATGGGGACATTTTCCTCTTGCATTTCCTGGTTCCCTGGCCGGAGTGGAGCTCTCCCCGCAGGGAAGCCTGGCAAAACAGAGCTGAGTGTGGAGCTAGGGAAGCCCGAGGCCAGCCCTGGTAGCCGGCCTCGCTGTGTGGGCTGCTTTACCAGGCTCCCCCGGCAGCTCTGCCCGAGTTTTCATTTTTGCTTTGGGGATTTTTCCTTTTCCATCTGCGCTCCACCTTGTCCTTTCCTTCCGGAAATGTGAAGGGACACCAGGAAGCCTTTGGCCTAAGGAGAAGTGCCACGAAAAGACTCCTGTGGGCCGAATGGCCAACCTCCATGACCAGGGAGGAAGTTCTCAGGACAGAGGCTGCAGCGTCAGCGCCTGAGGCCGGGAGGCCGGGTCAGGGTACTTGGACGGCCTGGCTCAGCTATTCCGAGTGCCTAAGGGGCCAAAGGGATTCAAACCCAGTGGGGATCACCCCAGACCCGGCCAGTCATGTCCCAGAGCCAACCCAACAGCAAGTCCGTATGTCCTGTATGACCTCCCTCAAAGTGCAGCAGTGCTCTGCTCCCCTTCCTCTCTGTCTGCTGTGTCCCCACTCTGGTCCGGTCCTGTCATCTCTGCCCAGGATACCTGGGCAACTGAGCTGGCCTCCTCAGGGGTCCCCCTACTCTCACTCCTGTCCTCCCACCAAGCAGAGTGATCCTTTAAAAACATAAATGAGATTACATCACACCCCATTTAGAACCTTCTGGAAGTCTCCCTTTCTTTTGGGAACAAACTCCCAACTTCTTACCCTGCCCCCAGGACCTGGGTGGTGGGCCCCCGCGCACCCTTCCAGATTAGTCCCCTGTGCCCTCCTTTGCTGGCTCTAATTCACTGCTCACCCACTTGTTCCTGGGATACCAAGCATAATGCTGCCGCAGGGCCTTTGCCATTGCTGTTCCCTCTGCCTGGAAACTCTTCCCCCAGATTCTCAAGCAGCTGACTCCTGGGCACTCCAGCCTCAACTCACATGACAGCTCCTAGAAAGGCCTTCCTTGACCACTTCCTCAGAGAGCCTGCCAGCCCTGTCACATTGTCACATTTTATTGTTTTCAGCACATAGTGCTCAGGAAATTGGTGTTGAATAAATACATGAATGCACAGAGAGCTGGTGCTGAGTGTAGGGAATGGGATGCCAGACCTGCCCTCCCCTTGAAAGGCAAGTTCTATGGTTTGGCTCCCATTCTTCCTCCTGCATGTCTGTCTTTGTGGATAGGCTGGATTTGCTGTGGGAACACTGCTAAAGATTAGTTGGGATCCTTATGGCAAAGACAGCGAGGGCTTTCTGATTCTAACGTGCACACAAACTACTCAGATGTGGTTAAAATGCAGATTGTGATTCAGTAGGCCTGCCGGGGGCCTGAGATTCTGCATTTCCACCAAGCTCTCTGGTGAGGATAGGATCAGTCTTAGATCACACCTTGAGTCGTGAGGGTGGAGGGTGTTGGAAGGATACATTTGAAGTCCTTCTCTTTATTTTTCTTCCTTCTGTCCGAATGTGATCTTTCTCCCATTTGGTCTCAGGCTTAGTGACCGCATGGGAATTTGGCCTGGTGAAATGGGGCTCTGTAAGAGGAATGCCATTCCAGCACTCTCCAGAAGCTGCCAAGGGTGGTTGGTGTGGGCTGCCTCAGAGGTGGTGGGTTCCCGTCCTTGGAAGTGTTCCCGTGAGCTTGAAGGGTCATGTGTCAGGGTTGTAGATGCCTGTGTGGGTCGAATAAGGCCATTTCCTACAATTCAGCTTTGTGTCTTGGTGTGCCTTCTATAAACTTGTGGAACCAGGATCTCAAGTTGGGGCTCATTCACCTGTGGTGACTGTTACAGGTCATCTGGCAAGTCCTCAATCCCCACCCTTGTTGGGCCACCCTTCCTCAGTGCACGGCATTCTAAACGCTGTATGTGTGATCCGCTGGATAGGGTAGTGGGAAGAGGGCTGATGGCTTGGCTTCAGGAATAGTTCGATCATGTAGGGGATGTGATGCTTGACAGGATCAATGGAAGGGGACAGGGTAGATGCATTTTATATTAAGTCTTCCCTCTTTCAATTTGGTTCATCAGACCATGACTGAATTCCTTTGTATTAGTCAGGGCAGACAGGCTAATACTGTGTAACAAACTCTCAGTGACTTGTAATAGAGGATTTTTTCCTGCTCACATCATAGTCCCAAACTGGTTACTGGAGGGCTATGCTGTAGGTTGTCATTCAGGGACCCAGACTCCTCCATCTGGGGACTCCACTCCCCATGGATCTCTGTATCTAGTCAGCAGGGGAGGGAAGAGGGAATGTGGAGGGTGGTAGGGAGATATTATGGGTTGTCTGGAGGAGGTGTCCATCATCCCTGCTTATATTCCATTGGTCAGAATTCAGTCACATGACTGTACCTCCCAGCAAGGGAGGCTGGGAAATGTAGTCTAGTTGTATCCCTAACTATGAGTCAGATGCTATGATGGAAAGTGAGCATATCAAGGCACAGATGTTATTTACAAGAAATGTACAACTTTTGAAAGGAGGCATATGTATAAACAAATAATCACAATATAGTGGTTAAGTACAGTTCTAGAAATATGACTAAACTACAGAAACAATGTAGAGGAGGGAATAAATGAGGGATAAACCTGTGCAAAGGCCTCAGAGATATTGATGGCAAGAGATCACATGGGGGGTGGCATTCTGTGCAAAGGCACAGAACAGCCTGAATGGGGACTGGCATCTTATGTCTAGGGAGGATTGCAAGCAGGCTGTGCAGTGTGTGGGGATGTGCAGAGGTTAATAGGACATCTGACTGGAGAGGTCACTGGTGCAGAGGTCATGAATAGGCTTGTGTTCCTGGGAGGCAGAGAGCCAACAAAGGTCAAGAAGGCAGAGATAAAACCACTGGATGGGAACAGATCACAGCAGTGTTGGAGATGGCGCAACTTAGCATTCCCTCCACTGGAACCCTCAGAAAGTTTCACATGTTTCTGTCTCTTATGCTGTTTATGAAGTTTCTAATGGAGGAGGAAATTGGCGGTATGGGGTGGGTGACCTAACCAAGTCACCGGGTGTGGAATGTCCTGGCCAGGACTCCCTGGGCCTGCCTGTCTTTTGCTGGGTCCACCTGACAGCCCACGGTCTTGCTGGGGCTTCAAGCACCTTTGAAGAAGCTTTCAGCACCCTTCCTGAGTTTTAGGATGACCCACCCAACATTGGTGCCGAACAGCAGCACTGCCAAGCATAGGAGAAGTGAGCTGTTGGGAAGCCAGGGTTCCATATCGACCAGGGCAAGCCTTGGGAAAGAACTGGACTCTTCCCAGCGACTCCAGCCTTCTTCTTTAGTTTACTCTTTTGTTTTTTCCTTTCACGCAGACTTTATGGGGGTGGGGAAGGATGAGGGTGGGGCTGGAAATACCCTGACCCATTTGTATTCCAACAAAATGGGGGAAGGAGAAGCTTGGAGAAGGTGACAGAGGAAGGGAAGGACACTGGATTTTTTATTAGAAACATCCCACTTGGCTTCTCTCCAAGAGAGTATTGTATCAAGGGAGTGTGTTGGGGGATCAGCTTTGGAATCTCATTGCCTTAAACAGTAGTCTGGGTCTGGGACCACCAAAGGTCTGCCTTGGTTTCTTCTCTGCCAAGAACATGCTTTCTTTGTCCAACTCTGGCCAGAATTTGATCCCATGGTGGCTAGGAGGACACTTTGAGGCCCACAGTTCTGAGCCTCTTAGAGGGAAGATGAGCATAAAAAGAACTGACAAACACTGGGGTTGGGTGTGTGGTTCAGCCAGAAAGAATGTAAGTCAGAAGATGGGAGTATGTTCTTTCTTCTTCTTCAACTTCTTCAGGGCCTCTCACTTTGTCATGGTCCCTGGAGGTGGGTGTTGGGGGAGTGGGGTGTCTGGCAGCTTGGGGGTGGGGAAGGGGGTTAGAAACTTTAGGAGGGTTTCTTCTGAGGCCAAGGGATAGATAGAGGCCCCATCCCCACTGCAGAAGGGAACAGGGTGACCTCAGCCAGGAAAACACACACACATACACATACACATACACCCCAGTGTGGGCAGGCTCATCTTAGGCTGGCCTCATCCTCTGTGGGGAGGCGGATTTCTTTGGCAGTCTGTCCCACACACAGATGTCTCTTTTACCACCGCTCCATCCCATGAACTGGCCAGATTTATCTTTCTAGAATCCCACTTCCACAGGTTTGCTTCTGCTCAGCACTCTCCGGGGCTCCCTGTTGCCTGGAGGAGGAAGTCCAAGCTCTTCCTCTCAGTCTCAGAAGACCCCTCCAGCCCTGCCCCCTCACACTGCCCGGTACTCCCTGTCCCGGACCTGGCACTGGGCTCCTCCAGCCCTGCACTTTCCTGGGGACCAGAGGAAAGTGGGGGTGACAAGCAGCCAGAGGCTGACACACTGTGGGGTTGGGAGGGGCCAGGGGTAAACTCCAGATCCGCAGTAGGAAACCACGCCTCAGGATCAAGTCCAGGGGAACTCTACCCCTCCCACCTGAAGCCAGACTCAGAGCTGACTGAATCCCACCCCTCTGACCCCGCCCTGGCAACCCCCAGCTTTTCAGGGCGTCAGCTGTCCTACCGTCACCCCTTTCCCTCTTGGCCAAGGGGAGCCTGAATGATCTCATGTTGGGACAAAGTGCAAGAGCCTTAAGTGAAGCCTGTCACTTTCTTTCAGCCATTGACAGGGTGGAGTAGCCAGGTTGATCACCCTGAGCAGCTTCCCGGAAAGGGCCATAGGAAGGGAAGATAGGAAGGGTGTGTTGGATTCTCTTCACCTTGGAAAAGGTGACCCCGTGCATTGGCCCCATTCATCAGGCACCTTCAGGGAGCCAAGTACCTGCTCACCTATGTTATCTCATTGAATCCACACACCACCGTGGGTTGGCTGCTCTTACCCACCCCCACCTTACAGATGAGAAATTGGGTCCCAGGGGGGTTAGGTGACTTGGCCAGCCAAGGTCCCCTAGCTAGGAAGGAGTGATTTGGAATTCTGACTTGGGACCTTAAGCATTCTGTCACTAGCTAGAATATTAATGACAGTAAAGCAGTATGGAGGGAGGCGACTGCTTTTGATGGTCCCCTCTGGGCCTGGCATGTGTTACAGGGCTTTGCAGATGTATTTTCCCTGTTCAACTTTGCTTTGGCCCACGAAGAGGAGAAAAACGGACTTGACCCTATTTCATAGACGAGTAGACTGAGACTCCGAGAAGTGAAGTAGGAATAATCATGTTTGGCATTTTCTTGTGTGTTTGCAGCATTTTCTTGTGTGTCTTCCCTTTGGATCTTCCCAGCACCTATGGAACAGGACAGGTATTTCGTCTGAACTGCCCTAGTTCCCCACAAGCCTCAGCAGGCCGGAACTGGAATCCTCCTCTCTGACTCCCATTCACTGTTCTTTCTTACAAGGCTATGGTTCAGCATTGGCTGGTGGCAGGGGGGTGGGGGGGGGAGGCGAGGGAGGGTGTAGGCTGAGCCCACTGGGAAGTTCCATGGGGAAACGGAGTAGCCACCAGTTTGGACACCTTCTAGACCTGTGGAGGCTTCCCCGGGCTAGCGCCGTCCTGTTCGTCTTTGCTTTCTTCCCTGTGTGCGTGTCCTGCCGCTGCTGTTGGGCTCTCAGCCCTACCCACCCCCCCCACATTAATGTCCAACATGTCCCAGGCAGCGCCCACGCACCTGATGAGCTCCTGGAACAGCCAGAGGCCTCCTCCCCAAGCCCAGCCCACGCACACCAGCTGGACAGCTCCCCCGGGGCCCCGAGATGTTCCCAGCCAGGCCTGTCTGTCCCCATGCTCTCCCTGCTGCCTCCCTGACCTCAGGGGCTGCACCCTTCCCTCCCGACTAGTGCCACGACAAGAGTGATAAGAACAGCTAATGTGTCTGGGGCCCTCAGTCTGTGCCCAACTCTATGCCCAGCGCTTTACACACCTTGTCTCCTCTTGCCCATCGTGTCAGGCAAGCTCTGTCACTGTCCTCATTTTACAGATGAAGAAACTGATTTGAATCTGGATCTGACTGGCTGTGCACCATTTGTTACTGTATTCACATTTTCCAGAGTATTGTATAGGTACCACTGTGAATTTGGGAAGAAATTTTGGGGGCAGTGTGTGAGCAAATGCTTTTACCTTTCAATGATGATGTATTGTTTCAGTGTGTGTTGGTGTTAGGGGTTGAAGGCTGGTGTGTCCCCCCAAATTCATAGGCCGGAGTCCTAGTGCCCAGCACCTCAAATGTGGCCTTATTTGGAAATAGGGCTGTTGCCAATGTAACTAGTTAAGATGAGGTCATGCTGCGGTAGGGTGGGCCCCAAGATCCAGTGACTGGTGTCCTTGTAAAAAGAAGAAATTTGGACCTAGGAACGCACATAGGAGGATACTGTGTGAGGATGGAGGGGGAGATGGAACTGATACTCCCACAAACCAAGAAGCACCAAGCATTGCCAGCAAACCATCAGAAACTAGGAGAGAAGCATGGACACAGCCCCACCAACACCTTGATCTCGGACTTCTAGCCTCCGAAACCGAGACAATACAGTTTTGTTGTTGAAGCCACTCCATCTGTGGTACAGCAGCCCTAAGCTAATAGCACACACGCGTGCACATCAGACGCTTATGACTTTACAGATATTATTGCTTTGGATGTGACTTAGGATGAATAGTGGCCCCCAAAGTTATCCATATCTGAATCCCCAGAATCTGTGACTGTTACCTTAAGTGGTGAAAGGCGCTTTGCAGATGTGATTAAGGATCTTAAGAAAGAGAGAAGATGGGACCCCTAGGTGGCTCAGTCGGTTGAGGGTCTGACTGTTGGTTTCAGCTCACGTCATGATCTCGGGGTCGTGGGATCGAGTCCCATGTCAAGCTCCACGCTCAGTGGGGAATCTGTGTGAGATTCACTCCCTCTGCCCTGCACCCCATTTGCTCTCTTACTCTCTCTCTCAAATAAATAAAATCTTTAAAAAAAAGAAGGGGAGTGGGGCGCCTGGGTGGCTCAGTGGGTTAAAGCCTCTGCCTTCGGCTCGGGTCATGATTCCAGGGTCCTGGGATCGAGCCCCGCATCGGGCTCTCTGCTCGGCAGGGAGCCCGCTTCCTCCTCTCTCTCTCTGCCTGCCTCGCTGCCTACCTGTGATCTCTATCTGTCAAATTAAAAAAAAAAAAAAAAAAAAACCTTTAAAAAAAAAAAAGAAGGGGAGAATATTCTAGGTCATCCAGATGGGTCCAGTGTAATCACAGGGGTCCTTATAAGAGGGGGGCAGGAGAGCCAGAGAAGGAACAGTGAGAACAGAGCAGAGTTTGGAGTAATGTGCTTTGAAGATGAAGGGAGGGGCCACAAGCCAAAGAAAGCAGGCGGCCTCTAGTTGCTCCAGATGGCAAGGCAACGGATTCTCCCCGGGATCTTGGGAAGGAAACTGTCCTGCTGACACCCCGATTTTAGCCCCTGAAGACCCATTGTGGACCTTCTGACCTTCAGAACTCTAAGAAAAGAAGTTCACGTTGCTTTAAGCTACTAAGTTGTGGTCATTTCTTCCAGCAGAAATAGGAAACTAACATCCGACTAAGCATTCAAGCTTTCCAGAAAGGAACCTAAAAAAAAAAAAAAAAACAGTAGATAAATCATAACAGTGGTGGTGTGGGTCCTGTGTGGGCAAGGGGCTTGTGTGCACCGGGGAGGCCCTATCTGTGCTGTCCTGCCTCCAAGGGGGAAGTGCATAGCTTTGGGAAGCCCGGTGACTCTCCTCTCCATTACTCCTTTGCTCTGTGTTGTTGAGCAAGTTACCTACCTTCTCTGTGTACCTGTCTCCTCGTCTATAAAACACAGGCCCAATCCTGCTTACCTTGTGGATGGTGCATAATAATTGCTCAATATTTGAATTCTTCTTGACTCATACAACAGCCTGGAGAGGCAGGCAGGGGAGGACCAATTCAGTGGACTTTTTTGAGCACGCGGTTCCTGCTAGTCACTTACCCCTGCATGGTGGGTCATGGTGGGGGCGGAGGGAGTAGAGGCTGGGGCACTCATGAAATCCCGGGTCTCCTTTGTCTTGAGATTTCAGCTCTGGGAGTATAGGAGTGGTCCCAGTGCAGGATTTGCAGAGTGGGAATTGGAGTCAAGGAACCTTGGCTGGAGAGTGTGTTCCAATGACCTTTGTACATAGGAGGCCAAGCCCGCACCTTCCCGAGAGCTTACCTTGGAAATTGACACATGTGGGCCCTCTGGAGAGGCCAATGATGTGGTGCTCCCTGCAGACTGGTGGTCTTTAAATACATGTTTAGAATGTCTTCAGCTGGGAAGAATGAAGGACTCCAGTGGCACCCCCAGCCTCCTGTCCTGGGTTGTGTTCATCTCAGACTCACAACAAAGCCAAGAAGTCGCCAGACCCAGCCGCTGTCGATAGCAGTTTGGGGGGTGTTATTTCCCGAGCAGACCTCTGGAGCATCGCACCTGCTGTCCCCACCCCAGAGTCTCCAACAACCTATGGCACAACCCTCGAGGTCTGGAAATGACACTCTCCATCACATCACGTTCCCAGTGATCCTAGTGGATGCCCAGTGCCCCATGGAGTGGCGTCAGCCTGTATCCTCAAATCACTGGAATAAGTTATCCGGGGCCTCCACCACTTTCTCTGACACATGGCAGCATCTCCTGGGATTCACAAACAAGTCCATTCACTTCAATCTGACTGTTTCATCTAGAAATTCTGACACTCCCACTGCCAAGCCTTCATATTTGCCTTCCTCCCTGTCCTTCCTGGAAGGCCTTGCCCTGCTCTGTCCTCCTCCAAGAAGTCTGCTTGCTCACCCCAGCTGCACTCATCTCATCCTGCCCTGAGCTCCCGTTCTGAGCCTTTATACACCTCTCAGGCTGACACTCCTCTAACACCATTGGGTCAATCCCTTGTGCCCGTGTGGCTCTCCCAGAGCCCAAACAGATCATGGGCCCTGACTTACACTCTTTCTGAAATGTACTTACGCATTGCAGGGCACATCACAAATAAAGGCTAGACTGGGAAGGGATTTGAGGTGGTGCAGGTTTGCGTTATTTTCCCAAAAATGGCCAAGGAAGACTTCTTCGACTTGTTAAGGACTTTTGGAAGTTGGGTTGGGCCCCTCTCGAAGCTGGGGTGTGCTGCAGCTAGCTCCCTGTGTCTTGGCTTCAGCCTGGTGTGGGCCCGTCCTCAGCAAACGAATGCATCCGACACGGGCAGCTCCTTGCCCGGGTGGGTGGGTCGGCTCTGCCTCCTGGCTCTCTCCCTGGCTGCTGTTCCCTCAACCTGAGCTCATCTTGGGAACATTCTGAGCAACTGCCAGCCCGCCTCAGGCCTGCGCAGCCTCTTTCTGCTTACAGAACCCGTCTGCCACAGCATCTTGTCTGGGCCCTCCTATCTGCCCCGGAATTGTGTCGTGTTCCCCAGCGCACAGACAAGGATGAGTACCTTGCAGAGGGTCCCTCGGTCAGCTGGTCCAGTTCAGAGCCCAGGCTCCAGACTCAAGGGCCCTGCTCCGTGCACTTTGCATGGCAGCTCCTGGGCAGACAGGGAGAGAATTTCAATGATTCATCTCTAGGTCACGTCCACGCTCTGCCGGTTGTCCGTATCGTAAATCTTTTGTCTCTCTATTTTTATTACGGTAAAATATACATAACGTAAAACTTATCATTTTTAAAAATTGTGATAAAATATACACACCATAAAATTTACCATTTGAACCCTTCGAAGTGTATAGTTTATTGGCACTAACAGCATCCACACTGGCATGCAACCCTCGCCACCCTCCTTCTTCAGAGCTCTTTCATCATCTTTTTCCTTTAAGTCCTAGTGTCTTATACCTTCTGGGGGCTATTTTTTTTTTAAAGATTTTATTTACTTATTTATTTATATGTTTACTTATTTATTTAGAGAGTGTGAGCTGGGAGAGTGGCAGAGGGAGAGGGACAGAGAGAATCTTGACCAGACTCTGCCGTGGAGCCCGATGCCGGGTTCAATCTCATGACGCTGAGATCATGACTTGAGTCAAAACCAAGAGTCAGATGCTTAACCGACTGAGCCACCCAGGCACCCCATTAATTTCTTTTTAATAAGAGTGTTAGAAATTTCCGAAGTCCAGAGGTATGGATCTCCCGAAGGTTCTCTTTGATTCTGTATATAGTGTCATGGGTTGTGAATACTGATGGTTTTATTTTTTCCCTCTGAGTCTCTCATTTCTTTTTCTTGTGTTAATGACTTGGCAGGGACCGTGGCAAGGATCATTGGTACAGTAACGGATAGACGTAGTCATAGTGGGCCACATCCTTGTTTTGTCCCAGAGTCAATTCCCTGGGGATTATTTTGGGTAGATAAATATTTTCAGATAAAGAAAGTGTACTCCTATTTCTTATTTGTTAAATTTAAAAAAATCACAAATGGATGTTGAGTTTTATCAAATACTTCATCTCCCTATATGAGAATGATCATTTAGTTTTATTTCTTTATTTGATTAATGTGGTAAATTACATGACTAGGTCTTCTGCTTACGTGTTGTTCTTACACCTTGATGAATTTTAATAATAATGTAACCCTAATTGGCGGAATTTTGCATTCTTTCTTTCTCTCACTGAATTTGTTCATTCAGACCGTGGTAGTTGAGAGGGCAGGGTTTGAAGCCAGAATAACTGGGTTTGAATCTCAGTTCCACACCTTGCTAGTTTGGGCAAATTATTTAATCTCTCTCTGTGTTGGTTTCTTTCTCTGGAAAATAATAATACCTACTTCAAAGAGTTGATATGGGAATTAAATGAGATAGGCCATGTGAAAAGTCTTAGCACAGTGCCTAACAGTGTTCTCAATGAATGTTATTTTTACTATCAAGCATTTATTGATCACCTTCTGTATACCAGGACCTATGCTGGGTGCTGGAAACTCACAGTTAGGGTAATCACAGGACCCCATTAACCAGCACAGTCTTGGAAACCTGTTTTACACCTGTTATCTTGACATAATCGTTACTAGCACTCCCTTTTGCTCTCAAAATTTCCCAAAGTGGATGATAAATTATTTGGTCACCAACTGATAGGTGAAGAGATGTATGTAATGTGGTTGTGTAGGACCTGCTGAATCATTCACAACTGAGCTTTCCAAACATGGAGCAGAATCATGATGGTAGTCACAGTAGGCCTTTGGGGCCCTATGGGTGTCACAAGCCTTTCCCCAGTCTTCTGGTTTGTGTTTTTGCAAACAAGAAATCTACTGCTATCATTATCTTTGTTTCTCTGAATGTAAAGTATATTTTTTTCTCTGGCTGTTTTTAAGATTTCCTCTTTATTACTGATTTTGAGTAATAAAGCATCCACCTCTGCTTATGATGTGAATTGGTATAGTTTCTTTATGTTACTTGCACTTGAAGTTGATTGAGTTTCTTAGGTTTATGAGTCCAAAAAAGAAATCACAAAGGAAATTTTAAAATTTAGGAATGAATTTACTGAAAGATGTGTAAGACCTCTGCATTGAAAATTATACTACATTGCTGAAGGAGCTGAAAGACCTAAGTAAATGGAAAGATTTACCATATTCATGGATTAGAAGTCTCCATATTGTTAAGTAGCTATTCAGTAGTATCTGTAGAGTTTGTGCAATTCCAATTTTAAAAATTCCAGAAGGGATTTATTTATTTTGTAGAAATAAATCAGTTTATTCTAAAACATGTTTGAAAATCTAGAAGAATCTAGAATGACCAAAACAGTTTTGGAAAAGAAGTTCGATTTTTTTTTTTAAGATTTTATTTATTTATTTGACAGAGAGAGAGAGATCACAAGTAGGCAGAGGCAGGCAGAGAAAGAGGGGGAAGCAGGCTCTCTGCTGAGCAGAGAGCCCGATGCAGGGCTCGATTCCAGGACCCTGAGACTATGACCTGAGCTGAAGGCAGAGGCCCAACCCACTGAGCCACCCAGGTGCCCCAAGAAGATTGACTGTAAGACTTAACAAAAAACCTGTAGTAATCAAGAAAGGATGGTGTTGGTGTCAGGATATAGAAATCTGTCACTGGAACAGCATAGAGAATCCAGAAGTAGTAGACCCACACATGTATAGTTAATTGACTTTTGACAAAGGGGTCAGTGTAATTCAGTGGGAAAAGGATAGTCTTTTGAACAAGTTTTTCTGGAATGACAGGCTCTCTGTACTCTAAGAATTTTAATATATGAAGTTTGATATTAGATTTCATTTGAACAGAGAGCCCTGCTGAACCTCCCCACAAAAGGATTTGCTAATAATTGTTTTAGAGGTGGTGTCCAGTTCAAAATCTGCTGTTTTTATATCTTCATGTGAAAGTTAGGTTTGTGCCCAGTTTTGAGAATCGCTAGACACCAAGACTGTGATGACATCTGCCCCAGGTGAGTAGTTGGCACTGGCCTGGTGCTTTGGCATGGGGGCCCAGAAAGGACCCATGAAAGGAGATTACTTTTAGAATGGCTGTGCAATGGCCTCTCTGGACTCTCTTCCCAGTGAAACAACCAAAAATGGTGAAAATAATTTTGTTTAAAAATTTAAGTCTCTGGAAATTGTCCCAAATGGACAATTGAAATGGCAAATGGAGGGGCACCTGGGTAGCTCAGTGGGTTAAAGCCTCTGCCTTCTGCTCAGGTCATGATCTCAGGTCATGATCCCAGGATCCTGGGATCAAGCCCCGCATTCCCCCGCCTCTCTCTGCCTGCCTATCTACGTACTTGTGATCACTGACAAATAAATAAATAAAATCTTAAAAAAAAAAAAAGAAAAGGAAAGATATGGCAAATGGTGAAGTTCTCTTCTGCTGTGTACAGCCCACAACCCAGGGCTCCCTTATCCCCAATTCCCAGTCTAGGGCTATTGTAGTTATCATAATAATTATTGGATTTATAACATATTTAAATATAATGTGTATAACAATAATAATACAAAAAAGAGAAAGAATATAGTTACATAGGATTAATGTTTCTCCATCTCAAAAGTGTGATAAATGGAATTAAGTTAATATAAACCTAAAGTAGGTTCTGATAAGGTAAGATACATACTGTATGCCCTAGGGAACCATGAAGAACTAACTAAAAAATATACAAAAAAAATCATTAAAGGAATTAAAATGTTATACTAGATAACAGAAGAGCTGTAATGGCCATACTGATATCAGACAAAATGGATTATAAGACCAAAATGCTACTAAATAAATGAGAGGCATCCCATGTCCATGGACTAAAGGACTTAATGTTGCTAAGACAGCAGCACTCCGCAAATCCATCTGCAGATTCTGCCCGTGCATTCCTACCACATCCCAACTGGCTTCTTTGCAGAAATTGACAAGCTGATCCCAAAACTCATATGAAAATTCAAGGGACTGAAAATAGCCAAAATACTTCTGAAAAAAAAAAAAAAAAAAAAAAAAACAAAGCTAGAGGACTCACATTTCCTGATTTCAAAACTTAATACATCAAGAATAACAAGACAAGCCACAGACTGGGGAAAGATATTTGCAAAAATTTGATAAATGACTGTTATGCAAAATATACAAAGTATTCTTAAAACTCAACAAACAACAAGAATGAACAACCTGGTTACTGAATAGGCAGAGATCTGAACAGGCACCACACCAAGGAAGATAGATAGAAGACAAATAAGCATATGAAAAGGTGCTCACCATTGTATGTCATTAGCGAATTGCAAATTAAAATCACAATGAGATGATACTACTACATACCTATTAGAATGGTGAAAATCCAAAATACTGAGAACACTCAAATGCTTGTGAGGGTACGCAACAACGGAAATTCTCATTTATTATAGTGGAAACGCAAAATGGTACAGTCACTTTGAAGACAGTCAGCAGTTTTTTATAAAACCAAACATACTCTCACTATAGAATTCAGCAGTCTCCCTCCTTGGTGTTTACACAAATAAGCTGAACGCTTGTGTCCCACATAGGGTGGCTGGTGGCTCAGTTTGTTGAGCGTATGACTCTTTGTTTTAGCTCAGGTCTTGATCTCATGGGTCCTGGGATTGAGCCCCATGTTGGGCTCCTCCCTCAGGGGGAGTCTACTTGAAGATTCTCTCCCTCTGTCTCTCCCCCTACTCTCTTTCTCTCTCTGTCAAATAAATAAATCAATCTAAAAAAAAAATAAAGAAAACTTATGTCCACACAAAAACCAGCACAGGGATGTTTGTGGCAACATTATTCATAATCGCAAAAAATTGGAAACCACCAAGATGTCTTTCAGTAGGTGAATAGATAAATAAACTGTGTAATCCAGGCATCGGAATATTACTCAGTACTAAGAACCAAAACAAACTGTCAAGCCATGAAAAGACTTGGAGGGAGCTTACATGTGTGTGAAGGAAGCCAATTTTGTGATCCCAATTGTATGACATTCTGGAAAAAGGGAAACCATGGAGACAGTAAAAAGATGAGTGGTTTCCAGGGTCTGGGGAGAAGGGGATGGAGAGGCAGAGCACAGAGGATTTCTAGGCAATGAAACTAATCTGTATGATAGATAATAATGACACGTGCCATTATAATTTGTCCAAGCCCATAGAAGGGACAACAAGAGTGAACCCTGATGGATACTTTGGACTCTGGGGGACAGTAATGTATCCATGTAGTTTCATCAGTTATCACAATACACCACTCTGGTCTGGGACTGTGATAGTGAGGGAGACCAGGAGTGTGTGTGGTCAAGGGGAGTATGAGAGCTCTCTGAACTTTCTGTTCAATTTTGCTGTAAACCTAAAACTGTTCTAAAGAATGAAGTCTATTAAAGAGGAAACCACTTAGTACAAAGCTACGGAAATCAAGACGGTGTGGTACAGCTGAAAGGGTAGACATACAGAATTGAGAGCCCAGGAATAAAGCTATATGTTTATTGTGAACTGATTTTCTATAAGGGGCACCAGAACTGTTCAAAGGGGAAGTGTGCTTCCTCCTGAGCAATGAGATGAACTTGGACCAAAAAATCACAAAAGACTGAGTGAAGTACTGTAATGGGGATTACACAGTGGGAGGGCTGTTAGAATTCAAAGTAACGGGCTGGTGAGCTCCATCTGGGATGATCAGAGAAGAGTTCCCAGGGCAGATGCCAGTTGGTAGGACCATTGGTGGAGGCAGAGAAGGGGGAAGTCCTTTTCAGGCCACAAAGAATGGGAACTTTAAGAAAAGCCACCTGTATTGTTATTTATTGCCCCTTTCTGCCTCCATGATCCTTGCTGTGACCCTAACCTCTAACCCAGGGACCGGTACGCCCTCTGTCAGTAGAATGGACAAACCAGTTCTGATGGACGATCAGTTCTGATCGTCCCCAGACACACTGGATGGCCTTGCATCTTTTTGAGGGGGACGGCTGAGTTAGGGAACCCGCCTCTTGTAGAAATGTTCCCTTCATTCCTGAGCTGGAAATGGTGAGGAGGATTAAGGCTTGAGGGCTGGGGCCCCAAAGCGAGAGTGGCTGGGAACTCCACCCTCTCGGAAGGGTGAGGAGTCGGCCTCTTGGGTTCCACATGTGCCCCAGCTGGGCTCGGGCCTGCCCTTCTCTCTCCTCCGTGTTTATTGCTGCTCAGCCCTGCCCAAGAAGAGCTGCTGAGTCAGCTTTCTCTGGCTGGGCCGGCTCTTGGAGCTGAGCTGCTGTGTATCTCTCACACTATCCACCCCTTGGATAAACAGCCCACGTCCTCCACACACGCTGGAGTTCTGATGTGGCTGCGAAGGGCTCCATTAGCCAGACGCCTCTCTCTAAGAAGGACCCTGGCAGTGGGCCCTGCTTTTCTTCCAGCTGAGTCAGGCCCTTGTTGGAGTGACAGGGGAATCTACTTCCTGCCTGAAAAGGTGGCCGTAGCAGAACTCCCGGCTGGGCAGGGCCTTCCTGCCTCCCTGCCCCTGCGCCCTGGGCCTGGGCAGGCCTCTGCATGAGGCAGCCCCCTCCACCTTGCGTGTGACGTTTTATTGCTCAAACCCAGCCCTGCAGACTGAGCACCACCCAGGCTATAGAACCCCTTTGCCGTGCTTCCCGGGTCAGGTAGCATTTGGACTGGGGATTGCCCATGGCCCCAGACGTTTATCCCAGCGCCCGGTGCTCTGCCATATGGTGTCTGCACTGAGACACGGAACCACACAGTTTTGCGAGCCCCGCATACTGAGTCAACTCAGTTGGGCCACCTTGGCTTGGTTTCCTCTGGAGTCTGAGCCAAGGGATTTGCTTTCTTTGAAAGGTGACCTATGGGCAGAGAAAATGTCACCAGCGGCAGGTTAGTGGTGCTTCCTTCTCCCATGGCTAGTGGGCCTGGGGGATGACAGGGAGGGCAGATGCTGAGGCTCCATGGGCTCGGCCCTGCTGGTGGAATTAGGTGACAGGTGTGGCTGCTCTCACACCCTGAGGGCTGGGGGGTCAGGGGAGGAGCAGTGCAGGCCAGCTGGGTACTCATGGCTCTGGGGAGGACCCATTGACCCAGCACTCTCAGCATATGGGCTTGTCTTGGCCTCAGGAGGGCCCAGACGAAGTCAGAGTGGGGGGAAGAAGAAAATCTGTTACGGAAGGAGGAGGTGAGAGAGAAGCCAGCTGTAAGACATCCTCCAGCAGGCCTTTTTTTTTTTTTTTTTAAAGATTTTATTCATTTATTTGACAGACAGAGATCACAAGTAGGCAGAGAGGCAGGCAGAGAGAGAGGAAGGGAAGCAGGCTCCCTGCTGAGCAGAGAGCCCGATGCGGGACTCGATCCCAGGACCCTGAGACCACGACCTGAGCCGAAGGCAGTGGCTTAACCCACTGAGCCACCCAGGCCCCCTCCAGCAGGCCTTTTGAGGGAAAATTCACATCTGTGGGGCTATCAGATGACCCCTGACTTCCAGGGGACACATGAACCCATTGAGGCAATTCAGACCGCTCTTTGGCAGGGCAGGCCCAGCTTATGTGACCGTCCCTGCCAGGACAGAGCTGCTCTTGTCTCCTACAGGAAGCCTTCCCTGACCTCCTCCTTCAGCAACTTCAGGATCCTGTTCCTAATGTCCTCACCATTACTGGTCATTCCAGAACTTGCTTGTCTATCTCTAGCGCCACAGCCAAACTTCACGAACTTCCACATGAGGCCCAGGAAACTGCATTTGTAACTAACAATACCACCCCACTCCCAGAGACGATTCTGGCATATGTGGACTTCGGACGACACTTACCAACCGTCTTGCCCTAGAACAGCCTCTCCAACAAAAATACAATGTGAACCACATATGTAATTGTAAATTTTCTAGCAGCCATGTAAAAGTGTCGAAGAAAACAGGTGAAATCATTTTAGAAGTATTTTTATTTAACCTGATAGATCCAAAACGTTATCATTTCAACATACAGCCAATATGAAATTTGTTAATGAGATGTTTCACACTTTTCTCGTACTGAGTCTTTGAGACCTGGTGTGTACTTTTCACTGACGACACATCTCAGCTTGGATAGACCACATTTCAAGTGCTCGACAGCCGCCTGTGACTAGTGGCTGTCACATAGGCGGAATGGCTCTAGAGCTGTGGGGTGGGTATGGTCCGCGGGCCAGCAGTTCCACCATTGCCTGGGAGCTTGGTGGAAATGCATGTTCTCGGGCCCTGGCCTGGATCTACTGAATCAGAGCCTACATTTTCACCTGCTGGCCGGTGCCCCATGCATGTGGGGTGGTGTGTGGAAGGTGTGCAGCCCCGTTGTACAGCTGGATCGTGAGCTCCTTGGTGTAAAGAGTATGATTTAACTTATTTCTTGCATTTGCTGGAGGGCCTGGCGTCTGGAAGGCACACAGCCAGTGTCTTTAGAGGAAAGGAATGAATGTGTGAATCCTGCCTGCCCCGAGCCCCTTGTTCCCAGTGCACTGTTCGTGAAAATGTCAGGACCCTGGGTCGGAAGAGCAGTGTAGGAGGCAGAACCTAACTCCTTCGAGCCCCAGTTCGGTTAAATCCCACAGCTTGTTGGGTCCTGCTGGGCCCCCTCTTTCAGGACAAGAATGGTTGTTTTGTTTTTAAGATTTTTAAAATTTATTTGAGCTGGGGAGAGACAGACAGAGTGCGCGTGCCCACAAGTAGGGGAGGGGCAGAGGGAGAGGGAGAAACAGGCTCCCTGCTAAGCAAGGAGCCCGAGGCGGGGCTCAATCCCAGGACCCCAAGGTCGTGACCTGATCCAAAGTCAGGTGCTTAACCGATTGAGCAATGCAGGTGCCCCAGGACGAGGGCAGTTTGATGAGGGCAGACCATCCCCAGCGGGGCACGTTGGTGGGCCTGGCTTCCTTCTCAGACATCTCCGTACTCTTCCTCAGAAATTCTATAGAGCCATTGCTCAGAGACCCTAAGCCTGGCCTGCACATGTGAGTTAGCCATTGACTTATCCTCAGTCTTCTTCCAGAGAGGATTTAAGGTGCCTCTAAATATGTGTACATTCCAACAGAATGAAACAGAAATGGAAATAGTATTAAGGAAGTGTGCATAGATGCATGGACAGGGATGGCCGCTCTAGCCCTATTATATAGAGTAGAGGAAAGTCAGGAAGAATCTAAATATCCAACAGTAGGACGGTTAAATAAATAAACTGCGGCCCATCCAAACACATCCCATGTCCAACTGGGGGTGCTAAAATGGAAGGATTCATTGACATGGAAAATTGTTCATAACATAGTGTAAGAGTGTTGAGGAGCTCATTTTATTTACATGCATGGAAGAATGTCTGGAAAGGGTGTATACCCCCCAAAACATGAATATCACTTTTTCTAGGGGAGGAATCAGGAGTGATTCTTACTCCTTTTTGTTCAACCACGGCTTCTGCAGTTTCTGGTTTTCCCCCTCCGTGAACATGAGCTCTTACGTAATACAGAAATATAACGTACGAAACAGAATATGGGTGAGGAAAATGGGGAAAGGTGAAAATGGGGGTTCTATTCTGCGTTGAATTTGTTCGAAAATGTATTATTTAAAAAAATAGATCCTATGCGCCAGTTCGTAGGGTTACGGCCCAGTGGGTATATTTACATGAAGCTGGCAGTTATTAAATGTTTGAGAGATGGGCTGACAACACTGGGGTTTGAAAGCTCATGAGCCAGCTTTTGTTAAATTTCAGCCTGTACTCGGGAAGTGAAAGTGAGTAAGGGTGCAGTCTCTGCCTTGTTTTGAATCGAATCCGACAATGACCCACCCTTCACGCGTGGGCTGCAAATAGCCTGTGCGTGTTGGATAATGATCGTGCAAGAGAGGATCCTAAAATCGTGTGTTAGGGCCGGGCGGCTGGGGTGCGGGGATGGGAATACGCGCAGGTGCGCACGCACCCGGGAAATCTAGCGCAGAACTGGTACTTTGGTCCCAGCCTCCATGCGTAGGCGCCTCCGTGGTCTCCCTGCTTCCCCCCGTGGCCTGTTCATGAACCTGAAGCTAAGCCATCCTCCCCGCGATCTGGCCCACGTCTCGGATCTCACTGCCTGGCACCTCAGCCCCGGCGCACTCTGCTCCACAGCAGCCACGCTGGCCTTTTCAGGCTCTTTTTGCATTTCCGGTTTACCCTGCTGGGGCATTTTCTGCCTTCCTCGAGGTTTGTTCCCCACTTCCTGTGGTCTCTGCTGAGTTGCCATCTGATCCCCGAGTCCTTTCTCCGCACACTGTACTTTCTGCTCCAACGCCTTCCCTGACTTCATTTTTCTTCATAGGTTTAATCAGTACATATTTATTTGTTTACTGTTTGTCGGCCTCCACTAGAATGTAAACTCCCCCAAAGCAGAGACTTTGTTGCTTTTCTTTCTTTCTTTTTTAAAAGATTTTATGTATTTATGAGAGAGAGAGAGTGAGAGCATGAGCAGGGGGAGGGGCAGGGATAGAGGGAGAAGCAGACCCCTGCTGAGCAGGGAGCCCCATGGGGGGGCTCAATCCCAAGACCCCCTGGGATCATGACCTGAGCCGAAGGCAGACACTTCACTGACTGAGCCACCCAGGTGCCCCTGCAGCTTTTCTTTACTTCCATTTTCTTGGTGTTCAGTGCTCCAAGTAGGTGCTCAATAAATATTTGAAGGAAGGAATGGACTTCAGATATCATGTGACTGATCTTCCTCATTTGACCAAGGAGGTGCCTGGAGCCCTACAGACAAAAGCTTCCACGCCTTGGCCAGGGTCACACAGCTGGGGCCGCTGGGCTAGATCCTGCCCTGTCCCTTCTGCTCCTGCATCTGCCTGTGCCTTGGAAGGGAGATTAACCACACACACAGAGGGGCCGTGGCCTCGTCCATCCTGTCTCCTGTGTGTTTTTCCAGCTTATACAGAATTTCAGCCCAGAATAGCAGAAGAAAAAAAAATAGAGTTGTTCCTCCAGAACCCTGGAAGCTCTTCCGGTGGGTCTGTCCCTGGAAAAACAGCAGCAATTTCAGGGTGGGAAGGTAGGAAATGGAGGAGGGGTCTTACAGCAGTGGGGGCAGTGGGCTGGGTTTGGTTTTACAATTAAAATAACATCTGGGTCTGTTTCTGCAGAGTGGTTCTGGAAGGTGGGTGGTCTGTCTGAAGTATCAGGTGGGGCCTTCCCCTGTCCTGGCCTAGGAGGGTGTGAGACAGCCCGTGGCTAAAGGGCTTACCCAGTAGATGACGTGTGAAGGAAGGTGGGCCCGAAGAAGGCTCTGGAAACCCCACCTGCAGCCTGCCCTGAAAGCCTGCTGCTCTCCCGTGGCCTCATGAGTGGCATCTTCAGCCACTTCTCCCCGTGCCTCCACGCCTCCTTGAGATCGTTCAGACGCCCTTTTGATGCATGGAGAGCTCTGGCCTCCTCTCTCTCATGCCCCATGTGGTTTATTAATCATCTGTGAAACGAGGGGTTGAAGTGTCACTCATCCATACGAGGGCAGTGGGGCCCTGAAGCCGCGGAGTGGAGTGGGGAAGGGACTCTGAGGGCTGCTCCAGTCTTCTGAATCCTGTCCCTCTGTCTGTCTGGCTTCTCAGATGCAGCTTTTGGATAAGTTTCCCATCGAAGGTGGCCAGAAGGACCCCAAGCAGAGAATCATCCCCTTCCTTCCAGGTAAGCTTTGGGGGGCCCCACTGTTGGGATGGGAGGCAACCTGGGGAGCAGCATTTCTTAGGCCAAGAAAAGGCTGGCTGCTACGCTGGAAATTCTGGGCAGGGTAGGCCTATGAGTCTACCTCCTAACAACTCCCCAGAGGAGGGGAAGCCTCCGGCTGTGGAGGCCACTGCCCCCGCAGGGGCCTCTCCCATCATCCCCAGGCCATCTCTACTGGCCACGTAACTTCTAAGGAATTTCTTAGGTGTTGGGACTGTGGTTTCCTCTTTATGGAAAGCGCGGGAAGATCAAGTTCTTCGGTGAAAGGATGAAGAACTCCAGGCTGAGCTCTTCCCACTAATCCCATTGTAATCACAGACACCCTTAAACTGAGCACACTCCCCATGTCCGATTTTGGATCCTCCTGGCACGTTACCCAGCCGAGATTCCGAGAGCTTATGTGACACGACCTGTGGGTTGGCAGAGTTAGGATTTGAACCCAGATGTGTCTGGCCATAAGGCACATTAACCACTACATCATTTGGGAACATGTGTACAGCAATGGGTCACATGTAATTTAGAGAAAAACCTGCTCAGATGTGTCCTAGTCTGCTATTGCTAGGATGTTTTAAATTGGTGTACAGTTTATAGCTGACAAAGTACTTTTTGTTATCATGGACAAATCTTCATGCTGAGGGGTGTGTTCTCATTTCTGCTTGGGGGATGAAGATGTTGGGGTGCAGAGATGTTGGGTAACTAGTCATGAAGGTGGCAGAGCTGAGGGGTGAACTTTGGTTTGCTCTAGTCTGGGCTCTTTGCCCTGAACCTGGGGGCGATGCTGCCTCCCGGCTCCAGATCCCCTGTCTTTCCCCAGACCATGGAGCTGGGCTACGTCACAGTGGTCCTCGCCCCCGCCCGCCGTTACTGCTGGACCCTGGCAATGGCAATCAGTGGGACCTTTGCAAGAAGCAGGGTCTTTACCTCATTAACTCTCTGGCCCACCTTCACCACATGGTCAGCACCTGCTTGGTGACTTGCAAACACACACAGGGACCCTGCCCTCTGGGAGTGGGTCCTCTCTGAAAGGTGTTCCTCCCAGTCTCGTGCTAACATTGGAGAGAATTTGTTTAGCGACAAGGAAGAACTTCCACATCCCAGTTTGGGCAAGATTAGAACAAGTCAGGGAAGGGGCAGAGAATCTCACCCCTGTGCTACTTCCGTGGAGGCAGAGGACTGTTTGTCCATCCCTGGCCGAGGGGGTCACACAGGGGGACTTAGATGCTCTACCTGGCTTTACACTGAGTCCTGAGGGAATCTGGAATTGTCCGACACCCGGGTGTGTGTGAGCTTCGAGGTTGCTCCAGTATAGTCCGGGTGCTCTGCCCAGCAAGGGCTTGGGAGCCCAGCTGTGATGCTGTGGACACAAGTGTCCCAGAGCTACCACAAAGCCAGCATGGCACCCTGGTATCAGGAGTGGACTTGGTCTTGGGGGCATGAAGGCTGCCTCTTTCCTTGAAAACGTTGGGCTTTTTCCCCCGCTGGTGGCCAATGCTCCGGGGAAGTTCCACCTCGTCATCATTCGGTCAGAGGGTGCTTACGGGGGGCTCAGCCTGGGCCAGGCCCGGGAATCAGCAGCTGAGGCTGCAGACTGGGAAGGCCTAGCAAGCCAAGGAGGGAGGTAGGTTTGTTTCCTTCATCTGAAGAATCCTCAAGCTACTAGGAGAGATGAGAGAGGCAAAACCTGCTCCCTGAGGCGGGAACTGATGTGGCAGGATGTGACCCTCTCCACCGCCGTGCAATTCTGAGTGTGTTTGGAGTGTGTCATTGTGAGCTTAGGAAGGCGACAAAAGCCTCCTGAAGGAGGGGGGCCTGGAGCTGACCTCCGAGGACCGGTGGGCTTGGATCATGGAGGGGAATCCCAAGGCTCCTGTCCGGCTGCTACCAGAGTCCAGCATCTGGGGAATCACACTGCCTGACTTCCTTCCCCCCACAAAGTCTGGCTGGTATCAAGTGCGTTACCTTCTTTATGCCTCAGTATTCTCACCTGGAAAATAGGCATGATAACAGTATCTACTTCATGGGGCTGTTGTCAGGATAAAATGAATTAATACATTACAGGGGCTTAGAACTGTGGCTGGCCTCTAGCAGGACTTAAATAAATGTTAACCCTTAAGGTGACCAATTCCTGACACGTGTCTGGTGTTTCACACAGCACACTCACTCGTGTGATCTCATTTGCTCCTCCCACTGAGGTTATTATCCCCATTTTACTGACAAGGAAACTGAGGCCAAGGGAGGCTAATAGACTTGCACAGGCCACACAGCCAGGAGGTGTAACCCACACCAGAACCTCTGGCCAGGGCTCCCGCCCCATCAGCCACCTCAGGGGAGGATACCCCAAGAGCTGCAGCAGGACTGGGGTCCTCTCTGAACTTCACTTTTCTCTTACAGGCTTGTGGTGAGGATGAAAAGAATTCATGGGAAGCACTTTGCACAGTGCCTGCCCTGTAGTAAGTGCTTAATAAGTGGCACCTATTAATAGAGAAAGTCACCTGCCCTATCCATCCCCAGCTCCCGGGAAAGGCCAGCCCAGGATCCCTTCCACCCCTGACATGATGGGCCCTGTGCACAGTGGGGAAGGAAGTTGACTGGCCCCCATCGCATCCAAAGGAAGTTTCCTTTCCCCTGTTTTGCTGCTTTTCTCCTCTGCTCACAGTGGGTTTTCCTCTCTGAGGCTTCTCTCTTGCTCACTCACTTTTCAGTACTTCAGCATGGGCATTGCTGGCCATGTGGAATCCCACCTGGGGGCTCCCAGGCCTGTTCCTGGCTTCCCCCTGCCCTCTAGACACTTCCTAACCCTTTCATACTCTGCTCACTCCCTCACTTGAATGGCAGGCAGAGGGCATGCCTTCCCTCTGGCATGAGCTCACAGGCTCATGGCCGTGAGCCCCCAGCACTGAACACTGGCAGCAGTGAGTGGTGGGAACACGTACTGGTGAGGGGCTCTGGGCAGCGGCCAGCACCTACTCGATTATTTAACACCAGTGAATTCTCTGTTTCTACCCGCCTGCCTCTCAGAAGGGTGTCTGAGGTCACCTGCCCATTCCCTTGGGTTCAGCCCTGGCAGCGCGGCTCCGAAGCACCTGGGACAAACACACGAGCTGCCTTCCCACCTAGAAGCCTCTGGAGGGCGGGCAACCAGCCTCGGGAGCGGCTCTGCCAGCCCTCGCGGAGCAAGGAACAGCCACAGGGAGAGAGCAAGAGCGTCGATTATTCCAGAAGGGTCTCAGTGTTAGCCTCAGAGGCTCCAGGATGTGACGGGCCTGGCTGCAGGCTTGGGCAGGGGGTCCCAGGAGTTTGACTGGCTGGTGCCAATGACAGAGAAGACAAAGGAATTGAGAGCAAAGAGGGAAGCCATGCCTTTACAGGGCCACAAGCTCTCTCATCTGCCAGTCAAATCCTGGCCAAGAAAAAAATCCCACATGTGAGCCATAAATCTTAGGCTCTAGGACACAGGCTTGTGGTATGTCTGGGTAGTGTCTGGCCTGAGTTCAGGGTCAGCCTGTGGGTGGGAAGACAGCTGAGGGTCTGGGCCTTCTGTGGCCAAAGGCAGAGGCCCCATCCCAGAAGACTGAGTGTCCCGTAGTATGGCTGGAGTCACAATTGGGGCCAGACGGCTGGGAGCAGAGTCAAGAAGGTGAGGACAGAGAGCCCGTGCAATGATCAGGCCAGTGGTTTGATATCTGCCTTCAGTCAGATCCTGGATAAAGGGCTGTAGGGGAACTGTCCTCAGTGAGGACCCTGCCCCCAAGCCCAGTTGTTTCTCCCAGTCTGAACCCACTGTCTGGGCCTTGGGGTGAAGATCCATGATGCCTGGACCCTTCCTTCTATGTGTTTGTGAGGCCCACAGAGCCGTCAGGAGGGACATGGAGAGTTATGACCTTCATGTGGGACAGGTGCTTCTCTCCAGCAAGGCAGCTCTGGAAGGAAAACCCAAGCAGTTTTTGAGGCAGGAAGAGGCGGAGAATTATGCCAGGGCCTGAGGCCTTGGGAGCAGGGGGGAGGGGAGAAGGGGAAGTATCCCTCCGGTCTCACATCATGTAGGGTGAGGCAGATACCCCGGCTGTTTTTGCTGACCTTTATGGCCTTCCTTGGAGACAAAGCCCCTATCTACTCCTCCCGCATTTCCGTGGCAGGGCTGGACACAGAGTGGCTGCTTTATTTGGACCCCGCCCCCCGGTCTGATCAGGAATTGGACATTCACGAGCTCCCTTTTATTGAGCTCCTACTGTGTGTCTGGCCTTGTGTTGGGCACTCTACAAACCTTTCCCAGTCCTCACTGCAGGAATGGGGGCATTATCCCATTGTTGAGAGAAGGCAAGTCACATTCCCCCACCCCTTAGGCAGTAAGTAGGGGAGCTGTCATCCTTCCTCTGTGGCCTGGACCTTTCCTTGGACAGGGAGGAATTACGCCAGCGAGCTTCAGCTAGAAGCTTCCCTCCGCCTACTTAGTTGCCTCCACATTCCCCAGGCTAGGGACCTGGGAGTTTCTGCCTGAGGACCCAGAACCCTAGCTGTCCCTCCAGCTGCTACTTGCTGTCTTGTGTTTCGGGAAAACACCGTGTGGGGCAGGGAGGTGCCCTGACCCTCATGGGGACTCAGATGACCTGTAAGGACTCATTCTATTGAGTGCCTGAGGTCACTGCAACTGAAGAATTGATTTTTTTTTCCCACTTAAACCATTTAGTTTATTATTATTTTAACATGATTACAAACAGCATAACCCCAAGGCTTTTAGAGCACTGTCTTCATTTAATTATGAGTCTAACGAAATTGCCTGTTTGGTTTCCTAAGTCCCAGCATTTTTTTTTTTTAACTTTTTATTTTGAAATAGACTCCCAAGACATTGCAAAATGACGAGGCACTCTACATTCCTCCTCTCCAGTTCCACCGCCACACTGGAGGGTAGGTGGCATTGTCCCAGTTCAAGGAGAAGTGAGGTCACTTTCTGCCATCACATAGCCACTGAGTGGGGCTCCCCTTGGCCAGCATCTCCCAGCGGTAACGTCTCGGGTAACTAGAGGTCATTATCAAAGCCAGGAAATTGATATTGGCAAGAGGCAGTTACATAAGCTACAGACCCAAGCAATTGATTTTTGTTTTAAGGGGTTGGTGAGTGTTAGTGGACAGGCATGCCAGCTGGTCTTTCTGGAGGAGGCAGAAATTGACAGTCGTCACTGAGAAGCGCCAGGCCTGACCTCTTGGCATTCCCACCTCCAAGAGAAAAGCAGAGGTGAACCTTGTTTTACATGAAGGCATATTCCTGAGAACCCCTGCAGAGTCAGTCCTGTGGGACAAATCACATCATCCTTTAGGTGTCCTAAGTACAGTTCTATTTGAGAGTCGTGTGATCAACCCTTTTGCAAAGCAGAAGACTGCTTTTTTAGGGAAAAAAAATCTTTCTGTGATTTTCATAAATTTTGATAACTTGGGACTTCTTCTGAGCTTGCTGGACACAGGACAGAACTGGAGCATGGGGACTGGGCGGCAGCATGGACCCCAGGAGGAGTAGAACAATGGTCAAGAACTACGAAAAAAGAGATGCTCTTTAGGACAACGGGCCAAGGCATGGTGGGCTCCACAGCCTCTCAGGGCAGCCTACTGTTTACAGGGAACTCTCTGCCATGTTTTAAAAGACTGTTGTGGAAAATCCATCTCCTGTTGCCCATCCTGGGATTGGAGTAGATTTCCTGTGTATCCTGAGTTTGTCAGTCTGGGGAGGCTCCCTGGGAGGAAATGGCCATTACAGAATGAAGTAGACTGCGTAGTTAGTTGCTGATGTAAAAAGCAAACAACCGTGACCAGGGACTGAGAGAGCACGGAAGCCAGGCGGCGGAGAGAGGCACATTCACTCTGCAAAGGCTCTGCGAGGTTTCTTCCCGCTCACAGGCCATCGATGTCCCCGTGTGCAGCCTGGGACTGGGCCTCTGAGCTCCTAGAAAGGCCCTCCATCCTAATCGCTGAGTCCATCACCTCTGTAGGCATCGGGGCTCCTGGGCTGTTGGATCCCAGAGAAGCTGGCTAGCTGAGGAAGGAAAGTGAGCCAGGATCGAAGTGGGTGCTGTCAGCCTCGGGAGCTTGTGAGCTCGGAGGCGTGTATTTTTAGACAGCAGGCAGGCTCGCTTGGCTTGTGCTGGCTCACCGGTTTACACAGCGGCCCCTCCACAGACAGGCAGCTCAGAGCCATAGGGCAGGAGGGTGCTGGGTACATGGCAGACACGGTCTCCGGGGCCTTCCCCTCCCTGTGCGGCAGATCCGGTGTTTGTTCAAGCACTGACGGAAGCAGGGGGAAGGGATGTCTTGGGCTAGAGCTTGTCCATGGCTATGGCGCGGGGGAGAGCTGGTGCTCGCTCCCTGGGCTGGAGGCGTCTCTGTGTGTCTGCACGAGGTGCCAAGGGCCTCTGAGGCCAGGAGGGAGCCAGACGCCTGAGGGAGCATGCCCTAGAGGTTTCTGAGCCGCACTGATGACCTGGGTGGCAGGGAAAGACAAACCTTCTCGGTGGAGAAGTTAAAGTAGGGTCTGTGGGTAATGCCAGGGTTTTAAAAAGATCAACAGGTTTTGAGGCCTAAGAGGCACAGTGTACTGTTCTAAAAGTGGGTTTCGTTGAGCCTCCCCTGGAAGTGCAGGGTCCTCTCTTGCTGTAATTACTGCCACCCTCCCCCCAAATCATTCTCTCCCTCTGGAGAATCTGGGGGTGGTGGTCCTGAACACTACATGAAAGAGCTACGATCGTTCATTCCCGCCGCAGGGATTTATTGAGCACCTACTGTGTTCCAGGCCTAGCTGTAGGCACTGGTTATGCCACTGAGGGCAAGGCAGCCCGGGCCTCTGGGCATAAATTGGAATCGCTATTTCCAATAGTGAATAAGGGCCAGAAAGAAAACTAACCAGTTGTCGTGACTTGGGACATGAGATGAGTGGTCCAAAAAGGCCTCTTTGCAGAGGTGACACTGAGCCAGGCACGGGCAGGTCAGGGCTTAGAGTGCCGGATCAAGGGGACAGCAAGGTCAGTGACCCGAGTGCCACTGAAGGCGTGCATTTGAAGTACAGCAAGAGGATGAAGCATGTGGGGGATGCAGGGGGCTGGAGTCACTGGGGAGGGCTGGGCAGACGGGAGTCTGGGTGTGTCTCTGGCCCCAAAGCTGCCCAGGAAGGAGAGGGCTCCCCTAAGCCAGCTTCGGCTGTGTGGCTGGGGCCCAGGCACATGGCCTCCAGGGTTGGTTTCCTCATCTGTCAAATGGGTTCATGATGGTTTGGGAAGATGTTCCAAGCAGTTAGTGCAGGGCAAGTGCAGGCTGGGTTGCAAAGGGAGATGTGCTGGGGCCGCGCAGCTGCCTTTCCTCCAGGTGGCTCTGTGGCCGGACTCCGCCATGGGCTTTCCTCTGCTCTGCCGCCCTCCCGCCCTGTGCTAATTCAGCACTGCCCGTCGCCTCTCAGCCCTGGTGGCACTTCTTCCTCTTCCTGCCTGTGCTAACTGGAAGTTGTAAGGAGCTGGTTGCTGAGGCTTGATGACCCACCCCGGGGGCTGATTGGGCTGAGAGTTGAGCAGCCCCACTCCTGTCGCCCTGATAACACAGCAGGACCACCTGCTTGCAGGCTCTCGGCTTAGCCTCCAGTTCTCGCTGGGAATAAGGGGCTGTGCAGGGGAGGCAGCCCTTCCAAGGGGTTGGCCCTCCACAGCCCTCCACAGAGCAGCGGAGTCCCCTGGCTTCCTATGGGATCGGCCCCATTTCATTCTCTCTAAGGTGAAACCTGGCCTTTCTTCTCCAGCCTGGGGAGAAGCAGAAGCACAGCCCCTCTCCTTCAGCCCCTGCCCCTGGAGGGGAGAGAAGAGCTAGGGCTTTTTTTTTTCCTTACGACTTTCATAAGGAAATGTGGATCAGGTCCCTTGGCCATTCCCCCGTGTCACTCCCACCTTTCGAGACCAGAGAGAGAGTCAGAACACTTCATTACAACTTGTCTTCCTTGTCCACAGGTAATTCTAAAAGAGATTCAGACTTCTAAATACCCACCCCAAACCCTCAGCCCTGAAGGGGGTGGCACCTCCCCTAAGAGGCCTCTGATCTAAGCAGAAATGTGTCTCTTTTCATGGTCTAGTCCGTCTGTTTCATTTCATGTGCAGGAAAACGTGCCTGGACCCAGGCGTCCAGATGCTGGGTTCAGGCATAGCTCTTGCTAATCGCTGAGGCACAAAATTGAATAAGTTACGCCAGAGTGACCAGGGATCGCTTTGCGTGTTGGCAGAGTCACCGGACGCCCGCGGTTTCAGGTCGCTGTGACATTCCTGGTCTGTCCCCTGAAAGTAAATCGCTTCCTTAGCTGATGCCTGAATGTTCTTTCTCAAGGGTCCGATCCCTTCACCCCACACTTCGAGAAGACTGCCGTGCCCCCGGAGCGGCTCCATCACTAAATACACACTCAGGTGTGGATGACTGACTGGCCAGTGCCCTGATCCCGGGTATGACCGGTGAGAGCAGGAGGGACGCTGAGGCAGGAGAGGGAAGAAGGCTCTGGGCCTCTGGGGCACCGTGCGAAGCCTGGCTGATGAGGCTGTGTGAGCTTTCGGTGTGGCTGCCGGGCCACGATGAGGGTTGAAGATGGGTCCCGTGCACTGTGAGAAGCCTCTGAACGGTTTCAGGCTGAGGGATTGGATTTCTGTTTTGAAAGGATCCCTGAGCTGATGTGTCAGAGGCCGGAAGGGCCCCCAGGGAGCAAGCGTGGAGTGGGAGGCCCAGCTGGAGGGGGACAAGGCATGGTGAGAGACAAGGGTGGCTTGGTCTTGGCTGGATGATGGCATGGAGAGGAGCCAGTCTGAGACCCGTTTTGGAGGAACAGTCGAGAGGACTTGCTGAAGGATGGGGGTGAGGGAGAGGTGGAGAATAGGGATGCCCCCAGTCCTGCTGGGGGGAACCCTGGCCAAGACGGCAGACCCGGTGTTTCCCAGTACCCGCCCCAAATGCCCACCTTGGATTTCACCCTGGGGAGTGAAAGGGAGGGATGTCCTCCCTTCTCCCTGAGATAGCCGAAGCCTTGGGCCCAGTGAAAGATGCTTTGTGGTGGGGACTGCCTGCCATCAGCCTCCCTCCCCAGGAACCTCCAGGCACTAGACACTCTGCTTTCTGGGTCTTGGACTCAGTGGGGGGGATAAGGGTGGCAGGCAAGGAGGGAGAACAGAGGTCCATTGACAGGGAGCTCACCCCCCTTCTTCAGAGGTGAGGGGCACTGGTGGCAGATCTCCACAGTGTCCCTGGCCTGACCCTTCCACTCTTCGCCAAGGTCACCCCAACTGGACTCAGGCCCAGGGACAGAGCCCTAAGCCAGAGCCCTTCCCTGGCAGGAATGGAGCCGACCCTTGGAGACTCCCCAGGCCCTTAGGAACTGACGCACCATTCATCCAGAGGCTTCCCAGCTTCGAGCAGTACAGTCCCTCTGGGCCTTAAAAACACCTCCTCTCCTTCACCTCCACAGTGCCAAGGACTGATGTCCAGTGAGGGGTCCCCAGACGGCAGGCCGCCTGGCCTCCAGACCGCAGTGGGTCTGAGGGACTGGCGTGGACTGAAGATGGAGTCTGTTCCCCTGAATGCACCTTTAGAAGGCAGGAGAGGAAGTGTGTGGGGCGAGGAGGGCTTGCCTGGTGGCCCTAGCTCTTCTCTCTCCTCTAGGGGCAGGGGCTGAGGGAAAGGGGCTGTGCTTCTCCTTCTCCCCAGGCCGGAGCAAAAAGGCCAGGTTCCACCTTAGCAAGAATGAAACAGGGCTGATCCCAAAGGAAGCCGGGGGACTCCACTGCTCTGCCAGCCCTCGAGCGGCCCATGGTGCCAGCAGACCTGAACCTGGCTTTGGGCTGGCCGATCTGGGGTCACACGGGGGCTTTCTACTTGGTACTAGTCGTCTGAACTAGAACTGGTACTTTTTTCATGGTGGAGGCAGGTAAGTGTCGCCTTTCAGCCCCGGAGGTCTTAGAGCCCCAGGAACCCGAGTTAGGTCACCCCCTGACCCTTGCCAGCTTTGCTCAGCGTCTCTGCCCGTCCTCCTCCTCCTCTGTGAAAGTCCCCCAGGGCTGCCGAGAGCCTCGAATGAAATGTTATCTGCTCAGCACACAGGAAGCATTTAATACGTGCTGGTCATTTGGTGACTGTTGGTAATGGGGCTTGACAAAAATGGGGAGCTCTTTCTCTGGAAGCCTTTCCAGGAGTGAGGTCTTGCATGTAGGCTTGTACATTTCAAGGTCCGCTGCTCAAAATTTGGTTCGCAGATGAGTTGCACCATCATCTGCGAGAAGGGCTGTCTTGACCCCACCCCAGTCCCCCTAAATCACAGCCTGCCGTTGACTTACCTGCACAGGAAAGTTTGAGAAGCACCATTTGAAGGTCCAGGGAAGCCCTTCCCTAGGCTGACTCTGTGCTCAGGACCCCCTTGGTGTTGGGCTATGTTCAGTCCATCCATGTAATAAAAACCACTGAACCTACCTTGCTGCATCAGTTTCTGACCCAAGCTTCATGCAGGGAACTTGGTTAAGAGCTGGTTCATTGGCCTCACATCCCTTTGCAGACCTGAGTTGCCCACCTATTTCTGGCACCCTGTGGGAGGGGGGTGTAAGTCACCGCCTAGTCTCCGTCCCCTGCTCCACAGCCTAACCAAGAGGATGCTCGGGCCCTAGCCACACTCCCTCATCAGCTGTAAGTCAGGACATTCTTTCTCCCTGCTCTTCGAAGGTGGGGTGACGTTTGGGGCCAAGGCGATTGTGAAGGTTTTTATTCCAGAAGTTTCTCTGAATTAGAGGTGGGAGAGACTGGCCTACCAATCAATCCTCTGTGGTTTTGAAGACAGCATAGCATGAGTGTGTCTAAAGTCTGTGTGCACATTTAGGAGGGGGAAATGCTTAGGTCTCTTCTAAGGAGTGTCTGGCAAAAGACAAAAAAAAAAAAAAATCCCAATTTTAAAAAGAAGCATCTTTTGCTCTTCTGTATAAAACAACTATTGCAAACCTAAGCAAACCTAAGCTTCAAATTAAGGGAGTCAAGGGCGGAGGGTTGAGATGAGCCAGTGACTGGTAATTTGGGGCTTTCTCTGCTTGGCATGGTGTTTACTCTCAGCTTCTTTCTGATCTCAAAGATGAATTTACACCTTTAATAGTTGGGAATTGATGAAAATGACTTAAGTAAGGCCTATTGGGTGGGCAGAACTGTTCTCTTACTAGCAAGTGGCCTGGCAATAACTTTTTGTCTATGGCTTTGGTTGTAATTGGCTATGAAAGACTCCTCCCAGGGTGCCTGGGTGGCTCCGCCAGTTAAGCATCTGCCTTGGGCTCAGGTCATGATCCCAGAGTCCTGGGATTGAGCCTTGCATTGGGCTCCCTGCTCAGCAGAGAGTCTGCTTTTTCCTCTCCCTCTGCACCCTACTTTTGCTCTCTTTCTCAAATAAATATTTTTTTTTTTAAAAGCAAGACTCCTTCCTCCCTAAGCATTATAGTTCTCATTTAAGTACATACTCTTGCCAGATACCATGCAAAGGGTTTTAAGTGCTTAGATCACCTAGTTTGCTGACAGCAGCCCCACCTTACAAATGAAGCGTCATAGGCCAGAGGGCTACACAACTTGCCCAAGGCCACTCAGCTAGTGAACGGCAGGTCCTTCTACTTCTAAGCCCAAGCTCTTGACCACAATTCACTATATCCTGGCTGTGCTTGCTGCTGAGTGGGACTGACCAAAGATGTGTTGCCTGGAGATTAACAGGTGAGTTTTGATGTATGAAACGGTGGGTGTACCAGAGTGTTTTGGCATTTCTTTAAACTTTGTTTCAAGTTCTGTATGTTCTTTTAATTATATCAATTAGAGGTTGACCAATGTCCTCTTTTGGACACTTAATAAAGCATCACATTCCTACAGTAAATGTCTTGTCCAGGTGACACTATTTTCTATTCCCTTTCACTTGACCTACCCAAGTTGAGCCAGCCACCTAGTGGCCAACGCTGGAATTGCAGGCATAGTGGCCAGAAGGGAACTAAATGACTTCCAGAAGGCAGGCTTTGTAAACACACACCTGTAAAGCAACCACACAGCAATAATCATCCCAGTTTCCTAAACCACAGCTCAACAAGGGACTGAAAAAGAGAAAGAAATCCCACTTTGATTTTGTTTTCTATAGGGCTCTAAAACGAGGAAGTTTTCATCTGGGGCACCAAAGAGAACCTTAGGAAACATCACGTAGTTTTATTTATTCATTCCTAAAACTTGGTGTTAGAGGAATTCTGAGCCTACTCTGCTGTCCCGTTTCTCTCACTGTGCCTGACAGGTCTTCCTCCAACAACTGTGCATTGTAGTAGAATTCGGTGTATTCGTTCAGATCCCCCATGAGAAGAGGCCCTAGCTCTCTCTGAGGCTGAGTTGCCCTTCTGGGAAATACTGGGACTGGACTTGATACTGACTGGGTTTTCTCATAGGCCCAATGTTTTATGATCTAATAGCTTTTAAGACCAAAGGAATCAATGCCTAATGATGAAATATCATACAAGAGAAAAAACATTTTAGGGAAACAGAGGTCTTGTAGGCCCACCTCAAATCCCACTGCATTGGCAGAATATGGCTGCCTCTGTATAAGACCAGCTTTGTGCCCTTCCCCCCACCCCCCATTTCCTTTGGAAAGCGCAGAAAGCCCCCTTGTCTTGAATGCTTCCCTGCAAAGGGCTCCTGCTGAAAGACTGCACACATAGCCAAGACTTTGACCTTCACCTTTGCCCCTGACTTACTTGGTGAGAAAGAGTTCTTATCCTCCTCTCTCTAGGTTTTGGGGGGTTGGGGGTAATCTAGCTAGGGTTAACAGGAATTCAATGAAAATATAAATAGAAACGTGGTCTATAAATAACACTGCGCCCAAAATATCTGGAGGCATGAATATGAGCAGGCAGCAGACAGTCACAAATCATGATGGCCTGGACAGTGAGTGAGCCTTGTTCATTTGCTTGGGGGTCTCTGGGGATACTTTAGATTTGCCAGTGGGGCCCTAGAAAAACCCTCTCTCTTTCTGGGCTCTAGAAACGCCTTCCTTGTTTGCTGCCCTCACAGCCATCTTCTGCTAGACCTGCTTTGTGAACAGACACTAACGGGGGCAAAGTAATGCTGCTTAGAATCAGACCTAGCTTTTAGTCTCAGCACCGTGTGACTTGGGGAAATTCAGAAGATATCTCTGGGCTTCAGTTTTTCCTCTGTGGTCATGGGATTTAAAAATCAGAGTTTTGCTTTTTTTTTTTTTTTTTTTTCCCCAGAGAGAGATAGAGAGTTGTGTTTAGGGGCAGAGGGAAAGGGAGGGGAGAGAAGCTTAAGCACAGAGCCCAGTGTGGGGCTCCATCTCATGACCCTGAGATCACCACCTAAGCCAAAATCAAGAGTCAGATGCTTAACCAACTGAGCCACCGGGTATTCTAAAAACTGGAGTGTTGAAGCACAGGAACCATGCCTTATTTTACCTTAGTTTAGAGGATGAAGTCTAGTTTCAGATCACCTGGCTTCTAATCCCTGCGTTGTTCCCTACTAACTGTTTTGACCTTGGGAAAATGACTTAACCTCTGTGTACTTTAATTTCCTTGTAAAATGGGAAGAATAATGGCATCTACTTTGTACAGCTGTTGTAAGCACTAAGTGAGTTAATATTTCCAAAGGGCTTAGGCCAGTGCCTGACACATAGTAAACATATATAAATGTTTATTAAATGAAGAAGCAAATCTACAGATCCCCTGGCCAAGAGTATTACCTGGTACATAGCAGCAGCTCACACATACGTCCAGTGAGAGACTGAATGGGTAAGGGCAACGTAATAAGATTGTGTATGAGTTTTTTCTAAGCCCAAAATGCTATGAAATGAAAGTGGGGTTCTTATTCTTACCTATTAGGGTGACAGGAGCTCGGTACGCTCCCTGCTTGTCCTCATCCATTGTTTCTGCATTATACACACTGCATTTGGTTTGTCCGGGAGGAGTGCCTGGAGCCCAGGCATCGTGGTGGGTAGAGAGTGTGCTCATTCTGATGCAATGCTGGGGAGCAGCGCCAGCCTCTCCGCATGGCCTCATCCCCCAGATCCTTTTCAGCATTACATCTGCTAAGTGCCAGCAAAGTTCTTTGCAAGCCAAGCTAGCTCTTACATAGACAAATAATTATGTAGCGTTTTGCTAGGTGTGCACTGTAAATAAAAACAAGAGAAGAAGAACAGAAAGCTCACTCCTCTCAGAAAGCAGCCTGAAATGGACAGAGGAGGAAGTAAGTTGGAAGAGCACTGAGCTGGGAGTCCAGTGCTGATTCTAGGCCCAGGCTTGCCTCAGCTTAGATGTGTGGCAAGGATCATCCCTGCAGCTCTCTGAGCCTTTTCAGAGGGATCCCCTAACTCCCGTAAGGGGAGTCAGATTAATTCAGTACTTCTTAGCTTCAGAGGTGCATGGGAATCATGAGAGGGGCTTTATGAAGAATGCGCATTCTCACCCTGCCCCCCCCATCATTCCCCCATTCTAACTCAGCGGGGTAGGGGGGCAGGGTAAATCCCAGGAATGTGCATTTGTAACCAACACCTCGAATATCTCGGATTCAGGTAACGAGGGGTTCTCATGAGCAGTGGGGACCCCTGTCGGTTACCTAGTGCTGTGTAACAAATTACCCGCCAAATTTAGAAGTTTATTATCTCACTTCTTCTGTAGGTCAGGAATTCAGGAGCCGCTTAACTGCATGAATTTGATTTGGGATCTCTTACGAAGTAACAGTCCAAATGTTGGCACAAGGTATAACTGGGGACTTGCTGGGCAAGATGGCTCGCTCTCATGGCTGGAGGCCTGGTGCAGGCGACTTGCAGGAGACCTCCAGTCCTTGCCATGCAGACCTCTCCCTAAGGTGCTTTTATACCACGGCGGCCGGCTTCCTGCAATGCATTTGATCTCAGAGCAAGACAAGAAGGGGGCTGTGATCCCCCTTATGACCCAGTCTTAGAAGTCCCCCTGTCACTGCTCCAGTGTCCTCTGAAATGGTGCCAGTGGTGGCAGCTCTTGTCGTGGGGTTAGGCTGGGGATAGAAATTAAAGGGAGGAAAGACAGCTGAGTTGGGGGCTTTGGGGAACGTAACCTATAGGTGGAAAACCTGCAAAATCTGCCCCAGAACCGGGCTGCCGGCCCCAGGATCCCGCCAAGTCCCAGGCTGGCTGCTGACTTGCCTTGTGACATTGTGTGAGGCACAGCCCTCTCTGAGCTCCATCTTGACCTCAGGGAGTGAGGGGGCTGGACATGATGACCTCCAGGATCTCCTGGTTTTAACCCCAGGATCCATGTGGACTGTGGTGGGCGTCAACACTGGCGAGAACACAGTCTGGAGCTCCTGTGGTGCGTGCCCCATTGGTGACCAGACCCCAGTGTCCCCCATCCCCTGACTCTCAGGGCTAAGACTTGAGGGAGAAGTACTTCAGAAGGGGCTGTTGGTGCCTCTGTCCCCCACCCCATACCCCCTCCCCCAGGTAAAAACTCTGGTCCTTGGCCTTAATGGTTCAGGAACTCCGGGTATTTCTGAAATAATACAACTTGAATGGCTCTGCGTTGCTCTGCGTGGTCTGTGTGATCAAACCCCTGTCACCCATTCAGTATCTTCTAGTGCCACTCGTCACCCATACCTTGTAACCTCCTAACACATTCACCTTCCTTCAGCTGGGTTCGATTATCTCTGGACCTTTTCTCAGGCTCTTCCCTCTTCTGGAACATTCTCTCCAATCCCCTTGCCCTGGCTCATTCCTACCACTTTTCAGGCCTGTCTTTCCTCCTGTGTGCCCCCATTGTAACGGGTCACACTGCAGCACAGGGCACACAGACGGCATGCGCTGTAAGGTCCAGGCCGTGTCTGCAATGTCTGTCGTCCCGGCCCAGCCCGTTTCCGCACCCGCATTTGGGAAAGCTGGGTTCCTCGTGAGTGAGTGGTGCTCGCTGACGGTGCTCATGGTGTTGGGCTGAGTTGTAGCTCTGGGGAAGGCAGGCCAACAGGATACACAGGGAAAAGGTACAGAGAAAAGACTAGAGCAAAACCATGGAGCGCCTAGGCACCTCCAGGCAGCCCAGAGAAAGGCCAAGGTGCATTAAATTCCAGCCCTGCCACTTACTAGTTTTGTGACCTTGGGCAGGTCACTCGGGTCACTTTTCTGACCTTCAGTTTCCCCGGCCATAAAATGAGAATGACAGTGGAACCCAGTACCTCCATCATAAGTTGTGATGAAGATCAAATAAACGAATCAATACAAAACCCCCAGCACGGTGCTTGGCACACACCAAGTCGCCGGGGACGTCACTATCACTCATATTGTCCTCACTCGGGGGAGGCACAGAAAGTGCTGCTGGGAGGTTGCTGGACGGCTGACTGTCTGGGCTTGGTTCTGCCAGTGGCGCCGGAGCTCAAGAAAAGCAAGCTTTGGAGGACGGTGTCCCTGCAGAGAGAACCAGGCCAACTCTCTCCAGCTGGCACGGCCAGGCCTGTGGTTGTGGGGCTGCTTTCCCATGGGCCTCTATATCCTGGGGATTTTCCTCCACTTCAGATCATCCGAAGTCAACGGTGTCTTTCAACATCCCCCTTGGAACCAGGACTGCCCCTGCCTGCCCACAGCCTCCTCAGCTGGCTGGGCCTTTTCTGTTGTGTCTCTGTGCCCTGGAGGCCCTGTATCCCTGGCCTGCCCCAACCCTGCCACCGCGCCCCCCCACCCCCAGCCCCCCACTGTGGGCCAGGCCACAGGGAGAGGCTGCCGGAAAGCTCTGCCCAGCGTCCCACCGTCCCCTTTCCTGAGGGCAGCCTCCCCTGGCAGGGAGGAGCCGAGGCTGCAGGGGCTGAATGGGGCCTTTTATACTGCGGCTCTCACAGGGAGGGTGTGAGCCACTGCCCACCACGCCCGCCACACCCACATCCACACGGTGGGGACAGTCTGGCCAGCCCTGATGCTGGCCTCCGGGTTAACCACACTCTCTGGCCCCGCTCTGTCTGGGTCCTGGAGGGCGAGCCCATCCCCGCCGCAGCCCACGTCTGGGCCAGCAGCCCCCAGCACGTGCAGAGCTGCGTTTATTAGTCTCGTTGGGTGTGTGTGTGTGTGTAAATGAGAGAGTCTAGAGCGAGAGGGTGTCAACACATTCACACTTACCCGTTCAGTAAAGTCAGCTGGGGCCTCTGTGCACTAATCCTTGCACTGGGCCCTGAGGATACAATAGTAAACGAGACATCATACGAAGAGGTGGGAGCATTACAAATCGCAGTGAGTTGCGAAGGAGGCAGTTGAGAGCTGGGAGAGAGGCAGAGAGGCCCCCCCTCACTGGGGTGGCCTGCCCAGGCCTCCCCCTGTGGTGATCTGAAGTATGGAAGGCGTTATCTCTGTGCCAAGGGCCCAGGGGACTGTGTCCTGGGAGAGGGGACAGCATGCACACAGGCCCCGAGGTGGCGGGTCTGTGGGCCTCCTCGGCCACAGAAACGAGTTCTGATTTGATTTTGTTCTCAGCGCCCTGGGAAGTCCACGAAAGGTTTAAGCAAAGGTTTCATCTTAAAAATGTTCTTTGGGCTACTGGGCAGAAAATGGACGGGGAGTCGTTGAGACCAAAGGTCACCGCACGACTCGTGGGCTGTTGGCCACACATGGAGTGATGGGGCCTTGCCTTTCCCTGTGACAACAGGACTTGGTGTCAGACCCTCTCCTCCCCGCCCAGCCGTGTGCCTCCAGACCACGTCTCAGCTCTGTAATCCCACACAGTATATGAGAAGGCTGATGCCCAGGCTGGTTATTGTACCCAGGACATGGCGTTTGAAAGGCCCTGAGCCTCTCAACTCGGCAACCCACCCTCTGATCTGCACTGGCAGCTGAATGGTTAGATGGGGTTAGAGTGGGGTTCCCGCGACTCTGTTTCTTGGCCTGGGTGCTGATTACCTAGGTGGGTTCTGTTTGTGAAATTCGTTGAACCATCCATATGCGAGTGCACTTTTCTGTATGTATATTACACTTCCAAAAAAAGGACATTTTTAAAAAGGAAAAGAATTGTTCTGATCATAGATGGCTGAATAAGGCTGCTCAAAGACTTCAGTTCCATTCGATTCTTTTTTTTTTTTTTTAAGATTTTATTTATTTATTTGACAGAGAGATCACAAGTAGGCAGAGAGGCAGGCAGAGAGAGAGGGGGAAGCAGGGGAAGCAGGCTCCGCGCTGAGCAGAGAGCCCGACCCTGAGATCATGACCTGAGCCGAAGGCAGAGGCTTAACCCACTGAGCCACCCCAGGTGCCCCAGATTCCTTAAAGATTAATTAAAACCTCTGGTATGGAAAGACTAGGTGCTTTTTCTTCTTTTATTTTCTAGCAGAAACCCATAAATCCCACCTGGCCCCACGGAGGACGGGGGAATGAAAGACTGTGTTCCCTTAAGCCTGGCTCTGCCCTAGGGATGGGACCCTCCAGTCCAGAATCTGGAAGATCCTTTTCCTCCCCTGGATGTGACGGGTCTTACCGTAAGCACGCCGTGGCTGCAAGAGAGGGTTTCTAGCTGTGGCAAAACCCTGGTGGATTTTTGTGAGTCGGTGTCCCCGAGTGTGCGGGAGAGGGGGTGGAGAGTACCGCGTGGGAGGTTCACCTGTGTGAGTCACCCTGGCACCCCCAGGTTAGGGGGGAGGTGGAATGAGTCATCACCGCCGCTGCTGCTTCTCTGTGTTCTATTCTCTGCTCTTTGAATTGGGCTGACGATAGAGCGTCCCCAAGGAGAGAAATGGGAGCTGCGTGGGAGACGGTGTTTTTAGGGAGCAGGGATTTGAATCTGGAAAGGTGGCTGCAGGCTGAAGGGAGCTAGTGTTTGGCCTTGAGTGGGGAAGACAGGTGATGGTGGGTGCTGGGGAATCACTGTGGTACTCGGATCCCACCGGCCTGGCCGGTGAGGAGGTGGGTGGGGCCAGGTTGTACCCACACCCTCACGCTCCCCCACCTCCCTGACCCAGAATTGTCAGCTCCTAAGAGATCCCATTTGCTCAACGTTTATTGTGGGCTGCACTCTGTTCGGTGATTTTTATAGGGATTCATTGTCGCCTCACAACGATCCTTTGAGTTAGGCATTATGACGCGCAGTTTGCAGGTTGAGGAAACCAAGGTTCGAGTAGGTTGTGACTTGTCCCACATCATACAACAGTAAATGGCAGGGCCAGATGTACTGGTCAGGAACCTGTAGGTGACAAGGACTAGACCCATCTCAGTCTGGTTCAAGAAAAGTCGGGCAAATTTATTGACTCATGTAACTGAAAACTTATGGGATAATGGTTTCGGCATGGCTGGATGCAGGTGACCAAATCATGTGTCTCTCTCTAGTTCTTAGCTTTGTTTTCTTCTCTGGCCACTAGGACAAGCTTTCCCCAAATGGTGACAGAGATTTGCAAAGATACTTCCCAGCAACTTGGTTCTGCCGTTTCTGAGTTACTTCTCTTTCTGGTGGTTCTGGCAAAAGTCCCAGGCTGATTCTCCTTGGACCAACTTGGGTCATATGCCCATGGCTGGACCATACTGTTTGGTAATGCCAGGAGTTTGGGGTAAGATGAGCCCCACTGGAACCAGACAAAATGAGGAGGAAGGAGGGATTGTCCCCCAAAAGAAACTCGGGCGTTGCACTAGAGATGCTGAGGGGCAAAAGCATAAATGCCTGTTGTTCTAGCCTTGGAGCCAGAGCTGCTGGCCTGGAAGCTACATATTTCTTTCCCTCCCCACAGGCAGTGCCTCTGTCTGTATCACTGTCTCAGTCCAGCCAGGCTGCTGTGACAAAAAAGCACAGACTTGGGGGCTGATAAACACAGGACATTATTTGCAACAGTTCTGGAAGCTGGAAGTCTGAGATCAGGATGCCAGCCCCACCGGGTGAGGGTTCTCTTTCTGGTTGCAGATTTCTCACTGTTTCCTCACCTAGATGTAGTCTTTAGGGAGCTCTGTGGGGTGTCTTTCATAAGAGCATTCATCCCATTTGTGAGGGCTCTGCCTCCCATCGCACCTCACCACCACCCCAAGCCTCCACCTCAATACCAACACAGTGAGCATTAGGATTTCAGCATGAATTTTGAGCAAACATGCATGTCATTCTTTGCAGGGGTGGGGGGGATTCCTCTAGTGACCTTTGCATCTTCTCTCCCCAAGTTGGTTTGGCAAAGAAGAGGCTCTCCTGGGTGCCGTATCAGCCAGCAGAGCCAGAGAGGAACACCATCCCCCAACTTCCTTGCTCTCCGACCTACACAGCTTGCCTGCCCCCTGCTACAATCCTCTGACCTTCCTGAGGGCATCAGGCAACACCCATATTCATGGCACCCAGCTCCATGCCAGGGATTGCTGGGGACAAAGGGAGTAATAGAAAGTCATCGCTGCTCTCAAGGTGACTGCAATGCAGGGATATAAGACTGTCACGTTCCCATAACCAGCTCTGCGGACGTTCCCATAACCCTGTGTAGTGGGTTGAATAGTGGCTCCCCAGAAGATAGGTCCACATCCAAACCCCCAAACCTGTGAACGTGACCTCGTGGAGAAAGGGTCTTCACAGATGTAATTCCGATAAGGATCTGGAGATGAGATCATCCTGAATTGAGGGCCGGCATGAACCCAAAGACAGGTGTCCTTAGGGAAGAAAGGCAGAGGGAGTTTGAGACTCAGACGGAGGGGGGAGGCCACGTGAAGACAGAGGCAGAGACCAGAGTGATTGCCACTACAGCCGAGGAACACCCAGAGTCCCCGAAGCTATAGGAGTCGAGGACAGATTGTCCCCTATTGCCTCCAGAGGGAGCGCAGCCTTGCCCACGCTTGCAGACTTCCAGCCTCAGAACTGGAGGAGAATACATTCCTATTGTTTTAAGCCACCGACCTTATGGTACTTTGAAGTAGCTGCCCTGGGAGGCTAACTCACCCCCTTCCCCTTTTGTCCTCAGATCCATTTAGATAGGTAGGGGTGTCGCTCGTGGAGAACGAGGTCTCTGCGCCATGCGGTCTGGTGTCTCGGGGCCATGCTGTGGCCTCCCTTATTTCTTAGGCTAGTCCCCTGTGACGCTCCAGGCTCTCTGGGCTGCACTGAAGGGAGAGAGTTGGGAACATCTATGCCCTGGGAGGCCGGGGTGGCCTGTACATCAGAGGGGCTGGGAAGGTAAGAGGGGGCCCTGAGATGGTGGCTCCCTCCCTAACAAATTCCCTGGGATAGCAGGAGATGGGTGATGGGGGGAGCCCTGGAGTCTGGGAAAGGAGGACAAGGCTGGCAATGAAGGAAGGCTTCCTGGAGGAGGTCTTGGGATGGGGAAGGAGGCCCAGGGTGCTGCAAAGAAAACCAAACTCCTTTCTGTGGCTTAAATGACTGCTACTGGCTTCTTTTCTGTCTTTCAAATTCACTGTATGGTTGCCTCTGTCGGAGCACTCTTGCCCCAGAGCTTTGCATGACTGGCTCCCTCTCCTCATCAAAGTCTCCGCCAAACTTCCCTGGCCACTAGCTGAATTCCACCCCTCCCTTCACCCTCCCCACCTCTCCCCACCAACCCCCACATGCCCCTTCCCATTACCCTGTTTTATTCTCTCTTAGAAGTAGGGGGAGACACATAGGTATAACCAAACTACTTACTAGATAGGAAAATTGCACACTGTATCCCTTCCATGCACACACCCCCCCACCCCACCCCCGGCCCTGCCAGTTCAAATGTAAACTCCTTGAGAGCAGGGTCCCCATCTGTCGTGTTCTCTGTGGTGTTCTTAGCACCTGGAGCATCAGGACAGTGACAGATGGATGGCATTCCAGATGGCAGAGAAAGCAAGAAAGAGGGGGTACATATGTGTGTATGTGCACATGCACACTGCGAACGTAAAGGTGAGAGGCTGCTAAGAATAGATCCACTCGAACAGACCAAAAGAGGCCCAGAGGCGAGTCCTTTTCTACTAGCCAGTGTCCTGGCTAACGAAATAATTCATTTTCCAGAAGCAAATGTCCACCACTAAGTCCCATCAGGTACCACTGAGATGCCTCATTATGTGCCTGGTATCCTGGGCAGAAGGAAATACCCCTGCCCCCCAAGCATGGGGACCTTCCTGAGTCAAGGCCCCATCTATGTGTCCTGGCCCAGAGTGGACACTCCTGGTGAGAAGGTCAGGCCACACTGGGGACTGAGGCAGAGCTTGACCTCTGACAGGCAATTCCCCCTGATTTCCGGCTGATACATGACCCACGAGGTGGGGCAGGAAGGACAGGGAGGTATGCTGTTTCAGGGAGCTCTTTCTTTCCAGAGTCCACTAGACACTGTGTCCCTTCTCCTTCCTACTTTGTGGTCCGTTCACCGGTCTGCTTGTATCAGATAGGCAGAGCCCTCGGGGGACTGTTGGTACGTGGTGCACCATGTGTATGCCACCATCCACAGTTACTGCTTACACAGGCCTCAGTCAGCCCCCAAGGCAGCTGTGCCCCAGACCACAGCATAGCCCGCAGCATGGAGGACATGTTACTAATACTAATACATCACACAGACTAAAATCCTAAATCCTCACCATGGCTCTCAAGGCCTTATTTGATCGGACCCCAAAGAATTCTGGATTCATTGCCTTCTCCCTCCCCCTTACTATGTGAGCTTCAAAATCCCAGACTGAAGTCTCAACTCAGGTACTTAGTAGCTGTGTGATTTTGGACAAGTCCTCTCTGAGCCAACATCTCCTGTGCAAAGCAGAGATAATAAAAGTACTTGGGGGGCGCCTGTGTGGCTCAGGCGGTTAAGTGACTGCCTTCAGCTCAGGTCATGATCGCGGGGTCCTGGGATGGAGCCCCACATCAGGCGCTCTGCTCAGCGGGGAGCCTGCTTCTCCCTCTCCCTCTGCCTGCCGCTCCCCCTGCTTGTGCTCTCTCTCTCTCTCTCTCTGTGTCAAATAAATAAATAAAATCTTTTTTTTTTAAGTACTTGCTTCAAAGCCATGAGAATTAAGCAAGCGGATCCAGTGGAAAGCTCTTAGTGCGTGCAGACACGCAGTAAGCCCTTGGCTACTATTTTTGCTTGTTTCCTTCTTCCTCTGCCCCTCTCAGTGCCCCCCAGCCCCACTGTATACATCTTAGGACCCCCGGAGGGAGCAGCCGCGGAGCCCCAGGCCTTCCATCTCCAGATGAGAATGCAGAGGCCACAGTGGAGGAGGACCCCACTTCAGGGTCACACAGCCAGCCTGTGGCCCAGGCAGGACTTGAATCCAGGCCTCCGACTGAGGCCCCTGCTCCTTCTGCTTGTCCCCCCTTCTCAGCCCAGCCCAGAGCAGCAGCAAGAGGGACCTACACCTATGTGCTTGGACCCTGTCAGGCCCGACAGCTTTCTTCTCCACTTTCAAGAATGAGTTATGTCCTGAGGTCTGGTTCATAATCTTCCTTATGATGCTTTATCGTATTTCTGGGGCAGTGCCTGCGTGGCTTTGAAGACTCTGGCAGGAGCTGTGAGCGGGCTGAATTACATTTACAAGAGGCCTTTAATGCCCTGTGGTCTCGGCTTCCTTAATGGGGATTTTCCTCCTCCTCCTCTTTTTCTCTCTCCCTTTTAATACAGTCCCTGGTGTGGCTTCCCGAGTGCGGTTTGGATTCCTAACAGAGAACTCAAGACCGTAGAATCCCTTCCAGATCTTCCCTCCCTCTTTTCCCCTTCCTACCCTCTGCGGCCTGGGCCAAAGCCCCAAGAAAAGAAAACGTTGCTCCTGTCAGGATTTCAGTGGGAAGGAGAGAAGCCCTATTGGAATTCCAAAAAACTAGAATCAGCCGGGAAATGGCTTGTACAGAAATTCTCCTCTGACTTTGCACCTGAGCGGCAGACCCACGAGCCTCGTGGAGGGGAGGTGTCCGGCCCAGAGGCGGGGTGGCGTCCCTTGCAGGGGGTGGGCACGAGGGGCAAGTTGGGGGTGCCTTACCAGTGTGGACAGGGTGCCCTCACCCCTGTCTCCCCACTTCTCCCACCCCCATCCCTTCCTTCTCCCAGCCCTCTCTGCACCTTAAGGAGGCTCCTTCATTGTCCCTTAACTATGAGTTTTCTGCTGGTTCTGCCTGCAGCGGGATCAGGTCTTACGTGATCGATGTATGTATTTGGGGACATCAAGCTCCGAGAGTGGATCAGCCTTGGGATGGGGTGGTGGGGGCGGGAGGCAATTTGTCTCCCATCTGCCTCCTTTCCTTTTCGTCCTTCGCCAGTATGAGGAAGGGCACGAGTGCTATTTTTGGAGAAGGGGTAAGTCATGTTTCATCTCCTTCCGGGAGGCACGCAGGGCAGAGCCAGGTCTGTGGGCCTGGGTCCCTGCTGCAGTCTCTCCTTTCACTTTCCTCCGTTGCTCCGACACATCCTTCTGGGCCCTGTGAGGTGCCACGTGGCCAGGGGCATCTCCGGGCCAGGGGATCCTCCAGCTCCCGAGGAGGGAGGCTCAGGCAGAGGACTCAGAAAGTCCGCCCAGGGCCTTTCATCATCTGGTTAGGCCCGAGAGTGAGAGCCGGTCTCCCGTGCTGCACGATTGTTTCACGAGCTGTCCCCAGGGCTGTGTGCGGACACTTCAGTGGCATGCAGGCGGCAAGGCGACAGGCAGCCAAAAAAGGGTAGGAGGCATGGAGGCCAGGAATACCAAATCTGTGACATCTTCCCCCAAGGAAAAGAGGCGGTCTCCAGTGTCTTGATAAATCTTGTTTTATCTCCTTTCTAAAGGAACGAACATGGCAGAGCTGATTTATCTTGATGACATTGTCCAGTCTACAGAGTGTCAGGCCTCTGACGGGGAGATGGCTGGTCTGCCTGGCTTCAGAGAGGAAGGGAGGAACGAGAGATTGAGGGACACTGCAGGAGAGGAAGATGAATGCATCAGCAGGCACTTGGGGTGGGGGTTGGGGGGCGGTGAGGGGCGCCTGCTGTATACAAAGCCTTGTACTGAGTGGAGTGTGATGCCAAGGGGAAGAAGGAGCTGGTCACACCCGATGTAGGGTGATGAGAGATGCCAGTGGGAAACAAGTCACCCACAACAGGCCAGACTAGCTGCTCTGCTGTCTGACGGGAGCAGGGCTGGTGACCGGGAGCTCAGGCGGTAACAGCTGTCTTCAGTGCCCCCCACCCCTGGTCCCCCCTACCCTTCACCTCTGTCTCCCAAGGCTGCTCATGGGAATGGCCGGGGATTTCGTTCCAGCCTCGCAAACATACTTGGCTGGAGGAGCTGGAGATGTGATGGTCTCATTTGGTCACAGGCCGGGAGCTGGAGGTAAATGCTCCTCGCCCTCAATAGGGAAATCTTAGAGGTACAGTCCATTTTATCCCTAGGGTTCCCCAAAGGACCCGAGCTGTTGGCTCCGCATGGGGATTAACTGGCTTGGTAATACTTCCTTCCCTTCCCTCCCTTTCCACTCCCCCGTGCTGTCTTCCAGGAACCGTTCCCAAATAAACCACCGGAGGTCCTCGTCTCTGGGTCAGCTTCTGGGAAACAGCCTAAACCAAGACAATGCTTAGTACCTCCCTAGGGCCTTGATAGAAGAAGCTCCCATGAACTGATCTTCAAGCTACATTTTTGTTCACATTGCAATGGCCGTTCTCTTCATTAGAACTCCTTTAATGCAAGTGATAATAATCCATCTCCAACTAGTTTCAGCAAAATATAATTTTCTTGTTTTATGCACGTGGCAAGTAGCAGGTAGACCTTGGGTTCAGAACAACTATGTCCTGCTGCTCAAACGATGTCAAAGGAACCTGCCCTTCGCCATCTCTTTGCTCTGCATTTCAACCATTCAGGAAGCATTCACTGAGCACCTACTTTGTTCTGGGCACTGCTCCTTTCTCTCTGTGGGTTTCCTTCTCAGGCAATAGTAAAGATGGCCACGAGAAGCTCCAGGCTTTCATCCTGCCAGCTCAGCAACTGTGGGAGAGAAAGGGCTCCAGAAGAAGTCTCACGGCTGACCCTCCTTGGCACAGATCAGGTCCCCTGCCCATCTCTGAGGCAATCACTGTGACTCTGGTTGGCTGGGCTGGGTCACACGCCTACCCTTGCTGCCAGGGAGTGTGGTCAGCCCCTTTGAACCACAAGGACTGGGAATGGAGGAGGGAGGCTCTCCAGAGGGAAATCAGGCAGACAGGGACAGTGGATGCCTATTACAGTTTTAGGGCGAGCACTTCACCATTTGTTGAGCTATGTGGGTTCTAAGATGTGTCAGACGGACCCCTGATGGATGGAGATTCTCAAACATCTGTAACACACAGCAGAATGGGGCACATGCCTTAGGAATGGACAAAGTGTGTGGAAAAGTGGGAGATTACTCCTAGCTTGGCCAATCAGGGAAGGCCTTCTAAAAAGGGGGCGTTTACCTAGACATTGATGGCAGTGGGGCACAGAAATGTTAGCTGTTAGGACTTGAGAGTCAGACCAAGGAGTTCAAATTCTAAATTGAACCAGCTGAAAAGGACCATGCATTGATCTAGTTGTTAAAATTGAAGTGGGCTAGCTCGGAAGAGCCTGCTGGAGAGACTGCAGGGGCTGGCATTTCCTGTAAGCCCTGCCCACACCTACAGAGGGGTATGCCCTCCCATCTGCACCTGGTGCCCTGAACTGCTAGAGGCTGTGTGTGCAGAGAGGCTGGGGAAAAGTCAGGCTGGGGCAGCCGCACTCCTTGGCATTGGCCCGCGCCCGCCCTGGAAATAGCCTCCCACCTAAACTAAGAATAGGAATTCCTGCCTGGCTGGCAGGAATGAATGCCGGTTTCTCAAGGAGGGAAGGGCCTGAGAACAAAACCCAGCGTGTGGGTTGGGCCGTCCTTTGTATTTCTTTGTGAGGTCACTTGGGAGCCGCGCCCACGTCAGGCCACCGATCTTGCCCTGAGACCCAGACAAGGTGATCTGGCCAAGATGGCAGCCTCGGAGGCCACTCCTGGGCCCCAGAGGTCCTGGGCTCTCAGCCTCGGGCGCCTCCTGCCCCCTGGGAGAGGTGACTGCCCATCTCTTGTGTTCTTGATGCTGGGCAGGGGCGGTGGTACTCGGTGGCCAGCTGAAACGCTGAGAAGCCGAGGGAGAGGGGATTGAGAAGGTAGGAGGCCGGGGTCCCATGGCAGCTTTCCCCAGAGTCACCCAGCTCACAGCCCTCTCTGTTCCAGGCAAAATCCTCTTCCGGAGAAGCCACATCCGGGATGTAGCTGTGAAGAGGCTGAAGCCCATTGACGAGTACTGCCGGGTAAGCGTGCGCCTGCAGGTGGGGGAGGGGCCGGCCAGCCAGCCACAGAGTCTGTCTGTCTGTCTGTCCATGGAGGAGCACCATCTGTCCCAAACCTTCTGCTGTGGTCTAGCACGCCTGGCATTTCCAGGCCAGGGAGGTGGGTCTGAGTGTCCCTCGGGGAAGGGTCACTTGTGACTGGGCCACTCTTTGGGGCACAAGGGCCTTGGGATCACGCTGAGACTTGACTTTTTTCAGGACACGCCTGTGTTTACAAAACGCTATTTTAAATCACTTCCACGGGCTTGGGAGTAAGGGGTCTCCTGCTGAAGGGAGATGTTCTGTATGTGACATTTTGCTGGACACAGGGGAGCTGTTGCTTTGAATTCCTTTTGGGACCAGAGTTGTTGGAATCAATTCTGAGTTCAATAGCATCTGAAAGTTCTGAACTGCATATTTGTTTATTCACAGAAGTCCTGATGGTTTCGGATGTTTATGTACACATTTTTACCCGTGCCAGTGCTCACGCTCACACACACACTCACACAAACACACACACAGGTGTGTGTGCACTCACTCACAGTGCGTGAAAACAGCCAATACCAACGAAGAGAAGAAACAGTGACAGCGATGTCATGAAGAAGACCGCGTTTGTCTTTCTAGACAAGAGCCTAGACTAGCCTAGCCTTCGACTAGAGCCCAGGACCCCTGCAGGGAAAATGCCAGGCGCCCACTTCGTTGGCCTTGACACATGGCCTCTGGATGGCGAGGCTGCCTGGGTTCAGAATCCTCACTAGCTCTGTGAACTTGGGCAAGCCACTGAACTTCCCAGAGCCTCAGTTTCCACATCTGTGTGATAGGGAGACTAGTAGCTCCACAGAAGGTAGTCATGGGGAGGAAAGCAAGTGACACAGGCCAGCAAGTGCAAGCACGGGAGGAGGCAGTCAGCCAACGCCAGCTTTGGATTATTATTACTACAAGGCATAAACAATTTAATGTTCCCACTGGCTTTCGTGGAGATAGGATTTCTTAGTTAAATGAAACCTGCGAGCTGGAATCGAATCCCACTGCCTCCCCACAGGCTCTGTGACTCTGGGCAAGCTAGTCTACCTCTCTGAGGCCCAGGTTCCTTCATCTGTGAAACAGGGTAAAGACAGCTCCCTCGCAGGGCTCCTGAAGGGGGCTGGATGGGAGAATGTGTATCACAGTGTTTGTCGCTTCTTAAATGCTCTGTCCCTGCACAGAGCTGTGGCTGTAGGGTCTGTCCATTCGCTAATACTTTATGATTCAGAAACACTATGCTGAGCAATAAAAGTGTTTAAGTAAGAAGCAAGTTGTTAATGTCCTAACTGGTGTTCCCAAGCCGATAGGCAGACGAGCACTCCCATGGAGTCTCCATGAACCCAAGTTTCAGTTTCATGACTGAGTCAATCATACTTGGTCACATTTTCTGCCGTAACCTAAAAAGAATTCCCAGTGATGAATTCCCTTATGCGAGAGGCTCCTCTTCTTCGGATCAATATTCATTTTTCTCTTTAAAGGGCATTTGCCATTTCCAGTTCAATTGATGGCTGCCGCCTGAGCTTTTATTTCTCCTTATATCTTTCCCAAGAAGTTAAATAAATGGGCACAGACCGGGGAGGAGGGGGCGAAGAGCGGGGGAGGCCTCTCCCAGCTGGGGATTTATGGCTCACATCAGCCTGGGAGACTCCTGGAGCCCGAGGATATCTGCAGTCTTGGGTCCTGGGCCATCCGGAGGAGGAAACCGATAACATCTTATCTCCGGGGATCAGGCTTTGAACAGGACTCCTGAATCAGGATGAGTTTCAGGGGGGCTCTGGGGCTCCAGTGCTGCTGCTGCTGGCCGGGGGCACCATTTAAGTGGGGTCTGCAAGAGGCTGGGTCTCCAAACCTGATTAACACAGACAGGAGCTGCTCAGAGCCAGGTCGGGTTCGGCAAGCAGCCAGCCGTCTCACAGGCTGTAATTTACTCTGAGAATGGCAGGGGGGCAGGTCAGTGCAGAAGTGACCTTTAATTCTGCCGAACTAGAAAGCTGGAATCTGTGGTCTCGTTGTCGGAGACCTTGGGATGACCTTGGAATGGTCATTAGGGATAAGCCAGAAATAGTCCTTAGCCACCCCCACCCCAGCATTGCATGTCGCAGCTCTGCCTCCCAATGGTCCAGTCTATGGCCATTCCGGATCCAAGTTTCGCTCAATATCACTGGCCCCTCCGTGAATCCCATGGTCAGTGCCATATGCACTCTGCTCCATGGCCAGCCCTTTCCTTATCCATGTCTGTCCTGGGACACACTGCTGGAGTTTTTATTTCAAATACCCTGCATATGCAGCCATGCTTTGCTGGCCAGCATCTTCCTTGGGCTCCTAGACCGTGTGGACTCCCGGGCCGGGATTTGCTGGGGATTCAAGGGCACCCAATACTGTGAAGCTGGCTCTGCACCTCGAGCAGCCAGCTCCCCTGCCAGGACTCAGACGTGGAAAGTCTGACCGTGCGGCAGACCTCCCCAGACTTCAGGCTCCCTGCCCTCGCGGGCCAGCCAGTCCCTCTGCCCAAAGGTGGTTTCACAGCCCAAATCTCAGTGTTAATTTTAAACATATATGGAGCAGATTGGATGAGCGTCACGGAAAATTGACCGAGCACCAGCCGGGTGATTGTTTTATGTGGCACTTGAGGTCTGGGTGTCTATCAAGAGGGGTTCCAAAGGCATTTCTTTAACTCCATAAATTAATTTAATGGGCAACACGGTTATGCGGTTAATATTTAATGGTTCTGTGGCCTCAAAAAGTCGAAGACTTTCATCTCACTAACAAGCATGAGCTATACTTTAGGGGCTGGGACTAACAGTTGTGTAAGTGATTCCATTTGCGTGTGAAATACATCTTTGCAGTGTTTGTCTGTGGGATAAAATAAATATCCTGGGGCAGGGGGTGGGTGGGGGGCAGTGAGAAGCAGTGTTTGAGAATGATCAACTCACCCTTTGCCATGGTAATGACGTTTACACAAGTCTCCATTTCCTGATGGGTGCAACTAGATTTTTTTTTTTTTTTTTTTTTTTGCCCAAAAAGCTAAGATTGCTTCTATTATTCTGCTGTCCAAGAGAGACTTGCTTTCAGGATCAATGGCTTTCTTTGTGGGAGGGATGAGGGGTTGGTTGTAATCAGACTGGGGGAGAGGGGGGTCAGCCCTGAAGGGGTAAGGATCTCTCCCCACCCCACCCCTGACTCTCTGCACCTCCCAGACTCATTCAGTTTTATCCCCCACTTTCCAGGTTTGAAAACTGAGACTATCTGGGGGTGGTGGTTCTTAGTCCCGGGCATCTCCCTCTCACCATGCATGGCCCGTCATTGGGTCTCACCTTAATAAAGAGAAAGATTCATGTCCCAACCAAAACACACTCCTTGAAGAAGCACCAGAAGCTTCCTGTTATACTCAGTCCTAGATACAGGGAGACTGACTTCTTGTGGCCTCATTCTAAGAGTGTTGCTGATAGGGAGACTGAGGCAGAGAGCAAAGACTGATGCATTCATGCCTTTCAAGTTGGCTGGTACTCTGGGGAAACCAAGTGATAGAATGTCTCCATCTCTGTTAGTCCATATACCAAGGAAAAGGATTTCTAGCCTGAAATAAAACTGATTGTGTCCCTTTTCTCCTTGAAGACCCTCAGAGGAGCCCCATTGCCCATAAGAACCCGTGAGGAGCTTGGCCGGGCCCTCTGTGGGCTCGTCCGAAGTGCTGCTCAGGTCTCAGCATCTGCCTATCCTCCGCGCCCTGCAGTCCAGTCCATCGGAAGTGCCGCCGTTCCCAACTAGCCAGAGTCCCAAGCTGCCACCCTTTGCCCCTGCTAGTCCTTTTCCTGGGGTTTCAGCTCCCACGGTGCCCTTTCTAGAAGCCCCCTGGGTTCCCCAGGGAAAGCTGAGCACCCCTGCTGTGAAAACTGTGCATGCCTCCAGACAGGACACCAATCCTCTATAGGAGGACAGTTTCTGTGTGTCCACCTTTTCCAGACCTGGAGCTCCTTGAGGACCACACCTTTTATCTTTGTGTCTTCAGTAACAAGGAGGAAGCCCGGCCCCACGTAGGTATCCAGGCAATGTCTGCCAACAAGATGCAAAGATCACACACGAGCAGAGGACACCTTCCGGAGGGTGACATGTCCCTGAAGCCCCGATGTACTAGGAGCCCTTGTGACATGGCTTCACGTGCTACTGTGAATGAGATGCTATTTCCATTTCAAAAGGATTTGCAGCCTGGTCCTTCAAAAAGAGAACTCCTGTGTTTGAGATACTGATTTACAGAAGTTCCATGAGCCCAGCTTCCTAGGTAGGGATCCAGGAGAAAGAGTCCAGGCAGGCCAGAAGCAGCCCAGGAGTGGGACTGGGGCAGGGAGTGGGTGGCCAGCTTGGTGGGACTCCAGCCCCCTGTGCCATGACCCCTCCCCCCATCCCCTGCCCTTGGTCACTCAGCTTTTGCCCAGATTTCCATTGATTAGAAATCAAAATGATGTTCCTAAAAAGAGGACAACGTTTGATCCCATGGAAAGAGCAGGACGCCCATGGTTGTTTGGCCAGATGTAAAACATTTCTGTCCTTGGACAGACCTACCCAGAGTGGTGGGCTTCGTGGACGTGGTGGTGGTGGGGTCCCTTCGAAGAAGGTCTGAGGACAGTCTGCCTAGGGGCCCCTCCCATGCCACTGCACTGGAGAAACCAGGGTTGTGTTGGCCGCATCTGGGTGGAGGTCTCAGAGGCACACAGCCAACCTCTGTCTTATCTGAATCTGTGTCTTCTAGAAGGATGACACGGTGCAAATGGTGGCCCGTGTCGCTGGCTCTCAGAAAACCGTGTGGGGCAGGCCAGGATCTAGAGACCTCAGGGCAGTTTAGGACTGGAGAAGGGGGCACTGGAAGGACTACCTGATGGCAAACCTGGGTAGCTCTTTAGTACTTCCTCACCAGTCTCCCCCAGCCCTAGGCACCCTTTGCCCTCAGCTACTTCCCTTGCCTTATTTCTCCAGATCTGCTCTTAGCCAGCTCACGATCGCCCTGGGCCACAGAATGGCAAGGTCAGAAGGGGATTGAAGTCAGCTCAGCTTACATAGGGTGGGGGCCTGCGTACCCTAAGCAGCCCCATGGGGCAGCGGCCCCCTCCCTAGATGCTGAGGGGAGGTCATGCTCATTCCAGCTCTTCCCACCTAGCCTGAATCGAAAGGCTCAGTCAGATTGCATGATGGGTCAGACATGGAGTTCACTCCTAGTGGTGCTGTTTGCAGTGCTGGAGCCTTGGACTGTTAGAGCTGGAAGAAGTTTCAGAATGTCTGTGGCCTGGATATGTCCCAGCTGTGTTCCGTGGGCTGTTAGTAGAAATTGTTGGACGACCTGCTCCATAATCAGAGACCTGTGGGTAGTGCGGGAGGCAATACAGATCAGTAGATCAGATGGAGCACAGGCTCTGGATTCAGATGGCCCAAATGAAAAGCTTGCTTACTAGCTGTGTGGCCTTGAAAAGTTACTTAACCTCTCTGTGCTTTATTTGCTTCTGTAAAAGTGGAATTAGTCATACCCTTTGAGATGGGTATATAATGTTAATGTGATGATTAAATAAGCCAATCCCCCAGCATGTCATGATTATTAATAAGTGCTGACCTAAACAAAGCTCTATAGGTTTCTTCCCTGCAGGACTTCTCAGAGCCTTTGCTGTACTAACGAACATGGTGCTCTCCAAGACCAAGGTGGGCATCTACAAGGCATCATTTCACATGTGCCCACAGAACTCATTTTACCTCCTCAAACAGGTGTTCCATGAGATAGTGTGAGATTCCAGAGTTTGTCTACTCTATCCTAGAAGAAATGACAACCTGAGGTGTGAGGTGGGCTCATGTAGCAAGTGTATAAGGACCAGACTGAAACTAGAATTGAGGTCTCCTGACTCCTATCCCAGTGTTCTTTCTAGTTTGCATCACTGCTCTCACCTAAAGAATAATGACAGCAAAGACAATAGCACAACTAAAACTTCCAGAGTGTTTATTCAGTGCCAGGTACTGTGCTAGGCTCTTCCTTGTCATAATCTCACTTAGCCTCTTAACAAATAGGTGCCATATCAAACCCACTCTACTGAGCTCAGAGAGGGCAAGCAGCACATTCAGCATCACACAGCCCATGAACGGTAGAGCCAGGACTCAAACCTGTGTCTGGCTGGCCCTGAGGCCCTCAGGCCCAGACTTAACCACCCAACGGCAGAGATCTTGGATATCCAATGGCAGACTTTTAGGTCTGGAGGTGTCCTTGGAAATAGCCACGTATGGTCCTCTCAGAATGGCTGGATTGGGGAGGGGGGTTCCCCAGCTCTGACAGTCATCATCGGCCCAGGCCCTGGGGACGGACTGCTCAGCTTCAAGATCTCCTGCCAAATGATTTTGGCCAGAGCTGGGCTTGGCGGTGGCGCTGATGGGAGCTGCCCTGAGCTGAGAGCCTCTCGTCAGCCTGAAATCAGGATGAGCCCTCCATGCGGCTCCCTTTGGGGCTCTCTGTTAAGTAAAGATGCCACGGTGGTTCGACCAAAAGGCCTCTTTGTCTGAGGCCCTCACGGCCCACACGTCCTCTGCCCCCAGAATGCCGGTCTCTGTCGGCATGAAGAGCCCCTGTGTTCGCTGCTGGGGCTGCGCAAGCCCTTGGCCGGCCAGGGCCTGCGCAGTGGGTGGGTGGCAGTGTGCTAGGCGGGGAGGGCGCGAGTGCTCCAGGCCGGCTGGAGACCTGCCTGGCTCCCTTCCCTCGTCCTTTCAGGGAGGTCACCCTGGCAGCGAGTCTGCATGCAGCCTGGGTCCCTGGTCATGGTTTCCCTCCTGCGTCCTGCCCTGCCCTGCCCTGCCCTGCCCAGGCCTTCGGTTCTGCCAGGGGCCCTTGCTGCACACAGGCCTCATCTCCCCTCTGTCCCTCTCTGTTGTCTCTCTCTCTCTTTCTGTAGATCTGTCTCTCCGACTTTCTCTCTCTTTCTTTGTCTTTCCCCCCACTCTCTATCTTCCTCCTTTTTTCTCCTTTCTCGGTCTTTCTTTTCCCCTTCCCTCTCCCTTTCCTGGGGGAGAAAACAGCACTGGCCACGTAGGTTAGGTGACAACATGGATGCTTTAGGGGGAGTCCGTACCCATTCTACCTTCTGAGCCCAGGGTTTCATTCCGCCCATGAGCACAATAGCCCCAGTGTCTCCGTCATAAACAAAGGCAAGGGTGTCTGCCTCCAGGACAAAATGTCTACCTCCAGCGACAACGTCATCAGACGTGCTCGTGCAAGGGCAGAGGCTGCATCTGACTCACCCCTGTGACCCCCAGCAGGGCCCCATGTCAGAGGCACACACTGAAAAGCCCTCACTGTTTGTCAGATGATTGGGGTCAAGGGGCCTGGAACACAGTTGCCCATTAAATGTTCATTTCCCTTCTTTTCTGTTTCCTGGCCGTTCATGGGATGGGATGTGTTAGGGACCCTTGGAAAGCCAGGGGCTCTAGAAAGAACAGCTGTGCATTGCATGATGTTGTCTTACCCTCTGTAGTTGGGCCTTATCTTGCCCAGGTGCGGGTATGACATCAAAAAGGACCATCATGGTGGGATGCCTGGCGCTCAGTGCCACATCTGCTCCGTTACCTGACCAGCTCAGAGAAGAATTGAGCAGTTGCTTCCCTGTTCCTTAACACTAGACCTCTCTCCTTGCAGCCAAAGACCACATGGGCATTTTTTTCTTTTTTGCCCCATTATCATGTCCCACTACTATTGGATATTGGGCTTTGGCACAGCAAAACCCTTCTTCATTCATTCATTTGAGCGAATACTTGTTGCCTGCCCGCTCTGTGCCAGGCACTCTTCTAGGATCTAGGGACACGCAGGCAACAGAACAGACTCCCAACTGCACGGAGCTTACCTTCGAGCAACTTCTTTCCCACCCTTGACACAGCCTGTGGGCAGGCCACGTGGCCTCCCTGAGCCTCCACCTCCTTACCAGTAATGTAAGGATGAGATCTGCCCTCAAGAGGACCGTTAGGAGGTTCCCAGTGACTCTGGACATGGAGGCCCCCGCACGCTTGGTACCGGGGAGATGCCAGATTGGGTCATGGCCCCTGAAGCAGCCCCGGTGAAGGGGGCCCAGCGAGGCACAGGCACGTTGACAGGCTTCTGTTCAGCTCTCCCCTGACCTGGAGCCTCCTCATGGGCAGTCCTTCGCAAGTCCCACAGGCCCAAGTTTTCCTCTCCCTTCTGGCTCTAGCCCAGAGTTCCCTTGGCCCTGGCCCTCAGCCCTGCTTTGGCAGTGGCCTCTCCTGTCTGTACTAAAGAATCATTCCAGGATCTTCTCTGCACATGAGTGCAGCCCAGGAGTAGGGCTTCACCTGGTCTCACGCTGCCCCTGCCTCCATGTTGGGCAGGTCAGGGGTCCCAGGTGCCCCAGGCTATGAGGTATGCACTGGTCTGGTACACAGCAGGAGCTCTGACCACGTCTGGCAGTCACCCGTCACTTTCCAGCAGCAGACTCTCAGGCCTCTCTGGGTGACAAGCTCACAGCTGGCCCATGATCCTACCTGGACAGTTACCCCCACATGGTGCCCATCTTCTCCTCTCACTGTCAAAAAGTCTCCTAAAACCCTGCCAATCTTTCTAGGTACTATCAGATTCTGTCACAGCCCCCTGTTGTCCTTGCTAGAATTATCTGCTTGTCGTTAAAAAATTGTGCAATCGGTATTTAGAGACAGTGACTATCTGGCGTGTCTAGAATGTGGCTAGTGGGAGACGAGGCTGGTAGAATAAGACCTTGGGTTGTTGGGCTAAGGATCTTGGACTTCCTCTGTGGCCAGGAGAGAATTCTTTCAGGGTTCAGCCAGGGCTGACTAGTTCCTGAGGGCCCTAAGACTTGAGGGCCATAAGGATCAACGGGCATTGTTTTTTGCTTTGTTGGCTGGTTTTTAGTTGGCGAACTGGCTGGTCGAATGGTTGGTTGGTTGAATTGTTGGCTGGATGGTTGATAGATTCATTGGGGTTGACCAGTGAGTTATTTTTATTACTTGACTAGTTGGTTAGTAGATTAATTTGCAGGTTTGCTAATGGGTGGGATGGATGGAGACCTCTTTCATTAGGTAGCTGATTGGTTGATTTGTTGATGAGTTGTCTGGTTGGGGCGGCGGCGGGGTGGCTGGCCAGTTGGCTGTGTCATCCACGGCACCGTCCTTGAGCCTCTGCCGTCACTGGCAGCCCAAGGGGACCCTGCTTGGGGCTTTCATCACACCTAATGCCCTTTCTTCCTGTCTTTCCACAGGCACTTGTTCGGCTGCCTCCCCACATTTCACAGTGTGAGGAAGTCTTTCGGTTCTTTGAGGCCCGACCAGAGGATGTCAACCCCCCAAAAGAGTAAGTGGTAGTTCAGGCCTCTTCTTTGTGCCTTGAGGTGTGGACAAAAGTGGAGGGCAGCCTGGAGAGGCTCAGGATGTGGGGACACAAGGAAAGGGAGAGATGGGCCAAAGGTATACGGACCATTGTTCCCCAGACTCTGAATGCCTTGACCTCATTTCCCTTGACCCCAGGGCTGGCAAGTGAGGGTGTCTGTGCATTTGGGGGACAGGTTTCCCCACACACTCTTTCTAGCTCCCAGGTTACTGTAAGGAGCAGATGAGGTGAAAGAAAGTCTAACGGTCCCTCTGCTCAGATGTCCAGGGTGACCATCGTTAGTAGCTGTGTTTACGGAGGAGGAAACTGACGCCCAGTGAGTTTAGGTGATTGTCCGAAGTCGCATAGCTGGTTGGGTGTGTGACAGGCAGGAGGCTCTAACCCAAATCTTTGATTCCTAGTAGTCCGGTGCTGGCTGGTATTTCCACATTTGGGGAGAAATGGGGAACCAAGCAGGTGTCTCTTCTCTCTGGAATAAGAATGCTCTGGGTCTGGTGGTCAAGAAGATCCACCCGGTCCTGCCGGTTTCTCACCCATACGACCAGGCTCCTCTGTGAGGGCCGCTCTCTCTTGCTCAGAACAGTTCCCTCACCAGACTGGGTTTTCAGTGGAGACAGAACTCTGGTTTCCACCAGGAGCTGATGCACAGAAGAGGGCAGACAGGGAAGGGTGTTGGCTGGGGAGAAGGTGGGGGTGTGAGAGATCACATCCCTCAACATCTCTTTTCCCCTAAAATCTCAAAGTACAAGGATGGGTGGCTGAGAGGCAGATGGGGTAGGTACTGCAGGGGGAAGGAAAGAGTAGTACGAAGGAATGACCTGAGGCAGGTGGGAGGAGGCCAGAGGCCATCTGGGAATAGGGAGGAAAAGCCTGAAGACAGGGTGTGTGTTGAATGGCTCTTAGGGCACCATTGACGGCACTGAGTGTGTGGTCTGCACATCCGTACATGGCAGTCCTGCCGGGAGGGACCCTTCTCTTTCCACTTGTACTATTAGACTCAGAGCCTAAAATAGCCTGGGCCCTCGGGGGAGAAAAACCTACCAGCCCAGAGGCTTGCCATCTCTCTGAGGGCTGCCTTGGGCTTAAGAAACGAGCAAATGCCACAGACCATCAGAAACGCATCAGTGACGGGTTCACAAGGTAGACTCGAGGAAAGCCACAGAGACTAGGAGGGGTTCACGCCCCACCTCTGCTGCTGACTGGCCACACAGCCTCAGGGCAGGTCACTCCGTGGCTTCCCTGAGCTTCATTTCCCTCCTCTACCACAAAGGGACGGGGATGAGTCCCTGCTCTGGCTCCCTCCAGCGATTATCCATGAAACTCAGAGGACATGAGGGCTGAGCCAGAGCTTCGTCAACAATGAAACGAGACAGAAAAGCGTGCTCTCGCCAGAGGGAGAAGCATTGCCCTCGCTGCACCTGCTGTGTCGGGCTCACAAGAGGGGACTCGTGTATTCTTATCCCCACATTACAGATGTGGAAACAGGCTCACAGCAGCAGCCTGAACTTGAACCCAGATTTTTCAGGTTCATATAGAGGCCCATACTCTTTCCACAGCTCCCGCCTGCCCTCCTAGTTTGGGAGGAGTCAGGGGGACGGTGGTCCCGAGCCTCTCTGTGTCCCTCTCCATCCTCCCCTGTCTGTCTTCCTGCCTTAGCCATCCTCACTCTCCCAGGGCAGAGGAAGGCTCCAGAGACCCCAGCAGTGGCCCTGGTCCATCCGGCTGTGATGGTCTCTCACAGCCTCCCCTTTCTTTTCCGCTTCCTTCCATGGGGAGAGAAGAGGTGTCCCTCCCCAGGCGATTGTCATTGAAGTCCCATGTGATCACTTGACCCCCAGAGGGGAAAGGGATACTGCTATCAGGTGAAACAGCCAGTGCATCGCCACAAAATCACTGACCCTGCCCTTGATCCGTGCCCTTCTGCCCTGTTCTCTGCCAGTCAGCTGCGTAAGTTGGTCCTTGTCACCTCCGTAAATTGGTCCTTGTCACCTCCCCACCTCTGCACTCATGGCAATAGGTTAGCCTTTTGCTCCCCTCCAGAAGGCCCTCAGGAGTGATGCCAACCAGGCTTGGTGAGGCAGTGGGCATGGCTTTGCCTAGCTGGACTCTGGGGTCAAGGTCTGCCACTCTAGGCTGTGTCTCTGGTCGTTGGCTCCACTTCTCTGTGTTTCTGTTTTCCCATCCCTAACACATGATAACATGGGACTCGTGGAGTGGTCCAGAGGGCTGACAGGTAACAAGTGCATGAAGACAACCTGGTCAGGGCTACTGGCCTGTAGGTAGTACTCTGCAGTCTTGTTCATGGAAGCTTGTAGAGCAGAAAGGAATGTGATCCAGTGCATACTCTCCACTGCAGGGGAAAGCATTTGCCTCCAAGTCACCATGTCAGGGGGCTTATTGGCCTCTTTCTTGAGGGGCTACCGGCCACCTGGGCTGGCTCACAGCTGGTCTGGCAAGAGATGGCCTGAGACCAGGAAGCCCTCCAGCATGAGACAGGCCTCAGGCTCCAGAAGTAGGGTCAGCTGTGGACAGACAGTTCTGAAGGGCTTCTCTTCCCTGGGCCCTGCTCGACCTCCAGGAGCTGCCAAGAGGGACGCATGTTCCAGACCACAGTGTGCCTGCCGTTAGAGCCCAGACCCGTCGGTGACCCGGGCCTGACAGGCTGACGATTCATCAGCCCAGAGCCTGCACCCCCCTCCCTCAGAGCCACCTCATACACCTCCCCCTCCATCCTGAAACATAAACACAGGCTCAAGTAACAGTGTATTTTGACTCAGGGGCGACTGTAGAGCGGCTTATCAAATTATCAAAGCCTGTGGATTTAATTGGAATTTTGCAGATAACCCCCTGGCTCTTTCAAGTGTGAGGCCGCAGGGGCCCTGCGGGTGTTCACAGGGCCTGGGGCGGGGGCCTGGGTCCCATTTCTGTCTTGCTGGGAAGGCAAAGCTGTGGCAGCCCAGCCTTGATGGGGGAGGCGGACCAGGCCCGAGCTCCCCGGCTTTGATCCCAGGCCGCTGGCTGGCTTCTGTGGGGGAGAGCCCAGCCCTTTTCTGAACTGCTAGCCTCGCTCTCAACTCCAGCCCCACACAGAAAGGATGTCCCTTGAGGACGGACCCTTCAGGTGAGCCTGACCCAGCACAGCCGTGGTGGCGCCCCGTCTTCACGCGGCCCCTAGGAAGGCAGCTCCCGTTCTCCCGCCTCCCACCACACACACACATGTGGGCTGCGGCTGGGCCGACCCCAAGCCCCGGCATACATGCATCCCTTCCCTCCACCCTGCCATCCACTCAGCACACCCGGGGGGTACTCCCTTCAGAGCATTTCCAGACTCTGACTGCCTCTCACCGTCTCCCCTGCTGCCACCCTGAGCCACCCTATCTCCCGTCTTCCTCTGGATTCTGGCCTCCTGACCGACCTCCCTGCCTCTCCCCTCGCTCTCTAGGGTCCATCTTCAACATTTCGGAAGGAAGGGTCATTTAGAAAGATCCGTCGGATCATGTCGCTCCTCTCCTCAAAGTCCTCCGTGCCCCCCATGTCCCTCAGAGTCAGGGCCCCCTTGGCCTGGCCCTCCCTGCCCTCGGACGCCACCCTCTGCCGCTCCCCCACCTGACTCCTCCCCAGCCACACTGGCCTGCCGGCTGCTGCCTGCACCTGCCAGCGGTGTTCCTGCCCTGGGGCCTTTGCACTGGTTCTTGCCCCTGCCTGGGCCACGTGGCCCCTCTCCGAGTGAGCCCCTTGGCCTGTTCCCACACCTCCTTCCAGTCTTTCCTCACAGAGCTGCTCGGCAGGGCAGGCTCCGGCCTTCTGCTAAAACCCACCCAGTGCTTGCCCTCCCCTTCCTGGCTTCATCCTTCCTCATGGAGAATGAATCACCACTCACACGTGGCCCATTCACTCATGGCACTGACTCTCGGTCCCTCTCCCTGGGACGTCGGTTCTGGGGGAACGGTAGTGCAGAGTACCCGTACTCTTCGCACTACATCCCCAGCGCCCGGAGCAGATGCTCAGAACGTCTGCCAGAGGAAAGACTGATGGTTCAGGCTTCATTAGAGTCTTACACGGGAGACAGACCGTGACGTGATTCCACAGAGGAGATCAAGGCCCAGACGGCCGCCATAGCTTACCTAGTCAGCCGGCTGGCAAGCAGCAGGGCCAGGATCCAAACCCGGGGCAGGCTGGCTTCAGGCTGACACGTCCAACCCCAGCCCTAACCTATCACTCCGCTCAGGCTTCCTAAGTCGGCCCCTCCTCGCAGCGCCTCCTTCTGGTCCTCGGCAGGCCAGGGCACATGGAGACCGGCCTTGGCCCCTTTGACTGTTGTTTTCTTTTTTAAGATTTTATTTATTTATTGACAGAGAGAGTGAGAGAGCACACAAGCAGGGGGAACAGTGGGGCGAAAGAGGGAGAAGCAGACTCCCCACCGAGCAGGGAGCCTGATGCAGGGCTTGATCCCAGGACCCTGGGACCGCGACTCGAGCCGAAGCAGACGCCCAGCCATCTGAGCCACTCAGGCACTACAACAGCTGTTTTCTTTTTGAGGATGATGTGTTCTTGGGAAGCCCAGTGGTTGAATAGGAATGTGCACACGTGTGTGTACATGTGTGTACATATGCACATATGTGTGTGTATGCATGAGTGTCTTCATGGGGAGCAGAAAGAAAAGGAAAGATGTTACCTTTATTGGTTACTTCCTCTGTACTCTCTGTATTATCTCATTTAAATCTCAGCCTCTCCCCCACACCGCCTGCTCAGCTGAAGTCAGTACTGTTGTCCCTATTTAGCCCATAGGGAAACAGAGGCCCTGGCGGTACATGGCTTGCCCCAGGTCACACAGCTGAGAAGCGGGGGAGGCAGGCCTTGGACAGGTCCACTTGTCTGAGAATAGGGGGCACCGTCCTGTCAGCCACCACCCCACCCCACCTGCCACACACACACACACACACACGTACACGCGCACACACCCCTTGGGAGGGAACTGAGCATCTCTCCCTCCAGCCCCCGGCATGTGGCCCCAGAGTAACGAGGGGTCAGTGAGCATCGTGCGCAAGACAAGCTAGTGATGATGTTTCTTAGTCTCCTCTCTGGGGACTCTGGGGCAGCTGTGTGGCTGGCTTGGGTAGGGATAGCCTTAGTCACCAAACCCTGAAGGAGGCAGAGAAAGACGCACCCCTGGAGCTCAGGGGAATTCAGTGCAAGACAAATTCTGGGTTAACCCTGACAAGCCCCTGAGCCCAGCTTCCACCCCCGCAGTGCCCAAGGTGACCCCCGGTGGGGTCCTGGGGTGACACCTGCCCTTTCTGCCATCCCAGGCTTTGCTATGTTGGAGCCAACCCCCCACCGCTGGAGGACCGATCCCCTGCTGGGCTGGGGGGGCTGGGGATCAGCTGGTCTGGCTTCCACAGGTGCAGGAGGCCCCCTGAGCAGTGGGCACCTGTGCTCTGATTCCCATGGGGTGTCCGTGATGGCGAAGCGGGGGCTAAGGCAGGCCCAGGCTGGCTTGGCAGGACTTTCAGAGGACTCAGCCATGTGACCCAGCAAATACTTCTTTTCACAAATCTTAATTCTCACCCAACTGAAAGAGTGAACCCAAAGGCTCTCGAGGGGACCTCCATGAGGCCTGTCTTTAGGGTCCTTGGTTGATGCATATTTCTGTTGGAAAGGGTCAAACCTGTAGGGAGAGGTCCAGCCCCATGAGGAAACCCCCCACCCCCAGCAAAGGCCTGTCATCTGCCTTTGCATCTCTCTGGCCTCCTGAGCCAACAACCCTGCCCTTATTCTTAGTCTCCTGTCACCAGAGTGTAGCCAGCTACTGCCAGCCTCCAAACCCATTCCCTACTGTCCCCTCCACCTGAAGCAGTGCCCTGCCCCCCCTCCCCACCTGCCACAGGACTGAGTCCCACTTTCCAGAAAGCCCCACCTATAGGCCACCCCCCAGCTGCCACTGGAGCTGCACTGACTATATCACATGGGTCTGTTCCTGGGTCTGTCCCACCACAGGAGCCCATGTTTCTTGGCCCGGCTCTTGTAAGTGTGGACAGAGCTACACCAAAGTTGAGGCCATTTGACAAAATTGTCAGTAAAACTGTCCACAGTCGTAGGAGCAAAGTGAAGAAATTCTTGACCCCTCTGGGGTCACTGGTCTGGGTTCGGGGCCAGCTCTGCCTCTTGCTTCTCTGTGCCTCAGTTTCCTTATCTGTAGAGTGGGAATTGCGATGGTGCCCATGCCCAAGGGTCGTGAGGAGGTTGGCAGTCTGGCACACAGCGAGGTCAGCTGGGGCTTGCATCCTCCTCAACCGGGGAGGGAGGGCATGGCCGCGAGACGCTGTCCCTCACGGCCTCAGGGCTGCATTACATCTTTCTTGTGCCTCCCGACTACAGCTGACCCTCTGCTCGCCACCCAAGCCCACAGCAGGGTGAGCATACACACATTTGGACCTCCTGTGAAGGAGGGCAAAACAGAGCCCAGGCTGGGCTGCTGGCTTCTTTCTTGTCACACGCTTTGCATCCCACGTGTCCGGCTGCTGGCAGCCTGCAGCCTGTGGCCAGCAGGGCTCACGCTTACACAACAGCACCGGGGGCATGTGGCGGGGCCACGAGGCGGGCTGAGGGTCTCCTGCCCCCCGCCGCCCCCTCTCAGCTCTAGGCTCAGGCCTGTCTCCTCAGCCTATTTTTTCCCACGGAGCCTGGCAGGATCCTGGTTAAGGTCTTGAACTTGCCTGGGAGGAGCAGAGCCTTGCTAAACAGGTTTTTGTCCAGCCCCAAGGCCACAGACCTATCCCCTGTCTCAGACTGGAACAATGGCCCAGTGTTTGGAGGGACCTGGCCTACAAGGTTGTGGGCCCACGGCCAGATTGGGTCAGAACTGTCCTTGCCCCAGCCTGCCCAGAGCGCTGGCTTCTGGCCTGGGAGTCCGCTTGGGGATCCCTGCCACCGCCATGGGGCAGTCAGGCAGACCCGTGAGAAAGGGAGACTGTCCCACCAGCAGGCCTGCCCTGCGCAGAGGTCAGGGTTTGGGTCTGGAGTGTGGGCTGACGGAGAGAGCGCTGAGCAGGGGTTCCATGAATGGAGTACAGGGCAAAGCAGAGGCAGGCAGAGGCTTGGGGTTGGGGTAGGCGTGAAGGCAGACCCAAGAAAAAGCACTCCTCTGGAGGGGCTCCTGGCCTCCCTTCCCAGTTATATCTTGGAAGGGATGGAGGCCATGCCTGCCCCTTCCCCCCAGGGAAAACAGAGGCCAGGAGGACAGAAGGGACTTTGCCAGCCCTGTCTCAGGGGCCCAGACAGGACGGCTCTGAGAATCTGAGGAGGCTTCTCCCGGGGGCACCCCTGTCCTTGGTCCCAGTTGAATTCCAGGTCAGGGCCACCCAGGAGGTAGGCTGACTGCTTTGCTCAGTGTTTGACTCCTGAGTTAGAATCCAGACTCCGCTGCTGATGGCAGGTGACCTCGGGGAGGAGCCTGCTTGTGAGTCACACCTGCCTTCCCAGCAGTGGAGGAAAATTAAATGGGATGATGTGTGTGGAGCACACAGTAGCTGCTTCCCTTCTCTCCTTTTCCCTGGGAAGCAAAGGGAAGGTTGTGCCAAAAGCCCTGGAGAGAGGGTCTCTGCAGTGCTCCCCTCCTCAGCATGTGTCCACTGAGCACCTACTATGTGTCAGGACATCATGGACTGATGGACTTAAGGCTCAAGACTGCCACTAGGTCGAAATTTTTAACAGAGTGAAATTAACTCCAGAGAGGGACACCTGGGTGGCTCAGTCGTCAGGTGTCTGCCTTCAGCTCAGGTCATGATCCCTGGGTCCTGGAATGAAGCCCCGCATTGGGCTCCCTGCTTAACAGGAAGCCTGATCTTCCCTCTCCCACTCCCCCTGCTTGTGTTCCCTCTCTCACTGTGTCTCTGTCAAATAAATCAATAAAATCTTTAAAATAAAATAAACGAACTCCAGAGACAACAGTCAGAACACCCAGCTCTGCTTTGGCCTTGAATAAATCACTCCCCACCTCTCCAGATCTGTGAAATCCTCTGCATCTGTGAAAGTGGCCAACGATACCCATGTCATGGGGGTAATGGAAAGGTTCAAGGGTGCTAATGCCTGTACGTGCCTCGAGAGTGCCTGACCCAACGCAGCTCATTCCCAGGAACTTCTGTTCTCCTTCCCTTTCTTCCATGAGCCCAGGCCTGCATGCACAGGGCCACTCTGGGAAGGCTGGGGGAATGGAAGTGGTCAGCTCAGCAAGTACTTGCCAGGGTTGGTTACTGATGGGGGGGAGCGGCTGCCCCCCTCTGCCCCCAGGCACCCCACTGGCTATCGAGAACTCCTGGGCATCTAGCTTCTTGGCCTTCCCCGGGGGACTGATGCCCTGGGAACTGGACTGGAGAGTCCAGTCTCCCGCCCTGTGCTTTGCTGTGTCCTGGTGAGACCCTTGCCTGCAGGCTCTGCCACCAGCCATCTGGCCAGGGACGTGGCCCGCACCGTCCCTCCAGCCTCTCTGCCATTGGCAGCTGCACGAATAGTCTCTTTATACTGACAGGTGAGAGAGCCAGCTGGATGGAGGGACTGTGGGTCCCCCGGGAGCTGCGCGCTTGGGACAGCACAGAGTTTCATGCAAGCAGACCGTGCCCGCCCCCTGCTCTGGCCCCCTTTAACCTGGGTGGGCAGGTGGGAGCCAGGTCCCCACAGGAAGCTGGTTCCAACCCACTTGAAAGGGGCATGGGCTCTGGGGAACAAGGGTTTCTCAGGGCCCGGCTGTCGTGCTGGGTGGGAAGTGCCGGGAGGCCACCTAAGCAGCCCAGCTCAGGGCAAAGGCTGTGTGGGCCGCGGCTACAGAGAGAGGCTTATTCCATTTCCAGGCCTGGCACCGGAGTTCAGCTCTCGCCAGCGGGAGTGGGAAGGTTAAGGGATAAGGATAAGGAAGGGATAAGAAAGGTAGAGGGGTCCCGGGGTGTGTGTTTCCCTGAAACCTTAGCCCCAGGAGGATGGTCCTGGTACACAGGTGCCCAAGGCACCCACGGGTCCCTTCCCTTGCTCCCAAGGCCACAGGATGAGCGCCAACCCCCCGCCCCGAGCCCAGGAGGCCTGCTTTGTAGTTATGTCACATTCAAGGGTGTCTCAGTTCCCCTCCCTTGTAGTTATTACCCCTCCATTGTAACCAGTCCTCTGGCTAGCCACCCCACAGGGAGCCCATGGCAGAGCTAAGCCTTTCTCTGTTGCCATCCAGGCAGGAGCCATTCGCATGTTTGGTCATCTTCTTGGTGTGAGGCATAGGACCATGGAAGTGGACACAGCTCAGCCCTCCCCGTGGGGAAGCTTGTGGTCTGAGGGGAGAGACTGCACGGTCAGGGCCTGGCTTGCCTCTGTGGGAGGCAGCAGAGCACGATAGGGCTCTGGCTAGCACCAGGGCTCCTTCCCCACCTACTCTGGGGCCTAGGAATCATTCAAATGCCAAGACCTCAGTTTTTTCACCTGTAAAATGGGCCTTATAACAATAACTGCCAATTCAGCAGAAACAGGAGAAGTCAAACAAGTGATGATACAAGCGCTGGGCTGTCCAGAGCAGGGGGCTAGCCTGGTGAGGTGGTCAGGGAAGCCTCCCTTGAGAGGTGTTATTCAAGCTGGGAGCGAGGGCAGAACCACCCACTGAAGGGAAGTGCGAGACAAGGACAGTCAGATCAGAAAGAGCCCTTGAGCCTGGGGCAGTTTCAAAGAATTGAAAGAAATTCTGTCTTCCTGGAAACTGAATGTGTTGGCTAGGGCTGGGCCTGAGGCCTCCAGTGTCCAGTGGGTCACCTTGGACAGTCATTAAACCTTTGTATAGTTCAGCATCAGGTGAAGGAGCAAAATCTGGGGTTCTCTAGGGTCCCTCCTGGCTCTGACGTTCTGTGATCTTATCAGCACCCTCTGGCTATTGCAATGGTCCAAGCACATAGCAACTGGAATCTGCAGTGGTAGCTGAGGGCTGTGAGGGGGAGACATTCATAGAAATGGTGAGATGTGGAATAGACAAGTGTTCTGCAGATCATATGATCTTCCCTTTCACAAGGCCTGTACATTGGAATTTAGGCACCGCTTAACTTTGGGTGATTTTAGTGCTTGGGATCTGTGTGTATATGGCTCCACCTTGTGGAAACCTTAGACATTACAGTTGCCTGTGTCGGGACAAATGCCCATTGACAGATATTGTCAAAAACTGTTGGGTCCTTGAGCATGATCTTGTTTAACCATCAGTATAATCCTGTGAGATTTATGCCTCCTTTTTGTAGATGAGGAAGCTTGGCCTTATGTTGGTTAAGTTACTTCTCAGCTAGTAAGTGTCAGAGGCTGGATTCAAACTCTTCCAACTTCAGATATGTGCCCCGCTAACCAAGCAGGGGTGTGTGATGGAGAGAAGCACGGGGGCCATGACTAGGGTGACCAGCTCAAATTGCCAGATGGGGCCCTTTATCTGACTGTAGGGCAGAATAGTTGAGTCAGGACCCCATGGTTGCTGTGGTCACAGAGGGGGCAATTGAAAGTACACCTGAGGGCACTTTCCAGATGTGGGGACTCTTAAAGGAAAACCCAGACTTCTTGTCAGCCCACATCCAAGACACGACACAAGGCTCAGGAGCCCCAGGGCCAGTTCAGGGTGCCCTCCCTGAGACTCCCACCCCTAACCCCAGCCTCCAGAGCTCCCAAGAGGGCCTTCCTGCTGTGGCTCAGACTTCTGACATGCTTCCAGAACCAGGCTCATTCTCTCTTCCTGAAAAGGAAGCCAGGTGTGGCCCAGACTGATACCTGATTTTGGCCTTCCTTGGGCCCAGCTGTGACCCCAGCATCAAACCAAGCCCTTAAGCCCCTCTCACCCCTTCTCTATGATGTGGCTCACTTCTCACATGAAGAACCCTGAATTAATGTGAATCCCTTTCCCTTTGCCCCACTCCAGGACACACAGCCCAAGGCTCTTGCTACCTGAGGCTAGGCAGGAGATTTTATTTTCAAACAGCCTTATTGAGATAAAATTGATATAAAACAAAAATCACTTGTTTGAAGTGTACAATTAATCTGCTGATGCTTAGTAAATTTCTAGAGTTGTGTAACCATCACCACAATCCAGTTCTAGAACTCTTCTTTTTAAAAGACTTTATGTGGGCGCCTGGGTGGCCCAGTGGGTTAAGCCGCTGCCTTTGGCTCAGGTCATGATCTCAGGGTCCTGGGATCGAGTCCCGCATCGGGTTCTCTGCTCGGCAGAGATCCTGCTTCCCTCTCTCTCTCTCTGCCTGCCTCTCCATCTACTTGTGATCTCTCTCTGTCAAATAAATAAATAAAATCTTTAAAAAAAAATAAATAAAAGACTTTATGTATTTATTTGACAGAGTACAAGAGAGTACAAGTAGGATGGAGCGGCAGAAGGAGAGGGAGAAGCAGACTCCCCGCTGAGCAAGGAGCGATATGGGGTTCGATCCCAGGACCCTGGGATCACGACCTGAGCCAAAGGCAGATGCTTAACCAACTGCGCCACCCAGGCGCCCAAGTTTTAGAACTTTTACATAACCCTAAAAAGATCCCAGAGGGAGGTTTTTAATTCTTCCTAAAAAGGAGCCACCATTAGCATCCCTTCCCTCTGCTCCTGGCTGGGAAGAAGAGATGTATGTTCCTGGAGACTGGGTTCTTCCCTCCACCATGTGCTGCTCTGATTTCTAGACCTTCTGGTAGTTCCAGCTGCTTTGGTCCTTGCACAAATTGTTCAGTAGCCCACGGGCAAGGCCGGCTTTGCCTTCTCGGTGCTGCTCTGAGATGGACTGGCCACTGAGTGGGGGCCTCGGGTGGAGGGCTGAGGGTGCCCACCTAGCACTTCATCCCCATCCCCAGGAAGTTCACACACTGTTGGGCACCACAGGGCATGGGGTGGACAGTGGGCACAGGCAGTGGACCAGGGGCTAAGCCGTAAGGTGCGCGACTCTCTGCCCGGGCAACCTGCAGGCAACCCAGGTGTTTGGCAGAAAGCAGTGTGCGTGGTTTAGCTCATTTAATTTTTGCATCTATCCATGAGGTGGGCACCGTTATTTCCCCCAATTTCCAGATAAAACCATGAAGGCAAAGGGAGGTCACGTGCCTTGCAAAGCTGATGCATGGCAGAGATGGCGAGAATCCAGCAGTCTGGTGGGAGAGCCTGGTTCACCCCCTCGGTAAAGTTCTCCACGTGTCTAACACGCTGCCCGGCATGTGCTCATAATCCATGGGTCCCTATTATTATTACCGTTGCCGTTGTTGTGGGGCTGCTCCGTGCTGAGGGAGGAACCAGAGGCCTGGTTGGCCAGTGCCCGCCCACCGCTCACCTCTCAGCATGCGGCCGCGTAGTTGGCAGTTTCTGGAGCCATCAAAGCAGCCTCTGCCATTGGGATGCATCTCACTGAGAGGTAGAAGGGGTGGGTTGCTCCCAGCTCCAGCCTTCAGACATCCTCCAGCCCTGCCCAAGGTCAAATCATCAGAGAAACTGGACTAGCACCACGTTGTCTGACTCAGAATCCAGCGTTCCTTCTGGCCCTCAGAAACTTTTCCAGCTGATTTCCAGAGCATTCCGAGTGCTGGTGCACAGAAGGGCACCTGGAGGCCAGAGCTGAACCCTCAGGGACACTTGAATCAAAGCCTACCTAATACGCTGGGAGGAGGAGCCAGCAGCTCTGATGGCCGGGGAAGTGGTTGCTGAGCTGTGATCAGGTCTGATCTAATTACGCAGAAGCCAGCTCCCAATGAGATAAGGCTATGCTTGCCAAGCCAGAGAATTTAAGGTTAATGGCAGGGCATGTTCTGGTCCCCATCCTGTGCAAGAGAGAGCACCCATGAGGCTGTCTTACTGGTCAGAGCCCCAGGGAGACCCATGGTGCCGCCAGCAGCCACCTTGAGAGCCAGAGAACAGAGGATATGGGTTACCCCCATGTTGGCATGTCTGGAGAAAGCCCCCACTATGTGTTGGCCATGTGCTAGGTCCAGCAGGCTATGAGGATCTTAGTGGGCAAGTTGCGGGGGGGGGGGGCGGTGGGATACTTCATGCCAGAGACAGGGAAAGACAGGTGTCTTGGTTTAGAATACTGCAGAAGCGGGTCTGGGGAGGATTAGAACCCAGACAGTTTATTTGGAAGGCGATACTGGGAGATCAGTGGGGTGGGGGCAGGGGGGATGTTAGGCAGGGGAGGGAAGGCAGCCAAAAGTAGTGCACGACCAACCAGATGTCCTTCGGGGCTCTGGGCTTCATCCCATAGGGGACTCTGGGGGCTGGCAAGGATTGGTGGTCCTACCCAAGGGCTGGGGTGCCGGGCTTCTATGCACCCACGGAGATCTCTTCCTCCAGCTGTCCTGCGTCCCCCTCCCCCCGTCCACCTCCAAAGAGCTAGAGGGGGCTTTCCAAAGAGCGCGTGTAAGCTAACACGGACGTGGCTTTCCACTGTGCTTAGGATGACTTCCGAGCAGGTTTGAGGTGGCCTGGGCCTAGGAGGCCTGGTTCCCTCCCTCTCCCCAGCCTGAAGGCCCCAGCACCCACCCGCATTCTGCCTGCTCCTCACGTTCTCCTGGAACCCTCGCCTCCTCAAAGAGACCTCCCTTTCTGTCCCTCTCTGCAAACTTTCCATTTTCTTCACAGCTCTTCACCCAGTTTCCCAGCTTGCTCTCCAGGGCCTGGCCTGCTGGAGGCCTGGGCATGCTGGCTTAGAGGCTTCTGAGCGGGAAGGGTGGAAAGATCGGGATCATGGTGGTTCCAAACAGTGGCTTAGGAGTCAGCCGGCCCTGGGTTCAGATCTCCGCTCGCTATGGAGCTAGCATCTTAAACAGGGGGCCCTCCCTAAGCACATGGGTGCCCTTATTCTCGACTTGGGCCCACCGGCGAGCCAGGCAAAGGAGGTGGTGAGGCACTGTGGTCTGGCCGGGGTAGGGAGAGACGCATGTGAGGCGGTAATGCATCCTGCAGCAGAATGCAGGTTGTCGAGAGAGCCTGCCACCGCGGTGGTGCTGGCCCACTAGTTCCCATGGCAACCCTGTGTGATGTCATAGCCAGGAGGTGGAGCCCAGGACACAGAGGCCATCCTCACTGAGCCATCAGGGTGAACTCTGCAGTGGAGACTGCCCAAGTACTCTGGCATTTTATACACCCTAAGGTCCACATTTGCCGACCCACTCAGTCATCAAGGAGGACCTCCTGGAGGAAGCAGGACTTCCACTAGGCTTTACCGGAGCTAATGGAGTGGAAGGCAGAGACCCCGGGTCTGTCCGGAGGCCAGCTCAGGATCATGCCACCGATCTGGCCAGCCCCGCCCCCTCCCCCGAAACTCCCTGCAGTCCTGAGCCAGGCTGCCTATAGTCAGGACATCGGTGCTTTCATTCAGCAGACTGTGCCTCCCCCTGGGTGAGGCCTGGGGAGACTGGGCCTGCTTCCTGGGGCCTGCTGTGGTGGGGAGGAGATAGCAAAGATATTGTAGTAATGTCTGAGCTACAAAGGAGAAGAGGGTGCCAGGTCAGGCCAGGTTCTGGGGGTGTCAGAAGTGGCATTAGGAGGAGGTGAGGACGGGAAGGAGAGAAAGTCAGAGGAAGGTAGAGCCTGGGACAGCGTCAAGCCACCGTCACTGTTTCCAGAATTCAAGACAACTCTGCTGAGAGAAACGGGCCCTGTGGGGACTGTCAGTCCTGTCCTTGAATGAGGTCGGGCTGTCCTCCAGCTACAGACCCTGCTGTGCTCCTGCTGGCGGCTCCGTTCCACAGCACAGCCTCCAAGGAGCCGCCCAGGGAGACTCGTCAGCCAGGGTGCTCTGAGCAGGTGGTCAGGGACCCTGCACCACATGTCACAGCCAGGGTCTCCTTCCTCACACGAGAGATGAAGTTGTAACCTCCCCAAGAAAGTGTCTACAACTTGATGGTGGTGTTTTGGTATTTCCGACTGCAAGTCTTTGCCTCCATCTTACCTTTTCCCCGCCTACTCCTAATTTAGCTTCTCTGGATTTTACAGGTGTAAAATCAGCCACAAGGTGGTAAAAGATTGGAGCACTAGACTACGACAGCTTGAGCTCCCTAGCTGTGTTACTTTGGGGAAGTTACTTGCCCTCTCTGATCCTCCATTTCTATAACATGGAGGAGATAAGAGAATCTACCACAAAGGACTGTTGTGAGGATGAAATGAGCTGATACGTCTCAAGGGCTTAGTTTGGTAACTGGTCTAATGTAAATGCTTGAAGAAGTACTATTCTTGTCCATTACAGTATGACAATAATAATAATAATAACGGCAATAATAGCAGTGTATCCCCCCCCACATCTTTGGGAAAGAAGGGCTCAGTCAGTGTGGGAGGGCTATTCAGTGGTGACGCCCACTGAGGACTGACCCACCCCTGCCTCCCCCACCCCATGCCCCCCACGCTCTCGGGTTCAAGGACCCAGGCCGCCTCCAGGGCCACAGAGGACTTCCTGGCAGCAGAAGCTCAGGGGTCATTACACAGCAGAGGACGAAGGTGGTGGCCCAGGGCTGGCCCACTGGGATCTGTAATTTGTGTCCCGGAGAGCAGTGAATTCACCGGTTGGAGCCCAGCCTACGCAGAGGAGGGGAGCACGAGCAGGGCTGGTGGGAGGGCAGGAGCAGGAAGCTGGTACCCAGGGCTCCGGGCTTGCCCCTCCCACAGTGCGTGGCCTGCAGGCCTGTCTGGGGCCCAGAGCTGGAGGCCTCCCTGCAGAAGTTAAGAGGGGCCCAGTCTGTGATCTTTTCAGTCAGGGAAACCAAGGCATAGAGAGAGTGCCATCCCCCTGGTCTTGCTCTGGTTCAGAGACAGTTGAACCTGAAACCCGGGTCTTGGGACCACGCCGCCCTCCCCCCAGCTCCGGGGGTGGCTGGTTTGGTAACTTTCGAGACTCCTGGGTCAGCCCTCTCTCTCACATTGCCACTCAGGGAGGTAGTAGTCGAGGAAGTGCCCTTGGGAAGCCTTCAAGTGGCCATGTGCCCAGATTGGCCCGGAGTGTCCCATGTTCCCTGAGCCTAGAGCCCTTTGTCCTGAATTCCCAGCGCCTGCTGCCCGGAGTGTAGTGGCCGTCTGCCCCTTCGTGGAGAAGCATCACTTGTCCAGCTGTGGGGGACCCACGCTTGGCTGTCACCCCTGCCACCTCCAGTCCGTGAGGGCCCAGGCCCCAGGATGCCTGGTAGAAGCTGGCCTTGGCAAAGTGGCTTTACTCTCTCCTCTGAAGCCTGGATCTCTTCATCTGTAAACAAGCACCCTGAGCCTTGGCCCACCCACTAGGGCCAGCCAGGCCCATCTCCCCACATCCTTCCCTACCTCGAGCCACTGGGCCTGCGTGGGGCTCTGTGACGGGGGCGTGGGGCCAGCGGGCGGTGGGGGGCAGGGTGTGTCTCAGACATTCCCGTCTTTATCCAGCCTGCTGGGCGCCAAGTACTCCACAGCCGTGGACTTGCCTTGACCTCCAGCTGTCCATTTGGGTGGGTGCTCTGGGGCTCTTCCCTGTGCAGAGCGGACATGAAGACAGCCTCCCAGTCACCCGGCTGTGCTGGGATGTGAAGCCAGGCAGCTGCACACAGCACGTCTCCCCCGCGAGCTGCCTTCTGCGCAGTGGTCTAGCCCGCACTGTCCGGCGTGCTGGGCAGCGCACTGTGGCTATTTCAGTTAAATTTGTATTAAGTCCGTTCTTGCATCGCGTGAGCCGCATCTCCAGCACTCGACAGACACAGTGGTGGTGGCTGCCTCGTGGGCCAGTGCAGGAGGAGGCCACTTCTGTTGGGGATCGCCATTCTATGGGGCAGCATGAGGTGGGGCACCGCCTAGGTGCTGGGGACAGAAATGGGACATGCAGTGCCATCGGGGGTCAGCTGAGCTGGAATGTCGTGAAACACTGGAGAGGGGACGAGGGCGTGTGAGGAGGCCACAAGCCCAAACAGCTCACTGTGTGGCTCCAGGTAGGCACGTTTCTTGACCTGTCAGAGCCTCCCCAGTAAAGCAGGTCTAAAGCACCTGCCTCAGAGATAGAGACGTGGTCAGGGAGGTGTTAAGGGGCGGGGCCCGCCTGGGGGCTCGGCGCCTGCGCGCGTGTGATGTGAAGTTTGAGTAAGTCTGGGAGAGCAGGGTTCTCTCGTAAGAGGCCACCACGTGAGCCCCCAGAGGCGAGGCCCTCCTGGCTGGTGCCGGGAGAAGCCTGGGGCCCTGCCTCAAGCGTTCTTTCCCACGGACGCTGAGGCAGGGATCAGCACAGCTGGGCCTTGGACAGGCTCCTGGGCGTCCGTGGGAAGCAGAGAGCCCTTGGCCCAGCTCAAAGATAGGCCAGGGCTGGGGAGCAAGCGGCCTTATAGCCAGGGGGCGACCCGGAGGACTGCTTAGCGGGGCGGCCCGGCATGTGTCACAAACCCACACCCACATCAGATACACTTCTGCAGAAGGGGCCGCTGGAGTGTGGAGAGCAAAGCAGTCTGTTTCCCCCAAAAAAGTGCCCATCCCGCAGGCTACACAGGGAAAAGCAGAACCAGACGGAAACGGCCTCTCCATCGCGGAGCTGATGCTGCCACCTTCTAGGGGAAACCCTTTTGTTACACGCATCACTGCTGGGTTTCTGCCACCAAGTTTCTTCTAAAATTTAAGCTGTGTGCCTTCCCTTGAGCCCACCCCTGGCCACAGGTCCTGCCCGCCCCCGCCCTAGGCAGACAGCATCCCGGAGCTCCCCTCACCCTTTGCTCCTAGCACACACACAAGCACTCGCCAGTGCGCACACATACACACACGCACGCTCCCCTATCTGTTCCTGCCCCGCACCTTTGCTCACCTCACCCCTAGCGTCCAAACTCCTTCCTGCCTCTGCTCTTTCTCTATTCATCTTTCAAGGGTAGCTCTAGAGAGCCCTCTTCTGGACATCCCTTCCCAACTGCCCGGGACCACTCTGACCTCCGGTTCCCAGGAAATTCCTACACAACAAATCCTTTTGACCCGGATGGCAGATCACAAAGTGACTGTGTGTTGTCCTCCTCTGCATGTTTGTCTTGTCGCTGCCAACTAGACGGTGTGCTCTGTGAGGCCCAAATGGGTCTTCCCCGCCACCCTTCTGCTCAGACACAAGATCAGGTTGGGCCTCCACCACCCCTCAGTTAAGACATGGATGGGGTGGGAGGGCGGGAGTTGGACAGACAGACAGATGTACTCGAAGAGAGACCGGGAAGGCCTGCAAACATGGAAGACCCTGTCTGCCCTTCTGTCCAGGAACTTTGCAATTGAACCCCAGCACAGCGCTTGTCACTGCCCCTTCCATGGCTCCCCAGGTCTGGCCTGCTGTCCCCAGAAGTCCGGGAAAACCCATGGCCAGGCAGCCTGTGGGAGGCTCAGACTCTGCGGCCAGTGGGCTCAGCGGCCTCATGTCCCCTCCAGGAAGCCAGCTCTGTGCCTGCGCCGCAGCCTCCCCGTCCTTCACAGGCTGCTTGTCCGTCACCATCGAGGTGGGACTTCTTGGCACACACACAGGTGGAGATCCACTGGCCCGTTGTTTTCAGGGCCCTGAGCTGGCCCCCTGTGCTATAAGGCCATAGGGCCAGATTCTTATGAAGTCCATACCCACGAGGACAGGCCAGCCAGGCACCCCAATATCCTGGCCGCCATCCACACTCAGTCGAGCCCCAGCTGAGAAGACAGATTCCACCAGCCTTCTCACCACATGCCAGTTCTAAGAGCTTTGCACGTGATCTCGGGTCATCCCCCCCCACAAAGGTAGGATATTTGTGTCTCCCCTGGACCACTGAAGGTGCAGAGAGGTTAAGTAACTTGCCTTTGGCACAAAGTGGCAAGTGGCTGAACCATGCTCCATCCCACCCACACTCTGAACCCTCTGCTCTGAGGCCTGGACGCTGTGGGGCTGTCCCCGGGCTGGCAGCACGCTCGGGGCCTTTGCCCAGCATGGTTAGTCCAGTCAGAGAGGACAGACAGACAGCGCTTTGTCTTTTTGCTGTGGATGGGACAGCTGCTGAGATGCTCTGGGATGTTGGGCAGATAAGCACAAGGCCTGGGAGGTTTCTGGGGTGTGCCACAGCCCCGGCATGGGCCTCCCTGGGACTCAGCTGGGGGGGGAGGTGCGAGACCCTTTCCCTCCCGAGGAATTCAGCTTTTTCGCCCAGGGCAGGAATTCCGGCCTCTCTGGACTGTCCACATGGCCACAATGGGGCCCATTCTCAGGACCCTGGAAAACACATCCTGTGGAGAAAGGACGGATTCTTGTTGGACACAAGGGCCCTCAGTGCCACAGTTTACATCAGGGCACAAATGGGGGCAAAGAACAGCATTCATGCCCCCTCTGTCTGTCTTCCCTGGAGGTCGCTGCCCTGCAGGACCGTTCCTTGCAAAGACTCTGAAAAGCCTGAACAGAGACCCAGCTAGGGGCTGAGTGGGGCGGGAAAATCCCCCAGCCTGCCTCCGACCTCAGCTGACCTGAAGCCCCTTTGCCCAGACCCTCCTCTCTCAGCATCTGGACCATCATGCTGTGCCCCACTGGGTCGGCTTCACAGAGAATCAGTAGGCTGCGAGGGCCCCGGGGAGAACCCTCACGCGAGGGCTGGGGAGACAGGCCACAAGCGTTCATTTGCCAGTGTTTTTAAAGACTTTTTCTGCCATAGTAACAAATTTCCCATCATAACCCAACACAGACAGACAAGTTAACAGGTGTGCACCTGAAACAGGTTTCACAAGACAATACTGATCTCGCCATGACTGACACCATCGTTTTGTCTATCTTTTTTAAAAGATTTTATTTATTTATTTGACACAGAGAGAGAGATCACAAGTAGGCAGAAAGGCAGACAGAGGCGGGACGGGAACAGGCTCCCTACTGAGCAGAGAGCCTGATGCGGGGCTCGATCCCAAAACCCTGGGATCATGACCTGAGCCAAAGGCAGAGGCTTTAACCCACTGAGCCACCCAGGCGCCCCTTGTCTATCTTTTTAAAATGCTTATTGGGACATACTAAGATGGTTTCAGAACTCACTATGGGTCAGAGCCTGTCATTTGAAAGGCATTAGTTTATTTGCTGTTGTTATTTCTTTTTATTTTTTTAATTAACATATAATGTATTATTTGTTTCAGGAGTACAGATCTGTGATTCATCAGTCTTATACAACATGCAGCCCTCACCACAACACATACCCTCCCCAGTGTCCATCACCCAAGTACCCCATCCCCGCAAACCCTTCTCCCCTCCAGCAACCCTCAGTTTGTTTGTTTCCTGAGAATAAGAGTCTCTCGTGGTTTGTCTCCCTCTCTGGTTTCGTCTTGTTTCATTTTTTCCTCTTTCCCTATGATCCTCTGCCTCGTTTCCCAAATTCCTCATATCAGGGAGATCATATGATAATTGTCTTTCTCTGATTGACTTATTTTGCTTAGCATAATACCCTCTAGTTCCATCCACATCATTGTAAATGGCAAGATTTCTCTTTTTTGATGGCTGCATAATATTCCATGGCACACGCATATGTGTGTGTGTGTGTGTGTGTGTGTGTGTGTGTGTGTGTGTATACTGCATCTTCTTTATCTATTCATTTGTTGATGGACATCTAGGTTCTTTCCATAGTTTGGCTATTGTGGACATTGCTGCTGTAAACATTGGGGTGCACATGCCCCTTTGGATCACTACATTTGTATCTTTGAGGTAAATACCCAGTAGTGCAATTGCTGGGTCATAGGGAAGCTCTATTTTCAACTTTATGAGGAACCTCCATGCTGTTTTCCAGAGTGGCTGCACGAGCTTGCGTTCCCCTCGACAGTGCAGGGGGGCTCCCTGAAAGGGTTAGTTTAAAGCAGTGTGCCCTGCTGCACCAGCCACTGGGGCAGAGCTGGGCCCAGAACAGGGGTCTGTTGATGTCAGGGCCAGACTTGGCACCAGCGCTCTCCCATCCTGCCCCCTCACCACCTGCCTCGCCTCTTAACAGAAATCTTCCTCAGTGACACTCTGACCACATCCTCCCTGACTCTGAAATCTTCTGGATTTCACGGAGGGACAGTGACACCCCCCTCCCCCCCCTTCCCCCACCCCACGAGCCTGGCCTTTCCCTGCCCGTCCATCTGCTTACCCACCCTCCCTGGTTCGACTCCCATTTGGAGCTGCTTGTTCCCGATTCTAGAGCTTTCCACCCTCTACCCTCTGCATGGATCCAAATACCCCTGATCCTTCGAGTCTCAGCTCAAAGCCCACTGCTCCTGGAAGCCTGTCTTAGATGTTCTGCAGCCCCGGATCTCTCTTTTTTTCTGCACTTGGAATGTAACCACTCCTGTGCTTCTTGGAATGTCTCAGAACGTTAGGTTTCTCACTGTGCAGGTTAGTTGTATTCCCCCAACTTTGCCCTAAACTCACAGGCCGGAGCAGGTCGTGTTTCTCCTGTACCTGCCCAGGCCTTCACAAGCATCCCACGTCAGGAGCTGAAAACAGGCTTAGTGGCGGATAAGGGCCGTCAAGGTCATCGTTACACATCTCAAGGGTTCTGTGTCATTGTCCTGGCCACGGCTGCATACCCTCACTCCAGACCCCGTAGTCCAGGCCCCACCCAGGTCCCCTGAGACCCCTGGGCTCCCAAGGTCACCCAGAGCCAGCCATCTGGCCAGCCAGCAGGCCTCTCAAGCAGTTCCAAGCGGCAGCAGGCCCTGCAGACAGGCGTCCTGGGCCGAGTGGCCAATGTCAGCCAGCAGACAGGAGGGTGAGAACATCAGGCTTGAAGTTCCTGCGTGCACGTCCTCCTTGCCAGGGCACTCTCTAATGGGAGCAAGAACGGAAGGGAGAGGTGGTGGCAGACAGCAGAGGACTCAGTTCCACCTGGCAGGGACTCTGCATCCTTCCGCAGAGCTGGCCTGGCCAGACCCTCAGCGGCTCTCCCAGGCTTTGCCTCCCACCCTGGGACCCTGACGGGTGGGGCGGCTGCCTCCTTTCCCCCAGCAAGAGCCTTCCCCTGCTGCTCAAGCACCCCCTTCTTGTAGCCCGCTCCCCAGTGGGTCTCAGGGTGGGGAGTACCCCACCAGGAATGTCACTGCAGCTTGGGGAGGCTGGGCAAACCTCAGAAGGCCTCAGGAGCTCAGTCTTCCTATTCATAAAATGGGTTCCCACCACCCCTGCCTCTTTCAGGGCACTGATGGTCCCTTGCATGCCGGGGACTCTCAGGGGAGGGCAGGAGTGGAAGGCTTGTGCAAAGACAGGTGACCAGGAGGTAGGAATTGTTAACTGCCTCCCCCGCTCCCTGCTCTGGCCTCGTGCCCTTTGCTATCTCCAGCCCAGCCTATTCACTAGAAGGTTGTCGGAGGAAGCAGCAGACCTTACCAAGAGAAATTAAAGTGGGGGGAAGGGGGTGGAATGAAGCTTGACCGCCCCCCTTCAGCCGTAGCATGAAAATGCAGGACCTTTATGCCTTGTGGCTTGGGGCTCAGGGAGTAGGCCACTCTGGAAGGTTAAAGGCACCCGATAAGTGAGTCCAGGCATGCCGATTCCTAGGGGTCAGTGTCTCCCTGAAAATACGACTGTGGCCAGATGGGCCCTGTTCAGATGTTCAGTGCATGGGGAACGGGGTCTTTCTGGGGGTGGGGGGGGGACGTGCTCAGCAGAGAGTAGTGCTTGTTTTGTGTCTGTGAAAGCCCAAAACTCTACAAACGGGGTTGGAGTAGCCCCTGCTGGGTACTATGCTGCCAGCATCAAGGTGAGGTCCAAGTTTAAACAAGCCTTCGTCAATTGGGTAGCGACTGAGGTGGGGTCAGTTCCAGATGTGAAAGACAGATAACAAAGACAATTTATATGGCATTTTCTGGGCCAGGGCACTATGCTAAGCCCTTTTATGCATACTGTACATTTCATCTTCCCTGAATCTTAAGGTACTGTTATTATCCCCATTCTACAGATAGAGAAACAGAGGCTCAAGATGGCCAACCAGTTAGCACGTAGCAGAGGGTTGAACTGGGCTCTGTCTGCTTCTGGAACCTGTCATTTTTCCTAAAAGCAGGGCCAGGAGATGAACTGTTTATATCCCGAGATTGTGGGGGAGGGGCGGGGGAGGCCTCAGGAGTCCCTGTTGAGATGAGGGAGGGGTATGGTGCTGTGCTGGAGGAACTCCACACCGCTCTCCCCAACCAGGCCAGACCCATGGATCAGGGGCTGGCCAGCTGTCCCAGTCTGCTGGCATGGCCCGGTCACTGTACCTGGGGTCTTAGTCATCCTCAGTACCAGCTGAGAAGACTGATGGAACCGAGTCAGGATACAGCCTGGAAGCCTTTGCAATTACATTAGCTTCTGGCGGCACTGGAGGGAGACGGGCCTTCCCCTCCCCTTCTGCTTCCTGTGGCTCCCCGGCATATAGTGATTCAGCAGCAGGTTGGGAGGGAGCTAGACTGGGACGTGCCTGGGTAGAATCCCCGGCAGGGTGGGGGCAATCAGCACGAGCTGGGGGCAAGAATTGGAGCGGGGCGGGGGGATGCCGGGGAATGGTGGAGTGTGGGAAGGGATCTTGAGTTGCTAGGGTGCTGAACCCCAGCAGAGGGGCCTGCAGTCCTGCCTAGGCCTGCAGCTGGAGGTGGGCACCCCCTGCCTTCCCTCACCATGCCTGATATGTGAGGGATCAGGGAGTGCCTAGCATACTCATTGGCTGAAAATACAAAACGCCTTTGCTCAAAAGTGCCCAACCAGAACTCTGCAAGAGGTTTCCTATTAGGGCCATGCCTGCTTGGGCTGGAGGCCAGGTACCCTGTGAGGGATTCCTGTACTGGCCTCTCCCACCAGTCAGTCACAGCCCAGCCACCCCTACTGCCAGGGAGCCTCCCCTCCATTGACCCAGGTGCTTCTCAGGCCCCCACAGACCTGCTGTTCCCCTCCCTTCCTTGCACCCATAACTCTAGGGTGGCCGTGTTTGAGGATTTGAGCACTGGAGGAAGGCCTGGGTTCTCGGTGCCCAATCCCAGCCTCACCCCTGCTCATCGTATGACCTTGAACAAGTTGTCAGCTTCTCTAAGCTTTGCCACCTCATCACCTCCTAAAGTGGGGTCCAGGTGGGAGGGGCTTATACTTTGGTTAAAGGAAGGGCTGGCTGGCCAGGGGATCTGTCTGGAAGATCCTCTGGCACTGCAAGCACATCATTCTTACTAAGCAGAAAAGTTTCTTAGCGGTGGCTTGGGTCCTGATGGGGACAATGGTATAGTGCTGCCCGGTACCACTCCTGCCTGTAGGGAAGGGCTGGAGTTCTCAGCCAACACTTGTCAGAGATGCAGACAGTGTGGTTGGGGGTGGGAGGGCTAGGGGAGCTCCACATCTGAATTTGTAACCAGCTCCCCAGATGAGCTTGTTGAATAACCAAGCTGACTATGGCTGACCTGGGCACGTCACAGAGGAGGCACTCGGCACCTGGGAATTATGTCCCTCTCCCCCTTCCAGTCCTCAGTGTGCCCCCCTGTCACCTGATAATGACCTGCCTGTCTCCCTTCTTGGTGCTGTTGACAAGCTGAAAGCGAATCCTGGGGAGCCAGCAGCTGCACAAACGAGAGAGGAGGAAGGTGGCTATGGCACTGTGAGGAAGCCGTCCCCGCCAGGACCTTGGGCAGCCCGTGGATGGTTAGCGGGCCCTTGTGGTCCCAGGCCCCTGAGGGCTTCTCCTGCAGGAACGGCAGGAACACAGCTCCTTTCCCAGGCCTCCCTCACTCTGCAAAAAAGCCTGAGAATCAGTTCCTCCCCAGGAGTGGCAAGTCGGCTGGGCAGGACATAGCCACCACCTAACACTCTCCTCTCCACGGAGAATTCTCCCCACAGCTGAGCTCCAGGCACTCCAGGAGAGTCTGTCCTGCTCTTCCCTTCCGTCCTAGGGACACGAGCTTGCCTGCCCTGCCAGGTCAGGCTTGGGGGACAGATGGGAACTCCCCGCCTTCCTAACTCCTTTCGAACGCAGCAGATTTGCCAGGTCTGCCTCCAGCCCATGGACCCTGCCGTTTCGTTCTTGCAGGCGGGTGTGTACACCACTGCTCTTTCCCGAGTTGGATGGTCTTGGGCAGTGGCTCACCCTCTGTTTCTTCATCTGTAAAATGGGAGTGATAGGACCTTCCTCTTAGTGTGGATGTGAGGTCTGAAAGAAGCATGGAGTACTAGGGCAGTTCTCAAACTAAGATGGGCAGGTAGGGGAAAGGTATCAAAAATGCGGTTCCTGGGCCTCAGCCCCTTTCTGAATCACTGGGGGTCTGAACCCAAACTTTAGAAAACTCAGGAGCCTAGGAGAGGCGGAAGCCCTCACCCTGGGCTGTGCAAGCAAATCGCTTTGGTGCTTAACTCCCCAAAAGCTCAGGCTACCCCCCAGACCTCCAGAATCAGGGAGTCTGCATGAGTTTAACGGCCTTTCTTATGAACCTGCTGTTCCTTCCCCCACGAAATCACTTCTTTCCGGCTGGCAGACCTAGCTGGCCAGTTCGCTTACACCAAAGTCCGGCAATTGGCATTTTCTTTGATCCCCCCAGGGAAAATAAAGGCATTTCCTCTAGTCTCCAGATAGATCTCCAGCCAGCCTCTCCTGAGCACTCAAGGAACCTTAAGCATTTCAGAGGCCTGTGACGCTCCCGGAATGATTCGCCAATGGCAGCGGTGGTGGGCGGGGCCAAAGGCAGGAACAAGGGCGGGGTTTGGGAAGTAGCCTGATCCGGAGCCTGGGTTAATTCCTTGCTGGTGGGCCGAGCAGGCCCCAGCCGGGCTTAGTCCAGGGCAGCTTAAAGGAGGCTTGGAGGTGTTGAATTATTGCCATTGACGAGATTTGAACCCAGTTCTCCCTCAGAAGCTCAAGCTCCATTCTTACTATTCCTAGCCTCACAGTTACCCTCGAATTGTGCTGTGCCCTCCCTCACGGCTCGCTGAACCTCCAGTTTCCCAGGCCGAGCCTTTAAGGTGAAAGCCACATCTGTTCAATATTCAGCCTGCAGTCGGTATATCTCCACACCTACACCAGGCCCAGGGGAAGTAATAGGAGGAGTCAAGCCACAGTGTGACCTCAGAGAGCCTTGGGTCCAGGGCAGGGGCAGACTTTCATCAAAGGGTCACACAAATCTAATTATGCAGAGTAGAGGAGGAGATGGGGAGGATGTTGGGGAAGACACGCTGAGGAGGTGACATTTCAGTCGTGACCGGAAGTCTGAGTGGGCAGGAGCAAGCGGTGCAAAGAATTGGGAGGGGAAGCGCTGCAGGGGAGGGGCGCGGGCGCCCCGGGCCTCAGTTTCCCTATTTACAAAGTGTGAGAACCTGCCCCGCCCTCCCCCACCCGCTGAGGACCCCCCGCCCCCTCCCCCCGCCAGATCCTCTTGTCTGGCCGGCCGGGGGCGGGGCGGGGTCAGGGGTGCGGGCGGGGCGGGGCCCGCGGCTCGCGCCGGGGGTTGGGCTGGCGGGGGGACCCGCGGGCAGGCGCGGCGCGCAGTGCGTGCGGCTGCGGAGCGCGCGGCTCGCGGGCCGCTTGGGATCACATGAGCGGTGGTGCCGGGGACCGACTGCAGCCGGCCGGTGGGCTCCCCGCAGCCGCAGCCCCGCAGCCCTGCGCCCTACCAGGCCCTAACCATGTCTATCTGTTGTTGCTTCTTTTTCAGGGATTATGGCAGTTCCAAGAGGAAATCAGGTAAGGGAGCCTCCGGGCGTTTTTCCTTCCAACCTCCCCTCCCGCTTGGGGCTCGCGCCTCTCGGATCCTGCAGAGGACTTAAGGGGGGCTTGTCTTTGCCGGCCGCCCAGTGTTCCCTTCAGGTGGCCCCCTCTCCAGCCCATGGCCCCTAAGCTCTCTGGTACTCTCACCTTCCCCTTCTCCCACGGAGCCCCTCAGGCTCTCCCCGTGGGAATGCGGGTGGGTGCATGGGAGGATGTGGGGGTATCTTATGAAGGGCCCCCCCGCAACCCTGGTAGCCGGCTCCTGCCCCCACCCCCCGCGGGCTGCTGTGCCTATTACTGGGCACTGCTGTGACTTCTTGGGTCCTTCCGGCGGTGCGGCGGTGATGACGGGGTTAACAGAGACGCAGGGTTTTCCCGTGCGAAGGTGAGATCCTGGACCGAAAAGGGGGTCCTACTTGAGTGGCTGTGAGTTTTTAACGCCTGCAACGCAAACCTTCTCCTTTTCCCCCCACCTCTAAGCGCTTTCTCATTGCTGCGGAGGTGGGGGCTGTACGGTAATCCCAGCAGAGGCCGGGATGGGGGGCGGGTACCCTGGCATTGGCCTGACAGGTGCCGGGGTCCACCCGGAGTTTGCGAAGGGGATGCGGACAGGGAGAGAGGCGGGGCGAGTCCTCCGACGCTGTGTGCTGGGGTCAGAGAAGGATTCTCTCGGGGTGGGGGAGGCGGGGTTCTGCACTGCCTGGGTGACGCATAGGTCATTGGGGAAGGGTGGTCCTGTGTGTCTGGCGGCTGGGCCGGGAGGGCGGGGGTGGGGGCGGCAGGGGGGAGGTGGCAGACTGAGCGATCTGTGTTGACATATGTGTTGCCCATATTTATGGGGGTGGTGAGTTAGGGGACCAGCAGCCATCTGAGGGTTCTGGCACTCGGGGATGTGGGAGTATGTATTAACACGTGGCTCCAGCTATCAGTCCCCTGGGAAGATATCCGTTCAAGTGCCTTGACCTGCAGATCCACAGAGGTGTGTGCGCCCATATATGAGGGATAGAATGTGAGTTGGGATACATGGAGTTGTATGTCATGTGTGTTTCTGAGTATGGCTTGGTATGTTTTGTGTGTGCAAGTGCTTGCTGATATGTTTCTTGAGACCAGGAAAGTTGTACCCTGGTTTCTGTACGGGTTGTGGGGGGGTTGCATGTGTGTAGGTGGGGCTGTGTGTGGACATGTGTGGGTCTTCCTGGTTGTATGCCGTGAGCGTATGTTAATTCCTTAGGGCGCTCGGGTGTTGACTGTGTGTGCCACTGTGTTGGGATGTATCTGGTTAGAGTCTGTGTTCATGTGAGTTTGTGTCCCTGTTTGGGAGGTGTCTAGTGTGGAAAGAGATGAGTGTGCATGTGCCTCTGAGCTGGGCGGGGTGGGGGAGTCTCAGGTCTGCCCACCCACTGGTGCAGAAGGATACTTCCTGCGTGAACAGAAGGGAGAGGCTGCATTAGGAACCTGAGGAATTGTATGTTGCATATGGGCCCGCTGTCACTTGCAGTCAGAGCTGGGGGGGGGCAGGGAGAACTGGGAAGGAGGGGCACGCTTGGGATTGTGTTCTGTCACAGCACCTCCCACCCTCACCCAAGAGCCTTGCCTGAGCCTCAGAGGTCTAGTGTACTAGCTGTGCCTGGGCTCAGATTCTGCTGTGCGTGACCTTAGACAAGTTTCTAAACTCTGCCTCAGTTTCCTCATTTTCTACATATTATCTACCTCACATGTAGCAGTTTAAAGGACTTCATGTAGGGTAGCCCCTAGGACATAATAACTCAAGTATAAGTTGGAAATCATCAGTATTTTCTGAAGCCCTGGGACCTTGGGTGAGTCCCTTCTCTACTCTGGGCCTCAGTTTCCCCTCTAGAAAGTCAAGGGACCAGATAACCTCTCAGGTCCCCTTACCGTCCATCTCCCCCCACCCCCATCTCCGAGGCTCAGGTTCTGTGCTGCTTCCTAAATAAGGCAGGGCTCCACCCAGGCTGCTTTACCCAGGGAGGGCCTCCCCTGGTTTCTCTGCCTTCCACTCTCAGGCCAGGAAAAGGATGGAGAGAGAAATTTAATTTACATTGGCTTATGATGATGGCCACTTAGTGTCATCGTTAAAAGTGCAAGTTCTGGAACCAGACAGCAGGAATGTCAAGCCTTGCTATTCCTCCTCTGGGACCTTGGGCAGATTTCTTACCCTCTCTGTGCCTGTTCGCTCCTCTGTAAATTGGGGACAGTATCCATACCCACCTTGTAGTGGTTAATTTTATGTGTCAGTGGTGGGCCATAATATTTAGATATTTGGTGAAGCATTATTCTGGATGTTTCTGTCAAGGTAGTTTTTGGATGAGATGGACATCTGCTGGACTTGGAGTCAAACAAATTACCTTCCATAACTCTGAAAAACAATCTGAGGGTTTTGAAGGGGCGGGGAGTGGGAGGTTGGGGGAACCAGGTGGTGGGTACTAGAGAGGGCACGGATTGCATGGAGCACTGGGTGTGGTGCAAAAACAATGAATACTGTTACACTGAAAAGAAATTAAAAAAAAAAAATTATCTTCCATAACATGGGTTGGCCTCTGATCAGTTGAAGACCTTAATAGAACAAAGGCTGACCTCCCCCCAAAAGAATGAATCAAGCTACCAGACTGCCTTTGAACTTGAACTACACCGGAGTCTGCAGCCTTACATCCTATCCTACCCCATCAGATTTGGGCTCACCAAGCCCTCATAATCACGTGTGCCAGTTCCTTAAAATAAGTCTCTTTCTCTATATATACACATTCTGTTCTGTTTCTCTGGAGAACACTGACTAATACACACCTCATGTGGTTATCATGAAGATTGTACAAACTAATCTCTGTGAACATGTTTAGAACACTGCCTGTAGCCTAGAAAGCTCTCCCAAAGTGCCAGCCCCTGTTATTTATTGAGCATCCCCTAGAGGCTGGCAACTTCATGTATGTTTTATTTGCTGTCCAGAGGCTCATTGCATATGAGTGATGGGATTCCCATTTTACTGATGAGACACTGAGGCTCTGAGAGGTTGGCTGCCCCCAGTCCGTGGCAAAGTAAGGATCTGAGTCCATATTCAGGGTTCCATGTTCAGCCTGCTCCGTAATGAAGTTCACGGGGCTTCCCAGAATCACTCAGAGAACATGGGTGCTGTTCCCTCGTCATCACTTTTCACATATTAGTCCCCAAAGCCCCAGGTCTCCTCCTCCGAGGTGTCTCTTCTTGAGCATAGATCTAAGACTTGAAGCCAGGCCGGGGGAAGGTGGAGTCGATAGCAAGAAAGTTCTCAGGCAGCTTACAGCCTCTTGGAAGTGGCAGGACCAGTGACCTTGAAACTGGAAGGCAGTATAGCCTCAGACTTCTCCGCTCGCTCCTTCCCTGCACTGAACCAGCTCCTCCCCACATCTTCCCCATCCCACCCACCATCCATGCCCTTGCCCCGGCCCAGCTTCGAGAAGGGGCCCTTGACACCTTCCTTTCTCTCCCCTGCCAACCCGACCTCCACCATCATACCATGTTGGAAGCTCCCTTCTCTTCAGGAAGACCTCAGCTTTCTTCTGATCTGTCTGCTCCCACCCCTGCCCCTCCACATTGTTCTCCACACCACAGCTAGAGTGAGCTCTTCAAAGCAAGTATAAAATCATGTGCTTTTCTGCTTAAATTGCCCCATCCTATGCAGAATAAGCTCTTTAATCCGGCTCACAAGCCCTGTGTGCTTTAGCCCCTTGCCCGCTGTCCCGCCCCAGGCTCTACCCTTTTCTGCCTACCCAGCCCCACATTCCTGCCCCACCCTCTGCACTGTCCTGCCTCTCACCTTCCGTTCCTTAAACACAACAAGCTTGTTCTCTCCACACAGCCTTGCACTTGCTGTTCTGCCGCCCAGAATGCCGTTCCCTGATGTGTCACACAGCTGCCCCTTCTTAACATTTTTGGCTTAATTGTGACCTCAGAGAAGCCCTGATTCTCCAGTGTTTAGCTGCCCCCTCCTATCACCATGTGCATTACTGACCACATTCTATCTTTTGGGTGTTCTTGGCTGTGATCTGTGTCCCAACACCTTGAGAGGGAAGACCTTGCTGCCAGGCCTGCACTAGTGGCAGGGTCGTCCCCCCCCCCACCCCATGCTGGTTGAATGCACAAGCTCACACGTGCATGAATGAGTGGTGGGTCAGGACAGAAGGCTCTCTGCAGCCTCAAATCAGGGGACATTATCTGGGAAGAGCAATTTTGCTGGTTGGGGGCAGAGAACAGGCAACTTCGGTGATCAAGGGACAGCACTTGGGCAAAGGTGGGACAGCAGGATGGAGCATGGCTTATTTGGAGACCAGAGATTTCCGCTGACCTTACCGAATGCCAGCAGCTGTAGGCCAGGTGCTGTGTTGGGTGTTGTGGTTACAGAGATGGGTCTTTCTGTCCTCGAGGAGTTTGCAGTCCACTATGGCGATGAACTGTGTATATATAGGAATGTCCTGTTAGAGAGAAGCAAGGAAGTGACATGGGTACCTGAGGGGTAGTAGTCATGGCAAAAGCCTAGACAATGCAAAGGCCCTGGGGTGGGAGAATGCTCAAGGCATGGCAGGGAGGTTTGTGGCTGGGGTGGAGAATAGTGGAGGGCAAGGTGGTAGGAGGTGAGAGCAGAGAGGTAGGGTTTTTGAAGAGCCACTAAGGGATTCTGAGGAGATGGGGGGCATGATCTAACTTAGATCTCAGAAGGATTCTTCTGACTGGTGAGTGGAGATGGACCAGGAAAGGAGATAAATGAGAGGTCATGAGAATTCCAGCAGCAGTGGAGACTGAGCTGCCATCAGTGTGGCCTGGACTTGGATGATCGGGTCCAAGCCACGAGCGGTTCCTGTGGGTGCTGGGGAGCGGCGGTCAGCCCCACTTGCCAGTCATGTGACCTTGGGCCGACCCCCTCCCACTGGTTCTGCTGTACTGGTCAGGGAGCAGCTAGAGAAGCAGACCCAGGGGGAGCCACTCATCAAGAAGTTTCTTGCAAGGAATTGGCTTACAAATCAGAGATCCAAGGGCAGGCCAGCACCACAGTCTACAGGTGAGATCTCCTCCTCTGGAAAGCCTCAGCTCTGCCCCCAAGGCCCTTCAGCTGACTGAGCACCCCCGGCCAAGTAGCTAAGATGATCTCACTCAAACAAATCATGGACTTCGTCACATCTGCAAAATACCTTCCACAGCAGCACATGAGGCACGAGTGGTGGGGTCCCTGGGCTAACTGGGAACTGGAGCCTGGCCAGGCTGACCCGTAAAACTGGCCATCACTCCCTTAAAATGACGTCTGAGCTGCTGCCTACTGCCAAGCGCGGAGGGTCCCTGGAGGTGATGCAGCGAGGGGGCTTCGGGCCCCGTGGTGGGGAGGTCCTGTTGCCAGTCGTGGTGCTTGGCTTCCTCCACGAGCTGAGAGGGGGCTGGAGCAGGCTCTCCCCTGAGCAGAGGGTGCTCTTCAGACCTGACGGAGACCCTCTCACTTCTGGAAGCTGCCTCTCTCCTTGTTCCGGCTGTGGAGTTCCGAGTTTCGCCGCCAGGGGGGGGCAGCGGCCACGGAACCTGCGGTTTCCTCTTGGCCCCGGGTTGCAGTCCCGCAGGAGGGCCTGATGCTCCAGACCCTCCAGCGGTCCGTGAGGAGATGCGTCTTGTCTGAACGCAAATGAGGTTGCTCAAGAGTGTGGCAAGTTTGTTCTTTCCGGCAAGTGTTGATGTTCTCCTGAAATCCTGTTTACTTTATACTTTTCCTTGGAAAATTAGTGAGTTCAGCCCGATTTCCTTTTTAGTGATCGTAAAATCTGCATTACTGGACGGGGTTAATACGATCCGGGTTCCTCTGCCAGGCACAGAAGCATGATGCTTGAAGACAGGAGTTCAGGTTTCTGCATCAGACGGACAGGGTTGGAACCCCAGCTCTGCCATGTGTTTGCTCTGTGACTGACCAGTTGCCTAACCGCAGACCCCCTTATGCCTTTACCCCCTTATGGAAAATGGGGGTAAAAATAGTGTCGGTCTCATTAAACACAAGGATCAAAGTAGTAGAGTCCTGGCACACAGCGAGCTCCCAATGATGGCAGCTGCCACTGTTACTGGTTTAAGTATTGATCGATTCTGAAAGGAGGGGAGAAGTGGGTCTTCCCTCTTGTCCGTGAGTTGAAAGACCTACTTGAAGCATTTATTTTCCAGGCACGAGGCCTGACCTCAGAGAAGATGGAAGCTAGACCCAACCACTGTGGAGTCGTTGATAGAGTTAAGAACCCGGATTCTGGAGCCAGAGTACTTAGTTTAGTGTCCCAACCCTGCCAGTGGTGAGGTTTTAGGCGAGTTCTTAACTTCCCTGTGCCTCAGTTTCCTTGTCTGTGCAGTGGGAACGATGATTCATCAGGTTGTTTGAGGCTTGAATACGAGTGACTTCCTGTGAAGTGTTAACTCCAAGACAGTGCCTGGCATAGTAAATGCTTGCTGACGTCTGACGCCGAAACCTGAACTCCTATCTTCATTTTTATTATGAATAGGAGGCAGTCCCATGGGTATCTAGCTCTCTAACAGGAGAGACCCCTGGCTTTGCTATTTGCCCTCCTCCAAGAAGCAGGTCCTGTCAACCAGACAGGAAAAGGTAGAGTGTGCACCATCTCATAATTGCTAGTAAACCTTGCAGCAACCTGGACAGGTGGTCTTGTCCCCATTTTATAGACCAGAAAGTAGGTTAAGGAACTTTGCCTCAGGTCACCTGGCCAGGTAGACCCAGGATTCGAATCTGGCCCTTCTGATCCAAACCTCTTCCACTGAAGTCTTCCATCCTGAGCCAAGGCCTAGGGGATCCACAGGTGACCAGGACTTGGGTTCTGAAGGCCTCTAGGAGGAGGGTCCATAGACTGGGATGGGGGCTGCCCCAAGAGAATTACACTGAGACATCTAGAGGGAACTTACTGGTCATAAGGAATTCTTAATTGGGGAAAAGTTTTCTTTACAGGATGAATTTGGTTTTTAATGAAGTGGCTTTGCTTAAAGCCCATAAATACTGGTCACTATAGGGATGCCTGGGTGGCTCAGTTGGTTAAGCAGCTGCCTTCGGCTCAGGTCATGATCCCAGCGTCCTGGGATTGAGTCCCACATCGGGCTCCTTGCTCTGTGGGGAGCCTGCTTCTCCCTCTGCCTCTGCCTGTGCTTGCTCTCTCTCTCTCTCTGACAAATAAATAAATAAAATCTTAAAAAAAAAAAATACTGGTCACTATAAAGATTATCTACCCTCCTCCTGTAGAGGTAGGCCCTAAGAGGGGGCTCTGTCTGTCCAAGGTGGAAGTGGGTGGAACTGGTCCCCCACTGGTCACATTGCCACCAGGCCTTGGAGCTAGGCGGAAGTGTGAGTAGGGCCATTACAATGCAGAGAAAGTAGGTCTGTAAGGCCTCTGGGACTGTCCTCCCCCAAGATAAATGCCCAATCCAGCCACAGGAGGAGGGGGACAAAGACACAGCGGACAGCAGCCGCCTTCACTCCCCATCCAGAGGGCAGCTCTCCTAGAGGCTTTCATTTCTCTTAAGTGATTGCTGTCACTGCCCCCACAGAGCTCACGGTTCAACTGAGAAAGCAGGATGTTGTCAGGGACTCATTAACGACTGCAAGACAGGCTAGGTTGCAATCCATAAGCTGTGGGAGTCAACCAGAGGGGGACAGGGCTAGGAAGATGGGGGAGGCTGGGGATGTGCAAGGGTTAGGCAGCTGCCCCTGGTGGGAGGGCCAGGCATGAGCAAGGACTCAGAGGCTGGAATCAGGGTGAGGAATTTGAGGTAAGGAGAGGTGTCCAGGCCGGTGGAAGTGGAGAAAGGGTTAGGAGAGGGGATGACAGGAGATGAGTCTGGAAAGGAAGCTCTGGAGACAAGATGAGCAAAGACTTTTCATAGCAATTTCCAAGGCTTTCTTCTCTGCCCGAGCCACCCATCGTCAGTGAGAGAGGCCCAGGCTGCTTGGAGAACTCGGCCAAGACATTCCTGGCACCCTCCAATAGCCCGTTCCAAAAGTGAACGTGTCTCATGAAGCCATCGCCTTCTGGCACATCTCACGGGGGATGGTGTTTTTATACAATTCTTATTTTCATGGCTCTGGGTCCTCAGCCTGATGTCACCCCCGGAGTTCAAAGCCAACTAATTGGAAATGAAAGGAGACTGATTGATCTGGCAGTGCCACGAGCAGCCCATGTGGCAGTGATGGGATGGAGAAAGTGAACACACTGCTCACGTGTGTGTCTGTGCCTCCCCTCCCACACCCGGAGGCAGCATGGCCCTACTACCCTACTGTCCTGGACACAGAGCTCAGGTCGGCAGGCACAGGCAGGGCTCCTGGCCTCCCTGCCCCACCCCCAGCTAGCCTGGCTGCCCTCGGCCCTGCTTTCTTTGCCTTACTCTGCCCCTCGCTGCTGTCTCCCATCTTCCTCTACTAGGAAAGTACTAGAAAGATGGCCCTGAATTAAACAGCAAGGAAAAGGCTAGAGGTGCTCTGGAGTCCCCAGGCCCTGCCCAGACCTGCTGAATCACCCTCTCTGCGGTGGGGCCCAGGAATTCGCAGGGTTAATGGACTCTCCAGGGATTGGGCGATCAAGCCAGGGTCAGGTATGAGATGGGTCATACTTGTGGTTGATGGCAGTGTTCGGGGTAGACAGGCAGTGAGGCTGCCTGAGGACTGACGGGGCTGTCCCTGAAGGGGCACTCAGCTGTCTCCCAAGTTAGGGAGACAGTGGGCCACCAAGGGGAAGTAGGACCTGTTGGGGGCCAGAGAGCACTGGCCCAGTGGTCTGGGCTTGGAGAACAGCCCAGGGGCCTGCCCAAGCACTGGTCTCCCTCCTGGCCTCATCAGGAGGCAGTGATGAGACTCCCGTCTGCCTTTTCTTTCCACAAGGTTGTCTACTTGGGGGTAGGAAACACCCACGTTGTGGTCCAGCAAAGAAATGTTTCCCACCGCAGCCCTCGGCCAGAAAATAATGTGTTCCTCACTTCGGCTCTTTGGTTTATAGGCATGTGACAGAAGACACAGCATTTCCAGTAATGGTGAAGCCAGTGGAAAAACAAAGATGTGGGGGACATGTGCATTACTTATTGTGTTAGCACCTTTTTCTGATCTACGGTTACTTTGTTTAGAAACAGAAATGTGGCGTGTGTGACTTAGTTGGCTCGTGGCCTTTTTATAATTGGTCAGTTCTGAAATGTGAAGGCAAAGAAACATTTTCCAGTGTTGCAGTAAGAATTAGACATTTGGAGGGGAAAAAGAAAAATAAAAGAAAAAGTTTTTTTCCCGGACTCTTTCTGCTTTGCCCCCTGGATCTTGTCATGGCCGCACGTGACCCAGGCAGCTGGGATGAAGATGTATTTGTTAAGGGTAGAACTGGAGTCTTGTACCGAGGAAAGTGGGCCATGTCCAGGTCCCTTCACGTCCCTGTGCTCAGAAGGAGGAGCCGTCACCTCTGGGCGAGACTTCCCCCGACGCTGCTTCTGGCTAACGGGTGCAGTGTTGGAGGAAACCCCACAGGGATGTGAGGGCTGCTTCTCCCCTCGTGTTGGAAGAGGGTCAGGGTTGGGTGCCGAAGTGTCCCAGGCAGGAGGGTGAGGTCCTTATAAAGCTGTGATGACCGACTGGGGACGAGAGGCCAAATGAAGACTGTCTTTGTACGTTGGCAGTGGCCCCCCCCCCCCCCCCCCGGGGAAACCGAGCAAACATGCAACTGTAACACCCTGGATGGGACAAGTTCTTCCCGTGTGTCAGCTCGCTGCCCTGCACCGTCCCTCCCCGGGGCCTCCGTGTTGCCAGGAGCCCTCCACCGCTTCTCACTCGCATTTGATCGCGTGGTGGTACGGAAGGGCCCTTCTCTCAGCTTCATGGATGAACTTGGTTGCTCTCCCTGCTCTAAGAGCACAGCTCAGTCGTCACTCGTGGCAGCTCTCCCCACTGGGGAAGCCACAGGAAGCCGGTTTCTGAAGGGATGCTGGGCCTGGACCACCCCCCGCAACCCCAGCTGGGAGGAGCTGGTTTCTGCCAGGCCCGTATTTGACCTCACTGGCTCTGCCGTGGCGGCATTGTCGAGTTCTCCAGCGACCATCTATGCACCTGCTCAGCCAGGCCCTGCTGTGGAAGTCGTGGGGTACCAAGATGGGTAGGATGAGGTCCCTGTCCTCAGAACAGTTAGGATACAACATCCCAAGTGCTGTGGTGGAGGTGGGACCGAGTGCAAGGGAGTCCGCCTGGGGGTGCCAAGCAAGGCTTTCCAGCCCCATTCACTGAGGTTTTTAAATGAGGCAGGCTGGAGGAGAGGGAGAGCGGCCGTGTAGAGGACATCTGGACACCGTCTCAGTATTCGTGGTGCCACGTCTTCCGTGTCCCTGCAGTTCCTGCTGGGTGGCGCTGTTTCAGAGACGCTGTTGCAGATGGCCTCTCATTCACTAAAGTCACTGAAGCTTAAAAAGCTCTAATTATAAAGTTAATCCATGTGCCTGGGCTGGAGAGAACTTGAACGGGCCACCTCTGACCCTCTCCTTATCATCAGGAGGACTCTGGTTCCAGCTGTCTCCAGGGGGACACATGTCCTTGCCTGTGAAAGGAACATACATGGGGCTCCTGGGTGGCTCAGTCGTTAAGCATCTGCCTTCGGCTCAGGTCATGATCCCAGGGTCCTGGGATCCAGCCCCACGTCAGGCTCCCTGCTCAACGGGAAGCCTGCTTCTCCCTCTCCCACTCTCCATGCTTGTGCTCTGTCTCTCACTCAAATAAATAAGTAAAATCTTTAAAAAAAGAAGAAGAAGAAGGAAAGGGGAGAGGCATATAATTCCAGCGCCATGATCATCCTAGCCAGGCGCCCAGCACCTAGAGGTGCTCATTAAATATCTGACCAATAGATCCCCATTGGGGAAGGACCCTCCAGCCAGGGGGGTCTCCCCAGTGGTTGATGATTGGCCATGATTGACAGGACAGAGGAAAAAGCAGCCCTTTCATATTGCAGGTGAAGACCGGGGGCACCCATTTCCCCACAGTTGTGTAATGAGCCAGGACGGGCCCCTCTGGGCACCATTCTCTTTCCTGGCCTCTCCTGGGGACAGAAGCCCGGCATTAGCTGAAGATCCTGAGCTCTGGTGCCGAAGGGTTAATTCTGTGCTCCCCAGAGAGCTCACACACTCCTGACCCTCCGCTGTCCTCCAGGCCCTCCCAGCTGGGTCTGCTGGGAATAGCTCAGTCACGTGTGAGCCAGATGTGGGGATTTCCCAAGCAGTGATGTGTGTGCAGGCACACAGACACACACAGACACGCACACGCAAACACACACTCACACTGCTCTGTTGACGTGGCATCTGAGGGCTCGGGATTGGTCCAGACCCACGCAGAGCAGGAGAGGGATGGGGGTGAGGAGAGGCCCAGGGCTTACTGGCACACACCACGGGGGCTGCTCTCAGCCCTGCTGAGCCCTGCTCCCAGCAGACAGGATAGATAAGCCCCTTGTTCTTGCTCAGACTCCCATTTCCTGCAACATCCATCTTGCCATAGACCATATTGGTTATGGACAAATTTTTTAAAATAATCTCTTTGAAGGGCTTTACAGCAAATGCTGGGCCAGAGCTTTCCAGGGATGTTCTGCCAGGCCTGGAGGGCCTTTCCGTGAGCCTCTCTGCCCAGCACAAGCGAGGCTCAGGGTCTGAGCCTGAGAAGGCTTGTTTGTGGCTCAAGGGACATAACCTGGACTAGAGAATATGCAGGGCCCTGGGTGCCAAGAGGACCCCTGGCCTGAGAAGGCTTGTTTGTGGCTCAAGGGACATAACCTGGACTAGAGAATACACAGGGCCCTGGGTGCCAAGAGGACCCCAGGGTAGTGGGGTAATCCGGGCCTTGATTTCCCCACAAAGCCCTTGGGACTGAGTGTAATGAGTATATACCCTCCCATCAGCCACTAGAGATTTACTGGGTACCCCCTACTCTGTTCAGGGTGTACTGTGAGGATGCTGACAGGTTTAAGAGTCTGAAGGAACTTCAGATCTGATTGGAGAGACACAATAGATTTTGATTAAGCACCTACTATGTGCCAGATCCTTGCTAGGACTATAGCAGTAGCCAGACATTGTGGAGCCAGCTGACACAGTCGGTGAACCATACAGAGATCCTACCCAGGGCAAGCTGAAGGAGGCTGACAGAACTTGGAAAATGGGTCAGCCTCAATCTCAGCTCAGGAATGAATGCTGCCTCTAGCCCCTGCCCCCTCAGCCCCACCCGTGTCCCATTCCGATGATGGCAGTGTCCAGCCAGATGTCAGCTGAAGCATTGTGAGTCCTGCCCCAGAGGAGGGTCTCATTACAGATGTGAGGCCATTGGGACTCCTCCCTGCCTCTTCACCCCCTGCAGACCCCCGCCTGAGGTGTGGCCTGCTGTGTCTGGCCTCCGCCTGCCCTCCAGTTGGGTCTGGGCAGCGTTGGGAAGGGACGGTGCGCTTGAAGGGCCAGGCAAGTGGATGAGGGGGCCCCACTGCCTCCCTCCCAAACCCCTGTGACTCCTGACACAGGCAGGAGCACCTGGGTAAGTATTTGTGTCCCTGTGCCCCAAGCTTGGGGACAGATGGTGGAGAGTCAGTTGGTCATCACCAGGGGTGCCCTGCTGTGTGCATAGTAGATGCTCATTAAATTATTGGCGATTGATTCATTGAGAATAGGATCTCAAGAGTTGTGTCTGGAGAAGACAAGACATTGCACGTTCTATAGCCCTGGGATGGGAATGTGGGTCCTCGGTCCACTGGCTGTTAATTTCCATCACTCACTCAATCATGGCTCTAGTGGAGACTGAGCCAGGGAGAGAAACAGACCAGAGACGGGGGGCTGGGGACCCAAGGACCCAGCAGCTTCTCACTGAGTCCCACTCTGCTGTTCTCTGTTTCTGATGCTGCCTCATCCTCACAGATCCTGGCTTTGGCTGGGGGAGCTTGTGGGTGGGGGAATGGGAGGGAGACAGCCCAGTAAGTGGGAGAGGACCACCAAGGCAGACCACCCCAGGGAGTGGGGAGGTGGCTGGGATCCTGGAACTCAGAACAGTGTTAAGTTTGTCTCTTTTCTACACACCACCACCCTGGTGTGGGGCGACGTGAGAACCTGAGAATTGAGAGGGAGACCCAGCCCAAGGGGCTACTGTGGGGTCAGGCAGCAGCTGCTGGGAGTGGGGTTGGAGCCCCATTGGCCTCCCCGCCCGGCACCCCTCTGTCCTCTGCCCACCCACGGCTCCTCTGACTAACCACAGCACCTGTCTTCAACCAGGATGCTTTGGGTCTTTTCAACAGCAGATCTGCCTGCTGCCCTCTGGCAGAGCAGCCCCCTCCGGGCAGCTACAGAGCTTCTGGAGGCTTCCAGGGCCCCTCTGCCTATACCCACAGGCACTGGGCTGTCTCTGCAGGCCCCGGTCGTGGCCTAGATGGGCGCTCTTGGATCTAGTCCCCGAAGGGCTATGGAAGGGCTCCAGGCACAGCCCGAGCCCCCACCCCACCCCATTCCCCACCTGAGCAGGGAAGCTGACTGTTCTCTGACTGCTCAGCTCAGTGGCCCAAGGGTCAGCTGCACATTCCTGCCCGGGGTTGGGCTGCCCCCACGCAGAGTCTGGATTCCAGGAAAGGCAGCTCCTGGGAAAGGAGGCAGACCCCTTCTTACTGAGAGCAAAATGAGAAGGAATATGGCTGCATGTACAAAGGGAAGCCTGACAGAAATAATGAGCCTCCCTTGGCCAGTGGGGGAGGAGAATCCAGAGAATGAAGTCCCCTATTTTAGGCCCCTTTTTTCCCAATTCCCAGCTCAAGTCTGGCTCAAGTCTTACTATTGGGCCTTCGGAAGAGCGTCACTTTTTGCATCTGTAAATTACAGATTGTCGTAAGGATGAAATTAGAGCTCAGAAAATGTTTAGCACCATGCCTAGCATGAGTGTTAGAAAGTGAGAACTGGTACAATTTCTAGCCCCAGCCCTGCCACTCACTTGCTGTGTGATCTTAGGCAAATTTCTTGCCCTCTCTGTTCCTGAGTCCCCACATGCATCCTTCTAGCCTTTGGAATACCACCAAGAAGCTGAGATGTTGGTGGGGATGGAACCTGGAGACAGACAATGGCCTGTCTTCCCACTTAGGATTTGCCTTCTGTCTACGAGAGGATATGCATCAGAAATCCAGTCCTACTAAATTTATTCTTGAGTACTTCTATTTACTTAGCTCAGAGTTCTGTGGCCCTGAAACCTCAGGCCCTGGGCAGGACCGGCTACATAATTATGAGGCCTCTTGTTCATAAATGATTCAAGATTTCAAATGAGAGAACAGCATGAAGCCGAGCCCAGGGCCTTTCTCAGTGTGGGGCCCTGTGGGGTGGCCTGAGCCACGGGCACCTGAGGCGAGCCCCACTTTGGAAACCATGAGAGTGGGAGGCAGGGCCAGGGGTCTGAGCGGCCACATTAATCCTTCACGGCTGCAGTCTAGGGGCATAATGTGTTGTTTTTTTTTTTTCCATGCTGGGAGGACTTCTGATGAGCTGGAGGCTATCGCTCACCCTGGATCAGGTGCTAGTTGCTGAGAGCGTGAGCGGGCGCATGCACTCCTTACCCTCATGCGCGTCACCAAGCTGGCACCCGTGTGGCTTCAGACTGGAATTCATGTTTGAACTATGGCTTGTTTTCTTTCTGAGCCATCTTAATTCATGCCATGCTTTCTCCGGGCCTCAAGTGACTTTGTCATGTAGGCCTCACTACTACTTTGTAGAGGAACTATGCGAAGGACTGCTAGCCCGTGAGGGCTGCTGTCAAGATCTGAGCTCCTTCATGCCTGTGCTCTGGCAGTGCCTGCGACAGGAGCTCTATGCCCCTCCTGGCAAATTAAGCGGCTCCTTCTCCCTCCGGTAAGTGGCACAGCTAGCAGCTTTCAGCCCCTGGTTTGGCTTGAGAGCAGAGGCTGTGTTTCCCTGCAGCTTAGTCAATCAAGGAAAAGAAACGGAGCTTACAGGAAACCCAAGAAATTCAGCCCTGTGTGAAGTTTAGTTGTATAAAAGGGGAGGAAAGACTAGGCTTTCTGGAGAACCCTGTTCAGGGCTACAGTGAAGGAAGGACAATAGAATTCCCTAGGAGGGGGAGGTCTTGAGGGCTCAAGGATCCAGAGAGCTGGAAGAATGGAAGGACGAGGAAAAGACAGGGTGTTCATTTCATTCAGGGCCCCTAGCAGGATCCCTGCTTCTCCTCCCCTCCCAGGGGCCCCCCCTGGGCTTGGGCTATGGAGGCCGGGGAGGTGAGTGACCTTGCCCCGGTCCCTTGAGCGCTGGCTTGGCTTTCCTTCTCGAAGGAGATCATGCCGCTGGCTGTTCTCCTGTCTCTCCCACCTGGGCTCACAGCCCACTCTGGATTTATTAGTTTGAATGGGTGGGACTTGCTTTACACTAGGGAAGGATTCCTGGAAACGTGGTTTGAGACTAGATTTGGGCAAATTAAACCCACTTCTCACTGCTCTGGACTTAGTCAAGTTTAAAAGAAACTGTATTAGGACCCAATCCTTTTGCTACCTTCGCTCTATCCAGGTGTGTTTTTATGTAGTACTTGGGTGTCTCTTGTGTGGGGGTTCCTTACAGTCAGGGGCACCTGTGTGACCATTACGTGATTTCTCGAATCACCTGGACCAGACAAGAAGCAAGTTCAGCATCTAAGAAGTGGCCTTGGGTCACCATATTTGGCCAGGACCTGCAGGCACCTGGCTTCCTCAGCGCCTGGATTCTGGCTGATTTTGCAAAATGGGAGCACAGGCTGTGGGAGGAATAGGAGGGCTGGGGGTAGACCATGGGAGGGGCCTCGTCTCCCCGCCTCCTGCCTTCCGGCCCACAGCCCACGCTGCTGCAGTCCCCAGCTTGTCCCTATCACCACTCCTTCCCTCTGTCCCAGGGGCCTCCTTCCTCCCCCTCCAAAACCTTTCACAGGCACTACAGGCCACTACACTCTCAAAACAACCTTACAAAGAAGATGAGGTAAGTATTTTTATCCCCATTGAACGGAAGGAAAAGAGGCCCAGAGAAATGGCTAAAAGCCCCCACCAGGGAGCTGAGTGGCAGGATAAGTATAAGAAGCAAGATTTTAAAGAATTCTTGCCTCAGTTCTCTGCACTCTATGCCTCTTGAATTAATTGCTTTCTTTTTTTTTTTTTCCACTTGAGTTTCCATATATTGAGCATGTGTTTAAGTGGGTTTCCCTGGAAAGGTACTCTAGTTCTCTGGAAAGATTCATGTCAGCTGTGGAGCACTTGTAATTTTGCAGACTAGCAGGTTTCTGCTGGGAGAGCCTAGAACGTCACCTGAGGACCTTGGCTGCTGCTAGGCCCAAATGCTTGATTTGACAGAAGTGAGCCTTGAGGCTCAGAGAAGCTGAGCCCCTTGCCCCAGGTCACAGAGCGGGTGGTCAGCAAAACCAGTCGTGCAGATTCCCAGTCTGGAGCCCCTGGTTTTTCCAACTGCCCCTGCTCTGTAGGGCCCTTGGTTCTGTCACCGGGAGAGGCCAGAGAGACAGCCGGAGGGCAGGAAGCGGTTGGTTTGTGTCGGTCACAGCTGCTCCCTTGGCTGTGCCTGCGCCCTGCTCCCTTGTCCTGTCCCTCCGTCTCTGCTTTCCCAGCCCGCAGCCAGCAGCCTCGTCTGCCTCCTGGCTGGAGGGCCGGGTCTGTGAGCCAGGGTCCTCCTCTGTTCATTCTAAGGAGGCCTGGGTGGGGGTGGGGAGGTGTCCTTCCCACCCTGAGAGAGGGCTTGCTCGGGTGGGCTGGAGACAAGGCACTCCAAAGTGGGGAGAGGTTTGGGGTGGGAGCAGCGGAACTGGATTAATTCTGCAGATCCAGGGGACTGGGAAATAAATCATGTTTTTAAAAAGACAGGCCCATTTCTGGTCCACTTCCCATTTTCCTTTGGAGAGCAAAGGGAGGCCTGCTTATGGGGGTTGCATGGGTGCAGGGGGTGGGCATGAGCTTGGGTTGTTCCACACTTAGCTGTGGGGCTCAGTTTCCAGAGGCTGAGGGAATTTTTCCTGTCCTGCTCCCCGCCCTCTGCCTGCCCAAATGCCCAGACCCCAAGGACCTGGAAGGGCATCAGGCCCTTCAAGATAATTATTGAGAAAGTCATCCCAGGAGCATAGACCTTGTAAGCATTTAGTCTTGGTGGGCCAAGGGTCCCCACTTCTCTCTCCTACGACTTGGGGGTACCCACCCCCCATTGAGGAAGACAGCAGCTCCCCCTCTCTGACAGCCCTCATCTTCTAGCATGGGTGTTGGCAAACCACAGCTCATGGGCCAAGCCCAGCCCACCATGTAGTTTTATAAATAAAGTTTTATTGGCACACAGCCCACTCAGCCTTCTACAGATTGTCAGGGGCTGCTTTTATACCGTAACAACAAAGGTAAGTAGTCTTGACAGAGACCACATGGCCCCCAAAGCTTAAAAGACCTACTCTGGCCCTTTTCAGGGAAAGTTTGTTAACCCTTGTTCCAACAGAAGAGTAAGTCTTCCTCGGTTCTCCAGGCCTGAGCCAAATCATTTCCCTTGGCTCGCTGACAGAAGTTAGCATTTCCCAAAAGTTTTCCTTCTGAAGAACCCAAAAGAAACCAAAATGGAAGTGGTACAAAGTAACAAAGCCCGCAGAGACAGCTGGAGATGTGGACCCTCTGAGCTGGGGCAGCATGGGGCTGAGTGGGGCCGGACGCTGGAGCTGGGGTGGGTCTGGCACTAGGGTGCCTAGGATGGCCTTGCTGGGTGACAGCCTACTTGGCCACATTTGGGGTACAGCAGCAGGGAGTTACAGGCCCAGCCTCAGGCCTCAGAGGACCTAGGTGTGTCCACCTACTCTCAGCTCTGCCAGGGCATGGAAGCCAGGTCAGTATGGCTCCTGAAGCCCATGGAGGCTTCTGGCTGCAAGTCCTGTTTCCGGATGCAGTCTCCAGGGTCTCTTACCCCCAGTTGCAGCTAACCTGGCGTTTGGAGGGTGTCTACGGGAAGGCATCTATGACTGGCTACCAGCGTTTTCTTGGCACACTCACTATCAAACACTGTCTGGTTGTCAGCCTTGCAGCTCTAGGAGGCTGATTTTCCTGGTGCAGGGCACGTACTGCCTCTTATCTTGTTAATCCTCGTAGTTACCTAGGAAGTAGTCTATTGTCTCATCTCATTTTTACAAGAGAGGAAACAGGCTCAGGGAGGTTCAGTAAGTCCGTCATAGAGGAGAATCCGCACAGTCAGACTCCAGAGGCCTTGCTAAACCCCTCTACCAGATCTGCTCTCCGCTAGTTCCACGGAGAACTGGAAGGCCCTGGCTTCTTGGTTCTGCGTGGGGAGCCAGCCTGAACTGGTAGATGGCTTGAGCAAGGGAGAATCAGGTGCTTTAAAGGGTGGGTGGCATCCAGTGATCCCCCAAAGTCTGTGTCCCCACATGAGATGGACGTGGTACTAGCTGTGTGACCTTGGGCAAATGACTTAACCTCTCTGGTTTGTTTTCCTCATCTACGAAGTGGAGGGAGTACCTTGTTGTTGTAGGTTTATTCTGAAAAGCAAATGAATTACCCTATGTATGTGTTCAGCATGAGGCTTGGTGTACAGTAAATGCTACGTAAACTTTTGCTGCCGTAACGGTTGTCTTTACCATGTGTCGTTGGGTCAGGCAGCCTTCCTGACCAGCACTGGGTGCCTCTCAGGTTTGCAGCTCAATGTTTTGTCCCTGCTGCAGCTGCAGCCAACGCTGTGCTCTTTGGAGGCAATGAGAAATTCAGCAGAGAAAGCACCCACCCGCCTTTCTGATCCCAGACCTGGTTCCGTTTCTGGCCCCACTGCTCTGGGCTTGTGGGAACTTGGGCCGGTTTCCTCTCCCATAAAATGGGGTGAAAAATGCAGACCCACCTCAAGGGGTTGTTATAGGCAGTAAATGAGTCGGAATCCTGGAGGTAGACTGTCCATGTTTATTACATGTTGGCCCTCCGATATTCTAGAACTGTTCCCCCCACTGATTGAGCCCAGAGCTTTCTGCCTCATCACTTTACGGTATCACATCGCACCGTCATGTGTTCTTTTAGGTTCTTTGACTTTGCTCCTCCCTCTTGGCAGGAGGATCACTTCTAACCTCATTTCACAGATGAGGAGACAGAGGCCCAGATCAGACGTAGTTGTCTGAGCCTGGGATAGAGCCCTCATCTCTGATGGTCACTAAAGGTCCCCGTCCTTCTGGGTTGGAGACGAGGTGTTTTAAAGAGTCCAGAATAAGGCTCTCTTCCATTCTGCCCCGACCTGTCTTCCTCACTGGGTAAGGGCTGGGGCTAGGGCTGGACAAGACATCAGAGCCCGGCGGTGAGGTGCCTCAAGACCGGAGACCGGCCCTGGGCTCTCCATCTCTGAATGTTTGAGGTTCCAGGTCCGTGCTGCTGAGCCTGCTGGCCTGGTGAGGTTCCTCAGAGCCACCGGGCCCTATGGGGACAGCCACCCACCCATACGGCCAGAGAGAAAGGTCCAGGCTGCTTTCTCCAGCAGTGATAAGCCATGGGCCCGGTTCCAGGCGGGGATTGTGTAGGCTTCTCTGTGCTCCAGAGGATTCCTGCATTTCGACAGACACCTCATTATCCCCATCCCAGGCCGGCTGGGTCCAGCGCCTCTGTAATCACTCAGGCCCACGCCCAGCAGCCAGCCCCAGGCCAGGAAATCGCTCCCCTCCCCTCCCCCGCCTTCCGCCGTGGCCCAAAGCTGCGCCTGCGGCCACTTGCCCCATAGACCTCCTGCCTGCCTAACGGTTCTCTCTCCTCCTCTGCTTCTCCTCTCTCTCCTGCTGTGCTGCTTGCTCCCGTGGGGGACTCGGAAGTGTGGCTCTCCAGCTGGGCTGAGTCTCCCAGGAAGGACGTGACAGGTACTGCCCTGAGTGCGTGTGTGTGAGCATGTGTGTCCCGGGCACGCACGTGTGGGCGCCGCTGGCCGCATGCTTCCCTGGGATGGGCTGCGGCCCCTGGTCGGCAGGCCGGCGGTCCACTGGGCCCCCTCCTGCCCTTCCCTTAGCTGTACTCACTGCCCTCCTTTCAACCCTCTCTAGGCCTCAGGTCCGGGCTCGGAGCCTTCAGTGGGTGATGGCCACAGAGCACCGTGTGTAGACGAATACACTGTGGACCGGAGCGTGTGGGTTGGTCCCCCGGCTCTGCCGGTGCTGGCTGAGTGAACTTGACCTCCCTGAGCAGGGCTCGGCTACCTCCCAGGGAGCCCGGCACGAGGGAAGCACTCAGGCGATGGAAAGGGGACTGTCGCCTTGTATGCTCGCTCGCTGGCGGTCCGCTGGGGAGGGCCCATCGGAGACGGTCAGTCTCACTTCGGGCAGTTAACGTGGGGCAGAGAGCTGAAGCCTCAGACCCTGCAGCCTGGTTTCCAGTGGTCCTCACCGGGGTGCTGCAGCAGGGCAGGGGAAACCTGGGACTGGTGTCACAGCCTCCGTGCCCCAGAGCCTGGAGCAGCCACTGCCTCATCTGCCTGGCCAGGCTTTGGGCTGCCTGGACCAGGATGGGCCTCAGGGACTCGGGCCTGTGCCTTGTGTCCAGGCAGAGCTGGGCCAGGGGTCAGGGGCTTTCCTTCAGCCTCTGGTCTTACAGGACAGTGGTGGTGAGCCCTAGACAGCAGGGTTCTCAGCTGCTGCAGGGAGATAGTGGCCCACAGAGGAGTGGGATTTCCAGAAGGGGCTTCCAGGAGCCCCTCCATTTCTAAGAGTGCTAATGCAGACATATGCACATGCACGTGTACACACACACACACACACACACACCCAACAAACACCTATTCTGCCCTAAGCTGGGAGCAGAGATTCAGGCTTCGTGGTTGGGGGCCTGAGGGAGAAGGGTCAGAGGTCAGAGGGGCTGGGCCGGCCCCAGCAGTCAGCCCGAGGCTCAGTACCTCCCCATCACAGCTGTGGACAGGGAATGGGAGGCCCACGTCCTGGGAGGAGAAAGGCAGGAGGACCCCTTGCCTGTCCCAGGCTTCCTGCAGTCCTCCTTCTGGTACTGTCTGTGACGAGGGCCCGAGGCCTGACTAATCACTGGGCTCCTGTCCCTCTTTCCCCTCTCCCCGAGCCAGTGAGCCAGAGCCCACTTGGCCTACAATACATTTTATTCACGAAACGTATAGCCTGGCCTCCCAGGGGCCTATAGAGAAGCCGGCAGGCCAAGTCCAGCCTGGGAGGAACTGATTGTGAGGGGCGTGGAGGGACCTTTTGTGGGGTGCCAGGGTTTGGGGGGGGATCCCTGAGAACATGGGGAGCCTGGGGTGGGGGCCACCACAGGGCTTGGCTTCTTAGGACGAGCCCAGCTGTTCGGAGTGAGAAGCTGAGGGGAAGCAGTGTGGGCTGGGGAAAACCAGCCAGACTAGGAGTTCAGGGCTGGAGTCTTGGGCAAGCCGCCAGCTTGCTCTGGGCCTTGGTTTCCCCATCTGGAATGTCAGAGAGTGCATGAGACGGGAAATTCAGAGGTAAGGGGCTGATGTGGGGGGATCCTTGAAGATGAGAGTCCTGCTCTCATCTTGAGAGCAGGATGAGCAGTCCAGCTGCTCAGCCTGGCCTCCCCCATCAGAGTGGGCCCAGGGTGCTCTGATCTGGCTCTCCAGCTGGCAAGGATCCCCTGCCAGCCAGGAGGTACAGTGAGAGGGAGCCATGTTCTGGGGACACAGCCATAGCCACCCTTTTCCTGGCACCTGTGGCCCTTGCCTTGAGCTGCCTGCTCAAGGTTCTGAGGCTGCAGGGGAACTTGAACCCCTCCTGCTCCTCCCCAAATCTCCCATTTCCTGTTTGCTTTATAAATAGTATCTATAGTTTACATAGGGCATTAACCCTGTCACCTAGTTCCATGCACAGAACAACCCACAGAGGGTAGGTACTGGTACTGTACCTGTTGACAAACAAGGAAAGTGGAGCTCAGAGAGGTTGAGCGTCCCTCCCAGGGTCACAGAGCTAGTCTGAGCAAAGCAGGACTGGACCCTCAGACCCTCAGAGTTGAATCTTCTGCTTTTGCATCATCTCAGGCAACTAAGGCCAGTCCCCCGTCCTATGGCACCAGGCCTGGGGCAACTCTCATCAGGGAGACTCTTGTCTAAACCACATGGTTGACTGGGGCCCAGCGCCCCACAAACATATCCAGCAGAGGCCAGGAGTGAACACCATGGCTGGAGTAAAATCAGGGAGCTCCTGGAGGGTCAGAGATGACTGGGGAGAACTGGGGTTGGTGGAGGAAGGGAAGGCATTCCAGGCAGGGGGAACAGCTAAGGCAAAGGCTTGGAGGTAAGAACCCACATAGAACAGCGTGGTGCCCTCAGTATGTATGTTGACGCATGAATGTGGCCTGGAACAGGGGGGTTATGTGTCAGGGAACCGGGAAACTCAGGTTGTCAGAAAGACTGAACTTGAATTTGGCCTTTATTCTGTAGGCAACAGGGACCCATTGAAGGTGTTGGAGCAAGGGACTGACTTGGCAAAAGTCTCATTTAGAAGTTTAGGTTGGCAGGCAGAATCAGGCAGAAGCCAGGGGTCCATCCAGGTGGTAGTTGGAGGAATGCAGGTGTGGGGAAGGGCTCCAGGGATCTGCCAGAGCCCGAGCCCATCCATCCAGGGGCTCCGAGTGACAAGGGGCCCGTCCCTGGACGAGACTGTTACAAAGTCCCCTTCCAACCTGGGAGGGCCTCTTCTCTCTAGAAGGGGTATAGCCCTTCTCTGTGCCTCTGTCAGCCCCTTCCCGTCTAGAGGCTGGAGGATTCATCCATGGCCCTGCCCCTCCCTCCTACTTTGGGCCGACTCCTCCAGCCCCCAATTTTCCAGGCCTTGGCTGGGAGGGGATCCAGAGCAGCCTCTGTGGGATGACATCACCCACCGGCCCGCCTGCCGAGTGCTTTCTCATCTGGATACCTGCTCGCAGCTCACGCCTGCCCGGGCAGTCCTGGGCAGGCAATGCCCTGAGAGGCAGATGCCAGAGAGAGGGAGCTGGGAGTCTGCCTGTGCTGGGGGGAGGGGAGAGCAGCCGGGAGGGCAGAGTGTCTGTGTGTCCCTCTGTCTGTCCCACAGCCTTGGGGCAGCCTCCAAGAGGTGCCACCGCCTGTCTTCCGTGCTCTGGAATCCCTGGAGAACATTCTCTTTTCTACCTGGGTCCCAAAACGTCAGTCTTTAGAACGCTTAGGCCAATTTTCCAAGGGGCTGGGAGGGCCAACGCAGCGGGGGCGGGATTTTTCCCCTCTTTGAAATCTTGCCTCAGATTTCCTTGGCTTGGATTAAAGTAAGCTAAGGTCTCTCCACTCCCCAGCACCCCAGCTTGTCCTCTCCAGCAGCTCCTGGCCACAAACAGCACTCCTTGCTCTTCTGTGCCTCTGTTTCCCCATCTCCCCTTTCCCCCTTCCACAGCTGTCTAGTTTTCCTAGATGCCAGAGGTGAGGCCCTGCCCGGTTTAGCTCTAGTGGCTCAAAACAAACCACTAAATCACTCCATTCATCTCTCTGCCTGTTTGTTCATTTCATTCATTCACTTTGCAAACACTTGCTGAATGCCTGCTGCCTAATGGGCCCGGTGTCCTGCTGAACAGACAGACGTAGCACCAGTCAACAAGGAACCCACACTCCAGTTTAATGAAAACAAGGCCAAGGCCTGGAGAGAGGGTGAGGCAGGGTCCCTCTGGGAGCCAGGGATCAGTGGCTCTCTGCAGGTGGCATATAGTAGGGAAGTTCAAAACATAAGCAACCCCCATCTGGTGAGTGTGGGTTTAAGTCCCAGCTGTGTGACCTTGGGTCTCTAACAGAACCTACGACGTAGGGTTGTTTTGAGGATCCAAAGAGACAACAGAATGATGTGGCCAGGTGCTTGGCATCGTGCTGATCCATCAGTGAGCACCGGAGGGTCTGCTGTTAATTGTCAGAATCATCTTGGCTCTTGGGATTTGGAAGCTCTCTAACTCACTGGGAACTCCGCTTTTGTTTGTAGCCTGAGTTTGCCTTTCCCACAAACTATAAAGGGAGCCCCTGTATCTCACAGTGCAGGGGCTGGGCCTTTTTGCCTTAGGTTCACTGAAGAGGGGCTCTTGGCCACAGAGGCACTGCCATCCCCCCAGGGGCACAGTGGGAGGCAGTTGCTGTCAGCTCCATGCCCAGCGCTGCCCCTCTCCGGCTGGCAGCGACAGGCGCAGACCTGGCCCCATCCCCACAGAGTGGGCTGGTCCCGCTGCCCAGCTGTTGGTTGCATTTCTGCCTGAAATCTGATCCCAGCTCTGGTGGAGCTGCCTGGGGCTGTGCGTGTGCAGATCCATGTGGCAGGGCTCAGTGGGGACAGGGTCCCTTCTGGAGCTCCAGAGGGCTGAGCTGGGGCTACAGGGCCCCCACCTCTTGGGAGAAAACCGTGGGGGCACTGGGTTTCTTTCCTTCCCTTGCTCCCTGCCCTGGTCTAAGCAGTGCCTCTGCCCCCTGGCTGCACCTGGGAACCACGGGGGAGGAGGGAGAGTCCAAAAAATACGGACCAGTTAAATCTGGACCTCTGGGGGTGGAACCCAGGCCTCAGTATTCTTTAAAAGCGCCCCCGCCCAGGAAATTCTGTGGAGCCAAGTAGATCATTGTGCTAGAAGAATGGGTGTCTGGAAACAGAAATCATAGAGGCAGTTCTTTAATGGAAAGAGAGATGGGCTTGAACGTAAAACCCTCAGTGAGTTTGGTTCTCTTCATAGCAACTGTGTGTGCTGAGGCAAGCCTCTTGCCTTCTCTGGGCCTCTGAGTTGTCTTTGGTGAAATGGGAAGGTAGAAGGGTTGTGGTGAGGATAAAACGGGACAGGCTACGTGCCTGACACAGAACATGTACTGAGTTAGACTCGGGTGTGTAAGGAATGTTACCGTAGGCCAAAGCATCAAGGGAACCGTAGGAAGCCTAGGGACCCTCTCAGCCATTTCTATAGCCATGTAGGTGGTGTGAATCCCCTAGCCTTCCAGGAGATTGACAGATGTATAGGGTGGTAGACACATAAAGTGTGCTGGGAATTCCCTTTGGGCTGTGGCTGGTCTGGGAAGGCTTCCTGTAGGAGGTGACCAATAGGTCTCTGGTTTATGGTTCCTTTCAGCTCCTAGCAGGACATGCCCTGCCTTAGATGTTTGTCCCCACCTCTGGGAGCCTCTAGCCCATCTGCCCTCCTTCTGCCGAGCCCCACCTTTTGACCCTTCAACTGCGGGGGGTGGCTGGAGGCTTCCCAGAGCCTGACCACAAAATCCAGCACTAAAAGGTAGAGGGCGACTGAATCAGTCTCCATGTGGCCAGAGGGCAGCAGCCAGGCTGGAGTGAAGCTGGCCTCAGCCTCGTGTGTCTGCACCAGGCCCCTGGGCTCAGTGGCAGCGCCGTGGTGAGCCGAACTTGAGGAAAAGTTGGCGGGGGGCGGGTTGGGCTCGCCTGGCTGCTGGCGCTGGGACTTTCTTCTTGGGTTTCAAGTAAACAGTCTCAGCCCTCCTCCCCCTCCCCTGCCTCCACCCCTGGCTCCTCATTCGATGGGTCTCATGTGTTTCTATTTAAGGGTTGCGAGTAAACCCCAGTGATTGGCGGTCTCAAACCTTCTTGACTTCTCGCCTGGGCCCGGGCTGTGGAGACTTCTCTCGGCTTGCTCCCTCTCCCTCCCGAGGGGAGGACCGCTGCCTCTCTTTTCCTCTGGGTTCACAGGGGCTGGGGGAGAGGCACAAGCCCTCCTCCTTGCCTTGCCTTTCTTTCTCTCCTCTGCTCGGCCTCAGCCCTCATGGGCGGCCCTCCCGTCCCGCCCCTGCCAGCCGAGGGGTCTGGGGAGACCACGTCCACACCGGGCCTCTCCTCCCGCTCGCTCGTGCCGGGCTGTGCCTGACTCATCGCAGCGGCGGGCTCTTCCTCTCCGTTTCCCGTGGCCTCCGCCTGTCCCCAGCTGTCCCCCCCCCACTCCAGCCCGGCTCCCCATGTCCCCCGGTCCCCGCGGCGCAGCGGGCCGGTGTGGGGCCTTGCTATATGGCCTGTCTTTGGGGCCCGGCGAGCTGCGAGCCCTGGCTACGGGCGGCCCCTCGGAGCGGCACTGGCGACGGAGCAGCCTCCCCCGATGGACAGGGGGCGCCCCGGCCGCGGGGCCATGGCCGGCCGCTGGCTCACCGCGTGCTTTCTGCCCTCGCCAGGTGCCGACACCAACGCCGAGCCCATGATCCTGGAACAGTATGTGGTGGTGTCCAACTATAAGAAGCAGGAGAACTCGGAGCTGAGCCTCCAGGCCGGGGAGGTGGTGGATGTCATCGAGAAGAATGAGAGCGGTGAGTACCCAGATGGGCTGCCTGGCTCCCGGGATGGGCGGACAGAGGGACAAACGGACAGATGGACGTCTGGCTGGTTTTGTTCTCTCCCTCCTCCCCCACCTCTGCAGCTGTACGTTATTTCCATCTGGTGGGGGAGAGGGCTGAGGAGGCCAAAGTTTCCCCTGTTGGTTTGGGCCTCAGGCCAGCACTTTGCCTGGTGGTGGAAGAATGTCTCCCCGGGTCGGGGAAATGAACCGGCTTGTAGGCATGCAAGGCCAGGGCGGCAGAAGCCGGTTCAACGGCCTGGCCCCTGTTCGGCGGTCCCCATGCCCACCGAGGCCGCAGGGAAGGTAGCTCCTGGCTCAGGGTCGCCTTCGAGTGGCTTCCCCTGTTGGTGCCATCTTCCAAGCTAGGGTCCCGGCAGGGGCCAGAGAAGCCAGCTAGCTGGTGGGGAAGGCCGGCTGTGACGTCAGTGTGGGGGCCAAGGTTCTTGGGCCCCCCCACGGGCTGTCTCAGGAAAGGCTAGGCCTGTGGGGTTTGGCTAGCGGCTGTCTGGTGAGCTGACTGCCCCTTGCAGAGCTGAAGGCCACCAGGATCTGGGAGGAGGATCCGGACGGGAAGAAGGGGGCCATGGAGGGCCCTATGGCAGCCTCCCTATCATTGGGAGCTGAGGCTTTGTCTCATCTGGGGCCCCGCCCGTGGTTCTCCAGGAGCTACTGGTTCCATGGTCCTCACCGGGACCACAAGTGCCGCTGGCATCTGTGGAGGTGGAGAGAGGAGGGCATGAATCAGTCATTGTGAGCTGCGTGAGACAGCCATCAGCAGTTTGCCCACATGCTGCTGGGGCTTGAATTGGTTCCTGGGGTGTTTTGTTTTGGTTTCAGTTAGCTATAGGGGAAGCTCCCCTGTGCAGGATCCTCTTTGGGCAGTGTTTGGACACTCCCAGAAGGGAGGGACCTGTTTTCCTTTTCCTGTCCTACTCTGTTCCCTTCCAATATTATGAGCCCTGAAAGGAGGGAGACCAAAGGATGATTGTACCTATACTACAGATAGAGTAACCGAGGCGCAGACAGACTGAGGAGACGTGAGTCCTCTGAGGGCGAAAGCAGAACAGGGACATTCCTGGATCCCCAATTCCTATGCCTGTGAGCAGCAAGTCACTGTAGAGATGCTGAGGAAATCCCAGCAGACCTCCTGGGGGAGGTGAGCTCAGGCTCCTGCTGCAGGAGGCTCAGGAACTGTGCTCCCTGAGAACAGTGCTGTGATGCCATCTTAGGTTGGACTCCTGGCCCTTCTGGGTCTGGGGTTTTCACAGACCTTTCAGAGAGGTCAGGCTTTGTCCTTGTGCTTGGAGTAATGGGCAGGGTAGTTGGCAGAGGCTATCCTCGCCTGGCAGAGCCACACCCCTAGCCTAAGGCCTGAGCCCTTCACCCCAGGTGCCCCACTGGTCTCCTACCTGCACACCTTTGCCTTCAGCCTTTGTCCTCATACCAGCCCTACCTACCTGTCACCACCCCTCACCCTGCCTACCCCCTACCCCTGCCCCCAGGAAGCTAGAGTTGTCACAGGGGCCTGGCTCTGGAAACCCTGAGCACCTCCAGACCCAAAGGAAGGGATCTCTGATGGTGGACTTGGAGGCACCAGCGGAGAGAGAAACATTTTGGAGCTTGTTCCAAGGGGAAATGGTCTCACTTCTCTGTATGAGGTCAGGGCTGCTCAGAAGTAGAGTTCTGGCTTAGAGACCCCCCTGCTCCCTGCCTTGCCTTGTGTCAGCAGCACAGCTATTGGCCCCCAAGGTTCTGGGCACCAGCCACTGGCCAGGGTGGAGAAGACCCCACACAAAAGGAAGTCAACATGCTCAGAACCTCAGATTCCCAGGGACGTTCTCCCTCTACCTTCCTATCCCATACCCAGGATTCTAGGGCTCCTTGGAAGCCTTGCCTAGTTGGGGGAGGGGGGGCGCAGGCGGGGCTTGACACAGTGAGGGCCTGGAGAAAGCATAGAGACCCCTCCACTCCTGAGGAGTCCCTCATGGCTGTGTGAGGGGCTCAAGCAGCCTGACTCCGCAGTCTGCTCTCTGAGAGAGCTACTGTCCCTGGAAGCAGGACTCTGCCCACCACCTACCAGCTGGGTGGCTGCAAGTCCCTTAATCCCTCTGGGCCTCAGTTAACCCTTCTGTACAATGGAGATAATTTGGTGGCTGCTTAGAAAGAGGAGTTGGAGTGATGACCTCACAAGCCCTCTTTGCAGTTCTGAACTGCCATGGCTGGGAGCCTCTTTGGGACCCTGGGTGTCAGGTAGAGAGAGCCTCCCCGAACAGGTCGTCTCTCCGTCTCCAGAACTTTTGTATCTTTGCTTTTGGTGGACAGAGCTGCTCAGCAGCGGATGTTTGCCCTGGGACCCTGGAGTGCTCTGTCCACCGTGCAAACCCACACTGTCTGGTGCTGGCAGAAACCAGGGGGCCTGAGGTGAACCGCCAGTTTAACCAGAGAAACTAAGTGGGTGGAGGGGAGAGAGCAGGAGGACCAAACTGCAGATCCCTGGGACAGTGGTTTCGCAGTTCATGGAAACCCTACGGCTGAGGTGGGGGAGGGGAGGTGTGCTGTGCATCCTGTAAGCTGGCTTTGGAAGGAGTGGTGAGTGAGGCTTTTGAACTGTGTAACAAAGACGCAATTGTTAGGCCTCTGACCTTGGGACATGGTGGGCGTGTTAAGGCATTTCCACTCCCAATAGTTGGGGTACCATCCCCATCCCCCAGGGCCTTGCCTTACCCACGGAGAGCGGGGACTCTGCCTGTGTCCCCTTCTCTGGAGGCCAGAAGTCCCTAGAAGATCCACAGAGGGGTCCACCAGCCTCGGGCTCTGCAGGCTGGGACCACAGCCTCCAAGCCGTTTGAAGATGTGGTTGCTCCAGGGCTCTGTGATCTCATTGGTCTAAAGAGCGATGTGTCCAGAAGGCAACTCAGAGTCAGTCAACTATAAACACCTGGTGCCACGGGTTATATCTCATTTTATTAGAATCAGAAAACGACCCCACGCGGTAGAAGGGTCTTTAAAAATTTTGTGGCTGAAGTAACTAACTGGCTGAGCGGTTAGGTCATTTTCTTGGAGTCCAACAGCTGAGATCTCTGCCATCTACAGAGGACGTAGGGGGAGAGCGAGAATGGACTCATCCCCCATAGGGTCACCGTGAGTTGGTGACACTGCAGGCTGGGGGAGATGACCCCAGGTCTCCGTAGAACAGCCGTTGTAGAAGGATGGCTCCGTGTCCCGCCTTCCAACATGGTGGTCATAAATTGTGGGAATTCAGCTTGTTAATTATTCCTTTGAACTTGGGGCCAGGCCGCAGCTGAGAGGATCTGATATGTACCCAGCCCTGAGGACAAGCCTGGTCCTGTGAATGTAGGTGGACAGAAGTCATGGACTCCCAAAGTGTGACCTGAGTGGCTTCAGGGAAAGCCTTTTTGACCAAGCAGTGGGCCTGGGGCTGAACCAGAAAGTCCTCCTCTTCTCCACTCATGAACAGGGGGACATGTAGCAGAAAGATTGAACAGCTTTGCTTGTTGTTTGGACAAGCCACTGTCCTCTTGGCTTGGGAACCCCTCCATCTTTCCCACAGACAGCAGTACCTGAGATGCCCGCTTTGTGGGACATTCGTAGGCCTCAAAGACTATATTGGCTTCAGCTTTAAGCAGGTACAATCTGATCTGCCATCTGGCAGCACAGTGATGGCAGAATCCCAGCTACTCTGGTCTCTCTGTGTGGAGCAAAGCTTGTCTCCAACTTTCCAAGATTGCTTCCTTCTTCTGAGGACTAGAGGCCCGGGGAGGACATGGGGCTATGAGTCACCAGATGCTCATTCTTTTCCTGCCTCTGCTTTCCTTCTCGGAGTCTTTGTTTCTTTCCTGGCCCCAGCATGAGAACACTGGGAGTTCTTCTACTTCCTTGGAGGCACAGAGCTATAGGACTAAGACAAAGCATTGTGCTGGCAAGGAATTTTGAGCTCCACTGGTCCATCCAGGTGAGAAACTGTACAGGTGAGAACACTCAGCCTTGGGGTGTTTACACATCTCAGTCCCCTCCAAAATCAATGCTTTAGTCCCAACTGAATAGTGAGCAGAGGACAGAAGTCCACTCAGACTTGCTCAAGAGACTCCTTCCTGAAAGGCTGCAGAAAAATCTCACCGAACCTGAGGTTGGTTCCAGCCTCACAGAAACCGAGAACCAAAGAGTGGTCCGAGCCAGCTCAGCCTTGCTTGTCTCTGTGTTGCTCTGGGGTGTACCAAGTAGAGGGAGAGCCCCCACCTCCCGCCCTGGGAGCTTTTCCCTACAGAGCAGCCTGCCTTCTCCACTTAAAACAGCAGCCTATTCACCTGCTGCTGGTCTGTCAGGCGCAGACCGCAGGGCTTTTCCGTGGAGGTAACTGCCACCCACTCACTATGGTTTCCAGTTCTCTGAGTTCAAAATCTGAAGTTCGAATCTCAATCTGGGTGGTTTCTGGCTGGCCAGTGAGTCAGCAGGCCTTCCATCAGGTGTCCTACCCCAGGCCCCTCAGCTGTGTCCGGGAGAAGCCCCAAGGGGCATAAGCATGGCTGCCTCGCCAAGCTCCTAGGTGGGGGCTGTGGGAGAGCAGGTTTGAAAGAAAGGAGATCTCGAGGGGTAAGGTACCCAAAAGCGTGCTGAGCTGCCAACCAGGTTACGTGTTTAGCGGCTGCATGTGGGGTGGAGAAACAAAGAGTAGGGAATCTGAACACTAGGTTTAAGATCTAATGCTACCCTGACTTTGTGAGGTACGTAGGAATCCCTTGGTTTCCTGGTGAGTGTAAGGGCGTCAGCGATGCACAGTGCATGGGCGTGTCTGGACGGGCACCTAAGTAGCCGTGTATTGTTTGACAGAGAAGACAAACTAATAAGCTTTTCTCTCAGATTTGTGTGTCGTGATGGTGATTTTGTACTGTCCAAGGTAATGCGTTCTCCAGCCTTTTGAGTTCTGTGGATTGGAATCTTTTTAACATGGAGGGATGGATCTCTTCAGTAACTTTGATATTTCCTGATGAACATTGTTATAACTCATTCTGTATGGGCTTTTTATAAGGGAGAAATCTATTTACATGGCATTCATTTATCTAGGCATTCGTCCACTTCACAATTTTCGAATATCTCCTTTGTCCCAGGCCCCGTGCTGATGGCATGCGTACCCAGAAGGTCCCTGCCTTTCTGCAGCTTAGACTCTACTCGGCGTGAGCATGCTGGGTCCTTAAGGGGCGGACTGTACTGTGAGGCTGGGGCAGCTTCTCCGACTTGACAATGTCTTCCGTAGGCTTCTCTGAGGAAGCTTCTGTGTCATCTGCTTCGATTATGGGCTTACTAAGGAACCATCTGATTGCTCATTCAGACTGCCAAGCTACCATAGAAAAGAGCTATCCCGATAAAGACAGGATAGGCTGTTTCTAGAAAGACAGGTAATTGTAGCCTGCATTGCAGATAAGTCAACTAACACTCTTAGCTCTGCCACAGCCTTTTAAGTTTGGTTCCAGTGAACCAGCCGCCATCTGCTTGTGGTAACTGGCCCCCGTGAGGTCTTTCCCAGCTGTCAGACAGCCTGGGTCCTCCGACCTCTCTTCTCTTCCGAAGTATGGCACGTGCATGTTCCTGCTATGTCAGCCTCACCAGCGATTGCAAAGTCCATTCTGGTCTAAGACGGTCTCCAGCGTGCAGTTGTTCCTGCCTCACACACCTGGCTGGACAGGGAAGGGCCACGGAGCATGAATCCTGGAGCAGAAGCTGGCATCCTAATTCCCCCTGGGCCCCCTGAGCCCAGCTTGCTTCACTGCAGGCTCGAGATTGTTTTGAGAATGAGATTGCAGGATAGCCTAGCGATGAGAAATAGGGACTTCACCTTAAATAAGCCTGGTTTTCATCTTGGCTTGGTACTGGCTAGTGGCGAGCCTGGGAAAGTTAGTTTCGTCTTCTAAGCATCCGTTTCCTTCCATGTAAAATGGGGATAATTGTGCCTACGGCCAGAGAATTGATGTATGCCAGTTCAGAAGGGATTCAGTGCTTGGTGCGGGGCCTGGCGGTAAGTGCTCAGGACGTGGTGGTCACCAGGAGACTGATGGACAAGGGCAGCCCCGCCACAGACTGATCCTGGGGCCCATGGCAGGCCAGTTTTCCTCTTATGGACTCCGTTTCCCCGTCGGGCCGAAGAATGGGTTGCACTCATAGTGTCTGGGGAGTCTCTCGGCCCTCCTGGTTTGCGAAGTTGGGTAGGGCAAGCAGGGACTTAACTGTGAGCAGTGAAGCCCTGAAACCATGTTGGAGACCAGAGTTGCACCTTCGGAGCCCTGGCTTGGGTAGCTGTCCTTGCCCCAGCCCGTGACAGGAAAAGTTGGAGACAAAAGTCAAATTCCCACTGGTGACCCAGAGGCAGTACCTTCACAGGGCCGTGACCTTCAAGCAGGGCTGAGGGAAGAGGAGTGGCTCACCCACGACCCTTCATACTGGCTTGACGTCATCCCGTGGCTCTGTTGCAGGGCACAGAGCTGAAGTACGGGGATCGGTGGGGGCCTCATGGGAGTTGGAGACATCAAGCTGGACCTTGGAGAGAGAGGGGGTTAGATGGGCTGAGAGGTGAAGGAGTTCTAGGTCCCCACGAGGGGATACCAGGTGGAGGGCTGGGCCTGCCGGGTTGAGACGGCAAGGCAAGTGTCTGGCCGCCTCCAGCAGGTGTGTCCTGATGAAGAAAGGGGACACTGGGCCACAGTGGAGCAGGGAGGAAGAAGGAGGCCTCAGGAAGCTGTTGAGCCAGAGAGGGATGCAAGCATGGTGGCACTTGAAGCAAGTGGTCCAGCTGGGGGGAGGAGGGTGGCAGGGGAAGGGGTCTCTGGACACCTGGAGTGGAAATCACTCCTCGAGTGAGATCGGCATGGGCTGTCATCAGGGAGGTGTCCAAGGGCTTGTCAGCACTGAGCGCAGCAAGGGCCAGCCACCTGCCTGGAGCCAGTGGCCAGATGGCTTAGAGTGTGCAGGGAACCGTGGCCACCAGGGCACTGCTGTGTCTCTCCTCCCCCTGCTTGGGTGGGGCCAGCGGGGCAGCTGGTCACTCTGACTGCATGTTGGCTCTGTGCACCCAGCATGTCCTAAGGCCATTACTCTTAAACAGCAGTTGTGGAGCAAAAGGTGTGTTGTAGCAGCGACCTCAGAAATCCAGCTCAAGGGCCCGATTGATGCCAGCTGCCCCCCTCTTTGCCCCAGGGCAATGCCTGGCTGCCTTCCACTTTGGGGGTGCAAATAGGTTCACACTGAGTCTGTTCACGGGCATCTCCAAAAGGCTGCTTTTCTGGGCTTGGACACCAAGGGAACACTTAAACCGCACACTGCCCAGACCGGAGCAAGGCTCATCTTCACGTGATCTGTCGTCCCTAAATCCGACTAGTTGACTAAGTGCCAGGCTGGGGTCAGAGGCGATGAGGCCAACAAAGGCCCACCCTCCTGGGGCTCCCATGGAGTGGTGAGACAGTCACAAGGAAACCAGAAAAATAACTTGAGATTTTTGCAAAATGCTGTGCGTGAAACGGGGCCCTATGATGGTGAATAAGCCGGGGGAGGAGGTGATAGGGTGCGGCCAGGGAAGGGCTCTCTGAAGGCCTTCCCTGCTGAGAAGGCCGGGAGCTCAGTGAGCCCAGGGAACCAAGGGCTCCGGTTGGTTTGGGGAGAGCGGTGGTGAGTGAAGGCAGAAAAGTAGGGGGGGCCAGGTGGGACCAGGCATAGGCATGTGGTTCTAGGTGTAACAACCCCCACATCCTGGGGAGGGGCCTTGCAGTGTGGCCAACGGGTGACCTCGCTCCCCTCCCCGGACAAACCCCAGCCCAGGAGCCCAGGGAGCAGGCACCACTAGATGTACCCAACACGCATGAACATATGTGGCCTTTGTCGCTGGTGGAAGTGACCGGTCTCCCCAGGTGGCTAAAGCGTGGGGAAAGAGCTCCCCACACAGCATTCCCTCCACCCTTACATAACAGATTTCCACCCTGCGATTGTGGCACTTTCTGGGGAGTATAATTTGTCAGGACTTCAGGGAATTTGGGTTGAGAAATCACCCCTTGCTTTTTCCCCAGATGATCCCGCAGCCGTGTGATAGTACGGTCTCAGCACTTGGGTTTCCGGTAATCACTCGTGGTAGCGGGCTTGATCACCCTCCTCTCTATCAGCATCTTTTCAGATTCCATAACCTCATCCTCTACGTTCCCAGTGCTGACCCGCACTCCCTTGTCACATCACGGCAGGGGAAGCCAGGGTGACCCAGTTAAATCAGTCGCCTTGGGAAGCTTGGTGGGAACTTGTGTTCACTGGGACGCAGCAGAGAGCCGCTTGTGGCTCACATAACGCTCAGCATCACTTCTACGTGCATTGAAAATGTGCCATATGGAATTCTTGGGGTTTTTTTGTTTCATTTAATTGTTTCAGCCTCAATTCCACATTTCCCTTCTGAGCCAGGCACTTTTTGGGCTCATGCTAAAATATATTTGCCTCCCCTAAGCTTTTATTGGACTAAATTGTGGGGAAGTGGCCCAGGCTCCATGGGAGGCGAGAGAAAGCCAAACTAAGAGAAAGAGTCTGCCAGGGACTGCCCATAAAGTGAGCAAGCCACGAGTAGGATTTTGAAATTGGTGCGCAGATCCCTTTCTCCTGTTACCTCAGGCCCATCAGCATTGCCCTGAGTGGCCCTTGGATCTCCATGTCCCAGAAACTTGTGTTTTAAGGGACATTCTAAACACAGTGGTCTGAAGCCTGCAAGTCTTCCCTTCATTCCCCACTGGGGCCAGGTGAGCAAGGGGTGTCCTTGAAGAGGTTAAGGCTGCCTGGGGACTGCCTGTTCATGCCCGCCCGTAGGGACGGATTTGGGACCTTTTTTTCAATGTGACTTCTTTCTGAATCCGAATATTTTATGTTTTACAAGATACAAAACCATGCAGTTTGCAGAACTTATTGGTAAGATGAAGGGCAAACGTTGGCATTGTCTCAGAGGCGGAAATTGAAGCCCAGAGAGGTTAAGTGACTTGTCCCAAGGTTGCACAGTGGGGAGGTGGGGTGTGGACTTCAACACAAGCTATTTTTCCAGTGTTTGGAAATCTGGATGTTTGCACATCTCGTGCTTGTGGATTTTACTTCTTTAGGGAACCAAGCCCCAGAGTGCCTGCTGTGTGAGCTCCACAGACCACAGAGAGCAGGAGAACAGAGACTGGTCTTGCTAAAGCCTTGGCTGGAATAGGAGAAAAGTGGTCAAAAGGAAAGTTTCCTGCAGAAGAGCTGTGTGCGTGTTCCAGGCTTTGGCTTAGCCTGGTCCGTGGCCAGGGCTGGACTGCATGGGTAGATGGATTAGGGACATTTGTGAAACCTGCTCACCAGGGCTCTGATGGGCAGGACTGAGGGTATGAGGGTAGAGTTGGGCAGGGCCCTAGCCCACTCTGCTTCCCCCCCCACTTTTTTTAAAGATTTTATTTATTTATTGGACATAGAGATCACAAGTAGGCAGAGAGGCAGGCAGAGAGAGAGGGAAGTAGGCTCCCCGCCGAGCAGAGAGCCCGATGCGGGGCTTGATCCCAGGACCCTGAGCCTATGACCTGAGCCGAAGGCAGAGGCTTAACCCACTGAGCCACCCAGGCACCCCTCTGCTTTCCCCTTTGTCCAAATAAAAAGACCTGTCCCGGCCCCTCCCTCTCACTTGGCCAGACCCAGGGAAGAATGGGCATCCTGCCTCCTCCCTCCTCCCCCACAACATCTCTGGTCTCAGCCCCATTTGAGTGACCTCCTCCATGCAGGGAGTGCTCCTAGATGGTATGGTTTGCTTATTCCGTCGACACACATGGAGCCGCCCTGTGCATGCCCTCTGGTGTGCCTAGCACCAGGCTGCAGCAGTGGACCAGAAGCAGCCATCCCTATCTTCCTGTCGCTGGGGGGATGGCATTCTAGGGCTCCCTCTTACCTGCAGGATACAGGCCCAGATGCAGCACGTTGATCATTTTCATACGTACCTGCCAAGTGTGAGGCGGAAAGCACAGTGTTGCTGGGTTAGGCGGTATCCCAGAGGGGACAGGAGGGCAGGACCAGAAAGCTGTGGGCTTCTGTGTATACTGTTGGGTTCAGGAGCACCTCTGTTCCATGGTCAGGAAAGTCTCCTGGGGAAGTTGGGCTTTGAGCAAGTTGCGGAAGGAGGAAGGGACTGCAAGCTGGGTGATACAGGGTGAATCAGAATGACCCTGCCAGGGCGCGGAGTGTGGGCCTGGGCCAGCGTTATTGGGCCATAGCACGAGGCGGCCCACGAGAAGGTATTCATCTAGCAATGAGCAGGCTAAGGACGGGTTTCAAGGGCCTTCAAGGGCCCCAAATGTCAGGGGAAGGAGAGCTTTCCCCCTTCCTTTCCCACCAAGCTGAGGGAGATATTTCTGACCAGGTGCCTGAACCTCTCCTTTGTCAGAGGAGGAACAGAGTCCGGCCAAGGGAAGCCACCTGCCCAGCGTCACACAGCAAGTTCAGGGCCAGGCTGTGGCATAGCTGTGCACCGTGCCTGCAGCAGTAGTGGTCTCTGAGGCCTTGCTGCCCTCTCAAGGCTGGGCACAGCCCAACTTGCCCCCGACTGACTGAGGTTCCCTGACCCTGGGCCCTCGGCCTGAAAGCTAGAACCTAGACTCTCCGGGCTCCGAGGTGCTTCCTACATGGCCCCGACCCTATACCTCCAGACATTGAAACAGACTGATTTTTCACACATGGTGACTTCCTTCCTGCAAGATCATCTTGGAAGCCCCAACTTGAGAATACGGACTCCCCGCCATTGAGCAACGCCCCTTCTCTGGGCTGCCCCCCTGGCTGGCTGTGGGTCTCCCCTCATCAGACCACGGGCTGTGCCCTCTTTGGCCCTTCTTACTCCTCCCCAGGAAGGTGTTGAGGCTGCTGTTGAGGTTGGCTGGGCCTCTGGTTCCGGGCTTTCTGGACACACTTTTCTTGTTTGTTTTCTGTTCTCCTAACCGGCGCCCTTGTGAGGCCGCAGCCTCCTCTCTGCTCAGCGTGCTCACCGTGCTTGGAGCTGCTGGGATCGGGATGCACCCGCAGCAAGGCCTAGGGTCTTGGGCCCTGCACCAGCACCTGCAGCGTTGGCTACGGGCTTCTCCAAGGCCCGGCTCAGCCACGTGGTCTCCCTGTGCTCCGGGGGGGCTTTCCCCCAGTCCTAGCCACCCATGTCTTGCTCAAACCACTGGGTTAAGGGATTGCCAACTTGGCACAGTGGGAATGGGCCAGGTACTGGTGTGCCCTCATGGAAGGGATGCCAGGCTTTGTAGAAGAGGCTCTCCAGTCAATCTAGGTTCCGAGCTCAGTTACCCACTAACCAGGTGACCTCACACAAGTCACTTTACCTCTCCGAGCATCATCTTTCCTCATTCACAGAATGGAAACGGGATGAGGGGTGAAGATAGTGGCCACAGCTGTGTTCCAGATACCAAGCACCCCATTCCCATAACCATCATGCTTTTACCAAAGTCCGGCAAGAAGCAAGCGTTCCATCTCCATAGTTCCAGAGCTCCTAAGGTCCCTTCTAACCCCCCAGGGCTCTGAGAAAAAGCCAGTTTCAGCTTAGAGGGAGCAGGTGAGGGGAATCTGACCATGTTGGCAAGCCTTCAGCCAGCTCTCTCCTAAGCAGCCAAATGAGTCACTGGCTGCAAACATGGTTGGATTTGTAATGATGATCACAGGGCCCCTGGGCTCCTGGACACCTTTGGAATGGGCTTCGTAAGGCCAAATGCTTTGCAGATTAAATTTCCGGAGAAAGAACAGCTGAGAAAGCCTTGAGCTTTGCAGAGCTGTTTCTGTGCTATATGGCAGTATAAAGAGGGGTGTGTGTGTGTGTGTGTGTGTTCTCCCCTAATAAAAGAGGGGGGGCAAGCAAAAGAGGAAGATGGGCCGATCCCACCAATCCCAAGCCTCCCTCTTCCCTTCAATTTGCATCAGCCAATGGGACTGCGGGTGCTGCTGTGTTTTCCAGGCTGGTGCTGGTAACAGAAGGAATATGATTAGTGTTATGGAATTTCATGGTTGGGGTTGGGGATGGCTCTCCCCCCACCCCCCTTTTTAAAATAAATGTTTTGAAGAGTTGCCCTGGAGAACTGCAGAAAGCCGCGGCGGATGGACGTTTTTGGTCATGTCAGGCGAGGACAAGATTATCCAAGGGAGCAAGGGTGTCTCTCGCCTTCAGCCCGCTGCTGGGTTCCAGGGCCGTCCTGCCAGAAAGCGAGCAAGGGGCCGTAATCACAAACAGGCCAGGATCAGTTACAACCAGAAGTATTAGTTTAGACTATTGGCTTTGATGGGGAAGAATGCAGTTTTCCTCGCCCCTCCTCCCCTGTCCTTCTCAAGTTAAACAAGATCTGTGAAAGCAATAGTTCTGGGATGTAAAGAGAGGCCAGAATTCAAAGGCCCAGCATAGCGGGGCTCCCCCAACCTCTGCTGATGTTGGGACAGGGGTGTGCCTGGCCCGTTTCTTCTTGGGTGAACTGGAGAAGCCCAGAATCACTCTTGTCTGCCTAGGGCATCCTCACCTCCGTTTTGCCCACCAAAAAGGTGTCCTTGACCCTTCTGCGTACGTAAGCTGGCATTTTCTGCATATCTGCGGTGTACCCAGCACCGTGGGGAGGAGAGGGTAGGTGGGAATGTAATGAAAATAGCTTTTAAAAAAAAGAAAGAAAGAAAGAAAAGAAACTAATGGAGCTCTCACTGCTTCTAGCCCTGACCCAGCCCTGGGGGTACCCGTATCTCAACCCCCTCCCCTCCCTCAACCAGCACCTCCTGGTTGAGCACCAGATCTGCTTCTTCACACTTGGGGATAAACAGTACTGCTCCCTGGAGTGCGGACACCATCAAGGGTGTGCTTCCCCCATCATTGGTAACGGGAGCAGAACCAGGGTTGGCCAACACCTAGACCTCCTTGCCAACAGGGCAGAATTTTAACCGACTGCTCCTTGGAGGAGAGGAAGGAAGTTGACCTCATCCTTGGGGCTTTGCACGGGGAGGATGAACATCCAGGGCTCCTGCCCCAGTGCCTACCTTAGAAGTGTTTAACCCCATTCTTCTGCCTCCCTGTGCAACCAGATAGACTCCCTTCCTCGGACTTCGAGGGCCTCCACTGTTGGTGGGGCCCGAGCATCTTGGCGCCGCTGTTGTGGCAGCTGGTAGCAGGAGGGTTCTGGATCCCAGAGGCCTAGCCTGCCTTCCCTAACCTCCATCTCTCAGCCTCCATGGGGCCATCCCAGCATCTCAAGGCCCTTGGATGAGAAAGGTTTCAGGGTGGTTTCAGGGGTGGGGGGCCTGAATGGATTCAGAGGCTGGTTGGGTGGGACGTTCACATTCTAGGCTGAGGGATAGGCCAGAGCCGGGGGGCACTGGAAATGATGCCGATATTACTCACTCACTGGGGGGTGCATTTCTAGCCTGCCGTGGCTGAGGGTTGAGTCTCCGCTGAGATGTCTTGGGCCTGTCACTGCCGAGACTTATTCTGTTAAAGGACAGAGATCTTCATGGCCCACCCTGACCCCCAGATTTCTGTTATCTTACTCTATGTAGGCCTCCCTACCTGAGAACCACTTGTAGGATGGAGTCTGTCCTCCAAGGGCCCTGAAGTCCATAGGGTGACCCCGTGGAGGCTGGGAGAAGACCGTATAGAGGAGAGGCTAATCCAATGACTTCCCATCTTCCTACCCCATCTCTCTGCCATCATGTACCATGGTGGCACCTTGATCAAAGACTGGCCCTCATGCAGATTGGAAAAACCAAAGCAAGCAAACAAGCAGAGCTGAACGAGGAAGACTTGGTCATGGAGCTGATGGTCGAATGGGGAAGCTTCCCCTCTTCTGACCCAGCTGAGGGGACTGTGGTTGTTGCTATGTCATAAGGCATGCGGGTGACTGTCTTTGGGTGTTGGGGCAGGTGGCACCAGAGACCCACAGGGCGAAGGTAGGAAGAGCTCCATCACTGGCTGGTACCCATGGGTGTCAGTCACACTGCCTGACCAGTCACCAACCATGCAAGTCTAGAATGACACACGTGGACCTGGGGGACCTCTGGAGCACATGGCTAAGGGCGTATCTGTTTTGAGCGTGGCCTTTTCTCTTTGGATTTGAGTAGGATCTGTACTCGACCACCCCTTAGGAACTAACAAGACAAGATGGTACCCAGAGACAGGAGAGAGACTGAAAGGGAAACAGGACAGGAAAAGCTCAGGGAGAGAACCTAGTCCTAAATTACCACCAGCCTGGCTGGGGCTCCAGGATGGTTATCCCAGCATCCTACTGTTTTGGGCTCAAGTTAACTTATTTACTGCTTTCTAGAGACCCTTAATATCGGAAGCTATAAGAAGGGTGAGAAAGGGACGGCTAAAGCTTCTCCTGTGTGTCAGGCAATGTGCCAAACCCCTTTCTTCCTGTAACCACCACCACTGCCCTATAAAGCACAGGTATCGTGACTTCCATTTACGAGAAAGCCGAGGCCCAGAGAGTTCAGGAAATCTGCCACCTTCTTCCCTGGACACTCTGCTGCCTCCTGGTTAGTTTTCTCTGGCTCCCCAGGCAGTGAGTAGGGCACCATGGTGAAGGAAGCTGTTTGTGGCCCAACCTTCTCCCTACCCACTCTCTGGGGTTGGAGGCCAGATCTCTGGGGCTGCCCCTTCCAGAGCTCCAAGTGTCCACCAAAGAGGAGGGCTCTGTGTTTTATGTAGGCCTGGTGGAGGCCTGCACCAGCCAGTGGGGCTGCTTTGACCAAGCTTGCCACCAGCAGCCCGGCCCTCTGCATTCCTCCAAGAGCCTCACCCAGGGCGTGGGCTTGTCCCTGGTGCCTGGCCTGTGGGAGCTCCCTGAGCTTTGCTCTTCCGTTCCTGTGAGGGGAGAGGCCCAAGTGGAAATGACCCAATCAGGTATACAAGCAGACTGCGAGAGAGAGAGAGAGAGCTTCCTGGTGGGAGTGTTAGCTTTCTGGGTAATCTCAGGCAAGAGATGGAACAAGCACCAAAAATCTCCTGGTCTCAGGTTCCTGGGGGCAAATTCTCCTAGGTGAGCCACAAATTTGGGGGGCTGGAGGAGGGAATGCCACCCAGGGGCTGATTCACACTACTGGACTCGATCAGGGCAGAAGGCCCCAGGCCAGAGGGAGGAGGGCTGGAAAGAAGCCCACCGCAGACCCTGCACTGACCTCAAGAGTTGGACTGGAGAGCTACTTGAGGATAAGGAAGCAGGAGAGACTGCAGTGTGTGGTTGGAGAAGCCAAGAAGAAAGGAGAAGTCTTGTGTACATGTATCATGGCATTTCATTTTCAACAATGAGCCCCTTCTTTTTCTGAAACACAGAACCCGACCAGGGCTTGAGAGGATGCCAGGATGAGCAAGACTTGGCCTTTGTCCCCAGAGAGCTCTTGGTCTAGCTAGGGGAGGCAGCCAACACAAACCTAAGGTTGGGGTGCTGGGGGAGCACAAGGGCAAGAGAGCAAAATACAGCTGGCAAGGATTCACGGGAACATGGCAAAGGCAGTGGCTTTGAAAGACGGGGCCTGGGCACAGCGACCGATGGATCCAGGAAACCCACACTTGTGGGGTCTGCTGGTTGTGCACAGTAAGAGCAAGATAGAGGGCATTTCCTCCCAGGCTGCATGGAAGGCTTGTGTTCAGAATCTGCTCTGCCGTTGGGGAGACAGTATGTGGCCATTTTGATCCTCAGTTTCCATTTCTATAAAATAGGGGTAATATTTGGAAACCCATGTTGTGGTTACTGGGAAGGTTGGAAAAAAATGGTGATGTGATATATTCATTTTCTCTTTCCTGATAGATGGGGCGGGCCACCGTCCAGTCTGGGGCAGTGACTTGTATCAGGGAAGCGGGGATAGGAGTCGCTTGGAATAATAACCCATCCGCCCCCATTTACCTACAACCCCTAGACTTTTCAAAGCTTTTTTCCCATCTGTTATTTCAGAGTGGCTCTCTAGGGCTAGGTAGGCCAGGCAGCTTTGTTTCCATTTTTCCGAAGAAGAAACTGAGTTTCAGAAGGGTAAATTGTTGGCGTGAGACCTCAAAGCTTGCTAGTAGCCAAGCTTGGATTTGATTCAAGGGGCTGCCTATTCTTAACCCAAGGCTCCTTCTGCAAGCTCAGTGTTTCCCAGAGAGTGGGTCCTAGAAACATGTGGTGGTCACGGCATTAAATGGCATGGAGTCCCGTCACAAGAAGGTTATGGTCTTGACTTCTCTTTCACTCCATGTTAGGTCAAGGGTAAAGTGTCTGTTTGGGGCCTCTGTGTTATTAACATTTGTGGACATTGCCTGCTTCTTTCAATATTTGTTAGAAAATCTGGCTGTAGCCTTAGTGTCTTGCTAGAGCTCATCTTACTATCTTACTGGAGGTCTATAGCATTGTCATTTCCGTGTATGCATTTTTCCACTTATCTTCTGTTTACGCCAAGGAATATTGGCTTTCCGTGTCATATAGCATAGGAAAATGCCTTTTTAAAAAAAATATTTTATTTTTTTGGGAGAGAGTGAAAGCGAGAGAGTTCACAGAAAGAGAGGAAGAAGGAGAAGCAGACTTGCTGCTGAGCGGGGAGCTCGATGTGGGACTTGATCCCAGAACCCTGAGATCATGGCCTGAGCGTAAGGCAGACACTTAAGCAACTGAGCTGCCCAGGCGCCCCCCCCAAAAAAATCCCTTTTAAAACATGAAGGTATTTCCATTTTTCTCTGAAAGCACACACTAGTACATACCCCTTGGATAGCTCCTCTGTATATCTAATGCCCAAGGTTCGGGCAAGGGAGTCATAGGACCCCAAGTGAGACACCCCTGGGTATTCTCCTTCTGCCACAGTCTCCCAGAGTGACACCAGTGGCTCCCAAATTCCAACTGGGAAAGGAGCCTGGAAAAGCCTCAGCTCAGTATTGGTGGCGGCTGTTCCCCACACAGCGATGAGGAATCCACGTTGTCAGAGAGCTGTTGACGTCAGGTGGTACAGAATTTTGCAAGGCCTCTATTTAAAATTCCCCAGAAATTAAATCAGGAGGGTTTGGAGGGAGGAATGCCCTAGACAAATTGTGGAGTGGGTTTGTTTTGTTTATGGAGATGGTCTTTAAAGTTGAAATTGCCCCCGTTTTATTTTTGCCCCAACTGAAGAAGGGCTGAACTCAGCTGGGAGTGAGGGGAGGGTTGTCAGCCTAAGGCTTGTAGTTAAAGCCAACTCAGTTCTGGGGCCAAGAAGCCTCCATTGTTGGCAGAAAGAGAAAAGGGAAAAAATACATAAACTCCTCCATCTATACTTCTCCGGCACTGAAGTCAGATAGTGTAAAAATACAGATGACTCCTATTTCCAGAGATGGGTACCAGCTACAGAGGATTCCCTCCACTCTTCTCTCCAGACTGGAAACACACATAGAAGGTACTAGACACACTGCTAGGTTCTGGCCACCCTTTTCTCTTTGATTTCTCGCCACCGCCCTCATCAGCACACGCTATGTAATATACTAGTCTCACCAATAAGGACACTTCAGCCTTTTCATTCGGCCATTTGGAGTGAAAAATATCACCGTAGCCCTAAGTGGGCTTCCTAAAAATGTTGGCCACGCAACACCGTGGTACATGGCCTGACTTACGACGGTGCAGAGAGCCAGTGCTAAGTACTTCCACAACACACAGTGAGCGGACTTTGTCCTGTTCCCATTCCCGTCCAAGCCTTCTGATTTCAACCTCAGCTTGATGGTCCACTGTCTTGGACCCATCTCCAGTAAATCTCTTTTCATAACAAAGGGGGAACAGGCTATAGGCGCAGCCCTCTTCAGACTCAGCACAGCTCAGATTTCCTATATCGCTTTGTTCTTGGTAATTTTATGGTTGGGGCTGGTGGTCCTGTTTATTCATGGTGGTGATCTGAAGTTTCCTAAACAAATTATTTGCTTGAAGTTAGAGGGGGGAAAAAAGGCCATTGCTTCAAGTATATATTTACTCTGTGAACCACAGTATACGTAGCACAAGGGTATGGCAGAAGGCCTGCATAGCAGGGAGGCCTCTGAGGTTGAGAAACGCTGATCTGAAGTCCCTGTCTGCTGGCAAAGCCTTTGGGTAGGATCTCGCGCCAGAAAAATGAGCAGCCTGAGCGCCCTGCCTTGCCCTGCCATGTGGGCTTAGAGAGGGTGAGAGAAAGAGAGGCGATCTGGAGATGGGGCCGGGAAACCACCTGTTAGCCCCCTCCTGGGTGCGGCCGGATGGAAGGGCCAGAAGGCGGGGTCGGGGGTGGGGAGGTGGCCGGGCGAGCGAGCCACGCCCTTGCCGGCTGAGAACTGAGTCTGATTTGTAGACACTGTAGAAAGGAGAAGCAGAGAGAGGAGGCTGGTTTCCCTGGCTCATCTGTCCGGTGGAAATTGGGGGAACTAATGGAACACGTGGCATTGGTCATCTTCTGCAAAGGAAGCGGCAGCTGGAGTCCTTCCTAAAGGGAGCTGTGTGCTTGGTTGCTGCCCAGGGAGTCAGCCCCGGGTGCTCATCCTGCCGCTGGCCCTTCTAAGCTTGGCACCCCGGGTAGGTCACCCATTCCAGAGGTCTCCTCGTGCAGCCTGAGATTTCCCAGACCTGGAGACAGAGGACTCACTGAACTCGCAGTCTGCCCAAACCCCAGGACCTTTCTTACCCTCACCCTTGAGTAGGGATTCCCACGCTCCCCAACTGCCCGGGTCCCTCCCAGGTGGCACCTAGTATTTCAGCAGAGTTGTGACTAGCACACTCCTTTCACGCCAGAACGTTTGCACGATCAATTATAAGATGATAAGATTGCCTGTCCTCTGGTCTATCTACCCTTTTCATCTTGTCACAGTTGACCTGTCATTACCATCTGTTCAGACTTTCGGGGGCAAGGGTAGCTCCTAATCCCGGCACAGCTTTCAGCAAATGCAATGCTGCTCCCTGCTTAGCCCCTCTTTCCTCATCTTGGGACTGATGAAAACATGCAGCAGGACAGGCTCCCAGCAGAGCCCCCGTCTAGGCTGTAGCCAGCGAATCATCACACACTCTTTCGAAACGGTCCGCTCTCAGCTGTGAATCTCTCGGCGCAGCCCTGCCGCCCCCAGGGGGGTCGTGAGAGCCCCAAGGCCTGGATGGCTCAGCTATGACACATCCCAGACCCGCCAGGCCAGCGGTTCGCTCGTTATCAGAAGCCAGCAGGGTCTGGCCCCCTTCCTTCCTGTTGTGTCTTTCTGCTCAGGGCTGTCTTGGGAATGCTCAGAACCCCCTTGCGGGCTCTCCAGCCATCCCTCGAGGCATCCACGTTTCACTCCATCAAGAACTAGCCTTGAGGTTGCTCATCTCTACTGTGGAATTCATCTTCCTTGGAAGTTGGCACTTTTGCCCGTGCTGTGTCCTCTGGCCTTGCTCCCCTGTCTGTGTCTTCCTGGACCCGTGCTGGTGGCCTGGCGGGCTCTCTGTCAAGTGCTCTCCGGACCTGGTCTCACACAAGCTAATGAGAGCTTGTGGAGAGCATCCTCTCAGTTTGGTCTCCATCCTCTGTAACGCTCCCATCCCTGCCCCACAGGTCCATTGGCCCACCCCGCCTCCTGGTCAGCACTTTCTAGTGTGGGTGCCCTGCTGCTTGAGAGAAAATGGCCTGGCTGTGAACAGGAGTCCCACAGACCCCCTTCCTCTCTCTTGAGTCAGCCTCGCAGCACTGTGCCCTGTTTCTACTTACCTCTTGCTCTTGCCTGGGACATCAGGCAAGTTGTTACTACCATCACCCTGAGCATTATTTTAGGCACATGCCTGGGAGGCTCTAACCTACCTGATGGGATTCTCAGAAGCCCACCCCTCCCTTGTGACGTTGAAGGTGAGCGGGCCCCAAGTTCATCTGACAAGATCCCCACCCTGGAGCACCATGTGTATTACTGGGTTGGGCCACACGTGTTCCCACCGCCTCTGCCTGTCCTGTTTCTCCCACCAGGATGCCCCCTTCCTCCCCTCCTCTCCAGATGGGATCTGAGGTTCAGTTCAGGACTCTGGGAATTCTTCCCTGGCTACTCAGTTTCATCCCTGATGTCTGTAGTTCCTTCAGCAAACGTAGCAACAACTGACACATCTGTGGCATGGGGCTGTCTGGCCCACCCTGCTCTGCTGTTTCTGGAAGGGCCTTGGGCCATCTTGCATTCTCTACTTCACCCGGCCCCCACCTGCACCCAGGCCAGGCACAGAACCAGACCCCGCTTTCAGTAGAGACCAGCCAAGGTCAAGGGCCAGTGACAGGGACACCAAGAGAGACTCTCTCCTTGAGACTCCAGACACCCAAGACCCACCTGCCTCTCTGCACAGCCCTAGCCCTACTCACTGAGGGGCAGTGAGGTCATGCTTCCTTCCTTAAAAATCCCTGCAGTTGGGGCGCCTGGGTGGCTCAGTGGGTTAAGCCGCTGCCTTCGGCTCGGGTCATGATCTCAGGGTCCTGGGATCGAGTCCCACATCGGGCTCTCTGCTCAGCGAGAAGCCTGCTTCCCTCTCTCTCTCTCTCTGCCTGCCTCTCCGTCTACTTGTGATCTCTCTCTGTCAAATAAATAAATAAAATCTTTAAAAAAAAAAAAAAAAAAAAAATCCCTGCAGCTTACACTTCAACTTTAATAATAGCTCTTTGATGGGCCTTGCTGGGAACCAGGCCTGATTCTGAACACTTCTTGTAGGTTAACTCCTGTACCCTTTACAACACTGGGCAATAGAAGTGCTACTGTAGGTCCATTTTACAGATGAGGAGATTGAGGCAGTTGGCTCAAATTCAAGCAGCCAGTTGGTAGCAGGGCTGGGACTGAAACACAGGCAGCTCAACTCTAGAGTCCTTGCTTAAAACCATGGTTCTCTTGTACTTGTCATTTTATCACGTGCCCCCACTCTGCCTGCAAACATTCAGTAGCCAGGCCTTCTCCTGGGTGCCTCACCCATAGCCCCAGCCTTCTGGGCCCATCCAGTGAGCTCGGCCGGCTGGGTCTGAGTTAGGGGGAGCAGCCCAGTGCTTGCTGTCTTCTCGCCATGGACGCCACGGAGCCTTCCAAACTGACGTAGTGGCTTGTGCTAATGGTCTTGGAATCCGGGCCTCAGGCGCCCAGGGAAGTTTCTGGGGCCCCGCTGGCCTGAGAGCCCCATCTGGGGGAAGGGAGGGCCATGGGCAGCAGAGCAGGGATAGGTGCCAGAGATGGAGCAAGAAGAATGGGTCAGGCAGGAAGGCAGAGGCTGTGGGGGTGCTCTGGGAGAGACTGGGGGAGCCCTTACCCTCTCCTGTTTGCTTTGGAGCGAGGCAGCCGCGTGCTGTGAGCTGGAGTGTGTCTTGGCAAGAGGCCTCCGTGACAGCCTTCTGGCCAGGGGAGGCCTGGCCGAGGGTGGGCTGCCTTTCGTTGTTCTTAAAGGCACAGCATAATTATGGGCGGCCAGCCCTTCCAGTGTCTCTGGTCCCTCTCAGGTCAAAACCTCCCATCTGGCCCGAGGTCATGGCAAAGGGGTCAGGGCAGATCCAGGGCAGAAGCAGTCCCTGCGGGCCCAGCTGTGTACCAGGTATGGTGTGGCGGGGTGGGCAGCACGGTCCCAGGTGCCTGGCCAGGCCCCCTTCAACACCCTTCCCCTTCTCGGCACCACGCCCCCATTCAGGGCTCCCAAATCCTCGCTACCTTATTGACCCTTCTCTCCCCCCCCCCCCCGCCCCACCCCTCTCCAAACCACTGCAGGGGAAGAATATGCGACTGCCTGGACAGGGCACTGTCAAGGGAGCTCGAGTCTGAGCCCGTACCTTGCCTCTGGGGTCCCTAGCTCTGTCTCCCACCCCACCCTGCTGGCACACCCTTGCCTCCACCGAGGCCCAGCCTTGCAGTAGCTTTCCAGGGATGCCCCTCTCTGCCTGAACCTGTTAGACCCTGCGAAGGTCCTGGAGGAGGGAGCCTAAAGTCTGCTGGGCTCTCCCAGACTTGGAATTGAGATTCCCTGCCTGTCACCCTCTGGAGGAGAACCCGGCCCTGTCCTGCTGGCCTCGGCACCAGGACACTGGCTGTGCTTGGGCTCATCCTGTGTGCCATGCAGGGGGCAGGTGGGGAGAGCACCTGAGACCCGTGTGATCTCCATAGCACCCCCATGCCTGGAATGCCCAGCACAGATGAGATGCTGGGTAGGCCGTTGGTTGTGGAGTACAGTGCGTGTCGCCGATGTCAGGCTGTCCCACAAGCAGATCATAGTACCCTGGTATGACAAGGCCCTAGGGAGGCCAGCAACCTGTTCCAGGGCACAGCTAGGACATGGTGAAGCCGGGGTCCAAACTGAGGTCTTGGAAGGACTAAGTTGTGCCCATGGGCTGAATCCTGGGGTGAGCAGGGCCAGGAAGGCAAGGGGCAGTCAGGGAAGGCCTCCTGGAGGACAACACCTTGAAGAACAGGGAGAACTTCAGGGAGGAAGGAGCAGGGTCCCCTCCCCCACCAGCTGTTTTGTCCTAGGCTGAGCTGTGACCTCAGAAGACTTTATTAACAACCTAATTGTGTGCAGCTGGCCTCCTCTGGCCCTAAAGAGCTCATTATCTGCTCTCGTTAAGGAGGCCATTGTGGCCTGGTCAGCCTGGGGACAGCAGTGGCCTGGGAGTGCCCATCACTTCCTGTTGGCCTTGGCCAGGCTCAGCCCCCTCTTGGAGATGTTTAAGGCTCTGGCCCCTGGCCCAAGTCCTCCTATCCCCACCTTTTGTCCATCCCTACATCTGACTCTCTCTCTCTCTCTCTCTCTGTCTCCATTTCCTCTCCACTCTTTCTGTCCCTCCCCCAATGCTAGCATCGCCCAGCCCCAGTTAGAGTCCATTTTAGAGGGCTTTGAAACTGGCCCAACATCTGAGGATTATGCTCAGCCTGGAAAGAGGGAGGGTCTGGCTTCTGAGCCGAACGAAGCTTTTCCCTCTTGGGGTTGGGGGTCGCCTTCCCTACCCTGAGCTGGAGGTGCTGTCCGGGCTGCCCGGTGTGGCCTTCTGCCCCCTCAGTCCCTGGGCCACTGTGAAGTGGGTTCTTACAGAGGCCCGCAAGCAGAGTTGGCTATGACAGGTGACATTGCTGTTCTTTCTGGGCCTTTGCCCTCTGGTGAGGGCAGCCTAGCTGAATGACATCGTTCTGGCGCTGTGGAGACACGGCCCTCAGAGAAGGAGTGTTCAGGCGACGGGCCAGCCAGGGATTCTCCCAGACAGCTTCTCCAGTCTGGGGACTTAGCTCCAAAGATCACACCTAGCACCCTCAGAACAAACACTTCTCCTACTTCCAGTGGCAGTGGTGGGGGGGGTTCCCTTCTCAGAGCCCCTCTGCCACAGTTCTCAGCTTCCCACACAGAGCAGGCATGGTCGCCCCTCTCCTGTCCCCTGCCAGGGATGGGGGGACCTGGCTGCCAGGCTGGAGGGCAGGGGTCTGCAGAGGGGACTCCATGCCAGTCCAGGCCCTTTGGGGGTCTTTACCATCTCCTGTTCCACTAAGTTCTCTGTTCCCCACCTCCTTCCAAAAAAGAGCTTCCTCCCCTTCTGCCTGGAAACAAGAGTTGACTTCTCAGGACAAGGCCGAATTTGGCAGCTGGGCCGAACCGCCCTCCCCCAGTCTGAGACCATCTCTGGCCACTTCCTCAGTCTGGTGATAGGCCCTTTCATGAAACCTCACCACATTTCCTCTCCCAAGAACGAAGGCGGAGAGGATGGAGAGAGGAAGGCTGACAGGCCCACTTGGAGCACAGACCCATCTTCCTGGGGACGTGAAAAAATGCAGAGGTGACTCGGGCCCCTGGACATCTGTGAGTGCTGGCCACCCAACCTTCTACATCCTGGGGCTTTAGTCCCCCAATAAAGCTTATCGCTTCCGTTCAGTGGACACCTGCTGTGCCAGACCCTCCGTGCATTCTTGGCCTTCTCCATCCTCCCTCTAGCCTGCAAGGCAGAAGGTGGTCTTACAGATGAAGTCCTCGTGCAACAGGTTCAGTCTCTTTCCTGAGGTCACAGAGCGTGGAGGCAGCAGGCCTGGGATCAGGCTCAGATCTCTGACCCCAGCACTTGGGTCCAGTGCCTCAGTTTCCACATTTGCCGGGGTGCTTGCTGCAAGCTCAGTTCCGCCCTCTGAGACAAAGCAAGCATGGTGCTTACAGTCTCAGCAAGACCAGTACTCCAAGTGCGTGCGCGTGAGCCGCTGGGAATTGTGGGGTTGACGCTCGGGATGCTGTTGGGATCTGGAGATCGGTCGGGGAGGGCTTGCTGAGGTAGTAGGACAGGGGAGAGGAAGCTGGAGGACCTCTGTCCTGGGGCTGTGTGTGAGCTGAGGGACAGGGGCCAGGCTGAGGATAACCCCGGAGTGTGGAGCAGGGAGGGAAACCGCAGAGACCTCTCCCTGGCCCCATTTCCCACCGTGCTTGCTCTCATGAATTGCATCAGCTAAGGAAAGAGCAAAAGGTAGCCCCTCCCATTCTTCTGGAACCCCTGAAGGCAGTCCCTGAACGACACAGATTAGCTACATGGGTACGTGGGCATGCAAGCGCGCGCGTACACACACACACAAGTCCATTCACCAGGCTGTACTGAGCATCTCCTGATCTACTCTGCAGGCAGACAGCACCTGGGCACCCGTGGTGCTGTTAGCCTAGGGGAATATCAAAGCCACCATCCCGTTAATAACAGCTCAAGGTTTTTGACCTCCAAGTCCGGGTTAGGCCCCAGGCTAAGCTACTTTCATCTCATTTGTCCTCTTAAACCTTAGGAGGTAAGCGCCATTAATCATCCCCATATTAGGGAGGGAAGACTGAGACTCAGAGAGGTTTACTGATTTGCCCAAGATCACACAGGAAGTAGCAAGCTAGGACCTGACTTTGTCTTTCGGACCCTAGATCCCTAATGTATTACCTTCTACTTCCAGAGAACCATCCCCTGTATACAGACACTCAAGTTCACATAGCCCTGTATCCCGGTTCCTGGCATACACACACGGGAATTACACGCTCAGCGACAGGTATCATGTACCAGTGTCCAGGGGCACGTGTTCTCAAGGAGTCACATCTGCCCTTGTGCACACACCAGACAAATTCCTTATCTACTTCTGCAATGAAGATACTGTCCCTGGCGCCCAACTGCCTGGGTTCACTGAGGTCCAGCTCTGCCTCTTCCTAATCATGAACTTTTCCTCAGTTTCCTCACCTGTAAAATGGGGATGGTGATGACAGTAACACTTCATGAGATTCTTTAAGATTAAATACCGTATATAAAGATTGCGTCTGACCGTAATCATCACATAGAACCAATGCACACCCCCACGGAGATACATATGCAGGCATAGCACACTCCCGTGTACTCAGAAATACAAAGCCTTGTCCACACCTACCCCCATATGCAGCCCACACGTGTCCGCCTCTGTGGAAGTGCGGATGCCGTAGGCACTGGAGGTGAGCCAGGGAGTCCCGAGGGGCTGGCTGATGCTGGAGCCCTCTTAGCCAGCCACGCCAACCCCAGGGGTGCAGGCTTTTAATTGCTCCTTAGTGGAGCAGAAGGGACTTTGGTCAGGAGCCCCAGTTACAGCAGCTGACGTCTGAGCTGCTGGCATCTGGGAGAGGCTTGTCAGCAGCTGTGGGTGGGCGCGGGCCCAGGGAGCCTCCCCCAGAGGCCCAGCTGTGTGACTCGTGCCAGGCTCCTGGGAGGTCTGTAGGGAGCTGGGGTGGGCACCTCTGCCCACATTCCCCCATGCCCACCTGGGCAATGTTGGAGCCTGTCTGTCTTTGCTCGGTGGAGGGGCCTGCAGCCACGCCAAGAGCAGGCTTTTCTCTGCAGGGCCTGAGGTAGGAGCGACCCGGGACTCGGAGCCACTCAGCCTAGTTCTGCACATTTCAGGGCTGGAGTGGAAGCTCAGGCCATTGTTCTCAGCAAAACTGTCAGGGACTCCAGCTCCTGGGGACAAGAAGAGAGTAGGATGTACAAGGAAGGATTCTCAGAGGATGAAGTAAGGGGATAGGGGAGAAAATGCCTGCAGCAAAGAGACCTGAACCCCGGGATTATGAAGTTCTTGAACCCAAGGGGAAAGGCCCATATAGGGGCTGGTCCCCAGTATGGTGCTGGGGGGAGAGGGAGAAAACAGGAGGTCAGTAGGCTGATGGGACTCAGTTCACACTAGGTGAGGACAGAGACAAGCTCCGTGGGGATTGATGGAGAAAATCTCTCCCTCCCACCCCCTCCTCCCCCCGCCCCAGCCATCCTGGTACCCACAGAGGGGCTTGCCTCCTTTGCCTCTACTGAAGATGGCTTTGTGGAGCCCAAATTCCAGACACAGAAGGCTTAGAAGACATTTTGGCCATCCAAGCGACCACCAAGTTCTCTGCTTTCCTGGGAAGCCCTGGGCTCATACAGAGAAAGGAGGGAATAGTCTCCCAGTGGAGACAGAAAGGGATTGTTTCTGAGGGTGGATTTGGCAGAGGCGCACCTTGGTATAGACGAGGCTGGGAGGGGCTGCGCATGGAGGGATTTTGGCAAATCCTCACCAAGACGCATGCTTCCAAGTTCCACTGTTTCTCGGGCACATCCCCATTTTTTCCGATGACTGTAAGATCCCTGGCTTCAGCCCAGGCCCATCCTGGGGAAGCCCCCTCCTGGGAAGCAGAGCTCCCTTTTGATGGCAAGCCTTCAGGGGACTTCCTTAGCCCACTGTGATTTGCCTTGGCTTTGGGGGACAGAACTGGGATGGTCACGTTGGTGAGGGCGTGGAGGTACGGGAACCAAAACCTGTGTGCTTTCGGCATTGGGGCCTGGACCTGGGGATCATGGGAGAGACTCAAGCCTTTAAGACCCTCCTGAAAGTAACTCCACGTTGGGAATTATGGTGACTCTTCTTTGGGGCTCTTGGAGGTTATCCTGCTGAGTGGGAATTTGGGGGAGGTACCGGTTACCGAGAGTGGCTCAGAACAGAAGGTCCTGTCCCCACCTGCTGAGGTCTGTGGGGGCAGATACCCCGTGGACTTGAATGTTGTCACCAGCTTTGACTCACGATGGCGGTCCTTCTTCGGTCATGAACCTTGGTGGCTGCTGGGTAGAGATGGTGTTAGTGAGGACACTCAGGTTCCGGTGATCGATACCTGCTCCGGCTTCATTAAATAACACGGAAGGTCAAGGGCTCGCTGTAGTTTGGGCGCCCAGCAGGGTGGTCCAGCTTCAGTCCACTTGGAACCTGAAGCCTGAATGATGTTCGTGAGGACTGACTTTCCCCCTCTCTGGACTGCGCGGCCGCTTTACTGACTTGGCTCTGGTTCCGTGTCTTCCCACATAGCCCTGCAGTTCCTGGTTTACGGGGGACCGAGCCTTCAGCGCGCCAAAGCACCCGTGTCGGTTCTTGGGAAAGCCCTGGAACCGTTACAGCGTGCAGGGAGAGGGCAGATGGGTCAGATGGTGGAGCGGGTGTGCCCACTCCTGCGGTCAAGGAGGCAGAGCCACCTTTGGGGTGGAAAAGCTCTGAGGCGGGAACCCTCTTGCATGGCCTCTGGTCAGGGCCTGCACAGGAGCCCCTGGGGCTGGGTTCCAGAGAGTGCTCCCCCAGAAGCCAAGAGAAGGGGAAAAGACCCCTATGAGTCCACGCCTTCTGGTTTCTTTGTGGCCTAGGATCCTAGGAGCATAGCCAGGCTGCTCCAGGGAGTGAGCCCCCTTGGTGGCCCAGGATGTTCATGTGCCCCCCAGCATCCCACTCTGGGGAAAGACCGACTCTGGTGGGGGAGGGAGTGGAAGTGGGGGAAGGCATCCACCCTGGGTTGCAAAGGGGACAGGGACCCAGCTCAGGCCCCTGAGCCAAAGAGGCCTGGGCCTTGAAATTCCAGACCGCTCGTGTAAGGCTTTCCCTGTTTGTTGGTTAAGACTGGTGTATTTTAGAGCAGTTCTAAGTCTGGAGCAAAGCCGAGCTGCAGAATGGATTTGCTGTATGCTTCCTGCCCCTACACGTGCATAGAACTCTACCACCCCCACACTAGAGCGGTCTACTTGTTATGGATGAAACTGCGCTGACACATCCCAGTCACTGAGATCCATAGTTTACGTTGGGGTTCACTCTTGGTGCTGGGTGGACAAGTAGGCAGTGACACACGTCTGTCATCATGGTGGCGTGCAGACCTAACTGTCTCAGGGGCTTTGCAGAGCTGCATGCAGGGGGTTCTGGAACTCCTGGGAGGGCAAGGTGCTGTGGGCATTCAAGACAGCAGCACAGGCTGCTCGCTCCCCCAGGCCTGTCCCGTGAGGCAGTGGGGACCTAGCGGAAGACCCTGGAGGTGGCTCAGGATGGCAAGGGCCTGTGCAGGAGCACCACTGTTTTCCTCTGTCCCTCAGGCAGTTGCCTCTGCCTCCCAGCAAGGAGCAGCCAGGAGGCTCCCAGTATCCTCCTCCCCAGGCAGCCACTCCCTGCCGTCTCTGGGGTCTCTGGGCTGCCCCGGGAGAAGCCCAGGATGTCTTGCCAGGGAACCATCCATATTTGGAAACAGAGAGCTCGGTTGTAGATAGAAAAGAGAATTGGTGCCAGATGGCTTTGGGCGTAGAGAAGGATCAGAGTGGGATGGGGGCGAAGACAAGGTCCTGTGACGAGCACCTTCTGAGAAGAGACGGACTGCAGTGGGTGGGGGCCCAGGACCTGGGTTCTCAGGGTGCTTTGCTTGGTCAACATTTGTTTAAGTGATAAATGAATGTGCTACGGAACAAGAAAGAAAACCAGTGAGCTTTGATCATTTGGCCATGATCGTGAAGGGTCGCTCAAGGGTGTGGTGCCCGCTTAGGGTGACTGACATGTCAACACAGTCAAGGGCAGCCGTGAGTAGCACTGAAGTACAAATGCCACTGACCCGCGATGGGGAAAGGGGCGCAGCCACCATCCGTGGGTCACCGTGACGCATTTATCTCTGGATCCCTCTGAAAGCCTTGAACGCTAAACTTCCAACCACACCAGTAATTCCACTGGGTTTCAGAGACCTGAATGGTCTCTGTGTTTAGCCGGAGCGTCCTCGGCCTTTCCTGCAGGGTGATTTTCACACATTTGATATATCCTTGTTTCATTCTCATTGTTAAATTTTTCCATCACTTGTGTAAGTGTGGATCACTATCCATCGGGGCCTCCCCTCGGGGGATGCATTTGGCTTCTTCTCAGTGTAGCATAGGCTTCTGGAGGCCAGACGTGACCCAGGCATTTGCTGGGTGCCCAGGATGTCTAGCTCTGTGCCCTGTCCCCTCCTGCCCCCCATCCCGCTGGGCACTCATGACTGTGTTTTCTCTTGTCCCCTCTGCAGGCTGGTGGTTCGTGAGCACCTCTGAGGAGCAGGGCTGGGTCCCTGCCACCTACCTGGAGGCCCAGAATGGTACTCGGGATGACTCAGACATCAACACGTCCAAGACTGGGGAAGGTAAGGGCCTGCAGGTTCAAGGGGCAGGGAGATAATGAGGCATATGAGGAGGCACATGTGGGGACCAGGCTGCCTCGAGATCCTCCACCCATTTCTGGCCCTTGGAGGGAACCCAGTTCTTCTGGAGGGAGCGTTCCCACTCTTCTCCCTAAAACCATCAGAACTGCTCAAGAGAGCTGGGTCATGTCCCAGCCCCTTCCCTGGGGACCCCATCTCACTGGGGCCAGCCGATGAGCTCACCTCCCTTCCCAGGTCTGTCCCTGCTGTCCCTACATGGGCTCACATAAGAGGAGAAATTTCCCTGGACTGTGAATCTCAGGCTTTGGCAACTCTGGGCAGAGACTGGAGAGAGCAGTCTTAGGACTGGACCCCAAAGCTCCCTTTCCCTGCAGAAGCCCTTGGTTCCTCGGGGGATCCCCACAGAGACCCCCAGCTTTGCCTCCCCAACCCCACGCCGTGCTCTCTTCTGCAGGGATGACCCCAGGGGGCTGTGCGTGCATAGCTTCTGCTGCTCTGGGCGTCTGTTGCCCTGGCCAAGAGTACAGACGCAGACCGCAGGACTGAGTCCTTTGTCAGTGTAGCAGGAACCGCAAGGTGGCCTCTGCACCACCAGCCCCTCTGATGAGCTCGGGCCTGGTGGGTTTTTTCTGGTGTTTTCTCATTGGGTTTCAAAGAGCCTGCCCCTCCCCCCAGCCCTCCAGGCCAGCGCTGGCCTGGGTAGCCTGTCTGTGGACTCAGGTATTTGCCAGAGCACGCCGCCGGAGCCCAGTGAGTCTGAAGCACCTCAGTTCCTGGCTTCCTGCTCCCAGTGACTGCCAGCACCCCCACGTCCTGGCAGGAATGCTTGCCCTAACGGTCAGTATGGACGGTCCAAACGGGCCCGTCTGAGCGCCAGGGCGAGGGAGGCCTGTCACCCGGGCCTGAGGCCCGCCTCCACGCCTGCCCTCCCCTCCCCCGCCATACACACACACCCTTCATTCCATGCTGCCCGGGCCAAAATAAGCAGCCCGCCAAGCACAGCGCCAGCTGCCCGTTCAGCCTCCCCTTGACTGTCAGTTCCTTGGGGCGGTTGCGGCCCTACCCTTCCTCCCGTGTAAATGCTTCATTTCAGTCCCTTGACCAGGGCTGCAGCCCCTGCGGGGGTTTCCAGCGATTAAGCTCTGTCGGGAAGGGTTTGCGTGTTCAGGCTGGGTGGTCGGTCCTTCCTGGCTGCGGCAGAGCGCTGGGGCAGAGCCCGCGCCCAGCGTCGTCTCTGGGTCTCTGCAGCGGCGCTGGAGGTAAGCCCCCGAGCTCCTCCCTCCCACTTCCTCATGCTGGCCTCACCCCAGGATCTCTCAGGACTAACCATCCCCAGGGTGTAGACTGAGGTCTTACTCACTCCCAGGTATGTGGCCTGGCGCTTGAAAAGCCTTCCCCACGCCCCCAGGAGGCACCGTTATCATCCCCTTTATCCAGATGCAGCAGCTGAGGCTCACAGGGCGTTAGCTGCACGCTCGTCCTCGTAAGGCTTGAGGCTCGGTTGAGCTTCCTGGCCCGGTGCTCTTCACCACTGCACACTATGTCTGTCCGTGAGGCATTTCGCTCTTAAGCAACTCTGAGAGAGAGAGGGGTGTGTGTGTCTGTGTGTGTGTGTGTGTGTGTGTGTGTGTAATGGGAGCCCCACCTGAAAAGGCTATGCCACGAATGTCAGCAGAGACATCAGGAGAGGGAGGACAGGACACGGAGTAGGCGGGAAGGAGCAGGAGAGGTGCGTGTGCAAAGAAGCCTGTCTGGTTTGAAGAGAGAGCTTTGCAGAGGGTGAGCAGTAGCAAGTGGCAGATGACCTTGACCTTGCTGGACAAACAATCAGGCGGCAGCACAGATTTGTGTGTGCCTGTTCACGCGGGGTGACCCTCTTTCAGACAGACTCCTTGGCATGCTTCCAGTAGGACCCGGCGTGCCAGTCCCCCCAGCAGCGTCTGGGCAGCTGGGAATTTCATCACCAAACCTTGGGCATCTCCACCCGACTTGGCAGGAGGGCTCGGGGCTCCGTCTCCCAGCCCAAGGCCCCAGCGCCTGTGGTGTGTCCACCAGTCTCTCTCTGTACCCACCTCCGTGTGGCTAAGAGATTAGCCCACCTGGGTCCCCCTCTCTGGCCATCTCTTCTCCAGGCCTGTTGCCATCCCATTGTAGGTCCCTGGGTCCTGAGAAATTGGAAGCCTTCATCCCATCAAATCTCCCCTAACGATTTGTGTTTGTTTCATTGCTTTGGATAAAAGAGACAGTTGGCTATTTGGGTTTATTTCTCTTATCAGACATTCTGGCCTGTACTCCTCTTCCTCCGAAATGCTAGTGGTAGGAGGTAGGAGGCCCAGGGTGGAGGTTGAAGACCCTCTTACCCACTGATGATGATGATGATGGCCACGCCCAACACTGGCCAGATGCTCCCGTGAAGTGCTTGATCCATTGCCTCCCAGACGTCCTGAGAGGTGTCCCCTCCATGGAGCCCATGGATCAGTTCATGACAGGCAGAACTGGAACCCGAGTCTCTGCCCGTGCCCCCATGCCCCGGAGCCTTCCTCCCTGGTGGGTTTGCATCGGTACCCACCCCCTTGTTGGGGCCCTTTCCGTTGCCGGTGGGCTAAGGGGCACAGGGTCAAAGGGGAAAAACATCATTAGGCTGAGAGCCTGGGCTCCAGAGCCAGACCGCCTTGATCTGTGTGCTCCCCAACCCTTAGCTGTGTTACTCAGCAGATTTCTTAACACCCCTGTGTCTCTGGCTTCCCGTTTCTAACGTGGGGATGGTGCCGACAGCTCAGGGCTTTTGTGAGGCTTCAGCGAAGCGGTCCTTGTGCATGGCTGCAACTACAGAAATAGCACTTACGAAGGGGCCCCCGGCCTGGGCGTCAGCCGAACCCCTCTGCCCACGGGGAGCCCACAGGACACACCTGCCCAGGAGGTCGGCTGTCCGAGTCCTTCCCATCTGGCCTCCAACAGGACCTCGTATCTGTTTCACAGAACCTGTTAAGTCCCTTGTCCCCTCCGATGCCAGGGTGGGGGTGTCAGTGAGGGAACAGGTTTAGAGAAGGACAGAGGCCTGCCCCAGGTGACACAGTAACCTGGCAGTGAGGCCTCCGCTGAATCCGTACCTCCAACCTTTTGTCCAGGCCTCCTCCTCACCAGTTGCAGGTCAAACGAGACACCCCCTCCTCCCTCAAGAAAAGCAAATGCTCCCCAGGAGGCTTTGGCAGGGCTTGGCTCTGGTGTGTCTGGATGGTTTTGCTTTGGCCCTGACTGCTGGCCTCCCTCCCCCATTCTTGGGCAAAGTGCCACCCAGCTTCTCCTGTGCCAGGAGATGGGGGCTTCTGGGGTGCTGCCCCGGTCTGGGGTCCATTCCCCGTGGCATCCCAGAGGAAGGCAGAGGGCTTGTGGAGCTGGGCCCCCAGCAACCAGAGGAGCCACCCCAGAGACGGTGGGTAGACAAAAGGGGTCTGCAGCCCTGAGAAGCCCTGTTGTTGCAGATCCAGTGGGCAGTATGTAGGGAAGGAGCAGAACCAAGGCCCATGGTGTCCATTCCTGTGTGCATTTCACTCCGCAACATTTCCTGGCTTCCGGCCCCCTACCAGGCCCTGGGCTGGGCCCCTGGACTGCCTGGAGGGCTGTCCCTGTGCCAGGCTGGGGCCAAGGACCCTTTTCACCTCTCAGGTGCTAGGATTCAAAGTTCTCAGCCCTTCCTGGGCTCACGAGTATGAACCGTGGCCTTTCCCCAGGTGTCGGTGGTGTCACCGGGCAGATCTGCCCCCATCCAGCAGGTGCATGCCACTGGGGCTTAGTCCCAGCGAGGAGGACTTGGGGGCTTGAACCTTCCCTCCTGCCATCCCTCCCCTGCCCCATCCCATCTCATCCTCATCTCCATTCTCTCCGCCGGTTCCGTCGGCCGCGTGTTCCATTGCCATCTCCCACACCAGTGTCCAAGAGACGCAAGGCCCATCTGCGGCGTCTGGATCGCCGGTGGACGCTGGGCGGGATGGTCAACAGGCAGCATAGCCGAGGTGACTGGCTTCTCTTGACCCGCAGCTGCCACCTCTCTTCCTCCCGCTCACTAGCTAACGCCCTGCCTCCTCTCCCACCTCTGCCCCTCTCCTCCCTGTGGCCTCCTCACCCGGATTCGGTGGCCAGACTTTCTCTCACCTTCTGGGGCTGGGGCGTGTAAGGGAGGAGGGCGCAGGGGGCTGCCTGGGAATCGGGGTGATTGGGAACTGGGGGTGGGTCTGGCTTCTGCCAGCATCCTGTGGGTGAGGTCATGGGACTCGCGACGTGACTGTGGGAGCAGCTAGACTAAGAAAAGCCGCATTTGCCCCAGAAGCCTCAGGTGAAGAGAACTGGGGGTGTGTCTGGAGCGTGTCCCGCTCGTCCTCCGCCCTTCGCTGCCCGCTTCCTCTGAGGTGTTCCCCCAGCCGAAGCTGCCCTAGCAACTGCTTAGGACCAGCCCTTAGCCCTCCTCCTTCAGCCAGCTCCGGGGAAACTGGAACGGGAGCAAGAGCCCGGCCCGGCTTGGTCCTGGGGCACAGCCCCCACCAGCGCTGAAGGTGGCAGCGGGCTCAGCCAGGAGCCTCCAGTGTCCTCAGCACTGGGCATTGGCACTTTGTGAGGGGCCTGATCGAGAACATTCCAGGGAGGCTCCTGGCCTGCCATCTGGGACGATCGGGAATCGAAACATTTGTAGGTCTAGGGCCTTTCCAACATCTAGGAGCTTGAGGAGTAGAGAGATTGGGCCGGATCCCCAAACAAACCCCTAAACGTCTCCAAAGCCCTCAGGCCAGGGGGGCCCGTTTCTCTAGTCTGTGGAGAACACAGCTGGAAAGGCGTGTTCTAGCATAGCAGGGAGCCTGTGACCCTCCCCCCACCCCCAGAGCTTGCTCCTGAACAACTCAGAGACCATGCCCCAGGCAGCAGCAAGCCTGGACCTGGAGGAGGCCACTGCCTGTGGCTGGCTTGGTGTCACGCCTGGAGCCCCTGCTGCTGCGGGAACCCGGAGCCCAGCTTATCCAGTGGGTGGAGCAAGACTGGGACCCTGAGGCCTGGTGCCGGGCAGGAGGCCACCTCGTGAAAACAGCAAGAACAAGCTTGAACATAAAGCAGAGGCACCGTAGACCTAGGAGCAGTGGGGTAGCATGGCTGGGGGGCCAGGCCGGGCCAGGATGTAGCCCTGAGCCCTGGCAGCAGAGGACAGTGGGATGCTGGCCCAGGAAGACAGCAGAGACGAAGTTTTGGCCTTCCCCCCTCCCCTCCAGCATCTGCTCCGAGCACCATCATACACCGAGCCCCCCACACAGCTTTGTCCCCATAAGGTCACAGCCACTCAGAAGTGACGAATGCTCCTACCTGTGCACGGCCCTGATGGTGCTGTGTCCACCCACACTGCTCACACACACGCACACACACAGTCCCACTTGTGCACGCACATGTAGACTGTTCCATACACACATTTACACAAATGCATCAGCTGGCTGCTCACGGCCACAGCTCAGGTACCCCTCCTGGGCAGCACCTGCAGCCTCACACCTGACCCCTCACCACATATACGCACAGTGCATTCACAGGTACACAAAGTGGGGCACAGGGACATGCACACCCAATGAAATGTGTAGTTTTCTACAGACGCCATACGCAAATGTGCATACGGCCATGTGCAAATATGTAAGTGAACACAAGCCCGCAACTTCCCTCCCTGTCTCTGTCTCTCTCCAATAAGGGACCTAAATAGCATTATTTCCCAGTCTTAGCCCTAAGTTAAATCAGGGCTAAGTTAAATCAGGCAGCCAAGACAAACTTGCAGAGAGCTGGCAGGGAGAAACTCCGCGGCAAGCAGCGGAGCCGGTGGGGGGAAGCAGGCAGCGGGTCATCTACAACTAGACGAGAGAGGCCATGCTTCCCTGGGGCCTCCCCTCCCCAGCCCTACCACCAGCCAGGCCTTTGGAAGCAAAAGTCCTCTTGCCGTGGGGCTGGGGAGGTTGTGGGGGCCGGGAGGGGAGCCAGGGAGACTGCTGACAGAGGGGAAAGCATTTGAAAGAGGAGGCGTCTGTGGTTTTGGAAACTGCAGGGCTCTCCAGCCCCCGCCTTCAAAACCAAAACAGGCCTGTCCACCTCCCCCAGCCAGCTACCTACCCAGCCAGTGGGCGGCCTGGGCAGCCCTCCCTAGAGCCAAGTTGCCACCAACCTTTGATGGCACATGAGAATGACCATGGCCTCAGTGCTTCCCAGAAACCCTGAGGTGCCCGCCAGAGCTTACAGAACCCCTCTCCTCCACTTGGATTCCTAAGAGTCTCTTCTAGAGACCCGAAGCCCCCCAAATGACTCAGCCCCCACCCCAAGACCATTCCAGGCGGGACATCCTCCATCCTGGTTCCCTGCCCCTGGGTGGGGTTGAAGCTCTGGGCCAGTAGAGGGGCCCACTCTGCTGCTCCCTCGGCAAAACCGGGAGCTAGGAACCTGAGGCCTGCATGGCACGTGTCTACATGGAGGTAAGCCACACCTCCGCCATCTAAGCCAACTGGGATAGCGAAGTCAGCCCCCGCCCAGACCGACTGGAAGAGTTGCCCTCAGAATGCTCCTCGTCTGGAACCTGCACAGTGACAAGGCAGGACACACCTCTGAGCTGGCCAGACCTCTTCCTGGGACTCTAAACTCCCAGACATCTTTGTTCATGGTAGCGTGAGGGCCACTAAGCAGGGGGCCTCTGGCAGGAGCTGCTCAGCTTCCCTGGGTAAGACGGAGGGGCCTGGCTCTGCCCTCCCAGAGAGGATCAGGGGAGAGCGGGGCACTTACATGGCCCTCGGGGCTCTGTCCTGAGCACCCCACACACTGGAGGCTGCAGAGGCTGCTGCTCGGGCCTCACAGCCCCGGAGCCCAAGCCCACATGTCCTGCTTGAGGCCCTGCTCACCACCCTGCAGCAGGACAGGGCCCCTCTGATCTCCCTAAGAGGAGGACTGTAATTTTTCCCTGCAAAGCAACTTTGCCTAGGAAAAACTTTAATGATGGCTTCCTGCTAGAACCACAGGCTTTTAAAAATAGTCTAGCTGAACAAAGGCAAAATGTGGAGCCCAGGCCTCGCCTCACCCTAACCTCAGAACCCTAGATCCTCGGGGCCTGGCACTGCCCTTCTGGACGCGGCGCCAGCCAGGATTGACCGTGCCCCACCGGAAGATGGAGCGCGACCAGCAGCCGGCAGGAGCGCCGAGGGCTGGCCTGCAGAACACGGCGCTTCTCAAAGGCCCGAGTCAGAATCTGGCTGGACCAGGTTCTCAGGCGGTCTTGGCAGCTCTCCTCAGAACTGAAAGCTTCCAGGAGTTAGTGGATGGTGAGAAAGGCCTGCCTCGGGGAAGAGCTTCACCTTGCGCGGAGCACGCTGAAGAGCGGTGGAAGCTCCCATGGGCCGTCACCTACGTCTGCCTTGGGCGGCCTCTCAGATGCGGCCGGGCCCCTCAGCAATGCCCCTGCAGCCCGGCAGGGAAGCCACATCCACCCCAGAGGGAGCTGCCGCCTCGGCCCAGCGCCCGGCTACAGACCGGACCCCGAGAATCCGTAGTGAACAGATGGCCCTCCTGCCACCGGAGGTTGGGGTGGCTGCTGCCACCCATCCCAGTCCAGCCCAGGAGTCCAGGAGCTGGGAGGAGGGAGACAGGCATCTGAGAACCTGGCCTCCTGCTATTTTGAGCTCCTGGAAAGCCTCCCACTTAGTGCCGCTGCTCTAATAGCCTTGCCCTCCGGTGATGCTCTGCTTAGTCCCTTTGGAGCCCGGACCCAATTCGGCGTGACCGCTCAAAGGGTGTGGCCAGGGGGCCAGTTCTGTCTAGCTCAGCATCTCGTTCTCCCAGATGGTGAGGGTGGGGATGTGTGCTCCTTCCTGAGATGTGAGCGTTCCCCTGGGGAGGCTCCCCACCCAGGCGCAGGGTTTCTGTGACCAGCCGGCTGTGGGTCCCCGGAAAAACCCCTCCCTGGAAGCCTGAGCCAGGGCCCAGGCGAAGGCTGCAAGGGGCCCCTGCAGGAGAAAAGCTGAAGGGATCCAGGAAGCCAGGGCTGTCCCCACACCTGTCCTCCCAGGCTTTTTCTGAGTTCCCATAGGGCACATCCTTCCCAGTACTGGGGGGACCCTGAACAAGGCTCCTGGGTACACGGGACCCTGCGGGCAGCTCCCCAGACAGGCACTGCCAATTTGTGTGGTCAGCTCAGCATGCCTGCCCGGTCGGCGCTCCGGGAAGCTGTACCCAGGCTGCCTTTGATCCTTTGGCCACTGAATGCTTGTCATAAAACACAGGTCACCATTCCCATAGAACACATGTTCCCCATAGTCCTCTGGGGAAAGTGATCTGATGAGGTGTTCAGATTAGTGGTCAGAGGAGGCTTCACCAAGGAGCCCCTAGAGCTGCTGGAAGGTCAGACAGAAGCAGGACTTAAGGGGTGGAGGTGGAGAGGGCCTCAGCCAGTCTGGGGCATAGATGGAAGCGTGGCATGTTCAGAGAAGGGGAGCACATCCCCAGCGGGGGGCTGCCAGACATCCCAGGGACTGACTGGCTCAGGCCCCATGAGGGGCAGGTTCTGCTAGCTGTGACCTCCACCCAGGGAGCTTTGGGAGCCCTGAGGACCCGGGCCCCAGCACCCTGGTGGCTGTTACCGGGCTGGGAGGCGGGGAGAGTCAGGCCACCTGAGGCCCTGGCTGGCTTCTGCACACACTGGGAGCAGCAGTGAGGCCCCGGCTAAGCAGGGCCAGGCCAGGGTGGGAGAAGACGGGAATGAGGGTCCTGCACTCCAGCCTCAGATAACCATGCCTCCCTGCTTCGCTTCCCCCAGAGGAGAAGTACGTCACTGTGCAGCCTTACACCAGCCAAAGTAAGGACGAGATTGGCTTTGAGAAGGGTGTCACTGTGGAAGTGATCCGGAAGAATCTGGAGGGCTGGTGGTACATCAGGTAGGAGCCTCAGCAGAAGAAGGAGCTCCCTCTGCCCCCCTCCCCGACTGTGGGGCGGCCATGGGCAGGTGGGTGCCCCCAGAGCCCAGGCTCGGCTGCTTCAGCTGCACAGCTCGACCAGAGCGCTCGTCCTGCGGCTTCTCTCCGGGGACGTGGAGAGCAGAGATGGTGGCGGCCAGGGCGACACAGGTTGACGTGGAGACCGTTGTGGCCGGGGGACACAGGGGTCCCGGCTCCGCCTGCAGCTGGTGGTGCGATCCCGGACCCAGGCGTCTGCCAAGAGGGTCCAGCACATCTAAATTTGGTTTTCTGTGTCTGGCCTGGGCTGCCTGGTACTCATGGAGCTCAGGCCGCCCGAAGCGCTGGCGTCTGCAGGCCTTGTTGAGGTCCCGGCGGGTGGCCCCTGCTGCCCACAGCTCAACACTGGGGGGCCCCAGATGCCGGCTCTGCCCACGTTGTTCCCCTCTGTGGGGCTGGCTCACAGGGCTGTGAGAGCCAGGGCAGAAGCCAGGCCTGAGCCCAGGCCCAGGTCAGAGGCCTCCTCCTTCTCCTGCCCCCCACCTCTTGCAGGGCCTAATTGCATTTCCCAGCTGAGAAACCCATCTGGGAATGTGGGGAGGGGAGTGGGGAGCTTCCTTGGTAGTCCTGGAAGCACACTCAAGCCTTTGGGCTTCACTCACCTCTTCCCTACCAGGTCATGCCCTCCAGTTCCCTCTGCTCTGGGGCTCTGAGGCCAGCCAGCACCCTCCCAGAGGGGACCTTATTCGCAAGAAATGTTTTTGGGTGCTTTGGAAGCAGCTTAGCTGTGGTGATTTCACCCAGTTTCAGACAATCCCATATCTGTGGGCTCTGGGGACCACTTCCTCAGCCCCTCGCACCTAAGAACCCCGGACCTGCTATGGGCAGGATGGGTGCTCTGAGCTGTGTCCCACAGTGGGAATAGGATTGACCGATAGGACGTGGGCATTCATCCGATGGTATCTTGGACCACGGCAGACCGTGGTGGTGTCAAGATTGGGCTGTGCTGACAGGTAGGGTGAAGGTCACTGGCCTCACAGGAATCAGCCTTAATGTGACCTGACAAGATGTGACCACCCCTGCCCAGGGCCCCATGCATATTGGTCAGGAGGGCTGAAGGGTCCCTTTCTGCTCTTGGTTGAGACAAGACCGTAGGCCTGGACAGATGTTGCCCAAAGCCGCTGCCCCTAGACTTGGACATTCTCTAAGAAACTAGACCCAGCCCCGAAATCCAGCAACCGCAGATCAACATGGAAGGCCAGCAGAGATTCTAAGGCAGGCTGGTAAGCTAAGCCACTTGCCTGGGGGTTATTTACAAGGGTGCTGGGGTTTTTTAGTTTCCTAAGATGACCAACAAGGTCACCCCAAGCCATCTCTTCTCGCCAGCTCTTGTTCCCATAGCCTAAGTCTTTAGCTGGCGGGAGCTTCCACTGAGAAAACCATCCTGAAAGAGTCCACCTTAAAAAGGCTACCAGACACCCCCTGAAATGGGCTCTTTCCCACCATTCCAGGCTCTGTGTTGATCCTCATTTCCTGTCTCCCTTCTCCCCTCACACACACATACACTCCCTCTCTCTCTATCCCTCGTTCTCCAGTTTGCTTCCCTCTGGAGTCATTCCGTGCTCCAGAGCTGGAAAGCAGATGTGAGCACAGTTGGACCTAGACACACACAGCCGCTCCTGATTCCCCTGCATCTCTCTGCCCAGAATCTAATTTTATCCATGTTAACACCAGAGGAACACAACAGGGCTTGAAATGGGAGCACTCAGGGCGCAGGCCTGACCGTCACTCCCATGAGACCCCACTCCCCATCTCCCCAGTATTTTTGTAGAAAAACACCCCAACAGCCAGCAGGTTCTTCTTCTTTTCTCTGAAATGTGGGAGCACCAGGTTTTGGCCCTGGTCCTGCCCACGGCTAGCCTGTGGTCCTCTGCTCCTTGTTTTGCTTTTCTGAGCCTTGGTTCTTGTCTCACAAGATAGGACATCTTTACATCTTCTGTTCCCAACCACCCCTGAAATTTTTGTGCTTCTCTCTGCACCCATTACCTTGGGAAGCCAGGCCAGCCCCTTGAGTTCCATCCATTTGGTAACCGATGTCTGCCTTCCAAGCCCCAAACAGGGGCGGGGGCCAGGCCGGTGAGCTTGGGAAGCCTGCCTGTACGTTCCAGTGGTGTGAACATAAGGAGCCACCTCCTACCTGAGCTTTCCAGCGAAGCTCAGACATGCTGATAGAAACTTTAGCTTCCACATTCTTTTTTCTCTCACCTAATGAACACCCAAGAACAAGGTCAGATCAGGGAGGCAGGAGAGGGGGAATTGTCAGACATCTGGCATGGAGGAATCATTCCAAAGAGCCAGATGTATCCCCGGGAGCAGACAGGGACATTACAACCCAGACTCAGGGGCATCGGCCAGCAGCTGCTGGACCAGGAAGTAAGCTCTTCATGGGCTTGGGGAAAAAAGGAGAAAGCTTCTTTTCGGAAGCCATCAGATCACCTCAAATTAAGTCAGCCCTGTCATTTGCCTTTTGCTCTTGTTTATGGGGTTTTTGTTCTCATTTTGTTTTGTTTCGTTTTGGTTTTGTTTTGCCATACCAAAGGTTTTCATTTGATCCAGTCATGTGCTTTTAGTCATTCCATTTATGGTTTTGGCTTTTGGAGTCCTATTAAGAAAGATTTTCTCAACCCCCAAGATAAAGCAAATGTTCACAACTTGCATTTTTTATTTTGCTCTATGGTGTGAGGCCAGGATCATACTTGCTTTTCCTAATGGGGTAATCTGTCATCTCCAAGTGGGTTATTGATACCTCATCCCTACCTACGATGCCATCATGCTATTGATACCATCCCTACGACTAATTTGCAATGTTACCTTTCTTGTTTTTTTAAGATTTTACTTATTTATTTGAGAGAGAGAGAGCACGCATACAGCAGTCAGAGGGGTGGTGGAGAGGGAGAAGAAGACTCCCCTCTGAGCAGGGAGCCTGATGTGGGCCTTGATCCCAGGACCCTAAGACCATGACCTGAGCCAGAGGCAGACACTTAACTGACTGAGCCACCCAGGCGCCCCTGAAATGTTGTCTTTGGTATCAGTCTGTTTATGGACTTGTTCTGTGAACTTGATCTGTCCATCAGCCCCGCAGTAACACTGGTATCTTACTCACTGGGTCACTCTTCTTTATAGGCCTCTTCCTAGTTGGTCTCAATATATTTACCTTTCTGGATAAATCTTTGCAGCTACTCTGTCCCTAGAGTTTGCAGAAGAGAAAAAAAATTGAGCTCCAGGGTGGAGACTTACTCAAGGGACCAGAGGCCAGAACTCGGGGCTCCCGCCTTCTCCTACCTGTGCTGCTGCTTCACCTCTCTGATCACTTCCCTTTGCCAGGGGCCAGCCAGCTGATGCACGGCGTTCACACCTGCTCTTGTCTTCTCTCTAGAGCTGTCCTCTCTGCCGTGAGGTAGCAGGCCACGGTGAAGTCTACCTTTGGGGCAGCTCAGAATCCGAGGACTCTTCTGATCCCGAGGTCCTACGTTCGCTTGACTTTGCAGAGCATGAGAACCCACACTGAGAAAGATCAGGCAGAGAGGAAGAACTGGTGTTCTATGTGTCCTTGCCACCTGCCCTCAGTTCCACTTCCCTCCAGAGTAGTGGCATTGCCAGGTGTCTCGGGGAACACGATACAAAAGGCTCAGCTGGGCTGAGCCAGATGGAGCCTGGGGTGTGAGGTCAGGCAGCAGTGCTCAGGAGATGCCATGTCCCACCCCTCCCCACAGGTACCTGGGCAAAGAGGGCTGGGCGCCAGCCTCTTACCTGAAGAAGGCCAAGGACGACCTGCCCGCACGCAAGAAAAACCTGGCAGGCCCAGTGGAGATCATCGGGAACATCATGGAGATCAGCAACCTGTTGAACAAGAAGGCGTCAGGGGATAAGGAGACTCCGCCAGCCGAAGGCGAGGGCCCTGAGGCCCCCATCACCAAGAAGGAGATCAGCCTGCCCATCCTCTGTAATGCTTCCAATGGCAGCGCCCTGGGCGTCCCCGAGAGGAGCGTCTCCAAGCTGGCGCAGGGCTCGCCAGCCGTGGCCAGGATTGCCCCGCAGAGGGCCCAGATCAGTAAGAGCCTCCCTGGCCCCCATGGCCTCCCCATGCAGCTCTTTTAGAAAGTGGTCACAGGGTGCAGGGACCCCCATCCCATTTTCCTCCTGAGATCTGGACCGGCCCTGACCCTAGCCTCACACTGTGGGTTTGTTTCATGCTGAGCGTGAGCAGACAAAGCCATTCCTCGTGACCCTTGCACTGAAGGTCAGTTACAGGGGTACGTGAGCTGGTGGCGGCCCCTCCTTCCCTAGGAGAGAGCCAGGAGTGGTCACCTTACAGACCAGGGTATCCCCTAGGCTGGGAAATAGGCCCGCACCCTGTGCAAGGCTGCTTGACAGACTGACAGCCAGTAGAACCTCCTTCCCGGCCTTAGCCCTCCTTCCCTCCTACCCTGTCACCTCCTGCCAGTTACTGGAAGCCTAAGAGACTTGGAAGGAATGGCTTCACCTGTCCCCGGGTGGTCCGAGAGGGCAATCTTCAGGACAATCCCCCATCCTTAAGAAACCCAGCTGTCTGGCCCCCTCCCAATCTCTGCCCCTCTCTGGCTCAACGGCATCTTCAGTTCAAGGTCAAACTGTCCTACGTTATAAGAGACCAGCTTCTGTTTATGTCCAGCCATCCTCAAAATCTGGAGGAAGGCTGTTTTTCGGTTAAGTTCTGAACTTGGTTTTAAGTGAGCTCTTGTGCTTGAAACCTTTTGGACAGTCAGTCGGGAAGTGTTTCTGGGGCACGCACTCTTGCCTGGCACCATGCCAGCTTCTAAGGACTTGGCAGTGAGCGAAAAACAGACACAGTCTCTGCTCCTGACTTTGAAAATCTGATGGAGCTATTTACCCTTTCCCCTGAAAAATGCTGCTGTGTCTCTACATTTTGAAACATGCACATCATTTTAGAGGGTTCGTGGATCCCCTGGGTGTCAGGGGAAACCCAGCCAAGGAAGCTTAAAGATCCATGGTTTCCTGGTGAAGAAACTGTAGTGCCTGAGAGCACAGGTTCTTCCAGCCTGTGGGACAGAACCAGGAACTTCCCAGGATCGGGAGGGGGCTGCACCTAGGGAAGGCAGGGTCCAGCACAGTTTGTTGCCCATCGTCTGGCTGGGCTTTCTGAAGCCATGTTTCTTGTTCTAGGCTCCCCGAACCTAAGGACAAGGCCTCCGCCTCGCAGAGAATCCAGCCTGGTGCGTGCACTGAATTTCTCCTGTTTTCTTGCCGCCTCCAGGGGTGCACCGTGTCGTCTCCAGTTCATTGACGGTCTCATTTCAGTGCCCATCAGTCCAGGGGTTTTCCAGAGCCCTACTGGGCTGCCAGCTTTGTGGGGCCAGGGGCAGAGAGGAAAGCCTGGGGATCTCAGCCATCCCAGGGCCCTCGCTGGACAGTTTATATTCAGAAACACGCTGCACTCCAAAGCTAAGTCAGTCCATCCCAGCCACTACACTGGCAGACATAAACATTTCAACTGGCCAGCGGGAGTGTCTGGCCAGGGCACTGCCAGGGGCTGGAAACGGGGCGGCTGTCCATATGCGCCTGGAAGCCTTTCGGCTCCACCTTCCTGGCCCAGGAGTAGCCAATGGCTGCGGTGGATGCCGGAGTCGGGGAGGAGGAAAGCAGCCCAGTGAGCACCCTCCGGTTGGGGTACATAGCCAGGACTCGCATGTGCTGAAAGTGAGAGGCTCAATTTGCTGGGGTCCCTGGCTCCTGGAGGTGGGGCTCCCAGGGTCCAGACATAAGGGAAGCAGATATATATACTTGGGGTCCTGGGCTTAGGTGGCGGTGATGCTGGGCCGGCCTGGAGCTCTAGTACAGAGAACTCTCCTCAGGGGCAGTGGGGTGCAGTGGAAAGAGGGGCTTCAAGCCTGCCAGGCGTGGATTCATAGTCCACTTCTGACACTTGGGAACAGCGAGACCCAAGGCAAGTCCATTACCTTCTGCGAAGCTTAATTTCCTCATCTCTGTGATGGGGACGGTGGCAGCCATCGCCTAGGGCTGCTGGAAGGAGGAAGTGGGGTGGTGTGTGAGGGTTTCTGTTTCCCGTGTCAGCAGTCAGAGGGACTGCCTGCCACACCATGTGGAGAAAGGTCTCGGAAGTCTTGCTGGGCTTAGTGGCAAGGGTCCCGATGATCATGATTTCTGCCCTGGAGAGGGGAGAGCAGCGCTCTCTGGAAGAGTGGGTCATCAATATGTGGGTTTTGAGGATTAGTCCCATGGGGATGGGACCACCCCTGCCCTAGCCAGAAGCCCCAGGGAAGCTCCTATGTCATGGTCCCCTCGAGTTTTCCATGACTAAATGGTGCTTTCTCCTGTCCTTCCATCTCTCTCAGCTCCAGCAGATTATTTTCAGGCAGACTTGATTTTGGCAAGAATGGGGTCATTCCTGCCACACGGACCTGACTTGGGGCTTGCGGCCACGGGGCTGCTGTTCCCAGCCAGACGCGGCTGAACCCCCACCTGGCCGGGGGTCAGGGCTGGGCCAGGGCCTGAGCCACATCCATTCGTGCACATGCCTGCAGGGCCCGACACCAGGGCAGGGCAAGTGCCTGAACTGCACCTGGTCCCTCAGACCAGCTCTCTCCCGCCCTTCGCTCACTATGACCCAGGGCAGCTGGGCTGTGACCGGCAGGGTTTGGACAGGCCGAGCGGTAAGGGATGCAGAAGGTTCCAAACCATAGGATGGTATTGTAGAAGGAATGGTCAGCTCTGGCTTCTATTTGTGGAGCTCTTCCTGTGTCCTTGGCTGGACCAGAAGTTATGTATATAGCTCAGTCCTCCTCTTCATGACCCATTTCACAGACAAGGAAATTGAGACTCAGAGAGGTCACAGGCTTTACCCAAGGCCACACAACTGGTGTGTTGCCGAGCTGGGATGGGAGCCCACATGTGTCCAGCTGTAAGGCCAAGGTCTTTTGAGGTCTTCCTGTTACACCACAGCTGCTTCCCTCTCCCTTCCCGCTCCCCCCCCCACACTTTTTGTTTGTTTTGCTTTAACCCCTTTGTATGATACTGGGACCTACCGAAAGTAATGGGGTGGTATGAAATCCGTTTTGATGAGAACAGAGACCAGATGAAACTGGGGTGTCTGCTTCCTGGGGACAAGGGGGCAGTCCTCGTGGTTCACTGTTAAATGCTCAGTGCCCTGGACCAATGTCTGGCACCCAGAAGATGCACAACAAATGTTCGTAAAGTAAATGAACAAGGCTCAGAAGTCATGGCCGCAGCCAAATTCTGAATGTCGTTGACCGTCATGCTTGGGATCAGTGTTACCAATCCAGCACATTCTAACCTACCCACAGAACAGAGGGTCAGTTTTAGTCAGTGCTTGCCTGGCCATTTGGCATCATCGCGATGACCCACTATGGACTCTCCTCACCCGTCTCCACGCCCCCTTACACCCCTCCCCCCTCCCCAAAGAGATGCCAGATGTCACCCTGCGGCCCTTCTCCTCAACCTAAGGATGTGGCTCTCCTCCCACAGGGCAGTTGGCACAGGCTTTGTTACAATGGCTTCTCTGATTTTTAATTTTACTGTGGGGACCTGGCCATTGAAGCATCTATGAACTGGACCTCAGAGATGTCGGGGTAGAAATCACTGTTACTAACTGATTATTTCGAAGTTCTGAGGAGTTTCAAGTGAATCATTGGTATTAGTGGAAAGCCTGCTCAGGAGAACAGTCTCCTGGGGGAGACGGCCTGAGCCTCAGGTGACAGATCCTTTCTCAGGCCTGAGTTCCTGTGCCTGGTTGGACACACCACATTCAGCCTCTACTGCCCTTCTGATCAGGTGGCTTTTGCTCACTGAGCCCTTCTCTGCCTTAGGGGTTCCAGCTGCCGAAGCCGCCTGAGCCCCCTTCTGTTGAGGTGGAGTATTACACCATTGCCGAATTCCAGTCGTGCATCTCTGATGGCATCAGCTTTCGGGGTGGACAGAAGGCAGAGGTGAGTCTGAGGGTTTTAAGTCATGCCGCTCAAAGACCTGCTGTGGTTCCCATTTATGCCTGGCTGGCAACATGGCATGGGGGTGGGAGACAGGAAAGATACAAAAGCAAGACCGTGGGGATAAAAACTGGCCTTAAGCCATTCTGTGCCATGGTCAGGGCCAGACTCCAGGACTCCTGTCTCCACCTAGCACTGCCCTCACAGCAGCATTTCCCAAAGCTGGTGGGTGGGCGCTGGTCATGCAGGCAACTGGACACGAGGGTCTTCTGAGGCTGAGTAGGTTTGAAGGACAGCGGGTTACACAAAATCTACCCAGTTGTATGGTTTTCATTGCAGAACTTGTCAGAGCCTATGCTGTAGGGATGTCACTCTGCATCTCTAAGAGGAGGGGACTAGAATAGCATTGCCCAGACCCACTGGGCCCCAGCACACTTTGTCTCCTGGAAGCACCTTGGGAGCCAGGATTCTGAAGAACTCCCATTAGCAAGTACCACTGTTGGGAGACTGTGGTCCACGCAGCCGAAGTACTAAGGACCTGGGTTCTGGCCACATCACCACAGGCGCTTCTGGCCTTTGATATGGTCACTTATCTCCCCAGGCTTTGATTACTTGTCTCTGCCAGTGTGGTAATAGACCCTGTGGTGCTCCTCTACCCCCCAGCCTGGCATTTAGGAGCTTCTGCTTTGTGGCCCTTGCAGGGGGCAGAGATCTGTGATGTGGGTCAGTTCTCTGGAGTGGCTCTGTGTAGTAATGTGGTTAAATCCAATTAAGACCCCCCCCACTGCTGTCCCAAGAGCCCTCGGGAGGCCTCCACCTGTGGGGATGGTGTCCCTGGTGTGAATGTTTTCAATCACAAGTCTTGAATTTGGAACTGAATTTGGAATGTGCAAAAGTCATTCTGTCAGTGGTGCCTAGGTTTCCAGGAGAGCCTCCTCCAAAGCTTACTTTACTTACTCCAAATCATACTTGAGATCTACCAAACTTAAATTTTAAGTATGGGGTGGGCAGGGCAAAGGAAGGACTATAGAACCAAAGGAAAGAGAAAAGTCTTTCCTCTCTGGTGGGGCTACAGGGGGCTGATCTCAAATAGAGCTTGCCTTCAGCAGTCTCTCTTTCTCCTCCTTCCCTGCTCCTCTTGCCCTGGTGCCAGTTTTTCATGCTCCCCCACCGGCCCCCAAATACCTCTTTCTCCAGGAGTGTCCCACAACCCAAAATTACCTTCCCTTTATGTTCCCCAGTCCAAATACAGCACCACAATCAGCATCACACTCCTGGCCTTTAGCTGATCTCAAATTGTAGTTAAGAAAGAAGCTCCTTGAACTAGTTTATACTTATATGGAAATGACTAAAAGACCCTCATCCCTCCCACAGGAAATCATTTAACCCAAAGAAATCCTTCCAGCCAGTGGGATTTTATTGGGATCCCACATGCAGTGAAATGACCACAAGCAGTAGGGACAGCAGGGAGGAGCTGTGCAGGGTGGCTCTGGGCACAGGCCCTACTTCCCAGTTCAGCTCACCTGCATCTTCCCATTCTCTTCTGACCTGAGACACCTTTTCTATGCTCACCAACGGAGGACCTAGCAATACTGGGGGTAGGATGAGGAACAGTGGAAAACATTTTTTTTGTACCCATGGAGCCTTGGCGAGTTGGATTCTGTAGGGACCAGAAGCAGTAGGTCCTCTAAGTACATAGTCCAGGGGGAGTAAAGGGGTCTCTGGATGAAAAAAAGAAAAGGGGTGGTGATGGAGACTTGGAGGACCAAGGGAGAGGGTCTGGGGCAGTGGAAGGAGGTGATAGGGACCTGGGTTTGAATTCCAGCCCAGCACGTATTACCCTGGGTCATTTACTCAGCAGCCCACTTGGCTCAGCTGTGAAATGGAGACCATGTGTTCTAGCCTGGCATGCTGTAGGGCCCAGCGATCGTCCCAGCTCACTGGTCTGCTCTGCCCTCCCCCAGGTCATCGATAAGAACTCAGGCGGCTGGTGGTACGTGCAGATCGGTGAGAAGGAGGGCTGGGCCCCCGCGTCCTACATCGACAAGCGCAAAAAGCCCAACCTGAGCCGCCGGACCAGCACGCTGACCCGGCCCAAGGTACCCCCCCCTGCACCCCCCAGCAAGCCCAAGGAGGCTGAGGAGGGCCCTGCGGTCTCTGCGGAGAGCCAAGACTCCCCACTGAAGCTCAAGTACGAGGAGCCTGAGTATGACATCCCCGCCTTCGGCTTTGACTCAGAGCCAGAGCTGAGCGAGGAGCCCACGGAGGACAGTGGCTCAGGAGACAGGCGGCCCAGCCAGGCCCATAGGCCCTCACCCGCCTCCTCACTGCAGCGGGCCCGCTTTCGGGTGGGCGGCTCTTCAGAGGACGTGGCGCCAGAGGAGGAGACCATCTACGAGAACGAAGGCTTCCGGCCATGTGCGGAGGACACCCTGTCAGCCAGACGCTCCTCCCGGGACAGCCAGTCCCCGGGGGGCTCCCCTCTATCCCTGGCCAGGAAAAACTCCCCCAGATCGGGCTCCCCCAAGTCGTCCTCCCTCCTGAAGCTCAAGGTGGAGAAGAACGCCCAGGCGGAACTAGGGAAGAACCACTCCTCGGCCTCCTTCTCCTCCTCCATCACCATCAACACCACCTGTTCCTCCTCCTCCTCTTCCTCCTCCTTGTCCAAGAACAGCGGGGACCTGAAGCCCCGTTCCGCCTCAGATGCAGGCATCCGTGGCACTCCCCCAGTCGGGCCAAAGCGGGATGCTGACCTGAAGGCGGGGCTGACCTCGTGTGCCCGGGCCAAGCCGTCAGTCCGGCCCAAACCATTCCTGAACCGAGCAGAGTCCCAGAGTCAGGAGAAGATGGACATCAGCACTTTACGGCGTCAGCTGAGACCCACGGGCCAGCTCCGCGGCGGTCTCAAGGGCTCAAAGAGCGAGGATTCAGAGCTGCCCCCGCAGACGGCCTTTGAAGGTCCCAGTGAGGGGTCCCGAAGAGGCTCTGCTGACCTTATTACCCCCCCAGCCGCCACACCCCCGTGTCCCAGCAAGAAGGGAGCGGAAGGGCAGGCCACCTCCTACACAACGTGTAGTGCCTACCAGAAAGTCCAGGACTCGGAGATCAGTTTCCCCGCAGGCGTGGAGGTCCAGGTGCTTGAGAAGCTGGAAAGCGGCTGGTGGTACGTGAGGTTTGGGGACCTGGAGGGCTGGGCCCCTTCCCACTATCTGGTGCTCGGCGAGAACGAGCAACCCGACCCCGCTGGCAAAGAGCCAGACACAGTAAGCCCCCAAAACAAGCAGCACGAGGGCAAGTCTGACAGCCTGGAGAAGATCGAGAAGCGGGTCCGAGCGCTGAACACCGTCAACCAGAACAAGAGGGCCACGCCGCCCATCCCCTCCAAGCCCCCTGGGGGGTTCAGCAAGACCTCGGCTGCCAGCGCGGTGAAGCTGAGGAACGGTGTGCGGCAGGTGGCTGTGAGGCCTCAGTCGGTGTTCGTGTCCCCGCCCCCCAAGGACAACAACCTGTCCTGTGCCCTGCGGAGGAATGAGTCGCTCACGGCCACCGACGGGCTCCGAGGCGTCCGCCGGAACTCCTCCTTCAGCACCGCCCGCTCGGCCGCCACAGAGGCCAAGGCCCGCCTGCCCGAACGGGCTGCCAGCCAGGGCTCGGACACGCCCCTGCTGCCTGGCCAGCGCAACGGCATCCCCGTGTCCCCTGTGCGCCCCAAGCCCATCGAGAAGTCCCAGTTCATCCACAACAACCTCAAAGACATATATGTCTCCATCGCGGACTATGAGGGGGATGAGGAGACGGCGGGCTTCCAGGAGGGTGTGTCCATGGAGGTCCTGGAGAGGAACCCCAACGGCTGGTGGTACTGCCAGATCCTGGATGGGGCAAAGCCCTTCAAAGGCTGGGTGCCCTCCAACTACCTGGAGAAAAAGAACTAATGGTGGGGGGTGGGCAGGGGTCCATCCAGCCTGGGTGTGGATGAGTGGCGGGATGATGACAAAGGGGAAAGGGAAAGTGGGAGGGGGTGGGGGGAGGACGTTAAACCCTGCAGAATGCGTGAGCTCTGTCGTGCTCCCTTCTGGGCTGTCCCCCCGCCACCCCAGGCTGGCAGGCAAGGTCTGGCGGGGACCCGCACGGAGCAGGGAAGCCAGCGGGCATGGGTGCACCAGGCCTGGGACCAGAGGCGAGAAAGCTGAACCCCGTGTGGGCACCTCAGTGACTTGGCCAACGGACCCAGCGGCATTTGGGACAGGCCAGGTGGGAAACTCCAATTGTGCCTTGGCTGCGGATCTGGAGTGGGCCTCTGGGGCCTGCCCCTGCCCCCCACCCCCAGCCTGGTTTCTGTGGCTAGCACCTCGCCACCGGAGGCCGTCCTCGGATCGTCCTAAACCTGAATTAGTGAATTATGCTGGTTTCCCCAGGACTGCCACCACCCACTGCGGGCGGCACTGGGGCTTAAAGGTGTCTTCTGGGAGCTCAGCCTGTCCCTGGGCCACGCCACCTGTCAGTGTATGTCGGTTCCGCAGGTGCCAGCAAGGACCACCTTGCTTACCCATCACTGTTCCTGGCCTTGAGAAGGGGGTGCACCCTGCCTGGGGCACCCCGTCCGTGTTGGACCAGCAGCCCCAGAGTTGCCAGAGAGGGTGGGCAAAGCCGTCAGTCTCTACACCGTCTGCACAGACTTTATTTTGGGTGTTTCTGGGTGGGCAGTTCTTTTGCATGTTTCGGGAGAGGTTTATTGATTTGGGGCTTCTATGTCAGCCCTTGGGTTTTGGTCTTATTTTAGGGGTTGTTCGGGGGCCCAAGGGCGGTCAGCCTTATGGGGGACAGGACGAGGAGCAGATGTGGCTTTTCTGTTGTGCTCTTGCCGGGAGGTTGTTGGTTTTGTTTGCGTTTCACTTTCTCTCCCTCCACAAGCCAAAGTCCTTTCATTTGGTTTCCACTGTTGCGGACAGAACCCGAGCATGGCGCTTGCCGGAGGGCGTGGGCGCGGAAGGCCCAACTCCCTGACGCAGCAGACGTGCCCCAGTGGGGGCAGACCCCCCCCCCCCAGGAGAGGGGAGGGGGCATGTGCGGGAGAGAAGGCAGCTCTCAAGCTGCTGGATGACCATCCTTCTGCGTCCATTCTCCCGCCTGGGCAGGACCAAAACCCTTCCGTGTGAACTGTGGAGCAGCACCCAGCACCCCCACTGAGGGCTGAGGGGGCCCCCAACTGGGCGGCCACCGCCAGCCACCCCCCCCACACACACACACAATGCCACAGGTACCCGAAAAGATGGAGGACCCCCAGGCTGGGCGCCGACCCAGTCTCCCCAAGGGGCAGTGCCCCCCGTGAAAAGAGGACAGAATAAAGTCCCTGTCAACTGTGGGTTGTGTCTTTCAGTCGTTGACGTTTTGGAGGGGACCCTCTGGAAGCCTCGGCTTCCCTCAAGGACTCCCCCTTTGCTGGGAGTGGAATTCCACACGTGCCTTTGATTGTGGACTGATCGGGCTTCACGGCCACCGGCTCAGCTCCCAGAGGCCCGGACGAAGGGTTGGTGTTTTCTACAAAGGAGGAAAGGCCCTCCCTCTCCCCCTGCTCCCCACCCAGGCCGTGTAGCCTGAAGGTCAGCATGGGACCCCGTGTTCGGTGCCTTCAGTACCCTACCCAGCCCCCCGCCCCCGGAGGCCTCGCCTGGGGATCTCCCCAGCCCTCCTCCCTCGCTGTACACTGATGCCTGGCAGCTACAGCAAACCGTGCCTGTTCTTTGTTGAAGGGCCGTGGTGAGATTTGGTTTCCTTTTGCTTTGTGAGTTTGTTTAAAATTGAAATTAGTTCTTTTCTTCTGCTGGACAGTATTAAATAGAGCAGGATACTGAATTAATCTGCTAGGTTGCAGTACTAATGGTAGTGGTGTAGTGTCTTCCTATTAATATTATTTGGACTTATTTGAACAATAATGATAAAGAAGTGGTTCATTATTTGTTAATTAATGCACTTTACTGAGGTGGAACGGGAAGAAACCCAGAGAGCAAAGTGCATTCCTTAAAGATGCAGTATATACTTTTCTCATTTTTAAGCAGCACATATTTATTAAAAGAAGAAGAAGTAATTTATGATTATTTAAAATAAAATTTAAAAGTAGAGTGACTATTGGGTGATAGGACCTTCCGCGTAGCCGTCTTCCAGGGGGAGGGCCCCCGCAGCCTGGTTCCTCCACTGAGCCAGTTCAGCCAGTAACGTGCCCACCAGGCCAGGGGGAGGAGCAGGACGCATCTGCCAAGCACAGAGCATCTCAGTTGGGACTGGACCACAGTGTTCCCCAGAGCCTGCCTTTCCCTGCCCTTCCTCACTGCGCTGCCCCGTGGGGCTCTCCAGCACCCATGAGGCCCACATTCTCTGAGCTCCCCTCTCTCCTCGATCCCCAGTACTCTAAGCAATGGTCCTTAAAAGTGACCTTGACAGTCACTCCATCCCATCCCCTCCTGCTACTGCAGCCCAAGAACAGGAAATTACTTTCCCGAAATCATGGAACTAGTTAAGGCAGAGCACCCCACCGCATCCATCCTCGCACTCCTTCCCAGGCCCGTTGTAGTTTATTGTGTGGTCAGCATGTTTACATGGTGACATCCAGCCCCCCAAGGATGGCTGGGAGTTACTTGGTCATCTAGAAGTGGGGGATGCTGCCACCTGGTGACAGCATGTAGATTTTGGGCAGTGGAAAGGGATTGCCATGCCCCATCTTCACACCTCACTCCCCCCCACCCCCAATCATCCCCTGGCTCACAACACAGCACAAATCCTGCAAACCCAAAGAGAATATGAATACTTGAAGCAAGAAGGGTGCATGCCAATCCCTCTCGAACACAGCCAGTGGGCACCAGGCCTCGTGCCCCTAGACTCCCAGCCCCACCCAGGGCAAGAGGGCCTTTCCCTGGAGCTACTAAGCTGCTTTGTGATGTTGGAGGGTCCCACCAGCAGCAGGTGGAGGAGGGAGGGGCCTGCGGCTCTGACCCATCTGGAGGAAAACCAGATCAGACTAAAAAAGGAAAAAGAAAAATGAAATCTTAGCAGTGTCCAAACCCAGTTTCCCATTAGTTGTGATTGAAAATGTGAGATGGCATTGTATTGCTGTATACTGCAACTTTAATCATAATGAGCCCTTCTGAGGTCATTACTGAGCTTTATATAATGCCTGAAGATGCAGCGTTTGGTGCTTTTTCTTTGTTTAAAGACCCTTTTCTTTCATTGTAAGGGGGGAAAAATGTCTTCATCTCTCTCCCACTTTGAAGCAGCGGGCCTGGCCAGGGTCCCTGGCCCTGCCACAGCTGTTCCCACTGGGCCGGGGGTCCCCGGGGGCAGCAGGAGGGACTGGAAGGGGCAGCCCCGGAGGCGAGCTTGCTGTCTGCCCCTGGCTATGGCTCAGCCCTCCACCCCGGCCTGGCCCCAGAGGCTTCTCTTTCTTACTCTTGATTCTCCATCTTGACGAAGGCATTATATAGAATCGTTTTAATCACTTTCAGATGTTAGAGCAGCATATTTTACTGGTATTTATATCCATCGCTTTCCTCAGCAAGGCATGTTACTACTTTTATCGTCTAAGGAAGAAAGACAAGGGAATTTCGGTCGAGTGTTATTTTCATATTACTAGTATTTGCAGAGTAGGCGTAGAACTATTTAAGTTTAGACCTTGGTTTGGTAGTTTGTTTTAAGGAAAAAAAGAAAAAGTAGCCCCTACTTTTCCTATTTTTTTTTTTTTGTATTTAACTAATATATTACTTCTTTAAGGTTACTCACCTCTCCTACCCCTCCAAATACTTTGCATTCTCAACCAAAAATGAAAACAATCTGGGAGGCAGGAAAAGTGCAATATTACCGGGGACTGCCAGGGCTTGTTGGGACGGTGGTGGGAGCTCAGTGGCCCGGTGTGTCCGTAGAAGGACGTGGGGCTGTGGAGCAGACAGGTGACCTTCTGGGTGTTGATCTCTTACCCCTCCTCTATGCCCCCCGCAAGTTGGCAGAGGGCAGCCCCTTTTTCTGTTGGGTGTTCTTCACCTAGGAGGGATTCAGGGATGTGGCTCGGGGCTCTTGACCTCCCGGGGCTCTGGCCCTTGGAGCAGAGCAAAGGACTCCAGGAACAGTTCCTTGTTTTCATTTCCATTGCTTTTCAGCCAGCTGCCCAGAAAGACCTGTCATAAAAATCACTCCCAGCAGCCCTGTCTCACCCCAGTCTTCTGATGTGTGGGCCATGATACTTTTGATGTATGTTTGAGTCTTTTTAAAACTATGTAACCTCAGTTTGGTTTATGGGCAGGAACCCTAGATGTAACCAAATCCTTTTTCGGGGATGTGGGTGCCTTGAGCCCTACAGACCCCAGTGAGACACCGATTCCCACAAGCCTGCGGCTAGGCCTGGTGCTAAGCTTGGGCCACCCATTCATCTCAATGACTTCAGCCTGAGGAGGGAGCCCTGCCTCTTGCTTAACACCCTGACAGTTCCCAGAGGGCCTTAGGGAAGCGTCTGAGGGGCCTACTCAGGTCTTTGCGGACAGCTTACCCCAACAGCCACCAAGCCGCCCTCCTCCTCACTTGGCGCAGGTCGAGAAAGCAGCAGGATGGGAAGTCTCTGGGTCCAAGCCCTTGGAGCTCTGCCCTTCTGGGCTCCAGGGACGTCCTTGCTGGCTTGTGCCCTCCATCTCCAGTACTGTACGATGCTGCTCCAACCCCTCGGTTTGGTGAATTTCTGTACAAACGTGGATCTGTGTGCCCAGAGGGGGGCCGTGCCCCCGTGTGTGGGTGTCTCTTCTTGGAGTATATACATCTATATGTCCCAACTTTGAGAATCTCGATGCAGAGCTCTCTGGAAAGAGAATCATCCACATTGGCTAAAGAATTAAGATTCCCTCATTTTTTTGAGGGCTGTGTGTTGAGAGAGAGAGAGTGTGTGTGTGTATGTGTGTTGATAATTTCCCACTTGAACTAAATAACACGGGGTTAGAGCACAAATACCGGGCAAGCTGTCTCCATTTTCTAAGTCCTTGGCATTGGGCAGGCCCCATGGGACTCGCAGTTTCTGGCAGCAAGTTATTATTCACACGTAATTTTGGCTGGAGAGTGCAATGTGTCTTTTTTTTTTTTTTTTGTAATTATTTTATTATTTCGTTGGAAACTTCACACTGGCATTAACAGATCTAGCAGAAGCAGCCTAGGCCATCATCCCGGGCTCCAAAATGAAGCTGTGGAAGAGAGAAGTCACTGGGTGTGGATGCGCTGAGATGGTTGAAGCGGGCCGCCACCTCCAGACGTGCTATCCGGCAGGCTGAGCCCGTCCGCTGCTGCCATGCTTGTCATCGCTGCAGGAGGCCCTCGGTTCCTGTTTCTGAGGGTGGTCAGGCTGCTGGGGGCGAGAACGTGCTCAAGGTGAGGTCAGTACACCAGACTGCACGGCCCAGCTGAGCATGTCACGGGAGCAGTGTGGGGTGCTTTCCCTTGACCCAACGGAGCTTTTGGCCTAAATCATGATCCCTATTTGAGGCAGCCTCAGTGGTTCTCAAGTTCTACAACCAGAGACAGTGACAGGATGGGGTAACTGACCTACAGCCTTGTTTCAGGAAAAGCAGCCTCATTGGTTTTCGCTTTCCTCTTGTTTTGTCCTGCGCACCTAGATCCACAGCCAGAAGCTGGGCTCACTGGTGCTCGCAGACCAAGTAGAGGGCTCTACATTCTAGGGCCTTGATCCAAACCTGCCTGTAAGGTTGGTGTTATCATGCGATCTCCTTTCCTCATCCTATCTTTTTAATCTTGGGTTTGCACTTGACCTTGACAATCAGCCCCCTCTCCCATCCTAGTCCTAGAACTTAGTGGCCTTAGAGAGTGGGTTTCTGAAGTGAAGGTCCCTCCTTTGTTCCCAGCTCCACCCTGGCTAAGGGCTGGACCTCAGGAGGCGAGAGGAATAGGGAGAGAGTGTGTAAGAGAATTGTTTGAAGGCAGAAGGAAGGCTCGAGCACGTTGGAGGCAAGCGAGAGGCATGTTGGAGTGAGGAGTGTGTGCATGTTTGGAGTGGCTGGGGCTTACCGTCCCTTCTCTGGGAAGGTGGCTTCCAGAAGAGGATGTCTTCTAGGCAGAAAGGGAAAAGTGTGAGAAGGCTGAGAGAGGGTTTGGAGTCTGGAGTTTGGTCTTTATTCAAAAGAAGGAAGTAGTCAGTTCTGAGTGTTTCAGGAGAAAGACAACAGGTACAGAGGGAATTTACTGATTCAGCCCCCAAGGGTCCAGTCAGAGCAGGTTGAAAAAGCCCTAAGATTTGGCCACAGAAACAGACAACCTGAGGAGATAGCTACTTGCTGGGCTACAACCTGGGTCACCAGTATGCTGGTAATGAATAGTCTCTCACTTACTTAGTGGAGATGGGAACTTGCTAGCAACAAACCAGTCTTTGAGTCTGGAGGCTCTGGCTCCAGAACATTCCTCTGTCTCCCAGGTTACCAGCAGGTTTTGCCCACATCCCTTTGTCCAATCCAGAGCTAGCCTCTTAAATTGCTTGAACTGGTTAGAGTTCAAGAGTATTGGACAACACATTAACCGTAATGGGTTAGAGTTCAAGAGTATCGGACAACCCATTGACCGTAGTGGGTTGTCCGGTAATGACCCACGACCCTCAAGCATGTCTGGGAGGGAAGTTGCCTCATTTTTTCTTCTGTTGACACCAGTCATTCTGGAGTATCTCTCCTGATACCTGCGGTGTGACTTGGTCTGCTGAGCCGGCTGCGCAGGTGTGACTCAGAAGACAGGGGGCCACACACACTCCTGCATGGACAGGTCCTTTCAGTTTCCATGGCCTGTCACCAGGCCACCTCTCCGGAAGCACCTACTTAGGAGAGAGAAGGGTAAACAGAGCCACCATTCTTGGATCTGCAACTTGTTCTCTGCAACAGGTTTTCTTGAAACCCGGGATACAGTCCGGGAAAAGGGTTTCCCTGACTGTTCCTGAGAGGTCTGCGGGAAGGTGACTTCTGAGGGAAGATGTGAGTGGCAGGTCCCTGGAGTGTGGTTTGGGGAGCGCGTGGTTGCCTGTGAACTGTTGGGTGTCTCTGGGGCCCCAGAGCTTTGGGGAGTCCTTCACAGGGCCCACTGAGCCCCTTGCAGCTCCTGGCAGGCTCTGTGGGGTCCAGAGGAGGCTGTGCCCTCTTCTACCCGTAGCAGAGAAACTGAAGGTAAGGACAGTGAATTCAGCGCAGTCTATTTGAGTGCTAAAACATTTCCAGGATCAATGGTGGTGCTAAACTATCTCCATGTTTCTAATATTTTTAATAGTGTTTTTTTTTTTAATTTGTTCTCATCACAAGAATGCAGTGTCCTTGGGGAAGGGACGCAACCCCTTGGCCTGCCACTTTCCAGGTGTCCTTTATCCTGTTGACGGGACTCTTTGGTCTGCAGAAAATATTCTGTCTTGGCATGCTTCTAGACTGTAAGATTTGGGTTGTTTTGTTTTGTATTTTATGTTTACATCTTGTATTTCCCTGAAAACTAAATAAAGTTTTTGGCCTTTTTAACTGAACAGAATCACCTCTTAATTCTCCCTGCCATCAGAAAAGCCATCCGGCTCATGGCAAAAACCACCTTTTGCATCCAGAATGCAGCGTGAACTGCACGGTCCTGGGCCCCTCTGAGGACACTGGAGGGGCGGGGGGAGGCAGGTGAGTTGCCATTTTTGTTGGTGAGAGCCATGCTCAAGTTTCCCTTCCCTGCCTATAGGAAGTTTCTGGGCGGTGGCCAAGGCTTTGAGAGAGAGGGATGCAGACCTTGGGGCAAAAGACCCACATCCAGCAGGCCTGGCTGGCCCCTCAGCTTGGAGCCCCGGGTGCTCCCCTGCTTTTGCTGGACACCAGTAAACAGGGCTGGGCTGTCCTGCTGTAGGGACCAGAGCATCATCCCAGGAGAGACGACAGGAAGGCAGGCATGCTCTGCACTGGAGTCCCAGCCCCAACAGATGAGCAAGATTCCCACACTGTGCCTAGTTCCGCTCCACCACTCCCAGCTTCTACAGCCAATCAGGTATACTCAGTACATCGAGAAAGTTTCACTAAAGGTCCAGGGCCAGAGGCCTCCCTTTTCTAGGCCGCTGTCACCCCGTGTTAAGTATTGGCCCCTCCTGACCTACGTGATGGATTTGTCATCCTCCCATTAGCCCCTAGGTGGCAGTGCCTCCCCACGAGGGTGTAGGGCCAGGTTTGGCCCACCTCAGCCTTAACAGAGAGCTGAGGAGGCCTCAGGGACTCTGTTCCTGCTCCTCACGGATCCAGGGATCTGAGGGCACCAAAGGGCAGTGGCCTCTCTCTTTCAACTTACAAGGCTTACCTGGCATTCTGGCCCCTGCTGTTCAAGCCCCAGATCATCCTCCTGTCCCCCACTCCAGGGAGTCTTCCCTGATTGTTGACACCTGACCCTTCCCCTTCCTCCCCAACCCCATCCTGTTCCTCCTCCCCAGCCCTCCACACAGCACAGCACAGCACAGCCCTCAGGCTGGTACGAAATCACCTTTATTCACAATCACAGCGACCCAAGTTCACAAAGGAGGCAGCAACTATCCCAGCACTAACAGAGACAGTGACACAGATGGCTTCCTCTCCCCAAACCACAGGCCACACAGCCCCTGCATGTAAGACCTTCCCTTGCCTCTGAGAGGAGACTCCTGGTGGGACACGGCCACCAGCTGGCCCACCCCACCCTCGACTCCCATGGAGGGGGTCTCCAGGGTCAGTGATTGGGAAGTGGAGACCCACAGTGGAACCATGACTTCCTGGAGGCCCACTGCAAGGCAGGTGCAGTCAAAGGCCCAGGCTGGCGTTCTGACCCCCCAGTGCTATCCCACCCAACACCCCACAGCAGCCCCTCACCAAAGAAGTCCCAAGAGTCCCACAGAAAGTCTGCTCTCCTCCCCAAACAATCATTTTACAGAGGTGCCTGCTGAGGCTGAGGACTCTGACTCAGCCAGGACCACCCCACTGCCCAGTGGCCAGGTCTAGAATCCAAATCCCACACTCTGCCAGCCACAGAAGCAGCGGTCTCTGATGGGCATGAAAAGCCATCAGAGGGGGCAGAAGGTTGGGAGGCTGGGGGAAACTAGGCCAAGAGTGTGGGAGCAGGCGCCAGCCCACGGTCTATTGGGTAGAGCTGGAGAGGTGGGACAACTAGTCTAAGAGCAGGGGTTGGGGGGGGCATGCCACCCCAGAACCAGAAATAACCCAGAGGGGCCGGGACCTGGCCCCTTCCCTCCTCATCTTTCCTGAGGGTAAAGAGCCTTACTAAAAACAGACTCCCCAACCCCTACTGCGAGTAGGCCCTCCCAGCCCCATTCCCTGACCCAAGCTCAGCTCCCCTCCTTCAGCCTTGCCAGAACTGCGTACCTCCTTGTGGAAGGGGGAGCTCCTGGGCCTCCTGACGTAGCTGAGCCAACTCTGATGACCCCGCTGCAGCCCAGAGAGGAAGGGCACTTTGAGACTCTGGGAGATCCACCAGCCTTAGGACACTAAGGAAGCTCAGTTTATCTCTGTAAAATAGACACACTTGGACAGGAGTCCTCCCAATTCAGCCTGTTTTTATGGAGTTCTAATTCATGGCAAGCAGAGATGGCTATGGACTTGGGGCTGGAGCCTAGAGAAGATTCTGAGAGCTACCTCTGCAGCCCTTTCTCGCCAGGCACTCTGCACACCAGGGCAGCATTTCTAGGGGCCCCAGGGGATTGGCAACTCAATCATACCCCCCAAAAAAAACCCACAGACCAAATAAATAAATAAATAAAAATAAGAAAAAAGGCTGGTGTTACCCCCAGGGTACCCCACCCCCACTCCAGGGTCCTGGCCTCACCTGGGGATACTACAGTCTGAGTAGCAGCCAGGCCCAGGACAGCACTGAGATCCGGGAAGACAGGTCTCAGAGGGCAAAAGCAAATCTACTCTTAGAGAACCTTCCAGAAGACGGACGCTGCTCTCCAGCCTACAGAGAAGCTGTCCCTGGGTGGCAGCATCTGACGAGATGACTGGGGCAGAAAGGCTATGTCCAGGAAGGGCCCTTCTGCATCTCAGCCAGGGCACAAGGTCAGAGACCCAGGCCTGTCCATCCACCCATCCTCGGTGAGTGGGAGAGGGGCATAGCACGGGGGCTGCAGCCTGCCCAGGTTGAGAGGTATCTGCCGGCCGTACCCTGGCCGTCAGGCCTGAGGGGCAAGGGAGAGAGGAAGAAGGTGGGTACAGGTCAGAGAGTAAGGCAGCAGCTCAGGCTACCTGCCTGGGGCTGCTGTCAAGCAGGTTGCACACTGCTCAAGGACAGCTGGCTGAGAGAACAAATGGAGACTGACGTCCAGGCCACACTCCGAAGGCCCTAGCTCAGGGACACATCTGCCCAGAGGAAGGGACATGTTTTCTAATTCTTACATGGACTAGAGGACTTCCTAGAAATCTGCCCCAGATGGGGAAGGATTAGGAGAGGCTGAGACCCCCGTTTAGCCCCTCGGCATGCAGGGTAGAGTGGGTGCAGAGAAAGGAAAGACAGGAAGAGAGCAGACTCCTCCCCTCCCCTCTGCTGGGCAATTTGTTTCTGCCCCTCACCTCCCTGCCTGATACTCCCTTTCTCCGCAAAACTTTGAGGGCCTCAGTTTCCCATGTTTAATGAAGAAGGGAAGAGTTTCCAAAATGCGGAAGAAGAGAAGGGGCCCTGTGGGCTTGCCTCTTGGCTGGAGTGGGGCCAAAGCCTGCGGAGGCAGGCGTGCAGGCTGGGGCACCACATGGGGCTAAGAGCTGCGGTAGGTCTTGATAATGTCCTTGATGGGGCGGCGGCAGATGGGGCAGCAGGCGTGCAGGGCCTTTTTGAGGCGCAGGCCACAGGCATAGCAGAGGCACATGTGGCCACACGTGTAGATGACCGTGTCCACGGCGTGCTCATAGCAAATGGTGCACTCATCGCTCCACTGTCCTGTGCCTGGGGTCACTGGCGATTCGGGCAGGCTCACTGGAGAGTTGGGGGCTGTCCCTGGGGACAAGGGGACACCAGTCAGCAGGTACATGGTCCAGTCTGGCCCCAGGTTCACGGGAAGAGAGCCCCCGGTCTCTTGTCTCTCCATCGATTAGCATCTGCCTGTTTCCCCTGACAACCCACTTCCTGGGCGCTGGGAGGCCCCTGATGAGGGGCCAGGATGCCCATGAGGCAGTGAGAGGAGAAGAGGGGTGGAGGGAGGGAGGGGGCCCAGAGTCTTTTAAGGAAGGCCCCCGCTGAGCTATCTTTTATTCTTCCCAGCGTGCTAGAAAGTGCTCTGGAGAAAGGTGCCCAGCTGAGGGACAGGGTGGGATTCACCCAAGAAATCACCACCCGGGCACCTGGGTGGCTCACTTGGTTAAGTGACTGCCTTCAGGTCAGGTCATGATCCCGGAGTTCCAGGATCAAGTCCCACATCGGGCTCCCAGCTCCATGGGGGGTCTGCTTCTCCCTCTGATCTTCTCCCCTCTCATGCTCTCTCACTCTCTCTCTCTCAAATAAATAAATAAAATCTTTAAAAAGAAAAAAAAAAGAAAGAAATCACCATCCAACAAGGGTTCGCCAAGCGTATCTCTAGCTCATCCAGTACTCAACTCTGACACGGGGGCCACACTCCTGCCTCAGCCAGGGGGTCTCAGGGTGTGGGGGTCCACCAGGGGTACCGTGGAACTGCAGTGGTCAGCCTACTTACCGCCCGCAGAGCTCCCCAGCGGTCCGGAGCTGCACGTGCTGAGCAAGGGGTCGGAAAGGCGGCTGCCCAGGGCGCTGGGCGAGGTTGGTGTGGAGGCAGGGGAGCAGGAGAGTGATGGGATGCCCCGCTCTGCCAAGATCGTGGAGCCTGCAGAGGGGGAGGGAGGGACGCATGAGCCACTGAGGGGCCCACTGGGAGAAAGCGTGACTCTCTGCCCCTCCTAGAGGGTCCCAGGAGAGAAAGTGCTGACACAGCACCACCACACAGCCCAGCCACTGGGCGGGCTCAGGGCAGGATTTCAGAAAGAGGCCCACTGCCCAGCCCCAGCTCTCAGTTCCCACCCACAAACCGGAAGGCCACTTCATGCTCTGGTGTTACTGCATCAGCAGTCTCCAAACGAGCCTCCTGCTTGGAATCCCACCTCTACCTTTCCTACATACCCTCACCTTTGAGGTTTCCCATGCCAGTGAAGAAAGACCCCCTCTTCCCGCCTGGCATGGCCCTTCCAGTCCTAGCCTGACCCTCTGGGTCCAAGCCCCGTGCTCCCTCCGTCCCTTCCCCCCAGGTATCACCCACTGTCTCAACTACAATGGCACCTTTCAGATGCCCTTCAGCATCTCCCAAGCTCATTCTGTGCCACATTCTCTCCTTCCTTCCTTCCCTCCCTCTTCCTCTCCCTACCCCTCACCCCCGCCGCTCCTCCCTTCGACAAGGTACCAGGTACCTACCAGGTACCATCCACTGTGTAAACATAACACTGAGAACAAGACCGACAGAGCCCTTGCCCCAAAAGAGCTAATTGTCCAGGGAGCCCCTTGGGACTGTCCTCAAACCCCCTCCTCTGGGCAACTTTGACTACCCCCAAAAACCACATTATTTAGCACTGACCAGGCACACACACCACATACATGGGACTAAACTATCACAAAATTGGGGTATTATTTGTTCTTTGCCCAGGTATGCAGCTTTGTTTACCCAGGTGATGAGCTTCCTGAGAGCAGGAAATCGTATTCACCTGTAACTCTCCCAAGGATCTTACAGCCCTACACATAAATGCTCCCTGAGATCCTTTTATCATCACGTGTTCTAAGTCAATGGTCACTGTTTCCAAGTATATGCATTAGATAGCCACATGGGTTTTCTCTGGCGTTAATAGTTTTCAAGTTAACTATCCTCTTCTTTCAGAAATTCACACCTCTTAGTTTTCTTGCCTTATTGCACTGGCTAGCATTTTCAGAACAACACTGTAAGGCATCCCCCTATCATATTCCTGACTTTAATGAGAATGTTTCTCATATTTTGTCATTAAGTATGAAACTTAGTGATCATTTTGGAGTAAAGATCCTTCCATTCTTAGTTCATTTAGGCCTTTCACGAAGCATAGCACACCTCGGTAAATAATCACCCTTCACACACTATTCACTGGTTTTTCCTTTGCAGTCCACAGGATCCCCAAACACCAATCTGCTGACTCAGATGCCCAGTTCTCTTACAGCCCAGGTGCACTCTGTTTGGCATACACTGTTTAGCATGTATCTGGATGATTACTCTTAAACACCCACCTTGGCCCAATTACCTCTCAGGACATTTAAGTCCTGATTTTTTTTCTGAGCTCCTCCTGTGTCTAGTAAGCCTCTCTGGGAAACAGGAATCTCAGTGGAAAGCTACTTATCTAAGATGGTGCTGAGGCAGGATAGTACCCTCCCCTTATACAATTCCCTTCATCTGAGGAGCAGTGTCTCCCAGTGAGTGTAGCCAAGTAATTTTATTTTGTTTACCTCAGCCTGATTTTTTCTGCACCCCAGTCTGATTTCTTTTTATCCCATTCTGAATTTTTACCCCAACTTCTTTCCTTCCTGATTTCTTTCCATTCCTTCATGATTTATCTTCCATCAGTAATAACTTCTTAGCATCTTGCCTCATTTAATTCCTTTTCGGATTTTTTTGTTCACTCCATCCTCATTTGGTCTTTTTCCAGAGTAGGAAGTCCCCGCTTATTTTATCTGATTTCGCAAACTCCAACATAGAATCACCAACGACAGCATTACACACATAAATACACATGCATTTACTCACGTGTGCCTATACACAGACATACCAATCTTAGAGCATAACACACATTCACTTGCATACACACATTTACCCTGTCTACAAAGCCTCCTGGGGTGAGGTCTAGGATGGGGCTATGAAGCCCAGAGGTCTCCAAACTTGCCTAAGCAAACCTATTTAAAGAATTCAGAGGGGTGCCTGGGTAGCTCAGTCAGTTAAGCCTTCGACTCTTGATTTCAGCTCAGGTCATAATCTCAGTGTCGTGAGATCGTGAGATCAAGCCCTGCAACAGGAGCCTACTTGGGATTCTCTCTCTCTTTCCCCCTCTCTGCTTTCTCGCTCTCTAAAAATTAAAATCTAAAAAAAAATAAAAATAAAAATAAAAAATTAAGATGCCCAGGACTTAGCCAACATCTACAGAATCAAAATCTCTGCAGGTGGGATTCAAAAATCTGTACCAGGTCCTCCTAATGAATTTAATGGAACTAGCCCAATCTACTGCAGCTGGTTCGGAGGCCAGCTCTTGTAAAGCATGAATACTTGTACATTCTGGGGAAACAGAGGTCCCTGGAGATGCTTTATGGGAAAAAAAAGATTTCTGGTTAAATTAGTTTAGAAAAAGCTGTACAGGGGCGCCTGGGTGGCTCAGTGGGTTAAAGCCTCTGCCTTCAGCTCAGGTCATGATCCCAGGATCCTGGGATCGAGCCCCGCATCGGGCTCTCTGCTCAGCCAGAAGCCTGCTTCCTCCTCTCTCTCTGCCTGCCTCTCTGCCTACTTGTGATCTCTGTCTGTCTAATAAATAAATAAAAAATCTTTAAAAAAAAAAAAAAAAAAAGAAAAAGCTGTACATTGGGGCACCTGGGTGGCTCAGCTGTTGGGCATCTGCCTTCAGCGCGGGTCATGATACCGGGGGTCCTGGGATAGAGCCCTGCGTTGGGCTCCCTGCTCAGTGGGGAGCCTGCTTCTCCCTCACCCACTCCCCCTGCCTGTGTTCCCTCTCTCACTCTCAAATACATAAAATCTTAAAAGAAAAAAAAAGCTGTACTTGATAACCACCACCGCCCACCTCATTAAAGATTCACACTGCATACTAAAGGCTCTGAGAAGTTCTTCAGTAAAGAATCCCCAACTTTTTCCTCACAAAACTCTACGAGAAACAACTTTCACAAGTCCACATCCACCAGTCCATTCAAACTCTGTTCATTCAAACCCAGGAAATAATGGCCCAGACCTCTGCAACCCCATTTCCTCCAAGGCCCTCTGCTCGGATTCCCCACAGGCTCCCAACCCAGGCACCACAAGGCACAAACACCTGGCTTCCGACATACCAAACTCTTTCCTATCTAGACATGCTGCCGCCCTTATGAGGCAGAGGCTTTAATTCCCATTTTGGAGAAATGGAAACTGAGCCTCAGAACGTTAATTGCTGGTGGAAACCTTTTTTCTCATTTTTAAGTGGCCAGTGAGTTGTTTATGTACCTGTGGGGACATGGCTTAATCAGATTCTGGGAGTGAAACTCAGGGATCCACACTTTTCTGCCCGCCCCCAAGATGCGGCTGGTGAGACTGAAGGACAAGGTCCAGCGGATGGAGTCCGGCCCAGAACTCATTTCGGTGCCTGTGACTTGGTGGCAAGACAGCGCGAGGCAGCGGGGCGCGGTGGGTTCTCCCCCTTCTCCTTCCCGGGATAGGCCCTGTCCTCCAGGAAAGCGGACGGTCGCTGGTGCTGTCGGAGGGGCCCTCGGGGGAGGCACTCACCGAGGATGCGGATCTGCGTGACGGCTCCGTGCAGGCCGAAGAGCATCCAGAGCGGCTGCGTGGCGTCCACGCACAGCTGCATGCCCGCCGCGGCGCCGTTATGGCTGAGGTGCAGCTCGCCGTCGGCGTTGACCACCAGGCCCAGGATGTCGCCGCTGTGCACGGGCCCGGGCACGCGGCACACGGCCCAGAATTCCTTGCGGTCCGCCAGGGCCTCGGGGCTGAAGGGCAGGTCCGCGGGCCGCAGCGTGCCGGGGTCGCACGTGGTGACGCCGAAGGAGAGCGCTCCGGGCCGCGCGCCGCCCGAGCGCGTGACCTTGATGAAGATGGTTTCGGCCACGCGCACGGGCCTGCTGGTGAAGACGAGTGCGCGCTCGTCGCGCCCGTGCTCCAGGCGCGCCACGGTCTGCTCGTCCAGGATCCGCACGTGCGCCCCGGCGCGCAGCGCGTGGAAGCGCAGGTCGCCGTCGAGCTGCGCGGGCAGCGCGCGGCTGTGCTGCGAGTTGAGCGAGTTCTGCGGGATGGGGCAGCCGGCGGCCGGCGCGGCCTCGTCGCCCTCGGCGCCCGGCACGTTGAGGTCGCACAGGCTCACAGAGAGGCGCGCCTCGTCGGCGTCGCGCCGCAGGGACGGCCGCCTCAGGGCAGTGAAGGAGCGCGGCCTCAGGCAGTCCGGAAGCACCAACTCGCTGTCTGCGGCCCGGGAGGGGGAGAGACAGGGCGACTGTCACGCGGGCCCAGCAGTCCCCTCCTCCCCCACCCCGTCACCTGCGCGCTTCCTGCCGCCAGCCTTTCCAGTCTGCACCGTGAAATACCCACGGCACTGTGAACAGCATGGGAGAGGCTTGGGACGGAGGCTCAGCCGCTGGTCTGGGAAACAAAGTCACGCAGAACCTCTAACTTTAAGTAAAGGATGGAAGCTGGAAGGAGGAGCACCAAATTAAAAAACATTCCTTCTACATGCCACGCCTATAAAAGTTTTTGTTTTTTTTGTTTGTTTGTTTGTTTTTTAATGAACTTAACTCCCTTTTGATCCCCTGCGGCTAGACAGCAGTAAATATTTGTTGAATGCACTGCGGACATCCTACCCCCTTCCCCAGAAAGCCTCTTTGCATAAATTGTCTCATCTTACCCTAACAATTACCTCTTGAGTTATCATTGCGCAGAAGGACACTGAGGCTGCGAGTACTTAGTAAATTTATCCCGGATTTCCTTTTGAAAGTGACTTAACTAGAAATCAACCTCTTTCCCTTTTTAATCGTACAAGCAAGGTAGACTATTTTGTAGAAAAGGCAGATGAGCAAAAAGAAAAAATAATCACCTCTCAGCCTACCATCTGGGAAAAAATACTCTTTAATATTTGGGTGAGGACCTTCCAGCTTTTTTCCCCATTATATTCCTCAGTTACTTTTTCTAATACAAAAATCAAACCATGCTATATAAACTCCAGTAGTTTTTAACCTTTTATGGGTAACAAATCCCTTTGAAAATGTGATAACTTTGACCTGTGTCCTCAGAAGAACACATATTCTTCCTACATTCTGTGGATAACTTCAGGACATCTGTGAATCCCATAAAGCCATCCATGGGCATGGACTCCAGGCTAAGAACCCTGCTATACAGATTTCCTTTTCAAAACTAGCTTTTCCACTATGTCCTGAACACCTTTTCATGCCAAAACCATGTTTCCAACACCATATTTTTTTAATGGCTCTGTTATGTCCTACTTTATGGAGTCCTATCATTTATAATAAAAGTCATCATGCATGATAAATTACCCCTGCATTTCATCCTTAAAACATCCCAAGGAAGTGTTCCCATTATGGAGATAAAGCTCAGAGATGTGACGTGACAGCCATCAAGAGACAGATCCGAGATTGAAGCAAGGTCTGTCCAACTCCCCACATCACATTCTTTGATTTCAGGCCCTCCTTCTTTATTGAACCTGCACCCCCTCTGTGGGAGTCATAGTCCTCAGATTTGGCTAGTGCCACTGTAGACCACATCACGGGCCAATCCCTCCCCGGGAGCCTTTTCTCTGAGCCTCCCCAAGGGAGGATCTGTGCTTTCTCTCCAGGACCTGGATAAGGATGGCTGGGGTGCTGGATGTGAAAGCAAATCTTGGAGGACTGGACTAACCTGGGCGGCTAAGGCCAGAATTCAGCTCCAGCTAAATCTAGAGACCGTCTCTAAAGCCTCCTTGTTTTTGTTCTCCCCCTGCACCTTTCAGGAACAGTGTTGTTTGGGCCGCGGCAAGAGAGGGTTCTGGCCAACCACTGCCCCCACCCCTTCCCTGGTCCCCCACCGCCGCCTGCCTGGAGAAGCCTCTTGGGGCCTGGCTGGTTGGGATTCCCAGCATCGTGCTTGGCAAGAAGGAGGGAGCCAACCGGAAAATGCGATTATTCCAGGGAATTGACTCTGTGACAGCGATGGTGCAGAGAGGCTGGGGGCTGCAGAGAGGCAGAGGCAAGGTGGCCCAAATAGGAGGGGGAGGCCTGAGAGACGGTTGTGGGGACCTGGGACAGGCTGTAGGCTGACTGGGGGCCCCGGAGAACAGCCCCTGCTCCCCATACCTTAGGCATTGTGGGCACTGGCCCTAGACAACTCCAGGGTTGGAGATGGAGAGGAAGGGACAGGGACAGCAGAGTGACAAGAAAACAAAAGGCTCAGAGATGCCAGCCAGAGCCTATAGGAAGGAGGCTGTCACAGGCCTCACACACACATGTATCCCTACACTCCCCTCCCCACCTCACCCCACCCCATGCACTCAGGACACTCGGTCCAGGGCCCATGGAGCTGGGCAGACCATCAGCACAGGCTTCTGAATGGGGCTGGATGTGTGCTCCCCAAGCTCTGCCCCTTCAGGGGTCCTTCTGTACTTAAACATGGCTACTACTGGGCTTCTCAGGCAACCCGAGCCACTGATGAGCTCCTCTAAGAAAGCAGTTCCTTCTCTTAGACTGAAATCTAGCTCCCTGTATCCAAGGATATCTTGGATAGATTTACTTAACATCTCAGCTCCAGTGTCCCTCTGTGCCAGTACTACCTCTGGGGTAGCCCCGTGGAGAAAACACTCCCCTCAGGAAATACTCAGACCCACCACACACCTTCCCACGGCTTAGACAATGAGCAGAACCAGACTCAGTGCTCCAGATGTTCCCTGACCCGCTCAAGGCACAGTGTGGCCACCACCTCCCTTGATATTTGTGCTAGACTTCTCATAACGTAACCTAAGGGTATTTGGGGTTTTTTAGGAACCCGAATCCATATACTGGTAGGCAGGACAGAAGCATAGTTAAGTGTAAGGATTTTGAAGTCATCAGCTGAGGTTCAAATCCTGGCTGCATCATTTCCTGTCCATAGCACCTTAGATAAATAGCTTAACCTCTCTGGGCCTCTCTTCTTCAGCCGTGAAGTCGGCATTCACCGAGGTGTATCATATCTGTACTCTAACACCCCGCTCAGCAGGGATGCAGTGAAGTCCAAATGCAGTAAGCTACAGAGGGCACCTAGCAGGTCACCTTGAGGGCACCTTGTAGTCACAAGGTAAGTAGGAGCCACTGTTATGGTTTACCCGGCCCAGGGCTCCGAAGAGAGTGCATGGGCTCTGGGGTGATCCAGGCCTGGGTTGAAATGTCCAAGCCAGCACTTGAGTCACTGTGCCTCCCAGCCCCAGGTCGCTCAGCTAGAGAACGGGGGGAATCACAACTGCATTGCGATGATGACATGGGAGTCAGAGGTAGGGCGGGCAGCCCCTGAGACCGAGGTACTTGACAACTTCAGGTACCAGTGCCTACTCAGGTCGTCTGCCAACCACAGTCAGGTTCCCCCGCAGCACGCAACGAGCACTCTGCACCGGACTGTAGGACTTCACATGGGTCATGAATGGCATCCTTGACTGAGGACCAGGAAGGAGAAGCTACGAAGCGGAGATGAGAGAGGAAAGAAGAGAAGGCAGGAGAAACAGCAGGGGGTGGGGAGAGAGGAGGAGGAGGGGCAGGAAAATGACCCTTTCAGCCTTGCTTGAAATCTTGGAGGAGTCAGGCGGAAAGGTACAGGAGATGCTGGGAAACAGCTAAAAATGGAATCCCTGGAGCCAGTGCCCAGCCCAAGTCTGTCTTCTCTCCCAGCCAGGCTGCCCCTCGGGGTCGGAAGCAGCTACAGGCTGCTGGCCATCTCCAAAATAAGCATCCCCTCGGTGTGCCCAGCTGTGCCTGAAATAGATGACACTGGAGACGGAGCAGCCGGGCAGGGCGCCCTCCGCAGAAGGGCCGGTGGAGGTCAGAGCTGACTGAAAGCCAGGGAAGGGGCTGGGTCCCCAAAGCCACGGGAGAGTGCCCTGGGGCCAGGCTTAGCCCAGGGTCCCCACTTGGAGACAGGGCAGAGGGCAACCTGTCACCCCAAAGATGGGCTGGCCCATTCGGAAGCAACAAGTTCTACTCCCCGGGCCGGGGACACATGGCTGCCCACCTTGGAGGTGTTTATGTCAGGGCCCAGAGCAGGGAGCCGCGCGAGGCCACAAGAGATGCTGCTCGGCTGGCAACCCTCTCGGTGTCCCGGCTTTCATCTTGCAGGCAGGAATTTGTCAGTCTTCAGCTCCTGCAGAATCTGGCGCCTGGCAGGGCAGGAGGGGGAGTGGCGATCCTTTGCACCAGGGCGGAAATAACCAGGACCCACAAGGCCAGTGAAGCCAGGGCCAGGGTTTCCTCCCCTCCAGGTGGCACTCAGGTCACCCACTCACTGACCTGCTGTGTGCCCAGGCCTAGGCAGTAGTAAAGAGAAGAGAAGCCAGCACCTGGGCCCCAAGGAGCCAGTCGGATGTGGGAGGATCAAAGCTTGGAGGCGTGAAAATATTTGAATATAATTTCCTTACAAAATTCTTAGTGTCTCCAGAGGAAATCCATGTCTCTCTGCCAAGCTCTCACCCAGCCTTGCCTAGAATGCTCCCAGGGACAAGCAGCTCACCACATCCCAAGGCTATCTGTCCCCCCTCTCTGAACAACTACAGCTGTTAGGAAAGCTGTCCTTGCACGGATCCAGAAGTGTCCCCCATCTGCTCCTTGGCTCCCCCTGAGCCTTCTCTTCTTTAGGATAAATACCCCTTTTAGGATAATGCTCTCCAACCGAGGCTGAGGTGCCCTTCCCATTTCACAGTGAGTCAGAGACAGCCTCTTGGAAGAAACAAGATTTGTCCTGGGCCCTGAAGGACAAGAGAGTTTGGACTGATGGACAGAAGCAAGAGGCGCTCGGTGGGAAAACGGCGCTAGCAAACGCCTGGAGAACAATCTGAGGCCAGTGGGGAGAAAGGAAGGGAGAGGAGGAGAGGAGGGGTCAGACTGAGGGCACCAGGGCCAGCTCTGGCAAGGGACCCACTGGACCCACATGCTGCCAGCAGTGCAGGGCAACCAAGATAGGGCCAGGGCACTGGTGCCAGGGCCCTCAGGGCCAGGCAAGGGGCTCCTTCAAAGCAGGGCCACCCATCAGCCCCAGAGTCTTATTTGTTTAGATTCTCACCTCCCCAGCCCTGGCTCATCTTTAACCAGGGGTTGGCCAGAGGCAGCAGACTGGCTGGTGGGCGGGCATCTGCCGGCCCCTGTTTGGAAGGCGCTGCTGGCCTATTTACTGTCTTCATAAACATCCTCCTGCTGGTCAGCACCCAGCACGGGGCAAGGGAAGGAGCCCCAAGGGTGGGGACATGGCTTGGACGGGTAAGGGATTTTTCCACCCCTCTGGGCAGCGCCCTGAAACCCACACCTGCCTCCACCCTCTCCATATACACCCAACCGCAGGAAAGCTAGGAGAAACAAATACTTTGTGAGGTTCATGGAAGGAAGGGTAGAATGTCCCAGAAACACTTGGAGTCACAGACTCTAAGATTCATGGAATCTTCAAGACAGAGGATCTTAGACGTATAGATTCTGACTCATCCGGTTTAGTGGTTCTCAAACTTTTTTTTTTTTTTTTTAAAGCAGTGAAATCATTTTGTCCAACAGAACCAAAAGCTCTGGTTCAAGTCTAAGAGGAGGTCACAGAGCCCTGCCAACTCAGCTGCCTCAAAGATGCCTCTGGAACACCAGTGTCCCAAGGAACTCAGCTGGAGAACCATAGATCTTGTTCCAAGAAACAACTTAGAGAGCATGGTTTGAATTTCACCCACATACAGGGACTTGGTTTCAAGGCTTCCCCCTCTAAGGAGAGGATTGGTTTGCGAATTGTCTATTTGGTGGGATTTTTAAGTTAAGTATCCCTTTCTAACCTACAAATAGCCGTTGCCATTTGCGTAAACACTCTTACATATCCGTAAGCCTCACAGACTCTCCGAGAGGTAAATGGCACGTGTCTAATTATATCCAAACAGCAGACGGGGCGGTTGGGCCGCAGAGAGGCTGGAAGGCTTGCTCACAGCTAGTGAGTGGCCATGTCAAGTCTTGGCTCAGTCAGCTCTCTCGCTTCTGAAATGTGGGCTTTGTCTCCAGTCCTGCAAGGCCCCAGCTTCTCTGCTACACACCCCTCCACCCTGGGACCCCCTGGTCTCTCCAAACCTCCTCAAAACTGTATCTTGAGCCAAAAAGGTAGAAAATCTGAAACTGCCATTTCTGGGTATTAGAAATAGTCTAATATTGCCAATCATATAAGATCGCACTTTTCATATATTCATTCTGGTTTAAAACAAACAAAAAACCAAAAAACCAGAGTGCACTGTTAACAAAAGAACCAGATGAAGCCCTCAGGAGCCTTCAGGGAACTGTGAGGCAGACAGACTCACCGCTGAATCGGGGTGCTGGGCACCCCCCAACTTCTCCAGCCAACACTGCTAGGGCTCTGGGAGCCTATCCATGCCCAACATGTGCTGCCAATCCCTGACATCCTGAGCTCTCATGAGTTCCACCCTGGAAGATGGAGGATGGCCAACTCCCCACCCCTGGGAGATACCCAGACTTAGCAGGGGGACCAGGGGGACTCACATTTAGAGAAGCTAGGAAGTAATACAGCCCACCTTCCTGGGCCCAAGGCCCAGTTCTCCTGAACTGTGTGACCCTGGGCAAGTTATCAGACCTCTCTGAGCCTCTGTTGCCATATGTGCAAAATGGGCACAATAATAACATTCCTTACAAAACATCTGAAGGGCTTACGACGTCTTCTTAAAGAGCAGGACAGTACATGATGCAGAACTGCTGGTACCACCGAGACCTCCACGTGCCTCAGGTGGTCAGGCGCAGGAAGGGTCGTAGGAACAGGGGAGATCAGGGCTTCCTGGTGGAGGGGAGGGCTTGGTGATGAGCCCTGATATGATCAGCAGAATTGAGCGTGAGCAGAGAGAAGTGGCAGGAAAAGTCCCTGAAGCAGGAGGAACAATAAAACTTCGTTTTAATCAAGAAGAAGTGAAAACTAGCAAAGAGGAAGAAATCGCCATCAGCATCCTCCACTCTTTCCCGCATCCCGAGTTTCGCTCGGCTTCCTTAAACTAATATTTGCCTCTCAGCCCTTGGCAGCCACAGCTGAAGGTAAATATTGGTTTAGTCCAGGGAGCAGAAGCCCCAGATGGCAGTGTGGTCCTCTGCTGCCCAGTACGGTCACACTCTTTGTGCCGCCCAGCTGACGCGCACCCTGAATGGGAGACCTAACCCAGGGCCATATCTCCAGAGAGGGCCCAGCCTCTCGCTGCAGGCAAGAAAGCCAGGCTGGCTCGCCAACCCACAGACCAGCCCAAGAGCAGTCTGCCTGTCCGAAAGCCCCCCTGCCCGAGCGTCTCTGTACGTCTCCATCCTCAGTAGGCAGGTGTTACCAGGACCTAGGAGCCTCTGCCTGGGCCGGGCTGAAGCAGAACACCATGAGCTCTTGGGACCCCACCTCAGGAGCCCCCTAATGCCCTCCTGAGCTCAGCCACTACTGTTCGGACATGGTGATAACTTCTCACATTGACCTTACGCCCAGATCAGCCTGGAAGATAGGAATTCCAGGCCCAGCCTGGCTTCTGACTGGTTGGGAGAATTTGGGCAGGCCCTCTCCCATCTCTGGGCCACAGATCCTCCTTTTGAAAGACTTGACAGCATGGAAGCCACAAAATTTTCTGCTTGCACGGCTCTCTCTCCTTTGACGCACGCGCATACCCCCTTCTCCACAAATTACCTCTTCGCTTCGCTCCCTCCCCCGAAGGTTCTGTTCCCCGATGGCTAATTCCCCACCTCTGAGCCTAAGCACACCCCTCCTGTCTGGCTGTTCCTCCCCAACCAGGCCCTTTGTTTTACCTTATGTGGTTCCTGACTCGAAACTCATCTCCTACAGAAAGTCCTGGATTACTCCCCACCTGTACCACCCCTGCCACACAGTTTTACTCTTCAGTCACATTTCCCTGAAGAACTGGATTTAGGTCACCTCAGAGCAGTTAGATGATGGCCCCTAAACTAAACACTCTTCACGGAGAGGGGCTGGGTTTTCAACTCTTGTGTCTCCCCTCCCCTCCCCACTCTGCCCAGTACATAGGCTGTAAGGGGCCCACAGGGTATCAGAAGACCCTATACTTGAAGTCTGGGTTCACCAGCTCTGTGGGTCCTGACACATTTCTGAGAAGAGCAGAGAGACCTTGAAAAACTGGTATAGGAGCTTATCTCTCTAAGTATTAATCACCCCATAAAACTTGTGTTTATTTGCTTGCTGGCAGGTCCCTCTTTCTGGAGGTAAGAAGCTGTTATTCTTGGAAATCCCAGCCCAGGCTTGGGCCAGGGCACCCCGAGGCCAGAGGTGATCTCCTGAACTCCAGCATGTTGGGAGCCTGGAAGGCATGAGGCAGGCCTGCAAAGGCCGTGGTGGGGGCACCGGTGGGCCTAGCTTCAGTTCGGGCAGTGGGGGGGTGGGATGGCATGCCCGCCTGGAATGGTCACTGAGGGACAGACCCCAGCCCCTGTCTGCACTCTGTCAGGGGAGACAACCCATCTGTCCATGGCCTGATTTGCAGATATGCTGGGTGCCAGGGGCCCCAAGATATCTCTGATCTGAAGAGCAGGTATGGGCCAGGTAGGGTTTGGAGAGTTTGGGCCATAGGTCCCACAGACAGACAGGAATGGAGGAGGCAGGCCTAGCAGGAAGTCCCTAAAGATGAGACACTGGTTTGGTGGGCAATCACCTCAGGAAAAAAAGCCTGTCTTCAGAGCTGCCAAGGCAGAGAGCAACCTCTCAGGAGATGGAGAAACTCAAAACTGGCTGAGGAGGGAGCGCAGGGAAAGCCAGAGACACTGGAGGGATCCGGGCCAGCCGTGGGGAGTTGGGGGGTGGGTAGGCAGTGAGGAGGCCGGGATAGGAGACTGACCCCCGGACTATATAGGGCAGCAGGCGGACCCCAGAGGGGAGGCCACCGATGAGGGTATAGAGCAGCGTGCCAACCTCCGAAGAGATCTTGGATCTCTTTTGTTTTTACACCAAAATATATGAGTTTAGGAAGAACAAAACAAAGAGATATTTTAATCTGCTAATTGAATTCAGGGACCAACATCAGCGTTTGAAAATGCCCAGGGATTACTGTGATTTACAGCTCAGACAGGAATCTGCTGGGACCTCAGGCTTACCCAATGTGCCCAGAGGAGCCTGCTGGGAGATCCAGGTACAGGGGAGCCTGCTGGGAGATCCAGGTGCAACTGAAAAAACTTCCTGAAAACCCATTTAGAGCCTAAAAGGGGTAATAGGGCCAGGCCCGGGGAGACTGCCTGGGCTGTGTCCCAAGGTGGGGACCATCAGATCACTCTCCAGGTCACTTTCTAGGCCCCAGAGGTTTGGAAGACCCATCTCACCTAGCATGTCCCCTTCACCATCCCCTTCCTACCCCTTCCTGGACCTTCTGGACCCCGCCTAAGCCCCCTTCTCCAAGAAGCCTTCCTGGACTCCATCCTCCCTCACTGACCTCAGCCTCCTCTGACTTACTGCCTCCCTCCATACCTAACCTGCTGGAGGTTTACTGGGGAAGGTACTGCTTTTCGCATCAAAACACTCAGTTCAAATCCCAGCCCCACCACATTCCTACAAAGGTAATCCAAGCATTCCATGGGTCTTAATTTTCTCCCTGACAAATGGGAATGAAAAAACACTCTGTCCAGGGCCAGCTGCTGAGGTTAAATGAGATAGCTGGATCGAAACCATCTCAACAGATGGAAAGGATCCTATGACCACAGCTCTAAACAATTTACTGTCTTCTCGTGGGTTATGCCCTGATGGTGTCTGGAGCGCTTGTTTTTCTCTCTGATTTCCCAGTGAGGCTGGGCTATCTGTGAGCGAGGCTGGGTCTACCTCACTCCCCACCACTTTCCTTCATCTAACAAGCTACCTGCCCTCCCCACCACACTCCCCTACTGAGCCCCCAAATAACCCTTGGTGTCTTCCACACACCAGACACAAGGTTCTACTCTGGAGAGAAATCCAGCGTGGTAAGACATGGTTTCACCCTGAAAGCCTTCCCCATCTTGGGTAAGACCTATGGATGGGCCAGAAAGCTCAGCCGATGCCTCAGTGCTGAGAGAATCCCAGGCACCATGTGGTGGGATTCAAGAAACAGAGAAGAGACCTCACTCTGGAAGGCTTCAGGGAGGAGGTGGCTCTTGAGCCAGGCCTTAATGCCAGAGTGGGATTTTTGATTTCTGGGGACTGTACGAAAATGCATTCTTTGCTAGGAAAGGGGAAAGCAAGAATGCTGCCCCTACTGCCTTTACCCCTGTCCCAACAAGACTATAACTTTTTTTTAGAGCTGAGACACTTCTGTCTCCCACACGTACCCCCCACCCCTGCCCCACCCAAGGGCTAAGTCATAGTATTCACAACCTCTTCACAGATGAGAAGCCTGAGACTCAGACAGAAGTGTCCAGGCTAGAGCACAAACTCAGGCTCCAGAAGTCCACTGCCTGGAAGTGTGAGGCCCTAAGGACATGAGAGCAGCCGAGGGTGTTCACTTGAACTTGGGTTAAGCTTCGCCCTCCCCAGGATGGATGGGGAAGACTGACGGTCAGTGCCTACCTCCAGTGTGTCAACTGCTTCCTGTAACTCGGCTCTTTAAGCCTCCAAAAGAATCCTGAAAACTATTTACTATTACCTACCCCTATTTCACAGATAAGGAAACTGAGGCCCTGCAGCTAGTACAGGGTGAGGCCCGGAGCCCACCTGGGGCAGAACCAATACTCTTTCCGCCTCCAGCAGGAGCACCCACTGCACGGAGCGAGAGGAGAGCAGCTCATTGTCAGGCAGCCTGGGCTCCTTCTTCACTTACTAGGACCTGGAAGGGCTTGCTTTCAGGCTTTTAACTTATCCACGTGAATGTGTACTTTTATGGAGTTGAAAAACAGAAAGTACCCAAACTATTAATTAATAAAAACAGACTCCTGATGTTTGGAAGTCAACAGAAATGCTTCTGACAATTACTCATTTGTTTTTACTTTCACTGTCTTTTTTACTCAAATGAAGGTGTTTTGAAAAGAGCTTCACTGTTCCTTGGCTCTGAAGCCAGAAAGGAACAAAAAGGGAAAGAATAAAAAAAAGGTTTTCCATTGCATCCATGGCGTTTTTGTCTGCAGAGAGATGGAGGCAGGGGTGGGAGCTGGGACGAGCAAGCACAGGCCGGGCACTGACTGTGCTGGGCGCTTTACTTATAGCCTCTTGAATTTCCCTTCATTGTCCCACAAACCCATTTCATAGATGGGAAAGCTGAGGCTTCTGCCGGCTCGGCCTGGAGACACAGCCGTTTTGCCTGTGAGCTGATGTATGTTCAGAGTCACCATGTGCACAAGGGAGCAAGCTGAGAGCAATCCTAGACCAGAAGTCAGGTGACCTGGATTCTAGTCCCAACTCAGCCACCAGCTCAGCGTGGGACCCTAGGAAGCCTGAAACTCTCCAAGGCCCCTTCCAGCCCCGGAACTTTGGGGTAACGGGTGCCCTCGCCAGGAAGCCTGGTTCCTTAGCACCCCAGGCGCCTTCTGCTGCTCCTCCTTGCCTGATTGCTGCCGCCAGTATGGAGGCCCTACTGACCCTGGGCACCCAGGAGCTGCCAGAAAAGTCTTAGGCACCCCAGTGCCCTCTGCTCTCCCTGCTTACCCCATTCACTCCCATCCCTGCAAGAAGCACTGGGACGGTGTTGGGCCTCCTGGAGGACTGCACAGCCCAGAGGCCAGGGGCTCACTTGGAACTGAGTGCTGGCTGCCCCGCTCAGCTGCAGCACCTCCAGCCAATGACTCAACCTCCCTGAGCTTGGGCCTCGTCTCCTCAGGCCACACTAAGAGAGTCTGCCTCCCAGCATCACTACGAGCACAGCAACAATGAAGTGCTTGGCCCACAGCGAGTCCTAGCTCAGCTGTGGGGTCGATGATTAATATTCATGACTTTCTGGAGGTGGAGGGTCTTTGAGGCTGGTTTCTGATGAGGGTTATATGCTGCTCAAAGGCACAACCTGAGGGGCCTTGGAGGGCAGGAATCCCACCCCAGAGCCCCTTGCCCCAGCTGTGGGCAGGAAGGATGGGTGAGCTCTGCAGGACACAGGAAGGCTCCCTGAGCTGTCCCCGTGCCCACGTGGCCCTGGGGCCCTGCCAGTGGAGGAGAGGTCCGCAAGCCAGATGAACCCGAGCAGCGTCACACCCCAGCACCTCGGGGGCACGGGGAGCGGGCACTCACCGAGCAGCTGGACGCCCCGCGTGAGGCCGTAGACGTCCACCAGGGCCCAGAGCGGGTCGGCTGTGCGGACCCCGTTGAAGAAGAGCATGGCAGCTGAGTCGTTGATGCGGTAGAATACGCGGCCCTTCTTGTCCACCCAGAAAGCGATGATGTTGCCCTCGTTGGCAAACTCCTCGGGCAGCGCCTTGGCCCAGAAGCCGCTCTGGGACACCAGGTCGGGGCAGGCGTACTTGGGCAGCGAGTCAGGGTGGATGCGGGACGGGTCCTTGCTCGTGAAGCCCAGCCGCAGCGCCCCGCTCCAGCAGCACTGCTTCTTGGTGATCTGGATGGGAAAAGAGACCCTCAGAGGGCAGCCCCTGCCCGGCCCAGCCTCTCCCGCACCCACCAGGGCCCAACGGGGAGGGAATGGGTCCTTCCCAGTGGATCACTTGAGGCGGACTCCCCTGGGTGGGGGTTTCATGCTGCCCTGCTGGCCTCCTCTCTCTCCTCTGGGAACCTTCCCACAGGCTGGTGACAGCTCATGGAGGTCCCCACGGCCACACCCCTCCCCCACTCCCTCTCTGGGAGTTGAGGCCACGTCCCTCTGGGAAGGTTGAGAAAGGAGGAGTAAGAGGGTCCAGCACGAGGAAAGTGAGGAAGAGCGCAAGTGGCAGCACAGAGGATGAGAAAGGCGGAGTGCAGCGGGAGCGGGAGGCATCGCTGGTCCCCGGGATGCGCAGAGAGCAGGGAGGGAAGCCCCACCTTCAGCCTGACTTGCTCGTAGATGAGAACCGGGCGGTTGCTGAAGGTGATGGCATTGCAAAAGCTGGCCTGCCTCTTGACGGCCTTGTGGCTGAGGTCCATGAGGATCTGGGAGCCCTTGGTGTGCGGGTGGAAGAGCAGTGGTGTGGCTGGGAGCCCCCCGCCAGGTGGTCCCGGAGCACAGTGCTCCTGCTTGTGGTGGCGTCGGTGAGAGGTGACAGGGAAGGGGCCCCCGATGGAGTCTGCAAAGGAATGAGCTATGATGACAAGGGTGTGGCAGAGACCCCTGAAGCAGCAGAGGGCTGAGCACAAGCAGAAGTTGCTCATGGCCCAGGACATCCACCATCACTGAAACTCACCCGCCGGCACCTTTTGCCACCATCTCTTGCCATAGCCCCCTTTGCCACCTACCACCGTGTAGCATCCATCACCATTGGCCCTGGTCCTCTGCCCATCACCTCCCACCACCGACTACAAGTTACTGCTACTCACCAGTGCTTCTCGCCATCTACCCTCCACCACCCACCTTTGTGATAAATCAGCATTTACTACCAACATCCACCACCATGTCCTGCCACTCCCCACCATCATCATTTTATTTTATTCAACAAATATTCATTACAGACCTACTTAATACCAAGCCCTGTCCTAGGAACAGGGCATACAGGCATGAAACACACATGGATCCTTTCTCAAGAAGACAACAGCCGAGGAAAGGAAATAGGACATATGCAGGAATCATGATAAAAATGGCAGACAGTGGGCGCCTGGGTGGCTCAGTGGGTTAAGCCGCTGCCTTCGGCTCAGGTCATGATCTCAGGGTCCTGGGATCGAGTTCCGCATTGGGCTCCTTGCTCAGCAGGGAGCCTGCTTCCCTCTCTCTCTCTGCCTGCCTCTCTGTCTACTTGTGATCTCTGTCTGTCAAATAAATAAATAAAATCTTTAAAAAAAAAAAATGGCAGACAGTGATTAATGCCGAAATGATGGAACGGCAGGTCACTTCCCAGGAAGGCCTCCTGGAGGAGGGGAGAAGGAGGAGAGGGCATGGAGCTGGACTGACAAGGCTGAGCTGCAGTGCACACGTGACCTTGGAGCTGCCCTTGGAGACCAGCAGTGTAGCTAGGCTCCAGGACCACGCCCATGGCTGCCCTCCTTCAGGGCCACCCCTCTCCACCTCAGGCCGCCCTCGGGCTTTATACCACCCACGCCCGCAACAGGTGGGCCTCGGCACCCAGGCTTCCTGATGGAACTCAGATCAGCCTCAAGAACCTCTGGCCGCGAGGCATGCCAATTCCTCCTGCTGATAGCTCTACTGCACCCCAAAACGGGACAGAGGAAAGGATGGGGCGTGGTCCAGGGGAAGGCACGTTAGAGGCATGTGGGGCTGGTGTTCAGGAGACAGGGCAGAGATTAGAAGGAACATGGAGGAGGTGGCAGGTGGCTTGTATCGGTCACTCACTGGCTGTATAACCTTAGGGACATCACTTCCCTGCTCCAGCACAATGGGAAGCTGGAGCTCTAAGACACGTCTCAGCAGCACCGGAAGTATTAACGCAGTCTTGGCAGTTGGGGACAAGGAGAGATGTTCATTTCTTCCCCAAGATCTGTATCCTGTCCATGATGAAGGGCAGCCCTGCCCTGTGCCATCAACTTGAGGAAGGAGAGACATGGAAGATGGGAAGATGGAGTGGGGGAAGTAGGAAACCACAGAATGTGACAGAAGCCTTCTGGGAGGTGTCAAAGTTTGGTTCCTCCAAGGCAGAGAAGCTCAATCAGCATCAGGCTTTCTCAGAGGTCTTCCACTCCCTAAAGAGGAGGAGAGTTTTCCAGGAAGGATAGGAAGACAGGAAGGGAAGAGAGATGGAGAGAGCAATATCCTGAGCTAGGAAGACCCTGACTTTGGTCCAGGCCATATTTGCATCACTTTGCATCACTTTGCATCTTTGCTTCCTTCTTCCCAAAGGGTCCCAGACACCAGCGTCCATGGTCCATGGCCAGCCAGACATCCTGCATGTGGGAGGCGGGGCTGGAACAAGGAGGAGTTCCTCTTGTTCCCACTAAGAGAAAAGACTGGAATCACAGAACACTGCTCAAGGCCTTTAAAGCCACCAAGCAGTGGAGGTTGGAACTGCTCAGAGGCGACCCAGTCAGTCTGGGAAGGATACCTGGAAGAGGTTGGGTGGCCCCTAGATAGTACAGAGTAAGGGAGGTCATTCCAGGGAAGGGGGCCATTGGGATGAAGGACAAAGAGTGGCCACAGGAAACCTACAGGTGCCCTGCCTGGGAGAGGTGTCCTTTGGGATAGGCCAGCCTCAGGCACAGCATGACTGCTGGCTTCAAAAAATACCAGTTGGGGAAAGGGATTAGAGATTGTGGTACAGGTATACAATGGAATATTACTTATCGGTGAACAGGGAATGGATCACTGATATGAGAGGCAACATGGATGAATTTTAAAATACTTATGCTGAGTGATATAAACCCGTTTTTAAGAAAAAAGCAAACACAATCCATGGAGTAACTGTAGGGCTTCTGTTCCTTTTGAAACAGAAACCTACACCCTGTCCCATTTGCCCCAATCTGGGAAATGCACACTAAGGGCTAGTGATAACACATAGCCTGGAGGTCACCTGGGGATGGAGGGGTGAGGGGGAGGGATTGCCAAGGAGCACAAGGGAACGTTTGGGATGATGGATATGTTCACTCTCTGGATCGTGGTGATGATCTCATGGGTGTATACGTATGTAACCCCCCCCCCCAATTGTACACTCTGAACGTATGTCAATACAACTTACAACTCAATAAAGCAGGTTGTTAAACCTGCTGAGCCCAGCAGCTGATCACAGCCTCTCCCATAGGGTCACTCCCCAGCCTCCACTCAGGACCCATGGACCAACCGCAAGACCTCAGCTTCCTTCAAAATGCTCCCTCTCCTCCCCACCCATCCTGGGTGGGGTCCTAGGGTTCTGCAAAAAGACCCAGAAAACACTGACTCTGGGCAGATACGGTGGAGACACCCAGGGTCAGAGATCCAGGCCCTGGGAGGACCATATCCCTGGGCCTCCCTCCCACAGGAGGACTTTGGGTCGGCAAGGGTGGCACAGGCCCAGCCACCCTGGCTGACAGCAAGACGGATGGAGAAGGAAGGTGAGGGAAACCCTGGTCCCTGGGACACAAGGAGCACCCAGACGGTGACCTCACATACAACTATGGGTACATGAAGGTACTCCAGACCCTAGAAGACAGAGACTTATTTCTTCCCTAATCCCTTGGGTCAGGAATCACACGTTTACACACGTACCGTGCACACACACACATATTCATGTCCACAGGGATGTATGAAACGGCATGCATGGGACAGGTCCAAGCACCCATGGACCACATACCTCTAGTAATATGGACAGCCGCGGGCCAGGCCCTGAACGGGGAGTTGATGTTCACCCACCGGTTTCAGCCTTAAGGCAAACTCTGACTGGAGAGAGGGATATCACTAGCCCATATGACTGATGAAGACCCTGAGCCTCAGAGACACTGAGTGGCTTGCCCACGGTCACCCAGCTGCCACAGAGAGCCTCCAGTGGCCGAACGCAGGCAGTCCCGCGGGGAGGCCTGTGGCTTCGCCATGAAGCCCCAACAGCCAAGACCACGGGGGTTCTGTGTGCCGGACACATTCTTTTAAAAGCACATTAAATTATACTCGCGACTGGTAAAATGTGGGGGGAAATGTTTGTCCATGTGCCATGCAGAACCATTGTGAGTAGCACACTGGGGGAGACCCGGCATTCTGCTAGGCTGCTTCCATGATACACGTGTGTAGGCCACCAAGACACAGAAACACAAACCATGTGGCCTGCATGGCCCTCCTACACGGCTGGATATAAAATGCGGCATGCGCCCTCAAGGCATCCCGCTCTGCATTCACATGGGTGTAAGGAGGAGGGACCTCGAAACCATGCTGAGTGACAGAAGCCAGCTCCAAAGCCTACCTATGCTCTGATGCCTTTTTGTAGGACATTCTGGAACAGGCAAAACTACATAGTTTGAAAGCTCCAGAGTACTGGAGTTTGGGGAAGAGGAAGACACAGGGGCACAAAGGGAGTTTTGGCAATGATGGAATGTTCTTTATCTTAACTGTGGCAGTGCTCACACAACTTGCACATTTGTCACAGCTCCCCAAACTATATACTTAAAAAGGATGAGCTTTATTATCTACAAATAATGCCTCAAAAGCAACAACAACTAACAAATCAGGGTCCACTGAGATGGAGGAAAGGGAGGCTGACCACCACTGCCGCCATCAGCCCATGGCAGGGAATGCCTAGGATGTGGACCATTGGACAGGAGACACCAAAGCCTGGTTGGCCCACAACTCTCAGCCCCGAGCCTCTGGACCGGGTATGAGGGGAGCGTTCTGGCCGCTACAAAGCACGTTCACTGACTCCTAGACCTGCGAAATTATATGCCCGCCTCCTCCTTCCCATAGTGTGGCTCCAGGGGCTGTCCCCAGAGCTGTCCCCAGAGCTGTCATTGGCCTCTTCTCTCTGCACTCAGCTCTGAGGAATCAGTGCACACCGAGCCATGTCTGTGGAGATGATATGAAAACCCTCTCCGGCTTGCTGGGTATCTCAAAGTGACCATGGTCCCCTGCCGCTTGGCAGACCCCCACTTGAACTCCTGACCCTAGCCCACCAAACACCCCCCACCAGCTTCCAGGCCCAGTGGCATCCTTGAGCACCCCAATCCAGCTGGCCAGTCCCACCTGAGAAAGAGACATCCGTGTCGCATCACGTCTCTTCAAAGCAGGGCCAGAGCCACTGCTTATAGCCACGAAGGCCCTCCCTGCCTGCCTCCAGGGGGCGCCATTCACACAGACTACAAGAGGAATGGGGCCCTCTGAGGCATCCAACATGCTGGTGTTCGTCACCTCACCAACCCCTGCTGTGTTTGCCTGCCAGCTCCCTCCTCCACCTCAGCTGGCATTATGGCCTGGGGGAGGAAGGAGAGAAAGCGGAATGAGAATTAACCCTGGGCACAGCTCTGAGATTCAGGGGCAGAGGGGCAGCTGAGGGCAAGGCTCCTTCCCTACCCCATCCTAAAAGGCTCCCTCCCTGCACTTCAACCGACACTATGGCCCTTAAGGTCTCCATTCTAGGGATGAGTTAGGACTCCAAATGGTTAGCCAACTTGCTTGAGCTCACATAGCAATGAAGTGGCAGAGCTGGGACTTGGACCCTGATCTTCCAATGCTGCTCATAGGGGTCCTTTACCCTACTCGGCATCTAATACTAGAGCCCATTTTCCCCACGAGTCCAAGATGGCAGGCATAGTGGGGAAAGGCTGCGTGGAGAAGGCTCTGGCCAGTCCCAGCTGGGGGAACAGCCACAGCAAAGCAAGCAGGCTCAAGATGCTGGGACACTACTCCCCCACTGGCCACTGGTCCTGGTGGAGCCCCAGTCTCCCCAGCTGGCTCCCAGCAGAGCTCTCAGAGCTCCCATTAGTGACAGGTTTACAAGCTTCCCGGGAGCCACAGTGGGAGCAACCCCCCCACCCCCCAGGCGAGGCTGCTGCTGACACAATGGAAACTCCCCCACAGAGCCCATTCCTCCTGGGCATTTATGGGGTGCCAGACACAAGCCTGGCCAGCCCTCCAGGTAACCCTCAGCTAGCTCTGGACCACATTCCTGCCTCTCGGTGGGGTCCCAGGGGGAGATGCCGGGACACAAGGCAGCCTCCAGAGTGACCTCCTCACTGCCCCCACGCCAAGATCTGCCCCAGAACCATCCTGGCAGAGCCCCGCACGCCCAGGCTGAGCTGAGCTGGGCTGCCAAGGAGAGGGCAGTACTAGCGACAGTGACCAAACCCCATGTGACTTTATAGGTGGGGTCTTCATTCCGCCCCCAGTGCCACTGGGACACAGGTCCTCAGACGTGAAGTTACCCAGCCAGAGCAAAGGGCCCTGATATGAACCCAGGCCTGCTGCCTCCAAACCCAGCGGCTCTGTCACTAACTGTGAGACCTCTGGAGCCTCGCTTTTCTCACCTGTAAAATGGGGGCCATGGCAGACCTTCTTCACGGGATTCTTGTCAGGATTAAATGAGATGATGTATGCAAAACTAACCCAGTAAGTGGTTGCTATAATAATGATTATAATAATTATTATAGATAACAGCTAGTAATTATATTATAATTAAGACACGGTTAGCTTATCAGTACTTATTATATAACAATAATAATTATTAATGCTACTGACATCCACCTATGTTCTCGTACCTCCACACCTTTGTTCAAGCTCTTCGCCCCTCCCCTCTTCGCCCCTCCCCTCTTCGCCCCTCCCCGCCATACAGCTTCTTTCCCTGCCCCCCCTCCCACCTCCACTTCTCCATGTCCCATCCGTCTTTCAACATGGAATCGCACTGTGCTCAGGACCGCCTTGCTCTGAGTCTGTGGCGCTGACCCCCAGGGCTGGCATGCTTGTCTGCATCTCCGACGAAGGAGACCTGTCTCACTTTCTAGACAATGGCGGTCAGGGAACAAAGAGCTTGAACCCTGGAGTCAGGGGGCCATGGGTTCAAACCCCAGCCATGCCACAGACTTGCTGTGTGACTTTGGGCAAGTCACTTCACCTCTCTGGACCTTGATCTCTTTCTCTGTAAAACAGGGTCATCTTAGCTGCTCCGCCCACCTCTCCTGGTTGCTGTGACGACCCAGGGAGTTCACAGATGTGAAAGAATTTTGCAAACTTGAACACCAGATCCCAACATAAGGTCTTATTTTTTTTTAATAAAAGCAATAAATCCCACTGTAGGAAATCACCAGCTCTTTTCAGCCCAGTGGGATGCCAGACACTCTGGTTTTATCTTATCCCAAACACCCTAATCCTGGATTGCCAGGGTAGTCCTGACTTAGACTAGCTTATACACATGCACTGAACAGGGCTTGCTCTCTCTGGGGTAAAGACTGTGGCAGCCAGTTTGAAGGGTGGGAAAGCAGGTGGGGAGGGGGCCTCAGTGAGAGAGATGATTGTAAAATAGGGCAGATGTGACCTTCTTAGGGGTCATTAAAGGGGCCCACCTCCCTCATGTGCCTCTTGCCTCCAGGCTTGGTCCAAGCGCATTTCTCTGCTGGGAATCTTTCTCTCCTTCCCACCTACTTACCTGCCTTTCTCTCACTCATCCTTCAGACCTGGATTTTAAAGCCCACTTTCCCCTAGAAGTCTCTCTGGCCCCAGACCAGGTTCAGAGCCCTGCTATGGACCCCCAGGGACTCTACCCACACACCCCTAACAGGGCCTCCAGCACCCAAGTAGCCTCTCTCAACTCTGCTCCCTCCGCAGAATTCAGTGCAAAGGCCCTGAGTTGCCCGCTATCTGCAGGACACTATACATCTCCATACCCAGAACGGTGGAGAAGAGAGTCACTCGGATCATTTTCTGTGCTCTGCGGTGCAGCTTTCTGGCGAGGAAAGGCTGCAGGGTTATTTGTGTCTGTCTCCCAGATGGACCCTGAGCCTCCTGGGGGCAGAAGCTCTTTTTGTCTTTTTTACTGCTGTTTCCCCAGTGCCTAGCGGAGAGCACAGAGCGGGTGCTCAACACGAGATGCTGAACGGAATGCCCCTGTTCAATTCTTCAATTCACTGACCAACTGGCAAGTGTCCAGGGAGTACCCACTCTGTGCCTTGCCCTTTCTGGTGTCCTGTGGAGAAATCAGAGAAAGAGGGGACTAAAAGGACAGCTTCCTTCACTGCGCAGCACCAGGATCCCACCCACACCGCGGGCCTAAGAACCTGTAACAGCTCCCCACTTGCCTGCCGGAAAAAGGAGAAAAGGAAGGTGATGAGAGTTGATGGGTTTCTTTGGTATCAAATACTGCAGCAGATGTCCTTCTCATGCAACCTCTCCCCAGCCTCCCAGTCCTTGCAAGACAGGTGTCTGAAGGAAGCAGCCTCCAAGATGGCCCCAGTGATCCCCAATTCCCCCTCCTGGCAGTCATGGCCTCTTGCAGACCTGTCCCTTTGCGTGTGGAGCAGACCTAGCAGCCAGCTTTTAGTGCATGGAAGACAGCTGAAGTAATGGGATGTCATGCCCAAGACCAGCTATCAAAAGCCTTCAGTCTCCATCTTGGTTACTTTCTCTTGCCTCTCTTGGGTTTCTGTCTCTGGGGGAAGCCGGCTGCTGTGTTGTGAGGAAACCCTGTGCAGAAGCCCATGTGGCAAGGGACCAAGGACTGCCAATACCCACGTGAGTGAGCTTGGATACAGATCCCCCTCCAGACAAGTCTTCAGACCAGAGACCATAGCCGCGGCCAACAACTCGACTATAACCTCCCAAGAGACATTAGGCAGGAGGTACCCAGCTAAACTGTGTCAGGATTCCTGACCCACAGAAACTGAGATAATGAAATGTTTGCTGTTTTAAACCACTAACTTCTGGGGTAATTTGCGGTACAGTAGATGTGCTTTGCAACAATATATTAGTCCCATTTTATAGATGAGGAAACAGAGGGTCTGAGAGGTACTAACTCACCCAAGATCACATAGCTTTCAAGTGGCAGCTCTGGGTTCTGATTCAGGTAACGCACTTTCCAGCCGCCCTCGGTGATTTTGCCTCGCTGGCCAGCCGGCCAGGTCCGCTCTCGGCGACACGAACCCTGTGGTCCAACCTAGTTGGTTTCTCCATGCCCACGTATATCCACCTTTGTGATTCGGGGTTAGGGGCCACGTCAGGCCTCTCATCTCTCCTCAGGCCCTGCCTGTGCATACAGCAAGCCCTGCTGCTCCTTGGAAGACTGAATGAATCCATGACAACGAGTGGGGCAAGGGAGGACGGCGGGGAGTGGGCAAGATCGGCACCTTCATCACCAAGTTGATCTCCCCACACTGAGCCTCCTGCTCTCATTCATTCTGTGACATCCCAATTTCTGACATTCCCAACAGATGTGCATACAGCTGTGCCTCCCTCACTGCTGGGAGGGGACTAGCCCTCCTCTTCCCCTCCCTGATCCTACCCCAAGATTCCAGATGATAGCTATCCTGGGTTCAGCTCTGAGCCCATCTTCCCAGCAGCTCCCCAAAGCCCCTGGGCCAGGCCTGGGAAACTGCAGGGTTGGGGGGAGCACGGCTCTGTCACATAAATCCATACACCACACAGACTGTCCCTCGGAGCTTCCCTCACACAAAGCCATGCTCACGCATGTGTACATGTGTGCACACACACAACCAGAGAGTGTGGCTGATGGTGGACACGAGACCCATCAGGGCTGGAGGAGGCAGAGACACCTGGGGTCCCTCGAGGAGGCCAGGTGTGCGTGTGTGTACACACGAACATACAGAGGCCAGGAGGAGCCTCCAGGGAAACCTTCACAGAAGCACATTCATTTCCAGGGTGCTCACGGTGCACTAATGCCCATGACCTTACTTAACCCTTTCTACCATCCTTCAGGGTAAATATTACCATCCCTGATGTACAGAAAAGGACAATATACAGAGGAAGAAACTGACCCAACGTCACACAGCCAGTGGATCCGGATTCAAACTCTCACCAAGAACACCTGCCCCACCATCCCCTTCCTCTCTAGCCTTGCCTGGTGTCACTGCCCAGCTCAGGTCTCACATCCTCCAAAGCTGTCCTTGACAGCTCCATCCCACCTGTCCCCCAGGTCAACTACAGCTCCAGTTGCCACATGGTCCAGCCACTCAGGGCCTCTACCCCTTACTCTTCCCTCTTACTCAATGACCAAGGATCCCCTGGGTGCCCGCTGGGGGTGAGGGCAGACACAGAGCTGGGTTAAGAGAATAAGACGGATCAAGCTAAGCCACCCCACCTGCGAGCTCACCTTGGCCTAAGCCTCCAGAGCTGCCGCCAGGAGAGAGACAGCCCCCTCCATGTTAATCCCAGGTCCCACAAGCCATGGGATGCCCCTTCCCCTGCTGCCTGTGAAGGAACCCGAGAAGGAGAGTGGGGAGCCAGCTGCAGAAGGGGCAAGCCCTGACTTTCCACCCGAGCCACCAGCGCCATGACCTCGCCAACCACTTCCACTTCTGGGTCACAGCATCCCCCTCTGTAAAAGGACACAATTGGGGACCAACTCTCAAGTCTCTGCACCCCAGCATCTAGGGTTTGTTGGTCCACAGATGTGCCACACATGTCGGGGTGAATACGTGTGTGCCATCCACGCGTCAGCCCCTTGGCACTGGGCCTGTCCTTGCTGGTGGGGGAGCACTGAAGGAGGTGAAGCGGGAAGGCAAAGAGAGAGAAGAGGGGAGAGGCCGGGGGAGGGAAGAGGAGGGAAGGCCGGTCAGTATGGCTGCTGCCTCCTTCCATGCTCTCCACTCCCCAGTTCCTGCCCTCAAGACCGGGAGCAGCTCTGGAAATCTGCCCGATAAAAGACATCAAGCGTGTAACTGCCGAAACCATTTTGCAAATGGGAATTAATTTCTCCCATGGGTCTCCTGCCAGGCTGGTCCCAGAGGAGCCTGACTCCTCACCACCAGCCCTAATACACACACACAAACACACACACACACACACCCCTCATGCAGAAACACTGACATCTACAGAATAACAAGGACATGTCCCCCGCACAAAGTAACACAAGTGTGACGGCTCACACACGAATACGCAGGCATAGCATGAAATCCCTTAAATATTAGACAGATATGTACACATCCCATGCTACACAGCACGTGGTAGCCACAGACAGAGCCCCCAGCACAGGTACACCACCTGCAGACACCAGGAACACCGACAGCCAGAACACGTCCACAAACACGTGGCTAGGAACCCACCCGCAAACATACACACAGTCTGGGGTCACATTCTGTCATATCCCCATCATCTCTGTCACCCAGCAATTCAAAACCTTCCCTCTGCACCAAACCCAAATCACCAGGGCCCACGGGGAAGATACGATCGAGAACTATGTAAGCATTCTCTGGGAGTCAGGCTGTGGGCGGAGAGCGCCCCTAGGAAGAAGCCATATCCTTGCATCTCCCACTTCCTGCGCCCCCCAGAAGGAGGCAAAATGAGAGCCACTGAGGCAGCCAAGGAGTGGGTGCAGGCATGAGCAGTGTGAGGACATGCACGCCGAGGATCCAGCTAAGGGGCCCTGTGACACGGGCAAGGACGCCTTCCCCACATCCTCCAACTGCCCTCTCCTACTCATCTTGATGGTAGGTTGAGGCTAGGGGCTAGGGCCAGCTTGGTGGGAGGCCCAGCCTCTGGAGGGGGGGTCTCGGCTGAGGGCAGGGGAGGGAAGGAGGGCAAAGCAGATGACGCATTTCGTTAGCACTCACCAACGTCCACCCGGCCTGGAGGCCCAGCTCCTAGAGTTCTCAGCCCACCCTAAGTATCCTCCTGTTCCGGGGGGAGAGGGAGGGAGTCTGACCCTGGCCTCAGCATGCTTTTCCAAGCCTGTGCTCAGTTCTCCTCATGTTCAGTCTTTGTTCACACCCTCCCAAGTAATCGTCACCACAGTCCTGAGAAGGGCACTCCTGTCAGCCCCTTGAACAGACGAGAAAACCAAGAAAGACATTTGCCCTCACTCGAACACGTGTCTGTGGACCATGGAGCAGGGGCTCGTGACGTCCGTGTGCTGTGTTGGGTGGTCTCAGGGTCCTCACTCCCCTCAGAAGCCCATGCTCCAGGCCAGCCGGAGGACAGTGGGCTGCATCCTGGGCCTGTTCTGAGAGCCTCTCTGTCCTTCCCAGGCCACAGGCTTGACCAAGTCTGTTTCTAGTAGAAAATGCCAGCCTGCACCAGACCCTCTGCCAACAGGCCCTGTTGGGGCCAATGAGCCCTGAGAGGAGCCCCCGCCCTGTGGACACCCAGGGCCAGGCCCAGGTCAGCCCAGTCCGAGTCTTGGGCCAAGGCCCAGGCCACTGGCTGGCTCCGGATTATGTGTCTTCCAGGACCTTCCATCTGTCACTGAGCGCTGCAGGCCCAGGACAAAATTTATTTCCTTTTAAGAGAGTCAATGATGTGCTTTTCCCATGTCTCCTTTCCTCCCTTTTTCTTTTTTAATTAGAAATTACTCTCGCAAAGTCCAGAGCCTGGAAGGGAAAAGCCACCTGGTCACCAGACCCAGCCACAGCTTCCTGATCGCTCCTGCCACCACCCTCCCTCATCCCGGGGCCTCTCCCAGGTTCTTTAGTGCCCACTGGACTCAGCAGATGAGGCCGCCCCATCTCCTAACGCCCTGTCTGAGGAGGGAGCAGGGGACACAGGGAAGTGTGGTGGGGACTGCCCAAGGTCAGCCCACACTGCTCTGGCCCCAGCTGGTTTGTACAGAAAACCCAGCTCCTGGGGCCCAGCAATGACAAAACAAGTCCCTGGGAAGTCTTTCCCTTCTGAATCTGGTGCCACATCACCCACGTTACTCCCAAGACCACAGCACCGGAGCCAGGCGGACAGAGGGGATGGGAGCCTGGGCAAGCAGCAGCTCTGCAAACAGGGAGCCAGTTTGGTGCTCCTCCCTTCCACCCCTTCACCTGCCTGCCGGGCGCCGTGTCTGACCATGGATGTAAACCCCAGGGGTCAGAAGTTCACTGGCCTCCCCCACAAAGCACACACTTTGTGAACTGAAGCCAGGCAACGTGGGGGGCTGTCACTTGCATATCTGGATGTTGAGGCATAAGCAGACACAGGTACACACCCACAGACACCTCGAATGCACCCTTGTGAGCACAGACACACGCACTCATGCACACACATGTGTGCCCACACATCTCTCCACGTCTCCATCATGGATCACGGTGCTGACCTCCGTGGCCTGCATCCCGGGATCTACAAACAGGTTCCCCCAGCTTTCTAGCTACGGTTTGCGTTGGTTCTGGGAGCAGAGGGTATGGACCCCCAGGACCTCACACCCCATGTGGGGGTCGGTCAGCACCCGGGGAAGGTGAGAGGACAACAAGACTCTGTGGGGAAACTTCACCTCCTGACCTCTGCTGACTATCAGGGAAAGCCCACCTCTTCCTGCTTTCCCCAGGCTCCCTTGCTGGCTCCCACGCCAGGTTCAAACACCCTTCTGTGGTTGAGAGGCACCCCCTCCCGTGGCCCCAGAGCCCAGCAAGGAGGAAAGAGGCAGGGGGATGATCATGCCCTAGCCCGAGGGCCCCAGGGCCCCAGCCTTCCCAGGTGGTCCCCAGGCTGGGAATGGGTGGACCCCCTGGCATCAGCTGGGGTCTTACCGTGGAGGTTGCTCCGGGTGATCTGTGCCCCCATCGCAGGCAGCAGTCAGCACAGCCACCTTCGTTTGGCTGGCTGGCCTCCTCACCAGGCCACCCTAGCCGCCAGCTCCCCTCCTCCTGCCCCTCCTCCCCCGCGGCCAGCAGCCGGCATGGCAGGGCCGGGCCCGCCCCTCCCGCGTCCCCACCAACTGCTTCCCGCACACGGCTGCCTGCCTGCGAGGCCAGCCACACACACACACAGACACACACGCGCGCACGCGCGCGCACTCAGGCACACGCAAGCACACCCCTCTGGCCCTGCTCGCCGCTTCTAGCTCCCACCCACTCCCCCGAGCCTCCCCCACCGCCCTGCACTGGTACAGGCAATGGGATCTGTCATGTTTATTTACATAAGGAGGAGGAGACTGGAGGCTTCCTGAAATAGCCGGGCTCCAGAAAGCACTGGAGATGCCCCAGCCAGAGCAGACAGGCGCGCACACACACGCGTGCACACACACACACGCACACGCACACATATGCTCATTCCCCATCACATACCTCTTCACAGACACCCGCATGCACACAGCCTCACTGTCCGCCCAGGCCTCCTGCCACCCGCATGCAATTAGGCGCCTACTACCTGCAGACCTTGGACAAAGACACTGAGGGCCCCACGGTGAGCAGAAAACACACTGTCCGATCCTCAGGGGGCTTACACTCTGGCTAGTGGAGCTTACTAACAAACAGCTAACATGGCTTCTGGTTTCTTCCAGGCTCTGTCACAAATGCTTCAGGAGTATTAACCCCTTCAGTCCTCACTGGCTGAATGAAGAGGTCAGTATTATTCTTATTATCAGTAAGTACCATTATTATTATTATCTCGCAGATGAGAAAAATGAGACAAAAAGAGGTTACCAGCCTAGAAAGTGGCAGGGCTGGGAAGGAAACCCAGGAATACAGGTTTTCATCTGCCCCCATCACCCCTTTAACTGTAACATCCACAAGCACACACCAAAATATAGAGACCTCACCACCTGTCTGCACCACGTCACATGGAAACGTACGACACGGGCTCTCATAAGCATTCACCATCATGCACACTTAGGACCCTACTGCCCACCAGACTTGTGTAAGTCAGGCACAGAGGGCACTCTCACTGGTATTCTGGATGGCAGAGACTAGTGTTAGGTTCATTTTACAGAAAAGGAAGTTGAGACTCTAAAAGGCTCAGGAAATTGCCTGAGGTGACCCACCAGGTCAGAGGCAGAGCCAGGATTCAAGCCTGGGTCTACAAGACACTCTCACAGTTCATCACCCTTTTGCTGGCTCTCCACAGAACAGGGGTCTCTCCCAGGTCCTGGCCCAGGCCTTGGCCCAGGCCCCAGCCTCTGTCCTCAGGGTCAAGGATCTGGGTTCCCAGGGAAAGATCTGGGTGGGGAGAGAAGGCCTGGGGAGCAGAGGTGTGGGGGCTGGAGACAGAGCTAAGGCAAAGGCAGGGTTGCCCCGTATTAGATGGGACTCAGAGGCCTCGGCACCAGGAGGGGCGGTGCTGGGCTCTGAGCCTTCACCTCAACACCCTGCTGTTACCAGCCCTGAGTAGGTCTGGGGGACAGACATCAGGCCTGATTAGCCAGAGGGCAAGGGAGGCCTTGGGTGAAAGAGTCCGCAGGCCCAGCACGCTAATCCTCCTACGAGACCAGAGGCACAGCTGGGTGTTCTCCCCAGAATAAGCGCTGACCCCCAGTTCACATAAGGCTGCCCCTTCCTCCCGGCACACGGTGCTTGTGGCTGTGCGGAGCCCCATGTGCACGCACCCGCACACTCTGGGGCACACACGCCCAGTTCCTCTACGGAAGGAAACTAAGTCAAAGTCTAAGAGAGGAAATAACCTGAACTCCTTTTGTGGAATAAATAATCATAATGATAGCAAACGCGGACTGACTGCGCCAGGCAGTTCTAAGCATATGACTTACATTAACTTGTTCAATCCCGAGGACAATCCTCAGGGATAAGTTGCGTTTTTATGCCCATTTTACAGGTGAGGAAACCAAAGCAAACAGAGGCTGCTCTGGAGGCTATTGTTGGCGGCAGCAGAGTCAGCCCCCCTCAGTCTGCCTGCCTCCTAATGCCCCTGCCTGGGCTCTTCCCAACCACCCCCTTTCACACGCCCCCTCCCCAGTCTTCCCACTTCCTCAGCACTGGGAACCCCTCTTCCAGGAAGCCTCCCTGAGACCCTGGGTACAGGGTGAGTCTCCCTTTTTGGAGCTGGTCTCTCCTCTGAGCCCAAGTTGTGCCTCTCCCAACCCTTTATCCTACTCTGCCCTACCAGAGACGGCCAGGCCTAGCTGTGGTCTTCTTGTCAGCCTGTCCTGGGGGCATCTCAACCATTCAACTTGACCAACATTTATGTGCACCTGCTGTGCGTCAGATGCTAAGTTGGGGACGCAAGGGTAATCAAGAGCAGACAGGCCCTGGCTCTCGAGAACTTACAGTCCAGAGGGAAACATGTTTATCAAGTAGTCTCCCTAAGGAATATATCATCATCATCCTAGAAAAGTGTGCTGAAAGGAAAGAGCAGGGTTCTCGGGGAGGCTGAGGGCAGGCTTTCCTGAAAAGCAAAGGTGAAGGATAAGCAGGTATGTCCATGTACTGTGGAGGTAGCTTTGAAGAGAGAGCTCCAGAGAGTGAGCACAACATGTACAAAGGCCCTGTGGCTGGAGGAAGCCCACACATCCAAGAAGCAGGGTTGGTGCATCTAGAGCAGGGACCACAGTAGGAGCCAGGGGAAATTTTCCAGTGGCAAGCCAAGGTGGTCAAAGGACACCCCAGGAGAGCCTTGAAGATCAGGGTGAAGAATCTGGCCCTTTTTCTAAGAGCAGTAGGGAACCTCTGAGAGGGTTTTAGCAGAGAGGCAACAAGACCAGACCTGCATTTCTAAAAGGTCATTCTGCCATCTGGTGTGGAGAATGCACAGAGGAAGGAAAGGTGCTGAGGGGAAAAGCAGCAGGGGGAGCACAGGTAGGCCTGGACCTACTTGCCCTCACTCCCCTCCGGCCTAGCATCGGGCCCACACAGAGCAAATGCTCAGGGAAGAACCCCCGAAACAGAGCTGAGTTCCTACAATTTTCTGGAGCCAGGAGTGGGGGGTCAGTAACAGGCAGGAATGTGGACCGAGTGAAAGGTCAGCAAAGCAGAAGTCCCTCGGGTGGACGTGGCCCTTTCTCTGGCCCCTCCCGGTGGACTGGGAGGTGCTTGGGTGGCCCCTGGCCTTCACAGCACCACTGTCTAAAGGGCCTTCCCGCCAGACCTGGCCCCTGTTCCTAGAGTCCACTTCCCCAATTTAAATAGGAAGTGGCAGTTTCTTGGGTCTGAGGGTCCCCCGACCGCCACCCAGGAGGGGCGGCCAGGCCTCCACAGACTAAGCCGCAGCCAGCGCTGTGCCCTTCTCTGTCTCATTCACTGGGACATCACGTAAAATTTCATTTGGCCAAAGGATGCTGTTTCTGCATGGGTGAAAGAAGCCCGGACCTAGCCCATTCATTCACTCATGGCGCATTCGTAGAGCACCCGCCATGGACCCCCTGGTGAGCAAGACCCAGCTGGCTCCCTTTGGAAGCTGAGAGGAAGCCAGGCTAGGATCAAGGAATGGAGATCCTCTGGCTCTGACTGAATTATTTCAGTGTTCTGTTCTCCGGCCAGAAAGGATGTGAAAGCGGATGTGAATGGAATGGAGAAGCTATAAGCAATTCTACACATGGTGAGTATCTCACACACATAATCCCACTGACCCCCACGGCATCCCTGTGAGATTAGAGCCAGGCCCATCTTGCCGGCTGTAAAGCTGAGCTCAGAGAGGATACGTGGGAGGCAAGACACGCTGGGGTTCAAACCCAGACCCGCCTGCATCAAAACTCATGCTCCACCCAGAAAAGGTCGAAGAGCTGGCAATCCCCTTACCTAAGAAAGAGAAGAAAAGGGAATAATGGACCTTGTCCTTAAGAAATTCTACTGGGAGGGAGAGCCCAGGAGATTTCCAAAGGACAGAGGGTGACATCCTAGTGTGGAACTTCAAGGAAGGTGGGGAGACTGTGGACTGGCATAAGACTGGACTTCTTGTCTTCTAGCAGGAGAGACCATCCTGGAAATCTTACAGAAAGTAGACCCGTCCGTGGCCTGCATGGGGCCTGCAGTGCTTCAGAGCCCACGGCAGAAGGCAGGGCTGGATGCACCCTGGGGGAGCAATTTGGTGTATCAGAAACCCACCAATCTTCAGGAAGAAGCCCCTCCCTTTCTGCTGGCCCCTGCTGCATCCATCTCTGGCTGCAGGGAACCTCCACCCCCTTGGCTCTCAGAACCCACTCCACTCCCAAGACCCTCCTCTCCCTGTCACCTCCCTGTCTTCTGATTCCTTTCTGCCTGTTCCTCTTCCCTCTTGGGTGCCATCTTGATCTCCATGGTGGGCTACCCAGCCCACGTCTCTCCACACCAAATCCCTCCTCATTCATGTCCCCAGATGAACCTGCCCTCTCAGAACTTAAAGTCAAGGGCACACCTAGCAAATGTGGAACCAAACACAGAACACATTCACAACAGAAACCATCACAATCATAGACTCCAAGATCCCTAAAGGGAAGGAGCCTCAAGAAAGCTCTGGATCCAGTCACTGCCTTCATGAAGGCCAAGAAGACATAATGTGCCCATTTTACAGATGTAACAAATGAGACCTCATAAGTTGTCGACTTTCCAACTGTCACACAGTTGGGTATAGAATAAGGAGGACTTAAACTCAGGTTTAATGTCTTCTGTTACTTAACATGGCATACGGGTCAGGGCATCCAAAGGCATGGAAGACTAGACTGGACAAGGAGAAGGGTAACTTCTCTTTACAAGGTGGGGGCACAGGGGACTCAGGTCTGGAGAGGACCATAAAGAGAGGTCAGAAAGGGGAGGCGGCCCTGCTGGGGAGGAACAGGGAGGCAGTTCCTGGTTGCTATAGTATCTCTGTCGTCAAGAACAAGGGATAATTTGATTAAGCTGATGAGTCACCTGGCATTTGAGGCATAAGACCAACCTACCAGGGCCATCCTCCTGACCCTATTAGACGAGGCCTGGTGCGGGAGAACGGGAAGCAGGGAGCCCCACCCTAAAGCTTCCTCCCTTGCCCAGAATCAGGACGAGAGTGCGACACAGGCAATGTGCATGGAGATGAGGAGAGAAACACACAGGGACACAGACAGAGAGCATGAGCCGTGTGCTGTAGAGAAACCAGAGCCAGGGAGTCTACAGGACGTCCTCTGGGGCTGGGACAGGTGCCCCAGCAGTGACAGCTGCCAGCCGCCCGGGATGATGGGAACACAACAGGTGCAGAGGTGGGGGCGGAAACTGAAAGGGAATCTGAGAAAACAGCCTGGAGTTGGCCGCCCCTCCCAGACCCTGGGCCCCGAGCCAAGCAGCCCTTTCTCAGACCCTCCAAGACACAAACACACCTACGCCTGCTTCCCAGGGCCAGCCTGGCCAGCCTGGACCAGACAGAGGGGTCACCATCCATGCCAGGCAGAAAGGACAGAACAAGGAAGAAACCAGGCTTCAAATCCCAGGACAGAGTGTGCCAGATGGAGCCCACACCCTCAGAGCCCCTACCCGGAAGCAAACATTTGCCTATGATAAGACTTATGTCACCGGCCGGGGAGCTGAGAAAGGCAGGCTCTACCACCACATGACTGGGCAAGCTACTGAGTTTCTCCAAGACCCCGTGCTTGGATCAACCAGTAATAGTAACGACTGCTGTCAATGTTGTTGTTCAGAGACCCTGAGAGCCCAGGAATCCAGGTAGTACCTAGAGGGGCCAAGGTTGCTGCCCAGCCTCAGCAAGGGGAGACACAGGATGCCGAGTATGGGGACAGCTCTAAGTATAAATGTCACACCAAGGAAAAGAAAGGGAGGACGGCCTTCAGAGACAGCCCCATCTCCCCCGGCACGTTAGCATCACTCACTCAGCGTCGCTCCCCAGCACCTGGCACCCACACCCGGCACCGGCGGGGGCTGTACGTGCCTAACTGCACGCATGCCCGAAATGCAAATGCCATCTCGGGGTGCTGAGTACCAGCAGGTTCGTCTAAGGAAGCCGATTCAACATCGTCACTTAGGCAGGTGCTCTGTGTCTGTTCCGGGGCAGAACAAAATTTAAACTTGAAGCTCGTCCTTGTCCCGGGGATCACCAGTGATAAATGGCCAGGGCCTGAATTCATAAGGTGCTCCCTCAACTACAGCCTTGCTGAGGAGGGTGAGGAAGTTCAGACAAGAAGACATTTAGGGGGGAGGTAAGGCAGAGCTGAGGCCCAGAGTGACGCAGGAGACAGCCCACATGTGCTGAAGCAAGACACGAGCCTCACCCCGAGCCTCACCCCTCCGAGATGCATACGTATGCCCGACTGATCCTGCCAGGCCTGTCCAGATTACGAGAAAAGCCGGCAGCTGACAGCAGGAGGTTAAATCCTTTCTCTGCAGGCAGAGACCACCCTCCCCCACACCCTCACCAACACACACACACACACACACACACACACACACACACACCTTTAGGCCCCAGGACTCAGGCAGAGCTCATGGTGCCCACCCCTTCTGGAACCCAGCCCCCCAGCCAGCTGAAGCCACCCCCAGTCTGGGAGTCCCTACCCCCTGCCTCTAAGGAGTCTGCTCTCAGGCTCTCTCCTGCTTCCTGCCCCTCCCAGGTCCAGCTTAAGGAGGAAGGGCAGCGCCCAGGACCAGCTGGCTCAGCCCCCACCCCCACTTCTGTGCCCTGGCCCGCCCCCCGCCCACTGCAGACCACCCACTCCAACAGCTGGGTTCCGACTTTGGACACCAGCAGGTAGGTGGGAATGACAGTTGGGACCCCCAGGGGCCAGGCCCCGGGGCTGGGGTGCTCCCAGCAGGGCCACCGCAACCAGTTCCCACTGAGCTGACATCAATAAACGCTACTCTATGTGGCCACTTAAGCACGTGCATCTACACTGGGCAACTTCATAGGCGGTGGTGGAGAGCAGGCTCCAGAACCAGGCTGCCTGGGTTCAGATCCTGGTTCTAACACCTACGAGGTATCTATCCCCTCTTCTGGAAAGGGGGTTGATGATAATGGTGCCTGCCTCAGAGGGCTCTGGGGGGCGGGGGCTGTGTTCACACACACAGGGTGCTCAGAACAGTGTGGGAGGCAGAGGAGCACACACCTGACAGGTGAGAAACGGCGGAGCACAAGGTGGGGCATGGTGGAGCAGCATCTGCCCGCAGGTCAGCTGGCCTCCAGGGCCTGCCCTCGTAAGCACTGCGGGGTGCTCCTCCTGGGATGGGGGGCAGTGCCTCCCAGCTGACCAACAGTAACAGGCACAGCCTCAGTGAGGACGGGGCTGGTGACCACACGGGGCCCAGGCCAGATCAGGGTGCGGGAGTGAGGCTAGTATCTAGGAAGTCATTCAGCAGAGTGGAGAGAATGATCTGAGTCCCAGGGGCCATCTGAGAGCAAGTGAGGACCAAGGCCTCAGAATCCCAGCTCGAGAGAGAGAGAGAGAGAGAGACGCCCCTGCCAGAGGTGCTTTTCCAGCTGCCCGAGGGCCTCTGCCCCTCAGAGCTCCTTCATCCCACCAGGGTGAGCTGCCTCCCACCACCCACCATGATCGCCAACATGGCTCCCCTAAAAAGCTTTCACTCCTTCTGCAGGGGGCCCAGCACCTCCTCCTCCTATAAAAATCAGGCAGGAATTAAGACAAACAAGTACCCAAGTCAATTAAGAAAATCATATCTGCTTCCAGCATCTTGAAACACCTGCTCTGGGCAGGCGAAGGAAAGCACTGGAACTCAGTGGCCTAGATGGGGGAATGGAGGCTCGGACAGGCTGGCCACCATGTCCTAGTCACACAGCTAATACGCAGCGAGGTTGGGATCTGTCTGCATGACCCCCAGACACAGGGCCCCAAGCCCTGGCCTCTCTGCCACAGGGCCTCTTGGAATAATGACCCAGCTCGTCACTTTCACCAAAACAGTACTGGATTTGCAAAAACATTCGGTCCCATCGGGCAGAAACTCATCTCTTTTAAGAGAAGAGAAAAACAGGCTCAAGGAGATGGAAATGAATTGCCAAAGCCAAAAAGTGCCAGAGCCGGCCCAGAACCTCAATCTCAGACAGGAGCCTGGGCTCTGGGGCTTTGTCTATGACACAGTGCTGTCCTGAGAAAAACCCCCTGCAATGAAATAAACATGGTGTCATTCAGAGGGGCCCAGGGCGGGCGCAGGCACAGATGTAAGAAATTGCTGATCCCAATGTCAGCTACCTCTGGACTTTAGCAGGTGTCCCCGCTGTACATCTAAGCACCCACCCCCATCAGGGTCTGGGCTCCCCCTCCCACAGTGGGGGGCTCTGAGTTCTGGGAGCCAGAGCTTTACACCATATACATGTCCCAAGGGGAAAGGCAGACGAATGCAAGGAGACACCAGGTCTCCAAGGCCCTGAGACACAAATGCTCTGAAAAGACAAAGGGAAAGGCAGGTGCATTTCAGCAGTAGAGGGGCTCATCTTGGTTCTGAAACAGGAGCCAAAGCAAGTGACTAAGCTGAGGTCCAGCCACTGAACTAGGCCAGCTCTGTGCCCAGCCCCAGGGGCCCTGCCCCGGAGAACAGCAGACATGGGCCACACTAGCCGCAGAGTACAGGACATCACCGCCAGGCCTAGGGAACCTGTGAGTGACGTCTATTCAGGGCCCCTCGGAGAGGCTGGTGGCTTTCAAGCCTACTAAGCCTATGAAGGAATTCTGGTCCCAAAGACTGCACCTGCAGCCCTAGGCCCAGATGGAGTCCCCAATCCCAGCCCCAGACAGCCTCATATCACAGCCTCAGGAAGCCCCACAAACAGGGGCTCTTAGTCCCTAAAGGCCTGGGGACCATGAGAATGTGGCTGGCTCAGGGCTGGCAGCCCTTCCCTCTGGAGCCAGAGCTCAGGCGTGGCTGGACCAAAGGCAGCTGAGGGGACTGTGGTCTTCCTGCCTAAGGAACAGCCCAAGAAGGGCAGAACCGACCACAGGGTGAAGACAATGACAGAAAACCCATCTTCCGCCCTGCAGCTACCCCATCTCCCAATTTGCACTGCCATCTTTTGCTCTGCCTTCCTTTCCTCTTTCTCTGGTAAGGAATCTCAGGCTCGTCCCCCAAGATGCCACAGGCTTCGGAGCTACTTTCTCTCTCCCTCCCCCCAGCTGCTAGAGCCCGGGGTCAGGCAGGCCATGAGAGACCCCAGGAATGCACAAGGTCACCTCTCCAGCAAGTTTAGAGGAAAAAGCCCTCCCTGGGAGTCAGGGCTCCTGGGTTCCAGGCTGGTCCTGTGGTCTGTGGGAAAACTTCATAAGGCTTGGGAAGATCTGTAGATGCCTGCTTGGGTTCAGACAGACTCAGGAAGGGTAGCCCCTTTTAGTGTCTGTAGAGGTTCCTCCCTCTACAGGGCTCCAGAAGGTAGATTAATGCAGATCCTGGGTTGGGCCACACTGCCAGGCAGATGGGAGCAGGGATCTCTCCCTCCCCATTAGCACCTCTCCCTTCTCTAAAACAATGCCCTGCCCCTCACACCTTCTACCCTGATTAGCCACTGCTCCTGCCCAGAGGGGAGCTCCTGGTCCTCGGGGCCAATGAAGGGAGGTGATTACATTAGCCTCTGTTGGGGGATCTATTTTTACTAGTCCTGATATCACCTCCACATTTTACTGTATGACTGGGTAAATCAATCCCCTTTCCAAGCCACAGTTTTCCCATCTGTAAAAGGGAGGCACTGGACACACGCGTCTTTAGCTCTGAACCAGGATTTTCCTGAATCAGAGCTATGGGGCGGGGGGACCATTTGGTGGAAGGCCATTAAGAATTCCTCCCTCTCTGCCACTTTCCACCAAGTTCTGGTGGACAGCCGAGGATGGGCGAGGATGCCTTCAGCTGGGTGTCACTGCTTCTTGGTCCTCTTCCTGACCCCACCCGGCATGGGTACATCCCCCAGGTTTTGTGGCCTGGTTTCCCCCTTGAGTTCTACTAGCCAGGCCAGAAGTCTGGTGTCATCCTGGACTCCCCTGTTTGAGCAGTCACTGTGTCCTTCTATAATCTATCCTCTGGCTACTCCTGAAGTTCAGGCCGCCAGCATCAACCCGATCTGGACAATTCTTCCCACAGCCTTTGGCCACCCATTCTTCTTCCTCAGGACTGCCAGGCTGACCTTTCTGCCTGACTAATCTAGCTGGGTCACTGTCCGGCTGAGAGCCCACAGTAGATAAACTTGACCCTCCTTTGGGATCATTCAAGATCCTCCGTGAGCTGGCCCGAGCACCTGTGTCTGGCCTCATCTCCTATGCCATCCCCCCCAGACAAAGTACCTACACCCCATGCACAGGAACCACACAGAGGGGCGCCTGGGGGGCTTAGCTGGTGAAACGTCTGCCTTCAGCTCAGGTCATGATCCCAGGGCCCTGGGATCGAGCCCCATGTTGGGCTCCCTGTTCAGCAGGGAGCCTGATTCCCCCTCTGCCCCGTCCTCCCCAATTCATGTTCGTTCTCACTCTCGCTCTTGCTCTCTCTCAAATAAATAAATAAAATCTTTAAATAAGAAAAAAGAACCACATGTCTACTTGAACATGGCGCCATGTGCGCTGAGTGTCACATGGACATGGCCCTTCGAGCCCTGCTCCTCTCCCTGGAAGGTTCCTCAGAAACTCTGACCTCACCTCCGTCTCTCAGCTCCGAGGGCCCTCTCCTCTGAAATCATTCTAACACCCCAGGGCAGACGGGCCTTCATCCTCCAAGACCTGTATCGCCCTTTGTGCAGCCCAGCCCTGAAATGATGGAGGAGGGCCCCCTTCCACACTGGGACAACCCAAGGGCAGATGCTTTAGCTCTGGATTTTAGCCCAGCATCTACATGGTAGGCACTGGGTAGTACATGAAGTATATCTTATGAAGGAAGAATGAAAAGAAGAAGAGGAAGAGGAGGAGGGAGGAAGAGAGGCCAGGGCTGCTGGTGGGTGGTCTTTATTGGGCCCCATGTGCCCCTTATCCAGGCTCCAGAGAGCATCTGTAAGGTCCCCCTCCCAGCCATGATGCCCCAGGTCCCTGCAGACACAGTGGTAGCCGAGGCTGACAGACTGCCTGGCCCCTGACCTCACAGCACCCCCAAGGCAGGGTTCCAGGTCCCCTCACTACAATGTGCAGCACCAGCCAGAGCTCAGCTCACTCAGACAGAATCAGCCCAGAAGCTGAGCAGCCAGGTGTGTCCTGGAACACAAAGGAACCAGAGCCTTATCTGACCATCTTCCCTGGAGGCAGCAGGGGAGAACCAGCAGCCCTCAGCCAGGCAGGCAGGACTGCAGGAGGTGATGCTAGAAGCCCTGTGCCAGGCTGTCTCCTGGCCCTCACTCATGCTCCTGGAGGCAGGTGGCAGGGGGATGCGCCCCTCCAAGTCATTTGCATAAACCATCTACAGCAGCACATTCAAACCCACGCTTCCAAGAAGAAAAAAATCCCACTGCCATTGCCTGTGGCTTCCTGGTCTGCCGTTTTTTCCTTCTCTCTTTTTTTATTTTAACGGCAGGAAGCCGTGCTTCAGGAAGATCACTCCCCTGTTCCTGGCAGCACACAAGCTAAATTTTCCCTCCAAACCGAGGGAGGAGGATGAGCAACCATCCTTCAGGTGTCAGTGACTTACAGTTTGCAAAGTCTGTGAGCATCCATGAGCTCGCTCCGTCTTCCCGGGAATGGTGGGAGGGCTCCTGCCAGCCCCCATTTTACAGATGGGGAAAGTGAGGCCCAAAGAGGTTGTGACTTGCACAAGCCACAAGGAAGTAGTAAGAGACTGTAAAGAACCCTGTGGCTGCCTCCCCAGCACCCATTCTACTCCAAACTGACAGTGGCTCTCCACCCCATGTGCTCCCCGGCATCGCCTCAGGAAGGTATTAAATGCCCAGTTCCCATGCCAGACCAAGTAACACAGAAACTCTGAAGACAGGCCCAGGCATGGGTGTTTCTGAAAGTTCTGTGGGTGGCTCTAATGTGCAGCCAGGGTGGCAATCCACTGTAAAAGCCGATCACCATCATATAAACCATGGTTCCACTCCGTTTGCCAGGGATTGGGTCAAAAACTGCCACGTGGCCCACTTTGGGCCAATGACGCTTAGTGGAAAACCTGCCAAACCCCTCTTGCTCCTCATAAAAAAGCCTAAGAGACAGGTTGTTCTTCCTCTAAATATTGTTGTGTCTAGTTGTGATTCCTGGGATGGCCATGGTCATGTCACTACCAGTCCAGAAGGAAGCCAACCCATGGATGGCAGAGCAGAGATGGCACGTATCTACCTCATCCTTGACTACATCCTTGATGGAAATCCATCCACCCCTGGACTTCCTGTGATCTGAGATGGTGTGGCTCCTCATTTTTTAAGCCATTTTTTAAGTTGTTGCTACTTGCAACAACAGCCCTAAGACACAACACTCACCTTCCTCGTCCCACACCCCACTCATCCCCTCTTAGATCTTCCACCATAGGAAGCACAGCTGACTGAGGGCAGCAGCTCTGGAACTCTAAGATCCATCCCCGTCGTTGCTCCATGGCCAGGCCTCCCACCCCAGCTCCCAGCCAAAGACTGAGTGAGGCAGGGATATAAAGGCAGGCTCATTCCTGGGAGAGATGGCACTTCTCTGACCAGCAACGTGGCTTGGGCTTGAGGACTCTCCGTGGGTTTGCAGAACTTGCCTGAGAACTGACTGCAGTCTAAAATACTTCCGCCAAACTTTCTGCCACCCCTCTCCTTCACTGAGGGTCGCACTTGCATTGAGGTCTGATGATTCACTCAGGCTCTCCTCACTTCTTCCCTATTTTTCCTCACACAGGTATTTCCTCTGGTAATTTTTTAAAATAACTTTTGCATGTTTAATCTTCTCCTGATGTCTGCTTAACTGTTCAATACATGGCCCGCCTAACACTTGACCTTGACCACTTCACGCCTGGACCACCAAGAAAGCCTCCTAAGTGGCCCGCCCACTTTTGAGTCCCCCCACCCAACCCCATCCACAATCCTTCCTGTACAAACCTGCTACTTCCCTACTCAAGAACCTTCACTTGTTCTTTTTATTTCTTACACCATCAAGTGTAATTTCCCCAGCCTTTCTTTACAGGCACTGCTGACTTTGACCTGCCTCACAGGCCAACCCTAGCAAAGGACTGAAATTCATCCCTGTTATTTCACTTACATTCCTGGAGAACTTCCCCATGGGGGACAATACCATCTATCTGCAGGGCAGAAATGACTGGCATGGCCCCATGACCAATAAACACCGAAGCTGCTCTAAATCTGATTACTAACGCCACCCAGTTCCACAGATGCTCCTCAGTGTCAAAGCTTCCCTCGGTCTCCCCCTTCCTTTACCCCTCAATGCAATATACACCAAGAGAAAGACATTTCACATACAGACAACCCTCCACCAACAAGAAGTGAATTCTCTCAAAGACTATTATAATAATGAAAATTATTATTGTTCATGCAACAACATGAAGAGGAGGGTGAGAGAGGTGAAGATCATTATAAAGACGGAGGGAACAGCAGTACTGATGACGGTAAGTATGAAGAGTACAAAGGCAGGAAAAAATAACGTAACAGTATGATCTCAATGACATAAATATATATGCAGAAGAATGGACTTCCCCTTGACCCACTGCCATATTAACCAAATTCCTTTAGAAATTGCATTTGGGGGGCGCCTGGGTGGCTCAGTGGGTTAAGCCTCTGTCTTCCGCCCAGGTCATGATCTCAGGGTACTGGGAACGAGCCCCGCATCAGGCTCTCTGCTCAGCAGGGAGCCTGCTTCCTCCTCTCTCTCTGCCTGCCTCCCTGCCTACTTGTGATCTCTCTCTCTCTCTCAAATAAATAAATAAAATTAAAAAAAAAAAGAAATTGCATTTGGTTGTTAGTTACAAAAACCAGAAATAATATGGATTTTTTAAACACTGAAAGTGTTTTCTCTCACATAGAAGAAGTCTGTAAGAACATAGTCCAAGGCTAGTATGTCAGTTCAGTAGTCATCAGGGACCTAGGCTTCTTTTATCTCTCTACCTCACCATTCCACACGACACTTCAAGTTTGCTTCATGATCCAGGACACCTGGTGACGCTCCAGCTACCTTGTCCACATTCCAAGCAAGAAGCAGGAGGAGCATGGGAAACCAAAATCAAAGGACCAACACCAGCCACCTGCCCCTCTTTAAAGGAAATTCGCTTGAAGTCTGCCCAAAAATTCAAATTTACACTCATTCATCAGAATGTAGTCACATGGCTACCCCATGCTGCAATTGAAGCTGAGATATGTAGTCTTTTCAATTGGACACACTGTCATCTCAAATAAAAACAAGGTCCTTGGCCATTATGATGAGCTCCATTCCCTCTGGAAAACATTATGAGGGATGCCCATAGCACAAAGACTCTTCAAAACTGGTGGGGGGGGGTCTTTCCTGGTGTCCCTACATATCCTTCTGTTCCCCCCAGCTGAACTATATGCTCAATATGAGCCATTGTGTTGTCCTTGAACTTAGTTGTGACAGGTTGGTGTGCCAGGAAACTATATAATATATTTAAATATCATATAAAACGTATCAAAATTCTCTTTAAAGAGAATGAGAAGACAAGTCACAGACTGGGAGAAAATGACTGCAAAGTACATATTTAATTGAGAATCCAAAATATATAGAGAAGTCTCAAAACACAAAAATAAAAACCAACCCAATAAGAAGTAATGGGCCAATAAGAAAGAAGGGACCCCTGCTTTTTTGTAATAAGTTGGAAGAACCTTGATAGCATTATGCTAAGTGAAATAAGTCAGACAGAAAAAAAACACAGTACTGTATGATATTACTTATATGTAAACAGTCAAACTCAAAGAAACAGAGAGTAGAGTGGTGATTACCAAGGGATGGGAGGTGGGGGAAATCAGGAGCTGTTGGTCAAAGAATACAAGCTTCCATTTGTAAGATTAACAAGTTTGGGGATCTAATGCACAGCATGGTGCTTATAGCTAATAATACTGTGTTCTATACCTGAATGTAGCTAAAAGAGTAAATAGTAAACATCCTCATCACAAAAAAGAAAAGGTAACTATGTGATGGGTTGGTGGTGGTAGCAAGTGCACTAAAATGATTACCAAAATCATGGCACTAAAATGATTACCAGGGTGGTAATCATTTCACAATATATAAATGTATCATACCAACACACTATATACCTTACACTTACACAATGTTATGTGTCAATTATATTTCAGTAAAACTGAAGGCAATTTTCAGTAGGCTCTTCACCAAAGTAGATACATGGATGGCAAATAGGCACATGGAAAAAATGTTCAAAATCATTCATCTTTAGGGAAATGCCATTTAAAGCCCCAGTGAGATACAACTACACATCTATTATAATGGCCAAAATTAAAATGACTGACCATACCAAGTGGTGGTAAGGATGTGGGGAAATTAGAACTCTTGTGCTCTGCTGGTGAAAATATAGATGGTACAACTATTTTTCTTTGTCAGTTTCTTTTATGCTAAACACACACCAATCATATAATCTGGCCATTCCATTTCTAGGTATTACCCAAAAGAAAAGGAAATGCATGTCCATACATAGACTTTCTGCAAAAGTTCTCAGCAGCTTATTTGTAATAGCATAAAACTGAAAACAACTCAAATGTCCATCCACAGGTGAAGAGATGAACAAATTGTAGATACATACATGGAATACCACTAAGCAATAATTAAAAAATGAATTATCAATACACACCAGAATACGAACGAATCTTAAGTGAGTGAAAGAAGCCGGGGGCAAGAGGGTACATGCTCTATGATTCCATTTATACAGAACTCTTTAAAAAGATAACTTAAGGGGCGCCCAGGTGGCTCAGTCATTAAGCATCTGCCTTCAGCTCAGGTCATGATCCCAGGGTCCTGGGATCGAGCCCCGCATTGGGCTCCCTGCTTGGCTGGAAGCCTGCTTCTCCCTCTCCCACTCCCCCCTACTTGTGTTCCCTCTCTCACTGTGTCTCTCTCTGTCAAATAAATAAATAAAATCCTCAAAAAAAAAAAAAACAACTTATTCTACAGTGACAGAGAGCAGATCAGTGGTTACTTCAGTATTGGGAGGGGACAGGGAGGAGAAAGACAGGTAGTTACAAAAAATACAAGGAAAGTTTTGAGGATGATGGAAACGTTCATTAACCGCGTGGTGCTGATGGTCTCAGAGTACACATGTCCATCAAAACTCATCAAATGATACATTAGAAATATGGGCAGTATTTTGTATGTCAATTATACTTCAAAAAAGCTACTTTTTAAAAATCCATTAAATATGGGTGTGAGAGGAGGGGATAAGGAAAGAATATTACAGTTTTTTTGGTAAAAACTACATTGAATCAGTTCCTCAAAAAATGAAGAACAGAATTATCATATGATCCAACAATCCGACTTCTAGGAACACACTCGAAAGAATTGAGAGCCAAGTCTCGAAACAGATATTTGCGCACCTGTGTTCATAGCTGTGTTATGTACAACAGCCAAAAGATAGAAACTACGTTAAGTGTCCATTGACAGATGAATTGATAGACAAAACGTGACCTATAAAGAGACAGATATACACATAATGGAATATTATTCAGCCTTAAATAAGGAAATTCTGTTTCACACTACAGCATGGATGAACCTTGAGGACAATAATGTTCAGTGAAATAAGCCAGTCATGAAAGGACAAACACTGTAAAATTCCACTTATATGAGGTACCTAGAGTAGTCAAATGCATAGAGACATGAAATAAAATGGTGGTTGCCAGGAGCTGGAGGCAGGGGAATGAGGAGTTAGTATTTAATAGGTACAGAGTTTCAGTTTGGGAAAATGAAAAAAGTTCTGAAGACGGACAGTGGTGATGGTTACAAAACAATGTGATGTACTCAATGCCAGTATACTGGCATTTACCCCCCAAAAATGATTAACAAAACAAAAACAAGGTTGAATGCTTTGAAAGGGTGCACTAAAAGCTAGTCTCCCCCAAAATGCTGTCACATTATATGCAGAAAAGACAAGTGCAAAAATACTATCCAAAAAAAAATTAAGAAAGCAATCCCATTTACAGTGGCATCAAAAAGAACAAAATACTTCAGGATAAGTTTAACCAGCTAGGTGAAAGATCAGTACACTGAAAACTGTAAGACACTGGTGAAAGAGATTAAAGAAGACACAAACAAATGGAAAGATAGCCCATGTTCATGGACTGGAAGAATTAATATTGCCACAATGTGTATACTCCCCAAAGCAATCTACAGATTCAAGGAAATTCCTATCAAAATTCCAATGTTATTTTTCACAGAAAGAGAAACACAATCCTAAATTTCATATGGAACCATAAAAGACCCTGAAAAATCAAAGCAATCTTGAGCAAGAAGAACAAATTATAATAAAGCTCTAGTAATCAAAATACTCTAGTACTAGTATAAAAACAGGCATGTAGACCAATGGAATAGAAAATAGAGCCCACAAATGAATCCAAGCATTTATGTTCAAGCAATCTTTGTCAAGGTATGGAGAAAACTGGATGTCTACATGTAGAATTATGAACTGGGATCACTATACCACACCGAATACAAAAATCAACTCAAAATGGATTAAAGTCCTAAACATAAAACCTGACACCGTAAAAGTTTGAAAGAAAACATAGGGGGAAAGTTTGACATTGGTCTTGACAATGACTTTTTAAATATGATTCCAAAAGCACAGGTAACAAAAAAATAGACAAGTGGGACTACATCAAACTAAAAAGATTCTGCCCAGCAAAGGAAGTGATCAACAGAGTGAAGAGCCAACCTACAGATGGGAGAAAATAGTTGCAAACCATGATAAGGGGTTAACATCCAAAATATACAAGAAACTCAAACAACTCCACAGCAAAAAAACAAAACAAACAAAAAACCCCAAATAACTAGATTTTTTTTTAAATGAGCAAAGGACCTGGAGAGTCATTTTTCCAAAGAAGACATGCAAATGGCCAATAAAAATTTGAAAACCTCACTAATCATCAGGGAAATGCAAGTCAAAACCGAAAGGAGATATGACCTCACACCTGTCAGATGGCTATTATCAAAAAGACAAGAGATAACAAGTGACAGCAAGAACATGGGGAAAAGGGAACCACTGAACAACACTGGTGGGAATGTACATCCATTATTTAAAAAAATATGGTAGTTCCTCAAAAAAAATAAAAACAGAACTACCACATGATCCATCAGTCCCACTTCTGAGTATATATCCAAGGGAAATAAAATCACTATCTTTTTTTTTTTAAGTCTTTTTTTTTTTTAAGATTTTATTTATTTAGTTGACAGAGAGATCACAAGCAGGCAGAGAGGCAGGCAAAGAGAGAGGAGGAAGCAGGCTCCCTGCTGAGCAGAGAGCCCGATGCGGGGCTCGATCCCAGGACTCTGAGATCATGACCTGAGCCGAAGGCAGCGGCTTAACCCACTGAGCCACCCAGGCGCCCCTAAAATCACTATCTTGAAGAGATACCTCCACTCCCGTATTCACTATAGCACTATTCACGATAGCCAAGATATGGAAAGAACCTGAGTGCCCATCTACAGATGAATGGATAAAGAAAAAGTGGTTTATATACAAAACGAACTATTATTCAGCCTTAAAAAGAAAGGAAATTCTGCCATTTGGGGAAGCATGGATGAACCTAGGGGACATTATGCTAAGTAAAATAAGCCAGACAGAGAAAGACAAGTTCTGCATGACCTTACTTACATATAAAATCTAAAAAAAAGTTGGGCACCTGGGTGGCTCAGTTGGTTACATGACTGCCTTCAGCTCAGGTCATGATCCTGGAGTCCCACATCGGGCTCCCAGCTCCATGGGGAGTCTGCTTCTCCCTCTGACCTTCTCCCCTCTTATGCTCTCTCTCATTCTCTCTCTCAAATAAATAAAGAAAATCTTTTAAGAAATAATCTAAAAAAGTAAAATTCATAAAAGCAGAGAGCAGAATGGTACTTGTCAGGAGCTGAAGGGTGGGGGAAATGGAGAGAGATGCTGGCCAAGGGTATGTTACTCACAATAATTTAAGCAATAAACTGTTTTTTTTTTTAAAGTCTTTTTTTTTTTTTAAAGATTTTATTTATTTATTTGACAGAGAGAAATCACAAGTAAGCAGAGAGGCAGGCAGAGAGAGAGGAGGAAGCAGGCTCCCTGCTGAGCAGAGAGCCCGATGTGGGGCTTGAACCCAGGACCTGGGATCATGACCTGAGCCGAAGGCAGCGGCTTAACCCACTGAGCCACCCAGGCGCCCCAGCAATAAACTGTTTTGAAAGCATCTGTTGCTGGTGATGATAGTAGAATTTAAAATGGTGACCAAGGGGTACCTGAATGGTGCAGTCAGTTAAGTATCTGACTTGATCTCAGCTCAGATCTTGATCTCAGGGTAGTGAGTTTGAACCAGGCATCGAGCTCCACGTTAGGCTCTGCGCTGGGCATGGAGCCTACTTACAAACAAAAAGTAAAATGGTAACCAAAATGATGAGAAGGGTGCAGTGTGACATCTCAGAGAGGGTGTCCAAAAACCACATGCATGCTCCAGGAGGCTTTAAGGTCCTCCAGATGAGTCCTTACAGGGTTATCTGATCCCTATTGAGGGGAACCAGACCTACCCACCCTCCAGAGGCGTGACAGCCCCTGATTCCCGGGGGCTCCCAGTAAGGGACGTGAGTTCAGGATTGGCTTGAATTTCATCTATTGTCGTTATGTACTTTTGGACACCTAGCCCCGTCCTGGGCACTGAGGGGAAAAATTAAGAAGGAAAAGGAATTTAACCTTTATTAAGTACCAGGCACAACCACTGGCCATTATATACCAAGAATCTCATTCATTCCTCAATACAGTTCGACGAAGCAGAGAGTTGACTCTGTTGACCACTCTCTCTCTTTGGGGACAGGGCAGGGATATGGAAGTTCATTTTTTAAAAAGTTTAAAGTATAAAACCACTATTTATTTGATTATTTAAAATAAAATAAAACCATGCCAATTAGTGTAGAGTACAAACAAAAGCATCCCATTCTCCCACACCACTCCATCCCCAGACTAGTCTCCAAAGGTAGCTACTGGTAACAGTTGGTTGGGCATCTATTCAGCCTTGGTCTGTGTTTGTACAAAGAAAATACGGATGGGCAATGAACAGATGCACAGATAGTTAGCAAGACATCAAACCAAAGAACAGAGAGTTGTTCCTCTAGACATCTGCATTTCTCACTCCTTCACCTCCTTCATTTTCAAATGCCATCAGGCTTTCTCTGGCCAATTTATTTAAAGTGTAAACATCGCCAGACTCCCCACCCGTAATCCCATCCCTGCCACACCCCATGATTTATTTCTCTCCAGAGCATTTATCACCATCTGACATCCCATATGTCATCTTTCTTTCTTTCTTTTTTTACTTTGTGTGTGTGTTTCTGTCTCTCCTCATACTCAGAAGAATGTAACTCCGTAAGACAAAGAATTAATTCACTGCTATAACCTAATTCCAGAACAGTGCCTGGCACATAGTAGGTACTAAATAAATATTAGTTGGAAGGAAGATAAGAAGGATGGAAGGGAAGAGAAAGGAAAAATATAAGACTCTAGACACAAATAGGACCATATTATACACACTAGACATACTGTGCAATTCGGCTTGGGCTCTAAACAATGTGGTGGACATTTTTAAAAACAGTACCACTGAATATTAAAAGTTGCGAAGTCGGGGCACCTGGGTGGCTCAGTGGGTTAAAGCCTCTGCCTTCACCTCAGGTCATGATCCCAGGGTCCTGGGATCGAGCCCTGCATGGGGGGCTCTCTGCTTCAGCGGGGAGCCTGCTCCCCACCCCCTCTTTGCCTGCTTGTGATCTCTGTCTGTCAAATAAATAAATGAAATCTTAAAAAAAAAAAAAAGTTGCAAAGTCATCCTGTGTATAGAGGTGCCATCATGGACTTACCACATGCCCTCCTTCCTGAAAGCCTGTATGGACCATAAGTGGGGAGAGGGCCACCATGAGGTGCCTCCCCAGTGCTCTTAATAATAAGCTTTGCCCGATTTTCGGTCTATGGAATCAACTGGTCATGAATCAGAGCATGCAAAGTTACCCTGGAGAGATGAAACAGCCCCAGTAAAAGGCCTGACCGGAGGTATTAACAAACCTAAAGCAAAGAGGTGTTCATTGGATGCCAAGGAATTAGGGAAAAGGGGGTGTCCCTGAAGCAAACCGTAGTGGGGTCCACAGGAGCACAGCCAGGTCTGGCCTGGTGCTGGGTCTACCCGGCAGGCATCTCCCTGTGGGTGAAGTGGTCTGGGTGGAGTTCAGGGCCCAAGGGCATTAAATCCTCAGATCGTGGCCTCAGCTCCCCAGCCAGATGCCAGGTTCACCCGGCACTCAAGGAGCGTCCTGCAGCGGGAGAAAATGGCAAGCAGTTGACACGCTGTCTGGTCCATCTGACAGTAAATTTCTCACTGCCAAGTGGTAAGCTGACTTCTGATTTGATTCATGAGATTAGATGGGCCAGGAGCCCCCCATCAGTCCTATCAGCTAAGACAAGACAACTTGGAGATGGAATCTGGGCCCAGCTGGACGCTAGGCAGGGGAGGACTCCCACCAGGTTGAACCCTGTCCTGTCACTCACTATCTTCAAACTCCTAGTTATGAACAAGAAGTGGCTGCTGTTTATTGACATTTTACTACGGACCAGGTCCTGAGCCACCCCAATTAATCCACACAGTGACCTTTTGAAGTGGGAACTAGAATGCCTGCTTACCAATGAAGAAACCAAAGGTTTGGAAGATCAAGACACTTGACCAAGATGAAGACCCAAGAACCAAGATTTGAGCCCAGATCTGACCGACTCCCAGGGAAGTGTTTCATAATGGGTGGTCCACAGAACTCTCACATCAGTATCACCTGAGACTCTTGTTTAAAAAAGCAGATCCCAGAAGCCCACGCTTAGACTGACTTCGCCAAATTATCCGGGGCTAGGCTCCAGGAACCTGCATTTTTACAATCTGCAGGAAATCTGATGGGTCATTAAGGTCTGAGAACCACTTCTTATGCCATATCACGATCTCTAAACTCTAGCCCCATGGCCTCCATCATCTTCTCTGGCCCGTTGTCTTTTCTTGGTTTTTCATTACTGCTCGCCCCGCTCCCTCAGTTTTGTTCTGTCCACTCTGGGATCCATCATTCACCTTCAAGGTTTAAGTGGCACTCATTGCTGACAACAGGTTGCAGCCATGACTTCCCCCTTGAGCTCTGAGCGCACACATGGAGCCAGAGACCCAAAAGTCTCTCCCAGAATGCCTCAGCCCTCCTCTGGCATCCCAAAACTCAACCCACCAGCTTCCCCTCCGATCCTCCTCTCCTGTGCCCAGGGTCTCAATGGAATTACCATCTTCCCAGCCACCTGAAAACTTGGGCACCATCTTGGGTTCTTCCCTCTCCCTTACAACCCCCACCATCTGTTTACCAGTGCTGCCAAGCACCCCGCTCAAAGTGTCTCAAATTCCTCTCTTTCGCCAAAACTGTATTTCAGGCTTAGGCATCCTTCCCCGAGACAGCTGTGCTCCCACCGTAACTAGTCTCCCTGCCCCCATCTTGTCCCTCTTAAATCCATCCTCCACAAGGCAGCTAGACTGATCTACCTAAAAAGCAAATCTAAAACCTTCAATGGCTTCCCATCACCCAGAGATGCCCAGGAGCAGTGTGGACGTCTTTATATTATCTCCATTCACTTTAATGCTGAGTTTAATGTTTTGCTAGGGTGTGGATGGCTCTTGGCAAGGAGATGATCTTTTGTAAACGAGCGCCTCAACAACCATCTAGAAGCAGACGTTTAACGTACCTTGATACCGCAGCCTTGGATACTAGTACTAGCATTACTGCTAAAAGAGCTGTGAATGGAATGTTCGTAGTAAACAACGCCGTGTCTCCTGCCCTGATTTCCCCAGCACCAGGGCCTTCTAGCTGCGATTTCTCAGGCCTGCGCTTTCTAACATCTTTCCTTTTTCAGACCCAGGGATTCCTACACTGGTCAGTTACAGCTTCCTACGTCCCAGCTGTGTGATCTCTGTGAAAAGAATCAGTGAATAAATGAGAAGCTCTTTCTAAAAGGATGTTAAATGGGGAACTCCCGCTAGAAAGAATATCTAAACATGCGCTTGCTGTTTTTCCAGTAGGGGCCCAGGATAGAGCAAAGGAAGCGGGGCCACAGGGAGCCCCGAAGCAGGCCAGGGTAAGCTGTGTGGCTCAAAGACAGCAGTCACCATGCTGGCCTGCTTCCTGTCCCACTCCCCACTCTATTTTTTGGGCATCAGGGAGACATTTTGAGTATATGAGTTCACATGCTCCTTGCAAAGACCCCCGCTGCTCCCTGTAGAGCCCCAGGTTTTGAAGCCTGTGTCCTTCATGAGTAGCCCAGCTAAGAAAGTATTAGTCAAGGGGCGCCTGGGTGGCTCAGTGGGTTAAAGCCTCTGCCTTCGGCTCAGGTCTTGATCCCAGGGTCCTGGGATCGAGCCCCACATCAGGCTCTCTGCTCAGCGGGGAGCCTGCTTCTCCCTCTCTCTCTGCCTGCCTCTTTGCCTACCTGTGATCTCTGTCTGTCAAATAAATAAATAAAATCTTAAAAAAAAAAAAAAGAAAGAAAGAAAGAAAGAAAGCATCAGTCAAGACCGAAACCTCATGATCTTGCAGAAGACTCATGAAGGGGCCACACACCCCTTTGCAAGGAAGGGAAACCTGGGCCCAGAGAGGGATAATAAGCTGCCGTGTGAGCAGGTTCATACAGCCCATCACCCCCGGCCTTGGTTCATCCAAGGCACATCCTGGGGGAGGCACAAAAAAGGCTGAGCCTCTAAGACAAGTAGGGAAGACCAAGGTCAAAGAAGGAATCCAAGAGCCAGAAGTCACAGCAAAGCAGCAGTCAGGACTAGAACCAGTTCTCTGGACGCTCAGCCACCACCCCTTCCCTTGCACGCCCTCTACCTTCCTTGCCTTTCCTCGGCTCTCATACCCCAGGCCTTCAGCTCACTGCCCCAGGCCTCTGTTTAGCCTCTAGGCCAGAAGCCTTGGACGATTCCCAGACTGAAAGGCCACTTCAGCCAGATTCATCAACGCCCCTCTCCACCCTTCACCCCCACCTCCCCCGCAAAGCTCCTAGGCCAGAGGCATCCTGGCACAACACAGAGATCTGAGAGCCAGAGAATCAATCAGGAGCCGTCTAGACCTCCGTCTGCTCCAACTTGCCCTGGGACTCTGGGCAGGTCCCTTCTCCTCTCTGAGCCTCAGTTTCCCCCCTGGAAAAGGTCAGTGCTGGACAACATGATCCCAGGCCCCCTCCATCCCTGAGGTACTGGGGGTAACTGGTGTCCTAGGGACAGGCTCTATGTTACGGACACAGTGGTGACCTTTGGAGGGGCCCTGCAGGCCACATCATGAAGAGGGGGCCCAGAGGGGCCTCCCCAAAACCCCCACTGCCTCCCACTGAAAAACAATGAATTTCATTCCAAATAAGGGAACTTACAGCAAAGTCCCCGCCATGGCCCAGTTCCGGCTGGTTTATGTTAGCTGGACAAGACTAAACAGACCTTCACATTCTCAGTATTAAGCACTAAAAATGAAAAAAAAAACGACTGTCTCTGGAGCACGGGGCGAGGGAGAGGTCAGTGCTCCCCTGAGGCCCCCTGAGCAGACCTGGGGGGTAGTGCTGGACTCCAGGAAGTGGGGGTGTTTCGGAAAGGCCGCTGGGGAGGGAAAGGTGAATACACCAGCACTTGGGGCATGCCGTGACCTGCCCAGGTCACTCGTCTATGGAGAAGTGTTCCAACAGGCAGCAGTGGGGTCAATACAGAGTAATAGCGCCAAGGGGCCTGGGACCTGGGGGTACAGAGGGCAAGTGGTGCTTTGAGTCTGCAGAGGTGAGACCGTGAAGGAGAACCAGACAATGCCAAGGTGGAGACAGGGAGAAAGAGCAATGCAGGGAAGGAGTGACAAGGCCAGAAGACCCTAGAAGATTACCTATTCCCAGCCCATCTGCCATGACCAGGGGGCTGGGAAGGATGATAGAGGGGAGGGAAGGGACTCCACCACTTCCTAGACAATACGGCACCTTGTTCCCAGGTGCCCCACCTGCCTCCTGCGGTGTGGGCACCACAAACCCCAGATAAGAATTTAATTATTTACAAAACAGAAGCCTGAAGCAGGACTGCCTTCCTGTTTTCCCACGTGCCCCCACCCCCACACCTGCCTCCTAGCCTCCCCCTCTCCAAAGGCCTGCCCTCCATCCCTCTATTACCTGGGCCATCTCCTTGCACAAAGGGGTTTGCCACAGTGGTCTGACCACACCGAGAGGCCAGCATCACAGCTCCCATCCTAGAGGTGAATACACCAGCACTTGGGGCATGCCGTGACCTGCCCAGGGTCACTCGTCTATGGATGGCAGAGTGAGGATCAGTGTTACCCACAGCTTGTGAACCCACAGCTTCAGCAACACCCTCAGGCCACAATGTCTTTGGACAGCTTTGCCTTATTTCCAAACACAGGCAGCCCCATCTTCTCTATCTGCTCTCTGCGTACCCCCAAGAGAAGGCCTATCTATTTTTATCTACCCAAACTTGCCCATCATTCTTTTTTGGGGGGTGTATAATGATTTACTAAATATCTTTAATGAGACCATTATCTGACAAATAGAAAACAGTAGAGTTTTTGGTTTAAAAAAAAAAAATCCCTCAAACTGGTGTTCATTTTGGAGTGTTTCTGTTGTTTGCAACGTAAAATAAGACATGTAAGATTCAATGTGGAAGTTTATCTTTTAAATCCAAAGCGTGTGCTCTGCCTGTTACAGTAGAATCATGTGAATTTAGTCGTCAGTTCCTCTGGATTCTCAGAGCAGCAATAAGATAAGTCTCGGGGGGCGCCTGGGTGGCTCAGTGGGTTAAGCCGCTGCCTTCGGCTCAGGTCATGATCTCAGGGTCCTGGGATTGAGCCCCGCATCGGGCTCTCTGCTCAGCAGGGAGCCTGCTTCCTCCTCTCTCTCTGCCTGCCTCTCTGCCTGCTTGTGATCTCTCTGTCAAATAAATAAATAAAATCTTTAAAAAAAAAAAAAAGATAAGTCTCGGAATCATCATGACGCTTAAACCTGCAACCAGCCCAGCTGGCATGATCTTCTTAGATCTCTTATACCTCACACCCATTATGGTGGCCAGGAAGAAAGCTGTAAACAGTGACAGCTTGACATCTCCCTTGTCACTGGAGACACGGTAGGCTCCCTAGCCAGCCAAAAATCCAACAAAAAGACCAGCGATCAGAGATGGAACACCACGTCTCTGCTTATATCCCAAGATGCTACCAAACGTCACAAGGGCCACATAACCAAAACCGATCAGGTCCATTGGCAGGTAAGGTTGCGATTCTACTGCTGGTGTCCGGAAGCGATCCCCTCTGCCAGCGCCTCCCGATTCTGCCTCCCATCATTCTTCAAAGCCAATCTCTCCTCCGGGAAGCCTTCCCTGACTCTACTCAGCCTAGCTGACCACCCTCCTCTCCTCTGACCTTTGCCAACACCAAGGATCAGCAGCAGCACGAGTGCTGTAAGGATGGAGCCACATTCGTCCCCAGAGGCTGGCATGAGGCCCGGCACCCCAAGAACATCTGTGCCATCAGGGAATTAATGAGTGAACCAAGAGTCCCACATCACTAGTCCCTTCTCTGGCCTTGGCCCCAGAGCCTGGTATACAGCAAATGTCCTTTCAACCAGGGAAAGAAAGAGGGCTTTTGCAGCACTGAGGGGATGTGAAAGAAAAGTGTGACTTGCCCAGAATCAGCCCATTCTTGCATTCATTTCAAAATATTTGTTGAGCGCCTACTGTGTAAGCCAGGCCCTGGCCAGCAACGCAGTGGGGAGTGCACAGACCACACGGGACACTGACAGCTGAACAGGCCCTGGAGGCTGGTCAGATCCATGCTGCGAGGGGGGCAAGGGCTGGCAGTGAGGAGGACACAGAAGCCATCTAACCTAGGTGGGGGATGGGACAGGGATCAGGGAAGGCTTCCTGGTGGAAGTGATGTCTAAGCTGGGACCTGCCAGTTGAGCCTAATGATGAGCACAGTAACTCGTATTTATCATGCATTCATGACTCATCAAGCATTCTCTCCAATAAAGGATGAGGGTATGCAGAAGTTAAGCCTCTGGCTCCAGGTGGCACAAGGAGCAAAGACAAAATCTAACTCCGGAGTCCGTCCCTCAACCACAGCGCCTCTCCCTTGCCTGCACTTTCTCCTCCCTCCTCGCCCTGGGCTCCCCCGCCATGCCCATGGGGAACTCCAGAGGCCTGCTGGACCACACCAGAGTCCAATGTCCGGGTTGAGTTTCCTAAGCCCAGGGGGATTCCCCCGGACTCTCAACCTCCAAAGTACCTCGGCCAGGCCCACACAGTGGGGTTCGGAGAGTCCCTGCAGACCCAGACAGGGCACCCCCTCCATCCCCAGACATACGTGGTGGGCGAGGAGACTCACCAGTCTTCTGAGGTGCCTGAGTTTCCTGGGTCCTAGGGAAGGGGCTTTGTCCTAAAGGAGAAGTTCTTCTCAAACATGAAAGAAAGTGCCCCTAAGCTGGGAACTCCCTGTATGGCCTCACCCTGGTTCTGCATTACTCACGGCTCTCCCCGATTTGGGTAGAACAGAGGAGGATCCCTGGGGCGGGCAGGAAGATGCACCTGCCAGAGGGCTGTCTGAGGGCTAGGAGGCCACGAGGCACGCACCCTTGTTCACAGCCCCTGGGCAAGCGGGTGCAGCCATCATTGAGGGTACCCTGGAAATGTCCACCCAACTAGACCTCAGTCTGCTTCTCCAGGAAATAGGGCCAAGACACCTGTCCCAGCAATCCCTAGGAGATCTGGAGCAAGATCCAGGAGGGAAGAGACAGGAGGAGGGCTTCACAAAGCTAGAAGACCCAGACAAACATAGTGGGCTTTTTTCTTCCCAGCAACTTTGGCTCTCTGAGAGGATCCCCAGTGGAATAACAGGAGAAGGAAATGAGGGAGGGGAGTTAGGGTGGTGGCCCTATATAGAAGCAGATGTTTCTCAGCTGGGTGTGCCAGCCTGACTGGGGGCAGAGGACACAGCCATCCCCCCTGCCTCCCTGTCCCTCTACTCTGCAGACCACAAGGGAGAGAGCCAGGCTCCTTCAGATTATGGTTTCTGGTCTGTCTGTACCCACCACCTGGGCTAAGTGAGAACTGGCCCACTAGGAGGGAAGCTGTGGACCCAACCCAGCCCTGCTCCCACCCACCAGAGCCACACACCAGGCCCCAGGGCCCTGGATTTAACATATCCCACTCAGTGTGCTCCCTCTCCCCAGGGCCCCTCAGCACAAGTTAAGATCCAATTGGCACTAACTGGACCAAGCTGACAGTGCCCAGGGCAGCTTGAGCGCTGTCATCACGGATTTGACTCACCGAGCTATGGCCACCGGTGCCTACAGACCCCACCATTAGTGTCACTTTGGGAGGATCAGGCGAGCTTGGATGGTGCTTTGTGAGTCAACACCACTGCCCGGCCATGTTTCCAGTGGAGACCTAAAGCTTACAAGTGATGTCTCTTCCGTCTCACACCCAGGCAAGGGCTAGAGCCCAGGCCTCCTGACCACTAGCTCCTGAGTCTACTGGCCCATTCCTCTGATGCTGGTCCCAGAAAGTCTTCCCCAGAAGTGAAAGGGGGTTCTAGCTCTTCTCTTCCTCCCGGGGCACAAGATCTCCAGCCTGATAATCAAACCCCAAGCCCAAGAAGAGAACCTCAACCCAATCCTAGAATATGGCGCTCCTAGAATATGGAGCACAAAGTCTTGGCCCCAAGACTCAAAGCTCAACTACAATCAAGAATCCGGGGCCCTGAAGTGAAAACTCCCTCCAGGAATGGAACTCTCACCCCAGCATGGAAATCAGACCCCCAAAACAGGCACCTCAATACCAAAGCAGAATCTTGTCTACAGAAATGGCAACTTCACCCCAAAATAAAACCTTGTGCCCTAGGATCTGAAACTTAGCACTAGACAGTAAACCCCCACTTTCAGAACAAGCCCTGAATCTTGGGAAACTTTCTTCTCAACAACTGATCTAGGTTCTTGTTGTATTTTGTTTCTTCAATACACCCTCAACTTGGGGACCAGACGAGGAGACCCAAACTCCCTAAAACAGTTTCCTTCAGATTTTACAGTGAAGGAACCAGAAGAATCTCATGTAACCAGAGCCCCAGTTTCCAGGAGCGCAGCACCCTGATGCAGAAACTTCCACGTGAGTGGCATTCTGGTCACTCAGAGCCTCATCCCACCACTTCCTCTGTGCTCTGGGCTCCATACCAAGGGCTGAGTGGCTAGTTGGTTTCCTCAACCCCAAAGGATCTGCCAGCCCAGCCCAGGAGATGGAAAACCCCTCTGCACCTCTCAAGCCTAGCTAGGCTGTCTCTGCCCTGAAAAGAGATTTCCTCACTCATTATTGGTCTATTCAGAACTTTTTTCATTTTTATTTTTTTTAATTTAAATTCAATTATTTAACATATAGTGTACTATTAGTTTCAGAGGCAGAGTTCACTGATTCTTTAGTCTTATATAATATCCAGTGCTCATTATATCACATGCCCTCCTTAATGTTCATCACCCAGTTACCCCATCCCCCACCCCACCCCTCCAGCAACCCTCAGTGTGTTTCTTATGATTAAGAGTCTCTTGTGGTTTGTTTCCCTCTCTGATTTTGTCTTATTTTATTTTTTTTCCTCCTTTCCCCTATGATCCTCTGTTTTGTTTCTTAAATTCTAGATATAAGTGAGATCATATGATAATTCCTTCTCTGATTGACTTATTTTGCTTCGCATAATACCTTCTACATCTATCCATGTCACTGCAAATGTCAAGATTTCAAATTTTTGATGGCTGAGTAATATTCCATTGTACATATATGCCACATCTTTTTTATCCATTTATCTGTTGATGGACATCTGGGCTCTTTCCGTAGTTTGGCTATTATGGACATTGCTGCTATAAAAACTGGGGTGCTGAAATTTTCTACTTCTTCGTGATTCAGTTTTGGTAGGTTGTATGTTTCTATGAATTTATCCATTTCTTCTAGGTTGTCTAACTTTTTGGCATATCATTGTTCACAGTAGTATCTTATGATCCTTTGCATTTATTTGAGTCTTCTCTCTTTTACTTTATCTAGTGAAAAGTTTGTAAATTTTATGTCTTTTCAAAAAAACAACTTTTACTTTTGTTGGTCTTTCTGTTATCATTCTAGTCTTTATTTCATTTCTTTCATTATTTCTACTCTGATCTTTGTTATTTCCTTCCTTCTACTAACTTTGGCTTTAGTTTATTCTTTTGCTAGTTCCTTGAAGTGTAAAATTAGGCTTTTTGGATATTTCTTTGTTCTTAATATAAATATTTATTATTATAATCTTCCTGTGCTCGCTTCGGCAGCACATATACTAATATTGTTATAATCTTCCCTCTTAGAACTACTTTTCTTGCATTCTATAAGTTTTGGTGTGTTGTGTTTCCATTTTTGTTTGTCTCAAGATTTTTTTTTTATTTCCCTTTGGATTTCTTCTTTAACCAACTGGTTATTCAGGACTATGTTGTTTAGTCTACACGAATTTGTAAACTTTCCAACTTTCCTCTTATAATTGATTTCTAGTTTCACACCATTGTGGTTAGAAAAGATACTTCTTCAATATGTTAAGGCTTATTTTGGGGATAACATATGATCTATCCTAAAGAGTTTTCTGTGTGCACTTGAGAAGAATGTGCATTTTGCCACTGTTTGATGGAATGTTCTGTATATGTCTGTTAGGTCTATTTGGTCTAAAGTGTAGTTCAAGTCCATTGTTTTCTTATTGATATTCTTTTGTTTTTAAGATTTATTTATTTATTTGACAGAGAGATCACAAGCAGGCAGAGAGACAGGCAGAGAGAGGAAGGGAAGCAGGTTTCCCACTGAGCAGAGAGCCCAATAAGGGGCTCAATCCCAGGGACCCTGAGATCATGAACTGAGCCGAAGACAGAGGTTTAACCCATTGAGCCACCCAGGCACCCTCTTGTTAATTTTCTGTCTGGATGATCTATCTATTGTTAAAAGGGGAGAACTGAAGTCCCCTATTATTATGGTATTACTATCTCCCCTTCCAGATCTGTTAATATTTGCTTTACATACTTATGTGCTCTGATGTTAGGTGTGTATATATTTACTATAGTATTTCCTCTTGATGAGTCGATCCCTTTATCATTATATAATGACCTTTTCTCTTTCTTTTACTTAGTCTATTTTCTATCCTGTAAGTAGAAGTACCCTGCTTTCTTTGGTTTCCATTTGCCCGGAATATCTTTTTCCATCCCTTCATTTTCAGCTTAGAGGTAACCTTGAAGCTAAGTGAGTCTCTTATAGTTGTGTAGTTCATTGGGTCTTGTTTTTCTATCTAGCCAACCACTCCATGTCTTTTAACTGGAGAATTTAGACTATTTATACTTAAAGTAATTATTCATAGAGAAGGATTTACTCTTGCCACCTTTGTCTATTGTTTTCTGGGTAGTTTATAGAACCTTTGCTCTTTTCTGCCTGTCTTTCTTTGTGACCTGATGATTTTCTATAGTGGTATGCTTTCATTCTTTTCTCTTTATCTTTTTTTGTACCTACGATGGGTTTTTGGTTTGTAGCTACCATGGGGTTTACATAAAACATCTTGTCACAGTCTGGGGCACCTGGGTGGCTCAGGCTGACTCTTGATTTCAGCTCAGGTCATGATCTAAGAGTTGTGAGATGGAGCCCCAAGTGGAGCCTCAGCATGGAGACTGTTTGGGATTCTCTCTCTCTCCCTCTGCCCATCCCTGCCCTCATGCACCTACACACACTCTCCCTCAAAAACAAAACAAAAAGCCAACATCTTATCACAGTCTATGTTAAGCTGATAGCAACTCAACTTTGCTCACATACAAAAGCTCAACACTTTTACTGCTTCCCAACCATTTTACACTTTTTTTTTTTAAAGATTTTATTTATTTGACACAGAGAGACACAGTGAGAGAGGGAACACAAACAGGGAGAATGGGAGATGGAGAAGCAGTCTCCCTGCTGAGCAGGGAGCCCAAAGTGGGGCTCAATCCCAGGATCCGGGGATCATGACCTGAGCTGAAGGCAGACACTTAAGAACTGAGCCACCCAGGCACCCCCATTTTGTTTTTGATGTCACAATTTACATCTTTTTATATTGTATATCCAGTAGCCAATTATTGCAATTATAGCTTTTTAAAATTCTTTTGTCCTTTAACCTTTATACTAGAGTTGTAAGTGATTTATATACCACCACTAGGATATTGGAATATCCTGAAACTGGCATACATTTACATTTACCAGGGAATTTTATACTTTCATATGTTTTTATGTTACTAGTTAGTGTTCTTTCTTTTCAACTTGAAAAACTCCTTTAGCATTTCTTATAAGGCAAGTTTAGTAGCTATGAATTACTACAGCTTTTTTTGTCTGGGAATGTCTGCATCTCTCATTCAATTCCAAAGGATAACTTTGCTGGGTAAAGTATTCTTAAATCTCCCAACAAAGAAAAGTCCAGGACCACACGGCTTCATTGGTGAATTCTATCAAACATTTACACAAAAATTAACGTCAATCCTTCTCAAACTCTCTCAAAAAAAAAAAAAAAAAAGAGAGAAAGAGCCGTTCCAAAGTCATTTTATGAGGCCAGCATTACCCTAATACCAAGATCAGAAAAGAATGCTATAAGAAAAGAAAACTACAGGCCACTATCCCAATGAACATAGATGCAAAAATCCTCAACAAAATATTAGCACACAGATGTTTGATCTTACACCATGATCAAGTGGGATTTATCCCTAGGATGCAAGAATGGTACAACATATGTAAATTAATAAATATAATATACCATATTAACAAATATGTATATAATAAGATAAAATATCACATGATCATCTCAACAGACGCATAAAGAGCATTTTACAACATTAACATCTTTCCATCACACTCAACAAATTAAGTATATATGGAATGTACCTCAACATAATAAAGGCCATACATGACAAGTTCACAGCTAATCTCCTACTCAATGGTGAAAAGATCAAAGTTTTTCCTTTAAGATCAAGAACAAGACAAAGGGACCCACTCCTGCCACTTGTATTTAAACAGTGAAAGAGGGACATCTGGGTGGCTCAGTCAGTTGAGCATCTGACTCTTGATCTCAGCTCAGGTCTTGATCTCAGGATGGTGAGTTCAAGCCCCAAGCTGGACTCCATGCTGGGAGTGGAGCCTACTTTAAAATGTTAAACAGTGCCGAAAGTCCTAGCCAGGGCACTTAGACAAGAAAAAAATAAATAAATAAAAGGCATCCAAATCAGAAAGGAAGAAGTAAAACGGTCTCTATTTGCAGATAACATTAACTTATATATTGAAAAATCTCAAGACTCCACCAAAAAACGGTTAGATTGATAAATTCAGTAAAGTTGCAGGAGATGACATCAGCATACAAAAGTCCACTGTGTTTCTATACACTAACAACAAACTATCCAAAAAAGAAGAAAACAAATCTATTTACAATAACATCAAAAATAATAAAATACTTAGGGATAAATTTAACCAGGGAGGTGAAAGATCTATATACTGAAAAATATAAAACACTGATGAAAGAAATTGAAGAAGATACAAATAAGCACAAAGATATCCCATATTCATGAATTGAAACAATTACTATCGTTAAAATGTCCATAACACACAAAGAAATCTACAGATTGAAGGCAATCCCTATCAAAATTCCAACGGCATTTTTCATAAAAATGGAAAGTTACAATCTCAAAATTTGTATAGAACCACAAAAGAGGGGCACCCGGTGGCTCAGTGGGTTAAGCCTCTGCCTTCGGCTCAGGTCATGATCTCAGGGTCCTGGGATCGAGCCCCGCATCGGGCTCTCTGCTTAGCAGGGAGCCTGCTTCCTCCTCTCTCTCTCTCTGCCTGCCTCTCCGCATACTTGTGATCTCTGTCTGTCAAATAAATAAAATCTTTAAAAAAAAAAAAAAGGAACCACAAAAGATGCTGAATAGCTAAATTGTGAGTGAGAAGAACAAAGATGGAGGCATAGCACTTCCTGATTTCAAGCTATAATACAAAGCTATTGTAATCAAAATAGTACGGTATTGGCATAAGTGTCAACTGGCAGATATATAGATTAATAGAATAAAATAATGCAGAAATAAACCTATGCATATACAGTTAACTAATTTTCAACAAAGATGCCAAGAATACACAATGGGGAAAGGATAAGTGGTGTTGGGAAAACTGAGTATCAACCAACAAAATAATTAAACTCACTTAAAATAATTAAAAGGCCTTTACCTTACATCATATACAAAAATCAACCTAAAATGGATTTAAGACTTAAACATAAGACCTGAAACTATAAACTCCTGGAAGAAAACATGGGAAAAAGCTTGACACTGGCCTTGACAATGATTTTTCGGGTAGGATCCCAAAAGCACAGGCAATAAAAGAAAGAAAAAAAAAAAACTAAGACTATATCAAACAAAAAAGTTTCTGCACAACAAAGGAAACAATCAACAAAATAAAAAGGCCACCTAAGGACTGGGAGGAAATACTGCAAACCATATGTCTGATAAGGGGTTAACCTCCAAAATACATACTGAACTCTTCAACTCAAAAGCAAGGAAATAATAACAGTAACTCAATTTAAAAATGGACAAAGGACCTGAAGAGTCATTTTTCCAAAGAAGACATACAAATGGCCGAGAGGTACATGAAAAGGTGTTCAACATCACTAGTCATCAGGGAAATGCAAACCAAAACCACAAGGAGATACCACCTCACAACTGTTAGGATGTTTCTTATCAAAAAGACAGATAACATGAGGACATGAAGAAAAGGGACCTCTTGTACACTGTTGGTAAGAATGCAAATTGTACAGCAATTCTGGAAAACACTATGGAGCTTCCTCAAAAAATTTAAAGTAAAACCACCAAAGGATTCCTTTGGAATCCTTGTCTTGAAATCTTTGTCTTGAAGAGAGATATGCACCGCCTGCGGCTTCATTTCTCAGCCCATTCTTCCTCATTCTGTTTTACTATATGGCCATCCATCCAGTCCCTCCTGCTCTCCCCTTCCTTGACAGTTTAATAATTTAATAAGTACCAAGCCCCAGGGTGAGGGTCTGTGGCTTTGATCTCACTCTGGGAAAACCAGAGCAACCTTGGCCTGTCCGGGCTGATTTATGGCCACCTTTCATGGTTTGTGTGTGAACACTGAGAGCCAGGAGCCACCTGAGAAAGCCTGGCTAGATCAGGTCTCAAGGCCCCTGGCTCGGGGGCCAGAAGCCAGGTGCACGTCACCCCGCAGATGTCAGCACCCTGAGTCTGCCCACTCTGCAGGAGCCACCTGTGACAGGCAGAGGCAATATCAATTATGGATGGTTTCCCAGGTGGTAGAGATGGAGTTAAGAGCCCAGAGCCAGCCCTGCCCTGCTCACCTGACTCTCCTCCCGGCTCTAAGACCTCAAAGCTTGGGCGGGACGAAGCACTCAAGGGAACACCCACACATGTCTGAATTAAATAAGGCTGGGCTGTGAGCACCTCAAGGGCAGACCCAAAGCCCAATATTTCACGTCTCCGTTCTCCATACCCAGCGCCATGTCGGGCACCAATACACCAACTAGGTCACTCGGAGGCCCCCTGAGGTTTTATTCACACTGATCGAGGCTAAGTGGCTCCTCCGCTCTCTCTCAGAGGCACCTGGATGGACACCCTCCCTGGGACAGACACGCCCTAGGCTGACCCATCCCCTGGAGCAGATCTGCCTTTCAGCGGCTGCTGGGTGGAAACCAGGGTGAGTCACTGGGGGGAAAACGAAGGTGAAAGCCAGGCCATGTGGACCTGCCACCGCCCTTATCGTAAGACAACACCTCCTCGGGCGGTGTTCTCCCTTGTCGTTGTCCCCTCCTCAGCCTCCCCAGCAGCCAGGCTGGCATTCCAGGGCAATGGAGGCAAAGAAGGCCACACAGATAAGCTGGTAGACAGACCTCCCTTGCCCTTTCCTGCATCCCAGAAAAGATGCCCTCTCCTGCTGCTGCCCCAGCCTTGCACAGGCAGCCTCCGTGACCACAGGAGAGAGACAAGGCAGTGGTCTCTTAACGATTTTCTGCTGAAAGTTCCTTGGCCCAGGGGGTCAGGATGACATCAGCCTGGGATCACTCCCCACCCCCTCCACAGTTAACAGGAGCCAACTCTAAACTCTATCCTCAAGCATGGGGTGCTTACGCCAGGCTCCCTGCCGGGAACAGCCGGCCCTGCTGCTCTCCGCACCCAGCTCCATGCTCTCAGTTAGGGCTGGCACTGCCTCCTTTGGAGAGCTTTTAAAAATATGGGAGATCTTTCTTTCTTTTTTTTTTTTTTAATATATGGGCGCTCTTGAGAGAACAAACAGATGGTTACCAGAGGGGAGGTGGGTGAAGGGGATTAAGATACACTTATCTTGATGAGCACCAAGTAATTATAGAATTGTCGAAGCATTATATTGTACACCTGAAACTAATATAACACTATGTTAACTACATGGGAATTAGAAGAAAAAAGAAAAGAAAACCTTGGGAGAGCTTTTTTTCTTTTTCTTTTTTTCTTTTCCTTTTTTTTTTCTTTTTTTTCTTTTCTTTTTCTTTCTTTTTTTTTTTTTTAATGTCACAAAGACATTCAAGGTGGCCACTGGCATTGAACAGGCAGGGGTCAGGGGTGCCAAATGAATAGTTCCACACTCAGTAGGCCAGGAGCACCCCTCTGGGAACATAAAGCCCACCCCGACTCATCCTCAGATCACTTCCCTAGAGAAACCTTCCCAGACCCCAGAACAAGGTCCAGTGCACCCCCCCGTAGCTCCACAGTCTTCTCTTTCACCGCCCTTATCCAAATGTAACTGATCTGACTAAAGAAACAGTTGATAGAATGAAGTAGTGCTTGGGCCTTAGAGAAGTGGAGTGTAACTCCCATTCCTTAAGTGAGTTCTGTGCATGGGGACTTTCTTCCCAACAGTGCAATATGGAAAGGGGGAGAAAAGTATAACTTTAACTTTATAATGAAGAAATCAGACAAGCACTACCTCAACCAAGTGATCAAGGTCAACATCACCAGGAATAAATCATGTTGATTGCATTTACTGTTGATATGTGATGGAAATGGCACTTCACCTCTATGGTCTCGCTCTCTAAAACCTTTATAGCAATCAAATCACGAGAAGAACATCAGAGAAATCCCAGGAAAGGGGCAGTCCACAAGACACTTAACCAGTTATCCTCAAAACTGTCAAGGTCACCAAAAACAAAGAAAGCATAAGAAACTGTCAAAACCAAGAGGAGTCTAAGAAAACATGACAACTACATATATAAGATGGGCCCTGAAAATATAATGTGGTATCCTAGATGGGATCCTGGTACAGAAAAAGAACACTGGGAAAACGAAGGAAATCTGAATAAAGTATAGACAGTAGTTAATAACAGTGTGTGGATATTGGCTCATTATTTGTCACAAATTTTCCATACTAAAATGTTAATAATGGGGAAACTGGACATGGGGTATCTGGAAACTCTCCATACTATTTTGCAATAATCCTGTAAATCTAAAACTGTTCTAAATAAAGAGGTTACAGGCATACCTCATTTTATGGGACTTTACTTCACTGCACTTTACAGATACTGAGGTTTGGGCTTTTTTGTTTTTTTGGGGTTTTTTTTCTGCAAATTGAAGATTTGTGGCAACCCTGAATCCAGCAAGTCCACTGGCACTGTTTTCCAACAGGATTTGCTCACTTCGTGTCTCTGGGTCACATTTTGGTAATTCTTGCAATATCTCAAACTTCTGCATTATTATTATATTTATTATGGTGATTTGTGATCAACTGTTGACCAGTTATTATTCAGGGATCCCACAAACCATTCCCCTATGAAGTAGCAAACTTAACCGGTAAATGTTGTACGTGTTCTGAGTGTTTCACCAACAGCAATAGGGAAATTAGGCCAATTGGCGACCCTGCATTGGCCTCTAAGTGTTCAAGCACAAGAGCCTTGCACTTCTCACTTTAAATCAAAAGCTAACAGTGATTCAGCTTGGTGAGGAAGGTGGGAGATAGGGAAAGCGAGGACTCCTGTGCCAAACAGTTAGCCAAGCTGTGAATGCAAAAGAAAAGGTCCTGAAGGAAATTACAAGTGCTCCTCCAGTGAACACATGGATGATACGAGAGCAAAACAGTCCGATGGTGGATATGGAGAAAGCTTTGGTGGTCTGAACAGAAGATCAAACCAACCACAACATCTTCTTAAGCCAAAGCCTCAGCCAGAGCAAGACCCTGACTCTTCAGTTCTGGGGAGGCTGAGGTAGGTGAGGAAGCTGGAGAAGAAAAGCTTGAAGCTAGCAGAGGCAGGTTCATGAGGCTTGAGGAGAGAAGCCGTTACCACAGCATGAACGTGCAAGGGGAAGCGGCAGGGGCTGCTGTAGAAGCCGCAGCGAGGCATCCAGAAGATACAGCTAAGATCATTCTGGAAGGTAGCTGCACTCAACAGCAGATTTTCCATGTGGACGAAATAGCCTTCCAGTAAAGAAGCCATCTAGGACTTGCATAGCTAGAGAGGAGAAGTCAGTGCCGGGTTTCAAAGCTCCAAAGGACAGGCTGACTCTCTTGTTAGGGACTAATGCAGCTAAAGACTTCAAGCTGAAGCCAGTGCTCTTTGACCATTCTGAAAATCCTAGGGCCCTTAGGAGTTATGCTAAATCTATTGTGCCCGTGCACTATAAAAGGAACAACAAAGCCTGGATGACAGCACATCTGTTTACCACATGGTTTACTGAACATTTTAGGTCCACTGTTGGGAACTACGGCTCAGAAAAAAAGATTCCTTTCAAAACATTACTGTTTGTTGACAATGCACCTGGTCACTGTAGAGCTCTGACAGAGACAGACAGATTCATGTTGTTTTCATGCCTGCTGACACTACCTCCACTCTGCAACCCATAGATCAGAGTCATCTTGACTTTCAAGTCTTATTATTTAAGAAATGCATTTCATAAGGCTGTAACTGCCTTGGATAGTGATTCCTCTGATGGATCTGGGCAAAGTAAACAGAAAACCTTCTGGAAAGGATTCACCATTCTAGATGCCATTAAGAACATTTGTGATTCATGGAAAGAGATCAAAATGTCAGCATTAACAGGAGTTTTGAACAAGGTGATGCCAGCCGTCATGGATGCCTCTGAGAAGTTCAAGACTTCAGTGGAGAACATAAGTGCAGATGGGGTGGAAACAGCAAGAAAACTAGAATTAGGAGTGGAGCCTGAAGATGGGGCTGAATGGCCACCATCTTGTGATAAAACTTTAACAGATGAGGAGCCACTTCTTATGGACGAACAAAGTGGTTTCTTGAGATGCTGCAGAGATTGTTGGAAGGGCAACGAAGGATTTAGAATATTATATAAACTTAGAGGATAAAGCAGTGGCAGGATTCAAGAGGATTGACTCCCATTTTGAAAAACGTTCTCCTGTGCTTAAAATGCTATCAAAGAGCATTGCATGTTACAGAGAAATCATTCTTGAAAGGAAGAGTTAATTGATGCAGCAAACTTCATCGTCTTATTTTAAGAACCTGCCACAGTGGCAATTGGCTGGCTCACTTGGTCAAGCGTCTGACTCTTGGTTTCAGGTCATGATCTCCCAGGTCATGGGATCAAGCCTTGTGTCCAGCTCCATGCTCAGCAAGGAATCTGACTGAAAATTCTCTCCCTCTGTTCCTCCCCCAACTCAGGCTCTCTCTCAAATAAACAAAATCTTAAAAAAAAAGAAAGAAAGAAAGAAAGAAAGAAAGAAAAAGAAACTGCCACAATCACCCCCAACCTTTGGCAGCCAACACCCTGAAGAGTCAGCAGCCATCAACATCAACATCAAGGCAAGACCCTCCACCAGCAGGAACACAACTGACCGAAAGCTCAGGTGATAGTTAGCATTTTTTAGCAATAAAGTATTTTTAATTAAGGTATGTTCACTGTTTTTTTAGACAGAGTGCTATGCACACTTAATAAACTACAGTATAGTGTAAACACAACTTTCATATGCACTAGGAAAAACAGAAAATTCATTTGACTTGCTTTATTGTAATATTCTCTTTACTGCAGAGATTGGCAGCACAACCCACAATATCTCCCAAGTGTGCCTGTATCAAAAAGAGAAAGAGCAGTTGGTCCAAAATCAGAAGGATTTTGCCCAGAATCCAGCGCCACCTCCTATCAGCCATTTGACCTTGAACAAGTTGCTTAACCTCTAAGCTTTGGTTTATCCATCCATAAATGGGGTTAATAATCATACTTACTTCACAAGGAGATTTTAAAAAATTACATGCGATAAGGGGTGCCCGAGTGGCTAGCTGGCTGAGCAGCCAACTCTTGATTTTGGCTCAGGTCATGATCTTAGGGTCACGGGATCAGGCCTCGCATCCAGCTCCACGCTCAGTGCGGAGTCCGCTTGGGATTCTCTCTCTCCCTCCGCCTCTTCCCCTCCCCCCACTTGCATGCACATGTGCTCTCTCTTTAAAATAATAAATAAAATCTTTTTAAAAAAATAAGTGAGGTAATAGGTGTAAAGAGGCTCCAGCACACAGCATGTTCATACTTATTATCGTATTCCGATTTATTTTTGTGCGTTTGTCATTTTTCCTCCCATCTGCCTCTCCACTGGAGGGGAAGCTTCCTGGCAGCCACAGCAGCAAACCCTCATCTAGTTTGTATACCACTGTATTCTCATGCCTGTGAGAGTGCCTGGCCCTTCATCGATGCTTAGTATGCATTTGTTAAACAACAGAATGAGCCCTTCCCATCAGAGCGTCCCTGGAACCCCAACTCTTACCCTTGGAGAATCTCAGTTCCAGAGCCCAGCCCTACCCCCCACCCTTTGCAGTTAGAGCAGAGAGAAAGCCAAGGCCTCCCACCTGCCTGCCAGTGACTCTTATCTATTTCCTTCCCTTCCTCTCCTAGACCTTCTTTTCTCTCCGCCTGGTCCCCCACAGGCGTCAGCACCTGCTCATTTCCCAAAACAGCAGGATCTGGGTAATGACCTCTGATAAGCATCTTTTAATAAACCCTGTAGCTGGATCTGTCATCCAGAAGCTATATTCTTCCCCCCTTCCCACTCTCACCCCCATCTCCTCCCACTTCCTGGGCATTGGAACCTTTGGTGTCGCCAGGCCGGCCCCCAGTTCACCTGGGCCTCTGGATTCTGGCTTTCTGGGCAATGGCCAACAGGCAACCAGGCTATTCCATAAGCTTGGCCCTCCCCAAAGGCCTCTGAGCTCAGCAGCCTAGCCCAGCTCTGCCTGTGCCACCCTGCTTGACCACTGGCCAGTCCACCTCCCTCCATCCCCACAGGCAGGTTTCCCAGGCGTTACCAAGGAGACCACTCGCATCCTGCCCAGGGTTGCCAAAGCAACCAGTTCAGTGAGAAGCAGCCCCTAAGCCTCTAGCCCTTGGGAGAGTCACAGACCAACAAGAAATAGGCCTAGGCAGCTGGCACACCAGGATAGAGGCATCCCTGGCATCCCCTGGGCAGTGCCCAGCTCCTGCCCTCCTTCCCTCACCCCTTCCTCCCCCTTGCTCTTGCCTGTCTGGCCTCCATGTTGGCCTCTGTGATTGAGAGCAGATGCCAGACCCTCAAAGTGCATATCTTGGAAGTGAGCACATCCCATCCCAGAGGGTCAGGGAAAAGAAAGCCTAATGTGCAAAAATTCCCCCAAGACCAAGTTTCTTCCCCATGGGCTCTGGTGTTCTGTGTAGAAGTCCCAGTTTCACCACTTCCTAGGTCAGTGATCCTGGACAACATTCTTTGCCAAGGATTCAGGGGAGGAGGTAATGGAGAATGACTGCTTACTGGGTACAGGCTTTCCTTTTGAGGCGATGAAAACATTCAGGAACTTGATAGAGGTGATGGTTGGACAACACTGTGAATGTACTAAATGTCACTAGACTGTACAGTTTAAAATGTTAAAATGAGAGCACCTAGGTGGCTCAGTTGGTTAAGTGCCTGACTCTAGGTTTTGGCTCAGGTCATGATCTCATGGGTCATGGGACTGACCCCCATGTTGGGTTCCATGCTCAGTAGGAAATCTGCTCGAGGATTCTCTCCCTCTGTCCATTCTTCCCACTCTCTCTCCCTCCCTCTCTATCTCTCTCTCTAAAATAAATAAAATAAAAAATAAATAAAATGTTAAAGTGGTGGATTTTGTGTAAATTTCACTACAATTTTTTAAATGATGGGAGGTGGCCCATCCAATCCTCATCTATAGGTGACCACTGCGGCTGGATAGTCCTCCACAAGGTTTTCAGTTACCTTTCCCTCAACACTTAGCAACAAGCAGACAGGCACTCAGAGCTGGGAAAGGAGAAAGTTCTTTATTCTCTGTATTTGTCTCCATGAAGCAAGTGCCCCTTGCCCCAGTTACCCTGTGCCCCTCACTGAGAATATATACACACAGTTACCGATTCCCACCTCCAAGCCTCTGCTGTATGTCCCTTCCCCGTCTCATCCCCATACCCTAGCACACCTGCTGCACCCCTTGTCATCTATCAAATTTCTGCAGTTCCCTCCATGACCAGCTCAAAGCTGCCCTGTCTTTTTTTTTTTTTTTAAAGATTTTATTTATTTATTTATTTGTCAGAGAGAGAGAGAGGGAGAGAGAGCAAGCACAGGCAGACAGAATGGCAGGCAGAGGCAGAGGGAGAAGCAGGCTCCCCGATGAGCAAGGAGCCCGATGTGGGACCCGATCCCAGGACGCTGGGATCATGACCTGAGCCGAAGGCAGCTGCCCAACCAACTGAGCCACCCAGGCATCCCTGCCCTGTCTTTTCAAAATAGATCTTCAGCCTGTGAATATACAGGGATGTCAGAAGACCTCACCTCTAGTCCAGGCTCACAGCAATTCCTCATAACTTTCTGTTGGTCCTAAGCCCAGAGCTATGCCTTGGATCTCTCCCCTGGACCCTCCTAGACCAACACTGTTCAGACTCCAATGGGAATCACCAGCAGTGAAGTCAGTGTGTCTCCAGGGAGAATACCAAAGCCTATAACCTGAAAGGTAATGGACAAGCCTCATTTCATGTCAGCCTGACAGCCAGACCAATCATAGATCTCCAGTGTGTCCCAGGGTCCCTATTATGCCAGACCTCTTCCAGTTGCTTTAATTAAAATGGTGAGAAGTCAACAGAGATTGCAGTTATAGAAGGAGAGAAAAAAATCGAGAGTTCCCCACCCCCAGCAAATTTTTAAGACAGACACTGATATGAATTAGAACTAGATTCAGGGTGAACAGAAGTCTCGGTGGACAGGCTTAGAATCACAGCCAGTATTGAGGTCAACACCAATACAATTAGAATGGAATTCTGGATGACCACTGATACATCAGAGAAGACTACTAGGTCAAGGCTGATACGGTTAGAAGGGAATTTGGAATGGACACGAAAACAATCACAGAATAAAGCTGATGGCTTTATTAGGGTGGGGAGAAGTCAGGATCAGTGTAACCCAGGCAAAGGACAGAGGGTACCTATAGGTGGCTGTCATGGGCACACTCTAATCCTTCATTACAGGCTTGGAAGGAGCAGAATCAAAATTCTCATGGCCACCTCCTGTAGGCATGTGGGAAGGGAGAAGAGAGTGGATTCTGGTAAATCAAGCCTGAAGGGAGATGGGCAGAGGGAGGGAGACAGGTAGGGGGAGAATTTCACCACCATGTAGTCCCCAAGAAGAAGAAACTCAACCCTGTAAATCAGGGAGGCAGCACAAGGGGGGTTTCCCAGGCCACACAGGTGGGGAGTCAGGCAGAGGAGAAAGTGGGGGTGGGGGCAGGGAGGTGGGAGGCTCCCAGACTTTTTCCCCCGCCCCTTCCCTCCCTTGCTGAAGACCCAAGCCACAGAGACTTCACATCCCCACAATCCCACACTTTAGGTAAAAAGGGATGCAATTACCAAAGCATTTCCTGGGCTTCCCTAGGGTCAAGGATGGAGCAGGCCTGCCTTCTTGGGGCAGTTTGTGAGCAATTAAACCCCAAATCAACTCATTGGCCCAGCTACCCTATCCTTGAAGGGTTCAGCCTGACTTAGCCACCTGATGCACTGAGTAAGTGAGCAAATCACTCTCCCTTCCCTTCCTTCTTCTCGCTTGCGAGGGATGACAATGCACCAGAGGATGTCCACTGGTTCTTCCAACATTAGGAGTCTTTCCAATACTCAGAAATAGTCTTTATACATGTTAATACTTACAGCTTATTTCTGATGATAAAAAAAATACTTGCTTATTGTAGAAATTTTTAAGAAGAGTGAAGTATGAAAAAGAAAAGAAAAAATCTTACATGATCCCATTACCGAAAGAAAAACCATCATTAACTTTTTGGTAACTTTCTTTTTCTTTTGGATTCACATTTTCTTAACAAAATTCGGATCTCACAGCCTATACAACTTTGTATCCTGCTTTTTTTCAACCACCATTATATTGCACTGAACATTTTCCCAAGGCATCAAATATTCTTCAAAAGTACAAATTTTAAAGATTGCAAAATACTCCACCAAGAGGATATACCATGATTATAAGGCATTTAGGTCATTTTCCTAGTATAAATAACACTGCCATGAACATCTTAGCCTGCTGCGTAAATATTTGCCTGGATCTCCATTTTGCTAGGATCAGTTCCTCTGGGGAGGATCACAAGGCCAATGACTGTGTTCTTCTAAAAAGATTGACATGTACCACCATATTAATTTCCAGAAAGACACAACAAACCCACTGATTTTCCCAAACGCAGTGAGAGCAGCAGTTCTGAAAGGTTTGGAGTTAGAACGCAGAAGGGAGGTCCTGTCTCTCCTCCTCTCTCGCAGTCTGCAAAGTTAACTATCCAGCGAAAGAGAGGAAAGAATTCCGAGTCAGAAGATACAGCTCTGCAGCCTAGCTCTGCCCCTCACTGGCTACAGGAACCTAAAACAAGCATTGGTTCTCCTCAACTGTAAAATGGGTATGATTAGTTTTGCTGACCACTCAGAACAATTTCCAAACGCTCAGGCGTTTGTGAAAGTTCTTTGTAAACTTTAACGCTTTGTCAAGGGGTATGACTATTATCCTTCTCACAACCCAAGGGGCTGAAGAAGTGGGTGGTTCTTTGTGAAAGACCAAGCTCTTCCCTTCCTGTCTCTTAGTCATCAGAATGCCCAAGACACGTGCTAGCTGGTTCTAAGGGTGACAGAAAAGCAGATTTCTGAAGGGAATTAGTGGGTCTGAGGGTCTGGGAAGACCCAGGTGTGTCTTACAAAGGTCAGAGACAGCACTGGAAGCCGCAGGGCTGAGGACTGGGCCTAGGGCTTCCCTGGGGGTGCCGCGTTGGTCTAGGGATTTAGACAGCAAAGACATTCCTGGTAAATGTTCCTCTCTTTCAAGGCTCCCAGCCTTTCCTTTCTAAGGTTCTGACTGGACATTTGGCCCTTGGAGGAACCAGAAAGCAAGCTGAGTCAGTGGATGCAAAAAGTCAACAGCTGCAGAAGACTCCAGAGGCCACCAGCTCTGGCCCCTTCTTCCCGGCTGCTATAAGTCAGTCCTGGATCTTTAAGATCCTCCAATTGGAAATGCAACTAGTGCTTCCAGCATGACCTCTCCAGCCCTGGGCAGATGAAAAAGAGACAGAGATGCTGCCCTTGAAAAGCACAGCTGTCCGGCCTGAGCATCCTACCACACTCCCCTACTCACTGGGCAAATGCCCTTCCCAACGCCTGCACGTCGTTAGCCTAGCTAGCATCATGGCCTGAGTTAACTCCAGTGACGTTCCCAGTGCTGGCAGGGACAACTGCGCAGACCCCACGGAACGCCATCCTCCAGGTTTTCAACATCAGCATCAGCAGCCCCCTACCCCTAGCCCACCTCCAGGGCCAGAAGAGCACCTCAAGTCTCCAATTACGAACAACAGGTGGCACCTGCCCGTACTCCCCAACTACACCGCTCCGTCTCCCTGCCCCTCCACCTGCGCCCCAGTCCTCAGGCTGCGCCCGGCCCAGCGGAGCCTTCCTTACCTTTGAGGGTTTGGGGGTGGCCCCGCGGCGCCCGGCTCGTGTTTCCTCGGGGCAGAGAGGGGATACTGGAGAAGTTGTTACCCATGGCATCCGGCCCCAGGGGGTTCGGCGCTCGCGGGGGGCAGGAGAGGCCGGGCAGGAGCCGAGGTACTGTGTGCGAATGTGTGCGCGCGCGGGCGCGCGCCGCCGGGGGAGGGCCCTGCCGGGGCTGCGGCCGGGGGCGGGCGGGCCGCCGCTCTCCTCCCTCTCTCGGGGCCGCGCCGTCCTCTGCGGCTCCTGCCCGCCGCGGGGGTCCTCGCGCGAGCCGGCTACCTGCCTGCCATTCCCCGCGGCTGGGGCGGGGGCCGCGGGCGAGCCCCTGGGCCGGGGCCGGCGGCGGCGCCCGGGGCTCCCCCGTTCCTCGGGCTGGCGCTTGGGTTCCCGCTGCTGGTGGGCGGCGCGGAGGCTCCGGCGAGCTCCCCCCGGGCCATAGAGTCAGGGCTCCCGGCGCGAGCGCTCGGCGGCTCGGCGGCGAGCCCGGTCCCCGCCCGCGGGGACGGCCGCTGCGGCGACGTGCGTGGCGCCCTCCCGCCGGCGGGTCCGCATGGAGCGGGGCTCTGTGGCGCGCGGGGAGTGCTGGGCGCTCCCGCCCCCGCCGGCTTCCTCCCGCGACCGCCGCCCCCGCCCCACGGCCGCCGCCGTCGTCAGGATTCCCTGGCTCTGGTTGTTATGGTGACAGCTGCGCCGGTGAATGAGCGTCTTAGTGACACGCGCGCGCCCGCCCAGCCAGATGTGTCCCCGGGGCGCGCCGCGTTCCCGCTGCCACAAGTTCTCTGTGGCGCTGGGGGCCCGGCCCGGGCCGGGGTGAGGGGCCAGGCAGATGCCGGGGCCCGGGGACTTGGGCGCGTTCCTCTCACGGGTGGTGGGACTTGGTGTCGAAAACAGAGAAAGAGCAAGAACGGTGAGCTCCCTGGGGGCCAGGAGCAGGGCGAGTTAGCTCTACTTCGCAGCCTCCCTAGCGCTAGCTCAGGGCCTGGCCCACAGGCAAAGCTCAAGAAGAAAAAAATTTTTTTGAGGAGTGAATGGTTGATTCGATGAGTGAGGTGAGGTTAGAAACGCCAGCACTTGACCCTCGGCCCGCAGTTACATCTGCGGGTGCGCTGGGGCAGGGGCTCAGGACCAGAAGCCCAGCTATCCGGTTTCTGCGAACATCAACCTGGGGGCCTTGGGGTAAATTCGGGGCCGGACCTAGGAGACTGGGTTGCTGGCCAAGCTGGGGGAACAGATCTCAGGGCAAACCATGAGAGAACCACCAACTCTGAACCCATTGGTTCTGACAGCTCTAAGACTTACGGGGAGCCGAGCCTCTGCGGTGTGTAGCAATCACGGAAGGCTTCCTAGAGGAAGGGGCTTCAGCAAGTTGCCTATTTGCATGACTCTCTTATCCTCCAGTTCAGTACTGCTCCCAGGAAGCCTGCAGGAAGGGGTAAGGGAGCCATTCTCCTTCTACGTGGTCATAGGCTATCTCCTCCCTGTCTGCTGGGGTAAAAGATGAGCCACTGTCCCCTCAAACAATCGGACTTCCTGCTCCTCTAGGTCACCTCTGGTTCTCTAACTGACTTCAACACCTTTGATCCAGAATCCAGTGAGGGTGTGAGCTTACAACAAGCATCTCATCCGTCCTCTTAGGGAAGGTTCTTCCCTCAGGATTCCATGAGATGGCTCCTCATTATTCAGGCACAGTTCACATGTTACCTCCTGACCTTCCCTGTCCACCCCAACTAAAGAACCCCCACCACCTCGGCCACTTTCCACACCATTATTGGGGGGTTTTTTGGGGGGGGAGGAATTAGCGTGAAAGTAGCCTTTCCCTCTTATTTATGTTCTGCCTCCCCCACTAGAACATAAGCTCTGTGAGGCTAGAAGGCAGGTCAACTCTGCTGACCATGATGTCCCAAGCCCCTAGGGGAGTACCTGGCACATGACAGACTATCAAAAAATACTTGTGAAATGGATGAATCTGCCTGCCGCCAGCAGAACTCCACTAAGACCCCTGGGAGTGAGGCTCTTTACGTCCATCTCCTGCCCCCTGCCTCCCACCCATTGCAGGCATCACATCCATAAATGTCTGGGACTCCAAGCAAGCTAGAAATATCCATGGCAGCTGCTCTGTGGGGTCTGAAGGGAAAGACAGCCCCCACCCCCGCCTCCAGCCTCTTAAATGCCCAAGATCACGTGCCCAGCCAGCTGCAGAATGGACACAGGGGCCAGGGGTGCTGTCTTATTTATGGGCATATCTTCTCATAGCTGGCTCCCAACCAGTGACTCATGCATCAGAAATCCATGGGCTCTGAATGGCAGCACACTCACGCATTGACACACGCACCTCTCCACCCTCTCGCACACTCATTTCTACACTAGCGTACGCATACTCTCATGCATACGCACACACACCCCTGAAGTCTGCTGCAGTGAGGTCACCGAGAGCTGCTGCTGGCCTCAGAATAAATCTGAAGGCCTGTATAGACCAGACTGATTCCCCCAGAGTGTGAGTGAAGGGCGGGGCTCCTGGGAGGATTTGCAAAGGGCGGCTGGGGCGTGGCTCAGGCCTGCCCTGGGGTCCCACCCCTGCCTTCCCCAAGGAGGAAGAAGAGCTAGTGCATGGGCACCAGGGGGTGGGGGTGGGATGATGGAGGCCCCAAAGGGAGAGGACAGCAGGGATGTCACAGGCCCCACGTAGTCTAAAGCTGGGACTGTGGGCAAAGCAGGGGAGAGATGGAGAAGGTCAAAGGGAAGAGGAAGTAAGGGCCAGAGACTAGTGCCTGGCAGGGGAGCCCAGAGGCAGCCACAGGCTCTGCAGCCCGATCCCAGGGAGTCTCATGGGAAGGTAAGAGGAATCGGAGACCCAGGCGGGGAACTGAGAGCAGGAAAGAAACCTCCCCTGCCCCAAGAGGGCTGAGGAGGTAATGGGAGCAGCTGCAGAACCAGGAGAAGATAAGGGACCCTTGTGCTGGCTCTTGGGGTCATGAGGGAGTGCCTCTGAAATGTTGTACCCCAAGCCACCTCCCTGGCCTGGCCCTCGCCCTTCCAGGGAGCTCTGTACTGTGGGAAGGGATGCCACAGTCAAGTGTCAACTGAATGCAAGTGTCTGGCCAGGCAGGGTCCTAGAGAAGGCAGGCGTGATGGCATGGGACTCAGAGAAGCTGAGAATTAAGCCCTCAGAGGGTCCTGTGTCTCAGAAACCCTTTTCTGGCAGGGGCTGTGGTTAGACCCAGCTCAAAGGATCAACGAACTCTGCCAGTCCCCTTCTGGACACTGGGGCAGAATCCCCGAGGCGTGTAGGACATTCTTCACCAAGGCAGCTGCCAGGAGGCAGGGAAATGGCGTGTGTGGCCCCACGGGTCCTGTCTAGCCCCATCCTGGTAGGGAGGAGGGAGGAGGAAGCTTCCGGGGAGACAAGGCTGGATGAAAACACTGTTTTGGTGACTTCAGTAGAAGCTATTAATACCCGTGAGGTGGGGCTCTGGTACCTGTCACCGTGGCAACCCCGCCTCCCCAGTGATATGGATTCCGAAGGCAGTGCCCAAGGGGATGGGTGTTGGTGCACACGTGTTTGCATGTATGTACATGTGTGTGCTGGTGCGTGCACAAGTGGGTGCTGTGAGTGCTCACACCAGTGCGTAGGAGAGGGGGGAGCCCAAGCAAGGATGTCCGGCAGAACTGGGGGTCCTTCGACGGCAGCTCTAGCCCCTGTTTCTCTCCCTTAAGGCTGACTCCTTTCTCCCTCTCTCTCTGTCTCACCCTTTTTCCCTCCCTCCCTTTCTTTGTCCCCTTCTGCCTGCCATTCTCTGCTTCTTGTCACTTTCTCTCCCGGCTGTCTCTCTTCTCTTTTTGTTCCCTGTCTGTCTCCTCCTGCTGGTTCCCCTCCCTCTTCCCCTTCTCTCTCACTCTCCACGGCTCCCAATTTCAGTTCAAGTCTTGAAGAGTCTCCGCATTGATAAATAATAAAATACTGGACAAAGTAATAAGTCCCTCCCTGAGCACCTGGTTGCTGGGCCCAGAACCAGCCACAGGGAGGGGCCGTACCAGGCAGACAAGAGTGGGGTTCATCGAAGCCAAGCCGGGCTCCCTGCAACTTGAGACCACCCTAGTCCATACCATGATACCTTCCTCCCTGTCAAGAAACTAACCTTAAGGGCGCCTGGGTGGCTCAGTGGGTTAAAGCCTCTGCCTTCGGCTCAGGTCATGGTCTCAGGGTCCTGGGATTGAGCCCCGCATTGGGCTCTCTGCTCAGCAGGGAGCCTGCTTCCTCCTCTCTCTCTGCCTGCCTCTCTGCCTACTTGTGATCTCTGTCTGTCAAATAAGTAAATAAAATCTTAAAAAAAAAAAAAAAAAGAAAAAAAGAAAGAAAAAGAAACTAACCTTAAGATAGGAAAAAACCACAACCATCCCGAGGCTGGGAGACAGGGCCCCCCCCCATCCCCCAAGGCCCAGTCCATAGTTATCAGGCCATCAGAAAATCTATACAAGTTGTCCTGCCTGACTGTTAGACATGTTAGAGGTGGCTGGACATGTTAGAGGGGGAGATCTCTGAGTGCCTGATACATAATAGATACCCAATAAATATTTGTTCAGTAAATCAATGAATCAATAAATCAGGAAATTCTCCTATTAGTACAGCCACCCTGTCAGCTAGAAGACTTGCTCAGACCAGCCCACCTGGCCTGTTCCCTTCTCAACAATGTCTTTCTCACAAAGTTTTCCCTGAGGCCAGGCCTTCCCTTGGAAGGGAGTCTGTGCTACCATCTTAGCATGAAATGGGCACCACATGGCCCAGGCGCTTTGGAATTCAGCATCTTTTATTGACCCTGTGACCATTTATTGAGCACTACCTGTATGCCCGGCACTGTGTGGGGTGCAGCTTCCTTGCCAGCACCATGGGGGAGCGGCTCCTGTGCTTTTGTGCATCCCAGTTTCCTACCTCCTAAGGTTAGGGCTGAGCACACAGTAGGTCTCAGTATCATCAGATATCAGCTCTTCCTGACTTGATCTATGGATTCAATGCATCCCAATAAAAATTCTAGCAAGTTGTCTGTGGGGGGTCAAGAAACTGATTCTTAAGTGTGTAGGAAGAGGCAAAGGACATGGAATAACCAACACAACATTGAAGAAGAACAGAGTTGAAGGACTGACGCTACCCAACTTCAAGACTTACTATGAAGCTACCGTAATCACGACAGCACGGTGTTGGCGAAAGCCTAAACAAGTGGAGCAATGCAACAGACTAGAGAGCCCAGAAATAAAATCACGTAGATGCAGTCAGCTGACAAGGAGCAAAGGCAATACAATGGAGCAGAGGTAGTCTTTCCAACGAGTGGCACGTGAACAAGTGGAGAGCCACATGCAGAAAACAAAAACAAAAACAAAAAAAATCCGTTCTTTACACCCTTCCCAAAAATTAACTCAAAATGGATCACAGACCTAAATGGAAAATACAAGACTACAAAACTCCTAGAAGATAATAAGGGAGGAGATCTAAATGGCCTTGTGTTTGGTGATGACTTGTCAGATACAACGCCAAGGGCATGAGCCATGAAGGAAAGAATTCATAAGCTAGACTTCATTAAAATTAGATTTTTCTGTTCTGCAAAAGACACGGTCAAGAGAATAAAGGACAAACCAAAGAGACTAGGAGAAAAATATTTGCAAAAGACATATCTGACAAAAGACTGTTATCCAAAACATGTAAAGAACTCTTAAAATGGAACAATAAGAAAACAAAGAACCTGGTTTTAAAAACGAGCCAAAGGCCCTCATAGACCCTTCACCTAAAAAGATCTACAGATGGCAAGTAAACACATGAAAAGATGCCCCACATCTTATGTCGATGAGGAGATACCATACACGCTAATTAGAATGATCAAAATCCAGAACACTGACGACACCAAATGCTGGTGAGGATATGGAGCGCAATAGGAATGCTTATTTGTTGCTGGTGGGAATACAAAGTGGTACAGACACTTTTTGTTAGACAATTTGGTGATTTTTATAAGAAAACATTCTCTTACCATACAATCCAGCAATTACACTCCTTGATATTTACCCAAAGGAATGGAAAACTTATGTCCACATAAAACCTGCACAAGGAGGTTTATAGAGTTTTACTCATCATACCAAAACTCAGAAGCAATAAAGAGGTCCTTCAGCAGGCGAATGGATAAACAGACAGGGGTACATCCAGATTCTAGAATATTACTCGGTGCTAAAGAGAAATGAGCTATCAAGCCATGAAAAGACATGGAGGAAACTTAAATATATACTACTAAATGAGAAAATATATGAAAAGGCTACTTACCTTATGATTCTAACTATAGACAGACTTGCCCCCTGGGAGGTGGCCCCCAGGTCCATGACCAATTGTAAGATCTTCACAAATCCCCCAAACTCTTATCCTTGGAGCTCAACTGTATCAGCTCAAACACACTCAAATATGCTACAACCTGCATTAAACATTATTTTCCTGCCTTATACATTTTGAAAGGATTTTTATAAATTTGGCTTTTGGAATCGTTGGACTACAAGTATCTCACTGAATTTACAATTGGTTTTATTTTTAAGCAATCTTGCATGTATTGGATTTCTTGCCAAGTAAGAAAAACCTACAATTGTCTTTAAACATAATGAAATCTTTATGAGTATTCATGTAATGATTTTTTTAAAAAGATTTTATGTATTTATTTGACAGAGCGAGAGAGATCACACGTAGGCATAGAGGCAGACAGAGAGAGAGAGGGAAGCAAGCTCCCCACTGAGCAGAGAGCCCGATGCAGGGCTCAATCCCAGGACCCTGAGATCATGACCTGAGCCAAAGGCAGATGATTAACCCACTGAGCCACCCAGGAGCCCCTTTATGAGTACTCATGTAATGATTAATGAAGTTGATACAACATTACATTCGTAGGCAAGTAAGTAAATATATATTAATTTTGACTTTGAAATTTTTCCATCATAATTTGGAGCCAATCATTTTTTTTTTCCAGTCTTAAACAGACCCTTAGAAAGCCCATAGACCTGGAGCTCCAGTTAAACATCTGTCTTTGGTTCAGGTCATGATCTTGGGGTCCTAAGATCAAGTCCCACATCAGGCCCCTGCTCAGTGGGGAGTCTGCTTCTCCTTCTCCCTCTGTGCTCTCTCTTTCAAGTAAATAAATAACAAATAAAAATCTTTTTAAGATAAAATAAAGGACAGCGAAGGTCCCTGCCACACACAGAAAGGAAAATACCCAACATCAGAAAGAGGAGCACAAGATCCCTGCCTAGGAAACTTGTCTAGTGACTTCAAAAGAGTCCAGCATCCCTCTTGACCCATCCCAGGGCCGCTGGCTCAGTAATAGTGGCCGTATGACTGCACTCAGTCATACGGACCAGGCCTTGATCTAAGCAATTCGTCTATAGTAATTCATTCAAGCCTGGGAGGTAGGTACTATTATTATTATTATTATTTCATTTTTATCATCCCCATTTTACAAATGAAAATCTCAAGGCTTAGGGAAGTTGAGACGTCTGGCTAGGAGCTGATAAAAGAAACACTGAGTTACAGCCCTGGGGTGGTCTGAATCCAGATCTCTGCGATACTGTGCCTGTCCCACAAAGGAGTTCCTCCAAGTGCCCCGCCTGAGGAAGACACCTGTTGCAGAAGAGGTGTCCTCACTGGGTTGCTGAGCCTTAAAACTTCTGAGAAACCCTGAAGACTCCCAGGTGCTTTGGCTCAGTTCCTGGAAGTTAGCCAGGCAGCACATGACCATAATGAACATGAAATAGATTGACAGTAACCAAACTGAAAAAGATTTTTTTAATGATCAAAATGGTGGAATACCTCAGCACTTTTTTTCTCTCACAGATGTTTGCTTTTTCCATTACTAGCGGAGAAGAGCCCAACTCGGGGTTTGAACTCATGATCCAGAGTCAGTTTTTTTTTTTTTGAAGATTTTATTTATTTATTTGACAGAGAGAGAGAGAGAGAGATCACAAGTAGGCAGAGAGAGGGGGAAGCAGGCTCACTGCTGAGCAGAGAGCCGGATGCGGGGCTCGATCCCAGGACCCTGAGATCATGACCTGAGCCGAAGGCAGAGGCTTAACCCACTGAGCCATCCAGGCGCCCCCAGAGTCAGATTCTGAACCAACTGAGCCACCAGGCCTCATAGAATTTTTAAATGACCTTTATTTGGGACACCTGGGTGGTCAATCGGTTAATCGTCTGACTCTGTTTCCGAGCTCAGGTCTTGATCTCAGGGTCATGAGTTCAAGCCCCTCATTGTGCTCTGCACTGCCCATGTGGAGCCTACTTAAAAATATACATATAAAAATAAAATATGGGGAACCTGGGTGGTTCAATCGCTAAGCATCTGCCTTCAGCTCAGGTCACGATCCCAGGGTCCTGAGATGGAGCCCCGCATCGGGTTCTCTGCTCGGCGGGAAGCCTATTCTCCCTCTCCCACTTGCTCTGTTTGTGTTCCCTCTCTCATTGTCTCTCTCTGCCAAATAAGTAAATATATGAATCTTTAAAAAATAATAATAATAAAATAAAAGACCTTTACTTATCAGGAAAGGCTTCCTAAGAATGTTGCAAAGACCAGAGAATCATAAAGGAAAAATATGATAAATATGACTACATAAAAATTTAAAACTTTTCCTGGAAAAAGTTGAAAGACAGATAGGAGTCAGGAGGCACATGCCCAATAAGCCAATAGCCTTCAGTCACTTCAAATGCCCTTCACCCCTAGACCAGGCATCTCTCCCCTATGGCTGGTGGTGTGACATCTCCCTCCTAGCCACCTTTTCCAAGAGAGGTGACAGAGGCAATCGCTTGTTCCGACCTTCACCCAAAGACCCCTCAGGGGAGCCTCTTGCCCACTGAGGGTAGCCAGTGGGAAGTTTTCTCTCCACAGAGTGAGCAGGGACCACCGGTGTCCCCATCTCTCCCCTCCTATTCCCAGCTCCTCAATCTCTCTCCAGCCACCACTAGGTAGCGCTAGAACTCCATTAGAATCCCCTTTGTCCCTAGCAAACATTTCGGGGAAACACTCAAGTCCATCAAAACACCTTTAAAAATGCTTACAGGGCGCCTGGGTGGCTCAGTGGGTTAAGCCGCGGCCTTCGGCTCAGGTCATGATCTCCGGGTCCTGGGATCGAGTCCCACATCGGGCTCTCTGCTCGGCGAGAAGCCTGCTTCCCTCTCTCTCTCTCTCTCTCTCTGCCTTCCTCTCCGTCTACTTGTGATCTCTGTCAAATAAATAAATAAAATCTTTAAAAAAAAAAAAAAAATAAAAATGCTTACAGGTTGCCCTTTTTCTCTCTCAAAACAAAGAGAGCTTTTGGGGGATGGGGGTGAGGGAAGTACATATTTTAATAGCTTCCCTTAGCTATTTCATTGTAAAGAAAATGTATCAGTGAGGAAATCAGCCCTAGTCTTGAGCCACTGAAATTCTACCCTCTAGGTATTATTTGCTTCACTAGGGCTCCTTTCTCATCGTTCATCCTGAGACCAGACCTCCCAAGAGTCCTCCTCATCACAATGGCTGCCCCAAAGGACTCCAACCTACCAACAAATACCCTCTTCCAGGACTGAGGGAGGATAGGTCCTCTACAGAGAGCTCCAGTTCACACTGAGACGCCCCCTGGCTGCATCTGGTACTTGAATTGGGCACATGTGTGCCCAGCACCAGCACAGCAGCTGGCACTGGGCGGACGCCCAGGGAACAGCTGTTGCCTGTGGCTAGAACTTGAGGGTATGTGGCCAATAACGGGGGCCCTTCCTAGCTTAGTTCTCTGAGCACCTGATCACGCTCAGAGCTGGGATTTGCAACTCCCAGCCCAGCTGTCTTCCCACAAGCACCTCTATGTCTACTCAACCACAAGGAGCAATCTCAGAAGACTCCAGAGTTTGCGTGGGCAGCCAACAGGGGAAGGTGGGCCCTGGAGCCACTCTGGCTTTGATATTTACCGAGTAGAATCCAGAAAATCCAACTGGATGGGCTCCCCTCCCCCCAGTTCAAGCCACCTGTGTTTGTCCCCAAGTCTCTGCATTTGGCCCATCATCTCGGATCGGATGTCACTCCTGGCAAGATCTCCATGCCAGAAAACCAGCCGTCTTCAGCAGGGGCTAGAAACAGCTTCACGTCAGTTTGGTTAGAAAAGCCGTGTTCACATCTTGTTAGTCATGTGAAAAAAAAGAGAGAGGTGGAAATAATATCACAAAACCAGGCTTCTCTCTTTCTTCTGAGAAAAGGAGTTAGAGATGTATTGTGAACTAAGGAAATTATTCCACAATCCGTATCCTGTGGAGTGAAGACCAGAAATTTAAGTGTAGAAGGATATTAATGTCTGAATTGGGATCTGTTATCTTGTGTATGTCATGTGTTTTAACCCTATTTTCCAATAACATTTCTCAATGTATATATGGAAACATATTTTTTAATTCCATAAATCCACTGCCCAGGTAGCCTTTTTTTTTTTCTTTTTTCTTCTGTTTTTCCTTTTGGAAGATCAAAAACAGGCTTGTTTTTTAATGCACAGAACAACTTATTTACAACTCCTGGAGTGGATATGTACCTAGCAATACAGAAGGCATTTGCTTCCATGGTAGGCGCTATAGAAATTAAGATTATAAATATGAGAGGTAAGCCCCCCCACACCAAGGGCACAAAACAGCCTCTTACTGATGTTTTAAAAATAAAATTCATATGTACACATTGTTTGAAAAATCAACAAGGGCTCCTGGGTAACTCAGTCGGTGAAGCTTCTGCCTTCGGCTCGGGTCATGATCCCAGGGTCCTGGGATCGAGCCCTGCATCCGGCCCCCCGCTCAGCAGAGAGGCTGCTTCTCTCTCTCCCACTCCCCCTGCTTGTGTTCCCTCTCCCACTGTCTCTCTCTCTGTCAAATAAATAAATAAAAACTTTTTTAAAAATAATAAATAAATAAATAAATAAATAAATAAAATTTTGCTTTCGCTATATTACCAAATGGTCCTAGAAGATCTCTACAAATTTGTACTCTGACCATCAGCTTATGAAAGCAGCTGTTTCCCAAAGTCCTCCTCGACATCAGATACCATCAACCCTTTAGTTTCCAACAGTATGGTGAGTTTAAAGAGGCACCTGGTTATTAAGATTGTATTTAATTATAGGTGAGAATTAGAATCTTTGCAGGATTTGGGGCCACTTGTTTTTCTGTGAAAGGACACCCATTAATATCCTTTGCCAATTTTCCCATAGGATGATTCAACTCTTTCATTGATTTATATGATCTCTCTGCAAATTAAGGAACGTAGGCCTTTGTTTGGCAAATGCCTTTTTTTAAGTTTGATATTTTTACTCTGTTTACTGGTATTTTGCCCACAGTTGAGGCCTGTGTTAACCCTCTTCTCCTTCAGAGCAGCTGACTTCTGTGCTTTGTTCACCAAGGCCTCGACTAGCTTCTGGTCACGAATACATCCACCTACATGCTATTGTAGAAATGTTATGCTTGTAGTTTTTACACAGAAGTCTTTGAGCCATTTGGAATGGATTTGGGTATAAAGAATGAGAAAGCAATCCAGGTGAAGATTTTCTCAGATGGGTTGTTCCCATGCCATTTGTCAGACTCACAACCACCACCACCCCCAGACCACTGTCTTCATTTTCATCCTCTTTTCAGTCCTTGAAGGGCCATGGGGCTCCATGGAGTCCCCAGAACAGAGGTCCACGTTGATTTCCCCCACGTCTGCCAGAGACCGACCCAAAGGTCATCACCAAGATCCTGCAGAGGCCTCCATCATCAGAGTGGAAGACCAGGTGGGCTCCGGAAGGTGGGAAGGGCACCACCACTGCTCTGCTAGACACGAGGAAACTATATCTTCCCATCCTGAGCCACAAGAGGGACACACTTCCGGTGTCTTCCTTTTGAAGGAAAAAGAGAGAGAGAACCCTCAGGGGAGAGTGTGCTCACTACAAAAAGAAGAAACAGAGCCATACCTGTATTTCAGGAGATACACACTTATACACAAACACTATCCATACGTACCACACACATGCATACGTGTACACACATGCCTCCCACAAATATGTATACAGCCAGACACACGCGTGTATGTGCTCGCACACACACACACTCACACTCACAACTCACACTCCAGATAGGCTGAGTTTCTCCAGTAGCACCTAGACCCAGCGAACCCTTCAGTCACAGGAACTCCAAGAACAGCAAAGCCAAAGTTTCTCAAACAGTATTCAGGTTCCTGTTAAACGGGAAAAAAAATCTGGAAGACCCCCCAAGATATATTTGCAAGACCCTAAGGAAAAGAAAATAAACCAAAGAGTTGTTCTATACCGATCTTCCGATTACAAGTTAACCCATGTTGCCAACCACTAAAAAGATTTAAGACATCATTTCCCTAGAATGAAAAAATTTCCCTAGAATGAAAAGACCCAGAAGAACAGAGACACAGACCCCTGGGTGTGGAAGGGGTTTAATGAAGTAAGGCTGCTTCAAGGTATTATCACGCAGCAGATATGCAATTTAATACCCTCCCACCCACAGGAGGAAAATCAGTCTCTCTCAGGTTCTGTGCTCTGTCGCTGCCTCTCCTGGCCCAGCAGGCCCCGGGCTCCTGGCAACAAAATGTGATCCTCCTCCCCTTTTACCCTGTTCCATAACCCCTTTGCGTTTTTCCAGTAGAAATAGTTGATGATTTATTGGGAAATTTCTAAAATCGTTGCTATAAAAGTAGATATTTAGAAAATACAGAATGTTGGGTGATGCCTGGGTGGCTCACTTGGGTTAGACATCTGCCTTCGGCTCAGGTCATGATCCCAGGGTGCTGGGATTGAGTCCTGAATTGGGCTCCCGGGTTAGCGGGGAGCCTGCTTCTCCCTCTGCCTGCCACTCCCCCTGCTCTCTCTCTCTCTCTCTCTCTCTCTCTCTCTCTCTGACAAATAAATAAATAAAATCTTTTGGAAGGAAGGAAGGAAGGGAGGGAGGAAGGAAGGAAATTCAGACTTTTTAAAATGTAAAGCTACACCAAACTCTGGGAGATAATATCTCTTTAAGTTGTGGTGGGCGGAAAAAAAAAAAAAAAAAAGTTGTGGTGGGCGGAACAGGGGGCTCTGTCTCACCTCTCAGGTTGGACCTGTGAACAGGATAAACTGGGAGAGACCTTGTCCCAGTTTCCTGCCATGTTCTCCCAGAAAGATTGTTTGCTTTTTGTGGAGAATCCCTAGGTTATCAGCCTAGGGGCTCTTAAGTTCAGCTGCCCAGCAGGTGAGTAGGTCTGGAAGTCACATAAAGGGGATCCCAGCTCCCTTCCTGGCTCTGTCCCCACTAGGCTGTGTGACCTCCAACAGATGTCCAGCCTCTCTGGGACCCACACCCACCTGAAGAATGGTGGTGGTAGTCCTCAGCTACGTTAGGAGCCTGAATCAGGCTAGAAGAGTTTCTCACTCAGAATCACACTTGCATACCCAGGATGGCCCTCCCACCTCCTCCAGCTCCCTCCTCATTTTCCCTCACATGGTAATCCTGTCTCATAGGACCCACACTAACACTCTCATGATGTAAAATACAAATAATAAGTAAGACCCCAGTTTCTGTCTGTCACTACCTCATTATAGGTATAGACCGCACAGTTATGAAATTCACAGGACATATGTGGGATGGTCTGCCTTAAAATACAGGCTAAGTGACGCACACAAAATTTATTTTGCAGGCCCAAGGGTCCCTCAGAAAGCTGGAACCAAGACACAATGGCAGACCCAGGTGACGAGTGTCAAGAGAAGAAACAGACCACACCTCAGAAGGGTGGCCTGAGCTTCTGGAGGGCAACCCCACTGCTGCGTGACTAGCGGCCCCCCAGTGGCAAATTCACAGTGGGTAACGAACGGTTCTCCCAGGGAACACCAGGCTGGCTGGCCACCTTGGGTCCCCGTGGGCCCTGCCACAAGTCTAGAAGGACATACACTGAAGCAAGGGCAGGGAGACCTTCTGGGGGTTGCAGGGATGGGGACACGTTCATGTTCTCTAATTTTAAAGGTTTCATAATGTGGTGTTTAATCAGAAAAACCAGAGATTTTTCTCGAAGATACTTGAGAATAGAGAAACAAGGCTGGTTAGTGCAGCTGCGGTCCAGGCGAGTGTCATGGAGATGGGAGTTGGACCGGGTCTCCGAGGATGGGAAGGAGACGGAAGGATGCTCACCCCGTGTACCCTACAGGGTCGATGTGAAGTGGCATTCATAACTGTTAGGACCCCAGGTCTGAGGAAAAGACACCAGGGCTGATGCATGACCTTGACTGAGGCCATCACTTGGAGCCAAGGGTGACCAGTTGTCCAGGCTGGACAGAGCAGGGGTCAGTGGGATCAGGGCCATCCCAGTCCTGAGGTGTGCCCTATCTCAGAGGCCACCCTGAGCCGAGTGAGGGAGCCTGAGTGATGGTAGTAGCTGGGGTCTGGCCACCACACCCAGCCCCAGCCCATGCTCCAGGCCCAAGGCCCACTAACCCATGACCTTAGGGACAGACCCCTGGGCTTCTGTGACAGCCTCACTCCTCTCCCAAAGCCAAGCGGCCATTGTCATAAATGAGGGCCATTAAGACAGGGGTGCTATGGGGTGGACAGCAGATGAGGAGAAGGGAAGGACAGAAATACAGAGGCAACAACACAGAGAGAGAGATGGAGAGAGACCGACTCCCAGAAAGGCCCAGAAACACACCCAGAGGGACATAAAAAGTCACACGCCTGCACGCGTGGCTGCACGCATACGTGCACACATACACATCCTAAGGTAGAGTCAGAGAGACAGAGACAGAATGAGAGAGAGAAAGGGAGACAGACCGACAGAAATTAGGGCAGGCCCTACGCTCCACTGATTGGCTTTCTAGAAGCAGAGAGGCAGGCAGGTGCAGGCCAAGTGGCCAGCAGAGAGGACAGAGCTGGTGACAAAATAAGGGGGTCTGGGCATCAATATCCCAGAGAACAAACTTCTGTTGTCCCTTGCTGTGCCCTCAACACCATGCTCGATGCTACAGAAAACAACATTGCAGGCCACGTCACTGCCCTCATTGGGAGAGCCACCCCCCACCCCTGAGGAGGATTAATAATAACAAGCTGAGGCAACCTTTCAGGGGCCAAAGGGGAAGAGAGGCTCCCCCAGAGCTGAGGTCACCAGGGGGTGCTGGGGGACAGCGCTGCCTTTGAGCTGCCTCTTGAAGATCAGAGGGGGAGGAGCAAGGGTGTTCCAACTGGAAGAGGGTGTCAGCAAAGTTGTAGAGACAGGAGGGCATGCCTGGGTACATTCAGGAGGGCCTTGAATGCCAAGCTAGGAAGCTGAGGGAGCCCCTGGTCCCAACCAGGCAGATGAGTGATGTGTGGGAGGCCATGCTTTAGAGAGGCCCAGGCTGACCTGGGGACAGTGGAATAAAACAGAGAGGAAGGTTGTAGACCCCCACTGACCCCTCCAGCCCGCCTCACGACACTCTCTGTCTGATGCCACATTCCAGGAACCCCAGACTCCTGGTCCACCTCAGGCTGCTTCTCACCTCCTTGCCGTGCGCTGCCCTCTGCCAGGAAGGCCTTCCCCTTCCACAGCCCCTCACCCAGCAAACACCAAAACACCATTTAGACTCTTCTCCAGGGTCTTTTCCTCCAGGCAGCCTTCAGGCAGGGGGAGGTGCCCCCTGGGCCCTCCCAGCATGAAAGTCAACACAAAAATCTCCCTGAGCTCAGCTGAGTCAAATCGTGTTTTTGACCGAGACCAGAAAATATCATTGGTCCCCTCAGCATCGTTGCCTTACCACACCCAAAATTTGCCTATCCCCCAACAAGAAGCGCCACCAGCTCTCGGGCCTCAGTATCCAAACCCTGAAGGGAGGGAGGATTTGGCTGGGGAGGGTGGAGTGACAGGGCAGGGCACATTTGCCTAGAGGTGCTTTGGGCTGGCGGGTCGCAGAGCAGTGACTCTTTCCTCCAGAGAACAGAGGAGTGGCACTGGGGGACAGTCGGGGCTGGGCAGGGGAGCCTTTGCAGAAAAGTCCTGCCTCTGCCCCACGTCTGTGGCTGAGCCCCAGGAGTCTGGGCTGAGGACTGACCGTCGCCCCTTCCTTGTCCCCTCAGGCCCTTGGAAGACAAGACCCCAGGCTTGTCCCCAGAAGGATCTGGATTTGGCTGGGAAGGTGGCCGAAGCCTCAGTGCTCTCCCGGACCCACGGCTGCCCACCCCTGCCAGGCCAAGGCTATGGAAAAGTTCCGCATGTTCTTCCAGCACTTCCAGTCCAGCTCAGAGTCAGTGATGAATGGCGTCTGCTTGCTGCTGGCCGCGGTCACGGTCAAGATGTATTCCTCCTTCGACTTCAACTGCCCCTGCCTGGCGCGCTACAATGCCCTCTACGGCCTGGGCCTGCTGCTCACACCCCCGCTCGCCCTCTTCCTCTGCGGCCTCCTTGCCAACCGGCAGTCCGTGGTGATGGTGGAGGAGTGGTGCCGGCCTGCGGGGCAGCGGAGGAAGGACCCGGGCGTCGTCAGGTGCGGTCCCACACTACCTGGGTGGTCACGGTCAGGGCCTCCCCACTCAGACACTGCCAGGTGACTCCCCAGGCCCGGTGATCCTCATGGGTATCGGGAGGGCTTCCCCCCATGGACATTATCACCTGTGTCCCCTCCTTTCCCCAACTAGGGTGACATCAGCTCACAGAGACCCCTTAGCCACTTCCCATGCCGGAAACAGACATTTCCTTTCCTGTCATCCGTCACCCTTCTGTGGCCAGGACTGGGGACCCATGGATGATACAGGATTCCCAGGTTTTGCCCAGGTCACATGTGTTGGCTGGCCAGGAATTGTAACTCAGCACATACAGGAAGGACCATCCCATGACACACACAGCCGGCTTGCACACATAGTCGGAGGCGTGACTGGCTTCAAGGCTGCATTCCCTCTCCTGTAAGCTTCCCCAGGGTCTAGGACCTCACCTGCTGTACCGCAGGGCCCTTGGAGCCTCTCACCTGCTTTCGATACTGTGCACCGTATCAAAACCAGCTGATGGGGGTGCCTGGGTGGCTCAGGTGTTAAGCTCAGATCATGGTTCCAGGGTCCTGGGATTGAACCCCCGCTCCATGCCAAGCTCTATACCCAGGCCATGTGTGTGCAGCCTCTCAATTCTTAGCTCAGCCCTGGGTCTGCTCCAGGAGTAGACCCATTTTTAAGGATGAGGCCCATGAGGCAGAGAGGTTAAGCGACTTGACTGAGCTCCTATAACGAGGAAGAGGCACGGCCCAGATTCAAACACAGGTGCACTCCCAGCCCAAGCTGATACCAGTCCCCTCAGTGTTTTAGACAAAAGGTCTAAGTGATCTAGATCTGTGGGTAGAGGCCGGAGGGGCTTGGTGGATTTCAGCCTGCTGACGATAGCCCCCTTTCCCCGTGGTTTGGCATGGACAGTCGCGGTGTTCTCAAGTTCTCAAGCGTATGTAATGTAAGTCCATACCATGTCCTCAGGTCCACCTTCCAACCACAATGCCCATAGAAAACACCAGGGCCACCCTGATGTCAGATGGATTTGTAGTTCCCCACGGGGGAGGCCGTGCACCCATATACACACCCCCAGCAGACACCATTTTTGTACGTTTTGTATGCAGTTCAAGTCAGAAACAGGTGCTCAGCTGCCTCTGCTTCCTGACGCACTGGGGGTCCCGTGCTCCCCATGATTCAGCCTCGTGGGGAGGGTCACATGCACTGGCTGTGTCCTTTGCCTTTTCCTCTGGGGCCCGGGGAGTGCAGCTCCATGGGGCACCTGTCCTGGGATCAGAACCCAACCTCCAGAAGAGCAGAGGGCAGGAGAGCCCCCTGGGGACGGTGCTGGGGGTGGGATACTTTGGACCTGGAGGGAAGGGTCTGAGGCACTGCTTCTGGAAGGGTTATTGGGCGGGGCTAGCTCCCCCCAGAAGCGGCTCTGGGGAGAAGGTAATAATAAGTGGCTCACCCGGGTCAGTCCTTCTGGGGACCCTCTGAGAACATGGGTAGAACACACCTCAGCACTGTCCCACTGAGAGTCTAGGAAGCTGGGGTCCCTGTGGCCGGAAGGTTGATTGGGGTCGTTAACTCTCCTGGCTTCCACCGTCCTCCTCTGATTGCAGAGATTCCTCCAAAGCCCTCGGGCAGAACCGCGCAGGTAGTTGAGGTCAGAGGCCCACAGTCCTGCCACATGAATGGAACTCGTCACCAAAGATCTAATGTGCCTCTGGCATGGGAAAGGCACCAGGAGAGCCTGAGAGGAAGAGGCATGCCCGCTCCCCAGTTTCCAGTCCTGGGCTGCCAGTCCTGACTTTCCTGACCTCCCAGAGCCCCAGCCCTCCAGCCTCCCTGCCTCTGCTGCTGGGACCTCTGCAGTGGGAGCCACCACCCCAGGCATCTCCTAGCCCTCCTGGGAAGTCCATCCTTGCATCCCTCCTGTGGCCTTCCTGCTGCAGCTGAATCCCAGCTGCCCCTCTTAACCCCCCGCCTTCTGCTACCCCTAGGTATATGTGCTCCTCTGTGCTGCAGAGGGCACTGGCCGCCCCCCTTGTCTGGATCCTCTTGGCCCTCCTTGACGGGAAGTGCTTCGTGTGTGCCTTCAGCAGCTCCGTGGACCCTGAAAAGTTTCTGGACTTTGCCAACATGACCCCCAGCCAGGTGCAGCTCTTCCTGGCCAAGGTGCCCTGCAAGGAGGATGAGCTGGTCAGGGACAGCCCCGCTAGAAAAGCAGTGTCCCGCTACCTACGGTGCCTGTCACAGGTAATTCGGGTGGTTCTCCCCAGCCCTGGAAAATCTCCTGCACTGGTTCTGAGCGGCGTGGGCAAGGAGGTACAGAGGGTTTCCTGGGGCCCCTCCCCACTGCTGGAAACAAAAGCAAGGAGCAGGTGGTCCCTGGAAGGCTAGGGGTGTGACCCACATACAGGACACTGGGGGGGCCTTAGGTAGTGGACACTTCGCCTTCAACACTAAGTGCCTCCACGGCAGAGACCAGAGACCCTCCAGGAGTCAGTGCGTTCCATCCCTAGGAAGTTAGATGACAAAAGCCCTGGAGATACATTCCTCTGCCCTGCCCCCCAACCCATACACACATTCTTGGCACCTCCCAGAAATCATACTCACTACTATTACTATTTATTGAGGATTAATGTGTCAGACACTGTGTAAGCATTTCATATGCATTACTTCATTTATTCTCAGAACAACCCTATGAGGGGGTGCAATCATTATCATCCCATTTTGCAGATAAGGAAATGGAGGTCCTGAGAGTTTAGTTCACAGGCCCAAGTTGCACAGCTCCTAAGAGGCAGGGCGGGGAGCTGAACTGTCAACACTCCCAGCCCTCTGAACCACCTCCCTGAAATGCAGGTCCTCCCCAGACCCCTGGATCCCCACACTGGCACCCCCACTCCATCAGCCTAGGGGCAGACTCCAGCCCCCCCCCGGCCCAGACTGCAGATTCCTCCCAGAGCCCCAATCAGTGCTGGGTCCCCCCCAAAAGTATTTATATGCAGAGCAAGCTGGGGCTACAGGGACTAAAAACACAACCCAGCCCTCTGTGGGCGCCAGGACAAACTCGTGGCAAATGCAGGCCCGTGCATTTGATGGAGAGGCGTGATGGAGAGAGGGCCAGCACTCAGGACGCATTTGATTTTGGGTCCAACTCTGCCTTGGCCACATCACTCCCCTCTGGGTCTCAGCCTCTCCTACAAAATCAAGGGAGGTTTGGTCTCCTCCACGTGGATGGGCCCTGTAGGATTAAACTCTCTGGGCTCTCGCTCATTCACTGGAAAGAGTGTAGAATCTTCAGTCACACCAGGGTTCGAGTCCTGACTCAGATGGAGGTTATCAGGCACATAAAAAGCCCCTCATGTGTAAAACCCCCACACGACCATTTTTAATTGGTAGGGGAAAGGAGGGATCCTGAGAGAGGCCAGTGAGAGAGCTTCATGAACCACATCCACTAATGATAAGGGTTCAAATATGTCTTTGTGGCTTAGAGGAGTGATTTCTCTGCCCCAGGAGCACACAGTTGCTTGGTCTTAAGCACAGCCTTGGAGAGACCAGAGCTTTGGGAGGGTAGAGAGGAGGGAGGGGTGTCGGGCATGTGTGGGTTCCAGACTCAGGGAACTCTTCAAGTCTTTCATCATGCTTGGCTTGGCACACTGTTCCCTGTTTATGGCCTATAGACCTGCTACTCATGCTTCAGGGCTCAGCATCTGCCTCACTGTTCCCTGAGCCCTCAAGTACAGGTTGGGTGTCCCTCCTCTGTATTCCCATAATAAAGGATTATGGGAATATACGACCCTCAACATGGCATTCAGCCAGTCTATCACCAATTTCATTGTTTCCTCCACTGAAGTGTGAGTTCCAGGAGTCCTCAGTGCCTTTCCCAAAATACAGGACGTGTGGCTTCATAGATGGGATACATAAGCACGTGTGAGGATAGATGAAGAACCGGATAAAAAAATGAAAGGATGATAGATGGATGCATGGGTGGGTGGACGGATGGATGATGGGTGGGGGGAGTGTAAGGGAGGCAAAACTTTGCTTCCACCCAGCTTAGGTTTTCAGCTGAGACTCTAACAAAAAGATTAACAGGAGAAAAACAGTTTCTTAATGTGCACAGTACACATCACATGGGAGAAACTTGAAACAAAGAAAGAGTAACTCAAAGTGGTCGCTTAGAACTGCATCTTATCTGTCATCTTCGAAAAGAGCAATACCGGGGCTCCCGGGTGGCTCAGCAGGTTAAGCCTCTGCCTTCGGCTCGGGTCGTGGTCTCAGGGTCCTGGAATCGAGCCCCACATTGGGCTCTCTGCTCAGCAGGGAGACTGCTTCCCCCCTCTCTCTCTGCCTGCCTCTCTGCCTCCTTGTGAGCTCTCTCTGTGTCAAATAAATAAATGAAATCTTTAAAACAAAAAAACAAACAAACAAACAAACAAAGAGCAAAACCTTTGGAGAGCAATGACAGGACAAAGGAGAGCAGTGTTAGTCTCCGAGGACACTAAAGGAGTGAGGTTTATCATGAGATTCCTCTGGTGCTGTCCCTGGGCTGATAAGAGTTGTCTCCCAGGGACTCCTGGGTGGCTCAGTCGGTTAAGTGGCTGCCTTCGGCTCAGGTCATGATCCCAGAGTCCTGGGATCGAGTTCCGCATCGGGCTCCTTGCTCAGCGGGGAGCCTGCTTCTCTCTCTCCCTCTGCCTGCCACTCTGCCTACTTGTGTTCTCTCTCTCTCTCTCTCTCTCTGTGTCAAAAAAATAAATAAAATCTTAAAAAAAAAAAAGAGTTGTCTCCCAGTACAAGGAGAATGTATTTCCTGCCTTAGGTACAGAAGAGGAGGGTAAAGAGAGCTGTTCCTATGGTTGCTGCTTCTTATCTTCCATTCAAGATAATTTTTATGTCAAAGAGGCATACTTTGGGGTGACGTATTCTGGTTTCTTCAGGAGGGAGTTTGGGAGGATGAGTGGTGGGTGGGTGGGTGGATAGATAAATGGAAGAAAGGATGATAGTAAGGGAACAGGGATGGGTGGGTAGGAGGCTATATGATAGACGGAAGGTCTGCTGGGAGGATGGCTGGATGGGATGCTGAGACATAGTATCAGGTGAGAAGATAGACCGCGGGATGAGTGGATGGAGAAATAGTTGGACAGATGGATGGTGCAAGGATGAGACTGAATGCAAGCGAGGATGGGTGGAGGTGGATGGTAGGATGGATGACTAAGTGGGAACATGGATAGATTTGGGAGAGATGGGAGGGATAAGGGAGAGACTTTGGGACACTCTTTCCATACCGCATAGCACCCGACCTGGAACACATCTAACCTGGTGCCCCTACCCCCCACCCCCCAGGCCATCGGCTGGAGTATCACCCTGCTACTGATCATCGTGGCCTTCCTGGCCCGCTGCCTGAGACCTTGCTTCGACCAGACAGTCTTCCTGCAGCGCAGATACTGGAGCAACTACGTGGACCTGGAGCAGAAGCTCTTCGACGAGACGTGCTGTGAGCATGCGCGGGACTTCGCCCTCCGCTGCGTGCTGCACTTCTTCGCCAGCATGCAGAGCGAGATGCGGGCGCGCGGGCTGAGCCGGGATGCCGCAGGCAGGGGCCCCGAGCCACCCGAGATGCCCAGCGGCCTGGACGGCGACGGAAGCAGGAAGGCCCACCTGCGGGCAGTTTCCAGCCGGGAGCAGGTGGACTTCCTCCTGAGCACGTGGTACTCCAGCAAACCGCAGCTCAACCTCGTGGCATCCCCGGGGCTCTGGGCGCGTGGCCTCAACCACCGCGCTTCCACGGTGGCCCCAGGCACCAGACTGTCCCAGCATACTGATGTATAGGGACCCCAGTAGTGTCCCCACGTGAAATATCCACGCTGGCAACGGCCTGGGGGTTTCCAGGTTGTGGGGATCCCGAGGCAGGACAACCTAACCCTTGCTGGCTTGCTTCCTCAAAATAGCCCAGTCTCTGGCCCACTTTCAGGGTGTGGCCTCCCGAGTGCTCTAAAACAGGGCTTCGCAAACCTTAGGCTGCTCACTGTTCTCCCGAACTCTTGCTAAATGCAGGTTCTGATTTGGTGCGTCTAGTATTGGGTCCAAGACTGCCCTTCTGTCAGATTCCCAGGGGATACTGAATTTGTGAACTAGCAAGAGTCTGAGTAGATCTGCCTGTGGATTCTGGATCCTAGATGTACAGATTCTAAATTTGAAATAATAATATAATAACATCTAGCAGGTGTCAGTGGTGCTTACTACATGTTGTAAGGTCTTTCCCTATATAACTCATTTGAACCTCATGATAATCCAATGAAGTAGGATGATTATTAGCCCCATTTTAGAAGAGAAAACTGAGGCCAAAAGTGGTTAAGTTGCCTGGGGTCACCCATGTAGGACCTGGAATTTGATCCCAGGAGGCCTGTCTGCTACATAATTCTAAGCTGCTATACTCCTGGGCCCTCTAGAGAGTTTGTATATTGGTTTTCAGCCCTCTGGTTAGGCTTCCTGTAGCTTCCACCAAGTTTCTCTAAGCAAGTGCTAGCAAGCTCCAGGTGTGTGGTATTTGGACCGGCTCTGAAAATCCGGGCGGGGTGGACCCAGACACCCCCACACTTAACAAGCACCCCAGGTGATTCGATAAGTTCCATTTTTTTTTTTGGTTGGGTTTTTTGTTTATTTGTTTTTTTAGATTAAATTTGTTTCAGAGAAAGAGAGAGAGAACAGGTGGAGAGGCAGAGGGAGAGGAAGAGACAATCTTCAAGCAGACTGTGCTAACCACGAAGCCCAACACGGGGCTTGATCCCAGGACCCTGAGATCATGACCTGAACTGAAACCAAGAGCCCAACACTTAACTAACTGCGCCACCCAGGCGCCCCTGATAAGTTCCCGGTTTAAGAACCTCTGCGCCAAGTGTGAGTATGGGGTCTGGCTAGGAAGCAAAGCCCTTAAAACACTAGGGTGAAGTCTTGTTGGAAAAATGGCCACTCTGTCTCTGGCAGCCCAAACAGGAAAGGTTGGGAAGATCTGGCCTCTGAGCTCCTCTGGACCTCCCTGATGACTCATTCACCACACACACACACACACACACACACACATGCTGCTGGTGCCTCCTTAGCACAGATGGTGACCACAGACAGACAAACCTGAGTCACCCCATACTTTTCTGGTGCTCAGGGCCTGGAGGGCAATACAGGGGCCCCTGGACGCTCCCGCTGGAGACCAGCCCCCTCTGTGTCCAGCAAGCTCTGCTCTCCTGGACTCTTGCCAAGAGACTTGTATGACCAGACAATCCTTGCTGCCCAGCTTCCCCCCACCTACCCTGCTGTGGTCAGGCCATGCAAATGTTTGAAATGCACCACGATTTAACAGAAGTGCTAGCAGGGATTGAGTGGGGAGGAAGGAGAGAAGTCTTAGAGATGGCCCAGTCAGCCCAGAGGAACTCTCAGCTCAGGAGAAGTGGGCTCAGGGTCCCCACTTTGGGCTGCAAGAAAGCAGCATTTGGCCCAGGAAACAGCCACCGATTACAGTCAATACCGCTGCCTCCTTGTACTGTGCACTTATAAAGCACCTAGTGTCCAAAAAGTATCGTGCCAGGGAATAGGGAAGAGATAATACACAGATGATACCCCCTCCCTTCAAGGAGCTCACTGTCTGATACAAGGACAGGATGGGTACAGAAACAAAGATAATCCAGAGCAAAAGGTGAGAAGATACAGGCAAGCCCCATGCCACAGAGATTTAGCATGGAGAAGAATGGCTCCAAGCTGGGGGATCAGGGAAAGCTTCACTTGAATGGGTCTGGAAGGAGGGGGGATGGTTTTGTCTAGTGGAGAGAGAGATGGGGGTGGGGCCGCGGGGCACCTGCAGGGAGGAAACAGCAAGAACAAAGGCAAAGGACCGGGAAAAGGGCAGGGTATGTGTCATTTATTCATTCAGCAAGTATTGATGGAAGGCCTGGAGGGGCAGAGAGTAGTGGCTGGCTGGGCAAGGCAGAAAAGAACTAGAAGCTGCCTGAACAGCGGCGGCTCTGCATGAGAAGGGGAAGATGGTGGGAGCCTTGGGGGGTTAGGTCAGGACTTTGGCTTGATCCTGCTGGCAGGAGAGGCAAGCACATGTGAGCAAGGTCCGGAGGAAGGACGTGGCAGTGATGTTTGAAGCTGCGGAAATGGGCAGGGCCAGAAAGAGAGAGAAGCTTGAGTGAGCAGAGGAAGGACCAAGACCTTTAGAGCTTTGGAGGACCAAGAGGGGGGCAGTAAATGAGAGAAAGAGGAAAAATCATAGAGGAAGAGTCCGGAAAAAGGCCAGGGACGAGTGAATTTAGGGATGGGAGAAGGATAAGCTATAAACCCAGAGCTTCAGAGAGACCCAGGAGTGGGAAGACTGAGGGGAAAATAATTGGTTTTTGGTAGCTGTCCAGGGCAGGGGGACTGCTCACCCAGGGAGGTGTCCTGGTGAAGCAGATGGCTGGGTTTCTGTAGGATTCCTATAAAGTCCTGGGCATGTGCCTCCCAACACACACACCCAGGGTTATAAGAACAAGTGAGAGGTTTGGACCCTGCTCTGTTTTAGGATACTGACATGGCAGGGATCCTCAGCACCCCTGTTAAAGGATGCTGAGGGAAAGACACCAGGACCCTAAAGTACGATGAGAATAGAGGAGTCATGTCCACGCTAACACACTTCTACTTCCAGGGTCTCATAGAAGGTAAAGGAGTTCTCTCCCAGCTCTACCCAGCTCTTCGGGGCCAAATGAAATGACCTCCCCTTCTCTCTGCTTGATGTGTTCTGCAGGGGAAGGGCAGGGAGAGCTGGAGGATGGGGAGAGCATCCCTGAAGAGCTAGAGAAGAGCCATGAGAGATGGTCTGGGGTAGCAGAACAGAGGTGACATTGGTTGTTACCATGGTAATGAGCTTTGAATGGGCTGGCACCAGCCCCTCCTGCCCACCCCTCCCACCCAGGCCCCCTTCATGTGAAGGAGGGACCTGCTCTTCCTCCCTCCCCACTCTGTTCACAGAACCTAACCCCGACGGCAAGCTCGGAGCCAGTGTGGCAGGACTGACTGTTCCCTCCTTGTATCTGAATTTCTGCCTCCTCTCAAACTTCTCTTGATCTAAGGCTCACTTTTCCCCCTTTTTCGCTTATTCATGTATTTATTCATTCAGCACTTACTAACTGAATGTCTGCTAAATCAGCCACACCAGGCCAAGCACTAGGAACCCAGCAGTGAACAAAAGAGGTGTGGGCCCTTGACATTTATGATCCAAGGGGAGCCCCAGATGTTAAATAAACACACCCCTCCAAAATAAGGAATTGAAATTGTCATCAGATGGGTGCTGGGAAGGGAAAGTACACCCAGGGGGCTGTGAAAGCCCGTGTCAGCAGAACTGTCCAAGCTAAGGGTTCAGGAACTTCTCTGCAGGCTGTCTTAAGGATACAAGAAGGCACAAAGCACATGCAAGGTTCTGAGGCGGGGATGGGTATATCCCATTTGAGGAAGTGCAAACAGACAACTGAGCTGGACAGCAGATATTGGAAGCAGAGTGGCCCCAGGGGTCGGCTCTCATCTGGGCCTACAGAGCCTGGTAAGGACTTTTTTACTTCAACCATTGAAGGGAGTTAAGAATGTGGTCATAGAATCAGATGTCCACTCTTTTATTTTATTTTATTTAAGATTTTATTTATTTAGTTGAGAGAGACAGAGAGCATGAGAGGAGAGAGGTCAGCGGGAGAAGCAGACTCCCTGCCTAGCAGGGAGCCCAATGCGGGACTCAATCCCGGGACTCCAGGATCATGACCTGAGCTGAAGGCAGTTGCCCAACCAACTGAGCCACCCAGGCGCCCCAGATGTCCACTCTTAAAAGATCACATCGTCTACAGCCTGGGAATAGCTTGGTAAGGGCCAGTGTGCCCTGCAGAAGGAGGCAAGAGCTAGTGGAACCTGGATTAGGGTGGAGATGGGCAGAAATAGCAGGTGAGAATTACCTAGAACTCTGGGTGTTCTTGTTTGTCAGTGTCCTGCTTAAAATGCAATGCACAGGGACGCCTGGGTGGCTCAGTTGGTTGAGCAGCTGCCTTCGGCTCTGGTCATGATCCCAGCGTCCTGGGATCGAGTCCCACATCGGGCTCCTTGCTCCTCGGGGAACCTGCCTCTCCCTCTGCCTCTGCCTGCCATTCTGTCTGCCTGTGCTCGCTCTCTCTCCCTCTCTCTCTCTGACAAATAAATAAATAAAATTTAAAAAAAAATGCAATGCACAGAGCAGACCACCGTTAGGTCAGACCATGATATAAAAACAAAATGCAGTCAGGGGTGCCTGGGTGGCTCAGTGGGTTAAGCTTTTGCCTTCAGCTCAGGTCATGATCTCAGGGTCCTGGGATCGAGCCTCACATCAGGCTCTCTGCTTGGCGGGGAGACTGCTTCCTCCTCTCTCTCTGCGTGCTTCTCTGCCTACTTGTGATCTCTCTCTCCGTCAAATAAATAAATAAAATCTTTTAAAAAACCAAACAAACAAAAACAAAAACAAAATGCAGTCACCATCACACCAGATGTCAGCACCTTAACACAACAAAGTGATTTCTCACTCAGGCCAAGTCTGAGGTAGGTAAAAGGGAAGGGAGGGCAGGAGGGGAGGAGGGAGGCTCCTCTGGTCCCCTGGGGACCCAATGGACGGAGACTCCCCCCATCTTGGGATGCCACCATCAAGACACATCATATTCCCCAGATCCTGAGACAAGGAAGTGAGTGTAAGTTAGTTTATTTGGAAGTTGCTCCCAGGAAACACGGAAAAGGCACAGGGGAAGTAATATAGGAAAGGGAAGAAAGCCAGCAAAAGGTGGGGAGCCAGCCAGTCACTGCAGTGAGCAACTCTGGGAGCCATGCACAGGAGTCATCCCAACCCAGGAGGGAGGAAAGTGGAGTGTTTATTACCAATTTCTAACTGTCGTTTTTTGGGACACTGAGGCACCTCCAGCTTGCCTAGGGCCAAATGTCTCAGGTGTGCTGTAAGCTGCCTTTGGAACATACAGGTGAGTACTGGCAAGGATGGGCAGGGCCCAAAGGCACCGGTTACACTGATGTCCAGGGTCCAGGAGACAGAAAGAAAAACAGCAGGAACAGTGGTAAGAGGTGGGGGGGTTCCATGCCAGAACTCAACCACATGCTCCCAATCTACCTAAAGCACGGGCTGGGAATTGTAGGGAAGCACACAGAATATTTGATGAGCCCTATTTGTTTTTGCCACAAGATACAACCTCCAACACAGTTTGGATGGTGCAGAAGAGAGTGGCACTATATCCTTCTTGGGTAAAGACTTCATATCTCTGATAACACAGCCTGACAACACCAAGCACATCTCGCTGATGGCCCTTGCCTCCTCCACGGCCCTGCTCTCTGGGTGTTCCCACAGCTGCTGGTAGAGGGCAGTACCCACCGGAGCGCCACACACGCGTGCCCTCCTACGCAAATCGGGCATTTTCCTAGAGGTACAGCACTCACTCACCCCGAGGCCCCCTTTGCATGCTACTTTTCATGACACTCTTAACTTTTCAAAGCCAGAGGGGCCTCGCCAGCACTGGCGTGGGTGGTAGGACAACTTCCAGAAGCAGGAGGGGAAGGGGCTGGTGCACATCCCACAGTGGTGGCTGTGGGTAAGTCTGCTGCCCAAGTCATCCAAAAGTTGGAGCAGGGTCATGACATCCTGTTCTCGGTCTCTGCCCAGTCACTATCTAAGAGCTACGGGGCAGGGGTGCAGAAGACACAGGGTACAGCTAGCTGCTCTACCAAAGATCCCGCTGCGGTAGATAAGAGTAATGGGCCCCCAAGGCCACCTCCTGGTCTCTGGAACCTGTGAGTGTGTTACCTGCAAAAGGGACTCTACCGGTGTGATTGGGTTAAAAATCTTGAGATGGGGAGACTCTCCTGGATTAGCCAGGACTACCCATGTGATCAGTGTCCTTAGAAGAGGGAGAAGAGGGTAGCAGGAGGGTCAGAGGCAGAGAAGTGAGGATGGAAGCAGAGGGCAGAGGGACACGGGGATGGGGACCCAGGGAATGTGCCTGTGTTCTTCAAGCCAGGGAAGGCCGGGAAGTGGATTCTCCACTGGAACACAGGCTGCCAGGCCCTTGATTCTTAGCCCACTGTGACCCATTTCAGAACCCCACCACCCCCTCACCGCCAGAACTATGAGAGAATATACTTGTGTGGTTTTGAGCCAGTAAACTTGGGGTAATTTTCTATAGTGGAAAACTAATATATATTTCTATAGTGGGAAACTAATATAGATATTTATTTATTTGTTTATTTTTGTTTATTTTTAAAGATTTTAGTTTATTTGACTGAGAGAGACACAGCGAGAGAGGGAACACAAGCAGTGGGAGTGGGAGAGGGAGAAGCAGACATTCCGCCGAGCAGGGAGCCTGATGCGGGGCTCAATCCCAGGACCCTGGGATCATGACCTGAGCCAAAGGCAGAAGCTTAATGACTGAGCCACCCAGGCACCCCAATATAGATTTTTAAAATGCACTACTGCAACTCCAATGCAGAGATGATCATCATTACCATTCAAGGTTATCAGAGTCATTTCCTGAGAGCTCACTGGGGGCCCAGCATCGCACTCAGTTTCTACCCGCAGCATCCCCCAGATTCTCACAACAGCCTGAGATGTAAGCTCTTTAAATCTCCCCATTCCACAAACGAGAAGACTGTAGCACCTAATCTTACCTAGAGGTGAAATCACCTGATCAAGGTCCGGGGCTGCTGTGTAAGGGGGGCTGAGACTTGAACCCAGGTCATTGGCTAGGTTGCTCTTAACCTTATTCAGTGAGCAGAATGAGGGCAGCTGGTGTTCCCAGAGTGGAGACAGCACAAGTAAAGGGGTGATGGCTAAGGAGTTGTTCCCAAGCAGCCTTGTGTCCCTCCTGTGGTCACTGACTCAGTTCTGGCCTTTGCTGGTAATCAGGAGGCCACCTCCTCCTTCTACCCCATAGAGAACCTGCTCCTGCCCCACCCCACCCCCACTTTAGAGGCAGAAGTTCCTAACCTTCCCATCACAGTGGATCAACACACTGATAACCTTGGTACAAGACACTGGGGCAAACTGAGGGGAGTTGGAGACATCTGTCTATATAGAGCCTGGTGGGGAACAAAAAAATCACATCTTCCTTATCTTCTATAAGCTGTGGTACAAAGTACTAGGAAAGATATTAGACACTGAATTGGTATAAAATATCCTAATGAAATCTCCCAGACCTCTTAAAATGAGAAATTTGGGAAATTCGATGAGCACAACCTTTTAGCATCAGGTTTTTTGTTTGTTTGTTTGTTTTGGGTTTTTTTTTTGCATGAAACGACCAGTTCCTATTCAAGGCTTTTTTTTTTTTTTTTTAAACTGAGATGTAATTGACATATATCATGATGGTGATGTCAGGTGCACGACCTAATGATGAGATATTTGTATAGATTGCAAAATGGTCACCACAATAAGTCTAGTTAACACCCATCACATACATATAGTTAGAACATTTTTTTTCTTGTGAAGAGAACTTTTAAGATCTACTCTCCTAGCAACTTTCAAATATATGATATAGTGTTATTATCTGTAGTCACCATGCCATATATTATGTCCCCATGACTTATCTTATAACTGGAGTTTGTTTTGATCTCCTTCACCCATTTATCCCAACCCCCAACTCAAGGCTGTTTAATGATGATCTTTACAAAAATTTACAAGAGTTTGAATGGTGTGTAAAGAACCTAACACTCATTTATTTGCTGTAACTGTAAATAAAATTCTCATGATAATGAGAATAGAGTGTTTAGAATTCAGTCAAACTGGGTTTCTTGGGGGTGGTTTAAAGATTTTATCTATTTGTTAGAGAGAGAGAGAGCACAAGAGCATGCAAGAGAGGAGGGAGCGGGGGCAGAGGGAGAGGGAGAAGCAGACTCCCTTCTGAGCAGGAAGCCCATTGAGGGACCCGATCCCAGGACCCTAGGATCATGATCCGAGCTAAAGACAGATGCTTACCCAACTGAGCCACCCAGGTGGACCCCAAGCAAACTGTTTTTATCAAGTATTTTAAAATAATGTTGAAGGGGCACCTGGATGGCTCAGTCGGTTGGGCATCTGCCTTTGGCTTCGGTCATAATCCCAGAGTCCTGGGATCGAGCCCTGCATCAGGCTCCCTGCTCAGCAGGAAGCCTGCTTCTCCCTCTCCCTCTCCCCCTGCTTGTATCCCCTCTCTCGCTGTGTCTCTCTCTGTCTAATAAATAAATAATATCTTTAAGAAACATAAAATAATGTTGAAGTTAGAATTGGCAGAGAATGTATGCAGCCCAGCATAGAGTAAAAAGAGGTTCGAGCTGGTAGCCAGCTCAGGTGTCACTGAAAGGACCCATCATCTACAAACAGGGAGCCACAGAGATTCCAGGCAGCCCCTGGAGCCACACTCCTTCTGAGCTCCGGAGCTCCTGCACCACCCCACCCCACCACTCTACATGTGGGGCTATGTACTAGGCTCTGCCAGGAGCTCAGAAACTTTGTCTACCACGCACGTTGATGCTGCAGCGGATGTCTGGGAACAGACACCTCCTTGGCTGGATCACCCTCATCCTGCTCTCCACCTGTGGGGGCATCCCCTGGAGAGCCCCCAGAAAGGATACTCCAAGGACCACCAGCCAAGGTGCTCGAGCTTGAGGACTGAGGAGACCAATATCCTTCCCCACAAAATCCTACTTGTGATATACTAGCATTTCCATCCAAACTAGTAGAATAAGAACCTGATTCAGCCTGAGGAGGAAGGCCAAAAACACACTTCCTTGCCCCTCCTCCATCCCCTAACTCCCACCTGATCTGAATTCAAATCCTGCTCCTCCACCTACAAGCCATGTAACCCTTTAGCTAGTAACTTAACTTGAGCCTCAGTCCCCAGTTCTGTAAAATGGGGACAATAACACCTTTGCCATGAGATTGTATGAGCGTTACACAAGGTGATGCATGTGGAGGGCCGGCACTGGGCCTGACCCAGGGTAAGTCCCAGGCAGGGCTCATCCTGTCGGGCATACAGAGACACACAGACACAAAGACCTCTCCCATGGCCATTCGCACACATGCACATACACAGAGGCCCAAAGCCACAAGAAGCTCACACGTGGACATACACAGAGACACACAGATCTGGGAGCCCCACAGAGCCTCCGTATCCAGGCTCTTGCTCTGCTTGGGCTCTATTTGGTTGGAGCTGGATCTGACCTGTTTTTCTGGGAGAGCGGGCAACATCAAAGGGAGCACTTTAAGCTTGACCTCGTTTTGATATGCTGATGGAGGGGCCCTGGCCTGGTTCCCCAGAGGCTCTGGAGGCCACCGCTCCAGGCATGAACCCCACAGCACCACCTCTTTAATTTTTGATCTGGGGGAGTAGAAGTAGGAGGGGCAGCCCGGAAGGGATTTGTCATCCACAGTCCTTAAACACACAGACATGCCCACGGAGACAGGAGCAGACAGAACATAAGCCCCTGCAGTGTGCTCGAAGGCATAGCTCCCTGGCCGGCCACGAGGAGACCCCCACAATCGTGCAGATCCCCAACCTCTTACTCCAAATTTAGGGCTTTTTACACTATGCCAGCCTACCTGAGCCCTATCTCCACTACCACCACCAGCACCACTGTCGTCCCCACTGTGGCCGCCATCACCAACAGCATTGCCATCCCCACTCCCACCACGACCCTAACTGCCATCCCCACCACCACTAGCACCACCACCACTATCACCACCATCCCCACCACCTACACTGCCATTCCCACCACCATCACCACCATCACCACCATCCCCATGACCATCCCCACTACCACCATCGACACTACCCCATCACCACCATCACCACTGCCACCATTGCCATCCCCACCCCCACTACCATCCTAACTGCCATCCCCACTACTACTAGCACCACCACCATCAACAACACTACCCCATAACCACCACCATCACCAAAACCATCCCCACCATCCCCACCACCAATACTGCCATCCCCACCATCACCATCCCCACTACTGCCATCAACACTACCCTATCACCACCATCACCACTGCCACCACTGCCATCTCTACCCCACCACCATAATTGCCATCCCCACCACCATCACCACGATCACCACCATCCCCATGACTATCCCCATCACCACCATCACCACTACCATCACTGCCATCCCCACACCATCACCAGCACCACCACCACCAGGAACAGCACCAACAGCATGTTCACCTCCACCACTGCCATCAGAACCACTCTCACTTTCACCATCCCCACCACCATTACTGCCCCCAACACAGCCGCCACCATCACTGCTATGACTACCTTGTCAAACCATCACTGTCTGAACTGACAAAGGAGCCCTCGTGAGCCCTCATACAACATGGAGGAAAGACCCATTGGGAAGTGCAGAAGGAGGAGGGCAGCCCTGCTTTCTAGGAACCCAGGGGAAAAGGTCAAGAAGCTCAGGCCCTGCCACAGCCCTGGCTTCTCCCACACCCCACCCCTGCTGGAGACAGTGTCTTCTCAGCCTGCCTCTGAGCCTCCTCCCACATCCACAGAGAGCTGGTCTCCCACAGGTGTGATCCCTGTGGTTTCCCAGTGCCGGAGGCAGCCATGGAGAGAGAAACCCAGGAGAGATAAACCAGGCGGGGAAGGGAGGGGAGGGGCCAAACCCTGGCAGGACCCACAGGATTGGCTGATGTGTGCCTTCCCAGCCAGCCCCTGACCAGAAGGTTCTCAAAGAGACAGTGACCTCAACCACGGCCCTGAGCTCTGCCCGTCCCAGCCATGCGGTGGGCACCCGCCAGGCAGACCGGGCTCCAGGGGCCGTCCTGAAGCAGGGGCGAGGTGGGAGGAGGCCGCCAGGCTCCACAGGGGGCACAATGGACAAATTCCGGATGATCTTCCAGTTCCTGCAGTCCAACCAGGAGTCCTTCATGAACGGCATCTGCGGCATCATGGCCCTGGCCAGCGCCCAGATGTACTCCGCCTTCGATTTCAGCTGCCCCTGCCTGCCGGGCTACAATGAGGCCTACAGTGCTGGCATCCTGCTGGCGCCCCCCCTCGTGCTCTTCCTGCTCGGCCTGGTGGTGAACAACAACGTGTCCATGCTGGCTGAGGAGTGGAAGCGGCCCCCGGGCCGCCGGACCAAGGACCCCGCCGTGCTGCGGTACATGCTCTGCTCCATGGCCCAGCGCGCCCTCATCGCGCCCATCGTCTGGGTGGCCGTCACGCTGCTGGATGGCAAATGCTTCCTCTGCGCCTTCTGCACTGCTGTGCCCGTGACGGTGCTGGGCAACGGCAGCCTGGCCCCTGGTCTCTCTGCGCCCGAGCTCGCCCGCCTGCTGGCCCGGGTGCCCTGCCCTGACATCTATGATGGCGACTGGTTGCTGGCCCGCGACGTGGCTGTGCGTTACCTGCGCTGCATCTCCCAGGTGAGGGGGTGGCATGGCCTTGGCCTGGGTCTTCCCTCATGGCCTGGGTTCCCTCTGGCAAAGGTCTAATCCCCCACCTCTTGAAATGAGGCTTCCTCAGGGCACAGTCATGTTTACCCCATAGTGGGAGCTCCCCACACTGGGCTGGGGCTCCCCCCCAGTTGGAGGTCTTTGGGGCAGGGGCACTTCCCAGAAGAGGCCAGGGCTTCTGAAGGCAGAGCTGTGTGTCTTCTCTGGATCCAGGCCACCTGGAAAAAGTGCTGTGGCTAGCTTAGTCCAGAGGCCTGTGTCCTGTCTTGAGGTCCCTAGAGTGGACCTAACAGCTTGGCCAGCCCCACATCCTCCATCCAGAGCTCCAGCTGGGAAGCCTGGTGTATTTGCATCATTTTCTCCTTCCAGGCCAGGGCAGTGGTGAGGCAGGTGGGTGGCTGGGCCATTTGGGTACATTTCCCTAGCAAATGCCCCCAGCAGGTGCTTCCCTACTCTCAGGGAGTGGGATCCGAGGGTCCCAGTACCCCTGGAAGGGAGGGCTTGGGTGAGGGGGATGCTCTGTTGGGATATGCCCTAAAGGCAAGGTTGGAGGGCCCACTGATAGAGAAATCCAGGGGAGGACTCCACTGTCTTGTCTTCTGCCCCTCTGGACCCGGCCCCCTTCTAAGCCCCCAGGCCTCTCCTGCACTCACGGCAGCACAGGGAGGAAGCAGCCCCATGTCAGAGGGGCAGGGAGGGTTCAGGGGGTCCGGACTCCCGGGCCAGAGCTAGAGGAGCACTCTGCTCTGGCAAGTCCAGACAACCGGCTCCCTGGCTCTGGCCCTCCTGTGGGGCCCACATCCCCATCAGAGGCCCCTCGTGAATGTGGCTCTGAGTGTCCCAGCTTTGTTTTCCTCCCAAACCGCTTCCTCCCTGTGGGCACTTGTGCCATTTTCCCAGGCCTCAGGGCCTCGGACAGCTGTCCCTCTGTCTGACCTTTAAACCACCGCATCATGAACTGAAAGGGTCCCCGGAGGGCAGGCTGCCTGGCCTAGAGACATGTTTCTTCTGGCCTTCCGGGTGAATTCAAAATTCAACTCGGCAATTTTGGAAAACCAAACGTTTTCACACAAAAATCAGACTTCCTGCTTTCCCTGAAACATGAGGAGACTCAGCCCCACGGGGGCCACATTGCCTGTCCGACGGGCACAGTAGATGCCTACCTCCCTAGACCCAAAACGTGCTCTATAGCCTGGCAGCCCGCGTGTGCTTGGCCACAAGTCCCCGGCCCCGTTTACAGGCGTTTACCCACCTTTCTCATCCTGACCCGGCCAACGCTTCTCTGTGCAGCTGGGGGCTGACCCAGAAGCCCAGCTTAGGAGAGCCTCCTGTCCCATGCCTGTCGCTGAATTATTGGCAGAACGGGTCTGGCACCCAAATGCCTAGCGCTCTTCAGCACAGTTCGAGCAAGTGTCTGGTTTGTCTCTGTGACCCTTGAGGCCTAGCTCAGAGCCCACACAGAAGAGGCTCATTTAAGGCCAGCTCCCAAAAGGTAGACAAGACCAGGAGCCGGAGGAGAGGAGCTAAGCTCAGATGAGGGTCCCTATACCTCAGGAGGTCAAGGAAGAGGCATGGTTAGTGAGGGCCTGTTGATGTAATCATAGTGCCTCATCGTTACTGAGCACCAACTGTGTACCAGGCACTGTGCTAGTTGTGATTACATTTAGTCCTCACAACAACCCGACAAGATCCGTACTACCAACAGCCCCATTTTATAGGTGGGGAAACTGAGGCACAGAGAAGTCAGGTACCTTGCTCCTGGTCAACTAGTAAGGACTGGAGACAGGGTCCAAAGCCAGGCGGCCTCAGTCCGAGGTCTGCCCAGTTATCTCCTGCGTATTGAGTGCCAGGCCCACACATGGGGCATTTTCCACACCCAATCACATTTCTACGAGATGGTGCATCTATGCCCATTGGACAGAAAAGGAAACGGAAGCCAAGAGGTGAAGTCATTTGCCTAGTCTGCACTCTCTCCCCTAAGGGCCCTGAGGGAGGGTGCTTTGTGGGGGTGTAGACAGGCCTGGGAGGCCAGAGGGCAGGGCTGGCCACTCTCTCCCGTCACCCCTGCAGGCCCTGGGCTGGTCCTTCGTGCTGCTGACCACACTGCTGGCATTCGTCGTGCGCTCTGTGCGGCCCTGCTTCACCCAGGCCGCCTTCCTCCAAAGCAAGTACTGGGCCCACTATATCAACATCGAGCGCAAGCTCTTCGATGAGACGTGCACAGAGCACGCCAAGGCCTTCGCCAAGGTCTGCATCCAGCAGTTCTTCGAGGCCATGAACCACGACCTGGAGCTGGGTCACGCCCACGGGGCAGCGGCCACAGCCCCTGCTGGCTCGGCTGCCCCCGAGACCACGGACGGGGCTGAGGAGGAGAGGGAGAAGCTGCGAGGCATCACGGATCGAGGCACCATGAACAGGCTGCTGGCGAGCTGGCACAAATGCAAGCCGCCCTTGCGGCTGGGCCAGGAGGAGCCCCTGCTGGGCAACGGTTGGGCGGGGGGCGGGCCCCGGGCTCCACGCAAGGAGGTAGCCACCTACTTCAGCAGAGTGTGAGCTGGGATGGAAGAGTGAAGCCTGCCGGTGCCACAGCACAAACTCCTGGAGCAGACCCACATGCCCAGGTGCTCACCTGCCCATTAAGGCAGGAAATTTGGGAGCTAGAAGGGAACATCAGTGCCCCAGCTGCGACACAGCAGTATTAGTCAGAAGGGCTCAGAATTGGCTGGGGGGGGTGTGGGTGGACAAGCTCCCACCTGCCCAGCCCCCTCTCCAGCCAGTTCATCTCTACTTCACTGTCTCCTCTCGGGTCCCATGGCCACCCTCGCTGTGAATTTTTATGATCTCTGCTCCCTTATGCTCAAGGCTCAGGGAGTGGGTGGGTGTCCGTCTGTCTCACAAAGCAGGAACCCTCTGATTTGGGTCCATCTCCTGAATGAGGCTGTAGGTGGGCCATGAGGACATGGCCCCCAGCCTCACTTGATGTAACACACCTGCGGTGGCAGGAGAGGAGATGACATGCCAGAAGTTAGGTCTACTCAGCAGCAGCCAGAGCGTGTGGTCACATGGAGGCCACCCAACACCTGTCAAGTGGACTGTACATTTATTCAGTCCCGAGCACGAGAGTCTTCCTGTCTTAGCCTTGTGAAGCTGCTACAGCAGAACACCACAGACTGAGTCGCTTAGAAACAACAAAACTTGACTTCTCCCAGTTCTGGAGGCGGGAGGTCCAAGATCATGGGCCTGTCATGGTCACGTTCTGACAGAGGCCCTCTTCCTGGTTCAAAGTCAGGGCCTTCTCGCCATGTCCTCACAGGTAGAATGGGCAGGAGGGCTCCCTGGAGCCTCTTTTCCAGGCACTGATCCCATTCATGAAGCTCTGCCCTCCTGACTTAAGCACTTCCCAAAGGCCCCACCCCCTCATGCCATCCCCTTGGGGAGTTAAGATTCAGCACATGAATCTGGGGGGACACATTCAGACCACACCATCCTCCCTTGGAAGGCTCCTTGGAGACCACCTGAATGCCTCCTTCACATCCAAGTCTCAGGGAAATCGGACCTCCCCAGAGCTTGGGCACTTAGAAAAGAAACTGGTATCTTTCCATTTTCTCAAAACCCCTACCCTTGGGGAGGGGGCTCCAGAGTGCTAAGAGGCTTTGGCCTGAGGTAGGGATGAGGGTGGAGGGGTGGGGTTGGGGAGCTGCCTAGAGTAGAAATAGCTCAGACTCCAGAGCGAGAGAGAATTGGGTCAAAGGCTGGCTCTACCACTACCACTTACAGTGTCCCTCAGGCCAATTGTTTCCTTTTCTGTGCCTCAGTTTCCTTATCTATATAATGGGGATGAGGGCACCTACCTGACGGTGTTGTAATCAGGAAACAGGCGAAGCATGTGAAGCTCGTGGGACAAAACAGGCCCTAGGTACATGGTGGTTAATGTAATGTAGATTCCTACAACATTGCTTTTCATGATTTCCCTTCTTCCCATCTATTCTTCCCTCCATTCCCACTTCTGAGACCTGGTCTGCATTCCTTTCATTATTTGGGAGAAGGATGAACCTTGTAGGCCCAGGAGGCTGATGGAGAGGCTGGAGGGCTCCTCTGAGGGTGGGACTTCATCTAGGCCCTGAATGAGGACAGGGTTCAAAGGCATAGAGACCAGGTCTATGTTGGTGGGTGGGGAGGGGCTTCCAGTGGGAAAAGGCAGTCCAGGATATCATGAGGTACAAATGTCAAAGAAAGAACAAAGGTTTGGGTCAAGCAGTTTGGGGTTTAAGAACTAGAGCAGTAAGACCTCACCAAATCCCTCTAAACCTCAGTGTGTCTATCTGTAAGATAGAACTTTAAAAAAGGACCCACTTTTCACAAGTATGGTGAGAATAAAAAGGGTAACTTTGGAGGGAGAATCTGGAGTGGTGTTTGGCACATGGGAGAACCTGGATAATAAACACTGGTCTTTCCCTTCATCCCTGCCCGTGACAAGCACAGCTCAGGGAGGCCAGCATGGCACTGAGCAGTTCCGCCATCCTAGAACCGCAAGCTCTTGCAGAGCTGACGGGAGACTGGGGGCCTCCCTGAATCATAGGTGTCATCTAGTCTGTCCCAGGACAGGGTTCTCCCCTTTAGCATTCTTGATCCATAACTTTGCAGCCTGGGCTTGCACACGCCCACGGATGGGGAGCTCATGACCACTTTCTGGGACAGGCTGGGCAGCTCTGATGGTAACAAACCTGCCTTGTTGTAATTTCCACCCACCACCCAGAGCTCTGCCCACACGGCCTCGGAGAATCACTTGCCAGCCCTCCTGAGATTTGAAGCAATACCTGGGAGTCAGCTGAAGTATGGATAGAAGAGTCAGCAGTCAGGAGGACAGGCAGGGGCAGGAAGGCTCTGAGGAAGAAGAGCCAGAATAAGGTGCAGAGGCCCTGGCCCGTGCATCCTACTAGGGCTCCCCGTCAGTCTGATGGCATGGCCCACCCCTCCAACCCTGCTGGGGTCCAGCGGGAATCCAGCATGGGGAGTGCTCCTGAAACTGGCAGGGAGGGCAGGCCCAGGCAGGATGTCCCAGCAGGGCCCCCTGCCTGGCCCCGGAACTGGTCCCACTGGTGTGCAGGCCGCCGGGGCAGCTGGCTCAGAGGGGAAGGCCAGGCCAGGCACAGGCTGGGCCACTGCCGCCGGCCGCTGAACAGGCAGCCCAACTTCCTCTCTTGCACCGCCCTCCCTGCCCGCCCTCCCCTGCCTGGCGCCGGAGGGAGGCTGTTTTTCCACTCACGGCTTGCTGCACGAGTTCCATCCTGTTTCTTTCCTCTGCTTCCCTGGAGTTTAAAACTTCTTTGAAAACACCATCGAAAACACCACCGGCCCCAGGCCCTGCTGGTCTCACGCTTCCTGCTCCGGTGCAGAAGAAAGCACGAGGGAGCCCGTGGACGGCACTTGGGGGGCCCGCCCTGCAGGCCCACGCCCCGCTGAGGCTGGAGCCACTGGTTGGCACCACAGCTGGCCCCAGGTAAGGAAGGGCCCCTCCCTGGGGCGTGCCGGGCAACAGGGGGAGCATGGCAGGACTGCTCAAGGCTGCCCAGAGGGATTGTCCTGGGGAGAAGGGCCTCTCACTGAGGCTCCGCTGGGCAGCCCTCTTCCAGGCTGTCTTGTCTTCTGCCCTGACTGCTGTTGTAGCAGGTCCCACCCAGGCCCAGATGTTTCAGTAGTCTCAGATGATGGCCTCATCCCTCCACTGCTCACCATCCTCTGTGTTCTGATATCTTGTACCCCACTTTGGGCAGATTATGAACCCAGGGCCCCATGAAAGCTCATGAGAAGCCCTGAAGTCAAGAGGCGAAAAGGAAGAGAGGAGCCTGCCTTTAACCCATTCAGTCCTGGCAACATTACAAACTCTTTCCCAGGGTGTAGGATGGAGTCCCTGCCCTGGGCATGGGAGGAAGAGTTAGATCCCTCCTCCTCCTCCTGGCTCCCCACATGGTCACTGAGCTCTGCCCATCCCATCTGGCAACACTGGCAGAGACTGGCATGGGGGGGGTACTGCTGGCGTAAAGAGGCACAGAAGGAAATGTGGCAGGTCTCCCCACCTCTGTTTGCTGCCCACCCTATCCCTCCATTCCCTGGCTGCTTCTTTGTTTTGTTTTTTATCCCCCAGATGGGGAGAACATGGGCCACACCCTAGGCTGTGTCTCTGCTTGTGTGGGTGGGGCCTAGAAAGGGAGCCCACTTCCTGGCACTACTGGAGCCCAGATCATGGACGAACAAACTGGCGATGGGCTGGTGGGGATGGTCAAGCCTTGGCCTCCATTCTCTGTCACTGGCAGGCTGGGCAGCCCCCTGGGAGGCTGCTACATAGGGCAGGGGTAACGGGTGGGGAAGGGAATGTTCACCAGGACTCTCATGGTTGAGCACAGAGCAAGGGCCGGAGACCAAGAAAACAGAGGACTCACTTGGCTCGACCCACCCTTGTCTGCTTCCCAAACCTCCTTAGGTCAGGCTCAGAAGTCCTGCCCAGACACCTCCGTGCTGTCATGGCCTCAAGTGAGGCATGTTCTCCTCTTTAGGCCTCAGATCTTGGCAGGAAAGAGAATCGTCCCCACTGCCTCACCTCTGGGAGTCACCCTAAAGTCTTGACAGGGTGAAATGGAGGGTCTCACACAGAGGACAATGGTCAGGCATCATTTATTCCCTTTCTTTTCCTGCCAGCATCCCTACGGGGAGACAAGGGCCAGGAGGATTTATCCTCTTTTCACGGATGAGGACACAGACCCAGAGAAAAGTCATGGAGTGTGTTGACAGCCAGAATCTCCTAAAACCAGTCTGGACTCTGAGGTCTCTAAAATGGAAAGTTCTCATGAACTCTGGGACACTGTGCCTCACTGGGCACTGACCAGACTCTTTCCTCCACCTCACCCCATGCCACTGAGGCAAACCCATGCCCTTATCTCCCAGGACACCCACTGCAGCTGGGATGCCCATGGGCTAGAGGCCTGGAGGACAACAGCCCCCAGTAGTCCTAGGTCCCTCAGCGCCCTAGCACTACCGGGACCCCACATTCCCTGGCACCACAGGGCCATCCTTAATCTCGACAGCAAGGGAAGCCTGTGGGAGTAACAAGAACCCAAGTGCCTGAGGCAGACGGACCTGAGCCTGAATCTCAGCTCTGCCGTTTCTGTGTCCTGGACAAGCCCCTCACCTCTATGCACACGGGACAGGGCAGCTCCGTGGGGGATCGTGATGATGGGTAGTGAGGGATAGAAAGCACCTGACACCCAGCAGGAGCTCAGTGAGCAGCTGTCATCATGTCCCCAAGGTCCCAGGGTTCCCCAAGTCTCCTCCTTTCTCACTAGCTTGGCCATACAGGATCCCCTCGATTCCTTTCAGTTTTCCAAGGCAAACATTTATCAGCTTCCTTTATCCCATAGGAAGCACCAGGCTGGCCACTGGAGGGGATAAAATGGCAAGACCGTGCCCTGCCTTCAGATACCCACCAGCCTCCACTCCCTCCTAGTCCCATCAGGAACCATCAATCCTGGTCTCTCCCGCCCCCAGCCTTGCCGACGGTCCCCGCCACTGACGCATCACCATGGCAGCCCTGATTGCAGAGAACTTCCGCTTCCTATCACTCTTCTTCAAGAGCAAGGACGTAATGATTTTTAATGGGCTGGTGGCACTGGGCACAGTGGGCAGTCAGGAGCTGTTCTCCGTGGTGGCTTTCCACTGCCCTTGCTCACCTGCCCGGAACTACCTGTACGGGCTGACAGCCATCGGTGTGCCAGCCCTGGCGCTTTTCCTCATCGGGGTCATCCTCAACAACCACACCTGGAACCTAGTCGCCGAGTGCCAGTACCGGAGGACCAAGAACTGCTCAGCCGCCCCCAACTTCCTCCTCCTCAGCTCCATCCTGGGCCGTGCAGCTGTGGCCCCTGTCACCTGGTCTGTCATCTCCCTGCTTCGAGGTGAGGCCTACGTGTGTGCTCTCAGTGAGTTTGTGGACCCATCCTCCCTCACAGCCGGAGAGAAAGGCTTCCCACCAGCCCATGCCGCCGAAATCCTGGCCAGATTCCCTTGCGGGGAGGGCCCTGCGAACATGTCGGGCTTCCGGGAGGAGGTCACCCGCAGGCTCAAGTATGAGTCCCAGGTAAGGCTGTGCACGGGGAAGCTCCTCTTCTTTCTTCCCTAGGCGACGGCGGGTGGGAAGGTACCGGGCGGGGGGGTCCAGTGTTGAAGCCAGAGCTGGTCCTCGGGGGCTAGGGTCTCCAGGAAAGCACTAGATCATCAGCATCAGTATCTGAGTTGGGTAGCCTGTGGCTTAGGACTTGGTGAGGCAAGTTTTAAACATTAAAGGAACGTTCTTCTGGCTCAGACTTAGGCTTGATCCCGGTCATCGCTACTTGTCCCAGATTGAGCACGAACCCCCATAAGCTTACGAAACATCTGCTGTCAGCTAGGAGTTGACAAGTTCCTATCCCCAGAAGGACCCCAGCCCAGCACCAAGGGAGCCCAGGTGTTGCTGACCTCAGGGAGTCCCCCGAGCCAGGAAGCGGCGGCTGCTGTCCTGATCCTAGCCTCAGCCATGGCTCACTTCTGAGGGAGCACAGGTCCGTCCGGGCAGAGGCCTGGGCAGAACACGCAGCTGGAAGTGCTCCCTCAGAGCAGCAGGGCACACGGGGGACAGGAAGGAGCCCAGGATTTTCTAAAAAGCAAAGACCAAAACCAGAGCACGTGAGTTCAAAGGAGTGAGGACGGAGTGGAATCCCAGCCGGAAGGGCCGGCTTCCCTCAGAGAGGGAGAAGCTGCTCTCAGAGGGTGCGGCCCACAGGGTCAGCCCAGCCCAAGCCCTCTGACCTGCTTGTCCACTTCTTCCTGGGGCGGGTGAGGGTCCAGGCAGCCCCTTGCCCCTCCTCAAACCTGCCCCTTCCCCGGCCAGCTCTTCGGGTGGCTGCTCATCGGCGTGGTGGCCATCCTGGTGTTCCTGACCAAGTGCCTCAAGCACTACTGCTCGCCGCTCAGCTACCGCCAGGAGGCCTACTGGGCGCAGTACCGCGCCAGCGAGGACCAGCTCTTTCAGCACACGGCGGAGGTGCACTCCCGGGTGCTGGCCGCCAACAACGTGCGCCGCTTCTTCGGCTTCGTGGCGCTCAGCAAGGAGGACGAGGAGCTGGTGGCCAGGTTCCCGGTAGAAGGCACACAGCCTCGGCCGCAGTGGAATGCCATCACCGGCGTCTATCTATACCGCGAGAACCTGGGCCTCCCACTCTACAGCCGCCTGCACAAGTGGGCCCAGGGTCTGACGGGCAACGGGGCAGCGCCCGAGACCGTGGAGATGGCCCCGCTCGCCTCCTAGGGGTCTGGCCCCCACCCTCTCTGCAGGGGACGGTACTTGGTCTCAAACTGAACTCCATGCCTGCTCCCACCAGCATCAGAAGGGTTTTTTTTTTCCACTTGGGGGGGAAACGGGCCAGGAGCCAGGAGCACAAAGTAGCTTGGGGTGTGGAGAGTGAGCAGACAGTGGGGTCCACTCCAACAGGAAGGCCCCAGCTCTGAAGAAATCCCCTTTCCCGCCGACAGCAACCACTCAGTCAACAGCTTGAGAGAAAAGACCCTTCTGTAGAACTGGTCCTTCCGTAACTATGATGTGGACGACCTTTTACTGACGGGACTCCGAGCCTCGGCAGCCCTGGCCAGCGGAGCCAGGTGACAGGGAAGCTCACCAGCAGATGCCTCGTGCGGGACACCGTGTGGTTAACGTACACGTGACTGACGTGGTTACCTGGCTCAGGGGCGCTCAGCCCAGAGATGCCCTCCAACATCCATCTCTGGCTTTATTTTATATACTTAAAAAACTTTGATAAAGTTTTTCTTAGTATAAAGCACTAGCTTGGTGTCTGCATGATTGGATGGGCCATGCCACAGTAGGCTGGTAGTCATGGAGACAGGCCCGAATCCCATCCCCTTTGTGGGAGGGGTGGGGGACAGAGAGACCCTGGGTGAGATTAAAATGGATAGGAGGGAGGACAGGGGTAGAGGGAAAAAGCCAAGTGTTGGGAAAGCCCTACGACTGATGATGTCTTGACAATTAGATTCAGTTATCTGATTTGATTTGAGGAGGTGAAACCTGCCCTTTCTCAGAGGGAAAATTGGCTTCAATTTCATGAGTCAGAAGATTGCACACTCGTATGGCAGACTGGCTCCTACAGCCTGTGCTAACACCCAAAAACCAGGACAGCCTCAGCTGGGCCTCTCCCCCCACCCACACATGCCCACCCTTGTCTGGTCACCTCCCCCACCTCTAAAACCTTTGATGCTCTCCCTGTCCTGCTTCCCAGCATTCGACCCAGTCACTTCCCATGGAAAAGCTCTCCCACTCTCAGGGCACATAAAGCTCTCTGCCAAAGAAAACATTTAACCCCCTTAAGACCAAGCTGAACAGGAACTGGCTTCAACAACTACAGGGTCTGCGCTGGTGTCCAAGAATTCTGAAACATACAGGATTATTACGATCAAAGGAGACAGAGTCCATCTTTCTAGGAAGTTTACAAGGGTCACAGGGAGGTATGGGTGTAGTGGACCCATCCTGTCCCCATTCCCTCCAGTCTCAAGGAAAACCATCAAGCCAATCAATGCCCTCCACCCAGCAACCTCTTCCCAGAGGAGCCACAAGGAGAAACCGTGCAGTTCTTCCCAGCTCACACAGCATGGCAGTCTATACCCTAACCAAGCCTCCTACCCGCAGGCCCCGTGGCAGCACACAAACATACATTCTCACTCCATCCACAGAACAACTCTTCAGAGTAGGACTTTTTGTCCCCATTTCAACAAATGAGACACCCACCTTGGAGACCTTAGATAATCGGGGCCTGGTGAGCCTGGGAGGAAACACCACCAGGTAATTTAAGCTAATACCTTTGGCTTTCCTCTCAAATGGCCCGGCTCCCCAATGGTCCTTCTCCCCAAAGGGGTCTGCCTTTGTCCTCCTGTCCCAGCCTCACGTACTCCACAAAAGGGCACAAGAACTAGCTGAGCTCAGGTTGAGGGAATGCTAGGAGACTCCAAGATCTAGGGGAGAAGGCCCGCTCCCTGGGCTCTGCTGACTCCCTCTGGCTGGACCAAGAGGCTGCCAGGGCCAAAGAGGGATCCTGACCACAAGATCGTCAGGAGTCAGCCCCTCCATTCCTCCTCCCCAGGAAACCCCCAAGAGGGAGAGAGTCTTCGCTCTTTTAGGAGTCCAAGAGCCTGCTGTTTATAGCAACCTCAGAAAAAGGGAAAATGGGCACCTGGATAGCTCAGTCAGTTAAGCGTCCGACTCTTGATTTCAGCTCATGATCTCGGGGCTGTGAGATCGAGCCCCATGTTGGGCTCCACGCTCAGCGGTGAGTCTGCTTGAGATTCTCTCTCTCCCTCTGCCCCTTCCCCCTCGTATGTGCTTTCTCTCTCTTGTTCTATAAAAGGGGGGGGGGGATGAAATAAAGCAGTACTAAAATAAAACATGCAAAAAGGAATTATAGGAAAGCTCAAATTGCTTTTCATCCTGACAGGATTACCATAAAGTTGCTGCAGAAAAAGCAACACTTAAATAAGAGTCCTCAGGCAACACAGTTTTCCGGCAGCCGAGGGGCCCGAGACTCGGCCGGGCTGGCTCACTGCTGACGTGGTCATCCGAGGCCAGCTTGGCCACTAGTCCTCCAACACGGAGCTCTTAGCTTCCACGTATTCCAGGGCCTTCGCCTTTACTGCCTGCACATCCTTCTCAGTGCCATGTTGTTTCTCATAGTCCAGGTAGCGCTTGAAGAAGAACTTCATTCGCTTGGGGGCCAGGCTGAGATGAATGACCCGTTCAAAGATGTCCCTGTGGAGAAGAGCAAGGCAGCATTTGCCTCCCGCCCCCGGCCACTTGACCGCTGACTAGTTTTCGTCTACTTGCCCTGTGGGTCTGCAGCCAGGCCCCCTGTTCCCCAACACCCTCACTCCTACCTTTACATTTACTACCATCTTAACTCCTAAGGTGTCCATGCGGAGAGAGACTACCACCCTCACTTTCCAGATCAGACAGACACTCACGGGTGTTAAAAGGACTTACTGGCCTGAAGTCACACAGTGAGTCAGGACAAAGCTGCTGGGATGGGGATATACACAAGGTAGGGATCTGTGAGAAGAGCTCTGCTTCAAACTCACTGATGGGCTTGGGCGAGGCACTAGTTCTTTCTGGACCTCAGTCCACCTGTCTCTAACCCTCTCTGCCCCTTTGGGGATGCAGGTGACAACAGCAAGCCTGCGACCATTCTCTTCCACAAGAGCCAGGCTCAATGAATTATGTGGGAAACCCAAGTCTTCTGACCCCCACACCAGGGCCAGCCTACTGCCCACCCAAGACTCCAGACACAGACCAGAGGCTGGCTCCTGAGGCAGCAAAACAAGTTGGAAAATGAGTACCACAGGACCTGGTATGTCATGTCAAAGCTAGTCTTCCAGTCAGTGAGAGAACTGGGAATACTGGAAGATTCCAGGGGGTAAAACTCATACACTTGGCCCACATCCCCAACCTTTCACAGTTAATTCAGCCCTGGCCTGTCTTTGCCTCTCACCGGACTTCCTTCTGGCTGCCATGCTTAATGGTCATGTCGATGTAAACCGACCAGACGTCAGTGCGCTTCGGGTAGGTGCTCAGTGTGTTCTCAAAAATGGCTTTGGCCCGTTCCGCATCCCCCAGCTGGAACTCCAGCTGGGCAAACTTGGCAATCACATCCACATCTGCAGGGAGAGACAGCTCAGACACACAAAGCAGAGTCCCCTCCCCACAGCATAACGTGCTGCACGGACAGTCGGACTCCCGACTCCCTATTCATAGGTTCCAAGACCTAGGTGATGACAAGTGAACACCGGGAAAGTTTGGGGCCAAATACACAAATGGGCACTGATGTAGGACTCCCAATGCAGACACCCCACTCTCTGGGCTCAGAAAGGAGATGGAGCAGGGGCAACAAAATCAGCACTGATTATTTTTTGTTCCTCCATCTCTAAAAGTTTAGCATTTGAAATGCAACACATGTGATGTTCATGAGCATATAATCAACAGTGAGATCCATGCCCTCCACCAGGCTTTCCTAATACCACACCACCCTCAGATGAGGAAAACCTCCAATCCCTACGCCCAGATATCACAGAGCATAATGTGACCAGGAATGGGGCTGGAGGCTAGGGATGAGCACTCACGCTCTTTAATGGGCAGACACTCGAGAGCTCGCTGCATCACACGATGACTGGCCCCAGCCTGGCCCCTCCGCAGAAGAAAGGCGCCATATTTGATCCAGACAGCTTTCTCCTGCCTGAACCGCTTCAGCATCCGGTTGTAGAGTTCACCAGCTTCCTGTGATTTGAAGTGTGATAGGACAGAGGGGGCAACAACAGAGACAGGGAGAATAACAAATGACAGACAGCTATGCTCATAAGAGGCTAGACATGGCCTCAGACTCTGGTCACTCTGTAGGCGCAACTCTAGACCCTGAGGAAAGCGGGCAGGTTCCCAGAGATGGGGAGAGCACAGAAAGGGCCTAACAGGGTAGGGAGTCCCCCTACTAATCCTGTGCTGTATGGAGGTCCTAAGAGTAGAAGAACATGAGAATGCCAAGGGAGAAGAGGAGAGACAGAAAAGGGACATGTGGCTGAGCTGCTGCCTTGTGGCTGTATGTCCATGAGATACACGACAGGGGTCCACTGTCCCCTTTACTTCCCTCATCTTTGCCCTGCCTTCCTAAAGCAGACACGGGAGGAAAGGACTCCTTGCACTTGGAAGATGAACAAGTTGGGGCCCAGAGGTCACAGAGCAAGCCTGTGTGGAAGACTCCCTGGACTTCCCAGGAATTAGTTTCCGAGTCGCCGAGGACCGCCTGACAGTGGGCTGCCTGGCCCAGACTCCTACCTGGAATTTCTCTGACTTGGCGTAGATGTCAGCCAGATGGAGAAAGACCTTGAGAGGCTCGTTGTACTGCACGGCCCGCTCGAAGACCTTGGTCAGTGACTCCTGAGAGCCGTACATGTTTTCTAGATTCAGCAGCGCCACCCACACGTTCAGCTTCTCCTGCTCCTCTCTGGAGGGAGAGTTCGCACATGAGCTCCATCACCTCCTCCCGAGGAAGCCTGCACTACCACCCAGGGATGCTGCCTGGAACTACTTCTTCCTTCGCAGGCTCCATCCACACCCTCAGCTCCCGCCCTCAAGTCAGCCCATGGCCCCCGCTGTAGCTCTCACGGAAGCAGAAACGCCCGGCCCTGACTGCTGGGCTTCCCCTGGTGTCTGCCTCCATTCCGAAAAAGGAAGCCCACGGAATTTTAACCTGGCTCAAGGTTTGGCCAGAAAGGAAGAGAATCTCTGGTCTGGTTCTGTCTCCAAACTAAGAGAACAAAGCAAAGGCTCGCCGACCCTCCTCTTAGCTGTCAGGAAACTCAGTCTACCCTGTGCCTGGCACGTGGCCACTGAGTGTCTGCACCCACCTATGCGCAGTCGTTGTCCCTGTTCTACTTCTGTTCCAAGTTGGGCACCTTATCTAAGCACAGGGACTCCTGTAAGTGTCACCCTTCACTACCTCAGTGAAGAGGACTATAAAATATAAACGAGCAGATCTGTTTCACTAGGAGTCGAAGCCTGAAAACCCACAGGTGCTGATGGCAGCCACCCAAACTGCTGTCGGCCTCCTGAGGAGGAAACGGTCCGCAGGCGACAAGGCCTGCAGCCGGGGAGACACCTCCCTGTCAAGAGCCACCCCCTACGCAAGCAGGGGGCCAAGCCAAGACCTGAAGGAAATGGTCTTGAGAGCCCTCTCAGCCACGGCCCGGGCCTTCTCGATTTCCGTGGCCTGCAGGTGGAAGGCCATGTACTGTAGCCACAGGATGGAGCTGTTGGGGGAGCTCAGCAGGAGGCGGTCAAAATCATCTGCTGACTCTGGCTGTCGCCCAGGATCCATGAGCGCCTCCTCGATGCGGGACAGCTCTTTCTCTGCCTTCTGCTTCTCCAACAGCCTTTCCTTCTTACTCTTCTTCTGCTACGGAAGGCACAAAAACTCGTGAGTAACCTGCTCCCCAGGCCACTAAGGCAGTCTGTGCTGGAAGCCAGAGCTGGCAGGGCGGTCCGTGAGCCCTAGGATTGCTCACAGACCTGAGACTGCCCTGCCCCGTCAGAAGGACACTCAGGCCTGGACAGAGCAAAGGAGACTGGCCCCCAGGGCTCCCTGCTAAAGGACAAAGCCCTGCAAAATACGCCACCGTGGCCTGCTGCGGCTCGTCGTCCTCCTCGCTGTCTGAGCTGTCTCCTCGAGGTGGTAATGCCGGGGTCAGAGAGTCTAGTCCCACGTCCCAAACGAAACCAGAGGACAGCTGGAGCCGGGGCGCTTCTGCTGGCCTGGTCAGCTTCTCCTGAAGGATCACAGAGGTGTGTGGGGAAAGCACTCAGCTCGGGCTGCACCCTGTTCCCCCTGAGGAGCCAGGGCCCCCACCACGCACAGAGACCTTCCTCTCCTCCCAGGGCCAGGCTACGCCAGGCCCACTCCTCTGGAGAATTACATAGTAGTGATGTAAAAGATTTCCTTGTAAATAAATTCATTTAGGAAACAAGCTTATAAAACATACGTATGTAAAGACAAATTTAAAAATCCCATACATATGTGTATTCCTATGTACGTTCTTGTATGAAGTACCATATGCGTATAACGTGATAGCAGAGCTGGGATAGAGATGTGACAGGCGTTCCAGGGGTGTAGGGATATGAGTACCTAACGTCTGGGCAGCACTTCCACAATCAGGCCTCTGTCCAAATGGTACCGTCCTCATCTTTCAGAGGGAGATACAGGCTCAAAGAGGTTAAGCCTTTATTTGCCTACCACAATGATTTAATTCCACTCTACTCAACAAACACTGATGAGAACTTATTTTATGCAGCCCACTCCTTGGGTAAAGCAGGGTCTCTGTCCTCAGAATGCTAATGACTAAGTGAAGACCTAGCAGCCCTGCCTTAGGCCATGGGAGAGAAGAGGACGAGCCCAAGACTGCCCACCTCTCAGGCAAGGGACCAAGGACCTCCCTCCCCAGCACAGCCTGTCCACCCCCACTCAGCGCTGTCCCTCACCTTGGGGAGCACACTCATCTCTTCCATCTCCTCTTCTCCCTCCCGATAGTACACTTCAACACCGCTGTCATCCTCCTCTGACGGAGCAACTTTCTTCTGCTTCTTGTTCACTCTTTCCTGAGGTCAACGGGGCGGGGGAGGGGTGGGGGAGAGATGGCGAGCTGCCCTCCTGCCCCAGAGAACCCGCAGGCAGCCCAGGGCCATGCCCTCCCCCTGCCCCTCCTAGCACCCCCCAGGGCCCGGCTCCGAACTCACATGGCTCTCAGTCCAAGAGAAGGCTACTTGGCCGGCCAGCTGGCTGTGAAACACAGTCCCTTCCCCGAGGCCGCACTCCCTGAGGGACGCACCTGCTCGCCTGCAGACTCCCGGCGCCGCCGCCTGCCCCGCTTCTCTGCCTGCGGTTTCTGGGCCTCACTCTTCTCCTGGCCGGGCAGTTGTGCCTCCTCTGGCCCCTCCTGGTTCCTCTTCCTTATCCTTTTCTGATTCTTCTTCTTCTCTTCTTCTCCTTTGTGCTCTTTCTCTGCCGCCTCCCTTTCCCTCTCCTCTTGTTTTAGAAGTGGCAGTCCTAGGGAGGCAGGAAACACGTCCGGCTTCCCAGTGTCATCAGGGAGGAACGACAGCTCTACCAAGTTCTTCCCGCGGTTCAGGCTACAACAGGGAGGGAGGGAGGACAATGACGACAACAAACACAGCAAGGAGCCCAGGCCTCCCTCTCTTGAGCAGCCCAGTTTGCTGGGCCCGGCACCCCTTGCCTTGGAATCCGTTCAGTTCTCTTCAGAAGGATCTGCACATTTTACCAGGCTGAACAGTGAAATACAGGGGGCAGCTGCGATGTTCCCTTACTCTGTCCCCAGCAACAACTGCCTATGCACAGAAAAGTCTCCGCATCAGCTTTCAGGAGCCAAGACTAGGGCTGAGGTAGAAGGCTCCAAACAACGGGGCTGTGTTCATCCGAACGCTGCACCCCCCCCCCCAAGCCGTTTTGTCTAGTTTACCTCTGAATCTCCTCCCAGGGCTCCCAGGGAAACGAGGGGGTACAGGGCAGGGTGCGGCAGGGGAGACACCTACCTCAGGACCTTGGCTGTGAGCAGCTTCCCTTCCGGGAGGTGTTTGTTGTAAAGGGCTTTCTCAGATGGACTGTACTGGGAGACATACGGATATCGGGCCAAACCCACAACAGAGGGGCCAAGGCTGATAAGAGAGAGACAAGGGTCCTGTGGTCATAAATACAGCAACAGAATCCCAGCCTAGCCTAGTGCCTCCACTTTCCCAGGGACCCAAGTTGTGACAAGGATTTAGGACAGACAGAAGTTCCTGGCACTCAAAAGGATACAGAGAGCTTTGTAAACTAGCAACAGTTATCAGGCATAATGAAGGTGGGACTGAAGGGAGTCTCCCACCCCACACCAGAACACCAGAACGCATGAATCTCAATGGCTGGAGAAGATGAAAATGACGAAGCTGTGGCAGAAAAGGGCGTGCTCCCTGCCGGCTGTGAATGCTACATAATTTCACAGAACATTTACCAATCACGATCAAATACTAAATCAAAGAAAATCCAAATATATTTAAAATTGAAATTGAATATGCCATGCTCTTTGTCCGAAACACCAATAAAAATATTCAAAACTTTTTTTAAAGTCTAAAAACATCTCAGAATTTTAATAAATTGATGAGAACTCAGCCTCCCTTTTCCTTTCTATCTTCTTCAGAGAAAGTGACCAAGGAATGCCACAGACTAAGGACCAGAACAGGCCCAGGGGGTGGGGGATGGCGCTCACGTCAGGCCCACCAAGCGCCACCTCACTCACCGGAAGAGCACGCCATGCGGCTGGACAGACTTCACATAGCCCCTCAGGAGCTGCCCTTCCTGAATGTCCTGGATGGAGTTGATCTCAGGATCAGTTATTTTGCTCTTCGTCTTCGGGTTTGTCCTAAAGGAATAAAAGGCTTACGTACACGTACCCCAACCCTCCTTTCCCCACTCTTACCCCCGACTCCTTTGCGATAAACTCTACATATAAGAATACAACTCTGGACCCATCCATAGGCTTATACCTTCAGAGCCCAGCCCTACTCTCTCCTGAATTCCTGTCAGGACTTGGCCTCAAAAACATCCATTTCTAACCACGGAACAGGCTGACTTCAGGCCAATCACTCCATGACACATGCCATGAACTATGGAGCCCAGGGGTTGGACCATCTCCCCACACTGGGGTCACTGCATGGCCACCTTGAACATCACATTCAGATGTCCGAACCTTGCCCTGGGCAATAAGAGTCTGCGCTGACAGGTTCTTCTAGCAATGTGAATGCCCGCAGCTTTTCTGGACAGACAGGGCCAGGTAGAAAGTGCACGAGCAGAGAAGAAAGGGGGGAAGCCCCAAGTTCTGTATCAGGTCTATGCAGCCTAGCCTCTCTTCCATGCCCTTCTCTTCCCCACCACAGACACTCACCTGGACGATCGCAGTGACAGAGTCAGTACGTGGCCTGTAGTAGCCAGGACGTAACACCTGGAATGAGAACCGGAAAACGAGATGCTGACTTTTCAGCATCCCAGGAGACAGCAGAACACTGGAGCTTCCTCTCTACAAGGCTGACCAACAGGCCAGAGTGAGAGGACAGGACACCTGGGCTCTTTTCTTCATTCTGCTGAGAATGTGTTGAGGGACTCTGGACAAGTCACCTCTCTGGGCCTCAGTTTACTAGCCTCTCACTACCTAATCTTCTTACCCAAGAAAGGTGCTGGGAGAAGAAAATGAAGGAGGCATGGATCCCTTGGGAAGACACACAGAACCACATCGGTACTCAGAGGAGGTGACACCAGCCTGATGTTGGATTCCAGCGGTGTGCAGTCTTAGCCACTAACCACTGGGAACTGTAACCAGGGGATGACCTAGGTCCTAGAGCAGGCTCGTGGCAGCAGATCAGAGGAAACAGATCATTGAGGCCTGAGCAGGGGAGGCTTCCAAGGAGGGGAAGCAAGGTTTACTCTTTGGTTAGGTTTCCTAACTTTTTTCTCCGAAAACAGCACTTGGCAATGCAAAGTCACAATTTCAAAGTATTGAATCAAAGCAGTGGAAAGAAATTCAGCAATAGTCCAAATTTTTCCCATGACAATAGTCAAAAATTTTTCCTGCCTCCTAGCCCCTAAAGCAGGAAGGGCCTTAGGGATCATCTACCTTTAGGCAATTAGTTTATTATCCACATTAGACAGCATAATTGAATAGAACTCACAGATTTGGCTACAATAAAATATATTTAAAGTAAATATTTTAGGGCACGTGGGTGGCTCAGTCAGTTAAGTATCTGCCTTCAGCTCAGGTTGTGATCCCAAGGTCCTAGGATTGAGCCCCCCCGCATTGGGCTCCCTGCTCAGTAGAGAGCCTGTTTCTCCCTCTCACTACCACTCCCCCTGCTTGTGAGCACACACACTCTGTTTCACTCTGTCAAGTAAATAAATTCTTTAAAAAATAAAAATTTTGCTAAAAGCCACAACCACATTTTTAAAAAGATTTTTATCTATTTATTTGAGACAGAAATGAGAGAGCGAGCGAGCAAGCAAGCAAGCGAGCAAGCATGGCGGGGGGTGGAGTCATAGGGAGAAGCAGACTCCCCACCAAGCAGGGAGCCTGATGCGAGACTCAATCCCGGGACCCCAGGATCATGACCCGACCCAAAGGCAGTCGCTTATCTGAGCCACCCAGGTACCCCACAACCACATTTTTAAGCCTCAAAGAGACAAAGCAAAGATAATCCTGGATTTCTCAGATGTGTTCCTTTTCTTCACCCAGGCCCTGAATATCTCTGTGCTGTTCAGCTCTGGTAAGTGGTGGAGGGTTTATGAGGCAGGTGCTGGCGGCTGGGATACTTAAAGTGGGAAAGAACATTACAACTTTCCTCCCTCTCTCCTCAAGGCTTCTCACTCTACTGTCAGCCAACCTGGATGCTCAGAAGTCTGTACAGTATCATGCTGAAGCCTGCCTCTTCAATGCTGATTTATTCACCCTGGATAATGACTTTAAAACTCTGAACCAGGGGCACCTGGGTGGCTCAGTCTGTTGAGCATCTGACTTTTGGTTTTGGCTCAGGTTGTGATGTCAGGCTCCATATTCAGCAGGGAGACTGCTTCTCTCCCCCTCTTTGCTCCTTCCCTCACTCATGCTCTCTAAGATAAATAATCTTAAAAAATCAAAAACAAAAACAAAACTCCAAACCAGGCTCATTTTAGTGCACATAATATAGTTCATAAAACACCCCAACTGCAAAAGGTCTCCTTTTGCAGAAATCATGTACAGATCAATTTTTTTTTTTTATTAAAAAGATGAATGGTCCCATAGAAAAATGAGCAAACAAAAGCAAAGAACAAGACAAGCAAAGCACAGAACAAATGTAAACCGCCAAAAAAGTGGGAAAATGGGGCGCCTGGGTGGCTCAGTGGGTTAAGCCGCTGCCTTCGGCTCAGGTCATGATCCCAGGTCCTGGGTTCGAGCCCCACATCGGGCTTTCTGCTCAGCAGGGAGCCTGCTTCCTCCTCTCTCTCTGCCTGCCTCTCTGCCTACTTGTGATTTCTCTCTGTCAAATAAATAAATAAAATCTTTAAAAAAAAAATAAATAAAAATAAAATGAGAGATCAATTTTTGCCTATTTAATAGCTTAGATTAAAATTAAGAATACCCACTGTTGGCAGGGGTATGAGAAACAGTCAATTTATGGCAGGAACATAAATCAGCAGTCTTTTTGGAGAGCACTTTGGCAAAATGTGTAATGCCTTTTGGCCCATCAATTTTAGTTCTGGGAATATATTTCATGATACATTTCCACTTGTGTCGAAACACATGCACAAAGATATTCACTTCATTATTATCGTCCATCAACAGAGGTTTTAGATAATGATAAAAAAAATAATGGAACACCAACAAAAATGTTAAAAATAAGGTAAAAGAACAAGGTAGAGGGGTGCCTGGGTGACTCAGTTGTTAAGCGTCTGCTTTCGACTCAGGTCATGATCCCAGGGTCCTGGGATCGAGCCCTGCATTGGGCTCCCTGCTCAGTGGGGAGTCTGCTTCTCCCTCTCTCACTCCCCCTGCTTGTGTTCCCTCTCTCAGTGTCTCTGTCAAATAAATAAATAAAATCTTAAAAAAAAAAACAAACAAACAAGGTAGATTTAGATATACTAGCACAGGAAAAGAAAAAGTCCACGATAAACTACTATGAGAAAAAAAGCAAGCTGTAGAATATATAAAATGGAATTCTATTATTACATTTAAAAAAAGTATACCTCCATGTGTGTAAAAGTCTTGAAAGACACAAACCAAGGTATATAATGATGAAAAGTGGTAGAGAAAGCGAGTGGCAACAGAACTTTTCCTTTTTTATTACAATTTTCTTCTGGTACAAAATCAGCTATCACATCCATATTTTTTTTTTTTTAAGATTTTATTTATTTATTTGAGGGAGAGACAGTGAGAGAGAGCATGATCGAGGAGAAGGTCAGAGGGAGAAGCAGACTCCCCATGGAGCTGGGAGCCCGATGTGGGACTCGATCCCGGGACCCCGGGATCATGACCTGAGCCGAAGGCAGTCGTCCAACCGACTGAGCCACTCAGGCGTCCCACACATCCATATTTTTTTTAAAAAAAGAAATCTACATTCCCACATAGAGCTGAAGAGGAAAAAACTGAACAAACTAGGCCTACCTGACAACCTTCTGGGGGACGAAGTCTTCCAGGGGCGTCTCTGAGTAGGAGTCACTCAAGTGAAATACACTGACTCTTCCGATCTTCCCAAAGGGGAAGGAGACAGTCAGCCCCTCCTTGGGAGTCACCTTCACCACTCGGCCCATGGCCACTTCCCCCTTCTCAAGCTTGTGAGGACCTGGTAGGTAGGAGAACGGTAGGAGAATAAACCTGACTCAGGGAAGGGCAAATGAAGAAAGAAGCTGGAACACTGGCCAAGCACGGGCTGGGGAAGTCAGAGGCTGCCCAGACTTGGGGATGTCTAGGCAGAGTGGACCAAAACGATCATAAACACCCACATTACCATGCCATGTAGTTGGGAAATCTCAGGGCCTTGTGGTGGACAATCCCTTCTGAGAGACTTGAGAAAACGAACCAAGTCAGAAGAGGTGACTCGGACAGTAGTAGACTGACACAGGCCAGAGAACAAAGCCCCCAAAGAAAGTGTTCCCAGAAGACACAGGCCCCAGTAGGCTTTCTGAGGACTCCAATACCAGAGGCATCCTTGAACCTGGGCACTACCTGATGACTCTTTCCCAGTCCTTTCTACCCTCTCCCTTCTCTGACCAGGCATCATTTTTCACCACACCTATAAGCGAGAGACACAAGAAAGCCTTGGAAGAATCTGGGCCAACCACAGTAGCCTTCAGGGCCTGCCCAATCCGGAACTTCTTATCTGGATGTTTTAGAACCTGGAAGGACAAGAAAATTCCTTTAATGTTTGGAGAAAAGGTCTGTCATTTACCCAAAACTAGCATTTAAGTCTCTGTACCAAGTATGTCCCAAACCAATCCCTGGATAAGTACATGGTTTCTTGTACCCACTGCACACACCAGACATGGCCAGCTTAGGAGCCTGGATTTCCTCTCCAGGCATCTCAAGCTCACTGACCTTGAAGCTGAGAGAGGTGAGCAACAAGGGAATCCTGCCCCGGATGTCTGGAGCAATCTCCACCTCGAGCCATTTCTTAACCACGTTGTACTGGAGAAAAACATAGGAGGAGAGACGGAATGGGATGGATACAAGCGTTTTCTTTTCCCTTCATCAAAATAGAAGACTCTCCTAAAAACTGCACGGCTGAAGGGGTCCTAATCCTACATTTTTCCCAAGGGACAGGAATCCACCCCCTATATCCCACTGCCCCTGCCCAATCTCCACTTCTTACAGACTTCACTCAAGAGTCTGGCTCAGAGGGGCGCCTGGGTGGCTCAGTGGGTTAAGCCGCTGCCTTCGGCTCAGGTCATGATCCCAGGTCCTGGGTTCGAGCCCCACATCGGGCTTTCTGCTCAGCAGGGAGCCTGCTTCCTCCTCTCTCTCTGCCTGCCTCTCTGCCTACTTGTGATTTCTCTCTGTCAAATAAATAAATAAAATCTTTAAAAAAAAAAAAAAAAAAAGAGTCTGGCTCAGAGCCTCTGCTAGGCTAGCCGACCATGCATCCCTCTTGGTGCCTCAACTGATCAGGAGGCAAAAATGATCTCAGAAGTGTCCTCAAGCAGCAGGAACAATCCCACTGAACTCTGCAGACTCCTCCAAGATCAGCTCTGCTGAGTGATGGTTTAATCACCTCTCTCCAACGCTCAACATCTGATTTCTAAATCAATTTAGATTTTGATTCTTCCCTCTTTACAGTGCCCTGCCCTAAACACGCAGCCCCAGTTTTCAAAGTGAATTCAACAAACCACTTATCAAGCAGCCACTATGTACGTGGCATCATAGTGATAAATAACAGCCAAACCCTACCTTCAAGATTACAGTCTACAAAGAGTAAGTCAAACAAGTGTGCAAATAACCAGAGCAGTAGAAACACACTGTGCTACGGGAATACATAGGAGAACTAGGAATATGGAGCGGGGGGGTGGGGGGGATATCTGTGCTGGGCCTTAAAGGGTTATAGGAATGAACAGAGGGTACTCTGAGTACAGAAATAAAGACAAGAAGGGAAAGAGGAGGTTTTCAGGCTGATTGGTACACAAGGTGTATGAGGTCAGATTATGAAAAGCTTTAAATACCACTCTAAGACACCAGGGGTTTATGAAACCCACCAAAGCACAAGAGGTAAATAAAGGGCATCAGTGACATGCTCAGCCAGATGCTTATGGTATAACAATCTGGCAAGAGTGAAGAGGAAGTATCTGTCAATGTCAAGCCCAATCCAACTTTCTCTCTGATATAGTCCAACTGGTAAAGCTTTCACTGATCACTTCCCTTTCTCCCTTTCATGAACACCTGTTCCACTTGGGGCTAGAACACATAATCTGGCACCCAGGTACATAGTATTCTGCATTGTACCTGAACTTTATAAAAGACAAAAATCTAGACTCCAACAGCACATTTACTTTAACTCTTGCTCTCTATTTTTTCTTTCCCTTTCATATCATTAATCTACAAACATGTTCAACTGTGAGTTGCTTGTTAAGTGTTTCATAAGCCATAATTTTAGCTCCTCAGTTAGGCTTCTGGTCTCCTACAAACCAACATGGTAGCAAACAGAAGCAAATGTTAAGTGCTAATGGCTGTTGTCTCTAGCTTCTCCCTTTTTTCTTCTGAAAAAAGGACAGCATCATGCTGCAGAGTGTGCACTACTCACCTTCTTCAAGAAACAAATCAAAGTCTGCCCAGCCTGGTACTGTTTAACCTTCTCCAAGGGGCTAACAGAGTGAGTGTTGAGAGCAGTACAGCCATCCTTCTCCAGCTCACTGTTGGCAGAAAAGCAATGGAAAGAGTATGCCAACCTCTGGATACAGCTTCTATCTTAAAACCATCTCCCCAACGTCGTCATGGATTGACTGTACCCTCCATGTTCATGCACACCACCCACATGCCCATTTCTCCCCTCCAAGGGGAATGGTCATAATATCTGCATGACAGCTATCTCCTCCACTTCATTCACCTAGGTATGAACAAGCTATAAAGTACGTAGCCTACAATCTTTAAAAATTTAGGAAACAACATTGTTTTACTACTTCTTTTGTAATACTATTTACCTATTGCTTTACAGTTTGCAGAACTTTCCCAAATAATCTCTCAATGAATGTGACAACAATCTTATGTGTGCATGAGGCAGGGTAGATATTATTAAACTCATTTTATGCTATTAAACCAGGAGTTGAAGTCAGGGCTCTGATTCAAAAATCCAGGGCTCTGTCCCCTATGCTACCTTGAAATTATTACTGCCTTTCTGCTCAGTAAAGCAAAAAAGGGGATGTGGTTATCAGTCCACAAAGCACTTCAAAAAAAAAAAAAAAAAAAATCACCGAACTCCTCATCCAGCTTACCAAGTAATTTCTAAAACAAAACCAAACAAGAAAATAGTACAAGTAATGCTAATAAACTATCACATATAATAGCAATCACTGGTGAATATAGAAAAACAGAAACATTCATATACTAGTAAAGTTAAAATGCATATATCTTATAACTCAGAAAATTCCACCTTACAGAAATCCTTGCACAGACACACAGTGGAACAAGTTCAAAGATGTTCCCTGTGGCATTATTTATAATAGAGAAAAACTGGAAACCACCTTAAACATCCTCCATCGGTTGGGCACATTCATAAGATGAATTACTATTTTAACTACAAACACAAAAGCAGATCTCAAAAACAAAATTTTAAGTGAAAAAAACAAGTTGCAAAATATTAAGTACAGCATGCCATTTATGTGAAGTTTGAAACCACACAAAATAATTTTGTAGACATACATGCGTGTGTGTGTGTGTGTGTGTGTGTGTGTGTGTCTGTGTATATATATATATACAAGCAAGGGGAGTGGGAGAGGGAGAAGCAGGCTTTCCTCAGAGCCTCAATGTGGGGCTCGATCCCATGGGACCATGACCCGAGCCGAAGGCAGACACTTAACAATTGAGCCAGCCTGGTGCCTTGATTACTCAGCCTTTAAAAAGAAGGAAAATTCTGCTACATGCTACTATGTGGATGAACCTTCAGAATGTTGTGCTGAGTGAAGCTAGCCAGCCAGAAGGACTGACCACGATCCACTTACATGAGTTATCTAAAGTAAGCAAATGCAAGAAACAGAAGTTAGAATGGCAGCTGCTGGAGGCGAGGGGTAATAAGAAATGGAGAGTTGTTCTATGGGTATAGAGTTTCAGCCATGCAAGATGAAAAGGTTCTGGGGATCTGTTCTACAATAATGTGCACACAGTCAATAACACTGTGATGCAAACTTAAAAACTGTTAAGAGGGTAATTTTATGTTTTGTGTTTTAACCACAATAAAACAAAAAAGCAAAATGAGGGAAGAGACTGGGACACAGATATACACAAAGAGAATACCACATGAAGACACTCAAAGAAGATAACCATCTGCAAGCCAAGAAGGGAGGACTCAGAAGAACCAACCCTTGTTACCTGGACGTATCTCCCCTTAGCCTGAAGAAACTACTCGACCCCAACTCTTAATTAAATAAGGCATCACACCTCAGGTGAAGATCTGGTGGACTCACAACAAAGGTCTGTTTTCATGACAAAGATTGGAGGGGATCAGGATCAAAATCGACAAAACCAAGGAACCCACATAGTAAACAAATAGGAGGGTGTGCATCCACCAAATCTCACTATTCTGCAACTAAAGAGCTTACTCTGAAGTTCAGCCGTAAAAAAGGAATGAGATCTTGCCATTTGTGACAACATGGAAGGACCTAAAGAGTATTACACTAAATAAGAAAAATGAAAAAAAAAAAAAAAAGATCCCAGACAAACTGGATCCAACATTAAATGGAACTGGTTTTTCCTCCACACAGAATCCCCCACTGAACACCCCTCTCTGAAATCCACTAGAACGTGACCTAAAATTCCAGTCACTGAGCAGTAGTCTCTACACTCAAAGAATGGGTATTCTTGGCTACATGTTGTTTATTTTTGGAATTACTGAGTTCCAAAAAATTGAACTGAGACCAAAAATGTGCATGCTGTTTGTTACATGCTGACAAACAGAACTGCAACCAGACTTTTAAACCCTAAATATAGCTTTTACATTAAGTTTCTTATAATCCCTCTACCTAGCCCTATCAGAGCCTAACTAATATCCTTATCAGAGAAATAAGACAACCTAGACAGACAGAGGCAAAATAAGTCACAATGCTGGCAGAATCTTGGCAGGAACTCAGGCTCCTGACTCCAAAGTCCCCCACTCTTTCCATGAGACCATGCTACTGGGGTTCCCCTCACCTTGGCCGGACACTCAGCTCTGGAATGGTTCGAATAAATCTGGGATGACTTATTGGGAGAAACCTGGAGAAAGAAATAAGGTCAAATCATTTCTCTTATTCTCTGTACCACCATAATCTGGAGATCAGACTTTCTCTCTACTCCCAGGAAACCCAGCTTAAAAGCCCCCCTGCTCTGCTGGCAGCCTGCCCACTGGTGACGTGTCAGGCCTGAGGGCTTCCTCTCTCACTCTCAGCAGCAAATGCTGGGCAGCTGACTCATCTGCTCTTTAATGTTGTATTATTAAACCCTGAGTAGAATTTTCCTTATGGACTACATTCTCCAACTCTTACTCTGAAAGTAAGGAAATGGAGATCTAGAGAGTACGGTTACTGAAATTAATATGCAAATTATAGACTAAGAATTATTTTGCTTTTCTTAGTACAGCCAAGATTCCTGGTACAATAATAATATTGCAAGTAGATTTAAAGAAAAGGAGGATGACTACAGTATATAGTGGAGAATGGACTATAACAACCTTTAATGTATACTGAGCAGTAACTGCATCAGGCAACCTGCTAGGCACACTGGGTACCAGATGTTCTCTCAACCTCTGCACGAAAGGTGCTAACTGCCCATACTCCCATTTTACCAATTAGGAAAATAAAACTCAAGTGAAGTAACTACTTAAGTCATGGTCACACAATTTTAAGTGGTAAACCTGGAATGCGAACCCAGGTCTCTCTCACTTTAAACTAATGCCCTTAACCACTTAACCACTGCACCATATGCCATTATTTTTCCAAAGGAAAAGAGACAAAAGGATTCTTTTGGTGAACACTTCTGCTAACTAGAAGAAAATCTGATTCGTGCACAACTTTTTCGAGCTTGCCTCAGTGCCCATTCCTTCTCCCACAATTACAACAATGTCCCCTCCAAACCAGCCCATCTCCCAAAGCCTCCGTACTTGAATGTCTTCATGTCTCGCCCACCAATCACTCGGGCAGTGACTGTCTTCCCAACTTTCAGCTTGGCAGTAGGAGATGTGCCCACTGGAACATCATCTAGAATGTGGGAGGCGTGAATGCAACCAATAATGCCGTCTTCCAGTGTCACAACCACATGGGTGGGCTTGACGGACTTGACAGTGCCTGTGACCATGTCCCCAATGGACAGGGTGTGCTTCTTTACAGTCCCCACAACCAGAGCTGGATCTGCTTCCTCGTCCTCATCGACGGTCTCAGAGTCCTTCCGGGTCTGTCTCACAGTCCTCTTAGCAGCTGGCCCCTCAACAGCCAAAAGAAAACCGGTCACTCCTGGTTCTGTGGTCTTGAGGGTTAGGGAGACACCCTGTCCCACCTGCAACTTCTCTGAGTCAAAGCGGAAGGTGTCATTGAGGTGAGAGGTCAAGGAGAAAGCTGCCAGGTGGCCAGTCTCGACCAAGGAGGCGACAGCAAAGGACTCCTCCAAGTGCTGCACAACCGCCTGGTACTCGCTGCCTTTCTTCAGCTGGAAAACACAGAAAACCCACCATCCCCACTTCTTACAAGGCACAAGTGCTCAGTCATCACCCACTGGGCAGGCCAGGGCTGTGGAAGCCCCCTGAGTCCAGGGAACCCAGGGTTAGGATGAGTTGTAACGAACTAGCCTTCACTCCCTCCACCTGGCTTCCTCTCCTGTTACTGAGGTGACCTGACTAAACTCAAAAGCACCGCATCAGAATCCCTGGAACTTAGCTTTTGTTTTGAATTCAGATTCCTAGGTCCTATCCTAGAACTAGTGAAATCAGAATTTTAAAAGTTACTGGGGTGATTCTTAGCAGAGCCGGGTGTCCCCTAATGGTCAAAGACACTGTGTCCCCAACTCTTGTAGTTCTGCAGCGTCCCCGTGGTTTATGCACCCTTTCAACCACTCAGCAGTCACTACTGAGAGCTCGTTGTGTGCGAGGCGTTTAGCCCACCCTTTCCTCAGAGTCCAACCCTCACACCCTTATGTATGAGCTCACCAGCTTCACTTGGAGATATGGGATATGGATCTGGTAGAAAACTCAGTGAGGGGTCAACACTGTTTCTATTTCTCTTTGTCTCCCCATGTCTTAAAATTATAGGCAGCCAGACATGAGGAATTATACCGATGTAATTCTCTCCACCTACCCTACACAGTTAGATGCTTAATAAGTACTTTACTCATTCATTCATTCATTCATTCATTTGTTTATTTAAGTGGAGCCTCATGTGAGGCTTAAACTCACAGCCCTGAGATGGAGACCCGAGCTGGGATCAAGAGTTGGGCCGCTTACCAGGTGCCCTCTTAATACGCACCTGAGATGAGGACCAAATAGATACATCATCCAGAGAAAAAGAACACATGTGCTGAGACACCCCCTGAACCCCTTCTTCTCTCACACAGAAGTGTACGGGACAGAATGTGGATGAGCAGCCTGGACGTCAGAACTATGCATAGACCTATTCTGTTTGGGTTATAGGTCTTAAAATAACAGTTTCCAACATTTCCCACATTTATTTCAAATAAAAGTCAAATTCTGCCTCGTCTTAAAAATCAGACTCGGCAACAGCACATGCTGATGTTCCCACGTGGCAACAAGCAGATGGGACGGAATCGTCTCTGCCCCTCTGTGGCTGGCCGTGCCCGCTGCACTCATTTACACTATCCACCCGGCCCTAAGCCAGGGACCACATTATTTATCATGGGCACCAGAGTGCAAGTCGGTACTATTACTAACCCCACCAAGACCAGAGAAGAGGTATGGGAATGACCCCCACCAACCCAGGCAGACGATCACCTCATCCACAGGCATTTGCACTGAAACCCCTGAGCAAAGTGTGTGGGGCTGAAGAGGTGGGTGATGCCTTTGAAACCTCAGGAATGGAAGTCATCGCCAGCTTACCTTTTTAGCTCTTCTGTTCACCAAATCGTGGCAAAGGGAAACATGTACCTCCAATTTCAACATATCAACATTTAAGATGACAACTTTCTTCTTCTGCCCAGGTTCCACCTCCTGCCCTGCAGGGTAGAAGCAAACACAGTGTGATCACCCTCCTGGAGTAGGGAAGGAAGCGTCTCTCCAAGAGCCCTGCAAGCGCTTGGGGACAAAAAAGAAAAGGGGTCATCCATCCTGGGATGATATGGGTAAGGAAAACCAAAAGTGTAGCTCCCATACTTCAAATTCAGGTGTGCCTTAATTTATGCAAACTGCTATATAAAAATCTAGATTTACCCAATTATAACAAAAGGATTCACACTTAGACCTTCTTTGGCACGCTGTCAGGTGTCTTGATTTACATAGACACAAGACAGGGATGCCAACATTTTCTACTGAATTAGCTCCTCTACATTATGCATTTGGGAATTCTGTACCCAAGAGAGGGAAGAATGGACGAAGAATTTCCCCCATGAACCACTAGGGGTGAGACAGCAGTGCTCACCTGCCCGATGGTATCTGCTGGCCCTCAGAACCAGGCCAGGCACGGGGCCCTCACTGAACACCACAGAGCCATCCTCCAACACCTCCTGCACCTCTAGGTCAAGGACCATCCCGGGTGTCATCTCAGCCAACGTCTGGATCAACACAGAGTCTGCCAGAGAGACCCAAAGGAAACAGGATTAACAAGCGGAAATAATACTCACCGTTCTCTTCCTCCGGCAATGCACTGCCCCATGGAGGAGAGCAGAATCCTGGAGCATTGCGAAGGTAGATCACTTTTGGTAGAAATATGCGACGCCCGTGAACACTCCGATTGCCGGGAGAGAGACCTGCACCTCTTGCTGACCCTCCCTGGCCATCACTCATGAAAGTAGCCAACAAATACCACAAACACACACTTTCCTTTGCTTTCTGAATTTTCACTGCTTCAGTTTGGAATCTATCCTCTCAAGCTTCTTATTCCCAAATCCCATCAGGATTCCAACAATCCTCCCTGATGGTTGGAAACTTTAGAAATCAACATAACCACCCCTCAGAGTCTTCCAGCAGGTCCCTGCTCCATTCTCTCATCCACCAGGTATAGGCTGAGTAAGTGAGCAGTAAAGACGTGAACAGATTCACAACAAATGCAAACCTGAGGACACAGAGCTAGGGGAAGTTCTGACTTTGGTCTGGGAGAGAACACAAGGGGAACCTCTGGGATGCTGGTAATGATCTTTATCTCAATCTGGGGAGTAAATGAGGGTGTTTGTTTATAAACATTTACTGAATTATACCTTAAATGATGTATGCAGTTTATACAAGTTATACTCCCATTAAAAGGGGGGGGGGAACGCCTGGGTGGCTCAGTTGGTTAAGCATCTGACTCTCGATTTCTACTCAGGTAGTGATCTCGGGGTTGTGGGATCAAGATGAGCACGGAGTCTGCTTGCCATTCATTCGCTCTCCTTCTGTCCCTCCCACTCATATGCTCTCTCTGCCTCTCTCTCAAATAAAACAGATGTTCCCCACCCCCGACCCCCCTCAGCCCACATGCCCCCACCTCGGTTGCTCATGAGGCTGCGCACACCCTGCCGCTCTTCCAGGCACTGGCTCAGGAGGAGGAGGCTGGTGGTGGCCAGGTCGCCCAGACCACAGTCCGACAGCCGCAGTGACAGCAGCATGCGCTGCTTCTCCTCATCCACGTTGGTCACCTTCGCAACCACTGTCTGCCCCTCAACGAAGTGGTCACTTGTGGAAGTCACAAACTTGTCACTCATGATCTAATGAGCAGGCAGAAAGTAAAGACAGGAAGTCTCTATCAAGACAACTCACTTCATGCCCCCAGGAAAGGATGTGTGGGGGAAGGAGTGGGGAGAGATGGAGGCCAGGAAGATTCCTCAGCCCTCTCTTCAGCACAGCTCTACTCCCCCTCCAGAAAACCATGCAAGGCCCTGGCTGTCCAAGCCAGCCTTCTAGAGGGCACCCAGCCAAGAAGACACATCACTGGCAAGCCACGTGTCTAACACACGATGGTAACCCTCTGCCTTGTGCTATGCATGTTTCTGCAGGCTTCCCCTCTTCTCTCAAATTGTTCTGGCAGGGGATACAAATAAGAGCCATCTAGGGAAAACATTAGGGGGATAAACCTATGGAAAGGAAGAAGTATTTATTCATACTTCTTCCTCTCCATAGGTAAACTACAGGCCACCTGCTCTCCCACCGTCTTACACTGACTTCACTAAGACTCCCTCCGACTCTGGGTCACAGTTTAGTCAGCAGGCACAGGGGTTCAACGATAGGGTCACTAAGACTTTTTGCAATCTGAAAAGTTCATGACTTCAGTGACACCGTGGTGGAGGGGATCCTTCCAAGGTATTCTGGTATCGTGATGCCTCAAAAACCCCAGAGGTTGCAAAACTAGTACTCAGTGGCTCAGGAAAGTTAACGGCCATGTCTATACATGCTGAGAGTGTAAGTCACTATTCTGGCACTGGAGACTAGTCTTCACAGCTCCTGCCCACCTACCCAACGCTGTACCATGAAGTAAAGATGCCCCTCCCTCCAGGACACAGCCCTGCACCAGGACACATGGCTGGGCAAGAATCTCAGCCCCATTCCCCTCAGCCAGGTGGCCTTTCTGCCTTGCCCCTGAAAAATCTTACAAGGATTAAGGTATCCTGCACCTTCCCACTCTCAGGTTCCATGACTGTAGTATCTCTCCCCCAAGGCTCTTGGTACATGGAGCTAAACTTACAGCTTTGGGGGCCAGTCCACTGAGACCTGACGGGAACTGGACGAACACACCATAGTCCTTGATGCTCTTCACAAAACCGATGAGCAGCATCCCAGGATGGATTTCTGCGAAGCTTTTAGGATCCTGGCCACCCTCCACGGTGGAGACCAAAGCTGGCTTCCTACAAAGGAGCTAATGGCACTTCATCAAGGAACATTCCAGAAAGCGCAGAAGAAATAACCATCTCTCCATCTCCTTTTTCCATTCTACCTGCTCTACTGCTACAGTGATTCTCTAAACATGCAGACTAACAGCACTAGCATCACCTGGAATCTGTTAGAAATGCTAACTCCTGGGGTGCCTGGGGGGCTCAGTTGTTAAGCATCTGCCTTCAGCTCAGGTAATAATCCCAGGGTTCTGGGACTGAGCCCTGCATCAGACTCCCTAATCAGCAGGAAGCCTGCTTCTCTCTCCCACCCGTGCTTGTCTTCTCTCTCTCGCTCTCTCTGTCAAATAAATAAATAAAAATCTTAAAAAAAAAAAAAAAAGAAATGCAAGCTTCCAAGCACTGTCCCAGACCTACAGAATCACAGACTCTGGGGTGGGGCCCCACAAGCTGTGTATACATGGCCTCCAGGTGATTTTGATACACACTCAAGTTTAAGAACCAGTGTTCTTCCTTTCTCTGTTAGTCTCCAGGTTACTAAAGAGGACCAAAAAGAGACAGGCTCATCTCTGTGGTTTGGCAGCTGAACCAACCATGACAAGATCCTCCACAATCTTCACACTAACTGACTCTATCCCACCTCCTCAATCTTCACCCTTCAGAGATTTCATTTTACATTCTGTGAGGAAGAGGCAGTGTTCTCCTTTGAAGTACACATACCAAGACCAAAGGGAATACTCGGGAGCCCCATGGGCCTGGTGGTGGCGGCGGTGGGGGGCGGGTATTGGGAAGGACGACAGCAGCTGCCTCATTAATTGTTCCAGCTCAAGGGGCAAGCACTGTATATAAGAAGGCAAGATGTGCTACTGGAGATATCCCGCTGGACCTGGCAGGCCACACTGCCCCCTGTCCGACACCTTAGACTCCCACTCTGTCCTGACGAGCATCTACTGGTAGAACTTCAATCCTCTTACTTTCCACCAGGGGAAGGCAGGGAAAGTACAGTCTGGTCACTGGTTTCATTTTATGGAGGTATTTCTGAAGTCAAATGACTGACTTTTTCCCATGGAGCTTCCAGTTCGGAGCAGAGTCTTCCCCCAAGGGCCCACAGCTCACCAGGTGCCAGTAAAGGATACAACACGTCCCTCGCTCTGGCTGAGACAAAGTACTCTGTGAAGAGTGTCACCAGTCTGAAGCCAGTGATACAAGAGAGGGCCATTGGCGACGTGGTCCGACAGATGAGGCGTGGGGAGGAAAGCAGGGGTGTTGTAGGGCAGGACAGCCACCTCCAGCCCGTCTTTGGTCTTCTCTAAAACCTTCACATCCACCAACTACTCAGGAAAAGAAAGACAAAAAATGGTACTTGTCCTGAGCAGACAGCAACCACAACTGGCTCAGGCAGAGATAAGTCCCAGCACCAGGGATCACTGAGAGGTCAAGATCAGAGAAGTTTTCTTCCACACCCCACACCACTGCCCCCAAAGACCCGCCAGGGACCCACACACACACCAAGACCCATTTAAGTGCTCGCATCACTCCTCTCCCAAGTCCCTCTACTGAGTCTCAGGGGAAAGGCAGTATCACAGGCTGGTCCTAAAGACCAGAGAGGAAAGAGGACAACAGGACACTGCTGAATAGCTATACAAGAATGGCACCTTCCTTTCCTGGACAGCTTCCATTTGCTCTGACACACAGAAAAGAACCCTCTTTCAAGACCCTCAATTCTGTCTAGCCCTAGAACCTTATCTAGCTACCTTGATCTTTCCCTCCACAGGTCCCAGTGCCCCACGTGTCAGTGGCACCCCACTTTCTGCCATTGTCAACTGAAGTAGCTTCTCTGGAGAAGTCCAGGTACCTGTCCAAGGCTAACAGTTCTTCTTTTCTTCTGACTGTGTCCCAGATGCTCCTTCTTGGGATCACCCAACAGCTTGAAGGACAAAAGCATCCTCTCTTTGGATGGCTCACAGTTCAGCACCACAACCTTCACCACCTAGTGAGAAATCACACTTGCCTGGCTAACTCTTCCCCGCAGGCCAGCCAGGCCCTGGAGAGAGCTGCCCTCCACAAGCACTGCAGAGGGAGAGGCACGTAGACATGGGATCAGGTCAGAAAGCAATGGAGAGTAATGTACTGAAAGAGATACAGAATCCCCCTCACGTCCACCTTTCGTGGGAGAGGAAAACATGAATAAGTTTTTGATACAACCCCAAGCTTTCAAAACTTATTTTTCCTAGATAGACCCAGACTCACTAGTTTTATGGCACTGCCATCTTGTGGTGACAATGACCTCAGAACAATTTCTGATGTGAGGGCCACCAGCATGTTTGTTATAGGTAAAGACTAATTCATTTCTTCCAGGTTGTGGGGCTGAGGTCACTTAGTTTGCCAGCTTCTGCTGAAACCCCCTGAAGGTTCCTCTCAGTTCTGTTCCACATCTCCTCCACCTAGCTGGCTCCAACCCATTGCCCCACATGCCCCTTCCTTAGCCCTTAAAAAGTAGTCCTCCCACTACTCCGTCAAATCTGAGTTCATGGGGTCACCAAGGATATGGGCCTGTCCCAGGAAAGGGTTACCTGGCCAGCGTAAAAGACCCTCTCTGGGTCAGGGACATACTCGGCACTGAGCTCATGCTTGGGCACCAGTCCCTGCACATCGTTGTAGAACTTCACGATGCAGCCATAGTCCTTGACCCTGAGGATGAAGCCATGCGTCTGCAGACCAGGCTTAGCATCGGCATAGCAGGTAATGGCAGGCAGCTTGGACTCAATTAGGGTTTTCTTCAGCGTCATCATCAGCTTCTTGGCTTCAGGATCACAAAGCAAAACCTAGGGGAAGAATACTGGTTGTCATCAAGTTACCCGTTATCAAGAAAGCCATCGGACTGGTCTCTGCAACCTCTGAACCCAAAGGCCAGGGTCCTTCCTTAAGAACCTATCTCTTCTTTCCCTGCTCCCTGCTGGATGACAATCTGGGCAGTATTCACCTATTTCAAAAGTACTTCCTCCCATACGTTCCCTCCTGGGCCTGCATCCACAAGCACCGTCCCCATGCACCTCCACAGCGTCCTGGGTCAGTCCCTTCAATGCCACCTCAGCTCCCTCCCAGACCACGTGCCGTCTTGTATAACAGAATGAACGACCGAGCCAACTCACCACCTCGGTACTACTGTGTATTAGCTACTAACTGAGATCGAGAGATCCAACCATCTCTCATCCCTCAGGTCATCTCCTTAAAGGCAGAGAAATTCCTTTGTTTCTAACTTCCTGACTCCACTACTATAAAATTTTGCACCAATGGGTGATCAGTATCTTTCTCGACTCAATAATGAAATAAAACGAAAAGAAGAAAATCTAATGTTGTGAGTGCCTGCACACACCAGGCCTTGTGTTAAGTACTGTGTATCACATTTAATCTTCACAACTCTGTGAAGCTTCTCTTGGGATTCAAGACTTTGTTATAAACCACTCCAGTTTCAGCAGCTTAATTTAGATATTTCTGTGCCTAACACACCCCTTGCTCCTCTTTAAATCCTTTCTAGTTCAAGTACCACCTCTGCCAGAAATCTAGAAGATGATATGGCCATATAGACCTGCATGTGAAAACTGGTTCTGCCATTTATTAGCTATGTGACTTTGAGCGAGCTGTGTGACTTCACTTTCCTACACTTTACTTTCCCCACTGCAAGACGAGGATAACAGTACTTACTTTATGGGATCGTTTTAAGGATTAAATGACATAATGCATGTCAGGGGCTTAGGATAGCAAATGGCACAAAATACATGTTACAGGGTGGTTACTACTGATATCACCAATATTCCTGCTGGCCCAGCCCACCCTTGCCTCTCCTCTGAGATACGACCATAGCACAGAGCCTGCGCCAAACCAAGTGACAAAAAGTCGCACAGTGGCTTGCTCTCTTCATGTATTATTTTGACTCTCAATTATATTACACAACAATCAAGGGCAGAGACCCGGTTTTCTTTTCTCAATGCCAGATACAAACCACAGATGTTACATGGTCATTCTGTGGAAAAAGGCAGAAACTTCAGCTGAGAAGCATTGCTCTCTTCCCATCTGGCTTAAACCCCAAGGAGACCCTTCAGGAGGCTCACCCGGCACTTGACCTCATCCCCGATGTGGTACTTCTTTTCCGGATTCTTCATCAGGATGTCGGCCAGGTGCATGGGCGGTATCAGGCCACGGATTTGCTCGCCCACCTTCACCAGCATCCCGTATGGCTTTATGGTCAGCACTGTGCCCTAGAGAATCCAAAGAAAAGATGCCATCATGCCTCAAGAATGGCTTTTCCCCCTCTACTTCTTACAACAAAGCAGGTCACACCTCTCTTTTGAAGCCTAGCTTCCCAGGCTAACTGCCTGTTATTCCAGATGTCACAGGGTAAAGCACACACCCGCACTGATGTGAATGCAGTCTGTTTTGTTTATAGGAACCTTCGCATCTTTCTGTGGGAACATGTTCTCTGTCTACCTCACGAGCACATTCTTCGCAGGAGGGGATTCTGTCTCCTAAGGAACAAACTCTACCTATAAAGGAGATCTGCTCAACTAGGGCTAAATGGCTGGACACAAGAGGCAACTGTAAGTGACCTCATACTAACATCTCAGGAGTTCAACTAGTACAGAACTAACTTTTGCCCAAATCTAATATATAACATCAAATGCCAGGATTTATGACCTCCTGCCTCTGTGTATTTGAGTGATGCTATTAAGACCTTACCTTGAAATTAATTACATGTTACCCAAGGGAAGAAAAAGAATCTCCAGTTAAGAGGCAGGGGTAAGGAACATGACTTTGATGTGTTCATGTGAGAACTAATGAGTGGCCAGTTAACCTGTGAACTTAAGAATGTCTGAAGGTGAACGAATATCTAACGATATGCTTGAGTCTTACCTCCACCAGAGCCCCAGGTTTGATGTCATGATATCTAAGGTACTGAGCTTCAATAATGGACCTAGAACAAAAAGAAAACACAAGATTAAATAAGCCAGGACAGAGGCTACCTAAAATTCAGGGCTCCCAAAATCATGCTGGCAAGAAAGAAAATAGTCACCATGTCAGGCCAGGAGAAACTGTGAGCAAGCAACCCCAGAGAAGCACACTTCTCCAGCCCCACACGTGTCGATGACAGACTTACGTCCTAAGAGAGAGCAAGGCCAGCTCATCCATTTGGCTGTAATCAATGATTCTACACTTGTGAGTGTTCCCTGGCTTGAAGGAGTCAGCACTGAAGACGTTCTTCGAGTCGGAGAGATGGCTGAGCTACAAAGTACTAAGTGATTAACCACAAGCCAGACACAGTAGATCTGAGGCAATCAGATATGAAAACACATTGACACATTTAGCACCTACCATAAAAACACTGTTGATCGCCTATTAAAATAATTCCGCTAACTAAAACACTGCTCTTTACGGTCATAGACTGCAAGGTCAGAGAACAGTCTAGATCATGGGTCCAAAAACTATAACTCATAAGTTAGTGCCTATTTTGCAAATAAAAGTTTTACTGGAACATAGCCATGCCCCTTCATTTACATACTGTCTATGGCTGCTTTCCGGCTACAACAGAGCTGAGTGGTTAGCACAGAGATCGAATGGCCCACAAACCTGAAATATTTATTATCTGGCCCTTTCAAAACCTTTGCCAAGCTCTGGTGTGGATCTGAACTCATTCTTGTACCTACCATCGACCAGGTATCAAAGCCAGTCAGATTAATCCTAAAGAATTCTAAGAACAAACGGATATTGTTCTAATCCCTCTGCAGAGTCTGCCACACCTGGGGATACTCAAAAATAGGCAACTAATACAACGGATGTAGAAAACAGAAAAGGACCCACGTGTCCCCAGAGTCTCTCTAGTGATAAGATCCCGCTGAAAGGAAACGCTTCCTCACCCGGGCATAGGCCAGCGCCCCATCCTTCAGCCTGAAGGTGGCGCCGGCCTTGCTGATAAAGCTCTGGACAGGAACGTCATCCAGCACGGCTCCCAGATGCTGGCAAGAGAGCCGGGTGAGGGAGCGCCCCGGCTGCAGGAAGACGGGACGCAGGCTCAGCCGCACAGCCCTGGTCCGAGGATGGACACAGAGAACACAGGCCCTTACCTAGATAAGAGAAAGAGAATCATGAGCAGGAGGAGGCACACGGAATATCAGGCCCCCAGAGCAGACTTTCAGAGCTCAAGACTCCACATCTGCTGCCCAGGTTATGGAAGGAAGCAGGAATATCAACTAGGGCAATCCAAACAAAATTGGGCAAAAGTCAAACAAAATGCCCCAGAGAAACTGCGTCTAACTAAATCCATGCTCACTCAAGGCCAGGAAAACATACCAGGGTCCCCTTAACACCATGAGGCTAATAACGCATATGCGACAGAAACCATGTCCCAGCATCACTATACCAGAGACCCGCCTAAAACACACCAGGAACAGCCTGCTCTGATCACAAGGTCACAGCATGTAAAACGTCTGCATTTTGTACACAAATAGGATTGTAAGGAGAAAAAGTTACTAGAAAAAAGTTCACCAAACAGTTAATATTATCACTAAGTGCTGGGAAAACTTGTTTAGCTAAAAAACATGTCTCTGTAGAATCCGATAGCATATATTACTGTTAAAAGCAAAAAAGAAAAGAAAGAAAATCATTTTAGGATTCTATTAAAAACTCTGAATAACATATATTGGGACTTTCTTCCCAAATAGTCATGATCACTGCAGAAAATTTGGATATTTAGGTAAATGTAGGAAAATCAGCCAGTTAATCATGATTGACACCACACGGTATAATCTGCCAGTATTTTAACCAGGTGTACCATTAAAAAAATTTTTCAGGGAGACCTTGGTGGCTCAATCAGCTAAGCATCTGCTTTGGTTCAGGTCATGATCTCAGGGTCCTGGGACTGAGCTCTGCATCAGTCTCTTTGCTCAGCAGGAAGAGTCTGCTTCTCCCTCTCCCTTTACCCCTCCCTGGTTCATGCACGTGCACATGCACACTCTCTCCCTAATGAATAAAATCTTTAAAAAATTAAAAAAAATTTTGAAGTAAAAATAAAAATTTTTTCAGAGCACCTAGGTGGCTCAGTTGGTTAAGTGCCCAACTCTTCATTTCAGCTCAGGTCATAATTTCAGGGTCATGAGATTGAGCCCCACTTCGGGTTCCACACTCAGCACAGAGCCTACTTGAGATTCTCTCTCTCCCTCTCCCCTTCCCTCAGCTCACACTCACACATGCACACATTCCCTCTCTCTCTCTAAAATACATAAATAAAATCTTTTTAAAAATAAAATTTTTTTCAAAGTTGGATCTACTGTATCCATAGCGCTTATTTTAAATTGCATTTTCTGTTTAAATGCATATGTTGTTCTTTTACTTTAAATATCCTTAAACACCTTAAATGATAACAGCAAAAGATTCACTACCCACCCCCGCCAAAACCAAACTATATAAAAATAAGAAATACAAACTACAAGTTGCCTTCTTTTTCATAGATTCCTTCTCTAATCTCAATCCACAGAAATAACCGCCGTGGCTTCGTGTGGTCCTTCCAAAACACATTTCATTCCCCTCACCGCCTCTAATACCTGTACACACGCAGCCCTAGGATCTGCTCATAGCTAGCTGCAATACCAGACAGCTGATTGGGATACAACTGGAATTAAGAAAACGTTTCTTACTGCTTGATTTGAGAAATATGTTCCAGCTTTCTTGGGATCCAGGTGCATAAAGTCAACCAGGCCAGTGAAGAATGAAAGGAAGTTTAATGTAAGGCCAACTGGAGTCACCTAGAAATATACAGAACAAGAAGGAACCAAGAATGTGAGACACTGTTCATACGAAACCCTCACTGCCGTGTTTTCCACAACTGCATCTCTCTCCTCCCTCGGCTAACCCGTATCAATTCTTCTTCCTTAAAATTAAGTGCAGGACAACACCCAGCGCTATTTTTTTTAAGATTTTATTTATTTATTTGACACAGAGAGAGAGAACACAAGCAGGCAGAGTGGCAGGCAGAGGGAGAGAGAGAAGCAGGCTCCCTGATGAGCAAGGAGTCCTATGTGGGGCTCAATCCCAGGACCCTGGGATCATGACCTAAGCCGAAGGCAGGCGCTTAACTGACTGAGCCATCCAGGCATCCCCTAGCTGTTCCTTTGTTCAGTAAGCTCACCTCCCTTCTGGCATGAGAGGCATCAATCCTCCCAACTTGAGATTTCCTGATGGGATGGAGGGTCATTTTCACAAGGATCCTTTGGAAACTGCCAGCTCGATCACCTGGGCAAACTGTTGCTAACCTGGTGGTGATCTGCCCAGACCGAGAAGGCAAAACCCTAATGCCAGCAAAAGGAAGATATTGCCTGTGCTGTTTCACCCTAAGGAGCCCCCAGAAGCTAAGCAATTAGAGGTGACAAGCACCTCAAAAAAGATCAATGAGGCAGAAGACTGAAATCTGGGAAACAAAGTTAAACCCCCAGGTCCTCTCCTCAAACTACAGGGTCTATGCTTCTCCTGATTCACAGAAAATAAGAGTGATTCTCTAGGAAACTTGTACAGAGACTCAAAAGACAGGGAGAATGCAAACCCTGAAAATGTAGATTAAGAAAAATTCTGAGTATTATATACCACCTAGCTCTCAGGCCAGGATTATACCCTCCTGAGGAGAGATTAACAGATTAACAGATCCTTTCTAGAGAAATCTAACATACTAGAGAAGACTTAACACCAATGACATTGGGAGCTGCTCAAAGTCTGCTAGCTCCGGATTCTGAGCGTGAGGTCATCAACATGTCCCACTCAACTAGGTATACAAAGTGTTCCAGCACCTCACTCATACAATGACAATCAAAACAAACATTTAAGAGAGAGTACGGGGGCGCCTGGGTGGCTCAGTGGGTTAAAGCCTCTGCCTTCGGTTCGGGTCATGATCCCAGGGTGCTGGGATTGAGCCCCACATCAGGCTCTCTGCTCAGCAGGGAGCCTGCTTCCTCCTCTCACTCTCTGCCTGCCTCTCTGCCTACTTGTGATCTCTATCTATCAAATAAATAAATAAAATCTTTAAAAAAAAAAAAAAGAGAGAGTACGAAGTTAAAATTGAAGAGAGTCTCCCAGAAGGCACAATACAGAAAAATACATGCACATACCAAAACAAAGGTGAGATGAAAAAATAAGAAAATTAAAGAACTGAAACATTAAGCCTAACATCATCCAGAGTTTGAGAGAAAAAAGAAACTATATTAAAAAAAAAAAAAAGGCTGATAAGGGGCTAGTATCTAGACTATATAAAGAACTCTTACAACTTAATAATAAAAAGATAACCTAACTTTAAGATGGACAAAGAACTTTTGAATAGATATTTCTCCAAAGAAGATACACGAGTGATCGTAACACAACCGGCCCATGAAAAGATGCTTAACATTCCTAATCATCAGGGAAATGCAAATCAAAATCACAAGGAGATACCACTTCATACCCACTAGGATGGCTATAATAAAAAGCATAATAATAACTATTTGTGAAAATGGGAAGAAACTGGAACCCTTAACTGCTGATGGGAATGTAAACTGGTGCCGCCATTTTGGCTCTTCCTCTAAAAGGTCAGTTATTATATGACCAGCAGTTCTGTTCCTAAGTATATGCCTAAGAGAAATGAAAACTTACATTCACACAGAAACTTACACACCAATCTCACAGCAGCTTTACTCATAAGAGCTCAGAGCAGAAACAACCCAAATGTCCACTAACTGATGAATGCAGAAACAAAATGTGCCATCTCCACACTGTGGAATAGTATTTAGCCATAAAAAGGAATGAATCACATGCTGCATCATGCTACAACATGGATGAACCTTGAAAACATGCTAAGTGACAGAACCCGATACAAAAGGCCACATATTGTATGATACCATTTATATGAAATATCCAGAATAGACAAATCTAGAGACAAAAAGTAGAGCCAGGGGCTTACGAGAGGGAGAGATGGAGAGTAACCATCAATGTGTACAGGATCTCTTACTGGGGTAATGAAAATGTTCTGGAATCAAATAGTGGTGATGGCTGCACACCTTTATGAATACACTAAAAAATTACTGAGTTATATATTACAAGGGGTGTATCCTCCCATATGTGAATTATATGTCAATTTGAAAATAGAAAAAGAAAAAAACCAGTAATACAAGAAATTTTCTCAGAATTGAAAGATCTGCATTTCTGGATTGTAAAACAAATAAATGGAGAGAGGTCACACCAAAACACATCATCATGAAATCTTTTTTTTTTCTTTTTAAGATTTTATTTATTTGACAGAGAGATAGCACAAGTAGGCAGAGTGGCAAGCAGAGGGAAAGGGAGAAGCAGGCTCTCCTCGGAGCAGGGATCCAGATGTGGGACTAGATCCCAGGACCCTGGGATCATGACCTGAGCCGAAGGCAGCCACTTAACTGACTGAGCCACCCAGGTGCCCCATCATGAAAGCTTAAAAGGGATAACAATAAAATTCTTAAACTCTTCCAAGGGGCGCCTGGATGGCACAGTTGGTTGCGTATCTGACTCTTGCTTTCGGCTCGGGTCATGATCTTGGGTCATAGGATTGAGCCCCAAATTGGGCTCTGCACTCACTGGGCAGTATGCTAGAGATTCTTTCTTTCTCCTTCTCCCTCTGCAACTCCCCCACCTCTCACTCTCCCTCTTTAAAGTAAATAAGTAAATCTTAAAAAAAAAAAAAAAATCCTGAACTCTGCCAAAAAGAAGAAACATATACAAGAAAGAGAAATCAAAGTAGCACTAGACTTTTTAAGAGCACCAGAGGCTAGATGACAATGGCAACAGGTCTTCAAAATTCTGTTATTTTTGACAAAGAATTCTAATCCTAGCTTTACTACCAATCACATGTGAGTAAAGATATTTTCAGACATACTAGGTGTGCAGAAAAGAGTAACACAGAAAAACCCAGAATGTGATCCTCAGAAAAGCCTGCTGGCAAGGTTGGCCATTGGCTGCTGTCTGAAAATTTAGATTTTACAAATGTTCCCACAACTCCCAGAACCAAGGGGCTCTCGGCACCTGAACTGTTTGTATCAACAGCATGGTATCTGGAATTTTGGTACATGTCAGGAAGAGGGTACCTACATGAGCAGCCCCAGTAAAAACTCTTGGGCACTGACTCTCTCATGAGCTTCCCAAAGAGAGAATTACACCCTTTGTGACTCCACTGGGAAAGGACTCTTGGAAGCTTGTGCTCCTAGTGCCTTTTCCCTTTCTGATTTTGCTTGGCTTCCTTCCACTGTAATAAACCACAGTCACAAGTGTCACTATATGGAGTCCTCTGAGAGCTTCTAGAGCATCAGCAAGCCTGGGAGTGGTCTGGGGGATCCCCAGCACCCTAGGTCAGGAAATTAACCTCCCATGTATCTTACCAAGGATGCTTCTGGAGAATGCACCACACAAAAATGAGCAAGTAAACCAAAAAAGAAGAATATGTGGAATCAAAGAAGACTCCAATATAGAGAAAGAGGGGAAGGATCCCAGAAGACCAAGAAAGGAAATCCTAGGATATCAGCTCTGCAGGAATCCTACCAGAGCAACTGGTCTAGACAAGAGGAGGATAACAGTAAAAAGAGCTCTAGGTAGGTAAAAAAAAAAAAAGTAACTAAGGTTTAAACGCCTTTATGGGAAAATGCAGTATGAGGAAAATAACTACAAGATGTATTATCCCCACTCGTGCTCTCTCTCACTCTTTTTCAAATAAATAAAATCTTAGAAAAAAAAAAAAAAGCTGGGCGCCTGGGTGGCTCAGTGGGTTAAGCCTCTGCCTTCGGCTCAGGTCATGATCTCAGGGTCCTGGGATCAAGGCCTGCATTGGGCTTTCTGCTCAGCAGGGAGCCTGCTTCCCCCTCTCTCTGCCTGCCTCTCTGCCCACTTGTGAGCTCTCTCTGTCAAATAAATAAATATTTTTTTTTTTTAAAAGCTGATTATCAGCTCCAGGGGGAAAAGCTATTTGAGAAACAATCACAGTACGTTATCTAGCTCAGCAGTAAATAATATTTATATAACCATAATAATTTAAGCTCTAAATAAAGATTTAACCAAAAATTTATTATATCTCAGGAGGGTGAAGGAAGGAAAGGGAAAATTAAGAGAGCCAAATCTTCTTATTATCACCTTACCACAGTAAGAAGTTAAAACTCAATGCCTAAAATTGATAAACCAAGAGATACCAGCAGAAGCTTATTACTTAACAAATACAGAGGTAAATTTCCAAAAATAAAAGAGTGAAAGATGGAGTTAGAAGAGATGAGATAGTTCTTTGTTATAAAAGCCTTTTAATAAAAGCTTTTATAAAAAATAAAATAAATTTAAAAAAAAAAAGGCGTGACTTTTTCGGGGTGCCTGGCTGGCACCATCGGTTAAACATCCAACTCTTGATTTCAGCTTAGGTTGTGGTTTCAGGGCCCTAGAATTGAGCCCTGCATTGGGCTCTGTGCTCAACATGGAGTCTGCCTGAGATTCTCTTCTCCCTCTGTCTCTCCCCCTCCCCCAAAATAAATAAAATATTTAAAAACAAAAAACTATTTGACTTTTTCAATCAGCACTGTCCAAAAGAAACATAATCCATGTGTAACTGTAACTTCACCAGCGGTCATATTTAAAAACTACAAAGAAACAGATGAAATTTATTTTAATAATTGGTTAACCCAATACATCCAAAATATTATCATTTCAACATACGGCACTTGCTACATTTTCAGTGTGTAATAAGCCACATGCGACCAATGTCTACCCTATTGGGTAGCACAGTTTCAGACTGTGCACACGCACTACAACACAAATTATCTCTATTTTATAAAACAGTACTGATAATGAATGGTTTACCTTCTGTACCTGGGCTTTGACCACCAGTCCTGGTAGCAAGTTATTAAGGGTCCAGTTTTGCTCCTCAGTAGCAATGGCAGCAGAAACTTCAGAATGACCAATAGACAGACCAACCACTCCTCCGTTGCCTTTGACCTCCTCAATGATGCAGTGCAGGTACTGCCCCACCTTCAGTTTAGCACCTGCAAGCCCCGGCCCCAGCCCCAGCCCCCAAAAGGAAAAATACCTTCATGAGAAGGGCTCTTAACTTGGGCTCAAGCACTATCTGTAAAGATCTATGGTCTACCTGCCCAGTTACCATGTAATACCCACATTCCCAATCTCTCAGTGACCAATTAAAAGAGAGGAATAAAGTGACCCTGACTGATTTGGTATCAACACCGCTTAAAAATATGAAACTCTCGGGGTGCCTGGGTGGCTCAGTGGGTTAAGCCTCTGCCTTCGGCTCGGGTCGTGATCTCAGGGTCTTGGGATCGAGCCGCGCATTGTGCTCTCTGCTCAGCGGTGAGCCTGCTTCGCCCTCTCTCTGCCTGCCTCTCTGCCTACTTGTGATCTCTCTCTCTCTGTCAAATAAATAAATAAAATCTTAAAAAAAAAAATATATATATATATATATATGAGAAACTCTCAACAGGGCAGGAAGAGTGCTGGTTCAGAGGCCCAAAAGGCCCAAATTTCAGTGGAATCTTCTAGGTGAGAAAAGTGAAACCGGTCCATTGGATCTCAGACCCGGTCACTCACTGGCCCTTCACACACATTCCCTTTCCTATCAGCTAGGATTAACACTGATTTTAGAAAAGTCAACAGCCTTTGGAGTCACCATTCTGTCATTTTATTCACCAAATGGTATTTACACACCATCCCCACATGCACCGCCTCACTACCATGCAGAGGGCCCTCTTCCTCCCCTCACCTTTGTTCTTCTGTCGGATATACTCATGGGCTTTCTGCAGTGGCAGAAAGGCTCTGGCCCCACTAACACCAATGTCCACCACATAGCCATGGTCTTCCAGGCTGGACACAGTGCCTGTGAGCAGCTGGAGAAAGAGAAAGCATTCCCCAGAGTTCAAAAGTCAAAGGTAATGGGACACACAACAGAAATCTACTACCAAACACAAATGTTCCCACCATCAATCTTGACACATCATCCCACAATCCTCCCCCAAAGCCTCCCCCAACAACTTCGGTCCTACTTGAGGATAGAAAAGGGGAAGATATCAGCTTTCATTCTCCCAGGGTTTGAGGAATGTTATGGTTTCCAGACAGCAAGAAGTGTTATACACAGCTGAATGGAATGAAAAAGAGGGGTTTCTCCCCTAGAGAATTTTCAAAAGATAGCAAAGACTATTGTTACACAAAGAGGAGTAAACCAGATTGCCCTGCAAGGTCACTCCCAGAGCCATGACTAATCCAGAACCACTCTTCTAGCTCACCATGTCTTTTCTAAGTGTCTCCAAGACTTTAAAAAAAAAAAAAAAAAAAAATCTTGCCAGCCTCCTTTACATTTCACGGGAAGCAGCATGAAATTCAAATCTGGCTCTTACCATTTGGTCTTTGGCAAGTCATAAACCCGAGTCCATTTTACCAAATACATAAGAGGAATATCTACCTTCTGCCTCACAGGATTGCTGTGAGAATTTCTTCAGATGAAATGTCTAAAACAGCCCCTGCCAAACAGCAGGCTTCTGACATTTGTCAATTTCCTGCACCTTGGCTTACTTTTATTCCCCTTTCTGGCCAGCTTTCAGGGCCTGTCCCAAACTGGTTGCTTCTAACTAAAAGTTAAAAAATCTATTGATCTCCTTTCTCTTAATTACAAGAGCACCGAGATGAGTGTAGTTTATGAGTGTGTTTTATACCTACCAGACGTTGGGACTCAGAGAATAGGACTAACTTCTCCTGACTCTCCACAGGACTGGGAGACTCAATAGTGAGCTATCCATCAGTACAGCTGACAGACTCATTGCCCTATCTACCCTGTCTCTTGCTCTCAGAGACAAGCCCTCAAGCATTCCCCAGAGATGCCAGAAAGCCTCTAAAAACGACTTTATCTGTAAAGAACAAGTCTTGGTAAGTAAGGCACTTTGAGGGACTCCTCGCCCTGCTAAACCTCCTTGGAGGTTTGTTTTTTTTTTTTTTAATTGGCCACCAGTGAATTTTCCCTTTCGCCCCTCCAAGGTATTGTGATTAGGCTCAAGCCTTCGATTTCCATTAAGTACCTAAGCACCCTAGAGACCTTCTCCCCAGGAAAAAACCCCTGTGCATAATAGTTAAGCTGAAAGTAAAAGGTGGTCTAGATACTCCCTAGGAAACAAGGCAGGGAAAAGGCACATTGTCTGCTCCTCTTCCTTGACCCCATACGTACCATGCCAGGCTTCAGGGCCTCAGCACTTAGCACTTCATTGACATTTCTGGGGTTCAGAGATAACTTGACACTCTTTTTGCCCCTCTCTGTAATGCCCACACTGCTCACCACACACCTCACCAGCATGCCAGGTGAGAAGAGTTCAGGCAAGCCGGCCAGGTCCTGCATAAAACAAATGAGAACAATATGATACCCACTCTTCACATGAACCAACATACCACTGCCCAACCCTCGCTCTGTGGTTTCTCATCCTCAGACCCCAAAGAGCCCAAAGAGTGCATGAAGAAAGTAACCACTCGCCAAAGAAGAGGGATCTGTGGCCAAGTCACAGTCTTCAATTTCAGCGTAAGACTTCCAAATATCTCCACAGAACAGGCAAATGAAGATGACCTGTCAAGAGTCGTCTGTATTCACGTTCTCCACTCTTCATCTCCTGCTCGCCCTTTAGCTCACTGGAACTGTGTTCCACCCCTCACCCACCACTTTAACTCCCAATAAAATCGCCAGTGATCTTCATGTTGCTAAATCCAGTAACTTGTTTCGCAGTCCTTCTTATATGTGACCTTTAGAGAGCATTTAACACTGGCTGGGGCACCTGGGTGGTTTAGGCAATTGAGCGTCTGACTCTTGGTCAGCTCTGGTCGTGATCTCAGAGTTGTGGGATGGAGCCCTGCATGGGGCCTGTGCTCAGTGAGGAGTCTGCTTGAGATCCCCTCCCTCTCCTTCTGCCTTTCCCTGCTGCGCAGATGTGTGCATGTGCGCTCTCTCTCAAATAAATAAATAAATAAATAATATCTTAAAAAAAAAAAAAAAAAGTACTCAAGACTCAAGTCTTTCTCCAGGGTCAGTATTCACTTGAGGGTCCATCTTTCAGTCTCTTCTCACTTTTTCCGCTCCTTCTAGGCCCTTCTTCCCTCTTCTAGCTTCAGTTACCACCTACACAGAGTAGTCTCACACATGTATGTGTCTAGCCCAGACTACTCTGAGCTCTGAAATCACCTGTCTACTGGATGTCTCAACTGTTCCTCAAATTCAACACACCAAAAAATAAAATCGTAATCATCTCTCCCAACCCAGGTCCTCTCTCAGGGTTTCTATCTCAGAATGGCAAGGCTGACCATCAACTCACACACAACAGAAGATTAGGATTTATCCCCCTTATCAAATCCATCAGTGGGCACTGACTTGACCTCCTCGGTAGGTAAACCCTAAACACAGCCTGCTGTCAATCTCAGAGCTGGGCTACTACGGTAACCCCTTAACTGGTCTCCAGGCAACTACACACCTCTTCCATCTATTCTCTATGCTATCTACGCATCACCCGTCCCAGTGAGAACACTTCAAGGGCTTCCCATTGGTTCTAGAATTAAAAACTAATTTTAACATGGTCCAGTCTCCACCCACCTCTCCTGCCCCAACCCAAACCACTCTCCCTTGCTCTCTCTGCTCTAGCCACACTAGCCTTCTCTCTGTTCCACATAGTGCTCCTTCTGCCTGAACTCCCTTCCTTCTTTACCCAGTACACACTCAGCCTTCAGATCTCAGTTCAAGCATCCCTTCCTCAGGAAGTCCTCCAGGCTCTCTGGACTAAGTCAAAATCCTCTTATTTGAGAAAGAAAAAAAAAAAAAAATCCCGTTATAAACTCTCATGACCCCTTGTGCCTTGACTTCTTAGCACTTAGCAAAGTTGTAATTTTACATCTGCTTGTACACCACTTAATTCCCATCAGAGTAGATCCAGGCTTCCCTTACCTTCACAGGTTCATCTTGAGCCACCTGCTCATTCAGCTTTTTGGTGTAGGCATCACAGATTTCAGTCACTTGCACAAAGCCCCGGAGTCCATTGGGGAGACTAATCACCAGTTCCAGTTCATTTACTTCCTTCACACAACCCAAAATCCGCATCCCCTCACACAGGGACTAGAAGAGGAAAAGTGAAATGTGCACAAGAGGGAAAAGAACAATGACTGATGTTAGCGGGGGATACTAGGGGGGCCTGGCTTCTAGTCCCAACAAACAAATCACTTCTCCAGACTGAATTTGAATCTTTTCCTTAGGAACCATTTAGCTTCTCTTTTTCTTTTTTACAACACATACCCAAGTTATAATCTAAAAATGTAAAGAACATTAAAAGACCACTTCACTTCTCCAAAGGAATTCCCATAGCTATGAAATCAAAGAGTAGAAGTAGAAAGGTTTAAAAGTTATCGCCAGTTCTAACCTATGAATCTACTGAAACACATTTCATGAAGACACAAGCACAATGAGGGACTCAACAGCTAAAAAGAAAAATGACACATGACCACAGGCATTGGATAATACTCGAAGGTGATAATGCTCAATTCTGAGCATGAACTGCAATAATCTTTACGCGTGCGTGCGCACGCACACACACACACACACACGTGTGTATATATACAAAAGGAATGGAAGAAACGAGAAAGGGAAAAGCATATAAAATATAAGCAACCCAGGTAGTTTGTTTAGAACAAAACCAAACTGTAACAAACCTCAATATTAAGGATTTCAAACTTCTCTCTTATAGACTTGCTGCTTTCTCTCTTTTCGGTTTTCAACTTTTTTGTTTTTGCTGGCCCTTTCTGGCTCTTTTTCCTTTTGGTGGATTCCTCTTCAGTAGAAATCTACGGAGGGGGAACAAAAGATCCAAAAGAATGAAGAGAAACAATCCTGGGCTTCCCCTTCAACTTCAGGTCACCTGTCACTTTGCTTTGTTACTCCTCCACTGCACCACACCCCCAGTGTTCCTGTAATTTCTGCTCCAATCCCATCTCTCCCATTCTGTCACCAATGCTCCCTTTGCCCAAGGTGGGTGCCATCTTCATATTCTCAAAAGCCCCTTTGCTCCCATGTTCTTCCTCCCTTGAGTGGGATGGACACTGGGGTCCCCACTATGAGAAGCAATTAGGAACAGTGTGTAAAAATGGAAGGTAGAGATATCGAGACCCGAGTTAAACTCCTAACTCCACCATAACAAGCTGTGTGGTTTCAGTTAAAATATGTAACCTCTCTCAGCCTATTCCTCAACATGGAATGATGTTCTCTACTCCAGTATAGTTGGGAAGATTACATAAAATACAATCAAATGTTAGTTCCCTTCCCTCTAGCATTTGGAGCCTACTCTAGGTAAAGATGAATTTCAATGCAAATTCTGACCATTATATGTGGCAAGGATCCCATTTAAAAATCAATCACCAACTGCTTTCTCCCCATCCTTTATTTTTAATTAACTGAAGTACAGTTAACACACAATGTTACATTAGTTTCAGGCGTACAGCATAGTGATTTGACAACTCCACACATTATGTTATGCTCACCATGTGTAGCTACCACCTGTCACCGTATGATACCATTACACCACCACTGACTGTGTTGTACCTTTCATGACTTATTCCACAACTTTTCTCTCCAATCTTAAATGACATGGCACAAATATCCTAAGAACAAGGAACAACAGCACTGTAAACCCAAGTACTAAATGCCATGCTTTAAAAAACAGCCTCATGGTGGTATGGACTCTCTTACAAGTTCAACTTCCAAAAGTAGACTTCAAAAGAAACAAATATGGAAAATACCACATTCTCAAACAAGGTTTGTTCTTCACAAGAATAAATGCTCTGTGAGTCTTATCAAACAAGCATACCACTTACATCAAATAAGTTGTCTTGTTCAACTGACTTCTGCAAAGCTTTCTCTGATTTGTGGGTCTTTCTTGTACCCCCTCGGGGGAAGCTTTCTTCCATGGCTGCTGTGTTTCAGTGTGTTTCAGTCTCCTAAAAACAATGCGAAGAGTATCAGTATGCTGTAACCTTGGTGCCATTTCCTAAAGGTTGTGATCAGTGAGCAAGGGATAGAGCCTTCTAGCACCAATGTACTAGACAACATTCAGGACTAAGAAATAGATGGTTTGATGCTAGGCCCCAGGTAACCCATAATTCTTCTTTCCAAAGATCTCTGCTTCAAAACCACAAGTCCATACATTTTCCTCCATGAAAAGAAGTTATAGATCCAATTTAGTAAATATGATAGAGTAACTATAGTTAAGTCAGAGATACACAAATGATTATATAAGTCCCTATCTTCAAAGAACATGCATGATTTTGGACCGCCCAGGTAGTTCAGTCGGTTAAGCATCTGATTCTTCCTCCTGGCTTAGGTCTTGACCTCAGGGTCATTAGTTCAAGCCCCATGTTGGGTTCCACGCTGGACGAGTAGCCTACTTAAAAAAATTTTTTAATAAAAAAAAAAAAAAAAAGGGACATGCAAAATTTTAAGAAAAATGAAACAATTATGCAAATAAAACACTAATTGGGGGGCCTTCCTGGCTAAGTCAGAAAAGCATGCAGCGCTTGATCTCAGGGTCATTAAGTTCGAGCCCTACATACGGTGTAGACATTACTAAAATAATAATAATAATAAACGTTTAAAAAATAAATAAAATACAAATGAAACTATAAACAAAGAAAGAGGAAGTGATGAGGTTTCAGTAAAGAGGGCAAGCTTCCTAAAAAAAGATGTGTTTGAGCTGTTAAAAGATGAAAAAGATTTTGACAGGTGGAAAAGGAAAAGCAGAAGGAATGTGAGGAAAAGCACAGAAACAAAGCAAAATATTTCAGTAATCACCAGCAATTTCTCAAAATATTGTTCAAGAAGTTGCTGTTTTGGGGCACCTGGGTGGCTCAGTGGGTTAAGCCGCTGCCTTCGGCTCAGGTCATGATCTCAGGGTCCTGGGATCAAGTCCCGCATCAGGCTCTCTGCTCAGCAGGGAGCCTGCTTCCCTCTCTCTCTCTCTCTCTGCCTGCCTCTCCGTCTACTTGTGATCTCTCTCTGTCAAATAAATAAATAAAATCTTTAAAAAAAAAAAAGAAGAAGTTGCTGTTTTCTTTCTTTGAAAAACTGTTTAGGCCACAGGGAGAATAAAGCATAATAATCAGAGTTAAATTGTAGAATACAAGGCAGCTGTTTTGTGAAAGATATTGAACTAGATATGAATAGTTTCATGTTTACTTTGAAAAGTCAGAGCCTTAACTCGAGGAAGAAGAATAACAATCAAGAAAAATATACTGCAGGCTATATATTGGACAGGTAGGGAGAACTAAAGGAAAGTAAATAGAGTATAAGTCAATTGCGCTACAGCAGAGAAACCATGCCAATGAGAACTAGGTCTAAGAATGGAAGAGAGCAGAGATTGGTTCTGAGAGACCCTGGGAATAAGGATCTACAAAGCGCTGAGACTGTATTAGAAGTGACCAGTGGAAGCCTTGGATTTGGTATCAGGAATAGGTGGGTGCATGCTTCATAGAAATAGGAAAGAGTCCAGAAGTCTAGTTTGCGGGGAATGTGACCCTTAATGTTATTTCAGACAATGGGAAACTGAAGCTTCAAAGAGGCAAAGAAGGAAGATAAGCAACTTCCCAGGGACAGAGTCTGATGTTACAGGGGCCAGCTTCTGAGCTGCTCTTGGGTGGGTGAACCACTCACCACGCAGCACTGTTACGTGCACAGCAAAGACCCAAAGGACCTAGCCTGGGACAGACCTGGAAGCCACAAGGTTTCCTCCCTTCTCGCCTTTGTCCTCACTCACCAGTCCCGCGACGCCAGCACCTCTCTACTTCAGAACCCGTACGGCTGGAAGTCACACACGCGGAGACCGGTATACCAGGAGACCAACGACGCTATACCGGAAGCGTGGGCGGGCCCAACACCCTATTTCCGTTACCAAGAAGAGTCCTACTGGCCGGGCGGAGGAGAGTTAGAAACAGGAAGCGGAAAGGAGGGACTTCAAGCCATAGCCAATCGACGCTGAAGGCTGAATCGCTCTGGCAGTCCAACGCGTGCGGGGGAGGAGGCATCTTCCGGCCGGCTGCGGGGTAGCTGCGTACGTTGAAGGACACAACCCGCGGAATTGGTGTCTTCTGCAAGGTGGGTGTGTAGACGAGAACCCTGGCTCAGGCCTCGTGCCTCCGCTTTGCGGGGCTGGCATAAAAATCCGACCATTCCTCGTCGAGGAACACAGCTAGGTCTTCGTTGTGGGGTGCGAGGACAGTGGAGAATGGAAAAGGAATTAGAGATAACGAGAGCCGAGGCGCGAGGGGTTGTACTGGGCTGGGAAGCCTTGGGGCGAGGTGGATAGGAGGTCCCGGAGGCTCCCCTGGTTCCCGAAGGCCCTTAGATCGTATATCACAGTAGAGAAAAAAAAGAGGCCTGCCGCAAAGGGAGTCCCCCCAAGGTCACCCAGCAACGTAATATTGAATGGAACTCGGGCTTCTGGCCAGATTAACCTCTTTTCCTCTGTTTGCCCATTGCAGTTTATTTCCCCTGTGCTGTGCTTAGGGAGCCGGCCAGCAAGGCCTGCTTTAGCGGCACTGCAGCCTTTGTCAAAGGGAGTGTGTGTGGCCCAGCCCCTGCGGGTCGCCAAGCCCGCAGTAAGAGGTTTAGATTTCAGTCTGTGTCGACCAGCCGGAAGGCCTTTCCCAAGAGATAGCCAGAACAGAGAGCTGTATACTCCTTGAAGTGCAAGAGGCTGCTTCTGGTACCCGAGTAGCTCTCGACGGGGCCACCTTTTACCTCGTGATCTCACCGTTCCAGGTAGATATTCAGTCAGACGGGAAAATAGCAGTTTCAAGAAACAAAGTAGCGAGGACAGTTGGTCACTTTGGGCCTTTTCTGAAATTCCCGTTTCACAGGTGAAGAAAGACGTGGAAGGCTTCATTAATGTTTAATAGCAGTGGGCCGGTTAATTAGAAACAAGAGGTTGCTGGGGGGCGGGGGTAGGAGGGTTCGGGTAGGGTGGCTGGGTGATGGACATTGGGGAGGGTATGTGCTATGGTGAGTGCTGTGAAATGTGTAAGCCTGACGATTCACAGGCCTGTACCCCTGGGGCAAATAATACATTATATGTTAATTTTTTAAAAAGAAGAAGAAGAAAGAAACAGGAAGACCCCATGCTTAGACTTCTCTACAGGCCATCTTTTAACAGTTAGTGCAATTATTGGTCTTAAGTAATTTTTCCCTTGTTGTGTCTATACGATTAGAAAGGGAAGAAGGTTTCAGTTTGAGTTATTCCACAGAGGGTGCTCTAGCTACAAGGGTTCCTGGTCTTTCCAAAAGTAACTGTGCAGTTTGCTGAAGGGTGCAGACCCCAGTGCTTGTAGGCTTTTGTCCCATTGTTTATTTCACCAGCAACATTTTACTCCCCACTCCTGCCTCCATCTCACCTTCACAAGAGTCTTCAAGACCCAGACTAAATTCCAGTTCCTATACCATGCCCTTCCCAGCAGTCAGATTTAGTCCTCTGTGGAATATCACAGGCTTCCTCCCATACTGTGTAGAGAGAAGTTTAAAGCACTTTAATATTGTTTCATTTGGACACTACCATTCTCCTAAACATTTTTGTTACACACAAGGTGGTGGGGTTATCAGTTAATAATTTGACCAAGCTCCTGTTTTTATGTAGGGTTTCTCCTTGAAACCCACTTGATACCCTAAGAATCCAAAAGTGTGTCATGAAAATGAATTGGGGGGGTATTCCTTTAGTAAGTCTAGTAAAATAAAACTGTTACTATAAAAGCTATATTATGAAGATTTATTTTAATGCAAATTTTCCTGCTTGGGCTGAAAGGCCAAGGTCCCTGAGGAGGCCCAAGGAAGCTTGGATTTCCTTCATTCTTCCAAGAACCTTCTTGAAACTGTTTAGAATTAAGGTCATTTGTCCAGATTTTCATTGCCAATTCTGTGCACGTGAATGCCTCTGAAGGCCTTTGAATGGTAAATAGGGGGAGTGCCAGTTTCCATAGCAACGACTTCCTCACAGATCTCTCCCTCTTCCATTTCATCAAGAGCCAGCTGAGTCACGGCCACTGCCTACCAATCTCGACCGGACCTCGACCGGCTCGTCTATGTTGCCAATCGACTCGGCGTGGCGTCGGTCGTGGTAGATAGGCGGTCATACATACGAATTGTCAAGTGTTGTTTTGGTGACCTTTGAATGTGCCTTTGCTATTTTTTATTATGACAAATAATATGCCTGTGTAAAATATAGGTACTTATAAATATAACTCCCAAAAGTTTGCTGCATATTTTTCCAGAGTTTTTCTATATAATTACTAACAAATATTTGGTTTTCTATTACTGCAGTGTCTTTTAAACTTCAGCTTACATCAGAAATGCCTATTAAAACAGATTACTGGGCCCCAGAGTTTTTGATTGCATAGGCCTGAGGTTGGGCCTGAGAATTTGCATTTTCAACAAGTGTCAAGTGATGTCGTTGCTGCTGGTCTAGGAACCAGACTCTGAGAACCATTTATGTGCTCTGTAATATAATGTCCAAAAATAGATTTTTTTTTTTTTTACTGTTTTAAGATTACAAAGGGACATCTTTCTGTTTCAGTACATAAGGATCTGTGCACATTGTATTTCCTCAAATGGAAATCATCATTGTCTCAGTCTCCTGTATGTAGATGGACTTTTAGTTTTTCCAGTTTCTTATTTTATGAACAGTATTTCAGTCACTATTCTTGAACCATATAACATGTCTCCCTTTGTGATTTCTCTGTAAGGGTAAATTCCTAGAGAACAAATGAACCAGCTACATGAAAGGGTATACTAATTTTATAATTGGACGGGTATTGCAAAATTGTACTTTTTTTAGGAAAAGTTGTACCAGTTTATACTCAGGCAACAGAGGAGATGCTTATTTTTCCCAGTCTGATAGTTAAATATTGGCCTCACTTTACTTTCTTTGATCACTTTTATGTTTTCCCTTCTAGTTTTTGTCCTTTATATTTCCCCTTTCCTAAGATAATTAGAATTTTGGCCAATGTTTTCTTCCAGGATTCTTTGGTTTTACTATTTATATTTAGGTCTTTTATCTATTTTGCTATGAGGAAAAGGTATTCCACCTTTCTTGCTACCACCAATAGCTAGTGTGTGTCCTGGGGGCGGGGGTTAGGAGCTAACGGTACTGCAGCCTAGATGATGGGTATGTGCTCTTTATAACTAGTTGACAGACTTTGATAATTTTGGTAGGAATTAATTTAGGTAGCATTTTAGTAGACTCTCCATCTTAAAGAACTTGAACCAGCATGCTCTTATTCCTTAAACTGTGGAAGTGATCTTCCAGTTCTTACACTCTGATGTGCATCCCTTTTGTTAAAATAATGCTAGTTTTTTAAATATGGGAGTATATATCAATTCCATTTAGTAAATGATACTTTCTCTTCCTTCCCATGGAGGTCCTAAATTATTTCATAAGAAAAATTATGAAAGGAGTTGCAAGTGGAGCTGTTTAGCTAGTGGTTACCCTTCTTAGAAACTTTGAAATGTATTACAAGCTCCAACTTTCAACTACTCTTAAAACTGATTGACTCCATACACAGTGTAACATGCTGTAGCAGAGCAAGCAAGATTGGGTTAAAGGAGAGGGGGCCTTAGAGAAAACTGTGTTCTCTTCCTGTGCTAAGTGATTTGATGTATGTTTTGGAATGTTATACAATAGCAACTAAGGTAAAGTCTTCCTTCTGAAAGTTTTTTATCAGCAAGCCTCTTTCAACCATCTTTGCTACTTCTGTGTTGGGCAAAGCATTAAAAAAAAAAAACTCATAATTCTTCTGTGCAATGACTTTTCAGGTTTTTAAACTTTAAAAACAAACAAACAAAAGGGTGCCTCGCTGGCTTAGTTGGTGGAGCATGTAACTCTTGATCTCTGGGTTGTGAGTTTAAGCCCCATGCTGGGTGTAGAGATAACTTAAAAAAATAAAATCTTTGAAACAAAAACAAAACTTAATTTTCTTTTAAATTGTATCCAAACCAATTTATTGTTTTGTTTTGTTTTTTAAAGATTGAAATCATGGCAGGTCCAGAAGCTGATGCCCAATTCCATTTCACTGGTATCAAAAAATATTTCAACTCTTATACTCTCACAGGTAGAATGAATGTAAGTATTGGTGATACCTTTAAGCAGTTATGTTTTAGAATAATGTAAGTGGCAAAAGCTCTTGTTTACTTTCTCCTTTGTTTTTTAGTGTGTACTGGCCACATATGGAGGGATTGCTTTGATGATCTTATACTTCAAGTTAAGGTCTAAAAAAACACCAGCTGTGAAAGCAACATAAACAGTAAGGAATTGATATATAAGTTTATAACAGCCATTTTGTTGTTAGGGCTTTTCCCCTCACTATGGAAGTAAATTGTCATTGTGCAAAGTTACATACAGGAGGAAAATACTGTTCATATCCCATTACCCTGACAATTTTTGTTAACATTTTGGTTTGGCTCTTTTTAATATTTTTTCTTTGGTTTCCAGTGGCTATGAGTCATGTCTGTAATACTGTCTTATAACAAATATTTTCTCTATTTGAATGCATGAGTATTTATGGATATATGATTTATATCTGTTTCCTATTGAGATTTTTTTAAAATACAGATAACATTGCATTGAACACTTTTGAGTATGATGTGTTGTCTGTATGATAGTTTTAGGCTTAACTGCTTTCCCCAAGGGTTAATGGGGCACCCAGCTTTGTTAGAGGGTCTCTTTTGCCCTAGCCAGCGCTGAATAATCAGTTTCTGATCTTTGTTCATTTGATGAGTGAAAATATCTATTTGATGAAGTTACACATTTTTTTCCATTTGTTTACCATTTGTATTTTTCTTAACATTCCCTTTATGTTTTTTTCATTTAACAATTGAGTCTTTCTCTTTAGGAAGACCTTATTTCTCTTACATAAGCCCTTTATGTAATAATTATTAACCAACCTTGTAAGTACATTGCAAATATATCTTATTTTTTTGCTAGTTTCAGATTTTTATTCACAATTTTATATTTTCATTTAATTCCCATAGATTTCATTTTCTTCTTGTGGTACACCATAATCTCCATTTGCCCATGTTTGAGTGAATAAATACTTGTTTTGGAAGTAGATGATGTGCAGAAAACCCAAAACCCAGATCTTAATCTACTATAGCTCTCCACAGAAAATTTTTCCTCTGCTATTGAAAGCTTTTCCAATCTCAAAACTGTTGAGTACATACCCCATCATGCAGTGGTCCATGACTTATTCCTGACAAATAGGTAGTCTTTGCCCACTTTTCCGTATTAGGTACCTTCCAACTTTGGGGAGAGTGGTGTATCCCCATTATAAAAATGGATAAATTTTATCTGATACGTTTACTACTGTTTAAAATGTACTTTGTTGGGGCGCCTGGGTGGCTCAGTGGGTTAAGCCGCTGCCTTCGGCTCAGGTCATGATCTCAGGGTCCTGGGATCGAGCCCCGCATCGGGCTCTCTCCTCGGCGGGAAGCCTGCTTCTCCCTCTCTCTCTCTGCCTGCCTCTCTGCCTGCTTGTGCTCTCTCTCTGTCAAATAAATAAATTTAAAAAAAAAAAAAATCTTTAAAATGTACTTTGTATACTAGACTTTTGCAGTAGCATACATTCAGGGTCATGCTGAAGTCAGCTCTTTTGTTAAAGGTAAACCATTAGGTTAAACTGTATTAAGCTGTGACATTTTGGGGTGGTTACTGACTCTGAGAATCTGATGAATTTGCATTCAATTTCAGGGGGTTCAGGGATAGTCCTATACTGGTAATGTCTTATACTGAATGTCTTAAAAGTAGAGTTGAACACAATTGTGTCTAATTTATTTTTACTTTTTTTATAGGATTTTAACTTGTACCTCATCTGTTAAGTTCCCATGCCTGGAGAAGCTTTTGTTAGCTCATCATGTGATATTCAATTTGTACAATAAATTATGAACCTGGAAAAGCTGGTTGTCTTTATTTACAATATATCAAAAATATAAAAACTGTACAAAATGCAACGAAGGCAAAAAACTGGCAGTGACTTGGTCTAAATCTTTTAGTTTCCAAAGCAAGGCTCAGTACTGGAGGTAAGCAACTGAAATGTCTGTCTGACTTCAAGTGTACTAGGTTTTATGTAGTTGTTTTAGCTGAAGTAGAACATGGAAGCTAAATTTCTTCACCTGGTTTATAGAGTTTTTGGGTGCACTCAGAGTCCAACAGGTATAAATTCAGATGTCAGTGGATGGTTGTACTTCATCTAGTTCTTAGAAAGAAATTGTAGTTCACCCTACCCAATAACATACATTCCACTAATCATGGGGCAAGCAAAAATGTTAGTGGATCATTTAACATAGTACTTGAGTGCCATACAGTAACTACATTTTTACAGCAGAAACATACATGCTCATAGAATTCTTCAGCTAAAATTCAAGATGGTATTACATTACTCAGTTTGAATCTTGAAGCAGGATGAATTACTGAAGTCAATTGATTTTTTTCCTAAACATAATAAATTAAAATAGCATTTGAACAGAAAATGCATAGTTTCCACACAATCCAAAGCACCATAAATGTCCCCTCCACGAACATAATACCTCTTATTCAACTAACGGAAATTAGTTAAATGTGGTTGCTATAGAAATGTGGAACTGTCCTGTTCAGATTTTCCAAGCAGCATCCTTCCAGATCCATATAGACAAAACATTCTTTGTAGCTTAAATATTAATCACTGAGGTATTTGCTTTTAGTCTCCCTTTTTCAAACAGTAGCTTCCGAAAGGTCTTTAATACCGATGATTTATTGCGGACTATAAGCTCCTGCAGCTAGAACCAAGTTTCTTCGAGTAAAATGGAGGTGTACAACTGGTGTTGATTTGGTCATATATGTTCCCAACAATAACTCCTGTGAATTCTCAGGTAAATTTATATGCCCAGTGGCTGTAGTAAAGTCATCGGTCTCTAAATCTTCAAATGCTTTGACAGCATCCCACAACCGGACTGTATTATCCATTGAACCTAACAGGAAGTCAAAGAAAACCATTTAGTAGCATCTACCATATTTAGAGTCTGACATATAATTCATATATTTACTGTATGTTTATGGTGAAAAATATCTAAACTTGATTAATAAACTCTTCCTTCTAAAGGACCATTTCAATCAGTTTAACCTGAGAAGTCAACACACATATCAGGGGATACTCTGGAATCATGGCTAAGAGAAGCAAAACGTAACACGGTCAACCTAAGTGTTTCATTTCAACATACCATTTACCCTTTAACACAAAGCCATTTCTAGTCATTTACCTGATGCCAAAATTTCACCATCTCTACTAAACCTAAGTGAACAGACTGTATCAGTGTGGCCTTTTAATTCTCCAACCATCAAACCATGTCCAATATCCCAAAGGAGTACTCTGCCATCTGTGGCTCCTGTAGCCAGGAATCTCCCATTGGGAGAAAATGTCAAGGAATGAATTGGTCCCTAGAAAAGAAGTCCAGGGAAAGAATCAACAGTGGGTTAAAAATATCTCAAAATAAGAGAAAGAGTTTTAAAGCTTAGTGGAATTGAATAGTTTCTTTAAAATGTGTTACTAGTTAATTTTTGAAATATTTTTATCTCAAAAACAACCTTGTACACCATAATAATGAAGGTATAAAATACCTTGTGTCCAGTGAATATTCTTACACAGTTTCCATTCAGGACATCCCAGAGCCGCACAGTTCTGTCTGCAGAGCCCGTAGCAACATAATTAGAATTTGGATGGAATCTGGTACAATTCACATCAGCAAGATGGCCAGCAAATATCCTTAAAGGCTGATAGTGGTCTGTAGCCCAGAGCCTTTTTAAAAAAAGTGCATTGAAAGAAAATTTTAAAAAAAGTAATAGTTAACTGCCAAAACTCTGAAATAAATACAGAAACACCCATGTGAGATATTAGCTCCAAATAGGTCCCCCTCATTGGCTCCATGAGGGGAAAAAAAAAATGGAATGAGATGAAATAACATTCTTAAGGAAAACTAAGTTGATCTAGTACAAAATTTTTTTAAACTCTAGTTCTCTGTATGTACCCACCTTTCCTACCCTAATTCCTAGTCTAACCCATAGAAAAGTGTTTTTTGCTAGTTTTGGCCACCATAAAATTAGTTTCTAACCTGAGTTACCTCATCCTGAACTTTCAAGATCACAGGAAAACACCAGCAGTGCTCATAGTGGTAGTGAAAATCTAGCTGGTGGGAGATTGAGGGGGGAAAAAGGAGGACTCTTGATATGGACATAAATGCAGACATCGTAATACTCCCCAAATTCATTTTCAAATAAGGAGCTATAAATGCACAATCTCAAAATTTGATCCCAAATAACTGAAGTGAAAATAAGTTTGGCTGGAGCTTGTAATTCCCTTAAAAAGAAACCATTCTGCCATTCATAAGATCACAGTGTTCTTACCGAGCTACTCGATCGTGGCCCCCTGACACAAAATAATATCCATATGGAGAAAACTGTGTGTCCCATACTGGGTAGTTGTGTCCTTTATATCCCACCAAGCAAGTAAATGTTTGAAGACTCCACAATCTAACAGTTCCATCCTCTGAAGAGGAAAGCAAATAGTTCCTGAGAGAAGAGAATGTGATATATTTGATTCCCAGAATCAAATCGTTACCTGTCCAGATTCTCTGTAAATTTGAGTATGATAAGTACAGCTAACCTGATATGCTACATCTTTTACTTTATACATGGAATTCACAGTAGATAACAAAAGTTGAAAGTAATAACAAAACTAATGTTAGCTCTAATACTCTACATCTACTGAGCACATACTAAGTGAGGTTAGATCTTAAGATTTTATCTATTTATGAGACACACAGAGAGAGGGATCACACAAGTAGGCTCCCCACTGAGCAAGGAGCCAGATCCCAGGACCCTGGGATTATGATCTGAGCTGAAGGCAGACACTCAACCCAAATGAGCCACCCAGGTGCCCCAAGGTTAGATTATTTTTAAAAGTATAATGGAAAAACCACACTTCTTATAAAAAATTGTACCAAAGGGTACCAACAGAAAGTCGGTCAAAAAGGTTAATCAAGAAAAGCTAAGAAATGTGATATAAGATGTCACTTAAAACTCAACAATTTTTTACTTTAAAATGGAGATGCTCGGGGCGCCTGGGTGGCTCAGTGGGTTAAAGCCTCTGCCTTCGGCTCAGGTCATAATCCCGGGGTCCTGGAATCAAGCCCCACATCGGGCTCTCTGCTCAGCGGAGAGCCTGCTTCCTCCTCTCTCTCTCTCTCTCTGCCTGCCTGCCTACTTGTGATCTCTGTCAAATAAATAAATAAAATCTTTAAAAAGATGAAAAAATTTAAAAAAATAAAAAAAATAAAATGGAGATGCTCTTTTCCTCTCTTGACTTGTATAAGCATTTAATAGGAAATGTCTTTTTGACAAAAAAAAAAACCACAAAAAACACTATAGACATTTAAGTAGTAGTAATTTAGCTTTTTCAGAGATAAACACAAAAGCTGAATCACTGAAACTGTTATGGTTTTCACTGAAATTAGAGATTTTCCTCAAGTAAAAATGTATCATCTGGCTAAACCCTATCAAGATTTCATAAAGATGAAAATGTTGATGGATTGAAAGTTATTATCTAATTAAGATACAAATGGTTATTATAAATATAAAATTCCCTCCCATTTTCACAGAATGTTAGAGATCATAAAAAATAAGCAAATACCTATTTGTGGGTTTCAAATTCCCTTTTCAGTATCCTCTTAGTTCTTTTGATTACACAAAATCTTTAATTGACAGCTAACATGCCTTTAATATCAGGAATCTGTTCTCAATTTGGAGATGATGGAATACAGCAGTAGCCACAAACCCAAGGCAGGAACCCAAAGAAGCAATTCAGCCCCTCTCAGGGTTATACAAAAACTGAAGCTAATTTTTAAAACCAATAAACCCTGAGGCTGTGCATCTTTGATCCTATAAATCTGGGTATATATTAAGTTGCTATCTTGTACACCAGTACCCCAAGATGAATTAGCAAATGGCAAGATTCTAAAAGATAATGCAGAAGAGGCAGCCATGAGATTTCTCTAACAGAATTTTTCCCAAAATGTTTCCAGTAGTTAACTTATATATTATCTCAATATAATACAGCAGTATTTAATTTTTCATTGTTTGTATGTTACCTATCCGGACTGAAGCTGGCTCCATAGACAGGCCCGCTATGACCATACAAAATCTTCAACTCACTTGCTGTTTTCTCATCCATTATTCTTTCTAAGACATCATCTGATTCTTTGTCTATGAGGCTAAGATCTAAAACGGTCCAAAAATATTGATATTTTAAAATATATTCATTTTTTTAAAAAGTGCATTCATTAGAATATTTCAAGGCAATCACATCATGGTTCAGAAGAACTAACATTTGAACAGTCCTCCTACATACCACCCACAGTGTTAATGCCTTTAACCATCCCAGTGTACAGAAGAGGAAACTCAGGTTCAGGACAGTTAACAATTTGCTGGAGTGCACATAGCTGCTCAGTGTTGGAACTATGATTAAAACTCAAAGTAACCTAATATATTTATCATACACAAATGGAAACTATGGAAGTATTAAAAGTTTTTGAAAATGTATTACCTTGTTTAAATAATACATTTAGCAAGAAACTCTTTAAAAATACTAAAACTAATTCTTTTTAAGCCATTTTTAGAGCTAAAACAGAAAGTACTCTCCCATTATTTAAAGGCATTTTTAAAATTCACAGGCAAACAGTCATAAAATTAGATTTTAAACTCATGGAGTTTTCTAGCCCAACCCCCTCATTCTACAGATGAGAAAACTGAGGCCCCACAAAGTTAAACCAGTTTAACACCCCAGTCTCCTGACTGCCACTCCAATGCACTTTTTGATTGGGAATGTTAGCATTTTGAGCTAAAGTAAAATCAAATGAAATTCTGTCGCGATCACAATCTCTTATGTGTACTCCATGGAATCCAGATTGGTGTAAACTAAGGGCGAGTTCACATCCTCACCAGTCATCTCAGTTACCTGCTGCTTGTTTAACACTACGAAGCTTTTTGGGTGTCACAGACCACACTCTAACAGTTGAATCTGCAAAACCTCCAGCAATCAAACTAGAATCATCAGTGACATCCACTGCAGTGAGGCCCTGCCAATTAAAAAAATAAAAACTTTATACTACACAATATGGTCTCGGGAAAAAAATTACATCTTAGAAACAATATAATGATAACTCCTTCTCTCATAGAAAAGATTTCATTCTCCCATGAAACACGGCTGGAAAGTATTTACTTTGAGAACATGTCACCATTCACCCCTTTTGTCCTCCAAATTTAAAGCACATGATAGGAAGAAAATGTTAATCATTTTTGTACTTTAATAAATATATCCTCAGCAGCTTATTACAATCTATAAAGACATATAGAATCCTTAATAAAAAGTATTAAGTTTATATAAGCCAAGTTCAATAGAGCTAAACTACAGTTTCCTCCTCCTCAAAAGCTAACAGAATTCTGATCAGTAAAACGAGGGACAAACATAAGCAACATTCTGGCACCTGCAAGTTGCTAAAGGTCTTTTCAACATTGCCTTCTAACTATTCCAAGCAATGTCCAATTATCCTTTCTTAACTTCTGTCTTCAAGCTATATTTACACCAAGAGTTTAAAAAAGAAAACTCCGTCTTAGTTAACACATCTAAGTTTCTTTTAGTGGTAAGTCACCATATTACACGACTCTCCAGCCAGAAATTGCACAATTATCTTACTAACCTGGTAAGCATTGAGGAATGTATAGAAACAAATGGAGGGTAAACAGTCTGGCCCAAGGCGTACTCGTTTGGTGGTTTCTTTCATATTCATTATCTTATCCAACTTATCTGAGTCTTTCAACTCTGGAAGAGGGATTCTGTGAAAGAAAAACGGACTGAAAATCACTCTATTAAGAAACTGAATTCTCTGTAATAACAGTTCATCTTAAACCTCCACACATGTTCCTGAAGTTTTCCCCTCACCTGTTTTGAGGTGGAGCATTGGGATCTTGTTTTTTGCTTTTGGATCCAATGCTATCTTTTTTAGGCTTCTTCTTTTTAGGTTTTCCTTCTTCATTTTCTCCTTCTTCATCTTCATCATCTAAAGGCACCTCAATTTCTGGCTCTTTTAATAAACCAAAAAATACCTACAAGTCAAAAGAGCCAACATTTTCAAAATTAATATTTCATTCATTAATACATCATTTTCATATCTTGATAGGATGAATCATAATTACAATAATTTATACCCTGAAACAGATTCTATACTTATCTACCCAATAGCCAATCTCCCCATCCTCCTTACTAACAGAACCCTGATTTTGTTGGAGCAGCAATATGCTCAGTTAAATTATTTCTGTTCCCAGACTCCCCTGCAGGTAGGAATAGCCATATAAAGTCATTCTGGCCAGCAGATGTACACACAAATATACTGGGTAGGGTTTTAGGGAAAAAATACTGTTTTCCTCATAAGATTTAGCAGGGATATGTCTTCTGTCCTCCCCCTTCTGCCTTCCTGGAATGCAGGTGCAATGCTGGAGCTACAACAGCCATCTGTGAGCACAAAGAAGAAAGCCACATTCTAAAGATGATGGAGGAGAAACTAGAAGGAGCCCTTGTGCCAGAGCAAGAGGGCTTTCTTTTGCAATTCATTATATGTATGCAAAATCCCTTGTTTCAGTCACTGTAGTCAGGGCTCTGTTAAATGCAACCATTCCCAAATTCTCACTAATTTACACATCATCCTTAAAACATGAAACTTAGCATACAGGGTTCTGTTATTCCCAAACTAGCTATAAGAAAAATGTGTATATTATGTAGATGCAAATGCTACAGTTTTTCATAATCTGCATTATATAGTTCTTAGGTTTATTCCCATACCTTTGATTTGTTTGCCTCTCGTTTAGCCTCTCCTGCCAAACTTCCCACCATCGCATCTATCTGTTGCTTACTACGCGGCATCCCATCAAAGATGTCAATGTAGAGGTGCTCCTGAACTATGTTCCATATCTGATTGTTCTGTTTCTCCTGAAGATGCCTCTTCAAGAGTTGGTACGAGTCACGGGAAATACGCAGAACAAATTTACTTGTTCGAAAATCCAACATGGTCTCATTCCCTTTCATGTGTTCCTTTTTGGTAAGACTAGATAATACTCGTAGGTCATCCTGGTAATAACATTCCTGATCTCCATGGAACCTGTTTCAGTGATTTTAAAAAGTCATTTTTCAATGTAATCATTAAGGGATCTGCTCTCCCCCATATATTTATAAACATCCCAGAATATTTTCAACGTAGCAGTCTGAATAATCCTGGACTAAGCTACAGGATCAGAAGTAACTCATTTCAAAATGATCACAATTCAGTTTCTGAATTCATCCTGAAATTTAAAAATTTAATTCTCTAATGAAATGTACCATTAACATTTTAAGAGAATTTGAAATAAATACCATAAGTGAATGAAAGATATCCACCACTGGTAGACATTTGAATTAGAATTTCTGCTTTACTAAATTTTATGTTCTCTCAAAACCACTTTTAAAAACTTTATTATGGAAAGTTTCAAACATATACAAAAGTAGAAACTAGTATAATTAACTCAATGAACCTATCACCCAGCCCCTTATAATATATAATAATCAATTATTATATTATAATTACATTATAATATATATCATATAATAATAATCAATACATGGCATTCTCATAAAACCCAACATTTTCAATGACTTCTTGTATTCTTCATACCAGACACATTTATTAAACATCAGTATAATAATATGACTAAAGGACAAACAAATGTTGATACCAAAGAATGAACACTTCCAATGTTACTCACCAATACCAAAGGTAATTAAGTAAAGCTTTCAGCCTTGGTGACAATTAGTAAATTTAAATGTACTTTTGTTTCTATAAATCTTAATATTCCTGATAAAGTAAAATTAAAGATCATATATTTGGCACTCACTAAGAGCAGCAAACAATGCAAAAACATTTAAAGAACAATGACTAAACATAAGATAGGCTCTAGCTCTGATACACAGCCAATGGATGCCTAAACTATTACCCGTGTTACCCTTTTGAGACTCATCAAGACATGAACCAAGGGTTTCTGTTCAAGATTTCAGTGAAATTAGAAATCTCAGCCTCTTGGTGTTCACATCAGTTACTGCCCATAACCTCATCTGAGCATGGTGTCTGGGCAATGGCTGAGATTGTCCATAACAAGGAGACAAGAGTTCCCCAGGATATTCCAGCTTCCTATGTAAGGAGATGGCTATCTCATGGGACTGGGAGAGAAAGAGGTTTTTTGTTTTTTGTTTTTTGTTTTTTAAAGATTTTATTTATTTGACAGACAGAGATCACAAGCAGGCAGAGAGGCAGGTAGAGAGAGAGAGAGAGGGAAGCAGGCTCCCCGCCGAGCAGAGAACCCGATTCGGGGCTCGATCCCAGGACCCTGAGATCATGACCTGAGCTGAAGGCAGAGGCTTTAACCCACTGAGCCACCCAGGCGCCCCGAGAAAGAGGTTTTTTGATGACAATACTCTAAGAAAATTAGGTTAGAGTGTAAGTTCTGTCATCAACAGCCTTTGTTAATTTTTTGAAAAATACTGAGCTACGGAACATTCGCTTTATAAAACCTTCTGTTAGGCACCATACAATAATGAACAGACATAATGGCAAAGAAGCTAAGTGTCCGGAGTTCTATTATTCCTGTATTACCACTACTTGTGTTATCTGACAAATGCCGGCTTTTGGGTCTATTGCTTGTACTAAAATGCTCTCATTCAAACTGTTAAGTACTGCCCCCCTTTTAACGACTCCTTTCTTTGGCTTCTATTAACTCAATACCCTCCCCGTTTTCTTCCTACTTCTCTGCCCTCTCCTTATACCTCTTCTACTTGGCCATCTCTTCTACTCTTTTTCCATCTCTCCTACTCCAAATGTTGGAGTTCCTCAAGGCCCAGGTGTAGCCCTCTTGTTGACTTATTTCATAATCCCTATCCCCTCCCCAGACAATCTCATCCATATCCATCAATATTACACACAACTCCAATTTATGGCTCTAGTCCCTACATCTCTTCAGAGCTCCAGAGCTTTCTATATCATTCACCTACCGACTTGGTATCTCTTAAATGAGTCAAAGGCGTATTCAAATCTGAAGTCAAGATTACTCCACAACCTGACAAACCAGGTCCTCTTCCAGGGTTTTCTGTCTTAGTGAAGGGCACTCCCCCATCCAGATGGGGGAGCCAGAAACCTGGGGGTTACCAATACCTTAATCTCCCTTAACTCCATATCCAATCCGTCACCAACTGCCTCACCAATATGCTACTTATTTTCACAAACACTAATGTACTCTTGTCTAGTGTTTCTCAACAGAACATTTTGGGGCAGAACAATTCTTTGCTACGTGGACTACCTGCACATATTAGAACATTTGGCACCCCTAAGCCACCTGCTCTTCCCCATTCTAGTCATGACAACCAAAACACCTCCACACATTTTCAAGTAGCCCAGGGGAAGCAGGAATACTACTACTCTGGGTTGAGAACCACTACAATAACCTTCCAAACTGGTCACTCTAAAGTCATTCTGTTCCCCCTCACCACCATCTATTTTCCCAACTGCATAAAGGTCCTTTCAAAATGCAAATCGGGGTGCCTGGCTGGCTCAGGTAGTAGAGCGTACAACTCTTGACCTCAGGGTTGTGAGTTCCAGCCCCACATTGTGTGAAGAGATTACTTAAAAAAAATAAATAAAATTTAAAAAATGCAAATCTAATAATGGCATGGTCCTTCAATGACTTCTGTAGCAGAGACACCTCACTGTCCCCAAACATCCATTTTTTCCTTTCTTCCTCCACGATAGAATACCTGAATATTAGCTGAGCACATAAACACCTAGGCAAAGGCCACACATCTTACTTCCCTTGTAGGTAATTGTAGCTGTTGCCTAACGACATAAAAAAAAAGGAAGAGGGGGGCACCTGGGTGGCTCAGTGGGTTAAAGCCTCTGCCTTCGGCTCAGGTCATGATCCCAGGGTCCTGGGATCGAGCCCCACATCGGGCTCTCTGCTTAGCAGGGAGCTTGCTTCCTCCTCTCTCTCTCTCTGCCTGCCTCTCTGCCTACTTGTGATCTCTGTCAAATAAATAAATAAAATCTTTAAAAAAAAAAAAAAAAAAAAAGGAAGAGGTATGCGCAACTTTGAGGAACGATGTGCCCTCCCAGCTGACTATAGCACTGATGTGATTGCTCAGAGCCAAAGAGCCATCTTGTGCCACAGGAGGAAGCCACGTGACAAGGATAGAAGAGCATCAAGATGGGACGCCTGGGTGGCTCAGTTGGTTAAGCAGCTGCCTTCGGCTCAGGTCATGATCCCAGTGTCCTGGGATCGAGTCCCACATCGGGCTCCTTGTTCTGTGGGGAGCCTGCTTCTCCCTCTGCCTCTGCCTGCCACTCTGTCTGCCTGTGCTCGCTCTCTCTCTCTCTCTCTCTGACAAATAAATAAATAAAAATCTTAAAAAAAAAAAAAAAAGAAGAGCATCAAGATGGTGAAAGCCTAGGTTCCTGGTAATCAAAGACTCTATACCAGTCCTGGACTGCCTAATCTTTATGAGAGAGAAATAAACTTTTATCGTATTTAAGCCTCTGTTGTTTGGGTTTTCAGTCACTCTCAGTCTAATCTAATAAACACAGCTTCCTATTGCTCTTAGGATAAAAACAAAAAATAAACTTTTATTTATGCCATTATTGTTGGAGTTTTCAGTGAATCTCAACCAGATATAACGCTACCCAATATAACCCATGACTGTTCTCAGGAAAAACAAAGACCCTCGACATGACCCGAGAACCTGCTTGTTCCAGCCCAGCTTCGAACCCATACTCTGCTCCAGCCACACTGGCCCTCTCTCGTCTCTGTACCTGCCATGATCCTCCCACCAGAAGTGTCACACATGCTTTTCCCTCTTCTCTTCATCTGGTTAGCTCCTACCCAATCTTCAGATCTTACCTCAAGCATCACTTCCTCTGGGAGCCTTCCCTGACTTCTCCAACTAGATCACACTCCCTCTTTTTAGGTTCTCCTAGCACCAGGTACCTCTCCTTCATGAAATACTTTCTCAGTTACAATCTTACATTTGTTTGGTTACAGATGTGTATATACATTATATATATGTGCTATATATATAATATATATAAAATTCACATACTTCTCAAAAAATGATTTTGCTTCATTCTCATGTTGATTGTAGACTAGTTCCAAGTACATGTGTACAAACAGAGGATAAAAGAGTTGGGATAATTCTGCCCGATGGCAGTCCAAGGAACATTCAATGAAGTGTTTTAGTCCGCTATAGTATTCTTCATACATTGTGGGGTCTCCTTGTTGGTTGTAGGCTGACAGCACAGCACTGACATCCGGCTGGTCTTCTACAGCTACACTTCCAACTGTTTAAAAAATGAAGAACAACTTTCAAAAAATGTATTTCAAAAATATATACCAAGTGACTAAGGCTGTTTTGCTACGGTCCAGAGGTAAACCGTTTCTTAGATGTTTGTTCCTGTCCTCTCAAAGTCTCTTCCCCAAAGCAATCACATAGTCTGTCAAGGGACTGTTTCAGTCCCTATCCAAAACTCCTTCAGCTAGCTTGTCCATATCTTAAAATAAAATGTTCAGATCAATAACAAAAAGGTTCAGTATTTTTCCTGCAGCTACCTCAAAGACAAATTTCATAAAACACGATATGTGCAAATCAAACAATTATATTAATCTTCTGTGAAGGCTCAGTGTAAATGGCACCCACCACCACCAAGACATGCCCTGAAGTAATATTCCCAGATCTCTGAGCTACTAAGTATTTTGTGACTTTCCTGTAACACATCCTAACCTGTAGGATATGTGTACATCTATCACTCCTTATAAAATGCAAGCATTTCAAGAGTGTGATGGATGAGCCTTATTTGTTTCCAAAAGATAACTCAATCTACATGCTTAAAATAATTCCTGTAAACATCATTCCAAGGTAGAAAACATGAGTATTTATTTGGAATATGCCAATACCAAACAATGATACACCTGTCAATCTAATCAAAGTTTGATTGTTGGAAAATTTTAGGTTGCAATTGTAATACTGCTGTGCTCTTCACTGCACAAATGCTTTAAATTATTTTGGTTATTCTGATGGCCTCTTTTCCTTCTTACTGGTTTCTGAGTTATGATAGGTCAAGTTTCTGAAGAGATGAGAGATTACAGAAAAATAACCAACATAATCCATCCACCTTATGGTTCATTCATAAAGTTCAGCATTCAGAAAACATTCCCCTCAGTCACATTTTTGCACATTTCTATCTGTGGGATACAATGCTACATATTCATACTTCACTTCTGGCAATGCTGCAAAGATTAGGGCTCATAAATAGAGATTAATTTGGCTAGAGGCTCTGCACTAGATAACTTAATTCAATAAATGTTTATCATCAGCTCAGGATCCCCTTTGAGACCATATGCTGTGTATGAATTTTACTGCACGGACTTTGCAACACAGTTGCTAGGAAAAGGCTGGGGAGGGTGGTCTCGGGTGTTAAGTGTTAGGTATATACATATCAGTACCAGGCATTTTATATATATGTGTATTATATCTGAGCCTCACAATAACCCATTTTAAAAGGGGGACAAAAAACCCCCTTAACCTCAGGAAGAGCCGCATCACACAAGTAAAAGCAACAGAGACAAGAGTCTGAACCTAGGTCTGTCCAAAGCATACTCCTAAATGAATGGTTCTCAACCTCTGCCACACATTAATAATCCCTTGGAAGCATATATTCAAAAATGGAGATTCCTAGACTCCACCTCTACATGATCTGATTCACTAAGTCTGAAGTGACGCCAAGAAATCTGCATTCCCCAAAAGGTTTAACACTAGTTAGCCTAATATTTTGCGAAATAGTGGCTACACTATGTTCCATCACTCCCTGGCTGTTTGGTCCAAAGCAAGTCCCTTGGCCTTTCCGAGTCCGTTTTCTCATCTCTAAAACAGAGGTAACGTCTAAGCTCACAGCGGAATTATGAGAATTAGGATATGTAAAGTATTTTTAGTAATTACTTAAAGAAGCTAGTACAGAACTGTGTAAGTATTGTTGGGTGTTAATGCAGACCTGCCAAGCCTCAAGAACCGAAAAAAGAAGGGACCAAAACCCTGAAGGTCCCCGCCTCTTAGCGCCCACCTTCCCCAGACATCCCTCTGCTCAACAGCTCTCCTCAGCCTCTCACTGGAACTGACAGCTTGGAAGAGGGTTTGACTGCGCAGCCGGCGCACTAGCGAAAGGGGCGGGCATGTGGCCCTAGAGGCGGGCCCAGGAAATTCAAAACAAGCCCGCAGAGGTGCAGGCCTGCCAGCCTCAGCCTTCCCGGCTCGCTCCCCCTTCGTGCCCTGCCTCCCCGGGACTCCGCGGCTCACCTTTCCCCGGAGCCGCAGAACCTGTCGCTAAACCCGAGACCGCGGCGGCCCCCGAAGCGCCGGTGCCCGGAGGGTCAGGGGCCCCGGGGCCGGGGGCCGAGGCTGTGACCCGGCTGAGAAGCGCACTAGCCGCCTCTGTACCGGCGCCGTCCGCCTCTGGGGCTCCGGTGCCCGCCACTGCCTCCTCCAGCAGCCGGGCCTCACGGCGCAGCGCCTCTTCGGCCTCGCGGAGGTTGCTCTGCCGCAGGAACTGCAGCACGGCCAGCAGAGTCTGTCGGTCGTGGGGGGCGCCGGCCTCCGGAGCAGCGGCGGGCACCGGGGCCGCCCCCGCCGGAGCAACGGCGGAGACAGCCACCGCGGGTTTGGGGGTCCCACCATCCCCGCCGGCCGACGATGACGCCGCCGCAACGTTCCCGCCGGCGCCGTTGGGGCCGTTGTTGGTAGTGCCGCCGCCACCCTCGCCAGCGCCGTCCCCCGCCTGCGGAGGTAGCAGCGTCGGCGGTCCCTCTGGCTCCAACTTGACCGCCACCTCCGTCTGCTCCTCCGCCAGCGCCGCCATCTTGCGGCTGAGCCACCTCGCGCCGTCAAGCGTGATTGCGTTTTCGCCACATGGAGGGCGGGGAGGAGCGTTTTACGACACCTTGGGAAGGCAATATACGGCAGTAGGAGGGGCGAGAAAGAAGGAGAAAAAGAATAGGAGCAAGAGCAACTTTCAAAAATGAGTGACAGAAAGGCAGGAAGTGGGAGGTGGCGACCGCCCGTAACATTTGACTGTAATGATTGCCGTTTATTGCAGACCCGCTATTTTTAGGCACTGTGAGAGACATTTTACATTTTATGACCTCCTTACTTCAACAATCTCATAAGGCAGTATTATCCTCTCTTTACAGGTGGTTGAACTGAGACCCAAAGAGGTTGAACAACTTGCCAAAGTCTCGCAAGAAGAAAGTCAAAGCGTCAAGATTTGAATTCAGGTCTAAAAACTCAAAAGCAAACCCGAGAGCCAGAAGGAGGCTTCTGAGATACTGGTAATATTTTATATTTTGATCTGGGTGGTTGTGACTTGTGTGTGTGTGTGTGTGTGTGTGTGTGTGTGTGTTGGTTTTACCTTAGTAAAAATGAACCAAGCTACACTCTTGAGTTTTGTGAACTTCACAGCATGCATGTTACAATTCAATAAAAAGTAAGTACCTACATTTTGTCATTATGAAATGTGTACGTTCTGTATTCGTGCTGTGTTATCCTTTATTACAAATAAACTGCGTTTTAATTGTATATTTTTAAATAGCATGTGCCATTTTGGAATATGCTTCATAGGTTATAAAACCTTGCTGCATATTTTATTTCATTTGGATCTCAAAATTCTGGGGATGGGTGCAGACAAGAGAAGTGAGCCTGGGGAGTTGGGAAGATCTAGCATAGTTATTACTGTTGTTGGTGTTTAAGTCCCACCGGTTTCTTTCAACCCTGTTTAGTAGCTGAATGACGTGGATCAAGTTACTTAACTCCAGTTGCCCAATTTCTAAAATGGAGATAATGATAGTACTGACCTCACAGAGCTGTGTAAGGATTAAGCGAGATAATGTATGCATGATATACTTAACACACATTAAATAGCTGTTGGTTGTTTTTCCTTCACCATAAAAGCTGTTCTGTAAATGTTTGATAAAGTCCAGTTATGATGTTCAAGGTGATCACAAGACTGGAATATGAAGCTAATCTAACTGGATATCTAAAGTAAAATTATGGAACATGGTGGAAGTGGGGAGAGTGGAAGATGACTAAGAATTGGTTAACATCTTTTTTAAAGATTTTATTTTTTTAAAGCTTTTTTTTTATTATTTGACAGAGAGATAGAGAGCACAAGTAGGCAGAGCGGCAGGCAGAGAGAGAGGGAGCAGCAGGCTCTCCACTGAGCAGGGAGCCCGATGTGGGGCTCGATCCCAGAACCCTGGGATCATGACCTGAGCCAAAGGCAACCGCTTAACGACTGAGCCACCCAGGCGCCCCCAAGATTTTATTTTTTTTTTTTTAATAATTTCTACACCCAATGTGGGGTCTCAAACTCACAACCCCAAGATCAAGAGTTTCTTGCTCCATCAGCTAAGCAAGCCAGGCACCTTTTTTTGTTTGTTTGTTTTAAGAGGACTTGTTTAGCATTTACCCATCTGTGATCAATAGAGAACCTGAATCTCATGTGCACACTTATGAAGTGGGGAGCATTTGTCCTTTTCTTTAGGATCATTGAACTGATTTTTCTGATTCAGTATTTACTAAATAACTTGATAATTAATTGGTAAATAATTGAGCACCTAGTTGAGAGAAGCCATGGTTAACAAGCTCGGGCATGCTTATTATTCCCTGGAAGGTTGTTTTATGCCCTTACAAATAGTAAATTAACACTCTGATGCATGTATTTGTCTTGAGAATCAGATCCTAGAAGCTGGATCCACCTCTACAGCTAAAGCCCAGATACTGGGACTCACAAAAGTATAGGGTCTACCTTTCCTTCTGTAGGGTCTACCTTTCGCCTGCCTTTGTTTAAGTTCCAAAAAGTCTGGGCTGGTACGTCAGACAGTTACTTACTCCAGGTAGAATGATTTTCCTGTTATACCATGGTAGAGATAAGTATATTGAATAACTGCAAGGCCAACTTTTTAATTTTTGTTTCTCTTTTCCTCTTCCTTTCTTTTTTTTAAGATTTTTTTATTTATTTATTGGACAGACAGAGATTACAAGTAGGCAGAGAGCAGGCAGAGAGAGAGAGGTAAGCAGGCTCCCCTCTGAGCAGAGAGCCCAATGAGGGGCTCGATCCCAGGACCCTGGGATCATGACCTGAGCTAAAGGCAGATACTTAACAGACCAAGCCACCCAGGCACACCTCTTCTTGTATTCTTATAATACAGATATTGATATTTACACTTCTATCTTCTAGGTTTGCTTTCATATTTTCATGCTTACCTCTTCCTAATACATTCTAGCAGGCTTCCTCTACCTGATTTTTCAGTGAAATCATTCATTCTCAGCCTACACCCATATTGCTACATAACCCATTTATTAAGTTACTTACTTCAACCATTCTATTTTCCATAGTATTTTTTTTAAGATTTTATTTATTTAGTTGACAGAGATCACAGGTAGGCAGAGAAGCAGGCAGAGAACAAGGAGGAAGCAGGCTCCCCACTGAGCAGAGAGCCCAATGCGGGGCTCAATCCCAGGACCCTGGGATCATGACTGAGCTGAAGGCAGAGGCTTTAACCCACTGAGCCACCCAGGCGCCCCTTCCATAGTACTTTGAATTGGTTCTTCATGATTTATTATCCTGCTTCAATCCAGTTGGGAGATTTTTGTCCCCCCCCCCCGGGGACATTTGGCAATATCTAGAGACACTTTTGGTTGTTACATCTCAGGGTAGTGCTTCTGGCATCTAACTGGTAGGAGCTTGGAATGCTACTAAACTTCCCACAATGCACAGGACAGCCCCGTCCCACCACAGCAAAGAACTATCTGGCCCAAAATGTCAATAGTGCCCAAATCGAGAACTCCTGATAAAACCAATATGAATTCTTTTCTTTTTGAGGATGTGTATTTATTTAAATTCTATTTCATTGGATGTATTTAATCTGTTATCTCATCCCTCCTATATCTCATTACTTTTCTCTATGAATTTGTATTTCACTGAAGGTATCAGCTCCTTGGCTAGTATGTATACCCAGAGGGAGAGGCAGAAGCCCAGCATTGGGAAAAGGTGAAGGATGAACCAAAAGGAGGAAAGTCTGTAGTGTCACTGTCTGGTCTCCATCACTGCCTATTGCCAACTCCCATACACACATGTGCACACACACGTATCCTCAAGATTTTCACAGTTTTTACAGCTCTGTCAATTTTGGTGCCTTCTCAGGTTGGGTGTAATGGGGCGCCAGCCACCAGTGTGATTTTACCATCTTGTTTGGTTCCAAAATTAAAAGTCACGTGGGGGCGGGGTGGATGAGGCTGAAAGTTCTAACCATCCCTTGGTTGGTTCCAGACCTCATCCTGAGGCTATCCAGGTGTCCCCAGCGACCAATCATCTCATTAGCATACAAAAAGACACCACTTAGGAGACTCCATGGGTTTTAAGAGTTCTGTGCTAGGAGAGGGAGGGGTCAGAGACCAAATGCATATTTCTCATCACATCACAGTTTCATTATGTCCTTTCCAATCATGTGCCTCTTATTTCTTTTTCTTGTATTGCATTAGCTAGGACTTGCAATATGGTGTTGAATATGAGTGGTGAGGTAAAAGTGGACATTCTTCATTTTTTATCTTAGGGAAAAAGTACTTAGTTTTTTATTGTTAAGTGTGATGTTCACTGTGGGATTTTTATAAATGCCCTTTATCAAATTAATGAAATTTCTAGGCTGTGTTATACCTTGTATACCAAGTATCTCAATTCTTAAAACCTGTGGAATATTGATTAGGCTCAGATCATGCATATGCAGCTTGAGGATAAACCCAAATTTATGGGACCATTTTATTGATCTCCTTAATCTGCCTAACACTTCCCTTTCTGGTCCTCTAGCTAGAAAAGGGAGCTGGCTTTAGTTTTCTCTGTTGTGTACCCTGAAAATCCAACTGTTGTGGAACCAAGAAGCAAGAAGATATACAATGAAAACAGTAGCGGAGATATCCCCTTGCTCTTAGCATCAGTGTTCTCCCCTCAGAGATTTAGGTACCTACTTGGACTCCACTGCCATCCCTGTCCATTGCTACTATGGATGAGCCTATGGCCTGGTGTGGGAGAGAATGGAAGAACAAAAACAAACTTTGGATTTCCATCACACTTTATGACCTACAGAGGCCCCCTTTCCTGGTCCTCAAACCATGATAGAGGATTTCTCTTGGAGTTCTCTCTGACCACACTAGGTATACAGTTCTGGGTTTCAGCTTATGTTTGAATCTGGGCCAAGAGATACCACAGGAAAAACAAAATGGGAAATGTATTGATGAGTCAATTTTAGTTTGAGTTCTGGTTGCCTTCCCCAACCTGCCTCTTACCGTTTGCATTCTAGAGTCTATAGATAGTTATTCCATGCATTCTGTCCAGAGTTTTTACCTGTATTAAGTGGAAAATACAGAGTAAAGCACTAATTATCTTTTTTTTTAAGATTTTATTTATTTATTTGTCAGAGTGAGCACAGGCAGACAGAGTGGCAGGCAGAGGCAGATGGAGAAGCAGGCTCCCGCTAAGCAAGGAGCCTGATGTGGGACTCGATCCCAGGATGCTGGGATCATGACCTGAGTCGAAGGCAGTGGCTTAACCCACTGAGCCACCCAGGCGTCCCAAGCACTAATTATCTTGACCAGAACCCCAGTAATCTCAGCCACCTTGGTCAATATGTATTTTAGTTTATGTTTTGTCTTATCATTAGAGAGTTTGAACATCTTTTCACATTTTGGAGCTGTTTTTATATTACTATGGGGGGATTAAGTGTTATCTTTTTCCTCTAATTTTTAAAGTTTTTTTTTTAATCTATTTAGCATATTAGTTCTTTATCTGAGATATGTGTTGCAAATACTTTTTCCTAGTTTGGTAAAGTTTGGCCATTGTCTTTTGATATTGTTTATATTTGGGGGGCCATGCAGAAGATTTTTTTTTTTTTTTAGATTTATTTATGTATTTGAGTGAGAGAGCACAAGCAGGAGGGGCAGAGGGAGAAGAAGACAAAATCTGAAGCAGACTCCGTGCACAATACAGAGCCCAAGATGGAGCTCCATCTCATGACCCTGAGATCACAACCTGAGCTGAAACCAAGAGTTGGATGCTTAACCAGCTGTGCCACTCAGGTGCCCCCAGAAGTGTTTTTTAATGAAGTCAAAGTTACAAACTTTTATTTTATTGCATCTGGATTTGAAACCATAGATTTTCCTCTCATCTAAAGAGGAATTCACCCTTGTTTTCCTCTAGAGCTTGAATAATTTCCAGTGAGCTCTCTAATTGCTTTGGAATTGAATCTTGAATATGAGGTGAGGTATAAATCTATTTTTTTCAAAAGTAAATCAGAAATCCCACAAGTAGATAAATAAAGTCTTTAAGGGGAAAAATAAAGGGGGGGTTTCCTAGGTGGCTCAGTTGGATGAATGTCTGCCTTCTGTTCAGGTCGTGATCCCAGGGTCCTGGGATTGATTCCCACATCGGGTTCCCTGTTCATCGGGGAGCCTGCTTCTCCCTCTCCCTCTGCCTGCTGCTCACCTTGCTTGTGCTCCCTCTCTTTCTCTCCCCGACAAATAAATAAATAAATCTGGAAGGAATAAAGGAAGGAAGGGAATAAGGAAAAAGGAAAGAGAAAGAAGGAAAGAAATCCCACAACTGGAGTGCCTGGCTGGCTCAGTTGGTAAAACATGTGACTCTTGATCTTGGGGTTATGAGTTCCAGCCCCACATTGGGGGGCATAAAGATCACTTAAAAATTAAAAAAAATATATTTTTTAGGGGCGCCTGGGTGGCTCAGTGGGTTAAGCCGCTGCCTTCGGCTCAGGTCATGATCTCAGGGTCCTGAGATCGAGTCCCGCATCCGGCTCTCTGCTCAGCAGGGAGCCTGCTTCCCTTCCTCTCTCTCTCTGCCTGCCTCTGCCTACTTGTGATCTCTGACTGTCAAATAAATAAAAAATTTAAAAAAATTAAAAAAAATATTTTTTTAAAAATTCCAAAACTTTCTCAAGTTTGGCAATTCACTAAAAGCATTCATAAGACTCAATTGCAGGTTAGACTCAAGGCTGAGGTTTATTACAGCAAAGGATGCAGAACAAAGGCGGCAGGAAGATAATGTATTGGCAGAGTCCAGAGTCCAATGCCAAACCCAGGCTTTTGCATATTTCCCAACCAAGCCCACACAGACATGCTTTCTTTCTACCATCAAATTAAAGAGACAAATGTGATATGTTCTCTTGTTTGAGTTTTGAGATCTGAGTCATTTGTGGGAGGGCTAGTTGTATGAGAGGTCTATCCTGCTACACAGCCAGCCCTGGCAACCCACGTTCAGGACCCCACCAGTGAAATCAGATGCATGCAAATCATCAGTCTTGATGTCATTGAAAGTAATCTGACAAGCTGGGACAGCAGCGTCCATTGCTTTGGGTGTACACAGCAAAATCATCAATCACCGACACACACACATACACAAAAATATTCTGAGGGCCATATTCCCAGAGGTTGACCAAGGGTCAATCATGGTTCTGGGTTCCCATGAAGACAGGAGACAATGAGCAACAGACCTGCTATTTTAACTCTTTCCTCATAAAATCACTAACTAATTTTCCTAAGCACCTTCTTGAAAAAAAGTCTAAATTTGCCCCAGTGATTTGAGATGCCACTTTTATCATATACTGAGGTACTATATGGACTTGCATCTATTTCTGGATTTTCTATTCTGTCTCTGGTTTATTTATTCATGTAATAGTTAGTAATGCAATGTTTTCATTAGAAAGGGTTTATATTGTGCTTAATATTGTAGAGCTTGTCTATCCTTGTAGCTTTTCTAGTCTTTTCCTGACTATTCCTGCATGTTTATTTTTCCATATGAAGTTTAGCATCAACATGTCAATCTCCGGGGCATCTGGGTGGCTCAGTGGGTTAAGCCTCTGCCTTCAGCTCAGGTCATGATCCCAGGGTCCTGGGATCGAGCCCCAGGTCGGGCTCTCTGCTCGGCAGAGAACCTGCTTCCTGCTCTCTCTCTCTCTGTCTGCTTCTCTGCCTACTTGTGATTTCTGTCTGTCAAATAAATAAAAAAAATCTTAAAAAAAAAAAAGTCAATCTCCATGAAAGCTTGTTTCTACCCAACTTTTCTTCCTTTGATAAAGTATGTTTTCCAACCTTTAACAAATATCATTTTTTTCTACAAAAATAAACCATGTTACAGAAAGATGACAAAAACTACATTAATCCCAATACTCTAACATAACATGGATATCATTGTGTTTCTGTTTCTTTTTATACAATTGTAATTATATATATAGATATATATTTTACTACATTATTACAGTCCTCATAACCATCATTTTAATGACTGTATAGTATTCTAATGGAGACTGTCATAATTTTTTTCATGACTTATTTAATCATTCCCTCACCAAAAAATATTTAAGTTATGCCCCAGTCATACCATAAGCAATGCTAAATACTACTTTTATGTTTATTTATCTCCTTAGGTAGTGACTCCCAGAGTAGGATTGCTAAAAGGTAAAAGGTGTATACATTTTTCAATATCTTGATATAAGTTAGTAAATTGTTTTGTTTAAAGTTGTACTAATTAAACTATCACCAGCAATAAGAGGGCCTATTTTCACAGCATCCTTATATTTCATTGTTTACCATGACTTAAAATAAAATAAGAACCACAAGTGTGACCAAAATGTAAATGTTTATACCTTCTGACTGACTCACTAATTCCACTGTTAGAATTATGGAAATAACCATGGGGCACCTGGGTGGCTCTGTGGGTTAAAGCCTCTGCCTTCGGCTCAGGTCATGATCTCAGGGTTCTGGGATCGAGCCCCACATCGGGCTCTCTGCTCAGCAGGGAGTCTGCTTCTCCCTCTCTCTTTGCCTGCCTTTCTGCCTACTTGTGATCTCTATCAAATAAATAAAATCTTAAAAAAAAGAATTATGGAAATAACCATCTGGTGTGCATGTGCAAGGATGTCCACTATAGAATATGGCAGTGTGGTATCAGGCATTTTTATTTTTTAAGATTTATTTATTTGAGAGAAGGAAAAAGAGGGAAAGAGGATGCATGGGGAGGGAAGGGCAGAGGGAGAGGGAGAGAATCTCAAGCAGACTCCATGCTGAGTGCGGAGCCTGATGGAGGGCTCCATCCCAAGACTCTGAGATCATGACTTGAGCCAAACTCAAGAGTTGGATGCTCAACTGACTGAGCCACCCAGGTACCCCTCTACATTTTCTTTTGATGATTCTCCAGCATCTTAAACACAATATGTCCATAAGTGAACTTTACACTGGCTCCTTCCCTGTCTCAGGATTTAGCAATACCATCATCCTGGTTTCTTAGGCCAGAAACCCAGGCCTCATTAGCTCATGTTCAGTCTGCTCCAAGTCCTAGTTTGAAACAGCCCTTGATTCTGACAGCCTGTCTCCCTCTTCACTGCTATCATCCTAGACCAAACTATGAGCATCAATCATCTGGATTATTGCAGTGGGCTCCTAAAGGGTCTCCTTACTTCTTTTCTTATGCTATGTATTTATTTCCTGAAACCGTTATAACAAATTATCACACAATTGGTGGCTTTAAACAACAGAAATGTATTTTCTCACAGTTCTAGAGGCTGGAGACCTGAAGTCAAGTTGTCAGAAGGGCAGTGTTCACTCTCAAGGCTCTAGGGAGTGAATGCGATCCTTGTATCTTCTACCTTCTAGTGATTGTTGACATTCTTTGGTGTTCCTTGGCTTGTGACCACACCATTCCAATGTCTACCTTCACACCACCTTCTTTGTGTTTGTGTCTATATCTTTTTCTTTTATCTTTATTTTATATGTTGTGTCTGTATCTTATTCTTTTCTTTTATATATATATATATATATATACACACACACACACACAAACATATATGTATTATATACATAATACATATTATATGTATTTTAAGACTTTATTTATTTTAGAGAGAGAGAGAGAGAAACAGCACGAGTGGGAGGCACAGAGGGAGAGGAAGAGAAAATCTCAAGCAAACTCCATACTGAGTGTGGAGCCTGATATGGAGCTCCATCCCAAGACCCTGAGAGCATGACCTGAGCTGAAACAAAGAGTCAGACACTTAACTGACTGCACCAACCAGGTGCCCTAACCTCTGCCTTTTTCTTTCTTTTTTTTTTTTTTTAAAGATTTTATTTATTTATTTGACAGAGATCACAAGCAGACAGAGAGGCAGGCAGAGAGAGAGAGAGAGGGAAGCAGGCTTCCCGCCGAGCAGAGAGCCCGATGCGGGGCTCGATCCCAGGACCCTGAGATCATGACCTGAGCCGAAGGCAGCGGCTTAACCCACTGAGCCACCCAGGCGCCCCAACCTCTGCCTTTTTCTTATGAGAACACTTGTCATTGGATTTAGGGCCCACCTCAACAATACAGGATTCTCTCCTCATCTCAAGATCCTTATTTTAAGGGTGTCTGAGTAGCTCAGTTGGTTAAGCATCTGCCTTTGGCTCAGGTCATGATCCCAGAGTCCTGGGACCAAGTTCCATGTTGGGCTCCCTGCTGAGTGGGGAATCTGCTTCTCTGCCCCTCCCCTGGCTCATGCTCTCTCTCTCTCTTTCTCTCTCTCATATTAAAAGTAATTAACTTAAAAAAATCCTTATTTTAATTGCATCTGCAAAGGTCCTTTTTCTGAATAGGTACATTCACAGAATGCAAATTTGATGTGGATATCCTTTGGGGTGAGCCTTTTTCAGCCTACCACCTCCCCTTTTTTCACCTAGTAGCCGCAATGACCTTTTGAAATATAAATTTATTTAAAATCTTACATGCATGGGGCACCTGGCTGGCTCAGTCTGTCGAACATACAACACTTGATCTTGGGGTCCTGAGTTGAAGCCCCACATTGCAGGTAGAGATTACATTAAAAAATTAAAAAATAAAATCTTTAAAATTTTACATGCCTCAGTGTCTTCCTACTTCAATTATCATAATATGTAAATTCTTTCCCTTGGTTCACATCTCCTGCCTGAACTGAAGCCTATCTCTTCAACCTCAGCTCCCCATCAGCGGCACACTTTGCCTAAGCAGCTGTTCCCATCCACTAACTCCCGCTATACCTTTTCTTTTTGCAGGTTTGACTACCAACTGGTATGGTAGTTCATCTCTTCTTTTTTTCTTTTTTTTAAAGATTTTATTTATTGATTTGACAGACAGATATCACAAATGGGCAGAGAGGCAGGCAGAGAGAGAGGAAGGGAAGCAGGCTCCCCGCCGAGCAGAGAGCAGACGCGGGACTCGATCCCAGGACCCCGGGATCACTACCCGAGCTGAAGGCAGAGGCTTTAACCCACTGAGCCACCCAGGCGCCCCTGGTAGTTCATCTCTAATGCTAGGATATTAGTTGTTCTATGGCTGGGGTCAGCACACTATAGTCAGTGGGCCAAACTTGGCCCACTCCCTTTTTTATAAATAAACTTTTATTGGCACAAGGTCAGTTATTTGTCTGTATATTACCTCTGGCTGTTTCTGTGCTAGAGCAGCAGAGTTGAGTGGCTACAACAGAGGCTAAATGGCCCACAAAGCCAAATATATTTACTATATGCAACTTCCCAGAAAAAAAATTTGCCAGCCTCTATTGTAGGCTATCGGTTTCCTGTTTAGTGCTCTCAGATCCACTATTTGGTTTCCTCTTTTCTCTAGATAGTCAACTTCTTCCAGGTGCTATTGCTATCTCCTCTAGTAAATTCTCTAAATTTTCAATGATCTGTAGTTGTAATAGACTGCATTGTCTGGTCTATTAAGTGTAATAGGACATGGTGTGACTTATGGAATAGGCAGCAGACATCAGGCAACAATTGGTCTTCATTCAGGCCAAATGAGCCTCTCCTAATGAAGAAAAGGAATAACCTCCTCCATTTTGAGGGAATTTAAATGACTATCACATTTTTATTTTATGAATATTTATTTCCCCATTCCTCCAGCTCCTGTGTCTGGGCCAGTGACAAGCCTTGACATATGAACATGAATTTTCTTGTTCATGACACTCAGCAGGTGCCTATGCCCAGTGATAATTGCAGACTGGCTAACTTACATCAGCCTCTCTCCCTCCCTCTCTCTCTCTTTTTCTTCTATGCCCTACCCCTCTCTCCCTGTCCGAATATGCTGTTCTTCATGGAACAAGATGAATATGATCCATTTTGACAACACTGGACCCCTGACCTGTCTCTCCTGTGGGAGACTGTGCTTCCTGGGGTGTGTGGTTGGCTGATGCTTTATCCCCTCCTGTGTGAATAACCTGTATGTCATGACCACTATACTCCAAATTGCAAAGCCCTTCTGCCGCCTGTGAGCATTTGCAGGACTTGACTTGAAAAGCTCATAGCCTCCTTTCAGACATGGCTTTGGCCTTTTCTGACTCCTGCCAGGTAGAGGGTTTGCCTCAGAATTCCAGTATTTCCAGTGGAAAAGCATATTATTTCTCACAGGGAAAAAGTGAAACAAAAACAGCAATCTCTCAGACCTGAGAAATTGTTGCCTGAAGGACTTAGACAGGATATGCAAATGTATTCACTTTTCAGCTATTGGCTAGATTGTTCTCTACCTCTGTGGACCCACACTGATCTTAGGGAGATTGTTGCTCTATTTCAATATCTTCCAGTGGTTTGCCACAGGCTGGTTCCTTTTCTTTCCTTGTGGGCACTCCTGATAGTGGTCTCAACCAAGAAGACATGGGTTGCCTCATTGTGCAGAATATCTGGTCTGAATTAAGCAAAATCAGCACTTAGGGCCTACTGATATATCCATACCCTCATCCCAAGTGACAAAATTTGCCTTATATACTTTAAAAGATTTCAGAGTGTCTGGGTGGCTCAAGTCAATTAAACATCTGACTCCCGATTTTGGCTCAGGTCATGATATCAGGATCATGAGATCAAGCCCTGTGAAGCCTACTTAAGATCATTTTTCTCCCTCTCTGTCTATTCCTCCCCTACTCTCTCTTAAAAAAAAAAAATTTTTTTTTTCAGGGCCCCTGGGTGGCTCAAATGGTTAAGCATCTGCCTTCAGCTTGGGTCATGATCTCTGGATCCCGGGATCAAGCCCCACCTGGGGCTCCCTGCTTGGCAGGGAATCTGCTTCTCTCTCTCCTTCTGCCTCTCCCCTGTTCATTTTCGCTCTCTATTTCTATCTCTTTGTCTCAAATGAATAAATAACATCTTAAAAAACAATTTGGATCTCAGAACTATCAATCGGGACATTACATTAGCGCAATAACACATATAAAACTCTTTAATTATTATTTCTTTTTAATTTTTTAAGGACAGGAAGGGGCTATCTAACATTCATTACACATAATGGTGATGTGCACCAGACATGTATCTGTGGGTTCATGAAAGCATATCAGAAAAACTGTGCTTAATCTTATTTAGTCTCTCTTTCTTGGGTCCAGTGTCATTTTACATGAAGACTTATTATTATTATTATTATTCAGGAATTATTTCTATTATACAATTTTATGACCTCTTTTTTTTTTAACTTCCAGGTCTTTGAACATAATTTTGAAAAGAAAAAATAATGGAATCATTTTCCATAACCATAATATACTATTTTCATGTCTGCTAATGTACTCTTACTTTTTTAAGCTATTACATTTAAGTCTGCCATCCATTTAAGCTAATTTTTGTAGATGGTAAGAGGTAGAGGCCCAACTTCATTCTTTTGCATGTGGATATTCAGTTATCCCGGCACCATTTGTTGAAATTCTTGCCCCTTTAGATGTTTTGGGAAATTTGTGAAGAACCAATTGGCTACAAATGTGAGGGTTTATTTCTGCACTCTCAATTCTATTCTGTTTGATCTGTATGTCTGTCCTTATGCTAGCACCACAGTGTTTTGATTACTGTAGCTTTGTAGCAAGTTCCCAAATCAGGATGTGTGTGTCCTCCAGCTTCATTCTTCTCTTTCAAGATGGTTTTGGCTATTCTTGGTCAATTTTTTGTAGCAACAACAAGAAAAAAATGGATGTATTGATCCATTGCTTTTAATCAGATTTCGTATCGTTCCTACAAACCTCTATAATGGAATTCTAAGGAGGGTGTTTTAGGATGAGGTGTTTGGGAAAACATGTTTTAATTTGGGAAAGGGACCATGATGCTTTAAACCTTTGGAATCTGACTTGTTTCAGAGGACTCTAAAGTTTTATTTTCTTTCACAAATACAATTTGTTGTATAACATTAGAACACAAGATTTGTGGGACTTGAGCAGTAGTACAGAATTTTAGATCATTAACCATGTGGTCCTTGAAATCAAGACAAAGCTGTGTTTCAGGAACCCTCATTATGTTAGCAAATCAGCACAAGAAATAGGTGTAAATATCTTCAAGTCTTGACCTTGATTGGAGTCGTATTTTGCTCAGTATCAGTAATTATATATATAACATATGCATTTGATGATTTGAAACTGTTTTAATAATATTTTTTGAAGTGAACATTGATACCATAAAGTCCTTTGTTGGGTTTTTTTGTTGTTGTTGTTGTTAGTTTTTTTTTATTTAATCTATTTAGTTGGGTAAATGTACTTGGGTACATGGGGCTCAAACTCACAAATCACATGCTCTTCTGACTGAGCCAGCCAGGTGCCGCAGCCCTTTGGTTTTTTTTTGTTTTTTTTTTTTTTTAAAGATTTTATTTATTTATTTGACAGAGAGATCACAAGTAGGCAGAGAGGCAGGCAGAGAGAGAGGAGGAAGCAGGCTCCCTGCCGAGCAGAGAGCCCGATGCGGGGCTCGATCCCAGGACTCCGAGATCACGACCCGACCCGAGCCGAAGGCAGCAGCTTAACCCACTGAGCCACCCAGGCACCCCAGCCCTTTGGTTTTTAATCTGCTTTTAAAAATTAAGGTCTTGGGGCGCCTGTGTGGCTCAGTGGGTTAAGCCTCTGCCTTCAGCTCAGGTCATGATCTCAGGGTACTGGGATCGAGCCCCTCACTGGGCTCTCTGCTCATCAGGGAGACTGCTTCCCTCTCTCTCTCTCTCTGCCTACTTGTGATCTCTGTCAAGTAAATAAATAAAATCTTTTTAAAAAATTAAGGTCTCAGTGAATTATTTACTTACATCAAAGAGTACCAGGAAATCACTCCAAGTCCCAAGGAGCATTTATGATTTCTTGATTCCCCAGCCTGTCCCACAATATGGTCATGGATCTGCTTTAAAAATTTCTTACCCAAGGGCGCCTGGGTGGCTCAATGGGTTAAGGCCTCTGCCTTCAGCTCAGGTCATGATCCCAGGGTCCTGGGATCAAGCCCCACATCGGGCTCTCTGCTCGGCGGGGAGCCTGCTTCCTCCTCTCTCTGACTGCCTCTCTACCTACTTGTAATCTCTGTTTGTCAAATAAATAAATAAAATCTTAAAAAAAATTAAAAAAATAAAAATAAAAATTTCATACCCAGAAACTCACTATCCTTCACAATCAACCAACCTCTGCCATCTCCCAGTGAATTAATGTGTGAAACTTTCGTAAGTTTTTAGATATGATTTTTTTTTCTAAGTAGGCTGTACACTCAAGGTGGGGCTCAAATTCACAACTCCCAGAACAAGAGTCACATACTCCACCAGCTGAACCAACCAGGCACCCCTAGATATGATTTTTTGTTTGAAATGTCAAAGCAACGCCTCCTCCCTTCAAAAAACCAACTCTATAGCATCTCTCTTGGTTTAATAATCATACAAGGAGTACAAATACTGTTTGTGTTAGATTCACTTTTGCTGTTTTACATTTACACCATTTTAACTAGTTAGCATCCAGGGTAAGAGTGAAGTTCTAGCTCAGTCTAGAATATGATTCAATTCTGATGCTTTGTCAAAATGTAAAGTCCCTGATAAGTGCTAAAATAGAACTCTGATGTGGAAACACACTTGGATCACAACGGAGATGGAAGAAATTCTCATTTTATGAAATAGATATATCCTGGAAGTCCTTGCATATTTATAAATATCACATAATTAAGCCATTTACCATATGGATTAGTTGGTCTACCATAGAAACATAACCAGTAGGATATATATATATATTTACTAAGATACTTATTACAAGGAACTGCTTTACACAATTATGGGGGCTTGCTAGGTAGGTCTGAAGTCTTTTTTTTTTTTTTTTAAAGATTTTATTTATTTATTTGACAGAGAGAGATCACAAGTAGATGGAGAGGCAGGCAGAGAGAGAGAGAGAGGGAAGCAGGATCTCCGCTGAGCAGAGAACCTGATGTGGGACTCGATCCCAGGACCCTGAGATCATGACCTGAGCCGAAGGCAACGGCTTAACCCACTGAGCCACCCAGGCGCCCAGGTCTGAAGTCTTGTAGGGCAGGCCAACATGCTGGAAACTCCTGGGAAGGATTAATGCTGCAGGGCTCAGGAAAAATTTCTCTTCCAGGGGAATCTCAGTTTTACCTCTCAGGCCATTCAACTGATTGAATAAAATCTGTTCAGATTATACAGGATATCTCTTACTTAAAATCAACTGATTGCAGCATTAATTATATCTACAAATACCTTCACAGAATACCTAGGTAAGTGTTTGAATCACTGGGCAGTATAGCCTAGCCAAGATGACACATAAAACTACCTTTCATACCATAGGACTAACAAAGCCTGCAGATATGTCTGTTTACCAGCTAAACTCACAGGACCCAGTAGCAGTAATACAAATTTCGTAATTCCTCAGCTTGCCAGCTTTGAAAATGTGCAATTCTTGATTGTATTTTTTTAAATTTGGGGATTATCAATATTTTACATTTTCATATTATACATAAAGTAAAATGTTAATAATATTTCATCTCATACTACTTCAAAATTTTATAATTAAAGCTCATGGCACAAGTAATTATTTTTCATCAGGTAGCTCTTAACAATGCTGAAAGGTTAGAAGCTATATTCCTTCATCCAATATAATCATGTGGAAGCGCTTACAGTTTTAGAGCCCGGTAAGGAGAGTATCTCAGGTATTGTGTATGCTTGTCTCTTTCAATCTCTCTCTCTTCAGTGTCCTCTTTCAATATCCTGGTCTAAGTTCCCATTCCCCTCCCTTGAGGCTTTATACTCCTCCCTGTAGAAGGAGACATTTCCTTTCTTCCACTTTTTGGATCTTGCAAATTTCAGTATCTTAGGCTTGACCAGAGTTTGGGGACTGCAGAGAGAAAGGTAGAGGCTAGTGCAGGAGCAGTGGGGGCACATTAAATCTGATTGTTTTTCCCAAACCAGCATAGTGACTTGATTTCCTCACCATTCCCTAAGAAAAATGTCACCACTCCCACATGAGCATTAATTTTACTCAGTGACAACCCAGTTATCTCAGATATTTTTCCCCCAGCATTTTTTCTTAAGGAGCTTTTGATTCCTTTCTGAATCCAGCTTGCAAGCATCATGACATTAACTGGCACTATGTTAGTCAGCAACTCCAAATATCTTTCCTTAAAAAAATTGGGGGTGGGGGTGGGAGTGCCTGAATAGGTCTCAGTTCCTGCTACAATAGACCTTCCATAAATGTTTGTTGAATATAATGGACTTTCCTCTATGTGTTGGGAACTCACGGATGGTCTTCCAACGGCGATTAAATTTCCATCCTGTGGCAATACAAGATTTAATTGCTCTAAATAAGTAAACTTACATATTTCAAAAATAGAGACGTCATACTTCGTAATGGAAATAATCTTGGATGAAAGAAACGCACAATGGCTCTTCAAATTTAAGTCGTTATTGTTCATAATACGACATTACTTTAAAGCCCATTTAAGTGCTCCGCGCATCAACTGATGCAGACAGAATACTGCTGTCTGGAACGGTACCAATTTTGTCATTTTTAAAAGGGAGTGAAGAGACGGGCGGGTTGGCTCAGTCGGTAGAACCTGCGGCTCTTGACCTCAGGTTGGGAAGATCGAGCCCCAGGCTGGGTACACAGATTACTTTAAAAAATTAAATCTTAAAAAAAAAATAAATAAAACAAAAGGGAGTAAAGACAGCGTCAGCCTTCCAAAGAAAAAATTCTGAATACGACCCGCAGGCCCCCGCTTTATGCACAGGGGCTCAGTGCACGCCCGTCCAGGTTTAGGTGAGGGGCAGCGAACCACATTTCCCAGCGGGCCCTGCAGGTCTCCCGCGCCTGCGCACTGGCCGCCTAGGCAGGTAGGCAGAACTCCCGCGCTATCCAGCCGCGGGGTCTTGTCTCCCCCTGTCTCTGCCCCCGGCATGGAGAGGGTCTCGGTGGCCGCAGGGAGCGCGGGCGCCGGCAAGGCCGAGGGAGCCGCAGCCATGCCGCCGCCGCCTGCTGTCTCCCCGCCTGCTCTCACCCCGGCACCCGCAGCGGGTGAGGAGGGCCCGCCGCCTTTGCCCGAGGCGGGGGCTCCAGGCTGCTCGGGCTCCCGGCCCCCAGAGTTGGAGCCGGAGCGCAGCCTGGGCCGCATGAGGGGCCGCTTCGAGGACGAGGACGACGAGTTGGAAGAGGATGAGGAGCTGGAGGAGGAGGAGGAGGAGGAGGAGGAAGAGATGAGCCACTTCTCGCTGAGGCTGGAGGGGGGTCGGCCGGACTCAGAGGACGAGGAGGAGGTATTTATAGCCGGTGCCGGACCACGCGGGGCCGGAGGGGCCTGAGGGTCCAAGCCAGCCCTCCCCAGTAAGGGCCGGGCCGCGTTCCCAGCTCGCCGCTGCAGCCTTTGGCACTCGCGTCGACCTCCACCCCTCCCTCTCAACCTGCCTAGGCATGTGGCGCGGACTGGTCCGCACCCGATTCCTTGCCGACTCTTTTTGTGAGCTTCCTGCCAATCACTTAGGCTCTCCAGGTCCGACTCTATTATTCTGTAAATAATTATTAAATTATGCCAGGCGGGTAGGGGCCAAGGGTACAGTGCCCCTGCCTTCCAAGAGCTTACGGTCGGACAGGGAAACAGTCCCTTTCTACAGGGTGTTCAGAGGATGGTAAACCCCTATCTCATAAGTCTAATTGGGAAGGGTTTTTGTTCGTTTTTTTAATGTGGTAGCGCATACTTTATAAAGTTGGTAACACCTAGCCAGTAGGAATTGATATATTAAACGTAAACACCAGTATCTGGAAAGTTTGCCCATTTTGTAATTAATTCATAAAGTAAGATACCCCTCATCTGGTAATATAAAGTATATCCAAAAGAATGAGATCTTTTTGAAACATTGGTTTATATTGTGTTATTGTAACTTCGATTAGGATTTTGAAGGGTTGGAGGTACTGTAACATGTTTCCGTGTTGCAAATTAAGTTACACATTGTTTATAATGAAATGTGGGGATTATGGTTTAAGAATTTGAGAAGACAAGTACTTGTATTTTACAACTATTTGCATTGCATTTCCAGCGCCTGATTAATCTCTCTGAGCTGACACCATACATCTTGTGTTCCATTTGCAAAGGTTACTTAATAGATGCAACTACCATTACAGAATGTCTTCATACGTGTAAGCATATAGTTCACATTTCGAACTAATACATTCAATTTTTGAAATGTCTCTAAAGCATCCTAATTTAAACATTTTCTTTTTCAACAGTTTGTAAAAGCTGCATTGTAAGACATTTTTACTATAGCAACAGATGTCCAAAATGCAACATAGTAGTACATCAGACACAACCTCTTTATAACATAAGGTAAGACAAATATATAAGTAAAATTTGTATTTTAAATATACTTTTTCTGAAGGCTTCTAGTTGTGTAGTTGGGAATAAACTCTTGACCTCTTTTGAAAAGGGAACTACGTATTCTTTAAAATACATATAGAACACTTACTCTGTACCAGGCACTGTGATATCTGCTGGGGACAAAAAAAATTAAAAAAGCACAGGCCTCTCTTTTTGAGGATTTTAATTCCGTCACTCAAGTTAATGAAACTAGTTTAGGCTTGTCATTTTGGGGATATTTAGAATACTTTTTAAAAAGGAATTTTTAAAAATTTTATTTTGAAATTACTTTTTAAAAGTAATGCCTGAGACAACTGTCCTCTTTAGAAAAACCTGTGTATCATAGGTCATTGTGGGGTATTTTTTTTTTCCACATTTTCCATTCATACTCCGTTTCCTAAGGGAAGAAAAGTACTAAAGGTGGATTACTTTCATTTGTTCAGCCAATACTATTACGTTTTTACTCCTTCATAGAAGAATGCTTTGTAGATGATGCACAGAAGTTCAAAATACAGTCTCTGCAAGGGAGTAAGACCAGTACACATAGAATAATTGATTAAACTATTCGAGAGTCTATGATTACATAGAATTAATTACTTGACGTCATCTCAGATGAGAGCCAGTGCTACCTAAAAGTAATTCACCTCTGAAAAAGGAGATAATCCACTCCCAAGAGAAAACAGTTGCAAAGGGCATCATTCACTCTCACTCTGTACCAAAATGCGTTTTGCTGAATTCTGAGGTATTCTCCATCCTTTCCTTTTATTAGGTTGGACCGACAGTTACAAGACATAGTGTACAAATTAGTGATCAATCTAGAGGAAAGTAAGTTTGTTTTATTACATAGTTGTGAATCCCAGAATCTCTGCTGACTCTACTAGTTACATTTTAAGTGTAATTTAGTCTGTGTTTTATCATTTTTTAGGAGAAAAAAAGCAAATGCATGATTTCTATAAAGAAAGAGGTCTAGAAGTACCTAAACCTGGTAAGTTTGGGTGTATATCGTAATATATTTGTAGCTTTAAGAATACTAACTTAATAATATTTACTCCCTTTGAGGTTCTTTTTGGTGATAGCCAGTTATTTTATGATCAAAGAGGGAGAAAGATTATGAAGGTAAAGATATAGTATAATCCAATTTAATTATTTGTAAAAATTAAAGGGCATAGGCTCTGGAGCTAGATTGTCTGAGTTTGATCCTAGCTCTGCCCCTTTACTTTCTGTGAGACTTCAATATCTCAGTTTCCTCATCTATAAAGTAGGGATAATGATAGCACTTCATAAAATTGTTGTAAGAATACATTGAGTAATACAAAGCACTTAAAACAGTGCCTGGAACATAGTAACTGTTCAGATAGTTTTTGTGATGATGATAATGTCACAGTATAGACGTTAGATAAATTTCTGTTTAAATCCTGGTTCTTCCACTTACTACGTATTGCCTTATCTCACTTAAACAGTAATCTCAGTTTCTTTGTAGTTTTAATTGTTAAAAAAAAAAGAGTAGCGGTATACTTAGGGGATTATAATAAGATTAAACAAGAATGTGCATGTACAGTGCTGAGTATGAGCCCTGAACTCTGGCACACAGTAGTGCTTGTTAAAGATTACATATATCTGTTGTGTAGTGATGAGCTCTCTCTGTGGCCCTGATATGTGATATGTGGCCACATATGTCTGCCTTCCATTGTGGAGTGGTCCCCAGGTGCAATTTCACTGGCTTTGACAGATTAGTTAATGTTATTAGAGAAAGGGAGTTTGAGTGTTTTATGATCTTTTAAATAGTCAACATAGTTATAATATGTGTAATTATTTTTCAAAGATCTCAATTCATGAAATTTTTATTCTAACTCAGCTTTTTTTCTTTGGCTGTTAAATAGCTGTTCCACAGCCAGTCCCTTCAAGCAAAGGAAGATCTAAGAAAGTCTTAGAATCTGTGTTTCGTATTCCACCTGAACTTGATATGTCTTTATTACTAGAGTTCATTGGGTGAGTAGCTAAACCTCTACCTCTTAACTGTAAAATAAAGAACTTGTTAAGTCCCAACAGTTACGAAATCATCCTGAACTCAGATAAAATCAAGTTCTTCTGATATCCTTTTAAAAATTAATCTTGAAATATTCACAACTTAAAAAAAGTTCTAAAGAATAGTACTATAATCACTTGTATCACTATCATCTGGCTTAAGAAATAACCCATGCTAGTATGCCGGAAGCCCTTCGACTACCTCTTCCTGTTCACCGCCCCCTCTCCCCCCACTTAGAGGTTAATAACCACTCTCCTAAAAGTAATGATTGGTATTCCCGTGATTTTTAAAGTATGTTTATCTCATGTATCAGTGCTTAAGTAATATGTAGAATTGCTTTTGTCCATTAAAAACTTCATATAGTATCATTGTAAGTGTTTTACAACTTGCTTTTTTTTTTTTTTCCAACTGTTTTTTTCACTCAGCATTCTGTGATTCATCTGTGTGGAAATGTGTAGCTCTAGTTCATTCATTTTCACCATTGCCATACCATAATTTATCTTTTCTTGTACTGTTGAACATTTAACTTGTTTCCAGTTTTTTTGCTATTATAAACAATGTTACTTTATGTATTTGTATACATATCTCCATATATATGTTTTATATATATATATATATATATACACACACACACACACACATATATAAGATAGTTCTCTAAGAGTATAGGTTTGCAGAGTCTTAGCATATGTTTGTTTTTAACTTTACTTGGTTTTGCCAAATTGTTTTTTAAAGTAGTTGGATATCCTTTTAATTCGTATAAATTGCTTCTTTCAAAAGATATATGTAGCATATGGTGTACTCTGTTATAGTGCAACACTGTTAAACACTGTCATGATCACAGAGTTGGCATGTATCAAACTGCAGTTTTCAGAATATTTAGTTTGCAGAATAAAGTAAAGTGCTTTTTTTTTTTTTTTTGGAAAATATGGACTTCCCATTTTATGTCACTGATGATTACTTTTTAATTATTTCCACCTTATAATTCTAGGTTGACCATATCATTTACTAGTATTCAGCTTGTGCTATGTTGTGTTTATCTTTTTATGTAGTCACTCTATGTTATCAGCTGATATTAAGGACCTCTAAGAGGCCAAAAACGTTTCTCCTGCCTACACAAATCCCACGTAGTAATGGTTGATAATGAAATAAAAATCCATTTGGAAGAATGAACAGAAACTATGTAATACCAAACTTTAAACCAGCAATTTCTGATAATAAGGAGTGTGTTCCAATCTAAATGTCCAAAAGGGACCTGGTTAAATAATGGTATATAGCACATGAGTATGTGTTAGCATGATAGCATATGTGCTAATATGGAACAGTCTCCAAAAGAGGAGACTACATAGTGTGTTTCTGTTTACTTATTTATTTTAAAGAGAGTGATGGAAAAGATGTGTGTAGACATATGTTTTGCATGCACAGACCATTTCCTGAAAGGATATATAAGAAAATGTTAATGGCAGTTAGTTGCCAGAAACTAGTATGTGAGTCTACGATGGGAAAAAGTCTTTCTTTTCATTGTATTTGAACTTTTACCATGTAACTTGATTTTTAATAAGTCTAATTAAAATTTGAAAACTGAAAGGAATTTATATTTCCAAAAAATATTTTGGGAAATGTAACATTTCCTACAATGCATGGTAAGAACTGATGATTAGGTTTTTTAATACATTTTTTTGAAAAGTGGCAAGGATGCAAAGATAGCACATATGCGATGGGTGTGCCACCATTGCCTCTTCCTTTGCCCACCTGCAGAAATCAATAATTAATCATGGCAGACTCTCCTAATGAGTGAGACTTGACCACAGCACTCAAGGCATTCATTACCACTTACCAAACTTATTATATTATTAGTATCCCCTCCTATAGAAAAAAGAGCCTTCATGCTCTTTCCCTGCTGCCAGTCGCCAGGAGGCTGAGGCTTAGGTGGACTTGGTTTGGTTCCACCCGAAACCCACCGCCAAGGCCAAGAAAGGCATTGCTGCTGGAAGTATAATGGGCATTAATACTGCTTTACAAGAGGTGCTGATGACTGCCCTCACCCATACAGGCCTAAGCATGTGGAATTTACAAAGCTGCCAAAACCTTAGACAAGCACCAAACCCATCTTTGTGTGTTTGCATCCAACTATGATGAGCCTATGTATGTCAAGTTGATGGAGGCCCCTTATGCTGAACACTAAATCAGCCTAACTAAGGCTGATGACAGCAAGAAGCTAGGGGAATGGGTGGGCCTCTATAAAATTGACAGAGAAGGAAAACCCCATAAGTGATTGGTTGCAGTTGTGTGGTGGTTAAAGGCTATGGCAAAGAGTCTCGGGCCAGGGATGTCATTGAAGAATACTTCAAATATAAGAAATGAACAAATAAAAAACTTGGTTCTTGTTCCAAAAAAAGAAAAGGAAAAAAAAAAAAAAAGAGCCCTCACTTGGAATAAAGGATCTAGATTTAAATCCTCGCTTCTCTATTATCTAGCTTTGTAATCACTAACAAATTGCTTTTTGTTTATTCACAAGATGTTTGTTAAGGTCTTGCTATATGTACCAGCACAGCCTTCTGCTAGTTGTTGAGAATACAGTTTGAATAAGTCAGCCATGGCCTTTGCCCTCATGGAACTTTTAGTTTTAACTTCTCAGAGCTTCAGCTTCCCTATCTGTAAAAAGAAAGAATTGAGCCTTTTATGTATGTGGCTGATTATGATGAGTAGTCTAACTCATAATATAGCTCTTTATCTGTTTCCAACGGGTTGAGGGGAAGAAAGCTTCCAGTGTGGCAAGGAGTCCTTTTGAAAGAAAGCTTCCAGAGGCAAAGAATCCGTTTGAAGTCACCAGTCCCCAGAGTTCACCACATGGAAGAGCTTTTATGTTACCACAAAGTCAGGCTCCTGAGGGTAGCCCATAGACAGCTCTTTCACGGCAGGGCAAGTGGCAGAGGAGTTTTAACCTGACGCGAGTACAAAAGCAAATTTGGACAAGCTTTTGAGCCCACTTAAGTTGGAGGAGCAAAAAAACTGAGGTAGGTTCAGCCTGTGAACAGTGATTTTTCAACTATTGGAATATGAAGTTAGATTCCCCCCCCCTAAACTGGATATGCTGTGTTTTGTGATCTTTAGATAGTCTTGTACTTGTCTTTTTTTGTTCTTTAGTTTCTGTGAGTAAAGTAGAAGATGATAAAAAGAAATAACTTCCGACAGGTAGTATAGTACGTGTAGAAAGCATAGACTTTGAAGAGTCAGTAAGTCAAGGTATATAACCTTTGGGATGTAGCTGAACTCTCATCATCAGTTTCTGAATTTCTGAATTGAGGATTATAATAGCAACTAACAAGATTGTTCTAAGTATCAACTTATGGTATTCCTACCATGTCTAAACTATTATCAATATGTGAATATTGAAATAATGCAGGATCATTCAAAAATAAAAGTTAAAGTAGTCTGTAGTACTGTAATTTGTACATGTGTCTAGTGTGGAAAATGGACTCACATGACATACATGTGATATAGCAGAAATTTCATGCAGTTTTAAACTCAGTAGCATTTAGTGAACCAGGGAGGTGATAGCCAACTGTATGCTGTATTAATCCAGCTAGAGTATTATGTTCAACTCTATGCACTACATTTTAAGAGAGATGGTAAGCCAAGGTGTAACCAGAACAGTAAAAGTTTTGAAAACCATGGCATACGTGATAAGGGAAGGAACAAAACTAATCTGAAAAAGAGAAAACAGTCATAAGCCCCTTAAGTTCATATCAGATCTTTAGAGGGTTATCATATAAAAGAAAGACTGAGTCTAGTTCATAAGACTACCAAAAGGCAGAACTAGGATTAGCGGGTGTAAGTTACAGGGAGAAACATATTTGCTTCAGTGCAAGCAAGCAGTTCTAACAAAGTTGCCCACAAATGGAACGGACTGACTTGTCAGATAAACTCCCTATCTCTTTAGGTGCCTAAGGAGAAGCCAGATGACCATATATCATGGATTCTATAGAGATAATTCTTGTAAAAAATAGAGTATTACAACTCTAAACTTAGATATTTTAGGTTTCTAGTATATCCACATATATAACATTTATCTTAATGTAATATTTTGTAATATAGCTTCTATGTTATATTTTAATATATTTCTTTATTTGTATTATAAGAATATGCCGTAGCTGATGCAATTGTGATCTGGCCTACTCTTCACAACATGATAGGGAAGAGAGAATGCGGGTTTTGTTGCTAGGTACACCTGAGTTGGAAGCTTTATCACTTAATAGCTCTGTGACCTTAAGCAAGTTATTAAACCTCTCTGAGCTTTATTCTCTTCTATAGAAGGGGAATATTAATACCTGATACGCAGGGCTTTATGAGGACTAAATGAAAAACATGCATCCTATTATGAAGACCTACTATAATGCCTGGTACATAGTAGATGCCCAACAAAAATTAGTGCCCCTTGTCTCCTCATGACATAAACATAATTGATTTAACCAAGAAATATCTTTGTACTTCAAGGTAAAGAGCAAACTGAGTAAATCATGCCCATTATTGCTATAAGTAAAACAATAGGCAATCTAGCCGACTTCTTGTAAGCAATCTATTTTGCAAGGGTTACTGTAAAGAAAAAGACACATTAATTATAATAGAAAGAAGTTTTACTTTAAATTGGAAAATGTTAGAATGCTACGTGTGGGGAAAATCTAAATATTAAGGATATACTTTTAACTCCTGGAAGTATACAAAGTAGTGTAACTCCTGGAAGTATACAAGGTAGTGTTAAGATAGTAGGTAACACTGCCTTTGCCTTACCAGTAGGTGGCAGAAATGACAACTACATTTATTTGTTTTGTAAAGGGTTAGATTTTAAACTTAAACTGATGTTCCTCAAATATTTATATTGTTGTTATTTTTCTGTGTTATATGATTTAATGTATAGTTTAAAATGTTGATTAATTTTGCTTTCGTTTTTCAGTGCTAATGAAGGCACGGGACATTTTAAGGTATTTTATTTTTATTTACTTCACAGGACGACCCTGTAGTCCACAATTACAGAGTCAGATTAGCAATCATGTGGAGAATGTTTTCGATTACAGTACAGTTTTGTAAATAAAAGTTGTAGAAATGTGAAGTACATTTAGTAATGCTCTCATAATAAGTTTATGAGAAAAGAGTTATTAAGTAGGGATTTGTTATTAATTCAGGATAGTGGTCTAAGTAAACAAGTGAGAAATTTTTAGAACTCTAAAACCAAATACTGTGATAATTTGGTGACTTTAAAAAATATTTCAAAGTGGGCACCTTGGTGGCTCAGTTGTTAAGCATCTGCCTTCGGCTCAGATCATGATCCCAGGATCCTGGGATCAAGCCCCGCATTGGGCTCCCTGGTCAGCTGGAAGCCTACTTCTCCCTCTCCCAGTCCCCCAGCTTATGTTCCTTTTCTCGCTGTGTCTCTCTCTGTCAAATAAATAAATGAAATATTTAAAAAATATTTCAAAGCATTTTTTGCATAGTTGGCATTGGTTAAATATGAGCTTAAATTTTTACTTGCATGTAACATTTTGGACTCAAGGTAAACCTGCCCGAACTTGTTGCTTCAATCATTTACTAAAATTTTAGAGGTAAGAATGAAGTCCTTTGTTAATGTACCTAAGTTCAGAGTTTGTCTTAAAGCCTCTATTATCACAGGCCCCATTATACCTAGTGTTGCTCCTATAGTACGAGTCGTTGAGGAAGAGGTAACTTTTCCTTTTTTTTTTTTTTTTGAGGTAACTTTTTGAAAAGGCCTAAATCAGGCCTTACAGTTACTTGGGTCTGTAAATATATAGGAAATAGCTGACTTTGATCTGTATAGATTTTTTGACACTTTTTTGAAGTCTGTACTAATATTTGGGTGAATTATACCTGGTTGGGTATACTGTTTTGTGAATACAGTATTGGCTTAGAGATGTGGATTAAAATGTAGGAATAGATGGGTACTTCTGTGGATGAAGTATATTATAGATGTTTCCCAGAGATCAGTGGGATGGAGGGAATGCAGTGTTAAGTTTGGTAACTTTGAATTTATTCTAAGTTGTCAAATACCAGATTTATGGTGATAAGGGAGTTCTTTCCCTAGTAGTATGGCGGGTGGGAAAATAGCATATAAGTTTCTCATATGGGACAAGTACAGTGTCATATGATCCTAGAGTTTGCCAAAGATGTTTGTCAAATGACCTGTAGTAGCCACACAGACCAACAGAGTATAAAAACTTCATGAAGAAAGAACTAGACATTAATTTGAAATATTAACCTGTTGCTTTCACAAAAGCACATATGGACCTAGAATATTTATGTAGTTCTAATAGTCACACATTAGAAAAATATTAGAAAAAAAAGTATTCTTGCCAAAACAAATGTGCGGCTGATCATACTCCCTAGATTTAATTACTAATTTACAAGAAATTCGGGGGACAAAGGAACATGTTAAGTGACGCCGTAGGAATATAATAAGCCAAATCTAGACAGTGGGAAGCTACAGCACAAACAGTTGGTTTGTTTTTTGTTTTTTGTTTTTTTAAAGATTTTATTTATTTATTTGACAGAGATCACAAGTAGACGGAGAGGAAGGCAGAGAGAGAGAGAGAGAGAGAGGGGAGCAGGCTTCTTGCTGAGCAGAGAGCCCGATGTGGGACTCGATCCCAGGACCCTGAGATCATGACCGGAGCCGAAGGCAGCGGCTTAACCCGCTGAGCCACCCAGGCGCCCCAAACAGTTGGTTTTTTTGGAATAAAAGGGAGAGGGGAAGAGGAAACATACGTAGAACATATTAAAAGAGACTCAAGGGACATAACTCACTACAGTGTATGGCGTTTATTTGGATTCAAGTTGAAAAATAAACATTTATGAGAGAATAACCCCAAATTGGAAACAACCCAAATATCCATCAGTTGGTAAATGGATGAACACAGTATGATATTGCCACACAGTGGAGTATTATTTGGCAATAAAAAGGAGTGGAGTACGCTAAATGCTACAACATGGATGAATTTTGAAAATATTATGTTAAGGGAAAGAAACCAGGTGCCAAGAGACAACATAATGCATGATTTCGTTTATGTGAAATGTCTAGAGCAGGGAAATTCACAGAAGCAGTAAATACTATAGATGATGGTTGCCAGCATCTTGGGGGAGAGGGGGAAATTGGGAATGATTGCTCTTTGGTGTGGGGTTTCTTTTTGGGTGATGAAGATGTTCTGAAATTAGGTAGTGGTGATGAGTTGTACAACCCTGCTTAAATAAACTAAAAGCCATTGAATTGTATACTTTAAAATGATGAATTTAATGACACATGACTTCTATCCCAGTAAAGCTATTAAATTTTTAAAAAGTAATTAAACCAAAATCCAGTGGGAACTTTTTTTTTTTTTTTAAGATTTTATTTATTGGGGTGCCTGGGTGGCTCAGTGGGTTAAAGCCTCTGCCTTCGGCTCAGGTCATGATCCCAGGGTTCTGGGATTGAGTCCTGCATCCGGCTCTGCTCAGCAGGGAGCCTGCTTCCCTCCCCTCTCTCTCTGCCTGCCTCTCTGCCTACCTGTGATCTTTGTCTGTCAAATAAATAAATAAAATCTTAAAAAAAAAAAGCTATAACTAGAATTGTTAAAATGACAGAATAAGAAGAAAAACAGTAATATTGCCAATCTATAACTAAGAAAGTATAAGACTATTTCAGCAAAGTAAAAATCATCACAAAATGCAGAATTAATAGAACCATTTGTTTCTGAAAGAGGTTCATCATCTCTCACAGAAATAAAGCCTTCAAATTAATAGCTGTATCATCAATTAAAACTGAAAACTTCATGTCTCAAAACTATGGGAGAATAGTATAATCAAACTCCTATATGCCTATCACCTAGTTTTATCAACTCAAGGCCAAACTTGTTTTAAATATACCACACCCGGGACGCCTGGGTGGCTCAGTTGGTTAAGCAGCTGCCTTCGGCTCAGGTCATGATCCCAGCGTCCTGGGATTGAGTCCCACATCGGGCTCCTTGTTCTGTGGGGAGCCTGCTTCTCCCTCTGCCTCTGCCTGCCACTCTGTCTGCCTGTGCTCTCTCTCTCTCTCTCTCTCTCTGACAAATAAATAAATAAAATCTTTTAAAAAAATAATAAATAAATAAATAAATATACCACACCCATTTCCCACTGCAACTACTTCCTAGCGCCCATTCCCCAGATTTGTTTTGGCGCAAACCCCAGACATATTTCATCTGTAAACACTTGAGTATATATCCCTAGAAGATAAGAGATCTTTTTAAAAAACATGATACCATTATCATACTTTGAAATTCCTTGATATCAGAAAATATCTAGTAAATGTTCAAATTTCACGAATTGCCTCCATTTTCTTACCCAGCAGAAAATGATTTCATTGTTTTTAGGGCTGTCATTAAAGAAAGAATAAAAATAAAACAAGGTTTTTGTGGAAAAAATATAATAGAGGGAGAAAGAAACCTCATGAGCTGGATCTCATGACCCTGAGATCATGATCTGAGCCAAAATCAAGGGTTAAGTGCTTAAACTGACTGAGCCATCCAGTCACCCCATTAATTATGAAAAATTTTAAACAGTGAAAAGTAGAACCTCCCTGTGTCCCATCACCCAGCTCTCCCAATTAACTAATGGCCAATTTTATTTCTTCTATACCTCTGTCCATTTCCCTTCTAGTATTTTTCTGAAATAAATCCCCAGCATTTGCCACTTCATTTGTAAATATTGCAGCATTCTTAAAAGATGAGTCTCTTTTTTTATGACAAAGTGTCATAACCAAAAAAAAAAAAAAAAAAAAAAGTTAAGTGTCAGTGTCATCAGAGATAATAAAGTGGCAGAGCTATTCTAGATTAAAGGAGATTACGGAAACTGACAACAAGATGCAGTGTGTGAGCCTTCAGGACATAAGAACAATTTTTAAAGGATATTACTAGGGCAATTTATAAAGGAATTTGGGCTTTTTAGATGATTGCGTTGTATTAATGTTAAATTGCCTGAATACTCCTTATACTTCCTGTTAATTATATTGTAGTTATATAGGAGAATCCCTTTATTCTGAAAAGATAATTGCTGATATGTTTAGGGGTAAAATACCTGTCTTCAAATAATTCTCATGTGGTCCAACAAAACATTAACATGCACTTATACATACATACATATAAATTAAAAGAGATAAAATGAATATAGCAATATACTAACAGTTCACAAACTAGGTGAAAGCTATCTGGGTTTTCCTGGTACTCTCTTACAATGTTGTAAGTTAGTCATTTTTCAAAAGGTTGGGGATGGTGAATGAAAAAAAGTTTTAATGATTTTTTTTTTAAAGATTTTATTTGTTTATTTGTTAGAGAGAGAGAGAGAGAGAGCATGAGCACAGGCAGACAGAGTGGTAGGCAGAGGCAGAGGGAGAAGCAGGCTCCCTGCCGAGCAAGGAGCCCGATGTGGGACTTGATCCCAGGACGCTGGGATCATGACCTGAGCCAAAGGCAGCCGCTTAACCAACTGAGCCACCCAGGCATCCCAGTTTTAATGATTTCTTACTGTCCAATATCTATCCAATGAATTGTCTCAATCACAGTGGGTGTTCTCTCTCTCTCTTTTCTGTAACACTTTAAATCAGGATCCAGGTAAAGTTCACATATTGTGATTGGTTGATAAGTCTTCCAATCTATAGGTTTTCCATTTCTTTTTTCTTTTAATTCATTGTTGAAATTGAGTCTTTTTGCTAGTTTTCTACAGATTGGCTTTTGATGTTGCATTGCCCCAGTATAATTTAGCATGCGTTTCTGTCTTCTGTATTTCCCATAAACTGGTAGTTAAGTCTGAGTGTTGATCAGAAAGGTTTGATTTCAGGGGAGCAAGGCTACTTGATAGGTGGTGGTGTTTCTTTCCATCTAGAGGCACAGAATGTCTGCTTGTCTGGGCCTCTTTATAATGTTAGCAGCCATTGGTGCTCAATGACTAAGCCCATTAACTAAATAGGGTTTGGAAAATGATGCTATCATTCCTTCTTTTTTTTTTTTTTTTTAAGATTTTTAAAAAAAAATTTTTTTTTAAGATTTTATTTATTTATTTGACAGAGAGAGACACAGAGAGCACAAGCAGGGAGAGTGGGATAGGGAGGAAAAAGCAGGCTTCCTGCTGAGCAGGGAGCCTGACATGGGGCTGGATCCCAGGACCCTGGGATCATGACCTGAGCTGAAGGCAGATGCTTAATGACTGAGCCACCCAGGCGCCCCAGATTTTATTTTTAACAATCTCTACACCCAATGTGGGGCTTGAACTTACAACCCCAAAATCAAGGGTCACATGCTCCACCAACAGAGCCAGCCAGGCGCCCCTATCATTCTTTCTTTTATTAGTTGACCTACTTCTATAAAGAGAAACTTCCCTTTGTCTGCTTGGTTAGCCAGTGGTATAGTTTCTATAGGAAAAGCAGGATAAATGCTTGATTCTTTCCCTTTACTTCCCAAGTCCAAAGTAGTGAGTTGGTTCGTTAGCATACTCCAGTCATGACCACAAATAGGTTTTGTTGTTTTTGCTTTTACTTTAATATGAACTCATGGGGCACCTGAGTGGCTCAGTGGGTTAAGCCTCTGCCTTCGGCTCAGGTCATGATCTCAGGGTCCTGGGATCGAGCCCCATATCGGCCTTTCTGCTCAGTGGGGAGCCTGCTTCCCTCCTCTCTCTCTGCCTGCCTCTCTACCTACTTGTGATCTCTGTCTGTCAAATAAATAAATGAAATCTTAAAAAAAAAAAAAAAGTTAATATGAACTCATGAATTTAAACATATTTGTGATTTAAACCCATTTCATTAAGCCCTTCATCGACTCCCTGTTCAGTGGGGAGCCTGCTTCTCCCTCTCCTGGCTCGTGTTCTCTGTCACTATCTCTGTCTCTCTCACTCTCAAAAAGATTTTAAAAATATTCAAAAAAATTTTTACTTCTTAAAAAATAAGTAAGCCCATTTCAGTTATTTTCTTTATTGATGTTCAAATTGTCTTTCTTAGATATCATAGTCTGTAATATTTTCTTGCTATCTGATATGACGAGGTGTTCCATGCTCAACTTGTACCTCTGTTGACCCCCAGACATGGCATTAGTCCTTTCTCCAAGGTGTCCTGGTTCCTTTTGGTGGTTTTTAAAAATCAAAGTCTGGCTACCAAGGGTTCATCTAGCTATTGGGTTCTTAACTGTTTCTAGGCCTTTTCAGTTGACAGAGATAGGAATTTTTTCAAGGTAAAATGTAATTATGAGTTGATACCATTTTTAAAAAGCTCTTTTTAGGAGTATGCATTATCTAAAGCAAGAAAATAACAGATGTCTTTTAAATCTCCCTATAGATCCTAAACTATCTTACTCAACTTTATCAATTTGACCTTTTGTGCTATAGATGGCAGGGAAGACTGCTGTCAGTTAATTTCAAAGAAGTGTAATTCTGTGGATTTTTTTTCTTATTTATTTGTAGATGGTAGTAGGCTGTTAGGTGTAGCAGAAAAAAATGAGTTGACTATGTAGGTAAGAACTGGTTTTAGAGCCTTTTTTTTTTTTAAGATTTTATTTATTTATTTGACAGAGATCACAAGTAGGCAGAGAGGCAGGAAAAGGAGAGGAAGGGAAGCAGGCTCCCCACCAAGCAGAGAGCCCAACGCAGAGCTCAATCCCAGGACCCCGGGACCATGACCCGAGCCGAAGGCAGAGGCCTTAACCCACTGAGCCACCAAGGCGCCCCTGGTTTTAGAGCTTTAAATGAAAAACAAAACAAAAGACAAATTGTTTTCTTAAAAACTGGATGTGAATTATATGGGAGGAAAATCCAGTTACCTTCTGAACCTGGGGCGTGAGGACTAAGGTTAGCCACCCTCGATTTGAAAGCCCAGACCAGTTTTTTTTTTCCCAGGTATTGGCACATGTCATACTTCTGTTCTGGATTATCTAAACAGTACAGTATTTATAACTTTAGCTGAGATGGATTAATTTTAACGAACACCTGGGGTAAGGTTCTCACCAGGAATTTAGAAATAAGGGAAAATGGACTGTCCTCTGCTGGTATACCAGAGGTAAGCCCAGGAAATTAACCTTCAGAAATGCACTGGTTGGGGCGCCTGTGTGGCTCAGTGGGTTAAAGCCTCTGCCTTCGGCTCAGGTCATGATCCCAGGGTCCTGGGATTGAGCCCCACATCGGGCTCTCTGCTCTGCAGGGAGCCTGCTTCCTCCTCTCTCTCTCTGCCTGCCTCTCTGCCTACTTGTGATCTCTATCTGTTAAATAAATAAGTAAAATCTTAAAAAAAAAGAAAAAGAAAAAGAAAAAGAAATGCACTGGTTGCCGGACAGACATAGCTAGATAATTCAGTAGCAGCTTCCTAAGGAACTTGATGGGATTCTCATTCTCATCAGGCATTGTCACCTACAATGAGGTATTTTCTTGGGGACTGCACCAGTGGGATGGCTGTCCCTCCTCCTCAGTGAGACTGCCTTAGCTTTGTGAGATGATTCCTGTACCTGCATTAAAAGAACATGAAATTTGGCCATTTTTGTCTAGTTTATATCAATATCCCATGGTGATTATTAAGCCCTCTATAAGAGTCCAATTCTTTTACATTAAGAGTAAAATGGTCACAGTACGCAGGTAGTAACTACATGTCAGGAATTAATAGGTATCTGCATCCATTAACTCACTTTCCTCTTGATAAATATAAGAGATGTAGTAGGTGCTATTATCTCTTTTACAAATGGGGACAGAAAGGCTCAGCAGCTTGCATACAGACTTACAGCTAGAAAATGGCAGAACCCCAAGACCTATAGCCAAGCAGTCTGTTTCTGGAATGTCTGCACTAAACACTCAGGCTATCTGCTACATACACGGTGGTAAGAAGGGATAGCTTTATTGTTTGTTTGTTTGTTTGTTTGTTTTTGAGATAGTTTTATTGTAAGGAAAGATCTTAAGAAACCAAACTACGGGTAGGAAAGCTGAGCACTATTATATGGAGCAAGTGTTTGCCTGACCTGTCTAGGTCCTCTGGTAGTCATTCTGGGCTCCCTCTCTTTCAGTTTTGAAAAACACTGCTCATGTTTTCCTAAAAGGTAGCCTTTTAGTTCCGATTACTTCAACTTTTTGTTTGTATTAGATAGTAGCCTCCTTAAAAATTGCCTCAGAGACAGAAGTAGCTGGCTAAGCATTAGTTTCTGCTCTAAAACCCCGAGGCCTCTCTACCTATCACGTTAGACCATTGAATCAGACTCCAGCCACATATGTCTTGATGTTAATCTTTTTATTTTCCACTTAAAAAAAGAAAACCCTGGGACGCCTAGGTGGCTCAGTTGGTTAAGCGGCTGCCTTCGCCTGAGGTCATGATCCCAGCGTCCTGGGATCGAGTCCCACATCGGGCTCCTTGCTCAGCAGGGAGCCTGCTTGTCTCTCTGCCTCTGCCTGCCACCCTGTCTGCCTGTGCTCTCTCTCCCTCTCTCTCTCTGACTAATAAATAAATAAAACCTTTAAAAAAAAAAAAAAAGAAAACCCTTTACTAAAAAAAAAGAAAACCCTTTATTATGGAAAATTTCACACTTATACAAAACTAGACAGAACAGTAAAATGAATGCCCATGTATACAACTCTGCTTCAGTAATTATAAACTGATGGCCAGTCTCATTTCATCTCTATCTTCACCACTTCTCATGCTTTTAAAGCAAATCCCAGACTCTGTATCATTTTTATCAGTAAATAGATTTATTTCTAAAAGATACGGACTTTTTACAAATATAATGATACTCCAATTTTTAAAATGAACTTAATCAAATTCCTTAATCAAATATGCACATACTACTTAAGTTTCCAAGATTATCTCATGAAAATTGTTCTATAGATTTGGTTTTTTTTTTTAAGATTTTATTTATTTGACAGAGATCACAAGTAGGCAGACAGGCAGGCAGTGAGAGAGGAGGAAGCAGGCTCCCTGCTAAGCCCCAATGTGGGGTTTGACCCCAGGACCCTGCGATCATGACCTGAGCAGAAGGCAGAGGCTTAACCCACTGAGCCACCCAGGCGTCCCCTATAGATTTGTTTAAATCAGGACCCACGTAAGATGCATACATTGTAATTGGTTGACATATCTCTTATTTATATTCCTTGTATCTTTTTTAGTCTAGAAGTTCGTCCTCCATCTTTTTTTTTTCTTTGCAGTTTTTTTGTTGAAGAAACTAGATTGTTTCAGACATAATTTAGTCTTAGGTATTCTTTCTCTGTCACTAAATTTTACTCTAAGTTTTATTTTTGATGAGGTATTAAAATAAACCAGTAGGCCTTTCTATTAAAAAGTATTTATGTACTTTTCAGAGAGGGGAAGCTAAGCAAAAATTCTTTTTTTTTCTTTGATAGATAAATTAGCTCAAATTTCATAGTAGTTTTTCTCATAAATCTGTTGAACATCTTTGCTATAAAATTTGTTTTATGATTTATATGTTTTATGCATATTTATTCTGAAAATATTTATTTATGTTTATTTATGTAGCCCTTGGAGAAGAAGTTTGTCCGAGTTTCAGGAGAAGCAACTATTGGGCATGTAGAAAAATTCCTCAGAAGAAAAATGGGTCTTGATCCAGCTTGTCAGGTAGAGTACATGTGTGTGAAAGGACAGATAAAGTTGTGAGATCACCTTTAGCATATTGAAGAAAGAGCTGTCTCTAGGATTTCATGCCAAGGCTTTTGTTTTAGGATATGTAGATATTGTAAGTATTCATTAAATATTGGTACAGTGATTCTAGCCCCAATTGAATCACATTTGACTTACTGTCTGCTTCTCACTGCCACTGATAACCACCTGTGTCAGAGAAGAGCTGAAGATAAGAGCCTCAGTTCCCCTCTATGGTACTAGCATAACAGATTATCTGTTAGTCATCCACTTCTCTTTAGAGGACATCTTTTTTTTTTTTTTTTAAGTTTTTATTTATTTATTTGACAGACAGAGATCACAAGTAGGCAGAGAGCCAGGCAGAGAGAGAGGGAGGAAGCAGGCTCCCTGCTGACCAGAGAGCCCGATGCGGGGCTCGATCCGAGGACCCTGGGATCATGACCGGAGCCGAAGGCAGAGGCTCAACCCACTGAGCCACCCAGGCGCCCCCCTTTTTTATTACTTAAATTTTAAAGGGGTTTTTCTTATTATCCATTATGTGTAAAATTTCATAAAATAATTTTTATTTAAAACACCTATTTGCTGTTAATTCAACTAACATATTTTAAAATTGGCTGAAAGTTTGATAGTGTTTTTAGTACTGGTATTTGTAGGTACAAAATAAATATCTAATCCAGAGAAATAGGACTTCTCTTACTGAGTTTGACATAATGCTGGCTGTATCTCATGGCAACTAAAAACTGGAATGACTTATCTGTAACTTTGTAGCCGTAACTTGCTTGAGATTATTCCTCATCTTTTGGATAGAGATAGGTAGCTGCTTAGAGACCTCTGGACAAAGAACTGTGAGTGATCCCATAATAGTCTATTATTTCTAAAAACAGAAGTCAGAAAACTTGCACCTGATTATGTAGAATATCTAAGAAGAATCACCCAAGAGGGCTTTATTGGGATATGGATGATTTCTTCTATGGCTAGATACTGATCAGTACACAATTAGCATTTAGAAGTTTTACATTGGTGTTTTAAGAAATGAGTTGCAGGACACCTGAGTGACTTAGTTAAGTGTCTGACTCTGATTTTGTCTCAGGTCACAATCTCAGGCTGTGGGATGGAGCCCCTCATTGGGCTCTGTGCTGGGCATGGAGCCTCCTTAAGATTCTCCTTTGAGGAGCCTGGGTGGCTCAATTGGTTAGGCATACGTCTTCAGCTCAGATCATGATCCCAGGGTCCTGGGATTGAGTCGCGCCTTGGGCTCCCTGCTCAGCAGGGAGCCTACTTCTCCCTCTACCTGCCACTCCCCCTGCTTGTGCTCTCCCTCTGTCAAATTAAAAAATGAATAAATAAAATCTTTAAAAAAAAAAAAAAAAAGATTCTCTCTCCCTCTCCTGCCCCTCCCCTCCACCCCCTCTAAATTGCCAAATTGGCTTTACTGTGTAAAAATGTGGGGTTTTGGGGCGCCTGGGTGGCTCAGTGGGTTAAGCCGCTGCCTTCGGCTCAGGTCATGATCTCGGAGTCCTGGGATCGAGCCCCGCATCGGGCTCTCTGCTCTCTCGGGGAGCCTGCTTCCTCCTCTCTCTCTGCCTGCCTCTCTGCCTGCTTGTGATCTCTCTGTCAAAAAAAAAAAAAAAAAAAAAATGTGGGGTTTTTTTCCATATCATAGAATTCAAGGCTTTTAGCATTTTGAGATAAAATTATATAAAATCTGTTTCAACATTTAATTTTTTCTGTCAGTTCTTGGCTCTCTAGGTAAATATTTCTTTCCTATTCAGGTAATATATAGCTGATAACATTCATAATTTACTGTTTCACCAAAATGTTGAAATAATGGAACAGAGAATTATCAGATATGCAGATATTGTGACTAAAGTTGTTTAGATCTTCCAAATCCAAGAGAGAATAAACAAGAGTTACTTTTAATATGAGCAGAACATTGAACGAGTTAACCGTTAATCAAAATAAAATGCTTGGCCAACACAGTCACTTGAGCCTGCTGTGCTGACCTTCTTTAAACCAGTTATTCCCAAGTAGGAAATGTGTGCTTTGTTTACAGATATGTGACCTTCACTTATGGTTATTCACCAGCGGGTACGGATGGGGCTATAGAACTGTTAAATGCTAAACTACCTTTAAAGTTATTTGTGGCACATCAGAATTAAAAAGGAAGATAATTCTGAAAAATAATAAAATACAGATCATGTATTCTTAAGAGATTTAAGTTAGTTCAAAATTACAAATCAGTAATTGTCTGAATAGATTGCATCACTTAGAGATCTCAGTGCCTCTGGATTAACTGTCGTTGAGGTAGTGGTGTTTTGAACTCATTTATGTCTTTTTTTTTTTTTTTTTAAGATTCTTTTATCTATTTGACAGGGAGAGACACAGCTAGAGAGGGAACACAAGCAGGGAGAGTGGGAGAGAGAGAAGCAGGCTTCCCGCTGAGCAGGAGAGCCCAATGCAGGGCTCGATCCCAAGACCCTGAGACCATGACCTGAGCCAAAGGCAGAGGCTTAACCCACTGAGCCATCCAAGCACCCTGTCTTATTTTTATTTTGTTTTACAATTATTCTTGTGTTCCTTTGTACATAGTTTGGTCTTAGATCTTACTTTGGTTTTATGAAATGAGACTTAGAAAATAAACATCGTATTGATCACTAAAAATTCTTTATATAAAGGAAGTGATACTAGATTTTGTTTTTAATCCTGCCATAATTAATTATATCTTAAAAGATAGGTTATTATTATTACTTACTTACTATATGACTTTAACCTTGCTATTAAATTGTTTCCAAATCAATTTTTGAACAGACTCTAATGTATCATATGGTGTATCCCTGCCATTTACTTATTACCTATTGATATTAAATTGAGCATCAATGTACTTGGCCGTAAGAGTACAAAGATGAGACAGAAAATTGATACCACCTAGGGATTCGGTTGTGTGGGAGAGATGTGTGGTACAACAGCTGAAAGTCAGTAGGATAGGGTGAGTGCAGCAAGAGCACAAGAGTGAACGATTTAACTCTGGAGGAGTCAAAGAATGGACTTGAAGAGTACACAGGAATTTACCAGACAAAGAAAAAAGAACTTCCTATAAAAGAAAAGAACATGTGTGGCACTAGCTTATTCAGTGAAAAATCCTATTCTGAAACTGTAGTGGGATCTTGCTTATAAAAACAAAACAAAAAACAAATGAACAAAAAACAGGTTTTAAAAATAAATAAATAAAAAGATACAGGTTTTTCTTGCCTTAAGACTACCCTCACATTCTGATTTCTGCTCTGAGATTCAGAAATATTATAGTTATCCTTTCTGAGAGTTGATATGCCAGAGGATAGAAAGATTGTACAGGAAAAGAGATAATAGAGCCAGCTTGAAGCTGCTGTCTATAGAAGGACCTGCTTACCCATTAGCCCTTGCCTGGCATCTAGGAACTTGGCCTGTAAAAAGTTCACTACAATAACAGGGAAAGTGCCCTAACTGATAAGGGTGTTACTCTGTGCCTAGACTGTATAAACAGTGGGTTTGTGATGAATACCAGCTTTCCTTTGGGGAGTCTGGTTGCTAGGCAGAGAATGCCAACATCAACAGCTCTCAGTAAAAATCTATACTCCAAGCTTCAAATGGGCTTCCCTGGGTAGAAATGTACAAGTTGCTTGCATTTCTAGTGCTGGAGAAGGAGTGCTGTGGGTGTATCTTTTCCTAAACTGAGGACGGTGGGGTGTGCATAGCCAGCCTGTGCATGAATATGCCCAGACTCCACCTACATCATTCTCCCTTACTGACCTGGCCATGTATCCTTGCTGTGTTTCATGAGTCCATCTAGCAGATTACCAAAAATGTGGATCATGTTTGTGGGTACTTCAGAGATCTGACTATTTGAATGTGGTAATTTATGAAATATTTACAGTTGGGGGACTTTTAAAAATCAGTATGTAAAAAAAAAATCAGTATATAAAATTGGAATCAATTTAAATGTTTATCTAGGGAATGGGTACATAAAATATGATATATTCAGGGGCGCCTGGGTGGCTCAGTGGGTTAAGCCGCTGCCTTCGGCTCAGGTCATGATCTCAGGGTCCTGGGATCGAGCCCCGCATCGGGCTCTCTGCTCAGCAGGGAGCCTGCTTCCTCCTCTCTCTCTGCCTGCCTCTCTGCCTGCTTGTGATCTCTCTCTGTCAAATAAATAAATAAAATCTTAAAAAAAAAAAATTCTAAAAAAAAAATATATATATTCATACAGTGTAACACTATGTGGCTATTTTTTTTTTTAAGATTTTATTTATTTATTTGAGAGAGAAAGAGAGCACAAGCCAGGAGGAGAGGCAGAGGGAGAAGCAGACTCCCCACTGAGCAGGCAGCCCAACACAGGACTCGATCCCAGAACCCTGGGATCATGACTTGAGCCAAAGGCAGATGCTTAACCAACTGAGCCACCCAGGTGCCCCCACTGTGTAGGTATTAAAGAGAGAGCTAACTGTGTACTTCAAAGATATCCATGGTATATGAAGGGCTTTTGTTTTGTTTTTTAAATAAGTTGTAGAACAATTTGTGTGGTATAATCCCATTTTAAAGATTTATTTTTTATTTTTACTTTTTATTTATTTGACAGAGAGAGATCACACGTAGGCAGAGAGGCAGGCAGAGAGAGAGGGGGAAGCAGGCTCCTTGCGGAGCAGAGAGCCCGATGCAGGGCTCGATCCCAGGACCTTGGGAATCATGACCTGAGCTGAAGGCAGAGGCTTTAACCCACTGAGCCACCCAGGCGCCCCTAGAATCCCATTAAAAAAAACAAAAAAAAAACACATGGTCACATAGATCTAGGGCTGTGCACATCAAAATGTTTAACTGGCCAACTTCTGGGGGTTAAGATTAAGTTGAAAAATATAGTAACCAAACCATTAATGTGGTTTGACCATATGGTGAAGCTCACGAAGAGTGATCCCCCTGGGTTGCTGAATACTAAATCAGAACATAGCGATCGTTTCAAGTTCTTTAATTTTTCATGGACCTAAGTTCTGTGCTCAAGCTACACTATCACTGCTTTTAAGTCATTTTGCAAACAAGTATTGCTCAGCCAATTTTGAAACTACTGAGTGTGAAACACAAAAGTTGGCACTAATCGGTGTTTATTCATTATGATATATAGCTTGGGTGTTGACAAACTATAACCCATGGGTCAAATGTAGCCTGCCATCTGTTTTTATAAACAAAATTTCACTGATCACAGCCCAAATAGGCTGTTTTCTTGCTATATAGTGGCAGATCAAGTAGATACGACAGATCCTACAGCCTCCAGAGCCAAAATATTTATTATCTAGCCTTTTATAGAAAAAGTTCACCAACCCCTGACACACACATAGGCTTTGGAGAAAAATAGACCTGGGACAGACCTGGGTTTAGATCCGGACTTTCCTAGTTACTAGCTTTGTGACCTTAGAGAAGTTAAATGTCTTCACCTCTTAGTATTCCTGTCTGTAAAATGGGAATTATAATACCTAGCTCATAAGAATGAAGATTAAATGAGATCACATGTCAGGTTATGTGGTATAATATACGGTATACATAGTAGCTTCTCAGTGAAATGCAGCTGCTTTCACTGCTCTTCCCCATCCATGCTTAAGGTTTTAGGAAGATTAACATGTTGGCAGTGTGTGAAATTTTTAGAGTAAACAGAATTTGAAAGTAGGAAATCTGGTTAGGAGGTGGTGTGGTTTCTGCTTTAAGTCTCGGGGCAGCAGCTGAAAGGATAATATGAACTCTAAGAGGTATTGTGGGGGGAAAAAAAAAAGCCATAGGACTTGGTGACTGATCACATATAAGAAGAAAGGGGAAGAAGAAATAAAAGGCAGAGGTGATACTCTATTCCGGGTTAGAGGACAAGGAGAAATGTCATGTCATAAACTAAACAGGGGTATTACGAGATGCAGCCAGTGAAGGGATCTATACTAATAAGACATCAAGGACCTGACCCCATTTTAAGGCAATGGGAAAGGAATACTCATTGCAGGACAAAGAAAGACTGAAAATTGCATTTTTGCCTTAGGAAGTAAGTATACTAGAATCTTACTACCATATAGTATATAACTATACAACATCATTATTTCTAGAACATCCAGTGTAAAAGTAGATTTATCTTAGAGCTTTGATATTACTAAAGGACTAAAACGATCCTAAGATGTTGCATCCGTAAAATCGTTCCCTTGTGTGTACTTTATGTTAGGGTTAGACTCTCCATTGTTGGAAAATTAGATATTCCTTATAAGGGAATTATTCAAATAACTAGAGATTTTCTTTTTAAGTATCGTATACCTTTTTAATCATTTTATCTTAGAACTTAAAAAAAATGTATCTTCCTGTGCCACCTTTATGCTGAATATATCAAATGTGATTTTACTTGTTCTCAGAGAGTCAAGGAAACCATTTTGAGTATCTGCTGTACTATGCTATTGTCCTGCAATGTCTTCTAATGCTCCTTCCATTTTATTTTTGTAGCAAATAAAATCTGTCTTGAGAGTGTTTTATCAGTTTAAAATAAAATAGCAAAGTCTAGTCTGGAAATAATTACATTGGTTTTTCTTAATTTCTTCATGCAGTTTTTTGAAGCAGGAAAGCAATTTGATACTCTTATTTGCCCATAGGTAGATATCATCTGTGGTGATCACTTGTTGGAGCAGTATCAGACTCTAAGGGAAATTCGACGTGCAATTGGTGACGCAGCTATGCAGGTAGCCCTTCCACTTTATCATGCCTATGCCCGCAGGGAAGCTTTTCAGTGAAAAATATGTTATCAGCATTGCTTGGACTGTAAATAGTAAGGCTAATATTTATCAAATGCTTCCTGTGTGTCAAGCACTTTTCTAAACAATTTATATGGTTTAGCTCTTTTGTTCCTCCTATTTCTACCTTTTTTGCGTGGCCATGTTTTTATCTCTCTTTGGTGTTCATCTAGGAGTGGAATCACTGGGTTGTATGGTAACTCTGTGTTTAACCTTTCAAGGAACTGTTAAGACTGTTTCCAAGCGACATCACCATTTTATAATCTGACCAGCAGTGTATATGGGTTCCAGTTTCCCTCGATCCTTGCCAACACTTACTACCTTTTTTTTTTTTTTTTTTTTTATTACAGCCATCCTGTTGGGTGTGCAGTGATGTCTCATTGTAGTTTTGATTTCATTCCCTGGTGGCTAATCATGTTGAGGATCTTTTCATGTGTTTATTGGCTGTTTGTCTATCTTCTTTGGAGAAATTTCTATTTAGATCCTTTGTCCATTTTTAAAAACTGGGGTTTTTGTATTGAGTTGTAAGAGTTCTTCATATGTCCTAAATACTAGTCCATCACTATCAGATATGATTTGTAAAACTTTTCTCCCATTCAATGGGTAGTCCTTTCATTTCCTTTGTGGTGACCTTTGAAACACAAAAGTTTTGGGGCGCCTGGGTGGCTCAGTGGGTTAAGCCGCTGCCTTCGGCTCAGGTCATGATCCCAGGTCCTGGGTTCAAGCCCCGCATCGGGCTTTCTGCTCGGCGGGGAGCCTGCTTCCTCCTCTCTCTCTGCCTGCCTCTCTGCCTGCTTGTGATTTCTCTCTGTCAAATAAATAAATAAAATCTTTAAAAAAAAAAAAAAGAGAAACACAAAAGTTTTTATTTTTTTATTTTATTTTATTTTTTTTAACACAAAAGTTTTTAATTAGAATGAAGTCCATTTTATCTGTTTTTCCTTTTGTTCCTTCTGTGTTTGGTGTCATATCTAAAAACCATTGCCTAACCCAAAATCATAAATATTTGCAGCTATGTTTACCATAGATTAATTTTGTTTATTCTAGAATGTCATATAAGTGGAATCCTAGAACATGAACTCTTTTGTGTCTGGCATCTTTCATTCACCATACATTTTTTTTTTAAAGATTTTATTTATTTATTTGACAGAGACAGAGAGAGAAGGAATACAAGCAGGGGGAGTGGGAGACGGAGAGGGAGAAGCAAGCCTACTGCCAAGCAGGGAGCCCGATGCAGGGCTTGATCTCAGGACCCCGGGATCATGACCCAAGCCAAAGGCAGACACCTAACGACTGAGCCACCCAGGCGCCCCTCATTCACTATACATTTTGAAACTTACCCAGTGTGGTTGCATGTAGCAATCATTTATTCCTTTTTATTGTTGCAAAGTATTTCAGTGTATAATATGCCATATTTTATTATTTTCCTATTCATGGACATGTGGGCTATTTCCAGTTTTGGGCTAATACAAAGGAAGTAGCTATAAACAGTCTTATACAAGTATATTTTTTTCTTTTCTTCCTCCTTGTCGTCTTTTTTTTTTTTTTTTTTTAGATTTTATTTATTTATTTGACAGAGAGAGATCACAAGTAGGCAGAAAGACAGGCGGAGAGAGAGGAAGGGAAGCAGGCTCCCTGCTGAGCAGAGAGCCCGATGTGGGGCTCGATCCCAGGACCCTGAGATCATGACCCAAGCCGAAGGCAGCGGCTTAACCCACTGAGCCACCCAGGCACCCCAACCTTGTCGTCTTTTTTAACTAGTTTTTTTTTTAAGAATATATGCTTTCACTTATTTTGAACAAATAATTAGAAGTGGAATTACTGGATCATAGGAAAGGTGTATGTTTTGTTTACAAGGAAACAACTGTTGTTTTTTTAAGATTTTATTTATTTATTTGACAGACAGTGATCACAAGTAGGCAGAGAGGCAGGCAGAGAGAGAGGGGGAGGCAGGCTCCCTACTGAGCAGAGAGCCTGATGTGGGACTCGATCCCAGGACCCAGAGATCATGACCTGAGCCAAAGGCAGAGGCTTAACCCACTGAGCCACCCAGGAGCCCCTTTTTTTATGTTTTGTTGTTGTTGTTTTAAGATTTTATTTATTTATTTGACAGAGATCACAAGCAGGCAGAGAGGCAGGCAGAGAGATGGAGGAAGCAGGCTCCCCACTGAGCAGAGAGCCCGATGCAGGGCTCCCTCCCAGGACCCTGGAATCATGACCTGAGCCGAAGGCAGAGGCCCCAGCCGACTGAGCCACCCAGGGGCCCCACTTTTTTTTATGTTTTTAAAAATATTTTATTTATTTATTTGACAGGAGAGAGAGAGAGCATTTGCACAAGCAGGGGGAGGGGCAGTGGAAGAAGCAGGCTCCTTACTGAGCAGGGAGCCTGATTCAGGCTCAGTCCCGGGACCCAGGATCATGACTTGAGATGAAGGCAGATGCCTAACCAAGTGAGCCACTCAAGCGCCCCTATTTTATTTCATTTTTTAATAAAGATTTTATTTATTTATTTATTTATTTATTTTTAAATTTATTTAGAGAGCACGCGTGTGCAAGGGGGGAGGGAGAGAGGGCACCTCAAGCAGACTGTGCTGGCACAGAGCCTGATGCAGTGCTCGATCTCACAACCCTGAGATCACATCCTGAGCTGAAATCAAAGCGGGGACACTTAACCAGCTGAGCCACCCAGACATCCGGAAATTTTTTATCATTTTAAAAAGAGATTTGAAACAAACAAGGCAAAGTGTTAATACTCAATAAAACTGAGTACTGGTTACAAAGGTGTTACATTAATCTTTGTACTTTGAAAGTTTTTAAACTTTCAGAGAAGTCATAGGAGTAGTATAATGAACATCCATCTGTGCTTTACCCAGATTCACCAGTTTTAACAGTTTGGATTCCATCTGGGAAACAGAACCAGTATGAATGGAATAAGGGATTATATCTTAAAACATTCGTAGGGGCTGGTGAAGAAGTGTGTGAAAAGATACTGCCTGTGGATTAGTAGTCATTGTATATCAAGAGGGCAGCAGTTGGAAGAAAAGATAGACAGAAAGTGGGGAATAGTGAGAATAAACTGGAACCTGGAAGGAGAAAGGGCATGTGTGTCTCATCATTTCCATCTTCAGTGATATGTGGGATCTAAAGACAAAGATGGTGGTCTTTGGCCCAAAATTTAGAGAGGCTGAAGCTGGGAGCAAGAGGAGTTAGCTGCAGGCATGGCTGCTGCCCTCTACCTACAATTCGAGCCAGCGTACCCCCAACACTGTGTGTAAGCTGGATGGGCATCTGGTGCCCTGTGATGACCTGAACGTAATGGCTTCTGCCTCCTTCTACTCTGCAAGTCTTGTACAAATCTCTGCTGGCTAACTCAAAAGGGAAGGGAATTCTGGGACATATAGTTCCAGTTTGGCTAAATTGGCACACCAAAATGCAAAAGAACCAGCTAAAATGAAAAAAGACTCAGAGTTAAGTGTCAGTGTGGATGTGGAGTGACTAGAATTATATATGTTGGTAGTGGGACTGTGAACTGACCTCATCACTTTGGAATTCTGCTGGTAATATCTGGTAATATCTACTAAAGCCCACTCCCCCAGCAATTCCATTCCCGAGTATACATCTAATAGAAATGATTATAAGGGGATGCCTGGGTGGCTCAGTGGGTTGAGCTGCTGCCTTCGGCTCAGGTCATGATCCCAGCGTCCTGGGATCAAGTCTCACATCGGGCTCCTTGCTCAGCAGGGAGCCTGCTTCTCCCTCTGCCTCTGCCTGCCACTCTATCTGCTTGTGCTCACTCTCGCTCTCTCTCTCTCGCTCTCTCTGACAAATAAATAAATAAAATCTTTAAAAAAAAAAAAAAAGAAATGAATATAGGGGCTCCAGGGTGGCTCAGTGGGTTAAGCCTCTGCCTTTGGCTCAGGTCATGGTCTCAGGGTCCTGGGATTGAGCCCCACATTGGGCTCTCTGCTCAGCAGGGAGCCTGCTTCTCCCTCTCTTCTCTGCCTGCCTCTCTGCCTACTTGTGATCTCTGTCAAATACGTAAATAAAAAATTTTCTAAAAAAAAATGAATATTATGTCTACCACAAGACATGTACAAGATACTTTACAATACCTTCATTCGTGATAGCCACAAACTAGAAGCAACCCAAATGTCCAACAAAGAATGAGTAAAAAATTGTGGCATATACATGCAATTGAATACAACTATCATATGCAGCGATAGGGATGAGTTGTACAGACTTAACAGTGAGCGAAAGAATATACAGTTGGTAATTATTATTCATGGATTCCATATTTGTAGGTTTGCTTACTTATTAATGTTTTATTGTAACCCCCAAATTAATACTAATAGCCATTTCATGGCCATTCACAGTTTTTCATAACTTTTTTTAATGGTATTTGGATTTTTTAAAGAAATCTCAAGTCTCATAATTTTGCTAATAAAATTTATATGTAATTGAGTATTGGAAAGATGCTCCAAGGCTGATTGTTCTTTGTTGCAATATTACAGATTATAATTATCCTTCCGTTAGATAGGTACACTATAGGTGTGGAAAAGTTTGTTAGAGTAGCAAAAGTAATTGGCAATACAATGACTAGGGACCATTAGTTTTTCAAACGGCTATCATTATTAACTTGAATTTTATGTGTGATTTACAAAGAAGGAAGAGGACTTAGTCACCTTTCTGTTTCTTTGAAAAAGTAACTGGCTTTTCCTTGAGCAACAGTTCTCTTATTTCCAAAAAGAAGATGAAGATGTATGAAATGTAATTATTTTTGCAATACAGCCAGCTTAGTGATGGAACAAAATGGTGTTAGGAATCAGTGAAAAAAAGTCTTGAAGTGGTTTGGATTGGAAAGTGAGAAGAAAAAGGGAAATTCATTGATCAGCCTGCCAGGGTAGTTGAGGAACAATACATATATGATGTAGAATCTCAGAAAGACAGTAACGTTTCTCAAACCCTTACTCAAAGCTACTGTATTCTAGGTGCAAAAGAGCATGTGTTACGTACTGAAAAATGATTAAAAAGGCACACTGACAGGGAATGTTTGGTGATGAGGTGAATATGAATAAGCAGGTTTATTTATCTTGGACCCTTTATTTTCTTTAAACCAAAGAATTTCACATTAGTGTTGGGCTATGAAAAATAAACCATATCTGACTTAATCATTTACAGAACTGGTTTTCAAATAACTGCAAAACACTTTTTTTTTTTCTTTTCAGGATGGTCTGCTGGTCCTTCATTATGGTCTTGTAGTTTCTCCCTTAAAAATTACTTGAAGATTCTAGCAGCATTAGGAGGAGGGAAACAAAATAAGGAGGCTTCTGCAGGATTGCATTTCACCAAAGATTTCCACAGAACATGTAATTGCGACCACTTTGTGCTGTTGGAGACATAACTTACTTATTTTCAGCACCAAGATTCATAGCATTTATAAGTACAATTTGAAATGACAGAATGCATCTGTTTTACTAGAGACTATATATAAAAAAGCATCCATAGCTCAGGGGGAAATTTTCAAAGCATTAAATTTTTAAATTCCTTGTGATTTCAAATACTTTGATGTTGATTTTGCTTCCTAATCTTTGAGGTAAATCGGTTACTGTTTTCTTCTTTGTTGAGCCATATTCCTTTCAAGTTGGCGGTTAGGATTCTGCCCTCTGGAATGGTATCGGTTGGATGGATGGACGGTCATCCTTTTCGTACTGAAGGCTCAAAGCCAGTCTTTGCTGAACTACAGAGTTTACCTCTCAGACAAAGACCAAAACTGTTGACCACTTTTGTATGTTACCATCGTATTTTGAACTTGTATCTTTCATTTACCAGCAATACTACTACAGAGATGATATTTACTTCTAAAAGGGATGAATTATCATTCTGTGTGAAGAGACTATCTCCTGCAGGGTTTATTACCGTAAGCCTTCAGTGTGCTAGAGACTTCTTTAACAGATCTTACAACAAGGGGTGCCTCTTTGAAACATTATTTTTATTCTTTGAATGTTAATTTGATTAACATTCATTTTATTTGAGTACATAGTTTGGTTGTCAATACCTTGTAATGCCACTGCTTCTGAAAGTAATAAACTTGAGTGAATTTGCAAGTTTACAGAAAAGTTATTCATTGTTTCCTCAGTCAATTTAATGTTCATTTTCCCATTACTTTGTCACTGGGATAAAAAATACGGGTGCTTGAGAGTTCACTCACATGCAAAGATTTCAGTTTTAAATGTTATTTTGCCTAAAACTAGCATTGTGATGCTTTCTAAAAAAAATATTTTATAGACCCTATTTCACTATAAAATTTCCAAGTCTGCACAGAAACAATTACAAATGAATAAGGTTTGGCAATTGTTTTGTAAAGAATTTGTGAATTGTATATAAATCTCTTCTAACATTTAATAAAAATTTTTAATAAAAATTTATTTTAACCTATTCTGAAATGTTCATATTTATTGTGGATTGAAGGAAAAATAACCAAAATTCTTTAAGAGATGAGGCATCCAAATTAAAGTTAAACTACCATCAAACAGATATTTTATAAACATCTTCACTGATTTTACCAGGTGCTGCTCCCTGAGAGTGGACAGGATAGCAACCATGGAGTTCATTGCTTCTTAAATGTTTCTTGCCCAAATTACTTACTATGTTAATTCTTGTCCCACGTTAACATATCTGTGTCGGGGATCCCCAAAACTACCTTCAGGTTTAGTGGTTCACTAGAAGGACTCATTATATTTATCCTTATGGTGTATTACAGTGAAAGGATAGAGATTAAAATCAGCAAAGGGAAAAAGATGTATACTGCAGAGTCCAGAAAAAAACAGGCACAAGCTTTCAGTTGTCTCCTCCCCGTGGAGACACGGGGACGGTGTTTAATTCTTTGAGCAACGATGTGTGACATGGGTAAACTTGCCAACCAGAGAAGCTCACCTGAGCCTTAGTGCCCAGGGTTTTTCTTGGGAATACTGCAGTGTCCATGACTGACTCAGCTTTTGAGAGTCCAGCACCCACTCAGTGGTCAAACCGATATAGCATATCCCGGGGCTCCAGGTATACAAAAATAGTCATTCACCATAAGTCACATTGTTAGGATAAACTATCTGGTGTGGCCCAAGGTTTCAGGCATACAGACAGGATATTCCAAGGGCTCAGTAACATGGGAAAATACTATATATATATAAATTTTGGGGGGGGGGCGCCTGGGTGGCTCAGTGGGCTTTTGGCTAGGGTCATGGTCCCAGGGTCCTGGGATCAAGCCCCGTATCGGGCTCTCTGCTCAGCGGGGACCCTGCTTCCCTTCCTCTCTCTGCCTGCCTCTCTGTCTACTTGTGATCTCTGTCTGTCAAATAAATAAATAAAATCTAAAAAAAAAAAAAAATTTTTGGTAGATGAGTTTTTCTAGTAAAGTAGAATATTAAATGTAATGATTTGATAAACACTTCTGCAATGAACAAAAAGAATTGATAAATTCTTGTTAGATGTTGCATGGACAAGATTAAAGGGGTGGTCTGCTTCAAGGAAATCACAGCTTATGGCTACACACAGTTCTCAGAATCTTAGTAAAAGACAGTTACTGGTAAAATACTATAGTAGGAGTCAAAAGAGGCACACCTGGGTGGCTTGGCTGAACGTTTAGCTTCAGCTCAGGTCATGATCCCAAGGTCCTAGGATCAACTCCTGCATTGGGCTCCCTGCTTCTGGGGTCCATCCCTGCATGGAGGGCAGTGGGGTGCTCAGCGGGGAGCCTGCTTCTCCCTCTCCCTCTGCCATTCCTCCTGCTTGTGCTCTCACCTGTCAAATAAATAAATAAAATCTTAAAAAAAAAAAAAAAAAGGTCACAAAAGAGCTCTGCCTTTTCTATTCTTGCTCCCTCCAGACTTGACCTCCAAAACCCCAAAGAATTAAGTCATACATGGTTATATCTATTTGACTTATTGCTACTACTAGGCAGTAAACAAAGATTGCTGATTGATTGGCTTTCAAATCTGTACTCCCTAAAATCAGTACAATCTTGGGCTTCCATCAACAAAAATACAGTTTCAGATCAAGGGAGTTAATACTTCAAATATCCACTTTGTGTCGTGTCCAGTTCTGGGTAGCATACCCAACTACAGAGAGATGAGAGGGTAATGGGATAGGGAATCAAGAGAGAGACCTAGGGCAGAAACAAGAGTGAGGGTTAAGCAATTGCTTATGGTTAACTCAGAGAAGCTAAAACTTATGAATAAGACAAGACAAGGTCTCTGTCTGATGACTGAGGGCCAAAGACTTGGATGTGGGAAAAGCACAAACAAGGGCTGACTTGTTGCCTTGGGTTAGCTTGGCTGCCATCACTGGCAGCATGCACTTAGTTTAGATGAAATAAGGTCAAAGTTTTTTTCAAAAGTAATTTTTATTAGGAACAAGATTAAATTCCCAAATCTGCGTGAATAAGGTATATGAAGTACAGATTTGAGAGCCCAACTTCAGTGGCTAAAAATAGATTCATTTGGCATAGCTGCAGGTCCATTTGGTTTTGCCTACGTCCTCTCTGAGCTGACACTAAGCAAAGATGCCCAGATGGATAGTTTGTGGTGGTTGTAGTTTGGCAGAACATGTGCTTGGCAGGTTTCCCAGTTTCTCCCTTAATTGCCATCCCAATCTTTTCTTTCTAGTATAGGCCAAAGTCATTTCCGGTGACCTTGGGTGTCACTGAGCTTCCCCTCTGCTTCTACTGCATTGCCCTTCCCTCTTTTTTTTTTTTTAAGATTTTATTTATTTATTTGGCAGAGAGAGATCACAAGTAGGCAGAGAGGCAGGCAGAGAGAGAGGAAGCAGGCTCCCCACCAAGCAGAGAGCCTGGCGTGGGACTGGATCCCAGGACCCTGAGATCATGACCTGAGCCGAAGGCAGAGGCTTAACCCACTGAGCCACCCAGGCGCCCTTGCCCTTCCCTCTTGATTGAGATACATTCTTATCTCGTCTCTGACAATTCCTTCTCTCGACTTCAGACTAACACAGATCTTGCACACACACACACACACACACACACACACACACAATGACTCTCCTACAATGACTTTGAATTCTTGAAATTAATACCTCTGACCCATTTATCTGTCCTATATTTCTTGCTCAAAGTATATCCTCTGTGATTCAATCCTAGATGAATATTCTTGTAGGACCACCAAGTTGTAACCGACTTATCAAATGTATGTGTGACTAATTTTACATTTTTAAATTTTTTCTCTTTAGAATTCTAATAGTTGCAACTTCTGTGAAGAGAGAAGTTTCAAGCAGATTCTGATTCTGAATGTTCACCTTTGTTTTCTTTAGGAGGCCATGACCGGAGTGGGTCCTCATTTTTATCCCTTTTCAGTAGGTTGTGCACATGAGTTTGATTATTGGCCTCTCTTCAAAACTGGACTGATGAAATATTTTATCATCTATTGAGCTTAATAGTCATTTCACAAATGAAATGTCATATTGATCTCCTGAAAGCTTGCCAAACTTTTACTTACATGGAATGGAAATTATGGTTTAATCTTTACTACATTCTGATTTTGTTCTGATGGTGTCTGTGGTTTCCCAGAGGTTCTTATTGTGATACTATTTTCATTTAAATGAGAACAGATTCTTTGTTTCCTTCAGAGGTTTCTAAGAAAATGTTTTCCCAAGAGAAAAACTGATTAAATAATATTTTAATTTAGAGGTTAAGATCGACAAAGGTTTGCCAGGACAAACAGAGAAGCATTAATGCATAGTGGTTAAGGACATGAATTTTGAAGTCAGACTGCATGGTCTTGATTCCCAGCTTTGCTCCTTGCAAGTTCTATGATCTCGGACATGTATAATTTCTCTGAGCTGTAGTTTTTCTTACCTGTAAACAGGGGCAAAGGAACCTAACTCAAAGAGCTGTTATGAGAATTAATGAATATGTAAAGCATTCAGGACCACAGCTGGCATAAGCCTACTACCAAGTTCAAATGTGGTCCTTATGTAGTCACTTCTTAGATTACTTTGCTGAATGAGTTCCTTTCTAATGAGTAAGAGTGTCCACTAATATTAGAAGATTGACGTTGAACCATTTATTTTCCCATCTTCTTTCCTTGCATATTTTCTTTCTTCACATCCTTCTACGGATAACTGGCTCAGGGGTGGGGGGGACACAGGCTCTGAAGTCAGACGTGGATTCTGCTTTCACCCTAACTCTAGTCTTGGCTCTGCTGCTTATACTTTGCAGACTAGGTTAGTCCATAGACAGTTTCAGTTGCCAGGAGTTCCTTTTGTTGAGCTCCAGGCTGACTTGAGGTGAAGATCAAAGATTGTCTAGCCCTGAAGGACATCAGGAATTGTATATGCCATGTATGAATCCTTATGCCAGGAAATCATGGGAAATGGAAGTTACACTTCTCATTTATTCATACTCCCAGCATAAGAGATGAACCTAAGTGAGTTACATTTGTTTTGTTTCGTTTTAATTTTAAGTAGGCTCCATGCCCAATGTGGAGCTTGAACTCACGATCCTGAGATTAGGAGTCACATGCTCTACTGACTGAGCCAGCTGGGACCCCTTAAGTTTGTTTTAGGGACACCTAGGTGGCTGGCTCAGTCGGTAGAGTGTGTAACTCTTGATCATGGGGTCTTGATTTGAGCCCCACATTGGGCATAGAGATTACTTTAAAAAATATATAGTGAACACTTCCAAGAAAAAATACCTTTTTGCCCAGCACAATAATTAGCAATTAACTAGACCTGCTACTGATTGTATTCAAAACTCCAGCCCTTATGCTAATGACTCTGGCTACGCTCTGCTAGCATTCTATACCCCCTATTAATAAGAGATATGATAGAGCTAGAATGAAGTCTCAGACCTACCCAGCAGAGACCACTTACCTCACCAGGGAGAGAATAGCCATGGAGTGATTCACGATAATTAATCCATGAGGAAGGGGGACTGGAGACCCCTCCAAGATCAATCTCCATTTTCCTTTGTATCCTGAGCTTTCTCTGTTTCCTATTATTTGGAATCATTGAAGAATTGTAGAATCATACATGTTTAAACATCCGCAGTGTGACTCACTGTGTCTTATTACAATCCTGGGATATGTGTCTGTGTGTCTGAGTGTTTCAAGGGATTGTAAGAAAGAATTTATACATTTTTGGGGCACCTGGGTGGCTCAGTGGGTTAAGGCCGCTGCCTTCGGCTCGGGTCATGATCTCGGAGTCCTGGGATCGAGCCCCGCATCGGGCTCTCTGCTCTCTCGGGGAGCCTGCTTCCTCCTCTCTCTCTGCCTGCCTCTCTGCCTGCTTGTGATCTCTCTGTCAAATAAATAAATAAAATCTTAAAAAAAAAAAAAGAAAGAATTTATACATTTTAGCTACTCACAACCTCCACCTAGTAAGCTTCTGGAACATAAAAACATGAGCTCAATCAAAGCATCTAAGAGATCAATAGAGGAGGAGAGAAGTCATTTGACCTACATAGTAACTGTTTTTTCTCATCTTTTGAGGATTTGCAGCAGGGGACGGTAATTTAATAAAAACAATCCTTTGTTTGGCAGGATTCAGGAGCATACACCCCCTTTGTAAATGGCATATCCATATAAGATATTTGAAAAGAGTAAAGGCATGATGACCGATCTAAACTGTACGTTAAATTTGAACATGCTGCCAAGCCAGTAGTAGTATGTTCTATAAAGAAAAATAAAATTTCTCATATGAGCTCTATTTTAAGATCTTACAAAGCCCCTCTCAGGTTTTTTTCCATTTTAAGTTACTGTGCTTTCAGGCACACCAGCTTATTTGGTTCTCAGGGGGAAATATGTATTCTTTTTTTTTTTTTTTAAAGATTTTATTTATTTATTTGACAGACAGAGATCACAAGCAGGCAGAGAGGCAGGCAGAGAGAGAGGAGGAAGCAGGCTCCTCCCTGAGCAGAGAGCCCGATGCGGGGCTCAATCCCAGGACCCTGAGATCATGACCCGAGCCGAAGGCAGCGGCTTAACCCATTGAGCCATCCAGGTGCCCCGGAAAAATGTATTCTTATGATTCAGATGTTTTCCAGGACTTTAGAAATTTCTGATGATATAATAATAAAAATAATCTCAACTGGAAATCAATGATGGGTGCTCATAAACAAGCAGCCTTTCTAGCTATTCTTTCTTTTGTTTACATCCAGCCATTTCTGGTGTTTTTCTCTAGGTCCCGTTTTGGAATCAATACTCTTATTAGATCTGGCTTATGTTGTCCTAATAGAATTCCTTCTCACTGAGATTGAACTAGCTTGGCTGTACATAGCGGTCTCAGCTGGAGCAGAAGGTATAGTAGACTTTGTAATTATATTTTTCTGCTCCATAAATTCTCTATCAGTGGATTTTTTAAATTGAGGTGAAGTTTACATGTTATAAAATTAGTCATTTTAAAGTGAACAATTCAGTGGCATGTGCAGTGTTCACAATGCTGGGCATTGTGTCCAAAATAAAACCCCAAGCCCCCTGAAGAATTACCCCCATCACCCCCTCTCTTTAGCCCTGGCAACTGCCAATCTGCTTTCTGTTCTGATGAATTTTTTTTTAAGATTTATTTACTTATTTTATTTTATTTTATTTTTAAATATTTTATTTATTTATTTGACAGACAGAGATCACAAGTAGGCAGGAAGGCAGGCAGAGAGAGAGGAGGAAGCAGGCTCCCTGCAGAGCAGAAAGCCCGATGTGGGGCTCGATCCCAGGACCCTGAGATCATGACCAGAGCTGAAGGCAGAGGCTTAAACCACTGAGCCACTCAGGCACCCCTAGATTTATTTACTTATTTTAGAGAGAGAGCATGCACACACAAGTTGGGGGGCAGAGGTAGAGGGAGAGAGAGAGACTTGAGCAGACACCAGCACTGAGTGGGGAGCCCAACACGGGCCTCAATCTCAAGACCCTGAGACCATGACCTGAGCCAAAACCAAGAGTCAAACGCCCAACTGACTGCTTCATTCAGACACCGCGCAGTGAATTTTATTTTATTTTTTTAAAGATTTTATTTATTTATTTGACAGACAGAGATCACAAGTAGACAGAGAGGCAGGCAGAGAGAGAGGAAGGGAAGGAGGCTCCCCGCTGAGCAGAGAGCCCTATGCGGGACTCGATCCCAGGACCCTGGGATCATGACCCGAGCTGAAGGCAGCGGCTTAACCCACTGAGCCACCCAGGCACCCCACGCCCAGTGAATTTTAAAAAACATTTTCGGGGCGCCTGGGTGGCTCAGTGGGTTAAGCCGCTGCCTTCGGCTCAGGTCATGATCACAGGGTCCTGGGATCGAGTCCCACATCGGGCTCTCTGCTCAGCAAGAAGCCTGCTTCCCTCTCTCTCTCTCTCTCTCTCTGCCTTCCTCTCCGTCTACTTGTGATCTCTCTCTGTCAAATAAATAAATAAAAAAAAAAATCTTTAAAAAGCATTTTCAAACTATTTCATGTTTGCCTCTAGAGTCATGAATGGTGGTTCTGGACTCCCTAATTGCGTTCACAACTAAGTTCTAGAAGTTTACCTGCAGGACTATATGTGACTTGCATCGGGTCTGGAGCTAAAATTTGGACTCTGATTTCTAGACAGTTGCTCAAATCTTGCTCCCCTCTGTAGCCAGTGCAGTAAAATGAATTCTAACTATCCTGGATTTATTACCTCCTGAGGAATTGTCCCTTCTGCAACATCCCGTCATTTCCAGGCCCTTTGATACTGAGCTGCAGAGTTCCTTTGCAAAATTATTTTTTAAAACTACTTTTTAGTTTTAAAACTAAATTATTTTTTAAATTATTTTTTAAAATTATTTTTTAAAACTACTTTTTAGTTTTAGTGGCTCAGTGGGTTAAAGCCTCTGCCTTCGGCTCAGGTCATGATCCCAGGGTCCTGGGATGGAGCCCCACATCAGGCTCTCTGCTCAGCAGGGAGCCTGCTTCCTCCTCGCTCTCTCTCTGCCTGCCTCTCTGCCTACTTGTGATCTCTGTCTGTCAAATAAATAAATAAAATATTTTTAAAAACCTCCTTTTTAAAAATTAGGTAAAGGCACGCAATTCTATTTTGTTTTTACTAAGAGGTGACTCAGTTAGATGGGCTCAGAACCCAGGTTTGAGCTGTCACGACCTCATGGCAATGCAGGAAGCTAATAGGTTCGGGAAGTCTGCAAAGTGTAGCAATTTGCCTGTGGGACTTGGTGTTGTCAAAGGTTTCTAGGGCAGAAAAACCGTAAGTAAAACCCATTGGGGAAGAGGGGAAAAAGAGGAGAAAAATAAAGATTTTTACTCCCTCGAGTGAGAGAACTTTCTTTTATGTAGAGAGGCAATATAGGAAAGAGAAGCAGGCACTGCAGTCCAAAGACGAGGGTTCAAATCCCAGCTCTTATTCTGTGACATTAGACAAAGGGTTTTAACTTCGTCATTCCCAGGCTCTATATCTTTATTTGTAAAATGGGTCTACAAATACTACCTAAAGAGTGGTTGTGAGGTTTCAATGAGATAATTCTGTTTACTGCCTAGTACAGTGTCTGACACATAGTAGGCAGGCACTGAAGAAATTAAAGCTGTTATTGGTCTCAGGATGCAGGGGAACCTCATTGTCTAAAGAATCTGAAAGTCGTCATCGGTTATCACTAACATGCTTTATGGACAGGCTTCCCCATAATCGCACAGACTCACTGTGGTGTCCTGTTCTGTCATTAACCGATGGTGTTGCTTCCTTCCCCTTCCCTTTTCTTCCCTGCCTTATGATTCTGAATGCTATGTTTCCTTGTTACTGAAATTGTCCTGATTTAATGATTCATCAACTCTTTAAGATGCTTTTAATCCTTTATAAATGAGCTCATTTTAGTGGCAACTCACTGAAAACAGGAGATGCCAATTAGAGCTAGAAATTACATAAATGTAATAAAAGCCTGGCAGTTTTGCATCCAGGATCCATTAATGAGATGGTATTCTTAGAAGTGGCAACCAATATCTGTATTTCAAACCCATGGATTGATGAGACTATTATCGTTCCTTAAGAGGTCCTCAAAGATGTTTAATTGTTATAAAACTCTCATTGTTGGTGTGGGACTAACGTCCCTTTTCCCGAAGCAGTACAATCAATGTATCTTTGCAAGGCATTCAAGCACTCTTAGCCAGATGCACTGAGAATGACAGTATCGATCAGGATTCAGCAAGCTCCAGCTTCATACCCACATCAGTGTATTCCCCTCATTTAGTCTCTATCCCGGAACCTAACATGACATTAGGGGATCCCAACTGGGAAGTCCATGGACTTCCGGACACCAGAGGTAGATGGTTCAACAAGAAACCTAAGCCCCTTGATATTACAAAGCTTTGTGTGTGGATTTTTCTGCGAGAAATGTCCATAGCTTTCTACAAGGGGTCTGTAGTCCATAAAGGGTTAAGAATCATTACAGTAGAGGAAAATTCTATTACTGCTGCCAATGGGCTAATTAAACATATGGGTTCTACAGAAATATAAACCCATCTTCAAAAAAAGAGACAAGATACTGTTTTGAATTACCTTTTACCATATGCGTTCTGCCACTTCATTCTCAGAAATGTTCAAGTTAAGTTAGTTGAATCATTATCCAGGCACAGAACATATTGTCTTGCATCATTTGTTTGATTTCTCCACTCCTTGCCATAAACTGACTGCTTAGTGCATTATGAGTTTGAGATAGTGTTAACACACGCAGACTATAGAACTCCAAAGCCTTGGCAAGGGAAAAAAAACCAAAACTGTAAATGTGGATGCTTAACCGACTGAGCCACCCAGGCTTCCCATGTAAACACGGATGCAAAAGCAGAGAATATACAATTCCAAAATTATTTGGGGTCCAGCTGTCTTACTGAACCAGAACAGTGCTTGCTTCTCTCTCTCTCTTTCTCTTAAAGATTTTATTTGAGAGAGAGAGAGACCATGAGCAGGGGCAGGGGCAGAGGGAGAGGGAGCAACAGACTCCCCACTGAGCAGGGTGCCCATCACAGAGCTCAACCCCAGGACCATGAGATCATGATCTGAGCCAAAGGCAGACGCGTAACTGACGGAGCCACCCAGGCATCCCTCTCTCTTTTTTAAGTAAGCTCTAAGCCCAACATGGGGCTTGAACTCACGACCCTGAGACTGAGTCACATGCTCTCCCAACTAAGCCAGCCAGGAGCCCCCAAAACAGCACTTTTCTCTACTGTAGCCGCAAAAACCACAGAACACATGTTGGTGGGATTCGTGTGACTTTTAATTCTTATCTTACTAACGTGTTACAGTAAGTGTGGGGAGTAAAGACAGGGATGGAGTGAGGGAAAGGAGGAAGAGAAAGTATCTTTCCAGTTCCTTGAACCACTGAAGCAGGTCCTAGGATAAGAAAGTTCAGTAACAGCATCACGCCCTATCACAACAGCACTTGCAGCAGAGGTGCGTGACAGACACAGCAACTCTTAGGTCTGGTGGAAAGGACTGCAGGACAGACTTAGCCCTACATCAAACTTGGCACATGTGGAAGGTGGGGCGATGCGGCTGCTACACGGTCGGGCAGATGAAAAGTGGACTCTCCAGAGTGTCCTTTCTTGCACACGAGTAGGAGTACGTGTGCCCTTCTCTAGCCTGAGCGTCGCTGCCTCTCCAGCAGGGAAAGGAGATCCCACCAGCCATGCAGCAATGGGAAAACCGTGGGGCAGGGCTCTTTTAGAAAAGAGAAGGATTTCATTTTTATGTTTGCTGGTGGTGGTGATTGACCAGAAGCGATTCCTGTTACTTTTGGGCAGTAGCATTGTGTCTTGGTGATAAAGTAATTACACTCAGCACTCTTACAAGGCAAAGGAGAGTGAAAGCAAGGCCTCTTTAGGACCGAGACAGTGAGAAAGGGGCTATGTGTGTTCTAAGGGTAAGAGCCTGAAACAGCTAATTCTAGATCACCACAAATGAACTCACACAGATCAATGAGACCTCGACTTTTCCCATTCACACAAATACTCACCTCTTCTAGCTTCTACTACTAAATTTAAGGTCAGCTTAATCACAGCTCGGGGCACTATGACCGTGTTTCTAAAGTTAAAGTGAACAACTACATTCTTCATACTTTTTTTCTCCCTAAATTAAGTGGATTTGAAGAAGTTGAAAGCCTAAAATCTAGGGACTCTTTTCATTATTTGTTGGGGACAACCCTTAAAACTCATCACTGCCATTTTTCTTCACTTACAGAATTGGAAGGACGTGAAATGGGCAGGGAGAAGTCTACACGAATCACAGAAATGGTCAACATGCATCTAATTTTACCCATTGAACAAAGAGATCTAAAGGGGGTAAGTTAAGTTCTTTTGAGAAGAACCTAACTGTTTTTAAGGGGGAAGAATACTACACTAGCTTTTTTTTTTTTTTTTTTCCTGAATGGAAGAAAAGGATAGATAGAATTTCGAGGGGAAGGAGGAAGTTTCTATTAAACAAACACCTATCACTTGTGAAGCAGTTTCGTCGGAGTGCTGTGGATATGGACCATTGGTTTATCTTTGGCAGTGATCTTATGTTTTAGGTACCTAGAATGAGACTATAGGGCTGGGTGAGGTCTGGGTATGGTGAGCGAATGTAAGTTTTAATTTCAATTCACAGCAAATGACGATGATCACAGATTTAGCACCTTAGTTTGTACTTCCTCTGTACCTGAATCATCTAACGCTGTGAAGCCTGAGCTTTAGGTGAGAAAGGTGAGTTCTTAGATAACTCCTCTGTGATTTACTCTAGGACTGCACTTTGCTCCAACCTAAGGGGTGGTTGTCTTATTAGAGAAAGTGGAGTGTTTAATGCTAGATAGGAGACTGAAGCCTTGAAGACATTTTCTAGTGGTAACAGGTGTTTTGGTTCAGGAATAGGCTCTTTAATAAGTCAAATGCATATTATCCCCTCTTAAGCATTAACTTTTTTTTTTTTTTAAGCAACAGAATTATATTTTTTGGCTTGAAGTGGTGCTTTCTTCTATAATTGACTTCTCGGTTTTCTTAGTAGATATTACTGTCTCCTCCAGTATTTCTTCAAAACTTTCCCCTATCTGGGAGGTTTTCTTAGAGGCTGCCTTAGAAGCCTCCTCCTCCTCCTCTTCCTCTTTCTTAAGAGACAGCCCAGTAGATGAGACTTTGGAGGTTGTAGAACTGAGGATTCTAGGTGGGAGCAGATAAGCCGGATTGGGGGGTGGATTCAGCCCTGAAATGCTTAATCCACTGGTGCTAAAACGTGTCTCCTCGCCTTCCAGCAGTTTCCTGTAAATCCAACAGAGAAAAAGTCTTAGGAAGTCAACCTGTAACTTAAAAAAAAAAAAAAAAAAGAACTTAACCCTCCAGCTCCTATTCATTTTAGAAAGATTCCGAAAGACTCTGCAGTTTCTTTGTGAGATTGAGACCAATAAATATTGTCTTCCAAGGTTCAAAGACTTGGGAGTTGATCTAGCACATGCACACATATGTGCACATACATGCACACGTGCATGTGCACACACATGCACACGTGCATGTGCACACACATGCACACACTCACACACCTTTAGCATCAGCTGTGTTTAAAGCACCATCAAAGGGAAACCTACCCTATTCATGAATACATTCAAAAAGGAATTTTTGTACAATTCCCCTTGGCCTCATCACACCCATTTCTGGCACTTTAGAGTCTACAAAGCTCTAAGGAGAAGTAATTTTACTAATTAGAACCTTAAGTGCAATAGGGATAAGGAGGTGAGAAGCCCACAGAGGAAGGAGATGCCTCATTTAGCCTGAACTTGAGATTTGTACTTTTTTTCAATGTAGAGGAGTACAAAGAAAAGGGAAACAGCAACTTCAAAAACCAGTGAATTCAACTGTTTCAGATACCAGATTTTTTCTCAGCTTAGCCTAATGAGCATCATAGCAATGGGCCCAATGCCTTTTTTTCTTATTTCTAATACTGCTTATCATCTTTTCTTTAAAACCAGAAACTCAAGACACTATCACATACTCTTGGAGTTTTGTTTTGAAGAAGCATATATAATGTAAAAGAAAAAGAATTCTCAGATCAGGGTTGAAGCTGAGCTCTTCCCTTCACCAGCACCATGACTCAGAACAAGTTACATGGTCAGTCTGTGGTTCAATTTTCCTCATCTGCAAAATGGAAATAATATGACTGGATACCTAAATCATTTAAATACAGTATCTAATAGTGCCTGGAACATAGTAGCCATTCAAAAGATAGTAGCTACTGTTATTACCTTTTTTTAAAGGCAAATGTTTGCTTGAACATTGAGAAGAAATTCAGAGGGATACTTCACCTGTTAGGATGTTCTACGTTGTGTAAGCCCTATTTTTTTTTTTTAAAGTTAGCATCTTTAAAAATGGATACTCACATTATCTCCTTCAATCCTAGCAGAGGCAGGTGGACCACTCCAGGACTAGTAGGGTAGAGTTGGGATATAAACAAGTTGAGGGACAGAGGAGTTAGCTCCCCTGCAAGGGGCCGGAGATGACTTTCCTCATCCCTTCTCACCATCAGAAATTGGAGAGACTATAAAACCACTTATCCACTTATTTGGGGGGCGTTGCCCCAGGTGGCTGGATCTGCTTGGGGGAGCATGCCCTTTGAAATACCTGTAAGCGGCTATTTCAATATCAAGAGCCATTTTGACATTGAGCAAGTCCTGGTATTCCCGAAGGTGGCGCGCCATCTCACTCTTGGTGTTCCGCAGGTCATTTTCCAGCTGCCCGATGCTATCCTGAAAAGTGACATATCCAGCATCTTTGAATCAGCTGCAATGCAGTGAGATTCCCACAAAACAAGGATTCTCAACCCTGATGACACATTAAAAATCTAGGCCTGTCCCCCGGCCCAGATACTGATTTGCTCATTCTGGGGTGAGGTCCCCGCCTCTGCATTGTTTCACAAGGTCCCCAGGAGACTCAGACACATGGTAAGGGTTGGCAACTTCTACTGCATTTGTGCTTCTCAAATGCACACCAGGGAGGTATTTTCTCTCTCTCTTGTTAAACAGTCACCTGAAACTGATACCAGGCTGTATATTAACTGACTGGAATTTAAGTAAAAACTTAGGAAAAAAGGGCGCCTGGGTGGCTCAGTGGGTTGAGCCGCTGCCTTCGGCTCAGGTCATGATCCCAGAGTCCTGGGATCGAGTCCCGCATCGGGCTCGCTGCTCAGCGGGAAGCCTGCTTCCCTTCCTCTCTCTCTGCCTGCCTCTCTGCCTACTTGTGATCTCTCTCTGTCAAATAAATAAATAAAATCTTAAAAAAAAAAAAACTTAGGAAAAAAACCCAAAAACCCCAATACCCACAACTTACTTCTCCTCCCTCCCTTGCTTATTGTATTGCTACTGAATAATTCAGCTGTTGTATGTCCTTTCCAAAACCCAAAGCTTCAGGTTAGGAGTTTAGACTCAGAAAATTCCAACTGTGAAAAAGCACAGAGAAGATATCAAGTTTTCTCTGCCTCCATCCTTCTGGATGGTTTCCTGGAAGTCTGCTGCTTGATCACCTTACTGAAAGCATTTTACGCAGCAAGCAAGGAGGAAGCAGAAATACTCCACAGAATTTTAAAAATCCAAATGGCAGGCTGAAATTAGACTTTTAAGAAAGAAACTAGGGGGCACTTGGGTGGGCTCAGTCGGTTGGGCAGCCAGCTCTCGATTTCGGCTCAGGTTATGATCTCCGTGTAGTTAAGTCTACCCCTGGACTGGGCTCTGCGCTCAATGCAGAGTCTGCTTGGGATCTGCTCCAACTGCCCCTCCCCGCTACTTGAGCTTGCCTTTCTCTCTCTCTCCCAAATATATAAAATCTTTGAAAATAAATAAAAAAGAAACTAGATCCATATAATAGTTTTGCTCCAAATTCTTTCAGGTGCAAACCCAGAAGAAAAATAGCTTAAAAATTTTTTTTTATTAAAGATTTTATTTATTTATTTGACAGAGATCACAAGCAGGCAGAGAGGCAGGCTCCCCGCTGAGCAGAGAGCCCGACGCAGGGCTCGATCCCAGGACCCTGGGATCATGACCCGAGCTGAAGGCAGAGGCTTTAACCCACTGAGCCACCCAGGCGCCCCAGCTTAAAATTTTTTTTTTTTTTAAAGATTTTATTTATTTATTTGACAGAGAGAGATCACAAGCAGGCAGAGAGGCAGGCAGAGAGAGAGGAGGAAGCAGGCTCCCTGCTGAGCAGAGAGCCCGATGCGGGGCTCGATCCCAGGACCCTGAGATCATGACCTGAGCCGAAGGCAGCGGCTTAACCCACTGAGCCACCCAGGCGCCCCCTAAAATTTTTTTCTTAAATTTTATTTATTTGAGAGAGAAAGAGAGGACAAGCAGGAAAGGGAGGGGAGAAGCAGAGAGAAACTCAAAGCAGACTCCCCGCGGAGCCCAGTCACATGACCCTGGCTGAGCTCACCACCTAAGCGGAAACCAAAAGTCGGAGGCTTAACTGACTGAGCCACCTGGGTACCCAAAAAATAACTTTAATCTTTGATCCTTGAGCAGCCAGAGGGTCTTTTAAACTTTTTTTAAAAAAATATTTATTTATTTGAGAGAGCGTGAGAGAGAGGGAGAGAGAGAGAGCGCGCGCATGCGTGCACACTTGGTGTGGGGTGGGGGGTGCAGCGGGAGAGAATCTTCAAGTAGGCTCCCCACTGAGCAGAGCCCAGCTCCGGGCTTGATTCCATGACCCATGAGATCACAACCTGAGCTAAAACCAGGAATCCGGTGCTTAACTAAATGAGCCACCCAGGTGCCCCCACAGGGTCTTTTGAAAACACAGCAGATCTAGTCCCTCACCTGTCTGAAACCTTCTAACAGCTTTACAATAAAGTCCCAACTCCTCAGCATGGCCTGTACTATTCCCCTGGCTCAAAGGGTTTCAGCGACCTGGGCTTTCTCTTTTACTCCTTATGCTAAATTCACTTCTGCTCCAGGCCCCCTTTAAGCTAGCTGTTTCATCTGTTTGGAATGTTCTGTAGTGGGTCTTCTGTGGCCGACTCTCAGTCACTTTAGAGTCAGTTCAAATGCCCTCTAGTCAGTCTTCCTTTGTGTCCAAATTAAGCAGCCTAGTTTACCTCAAGCCCGGGCAGTGGCTAGCATGGGAAGGGGCTTCATGCAAATGAGAAAAAGGCACCTCCAGCGGGAGGACAAATTAAAAGAAAGCACGTGCTTGAACTGGCCGCTCTGCTTTATCATTATCTGAAATTCTTTCACTTATTTATTACTTTACTAATTTATTTTCTGTCCCCTTCCTCTATCTCATGGTTTTTCCACCTAGGCACTGTTGACATTTGGGGCTGGATCATTCTTTGCTGTGGGGGGCTGTCCTGTGAATTGGAGGGTGTTTAGCACGTACTCTCCCTCCTGGTTGTGATAACCAACAATGTCCCCAGACACTGCTAAATGTCCCCTGGAAGGCAAGTCACTCCTATCAGAGAACGACTGCTCTAGAATGTACTCGGTGTGGAAATGGGGGCTGATTCTGTATGGTTCACCACTGAAAGCCCAGAGCCTAGCACAATGCACATTGTAGATGGCCTGTGAGTCATCGTTAAATGAATGAACCGTGCTACACCCATGCCTCTTTTCCTCTGTCCTGAAAAGATGTGAGCAAATAACCCATATAATTCAGTTGCAACTTTGTTGACATAAAGAACACAGCAATTCAGAGTAACTTTTGTGAAACAGTGATGCAGATAAACATCAGAAACCTCAAGAAGTAAGTGGGTGAGGGATCCTTGTAACTTCCTGTGTGGGGATGACGAGGTGATGGTGGAAAGCAGGGCTGGTAACACTGGGAGGTGCAAACTTCCAAATCAAGAGAATCTGCAGAAAGAAGGAAAATTCATACCTCCTACCTCTTCTCTAAATATTGATGGGAATGCCACAAGGGAGAAACTCAATTAACCGATAGGTACAGAGCAAGGAATGACAAGCAGTGGGGAAAATATATATTATACGGACAGTGATGGAAATATTCCAAAGTGTATTAAGAGATCATAAGGGCTTAAAATGATTTTTACCAAATATTTTACTTGATGGTTGTTAGTTGAGGTTAAACTCACCTACAGGCAAGTCTGCTAGTGATGCACTGGGGGTAAGAGAAGCAATATTACTGTGGGAAAGGGGAGAGGGAGGAAGACCTCTCAGTAGGCAAAGGACAGGAGAAATGAAATCTGAGGAAAAGAGGAGGATTTCATCAGGATCTTGGGGTTGCATTTCTTTTCTTTTTTTTTTTTTAATATTTTATTTATTTATTTGACAGACAGAGATCACAAGTAGGTAGAGAGGCAGGCAGAGAGAGAGAGGAGGAAGCAGGCTCCCCGTGGAACAGAGAGCCTGATGTGGGGCTCGATCCCAGGACCCTGGGATCATGACCTGAGCTGAAGGCAGAGGCTTTAACCCACTGAGCCACCCAGGCGCCCTGGGGTTGCATTTCTTGCCCTGCCTCAAATATCCAACACGCCCCAGTCAGTTTTCCATATTTTAGTCTCTTCAAAATTCCCATTTCTATATATGGAAAATTATAATATTCTTTTCTGAGATGTTCTGAGATCCTTAAGTTGGGATTTCAAATTAAGCACCTCATATTGTTATAGGAGTCCATTATCTGTTAAATTAGGTAGCAGGTATTAAAACAGCACTTGTCACGTAAAAATTGGTCAATAAATTATGGTTAGTATCATACCATACGAGTCTACACCCTTTTTAATCACATGGATGAATTAATCATGAGGCCTCCTGGCAACCTCCTGGATTACCAAGGAAAACAATGTATAATAAAACGTTAATATTAGAGAGTTGAAGGCATATTCCTTAAAGCACCAGATTTTCTTAAAATAATGATTTTGGGGGAAAAAAAGCCTTCCTAGAGGGGTTTGTACCATTTTTAAAAATATTTTTTTATTAAAGTACTGTCTACATCCAACATGGGGCTCAAACTCAGGACCCCAAGATCAAGAGTAGCATGCTCCTCCGACCGAGCCAGCCAGGTGCCCCATGGGGGAGGTACCGTTCTTAATGAGGACATAAACATAATGCAGCCTTTCTTAGCAACTACAGGTTATGATAATGAGCAATTATTTTTCTATAATTCTATGATGTCGTTTGTCAACTGAGGTATATCAGATTATTTATTTCTACCCTAAATGGCCCCAAAGAGCAGTGTTTGAATTAGTGCTTGCTATTTATTGGTTTTCTTTGTTCTGAAAGTTGAACTAAGCTACTCTTTCTCCATGATGGCTGACTCCATTGGTCCCTCTTCTCTATCTTGCAGCATGCTTCAAATTCAAAAGACAATGTCCTTTAGAACCATGAAAAGTAAGAATGAGTAAGTTAGGAGCATCAGAGGGGTCAGCTTCCCAATATGTGATTTGAACATGGATGTTTTGTCTCATCAGCAGATTAATAAGGTCCTTTCTAAAAACAACATTTTTGTTTCAGAGCTGTGTTTGCTGAATAAAAGGTTGTTGGGAGCTGAGTTCTAGATAGAGATTTTCTTGAATTTTTATGTTACACATTTCACATGTCTATTTTATGGATCGGAGTAGACAAAAAGCATGACTCTGCTCCTTTCAGAAGGAACTGGGCTGACTGCTGATCATTGCTCTTCAACGTCTAGTCCCTTTGTTTATGCTGTCTTCAGCCCACACCAGACTGTCTTGCATTGCCCTTCAAAAGCCCTGCCAAAGATGGCCTCCAGCTGGAAATCTGAGCTGAGCACTGCAGTCTACCCCCTCCCCCAACCACGCAGCCGCTGCTGGCTTAGCCTGAGGGAATGGCAGAGGCACTCCCAGTTCCAGCTGGGGTCTCTCCTGGAGTAGTAGCTAAAACACGTGCTGAGCATCTTCCCAAGGGCTGGAAGAATGCAGGGCCTGGAATAAGAGAAAGACCATGCCACACACACATCTGCAGTGGGGGAAAGGAACCACAAATAGTGCTATGGATTTCATCACTTTTGGGAGCCCTCAGCCAGGTGAGCAGTAGTAGTGAGTGCCGCAGCACAGTCTGGATGAAAGAGCCCCTCCAGAATTACTGGGCGAGGAGAGAGGATTTTTATAGGTGGACTGCCCATATGCCTTTTTCTCCCTCCTGTCTTGGCTTGCTTGCTTGCTTCCTTTCTTTTTCCCTATCATACTTTGAAATCTTGCATTCTATGAGCTGGTTTATATTGTGGAGTGTGGTTTAGGTTAGTGCACTGCCAAATCAGCCCAAGGACAATACGGTGCAGGGCTTTTACTGAAAATGCATATTCCTGGGCCGCACCTGTGAACCACTGAATCCAAATCTTTGGGCGTAGGCCTGAGAATCTTTTTGTTAAGCTCCCAAGTGACCTTGTTGGATCAATGGGTTTAGGAACTGCAGGTTTAAATTTATTTCTGTAGAGGAGCTATCAAGGTGGCCTTGGTGACAGTAATACAATGAGGCAGGGAGGGGCAAAAACAAAACTAAAAACACATGGAAGAGTTAAAAGGAAAAACAGGAACAAATGTAGTTTCTTCTTGGATTCTAGTTTCAGAGATAAATCTATCAAGCCATAGATTTATAAGCAGCCAGTGGCACGCCCAATCTCCAAGGGGCCAACCCCGTTTTGCTATTTCATTAGGTTGTATTCCAATCTCATACTAGAGAGAAGAGGGCAGACTTGGCTCTTCTCCCTGGGGAGCATTAACTAATGGTGAGCTTGATTGTTCTGCAAGGTCTTTCAAGGAAAGCTCCGGCTTTCCAAGACTGACCAGAGTACAGGGCCAGGGCCTCCAGTATCCTACAAAAATATCCTTACGCATCTTTGGGAGAACAGGGCCTCTAATGGTGGTAGAGCAGCTATGCAGGAACTAGATTCACCCTGGGTCAGAAATGGAAAAGGGTTCACCTATAGAGGGTGGCTACATTTGGCTTTTGAAGACAATGGTCCTAGCTCTTCATAATTTCTCCTGTCGCCTGATTTGGACAATCTCATATATCATTGTGTACTTACTATGTCACCTTGAATCATTCTTTACCCTTTCAAAACTGTAATAAGCTTTCTATCCTTGAATAGCCTGTCAGCATTCTGGGCAGGGAAAAATGTCACTTTAATGGGGCTTTCCTCTGCCTCTTAGAGGGTGGTAAGCTTGCAAAGGAAAATGGGCCTATCACTAATCTCTGAAGCAGAAGAAAAAGAACAGCCTCCCATTACTGCAGCGGAAGGGGAGGGGGGAGAGGGCAAGAAAACAATGGCTGAATTTCACTGCGGAGAAGGAGGCTTTTCATCTTGGCCAGCACTGCTAAAATTGTTAGAGAAAACAGCCAGAGGATAACGCTTGTGACTTCAGGGCTTCAGGTTCGGCAGGTGAGGGTGTGAGCCCCTCCTTAGCCTGAAGTCCCAAGGGGTAGGAAATAGCTTTCTGTTGTCTCAGCTGGTCTTCCATTCCACCAGCAGGTCCACTGAGCCTCTGAAGGCCAAAGCGGACAGGGGCACACTGCAGAGACGCAGGTGCCGCAGTTTCTGGAGGGTTTTTGTTTGTTTCCTGCAGACCGTGTCTGGATGACCCTCCTATTGTCTGACACTGAAAGCCGTTTAAAGCAAACAAAACAAGTCAGACAATACTGTCACCATCTCTTAGGGTGTAGGGCTAGACTAAGCAAACAGAGGGCATGGCAAAGACCAATTCAGATGGCAGTTGTAGTTGCAGGTAAGTTAGCCTTTTTGTAGAAAGACTGGGTTAGCCCTTCAGAAGACCCCCTAGCTCATCTTTTGAGGCTTCTAGAAGAATACATGAAATCTCAGTTAACTAAATGTGATTAATTCAGGCCATGCAGGAGCTAGGCCATACAGTGAAAAATTCAAGTTACAGCTTTTGAAGCAGAATAGAAGTATTTACTTGAATAGTACTGTAATTCCAAATAACCCAAACAAATGGTCCAGGCAAGCTTTCTTCTTTTAGCAAATGGAGCAGTTTTAATAGACAATAAATAAATAGTTTAATAGACAATAAATACCTGCACGCCAATAATAATTCTTCAGCTATAGACTAAAACAGTACTTTTGAGGTTTTACTCCTCTCTGTTCTTTTTTATTAATGTTTCCAAGCCCTATTAATTTCATCAAATGTAAACTTCGATTTTGGCCAGAATGAGTTATTGCAAATTTCTGAATTAGTACCATTCTACCCAATGGAGCTTTGATTGGACCTTGAAACTGAAACACTATTTAGATTCCTTTTTTTTCTCCTGTCTCTGTACTCTTTGTGGTCATAAGCCCAGAATGCTCTATACAGTAAAACTGAAGATGCCGTGGTCTTTGTTTGGAGAGAAAAGGAAGAAAGATCCAATTAACACCTTCAAAGGAGCTTAGGAGATATGGAAAGATGGAAAAAAATAAGTGGCCTATAACAAAGATAGAATCACCCATCTCTGTGATTTATCACATACATTGAGGATGGAAAATTGTTAAGGAGATGTGAATTTTCAAGTGGGACCTCACTGCTGCTGAGCAGATTAGGTGTTTTTTGCTAAGTGGTAAGCCATCCATGACAGTGAAAATTGATGCTATGAGGTGACGTTTGATTGCAGGTAGCCAAGACTGATGTGATGGTGTTGCAGAAGAAAAAAAACAACAACAACAAAGCAGTTAATTACCTAGAGAGTCATAACTAGGACATGAGACGGGAGACACATCATTTCTGAGATGGAAAGCACTCTAGATCAGCACCGTGGACAGCGCCCATGCCATTCCTATTTGCTAAGTGGTATAAAGCTTTCTTTAGGAAGAAATACCAGCAGCAGATCGACAAGGAAACTCGTGTGTGTGTGTGTGTGTGTGTGTGTGTGTGTGTGTGTGTGTGTCTGTCTGTCTGTCTTGGAAGGGGAAGAGGGTAGAGAAGGGCGGTTGTAACTAGCCCAATCACTCAGCTCCTTGGCTCCCAATCTCTACTCTTTTGAAGGCAAAACTCAAGAAAATGATTGGGCAAAAACCCTTCCCAGAAGGATCCAGCATTCTTCTCCCTAGCACATACCATAGTCAGTCCACCATTCTTCTCTCTAGCGCAGACCATACTCCATAAATATCAATTCTGGGCGCACAGAAAGCCTTCCAAAGTCAACCCAACAATCCACACAGCCGAGACAGCACTGCCAACATGAGAGACTGTATCCCAACCGCATTGGGTTCACTCCTACTTTGGGTGGGGGGCTGTTCTTCAGGTCACCAAGGTGTTTATGTCCACTTGCGGACAGAAAGGAATAAATTAGATTTCTGGATTCTGAAAAACATAAGCTTAAGGGTTTTTTTCTAAAAGGGCTCGGACAGGGATTTGACGGGCAAGGAAAGAGGGTGACCAGGACTCTAGAATGAATAGTATAGGCTCCTGGGCTTTTGTTTGTCAGCACCTCCAGTTGGGGTCCTTCCTCCACCCACCCACCCACCCCCGTTCCTCTCAGTTCCTAAGGGCCCAATTGTGTGGGAAGGCATAGGTAGGTGGGGGAGAGGTCAGGGCGCCCCTCCCTTTGCAGCGTTTCAGCCCTTACCTGGTAGCTAGCCACCTCTGCACTGTGCCGCTCCTCCAGCTCCAGGATCTGCCTTTCCAAGGACTCATTGGCCCCACGCAGCCCCTCAATCTCGATGGTGCGTGCCTGCAGCTGACGCCTGTACTCGTGAATCTCCTCGCGGCTTGCCCGGATGGCCTCCGTGCTGCGCGCTGCCTGCTCGTTCAGGTTGGCAAACTTGGACTTGTACCACTCCTCGGCTGACTGGAGGTTCTTGGCAGCCAGGGACTCATACTGGGCGCGGATCTCCCTCAGCGCCGAACTCAGGTCTGGTTTGGCCACAGCCACGTCCACCTCGGCCGCGGCCTGCGACGATGCCTGCAGCGTGGCCAGCAGCTCGGCCACCTCCTCGTCGTGCACCTGGCGCACAAAGGCCAATTCGTCTAGCAGCGACTCCACCTTCTTCTCCAGGTCCAGGCGGGCCAGCGTGGCACCGTCCACGTCGCGCTGCTGCGCCTTCAGCGCGCGCTCGGCGCCTTCTCGCCCTCGACTCTCCTCCTCGCAGCGTGCGCGAAGCCGCTGCACCTCCTCCGCCAGCCCGTCGCGCTCCAGCAGGGCCTGCGCGCGCGCCGAGCTCGCCTCCTCCAGCTGCGCGCGCAGGTCGCGCAGCTCGCGCTGGAAGAGCTCGCCAACGCGCGACGGTTCCGCGTGGCGCTGCCGCAGCGCCGCCAGCTCGGCCTCGAGCGCGCGGTTCTGCGTCTCCAGCTGGTGCACCTTCTCGATGAACACGGCGAAGCGGTCGTTGAGGCCCTGCAGCTGCTCCTTCTCGTTGGTGCGGATAATCTTGTACTCGTTGGTGCGCGCTGCCGCCTGACTCAGGTCGAGCCCGTCGGACGCGGGGGGCCGGCGGTAGGCCAGGCCCAGGCCAAGCGACGAGGCCGAGGAGCAGGCGGCCGAGGAGGCCACATTGCAGCGGGACAGCGACTGCGAGCGGAAGCTACCCGCGCCACCGGCGCTGGAGAGGCGCGAGGACAGACGCGAGCCATCTCCAAACACCTTGCGGTAGGAGGAGGAGGCGCACAGGTAGTGCTCCGAGCCGAAGCTCATGGTGCCGGGACCAGGGCCGGGAGAGCGGCTGCGGCTGAAGATACAGAGGAGAGGAGAGGTGCGCCAGACGGGGCGCGGCTGGGCGGTGTGCACCGGGTTTTAAAGCGCCGGGGCTGGGGCGGCGCGTTGGGGGCGGAGCTCCTGCTCCGGGTCTGGTGGAGAGAGGGAAGGGGGGCATCCAGAAGCGGGGGCTGGGAAGCGCAGTGACAACTGCAGCTGCGCGCGCGGCGGACCTAGGACGCTGAGACAAAGCGATTAGCGTAGAAGCCGCTCCCTGCCCGCGGCACTCCTCCCCAAGAATTGTCTGGTTTGGGAGTGACTTGAGCGGAGGGGTGCCTAAACGACTGGGGTTTCCCATCCGCAGACGACCCGGCTCTGTCGCTGCCCTTGACCCTGTTCTCCTTGCCACCTTTAGCCCACCCAGAGCTAGGGTTTTCTGGGAGGGGTCCCGTACGCCCGCCCACCCCTCCCCGGGAGCTCCTGAGGGTGAGGCCCTGTTTTTTTCAGTTAGAATGGGGACTTTGTCTCCTCCCTCAGGCTTTGTCCCTTTCCTCAGCCAGTTCGGGGTTCCCAGGGGGTAGAGTGGGTCTACGTCAGAGATCATCTCATCAGCTGTTCCTCTGCAGCTCTCGGAAGCGCCCAGGGCGGGTGGCTGGGCGGAATGCTTGTGACGCCCTGGAAAAGATGGGAGATGGATAAAGAACACGAGCCTGAGTTGCGGATAGTAGAAGGACGCGCGGGAAAGAGCTGGAACGCTGTAGTGGGCAAAACTGAAGTGCTTCAGACATTTGTATAAGTAAGCGGGTTTCCCATCTGCAGACCACGCGGCTCTGTCGCTTGCCTTGACCCTGTCCTCCTTGCCTTCACCCGAAGTTAGGGTTTTTCTGGGAGGTGGCCTGTATGCTCATACCCGCCCCGGGAGCTCCCGATGAGGATGGGTTCACCACAGCCCCCAGCACTCTCCATTTAATAACGCCCACCTTCTTCTTCTTCTTCTTCTTCTCCTCCTCCTCCTCCTCCACCACCTCCTCCTCCTCCTCCTCCTCCTCCTCCTCCTCCTCCTCCTTCTTCTTCTCCAAGATTATTTATTTATTTATTTATTTGTCAGAGAGAGAGCGCGCACAAGAGAGCACACAAGCAGGCAGAGTGGCAGGCAGAGGCGGAGAGAGAAGCAGGCTCCCTACTGAAGAAGGAGCCCGATGTGGGACTCGATCCCAGTACACTAGGATCATGACCTGAGCGGAAGGCCCCGGCTTAACTGACTGAGCCACCCAGGCATCCTTAACACCCACCTTCTTCTTCTTCTTTTTTTTTTTTTTTAAAGATTTTATTTATTTATTTGACAGAGAGAGATCACAAGCAGGCAGAGAGGCAGGCAGAGAGAGAGGAGGAAGCAGGCTCCCCGCCGAGCAGAGAGCCAGATGCGGGGCTCGATCCCAGGACCCTGAGATCATGACCTGAGCTGAAGGCAGCGGCTTAACCCACTGAGCCACCCAGGCGCCCCAACACCCACCTTCTTAATTCATTTAGTTTACCTATGTGGTCCTGTAGGTATTAGCGATTTCAGGTTGTGTAAATCCTGGTCTGGTTTAGGGGTGCCCCTTCCTGGGGACATTTCTCTTTGAACAAAAGAGGCGTTAAACTCCAGGAGTGGGGAAGAGTGCTGGCCACAGGGCAGGCCTAGTTCGAAACACAGGGTGGAGATGGGGGTTGTCAAAGACCGGGATCTGGAGAGATGAAGGCTTGGAGAAGTCAGTGTAGGGTCTGTAGTGTGCACTCACCTTCTAGCTTATCCTATCGCTCCCGATGTGGCTATGGCTTAGGAGAGGGAGTTAGGAAGAACTTTTTAGTAGACTCCAGAATTCCAGACTGAAGTCCTTTTTGATTTGGAATCTCAAGGATGTAGTTCTAGGACAAGGTTTTTTTTTGTTTTTTTTTTTTTTTAAGATTTTATTTATTTATTTGACAGACGGAGATCACAAGAAGGCAGAGAGGCAGGCAGAGAGAGAGAGGAGGAAGCAGGCTCCCTGCGAGCAGAGAGCCCAATGTGGGGCTCGATCCCAGGACCCTGAGATCATGATCTAGGACAAGTTTTAACTTCACACAGGGAAATAGTACCTGAGACAGGCCACTAGAGGAAGGGAGAATAGGAGTCCTATGGGACTTTGGAATATACTTCTTGGCTTTATGCTTGATGTCGTGGAAGATGGTCAGGCCATGCCACAGCCTGTCCCCCCTGGTTCCTTATCACAGACCAAGACCTGAGCTTAATTCTGTGTTCACTGGGCTCAGAAATACCTGGTGAGGTGAAGGACAGAAGGGTGCTAGCTAACACTCCTGAGTGATTACTCTCTGCTGGCCATTGTGCCAGGACTTTTGTATATAGGTTTGCTTCCTTCTGGCCACTCTTCAGGGTGTCCCTTTACCCCCATCTTAAAGATCAGAAGCCAGGGCTCAGCTGCAGCACTCTGCACAAGGTAGCTAGCAAGCAAACATACATTGTTTCCTCACTACGTAATTCTACTTCTTACAGCAATAAGGCTCTTGTCTTATTAATTTCCATGTGGCCAGTGTAACCGTAATAGTGGGCTTCCGAAGAGTTTTGGCCAATAACAAAGTAGCAGCTTGTTTTATAATTCAAAGAATCAGGGTGATGGGTTTGAATTGTGGCTTCTGCACTTACCAATCTTGTAGGAATAACAACACCTACTTCCCAGGGTCATGAAAGATTGAACTGATGCGTGTGAAGGTGCTTTGTAAGCTGTATGGGTATAAGGGATTCTCGTCATCATTGTCCTCTTTCAAATAAAGGGACATTTCTTCCCATCTGCCATCAAAAGGGTATGAATTGGGGTTAGTGATGGGATTGCAGGAAACTGTCCACCATGTTGTTGCACAGGCCTTGAGGCTGCCCCTTGGCAAAGACAATACAGCCAACCTTGATTGGGGTACCTGAGGCCAGCATGACCGCGTGGTGAGTAGAAATAGCTGCAGTAAACTAGATCTTCTCGGCTCTAGTTCCAGTCTCATTTCAACTGAGAATAACTCATGAGTATAACTCCTCTATTATTCAGGACTGAATAACTAAATAGCAGCAAAATGTCCTAGTTGGAGTTTTACCTTTCTTTCTCTTTCCATCCTCCAATAGAAGCAGTACCCCAAAGGTAAAACACACCCAAAGCAGAGGTGAGGCAAAAGGCCTGAATAATCCAACAAAGGGGTAGTGGCGTGGAAAATCTAGAGTGGGCTACATTTTGTAATTTCTAAACAGTCGATCTTTGATTCCAAACTGAGATTCCCCCATGGGGCTTGTGTACCTCCCTTTTCTTGGCATACTACCCAGATGTTTGGCTTTAATATTTTTAGCACAAAGCTCTATTACCAAGAAGTGATCTTGGCTGAGCCTCAAACGACAATTTCTTCAGGCTGGCCAGGTTTCTTGAGGGAGTGCCCTGCCTTATGCAAAGGCCATATCTTGATCTTGCTGTAATGTCAGACCCAGGCACTGCAGACGCATTGACTAGGCATCCCCTGGTCCTCCCCCATGCCACATCCTCTGTGGCCTCTCTGTGGCATTTGGCAGTGCTCACTACTCACCTTGGTTTCAAAGATCCAGTTTCTGGCCTTCTGCTCTTCCCTCATAAACTCTTTTTCCAGATCTTATGTCTCGCAGAGGCAAGGAAGCTTGTGGTAAAATTCTCTCCCTAAGGGATCTACTTTTGTATTATGGCTCTTTCTAGCCATGGGACTTTGAATAAATCACTGTTACTTGCTGAACCTTAGTTTCTTTATCTGTACCATTTCAATGGAACTATGCACCTGAGTGGTTTCCAAGCCTGACTGCTCATTAGAACTCACTGGGAGCTTCAATTCAGATTCTTGGGCCTTACCTCAGACCCTGGAATTTAGTTCTGAGAAGCCTTGACCTGCCTCTCATAAAATTTCCATGAGGTTTAGATGAGATTATATATACAGAATTGGTATACTGTGTCTGCCATGTGCCTGCTCAATAAATGGTGGCTATTAGAACTATCTCTTTATTCGTTCAGCAAATATTTCTCTGAATGCAAGGCACTGGACTAGGTCCAACGTTTAAGGCAGATATGGACTCTCTTCATGAGACTGGAATCCTGACAAGACAAATAGAGATTAAACAACTAATTACACAGTGAGTTATTAATTATCTCTGTGACAAGTGCTTTGAAGGAGAGTACAGATTGCTGTGGGGTGTATAACAAAAGGCCTGACCTATGCTGATGATGCTCAAATCCTTATTTCCAATGTCCAACTTAATGTTTTTTTAAGACTTTATTTATTTATTTGACAGAGAGCGACCACAAGTAGGCAGAGAGGCAGGCGGGGGGGTGGGGAGGGCAATCAGTCTCCCTGCTGAGTGGAGAGCCCGATGCGGGGCTTGATTATAGGACCCTGAGACCATGACCTGAGCTGAAGGCAGAGGCTTAACCCACTTAGCCACCCAGGCGCCCCTCCATTGTATAAATTTAATCTCATATCTCCAACTACCTGTTGGACATCTCCTCATCAATCTTGCTGGTCTTCAAGTCCTGTATATCTAAAAGTGAACTCATCTAGCCTTTAGCTTTCCCACCCCAGCCCACTTCTTGATGTTGACTTTTCTGTCCTACCCCTGTTTCTTCACTTATGCAATTCTTTCTTCTTGGTATTTCCTCCTCTGCCCCTATTTCAATTGTTCAGATCCTTAAGGCTCAAATGCCACCTCCTCCATGAAGACTTCCCTGCTATTTCAAATGTAAGATGAGGTTCCCTCCCATGAACTCAACTCCTCCTACCCATAGCCTTTTCAATACTCACATAACTCATAATGACCTACCATCTTCTGCTGTTAATTGTTTGCTTGTCTAAACTTAACTAAAAATCCCTTGAGCACAACTCTTCTTCTACATCTGTGAATCTCTCTCAGCCTCTAACACAGTATTAAACACATGTAAGGTGAAAAAAATGGTTGAAAATTCTTTTCTGGGTGTTGCCTGGGTGCCTCAGTTGGTTAAGCCTTTGCCTTTGACTCAGATCATGATCTTAGGGTCCTGAGATTGAGCCCCACATCAGGCTCTCTGCTCAGCGTGGAGTCTGCTTCTCCCTATTCCTCTCCCTCTGACCCTAACCCTGCTTGTACTCTCTCAAATAAGTAAATAAATAAAATCTTTTTAAAAATTCTTTTTTATACAACCACTTGGGAAGAATCTTCAGCATGACACCATGGGTGCAACCCACAAAAGAAATCAGTAGATTTGACTTCATCAAAATTAAAAAATGTTTGGAAAAGACCTTATTAAGAAGATAAGAAGATGATGATGATAAAAAGATAAACCATAGACTGGGAGAAAATGTTTGTAAATCATATATCTCACAAAGGATTTGTATCCGTAATATATAAAGAACTCCAAACACAGCAGTAAGAATCATTCCAGTTAGAAAATGGGCAAAAGGGCACCTGGGTGGCTCTGTCGTTAATTGTCTGTCTTTGGCTGGGATCATGATTCCAGGATCCTGGGATCATGCCCTGCATCAGGCTCCCTGCTTGGCGGGAAGCCTGCTTCTCCCTCTCCCATTCCTCCTGCTTGCGTTCCTTTTCTCGCTATGTCTCTCTCTGTCAAGTAAATATATAAAATCTTAAAAAAAAAAGATAGAAAATGGGCAAAAGATTTGAATAGACTTTTTACCAAAAGGAATATACAGATGGCAAATAAGTGTATGAAAATATGTTCAAATCACTAGCCTTTAGGGAAATGCAAGTGAAAACCACAGTGATATATACTATCCACCTCCTAGAGTGGCTGAAACAAAATATTGACAATACAAACTGCTTACAAGAATTCAGAACATCTGGATCTCTTATCTGTAGGATTGTAAAATGGTACAGCTCCTCTGGAAGACACTTTGGCTGTTTTTTATAAAGTTAAACATATACTTACCATATGACCCAGCAATCTCATTCCAGAGTATTTAGCCTAGAATAAAATGAAAACTAGGCACCTGAGCAGCTCAGCCGGTTAAGCAGCTGCCTTAGGCTCAGGTCATGATCTCAGCGTCCTGGGATTGAGACACACATCAGGCTCTCTGCTAAGCAGGGAGTGTGCTTCTCCCTCTGCCCCTCCCCACCCAACGCATGCTCTCTATCTCTTTCTCAAATAAATAAAATCTGAAAAAAAAAGAAAAATGGAAACCTACAAAAAATCTATACATGAATATTCATAGCAGCTTTCTTGATAGTAGACAAAAACAGGAAACAACCCAAATGTCCTTCAACAGGTGAGTGAATAAACCAATTGTCCAATGTAATACTACTCAGTATTGAAAAGAATCAACTATTAAAACAATTAAAATTTAAAAATGAATCAACTATCGATGAATAATTCTCAACAACTTGGATGAATCACAAGGGCATTGTGCTAATCTCAAAATGTTACATAATACATGACTCCATTTGTGAAACATTCTCAAAGTGACAAAATTATAGTGAAGGAGAACAGATTAGTGGTTGATGGATTAGGGTTTGAGGGAGGATGTCATTATAAAGGGGTAACAAAGTTGTTGTTTTTTTCATGGTGATGGAGCAGTTGACACTCAAATCTATACATGTGAAAATTTCATAAGTGAGAGAAAGAGAGAAACTGAGAAACCTAGTGAAATCCAAATAAGATCTGTAGTTGAATAAATTTGCTGTGTCAGTGTCATTTCCCTGGTTTTGATAATGTACTATAGTTATATAAGATGTTATCATGGAGAGCAAGCTGAGTGAGTGATACCTGGGAACTTTCTGTACTATTTTTGCAACTTCTTGTGAGTCTTAAAGTATTTCAAAGTATGAAATAGTTCTTTGGGAAAAAATATATAAATAGGCAAATGTTCTTTGGAGATACATGCTGAAGTATTTTGGGTTGCAATGTCATGGTTTATATAACTTACTCTCAGATGGTTTAGCAAACACACACACACACACACACGGAGGAGATAAAGCAAATGAGGCAAAAAGTTAACATTTGGTGAATACAGGTGTTTATTTTATTAGCCTTGCAACTTTTCTCTTGGTTTGAAATTTTTCAAAATAAAAAGTTAGGAAGAGGGGTGCCTGGGTAGCTCAGTCATTTAAGTGGCTGCCTTCGGCTCAAGTCATGATCCCAGGGTCCTGGGATTGAGCCCCACATTGGGCTTCCTGCTGAGCAGGGAGCGTGCTTCTCTGTCTCCCTCTACCTGCTACTCTGCCTACTTGTGATCTCTATCTCTCTGTCAAATAAATAAATAAAATCTTAAAAAAAAAGTTAAGAAGATTGGTTAATATATAGATGGATAGGCAGATAAAGTAGGTAAAAAATGGGGCAGGGGCACCTGGGTGACTCAGTTTGTTAAACATCCTGATTTTGGCCCAGGTCATGGTCTCAGGGTTGTGGGATCAAGCCCCACATCCAGTTCTGTGCTGGTTGTGGAACCAGCTTAAGATTCTCTTTCTCGGGATGCCTGGTTGGCTCAGTCAGTTGAGTGTCTACGTTTGGCTCAGGTCATGATCCCAGGGTCCTGGGATCAAGTCTCGAATCAGGCTCCTTGCTCAGTGGGGAGCCTGCTTCTCCCTCTTCCCCCTGCTCCCCCTGCTTGTTTTTTCTCTCTCTCTCTGACAAATAACTAAAATCTTAAAAAATAAAGATAAAAAAGATTCTCTCTCTCCCTCCCTGTCTGCCCCACTGCCCTTCTCAAATAAGAAATTAAAAAAGACAAAGTGTCACCCAAATCTAGGATTGAACTAATGACCTTCAATCTAATGCTCTCCCAGCTTCATCTAATTTGAAGTCTTTTCCTCCCTCCTTTTGCCCAACAATAGGAAAATCCTGCTTTTTCTAGTGTAACAGAAAAAGATCAGAATTCACACTTTGTTGGGAGTATTTTAAGTGCTACTCTGAGTGCTTGGTGCTATCCTAGTCATTTAACAAACATTAACTGAACCTTGGCCCTATGCCAGCTGCTAGAATTACAGCAATGAATATAGAAGTGATAAAAAGTAGTCACTATTCTTAGATTAAATTTTTATAAGTATAGAATCATGTGCATCTTATATACTGTTCTGGAGCTTTTTAAAATGTCATTAATTGTGGCCATTTTCCCATAGCAGGTATCCAGATCTATTTATGTCTTTCTATAATTCAGTGTAGTGCATGGATGTGCCATAATTTGTTTACTCAGTGTCTTGTTGGACTTTATGTTGTTTTTAGTTTTTCCCTATTAAAAACACTTTAATTTTTTAAAAGAAAGAAAAAGAAAATACATCACCTGAATAAAATCCAGCTTCCATTTCTATTTTGCCTTAAGCAGTCAAACCGACCAACATTTATTGAGAACCTACTGTGTGTCCGGCTGCATGTTTGGTGCTGTTTGGGTCTTTGTAGAAGATGTGAGACATGGTCGCTACTCCTAAGGAACTTGCGATTAATTGGAGAGTTATGTCTAACTTCTGTTCCTAACCCAAGGACTAACATTAGGCAGTATGAATTTGACTGCAGACCATAAGTGCTGGGTACTCAGAGGGAAATCCATCCTCTCTCTATGTCTGGTTTTATTTTATTTTATTTTATTTTTAAGATTTTATTTATTTACTTGACAGATAGAGATCACAAGTAGGCAGAGAGGCAGGCAGAGAGAAAGAGAAGGCAGGCTCCCCGCGGAGCAGAGAGCCTGATGTGGGGCTCGATCCCAGGACCCTGGGATCATGACCTGAGCCGAAGGCAGAGGCTTTAACCCACTGAGCCACCCAGGTGCCCCTCTATGTCTGGTTTTAGATTAGTTATTTTTTTTCAGCAAAGTTTCTTTTTTTTTTTTTTAAAGATTTTATTTATTTATTTGACAGAGAGAGATCACAAGTAGACGGAGAGGCAGGCAGAGAGAGAGAGAGAGGGAAGCAGGCTCCCTGCTGAGCAGAGAGCCCGATGCGGGCCTCCATCCCAGGACCCTGAGATCATGACCTGAGCCGAAGGCAGCGGCTTAACCCACTGAGCCACCCAGGCGCCCTCAGCAAAGTTTCTTTAGCCTTGATGAAAAGATGCTTGCTTGAGCATATAGTTAAGGCAGGTAAGGAGGATCATGCTCCAAACTTCTGGAGAAGGGTGTATGTTTTTAGCAAAGACACGTGAAATAATGTGACATCAGGCTAAGTCATACTTCCAGTTGTCTTCTGTTCATAAAAATACAACTTTTTCCATCTATAGAAGATAAAAATAAAGAGCTATGAGTCCACTGGTATGGCTCAGTTGATGGCAACAAATCAATCTATGTGGTTGTAGTTTTGCTTATAAATTTGTGTTTAAAGATTTATTTATTTATTTATTTATTTGACAGAGAGAGTTCACAAGCAGACAGAGAGGCAGGCAGACAGAGAGGAGGAAGCAGGCTCCCTGCTGAGCAGAGAGCCCGATGTGGGGCTCGATCCCAGGACCCTGGAATCATGACCTGAGCCAAAGGCAGTGGCTTAACCCACTGAGCCACCCAGGTGCCCCTAAATTTGTGTTTAGATGGTTTTGTGTTGTGTTTTTAAATTTTTTTTTAAGATTTTATTTATTTATTTGACAGAGATTACAAGTAGGCAAAGAGCCAGGCAGAGAGAGAAGAGGAAGCAGGCTTCCTGCTGAGCAGAGGGCCCGATGTGGGGCTCCATCCCAGGAGTCTGAGATCATGACCTGAGCCAAAGGCAGAGGCTTTAACCCACTGAGCCACCAGGCACCCCTGTGTTGTGTTTTTTTTTGACACACAGTTTTCTTTTCCTTTTCACTTGTGCCATATTTTTGCTTAAGACATTTGGCCTATCTTGGTAACCATTCTTATTTGAAAATAAAAGTTTCTAGGTTAAAAAAAAAAAAAAGTTTTCTGTATTTTGACCTCATCAGTCTCTCTGTGCTTAAACCTATCTGAAAGTCTGTGAATTTGTGTAATTCTCTCTCTCTCCTCCTTTCCCCTTCCCGGAATTATCTGTTCATCCACCTCTTCTAAATCTGAGTTAAAGCCAAACCAGTGTTGCCAAGGCCCCTCAGAGCCTACAAAGAGGCTTCGCTGCTCAGTTACACTTCAGCACCTTGGACAGCTCTTCAGCCTTCCTAGTGTGCGTGCCTACTTACTAGACTTCTTAGAATGTCAGAATGGAATCAAATTTGAGAAACATTTAGTCCACCGCTGCCTTTTGCTGATGCCCAGAGAAAAGATCCCAGTCAGCAAATATTTCAGGGTTATTAACAGCCTGGCTGTGGGAGATACAAAGGTCTTGGAGGCCTCTCTTTATTCCAGCATTTCTTACACCTACATGTCCCTGATGCCTAAAAAAACCTTTCAGTTCAAGTCAGCAAACTTAAACAGATTAAGTTTTTCCCTCTGTGGAAAGAGATATGACCTAAACACAGGAATACTCTGGGAAGGGGAATAAAGGGACTTCAGTTTGAATGAAAAAATAATTCTTCCTAAGGGCTAGTCTCCATAGGGATTGGAGGAAGGGAGAACAGCAGAGTAGTGGGGACCCAAAAGGGGCTAGACAGGGAATAGAAGAATGAAGTGGAGAAGAGGGGCATTCAGTGAAGTCTGGTCCTTGAAGGCAGACATGGTGAGCTTCACGATGTTCACACCAGTGTGCCCTGAGCATATAAAGGAGAAGCCTCACTCTTTCCTAAAATGAGAATACACTTTCCTAAAATGAGAATACAGAGACCTGTTGTCTCCACTTCAAATATGCATAGCAAGTAACTAGACCGTTTTCAAAAGATGTTTATGTAATGACTTAATACATTTTTCTTCATTGTTCCTCATAACAAATTTAGAAAGGGTTTTATTATCTGTTTTTCAAATGAATATACTAAGAAGTTGGGTAACTTGACTAAAGTGACCCAGGTAGAAAATGGCAGATCTGAGTCTTGAACCCAGTTTCTCTGACTCTAAGCTGCTGTTCCTTCCATCATACTGCATCCCTAATGGATGTGTGTGTGTGTGTGTGTGTGTGTGTGTGTGTGGTAAAATATGCATTACATGAATTTTACTATTTAAACAATTTTATTTTTTTAAAGATTTTTATTTATTTATTTGACAGAGATCACAAGTAGGCAGAGAGGCAGGCAGAGAGAGGAGGAAGCAGGCTCCCCACCAAGCAGAGAGCCCGATGCGGGGCTCGATCCCAGGACTCTGAGATCATGACCTGAGCCGAAGGCAGAGGCTTTAACCCACTGAGCCACCCAGGTGCCCCAACTATTTAAACAATTTTAAAATGTACAATTCAGTGGTGTTAAGTACTTTCACAATGTCATGTAATCATTACCACTAGATAGTAGCCACTATTTCTAAAACTTTTTCATCATTCATCATTCATTTCATCATTCAACAAAAACTTTCTAAACATTAAATAATAACTCCCCAATTCCCCCAGACCCCAGCCCTTGATAACTTATATTCTACATTCTGTCTCTTTGATTTTGGTTATTCTACGTACCTCATGTAAGTGAGATGATACCATATTTATTCTTTTGTGACTGAATTATTCTATTTGGCATAATGTTTTCAAGATTCATCCATGTCATAGCCCATATTAGAACTTCATTTCTTTCTATGGCCTAATAGAGTCTTGTGACTGCAAAGGACAGATTCACTCAGGCCACCCCAGTAATGAGGGGTGATTGTAAGCAACCTTAGAAAATTAAGGAAGACAGAAATCTCAGCAACAGGGCTAGAAGTTCAGGAATAGCTCTATGACTGGGCTTATTGGGGACTTAAAAGCAGTTTGGAATCTAATCAGCACAACTCTAGGGACCCAAATGTCTCATTGCCCCCTTAATAGCAGGAATTTGCTTGTTTTCTGATACTCAGCCATTTTGCCAACTCAGTGATATTCTGCTTCCACAGCTTCTGTATGGTCTGGCACTATGAACTACCTACTTCTCTCACTCTTTGAGAAGCATCAACACTCAGGCTTTTGTTGACTCCAGATTTCTACTACTTCAAGGACATTCTATCTTTCCCCTGTGCCCTTCATTTCCAGACTGTCTTCAAAAATCTCTTTTTCTGATTGGCCTAGTTAATCTCCAATCATCTCCTATCATACCACCTCATAAGCCACTGGCCTGCCTAAGAAATTAGCTGCCCTCAAGTCAAGCATCTTCCTCTTCTCTCATCAGTGGTGGCCAGAGTGATAAGTCCTATGCTATTGAATCTGGCTTTTCATGGTAAAGGCCTGCTTCTCTCAGAAGGAGGTTGGGAGCAGGACAGGCTGGTGCCCAGGGAGTCATTGACTCCATCCTTCTAGATCAGCTCTCCTGTGCTTTGTGGTGAGGCTGTCCATTGTATTATAACCCTATTATGCCCTGTCTTTACTTCTGTGACTTCACAAGTCATGGAGCACAGGTATGTATTCTGAGTTGATGTGTACTATGCAGATATTTCTGCACATATTTTTTAAATTGTGTGAATAATTGCCATATGGTGATATGTAGTTTGGAGTTGCTTTAAATATCCCCAGCTTATTTCAAGCTGCCTACTTACAGTTTCTGAATGAGGTTGTTTCTCTCAAGACTGAAAATCTGTTTTCAGTTCTCTTGCCAAGTCTACAGTAACAAGAAGATAGAACACAGGTGTGAACAAATGTATGCAATGGGTTCCCCTTACCATAAACTGTCATAAAAAGGACTGGATTATGGGGATAAGGCCATTCCTAGTTCTGTGACTGTGACAGAGACTGTAGTGCTCACCAAACAGCACATAAGTATCTCATGCCCACTTTCTTCCCACTGCATTTCTCAACCTCTCTTGCAGTTAGGCTGGGACATGTGTCTAATTCTGGCCAAAGGTTGTGAGAGGAAGTGATACATATCCTCCATACTTTCTCATCCTGGAGGGTATGAGTTGAGTTGGCAGAACCTACAAGAGCAGACTGGGTCCCTGAATCATTGTTCAGAATGGTGCTGCTCTGGGGAGACGTCGGGCTCACAGTGAAAGTTTTGTGAATAGGAAATAAACTTCTGTGGGTTAGGCCCTGGAGACTGGGGATTGACTGTTACTGCAGCATAACCTAGAGTTACCTTGACTAGTACAGTTGCTAACTAACAGTGTGAGCTTGGGCAAGTTAACAGTGTTCTCAGTTCTCATCTTCCTCTTCTAAAACGTAAGAGTTGTCCCAGATAATCTCAAAGGTCACCTTCTAAGATTCTCTGATTCCCAATTGATCATGTCCTGTTGCAAGGTTTTTTGTCTACTTCTTTACGTTCTTACTGCCATTGATGTATATTATTTCTCATGTGATCATTTTTTTTTTAAAGATTTTATTTATTTATTTGACAGAGAGAGATCACAAGCAGGCAGAGAGGCAGGCAGAGAGAGAGGAGGAAGCAGGCTCCCTGCTGAGCAGAGAGCCCGATGCGGGGCTCGATCCCAGGACCCTGAGATCATGACCTGAGCTGAAGGCAGCGGCTTAACCCACTGAGCCACCCAGGCGCCCCTCATGTGATCATTCTAGAAGCCTTCTGATTGCCCCCATGTACCCAGGCTCATGCATTTCACCCCTTCTGCTTCCTCAGTATGGATTACATCACCTTCCTCCTCAAAGGTCTTTGTCTGATATTTGTCTGATTTGTCTGATATTTGAAGTCCTTGATAGGAACGCTTGGGTGGCTCAGTTGGTTAAACATCTGACTTTGTCGCAGGCCATGATCCCAAGGTCCTGAGACTGAATCCCACCTTGGGATCCCTGCTCAGCAGGGAGCCTGCTTCTCCCTCTGCCTCCTGCTCCCCCCACTGTGTGCTTTCTCTCTCACTGACAAATAAATAAATAAATAAAAACTTGAAGTCCTTGATAATCTATGGTTGTTTATCTGTGCAGAGCTCTCTTCCCTCACCTATACTGTGGGTTCCTTGCGGTCCAGTGCCATGTCTACCTGATTTAGTTTAGTGCCTCCCACACAGCTAGTTCCTACTGAAGTAGAAAGTCAGATATCTCCAAACCAGGAATGAGGCTCTAATAAAATGATAGAAACCATCAAATGAATTTCATTGATGACGTTTGCCAGTAATATGCCTGTTCTGCACAGTGGTAACAGGCAGAATATTTGTATTTTAAAATGCAGAATGTGTGTTAAAATCCACATCCAAAGATGATTGAAGACTATCTGAAGGGCATTGTGCAATAAGGGAGGTAAGGGAGTTACAAAGATTAAGGCAAGCTCCCTGTCCTCCAGGGAATGAGAGCTAGGAAAATGTGTGCTGGAAGCAGACTTCTTTGAACCCCAAAGGAGTCCTTAAAGTGACTTCTAGGGGTAGCGGCAGAAGGAGACTGGTTATTTGGGTTGGCCCTAGAAACAGCCCTTCTTCAAAGAAGTGCTGTGACTCAGACCCTACCGGTTTCACCCCTGTAGTGCCATGGGGGACATTTGCTGGGCCTATGACACAGGCAGAGGAGAAAACAAGTGGACTCAGAATGGAGGAAAGAAAGAGGAAGAGAAGAAAAGTGAAGAGGAAAATAATAGTAAGGGAGGTTCACTACCAAAGAATCTAACATCTACATCCTGCTTCTCAGTTCAAACAGCATTTTCATGAGAAGCCTGTGAGGTGGCTGTTGGTATTTTTATTCTGCTGATGAGAATAAAGTGTGAGAGGTCAAGAGACTTGCTCAAGGTCACAAATTGAGGTTTCTAACTCAAAACCTTGTACTGTGTTCTCATTTGTCTCTCCAACAAGAGAAAGTACACTTTCCATACCATGAAATAAATGATGATGGTTATGATGCCTAAATAAAATTATGATACATAAATATGATAGTGCTGGATTATGATCCAAAGAATAAATAAATATTTGTGAACCCATACTTAGTTTTTTATTTATTTATTATTATTTTTTTAAATTTTTTATTTATTTGACAGACAGAGATCACAAGTAGGCAGAGAGGCAGACAGAGAGAGAGGGGGAAACAGGCTCCCCACTGAGCAGAGAGCCCGATGCGGGGCTTGATCCCAGGACCCTGGGATCATGACCTGAGCCGAAGGCAGAGGCTTTAACCCACTGAGCCACCCAGGTGCCCCTTAGTTTTTTATTGAAATTCAGTTAATTAACATACAACATATTATTAGTTTCAGAGATAGAGTTCAGTGATCCATCAGTCTTATATAATACCCAATTATGAGCCAATACTTACATAATTAAAAGATTGAGTAAATAAATGGGGAAGAAGGGACAAATCTCCCTCATAGAAGGATTTCAATTAATACATGTAAAAGAGATGAGAGAAACAGAAAATCACTATTAGAACACCACAGTCATAATTGCTGCAAGCAAAATCTGCTGATGAAGCTAATATTAGTGGGCAAAACTTTGAGAAACAGGATATTTGCATAGCTTCAAAATAGAGTCCCCCAAATATTTATTATCTTTTTAAAACATATGTTCAAAAAAGCTTTGATATTCCTTTCTCCACAACCTAGACCTTAATTCCCCTCCCCTTGCACATGGGCTAAGTTTAGTGATATGCTTCTAATGAATATAATTGGAGTCAGCAAAGAGCCAGGTAGGATCTGTATTAGTTTCTGTGAGCCACACAGTCTCTTTTGTAACAGTTCACCTCTGCTATTGTAACATGAAAGTAGTCACAGAAAATAAGTAAGCAAATGAGTGGTTGTGTACTTTATTTAAATAAATAACGTTAAACAAAATTTATTTACAAAAACAGGCAGTGGGGTGGATTTGGCCTTCCAGCCATAGTTTGCTGACCTTTGGAATAGCATAGGGAAAAAGAAAAAAAAAATAACTTTGCAGTGGAGAAACCTTGCAGACACTACCTTCACCAAGTGACCAGGTTAATATTACCAATAATAACTCATATTGAAGTCCCATCAGCGAAACAGTAGAGTAAGGAACTCCAAAAGTTCATCCCTTCAAAATGGCAACAAAAAAAGTGGCAAAACTGTCAGAATCAACTTTTTCAGAACACTGGACACTAATAGACTTATAATAAGTAATGAGATTAAATCAATAATAAAAACTCTAAACAAAAACGGCAAAAGTCCAGGACAAGTTGCTTTCACTGGTAAATTCTATCAGATATTTTAAGAAGAATCGGCAGTAATCCTTCTCAAACTCTCACAAAAAATACAAGAAGAGAAAACACTCTTTTAAAAGATTTTATTTGTTCATTTGACAGAAAGAGAGAACAGGTAGGGGGAGCCGCAGAGGGAGAGGGAGAAGCAGGCTCCCCTCTGAGCAGAAAGCCCAATGTGGAGCTTGATCCCAGGACCCCAGGATCATGGCCTGAGCTGAAGGCAAACAATCAACTGAGCCACCCAGGTGCCCCAAAAGAACACTTCTTAATTCATTATATGAGGCCAGTATTGTCCTGATATCAAAGTCGGACAAAGATAACACATAAAAAGAAAACTACAGGACCAATATTCCTTATGAATACAGATGCAAAAATCCTTAACGAAATACTAGCAAATTGATTTAAGCAAGTACATTAAGAGGATTACACCTTTTGACTAAGTGAGATTTACCCTAACAATGCAATGGTGGCTCAGCATGTGAAAATCAATACAACACACCATATTAATAGAACAAAGTGTGAAAATACACATGGTTTCATTTCAATCAATGCAGAAAAATTGTTCAACAAAATTGAACACCCTTTCATGATAAAAACACCCAACAAACTAGAAATAGAAAGGAACTTTCTCAGGGCCCTTGGGTGGCTCGGTTGGTTAAGCATGTGTCTGTTGATCTCAGCTCAGGGCTTGAACTCAGGGTCTTTTTTTTTTTTTTTTTTTTTTTAATAAAAGAAAGGAACTCTCTCAACCTGATAAAAAACATGTACAAAAAACCCATAGTTAATATCCTAATGGTAAAAGATGGAAAGCTTTCTTCCTAAGATCAGGAACAAGGCAAAGATATCCACTCTTTTCCATATCTATCTAACATTGTATTGGAAGTTCTAGCCAAAGAATTAGGCAACAAAAGGAAGTTAAAAAGCCTTCAGATTAGAAGGAAATAAAACTATTTCTGTTCACAGATGACATGATTTTATATAGAGAAAACCTAGAGAATCGGGAAAAACCTATTGATGTCAAGTTCATCAAGGTTGCAAGATACAAGATCAGTGTACCCAAACCAAGTGTACTTCTATAAACTAACAATGAACAATCTGAAAATTAAAATTTAGAAATTCCACTTATGGGGCACCTGGCTGGCTCCGTCAGTAGAATGTGTGAATCTTGATCTCAGAGTAGTGAGTTCAAGCCCCACATTGGGCATGGAGCCTACTTAAAATAAAAACTAAAAAAAAATAAATAAAATGAAAATTCCACTTATATTGGCATTAAAAAGAATGAATACTTAGAAATAAATTTAACAAAAGAAATTCAAGACTTATACACTGAAAACTACAAAATATCACTGAAAGAAATTAAAGATCTAAATAAATAGAAATATATCCCTTTGTTCATGTATCAGAGGACTTAATCTGATGGCAGCACTCCCCCAAATTGATCTATAGATTCAGTGCAATAATTACCAAAATCTCAGTGGCTTTTTTTTAAATAGCTGGACATGGACCAACTGATTCTAAAATTCATATGGAATTACAAGGTACCCCGAATAGCCAAACCAATCCCGAAAAAGAAGAACAAAGTTGGAGGACTCACAGTTCTTGATTTCAAAACTTAACTACAAAGTTATGCTAATGAAAACAGTGTTGCGCTGGCATGAGGATAGACCTGTAAATCAATGGGATAGAATTAAGAGTACAGAAATAATCCTGTACATTTTAGGTGACTTGATTTTTGACAAGGATGCCAAGAACATTCAATGGGGGGAAGAATAGTCCTTCTAACACATGATTTAGGGACAACTGGATAGATGACTGCAAAAGAATGAAGTTGACCCTGTATTAATTTGCTAGGGTTACCATAATACTGTAGACTGAAATGACAATATTGACTGTCATTGACATGACAGAAGTTAATTTGCTCACAGTTCTGGAGGTTGAGCGTCTAAGATCAAGGCATTTGGCAGAGTTCATTTCTTCTGAAACATCTCTCCTTTGCTTGTTGTTGGTCATTTTCTCCCTCTGTTTTCACGTGGTCCTTCCTCTGCATGTCTGTGTCCTTATCTCCTCTTCTTACAACAAGACTGGCACGTGATTGTCAAGTATGTGGGAGTCACCTCAGAGCTGGGAGGTCCAGCTCAGAGCATCAGAGAGATCTAGAACAGCAAGCTACCTGCAGGGAGGGACAGAATGTTTTGGGCTGTGCATGGAGGGTTTTCATCAGCTGTATGTGTGGCAGAGAGAGGGGCAGCGGCTCCCCAAAACTTGTTCTCTGGTGAATGGAAATGTGTCTTTAGTTCTCCGTCCTTAAATTTCTCAGAGATAATATTGGCCCCTTTGGTTTGAGTAAAACTGGGGGAGTTGGACAACTTAAGGGGAGAAACAGATACCGGGCTTTCTCTGCTAATCTGGCGTATTAGGTGATAAGCTGATTTTCTTTTGGAAAGTAGAAGAGATGTGACCATATTTATCCCCTAGGCTAGTGGTTCTGGCTGTTTCTGGTCATGCTGGTCACATTGATTAAAACTGGGCTTCTGAGAAACAGTTGCTTCATATCTTGTCATTACAGGTATCCTCTACTTTTCCAAAGTTCGCATTATTACCGCTTTGTCTTTAGGAAAGACCTACATTAATTTCTGTTTTCCCTAACCAAAAGAAATCCAAAGAGGATTTTGGCTTTTATGGAAAAAAGGCAAGAATCGAAAATAACGTGCAGGGTTTGTTTTGCAGCGAGCCCCAGAGAGGCAGTGTGCATTCTGGGCAACAGGCATGGCCCAGGTGAACTCCTTCCTGGGGAACCACACTCAGCAACTGAGCATCAAGTTGTCTATGAGCATGCGTGCTTTATCACAATTCATTTTGTCCATCATTGGCAAGATGTGTCCTAAGGTATCAGGAAAGCCTAAGAGAGGTTATTTTTGGGGTCTGAGAACTCTAAAAAATTTTCCATATAAATGAATGGCAATTGTTTCTTCACTCTATACCATTTTAAATCTTTTTTTTTTTAAAGATTTTGTTTATTTATTTGACAGAGAGAGATCACAAGTAGGCAGAGAGAGTGAGAGGGAAGCAGGCTCCCCGCTGAGCAGAGAGCCCGATGCAGGACTTGATCCCAGAACCCTGAGATCATGACCTGAGCCGAAGGCAGAGGCTTAAACCACTGAGCCACTCAGACACCCTGACTCTATACTATTTAAAAAGGTTTCATAAGGATGATCTACTTTTTGATAGTGGAAACAATCTGTATATCTTTCCCTGTTTCTTTGGAGAGCAGGACAAGGATAGTGGAAAACAGGAATCCTGAAGTGAACAGAAGGGCCCTTATCCTTCAGAGAAGGCTGTCTCGGCACCAGTCTCCTACTCCCTACCCCCACCCCTGTGTCTTAGTGTTCTGTGAAACAGGACCATACCCCCTTCCTGCTCATCAGAGCTACATGATTTTCTCATCATTTGAGACAATTTGCTTCCCAGCCTTTCCATTCTTATTGCTGCCTCTCTGTCCCCTCAGGTGGACAAATGCTAGTGTTCCGTGATGGGTATTTACTGACCCATCATTGCTCAAGTAAGTTCATTTTTCAGAAGATTTTATTTATTTATTTATTTGATAGAAAGAGTGAGCGTGTGCATAGCAGGGGGAGTGGCAGGCAGGGGGAGAGGGAGAAGCAGGTTCCCCTGCAGAGCAGAGAACCCAACAACATGGGGCTGGAGGCTGATGTGGGGAGCTCGATCCCAGGACCCTGGGATCATGACCAGAGCTTAAGGCAGATGCTTAACCGACTGAGCCACCCAGGTGCCCCAGGTAAACGCATTTTTAAGCAATTAATTAGGTTAGGTTATTCCTGCTATAAGATTTTGTGATTAATGATTGACTTGGTGCTTCGGAATGTTTCCTGGACAGGCAGGCACTGTCAGGACCTAATCCGAAGGCTTCTTCTTTCCCCCCTCTGTTTCCTGATTTAGACGGATATATTCTCTCTCTCATAAAAATAGGTTCAAAGTAACAGGTAGCTTGCAGCAACTCCTTCAGAGATTCTCTTGGAGTTAAGGCTCTTGTGAAAAAAAAAAAAAGAGAATTAAAAGTTCTTGTGATAATTAGAGAAATAAGTCTCAGAGTTTCTGTTCAGCCATGTGAAAAGAAAAAAAGGTTTATTTTTTTCCTCCCAATTTTTTTTTTATTAAAGATTTTATTTATTTATTTGACAGAGAGATATCACAAGCAGGCAGAGAGGCAAACAGAGAGAGAGGAGGAAGCAGGCTCCCTGCTGAGCAGAAAGCCAGATGCAGGGCTCGATCCCAGGACTCTGAGATCATGACCTGAGCCGAAGGCAGCGGCTTAACCCACTGAGCCACCCAGGTGCCCCCCAATTTTTTTTTTTAAGATTTTATTTATTTGTCAGAGAGAGAGAGAGAAAGAGAGAGAGAGATCACAAGTAGGCCGAGAGGCAGGCAGAGGCAGAGGGAGAAGCAGGTTCCCTGCCGAGCAAGGAGCCTGATGTGGGACTCGATCCCAGGACACTGGGATCATGACCTGAGCAGAAGGCAACCGCTTAACCAACTGAGCCACCCAGGTGTCCCTTCCTCCCAATTTTTTGTTATAATTCTGTATTCTGCTTAAAATTTTAACTTTTATCATGTATTTTTTGTGTTCATATAGTCTTCAAATATTTTTAAAATTATTCACAAATTTTACTTTTTTTTTTTTTTTGTAATCTCTGCATTCAGCATTGGGGCTCAAACTCATGACCCTGAGATCAGGAGTCACATGCTTTCTTGATTGAGCCAGCCAGGGGACCCATCAAAAGTTTTTACTTTTTTTTTTTTTTTTAAGAATGACTTATTTCTCGGGGCGCCTGGGTGGCTCAGTGGGTTAAAGCCTCTGCCTTCGGCTCAGGTCATGATCCCAGGGTCCTGGGATCGAGCCCCGCATCGGGCTCTCTGCTCAGCGGGAAGCCTGCTTCTCCCTCTCTCTCTCTGCCTGCCTCTCTGCCTACTTGTGATTTCTGTCAAATAAATAAATAAAATCTTAAAAAAAAAAAAAAGAATGACTTATTTCTCTGAGAGAGAGAGAGCACCTGCACCTGCACCCGCACAGCGGGGAAGGGCAGAGGGAGAGAGTATCTGAAGCAGACTCCATGGTGAGCACACAGGGCTCTATTTCATGACCTTGAGATCAAGACCTGAGCTGAAACCAAGAGTTGGACGCTTAACTGACTGAGCTGCACAGGCGCCCCATCAATGCTCTAATATATATCTATATTCAAATTTCCCAGTTGTCTTTTTAGCTGTTTTCGGGTTTTGTTTTTGGATCACACACTGCATTTGGTTGTATCTCAGTTTTGTTCTCTACAAATTGAAATATGTAATGTGCAGTAGTGTTGCATCACAGTTACCATGAAGAACAAAAGCATGTTTATAAAAGTACCCAGTGCTGTATATCGAAGCATGTACCTAGGCTCTCAGAAATGTACAGCTTTTAAGAAATCCAGTTCAGGGACACCTGGGTGGCTCAGTGGGTTAAGCCGCTGCATTCGGCTCAGGTCATGATCCCAGCGTCCTGGGATCGAGTCCCACATCGGGCTCCTTGCTCAGCAGGGAGCCTGTTTCTCCCTCTGCCTCTGCCTGCCACTCTATCTGCTTGTGCTCACTCTCGCTCTCTCGCTCTCTCTCTCTCTCTCTGACAAATAAAAAAATAAAATCTTTAAAAAAAAAAAAAAAAGAAATCCAGTTCATCCCTTCAGTTCATGTTCTGAAAAGCTGGGGAACATTAAGAAAACCAGGAAATTATATCAAGGAACCAAAGTTTGGAGAGAACTACACACCAGCGTATAATCAAGTATAGACTATGAGTTCTGCAGAGGTTTAAAAATAGGGTTGGGGGAGGAGCTCTTGGGTGGCTCAGTCCCTTAAGTCCAAACTCTTGATTTTGGCTCACATCATGATCTTAGGGTTGTGAGATTCCAGTCCTGTATGGGGCGCAGTGCTGGGCATGGAGCCTGCTTAAGATTCTCTCTCTGACCTTCTTCTCTCTCTGTCTCCCCACCTCCTCTCTTAAAAAACAAAACAAAACAATAAAGGATTGAGGGAGAGGACTCCAGGGAGGCCTTCTGGAGGAGGCAATATTTAAGCTGGTCTGAAGATTTAGGATTTGGGTGAGCCACCAGTGGGGAAGTGTAACAGCATGAGCAAAAGCAGTAAGAAAAAGTTAGGAGTATGGAAAGAAGACCAGCCCTTTTGGAATGGAGAGTGGAACCTGGGGAATGTCTGGGAATAATGTGTGTGTCTAGGCGAAAAGGAAAGGCCCTTTGGGCATGGAACCTTGGGTTTCCCTCCAGTTCCCAGTCCGCCCCTGATCTTAACCAATCAGCCCCAAGAGTACCCGCGAGGCCAGAGACGCTGCACCTTTCTTGGATACCACCAGGGGGCAGTATGACCCAACACCTCGGAATTTACCTGGTTCCTTCAGAACTTTTTCTGAGTTCCTATTACGTGCCAGGAGCTGAGCTAGGAGCTTAAAAGTAGGATCTATCCACCAATCTAAAGACCATATGTTTGTGGAGTGCTTTGCATGGAGGTTGCAACGTACTTTTCCCTCTGTGATCTCTTCCGATACTAACCACAACACTGTGTGTTCTCCCTATCTGCAAGGAGGAACTGGTGTTCAGAGATTTACCGGGATTATTCAAGTTCAAACAGACAGTGAGGGAATCTGAATCTGAACCCAGAGTTGTAATTTCCATCCCGCGGTTAAGGAGATAGGAGCATAAAAATATTTAATGTAAGAGTTATGTTACGTTAAATGAAAGCTGATGACAGAATTTAAGTTTGAGAAGACGTCAAAGTTATGGAGATGGTTGGTGGTAATGGTTGCACAACAGTGTGGATATGCTTGATGCCACTGAGCAGTACACTTAAAAGTGATTAAAATGGTAAATTTTATGTATATGTTACACAATTTAAAAGTGGTGACTATTGGGGTACCGGGGTGGCTCAGTCAATTAAGCGTTGGACCTTTGGCTTCAGCTCTGGTCATGATCTCAGGGTTTTGAGATTGAGCCCCACATGGGGCTCCGGGCTTAGCAGGGAGTCTGCTTGATATTCTCTTTCTCCCTCTTCCTCTGCCCCACCGCCACCCTAGTCCCCGGCTCTGGCTCACGCTCTCTCTCTAAAACAAATAAATAAAATTTTAAAAAATGGCCACTACTAACAAAACAAAAACAACAAAAGAACCAAGGCAATGTTCAGTTCTCTAAACCAAGAGAAACCGGGGGTATAATAAAAGGATATATAAGGAAAAAAAAAAACAAATAACAAATAAAAATGGCAACTGCTGGGGTGCCTGGGTGGCTCAGTGGGTTAAACTTCTGCCTTTGGCTCGGGTCATGGTCTCAGGGTCCTGGGATCCAGCCCCGCATCGGGCTCTCTACTCTAGCAGGGAGCCTGCTTCCCCTCTCTCTCTGCCTGCTTCTCTGCCTACTTGTGATCTCTCTGTGTCAAATAAATAAATAAAATCTTTTTTTAAAAATGGTAACTACTATATAACATTCATTAACAATAGTAAGTTTTTATTTATTTACTTTATTGATTTTTAAAAAGGTTTTATTTATTTATTTGACAGAGAGCGAGAAAGCACACAAGCAGAAGCAGAGGCAGAGAGAGGGAGAAGCACGTCAGTCAGGTGCAGATCACGGCCTATACTGGAGTGGTTGGGCTAGGGAGTGAGGAGTCAAGACAGACCAAAGGACAAAACGGCTTGTAAGGTTTATGGTTTTTTTTTAAAGATTTTATTTATTTATTTGACATAGGGAGTGTGCATTAGCAGGGAGCACTGCAGAGAGAGGGCAAAGCAGGCTCCCCAATGACCAGGAACGATGCAGGGCTCGATCCCAGGACTCCGAGATCACAACCCAAGCCGAAGGCAGATGCTTAACTGACTGAGCCACCCAGGCATCCCATTAGTAGCTGTTTTTAAAGCATTTGTGAATTTTTAAATTATTTAATTGGATCCTCACAACCACCAGTTGAGGTAGGTACTATTATTATCCCCATTTAACAAGTCATTTCGAGCCATCTGGGTGACTCAGTTGGTTAAGCGTCTGCCTTTGGCTCCGGTCGTGATCCCAGGGTCCTGGGCTCCCAGCTCAGTGGGGAGTCCGCCTCTCTCTCTCTTTCTGCAGTGCTCCTGCTTGTGCAAGCAAGCACACACACTCTCTCTCTCTCTGTGTCAAATAAGTTAATAAAATCTTAAAACAACAAAAAGCCCAACAAGTTGTTTTGTCCTTTGGCCTGACACCCTACTCCTGGCCCCAACAACTCAAGTGTAGGCCGTGATCTGCACCTGACTGACCCCTGGTCGACCAGCACTGTGAAGTGTAATGGATTGGGAGGACCCAGGTCTTTGGACCTAGAGCTGATGGGGACTCCGCAGCTTTACCAGCTGAATGTTCTGGGGCAACTTACTTAATCTCTCTGGGCCTCGTTTTTTTCATTTGTGAAATAGAGATAATAGTACCCGTGTCATAGGGTTGTTGTGGTGAGCAAATAAGCCCTCAGAAAATAATAAATTAAACAGATGGATTCTTCTGGAGAGTACCCGAAGCAGCTCCCGGGCCTCCTGGAGTTCTGGAGGGCAACCCACAGATGGTATTTGGTCTGGTCGGCTCAGGGAAGGATAGGACTGGCTGGAGCTCTTTGAGTCCAACTCCATCATTTTACAGAAGGAGCTGAAGCTAAAGAGAGAGAGTTGTTTTGTGTCAGGTCCCCGCCATTGGCGCCAGTCAACCAGGAAGTTCCCCTGAAAAGCCGTGTGGTGTGGTGCGAGCCTCCCTGGGAGCCAGGCCTGGGTGGTGAAGGGAGCTTCAAGTCAGCCAGGGGCCCTCCCAGGGAAACAGGTTGTCTGCCCTCACGTCCCTCCCAGTCCCAGATCCCTCCCGAGAGCTGCTCACCTTTGCCCTTTTGCAAAGTGGCCAAGAGGATTGTGAAACTGGGCAATCAGCAGCTAATCCTAGCTTCCAGAGCAAAGAATAAGAGGAGGGAGGCATGGAGAGGGGTCCTGGGCACCCAGCTCTAGAAGTACCTTTGGTTAATATTTATTTTTTCTCCTTGCTTGGCCTGGAAACCACAGGGAAGCCAAGCAGCAGCTTGTGAAGCAAGATCCCAGGGGCCGAGAGAAACTCGTTCCTGTGAGGGATGACTCAGCACAAGCCTCAGCACCACAGGAAGCGGCCCTCAGCCTAGATTTGGAGTGGGCCCCTGTGCAGTTATGTGGGCCACGGTTGCTGTTACTGCTCTCTGCTCAGGGGAGATTATTGTCCCCTAGGAGCCTGATGATGTCCCAGCAGCCCCCTGCTAATGAGTGGTATCAGGATCCTGGTTGTGGTTTGATCTCTGATTAATGCATGTTCCCTTGAAGAAACCCCTCATGTCTTGCCTGGGTGTAGCGACCCTCCTTCCCTCCAGGTTCTTGTCAATGCTGCCTGGGACACTCTGCTCCTCGTCAAGGTTCATCTCCTACAGCTGCTCTTCTGTGCTGGTTCCCCCAAATCTAGGTCCCTTTCTTTGTGTTTACATAATCCCCCTGCACTTTCTACCTACCTCTGCTCTAGAATTTTCATGTTGGCTTAGGTTTGGCTTCCGTACTTGTTTGTAAGCTCCATAAAGATCACCGATGACTCATTTTTGCATCCCCAGGGTTTAGCAAAAGTACCTGGCAGTTGGATGCACGCGTGAATGAGCGGAGACCGGTCCTTAGTCTAACTCAGAAAGGTAGATTTAACTCATTTTGTAGCTGACGGAGTCTTGATTTGTCATGTAGATTCCTGCTTTGCAGTTTCGTCTGTTACTCAGCCTGAATGTTTGGTCTACCCTTGATGAAGCTATCCATTTACATTTTGACAAGAGGTAGTTAGATCAGCCATAACTTAGGTCTTGGAATTATGTTTTTAAATCCTCACATGTGATTCCGTGTCAGGCTGGGGAATTGCTTTCCCTTGATCTCTTTGAGAATAGAATCCACCAGGCTTTTTCTTTTCTTTTCTTTTCTTTTCCTTTCTTTTTTTTCCATCTCAGATCTGTTCCTGAGGATAAGCCAACTCATAATTCTTGACCTTTTAACTCCAGGACACAATTGCCATCTCAGCCAGCCACACCCTGGACATTGTCACGACTGTTCCAGCTCAGAAATGCTCACCTACAGTTCTCTGGCCAGACTCCATTGCCCTCAGTTTACCCACTTGCCCCACTCCCAGTGCACTTGCTCTCTGACTGACGTCATGGGTCCCTGGATTTCTGTTCTCAGGCCCAGCCCAGGAGCGGCCTCCCTACTTCTTCCCCTTTGACCAAACGTGCCCCTCCTCCTCCGGTCCTCCAGACAATGCCCTCAGCACCACCTGCACCGTCAGGATCTCCTCCCTTTCCTCCACCCTCAGTCTCTCTTCTGGTTCTCCTCCCGCAACACAAACACAGTCAGGAGTCTTTCATCTTTATGGCTGCCTTCCTCTAGCTACTGGTGTGTTTGGGTTTTAGGACAATCCAAGGGGAGGGGGTCTCCTCACCCCATCAAGCAATTCTTGGACACCAGCTGGGGGTCCTACATTTCAACTCAATTCTGATGGTGTCTACACAGAGATAGCATCAAATGCCACAGGTCCCTGTACCCGCATCCCCCAGCTTCAGATGCAACTCACCAGTCCAGGTCCCTACCTGTGCTTCTGACTGGATGGCTATAAATCAAAGCTTCCCACAATCCTCTCCTTCTCAGGTTTGATTAATTTGCTACAGTGGTGCACAACTCAGAGAAACATTTTACTTGCTAGATTACCAGTTTATTACAAAAGGATAAAACTTAGAAACAGCCAGATGGAAGAGAGGCATAGGGCAAGGCATGGAGAAGGGGAGTGAGGAGCTTCTGCACCCTCTTTGAGGGTGTCCCCGTGTTTCCTTTGGGAGGGACTCCCCAAGTGTCCATGTTTGCTAACCTGGAAGGAAGCTCTCTGAAACCCGGTCCTTTTGGGTTTTTATGAAAGCTTAAGTATATAGGCACAATTGATTCAGTCACGGGCTGTTGCTGATTAATTGAATCTGCAGCCCCTTTCTCCACCCCAGAGACCAGTGGGGTGGGACTCACAAGTTTGGTTCCCCGACAACCAGCCTCCAGTTAAATATGGTCCCAAAGTCACCTCATTAACATAGCAAAGGGCACCTAGGAAATTCCAAGGGTTTTAAGACCTCAGGGCCAGAAAGGGATGAACTTTTTTTTTGTTTTTTATTATTTTAATTCCAATTATATTAGTTTCAGGTGTACAATATAGTGACTTAACAATTCTATTTATTTATTTATTTTGAGAGAGAGAAGGAGTGACAGCTTGTGAGGAGACAGAGGAGCAGAGGGAGAGGGAGAGAATCTCAAGCAGACTCCATGCTGAGTGTGGAGCCCTACGTTGGGCTCGATTTCATGACCCTGATAATGACCTGAGCCAAAACCAAGAGTCAGACACTTAATCCACTGAGCCACCAGGTGCCTTGAATCAACAATTCTGTACATTACTCAGTGCTCCTCATGATAAATGGACTCTTAATCCCCATCCCCCCACCTAGCTCCTCTCTGGTACCCATCAGTTCTCTATAGTTAAGGGTCTGTTTCTAGATTTGTCCGTCTTTTTTTTTTTTTTAATATTTATTTTAGGGCACCTGGGTGGCTCAGTTGATTAAGCAACTGCCTTCGGCTCAGGTCATGATCCTGGAGTCCGAAGATCGAGTCCTGTATCCGGCTTCCTTCTCAGCAGGGAGTCTGCTTCTCCCTCTGACCCTCTCTCCCCTTTCGTGCTCTCTCTCTCTCACTCTCTCTCTCTCTCTCAAATAAATAAAATCTTAAAAAAAGATTTACTTATTTATTTTAGAGAGAGGTGAAAGAAGGGGCAGAGGTAGAGAGGGAATCCTGCTTCCTGCTGAGTGACGAGCCCACCGTGCAATTCACTCCTAGGACCCTGAGGTCATGACCTGAGACCAGATCAAGAGCCAGCCGCTTAATCAACTGAGCCACCCAGGTGTCCCTCTCTCTATCTTTTTTTTTCCCTTTGCTCATTTGTTTCTTAAATTCCATATATGAGTGAAATCATATGGTATTTGTCTTTCTCTGACTGGCTTATTTCACTTAGCATCATACTCTAGCTCTGTCCATGTCGTTATAAATGGCAAGATTTCATTCTTTATTTGGTTGAATAATGTTCCATTGTGTATATATACACCACATGTTCTTTATCCATTCATCAATCAATGGACGCTTGGGCTGCTTCCCTGATTTGACTATTGTAAATAATGATGTAAATGTAAGGGTGCATGTATCCTTTTGAATTAGTGTTTTTGTATTCTTTGGGTAAAAACCCAGTAGTGCAAATGCTGGATTTTAGGGTAGTTCTATTTATAACTCTTTGAGGAAGCTCCCTACAGTTTTCCACACTGATTGCACTAGTTTGGATTGCCACCAACAGATCCTTTCTCTCCATATCCTCTCCAACACCTGTTGCTTCTTGTGTTTTTTTTTATTTTAGCCATTCTGACACGTGAGGTGGTATCTCATAGTTTTGATTTGCCTTTCCCTGATGTTGAGTGATGTTGAGAATTTTTATGTGTCTATTGGCCATCTGTTTGTCTTCTTTGGAGAAAAGTCTGCTCATCTCTTTTGCCCTTTTTTTAATTGGATTATTTGTTTTGGGGGTGTTGAGTTGTATCCGTTCTTTATATATTTTGGATACTAATCCTTTATCAGACGTCATTTGCAAATATCTTCTCCCATTCAGTGGATTGCCTCTCAGTCTTGTTGATTATTTCCTTCACTGTGCAGAAACTTTTTATTTTTGTTTAGTTCTAAAGTTTCATTTTGCTTTCATTTTGCTTGCCTTGGAAGACCTATCTAGAAAAATGTTGCTACAGCCAATGTCAGAAACATTACTGCCTGTCTTCTCTTCCAGGGTTTTTTATGGTTTCAGGTCTCATACTTAGGTTTTTTGTTTGTTTGTTGTTTGTTTTAAGTAAGCTCTATGCCCAATGTGGGGCTTGAATTCACAGCCCTGAGATCAAAAGTCACATGTCTTATCCACTGAGTCAGCCAGGCAGATGTTGAGGTTTTTAATCCACGTTGAATTAAGAAAGTAGTCCAGTTCCATTCTTTTGAATGTAGCTGTCCAGTTTTCCCAACACCATTTGTTGAAGACTGTCTTTTTCCCATTGCATATTCTTTTCTCCTTGTCAAAGATTTTTTTTTTTTTAAGATTTTATTTATTTATTTGACAGAGAGATAGATCACAAGTAGGCAGAGAGGCAGTCAGAGAGAGAGGAGGAAGCAGGCCCCCCGCTGAGCAGAGAGCCCGATGCGGGCCTCGATCCCAGGACCCTGGGACCATGACCCGAGCCGAAGGAAGAGGCCTTAACCCACTGAGCCACCCAGGCGCCCTCCTTGTCAAAGATTAATTGACCATATAATTGTGGGTTTATTTCTAAGTTTTCTATTCTATTCCATTGATCTATATGTTTATTTTTGTGCCAGTACCATACTGTTTTGATTAGTACAGATTTGTAATATAGCTTAAAGTCTGGAATTGTGATACCTGCAGTTTTGTTTTCCTTTTTTCAAGATTGCTTTGGCTGTTCGGGGTCTTCTGTGGTTCTTTACAAACTTTAAGATTGTTCTAATTCTGTGAAAAATGCTGGTGGTATTTGATAGGGATTGCACTAAATCTGTAGATTGCATTAAATCTGTAGTATGAACATTTCAACAATATTTATTCTTCAAATTCATGAGCAGGGAATGTCTTACCATTTCTTTGTTTCATCTTCCAATTTCTTTCATAATTTCTCTCTCTGCTGCTTCATTATTAGTGTATAGAAATGCAACAGAATTAGTGTTTTCGTATTCTGGCTGGCTCAGTTGGCAGAGCATCCAATTTTTGATCTTGGGATTGTGAGTTTGAGCCCCATGCTGGATGTAGAGATTACTTAAAAAAATAAAATCTTTAAAAAAAAGAAATGCAACAGATCTCTGTACATTGATTTTGTATCCAATGACCTTACTTTTTTTAAAAAAAGATTTTATTTATTTATTTATTTGATAGGGAACAAGAGAGGGAACACAAGCAGGGGGAGGGGGAGAAGCAGAAGCAGGCTTCACGCTGAGCAGGGAGCTCAATGTGGGGCTTGATCCCAGGACCCTGGGATCATGATCTGAGCCGAAGGCAGACACTTAATCACTAAGCCACCCAGGCACCCCTCCAATGACCTTACTGAAGGTCATTTATCAGCTAGTAGTTTTTTGGCAGAGTCCTTCTGGTTTTCTATATATAGTAGTATCATGTCATTTGCAAACAGTAGAAGTTTAACTTCTTCTTTACCAGCTGGGTGCCTTTTTTTTTTTTTTCCTGGTTGTTGTCTGACTGCTGTGGGTAGGACTTCTAGTACAATGTTGAATGAAAGTGGTGACAGTGGACATCCTTGTCTTTTTCCTGACCTTAGGGTAAAAGCTTTCAGTTCCTCCCCATTCAGGATGATGTTTGCTGTGGGTTTTTCATGAAAGGCCTCAATTATGTTGAGGTATATTCCCTCTAAACCTACTTTTTTGGGGATTTTTGTCATGAATGGATGTTGTACTTTGTCACGTGCTTTTTCTGCATCTATTGAAATGATCATATGTTTTTTATCCTTTCTCTTATTGATGTGATGTATCATGGTGATTGACTTGTGAATATCGAACCACCCTTGAATACTGAGAATAAATCCCACTTGATCGTAGTGAATGATTTTTTTTAGTGTATTGTTGGATTCTGTTTGATAGTATTTTGTTGAGGATTTTTGTGTGTATGTTCATGAGAGATATTTCTCTCTCTCTTTTTTTTTTTGTTGTGTCTTTGTCTGGTTTTGGTGTCGTGGTAATGTTGGCCTCATAAAATTAATTTGGAAGTTTTCCTTCCTCTTCTATTTTTTGGAATAGTTTGAGAAGAATGGTTATTAACTCTTCTTCAAATGTTTGGTAGAATTCACCTGTGAAGCCCACAGGTCCCGGACTTTTGTTTGTTGGGAGCTTTTTAAGTACTGATTTAGTTTCATTGCTGGTAATTAGCCCGCTCAAATTTTCTATTTCTCCCTGATTTGGTTTTCATAGGTTATATGTTTCTAGGAGCTTATCCATTTCTTCCAGGTTGTCAGATTTTCTGGCATATAATTTTTCATAATATTCTCTTACAATTGTTTGTATTTCTGTGATGTTGGATTTTGTTTGTGATTTTCATTTGTGATTTTGGATTTTGTTTGAGTTCTCTCTCTCCCTTTTTATTTATTTATTTGTTTTTGATCAGTCTGGCTAGAGGTATATCAATTTTGTTGAGCTTTTCAAAGAATCACTTCCTGGTTTCATTGATCTGTTCTATTAGTTTTTTTAGTTTCTTTATCATTAATTTCTACTCTAATCTTTATTATTTCCTTCCTTCTCCTGGTTCAGGGTTTTGTTTGTTTTTCTTTTTCTAGCTTCTTTAGGTGTAAGGTTAGATGATTTATTTGAGATTTTTCCTGCTTCTTGAGTTAGGTGTGTATTGCTATAAACTTCCCTCTTAAAACCGTTCCCTTTTAAAACCATTAAAAACTTTGCATCCCAAAGATTTTCGACCATTTTTATTTGTTTCCATGCAATTTTTAATTTCTTCTTTGATTTCTTGGTTGACCCATTCATTGTTTAATAGCATATTATTTAACCTCCATGTATCTGTGCTCTTTCCAGATTTTTTCTTGTGGCTGATTTCTAGTTTCATAGCATTGTGGTCAGAAAAGATCCATGCTATGACTTTGAACTTTTTGAATTTGTTGAGGTTTGTTTTGGGGCCTAATATGTGATCTATTCTGGAGAATATTCCATGTACACTTGAAAAGAATGTGTATTCTGCTGTTTTAGGAAGGAATGTTCTAAATATATCTGTTAAATCCTTCTGTCCAGTGTGTCATTCAAAGATACTGCTCCGGGGTGCCTGGGTGGCTCAGTGGGTTAAGCCCCTGCCTTCAGCTCAGGTCATGATCTCAGGGTCCTGGGATCGAGCCCCGTGTCGGGCTCTCTGCTCAGCAGGGAGCCTGCTTCCCCCTCTCTCTCTGCCTGCCTCTTTGTCTACTCGTGATCTGTCAAATAAATAAAACCTTTAAAAAAAAAAGACACTGCTCCCTTATTGATTTTTCTGTTTGGATAATCTGTCCATTGATGAAAGTGGGGTGTTAAAGTTCCTTACTGTTATTGTGTTACTACCAGTTAGTTCTTTTATTTCTGTTATTAACTATTTTATGTATTTAGGTACACCCATGTTGGGTGCATAAATATTTACAATTATTAGATCTTCTTAGATTGCTCTGTTTACTATTATTACTTTTGAAGATTTTATTTATTTATTTATTTGTCAGAGAGAGAGAGACAGAGAGAGCACAAGCAGGGGGAGCACAGGCAGGGAGAAGCAGGTTCCCCACTGAGCAAGGAGCCCAGTGGGGGACTCAATTCCAGGATCCTGGGATCATGACCTGAGCCAAAGGCAGATGCTTAACCAGCTGAGCCATCCAAGTGTCCCCATTATTATTTTTGTTAAGATTGTATGTATGTATGTATGTATTTAGAGTGCACAAGTGCAAGTGTGGTGGGATGCGAGGGAGATGGGGAGAATCCCGAGCAGATTCCCTGCCCATCATAGAGTCCAGAGTGGGGTTTGATCTCATGACCCGAGATCACCACCTGAGCCAAAATCAAGAGTTGGACACTTAACTGACTAAGCCACCCAGGAATCTTGTCCCTTTATATATTTTTTATTTTTTTAAATATATATATATGTATATATATATATATATATATTTTTTTAAGATTTTATTTATTTATTTGACAGAGAGAGATCCCAAGTAGGCAGAGAGGCAGGCAGAGAGAGAGAGGGAAGCAGACTCCCTGCTGAGCAGAGAGCCCGATGCGGGGCTCGATCCCAGGACCCTGAGATCATGACCTGAGCCGAAGGCAGCGGCTCAACCCACTGAGCCACCCAGGCGCCCCTATATATATATATTTTTAAAGATTTTATTTATTTATTTGAGAGATAGCATGAGCGAGGAGAAGGTCAGAGAGAGAAGCAGACTCCCCGTGGAGCCGGGAGTCCGATGCGGGACTTGATCCCGGGACTCCAGGATCATGACCTGAGCCGAAGGCAGTTGTCCAACCAACTGAGCCACCCAGGCGTCCCTAAATATATATTTTTAAGATTTTATTTATTTGACACAGAGAGAGAGAGAGAGAGAGAAAGAGAGGGTACAGAAGCAGGGGGATTTGGGGAGGAAGAAGCAGGCTTCCCGCTGAGCAGAGAGCGGGATCCAGGGCTGGATCCCAGGACCCCTGGGGATCATGACCTGATCTGAAGGCAGCCGCTTAACGACTGAGCCACCCAGGTGCCCTTGTCTCCTTTATTATTATATAGTGTCCTTCTTTGTCTCTTGTTATAGTCTTTATTTTAAAGTTTCTTTTGTCTGTGTAAATTTTTTTTAAAGATTTTACTTATTTATTAGAGAGAGAGAGCAAGGGAGCATGAGCAGGGGAGGAGCAGAGGGAGAGGGAGATGCAGACTCCCCACTCAGCAGAGACCCCAACACAGGGGCTCGGTTCCAGGACCTGAAGATCACGACCTGAGCTGAAGGCAGATGCTTAATTGACTGAGCCACTAGGCACCTCTGATGTGAATATTGTTACCAGGGCTTTCTTTTGACATCTGTTTGAATGATAAATGTTATTCTATCCCCTCACTTTGAATCTGCAGGTATCTTTTTTTTTTTTTAAAGATTTTATTTATTTATTTGACAGACAGAGATCGCAAGAAGGCAGAGAGGCAGGCAGAGAGAGAGGGGGGGAAGCAGGCTCTCTATGGGTTTCGATCCCAGGACCTGGAGATCATGACCTGAGCCAAAGGCACTGAGCCACCAGGCACCCCTGTAGGTATCTTTAGGTCTGAAACGAGTCTGTTGTAGAAATATATAAATGTTCTTGGGTTTTTGGAGTGTGTAGTCTGTTTACATTTAAAATAGTTATTGAGGGGCGCCTGGGTGGCTCAGTGGGTTAAGCCGCTGCCTTCGGCTCAGGTCATGATCCCAGGTCCTGGGTTCGAGCCCCGCATCGGGCTCTCTGCTCAGCAGGGAGCCTGCTTCCTCCTCTCTCTCTGCCTGCCTCTCTGCCTGCTTGTGATTTCTCTCTGTCAAATAAATAAATAAAAAATCTTAAAAAAAAATAGTTATTGAGAGATATGTATTTATTGCTATTTTGTTACTTGTTTTGTAGTTTTTCTCCAATCCTTTCATGGTTTGCTGGCTTTCTTTAGTGATATACTTGGATTCCTTTTTCTTTATTCTTTGCCTATCATTGGTTTTTGATTTGTGGTTACCATTGGGTTTGTATATAATATAGAGCATAGAGCAGTCTATGCTATATGGTTTGAACTTATTCTTTACTTCTCCCCATGTTTTAGGTATATGGTGTCAAAGTTTGCATTCTTTTATTTTGTGAATCCCTTGACTAATTTTTAGAGATATACTTATTTTTACTGCTTTTGTGTTTCTACTTGGTATGTATATATGTGTGTTTCCTAGTTTTCCTACTCTCACTTGTGGTCTTTTTCTTTTTCCCTCTCAAAGAGTCCCTCTTAATATTTCTTGTAGGGCTGGTTGAGTGAGCATAAACTCCTTTAGTTTTTGTTTGTTTGAGAAACTCTTTATCTCTCCTTCTATTCTAAATGATAGCTTTGCTGGATAGTGTATTCTTGGCTGCAGAGTTTTCCCGTTCAGCACTTTGAATGTATCATTACACTCTTTTCTGGACTGCAGTTTCTGCTGAAAAATCTGCTTATAGACTTATGGGGCTTCTCCTGTGTATAAATGTCTTCTTTTTCTCTTGCTGCTTTTAAACTTTCTTTCTTTCTTTCTTTCTTTCTTTCTTTCTTTCTTTCTTTCTTTCTTTCGTTCTTTCTTTTTAAGTAATCTCTATACAGGGTGCTTGGGTGGCTCAGTCAGTTGAGTGTCTGACTCTTGATTTTGGCTCAGATCATGATCTCAGGGTCCTGAAATAGAGCTCTGTGTCAGGCTCTACACTCAATGGGGCGTCTGCTTAGGGATTCTCTCCATTTCCCTTTGCCCTTCCCGTTCCCTCTCTCCCTTTCTCTCCCTCCCTCCCTCTCCCTCTCTCTCTAAAGTAAATAAATAAATCTTTAAAAAAGAAAAAGTAATCTCTATACCAAACATGGCGCTTAAACTCCCAAGCCTGAGATCAAGAGTCAGATACTCTACCAGTTAGGCCATCCAGGCACTCCTCTATACTTTTTTAAAGTAATCTCTATACCCATGATGGCTTAGACTCATGACCCCAAGATCAAGAGTCACATGCAACATCAACTGGCTGCTAGGTGCCCCTCTCCTGTTGCTTTAGAAATTTTTTTTCTTTATCACTGCTTTTTGCCATTTTAATTACTTTGTGTCTTTGTATGGACCTCCTTGGGCTGATTTTGTTGGGGGATCTCTGTGCCTCCTAGGTTTGGATATCTGTTTTCTTCCCCAGATTAGGATGTTTTCAGCTATTATTTCTTCAAATAAATTATCTGTTCCCTTTCCCTCTTCTTCTTCTAGGATCTCTGTTATTATATTTGATGGAGTCACTGAGTTCCATAAGTCTGTTCTCATTTTGCATATTTTTGCCCCTCTCTTTTGTTTGGCTTGATTACTTTCCTTAACTCTGTCTTCCAGGTCATTAATTCATTCTGCTGCTGCTTCTAGCCTGCTATTTATGCCATCAAGTGTATTTTTAATTTAAGTGATTGTGTTCTCCATCTCTGATTAGTCCTTTTTTTTTTTTTTTTTTTTGATTAGTCCTTTTTTATCTCTGTGTTAAGGGCCTCACTGACATCCTCCTCTCTGGTCCAGTGAATATCTTTGTGATCACTTTAAATTTTCTTTTTTTTTTTTTTTTTTTAAAGATGTTTTGACACGTGCTTTTTTTTTTTTTTTTTTTAAGATTTTATTTATTTATTTGACAGACAGAGATCCCAAGTAGCCAGAGAGGCAGGCAGAGAGAGAGGGGGAAGCAGGCTCCCTGCTGAGCAGAGAGCCCAACTCAGGACTCGATCCCAGGCCCCTGAGATCATGACCTGAGTCAAAGGCAGATGCTTAACCCATTGAGCCACCCAGGGGCCCTACTTTAAATTTTCTATCAGGCATATTATTTATCTCTGTTTTGTGTAGGTATCTTGCTGTGGTTAGGTATCTTGCTTTCATTTGGGACATATTCATCTGTCTCCTTGTTTTGCCTAATTCTCTATATCTGTTTCTCTGTGTTAGGAGAGTTAGCTGCTCTCTTGCTCTTGAAAGTATTGGGTGGGGTGCACACTTTTAACAAGGTGGCACTCGTTCTTTTCCACAGACATGTAGCAGCCACTGTGGAGACTGGGCCAGCTGGGCCTGCTCTGTAAAGCACATGCTGTCTCGGTGAACTGTTTTAAGAAGGTGCATGTCTTCTACACAGGAGGTTGGGAAATGTAGTGTTGACAATGTTTGCATCATTCTTCTGGGGGAGGCACCCACAGTGCTGGGACTGAGATAGGCCCAGTTGGAGGGGATGAGGTGTGGTGTAACCAAGTTAGAAAGTCAGTGCCAGGTGCTGCACTGGTTCCAGCAGGTGGCCATATGATTATGCTTGGGGCAGAGGGAGGAGGAGGGAAATGGCACCTGCTAGGTCTTTTATTCCTGGAGGAGTCCCTCAGGGAACTCTGAGATTAGTAACCAACTCTCCCTCCCACATGCTGTAGGCATTTTTCAAACTTATTTCCAAACTGTATCTCTAGATTGTTGTACTATCTTTTTAAGGACAGGGATTCAGCTTCTAATGTAGGCTTTAACATCTCCATTCCTGAGGCGTGGGCTTTAGGAGACAAATTCTTGCACATAAACCTGTGTAGATGCAGCGCTGGAGAACAGGTCCTGGAGCTCAGACACTGAGTCTTCATGCACTTGCTCTGCAATCTGTGCCAAGATTCCCCACTTTGTACAGCGGGGAGGAAGATGATACCCCACTTCACAGAAGGGCAGGGAGATGTGAATCTATTCCAAGAAGTTTTTTTTTTAAGATTTTATTTAATTAATTAATTTATTTATTTATTTATTATTTGAGAAAGAGCTTGAGCAGGGGTGGGTGGGAGAGAGGAAGAGGGAGAAAGATAATTTTTTTTTTAAAAAGATTTTCCTTATTTATTTGAGAGAGAGCACGAGCAGGGGGTAGGAGTAGAGGGTGAGGGAGAAATAGGCTCCATGCTAAGCTGGACCCTGGGACCATTACCCAAACTGAAGGCAGAACCTTAACCGACTGAGCCACCCAGGTGCCCCAAGGGAGAGAGAGAGAATCTTAAGCAGGCTCCACTCCTGACCTGAGCTGAAATCAAGAGTCAGATGCTTAAATGACTGAGCCACCCAGGCACCCCTGAAGAAATCATTTTTAAAATCATGATCACACACACAAATAATAATAATAATAATAATAATAATAATAATAATAATAAAATCACATTCACTTTTTTCCTAGAACTCCTTTTTAATTAAAAAACATTTTTTTAGGGGCACCTGGGTGGCTCAGTCATTATGCAGCTGCCTTCGGCTCTGGTCATGATCCCAGAGTCCTGGGATCAAGCCCCGCATGGGGCTCCTTGCTTGGCGGGAAGCCTGCTTCTCCCTCTGCCCACTCCCCCTGCTTGTGTTCCCTCTCGCTGTGTTTCTCTCTGTCAAATAAAATCTTTTAAAAATTTTTTCTTTTAATTTTTAGTTTATTTTTTCCCTAAAATTCTAATGTTAAAAATGAGACATATTCATTCTAGAAAGCTTGTAAAATATGGAGGGGTGTAATAAGGAAAATAAAACTTACCTGTAATGTCACAATATGTTAAATTTTGTATGGCAAAAAAATGAACTACATTGCTTCTGTTTTTTTTTTTTTTAAAGATTTTATTTATTTGAGAGTGAGTGAGTGAGAAAGCATAAGCTGGTGGGACAGGGCAGAAGGAGAAGCAGGCTCTCTGCTGAGCAGGGAGCCTGGTGCAGGACTCAATCCCAGGACCCTGGGATCATGACCTAAGCTGAAGGCAGACCCTTAACCCACTGAGCCACCCAGGTGCCCCTGTACTATATTACCTCTTGAGAGATCAAGTAACTTTTTATTCTTTCTCCATTTTCATGTTTCTGGCTGACACAATGGGGTCTTACTGAACAACTAATACTTAAATAATAATAATATTTTTAAAAAAATAATATTTTTACCTTTTTTTTTTTAAGTAAGCTCCACACCCAGCATGGAGCCCAATGCAGGGCTTGAACTCAAGACTGAGTTGAGATCAAGACCTGAGCTGAGATCAGGAGTTGGACACTTAAAATCAACTGAGCCATCCAGGCACCCCAATAACAATAATAAAAATTAAAAAAAAATAATGATAATAAAGTTCTAGGCTTTAAGTCCCACTGATTGTGAAAACTCACAAAATTCAGCACCTATGATTTTCAAAGCCAGATGCTGCGGGAACTTGTCTTCCCCAGGCAGATAGACTACTGGGTGCGGCAGTCTGTTTCTTATTCTTCTCAGCACCCAATGGCTCCCTCCCCCGGCTGCCAGGCCTGCTGGGTTTAGCTCCCCACTGTGTCTCTGCCCTTCCTACCCTCTTCAGTGTGGCTTCATCTCTACATTTTTTTTTAAAGTTTATTTATTAATTTTTTTTTTTAGTAATTTCTACACTCAGTGTGGGGCTCAAACTCACAACCCCATGATTAAGAGTCCCGTGGTCTACTGACTGCGCCAGTCAGGTGCCCCTTGTCTCTACATTAGATGTGGAGTTTGTTCTGCTGGTCTTCAGGTAGTTTTCTGGATTATTTGCCCTTACGTGAGTGTTACCTAGTTGTATCCAAGGGGTGAGGTGAGTTTAGGGGCTTCCTACTTGCCATTTTCCCTCGGAAGTTTTTAGTTTTGATATAGGCCACTTTTTTTCTTCTGTTGCCTGGGCTTTTGATGTCTTATCCTTCAGTAATCTTTTAAACACATTTATATCCTTTCATTGAGTAGTTTATAATCATTTGATGGTTCCATTTTTTAGACTTCTGAATGATCTGGTCTCTGTACTTCTTCAATCTCACCGCTTACTAATATCTCTACCCAAATGGACTTACCGGGTCATTCTGAATTACTACAGAGTTCTGAGCATCCGCTGAGCACCATGCTCTCTCACATGTCATGTCTTTGCACTTGCTACTCCCACTTCTTTCCTTTCTTTCTTTTCATAAACTACTTTTCATTCACCTTTTAAGACTTCTGCAGGTAACTCCTCCTCTGAGAAGACTTCCTTGACTTTTCCCAGAGTTAGATGACTTCCCTGGCCTTCCATTGTTTACTTTTACTGTCATGCTTATTAAACTGTTTTAAGGGACGCCTGGGTGGCTCAGTTGGTTAGGCAGCTGCCTTAGGCTCGGGTCGTGATCCCAGCGTCCTGGGATCGAGTCCCGCATCGGGCTCCTTGCTCGTCAGGGAACCTGCTTCTCCCTCTGCCTCTGCCTGCCATTCTGTCTGCCTGTGCTCGCTCTCTCTCCCTCGCTCTCTCTGACAAATAAATAAATAAAATCTTAAAAAAAAAAAAACTGTTTTAAGTGTTGACTCACCTTTTTCCTCTTCCTCCAGATCAACTATAAGTTCCTTAAAGGCAAAGGCCCTACCCCTGTCTTGTCATCTGCTCTCAAATTTGGTTCAACAGTTGAACAGAGATCTCTGCCGCTTTAGTTGCTTTGACTCTGAGCAAACTAAACCTTTTGGGCTTCAGTTTTCTCATAAGATAATTGTGCTGGCAAACTGAGATTATGTTTGTAAAGTGGAGGTTGCTTGCCAATAAATGCTCCACAGAAATCAGCTGTTATTATCATCAACCTATTGAATTGATATTTCAGGCTCCAATCCATTGTATGAATTTGGACAAAATTTTTTTTTAAAAGATTTTATTTATTTATTTGACAGATAGAGATCACAGGTAGGCAGAGAGAGAGGAAGGGAAGCAGGCTCCCTGCTGAGCAGAGAGCCCGATTCGGGGCTCCATCCCAGGACCCTGGGATCAGGACCTGAGCTAAAGGCAGAGGCTTTAACCCACTGAACCACCCAGGTGCCCCTGGACAAAATTCTTAAATGCCCAGTAAAATGAGCTGTTTGACCTGGATTATCAATAGCAGTGGTTCTCAAACGAGGCTGCATATTTTAGTTCTGGGGAGCTTTAAAAATACTGATGTCTAGGTCCCTCCCTAAAAGATTCTGATCTAGTTGGTATGAGTTTACAGCCTGGCATGGGGATTTTTTAAAAGCTCCCCTGGTGATTCTAATGTTCAGCCAGAATAGAGAACCACTGATCTAAAGTTTCTTCCAGATATAACACGCGAGGAAGTCCAGCTGCCAGGATTCCTTGGAGGCAGGGGAATGGAATGTCTCCCGGCATTCTCCTGCCATCACCCTTTGTTAGTTTAGCAGGAAGCATTCTTGGACAGGCTCACTAAGCTGGAACTCTAAGAGTATTTGTGGACTCCTGGAGTGTTTAATACTTAGGAGCTCATTCCCTCCTGGAGAGACCTGGTAGACCAGGGCTCTGAGAAAAAACAAATCAGCTCTTCCCTACCACACTGCTCTAATCTCAGAGTCTCCCCTGGATGTTGTGCTATGGAGTCCTAGTCAAGCCAAAGGAGAGGGTGGAGGGGAGGATCCTTGGTATAAACTCAGTAGGGAATCTTGGGGCCCTGACCAGAAGGGGTGGGGCCCGAGAGTTAGCAAACACCCATTCCTTTACAATGCTTTAACACCATATCCATAGCTATTATTTATTTCATTCCTAAGACAAGCTTGAGGAATGCAAAACAGGTATTACTGCCTCCTTTTTGTAGAAGAGTAAATTAGGTCTCGAATGGTTGAGGGCCGCACCAAAATTACACAGCAGATTCGCAGCAGCGTCAGCATGCCAGCTCCTGCCCCCTGACTCTCCTTCCTGGACACTCTCATTGTGTCTGGGAAGAAAAACTGCACACTCAGCGTGAGATAATAGAAAATAGACATTGGTCTCTTTCCCTGGTTCCTGGTACAGAGCTCCTGAAATCCTTGGCACTCCCTGGGTGATAGGCATGTCTTTTGTTCTAATGAGGTGACTCTTGTCGAGTCATAGATGTGGGCTGGTCACTGGAAGGAGCAAGCCGTGATTAGAAGCTCAGCATTTTCAGTCCCCACCCCCATTCTCTTAAGAAGGGCAAGGGGCTGAAAATGGAGTTAATGATCAATCATGTGTGATGGCAGAACAAATCATGTGTTGAAGCCAAAATCGTGTGATGAAGCCTTCATGAAAGTGTGTGGGGTTCAGAGAGCTTCTAGATTGGTGAAGACATCCACATCCTGGGAGGGTGGCCCTCCAGCTCCGCAGGGACAAAAACTCCTATGCTTGGGACCCTCCCAGACCTCACCCTCTGTATCTCTCCATCTGGCTGTTGACTTTTATCATGTCCTTTACTGAGCTGGTGAACACAAGTAGGTGTTTCCCTGAGTTCTGTGAGTGGCCTTAACAAACAATCAAATCCAAGGGGGAGGTCATGGGGACCTCTGATTTGTAGCCAAGTCAGACAGAAGTTGTGGGTAACCTGGGGACCTGTTACTTGTGACCACTGTCTGTAGTGGGGGGCAGTCTCGTGGGACTGAGCCCGTGCCCTTGGGGATCTGACACTGTCTCCAGGCAGACAGTGTCAGAATTAAGCTCAATTGTTAGCACTCAGTTGTCCCAGAGAATTGCTCGGTGTGGGAAAACCCTCACGCATTTGATTTCAGAAGTGTTATTGAGTGTGGGAGAGGTATGAGAGTAAAGAAGGCACAGAAGTTCAGGGAGGTTTTTCTAAAACACCTGGGTAGCTCAGAGTCCTTGACTCCTTGGAATTAGAGCCAAGGTTCTAAATCGCCCCATTAAGTGCTACAGGGAACAACTGAAAAAGCTTCTCCTGATTGCAGCCCCTCTACCTCTGAGCACAGCAGTACTCTCTGGTATTATTAGCAAATGCGTTCAGTTTTGTTAAGTGTGGGGTGTTCAGGACTGCCTTTGAGAGGTGGAGAGGTGTTTCATTATAATGTCCAGTGTGCCCAGGAACACTCAGAAGGGCGAGATGTAGAGTGTTAGCCAAATGCTGGGTCTTAGGGGTCAGCTCTTAGATCCTGGCTCAAGATGAAATGGAAAAAAGCAGAAAAGGGCATCAGTTTTTTACCAAGTTCAATTTAATTTAAGGCCCTGCCTTTTATTCTGAGATTATGTTTTCCCTACCTTTTTTGGTGTTAAAATTGCTTTTCAAGAAATAGTAATGGCAGTAGATGGCAGTTTATTTTATTATTTTATTATTTTTATTTTTAAAAAGATTTTATTTATTTGCAGGGGGTGCACACAAGTGTAGGGAGGGGCAGAGGAGAGGGACAAGCAGACCGCCACTGAACAGGGAGTCCAATGTGGGGCCAGATCCCAGGACCCCGGGATCATGACCCGAGCCTAAGGCAGATGCTTGACCCACAGAGCCACCCAGGCATCCCGATGGCAGTTTATTTTAATGTCCTGAATGGTATAGTCCAAAGATGGCCACCCTACATGAATGCCCAGACGTGCTATTGAAATATCACTGAGTGAAGGGATCCTGAACCTGGTGACCACTTACCATTTCAGAGGGCCTTGTGACCCTAATTCCTCAGAGGTGGGGGAGGCCACAGAGAGAGCCTCCCTTGACAGCAGTGGTAAAACATCAAATAGTAGAAGACTTAAAATGCCTGGATTTGGGCTTTGCCACCCATAAATTCATAAAAAACGAAACGTACTGTTGCCACTTTGGTTTGATTTAACCAGTTTATTTATATAGTGCTTACTGGATGCCCAGCCCTATCTCAAATGCTGTACAAATGTGATCTCATTTGATCCTTATCAAGTATATGAGGTAGATACTATTATTATCCTCATCTCCATTTTAAAGATGGGGAAACTAAGACATGAGGGCATTGAGACACCTGTCCGGGGTCACAACCAGTTAGCTGCAGAGCCAGAAGTTGAAGCCAGAGAGTCTGGCTCTGGAATCCATTTTCTTAATCCCTACAGCATGCTGCCTGGTTAGAAGCAATTTAGGACTTTTGTGGCATGTAATGATCTATTTTCAGCCTCTGATTCCATAGACAGAAGCTGCCTGTGGACTAAGCTGCCTGATCTGTACTGAGCTGCTGTCAATGATCTCTTTTGAGGCCTTTCCACACCACCACTGGGAGAGTCAGAGTGGGAAGATGGCCCTTTGGCAGAGCCTGGCAAGACAACAGTGGCAAAATCAATGAACTTTGGTTAAGATCAGCAAGCCCTTGTAGCATGGAACCTTGAGTCCATGCAAAGGTCTTCTGAGAGGTCCTCCAGAGCCTAGAATGCTAGCTTTCAAACACACTTAAAAATTTTTTTTTTTTATTTGTGAGAGAAAGAGAGGGAGAAAGCATACACACTAGCTTAGGGAGGGGCAGAGGGATAAGGAGAGAAGCAGACTCCTTGCTGAGCTGATGTGGGGCTCAATCCCATGACCCCAAGACATGACCTGAGCCAAAACGAAGAGTCAGATGTTTAACCAACTGAGTCACCCAGGTGCCCCTATTTCTGTTTTTTTTATTTTTATTTATTTGTATTTTTTGGAATCTTTTTTTAAAACAGGTAAAAGTAGAGTTGTGTTGAAGCAGAAGTGGGGATCCGGCTGACCTTATTCTTAGCCTTTATGCAGTATTGAGTTACTATCAGATAGTGACTCATTTCTGGCCTTTGTACCTACTGGTCCCTCTTTCAGGACTCTTCCAACCATCCAAGCAAGCCCATCTCTTTCGCTTAAGTCCTACTCATCCTTCAGGGCTCAGCTGAGATGTTATTTCCATAGGGAAATGTTCCCTGAGCCTCTCCCTACCCCAGAACCTAGCCCCTATTTTGTTTTCCCTCATAGCATCTTTCACTTTTCCTGCAATTCTCTTTCCTAAAATTGTAGTAAAATAATTGTTTATTTATCTAAAGCTCATCTTCCCAAGCAGTTGGAAACATCCAAAAGGGCAGAAACCCATGTCTCTGTTGATGAGTGTTAAGGGCACAAGGTAGGAGCTCACTGCATAATTTTGAAGAAATGTCCGTGCTCCTGAGTCTTACATGGATATCCTGCCTCTCAAGTTGGAGTGGACATTTCTAGCTAGACTAAACATTTTCTCATTGTCTCCCTTCATAGTGCCTATGCTGGAGCTAATCACCCAAGTGCTGACCCTATGCTATCAGAGAAAGAAGGATGAAAAACAGAGGAGACACCTGAGATGGCAGATTGGATCTAACACTGAACACTTCCTGGGAGAAAGAGTTTTGGGCAGCTGGAGGCTGTTTCTAGGCCCCAGGCCAGGGTGTTGAGCAATGTTTTCATTTCTCTGAGAGCTTCTGCCAATGAGAAGAAAACTGATGAGTGACCTGTGAATGCTGCTTACATTCTGGGTGACTCACAGTTTATGGTATTCTGGAGGAAAAATCATGTTGATCAGAGGGGTAGGACAGCCACGTGGGGTACTGGGCAGAAAGTTTGGTGAGAGGCCATCCAGTGCCTCAGTAAGACAGCCTCTCTTGCTAAGCACTCACTGCCCAGGCGTTTCAGCCAATGCCAAGTCAGAGACCCCAAGCAGGCCGCATAAGGCCCATTGCTTCCTCGGGCTCCCGTCTTCTGTTGGAAGGTTCTTTCATAGTTGATACGGCTTCTCTTTCTCAAGAAAGTCATAAATCCAAATGCCCTGCCCTTTTCCTTTCTATTGTAATTAAAACATTAATTTCTGGTTACAAAAATAATACACGAATACATTTATCTTCAGAAACAATAAAATAGGGGCATGTGGGTGGCTCTCAGTTAAGTGGTTAAGTGTCTGACTCTTTGATTTCAGCTCAGGTTGTGATTTTAGGAGGTCATGAGATAAACCCCAGAGCTCCGCCTTGGGTCGGGTACTGGGTATGGAACCTGCTTAAGATTCTCTCCCTCCCTCTTCCTCTGCTCCCCCACCCCACCTCCACATACATGTTCTCTCTTTCTCTAAGGAAAAAAAAAGGAACAAAAAAACCACAGTAAAATGAAGCTAAACTCCCTTTTACCCCCACACTTGGCCCTTTACCTCATCTTCAGAGATAGCTTGTTTTTTTTGTTTTGTTTTGTTTTGTTTTTAATAACTTCTGATAAACATTTGGGATGTAGCCTTATGATCTGTTTTAAAAAATCTTACAAACAATGTGTGGTTGTCTTAGTTTGGGCAGCTATAGTGGTATACCAGAGACTTGGTATAAGAAAATTTTCACAGTTGCAGAGGCTGGGAAGTCCAAGGGGGCAAGGCACCAACAGATTTGGTGAAGGCCTGTTTCTTGGTTCAGAGAAAGCTATCTTCTTGCTGTGTCCTTACAAGGTGGAAGGGGTAGGAAGATTTCGGGGTTCTCTTTTATAAGGGCACTCATTCCATTTATGAGGGCTCTGCCCTCATGACCGAATTATCTCTCAAAGGCCCTACCTCCAAATACCATCACGTTGGGCATTAGGTTTCAACACATGAATTTAGAATTTGTCTATAGCAGTGTTGATAAGAAAAAAATGGTATTTATGTCTGTGTTTTAACATTTTATTTTGAAAATAATTTTAGATTTATAGAAGAGTTGCAAAGTGTCTTACCATTTTATTTTGAAATAATTTTAGATAGAAGAATTGCAAAAATAGTAACAGGGGCACCTGGGTGGCTCAGTCATTAAGCATCTGCCTTAGGCTCAGGTCATGATCCCAGGGTCCTGGGACTGAGCTCTCTGCTCAGTGGGGAGCCTGCTTCTCCCTCTTCCACTCCCCTGCTTGTGTTCCCTCTCTCACTGTCTCTCTGTCAAATAGATAAAATCTTAAAAAAAAAAAAAAGTCACAGAAAGTTCCAGTATACCCTTACTCAGCCTCTCCTAATGTTAATGGGTTCCATGACTCTGGTTCAATGATCAAAACTAAGAAATTAACACTGGTACAATGTACTGTTAATTAAACTATAAACTTTATTAGAACTTCACCAGTTTTTCCACTAATGTGCTTTAACTGTTCCAGGATCCCATCCAGGATCCTCTGTTGCATTTAGTTATCTTGTCCCTTTAGTCTCCTCCAATCTATGTTTTCCTTGGCTTTCATGACCTTAACACTTTTTTTTTTTTGAAGGCTTCCAGTTCTTTTTTAAAAATAGTCTACTTATTTATTTATTTTTAAGTAATCTCTACACCCAACATGAAACTCAAACTCATGACCCCAAGATCAAAAGTCACATGCTCTCCCAACTGAGCCAGCCAGGTGCCCTGACCGTAACACTTTTGAAGAATCCAGGTCAGGTATTTTATAGAATAGCCCTTAATTTGGGTTTGTCTGAAGTTAAGCATTTTGAGGAAGATTTAAAAAAATATATCAAATATATATATATATATATATATATATATATATATATAATTTGCATGTTATATATTATACTGCAACTTGGGTTTTATATTCAACTATATTGTGTATTTTTTTAAGCGAGAGGGAGCAAGTGAGGGGGGGGCAAAGGGAGGAGGGGGAGAGAGAGAATCTTAAGCAGGCACCACACCCAGCATGGAGCCTGAGGCAGTGCTCAATCTTAGGACCCTGAGATCAGGACCTGAGCCAAGGCACCTAACCAACTGAGCCACCTTGGTGCCCCTCAACTATATGACTATAGATCAAGGTCACTTCTCTTAAATTCTCTACAGAATTGCATTATGAGTATTGTGCATTTTATTTTTATTTTATTTTATTTTTTAATTAATTAATTTATTTGACAGACAGAGATCACAAGGAGGCAGAGAGAGAGAGAGAGAGGAGGAAGCAGGCTCCCTGCCGAGCAGAGAGCCCGATTCGGGACTCGATTCCAGGACCCGGGGACCACGACCTGAGCTGAAGGCAGAGGCTTCAACCCACTGAGCCACCCAGGCGCCCCTAGTATTGTGCATTTTATTTAGCTATTCCTCTACTGGTGGGTACTTAGGTTGATTCCAAAATTTATTAACAACATCATAGGAATTATCCTTATACACATCTCCATATGCACATGGAGTACGGTAGATAACTAGAAGTGGCATTGCTGAAACATGGATTTAATAGATGTTGTCCTATTGCCCTCTAAAGTGGCTGTGCCAATTTATATTCTTTTGATATTATGAAGATTGAAAATTGTTGCCAATCTCAGTTTCAATTTCCATTTCCCTGGTTACTACTGAGATTGCATTTTTTGTGTGCTTATTAGCAATTTGTGATTAGCAATTTCCTTCTGTGAACTGCCAATTTATATTATTTGCCCATTTTTCCAGTAGATTTTTTTCTTATTGATTCGTTAAGAGTCCTTTGTATGTTCTAGATACAAATCTTTATTTTATGTATTACAGATATTTTCTCTTCATCTGTTATTTCTTAAGTTTGTTTCCCAATTTTTTTAAAAGGTTTTATTTATTTGCGACAGAGAAAGAGGGAGAGAGAGAGAGAGAGGGTATAAGCAGGGAGGAGGGTCAGAGGGAGAGGGAAAAGCATTCTTCCGGATAAGCAGGGATCCCAATGCTGAGCTCAATTCCAGGACCCTGAGATCATGACCCCAGCTGAATGAGGTCCTTGTTCCCCAATTTTTTAAGTTATTACATGTCCCTGATTTTTTTTTTTTAAGCATTTTATTTATTTGACAGACAGAGATCACAAGTAGGCAGAGAGAGGGAGGAAGCAGGCTCTGCGGAGCAGAGAGCCCCATGCGGGGCTCTATCCCACGACGCTAGGATCATGACCTGAGCCGAAGGTAGAGGCCTCAACCCACTGAGCCACCCAGTCACCCCACATGTCCCTGATTTTTAAAATTATTTTTTCTGACTTTTGGAGACAAAGTTCTTGATTATACAAGTAGTATAAATGATGTAGAAAATCTGGGAAATTTATGGAAAAGTATAAAGAAGAAAAGAAACTACCCCGAATCTTATCACTGAGGAAAAAAAAAAAAACACTACTAAAATATTCAATTACAGGGGTACCTGGGTGGCTCAGTGTGTCCCTTCTGAACCAGAAGGGGTCTAAGGTCTGTTTGACGAGGAGATAAAGGATGCCCCATCCCCTTAAGGGAAAGTGTTGGTGTATAGACCAAGGTAAGGTGGTGGGGTCTTGCTGAGGGGCCGGGCACAAAGCCAAGGGATGGAGACCTAAAAGACATGTAAGGGTTGTCAATGTGCCTTATCCCACAGCTCGTCAACAACTGCTGTTCTGTGCTTTGTGGATCTCGAAAACCCGCGCTAGGGCCCCAGGCGCACGCCCGCAACCCGGCTCCTCTCAGTCTGTGCTGCTAGGGAGCGTCGCGGCGGCCTGATTCTTCGGCGGACCTGCGGAAAGAACAGCACGCCGGTCCCTGGCCGGGCGCGAGCTGGGGGCGGCGCCGGGGCGGCGGGGGCGGGGAAGGAGCGCGCCCCGGCGGCTGCTGCAGTTGCGCGCTGGGATTGCTGCCGAGCGGCGGAGCGGTAAGTGCGGCGGGACTCGCGGGAGGGCGGGGAGGGAGCGAGCGGGCGAGCGAGCGAGCGAGGGAGGGAGGGAGGCAGGGAGGGTGCGCAGCAGAGCGCGCGACTTGGAACCGGGAGACGCCGCCTGCCCCGGCCCCACCCGGTCCGCTGCGCCCCTCCGGGCCCTCTCCTACATCCCAGCGCCCGCGGACTCGACACCCTCGTGCCCGCATGTCGCCCCCCACCCCCACACCTGTCCCCAGCTGGCCCCAGCCTCAGAGCGGCCCAAGCCTCCGCGGCGACGCCCCCAGCCCCACGTCACGCTCGCGCCATTGTTTCCCTGCCGTCGGCTCGCGGGGACCCGCCTTACCCTCGGAGCGCGGCCCTTGGTCTCCTCAGAGCCAGCCTCGCCGTGTCCGGTCCCCCCGCTTTTCTAACGCCCGTGGCAGCCCCCATCTCGCCTCAGGCGGATCCTTCTTTACTGAGTTCTGGTTATTTTTTTCCGGAGGACGCCGCCTTCCTCCCGTAGGCAGCGGAGGCCAGCCTTCCCGCCCCCCTTCCAGGGCTTCACCCCCTGCGCGTTCCGGGTGGCCCCCGAGGAACTAGCGGACCGCCGTGGTAGGAGGCGAGGTTGACAACGTTTTCGCCAGAGCCGCAGGAAATTGCCGGCCTGATAGCCCACATTCCAGTTTTGTCGTTTGCAGCACTTCCTGGAAAGCTCACGTTGAATCGCGAGCCGCCACAAAAACCAAGCTCGTTATTTTCAAACGGCTCCCAAGTCAGGCGTCAGCTGTCGGGGGGCGGACCGTTTCTTTCTTTCTTTCTTTCTTTTTTTTTTCCCCCTTGGGGTCCCCTGAAGCTGGTGAAAGCCCAGGGGAGATGCAGATCTGAGGCCTGAACCATTCGTTGTAAGCAAAACGTTTGGAGGTTTTGACGCCAGTAGGCCTCAGCTTTTAAAAGCAGTAGGTAGGGCGCCTGGGTGGCTCAGTGGGTTAAGCCGCTGCCTTTGGCTCAGGTCATGATCTCAGGGTCCTGGGATCGAGTCCCGCATCGGGCTCTCTGCTCGGCAGGGAGCCTGCTTCTCTCTCTCTCTCTCTCTCTCTCTCTCTCTCTCTCTGCCTGCCTCTCTGTCTACTTGTGATCTCTCTCTGTCAAATAAATAAATAAATAACCTTAAAAAAAAAAATAAAAGCAGTAGGTAGAGCTGTGGGCGTTGGGGCCGTTATGTCTGAGGGATGTAAGTACAGTGATCCGCAGTGACTGGTCACCTTTATAGGGTTGTGTGCGTGCGTGCGCCCATGCGTGTTCGGGTGCAGACAGGTTCTTGATTGAACTGTGCTTGTTTTGTAATGTCTGCACACTGTTCATTTTGCCTCTTAAGACAGAGGATGCAAATTCTAAGTGTAACCCGCAAGGAAGAATGTTGAAACAGTACCGTTTACTGTGGAGACTTAATGTGATCGAGGTCCTTTTAGATAGTTACCACGACACTCTTTTTTTTTTCTTAATTTAATTTTATTTTAGTAGGCTTCACGCCCACATGTGGGGCTCCAACTCACAACCCTGAGATCAAGAGTCGCCTGCTCTACCACTGAGCCATCTAGGAGTCCCTACTGGGACACTTCTCAACCATGGTTAGAATTTATCCAGATGAAGACCTCCAGGCCTCTGCATGATGGGTTGATGCTAGCACACACAGACTACTTCTGAAATGCATTTCTTTTGCAATATAAGCTGCTACAATTTCAGCTCTTATAGGTTGTTGCTGCATTTAGATTTAAGAATTTAGTAATCAGGCTGTAAAAAGAGGGCTGAAGGAGAGTTCTGCAAGGTTTTTTCCAGTTTTTTGGTTTGTTTTTGAGGATTTTATTTGTCAGCACACAAGCTGGGGAAGAGGCAGACAGAGAAGTAGGCTTCCCGCTGAGCAAGGACCTTGATGGAGGGCTTGTACCCAGGACCCTGGGATCAGAATTTGAGCAGAAGGCAGACGGTTAAGGGACTGAGCCACCCAGGCACCCGGGTTTCTTTCAGTACTAAGACTTGATTCCATGGTATGAAAATTTACAATTAGCTACAGGTTTCCAAAAGTTTATTATTGTAGGAAGATTTGTATAGAGAGATATTTAGTGATGGTATCTGCAAGCCTTAGTACTGACAATAGGTGTTATCTTCCTAAAGAAAGCCAGATTATAGTGGAATGTTAGGGATGTTCATTCATCTGTCTCTAGGCTGTTTTTGCTGTTTTGGTTTTTTTTTTAAAAGATTTTATTTATTTACTTGACACAGAGAGAGAGGGATCACAAGTCAGCAGAGAGGCAGGCAGAGAGAGAGGGGGAAGCAGGTTCCCCGTTGAGCAGAGAGCCCAATGCGGGGCTCCATTCCAGGACCCTGAGATTGCGACCTGAGTCGAAGGCAGAGGCTTAACCCACTGAGCCACGCAGGCGCCCCTGTTTTTGCTGTTTTATGGAAGAAAGCACTTAAGCCTTTTTTTTCTTTAAATACATCTTTTCATTGCTTAGCTTTTTTTTTTTTTTTTTTAAAGACTTTATTTATTTATTTGACAGAGAGAGATCACAAGTAGACGGAGAGGCAGGCAGAGAGAGAGAGAAGCAGGCTTCTTGCTGAGCAGAGAGCCCGATGTGGGACTCGATCCCAGGACCCTGAGATCATGACCTGAGCCGAAGGCAGCGGCTTAACCCACTGAGCCACCCAGGCGCCCCATTGCTTAGCTTTTTTAACAAAAAGCTTAATTCAATGAAATAGCAGAACAAGAAACAGACCCCAACTTTATCATATGATGTATAACTAAGTTCTTTTTCCAATTCCTATTTAAACATAGTTTTTATGTAGTTTCAGTTGTTATGTACATATTTTTAATTTTCACTTACCCACTTTCTGGGATGTCCATGTATCTGAAGAATTCATCTACTTTTCATTTGTAAAGGCTCTGTAACATACTTTTATACCCAGTAGTCAACAGTGCCTGGCATACAGGCTCTCAGTAAATTTTTGTTGAAGGAATGTAGTATTTTGAGCCACTTAGACAACATTTGGGAACACAAAATGTTAAATATCACAGGGCATATGCTCAGTGACATTTGAGCAATAAAGCCCTTCAATACTTTGAGCCAGGAGATAGCATCACATATGTTTGAGAGTGTGGTTTTTGGAGTCTGGGTTTGAGATCTGGCTTGCAACTTAACCAGCCATGCAACCTTGGAGAAGGTGGAAGACCTCACTTAGTTTCTCTCACCACGAAAAAGGGGGAAATAGAACAAATTTCACAGGGTTGTATGGATTAAGTGGGATAATTCCATTGAAGCAGTACTGGCATACATTAAATTATAAATGTTAACTCTCACTGTTTTTTGTTCAGAGTGGGGATGTTACTGCATGTTGGTGGGATCAAAAAAGCATGAGTGATGATGACAGGAGAGTAAGAAGATGCGAAGGTGGATATATTGAGGTTTTAATGAATAGGTTGCTCTCACTAAAAGTATGTGGTAGAGTAATAGTATGAGATAAAGCTAGAGATAGAATTTCTGATAAGCTGCTTACAAGATAGGCTATGTAGATTTTTGGAAGATACAGCACAATGAAGTAAGATAATTTTTTTTTTTTTAGATAAAAGTTTTATTTATTATTCTGAGAGAGAGCGAGCGAGAAAGAGCAAGAGCAAGAGTCGGGGAGAGGGAAAAGCAGGCTCCCTAATGAGCAGGGAGCCCGGCTTTGGGGCTCTATCCCAGGATCCCGCGATCATGTCCTGAGTTGAACGCAGATGCTTAACCCACTGAGCCATCCAGGTGCCCCAAGATAATTTTTTGTAATGAGTGGTAGGTGTTTGTTTTGTTTTTTAGGTTCAGACCTAAAAAAATTCTCTCCTTTAGAGATTTATTTATTCTAGAGAGAGGAAAAAAAAATATGTGAGTGGAGGGAGGGGCAGAGGGAGAAGGTGAGAGAATCTTGAGTAGACCCCCCGCGGAGCTGGTAGCCCAATTCAGGGCTCAGTCTTACAACCCTGAGATCATGACCTGAAGCCAAGAGTCAGATGGTCAATGGACAGAGTAACCCAGATGCCCCTAAAAGTTCTTTGCTTTAAGGATGTTGATTGCAAATTGTTATAGATTACTGAATTTCTTGTCACCTGACACAGTAAATCTTATATGACTTATTATTATTTGAAATTTGGTTGTGTTCTGTGATTGGTTACCAGAGTTTGCAGTGGCTTTTTGTTCGTTTTTTTTTCAAAAAAGATTTTAGTTATTTATTTGACAGAGTGTGTGTGTGTGTGCATGCACAAGGGGGGGGGAGGAGCAGAGGGGGAAGCAGACTCCCCACTGAATAGGGAGTTAGAGGTGGAACTCTGGGATCATGACCTGAGGTGAAGGCAGACACTTAACCACCGAGCCACCCATGTGTGTCTCATTCTTTCTTAAATGGAAAACAACTTTAGCAATAAGCCAATGAAAAACAATAAAAATAGCAAAATTGTCAGCAGAGCAGCAAAACTGCCCTCTTTTTAGGTGGAATACAGAATCAGAAGGATTAAATTGACTTGGAGAGTGTTGAACTATTAGTTCCTACTGTGTGTGTGTGTGTGTGTGTGTGTGTGTGTGTGTGTTTAAGTAGGCTCCATGCCCAGCTTGGAGCCCAGCATGGGGCTTGAACGCACAACCCTGAGATCAGGATTTGAGCTGAGATCGAGTTGGATGCTTCACTGACTGAGCCACCCAGCCACCACTAGTACATATACTCCTCTTATTTAATACATTATACATATGATTTTGCAACGTTTTTTTTTTTAGTTAAACATTTTAAAAAAGATTTTATTGGAGAGTGAGTGAGCAAGAGAGAGCATGGAGCGGGAGGGATAGAGGGAGAGGCAGACTCCTGGGGAGCCCAACTCGGGGCTCAATCCCAGGACCCTGAGATCATGACGTGAGCCGAAATCAAGAGTCAAGTATTTAACTGACTGAGCCACCTGGGCACCCCAGCGTTGTTTATAATATGTGTCCATGTTGATAAGACTTTAGTTCATTAATTTTAATCACTCTGTAGTGTTGCATTATATGAATAAACCAGTTTGTTTATGGAGTTTTAGGTGTTTCTGATTTTTTTTTTAAAGATGTTATTTTTATTTATTTGATAGAGAAAGAGAGATCACAAGTAGGCAGAGAGGCAGGCAGAGAGAGAGGGGGAAGCAGGCTCCCTGCTGAGCAGAGAGCCCAATGTGGGGCTCGATCCCAGAACCCTAGGATTATGACCTGAGCTGAAGGCAGAGGCTCAACCCACTGAGCCACCCAGGCGCCCCCTCCCTTTTTAAAAGATTTTATTTTTAGTCTTTTTTTTTTTTTTTGCTATTAACGAAGCATAAACATTCTTGGATTTTCATGTTGTTTACATATGTGAGACAGTTCTTAACTTACGAAAATCTTAGATTGTAGAGTATGAAGATCTTTTAACTTTATTAGATAATGCCAAATTATTTCCAAAATACTAAATAATAGCAGTTTGTGAGGGTTCCTATTTTGCAATATCCTTATAAACACTAATATTGTGTAGACTTCTAAATTTTAAAATGAAATCAAATTTTATTTTAATTGGCTTTTCCCTGATCATAAGTGAGGTTGAGCTTCTTCACATCATTTATTATAAGATTTTCTTTCTGTAAACTGCTTCTGTTGGCTTGCTTTTCCGTCATTAGTTCATAACTCTTTATTTACTAATCCTCTTATTTATAGTGTAGCAAATACCTTCTCAGTGTTTAGTCTCTCATTGTGCAGAGGTTTTACATTTTTTTCAACTATTTGCAAAATTTCAATATAAGAAAGGGCAGTAATAGTTCAATAAATTTACCTTTCATCTGGATTCACCAGGTAATGTTGCTACATTTATCTTTCATTTATACATTTTTTTTTCCTGAAAAAAAGTAAGTTGCAGACATCATGACACTTCATTCCTCAAAAGATCTACTTGAATATCCTGAAAACAAAGATGTCCTATAAAATTACATGTTTAACATGGAGGTAACATTGTTATCTATTATCTGGTACATATTAAAAGTTGCACATTTGCCCCCAATAATAACTTTTTTTTTTTTTTTTTTTAAAGTAGGTCTGGTGTGGACCTCAATGCAGGGCTTGAACTCACCATTCTGAGATCAAGAGTTAGACACTTAACCAACTAAGTTCTCCAAGCCTCCCCACCTCCCGCCCCAAATGAACTTTATAGTTCTCCACTCTAACCCTTGGTCCTGGATCTAGTCAAAGATCATGAATTGCATTTAGTTGTCATGTCCCTGTAATTACTTTTAATCCACAGCAGGTCCAGCTTTTTGCTTGTTTTCATAATATTAATATATTTGAAGAACCCAGGCCAGTTGTTTTGTGGAACAAAACTATAATAAAAGTTCTGTGAATGTAATGTCTTCTAAATTATCTTCTTGTACTGCCCTCACCCTTCTTGTGATGACATGAAATGATAAAATATCTACGTAATGAGATGAAGTGAATGACGTAGGCATTGTGACGTGACCTTAAGCTACTATTGACCTTCTGACTATATGGCAGAAGGAGGATCATCTGCTTCTGGGGACTGCAGCTGACCATGGGTAACTGAAACCTTGGAAAGGGAAACCATGGATAAGGGGTGGGGACTGCTGTTCTACATTGTGCAGAAGCTGCAAGTGTTAAACATTGCAGCCTCTACCATTATAAATAATAAATGATTAAGCACTATGTATTAGCCATTGTTCTTAGTACCTTGCACTTATTAATGGATTGAATCCTTGTTCCAACTCTATTTTGGAGTGGAAGAAGCTGAAGAGATTGTGTAATTTGCTCAGTCGTAGAGCTAATTAGTGTTGGAGTCAGGTTTTGAACCCAGGCAGTGTGGCTTTAGAATCTATGCTCTTCATCACAAGTATAATTCTATGACATAGGTCAAATTATTTAACTTCAGTACGCTCTTTTCTTCTTTGAATGACAGAGAGAATAGCACCTAACTCACATGGTTGTGAGAAGTCAGAAAAATATGTATAGTGCTTAAATAGTATGTGAAAAAGGTGAACACTTAGTAAATGTTAAATGTTAGTTGTTAAGTTAGGGTTATTAAGGCATTGAACTTACACATCTCTGAATTTTTACCAAATAAGCAGACTAATCCATAAATGTGAATTTATAAACCAAGAGGTAGAAATACTGTGATTATTTCTGACTTTCTGATTTTTATTTTTATTTTTTTATTTTGTGAGAGGAAAGGTAATAGGTACAACAGTGTAATGGTGAGCCAGGAACTCATCAGTAAAAGAATTCGTTCATTTTGAAATCAGACTTTTTTTTTTTTTGCCTCCTTTTTAAAAGAATATTTAAGAATCATTACTGAAGGTGAAAAAGACTTTATATTGGCTGATTGTAAAAACTGTTAGGCTTCATTACCTTTATGCTTTTGAAAGACCATAGTTAGTTATGGCAATATTTTGAAGAAATAGATGGCATACTACATATCCTCCACCCATTCATTTAAAATGTTTTCTTTACATACTTGTTCTTTGTGTCAATGACCATGTTATTGTAGAAGGTCTTATATTAACTCAAAACATTTAGTTAGAACCAGCCTTCAGGGTCACCTGGGTGGCTCAGTGGGTTAAGCCTCTGCCTTCGGCTCGGGTCATGGTCTCGGTGTCCTGGGATCGAGCCCCACATCAGGCTCTCTGCTCAGTGGGGAGCCTGCTTCCTCCTCTCTCTCTGCCTGCCTCTCTGCCTACTTGTGATCTCTCTCTGTCAAATTAAAAAAAAACAACAAAAACTAAAAAAAAAAAAAAGATTAAAAAGAAGCAGCCTTCATATGCTGATGTAGAACAGATATATAGCCTTCTCTGTGATAGGACTGAGATAACAGATTTCTAGGAGTAGCAGCAGTAGAATTTTGAAGAGAAGAACATTAACAAAATTCAGGTCTTGTTTGTATATATTTAGGAACTTTAGGAATAGATGAAATAAATTTATATTTTCCAGTTAGTTTCAGACTAGAGATTGGAGCATATTATTGTTTGAAGAAAAACCAATTGTCAAGGCAACAGGTACTTCATTTCTCCCTTGACAAGATCTCAGTTTTGTTATTTTCTATCAGAGAACAAGGAACCTTTTGTTCCAAGGCCTGATGTTGAAATGTTAGCAAAATATTACGTTAATCAAGCCAAGAATCTTGTGTTTCTGAACCAAAAGTAAGATTTCACAAAGACTCATTTAGAGCATTAAAAGGAAATTGTGCAATACTCTTGCATTTTCAGGCTTACATAAGAACTAGCTTCTAAAAAGCAAAGACCTCCAAGTGTAGAGGTTTAGTTCCATTTGTTTCTGCCTGTCTGTATCAAGTCTACTGTTAAAGGAACTGGGGTTACGGCAACAAATGAAACAAATCTCACCCTTACAGAGCTTATATTTTAGAGAAAGGGTCTGACTCTAACTGTCAAAATATATCATGTCTGGAAGTGTTAATGTGCAAAAAAAAAGAAAAAGAAGCAAGGTAAGAGGATAGCAAATAATATGCATGGATAGGTAAGTGTGAGTTTATTAGTTGAAATTTGTTAGCTGTGTGTATCACTTGGCGTGCAAACTATGAATGCTTGCCTTTTCCTGAAGTGTATAGTCCAGGGCAAATGATAGAACTGAATGAAATGAATGGAATGAAAAATGAACAAAAAACTGTCATGAACTATTCAAAAGGCCAGAAGTTAACGAAACATTTAACACGGTTTATGTACAGCAGTTTTAAGAAGTGTCCCTTTGGGGGAAAGATTGACTACTACATCTTAAAATACTTTATTTTATTATTTTCTTCCGTGTATTACTTTTAGTATTATTAAAAGGAGCAAAAGTTACAAAAATACTTTTAGAGTTATAGTTTCTTTCAAAGTGCAATTCTTTGGATTAGAGATGACACCATTGTCAGGAAGGAAGAATTTTCTTTGCCCTTCAGAGTCCTAGCTGGATGAAGAATCAGATTGACATGAGACAAATTAACAGGAGAAAATCAAATTTAATAGCATACATAGGGACAATCCACACAGACATAGAGATTCCAGAGACAGCGTGATGCTTGTGTGAGCTGAGGAGAGGGCTAAGGGCCTGAGGATACAAAGGGCAGAAAGACCATTAGCAGAAACGTGAGAGAAACAAAGATTGCCTTACGAATCTAAGTGTCTTAGGGGAATCTCTGTTAATAGCTTTTCTCTTGGTGCAAGCAGGCAGTTGAGGGGGAGGTAAAGAGCTTTCCTGAACCTGCTGGGTTTTGACTGCTTTTTTTTTTTTTTTTCCAATTTTTAAAAAATTTATTTATTTGATAGAGATTACAAGTAGGTGGAGAGGCAGGCAAGAAGAGGAGGAAGCAGGCTCCCTGCTGAGCAGAGAGCCCAATGTGGGGCTCCACCCCAGAACCATCATGACCTGAGCGGAAGGCAGAGGCATTAACCCACTGAGCCACCCAGGCACCCTTTGCTTTTAACTCAAAATAATGTTCATGTCAAAGAGGCCCATCTTGGGGCAGCCAGCCCTTGGCCCCTGTGCTATTAATTATAGATACTATGATTTAGATTTTTAGCAGTATTTTTAGATGAATTAATCTAAACCTGGATCTGACTTCCCTTGTTTTCTAGAGAATGCATTTGTAAGTTAGTTTATTTGCGGTCATGTTACAGAGGGGACGCTAAGCCACACATATTGTTAAAAATAATTCACCACTGGGGCTCCTGGGTGGCTCAGTGAGTTAAAGCCTCTGCCTTCGGCTCAGGTCATGATCCTGGGGTCCTGGGATCGAGCCCCACGTCGGGCTCTCAGCTCAGCGGGGAGCCTGCTTCCCTTACTCTCTCTGCCTGCCTCTCTGCCTACTTGTGATCTGTCAAATAAATAAAATCTTAAAAAAAAAATAACTGACCACTATACTTCCTTGGTTTCACTTGCTCATTGGTCAAGGAATAGGGTTTTCAAGGGCTATGTGTAAAATGTGCCTACTTACCAAACAGATGTCCACAGTAGAGACTTATCAAGGATTGTAGTAGGGAAGAAGTCTCTCCCTTACTGTCAGCAGCAGCTCGTAAAGCTGACTGTACATATGTGCATTTTCCTCTTGGTAGAAATGGTCCATAGCACTAATTGGTAAGGCTTACTGTATAGTCAGTATTATCAGTATCTTTCGGTTCAACATACCTTATAGTTCGTATATAACCTGTGTTAATTACATAGATTGTACATTTAAAGCTGTTACCAAGTTGCTGGAATGTAAGAGCAGAAATAAGGTCCTATCAGTTATTTTGTTAAGTATCCTTTGTATCACAACAAAGGAAATGTTTTCATTTGTTTTTTTAACGATTGTTTGAGAGAGAGCGAGAGAGTGCTCTCAGGTGGGGCTGGGGGTGCGTAGAGGTAGTGGGAGAGGGAAAAGCAGACTCCCCATGAGCAGGAAGCTCCATGTGGGGGTCCATCCCAGGATCTTGGGATCATGACCTGAGCCGAAGGCAGACACTTAACTGATGGAGCTATCCAGGTACCCCACAAAGGAAATGTTTTTATTTATTTATTTAAATAATTTTTTTTTTTTTTTTAATTTGTTTGAGAGAGAGAGAGAATGAGATAGTGAATGAGAAGCATACTCCTTGTGGAGCAGGGAGCCTGACATGGGACTCCGTCCCAGGCCCCTGGGATCATGACCTGAGCCGAAGGGAAATGCTTAACCAGCTGAGCCGCTTAGATGCCTGGAAATGTTTTTATTTATTTATTTAAAAAAAAAATTTTTTTTTAAAGATTTTGTTTATTTATTTGATAGACAGAGATCACAAGTAGGCAGAGAGGCAGGCAGAGAGAGAGAGAAGGGGCTCCCCGCTGCCCAGAGAGCCCAATGGGGGCTTGATCCCAGGACCCTGGGATCACGACCTGAGCTGAAGGCAGAGGCTTTAACCCACTGAGCCACCCAGGCACCCCTGGAAATGTTTTTAAAAAGTCAACTATAATAAAGTGATTTTATTACTTTATACACGTGTGCACACACATACACAAACACAATGTGCCTACTTAGTTCAGTACCAGGCATACAAATGGAGGATGTAACTTTAACTCTTCTTTTTCTATAAACTAGTTTAATATGCAACTAAATTTGTATTTATGAAGCTTAAAATAAATTTCAAGCTGGTGAGAAAATTTCAAGAAACTATTCAAAGTGATCCTTTTTATTCAAGTTTCAGAGCAGTGTTCTTAGAATGGTTGATTATAAAACTTAGCAATCTCAAGTTTTATATTTCAAACAGAATAAATTCCAGTCAAGTTTAGTAAAACTCTAAGAGTTCATATTTTACTGTTATCATTACCCTATTATCTGTTGAAAAATAAGTATTTGGTTCAATATGCAGTGTAAAACACTTTGCCGAATAGGCTTGTGCTACGTAATGTGTTTAAGTGCTACTCCTTTTTTTTTTTCTTTTTTTAAGATTTTATTTATTTGTGAGAAAGCATGGGGGGTGGGGAGGGGCAGTGGGCGAGGGAGAACCAGACTCATCCCTTAGCAGTGAGCCCAAAGCGGGACTTAATCCCGGGGCTCTGGGATCATGACCCAAGCCAAAGGCAGATGCTTAACTGACTGAACCACCCAGGTGCCCCTCAAGTGCTGCTCCTTTCCGAGTGAATTACTGATGTGATCTGAAACATTTAAAATGGTTTTGCTACCCAGGTTTATCCTGCAGTTTCAGTTACTCTTTGCTTCCTGTTTTTCGCAGTTGCTTGGAGCTGTTGGGGCAGCTGGTTTCCCTTTGGGGGGGAGGGTGGTGTTAGTGGTGAAAGGAGTATGTTTTGCCTGAAATATTTTTAAAGCGTGAAACTATGGTATTTCAAATGCTTGAAAGTTCATTTCACTTGTTGCTATTCAGACTGTTTATGTTGAAACAAAGAATTTTCTAACTACCATATTTTTTGAAAGGAATTAAAATTTGAGCTTTTTATTCGGTATTAGTCATTGCTGTACCTTAGTGAAAGAAACTACTCGAGCTTGACACTGTAAACAGGTGACAAATGTATAGTTACTTAATGTATCTTACTTAATAGAAATCTTTTTTTTTTTTTTTTTTGGCCAGTTGATTAAAGCATCTTCATCTTTACTTTTAATATTCCTATGAAAAATAGTTAAGCATTAGATAGATTGATTCTGTGGATAGAGTTCAAAAGTCTGTCATGTAATGTTAAGATGTATGATAAGATCATATTAAAATTGTCATATGTGAGGAATTGTTTGAAGATGATGATTTAAGACAATCTTACCCCCTTACCTTCACATAACTGTATAGACTTCATGGCGGATTTTATCCCATATTAATGATAATCATTTTATGTTTACACTTTAGTTTTATGTTTTTTTTTAAAGATTTTATTTATTTGAGAGAGAGTGCACTCACAGCAGGGGCAGAGGAACAGGGAGAAGCAGACTCTCCATTGAGCAGAGAAGGCCAACGTGGGGCTCGATCCCAGGACCCTGAGATCATGACCCAAGCTGAAGGCAGAGGCTTAACAGACCGAGCCACCCAGGCACCCCTGAAGTTGGATGTTACCTTTGCTGAGAGTGTATAACTTGAATTCTTAAAATAAAATATATTTTGTTTAGTCCATGAATGACCCGAGAGTGCTTTGAATTTTTGCTACAATTAATTTGAGGAAAGTAATAAAAAAGTTAAAATACTTGGGAGAAATCTTTCTTAGTGTAATTACAACCTTTAATTTTTAAGGAAAGAAAAAAAAACCCGACTTTTAAAAAAGTTTCACTGAGGTATAAATACATACAGTAGGGGCACCTGGGTGGCTCAGATGGCTGGGTGTCTGCTGTTGGCCCAGGTCATGATCCTAATGTCCTTGTGGGATCTAGCCCCACTTCAGGCTCCTGGCTCAGTGGGGAGTCTGCTTCTCCCTCTTCCTCTGTTCCTCCCCCTGCTCATGCTCTTTCTCTCTGTATCTGTCTCAAATAAATAGAATCCTTTAAAAAATATATTAAAAATACATAGAGTAAACTTCACAAATTTAGAGTGTGCAGTAAGTTTTGACATATATACACTCATGAAACAGTCACCATAATTAAGATAATGAACATATCCCTCCCAAAAGTTTCCCTGGGTCCCTCTTTGCCTTATTGCTTCCCCCTAGGGAACCACTGATCTTATTTCTGTCACTGTAGATTAGTTTGCACTCTTTAGAATTTTATGTAAATAGGATCATATAATATGTCTTGTCTGCTTTCAGTCAGCATAATTTTGAAATGTATTCATGTTTTCAGTAGTTCATTTCTTTTTATTGCAAAGTAGTATGAGCATACTACAGTTTGTTCTTTCACCTGTATAGACATTTGGGTTGTTTTTAGTTTATGGATATTTCAAACAAAGCTGCTGTGAATATTTGTGTGTAAGTCTTTACATGATACATGCTTTCATTTCTCTTGGATAATTACTTAGAAGGGTTGGGACATAAAGTAGATATGTGTTTAACTTTTAAAGAGATAGGAAACTTTTCCAAAGTGCTTGTACCATTTTTATAGTCTTACTGGTGGTGTATTAAAGTACTAGTTGCTCTATTTCCTCACCCAAGTTTGTCATGGTCAGTCTTTTTAAAATTTTAAATATTCTAACAGGCATGTAGTGGAATCTTTTTTTTTTTTTTTAAGATTTTATTTATTTATTTGACAGAACACAAGTAAGGGGAGCAGAAAGCAGAGCAAGAAACAGACTCCCCGCTGAGCAGTGAGCCCTATGTAGGGCTTGATCCCAGGACCATGGGATCATGATCTGAGCTGAAGGCAGATGCTTAACTGACTGGGCCACCCAGTACTACACTATACCACACTACCGTACACCAGTACTACTATACCCTTATGTAGTAGAATCTTATTGTGGTGGTAATTTACATTTCCCTGATGATAAATGGTGTTGAGCATCATTTCATGTACTTATTTGCCATCTGTATATCTTTATTGATGAAACATCAGATCTTTTGCATATATATATATATATATGTGTATATATATATATATTAGAGTGCGCGAGTGTGAGGGAGTGGGTGCTGTGAGGGAGTGGGTGCTGAGGGAGAACAAAGAGAATGTTAACCAGGCTTCTTGCTCAGCACAGAGCCTGATGCGGGGCTCAACCTCATTACCCTGAAATCATGACCTGAGCTGAAATCAAGAGTCAGATGCTTAACCAACTGAGCTACCTGGTGCCCCTAGAATTTTTCTAATTAAAACATCGTAACAGTAAATAGATACTAACATTAAGCCACTAAATTACTGATTTTCTTTTCTAGAATTCAGCATACAATTGAAATAAAATGACCACCTCCTGGAGTGATCGGTTACAGAATGCAGCGGATATGCCTGCTAACATGGATAAGCATGCCCTGAAAAAGTACCGGCGAGAAGCCTATCATCGGTAAGTATTTTGTCTATGCAATCCTCAAAACATCTCTATAAAGTAGGCACATATTATCTTCATTTTACAGATGATGAAGTTTTAATGTGTAGAGAAGTTAGGCATTTTAAAGATCATATAGCTAGTTTATGGTTCAAACCCAGTCCAGAGTCTGGGCCTTTTTTTTTTTTTTTTTTTGGATATTTATTTATTTAAATAATCTCTATACTCACTGTGGCCTTGAACTCACAACCCTGAGATAAAGAGTTGCATGCTCTGCTTTTCCGACTAAGCCAGTTAGGTGCCCTCAAGAGTCTAGATTTTTAACCACTAGTACATCATATTGCTGCATTTTAAGAGGAGATTTCTTTTTTCTTACATCTACTAATAAAAGTCCTTGGGGCACCTAGTGGCTCAGTGGGTTAAAGCCTCTGCCTTTGGCTTAGGTCATGATCCCAGGGTACTGGGATTGAGCCCTGCGTCAGGCTTTCTCTGCTGGTCGGGGAGCCTGCTTCCCTTCCTCTCTCTCTCTGCCTGTCTCTCTGCCTACTTGTGATCTCTCTCTGTGTCAAATAAATAAATAAAATCTTTAAAAAAAAAAAAAAAAGTCCTTAACTGAAGAAAGTCTTCAGATGCTGAAAAATTGTACCTTAATTAGTAAGAATGAAATTCTTTTTTTTTTTTTTTTTTTAAGAATAAGCTTATTTGGCGCCTGGGTGGCTCAGTGGGTTAAGCCGCTGTCTTCGGCTCAGGTCATGATCTCGGAGTCCTGGGATCGAGCCCCAAGTCGAGTTGGGCTCTCCGCTCAGCGGGGAGCCTGCTTCCTCCTCTCTCTGCCTGCCTCTCTGCCTGCTTGTGATCTCTCTGTCAAATAAATAAATAAAATCTTAAAAAAAAAAAAAAAAGAATAAGCTTATTTGACATTTTCCACAAACTGATAATAGTGGTTTTTTTGTTTGTTTTTTAAAGATTTTATTTATTTGATGGAGAGAGAGAGCATAAGCAGGGGGAGCTGCAGAGGGAGAGAGAGAAGCAGACTCCCCACTGAGCAGGGAGCCTGACATGGGGCTTGATCCCAGCACCCTGGGATCATGTCCTGAGCCAAAGGCAGACGGTTAACCAACTGACTGACCCAGGAGCCCCTTGATTATAGTTCTTAAATAGATTTTTTAAATTGTGTCTACTGGCTACTTAATTAGATTGAATGTGGGTAATACTGGGTATTAGCAATATTTTCTTGTATTAAGACTTCAACATTTTCTCTGAATCATTTTTAAAGTTTAAAATGTGGGCAACCCTCTTGGGTCCCCTCCCTCTTTGGGAGCTTTATGGCCATTATTCTGTAATTTTACTATTGCTCAAAACCTTGCTTTGCTGCCCACCAAAAAAAAAAAAAAAAAAAAAAAAAAAGTTTAAAATGTGGCTCAGTCACGGGCGCCTGGGTGGCTCAGATGGTCAGGCATCTGCCTTCAGTTCAGGTCATGATCCCAGCATCCTGGGATCGAGCCCCACATCGGGCTTCCTGCTCAGTGGAAAGCCTGCTTTCCCTCTCCCATTTCCCTTGCTTGTGTTCCTGCTCTTGCTTTCATTCTATCAAATAAATAAATAAAATCTTAAAAAAAATGTGGCTCAGTTAGTTAAACGCCTGACTCTTGGTTTTGGCTCAGGTTATGATCTCATTGATGGTGAGATCAAGCACCACTTCAGGCTCCATGCTCGGGTCTGCTTGAGGATTCTCTCCTGCCCCTTCCCCTGCTCACACTCAGTCTCTCAAATAAATAAATCTTTAAAAAGTTTAAAATGTAAATATTTTAAATTTATTTGTCACTTTTTTTTTTAAGATTTTATTTATTTAGAGAGCACAAGAGAAGGGAGGATCAGAATGAGAAACAGACTCCCTGATGAGCAGGGAGCTGTATGCGGGACTGCAGGATCATGACCCGAGCCAAAGGCAGTTGCTTAACCAGCTAAGCCACCAGGCACCCCTATTTGTTATTTTTTAAAATATTAATGTTAAAATGCCCATATTTTATTTATTTTTTTTAAAAATTTTTTTTAAAGATTTTTTTTTTATTTATTTGACAGAGAGAGATCACAAGCAGGCAGAGAGGCAGGCAGAGAGAGAGGAAGGGGGAAGCAGGCTCCCCGCCGAGCAGAGAGCCTGATGTGGGACTCGATCCCAGGACCCTGAGATCATGACCTGAGCCGAAGGCAGCGGCTTAACCCACTGAGCCACCCAGGCGCCCAAAAATGCCCATATTTTAAACTTTAAAAATGATTCAGAGAAAATGTTGAAGTCTTAATACGAGAAAATATTGCTAATACCCAGTATTACCCACATTCAATCTAATTAAGTAGCCAGTAGACACAATTTAAATTTTTTTTTAATTTTTAAAAAAATTTTTTAAAGGTTTTTTATTTATTTATTTGACAGACAGAGATCACAAGTAGGCAGAGAGGCAGGCAGAGAGAGAGAGGAAGGGAAGCAGGCTCCCCGCTGAGCAGAGAGCCTGATGCGGGGCTCGATCCCAGGACCCTGAGATCATGACCCGAGCCGAAGGCAGAGGCTTCAACCCACTGAGCCACCCAGGCGCCCCTAAATTTTTTTTTAATTTATTTATTTGACAGAGAGAGATCACAAGTAGGCAGAGAGGCAGGCAGAGAGAGAGAGAGAGGAAAGCAGGCTCCCCGCTGAGCAGAGAGCCTGATGCGGGACTCGATCCCAGGACCCTGAGATCATGGCCTGAGCCGAAGGCAGTGGCTTAACCCACTGAGCCACCCAGGTGCCCCGGTTCAATTTAAATTTTTTTTAAAAAGTTTATTTACTTTTGAGAGAGAGAGAGAGAGAGAGAGTGTGTGTGTGTGAGCTGTGGGGGTGGAGCAGGGACAGGGGAGGAGCAGGGATAGAGGAGGAAGCAGATTCATCAGGGGATGAGCATCTAAGGCAGATGCTTGACTGACTGAGCCACCCAGGTGCCCCTTATTTGTCACTTCTAATAGTTTGAATTAAATGGCTATTTCTGCCTAATCTTGAGTAGCTAAGATTCATGGAAGTAGGTACTGCATTTAGAAATCACTTGTTTTTGGAGAGAAATTAGAGGTTTACACTTCCCATAAATTAATAGGATAGAAAGACCCGGGCCCTATTAAATACCTCTGCTTCCCATGTTGGGAAAGCAAGGGATAAGTAGAAATGCTGGTATACTGGTAGTGCTAAAAAGGTGCATGGGAACTCCAGGAATCTACAGCAACTCACAATTACTCATTTGTTTCTAAGCTAGAGGAAGGAGAAAATATTTGGTATTTTATACTCATTCAGTTAATTTGTCCTTATGCTGCATACATTCAGCTATGATGTAACATATTTATCAATGGAAACAAGGGCTAGAATTATGCAATGAGGAGAGGTCATCTAGTCCACATCAGGTATCCTAGTTGCATTTAATATGTCATAGCCTGAGTCCTTCTGACTCATTTAGAATGATATTTCCTGGAAGATTTTAGACTGGCTGTGCACCCTACATTCTTTATATAGTAGAGTGCACTCTGAAATCATAGAAACAGTGGGAAAAAACACCTCCAAGGTTTAAATTTTTAGATCATTTGAAACTTTTTTTCTTTTTTCTTATTGTGGTAAAGTATATATAACATAGAATTGCTATCTTAAGTGTTTGTAAGTGTACACTTCTGTAGTATTAAGTATATTCACACTGTTGTGCAGCCATCACTGGTATCCATCCCTATAACTTCATTTTGTACAATTGATACTATATCTGTTAAACAGTAAGTCCCTGTTGTCTCTTCCCCAGCTCCTGACAACCAACCACCATTATACTGTCTGACTTTATAATTTTGGCTACTCTAAGTACTTCGTATAAGTGGAATTATGCAGTATTTTTCTTTTTGTGACAAACTTGTATCAGTTAGCATAATGTTCTCAAGGTTCATTCATGTCATAGTGTATTGCAGAATTTCCTTTTAATGTAAAATTTGGGTTCTTGAATTCTTGCAAGTATTTGCTTTTGTTAATTAAAATTTTTTAATAGAAGCCATTTAAAAGGCATTTACCTTAGTTTTTCAGTTAAGTCAGTTTGTAGAATATTCTGTTTCTGGGGCTTTTTATTAAAGGCATTTACTGGAGTTGGTAATTTATCATTGGGTAAATTAGGCAGGCTATGATGATCGTTTATCATAAACTACCTTATATGTGATGCTTTAGAATTCCCTTTTTAGAAGAAGCTAAATATTTTTAGTTAAGTAAATAAACATCTAACTTCCGGCTTTTTCCTTGCTAATGTTAGTCTTTTAAAAATGATGGTCATGAGTCATTATTAAGAAACTGGTCTCCAGAAGGTATGCCTGTTGATCTTCCATTTCCTTATAATGGTTGTTGAGTCTTCTAGGCTGAGGATAATCATCAGGCCAAACCCTTTGGAATAGTTTTACTGTGTGGTCAGAAGATAGGCTGAGCTGCTCAGATGTTACAGTGGCTTGAAGGAGGCAAGTTAGATAATTACCTCTTAAATAGTCTCTTGTTTAACACCTGGAATCTGAGAAGGGATCAAAATAGATAAGAATTTGTATCTACCATATCCAACAATGGAGCAATTAGATTTTTCATCTGCTCTCCATGTTTGTGCTCAGGATGCTGAAGTCAGGTATTTGTTTTTTTCTTTGAAAATTCTGATGATTAGCGGTGTCTGGGTGGCTCAGTGGGTTAAAGCTTCTGCCTTCGGCTCAGGTCGTGATCCCGGGGTCCTGGGATTGAGCCCCGCCTCGGGCTTTCAGCGGGGGAGCCTGCTTCCCCCTCTCTCTATGCCTGCCTCTTTGCCTCCTTGTGCTCTCTGTCAAATAAATAAATAAAACCTTTAAAAGAAAATAAAATTTTGATGATTATAGTATAGAAGATTTCTGTAATTATAGTGTAGAAGAAATTCTGTAAGTGAATTATGAAGACAGCTTATGAATTCAGCAGTGGTTTTATCACATTGAACTGTAATTTGGTAAGCAGTTGAGCATGTGAATTTTTGGTTAATCAGTCTTTTGCCTTATTTTAAAAGACATTGCAATCACTTTCTCTTTGAATTTCTTTATATATATTTATGCCCCCCAAAATTTTAATTGAAATTTACACTTCCAAAGCCATACCAGTAATTATTTAAACTTGTTGAAAAAGTTTCTTCTTCAATCAAAGCTTTAAATTATTATATATGTTTAAAGAATAAAAAGGAATTTGTGCATATATAAAATTATTTTGTAGTACCTGTAGCTTGGCACACTGATAGAATTAGAAGTGGTTATGATTTTTTTTTTTAACTTCAAATAAAAAAACAGGTATGAGGTTTTATATAGAGAGAGACTGTCAGGTTGATAAATTTTAATTTCTTTGTCACTTAACCACTATGGATATCACATGAATGCCATTCAGCTTTTTAGTTGTATCATTGATTAAGCTGAATTAACTTGTCATTTTAGTTTAGATTCTCACATTCAAATGGCTAAATTAAGATTTTAGTAGCCATCTTACAAATTCAAAATCACATGGAAAATACAGGTCCTTGGGAATGTCAAGGAGCTGTGTTCCTTAAATAATGTATAGATGGCATATATCTTGTCAAAATAAGAGTGAGGTAGAGTTGGGGCGCCTGGGTGGCTCAGTGGGTTAAGCCGCTGCCTTCGGCTCAGGTCATGATCCCAGGTCCTGGATTCGAGCCCCACATCGGGCTTTCTGCTCAGCAGGGAGCCTGCTTCCTCCTCTCTCTCTGCCTGCCTTTCTGCCTACTTGTGATTTCTCTCTGTCAAATAAATAAATAAAATCTTTAAAAAAAAAAAAAAAGGAGTGAGGTAGAGTTATCGGAATTGTGTTAAACTTCTTTTGCTATTATTTCATTCTAATGTTTTGATTAGTATTTCGTGTTCCTAAGGAGTGACAAATGAAGATTCAGGGGCTGGTAAGTTTTGTTTTTTTTTTTAGCCTATTTATTTTGCTTAAAACATTAGATCTATAGAATACTATTCAACAATAAAAAGGATTGAACTATCGATACATACAACTTTGCTATACCAAGAAAATTATGTTTAGTTAATAAGGCCAATCTCAAAAGGTTACCTAGTATATGATTCTGTCTCTGTAACATTCTTGAAATGAGAACATTCTGGAGATTGAGAGCAGAGTAATGGTGGCAAGGGTTTAGGGGTTGGGGTGGGTGGAGGATGGTGGGCGTAGCTGTAGAACAATGGTACAAGGAATCCTTGTGATTGAAATTGTTTTGTCTTGACTCTAGTGATGATTACATGAAGGCTCTACACACATGACTTCATGTAAAACTCGTGAAATCTGAATAAAGTTGGTGAACTAGGTCAATGTCAGTTCCTGGTTGTGATGCTGTACTATATTTATGCAGGATATTTTCATTGGGGGAAACTAGATAAACAGTAAGGGGGAATCTTTCTGAATTATTTCTTATTACTGCATATGAATCTGTAATTATTTAACATAAAAAGATAAATTCAGTCACACACTTTTTTTTTTTTTTACATCATAGGTATTCCTTGCATCTTCTAGATATAAGTGCTTTTTATAATTCAAGGTGATACTACTTTATGGAATACAAATTCTCTAAACCTTATTGATCAGAAGAAGATACTGGATCCTAAAACATTCTTAGTTTGTTTCTTTGCCACCATTCCCTGTATGCTTCTTCCAAAAACCTGCCTTAAAGTAAAATAGAAAAGTAAAATAAAAAAGAAAAGTAGTGACAAGGGAGAGAGAAAAAAAGAGATAGCCGATCTTTGATTTAATGAAATCCTGTGATATGAAACTCAGTTTGAGGAAATATTACTCAAATTTAGATAGCATATTTCACCTTCAAAGACTCTTGTGTATAGCTTCTTTTATTCAAAGTAATGTCTGAGAGGTAGATCCATCCATATTTTTGTGTGTATCAGTAATTTGTTCTTTTTTATTACTATGTGGCATTCCATGGTACCAGCATACCACAATTTATTCATCCATTTTCTGTTTATGAACCTTTGGGCTTTTTTCAGATTTTAGCTATTAAGTATAAGGCTGCTACAGACTGAGAAAATATTTGTAAATTATAAAATGATAAATGATAAAAGAGTTGTATTCAGAATGTATAAAGGAGTTTAAATTCAACCCAATGAAGAAATGAGCAGAAGACTGGTTCTTCCCTATAGAGATATGTGGACGGTGTAAAAACACATATGTAATAATATCGGTAGCCATTAGAGAAATGCATTAAAACTACAGTGTATATGCCTATTACAGCGGTTAAAATAAAACAGTACTTGATATTATCAAGGATATGGAGCAACTAGAACTCTGATACATTGCTGGTAGAAGGACAAAATGGTATAGCCATTCTGCAAAACAGTTTGGTAGTTTATTTTGAAGTCAGAGACACATAACATATGACCCAGAAATCTTACTCCTAGATGTTTGCCCTAGACAAATGAAAACTTATGTTCACACACAAAAAAACTATGTGAATAATGTTTATAGTTTCTCTACTTATAATTACCTCAAACTAGAAACAATCCAAATATTCTTTAGCAGGTGAATATATAAATAAAATGCAGTATATCTGCAGTGAAATATAACTGAGGAAAAAGGAAGAGACTGTTGATGACACAGCAACTTGGATGATTCTCAAGGACATAATGCTGATTCTAAGAAGCCAGTCTTGGGACACCTGGGTGGCTCAGTAGGTTAAATGTCTGCCTTCTGCTCGGGTCATGATCCCAGGGTCCTGAGATTGAGTCCCAACCCATTTTACAGATGTATCACATTTTGTTTCCTTAGTGGACTTTTGGGTTGTTTCTGTTTTTTGACTTTAATGAATAATGCTGCTGTGAGCATTTGTATACGAGTTTTTTGTACATACTTTGTAGACATGAGATATTTGTGATTGTCTCAGTTTTTGTCTTGGCTTTTATTCTCAATAATCTTTTGATGAACAGATGTTCTTTACTTTAAAAATGTAGCTTTTATTGAGCTAAAATTCACATACCATAATATTTATACTTGTAAAGTATACAAGTTATTGGTTTTGGTATATTCACAAGATTGTGCAATCATCACCACTAATTCCAGAACATCAATCAATCAAAAAAAAAAAAAAATCCCTTACCTGCTAGAAGTAACTCTTCATTTCCTCCTCTCTTAGCCCTTGGCAACCACTGATCTACTTTCTGTCTGGAATTGACTGTTCTGTACGCTTCATATAAATGGAATCATATATGGTCGTTTTCATATCTGGCTTGTTCACTTAATGTCTTCGAGATTCATTCATGTGCTGCATGACTCAATACTAATTCCTTGAACGTCGGTGCAATACTCCATTGTATGCATATACCACATTTTGTTTATTCATCTGTTGCTTAATATTTGGATTGTTTCCATTTTTTGGCTGTTATGAATAATGCTACTGTGGCCATTGTGTACAAGTTCTGCATGGACATGATTTCAGTTTTTTATGCTGTATATCTAGCAGTGGGATTTGCTGGATCATGTGGTAACTTTGTTTAACTTATTTTGAAGGATTGTTGAACTGTTTTCCAATGTAGGTGCCTCATTTTACATTCCTGTCAGCAGTTGATGAGGGTTCTAGTTTCTCCACATCCTCACAGTGACACTTGTTATTTGCTATTTTTTATAGCTGTCCTAGCATGTGCGAGAAGTGGTAGCTCATTGTGATTTTTTTTTCAAAGATTTTATTTATTATTTGACAGAGAAAGAGCACAGTAGACAGAGCGACAGGCAGAGGGAGAGGGAGAAGCAGGCTCTCCACTGAGCAGGGAGCCCGATGCCAGGGATCACGACTTGAGCCGGAGGCAGCCACTTAACCAACTGAGCCACCAAGGCGCCCCCTTATTGTGATTTTGATTTCCATTTTCCTTATGATTAATGTCGTTGAGCATTTTTTAGTGTTTTCGTCATTTGCATATCTTCTTTTGAGAAATGTCTATTCGAATCTTTTGTTCATTTCTTAGGTTTTTAAAAAAATGTTTGAGTTTTATATGTTCTTTATATATTCTAGATACCAAACCTGTGTCTGCTACATGATTTTCAAATATTTTCTCCTTCTGTGGATTGTCTTTTCACTTCCCTGGTAGAGTCATTTGAAGCACAATTTTTTTTTAATATTGATGAAGTCCAGTTTATATTTTCTTTTGTTGCTTATGCTTTTAATGTTATATTTAAGAAACCATTGCTTAATCTTAGGTCACAAAGATTTACACTTAATGTTTTCTTTTGAGAGTTTTATAGGTTTTTTTTTTTGAAAGATTTAATTTACTTTTTGGGACAGAGAACAAGCACACACAGGAGGAGTGGCAAGCAGGGGAGAAGCAGGCTCCCAGCCGAGCAAGGAGCCCAATATAGGGCTTGATCCCCGGACCCCGAGATCATGACCTGAGCCAAAGACCACCCAGATGCCCTGAGAGTTTTATAGTTTTATGTTTTATATTTAGGTTTTTGATCCAGTTTTTTTCTGGTACAAGATGGGGGTCCAAAATCATTCTTTTTTTTTTTAAAGATTATTTATTTATTTATTTATTTGACAGAGAGAGAGAGAGAGCAGGCAGAGAGGCAGGTAGAGAGAGAGGAGGAAGCAGGCTCCCTGCTGAGCAGAGAGCCCGATGCGGGGCTCGATCCCAGGACCCTGAGATCATGACCTGAGCCGAAGGCAGCGGCTTAACCCACTGAGCCACCCAGGTGCCCCCAAAATCATTCTTTTGCATGTTAATATCCAGCTATTCTGGCATTATTTATTGAAAAGACTTTTCTTTCCACATTAAATGATCTCGATACCCTTGTCAAGAATCAGTTGGTCATAGATGTGTATGTTTATTTCTGGATTCCCACTTGTATTCCATTGATCTATTTGTCTATCCTCAGGTCAATACTATAGTCTTTATTGTTGTGGCTTTGTGTTAAATTTTGAAATGATCATGTGAGTCCTTCAGTTTTGTTCTTCTTTTTCAAGATTGTTTTGGCTATTCTGTGGCCCACCTATGTACATAAGAATTTTAGGATTATCTTGTCAATTTCTATAAAAAAGCTAGCTGGGATTTTTTTTTTTTAAGATTTTTTTTTATTTATTTATTTGACAGAGAGAGATCACAAGTAGGCAGAGAAGCAGGCAGAGAGAGAGAGAGGGAAGCAGGCTCCCTGCCGAGCAGAGAGCCCGATGCGGGACTCGATCCCAGGACCCTGAGATCATGACCTGAGCCGAAGGCAGCGGCCTAACCCACTGAGCCACCCAGGTGCCCCAACTAGCTGGGATTTTGATAGGGATTATATTGAATCTATATATCAGTTTGGGGAGTATTGCCATCTCAACAGTATTAAGTCTTCTGATTGATGAGTATGGGCTATCTTTCCATTTATTTAGATCTTTAATCACTTTAAACAATATTTTGTAGTTTTTAGTGTGTAAATCCTATATTTGTTGTTATGTTTATCACTAAGTATTTTATGATTTCAGGTGCTATAGTAAATGGAATTGTTTTTTTAATGTTATTTTTGGGTTATTCTTTGCTACTTTATGGGAGTATGACTGGTTTTTATATACTGATTTTGTATTCTTCAACTTGGTTTATTGCCTCTAATAGTTTTTTTGGATTCTTTAGTGATTCTACATATAAATCATGTCACCTGCAGATAAGGATAGTTTTACTTCTTTACCAGTTTGGAGGCCTTTTTTTTCTTGCCTAATTTTGGATAGACTGTCCAGTACAGTGCTAAATAAAACTAGTAAGAGTAGACATCCTTTTCTTTTCTTTCTTTCCTTTTTTTTTTTTTTTTTTTTAGGATTTTGCACATTTTATTTTGTAAAAATTTAAGTTCAGTTAACATAATGTATTATTTGTTTCAGAGGTACAGGTGTGTGATTCATCAGTCTTATAGAATACCCAGTGCTCCTTACAACACATACTCTCCCTAGTGTTCATCACTCAGTTATCCCTTCCCCCTATTCCCCCCCCTTCTAGCACCCTTTCTTTTTGTTTCCTAAGATTAAGAGTCTCTTATGGTTTGTCTCCCTCTCTGGTTTCATTTTGTTTCATTTTCCCCTTTTTTCCCTATAATCCTCTGCTTGTTTCTTAAATTCCACATATGAGTGAGAAAATATGATAGTTGTCTTTCTCTCATTGACTTACTTTGCTTGGCATAATACCCTCTAGTTCCATCCATGTTGTTGCAAATGGCAAGATTTCAGTTTCTTGATGGCCGTGTAATAATATTCCATTGTATATATATACCACATCTTCTATACCCATTCATCTGTCTGTGGACATCTAGGCTCTTTCCATAGTTTGGCTATTGTGGACCTTGCTGCTATACACATTGGGGTACAGGTGCCCCTTTAGATCACTACATTTGTATCTTTGCGGTAAATACCCAGTAGTGCAATTGCTGGGTCATAGATATCTTTCTCTTTTGCCTCATCTTGGGAAGAAATCTTATAGTCTTTCATCATTAAGTATGATGTTAACTGCAGGTTTTTCATAGCTGTCCTTTATCAGGTTGTGGAAATTCCTTTTTATTGTTAGTTTGAGATTTCTTTCTATTCCTAGTCTGTTGACTGTCTTTATCATGAAAGGGTATTGGATTTTGTCACATGTCCTTCTGTGTCTATTTAAATGATCATGTAGTTTTGTACTTTGTTGGATTTGGTTTGCTAGTATTTTGTTGAGGATTTTTTGTATCTGCAAAAAGGATATTGTTCTGTATTTTCTTGTAATGTTCTATCTAGCTTTGGTATCAAGATGTAATACTGTCATGGGGTACCTGGGTGGCTGTCGGTTGAGCATCAGACTTGCGGTCTCAGCTCAGGTCTTGATCTCAGGGTTGTGAGTTTGAGCCCCATGTTGGGTTCCAGGCTGGGCATGGAGCCTACTTAAAAAAAAAAAAAAGATGTAATACTGGCTTCATAGAATAATGTGGGAAGTGCTCCCTCTTCTTCCATTTTTGGGAAGAGTTTGATAAGGATTGGTGTTACTTTAAATATTTGATAGAGTTCACCAGTGAAGCTATCAGTTTTCATATTTGTTGGAAGATTTTTTTTATTACTGACTTAATCTTTTTACTTAATTATTGGTCTATTCAGATTTTCTATTACTTTTCGAGTCAGTATTGCCAGTTTGTGTGTTTCTAGATAGTTGTGCATTTTATTTCTGTTCCCTGTTTTGTCGGCACACCCTTAGATTTGTTTTTATTTCTTTAAGGTCAGTAGTAATGTCTCTTTTCATTTCTGATTTTAGTAATTTGAGTCTTTTTTTCTTCATTATAGTAGCTAAATATTGTTAAATTATTGAAAGCAACCTTTGTTTCCCTGATGTTTTTTCGCCAGTGTTTTTCTGTTTTATTTATCTCTGCTCTGATCTTTATTTTTTACTTCCTTCTGCTCATTTTGAGTTTAATTTGCTCTTTCCTAATTTTTGAAGGTTTAAGTTTAGGTCATTGCTTTGAGATATTTCTTCTTCTTCTTCTTCTTCTTCTTTTTTTTAATAAAGATTTTTATTTATTTATTTGACAGAGACCGCAAGTAGGCAGAGAGGCAGGCAGAGAGAGAGAGGAGGAAGCAGGCTCCCTTCTGAGCAGAGAGCCTATGTGGGGCTCGATCCCAGGACCCTGGGATCACGACCCGAGCCGAAGGCAGAGGCTTAACCCACTGAGCCACCCAGGCGCCCCTCTTTTTTTTTTTAAGATTTATTATTTATTTTAGAGAGCATTTTTGAGCAGGGGGGGAGGGCAGAGGGAGGGAGAGAATCTTAAGTAGACTCCTCGTTAAGCTCAGAGCCTGACGTGGGGCTCAGTCCCAGGACTTTGAGATCAGGACCTGAACTAAAATCAAGAGCTGACTGTTTAACTGACTGAGCCACCCAGGTGCCTCTCTTCTTTTTTAATAAATGCATTTTAAAGCTATAAATTTAGCTATCCGTAAGCTTTTTTTTTTTTTTAAAGATTTTATTTATTTATTTGATAGATATCACAAGTAGGCAGAGAGGCAGGCAGAGGCAGAGGGAGAAGCAGGCTCCCTGCCGAGCAAGAAGCCCGATATGGGACTTGATCCCAGGACTCTGGGATCATGACCCGAGCTGAAGGCAGCTGCTTAACCAACTGAGCCACCCAGGCGTCCCTATCAGTAAGCTTTTGCTGTATGCCCTAAATTTTGATAGGCTTTGTTTTTGCTTTGAGTGGTTTTTACGTATTTTCTATTTCCTCTTGTGATTTCTTTTTGATCCATTGGTTATTTAGAAATGTGTTGTTGAATTTCCACCTATTTGTGAATGTCCCAGATGCTTTTTGCTATTGATTTGTACCTAATTCTATTATAGTTTGGAGAACATATTTTGTATGATTCAGTCCTCTTAAATTTATTGAGGTTTGGTTTAAGGGCTAACATGTGGTCTATCTTGTATAATCTTCTATATGTACTTGACAAGAAAGTAAGTTCTGCTTATTTTGGGTGGAGTATCATAGAGATGTCCCCACCCCACACACAAGAGTTTATTTCCAGAGAGAGCACAAGCAGGGGGAGTGGCAGGCAGAGGGAGGAGTAGGCTCCCTGCTGAGCAAAGAGCCTCAGGATGGACTTGGTCCCAGGACACTGGGATCATGACCTGAGCTGAAGGCAGACTCCTAACTGACTGAGCCACCCAGGCATCCCCATAGAGATATCTTTACCTTTATCAGTTATTTTTACTGAGTACACGTTCTTACACATATTTTTGGAATCATAAGTTCACGCTATTGCTTCTAATTCCAGTTTATCCCAAGATTCTTTCTTGTTTACTTTAATTCCATGAAATTACCTGTTGTTCTTTAGCAAGAACCCTGGCTCTTCAGGACATCAACGTATTTACTCATTTGCTCAATCTAATAATACATTTACAGTAGTTTCATAATTGCTTTGCTCATACCATAACAAAACAGGATTTTTTTGTAGTACTTCTTTCTTACTTACCTTGCCCATGACTAACGGTATATAATCAAGTGCTGGTTTGTCTGTTTGTTCGTTTTTAGTTATTTGGATTAGTTATTTCTTGCTGTTTTTCTATACAGTGTGGTTAGAGTTGTATGCAGTATAATTAGGTTCATTTGTTAGTTTGCTTTGTAATTGTTTTTTTTTCCATTCTTACTGATTTAATTGTATTATAATTTAGTATATATAATATTACATAATAATATATCCTGTCTCATCACATTATATATGTTATTAAATTAGTAGTGAGCTTTCAAAGTTAAAAAGAAGCAATAGACATATCGAAAGTATCACTCTCATACACATTCCTGCTCAAGTTAGAGACTAATAAACTTTAGATTTGTTTTATATATCTTGCTTGGGATTCATTTGAGTTCTTAATTCTGTACTTGTCTTTAATTGGTTTTCTAAATTCTCAGTCATTATCTTTTCATATATTGTCCTTACTCTATTGTCTTATCCTCTCCCTCTGAACTCTAATAAACATATGTTAGACTTTAGCACTGTCCTCTCTTCTCTCATTCTTTCTCTTATATTTTCCATCCTTTTTCCTCTCCATGTTACATTCTGTAAGGTATTTCAGACCTGCCTTTCAGTTCACTAATTCTCTTTTTAGAATCTATCACATTTTAAATTTTGGTTTTTATAATTTTTTTGTTTCAGAGTTTCATTTTGGAATCTTTTATCAAATATGCTCTATTTTTATAGTTTCCAGTTATATAGTAAACATTTAAATCTTAAAGAACTTTGGTTTAAGAGTCAAAAGATCTGAAGTATATCCTGGCTCTGTTTCCAACCCCCTCCTTTCAGTACTTTTTAAAAGAGAATTTTTATTGTTAATGTATCATTCAGAAGTTAAACCATTTCAGCTCAATACGATAACCCCAACTTTTAATCTCTCAATTATTATTTATTTACTTATTAATATTTATTTATTTGACAGAGATCACAAGTAGGCAGAGAGGCAGGCAGAGAGAGAGAGAGAAGAGGAAGCAGGCTCCCCACTGAGCAGAGAACCTGATGTGGGGCTTGATCCCAGGACCCTGAGATCATGACCTGAGTCGAAGGCAGAGGCTTTAACCCACTGAGCCACCCAGGCGCCCCTATTATTATTATTTTAAAAGATTTTATTTATTTGACAGAGAGAGAGAGAGACAGCAAGAGAGGGGATACAAGCAGGGGGAGTGGGAGAGGGAGAAGCAGGCTTCCTGCCAAGCAGGGAGCCCGATCAGGGCTTGATCCCAGGACCCTGAGATCATCACCTGAGCCAAAGGCAGAGGCTTAATGACTGAGCCACCCAAGCGCCCCTCTCTTAATTATTTTTAACAGTATTTAAAAATATTTAGATGACATCCAAATAAATTCTTATTGTATAATATTCAGGAGTATAGAGGTACAGACTGAAATGTGAAAATTCCCCTTCACTTACCGTTTCACCTTCACTCCTCTCTCATAGGTGAGCACCATTAGTAGTTTGGCGATCATCTTTGTAGTACCTACTCAATACGTTTTTATTTATTTATTTGCTCATTTATTTTTATTTCTTTTTTTATTTTTTATTTCTTTTTTTTTTTTTAAGATTTTATTTATTTATTTGACAGAGAGAGATCACAAGCAGGCAGAGAGGCAGGCAGAGAGAGAGGAGGAAGCAGGCTCCCCGCCGAGCAGAGAGCCCGATGCGGGGCTCGATCCCAGGACCCCGAGATCATGACCCGAGCCGAAGGCAGCGGCCCAACCCACTGAGCCACCCAGGCGCCCCATATTTTTATTTCTTTTTTTAAAGATTTTATTTACTTATTTGACAGATTACAAGTAGAGAGGCAGGCAGAGAGAGAGGGGGAAGCAGGCTCCTTGCTGAGCAGAGAGCTTGATGTGGGGCTCGATCCCAGGACCCTGAGATTATGACCAGAGGCGAAGGCAGAGGCTTAACCCACTCAGCCACCCAGGCGCCCCTATTCATTTATTTTTAAAGATTTTATTTCTTTATTTGAGAAGAGACTGTGAGCGTGTGCCCTGTAAGACTTGATTCTTTTCTTTCCATTTCATTTTAACAGTTCCCTTCCTCAACTCTGTATTTCATTAACTCTGAACTGAGTCTAGTTTTTTTCATACATCATAATGTCTGCTGTGCTGCTTTTCATTCATAGTTACTCTTTGTTGAAATGTTCTCCCCCTCACTCTTTTCCCTTTAGCCTGATTAACACTTGCTAATCCTTTACCTTGGCAAAGAGCCTGGGCCTTAGGTTAGCATTATTCCATTTAATTTCTTTTTCTTCTTCTTCTTCTTTTTTTTTTTTTTTAAAGATTTTATTTATTTATTTGACAGAGAGAAATCACAAGTAGGCAGAGAGGCAGGTAGAGAGAGAGGAGGAAGCAGGCTCCCTGCTGAGCAGAAAGCCCGATGTGGGGCTCGAACCCAGGACCTGGGATCATGACCTGAGCCGAAGGCAGTGGCTTAACCCACTGAGCCACCCAGGCGCCCCATTTTTTTTTTTTTAAAGATTTTATTTATTTACTTTTTTTTTTTTTAAGATTTATTTATTTATCAGAGAGACAGTGGGAGAAAGTGAGCAGGGGGAGGGGCATAGGGAGAGAGAGAAGCAGACTCCCTGCTGAGCAGGGATATGGTCATGAGGCTCCATCCCAGGACCCTGGGATCATGACCCAAGGTGAAGGCAAATGCCTAACTGACTGAGCCACCCGGGCACCCTGGGTTTAAAAAAACCCAGTTTTTTGTCAGTTTAAAAAAACAACTTGGGTATTTTGCCCTTCAGTAAGACTCAGCCAAGAGAATATAGATACATCTCTCTGTTGTGCATATCTCTAATACTGTAATTCCACACTGCTTTTAAGCTTTCTGAGTGGGTCTACTCCATTAAACTTCAAACTCCTTAAAATCAAGGACTGCCATGTTCATCTTTGTATTATAGGTACCAGGCACATAGAGATTCAGTGAATATTTCTTGACTATATGAATGGAGTTTGAAAGATCTAATCATCTCAGATAGTGCATTATCATATGCATAGGAAGCTTGTGTAAATGTGTATACCCTTTTGTTCAAGTAAGAATTGTTGTTTTCCTTTCTTTTTGCAAGTAGTAAAGCCTTAAACTAGTCTTAAACTGATAATTACATTTATTTCCACAACACTGAGCAACATGCTGAAAATCCCAGGAAGCCATGGGAAATTGGCAGTTTTCAGGATTAGATTATTTTTCCATATTGTTTGTATTCTTATATTTATGGAATTTGGGTTGAGGAGAGTCTGTGAAAGTCCTTCATTTTCATGTAGAATTTGAGAATGGGTTTTTAAAAAAAAATATTTCCCAAGAGGTATTTTGGTGAGATAATGCTCGACAAGCAACCCAGTTGCTTTCCTGTACCCCCCACACCTGAAGTTATAGTAGTTCTTTGAGTGCTCAAAAATGACAGACAACAACCCTACCAGATGTAACCTGTCTTCTGTAGATAAAAAATCTGAGGTTTAGAATAAGTAAGTTATTCAAGGATCCAGAGCTAGAAAGTGGAGAAGCTAGAATTTAAACCTAGTTGATCCAAGGCTCATTCTCCTTCCATTATGCCCAACTGCTTTTCTAAATAAACTGAAAATAATTCTAGCTTGAAATTTATAGCATTTAATAGGGCTTTATTTAAAAAAATTTTTTATTCGGGTATACTTAACATACAGTGTTATTTTAATTTCAGATATACTGAAATATATTCTTTCAGTTATTGATGACTACACATGTTAATAACTAATAGAAACCTTATTAGTAAGATATTTAGGTAATACTTAAAGAGATAATTTTTTTAAATTAAAAGTTTTAATTCATGTAGTATTTCTTTAAGGTATGTATATTTTTAATTTGAATCACCAGTAGGAGGATATACTTGTCATTTCAGTGTTCTTGGAGGTTAGCACACTTGTCTATTTCTCCCATTGTTGCATAATCCCTATACATTATATTAGTCAGGAGGTAGGAATGTTGCACATGTTTTTCTTTAAACGTTCCAACTTGCTCTGATATTTGGAATTAACCTTTAGAATGTTCTGGATTTATCCCGGATATGCCAGAGATCTCTAAATTTCTTTCCACATGAGCTGAAATTTTCAGGCAGTTGAGTAAAATATTTGTGAACACAGATGTTTTCCTTAAAAGCAGTTAATGATCAGAAAAAAAGACCTCAGTGTGGAAATACTTTATGTTCCTCCTGTAATACGATCAGTATATAAATACTCCCCTTTTTTGTAGTTCACATTGTTCATTTTCTAAGGGAGGAAATAACTAAATTGAGAATTAAAACATAGTATTATTTATCCTGTTAATTTTTTTTTTCCTCTCCCAGAGTAAACTAAAAATGATTTGGACTGACTAGGGCCGCTCCATTCTGTGAAACTCACATTGTTTGCGTACTATTGGCAGGCCTCATTAGGGGGTAAATTTGCTTTTTCTGTGTGTTTGCCAGTAATGATTCCTGTCTCTTAGGGGAACTTGCCATTTGGGTTGTCGCCTTTCTAAACTGGCCATTAAACATTTCAGACCATTAGTTATTTTTTCTGCCCTCCAGTTTTTTTTCTATTATTCTTAGGTTTTCAAGTATTTAAAGCTGAGGTTATTGGTCACTGAGATATTGCCTGGTTAGGGTTCGGCATTGTGCCCGAATCTGTTGGGCTTCTCAGGGCCCGAGTTCTCTGTGCTTTAACAAATGAGCTACAGTTCTCAGGAGATCAGTGAAGCTTGTTTGTTGATCCTGTATTCTCATCCAGAGGAAGTAGATCTTTGAGAATGTCTAAGGAAGGGTAAGTGAGTTTATTATTCTTTTTCCTTCATTTTTTCCAGCAAAGAGATGTTCTAGTCATCTGTGAATTGGAAGATTAATAAGCAGTGTTACCAGTCCACCAGGGAAGGTAGAGGGAGAGATTAAAAGAAATTTAGCCAAAAGCTTTGATTGTTAATGTTTTACGTGTAATCTACTGTAAAGTTACTATTTGCTGTTTTTTGAAAGACAGCTTTGGGGATGGATACTCTTTGCAGGAATTTAGTGAGCTTTAAGCATCCCGTTTGTGGTAAACTCATTTTGTTTTTCTGTAGAATGTGTTTATGAAGATTGGAAACAAATAGTGATGTCTTACCAAAGAATTTTACATAGAAATGAGTGAAATTAAATCTCAAAGTCATTTTCAAATAATTTGTACCTTTGGAAAATGGTGTGAAAGATGGTGTGAAATCACAGCTTGTGATTTTGTTTCTTTCGGGGAAGTGTAAGCAAAAAGTAATTTTGAGTAGAATCCTGTATTCTTTTTACTTTGCAGTATAGAATAGTTTTTTATTAAGGTTTTTATTGTTTCTATATTACTGTCTTTTTAAGAAAATTATTATTGTCTCTTATACCCGAGTTTGAATTGTTACAGAAATTCTTTTTTTTTACCACTAATAGGTGACATGTAAGTTAATGATTGCGTAGTAACTATTTCATTCCTAACCTTCAAGCATAACTAGACCTGGTTAGTTTCAGAGAGCCATTCCCTTTGATTAAGTAGTACAGAGATCTCAAAAATTTTTTCAAAAGTCAGTAAAATTTTAATTTTTATTTTCTGGAAGCTCTAACTTCTTTTTCTAGTCCTTGGTTCTATTAGAAATTTTGAAATAGTTTCAGAGTCCCTTTATTTATTTATTTATTTATTTATAAATTGATATATAAGGTTTTATTTGCCCCAGGGGTACAGGTCTGTGAATCGTCAGACTTACACATTTCACAGCGCTTACCATAGCACATACCCTCCTGTATGTCCATAACCCAGCTACCCTATCCCTACCCACCTCTCGCCCCCCAGCAACCCTCAGTTTGTTTTGTGAGATTGAGTGTCTCAGAGCCACATTTTTAGAATTTATTTTAATCTAATTATTGATTGTGAGCAAAACAAAATTGGCTATTTTCCTGCTATTTTAAATTTCATTATTGAATGAAGAGAACAACCGTGGACATAATAATTCTGTATTATTATTTTTTTTTTTTAAAGATTTTATTTATTTATTTGACAGAGAGAGATCACAAGTAGATGGAGAGGCAGGCAGAGAGAGAGAGAGGGAAGCAGGCTCCCTGCTGAGCAGAGAGCCCGATGCGGGCCTCGATCCCAGGACCCTGAGATCATGACCTGAGCCGAAGGCAGCGGCTTAACCCACTGAGCCACCCAGGCGCCCAATTCTGTATTATTTTTAAACCTCTCATGATAGCACTAGAATCTTGAGCTTTCCTTAAATGTAAACGTCATGAAAGGGCTGTCTCTTTAGGGTTTGTACGTTTTCTTTCCTTCTGGCACTGGCTATAAACCTGTAGTTGTTGAACAGTTTTTTTCATAAAGGTTATCACACATGCTGGTAATATTTGTCAGTCTTGTACACATGATTGTTTATTTTTTAAATTTATTTTTATTTTTACTTATTCATTTAACAGAGAGCCAGTGAACACAAGCAGGGGAAGTGGCAGAGGGAGAGAGAAAAGCAGCCGCTGAGCAGGGAACCCAGTGTGGGGCTTGATCCCAGGACCCTGGGACCATGACCTGAGTCGAAGGCAGCTGCTTAACTGACTGAGCCACCCAGGCGCCCTCACATGATTGTTTATAAAGCTGGTTTGTAGATTTAGGAACTATATTTCTAGGTGCAGTCAAAATTATTAGTTTTTCCCCTGTGGTAAAGTATGTGTTAGAATTGGTTAGTTAGAAAGAGATATGTATAAACCAAAGGATACTGTAAGGGCTAAGATACTTTTTTAGCTTTATTTTTAGGAGCAACTGGGACAATTCCCATACTGTCTGAATAGATAAGTGAGCAAGTTAATTTTTTTTTTAAGATTTGCATTTATATTTGCATTTATAATTGCCCGTGCATTTATTTTTTTTTTTTTTTATTTTTTTTTTTTTAAAGATTTTTATTTTATTTACTTGACAGAGATCACAAGCAGACGGAGAGGCAGGCAGAGAGAGAGAGAGAGGGAAGCAGGCCCCCCGCTGAGCAGAGAGCCCGATGCGGGACTCGATCCCAGGACCCCGAGATCACGACCCGAGCCGAAGGCAGCGGCTCAACCCACTGAGCCACCCAGGCGCCCCCCGTGCATTTATTTTTTAAAAGTAAGCTCTACCCCTACTGGGGGCTTGAACTCACAACCCTGATCAAGAGTTCCATGCTTCACTGACTGACCCAGCCAGGTACCCCTGAGCAAGTTCATTTGAGATGCATGGGTCATATACATGAAGTCAATTAGATTTCATTTTCCTTTGCTATCTTTAGAAATAAGTGGATACATTTTGTACTTTGTATGAAAAGAATTTGTACTTTGTATGTACTTTGTATGAAAACAATTTTTATATGTGTGGTATTTGGACATGTAGATAGTCTTTCATTCGATATCTATGAAATATTTTTCTAATAGTAATAGGAAAAGTTTGTTATTACAGTTAAACTACCAAAAACTATACTTGAATATAATGTAAACCAATGGTAATGGTGACAGTGTGTGGTATTAGTGTAAGGAGAGACATATGTGGATCGTGAAACCTAAAAGTGAGTTCATAGACCCATGGAGATATATATATATAAATATTTTTTTCCCCCCAATTGATTTTCAGCAGTGAGGCCAAGGTATTTCAATGGCTGGAACAACTGAACATTCATATAGGAAAAAAATGCACCTCAACCCTTACCTCGAACTATATATAAAAAATAACACAAATAGATCCTAGACCTAAATATAAAAGTAAAAAGTAAAGTATAGGTGAAAATCTTTGTGACCTTGAATTAGCTAAAAATTTCTTAGGTAAAATACATAACATGAAAGTCAGAATTGATCAGTTGTGTTTCATCAAAACAACGACAGCAATAACAACAAAAGCAAAACAACTCTATTTGAAAGACACCATTAAGAAAATGAAAAGGCAAGCCATAGACTGGAGAAGGTATTCTCAGTACATATATATCTAGTAAAGGACTTAAATCCAAAATATATGAAGAATTTGCACAGCATAATAATAAGACAAACAAACCCAGTTTAAAAATGGGCAAAAAGAGGGACGCCTGGGTTAGAGCCTCTGCCTTCAGTTCAGGTCATGATCCCAGGGTCCTAGGATCAGGTCCTGCATAGGGCTCCTTGCTCAGCTAGGAGCCTGTTCCTTCCTCTGCCTACCAATCCCTCTGCTTGTGCTTTTTCTCTCTCTCTCACAAATAAATAAATAAAATCTTTAAGAAAAAAATGGACAAAAGATTTGAATGGATATTTCACACAGGAAAAAAGATGGCCAATAAGCACATGAAAAGATGCTCTACCTCATTCTCATTAGTCCTTAGGGAAATAGGAATTAAAACCACAACAAGAGGGGCGCCTGGATGGCTCAGTGGGTTAAAGCCTCTGCCTTTGGCTCAGGTCGTGATCCCAGGGTCCTGGGATCGAGCCCTGCATCAGGCTCTCTGCTCAGCAGGGAGCCTGCTTCCTCCTCTCTCTCTGCCTGCCTCTGCCTACTTGTGGTCTCTATCTGTCAAATAAATAAATAAGTCTTTAAAAAAAATAAACAAAACCACAACAAGATACCATTGCAGACCCACTAGAATGACTGAAATTAAAAACACAGACAATATTTGAGCACCTCGTACTCCTATTGCTGATGAGAATGCAAAAGAGAAAGGAGTTTGGGTAGTACTTTTTTTTTTTTTTTTTTAAGATTTTATTTATTTGAAAGAGAGTGTGAACCCGGGGGGCAGAGTGGGGCAGGGGGAGGAGGAGCAAGGGGAGGGAGAGACTCTTAAGCAGGTTCCACACCCAGTGTGGAGCTCCAGACAGGGCTCAGTCTCAGGACCCTGAGATCTGACTTGAGCTGAAATCAAGGATCTAAGGCTTAACCAACTGTGCGACCAAGGTGCCCGTGTTATTGTTTATTCTTATTCAAGGGAAGGTATTTGGGAAAATACAGATTCTTTAGGTTATGAGTTTTATCATTTGCTTTTATTTTAAATTCTAGATTTAAAAAAATTCTTTATTTTAGGGGTGCCTAGGTGGCTCAGTTGGTTAAGCATCTGCCTTCAGCTCAGGTCATGATCCCAGGGTTCTGGGATGGAGCTCCATGTCGGGCTTCCTGCTCAGTGGGGAGCCTGCTTCTCCCTCTTCCTCTGCTGCTCCCCCTGTTTGTGCACAGTCTCTCTCTCAAATAAATAAAATCTTAAAAAGATTCCTTTATTTTGTATGTAGAGAGAGAGTACATGAGCCCTGGGGAGAAGGAGAGAGGCATAGAAACTGACTCCCTGCTCAGTGCAGAGCTTGTCTGTCTCAGCGCTGGATCCCAGGATCCCTGGGATCATGACCTGAGCTGAAACTGAGGGGCGGAGGCTTAACCAACTGAGCCACCCAGGCTCCCCTAAATTCTAGATTTTGACCTGTCTTTTCCATTATAAGCATAGTCAGTACAGTTGTTAAGTTGGCCTAATGATAACATTGGATAATCATACTTTCTTTTCACTTTTATTCTGCAAAATTCAGCTTTGCGTTTTGCTGCATTTTATAAATTATCCTCTATACACTGGTACCATTGGTCTTTACTTTAAAAATTTGAGGAGAGGGGTGCCTGGGTGGCTCAGTTGGTTAGGCTCCAACTCTTGGTTTTGGCTGAGGATATGGTCTCAGGATCCTGAAATATAGACCCGCATTGCATAGGGCTTGGTGCTCAGCAGGGAGTCTGCTTGTCCGTTCCAGTCCAGTTCTACCTCCCTCTTGAATAAATAAATAAAATCTTTTAAAAAAAATTGTGGAGAAAAAATGAAAAAGAACTTATTGGAAAATAGGAAAAAAGGGATTGGAAAAACTTGTATTTAATTAGACCAGGATTCTAGAACAGTAAATTTATATTCAGAGTATACTGTCTTTAGTTTCTCTCTTAATTTGTGTATTTTTCATTTGCTAGTCTTTTCTTTTATTCCCTGCCATCCTGCTCTCATTACTGCAGTTCCTTCATTTGGGAAAGAAGGTGAAAGGAATTTTAATGTCCCTTCCTTAAAGTCTGCTTCAAAAGCTTGAGTGGAAAGATAGTGTGATCAGTACTTTTCATATTTTATATACATTTTTAAACACTTAAACATTTCTGAAATTGGGCTGCATCTAGCAGAATACCACCTAGAATTAAGATGAGTTCTTCCAAATAATTGTATTTCTTTTAGTCACCTAGTGGCGATATTAACCATCCTAGTAGTGTAAATTCAGATCACAGGCCAACTACATGACTCCTCAGATCCTCAAGGGGAGGTTTTTCCCCCATCCTCGACCATGTCAGGGCTGAGATATACAAATTTTGTGTGTTTCTTCTATGTTGCAGATTTATTTATTCTTTTTCTTCATGTTATGGGTAGCCCTGTGAGATTCTAGCTTTATAAGGCCCTAAATTTTCTTGGGCATCGCCCCCTTTTAGTGGCATATAATATGGGTGAGTTTGACAAGTGATGGTATCTCAAATTTTAATCGTCTTTTGTTTTCTGTGTATATCATCATAGTCACATCTTTTCACCAGAAGATTTTTATATTGACTATTTGAGAAAAGTGAATATTATAATTAATTCATGTTTTATTTTAGAAATGATAACATGCTTATTGTTCAGACTTTTATTTATTTATTCATTAAAAATATTTAATTTGGGGGCGCCTGGGTGGCTCAGTGGGTTAAAGCCTCTGCCTTCGGCTCAGGTCATGATCCCAGGGTCCTGGGATCGAGCCCCACGTTGGGCTCTCTGCTCAGCGGGGAGCCTGCTTTCTCTCTCTCTCTGCCTGCCTCTCTGCCTACTTGTGATCTCTGTCTGTCAAACAAATAAAATCTTTTAAAAATATATATTTAATTTCTTTTTTTTTTTTTGAGAGAGAGAAAGAAATCATGAGCTGGGGGAGGGCCAGATGAAGAGGGAGTAGCAAACTCCTCACTGAGCCTGACTCCAGGCTCCACGTAGGCGTGGATCTTAGGATCCTGAGATCATGATCTGAACCGGAGGCCGATGCTTAACCGAGCCACCCGCCCTTGGTGTTCAGGCTCTAAAAGCACAGGCTTCTGTTCTCTTGGCACAATGTGATAAAATGTATCCCTCCTGAGGGTGTTCTTCAGAGAAAATATTCAGACTTATTAGTAAATTATTGGCTGAAGTTTATGAAAACAAAAACTAATGCTACTTAAATCATTTTTTTCTTTTATAAAATCTAGTCCAGAATGTTTTATTTTGTCTGTATATCTGTGGTATTTGAATTTCAATTTTAAGAATCCATTTCATAAATTAGAAAGTTCTTACCTATATATTTTTGTATCACCAAGCATACTTTTTCCTGAAGGATAGGGACATAAAGGCAGAATGAGGTCTTGCAATTATGCTTTTTATATAACAACTTTATAGAAATATATTTCCCATACCATCCAATTCACTTTTTAAAGTGTCCAATTCAGGGGCGCCTGGGTGGCTCAGTGGGTTAAGCCGCTGCCTTTGGCTCAGGTCATGATCTCAGAGTCCTGGGATCGAGCCCCGCATCGGGCTCTCTGCTCAGCAGGGAGCCTGCTTCCTCCTCTCTCTCTGCCTGCCTCTCTGCCTGCTTGTGATCTCTGTCAAATAAATAAATAAAATCTTTAAAAAAAAATAAATAAAGTGTCCAATTCAGTGGTTTTAGTATATTCACAGAGTTGTACAACCAATATCACTGTTTAATTTTAGAACATTTTTACTACCCCCAAAAGAAACCCAGTACTCAACTAAATGTTGTGTCTGCTCTATATAAGGCCTTATGGTAAGTTTTGGGAAGGCAGTAAATCCTGGCCTCAAAGTTCATAATCCAGTAAAGAATAAAAGAACTACCTGTGTATTTTATGTATGTGACAAAATATACCACAAGCCAAAATAAAGGATTTCGAATATTCAAACGTCTCAGATGGATCACAACTCTATAATACTCTTTCATTACGTAGAAAAGTAATCTGAGACCCAGAGGCATCTCTGCCTGTAGTTATGTGGCACAGCCAGAGTGGTTTCTTGAAGAAGTCAGTTGAGATTGCTGTGTCTTGAAAAATTAGAGATAACTGAGGAGAACATGTCAGGTATAGGGAACAGTGTAAATGAAGCCTCAGGGTACCTTTAGGAAATAGTAGTTCATTTTGATTATTGGAGCAAAAGGTGCATGATATGGAGCAATATGAGAAAAAACTGATTTTGGAAAGATGGTGAAAAGCTTTGAACTCCTTGAAGATACAAAAACTTGTATAATTTGGGTAGGTAGTGGGGAATGTCTAAAGGTTATTAAGTAGGAGAGTGACATGGTTGGAGCTGGGCTTCAGGATAGTTCTTCTCAAACTATCAGTGATGGGGGGTCATTTGTTTTGTTTTCATCCCAGTCTTTTCAAATTGATGCATTTACAAAATATAGTAAAAATGATTTACTAGGAAAATGAAGAGACCTGGGGGTCTCTATATATTTTTTTTAAGTTTATTTAATCTCTACACCCAACATGGGGCTCAAACTCATGACGGTGAGATCAAGAGTTGCTTGCTCCTTGGACTGAGCCAGCTAGGCACCCCTGCATTTTTTTTTTATTACAGTCAACAAATGTAAAGTTTCACAATTGCTATGAGAATTTCTAAATACTTGCAATTTCTGTATGTATCATGTTATGGATTTGTAACAACCATTCACAGAACAGTATTGGTCTGTGGACCACACACCACACTTTGAGTAGCAGTACTTCAAAACAATCAGTTTGGCTGTTAGTGCACAGGCAGAACAATTGGAAGGTGATTGCTGAAGAGTTAATGAGTTAACAAGGACCTGGACAAGTTGGTAGCAGTATGAATTAAATGGAAGATTTGGTTTCGATAGACATTTGGAAATGTATTTTTTTTTAAGATTTTATTTATTTATTTGAGAGAGAGTGAGAGAAAACATGAGCAGAGGGAGGGATAGAGGGAGAAGCAGGCTCCTTGCTCCCCAGGACCCTTGGATCTGCATGACTTGAGCAGAAGGCAGACGCTTGACTAACTGAGCCACCTAGGCACCCTTGACGTTTGGAAATTTAAATGAAGGCAAATGAGATGATGTGGATTTGAGGGGGAGGAAACAATATTTACTCAATTTTAGGGTTGAGTGGTAAAATGAGAGTGTCAAAAGTAGAAATAGAAACTAGTTTGGGGAGAAAGATACTAAATTAGATATTCAACAGAGATCCACATTATGGCATATTTTTATTAAGTAAACACACATACATACAAAGAGACATTGTTTGGTTCATAATCTAAATTTGTACTCTCGATCTGATCTCGAAACAGCACTTGTAATTTTTCTTTGGTTGCAACAAGCTTTGAGTATATTATTACACAAACCCATAACCAAAACATGCCTAAGAAGATTTTATACTTGCATCTTTAGTCTCATTTGTTGTTGCAGTAACTGTTGCTGGGCTCTTGGCCAGGAAATTGTGACTCTAGGCAGGGGGAGGAGCTAGGGATAAAGTTCACCATCGCCAAAGAAACTCTATTCCAAATGGATTTGTGTGGAGCAACAGTGATATCCAATGACAAGTTAAATTAGACACAGAGGTGTTTTCTCCAACAGTCTCAGAGATACATGCTGTTGAGGGTCTTGTTTCAGACTAAAGCAGTCTTTTTGAAGTGAGGTTAAAGTTACACAGAAGTAAATTATACTAGGAGCTTAAAGAAGAATTTTGTTATGTGACTTCAAGAACTCATTGACTCAGTTTCACACACTGCAGAACGGCAACCAGTGACAGATGAGGTAATGCTGCTTTGAATTACGATTTAAATCTCAAAACCACTAAGAGTTTGCTACTTAAATAATTCCAAATTTAGTAAATTGCATGTTCATGTGCCTTAAATATGAAGATATTAGATCCCTGTTCTTAAAACACATAGTCTTACTTCTTATGATTAATATGTGTATTTACTTGGATAGAATTTCTTTAAATTTCATGCCTTAATGTGGTAGGATATGATAGTAAAAGCTGTTATATTTTTCTCTGTCTAAATCTGTGCCTGGTTTTATAGTGCCAGGTTTTATGTGTTGTTTCCTAAATTGTTTCACTTGTTAATGCTCAAATCTGTATCAAATGCCTTAATATGTAGGAATTTCTGGCTGATAATTGCATTTTAAGGTTGGATGCTTAGGTCAGTCATGCTTTTGGAGACTTCGTGCTTTATTTAAAGTAAGTTTTGGAAAGTTAATTTCACAAATGTATTCACATTCTTGAAGTAGAGCTCTATAGTGGAGTGTGTTCCACTGGTTAATAATTTAGAAAAGTGTCACAAGTAAATTGGCATTGGCAAAGACAGAGTCAAGGCCCTGGGACCAACAGAAATTTTTGAATTCTCCAAGCAGATACAATCTTTTGTTTTAAATGTATGGTGGGACAGGGAGTCAGCCTTTTAACTGATAGAGTGCCTAATACTCTCTTTTGTTATAACAGTAAAGAATAGTGATTAGTTTGAGGCCAAGAGATTGTTTCTCTTGAAGACTGTATCCTGGAGACATGATATTTCTGGCCCCAGGCTGCCTCTCTCCTGAAATCAGTGCACACTTTCAGCCTTTGGATGTTTATTATCTTTGTAAATCTTCGAGTATGTATTATTGCAGTTCTCTATGATCCAGCTGTTCCCTTTTGTCATTACAGGTTTACTTAATACACTTTAGATATTCACACACAAATTAGATTTAGTTGCCTATTGCCCTTCCCTCCCATGTTTTATAGCAAAAGTTAGGGAAATAAGAGATGAAAAAACATATGTGAGATTTTTCTTGTTGTTACGTAATAGGAATGAGAAGAGGAGACAGAAGTGATTGCTTCTTCCTTAAATTCAGGAATTGCTTCTGTGGATGAGGTTACTTATTTTGAATGAAAATGAAAAGATAATATTTAGTTGAAGGTCTTCATAAGACAACATCTTATTTCCTTAAGTTAAGCATCTAAAGAGTCTTTCCTCACTCAGTCTAATCCCTGAAACAAAGTGGTATGGGCTTCGTAGTAGGCTTTCAACAAATGCGCTGATTGAATAAGGTGACAAGTTAATCAAAGGGGAAGGAGTGCAATTTGATGGATATTTAGCAGTGATAATTTTGGCAAAAACAATAGATTTTCATAATCCAAACATATGTGATTCCAAGAGTTTCTATGGATAATACACCTAAGGTGCATTATAATCTTCATATCCTTAAAATAATGTGATAAAGGAGTACAGACTTAATCTTTCTTCTGACCAAGAGAGAAACTGTCAAGCTATCTTGCTGAGTCTGTTGATAGTTTCCTTCAACCTTTAGCACTGATTGATTGATATTAGGAAAGTCTATTTTTTACCCTGTGATTTGAGCTGTGCCTGAAACCAGCTCACATCATTCTATCAGAAACAAAGCTGTTTCTTTTATCATATGATCCCAGCATATATCCCTCCTGGGTTGTATCACAAGAATCTTCCCAGTCATTCCTGCCTGAATTCCCATAGAATATTTTAGGCATGTCAGCTGTTTGGGCTCTGATCAAGGATTTGATCCAGTTGGCCTCTAGCCTGAATTGAGAGTGTGTTTGAAAAACATAATCTTCAGTGGCAACATTTGGTTTCCAGAGTTAGAACCATCGCTTTGTGTCTTACCCCTCTTGGCCTTCAAAAGGATTTACGTAACTGAGAAAAGGTTTGATAGTAAAGCAGATGCTTTTATCAGTAAAAGAAGGGTGAAATTTGATGAAGTGGTAGAAAGATCATGGTGACGTATTTGGGTTTGTGGGTGTTTAAAAAGATTTGGGTGAGTGTCACTTACCTTATAGTTGCTTGTATCTTTCAGCTATGCATTAAGCTTCTCTCTCCCTCCCATCCATTAAAAAGGACCTATATTAGGGCAACTTAAAATAGGAGACCAACAGGTCTAATTAAGGGAAAAAGAAGTCCCAAGAAAAGGGAAAAGAAAAACATCTATCTGCATAGGAAGCCAAAAATCCAAAGACTGTTCCTATAGTAATTTGAGGGTAAGAAGAATTATAAATATAAATATATATAATATAAAACATAGTCCACCATTAGTCGGTGGCAAAGCTAATATACAAGACTCAGTATTGCTTGCATTCTAAACATTGACTTTCATATATAGCTCATCTGTACTTAGTAGATAAACTGGTTAAAGCAAAATTGAGGTACATAATCCCATTAGAAAAATAAAGTGTTAATCTACAGTGTTATAGAGATAAGGAGCTAAATACCAATACTGGCGTTAATTCTCAGGATTTAGTTCTCAGGAACTAAGGGTTTTATAGAGCTAATCTAGTGTGCATAACACACTAAGATAAGTAGTGATTTTCATATTTTTCAGAAGATTAATCATTCTTAATTTAAGGGTCTATTGATTTTAAGTCCTTGATTAAAATATTTCTAAGCAAATACTTGATTTTTGGTCTGCATTTAAAATTGGTACATACATTCTGAGATGAGAGGAAAAGTTTTCTGTTAAAATTTGAAATAATAAAAAAAAATTTGAAATAGTAAATGAGTTGCTGAAGAGTCATTACCCAGATTAGTGGTTCCCAAACTCCTCAATATTCCATCAGTTAAAATGTAGAACATTCATCCCTTCGTGTACTATTGTCCTTATTTATATATAGTAGAAAACATATACAAATTAGGCGTATTTAAATGATGAAATAAGTATCAGTAAAAGTTCTGATGTCTTCTTTTTGTACCCAGTGATGTCTTCTGCATCTACTGGTATAGTCACTCCTCTTTGGAGATTAGTGACCTACATCATAAATAGGAGCCCAGCTCAGGCATCTTATTTTTTTAAGAAGTTTTCTAGGTGACTTGTAGCATTCTTATTTCTCATAGTTACTTCTAAAATGAAGGCAAAGAAAAGTTTGGTAATAAGAGGATAAACCATTCAATAATTCTGGCTGTTGAGCTGGAGATGAGTTGGAAAGGATGTGTGTGAGTGTGTTTTTAAGAGAGGGGTCGGGGGCAGAGGGAGAGATTAGGAGGGAGAGAGAGAATCCCAAGCATGCTCCATGTCCAGCACGGACCCTAATGTGGGACTTGATCTCACGACGCGGAGATCATGACCTGAGATGAAATAAAAAGAGTTGGTCAATTAACCGACTAAGACACCTAGGTACCCCAAAAGGATACTTTTGTTTTCAGAGATGATTAAAACTTAGCCCAAAACATCATCATTTGATGATTTACCATTCTGTTATACATTTAGTTTTCCCTAAATGTATAATGTATCTTCAAAAGTGATCTTTCTGAAATTTGAATCTGATTATTTCATTTCTTCAAAATCTGATAATTTGTCCTTGCTTGCACAATAAAGTCCAAACTCTAATGTGGCATACAGAGTCTTCATGATTTTAACTCCTACTAACCTTTTTAGCTCCATAGCTGTTATTGCCCCTTCTCCCTACCCCTGCCCTTCTGGAAAACCTCCTTTTGCAGAAACAATCAGAAAAGCAAAACCAAAGAAAACTCCTCAGCTCCAGCTATAGTAAATGTTTTATAGTTCACTGTAAACCTTGTCCTTGCTTGGTTATTCTGCCTGGATTGCCTTTGTCGCTTTGTCCAATTGGAACACTTCTACTGATTGCTTAAGATTCAGCTCATACATCTCTTCTAGTCTCTAAGGAAGTGGTATTCTTTCCTCTGTCTTATTTTGTAGCATTTATTGAGTTGTTAAAATTATTCATGTGTAAGTGTCTCTCCTACTAGGCTGAATTCCTCAAGGATAGAGATTGTAAATGAAAATAGAAGTTCCATAAGGGCAGGTGCTCTTGTTCATTCACTGCTGTATCATGTACCTTGTTTGGGATATAGTGAGCATTAAGTGTTTGAACAAATCCGTTTATGTTTATGTGTTTAGTATCTGGCATGTTGTAGGTTTTAAATGAACACTGTTTAAATAAATTATAAATGAATGAATATATTATAAAACCTCAAAAATAAGCTTGTCTTGGGGGTCAGACTTCGAAAAAGAGAGCGGATTCTCTGAAGTCTTCAGCACATGGCACAGAAAGAAAATACATATATTTCCGTATAATACCTGATTTCATTTATAAGAAGGACTTGAAGAATTTTAGTTATGAATTTCTTTTAAGATTAAAAAAAATTTTATTTGTTTATTTGTCAGACACAAGCAGAGGGAACAGCAGCTGGAATAGGCAGAGAAGCAGGCTCCCCGCTGAGCAAGGAGCTTGATGAGGACTCTATCCCAGGACCCTGGAATCATGACCTGAGCTTAATGACTGAGCCACCCAGGCATTCCTTTTTTAAAAATTTCATTTATTTATTTGAGAAGGAGAGAGAGGGCACAAATAGGAAGAGGGGCAAAGGGAGAGGGAGAAGCAGACTCACTGCTGAGCAGGGAGCCAGAGCCCTGATGCGGGAGTGGGGGTTCCATCCCAGGATCCTGAGATCATGACCTGAGCCTAAGGCAGATGCATAACCAACTGAGCCACCCAGGTGCTCCTGTTATGAATCTTAATATTGGTATTTAAATGAAAAAATTCTAGAAAGATAACCAAATAATTACATTAAACTTAAGAATTTTGTGGGGTATTTGCTTCAGTGTTAATTGAGAGATCATTTTTTGCTTCCTTTTTTTAGGGTGTTTGTGAACCGAAGTTTAGCGATGGAAAAAATAAAGTGTTTTGGTTTTGATATGGATTATACACTTGCTGGTGAGTAGCACTTTTTGACTGCTTAAAAACTGCTTTAAGTATAACACAGTGGGTCTACAGGAGGCAATTCAGTAAACATTTATTTAATCCTATATTTAGCTACTAGAAGCTCTTGTTATCAAAGCTCCTTCCATTGATATTTATGAATATTGAAATTACCAGATATCCTTGATATTTACATAAGATAGATTTACATAAGATGCATAAGTAGAACAAGTGCTAAATTATTTTAGAGTCCCTAGTAAGAAATAGTATGATGAAATTATACATTAATGTGTATATCAGGGCACTTTTGGCTTTACTCTCTAAAACTATTCTTCAATGATGGAGTTTTGTATCTTTTGTTCTACCCAAGGAAAACTTTTTTTTTTTTTTCCAAAGGAAAACTTTTTTACCAGTTAAAAATTTTAATGTTATTCTTAAGACAAATGGAAAATGTGTTTATTTCCATTGAAATGATTATAAATACACTATGTAAAGACTTTTTAAAAATTAGAGCTATTTGCTTTGTTCATTATCAGATAGACTTTAAACACAGCGCATACTGTTTTTCCCTTCCTGTCTCTGAGATATATTTGAAATCATCACTGGATTAGCTAATATTTGCAAGATCTTTTCAGAACTTATGAAGTTTTTATTAAAAATTCCTTGATTTTGATGTGAAAATGTCACTTAAGTAGTAGAGATGAAGGACTGAGTTGAGTGCATGTGTATATATGTATGTTCATGCATGTGTGTATTGTCATGACACTTGAAAAAGAATCTTTCAGAAATTTTCTCTAAAAAAAAATAACTGTCTTTACACAAAAATGTTAAAATGTATAAATTTACTTATGTTCAGAAACCTCTTATAACAGTATTAGAAAACTGAGACCCATCTCAAATTAGATCTCAATTTGATGTTCAATTTAGGCTAATATAATAATATGCATTATAACATATGAATGTATTATAAATGTATGTAAATATGTATTGTAATAGAATAATGCAAAAATGAACACATGCAGTTTATAGGTTGTTGTCACATAGCTGTGGCCATGCTATGTACCAAACAAGTTATATATTAAAAATATACACTGACTTGGTTTGCATTTCCCTTTCTTCCCTCCATACCCTTTGTTGTTTATTTCATTTTCTATTGCCTTAAAGTTGTTTTTGCTGCATTTTTATTCTTACATATTTTTCTAATTGGACACAGTCACTTTTAGGACCACTTCTCAGAAAGGAAGTTGGAAGTACTGTACTTTCTCAGGGTAGATCTTTCCAGATTGGGAGAAAATCCTACAGTCTCTCTCATTTGTAGAATTTTACCTCTCCAGTGAAAGGAATGGTAAGATAATTCAGCTGAAAGAGATACTACCTAAAGCAGAAATAGAAGTTAATGGGAAGAAAAATAACACCTTGGTTATTAAGACATTCTCATTGTATTGAGGTTAGTATTTACTGAAAACCTGTGGTGTTCAGGCACATTTTGTTACTGAGCATTGAGATAACCACATGTTCCTGCAGAACAATGAAAAAATGAATTCTCTTGTTTAATGAGAAAGTCACTGAAAAGTCTCTACACTTTAAAGATACCTTATGATTGCTTCTTTTCGCTTGTTTTTTAAATCCCACTTCATATTTTAATACTTATTACTCTTAGTGAAGATACTAATATACTTTGCTTATATATAAATATAATTATTAACATTTATTAAGTGCTTATTATGTGCAAAAGAAGTCCTGTTCTAATAATATATTATCTCACTTAAAACATGGATGATCTCATTCATGCCACTTATTTAATATTTACAAAAACTCTGTGAGGCAGATATTATTGTTATTGAGGCAGATATCATTTTACAGATGATGCTGGGACACCAAGGGTGTTTAACTTTGATGTAGCTGAACTGAGATTCAAATCTAAGTATACATTTATATGTGTATGTGAGTGTATGCATACCTTTATATATTTTATATATATATATTGAAATTATTCCACACTATAAACTGTCATTGTTCAAAATGATAATTTAAACTTACTATAATATATATTATTATGGTAATATTTATAAATATGTTATTATAAATATATGATATTTATAATTATGGTAATATGGTAATATATATTATTATGGTAAGTTTATCATTTTGAACAATGACAGTTTATAGTGTGGTATAATTTCAAAGTACTGAGCTCCCTTCCTTAAACAACCAACCAGGACTTAAGCACTCAAAAGGGTAATGCCCTTTAAAGGAGTCCCCCTTGAGAGACTATACATTATTTCCACAAATAGTGTTGGATGAAAAACATTGTTAGTCCTCTTATGGTACTACCATCACTTCATAAAGCACACAGGGAAACAAGTTTATTGGCTTATACTCTCTCCTGTTTCCCAGAATAGTATTCATTAAATTTATCTGAGAATAACTTTTGTTATTTAAAAAACAAACCACACCCATGAAGTGCTAAGGACTTTTCATCAGAAAATGGGCCGTGAAGTACAGAGACAAGATTAAAAAGTGTTTTTTGAAAGCTTTGAGTATTTGGAATAAACTATCCCTGGAATAAATGTAATAGCTTCACAGGATAAGTTCTTGGAAAGAGTCTGTATTTGTTCTGAAGCCTCATGTGAGACATTGTCTTCTCTGCAGTCATGACACCTTGGTACATCATTTCCTGATAGCAATTTATAATTTTTAAATTTTTTTTATAAACATATAATGTATTTTTATCCCCAGGGGTGCAGGTCTGTGAATCACCAGGTCTACACACTTCACAGCACTCACCATAGCACATACCCTCCGCAATGTCTATAACTCCCCCTCCCCCCAGCAACCCTCAGTTTGTTTTGTGAGATTGAGTCACTTATGGTTTGTCTCCCTCCCAATCCCATCTTGTTTCATTTATTCTATTCCTACCCCCCAAACCTCCCATGTTGCATCTCCACTTCCTCATACCAGGGAGATCATGAGATAGTTATCTTTCTCCGATTGACTTATTTTGCTGATAGCAATTTATATATCATTTGCAGCTTTTGTTTGCTTGCCTGTCTCCACATTGGCCTGTGAGTTCTTCAAGGGCAAGGGCTTTCTTTTTCACTTCTATATCCTATGTGTTGCCTAAAGCCTGGCATGTAGTAGGTGCTCAGTAAATATATATTGAATGAACAGTTTGGGTACCTAAGTTTTAATAAATCAGTGTAAGGGGGCGCCTGGGTGGCTCAGTGGGTTAAGCCGCTGCCTTCGGCTCAGGTCATGATCTCAGGGTCCTGGGATCGAGTCCCACATCGGGCTCTCTGCTCAGCAAGAAGCCTGCTTCCCTCTCTCTCTCTCTCTCTGCCTTCCTCTCCGTCTACTTGTGATCTCTCTCTGTCAAATAAATAAATAAAATCTTTAAAAAAAAATAAAAATAAAAATAAATCAGTGTAAGAATTAATCACTATATTTTATTAAAATAAAAACTTAGATGAATTAGTTAAAAACTGTAAGAAGAATAAAGACTTTAATGTGAGACCTGAAACCATAAAAATCTTAGAAGAGAGCAGAGGCAGTAGTTTCTTTGACATCAGGCGTAACAACTTTTTTCTAGATAGGTCCCCTGAGGCAAGGGAAACAAAAGCAAATAAACTATAGAAACTACATTAAGATAAACTTACGCACAGCGGAGAAAACAGTCAACAAAACTAAAAGACAATCTACTAAGTGGGAGAAGGTATTTGCAAATGACATCCAAGAAAGTTAGTATCTAAAATACATAAAGAATTTCTAAAGCTCAATAATCTTTTTTTTTTTTAAAGATTTTATTTATTTATTTGAGAGAGAAACAGTGAGAGAGAGCATGAGCGAGGAGAAGGTCAGAGGGAGAAGCAGACTCCCCATGGAGCTGGGAGCCCGATGCGGGACTCGATCCCAGGACTCCGGGATCACGACCTGAGCCGAAGGCAGTCATCCAACCAACTGAGCCACCCAGGCGTCCCTAAAGCTCAATAATCAAGCTCAATAATCTTATTAAAAATGCAGAGAACAGCCATTTCTCCAAAGTAGACAAAAGATGGCCAACAGACACTTGAAAAGATACTCAACATCACTCATCATCAAGGAAATGCAAATAAAACTACTATGAGGTATCACTTCATGCCTGTCAGAATGGCTAAAATCAAAAACACAGACACAACAGGTGTTGGCGAGGATGTGGAGAAAAAGGATCCCTTGTGCACTGTTGGAGTCAGTGCAGACTGGTGCAGGCAGTGTAGAAAACAGTATGGAGCTTTCTCAAAAAATTAAAAATAGAATCACCCGATGATCTAGGAATTGCATTACTGGGTATTTACCCAAAGACTACAAAAACACTAATTCAAAGGGATACTTGCACCTCTGTGTTTATAGCAGCATTATTTATGATAGCCAAATTAGAGAAGCAGCCTGACTGTCCATTGATTGATGACTGGATAAAGAATATGTGATACACATACATACACACAATGGAATATTATTCAGTCATAAAAAAGAATGAAATCTTGGAGTTTGCAGTGAAAGGGTGGAGCTTGAGAGTATGATGCTAAGTGAAATAAGTCAGTCAGAAAAAGACAAATACCATATGATTTCACTCATGTGGAATTTAAGAAACAAATGAGCAAAGGGGAAAAAAAGGAGAAAGAGAGAGAGAGAAACCAAAAAACTCTTAACTATAGAGAACAGACTGCTGGTTACCAGAGGGGAGGTGGGTGAAGGAATGTAAAATAGGGAGTGGGGATTCGGGATTACAGTTATTGTGATGAGCATCAGGTCATGAAAAACTTAAAAATTAATTAAAAACTATTTAAAAGAAGAATCACTGTATTTGACTTTAGCTTGTATAAAATATGCACTGTTCAAGTGAAATACTTCAAAATATGAACTTATTTTTTAAATTTTAATAAACATTATTGAGTAATTACATACAATAAAACATGCATTTTAAGTATATAGTTAGTTAGACAAAATGTATACACATGTGTAACTACCACCACAATTAAGATAAGGAATATCTGGGGCGCCTGGGTGGCTCAGTGGGTTAAGCCTCTGCCTTTAGTTCAGGTCATGATCTTAGAATCCTGGGATCAAGCTCCCCATCGGGCTCTCTGCTGGGTAGGGAGCCTGCTTCCCCTGTGTGTCCCCTCCCTCCCTTCTCTGCTTTACTTGTTATCTCTCTCTGTCTCTGTCAAATAAATAAATAAAATCTTAAAAAAAAAAAAAAGATAAGGAATATTTCCATCACTCCAAAAAGTTCCCTCATTGCCTCTTTGAAGTCCGTTCTCCCTTTTACTCCACCTTTGCCTCAGGCTTTTTGTCGCTGTGGATTACTATAGTATGCCCTTTTCAGAATTTCATATAAATGGAATCATCCAGTATGTACTCTTGTGTTTGACCTCTTTTGCTCAGCGTAATGTTTTTGTGATTCGTTGATGTTGTTGCGTCTGTCAGTAAATAGTTCATTCACTTTTTTTTTACCCCTAACATTTTTAAACTATAAAAAGTTATGAAATAATTTTAGACCTATGGAAGAGCTGCAAAAATAATATTTGGCCTCTATTCTCTTCTAATGGTGACCTTGTACCTGACTGTAGTTGACCACAGTACAATTATAAGAACTAAGAAATGAACATTAGTGTAGTACTACTAACTTAACTACAGACGTTATTTAGTTTTTACAAATTTTCCCACTAAAGTTCTTAATTCCAATCTAGGATCCCACATTGCATTTAGTTGTCATATTTCCTAGTGTCTTCTGTAACAGTCCTGTCTTTTCATTGCTTTGACACTTGAAGAGACTAGTTAGATATTTTTGTAAACTCTTCCACAATTTGGATTTGTCTGATATTTTTCCCCATGATTGAAGTTTTGTGCATATTTGTGAAGAACACTACAGAGATGGTGTATTCTTCTCAGAGCATAATACCAAAGGTACATAATGTTGGTAAGTCTTATTACTAGTGATGTTAACTGGTCAACATTATACAATTATCACATTTTTCTTTAAACTATACTTTTTTTGGAGGGGGCAGTCAAGTAGTAGTCCATTGTATGGGTACAGGTTTTTCTTCCCCGCTATCTGAAAGTAGAGCATTCCTGTGAAACTGTTTGTAAGCTGAAATGTCATAAAGCAAAGAAATAATTACCATTAGTTTATATGGAAAAACTTATGAGAATTTCTAGACTGCCCCTCCCCCTCTTTCTTAGGGTTTTCTGATGCCTTAAAACCCATCTTGCTGATGGATACACAAAATAAGTTGAGGTAAAGCACAGTTGGTTACAGACATAATTTAAAGCCCTGATGGCTTGATGCTGAGATGTTGAGTGTAAGTTCTGGGGAAGGAGTGTGGCAGAGCCACTCTTGGTGCTTGTGGTGCACACTGCCTTTATAAGGGCTGCTTACGAAACAAATGCTGAATGCCATTTTTGCTTTTCATCTTTTCATAAAAGCAAAAATCCTCTTCAGATTTATTTCAGTTAGCAAAAACAAGTACTCATGTAGGTCTTTCATCAGAGTTAAGTGACATAACTTGAACTTTCAAAAAGCGGGGGATACCCGTATATCACAATTTGTTTATGCATTTATCTGTTGATGGATGTTTGAGTTGTTTCCCTTTGGGGCTATTATGAATAAAACTGCTATGAACATTGGTTCTACATACTACAAGTCTTTTTGTGGATGTATATTTTTATTTCTCTTGAGTAAATACTTAGGAGTACAATTGCAAGGTTTTATGTTTACCTTACAGGAAATAGACAAACGGTTTTTCAAAGTACTGATACCATTTTAAAGTCCCACCCACCAAACATAAGAATTCTACTTGATCTAATCCTCACCTATGCTTGATAGCATCAATCCTTTGAATTTTAGTCATTTTAGTAAATGTGTAGTGTTATTGTGATTTTTTTTTTTTTTACTTCCCTCATAACTAGTGATGTTGAAAATCTTCATGTGGTTATTGGCTATTTATATTTCTTTTGTGAAATGCCTGTTCAAATGCCCTTGTTTACTGGCTTTTCTTTTTATTGTTGAGTTGTAGAAGTTCATTATGTATTCTGAGTACTGGTCCTTTGTTAGATATATGTTTTGTGAATCTGTTGATCAATATGGGTATGTTGACATTCTCTTTCATTGATCAAAGTGAATATCACATGGTCTTGATTGATTATTATAGGTTTCTGTTAATCTTTAAGTCAGGTAGTATAAGTCCTTTATTCTTTTTTATAATTGTCTTAATATTCTGTGTCCTTTACATTTCTATATACATTTCAAGGTCAGCTTATTTTGTATCGAATTGACGTTTTTGCTACATTGAGTCTTCCAGTCCGGGAACATAATACATTGGGCCATTTACCTAATCTTCTTTAGAATTTCTTAGCAGTGTTTTTTTATTTTTGGTGTAAAGATCTTATATATATTTTGTTTACATTTATCTTTTAATTATTTCCTAATTTTTATGTAGTTGTAAATGCTGTTTGAAATTGCATTTTCTATTTGATTGCTAGCATTTAGAAATAACAGCTCATTTTTGTATATTCTTGAATCCTGTGAATTTCTAAAATTCACTTATTCGTTCTAGTAGCTCTTTTATAGACTTACTAGAATTTTGTATGTATGTGATCAGATCATCTGCAAATCACTTTTTTCTTTCCAATCTATAGATCCTTTTTCCCCCCAATTTATCTTTATATCTTGTTAGAAAAATCATTTTTTTTCTTTTTGCCTTATTGCAGTAAAACCTTAGTACTTGGTTGAATAGCGGTGTTGAGAATGGACCTCTTTGCTGTGTTCTTGATCTTAGGGAGAGAATGTTCAGTTTTTCACTATTGAGTATGATGTTATTTGTAGGTTTTTTATAAATTTTTTTTATCAGGTTGGAAAGTTCCCTTTTATTCTTAGTTTTCTGGGAGTTTTCCTTTTAACATGAATGAGTGCTAAATTTTCATTAAATGTTTTCCTGCCTCTGTTGAGATGATCCATATGGTTTTTCTTTTTTAGTTTGTTAAAAGGATGAATTACATTCATTGATTGCTAAATGTTAAACCAACTTTACATTCCTAGAGTAAATCCCACTTGGTTATATAGTATTCTTTTTATATATTGGCAAATTTGATTTGCCAGTGTTTTGTTGAGGATTTTTGCATCATGTTCATCAGATTTGTATTTGTATTACAATGTCTGTTGAATTTTGGTTTTAGAGTAATGCTGATCTCATATAATGAGTTGGGAACTATTCCCCTTTTCTATTTTCTGGAAGTGTGGGTAGAATTGATATTATTTTTTCCTTAAGTATGTGACAGAATTAACAAGTGAAGCTATCTGGGCCAGGAGTTATTTTTGTGGAAAGGTTTTAAATTATGCATTCAACTGTTAAATATAGAGCTAGTCAGACTTTCTATTTCTTCTTGTATCAGTTTTGATCATTTGTGTCCATTTCACTGAGTTTTAAATTTATTGGCATAATTTTTATAATATTTTAATTATTCTTTTGATGTCTCTAGGATCTGTAATACTGTTCTCTTTTTCATTCCTGAAATTAGTTATTTGTGTCTTTTTCCCCTTCATCAGTCTAACAAGAGGTTAATCAGTTTTCTTGATTTTTTTTGTTTTCCCCTGCTAAGAGCCAGCTTTTGGTTTCAGTGAATGAGAATAAGGGGGATTTAAATTTAAAGGTGATTTTAGAGTTATTATATATAAATATGAAGTTACAACTGGGTTTTATGATAATTGCTGACTATAAAAAAAGTAATTTCTTATAAAATTAATATAATAAATACTACCCAAATACTCCAAGCACCCTTATCTTTATTTGCTTTATATTTTTTAATATAGGTAGTGGCAGTAACCACTTTTACTTCTGATTATAATTTTTAAGTTTGTTTTCCTTCTGTGTTCTAACTTAGTAACATTAACGTTATGTTGTTGACCTACTTTCTTGCTTCAAGTGTTTACGGAAAATGCCAAATTTCTGTGCAGAATGAAATGTGGCACTACTTTCTTTCATTTTTTTCCTCCTTGTATATATTGACTTCAGAATTTGGAGGATACAGAGAGAATTGGTTTCTTAATTTTTTTGAAAATTAGCTTGTTTTCTATTAGGTGCTTAATAAGTATTAGCTGTTTAAATAGCTGTCTTCTTAGTATACTACTATTTTGAGTGTAGAGAAGACATTTAATAAGCATTTGATTTTTTTTATTGAGGGAAGGAATAGCCCCAAAAATGTTAATTTTATCTGAAATGAAATTATTAGATGTCCTATAAATCTGCATATCTGGCATAATCTTTGAATTGACTGGCAAACATAGATGGATTACTTGTTTTCATAGATTATAGTGAAATTGGTAGTGAAGCTAGGATTGATGCTTCTGAAGTGTCTGGATAGGACTTCACATTTCAAATGGCAGTCATGTTTTGGAGTGGTACATTTGTTGAGAGAAGGTGGCTGTTGGTTTAGGGCCTCCCTTTTCACACTGTAAACTTCGCCTAAATTCGTTCTGAGAAAACAGCTATTTAGGTAAAGTTGGGGTTTTTCCCCGTTTTCAACTGTGGGAAATGTATATGACTTTTTCATGGAAATTGTGGGGGATGGGATTTAATTCTGTCTTTGGTTTACTAGAAAATGGCTGTAGCAGACCTTCTTTGGTGGGAAGGGTGTCGTGGTTTTGTTTGGTTTTGATTATTCGCCTTTTTTAAAAGTTCATTTTGATAAGAACATTGTTTGAAATCTGATGTTTTGAAATGCTGTTCATCGTATCAGATGTTGAGATTGATAGATTTAGTGGTATATAATTTAAAACTTTGATTTGTCACTGATAAATAAGGAAGAGGACAATTAAGGCAAGAATACATACATGGATTCCAACAATGTTAAGCTATATTTATAACAGTTCTAAACTTGTAATTTTCCAAAACTGAACTATATAGATCTTTGGTAGAATGAAGTTAAGTTGAGGGATTGTTGGGGTTTTTTGTTTATTTGCTTGTTAAAAGAGAAATTACTGGCATGACTTGTTTTACTTGTATAAAGAATTTTATGATTTTGCTTACAGTTTGGTACATTCATTCCTCTGAAGTGTGCCACGGTGTTCAGTAACATAATCCATTCTCTAGGGAACCTCATTATCTTCGTCTCCTCTGAATGCCAGCCTTACACCTCTAACAGTTTTTCAGAAAAGATCTTTATCATCAGCTATCACTATAATTAAAGCAAGCTATGTATTTTTTGTTTTTATTAGTTTATTTGCTGTGCTCGCTTCAGCAGCACATATATTAGTTTATTTGCTGGATTTCCATGTAAGATTGACATTTTTATATAAAATTAAAAAAATTTCAAAATAAAGAACTTGCCTGTTGACATAAACTAATTTTTCCTGATTGTCTTGGACCTAATCAATTTTAATCCTCAAATCTGCCTATAAAACTAATGTCAGTTTTTCTCTGTAATACTATAGATTAACATTTTATTTCTCTAATGGAAGTATGTACAATAATTATTCTTTAACCAGTTTGTCTACCAAGTATAGATTAGTTATATATATGAAAGTCAATGTCTAGATTCTGGGTAATACTGAGTCACTGACCAGCAGTGAACTGTTTTATATAAAAAATGCACATGAAAAAACATGCACATGATACATATCAGAAAGTGATCCTTTGCACTTTTATCTTCCTCTGCAGATATGTGTTTTTCTTTTCCCTTCTCCTGAGACCCCTTTTTCCTTTATTAGACCTGTTAGGTGCCCTGGTTATCTATTTTATTAAGTTGCTCTAATGTAGGTGCTTTCTAAACAATGAATTTTGAGTTTGTGAGTCTCTATTTGAGAGCACTCTTTAGCCTTTTTCTGCTTACATGGGACAGGCAGATGGATCAGACTGATATGTGCATTTCCCAGGACAAATCAAGCCAAAAAATCTTGACAGTCCACCTAAGATTAGGTCTTTGGACTTCTGAAAGAGCAAGAAAGTTGTTTTTAACCTAGCTACTTCCTCTCCTCAGACTTAAGGCTATAATCTGTACTATTTGTTAATTTCTTGCCTTTTGTTATATTAGAGGACTGTTAAAAATGTTACATTGCTGAATTTATTGTTACAGTGTAGAGTGAAAATGGAAAAGAGAGAGAATTGATGTTTTTTCCGTTGTTTAGTGCTGGTTCATTTTTCAAGTGGCAAATAGGTGTAAAGAGACCTGTTGTTTCCATTACTCTTCTTATTATGTTACTTAGTTTTATAATATTATATCCAGAGATTTATTGCTGAGGTTTCAAATGAGAAATTCTTTTCTGATTCACTGAGTGGCATAAAGTACTTAAATCATTTCATTATTGTAGTTTACAATCTGACAGACTGGTGATCTGCAAAATGTGGTTTCTTTAACAAGCTAATGTTAGTCAACAGCTACTGAGAGTAATCGGATATAAAAAGTGACTTAAGAGGAAAAACCCGGAATAATCTATTTCTGTTTTGAAGTTTAAGTCCCATATACTCTGAGTTTAGGCCCAGTCTTATTTTTATCTTTACCTTAGAGGTTCTGAGGTTATAGAAAAAGCAGAACCCTCTGTGTGTGATTGACCCTGGTTTGGATCCCAGCTCTATCTTGTACTAGCTCTTGGCTACCAACATCTTACTTTCAGTTTCTTCATTTAATTAAAAAAAAAAAAAAAAAAAAGGTGTGTATGTTGGGGGTGGGAGGGTAGGGTAGGCAATAAGCTATTGGTATAAGGTTTAAATGAAATAATGCATATAAAATGATGAATGCAATGAAAGTAGTTCTCTTGCTCTAACTGGTGGTAAAAGTATTGATACACTGAACTGGAGTTGTAAGGGAAAAATCTAAGGAATAAGGAAAAAAATAACAACCTTAAACTCATTTACATTCCTATATGCTGTAGAAAAACCTGGAATGCTAGACAATGGACTCTTTCATCACTCTTTTGTTTTTGAATTTTCTTTTTAAGCACTGCAGATGATCATGAAAATAGAAAGTTGAACTTCTTTTCTGAATAGATTTTTAATGTCAAGTAATTTGGCTTCAGATTATGTTTCCACAGAAATTTCTGTTTTTAGTGAAGAGTTATTTATTAGCAGGATCATGGTGAAGGAATGGATTTCTGAGAAAGGGTCCTTATTTAAATTTAAAATTTTTTCTTTATGACAAAGGTATCACTGATAGGCTTCTAATAACTGCAAGGGGAACAATTTTTGAAAGAATAAAGAACTCTTTTACATGAAAAGCAGTAGTTGACCTTTGTGGTTGCATGAAAGACATAAACATGCAGTAAGTTCCATGGAATTAACATCAAAATTTTATACATATGATTGTTAAATTTTCAGAAGTCTTTATCCCAAGGGGGACAGTAGGGTGGGAAGAGGGTTTGTTAATATTACTTAATGCCCTTCACATATAGGGTGACTCTTGGTTTTAGGATTATGAAAATGTATTATTTCTAAATTGGTTCATTTATTGTTTTGTTTTATTTTGTTTTGTAAGCTCCACACCCAGTGTGGGGCTTGAACCTTATAATCCTGAGATCACATGTTCTACCAACTCGGGCACCTGGGTGGCTCAGTGGGTTAAAGCCTCTGCCTTCGGCTCAGGTGATGATCTCAGGGTCCTGGGATCGTCTGCTCAGCGGGGAGCCTGCTCCCTCCTCTCTCTCTGCCTGTCTCTCTGCCTACTTGTGATCTCTGTCTGTCAAATAAATAAATAAAATCTTTAATAAATAAATCACCTTGACTTTTTTTTTTTTTTTTTCCAATCAAGTCTGCCTTTTTCTTTCTTTTTGTTGCCCCTCTTAAGCTCAAAGATCTAGAAAGACATCCTGATTTTTTTCTGGCTCTAACACGTTTAAGGTTCTGAGCCATTTTGGTAAGTCCAACAATAAATTCCTTATTTCTATTACCACTTAATACTGGTGGGTGTCATGGTCAGTGTCTAGTCTTTCCCATTTTTCTGAGAAATTGTCAGGAGGAAAAGAACATTTATTAAGCATGTACTTCATGTGCTAGAAAATGTATTTTATGTACAGTGTACCACCTTTTAATCCTCTCAACAGCCCTCTGAGGTGGAGATTACTACCTTCACTTTACAAATAGTTCACGAAATCAAGAGGTAAAAAAATCTGTACGTAGCTAGCAGTTGACTTAAGATTCCTAGCTGGAATGTAAACCCAGATCAGTTCCATTTCTTACGCTGCTTCTAGCTGTTACAGGATCAGAAATTATTTATTAAACTCTCAATGAGAAATCAGAGAAAGACGTAAACAAAATCATCCTTTGTTATTTTTTTGTTTCAAAAATACTGAAATTCTCTGTAAGCCAGATGCATCTTTGTCTTGAGTTTGAATATGATCCTTATCCTTAAAATATAGAAAGTTTTGCACAGTTTTTCTTTTAATTTTTAGATGTAATTGTAAGGGAATGAAGCCTCAAGATTCAATACTCTATTCCAGATGTTGTTAAAATTCTAAAATTGTACTTTTTTTTTTTAAATCTTGGGAGGAATTGAAAATATATGTTAGACTCCCCTTTTGAATTTTTCTGCCCTCCTCTCCTTTCCAGGCCATACCACTAGCCACCAGGGATGAAATCCAATTATCTCAAACCTAAGCATTTTGCATTAATAAGCCTAAAGTGGCATGAGAAGCTAGAATAAAGCTATTAAAATAGTACCAGGGAAGAAATTAAGAGAAACTAGTTCTTGCTAAATTAGAGGATTATCCTCCTCCTAGCAGGATCTCGGGACCTTTGATCTGTCATCTTATCCTGTCATGCATAGTAAATGCATTGGATGATCTTGTGTTATTGTTTTTGGAATTGAGTCTACTTGATATTTAAATGAACACTTTTTTGCATGGTGTATTTATTTGAACAAAGTCCAAGGCACACAGATGGTGTTTCTCAGCCATTGTACATGCTCACAGAACTTATCAGCATTAACAGCATTTAAAGGAGAAAACACAATCTAAAGTAAGAAGTATTATATATTATATATTATTGTTAATGCTGTCACCGAAGATCTCTCACACCAGATAGAGCACCTTTTCCTCTCCCCCTTTTTAAAAATTATTTTTATTAACATATAATGTATTATTTGCCCCAGGGGTACAGGTCTGTGAATTGTCAGGCTTACGCACTTCACAGCACTCACCATTTCACTTACCCTCCCCAATGTCCATAACCAAACCACCCTCTCCATACCCCCCCTTCCCCCTGGCAACCCTCAGTTTGTTTTGTGACATTAAGAGTCTCTTATGGTTTGTCTCCCGATCCCATCTTGTTTCATTTTTTCCTTCCCTACCCCCCAGAACCTCTACTCTGCCTCTCAAATTCCTCATATCAGAGAGATCATACGATAATTGTCTTTCTCTGATTAACTTATTTTGCTCAGCATAATACCCTCTAGTTCCAACCACGTCGTTGCAAATGGCAAGATTTCATTTCTTTTGATGGCTGCATAGTATTCCATTGCATATATACACCACATCTTCTTTTTCCATTCATCTGTTGATGGACATCTAGGTTCTTTCCATAGTTTGGCTATTGTGGACATTGCTGCTATAAACATTTGGGTACACATGTCCCTTAGGATCACTACATTTGTATCTTTAGGGTAAATACCCAGTAGTGCGATTGCTGGGTCATAGGGTAGCTCTATTTTCAACTTTTTGAGGAACCTCCACACTGTTTTCCAGAGTGGTTGCACCTGCTTGCATTCCACCCACAGTGTAGGATGGTTCCCCTTTCTCTGCATCTCCTCCAACATCTGTCATTTCCTGACTTGTTAATTTTAGCCATTCTGACTGGTGTCAGGTGGTATCTCATTGTGGTTTTGATTTGTATTTCCCTGATGCCTAGCAATGTGGAGCACTTTTTCATGTGTCTGTTGGCATCTGGATGTCTTCTTTGCAGAAATGCCTGTTCGTGTCTTCTTGATTGGATTATTTGTTCTTTGGGTGTTGAGTTTGATAAGTTCTTTATATATTTTGGATACTAGCCCTTTATCTGATATGTCATTTGCAAATATCTTCTCCCATTCTGTCAGTTGTCTTTTGGTTTTGTTGACTGTTTCCTTTGCTGTGCAAAAGCTTTTGATCTTGATGAAGTCCCAATAGTTCATTTTTGCCCTTGCTTCCCTTGCCTTTGGTGATGTTTCTAGGCAAGAAGTTGTTGCAGCTGAGGTCGAAGAGGTTGCTGCCTGCGCTCTCCTCAGGGATTTTGATGGATTCTCACATTGAGGTCTTTCATCCATTTTGAGTCTATTTTTGTGTGTGGTGTAAGGAAATGGTCCAGTTTCATTTTTCTACATGTGGCTGTCCAATTTTCCCAACACCATTTGTTGAAGAGACTGTCTTTTTTCCATTGGGCATTCTTTCCTACTTTGTCGAAGATTAGTTGACCATAGAGTTGAGGGTCTATTTCTGGGCTCTCTATTCTGTTCCATTGGTCTATGTGTCTGTTTTTGTGTCAGTACCATACTGTCTTGATGATGACAGCTTTGTAATAGAGCTTGAAGTCTGGAATTGTGATGCCCCCAACTTTGGCTTTCTTTTTCAGCATTCCTTTGGCTATTCGAGGTCTTTTCTGGTTCCATATAAATTCTAGGATTATTTGTTCCCTTTCTTTGAAAAAATGGTTGGTATTTTGATAGGGATTGTTTTAAACATGTAGATTGCTTTAGGTAGCATAGATGTTTTCACAATATTTGTTCTTCCAATCCATGAGCATGGAACGTTTTTCCCTTAGTCTCTTCCTCAGTTTCTTCCATGAGTACTTTATAGTTTTCTGAATACAGATTCTTTGCCTCTTTGGTTAGGTTTATTCCTAGGTATCTTATGGTTTTGGGTGCAGTTGTAAATGGGATCGACTCCTTAATTTCTCTTTCTTCTGTCTTGCTGTTGGTGTATAGAAATGCAACTGGTTTCTGTGCGTTGATTTTATATCCTGACACTTTACTGAATTCCTGTACAAGTTCTAGCAGATTTGGAGTGGAGTCTTTTGGGTTTTCCACATAAAGTATCATATTATCTGCAAAGAGTGATAGTTTAACTTCTTCTTTGCCGATTTGGATGCCTTTAATTTCTTTTTGTTGTCTGATTGCTGAGGCTAGGACTTCTAGTACTATGTTGAATAGCAGTGGTGATAGTGGACATCCCTGCAGTGTTCCTGATCTTAGCGGAAAAGCTCTCAGTTTTTCCCCATTGAGAATGATACTCGCGGTGGGTTTTTCATAGATGACTTTGATTATATTGAGGTATGAACCCTCTATCCGTACACTTTGAAGAATTTTGGTCAAGAAATGATGCTGTACTTTGTCAAATGCTTTTTCAGCATCTATTGAGAGTATCATGTGGTTTTTGTCCTTTCTTTTATTAATGTATTGTATCACATTGATTGATTTGCAGATGTTGAACCAACCTCCCAGCCCTGGAATAAATCCCACTTGGTCATGGTGAATAATCCTTTTAATGTACTGTTGGATCCTATTGGCTAGTATTTTTGTGAGAATTTTTGCATCTGTGTTCATCAAGGATATTGGTCTGTAATTCTCTTTTTTGATGGGATCTTTGGTTTTGGGATCAAGGTAATGCTGGCCTCATAAAATGAGTTTGGAAGTTTTCATTCCATTTCTATTTTTTGGAACAGTTTCAGGAGAATAGGAATTAATAATTCTTTAAATGTTTGGTAGAATTCCCCTGGTAAGCCATCTGACCTTGGGCTGTTCTGTTTTGATATAGTCGTCTTTTAGAGAGAGAGAGAACTTAGAACTTATTTTGGAATAAATCTACTGATCCTTAGGTAAAAATGCTTGCCTTCTTTATTTGTTTTCTTTAACTGAACTAAGCTTTTTTTTTTTTTTAAAGCTATTGTTGATGGCATCCCCATTTAAAAATTTTTCTTCCATGTTTACACTTCTACTTTCTTTGGCTCAACATATCACCTTATATGTTAACTTTGATTTCCTCAGAGTATTAATACATGATGATACTAATCAGTACTTTCATACCAAAAGAGCATTGCTTTTGGTAGAACTGGTTTTCTCATCAAGATTCTAAGATTGGAGTGCCTGGGTGGCTCCTGCCTTCAGCTCAGGTCATGATCCCGGGGTCCTGGGTTTGAGCCCCACATCTAGCTCTCTGCTCAGTGAGGAGCCTGCTTCTCCCTCTCCACACCCCCCTGCTTGTGTTCTCTATCGCTCCCTCTCTCTCTCTCTCTCTCTCTCAAATAAAATCTTTAAAAAAAAAAATGTAAAATTGACAGACTTAGTGTAGTTAAAAGATTTCTGATCACTCCTTAATTTGGAAGATTCTTTTTTTTTTTTTTTAAAGATTTTATTTATTTATTTGTCAGAGAGAGAGAGGGAGAGAGAGCGACCACAGGCAGACAGAATGGCAGGCAGAGGCAGAGGGAGAAGCAGGCTCCCTGACGAGCAAGGAGCCCGATGTGGGACTCGATCCCAGGACGCTGGGATCATGACCTGAGCCGAAGGCAGCTGCTTAACCAACTGAGCCACCCAGGCGTCCCTAAAGATTTTATTTATTTATTTGTCAGAGAGAGAGAGGGAGAGAGAGCAAGCACAGGCAGACAGAATGGCAGGCAGAGGCAGAGGGAGAAGCAGGCTCCCTGATGAGCAAGGAGCCCGATGTGGGACTCGATCCCAGGACGCTGGGATCATGACCTGAGCCGAAGGCAGCTGCTTAACCAACTGAGCCACCCAGGCGTCCCAATTTGGAAGATTCTTATTATAACTACTGGCGATAAAAGACTGTTTTAGTATGGCACTGACCTCTAAGTGGGAAGGATATTTAAACAGTAATTAAAAGATCACCCAAACTAGTTAATAATTTTGCATGTGAATGTATATGATAACTTGTGTATAATTGTACTATTTCAGTATTTTATGAAAGATCAGTTTAAAAATGTTTGATCTGATAAAAGTTATTAAATTGGAAGAGAAATGATTAGGAATGTTAAATGAAACAAGAATTCAAAATACTGACGCACCTGTCAGTTGGTGGCTCAGTCATACTGGTGGCTCAGTCAGTTAAGTGTGTGCCTTCAGCTCAGATCATGATCCTAGGAGCTCTGAGATCAAGCCCTGCATGGGGCTCCTTGCTCAGCAGGGATCCTGCTTCTCCCTCTCCCTCAGCTTGCCACTCCCCCTGCTTGTCGCTTCCCCTGCTTGTGCTCTCTTTCTGTCTCTGTCAAATAAATAAAACATTTTTTAAAAAGTCCAGAATACTGATAATTGTTAAAGCTTGGGTGATAGTTTTAAAACAACTGATTTAATATTCTCTGTATTTTTGTATATGATTAAAAAATATTCTTAAATTAAAAACTAGATAGAGGGGATTCCTGATTGGCTCAGCTGGTAGAGTCTGCAAGTTTTGATCTTAGGGTTGTGAGTTCGAGCCCCATGTTGGAAGTGGAGCCTCCTTTGAAAACACAGTTCCGTAGAGGAAACTGACAAAACGCCAGTGAAGTGATTTATTTTTATTTATTTTTATTTTTTACAGATTTTATTTATTTGACAGAGAGAGATACAGAGAGAGAGGGAACACAAGCAAGGGGAGTGGAAGAGGGAGAAGCAGGCTTACCGCTGAGCACAGAGCCCGATGCGGGGCTCCATCCCAGGACCCTGGGATCATGACCTGAGCCGAAGGCAGATGCTTAACGACTAAGACACCCAGGCGCCCCTGATTTTTTAAAAAAAAGGCATTTAAATCTTAAGATCTTTTATTCTTCATTTTTTTTTTTTAAAGATTTTATTTATTTATTTGACAGAGAGATCACAAATAGGTAGAGAGGCAGGCAGAGAGAGAGGAGGAAGCAGGCTCCCTGCCGAGCAGAGAGCCTGATGCGGGGCTCGATCCCAGGACTCTGAGATCATGACCTGAGCCGAAGGCAGCGGCTTAACCCACTGAGCCACCCAGGCGCCCCCCAAGTATGCTTTTGAAGTGGTCTGTGTTAGAAAAGAATTTTAAAAGAAATAGTACTCCACTGCATTATATTACTTGTGGATAAAAGCTTTTTATATTAGCTGAGATAAATATCCTCAAGACTATCATTTTTAGATACATATTTATATTTTATATATATTATTTATATTAAGATATATATTACTTTTAGGCATCCCTATTTATACATATATGGGTCTACACTTAATTTCCAAGCTCTGATTCCATTTATGTCATTTCAATCTGCCATTTAGGGTTTTCACTGATTTTAAATTCATCTCTCCAAATTGCAGTAATAGGTGGTTGGTTCTTCGATCATTAGAAAATTTAAAAGGTTGCTTAATAAAATCCAATTCCATCTCCTCCATTACAAGGGGATAGAAATAATCACTTGTCAGTGTTTCTGATCTTTTCATTACCAGTCATAAGAGCATTCAAATGTAAACCAGATTGTTTTTTGGAATAAGTGTCATGTATTAGTTACATCAGGAAAATTACTGAGATCTTATTATTATTATTTTTTAATTGCCTGCTATTTTCAACAAGGATGAAGTTGTTTTAAGAATCTTAACATTGGGGCGCCTGGGTGGCTCAGTGGGTTAAGCCGCTGCCTTCGGCTCAGGTCATGATCTCAGAGTCCTGGGATCGAGTCCCGCCTCGGGTTCTCTGCTCGGCAGAGATCCTGCTTCCCTCTCTCTCTCTCTCTGCCTGCCTCTCCATCTACTTGTGATCTCTTTCTGTCAAATAAATAAATAAAATCTTTAAAAAACAAACAAACAAAAAAAGAATCTTAACATTGGGGGCGCCTGGGTGGCTCAGTGGGTTAAAGCCTCTGCCTTTGGCTCAGGTCATGATCTCAGGATCCAGGGATCGAGCCCCACATCGGGCTCTCTGCTCAGCAGGGAGCCTGCTTCCTCCTCTCTCTGCCTGCCTCTGCCTACTTGTGATCTCTGTCAAGTAAATAAATAAAATCGTAAAAGAAAAAAAAGAGTCTTAACATCAACTACAATGGAATTAAGAATTTTTTTATATTAAAAAATTTAAAGGGTCCCTGGGTGGCTCAGTCAGTTAAGCATCCAACTCTTGATTATGGCTCAGGTCATGATCTCAGAGTCATGAGATTGAGTCCCTTGATGGGCTCAGCGTGGAGTCTTCTGGAGATTCTCTCCCTCTGCCCCTCCCCTGTGCATTCTCTCTCTCTCAAATAATAAATCTTAAAAATTTTTTTTTTTAATTTAAAAAGAGTCTTAACATAACTTATTTTTGATCTATCATCTCTTTTCTGTGTATACATTCTCTGAATGTTTGCTTTATCCTGGGGTTAATGGTCACTGAGGAAAGGACAAAATGATAATGGAGTCAAGCTGTGTAATGAAGATTCAAGGTTAAACCTTGTGGATAAAAACCTTCTGGGTCAGGGATCTCTTAACAGTGAGTGTTATCTAGGCAGATCATGAGGTGATTCTGATTCTTTCAATCTTTGGGAACATTTGTTTGGTTTGACAGTCATACAAAGGAATCAAATTCAGGTAATTACAGTTCTGTTGTAATTGTTATGGCACTGTGGTAGGGGACCACATTAAGTGACTACATAAAGATTCTTTTATTTTCCCAAGTTTTTTTTTACCTACCCTCTCAATTTTTCTTTGAGATGAATAGAATAACAGGATTATCTAGGATACTCTGTGGTTATTGAAGAATGAATTTACTTCCATTTGGATTTACAATTCAGTAAGTACCTAAATTTTGTTTACTTCAAGAAGCTGAGGATGCTAGTCAAAACATTTCAATCAGGTGGGCAAACCTATGTGGAAGTATATGACCTAAGTAAGGTCTGTGCTAGACTTTGCCCACTGGTGGCTCATGGACCCATTTCAGACCACAGACTATAGTTGGCTCAAATAGAGTTTGTTGGTTTTTTAAATTGAGTCAGTAGTTAAAAATTGAGAGCTAGAAGTAAAAATTTAGGCTGGTTGTTATCACACAATTGCCAGCATTTGGCTCTAGTTCCCATAAGGTAGCTGAGTATGAGTAGCAAAATAGCTACTTCCCCCTTTAGGTAAGACATGTGCCAATGATTAGCCCATTTTGCATGATAATTGAACACTGATGGAGATGTTTGGAACATATTACTGAATCTGAGTCTCAGAGAGTCTGTCAGGTGAACTTTAAAGTACCTTGAGATATTGGCTATAAAAAGGAACTATCTGTTTAAGGTTGAATAAGTCATACATAGTTGTTTTTTTTTTTTTTAAGATTTTATTTATTTATTTGACAGAGAGAGATCACAAGTAGGCAGAGAGGCAGGCAGAGAGAGGAGGAAGCAGGCTCCCTGCCAAGCAGAGAGCCCGATGCGGGACTTAATCGCAGAAACCTGAGATCATGACCTGAGCCGAAGGAAGAGGCTTAACCCACTGAGTCACCCAGGCGCCCAATCATACATATTTTTTAATAAGACTTCCTGGGCTGGGTTAATTGGCCCTTTTTTGTCCCTCTGTATCTCCCTAGTCACATTATGGAGTTGATCTTCTAAAATTTATTATAAATAGGGGCGCCTGGGTCAGGTCATGGTCTCAGGGTCCTGGGATCGAGCCCCGCGTCGGGCTCTCTGCTCAGCGGCGAGCCTGCTTCCTCTTCTCTCTCTCTCTCTGCCTGCCTTTCTGCCTGCTTGTGATCTCTATCAAATAAATAAATAAAATCTTTAACAAAACAAAAAAAAAAGGTTGCCATTTAAAAAAAAAAAGAAAAAGAAAAATTTATTATAAATACCTAATCGTATATCCCTCTAGTAACCATTTAGCTCTGTCAAGCCACTGACCATGGGTTTTTTTGTTCTTAGCATCTAGTACCTGGTACACGGTAGGCATCCAAATGTTTGTTGCATTACTGTAACTTCACTACAGGCGTTTTTGTTTTGTTTTAGTAAAAGCATTTGAGTGTGATGATCTGTTCTTATTTTGGTGAAAGAAATTACATAATAGCTCTTTCAATTTTTTTTTTGTTTTTTTTGGACCCTGAGATCATGACCTGAGCCGAAGGCAGAGGCTTAACCCACTGAGCCACCCAGGTGCCCCAGCTCTTTCAATTTTAAAATTACAAGCACCTCCTTTGGTTAAAGAGGATTTTTGAAGTTATTGTCTCAATTTTTCAATTTTTCTACTTTAAATTGAAAACCATACTTTCTGAATGAAAACTACATTTATTGTGGTGAGCACTGCATAATGTATCTGTTGTGCACCTGACACTGATATAACATTGTATGTTTTTTTTGTTTTATTTTAAAATAGTAATTTTTGAACAAATCCCTTGCTTACCATTTATTTTTACTTTTGCAGTGAATTGAAGTTGGCAGTCTTCCAAATTCCACTTATTTATTTACATTCTTTAACCATTTGGGAGTTGGTTTTATTTTATATTATTCAAAGTGTTGCATGGCATCTAGCTTTTGTATTTTAAGTAAATTAAAATTAAGATCATTTTTAGAAATTTTCAGAATCTTTTTAGGATCATTAGTGATCTCTTGGATTAGAGATAGAAGTTTTTACCATGTCTGTATTATTGTGTTATGGTTTTCAAATAGTTTTGAAAAGTGAGAAAAGCCCTCTGTTGTTTATATGAGAATTGAAAAGGTTTTATTTTAAAATCTTAATGATAATATGAATCAATTTGCCTTTTTAGTTACAGTCTCAGAAAACCAACATTCCATAACCTTAAATAGAGAATGTTGATGTTAATCACATGCACAGCATAAAAGCAAGTAACTATTGTTGGGTGGTTGGTTTGGATGTTTGTTTTTCATAGTGATTGGTGGTGGTGGTTTTTCCTAGTTGTAATGTTTTAGGACTTTTAGACATTATATTTGGTCATTCTTGCTCTTTTATTTAGTACCACCTTCCTTTCACAAAAAAGTTGGAGGAGTCAAACCATGTGTTTTTAAAAACCTAAATGTCTCTAGGGAAAGTGACTCCCTATAAAGTTAAACATAATGCATATCTTAAAAGTGTCAATATCTTCTATGTATCTTCAAGTCTGTTATTTTAGTAGACTAGATAGTTTCTCTAACTTTATGAAAGTAGAATAGTAAGACCCTGCTTACTGAGGGCAAATACCACTGACAGAATCAAAATAAGTTTTCCTTCTATTCCACATTTAGACATCTGGTTAGATTTTTCGCAGTGTGAAGTTGGTTCTTTTCTGTATCAAGATGACAAATTTAGGTGTTGGAAGGGTAGAAAAGTAGATAGTTAGGTACAAGTAGACTTACTTTAAATGGGTGCTTAACAGCAAGATTTAGACTGCTCTGGTTTATTCTCGTATCCGTATTTAGCCTGTTCCCTTACTGTAGTTCAATTTTAAATATTGTTTACCAGCTGCATTCAGTTTCTGTCATATAAACCTGAAATGTGCTAGAGAAAATACACTAAAAAAAGATGAATTTATTTTTCTGTTTATCTTTTAACTTAAGAGTTCAGGATTAGACTTGGCTTGTATTCCAGGCTGAGTGTCAGAAAATTTAAATAATGCACAATACTTAGGCTAATCTTCAATACCCTTGTTTTGTTACGGCCGTTTAGACTAATTTTAGTGATGGTCAGAGGCTTCTAAATAGGAGGGCAGTAACTCCTGTAAATACCAATATCCAAATGGTGTCTCTCTGTTCCAGCCCATCGCAACAGTTTTAAAACCAGTTTTTGTTTTTGTTTTTGTTTTGTTTTGTTGCTTTGTTTTGTTTTTTTAACAGGAGAGCCAGTGTAACTCCTTCAAGACTGGAGTGACACTCTACATCTGCATCTGCCTCATGTGAGTTCTCATTTTGGCAGCAGCACTCTGCTAGGCTGGAACCTCTGTAGAGGTTTGCCCTTCCTTTTTCTAAAATCTATAAACTACTATACACAGTGTGTCTTGGTGGCAAAGGTAACAAGTGCATGAGAATTTGAAACTTCCCTGCAGAATGATTTTGGCTCATTTCAGAAACGGTCTCCTCTAACTTAGGTTCTATCTTGTGTGAACAACATTTCTCAAAACAGAGCCTGTAACTGTCATCCCCACAACACATAGTTGATATTTTTTGAAGAACTGTTTTTTCCTTACAGATTATGGAGGAAAGAATATCTTTAAATGCTCTCAGTAGCTTCAGCTTTCAAAGCTTTGGTTGTTCTCTTTATAGTCTAGTTATGTAACCTGAGAACACCGTGTGCTGCTCTGATGGCTGAAGCAGTCCTCTTTTTTGGACTCTGGCCCTTGAAATAACTTCTTCCTTTGTCTTTGAACATTGGGTAAATTAGGTTAGGCCTGAGGACTTTCTTGAAGAAGAAGTAAGCAGTGAATGTGTAAGGTTATGTTTACTCTGAATCTTTTGGTTGCGTTTTGGGAAGTCAGTTGTAAGAATTGAGCTTGAAGTTACGCATCATTTACTCACCAGTTTTGCAAGAGAAATCGGAATTAGAGCCTTTGCAGCTGTAGAGAGGTGTAGAGCTCTACAGTTAGAGGTGATGCATATGGTTCCCCAGAGGTATCAAGGCTGACTTTGAAGGGCTTGGTAATTTAAAAAAATGAATTTTACTTTTATTTATTTATTTTTCAAGGAATGGCGATACTTTTTAGGCTTTGGGACTAGTCATTTTTGCTACCAGGTCAGAACGAAGTGTGATTATTCAGTTCATTCCCAAGGGACACTTAGAACAAAACATCTTGTGATCTGTGCAGCTACAGTTGCGCTTCTCCAGCCTGGTTGAACTGTACTAGCGGATGATGTAATGACCTGGGAATTCGTGTTACTGAAATGATTATCCGGGAAGCTATGAGAAAATGTCAATAGCTTGTAGGTCTTACTGATTAATAGAGAGCTTAGTGAAATAGATAGTGTTGTCAAAGTGGAATTTGAACTCTCTTTGCTAAATCCATGCCCACCTGTGACTAGAGCAGTTTATTTTGGACTAGGTGAAAGAAATTGGAGGGAGGGCAGTGTATTTCAACACCTAGGCATAAGTTTTGATGGCCGATGTAATCTAGAAATTGATTTTTAATAGTGGGAGTATATCCCTCCGCAGAGTTTTGGGTGAGACTCAGGGAGACCTAAATTCTGGTTTAAGTTTACATTTGTACTTCCTATGTAACTTCAGGTCAGTAAATGGGGAAAATACATTGTATTTCTGGAAAGTACCCTAAATTCATTGGGTAAAAGGAAGTTTAAAGTATTTATTTCTGTAGGTAGAATGACTAGAAAGTCACCTCAGTTGAATGCTTGAGAAGTTCTGTCCTGGAATAAAGATAAATGTGGCAAGTGTGTAGTGCTTCATTTTCCGCTGTTTTAGGGTTTGTGCTGGCAAAATGGGATTTGAGATATCTACCCCTCTCCTATTTTTTTTTCTTCACTAAAAATTCTGAAAAAATAGATTTGGGTTTTAATCCAGAGTGTCTCCTAAACACAGGTTTTTAATCACTATTACTCCATCATTATAATGACCTGATCTCTAACCAGGGAAAATGGCTCATTTCGGGGTGAGCTTGGGTGGGGGGGTGATTAAGGTTTGTTTGTTTTTGACTCCCATTTTTAAGGTATAAACAGCAAATTATTCTTCTGAAAAAATTAATAATTGAAAACATTTTATATGGGCCAAATCCTATAAGAATGAATGTGAGTGGATTAGCGAAATTGCTTAACGGTATTGGGATTTTGTTTCATTAAATATTGTTTGAAGTAAGTGGGGCTTTGTTAGTTAAGATTGAGAAAATTTTTGTTTAATGGGAATTTGTTAAAAGAGATTTACTCTCAGTTGGAGAGGAAGCACAGTATTGGGTGAGAGAGATTATATTCTCAGGATAACTCAGATTGACATCAGTCAGTACTACTTTCCTGGTTTTATGATAATACACCAGCTCTCACTCTTTTAGTATGTATGAATATACAAGCACTTCCTTTACCACAGCGTATATCATTTAGATTTAAGAATTCCACACTCATGGATTCCAAAAGGGTTTTTTTTTGGGGGGGGGGGTTGTTGTTGTTTTGTTTTGTTTTGTTTTTGTGGGAGAGGGTAATAATGGGGATGGAATTGAACCGAGAAAATAAATAGCCAGTTTTGAGAATATTAGTATTAGCATTAGCATTAAATTATTTTTACCCCTGAGATGATAAAAGAAATGACAGCTGTTTTTGACATTGTTCTGAGGAGGTGACACTCAGGGGTCCTCCTTCTCCTAAAGGGCCTTAAAAACTGTAGGCTTTTTAAATATGACACATGTTTATTAAAAGATTTTGAAAGCCCATCCTGCTGTTTATTTTTTTAACATTTCAACTTTAATAATAACAGATATATACAGATATATACAGTAATATGTTACAAGTTATAGAAGTACAGAAGGTAAACGAAAGTGTACTTCCTTCCCTATCTCTTAGCTACTCAATTCCCTTTTGTGGAGGTGACCAGTATTACTGGTTTCTTTTATGTATTTCTATTTATGTATTCCGGAAATATTCTAAAAGATTGCTTTTGGCAAGGAAAAGTTGAATAGTACTCATTAAGATATTAGTACTAATTTGGGTCAACAGACTAATTGCAGTAAAAAATCAGTTTGAGCCACAGGGTGTTTATTAATTGTGGATGGAAGAACAATAATAACATAACAACAATAAGTGCATTATTGTGAGATAAAAATGAATGGATTTTTTTTTTTTGCCTCTTTTGGCATTTAGCGAGATTGAAGGTCTTTTTCTTTTTAATACAGCTTATTCACTCCTAGAGACTGATGGGAAGATACCTAAATATTGCATTTGGAGGAGACCTATTTAAAGGAGCAACATTTCCTTTATGCTGAACTGCAATGATGTTTCTAAAAAGTTTTCTCATTGTAGGAGATTTTAGAGATTATAATAGTAGAGAGAAACCCCCATATTCAAAAATCCATTTTATTTCACCTGTAACAAACTCAGTAGGCTTCTTTGGCAGATAACCACACACACACACACACGCACGCACGCACGCACGCATATACCCATCCTCCCATAATCACATCTCATAAAATGAGTCCTAATTCTTTTTTAATGTGTATTTCCAGTTTTATTGAGAAATAATTGATATGTATCACTGTATATGTCATACAAAAAAAGTAAGGCATACAGCATGATGGTTTGATTTACATATATTGGGAAATAGCTTTAGCTAACATCCATCTTATGATATAGATAAAATGAAAAGAAAGAATAAAGGGAAAAATTTTTTTTTTTCTCCTTGTGATGAGAACTCTTAGGATTTACTCTCGTAACCACATTCCTGTATATCATACAGTGAGTGGTGTTAGCTGAAATCCTCATGTTGTCCATTAAATCCCCAGTACTTACTTATAACTGGAAGTTTGTACCTTTTGATCACCTTCCTCCAGTTCTCCCTCCCTCTGTGCCCAGTCATAATTCTTTAATATCTAATTCCCAGTCCACATCCAGATTTTCCTAACTGTCCCAGACGTGTCGTTTTATGGTTGGTATTGCAACGATAACTTAAAATTCAATTTTGATGGCTTTATATTATTGTTAGCGCTAATAAGAAAAGAAGTTAATCCTGATAAATAGAATTATATGCTGATTAGAGAAGGAGTTTAAAGCAACTACCAAGCCAAATAGGGATTGCAAAAATAGACTGTTTTTTTTTTTAAGCTTTTTTGAAGAATTCCTACACCAATTGTACACATCAGTGAAACCTTTAAAGTATATAGACCTCTCTACCTGGTTAATATCACAGCTGTGCATATTAGTTCCTTTTCTTCCTTTAGATTGTGGGCATGAAAGAACAGATAAAGGGAAAAACGTTAAGTTTCCTAAGAAATGAAAGAATTATTCTGAAATGTCTGGTAATTCATCTTGTTGCTCTTACTCCTACAAAAATAATGATCTGTTTTCACAGACCAGCAGTTGAGTTCTGTGGCTTTTTGGGGCAGTACAAAACATGGAGTTTGAGGGAGAAGAAAATGGCATATTTAGGAAGAGGGAGGAGCTGGGAAAGAGTAGAAATTCACTCGTTTGCCCTTTGTTTTCATTGACTATTGTTATAATGAGAACCTCTTCTTTGTACAGTGTACAAGTCCCCGGAGTATGAGTCCCTTGGCTTTGAGCTTACTGTGGAGAGATTAGTTTCTATTGGCTACCCTCAGGAACTGCTCAGCTTTGCTTATGATTCTACATTCCCTACCAGGTAATTTTTCAAGGTTTTTTTGGATTAAAATCCTTCCTTCTATCCCCCAGATTAATAATTCCAAGTGCATCTCTGACCATGCCCACCTTCAAAGAAAAGAACCGAACAAGATTCTTTGGTTTGTTTCTAGTTGTGTTTTTTTTTTTTTTTGGTTGATGTTGATTCTAAAATTACCATGGACTTTTCTTGTGCATCATATCTTTTGTGTTCTTGAATTAAGCTTAGTTTATTGGTACTGAAGATCTATTTATGGAAAACGAGAAAGATGACTAAAACTTATGGGCAGTCATCACAGAACTCCTACCTTTTGCTCTTGGAGAGCAGTTACGTGCTTTACTATAATACACTTCACTTGGTCATCAGGAGCCTTCTTGGCAGTTTGTGTTTTGGGATTTGATAGGGAAGATTTACGATTAAGAAAGATGGTGTTTGAGATCCCATCATGTATGTCCCACACACAGCACCTATTAGAGGGAAATATAAGCCAGCTCATTTGTCCACACCAATTAAAAGACTCTTTTAGAATGGAACCACTGTATTAAGAGGAACAGTTCAACCTTGTTTAAGCTCTTATTCCTTACAGAAAACACTTGTGATTATTTGGACAGAGTAAATATTTTTTAGTTGCTCTTGGTTTAGTTTATAAGAATTTATTTATTCACTTTAGCCTCCGGGAATATATTGTTTTGTGGACATGGTTGAGTTGTCATAAAGCTTGAGTAAGATGACATTGGTTTATAATGATTGAGTAATAACACTACATAAGATTGTTGCCTGTATTATTTTTGGATTACTGATGACATCTTCATTTTCACATAGGGGACTTGTTTTTGACACACTATATGGAAATCTTTTGAAAGTTGATGCCTATGGAAACCTTTTGGTCTGTGCACATGGATTTAACTTCATAAGAGGGTGAGTATAGAGGACCTTTAGCCTCTTTCTAGTGTTTTTATAGTGAAACAATATGAAGATCACCTTGTCTCCCTATATGTAATATAGTTTCCTGTTCCCTCATCATTAAAGAACAATTCTTTGCATAAGGATACTTAACATTTATTTGTCAGGCAGTTAGGACCCAAACTGACTTATAAATATAGTTAGCGTTGCATTTTGTGTAAATTAAGTGGTTTCTGAATATACAGCATCCAACAAAGCTAATCTTGAAACTTACCCAAAAAGAACTGTAGTGGCTTTGACTTATTTGAAATTCTAAGATTTTTATTTTCTCCTTTTTAATACAGTTCTCAGGTAGCTGCTCAGAAGAGGTATGTATATAAAAGTGCTTTGAAAAATTTAAAACTACAACAGCGTAAATGACTAAGATTTTAATAGCTAATATATTATTTTTTAATCTAATGAGTAGCTTCAAATATTTGGTCACATGATTAAAATTTTTGAAGGCATGGGTTAAAAATGAATAAGGGTGATAATATTTAAACAAGTAAGAGTAAGCTTTATTTTAATAACCAGTATATTTCCACTATTCTCACTAATTTGGACTTCCCACCCTAGTAAACAGCCGATAAAATTTGGTGTCTACTGTTCTGGCGAAAGATCCCAATGTTTTCTTTTTTCTTTTTTTTTTTTAAGATTTTTATTTATTTATTTGACAGAGATCACAGGTAGGCAGAGAGGCAGGCAGAGAGAGGAAGGGAAGCAGGCTCCCCGCTGAGCAGAGAGCCCGATGTGGGGCTCGGATCCCAATGTTTTCTTTAAAAATCACAATACTGGGGCACCTGGGTGGCTCAGTGGGTTAAAGCCTCTGCCTTCGGCTCAGGTCATGGTCCCAGTGTCCTGGGATCGAGCCCCACATCGGGCTCTGTGCTCTGCAGGGAGCCTGCTTCCCCCTCTCTATCTGTCTGCCTCTCTGCCTACTTGTGATCTCTGTCTGTCAAATAAATAAAATCTTAAAAAAAAAAAAAATCACAATACCACAGTTTGTCACTCTCTGTCACTGTGGCTTGACAATTGTACATTTTCTCCACTGTTATCCTACCTAATTTACTACTGACACTATAATAGGGACAGAGCAACTCTTAAAACCGTAACAGATTATGTGTCAGTCTCTCATAACTCTTCTATATGTTATTCTTAAAGGTAAAGTAGTAAAAACCACAGGGTCTGCATTGAAATTTTTAAAGAAACAATATCTTTTTTTTTTTTTTTAAGATTTTATTTATTTATTTGAGAGAGGGAGAGAGAGCATGAGAAGGGAGAAACAGACTCCCCAAGGAGCTGGGAGCCCGATGTGGGACTAGATCCCAGAACTCCAGGATCATGACCTGAGCTGAAGGCAGTGGCTTAACCAACTGAGCCACGCAGGCATCCCGAGATGATATCTTTTTGGTAAATACTTTTTGTGACTGTATCAGAGTATCCTTTAAATCTGAGGTCACAGCAATGCCCTATTTGGAAGTGAAGCATCTGATACAAGATTTTCCAGCTTGAAGATTTCCAAGTATACATAGTAAGAACAGTGTGAAGTAAATCCCCCACCTTGGCACATTGGCAGGCCAGTGATTATATCTGCCTTTCTTTCTTTTTTCTTTTCTTTTTTTTTTTTTAAAGATTTTATTTATCTATTTGACAGAGAGAGAGATCACAAGTAGGCAGAGGCAGAGAGAGTGGGGGAAGCAGGCTCCCTGCTGAGCAGAGCCCAATGTGGGGCTCGATCCCAGGACTCTGAGACCATGACCTGAGCTGAAGGCAGGTCCTTAACCCACTGAGCCACCCAGGCACCCCTCTGCCTTTTTTTCACTGTTCCTCTCATGAGGGATTTGTTCAAGATTCACGAATTTAGGAGACAAGATTTAGAATGTGAAGCTGTTGCAAATAATGCTAGCAAGCTAAGCTATTTTATATGTGGATATTGTACCATAATTCAAAATCCCAATGAAGATAAACCGAGGTTGTATTTATTAATGTCTGAAAAGGGGTTTTTGTGTTGCGGGGAGGGGTAGTTTGAGAAGAAAAGGAAGGGAAGTTCTATCAATTTGTATTGCAGTTAGATTTACTGACTCAGGATCCACAGACCTTCTTTCTTTCCTCAAATCGATAAAGTTTCCAAATAGTTCCTTTGGAAGTACATTTAGTAGTGTTTCAAAAATAAGTCATTTATGGGTAATGCAGAATCATTCAAACAACACGCACTGTACTGTCTTCAGAGTCAAAAGGAAAAAAGCCTGTGGAAAAGGAGAGGTTGAGGATGGAGGGAGAAGGAAAGTGAGCTATGAAGCGTACTGGTAGACAAGGCTGGAAGGAAGGTTAGGGCTGCATGAGGCATAACTTACCTGCCTTGCCAATGAGTTGGGGCCTCTTTTTTGGACAAGGCAAAGGCCTTTCAAGTTTTAGAGTAGGATAATACTGAAATCAAGTCTTTATTCTGCAAATCATAGAAAGTTAGCAGTACTCTGTATTGTCACTATTTTCCTTCCATCTTCCAAGTCTAGCATTCCTTCCTTCTTCATTTTAAATATGTGCTAGCCTGATTTGACACTTAATTTAAACAAAATGTAATTGCTAGCTATATTTATAAGTCAGTTTGGGTTCTAATTGCCTAATAAATAACTGTTAACTATCCTTATGTAAAGGAATTACTCTAACAGTGGAGGGAATAGTAAAGTATATCCAAGGAGACAGTGTCATCTTACTAAACCTGACGGAGGAAAGCATATCATTACTCTTCCCTTCCACCTTAATTTTCATTATAGAAAATCTTAGAAGTCTAGAAAATGAGATATTCTACTAAGTTATTCCTTATTGGGAACTCTTATTTCAGAAGGGTGACTAAGCCAGGGAGCTAATATGATTTTATATTCGTAACTAGATTTTATGCCACTGGTAGTTAACATACCCAAGTAAGAATTTACCCAGATTGATAGGAACTTTAAAGTTGATTACTTTTATTTAGATTATTTATCTCTATATATTCATTGTGAGAAATGTGCATCTTTAAAATATTTTATTTTTAAGCACACTCTACACCTAACATGGGACTTGAACTCAAAACCCCAAGATCCAGAGTCGTACACACACTGAACCAGCCAGGCGCCCTGAGAATTTTGCCTTTTTAAATCTTAGTTTTTCTGTCTTTAGGTTTCTTTGTACTGTTTTTTGTTTATTAATTCTATCCCCTTCCTCTTCTTAGAGTGTTTCATTTTACTCTCCAAGGTTCTTGGGCATCTCTAACAACTTTTTTCTGTTTTGCTCCTTAATGTTCTCCATGGGTCTATTCTGTCTTTTTTTTCCCCCCCTCTGCACTGCAAGTGGCCTCATCTACTGTAACAGTCTTCATGACTTCATCTGTTACCTGTGTGTAGATGACCCCAGTTCTCTCTGAAGTCTGAATCTCTGTTTTAAGTTCTTGACCTTTATTACTAATTGCGTACAAAAATCCGTTTACTTTGAACTTAATGTATCCAAAGTAGAATTCCTCTTGCATCTACTTCTTACCCAGTTTTCATATTTTCTTAAGGGTACCACCACCCTCTCAGAGACACCTTCCTATGAGCATCATCATCTTTGACTCCGTGTCGCTCATCTGCCACAGCCAGTTGCCTGGTCTCGTTGATTCACCTTGGCAGTCTCTCTTGATTAATGCTTCCCTTTAAGCATTAATGTGCTACCACTCTAGGACAGAACCCACTGCTCTAATCTGGACAATTGCAATAACCACTTAACTGATTTCCCAGTCCTTTGTGTCAGTTAGCTTTTGGTGCATAGTAAATTACTTCAAAACTTAGTGTCTTAAAACAGTGCCCATTTTATTTAGCTCAGAATTCTGAGAGTCATCTGGGCAGTTCTGGGGCTGCTCTGCTGGTCTGACACAGCCTCACTCACATGTCTGGCATTTGGCGGCCTGTGGCTGGAGCGCCTCATTTCTGCGTGTAGTGTTTTATCTCCCAGCAGGTTATGCCGTTCACTCACTCAGTAGTCTCAGAGATGCAAGGGCAGCAAGAGGAGGCAAACCCGAATATGCAGGTGTTTTCCAAGCCTCTGCTTGGGTCCCTGTTGCTACTACTCAAGCCTGTATTTGAGGATGGAGAAATACCGAGCCTCTTAATCAGAGGAACTGCAGAGTGAGACATTACAATGCATAGGAAGAATTTGTAGCCACTTTTGCAGTGTAATCACATTTCTTTCTACTTTTTATCCTAAAATCATTACTCGTTGAATATTTATAATTCTGCTCTGAGAGTTTTATCCCTCTGCTTAAAAACTGTCCGTGGCAAAAACCAACCAAACATAGACCAAAAACCCCAAAAAACCCCCAAAGCCTATCAGTGGCACTCTGTTGCCCCTGAATGAAAAATAACAATAGCATGATCTGCCTCAATTCATCTTTCTAGTTTTATTTTCCTCTGCTCCCCTCTTTCTTCTCCAGCTGGACTAGTTTTTGAATTGGTCTACCGAGCCTTTAAGGACCAGCTCCTGTTGCTACCTTTTTCATGAATCCTTCCTAGACTTTCCTCTCCTTATTCCCACATTCACTTTTTTTCCTACCCCATTAGTTGAAATGGTCACTCTTCCTCCATTTTCTCATAGCTCTCTGCACCTTTCTTGTGGGAGTTGTGATTTTTTTACCTGGTGATAACTGTGTATGTGACTCACCTCCCTTACCAGACTGAGAACTTAAAGGGCTGGAACCCGAGCTACTCATATATAATATTTAGAAACCTTCCTTGAATATAGCCACGAACATATTTGAATGAAGTTTTGAATGTTGCATATTTCTCATAGCTATTAACAATGTTCATTTCTTGAATGTCAGTTAATTTAAAGTTTTTTTCTTTCAGACCAGAAACTAGAGAGCAGTATCCAAACAAATTTATCCAACGAGATGACACTGAAAGATTTTACATTCTGAACACACTTTTCAATCTACCAGGTAGACTCATTCCCCGTGCCTGTGTATTACGGATGCTTTCCCTTCTTTTCGTGATCATTTGTCTTTGTCCAAGGGAGACAATGAGATCACTTCAAATTATCTCACTTATAGCTTATGAATATCTATTCTTCATTTTTCAGAGACCTACCTGTTGGCCTGCCTTGTAGATTTTTTTACTAATTGTCCTAGATATACCAGGTATGTATATGGTTTAACTTTATTTTTCCGATTGATTTTTTGAAATTAATGTACAGGGTTTTAGAGAACTGGCCATTGTAGGTCTTTTCTGCTTTTCTGAAGTGAATTTAGTGCTAGTGAGAGATGCCACATTGCCAGCCCGAGAGATGGGACAGCGGCAGCAGCTCCATGCAGGCTCTCAGCTCCCACACGGCCCCTCTCCTTGCCAGTGTGCTGCAGCCATGTTTGGAAGGGACCACTTCTGATTGGCTTCTCCTGGGAATGAAGACGGCCAGCAGAGGTGCTAATTGTGACAACTGAGTGGGAGGTTTGTGTGATGATTATCTGTCCAAGCAGAATTACACTGAAACCCCCAACTCATTTCACAGCAGCAGCCCAGGAGCCATTCAGGGGTGGTAATTTAGTTTTATTTCTAGGCCCAGTGAGATTTGATTGAGGAGTGAATATGGTTTATCTTCCCTGAAGTAAAATTGTGTTTAAGTCTGGAACAAGTTATTCTCTCCTTTTTTAGGGGAATTGTATAACTACTGCTAAAAGTTCAGCCATGTGTGTCAGAGTTTGCTAACTTCTTATCCTGTCCAGGCCTTGTCTACTTCAAGGCACTAAATCTGGTGGAGCGCTAAGTCACAAAGTTAAATAGAAAATAGGCCATTCCTTTACCTCGAGACAACATCAGAAAAGTCAGGATGAAGAGAACCTAAATTACCGATTTTAAGTTTTAAACGTTTCTTTGATGGGAACCTGTTTCTTGAAAGTGATGAATGAAAAAACATGATATTTTTGGAACTGACCTTTTAGCTTTCACTTCAGTATATTATTCTATCACATTATATTTGTTCACAATTATTGTATTCCATTGAATACTATTCTTCTCTCTGGTGGTCAAAATGGATTTTCATTAGGGAGTAATTATTTTCCTAATTAGCCGCAGCCTTTATCCATGTGATAATGGAACCTTTGGGTCCCCGGGGCAGTGTTTGATGTTCATCTTATTTACTCTCTTTTGGAATCACTGTCATGTTCTTTTCATCTTTGTATAGCTGTGAAACAGGATTTAAAGATGGGGACCTCTTCATGTCTTACCGAAGTATGTTCCAGGATGTAAGAGATGCTGTCGACTGGGTTCATTACAAGGTACCTAGGAGCTACTGTTTCACCTGTTCACTCAGTGGTGTGGGTTTTATGGTCTGATGTTACATTTTCAAGTGCAAATACAGCAGAATTTCTCCTCCATTAAAAAGAAAAAATTGGATTTGCCCCCTAGTGACAGCTCTCTAGAATATTTTTGTTCTTGTCTTCTAGTTTTTTTTTTTTTTTTAAGATTTTATTTATTTATTTGATAGACAGAGATCACAAGTAGGCAGAGAGGCAGGCAGAGAGAGAGGGGGAAGCAGGTTCTCCGCTGAGCTGAGAGCCCCATGCGGGGCTCGATCCCAGGACCCTGACCCTCGAACACGACCTGAGCCGAAGGCAGAGGCTTTAACCCACTGAGCCACCCAGGTGCCCCTAGTTTTTTTTTTTTTTTTTTAACGATTTTTTAAAATTTATTTGACAGAGAGAGATCACAAGTAGGCAGAGAGAGAGAGAGAGAGAGAGGAGGAAGCAGGCTCCCTGCCGAGCAGAGAGCCGGATGCGGGACTCGATCCCAGGACGCTGGGATCATGACCTGAGCCGAAGGCAGATGCTTTAACCCACTGAGCCACCCAGGCCCCCTGTCTTCTAGTTTTTTTTGTTGTTGTTGTTTTTGGTTTTTTTTTTTTATTTTTTTTTTAAAGATTTTATTTATTTATTTCACAGACAGAGATCACAAGTAGGCAGAGAGGCAGGCAGAGAGAGAGAGAGAGGGAAGCAGACTATCTGCCGAGCAGAGAGCCTGATGCAGGGCTCGATCCCAGGACCCTGGGATCATGACCTGAGCCGAAGGCAGAGGCTTTAACCCACTGAGCCACCCAGGCGCCCCTGTTTTCTAGTTTTTATTTCCATTTCCATTTCCCACACTTAGAAGAGATTTTATTTTTTTATTTTTATTTTTTAAATTTTTTTAAAGATTTTATTTATTTATTTGACAGACAGAGATCACAAGTACACAGAGAGAGAGGGGGAAGCAGGCTAACCACCGAGCAGAGAGCCCGATGTGGGGCTCGATCCGAGGACCCTGCGATCATGACCTGAGCCGAAGACAGAGGCTTTAACCCACTGAGCCACCCAGGTGCCCCAACTTAGAAGAGATTTTAGTGTTAAGATTATACTTAACCCTACTCTTTGAGGATGATTAAGGACTTTTTTTTCCAGATAGCTCCTGCTTGACTAGTAATACTAATATTACATTTACTATAAATTGTACTGAGGGGCGCCTGGGTGGCTCAGTGGGTTAAAGCCTCTGCCTTTGGCTCAGGTCATGATTCCAGGGTCCTGGGATCGAGCCCCACATCGGGCTCTCTGCTCAGCAGGGAGCCTGCTTCCTTCCTTCTCTCTGCCTCTCTGCCTACTGTGATTTCTGTCAAATAAATAAAATCTTTAAAAAAAAATTATACTGAATAAAATATGAAATTCCTTTAGATTTCTAGTTCAAAATAAAAATTAGTTTTAGATTTTAAATACATTTTGGAGGCAGAGTCCAGCAAATCACATCTGCTGCCTTATCATGGCCCTGTCTAGTTTATCTACTTTTCCATGTTGGTAAATACTTAAGAACTGCATTTGGGCTGATAGTAGACATAATTTTTCTTATAAACTGTTAATAACTGAGTTTTTTTTTTTTCTTTCCTTCCCCTAGGGCTCCCTTAAGGAAAAGACAGTTGAAAATCTTGAGAAGTATGTAGTCAAAGATGTAAGTAATAAAGGGGAAAATAGATTTGCAAATCATGGAAATGAATAACAAGCCTATTATAATGAAATGGACAAGGGAAGATACTTCTTTGTCTGGATATAATATGCGTCAAGTATAGTCACCAGGAATTTTCAGCCAGAACATAGGTCCTAATACAGTTTTTCCTCTTTGTTCATAGGCAAGAAGACCTAGTATTTCATTTGTCCTTTTAGCTCCAATGATAATAGCAGCTAGAGTAGTTACTGTGTGCGCATCACTGTACTAAGTGATTATATGCCATTTAATCTTCCATAGAACCCTGAGAGTAGGTATTGTTACCTCTGCTGTATAGTTAAAGAAACTGAGTAACAGAGGTTATATAACTTGCCCAAGTTCATACAGTTAGTAAGGGGTAAGGCCACAGGTCACACCTGAATGTGATCCAAATCAAAATCAGAGCACTAGATAACCTAAAAAATGTACATATATGTGACCATTATTTAAATTAAATCAGTAGGGAATAATGAGGAAAGCTTTAAGATTTCTTGAAAGATTTTTAAAATCTGTAGTTAATAGAATTGTACCAGTGTTAATTTCTTAGTTTTGATCATTGTGCTATGTTTATGTAAGATCTGAATATTAAGGGAAGCTAGATGAAGAATATACTGAATGTACTCTTTTGCCGACTTTTCTTTAAGTCTGGAATTATTTTTGAAGATTTTGTTTGTGGTAGTGAGTGAGAGTTTGTGCCCACAAGCTGGGGGAAGGAGCAGAGGAGATGGGAGAGGGAGAGGGAAAGAGGGTCCTGAGCAGACTCTGTTCTGATCATGGAGTCCTGTCTGGGGCTCGATCCCACAATCCTGAGATCATGACCTGAGCCAAAACCAAAAGTCAGCCACATAACCTACTCAGCCACCCGGGCACTCTATGTCTGAAATTATTTTATCTTATTTTTATTTTATAGTTTTAAAAATATTTGTCAGAGAGAGAGCATAAGCAGGGGGAGTGGCAGGCAGGTGGAGAAGCAGGCTCCCTGCTGAGCAAGGAGCCTGATGTGTGGGATTCGATCCCAGCACCCTGGGATCATGACCTGGGCCAAAGGCAGATGCTTAACCAACTGAGCCAACCAGGCTCAGGGAATTATTTTAAAATAAAAAGGAAACATACATAGCTCCAAGATGAGATACTTCTTCCTTTTCTCACAGAGTAACACAATGCAATATTTCTTCAAGGTACTTTGGTACAGATTTATTGTTTTCAGTCTGTACCTCCTATTTACCCTCTACTCCCACTTCCACTCTGTTGTTTCAAGAGAGAACATTGAGGGGTTCAGGAGAGGTCCAGGAGAATTTGAGTGAAGGAACCTATTTACTGTGAGAGATGGAAAAGATGCTTTTCTTTCTGGTCAGGCCAGGAGTTAGAATCTCCTCATGTATCTGCAGATGGGTCTGGGCATTTCTAGGTTGCATCCTGCATATGGCATTTCATTCTGCAAGGTGTTTTATAAAAGAAAAGTATACTTGGTGAAGCTATAGCTTACACTCTCCATATATTTTGCTGGTGATGTTTAAAATCAGCTCCTCCTGGGGCACCTGGGTGGCTCAGTTGGTTAAGCAGCTTACTCTTGATTTTGGCTTATGTCATGATCTCAGGGTCGTGGGTTGGAGCTTGGAGGAGTCTGCTTGTCCCTCTCCCTCTGCTGCTCGTACATGCGATTGTGCATGCATTCTCTAACATGAATAATTAAAATCAGCTTTTCCTGACCTTTTACATACTTCATTCATGTACTTTGAGATTACAAGGTAATTTAAACTCTTTCCTGAGGCAGACACGAGGAAGGTAGAGATGTTTTTGTTATTTTTAAAGAAAATTTTAAATTTTTTGTTTTTTGGTAATCTCTGCACCCAGTGGGTGACTCAGACTCACATCCCTGAGCACAAGAGTTGGGTGCTCCACTGACTGAGCCAGCCAGATGCCCCAAGGTGTTTTTAATAAGCATATCATCTGTATAATTTTATAAATGAACCTACACATTATATATACCATGTATACTGTATATATTAATACTTAATTCATGCATAGTGATAATGTGGTCATTTAAGATTTTATTTATTTATTTGACAGAGAGAGAGATCACAAGTAGGCAGAGAGGCAGGCAGAGAGAGAAGGGGAAGCAGGCTCCTTGCTGAGCAGAGAGCCCGATTCAGGACTCGATCCCAGGATCCTGAGATCATGACCTGAGCTGAAGGCAGAGGCTTAACCCACTGAGCCACCCAGGTGCCCCTAATGTGGTCTTTTATTTATTTTTTTTTTTTAAAGATTATTTATTTATTTGACAGAGAGAGAGAGAGAGAGAGATCGCAAGTAAGCAGAGAGGCAGGCAGAGAGAGAGGGGAGGAAGCAGGCTCCCCGTTGAGCGGAGAGCCCGATGCGGGGCTCGATCCCAGGACCCTGGGACCATGACCTGAGCTGAAGGCAGAGGCTTTAACCCACTGAGCCACCCATGTGCCCCAAATGTGGTCTTTTAAATATAAAATTCTGAAACCAACCAACCCTTGAAGGGCATCCTCTGTTCTTATTCCATTGGACAAAAGTCCAAGTGTAAATGAGTATGTATTAGTGTTTTAGTGTTTCACTCATAATCATATTACATTACAGGGAAAACTGCCTTTGCTTCTGAGCCGAATGAAGGAAGTAGGGAAAGTGTTTCTTGCCACCAACAGTGACTATAAGTATACAGATGTAAGTGCTTAATATTCCTATTTGTCTTTACAGAAGAATTATTTTGGCCTAAAGAACTGTGAAGATACTGAGGACAGTAGTTTGTTAAGTGAGGGTAGTTTTTTGCCATTTCATTTTGAGAGCAGAGTGAAAAAATTTCTACAGTATAAGGGCTACATCAGAGTCGTTCTCCGATTTTTCTCAATGTTTCGTTTGACTATTTTCCCTGATTACAGTTGGCTAACTTAAAGTTTCAGTTTGGAGGTTATTTAAAACATTTGTGCTGATTAAAATGGCTTCTGCGTCTCCGTGGTACAGCATTTATATTTGAGAAGTCACACATTTATTTATTGTACATGTGTAAATGCCCTCCCTGCTGTTGGGAGCCAGATAGCAGTAGATGGTGCAAAGATGTTTTGACCTCATAGCCATCAAAATTTACTACCATATAACTTAAATTTTTTTTTTTTACCATGATTAAAGCATGTAGAAAAGCTGCTTTAACTCCTTGCCCTCATCTTATTTTTGCTAAGACAGTTACAAGTTTATAGTACTAGCAGACAGCTCCGTGCCACCCGATTTCACTTTATATAAAAGCTTGATTTAGAAACGTGATCTGGAGTTAAGCAGTCTTGCAAAAAAGCCCACAAATCCAATGGCTCATTGGTTTGGTTAATCTAGGAACAATAGTGAGGAGGCCAAGGTATATTATTCCCATATGAGTCAGTAGTTTTCTCAGTGCCCTTACCTCAGATACCATTCCAAATGTATGTTCCAGCCCTCCAGGAGAATTGGGTAAGGGTGTGTGGACGAAGTATACAAAAATACATCCCAGAAGAAGCCTACGTCTTACCGACAATGTCCGTTTTGTTTGATGAAGCAGTAATTTCTGGCTTCAGCTGTTACGGTTTCATAAACTTAGAGGAAACAAGAATGTGATGAGTCCTTTATTGAAAAAGACATGGCTCATGAAAAACTTGGGTTTGATTTTTTTTTTTTAAGGTGCTTTTCATCTTTTGCAAAAGTAGTATATGGACCTTATGTTGGATTTCTTTTTTCCAGAAAATTATGACTTACCTGTTTGATTTCCCACATGGCCCCAAGGTACTATATATAACTTAATAGACCATTGCTTATAGTAATAATACATTTAGTCATCTTGGTATATTGAGAGTAAGGGAATTGTCAGAACTCATCTAGAAATCTTGATTAACGTTAGAAATAATGCAGGAGCTAGTATAGTATAACATTGCTAGAGTTTTGAAAACCAGGTAGACAGAAATAAAAGGGAGAGATATTTGTGTTATTTAGTGGGATGGGATCAGAATAACATTATGTAGCATTGTTAAGTTTGTGTGGCAAAGATAGGAATTTTCAGGTTGAGGAAGATATCTGATTAAAAGAAACAGAAAATATATATATTCTTGACAGCTTCTGGATACTGGTCTCAGTTATTGCTGAGTTCTGTGCCAAGAGAACAGTTAGCTTTGATATTTAGCAGAGAAGTCTTTTTTCCTGCAGTAGGACTACACTTAGATTTAAGGAAAACTCATTGCAACTTAGTCACATATTTGAGGGATTTTACTACTAGGCCTGAGTAAATATCAGTAAATCTGTTTTGAGATCGCCCAAAAGCACAGTATGCATTGCTCTTCAGTTTGACCTTAAAAGTTTAATAGCATGGTTCTGTTTCAGGATGGAAATAATGTTAATGGGCATAACTTCTAGGTTAGTGCTGTGATAAGCCTGCAATATGAGCCATTATTCTGAGAACATAACCAGTAAAATTTGCTAGTAGTAGTTCCATGTTAGTTTGTATACTTCGGTTTTAATGCTGATCTGCCTCTTTCTTAATCTCTCTTGAGTATTAATTTGCATCTGTCCTTGTCCCCTTTGTGCCTCTGTTAGCCCATTTCAGAGTGTGAGCACTTTCCTTCATATGTTAAGTTGCTGTGAAAAAACTAGTAGATAAAATGATTTAAAATGTGTTAATTTATGTTTTTACCTTGCTTGCTTCCAAAAGAATGTGGCTTATAATAGAACACAATGTTTTTAACAGAAGAGTGGGATTTTCTGGGTATACTTAATATGTCTACATTCCTTACATCTGAGTGAGATTAAATACTAGTGCCTCAAGGTTAGGAGTGATGTTTTGGCTTCTGCTCTTTCTCATCTTCATCAGCCTGGGAGTTCCCATCGACCATGGCAGTCCTACTTTGACCTGATCTTGGTAGATGCACGGAAGCCACTCTTTTTTGGAGAAGGCACAGTACTACGCCAGGTGGATACTGTAAGTCGAGGGGGTGATCGGTCTGCTAGCCCCTCTCCTTCGTATTTCTCCTTTCCCTACTCTTACTCTTCCTAAGGAAACAGGTATGTTTAACTGATTAGCCATAATTTTTTTTTTAATTTAATCTAAGTTTTAAACATCTTAGTTGAGAGAGCCAAATAAACCCCAAAGAATATAATTCAAAAGTGCTGTTCATTTAGCTGCCTATCCAAATCACATTTTGGGTGGCAATTGTGACTGAACAATAAATTATTACAAAGTCCCATCTTCTCTCCTCACAGAAGACTGGCAAGCTGAAAATTGGTACCTACACAGGCCCATTACAGCATGGCATCGTCTACTCAGGAGGTGAGTCACAGATTTCCCTTTATTTAGTTTAAGTCTTTGTTCAGACTCCTTTGTGGAAGCTTTGGTGTCCTCCTGGCATAGTGCGACCCATATTCTTTAGCATCCTTAAGATATTGTCTGCTGGAGGTAAATGCTTCGGTCACCTACTCACGCAAAAGGAGTCAGGGAGAATGGGTTGAGAAGCTGTTATGACCTAATGAGTTTTGTGGGGTTTTTTGTTTGGTTTTAAGATTTATTTGAGAAAGAGTGTGTGCGCGCGTGAGCAGGGGCTGAGGGAGCAGCAGACTCCCAGCTGAGCAGGGATCCTGATGCCGGGCTTGATCCCAGAGCCCTGAGATCATGACCTGAGCCAAAGGCAGACACTTAACCAACTGAGCCACCCAGGCGCCCCAACTTAATGAGTCTTTGATTTTCCTAAAAAGATCAGTTTTTCTTCATCCTTTTCCCTATTTGAGGCAGTTCTCAAAGGGATCCTCAGGGAGCCCTTATGGACACAGATATGCAGATTTTGTTGCAGTGAGAAATAGTTGAACAAAGCCACATTGTCAGATCTGTGATGAGAAAATGGTGGTGGTACTTTTGGAGGGTTATAGTCACTAAAACTGAGACGTAGTTGTGTTGCTCTTGGATTTGGTAACTGAGAGGCCTGGTTCACACATTGGAACTGAAGGCCTTGCCTTAGAGGCAATAAAAGGAATGATGAAAGAAAAATAGTGGTAGGTCTTTACGAAAAGTGAGCCCTTTTTCTAGTCTGTTCCTTGCATAAGAATAAAATGTGTACAGTATTTAATGGTTATGGTACCTAAAATGCTGGTTTTTAATGTGGAGACATTTTTGTTTTCCCATTGTTCGTTCCATCGTTTCAGGTTCATCGGATACAGTCTGCGATCTGTTGGGAGCCAAGGGCAAAGACATTTTATATATTGGAGATCACATTTTTGGAGACATTTTAAAATCAAAGAAACGACAAGGGTGGCGAACTTTTTTGGTGATTCCTGAACTTGCACAGGAGCTCCATGTCTGGACTGATAAGAGTGGTAAGGAGCCATTACTCTTACTTTTATATCCTAAGGACCAGCTGTGTATCAGGCCTCTTTAATGAACTCATTACTTTTTATGTGGGGAGAAAGGGGCAGAGGTAGTCCCAAGATATTTGAATACTTCACTCTAGGCAGGTGTGGTATAGAACTCCAGAATTTGAGGAAATAGGGGAGGTTATCTTGTTCCGCCTTCTTGAATTCCTTTCTAGTTAAGCATAGAATGTTGCTATCCTGAGTTATATTACTGTAGCAACTAAACTCTGAATTCACTTTCCTCTGTGGTCCCATATTTTCCAACCACACCTCTAGTTCCAGTCTCTGTCACAAGCCTGTATCAGTGATTTGGGGGCATTGATGGCTCTGAGTGGTAATAGGCCTTTTTTTTTCCCCTGCTCTTTTGGGAATGAGGCCAAATTGTATTCTCTGAACTGTGTGCTGAATTGAGGTATAGATCTAGTTATGTAAAGATGTTTGACATGTAAGCTCTCCAGCTAGTCCTTGCTAGCATCACCCACAGCATGTGGAAAGGTACTGCCTCAGGTACTGACCCCAGCTTTACTACTTAATATCTTCACACCCTTAGAAGTTTCTGGAACACCCTGTGCTTTAGTTTCCTCAGATGTGAAAAGGAGGATAATACCTACTTCGTTGAGACTTAACTGGGGTGTAATGTGTGTATAAAGAAAATACAAGTAACAGCCATGGTTCCTCATCTGTGCCACAGAACCAAGAAATTGATTTGCATGATTTTCATTTCTCCCAAAAGTGATAAAATTTGTTATATACAGTAAATCCATTAGGGCTTAATTCTCTTTGGAGAAGCCAGGTTGAGAAAGACTGGAACACCTCGAAAGCATGCAACAGATACTGGCTGTTGCTTGTCCTTAGTGGCATTCTCTGGCTAGCTTTTCATCCCCATTTTCAACTTTCCACCTAGGAAATTCTGTAGATCTAGTTGATGTGGTTCTATTTCCTAGACTTGTAACTCCGGATACTTCATTTACTCCTCATTCTTTGATCTGAAAATGGAACAGCTAACAGATGTTTGCTACACACCAGAGATGGCATGTGAATTAGCACTTTGTAAGCTCAGAGTCTGCGTTCACTTGGAGAGTTGTAGCCAGCAGTGTTGAAAGGAGGAAAAGCCGTTAAAGAAGAAATCATGGCTTTCATCTGCTGCCAGATCCCATACAGGGCAGGAGTGGGTTTTCCTGAAGCAGGAGAAGGAAGTCATTTTGTACACTCACCTGTAGCTTTCTTTTCCATCCTATCTACATCCTTTTGATTTAGTTCTAGCAGCAGTTTTAAACTGAATGCTTTTTTACCTAAAACATTTTTCTTTTCCTTCCAAACTTTAGCACTTTTTGAAGAGCTTCAGAGCTTGGATATTTTCTTGGCTGAACTCTACAAGTAAGTTCTGCATTTTCAAGACAAATATTTCTTCCCTAAAACCCCTCCACCTCTTTGGGAGTTACCTAGGTGTAAGAGACATCTTTTCTAGAGATTTTTAATGGAGTTTTCTTTTCATCTCCAGGCATCTTGACAGCAGCAGCAACGAGCGCCCAGACATTAGTTCCATCCAGAGACGTATTAAGGTATCCAAATGGGATTCGGGAGAAAACTTGGAAGATCAAGTTTTTCTTTTTATAGTTCTTCTGTTATATAGGGGTTGGCACATAGCTGGTACTCAGTAAATATTTGAATTCAATCCTTTTTCTCTTGTAGAAAGTAACTCATGACATGGACATGTGCTATGGGATGATGGGAAGCCTGTTTCGCAGTGGCTCCCGACAGACCCTCTTTGCCAGTCAGGTGATGCGATATGCTGATCTCTATGCAGCGTCTTTCATCAACCTGCTGTATTATCCATTCAGCTACCTCTTCAGAGCTGCCCACGTCTTGGTGAGTTAATACAGTCTTGGGCCAGTATAATTAAGATATACTCTTAAGATTAAGATCTGCATCCAGGTTTGTGGGGTGGCACAGGAGAGTTTGGGGTTTTTTGTTTTTTTTTTTTTAATTTTTTTTTTTTTTTTAAGATTTTTATTTATTTATTTGACAGAGAGAGATCACAAGTAGACAGAGAGGCAGGCAGAGAGAGAGAGAGAGAGGGAAGCAGGCTCCCTGCTGAGCAGAGAGCCCGATGTGGGACTCGATCCCAGGACCCTGAGATCATGACCTGAGCCGAAGGCAGCGGCTTAACCCACTGAGCCACCCAGGCGCCCCAGAGTTTGGGTTTTTTAAAAATGTCTTCAGGTTTTATTTGTCAGAGCACAAGCAGGGGGCGTGGCAGGCAGAGGGAGAAGCAGGACCTTAGGATCATGACCTGAGCCTAAGGCAGTTGCTTAACCGACTGAGCCACCCAGGTGTTCCTGGGTCCGTCCTTTCTACTGCACAAAAGCCCATGAATAGGTTACATGGTTGCACAAAAGGCATCTCTGAGAAAGTAGGATCAAGATCAAATGTTACAGGATATAACTTTACTCTGCAACGTACTGTATTAAAAGTTTGAGTAGGGAAGATGTTCCTCTTTCATTAGCATTTATATAAAAACTGTGTTTCTAAAGAAAGGATGAATACCCAAGTTTTGTAGCAACATGGACGGGACTGGAAGAGATTATGCTGAGTGAAATAAGTCAAGCAGAGAGAGTCAATTATCATATGGTTTCACTTATTTGTGGAGCATAACAAATAGCATGGAGGACAGGGGGAGATGGAGAGGAGAAGGGAGTTGAGGGAAATTGGAAGGGGAGGTAAACCATGAGAGACTATGGACTCTGAAAAACGATCTGAGAATTTTGAAGGGGTGGGGGGTGGGAGGTTGGGGGCACCAGGTGGTGGGTATTGTAGAGGGCACGGATTGCATGGAGCACTGGGTGTGGTGCAAAAATAATGAATACTGTTATGCTGAAAAAATAAAAAATTAATAAAAAAAAACTGTGTTTCTCTTATTAGTGCTACTATCTATCTATCTATATATATATACTGATCTATAGTTTAGGACTTTTGTTTGCTGTGAATTATGAATCTTCTACCCCATCTTTTCTTGTTTCCGGCTGTAATGATCTGGACAGTTTTAAGGGTGGAAGAGGAGAAGAAGGCAGCTTGAGGTAGTTCTAGGAAGATGGTTCAGTATTGGAATGGGCTGGGCCTTTGATCAGCAGACATGCTTCTGCACAGCCACCTAACACACAGGAGAAGGAGGGGTGAGGATTTAGGAAACTGTTTTACTCCACCAGCTTTCTGAACCTCTGACTTTGTTCTAGATGCCTCATGAGTCAACGGTGGAACACACACATGTAGACATCAATGAAATGGAGTCCCCTCTTGCCACTCGGAACCGCACATCAGTTGATTTCAAAGATACCGACTACAAGCGGCACCAGTTGACACGGTCGATTAGTGAGATTAAACCCCCCAACCTCTTCCCACTGGCCCCCCAGGAAATTACACACTGCCATGATGAAGATGATGATGAGGAGGAGGAAGAGGAAGAAGAATAAGGAGGAATAAGAACCAAAACTGAGCACCCATTAAACAAGCCTGGCAGGACTCACAGGAGCAAAGGATGGGTTCTAGCGGTGGGTGGGGGAGCTCTGTCAAAGGTACATCTGGAAAGTTTCTGAAGACTTTAAAATATTCTAATCATAGATACTTTTTAGTTTTGTTTGCACTCTTTGCAGATGGTTCAAATTGTAATGGAGTCTGTATTGAAAGAAAGCGAGGGTAAAGCCGGGCAGAACTGCATGCGGATGGCTCCATTGTGGCTTGTGACACCGTTTCCTTGTCTTGTTTCCTCAGTGTGCGTTGGATACACCTGGGGTGGTGGAGAGTCTCCGAGTGGAGCAAGGGTGATGGGAAGAGGTGATCCAAAATGTTGTGTTACAAATTGTCTTACTCCAACATCCATCCTGAAATTTTCAGTGCATCACATAGTATTGTATATCAGTGGAGAAATATATTGTTTCCATTATCAAATGTAGTCTTCTGTTAAGGTCAAGTTTCCTTTTATAAGCTTTGAAGAGTCCTCTGTGCCTCTGGGCAGACTGGGGGCTTTAGCGGCCTTGTGTAAGTATTTGGTTTGCTGTAGGGCTGGTCTGGAAGGCACTGCAGCGAGTGATTCTGTTTTGAGGTACAAGTCTTCATCTCTTACATTTTTTTTTTTTTGATAGCAGAAATGCTTATTATCAGAAACTGTCTTTTTCTCATCTGGGATCAATCTATAGAAAGAATTTAGCTGCAAGAGGGCAAAGGAGCAAGCCCTGTGAAAAGAGAAGGAGGAACCTCCTTCCATTATGAGTGAATTCCTTAGTTTGGGCGAGGGTGGCTCCTGCTACCCAGAGCTCCAGCCTTCTCTATCCTCAAGGGTGGACTGCTGAGCTTAAAGTCTAGCTTGAGAGGATGGGAAGATGGCTCTGTAAGGTCAGAACCTTACTAGAGCACAGGGCACAATCAGTGTGAGTAAATTCCGAATCCCAGGAGAAATCACTTCTTGTTTTGAACCAGAATGGATCATTACTGTGCACATTAGGGTATTAGCCCCACAGGTGCAGAGTGGCCTACAGCCGTTCCAGCAGTAGTGTAGACTTGTCCGTGACCCTTCAGATCTTCCTTCCGTTCTTACTGGTGAACAGAGGGTAGGTTAGCTGCTCTAGAATTCAATAAAGTATAATATTTCTAATACTGACTTTGACCCCTTCCTGTAGCAGAACTGTAGTAACTGTTGATCTTCAGACGGGTTTAGGTTTGGCTAGTGACATCAGGTTTGACATTCTCGTAAAGGAAATAGTCTGGCATGCCTCGTAATGGTTACAGTACCTAAAGAGGTCTCAGCTTTTCTGTGGGAAGTTTTTTGGTATAGGACTGTGAGGTAAGGCTTTTTAAAAATGATTTTATAGGAATTACTGAACACAATTCAGTAACATAGCCAAGACTGTATTACCTTATCACTTTCAGTATATGGGCTTTACCTTAAGTTATGTCAAGAAACATTCTAACTACTAGCCCTTAGGAATATATACTACTTTAAAAGTAAATTCGGTTACTGGGGCACCTGGGCGGCTCAGTTGGTTGAGTGGCCGCCTCTTGAGTTCAGCTCAGATCCTGATAATGGGCTGCATGCTTGGTGCAGTGGGGGGCGTGGGGAGTGGGGAGTCCGCTTGAGATTCTCTCCTTCTGCCCCTCCCCTGCACTTGCATTGTGCGCACTCAAATAAATCCTAAAAATAAAAGTAATCAGGTTACAAATGCTATTACAACTAGCACTTAAATACTGTCCCCATTTTAGAGATCATGTTTGTGGTTGCCCCAGCTATTATTCAAGATGGAGAGGTTGCTCAGGGCCTAACTTCTCATAGTACATTTACATATTTTCCCTTTTAGAGCAAGGACCATCATGAGCACTTCACTTTTAATTTACCACACTTTCGTACCACACAAGATCTTACCTTTTAAGAGTTTCTTTTTAGCCACATGTCTGACAGTGGATCCAAAGATCGAGGAGTAAAAAGCACAAAATTGGAAGAATTCTGCTGCTGGTCAGAGTTTTCTTCAGGACTACCTAAATCTATTTTCAAGAGCTAGGATTCCATAAGCATCTAAGAATCAGAGCACAGTGTTGCTTCTCTGCATATTTTTCCTGTTAGAAGAGCGTGCTAGAGAATTAGGTGGTCCAGGGGCAGGCACTCAGGGCAGTGGTAGTTGGGTTTACTAAAGTATGAAAGGGAGTTTCTCTGTTGCCAACAGTTATGAAAGCTGAACTAAATGTCTCTGTTTCAAACTGAGGCATGTTAGACTATGAGAACATGGATTTCCCAACTCTTCAAAATCTCTTCCCTGGGCATTTGAAAAGCACCAGACACCCTTTCTGGGGTGCTAGACTCAACTCTCAATCTTAGGCAGGTACAAGGTTGACAGGGACCCTGCCATACCCAGCAGGTGGCCACAGCCCTGCTGGGTTCCCCTTGTAAGAGGACTTAACACCAGACATGTCTACAAAGATGGTCAGTATATTTAGAAAAATTAAAGCCAAGAAAGTTTAGTATTCTGTTAGACCTTAAATTTTCACCGACTATAAGCATATAGCTCTGCTGAGACCTAAAATAAGAAAGCAAGCCCTTTGAGCTACCCTTTCTAAGGTGCTTTTAGAAGTGCTTCTTAATAGAACTAGAATAACTTAGAGCTACAAATCCCTTAGTCCTGTTACTGGTTCCAAGCAGTTACTTTAAAAAGCCACTTGCAGTGACATGTCAGACTTAAAAGTACTTTGTTCATGTTTAGATATTTCTAAATCATATTTATTTATTCAAGAAATATTTTGTCAACAACTTTAAAGCCCTGAAGTTTTTCCAAGGCTACCAGAGCATTTAAAAATACTCGTATTCACCACAAATAGCCTGAGACAAGTAAGTGCATATTTAAGTCTGCACAAAGGGTGGGAGCCTTGTACACATTCCGTGTTATGGAAAATATTTAACCTTTCTTTGATGGTGGGAAAAATGTTAACTATGGTCCAGCTATTGCCTTACCATCAATGGCCCAATTCCTCACTTGATTTAGAAGTTTCTGTCTCAGTACTTAGGTTTCTCATGACGTTTTTATCTTGGTGACTGGAGATGAGGACACTTCTCAGCTTTTTTTCTCAAATGGAACAACTTCGAATGATACACAACTTTGGGAGGCCCTTAGAATGAAATCTCTACCATGGAGCTACCAAGCAGCCTTAAAAACAGAAGAAAAATGACACACTACCACCAAACAACAGGGGGGACCGCACAGCAGCCAGGAAGCAGAGCCAGGGGACTTCCAGTAACCCCACAGCATCCCATCCTCCACCTCCACTAAAGGCACCCAGCATTTCACGCTGTCCTCTCACTGCTGAGCATGTAGGAAAAGAGCAAGTCCTCTAAAAAAAAAAAGAAAGCATTTGTTTAGAGTGAACAACGCATCTTTTTTCTGTAACCCGGCAATCTCACCCATTTTTTCCTGTCATCAGACACAGTAGCTTCATTCCAAAGCCACAGCAGTCTGACTTGTTCCAACAAAGATATGCCATTTCAAAAATAAAATATATGCAGTCTTTTAAAGTTCCCCTGAAGACCTCTTGCACAAAAAAGTCCTCCCAGTGGAACACAACATTTTATCTCAAGCTTGCGGACTCTGTTACTATAAGTCTAAATACTTTATATTTTCTAATTTACACCAGTTTTTGGTCTGGTCTATGTTTCTTCCTACAAAGTAAGATCCCTTTGCCTCATTTTGTTACTAGGAAAAAAAAAAAAGATCAGACATTGTTTCATGAATCATATTAGCACAAATAGGTCCCCAAATGGTCTGCTCTCCCATTAAGCTCTTCCCAAATCCATGTCTGGCGGGGGCTATAAACAGGACTGAAGAGTCTGAGCCAAGATAAACTTCACCACAGGCACTGGAGCCCAAGTGGCTGAGTACACGTTCTTCCCGTGAAAAATAGCAATAGTCCTTCTGAGTCTTACAAGTTCCTGAGATACTTGGAAGTATTTGCCCAGCAAACCTTTCCAACACCAAAAAAAAAAAAAAAAAAAAAAAAAAAAAGTTTATTAAATATCTAGTCTTTCTTTGAGGGAGGGTTCTCACCAGAGGTAATCGGACTTGTGGGTATGGTATTTTGAAGCAAGTGACTTCATTTTTTGACTCACTGCCCTCAAGTCCATGATGCAGCAGAATTGTAGTAAGGAAGCTCACTCAGTCTAAACATTCCCATCCTGTGTTGGCCTACTGTTTGAGCACTTCATGATCCCAAATCTCCTCGCAGGAAAAGCACTTTGACAAGTCCTGCAACATCCCCCTTGCATCCTTAAGCCTTAGAGTCATCCACCGGGGGCCGGCATGCCACCAGAGGAAGGGTCCCATAAACCATTCCTTTAGTTTTGGGATACAGGAGCACAGATGTGGGGATCTTGAAGGGAAATGGTGAAACAGCCTTACCAAAAAAAGTTCATCAGCCATCTAATCTAATTCAATTTTTTTGGTTCTACTAAAGAACCGTCCCTATTAAATAAATTGCATTTTTTAAAAAAATATAAAAAGTTTTCAGAATTCAACTCCAGGTACCATTTTCTCTACAAGACTCTGGTCAGTCACGCTCCGCATCCTCAGAAGTGCGGAGTTGACAAGACGTGCCGGGAACGCAACTGGTTGTATCAAATAGGAACCCCAGAGCTTTCTTCCTGACAAAGCTTAGTGAAGAACAGACACATGGGCACCCCACAATACAGATGGAAAGCTTAGGAAAATCTCATCTTAAACAGCAGGAAAACCCACCTCTACTTGTCTTGAGGAATTTCCTGATTTGAACTCTGGACTCATCTGGACAAAGTGAATAAAGCAGGAAAAACAACAAAAAGAGGCACGGCCAGGACTTGATGTGTTGGACAGAGAATTCCTTCCCTGGCCCTGCTTGCTGCTTTCTTCTCTGCTTCTGAGGAAAGCAAACAGGCTCCTAAGAAGGTAACACTTGACTGGAATTCAGATCTACCCCATTCTACTTTCAAGAAATGGGGGGTAATGATGGGAGAGGGGGGACGTGGTGATTAGGTCAGGCATGTCTCAAAGCCAGTCTTGCCCGCAGTTCTTCATTGAACTGTCTCTATCCACAGGGCAAGCGTAAGTCAACCAGACTGCAGACATCGTGGTTAATCCACACAGCAGGGGAAATAAGGGACCAGTCACCAAGAGCGCGATCCTCTGCTGAATGTAAAATAGAGACAAGGAGTGGAGGGGAAAAAGGATTCCCGAAAGACATGATCTAGGGCTATATCACAAAGGGGCTGGGAAGCTCCACCAGAAGATTTGCAGGGTCTGGTAGCACCTGAGGGATGCAGTTAAGAAGGAACCTAGAAGACTTGAAAAGCAGTGCTGATGGAAGAGGAAGGGGACCCCGACACTGGGTCATCGGGGAAGGTGGATGCCCACCGCATCCTCAAGAGCATCTCAACACAACTCCCCACACTTGGGCTGACGTGTTTAACTTGAGAGTGAACCCGCTGTGCCAGCTACCACACCCATCTCCTAGGCTTCACAGAGCAGGGGACCTACAGGGCCGAACTCCTCTTCAGGAGCCAGTGGAGAGGCTGGAAGGAGGCCTCTGGTCTTGCCTAGGAAAAAGCCAGCTTGGCCGTTTGCCCAGCTGATCTGTGTGCTGTTAGTGACTGAGCGGCAAATGTGGGACAATTTGAGGGGATGCCCTCAGGGTCCTTAACTAAAATGCTTTGGCGGGACTCTCATCCTTGCAAAGGAGAACACCCCCCGGGGAACTGGTGGTACCAGACTCCAAGGCAGAGGTGGAGGCACAGTGCTAGCTTCCCTCTCTTGCAACAGAAGACTCTGTGGTGTGTGTCCGAGGAGACACCCTGCTGTGTTGCCATGCCGACAACCAATCCCAGCCTTGTCACCAGGACAGCCATGCTATTGGGAGGGGGACTGAGGTCGGTGGGGTGGTGTATAGATGGAAGGGGGAAGGGAACACACATCCGCTGGCAGGGTGAACAGAAAATCATCCTTTATCTAAATAGAATAATAGAAATGAACAAAAAACCTTTTAAAACAATCACAAAATTTACAAATAAATTGGTACAAAATAAATAGGAGAGATTGTAAATCTACAACATCATTTGAATTATAAAATGCATTCATTATGACAATCAGCTCATGAAACCTATACATGTCATTTGTGCTTCTTTAGGTTTACTCACACAGCTCTGAATACTGTGTTTGGAAAACTTCACTGCTGAAAAGCATGAAATGTACACCACTATGACACAGTAAAGGCGGAGGAGGAAGAAAATCAGACACAGAGCGGGGTCTTATCTGAGGGCCAAGGCAATGCTGACACTGGGCCTCAAAACCATGAAAAGTCCTCTTAGAAGCCCTGATGGGGAGGCAGCTTCCATGGTCCCGAGAGATGGATTCTGTAATCCAAGGTGGGAATTTAGAGGCCATCACTGTTGTGGGGCCAGTTTGCCAACCTGGCTTGGGAGGCTGGGAGTGAGGAAGAAGGTTCTGGTCTCACAGCCATGCTGTATCATTACAGAGAATAGACCCTGTCACCAGGAAGCAACCTCTAAAGTATTTCACGGAGGTACTTGAGAGCCCTGCCATAACGTAGGAGACCTGCCTCCATCCTCATCCCAAACACTAGTCCGTCGGGAAGAGTGGCGCACCCGATAAAAAGGGGCCAGGGATGCTAGGATCGACGTAAGAGCAGCAACCTCTTTATGACAAAAACAAAGAAAACCACTGCCTTCTCCCCCACTTTAAGGGACAAGAGAACCCTAGGATCCATGGATGAGGGGCTCTAGGAAATACCTTCGTCACAATGTACTAACAGTAGAGGCATATGTACATAATAAATAATAATATAAAATAAAGCATATACATTTGTAGATTTAAAAGACTCCAGAAATAAGAGAAGTCAATGGACTGATACACTCCACCTTCACAGTAGACTTCAGACATGGACACGCGGAATAACAAATCAGAAGCTAGTCTGGGGCTCTCGGGGGAATGAGAGTCCTGAGACCTTATTCCTTCTCACTCCTTTCTGCTCGGGGACCCTGAGACCAGCTCTGGATACTAAGGGGCCTGGACCTTCAACAAAAAGGGAAGGCACCCAAACCCCACTAGGTCTATATAAGAATTCTCTCCAAGGTAACCCTGAAGAAGAATCTGGCCCCAAAAGCATCACTTCCCAAGGGAATCCGTGCTGGTCAGATGTGGGCAAACGCCAGAAGATACCCTGCCAGGCAAGGCAAGCCGTTCTTCCAGTTCATGTTTAAACTCTACCTAAGTGGGTATTCAAACTCAAAGACATGTACTAACTCAAGTCTTCCTTATAGTACATGTTGGAGCTGTGTACATAAAAACCTTGGTATACAAAGTCCTAGAACTTTACTCTCTTGCTACTAGGACCTTTGTGTCTCTGTTGCTTCAAGTACAGTCTGGTATTTCCCATCAAAAGATATTTACAACAATTCTAGTGAAAGGAGGTCAGTGGCTCTAGCACACAGAGACAGAAAGCTTACTTGTGCTGAGCCAACCGCAAAGGTCTAAGAAGCCAAGAAAGTCCCCAGTCCAAGATGGCGGGAGAAAAGCTGTTCCAAGCCCTGCAGTTGCTAAGAACTGCCATCACCTCCTTCTGTCCCTTGGGCTGACCAGGGACTCTGGAACCTTCAGACAGGGCAGGACAACCAGCAAGTAAGCATTCACTGCAGGAAAAAGCCTTGAGGGACAGTGACATCAGCAAACTTGGCAAGGGTACACCACTCACCCTCAGATGGAGGCAAATGAACCTCATCTTAGAGTTCTCTGAACTCTCTCTTCAGCCCACTTGAATACAAAAGAAATACAAAAAGATAAAACATCTGTAAATGGCCCTGAGATATAAAAATCCACTGAGTAGGTTGCTCATTGATAAATTTACATCGGAAAGTTTCTGACTCATCCCAAACCATTTTCATACTTAATTCTCTAAATCCCTCCTAATTCTGGATTAATCTATTAACTCACACCGAGGTCGTTCCTCGCTGGGCAGAAACGCCACTAGCCCAGAGCCTACAGTGGAACCAAATCCAACCCAGAAACTGTGTCCTCAGAAACCGTATTGGCGCCCCAGGAGCCTCTGCACCCTGACTTGCCAGCTCCATCAACCCCCTGCAAGAAAAACCCATCTCTGGGGTCAAAACCGACAGGGGAGTTGTTCTTGTTGCTCCCGCCATCAGAGAACCTGGGTCATGCGGTGTGTGCTAAGCCAGCCAACCCTGGCAGCTGCTGCTTTGTTAGGCCCCCTTCTTGCCCCGGCCCAGGTAAGTCTTTTGCTGGGGCTCCCCTCTGGCAAACCCTGGAGGAATCTTGGGAGCCTGGCCCAGGACAGGCAAAGAGGGCCACAGATCGCTGGCTGGTTTTCAGAAGATGCGGGCGTTAGGATTTGTTCTGACTTCTGACCACCTAGGACAAAGGCTCCAGCGGCCAGGGCCTCCTTCAGTCTGCTCCTCAACCTGAGAGAGTGTGAGAGCAGAAGTCTGTGGTCCCTGCTTAGCCCAAATTCCTATTCCATTCCTAGCGAAAATGTAGTTCTACTTGTTTCTACCAGTATCTTCCTAGACTTGGAAAAGCTGGTCCTTCAGTCAGATGGTACTGGGGATAGCACAGGTAAGTAGTCTATTCACAGTTCATGTTCCACATTCATGTGGAGTTCTGCATTTAGCCTTTGCACAGAAGTTCCTTAAAATAACATTAGAAAATGGCATGGTGCCCTACTTCCTCCCACGTGGGGAACCCAATCTCATCAGCACGGGCACCAAGCTCTCTCCCGCTAGGGGAGGGAGGGAGGGAGGGAAGAACAGAGTAAAGTGGTGGGCCCTCTGAAATGCAAATCATGTAAGAACCAAGACTTAAACTAGTTGACTAGCACCCCAATATCCATGTACATACAAATCTTAATGTTGTTTTCCTAAAAGTTTAAATATATGATTTTTGATTTGCCTGATGAATACACGGAATAGAAAGAACCTATAGGGAGTAGGGGGAAAAAATCCCCTCACTTATAAAGACAGAGCCCACTGTCCTCGGAACGTCTGGATACTAGGGATCCAGTCTCCGGTGGAACCTTTGGGATGCTACAGTGGCCAGAAGCAGGAGGAGGCCCTGTCTAGTCCCACAGAGCCAGGGCTCAAAGCAGGGGCCATGGAAGCCACTGCAGATAGGCCCTGGGTGTGACAACAGGGGGCTCCAGCAGCATTCAAGACCCCAGCACCCGCCTCTGCTCCACAGCCCAGCCCCCTCCACACTTACAGAGCCAGCAGCTCCAGGACAGGATGATGGAGTCATGGTGCAATTCTAAGAACTGGCCACTACACGTGGAGATCTCAATATCTGATGGTCCTTCTTTGCCGGACCCCGCCCCCTTCATAGACATGGGGCTGCACAGAACTTCTAAGCCAAAGTCATCGTGCTGCCCGGTGAAGCACGAGCCAGCATTTCTCCTTCGACGGCCTGAAGGTAGTTCCAGAGGGAAGGTAGGGCCTGGGAGAAGAATCTGATCAATCTGTTCACTCAAGACAATGAGTGTGATCTGAAGGGTCTTGAGCTTCCCCCAAAGCAGATGGAATTACAGCCAGGAATCGTTTTCAATTCCCTGTTGTTATAAATATGAATAATGCAAGGTAAAGAGTGGTGTGGAGAAAATAAATACCATCTTGGGAGGCTAAAATTTCATCCTCTAGGAGTCCCCCTGCCAGCACTTCTCAGCAGACATCTCAAAAAGCCGCCACACGGAGTGGGTACAAGCATGGGGACAAGTTCTTGGCTTCATGCTCAAGTCAAGGAGCCAGCAGCTGGAATCCCTGGCCTCTCACAGAGCTTTAGGATTCACAAAGGAAAGGGGGAGGGGCTCTGAAAAAGACCCAACACATTAACTCTGATTCCAGAAGCTCCTTCCAGGAGCAAGGCACCGTGAGATGGCCATGTATGGAAAAGCAGATCAGTGGAGAGAGGATGGGGGCGGCGGGTGCGGAGATCCTGCAAGTCAGAGGAACCACGGTGTGGCAGGTCAGGCTCCACCAAACCACCAGGAAGGCCAGCGCCATCCACACCAGGAGTAGGAGTGTGGTTGTTGGGGATCAGTCCTCTTGCGAGACCCAGGGTTCACTTCCTTAGTGGGAACGCTCGTTTCTATGCACCCTGGGGATAGTCCCTGTTCCCACGCCGCACGGGGGCTGTGCTCAGCTAGATGCATCTTAGAAGCTGAGACCTTTTAACTTGGATGGATCTGTTTCTAGAAGGGGAAGCTCGCCGTGTGGGGTCTCACTAACATTAAGCCACCGAACAGCAGGGGCTCCAACCAGCGCACGTGGCAGGTGGGGGGCCAGCAGCTCGCCACTCAACACCCTTAGGGGGTGCCCCTGTGACCCTAAGGGGCATGGCACCTGATGAGGAAGATCCTCCAGGATGGACATCCTGGAGGAAATACTGTGGTAAACGTGCCTATGACACTGGAGCCACCAAGTCCGGCATGTTGTTGGTGACTCCCCAACCCCAGCTCCTGTCCGCCCAGAGCCCAACCTGGGGGATACATTCCTACCTTGAGGAGGGAGAAGGAAACTGCTGCTTGGCCCGGGGCTTCCCCTCGATGAGTGAGCCCCAGTGGAGAAAATGCTATCTTCTCGGCCAGTGACTAGAGGCGGCACGGAGCAGCCTTCCTACCCGCGCAAGGCGGCCGGTACGACCTCAGCTCGGGAATTCAGTGTACCAATGACTGCTGTCAACAAAATGCACATATCCCTCGGGCTAACCCTTAAAACAGGTAAGAGAGTTAAGAACTCGGTCACTCAAGAAGTACCTCCTGACATTAATTTCACTACACGTGATGAATTTGGTATTAAAATAAGGCAGAGACACACACGAAATGGCCACAACACACATTTGGTTTCTGAATCCCTGTTTGGGGCCAAACCGACCCAGGGCTGGACAGGCAGCCTCTCCGGCGTGGGCTGCATCTGAGGTGGGAGGCACAGAGGTCCTCGGGCGAGGAACACAGCACAGCCACCGCTGGGCCCTAGGAGCCCAGGGACAGAGGGGAAGAGGGACAGTGAGCTCCCTGGGAGGAGGGGCAGGGGCTGACAGTCCCCAAAGTTCCCTCCTTTAAACACCTGGGTCTGGAAACGCCTTCTGGGCTCAGAGCACAGAGCGCAGCTGGCCGGGCCCAACTCCTTTCCGGACAATGACAGACTTCCCCGTGGGAAAGGGAGGAGCTTGAACTCCGTACCACGCGGTTACTCAAAGGCCCTGTGGAAGATTTCCATTTGGCATCTGTGTAGCAGCATCCTGGGTCAGCAAGAGCAAGGATGGGGAGGTGGGTGGCGGCGCTCTGGAGGCTGGGGCGCCAGGCTGGGGAGGCGGCCTGGCCGGGCCGGAGAATCCAGGCTGGAGGAATTGCGGGATGAAGTCACCTTGCCTCTTGCCAATGATAAACCATGGGTTTCAAATTCATTAACATTCATTTTGGTGATAAAAATTCCTTAGAGTAGGAGCAAAAAAAAAAAATCACATTCCAAGCCAATGTTAAACCTTTCTGAGGGAAAGGGACATGGTTAGACATTAACTTAAAACAACACTGAGCTCACAGAGGCGACTGCGGCCCCGCACAGGCTCCACCCCACAGTGGGACCGACTTGGCAGGTCCGCAGCCACAGTCTTCTTCATTCATCCTTCAAGTTCCACAGCGACACCCACTGGGAACGGAGCAGGCGTGCCCCTCCCGAGGAGGCCCGGCAAGGCCGGCAAGGCCACCGGCGGGTGGAGTGAGTCCCTTCGGGTCCCATCACGGAGTCACGGCAGAGTTGAGACAGAACAACGTAAAACTCTGCAAAAGACACTGTTTGAAAACATGATCTCTTGGGGAAAAAAATTAATTAACTGCCACAATTTCCAACTTCATGCAAACTGAGGAAGGAGGAGAGTGAATAAAGATAAAAGGTACAACTGAAAAAATAAACATGATTCTATTTGGGTGGAAGTAGTTCATCTCCAAAAATCTCGAATGCCACACCCGAGCCGTTGATGTCACACCTCTCGTTTCCGCTCCTGCCCTCGCCATCCTCCGCCGCTGCTTCCGGGAAGGGGACAAAGTCTTTGGTCTCAGGATGTTGCGGGAGGCAGCATGGCACACAAGCTCACACTAATGGGATTCACGGTCAGCTGGCCTGGGGTCTTGGGAGTGGGGGGTGAGGGGCGGCGGGGGGCGCCCTAGATGGCCCCTTCGCTGTGCAGGCTGTGGTTGGCTTTGTTGTGTGTCACACAGTTCTGTTCGTTGAGCAGGTTGGCGGTCTCGTCTGGCAACCCGTCGTGCAGCTCCGTAAGAGTCAATTCAATTTTAGTGTTTTCACTGTCTGAAGACTGAGGAGTTTTGTCCATCCGGGATGCCATCAAGGCATTTTGGTATTGCTGTCTCGAGATCTGGGGCCAGAAGATGGCACGGAAGACAAACCAAGAGAACACTTATTTTTTAGGAGTTCTTGTCTCGACCTCATATTACATATTAAAGTCCCCCGGAGGGCCTGCTTAGTTTTCCTAGGAAAATTTCACTCTCGAATATAAACTGAGCCACTTTTCAAGTTCGAGTGGACTCTGGCGAACAAGTCAGTTTTTACTGATAGAAGCCATGCCCAAGTTTTTGTCCCACAATCTCACAGAGACTGGAAGATGGAGGTAGGCTTCCATCAGCTGAAGCTGGCTCGTTCTTTGGTTCAGAAGACGTCTCTATTCCAGACTAAGACAAGAACCCTGTCTCGGGGGCAGAAGAGAGGCAGAGGGCTCTTCCCACCCCATCTCAGCAAATCTTCAGGGTCTTGGATCTCAGCCCTTCCGGGACCACCCGACTCATGAGAGTCAGAGCTCATGAAGACTTGCTGAAAAGGGTTTATTCTTTTTCTTTCTCCAGCTCTCTCACACCTGACTTGGCGGCCATTCTGACAGAGCCAGAGAGACGAATGTTCTCCCGGGCCTGCGTCTCAACTGGGTGCAGGAGCCAGAGGTGGGACACCCAAGCGACAAAGGGAAAGCCCCGGGGGCAGGGTTGGGGCGCCGGACAGCTTGCCGTGGAAGGTCACCCCCAGTGGCCAGGCCCAGCCAACCCACGCTCTCCTCTTACCTTCACGAACTGAAGGTCGGAGAGGGCCCGCACCGAGTAGTCAGGGATGTAGACTTGGAGGAACGAAGAGTTGAGCTGATTATTGCTGGTCCCCAGGGCCGGCGCTACAGCGTCAATCCGGTCGCTTCGGCTCAGAGAGTCTGAGTGGTTCAAAGCACAGGGACGAGGCGGCGACTTGTTTTCACCTAGAAAAGGAGAAAGCGAAGCCCAGAACCTATTAAGTGAGGTAGAGAGAACCAACAATGTCGGCTATTAACTTCCAAATAATAAAAAGTAGTAATTAACAGACCAGTTCAATCAACTTACACCAGACACCCGAGCACCATACAGCTCACCACCGAGAGGGCCCTGCCCCCCAAAACCCCGGTCAGCCCGGGGTCCGTTCAGTTCCCCTGCTCAGCCCCATTCGTGCGCACACACCGTCCTCCCGAGGCTCTGACCGCACCTGTGAGCCTCCCCAAGACACAAGCTCCCGGAGAGAAAACATGGGGCATGGGAGAGCAGCACTTTGTTATTTTGCCAGAAGCAAAAGCAAAGTACTCTGGAGAATGTCTGTAAATCATTGTGTTTTAAAGGGATCAAAAGAGCTCTCGAAAGAGTTCTGTCTGCTCATTCCATAACCCACCCGCCAGCTGAACCTATTATCTTTGTCCCCGACCCCCACGAAATCCCCAGCAGGCAGCCCGGGGGTCTCAGCAGTTCAGGAACACCAAACTCTTAAAAGCTCTTAAAAGGCTTACGGGACCATCGGTGCACGGGGAGTCCTTGATGGGATGGTCAGTGTCGGTTCGTCCGTTAAAACAAAGTGCAAGGAAACTCAGTGAGTCCAGTGCTGCTGCTCTCATAGGCAGCTCCTAACACACATTTTTGTTGAAAATAAAACCCACCCCACCCTCGTCAAAGCATCCTCCATTTTTGCTTTCCTATCAAATCTATACCACATATATTAAGGGGGTGTTCACACGGGACAGGTGCTGGCCTGCGTAATGTCACAGGATTGGAGGGGACCAGTTCTGATGGAGATCAGGCCCGTCCGTCTTCGCAGTACACCCCTGACCGATACTCCCACAGAGGAGCTGGCCCTCGGCTGGTCCTGCCCTTCAACTCCTCCACGTTGCTCATCATGCCCGTGAAAATCACTGCCTCAGACTGACATGGCTGGCGGTCTCTCCTTCCCCTCAGACTGACATGGCGGTCTCTCCCTCCGCTCCTAGAGCTCCACTGAGGGACCACCACTCCTGTGCTGCTTGAAGGAGCCCTGAAAAGCCTGGAGATAGCTGTGTTCTCCTTCGGCCTCTTCTTGTCCGGCCAAATACTTTGACATCCTTTCTGTCATAAATGTCCCTCTTAAAATAGGACGACCAGAACAAAACACGGTAAGTACTCCGTGAACTTCACAGGGAGTGCTCCCTTTCTCCTAAAACTGCCACAGCGCAACTTCCCCTACAATCTTGTCCGACTTTCTACTGCTCAGAATTAAACTCAGAGTAGCCATTCCTCTGGTTGCTTCCACTTATCTTCTGAGAGAACAAGGCAAATGAATAATTTATCACGTTTTCTCTTGGCAGAAGGGAACTTTGATCAGATGACCCAACTCTGTAGAAGACGGGTATTAGTTCCCGCCTCATAAAGTCTGAGGAGGATTCCAAAGGGGAGAACTATAAAGTGCTTAGCACAACACCTGACACCTCACAAATATCCCATCAAGAAGCCTCGTTAACATTGTTCTACTTCCTGTTTGCCTCATCCCTGTCTCTCCACTAGGCGCCCACCCTCAGGTCCGAGCCTTTCTATATGTGTGAGAGCATCGCTCGGGTGGACAGATGAAAACGTTCTTTGAAACAAGGACCCCACTGTATCCCTGGGCTTTAACCCCAAATCACATCACCATTTCTATGGACAGTGTTTACTTCTGTGTGTTACAATGTAAAAGGTTAAAAAACCCAAACGTCCCAAGGGCGCTCTGCTTACTAATCAGACTACATCTGCACACAGACGGCAGAGGCCTTACTTCTGAGTCTCCTGCTCTTTCCTCCCAAAGAGGATTACAGGGCAATTTCTCTGGTTTCCCCAAGGTATCTAGACTCCTAGTCTGTTTCCTCTCAACCCACTGCCCACTGGTTTTGCGAGATGAGCCCCTGCCTTTCCCAGGAACCCACAGCCCAGCATCCCAGCCACAGTCTGGGGAGGCAGACCCTGTTTTCTGGGACCCCCTTCTGCAGCAGTGAGTGTGACAGGGACCCAGTGCAACCAGCCTTTTGTCGACACACAGTGAGACCAAGGAGAAAAAAGACTTTAAGTGGCCAGCCCCCAGTTCGGCTCATATTTTGCAGCCAAGTTAATGTGCTAAATTTTAATAATAATTATGATTTAAAAATTTCCAATTTTAATTCCTCTTATGCCTTCTTAGCACGTTTTTTCCTCCTGCTTTTTAGTTACTTCACCTAGGAATGCTTTCTTTTTAGGAGTAAGCCAGAGAGATACTGTAAAGAAACATTCCCAGCCTCCTCCATCGGAACCTCCAAGCGTCATTTGGAATAGGCTGGAAATCACCGGTTCTGTTCAACCTCCACTTATTGTAATGCCAGCATCCTGAAGGCCTGGACCTAAAAAATGGTTTATTTATTTATTTATTTGGGGATCAGAAAGAGAAATCTAAGAAATCTCTAGTTCCACGGAAAAAGTAAAACAACAAATGACATTTCATGAGTGTCACCTGAAAGTCACTCTTCTTCAGCATCTGTGATGTTTTAAATGGGTAGCAGATGCCGGCAAACCGAATGGGGAGGAAAAACACCAACATACATACGTATACACAAATGCGTATTTCCGTGTATACGTGTGTGTGTTGTGGGCACAGACAGGTCTATCCCACCAGCTGCTTTGATTCACACAGGCCTATAAATAAGATCTTATCCCCACACTCCGCAAGCTTTTTCAGAGCAAAGACTTGAGGGAACAGTAGCTTCTTTCTAGGGAAAGTCTTGTCTGTTTTACAAAATATCAGCATTCGAGAATTCTGCTGAACCTGGATTAGGAAACGCCAACTTCATGAGATGTGGAGACAGAAGCTGTGTGGAACATAATAAACACAGAAAACCTGTACCACCGAAAGCTCGGCAATTTTAATTAAAGAAAGATTAAACCTTTGCCTTTCTTTCTGGCTGGTGGACGTTATTAGGCAGGCAGGACCCAGCCCTCGTGCAGGGTGGGCACCCGACAGCAGGCGGCAGGGAATGTGCACAGCACCAGGTTGGGGGGGGGCAGGAGGAGTCTGGGGGCCCCCTGCCTGATGAGGCAGGGACGCAAGTGCCCCATTCACACGGCTGCTGGGACAAAGACTCAAGGAGCAGAATCAAGAACACCGGGGCCTCTGCAAGCGCTGGACGCCCTGACTTGGCAGAGGTCCAAGAACCTAGAGCAGCCCCCTTGCGCTGCCCTGGAGACCCTGAGGTCAGCGGTATGGGTGCGCTGGGGAGAGGGTTAGTGACGGCCCAGGTCACCGTCACGTGAGCTTTCTGGGGGGTCAGCGCTGCTCACACCCAAAGGCCAGTTGCCTGCCAGGCTCCGGAGTCTGCCCCACGCCTGCTGTGGGATTCTCCAGCCCCCGCACAGCTCAACACCGTGTCTGGGAACGTGCCGCCTGAGCCCTCCGAGCAGAACTGCAGCCTGGACCACATCAAAGGACCAGATCTGGCCAGCCGGGCTTCTGCGGGGTGTCAAGGGAGGCAACCGGAAGAATTACGAAAAGGAAACATGCAGAGTTACCTGGAGAACCTGCTGCTAACAACTCTGTTCTGCTGACAACAAAGGTGCGAGACAGGGACAAAGGAACTGAAAAATGGAGAAGAGCAGGGTGAGACCGCATCGAAAGGCAAGGAAGGAGACCTCTGCACTTGGGGCACAGGAGTGCATACCTGTTCTACTACTATGAGCATTCAGTTCCGGAAATTCCAGAGCCTATAGGATATTATGGAAATTAAAAAGGAACACACAGTGCTTTCCAGGAAGAGGAATACAGGGAGCCTGAAATCAGAAGAAATCCTACTCAAATGCTTCTCTACTAACCTAGAAATCTCTTAAGCCATTAATACTCTATTGGGGCTTATGGCTCAAAAACGTGTTCTTCTTAAGGATTTAAATCACAACGAGACACAGAAAAGGGGGGCTCAATTAGTCAACTAGCCCAAGAGCATGATCCAAGCCACCCGCACCCACAGAGCCCACGGCAAGCAGTCGCTGTTCAGCTCGCGGACATCCTTCGTCTCGCTGTCATTTTAACTTGATATTTTGAATTGTCTGGGAATACTTCGGAAGTTCAAAGTATCAGAGGAAAGTAATTAAAGAATGTTATGCACAGGTCTCTTGGGAATGGTGGACCAAAGGCATCCTCATCGCTGCCACCCAGAGAGCTACAGGCCGATCGGATTGAAAAGTCCAATCAACACCGCCCTCCCTGGCAGGAGTCCTATTTCCTGAGCAGGTTTTTTTTGGGGGGCGGTGGGGGGAGTAGGGGCGGTGGGAGGAGGTTCATTTCTTTTTTTTTAAATTTTAAAAAGATTTTATTTATTTACTTGAGATAGAGAGAGAGCACGCATGAACTGGGGTGGCAGAGGGAGAAGCAGACTCCCCGCTGAGCAGGGAGCCCGACGGAGGGCTTGATCCCAGGACCTGGAGATCATGCCGAGCTGAAAGCAGATGCTTAACCAACTGAGCCACTCAGGCGCCCCTCTGCTTTTGTTTTTAAACTACAGGGTAATTGACTCACAGTTGCGCAGGTCTTGAAACTGATTACTGTAGGATTCTTCTGGACAATCAACATTAATAAATATAAATACTATCTTGAGATTAAGGCACTAACTGTATCTCTCAATGAACACACCCAAATTCTACTTGTCAAGTAAAATACTGGGCTTTGTAATAAGTACGATGCTATTAATGACATCCTGTTCCTTCCTGGCATTTCCCGAGGCCAGCTGCTGCAGCCCCACAGCTTTGCTACAGAGGAGGGGCTGCTCCTCAGCTCCTTTTCTGGATGGGATTTGCCTTTATGTGAACCCACAGGTCAGTATACACTGGGCTAATGTTTAAGTTTCAAGAACCAGTGATTGCTAAGATTGTATCCTTACTCTTCTAACTTTTCTTTTCAAAGCCACCTTCTAAATCGGACTCTGCTAACCTGGGGCTGATTTGAGGTTGGCTGCCGCACAGCAGTCCCCAGCTCAACACCCAGCTCTCACACTGACATTTCCTCTGTGCTCTCAAGCTTACAGAGCACTCGCAGGGGGAAGTATCACCACATTCTCTTCTACCAAGTACATGAGGTAACCTTATTATGTCCTTTCAGTAAGGAGGAAGCCAAGGTCTTCTCTCAAAGGCCGCCGACGACCACACGCACTGAGACTGCAGCCGGAACCCAGGGCCTCCTGGACCAGTTAGGACCCTCCCTGCCTCCTCACCCGCAGCGAGAACAGATCACCTTCAAGTTTGCAGAAGCCACAACTCAGTGGGGTTAGACAGGCCCACGTTCACACCGACGTTAGTCAGCAGCTGACAATGGGGAGGCTGGCGAATGTGGCTGAAAACCCCACAGCAGGACAGTGAGAAGATGCATCTGGGGCAGGGGAGGCTGAGGGACATGAAGAGAACCCTCAGCATTTCCCTGGCTTCCTAACTGTAGTAACACCTTTGGGTGCCCAGGACACTGTGTGACGTGGCAGATGAAGCCTAAGGTCACAAAAACAGATGTGTCTGGAGGTATCCCATCCCCTTTTGAGACTGGTTTCCAGAAGCCACCTAGGTTGTTTTAGGATGGGCTTTTTGAAAGTTTGGGTTTTAAGTTTCCCAGCACGGCATGTCATTTGGTATGGTGGCCACAAGGTGGCACTCCAGCACCTCTGTTCACCTGTCGGCACTGCTCCAGCCGGGGGCAGGCAGCGGCACATGCATCCTGCAAAGCAAGCAATGCAGAGGGACCGTGGGGAGTCCGGAGCCAGAGCTCTCTGTGCTCCCCATTCCTACTAGATAGCGCCTGCTGGCCTCAGCACACTTAGTCCATACCCTAGGGCACAGCCATCCTCAGCTGGCAGCCTTACCTGACTGGCCATCTAGACAAAAACTGGCCATAAGCAATAAACATCCATTAACAACCTTGTGCATCCTCAGAAAAATGCAAATTTAAAAAACCTCCAGAACGGTGAACATTTAAAAGACTTGACATCATCTAGCAGTGGATGTAGAGCAAGCGGAACCCCTGTCCTCACTGGCAGGAGTGTGCACCCCTCCGGCCTCAGTGGCCTGAGGCAGGGGTGGGAGTTCCCCGGGCCACGCCCACACGGACTCCCCTCTGGAGCAGGCACACACTCACACACGCTCGCACATGCTTGCACACACACACGCTTGCCGGAAGACGTGCATGAGGGCATGCACAGCCACACAAAGCAGGGTAGCCCCCAACAGAACACTACCCCCACGTCCATCAGCAACAGACCAAGCACACCGTTGTGTATTCATACAACGCAACATTGCACAGCCATGAGAAGTAAGGTGTAAGCACACATAGCAACAGTGACAAATGTGACAAGGACAACACTGGATGGGAGGAGCCGGACTCAATAGAACACATGCTCTTTCAGTCCATTTATACCAAGTTCAAAAACAGGCACAATTAGTCTATGCTTAGAAGCTAAGGCAGAGGTCTGGGGGACAGTGACAGAGAGTGTGGTGGCGGTGGGATCTGTGGGATTAGTGATGTTTGTCTCTTGAACCGGGTGCCGCTTCAAAGGGGAGCGCTGGCTTTGTGCAAGTTCATGGGGGGCACAGGCATATGATTTGTGCGGGGGGAGGGGAGGTACTGGTATACATGACCAGCTTCAATCAAAAGTTCAAGATGAAGATAAACAGGAGAGCTGGCAGGTACAGAAAGGTGACCATGAAAGGGCATTCTGTCCTAAAACCCAGCCCTTCCCCGAGGGGCGGAGGAGGGCCGCTCACCTGGAGAGGCTGTGAGAGCCATCACACCATAGTAGGAGAAAGCACTGGCTTCGAATTTCATACCTTCCTTCCCAGCTTCTACTTCCACTTTCCCCTGTGGGAAGAAAAGGGCAGGGTTGTTTTCAGTCCAGTTACACCAATCCCTCAGCAAACTCTTTTCAAGGTTTGTCCTCCCTCAGATTTTTGTCTGAATTCCCTTCCCAACCATCCCCAGAAAAGAAAGCCTCACATACTCTCCCACTTAACAGAGGGGGTTCATCCAACATGGAAACTGGACTTGGCTGGAGATGCAGAGAGGACTGTGAATATGTGAGATTTAATTTCTGTGAGTCTGCTTAGTATTTTCCCAGCATCCCTAGTTCATGCCTGGATTCTTCGGGAACCCTCCAGTAGTAAAAAGACGGGGCTCTCGCCCCATCTATGGGACAAACACTGAAGATGTGGTCTTGCAGGAGCCCGAGCTGGAGCAACATCAGGGTTAAGGGTTAACACGGTTCATGGCCATGGACTAAAAGGGCTCCAGGGACAGAACTCACTCTGGTCTCGCTAACACAGCGTCCTGTGTCTGTAGGTGGGGCCCCTTATTGCCCAGACCCCCCACGGGCACCACAACTTCTCTGAACTTCCTCCTCACGGTCTTGCATCAGGACAAAACCTCTCCCTGAAGTCCTCCCTCGCCTTCTCTTCCTCTAACTCATCCACAGCTTCACGCATCAGTTCCTCGGGGACAGACTACGGACGCCTCATTCACCCTGCTAGCCTCAGGGTCCACCGCCATCCCTGATGGGCGGTGCCCAACATCCGTTTTCCAGGCAACCAGACTATCCTAGTAAGTTCCGCTTCTGGATTTCCAAGCCGAGCACAAGAACGGCTCTCGTTCGCTGTACCCGGAGCTGCCTCTCCAGTGATGGGGCACCTTCATGGTACATCCTTTAGGATAGGTAAATAAAAATTATGGCACCCCTCGTTGAAGGGGAATGTGCTAACACATCAGTGCTTTATTAACTCACTTAAGTGCTCTTAACTCCATCAAGCAGACACAACTGCCACCCCCTCCATAGGTCAGGAGAGGGGCTCAGAAGGATTAAGTTAGCGAAGAACAAGCTCTTGACCACCATGCTCGCCACACCGCCCACTAAAGCAAGAGAGTGAATCATTTTTCATAAAAAAAAAAAAAAAGATTATTTTGATCATTCCAAATTCCCAGTTATGGAAAACTTTCCCCAAATCACTTCTTCAGAAAACCATCTACTGCCTCTCTTTTAGCTTTTCCTTTACTCAAATAGCAGTCTGGTCACTCTCCAACCAACTCTCCTGCCGTAGGAAAGGAGCCAACCACCGCCCCCCCCATAAGGTAAAACCACCCTGCCAATAATCAGGGGCCCAAAACCCTGACTGCACAGGGCCCTAGAGAGGCCATGGGGTCCTGTGCGGAGACTGTCCTCGCCACCTACAAGTTTCCCACGCACGAGACAGACGGGAGCAGGTAGAAGACTGATGGTACGAAGCGGTCAACAAAAACCCTCCATGAGGAAAAAGATGGTAAGAATCTAAGGAAATTGGAGAAAAGAAATTACTTCCTGTTCTCCTACACATTCTGTGCAGGAAGGAAAATCCAAGGAGTAGGATTTAAGCCAAGAGAAGGGAGGGCAGGTCAGAGGTGGGAGACAGCAGGCAGCCAGGCTCACTGGGTTTGTGCAGGAAGGCAGGGGGAGATGGGGCTGGGAGAGCAGTCTGGAGAGCTGGGGAGACCGTGGAGCTGGGACGGACTCGTGAGGCAGTGCTCGTGCACAGGGCACAGGGGCTCGGCTCTAGGAAGACACAGAGTCTTCCCACTGGGCTGGGAACCACGGGGCTGGAAGAAGGCGGCTCGGGTAGAAACTATGGATAACGGATCCACATGGTTTGGTGGAAGCAGAAGGGAGAAGGAAGCATAACGAGAGTGGGGGAGTCACGTGGCAGAAGTCTGCTCTGAGGGACCGGAAGACGGGCAGCAGGAGCCCAGACAGAAACACTGGGAAGGCGCTGGTGCATCAGCGCTGGGGACAGAGGGCACAGGACATCTTCCCTTCCAGAAGAGTCCATCAAGAAAGACTGAAGCGGAAGAATGAATGAAGATGAGGAGGAAGGTCAGGATGGAGATCAGGGAGGGGGAAAAGACGTGGTCACGAAGGGAGCAAAAGCCGGAAGCTGGCAGGAAAAGAACAGATGAGAGGCAGTGATCGGCTTCAGAGGCAGGGTCCCTAATAGAGGAGGAAAAGAAGAGGACGGGCAGGGACGTAACACTCAGAGTGAGCAATAAAAACCCAGCGCCAGATGGAACAGATCCTCACAGCTGCTTATCCATTTCTTCCTGCACTAACCCTTGACCTTGTATCGGGTAGTTCCTATGTACGCTTGTGGCTGTCTCTGGAATCAGAAGCCCAACAGCGGCTGCAGGACCATCTCATGGCTGGGAATTTCTATGCAGAAAGTCAAGAGGAAGCATCAAAGCCAACATCAGGCTCATCACGACTTCCACCTTTATGGGTCTCCAGTGGCTCCGGAGCATTTGTTTTACAAGCTACGAGGCCTTTGTATTCTGTGTCCCTGTAGAAGGGCCGCCCTTCCCAGTTCTGTATAATTACCGTCAGAACCAGTAGGGTAATAGCTATTCCCCAAAAGACTGTCTGTAACAATACGGGGTCTGCCTCTTGGGAAGGACCTTCTCCCAGACCAGGGCACAGACCTCAGCCGCGCTCGGAACCCCTGCCACGTCAGCTCAAAGGCAGAAGATTCCCAGCTCTTGCTGTGCACTGCGAACACCTGGGGATTTAAAAAACAAACCGAAAACCGGATGTCTGGCTCCCACTCCCAAGCATTCTGCTAGAACTCGTGTGGGTGCGACCTGGGCAGGAGGATTTGAATAAAGCTCTCTAGTTGATTCTAGCTTGGGGCAAGTTTGGGAATCGTGGCCATGAGGCTTTGTTTGTGAACAACAGCCCCAGCTCCAGACCTCTGGGTACCTGGGTCTCTCAGGAAACTCCCCCGGGAATCACGGTGGCTGTGAGTCCGCCAAGTGAACAAGGACAGCAGCACGAAGACTCAAAGCTCTGGACCCTGGCCACCTTAGTCCAGCTCTCTCTGCCCCTCGGGACACGCCTGCAGGTGTGGGGAGGCTCAGCCTTCTCCCGCAGCCCACCGAGCGCACATCACCAGGCTGACAGCCAGTTCACGGGGTCCCCGGCTCCTCGTGCGCCGTTTCCCAGAACTAGTAAAATATACCTCCAGCCTCAGAGATGGCATTGCCGAATTTGTGATTCACACCGATATTTTTAAAAACTCAGCCATCTCCTCTAACCACCATTTCATATCGGACCAGACATCTCTACCCCCAAAATACAGAAAATATGTAATTTCAGAACAGACAGGTCTTTAAACTGAATGTATGTAATTTCAGGAAGTTCTTGCTAGAGCTGTCTTTATTTTTCTCACTTTGTCTCCAACTGGTGAAAACTCTGTTGAGCATCAGCACGAAGGAACCACTGCGCCGCCAGACGCCTTTTCCTTCATTTATAAAACTGCAGCAGATTATGGGATCCTGTGGTTCTTTCGATTCTAACTTTATAGGATTCTACAATTCCACATTTTGAAAACTGCCCAGCCCTGTACTTCTCCCTACACAAGTGAAGCTTTTCTGACAGGCAGGTTTTAGAAACAACCGGTAAACATTTTTTTATTCCTGTTTGTGCGTCAATGGCTCCCCAAAGTGACCATGTCCAAAGAAACCTACCAGTATGAAAATCGAAGCTGTCCCCAGGAGGAAATGGCTTGCATGGCCTCACGACTAATGTCCTTAGATAAGGACTTCTTATATAATGAGCTACAAATCAATTTTACCTCTGAAACATCCACAAATATACTCTATACTCTAGCAGCTCTCTCTTTCTCTCTTTCTTTCTCTTTCTCTCTCTCTCTCACACATACACATACATACACCCCAGCACAGGACATGACAGGGTCCCAAACAGAGAGTCCGGGCTTCATGTTTAAGCTGACAAACGAGAAGGCAGGCAACCCTGCCTCAGGCAAAGCTGCCTTCCCAAGTCAAGTCACCATCACAATCGCCCTAAACTTTCTCTGGAAGAAGGTCCTTAGGGAACTCTCCTCAAAGCTCCTAAGCATCCAGAAAGCACTAAAAGCAGTCTCGTGCTGTGCCTGGCCACGAGGTAGGAGCCTGTGCTAGACTTCATTGGCACAAACAAGATCGAGTGGTCAGTGAATGGCACAGACTCAGGAGACCAAAGCCTCCCTAGGGCCGTACACGCTGAGCATCGACATGGTCTCCTGTTCACCTTCAAGTTCTTTTTTTTCCCTTTCCTTTTTTTTTTTTTTTTTTTTTTAAATATGACCATCGCAAAGTATTCCATGGAGCTTGGTACCTGAAAGGAGGTGGCTGAATCCCAGGGGTGCTGACGCCAACCCAAGTTCACCAGCACCGCCCGTAAGAGGGAGAGCACGACCCGGAGAGGGTCTGTTCCCAATCCGGAGTCTAGAGATGCAGTCTGGGGATGGCACGCTCCCTTCACGAATGTTTCAATTTTTTAAAAAAGCTTCTGATGGTGAAAAATTTACACATATTTTAGACCATCTGGTTGACCATCTTCTAACCAAGTGCCACCAGCAGAGGTAGCACCAGGGCCTTAGGGCTCCCCATGGCGGTGGGAAGTTGTGCTTACGACCCAGTCCTCATGGCTAAGCCTTGCTGCTCAGTCAACCAGGTGTTGTCAGAAAGAAGGAGCATTTCAGACTCCTCCCCAGCCCTACAGAGCCCACACGGGACTACTCTGCGTGTGCAAGCGTGAGGAGCCCTGAACTGGGGAGATGGGGACAGAGGAGGACCAAACATAAGCCAGTCACACCCAGTGGGTGCCAGATAACACAGCATTCTGCACAAACATCCAAAGGAAACTCGGACTGAACCAAAGGCTGAGGGGTCAGTCAGGGCTGGGCGCACGGAGGCCCAAGGATGCAGAGTGCAAAAGGGCCTACAGCAGAGCCCCCTGGTCCTACTGGGGTCCGCAGCGCCTCTCCATCAATGTCAAGGACACATTTAAAATCCCAGGGTCCTGGGATCGAGCCCCACCTCCGGCTTCCCACTCAGCGGGAAGCCTGGCTTTTCCTTCTCCCACTCCCCCTGCTTGTGCTCCCTGTCTCACTGTGTCTCTCTCTCTTAATAAATCAATAAATAAATTTTTAAATAAATAAATAAATAAAATGTTAATTACAAGTCTGGGTTTATACCAATTCTAACACCCAAGAGCGCAAAAGGAGCTTATACCTAGTTTCTATTTATGCATATCTATGTATAATTTGTTAAAAAACAGGGTCAACACTGGGTGTCCAAGTAAATTTTTTTTCCTTTAAAATGGGTGCTAGCTGTACTTGACTTGGGATTAAAGATCTGTTACTCACTGGGACACACAGACCCTGTAACTCAAAAATCCTCAAGAAAGGTTTGGTATGGAAGGCTTCAAGTCCTCTTCCAGTAACAGGTGAAATGGTTTTAAGTGACGTCAAGGGACAGGTAATCTCCAAGATGCTACCTGCCCTGTCCACAAAGGAATGGACTTCACTCTATAGGGAAAAGCCCTTCTGAAGCCCTGTCAGAGGCCCTGAGGAGAGAGTGGGTGGAACAGCGGAAAAGCCACCACAAAATCTGAGGCAGGAAATCAAGCAGAAAAATTAACATCAGGAGGGGAAAAAAGTGCCCCTTTTACCGACTCTGTAACTGGCAAAGAAAGGAGCTATTTGTTTTCCTAGTATTCTACTTCTTATTTTTCAAAAAGTCAATCTGGTTATGTGCTGTGGAGGAACTCTATATATATATATTTAGTTATATATATAATGTCTATACATATGTTTATATATATATAATGTTTATACATATGTATATATATATATATATTTTTTTTTCGCTTAGACAGTTTATTCCCCAAAGGACAAAAAAATCCTTCAAGTGTAAAATACCAACTCTGAATTAGGAAAATGGTTTATAGTAGTTATAATTATTGTGCACAGACTCTTGACATTTTTCTCTGTGCTATCCGTTTCTTTCATGACTGTATGATGGCTGCATCATATGGAAATACAAGTGGTTGAGACATATGTACTACCACTACTTTGTAATTAACAGATTTGCTATAAATGTTTGCATCGATTGCTTGAGCACATAATTTCTTCAGATGCGTGTGCATGAGGGATTTTATGTATTCCCAAAAGGAGGCTGTCAGTTTAAGGGTAGAATTGGTTTTGCAGCACTTTTTTGTTGTTGTTCACTATTCATCATGGATTTTTACAAAGATTTTTTTCATTTTCTAAAATTAAAAAAATGGATGCTTAATTTTGTCAGTTGCCTTTCTGCTATCTACTGGTAGGAGCATGAGGGCTTTTTTTCTTTATTGCTTTCCTAATTAACATGGCACATTTTGGTTCTGTTGTTCTTAAACTAGTCCTGCATTCCTTAATAAACCGCATTTGGTCAGTCACAATGAACAGTCTTTGGGGACGCTGCTCGTCTCTAACTGCTACCTCTTTAGTTGGGAAATTTGAAGATCGTACCATCTTGGCCCATTTGTATCACACAGAAAATGAGCTCCTCCAAGTTTCAATTTTTTTTTTCCAAGTAATTTCTTTGAATCTAGCTGTTTTAAAGGAGAAGAGAGAACTTCTTGTTTTGTTGTTTTTTTTATCACATTAATTACATCAATAGAATACTGATTTTGTTAATCTCTTAAAAGAACCAAATCTTGATTTTTATTTATGGGTTTTAAGGCTTTCTCATTAACACTTTTTTCATGACCATCTTTATTACTGAATTTCTTCTTTTCAGTTTGTTGCTTTGTTCTTTTTCTAGATAATTACACATTTTTCCTTGTGTTTTAAGTACTCAGAATAAGATTTCTTAAAACTTTGACCCTGCATATAAGGCATCATTTAATAAGGTCTCTAATGTGTTCTCTGTATTTTATGATATTCTATATATTTTCTAATTCATTCGCTACTTAGAGTTTATCAGTTTGATGTTAATTATATATTCGACATTTCCTTAATAGGTAATATGTATACATGGTAAGAAATTCAAATTCAAAGGGAGAAGTAAGTCTCCCTTCCACGTTATGCCCAGTCCTCCAAGCCTCCCTCCTTAGAGGTGACTCCTGAGTAAACTTCTGGAGAGATTCGTTTATATGAAGACACTCAGGAAACCCACGGCAATACATAATAATGCCCTGTTCTGAGCCTTATGTATAAGCCTTTGGAAGAGAACTGGTCACCGTTTAAAAGTGGCTTAGTACTTTTTCAACGATATATTTTTTAGGTCCAATGTCATTTCACTATGAGCTATACAGGTAGTTCTAGAAATTTCTACCTGAGTTTAGTAGAACTTACATATGACATGGCAAATCAGCTTTACGTTGAAGTCACATAAAACTTTCTAAAAAGTACTTCCCTCGCTTTACATTAAATTTTCTTCCAAATTCCTATTAATTGTATTAGTTAAAACATTTTTTTCTTGGTATGTTTACTCTTTTATGATGGTGGAATTATTTTCCATCAAAATTATATTCCTTTCCATTTCCATGAATACACACATCTATGAGTACACGGTAGGTCCTTCAATTTACATGAATCCAGCAAGGTCCCAAATTATCAAAAGGACAATTGAGGTTTTTTATTTGAAAATAACTCAATAAAAGGTATGATATATTTGTTTTGTTATTTAAGACATGCAGAGCCAATAAATTTTTGTGTTGTACTGTTTTTATCGCTGTCCTTACTGATTCTCCCCCAATACATTTTAGTTAAAAAACTTAACTTTTTCAGTAAAACTTTAGGTGGCAGCCTTTTTATACTTATGGAGTGGGAGGTATGTGCCCAGTAACTTCAAGAATCATTCTTTTAATTAAACTTAAATGGCTTACTTCGAATAAATTCAATCTTATTTCATTTAGAGTTTAAACTCAAGAGCGATGGGTTTCTATTTATAATTACATTCCAAACATCAATGACTTAATAGAAGAATTTTTTTCCGGTGTCTACAAAAGAGGGCTGCTCACTGGCTTCGGGGCCAGGAACGGAAGGCACATACCGCAGCTCATTTCTGATTTAATGCTCTAGCAGACAGGGAAACATGCCCAATAACCTGGTACCAATTTCCCCAGCTGGGCTAGTGACATCTCAGAGAGGTATATACTTTGTAAAAGGTGACAGCTGTGCTGGATTGACAGGGATCATCCTACTTCATTTTCTTATACTCCGGGTACCTTGGGTAATTGGCTGGCCTACAAGAACCTAATTTTCATTGAACTCCATAGTTCAAATACCTCCATAAATCCTCTTAATCCAATACATACACTATTTATTAAAAAAATCTCCAAGACATCATCAGTTCAACAACTCAAAAAAAAAAAAAAAAGGTCCCATTTCTATCAATACTTAACATGACACAGGGATTCAAATACAGGTAACAAACACCCAAATCCTTTATCAAAAATTGCCTTAAAGGGGCACCTGGGTGGCTCAGTGGGTTAAAGCCTCTGCCTTGGGCTCAGGTCATGATCCTAGGGTTCTGGGATCGAGCCCCAAATTGGGCTCTTTGTTCAACAGGGAGCCTGGTTCCCTTCCTCTCTCTCTCTCTCTCTCTACTTTTGATCTCTGTCAAATAAATAAATAAAATCTCAAAAAAAAAATCGCCTTAAAGATTTACTTGTAAATGAATGGGGAGTATGAAGTCCCTCTTCCACAAAATCTCTTTTTAGATCTTTCAGCCAGGAAACGGCTTTGTTATACACCAAAAGAACATTCCCGAATCACACTTCATACAGGCTAACTACATAAAAATCGACAACCGAAAGACACATAGTTTCTAATATTACTCCTGAAATTCACCATGTCAATCCTCTAAGTCTTCCTAAGCAAAGTGTAATCCAAAATTTAGTGTAAGTCCAAGTTTCTCTAGGTTTAAGGAATATTCCCATCTTGCTTTTAGAAGAAGCACCAATGTTTAATTCTTTTGCTATAGTACATTAACTCCCTGAAGCCCCTTCAGAGGTTCAAGTATGTGTATCTCCAGAGAAAAAGAAAACAAACAAACAACACAGGACTGAATGAGACTAAAGTTAATACAAAAATCAGGGTATTGAATTAGAAAACCTGCCAAGAGATGTCTCCACAAAAGAATGTATGAAAGTGGCAGGTGACTAACACGCGGTTTTTTCCTATAGTTTCTTCTTTCCTCCTCCAGACATCACGATAGCATCCAAACAGGGACATGAGCACAACACTTTGTAGAGTTTCCCTCATCTGGACATCTGATAAGAGTTGCTTTCAAATAAAAAGAACTTCTTTAATTATCCTTCAGATAACTGGGACTTTGCTGGACTCACGTAAGTTATAGGTCCTACCAAATCCTCAATATACTGTTTTTTTTTTTTAAGATTTTTATTTATTTATTTGACAGAGATCACAAGTAGGCAGAGAGGTAGGCAGAGAGAAAAGGGGAAGCAGGCTCCCTGCTGAGCAGAGAGCCCCATGTGGGGCTCAATCCCAGGACCCTGAGATCATGACCTGAGCCAAAGGCAGAGGCTTAACCCACTGAGCCACCCAGGCACCCCATCAATATACTTTTCTAATAATCCCTCTAATTCATACCTAGGAAATCACCAGAAAGTAGGAGAATGCTTAAGGGGCTAGGACTCTTTTACAGGAAGTCGGTCTTTACTCGGTATAAGTAATTCTTCAGTAAGGAGACACAAGCAGTCAATAAAACCAACACTTCATCCATTGTACAGCTTGGTTTCCATGTCAATGACGGTGTTCTATCCAATGAAACTGGAATAGAATAAGGGCCTCCCCCAACTCAAGCACCAAAACCCTCAAGGACGGTCCGGAATGGATGGACCTTCTCACCTGATAGAGTGGATTATGTTATTACTGAAAAGGAACGAAGTTTCCATTGCCATGAGAGGCCGTGATGATTACATTAGTTCCTCTGTAGAACAGCCTGGTTAGTAACCAGGAATAAAAACAGTAATAAATGGATTAATTTGATGTTGTTAAGGGAAGAGATAGTATGTTACCTCTAGGAAGCTGTAGACGACCAAGTCCTAATGAAGAGTGGAAAAAAGAAAAAGATGATAAGAGAGACCCCAGGAACTCACGACACTTAAATTTCAAATACCCAATCAAGACTTGGGTGTGTACAGGGAATTCTCCACTCTCTTCAAAAAAATATAAACAACTGAATTCACCCTTTTCACGTGAATGCCTCCATGCCTCAGCAACCAGTCAGTGCCCTTCATTATTGGAAACTGAAGTAACTAATGACATTGCTTTACGCTGAAATTATTTTACAGAGAGGAAAACAGGGGGAGGAAATCCTCCCATGTATCAGGCGACCCCAGAAGTTAGGTATGTGAACCTGGACACCCGTTCACCTACAGAAAAGTCTCCTAAGAACCGGAAGGACGGGTACGCAGTGAGATCAAACAATGATTGAATAATTCTTCTGACCTGCAAAATGAGAACGAAGTAGTCTACAGGTTTGTTTCGCTGGTAGAGGTAGTATTCTGGGGCCTTCTTGTTCTTCTCATCATACTTCAGTTCCTGGATGACATTGGGGTGCTTTAGCAGCCTTAGAAGGATCTTCTCTGACATCTGGGATGGGCTAAATGCTTCTACTTCTATAGATATAAACACAACTTGATATTACACTTCAAATGGATGGAAAAAAAAATCATACTAGTGATTAAGGAGTTTAGAATACAGTAATATTTGGAACCAAAGCAATACAATATGGATTAAAGACACTTCCGTTTGGTGATCCACTGGGGGGGAGGTTACCTGGGAGAAATTAGAAAATACCAACATCTCGTATTTGTTTAAGTATTTCCTTTTCAACCTGAAAAGGTTTCAGTTCTTAGAAAATAACCCCAATTTTCTGATACAAATCGAAGTCTACCAGAAGCAGGCTCCTGACTGCCAGGACACCCTTTGACAGGCCACCATAGTCTGACCGTCCAACAACAGCCGAAGGAAGAAGCAAAGGTCAGGAAGCATCTAGGTGTGAGTTAGTACCAGGTGCCCAGACGAAAGGCTCCACCTCTCCTTCTCCCACTCCACTACCCTGAGAGAGTCTGGGAACAAAGGCAGGCGGAGATTCAGAAGAGAAGCAAGGCACGTGCACACAGCGACATGCACTCCAACTTGCTAACTAAAAAAAAATTTAAAAAAAAATTGTGTATCTGTATTGGCAAAAGGAATCCAATTTTATTTCCGGTACCCAAACTCAGAATTACTGGCTTAGGGCTGCTTGATTGAAACTGGACTTCCCGGCATCTCAGAGGCAGAGTTGGACAACATTTAAAGTATGGTTCTGCAATGATGAACAACATTACCAGAATTTGAAAATTAAGTTAAAGATACTGTTTATATGTTTAAAAAACTGCTGTCATGAGGTGAACCATGAATTCGGTATTAGCTTCTGTACTAGGTTTCGTAATAACAAAATGAGGTGGTACCCTGTAGAAGTTCTGGAAAATACAGAAGATAAAAGAGGAAAAGAAAATCACCTAGGAACCCACCACGCCGTCCTTCTCAGCAGCTGGTGAGCACATGTGCCTGTGTGATCTCACAGTTTTGTTTTTTTTTTCTCACCTCAAATTAAATTATGAATAACTTCCCGGCTCATAAATATTATACTCTGAGCATTTCTAGGTATCTGAAAACAGGGTCTTAAAGAGTATATAACATCCATTGCATGGCTACTGTTAGCCTTCTTTTTGAAATATTTTAAGTATGCTCCATACAGCTGAAGGGCACTGGTCGCCCATCTTGGACACAGACGTCTTCTACAGGCCACTGGGTACTTTCAGATTTTCTCACGTTTCCCCTAGCCCACAGAGCTCACCCTTCACCTAGACAGCCACTTGGGGATGTGAGAAGGGTTAGTCAGTCTCTTAAGTCCATTCAACCTTGACCTTTCTGGAGCAGTCAGTGCCGGCTGGATTGGTGGTTTTAATAATGTGAACGCTTGCCTCCTGGAATGGGCTCAAGTTAATCTGACTTGAAGAGGCCACCGAGAAATCCACGTCAAAGCGCTTAGAATTTCTGATGTCACGGACATCCTAAGAGATAGATTTAATTCTGAGATCTATTTTTTCTTCTTTGCAAATCAGAGCACCCGTGTTACCACTGAGGTCCGGCTGTTCTTCCAAGGCAAGCTGGAGAGAGAATTACTCCAGGAGGTGGTGTCTGGTCTGCACGGCCAGCCTACGCCACCAGCGGGCTCTCCCCGGGACTGAGCTGGAAGCAGATGACCTGACCTACTGTTCACATGCAGTGTGCCACTAACATTCATCCTTACCTTTCAGACCAATTTTAAGTTACTGGTCCACCCCTGGTAAATGTCTCAGAGGGTTCATGCCGACACTGAACACAGGAGAGGAGAGAATTTAAAAAGAAAAAAACAAAACAAAACAAAACAAAACAAAAAAACAAAAAACAAAACACAAAAGTGGCATTACTTATCACCCCATTTCCCCGTCCCCACCCCCAGCCCACCCCAGTCAGCGGTGGGTGAGAAACACGGTCCAGGGTTCGGAGAGATCGCAAACTGTGATAAGCTGCACTTGCCTGTTGCTAGGAAACGGTGCATGGCCAGGAGAAGCTGTGGTGATATTTTAACCTTCATCTCGCTGTCTGTCTGCTTAAAGGCAGAAAAATCTTGCTTTCTTTCCCGATGGGCCACTTTCTTTTTCGTTCTGTTATCAGCTGACCGAAGAACGAGAAAAGATAAAAGGAAATGCATTCGATTACATCAGGGCTCTTTTTGAATGAAAAGGACACAGTCCACTGGAAAGGCTAGACTACCTCCAGATCGCCGGCACTCTAGGCACCAAGGCCCCACAGAAAGAGGAGGAGAGAGAATCCTCCGCACATCAGTGCAGCACAGTCATGACCCAATCCAAAGTAAGGCAACTAGGACCAACGGTAAACATTCTCCACAAAGATCTTTAGAGCCCTTGTGAGTACACGACAGGGTAGTGGGGATAAAACCCTCACACAAGCCATGTAACCCCACAGTGATGGCATGCATCTCAGGGCCTACACAGTCTCCTGTCACTCGGTGTCACCACACTGTGGGGAAGAACAATCACCGGGTGACAGAAGGCACAGGGAAGGGTGCCCTGCCTTGCAGAGGCTTTTAGCCTCTGCCGAAACAGGGAAAACAAACATCTGAACAAAACCTCTTCAGAAACAGAAAAGAATGCTTTCATAGAACATTTTAACAACAATATCTGTTAGCTTCATTTCTACCCCAGGCCCGGAGATCCTCGAGGTCAAGCAAATACGAAGAAGGTCAACCAGAAGAGAGGTCGGCATACTTCCTCTGTCAAGGGCTAGGTAGTATTTCAGGCTCTGGGGGCCACACAGTGTCTGTTGGAACCGCTCAACCCTACTGCTGAACAAAAGCAACCATATGTGAAAGAGCTAATAGGGCATGTGCCAACAAAACTTTATTATGGAGATGAAATTCGAATTTCACAGTATTTTCCCATGTCTCTAAGTAATTATTCTTTTCATGTTTTCAACGATTACCCAATGTAAAAAACAAACAAAAATTCTCAGCTTGTGGGTTCTCCAAACACTGGCGGCCACTGTTGGCTGTGGTTTTTTGTTGTTGTTGTTGTTGTTGTTTTGCAAACCTCTGATCTAGACGGTGTCTAATACAAAACCCTTTTCCAGTATTTTTCTTGACAGAGAAAGGATCAAGAAAAAACTTGGTTAAAGACAAGACCTTAATCGCTCACTCCTTTCCCAAGAACCATGAGTCTGTGCGCTATTACCATTTCATGCCTGGGGCCAAGCAGACTTAATTACCAGGCTAGTCCTAGGGTGAGGGCAATCGTAACTTATCATTTTATTCGGTCTCTAATTCTTTTCAGAATCAGACAGCATAAATCAATATTTCCAAATAATTTTCTAATGGCAAATGTAGTCCTCAGCCCTGATCGCCTGTCGACCTCACGGATATCCCTAAAACCATGTGGTCAGCATTCCATCCAGCCAGGCAGGCTGGGCAACACTTCTGTGTGAAATCAGTTTAATCGAGGTTTAAGAGACTTTAACTGGAAAGCAAACATAAGATCTCCTAAGTACTTTAGTTATCTTTCTTATGATGAGTACCACCCCCGAAGAAACAAACAAAAAATCTCTCTCTCTCTATATATATAGATATATAAAGAGGCACACTTGGTATTAAATGGTCACTGTAAGGAACGATGAAAAGACTGTCAACACACAAGTAACAATATGCTTTATTATGTGATCTGACTACTCTCTAAGTGTCAAGAAGATAAAACACATAGGAAATGGTGATTTTAAAGAACGCACTAATATATATACATGAGAAAAAAGTAAGACACATTTTCAGAAGCAAGTCATTTCCTAAATATCAAGTTTATCCTTCCAAGGGTACACGGAAGACTCTCATTATTAAAATGAGGAACATTCCCATCTAGCAGGACTAAATAAAAATCACTCTGTTTTGGGAGCCTGGGTGGCTCAGTGGGTTAAGCCGTTGCCTTCAGCTCAGGTCATGATCTCAGGGTCCTGGGATCGAGTCCCGCATCGGGCTCTCTGCTCAGCAGGGAGCCTGCTTCCCTCTCTCACTCTCTCTCTCTCTCTCTCTGCCTGCCTCTCTGTCTACTTGTGATCTCTCTCTGTCAAATAAATAAATAAATAAATAATCTTAAAAAAAAAAAATCACTCTGTTTTAAGTAAGGCAGGCCCCATCCCAGGTGCCCTAGGCCATGTGAACAATCCATTTCCCTTTTAAGTCATGCTTTAATAAGCCAAACAGAACAAACAGAGCCCAGATACTCTTCTCTGGCCCACCTCTGAGAGCCCCAAACATCTCCAGGCAAAAACGCCCCTGTCTCATTATTAATCTCTTGAAGAGATTACTAAGATTCTACTAAGAATGAGGCTGAAGAAGAAGGTTTAAACCCCACAGTCCAACAATCCAGTTGAGGACTTCAGTGAGACAGGGTTCCGCTTCAATACTCAGCCCAGGATTGTTTACCTCACACGCAAAGACCAGCGGATCTTCCCCTCCCTCTACAAACAAGCCAAGAGACTCCCACCCCCTTCACCCATGTTCCCCTGCCCCCCCCCCCAAAGAAGATAGAGTAGCACAGAAAGGGAAAAACACATTCCTATTGTGTACCCTACCCTGTCCTGCTTCCCGTCCCTCCCAGTCACCACTCCTTGCCACAGCAAAGCTACACTCACAGACCTCACCTCTACCCTGGCCCCTGGGTTCTAGAACAAGGACATTTAAATGGTGGCAATCCATCCATTTAACAAATCCTCCTCATAAGCACTTGAATTTGGACCTTAAGTAGAAAAAGAAATTTATCTGAACACAACTGCCTAGCTGTGGAAAATAAAAATGTAGTGAAGAGCGATTCTTTTACCACACCTACAGTAAAAGTAAAAAGCAAGAAGGGAGTTTTCTGTTCAGGGCAAGTAATGCCCTCATCCCTTGTTAGAAGAAGTTGGCTTTTCAAAAAAAAAGACAAAAGCAAAAATGAAATACTGCCACTCGACACCACAGGCCCTGCCTCTCCTTCCCCCCCTCTGATGAAGGTTCTGGAACACACTGCCTAGTGGTCCACAGCCTACACATACAGCACGTAATGAGAGAGCAGAGGCCAAGTGGCCACTGGAAACGAGAGAGGACTCACGAACGAGAGGACAGAAAACAGCCAAGGTTTTGAAAAAAATCACACTCCGACTACTCACTGTATAAATCTGTTTCGTCTAGAATCTCGGATTTGATGATTTCTTCAATCACGTCTTCTAATGTGACGATTCCCAGAACTTCATAAAACGGGTCCCCTTCTCCCTCATTGTTCACTCGTTGCACAATGGCCAAATGAGATTTACCTTTCAAGAAAAGAAAACAAAGTTGAGGAAGCAATTCTCTGAATCTCCGGAAGGAAGTCTGGCACGGGATCATGTTAAGAACAGAGGCGAATGCAGAGACCGGATGATCCAAGTCTGCATTTCGGCGTTTAAACACGGGGTGGAAATGGCACAGGCAAATGGAAAAGTTTCCCGAGTCATCGAAAGCAAGACGACTGAGCAGGAAGAGCCTGGGCTTCTACACACGTCAGCCTGCGCCCCATTACCATTCGCTTCCTCATGGGGTGAGTCTTCCATCATGTCGGCCCTTCCTCTGTGACCTTATAGCAACTGCTATTTTTTTTTTTTTTTTTTTAGGAGAATGGTTCTCCCAAGTGTGGTCTGTGGACCCTTAGGGATGCCCAAGACCCTCTTAGGAGGGCAGCGAGGTCAGACGATTTCCAGTGGAACACTAAACGTTCCCGGCCTTTTGCACTGTGCGGGGGTTTGAGCCCATCAGGCAAAGCTGCCCGAGCACAAAGCGAGGCAGTGGGGGCAGACCAGGTTCTCTGCCACCGCACATGCACAGGAAATGGGGGGAAAATCCATTTCTCTTCAGAACGTCCCTGGTGAAGATGTAAAAATTAATTTCGTTAAATCTTGACCTTGAGTACTTGTCCTTTAATACTTTATGTGGCAAAAGAAGACCCATCCTAAAACACTTGAGTCGCATCCTGAGGTATAATCTTTGTCTGAGGAAAGGCACTTACACAACTGTTTGCACGGGCAGGTTGCACTAGCCATGTTTTTCACTGGACGTCATCTTTATCTGAAGGGTAAGTACCCAATGGATGGTGTTTAGACTTGTATATCTGGCAAATATTTCCTTGAAAACGGACAAAATGAGCCTGCAACGTTAAGGAAAACAGCAGCAGCATTTGCTAGTGATAAAATTTGAGCTTTCACAGGAAAATCGGGATTTGGGTAAACTTGTGTCCACCACAGGCTTGAGAACTTCTCGACAAGCAGTTTTCTGATGAAGTAACGAGTGGGATTTTTAAAATACTGAATAACGAAATGGGTCAACATTTCAAAGATCTACAGGACTCTGTGAACCAGTATTTTCCCAATGGCCATGGGAATGGTGCTACCAAGTCATGCACAGGTAAACAATCTATTCAGAGTACAAGACAGAACAACAGATTCTCTTTCCTCTCATACCCAATTTTTATATTTTTTAAAAGATGCTTTTATTTAAATTCCAGTTATTTAACAGACTGGGTAACATTAGTGTCAAGTGTACGATTTAGTGATTCAACAACTCCATGCAACACCCAGTGCTCATTGCCACAAGTGCCCTCCTTCATCCCGGTCACCTGTTTCCCCCATCTTCCCACTCACCCCCCCTCTGATCACCATCAGTTTGTTCTCTACAGTTAGAGTCTGCTACTTGGTTATACCAATGGATTTCTTTTCCCTTTTTTTTTTTAAAGATATTTATTTATTTATTTATTTGACAGAGAGATCACAGGTAGGCAGAGAGGGGAGGGGGGAAGCAGGCTCCCCGCCGAGCAGAGAGCCTGATGCGGGACTCGATCCCAGGACCCCGAGATCATGACCTGAGCTGAAGGCAGAGGCTTAACCCACTGAGCCACCCAGGTACCCCTAGACCAATGGATTTCTTAAAATAAGCTATTTATTTTGGAATAATTTTAGATTGACAGAAAAGCTGTAAAGACAGTGCAGAATGCCTGTGGAGCCTTTCCTCAGTTGCCCCCATTGTCAACACCCTGCATTACCACAACATATTTGTAAAACTAAGAAATTGACAATTGGTACAGTAAATTCCAGACTTATTTGGGATTTCACCAGTTTTTCCATTAACTCTCTCTTTCTGTTCTAATATCCAGTCCAGAGTACCACACTGCATTCAGGTGTCCTGTCTCCTCTGGCATCTGACAGTTTCTTAGTCTTTGCTTGTTTTTTTATGACCTCGACAATCAAGGAGTACTGGTCAGGAATCCTGTAGAATGTCCTTTGATTTGGGTTTGTCTGATGTTTTCTCGTGATTAGACTGGGGTTCTGGGTTTTCTAGTTACATCACATCAGGGCTTTCTCGACAGCCACGTGACATTCTGAGTTTCTCCACTGTCCGGTTACTCATTTTTCTTCTTTCTCCAATTCTATCCCTTGGAAGCTGGTCATGAAGTCCAACCCACCCTCACGGAGTGGGGAGGGGTAGAAATGAAGCTCTCCTTCCTGGATTGGGAGAGTATCGACATATAGTATGCAGAATTTTTCTATAAGGAAGATTTCAGACCAAAGGATTTCAATTTAACAGTGTGCCCAAAGTCCACTGGAATAGTTTCAGATTCCACATGACAACTAACCTTTGAAAAACTACCACTTGTGGAGTTTTGGTAGAGTATCAAAGGAAGATATTCCCAATCCCCCAAAATGGTTGTTCAAATACCCTGTCCCTTTCCAAATACATATCTGTGGGAGCTCAGATTTTCCTCCTCTATTTCAACTAAAACATATACTGCACAGACTGAATGCAGAAGATGATAGATGGGCTGTTATTTTTGTTTTGGAAAAGTTATTTTTAATAAAAATGTTATTTATGTTAATATAGTATATCTATTACTGTCCTTCAAAAATTAATTATCCAAAAATGAATTAAGGTGTTTTATATTACTCCACTTTAATTTCAAATACAGTGACTATCAAAAGAACCCACACAAAAAAAGTTCAAGAGTCCTCAGTAATTCTTAAGAGCTTAAAGAGATCTGAAGACAAAGTTTTCGTTTTTTTTAAGATTTTATTTATTTATTTGACAGAGACGGGGGAAAGAGGGAATGTAAGCAGGGAGAGTGGGAGAGGGACAACCAGGCTTCCTGCTGAGCAGGGAGCCCGATGCGGGGCTCGATCCCAGGACCCTGGGATCATAACCTGAGCCAAAGGCAGACACCCAACAACTGAGCCACCCAGGCAGCCCTGAAGACAAGAAAGTTTAAGAACAGCAGCCAGAGGAGACGGCCAGAAGGGTAAGGGAGGAGCAGGTGCCCCCGAGCTGAACAGTCCTAGATTGGAATCCAAGCATGGGCCCTTCCTCGCCATTACTAGCTGTGTGATCACGAGCAAATTACAGAACTTTCCTGGGCCTCAGTCTCCTCATCTCTTAAAACCAGGCTCATAATTACTGCTGCCACACACGATTGCCCTGAACATCAGAGATCGTATTGGGACCAGCAAGGACAGTGGCTGGGAGTCCCTAAGCGATCAGTAAATGGGAACTCTCACTCTCTTTTTAACATTCTTCCTCAGTTCTAAGACACCATCAACTTACTACCAGCTTATTCAGAGACAAGAAAACCCTCTATATTAAAAGTACACCATGATTAAAAGATGCATTTCCCTTTCAGAAAAAAAATCTTTTAAGATAATAATGCATCTCTCAAATACTAATATTGGTTTTCCCAATCCAAGACATGCGAGGCATCCGAAACAGGTCCTTTACTTAAGCCAAGAAGACATGATCTGGAAATTTCATGTTCTGTTAACATGTGTACTACTTTCTTTAATGACAGGGTGGGGATTATTTGGAGTGGGGGATGGTAGGGGGGTGTTACTTAAATAAAGTTGACCTAAAACTTCAAATCAGGTGAGATGACTCAAACACAACCAGCTAGACAAACTGAAAATATTCTCTGGGGGGTCAGAATGTGATCAAGTTCCCAGCACTTACTCAGAAACTGGCTCTGGTTTTGTAGGTTTGTGGGTCCTTTCCTGCTCTGCTTCAGACCCCTTTACAGGCATCAGGGAAGCCTAGAAGCTTAGACTGTTAGACAATTAGGCATCCTAACAATTTTCATCCTTAGCGTGCTCATGCTCAAAGAATGAAAATATTTTGAGCAAATGAGACGAGGAGGGAAACTTATCAGCAATAGATATAAACACACATCAGGTCACGTCACTGCTACCCTGGTCCATTCAGGCCGGTCACTTTCTCACATCTGCTTTCCCAAGGACCCAAACATAAGCAGTTAAAAATTCTTGGTGAATGCTGTCTGTCGAAAGTTAAATTCTTTTGCTATTCCCAGCTTGTGATCATTTAAAAGGAATTTTCCAAAGCAAGGTCTAATATTAGACTCAAAATGAAGTTTCCATTCCACTGAGGCACTATTCTCACCAAAGTAACTACCGCATAATCAGATTGTCTTGGAGCGATTCGTTTAAATGCAGATGGACATACTTGAAATACCAGCTCGAAGGCACCAACAGATCTGAGTGGAAAGGGCCATACTGGACGAGAAACTATTCGTGTGAGTTAGGTTTCGTAGACCGAAAAATCACTAAGTTTTCTTCAAGCTCACTTGTAGGCTTTCATCCCCCTACTTCCAGTGTTGAAACTCCTGCAGCTGCCCCAGAGCCACATTCTTTTAGCTTTGCAATTCCTGGTGAGAAGTCCTGTTTTCTGAACTTTTTTCCAGGTAAGCAATACAACAAAACAAAACAAAACAAAAACGTTCCTCCTGTCGGATCACGAGCCTATATCCCCCCATTTAACCATTTGCCGCAAGGAATGTGGTCTTCAATTTCAGCCACGGAGCAATCCAAAAGAAAAGGTAAATTTGTCGATGGGAGAAATTTTAAATAACTGAGTTCAAATAACATACTTTTTAACCTGAGTGTGGGGAGAATTAAGTCAGGATTAACAGCAGAAAAGCAACTTTGGGGAAACTCATGAAAGCCGAAGTAAAAAACTAGAAAAGATTATGAACTAATGGATACTTAGCTTCCAAAGAGATGAAAATACAGCCATCAGCAAAATATGTAATTACAGGCATTAAATAACACTAGAACTTTTTAATATCGATAGATTAAATGAACTCAATAAAGTGTGTGTGTAACAAAGAAAGCATACATGGCTGTCACTATTAAGACCTGGAGAGAACCCTTTCTGGTGAGCTGGAAGGGATCTTGTGGTGTTCCAGTCGCTTCGAACCATCCTGAAATTTAAACCCCTAGTCTCTCTTCCTCCGGCTCTGGTCCTAGAAATGGAGGAAAAACGGATCACCAAGTCAGACTGAAGAGAACCCAAGCAGGCCTGTTTTCAGACTATAGGGTTCTAGGAGACAACTCAAATCCAGAATTGTAAGCAAGTTATTAGAAAGGAGTAACCTAGATTGTTCATCTTTAACTGCTGTGTGCTCAGGGCAAGGCACCTGCACAGATGACTTTGGAAGAACCTGTCTCCATGATGAGATGAGCTCAGTGACCAGCTGCACACAGTAAGGCAGGTATCAACTTCCTGCCGCTGCCTGTTCCCACCACCTACCAGTCTATTACTGGCGTGTTCTCTCTGGATTGCTGATCCAGCCCAGCAGGGGGGCCAGGTGGCAGCCCTGCATCTTTTAACTTTGCTACAATCCCAGGCTCAGATTTTAAAAGACGAACCAGCTGTATGTTGATGGAAATAATCAGGCAGGACAGTGATGAGGCGGACAAAGGGCACCCAGTGAAATTATGAGCTCGGTTGCTCTTCTACAAATTGGATGTCAGGGAGGGGCGATGGAGCGGCAGACAGACTAGCTGACAGAGTCAAGAAAGCAAGCCAAGAGAGCCGATGAAGGAGGATGGAATCAGGAACAACCGGACACTGCCGTGCTAACAGTGACAGCGAGTAGTCCAATAGACCCATTAAAGTAGGCATGAGACAGAGTCCATGGGGCCCAGAAAGGCCACTCAAACAGCAGGAAGAACACAAGCAGGAAGATTCAATGGGGAGAAAGGCCAAACCTGGTACAATCATCGTTCCTGCTACGTTGCTCAACTACAGGGGCGAGGCCAGCAGAGAGCACCTGGTCTGTTCCCCCCACTCCATGCAGTGTGGTAGCCCCTCGCTAACCAAAGCTGGGGCCCAGGAAGCTTGGGGAGGCCTTCATTTTTAAAAGATTCTCAGTGGTAACAAGTTCCCAAAATGGGATGGAGGAGATATGAAGGGCCATGCTGAGGTTCTCCCCAAGGACCTTTTTTTTTTTTTTTAAAGATTTTATTTATTTATTTGACAGACAGAGATCACAAGTAGGCAGAGAGGCAGGCAGAGAGAGAGGAAGGGAAACAGGCTCCCCGCTGAGCAGAGAGCCCGATGCGGGGCTCGATCCCAGGACTCCGAGAACATGACCTGAGCCGAAGGCAGAGGCTTTAACCCACTGAGCCACTCAGGCGCCCCAAGGACATCAGTTTTGATTACTGGCCAAGAAGTCAATCAATAATACACTTGAACCAGAATGAGCCTTGTTTTACAAAATATGAACACAACGGATCAAGTGAGATGAAGTGTATGAGCATCATCTGTAACCCATAAAACACAGGGCCGTGTAACTGGTGGGGGAGAGAGACACTAGGAGGGGGAGACAACGAAAAAGCATGTCCAGCTGGGGACCAGGAGCCATGGAGAACAAAAAGCCCGGGCAGAATTATTTAGTACAGGATGGGCAGGGAGGGAGGGCCTCACTAATGAGGGAACATCTGAGCAAAGCTGAGGGGCACTGAGGAGCCAGATGAAGCAGGTAAGGGACCAGGGAAGGGGTGACAGGCGGGAGGAATAACAGAGGCCCTGAGGAGAGAGAGGCCCGGAGGAGTAGGCAGGGAGGCTGGTGTGGAGGGTGTAGAGCCAGCAAGAGGGAAGCCGGTAGAGAGGAAGTACAGGTCATATAACCAGTAGAAGGGCGGGAGCTTCTGCTCTGACACAGGATGTCTCTGGAAGGTTCTGAGCCAAAGAGTGACATGACCTGGACAGTTCTTAAAAGGATCTCCCTGGCTGCGGAGGTGAGAAGAGGTTTGGCAGCTGGTAGGAGGAGGATGGCAGTGGGGAAGGGCTGAGGCCGGAAGAAGGGAGAGCCAGAGAAGTTATGTCAGGAATCTAAGTGAGAGGGGAGGGTGGCGTGGAGCAGGTGCTAGCAGTGGAGGTGACAAGTACTTAGATTCTGAGTATGTCAGATAGAGCCGGCAGCTCTGGCTGATGGACTGAATGTAGGGCAGAGGCGAGAGGAGTCAAGGCCCAGCTCTAAGGCGTTTCCGCCCCAGCCAGGGGAAGGAGAGAGTCGCGGTTACTGCCAAGGGCTGTGGAAGGCCCGCATGAAAGGGTGACACCAGTCCCATTGTAGACAGGCCAGCTGAGAGAGGCCAGCGGGTACGCAGAAGAAGGACAATGGGGTTTCGAAAGCCAAATTTAAAAAAAAAAAACAAAAAAACAATTTTTAAGAAGCAGAGAGGACTGGAAATCATCAAACACAGCCTAAAAGGTCATGAAAGCGGATTACGGGGACAAAAGACCCTCAAGCACGAAGCATCGAAGGCTGTGGCCTGTGCCCAGGGTCTGTGGGACTTCCACTCCGACCATTCTTGCTAGCGGGAGACACGAGCTGCTTCTGCTGGGGGCCTTTGCCACAAAGACCCGTGTCACTAGGACAGAACTAGGCTTTCCTCTCCAAAGTAACACCTCCCTCTCCAAGTACCTACTTCTAGAAATGATACCATTAGATTTCCAGTCACCCAGGCTTGACGCCCTGAAACTGCCTTTGCCTCTCCTCTCCCCCCTCTCACCTTTTTCCTCCTCCTTTTTCATGAAACGTGAATACAGAGTATCTAAGATGTGCAGACCAGTGAGTCTTCACAGGTACATATTCCTGCAGAACCACCGCCCAGGAGGACTAGCAAGGTCACGGCAGAACAACAGACCGAAGTGGGTGAATGAGGCAGGAGGCTAGAGGGGAGCCCAGAGCAGGGAATAGGGAACAGAGGGGGACAGAAGTGCCTAAGTAGGATAAACTCACTTCTGGTTCCAAGGCAGGTAGAGGCCCAACCCCATCTGTTTGTTGACAAAGGATCCTCCCAAAATAGAAATCCCAGTGATCCTGCAACATGTGAGCTCACGATGATTAAGTGGGAATACAACCTCCGAAGAAGGGAAGCGATGCTCCTCCTGTCTTCAGTCACACCTGCATTACTGTGTTCGGGGCTGGGTTTTGTAATTTACCGAAGGCAAACTGAGGACAGAACTACCAAGGTCCTTGAAAATGTACAAACCATACCACGTAAGGCACAAATGAAAAGACCAGAGACTTCTAGAAGAGACTGCTAGAAGAGACACCTGGGCAGGGGTGGAACTCAACAGAAGCCTTCAAGTCCCTGAAATGGAAAGCCATCGTTGGTGCCTGTGCCCCTCACCCAACATCTTGTTACCTGCACTCGTTCCTCCATCTTCCCTGATGAGACCGTCACCTTCTTGAAGACAGGGGCCTAGGCTTTATGCATCTTTGTATTACCCTCCTCCTAGCCCCCACAACCCCACCAAGTCTAGCACATCCCCGAACACCCGTCTCTTCTCTGCTCCTGGAAACCTAAGGCTCACTAGATTGCAACACACTCATGTCATCCCTTCTGCGGCATTCACTTCCCAGTGAAGGAGAAAACCTGGTAGAGTAGGGCTCAGAGGCCATCAGAACCTGGCCCCACAGCCCCCTCCTTCCACCTCTGTCTCCATACTCCTCCTACACGCTCACAAGCCAGCAGGTGGCCCGATTTCCTCCGGTTGTAACCATGACAGCTTTACTCCAGCTCTCCTCGCAGTCCCGATCCTGGCAGTCCTTGTCATTGCTGCCCCGCATGGAACACCTCTCCAAATGGCACCTTTCCCAGGATGCCCTTCCTGGTTCCCAAAGGTAGAAATGGTCCTTTCCATTTCTCAACTCCCACAGCGTCCCCTACATTTCTCATCAGGCATGGTCACTGGCTGCCTCCTAGTAAGGCTATCATCTTCTCTGCTGGACTGAGCTCCTCACATCACCCCCTTCTCCCACTGCACCTGGCTGAGGCCCACCCCACCTCACCCAACAGGTAGGAAGGAGCATCTCTCAGAAGGGGCTGGTCCTCACAGTACCCGAACCCCTGCACTCACTTCCACGACACACCCCTCTGGGATCGCAGCTCCCACCATGCCGCAGCCCGAGTGCCTGCGTCTCTGCACCCGCGTTACCCTTAACTGTACACAAGTCCTCTCCCCATCCATTTCCCTCTCAATTCAACAGCTACCAAAAAAAAAAAAAAAAAAAAAAAAAAGGTCCCCTGAATTATAAGCCACATTACACAAAGCCATTTTCTCATAACTTTTGTAAGTAAAACATGGGTGAACACACATGTTCACATGTCTCTTACACATGTCTTGTAGGTTTTCTACTGACTAATATGGTAACAGGTATCATGTAACATGAGAACAGCAGTTCAACTTAAGGAGAAGCAACAGAATTTCTTTTTAGGAGCTCTATCGCCCAGTGATTTCTGTACCATTTAAAGCTAAACTGGAAACAACAAATTCGTGTGTGTGTGTGTGTGTGTGTGTATGTACTTATTTTACCTTACCACCCCCACCAGAGCTAAATGCACTTTTTCCAATTGAATTTTCCCACCATAAAATACACCAGAAAAATGTGACACAGATCTTAAAATAGTCCTATATAAACAATACATGAGTATATATAGAGAAGCACTTGCTATATATAGAAATCAGTGGGCTTAAGTGATGATAACTGTTGCTATTCTGGGAGACAAAAGCCCCCTTTTACCAAAAGTTTTACTACTTCCAAAAATTCTTGTGGCAGACCAGTAAGCGGCTGCCCAAGCTCTCTCCAGCCGGACAGCTCCTCCAGCCCAGACATACGGGGTCATCTCAGTCACCCACAGCCTCACTCCCAGTTAGGTCATGTCTGCCCGGGGTGGGGACAGGTGTGGTTTACTGGGATTGGCCATGGAATCATGGCTCCCTAAAATCTGAGTTGGGAGGGCGCTGAGGGGAGGGTTTTATTTGACACAGATAACATTTCCTAACAGGACCACTTCCTGAATAGAACTCTGAAGTTATCTACTACCTCCAATGATAGAACTTTCAGGGAACCGGCCTGCTATTCAATGGTCACTCAAAGTCAGAGTGAGAAGGCTGTCACTCACTGAGGCCCTTGGCCCCTAAAGGACTTTTTTTCCCTCCCAGAAGCAAAGCAAATGCCTTCCCAGAAGTTGACTGCAGGGTCCTGGGCACTGTGCAGAGCACCCCCCGGCCCCGCCCATCGCCCACCGCCCACAGGCCAGATCCACCAGGGCCCAGCTCCAGTGATGCACCTACAGTAGCCCTCCCTGTGTGTTATCCGCATTTGCCTCTTAACCTCTAAACGGAGCCTGGGGCCACCTTCCCATTCATAACTGTAGTTTCTTATCCTGTATCCCTAAAATTGCAATATCGGAGAGAAAAAAATTAGGTTACCAATGTCTTTTAAGACATTTTAAAAGGAATTAGGTCTGTAAGATATCTTCATAGTACTACTACTGACTGGTTGGATTTCATTGTCCATACCAATCTCTCACGCAGTCAGATCAGAAACTGCACAGGCTGAGAAAATCCAATCCATGGGGTTCTCAGAACTTGACCGTTTTATCAATGGAGACAGGGGGAAGGTATGGTTGCTCGAAGGACAACCACCTTTACATGTTAGGAAAATTCCTGAAGTATATTAAAGCCACAGACACCTGCCTGGCCAATCACAGGCGCACAAATATTTATAGAGTAAAGCCACAAATTTATCTAAATCCTTTGGACATATTTTTTATTTTCCATCTATACAACTCTCTGTGTTTAAAAAAAAAAAGAAAGAAAGAAAGAAAGAAAAAGTTATTTCACCTGTCCTGAAACTACCACTTGCATTTTTAGAGGTATCTTCTGGGCTCAGATTTTGTCCATTAGTTTTTAAGTTATATCCACATCTCGCTCAGTCGTCACCATTGTAGAGACACGGTCTGTTTACAATATGCCCAATAATATTCCATCTAAGCATTTAATCGTGATTCTTGAAAAAACTTTATATTTAACACGACACACTCACCTGTCCCCTCCAATTTTCCCATCAGGCATATGCTCTTCCACTCATCAAATCTATGTTCAGAATATGCTTTATTCCTGGCAGAGGACCAAAAATATTTAGGTATCTACCTCCTTAAGGAAACGATTTTTTTTAAATGATTAGTAAGTGGATTCTCATTACAAAAAGATTATTTGCTTTATAAAATGGATTGTTGTTCTATTAGGATTTCATTTTGAGATAACCATATATTCATACACAGACGTAAGAAAGAACAGAAAGATGCTGAGTGTTTTTACCCAGTTTCCTTGATGGTAACATCTTGCCAAACTATAGCCCAGTATCCCAACCAGGTGACGGACGCTGCCTCAGTCACCACACAGAACAGGTCCATCCCCACAAGATCTCACGGACTTCCCCTCCCCCTCCTCCAAACAAGCCATTTTAATAGTTTCTCTGGTGAAATAAAGACTTAGTGTTCTACTGTCAGTGACACTTAAGTTTAGCTTTTAAGTTAAGGCAAATGTTAAAAAGCTCACAAAATGGTAATCAATAGGAAAACATTTTTTAGTCAACAAAAACTTGGTTGACATGGCAACTTTTGAAAATGTAAGAGCAGGGAGTGGGGAGGGTCTAATCCTGATGAGATTAACTATCCTGAGGCTTCCCCTTCCCGGGCTGGCCAACGCACACAGTAGGCAGTTAGGAACTCTCAGTGCTCAGATAGGACCGTTTCTCAAGATTAGTAGAAAAATAAGCCTGAATTTATTAAACATCTGTAGAGGTGTCTCAACGGCAGTTTCATTTTCCAGAGAGCTCCTCCTTGGTTTCTCTAGATGGGATGGAATTTTGACGTGTCCACTCGGGGAGGGAACTAACCTAGGTGCTGCTGGGAAGGGATTTCACAGATACAATTAAAGTCTCTAATGGGTTAACTTTAAGGGTGATTATCCTGGGGGGGCCTGACCTGATTAGCTAGAAGGCCTTAAAAGCAGGGTGCAGACTTTCTGAGAACTAGAAGTTCCACACGTCAAAAACAGCTGCAAACCATGCTGGCGTGTGCCCTTTCCTACCGACTCGGGACTGCCTTAGCCTCCCCAATGACACATGCCTGTTCCTTCTAACAGATCCCTTAATGAAAATTGTGTGTGTCTGTCTGTCTTCTGCTGGTTCTGCTTGTTGGACAGACTCAGGATCCACACCACAAAGGGATTTAGAAAGCAGATACCGAAACAAAATTAGGATTAGATGAAGTTTTCATTTCTCAAACCCGAGACAATGGACGATTGTCTACAAAGTGATGTGGATGCTGAGCCAGAGCGAGATGCTTAATGAACTTTCTGGTAGAAAGAGCAAATCAAGTAACCTTTTGGAACAACAACGACAAAAAAATTCACCTAAACTGTAGTTGTATCTAAAAGAAGCCAAATCCTTTCTTTCAATCCGTCCAAAGGGACCCCTTCCATTAAAGACCGCCATCTGGTCCTTCCACCTAAGTTAGGATTCCAGGCTGAAAACAATAGATGGGCTTGCATTCCCATACCACCACCCACTCAGGGTTCTCTTTTGCTTGCCTTCAGTTTTGCTGCCAGATGCTTTAGCCAGAAACCCAAAGTCAGACAATTAATATAAGATTCCAGCCATTCTGTGACTTAATGGCCCATCCAAATGATTTGTGAGAAACTCTCGTGAATCAACAGAAAGGAAACTGAAGAGTTTTTTCCATTATTCCTCTCTCCCAGAGTATTTAAAGACTTGGGATTTTCCCATCTTTTGGAGAAATATTTTTATTATAAATAGTGAGGCATGCCGGGCATCTCCACTTCATCTTTTTTGGTGGTAACACTCACTGTACACTCACTGGAATGTTTTCCTAGTAAATGATCAGCAATGGAAAACATGGCTAAGACAAAAGATGGCTTTCGGGCAGAGAGGATGGGAACCTTCTCATCTTTCCCAAGAGACAGGTAGTTCTTCTATAGAACTCTGGTATTTATTTTAGAACTAATGAGTCTATTTCTGACTCGTAGCCTTTGGATGATGAAGACTGACCATACCAGTAAGGTAATAGTCCAACAGATTCACAGCAGTCCATCAAACCCAGTAGGAGATTCCAAAAAGAGAAATGCATTTCTGCTGCTAAGGCCAAATGCCACTGTTTTTCATTTAATGATGTTCTCTTCTGTCTCTTCCTTGTATCTTACTTTTCTGGACCAATCATCATTTAGAACTCTGTTTTGTAGTCCAATCCCCCTCTTGATTGCAACTCAACTAAATTTCCTGGATGATTTCTATAACACAAGTAGACAAGACTGGTAGGGACAGACACCAAGTCATACATAAAAATTCAATCCTCTTGTGATAATCAGAGTGAACAAAAATTATCTCAGCCTAGACAAAGTATTAAAAAACATTGCAGATCAATCAAGCCACATCATTTCCTGCTTTAGAAGCAGGCATTTTAAGGAAAGGCCTGAGCAGGCACCCATTCTTTTTAAGCCTCCTTAAAGGGGAAACTGAGGGCTGATTTTGTTCAAGAGAGACCTATCACCTTTCCCACTCAAGTCTCCTTTTGTAAAGTCCTTCCTGAGGATCTCAAGTTGGAATGAGGAGGGAGGATTGTTATTACACTGTACAGTTAATATAAGATTATCAAAAGTCACTGAGTCCTAAAGTTGAGGGAAAACTAGATCATGTAGTTTAATTTCTTATCCAATGTATTAATCCTGCAAGGAAATTTTGTGCAAATAATCTACTTGAAAAAAAAAATGAAGGCAAAAATAGTTTGAAGTTTTCCTTATTGTCCTGACATAGGAAAAGTCCTAGCATCTTACTCTTCTGTTTCCTGTCCCTGGGAACCTCAAGCACATCATTGTGTGTTGTTTTTGTTTTTTAGATTTTTTATTTATTTGCCAGAGAAGAGAGAGAGAGAGATCATAAGCAGGCAGAGAGGCAGGCGGAAAGAGGGGGAAGCAGGCTCCCTGCCGAGCAGAAAGCCCAACGCGGGGCTCGATCCCAGGACCCTGAGACCATGACCTGAGCTGAAGGCAGAGGCTTAACCCACTGAGCCACCCAGGTGCCCCTGCACATCACTGCTATTATAGAGGAGAAAAAAGATGTGATTTGACGACTTTAAAAAAACCAAACATTTTCTGGGATGCCTAGGTGGTTCAGTTGGTTAAGAGTCTGGTTCTTGGCTTTGGCTCAGGTCATGATCTCAGGGTGGTAATATCAAGTTCAACACCCAGTTCCCCACTCAGCATGGAGTCTGCTCAAGATCCTCTCTCCCTCTGTCCTTCCCCCACCCCATACTTAAGAGCACACTCTCTCTAAATAAATCTTTAAAACATTTTTTTTCTATTATAAATTCCTTCACAATTTCTCCTTTTCACCATCCCCATTATCTAGCTCTTCCCCCATATTGCTGAAAATTGTGTTGGAGATAAGAAGATTTTTCCATGAGGAAAGCATCACCACCTAAATATTCACCAGTAGAAGCCCGATTAAATAAATTCCAGTCCAACCACACAATGAAATTACTATGCAGCTACTTAAAAAAGCAAAGTATATCTACATAATTATGAAAAGTTATCCAAAATACATTAAGGGAAAGAAAACCCGGAATATTACCCACAGTATGATCCCATGTGCATAAATTGTGTCTATACAGGAAAATTCCAGGGAGAATCAGGTAACAGCGTGCTGCCTGGAATTTGTAATAATAGTACAAGTTTGTGTCCTACGGTAATTCTGACAAAGTCTATTTTGTGTAATTCTTACCAAAAAGGTAAAGAGATTTATAACTGTATGTGGTACATTACTGTGTATAATCCAAATAAGAGTGAATGTTGGACAAGGAATGAATGAGAACAGAATCCTTTGTCCACATTAGATCCCCCTTCAGTGTTACTTCACCATCCTGTGGGCCCCACTGCTTACTCCGTCTGCTGCCTGGGTGGCCAACTCCACACAGATCCCCACTGGCTTTCAGACACCATGCTGTCATCCGACTCATGGGACAGCCTGATGCGCTGCTCACTTCCGCAGTGGGACTTCCCCCACAGCCTACCTGCGGTTGTGCGCAAATCTAGAATGGGGAGGAACCAACGCCCATGGGAGGAGACTTCCTCCTTTCGTACTCCAGCACAGTTCCAGGAGCCTTTCCTAAGGTCTCTCTGAATGTCTGAGGCAGGAGAGAGCACCTGTTGCCTGCAGCTGTGGCCAAATGTACTATTGTGTCCTTGAACTTCTTCCCTCCTTCCCATTTCACTTCCTCTGTCCTGAACTCCCGCTCCCTGGTGATCCCATTCCAAATCAACTTCTGTACGCAAGTCTCTGTATTGGGCCAAAGTTCAGGCTAAGACATCATCAGATGTAGTGGGACATTTTCCTACCCATCAGTCGCAGGCTTCATTCATTTGACCCTTTTCTTTGTCCATGATGCCAGTGCCAGGTGTGTTAGGACACATTTGTATCTTGACAACGAATGCCAATCCAGCACATGTGTGTCACAAAGGGCAGGACTATTTCTCCATGTCATTCCCACGCTTCATTGGCTAGCAGTAACTTACACATCGGAGAGACTGCAAACCCAAACGAAGTGGCTCCCCAGCTCACCCTCCCCACAGATGAACTCCAAAGAAAAAAAAAAAGAAAGAAAGAAATGTCTGGGACCACTCCAGTATCGCCAGATGAGAGCGCGGGCAAGGGTAATTCAAAGAACCAAGAAAACAATTCTGATCAATTGCAGTTAACGTATCTGGACTTTGCAAAGTTTTACAAAAACACATGATGGTGTAAACACATTTGCTAGAGCCTTTCCCAGGACCCCGCTTGTGAGAAGCACTTAACCCTAAGCTTGGATAGTCAAGCTGCTTTCCACCATGTAGTCATTAGGTAATGGTCACAAAAGGAGACCTAACCCACAGACCGGAAACTCTTGAATCTACAGACTACCACCATGCCCAGTCTAATCTTCTCTCCTCGACCGCAGATAGAGACATAAAAATAGCCCAGTTGCCTACTTGATTCTCTTCACTTGCCCTCCGGACATCTCAAGTCCAACACGTCTGAAACGGAATCTATCACCTCCTTCACCAACCTGTTCCTCCACTTCCATTCCTCTCACTGACTAATGACACCACAATTTCTATCAAAAATAAAACTTGGGGAGTTGTCTCAGAGTCCCCCTTTTCTTCTAGTCCCACCCTGCTATGAGAAATTGGTTGCCAAATACTGGGCGGACTTTTAAATTTAAGATTGCTTCTAACTATCCACTGAACCCCTCCAATAATCTCCAATCCCGTCACTAGCTCCCCTGAGTTACAGGTCATCACTGTGGGTCTTCTGAAGGCAACAACCTTCTAACATCTTGTACAAACCAGATCTGAACACATTATTTTCTTGCTTGAAATCTTCAGTGGCTGCCCGTTATGCTAAAGACACTTTAAATGCTTTGTGATGGCTCACAGCACCCTCGATGACATGATTCCCAGCTTTTCCTCTAGCCTCACCTCCTACACCTTTTCTCATTCCCCATCAGAGCACAGTGTTTGCCTTTCTCCAAACCAGATGTGTGGTTTCATGGTTTCCTCCGCCAAGAACACCTCCTCCTTCCCTTGGCTCCTTTCCTATTCCTCTTCCTCCAAGATACAATTCAAGTATCCTCTCATCCTAGAAGTCTTGCTGACCTTGCCTAGGCCAGCTGGGTTTGGCTGTCTTGTCTGTTTCCCCAGAGCTTTCGCTAGTTTCATCCGCTCACTTATTATCCTGTATTCTAATTCTCGCTCCTCTGCTATACCGCGAGATTCCTGAAGGCAAGAGTTCTCTTTCATACTGAAAGCCTCAGAAGCTAGCTAGCACAGTGTCTGGTATAGAATACTTTCAATAAGAGAAGAAAAAAAAAAAGGTCAAACTAATCATAAGAAAATGGGAGGGGAGATAATAAGGATTAGGAAAAAACGGTATTGTCTTTGCAAGCTCTTGTCCTAAGATTGTTTCTCTTCCTGGGACACAATGGAGTAAATGAGGCCAGTGACTGCTGGTCGATCATAATTTTAGCAACCATTTCCCAGAAAAGTGACTGCTGACTGTTGTTAACTGATCTAAGGCCTTGTACATAAAAGACTCATTTGGTATTTAATTGAACTGATCTTATTATTTTAACTCCTACTGGCACCAAGTTCTAGAAAAGATACAACAGAATTTGTCCCCAGATAAAGCCAGCTTAAAAAACAAGCAGAAATCAAACCCTGTTGAGTTTGAGACTATCTTCCCATTGAGTGAGAATCTCTTCAAAGAATTTTCATTGTCTTCTTAAATATACAATATGAATTCAGTCTGGAAACCAAGATTCATATTCAAATATGAATATTTGAAAATATGAAATATTTTCATATTTCATATGAAATATGAATTTCTTATGGTAAGAAATATGCATTTAGCTTACTGAATGAATGTTCAAAAGAACTCAACATTCATTTGCCTGTATCTTCAAAAACAGACCATCCTTCTAAGGGATGTGCCCTTGAGTAAAAAGGACAACAAACATGCCTTAACATGCCCGGGAGAAGATACTACAACTGCCTAATAAGAACATCACCATGGCTCCGGACATAAACTTCAGAATCCCTAGGTCAACCTTGGTCACTGATCCTCCCTGTTAAGTCCCAGATTTTTAGAGTCCAAGTGTGGATAATGGGACCCCAGTGAATCCCATTAGTGCTTCAGGGTCTTAAACTAAAATTGGACAGATCTGGGCCTGGATCCTCTGGTTCTGGTGTGACTAATCATGTGTAAGATAGAGAGAAGTCCTAAGTTCGCTTTGAAAATTGAATGATAAAAATGTAACATTTAGGGCACCTGGGTGGCTCAGTTGGTTAAGCGACTGCCTTTGGCTCAGGTCATGATCCTGGAGTCGTGGAATCAAGTCCTGCATTGGGCTCCCAGCTCCACAGGGAGTCTGCTTCTCCCACTGACCTTCTCCCCTCTCATGCTCTCTCTCACTCTCTCTTTCTCTCAAATAAATAAAATCTTTAAAAAAAAATGTAACATTTAACACAGTGCCTGGCACATAGTAAGGAATCGATGAATGATAAGGAGTGTGTTACTGACAAACTTTCTCCTGGTTCTAGAAGTTAAAAGTCATCTCAGATGTGCCTGTTTAATACCTTTTAATAGCTATAGAAACAGACTCTCGGGATCACTGGGATTATTCAGCTATAAGTAGCTTTTAAAATATAGGTTATGGGCTTCTATCAAAGAGCATAACTTCTAGTACCTGAGCATTCAACCCTCTGCAGGTTTTTCTTCAAGTTCTTCAATGTAACTCTACAGGCTGTTCACTCTGTTTCTCAAAACCAAAATTTTGCAGCTGGCGGGGGATCAAATGGGTTACGGAGATGTCCTCCCTCCCCTCTCACCTCTAGAAGTAGTTGCTCCCGCTTACTGGATGAGGCAGTGGGGAGGGCGGCCCATGAAGGAAGCTTGTACAGCCACTGCCTTTGTCATATCTCCTCTGTGAAGAAACAGAAGACTTCAGTTCCTGGGATTGGTTAAACCCTAGATTAGAGAACTAAGGAACTACTTTGTATTTTCCTCAACATCTCCTCTTGCTTTGTGCATAGCACCACGACAGCAAAACCATCATACATTTTTTTGCATCTTTGTCAGGAAACTGGAACGATAATAAACATAGGTGGCTTGCAATACACAATAAAAGTCAAGGAAGCTGGCACAGAGCGAAGATTCAAAGACTGAGGGAACGAGAAGAGGAAAAATCAACGAAAGACTAAATTACACGCAACGACCGCACCAGCCCCGATGTTTGCAAAGATACTGCCAAGATTACTACGTCAAGATCAGACGTTGCCAGAGGTCCCCTGTGGTGCTGGTCATGGACTGGTTCATCCAATATTTTTACTGAGCACTCACTATAGGCTAGGCACTGTACTGAGCCCAGGGATTAAAACGGAAAAAAACATACAAGTAAGACTAGTCTTTACTGCCAAGGAACTGGAAGTCTAGCGGGGAAGACAAGGCAAGTAAAAGGACTACATGGTCTACGCCCAAGTTGACCTCCACGTAACAACTTGCTGATTAACGGACTCACTCCGTTCTCCCTGTGAAGCACACTGACGGGGTCCCCAGCACCCTGAATGCTTCCAGCTAGTACGCTACTACCTAGTACTCTACATCCTCTACTTCCAGAGATTAACAAGAATGTTTACGAAGAATTGGTTATTTTTGCTCCCAAACCTGTTTGCGACATCTGTACTTACTTGATGCTACAACTATGTAACTTAAAAATTACAGAAACTGAGGACAATAAGAGTTGTTGTTTCTATGGCAACTATGATGAATCCTCTGGAAAGAATCAGCAAAAGCAGTTGCTTAAAAAAAAAAAAAAACAAAACTGGAGTGGCCATAAAATTAAAAAATTAAGGGGAAAAAAAACCCTCAAAAAACAAGAGTGAATGATAAGTGGCCAAGAGAATTAGGATACATGAGGAAAAACCTGAAAAGAGTCTGCATTAGCACAGCTTTGAAAATGCTTGTATTGCTTGTCCACTTAAAAAGACTATTCAAGTGTAGAGAAGATTGAGAATTAAGAGTAAATGAATTATAGATGGGTCTCGTACACCATTACAGGAAACACCAACCCATGAACCCACACCCAAAAGAAAACGCCTTGGATCGGTATCAGAAGAAGAGCAGTCCTATTTTCCAGTGCCTGCTGCAATAAATTGATTCAGACAAAGAACATTAATGGCTGCTTAAACCATTAAGGGAAAGGCTGATGGAAAACAGAATATTCATTTGGTGCCAAAGCACTGCTCCAAGGATTACTGTTAATCCCAAAGAGGAAAGCCAATGTATACAATGGAGACAACTGGCAGTCACCACCTTAGTCAAGTGATCAAATGTAACATCATTAAGAGTAGAAAACCAGACTTTATGGGCTACCTACCTGATGTGATGAGCTCTGAAGTACTTTTCATCCTCTATAAAGTATTCCTGCCTGAAGTATTTAATCAAAACCTGGAATCTAATCTCCAGTGTATGGGAAATACAGGATAGAGAAATGAAATGTTCTCACGAGGAAACGATCATAGAAACCCCAAATCGAGGACGCTACCAAAGAACTAGCCTGGTTTCTTTAAAAAGTCAATGTCATTATTAATTCTCTTTGGTGTTCTGTAATGATGAACTTGATTACATAGGAAAATGTATTTTTTAGAGTTATGGGGGGGAGAACAAAAGGATGTCTTGAATTTGTTTTTAAAATACTCTAGTGAAGCCTTGGCCTTTAGCTCAGGTCATGATCCCAGGGTCCTGGGATCGAGCCCCGCATTGGGCTCTCTGCTCCATGGGGAGCCTGCTTCCTCCTCTCTCTCTCTCTGCCTGCCTCTCTGCCTACTTGTGATCTCTGTCTGTCAAATAAATAAATAAAATCTTTAAAAAAAATAAAAAAAAAATAAAATACTCTAGTGAAGAATCAAGATAAATCAGGCCAATGTGGCAAAATTCCGACAGTCCCTGAATTAGTGTTGGGTATACTGTGGTTCATCGTCTGTTTTTTCTCCTTTTGTACATGTTTGAAACTTGGAAAAAGCTGAAAACAGTCAATGTCAGGGAAAATACTGGTTGGGAGAAGAGGGTTATTCGAGCTTAAAAGAAGTAAGAGAACAACCAATTCCAACATACAAATCTAGATTGAATCCTTGTCAGAAAAAACTATAAATAGGGGCCCCTGGCTGGCTCAGTCAGTGGAGCATGAGAATCTTGATCTTGGGGTCCTGAGTTCAAGCCCCACATGGGTATCAAGATTATTTAAAAATAAAATCTAAAACAAAACCAAACCACTGTAAATAACATTTTTAGAAATTGACAATTAGAAAAATAGGAGTAGGAACTGGGGACAAAAATGATGGTGGAGAACTATAAATGTCTTAGTGATGACGGAATTCGGATTACGTAGAAGTATGCTCAACATTTCAGGATGAAGTTCAAGAAAAAAACATTAAGAACTAGCAAATCTGGGAGATAGGTATATGAACAGTCGCTATACTGGTTTTTCAACTTTCTTGAATCTTTGAACATTTTCATGAACTAAGTATTAAAGTTTGTCAATTGATGGCAAACTTTAAAAAAAAAATCATTTACTTAAGGTATGTCTATGTGGTTTTTAAAAATTCCATCCTTCAGTTACCTTTAGCTGGCTCATTAAACAACAAAGAGGGGAGAGGATACAGTGGTGTGTTGATAAACATTTAACAACCAGTTCTCTGGAAAGAATGGCCCTGACTTATAGCACTGGCCAGTTCCCATGGTGTAAATATTCCTACTATGACTGATTTCAAGTTACGAACAAGAGGTCACTGAGCACAGAGGTGGGAAGCGAGAGGACCATCAGTCTTCCAAGTGGACAGGACCTACTTCCAACACACCACTGGATCCAGATCCTAATACAGGGACATTTTAGCAGTCACAGGGGAGGAGAAGATGGTCTGCAGAAAACAAAGAAGCTAAGTTAAAATCGGCTGACAAGGATGGAGCAGAAGGATGTTTGAGCAGAGAAGATAAACCATGAGAGATAAAGACAAACAATTCCTCAAAGGATTGTTATGAAGATTAATTTACATAGAAAATATTCAGCACAATGCTTGGCAGACAACAACGACAAATGCCCTAAGCATCTCCCGTTCTAATTTCCTAACCTGATCCACCATCTGAACGGTCGGTCAGCTTATCTTCTATGACATCACACCACGGACGCCTCTAGGAAGGGGGAACTCAATGGCTCGCCAGGCAACCTGCCGACAGTGGTGGGAGGGGGCGACTGGACAGCTTTGAGCCTTCTGAGTTTTGAAGAATGTGAATGTATTACTTGGTCCAAAGATAAATGAAAAGATCTCAATTTTAGGACACGAGTTCTTGAAAGTGCTCTGCTCTTCTCTTACCTTCAGCCACTACCCTGACATGTATCCAGTCAGGCACTCTTCCCTGTCACTCCTAATAGAAGAATTTCCCAGTCGACTCCCACAAACCCAGTAAGAAGGGTCCACCTCAGCAAGCCTGGCTGGCTGGGCCAGAGGCACAATCTCACAGGTCCGCATGTAAGTCACCTGCTTGGCGGCCTCAGTCCGCACAACAAAACACACACGAAGGCTTCAATCACTCTGAATGCCACATTTTACCTCAAATACATTTACTCAACAAATCTTTACTCAGTGCCTTTTATGTATTTGGGTCCAGGAACACAGATGAGTGGTGTTCTAACTGGGCCTTGGAAAGTCTCCTTTAGAAAGAATTGACCTTAGTCAACTCTCTTTAGGCTGAAATTAGTACTAAATATCTAATATATACATACACAAAAATAAACATGCACATATATACATAGATACATATAAACAGTGGAAGCAATTCTTAAAGGAAAGGAGCCAGTATTTTCTAGTCAATTTGCTGGAAAACACATTCTGTTAAATGAATTCTGTTTTGAAACCGTAAATTAGGTGTATTCTTCTGGGGGAAAAAAAGTCCCTAGGAAAAGGATGACATTAACACGATTCTTAGAGGGTGAGTCCAATTCCCCAAAGGACTTCATGGGTCCATCAGCAGGAGTCAAGTGAGGCAGCAGGTCAAGGGGGGATTTTAACTCTTAGGAGTAGGGCAATCCCCTTGCAGACCTCCTCCATCAAGGTCAAGTGGGAGCTCCAGAACTCTTAGAGCTTTGGCAAGATGCTCACACTCTCTGTCCCCTACACGATACTCACAGGCTCTCCACCACTGTCTCCCTGGAAACCAGCAGGACTAATTCCATCATGTCTTTTATGCCAGTCACCAGAAACAGCCCACGACTCCAAGATCACCCCTTATTTTTCATCAGCCTTGAGTGGCTTCCTCACACAGGTACATTCACTAGTACTCTACTGAAGGGACTCGGGAGGACCCCCAGCGGATCTCTGGAGCTCGCTCGATTTTTCCAGTATTCTAATGAATTCCTGTCTCTCTGACTTCCCTGAAATCTCAACTTTGTCCCCAAATCACGGAGACTGCCAGGCCCTGTTCAGGCTCCCCCTCCTTGTACTATGACCTCCAGGTAGTAAGCTAGGACAATCTCAGGGATCATTTTCCTGTATTACATGTTGTCCATTGTCTGAAAATGGTTATTTCAATACACCTCGTATAGTTTTCTACTTGTTTAAGGAAGGAGGGTAGGGGCTCCCGGGGGCTCAGTTGGTTAAGCACCCGTCTTCGGCTTAGGTCATGAACCCAAGGTCCTGGGATTGAGACCTCCGTGGAGCTCTTTGCTCAGCAGGGAGCCTGCTTCTCTCTCTCCCCCTACCCCCACCCCACTAGTGCTTTCTTATCTCACCCTCTATCTCCAATAAATAAAAATTTTTAAAAAATATTTTTTAAAAAAGAAGAGTAAAAGTGGTCCCCATTATTCAATCACAGACACAAATGGAAGTCATTCCCCTCCAGTATTCTTGTTGTCCATCTAACTTAGTCACTTTCTTCCATGATCATTCCCTTGAACTGGTCACTCACCATTATTGCAACCCTGAGGTTATCTTAACTCCAAACATCTGTTCTCTAGCCTCCTCCCATCTATTCACATCACTCCTGTTAGCACCCCAATTCCAACAGTCCTTTGCCTCACTTCTAACCTAACATGTCCACCCATACGCCCACTTTCCCCTCCCAATCTAGCTTTAGTTCATTCCACTGTCTACCATTTTAATGAGACCCTGAACTCCCAGGTCCGTCTCGCTCCCGTGGACTTGCTGAGCTAAACCACAACCTGTGTTCAATCCAACTCACTAAGAGATATTTTGCATTTAGTCTTTTTGACATTTTGCATGTAGTCTTATTTATTGTCTTCTATAAAGTTCCATGAAGGCAGGGATTCTCAGCTGTTTTGCCTACTGTTGTATTCCCAAAGCTGGATAAACAGTCCCCGACACAGAGAAGATATGCATTAAATAGTTTTTGTCTGGTTTAAAATCAAACCCAAAGCTCAAAATAAGTATTCAAATAAAAACACTAAAAGTGAAATGTATCATCCTATTTAGAAAGCTAAACTGCTTTTTGCGTTGCAAGAGGTCGTGATTTAAAAAAATAGGAATAGGAGTATATACACATTCCAAGTCTTTTTAACCTCCTTTTGATTTTTTTTTTTAAAGCGTTATGCACCATTTCGACAAGATGGCAAGCTAGGATGGGCTTCCAACACGATTTTGGAGATTCCAGACATGTTAATGAAACATAAAAGCTGTGAGAAAAACATTAGGCAGCAGAAGGCCCAGATTTCAGCGGGGAGGCGAGGCTAGTGAGCCAGGTGCTCGGGAGAAGCTTGGGTAGGCGAGTAGTTTCTTTAGCAGTGATACTCTCTCCAGATCGCCCCCACTCACAGCACTGTGGCAGCAGCGGTAGAGCGGTATGCTCAAAGGGATATAGGTACAAACAAGTACAAAGCCTGGTGTGTACCTTCCACTGCCTACCCACCCTCACAGCCCAAGGCAGGGGATGGCTGTCATCAGAGACTGCTCTCAGAGGCACAAGCTCCGGAGACCGGGCAGCCATTAACAGAGCAGATGACTAATGCTCCTGAAAAAAAAAAGAACTCATAGACAAATGGATGAACTTATCCCAGGGGCTTAACTGCTACAGAGAAAAACCACCAAATCAAACCATCTATATCAGCCAAAAATCAAGTTCATAGATCAGTATGAACAGAACAGATGAGCAAAGAGCTTCAAAGAGGGACCATACCTAGAAACCTGTAGCAAGAACAAGTGGCATTAAAATAAGAACCGAGTACAAGTTAATGGTATGTGAATTCTCAGAGGGGAGATAAAGAACCCAAGAGCTGGGCTACGCAGTAAAAGATTCGGTTAAGAAACTCTCCTAGAAGACAGGAGGAAGGGACCAAAAGCTGGAGCATGTGAAGAAACATGGACCAGCAGAGGACTGCCCTGGAAGGGTCACCTCAGCTGTGTCATAGGCGGCCTGGCGGTGGGAAGGGAGACAGGAGGAGAAACAGTAATTGAAACAGTAATTGACAAGTCCCAGATTTAGACAGAGATGCAGGACTTCGGATTGAAAGGATTCGAAGAGCCAAGAGAAAATTGGGGGATGGGTTTTGCAACTAGCTACAGTGTAATGAAATGAAAGAACAAAAAATAAAACTCCAAGAATTTTTAGAAAAAGTAAATCGTTTATAAAGGATAAACAAGAATTAGACTGACTCCAGAAGGCTCAAAGGCAATGCTGGTTCTAAGAAATTGATGGTTCTTTTCCAAGAACCCTCCTTGAGGGTGGAAAAGCTTCAAAACTTAAAATTTATACTTAAATTACCATTAAAGTACAAGGGTAAAATAAAGATATTGCAAGCATACAAGGGCTCAGAAGTTTTATCACAAGACAGCTTCTCAGAAATAGTCTACAAAGAAGAAATACCTATTTTGGAGTACACTAGAAAAATGGCAAGTAAGGGTAAGTAAATCATGTATTAAGTTTATTATTGTCTAAATAAGGTCCAAAACAAAACAAAAAAGTAAATCCACAGCAGTTCCAGAATTGAAATTATTTAGAAATCAAAGTATTTTTATTGGGCTGTGGGGACATGGTGGCAAGGGGATTGTAGAGAGGAGGGGGAGAACATCTAAGATACTTGTCTTTTTTGAAGGATGTTGGGGTCAATACACAAATTTAAAGGTTTAAAATCGGAAAAAGATTTTTAATAGGAAAAACACAAGTATGGGACACCTGGGTGGCTCAGTCGGTTAAGCCTCTGCCTTCAGCTCAGGTCATGATCCCAGGGTCCTGGGGTCAAGACCCGCATTGGGCTCCCTGCTCATCGGGGAGTCTGCTTCTCCCTCTGCCCCCTCACTTACTCCTGCTTGTACGTGCTCTTCTTGCTCTCTCAAAAATAAATAAATCTTTAAAAAACAAAAACAAGTAGGTATACTATCAAATTAGGAGTTAAGGACAACTACCAATAAAAAATAGCAATGCCTGGATGGCTCAGTTAAGCGTCCAACTCGATTTGGGCTATGTCATGATCTCAGAGTCATGGGATGAGCCCCAAGTCAGGCTCTGTGTTTGGCAGGGAGTCTGCTTAGGATTCTCCCTCTCCCTCTTGTTTTGTCCCTCCCCACCATGTGCACACGCTCTCTCTTTCATAATAACTAAACAAACCTTTTAAAAAATAGAATGTGTAACTTTCAACATAAGGAAATAATGGATTTGTTCAATAGATGATAGGAAAAGGGGAAAGCAGAAATCAAAAGAAAACTTGAAACAAAATGAAGACTCAAAATATAGAAATATTTCATGACTTAAATGGGTTCAGCTCGCTGACATACTCAGAATGACTTTTAAACAAGATATAATATATACTGTAGGATATTATATCACTATACAGTGATATAGTGATTGTAGAGAAAACATGAAGTTATTTGGAAAACAATTAGTCTAATGAAGGAATTAAAAAATCACCCATAATCTTACCTTTTAGATACTGTTTTCTACCAAAGTGTATGTATTATATTTTTCCACAAAAATACTTTTGCACATAAGTCTTAAAAATCTCTCCATATTTACCCAAAATATACAAAAGCACTATTTCAAAGGATACATGCATTTCTGTGTTTATAGCAACATTGTCTGCAATAGCTAAATTATGGAAGCAGCCAAAGTGTCTACTGATGGATGAATGGATAAAGATGGGAGATACACACACACGCCTGCGCGCATGTGCGAATATTATTCAACTGTCAAAAAGAATGAAATATTGCCATTTGCAACAACATGGATGGAGCTAGAGAGAACAATGCTAATTGTCCTCCTAAGAAAAATAAGTCAATCCAAAAAAGACAAATACCATATGATTTCACTCACATGTGAAATTTAAGAAAACAAATAACCAAGAAAAAAAAAGAGAGAAAGACAAACCAAGAAACAGACTTTTAACTCTAGAGAACAAACCGATGGTTACCAGAGGGGAGGTGGATGGGGGTGGGGGGGATGAGTGAAATGGGTGATGGGATTAAGGAGGGCACTTGCCGGGATGGGTGATGGATGGAAGTGTTGAATCACTATATTGTACACCTGAAACTACACTGCATGTTAACTGGAATTATTTTAAATATGTCTCCATATTAATGTATAACCTTATAATGATTTTTAGTGGCTAAATAGTTCTATGTTGTACCATGATTGTTATACATCCATTAGACACAATTGTTACATAGCTGTTAGACATTTCAGTTCTTCCCAATGTTTCATCTTTCATATAACATTTGGTAATTCCTCCTAGTAAAATCACCCTTCCCAGACTGCCACCTCCACAGGATTTAGAGGAGGCCTACAGAGGTGATGCTGGGGTAAGGTTAACACCTCCACCACTGGGCTCTCCCTATCTTCTATCTACTGGACAACTCCTATTATCACATTAAAAGCCTGAAATACTTCCTACCTTTAAAACCAAAAAAACTTCTCCCAACCCCTCTCTTTCCTGCTATTGCTCCATTTCTTTACTTCTTTTCACAGCAAAAGTCTTCAAAGAACGGTTTCCATCCATTTTCTCCATTTCTTCCTCAAGATGCTCTAAATCAGTGTTGTTCAATGAAACCACAAGCTCTCCAAAGACTTCTCATTTGGTTTAATACAATGATCAGTTCTAAGCCCTCCTCTGTTTCATGATCATTTCTCTCTTGAAACAATCTCTTCACTTGGCTTCCACCATACCTCCCTAGCTTTTCTCCTCCATGCCCACTCCCCCTCATTCCCTTTTGCTAATTCTTCTCTTTCCAGACCTCTTGAAGCCAGAGACTCTTGATCTTCATTCTTAGATCTCTTCTCCTCTCCCTGGACACTAACTCGTGTGAGCCATGATCCCATTTAGTCTCAAACTTTTCAGTATCATCATAAGCTGATGACCCCTATTTGTGTCCACCCCAATCACTGCTCTGCAGTCCAGATTTGCATATCCAAATGCCTCCTTAACAACTCCACCAGCATGTCTACCAAGTTTATCAAGCTATAAATAAGTCTCAAAATCTGTTCCTCTTTTATCAAGGTAAGGGATGTATCAACATTCACTCAGTTGTTCAAACCAAAAACCTAGGGCTCATCCTTAACGTCTCTCTCACTTCTAAACCTCTGAAAAATATCCAGACTTTGATCCTTTCTTATCCTTATCCTCTCACTCTACCCGCTTGGCCCAACCCACCATTCTCTCTCATCTGAATTGCTACAATGGCTTACTAACTGGCCTTTCTGCCTTACTCTTGCTTTCTATGACCAATTCCTTGCAGAGTCACCAAAGTAATCCTTCAAAAAGTGAAAAAGACACTGTCACTTCCCTGCTCAAAATCCTCCAAAAACTCCCCTGTCATACCTAGAGTAGAAACAAATACCTCACCACAATCTACAAGACCTGACAGATCCCTGCCCATCTTTGGGACCTTATTCCCTGACCATTCTTGGCCTGGCTTACTATTCTTGGGACAGGTCTTGCTGATCCTTAAATATGCCAAATACATTCCTGTCCAAGGATCTCTGCTCTCCCTGCTTCTACTACTCTACCCTAGATTTTCAGCTTACTTACTCTCCTACCTCTTTCAGGTCTCTACTAAAATGTCACCGCCTTATGAGGCCTTCCCTGCCCCATCCTATCTTAAACAGCTCCTCCCTACCACAGTCCATATGCCCTCTTTCTGTGCTGCATGGAGCACTTACCAGTATATGATACTGTATTTCATTGCTTTTCATTTTATTTATTTTTTTAAAAGATTTTATTTATTTATTTGACAGAGAGAGAGAGAGAGAGAGATCACAAGTAGGCAGAGAAGCAGGCGGGGGGAGGGGGGAAGCAGGCTCCCCATGGAGCAGAGAGCCCGACACGGGGCTCAATCCCAGGACCCAGAGATCACAACCTGAGCTGAAGGCAGAGGCTTAACCCACTGAGCCACCCAGGTGCCCTGATACTGTATTTCTTATTTAGTTGCTTAGTCTGTCCTCCACTTAAGCTACTGAACGCCCCAAGGCAGGGATATGATCTTAGGGACACTAGGCATAGGGACTCCATGCCTAGAACACTATCTGGCACACAGCAGGGGCCTAAGCTTCTCTGAGTAGCACTGACTGAACATTCACACATCCGTCTACTAAGGGCTAACAATCCATCCTATCCTACCCCTCCAAAAATCAAGATACTCAGACAACAAGGCTTAAAAAAAACAAAAAACCCCAAAATATTTCAGACCTAATAGTATAAAGGAAAATAAAACCTCCATCCATATACCTAGCACCCATTTTAAGAAGTAAAACATCATGGGTTAAAGCCTCTGCCTTTGGCTCAGGTCATGATCCCAGGGTCCTGGGATCGAGCCCTACATCGGGCTCCCTGCTCAAGAGGGGAGTCTGCTTCCCCCTCTCTCTCTGCCTGCCTCTCTGCCTACTTGTGATCGCTGTCAAATAAATAAATAAAATCTTAAAAAAAAAAAGGAAGTAAAACATCATACAGTTTAGTCCCATGAATACCTACACCACCGAGGCAACTTAATATCAGATTTACTGAAAACCTAAAGGACAGAAAAGTGTTTTATGATTCACCCATTATTTTTCATCTGAAAATCAAATTATTTCCAAAACAGAAAATAAAATTTCTGGAACAGAAACAGCAAATAAGATTATTTGACAAAGGACTACACAGAAAATAAAATTTTCCAAAACAGAAAATGAAATTATTTGACAAAGTACTCTACTAAACAACACAAAACAAAACAAAACAAAAAAACCATAGTGCAGTGAGATTCAAGTTTTTGGATGGAGAAAATAAATGGGAAGCAGCAAACACTAGCAAAGTGGGCGGAAAGGAGAGACCTGGTTAGGTGGGTACGCATGGAGACCCCAAGAAGAACAAGCAAGGGCGACTGGGTGCTCGTCGCCTGTCTTCCCTACGCAACACGACTGCAGAAGGATTACAAACAAAGCCTGGCTGAAGTGGCAGGTACCAAGAAGGGATGCATCCAATGACATCACAGGACGTTTAGACAGTCCTAATGTAACCACCGAGCTTGGCCTGGGAGCACCCATCGAGGTTGGTAAGGAAATGTGGTTTGTAGAGGACAGAGTAGACACAAGCTGTTGACTCAGAAAGAAGTAGGAGATACAAAGAAAGCTGAACAGGAGACAGATGGAAAATCTTTTCAATTAGAGAAATACTTCGAAGACTTAAAAAAGTAAAACTGGAAACACCATGACCCTATAAAAATAGATCTTTCAGAGTTTTATCAACCTAAACCCCTTTCTAGTAACGGGACTATTGAGCAGTAGCAATCAACACAACAGACCTTCACACGCCGTCCAATCTCTACCCTAGCCATAGTCTCTAACACTACTCTGCTGCAAAAGCTACTGGCTTCTGAGAGAACATCGGATTCCAGTCAAGGGAAGAAGAAAAAAAAAAAAAAATCAAGATGGAACTGGAATATCTTGTTTTTGCCAGAAAGTTTAGAAAGGAGCCAGTGTAAAAGGCCAAATAGCAATTTTACCATTCATTCTGTAAAAATTCATGAGTCTTTTTTTTAAAGATTTATTTATTATTTGACAGAGAGAGAGAGAGAATAAGCAGGGGGAGTGGGAGAAGGAGAGGCTGGCTCCCCACTGAGCAAGGAGCCTGATGCGGGACCCAAGCCGAAGGCAGATGCTTAACAGGTACCCCAAAATTCCTAAGTCTTAATGGTACTCCAAAGGGGGGAAATCTTCTGAACTATACAGTACCTGTGGTGAGGAGGGCAAGGGGAGGTTCAAATCCAGCTGGGTTTACCTAGCTGCCCTGGGCCTTTTTCTCATTGTTTCCTCTAGAGAGACACCTTTCTCTTCATTCACACAAAGATACTGTTTGTGCTAGAGATGGTCTGTGGTAAAGAATTACTGGGCACATCATTTTCCAACAATATTTATAAAAAATGTTCTTTATCGGCCAACTCAAATTATAACACAGGACTACCAGACAAATCTCTACCCATGCAAATCAGACAGGAGACGAGGCAGCCCAGGTGAGGTCCACAGAACGCAGCCATCTCTCAGGTAAAGCAGCTATGGTCAAAACCGGGTTAGTACAACATACAGAAAGAGGCACAGGCTTGGACAGTCCCATTACTATAAAGGGGTTGAGGCTAATAAAACCAGCCTGGAATTTTTTTTTAAGATTTTATTTATTTGACAGAGATCACAAGTAGGCAGAGAGGCAGGCAGAGAGAGGGTGAAGCAGGGTCCCTGCTGAGCAGAGAGCCTGAAGTGGGGCTCGATCCCAGGACCCCGGGATCATGACCTGAGCCGAAGGCAGAGGCTTTAACCCACTGAGCCACCCAGGCGCCCCCAGCCTGGAATTATTGATCCAGACCTGTATTTCCAACTTAGAACCCTACGGTCGTTTTGAAATGGTAGTTATCTATTTGGATTGGGTAAAGAGATTTGTGACCCATGAATGAAGAGAGAGTAGTGATATTTTTGTGTAAGTCGTATTTATACAAATGTAGTAATAACATTTATAACCTTTATGCTCATTAGTGTATGCTCCTAAAATGTTCAAAATTCTTGAGACTAAATAAAATCATACCCCTAAAACTTAGAAGTTTGAAGTACTTGAAGAAACCAGATATATTGGGGCACCTGGGTGGATCAGGTGGCTAAGCAGCTGCCTTTGGGTCCCAGGGTTGTGGGATCGAGCCCTGTATGGGGCTCCCTGCTCAGGGGGAGCATGCTTCTTCTCCCTTTCCCGCTCCCGCTCCCCCTGCCTGTATTCCCTCTCTCATGGTCAAATAAGTAAAATCTTAAAAAAAAATAAATAAAGGTTTATCTAACAACCTAGTTTATTTAAAAAAAAGAAACTAGATATATTAAATCTCTAAGTATAGTTTGAAATGTTTAAGGAACTCTCCTCAAGGTCATAAATGGCATTAATAGAGTTTTCTGTTAAATTTAAGATCATTTGAGCATCGGTTGAAAAACTAGCAAATCTTTTTAAAGTTAACAAAATACAGTAAAGCCACTAAAAATAACTGTAGGGTATGGGTAAAGGTTTGAAGAGTAATAAGCTTTTAAAGTCCCAATTTTAATAAGCTAAAGCTGGACCAAAACATAAGTAGCTCTCAGGGCTGCCTGGCTTAACGGAACCAGAGAGCTTGGGAATTCCTGCCCTGCTAGCTCACTTTGGTCAACCTCCCTGAAGTTTTGTGCCTCAAGGTCTTTGTTTGTAAAACCAAATAATAGTACTTGCATCAAAGCCCTTGGGAGAATTAATATATATAAGGCTCTTAAAATTATGCAGATTTTAAGTTGCTCTACAAATGCAGATTTGTGCAGGCAAAGTTGTAGGTATCTTCGATGCCTACCATCGTCAGTATTGACTGGGATCACCTGACAAGACTACAAATTCCCTGGGGACAAGAACATGTCCTATTTTTCTCTATCATTCCTAGCATTTAGCACACTGCCAGATATCCAACAGGTACTCAAATACTGCCTGAATTTAACCGACTCATCTAAAATTCTAGCTATTAGTTCATGGGTCACAAGCCGTAATACATAAAGAGACCCAATGACAGGGGTGCCTGGGTGGCTCAGTGGGTTAAAACCTCTGCCTTCGGCTCAAGTCATGATCTCAGAGTCCTGGGATGGAGCCCAGCATCTGGCTCTCTGAACAGCGGGGAGCCTGCTTCCCCTTCTTTCTCTGCCTCTCTGCCTACTTGTGATCTCTGTCAAATAAATAAATAAAATCTTAAAAAAAAAAAAGACCCAATGACAAATGGCAGGAGCAAAGATAAAAGGGCCAATTAAAAAAAAATAAAATTTATCCAGACAAAAAATACTGTTTCTTGGAATTTTTAAAAACTTATTCTAGGAGTTCCTCAAGGTCAAGGCTATATTAAGAGAAATTCAGTTGGGACTGGGGAGTGATTGCTGATCCAAAGCTAGACCCTAGATCTAGAAGTAGAGATTCAGTATAGAATTTGAGATTTCTCCCCAATAAATTTAATCTAACAATTTCCTGCAGAATTAATTACTTCAACTTTTTCCAACCACCGAAATCTGTTTCTGAACTAAAGGACAATATGGTCTTAACCCATTCAATACAGGCACCCTTTTATTTTCCACTGCTCTTACATTTTCCAGTTTAGTCTCATTTGGGGTAATTACTAGTAGTCTAGATGGAAAAATTTCCTGGCAGGTTGTTCCACTCACAGCCATTTAGAAAGGACTACTTGCGTCAGACTCTTGTTTTCTGCTTGGATAAGGGGCTGTTACTTCAGACCCCAATCTTTCTTGGTGTCCCATAGTCACACTCCATTGAGTACACCCTGTGCCTGCTTCTACTAATAGCCTTTCAAAGCAAAAGGTTTTGTCTACCCACCAAGTTAGCAGATGCACCTTTCGAGTACTGAATAAGGCCAAAGAGGCCGTAATTCCATCAAAAGACATCACATGACTGCAGTAATAGTAACAGTAATTTACAATTACTGAGAGCCTGGGCATGCCAGGCACTGTTTATTTATCTTATTTCATTATCCAAGAACCCCATGAAAAAAAGATTAACTCCCATTTTATAAGCCACAAAACAGAGACTTAAAAAGACTAATGAACATTCCCTAGGCGTCTGTCCTCCCTTCCAAAGATCCAACTTACCCAAAACAGTTTCCTCTTACAGAATAGGGCCTTCTGAACTACTGTCCTCATTTTCTAAATTAAGAAATTAAAGATCGGAGATTATACAGCTAAGAAGTATAGAGACAGACCTGAATTCTATTTTTTATTCCAAAATCTGTATTATTGTTTTCCTATGCTGTCTGTATAATTTAGGAAGGTCTTTTGTAGAACGCTCTTCTACTCCAAGCTAAAGATGGAAAAGTTTGCCTGAAAAGACTATTTCGTATTGAATGTCTCTTCTTGTCTTTGAAGAAAGATGGGGAAGGAAAAAGAAGAAAGGCTATGGTAATTCTCCTATCCAAAAAGGTCCTATAACTCTTAAAACACCAGATGATACCAAACTGGCAAGAATCACAGTGAAAGGTTAAATACTGAGCCCTTTCTGGAACATTCTCCAATGTTTTCAGAACTTCAGTAAACTGCTTGACTTGTAGGTAAATAAATTCAACCATTTTTCTGCAGTTCAACTCAAGATTTTTTTTTAAAAAATAGGTGTAACAAGTTATCTTCTTCTCTTAAAACCCAACTACAACGAGATGTCCTATAACCTGTATCACATGGTAGTCACTCAACTCGGTTTGGATTGACGGACTTGTACTCGCTTGTTTTCAGAGGTTCTTATTCTAGAATTTTATTTTATTTTAAGGTAGGCTCCATGCCCACCACAGAGCCCAGGGCAGGGCTTGAACTCACACCCCTGAGATCAAGGCCTAAGCTGAGATCAAGAGCTAAACACCCAACCAACTGAGCCACCAGGCGTCCCTTTCATTCTATAATTCTTACTTATAATTCTTATAATTCTTTAAAAAAAAAATAGAAAGGTAAACCAATGAGGATACATCCACACAATAAATACTGGGTTACAACAAGAAAACCATGAGCATGTTCTTTTCATACCAATACAAAACTCCAAGACACACTGTGAGGAAAAAAAGCAAGGCATAGCAACATGCATATGACACAATATCATATGTAACGAAAAGGGACACAACACACATTTGTTTGTTTACGGAAGGATGTACACAAGAACTAATAGTGTAGGTTGCCTCCAGAGATAGCGTACTGGCAGCAAGAGAAAGGGATTTCATTATACACATTCAAAGTTTTATATACTGTGAATATATTGCCTATGCAAAACAAAAAAGTAAAGAGTAACATTTACTAGTGTTTTTTTTTTTTTGCATGCACTTTTTAAATTTATTTTTATTTGTCAATTACGCTTTGTAGGCTCTTCATTTAATTCTCACACTTTTTCATAACCTCTCTGGCTTAGAGTAGCTTATTCTACTTTGCTTAATAAAAGCATTCTGTGGCTATTGGCAAAGAAGAGATACCTACCGACCCACACCTTTTGCAATGTGCAAATATTAACTAGGTGTTTTCCATGCGCCAAGCACTGTACTGGATGTTAAGACATAAGATATATAGTCTCTGGTCAAGGCTATGTCACTATTATAGTTTTAAAAATGAAAATAGTTTTTCACTCAATTACAAAAAAATACAAGTTCATTGCTTAAAAAAATGGAAAACAAAATGAAAACCACGTTTAATTTCACTATCAAGAGACAATTAACATTTTATGTTTATCTTTTCAAAGTTTATTTTTTAGTTCATTTTTAAGACTTAAAGTTATCTCTGCACCCAACATGGGACTCAAACTCATGACCCTGAGATCAAGAGTTGGATGCTCTTCCAACTGAGCCAGCCAGGTGCTCCCATATATATTCTTTAAAAAACAAAAATGAAGGGGCACCTGGGTGGCTCAGTTGGTTAAGCATCTGGCTCTTGGTTTCAGCTAAGGTCATGTTCTCGGAGTCGTGGGATCAAGCCCCTCCTCAGAGCTCAGCAGCTTGAGAGATTCTCCTTCTCCTTCTGCCCTTCCCCCAACTCCTGGGCACTCGAGCTCACTCCTCTCATAAATAAAAATCTTTAAAAAACAAAGTGAGGAGGGGCGCCTGGGTGGCAGCTCATGTCTTGATCTCAGGGTCTGAGTTCAAGACTCACACCGGGCATGGAGACCTCCTTAAAAAAAAAAAAAAAAAGTGAGGATATTCTGTACATTATTTGCCAATATATATTTTCTACTAGAATATATATGAACATTCCTACCTAAATACAGTTTTGAAGTATTAAAGTTTTAAATTTTGTTTTAAATCAAAGAAATATACTTATGATTAAATATCCTACTTTTTCTTCCAAAATGTTCTGACACATTTTTTAGTAGTTTCTTTTGTAAATTCTAAGGGTTCCACCATTATTTTTGAACATTTTAAAGATTTTATTTATTATTATTAAAGATTTTATTTATTTATTGACAGAGAGAAAAGGAACACAAGGAGGGGGACTGGGAGAGGGAGAAGCAGGCTCCCCAATGAGCAGGGAGCCTGATGCGGGACTCGATTCCAGGACTCTGGAATCATGACATGAGCCAAAGGCAGACACCCAACGACTGAGCCACCCAGGCACCCGAAAATTAAGATTTTAAAATAAACCTTAGAGTGAAGTGCAAAGAGATCCTCTCTTGTTAAAACAAAACAAAAAAAGCCGAATCCCTGCTGTTTGTGTATGACAACTCCAAAGCCTGACACAGGTGTGCTGAATGCGTGATAAATACCTCGAGATAATTGGCAGTAAACGCTGCAAGTTTGGAAAAAGGTGAACCACTCTGGTCACAATTTCTTGACTTAGCACCCCTTTAGACACAGTCTGTGGACTTGTACTCACTGTGACCCATTTTCATCACCTCCAACCTCAAGTCCTCCCTTCTTCCAATGTACTTTTTACCAATACTTGCACATTCTTTATGGGTTACACCTTTGTAACCATAATGTAATTATACCTTCATTTCATTTTCTATTAATTATAGACCATATCCTTTCGCTTGCCCCCCCCCTATTTTTAAAGATTTTATTCATTTATTTGGCAGAGAGAGATCACAAGTAGGCATACAGACAGGCAGAGGGAGAGGGGGAAGCAGGCTCCCCGCTGAGCAGAGAGCCCCATGCGGGACTCGATCCCAGAACCCTGAGATCATGACCCGAGCCGAAGGCAGAGGCTTAATCCACTGAGCCACCCAGGCGCCCCTCGCTTGCCCCTTCTAAGATAGGATACTTTCCATTTAGTTCTCTTCCCCTTCTCTCCCCTCTCAACTGCTATAATCTAAATCCACTCTTCTGTACGGGAGAGTTAATAGCCTTCTAATGGGTGTAACCAATTTCCACTATGGATACACTGTAATTTACCTGATTAGACTTCTATGGAATGGATAGAAGTTGTTCTCAATTTTGCACTCTTAAAAGCTACGCTGTAATAAATGTTTTTGTGCCCACCTTGTCCCATATATAAACTTGTCCCATTTCTTCTTTAAGATAAATTCTTAGAAGCGGAACTTTCTGGAGAGGTACTTTGTTAAGGCTAACCTATCTTGCAGAAACATTTACAAGTATGATAATATATGGATTAAAGACTAGTTTTGAAAATTGGTCAGAAAAAGAATCATCCGTAAACTTCCATCTTTTTTTTCCCAAAATTAAGTTTTATTAAGAGGTCTGGTTCTTATCAAATGTAACATAGCAAAATTATTCATTTACATATATGTGCATCTGATTAATTCCTCTATCCTGCAAACAAAAACCACAGAAATTTGAATATTTGGGTATACCTACATATTCATAAGATGGTGCTATTTATTGACAATTTATATAGAAAAATCATTCAACTCTGCTTAACAAAAATCAAGTTTTATTTCTGACCTAAGGTATAACATAATTAATGCCCCATATCAGTTTCTAGAAGCAAGCTAAGTGAATCAAACACTTCAAATTTCAAAGTTGATTATTTAAAGCACACATATACACCCCCCCCCCCCCCCCCCCGCCCAATGAGACCATGTATTTTTTTTTTAAGCTTAATACATATATTTTCCCCTAAGGATATTTTCTCTTTAAATATTGTCCCTAAAATCTAGTTGCTGAGGAATGCACTTTTCTGGTTCCATCCCAATTTTAGAAAGTCTACTCAGATATCATAAACCAACAGGAAATTTTGTCTGGAGATTTTCTAACAACTCTCAAAATGTTTCTGTACTTGAGCATATCAGGTTGTCTAATCTGACTGGCATTTACCTAATGTTATAAATCGTATTATAAGTGGAAATTTGAAAAACCAGACTTTTCAAATACTTAGAAATCTGCATTTCAGAGTCCACACTTTGAGAACTACAACCTGAGCGCTTGAAAAATTCTTTTAAGAATTTCTCATTTAGTAGTTCTAATTTACAGCTAATGTAAACACACTGGTGACCAGCAGAGCTGACCTCATGAGCACGTGACCTATGCCGCTGCACAGCACCCCACACTCTGTTCAGTGTTCTGTCTCGTCTTGAAACGGTTCTTTTTTTTTTTTTAAAGATTTTATTTATTTATTTGACAGAGAGAGAGAGATCACAAGCAGGCAGAGAGGCAGGCAGAGAGAGGGGAGGAAGCAGGCCCCCCGCAGAGCAGAGAGCCCGATGCGGGGCTCGATCCCACGACCCTGAGATCATGACCTGAGCCGAAGACAGCGGCTTAACCACTGAGCCACCCAGGCGCCCCGAAACGGTTCATTTTTGAGCAATGTCCCCTATGTTTTTATTCTGCCCTGGGCCTCAAAATTATACAGCTGGTTCTAGTTGACAGTGAGACCTGTCCCCCCAATAATGTGAGACTAAGAGAAATAAGGTTTCTCTCTAGAATGAAACATGGAAACTACTAAAAGCCAGCACAAGAAATTAATTGTACATATATAACCAAAATATCTGAAATGTATAAAACTAATAACTTGGCATTTAGGAGCAATCTCGGAGAAACTGGACAATAATGTGATTATTTTTGTTTAGAGAAATTATATTCAGATGTATGAACACAGCTGGAAGGGCAATCCTGTAAAAAGGAATGAGAAAGGAAGCAACACACACACACACACACACACACACACACACACACACACCAGTTACGCAGAGCTATCCATGGATTGTTCATAAGCAAGAATGCCCCCACACTCCCATCCCTATCATTGAGGATTCATTGGCTTATCAGCACTTAAGGCCTCAAGAATCAGCGCTTAAGGCCTTACCCCCCACCCCGAGAGAGCGTTGAGTGTGCAAGATCAGGGGAAGGAGCAGAGATAGAGACAGAATCAAGAGATCTCATTACCGTGAAATCATGACCCAAGCCGAAATCAAGAGTCAGACACTTAACTGACTGAGCCATCCAGGTGCCCCATATAAATACCTATTTACAATAAAAAGCTAATAGGCCATATGACAAGTTTCAATACATTTCAATGGATTAAAATCTTAGAGGAGTGTTTTCTCTGATCACAGTGGAATAAACCCAAAAAGCAATAACAAAAAAAGGTAACTAAAAAAATCCATAATACAGTTCTGAATTTGTAAATGTAAAGGAAACCACAGGAAGATGTATAAAAACAAGCAAACAAAAACCCCTGTAAAATGCAGCTAAAGCTGTGCTTTTTTTTTTTTTTAAAGATTTTATTTATTTATTTGACAGAGAGAGATCACAAGTAGACGGAGAGGCAGGCAGAGAGAGAGAGAGAGGGAAGCAGGCTTCTTGCTGAGCAGAGAGCCCGATGCGGGACTCGATCCCAGGACCCTGAGATCATGACCTGAGCCGAAGGCAGCGGCTTAACCCACTGAGCCACCCAGGCGCCCTAAAGCTGTGCTTTAATGAAAAATGTATAGCCTTAAAAAAGGTGGCTGGAAAAAGTAACTCAAGTACCCATCTCAAGAAATCAAAAAAAGAACAGCAAATTAAATGCAAAGAAACAAGAAGGGAAATAGTTAAGAGCAAAAGAAAGAAAGAAAGAAAGAAAGAAAGAGAAAGATTCAATAAAATCCAAGTTGGAAAGATAATGTAATTAATAAGCAAGATGAAACCAAGGGGGGAAAAAAAAGAGAGAGAGCCGGGGGAGAAACACTACCAGTGAATAGCAGGAAAGAAAAGGGGCCACAGATATAGGTCTTATAGATATTAAAAAGATAGGTAAAAACCTGTTTTGAACAATTTTTCAAGTACACATTTCAGAATATTTTCAAAAGTACATTCATCTGTAAATTTAGAAAGAACAGGTAAATTCCTAGTAAAATATGGAGCGCCTGGGTGGCTTAGTAGGTTAAGCATCCAACTCTTGATTTCAGCTCAGGTCATGATCTCAGGGTCATGGAATGGAGTCAGTCCCACAGTGGGCTCCACCATCGGCAGGGAGTCTGCCTTACTCTCATCCCTCTGTCCCTCCCCCTGCTCACAAAGCTATCTTGCTAAAATAAATAAATCTTAAAAAAAAAAAAAGGGCCCTCTCTTTCCCTCTTACCCTCCCTACCTCCTCTCAAGTAAGTATTAAAATGTACTTTAAAAAATAGTGTAGTCCCATAGAAATGAAATTCATTAAATCCATAACTAAAAACCTTCAAAGGAACTCTAGGCCCAATGGCTTTACTAGTATACTTCCAAGCATTCAGAGAACAGGAACTACCTTACATAAACTCTTCCAGAGACAGGAAAAAATGGAATATATTCTTCCCATTTTATGAGGTCAGCATAAAATATGACAAGTTGCAACAGGGAATATCCTACCCATCTCCCTCGTTAACAAATATCAGCCAACCAATCCAAAGATTCATACAAAAGGGGTAACACACCCCAAATTCCCAGGATAAAAGGTTAGTTTAACAACAACAAAAATCAATGTAATTTATTGGAGTAACAGAACAAAAGGAGAAAAGTCACACATAATCACGATATTAACAGGAGAGCTCACATTTTACAATATTCAACATCTACCCATGATTTAAAAAACAGAACCAAAGGTGCCTGGGTGGCTCAGCTGGTTAAGCATCTGACCCTTGCTTTTGGCTCAGGTCACGATCTCAGGGTCGTGAGATCCCCCCAACCCATGTAAACCTCCTCACTTCAGCGGGGAGTCTGAGATTCTCTTCCTTCCTCTCCCTCCACCCCTCTCCCCCCCACCGAAATAAATAAAAACTTAAAAAAAAATCTCAAATTTAGGATGAGAAAGGATCTCTTAATCTGATGAAAGGTATGTACACAAAATGGAAAGCATACATCACACTTCATGGTGAAAAACGAAAGCTTTCCCTGTGAAATGGGAAAGAAGACAAGGACACCTACTAGGAATTTTATTCCACATTATGCCAGAGATCCTAAGCAATACATTTAGGCAAGAAAAGAAATTACAGAGTGTTTAAGGTTTGGAACGGAAAAAGTCATCATTCACATAGGACACGACTGTACTAGCAAAAATCTATATATCAAAAATAAGAAACACCAAATGAATTTGCCGATCTGCTTGATTAAAGTTCAATATAAAAAATCATATTTCTATATATTAGCCACCAATAATTGTTAAATAGAAAACTAAGAAATAAAACCGTTTCCAATAGATTTAACAAATGAAACACTTGAGAATAAACCACCAAGATAAAGTCATTACAGAGAAAATAAAACGTCCACACACTTAACGAAACAAATTCAAGACCACATCAATAATCAAGGGCTGCCGATATGCCATGTTCAGATATTTGGACACTGTAGAGATGATAAGTTCAAGTTGATCTAAAGATCCAATACAATCACAACAAAAACTCCAGGGTTTTTTTTTTTTTTGGTGTGGGAAACGGATAATTATAAAATTTAGATTAAAATGCAAAGGTCCAAGGAAGGCCAAGACAATCTTGAAGAAATACAAAGCTTGAAGACTTCTGTGAGCAGCTCTCACGTCTTACGCAGCTAGAGTAATAAAGGCTGTGGCACTGGCACGAACAGAAATAATGATCAATGGCACAGAACACCGAGTCCCAAAATGGACTGGCGCGTACATCAAGCAACCTCATACGCTATAGGAGAGAAAGTGGACAGCACTACTCAGAACTGTGCATTATTTACTAAAACTGAACTTAAACAAGCTGGGACCTTGCTACTCAAGTGTGATCCAGAAACAGTACAACTGGCATGTCCTGGAGCGCATTTGCAATGCAGTGCTCAGCCCCATCCCAGATCTACTGAAGTAGGACCTACCGTTTAACAAGGCCCCAGGTGACTGATGTGCACTTGACAGTGAAAGAAGCACCGCCCTAGGACCCAGTGATTTTACTCAGGAATATACACCCATCAGAAATGCATACGGAGGGGACACCTGGGTGGCTCAGTCGGTTAAGCTGCTGCCTTCAGCTCAGGTCATGATCCCAGGGTCCTGGGATGGAGTCCTGCATCGGGGTCCTTCCTCAGTAGGGAGCCTGCTTCTCTCTCTGCCTCTGCCTGCCGCTCTGCCTGCTTGTGCGTGAGCGCTCTCTCTCTCTCTCTCTCTCTGACAAATAAATAAAAAAATACAATCTTTAAAAAAAAGAAAGAGAATGGGACGCCTGGGTGGCTCAGTTGGTTGGACGACTGCCTTTGGCTCAGGTCATGGTCCCGGGATCCCGGGATCGAGTCCCGCATCAGGCTCCCAGCTCCATGGGGAGTCTGCTTCTCCCTCTGACCTTCTCCTAGCTCATGTTCTCTCTCACTGTCTCTCTCTCAAATAAATAAAATCTTCAAAAAAAAAAAAAAAGAAATGAAAGAGAAAGAAAGAAAGAAATGCACACAGAGGTCTATCGATATCATCTGCACAAGAGTCACAGTAAGACTATTAATGAGAGCCCCAAACAGCTAACTACCCCAATGCTGAACAAGATTAAGAATCCTATGATCACAGAAAGTAGTATTCTACAACTCAAAATATAACGCTATATAAAAGCAGTCCAAAGGAATAGACCTTTTATGCTTTAATTTACATGAAGTACAAAACCAGAAAAAACTATCAGTGTTAAAATCAGGGCAGTGGCTGTCACCTGTAGAGGACACTCTAATAGGGAGGGAGACTCTTATCTGATGGGAAAACCCATCAACTTGTATGCTTGCATCTTGTGCACTTTTCTGTACGTTATACTGTAATAAATAAGTACTAGAAGGCTAAATGGATTAACTGTATATGAATATTTCAATAATTTTTTTAAAGTACTAGAATGAGGGGCACCTGGGTGGTTCAGCGGGTTGAGGCCTCTGCCTTCAGCTCAGGTTGTGATCTCGGGGTCCTGGGATCGAGCCCCGCATTGGGCTCTCTGCTCAGCGGGGAGCCTGCTTCCCCCTCACTCTCTGCCTGCCTCTCTGCCTACCTGTGATCTCTGTCAAATAAATAAAACATTAAAAAATAAATAAAGTACTAGAATGAAATACATCAAAATCCTAAAAATAGTTCTTTCTGGGAGAGAAGATTTATAATGCTTATTTTCTTTTGTTTACTCTTGAGTTTCTCATTTTCTACCACTAAGGACACGAATATATATATACATATATACATATATATGTATATATATACATATTTTTTTTTAACAAACTTTTGTGGAGGAAGATGGACAGATTATGCCTAGTGGTGACCTCCCAAGGGTTTCAGAGAAACGTCAAAGGACCCTGGGGAACCTTTCAACAACTAAATTCTAATTTTTTTTTTCTTAAAAGGAAATTTATGGCACCTACATACTGGGCAAATTAAAATAAAATTTTTCTGTGAATTACCATAATGTTTTCCAGTTTTCAAAGAGTTCCTAAGGGGAACATGAGCCCACCTAGCTTAGAGAAAATACAAACTTGCAGCTAGCTGAACTCTGTAGGGTTTGCAAAGAAAACGTAACCAGAAATATCTATTACTTGTAGGTTGTTAAGCTACAGATATCTTTTCATGTCCATATTTTTGACAACCTTATCTCCCCCAACCACATTTTAAGCTGCTCAAATCTAATTCACCTACATTTTACTCATTTAAAGTATGTAATTCAACAGCTTTTTTATTTAAAGTATGTAATTCAACAGCTTTTAGTATATTCATAGTCCAACCATCATCATGATCTAATTCCAGAACATCACCACCCCAAAAGGAAAACCTATACCAATTAGCAGGCTCCATATCTCCCAGTTCCTTACCCCCACCATTAGGCAAGCACTAAGCTACTTTCTGTCCCTACAGAAAAAAATTTCAATAATTTTTTGTGGTTTGCAAAATACAATTTTTAAATTCTTTTGTTAAATGTATTCCTAAGTATTTTGTTGTATTACAAATTAAACGGTTTTCTAAATTTAATTGTCAGATTATTCGCTGCCAATGTAATGGAAATACAAGTGGTTTTAGTTTATTGCTCCTGACCCTCCCTGGCATCCCACCAAACTCACTTATTCTAACAGCTTTGTAGTGGATTCCTCAGCATTTTCAACATACAAGATCCCACCATCTTGTAAATAAACTTTTATTTCTCCCTCTCCAAACTCAGTGCCTAGCCTTATCCCTTTTTAAGATCTATATATTATTCATTGTTATAATCACACTGAGGTTTTAAAGACCACCCTGCCTAGAGGCAAGTAAGTATTTTTCAAGTTCCTCAAATTTGTTCCCTTTGAGTTAGCATATATACATGGGGAAATGGGTCATTTTCTGTGTAACAGAATGTACATGTTATTTTTTATAACAAAACAAGAGCCAGAGAATAATACATTTTAATACTTACATGGAGTTATACCTGATAGCCAAAGAAAAGAGTGGAAAGTACTTATCTTTCAAAGTATTGAGTAGCTTGTCAATTATGCATATTGATGTGGTCAGCCAGGCCATTCTAATTGCCTTCACCATCATACTACATAAAACCCAGAGGGGCTTACTCGCTCTAGATGCAAGTAAAACTATCCTCCTCATGTAAGAAGTATGTATTCACTGAGCTCGCACCCTGCTGCTGGAAGTCACATATGCAATGAAGAAAGCCACAAATATGGCTTTGGTATAAATAAGGGACTAAACCAGCTTTTACAAAGCTGGATACAAGTGTCTGAAAATGTCTTAGGCCACTTAGGTGGGTACAATTTAATTTGGTGTCAACCTACAGGTATAGAGCATGGAGACTACATAGTTAATAACAGTATTTTAAAATTGAAAGTTGCTGGGGCGCCTGGGTGGCTCAGTGGGTTAGGCCTCTGCCTTCTGCTCAGGTCATGGTCTCAGAGTCCTGGGATCGAGCCCCGCATCGGGCTCTCTGCTCAGCAGGGAGCCTGCTTCCCTTCCTCTCTCTCTGCCTACCTCTCTGCCTACTTGTGATCCCTGTCAAATAAATAAATAAGATCTTTAATAAAAAAAAAAATTGAAAGTTGCTGAGTAGATCTGAAGCAACATGGCGGGGGGGAGGTAATGGATGTGTTAATTACCTCTATCTCGTAATCATTTCATAGTAAATAGATCTATCACATCATCACGTTGTACACTTCTGATATTACAAGTGTATTTGTCAGTTATTCCTCAACCAGTAAAAAAAGATATAAAATAGGGGCGCCTGGGTGGCTCAGTGGGTTAAAGCCTCTGCCTTCAGCTCAGGTCATGATCCCAGGGTCCTGGGATCGAGCCCCGCATTGGGCTCTCTGCTCAGCAGGGAGCCTGCTTCCCTTCCTCTCTCTCTGCCTGCCTCTCTGCCTACTTGTGATCCCTGTCAAATAAATAAATAAGATCTTTAATTAAAAAAAAAAGATAAAATAGATCTTTATAAACTCCAAGTTAGATACCTGGAAATGGAGGGGTGGGTGGGTGGTGGGAAGACCTTGAATGCAGACATAGGACTATAAATATGACAGGTGTCCTATCTAGCACAAGCCATGTTCAACATTTTTTATTCTCAAGGAGGCAATTGTTCTAAACCTTCATGATGTCTAGAGGTGCTATTTTCATACTAGAGGTTATTCTTTCCATGTTTTATTCTTTAGGTTGGTACACATTATGAAATACTCAGTCATTCTTAAAGGGGGAGGAAGTAACTACAAAATCATGTTTAGAAATCTAATGGGGCAGCCAAGAAAAAAAATTTTGTTCTTCTTGCTTAATATCGTAGCTTCATATCTGGATGGAATATATATATTACATTGAAATATACTGAATATATGTTGAATATATATATGTATGTTGAAAAAAAAATACACACACATTACATTGATAGGTTTCTTTTTTAAAATTATTTTTAGGGGTGCCTGGGTGGCTCAGTGGGTTAAAGCCTCTGCCTTTGGCTCAGGTCATGATCCCGGGGTTCTGGGATCGAGCCCCACATCAGGCTCTCTGCTCAGCGGGGAGCCTGCTTCCTCCTCTCTCTCTGCCTGCTTCTCTGCCTACTTGTGATCTCTGTCAAATAAAAAAATAAAATCTTTTTAAAAAAATTATTTTTATTAACCTATAATGTATTATTTGCCCCAGGGGTACACGTCTGTGAATCATCAGGCTTACACATTTCACAGCGCTTACCATAGCACGTACCCTCCCCAATGTTCATATCTAACTCTGTTTTTAAGTACAGAGAAACTTCATATAGGACCACACAGTGGTACCTCCCTTCTTTACTATTTGGGTCTTTCTCCCAAACTGCTTTTCTGTAGAAATTCTACTTTACAAATATTTAATAGACTTAAATATAGCTGGTTTATAGCATGTAAAATTTATGTTTTAGATAGATCCTGAGCATTAAACCCCAAACCTACATTTCACATCTATATTCCCATTAAATTATTCATCAGAATTTGAAATAAACTTATGTATATTCAATATCTAGGTTATAAGCAGGTTGTAGCGCAAAAAAAGTTTCTAAATCAGAAATTTTCCCACAGAAATAAAGTCATATGATTTCATAAAAAGTTATTAGAGTTGCTGAAATAGAATGCATTTTTTAAAAATTTTATTTATTTGAGAGAAAGAGTAAGCAAGCATGAGCGAGGGGGAGGGGCAAAGGGAGAAGGAAAAGCAGACCTCTGCTGAGCAGGGAGCCCTACAGGGGGCTGGCTGGATCCCAGGGTCTTGGGATCATGAACCTGAGTTGAAGGCAGACACTTAGCCCACTGGGCCACCCAAGTGCCCCTAAATGAGGATATTTAAAACAAGAGTACTGACTCAGCAATAATATGTAATCAAACTTCTGTGGGCGATCCTAGTAACCTAAGAATTGTGTTAAAGCATTTTTAGTATTTACTATGGGAAAAAGCAAAGGAAGTTGAAACTTTAGGAGCACACCTTCTCCTCTTTATCCCCCTGGCTATTGCTAGGACCTTGGCAAGAAATTAACAAAACTGAAGAATGCCCTTAAGCACATTATGGTAACTCTCATGTATGGTAACTTTCATGTAAGGTGTTCACAGGCCATGGTGTTTCCTCCCACACACACATGCACAGTGTTTTTCTTTTTTTTTTTTTTAAGATTTTATTTATTTATTTGACAGAAATCACAAGTAGGCAGAGAGGCAGGCACAGAGAGAGGGTGAGGCAGGCTCCCTGCCGAGCAGAGAACCCGATGCGGGGCTCGATCCCAGGACCCTGGGATCATGACCTGAGCCAAAGGCAGAGGCTTTAACCCACTGAGCCACACAGGTGCCCCTGCACAGTGTTTTTCAAACTTCATTGAGTGCCCACATAGTATTTTTTCAAATGGTATTTCAAGTTAAAATATTTTTTAAAAATCTCTATTTTCTACTTGAGGATATAGAAAACACCAATGAATTAGCTGTATGTAGTCAGATAAGCTAAATGTTTCACTATGGTGAATACATTCATCCTTCCTACTCTGAAGACAATTATTTGCCTAATAAGTCTACATTTCCAGATGTTCAGTGAGGTTTTCATGCAAGTAACATGACTTTCACTCATCTTTGGTCTTGAAGAAACATGAGGCATCAAAGAAAGGCAAACATAGGTCAACAGAACCTGAAATCCATTGCACGATCACCACTGGCATTAAGGAACTTCGAGTTGCCTCGGTAATGATAGGCTACTGAGGGAACATTGTGCAATGCTCCCTAAATGAAAAAGCCTATCTCCAGGCCAGGAGATGTCTCCTTCTAGAGCTTGTGTTAGCACACTCTGCTCCCTTTGATCTATGAAGGGACCTATCGCTAAGACAGCCCTTCAACTTACTTCTCCACAACCACTTACTAAACACTCAGACTCATTTTCTCACTCTTGCCTGTATTTAGCCTTCACACAGTTTTATTGCTGGTCCTAAGTGAACATTTGATCATGTAAGTTTGTTTATATTTTACTACTGGTTGTTTTCATGAACAGGCTCTAGAACTAGAAAATACTCTTCAGACATAAGGACTCAGCTAGTGGTAGCATCCAAATTTAAATGTTCCAATACTGCAACAAGTATTACTTTTCATGTGGTTACAAAAGAAGTTCAGCACTGTGCTGTTTATCTCCTTTGTAGTGGAGTGATATGGAATCTAATTCCTTTCGCTTTGGGTCTGGACTGATCCTACTAACTCACTAATAAACAACAGAATGAAGCACAAATGATAGGATTTCTGAGACTAGGTCAGAAGAACGCTAGCTGTTTCACCTTGTGCTCTCTTGCTTCAGCTCTGGCCACTCCATCTCCAAAGGCTCCCTGTCCAGATTCTCCCTCTCAGAATACAGCCACAAATACTGTGAGATTCAAGGGACACAGCAAGGCCATGTGCATGTATTCTAGTCAACAGTCTCAGTGGAGGCCCACCTTCAGATACCCTCACCCAGTCACCAGACATATAAATGAGAAGTCTCCAGATGATTCTAGAACCCCAGCTGTTTGAGTTATCAGCAACCTTCCAGGTGCTCTGCGCAGACGCCCCAGACTTGAGGGTACAGAGCAAGCCATCCCCGCTATGCCCTGCTCAAAGCCCACGGGATCTGTGGGCATGAAAAAGTAGAGGTGTTCAAACCACTAACTCTGGGGTAGTTTTTGACACAGCCATCAATAGCAATAACAGAGTTCCCACAGTTAATTTTGAGTTCCAGAAAAATAAAAATAGAGAAAACAGAGGAGAATACTATCAAAGTAGTATCTGAAAAGAACATGGGTATTCAAACTAGATTTGCCCCCCAATGACCAATACAATGAATTTTAAAAGGCTCCACGTCAAGACCTATCACTGCAAGCAATCTTCCCCCCCAAAAAAATTTATATACATATATATATATACATATATATATATATATATATATAATCAGTCTCCTACAGTGGATAAATTAAGGTAAGACTGGTGTCGTCATCAGTAGGACTTAATGCTAAGCAAACAATAAAGCAATCCATGAAAATTCTCAGGGAAAATTCTTTACATCCTAGAATTCCATGCCTAACCCAACTAGCCATCACATGTGCAGTCTGAATAAAAGGACCCAGAAAGCACACTTTCTTCACATTCTTCCATACCATGGTCCTTAAGTACATGTTCCACCAGAATCTGGGAAAATGGCAAGAAAGGATGGGACACGGGATTTTAGGAAACAATCTAACACAGAAAGGCAATCATGGGAATTCACAGGATGATAGATATAAAAAGGCCTAGAGAGTAGTCAGTCTAGTTTGGAGCAAAAAAAAAAAGGCTCTAGGGACATTTCAGGGAGGGGAGGGAAAACAACTCAAAAGTAATGGGGGGGTCTGAAAATAATTGAGGATATAATAAAAGGCAAAGACCTCAAAGAAGAAAAACAATTAGAATAACAACAACAAAAAAGGCTGTACAAGAAAGGAAATGTAATTAAGGTGCAGTACTAGGATGAAGTCCCCATAAGGTGAATTTTTTTAAGATTTCATTTTTCAATGATCTCTACCCCAACACAGGCCTTGAACACACAACCCCAAGATCAAGAGTCACGTGCTCCACAGACTGAGCCAGTCAGGCACCTCCTACTCAACCTTTAGATTCAACCTATACCCTAATTAAAGTATTAACTGCATTTACAATATACAGAAGAAAATCTCACCAGTTTTGATAATATAAAAGTTCTTTGCTTTTTATAACAAAAAGTAAAAGAAAAATGACACAACTTTGCAGTATAGGAAGGGAGAGGAAATTAAAAGGCACTATTGTTCTAATACTGGAAACAGAAAAACAAGGAAAAAAAAATCAATGGAACCAAACTTTGGCTCTTTGAAAAAGTCAGTAAAATTGATAAATCTCTAGCAATATGAACAAAGAAAAAGAGACCTGACACAAATTACAATATCAGGAATGAAAAAGGATTTCATTAAAGAATCTTAAAAGGTGACTAAGATATTAAAAGGATAAGAGAATCCTACAAACAATTCCATAAATTCAACTTAGTTTGGAGTTTTTAAAGAACTGGTCCATATATCAAAAGTCATTTAAAATGAAATATGTAACCTTCACAGTCCAAGAACTGATAAAATTGAAAAACCTTCTGAGGAGAAAAATCTCTAGGCACAGATGGTTTCACTAGTGAATTTTACCAAATGTTTAAAAAGGAAGTGACACCAATTATATACAATCTCTACTGAAAATAAAAGAGGAAGGCACACTTCTCAATTTATATTATGAGACCAGCATTCACCTGATGCCACAGCCAGAGAAAAACACTAAGCAAACCACAGACCAGTTTCCCTCATAAAAATACATGCACAATTTTCAAAATATTAGCAAATCAAATCCAGCAATAAATGATAATATACCATGACCAAGTGGAGCTTATTCCAAGAATTTGAGAATTGCTCAATAAGGGGGGGAGGGGAGGTGCAGGGGTAGTACTCTACCATGTTATCAAAAGAAAAACCACATGTTCCTACTGGATGCAGAAAAAGCACCTGACAAAATCCAATATATATTCTTTTTTTTTTTTAATATTTTATTTATTTATTAGACAGACAGAGATCACAAGTAGGCAGAGAGGCAGGCAGAGAGAGAGGAGGAAGCAGGCTTCTGGATGAGCAGAGGGCCCGATGCGGGGCTCGATCCCAGGATCCTGGGATCATGACCTGAGCTGAAGGCAGAGGCTTTAACCCACTGAGCCACCCAGGTGCCCCTCCAATATATATTCTTGATTAAAAACACTCAGAAAGCCTCTGCCTGCCACCCTGTCTGCCTGTGCTCTCTCTCCCTCTCTCTCTCTGACTAATAAATAAATAAAACCTTTAAAAAAAAAAAAAACCACTCAGAAAACTGAATGTAAATGAGAACTTCACTCCATGAAGGGGCATCTATAAAAAACTTACAATTAATGTACTTAATGGTGACTAAATGCTTTCCAAGATGCCAAACAAGGTAAGGATGACACTCCTATTCCACGGCATCCTGAAAGTCCTACTTCATGCAGTAAGGCAAGAAAAACAAGAAGTATACAAATTGAAAAAAAAAAATTATCCCTATTCATGACAACATGGTAGTCTAGGTAGGTAATTCCCATTAAAAGAAAACAAACTAAAACAAAACCAAAACAAACTAGAACAGATCATTGGTTGCCAGGGGTTAGGAGAGATGTGCGGTAGGACTGCAAAGGGACAGCACAAGGACGCTTTTCAGGGTGATGGGAGCGTTCTGTGTCTGGAGCACAGTGGTTAACCAAATCTCTACATTCATAGTACACCAAATAAAGTCAATTTTACCTATTTCAGAAAACAATTCTATTCTTTCCTCAATGTTACCATTCAATCATCTTGTCCTAAAGAGATCGGTAAAGCGAATCGTGTTCCAAAAACTTAAAATCAATGTAATCCCTACCATTTTCCCCCAACCTTCATCCCCATCAGATGTAACACATCTCTTAACAAATTAGTAAAGAACATTATGGTGAATTAGTAGTCGTAAGTTATGTACATCTCATTCTGAGAATATAGGGTATACATAACCTGCATATTTGCTTAAAATTTTCTGTATCCAACAAACACTATTTTAAAGGCATAAGTGAGGGGCGCCTGGGTGGCTCAGTGGGTTAAAGCCTCTGCCTTCAGCTCGGATCATGATCCTAGGGTCCTGGGATCGAGCCCCACATCGGGCTCTCTGCTCCATGGGGAGCCTGCTTCCTCCTCTCTCTGCCTGCCTCTCTGCCTACTTGTGATCTCTGTCAAACAAATAAAATCTTTAAAAAATAAATAAATAAAGGCATAAATGAGCTAGCAAGAAGAAAAAAGGGCCAGAAAAGCAGAGGGAAGGAAACACCAGGTGCAGGTGAGCCGCCCCTCTCCTCCGCTGGGATGAGGAGTAAGGAACAGGGTTTTAAGGAACAGGGTTATAAACACCAAGTGGAAATAGGCAAAGTACGCTGGAGGTGCTGGATTCAATATCCATTCCACTTCCCTTGTAGGGTACCTACTCTGCCCTGGAGAGACTGGAGAACGAAAAACTGTTTCCCAGACCCCCTAACAGCTCAAGGTTCCTGGTGCTACTTAGGTTCCACTGACCACACCCACTAATGTGAATCTGAGAAGTGAAACAGGTAAAAAGATTCTGCTGCTTCGGCAAATGGACACAGCCAAGGCCCTTGATTTTTCTGCAGCCTCATTAGCAGGGCTTTTGAGTGTCTAGTAAACAGCTTCAGGAGTATCAAGGGGCAAGTTATGAACCTTGGTGTGAATCATAAAAGAGAAGCAGGATTCTGGAGCCTTAGCTGAGGCTTCATGGTGGCTTCCCAGACACCGCAATATGGCGAAATTCTATCTGGTCTTTACAAGCCCAACTGAGCAGCACCCTTGTTGGCCCACCCAGTTTTGTGATGTGCCTTTGGGAACTGTTCTAAGGACTCAACCCTACTAGAATGTAAGCTCCAGAAGGGCGGGTAACCTCTGTTTTGTTCATCAGTGTGTCTGCCAAGAACCTAGAACCGTGCCAGCACAGAAATGTTCAGTAAATATTTGCTGATTGAATACAACTAGAATCTATTTCTTCAACCCCTCTACTTTGCAGCCATTTAATACCTTAGAGTAAACCCTCTCCTGCTTCAACTGCTTAAAGTTTGTGTTTGCAACTTCACTGCTCACATAAGGTGGGGAGTAGCAGCTGATACCTACCTAAAGCCAGAGCCTGTGACAGGATCTACCTTTAGGAAGACTCAAATGCAAAAAATCTGCCCATCAAGCAAAGTGAGAGGCTAAGGACATCGGTCTGCCTCTAGGCTCTACAGGAGGGAGAACTACCCTGAAAAAATTTTAAGTAAGGGACCTGCACCTCACACAGGTTTGAAATTTAACTTTTTATTACCTGAGTGGTCCTGGAACCTGGAAGTCAAGCAATTAACAACAAAAGACACATTCCCAACCAAAGCCACACAGGATTCCCATAAAGCCCTCCTGCAAACAACAACAAAAACTCACAAAACCATAGTAACAATAGACAGAAACCATCTACTTACAAGCAAGAGGCAATAAACGAAAAAAAGTTCGAATTCCCAAATTCAGATAATAGAATTCCCTCCGAAAGAGAAACAAAAGCTGCAGTAGTCTAGAATCAGATAAACTAGCCCCCGCTGGTGTATAAAAACCTGATCTCTCCTAGGTAACAACAGAAGTCTTAACCTTCTTCCCAGGAGAAGACCAGCTTTAGGAAGTCACACAGCAATCTGGAGGAAGTCAGGCAACAGATGTCCAGCCAAAGCAACTCAGCAATCCACCCTGGCCAACGGAAATGTGTAAGACACGCCATCCCAGCAAACCTTACGCCGTGGGAGTTTCTCAATGCAGGTAAGAAGGAAACATAATGATCAGGAATCCAAATACTACAGTAGGTTCAAGGGGAGTGTGCATCATGTACTCAGTGGTCATTTCCTGAGCATCAAGTTCGATAAGCTAGTTAGAAAAATGATTAAGACAAGGACCATGTCCTAGAAGAACCTACCACCTAATGAGAAGATACAGACATGTGGGATATACTTTTTTTTCAGCGTAACAGTATTCCTTGTTTTTGCACCACACCCAGTGCTCCATGCAATCCGTGCCCTCTCTAGTACCCACCACCTGGTTCCCCCAACTTCCCACCACCCCGCCGCTTCAAACCCCCTATCTGTACCCCAATGTTTATAGCAGCAATGGGATATACTTTTAGTCCAGAAGACCTTTTTCATAAAGACTGATTATCCTCTATCTTGCACAAACTGATCTACCCATCCGTAAGGGCAGGAACCACCCATTTTCCACCATCAAACATCCCTCCTGGAGCACATACACCTGGTGAGGCTGTAATTAGGATTCCCATTTTAAACATCAGGAAACTGAAGCTTGGGGAGGTTAACTTGATTTGCTCAAGATAGATCCCACAGCTGGGGAATGACAGCATGGAGGCTCAAATCCAGGACTGATACCAAACCCTCTGCTTTTAGCTGATGGCACCCATGTGGCAGGCCTGAGAAACAGGGACCAGCAAGAAATCCCACTCCCGCTCAGACCTACGTAGGCAGTACACCACTTAACCTCCCAGGCCACCCCTTGGCACCTACCCACCCACCTGCCTGCCTGGAGCCCCCTACCCAATGATCAGTATTCTGAAAAGAAAGGAAAACGTAACTTGTTCCTGACAGAAGGCTGCCCACCAGCCAGGTGCATAAGCAAAATCTTTAACAAACAGGTTTATTTTGGGGGCAAGAATGCCAAGGTCTTGCCCTCAGCTTAAGTCTAGCTTATACCCAAAGATGACTTGCTCAAATTGTCCCCATACATGTGGCATGTTCAGGGACAGCAATGCTTATGCACATACATGTCAGTGTGTTTGGCAGGTCTGATAAACATGGAAATGCACATATGCACAGGAAAAGTTGTAGGACTTCTCAAAAATAGTCCTAGTAGTTCCACTCTGCTTATTAATAATGTAATAGCTCATATAGCTGAGCTCCATGTACCCTTACCTGATCTAGGAGGGGAAAAATAGAAGGTCTACTAAATACAAGTACCAGTGTAACCAAGACTTTGAGGGTTACTGGCTCAACTATTAAAAACTCCTTCAAAGTAGCCTCAAGCACTTTCAAATATCCATTTACACACAAAACCAGGCTCAGGTAATTGCAAATTCCTTACAGATCATACTAAGTAACACATTGCATTTGCTGGAGTTTTTAATGTACATCTATGCAAATGATAATATAACATACCTTGATAAAATACCCCTTATATAAGATTTTAAGACTAGCCTTCCCTCTACTCCCTCAAACGTTCTGAATTAGTATGGCTTTATTACACACAATGGAATTTAAGAAATAAAGGAATCAAAATTCTAAGAGTTCAAGCTAAATATAAAAAAGTGGGAGATCAATGGAATGGAGACAATTTGATGGCACAGTTCAAATCCTGACACCACACAGCACCATGTAAAAAGTGAGGAAGTAATCCAAAAGAACTATTAATAAATATCCATTTTAATCAAGGTCTTATTTTCTCCCATTCTTTCCATCCTGTTTTAGTTAGGAAGGATTTTATGAGGGGGACAAAGGAAGGAAAAGGAACACACTCTTCTTTTATAATTAAAGTTTCCTAGAACCACAATGTAAAATATAAAAACTGGGTCTCGGGACGCCTGGGTGGCTCAGTTGGTTAAGCCGCTGCCTTCGGCTCAGGTCATGATCCCAGCGTCCTGGGATCGAGTCCCACATCGGGCTCCTTGCTCGGCGGGGAGCCTGCTTCTCCCTCTGCCTCTGCTGCCACTCTGCCTGCCTGTTCTCTCTCTCTCTCTCTCTGGCAAATAAATAAATAAATAAATCTTAAAAAAAAAAACAAACTGGGTCTCAATCCTGGAGAGATCTCCTTTTACTCAACTATAATGAAGGTTCTCCAGTTCTCCATGTAGACCATGTAGACAAGGTAAAAGAAATGAGAAGGTAGATTTACACATCTCTAAGGTCCACTCTCTCAAGTAATATTCAAGGCACTGGCACATTAAGACAAAAATGCTCACTTCACACCTCACAAAGGGGAAATAGAGAGTATCATATCACAATTACACTAAAGATCACCCTACTCCATCACAGAAATCTATGTGAAAGATCAGTGAGGAATGTTCTAGATGAAAAAGTGGGCTTGTTCCTTCCTCATCTCTTTTACCAGCCTTGTGTCCGCTCTACTTGAAAGCTTAATGGACAGGAGGTAGATTGTTACGGTTGTGATTATTAAAGAATACTGTTCATATAATCACAGATTACCTTTTATGAACCAGGAGCCCCAGAGTTTAAGAAATGAGTTGAAGAGGACATTAAAAATCCCCCAAGTATCTTTAAGTTTTCATTTTCTTAGTGTAGTCATGACTCACTTCCATTTTAAGAACCCACATAAAGCCAATTTTTTTCTTCCCTAACATCCCAGGTAAGCCTAAACAAAAAGAAGGTTTTACTTGCTGAAATAGCCCCATTAAAAAAGGGAAAGGCTGTGGGGGGGGGGGGTGAAAATAAGGAAGAGCACAGCTAAGTTTTTAAAAGAGACAAAAGTCACTCACTGAAATTAGTGCTTTTCTTCAGGAACTGTTGAGGATAGGTGAAGATACTAGAAGGTTCCCCTGCTCACCCTGACAGTTTTGCCAGGGCTTTAGCAAAAGGGAGTTCTCTTACTTATACAGACACAAGTGAAGGGGGACTGTCACACTTACTCCTGTCTACCTAATAAAACTCAATACTCAGAATTAAAATCGAACCAGTCTAGTGTATTTAAAAAAGAGAGAGAGAGAACAAGAGAAGAGTCGCACTGTACAGAATGAATGGCACCTTTTTATAAAAACCAGCCTAAGTTGACAACCAGGTAGGGTTACTGTACGGTATTTCTTATTCTAACTCCTATACCCAGGACCCCAATCTGTTTACTCTTTTGGAAGTCAAAAGCCATCCTGTTTGAAAAGACTCATTCACAAGGGACTCCTGGGGCAGTTGAGGAGAATGAGCAAGGGACCCTTGCTTCCTGGAGCGCAGTCTCATTGACTGACACTCCACGATGGCTTTGGTGCTGGATTCTAATCCTGGATCGGACAATTGCTTTCCCTAACACTATTTTTAGGTTTAGTTAACAACTGCTGGAAACAAAAGGGGAAACTTACATTGGAAGGAAGAGAATCTCCATGCACTCAAGCTGCTTTGGTGAAATGAGCCAATAATGAGCTGAAGTCACCGTGTGCTCCAGGTAGACTGTGGAACCCGGATGCTCCCTAAGATTACGTGCCAAACCATACTTATCCGATAAGCACTTTTCTGGTGAAAAGGTCCAAACATAGAATTCTCCGAAGGATATACATGTGTTTGGTTATTATCATTTGGATCAGTAAACATTCACATGCTTTCTTCCAAAAGTTATTATTGCCACTGACTCCAGTAAAGGTTTGGGGGCCCTCTGTCCAACAGCTTTTCAATTTTCTAAGTCAGTTAAGTAATCTGGTGCACACAGTGCATTCATACCAATGGGCCTCCAGAATTCTCTATGGCCATAGTTCAGATCTTCACACCAGTGCCTCACAGAAAAGCCAGGGCAATCCACTGCAGCCCCGTTGTCATGCGTATTTTAAGGGAAAGAAATAATAATACCTGTACCACATTTTATACAGCTGTTGGGAGTGACTACGTTGAACTAGAGAAGCTAATATTTGCAATACACTGGGGCTGTTCTGATACCAGTTTCAGCAGTGATGTAGGAACACTGCCAATACCTTGTCCCCACAAAATAATGAAGTTAAAAAAAACCAGCACCTCCTACAGGAGCCTTCTTATGGAAGTCTAACACAACTCAGGACACCCGAACCTAGAAATGCTTCTTCTAAACCATCCCATCTCTCAAAGATAAGCCACAGATCTCGTTCTACAATTCCACCCCAACTAATCTATCCCTTCTTCCCTCTCAGCTTTTTCTCCTCCCCTAGAGGAGAACATTCCTTCCCCAGCTTTATCCACCCTGCTTTTCTAGGTCATTCACCATAAGCTGGGTCTGAGATCATTTCCCTAGGTAGGAGAGAGAAGAGGAAGACTACCATATACTAATAAATTTTTACTTTTGCTTTTCCCTGGTCACATGTATATGGCAGTGATCTTTGTAAACTCCTAAAGCACTACAGAATTATAGTAAGGGAAACAAACACCAGTTAACTGACGAATCCCAATACTGAATGGCCTTCCCTCGAGACTCTCCTTATCAAGGAGGCAAAAATTTTGCACCAAGTAACCAAAGAATCTCAAATCCAGTCATCACATTACTCCAGTTTAAGGAGTCAGAGGAGGCTCTCCTTATCATTTATCTGGTAAGTAAATCTTGCAGCTTATTTTCAAGATTCTTCAACTCTCTCACACACTCTCATACACACACACACACACACACACACACACACACACACTTCTTCTAGGGGTTCCTTCAGTTCAGCCTTTTCCCCTCAGTCCACACTCGTTTTACTCAGTCCCATCTGTGTATGCTCATGCTGAAGCCCTACCCTATCATTCCAAACAAAAAACAAACAACAACAACAACAACAACAAAAAACCCTTTTCTCTTCTCTAGCACTAGTTTATGTAGAGATGTTTGTATCCCCTTTCTCAAGGGAAAGTCTCTTATCTTTGAATCTCCAGCATCTGGCATAGGCAGGCACTCTGTGAAGTAGTGAAAAAAATGTCGTCCACCCACCTCTAAGACACTGATTCATACCTATCGCTCTTTGTCAAGACTTTGCTCCAGATTTAGGTTTTCTCTGAAGTCTTCTCTGCGGCACCTCTCATGCACAAGCTCTGTTCACTTCTCTTACCAGCTCAGCAGGCTTTCCTTCCTTCAACAGATACTCGGGGGGAGCTCCTATCACAAACCAGACACTGCCCTTGGCCCTGGGAATAAAGCACTGATTGAAACAGGAAAATCCCTGCCCTTGCGGGACACACGCTCTAACTGGGGAGGACTGGGGTACACTGGACATCTCATTCAGTTTGAACTTTATTATAATTCACTTCTTTTGACTCTTTATGGATTCAAGTGACTGGCTAGAATCCTGTGGTAAATCACCTATCAAATAGCCACTAACACTCCCTCTTATCCCTGTGGGCAGAAGGCTGCTCCTTCTATCAAAAAATAGAGTTTATTTCCTTTCTACCTGAACCTGAGCTGAGCTGACTTGTTTGTGACTGGTTTCGATCAAGAGAATCCACGGAAGGGACTGCGGTGCCAGTTCTGGGCCTGGGCCCGAGGTCTGACAGCTTTTATTCCCCTTGGAAACCATACACCAGGAGAAGTCCAGGCTATGCGGCTGGACCGAAAGGGCCAGAGGATGAGTGACCACATGGCAAGAGAGGACATCTGGAGGAGAACCAGGGCACTCCAGCCGCTAGCTAGTACCAGGCCTTCAGCCATTCTGGCCCTGTCCAGCCACCAGGTGAACACAGCCACATGAGTGAGCCCAATTAAAGCCATGTGGAGCAGAGATAAGTCATCATAGACAAATTCTCTAACTGCCATATCATAACCAATACTGGTGCTGTTTTAAGCTTCTACATTTTGATGTTGTTTTTTAGGTAGCAAGAAGGAAGAAAGTTTCTTAGTAAGAGTATGATCTTCACCGAAGTAAAAAATGCTAGCTCCTACATTTTTATGACCCTTCAGTAGGTCCACTATGGTTAGGCAAAAAGTAAACATCAAGCAAAAGCATGTGATGAATTTTGTAAAACTAAATAGAGAAGATTCTAGAAAGACGGAAGAGTGTGTAGCCACAAGAATCAATCTCCGTGATAACACTTGTGGTATACAACATAGAGACCTGTTGTACCATTCAACTAGACTCAGAAAAATTAAGTCATTTTTAACATAAAAAAAAATTGGGGTACCTGGGTGGCTCAGTGAAGCACCTGACTCTGGATTTCGGCTCAGGTCATGGTCTCAGGGTCCTGAGATGGAGCCCAGGGGGCTCTGCACCCAGCACAGAATCGGCATGAGATTCGTTCCCTGTTCCTCTCCCTCCCCCTCTGCCACCTTACCCCACTCACCCATGCAGAGTTTCTCATACTTCTCTCTCGAATAAGTAAAATTAAAAAAAAAAAAATCTATTTCCCTACCTGGATAACAACTGCACCCACAGAATGGCATCTGTCTGATGTTTGTATTTCCGAACTCTAAGTCTTGAAAGTTTGCAACTTCTAGACAAAGACTCAGATGGCAATTTGCCATTAGTTTCAGTCACTTTTAGCTCTTAGTACAGTAATACCTACCAATCCTCCACCCCTAGACCCTTGGCAGGCAACTTGGAGGGTTCTTTGAAGACAGGGTCCTTCTTGCCCACCCTAGTTCCCATAAGCTGCATGCAGGCTGTTCCAAGTATCAGGAATCTCTGCTCTGAGGCAGATCACAGCACGTAGACAAGGAGGTGAGCAGCCCTTCTAGGTGCACCTCCCTTCACTGTTACAAGCCCCTCCCCTTCCGGGTTAAAGGATTGCCAGGGAATTTAAAGGGCCCAAGCCTTTTTTCCCCCCTCCCTTTGTTTTTTGCTTTTTCTCCCCTTTTGGGAGCCAGACATTAAACAACAACTGCTTATATGGAAAAAAAAAACTAGGAAGTGACTGCATGTGTAGGCAAAAACTCAGAAAAAACCTGAGTAGAGCTCAAGTTTATACCTCTGGCTGATCTTCAGCACAGAGACAGCCTATAATTTTGAAAAACAAAATAACCCAGACAAGAAAATTCTGGGAAAGGAGGAAAATCCGCTTTCCAGATTACCACATGTGAGGATTCAAATGTCCAGTGTTCCACGAAAATCACAAGACATACTAAAACAGGAAAGTTTGGCCCAAAGGTGGGGGAGGGGGTATGAGAATGGAAATCAACAGAAATGGTCCCTGAAAAAGACCTACTGGCAGATACACTTGAGAAAGACTTTAAAACAATAGTCTTAAAGATGCTTAAAGAACTAAAAGAAGATAGAGAAAGTCTAGAAAATGATGTGTGAACAAAATGGAAATAAGAGACAGAAAACCAGCACACACACAGACACACAATCTACAGCAGTAATGGAAATGAAAAATTCACTAGTGTTATTCAAAGGCAGATTTGGGCAGACCAAACAATCTATGAACTTGAAGACAGGACGATGTAAATTATCAAGTCTGAAGAACAGAAAAAAGATGGAAGAAAAACAAAGAGAACCCAAGGGAACTGTGGACACTACTAAGTGGACCAACATGTGTAGCATGGGAGTCCCCAGAAGAGAGAAATAGAATATTGAAAAAATAATGGCTGGGTGCCTGGGCTGCTCAGTCGGTTGAATGTCTGCCTTCAGCTTAGGTCATGATCCCAGGGTCCTGGGATTCAATCCCAGGTCAGGCTCCCCACTCAGCAAGGAGTCTGCTTGTCCCTCTGCCTGCCCCTCCCCCTGCTTGTACTCTGTCAAATAAATAAAATCTTAAAAAAAAAAAAAAAAGGTAAAAAGAGAAATAATGGCTGAAAACTTCCCAAGTTGGAGTGATATGAATACGAACATCCAAGAAACTCAACAAATTCCACATAAGATAACTCCAAGAGATCCACACCAACACAGGATAATTGAACTTTCAAAAAAAAAAAGACTCCTGAAAGTAGCAAAAGGGAAGAAAATCACTTACAAAGCCCTCTCAGTAAGATTATTAGCAGATTCCTCAAACTTTGGTAGTTAGCAAACAGTGGGCTTATAGAGTCAAAGTACTAATATAAAAAAAACCAAAATCAAAAAACCCTATCAATCAAGAAAACTATATCCAGCAAAACTGTCCTTCAAAAGAGGTATTAAGGGGCGCCTGGGTGGCTCAGAGTGTTAAAGCCTCTGCCTTCGGCTCAGGTCATGATCCCAGGGTCCTGGGATCGAGCCCCACATCGGGCTCTTTCCTTGGTGGGGAGCCTGCTTCCTCCTCTCTCTCTGCCTGCCTCTCTGCCTACTTGTGATCTCTCTCTGTCCAATAAATAAATAAAATCTTTAAAAAAAAAAAAGAGGTATTAAGACATTCCCAGATTAACAAAAGCTGAGAGGATTCAGGACCACTAGAACTGCCCTGTAAGAGTCCTGAAAGGTGAAATGAGAGGACGTTAGAGAGTAACTCAAAGCCATATGGAGACTTTCTCAATAATGCCAAATACATGGGCAATTTTAAGAGCTAGTATTATTGTAACAATGGTTTTTAATGCACTTTGTTTTCTACCTGTGTTAAGAGACTAATACATTTAAATAAAAGATAATTTTTAGTATATTACTAAACTTTGGTTTGGAACCCCAAATCTTGGATATTACATATAATTTCCCGAGTATCTATAAAGAAAATAGCTATTAAATACACAGAGGAAATGAGAAAGGAATTTTAATACTTTACCACACACACCCACATGCAAAATTATTTATGTGCGTGTATAAGAGTGTACACACACACACACAAAACACAGAAGACAGTAATGCAAGAAATAAGTGGACAAAAAGCCTTAAGGCATACAGAAAGCAAACAGTATAATTACAGAAGTCCCTCCTTATCAGTATTTTAAGTGTAATGGATTAAACTCTCCCATCAGAAAGACATTTTAGCAGAATGGATAAAAACACATGATCCAACTTGATACCACTCACTTGTGATCCAAAGACACAAACATGTTGAAAGTAAAAGGATGGAGGGGTGCCTGGCTGCCTCAGTCATTAGAGCATGTGACTCTTGATCTCTGGGTTCAAGCCCCACACTGGGTATAGAGATTACTTAAAAATAAAATCTTAAAAAAGAGGGGCACCTGGGTGGCTCAGTCAGGTAAGTGTCTGCCTTCAGCTCAGCTCATGGTCCCAGGGTCCTGGGATGGAGCCCAGTGTTGCGCTTCCTGCTGGGCTTCCTGCTCAGCAGGAAGTCTGCTTCTTCCTCTCCCTCTGCCCCTCCCCCTGCTCATGCACTCTCTCACTCCCTCTGTCGCTCTCAAAATTAAAAAAAAGGAAAAGAAAAGAAAAAGGATGGAAAAGTTATCCCTTGCTAACAGCAACCAAAAAAGTGAAGATATGCCTATACTACTCTCAGACAAAACAGACTAAGTCAAAAAGGTTATGAGAGACAAAGGATATTACTAATGAAATATTCAGTGTAGCAAGAAAATAGAAGAACTATAAACCTTTCTGCACCTCAGGACAGACTTAAAATTTATGAAGCAGGACCACCTGCTCAGTGGCTCAGTCAGTTAGGTGTCCAACCCGGTTTTGGCTCAGGTCATGATCTCAGGATTGTGGGATCGAGTCTCATGTTGGGCTCCATGCTCAGGGCAGAATCTGCTTGAAATTCTCATTCTCTCTCTGCCCCTCCACCTGGTCATGATCTCAAAACTAAATCTTTAAAAAGATTTATGAAGCAAAAACTGAAAAAATTGAGGGGAGAAATAAACAATTCTACCAGAATAGTTGGGCACTTCAATACCTCACAATAATGGATAGAACCAGGCAGAGGATAAGGAAATGCAGGGCTTAACACAAATCAACTAGATACAACAGATATATACAAAACACTATAAAACAATACACAGTTTCTTAAGTGCACATGGGACATTTTCCAGGGAAGACTATGTTATGCCACAAATGAAGTCTTAGTAGATTTAGAAAGACATAAAACAGTATCTTCTCTGACTATAACAGGACAAAGTTAGACATCAATAACAAAAGGAAAACTGGAAAATTGATAGAACAGTGGAAATTAAAACACTTTTAAACAATGCATAAAAAGAAGTCACATGAAAAATTAGAAAATAGGGCACCTAGGTGGCTCAGTGGGTTAAGCCTCTGCCTTCAGCTCAGGTCATGATCTCAGGGTCCTGGGATCGAGCCCCGCATCAGGCTCTCTGCTCAGCAGGGAGCCTGCTTCCCCCTACCCTCTCTGCCTGCCTCTCTGCCTCCTTGTGATCAGTCTGTCAAATAAATAAAAATCTTAAAAAAAATAAAAATTAGAAAATAGAGACAGATGAAAATGAATATACAACATACCAAAACTTGTGAGACATAGTGAAAGCTGTGCTAAGGGGGTAATTTACAGCTAGAAACATTTACATTAAAAACAAAGATCTCAAACAACCTAGCTTTACAACTTAAGGAACTAGGAAAAGAACAGACTAAACCCAAAGCTAGCAGAAGGAATGAAGATTAGATGATAAATGAAATAAAGAGGAAAAAGTTGCTTCTTTGAAAAAAAAATTAAAGATTCGACAAACCTTTAAGCTAGATGGATTAGAAAAAAGAAAATGAGAGATGAAACTGGACACATTACTATTGATTCTACGGAAATAAAAAGGATCAAAATGAGTACTGTGAACAATTATCTGCCAACAAATGGGGTAACCTAGATGAAACAAACTCCTGGAAACCTAAAACCTGCCAAAACTAAATCACAAAGAAGTAGAAGGTTATCTGAATAGGCTTGTAACTATTAAGGAGAAGGAATCCGTCGTCAAAAATCTTCCAAAACAAAAAAGCTCTGGACACGATAGCTTCACTTGTGAATTCCATCAAACATTTAAAGAACAGTGAAAACCAATCCTTCTCAAACTTTTCCAAAAACTTGGAAGAAGAGGGAATACTTCCAAACTCATTCTACGAGTCCAGCATTACCTGGATACCAAAGCCAAACAAAGACTCTTCTGGGTACACGCTCCCTTGGCAATCTCATTTTGCTCACTGACTACCATCAGTAGAAATCTTCTCAGCTTGTTCTCTTTCTCTGCATCTGTCTACAACTACCCGTCATGAATACATAAATCTCAAATCTCACCATTAATGTATCATGTAGCTCACCCTACTCGTTCTTCAATGCTCCCACGAAAATCCTACAAAGGCTTATCCAGCTTCTGCCAGATACCACTTAGTAATAGAACTATATATCTGAGGGCAATACAGAACATTTCAAACAGCTCTACTGTATCTACTTTTATTAAGCTATAATGGACTTCTCCTTAACTTCCGTATTGGTTCTGGTTCTGGCTTCTGAGGTCTCAAACGCAGATCATCTCCCGCACTCAAAAGGCATGATGACGTTTTCTCCAACTACAATAAGCCAAATATAGTAGTTCAGGTCCCATAAACCAAGGCAGGCCTTGAACACCCCAAGTAAATTAAGGCAAGCATAGAATAATATCCAGGATATAAGGCACAGGAGATAAAGAGATACTACCACAGATTACAAAACTGTGGGTTTCCAAATTCATGGAAAATACACCAAAGTCTGGACATGCCAACCATCACCATTGGGGAGGTTGCTCCTCAGTTGGAAAGGCATGTTCACTCTCTGTTCAGAGAGGCAGGAAAGTCCTCCATGCTCCCAATCCTGCTTTTAGTAATATCGCTTGATCAACTATTATTAATGGATTATGTTGTAGCTCAAAAACCTGTCCCATCAGCCTGACGTGGTCATTTAAAATCCAAACCAAACACATACTCTTCTGTAAAATAAGCAGCAAGTGCTCACCTAACCACTAGGAGCTTCTAGGGACTCATCAAATTCTCGGTCATGATGTTGGAGGAGTTGATGTCTATAAGGAACAGGACTAAGCAGCCAGGAAGAACCCATAGGGAAAATCTTAATTAGCACAGGTGACAATGTCAGTCAAGAATATACCTAGAAAATCCCAACAAGAACTCAAATGAGACTGTGGGGGCACCTGGGTGGCTCAGTTTGTTGACCGTCCAACCCTTGATTACAGCTCATGACCTTTGGGTTGTGGTACTGAGCCCCACCACTGGACTCCACGCTGAGTGGGGAGTCTGCTTCTCTCCCTCTGCCCCTCTCCCTGCTTGTGCTTGCATGCAGGTGTGCTCTCTCTAAAATAAATAAATTTTTAAAACAAAACAAAACAAACAACAAAACAACGGACACTGTGGTCTTCTGGCCTGTTGAGGGCCATTTAGTTTGGAAACAAGGGACCACAAAGACTTCCTGTCCATTGATAAGAACTTGGTAGGGAAAAATGCTTTGAGAGTTCTCAATGATGTTTTAAGTAGAATTTTGGTTTTATCAGACAAAATAAAAAGATTTAGAGGACGAGTCGTAACTAAGTTAAACATAAGGGTAAGAGGGAGAAAAATGTTTCAGATAGAAGGAAAAGAAGATCAACTACTCGAATTCTTTTGGGGAAAAAAAAAACAACAGACTAAACAATCTGGAGCAATTTAGAATTCAAGGTCTGCCAACATTTCCTACACAAGGCAAGAATTTTGTTCAATTGTTAAAGAAAAGATTCCTTTTCACGTTAGAAAATATTAGCAAAATTCAGTCTTTGTGTGTTAACAGGAACTATAATTCAAAGAGAATAGTGATAAGATTACCACCATAATTATATTTAAGTTATATTCTGGACTTAGACTGTCAGACATTGTAGAGATTATTTCTAAGCCTGTGAACACCTAGTCCTTCAAAATCAATAAGAACATCAAAAATGTTTTCCTGCAAAAAACTATACAGAGCCTTGGAGCCATTGCTATAGCCTAAAAGATTATAATACTCCTACTTAATGCCTATTGGGAACTATAATAAAAATTACATCCATGTTTCTGATTCTCATTCCACTAATATAATTTTTAAAAAGAATTTATTTACTTACTTGAGAGTGAGAAAGAAAGAGCACGTGTGTGCACATAAGCAGGGGAAGGGGGAGAGAGAGAAGCAGACTCCCCACTGAGGAGAGAGCCCGATGTGGGGCTCAATCCCAAGATCAAGAGATCATAACCCGAGCCAAAACCAAGAGTCAGACATTTAATTGACTGTACCACCCTGGCACCCCTACATAACACGTTCTAAAATCTTCTTCCCCTTCAGCTCTCTTAACTTGGTCAATTCAGCTTTGGGTCTTCCATTAATTGTATGAACACACAAGTTTTTAACCTCTCTGCCCCCCCCCCTTTTTAAGATTTTATTTGAGAGAGAGAACGAGAGAGAGAGCACAAGCAGGGGGAGGGGCAGAGGGAGAAGCAGGCTCCCTGCCAAGCAAGGAGCCCGATATGGGACTTGATCCCAGGACCCTGGGATCATGACCCAAGCCAAAAGCGGATGCTTCACTGATTGAGCCATCCAGATGTCCCTAACCTCTCTGCCTTCATTCTTTATCTATAACATACATTCATTTATTCATTCATTCAACAAGTGTCTACTGAGCAAATAATGCCAGTCAACAGCAGCCTCAAAATTTATCATCTAAGTGTTGTATAAAATGACAAGGTAGATAAAGGTACTGTCCTTTTAAGGTCTATAATTCCATAATTATGTAATATAGCTTGCACACTTACTACTTCCCTGGAAGAAAGCAAAAAACAAGTTTGTCATTAGTAATATAAGGGACACATGGCTGGCTCAGTCAGTAGAACATGTGCCTCTTGATCTCATGGTCATAAGTTCAACCCCCACACTGGGTGTAGAGGTTACGTAAAATATATATTTTTTCTATATATCTATTAATATATAAATATGTTTTACCCACACACACCCCCCCCACACCTAAGCAAGATCGGTTTCAATCCCAGGAGCAAATTTTTAGTTCTAGCGCAAGTTCCCGCCCTAATGCTTAAAGTCAGTATCTGTCTTGAACAAAAGGACACAGAAATAGGCATCGGTTTCCAAATTATGAAAAGGCCAAAGTGGCTACAGAGAACATCACAGATAGGTTATTTAAACCTAAGGAAGCTCATGTTTGAGGAACAACTTTTTATATTTAGTTGAGCTTCTTTGTAGGCTTTCTACAACTTTGGTTTAATTAATGTTCATTTTCCACACATCGAGAAGATTTTACTGTCGTGCACATTTACTGAATGCAATACCAACCACAAAACTGCACTGTAACCGGTCACTGATGAGCCTGAAAACAGGTTCTCCAAAGACTTGTCTGAAGTAACAGTGGAAGTACAGTCATCCAGTCCAGAACTCAACCACAGACATTCATACGTACCAGTAGGAACACCCTTGTTTCCAGCTGTTTACAAGTTCCAGAGTCATAATTAATACACTGATGAAAACAATTACTTATATCTAAAGGCCCTAAAGCCACAAAGAACCAACTACTAATCAAAGCTTTACTGATTACACAGGGGAATGCAGTTAGGCCTAGCAAATAACCCAAAGCGGAGCCAGTTAATCTCCCCTGCAAATTGGTAATGTTTTTTCTCTCTTCTCTGCCAAATCCTGGAAGGAACACACTTCACATACAGAGATTCAATAAAAATAGCCCCCAAAATACTTCATAGTCCTGGGGTTTCATCATTTTCATTTATCCAACATTCATGTGTATTTACCATTTCAGGCCCTTTGCTAACTAACCCTACGATAGACTGGTTGGTCCCTGTCCTCAATGAAGGTTAAGGTCTAATGGGAAAGACCAGTGTGAAAGAAAATAACAAGAGTGCTAAAGAGAGAGACTCAGGAGAATTTAATCTAAGAACACAAGGAACACCTTCCTGAGAAAGGGACATCTAAACAGACATCTAAAGAATGTTAAAAATCTTAGATTTTTTTTCTGCACATTTGCCCAAATTTTGTTTGATCACCCAATTAGTTCAACCATAGTCCCAGAATAGGCAGTTGTAAAATACACAGCTGATATATTTAAAATAGAAGAAAAGCATTTATGCATGTTTGCCCTATGTCATGACCACGTGAAGAATACATATTGGCTGGATCGCAAGGCCCTAAAAGAGAAATCACATGGAACAAAGCCAGGTCACCCTCGTCAACCCAACCAAGACCATCCTAGATCAGCCAACAGCCAACTCCCACCCAAGGTCAGCAAAGCCCCAGCCAACCACCCAACTACCACATGTGACCAAAACACTTACTGTATGCAAATGATGTTTCTCAGTTGTCTGCTATGCAATAATACTATCGCAATAGCAAACTGATATACAGGATTTTTTTTTAACCATTCCTACGTCTCTTCTCTGGAGACTAATGAAGGAGCTGTTCTCCTAAGTAAGTGAGTAAACAAAGAGGACTCAGATATGGGACCCTGAAGTGAAGGCTTTAACACAGGAAGAAAGATGAAGAAAATTCTTGTCATTAATTTGTAAAGATTCAGAGCAATAAGCCAGTACCATTCTGAGAGAAAGGCCTCCAAAAACCACTGAAGAACTGATTTATAACATGATGTGTCTTAGAATTCTGGTGAAAACCATGGGGATAATAAGCTTTTGAACACCCTGGGGCGCCTGGGTGGCTCAGTCGGGGGAAGCATCCAATTCCTGATTTCAGCTCATGATCTCAGGGTAGGGAGATCGAGCCTCACCTGGGAATCTGTGGTGGGCATGGAGGCTGCTTAAGATTCTCGTTCTCCGGATGCCGGGTGGCTCAGACAATTAAGCACCTGCCTTCAGCTCAGGTCATGATCTCAAGGTCCTGGGACCGAGTCCCAAGTCTAGCTCCCTGCTCTCTGCTTTGTGGAGAGCCTGCTTCTCCCCATCCCTCTGCCTGCTATTACCCCTCCGTGTTTTCTCTCACTCTCTGTCAAATAAATAAATAAATACAATCTTTAGGAAAAAAAAAAAGATTCTCGCTCTCCCTCTACCTCCTTAATTAAAAAAAAAAAAAATTAAAATGACCAAGTGAAGAACAGTAAAAAAACAAAGACCTACAGAAAATTCCAGGGTGGGGGTGGGGGGACATTATATTATGATCACAGGTCTTTTCTTCCATTATTTGGCACAGAGTGAACAATCTTTACATGTTCATAATATGTAAACACTCAACATATTAGTTTGATATCAGAAGTTAGGGAACACTTCCAAGAAAGTGACATCCCAAGACATCCGAAATCAGGTCTTAAGTTTTTGATAATTATACTGGGAGGACAAAGGAAGAGAGAAATGTGTGTGTGTGTGTGGGTGTGTGTGTGTTTGCACACATGCACACACGTGCATGTATGGAGGGAGGAAGTATAGACAACAAAGAGCCCATCTCCCAGAGTTAAGTCATTAAATGAGAAACTGACTTATTTCAGTTTCAGATAACATCAAATTTTATAAATATCTCTTAAATACCATAAAAAACAGCTAAGTGTGTTGAAAGAAGTTAACTTTGGGGAGTAGAAACCAGGAGGAGACCATTGCTATTTTTAATCATAAGTGCTGTATCTTTTTAAGCTTTATTAATTTGGATAAAAATTAAGGTTTTTAATCACTTTTTAACCTCATCAGCCTTCTTTCTGTTCTCCCCAAATTTGTATTTTCACTGCTTAGGTCTATTATAACTACTTATTTGTTCCTTGAACTATTTACTGGGCAATGATTAATACCTGTTGTGTTGATAAGGATACAGCAATGAGCAAAAACCCAAGTCCCTGGTACAAAAGGAGAGACAAATTGATAGTAGATCCTACAAATAAGATGTACTTTAGAGCTCTTAAACATGTAGATATGTCCAGGAATACGTGGTAAGAGGAAAAATGCAAAATAAAAGCGACAGAGATAGATAGGAAGGGCTATTTTACTTAAGTCGGTGACATTTAAGCAGACACTGGAATTTAAGAAGGAAGCAGGCCATGCAGATATTCAGCAGAACAAAGGAGGTGGAGGGAGCATTTAGTACAAAGGCCTAAGACGTAGGTACTAACATTTGCTTACCATGTTCAAAGATTAGGGAGACCAGGTTCTAGGAAGCTTTCTAGACCACTATAAAACTTCAGCAGTCATTCTGAGCCAGTTGATAAACTGCCATGGGGTTTCGAACAAGGAGTGACAGGAGCTAACTTTATCACTAGAAAGTTCACTTGCTGGGTACGACCACTTAGGAAAACCATTTGCTGACCTATGTGGAGGCTGAAGCTCCACGCAAGTCTCACCTGAAGACACAGAAGCAACATAAACGCACACTGGGTTTTCCAAAAGACACGTACCAGTACACTCACAGCAGGACTCCTAACAGCCAAAAGCCAAGGGCTAGCTGAACGCCCGTCAATAGAATGGATTAAAACAAAAACAAAAACAAAAAACCTATAGAGATTAAAACAAAATAGTATCTAGCAAAACAAAGAAACCATTCACCATTTCATGCCACATCATGGATGATTCTTGTGCGCATAATGTCACATGAAAGCCAGACTCAAATTACATATTGTAGGTTTCCATTTATATACAGTACAACATCAGACCCAACCAACCTGTGCTCTTAAAAGTCAAAACAGGTTATCCACTTGGGGTCAGTGACTGGAAGGGAGCAGAAGTTGCGGGTGACATTCGGTTTCTTGTTCTGGGCGCTGGTATTACAGGTGGAATCAGTTTGTGAAAATTCACCAAAAAATTCTCAAATTCCTAACCTGCCCAGTTTTCTGTTTATCAATGTCAGTCAAGTTCTTTTTTAAAGCTCAGTCTGCCTGCTGTATGGAAAACGGGTCCTAAGGAGGCGGGAACAGTAGGGAGACCAGGTAGGAAGCTAATGTCACCGGCCAGCTTGAGATGAAGGTGACTTAGGCGGTACAGACAGAAGTGGTATGGAGTGACCATCCTCTGGAAATATTCTGCAGCGGACTCAGTAAGGATTTCTTGACAGATTATGCAGTAAGGGGGAGAGAAACAAAGGAGGAAAAGAGAACACTGACAGTTTTACCTCGACAACTGGAAAAAGAGGAGTGGGAAAGATGGCAGCAAGTATAGATTTGGAGGACATGGGGAAACCCAGAGGCTAGTTCTGAACAGCTGTTGTGTGAGAAGGCTCCAAGTGGAGCTGTTGAACCTGGAACTGGATTTAAGAATCTGGAATTCAAGAAAGTTGGGGCTACAAAAATCAGTGTGGGAGGGGTCAGCGAAACCACACAGATGGTTTTAAAACCAAGGACTCCCGCAGCCCCGTGACGAAGGTTAACAATGGTGATTAAGTCACGTTGACAGTATGCGCCCTTATTGTAAGGGGAGGAGAATGACATTTTACTCTGTGGTCTTGCTCCCCAAACCTTTAACTCCTGACAGATCGCTCTATAAAATAGCTGACCAGCACTCCTTAAAATGGTCAAAATCATCAAAAACTAAAGAGTATGAGAAATTGTCACAGCCAACGGAAGCCCAAGAAGACAGGTTTACTATACAGGATGCAGGATCCTGACTAGATACATTATGTAAAAGCTAATGAAATCTCAACAAAAATAGGGACTTTGGTTAATGGCAAGTGGCAGGATTGGTTCGTCAGCGTGGCAAGTGCACGATCCTAACAGAAGAGGTTAATAGGGCAAACTGCGCAGGACCGGGTGGTGCCAGGGTACGGGAACCCTATTTCTTGGCCATTTTTTTTTGTAGACCTAAAACTCCAACAGTTTATTGAAAAAGCAAAATGGGGGTGCCTGGGTGGCTCAGTGGGTTAAAGCCTCTGCCTTCGGGTCAGGTCATGATCCCAGGGTCCTGGGATTGAGTCCCATGCCGGGCTCTCTGCTCAGTGGGGAGCCTGCTTCCCCCTCTCTCTCTCTCTGCCTCCCTCTTTGCCTACTTGTGATCTCTGTCAAAAAATAAAATCTTAAAAAAAAAAAAAAGAAAGAAAAATGGGTGACACCCAGGTGGCTCAGATGGTTAAGCATCTGCCTTCAGCTCAGGTCATGATCTTGGAGTCCTGGGATCAAGCCTCGCCAAGGAGCCCACTTCTCCCTCTCCCCCTATGACCCCCTCTGCTTGTGCGCTTTCCCTCTATCAAATCAATAAATAAAATCCTTTAAAAAAAAAAAAAGAAAAATGGGCCTGGAGGAGATCACCTACACGGGGGAGTGTAGACAAAAAGGAGGTCAGGAGGAACCAAAGACCAAGGAGTGTTCTGGAGACCATTAGTCTCATTCCTCCTGTTCCACTATTTCTCTCATTTATTCCTTATCACACTACCTTTCAATGGAGTGAACTTATTTCCAGTTTCTCCCTCTAGAGCAGCACTGTCCAAGAGGACTAGGCACACACATGGTTACTGAGCACTTTCAAAGCATCTATTGCGACTGAGGAAATAAAATCTTCTAAAAAGTTCCATAAAATTAAAAATTTATTTGATAGAGAAAGCACGAGCAGTGGGAGGGGTAGAGGGAGAAGCAGGATCCCCGCTGAGCAGAGAGCCTGTGGGGTGGATCCCAGGACCCCAGGATCATGACCAGAGCCAAAGGTAGACACTTAACTGATTGAGCCACCCAAGTATCCCTGGAATTTTTTTGAGATTTTATTTATTTATTTTTAGAGAGAGACAATCCCAAGCAGACACCCTGCTGAGCACATAACCTGAGGTGCGGCTTGATCCCACAACCCTGAGATCATGACCTGAGCCAAAACCAAGAGTCAGCCGCCCAACCAATTGAACCACCCAGGCACCTTTAACGGAACTTTAAAGTTACTATTAGGACAACAGAACTCTAAAGTTCAGGATCTCGTATTTGATCCTTTTCCCTGCCCTTTTACAAGCCATGATATTTCTGACTCTCCACTCTCGATTATCTTGGCTCCAGAACATCTTTAAACAATGTGTGAAGCCAGACTTCACTCAGTCAGGGTTCCGATCTTTCTTACACCTACACAGTAGGGGCTGTAAAAGGATAGAAGCCTCCCAGCTGAAATGCCATCCTCACTGATCCGCCTGTAATTCAGGCCTCAAGGTTCATGGAGTTGTGTCAATTTAAGGAAAAGGTTTCTCAAGGGTGATTTTTTTTTAAAAACAAGACAAAGGGAAAGAAAAAATTCCCCATGTTAATTATAAAAGCAGCTATTAAAAACTTATAAATTAAATACAAAACTATGAAAATATTCAAATTAATGATTGGATTATTGAGATAAGTCATGTCATTCTTCTAAAATTAGACCGCTATTCACAATGTGAGTAACTCACAGCATACAGTCCTACAGCTTTATTCAAGCAATTGCAAAAATCTCTATTTGTACCGTGCGTCTTTACAGCCATTAGGCATGAAGACAGCATTCAATTAAGTTATTTTCTCATTCTCATCATGGTAGTATAATCTGCTACTGCCCCCCACATTAAGTGGTAGGACTTCAATGATAATGTAATCATCCAAAAGATCTAGAGTATACTTACATTAATTTTCAAAGGTGACTGAAATAAATACAATTTAAAAAAACACACACACACAGGCAACTCAAGGATCTGGAGATTAAATCCCCAAGCCATTAAGGAACTCCACTTGGAGAAATAAACTACTCCCAGTTGAAATACAAACATCCAGGAGAGAGTAATAAGACCTTCTCATAATTTAACTATCAGAGGCTTCCCATCTTGCAGTCACATGAGAACAGCTCTTCATAAAATTACTTTCACAGAGGTTAAAGTCCTTTTTAAAAAAACCTTAGAAAGAGGGATGCCTTGGTGACTCAGTTCATTAAGCATCCAACTCTTAATTTGGCTCAGGTCAGGATTCAAGGCTGGGAGATGGAGCCCCGCATCAGGCTCCACACTGGATGGGAAGCCTGCTTAAGACGGTCTCTCCCTCTCCCTCTGCTGCTCTCTCCACCCACCCCCCAAAAATATCTCATCAGAAAGAATCCTATGATGAGCGTCTCCGCACCAATACCCACCTCAACCTTTGCATGGCTGATAATTGGTCAAGTTTTAATAGTTAAGACAAGTTGTGTGATGAGGTTACCAGCAACATCTCAGAAGTGCAAGGCAAGGAAAGAAGTTAAAGGGGTTTATTTATTCAGCCAACCGACATTTATTAAACCCGCACCATACAGGGAAACCTGAGGGTCCCAAGACACAAACATAGTCCTGTCTTCCTGAAGCTTAGCCTAGGGGGACCAAGCAGTGTAACTCACTACATAACAGGCAAGGTCAAGTACCAAGCTAAGCACTGGACCCAGACTTGAATGTTGGGTAAGGCTGAAACATGACAGATGAGTACCATGTTGCCAATGGCAACATTTCTGCATTGCTCTGGTCTCAACTCTATGGTCACTAATCCTAAGGTTCATCCACTGTGCTTTCTCTTTTGAAAACCACTATTCCTCCAAAGATTTTGCTAAACTGAAAGGAATTTGTACAAGCATGAATTTTTAGTTTATTCTGGGCACGGAATGCTTCGAGATTGTTCTTTCCTTTCTAAACTCTTAGGTCTGCTCACCAACCTTGTACTTAATAATTATTTTCATTGACCGTGCTCTTCCACATTTCTCTTTCCTCAAGAATGTCGACATTTCTCAACTGAGAGGACCTAGTGAGGTTCTCTCAAGAGAAGGGAGAATTTCACTTCAAACGGAAAGTGGCTCACAGAGCCACTAAAGGGCTTAACACAGGGAGATGCCACGGTGAGAACGTATTTCAAACTGCTGACTTCACTGTAATTATAACCCCAAAGCTGTGGCTCAACTCCAGAGAGGCCAATTATAATCCACCTAAATTTTCTTGTAATTTTAATTGGCTATGCTTCTATTACTTTGTAACCCTAAACCACTGCCTAACATTTATAACAGGATCATATACCAAAGACTTCTGCAATTGGAAGGCATCCTGAGGGATCCTTTAGTGCAGTGGTTTGCCGAGTGTCCCAGAGAAGGGCTTCACAGGCTGTGCCAACATAGACACTCCAATTTTAACATACAAAAGTATTCATTAATTTGGTTTTCAGACCTTAGCATGAAGCTCCTCCTGCCTTTTCAGGGCATGTATATCCACAGGTTATTAGAATTGTGTCGATAAGGTGTGACTGATGGAGGGCTTTTTAAAATTTCAGCCCACATAACCCATTCAAGTAGGTAAGTTCTCCAGTTCATGGTCCCCACTCTGCTCAGTTCAGTACCAAGGAAGGCTGAAGCGCATCTGCTTGGCCCCTGCCCTCTCAGAGCATTACTGTCAGTTGCAAAATAATAAATGACCTTAGTAACATGTGTGGTCATGACAGTATATTAAAATTTGAGTGCCAAATCGAACGTTGGAAGTCTAGTGCCTTTTCAATGCGTGATGAGGAAAAGGGAGCAGCTGGTAATGATTCAACGTAAAGTCCCTAAAACATGGCTGCCAAACAAGCGGTCAACAAATCCCACGCTCCCTCAGCAACATGACGTTTACTACTGTCCACTCAATCATCAGACAGCCTCCACGGTAAAGTACTCCTTAAACTGAGCTAGGTGTTTCTTACTGGGGCTTCCATCTGGACTTGGGTCTAGACCTTGAATACAAAGGTACAAATCCTCTTCCTTTAGAAATATTTGATTGTGGCCTCCCCGCTACTCCAAGTTCCATCCTCTCCAAACCCAATATTCTTTCCATTATTCTTCCACATGTGACTTCAAGTCCTTTCACCATCCTGTATACTACCACTGGACAGATTTCAGAATCTGTGTCCCAGAATGGACCTAGACTTTAGGTTTGCATCCATCCCAGTACAGGAGGACTCTCATCTCCCCTTCAGTTCTAGATATGGTTTTAAAATATTAATCCGGAGATTTGACTTTTTGCTGCCACATCTGACTCAAGTCCAGCTGTCAGTGTCCCAAAGCGCTGCGCTACACCACATATCCTTCTCATCATCCTGTGCTTCCTTATGCAATTGGTTTTTATTGAACAAAACAGAGTAAATTTCATCTTATTATAACCACTGAATAATCTTAGTTTGACGAGATGACTGAAGTCCGAGTTGGACATGGGCACATCCTCTAAACCTTAGATATGTGATCGGTGCCCTTTTCTTCCCCCTCCTCTTGAAATCAAAGCCTGAGCAGATTACCTAGCTTCAGGCTCACACAAACTAACTTCCACATCCCTTCCAATCCCTCTGTCTCAACCTAAAAAGAAGTTTGTAACACATCTTCACCTAGGATTCAGCTCTCCTCCAAAATCACAGGCAGCAGTAGGGAAAGGGGAGACAAGGTAATTACCTGGTTGTTGGATCTCAAGACCCTGAGATCATGACCAGAGCAGAAACCAGGAGTCAGATGCTTAACCACTTAACCAACGGAGCCACACAGGCTCCCCTTACCTGGTCTTTCTTAAAACCCCAGAGTTGCTACACAATCTCCCTACTCCTCCTCAATAGTTCCTTGAGCTGCTGTACCAACAGCAGCAGCAGTTGCAGGAAGGACATGGAGGACAGAGGCGCAGCTATAAAGGAAAGTGGGATTTAAACAAGCAGAGATGTGTAGAGACAGTGTGGAGCAATTCCAGGGAAAGATTCAATAAGCAGATACACAGAAAATGGAAAAATGCTATTTATGAAAGATTCTGTTAGCTTAGCAACTACAAGTTGGAATAGATGAATAAAAGAAGGTTAGAGGTACACTAGTGTTGCCTTCAAAAGGTCTGAAAGGCCACGTTAAAGTGTCTGAACTTTGTTTCAGTTGTTTGCTATCAAGTTATTGCATAAAGTAGTGATTTAATCAGAATCCTAGTTTGAGAAGATTAATCTGACAACAGTGTAGAAGACTGATTAGAGGAGAAGAAACACTAGAGAAGAAGGGACCACTCAGGAAATGAAAACCAACACAGACAAACCTGCACTGACGTGTCTGAGAGACCAGGGACAGTGGATTGCCGCCTACTTTCTACAGAACCCAAGATGATTAAGACCCACTGTTAATTTCTGTGTAAGAAACAAAAATGGTGCCAAATGAACTGTAACATACAATCATCCCAATTCCATAGATGTGAAAAATGTGTTTGATTATCAATGAAATACAACCAATTTTTGGTTTTAACACAACTGGCTCAAGAGCAAAAAATCTGGTTATTTTCAGGGTATTGGATACAGCAGTTTTCCTGCTTACCAAATGCATGAAATCTCTTCTTACTAATTCTCCAGACCAGTCATAGGAATTCAATGAGTGCAGGTGAAAGCAACCAACTCCCATCACTCCCTTCATTCTCTCAAAAACAAACCAACAAAACCCCCCCCAAAAAAAAAAACAAAAAAAAAAAAATGGGGGGTTGGGGGGAAGCCTGGGTGGCTCAGTCAGTTAAGCATCTGACTCTTGATCTCAGGGTTGTGAGTTCAAGCCCCACATTGTGCTCCATGCTGGTGTGGGCCTCCTTTAAAAAAAAAAAATTAAAAACAAGTCTGCTTTACAAACTATGATTTTTAACCAGGATTTCCTCAGGAGCTTCCTCTTCAACTCCCCGCCTCCAAAACAAAACAGAACTGAACCCCTATATCTGATCTACTGACTAATAATACCTTAGCTGGAAACCACAGCATCAGTATTGAAAAGATATTCTCTAAATTATTCTGATTCATCTCTGGATAGGAATCATTCAAAAAGAGTTACACTTAAAATATTAAAGCACAGAAACTTTTTCTAAGGGTAACTCCAAACCAAAAAGCTATAAATGCTTGGCAAATCTGTCAAGATGAAAACATGAAACTTCTCTAAGAAAAAAACCCCATCACAAATGGAAGAAATGATAAATTGTTCATGTCTAGAATATACAGGAACTTCTAAATAGAACATAACAAACAACCCAAAAGAAAAATCTGAGTAAAGCAATAAGCAATTCATCAAGGTACAAATGGCTAGAAAGAAAAATGTTCAGTTTCACCAAAATACAAACTGTAACAATGAGCTATTTTTCACGTATCAAGTAGGTAAAAATGCTAGAAGATGAATAATCATCAGTGTCAATAAGGCTAAACTAAAGCATACAAGTGTTATTTATACATACAAGAACCTAAAAACTCACCCAAAGTTACAGTTGAATCATACAAGGAATGCTATGCAGCGGCTAAAACAAAGCAAATCTGTATGTATCCATGTGGGGAAAGGCCCACCATACAACACACCAAAATTAAAGACATTTTTTTTGAATTTTATATACTTCTGTCTGTATTGAAAAGGGTCTAGAAGTAAATAGATGAGGTTCTGACCAGTGATGGCCAGTCAGAGGCTGAGGAGGGGGGAGAGATGGAGAGACTCAACTTCTCCTTTATATACCTCTCCACTGTTTTACTTTTTACAAGGAGCATTCTTGAAAATTTCTCAGTAAATTGGGGTACCTGGGTGGCTCAGTAGGTTAAGCCTTTGCCTTCGGCTCTAGTCAGGATCCCAGGGTCCTGGGATCAAGCCCCACATCGGGCTCTCTGCTCAGCATGGAGCCTGCTTCCTCCCTCTCCCCCCACCCACCGCCTACTTGTGATCTCTGTCAAAGAAATAGATAAAATCTTTAAATTAATTTAAAAGCATCAGTCGCACATCATCACTTTCCAGGCTTAGTACAAACCATGAGCATGGCACCTTTACTTCCAGAAGTTCCATTCCCTTCTGGTGCCCCTGCCACCTCCCCTCGTTTTCTGGGAGCCTTTCCTACAAGATCCCAGGGACCAACTGAACCCTTCTCCGGGGAGCGGCTGGCCAGAAGGGAGCGGAGCGCTTCTGCATTTCAGTCTCCTCCCCTCCCACGAACCTGTCTGCAAATGGACTTAGGGTTTCCAGCAACAGCAAACTGGAGAGCCAAAGCAGTAAATGAACTAAATGGGCAGGTCAGTAGTAAAATCTTTTGAGACTAGGCAACACCTGGAATAGGTGAGAGAGAATTTAGAGCAGGAGCCAGCAAACATTTTCTATACAGGACCAGAGTATTTCAGGCTTTGCTGGCCATACAGTGTGTCTCACTGTGCAACTCTCGCCTGTGCGGCACCAAGGCAGCCAGCGAGCCTATGTAAAGGACTATGCATGGCTATGCTCCAATCAAAATCTATTTAGGACACTGCAATTTGAATTTCATGCCACTTTCACAAGTCACAAAATAGCACTCTGATTTTCAACTATTTAAAAATGAAAAAAAAAATTTTTTTTTCGTCTGCAAGCATGCAGAAGCAGGCGGCAGGCCACAGGCAATAGTTCACAGTAATAGTTTCACAAATCTCAGAGTAGAAAACAAACACAGAAGTTCTCATAAGTAACGTCTGGATTCTTAACATACAAAGTTCTTTCATGAGCTTTAAAAATATGTATTTAGTGAACTACAGTACAAGCTGCCACTGTTTTAAAGGCAGCTTTCTCTCAAAATAGCTGATAAAATTTACAGTTTTAAAAGGGATCCCTAGACTTGAGAGAAATGCAAATTAAAACCACAGCAAGAGGGGTACCTGGGTGGTTCAGTGGGTTAAAGCTTCTGGCTTCAGCTCAGGTCATGATCCCAGGGTCTTGGGATCAAGCCCCGCATCGGGCTCTCTGCTCCGAGGGGAGCCTGCTTCTACCTCTCTCTCTGCCTGCCTCTCTGCCTGCTTGTGATCTCTGCCTCTCGAATAAAATCTTAAAAATAAAATAGAATAAAATAAAACACAGCAAGAGATCACTACACTCCCACCAGAATGGTTTTTTTTTTTTTTTTTTTCCACCAGAATGGTTTTAATGCAAACCCAGTGATACCAAGTATTGAACATGAGGAAAAACCAGAACCATCAAAAACCACTGGTTGATAAGCTGGTAGAGCCACTTCAGAGAGCAGTTTGGCCGGGGGCGGGGGGGGGGGGGGTTGCGCTTAAAAGGTTAATAAAAACAAACAAAAACCATACTCTTAAATATAGAGACCAGACTGGTGGTTGACGGAAAGGAGATGGATGGGGGTTAGGGGGGGGCTGAGTGAAATAATTTTTTTTCTAAAGTTAAATAAATACTTCCTATATGACCCAGCAATTTCACTGCCAGGTACCTACCCAAGAGAAATGAAACCGTAGGTCCACATAAAGACATGTGTACAAATGTTCACAAAGATATTATTCACGATGGCCCCAAACCCTGAAGCGGTATCAATACCGTCAACTAGAAAACAGATCAACAAGATGGTTTATCCATACAACAGAATCCCATTAATCAAAAAACCAAGAGGAGAGTCTGGCTGGCTCAGTCGGTAGGGCGTGCAACTCCTGGCCTCAGGGTTGTAAATTCGAGCCCTACACTGGGTATAGAGATAATAAAATTTTTAAAATAAAACAAACAAAAAGGAGCCAACTATTGATAATGCTACAACATGGCTGAGCCTCAAAAGCATTATATATTACAAGGAAGCCAGGCATAAAAGCCCATATATTATATAGTATTCTACACTCAATTCTCCCCTGCCCCCTCTAACCGACTTCCGGACACCAGCTGGGGTGTCCTACGAATCCTGCCATTATCCATCTGGAGAGACCTTGAGATCTCTCAGGTGAGGGGCTCAATCATCTCAGATGCCAATCACAAGTCCAGGTTGTCATCTGTGCTTCTAACCCAGCGGCCATAAATCAGAGGTTCCTACCACCCCACCTCCTTGGGTTCCATTAACTTGCTGAAGCGGCTCACAGAACTCTGGAAAGCAATGTACTCACTACATTACCAGCTCATTACCAAAAATATGAAAGGATACTTATCAACAGGCTGACGAAGAGGCACACGGGGTGAAGTCCTGAAGAAAGCAGCTTCGGATCCCGCAGAGTTGGGAGCCCAGCACGGACTCGCACGCAGACCCACCCACCTGGAAACTCTCCCAACCCCGTCCTTCCATCCCAACCTCTTAATTCTGTGCTAAATTCCTTGAGGAAAGAACTATTCTTTATCACACACTATATAACAGGCACTGACTCTTCATAATACTGAGCTACAAAATCAACGGCTTGGGCACTGTCTAAACACAACCCTCTTCTAACTGGCATGAAGAATGGCAAAATTCTCAACCTTTCAATCTTAGATGACCCCCGTCTCCCACCCCCTGCTCCCACAAACCCTGATCTAAATCCCTTGTAACTTTTCAAAAAACATTTCTGGTGTATTCATTCCGGATTTTTAATCTAGCAAATGCAGAAATCACAAACGACATGTCAGTCCCGAGCACAAGCACAGTTTTGACAACTGAGTATGAAATCTGCAAGTCAGGAAGACCGTGCCTCTTAATGGGACAGAAAATACAGCTCCATCCACCCCAACCAAAGACAAATTTCAAGCAGCATGAAGTTCCCAAAGTAGAGGGAATATCATCTCTCAAAAAGCCTCTCTGGTAAAATCCTGGTTGAGATGAAGATGCTGAGCTGTGATAAAGACTACCTTTTAAGATGTGTTCATCCTGCCCACAGACATCAGGAGACCTCAATGCTTACACAATTCTAGCAACTTGAAAGTTTCTCAAATGCTGGACTTTGGGGGTTTGGGGGTTTTTTGTTTTTGTTTTTAATTTCTCAAACCAGTGACTCCTGAAAATTATTCTCTCTTATTTTCAAAGAAGGTAAAACAATGCAATTTCTTTTTGAAATCACAATCTGCGTCAGCTGGAATTTAACCCTCCCCGAAATGATTCACGGAGATAGAGTCCATAAAGGCCAAACACTGATAAGGATAAGAAAAGCTGACTCAAAACTTCAGAAAAACAAGTTTTAAACCACCGAAGCGGACGCTATGGGAGAGTAAGAGCCGTCTATCTACTGGCAATGTTCATTGAAGAAATCACTGAGATTTTAGTAAGTTCCATTTTGAGGGAAACACCTCAAACGACTATGAGTCCACACCCTTGGGACAGAGGCATCTGCAGAGAGGGAAGAACGGATTTGCTACTTGTCTTTTGACTCAGACCTGCAAAGAAGAAGCCATCTATCTAGGTTAAACATCTATGATCTTATTAAGTATAAACCCTCTGATAGTCCACGTCTATATTTATTAAATAAATATAAACCATGCCAATGTGAGAGTAAGAGGTTCACCTTCAAGAAGGAAAAAAAAAAAAAAGGAAAGCAAACTGAGCATTTGTAACTTTTTACCCTTAAATGGCTGACCCTCCCAACAAGCCCAGACCGGGCGGGGGCTGGAGGAGGGGTGGTGATGGGAGACAGGATGGGGCGGTGACAGAAGCCTCATTTGTCCAGGGCACCCTATGTGTCAGGTGCTTTACCTAGAAGATCTCATTTCCTCCTCGCCAGAATCCTCTGAGGTATTTTAAATACATGCAGACTGAGGAACAGAAAAGCCAAGCAGACTTAACAAAGCCCCAGCTAGTGAGCAGCTGACCCAGCTCACGTTTTCCGGCTGTATCATAGCCCCTCCCCAGGCTGGGGGGTGCGGGGGACGGTGTCTGTCTCGTTAACCAGCTCCAACTGCCACTTAATTAATTACAGGCCGTCTGACGCCAACACCATTTCTCCATCAAGAACATCTATATAGCCCAATTAAGTGAATAGCTTTCTAACTTTGAATATTACTTTATTTTATGCAGAAATTACATTTCCTTGCACTTGGCAAACTACAATCTCCTTGAGGACAGGCTCAATACATACGTGTAGAATACTTTTTAAAAACTTAACATTAAGCCACTCTGAAGTTCATTATTTGGTATCCAAACATTTCCCTCTTTCCTCTATTTACCCTAAAGTGAATAAAGCCTATAAACAACAGTTCCTTCATTTCTTTTTTAAGATTTTATTTATTTATTTGACAGACAGAGACCACAAGTAGACAGAGAGGCAGGCAGAGAGAGAGAGGGAAGCAGGCTCCCCGCCGAGCAGAGAGCCCGTCTCGGGACTCAATCCCAGGACCCTGAGATCATGACCTGAGCCGAGGGCAGCGGCCCAACCCACTGAGCCACCCAGGCGCCCCTTCATTTCATTTCTAAAAGAGAGCTCAAAACACATGAGTCCACGGCCAGAAATAATTGCTTCCTTTGAGTGTCCACACACTTGGTGTCTGTCTCTTTAAGCACTTCTATGTGTATTAAAATGATTTCTGTGCATGCTTTATCTTCTCTAAGAGACTTTAAACAACTTTAATATGCCGCGGCATCTAGCCCAGTAGATGCTGAATAAATGTTTAAACAGAGAAAATTATTATTTTTTTCTGTATGTCTGTCACACAGATGCTCAGAATCGGTGTGGTTAATAAAAGAAAAGATTCCTACAATAATAATGAGATTCTCAAGGAACAATCAGCCTTGAATCAAAGTTGATTTCTGTCATCAGGTTCTAATTAAGAACGGCAGATAAAGCAGATGGAGAACAGCTTTAATCTTCATGCTAAGTTGATCCTACTCTGGTGAAAACACAGAAAAATTGTTTGGACAAGCCAACTGAACAAACATGATATTGGATGTCTAGAGGAAAGTCATTCTTAAAGAGTCTTCTTTCCACTAGATGGCTATCTGAATTTTTACCAAGAGAGTTAGTCAAAGGGAAAGGATCACTTAACATTGTGCATTCCAGCTAGGCCAAGGAAAGGGGTTGGTGGTAATGGGGGAGGGGAGGAATCAAACACAGGGAGGGATTTTTTCCATTTTGAAAAGGTTTCCCCTTTTGGAACTACTTACTTAGTCCTCTTCCCATTTTACTTACTTATATCACTTACTAAACAATGTAGAAGTATTTCCATAGAAATTATGGAATCGTGCCAAGGTTCTCAACAAAGAAGTTTAGAGTTCATTTAAACTGATTTGCCATTTAATTTCTAGTGCGAACTCTTAGGACTTTGTTTTACCCATCTAAATGTGGACATTTACCTGCTTGAAATATTTTAGGTTTTTGAGGAATGGCTTCATGGCAAAGGTAAACATTAATTATAAAACGCTACCAACTAATTTTTCCATTAAAGTATACCGTGTTGTGATCCATATAGTAAAACTCTACCTGAAATCAACCACTTAGGCCATTTGTTCAAAATCATTATTTTATACTAATGTTTACTGACTTCTTTCTGATGATAGAATAAAAAGCCCATTAAGAAATTTTGAGAAAAATCTATGAAAACATCTTTTTTTGTTTCTCTCCAGTCTTTAAAAAAGATTTTTATATGCAAACATATTCATTATTTTAAAATTGGTATAATACTGCAATATATAAGGGTGCCTGGGTGGTTTAGTCAGTTAGGTGTCTGCCTTCGGCTTGGGTCGTGATCTCAGGATCCTGGGATCAAAACTCGCTTTGGACTCCCTGCTCAGTCAAGAGTCTGCTTCTCCCTCTCTCTCTGCCCCTGCCCCGCTTTGTGCTGCCTCTCTTTCTCCCTCCCATTTTCTCTTGCTCTCATTTAAAATCTTTAAAAAAAATACTGTAATATACAATGCACATGATATTGTGAGAATTTTCCCATGTTGATTATACTTTGGAAGCATCATTTTAATAGCTATTTAACATTTTGCCATTGGATGTAATCCTGTGGGTCATTTGAATTTCCAATAATTTTCTGGTATGAATAATACTGATAAATGTCTCTGGACATACTTCTATGTCTGAGTTAGACCATGTCCTCAGGAAAGATGATAGAATAATCAAAAGAATCCCAAATATGAATGCTTATCAGAAAGAGTATACCAATTCCCACCAGCCAGTGATAGTGCCCATCTCATACCCAGGTCAACAACTGAATTTTACCACTATAATTTTTTTTCCTAATTAGACAAAAACTGGTATCTTGCTGTTTTAATTTCCATTTCTTTTATGGCCAAGGTGGAATTTTTCTTCACTTTTTAAAACTTAAGTGACTCAGGGTGCCTGGCTGGCCCAGTCAGTAGAGCACACAACTCTTGATCTTGGGGTTATAAGTTTGAGCCCCATGTTGGATATAGAGATTAGTTAAAAATAAAATCTTTAAAACTTAAGTGGTTTATTTCAAGTCAGAAGTCTGTTTTTCATTACTATAATTAGACAGCCTTCTTTTAAACCTTGTAAAATTTTCAGCTGGCTCTCAAAGGCTTTATTCTATACCACAACAGATTTGGCTATTCTTAGAGAGATGAACACTGCAAAGAAAGAGTAATATTTTTAAAACAGAAGTTTCATATAATCTAAGTTAACTTAATTTTTAAATTTTACCACTCAATTTAAAATTAAAATGCTAGCTTGTTATATAGTGCATTAAATCCAGGAGCTAAAAACAATATAAAATTCCTCATTTTAGGGGCCCTGGGTGGCTCAATTGGTTGGGCATCCAACTCTTGATTTCACCTCAGGTCACAATTTCAGAGTCTTGGGATAGAGCTCCACATCCAGCTCTGCACTTGGCAGGGGAGTCCGCTTGAAGATTCCCTCCTCTCCCTCTGCCCTTCCCCCTGCTCTCTCTCTCTCTCAAATAAATAAGTCTTTTTTTTTTTTTTTTAAATCCCCATTTTTGGGAGGCGCCTGGGTGGCTCAGTTGATTAAGCACCTGTTTTTGGCTCAGGTCATGATCCTGGGGTCCTGGGGTCAAGTCCCACATGGGGATCCCTGCTCAGCTAGGAGCCTGTTTCTCCTCCCTCTGCCCCTCCCCCCAGCTCAGGTACTCTCTCTCTCTCAAACAGATAAGGTCTTTCTTAAAAATTCCCCAGTTTACAGGAAGAAAAACATTTCATTAACGTTTCCTTTGTAAAAATGTAAATATTTTTTATAAGACATGTTCAAAGTGAGTTACTAAGTAGCTTCAGTATTACAAAAAATAGTTAATCATTAAAGTTAATCCTTGAGTATAAGTAAATGTTCTTTCTTTTCATATTACCAGCTTTTTATATTATGGGAGAGATTTCCTGGCTCATCATGAACATATAAATATCAGTTAAAACAGCATAATCAAATTATTCAGTGTTACATTACCAGAGTACAGTGTTGCCTATTTTGGGTTATAGCATTTGATGGAGAAAGGACAGGAAAAAGGTACGATCTGGTCTGATTTATTTGCTGGGATGTTTCTGTATAACTATTTAAAATTATGTTGAGTTTAAGTCATAACATTAAATAAGGAGAAAAAGATAAAACCCTATAATCTCAATCGTGTTAAAAAATAAAAAAATAAGTAATGTGTGCTGCAGGAAAAAGATACGTCAAAATGCTAACAGTAGCTTTATCTCCGGGCAAAAACACAGATGAAGAAAAATGACATTGATTTCAATAGTTACATATCGGGTTTTTTATTGCAATAACATTAGGCGTTCATGTAACAACAACAAAAGTTTAATTCCTGCCCCTCCAATAACCTTCCAGTCACGATCTGCATACATACTGGGCATCAGTCACAACAGAATTCACATGACAGCTGGAAAATGAAACTGACACACAACATACAAAGCACCCACCAAGTTTTAAATGAAATGCAAGTGAAATGAAAGGAAGGGCTTTTTTTTTTTTTTTAACTGCTTTTACTGAGAAATGATGTTGTCAGGCACTGTGTTGAGCTCTTCACAGGGATTGATGAGTTCATTTAACCCTCTCACTACCCTCAAAGATAAGACTATTCTCATCGTAAAGATGAGGATGCAGAGGCTTCGAGGTAAGCTAAAGTCGCCTGCCAAGTTTCAAAAGTTCCGAAGAGGAGGAGCCAGGGTTCAACGCTGACTTTAATACTTCCTGAGCAGAAGTAACAGAGGTGGTTTACTTTTCATCTGCAGTAATATTGGTGAATGTACTCAAATGTCCTCAAATGAGCCCAAAACTTACAAAACCAGGACATGCATCTCTGTCTCTGAAAGCACACACTGAATTCTGGCTATCATCTAAAAAGGATTTTTAAAAGCATCAATATGAAACAGCTATTGCAAGCCGAAACATAAAGTCCAGTTGTGAAAAACAAACAGAATTTTCTGGAAATCAGAACAAGTCAATTCAGATTCAACGTCTGTATAGGAAAAGGGAATGGCTTTAAGATGAGGCCATGCCCAAAACCACCCAACTTAGCTTCACTTTGGATTTCTTTGCTTTCTATTTAATATTGCTTTCTGAAACTAAGAATCCCAAATTCAATGTAGGAAGAAAGAAATGAAAAGCGGACTTTCTACCTTCTACCTGCATACCTTCAGTACATACGTGGGACTTTCTGTCCCAAAGATACTGCTATTTAGTATTGTATTCTGGATAGAGCCCTAAAGCCCTATAGGCCTAGAACCCTAAAAATGATAGTTTTCTGATTTCTGATTGTGGTAGGCTAAGGATTTATTACAGAGAAGCAAAAAGTAATGTCAAGGTGAGCAGTCTACTAGTCTAACATAGTTCAAAGTGCCAGATTAATTACTATACAGCACCTTAAACCATATCAAAACTAAACAGAGAGGTGTGCCTGGTATTTCAGCCCGTTAAGCCTCCAACTCTTGATTTCCTCTCAGGTCATGATCTCAGGGTCATGACATCTAGCTCAGGGTCTGGCTCTGCACTGCTTGAGATTCTCTCCCTCCCTCTGCCTCTGTCTCTCCCCACCACCCGGCTAGTGTACTCTCTCTAAAAAAAAAGAGGCAGCTGGATGGCTCAGTCATTAAGCATCTGCCTTTGGCTTGAGTCATGGTCCCAGAGTCCTGGGATCAAACCCCGCATCGGGCTCCCTGCCCAGCGGGAAGCCTGCTCCTCCCTCTCCCACTCCCCCTGCTTATATTCCCTCTCTCGCTGTTTCTTTCTGTCAAATAAATAAATAAAATCTTTAAGAAATTAAAAAAAAAGAAACTAAACAGAGAAACCAGTCAATGCCTTAAAAAGATGCTTTTCTTCCCTTAGTGCTTAATTCCAAGGCAAGTCAAGACCTTAGACCTGTACGAAATCCTGATCCAAATAAAGGTTATCAAAAGAGCCATCTTTAGTGAAAAGCCTACAGCCCTAAATATGATAGTTTCAAATTTCCTAAAAACAGTAACTGAGAATAACTGATGATAAACATTAATGAAAATATATTATCCTAGTGGATAAAGTTCATATTACTCATCCTCACATTCAAAAACTTTCACTTCTAGACCAGTTTACCTTTTCAACCCCATCCCCACACTCTCTCTCCCTGGCCCTTCTCACAGTCCTCCTCTGAAGAGGAAATGGCCTCTCCCACCCCTACCTCTACCAGCGGATATCCTACTCATCTTTCAAGGTCCTCCTCAAAAAGCCAAATACTCATTGAAGTCTCTTGCTCCCCCAAATGGTTTTTAACAACATTCTTTTGTCTATCTCAAAACACCAGCTTCTCTAATAATAATCAGTAATGTCTTTCTCATTGGCTAAGACACTGCCAGCAAATCCCTGAACCAAACAGGGAAGGGGCCAAGATGCCCTCATCTTTGCACTGTCCCCAGAAGCCTAACAGCTGCATGCACTGCACAGAGTCAGCTCCATACTTTTCTAAGCAGACTCCCTGCAGAGCAGGGAGCCCCACCCAGGGCTTGATCCCAGGACGCTGAGATTATGACCTGAGCAAAGGCAGACTCTTAACCGACTGAGCCACCCAGGCGCCCCTCCATACATACTTTCCAGTGGATGTAATAGGAGACAGTAAAGATTGGTCTCTATCAGATCCCTCACTGTCTTATAAATATTTATTCATTGATTTAGGAACTGACTAAACCTAAATTGTTAAACAAAACTAAAAATTTTCCATATAAAATAGCACAAGGGATAAGCATCTTTCAGCAGTTGGAGATTCAGTTCCTACTCTGCCTTTCTGAGCTTCAGTTTCCCGACTTGTAAATTAGGAATCCTAAAATTACTTCATTGGGCTACTAAAATTAAAGAGCACGGTACCTGGCACATGGTAAACACTGAAGAAATGGAGCTACGGTTACTGTCACGTGAAAAATCTCTCTTTGCCAGTCCAGTTTTAGGTCAAAATAAAAATAAAATCTGAAACCACCACTTCCTAGGTTTAAAACTTTATTTCCCATAAGTCTTCCCTGAAAAAAATCTCAAGTCAGTGTCCATCAGGTTCCATAATATAACTGGTAGGGTACAGATGTTTGAAAGCTCAATAAATTGACCCAATTCGATACACACCAAAGTCCTATTTCTTCACACTCATCGGTAAGTTTCCATGTAACATACCAGTAGACCTTACAATGACATCATCAACATATAGAGCTATTTGTGGTCTGGTCAGAACATCCTGTGTGTTTCCAGCACAGAACCATCGAGGATTTCTGCTCAAGTAAAGAAGCAGAAGTACTTTTTAGTTACAGCAGCATTAGACGTAGGAGAGGTAAATGACCTCTCCCACGGGGCTTCTACCAGAGGGCATGGGCTACCATGCTGCCCTAACACTGAGGTTCCTCGGGAGACAAACCTGGTATTCCCCAGCACCATGCCAATAACCCCCAACAAGCTTATCTGAAACAGTACTTATGTGACATTTTCTTTTTTTTTTTTTTAGATTTTTATTTATTTATTTGACAGAGAGTGATCACAAGCAGGCAGAGAGGCAGGTAGAGAGAGAGGAGGAAGCAGGCTCCCTGCTGAGCAGAGAGCCCGATGCGGGGCTCAATCCCAGGACCCTGAGATCATGACCTGAGCCGAAGGCAGCGGCTTAACCCACTGAGCCACCCAGGCGCCCCTTATGTGACATTTTCTAAAAAGAGTATTAAAATTAGTATCTAAAAACTGTAGACAAATAATCACAAAATGCACAGCAAAACAGAGGCAGATTCAGTCTGACAAACTATTAAAAGCACATAGGCATGCTCCAAGCCCACAGAATGATGTGAGCATAAAAGCAATAATTTTCCATCATTTCTGGGAGGAACTAATATTACAGAAGGTGAAAGGAGGCACAAGTGTATCTTGCTTAAAGAGACATGTTCTAATAAAATTTCTGTGAAACAAGCCACTAAGTGATTTTTACAACTCCTGCATTATAACTATGTTATTAAAAAAAAAAAGTGGGGGCGCCTGGGTGGCTCAGTGGGTTGGGCCTCTGCCTTCGGCTCAGGTCATGATCTCCAGGTCCTGGGATCGAGCCCCGCATCATCGGGCTCTCTGCTCGGCGGGGAGCCTGCTTCCTCCTCTCTCTCTGCCTGCCTCTCTGCCTGCTTGTGATCTCTGTCTGTCAAATGAATAAAATCTTTAAAAAAAAAAATAGTGTCCCCTTAAAATTAGTTTTCCTGAATCCGTTTCAGAGGCAAATAATAATTTTCTGATAAAATATTAATACCACACCAAATAATTGTATGGTGCTAACTTAAAAGCACATTAAGTATTAGCTTCAAAAGTGCCCAGTAAAAAATATGGTAAGGCCTCTAGTTTTCATATTATTTCCACAAGGTAATGCTAAGGCAATTTAGCTAAGTTTTTTACCTGAAACTTGAGCCTTTATAACTTAAAAACTTTTCACTGTTAGCTTAACTGTATTTTCCCCTACCAAATTAATCAACTGACCACTTTCTGGACACACTTGCCTGACAACACCTCTAGTCTCTTCTTGTTCAGGAACTAGGACCATGTAATGAAAGCAGTGACAGTACCGACCTCACACTGACTCTTGGCCCAGAGTCCTTCCTCTGGGCTCCCACAGACATGGCACGCATCTCCACAGGAGTTTTCACACTGCAGCCACTCGCCTGAGGCCTTTCTCCCCTTCCACAATGGGCATAGAGTAGGCAGCTTTCTACAACTAACCCTAAATTACTAGATTCAGTAACTAAATATTATCAAGCAAACCGCCTATACTGACAGGCCCGTTCTCAAGCAAATGGGTGGGATGAGTGGGTTCCCTCATGGAAGGTAGACGAGATTTAGTGAGCCGGGCAAAGCACCGTTCACCTTCACCGTCAGATGGGAGTTTGTTGCCTAAATTTAGATCTAATTCCCAAGAGCTGAACATTTTAGTTGGTGTGGTGTCAGTCAGAAGATAACTAAATTCTCCAAGCCAGCAGTGGGTTTCTGCTCGAACACCTACCCTTCAGGTCCCACGTATGTGTCTGCTCACTGATCACGTGGCCTTTGATTCTTCAGGCCTCAGTTTCAGAGATAATCCCCATATTTTGTCTGTCTGTCAGTATCAGTGAAAAGGGGTTTGGTAAAGTCCTGTCTTCTTCGGCACCTCCAGAATCGGTCCGCCTCTCTCTATCCCAGCCACTACCTCGTCAGGCCCAGAGCACCAGCTCTCACCAGACTTCTGCAATAGCCCCCAGATGCCAGCCCCTCTGCGTCCTTCCTCACTGCTCTCCAACGCATTTTCCACAGAGAAGACCGTGATTTATTCAAAATGCAACTCTTACCACGTCATATTCATACACCCTCAAAGCTCCAAAGGCAAATTACTGCCCCTGGGAGAAATGCTAGAACGCTTAGTATGGCGTCCAATGGCTTGACGGGCATGGTGCTGCTCACTCCTCTGGCTGCGTTTTGGGCCATGCCCTACCCGCCAACACATACAAATTCTCTGTGTTCTAGCCACACTCATCTTCTTCCAGTTCCTTGAATATATAATGTTGCCTCCCACATTATCACATCTCCCTGTAATATTCTCTTTTCCACACCCAAATTTGCCCTACTAACTCCTACTTATCTGTCAGATCTCAAGTCACTTCCTTCCCTCACCTCCCACCTGCCAATGTTCTCTCAAGGCACCAAGCACTTTTCCTCCTGAGTACATCCCGTGATGGCAGGTTTATCTGCATGACTGTTTGAGTCCTGTCTGTCTCTTCCACTAAATGGTAGGCTCCAAGAGGACTATGATAGTCTTACTCACCAAAAGAAATACAGTATAGGTTTCAAAATTGAAGAGATCTCTCAAAACTTGGTAACAGAAAATTATAAGAGACCGGTGTTTTTAATTGTGTATTTTCAGTGTTTTCCAACATTTCTTCTTTATAAATATGTCCAAATATTTTTAAAATCCTAGTATGTAGGATTGTAAAGCCAGTACATAAAACCATCAGGATGTGAAACACTGGAAATCTAGTACATTTTTCTAAAACGTAGAAACAAAGGCATTCTGCATCCAAAGCTTTTTACCTGCCTGAACTTAGTCACTGCTTTGGAACACCATGAAGTAAAGCTATCAAATATAAAACTGAACCTTTTACAGGTTTATTTTAAAACCTGGGAAACTATAAAGGGATTAGAGTACCTATGAAGCAGTAAGAAAACGATTAAAATGTATGCCAGAGAAGGGATTACAAAACATATGACTGGAGAATTTATGGCAACGAGGTTAGTAACTATAATCTTGTTCAGAGTAAGCCGGTATTTATAAGAAAAAAATCACTTCTTTAATGGTTCCCATTTCCGGTCTTAGCAACATTTAATGTGACCATAGAATTCTGGCATTTGATTAAGAGCTGCTCAAAATATAAGCACAAGATTTTAAAGAAAAAAATGGACACTAACACATTAAAAATGCATGATTTAAAAAGAGAAACAGACTCACAAACACAGAGAACAATCTGGTGTTTGTCAGAGGGGAGGTGGGTGGGGGAATGGGGAAATAGGGAAGGGAATTAAAAGGTACAAATTTCCAGTTATAAAATAAGACAAGGGGAGACAATGTACAGCCTAAGGAATATAGTTAATAAAAACTAACAACTTTGCATGGTGACAGATGGCAGCTAGATTTATCATGGTGATTGTTTCGTAATGTATGTAAATGTTGAATCACTATGTTGTACACCCGAAACTAATATAATAGTGTAGGTCAACTAGACTTTCAATTTAAAAAAAGAAAAAAAAAATGTATGTGTTTTGTTCTTCCCTAGGACACAATATTATTGTTCCCAAGTTTGTACCTTATATTGGTATGTTGCAGGGGTTTCTCCTTATTTGAAAAGTAAATAGCTGGAAAATAAAACCATGTTGAGGTCCCCAGCCCTTTCTCCGTGGTATCTGAAGTCCTATCCCAGGTGTGAAGCAGAGGAATTAAGTCACACTCTCAAGCTACAGAAAACACTGAAAATTCAGAATTCAAGCAGTAATGCCTCATAGGTTTTCAATGATTAATCTACTTCCTCTGAGGCTTAACCAATCTAACCTAGGACCACTGCCTGAGCAGCGGAGAACAGACATTTAACAATAGTACTTTGGCTGGAACAACAGCTACCACAGGGCTTTAAAAAGTCTTGCATGGTAGAAATTGCCCAAACAAGAGACTTTTCTACCAATACATATGTTCAGTTAGTATCAATAAATGTACCGTAAAAGCAAAGTGGAAAACACTAAGGACAGCCAATCAGTATGTACAAAGAATGATCTATGTGTATACGATACATACAGAAAAAGTCCTGAAAGCTAGTCAAATCAACAGCTCAAATTCTCCCAAACACAATCTCTCAGATTCTGTGCCTTTCTCAATATGGTTCCTTCCAACTGAAATGTTCTGACCCATACCTCAGCCTTTAGCCTCCTTTGACACAGCCCTAAAAACACCTCCATCCTTATTGTTAAAGCACGTCATAATATTCCCTCTAGCACTGATTATCTCATTCTTTCTTTTTTTTTTTTTTGCGAAAGAGAGAGTGAGAGCATGCGTGTGCACGCGCATGTGAGGGGGGAGGGGCAGAGGGAGAGAGAGAATCCCAAGCAGATTCCCCACTGAGCATGGAGTCCGACGTGGAGCCTCAACCTCATGACCCTGAGATCATGATCTGAGCTAGAACCAAGAATGAGAAGATGGACACTTAACCTGAGCCACCCAGGCGCCCCCCGCCCTGTGTTTATAAAGGTTTTATGTATCATGTGAGGTAGCTTTCCACTTTCTACACTGCCCTCCACACAAATATTTAGGAAAGCTGTTAGAACTGCAGGGACATGGATTCTAAGCCTCAACCATATCTTTATGGTAAAGCAATCAATGACCACAGAGCTGAAAGGCCTTCACTAAGCAAACCCTGACTGAGCACTCTAAATGGGAAGACCAGAGATGAACTAAACAAAATTCTTGACCTCAATGAGCTCACAGTCCAGCAGAGGGAAATATAACTGTAAACAACAATTACCAAAAGAAAAAAGAGAACCACATGGGATATATGAGGTATGAACAGGGTCCTATAATAACAAAAGAGGGTACCTAACTCAGCCTAAAGGTAGGTAGGTAAAGGCCTCCTCTGCAGAGCTCAACTCAGTTCACGTAACAATCAAAAACAGAAGGTAAGTAAGAGAAAGCCTCCTTGACATCGGTCTTGGCAATGACTTTTTGGAACTGATACCAAAAGCACAAGCCACAAAAGCAACAATAAACAAGTATGACTACGTCTAACGAAAAGGCTTCTACACAGCAAACAATCAACAAAATAAAAAGGCAGCCTATGGAATGGAAAAGAAATTTTGCAAACCATGTATCTGATGAGGGCTTAATAATCCAAAATATATAAGAAACTCCTACAACTCAAGAGCAAAAACCAAATAACTCAATTAAAAAAATATATATATATATATATATATACATACACACACACACATGCATGCTTAAGTCATTTTAGGCTTTTTTTTTAAAGATGTTATTTATTTATTTGACAAAGAGATCACAGGTAGGAGAGAGGGGGAAGCAGGCTCTCTGATTCGGGGCTCTATCCCAGGACCCTGAGATCATGACCTGAGCCAAAGGCAGAGGCTTAACCCACTGAGCCACCCAGGTGCCCCAAATAACTCAATTTTTAACATGGGCAGAGGAAGTGAATGGACACGTTCCCAAAGAAGACACCAAAATGGCCAAGCGGTATATGAAAAGGTGCTCAACATCCCTAACCAGGGATAATAAAATCAAAACCATCGTGAGCTATCCCCTCATGCCTACTGGGAGGGCTGGTATCACAAAGTCAAAGGATAACAAGTGTTGGAGAGGACGTGGAGAATAAGAGAACTCTTGTGCGCTGTTGGTGGGAATGCAAATTGGTACAGTCAGCATGGAAAACAGTATGGAAGCTCCTCAAAAAACTAAAAATAGAACTACCATATGATCCAGCCATCTTACTTCTGGGTATATATCCAAAGGAAATAAAATCACAATCTCAAAAGAGATACCTACACTCTCAAGTTCACTGCAGTTTTTTTACCGTAGCCAAGATATGGACACAACCTAAGTGTCCATCAATAGGTGAACAGAGAAAGAAAATGTTATACAGACACACATACACACACACCAGAATATTATTCAGCCTTTAAAAAGAAGGAAATCTGCCATTTGCAACATGGATGAACCCAGAGGATATTATGCTAAGTAAAATAAGCCACACAAAGAAAAATCTTGCATGATTTTACTTATATGTGGAATCTTTAAAAAAAAAAAAAAAAAAGAAAGAAAGAAAAGAAAAGAAAAATGGAACTGTTGGTAACAGAAAGTAAAATGGTGGTTACCAGCGGCTGGGGGTGGTAAGAGAAAAGGGAAGATGTTAATCAAAGGTACAAACTTTCAGTTATAAGATAAATAAGTTTTGGAAACCTAATGTACAGCATGAGTCCCTACAGTTAATAATAATCTGTCCTATAGGGACGCCTGGGTGGCTCAGTTGGTTAAGCAGCTGCCTTCGGCTCAGGTCATGATCCCAACGTCCTGGGATCGAGTCCCGCATCAGGCTCCTTGCTCGTCAGGGAGCCTGCTTCTCCCTCTGCCTCTGCCTGCCATTCTGTCTGCCTGTGCTCTCTCTCTCTCCCTCTCTCTCTGACAAATAAATAAATAAAAAATCTTTAAAAAACCAAAATAATCTGTCCTATAGTGAAATTTGCTGAGAGTAAATCTCAAGTGTTCTCACCACACACACGCGCGCGCGCACACACACACGAATTAACTATGGGAGGTAATAGATATGTTAATTAATCTGATTGCAGTAGTCACGTCACAATGCACATATGTATCTAAACATCACACTACATACCTGAAACATAAGTGATATTTGTCAAAAATAAAATCTGTTAGCAAATAAAAAATAAAATACATAAAATAGAGAAGAGAAGGGAAGACTGTTACCAGCCAAAGGAACAGCACATAGGAAGACAGAGGTGAGAGAGAACAGCTCTACCTCAGTGTGGCTGGAGCTCAATATGGGGGGGTGGGGTGGGCTGGGAGAAGAGGCTGATTTGCCTCTTTGGAATAAATGCATAAAAGAATACATGCAAAAGAAAAATCAACATATGCTTTCTTTCTACTTGCAAAAAACTTCTACTCTATTTGAGGTAGTAGATATTTGTTTCATGTTTTGTATTATTGGTTAAGTGTCCCTACGGGGCAGGTTGAAAGAGGACTGGTTTAAGAACCAGAAAACGTAGGTTCTAGTCCTAACTTTGTCACTGCGCAATTGCTCTTGGGCAAATCACTTCATGTTCCTTTAGAAATAAGGTGTTTGACCTGGATTCACTATAATCTCTTCCTACCTCAAACATCTATGTTCATGCTAGAACGCAAGATAGAACAGACTACTATAGACAAAGATGGACAAAGGTGACCTTGCAGAATGATACACTTGGAAAGGAATAAGATGCCAAAACCAATGGATGAAAGTCTGGGGGGTCCAGGATATGTATACAATCTCAAAATATCACCCTACAGATTATTCATTAATTATTAAAGGAGGAAGGAACTTTACAATGCTGTATTCTTGGAAAAAAAAGAAAGATTTAACCTTGATTCTTATTTTGAGAGGGAAAAAAAAATCAGACAAAACCTTTTGTGGAACATTCTACAAAATCAACTACCCTGGACTCCAAAAATGTCAATGTCATGAAAGAAAAAAGGAAAGGGAGCTATTCTAGATGAAAGAACACCAAAAAATAGGACAATTAAATGACTATGGACTGAATATTAAACATGTCTGTACTGATACTAAGTTTCCTGAGTTTGATAATGGTATTGTGATTAAGGAAACTATTTATTTTGAAGAAATACATGCTGAAGTACTTCAGAGGGAAGCAGCAAGATATCTGCAACCTACTTTCTAATGACTAATGGTTCAGGAAAAAAAGATACATATATATGTATACATACACAGATATAAATACATTCATATTTTTACATAGAAAAAGAAACACATGTGGCCACTTCGGCAGCACATACATTAAACTTTTTCCGTGCTGCAGTTCTTTTCAAAATAAAAGGTTAAATGGAAAAAGATGAGTGGAAATTACATAAGCAGAGAAAAGCAAGGTGAATCTTCCAGACAGGCAGTGTTAAGAGATACAGAAGTAGCAATCTGGAGACTGAAAAGAATTAAGAAATGAGATATTAATTGTGGCACATAATTATAAGTGGTATAAGAGTTCAGTGATCAGCAGAGCTTTCAGGAAAAAATGAAATTTTAACTATTTATTACAGGCAGAGAAGTTTTAAATGGGTAGAACTGTCTTTAGGAGAGGGATGTGAGCAGAAGTATTGGCTAGGGCATAGGTACATACAAACACATGTACGCTGATATAGACACACATGTGTATACATATACATATGTTACATATGCAGTTATGAGATTAGCCCTTTCTGACTGAAGGTACAAATGTGGACTAAAGTCAAAGTATAAAGACCTCAATAAACTCTGGAAGGACTTGGTTTCTACACAGTAGATAATGGGGACTCTCATAGGGTTTTTTGTTTTGGGGTTTTTTTTTTTTTGTATTTTTACTCTAAATAAGAGCAATGCTTGTGTAATTTAGAAAACACAAAAAAAGTATTATTATTAATATTTTGGTGTATTTCCACCAATTTTTCTATAGTTTTCAAAACTTAATTGAGACCCTGTCGCTCTTTTCACTTAAAATAACCCATGTTATTATAAAAACCTTATACATATTACTCTACAGGTGCCTGGCTGGCTCAGTAGGAAGAGCATGTGACTCTTGATCTTGGGGTTGTGGGTTCGAGCCCCATGCTGGGTGTAGAGATTACTAAAAAAAAATAAACTTAAAAAAATGTGGGGGCACCTGGGTAGCTCAGTCATATAGTTAAATGTCTGACTCTTGATTTCTGCTCAGGTCATGATCTCAGGGTGGTAAGACCAAGCCCTGTGTCGGGCTCCCCACTCAGCATGGAAATCTACTTGAGATTCTCTCCCTCGGCCCCTTCCCCTGGTTTTTCACTCTCATTAATTAATGAATTAATTAATTACTTACTTTTAAAAGATTATTCTAAATGGCTATATCATATACATACCTAGATTTGCTTAACCATTCCTCAACTGGATTTTTAGATTGCTTTGCTCATAATTTTTTTTGCTATTTTTTTTTAAAGGTTTCCTCTTTTTAGAGGTGGGGGTAGAGGGGCAGAGGGAGAGGGAGAGAATCTAAGCAGGTTCCCTGCCCAGCGTGGAGCTGGGTGTGGGGCTGGATCTCACAACCCTGACCCTGAGATCATGACCTGAGCTGAAATCAAGATTCCGAGGCTTAACAAACTAATCCACTGTGATGCCCAGGACAGAGAGAATCTTAAGAAAAGGAGAGATCTCTGTGCTCCACACCCAGCACAGAGATAGAGGAGGGGCTCGATCTCACAACCCTGAGATCATGACCTGAGCTAAAACAAAGAGTCAGACACTTAACCAACTGAGCCACGCCCCTAATTTTTTGCTATTTTAAAAAATAAACAGTTTCTTAAAAAATTAGAAATAGAATAACCATATGATCCTTCAATTACACTTCTGGGTATATATCACAAAGAACTAACACACGGATGTGAATGGATACTTGCACACCTATATGCACAGGGGCACTATTCACAACAGTAAACAGGAAGCAACCCAAGTGTCCACCGATGGATGAATGGATTAAAATAAGATTAGTATATACATACAAAGAAATATTATTCAGCCTTGAAAAGGAAGACTGTCCTAACACACACCGCAATGTGGATGAACCTTGAGGACATTATACTAAGTGAAATAAGCCAGTCACAAATGACAAACACTGTATGATTCCATTCATACAATGTTTCTACTGGAGTCAAATTCAGAGACAAGATAGAATGGTGGTTGCCAGGGTGGGGGGAGGAGAGGGAATGGGGAGCTGTTTAATGGGCACAGAGTTGCAGATGAAAAGGCTTTTCTGGAGATTGTTCATGCAACAATATGACTATAATTAACACTACTGAACTGTACACATAAAAATGGTAAATTTTATCTCATGTGTACCACAATTTTTAAAAATTAGTAACAGTTAAAAAATTAAATACATTTACACAAGCATCTCTGCATTTTAAGTTTTGCGAGCACTTCTGATTTGTTCTTGCAGTCAGGTTCCTAGAAGTGGAGCAATAAGGAGACACACAAAAAGCAACAGGTTCTTCAGCACGTTGCTAAGTGACTTTCCAAAAGATTATACCAATTAACACTACCACTGACGTTACAGAAGAGTACTTGCATCACACCACGCCCACAATAATATTCATTTCAATCATTCAACAATATTTATTGAGCATCTACGTGCCAGGACCTGTTGTGGAATATGGCAGGGAATAAGACAGACACAAGTTTCTACCCTCGTGGGGCATAAGTTCTGGTGGGAAAAGCAGGCCAAAAAAAAAAAATTTTTTTTAATGGAATAGTAAGCAAAAGATATAGTATAGGGCGTTTGAAGAAAAAAGAACAAAGGGAAAGCCGACAAGTATTGCAGGGAACACACTGAAATTTTAGGTTGGAAGACCACAGACACAGCCGGCCTCACTGACACGGTGAAATGTGAATAAAGATCCGAAAAGGAAGGGAGAGAACCGCAAAGCTGTCTGGGAAATGGCATTCCGGAAAGAGGGAACCACAGTCAAAGAGGCCCTAAAGGCTGGAGCATGCGTAGAGCGCCTTCAGCCCTCAAGAACAGCCAGGAGGCCAGTGCGGCTGAAACGGAGTCGGGAGGAAGCAGTAGGACATGTAATCAGAGAAGGTCCACATCTCCTGGGGTCTTGGTAATTGTATATGATCATTTTTTTCAATGTTCTTTTATTATGGTAAGAGTGCTCAACATGAGATCTACCCTCTTAAATTTCTAAGTATACAATATAGTATTGTAAACTATAGGTACAATGTTACTCAGCAGACATCTAGAGCTTACTCATCTTGTTTTTATCACTTTTTCATCCTATTTGGATAGGGAAAAAGACAATGTACTAGCCAGGCTGCTGTAACAAAAACCACAGACAGCGGTGTAAACAACAGAGGCTGTGAAGTCCAAGATCAAGGTGCTAGCTGATTTTAGTGCACGGCCAGAGCTCTCTTCCTGGCTTAAAGGTGGATGCCTTCTCACCGTGTCATCTCACGGCAGAGAGAAGGTGATCTCTCTTCCTCTTCTGATAAACCCCACTAACCCTTTCTGAATGCTCAATTAGAAATGGAAGGAAGAAATCAGAAGCTAAAATGAAGTCAGAGAGAGACAGGAGGAGAATCAAGGCTGGGCTGTATCATGCCACCAGAGCCAAGCTGGAAAGAAGAGGGATCCTCGCCTTAGTGCCAAAAACAGCAAGGGAGGCAAGGAGGCTGGGAAGGATGACCACCAAGATGTGGATCTGGCAATAAAGGAAGTCACTGGCTTTGACAGTTTGAAGCCAGATTGTAGAGGATTAAAGATGAATCCATCAGGGGCAAGGAAGAGGAAATACCTACTCTGCCTTAGGAAATCTTGCAGTAAAAGCAGAAAAGAAAAATAACCAGGTAATGATTTCCCAAGACACAAAACTCTGCCAGAAATGCCTGTATAGCCTCTGAATGTGCGCGGAGACTGAGCAAGCCTATGGGAGTATTCACGAATGTTCAGCCCTGCTGGGAGCCTCAAGCAGGTGGGCTGAATAAATACAGGAAGATTCTACCTATGCTGTGCACAAAGAGGCAGCAAGTCTTCACATTGGCCACTAATTGCTGGTTTGATAAGTGGCCTTAAGAGGTCACCAAGAAAGTAATACCCACAGTAGTAACTGCCGGTTTGTTGGATTTTAGCTAATGTGAGCTAAACCAGCTTAAGTCAATTAAGGTTCTTTTCTGTTTGTTTAGTCTCACTATGAAACTATTGGAGGCTCTCCTCAAACATCCAGAGATGTCTGGCTGTCATTCACGTTTAAGAGGCTCGTGCTTAAATGCTGGCTGGACGTTCCAAGGCAAGTGAGGAGCGTCACTGCAGAGGAACCCTACCAAAACGTTCATGTATTTTTAAACCTCAAGGAACTGAATAAATAACAGGTTTGCCTAATACGCATGGGACTATTTCAGAGCAATACTGTTTGTAAGTAGAGCAAACATCAGTTTCTCTTCCTAAAGTGCTTCGTTTCCTTGGGTAGTTAGGTAAAAGAAACAGAGGCAAAATCCATCATCATTATTTTATGTCACTTAAAAACAGACTTCAGGGTCACCTGGGTGGCTTAGTTGGTTGAGCATCCAACTCTTGATTTCGGTGATTTGGGCTCAGATTCTGATCTCGGGGTCATGGGATCTAGCCCTATGTCAGGCTCCCCACTCAATGGAGGAAAGGGGTCTGCTTGCAATTCTCTCTCCCTCTTCCTCTGCTTCTCCCCCTCATATATGCTCTCCCTCTGTCTAAAATAAATAAATAAAACTCTAAAAAATTAAATGAAATTAAATTAGGGGCTCCTGGGTGGCTCAGTAGGTTAGCATCTGCCATCAGCTAAAGTCATGATCTTAGGGTCCTAGGATCAAGCCTTACATGGGGCTCTCTGCTCAGTGGGGAGCCTGCTTCTCCCTCTCCCTCTGGTCCTCCCCTTGCTCATGCTCTCTCTCTCTCTCTCAAATAAATAAATAAAATCCTAAATAAATTAAATTACATTAATATTTAAAAAAAATAAAAACAGACTTCAGGGGATGCCCAGCCGGCTCAGTCAGAAGAGCATGTGATTCTCAATCTCAGGGTTATGAGTTCAAGCCCCACACTGGGTACAGAGATTACTTAAAAATAAACTCTTTAATAAATAAATAAAATAATAAAATAAATACAGACTTTAGGAAAGACACCTAAATGACAGCTAACTTATTCTATAAAGTTCCTGTACACATTCAGAAAAAGAAAGAAGATCACACCTTTTTAATCTGTCTGGGATAAATGATGTATAATAGGTGTTCAATTCTATAGGCATATAATCAAAACAAAACAAAACCTTGACCCTCATCAAAGTTAAAATGTCTTTATTTTAGAAAAATGTGTAAGACTGGAAACCACTGAGCTTCAAGCATAAGTGCCTCCATAACATTCCTTTTATTTTTTTGTCTCCTTTTAATGACCATCACTGTATTCACAGTGATGATTTCTACAGATAAAAGGAAGCATCAGTTTTCAGACTCAATCTCCAAATAAGAAGTGTTTTGAGATTATAAACTTTACACCCAAAGCACAAATCTAGGTGAAACTGAACAACTTCACCAATCCTTGATTTACTAAGGGCAACCAAGTATCAAACAGCTTCATTCCAGGCAGTCCAGACACAAACCTAAACAAATTCTATTTTGTCACCTAATAATATGCTTTGAAAATAAATGTGACACAAAGTTAATTTTACTAAGCTGCTTGCACACACATGGGTGTGCAATGCACATGTGCACACACATACACTCACACATACATCTTATGAGGTTTAAAATGCTATTCATCTTTCGCCCAAAGGTTAAGGATTCTGATAAGGGTGATAAATGCCACAAATGACAGCATGATTGCATTATAACAAAACACTCCACATTTCCTAAAGAAAAAAATATGAATTTCACCCAAATATACTATCACTTAATATCTACATTAGTGGTTCAAGTTACAAAATTTACTTTTAATAACATTTTAACAAATTTTATTCCCCAAAACATTACAAAATACATGCTCAAAAAAAAAATGGGAAGCAACACAGAAAAATATATGTCCTTCCTAAAACCCACCGTTAAGAGGTAGTCAGTGTTAGTTAACGTTTTGGCAAACATTCTTCTAGTCTTTGCAGGTAAAGGTATGTATACAGGAGCAAGGAAATATAAAGTTTAAAGAAAGAAAACCTAAGCAGATGGCCCACACACTATGATTACAAAAATATTTTACTGAAGTGACTTGCTTCCAGCAAAACCTCACCCTCCCAACCCCAACCAGTCCTATGCCCCTAAACTTTAATAACCACTGGAGCAAGAAAATATCTCTGCTCAGGAATCAACTCTGCGGAGACCAAATTACTCCTGCCACACACTAAATCAAGGAGTTATACTAGTGACTAAAGGAAACAAATATTGAAGGAGAAAGCATGCTGTCTTGTTCTAGCTGTTTTTAATGTTACCTCTTAAAACCTACTCAAATATTTCCATCCCTTGCATGATTCTCAGGACTGCCTAAGCCCTAAATGCCATTCTGCAGAAGCTCCAAGTTGAGTCAGCACATTGTTTTTAATGATTGTAGATGGGCAAATGGAAAAACTGAGGCTTTGCACACTCCCATAAAGATCAGATGATGCCCTCACTGTGTCTTCGCCAGCATGGGAAAACATTCTCCCTCTCAGATTACCGCCCCTTCACCCCACCCCCAGCACCTAAAAAGAAAGAAAGAAAAGGAAGAAAAAGAACAGAGAGTTTCATTTTGTTTCTTCTGGTTACCTGGTACCCCAAAAACCTCACGGATTATACTGATAATGGCAGCAGAAAATGCAGAGAGACTATATGCCAGGATTCTCCTTAGTCTCTAAAAATGACTCAAAGGAAACCCTTGGTAAAATGGCCTGGAAAAGAAAGGCATTACGAAGCCCCTTAGATATTAAGCAAACAAAAACAGCCTTTTCTGTGCTCATCTCCTAGCCCAAATCCCAAATCTGATACAAAGCTACTCTAAATATTAGACAGATAAACTTTAAACTCCCAAGCTCTAGCCAACTGTATTTTTGGTCTCTGACACATTTCATGCAGCCTTTTTTTCCCCCCTGTATCTAACCTGAAATAGAAAATTTACTCTTTCTTATCAAACTTCCCGAAGAATGGCATTGTCAGTAACCCATAGAGAGTCCTTCACTCTACACATATGAAAGTGGCAAGTAAAAATGACTAAAATTTTTTATGGAAAATATAAAATTCACTACAATCAAATGAAACAAACATAAAAAAAATCCCAAACACATGCTTTTAAAAAGCACTTATATACTTTTTTGAAAGAATTATTTATTTTAGAGGGAGTGCATCCAGGGAAGAGGGCCAAAGGGAAAGGCAAAGAGAGAATCTTTTTTCCCCCCTCTTAAAATTTCAGTTAAAATTTTTTTTCCATTTTATTTTATTCTATTTCTTTTCAGTGTTCCAGCATTCACTGTTTATGCAACACACCCAGTGCTCCATGCAATACGTGCCCTCCATAATATCCACCACCAGGCTCACAATCTTAAGCAGACTCCCCACTGAGCATAGAGCCCAACACAACATTCAATCTCAGGACCCTAAAATCATGACCTGAGCCAAAACCAAGAGTCAGATGCTTAACTGACTGAGCCACCAGGTGCCCCACTTTTACATTTTAAGAATAATTGGTTAGCTAATAAGTGAGTTCAGCAAAGTGGCAGGACACAAGATCAAAAATGAATTCTATATATCAGCAATGAATAATCCTGAAAATGAAATAAATAAACAATTCCATTTATAATAGCATAAAAAAATAAATTTATTCCTAAGTGTTTTGTTTAACAAAAAGACTGCAAATACACAAAACACTGCTGAAGGAAATTAAAGAACTAAATAAATGGAAAGACATCCCATATTCATGGATGAAATATTTAATAGTATTGACACTGCAGTACTCCCAAAATTGATCTACAGATTCAGTGCAATCTCTATCAAAACTCCAACTGCCTTTTTGCAGAAATGAACACAATCCATGAAAAATTCATATGGAAATGTAAGGGATCCTCACAACCACAACTATTACGGAAAAGAAGAAAGTTGGAGAACTCATACTCCCCAATTTCTAAATTTACTATAAAGCTACAAGAACCAAAACAGTGTGTTGCTGGCAGAAGAAAGACATATAGATCAGTGAAACAGAATCTAAAATCCAGAAATAAATCCTCACATTTATGATCAATTGATTTGTGACAAGAATGTTAAAATAATTCAATGAAGAAAGAATAGTCTTTCAAGAAATGGTGCTGTAACTTACATGATATCAACACACAAAAAGAATAAATTGGACCCCTACCTCACACCATATACAAAAATTAACTAGGATTAATTTAATAATTAAAAAATTAATTAAATTTAAAAAATAAAACTAGGATTAGTTAAAAATTAATTAGGATTAAAAGCCTAAATATAAGAGCTAAAATATGAAAGTCTTAGAAGAAAATTGAGCCATAAATCTTTGTGACCTTGGATTAGGCAATGGATTCTTAGACATGACAATAAAGACAAAACAACAGAAGGAAAAAAAGGGATAAACTGGACTTCATCGAAATTAAAAACTTTTCTGCTTTAGAGATTACTACCAAGAAAATGAAAAGACAAGTCTGAATGAGAGAAAATATTTGCAAATCATATATCTGATAACTATACATGATGTAGTACTTAGAATACATAAAGAATTTTTGCAAGTCAGGGCACCTGGGTGGCTCAGTTGGTTAAGCATCTGACTCTTGATTTCCGCTCAAGTCAAGATCTCAGGGTCCTGAGATCAAGTCCTGTTTCGGTCTCCATTATCAGCAGGGAGTCTGCTTGAAATTCTTTCCCTCGCCCTCCCCTGGCTCATGCATGTGCGTGCTCTCTCTCGCTCTCTCTCAAATAAATAAATAAAATATTTTTAAAAAGAATTCTTACAATAATAAAAAGATAAATAATCCAATTTTAAAATGGGCAAAGGATCTGAAGATACGCAAAGGGCCAATAAGCACATGAAGAAATGCTCAACACCATTACACAACAGGGCAATATAAATCAAAACCACAATGAGATACTATTTCACACCTACTGGATGACTATAATAATAAAAAATATTTTTTTAATTTTTAAAAATATCTTATTTATTTGACACAGAGAGAGTGCACACAAGCAGGTGGGGAGGGGCAGAGGGAGAAGGAGAAGCAGGCTCCCCACTGAGCAAGAAGCCAGATAGGGGGCTTGATCCCAGGACCCTGGGATCATGACCTGAGCTGAAGGCAGATGCTTAACCAACTGAGCCACCCAGGTACCCCTATTTTTTTAAATTTTAAAGTACAGTAAAAGAGCTGGCAAAAATATGGAGAAATTAGACCCCTAATACATTGTTGGTGGGAATGTAAAATGGTGCAGAGACTGAAAAACAGTTTGGCAGTTTCCCAAACAGTTGAAAATTGAGTTACCACATGACCCAGCAATTCTTCTCCTATGTATATACACAAAAGAACTAAAAATAGATGTCCACAAAAACATGTATACTAATATTCATAGCAACATTAATTATAATGGCCGAAAAGTAGGAAAAGCCTAAATGTCCCACAACCGGTAAATGGATAAACAAAATGTGGTATACATATACAGCCATAAAAGGAAATATTATTTGACTATAAAAAGGAATTAAATACTGATATACACTACAACGTGGATGAACCTTGAAAACATTATGCTAAGTGAAAGAAGCCAGACAGAAGGGGCCACATGAATGGTTTCCAGGGAGTGTGGGGAGTAGGGAATGGAGGGTGGCTGCTAATAGGTACAGGGTTTCTTTTGGAGTAATGAAAATGTTCTGGAAGTAGACAGTAATAATAGTTGCACAACCTTATGAAACACTGAAAACCACCAAGTTGTATGATACGTGAATTATATCTCAATTTGAAAAATTTTTTAAAGTACCATTTGTTTCAGCAGTAAAATGTCCCTAAGGAGAAATGGAATAATATGATTTCCCTAACATGAGCAAAGGTCAGTTTTTCCAAGATCAGGATTCATAATGTTCTCAGCAAACTTAAATTTCTCCTAAGTATGTTACTGTACAAAGTTAACAGAAAGATTTTTTTGCAAAGACTGGCTATGATCACCCTATCCTAACATATCAACCACTCACTTTTCTTATTTCCATGTTTCCCTTGAGTCTGCACACTGAATATTTTTGCATGCCTATAATCCATGCAAAATAATCAGTCAAATGTCCTGTATTGCTTTATTATCATTAAATAGTTATAATTAGCTGACATCTATAATTTTCTTAACTCCCTCCCCTCCATGCCTTGCCTTAAATGTTAGACATTTATTTCCAGTTTTTCACTATTTATAGATAATGTTGCAATATACATGCAACATGAAAAGCCAACATAGCTTTTTTTTTCTCTTGAATTATATCACTGAATTAAGATTTCCAGAAGGGGAAAAATTACTAAACCAAAGGGTAGGACATTTTAATGACTCCTGGTCGCCTTCCAAAAGTATAACAAATTTACATTGCTACAAACAACAAAAATTTGCTATAGTAGATATTACCATTTTTTACACTTTTGATATAATGTCAAAAGATTTTATCAAAGTAATCTGAGATCTTCCTTTTAGGCTTCAAACTTTGGTTATTCAAGGGCTTCCAAAATCCATGAGCACTTGTTCTATTTCTTTTAAACTTTGTAATCTTTTTTAGTCACTTAGTCAAAGAGATTGAGGATTTTTATTATTATTATTGAAGTATAGTTGACATTATATTAGTTTCACGTGTACAACATGGAGATTTCACAAAACTACATACATCATGCTGTGCTCACCACTAGGGAAGCTACCACCTGTCACCATACAACACAATTACAGTAACATTGACTACGTTCCCTAGGTGACACCAATTATCCCTGTGACTCATTCATCCCATAACTGGAAGCCTGTACCTCCCACTCCCCTTCACCCATTTTGCTCACCCTCCCGGCCCCCTCACCTCTGGCAACCACCAGTTTGTTCTCCATATTTATGGGTCTATTCCTGCTTTTTTGTTTGATCATTTGTTTTCTCTTTCAGAATCCACATACAAGTGAAATCATATGGCATTTTTCTTTGACTTATTTCACTCAGCATTCTACTCTCTAAATCCATCCACCGTGCTGCAAATGGCAAGATTTCACCTTTTTTATGGCTAAGTAATAGTCCATTTTACACACACACACACACACACACACACCCCAGATCTTCTTTATCCATTGACTGGTCAACAGCCACCCGAGGTACTTCCATAATTTGGTTATTAAGTAATGCTTCAGTAATGCTACAATAAACATATGGTGCTTAAATCTCTTCAAATTAGTGTTTTCATTTTCTTTGGGTAAATACCCAGTAGTGGAATTAGTGGACCATACGGTATTTCTATTTTAACTTTTTTGAAGACCCTCCATACTCTTTTCCACAGTGGCCACCCCAATTTACATTCCCACCAACAGTGCACGTGGGTCCATATTTTGCAACAACCTCACCAACATTGGTTATTTCTTGTCTTTTGATACTAGCCAGAATGATGTTTTATTCAGCATTCCTAACTCTAAGAAGGGTAAAACGTGTAATTGATCATTCTGTTTTCCTTCAAAATATGGACGCATGTGGCCATCTTGTCAAGTAACAGCAACTGTTAGAAAAGTAACAGAGGCTGGAATTAATTCACGATAAAAGAAAAAACCTGCAAGATTCCATAACAACTATGAGCACACGGGGCTCAAGGTGTCTCTTGACTAGCAATACCTAGTACAAAGAAAGACCAAGAACAATGAGGAGCCAATAGCATCATCATCACAAAAATAATGGTTAAATGAGCACTAAGTACCAGGTACCATTAGAAGCATTTTAATGTTTATTACTACATTAGTTCTTACTAAGCATCCTAGGACTCAGAAAGCATTCCATTTTACTATAGAAAGAACTGAGGCTTAAAGAGAGTAAGTTACTTGATCTACTTGTCCAAAGTAGATCCAGGAAGAGCACGTTTTTCTTAACCTTTGCATTAGCAAGTGGTATCTTCCTCATGGGATGTAAATTCAAAGACAGAAATAGTCCCATCTAGGTCTGACAGTAAGGGGGCTTGTTAAGTATGAAGAAATGAGGATCTCACCATCATTACAGCAGTACTTATAGTCAGTGGTAGTACTAATATAAAATGGGGGGGGAGTCGGCACCCCCCTTATCTCCATCAACCCCTAAGACAATCTAGGATAAACATATCACCTACAGTGAGTGCTTGTTATTAGTCCCCTAGCTCCCCCTGCCAAAGTGTGCTATCCCTAAATTCCCTCTGTATAAACATTCCAGAGTTGCCAGTGTATGTGATTTTGAAAGAATGCTTCTTAGTGTCTCTTTCTTTTTTTAAGATTTTATTTTTGGGTTGGGGGGCAGGCACCTGGGTAAGTACAGTTGGTTGAGCCTCTGACTCTTGGTTTCAGCTCAGGTCCTGGACTTGGGGGTGATGGGATCCAGCCCTGAGATGGGCTCCGCCCTCAGGGCGGAGTCTGCTTGGGATTCTCTCTCCCCTGACCTCTGCCTCGCCCCCTCGCTCTCTTTCTATCTCAAAAAAACCAAAAAAACAAAAACAAAAACAAACAAACAAAAGATTAGGCAGCCCTTCCTGCCCCCACAGGTCCTGTTCCCATGCTTTAATAAAACCATCTAAAAACAACAACCACAACAAAAAAAAATTTTTTTAAGTAATCTCTGCACCTAAGGTGGGCTAGAACTCATAACCCCAAGATCAAGAGTCAGACGCTCTACCAACTGAGCCAGCCAGGCGCATCTAGTGCCTCTCTTTTTCAATATTGATAGGATTTCTGATTTTTTGATGTTGGTGGAGTTTCTAATTTGTGTCCTTGGAAAAAGCAGGTGAAAAGAGAATACTAAAATAAATTGTATTTAATCCTACTCACCCATTTCCATATATTTAGTTTAATAAGCTATTCCAAGCAAGCTTACTGGAATTGAAGTTTACTACCAAATATATGTGTTTGGAAGATAGGACCCCCTCGAAAGAAATATACTACTTTGTTCAGAATTAAAGTAAATATCTAACTGGAGTCCAGAGATTTGTTTTTTAAAGTCTAAATATTTCAAGAACAAATAAAACCATAAATATTATGTTGGCTTAGGCTATTTTGTGGGTTTTCCTGGTTAATGATATTTTAAATTGTATTTAGATTTGCTAGTAATTAAAATTAACTGGTCCCTCCCAGTAGTTTGGACTGTTTCAAAATTTAAATAATTCTGGGCCATTGTGGGGAGAGGCTGGTAGTATGTAATCCCCACAAAAACCAAGAGAAAAGCAGAACAAGGTCCTTCCCTATTTCATCCAAACCATACCAAGTCAGAGCCAGTATTCAACTATGGTGTCTCCTGATCTAAAAAGCTATGCTCAAGCTTCCATGGTCCTATTACCACAAACAACCTTCCAAATCAGGCATGATTCTTGGTAAGAAATTAACATATTATTTTTTTTTAAAGGGACACAAGACAGATGCATGAATGGTGCACATACTTCAATGCTTTGAGGAATATTTCAATGGAAAATTTACAGTCTTGTATTGTGAACAAAAATTTTAAAAGCCAAAGAAGTTTTGCCTTAAAGTCCCAAATCCGATCTTTTTTTTTTTTTTAAAGATTTTATTTATTTATTTGACAGAGAGAGATCACAAGTAGGCAGAGAGGCAGGCAGAGGGAGAGAAAGGGAAGCAGGCTTCCTGCTGAGCAGCTAGCCTGATGCAGGACTCGATCCCAGGACCTGAGATCATGACCTGAGCCGAAGGCAGCGGCTTAACCCACTGAGCCACCCAGGCGCCCCATCCCAAATCCGATCTTTTTTTTTTTTTTTAAAGATTTTTTTTTAAATTTATTTATTTGACAGAGAGAAATCACAAGTAGGCAGAGAGGCAGGCAGAGAGAGAGAGGAGGAAGCAGGCTCCCTGCTGAGCAGAAAGCCCGATGTGGGGCTTGAACCCAGGACCTGGGATCATGACCTGAGCCGAAGGCAGCGGCTTAACCCATTGAGCCACCCAGGCGCCCCATCCCAAATCCGATCTTAATTACTCTCATAGAAGACACAATCAAAAAGAAAACACATCATTCATGGATACCCAAAACACGTTAACTCAAATGAAATGTCTAATATTTAACTACTAAGGCTTCAAGCTATCTCAAGATCCATTTCCTAAAATACCTTGCTAGTCTGACTTCAGCAAAATAAAAAATGCATTAAGCTAAAATAAAATGAGCTCACACGTTCAGATTTATTTTCTGTGTAACAAAATGCCTATCAACTATGGCTTGAATCTGGGATGTCAAAAATATTGGCATCAAAATCGCAGGGCCAACACCAATGGCAAACCTGAATATTGCTTTTTCAATGACAAAGATACCTTTAACTCTGGCCAGAGTGCCTTTAACTTGGGACCAGAAGACCCGCTTGATGGAGCGGAAAGAACTCCAATCTAGAACAGGGACATGGATTCTAGTCTCGTTGATGGTATACCAGGTGGGTAGTTCCTAAGCGATCACTTAACTTTCTCTTTCTCAGGGTTTACTTTCCTTATTTACAAAGTTGACTAGACCAGCATTTTCTAAACTCACCTGACTGCAGGGTAACTGTTAACAATATGTGTCCCAAGACTCCTTCCCTAGATTCTGTTTCAGGACACCCCTGCTTGAGGCCTAGGACCTTATTCTTAATAAGTGATCCAAGTGGTTCTCATCATCTGGTAAGTTTTGCAAACACTGGAGGAAATGATCCTCAGCCTGCCTGCTTCCACCTCTGATTCTACACTAGCTGGGTAGTTCATAGTGATGACCTAAAAACATACAAAATTATAAGAGTTTAACATCGTTACTGTACAAAGTAACTAGAGATACAAGATCACGGAAGCCAATACATCCACCCATCCATCCCTGCCATCATTCATGCCTTTAAACACCAAGAAAAACATCCTTCTAGATTCTAGGCAAGTGGAACACTTTATTTGGTGAGGAAAAAAAGTTTCAACATTAAACTCTCAGCACACTGATATGGAAAGACTTGTGTTAGAGGAAGAGAGAATTGTACACCTAATGTTTTAAGTGAAAAGTACACACCACACTCTTCCCTTAAGGACCATTATCTGGTGATCCTACCTGTTCCTAGTTAAGGAAAAGCTAGAATATAGCCTGGCTAAGTCCCTAGTAGCTATAAAACTGCATGTTCTGCAGTACTGGAAGGCAATTGTTACAAAGTGAAAAGAAAAAAAAGCAAAATAAAACAACGATAACTGGTTACTAATTCTTCAAATTCAACCCTAGTGGCCAAGAGTCCACAATGTTTTACAAAGAAGGGTTTGTCAGGTCAATGGAGAACCTCTGGTTTCCTTTCTGCATACAAAGGCAGCAACCTTCCATGCAGTTTTCCCCTCCGATCCATAATTTCGCTTCAGGACGATTTTTCTAGAAGTCTCATAGTCTTCTACTGGGGTTTACTTTTACTCTCTTATTTAGATTTATTAGTAACTGCAAAAGTAACAAGAGAAAAACTGCATGGAACACAGAGCAGCAGAGCTGTCAAGGATACTCATTAGCAATCAATTACTATATAGGTGACAAAAAAAATGCAAATAAAATCAAAATTAAAATGCAAAACTGAATTTGAGTCCTCCTTGCAACAGGGCAGATAAAAAAAAGAGTGAAACATTGCATGCTTCAGCTATTAGAAAAAGAGCTGTAGAGTATATCAGTAAAGCAGCACACTAGTACATTATAATGTTAGCATAAAACATTTTCAAAATGAAACTTGATGCTTGGCATGGAAACAGAATTCTTTAGATTCAGGATCACCCAGGCCAAAAAACTGATTTGTTTCAATGGCAAAAGTGGGGAAACCAACTGTTATGTACAATATCACAGAAGCACTGGGTTGAAAGCCATCTATATGTTTAAATACATTTCTGTGAGTGTTGCCCAACAAGCTCTGAAGCAATGTTTTGACAAAAGACCAAACTTCACACTCACTCAAACCAGAAATATAAGATCAGAATCCAGGGGACCAGTGCAATGGTGAAGCCTAGAGTGGTAAAGAGCTCCAATTGAGTTGTCACACGGACCTGAGTTAAAACCCCAAATCAACAAATTACTGTGTGACCTTGAACAAATCATGTAACCTGAGCCTTAATTTCCTCATTTGTAAAATGGAGAAAAGGCTTTGCTTGGCCACCAGGAGACTAAAACAAGGTGATTCGTGTAAAGCATTCAGCCCTGTGCCTGACACACTCAATAACCACTAAGCTAACTGTAAAATGAGTATGATGACTTCTTCCAACCTCAAGGCAAGCTGAGTTTCCAAGTAGCCAAGCTAAAAGTTCTAATCAGTAGAAAGAAGACGTTCACATATGCTTATAGAAAGGTAGCTTTTCATGTCTTTCCACATCACGAACCTTTCCCCTCAGTGGTAAAGCAAAACTCATGCTAATGATGTACAGCTCTATACAGTGGACTTCAAGGCAGGCATTCTTAGTTGGGAAGGGCAATTTTCAATGAGATCTGGATTAATGATCTAACAGTTTAAGGGAGTTAAGGTGGTATTATTAGGAGAAGGAAGGAAACAGGAAGAAAAAGCCTTCACACCATCCCACACACCATTATTCAATAGAGAAAAAACAATAAAGGTTGACTGTTCACAGTATTTCAAATTGAATTAGAAAATAAAGAAAACAGTATCTGGTGAAATATTATAACTCACAGGGAAGAAAGAACTAACACAGCTGTTCGTAAGGTTAAAGTGGCCAAACTCATCAAAAAAAGATCAAGAAAGGGAAGGTGAAAAATCAATGGTTCTTACAGTGTAAGTAACAAACACCCACTCATCCTTTTAAGATCATGGCTGACATTTCTCATTTGTAACCAGCTGTCCTTACCTGCTCTTCCAAACATGCCACTAACTTGAGTGTATCTTTAACTTGTACTACCTCCTTAACCAAACATATCACTTTGGTTAAGGACAAAAATAAAGTCCTGTGTATTATTATTTTTCAAAAATTCATGGGAAAATATTAGTAACTTAGTTATCTATTGTGAGAGGTAACATTGGGGAGAAAAAGTTGCTCCTGAAAAATAAACCACAGAAAATACATAGGAATATTGTTCAAGGACAACCAAAAACAAGTTTCAAAATGATGCAGATTTTGAAATTCTGAGGTAGGGGCAAGAGTCACGAGCTGTAAGGTGAAGAGCTAAATTCACGGAGAAAAAAGATATGGAAGTGAAGAAAAGGCTTCATCCAGCAGGGAGGACACACTAGTGTTTCAATCCACCAGGAGATAGACAAACATTCTGATTTAAAAAAATCATGGAATAAATTATCTGTCTCAATGTTGCAAAACCTAGCAACAGAAAGTAAGTATTTCAGAGGCATTTTTCAGGCACTGCAAGGTATCTTTCTGTACTAGAGATATTATTGCAAAATGAAAGAAGAGATTGGTCAGATGCTCTAATTAACAGCTTAGCAGTGAAAGGATAATGACACCCCAGATGAAGCTCTCTCACTAGATAATGGACATTTTCTTTTTACTGTTTAAGAATCCAGAAGAATCTCCTTCTGCTTTTAAATGCAAATTACGAATCACTGAAGCACATTCTGCTCTATTCCTTTATCTGAAAATTACTGCAATGGGATCCTGTTCCAGAGCGGACACGATTCAGCCAGGAGAATGGAATTAGGGCAACCACACGCTCTATGGGGATGTTCAGATCACCACGTCCATGAGCTGTCACTGCTTACACACAGCTTTTTTCGGTGGAGAGACCACTCTGAGTGCTCAAAATTCTATCTGAAGAAGGAAAACTTTGTTTTGAGGACAATCAAGTCATTAAAGGTTACACACACATTTTAATACCTGCACTGATACCATAGCAACTAAACAGCTCAGAGGTCCCTGGCTTTCAAATGGCAACACTAACTGTTTCCTAGAAACTTTTTTCAAAGACAGAATTTCAGTAGTAATAGCATGAGTTGTTATTCGCGTGTTCATTACACGGTGAAACAAACAAAAAATACCACCATGCAAGATAGGTGAGCAAATCAGACTCTGCAGGACTCTCCCCTGTTAAAATTCCCCGGAACAGTGAGCACTGACTTGAAGACAGGCTTCAACTTAATATATCAAGTGATCAAGGTCAAAAAGAACATTTATTAACCAGAAAAACTCGAGAAAGAAACCACAATAGAGGGCGTCATCCCACTGTCAAATGTGCAGGATTTCTGCCAAAACCACACTTGGTTTGGTAAATTTTGTCAAGTAAATATAAGCAAATGATGAAGAAAGCTAGACAAGATAGCCTCACAAAAGGTTAACTCACTTCTAGGCTTCCCAAGTCATACATTAATAATTAACTTTACTTTAAAACACACACACACACAAAACACCTCTTTTCTAGCTAAGGCAAGTCACACCCTAATGAGTGAATCTTTTTGGTGGTATTTGTCTTAACCCATCCACTATCCTCAAAGGCAGACCTCAATCTGCCCCACAGGTGGCCTGACAACCAGCAACAGAGCTACTGAAAATGCACTTCCAATCTCTGAAATGTCAGTGAGTGTTAAAGGAGGAGGGAAAGGATCGTATTGGGTTTAGAAAAACGATTTAAATGTTTTCCAAACGCCTGAGTTGAGTATATCTCAGCCAGATGTCAGAGCCTGGCATTAGCCCCTATTTGCACCCACCCACTGAGTGGGGCAATGAACGCGGCAGACCCCTCAACACGAGAGCGCCGGCAGTATCATGCACAGAAAATAGAACGCCTGCTTCCTGAAATGCGAAAATGCCAGTGGCGTTAGCCTTATGCTTTTAAAAAACCTAGAAGCGCTTACTAGTTCAATCCATCCCCAAATCCATGCCACCCTTTGAACTTCGCAATTAAGACAGAGGAGAAATTCCGGTCAACTCGCCTTGGGGGGTTGGTCTGAGGGTAGAGGGCTCAAAGAGGGAGGAGGACGGAGAGAGAAAGAGCAAGCCAATGAAAGATACGAAAATTTCCCACCTTTCTTAAATTCTTCCAGCATAGCGTCCAACTTGGTGTCATTGAAAACAAAGTGCAAGGGGTGATTATAAAATTTAGTGATGGTTTTCAGGGGAGTACAGTCATCTGGATCCACGAAGGCCAAGTCTTTGACGAAGAGGAGGTCCACGATGTTGGAGCGCTCCCCCTCAAATACTGGAATACGGGTGTAGCCGCTCTCCATGATCTCCGACATGGTGTTGAAGTCCAGAATGGCTTCGCCGGTGATCATGAAGCAGTCCCGGAGCGGAGTCATCACGTCCTCCACTGTCTTGGTGCGGAGCTCCAGCGCCCCTTGGATGATGTTCAGCTCCTCCTTAACGAGGTCGTTGTAGGGGTCGGTGACCCGGAGCATCTCCAGCAGTTTTTCCCGATTATAGACGGTGCCTATCTCCTGGCCCAGGACGCAGTCCAGCAGCTTGCTAACCGGGTAAGAAGCGGGGAAGGTCATCATCATGAAAAACTTGGTGAGGAAGATGGTGTTGGCCCCTACAGCCAGGCCGTGCCGGGAGCAGATGGCCTGGGGCACGATTTCCCCGAAGATGACGATGCCGATGGTGGAGACCACCACCGCCACGAGGCCTGAGCCGGCGATGTCGTCGAGCAGGATGGTGAGCGTGGTGTTGACCAGCACGTTGCCCAGCAGCAGCGAGCACAGCAGGTAGTTGCCCTGCCTGCGCACAGGCTCGATGCGCTTGGCGTAATTCTTCTCCTTCTCGGTGCCGCAGTTCTGCACAATGCGCAGCTCCATCGGGTCCAGGGCCATCAGCCCCAGATTGAGGCCGCTGAACATGCCTGACAGGCACAGGAGCAGCGAAATGAAGATCACCTGCAGCCAGAAGGGCAGCAGGAACTTCTTCTCCTCGCCCACAATCATCTTGGTGTCCTCGCCGTCGTGATAAATCCAGGTGGTCTCGGCCCACGGGGGCGGCGGGAGCCCGGCCACCCCGGAGCCGCCCTTGCCCCCGACGGCGCCCCCCGCGGACCCCGGGCCACCGGCGCCCAGGGCTGGCGTGGAGAGCGATGTGCACAGGTAATAGGACTTGCTCTTCTCCATCTTGCGCAGCGGTTTGATCTCGATCTCAATGATGCCCGATGTACGGCGGTTGAGAATGATGTGGGGCAAGATGATGATATCTGAGGTGCGGATGCCGCAGCGCTGGGGGCCGCTGTCCGGCTCTGGCGGCGCGGGGCCCCCGAGCCCGCGCTCGCCCGGGCTGTGGCGCCGCCGCTCATGCTCCGTGAAGGCGATGCGGGACCACGTCTCGTTGTTGATGTTCTGCCCGTACACCCGCAGCTTGACCCGGGTCCGCTCGCTCACCCGCAGCGCCCCCCCTTCCATGAACGACACGTCGTTCGTGTCCTCCAGCCGCAACCCGATGATCACCGTCTCCTCGTTCTCGCCCGCTGCTGCGCAGCCGCCCGCGCCGCAGCAGCAGCTCAGCAGTAGCAGCAGCAGCAGCCGCCCCGCCGCTGCCTGCAGGACCCCCCGGCCGCGGGCGCTGAGGCTGCGGCGCGCCGCCATCTTCCAAGTGGGCAGTGCGGCGGCTGCCTGCCCGCCCGCCATCTTTACTTCGGGTTCACAAGCGCCACAGCCAATCATAGGGTGGCTGCTCCAGCTGCGGCTTCATCCTTCCCACCCGGCGGCGCGAGCGCAGGCACCGGCCCCTGGGCGAGATTGCAGCGGAGCGTCCGCACACACTGTTCAGCAGTCTGGCTTCCTGACCGACACTGACTCGGCCTCTGCTAGCTGAGGAACCTGGAGACTCGCGGGAGGGGGCAAAGGGAGGGGGAAGAGCCAGCCGCTCCAGCGAGAGGCAGGCGGACCAGCCAATCACGCGCGGGTGCCCGCCCTCCCAGCCAGGGGGCTGGAATGGGGGCGTGGTCATGAGTGGAGCCGCAGACCAATAACAAGGTAGGTGGGTGGGGCGATGAAGGCCACCGTCCCCACCTCAGCACGCCAAGTTTCCAAGTGAAAGGCGCGTGACTCTTGTGTATGTGCGAGGGGAGGAGGTGTGGCCAGCTGGGGCCCGAGAGCCAGTCACAGATGAGAGCTCTACGAAAGTGGGCGGGGCCTCGAGTCCAGCTACCAATGAAAAGGGGCCGTCTATGGGTCTGGCGCTCCCTGAGGGGACTCGGTAGTAGAATCCCGCACCTGGGTAGACAGCGTGGGGCTAAAGTCCTGGGGCGCTAGGCGGTCCGTTTTCCCTGCACCGCATTGCCGGCTCCCGCAGTGCTCAATGTTCGTGCGGAGAGGGCTGCCCCAGGAGTCCGAAAAGACGACCAGGGAGGTCCTAAGATGCACATTTGCCTGAAAAGCCGGGATACCGGCTGCGTCTCCCACCTCTACTTGTCCGCGCTGCTCTGCCGGGGATAAGTGGCGGCTCGGTGGCCCCGGCACCTATCGACCGGCTTCTTCTGGAGCCTCTCATTTCTCCCTATGGGATGCGCTCACTCTGCAGCTTGTGGTCACGTGGCGCCACCTGCCGGCCACTTGGACACCCTGCAATGCTTTTCAGGTCTGCAAACCCCAAAAGCTGTGCCAGAGGTGAAGAGGTTACCCTGAAGCAGTTTCCCCACCTTACAAGTCAAGAATCCCCTTACTATACCACAAAGCTATCGTAATCAAAACAATATGGTGTTGACATGAAGAAGCACATAGGTCAATGGGATGGAATAGCGAGCCCAGAAATAAACCCACGCATACATGGTTAATTGAATTTAGGACAAAGGAGTCAGGAGTATACAATGGGGAAAGGACAGTCTCTTCAATGGGTGGTGTTGGGAAAACGGGACAGCTACATATGAATGAATGAAACTAAGCCTCTATCTCACAATACATAAAAATTAATTCAAAATGGGTTAAAGACAAATGTAAGCTCTGAAACCATGGAACTCTGAGAAGAAAAGGTGGCAAGCTCTTTGACATTGGTTTTACTGATTTTTTTTAAAAATTCTGGATCTGGCTCCAAAGGCAAAGTAAACAGAAGCAAAAATAAATACATGGAATTATAACAAACTAAAAGGCTTTGGCACCATGAAGGAAACCAACAAAACAAAAAGGCAACCTACTCAATGAAAGAAGATATTTGCAAATCACATATCTGATAAGGCTTTAGTATCCAAAACATATAAAGAACTCACATAACTCAACAACAACCAAAAAACAACCCAATTTTTAAAATGGGCAAATGATCTGAATAGACATTTTTTTTTCTGAAGAAGGCATACACATGGTCAACAGACACATGAAAAGATGTTCGACATCACTAATCATCAGAGAAATGCAAATCAAAACCACAATGAAATATCGCTTCACATCTGTTACAATGACTATTACCAAAAAGACAAGAAATAACAAGTGTTAGAGAGGATGTGGAGGCAAGAACCCTCTTATACTGTTAGTGGGAATCAACTTGGTGCAGACACAATGGAAAATAGTATGAAGATTCCTCAAAAAAAAAAAAGTAAAATTACCATATGACCCAACTATCCCTCCTCTGGGTATTTAGCCAAAGAGTACAAAAACACTAATTTGAAAAGATATATGCACCCCTATATTCATAAAAGTGTTATTTACAATAGCCAAGATATGGAAATACAATGGATTATAGTACTCGGTCATTAAAAAAAAAAAGAAGAAGGAAATCTTGCCATTTGCGATAACATAGATGTTGAGGGCTTTATACTAAGTGAAATAAGTCACAGGACAAAGAACGACACAGTACAATTTCACTTATATGTGGAATCCAAACAACAAAATGAACAAACAAAACAAAAACTCATACAAACAGAGAACAGACTGATGGTTATCAGAGGCAGGAGGGGTCAGAATCAGGCAAAATGGGTCAAAATGCTCACCTGAATGGTGCTGATGGTAACTACATTTATGGTGTGCTCACTTTGTACACTCTATAAATACCAAATTTAACACTGTACACCTGAAACTTATATAATGTTATATACCAATTTTATCCCAATAATTACAAAAGAAGGGGCACTTGAGTGGCTCAGTTGGCTAAGCAACCAACTCTTGATTTCGGCTCAGGTCATAATCTCAGGGTCATGAGATGGAGCCCCAAGCTGGGCTCCGTGCTGGGCATGGAGTCTGCTTGAGCTTTGCTCTCTCCCTCTCCCTCTGCCTCACCCCCCTCGTTTGCACTCTTACTCTTTCTGTAAAAAAAAAAAAAAAAAAAAAAAAAGTAATAAATAAAATATTTTAAAAGAAGATAACTCGCATATTCTTGCTGAAAGTATATATCCCTGGGCCCCATTCCATGTTTACTGAAGGAGCATGACCCAGGAATCTGTATCTCTAACAGGCAGCCAGGCAAGTTTGAGAAATGGCAGGGGGCAGACATCCTAAAAGAACCATAAAGGGGGGACGCCTGGGTGGCTCAGTTGGTTAAGCAGCTGCCTTCGGCTCGGGTCATGATCCCGGCGTCCTGGGATCGAGTCCCGCATCGGGCTCCTTGCTCGGCAGGGAGCCTGCTTCTCCCTCTGCCTCTGCCTGCCATTCTGTCTGCCTGTGCTCGCTCTCTCTCCCTCTCTCTCTCTGACAAATAAATAAATAAAATCTTAAAAAAAAAAAAAAAAAGAACCATAAAGGGTTCTTCTTTTTTAAAAGATTTTATTCATTCATTCATTCATTCATTCATTCATAAGAGAGAGAGTAGGGGGAGGAGCAGAGAGAGAGGAACAAGGAGACTCTGCGCTAAGCAAAGCCCCACGCTGGGCTTGATGTCACAGCTCTGAGATCAGGACCTGAGCCAATGTCAGGCTTCCAACACTCAACTAGCTGACCCACCCAAAGCTTCCTAATCACACTGACCAAACCCTGCTAGGTCCACGGGTTGCTCAGGAGAAAAAGATCCTGAGGGTGCCTGGCTGGCTCCGTTGATAGAGCATGGGAATCTTGATCTTGGGGTTTTGAGTTCAAGTCCCACGTTGGGCATAGAGATTACCTAATAAAAAAATAAAAAGAAAACTTAAAATCCAGGAGAAAAAAGCCCTGAAAACCCAACTCCCCAGGATTCCCCATCCGCTGTGTACAGGAGAAGTCACTGTAGGAAAGTAACTGCCAAATTGGTCTTTTTGTTGCAACTTAAACATCCAAAATACAATTGCTATTTTCCTTTTCTTTTTTTTAATTCTGCAAGCACATTTTCTTCCCTTTTCGTAAACAGGTCAGATGTTTCTGATTAATTTCTGGTAGGGGTGACAGCAATGTCCTCCTAATGGTTCCTTCCTCTTCCACATTTGCCTGTTTCCCTTCTCAACCCAGCAGCCAGAGTGGTCTTGTTAAGTCAAATCCTGTTGTTCCTTTGTTTGAAATCCTCATCTGGCTTCCCATTTCATCACGTAAGAGCCACAGTCCCTACAATATCCCACAAGGCTCGGAAGGGTGTGCTGCCGCCTCCCCTGATTTTTCTGACCCCTTCACCTGCTGCTCCAGCCAGTTCCTCCTAGCCCTCTCTCATTCACTTTAGGGATGCTCCCTGAAGAGCCTGTGTACCTGCCATTTGTTTTCTGTTCCTGGGACTCTCTCCTCCCCGATGTCAGCATAGCCCATCTTCCCCCCCTCCCAAGACTGCCCAAAGGCCACCTTTTCTTTTTTTCTTTTTTAAGATTTACTTACTTATTTGAGAGAGAGAGAGAGCACATGAATGGGAGGGACAGAGAGAGAGGGAGAGAGACTCTGAAGCAGACTCCGCACTGAGCACAGAGCTCTACGTGGGGCTCATCATCATGGATCCTGAGATCACCACCTAAGCCGAAACCAAGAGTCGGACTCTCAACCGACTGAGCCACGCAGGTGCCCTAAAGGCCATCTTTTTCTAAACTCACGAACACTCCCTACACTCCGTCTCTGCTTTATTGTCCTTAATTTTGTTTATTATCTGTCTCCTTCCACTAGGGCTTGAACTTCGTGAGGGTAAGGATTTTGTCTCTTTTGTTCACTGCTGTATCACCAGGGCCTAGAACAACAGTAGATGTTGAAAAGAGAATCGGTAGAATGTTATAGAAATGAAAGAATTTTTATTCTGATTGTTTTCAACTAATGTCCCTGACTCTACTTTCTAGCCCTTCAGGTTCTGGCAATCCTTCCCCCACCCCCAATTCACTGACTGCTATATTTGAAAAATAAGTTCAGATGGAAAAAACCCAATTCACAAACTTGGCATGCATTTATAAAAATAACACTATCAAAGTGTAGAAGCAAAAAAAGTTGAAATTTTTAGGGATATATGACAAAGCTAAATATAGATATGGTCTTTCGAAGTCAGCTGATTGAAAATGAAACTGTTTTAACTTCTTTAAAAAAGTGTGAATTCAAGTGTGTTTAAGGGAGCTAAGAGGGAAGACCATTAAAGGCTCATAAATGCTGAATATACACTTTAAAAATAAGTGTGGAGAAGGGGGGCAGGGGAGAGCTGGCCAAACATACAGATATTTCCTGTGCATTGCAGAGAAAGCTAGAACAGTCAGGAAAACATGGCATTCAGCAGTTTAGAAACAAGGCACAAATTCAGGACTTCAAAGCAAAGAATATAAGGAAGGACCCACTGGGACAGCTTATAATATAAAAGTAACCAAGCTCAGGGGCGCCTGGGTGGTTCAGTCAGTTAAGTACCTGACTCTTGATTTCACCTCAGGTCATGATCTCAGGGAGATCAAGCCTTGAGCTGGGCTCACGCGCTGGGTGTGCAGCCTGCTTGGGATTCCCTCTTTCCTGCTCTCTCTTGCAGCGCCCCCCACCATAAAAATAAAAAACAAACCAAGCTCAAATTCACACAGGGATCACTAAGTGATGTTTATCCTGAATGGTGCCGGGGGCGGAGGGGGGGGTGTCATATTTTTCATGTAGACCCAAGACACAGAGCAATCTAGACACCTAAGCCAGGCACATTTTCCTCAGAAAGAAGGATCTTCCAGTGTGGAGGCTTGTTAGCTCCAAGAATGACCCTCTCCTTAGAGAGGGGCTGCTGGTGCAGGCTTCTCGTGACTTCCAGGGGCTTTCCAGTCTGCCCGTCTGTATGAATGGAGGACAAAGGCAACACTTGCTTCTAGGGATGTCATTTTAAATCTGGAAGAAAACAAATACAATAAAACTTTGAATTCTCATCATATCTCACCCCCCGAAATGGGCTACAAAAGGCCCGAGATGGCTAAGCGGGTGCCGCAGATGTCGAATCCTGGGTGGTTCTGACTTTGACCTTAAGCAATTCATTCAGGTAAAGCCAGAACTTCCTAGTAAACACCTTTTCCTACCTAACCCTCTCTTGCCAGAGTGCTTCACGGGCCACTAAAGGGGAAGAGCGACTATTCCATTCCCTCAGCTCCAAAAGAAAAGCTACCACGTGTCTGGATTCCAGGATTTGGGAAATCACTCCATCCAGAGCTAAAGTCATTTTGAGGGGTGCCCGGGTGGCTCAGCCATTAAGGATCTGCCTTCAGCTCAGGTCATGATCCAGGGGTTCTGGGATCGAGCCCTCCAGGAACTGGGGAAATACTGGAGTTACGCAGACTTTCCCTAGAATGAAAACTGTTGCCCCTGAAGCAACATCGTTCACTTGTTTAAATACAAAGACAGGAGATCTTTTAGTTCAGATGAGAACTCGTCACAACAGTGGGCCAAAAACAAACAGAAGAAGCCAGAATCAAGAATCTCATCAAGTCAGCAATGCCATTTACCTTCTCTAGAGGAAAAGCTTTCTTCAGGCTTTACTTCCCTCCTTTTCTAGATATTTTCTGGATGTAGTCAGTGGAGTAGAAAGAGAAAGAAAAAAGCAGCTTTTTGATGGAGTTGGGAGATAAGCTTCCTCCCTTGATATGAACCCAAGCTCCTTGGGTGCAGCCTCCCTGGGAATCCTGAGTCTCCTGTCAGGCACTCAGGTGGGTTCAAGGGAGACTCCAACTGCCCCGCCCACCCCCACCAAAGGCTCTGGGTCCCTCCACAATGGAGCCTTGGGAGCTGGGCAGCACCCTACATGGCCACTGCCCTTGTCCCGGGAACCCGCCCCTCCCTACCCTTCTGTGGGGCAAACCCAAGTGGTCTCCTGTGCTCTGCACAGTCACCTGCTTCCTTCCTTCTCAGTTCTTGACCTGGACTACTCAGAGAAAGGTGTTTCTGGGCTAAAAGTCCACTGTTGGCTCTGCTCTAGGACCCCTGTCCTCCTGACTGCCAGGCCGGCAACTGTAGGATTTTCTAAAATCTCTTAGGATGTTCTTTCTCAGTGCTGTTCCATCTCAGTTCCAGCCTCCAGCTCTGTCTTGGACAAACGTGTAAGAAAGATTCTGAGCTTCATATCCTTATCATTGTGACTGAAACACTCAACCCAGGTCATGATTTGGGGGAAACTTTTCACTTCCATAATTTTTAAATGTTGACCCATATGAATATCATCTATTCAAAGATCTAAATTTTAAAACCACATTTGGGGAGTGAGGAACAGGTAGTTGATAAGAAAGACTGATAGGAGGCTGGTAAGTAGGAATGGGAAACCAGGGAGAAGAACAATCCTAAATGCCCAATTCTGAGCCCTTCTGTGAGATTCAGACCAGCAGCGGTCTCATACTAGAGCTGGAATTTATGATTATGACTCCAGTCATAAAATGCCAATTTTCCCATACCAGCTGAGCTCCTTCCCATGGTCTTTTTTCCATATTCCCTGAAGCTGGAGCAAGAAATCTACTCCATTAAGTCAGGACCCCCCCCCCAATGTATAGACAAATAATATGCCAGATCTCAATGGGGGGGAAAATCTCTTATTTTTATTTCCTCTGGGATACCCATTTGTTTTATTTTAAACATCACTAAAGACTTATTTCTCCCCATTTATTAATACATCTCAATTCTCTGTTTCCTCTTTAAATTTTAACTAAAGTTATATCTTACTTACTTCCCCATCTCTTTGTTTCTCCTTTACCATCCATTCCTTCAATATATATTGTATAACTAATAAGTTCCAGACATTGTACTAGGCATCGTGGAGCTATATTACTGAATCAGCAGTTACCCCAAAATCCTACCAGTAAAGAGGTTGGGAAACATATGCCACCTAATGACATATGCAGGATAGAACATCAAAAGTCTTAAAAAGGGACGCCTGGGTGGCTCAGTTGGTTGAGCAGCTGCCTTCGGCTCAGGTCATGATCCCAGTGTCCTGGGATCAAGTCCCACATCGGGCTCCTTGCTTGGCAGCGAGCCTGCTTCTCCCTCTGCCTCTGCCTGCCACTCTGTCTGCCTGTGCTCACTCTTGCTTCTCTCTCTATGACAAATAAATAAATAAAATCTTTAAAAAAAAAAGTCTTAAAAAGAAGTACAAATAAAGTGGGAGAATTGACCCTTCATGGGCTTTGAGTTGGTCCTTGAAAAACAGACAGGTTTTTCGATATGTCCATGTAACAGCTAGTCCAAGAAAGGTGTCTTTGTGTGCTTGGGCTGCCATAACAAAATATCATAGACTGGGTAGCTTAAACAGAGAAATGTATTTTCTCACAGTTCTGGAAGTCAGAAGCCCCAGATCAAGGTCATGTAGGGTTGGTTTCTGGTGAGCGCTCTCTTCTTGGCTTCCAGATGGCCTCTTTGTCCTCACATGGCTTTTCCTCTAAGTTTGAATGTGGAGAGAGAGAATGAGCTCCCTGATATCTCTTGTAAGGGCATTAATCCTACTAGATCAGGGCCCCATCTTTATGACCTCATTTAACCACAGTTACTTCTTTGGAAGCCCCACCTCCAAACATAGCCACATTTGAGGGTTAAGGTGTCAACATATGAATTGGAAGGTAGAACAAGGGGAGAGACACAAGTATTCAGTCCATGACCAAGGAACTGAGAGAGAAGAAAGAGGGAAAAAGCAACCTAATGGAGAGAAAACTATGAAGTGAGATGGCAAAGGGAGCAGCATTTGGGGGACACTATATAGTCAAATTTGGTTCTGAAGCCCACAAAGAGGAATAGCAAGAATAATGTTGGAAAGTTGATCCGGCCAGTTGGTGGTGAATTGAATACCAAGTTTAGAGATTTAGATTTAATTCTGCAGGCACTCTGAGCTATAAAAAGTTGTAAGTAGAAGAGCTGTGTTACAGGAAGATTAACTGACAGCACCAGCGTCCTGAAGCTGGGGCTCTGCCAGTGTAGGAATCTGGAAAACTCCCGCCACTCTGAGCAGAAAAAAACCTTCACAGTTTACAAAGCACTTTCCCATCTGTTGTCTTTATTGACCTTCACAATTAGAACTAAAGGATACACCATTTCTCCAGCCACATTTAGGACCAATAAACAAACAAACAAAACAAAACAAAATAAAAACTAAAAAAACCCAGATATAACTAGCTTGTGCCACAGGAGTCCCCAGAAAATGGGACCCCACAGCCTCTGCTCTGGGAGTCCACACCTGAATCACAGGTACTATCACTGGCGTTTGCACAGTAATTATGAATCTTAGAGCAAACATGAGTTTTCCCAGGCTGGCCTAGATTCTTGATCATAGGTGAGACTTCCTGATACATTTTTCAAACTTCTTAAAAAAAAAAAAAAGTTAACATAAAACAAACCTACATAGAAGTGCATAAAACATAAATGTAAAGCAGCTGACCATAGAATTTATCATCCAAAACAGACCCCGTTTGAGAGTGAAAAAAGAGTGCTATTAATAATTAACCTAGTTTGAGACTCAAACTGGGACAGTCCCAGGCAAAGATTATGTTCACCTTGTGATAAAGGGAACCTTCCCCTAGTTGAGAAAGACCCTCTAGATCCCTTCTAGCTCACTCGTCTTCTCCAGCCTAGATGTAACCACTATCCTTACTTTTGTAGTAATCACTGTCCGTTTTTCATTGCTATATTTTTTTAATTGGGGAATTCCCAAAAGGAGAGCAAGGACAGACCCTAGAACACAACAGGATTGTACTAGACCTAGTTTTAGTGTCAGTTCCAACACTTTGTAGGCTCTACCTGCATTGAGCAAGTCATTTAAATATCCTCAGCCTTGGTTTTTCCTTGCGTTAAAGTAGAAAAATCAGCATTGTGAAGGAGGCAAAAGGGAGTCATTTTCAGTAAAGACACAACTTGGAGCATTTGGCATGATTTATACCCACAGTGAATCTTCCTCATTATCTCGAGAAAGCACCATTTTTAAAGGGCTGTATCAGCTTTATCGGCTCCTCTTCCATTATTTAGAAGCAAAACTAAAAATACCTCCCTCGCAACATTTCCCTAGTTAGAGCCAAATGAAAGAAATAATAAGGTTAATAAGAAAAAGAAAATAAGGACAGTTAATAAAAGATGAACTACCAAGCCTAGAAGCAGCACGGATCCTTCTGTGCTTGCTGGGCAAACCTTTCCTTGACATAGCAGCTTGACATTTGGAGGCTTTGCTTTCCAGGGGAATGTTCATTTAATATTCACAAAGAAAGTTATGTGATGGAGGCTTGTTAATTCTGGGAACAGAGACTAAACTGTCCAGACCACCTCACCCAACACAATTAGGCTCTGAGTTATAGGTCAAATTACCATACGCAGCCCCAGAACCCCAGTTCCCTCCTGCGAGCATCCCTGAGAAGCTCCGCATGTCCTTCTTGGCTTCTGCTTGTCATGAATTAAATATATAAGTCAGATTCCTAGATTAGGCCACAGATCAGCCATCGTTTGAACAATCCCGGAGGAAAAAGCCCTCACGAGTAACTCTGCTGAAAATGTGTTCATTCTAGTCCAAGAGCAGGCCACAAACTCAAAAGCCTATAGGGGTGAGTAAAGCGGGCGGGACAGGGATGGAGGCAAGCAGACGAAAGGGGCACACTCTGGCTGAAGGGGAAGCCTTTCCACTCCGGTCATGGCAACCGGGCAGAAACACAAGGTTCGCGTGGCCAACATTTCTACTTTTCCAAGAGAAGTCAGAAATTCCTATTTTATGTAAAACCTTCTAATTGATAAATGCGGGCAATGAATTCAATTTTAAAAGCACAGTGACCTTCCCAGAATCTAGATCCGTAAATCTGTTTTGCAGCCTGGCAGGGAACGTAGGGTATACCAAGTTCAACACCCTTCTTTTACGGACGGGGCAAATGAACGGCCAAGTGGACACAAGGTTTTCCTACGGCCAAGTAACCAGTTTGGCTGCAGAGCCAGACTGGGAGAGTACCTGCTTTCGGTCTCCTGCATCACTTCTCATTCCACAAATGAGAAGAGAGTTAATGGCTTTAGGCCTAGACAAAAAGTTAATATAGACCCAAGTCTGGCTTACAGGGCCCCGGAACAGTATCGATACACCGTTCTCCTTTACTCTCTTGGGCTTCTGGACAACATATAGGACGCGGGGGGCTATTATTATGAAGCAGAGAGTAGCATTTGAGCAGAACGTTTTTGTCCCAAATTGATTTTCCCCTCACCTGCAGCATACCAGGCTACGTGACTCTGCTCCATGAAAGGAGGGGCTAGCATGTTCCCATTGGGGAAGGGGATTGGTACAGTCATCAGTCCAAGACAAGCAAGGCTCACGCAGCAGGAGAAGATGAAGTACAAAACTTACATTCACATAACACTCCCATTAACCTCAGTGGGAGCTGTGCTTGCAGAAACCGCGGGGTCAGCAGTCGAACGGAGACAGGAATGAGGCATTAAGGCTCAAGTCATAGGTTATTATTAGGACTGTGTAACTCCAGGCCCATATTTGCAAAAGAGTTCATTTTTATTATCTAGTGAGCTCTCTCTCCCTCTACTGACTCTTCCAGCAGGGTCTTCGGAAAAAAACCCTGTTTAGACCTCATCTGTGCTGTCTGTGCAGTTAAAGAAACTTGGCAAATCGCAGAAGTCAGGAGAGGTGCCAGCACTTAGAAAATAGGCTTAGCTGTTTTGGTCCTGCTGGCCCACGGGGTTCATCATCTTTGATTGTTAGTGATCTGGGCCTAGGACAGTGCCTGGTACAGAATAGGTACTTAATAATAGTTAGTGAATAAATGAAAGACTGAATGGATAGCTTCACATTCCATGCCAGGCTCATTGAGCAAACCTCCCAATCTAATAAGGCAGAATTAGTCACTCCTTTGCTGCTTCCTAGGAGCCATCCAAGGAAAGGCCAAGAATCAATACGAGAAGCAGTCTCTGCTGCTCTCTCGCCGTAGAGCCATGCCCTCTTCAGCCATGTGTGGCTGGAGGTGGGGGGCGGGTGGGATTCTATTTAAGCTATTGCTGGGCTCTATCTAGTAGGTAAGCTGCAAAGCCTCTGCAGGCTTACCTGATTTTTTAAAAATATCTGTTTGTTTTACAGAGAGAAAGAAAGCGTGAGCAAGGGTGGGGGGTGGTGCGCAGAGGGAGAGAAAGAATCCAGAAGCAGACTTCCCGACTCAGAGCTCCATCCCAGGACCCTGTGATCATGACCTGCGCTGAAATCAAGAGCCGGTTACCCAACCGACTGAGCCACTCAGGTGCCCCTTACCTGATTTTTTTTTTTTTTTAAGTCTGGGCATCTCATTTTTTTTTTTTAAGATTTTATTTATTTATTTGACGGAGAGAGATCATAGGTAGGCAGAGAGGCAGGCAGAGAGAGGGGGGGAAGCAGGCTCCCTGCTGAGCAGAGAGCCCAATGTGGGGTTCGATCCCAGGACCCTGAGATCATGACCTGAGCTGAAGGCAGAGGCTTAACCCACTGAGCCACCCAGGCGCCCCCCCTTACCTGATTTTTAAATGAATTCTCTTCCTATGAAAACAAAGGACTGAAAATACTATGTTTGGTACAATAATCAATTAAGAGAAAATCTGCTCCTTAAACCCATTAAGGCCACTTTTTTCCCCCATTTAAAAAAATTTTTAATTAAGATATAATGTATTATTAGCCCCAGGGATACAGGTCTGTGAATCGCCAGGTTTACACACGTCACAGCACTCACCATAGCACATACCTTCCCCAATGTCCATAACCCCCAGCAACCCTCAGTTTGTTTTGTGAGATTAAGAGTCTCTTCTGGGGGCGCCTGGGTGGCTCAGTGGGTTAAGCCACTGCCTTCGGCTCAGATCATGATCTCAGAGTCCTGGGATCGAGTCCCGCATCGGGTTCTCTGCTCGGCAGAGATCCTGCTTCCCCCCCTCTCTCTGCCTGCCTCTCTGCCTACCTGTGATCTCTCTCCGTCAAATAAATAAATAAAATCTTAAAAAAAAAAAAAAAAAAGAGTCTCTTCTGGTTTGTCTCCCTCACGATCCCATCTTGTTTCCTTTATTCTTTCCCGACTCCCCTTAGCCCCCATGTTGCCTCTCAACTTCCTCATATCAGGGAGTTGTTTTTTGTTTTTTGTTTTTTTTTTAATGTAAGCTCTACCACACCCTACATGGGTCTCCAGCTCACAACCCCGAGACTAGGAGCCACATGTTCTACCCACTGAGCCAGCCAGGCGCCCCATAAATCCAGTATCTTCTGAAAAGGGTTTGTAGCTACAGAATTAGGCCCCTGTTCCTCTGGCTCTGCTATTAGTAAGCATAACATGTATGAAATGAAGGTGAACAAGTGACCTATGTGATGGGTAAACAGGCAGTGGCTACATGCTTTAAAATTTTCTGCATATTTGAAAAGGTGATAACACAACGTTGGGGGGAAGGCTGCCCACTGTCAGAAGAGCTACAGGAGCTTCTTGGACCACGCTTGGCAGCAAGCCGGTCTTCAGCTGGACCCGCCATCCCATGCTGGTAGCCAACCATACAGATCCAAAGTAGTGACAACTGAAACCATGTGCCACCTACCCTTTCAAAGAACTTCATGTAGACGAGGAAACAAAGGCACGGAGATGTTAAATAATTTTCTCAAGGCCAAAATGCCAAGTGGAAAAGAACTATTCGGTTTGCTGTCAGATTTCGGCCCCTCACCATTCCACACTGTCTCTCGCACTTAAAGGAGAGGTGTCCTCTGTGAGAAGAGACATACGCTCCTAGTTGTCTATCTCGCCTATACTGAATATTCAAGTAACTGTGTATGGCATTCTTCTGAACAAAACAGTCTACTTTAATTTATATTATCTAGTAAATATTTTGCCTAGATTCTAGATCAAATGCAAGTCTTACGATGTGTATTTTTGTGGGAAAATAATGTATAAAGTATGTTATTCTTAGGAAAAGCACAACACGAATTTCCACATTCCAGTTCAAATTCATCCCTCAACATCTTTTGGGGAACTGAGAATTCAGAAGGACAAGTGATTGACTAAATCCTCCTTCCTCTAAATTTAGAAAACCCTAATAAACCAAATAACCAGAATGTCCTTTCTTTTCATCCTTTCCCCCTCTAGCAAGACCACTCTGGACTCACAGATGATGAAGAATGCTTAATCCCACCTGTACCAGCCTAACAAATGTTGTCACTGACGTAGGTTACAACTGGGTAGATATTGAACTCTAGAACCACAAAAGCACTGTTTAGAATCAAAGTCACAGAGATTAATAGAGCTTAAAAGATACCACCCAGTCCTCTCCTTAGTCTGTAGTATTAAGTCAGGTTCTGTGGTTGAACCCACTCAGAAATCTAAGAATTTCTCCATTTTTAACAGCTTTATTAAAAGTGGAGTCTGGGGGCGCCTGAGTGGCTCAGTGGGTTAAAGCCTCTGCCTTTGGCTCAGGTCATGATCCCAGGGTCCTGGGATCGAGCCCTGATGCTTCCCTTCCTCTCTCTCTGCCTGCCTCTCTGCCTGCTTGTGATCTCTGTCAAATAAATAAATAAAATCTTAAAAAAAAAAAAACAAACAACTCTTCATCACTTGACAGCTGTTATTAAAGGATTGATCAGCTCCTGATGACAAGGACCATGGCTTATGTATGACTTACACCATTCTGTGTCCCCTAACAAAGTCTTCAAGTGGAACTGGACTTCAATTAAATAATGTTCTCATTTCTAATGATGACATCATCCTGAAATAGTCCTCAATCTCATTCTTTAACTATGGAAGCTAGAAATAAATCTAATAGTTTCCCAGAAGTTTTAACTGGGGCACATTACAAAGAAAAAGAAAACCCACTGTTTTTACATCTCTTACCTCTCTTTATAAAAAATTATTACTCTTTTCCTGATCCAGTAAGGATTTACTATAGATAGTCACTACGGTGTCATTCTTTAGGATCTAATGAGGGCAAAGAGATTCATTATTCATTTGTTTTCTTCATTCAGTTGCAAAAAAAAAAAAAGTTTGATTTAGAAGTTGTCTGAAGAGCACTTCTACCAAATTTGATTTTGCAATTTCTTGGCATGATTAGCATGATTTCAGTAGGAGCTTTGTTTTATGAGCAAACATGGTGAAAGTCCAAAAGGTGCTATGCAGGTCAGAAGGAAAATGTTTTTCCTGAGACCCTCTGCCAGCCAGCCAACCGTTCCTCCTGAAGCTCCTCTTGCTCATTGGCCAGGCCTGAAGACCCCGTCTCAGTTCCACATCTGACCACTAAGTGGCACCAGAACTTTGAATTAGCAAAGAGAGAGGAAAACCTGTTTGATCAGCCTTTACGGTCATGTGCTATGAACCTTCAATTAATACCTTATAAAAAATAATCCATTATTTTTATCAATGACCTAGAATATAGTGGCTTTTGTGCCATTTATTCTTTCATATGGTCTGTGCTGTGGAGAAGGGTAGATTAAAAGACACATGTAAGTCCTTCACTTTCTGCTCCTTTCTTCCGATCACCTGTAAATTAGGGACAGCAGCCTCCAGCAACGTCAGAGGGACATCTGGGCTTTACATCATCAGACTCTCCTGCAAGCTTGAATGGATCTGTGATTATACCCTGTGAAAAGGAAAGGCAAACCAAAATGAAAGAACAAGTTAAAGGTGTTTGGATGTACTACAACTCTCATATTTCAGTTTGACTGAGATTGGTTTACCCAGAAGATAGGTAAAATTTTATAATTCCGTGGGATCCTTGGGTTTCAGCTATAAAGGTGGATGTCTTGTCCTGAAGCTTCTAGTCAAGTTTTTACTACTTTCTTTCCTTTAAAAAAAAAAAATTATTTATTTATTTGCCAGAGAGAGAGAGAGAGCGCGCACGTACAAGTAGGTAGAGCAGCGGGCAGAGGGAGAAGCAGGCTCCCCGCTGAGCAGGGAGCCCAATGTGAGACTCAGTCCCAGGACCCTGGGATCATAATCTGAGCCGAAGACAGGCACTTAAGTGACTGAGCCACCCAGGTGTCCCAAGTTTTTACTACCTTCAAGGTAAACTTCATTTAAAGCCTCTTAAAGGTGGTCCTTAGGGGACCAGGAAAGTTGATTTTGTTTCATTTTGCTTTATGGGAGTCCCATATGTAATGCCTTTTACCCTTCTGGAACTGAATACCAAAATGCTGAAACTTCATTCCTTCCCTTACTCTAATCTCCAGAAACATGTGCACAAGACAAGAAGGCAAGTCCTAGACATCAAGGCCATTGTTAGCAACTGCTGATGTTCAGATGTTGACATTGCCAACACCAGCTGGCAAGACCTCAGGGCAGAGTGAGCGGAATTTTCAGAAGACAAGATGGTAGTCTTTATTTTTCCTCCTTTCACCTCCAAATGAGGTACCTCCAACAACAGCACCAGTGCGGCCAGAGGAAAACCAGGCACAAAGGCAAGAAATCAAGAGCATGAATAAGCCACCTTGAATAGTGATAATTAATTCATTAAACATAAATGCACACTCTCACTATTGATCACTGGTCACTGCAAATAGAAGGCAGGACAAGACAGATACGGACCCTACATTCATGAAGGACAGACAGTCCTACGGACCACTACCTTCACTGAAATAACCTATGGGGAGCCTGGTCCCCCTGGCCCTCAGTTTCCACTCTTCTAGAATGAAGATGCCTGCCTGGATCTGGGCTCCCTAACAGGTAATAAGCTAGCATCCAGTAGGGGATCTCCAAGCCTAGAAGAGGGCTGGCTGTGCCAGTCGCTTCTGCCAGGCCCTCTGGTCCACTGTTTATTTCCTTCTCTTGTTACTTTGGAATTCCTAGTCATCAAAGTTAGCCTCTCCTCCTTTTCAGCCAGGAAAATGATTTTCCACTCCTCTTCTTCCCACCCCATGGCTTCTCTACTAATAAGAGATAATGATATCAGTATCACTTCCTAATGCATGCTTCCATCCCTAAAAGATCCCAAGACTTAAAGGAAATAAAAGGTGAGACACTTTGATAAATAGTCCTTTCCAGCACCAACATCCTGTGATTCTATGAAAAGTCTAGATACGGAGAGCTAGTACAGCATATAGGGTAAGAATGTCAACTTCAGAATCTGACATGGGTTCAAATTCACCACTTTCTAGCTCTGTGACCTTGGACTAGTACATTAATCTGAATCTTACGTTCTTCTTCTGTAAAATGAGGATAATTTTTAAAAATTAGTTAATTTTTAAAAATGAGGATAATAAGGGTTACTGTGAAGACCATGTGGCACAGTGCCTTGAACATCTCACCTGTTCAGTAAAGACTAGGTTCTCTATATTATACCTACCTTCGCTCACATTGTTACTACCACTACTATTATCTGTAGCAGGATAGTGTGTACCACAGTCCTATATGCATCATTTCCGATGCTGCAGTGTTTTACTAATGTAATTTTTTTTGTAGGCCACATGCCCCATGTGGAGTCCAATGTGGGGCCTGAACTCACGATCCTGAGATCAATCCCTGAGCTGAGATGAAGAGTCGGATGCTTGACCAACTGAGCCACCCAAGGGCCCCTAATGTAATTCTTTGAATAGCAACATACACTTTCCTTGTCAGGATTAAAAGAGAAGGAGGAAGAGAATGAGGAAGAGGAAAAGAGGAACAGGGAGGGAGGGAGGAGGAGTGGGAAGGGCAGGAGAAAAGAGAAGAGGAGGAGGAGGACAAAAGAAAGAAAAGAAGGGATCTCAGAATCGGTTATCACTGCGTCAATGCTGGGCAAGCAGCAGCATTCCTCATTGGCGGCAGCTGTCAGGAAGTCGCCGGCACCAGCAACCCCCACGTGTGCCTGCCTCTACTGCGCTCTCGGTCTTTATCGGAAAGGTCTGCCATAAAAAAGATAGGCACGTCCTCCTCCAAGCACACAAGGTTATATTTCTAGGACACGCAGCTGTTTCATTCTTTAAATCTTCCTTCACTGTCAGTGATTGCCATTTCAAAACCTTGGAACTGATCTAAAGACATTGGCACATCAGCAGGCTGAAAGAAGGCAGATGAGAGAAGACGCAGGTGGGATAAACCAGTTCAAGTACATAGCAAGTTATGACTGGTATCCGAGGTCAAGAGCCCTCCTCTACACCCCGCGTGCGCACTAACAGGGAGGTCAAGGAGAGCCAGGCTGGAAGAAAGGGGTCTCTGCGGAAGCCAGCCCACTTAATGGAAATTTTTTTAATTTTTTTACAGCCAGAGTACACTGGAAGTGTTGTGGTTGGAGGAAACACTCCTTTTACTTGTAACTGTAACCTGCCGACAGCTTCTCTAACTAGGAATCGGGAAGCTGGGTTCCAGGAGAACTAGAATGATGAAAACATTTCAAAATACACATTGATTCTCACCAGCAAGGTTTTGTTACTGGTGAACTCCCAAGAGTTTCAAAATACCAATATCACATTTGAAAGGTTTCGAGGACAGAAAGGTCCAAAGTCACGTTTCTCTACTTTCCAAAAGGGCACCTGCTTCGAAAAACAGAAAAGTAACAAACAGCAGAGTGCTCAAGAATTTGATAAAGCAAAACCTGTAGATCACGCTTTAGCGCTAGCCAGGGCTCCTACACTTAGCTTGTGGCTGATTCATGCTGCTAAGAGTGGCCAAACGAGCCCACATCCGGTTTTTCGGCTCCAAAATTCCTGCCTCTTGTGTTCCATTAAACTTTCCCAACTACCGGGGCTCCTGGGTGGCTCAGTGGGTTAAGCCTCTAGCTCAGGTCATGATCTCTGGGTCCTGGGATCAAGCCCGCATGGGGCTCTCTGCTCAGCAGGGAGCCTGCTTCCCCATCTCTCTCTGCCTGCCTCTCTGCCTACTTGTGATCTCTCTCTCTGCCAAATAAATAAAATAAAATCTTAAAAAAAAAAAACAAAAAAACTTTCCCAACTCCAAACTGACCATGTTGGTGAGTGATCTCTAAATAAGCTGTACTCTTAAAGACTGCTTACCACATAACAGGAAGCAGAAAAAGGCCTAAGAGTTACCTGTGTGTCAATGTATTCTCAAGGTATCCAAAATTACTACAACATACAAGCCAAAGAAAGCAAAAAATTCATCGCAAAAGATTCGAGAATCTCTGGGCCCAGGAGAAAGGGTGTGTGGAAGAATGAGAAATCCTAGAACACAGTTCCAAGTGACCAAGAATCTTAATTAGCACAAATCTGTAACTGTAACAACTTCTGTTTCTTGAGTGTGTATTATGTGCCAGGCAACAGGCTAACATTTTCCACAGAACATCCCCATTGATCCTCACAAGCTGAGGAGAACAAGTGATTATTACCTTCCTGTTACACATGGAGAAACAGAGCGTGTAGGGAGTGTAGGTAACATACCCAAGATCACACAAGCCTGGTAGAGCCAAGATCTGAGCCTCGCCTATCTGAGTGTAAGGCCTGTGTGTAAACACCAACTCTGCCGCCATCCTAGCACAGGTACGTCAGTATCGTTATTTCCTGGGGCTTCCAACATCCAGTGCCTTGATACATCACTGGTGTGACCTTGGGTGAATGCTATAAGTTCTGTCAGCCAAAATAGCCTTGAAATCCATCACTCAGCCTGTTCTAAATACAATATTATAAATTAATGAATGGATCAGTAAAATAATTGGTACCATGAATAGGGGAAAGGATTAAATATATAAGAAAGGCAAAGAGTGGGGGTGCCTGGGTGGCTCAGTGGGTTAAGCCTCTGCCTTCAGCTCAGGTCGTGATCTCGGGGTCCTGGGATTGAGTCCTGGATCGGGCTCTCTACTTGGCGGGGAGCCTGCTTCCCCCGCTTCTCTCTCTCCCTGCCTTCTGCTTTCTTGTGATCTCTCTCTCTCTGTCAAATAGAGAAAGAAAGAAAAAAAAAAAAAGAAAAGAAAGGCAAAGAGGGATGCTATTATCTCTTATAACTACCTACACCTGCCTTCTTCCTTGGGTAGCTGTAGAGATGACACAAAGTAAACTGTGATAAAATGCTTTAAAAAATGCTACACCAGGGGCGCCTGGGTGGCTCAGTGGGTTGGGCCGCTGCCTTCGGCTCAGGTCATGATCCCAGGTCCTGGGTTCGAGCCCCACATCGGGCTTTCTGCTGGCGGGGAGCCTGCTTCCTCCTCTCTCTCTGCCTGCCTCTCTGCCTACTTGTGATTTCTCTCTGTCAAATAAATAAATAAAACCTTAAAAAAAATGCTACACCAATATTTCAGATACTAAAATAATTCCCAAAAGGAATCTAAAATAGTTTAGAAAATGATCATTTTAGAATATAGTGGTATCCTGGCTCAAGTATACATGCAAGAAATTAAGATATGATCAAAATAAGCTTTTCAAAATGGTGGGGGATTGATTTAATAATGAAACAGGAAATTTGAACTAGTTAATATTTGGAGAGATAGTCACACTGTATTTCAACATTTATGTTAAAGTGAATTCCAGAGAGTTCAAAATTTTAATGTGAAAAGCAAAGCCATGAAAGTACTAGAAGAATCTATGTGACCTTGGATTAAGCAACGGATTTTTAGCTATGACACCCAAAGCAGAAGCAACCAAAAGAAGAAAAAAGAAAAATTCAATTTCACTAAAATTAAAAACTTTTGTGCATCAAAGGACACTATGCAGAGAGTGAAAAGACAACATACAAAATATTGAGAAAGTTTTACAAACCATATAGCTGATAAGGGTCTTATATCCAGAATATATAAAGAACTCTTACAACTCAACAATAAAAAGACAACCCAAATAAAAAAAATGGGCAAAGGAGCCTGGGTGGCTCAGTCAGTTAAGTGTCGGACTTTTGATTCCATCTCGGGTCATGATCGCAGGGTTGTAAGATTGAGCCCCATGTTGGGCTCTGTCCTGGGCATGAAGCCTACTTAAAATTCTCATTCTCTCCCTCTCCTGCTACCCTACCCCTTCTCCCTCTCTCTCCCTCTCTTAAAAAGAAATGGGCAAAGGATTTGCATAGACATTTCCCCCAAAGAAAACATACAGATGTCACAAACATGTGAGAGGATGGTTAACATCACTAGTCACTAGTCACTAGGGAAATGCAAATTCATACCACAATGAGGTACTTCACACCAACTAGGATGGCTACAATCAAAACTAAACAGAAAATGACAGAGTGTTGGCAAAGATGTAGAGAAATTAGAAACCGATACATTGCTGGTAGAAATTTAAAATGGTGCAGCCATGGTGGAAAAGTTTTGTGGGTCTCCAAAAAGTTGGATGTAGAATTACTGGATGACCCAACAATCCCACTACCAGGTGTAGACCCAAAAGAAGTGAAAACAAGCGCTCAAACAAGGACACATACATGCATGTTCACAGCAATACTGCTCGGGATAGCCAAGAGTAGAAAGAAGCTACTATCAACTTGATGAATGGATGAACAAAATGTGGTATATACATGTAACAGAATATTATTCAGACATAAAAAGGAATGGAATACTCACATATGGATAAACCTTGAAAACCGTATGTTAAGTAAAAGGGTCCAGATACAAAAGGTCATACAGTATATGATTCCACTTATATAAAAATGTCCACCATGGGAAAATCCAGAGACAGAAAGCAAATTAGTTATGGACAGAGGCCAGAGGGAGGGGAGATAGCAGAATGACTGCTTAATAAGGATGGGATTTGGGGTGCCTGGGTGGCTCAGTGGGTTAAAGCCTCTGCCTTCAGCTCAGGTCATGATCCCAGGGTCCTGGGATCAAGACCCGCATCGGGCTCTCTTCTCAGCAGGGAGCCTGTTTCCTCCTCTGTCTCTGCCTGCCTCTCTGTCAATTTGTGATCTCTCTCTGTGTCAAATAAATAAATAAAATCTTTAAAAAAAATTAAAAAAATAAGGATGGGATTTTTGGGGGTTAATGAAAATTTTCTGAAACTAGATAGTAGTGATGACTGCACAAGTAGGTACTACAGTCACTGAATTGTACACATTAAAATGGCTAAAATAGTGAATTTTATGTTATATGAATTTTATCTCAAAGTGTCTAAAGTACTAAAAGAAAATATAGGTGGGGCCCCTGGCTGGCTCAGTCAGTGGAGCATGCAACTCTTGATCATTGTGAGTTCAAGCCCCACCTTGGGTATAGAGATTACTTAAAAATAAAATCCTAAAAATTAAAAAAAAATTGGTAAATTCATAATGTTTACATGGAGAAAGAAGGTCTTTCTAATCATAAGAGGCAAAAACCATTAAAGAATTGACTATATAAAAATTGAAAATGTCTATTCAGGAAAAATAAGCAAAAAGATAGATGATATGCTGAGAAAAAATGTTCACAACATATAAGACAATCTTTTATAGAGCAATAAAAAAAAGCAAATACCACTCTAATAGCAAATAGTTAAAGAAATTATATAGGAAGTTCATAATGGATAAAATATAAGTGGCCAATAAGTATGCCAAAAGGTTCAATATACGCAAAATATAACAACAAATTATTTTCTGCCCATCAGACAAAGATTTTCAAAAATAATACCCAATATTAGTAAGAGGGCAAAGAAAAGGTATTCTCATACATTGCAGGTAGGCGTGTAGATTGGTATAATCTTTCTGCAGGGCAATCTGACTATCTCAATTAAACTTACAAATGTTTCAGGGGTGCCTGGGTGGCTCAGTCAGCTAAGCATCTGCCTTCTGCTCAGGTCAGGATCCCAGGGTCCTGGGATCAAGCCCCGAATCAGGCTCCCTACTCAGTGGGAAGTCTATTTCTCCCTCTGCCTCTCTCCATCCCCAGTCCCAAGCTTGTGCTCTCTCTCTCTAATAAATAAATAAAATCCTTTTTAAAAAATTTAAAAAACATGGCGCCTGGGTGGCTCAGTTGTTGGGTGTCTGCCTTCAGCTCCAGTCATGATCCCAGAGTCCTGGGATCGAGCCCCGCATTGGGCCCTCTGCTCAGCGGGAAGCCTGCTTCTCCCTCTCCCACTCCCCATGCTTGTGTTCCCTCTCTTGCTCGCTTGCTCTCTGTCAAATAAATAAATAAATAAATAAATAAATAAATAAATCTTAAAAAAAAATTTTTTTTTTAATTTAGAAAACAAATGCTTGAATAATTTTTTCCAAGGTAGCTCTTAATTTTTTTTGTATCTGGACTCCTTTAAGAATCTGATGAAAGTAATAGACCCTTTCTTGAGAAAATACACATATACACATAAAATTTTAAGGGGTTCATGGATGCCCTGAAGTCCCTTCATGGGTACACCAAGTTGAGAGTCTCTGACTTACTATCCAGATTGGAAAAATAAAGTTATGAAATTAATTCAAATCATTTTGTAAGATACAAACAGGCTACAAATTATTTATAGCAGTCAACTAAAAGAATAATGATTTATTATTTTAGCAGTCAGTGGCAAGTTAGGGATTGAAAGCCAAACAAACCTTTGATCCTAAAGCAGAACAGACACTATATGCTGGCAGCTTCTCTCCAATTGGTCTGATCAGAAAATTCTGGGCAAATCGTGAATTCTTCAAGATAGCTGCTGTTTCTTCATCCACTTCAACAATTTCACCTTCCTGAAGGGCAGCAGGAAAAACACACTTACTGAGAAATTCCACTTTAACCTCAATAAAAGAAATGCAAAGGTTTTATTAAGGAGTAACAGTTTCAGGACAAAAAGATGATATGATATTCTCTTCTATTCAGACCCTGCTATTAGTTTCATGCTGATTTCAAAATGCAATTGACCTCATAATCAGTTTTTCTTTGGTGGCAAGGCAAAAAAAAAAAAAAAGACACTCATTGTTCTCAGAAACAGATGTAGAAAATATAGGGGAAAAAATTTGAGTATCACCTTATTCATCATAAAAATGGGGTTTTAAATTAATAGTTCATGTGTATTTCTGTGAGCTCCAGTGTGCCTGGGAACACTAATACCTTGAGAACCAGGAGTGAGCACAGGAGAGTCTGGGCTATCTAACCCCTGCTCCCTTTAGGTAAGTTCTGCATTCACCCCTTCATATACCGGAGTTATATAAAGTAACATCTGACACATAGTAAGTTTGGAGTTTTTTAAAAATTTTTTGAGATTTCTTTATTCATTTTGAGAGATAGAGTGCGAGAGAGAGAGTATAAGTAGGAGGAGCGGCAGACAGATGGAGAGGGAGAAGCAGACTCCCCACTGAGCAGGGAGCCCAATGTGGGGGCTCGATCCCAGGACCCTGAGATCATGACCTGAGCCAAAGGCAGACACTTAACTGACCGAGCCACCCAGGTACCCCAAATATTGTTTTTTTGTTTTGTTTTGGTTGTTTTTTTTTTAAGATTATTTATTTATTTATTTGACAGACAGAGATCACAAGTAGGCAGAGAGGCAGGCAGAGAAAGAGGGGGAAGCAGGCTCCCTGCTGAGCAGAGAGCCCGATGCAGGGCTTGATCCCAGGACCCTGAGATCATGACCTGAGCTGAAGGCAGAGGCTTTAACCTACTGAGCCACCCAGGTGCTCCCCAAATACTGGTTTTTTTAAATAAGATATTCCTTTTAAAAAGAATTCTCTTAAAAATGTTTTTTTGTTGTTGGTGGTTTTTTTTTTTTTTGAGAGCCACTGTATCAGAGCAATGGGTTCAAAGGCCTTTCCCACTTTGATTCTGTGACTCTCCAAAGCAGGCAGTACATCAAGGGGCAGCAGATCAGTGAAAAGGCATCAATAGCTCCATTGCACCAGGGGGTAGTTAAGAACTTTGAAGGTGCTACTTGGACCAAAAAAATCAGAGGTGGAAAACAATAAATCCTTCTACCTTTGGAACAATCATGCTTGTATCTTCTATTTACTGAGTGCCCAGTGCGTACCTAGGTTCTGCTATATTATTACTAATCTTTATTAAAATTTTATTCTTTAGGTAATCTCTACACCCAACATGGGGCTTGAACTTACAACCCGGAGATGAATAGTCATGTGCTCTACTAAGTCAACCAGTCAGGCACCCCTATGTTATTGCTAATCTCACAGAAATTCCTCACAGTAGGTATTATTATCCTACTCTTGCAACGTAGCAAACTATATCTCAAAGTAGGACTTATTCAAGTTTATCCAAGTAATAAATAATGGAACCATAATTTGAACCCAGGTGTCAGATGCCAAAGCTGATACTTTTCCATATTGAGAGAATAAAGACGGCCCTGCAAAGAGTAGTAGAAATATCAAAGGAACACTAAGAGTTCCTTCATTCGATGATACAAGTGAACCACTGAAATACTGTTGCACAATACTTCTATTCTTTTCCATCCCACTTCTCTGTAATTCCATTAATCTGATGTCTGATGGATGCTTTCTATAAAAGATTTTCGTAGGTGTGATAGTGACACTGTGGTTATGTAGGAGAATATTCTTAGGAGATGCATTTTGAAATATTAAGGGTAAAAAGTCACGATGTCTGCTTTTAACGGTTCAGCGAAAGCATACATACACACACGCATGTGTCCCAACACCAGGAAAGTGAGAAGCAATGCAAGGTTAAGAAAGGGTACCTGGAGGGCACCTGGGTGGCTCAGTGGTTTAAGCCTCTGCCTTTGGCTTAGGTCATGATCTCATGGTCCTGGGTTTGAGGCCCGCATTGGGTTCTCTGCTCAGCGGGGAGCCTGCTTCCCCCTCTCTCTCTGCCTGCCTCTCTGCCTACTTGTGATCTCTGTCAAATAAATAAATAATCTTAAAAAAAAAAAAAAACAACAAAACAAAACAAAGCAACAATATTTGGGGTACCTGGGTGGCTCAGTCAGTTAAGTGTCTGCCGTTGGCTCAGGTCATGATCTCAGGGTCCTGGGATCAATCCCCACATCAGGTTCTCTGCTCATCAGGGAGCCTGCTTCCCCCTCTCTCTCTGCCTGCCTCTCTGCCTACTTGTGATCTCTGTCTGTCAAATAAATAAATAAATAATCTTAAAAACAAAACAAAACAAAAAAAACAATATTTGGGGTACCTGGGTGGCTCAGTCAGTTAAATGTCTGCCTTTGGCTTGGGTCATGATCACAGGGTCCTGGGATTGAGCCTCACATCAGGCTCTCTGCTCATCAGGGAGCCTGCTTCCCCCTCTCTCTCTGCCTGCCTCTCTGCCTACTTGTGATCTCTCTCTCTCTGTCAAATAAATAAATAAAATCTTTAAAAAAAAAAGAAAGAAAGAAAGAAAGTGTCCCTAGAGCAAAAATAAAAGTAGAAAGAATGTCCAAAATTATGGAATTTTTTATTTACCTTAAATGTGAAATTTGCATCAAATATCAGTTCTTTTTCGTGGCCTGTGATTCCTCCATTGTAAATCACCTGGCATCTTTCAGCTGGTCCCGTCTTAGGAAGTTTGAAGAGGCGAAATGTTGCAGAAACAAAATGACAGTCACCTAAAACAGAATTCACCCATGGTTCAGCTCCAGCACCAAATGGCTATTGGTTTGCTTAGCAAACGAAGAGCCCACATCATAAAGGTGATTTTCTTCTTTGCATGCCATCAGTTATCTTTCTGGCAGTTCACTTCATTTACTGAATAACTGAAGTGCTTTATTAAATACCAAACTCTGGGAGGTTGCTATTAAACAGAAGACAAGATGGATGTTTCCAGATGACCCAAAGTCTCCTTCAATGACAGCCATTCAGTACACACTTGCTAAACACCACATTTGAAAAAACAAACAAAACCCCACCACATTTGAACCCTTCAAGGAGCAGTTTTAAAATTCCCCGCTGCTCTTTCTTACCGATCACTCTTTCTAATTCCTTGTTTTGAACTGTAATGAGATTGGCAGTGACCAAACGTGGGGTGCAGAAACCAATTTTTTGGGCAAGGACGGCAAGGTCCTTCCAGTACAAAGCACCACCCAGGCACTCACCTAAAAAAAAAAAAAAAAAAAAAGAAGAGGAAAATCACAGACCACAACTAGGTATTCAAGAAATTACTCTGCTATAAAATTATCATGCATAGTTGGGGTTCCCGGCTGCCTCAGCTGGAAGAGCATGCAGCTCTTGACCTCAAGGTCATGAGTTTGAGCCCCACATTGAGTGTAGAGATTACTTAAATACACAAACTTAAAAAAAAAAAAGGATATGGTGTTAGTTAAAATATATATCCTAGAAACAAAAAAGGGACCCGAGTACCCCCAAGATCTAGAAAGTCACAGTTAAAATGAAATATGCTAGCTGATGGCCTCTGGAAACCATTTTTCAAGACAGTCACTAATGTGCTGGTTCTATCCAGCTGCAATCATATTTCTGGATGGATTAGGCTACCTTCTGAAAAGCAGTACACTATGTGAGTAAAAAAATATAAAGGATAATTTACAAAGTCGCCTATTAGTTCCAGATTATCATAAATAACCTGCTACTAGAATAATAACTACTACTAATAGTCATAAGGCAATTTAAAGTTTTTCAAATTTATTATATCAACAAATTAGAAAGAACCCAAGTGATTACCCATATAGAAACGGTCAAATAAATGATAGCATAGCTGTACAATACAGTTGTAGTAGAATACACACACGCAAAACACATTTTTAGAGATTTTAGGCTTAGGAAACATGCCAAATAAAATTAGGATACTAAATTCTACAGATAGCATGCTCCAAATTTTATTATATACACACACATACCCTACAAGGATCTATACTAAAATGTTAAAGAGGTTATTGCCATGTTACATGGTTAAGTAGTAATTTTTTTCTTTTTCTTTTTGTATTTTCCAACATTTTAACAATATTCATTTGTTACTGTGTGACAGGAAAAAAAGTTAACAGAACTTACTCTAAAAGTAAGAACTGTTTGTTTGTTTTTTTAAATGGGATTCTTTTTTTCTTTCTTTCTTTTTTTTTTTTTTTTTTAGTACTCTCTATACCTACCATGGGGCTTGAACTCATAGCCCTGAGATCAAGAGTCACATGCTCCACTGAAAGAGCTCACCAGGTGCCCCTAAGATTAAGAACTTTTAATTCTTAATTTAAAGTTATCCACAATCAGATGGACCACAGGCATGCATTCGTCTCCTCAACTTCCAGAGATTCCATTTAAATGACGATAAGGGAATAAATAACATAGTAACACTGAGAACAGAAGGAGATGAAGGAGCTTCAGTCCCCAAAGGGTTGCCATGCTACAGTTTTCAAAGTATTTTTCATATCCACTATCTCATTTAATCTTCATAATAGCCCAATAAGGAAGATTGTATTATTCTCTGCATTTTACAATTTGGAAAACAATGACTCAAAGAGACTAATTAAACTGTCCAAGGTCATACCACTCTTGAGTGGCAGAGGAGAAAGGGGACAGAAGCCACCACACCTAGTCCCAACGTTCTCACATCACAAAGCCTCCTCCTGGATATTAGCAACTGGAGCTCTGCACATGAACAAGTGTCAGCCATAAAACAAAACAAAGCAACACTTACCCCATAAAATTCTGTGTGTCCTGATTTCTTCTGGCAATTCAAGGTTAGCATAGACGTCACTGAAATACAGCTCCCCACCATGCTGAAGGAGCAGTATTAGTCCAAACAAGGTTAAAGATGACATTAGTCCCAGATAGCAAAGAAACGATTGAGGAGAGAAAATCAATTTTATAAAAACCAACAAAAGTACTGAGGTGAACCTTGGTGAACAAATCACAGCTGTCTTGCTAGTTACAAGCAATAGATGTGTGCCAAGACTTTTTTTCAGTGCCCTACAGACAATAAGATGGCTTTTCAAGAGTGTTTCTCTCCTAAATAAAGATACTGAGGTGCTGAAAATTTTAGCCAGTCTGAACCAAAATGCAGTCCTAGGTGGTTGTATAACTAATAAAAATAAATAGTATTCCTGAATTCTTCTCCCTTAAAAATCATATAACTTTTAGGGTGCCTGGGTGGCTCAGTCATTTAGCATCTCCCTTCAGCTCGGGTCATGATCCTGGGGCCCTGGAGTCCTGGGATCAAGTCCCGCATCATGTTCCCTGCTCAGTGGGGGGCCTACTTCTCCCTCTCCCTCTCCCCTGCTTGTGTTCTGCTGTATCTGTCAAATAAATACATAAAATCTAAAAAAAAAATAACTTTTATAATGGTATTCATTTTTATAATAATAATTATATTTTATATAAATAGGAATCGGGACTCATAAGACAGTATTTAGCTAGTTTCAAGGGCTCAGAGTCTAGACTGTACTATAACATCTTCACCTTTTAGAAGTACATTTTGATGAAGATAGTGAACTGGCCCATAAGATGACGTATTAAATAAGACTTTATTAAATCATTCCTACACATTCTTATTTGAGTTCTACAGCACGCTCTGTAAACCAAAAATCTCAGAATCTTATATCTTCTATCACAAAGATACACATCTCATGATATATGTGGATGGCACGGAGCTCCTGCGAGTCTTCCTTTTAGAAAGTCGTTAATGTAGAAGTTCCATCTTTTCTATCCCCAAAGATGTGAAATCCTGATAGAGATGAAATAAGCAACCCTCAGAAACACTACACAAAGCTGGAAGAGTCTATCCACAGCAATCTTCTAGAGTCAGTCCAGAAGTCCCTGCGATTCTACGGATACTATCCCAGGACCATGAGCAGCAGGGAACAGGAGAAGAGACCGCCATAAGGCAACTATTTTATGGCATCCAGTGACAATCAGGACTCTTGGATTTATTAGCTTTTATGACATGAGAGGAAAATAAATCCACGTTCTGGGGCATCCTTCCACGCCCCTTTTGCCGTCCCTTTTTAATGTAGTGAATAAATGGCAAGACTTGGAGCTCTCAGCTCAAGGGGACAAGAATAAATCAGATCCCATCTGCTCTTACTGACATGGAAAGACCACTTGCCTCACTTCTCTTACCTTTAGCACTCGGTATGCCTCCTGTAGCACAGGTTGCTTATTAGGTACAAGGTTAATGACACAATTTGATCTTTAAAAACAAAACAAAACAAAAAAACAACCAGATGGAATGTCAGGCAAATTCACACACCATTCAGAGTGCCTCAAATCCTTTCGTCCCTAAAGATGTCTTCCATCATTTCCCAAAGCTACACCATTCTTCCTGCCTCCCTCCTCTCTTCCCCACACTCCACTTTTTCCCAAGAAAAAGGAGATGGACGGAGTGTTTAAAATCACGGTAAATTGTTAGCCAATTTGTGTGGGCAGGAAAAAAAAAGTCAGACACACTCCCGATTTGTGTCTGCACTGATGGTCACCACACAACGGCGCGAAGGCTGGTTCCCGATGCCTCCTGCACCACGCATGTCTTAGGCCACATGTAAATTGGCGAAATTCGTCCAAAGCAGCTTCATTAAGGCTGTCACCCAGGCATGATCTGACAACAACTCAAAGGAAAGGGAGGAACACAGACTCCTACACTTTGCTGTGACAATAATACTAGAGATAACAGGTTGGTGTGTGTTGTATGAGCAGACTCAGTGGTCCTGCTGTTGTTCTTTTGGACTCATCTGTTCACAGTGAAGTTTATAATCATTTCTCTCCTGGGCTACTGTGTTCTGAGACCATGGGCTACAAGGGCCTGAGAGCAGCTCCCCTCCCTTTATTAAGGCAGGCTTAACACCTAAGTGAGAGTCAGTTCGGCAAAGAGTGGTGACATTTGTGTTCATCAGGAAATGGGCTATATTCACAAAAATAAGGGTATAGACCTACATAACAATATCATAACTCTCATTCTTGATTCCAGTCTCCTCCAAATTCTCTAAGTAGCCATGAAGAAAAGTCACATTGGGTGTCTGGAAGCCGTATTTTTCCATGTGATATTCAATATACTTCTTAGCCACTTCTACCTAAAAAAAACAAAAAAATAAAAACATATATAAATATATATATATGAATTTGATAATCATTTTAAAATATGCTACTTTTTTACCAAAACTTTCCTATTACAAATGGAATATTCGTAATATATTTTTGGAAAAGTATACAAGGTTCCTCTGGGCATGTAGGATAAATTACAGTCTGAGACAACTCAATGAGAAATAAAGTCCCTGCTCAATACCTGGGTTTTTGTTTAGTTTTATTCTGTTTTGTTGTAATTAAGTAGGCTCCACACCCAATGTGGGGCTTGAACTCCTGACCCAGAGAGCAAGAGTCACATGTTCTATTGCCTGAGCTTGCCAGGTGCCCCTAGATACATGGATCTTGCTTGAGTAAACTCTTCACTCAATAACAAAATCCTTCAAGACAGATGGCAGAGAAGTAAAGGAAAAACCAGACTCCTTGGGGTCATCATGATATTCACATATGAGGTCAAACCTCTGACTCTGTTCTCCCAGAAGAGCCCCTAACTGTCAAAGTTCTCAGCCTTTAGGGCGGGAAGCACTAGTGGCACCAATGAGCTCTGCATTCAGCAGCCTTCTTAGATTACCCTTGAAGAGTCACAAAGGAAACAACTTTATCTATAAAAGAATGCCTTTGAGAAGTTTTTCCTCCTTGTGGTCCAGATCACTGCCTCACCTGACTTTCCGTCATGTCTATCCCAGTGACATGTCCTGTCTCACCAACCAGCTGACTCAGGACATAGCAATCTCTCCCACTTCCACTGCCCAGGTCCAAAATCCAGCAGTTCTCCAGACACTCAGGGATGACCAGACCACAGCCATAATACCTGGGAAACAGAAAACACAGCCATGTACACATATTTTCCCCCTAGAGACTAGAATATGTAGAATCACTAAATCTTACAAATCCTTCCTTCCTACCTCTCTCCTTCTTTTCTGGCCCTCCTTGCTTCCATCATTCACTGGATTTCTATTTAGGTGTTTCTTTTCCCCCACTAACCTGGAAGCTCCATGAAAACTGGGACTCTGGAGGCACCTGGGTGTCTCAGTGGGTTAAAGCCTCTACGTTCGGCTCAGGTCATGATCCCAGCCAGGGTCCTGGGATCGAGCCCTGCATTGGGCTCTCCGCTCAGCAGGGAGCCTGCTTCCTCCTCTCTCTCTGCCTGCCTCTCTGCCTACTTGTGATCTCTGAGTGTCAAATAAATAAATAAAATCTTAAAAAAAAAAAAAAGAAAACTGGGACTCTGTCTGCTTTGCTTATCATTGTCACCATTGTTGGACACTGTAGCAGGTACTAAGACAAGCCATTTACAATATTTGTTGAATAAACAGTTAGTGAGGCATTATAGCTGAACACCTACTACAGGTCCAGAACTGTGCTAGAGTAGTATACAGTAACTATACTGGAGTAACAGTATACAGTATACAGTAACAGTAACTATACTGGAGTAACAGTATACAGTATACAGTAACAGTAACTATACTGGAGTAACAGTATACAGTAACAGTAACTATACTGGAGTAACAGTATACAGTATACAGCAACAGTAACTATACTGGAGTAACAGTATACAGTAACAGTAACTATACTGGAGTAACAGTATACAGTATACAGCAACAGTAACTATACTGGAGTAACAGTATACAGTAACAGTAACTATACTGGAGTAACAGTATACAGTATACAGCAACAGTAACTATACTGGAGTAACAGTATACAGTAATGGTAACTATACTGGAGTAACAGTATACAGTATACAGTAACAGTGACTATACTGGAGTAACAGTATACAGTAACAGTTACTATACTGGAGTAACAGTATACGGTAACAGTAACTATACTGGAGTAACAGTATACAGTAACAGTAACTATACTGGAGTAACAGTATACAGTATACAGTAACAGTAACTATACTGGAGAAGAAATGCGACACAAGATTTCTGTTCCCTGCGGGTATTTAACTGGGGAGGTAAAGCATGAGCACAGAAAACATTTCCCATGATATACTGCACAGGCAGTAGGTGCTATAGTAGTTTAGGGAAGAGGGTGCTCAAGGATGGAGAAGGCTTCACATTGTAAGTAGGACATCAGTGATGTGTTGGAAGGGCAGGAGTTGGAAGGTAGAAAGGAGAGGGAAGGCATTCCAGATCAGTAACTGCACGTGAGGCAGGAGGGAGGGAAAGGTCTGGCTAGAGTAGTGTAGTGCATCGGAGTTGGGGTTGGAGGGAGGGAGGGAGGTGGGGTTGGTTAGGAAGTGGGGGCCAGATTGCACAGCCTTGAATGTCAAGTCCAAAGTGTATGAATGTATCCAGAGTAAAGGGGGATGGGGTGGGAAGGGAGGTCATTGGAAGTTTTTTGTTTTTTTTTTTTAAATATTTTATTTATTTATTTGACAGACAAAGACCACAGTAGGCAGAGAGGCAGGCAGAGAGAGAGGAAGGGAAGCAGGCTCCCTGCTGAGCAGAGAACTCTATGCAGGGCTCGATCCCAGGACCCTGGGATCATGACCCGAGCCGAAGGCAGAGGCTTTAACCCACTGAGCCACCCAGGCGCCCTCATTGGAAGTTTTTAAACAGAGCTATAAGATGATCCATGCTGTCCTTTACCAGTTTTTTTCTTAAGATTATTTATTTACTGGGGCGCCTGGGTGGCTCAGTGGGTTAAGCTGCTGCCTTCGGCTCAGGTCATGATCCCAGGTCCTGGGTTCAAGCCCCACATCGGGCTTCCTGCTCAGCGGGGAGCCTGCTTCCTCCTCTCTCTCTGCCTGCCTCTCTGCCTACTTGTGATTTCTCTCTGTCAAATAAATAAATAAAATCTTTAAAAAAAAAAGATTATTTATTTACTTGTCAGAGAGAGAGGGAGAGAAAGAATACTAGAAGGGAGAGCGGCAGGCAGAGGGAGAAGCAGGTTCCCTGATGAGCAAGGAGTCCAATATGGGACTGGATCCCAGGACCTTCAGATCATGACCTAAGCCGCAGGCAGACGCTTAGCCGACTGAGTCAACCAGGTGTCCCATTTGCTTTTCCAGTTTTATGATAGGCAAGGCAAACTAGATGGATTGGAGAAGATGGGTTAATTCCCTAGTGACTGCATCACTATCTTTTGAAAACCTGCTGTCGAGAGTCTCCAGGATGGGGGGATGGGGGAGCAGCACAGGGCACTTTACCTCGAGGATACTTCTTCATGTACATTCCTCAAGGCTTCCCGGATATGCTTGGGGACCAGCCTGGCTGCAGTGACACAGGCACTGGTCTGGAGGTCTGCTGATTTCTTCAGCACCTGCCCATAGTAGGTCTGACCAGAGGCCAAGGGAGGGTAGGGGTGGGGAGAGAGAAGAGCTAGAACTGTTATCCACAGGCAAAATCTCCCATAACCACCAGCACCCCCATCCCCACCCATCCAGGCCTGGCTAGGCTTTCCTCCTGCAAAGCTCTAAGTCCAGACTTTGCCCTGCACCCCGCTCCCGTCTCCTCCTTGATCCTGTGGGGCAAAGGCCCAAGCCGGCTGGGCTTCCAAAGGCCTAGTGCTCCCACTCAATGGAGGCTCCTCCGTGGTCATTCCAGGCCCTTCTGCTGACACCTGCACATCCTTCCGGATCTCAGCTTCGCGGGGGGCAGCCACTGCCAGGAGGAGAAAAAAGGAAACTGAAAGGTGAAGGTGCTGAGCACCTTCCCACCTTGCAGGGGAAAAGTATAGGGCTGGTTACAAGGCAGGCTGGGAGCGCTAGTGGTGGTGATTGGCAGGGGTGGTGACTGCAGGGTCACCACCTGCCTTAGAGGGTCCCCCGCCCCCCACCGCCCCTCTGCCCCTGCGCCCCATCCCCCCACTCCCCCATCCCCACCCCACCCTCTCTACCTCCTCCCCCCAACCCCCCCCCCCCCCCCCCCCCGCACTGGGAGCCCGGCAGAAGGCGAGGGGCAGCGCACTCACTGTCTCCTTGGCCTCTGGACTCCAGGACTTGCGGGCTCCCACATCCAGCTCCGCAGGCCGCGAACTCCCGAGGCCCCGCCCCGGGACAGGCAGGTCTGATCTCCTGAGGGGCGGGCTTCCCAAGCCTGTACCAGGTGGTGCCAGCCGGCTTCACCCCACCCCCCCGCCCGCCAGGTCGCGGGATGCGGGAACCCGCCACCGCTTCCAGGAGCTTCCAAGGCTGTCTGATCATCTCCCCTCACGTGGCGCTCTGGCCCCGCTGGGCCCAGTGTCATCTCGGCTGTCCTGAGTCTTTCCAACCAGGAAGAGGCTATTAACTATTCGTTAGTATCTTCGTTTACTGCTCCACAGTGGTTTTCATTTTATAAACCTCCTATTTGGACTTAAATGAATACCCATATGATTTTGGTCCCTTTGAGGAATGAAATTACCTTTTCTTAATGTATTTTTTTTATTGCAGTCTAGTTGACATACAATGTTACATAAGTCTCAGGTGTACAACAGAGTGATCCCACAGGGCCATACATTACACGATGCTCACAACCATAGCTCCATCTGCCGCGTCACTACCTTACTATGTTCCCTATGCTGTCCTTTTCATCCCCGGGACTTACTCATTTTACAGAAGTCCGAACCTCTTAATCCCCTTCACCACCTTTGCCATCTCTGCCCCTGCAACCACCAGCTTGTATTTATTAGTCTGTTTTTTCAGGTCCCGCACGTAAGTAAATTATATGGCATTTGTCTTTCTCTGCCTGACTTATTTCACTTGGCATAATACCCCCTGGGGGTCCATCATGTTGTCCCAAATAGCAAGCGCTCATTCTTTTCTATGGCTGTGTGATATTCTCTTATATAAATATGGAATTGTATATTGTGTGTGCGTGTATACACACATACCACATCACCTTTTATCCATTTTTTTTTTAAGATTTTATTTATTTATTTGACAGAGACAAAGAGAGAGAGGGAACACAAGCAGGGGGAGCAGGAGAGGGGGAAGCAGGCTTCCCGCTGAGCAGGAAACCCAATGCGAGACTCGATCCCAGGACCCTGCAATAGTGACCTAAGTCAAAGGCAGCTGCTTAACGACTGAGCCACCCAGGCGCCCTTCTTTATCCATTTCCAGGGATGGACACTTAGGTTGCTTCCATATCTTGGCTACTGTAAATAATACTGCAATAAACATAGGGATGCATGTATCTTTTCAAATTAGTTTTCATTTTGGGGGGGGGGGTGGTAAATAGCCAGCAAAGGAATTACTAGATCATATGGTATTTCTATTTTTAATTTTCTCAGGAACCCCCATACCATTCTCCACAGTGACTGTACCAGTTTGCATTCACACCAACAGGGGGAGGGTTTCCTTTTCTCCACATCCTTACCAACACTTGTTACTTCTTGTCCTTTTGAGTTTAGTCATCCTGACTGTGTGAGGTGGTAGCTAATTGTGGTTTTGATTCGCATTTCCCTGATGCTGAGTGATCGTGAGCATCTTTTCATGTGTCTGTTGGCCATCTGGATATCTTCTTTGGAGAAATGTCTGTTCAGGTCCTCTGCCCATTTTTTACATAGATTATTTATTCTCAATGTATTTTTAAAGTCATATTAATTGAGATATAATTTATATTCAGGAAAACTCAACTTTCTCTAGCATGCATTTCTGTGAATTCTGACAAACGTATACATAACAGTCAGGACTCTCTCGTGGTGACATTTCTTTGCGCCCCTTTGTAGTAAGCCCCCTCCCCTCCCCCACCAGCTCCTAAGCAACCACAGATCTATTCTCCCTCCTTATCCAGAATGCCATGGAATCATACTGTATGCGTGCAGCAGTTCTCAGTCTGTTTTGAATTTTATTTAGGAAAGCAACATTGATAAATTCATTTTTTTTTAAAGATTTTATTTATTTATTTGACAGAGAGAAATCACAAGTAGGCAGAGAGGCAGGCAGAGAGAGAGGAGGAAGCAGGCTCCCTGCTGAGCAGAAAGCCCGATGTGGGGCTTGAACCCAGGACCTGGGATCATGACCTGAGCCGAAGGCAGCGGCTTAACCCACTGAGCCACCCAGGCGCCCCTGATAAATTCATTTTTAACCTCTGGTAATTTCTAGTCAATTCACTTGTGTTTCCTAAGTATTGTCATTTCATCCTTCAGAAAAATTTTTTCTTCTACCCCTATATTGAAAAACATGGGTTTGAACTGCATGGTCCACTTCTGTGTAGATTTTTTTTGCAAGTACAGTACTGTAAATATATTTTCTTTTTTTTACGATTTTATTTATTCATGAGGGACAGAAAGAGAGAGAGGCAGAGGGAGAAGCAGGCTCCCCACGGAGTAGGGAGCCCAATGCGGGACTCGATCCCAGGACCCCAAAACCATGACCTGAACCGAAGGCAGACACCTAGCCATCTGAACCACCCAGGCACCCTGTAAATATATTTTCTTTCCCTTACAATTTTCTTAATGACATTTTTTCCCTCTAGCTTACTTTATTATAAATACAATATATAATACATATAACATGTAAAATATGTATTAAATGACTGTTTATATTATTGATAAGGCTTCCACCCAATATTAGGCTATTAGTAGTTAAGTTCTGGGGGAGTCAAAAGTTATACACTGATTTTCAACTGTGAAGGTGTCAGTACCCTGCCCCCCGTGTCGTACAAGGGTTCACTGTATTTTTTTATCTTATTTACTTCTGTGCTTGTAATAAGCATTCCTATTCATTAAGGTAATAAGGAAATACAGAGATCTAAATGGGGCATTTACTATGTTACAGTCATTTTTCTTTTTTTTTTTTTTAAAGATTTTATTTATTTCTCTGACAGAGAGAAAGATCACAAGTAGGCAGAGAGGGGGGGGGGAAGCAGGCTCCCCGCTGAGCAGAGAGCCCGATGCGGGACTTGATCCCAGAACCCTGAGATCATGACCTGAGCCGAAGGCAGAGGCTTAACCCACTGGGCCACCCAGGCGCCCCTACACTCATTTTTCAATCTCATCTGCTAATAACAATCTTCCCTGATGTCAATTGATGATTAAATATTAATACAAAGGTGTTATATTTTAATATTTTTAACAAATTAAACCCATGAAAACAATCCTTGTTGGAATATTTTTATAGCTTAGAATATTTCCTACTATTAAGTAGATAAAAATGTGTTTCTATAGTGATCAGTTTTTTAGCAATTGTATAATGGCAAAAACAAATATTAGTTTTCAAAATACCATCTCCATAAAATTAGTTCCCTTAGGAAAGCAGTCACTTTCTCATTCATTGTTAAAATGTTATGTTTATCTTGAAGGCGCAGATTAATGGGGGTTAGGGAAAGGGCTTCACTGTTTTTCCCTTGTTCGCTCTACTTGCTTTAATACATTATCTTTGATTTGTATTCACAAGAATCATTTGATAAACCTAAAATCCACATAACCACATATGGATAAAACATAATAAAGCAAACCACCATCAACTTTAATTGAATGATTCCAAGTTTTCCATCAGGTTTCTAGTGTATAGTGCTAATTCTGGGCCAGATTGCTTGTAGCCGTCATTCATTCTGATTGGTCAGTGTACCAGCCACAGGTGTTTTTGTTTTTAAGATCACCAAGGCTGAACGACAGGCTGTGTAAATCAGTATGCTATGGAGACCACATTAGAGCCCTCATACCAAGTCATATTTTAAATATTAGCAAAAGCTAAGTTTCTTAAGATGAAAAATAAACGTACATAGACATTTTCATTATTTTCTTCCCTTACCTCCAAGGATGGCCTTGTGCATACCTCCACATATCCTGCCTTGGAAGCTATGGGTCTCACCATTATAGAATGGTCCAGAAAGGCAGGTTTGGTTCAGTACCCAGACTGTCTCTAAAGAAGATAGAGCTTTCCAAAATGGCCAGCATCCCTAAGTAAAGTATTCCCCCACTGGAAGCATTCAAGAGGGGCCAGATGAGCAGCTGGAGGCTCACTTGCTAGAGACGCAGTGGCAGGGAAACACACTGGATTCAGTTACCTCCAAGATCCTTTCTTCTGTATTGTGGTAAATACTAAGAAGGACTAAGTAGCACCCATATTTCTATTTGTAAGGAAAGTAACAGATGATAAAGAGCTAGACTAATACTCAAAAAACCTATCACCAAACTCAGTAACTTTGGGTAAGTCATGTCATGTCCCTGGCTATATTTTCTCATCTGCAAAACATGGGGTCAGAATTCAGTCACTTTTGAGGCCTGATACAGAGCTAAGATTCTGGGATTCTATGATTCTTTTTCCTTCACCAAATATTCAATATTCACTATATGTTGGTTCTTTAGAAAGAAGATTTTCTTTTTTTGTTTGTTTTGTTTTAATTAGAAATAGAAGTCAAGGGGCGCCTGGGTGGTTCTGTGGGTTAAAGCCTCTGCCTTCAGCTCAGGTCATGATCCCAGGGTCCTGGGATTGAGCCCCGCATCAGGCTCTCTGCTCAGCAGGGAGCCTGCTTCCCCCCCCACACCCTCTGCCTGCCTCTCTGCCTACTTGTGATCTCTGTCTGTCAAATAAATAAATAAATAAATCTTAAAAAAATAAAAAATAAAAATAAAATGGGGCACCTGGGTCGTTCAGTTGGCTGAACATCTGCTTTTGGCACAGGTCATGATCTCGGGGTCCTGGGATTGAGCCCCGCATCCTGCTCCCCGCTCATAGTCTTGCTTCTCCCTCTGCCCCTCCCTACAACTCATGCACACACACACTCGTGCACTCTCTTTCTCTCAAATGAATAAATAAATAAAATCTTAAAAAAAAATGAAAGTCATAGGTGCACCTTGCTGGCCCAGTTGGTAGAACATGCGACCCTTAACATCAGGGTTGTAAGTTCCAGCCCCATGTTGAGTGCAGTGATTACTTAAAAATAAAATCTTTAAATAAATAAAAATAAAAATGAAAGTCATATTTACTTCAGCAAATGAACTGGGTATCTTGTTTTCTATACTTCAGGAATATATGTAAGTGCTTTGATAGTTTGGAAAATTCTCAGGAAAGTTATTACAGGCAAAAGACTTTTTTTTTTTAATAAGCTCTAGGCCCAATATGGGGCTCAAACTCACAATCCCAAGATCAAGAATCACATGCTTTTCCCCTGGACATATTCTCTTTTAAATGGCAGTTCTGTAATATTATATCTTCAAAGAAGCTGGACATTTTGACACTAGTAATCAAATCTTTAGAATCAACCTGACAGGTCATGCTTTTAAAATCTAATTGATTTACTTTATTTATCTCCATTTCAATTATAAATTTACTGATTTGTACTTTCAGATTGAGCTGATACTTTACCAATTTAATTTTTTTTAAAAGATTTTATTTTTAAGTAATCTTCTCACCCAATTTGGGGCTTGAATTTACAACACCAAGATCACGAGTCACATGCTTCACCGACTGAGCCAGTCAGGTGTCCCAATACTTTACCAATTTAATCTATAAGAACCAATTAATGTGAGGTGCCTTTTAGTGGCTCAGTTGGTTAAGCATCCACTGTCACTCAGGTCATGAATCCAGGGTCCTGGGATCGAGCCCCACTTCAGGAGCCTGCTTCTCCCTCTTCCTCTGCCTGTTGCCCTATCTCTTTGTTTTCTCTCTCTCTCTCTCTCTGTCAAATAAATAAAATCTTAAAAAAAAAAAAGAACAAATTATGATATCATATATTTTTTCAAATTTTTATCATTCATTCTTGGTTTTCTTATTCTATTTTGATTTAAGTTCTAACCACAAACACCTAAAATAAGAAAACATTTCACCCTTTTCCTTAATACAGAGATTTACAGCATGATTTTTTTTCTTTATAGTACCGCTTAGGTATTATCACATTAATTTTCTTGCATAGAATTTGAAATTTCATTATTTTAAAAATACTGGCCTTCAACATATCCTCTACAACCCAGATGTTATTTAAAGAAGTATTTTTGTTTCTAATGTTTGATCACCATTTAATTCTACCTAACCCATTTGTTTCTGTAACAGATATAGAATCAAATTATGTATAAATTTCTGAATACTTATACATTTCTGACTATTCTTCTTCCATGTATTTTGGCATTATATTCCTTAAAATGACTAAATTTAGTACTACTAGGTTTTCATTATTTAATGTAAATTTGATATTTACCATTAAAATTTTGAGGGTGAAATTTATGAGGTATAATGTACGCAGTCACTGCTACTTTACTATTTGTTCTACCATGATGAGGGAAAATTAGACCATACCTTCATTTTAATTTTTAATATTTTACAAATGTCGTGTTAGGTATTTCTTTGCATCTTGTATACTTGGATAATTGAACTTTGTTTTGTTTTCTAAATTGATGACCCTTTAAAAAAAAAAAAATCAGTCCTTGGATTTCCTAAGCAGATAATCCTAACATATGATAATAATTTTGTCTCTTTGTTGCTTTTGTTGCTAATAGCTTTTTTTTTTTTTAGATATTTATTTATTCATTCATTCATTCATTTATTCATTCATTTGACAGAGAGAGAGTACAAGCAAGGGGAGTGGCAGACAGAGGGAGAGGGAGAAACAGCCTCCCCACTGAGCAGGGAGCCCAACTTGGGGCTCGATTCCAGGACCCTGGGATCATGACCTGTGCCAAAGGCAGACACTTAACTGACTGAGCCACCCAGGCACCCCATTAGCTATACTTACTTTTAACTTCTGCACTAGACATGGTCTCCATCAAAACGCTGAGTAGCAACAGTGATAGTAACATCCACTAATAATGCTTCAAATATTTTACTCTTAACGTGACATTTGCTGCCAATTTGTGACCCTTCTTTTTGAAGGTGAATTGAACCCATTTACATTTAGTAACTGTAATGAGAGTTTATGAAATGAATGCATAACTGTACCTATTTTTTTCTTTTGCTGTAAGTTGATGTGTACAAGTATAATGAGGGATAAATACAATCTAATATGATTAGTCGACTTGATGATACAGTATGAATTAAATTGGACTCTTCCTTGCCTTTTTTCTTTCCCTGAAAACACCATTTTCTTATGTCAGCTTTCTCCTAATTCTTTAGTGAAGTAAGAAATGAACTAGAACACAATGGAGTCCTACTTAAAATTCAAACAAAGACATTCAAAGGTCATGCCTTTTAGCAAGCAGAATTAGATGAACATGGGCAAATAAATGAAAACATAAGGTTTTCACCATGGCACAACCCTACACTGCAATCATTCCCAGTAATTCAACTGCCTTTGCACTTGGCAATAATGTTCTACAAGTGAATCTGCTGATGACTAGCAAAATTACAAAATGAACCCAAGGCCAACTAATCAAGACTCACAACAAAGAAACTAGGAGTGCAGGTCAAGGCAGGGGGTCACAGCTGGCCAGATATACCATTTGCCTACTTTTCATTTAAGAATTGCTACAACGAATAAAATAAATTTCTCCTCCGAGTTAATAGAAAAGAACAGATACTACCTATCACCATTCCACAACCATGAAATTTCCTGAATGTATGATTAAAAGAAAAAAAGTCTTTAAAAACAATATTAAGCATTCCTGTTTTCACAACAGAAGCCGTATTTCTGAATTTAAAACATCATTCAGCATTTGCTTAAGAATCACATTTTAAAAAAAGAATCACATTTAGATGATATAGCTTTTGACATATAAAAGTTCTATGGGAAAAACCAAGACCTCTTTAATTTTGCTTTAACATCAAACTAAAGAGAGCAATTAAAAACTTCAGTAAGAGCATGACTTAGCCTCAAGAAGTACTTCCAAAATTCAACCACCTAGCTTCTCTTCAGAGGAAACTATACATCATCATAAATCTTTTCTAACTTAACTTTTGGAGAAGAAAATGGAAAATCAAACCCATAGGACAGCAGTTGAGTAAAATATTTCCTTCTCAGTGTCTGGCAAAGAAGTGCTTTTCCCTCTTGCAAGCTGTTCTATTTCAACAGATGATTCAACTGGTCCTGTAAGTCAGAAGACTGCTCGACACTAGAAATCAGAACAGAGAAAAAGCTTATCTGGAATAGGCAATAAAGACCTTTCTTTGTACAATTTGTACTTTAATGCATAAACACTGCTGAAGCTAAATCCAAATTTATATTGGTCCACTACAGTTCCAGAAGTTTAAACTATGGGGGAAAAAAAGGTCTGTAAACCCAATTAGTGTAACCAGTATTGTAAGGGACCAAGACTGCTTAATGACCTCAGCACACTTAATTAACGAATGTTACCAAATAGAAGGTTTTCTATTCCTTAAGTTTGGCATCTACACACTATAATTTGCAGAAAGCCTTTACCAGCAGTGAATTAACTTACTGCCTGCCTTTGAAACAGACAGTTGACCCTTGTACAATATGGAGGTAAAAGGCATTGACACCCCACACAGTCAAAATCTGTGTATACCCGGCCCCCCCAAAAACTAGACTACTGGCCTACTATTGGCCAGAAGCCTTAATAACAGAAACAGTCAGTTCACACAAATTTTATAAGGTTATATGTATTATATACTACACTCTTGTAATAAAGTAAGCTAGAGGAAAAAGATGTTATTAAGAAAGTCATAAGGGGAGGTGCCTGGGGGGGCTCAATCATTAAGCAATGGCCTTCTGCACGGGTCATGATCCCAGGTTCCTGGGATCTATGCCCGCATCTGGCTCCCTACTCAGCAGGAGGCCTGCTGTCCCTCTCCCACTCCCCCTGCTTGTGTTCCTGTTGCCGCTCTCTCTCTCTCTCTCTCTCTATCAAATAAATAAATAAAATCTTAAAAAAAAAAAAAGAAAAGAAAATCATAAGGAAGAGAAAATACATTTGCAATACTATACCGTATATATATTTTTAAAAATCTGTGTATAAGTGGAACTGTGTAGTTCAAAGTTGTATTGTTCAAGGGTCAACTGGACTGTTTTCTCTATATCCCAAATGAGCTACCCCAGAGTGTGCGTCAATTTAAGGGCGTATGTCAGCTAGACTTTCACATTGATCCTGGGCCCAGAAGTTGAATTCCCTATAGCCTGCTTCCCTTGGTCCCTCCACTCCCCTACCTTTGGGGCTACTTACTTCTTCTGAATAGCTTCTTGCCTGAATCAGAAAGGGAAAGAGGAAAAGAAAGATTAAAAAAATCTCAGAAAATCAGTGCAACTTATGGCTAGATATTTGTAGGCAGAACAAATTTCTGGCTCATGTCACATTCTGTAATTCTGTCCCTTCTGGCTTAAGACTGTGCTCTTGAAGCCCTGTTCACTCTCTGAGTGCAGCGTTGCTAAGAAGATGGATTCTAAGCCCAAAGAGCTAACGACACTCTACCAGATTGAGGGAGGAGGTACCACAAACTATACACACGGCTCACATTCGGCCCGGGTATGTGGAATCTAATGGGTCACACACTTGACATGCACACACCCCAAGAAACTGTTTAAAGATCAAGAATTAAATTCTCAATCGTACATTTCCAATAGGTACATAAGTCATACCAACTATATAAATATAAAGCAAAATGAAATAGGATGAAAAGCTCATATTATTTTATGGAAAATTATAACAGAGAAAGGGCTGTCTGTATTTTGGAACCTCCTGGATCATTTCTACATAGCTAGGGCTGGGTTAAATGGGGGGGACTAGACCATACCGGTCAGTTACACTCGATTCCTCAGTGAAAGCGCAGACTCCCCAGGAGAGACCTTGGGCACGGGTCGTCAACAAATTCTGATTAAGTGTCTACTGGGTGCCGAGCACTGTGCGAGCATGGTCCTGGCACAGGCCCTGCCCTCCTGGGGTTCAAAGTCTCTCCCTCTGAGGAGCCCCCAAATGACCACAAAGAGGCTTGCAAAAGGCAGTCCCTGCTCTTGATCTCGCCCATATTCCAGCTTCTTCTGTAGTCACCGCCATCTTTTCCAGAAGGAGTTCATTCCTGACTAACCCCACCTTTACTCCCCCCCTGCCTTCTCAGGAAAGTGTGCGGAAGCCCAAAGGCAAGAGAGGGCAGCGTGCAGAATGTGACCACACAGCATCTCAGAAGGCATACTCACTGGTATTGAAGGTGTGTTGTTATTATCGCCATTTTCCTTAAACTCTGCATTAAAACAAAACAAAAAAAAAAACAAAAACAGACAAAGAGAACATTCCACTTCCCTGTAACCACACCAGTTATGTAAATAAAACCCAAATCACAAAAGAAATTGTTTCTTACATCTTCCGAGTGCAAGATGGCATCTTCCTGCAGGACCATGTTTCGAGCTGCCTGACCGAGCAGCTGAAAGACAAAAATAAAGGGGTCATGATCAAAATCTGCAAACTTCCTGTAATCTTCTCTCCACAGCTGTTAAACCATCACCCTCTCTCCTCCCCACCCCACCCCCGCCCCATACAACTGCAAATGCTCCAAAAGTAACAGAGGATAATCTATTTGTTTAGGTTGAAAATCCACATTCAGTGTCACTCTGGCAGTGCTGGCAGGGGCTCAGCGTCAGCTCCAAAGGCTACTGTTTGAGAAACCAAGGGATCGGTGTCTGTGGAATTAGGAGGCAAGAGGAGATTGACAAGAGGTTTCTGGTCTGCGATCACACCCTGCTCCTGGCAGACAGACGTGAAGTCCCACCATGGAAGGGGAAGTTACTGTGTGTCCCACTCACTGTCCCTGTTCCCTTGGGTCAGAGAGATTCAGATGAAAAGGGGACCGATGACCACAGATTCACCAGGAATGGCAGCCCTCGTACAGCCCCCAGATAAACTCCCCTGTGGCACCTGTTATTTATTTCTTTTCGTTTTTAAGTTTAAAAATTAATAAACCTTTGCGTGCTTCTAATGTTGAAATGGTAAAATAAGACCTTCCATCCCTGTCCCTTCCCTTTCCCCCTTCTCTCTCCCCTCTGCATAAATATTTTTTGGGGGTGCCTGGTTGGCTCAGGTGGGAGAGCAGGTGACTCTTGATCTCAGGGTTGTGAGTTCAAGCCCCATGTTGGGCATGGAGCCTACTTAATTTTAAAAATAAATAAGTAAATAAATTTATCTCTCCATGTTGTCTTTTTAAAAGTGGCCATACGTCTATCATCGGACTATCACCTTCTGTAAAATGTAACCTACTACCTGCACTCTTCCACATGCTGCTATTTTCACTTGACAAGAGATGCTGAAATCAATCAGCAGTGATTTATGCTGACTCTGTGCACTGTTCTCTTATGACTGCAGAGCACTGGCTGTATAGAGGTCCCTGTAAGACTGTTCAGCCAGTCATCTGCTGTAGACTTTGGGGCTATTTGCAGCCTTTGCTATTATAAGTAGTGCTATAAAAAATACTTTATATATCTTTGTGTCTTTTTGCTAACGTATCCTTGGGATAGACTCATGGAATTATGACTATGATTGCTGGATGAGAGAGTTTTACTGTAGTTATACCATTTCACATTCCCATCCACAATGTATCAGAGTGCCTGGTCCCCGCTTGTGGCCAATTTTTTTTTTTTTTAAGATTTTATTTATTTATTTGACATAGAGAGATCACAAGTAGGCAGAGGCAGGCAGAGCAGGAGGAGGAAGCAGGATCCCCGCAAAGCAGAGCGCCCGATGTGGGGCTCAATCCCAGGACCCTGAGATCATGACCTGAGCCAAAGGCAGAGACTTAATGCACTGAGCCACCCAGGCGCCCTTTGTGGCCACTTTTAAGTGACAAACTCCAAAGTCCTACAGGAGGGAGATGGTGTCTGACAAACTGATGGCAGAAGGAAAATGTTCTAACAGAATCTTCCTCATTCATTCAGTCAGTCAACAAATATTTATTCAGTGCTCACGGTACACCAGGAAGAGACATAGCCCTTATCCTCACAGGGCTCACAATGTGGTGTGACAAAGAGGACACAGGCGCTCCTGTACCTTGTGGTAACTGCTAATGGGGAAGTACCAGCCGACCAGGCAGCATGGGGAGTCAGGTGTCTGACCTGTTACAGAGGCGGGTGTTCAGGTAGGGCCTCCGAAAAGAAGTGACGTCTAAGTGGAGACCTAAAGGTTGGGCATGATTGGATTTACTGTTTTAGAAGCGTGGCAAGCAGACTAGACTAAAGCGGGGACTGAAGACAGAGAAACTGGCTGGGAGAACACTGCCATAGTCTAGGCAAGCAATGAAAGTGGCCTGAGCCACCAGAATGGCTGTTAAAAAGGGGGATGGGGGTGGCTGATCATTTTGAAGATAGACTCAAGGAGACTCATGATTCCTGGAATGCAGGAGCTGTTGCAATGCTGGGCCAAGGCCCTTGCTTTGATGACACATGTATTCATTGGCAATCTGCATCATTTTCTTGCATAAACCAACCACACACAGCACGTATCATCTAAGATGTCTGGGCTGGGTTTACTTAAAGTGGAACAACAGCTTGAGTATTTCCCCCTAGGCTTTTACTATTGCTTTGCTCATAAATAACTCAATAGCCATCTTTGCTCCTCATCTTCAACAAGTCCTGTACTAAGGTGTTATTGGTTAGCTTCTCATCTTCAACAAGATTTTCCAACGTGGTTTTCATAGCAATACCAACCCTTTTTGTTTTCATTCTAGTTCATCGTTTTCCATATTATTAAATAATGTAGTTATTAATGTAGCATTAAATAATGTAGTTAAAATAGCAAGCACAAACACAGGCTTAAGATAACACAATGGACTCTAAAAGAAAAAAAAAAAAAACCCACATCCAACAGACCCTTTACTCAGCACACAACTCGACGGGAAGAACAGAGAAGCAGGCACGCACAGCAGGAGCATGGGGTCACACACATTCATTGTGCTGTGGGCACAAGGTTGACATGCTCTTCCCCACTTGGTGCTCCAGCCATACTGGCCTCCTTGCACACCTTGCACACATTCCCATCTCAAGGCCTTTGCATTTGCCATTTCTTCTACTTGGAGCACTCTGGCTCCAGACGTCCATGTGGCCAGCTCCCTTACTTCATTCAAGTGTCTGCCCCAACGTCCCCTCCTTACAGGGCCCTTCCCTGACCACCCTATTTAAGGAAAACCCTTTTATCACACTCCCAGCCTAGTTTTTCCTCCATGGGATTTACTACCCCTGATTTTTTGTTTCATTTGTTTGTCTGTCTCTTCACTAAAATGTAAACTTCCTAAGTATAGGGATCTTGTTTTATGTACCACCCTCTCCTTTATACCTAAAATAGTTCATAGCAGGGGCACCCACTGGGTGGCCCAGTGGGTTAAAGCTTCTGCCTTCGGCTCAGTTCATGATCTCAGGGTCCTGGGATTGAGCCCCGCATTGGGCTCTCTGCTCAGTGGGGAGCCTGCTTCCTTCTCTCTCTCTCTCTGCTTGCCTCTCTGCCTATTTGTGATCTCTGTCTGTCAAATAAATAAACAAAATAAATAAACAAAATCAGGGGCACCTGGTGGCTCAGTGGGTTAAAGTCTCTCCCTTCGGCTCAGGTCATGATCTCAGGGTCCTGGGATCAAGCCCCACATCAGGCTCTCTGCTCAGCAGGGAGCCTGCTTCCCTCTCTCTCTCTCTCTCTCTCTGCCTGCCTCTCTGCCTACTTGTGATCTCTGTCTGTCAAATAAATATATAAATAAATAAATAAATAAGTCTTTGAAAAAAAATAGTTCATAGCACAGAGCAGACAATAAATGTTTGTTAAATGAATGCCGTAGAAAGAGAGCTTTATATATGGAAATTGCCAGCTAATCAAACAAAATAGCCACGTTGAAAAGAGAAGCAATGTTCTACAGGCAAAGAAGGATTCAAACTAAAAATCAGGCTCCATGTCCACAATGAGACCAAGAGCTCCCTTTCCCTCAGGACCAACCCCAGGGAGGTGTCCTGTGGCTTTGGGTCAATTTGGGTCACACCAATAACAAATCAAAAAGCTGGAGAAGAGGAAGCCTGAGTATCTCAGTCAGTTAAGTGTCTGCTTTCGGCTCAGGTCATGATTCCAGGGTCCTGGGATCGAACCCCAGATTGAGTTCCCTGGTCAGTCGGGGAGCCTGCTTCTCCCTCTCCCTCTGCCCTTGTTTCTCTCTCTCTCCCTCTCTCTCAAATAAAAGTTAAACATAGAATTACCATATGAATATGACCCAGCAATTGCAACTGCAATTCAGCAATTACCCAAAATAACTGGAAGCAGGGTCTCAAATAGGTATTTATATACAAATGTTGACTGCAGCATATTCACAAAGCCAAAAGGTGGAAACAACACAAATGTCCATCACCAAACGAAGGGATAAACAAAATGTGGTACGTACAACGGAATATCATCCAGTCTTAAAAAGGAACAAAATACAGTACTGCTATATGCTACCAAAAAAAAAAAAAAAAAAAAAAGACAAAAAAAGAAAATCAGTAAGACATGCCAAATAATCTAAAGTCTAGTAAAGGAAATGACAAAAATACATAACTACAGAAAAAGGCAATACGGTATGTGATAAGTATCACGTAAGAGATCCAATAAAAAAACAAAAGTCAGAGAACTGAGAGATGATATGTCAACCCTCCCAGAAAGCTGGAATGACTTCAGTTTAACTCAATCCACACCATTTACCGGACACCCAGTCTAAATCTACTACAGAAGAATCTCATGGGAACAATACACAAGGAGGAACAGAAAGCAGCAAGTCACATTACGGCAGTCAATGGTGACACCATGGCTTTTGGGCCACTAAACCAGCTAGTATCACATGAGAGGTGGTGCCCAAGATTATGAGCCTAGAACCAGTCCTCCTAGGTTTGAATCCTAGTTCTACCCCTTCCTAGCTACGTTGTAACCTTGGACAAATTAAATTCCTCTTTGTATACTCTATGTAAGAAATGTACCTCCTCTACTAGTGAGTGCAAAGATTTAACAAATTAAGCTACGTAAAACACAGCAGTGTCCTGCACATAGTAATTGTTCAATAAAAACAAGTTTATTATGGTGAATATGGATGTTCAATACACACTGGTCATTAACTATGAGCACTGTTTTTTTAAATTTATTTATTTATACCTTGTTTCTCTTCCAAAAAGACTGAAGCCAATTTATACCATATTATATGCATGTGTGTGCATACACGCACACACACATTTTTAAAAAAATAGAAATAGGGGCACCTGGGTTGCTCAGTGGGTTAAAGCCTCTGCCTTCGGCTTGGATCATGATCCCAGGGTCCTGGGATTGAGCCCTGCATGGGGCTCTCTGCTCAGCGGGAAGCCTGCTTTCTCCTCTCTCTCTCTCTGCCTGCCTCTCTGCCTACTTGTGATCTCTGTTAAATAAATAAATAAAATCCTTAAAAAAAATAGAAAATAAAAAATAGAAACAGAATCTAAAAGTCATTAAAAGGAGATGTGTCTACCACTAAAACTGATGTAAGAACTGTGCAACCAAGGCAAAAAATGAAACACTTGCATTTGCATAATTCCTTTTTTTTTTTTTTTAAGATTTTATTTGTCAGAGAGAGTGCACGCATAGGCAGGGTGTAGGAGCAGGCGGAGGGAGAAGCAGGATCCCCACTGAGCAAGGAGCCAGACAAGAGACTCCATCCCAGGACCCCAGGATCATGACCTGAGTGGAAGTCAGAGGCTTAACTGACTGAGCCACCCAGGGTCCCTCATGTGCATAATTCTTATTTTGTAAAAGGCAACATAACAATTTCTCAAAAAGAGAGAAACTTCCCTCAGATGCTGAATCCTAAAATGAATATATAATGTGTGACCTCACACAAAACATACTTGGGATCACTAAATCAGTGACTTCAACAATAGTGTTATGGTAAATGCAAACACCTTCTTCATATGGTTATTTCTTGTAGTCACTACTAATACAAGCTAAGAACATAACATGAAAGGTGACTCTGTAAAGACAATTCTACTGGATCCTACACTAATATAAATAAAGCTGCTGTGACTATTCATATACAAGTCCAAAAGCTTGTGGCCATATTATGCTTGTTACCGCAATTATATAACTTAATGAAACAATATAGAGACTGCTGAAATAGAGGAGTTAAAAGAGAGTTGCTATTATTATGAAAATTAAGTTGAAAATAAGCAATACTTGTTGAAGATGAGCAACTAAGTCACACTGCCACTGAGTTAATTATGAGCAAGAGAACGATAAAGGTCTACAGAAGAAATTCACAAAGATCTAAAAAGAAGGTACTCAGACTGTTTCACAGGTGTATTCAAGATGTTATTCCACTTTAAAGAAACCAAAACAGGAACACTTAGATAATATGTTCTGTGTGTGGTCAGCTTATGTAACAAAATGAGAGGCATGTTATCATTCCTCTTGGGTAAAAACCTAGGGGTGGAATGGCTCAGTCGTCAGAACCATTTTGTTTGTCCGTTCCCTTGTCACCAAATATTTGGGTTGCTTCCAGTTTGATGCTATCACGGATAATGGTACAAGTCTTTATGTGGACACATAGCTTCATTTCTCATGGGTGAATATCTAAGAGTAGAATAAATACTTTTTGGGGGGGGAGACACAATGTACATATATAAAACTTTTGGTGTGAAAAGCCATCATATAACTCCATTCATGGAACCAGCTAGAGGATGAAGGTGAACTCGGGGCAAAGGAGAAAGCTCATCTAAGAAACAGAAAACCAAGATATGGCCAGAAAGACAAATGAGAAAAGAACAAATCCACAGACGATGCACAAAAGCGTGAAAGGACTCTGGGATGAGGGCAAAACCATGTGGAATTTGGGGGCCAGAAAAGGAGAGATCTTCACTAGAGACAACCCCATGAAACAAATTAGGAACTGGCTAGGACTACTATCTTACCCGCTGTACTGCGGCAATCTCTGCTTTAAAACACATATTCGGGGGCGACTGGGTGTCTGGCTAAGTTGAGCATCTGCCTTTGGCTCAGGTCATGATCCCCGGGTCTTGGAATCCAGCCCCGAGTCAGGATCCTTGCTCAACCGGGAGCCTGCTTCTCCCTCTCCTGCTCCCCCTACTTGTGTGCTCTTTCTCTCTCTCTCTCTCTTTGTCAAATAAATAAATAAAATCTTAAAAAAAGAAAAGAAAAGAAACCACCATCCCGTTCCTTTCCCTCCCTACATCCCTAATCCCCCAAACTACACATCCCAGAATGCAACACGCGCCCCTCGCGAACGAGCGCTCCTCTCAGGGAGCAGTCACAGCCTACAATTCCCAGGAGGTAATGCGATCCCCTTCCCACAGCTATGCAAGACTCTGGGCCGGGGATCTCGGGCCATAAAGTCCACTCCCAGCTCACCTCGGAGCTCCGGGAGCCTTTCAGCACCTGCTTGGTGAGCGCGATCACGTCCGTACCACAGGTGTTCACCTTCTCGGTGAGGAGCCCCTTCACAGACTGACCGAATCGCGCTTGCGAATCTGGTGTCCCAGTCGCCATCACTTCGACTAGCGAACGTCTCAGTTTGGGCAACGGCGAGTCGCTGGGGCCAAAAGGCGTCAAGACGGAAGGAAGCGAGTCGGTGTGCCTCCACCGTGGGGGTGAGAGGGGAAAGGAAGGGACGCATGCGCCCAGTGGAGATTGACTTTAGCTAACTTTAAATGCATTTAAAATACTCAGTTGATATCCTGAGGAAGATAAAGCCCAGGCAGATGTCTCTGGTGGAAACAGAGGACAATTTCAGTATATCTATGGGTTAGAATCAAAAGGCCTGGATTATAGTCCCCAGTTCTGCTATTTAGTTGTGTGACTCCAAATTACTCAAGCTTTGCGTCTTGTGTTCATCAGTAAGAAGAAATAATATTCAAGTCTCCAAAGAATTACGAGAATGAATTAAGGCCATTCAGTTCAATTTTAATAAAATTTCATTTAGTAAATATCAAACTGTGCTAGGCTGAGGGTAGAGAAAGAAAAGATACAGACCTTGTCTCTGAGGAGCTCCTGGGCCATGTGACGAGCCATGTAAACAGCTAATAAATGGAGGAAATGCTCAACATCTTTAGTAATTTTTTACGATAAATGATCGGGTTTTTTTTCTATTAAAAGCAAACTTGGATCATCACCTTGGAAGTGAATTAATACCTGCAGTGTTTCATGTAGCTCTATTTCTTTTTTAGCTAATGCACAAGAGATGAGAATGGTGTTATATTGTAAATTTTGTTCAAATAACCTGTACTCAGTATCAACATTACTTTCTAAGTGTCTAGATTCATGTCTCTGTTGCTTCTTTCATTTAATTCGTGTTCTTAATTTTATTGAGGTATAGTTTATGTACAATAACTATCTTCTTTTATAGTGTACATTTTGATTAGTGGGACAGATGTACACACCTGTGAACTACCACAATTAAGATACAGAATATTTTTATCACCCCCAGAAGTTTCCAAGTGTCTATTTGCAGTCCATGTTGTAAGCAACAACCAATCTGCTTCCTAACACTATGAACCAATTTGCGTTTCTAGAATATTACATAATTGGAATGATACAGGAAATAATACAGGAAATATCCTTTTTGTCTAGCTTCTTTCAGCATAATGATTTTGAGAATTATCTGCATTGTAGTGTGTATCACTTGTCTGTTCCTTTTTATTGCTGAGAAATATTCTGTCATTTGACTATCTCATTTTGTTCCTCCATTCACCTGTGGCTGGACATTTGGGTTGTTTCTACTTTGGGGCTATTATAAATAAAGCTGCAATGGCATTCATATATAAGTCCTTTTCTGGGTTGTTTTCATTTATCTTGGATAATATCTAGGAGTGGAATCGCTGGGTCATATAAGTGTTTAATGTTTCAAGAAACTGCCAGAGGTGCCTGGGTGGCTCATTGGTTGGGCCTCCAAACTCTTGGTTTCAGCTCAGGTCATGACCGCAGAATTGTAATCACAGCGTCTTGGGATCAAGCCCTGTGTCAGGCTTCTTGCTTAGTGGGTTGTGTGCTGAAGATCCTCTCCCTTTCCCTCTGCCCCTCCTCCTTCTCACTCTCTCTGTCTAAAATAATAAATATACCTAAAAAAACTGCCGGGGCACCTGGGTGACTCAGTCTGTTGAATGTCTGCCTTTGGCTCAGGTCATGATCCCAGAGTCCTGGGATCTAGCCTTGTGTCAGGTTCCCTGCTCAGCAAGGAGTCTGCTTCTCCCTCTCCCTTTGTCTGTCCCCCTACTCATACTCTGTCTCGCTCTCTCAAACAAATAAATACGATCTTAAAAAAAAAAAAAAACAAAAACAAAACAAAACAAAAAAAAAACCTGCCAAACCGTTTCCCAAAGTTTTTACCATTTTGTGTTCCTGGTAACAGTGTGGGGGACTCCAGTTGCTCCACCCCCACAAATTTAGGAAAAGACTGCTATGTAGCCATGGTAACAGGTAGCCACCTGTTGTAGAAAAGACTAGCCACTGACGGGTAGCCCCCATGATCCCCATCTTATGGTGTTCATATGCTTCTGTGATCCCTTTCTCTTACATGTGGGCAGGACCTGTGTCTTGCTTCTAACCAATAGAGTATGCACAGGTGATGGGAGACACATGATTGTGTATACATGGTTATGTGATTACAGAGACCGCAGGCCCATCTTGCTGAAGTCTCTTTCCCCTTTGCTGGCTGCGAAGAAGCAAGGGGCCATGTTGGAGAACTCCACATGCCAAGGAACTGCTTCTGGTCACTGAGAAATAAGCCTCCAGCTGAGAGCCAGCCAGCAATAAATAAATAAATAAATAAGAAGCATTCAATCAAACAGCCTAAAGGAACTGAATACTACTAACAGCCAGGCAAGTGGGGAAATAGATCCTTACCCAGTTGAGCCTCCAGATGAGAACCCAGCCCTGGTTCACACCCTGATGGCAGCAGCCTTGTGAGACCCTAAGTAGGTGACCCAGAAAAATTGTAGTTGGATTCCTGACCCACAGGAACTATAAATGTGTGGGGTTTTTCTGTTTCTTTTTTTTTTTTTTAAGATTTTATTTATTTGACAAAGAGAGAGATCACAAGTAGGCGGAGAGGCAGGCAGAGAGAGAGTGCAAGGAGGAAGCAGGCTCCCTGCTGAACAGAGAGCCTGATGTGGGGCTTGATCCCAGGACCCTGGGATCATGACCTGAGCCGAAGGCAGAGGCTTTAACCCACTGAGCCACCCAGGAGCCCTATAAATGTGTGTTGTTTCAAGCCACTGTTTGTGGTAATATCTTTATATAGAAATAGACTAATATACCACCAGAACTTGTTTGAAATCTGTTCAATCAGTTAATGACAACCAACCTCAGTTAATCCCTTTTACAAATCAAGCAATCAGGGTCACTACTGAAAAGTCAGTCATCCAGTCAGTCATGCCAAAATTACCCCTCAGAATGCCAACCAATCAGCAACAGTCTCACCCAAGTAACACTTCTATAGATAATATCAACCTTCCTATGTCCATCAACCCCTAAAGTTTATACTTCCCCAAAACTCTGTTATGCTCAGCAGCCTATTTGGCTTAGAGAAACTTCCTGCTTGCCTTTATTATAATAAGTAAATTCAGTGTTGTCTTTATATGTCATATATTGAGCTATAGTCTTATTGTTTTTGATAATTCTAGAGGTTCCAGTGAGATCATTTTGAAGACCTTCATTGGCAGCATTCCAGGGATCCTCAGTTCAACAGGTCCACTTGCTGGACCTGTATAAGATCACGAGGCCTAGATCTTTGTATTAAGTAATTAGACCTTTGGGCCTGGAAATGCACCATTTACTTATGAAATCTAGGTCTTTGTACAAGGTTATAAGACCTTTTGTTTGGTGGTGTATTGTTTGATAAATATTTTTGCTGTTAAACATGATAATTCTGGGGCACCTGGGCGGCTCAGTTGCCCAGGTGCCCCTAATGTCAGGGTCTATATTTATAACTTAGCATGTTCCCCTTACCAGTAATAATAACTTGCTTGAGTCTGGGCTTTTCTAGAGATGATCATCACACTAACATTAAAATTTAGTTTCCCCAAGCTATCACTAGTACAGTCAGCTTGAAAAACAATATACCAGTATTGGTACCCTTCCTAAAGTCCTAAAGAAGAAGGGCAAGATACACCAATAAATATTTGTCACGACACCCAGAGACGCTATACTTAAGCTCCATCAAGGTTGATAGATTTTCTTGTGTAGCTTCTGAGTTCTGTTTCATATGTTGCAATTAGACTATTTACTGCCATCCCAGACACAAGGTTAAGTATTCTGTAGGGCCATTCCAAGGATATGACTCCCCCACATCCTCAATAGACTGTATCTCCACAGAGTCCAAAAGAATAAAGTCAGTTCTGTGAAGAGGCTCTTCTTTCTCCCTTACTCAAAATTTCCTGTTAATAACATTTTGCATTCCTGTGGTATATTTGTTTAAATTGTTGAACCAATATTGATGCATTATTACTAAATAAAACTCATACTTTCCATTAGGATTCACTTTTTGTGTTGTTTGGGCTTTATGGGTTCTGATAAATGCAAAATGTCATGTATCCACCATTACGGTATCGTGCAGAATAGTTTTACTGCCCTAAAAACTCCCTGGACTCCACCTACTCAGCCCTCCTCCCTCCCCTTGTGCCCCTGGCAACCCCTGACATTTTTCCTGTCTCCCTGTCTGCCTTCCTGAAACTGTCAATCACTTGGAACCATACAGCATGTGGCCTTTTCAGACTAGCTTCTTTAAATAAACAGTGTGTATTTAAACTTCCCCATGTCTTTTTGTGGTTTGATAGCTCATTTCTTTTCATCACAGAATAATATTCCTTTGTATGAATGTACCACAGTTTGCTTATCCATTCGCCCATTAATGAATGGTTTCTCCCAGTTTTTTGCAATTATGAATACAGAGGCTATAAACATTTGTGTGTAGGTTTCAAGTGGACATAAACTTTCTACTGATTTTCTTTTTTTTTTCTTTTTTTTTTTTTTAAAGATTTTATTTATTTATTTGACAGAGAGAAATCACAAGTAAGCAGAGAGGCAGGCAGAGAGAGAGGAGGAAGCAGGCTCCCCGCTGAGCCCGATGTGGGGCTCGAACCCAGGACCTGGGATCATGACCTGAGCCGAAGGCAGCGGCCCAACCCACTGAGCCACCCAGGCGCCCCTCTACTGATTTTCTTAAAAACCAGGAGCACAATTGCTGGGTCATGTTTTTTATGGCGACAAAATAGAAATAACATAAAGTTTACCATCTTAACAATTTTTTTAGTGGACCATTCAGTAGTATTAAGTACGTAACAGTGTACTGATGTAGCCACTGCCCCTATTTCCCAGACTTTTTCACTGTCCCAGACAGAGACTCTGGACTTATTAAATAATTACTTCCTATTTCCCCCTCCCCTCCAGCCCTTGGTAACCTCTATTCTGATTTATGTCACTATGAATTTATCTATTCTAGGTGCCTCTTGCAAGTGGAATCACACAATATTTGTCCTTCTGTGTCTAGCTTATTTCACTTAGCAAAAGTTTTTCAGTTAATCCATGTTGCAACATGTTTTAGAACATCGTTCTTTTTTATGGCTGTGTAATAGTCCATTTTGTGTGTATATAACACATTTGGTTCATCCATTCATCTGTTGGTGGACTCTTGGGTTGATTCCACCTTTTGGCTATTGTGAATAATGCTACTGTGAACATTGGTGTACAAGTATCTATTTGAGTTCCTCTTGTCAATTCTTCTGGACATATATGTAGGTATAGAAATGCTAGCTCAGACAGTAATTCTGTTTCACATTTTGAGGAACAATCATACTTTTCCACAGAAGCTGCACCATTTTACATCACCACCAGCAATGAATGACGTTTCCAATTTCTCTGTGCTTTCACCAATACTTGTTATTTTCTGGGGTTTTTAAAAAATATAATAGCCATTCTAATGTGTATAAAATTATAAGAATGTTTAGTTTGGGGGGCGCCTGGGTGGCTCAGTGGGTTGGGCCTCTGCCTTCGGCTCGGGTCGTGATCTCGGGGTCCTGGGATCGAGCCCCGCATGGGTCTCTCTGCTCAGCGGGGAACCTGCTTCCCCTTCTCTCTCTGCCTGCCTCTCTGCCTACTTGTGATCTCTTGCTCTGTATCAAATGGATAAATAAAATCTTAAAAAAAAAAAAAAGAATGTTTAGTTTTGCAAGAAACTGCCAAACTGTCTTCCAAAGTGGTTGCATTCCCACTGGCTACAAATAAGAGTTCCTGTTACTCCACATTGGTCAGCATCTGGTATTGTCAGTTTTGGGGATATTAGCCCTTCTAATACATGTGTAGTGGGTCTCACTGTTGTTGTAATTTGCAATTCCCTAATTATATATGACATCAAGTATCTTTTCATATGCTTATTTATCATCCATATATCATCTATGGTGAGATGTCTGTTCAGATCTGTCGCCCATTTTTAAATCAGGTTGTTTTCTTATTGTTGGGTTTCAGAGTTCTTTGCATATTTTGGATAGTAATCTTTTATCAAATATACGTTTTGCAAATATTGTCTCCCAGTCTGTGGCTTGTTTCATTTTTGTAACAGTGACTTTAGTGATGTGGTTTTAAATTTTAAGAGAGTCCAACTTATCTTTTTTTTTTTCTTTTATGGATTATGCTTACAGTGTGTATCTAAAAAGTCATCACTAAACTGAAGGCCCCTGAATTTTCTCTTATGTTACCTTCTATCAGTTTTATAGTTTGTGTTTTACATTTAGGTCTATGATCCACTTTTTTTAAAATTTTTTAAAAGATTTTATTTATATATTTGACAGACAGAGATCACAAGTAGGCAGAGAGGCAGGCAGAGAGAGGGGAAGCAGGCTCCCTGCTGAGCAGAGAGCCCGATGTAGGGCTCGATCCCAGAACTCTGGGATCATGACATGAGCTGAAGGCAGAGACTTTAACCCACCCACTGAGCCACCAGGCACCCTATGATCCACTTTTAGATAATAACTTCTGTGGAAGGTGTAAGGTCTATTGTGTAATCCTTTCCTCTTTCTTTCTTTCCTTCCTTCCTTCCTTCTTTCCTTCCTCATAAGGATGTCATTGTTCCAGTATCATTTGTTAAGGGAACTAGCCTTTCTCCATTCAATTGCCTCTGCTACTTTGTCAAAGATCAGTTAACTATTTTCATTCGTCTCTATTTCTGGGCTCTCTATTCTGTTCCACTGATCCATTTATCTGTTTTTCCCAGTAACGCACTGTCTTGATTATTGCAGCTTTACAGTAAGTCTTGAATCAGGTAGTGTCAGTCCTCCAACTTTGTTCTTCTGTATTGTGTTGGCGATTCTGGGTCTTTTGCTTTTCCATTTTTTAAAAGATTTTATTTTTAAGTAATCTCTACACCCAACATGGGGCTCAAGCCCACAACCCCAAGACCAAAAGTCACACACTCTACCAACAGAGCCAGCCAGGTCCCCCTCCATTACCTTTCTATGTAAACTTGAGAATTAGTTTGTTAACACCTACAAAATAACTTGCTATGATTTTGATTAGGATTACACTGAATCTATAAATCAAATTGGGAAGAACTGACATCTTACAATACTGATCATTCCTATCCATGAACATGGCATGTCTCTCCATTTATTTAGATATTTTAAAATTTGTTTCGTCGGGACGCCTGGGTGGCTCAGTGGGTTAAGCCTCTGCCTTCGGCTCAGATCATGATCTCGGGGTCCTGGGATCGAGCCCCGCATCGGGCTCTCTGCTCAGCAGGAAGCCTGCTTCCTCCTCTCTTTCTCTCTGCCTGCCTCTCTGCCTACTTGTGATATTGTGTCAAATAAATAAATAAAATCTTTTAAAAAAATAAAATTTGTTTTGTCATAGTTGTCATTTTTATCAATAAAATATAATGTTTTATTATATGTGCATAATACATTTTATTCCTAAATACTTTGGTTTTTTTGTTAATATAAATGGTATTGTGTTTTAATTTCAAATTTCCAATTCTTCATTGCTGACATATAGGGAGCAATTGATTTTTGTATATAAAAAACTTGCAACCTGCAACTTTGTTATAATGGCTTATTAGTTGCCAGAGGGTTTTTTTTGTTAATTCTTTGGGATTTTCTACATAATCACGTCATCTGCTAACAAAGGCAGTTTTATTTCTTCCTTCCCAATCTGTATACTGTTTTTTTTGTTTTATTGCATAGCTAAGACTTCCAGATCTATGTTGAGTAGAAGTGGTGAGAGAGGACATCCTTGCCTTTTTCCCACTTCAGGGGCAAATCATCTAGTTTCTCACCACTAATACAATATAAATACTATATTAACCATAGGGTTCTTGTAGTTGTTCTTTATGAATCTGGGGAAGTTCCTCTCCATTCCTAGTTTGCTTAGAGTTCTTATTGTGAATAGATGTTGGATTTTGTCAAATGATTTTCTGCATATATGATCTTTCTTTTTCAGCCTGTTGATGTGAAGATTACATTGACCGGTTTTCTAATGCTGAACCAGCCTGAATACCAGAGATAAATCCCACTTGGTCTTGATACATAATTCTTTTGATGTATTGTTAGATTTAAGGTGCTAATATTTTGTTGAGGATTTTTATGTGTGTGTTCATGAAAGATATTGGCCTTCCTTTTTGTAATGTCTTTTTTTTAGGATTTTATTTATTTATTTGAGAGAGGGCACACACAAGTGGGGAGAGGAGCAGAAGGAGAGGGAGAATTAGACTCCTTGCTAAGCAGGGAGTCTGACACGGGGCTCAATCCCAGGACCCTGAGATCATGACCCAAGTCGAAGGCAGATATTTAATGGACTGAGCCACCTAGGTGCACCTCTTGTAACGTCTATCTGGTTTTGGTATTAAGGAAATTCTGGCCACATAGAATGAATGAGGAAGTGTTCCTTCTGCTTCTGTATTTTGTAAGAGATTGTTGAGAATTGGTGTAATTTTTTTTCCTTACATGTTTGGTAGAATTCAACAATGAAGCCATCTGTCCTGTTTTAAAGCACTGCTCATTATTGATTCAATTACTTTAATAGATACAGACCTATTCAGACTATCTTGTGTGAGTTTTGACAGATTATGTTTTCAAGAAATTGGTCCATTTCATCTAAGATATCAAAATTTGTGGGCATAGAGTTGCCTATAGTATTCCTTTACTGTTCTTTTAATGTTCATGGGATCAGTAGTGATAGTGCCTCTTTCATTTCTGATATTAGCTATTTATGTCTTCTCTCCTAGAAAAAAAAAAAAAGCCAGGTTTGCCTGGCTTGAGGTTTGTCAACTTTATCGATTTATTGAAGAACCAACTTCAGGTTTTATTAATTTCCTCTATTGTTTTCCTGTTTGAAATTTCATTGACTTCCGCTTTTTTATAATTTATATTCTTCTATTTGCTTTAGGTTTATGCTGATTTTCCTTCTGTAGTCCTAAGGTGGAAACTTATATTATTGATTTAACATTGCAGTCTACCCTTCCAGAGATATTTTATGCATATAAAACGAAACAGCACATATATTCTTCCTTTTTTTTACAGAAATGAAAGCATTCAATACAAGCTATTCTTATTTCTTTTCCTTTTTAAAAGATTTACTTATTTGTTTGACAGAGAGAGACACAAGTGAGAGAGGGAACACAAGCAGGGGGAGTGGGAGATGGAGAAGCAGGCTTCCTGCCGAGCACGGAACCCAATGCGGGGCTTGATCCCAGGACTCAGATCATGACCTGAACCGAAGACAGACGCCCAATGACTGAGCCACCCAGGCAACCCACATAATATCCTTATTTCTACTTCTTTTACCTACCAATATATTTTGGAAATCTTTCAATAATAAGCACATTTCTTCTTTTTTCTGACTATATTTTATTCTGCTCTCCTATTGATGGGGCTTGTATTGCTGGCAGTTATAAACATGAAATGATTAGTTTTGTACATTGAACTGTGTGACACATTCAGGATAAATTCCTAGAGTTGGAATTATTGGTTCTAAAGGTACATATGTAGTTTCAGTTTATATTAGGATAAGTAGAATACCACGGCTGAGAGCAAAGAGCTTTAGAGTGCTTAAATCTCAGCTTCTCCATGGGCAAGTCTTTGTTTCTGTTTCCTCGTCTGTAAGATGGAAATGGTCATAATTATAGCACCTTATGGAGTTGTTATAAGAATTAAGTGAGGGAGGGGCACCTGGGTGGCTCAGTGGGTTAAAGCCTCTGCCTTCAGCTCAGGTCATGATCTCAGGGTCCTGGGATTGAGCCCCACATCAGGCTCTCTGCTCGCAGGGAGCCTGCTTCCTCCTCTCTCTCTCTGCCTGACTCTCTGCCTGCTTGTGATTTCTGTCTTTGTGAAATAAATAAATAAAAATCTTAAAAAAAAAAAAAAGAATTAAGTGAGGGATACCTGGGTGGCTCAGTCGTTGGGCAGCTGCCTTTAGCTCAGGTCATGATCCTGGGGTCCTGAGATTGAGCCCTGCATCGGGATCCTTGCTCAGTGGGGAAACTGCTTCTCCCTCTCCCACTCTCCTTGCTTGTGTTTCCTCTCTCACTGTGTCTTTCTCTGTCAAATAAATAAAATATTTTTTTAAAAGAATTAAATGAGATAGTACATGTAATACATGGTAAATGCTCAATAAAGTCATTATTTTGCCAAATTGTCAGAGGAGTTGATTGGAAACAGGAGTAGTGATTCTTTCCCTCTAACTATAAAGTAGAAATTATGGGAGATTGAACTTAATGGTCTCAGATTACTTTTTTTTTTCTTAAGATTTTATATTTTTAAGTAATCTCTACACCCAACATGGGGCTCAAACTTACAACCTTGAGATCAAAAGTCACATGCTCTGCCAACTGAGCCGTCCAGGTACTCCAGTGTTCTCAGATTTCTTAAGTAAAAGGTAAGATTATCTGCTAAGCATGAAAGAGATGGAGTTGAGGATGGGGCTTGAAGTTTAGAGGAGTCACTGAGGTAGAAGTAAGGGTGACAATCTTTGGATTTGAGGAGATAAAGGAACAAGGAAGTTGGGATGTTGGCTGATCATCCCTCATGGACTCTAAAGTCATGTGGGATGACGGTGGGATTGGAGAGGAAAGATGTGAGTTGGGTGCCCAGATCTTAAATCTTAAATGAAAATGAGCAACAGGAGGTCAGTAAGTAATGGCAATAACAAAGGTTTGAAACTACAAAACAAGCAAGAATCTGCTCCACCCAATGGTAGAGAACTGGTGGTCTGGAGGCCTTGGGGAGGGAAGAGAACATCAACTCCATTGCATAACCTGGACATTAGGTGTCTTTACTCGGGAAAACAGTAGGGGAAGGACTGTCCTAGAGAAGGGTCCAGTGTAGATAAGGCGGGAGATAGAGAAAATATTCTATTGATAAATAAGGAAAACAAAGAAGTGTGTTTGTTTTAGAGAGGGACAATACCCAAGGGCTCCGGGGAAAGGTTTTGGAGAGAAGGAAAGACACAATTGGAGGACAGTAGAGTAGAAGAATCATAAAGCAAGATGGAGATGAGCGTAAGGATAGAGGGAACCTCAAGCCAAGAACTCAGTGTTTTGAGAGCTGGTGAAAGCCATGGATTCTTTCTCCAGAAAAACATGTATTTATACATACATGCAGAATTTGCGTACAATTTCGGTAAGATCCCAGAGTCTACGGACACCCAGTGTTTTAAAGTAAACTTTGTATTGAAGTATAGCATGTATTCAAATAAATAGGGTCCATCTCAAAGTGAATGTACCTGTGTTACCAGCACCCAGATCAAGCAACAGAACACGACCTGAAGCCCCTCCCCGGAAGCCCCACCCTATGTCCTCTTTCAGTCACTTAACCACCCGCCAGGGTAATCATCACCTGATTCTAGATCATCACCTGATTCTAGAACCACAGTTTCGTTTTATGTTTCTAAAATCTACATAAATAAAATCACACACTGCATTCTTAGGTGTCTGGTTTCTTCACTCAATCTTAGGTTTGTGAGTTTCATTCACGTTGGTGCACGTGGCTGCCGTTCATTCAGGGTCATCTCTGTCACCCACTGTATGATGTGTGACAATTTATCCACTCAACAACTGATAAATACTGGGTTTCTTCCTAGTTTGGAATTACTACAAACAGTGTAATAATGCTTTTGAATGTGCCTTTGGTGAAGGTATGCATAAACGCTATTGTTTAAATACCTAAGAATGAAGTTCCCAGGTCATAAATTCAGCTTATGTCTAGACAAATGGGGTTTATGTCTAGACAAGGAACAAGGGAAAAAAGGAAAACAGGGATTCAAAGGAAATGGAATTCATATGAATTTTCAGTCTGAATTCTGGTATAAGAGTCACACAGGATGTTTTGCATCGATCATTCATCAACATTGAAACCAAATTAAAATAACAGTCATCAAAGACTTGACAAATAAATCCAAAGGGAGATTCTTTGAAAAGATCAATAAAACCTTTGGCAAATCAAGAAAAAATAGAAAATGCACATTTTAAGAAATACTAATTACCAAAATCAACTCAAGGAGACTCAGAAGAATTGAGGAGTCCCACGCCTATGGAAGAAATTGGAAAATTATGTTAAGGAGTCATCTCTCTGAAAAAGGCACTAGGACCTGACACTTTTCACATCACCTTGCTTTAGAACTTCAAAGAATAGTTCACTTCCATGCTATTTAATTTGCTTAAGGACGTAGAAAAAGGTGAAAGTTTCTCTACTAACTTTATGAAGTGAATAAAATCATAATACCAAAACTTGACAATGCGTAAGTAGGAATACCACAACTCAATTTTTCATATGATTAGAGATGAAAAAGAAATAAAATCCCAAGTAATACAAAGAGAATTCAATTCTGTATTAAAAGAAGATGGTCTGGATAAGTTATTACTAATCTAGAAATGGTTAGATATCAAGAAATCTATTAATGTAATGCCTCTGATAAATAAGTCGGTATTTGTCAAAGGTCTTTAAAATATGCATGCATGGGGTGCCTTTGGCTGGCTCAGTTGGTGGAGGACATGAGTCTGATCTTAGGGTTCTAAGTTCTAGCCCCACATTGGATGTGGAGATCACTTAAAAAAATAAAATCTTGGGGTGCCTGGGTGGCTCAGTGGGTTAAAGCCTCTGCCATCGGCTCAGGTCATGATCCCAGGGTCCTGGCATCGAGCCCCACATCGGGCTCTCTGCTCTGCAAGGAGCCTGCTTCCACCTCTCTCTCTCTCTGCCTGCCTCTCTGCCTACTTGTGATCTCTGTCAAATGGATAAATAAAAATCTTTTAAATAAATACATAAATAAATAAATATAAATAAAATCTTGGGGCGCCTGGGTGGCTCAGTTGGTTAAGCATCTGCCTTCGGGTCAGATCATGATCCCAGGGTCTTGAGATCGATCCCCCAGGTTGGGGGTCCCTGCTCAGTGGGGAGCCTGTTTCTCCCCCTGCTCCCCACCCCCATTTATTCTCTCTTTTGTGCTCATGTGGTCTCTAATAAATAAAGTCTTTTTAAAAGAATAAACAAAAATTTAAAAAAATAAAATCTTTAAAATAAACACATGCTTGGCCCTTGGGTAACAATAGCACTCTTTAGAACCCTATCCTAAGAAAATATTGATGATTATGCACAAAGCTTTCACTACAAGGCTTTCACTTAATGTTGTTTAGATGAAGAACAAAGACAAACAGAAACAACCTAAATGTCCAACACCACAATACAGGGTCAGTTAAATAAGCTATGCTAACGGCAGGATATACACACAATGGAACAGCAGGCAGCTACCAAAAGTAATGCTGTAGAAAAGTCGTTAAAAAGCGAAAAATAGGGGAGCCTGGGTGGCTCAGTGGGTTAAGTCTCTGCCTTTGGCTCAGGTCATGATCTCATGGGTCGTGGGATCGAGGCCCACGTTGGGCTCTCTGCTCAGTGGGGAGCCTGCTTCCCCCTCTTTCTCTGCCTGCCTCTTTGCCTACTTGTGATCTCTTTCTGTCAAATAAATAAATAAAATTAAAAATAATAATAATTTAAAAAAAGAAAAATATTCATGCCCCCCCCAAATGCAGTATGACCTCATTTTAGTTAAAAAAACACACACACACACATTTCAGATTTTTAATTTGAGCTATCCACATTATCCAGATTTTCTGCAATGATCACATGTAACTCTTATAATATGATAACTCTATCTCTCTTAAGTAAATAAAATATTTTTAAAAACTCTGAATCACATTTGAACACTTTTTTTTTAAAGATTTTTTTTTTTTTTATTTATTTGAGAGAGAGAAAGAGAAAGAATAAAAGCAGGGTGAATGGCAGGTAAAGGGAGAGGAAGAAGTAGGCTCCCTGCTGAGCAGGGAACCCGATGGAGGGATCGATCCCAGGACCCCAGGATCATGACCTGAGCCAAAGGCAGTCGCTTCTCCGACTGAGCCACCCAGGTGGCCCACATTTGAACATGTGGAGTAATGGGCAACCAGCCAGTCTAGCTTACAAGGCTTTGCCAGTTCACCTTCATGACGAGGTCCCCTATCTGCTGCCTTCCTGATTCATTCCAGCAGCCCACACCCTAATTTGTACTCCTCAAAGTACAGACACTGGCAGACCACCCCCAGAGATGGGCAAAAATTCCATCTCCTACCTTTGTGAATCTCATTTAGTGGGTCCTGGATGCCTATCTGCGGGCTCACCTCTTCTGTGGTGCCTGACACCAGGAATGTCCGTGACTTTACCCGGCGATTTCAAATCACTGATCAGTACTGATGGAGCCCCTGAAGGTTTCCGGCAGAAGAGGAGAACTTTATCAGGAAGATCTACTAATTTGAGCTCAGAGAAACCAGGAAGCCCATTTGGTACAACGATGATAGGCATAGATATTAGGTGAGCACTTACTTCCTGCCAGGCAACACTTCCACCTGTGTGATCTCCCTTGAGTCGCAATGACCCCAGGAAGTAGATTCCATTCTTAGTCCCACTTTACAGAGGAGGAAACCGAAACTTAACACATGAACATAAACTTAAGTTAATACCAGATGATCACATGACCTAGCAATTCCACTTCCCGGTATACCCCCCAAAGAATTGAAAACAGAGACTCAAACAGACCCTTGTATACACGTGTTCGTAGCAGCATTTTTAGCATTTTTTTTTAGCAGAGCAAAAAGGGGAGAACAGCCTAAGTGTCCATAACTGATGAATGGATCAACAAGAGGCAATATATCCACGTGACGGAGTATCAATCATAAAAAGCAATGGAGTTCTGACACGTGGATGAACCTCGAAAACATAATGCTAGGTGAAATAAACCAGACACACAAAAAACAATACTGCAAGACTCCATTTACGTGAAATGGGCATATTCATAGAGACAAAGTAGATTAGAGGTGGCAAGGAATGGGAGGGAAGGGGAGATGGGGATTATTTCTTAATGGGTAGTTTCTGTTTGGGGTATGAAAAAGTTTTGGAAGTAGATAGTGGTGATGGCCATATAACCCTGTGTGTATATTTAATGTTATTGAATTGTACACTTAAGATGGTTAAAATGGGGGGGGGGGCGCCTGGCTGGCTTAGTCAGTGGAGTGTGCAACTCTCAATCTTGGGGTTCTGAGTTCAAGCCCCATGTTTAAAGTAAGCATAGAGCTCTATGCTTACTTTAAACGTTTTTATAAAACTAAATGAATAAATAAATCTTTTTTAAAAAGCGGGGGTGGGGTGCATTTTTATAAAAGTAAATAAAGGAGCAGAGTTGCGCATCAGAAGCATGCTGGGCCCATAAAAGTAAAGAAATAAATAAATAAATCTTTTTTAGAGGGGGTTGCAGGGTGCCTGGGTGGCTCAGTTGTGAATCATCTGCCTTCAGCTCAGGTCATAGTCCCAGGGTCCTGGGGTCAAGTCTAACGTCAGACTCCCTGCTCAGTGGGAAGCCTGCTTCTCCTTCTCCCACTCCCCCTGCCTGTGTTCCCTCTCTCGCTGTGTTTCTCTCTGTCAAACAAATAAAAAAAATTTAAACATTTTTATAAATTAAAATGGCAAATTTGATGTGTCATATATATGTATTATATTGTTTATAATATATTATAAAATATGTTACATATATTATTATATAATATGTAGTTATATTATTTAATATTTATACATCACATTTTATTATTTATCATATTATATGATTTATATTTGTGTACACTTGTAATATTCCTATTTATAATATTAATGTTATTAATATTATATGTACATATACATATAATTTTTTTAAAAGTAGGCTCCATGCCTAGCGTGGAGCCCAATGTGGGACTCAAACTAATGACCCTGAGATCAAGACCTGAGCTGAGATCAAGACTCAGAACGCTTAACTGACTGTGCCATGCAGGTTCCCCCTTTCTGTCACTGTCTTGTGTGACCTTATACAAGACTGACCTTTGAAGGCATCACACTCTTTGGCTGTTAAATAAGACTGGATAAAATGTCTGACAGTCCCTGCTGGCTGTAACCTTCCTGACAACATCATCTATTCATGGATTTTGATTTTACAACGTGGAAAGTCCCAAGCCTTGATTCCTGACCCAGATACCACTTGCTGCTGGTGCGCTCTGTGGACATTGATGGATGGGAACTGCAGGGAGGGAGAACCAGCTGTCTTCCCCTTACCCAGCCCCCCTTCTTAGGGGTTTGTCCTGGAGTTGGGCCAGCCCTTGAGGAGGCCTCCACTCCTCCTTCCTCTCCTGATTCTGGGAGAGGGCTCAGGCCTGGCCGGGCTCCAGGATAAATTTCCACAAGGCAAGAGATAACACAGAGCCAAGGTGAAGATCAGGACAGCCCTTAAAAAGGCCTCCTTGCACCCTAGCATTGGCTGCTGTTCTTCCGCTCCATAGCTGTCTGTCCTGCTTGCCGGCACCCCGCCACCATGTGGGAGCTCCTGGCTTTTTTGCTATTCGCCCTTGCCTATTTCTTATGGCCCAAGGCAAAGTGCTCCAGTGCCAAATATCCTAGGAGCCTCCCATCCCTGCCCTTGGTGGGCAGCCTGCCGTTCCTCCCCAGAGGTGGCCATCCGCACGTGAACTTCTTCAAGCTGCAGGAAAAATATGGCCCCATCTATTCCTTTCGTATGGGTACCAAGACTACGGTGATGGTGGGCCACCACCAGCTGGCCAAGGAGGTGCTTGTCAAGAAAGGCAAGGAATTCTCTGGGCGGCCCCAAGTGGTAAGCAGTGCTCATTACCTCTCCTCTCTCACCAGCCCCAGGGGGTTTTGCAGTTGGTCACCAAGACCATGCCTGGAATGACCCTTCTGGCTCCTGTAATTCTTCCTAAAACAGACTAACAGGACCGTGGGTGGGGTTCCACCCCTCAGACCCTACCCAGCCTCTAAACCAGGCAGGAAGAATCAAAGGAAGATTTCATTTTCTGGGCTGTCATCTGGAAATGGATGATGTTCTCTCTGAGTCCTGACTTCCCTAATTAACTGAGGTAGTATATGCCAAGCCCTGAGCCCAGTGCCCAGTGCAGCAAGTGCCCCATTAATAGCCCTTAGGAGTGCTACTCTTCATATGGGAAATGGGATTAAAATGACGACTGTCTTCTCTGGGAAGGTATGAGGGAAAAGTACCCTGGCTTTTGGAGGATGGGGATTGCTGTTTCTCTGGAGCTGTCCCCAGCTGCCTAGGGCCACAGCAGGGCTGACACAGGCTGGCATTTCAAGGATGCTGATGATCTATCCTGCCGAGCCTCCTGTAATGCTCCTAGGGGAGGAGAGAAGCTATACATCTGGGAATACTGCCAAGCCCCATCCCAGCACCTTGCTGCTGAGTACGCCCTTGAGCCCCCCAGGCAGGGCCTCCTAGCCACTTACCTCTGATCAGGGCCGAGGGTTGATTCATTTTTCCTTGGACAAGTCAGCCAAGTCTGCTGGACAATGGCCTCACTCCCAACTCTCCGAAGAAGAGAGGAAGGAGAACGCTAGTCAGCTGGGGCTTGCAGGTCACAGAATATAAAGAGGGGAGGCTTTGACCTTATGCTTTGAAGTCCCTCTGGGAAGAGGTGGCTTGGCCAAGTCCAGACTGCATGCTCCAGGTGTGGCCTTCTGGTGGGCACACAGCCTTGCAATGGAAAGGCAGAAAGAGGAGAGGCTGCTACACCTGCAGCAGCGCCCAGAGGGCCCAGGGAGAGGCAGACATCTGGGCAGTCCTGTCTCTACCAGCCCACCTGCTCCTGCCCCCAGGACAGGCGCCATTCAGAGAGCTTATCCCATCCGAAGACTGCCTTCCCCTGGTCAGAAAGTGGTAAGAGAGAACACAGGCCACTCTGTTATTGAACCCCAAAACCCCTGCATTCTAATTCAGGGTCCCTTTTTTCTCCTCAGTCTGTGTCTCTGATGGAATTGGGCATAGAGGGGTCTCGGGCCCTGCCCTACCAAGGCCTAACAGTCACGGCAGAGTAGAGCAGGGGTGTCCCCCATGGGGCTCAGCATGGCAGGTACCTCCCTTTTCCCTCAGGAAGGGTGTGGGGGGCCCAGGGCAAGGGCAGTGTCTGATTCTCCAGCCTTTCCTGTTCTCCAAAGGTGACTCTGGACATCCTGTCTAACAACCAAAAGGGCATCGCCTTCGCAGACCATGGTGCCAACTGGCAAATGCACAGGAAACTGGTACTGGCCACCTTTGCACTGTTCAAGGATGGCGACCAGAGGCTAGAGAAGATCAGTGAGTGCTGGCTGGTCCCTGGGGCGGCTGGAGGGAGAAGGGACCAGACTTCGGCGGGGGGGCGGGGGGGGGGGGGGGGGGGGGGGTGGGGGGGGTTGTGCCAGCAGTGGATGGCTCAACCTAGTGCTTTCTTGGCTGCTGCTGCCACCTAGTGGCCATCTGCTCTATGTCCCCAGCTAAGATGGAACTAGGAAGGAGGGACGGTGCTGCTTAACTCCCCACCATCTTGCCCCTCTCTCTTCCCAGTTTGTCAGGAAAACAGTTTACTGTGTGATTTCCTGGCCACCCAGAATGGGCAGTCCATAGACTTGTCCTTGCCTCTCTTCCTGGCGGTGACCAACATAATCTGCTTGATCTGCTTCAACTCCTCCTACAAGGATGGAGATCCCGCTCTGAGGATCATAAAGAATTACAATGACGGCATCTTGGATTCTTTGGGAGTGGATAATATGGTAGACATATTCCCCGGGTTGAAGGTGAGGATGAGGCCAGGCCCCACCTTCAGATTCCAGCAATCCTGTCCCCAGTTCTTCTTCCTGCCTGGCTCCAGAACCCCTTTTTTCCCCAACCACCTCAGTCACAGTGACCTCTGTTCACCTCCTCTCTTTTTAAAATCTTGCCACTTCTCTACAAAAATAGGTCTAGCTTTTAACCATGCATTTGTAATACTCATGATAATGGCTCTCCTTTATTTACCAATTGCCATATGACAACTATTAAGCACTCCACACGCATTAATCATGTCGTTCCCCTTAAAGGTGGGTTTTATTATCCCCAAATGAGAGTACAGGCTGAGAGAAGTTAAGGAACTGGCTCCAGGCTCCAGACTCAAGTCTATCTTCATGCTAACGGCTGGGCACACAGCAGACCCTCTATCAGTAGACCCCCAATCAGTGCCTGATGTTTGATTCAGTGGGGAAGGGGAGGTGGAGATTCTCCCTTTCCTCTTATGTGGAATTGTCCTCATTGTCATTAATAATCCCATTCTGTGTCCCCTTCTTGCCTTCCATTTTGGCTGAAGGTCTGGGTTAGAGTGGAAACTCACCAGAGACCGAAAGCTGGGATCTGCCTCCAGGAGGGATTCTGGTAGCTGGAGAAACAAAACAAAAGATGCATGGATTTGACACTTTTCTCTACCTTCCAGATTTTCCCTAACAAAATCGTGGAAAAAATGAAGAACTGTGTTAAAATGCGAGATGAGTTGCTGAAAGACATCCTTGGAAAATGTAAGGTAGGTGATGGAGCAGCGGCGACCATGAGTTAGGTTGAAGTGTCATGAAAACAGGGCTAGGGCCCATTTTGGACATTTGGAGTATCCTTAGCACCCAGCAGAGAGCCTGGCCCACAGTAGGTGTTCAATAAAAAGCGACTTAACTCATGAATAGGGATGAGGAAGTAAGGAACTGCAGAGGATCTGAGAAGGGACCCACTCACTCCCAAAATTTAAAGAGAGCCCTCCCAGCTCCACAAACTCGTAGGTCCTGCCTCATCGCACCCCAGTCCCTCACTTCCAAAGGGAAGAGGCCTCTGTGTCTCCAGGCTCCAGATGGAAGTATGGCAAATATTCTGATGGGGTCCCTTCCTTGTCACTGTCTGCTAACCTCACCCAACCAGGAGAACTTCAGCAGTGACTCCATCACCAACCTGCTGGACATACTGATCCAAGCCAAGATGAACTTGGACAATAACAACGCTACCTCAGACCGGGACCCAAAACTGCTTTCAGATGAACACATTCTCACCACCGTAGGGGACATCTTTGGGGCCGGCGTAGAGACCACCACGTCTGTGGTGAAATGGACTGTGGCCTTCTTGCTACACAATCCTCAGGTGGGCTTCTTTTCCCTACTCTTCACCCCAACCACTCTTCACCCCAGCCAGATCCACCTTTGGCCCCAGAAAAAGGGAGCAGGAATGCCCTCCGCCCTTCTATGCAAGATGCCTGGGCTTCCTCCCTCCTCACCCAAGCGGTAGGTGGCTTTGGCCCTAGGGTGGAGCCACCCCGTCTTTTGGAAACAAAGCCTGCACTGCAAAGCCACCGCCAGGAAGAGTCTGAGCAGTTTGGATGAGTCTGGATGTAACAATAGGATTCTTCTAAGCCCTTGCTCCTTCTGGGCTTAAGCACGTTGGTCACATCCATCCATCCCACTCTGGCCCTCAGTTGCAGAAGAAGATCCAGGAGGAAATTGACCAGAATGTAGGTTTCGGCCGTACACCAACTATGAGCGACCGGAACCAGCTCCTCTTGCTGGAGGCCACCATCCGAGAGGTGCTCCGCATCCGGCCTGTGGCCCCCACGCTCATCCCCCACAAGGCTGTCGTTGATTCCAGGTATGCCTTCCCTCCTAACAGCACAATACTGCTTTCCAGCCTGCCAGGTCCCTCCTCTACCGCCCCACCCCCTCTCTGCTTGCCAGTCGATCTAGACTCAACCATTGACCATCAGTCATTCTACCCATGACCCTACTGATCAGTGTATCTGCCACCCACTGGCTGATCCACAGATCTAACTGACCTCCTGCAGAAACTGCCTGCTGCTCTGGAGACATGTGGTCTGGAATGTAAGACCAGGTGCTCTGTGCTCCTACCCAATCCAACAGCCACAACACACAGGTGCGCGCACACGCACACACAGACACAGGCACCAGCTCAAAATACACACCCACATGCCCTGACTTGAATGTCCATGTACACAAGTATTGATACATAAGAGCCAGTCAGGAATAGGGTTGGAGAAGGGCTGGGTTCATATATGATCTGGCAGAAGCTGGGGAAAAGATGAGGGAGGGGACATGAGGATGTGCAGGGCTTTTTCCCCCAAGGAGGGACTGTGGAGGCACAGCGCTGGGCGGTTTGGGGAGGGCAGTGTTTTAGACTCCCCTTTCCTCTCCCTCTCCGGAGCAGCATTGGCGAGTTTGCCATTGACAAGGGCACAAGCGTCATCATCAATCTGTGGGCACTGCATCACAGTGAGAAGGAGTGGCACCGGCCAGACCAGTTCCTGCCAGGTGAGTCCCTCTTCTGTCCTGTTCCCAAGCCACACAGTCAGCCTCCCCTCCATGTGCCAGTGCCCCATCCCCATGTTCCCCCTGCAAAGCTTCCTACCAGAAAACTCCTGGCTCCAGCTACATGAACCTGTTGACAGCCCCATTCTACTCTAGATTTACCCAAACTCTTCACAGCCGGGTTTCCCGTGTTCCCCTTCCGCCAACTGCAAATGCCCTCTAAGAAGCCCTCTGGGTGTCTGGCTCCCATGAAGTCAGCCCCTCTCCCCTGGGACGGTGGTATTTTCAGTCGCCAATACTGCCTCCTTTCCATCCTTCCTGAATATTGCATTTCTTCCGTGTGAGTAAGGGCTACCCGAGAACTGGGCTCTATCTCTCCTCAGGCTAGGGTTCCCCCATGTGAGGTTGTCCACCTCCTCAGGTGGGGGATCCCCAGGCAGGGCCACATCTCCCCCTTGGTCAGGACAGAGCCATTCCTCTACTTACCCCTGCCCTGGCCCTGGCTGACACCTCCCCATGTCCACAGAGCGCTTCTTGGATCCCACGAAGAGTCAGCTCATCTCTCCATCGCTAAGTTACTTGCCCTTCGGAGCAGGACCCCGCTCTTGCCTAGGTGAAACCCTGGCCCGCCAGGAGCTCTTCCTCGTCATGTCCTGGTTGCTGCAAAGGTTTGACCTGGAGGTCCCGGATAGCGGGCAGCTGCCTTCCCTGGAGGGCAACCCCAAGATGGTCTTTCTGATTGACCCTTTCAAAGTGAAGATCAAGGTGCGCCAGGCCTGGAGGGACGCCCAGGCTGAGAGTAGCCCCTAGAGGCTGACTCCCCGCTGTGTGGTGCCCACAGGCCCAGAATTAGAGCTGTAACCCTGCCCTCCCCAACCTGTCCTCCCTCCTCCCGGCCCACACTGCCTTCTTATCCAGTCCCTGGTAGTGATATGCATAAACAAAGACACTTTTCTTCCTGGTCCCTGAGGAGTTCATTCGTTTGTTCATTTGTTCACTCATTCTTCACAACAAATATTTATTGAGCACCTGTTCTGTGCCCCTCACTGTCCCTGGACCCTCGAGCTCCCTGGTTTTGTGAGGCTCACACTCTAGCAATGACTGACCAGAGACTAAGGGCTTTGAAGTCAGTTTAACTGGGTGTTAGGGATGTGAGGAGAGAAGCACAGAAGTGGAGGGCAGCCACTGCAAGTGCTTGGGAAGGGAGAAAGCAACCCACGCTGAGGGAGAAGCAGGTGGAAGGTTCTCAAGGTGGGAGAGGTCAGTGTGGTAAAAGCAGAGCAGATGGAAGGGGAGAGTGATTCCTAATGACATCAGATTGGAGACGGGGCCAGGCCCCATGGAGCCTTTGTTAGTAGCAGGAAGGGGTTGACCTGTTTATTTCTAGTATGATAGAAGTCACTGAGCAATGGGGCAGGGGGTGGGAGGGTAAACATGAAAGTGGGAAGGTCTGGTTTGTTTTTGTTTTGGGGGGGCGGGGGAGAGAAAGAGAGAGAGAGAAAGGACACACATGGAGGAGCAAAGGGAGAACGAGAGAAAAATTCTTGAGAAGTCTCCATGCCCAGCACAGAGTCCTACTTGGGGCTCAATCTACAACCCTGAGATCAGGACCTGAATCCAAACCAAGAGTCAAATGTTCAACCAACTGAGCTACCCAGGTGCCCCTGGTTTGTATTTTTAAGACCACCCTAGTTGCTGAGTGGAGATTGGTGTGAGAGGGATGAGAGCTGGGGCAGAGAGGAGGTGGTTGTGCTGGTCCAGGAGAGCGAGGTAATGGTGGCTTAGCCCCCTTGGCCATTGCAGTGGGGATGGTGAGAAATGGTGGGATTGTCTATATTTTGAAAGTGGAGCAGAAGATCTTGTTGGATCCAAACAGGCATCCCAGCACATACCTGGAAGGTTTGGATTTGTTGAGGGGGGTGGTAATCCCCAGACTCAGCCCACCACTACATTTCCCTCTGTCTTGGTCTCCAAAGACCAGCAGGTCTCCTTTCCCTCGAGCTGTCCTGGAGTAAACACTGCCAGGAGAGGAATCTGTAGCACCCGGCTCTGCCCTGCTCCACATGCTACAACCCCAGGATGTCTGTAAATGCCTCACTAGAAAATGGCTCCCAGACTTCTCCAAACCTTGAAACCAGCATCCAGACCTTGGCTACTGGCCAGATTGCAAGTAAAAGATGTCCCGAGACGCCCCCGGGGAAAAACTGACCCTTGCCCGTTGGCCTAGAGAGAGGCTCCAACGCCAGTTCCCTGGCGCCAGTTGGGCCAGGGTCAGATCCTCAACCCAGTCCTTCTCTTCTGACTGGAAGAGGGCTCTGGAAGGGCCAGCAGGGTAAGGTTGAGACCCTGTCTGGCCATGTTTTCAGAAGAAATCAATGGAGCCCCTGCAAGGAAGAAGGGACAAAGTTTGCAATTACAGCACACCTTCTTCCTTCAAAGAGCTTTGTTAATCCAGTGGTAAGAGACTTCCTTACTGTCCCCCCAGCTTAGCCCTGGCCTTTACTGGACAGTAAACCCATGGTCTTGCTAAAGAGCCCAAGGAAGAGTTTGTGGGCAGCTGTGGCTGACCATCTCCCATCACATGCAGCCTGGTGAAATGCTGACAACGCAGTGGTCTGGTGGGAAAGGGTTTAACTGCAGGCAGCCCCTCCCTCTCCCAGGCTCCTCCGCCCCCATCAGCTAGTCACTGGTCTAGAGCCAGACCACCCTCAGTTTGAAGCAGAGTGGGGCAGATCGGCTGGAAGAGAGGTGAGTATTCTTTCCAACTATTGAATCAGATCATGGAGGGGCAGGGAAATGAGAGACTAGTCTTTTGTTTGGAAGATGACAAAACTGAGGGCCAGGTGAGACAAGGGCAGCGGAGGTGACTTGCCCTAAGTCACACAGCTCCTGAACATCAGGGCTGGGACGAGAACCCAAGATTTCAAGCATGCATGAAGAGGAGCTAGACATGCTTTGTTAACCATCCCAAGTCTGTGCAGAAAGGGCTCTGCGGTGTCTGGCCCGGGAAAGTACAAAGCTGAAGGTCCTTTCAGAAAATGACCTTCTGAACCCTGACTCCTGCCCAGACTGCCCTCCCCAGGCCTGGAAGGCCTTTTCCCACTGACCTAATTCCTCCTATCTTGAGTCTGAGAGTGTAAGCCATATTGTAGGGCATATCTCACGATCCCCAGACCACCGTGCTTGTCCTCTTGTAGCACTTGGCTTCTGTTCCTTGGTACTGAACGCCAAGGGCACCTGAGCAGCTGCTTGGGCTCAAAATGGGTGCAGTGTCCCCCAAAGGCACTGCCCACCCCTATGTCTCCGGAAGTCAAGACTAAATCTTCTCATGTTCCTTATCCTGCCGATCGGTAGCACCTGGCAAGTAGATTAGACACAAAAAAGATTGACTCCAATGCTCTAAATTTCTTGGCTAATTGGTCCAGTGATAAACAGACTATCTCCTTAGGCAGAAGGAAGGCCAGACCTTTGACACAGCTGGAAGGTGTTTGTCAAGACCCCCACAGTCACATTTGGAGCCTCAGAATGCCCTTAGTCAATGATATATGGTAAATAAACACGAAACAACCAGTTCTCTGGGGCTGCTGCTGGGGAACAGCCATGATTTGTAGTGTTTGTCAATTGCCATGATGTAAACAGTCCCCACTTTGAGCAATTTTAGGCCACCAATGCGATGTCCCGGAATATGGCATTGGGAAGAGATGCTCGGTAGCATTATACACTATTTGCCATTATGTTATATAATAAATACCATGACTATGCGATACCATTACTAATAATACTATTATTTGCACCATACATAGATGTAAATAACCTCAAGGGCACAGATAATAGTAACATAGTGAAATAATTAGGAAATGATTAGGTTTTGAGTATTTATGACCTTTGTTTTTATTATAACGTATTCAATTGTGGGTTTATATAGTTTAATTTTTTAATGGTTATTTAATAAACAGCTCATAGAATTCCTGAACATTTAGGAAAGTATTTACTTATCTATTTTAAGTAGGCTCCACGCCCAAAGTGGGGCTTTAACTCACAGCCCGGAGATGAAGAGTCACATGCTCTACCAACTGGGCCAGCGAGGCGCCCCCAAATTCCTGAAAATTTAATAATCAGCTCTTGTAAATCAAAACAGCTAGGCCTCCCAGGAGAAATGGGCTGTCCTTGTCCCTCAGAAGGGCGGCTCCCCAGAGTCCCCATTCTGAAGGGAGGGACTCCTTCCCTGGCTCCCCCTGTGTGGAGTAGGGGTGGAGGAGAGTGAGTGACTGGTCTGGCGCCTTCTGGTGGCCATCAACCCTGGAGAAAATGAGGAACTTTCTCCAGTCACACTCCTGGGTTTCAACACCCACCTCTGGAGGAGAGAGAGTCAGGGAGAACTAGATGGGAGGACCCAGGTTCTAGTCCCCAGCCGCCCCCCAACTCCACCCACCTCGGTCCAGACTCTGGATCTTAGGCCTATGGCTAGCTTCTTGAATCCATTTCCTCATGGGGGGGGGGGGGAGTAAGCTCTAACTTACCACCTGTACTGCCCATTATCTGAGGCTCAGGGGACGGTGAAAAGCAGAAAGGGCCAGGTAAGCAGGGGAGCTACAGAAGATAAGAGCTCACTGAGGTATCTGGGTGGCTCAGTGGATTAAGCCTCTGCCTTTGGCTCAGGTCATGGTCTCAGGGTCCTGGGATAGAGCCCCACATCAGCCTCCCCACTCAGTGGGGAACCTGCTTCTCTCTCACACTCTCCCTCTGTGCTCTCTAATAAATAAATAAAATCTTAAAAAAAAAAAAAAAAGATAAGAGGTCAGGCTCTGCAGGCAAGTTGTCCCCATGCTGTCATTTACAGACCCAGTGAGCACGGGCAACTTACTAGGCCTTCTTAAACCTCAGTTTGCTCAGCTGTATTATGGGTAGCTGAGGTGTGCGTAGAAAGAGTACCACCAACCTCAGAATGTTGCTGGGGGTCAGATGTGGACCTATGCAATGCATTGAGTGCTTTGATAAATATTGGCTTTACTGCCATTACCTACAGCCAGACCCACAAAATAAGTCCTTTTTTAAGGATAAAGAAGCAGGTGTCGTTCAGACAGGTCCATCTGAAGGACAGGACCCCTGGGAACCCCCCTCCCCCGCCTTGTAGCCCCTGATGATACTGCCTGCTGCCCCTCCCTTCTTCCTCAGCTGGGGCATGCTGGCAGCTGGGGCGTGGGTGGAGGGCCCAGAGACAAACTTCTCACAGTTCCAACACAGAGGGAGTTTTGTAACATTTTCCAGTGGGATTGGGTTTTTGTAGACTTCTTGGTAAGAAGACATGCAAAGGAAGGTTATACTCGTGGGGAGTGGGCTTAGGGTAAGGAGAAACTTCAGATCAAACCAAATCCTCTTCTCCCCTCCGAGCCACTGGGAGTTTCTAATTCCTGAGAACTGTACAATGTTTCCTGGGGGACTCACCCTCCCTGAGGAAGTTAGCATTGATGTGCATCCCCTATCCCAGGGGTGATGCTATTTCAGCACTGAAGGGCTCTGGCAGGGGTGCCCAGCTCAGTGTGGGGGCCTCTGGAAGCTTCTGACAAAGCAAGGGGGAGCAAACAAGGGGGATAAAGAAGGCCCTGAGGAAACTGGTTCACCTTTCAGTATGCTGCTTGCCTGCTCATTACCTTGCTCTGGTTCTCTCTTCCCTTTGAAAAGAAATCAAAAGTTCTTCATGTGGCTTGGGAGCACCGGGTCTTCAGTGTTCAGGGTTCAAATCCTGGCTCTACCACTTATGTGCTGTGTGGTCTTGGACAAGTTAGTCAACTTCTCCGAATGCTTCAACCCCTTTAATAAAGCAGTCCATACCTCAGATGGCTGTTTTGAGGCTAAAATGAAAAAACAAAACAAAATGTAGGTAAGATGGTTGTACACAACCCAATAATGTGCAATCCATAAATAGAACAATCAAGACAAATTAAAATATTTTTATTACCAGCTTACCACTCCGCATCTCCGCTCACTTCCCAGAATGCAATTATCTACAGAGATTAAATTGCTTGCCGCCTTAGACATTGTGGCCTCCCATGCTTTTGTGGGCTTTTCAGCACCTGGCACATAGTAGATACTCAATAATCTTCAAAACAGATTTATCCAGACCTTCCTTAGAATTCCCTTTACACCTTTCTGCACCTGGCAAGCTCAGCTTAGAGAGGCCCCTGCTCTGGACAGGACACCTTATACCCCCAGGTGGCTCTCGTCCACAGCACCCTGGGCACACAGGCTTCATGGTACTGAATGCTACTAAAGCTGTTTTCATGCCTTTCTTCCCCTTGGGACCATTAGCTCTTCTAAAAAGGAGCCTCGTCGAAGGCATATTTGCATTCCCAATGCCTGTACATGGTAGGTGCTTGATAAATAATCAGCCTGAGTGAGGCCAGTCACATGCCTCCAGGCTAGGAACCCACATCCCAAGCACCTCCCAGGACCCACTGCCTTTCCAGGTAGGTTCAGACAGATGCAAGTTTCCAGCTGGTTTGGCCAACAGTCAGCCAAACCCACTTTCCCCTCCTTCTTAGTCAAACCCCGTCCACCCCCGCCCCGCCCCTACACCGGGCTAAAAACAGAGGAAACTGGAGAATAGGGAGCCTCTTGAAATTCTTGTTCACCAAAGCTATCCTGTTTTGTGCTTCAGAGCACTGGTGTCATCTCCACCTGAACTTGGTCACCTGGGGATAGAAAATGAGGAACTTGGTGACCCAGGAACCTGGGGCGCGGTGAGGGGCACAGTGAGGTCTGCTCCACAGACCTAGGCAATCAAGGGAACTGGCACAGCCTCCAGCATGCAGCAGGCAAGAATCACACGATTGTTTTTGTGCCATTCAGACATTAGATTAAGGAAGGCAGGAATGATGTACTCCCCAGTCCTTTCCCGTGGTTTTACTTTATTTATTTATTTATTTGACAGAGAGAATGAGCAGGAAGAGCAGCAGGCAGAGGGAGAAGCAGGCTCCCCACAGAGCACGGAGCCCAATGCAGGGCTTGATCCCAGGACCCTAGGATCATGACCTGGGCCGAAGGCAGACACTTAACCACCAAGCCATCCAGGCACCTCTCCCCATGATTTTAGAACAGATCTGTCTCTAGATGCTCATACGGTTCCCCTGGGCTTACTCGGAGGAGCTCAACAGGTTAGAGGGAACTAGGCAGCAACCATCCCACTAGAGTCCCTGAGGGGCCAGAATTTTTCTGGCCCAGGGTCAAAGAGGGGGACGGAGGTCTGTCTGGCTTACACCGGGCTCTTAGGCAACAATGCAGACTGCTGGCTAAAGCCAGGGACTAGGGAAGGCAATGCTGTCAGCATCCCCTCCCTGTTGGCCCATTAGGGAGAGGTCCACTGGGGGAGGCACTGGGAGGGTCCCAAGAGGCACACCAGATTGCTTTGCCCAAGGAGAAGCTGTGCTGGGTGGCGGTGTTCCCCTTCCTGGGCAGAGGTCGAAGCCTGTTCCTTCCCTTAGAGCAGGGATTTATAGCTGACTTGAAGTTCTAGGAGGACAGTCTTAAGCAGGGGGTAAAAGGACAGTTTTAGGAAGGAATGACTGGCTCACAGTGGTAGAGGCTGGCACACCTGTTGCTCTCCCAAGGCCTAAAACACCAGTTCTCAGGTCCCTGCCTGGTACACAAACCCGCAAACGAGGCCCTGATTCCTCAGGATTCCCCGCATCTGTACTGTTCGCTTCATCTCAATCTACCTCCTCTTGCTGACCATTTCACACTGGTGCTTTGTCTTCCTGCCTGTAACCCAACTTCCAGAGGGCACAGACCTTGTCTTCTCTACTTCTTTTACATTCTCCTCAGCACCCAGCTCAGTGTTGGACACAAAGTGGGAGACTCAGTAACACATGTTTTGTGTATTGAACTCCAGGGCCCATCCAAATTTCTATTATTTTTTTCCCTAAAGATTTTTATTATTTTGGGGGTGCCTGGATGGCTCAGTGGGTTAAGCATCTGCCTTCGGCTCAGGTCATATTCTTGGTGTCCTGGGATCGAGTCCCGTGTTGGGCTCCCTGCTCAGCAGGAAGCCTGCTTCTCCCTCTGCTCCCTGCTTGTCCTCTCTCTCTCAAAAAAAAAAAAAAAATTAAAATTAAGTAAAAATAAAAGATCTCACGGAGTGCTTGCATTCTTTCAAATGCTATTTTAGCTTCCACGTGTCTAACAGAACTTGTTTCTGCTTTTCTTTGCATCTGATTTTTTTAACCTATTTGTGGGATTTTACAAAGTATTCCAAACCTCAGAAATATACCCTTGGCAGAGAGAGGGTTTGGGGAGGGGACAAAGGGGACAAAGTGTGGCCTCAACAGGACTGCCCCCCACCTCGCCCTGGGCCCTGTAGGCTCCCCTCAGGCCAAGGGGCTTGTTCTCCCCTGCAAGGTGCCTTCTCACAGCCTGTATGGAGAAGGGAGAAGGGCCTGCAGTCAGGAATCTTGGGGTACAGCCTCCTGAAGTCTGAGGGAAGCGGGGAGAAAAGAACAAGGTGTGCAAGAAAAAAGAACAGTCGCGTTTTGGGGATCGATTTTATTTGGGCTTCTCACAGTGGTTACAGCCACTCTGTCTTCAGAACAATCACAGCACAGGAAATGCGTCACTGAGACTGCCCAGAAAAGTCTGACCAGAGGAATCTTATTGCTTAAAATACACATATTCACAACAACTGACAAATGGTGATGTGCCTCACACAGGAATGTGTTAGCATTTGCAAATCTTCCGACTGTAGCACCAAACCCTCGACCAGACCAACCCCTTCTTTCTCGTTCATGGGGAAAACCAGATTCAGTCCGATCTCCCCAGCCCCCTATCCAGTCCTCCTGCTCTCTCTTTCCATCTCTCTCCTGGCAGGGGAGTCCCGCTGGCAGGGGCCAGACTGTGTGACCGCGGGAAACGAGCCTGGCTCCGGCGGCTGCGTTCACTTGTTCTCATGCCTGGAGGGCAGGACACTGCAGTGACCCCAACAGTTAGCGCGCAGACCCGTGCCCCACTCCAGCTGGGGATTCATTCATGTGATCAGTTAACTGAAGCAGGATTCATTTTGGTAAAACTTCATCTCCTCTGAGACTTCAGTGAGTTGTTCGGGATTTTTATCTTATTATTATTATTATTTTTTTTTTTTAAAGGTGGAAGCAAGGCATCCGAGGGCTGCTGACGCACTCGCACCCACTCTGGCCACATACCGGCTTGCTTGCGTGCACAGGGCCCCCGGCAAAGAGAGGTAAGCCCTGTGGCACTGCGGCATCTGCCAAACTGTCCTGGCGATTCTGGGAGGGGCCAACGGCTGGGCCACAGCTAGTCCCAGCTTGTCACTGAAGATCCATCCAATCCAGCTTCGGAAGTCCCACCTTCGCCTTCTGTGCCGAGTGGTTTTGAACACCCCGCTGGGGGCTGATACTGAGGGCCAGGAGGAGCCGAGGGAGGCAGACAGGTTCAGGGCACATTTCCACTTACAGGGGAACAGAACACAGGCCTCCGAGTGTCCACGGAGCAATGTGCAAATTGCAGGGCTGGGTAGAGGAGAGCCTCTACTCCGAGCACAGTTATCTCTGGCAGACATCGGGGTGGGGGTGGGGGGTCGGGGGGGCTGCCATCGACGATGCTGCTGGATACACCCGAGTACACAGTCAGATATTTGTTCAGTAAACAGTAAATGTGTAAAATAAATTACCTTGAGAGGGCCATATCTGCTCCAAGCATGTGGTTGACGTGAGCACAATGGCTGCCGTTCAAAGTATATTCACAGGAGAACAGGGCTGGGGGCTCACACACGAGACACAGATACACACAGGTTATCCAAAAAGTCATTGTACACAGACTTCACTTTGTTCAACATGGATTTTGGTTTTGTGGACTCCAAACGCAGACACTCGTTCACCTCACAGCCTTGGATTTGTCTATTTTTGTACATATATATATATTTTTTTCCCTTTCTTACTGTAACATCAATGCCTAATGTGAATATCATCGTTCAAGAGTGGGGGGAAAACCAAACTCTTCGTATGAACAGCACTGGACAGGGAATGTGAGTTTTAGCTCTTTGCTTTCTCCATCAGGTTATTCCTATCAAAGCTCGACTGGTTATCTGAAGCCAAACCACAGTAATAAGGATCCCACGGTCCTTCCGGACCCCTGCCTTCGCCCTCCTACCTGGGCCACTCAGGCTCTTTATGGAGGCTACAAAAATCAGTCAGCCCACTCAAAAAGGGGGCTGCGGAGGGGTAGGGGAAGGGCATGAAAGCCACAGATAACCAAGCCATTTTTTTCCCAAGTGGTCAGTTTAAAAATAAAAATAAAAACAACACAACAGAAGAACTTATTCAGAATCAAGAGAAAATACTATGTAAAAGCCAGGCCATGGGGCTGCCCTTTCTTAGGACCCACAGCCCTGCAGACTGTGTATTGGGTGGGGAGAAGACCCTGGTCACCTACAGGCACAGCCCGAAGGGTAGAGATGCGGCAAGCTACACCAGATGCTCCCCCACGGCTTGGGCTCTGCTGTGCTCCCACGGAAGTTCTAAGAGAGCCCCCACCCAAGCCTGCACACAAAACATCTCCTCCCGGCTCAAAAGCAGCCAGGCTCTTTGAAGGTCAACTTGGGATAGAGCCACAAACTTCCCTTTTCCAGAACAGAATTCTTGCCGGCCTGCTGGTCAAGTTCTTGTTTTCAGCTTGCTGTTGCTGTTACTGTTGTTGTTGTTTAAGGAAAAACCAAAAAGAAGGTGATAGAATGTTCCACCCTGAACCAGGCTGTGGCCAGCCAGAACCTGCTGGGAAGGGCCCCTCATGGATGTACAGTGGTACATCGAACCTCATGACCAGGAATTTGAGGGAGCAGTAGGCCTCCTACCAACCTTGTTAACTGCCTGTCCGCTCTCATCCTCCCCCAGGACTAGCCTAGTTCTGTCTCGGCAGACCTTGGCAGCAAAGGGTGACAATCCCTGGGCCTCTGAGGGCTTCCTTCTTCACCCAGGGCTGAGCCCTGCCACCTCTCCTGGACTGAGACACAGAGAAGTTCTCTTAAACCAAACACCAGAGCACAAAGCCACTCCACCACCAAGAGTCACCTCAGGGCACAGTCTCGGCCTCCTCCGTGGGGGCCTCTGAAACACACATCTCTCTGACCCGGGCAGGTAGCGAGATACGACTCAAAAAGAGAAAAAGGGGACAGGGTCGGGTATGAGGAACGAGTCAGAGAATAAGCCACCCTGTCGGCCCTCCATGACACTGTGCTCCTGTGGGCGGAGAGGCCTCCACTCCCCAAGCGGTACCTGGAGGTGCGGGAAAACGCAGGACTGGCGGGGAGGGCGAAGAACGCAGTGGCGGCACCACTTTCTCTGAAGGTCATTTAATGCTTCTCTCCTGCTGCTCCCCTACCCTGGTTGCTTTGCCAAGTTCTCCGGCACCGGCCGGGCCTGCTCTAGCTGGGGGAGCTGCTGCTCTGCGAGTTCGGGGAGTCCTGCTCATTGATGGTATTCAGCAGCAGGCACGCGGGGGGCCGTGGCAGGTGGGGGTGCCCGGGCTCTCGGGCCTGCTCCTCGGAGGGCTGGCAGAGGCCTTCCTCCTCGTCACCGGGGGGCCGCACGTGGCAGCTATCGCAGAAGTCCAGGGGCCCATCCAGAGCGTCGTCAATGAGTGTGTTGAACTCCTTGAGATCGTCGTCGTGGTGGCCTCGGCTGCACACACACACCTCAATGCCCGAGTCACCCGTGAAGCGGCGATGTCTGCCCGGTGTCTTGTCTTTGCTATCAGGGAGGGCGCCGCCCTGCTCGGAGCTGTAATCTCTCAGCAGCTCCTCCTTACAGTCGGAATCTTTGTCCAGGAAGGCCCCAGGGTCCAGCTCCCCCAGGCCGGCCACAGAGCCACTGGGCTCCATTCCAGGGGCTTTGGTGGCTGCTGTGCTGGCGGGCACGTCTGAGGGCTCAGGGTCAGCGATGCTCGGAGGTCTGGTGCTGCTTCTGCTGGGCCCAGACAAGGGGCTGCTCTGCGCCCCCTGGGGACCCCTGGTGGGATCGGCGCCTGGGGGGCTGCCGCCAGGGGGGCCACACTGTGCAGGCAGCTGCTGCTGCTGTAGCTGGAAGGCACTGTACGGTGGGGGAGGAGTCGGAGGTCGGTTCACCACTTCCTCATAAGGAGGTAGTAAATAGTTTGGCAAAAACCCTAAAACGGGGAGGCAGGGAGGAGAAATTACTGCACTGGCAATTGTTCGAGAACAGCCTGCAAAGCTCGCACTCAACGTAGGTCTCTTCCCACCCCCAGTACACCCACGGGGGAGCAGGGGCTGGCTCCAGCTCTTGCTCATGGGCAGGGCACAGGGGTGTGGCAATTTTGTGCAGAAAGAGGGACAGACTGGGAGTGACCTAATCTAGCTCCATGAAATCCGAGAGCCCCTGAAGCTGCTTCACAGGCAAGACTTCTGCCCGTCTGGAGGTAAGGCAGAGGGTTAGGCAAATGGGGGGGTGGCCAGAAGATCATTTCTGCCCAGAGCGTATCGGTTTCCACATGCCCCGGAGTCTCGTGTTTCTTGCTCAAACTGTGTCCTCTGCCTGCGTCCCATAGGCCTCAGGGTTAGGGGTCCTAATTTAAGACTCCCTGACCGCCTTTTTCTTGCCCGCCCCCCCCCTTCCAGATGTATGGGCCATGAAAAGGCCCTTTTTCTGGGAGGTTGAAAATCTGTGCTGTCCCTCACTTGAGTGTGGCTGGAGATGGTCTGGAAAGACAAACCGAACTTCATCCTGACTCAGATTATAAACCGGTGGGTTACCAGTGAAGGGTGAGGGGCCTGCCAAGGCTTATTATCAGCCTGCCAGATAAGTTATCTTTTGAATGTGCTGAATGTCTCAGGGCACACGTGGTCTGGTTATAATAAGAACTGCTAGCATTTATTGAGCACTTACTATATGCCAGGCACAAGCTAAACACTTAAAACCCTTCTAGATGTGGAATTCCAGACCTGTGAGCACTTTATTCTGTAGAACACATGGCAGAATGGTTTTAGGATAAGATGGACCTCCCTGGACCCTTTGAGGGTCATGTGTAAGGAACCCTCAGGGAAGTCAGGTGAGTGTCCTTCAGGGAGTCGCTGAAGTTTCTCGGTTCCCGGGACATGCCAGCATGACCCCCCCACCTCCTGCCCCTTTCATGGGAGCTTTTGCTCAGGGATGTCACAGGGCACTAAGTAAAATGGGAGAATTTCAGGCCACAGGCATCTAAGTCTTGGTTCACTCACATCGTACATCATCTGACCACCTGCCTTAAGGAAAGCATCAGCTAAAGCATCAGACACCCAGCCAGGGTGGGGCTGAACAGCCCAGTGGCTTCAGGCTGCCCTGCCCACAGCACCAGCTCCTCTGTGCTACAGGTGAGCGCCCCTTGACTCCCCGACCTGCGCGACTCCGCACTACGCTGGGCGAGGGGGCCTGGGGGGCCCACGGTCTGGTGGCTTTGGGTATACGTACTGAAATAAAAGGGCAGCGCTGAGTAATTGTGGGCTTCCCGGTAGGCAATCAGGTTGATTTCATGCTGCCGCTGCTGGGCCTGAAGGCGATGCTTGGCTCGGCGGTGGTGGCACACGCAGCAGCAGCTCAGGATGATGATGATGGTCCACACCAGCCAGAACCCTGGGGGCAGGGAGGCGAGGCAGAGAGGCACACAGGCGCCGTGAGCACCACCCAGAGCAGCGGCTTTCCCAACACAGCAGTCCCCAGATGGCGCCCACCTGGTCAAAGCTGGCACTGTCAGGCCTCCCTGGGTGAAGCCACATTTGGAACCCGTGTTCAGTTTCTAGAAATGTTCGTGCCCGAGTGAAAGATGGGATGGGAGAGGGCAGGAGGCCCCTCCCCAACGCCACGGAACCTAGGTTTCAGGTTTGGCGAGCATTAAATATGCTCACCTTTTAGGACAACATCTTCGTCCTCTCTTAAGGGATCTCTGAGATAATGATTCTGGCTTTCTGGTTACCCATCTCCCACCCCTCCCCCAAGCCCTGCTCAAGACCTTAAGGCCAGCTCCCAGCCTTGCTTTCTGCTGCTACCCCAGTCTGCTCACCAAAAGCAAAGGGTCCCTCAAAATCCCAGCAGATTAGCAAATGCAAGGGGCCTTATGGGGTCTCCTGATAAAGGAATTCTTAGGGTTCTCTTGATATCACCAAAAAGATCATGGGTTCTTCTCTACCACGTACACTGGTATAACCCAAGAGTCACTCAAGTTACAGGTGGAAAAATTCTAATTGCCTCAGGTCCATCTCTTCCCTAGAGAGTGTAAATGACTTCCTCCGCTCATGATATAATCTGGTACAATTCCATCTCCTGCAGTTGCAAATAACACTCCCACCTCCCTTTGGGCTGTGATTTCATTAGACTCAGGGCCATTAGCAGGCTGCCCCTCTTCCTTCTTGCTCCAGAGAGGGGTAGGTAAGGGAACAGGGGAGAAGGCCCACAGCCCTCTCTTCTGCAGGCAGATTATTTTTTTCTCATTTCCCACTGTGTTCTTGGATCATACTCAGAGAATCTTGACAGACCCCAATACAAGACCCCTGCTCCAATCTTCAATTGTAAGCAAAAAATCCTTTAAAATTTTCTTAAATCAATGAGCAATTCTGCTGTTAAAAAATACATACATATACATATGGAAGAGGCTGGAAGGAAAAACACAAAAAATAGTGATTTATCTTTAAATAGTGGGATTATGAAAAATTTCACGTTCTGCCTTCAAATTATAAAACTGGAAACAAACTAAATCAAACTTAAAAATACCTATGACTAGGGGCGCCTGGGTGGCTCAGGTCATGATCTCAGGGTCCTGGGATCGAGCCTCACATCGGGCTCTCTGCTGAGCAGGAAGCCTGCTTCCTGCTCTCCCACTGCCCCTGCTTGTGTTCCCTCTCTCGCTGTCTCTGAATTAAATAAATAAAATCTTTAGGGGCGCCTGGGTGGCTCAGTGGGTTAAAGCCTCTGCCTTCGGCTCAGGTCATGATCCCAGGGTCCTGGGATCGAGCCCCACATCGGGCTCTCTGCTCAATCGAGCCTGCTTCCTCCTCTCTCTCTCTGCCTGTCTCGCTGCCTACTTGTGATCTCTCTCTGTCAAATAAATAAATAAAATCTTAAAAAAAAAATATTCACAGAATACTACTTCTGACATATAAAGATGTCTCTAGTATTAGAATGAAAAAAGCAAATTACAAAACAGTATAAAATATAATCCTACTTTTTTTTCTTAAAAAAAAAAAGCATACATAAACATCTAGAGGGATGGTTAGGAAGTTAATCATGGGGCTATTCCCGTAAGACAGAACAGTAGAGTTTCTGTACCAGATCCCTTTTTTTTCCTAATCTGCATTTCTTTTTATTTTATTTTATTTTATTTTATTTAACAGAGAAAGAGAGAGAAGCAGGCTCCCCGCTGAGCAGGGAGTTCAAGGAGGGACTTGATCCCAGGACTTTGGGATCATGACCTTAGCCGAAGGCAGATGCTTAACCAACTGAGCCACTCAGGCACCCCCATTTCTAATTTTTCTAAGATGAACATATACTTCTTTGAAATAAAAAGAATCCTTTTTTTCTCAATAAAAAATTTATCTGAGGAATAATTTTAAGGTGAGTTTTACTAAGTGAGAACAGATAGTTGCTCATTTGTTCTCTACTCCTGAATAACTTCAATTTTTTTCCCATTACCAATGCTACATGTATTTTTTTTACTATCTGCTTTGTAATTATAAATTTGTGGTTAGAATTCAAGTATTTCCACGTGTCTCTTGTCAGAATCATTTTGTCAATCAAATGTCAAGATCATTTTTTTAAAAAGGAGAAAAAGCCCCAGGACACCTGGCTGGCTCAGTCGGTGGGGCATGTGACTCTTGATCTTGGGGTTTTGAGTTCAAGCCCACATTGGGTGTAAAGCTTACTTAAAAAACAAAACCAAACCAAATCCACACTTCCCTCACACAGCCTTATACAGGAATAGTCCTCTGATTTTTTTTTTTCTGTTAGTACCAGAATACAATATTCTAAAAGATCGCACTGACATTTAGGGTGTGGGCTCGGGCAATGGCTTTTTCTGTCCCCCAGGGGTGTCCCTGGAGACTCTCCCCACAAAGCCACCTCTACAGAATGAGACGGGATGGCAGTGCAGCCGTCTGGCCCTGGCAGGCTGGCAACGCCACTGTAGGGCTCCTGACTGCTCTAAGCCCGTGTCAGTGTGCACTGGAACCTTCTGCAGAGGCCTGGCAACAAGAGGACAGGCAGCAGATTTCGTCCCTTTATCCCTTGGCAGACAGAAAAACCCCAGTTCCTGGCTGGTTCAGTCAGTAGAGCCTAGGTGACCCTAGGTCTCAGGGTTATGGGTTTGAGACCCACATAGGGTATAGAGGTGACTTAAAGATAAAATCTTGGGAAAAAAAAATAATAAGATCTGACCAGAGAACATGTATGTTAAGTTGAAGTCAGAAGTTTCCCTTGTGGTTCTTACCAGATTCGCTGTGGACCTTTGCTTAATTTCACCGACATTTCTCTCCTGTGGCTGCTGGCTGACTGAGGACTAGATAAATACTGTCACAGAGGCCCTCCGAAGTGGGGCTGAGGCCAGAAAGGAGCTCTGGGAGCCAAGTGGCTCCCTGTTGCTGTCCTGTAGCAGACAGCACAGAGAAGCACGCTGCGCCCGGCTCCAGATCTATCTGAGAGTCCTGTCTAAGTGGTTCTGGGCTCACCACTCTTCCATGGTCCTGCATTTCTCTCACTTGCCCAGCATAATCTCACAATCCTTCGTACCTCTGTCGTGTTCAAATTCAAAAAAGTACATTCTCCCGAGAGATGACTGCATCTGACTCGACTAGTTTTTACCTCCCAAGTCATTTTTTCAGTAGTTTCTTACCTAAAGGTAAGCCAACTTTTAACTTTTATGCTGCAAGATAAGCGATCGAGGGGCAATATTTCTTTTATAACATGATTTTCTTCTCTTTTTTTAACGTTTTGTTGTTGTTTTTGTTTGTTTGGGGTTTTTGTTTGTTTTTAAGTAAACTCTACCCCCAACATGGGTCTCAAACTCACAACCCCGTGATTGAGAGTGGCACTGCTCTCCCGACAGAGCCAGCCAGGCGGGATTTTCTTTTTAAACAAGCACTTTTGGGGCGCCTGGGTGGCTCAGTGGGTTAAGCCTCTGCCTTAGACTCAGGTCATGATCCCAGGGTCCTGGGATAGAGCCCCATATCGGGTCTCTGCTCAGCGGGGAACCTGTTCCCCTCCCCCCACTGCCTGCCTCTCTGCCTACTTGTGATCTCTGTCTGTCAAATGAATAAATAAAATCTTTTAAAAATAAATAAATAAACACACAATTTTAACGAGAAAAAGCTCAGGTACTAATTCTCATGTTGGCCACATATTTCTGGTTTTCCCCTTCTGGGCATTTGGATAGGCTTGACCTTCATGGCTCCCTTATGATTGGGCACAGCTTCGGGATTGGTTCTAACTAACGAACAAGGGTTGGAAGTGACTTCTGTCACTTAGAGACCGGGATATCTCTTGTTTATGTAAGACCTTCCTTCCTTTAGTCCTCCTTCTACCGTGACAGTCAGCATTATTCCAGACACAGACTTCGGGATCAGTCTGGCATCGGGATGATAAGGTGGGAACCAAGTTCCCATCCAACCTGCAATGGACATAGAGTGTGAGAAGTAAACACGTTGTTTCTGGCCACTCAGTTGGACTTCTTTGTCACTAAGCTTGACCTATAACCTATCCTGACTAACACGGTGTCTTTATAGGCTTTTCTGGGGGAAAGGATTGAAGCATTCATAAGAGTTTTAAGGGAATTCTTGTTCCAGAAAAAAGGCTGAGATCCACTGAACTGGAAGTATAATAGAAAAAGAGAGGTTTTTTTTTTTTTTTTAAAGGAAAAATTAGGCAGGGCAGAAAGAGACTGGGGGAAGAAATGAGACAACTGGAATACACACCCTTGGCAAGACTGCCTTAGTCATAGCTAAGAGAACCACTCATGTGTTCACTGAAACTCCACCACCTTACTTTTTAACACAGTATTATGGGTAGAAAAACTCTCCCCACTATGTGCCAGTTGTATGATGTTATATTTATCTAAGTCTCAAACTAAGTTCTAATTTCTTTTTTTTTTCTTAAGTTTTCATTGATTTATTTATTTATGTAATCTAACCTCTACACCTAATGTGGGGCTCAAACTCACGACCTTGTGATCAAGGGTCACATGCTCTTCCGACTGAGTCAGCCAGGTGCCCCTAATTTCCCTTTTTTTTTTTTTTTTTTAAGATTTTATTTATTTGTCAGAGAGAGAGGGCACACCAGCAGGGAGAGCGACAGGCAGAGGGAGAAGCAGGCTCCCTGCTGAGCAAGGAGCCTGACCTGGAACTTGATCCTAGCACCCTAAGATCATGACATGAGCCAAAGACAAATGCTTAACCCACTGCGCCACCCAGGAGTCCTGTAATTCCTTCATTTCTAATATACTACAACAAAAGCTTATTTGTGTGGATCAAAACTGAGGGAAAACTAACTTGGAAAAAGAATGGGCCCAGTGGCAAGATAGAGTGTTAGCACAGGCCAGAAAAGACCCTTAATGAGTTGATCCCACTTGATGGAGTTAATGTGGAAAGGCAGAAAGCATTCTCGTCTGGGTCCCCACAAAATGGACTCTCTTGAAAACCATTTTAGTCAAAGTAGGGTCCCACCAAGTTTAAAAGGAATAATATCCAGACTAGCCCCCTATGGAATCCTACAAACTTTTGATCTTTTCCCTAGATCTTACAAACAAGGAACTAAGTTTAAAAAAGAAAAACCTAATGAAAGAGACACACAAAAGCACACCCTCTTCTTCCCCAAACACACACCTACCCAGAGATTACATTTCCCAATGACAACTTTGAACGTTGTGACCTCATGGTGGGGAGCATTTGTCATGCTAAGCAAAATAGAAAACATGTTTTGAAAAACAATCACAGCCCACTGTAGGAACTGAGTCATGTGCCCTGAGTTCACTATAAACTTGGGAAAATACCACTCCCCAAATGGGCAGGAAATTCCTCATTAGGAAGCCAAAGCACACTGTGAATTAGCTCTCCTTCTACCCCACAGGATGGCGGGTGACCTCCCTGGCATCTTGCAGCGCTTAGAGGAGCTTCTACCATTGCCACTATGGAAAAGGCCTGAATTCGGGAAAAGAAGCCACGAAAGGCTTACAAGTTCATCTCAAAGACTGGACAAGCTTCTTAGAAGCACGACTGTAGATTATCAAAGAGAAGAGGCAGTGACCTGGTTCAGATCGCAGCTCACAAAACCACTGCCTAGCTTTGTGACCTTGGTCATTTTGTTTTCACTTCCCTCAACTGTAAAACAGGGAGAATAATGATTTCTACCTTACTAGTCGTTGTGAGGTCCAAAGGAGTTAATACTCAGAACCACACCTGGCATATGGTAAGTTTCCTGGACTGTTATTACTACTGTTGTTACAGGTGTGACCACAGATGGGAAGGGTTTTTTTTCCATTTCTCTTTAAATTCTCCCCAAAAATACTCCATTAAAAAAGCAAGGATGAGAAACAAGTCCAAGTCCGCTTCTAGGTTCTGTTCTTTGCTAAATTCATTGGAAAACCAGCCCGAGTGCTACTGATCAACCTATCCTTGTCCAGAGAAGCCTGGAATTACAGGAACAGAGGTCCAATCACAGCTTAGAAGAAGGCCCCAGCCTTCCACTTTCCACTCTGCTAAGGGTGGCAAATGCTCTGAGCTTTTGTTATGAGCAACTCAACAATGGACATCTTAGGATAAGCTAAAAAGGAAAAGTTAGCAGGTGAAAACAAGCAGGGCAGTCTCGAATGAATTTGTTCACAGTCTGTTTCATGCCACCTCAGGGGAATTCTACTGCCCAGAAACACTCCCTTCTCCCCAACTAAGGCCCAAACAAGGGAAAACTGATGCCCGAGCGAAGGTCCCTCAAATGATCTCAGGAGCAGAAATTCCCAGCTCCGAGCTCTCCCTGCACAATGTAGTTGGTGAGTAGAAAGACTCCTAGGATGAGAATTGGGAGATCCAGGTTCAGGTTCTTTGGCCTGAACATGTTGGTGGCCTCTCTCAATTGTGGTTTTCATCTTTGCTCAGCCTGTTCCATGAGGGGCATCCTCAGATGGGAATCAAACACACACAATGGAGACCCTCCACGACCAGGGCCCGTCACCCCCTCAGTCTGACACATAGAGTGCTGGAGGGGGTTGCTTTGGAGTGAGGCGCGCTGACCCAATCCGTCAGCTGCACCCAGGTGAACAGTTCCTTCACGCCCCCGGGCCTGACACACGGAGGTGACAGGCATACCTCACAGGTTTGTTCTTGATGTGCACGAAGACCTTTCTTGGTGTCTCGCATGTAACAGAGTTCCAAGCGCATTAGTACCCTCATCTCCCATTCTTTCCCAGACAAGCCCCGTGGCCCCAGGGGAAAGGTCAACATCATGCACACTCTGTTCTTTCCCGTGGGGCCCTGGCCTACCGGGTTCCCTTGCCTGTGAAACCAGTCTACCCTTATTCCCATGTTTAAATCCTATCCACCCTTTAGCGCCCACTTCAAATGCCACCTCTTCCATGCAGCCTGCCTGAACCCTGCCTAGCCAAAGCAAACTGTCCTTCTGAACATTCATAGAAGTTCTGGTGCATATATTTCACTCTCTGCTTTTTCTCACCAGTGGGGCATCTTGTCTTATCTCCTCTCTCTGCTAGGAGACTCCCTGTTGATGGCAAGGATTATGCCTCTCTACAGTTACGAACACAGAAGGGGTCACAGCCTCAAGCAGGAGTTTTTCAGAACCGCAAATTCATAGGTCCACCTCAGACCTACTGAATAAAAAACTGGGAATAGGACCCAGAGATCCGTGTTTTAATAAGCCCTCCAGGAAATTCAGAGGCTTGCCAAATTTTGAGAACCCCTGGAATAAGGGTTTACTGAATGAATAAATGATTGAATAATGAATTAAAGGACAAGTGCCATAAAAATGTCTGGGATAGGGGTGCCTGAGTGGCTCAGTGGGTTAAGCCTCTGCCTTTGGCTCGGGTCATGATCTCAGGGTCCTAGGATCAAGCCCCACATCGGGCTCTCTGCTCAGTGGGAGCCTGCTTTCCCCTCTCTCTCTGCCTGCCTCTCTGCCTACTTGTGATTTCTCTCTCTCTGTCAAATAAATAAATAAAATCTTTTTAAAAATTTTAAAAATTAAAAAAATGTATGGGATAACAGTAATGATGATGACCAGCTCTGACAGCCTCAGTGATAAAGCAGGACCTTTGCTTCCCATCTGACGGAGGGCTGGGAATGACTACTGCATTGGTTATGACTAAAAAGACATGGAGAAAGGGAGTGGTGTGTGTGCATGTGCATGCACGTGTGAGAAAGTCCTTGGTCTACAGAAGACTCAGCGCCATAGAGGTGAGCAGGTTGGTGGAAACGCCTTTTTTGCCTTTATCCCCTGAGGCCATCTCTGTAGGCAACTGTGGTTAAAGAGGTACTCTGACAGAAACTCTGCCAAGGATTTCCTGGCAGATACTTTTTTTCTTCCAAAGGAAAGAAACAAAAAGAATAACGCAAAGCCCATTATTTTCACATGTCAGGCAAAGTTTAGAGACAATTTGAGGGAAATGGGTTCAAAGTGACCAAAATTCAGTTCTGATAAGAACTGAAGGGGCTAGGGCGCCTGGGTGGCTCAGTGGGTTAAAGACTCTGCCTTCTGCTCAGGTCATGATCCCAGGGTCCTGGGATCGAGCCCGACATCGGGCTCTCTGCTCAGTGGGGAGCCTGCTTTCCCCTCTCTCTCTGCCTGCCTCTCTGCCTACTTGTGATCTCTGTCTGTCAAATAAATAAATAAAATCTTCAAAAAGAGAACTGAAGGGGCTTATCCCAACACTCATCTTCCCTCCTATCCATACATCAGGCAGAGGTCAAGACCCTGAGGAGGAGGAAAACTAAAGAATTACAGGGGGTGGGGTGGAACACTTGCTGGGCATCTCCTGACCAAGAACCCATTTCTGGGCACCAGTGAGGACAGTTTTGCTTTGACAATGTCCGTCCCTCCAGAACTTGGAAAGCATGGGCCACCTCACAGAATGGCGAGTCTTTCCTCCTCATCCAGACTCTGTTCTCTGGCCTCCTCCTTTCCCTGAGTGACCACAACCAGAGAGAGAATTAGCCACCCAACAGCTCCTCCTCTGGCTTTCCTTAAGCCCTTGGGTGAAATGCCTGGTTCCCAGGCCGCCTCCCTGCCATTTGGGTCTCCCAGGCCCCGCTGCCGGGCCCTGCTGCCCCACCCTGCCCCTGCCCCGGCGACGGTGACCCAATTCTGGTGGCTACTGAGCCTCTGCCAAAAGCCCAGGAGGCTCTGTCAATCTGAAACGAGGCCATCCGCAACACCATGTTTCTGCAACTGATGCCGCCTGGGCTGGGCCCCAGAAAAACCAACCGCAGCTCTGTGGCTTTCAGGCAGCCCAGCTTCGACTTTTGTTTTAACAAGGGGTGGGAGGGAGAATTGGAGCCCTGCCGTTATCTGCATTTAAAAACATTTAAACACAGTCTGTTCACCTGCTTGGCACTTTGTGTCCTCTAGGAAGTCCCTCCGCCCGATCGCTTCTAAAACAGCAACAATCCTGCGTTGCTTACATTCACGGAGGACTGGTATAGATACCCCAAGCCCTGTCTTCTCCTTGCAAAGGGACTGTACACTTGACTGCCCCTGGATTCCTTGGAAAGGCAGACGAGCCAGTCCTCAGTCCTCGAAAGGGAAGGATAAGGGGGAGGAGGGGTCCTTTTTGGAGGAACCACTCCCACTGGCTACAAGATACATTTACAGTCAGAGGGACAGACTGTCCAGCCGAGAGTCTAATTTCCTTTCCATACCAAACAATAGCCCTTCCAGCTGCCTACTGACCACATCACCAGTGTGCAGGGAGTGGGGAGATCAGAGAGAAAAAGGGGAGAAAGGAAAAGGATGACAGGGCCAGGAAAGACACATTTTGACAAACCAGCCCAGTTTGTTTCCAAATGGAGGGAGTGATGAGGGCTTAGAACTATCTAGGGAAAGAGGCTACCATTTCTCCTCTCTACAGACAGGTGTGAGAACCAGTGTGCTGCTGGTCATCTAGGGACTCTCTGACCTAAGGATTCTCCTGTCCTCCCATTCTTTGTCCAGCATTCTGTAGTGTCTCATCCAAGCTTCGAGAAGATTCGAGTACAAAGCAAGTTAGTGAATTCCTTGAACCTGGCTGGCTCCCTGAAGATTGTGCTGATGTCATCACCCTTGTGCAAGTCTGAAGGTGCACATTCATGTCCTCAACCAAACCAGTGGTGAGATGAGGACCCTTTCCACACAGCAGTTAGCTGAGAGTAACAGAGGGAGATACACCGGAGAAGCAAACCTCCAGACATGTCAGCTTGAGCTCTGGGGAAGAGACAGAGGGGGCTAAACCTCTACAGTCTCCCTCGCTCCAGGAGGGCTCCGTGAGCAGGGACACAGGGGAAGGTGATCCCTCTGACAGGGACCAGAAACAGAGGCAGCGCCTTGATGCTCTGTAGGGAATTCTGGAAGCCTTAATGTTCTTACAAGAAAATGGCATTACGGCTATCTACAAAGACTAGCCTGGCATTCACAGTGGCTTGGTTGCTATGACCTCTCTTTGCAAAGATGGCAAAGCCTGGGTGTCTGGGCTGGCCCAGGGAAGGATGTGAGTTGTCACTGCTCAGCACACACTGGAGGGGGCATCAGAGGAAAGCCCAGGCAGGAGCTTCTTCAGCAGAGAGGGTAACCACAGCCTCTTCAGAAGGCTCAGACCATATTCTCTAGACACCCCCCACATTTTTTTTAAGATTTTATTTATTTATTTGACAGACAGAGATCATAAGTAGGCAGAGAGGCAGGCAGAGAGAGACAGAAGAGGAGGAAGCAGGCTCCCTGCTAAGGAGAGAGCCTGATGTGGGGTTCGATCCCAGGACCCTGGGATCATGACCGGAGCCGAAGGCAGAGGCTTTAACCCACTGAGCCACCCAGGCACCCCCATATTCTTCAGTCTTTAGCCCATGAACACTCCTTCTCTACAGAGCAGCTGCTTCCAGACCCAGCAACAGATTTGACTCACAACACTGTCCCGGGGAGGAGAAAAGGTGCCCAACCCACTGCTTCCCAATGAGCAGAGCCAGTAACCGGTAGGTCCCTGGGGTGCCGAGACCCCCGGGGGGGCAAGGACTTACACCAGAGTTCATAGTAGTAGTTGCAGCACTGAGACTGTCCACAGCAGTGTCCTGTGTCACAAATGTAGCTCTGATTGTTGGTACCCACACAGGTTTCCTTATCCTTAAAAAAAAATAATAAAAATAAAAAATTAGCATATGAAACTATGGCTTTTATTATGTTTTTAAAAGATTTTCTTTATTTATTTGAGAGATAGAGAGAGTGAGAGAGAGCATGAGAGGGGAGAAGGTCAGAGGGAGAAGCAGACTCCCCGTGGAGCTGGGAGCCTGACGCGGGACTTGATCCCAGAACTCAAGGATGGTGACCTAGGCCAAAAGCAGTCGCTTAACCAACTGAGCCACCCAGGTACCCAAAACTATAGCTTTTAAATGCCACTTTTCCTCTCATCCCTTTCCTGCTGGTTATCTGCCCACCCTCCACCAAGACGGTCCAAACCAATGTTCATTCTGTGAAGGAAAAAAAAAAAATTGAACCCAAAACAACAGCAGATTGAAGAAAACAACAAACGTTCATTAAAGGGGGAAGAGGATCCCACACACAAAGACTGGTAAGAGCAAAGTTTTCCTCAGACAGGAAACAGATGCCTCACTTTCTTTATGTCCAAGCAGAAACACTCCATGTCCCGGTGTTCCACTCAGCCGGTAAAAAGATGCTGGTTCCCGTGTAATTAGCAGTACATTTTAAATAAAACCAGCTTTTCTGTGAAAGTTCCTGGAACAATTAACGCAGTACATATTCTAGGATTAGCATCGAGTCAGTCTTCCTGTCCTTCAAAACACACACTGTTCAAGGTGAATTACAGTGTGATTCCAAAGAGGGCCGAGATAACTTGCCAGCAAAATTCTTCACTCTTAAGAAAAGGGGCGACCTGCCCAGCTGACCTCATCTGATCTCAATTTGCTAGATAATTTTTTGTTTATCAAATGATCTTGACTGGACCTAGGATTCACACTGTGCCTTGTCAGGGACAGTTCCAGAACGGGCACTGCTGAGTAACCGCCCCCACAGTACGCCAAATTTTATTCACACCCCTGGAGGGATGGGGGTGGGGGTGAAGACGTCTTTTGACATTTCACATTTAAGAAATGAGCTATCCCACCGGCCAACCTGAACTTCAGCCCCACGTGTACTGTGGACCCCACCACATACGCTGAGACCTCTAAGTCAAGAGCTCCATCTGGCTTTCAACGTTTATTCTAAGCCAAAAACACTAATCCGTTTACTGGATGTGCTGTCTTTGAGCCAAGCACTGTGTTGGGGTATGTGGGATACAAAGATGAATAAGTCATTATCTGCACCCTCAAGAAGCCTGGGGTTAAGAAAGGCGGGGGGAGCAAAAACAAAAAAACCCTGCTCAGCAGAGAAACTAAAACCACAGCATTGTATTTGCTGCTACTCAGGCTGACCCTGCCCACAGCGTACATCCGGGCGGACGCCTGCCAGTGGAAACTTAAGTCACACGGTCAGTTCCTCTTCTCCGGGTCTTGCTTTAGACTCCACTGTCTACTTGGCCAAGGGTATAAACAAGGCACTCCAGCAACCAGCTACAGGGCTAAGGCTGGGCAGAGACCGTTCAGGTGCCTGACGTCAGAGAGAGGACGAGGTAGAGGGCACAGCTAAAGACCAGATCCTGGGCTCAGTGCCTGTTTCCGCCACACAGGCTCAGGTGTTTCCTGGTCTTTAAGGGCCTTATGGCCTTGTGGAAAGGGATTTGGGAAGAAGGAAACACGGGAAAGGCATATGAAAGCTCTGACAGTGAGGGTTTCACAAGACTACCAACAGAGTTCTTCCCATCTCTGCCTTCCCACGTCCACCGTAAGCACAAAGGAGGTGCCGGGCAGTGGGGGGACGGGGTGCGGGAGAAGGGAGGCCTGCCCCGTCGGAGGTCTCCTCTGAGGCCTGGTGCACGTGAAGAAAGCAGATCTGGGCTCAATTCTTTTGCTAGAACACACCCTCCCCGACTTCAGAGCAAAACACTGCTTTCATAAGGACATCAGAAAGTTTCTCCCAAGTTTACCAGGCCCTGAAATGCCATTCTTCTGGCACTGACTCTCAAGAGCACAGTTCAAAGTGTCCACATAGTTTCTAAAAGGGGCTGTGCTGCCTACACTCCAACACATGAAAGAATCCAGTGACACTTCTGCCTCGGGGAAATTCGCCAGATGAGGTCCAGGCTCTGAACACAGGGCAGCCAACTGGTCCTAAGTGAAGCGTGGAATGGAACGCCTTTGAAATCTAAACAAGTGGTATACTCATGACCCTACTGGTGTCAGCTTTTTTCTCGGCTTTTCCATCCCCCAGCACGGAAGTCTGGTCTACACAGGATCCCGCTCTTTTTCCTTCTCTGCCTCCACTTCCCTAGGGAGAACAGAACTCCAGAAGCATTATTTAATCCAGTGTTCCTCAAACGCTTGTACCCAGTAAATCTCGACCCCTGTTCTTCTTCCCCTGCCCCTCGACAGAGTACGCAGACTGCCTGGGATGGTCTTGGTGATGGAAACTGTTGTTCTCTGTCACAGGAGGAAGGAAAGCAGGTGGGCAGTTAAGGAAGACAAAAAGTGGACTCATGCACCTTTAGCAAGGAAGGAATGTTAGAGCAGGAGGGTAAGTGAGATTTGAGTCCCAAGGTAAGTTCCTCCAGAAATCTGCTTATAGGAAAGGAAAATGCCGGAACCTATGGTTTGGCCCTGGATCTCTTGGGTTTGGTCTTCACTACAGAGAACTAGGACCAGGACACAAGGGCTCTAGGAGGAGTTAAAGATGCTTTCTCATGTCTCCTTCAACCCTAAGTCTTTATTAGCCTACCCACCTCCCATCCCCGCCCACAGCAGCCTTGGGTCAACATAAGGGCTCCTGAAATCTGTCTCCTCTCACTCAAAGAGACAGCAAAGAACAGCGGTGTGCAAATGTTGCCTGGTGCTCTTCCAGCCTTCTCTGTAGGGAAGGAGCTAATCCCGGATCACCCAGAGGACTCTCAAAGACCTCCAAGACCAATGTGAGGAAGACACAGGTTAAGAGTCAGGTCAAGAGTCTGGGTCTAAAGCACAGGTCTCACACTGGGCTTATTGAATTAACTGTGTGACCTTGGGTAAGTTACTTAACTTCTCTGAGCTCTTAATATCAATGTTATACTGTGAACCATTATTGCTGGGCATGAAAGAGCATCTAAACAGCCCTTGGCATTCACTTAGAACTATTTCGGAAGAGTCAAGTTCACTGACAATGTGGGTTGCTCCAGACACATGAAGAACAGAAAAAGCAACCAGAGAGAATGGAATGGATAAAGTTCAAATATGAAATATTCTCAGCACCTTTTAGGAAGGTGATTATTCTCTGCCTTGCCTCCAAGCATCTTCAAGCACTTTACACACATTACGTTGTTCAGCCCAAGTCTTGAGGAGGGGGCAGTAAATATCCCTCCCACACCCTCTCCAGAAAGTGAACCAAAGAATGAATTGCACTCTCCCTGTGGGCAGGAGCTCTGTCTCCTCACCTATCTCCCCCACTCCCAATACAAGCACAGGGCTTGGTGCGTAATGGTTTGCTTAACAAAACACCGGCTATTCAAGCTGGGAGTGAAGAGTGCGGCCAATGTGGACTGAGCACCTGTGATGCCAGGCACTGTTCTAAATGCCTTACATCTATTCCCTAATCTTAACTTGAAAGCAACTTATGAAGTGGACAGTCTCAGGGAATAGAGGCCAAGAGAGGCTGAGTAACTTGCCTAAGATCACACAGCTAGGGAGTGTTTCGAGCTCTTTCATTTGGCCCCAGAGCCTGGGCTTTTGCTAGTAAGCTTTAGCTGCCTTGGTTGAGGTTACACTCCTTCAGTTGCTTTTTATACTTCAGTTGCAGTAAATTCCCTGAAAACCCCAAACCAAACAAAACCAACATTTTGTCTTTGAAGGAAAAGATAAGGACCCTGCCCTTGTGGAGCTCTTTGACTTTTTGGGAAGAGTAGCCTTCATCTCCTACTTGGCAGAGAGGACGGGCAACATGCTCAGGGCTCCTTCCTTTTTTGCTCGAAAGGTGGTTTTTTCGTATACTAATTTTTTGAAAAGCAGAATGCTGTTTCATCCCAGTGTGGAATGTGAGACCTGCAATCCTTCCTTCAACATTTACTGAGTACCTGCCCCATATCAGCAGTGAACCAGATGGGGAACACAATGGGCAAACGGCCACAAAGGTCATGATCTCTGTCCTCATGGAGCTTGCAGTCTAGTGAAAGACTGATAAAGTAATCACACAGATAAAACTACAACTAGAAAGAGAAAAACACACGATTTGGTAAGAGTTTACAAGAGATAAGACCCAGAAGTTAGTCATGAAGTTGGTCCAGACAGCTTCTGTGACAAAGGTAAGCTTGAACAGAGATCGCCAACATGGTTGGAAAATTAGTAACCAAGGAAGAGGGATGGGGAGAACATTCTAGGTAAAGGAGATGGCACAAGCAGAGCCCTTTAACTAAAAGGACATTGCTGAAGAAGTAGGTAGGGAAGTTAGGTAAGTGGGGACCTGTCTGTGCAGGGAGGTGATGAGATCAGATCTGCATTTTAAGGAGAGTTCCTTCCCAGCAATGTTTTCATTTGCATAAAACTGCACAGCCGAAAAATTGTTAGAAATGTAGAACTTGTCATAAAGAAACCGTGTGAAACACATGCTCTCATGCTGAGGTCTCTCATCTCAAGAATGACGGTGGCAATGACCATCAGCTGCCTCGTTTGTTATAGCTATGCATCTTCAGCCCAGATTTCCCAGCGACTGGTTCCGAGATACAGGGCACACATGGTCCTCAAACAAAAGGCACAGGCACAAAGAAGAACCAAGCAAGACCAACACTGAACTAGAAAGAACATTTTTACAACAGAAAAGGATGAAGAGTATACCTTTTGCACATATGTAAAAAATCATCTCATCTCTTTTGTGGCAGCATCCACTGTGGGACCAACAGCATTTTCCTCAACAGTTTCCATCTCTTAGAGTTGCTGTTCTCAGCTAAGTCACTGTAAAGGTCAATTAATCAGTATAAGAACTTTCCAAGCACCAGCATAAAGAAAGACACTGGGCAGTAATGGTTCCCCAAGGATGGTTTTAATTTGCCAGTTTATGGGGTTGGAAAACCCTGCTAGTAACTGGCAATAGCATCTTCATGTCCTTAGGAAAACACCGAAGTTTTAAAGTTTGAAAGTAAAAAATAGGAAAACTGAAATTGTTCACAGGTGTTAAAGCACAGGACACTATCTTGGCTGCAGGGTATGAATGAATTGGGAGCACTACTTTTCGCTTTCCCTACAGGGAGAAGAACAGTTTCTTTCTTTAAGATTTTATTTCTTCATTTGAGAGAAAGAGAGTGAGAGAGAAAAGATAGAGCACGAGTTGGGGGAGTGGCAGAGGGAGAAGCAGACTCCCCACTGAGCAGAGAGCCTGATGTGGGGCCCAGATCCCAGGACCGTGGGATCATGACCTGAGCCAAAGGCAGATACTTAACCAACTGAGCCACTGGTGTCCCGAGAAGCAACAACTTCTAATCAAAATGTCCAATTCCATAAATTAAAGAACAAATATGTATTGATATCCCTCCCCACATGCCAGGCACTGTGCTAGATGCTATAGCTGCAGTAACGAGCAAGGGATTCTGGGAGAAGAGATCCTGCTTCCATGGCAAGAGAGCTAGGGTGGTAACTTTAAAAATTCTTCTTTGTCAAAACTCCTAGAAATAGTGGCTTTATAACAATATCCTTTTAATTACACAGCTGAGCTAGCAAGAAAGTAAGGAAAAGCCCAAGGGCTCATAAATGTTGGGGGGAACTAGAAAGTAAAGTGGTAAATGAGATCAGGCTTTTTCAGTTGCCCTGGAAAAGGAGGCTGTTTATTGCTCTTGGGCCCACCTGAAAACAAGGAAATTGGAAATTGGAAATGACATATACAATTGGAAATGACATATACAATAACAACCCTCAAAAAGACAGAGAAGGCTAGGAAAAAATTAGCCTGTTGGCACATGGTGACAATAAGAAACCTCTGAACTGAGAGAAAAAAAAATCTGCTTTAATAGTCCACAACCATAGATCTTTCCATAAGCTAATTTGAGATCTGAATTGTACTACTACATGGTCTAAAAATCCTCAAGGCAAAAATTGAACACAAAAAGTGGTTTCAGGCTTGCAATGACCCTGTGATATCTGGCAAAAGAAATACAAAACTCTGAGGAGACCTACCCTCAATCAGGGTACTGATTCCCATAAATAAAGCTCTGTTGAAGATGAGCTCACAACAGAAAATACAAAAACTTATGCAGAAATAAGTCATGGTGAACAAAACTTGGGAAATTCAACGAACAGCAGGTTAAGACTCTTGGAAAAAAATTAATAAAACAATCAGATAAGCTATAATATGTAAGTGCGTATCAAATTATTGAAACCAAAAAGAAAGAATAAAAAATATGAGACATGAACATACTGAAGAAAACAGTGACTGAGCAGATTGGGGGAAAAATGTATAGAAAAATCATTATTGAAATTTAGAAACTCAACAGATTGGTCACACAGAGATCGGACGAAGTTAAAGAGAGAATTGGTGAACTGGGACACAGATCTGAGAAAATTACTCAGCAAAGGGCTTATACCAATTAAAAGACATAGAAATGGAAAATGAGAATAAGAAGAAGAATATAGAGGAGATGTGATATTTAAAGAGACAGTTGAAAATTTCCCAGAGCTGATTAAAGATATGGAATTTTCAGACAATAATAAATTCATACAGGGGCACACTGTTTGAAACTACAGAACAATGCCAAATGATCCTAAACATGTTCAAGTGGGGAAGACTGAAAATTAACATTAAAATAGTAATAACCTCCATGAAAATATAAAACAGGATAATAGGACGAAAGGTTTTAGATGGAGCAGTCAGATTTTATTTATTTATTTGACAGAGAGAGATCACAAGCAGGCAGAGAGGCAGGCAGAGAGAGAGGAGGAAGCAGGCTCCCCGCTGAGCAGAGAGCCCGATGCGGGGCTCGATCCCAGGACCCTGAGATCATGACCTGAGCCGAAGGCAGCAGCTTAACCCACTGAGCCACCCAGGCGCCCCTAGATGGAGCAGTCAGGAAAGGCCTCCCTGGGAAGGGGAAGGTGACATGAGTGGAGCTCTAAATGATGAGAAGGAGCCAGATTAAGGAGACTGTGGGAACAGTGTTCCAGGCAGAGGGAATGTCAAGGGCAGGCAAAGATACCGATACAGGAATGAGCTTGGTGTGCTCAAGGAAAAGAAAGAAGGCTAGTGCGGCTGAGTACACTGTTTTCATACTACTCTCCCTGAGATTCAATCACTGAGAATTTGGGAAGAGGCCACGCCTCGTACACCTTGCATAACAGTTAAAACACAGTAACTTACAAATTCATTGTTGGCTCTAATGTTGCTGGATATATGAATAATACCAAAATATTTTTGCAACTCTAAGATTACTTTTCAACTTGGGACTCCCCCCCCCCCCTTTTTTGTATCTCCTTGCTTTGTGACTGCTACTACAAATAAGTAACAAAAGCAACTCTCCTTCCAGTCTTGAACCAGGAATGGCTTTCCAGAAAGTAGACCAAATTCTAGCACTATACATCTACTGAACCAGAGTGCTATCTGATTTTGTAATACTCTATAACCAAAGGGCTTCGTAAACAAGACAAATCTGAAATGGCTAAATGAGAAAAGATAGCAAGCAAACTTAACTTAGAATCAGCTATTTTTTATCCTATCTTAGAATCTTCCAATTCTGAAAATGCAGCACTTTCAGTCCCAGGTCCTTTAAAAAAAAAAAAATTTTTTTGTAGGGGCACCTGGGTGGCTCAGTGGGTTAAAGCCTCTGCCTTCAGCTCAGGTCATGGTCTCAGGGTCCTGACGCGAGAGCCCCAAATCCTAACACTAACTAACCCATTGGGCTCTCTGCCCAGCAGGGAGCCTGCTTCCCTCTCTCTCTCTGCCTGCCTCTCTGCCTACTTGTGATCTCTATCAAATAAATAAACAAAAACTTTAAAAAAATTTGTAGGTGATCATAAAAAACACTCTTTAACTTTTTGTGGATTTACACCTGTATTTTTACAATAAGATAGTTAATATCAGTTTTTCCCTAATACTAATGATTTTTAAGCTGTTTGAAGGGCTGAGGGAAATTAGATTCGTTCAAGGGCACACATTTTGAATTGGATGCAAAAAGATTACAGAGAGTTGGGGGGTGAAGGAAAGTAAATTCAGGTGGAGAGAAATGATCCAGTAGGAGTCCTGAACTATTGTTTCCTACAGGTTTGTCTAATCTCCCTTTTTATTTATGATAGGGAGTGTCGCATACTACTTTTGTATCCTTCACAATATAAACTATACATGACAATTACTCCTTTAATCTTTCTTACCTAAAAGAGCTCTGTTTCATCCTTTCTGATAAAGGGCAAGCCATTGCTAGATTAACCAAGACTCTGCTTTCTATGCACTGGGATATTAGGAATGAATTTTTTTTTTTTAAGATTTTTATTTATTTATTTGACAGACAGAAATCACAAGTAGGCAGAGAGGCAGGCACAGAGAGAGGGTGAGGCAGGCTCCCTGCCAAGCAGAGAACCCGATGCGGGGCTCGATCCCAGGACCCTGGGATCATGACCCGAGCCGAAGGCAGAGGCTTTAACCCACTGAGCCACCCAGGCGCCCCTAGGAATGAATTTTTATGCTGTTTGGTTGAGTTCAGTAATTTTCCTAGAGGGCAATCAGGCGGGCAGTTTCCCCTAAACAAGCCAATGAATCTAAACTGATAAGATTCAGCCTCATCCCTCACGTTTGATAGTATGTTTTACCCCTAGGAGCTCTACCCTCCAGTTCCCTGGGCTAGAGAATACCCAGTCTCCCTCCCTCTAGTGGTGAAGTACCTCGAAGGGTAAAGCCAAAGACTGAAGCCAGTAACACTGGAGAAAAGTCTAGAACCAATGTAGGCAGCTGCGGCTTCAGGATGTGGCTACACTGTGTACTGTGGAAGGGGAGTCCCGGGGACCCCTGCTGTAGCAGCAGCAAGGGTCCATTGACTTCCGCCTATGAGGGTCTCATGGAACAATTCTGTCTGGGGACTCCCAAAGATTGGTATACTCCAGGGGGTGAGGAAGGGCAACAGTGAATCAGAATCAATCATGGCATCCCACAAACAGTGAATTTGCCCCAAGGTAGCAATGAACACACTTTGATAATAAACACAACAAAATAGGGACACATTTCTATTTTCGGACCACAGTGCGGTCCGTGGGCCCAAAAATCACCCGGTGTATTTAAGAATGTAGGTTAAGAACTTCCACGGGTTCGGCTTACATATATTGAAGTTTGAGAACCATCGCCCTAGATTTATAAAAATGTATAATATACATAATTCCTGCCTCTAAAAGTGGAATGCTCTAATATTCTTTTTCTAGAATCCCAAACACATCCCAAAAGTTACCCCTAAGAGTAGCCACTTAGAATCAAGGCCTATACAATGAGTCAGATGCTTTCTGCTTCACTTCATTAAAAAGTACATGTGATAGATCATAAACATACACGTTAAAAAAAAAAAACAAGTCAGGTACACTTGTACGCACACCAGTATTGCTGCACTGCAAACTGGATCCTCATTAAACAGCCCCCAAACAGAGCAGCCAAAAAAGAAATTAAAATCCATTTCCTGTGTTGCCCTTAGGAACCTGAATAACAAACTCAGAAAAAGCCACTTGACCCTGGTAGGAAAATCCCAGACACAGATCGGAAGTTGCAACATATTCCACGGTTTTATTAAAGGCTACTCGTTGATGTCCTAGCACATGCAGGCCTGTGAGGTCTTGCTGGCTGCAGCAGCTCTGGACAATGGGTTAATGTGCCATTCTTTAACCCCTGGACACTTAGAAGGAAAAGTGGTCCTGCCTCGAGGTATCCCCAGCAATCCCTCATCACTGGCCTCTTCTCCCCTAGAATAAATGCACTGAGAAGTACGGCATCTTCAGCAAGGGCTGAAGTACAGAGAGCTAAGGGGCAAGATATCACCACTCAACAGAGCAGGTGGCACTCAGGCAGAGAAAGAGGGCGATTCAACCGACTATCATGTGGTCATAGTTGGTGCCATGAGGGCAGGTTCTTTCCTTCCTAATTGTATCACTGTGTCTCCTACCTGAAAGCAGGGATTGCCAACTGGTGGCTCTCCGACCACAATGGGCCCACTAATGAGTTCTATGCCCACATGGTAATTTTGGTTTTCAATTTTTTTTAAAGATTTTATTTATTTATTTGAGAGAGAGACAGTGAGAGAGAGCATGAGAGAGAAGAAGGTCAGAGGGAGAAGCAGACTCCCCACAGAGCAGGGAGCCCGATGCAGGACTCGATCCCAGGACTCTGGGATCATGACCTAAGCTGAAGGCAGTTGCCCAACCAACTGAGCCAACCAGGCGCCCTGTTTTTCAATTTTTTAAAATGATTTATTTATTTATTCATTAAAGAAAGAGCAAGAGACAGGGAGGGAGGGGGCAGAGGGAAAGGGAGAGAGAGAATCCCAAGCAGACTCCCCACCGACTGCAGAGCCCAACCTGGGGCTCAATACCAGACTCTGAGATCATGACCTGAACCAAAATCCCAGAGTCAGACACTTAACTGACTGAGCCACCCAGGCACCTCTGTTTTTCAATTTTTTAAAAAATGGAATCAACGGGGGGGCGCCTGGGTGGCTCAGTGGGTTAAAGCCTCTGCCTTTGGCTCAGGTCATGATCCCAGGGTCCTGGGATCGAGCCCCGCATTGGGCTCTCTGCTCAGCAGGGAGCCTGCTTCCTCCTCTCTCTCTGCCTGCCTCTCTGCCTACTTGTGATCTCTGTCTGTCAAATAAATAAATAAAAATCTTTAAAAAAAAAATGGAATCAACGGGGGCACCTGGGTGGTGTGGTCAGTTAAGTGACCAACTCTTGGTTTTAGCTCAGGTCCTGATCTCAGGACTGTGAGATGGAACCCTGACCAGGTTCTGGGCTCAGTGCAGAGTCTGCTTGACTCTCTCTCTCTCTCCCTCTGCCCCTCCCATCCACTTATACCCTCTCTCTCTGTCTCTCTCTAAAACAAATAAACCTTTAAAAATAAAAATGGAATTAATGGTCTTTTTTTTTTTAAACCAGCAAAACCAGGTTTATTCAAGCAGAGTGGAAAATTATAACCCAAGACAAGCAAGCTACAGCAGAACCCCTGGCAAGCCCCTAGCTGTTAACATTTTCAAACAAAAAGGAATCATACAGAAATCAGATTTCCAGCTTCTCTTGCAAATTCCGGGCCCACATTCCCTTAGCAGCATATCAGGCTGGCTCACAGATGTACACAGGCTCTGGCCTCACCTCACGCACCCCCCCCAACAATCCCTGCTGTCCACGAAGCCCATCTGCTTCACTCAAGCTGTCACGGCCTGGCTCCTGTGGGCATCTGATTAGCTCCTCCTGCTCTCAAGTTGAGTAATAGACGTCCATGCCCTTACCCTGAGGTTAAGGCGAGCTGCAGAGACCCAAACATCAACAGCAGACATGCACCTTCCATACTGAGGCTCAAGCAACACACGGCACACGACGTGTAAACAGAGACCGGACAAAGAGGAGGGCCCCTCTTCGCTGCACGAGAGGAACAGCTCTGGACAATCCGGAAAACAAACCTCTTGCCACAACACTCAACAGGCTGCAGAAAACCCAGCTCTTCCCAGGATCTGTGTTTACCAAGCACTCGGCTGGGCATTTTCACTTATGTCAAGCTTTCCCCACAGGAACCAAGGAAAGCGAGGCCCAGAGTGGCCAGACAGCTGGAACAAGTTGTCTAGACCTAAAGCCCAAATCGCACTGGAAAGTACTGAATGCTTAGGGGTTATCCTAAACTTTCATGCTAGATGCTGACGGGCACAAAAATGACAGAGAAGATATGGACTTGGCCTTTGAGGAACTCTCTAACAACCAAACGGCTAGGCTTAAAAAAAAAAAAAAAAAAGAAGTTGATGTTTCAGCTCTTGTTGCTGAAAATCTTCCTGAAATATTCAGGTTTACTGTGTGCCTTAATTACGTACCATCTGATTAACAGGATTCATTCTTTTTTTAATGACTTATAATGTGGCAAAGCCTCAGGGTCATAGTTTGGAGCACTGATGATACACACACGACACTCACTATCAAAGTAATATACATAAAACACACATTTATAGGACTCTCAAGGTTTTCAAGCTTCTTTAATGGGCAGCCTCTCATTTGAGCCTGCCAGCCAGCACCTGCAAGAGGTCAGAAGGGCTAGGACCCTCCTCTTACAGATAAGGAACTGCCATGTAGCCCAAGGCTAAGAATGACAGACTCCGGACGGTGGACACCCTGGCCTTCTGACTTCGGGGTCAGTAGTCTTTCTAGGACTGGGTTCTAGCTCATCAAAGTCTTTGCTAAATCTTGAAAATGGCTCTTGCTCAAATAAAATACTCACTTCTCTGCCTGGAAAGAAGTATGGCCTTCATAGATATCTGAACTATGGAAGGTACCAGTAGACTTATCACTGATATGCTTTAGAAGAGATTCACCATAGTTTCATTTGACAGTGAAGAGAACATGTGGGATCACAGAGATCATCCTTGCTTTAAGCAAAATTCTAAATTTAACCCCATTTTTTTCTCAGAAGTTCCATCCCACTGCAGCAGGCTTTTGTTGGGAGCAAAAGAAATAGTAACGGGACTTGTCCTGCCTGCCGTCTGTCTGGAGAACAGTTCCAGAGATTTACTGCCAGTAAAAAGTTTGACACTGTTCAAGGAAACTATTTACTTCTACCTGGGACAAAGTGTCACAATAAAAATGGTCTCCCTGGGCATGTGATGGAATGGGCACCAGGTGTTATACAAGACTGATGAATCGCGAACTCCACCTCTGAAGCTAATAATACACACTCTATGTTAATTTATTGAATTTAAATAAATTTTAAAAATAAAACATTTTGTAAACGACAACAACAAACTCCAATATCTATACTACAGAAACTTATTAGCATGGCATTAAGCAAAAATATAGTAGAAATGGAGTTACATATCAAAGATAATGCTCTTAATATTATGCGTAGTGTTTTCCATCTGTCTTGCATCGGGATACACACACTTTATTGTCAACAGCCTGCCTATAAAGTTAGAAAAAAATTACTAAGCTTATCACAAATTGATCGAATACTGCTAAATACTAGGGGTGCCTAGGTGGCTGAGTCAGTAAGCACCTGCCTTTGGCTCAGGTTGTGATCCCAGGGTCCTGGAATTGAGCCCCAAGCCAGGGTTCCTGCTTCTCCCTCTCTCTCTGCCCCAACCTCCCCGCCCGTGCTCTTTTGCTCTAATAAATAAGTAGATACAAATAAATATACAATAAAGGTCTCCCCGGTAACAGATACAAGATTAAAAAAAAAAAAATCTTCAGAATCCAGAGGCTATGTCTCCAAAGGACTCTGAGTAACTTTAAAGAACTTTCTGAACTCTAAGACATGACATTCAGAGGTGAAAGGAGGGGCGCTTGGGTGGCTCAGTCAGTTAAGCATCTGATTTTGGCTCAGGTCATGATCTCAGTGTCCTGGGATCCCAGATCAGGTTCCACATTCAGCAGGGAGTTCGCTTCTCCCACTCTCTCTGCCCCTTACCACCACCCCCGCCCCCATTCATGCTCACTCTCTCTCTCTCTCTCATGCTGTCTCTCAAATAAATGAATAAAATCTTAAAAAATATATAAAGATTATGGGGCACCTGGGTGGCTCAGTGGGTTAATGCCTCTGTGTTCAGCTCAGGTCATGATCTCAGAGTCCTGGGATGGAGCCCTGCATCCAGCTCTCTGCTCAGCGGGGAGCCTTGCTTCCTCCCTCTCTCTCTGCCTGCCTCTCTGCCTACTTGTGATCTCTGTCTGTCAAATAAACAAATAAAATCTTAAAAAATATATATATATATATATATCATATATATATAAAGATTAAAGGAGACACCTGATGACTTAGAAAAAGGGGAATTTACTACTTTATCAGAGATAGAGTACAACAGACCCAAGTCCCAGCAATAGGCACTTGGCTTAAAATATGGCCTGTTACTGAAATAACTGTAGCCTATTCTTTAAACTATATAAAGTTATTTAGGCACTACTGAGATCCCATCCTTCTGAAAGCGGGTATCCAGATTACTACTATCCAGAGTAAGACATAAATTACCAGTTCCGGAAGGGCTTGATCTTAGCTACTGGCCATAAAAAATTAACTCCAGGGGCGCCTGGGTGGCTCAGTGGAAGCCACTGCCTTCGGCGCAGGTCATGATCTCAGGGTCCTGGGATCGAGTCCCGCATTGGGCTCTCTGCTCAGCGGGGAGCCTGCTTCCCTCTCTCTCTGCCTGCCTCTCCATCTACTTGTGATCTCTGTCAAATAAACAAATAAAATCTTAAAAAAAAAAAAATTAACTCCATCCCTGCCCTTGACAAGACATAGTACCTGCTAATTAGGGGAAACCACGATGTTAAGATTCTAAATATTTGGGTAGGTACTTAATACGTATTGCTTGGAAAGCAGCAGGAAGAAGTACACCTATTTTCCCTATATTCAAACATCTCAGTCCACTCTCCCTGAGGCCTCTGACTTCTGTGATTGCTCCCTAAGCGGACTGGACACACCACGCATCAGTAAGACCAGCCCTGAGTTTCTCTGCCTCGGCCCTACTGTCACTGGAGCCAGATAATTCTTTGCAGAGGATGTTCAGCACCATCCCAGGTCTCCGCCCATTAGATGCTGATAGCAACACCTCACCTCCCAGGTTATGACAATCAACAACCTCCAAACACCGCCAAATGTCCCCCAGGTCGAGGGGCAAAATTGCCTGTAGTTTAGAACCACTGTTCCAGCCAAACCGCACTACATGATCTAGTGCAGAGTCGTGTTCTATCTGGTCTTGCTGCCCGATTGCCTCATGGGCCCCCCAACCATTCTGTGAATTCCCCAGAAGCAGAATTATGTCCATCTCCCAAGTGCGCCTGCCGTAGCAAAGGATCAGACATGCAAAAATCTTCAGGAAAGTGCTGGCCCTGCGGACTGACCGTCGAAGAACCCGAGGGGCTAGTCCTGCTCCACGCTCCCCTGTGCTGCTCAGCTACAATGGAACAAGCAGTGGCCTGAGGGGCGCCTCCAAGGGTAAGACCAAGGCTGTGGTGATGTGATTTTGCATGACCGCGAGAGACCTGCCCATTGACCCAGTAATCAGAGCCAGGCCCATAAATCCAGGAGACGGAGAAGTGATAGCACGTTCTATTTTTGCTGGCACCTTGCCCTGGCCTATCCTGGGCCTTCCCATCACCCGCCAGAGCCACACCCAGAGGAGTGGGACGTCACAGGTATTCACACCACTGTGTACATAACCCAGGATTTCCAAATCTCCGATGGAAACCACAGGATCAGATGGGCAGTATGCAAAACCAAGAATGAGACTACATGTCACAGGTCGGTGAAAGACCTTGAGAACGTGTGCGTTGAGCAAGAGAACCAAACAATAAAAATTTCCTGGCCTCCTTGATGCAATGCCCAAGGGAACCGATGTCTGATGGGTAACACGGACCCAGCAAGCTCCACGGCACTTTCAGGAAAAGTCACTGTGCTCTACTTCAGCCATCCTCTGGGTATGGCTCCGTATTCCCTGAAATGCATACAGCTTTCAGCTTTCCCCTGCTGCCCTTCCTCTCTGAGTAAAAGAACAAGACAGCTCAAGCAAGTCACCTCCCAGGACTGAATCACCATTTCCAGCAACCAGCAGGCGATGCCGCAAAGGTCCAGGATTCAAGTTGAGTTGAGCCCAACCCAGAGAAGCAACGGCTAGAGGCTACAGAGGCCTACAGAGGCGTGCAGAAATGCCTGAAGCAAGTCGATGTGAGGAGCCCCTTTCAACCCACTAATTCTACAAATGAGCAAGAGTCAAGAAGTACGAGGGGATGAGAACTAAGAAACTAGTATCTCGGGGCGCCTGGGTGGCTCAGTTGTTGGGCGTCTGTCTCCGGCTCGGGTCACGATCCCGGCGTCCTGGGATCGAGCTCCACATCCATGCTCAGTGGGGAGCCTACTTCTCCTTCCTCAGCTCCCCGCTGCTGGTATTCCCTCTCTCACCCTCTCTCTGTTATAAATAAATTAAATCTTTTAAAAAGAAGAAGAAGAAGAATGAAGGAAGGAAGGAAGGAAGAAATGAACGAACGAACAAACTAGTAGCTGGTTGTTGGGAACTGGGACAGAAAAAGAAATTTTCCAGCAGTTTTTAAAGTAGCCCCAAATTCTTGTTCCCCTGGACTAAAATCTACCTTTTCAAGGAAAAGGGGTGGGAAGGGGTGGATCCAACTCGTGGGTTATCACTGGAGGAAGTGAATGTTTTCTTTGGCTCCATCCTGGATAAAAGTTTCAAAATCAGCAGATACAGTCTTCTTTTCCACTAAGTTACTGTCCAGTCCACTGGTTTCTCTTTGCTTTGATAACAGGAATGTGATGAAAAACAACCCACATTCCTCTACAAAAGTAGCTTCTTGCCACAAAGATGGTTGGGGGCTTACAAATCCATCTGAGGGGCACCTGAGTGGCTCAGCAGGTCAAGCATCCGACTCCCGATTTGGGCTCGGGTCATGATCTCAGGGTTGCGGGATCGAGCCCCGAGTCAGGCTCTGCCCTGAGTCCAAATCCTGCTTGAGATTCTCTCTCCTTCTGCCTCATGCTCTGTCTCTCTCGCTCTACAGTAAACAAATAATAAATAAAATCTTTAAAAAAAAAATCCATCTGGAAGGGCCAAGGTAAAAATCACCCTTTCCTACCTTTAGGTGACAGCAGGGAACTGAGGGGTTCTATGGAGCTGTCACTTACAAGACTTTTACACATCAGTGCCAATGAAGATTTTGGCTTTGACCTTGGATAGTACAAACAACAAGTGTTACCTTGGTGTTTGCTGCGTTATATACAGACAGTTCCCTTCCAAGCAGGGTCTTGCTTAATTTGTCCCTAACCTTGTAGAGAAAGGCTAAGCACACACAAGGGATAGGTTATGTCGATCAGGACTCAATAGTTGGTCATTAGCAGAGTGCAGGGCACACGGGGGGATAGTCTGACAGATGTGGGTGCAGGTACCACACCAGAGGATACAAGAGGAGAACAATATAAGCGTCTCAGCCCTGGCCTCCGGTGCCCCCACGGCCACACGTTAGCTGTGTGATCCTAAAGAGAAAAGCCTCCTGAGTTTTGGTTTCCTCATGACAGAAAGGAGCTAAGACCTCCTCCCTCGTGGTGGCTGTCATGACGAAATACCAAGTAACAAACAAACAAAATTATCACGTAATGTTGGCTAACATTCAGCAGGTTAGGGGTTAAATCAGAAGTTGGCAAATTCCCTCCTCCCTCTCCCTAGTGATGGCTCCCATCCTGCCCCTTTTGGACGGCACTTTCAGTGTTGTCTTTGTGAGACCCTAAGACCTCCTATCAGGCCCAGGGAGTAGCTGGGGTTCAACATTCTGGCTGTCCTGTTAACATTCAGCATCAGGCCAAGCAAGGGCCTGTAGTACCAGCACCTGCCGTCTAGACTACAAACAGCCCCTGGGGCCAGAAGCCTCTGTCCATGACATATTCCAACATGGGCAGGAGCACCCCAGTTTTGCTGGAGAAGACTCATTTCCAGTATCAAGGATCATCTCACTTGGGTGAGGACAATTTGGGGGACAGTAGGTCCCTCCCACAGAGAAAGGCAACATTCTGAGGTACAAGATACAAATTATTGTCTTGATGGCTCTACAGCCTAGACTCCATGGGCCAGCAGCTGCCATCAACTGGTCCTTCCACATACCTGTGGTGCCAGCACTGGGACTGCTGGACTGTGGACAGGGACACCTGAAGAAACCCCCTTCCCACACCTGTGAACTCACAGCACCCTTGTCCCTCTCTAAGGGCACTCACCACCACCTGCCGAACATTCCAGTTCTCCTGAGCACTTACTTCCCCTATCTGACTATAAACCCCTTGAGGCCGGGAATAAAGTTTATGTCTCTTTGTATCTACAGCATGCTTTGAATGAAATACATGGACCATACTTTTTTGATATAGCATGTTAATCCTAAGAATCCTCCTGCATTATGAAATCAATGCCTTCTGAATCAAACATGAAATAGAATTCATTCAAATCAGCAGACTAAGAGTGTTCTGTTGCAAATCTTATTCTCTTGAAGGTCAGTAATCCATCTGTTAGGTTTACAGGATGGATTCTCTCTTAACCAGAAAACTCATTTTCTCATCTCACCAGTTAATAATAGGATAAGATGCTCAACTGTGGGGTATACCAAAACCCTGGGCCACAGTACCATGCCCAGAACGTTCCGCAGGTGACTCTCTTCTGAAGTTTAGCTCCTCTAAGCACAAAAAGACTGCTCTTCAGTCAACACTAGCTGTCTTAACTGTCCCTTGCATGGAAGAAAACATACGGCCTAAAGTTTAACTGCCCTTTACAGACACTGAATTCACACCACTCTCCTAATGCTTTCCTCCTTCTCTGTGTCATAAAGGATGCCAGCAGTTGGTAAGCCAAAGTCCCTGTCTTGCCTCAGGCATACCTAGCACTAAGACTCATAGATGACAGTTTCCTTTCTCATCTACAGGAGAAAACAAAAACAACACTCCCAACCTGGTCTTTCTGGAATGCTCTTTCCCCAGATCATATGTCTGGTAAACTCCTACCCATCCTTCAATACCCAGATCAGATATCACCTTCTCAAGAAAGCCTTTCATACACACCACTCTCTACCCCCACTCCCCTCACCACCCTCACACCCCCCCCGCTGTCCCCCCACAACCGCCCTGCACTTGACAGAGATCCTTTCCCACCTGTGGTCCCAGGTCCTGGGCATTCCTGATATAAGCAGTTATCATGCGACTATTTCCATGCTACTACACCTAGTGGTGCAGGGGGCGATCTCACATTGTCAGAAACTAGCTCGTCAGAACCACCCGGAGAACTTCATAGGAATGCAAGTTCCTGGGCTCTGGCCCCAGCCCTACAAAATCTACCTTGTCATTAGCCCCACTAATTTTTTTTTTTGCATTTTGGTGATTTTTATGCATTTTGAGAACCACTGCATTGGAGTAGGGGCTCCTAGAAGGTTAAAGGTTGTGCTTTATTTATCTCTGCATCCTTTGTGAAAGGTCCATATTCATTACATGTTCCAAGCTCCTTGCAGCGGCTTTATTCAGTAGATGCTGCATGTGTGAGAGTCTTCCACAGAGTAAATGCAAATAGGCACAAAGAGACAAGACTGTCTTAGCTGGAACCTGGGCCGCCTATAAACAACCTTCGGAAGATACACCCCAACTAAAACAATGCTCTTCTCACACAGGCACTGGCCAGAGCAGTCTAGGTAGTGAGAGAAACTCCAGGCTTTAGAATCAAAAGATAACAAGGGGCAATTAAAAATAAACAAGGTGTACTGGGGTGGCTCAGCCAGTTGAGCATGCAACTCCTGGTTTCAGCTCAGGTCATGATCTCAGGGTCACGGGATTGAGCCCCGCATTGGGCTCCACACTCAGCTCAGAGTGTGCTGGAGATGATCATCCTCTGCCTCTGCCCCTATCCCTCCCCTGCTCCTGTGTGCACTCTCTTTCTCTCTAAAAGAAATAAATAAAATCTTTAAAAAAGAGAGAGAGAAGAAAAAACAAAACTTCTATTACCATTTTCCTACCTAGCTGAGCAACTCTAGGCAAATGGCTTCTCTCCTGTAAGCCTCAGGATGCACTTCTGCAGAAACAGAATCACACTACCACTTAAGACACGGTTGTTATGTAGATTAAGAGAGAAAGAAATGTATGAAAGTACATACGTATTATGCATGATAAAGACCAATAGCATAGATATTTTTGTCATTTTTTAAAAAAACAATTATCACTAAGTCATCTTTAGAAAGCTAGCTTTCCCATAGCTCCAGTAAAGAATGTAGTTACAGGGGCGCCTGGGTGGCTCAGTGGGTTAAAGCCTCTGCCTTCGGCTCAGGTCATGATCCCAGGGTCCTGGGATCGAGCCCCGTGTCGGGCTCTCTGCTCAGCAGGGAGCCTGCTTCCCTTCCTCTCTCTCTGCCTGCCTCTCTGCCTACTTGTGATCTCTGTCTGTCAAATAAATAAATAAAATCTTAAAAAAAAAAAAAGAATGTAGTTACACTGTCAGACACAGAAATGCTAGAAATACACAAAATTACGTAACCAAAAACAGTCAAAATTTTTACAGGCGAAGGTTTCAATCACCGAAGGGCAGAAAGGGGCTTTAAGAGGTGTTCCAGTCCAACCTCCTACCAGGGATCTGTTCAGAAACAAGAGCTTAAGGGGTCCGTCCGATTCCTAGTTTCAGCTCAGGTCATGATCTCCAGGTCCTGAGACCGAGACCCCCCGCCCCCCCATGCCCAGGTCTGCACTCAGCCTGGAGTCTGCTTAAGGTTCTTCCTCTGCCCCTCCACGCACCGCCCCCGCTTGCCCCTGTGTTTGCGCACACGCACTCTCTCTCTCAAATAAATAAAGCTTAAAAAAAAAATTCATCTGCTGTTGATCCTCTGAGATGCTCCCCAAGACCCCCAACCCAAAACCACTCAGCTGAGAGGGGTGACTGGACATGGGCCCTCCTCTTCTCACCTCCTCAATAGACAAGATGACCAGCATACTGGTACAGTACGCAACAGCCTGCCAACCCCCAGTCAGCTCACTCTGGTAGGCCTGTCCACTCCGCCCTCCACCTCGGGTCCTCAGGCTTCTAGTTTCCCTGTACCTCTGCCGTCCCATGCAGTCTCGCATCCCTTAGGGATGAGTACAGAGAAATAATGGTTACATTTTCACTAAATGCCTACTCTCCACCAGCCAGGGTGCTCATGTTTTAAGCACATTCTTTTTTGAAAACCCTTCAGTAACTCTTCCAGTAGGTTTTATTATTTTCCTTTCAAAGATGAGGTTCTGGGGCGCCTGGGTGGCTCAGTGGGTTAAAGCCTCTGCCTTCGGCTCAGGTCATGATCCCAGAGTCCTGGGATCGAGCCCCGTGTCGGGCTCCCTGCTCAGCGGGGAGCCTGCTTCCTCCTCTCTCTCTGCCTGCCTCTCTGCCTCCTTGTCATCTCTGTCTGTCAAATAAATAAATAAAATCTTAAAAAAAAAAAAAAAAAAAAGATGAGGTTCAGAGCAGTTAAGCGGCCTGTCCAAGACCCTGGGGGAGCCAGGATTTGGACACAGGCCTTTCTGGCTCCCCCGCCCTGCTCCTTCCACCCTACCACATGGTCCCCACGTCTCCCCCAACATCTGACATACAAGCACGGGATGCCTCCCCCAGCACATCTCCAGCACTGCCCCCAGTCCTCACCAGGGCTCACTCCGCCCATAGGTTAAAAGGACAGCCCTTCTTGGGGAACAGAGGAGGTGCTCAAATGCCCCCTACCCCCTGGCCTATCAGAAGCACCAAAGGAACACTGCAGATGAACAAGAGAACTGAAGGTATGTAGGGAGGGAGCTTTTCAGAGACACTGACTTTTGAAGAATTGGGGGCAACCCAAGGGAGATTTTGCTCCCGCAGCCCTTCTCTAACAGCGAGATGAGTCCAGCCTTCTCTAGCAGCGCCTCGCTAAGGTTTCCGGTTTGATCTCTTCTGTGGCTTTCCTCACCCGGGAACGGGCAGCCAAGGATGTGTGTGTCTGTCTGTCTGTCTGTCTGTCCCCACCCCCTCTTACAGCCACTGGTTACAGTTACACATTCTGATACAGACCGGCCTCCCAGACCAAAGGGGGTGGGGTGGCCAACTCTCAGAAGCCCTGGAACAAACAGTTGGCAACAGCTGTGTTCTCAGCAGACAGCAGTTGGTCTCTTGCTACTGTTTTCTCATTCCACACTAGGTTACAGGCTATAATTTAGTGCCCCTACTTCAAACAGCAGTTCGTAAAGCAACCGAGACTCTGCCAACAGGGGTCTGTTGGCTCTGTAAAGTCTGTCAGGAACGCCAAAAGGGGGCCAATCTGACCCCCAGCCCTCTGAGATATCCGGGACGTCCCTGAACCCCACAGCCCTGACCACATGTCTACAAGGAGAAAAAGCCTCTGGGAGCCCTACCCTCTAGAGGACCCCCCTCTCCGGCCACTCAGAATCTCTTTGGAACCAGAGAACTGTTAAGAAATCTCTGCTAACGAACCAAATCCAAATGGAGCAAGAGGAAAAGCAGTTTGGATCAAGAATCTCCCTCTGCTTCTCCTCCTCCCCAGTCTCTCCCCTTGGCTGTTTCCTCTGTGAGGCTATGGAAACAGCTTTATGGTATCTAATGGAAAAATCAGAATGGACAGCCCCAAAACCTCAGGGATGTCTCGGGTTAAGAAGAACACGGTGGCCCTGGAAGTAAGGAGCAACTAGCACACAAGAAGAGAAGACTGGAAATTTCTGCCTGGGAGCTGGCCTGCTCTAGCTGCGTGCGAGACATTTTGCTCAAAGGTTCCCTCCACCCCAAGCAGTAAGTTGTACAACAAACAAGCTCCCACCCTTCTTCCCTGCCCAGACCCGACCCACGGATAACCCGTTCAGTTACCTGTCTAAGACCCAAAAGGAAAGGCATCCTGTAAGAGCATCGTCCACACTAACGTTTGGAACAAAGGGCTTTGAAAAGTTAAGGTCTTGGAATGAGCATTTCCCCCAGGTGGGCCTGCGTGTTCCTCGGTCCCGGTTAACCCGCCTTCCTGAGCAAAGAAGAGAAAGTAAACAGAGTCCTGGGACCAGGCAGGCGCTCTCCCTCCTGCTGTCCTCGCTACTCCCCCTGCCTGGCTCCGACCCACCCCCACCTTCTCGTGACATATCTCAGACGCAGCAAAGCCCAAGCTGTCTGCCAAGGGGGAAATGACATCAGTTCAGACACAGCAGAAAAAACTCCAGACAGCTGCTGTGGAATACTGAGGAGGATGTGCAGCCCTGGACCCTGAGACGTCAGCTCCCCTCAGCTCCCCTCAGCTCTGAGCTGGCTGGGTGGTGGTGGGGGGCACAGGAGTCAAATCCCTCAAGCTGAAAAGAGCTACAGTCCTCTGAATAAGGGCTAGCCACGGGAGCTCCCAAGGTATTATCTCTCCTCTTTGGGAAAGGAAATGGAGCCCAGTGATTTGTCAGTTTCACAGAAACTTCTCCGCACCCACTCCCACCAGAGTCAGCACTCCCATAAATAACAGTTAAGCCTGGCGGTCCCAAATTTCTCCAGCGATTGAGGCAATCAGCAGGGAGGGTTTGGAGGCACCTTTCCCCCAGCTAAGGTAGGACATGCTACCTCGGACGCTGACCTCTGGAGCCCTCGCGTCTACAGAGTTATATTTCATAAACAAACTGTGCGTGTACAGGTGCCAATATCTTTCCTCACTTGTCTTACAAAAGGTACAACAAGTCCCACGGCAGCCTCCAAGTTGCCAGTAAAGCAGATCATCTATATTTAAACCAACTCTTGCTTCTGAAAAGTTCACCACCCTAGGTTCGTCATGCTTTCTTCTCCAAGCACAGTTTATGGAGAAGATGGCTAACAGCAAGCTTTGCCCAAGAAGCAACGGCCCCGGGGCTGGCGTCTGGGGTAGGCCAGCTCTCCTCTGGCCACCCTCCCCTAAACAGCAGGTCCCCGCCTCTCTCCCTGGCCCTGAATCCTCCCTCAAAGACAACATGAACAAAGAACAAAAGGTTCAGGGTTGGATTTGCACTTGCACAAATGACTCCTTTTGGAGGCCTTTATAAATCCAAAGTTACCTGCTAATAAATTCTTGGGCTGCAAGTTAATTATATTTCCCATCACTCAAAGCAAGTGTGTCTCATCTTTCTCTTTGTTTTCCACAACAGTTTTCTTCCAGTGATACTCATCGAAGGCCTCCACCACCCAGGGAAATCAGAAATGACTCTTGCAAATTAGTACCTCTCACCCCCGCCTCAGACCATAAATTAGCAGCACACAACACTTACAGCATGGGGACTTGCCAACGGTACTTCTCAATCGTTAGTGAATCCAGCCAGACACACAATGTGCTTGCTGCAGGTCTCCCACTGATGGTCAAGGTCACACTGACTTTCCTGACAAGGAAATGAATGAGCCAAGCCAGCTGAGCCATTTCCTCGAGGCTCGTGAAAAGAATGAACTTGAACCACAGCCTCACTGCTAGGGGAGAGAGCAGTGATGTGTAGAGAGCAGTGGCTTCTGCTGTGGCAGGTGTTCTGGGGCGGGAGGCCATTCTTCAGCAAATATGTGATCTCAAGACGTGGCCACTGAGTCGATCCCATGCCCTGCTACCACTCTCACACACAGGCCAAATCAGCAGATAGGAGGGCAGGAGACAGGCAGGCCTGGGTATCAGGGCACAGCTTTCAACACCCTCCTTTCATTTCCTCAGTCCCCTGGCAATCGCTGACCACCACAAAATGCAGCACTATGACTTCTGTCAGCCAAACTGGAGGAAAGGGCATCCACAGCCCATCCTGGGCCACTCTGGTCTGAACTTACCTAGTAAGACACAGTGGCACCTGCAATTCTCTGCAGAAACTCCCATGGCCTAAGTGTACTTATTCATTCACTGCACACCTACTGAAGGCCCACAGTGTGCCAGACACTGTCCTAGGCACTGGGGACACTTCCATGAGCAAAACGCTCAAGGACCTTTGCTCCAATGGGCTACAGAAGCATGCCCCATTTCTGAATAACACTCATCAGCAGTGATCTCTGAATAAGTGGAATTGCAGCGAAATTACTAGAAACCCAAAAATAATTTTGTAAAAGTTCAATCTAAATTATCAAAATTGCATCATAGGCTTCCCGATTTTCCCCTAATGAATCATCATCCTTTTATGGATGTAACTCAAAGCAGTGTTTCTAATCAGCAGCTGTCTACTTTTATCTTATAAGATTATAAAATCCTGTGTACAAGGCAGTGTTAAAACTCAATGCATTACTCCTAGCATAGTACCACTGTACTCCAACAAAGTGATTGCTGACAATGGCTGCTTTCTCACTAATCTCCTTGACCCTCCCACCCACCCCTTGAGGAGTGGGGGAAGTGAGGAGAAAAAAGAGACTCAACTAGAAAATGTAGGCATCCTTGGGAGGGCAAGTTCACTTTTTGCCATGTGACCACAACCCAGTGACAAAGTAGTCAGCTTTGGGATTTCAAAGGCAAGATGATCATTAGCAACTTCTACTCGTCTGGGGAAAAAAAAAAGAGGTCCTTTTATATAGGTGACCCAGGCTCATACATGATAGACAAAGGTAAGTCAAATCCTTCTACAAACAATTTTAGTCATCTGCCTGACAATGCAGAATTTAATTCAATGCTGAATTCACCAACTTATTAAGGGGAAAAAAAAAAAAAAAAAGGAAGTCACAGTATACCAGAATTAAGCAGGATTATGTTGTCAAAATGTTGCAGTTTAACAACTATCTATGGGCCCAGGCAATGTCTAAGCTACCCTCCACTGACCCAGCCCCTTCTTCCTCAGTTTAGAAAACCCCCAAAGACAGTAATGCTGAAACCCTTTGGATTTTGAATAATTTATTATTTAAGAAGACACACAGTAACAGTGTATATGTTCCTGGCTAATGGAATGTATCCTTACACTGTAGCTGATATAAGAATCTTTTGGCAGTATCTTTCGAGGCACCCTATACATTTATAATCTTTAAATTCGGTGATGGAGGCGGGGAGAGTTATTTTTTCAGCACTGACAATGAGCCAGACTCTGTGCTAAGAACTCCGTTTAACCCACATTGCACGTAACACCACAACAAACTCATGATGTAGGCATTACCCCTGTTCAGCTGCAGAAACTGAAGCGTATGGACAGTTTGCCCCAGGTCACACAGCTAGCTGTGGGAGAACAAGGATAGGAATAAAGCCTCTAGCTCCAAAGACTCTTTCCTTGACAGTAATACAGGGGTCATAACATTAGACCAAAAGTTACCAAGGAGGCAAACACCAGAACTGAGGGTTCAGCTGAACACTGGGCAGAGATGCACATCCCTGGTCAGTGTCCCAGAACTCTGTTTTAAAAAAGACTGCCACTTATACGGGCTCTGATCGTTGTATTCCGGAGCACAGAGGACAGGCCCTTAGGCCCCAGGACACCCATTCTGACCCACTTTAGAGCCTGAGTTCTAAGACGTAAATGATTGCAAAAGCCCTCAAGTTCTCGTCCGTTCTCAGCACACAACTAGTCTCCACGCAAGGAGCTGGCTGGAACAGAAGACCTTCCATGCATTGGATCTCAGGTCACTGGGGAATTGTTCCCACACTGTGTCACAGCAAGGTGAGGCTGAAAGGAGACTAGGGCTGAGGGCCAGGGGTTTCTAATTTCACAAGCAAGGAATGCGAAGAAAGGGTTTTGTCAGAAAAGGACAACTGCCAGGCTTCTAGGATAAGAGAGGATCTCCAGACCCAAGGCCGTTTTTACTAACAGGAGCTTTGGAGCAGAGGCTGCTGGGCGTACACAGAACGTCTAAGACTAGAGATCTTTTATCTTTCTCAGGTTGGCCACAGGCACATTTAAATGCCTTCCAGTTTGGACTCAAAAACACCACCAAAAAACCCCAAACCAAACCAAACCAACCAACAAACAAAAAACAACAACAGCAACAAAAACCCAGAAGTACAGATGAACTTCAAACCCCAAACCAAAGTGAGTTGCCACAGAAGTCAAACCGAGGCATCTTCATGGCAGGAATGTGAGGCCGGGCATCAATGAAACGACCCTGGAGTAATTATTTTGGGCAATGCCATGGGAAGGATTCCAAACCCAAAACAAAGATCCACAGAACTTTGCCAAGTAGAAATGCTAAAGACTGCTTAGCTGCCAGAAACCAAGAATATTAGCTTATCTGTGTCCTGGGGCTGGACAAAGGCAGACGTGTAGCAAGCCTGCCGGGACAAGAAAACACACCTTTCCTGGTTTCTGAATAGGACTAGGAGTTCTACAAGTCACACGGGGCTTACAGGGGTGCCTGGCAGGATGTCTTTGGATATAGGGGTGCCTGGCTGGCTCAGTCGGTAAAGCACACGACTCTGGATCTCGGGGTTGTGAGTCTGAGGCCCACACCGTGTGTAGAGAGAACTTAAAAACAAAACCCAGAAAAACTAAGACTGCTTTCCTACTATTGAGTCTTCCAGGAAAGACGGCTGGGCAAACAGCCCTTAACTGTAGTATGTAATCACTTGCTAAACATCAAACAATATATTTCCGAGAGGGAGTACACTAACATATGCTGACATCTCAGTCCTTACAGGTGAGAAGTGGGAGCTTTGGTGAAGTCAGGTAACTCATTCAAGGGCACACACCTAGGAGGCAGTGGGCCCAGCACTTCAAGCAGGCCTGTGGGACTCTAAAATGGTTCAGACATGCAGAGAGATGGTACTTCGATATTGTTTTTTTTTTTTTTTAAAGATTTTATTTATTTATTTGACAGAGAGAGATCACAAGTAGACAGAGAGGCAGGCAGAGAGAGAGAGAGAGGGAAGCAGGCTCCCTGCCGAGCAGAGAGCCCGATGCGGGCCTCGATCCCAGGACCCTGAGATCATGACCTGAGCCGAAGGCAGCGGCTTAACCCACTGAGCCACCCAGGCGCCCGGTACTTCGATATTGTAATTGTCACTTCCCCTTCATCTGTGACCCAGAAAGTCACGGTCCCATCCAGCCACCCAGGCTGTAGCATGAGGAGGAGGAGTTCAATCACTACTGGATGAACAAGGCTTGCCCTGGAGGATTTATTGATTCAATTGCCCAGTTAGGAAGAAAAGACAGCAGGTACAGAAACGAACACAGGCACTCTGTCATAAATGTCGGGGGAGGTGTGGAGACAGTAACTGCAATTAAGAGCTCAAAGAAGGGAGCTGGGTCAGGGACAGAATGGCCAAAGAAAGCTGCATCAGAAGACAGGTACTAAAATAACATGGATAGGAAGATAAGCATGGTAGGCAGAGCCAAGCAGAGCCCAAAGCATGGAGACAAGGACACGTGGGGCTGAGAAAGACACGAGACGGGGCACAGACAAGTTGGAGGAGGAGGCAGGAGTCTCACACACGGAGTACCTCTGACCAGCACATTTGTTCTTTCTGATGACTAGGGCAGCACCACAAATAGCAAGGACAGGGATTTCTAGTTAGTATCTAAGGATTATTACTTAGTATCTTACTAAATATATATATATATATATATATATATATATAAACTAAGTATTATTACTTAGTATCCTAGGCTCTCTTTTTGCTTCTTTACATCTTGGAATTGCCCTTGTTACACTCTGGGTGGGGCGGGGGGGGGGGGGGGGAATACCTCTTTCAAAGGTCTTTTAAACAGAGAGAAATAAAAGTAGCAGAGGGTGATGATGAAAACTCAAGAAAATTCCTTTATGCAGAGTCTCACCCAGCTGTCTTGTCGGAGAAAAAGAGAACACACACACACACACACACACACACACACACACACACACACACGTAGTAGAAGGTGAAACCAGCTTAAGGACAGCTCCCTGAGGTTCCTAGCTTTCCTGCCCCCTAACAAGAAAAATCTTTCTGTGTTGACAATCAATCACTCCACAAATATTTATTAGCTTCTGGGATGGACATTTATTGCCTGCTCCAGAGAGTGCAGGGGTCTCTGAAACTCAGCGTGGACAGTGGGCTGTCCCTGAGTTAATGGGCTGCCACCAATCTGCAACTCTATCTTTATCAAGTACAACAGCAGCCTTATTTGTTTTTGTACTGAAATGCCAGGTTTGTTTTTTTTCCTGCCGTGAAAACAATTCAAACCACCCCACCACCACCACCAAACCAGCAAGGAGCCAAGAATGACATGACAATCAGCAAGCTCAACTCAGGGCTGTCCCCTGACACTTTTCACATCTTCCTCCAAGCTGCTCTGTAAACTGAAGCTTGGAATAAGAACAAAAGGGGGGACACGGGTCACGCCCAGTACATGAAACACACTGCGATATAACCCGGAAAGAGCACTAACTCCGTTAGGAAAATTAGTCTTCAAGGTCTCCACTGAATCTGATTTCATCTCTCCCTCTTATTTTAACTCGAGCAAGACAAGGAGAGACGCTTCAGGTGGCAGCTCGGGGACAGGGGTGGCAGGCCAGTAGTAAGGGTTAACAAGGTCATTTTATTAAAAGCACCTCAACTCTGAGTCCCTGGAAGCAGCTCCAGGCCCTCTGGCCACAAGGTTTTTGTTTGTTTGTTTGTTTTGTTTTGTTTTAAAGATTTTATTTATTTATTTGACAGAGATCACAAGTAGGCAGAGAGGCAGACAGAGAGAGAGAGGGGAGGAAGCAGGCTTCCCACCGAGCAGAGAGCCCAATGCGGGGCTTGATCTGAGCTGAAGGCAGAGGCTTTAACCCATTGAGCCACCCAGGCAAGGTTTTAGGAGCAATTATGCACCCTGTCCAGAGAGAGACCATCTTGGTTGTGCTTCTATAGGAAAAACCACCCACTCATTTACGTGCTCATAAACTCAGCAAAATGATTTCTTCTCAGGCCTAACTCTTCGAAAGTAGAATCAGCTTAAGGGCAAGATGTTTAACTTTCACTTGTGTCCCTCACCTTACCAAGCAATGCCTTGCACAAAGGAGGCCCTCAAAAAAGGATAAAGAGATAGATAAAAAAGGATAAAGGATAAAGGATAAAGAGACTGGGTGGCTCAGTTAGTTAAGCGTCTGCCTTCAGCTCAGGTCATGATCCCAGGGTTCTGGGATCGAGCCCCACATCGGGCTCCCTCCTCGACAGGAAGCCTGCTTCTCCCTCTCCTGCTCTCTTTCTCTCTCTGTCAAAAAAAAAAAGGTAAAAGACATATGACTGTAAAAGGGAAGCTAATACAGCTGAATCCCCAGACAGTAGCAAGGGAGACATTTTCGTGGCCACAGAAACCCAATAAACAACTAAGAGATAGGGAGAGTACATGGATATTACTGGGAAGCCCTATGTGTGACCCCATTATCTGTACACCTGTAATTTCTCTGCCAAGGAATTTAAAGCATCTAAGCCATCTCAGAAGCAAAGTTCCCATACTCAAGGTAGAACTGAGATGTGATCTAACCCCATTAGTTTTTCGATTATGGGGACTAGGATGAAGCTGCTCCTAGATCTGTCGCCAGACACCAACTAACTCACTCCATTAAGCACCACCTAGAAGTTACCTTTTTTTCTTTTTTCACATAAAGGATTGTGAAACTTAATAAGGTCTAGCTGGAAATGCAGCTCCTGGCACCGTATCTTCCCTCATTTCCTGGATCTTATGTAAAATCAAATATTACCTCCTCCTTCTTTTGGCTATTTGATAACCAAGGTATTCCAGGTCTAAGAGCTCATGGTCAAAAGCACCAGAAGGAAACATTAAGACAATTTATCCCTCCCATAAGTTGTAAGGGGTGGAAAAGCTTCTGGAACACACACATCCACACCCCCAAGTAAAACGATGACAAAGGGTGGTGGAACTGGAGAAGGTTTCATAGCAGATGAATCCTCTGTTCCCTTTGTCATATAATGTCCAACTACAGGCCACACCTGAACCCCATACTCCCAGGCCACAGAAAGTGGGGCAACACAGAAGACAGCAGTAGGTAAACTTTACTTCAAAACCACCCCAGCCCAGAGCCCAAATCATGAAGCACTAGAGCAAAGCAGAAGAAGTAGGCAGAGATATGCTATAATACAGGCCTGAAGCTTAGGGAGAAAAAAGCTAAAAGTGTCTTTAAGAAAGCATCCCCCAGCACGTCATGGCAAGAAGGGAAGTCAATGCAAGCCATTGGGCCTCCCTGAAAAAAATTATCAGGTACTCGTATCTTTGCACTTATATCCACTGTTCCAAAGCCTTCCATTCTATCCAAGATCCACATTCTGGGCAAGGTGTGCTCAGTATTGCAGAAAGGTAGAGCTAAGCAGCAAGACAATAAATCATCATCCTTGCAGAACTCAAGGTTTATAAACTCCTTTCACATCCGTGTTAGTTGCTCCTTGTATCAGCTGGTGACAGGGCTAGAAGTTTTTCCTATCCCCACTTGCCAGAAAATATAGCTAACATCCAAAAATGTACAGCGGCCTGGACCAGATTTAGGATTTCTGACTGAAGGGACAGAGGTCTTCCCATGGAACCCCAGTGAGTGACACACATTAGACGCGCCTGGGGCGCTGGCATTCTCCCGTGCTACCACCTATCCTCAGGACCCCACACCAGCTGCTGAACTTCTCTGAGTTGGCTGGTTCCTTCTATCAGCATTGCCCAGAGACAACTCTGAGGCAGCCATTTCTGTGGTATGAGGCCCATGTGGTCAAAAAAGACTGTCATCTCTATTGGAGCTTCACGACGCGTGTGCTTTCCGGGGAAGCCTCTGAGTCATCTCACAGTTAAAAAGCCTGTTCAACCCCAAATCTCCTACATTTCAAACAGCACAGCCTTTCTTTCTGACTGAACATCTGCTCATGGCATCATTATCTCTACGGTGTCTGTCAGCCTCCAAATTCTAGGTTCCATTTCTCCCTCAGCAGCTTTGTTCATCTGCTGTGACCCCCCACCCCGTACTGTACCTTGAGGGCAAACATAGTCAGCCAGGCACAGGATGGCGACACGCAGCCGACACCCCTGGAGAGGTGAAAGAGGACAAAATATGCTTCTCATTTTCGCACTTTTCTCTGAACATTTGTGCAATCTCAGATAAGAGTAGGATTTCCCCCCAAATTCTCCCTGTGCTAGAAATTGAGGGCAAAAGTCCCAAGTTAATCTTTCACCTTATACACTGGGGAGTGGTTGGAAAGGGATATCCAAAGGGATAGCCAAGATGACAAAGAAAGTTGGGGGGTGCCGGGATTGAAACTCCACCACCAGACATGGTCAAGTGAAAGAGAAAGCTGTAGTTGGAAGGGTGCCTCTGGCCTTCATGGGACTGAGGGGTGTTCTTGGGGAGCAACTTTTTTTTAAAGTAGTGACACACTTAGGGTTAATTACTTATGAAAGCTGAAGAAATGTCATAGCGTAGCTGCATTTTGCCAATGGTATTTCTACCTTTGGATCTAACTTAACTTTCACATGCAAAAAACTGTCCCTTTTTTTAGGGTGTGGTACGGTATGGTGGTGATGCTGAGGAACAAAATCCTTTTATCTTTTAGAGATTCAAACAGAACTATTCATGGTTGAAATGATAGGAATTCTGCAGCCTTCTTCAAAGTAATGTCACTGGGCATGAATGGAAGCCAAAGTGGGTACAGCCAGACTAAGACAGACCATGACAATAAATTGCTGAAGTTGGGTGCTGGGGACCTGGGGGCTCGTTACACCATTCTCCTTATTTTTATACATGCTGAAACTTTCCAGAATAAAGATATTTAAAGGATTCTATTCCTAATAATGTCTGCTCTTGACCCAAAGTAATATTAAGCTGTACAGAGCCCTTGAAGGAACTAAGGAACACCAAAGCTCAAGTAACAGAAGGAAAAAAACAGAAAAATGGGACATTCCCCCAAATGAAAAACAATTGTGCTTCAAAGGGCACCATCGAAAACAAAACAAAACAAAAACCACCGAGAGGGAAAAATATTTGATAATCATTTATCTGATAAAGGACTCATAAAGGCTTCTTAACGTGAGACTCCTCAGAGGCTTTCCTAGAAAGCACACGCATCGTGCGTCCCGGAGAGAGACAGCAGCTTTCTTTGACCACATGGGCCTCTTATCGCAGAAATGGCTGCGTCAAAGCCATCTCTGGGTGATGCTGATAGAAGGAACCGGCCAATACAGAGCAGTTAAGCAACTGGGGCTCCAGGGTCATGAGGAGAGATGGTAACAAGGGAGAAGGCCAGAGCCCCAGTAGAGTCTAGTTGAAAGGGGAAAAATCCTCTGGGCAGTCCCTCACTGGGACTCCATGAGAACACTTCTGTCCCTTTAGTCAGACAAAGGACTTTAAAATGGGCAAAGAATTGGAACAGACATTTCTCTAAAGAAGATACACGAATGGCCACTAAGAGCATGAGATGTTCAAAATCGGTAGTCATTAGGGAAATGCAAATCAAAACTACAATGAGATCCTACTTCACACACGTTAGGATGGTCACGATAAAAAAGACAGACAACAGGTGTTGGAGAGGATGTAGAGAAATTGGACCCCTCGTAATTGCCAGTGGGGGACATGACATGGTACAACCACTTGGGAAAACAGTCCGGCAATTCCTGAAAAAAAGCAGACAGAGAGTTAGCACAGGAACAGCAATTCTACTTCGAGGCACAGCCTAAGAAAAATAAACACACATGTCCACACAAATACTTGTCTACCGACGTTCAGAGCATTATTCCTAATCATCCCAAAGTGGTAACAGCCGAAATGTCTATGAGCTGACCCATCGAATAAAATGCGTTCTACCCATACAGAAGAATATGAACGGAAAGGGAAAAAGTGCTGACACCTGCTGGAAACATCCCGCTAAGTGAAAGAAGCCAATCACAAAACACCACACAGTGTTATGATTCTATTTACATGAAGTGTTCAGAACGGGAAAATTCAGAGTAGCAGAAAGTAGATGAGTGGTTGACAGGCAATGGGGTTCAGGGGGCTCAGGAAGGGAACTACTAATTGATATAGGGTTGCTTTCTGGGGTGACAAAAATGTTCTGGAATAGATAGGGGTGACAGTGGCCCAATCTTGTGAACATGCTAAAAACCAGAGAATCGTACGCTCTAACAAGGGTGAATTTTATGGTGTGTGAACTGTATCTCAATAAAGCTATCATTATTTTTTTAAAAAAGCCTCAGAAACCAACCTCCCCTCAGAACAGGAAGTACAGTACACCTCGGCACAGAACGCTATGTGCCGAGAGTGGACAGACCTGCCTGTGGTCTAGCACTGCGGTCAGAATGGACGTCCAGCCGCAACTCCCACACCCAAGACACGACACAACTACTTTGCTGATGATAACCCCTCTCTTCCTCACTCAAGAGGGCACGGTGATGTACAGATCAGGATAACTGTATACATTCTAAATTACCTGCTCTGAAAATAAACAATTTCATACTTTATTATTAGAAAACAATAGCTGCGGGGAGCCTGGGTGGCTCAGTGGGTTAAGCCGCTGCCTTCGGCTCAGGTCATGATCCCAGGTCCTGGGTTCGAGCCCCACATCGGGCTTTCTGCTCAGCAGGGAGCCTGCTTCCTCCTCTCTCTCTGCCTGCCTCTCTGCCTACTTGTGATTTCTCTCTGTCAAATAAATAAATAAAATCTTTAAAAAAAAAAAAAAAAAGAAAACAATAGCTGGAAAAACACCCCCATCAGACTGTCAAGGCTGGTAATACGAAAAGTAAGTCACATGACTTCTGGACTAGAAGCTCACTAAAATACACCTTAAATTCTTCCACTGGAAACAGATCTAGGATCAGTCAAGCAATAAGGAAGCCTCAAGGCTTCCCCAAAGCTTTAAAAAAAACCCAGATAATTACACAGGCTAACATTAACCAAGTAATTACTATGTGGTGGGCACTGCTCTAAGTGCTTTGTGAGTACTAACTCAATTAATCCTTACAATAACTCAAACCACACAATAACCCTATAAGCTGGGAGCTACTGTCCCATTTTACAGATGAGGAAACTGAGTCAATTAACTAGCCTAAGGCTGTCTGGAGACAGTCTGGCTCCAGAGTCTGCACTTCCAAGGACTCCTTCTTCTGGGATGACCACCACGGAAGGGTGGCTGGTTAGACCTGTGTGCCACCCAGCAGCTGGCTAACAGCTCCACGCCATCTGCCTGACATCTCCCAGGAGCCTACAAACCATCTCCCTCAGCACCTGAGCAGGCACAGCCAGGCTTCCCCACTCCAAGCACACTGTGCGTGAATCCTGCTCCCCACCAAGGGGAACACCGGGGTTGCAAAGACAGGGAGGAGACCGAAAGCTAAGCAAGTCAGAGACCTACCTGGCTTTCAAGAAAGAAAACAGAAATGTCCCCCAAATGTGCCTGGGTAGAGTCAGAAGGCACATCTTCAAGGATAAGCCAACGGCATAGATGAAGAAATGTTGCTTACGCAATGCGGGGAGGAGGGCTGAGCCCCTCAAAAACCCTACTGATGGGGATGTCCGCTGACACAACCGCTTTGGGAGAGCAATTTAGCACCATCCACCCCAAATGTCAAATGTACACACCCACAACCCCACAATCCCTGCTTCCACTTCTAGGAATCTAGCACAACTGCAGAAAGAAATACATAGAACAATGTTCACTATAAAACAGCGTGAACTGGTAAAAACTTTGCTGTAACAGACATTCACCTACAGAGCAGTGGTTAAATAAATCACGGTCTCAAGCAATAACACATAGGTGGGGCTTTTGGTTGTTGTGGTTTTTGTTTTTTTGCTTTGGTTTGGTTTTTGTTTGTTCTTGTAACTCTATACTCACTTCTTTTCTCTCTCTCTCTCTTTTTTTTAAGATTTTATTTATCTATTTGACAGAGAGAGACACAATGAGAAAGGGAACAGAAGCAGAGAGAGTGGGAGAGGGAGAAGCAGGCTTTCCGCTGAGTAGGGAGCCCGATGTGGGGCTTGATCCCAGGACCCTGGGATCGTGACCTGAGCGGAAGGCAGACGCTTAACTACTGAGCCACCCAGGCGCCCCTATACTCACTTCTGAATGTCATTCCTTTCCTTTTGTTTCCTCTTCTTGAAGCTCCTAAACTTTGTCAACTCTCCTTATGATTCTCTTACTGATTAATAATCTCATTTCCAAGCTTTTTTTGGGTTTTGATTAATGCTACCCTTTCTTTTCTTTTCTTTCTTTCCTTCCTCCCTTCCTCCTCTTTCCTCCTCTCTCTCTCTCTTTCTTTCTTTAAATAAGTAGGCTCCATGCCCAGGGTGGAGCCCAAATGCAGGGCTCGAATTCACAACCATGAGATCAAGACCTCAGCCGAGATCGAGAGTCTGATGCTCAACTGACTGAGCCATCCAGGCACCCCAACATGCAGGCATGCTTTTAAAAATCAAGGTATATTGGGACGCCTGGGTGGCTCAGTTGGTTGGACAACTGCCTTCGGCTCAGGTCATGATCCTGGAGTCCCGGGATCGAGTCCCGCATCGGACTCCTGGCTCCACGGGGAGTCTGCTTCTCTCTCTGACCTTCTCCTCGCTCATGCTCTCTCTCACTGTCTCTCTATCAAATAAATAAATAAAAAAAAAATCTTAAAAAAAAAAATAAAATAAAAATCAAGGTATATACCTGATACAGAAAGAAGTCTATGAAGTATGAAACAATGCATGTTGTAAAGTCCTACATATATATTATCCTATTTTTGTTTTAAAAACAAATGGGGGCACCTGGGTGGCTCAGTGGGTTAAGCCGCTGCCTTCGGCTCAGGTCATGATCTCAGGATCCTGGGATCGAGCCCTGCATCGGGCTCTCTGCTCAGCAGGGAGCCTGCTTCCCTTCCTCTCTCTCTGCCTGCCTCTCTGCCTACTTGTGATCTCTGTCTGTCAAATAAATAAATAAAATCTTAAAAAAAAAAAAAAACAAATGGAAAGGAAAGAAAGAACTGTATCCATACCCACAATTCTATACTTATATATAGGATTTACATATATACATGTATATACATATATATGTACTATTACTATACCTATATTCAGCATAAGCAGAAAACCCACCAAAAACAAACACCAAACCACAAACTTTTTACTTTTTTTTTTTACTTTTTACTCTAAGCATTTGTCTGTATTATATATCACTGTTATAAGCATGTGTTATTTTTGTGTAACTAAAAACTAACGGGAAAAGGTAAAAGGCACCTTAAAGCTCCAAGAAAAGCAGCCATCAGGTGTATGGAAGGAAAAAGGAAAGAAAACTGAAGTGGATCTCACGCCAAATCAGATCAGTACAGGTTTTCTGCTTTCCCCCAACTCCCTGCAGGCACAGCAAAGGGATTTGCATATTTAAAAACAAAGGACCCAAGTAAAAAGAAAGAAGTACAAGGGATGAACTCACACAATTCAACTCTACACTCAACTCCCAAACAGCTACAAGGCTCCACTATCTTGGTGTCAAAAGCCAAATATTAACCCTCTCTCCCAAATAAACCACAAAGAGGGAAAAATAACTTAGATCTGATCAATCAACTAAGTTGTGGTTTTTCTGTTGTTTCTGTGTTTGGTCGGATTTTAATATAGCTGGAGTGAACCACCAGGCGGAATTTCAGATGAGGAAGAGCGTTTCGGAAATGACGAACAAAAAAACACCATGTAGGATTTGGAAAAACATGAATATTTTCTCCACAAACACATGTCTCTGATCTGCAAGGATGTGTAGAAACACAGTGTTACAACGTAAGATCCGTCTTGCTTATTATTTAAAAATCAGGACATGTTTTTCTAGCTCTACTCTAGGATCCACCCTTCCAAGCCACAAATATCCTTGCAACATCTCACATTCACTTTTACCTCTTCCAAAACAAGTTTAAATTAAATTCTTTCAATCACCTAAGATTATGAATCAAAACCAAGCCAAGGCACTTTGAGGGCAATGATGGCACCAGGAACGGATGACCCATCGCTCATCTATTTTCCCACGGAAAAAAGTATGGAAAGAAGAAAGCCAAAAGTAAATAAATCCAAGCTATGGGACTGTAGCTGAGTAAGCGAGAGTCTCCCAAAAATCCAGTCCATGCAAGACTGGTGATCTTCAAGTCTGAGACCATGACCTACTTTAATTCCCACACTGGGAAAGCCCAGAATTCTATCAACAAGCCACAGAATTCAAACAGATGAGATCTGGTTCCCCTTTCCTTACCTCTCAGGTTGCAATGCTCTGGATTTATTGATATTTCTTTGTTTGTGGTTTCCACATTACATGCAGTTTTTTGACCAGACTTTGCTCCACCTAGTGGAAATACAAAGGATGGTCCAAAAGTGAGGTGCCCGTAAGCCAGACCTCTCCCTGTCCGTTGTATGCCACCAAGGAGACAGATCTTGCAAAGACCCACTGTCACTGCTCCCTGTTACTCAGTGACTGCTCTTACTGTCTGTGTGGTTATGGGGGGATCAGTGGCCCCAGGGGTGCCCACAATTGGGGTTATAGGGCAAAGAATGAACCCACATCATTGCACCACCTGGATCCTGATGGTCCCTCAAGGTCCAACAGGAAAGCAAGAGATGCTCTCAGGTGAACGGATGGCCAGGCATCCAAAAGCATTGAACTGTTAATCCCAAGTCATCTGAGATACCCACAGTACGCTTAAAGAGTTGCCCACTAATGCCCCAAACCCACAGATGTGCTGCTTCCTGGGGTCTTGAAAGAGGAGACTTCTCCTGAGGTCACACAGCCTCCGAGGTCTGGGACAGTCACCCATGGCGACCCTGAGAACACCTCACAGTCTCTGTAGGCTGAGTGTGTGACAACAAACCAACGTTCATGAGGTCAAAAATGAGAGTAGAACCAAGACTTGACATGGGGAAAGGGAAATGTTCTAAGAATGTGACTGTTCAGATCGGTTATGGGGCCATGGGAGACACGGAGAAAAGAAAATAACTGGCCATCAGGCTTTCAGTGGGGTGAAAACAAACATGTTCTTAAAACGAAACCACAAGGGTGAACCAAAGCAAGAGGAAAGAAAGTTCAAGACAGGGTGAATAAGGGAGGCTCACATGCTTATTGAACCACAAACTAGAAGAAAGAAAAAAGTCTTTTTATTTCCAAAATGTCTGATGTTGGCTGACAAAGCCAGGCTGACTGACTGGCAACATGTTGACAAATCGGAGTCCTCAAGATTCAGGATATTAAAGCTTTCAACGGTCCCACCTACAATCTGTTGTCAGAGAGGTTATTTCATACCCTTCACAATGCTCTTCATATAAGAAGGCTGACCTCAAACCCCGTGATAATCAGCGTGAGCGGATATGGGAAGAGCAGAACCAGCGTCTGTCCACCTCGGCACCACTGACTTCTGGAACCAGACAACTTTTGGTTGTGGGAGGCCATCCTTTGCTATCGGAGGTTTAGCAGCATCCCTGGTCCCAGGCAGTGACAGCAAAAATGTTTCCAGACACTGATAAATGTCCTCTGGCAGGGGCAGAATTATCCCCAGTTGAGAACAACTCTAAGCATATAGGTTCATCATTTCCTCCAAGGACAAAATTAAACTCAAATATAGGACAGAAGCAAGGGAGTCACTTTCAAACTCCCCAAATCTCAGCTTCTGAACTTAATCTGAGAGCTGATAATAACTCACCAACAACCAAATGCACACTGAGGACCACAAATAATAACGGTAGAGATAATCATTATTATACTTATCACCATTAAATATATTCCAAGAGCTTTACATATAGGATGTCTTTTCACCTCAGAGCAAACCTATAAGGTAGGTGAGTAGTGATCCCATTTTGGAGATGAGGACACGGAGGCACAAAGAGGTTAACAACTTGCTCTGGGATAGTAAGTAGAAGCCAGCTTTGGATCTCAGGTGGTCTGTCCCCAGAGCCCAAGACCTCACCACTGTGTTGGACTATATCCCACTATTCCCACACTGGAGAGCTCTTAGATCTGCACTATTAAGTAACCAGTAGCCACATGTAGCTATTTAATTTAAATTAATTAAAATTAAATATCATACCAGGCTTAGAAAACAGTCTGTCCGTTCCAAAGTTACTGTATGACCCAGCATTTCCACTGTTAGGTATACACCCAGGAGAAATGAAAACTTAAGTCCACACAAAAACCTTGTATATGCATATTCATAGCAGCATTATTCAAAGTAGCCCCAAAGGGGAAAGCGCCCAAATGTCCATCATTTGATGAATGGATAAATTAAATGTGGTACATTCACAGGACATGTTAACTGGCTACAAAAAGAAATGAAATGCTGACTCGTGCCACGATGTACAGATACATCAATAGGGACAATTCCCGGAAACACCATGCTGAGTGAGAGAAGCCAGTCACGGACGACCACCTCGTGTATGATTCCATTTATAAGGAATGTCCAGAATGGGCAAATCCATAGGGACAGAAAATAGAGTACTGGCTGCCAGAGGCTGTGGGGAGTGGGGATGGAATAGGAGGAACTGCTAATGGCTATGGGGCTTCTTTCTGGGGTAATGAAAACGTACTAAAATTAGATAGTAGGGGTGCCTGGGTGGCTCAGTGGGTTAGCCGTCTGACCCTTGATTTCCACTCAGGTCATGATCTCGGGGTCGTGGGATCAATCCCCACATCAGGCTCTGCACTCAGCGGGGAGTCTGCTTGTCCTCTCTCTCTACTCCTCCCCTCACCCCCACTTCCTCTCTCTCTTAAATAAATTCATTAAACCTTAAAAGCAAAAACAAAAAAAAAATAAAATAAAATCAGATAGGAGATAGTACACAATTCTGTGACATACTAAAAACCCATTTCACATACACTTTAAAAGGGTGAATCCATTGGCATGTTAATTATGTCTCAATACAGCCATTATAAAAAACTAAATGTCAGTAAAAATTCAGTTGCTCATCTACCCTAGCCACCTGCCAAGTGTCAAAAGTCACATGCGGTGAAGTAGCTACCAAAACAGACAGTGCAGATATAGATCATTTCTACTACCACAGAAAGTTCTAGTGGACACACTGCATGGACGAATGGATAAAAGGCCTCCTTACCACCTAACCAAAGTCTACCTTTCAAACATCTTCTACTTCTACCTTCCTCTACACACCCCCATTGGAAGCTTCCACCACAGACTATGTACCACCTCCAAACACCCTCCATTTTCACTTTTGCAGGCCGGAAGAGACTTGTTTCCCTTCCCAACCTTCAAAGCCTGGTCCAAATGCCTCTTCTGTGAAGCTTTTCCTAAATCTCACTTTCCCCTGGCCAGAGCAGACACAATTGCTCCCACTCTCCTTCGTTTGTACATCTGTGCCTCCGGGTTAGAAATCACTGTGTGTGCGATCTGTCTTGGCCACCGGATTACCGGCTCCTTGAGGACAGGGATTCAGTTACTCGTATAAGGGTTCCCAGGGGGCACCTGCATGACTGCCTGCAGCAGAGCAGACATTTCAGTAGATGTGTGCTGAATTTTGCTGAAAGGATTTACAGAAATTCAAGGTGTGCGTTAAGACGATTGCTCGCTTTGGTATATAAAACAGACTAAGAAAACGAGGGAAAGGGAATTAAGGGTCTGGATGTTCCATCTCCCACTATTCTGTGAGAAGAAATAATAGTGATCACACTGAAATGCTGTTTTTAAGAAAGAAGAGTGGAGAGGCACCTGGGAGGCTCAGGGGGATAAACCTCTGCCTTTGGCTCAGGTCACGGTCTCAGGGTCCTGGGATTGAGCCCCGCATTGGGCTCTCTGCTCATCTGGGAGCCTGCTTCCCCCTCTCTCTCTGCCTGTCTCTCTGCCTACTTGTGATCTCTGTCTGTCAAATAAATAAATAAAAATCTTAGGAAAAAAAAAAGAACTATATGGTATCAAGTATTTATATAATACAAAGTGGCTTGCTTTCCCTGTCACCAGCTCTCCTTTGGAGCTGTCATTTCTTGCCATCCTGGCCCAGGAAAGTTTTCAGCCTAGCTCACTTCTGAGATTGGGAACTTGGACTTAACTCTCCTATAGGTCACTGCGACTCAGATGTCATTCTTTAAATCCATAAAGAATGAAAAAGTAATGGATCCACCAGTGAGGCCGTAACTTTTGTCTCTTCTATTTAAATAATGAATGAGATACATAGAGTTTCTTTCTTTCCATTGTTTCTTAGATTCAACTAGAACAATCTGACCATGTTATTTAAAATAAAATTTTAGAAGAAATGTCTTTTTCCGTTAAGCCACCCAGCCTAATCTCTAGAGACACTGTCTGTACCTTTCCTCTGCCATGCTTAAAACTTTGAGTGGGATAGGGGTCTTAATTCCTTTTTTTTTTTTAAGATTTTATTTATTTATTTTACAGACAGCGATCACAAGTAGGCAGAGAGGCAGGCAGAGAGAGAGGAGGAAGCAGGCTCCCCGCGAGCAGGGAGCCCAATGCAGAGCTCGATCCTAGGACCCCGGGATCATGACCTGAGCTGAAGGCAGAGGCTTTACTCCACTGAGCCACCCAGGTGCCCCGATACCATATATTGCTGATATTAGATGCATATGTATAAAAAGATTGTATTTGACAGAGACATGTCAAGGGGAAAAAAAAAAAAAAAAAACAGTAAATCACCCACACCACGTTCAATACGGAATGAGTACAGCGAGTCCCCCTCATTCAGAGTTAGCTGGAAGCCCCTTGTTGAAATAAGGACAGTGAGTACCTGAACGGCAGCCTATGTCAAAATTGCCTCTGAATTTTTTGTTCTTCCCTGATTTCTACAAGCCAAAAATCAACAAAAATCCAAACAAAACAAAAAACCAAACTGACTAAACAGTGGTAGATTCAAAGTTAATAATTATATAGTAACTTCCATGCCAAAGGTTAAAATTCAAAACACGAATCTCACTGTAGAATCTAGTACTCCTGGGCAGAAACAGACAAGGGTATGAGGTGGGGAAGGGAGTACTGGGTGTGGGGATGGTCAGGAAGAGAGAGCCCACTCATTACCAAACTTTCTCTTCTCTGCAGGAACCGTAACCACATAATAGCGACTGGTCAGTGCTAGCATCCATCCAAATGGAACAAAGTACAAAAGCCACCCTGTCCCCAAAATAAGTATTGGAAGTGCCAGAGAAATGATAAGAAAGCAGCCTGTGATCGATAAACTTCAATTAGGACATGACATTGAAGATCCCCTCCCACATTTCTCATCAACTCCCAGGCTTCCGTGACCTGAAGGCAACCTCCACTTTCCATCCTTCCTCTGCCAAAGAAGTGGATCCGGTTCCCACTGTCAATTCAGAGGCCCACCACTACTCTTCCACTGGGGCAAAGTATCCACAGGCCCAGGGCACCGACCTCCTAAGGCTCCAATGTTCTCAAATCAACCCTCAGACCGTGTAATTTACTGGATCTTGAGAACTGCCTTTCTTAAATGTAGAAACAGATGCAAAAGGCGAAGTAACGCTTTGTTCTCTATTTTATTCTGTCAACATCTATACTTTTTTTATGGTTAAGATTGATTTTTTTTTAATTTTAGAGAGACAGTAAGAGTGAGCGTGGGGGGAGAGGGGGAGAGGGAGAAAGAGACTCTCCAGCAGACTCACCACTGAGTGAGGAGCTGGACGCAGGGTTCGATCCCACAACCAGAGCTGAAATCAAGAGTCAGACGCTCAACTGACAGAGCCACCCATGCGCCCCAATATCTATCCTTCTTAAGTTCCCCAGTCCTAAGGGTTCTGACTTTTCCAATAAATAAAATTTATTTCTCCTGGCACTTTATGATTTTAACTAGGAAAAGAAGAACCCCAACAAACTCTGGGAGGGTCCCAGCCCTAGAAAAGGTAATATACTGGGCCAGAAAAATGAGCTCTATCCCTCACATGTTATTTCAAATATACATAAATAGATTGGGAAGGGGCCACAGGGGATACCTCAACAGATAAATAACAAATTGTGGTAGAGCCATATAGTGAATTTTATTCAGCCACCAAAAAGGAACAAAGTAGTGGTACATGCTACAATGTGGGTGAATCTCAAAAACATTATATTAAGGGAAGGAAGACAAAGACAAAATACCACAAATTGTAGGATTCCATTTATATGCACTATCCTGAACAGGTAAATCCAGGGAGACAGAAAACAGACTGGTGGCTGCCAGGAGCTGGGGGAAAGGGAAATCGGAGAGGAACTGCTTAACGGGTACGGGGGTTTCTTTGGAAGTGATGAAAATGTTTTGGAACTAGATGTAGTGGTTGCACAACACTGTGAATGTACCAAACACTACTGAATTGTTCACTTTCACTGGTAAAAGGGTTTTAAATGGATTGTTAGATGAATTTCATCCCATTTTTAAAACGAACTAATTTCTAAAAGAAAGAATACTAGGGGACAAGACAAGACGCATATGTGAAAAGGCAGCCCATAAACTCCTAAGGAAAAGATAAGTATTTTTCCTGGCACTCTGCTTCTACTCTTGATCACAACGCAAAGTTCAAGTGCTAAGCTGTATAGACTCTGCCATCACGCCGTGTGTGAAGTGAGTGTGTGTGTCTATTCCCTTCTGAAAAGACAGGAAAGAGAACAGAAAGTGAAGAAAATAGAATGGTAAAGCGTTGCCAAATGCAAGGGAAGGAGGGGTGATTCCCCCTACTGCACCCCACCCAACTTGGCACCAGGAGTAACGCTCCTATTAGGGTTTCGAAATGCCAGCCGGAGCTGGAATCAGCACAAGCAAGCTTCTCTGCCTGGATAAAAAGCAAGCCACCCAGCAAGAAAAGCTGGGGTGCTCCATTTGCTGCCCATACTGGCATCAGCACTACCCTTTGCTCAAAAGCCCTAAACTGGCCTAGATCAGCATCAGTGGCTCTCCCAGGCCAGCCAGCCTAACAGCAAGAGCTTGTTATAGCTCAAGTGTGCCCTCCTCCTGAGGGGTCCCGATCTACTTCATCTCACAGGCCTTCCAAGAGTCCGGCCTCCAACCTCTTGCCTCCAACACATTAAAAAATGGAGCCAAGATGCCCTCCGAACTTCTCCCTGTCCAGCTTGAAATAAATATCCACTCAGCCCCTCCTTCCCTCAGGCCACCTCAATAACCCACATACCCCTACCCGCACACACGTACACCCTGCATCACTGCCTCGGAGACCTGCTTCACGGGGGGACTCGAATGCGCCCCCCATGCCTCAGCCTCGCACCACTATCCAGTCACAGTCATCTCAGCCGACCTGACCTAACTGCTCTCTCAAAGGGCCCCACACTCGCTGGGCACCGTGCCTCTGCCACTTCCCTGACACCAAAACAGGTGTCCCTCAGCTGAACACCGACGCCCCCTTAGATTCTGTCCACTCCAGGCAAGGGAGCCCCTCTTGGGACCCCTCAACTCTTGGCAACAACACTCCTTCTGCCCCTCCAGCCAGGCAGCGACGCCGTCTTCAGCCCCCTCCAGCCAGGCCTCGACGACCCCCAGGCCCCCAGGCTGGCCCGGACGCCCTCTCCCCCTTACCTGCGGGGGTTCAGCCCTAGCTGACAGGGGGCTGGGCAGCGCCTGGAGGAGCAGGAGCGCCATGCCACCCAGGAGCCTTCTCCTCTCCATCCCCCTCCTGCTCCTGCTCCTCCGCCACGGCGCCGCCACCTCCCTCCTCCTCCTCCCTCTCCTCCTCTTCCCTCTTCTTCCTTCTTCCCTTCTTTTCCTGTTTCACTCTCCCCTCCCGCTTCCGGCTCTGCTCCACCCCGCCGCAGCCCAAACACCCTCCCACATACCGGGCAGGCTCTCCAGTTCCAGCGCTTCGTGGGCCCCTGCCCTTCGTCCATTGACCAAAAGAGCTGTCGATCAAATAGATGTTCCGCCCCCCCATGAAGACGGAAGACCAGAGGGATCCAGCCAATGAAAAGTAGGAGGAAGCCGGGCCATCTTGAGTGCTGCATGGCGGGGTGAAGGCGTCCCACGCCACAGAGAGTGGCGGAAGTAGTCCGATGGGGGGGCGGGACCATCTGGCACCAACATTGAAAAATATATAATTCGAGTGCAGCCATCTTGAGCGTGGCGGAAGTATTAGACTTCTGCACTTTAGCAAAGAAAGGGAAGGGGTATGATGATTCTAAAGAGTATTGGAAAAGAAGTTGTTTTAGAAGGTAACCGGGCGCTCCTTAAATAAAGAACAACTGCAATCTAAAACTCTTTTGACGTTTTTTATTTGAAGCTCAGCCCTGGGTACCAGGGTCCCTCTTCTTGTCTCAAAGTGCCCGGGTGGTAGCTTAGGTCAATTTGAATTCTTTGAAATGGTACCTTTACTTGAGGCACGGTGGTGGGTCGCCCCAAGTTGCAGGAACACAATTATATTGACTCTGCCTCGGAAACAGCTCTGAAATCCTCTCCCATTGTTTCCATCCATATTCTCATCTTCTTGCTAAATACAAATGGTCTCCCTGGGGTCCTCGTTGCCAATTCTTCCCTCTCAGTTACTGCTGCACTACACAGCAAGGATCCGCTATGACCCAAAACCAAAAGGCATTGTCTTAAAGCTTTCCCTCTTTTTTTTTTTTTTAAGATTTATTTATTTATTTGACAGACAGAAATCACAAGGAGGCAGAGAGGCAGGCAGAGAGAGAAGAGGAAGCAGGCTCCCCGCTGAGCAGAGAGCACGATGCGGGGCTCGATTCCAGAATCCTGGGATCATGACCCCAGCCAAAGGCAGAGGCTTTTAACCCACTGAGCCACCCAGGCGCCCCAGCTTTCCCTCTTAAAATACTTCACACACGGCGTGATGGCAGAGTCTATACAGCTTAGCACTTGAACTTTGCGTTGTGATCAAGAGTAGAAGCAGAGTGCCAGGAAAAATACTACCTACGGAATATTTAATCCGAACTACTCAATATGGTTCTCTCTTGTGCCCTGATCCCTGCCTACTTCTTTTTAATCTCATCTGCTGCCACTACATTTTCCCACACATTCCACTTACACCAAACACTTAAAGAGGTCTCCAGTGTGCTATGCTATAGCACACACTGCACATACAGTTTTCTGTTTATAAACTCCTAGTTCCCATCCCTCTCTTGTTTCTTCTTCTGGATTCTCGTAACACTAACACACACTGTAGCTGATCTGTAATATCTGCCTAGCTGACCTCTCCCACTAAATCTGCAGTTTTTTGTATGGCACACCGTCTTTCTCTAAAAAAAAAAATTTTTTTTTGACCCTACAACATCCTGTACAAGGCCCAACCATGAGCCCAACAATGTTGGTAAAATAAATGAAGACCCATGCCAGAGAAGCCAGATGCCTGGAGCTGCCAATTTCCTCTCAAAATCCTGCCAAAGCATTTTGCAGGTTGGCCTAGTCTAGCCCGTGGCTGAGCCCAGGGGGAGTTTGTTCTTGGCTTAAATGGTGGCAAAGTCGGAAACAGGTAAGAGTGAAGACACTGGTTCTGCCTCTTCTTGATCCTGCTTTCCTAAGTGTTACAAAAGGTGACAAGTATTTTTGCTGATCTCAAATGCCTTGGAAATTCATCCATACCAAAATCAAGCTCCCTGGGGAAGAAACAAAGATTCAGTATTAGACAAGGGCCAAATTATTTTCACAGCATAGGGTCTCAGTCCTGGCCTCAAGGTTTTGTAAGTCCTCCTTTGTAAAAGCCAGGCATCATCATCATGAGGAAACCCAATAATGTCAATTCAGCAAACACAGGAGATTTTACCCTAATTTCCCTTTCACTCTTTACCTGAGAGCTCAAACTGAGCCACTGGATGGAACAAATACTAAACCCTGCCCAAGTCTGGATTAGCACTTCCCACATGAAGGCGTTTGAGTCACCCTAACCACTTTGCTTTCCATATCCCACAGGTGCCAACTCAAGAAAGCAGAGAGGTCTTACGGAATGAAGTTGAGATGCAGTTTGAATGAGTGCTTTTTGAAGTGTCTCTAAAATGTAACTACCACATACTTCAGATTTTTCCAAAAGAGCCACTGCCTATATAGGGAGGAGGAATGCCAGGAAGTTTAAGGAGCTGGGAAGGAAAGGAGAAGTTTGTCAGTTCTTGAAAGAACATCAGTGTTGAATTGCTTCCAAGCTCTGGCTAGCTCTGGTAATGTTTTTCCTATTTGTCTTTGGAAATGGGCAAAGCTGAAGCCAGATCTCCTATCCTAAGAAAGCTAGCTCAAAGACACAGAGTTTTCTGCTCAGAAATCAGTTCAAATCAAATTGCACATGTTACAGCATGGATAAACTTCAAAAATGCTATGCAAAATGAAAGAAGCCAGACACAGAAGGCTACACACTGCATGATTTCACCTACATGAAAAGTCCAGAATAGGCCAATCTAAAGAGGCAGAAAGTAGATTAGGGGTTTTGAGTAGGTGGGGGATGAAGGGAATGAAGAGAGACTGCCAAAAGGTACAGCGTTTCTTCTGGAGTAATAAAAATATTCTGGATGGAACACTGGACGGTTCAGTTGGTTAAACGTCTGCCTTCAGCTCAGGTCATGATCCCAGGGTCCTGGGACTGAGTTTGGCATTGGACTCCCTGCTCAATGGGGACCCTGCTTCTCCCTCTGCCTGCCACTCCCCCTACTTATGCTCTCTCTCTCTCTCTCTCTCTCTCTTTCTCACAGATAAATAAAATCTTTAAAAAAAAACAGTAAAATAAATAAATATATTCTGGAACTAGTGATGATGATTACAACTTTGTGAGTATACTACAAAACATTGAATTGTATATTTTTTTTAAGATTTTATTTATTCATTTGACAGCGAGAAAGAGCACAAGCTCGGGGAGCAGTAGGCAGAGGGAGAGAAAGAGAAGCAGGCTCCCCGCTGAGCAGGGAGCCTGATCCCAGGATGATGACCTGAGCCTAAGGTAAACACTTAACCAACTTGAGTCACCCAGGTGCTCCTGAATTGTAGACTTTAAAAAGATGAATTTATGTTATATGAACTGTATTTTAATTTTGAAAAAAATAGGGAGAATAATTAAATTGCAGCCAGTACCTTGGCCTCAGGGAAGAGGCCCTTTTCCTTTAGAGCAGTGGTCCTTGAAGTGTGTGCCCCAGACCAACAGAAACCACATCGCTGGACAATTACTAGAAATGCACATTCTCAGGCCCCACCCCAGACCTAAGCGTCTGCCCTGGGCTCAGGACATGATCCCAGGGTCCTGGGATCAAGCCCTGTATCAAGCTCCCTGCTCAGTGAGCCTGCTTCTCCCTCTTCCTCTGCCTGCTGCTCCCTCTGCTGTACTCTGTCAAATAAATAAAATCTTTTTAAAAAAAATCTATACATTACTCAGCGCTCATCATGGTAAGTGTACTCTTAATCCCCTTCATCTGTTTCACCTATCCTCTCACCTACCTCCCCTCTGGTAACCATGTTTCTTTCCCATAGTTAAGAATCTGTTTGCGGTTTTTTTGAAGATTTTATTTGTCAGAGTGAGGACCAGAGAGAGCACACAAGCATGGGGAGCGGAAGGCAGAGGGAGAAGCAGGCTCCCCGCTGAGCAAAGAGCCTGATGTGGGACTCGATCATAGGATCCCAGGACCATGACCTGAGCTGAAGGCAGACGCCTAACCGACTGAGCCACCCAAGCATCCCCCACACCTTTTTTTTTTTTTTTTTGGTTTGTCTTTTTTTGTTCTTTGTTGATTTTAGTTCTTCAATTCCACATATGTGTGAAATCATATGATATTTCTTTCTCTGACTGCATTCCCATAAACAGTGCAAGAGGATTCCTTTTTTGACACATGCTCACCAACACGTTTTTCTCACTTTTTTAATTTTAGCCATTCTAACAGGTTTGACGTATGATCTCATTGTGGTTTTGATTTGCATTTCCCTGATGATAAATGATGTTGGGCATCTTTTCATGTGCCTGTTGGCCATCTGCAGGTCTTCTTTGGAGAAATGTCTGTTCATGTCTTCTGCCCATTTCTTAAATTTTATTTTTTGTGAATCTCCACACCCAGTGTGGGGCTTGAACTCACAACCCCAAGATAAAGATCTACATGGTCTACCAACAAAACCAGCCAGTGCCCTTTTTCTGTCCATCTTTCAATTGAATTATTTGTTTTTTTGTGTGTTGAGTTGTAATAAGTTCTTTATGTACTTTGGATACCAGCCCTTTATCAGATGTCATTTGCAAATATCTTCTCTCATTCAGTAGCTTGTCTTTTAGTTTTGTTGTTTCTTTGGCTGTGCAGAAGCTTTTTATTTTGATGTAGTACCAATAGTTTATTTTTGCTTTTGTTTCCCTTGCCTCAGGAGACATAACTAGACCCACAATCTGTGTTTTAACAACTCATCCACGTGACTCTGACACGTTCTAAAAACCACTGTTCCAAAGTAAGGGAAACTTTTTGTATAAAGGGCCAGGGAGCAAATATTTTGTTTTGCATGCCACATACATGGGAGTCTCTGTCACATATTCTTGTTTGTTTGTTTCTTTGTTTTTCTACCCTTTAACAATATAAAGCATTCCTAGTTCCCAGGCACACAAAAATGGTAGCAGGTGGATTTGGACCCTTGAGCCATGGTTTGTCAACTTCTGCTCTGAAACAACACAGTTCCCATTCTGGAGTGTCCAGTAAAGACAGGTGGATTTTTCCTCTGTAGTAAGGGAAATCGACAATGGCCTCCAGGCCTCAGACAGGTTCCCCTTACCGTTGCGGTAACCTCTTCCATCCCAAGGCCAAAGCAAGACCAGATCCTGCTTTTCATCCAGGCTTTATTAACTCAGTCTGCAGACAGTTCACTGTGCTCTTTCAAGAAATTTATTTGATTCACAGTGATATCATTTGAATAGTCATAAATTCTACCAGACAGAACTCAATACAGACATTGATCCCAGGTAAGCCACAGTGGTCTCCCATGACCACCACACCCGAGCCTGAAAAATCACCTAGAGCAGCCCAGATGGGAAGGGCAAGTGGCTACACTTTGCTGTGTGTCCTTTAAGGCTCTTTGGTCCTGGCTGATTAGTTCTCAGAGGTATCCAGATAAAACGCCCCTTTCCTATTCAGTACACACCAGTCTTTGGTATTTAACCCAATGGGCTGAGGAAGGGAGGCAGCTGGGGAAATATACCCATTAAAATGTGTTATTAATACCTACATACATAGTTTTTACACACAGTTAGGATTTATCTTTTTTTTTTTAATTTTATTTTTTATAAACGTATATTTTTATCCCCAGGGGTACAGGTCTGCAAATCACCAGGTTTACACACTTCATAGCACTCACCATAGCACATACCCTCCCCAATATCCATAACCCCAACCCCCTCTCCCAACCCCCCTCCCAGGATTTATCTTTTAAACAGATGTAAAACCAGACATGATTTTAGCACAGGAGAACAAAATCAGTGTCACTTTGTTGCCTCATGCAGTGGCCTTTTTTTTTAGCACTAAGAACTCCTGGGTGCTTGGTCAACCCAAGTTTAGCAGCATTCCCAAAGACACTTTCTGACAAGAGGGCACTGGGGAGGAGAATGGGGGAAGAATGAAGAAGAGCCCCAAGGTGACAACAGACTTCTTCCCTCCCCCTTTCTCAGTTGGCTAGAACTGCAGGGGCAAAAGTTTCCATAGCGTGAGACAAGATGAGGAGGAAGGGAAGAAGAAACAGGGGTGGGAGCTTCCCTTTGTCCCAGGGGCTCTTCCCTAGTCCTGGCTGGAACTAGAATCCCAAAGGTTTCCTAATGGTTTCTCCCCACCCCCCCAAATTTTTCCAAATGGTTTGCTTGAGTATCTCCCCCAGGTTCCAGCAACTTCTTCCTCAGGGAATCTCAGCTCCTGGTCTTCAGAGGATGGTAGTTGGGGGTAGGGGATAGCAGAGAGAAGACTTGGTCTTTGCTCCCCTTGTTCACTTTTATCCCCTGGAGTCCAATAACCCAGGTGCCTGGGTGAAAACAGGAGGCTCCCCACCCCACCCCCAAATCCACCCTGACCTTTAGGCCTTGTTGGCAGAGCAATGAGGGCACAGGTGTACAAGGCAGCTAAGGAAGGACTGGTGACTGATCCTTGCTGGGATGGGGCATTTAGAGGCCCTTATTGAAGTAGACGTAGGGCACAAGTTCTCCATACTTGGCCTTGATGGTGTCTTGGAGTTCTGGTTCCAGATAAGAAACTGACAATTCACTGAGAAGAGAAAAGAAGGGGATTATGACAAGCAGCAAATTACTGTCAGATAAAATCCAACTGAAATGCCACCTCCAAGAAGCACTTTCTGATTTTTCCATCAGAAAGGGCTTCTGTACAACATAATGTGTTGTTTTTACTTCTACTCAGGCCTGACTTCATTCTCCCTGGTGCTAAGTTTCCATCTTCTCTGTAGGATTGTAAGCCACAGTGCTTGGAACACAGGAGATGTCTGCAGATGACACTGAAACATGAAGATGAAAGCAGGGGAACCTGGCCTCTTCTCAGTGTACATCCAAGCTACACCTAGTCTCCTGGAGCTTGTCCTCTCCCCTCCCCCAGTCTGATGCTTTGTCTCCCTTTTCCACCATTGCTTCGCACACCCCTTCCCTGCCCGGGCATACGAGGGAAGTGGAGCGGTCCAAGTCATCCATCCCCAGGCAAACACAAGCCAGAATGAGTACCTAATCAACTGGGACAGAGTCTCTTCTTGTTCCCCCACTTCTCTCCAGGGTGGCCCTCACTCCACTGGGAGGGAGCAACTCATTCCTCTGCCCCTTAGAGTTCTGTTCTGGTTTACCATCCTCCAGGGTTAAGAGGCTCAGAGTTTAAGCTGATAGTCACTTGGCCTTGGACAACTGCTGCCCTTCCTGCCCCTCTTTGTCTCCTGTAGCAGGCAGGTCAGGAAGAGCAGGGACAGGGCATTCGGTAAAGTGAGGAACTGAGGACTCTTACCATTTCTGTGGGAAGAGCCCACAAGCCACTGGCACCATGAAGATGAGGCTGGAAGGAAGGAGAAACAAATGTGAGGGGCATCTCCCCACAGGCCTGTTCACACCCCATCTCTCAGTCCCACAAAGAAGCAGGGAGCTAGATGCCTTCCCCGCTGCCCCCTGGCTCCCCTCCCTGCAACTCTCCTCCTAGTCTCCAGGGCAGGATACTCATTCCAGCATGGCATGAAATTGGTCCCCCTCCACCTCCCCTCCCTCACCCCCCATCCACTTGTCCTTCAAGCAGGTGAAGGTTACGAAGGCACTGGCAGTGCAAGCAGCGGCCCTGAAGGCCACAAGCACCGAGGAGGAAGGGTATGAAAGCCAAGGGCTGGTGCCCGCGGCCACAAGCCCTAGGTTGGTAGACAACAGAACACAGCAGTTTCTCCAACCTCACTGCAAACACGAGCAACTGGGGGGGCTTACTAAAAAGCGACACTGACGCAGGAGGCCTAAGGAAGGGCTGGAGAGGATTTCTAAGGTCCTCGGGTACTTCAGGGCTGGGGCACTGTCTTACAGCACGTGGGACTCCGACCAACCAGGGTTCGGATCCCAGCTTGGCTACTCACTCGCTCTGCAATCCCGGGCGAGTGAGCCCTGAGCCAGCAGAGGGAGGACACGGGGGTCTACTCTGCAGGGCTGTGGCCAAGCTCAGAGGAAATGACCTGGGGATGGTGCTCAGCCCAGGGGAACCACTCATGCAGTGGTTCCACTCACTTCAGCGGGCAGAAGGTAGCGTGGTGCGGGAGATTGCCGGGGACTTGACCCGAACTCTAGCAATTATGAGCTACAGAGCCTGGGGTTCTTCATTTGTAAAAGGAGATGATGACAGGACCTAGACCTCCGGGGCTGAGGGGCTTAAGTGAAATGATAGGCGTGGAGCATGAGCACAGTGGGGACACAAAGGACACACTCCACACGTGTTGGTGGGTACTGTTGTCATTAATTAGCCCCATGGCCTCATAAAGTGTGCCTGATGCTAAGATGTGGCCAGTCACTGGCTGGAGCATGCTGCCATGACTTATGGTGTTTTCCTTTTGTGCGAGGTTGGGACACTTGACAGCCCCAGCTGCCCCCTCTTTTTTTATGTCTGAGCGTATTTATTTATTAACTTAATTTATATTGAGACATCATGGCCGGACGGCATTGTGGGCAGGCAAGGTGCCTGGCCCGCTGATCTGATACATTGATATGCTGTGATGTGACTGTCGGGCCATTGGCTAACATGTCTTTCTTTATTGCTATTTTTTTTTAATTCTTTATTTTTAAGTAATCTCTACACCCAATGCAGGGCTCAAACTCGCAACCCTGAGATCAAGAGTCACTCCTGACTGAGGCAGCCGGGTGCCCCTAGAATTTTTATGGTGGGGCTGTATTGTGGTTTTCGCCTCTTCTCCGGTCTGAAGATCAGAGGCCACACCGGGACAAGAGGGTACCCAAGCACTCTGCTCTCCACGTGGCTCTGGGCACAGCGCCTAGCCAGCCTGATGACCTCAACAAAGATGGAGCAAGAACTCCCCGGATGGCCCATGGGTGTTCCAGGCTCAGGCACTATGGAAGTGACAGAAGAAAGTACACGTTCCCCAACACAGGCAACACAAGAAGACAGGTCTCAGGTGCCCCAGCTGTCACAGAACCCAACCCAGAAAACGTGCTACTGTGCCCCAGCTGTCACAGAACCCAACCCAGAAAACGTGCTACTGTGCCTCAGCTGTCACAGAACCCAACCCAGAAAACGTGCTACTGTGCCCCAGCTGTCACAGAACCCAAATCCAGAAAACATGCTACTCACAAGCAGCCACACAGCAAAACTTGCAATGGGGCGTGCAGGACCTTGACTTTCTGCACAAAATCGAAGGAAAGACGACATGAGACTTAGAGATCTTAACGCGAACCCCATGCCTGCCTACCTCTGATCGGCCAGCTAGAAACCCACGGGCACAAAACTCCTAGCCATGAAGGAGAGGAGAAGAGGGCTCTTCTTCCTCTCTGCAGACAAGGCCACACAAGCGGCCATGACCTCTAAAGCAGGCAGCTGGTGGGGACCGGCACTGGCCCTATTTGAGCAAGATGAAGGCCTGTAGCTAGAGGGAAGGACAAGGATCAGAAGCTCTGAAGTGTAGGTATGGCTGAGGGGCTCCAGGCAAGGCAGATGCAAAAGAGGACCCCACTCACCTTCATGAAATGCAGCTTTTCCAGCCTTTCCATGATGACAGGCAGCAAGACTGCAAGAGACCAGGGAGAAGCCAGGAGAAGGGCTGTCAGACTCTTCCCAAGACCCCTCTCCAAAATCAGACCAGTGACCCACCTCCCCTGAAGTTCCAGAACATACTTTTGGAATGGAAGACTGTGTAGACATGGCCACCCCCAGACTGATCCCCAAGTGCCGGCAGAAGGGTGCTTTCCAGACTTTTCCACCTGCACACCTATAATAGGACATGAGCCGCAGGCCCAAAGTGTCCTTCTTAAAATTCAAATCTTTTAAGGCTCATGCAAACAAATCTCGTATCCTACTCTGTACATGCCCCTGCTAGGAACAAAACTACGGCAGAGGATTTCTTTACCACTGTCTCCCTGATACCCTGCACTGTGTCCAGCACATTGAAGGGACTTAATGAAAAGAACTTTCTTCACTAGATCTCTGATTAACTGATGTTCCTAGAACTACAGTGTGGTTCTCTCTTTCGGCATTCAGCACTACGTAGATATAAGATGTGTAACGTGTGGATTTGGTACATTTATATATTGTAATAGCACTACCCCTGTAGCATTAGCTACAATCTCTATCACATCACGGAATTATCATTTTTGTATTGCAGTGGGAAAAGCCAGTTTGAGAAGCACGGCTGTAGAGGCTGGGGCCCCACCGCCCACAAAAGCTAAGTGTGGCTGAGGACTCCATCACGTGTTTCAGGGTCCCCCCAGGAGGGTAGGGCTTCTCTATCTTACTCATGCCAGGGGCTGCCATGGTGATCCGAGAAACAACCACTTGGGTGATGCCTATGGCCGCAGCTCTCTGAGGGCAGAAAAGAGTAAGTTGTCAGGAATGACCTTATCCAGTAGCCATGGGCTATACCAGAGGGTGAGGTCAAGGCTCAGGGTCAGGGTCAAGTCTGAGATGATAAAGGGGAAGGGATGGACCCACCAGGGGCTGGGTCCTCACCCAACCCTCTCTCACCTAGCTAGACCTTTACGGCTTCAGGACCAGAAATGATGGAGAAAAAACATGACAAGCCTGTTCTGAACAAGAAATATAAGGAAATCGAGGAGAATGAGAATGGAATCAGGGAGATCCTGTAACAGAACCCGGGCCTGCTCTGACTACTAAGAACAGGACAGGGTAGAAGACAGAATTCCCTCCTCCCACCCCAAAGGGATGCCTCTGCTCACCCGGGAATGACCGATCTCATTGTGATTCCTGTCCTTCACGCAGATCCCCTGGATGAGTTCCCTAAACACAGACAGGAGTTGCTGGACTTGGGAAAAGGGTGCTGGAGGCCTGCCAGCAGTGGGACACAGCAGGGGACCAAGGCCAGCGCACTCAAGCTCTGGGAAGCCAGCCCCTGCAGCTTGGTCCTTTGATCTTCCTTATGCATTCCACAGAGTAGTATCTCAGAAGTTAAGAGAGGTAGGCCTGGGCTCAGACGGCCTAGGTCAAATCCTGAAACAGCAGAGTAAGTTTCCGAACTTGAGCAAAAGTTTCCTGATCCTTCTGAGGACTCAGTTATCCTCATCCGCAAAATGGGGCTAATCGTGGCACCCACTGCAGAGGGCTGGTGAGGATTAAAGGGGATGATGCCTGCAGAGAGCTTAGTCCAGCACCTGACGGAGTGACTGCTCTACAAACACTAGCTGTACTGACTTATTCTCAGGCCAGCTCCTAACAGCACTCATCCCCAGACCAGGCAGGTGGCTGGGGCTCCTTCGTTTGTTGGGAAGGAGCCCCTGGATGGGAGGGAAAGAGGAGAGAAACATGTACATCTGACTATTCTGGGATTGTGCTCTTTCTGCAACAGCTGTTGTGACAGTGCCCATTTGCTGGCAGTTCCAAGAAAACATGGCTTGTATATATCGGTGATGGTGATGACGGCGATGACGATGACCAGAGCATTAACAGCGTACACTTAGGCGGCACATGATACCTCCCAGGTGCTATCAGGGAGAGCCTGAGTATACTACATCATTAGGTCAGACAATAGAGGAATAGCCATGCTTTCTCTCGCCAAAAAAACAAGCATTGCAAGACACACAGGTTTCTCCTTTTACCTTTCCTGCTGCGAAGCTTAGAGCCCAGTGCCTGGAAAACATCTATCTACTCTTCTGGCTTCTTTCAAAGCTTCTTGGCTCTGTTCTATCTTTGGACACCTCGCTCTGCTACATCGCATTCTGTAAGCCGGCCCCAGGGCTTTGGAAGTAGGGAGAGTTCACAACTAAAAGCCAGTTGCAGTTGAAAGGACATGATCTCGGATGAGCCCCCACAGGTCTACCCTACTCCCCGCCATCCCACACCATCCAAACAATGACTCCCACAGCACTCATCACAGATTAAACTTAAGTCAGCTGCCACTCCCACGGCCATCACCCTCGGAACAGCCTGTCCTTTGGGATCCTTCAGAGGTATAGGCCAGCAGCCCTCTCCACACCCACCTCGGTCCCCCAAAGCCACCCACTGCCTTGGTTTCCTGCCCTTGCCCCGCTACCCTGTGGTTTGTAGGGAAGAAATGGGATCCCCATACTCACTGCTGTCGCATCATTGGGATGTTGACACAGTTAGCAGCAGCCACAGCGGCAAAGGGCACCCAGCGGCCCACCAGGGGTGGAGCTCTCTGTTGGGGGAAGGGAACAACAGGACTCACACCGGAAGATGGAAGGGGAAGGGGCTTAAGGACTACAAAATAAATCAGAGCTTGGTACTGCCACACTGATCCAGACACTTGGTCTAGGAACCCACGTTCCCTCAAAGACCCGAGAAAAACTAACCTGGGGATACCTCTGCTACATTGCCCCCTACTTGGCTGGGCTCTGGCTGTAATGGACTCACCCCCAGACAAGGACAACAGCGCCAGGCCTAGGGGATGTTTTCCCTAGGACTTTGCTGCCCCCTAGCGGCCACCATGCCCCCAGCAGCCCCAGACAGTACCTTGGTCAACATGTTCATGCCCACAGCAGTGGCCACCGCAGTGGTTGTGGCTGTGATGTAGGAAAGGGCCATCTGCCTAGTGGAGGAGAGACAGGCTTGAGAGTGGGGAGCCCTGCCGGCTGAGGGCAAGATATTGAGTTGACTGAGAAATTCTGGAAATGAGGCTTCTTGCCTGAAACTTGACCTGTCTCATCCTGTGACCTTCCCCATCCTCAACACACACGCAGTGTTCCAGTCCCCTCGGCCTCCTTTCGGTACTTTTAACACCCCGAACTCTTCTCTGCTTCAGAACCTTCACCTGCTGCTGCTCCCTATCTGGGGAATTCTTCCATAGGCTAAATCCTTATCCTTCAGAAGTCAGCCGAAATATGGGCTCCACAGAAAAGACTCCCGCAACGAGCCCATCCACACAGATGCCCCTCTGCTGTTTGCTATCTTGTCACTTGTTTGTTTCCTTAAGTGCAGCAGCCACAACCTAAAATTGCTGTGCTTGTTTGCTTAAAAGACCCTAAATTCCACAAGAACAAGGACCCTGGAACCATGCCTGGCACTTAAAACCTACTCAAGAAATAGACGAGGGGGTGTCCAGGTGGCTCAGTGGGTGAAGCATCTGCCTTTGGCTCAGGTCATGATCTTAGGGTCCTGGGACAGTCCTAAATCGGGCTCTCTGCTCAGCAGGGGGCCTGCTTCTCCCTCTCCCTCTTCTCGCCACTCTGCTCATGTTCTTTCTCTCTCAAATAAATAAATAAATAAAATCTTTTTTTTTTTTAAATAAATAAAATCTTAAAAAAAAAAAAGAACTATTTGAGAATGAATGAAGGAATAAACTTTGAATTGGTCTAGGAAGATACTCTCCTAGTCAGCCTCAGAAAATACTTGCAAAACCTAAAAAGGGGAACTTGGTCACCAGCCCCATACAAGCCTCATCCAGAGAAGACAGCCCAAGAACCCTTTAGAAGGGCTGTTTTCCTGAAGACAAGAGGACAGCCATCTGCTCCAGACCCACATGGACAGCCTGGGGTTCAAGTCTCCTACCTGAGGGACGTGGGGGAAGCTGCATTCCTGTTGGTATAGTTGACTAAGGCATTGAAGGACTGGTTCACCCACTGCCAGAAGATCACCGCCGGCATCGTCCTACCGTAAGGGAGGCCCAGAGAGGCAAAGAAGAATCCAATGGAAGGGAGGGCTTGGGGCACACCAGTCAAACCAGACGACCTGCTGTGTCCCAAACTGTTCCCATGCTGTTTCATGCATCAGGGACTTTGCACAGATTGGTCCCTCTGCCTGGAATGTCTACACACACACCCCCCTTCCATCCATGGCTAAATCCTGCTCTGTTGAGAGGTCACTGTTTCTTCGGGAACCTTCCTGACCCTTCCCCTGCCCTTCCTGGAACAGTGAGTCATTCTATGCTCCCTGCTCTCACAACCCCATACTCTCCCTCTGACCTACCACTTAGCAAGCTGGACTATAACTGTTTACTTGTTGGTCTGCTGAACAAAACTGAAAGTTCCTTGAGGGGAGGGGCTGAGTCTTAATATTCCCCACACCTGGCCCAAGGCCTGGCTCACTAACAGACAAATGGATGCATGGGGGAGGGGAGCAGAGGGAGGTGAGGAAGGGGGAGGAGTAAAATTTCCAATAGCTGAAGAGAAAGTTTATTCTCTCCCCGCTGGGCTGAAAGGGTCTTCCTATTTTAGGGGTAGCGGCGGGGGGGGGGGGGGGGGGGGTCATCTTCCTGTATTTTTTACTAAGACATTACATTATAAAAATACATTAGAGGGGCGCCTGGGTGGCTCAGTCGTTAAGCGTCTGCCTTTGGTTCAGGTCATGATCCTGGAGTCCTTGAGATCGAGCCCCACATCAGGCTCCCTGCTCAGCAGGAAGCCTGCTTCTCCCTCTCCCTCTCCTATTCCCCCTGCCAGTGTTCCCTCTCTCACTGTGTCTTTCTCTGTCAAATAGATAAATCTTGAAAAAACAAACAAACAAACATTAGAGGCACCTGACCAGCTCAGACAGTTAAGTGTCTAACTCTTGATTTTGGCTCGGGTCATTATCTCAGGGTCATGAGATTGAGCCCCCAAATCGGGCTCTGCACTGGGTGTGCAGCCTGCTTGGGATTTTCTCTCTGCCTTTCCCTCTGCCCCTCCCCACTACCATGGCCCCCTGACCCACTCATGTACTTTCTCTCTCTCTGCAAAAAATAAATAAAATAAGTAGATTTAAAAATAAAAATACAGGGGCACCTGGGTGGCTCAGCTCATGATCTCAAGATCCTGGGATCGAGCCCCACATCAGGCTCTCTGCTCATCGGGGAGCCTGCTTCCTCCTCTCTGCCTGCCTCTCTGCCTACTTGTAATCTCTGTCTGTCAAACGAATAAACAAAATCTTTTAAAAAATAAAAATAAAAAAATAAAAAATAAAAATAAATAAAAATACATTAAAATTTCATTATTAAGTAAGTACTTTCTAAAGAGGGAATTAGGATGGCTTATTCATTGAGAGTTCTGGAGACAACTGCCTCGGCTAACATCCAGGCACCCATCTTTCCCGGCTGTGTGAACTTGGACAGGTTACATAACTTCTCTAGACCCTCAGTTCTTCACTTATAAAGTTGAGATGACAGTAGTACTTCTCTGTGGGGCTGATGAGAAGATTAAACGAGGTAATCCATGGAAAGGATTTAGCACAGTGCCTGGTATTAGGTAAGGGGTCAATAGAGATGGCTATCACTACCATCACCACAGGGCTCCCTGCCTGGCAGACCCAAGTGGCCACACTGCCCACTGCGTTATTCCCAGGCTCTCTCTACCTGTAGAACTGAAGCATGAAGCCCGTGATAATCATGCCTCCGGGGACCTGGAAGGACATCCGGCCAATGACGTTCATCTTCTCCCCGGTGTCAGGGTGGAAGGCTGAGTCATACAGCTTCTTGGCGTACAGCAGCTGCTCCACTTGAGTGCCTGGGGGCACGACCCCCATTCTGCCCCCCAAGGACAACAGAGTTACAGCCCAGACCCCTTGCCCCAAGTCACTCTGCCGCCTCCTGCCTGAGAGCTCTGTCCATTCCCCCATATTCGGTTTCCACCTCCTCCCCAGGGGATCCACCCGTGCGGCTCCAGGGCCTAGAGTCCCTTCCGCTCACTGCTCACCTGCTCTTCTCCACCATCACCTTGGCCCAGTCCAACTCCCGCTCTGGTACCAGGACAGTGCGTGGGTCTGTGATATTGAAGAAGTGTTTCACCCGTCCCAGGAAAGTGCATTGGTCCCAACGGGGTTCATCGATGTTAAAGCCAGACAGATCAGCCTCCATCTCACTCACACACAAAACTGTGGACTTAAGAACAGAGGGAAAATGAGGATTGCCCCCCAAACCAAAGTCAGCCCCCGAGTCCCTGAGCTCCTCTCTCGGTTACAGAAGGCCTGCTCTCACCAGCGACTAGCAGCATTTGACCAGGCTCGGGAAGGTCCCGGTGAATGAGCACCAGACTGAACAACCAGAGACCAACACGGGTTTCCTGAGGAGCTGGTGGCAGCCAGCCCTGTGCTTGATCATGCTAGGGAAGACCCTGGAAACAGGGACAACACGGTGCCTGTCCTTGGGGAGCTGAGTGTAACTGCAGAAGAGCCCGCCCAGGGAACAGAAGATAATATACGCAGCAACAGTAAGTACAGGAGATGAGAGGAAGCAGAGATGGTGGGGCGCCGTAAGGAAAGGGGGCTTCCCAGAAGAGACAGAATGTGAGCTGTAGAAAACAGCTTTATCTGAAGGACGCAGAAGGCATGGATCACATTCAAGGTAGAAACAATTACAGAGAAAGGTAGAAATGAACATGGCACGATCACTCTCATCATTTCAGTGCGCGTGTGCACGTGTGCGTGTGCACGGTGCGCACAACCCCGTGAGAGATCCCATGCCATGGCTGCGAGTGAGGCACCATGCCTGCCCTCGAGGACTTACAGGATGGAGGGTAAAAGACAAGGAGAGCACAAGGACAGCAGTGTGAACAATGATGTGAGCAGACACTGGGGGCAAGGGAAAACCAGAGAAGATGCATCTAAAGGGAGATGACCAGATCTCCCAGTTTTCCAGGGACTGCTGTCCTGGAGTAATTATTAATAGGGCCCCCTTCCACTATCAAAAGTCTCCCGGACTAGGGGCACCTGGGTGGCTCAGTTAGTTAAGCAACTGCCTTTGGTTCAGGTCATGATCCTGGAGTCCCAGGATCGAGTCCCACGTCGGGATCCCAGCTCCACGGGGAGTATGCTTCTCCCTCTGACCTTCACCCCTCTCATGCTCTCGCTCACTGTCTCTCTCTCAAATGGATAAATAAAATCTTTAAAAAAAATTTTTTTTAAGTGTCCCAGACTTGGATGATAAATTATATAGTCCCCTTATCTGAAAGGGATAAGGGGTCCTGAACATGCTTTGTGAACAGAAGAAATAAACAATGTTTTGAAGGACGGGTAGAATCAGATAGATAGAGGAGAGGTGTCCCAGGCAAAAAAAAAAAGAAGCCAGCGGTGACCGCACACAGGACGCGTGGGGACCAGATAATGTGATCACAGCTAATGCTTACTGAGCTGCGACTCTATGCTAGACATTTTGCTTGGGGCTCAACGTGCATTTTTCTGACTTCATCTTCACAGCAATGCTATAAAATAAATACCCTTTAATCTAACCCCATTTTATGGATGAGAAAACCAAGGCACAGGTAAGTAACTTTACCAAGTCATATAAGTATTAGCCAGTGACAAAGCCAGGATTTTAATTCCACTTGATTTACTTTAGAATTCTTGTCTCTAACTGGGTTCTGGAATCCATGTCTTGAAAAATTAAGGCAGGCCTGACACGTAAGGAGCTTGGAAACTGTCGCTCCTGTCCTTGCGACAAGAAAAAAAAGCTGAAAGAAAACAAAACATCAACAACTCTTCTTAGATGCCTCAGTGAACTGAGGTCCCAGGGCAAACCACTGCCCCCAGGCCTGGAGAAATAGGAAAGCACAGAGAACCACAGCTTACTGGGAACAGAAGCCTCTGCTGGGCAAGTGCCACTGGAAAACTTAAACTATAATTGACCAACTGCTGGAAGCTCAGTGCGAACAAGCTTGCAAATTCAAAATTTCAAGGGGATTTAACCTTGAGTGTGGGGGCCCACTTTTGAATTCACCTTCAAGCGTCTACCAGGCTCTCAAGGTGAAGACCAGAGAAAAACCCCCTCGTACTTCTGACACAGAGATGGGAAAAGTAGTCATTCTGAAGTATACCCAGAGGTGTTCTTCCTAATCAAGCATGTCCTCAAAAGAGCCTGTTTTACCAGAGCCTAACCATTTTGGGTTTTCCTAGAACCTAACCAACTTGGCAAAAGGTAAATACCCAACTCCAGCCCTTTTTAAACTTCCTATCTCATTTAAAGGGGGCGAGAAGAGCCTAAGGAGCACTCTTGAAGGTCCAGGGGCACAGGCTCACTCCAAAGCCAAGAACTAAACATGGGACTATAGAACACTCTCTCTTCCCTTGCACTTGACCACTGCAGGTGGTACAATGCTCCTATGTGGTAACGGGGAGAACCGAACAACCACAGAAAGAAATGGAAGTTTCAGACTTTATTTAAGAAGTCTCTAGAAAACCAAAGACAACAGGAGAGACAAAAACAAGGACACCAAAGGAAATGTAATCTCTGATACCTACAACTTCAGGAAACAGTAAATACAACCCAACATCTCACCAGACAAAGGTAAAATGGCACACACATCTGGCTCCCGACAAAAGATCACAAGGCATACTAAATGGCAAAAACACAGTCTGAAGAGAGAGCAAGTGTCAGAACCAGACAGCAGAGATGTTGGAATTATCAGAACAGGAATTCAAGTAACTATGATCGATTTGCTAAGGACTCCAGTGGGAAAGTGGACAACATGGAAGAAGAAATGAATAATGTAAGCAGAGAGATGGAATCTCTAAGAAAGAATCAAAAGGAAATGCTGGAAATTAAAAAAAAAAAAAAAAGGTTCTGGGGGCGCCTGTGTGGCTCTGTCAGTTAAGTATCTGACTTTGGCTCGGGTAACGATCTCAGGTCCTTGGGATCAAGCTCCATGTTGGGCTCTGCGCTTGGCGGGGAGTCTGCTTGGGCCTCTCCCTCTGCCCCTCCTCTTGCTCGTGCTCATTCTCTCTCTCTCTCTCTCTCAAATAAAAAAAGTCTTTAAAACAATTTCTGTAACAGAAATGAAGAATGCCTTTGATGGGCTCATCAGTAGACTGGACATGGCCAAGGAAAAAATTCTATGACCGGGGTGCCTGGGTGGCTCAGTGGGTTAAGCCTCTGCCTTTGGCTCAGGTCATGATCTCAGGGTCCTGGGATAGAGCCCCACATCAGGCTCTCTGTTCAGCAGGGAGCCTGCTTCCCTCTCTCTCTGTGCCTGCCTCTCTGCCTACTTGTGAATAAATAAATAAAATATTTAAAAAGAAAAAAAAAAGTCTATGAACTTGAATGTGTGTCAGCAAAAAATTCCAGGAGTGAAAAGTAAAGAAAAAACGAAAAAAAAAAAAAAGAAAAACAGAATAGAAAATCCAAGAGCCTTGGGGCAATGCCATAAGGTGTAACATGCATGTAATGGGAATGCCAGAAGAAGAAGAGGGAAGGGAAGAGAAGAAATACTTAAAGCAATCATGACTGAGAATTTTATAAACTAATGACAGACGCCAAACCACAAGCCCAGAAGGCTCAGAGAACACCAAGGACAACTACTAAAAAATCTACACCTGGATGCGAATGCAAACTGGTATAGTTACTGTGGAAAACAGTATGGAGGTTTCTCAAAAAATTAAAAATAGAATTACCATATGATCCAGTAGTTCTACTACTGGGTATTTACCCAAATAATATGAAAACAGTAATTCAAGAAGATATATGCACCCCTATGTTTACTGCAGCGTTATTTATAGTAGCCAAAATATGGAAGGAGCACAAGTGTCCATGGATAGGGGAATGGATATGAAGGATGTGGCATATACGTACAATGAGATCTTGCCATTTGCCACAACACAGATCTAGAGAGTATAATGCTAAGTGAACCAAGACAGAGAAAGAGAAAGACAAATACCAGATGCGTCCACTCATATGTGGTATTTAATAAACAAAACAAACGAACAAAGAAAAAAAGATAACAAACAAAAAACCAGACTCAGGGCACCTGGTGGCTCAGTCGGTTAAGCATCTGCCTTGGGCTCAGGTCATGATCCCACCAGAGTCATGGGAGTCCGGCTCCCTGCTAGGCAGGGGAGCCTTCTTCTCCCTCTCCCTCTGCCCCTCCCCTTGCTTGCTCTCTCTCTCTCAAATAAATAAATAAAACCTTTAAAAAAAGAAAAAGAAAATCAAGGAAGAAATCTGAGGGAGGGAAAAGAAAACACCTTACCTATAGAGGAACAAAGATAGGAACTTCATTGGCTTTCACCTCAGACACCATGCAAGCAAGAAAAGCATAGTGTGAAATATTTCAAGCATTGAAAGATAAAAGCAACACATACCTAGACTTCTACACCAGCTAAAGTATCCCTTACAGTGAAGGAGAAGTACAGGCTTTCTCAGACAAAACTGAGGGAATTTATCAACAACGGCACTGACTTGCAAGATGTTAGAGTTCTTCAGAGAGAGATAAAAGGTCATAAAGTCAGACCTACATAAAGAGTGTCAGAAGGAATAAATGAAGGTAAAATAAAATATGTTTCTTACTCCAATTGTTACCAGTTGAACAGAGTTTTTGTTCAAAGTCACAGCAGCAACAATGTATTTGATGATTATAGCCTATAGGCAGTGATATGAGAGACAGTAGTGCTCTACCAGCTGCGAGGGAGGATCTGGGAATACTGGTGTAGGTTACCTGCACTACTGGACAGGTGCTTTGGTGTTCCAAAGTGGACTTGGATTAGTAAATGGGTACCACAAACTCTAGGAAACCACTAAAAAATTTCCAGAGGAAGTAAAACTGATATGCTAAGAGAGGAGAGAAAATGCAGTTATAAAAAAGCTAAAGCTTTTTGGGGCTTTGGGGCACCTGGATGGCTCAGTTGGGGGAGCACGTGATATTGGGGTCATGAGTTCAAGACCCACGTTGTGCGTCTTTAAGTAGAGATTACTTAAAAATAAAATCTTTAAGCAGGCACCTGGGTGGCTTAGTAGGTTAAGTGGCCGACTCTTGGTTTCAGCTCAGGTCATGATCTCGGGGTTGTGAGATCAATCCCCACGTGGAACTCCGTACTCAGCAGGGAGTCTGCTTGAGATGCTCTCTCTCCCTCTCCCTCTGCTCCCTTTCCTGCCCCTGCGCATGCACACACCCTCTCTCTCAAATAAATAAATAAATCTTTAAAAAAAGAATAAAAAATAAAATTTTTTTTAAAAAAAAGCTAGGAGCACTTGGGTGGCTCAGTGGGTTAAGCCTCTGCCTTCGGCTCAGGTCTTGATCTCAGGGTCCTGGCATTGAGTCCTGCATCAGGCTCTCTTCTCAGCGGGGAGCCTGCTTCCCCCCCCCCGCCTCTGCCTGCCTCTCTGCCTACTCATGATCTCTGTCAAATAAGTAAATAAAATCTTAAAAAAAAAAAAAAGCTAAGGCTTTTGAATTTTTGCTTGAGAATTTCAGGAAGCCATTAAAAGATTTTAAGCAGAGTGACAAGATCAGATGTGTTGTTTAGAAAGAAAACTCTAGACGCTTGGATGGCTCAGTCGGTCAAGCATCTGCCTTTGGCTCGGGGCACAATCCCAGGGTCCTAGGATCGAGTCCTGCGCCTGGCTCCTTGTTTGGCCAGGAGCTTGCTTCTCCTCCTGCCTGCCGCTCTCCCTGCTCGTGCTCTCTCTCTGTCAAATAAGTAAATAAAATCGTAAAAAAAAAAAAAATAGAAAGAAAACTCTAGGCAATGACATGAAAATAAACTTGGTGTGGTAGGATCTCAGAGGATGCAGAGAGATCAGCTGAACGGGAACTTCAGTAATCCAGGCAAGAGGTGGAGCTCATGTGAACCCCAATGCACCAGGAACAGAGAGGAGGGACCAAAAAGACAGAAACTTTTAAAGCAGCAGAATCTTGGCATTTACTAAGTGATCAGTTATAGGAAGATTACTCTGTAAGTCAGCGTTCAAGCACAGACGCAGAATCAACAGGATATATACATCCTTTATATATATTCACGTAATATTTAGAAATTTATAAAAATGGATTTAGTACAAGGAATTAGCAAACTGACTTATGTAATTGTGGGAGCTGGCTAAGCAAGCCTGAAGCCACTGGGACAGGGAGTTAGCAAGGGACAATCCTGGGGAGGGAAGGAGAGCCATGCCTGCCCAGCCATGGCCTGAGTCTGTGACCGCAGGGGATGCCTAGCCCTCTTTTAAGGGGATTCCATCTGATTAAGTAAGGCCACCCAGGATAATCTCCCCTTAGATTAACTCAAAGCTAACCAATTAGGACTTTAATTACATTTGCAAAATCCCTTCATCACCGCGCCTAAATTTGTGTTTGATCGAATGGCTGGCCCTCCTTGCCCACTCTAACTGGAAGCACACCAGAAGGGGATTAGGAGGATGGGGGAGTTGTTTGGCCTACCTAAGTTGACACATCACAAGAATCTAGAGCGATACCCAGGGTTTCGGATTGAGGCCATTATGTGCAGAGACAAGTAATAGAGAAATATAGGCTTTAAGGAGGAAAACAGGGAGCCGGATTTTCCATGTGTTGAGTTTCAAGTACCATGGAACTTTCTTAAATGCAATAAGCTGCCACCTGTCTCAGGTCCTTTACAAACGCCCTTCCCTGCCCGGAATACTGTTCCTTCCCCCTCTTCACTAACACCTACACATCCCCGCCCCGCCCCAGCCATGTTTTAAGGAATAATTTTCTAATTTAACTCTCAATCTCCTACTACTAGGCCATTTTTTTCCCCTTGAAAAATATTACCCTGAGGATTTTTCATATATATTACATCACAAGCTCATAGACACAGCTGGAGTAAGATTTAAAGCCATCTCGAGTTATACCATTACCAAAATCCTAAAGCACTCACAAAATTGAGCAAACAAAACCAGTATTTGAGTATGTGAGAAAGGAAACATATTGCTGATGGAAGCCACAGGAATAGTAAAAAAAAAAAAAAAAAGTTTTATATTAAGTAGTGGTAAAATGAAAGGAGAATTCTACCCAAGACTTCTGCCTCAAAAGAGCCCCATAGGCCACTGTACCTGGAAGGGAAGCCACAGCAAAGCCGCCTCAGAATAAGTAGCAGCCTGAAAAGCATCTGCTTTAGCACATAACATCAGGGTTCCACCCTATCCCTCAAAAAGTAGCCTTATGCTCTCCAGAACAATCTAGAGTTACTTGCAAGGAAGCACCCACTCATCTTTCAGATCGTGGCTACCCCTTTCCTCAGGGAATCCTTTGAAGGACCCTTGGCCCCTCTCTCTCCCCCATCCACTAGATCAGGTGCTCGGCTTAAGCCCTCTCAGGGTCACAGCCCTCAGAGCTGTGCCAGTTTGTCCTAACACTCTGTGGTTTTATTTTAATGAACACTGACCATCCCCTCTAGGTCATAAGCTCCTCGGACCCAGGAAATGTGTCCATTTTGCTCCCCACTGCTACTCCAGTGCCTAGCCCAAGAATTCAAGTATATGCTGAGTGAGAGGTCCAGTTTGTCAGCACATGGATACTTAGGCTTAAAAGAAAGTACAGGGGCACCTGGGTGGCTCAGTCGTTGAGCATCTGTCTTAGGCTCGGGTCATGATCCGGAGGTCCTGGGATCGAGCCCCACATTGGGCTCCCTGGAGAACCTGCTTCTCCCTCTCCCACTCCCCCTGCTTGTGTCTCCTTTCTCGCTGTCTCTCTCTCTCTCTGTCAAATATATGAATAAAATCTTCTAAACAAATAAATAAATAAAAGTACAGAGGGGCACCTGGGTGGCTCAGTGTTTAGGCGTCTGTCTTCAGCTTAGGTCATGATCTCGGGGTCCTGGGATTGAGCCCCACATCAGGCTCCCTGCTCAGCGAGGAGTCTGCTTCTCTCTCTGCCTTTCCCCGGGCCTTCACACTCTCTCTCAAATAAATAAATAAAAATCTTAAAAAAAAAAAGAAAGAAAGAAAGAAAGAAAGTACAGAGATCTGAGTTAGAATTAAAACAAGTCAGCGGCATCAAGGCCATTTCAGAGAAAGTTTTCCAGTGAGAACACACAGAATGGGAAAAATAAAGTGCTGAGGGCATAGTGAAAACCACGACATTTAAGAGGCCAGCCCCCCAAAAAAGGAAGCCCAAATAGGTGAGAAAGAACCACCAGAGATGGAGGAGGCTTCAGGAGCCAACAAATGCAGTAAAGAGAGAGGTAGTTAAATTTTTAGATTTTTTTTGTTGTTAAGGTGGGAGAGACTTCAGCAAGTGACATGCCGAGGTTGGGTCATTTCCCAGGAGGAAGGAGCCAGGAGAGAAGAGGAGGCCCCCATGGAGTCTTCATGGCACCCTCCCCTGGCCCTGAGGCCACCACTGAGTGGCGACCTCTGAAGAAGTCAGAAGCCAGACAGCGAGTGTCCACTGCTAGACTTAGGCCTCTCTCACTCCACTACAAAGCCCAAGGGAAAGCTCTGGGCTTTGTCCTCTGGGGAAAGGCTGACTAGGCCTCTTACAGGCTGGTTCAAAGACCAAAGCTATTTCGTGCAGTCACAACTGAACCCAGGAATGGGAGAGAGACAAGAATTTACCGTCCCTGACTCTACATGGGGCTAAAATAAAAGGAGTTGTCGGCCTGGCCGGCAGATCACACAGTACCTTGGATTACAGAGCCCCAAGCTGGGGCTCCAGCCCCTCTGCTGGAGAAAGCCAGCAAAGAGCAAAAGATTTTATTTATTTGAGTAAGAGAGAGAGAGAGAGAACGTGCCTGCGCACAGGCCAGGGGTGGAGGTGCACAGGGAGAATCAGACTCCCCATGGAGCAGGGAGCCCCAAAGCAGGGCTCAATCCTAAAACCCTGGGATGATGACCTGAGCTGAAAGCAGACATTTCACGGACTGAGCCACCCAGGTGTTCCGAACATGCTATGCTTCCTTCTTAACACACACAGTCTGTCCTTGGACATCTCTCTCCACCCTCAACCCAACACTGGAGTGTCCTCTGCCTTTGATAAAGGAAGTATTTCTACCATGAAGGGGTAATCATTTGCTAAACTATTCAAGAAACTTTCCCCTCATTACCGAGGTCAGCATAGGAGTTGCCCAGTTCCTGTCTTACAAAAAACATAAGGCCAGGGGCACCTGGGTGTCTCAGTTGGTTAAGCATTTGCCTTCAGCTTGGGTCAGGATCCCAGGGTCCTGGAATGGAGCCCTACGTCAGGTCAGGCTCCTTGTCGGCAGAGAGTCTGCTTCTCCCTCTCCCTCTGCCCTGCTCATTCTTTCTCTTTCTCTCTCTCTCTCTTGCATACCCACGTGCACACTCTCAAATAAATAAATAAAATCTTAAAAAAAAAAAAAAGCCCCCCCCCCAAATCTAAATTCTATGTCTAAAACATTTCTCCCAGGCGCCTGGGTGGCTCAGTGGGTTAAGCCTCTGCCTTCGGCTCAGGTCACGATCTCAGGGTCCTGGGATTAAGCCCCACATCAGGCTCTCTGCTGAGCAAGGAGCCTGCGTCCCCCCCACCCTAACATGCCTCTCTGCCTACTTGTGATCTCTGTCAAATAAATAAATAAAATCTTAAAAAAAAAAAAAAAATTCTCCCCACATCTGCTGCCCCCCAGTGGGCACAGTTCCATGACTCCTGGGCAAACTCAAACCCTTGCATCATATACCCTCATAGCATCTTATCCTCATTTGTAACACACTTGGCTTTGTAATCATCACTCTCTCGTTACGTACAGTTATTTGTATAAAGCTGGCCTCCCCTGGCAGATCGAAAGATTCATGCTGCAACTCTCCCAGGCCCTCTAAAAATACTTACTGCCTGCCTGAAATGCATTTCATCTTATTCTTGGGCTCCCTGGGCATCAAGGAAGTCACTCTTTCAAGTCACTCAGAATCTGTCTTGGTTACAGAAGAGCAGGCTTTGGGTCACGAAGCTGCAAATGGTCTACCCCTCCTATATGAGTCCTCTCTGGTCTCCAGGTTTTCTCTAGGACAGTTATTCTCCCTCTTCCCACATGAGCCACATCTAGTATTCCCTAAAGAGGTCACTACCATGTCCAGGGTGGCCTCAGTTCTGAAGGAATATGGTTCCACTACTGGGAACAAGGGGGGAGCTGGAAATCAAATAAGTGACTGACCAAAAATTCACTTTGCTTATAGGATAGGAGAATATCACAGCTCAAAGATGTGAGGATCCAAGATATCAATTTACCGAAGAAGAAACTGATGTTTAGAAAGATTCACATCAATTGAGTCAGCTTCCTGAACATTACACACAACTCTGAGCTTACCACAGCTCCAGTCCTGTCTATCCATCCAACAATCTGACAATAGCTAGGTAGGGCCTACTCTCCCAAGGCCACAAGGCTTGGGGTCACTTAGATGGGTCCTCCATCCACTACAGGCCAAAAGAAAGAGAGAGACAGAGAGAGGAAGAAAGGAAGGAAAGGAGGGAGGGAGGGAGAAAAGAAAAAAAAAAAAAAAGAAACAACCTATTACCTCTCTTGAAGTCATCCTTCTCAGACAGAGTTGAGTTTTGGGGCACCTGATTGGCTCAGTTGGTAGAGAATGCAACTCTTGATGTTGGGGTTTGAGTTCAAGTCCTATGCTGGGGATATAGTTTATTTAAAAAAAGAAAGAGAGTTGATTTTCTCTGACAAACAGTATCAGAGCTCAGAGAACAGGCTTCCAAACTCCTTCTGGGTATCCTCTTGCAAGAGGGGTAAGTACTTAGTATTTCCCTGTTTGGATCCCCAGGTAGGAAGAAAAACAAAACATCATCACTGGTACTTGCGATCAGAGGAAGATCAAGGCAGCCAGACTCAAGAAGACCAAACACAAAGACCACTTGAGATAGGCAAGGGTTGGTGCCAAAGCCACCTAGAAAAAGTTGTTCAATGAAACTAATAATTACACAGGCAGGCCCAGGTACACTCCTTTGACTCCAAGGCAACCATGATGTTAGACATCAGACAACTCAGAAAGAGAAGTCTGCCCTGCCTTTTTCACAAAAGAACAAACAGGCTAGAGACGAGTAGATTGTAGGAGTGCATGCTCTGAATTAGCCACTCATCTTGCATCTACTTAATCAAGGTTCTGTACTGAGTTTTCTCTCCAAGGTTCTGAAGAAGGTATGCTGCGAGCAGATGTTTAAAAACACACTTTAGCTGAATGCATAAATAGTTAAGGACCATTCAGGGAAAATCCGCCTTCGTTCCAGTGATGTTAAGTGGACTGAAAAGCCTGCTGGTAGGAAGAGGGGCAAAGCCCCAAAACCTAGACGAAGCAGTAATAGCTAAATCCTATGTAGCACTTTCCATGTGCCAGGCAATATTTTATGTACTTGACATACAATAATTCACCTATCCGCACAAGAACCCTGTGAAGGAGGTAAGAGGCGCACACATGACTGCAAACAGGTTTATCACCAGTGCCAACACTCTACCAACTCTTAAAAAGTTGAGCTTACAACACAAATATAAGCCGTTCTGTTCCTCCTACCCAAACAACACATGAGTGTTAAAATCACTTCCTCCAGGGGCAGAACCAGGTTCAAGTCCCGACTCTATATTGCTTAGAACAACCAATTTCTAGGGCTGTGAGAATGAAATGAAATCTTGTGTGAAAAGCATTCCACTAAAAAGTATGTAATTTCCATGAGGGCAGATTTGTCCCTTGCTGTGTCTCCGTAGTCTAGAACAGGACCTGGCACACTGTGGGATTAACTCTTCTACCCGCTCTCAGCGTGGGGGAGGGCTGGGAGGTAGCGCCTCTCAACCCACCCAGAGTCCCTTTCCCTCTCGCTTGCATGTAAAAGCGGGCCGGTTTTGCCTCCTCCGGGGCTGCAGACAGCGCACCATCTGGTCCAACGCTGCTTAGCAAAACCTGGACATTCCAAAACGCCTTTCACCCCTGCTGTCTGCTCACCTCAGTGTTCAGGGCCAGTCCCCAGGCTGCTTCTTGCCCTCCACAGGCAGCCTCCCACCTGCGGGAGTCCTCCATCCTAACACAGATGTGGAGATAGATGCACAGCCCATAACGCCCCCAACACCTCAGCTGGGCCTTATGGCGCCGGGACCATATGGGAGCGGTCACTGAGCAGCCCCAGGCCACCATTCGCGCCACGTGGATACAGCAGGTGGAAGCCCAGCCCCCGCAGCAGCCCTGCCTGGGCAGTCAGGACAGAAATCCAAGCTCCTCCCTGGGCTGTGCGGTCTACAGGAAGGTGTGGCAGGCGGCCTCCTCCCAAGACCCCTTACCTGGTCCCGGGAAGAATGCACTGAGACAACTGCCAAAAGAAGTACACTGCGTTGGAAGCCAGGCCAGTACTAACCCGCGGCCTCCGCCCGGGAACCGCCCCTCACCCCGCCCTGCTCCTTCCCAACCAATCACAGGCTGGGCGGCGCCCACCAGCCACGTGGGCGAGCTTTAACCATTCGCGGGGTCTCCACCAGCCAGCAGCCGGCTCCAGTCGTTCCAGCAGCCCCGCCTGCGCGTGGGCGGGCACTTTGGCGCGCTTGCGCACTTTGGGAAAAGCGGAGCTGGACCCCGCCCCGTACGGCCGCTTTACTCCTCCGCTGAGCGTGCGAGGGACGTCGGGGGCGGTGCCGCAGCAGTTGCCTCTGGTAACCGGGAGGCAGGAGGAGGAGGAGGGACTCGGCGGGAGGATGGTGAGTGTGGGGGCCCGGGCCCCTCTGGAGATGGCGGGTCACCCCCCTCCCGTCCTCAGGCCCAGGGCGGGGCACTGCGCTTGAAGCCAAAGAGGGAATGGGACGGCGCTCAGCCTGCTGTCTGGGTTCTGGATTGGTTTCGGGGGGCAGCGGGGAGCCCGGAAGGTGGGCCCTTGGAAGGAGACCTGGGCCTGGGGAGAAAGGCGGGGCTTGCAGCGGGTCCGAAGCTAGGGAAAAGGACTGGAAGGTTGCGTGGCTATCCGCGTACAGAGCTGGGGCTCCATCATTACTAGGGACTGAGGCGAGGGCGGATCCAAGTAGCTGCGGAAAGCAGCCTCCGCATGCAGGCTTAGATCGTCCTAGGGAATCGGCCTTCCCGTACCGCTGGAAAGTGGGTCCACCGGGGTCACGCCAGAAGCGGGGAGAAGGGTTAGGGCTACTGTCTTTGGATAATTTGACCAAAGGTGCATGCATGGGAGAGGTGCATGCAGGGGAGATGATAGCCTAGCTCTCCTCTTCCTCGAGATGCGCCTGCCTTTGGGGGGAGGGGTGTAAATCCCAGGACACAAAGAGGTACCGCTTGCACTGGGTGCCTGGTGGATTTTACGCCGTCTTGGTGTCTGCGTGGCAGGCTCACTTCTGCAGCAACGAGTTATTTGCTGAGAGTTCTGTAAAGTCTGGTTGATGATGCTGACCTGTTTTCCTTTCAATACTTAATCCATATTGAAGGAGGTCCTTCAATATGCACGGTCCTTAATATTTGATTTCAAACCTGTTGCAACCTTTTACATATGACCACACCAGAAACAAAGCTCTTAATCTCACCTTGGGATCTCCAAACTAAAAAGAATGGGACATTAAAGCTGGAGTGGCTATCAATTGGGTTTTCTCTGTCAGACTTAAAGCTTCCCCAAATTGTGAATTATGATGTGTGAAACATTTGACCGTTGACACGCTGTTTCTTGTTGATTTCTGTGCAGTTAGTTGGAGGGTAATTGACATGGAATTAAGTAGTTTTAGAGCAAGTCAAAGCAAAATTGACTTTGAAGCGTTTAGAATAGGTTAGTTGGCTTACCAGCTGCACAGAGCCAGGCACTCAAATTTACAGTTACTTCCCCACCCCGCGGTCCCTTTTGACTTTTAGAAATGTCCAACCTCCACTAACTTATGAAGAAAAGACTAGATGTCTGCAAGGGGGAAAAAAATGCATGCACCTTTGGTCAAATTATCCAGTGACTAAGTTTTGATAGGAAAAAGAATTGATTTTACATTGTCAGATTGTTAAAGAAGTAGAATTATTTGATCTGAAGTTGCCAATCACATTTCACACTTGCTACATTGCAGTTTTATTAACCTCAGGCTAGACAGATTTTTACATGTTTTCTTTTTATTAATCATTTATACATGAGCTGTCCATTTAAAGGCTAGATTTTTCTTAACAAATGAGTACAAACATAAATATTTACACAGAAAATAACTAGAATTGGAATGAAAAAGGCATGCCAAACCAACAGAGAATGAGATGTCATCATAAATGAGAAATGCATGAGAGTTAGCTAACTTTTCCCAGTTTGTTATCAATTAAGTGGACTGTGTAATTTCATGATTGCTTAATTTATAATTACAGGCCACAATAAATTAACCACTGCTAATGTGTCCAGTGCAAATTGACACTGTAGATAGCAAGTTGACAGTGCTGCAGCACTATTGTATACAACTGTTGTGTTCATTGATCAAGACAGATTTTGTTTTTGTTTTTTGCTTCTTTTTTCCTAAAATGAACAATATGAAATTAGGGCAAATCATTCTGAATTCTTTATCTGGTTTCCCAAATACATCTTTTTTTTTTTTTAATCTCCAAAAGTGTGAGCTATTCTTAGAACGGAAAGTGGAACATAGAATTTAAACCATCAGTGGTGTGATTAAGTGTGTCACATCTGGTATCCCACCCATCCCTGTGATAACTGTACAACTGGAGACTGAGTCCCAGGTTTTTGCTTCTGCTTTTTAAACAACTTCAGCTATGACAAATACATTTTATTTCTTTTTTTAATTAATTTATTTATTTATTTGACAGACAGAGATCACAAGTAGGCAGAGAGGCAGGCAGAGAGAGAGAGGAGGAAGCAGGCTCCCTGCTGAGCAGAGAGCCCGATGCGGAGCTCGATGCGGAGCTCGATCCCAGGACCCTGAGATCATGACCTGAGCCGAAGGCAGCGGCTTAACCCACTGAGCCACCCAGGCGCCCCTACATTTTATTTCTTATTTAAAAGCCCAGATGTTTTCTCTGAACTTTTGGCCAGCTATTTTAGCCCTGCCTTTTGATATCAAGTTTTCAGTGAAATACTAAGATAACGGTAATGTTAGTGCATTAAGTCATTACTATTTAACAGATGACTCCTTCATTCAGAAATTATTTATGGAGTACTTTCTACATATATGAACCTAGCGGTAGTTAGCAAGCATGTTCAGCATTTGAAGATTGTTCCTAAAATTGTGTTTTGGGGTCAGAAAATGGTCAGTGAAAAATTAAAAAAAAAAAAAACACAACTATGGCTTTGAGTGTGTACTATGCACTATGCTTTACATTCCTCGTCTCACTTAATCTTCATAGCATTTTTTCTTAAGATATAAATATTGTTCCCAGTTCCCGTTTTCTAGGTGCCAAGGGTTACGCATGTAAGAAAGATGAATATAAGTGTATGAAATTCCAAAACTCATAATGGTTTTTTTGTTTTTGTTTTTGAAGTAATCTCTACCCACAATGTGGGGCTTGAACTCATGACCCAGAGATCAAGAGTCACTCAGCCTGCCAGGCACCTCCCAACCCCCAATGTTTTTAATTAGGACTCTGGTGAGGTGGGAGCCCACTCTTCCTGAGGAAATGCCCATGTGTTGCCCCCCCTGAGGAAACATTGTATTTATTCAGTAGAGAGATGAGGAGAAAGAAGAACCTTGGGTGAGGTTCTCCCTATCCAAACTATAGGAGTTCCTGAAGTTAATAAGGGCTCCCTTAGCAGCATAATTTTTTTGTTAAAGAGGTAAAGATACATGGAAATCAGTTCCATTTAAGCTAGTTATGGGGAGTGCATGTTCTTGACAGTCGGATTACTTAATATTTAAATTCTAACTGCTCCTCAAGGCCACATACACTTTCCATCCACCATCACATTCCTCTCTCACCCTCTACCACCCCAGTTTCTCTTAATGACCTAGTTTGTATCATTTCAGGTCAGGGCACCTTGCCTCTGCCAGTAGTTGAAGCTGATTTGGGGGCAGATAAAATATCTGTAGTCAATAGCACATCTATTCATAATTTGCCTGTAGAAAGTTTGTTTAGATATTTTATGACTGAGTCAGACCACTTCTGTCCACCAGGGTGCAGATAACTTATATGCACACATGCTGATGATAGACTTTATACAATTAACTAGAGCTCTGATTTCTTAAATCACCTTTAATGTCAAAGGAGTGCAAATCCTACACAGAAATCATGTCTGTTTTGCTCACTATTGTACTTGGGGCACATTGTGGATATTTAATGTGAATGAGGGAATGAATGACTGGGTATTTGAACCAAAAATGCACTTTAAAAATTTGTTTCCTTGTATTTATACTGCAAAACTCAGCCCCATAATAAAATTAACTTCTAATGGCTACTTCCCTTCATTTGACATTTAAAACAAAGTATGGACTCTTACGTTTAGAAACATAGACTTACTCTGTTCTCTTTCCTCCAGCCTCTTAAATCCGCTTACTTTGTACCTTTCAGGCAGAACTCTGATATCTATAAATATCCTCTTCCGTATTTAGCAAACCCTGATAATCCTGTGATCCCCTGTCCTCGGTAGTTGGGTTAATATGATGCTGTACTGTATTTGCATCTGTCTTCCCTAGACCATGCTTCACATGCCATTTATCATTTTGATAGAAGAAAATAGTAGCTGAACTTTTCATTTCTCTGTAATTTCACTTAAAGGTAAACCATATGAAATCATTGTTTCCTGATAAGGAAAATCACTTATTAGAAATGTATAAGTATCATTTTTTAAAAGATTTTATATATTTATTTGACAGACAGAGATCACAAGCAGGCAGAGAGAGAGAGGAAGGGAAGCAGGTTCCCTGCTGAGCAGCGGGGCTCGATGCGGGGCTCGATGCGGGGCTCGATGCCGGGCTTGATCCCAGGACCATGAGATCATGACCTGAGCTGAAGGCAGAGGCTTTAACCCACTGAGCCACGGAGGCACCCCAATATAAGTAACATTTTTTGATACCTTTAGGTTAATAAAGTTCAGGTATAGCTAGAATGGTTTTCTCTTCTGTGCTTTGCTTCTCTTCTTTTAAAATGAATAGAAATTACTTTCTCGTTGTTCAATTTTCAAATATAATGAGTGTATAAAAAGTCTCAGTCTGCAGAAAGCAGTATTTTTATTTACAGATTGGTTTTAAAAGAGGAGACATGTGAGGAAAAACCTAAAATGTTCATTTTGAACCTTGAAAATGTTTTATAGAAACAGTTTTCCTGATTTCTGCACTTGTAGATAATACATGAGAATTTTACCTGTACTGTCGTTTCATGTACTGATGTGATAAATTTTGGTTATTTTAGAATTTTATTGGAAGAGGTAATGAGGACATCTAATCAAGAACTCAGGATGAGTAGTACAATGTGTTTCCCTGTTCTAGCCTTTTTATATTACCAGTCCCCTGAGGATCTCAGAATTCTAATTTTAACTGCTCTGAAAGGTGGTATTATAAATGAGTGATTGCAATGTAGCTAATAGAAGCCAGGGAGACTTCTCATAAATACAGTTTAAAAAAGGAGTGGTGTCAGCGTATTCAAGGCCAGATAAGATAAAAACAAGAGAAAAATGTCATGCCAAAAAAAAAAAAGAAAATAAAAAAAAAGAACTGCCTATCTTTTGGTTTGTTTGAAATTAATCACTCTTGCCTAAATCTTTTGGTATAGAATTTGTCTTTCTGTCTTAAGCTAAATCTTCCATCTTATTGTGGAAAAAATTGAGGCACAGAGAGGTTAATGTAATCCTTTGCAAGTCGGTGCAAATACAGAATACTGGGAGTGGTAAACAAAGAATCTCTGAGGCAGAAAGGAATTCTTAATAATTATGCATATTTGCATATCATTGTCCAAAGACTCAGTTGTTGAGAATTATTTCACAGAATGGTTATTTGATCTTAGTGAACAGGCTGGTTTGAATTATTGCCTGGTGCAATAACGATTAAAAAATGTAACCATTTTATATAATTCTAAGACTCAGCTTGAAGGAATTTCTGCTTGGGCTGGGAGATTAGATTATATGCCCTTTAAACTCTGGAATTCTTTGATTCTTGTTGTAACTCATTGGAACAAGACTGTCAGCTGCAGGACAACAAATAACTATCTTACACGATTTTTCTTATGTTTGTAGCTAAGAAGCAAAGTGGTTTATTTCTAGCCATTAAAAAATAATAAAAACAAGAAACAAATATTGTATTAAATTACTAGTCAAAAATACCCTGGTTAGGGACGCCTGGGTGGCTCAGTTGGTTAAGCAGCTGCCTTCGGCTCAGGTCATGATTCCAGCGTCCTGGGATCGAGTCCCGCATCGGGCTCCTTGCTCAGCAGGAGCCTGCTTCTCCCTCTGCCTCTGCCTGCCATTCTGTCTGCCTGTGCTTGCTCTCTCTCCCTCTCTCTCTGACAAATAAATAAAATCTTTAAAAAAAAAAATAAAATAAAATACCCTGGTTAAATTGTGATTGTTTTTATTCTTCATGACTGACTTTGGCAATGTTCTAACCTCTCTGTTGTAGCAGATTCTTCATCTGAAAAACATAATTTATACCATGCATTGGGGTTTTTTTAGATGATAGAGTATTTTTAATGCTGAAATCTTAAAGGTAAACTGAAATAAAGTCAAACAATTTTTTAAAACTTTTTTTTGTATTTTGTGTGTGTATGTGTGTAGCACTGTAAAATCTTGCACTTACTTGGGTGATAACTGTATTAAATTCAACAGTTATTATCTAATGTCCGTCTAATAAGTGCCAGGCATGGTGAGAGACCAAAGCTATAACTTCACTCTAGGAGTGAATACACTCTAGGAGAAAAATACAAGAATCAATTACCTATAGTCTGATAGGATGCGTGCTCTACTCTAAGTGTGTATGAAGGGCTTTAGGAATGTGAATTGTAGTTCACACTCCCAGAAGATTGGGGGTGACTGCTAACCTAGATTAATAGGAGGAACAGGAATAAGCCATGCTATTTATTGAGTTGATAAATTTGCAGAAGTACTTCTGCCAAAACTTAGGAGGAGGAAGTAAGTGGAATAAATGACATTGAGCTGGAAAGTAATACTGTGAGCTCTCCACAACCAAGAACCTTTTTCAAGGAGATATTCTCAAGAAGATAATCTGGTATCTACTAATATCAAAGTCAGTGCCCCAAAAGTAATCTCTCTTCTTCACGGTTGTTTAAGGGCTTGCTCTCAATTTTGCGCAAATTGAAAAGTGCACCAGACCAGGAGGTGAGGATCCTTCTCCTGGGCTTGGATAATGCTGGCAAGACCACTCTTCTGAAGCAGCTGGCATCTGAAGACATCAGCCACATTACACCTACACAGGTGAGCGCTGCCCTGGCCCCAGGTGCTTGTGTGACATATGGAAAGTGATCATAGCAATATGGAAGGCAAAATGGGAAATACAGTTTTGTCCACCCTCAAGTTTTGCTACTGAGAAAAGTCTATACAATTTAAAAATCATCTAAGATTTCAAAAACATATCAAGAGATTCCGTAGGTATGAGGTACTTAGAGTAGTCAAATTCATAGAGACAGAAAGTAGAAAAGGGGGCTGGAGACAGAGGGGATTGGAGGGGTCTGTGCTTAATGGGCACAGAGAGTAAGTTGTAAGATGGAAAAGTTTCTGTGGATGGCTGCTGGACGGTTATGCAACAGTGTAAATGCACTCAATACTACTGAACCCTACACTTAAAAATGGTTAAAATGGTAAATTTTATGTTATGTATATTTTACCAATTCTTAAATAAATCATTTAAATAAGCATGTATAGGAGCGCCTAGGTGGCTCAGCTGGTTAAGCGTCTGGCTTGGGCTCAGATCATGATCCTGGACTCCCAGCATCAAGCCCCACATCGGGCTCCCTGCTCAGCAGGGACTCTGCTTCTCCCTCTGCCCTTCACCCGACTCATGCTCTCTGTCTCTCTCTCCCTCCCAATTCAAATAAAATCTTTAAAAAAAATAAATAAGCGTATATATATTCAAGACACAATTAATTCCCTCAGCTCTAAGTGATTACTTTGAAAAAAATAGCTTAATCTTCTCATAATGAAATTAATATGTGCAGAAAATACAGAGAGGGGGCGCCTGGGTGGCTCAGTCCATTAAGTATCTGCCTTTGACTCAGGTCATCATCTCAGAGTCCTGGGATCAAGCCCCACATTGGGCTCCCTGCTCAGTGGGGAGTCTGCTTCTTCCTCTCCCACTGCCCACCCCCACGTACCTTGCTTGTGTGTACTCGCTCTCTCAAATAAGTAAATAAAATCTTAAAAAAGAAAATACAGAGAGAATATAAAAGAAAAAACCAGAGTACTATGAGAAAAACTGTTACTATTTTAGTGTATATTTTTCAGACTTAATAAATGCAAATATATATTACTTTTTAATTTAAAAATCACATATATTTTTTAATCCAGCCTCTTGGCTAGGGCTAATCAGCAAAATACAATGGAGAAGGCAACAGTGGTGCTGCCAATGTGGAAGTTGAAAGACAAATCCTAAGTGGAACAACCCTCCTTCTTTAGACCTCCTTCCCAGTAGGAAAGCCTGAGAAAGCTTGACCTTTGACCAACCAGTCAGGTTTCCTAACTAGAGGACAGCCCGGTTGGTCTTAGTCACTTTAAAGTGTTTGAGCATTAGAGGTTTTAGCAAAAGCAGAGTTTTTTAAAGCATTTTCCACCACTGTACTGTGATATGAGTTTGGTGTCAGGTTTGAATGGCTGTGCTGGTGTGTGTACTTCACAGCTTGTGAGTCTTACTGATCTGCAACTTTTTGCAGAAAAGTCATTTCAATTGCTACCAAATGAGCAATTTTACAGCTTCTGAGCAAATTTAATGTATAGCCTAAGGAGGAGCAAATTACAGTAGTCTAGCCTAGAAGGGCTAAAAACACATATTACTGTGTCAGGATTTCTGCCAGAAAAAGAAAAGTCTAGGGTTTTTTTCTTTTTAATTGAGTATTAGCAGTAGGCTGTATCTCTTAAGAGTACCAGTAAAATGAGGGCATCCAGCACTGTGAACATAGAAATGAACTCTTAGGTAATGGACTCAAAGTTCCAATTCTAACTTTCAGGCTTTATTTGGTATGTTATAGGTGACTTTGTTATTATATGATGTCAAGTTTTCATATTTATTCTTTTTTTAAAAGATTTTATTTATTTATTTGACAGAGAAAGAGATCACAAGAGGCAGAGAGGCAGGCAGAGAGAGGAGGGAAAGCAGGCTCCCTGCTGAGCAGAGAGCCTGATGCAAGGCTCGACCCCAGGATGCTGAGATCATGACCTGAGCAGAAGGCCCTGGCGCCCCTCTTTTTTTTTTTTTTTTTTTTTTTTAATTTATTAGAGAGAGATCAAGCAAGCATGTGTGCAGGCTGCGTGGAGGGAGAGGGCGAGAAGCTCAAACTCCCCACTGAGGACAGAGTCCAACAGGAGGCTGGATCTCATAACCCTGACATCATGACCTGAGCCAAAATCAAGAGTCCAACGCTTTACCATTGACAGAGCCACCCAGGCACCCCTTTTTCTGGTTATTTTTAAGTAGGCTCTACATTCAGTGTGAACCCAACAAAGGACTTAAACTCATGACCCTGAGGTCAAGACATGAGCTGAGATCAAGAGATAAATGGCTGCTTAACCAACTGAGCCACTCAGGTGCCCCCATATTTATTCTGTAAAAACAAGCCTTCAGGGTGCCTGGCTGACTCAGTCAGAAAAACATGTCACTCTTGATCTCAGGGTTGTGAGTTTGAGCCCCACATTAGGTGTACAGATTACTTAAAAATAAAATCTTTTAAAAAATTTTAGAAAAACAAGCTTTCATTGTGTTTTGTTTTATATTAGAAGAAGTAGGAGCACCTGGGTGCCTCGGTTGGGTTTCTGCCTTTGGCTCAGATCATGATCTCAGGGTCCTGGAATTGAGCCCCCCATCAGGCTCCGTGCTCAGTGGGGAGTCTGTTCCTTGCTCTCCCTCTCCCTCTGTGTACATATGCCCTCTCTGTCTAGCTCTGGTGCTCTCTCAAATAAATAAATAAAATCTTTAAAAAAAAAAAAAAAAAGAATGTATCCTTTTTTTCTATGCATGTATGTGATGGGTATATTTAAAGATTTTATTTTATTTTTTAAAGATTTTATTTATTTTATAGAGAGCATGAGCAGAGGGAGAGTGAGGGGAAAGAATCTTTTTTTTTTTTTTTTTAATTTTATTTATTTGTCAGAGAGAGAGGGAGAGAGAGCAAGCACAGGCAGACAGAATGGCAGGCAGAGGCAGAGGGAGAAGCAGGCTCCTGCTGAGCAAGGAGCCCGATGCGGGACTCGATCCCAGGACGCTGGAATCATGACCTGAGCCGAAGGCAGCTGCTTAACCAACTGAGCCACCCAGGCGTCCCGAGGGGGAAGAATCTTAAGCAGACTCTGCATTGAGCATGGAGGCCCATGTGGTTGGATCTCAAGCACCTGAGATCATGATCCCAGCCAAAACCAAGAGTCAGATGCCCAGCCAACTGAGCCACCCAGGTGCCCCTAAAAGACTTTATTTTCATTTAATCTCTACACCTGACATGGGGCTCAAACTTACAACCCTGAGACCAAGAGTCGCATGCTTTACTGACTGACTCAGCCAGGCGCCCCTATGATGGGTATACTTAAAATAAAAAATAAAAATGACAGGTGCCTGGGTGGCTTAGTGTGTTACTAGTCTGCCTTCAGCTCAGGGCATGATCCCAGGGTGCTGGGATCAAGCCCCACTTCCAGCTCCCTGCTCAGTGGGGAGCCTGCTTCTCCTTCTCCTCTTGCCCCTCTCCCTCATGCTCGCCCTCACTCACTCTGCTCTCTCTCTCTCTCTCTCAAATAAATAAAATCTTGGGGCACCTGGGTGGCTCAGTGGGTTAAAGCCTCTGCCTTCAGCTCAGGTCATGATCCCAGGGTCCTGGGATCGAGCCCCACATTGGGCTCTCTGCTCCGTGGGGAGCCTGCTTCCCCACCCCCCCACCTCTGGCTGCCTCTCTGCCTGTCAAATAAATAAAAAAATAAATCTTTTTATAAATAAATAAAATCTTTTTTTAAAAAGTAAAAGAGGGGCACTTGGATGACTCAGTAGTCAAGTGTCTGCATTCAGCTCAGGTTATGATCCCGGGGTCCTGGGATCGAGCCCTGCATCATCAGGCTTCCTTCTCTGCAGGAAGCCTGTTCTCCCTCTTCCCCTCCCCTGCTCGTGTTCCCTCTCTCACTGTGTCTCTCTCTGTCAAGTCAATAAATAAAATCTTAAAAAAATAAAAAAGTAAAAATAAAAATGACTCATAAAGAATATACCATATCATCATTTTCACTGAATAATATATCCTGAACATCTTTCTACATTGTTAATGTATGTAAATACTTATGTAATACCCATCTCTAAATGCTTGCACCCATTATTACTTCCTTCGAATAATTTCTTAGATTTGTCGGTCCGATGACTTAATAGAATTTTTTTTCTTTTGATGACTTACAGAATTTTTTTGGATGACTGCAAGAATTTTAAGGCAGTTGACACATTTGGTCAAATTCCAGGAGTTACTCTTACTCATCTCCTCCTTCATTCTAGATTTGACATTATTGGCTTTGACATTTAATATTGTAGTTAAGTGTAGAATTTTTAAGCACACAAAAGTGGTTTTGTCAACGAGTCAGAATGAAGCTGCCTTTTACAAAATAAGCTTAAGCCCCTTCCCGTTAGAGTTCTTCAACTTCTAATTTGTTCAGTCGTGGGCATCTTAGAGGAGCTGGAGTCAGCATCGTCCCCACGTATCCCCTATAGTCTGTTTATCCTCAGTGGCAATTGGGTGGCAGTGTTTCTGCGCCGTCACACTGTGCCTAATCCTTCTGCACGAGGCAAGTAGTACTGGCAGGCTGCCAGATGAGGCAGCCCCAGGCCCACTTTATTCCAGTTATCCTGGATGAAATGTCACTTCTGTGGTAGCAAGCTGTTGATTGGATTTTTCAAGTCCTGATTTCACTATATCCTTCTCAGAAAAAGATTTATTTTTTAATTATGGCTCGTGAAATGCCTTCTCTCCAAACCCCAGAGGTCTCGTTAATTTGTTTCTCTCCACACCAACTCCCAGCTCACAGTTCCACCTGCCCCTGATTTGCTCACCTTCTTCCGAGTTCCACCTTGAGTCACTGTCCTGAAAATGAATACTTTCAAGTTCATCAGAAATGCTTATGAAAGAACAGTGACCAGTGCCTGCTTGTTTATTTGCATCGCTTCCTATAACTGAGGGCCCCACTTCAGAGTCTGAACATGCTGTTCCCGCAGGCCATCCCTTCCTTGTGGGGCTAAGAGCCCAGTTACAAATCAGCCTGTCCCATAGCATCGTGACTTCAGCTCCCTCCTTTTCCTGATTAACCCATACGAAGAAATTTCTTAAAGAATCCTGTCTTCCAGATTGTAGCTCTTGCTTCTTTTTTTTTTTTTTTAAGATTTTATTTATTTATTTGACAGACAGAGATCACAAGTAGGCAGAGAGACAGAGAGAGAGAGAGGTGGAAGCAGGCTCCCCGCAGAGCAGAGAGCCCGACGCGGGGCTCGATCCGAGGACACTGGGATCATGACCCGAGCCGAAGGCAGAGGCTTTAACCCACTGAGCCACCCAGGTGCCCCAACTCTTGCTTCTTTTTAAATTTGGAATTTATTCTGTTCTATTGAGTCTTCAGATTCAGCTTCTGTTTTTGTGTTAGTTAAATGTAATAATCTGTTAGTGTTGATTATCAGAACTATTCTCATTCCAAGTTGTCCTCGGGTATCTATGTGTGCACACGTGCGTGTGTGTGCATGTGTGTACACTTATTACAGAAGGCGTCATGTTAGCCATGACATTAATATTGACTCCAAACCAAATGTAGTAAGCATGTAGAAACACATTTCTTTCTTTCCTATCATAACAGACTATTTTCAGTATTACCAGTATCACATTTGGCAGAGTATCTCACAACTAATAAATAACATAGCTGTAAAATATAACTTTGTCAGAATTATGATCTCAGGGGTGCCTGAATGGCTCAGTGGGTTAAGCCTCTGCCTTCGGCTCAGGTCATGATCTCAGGATCCTGAGATCGAGCCCCACATCAGGCTCTCTGCTCAGAGAGAGCCTGCTTCCCACCCCGCTCCCTCTGCCTGCTTCTCTGCCTACTTGTGATCTCTGCCTGTCAAATAAATAAATAAAATCTTAAAAAATAATAAATAAAATCTTTTTAAAAATTATGATCTCAAAGCTTAATAAAGCTTGGTGGTTTTGCCTCTGTTTCAGGGATTTAACATCAAAAGTGTACAATCACAAGGTTTTAAACTGAATGTATGGGACATTGGTGGACAGAGAAAAATCAGACCATACTGGAGAAATTATTTTGAAAATACTGATATTCTCGTAAGTACTCCTTCTGATGTCCTAATTCATAGTCTTTTCTATAGTGTGTGAGGAATATTAACGCTGTAATGTTCTTTCTTGTCAGTAATTCCACTGCTGTAACATGAGTCACTATAAATTTAGGGCTAGCAGGAGACTACAGATTGTGAGAGAGAAACGTCTTTGTATAATTTGTATATGAGTTTTGCTTTTGCTCAGTACAGCCTTGTGCCCACACTCACCTTGACAAAATAAAGTATTAATTACCACAGTGATTTGAACATCAGAAGGGAAATCAGAAGATCGTGCCACTGACTCCACCATCCCAAGGAAATCAGTAAGAGTATCCTGAAGAGGCAAGCAAGATGGTGGAGGTCCTGGAGATAATGATGCATAAGGAATGGTTGAAAGACAGCTGTTCTTCCCAGAAAAGAAACTTGGAACTGTTTTCAGTTGCTTCAAGAGCTATGTTAAGTCAGAATTGTGCCTCGTCATGAATAGTTCTAGAGGACGGGATGAGGAGCAGTCTAGGGAGTATTAGGCGGCAGAGTTTAACCCAGCATAAGAAGTCTCCTATCATTGTCAATGTCCAGAAGTAGAAGCAGGTGCCCTGTGCATTGGGGATAGATTCCCTGGCTCAGGCAGCGTTCGTTCAGGAAGGGGCCGAGATCTTAGCTCCCAGCTCACTGTCACTTTCTGGACGACTACTGTTTCGGAATTCTTGGAGATTTCACTATCCACGTACTCCATTTCTCCAATACGTAAGCCTCTCAGTTCATCCACCCTACCTTATGTACTTTGTGTCATGATCATGGCCTAAAACCAAGGGGTCTCATGAACTTAGACAGGAAAAAAAAAAAGCACTGCATATTATTTTCATTAAACTCTACTGGAAAGTTTGCATTTACTACAATTCTGCCCATAGACAAGGAACTGCCGTAAAGTCAGCCATATTGGTGCCTTCATTACCAATAGAAACCATCTTGCATCTCAAATAATTTCACTCCCTGCTTTTGCTTCCTATGTGTCTTTCTACTGGATCATTCTATGGGCATGCACACAGCCTGTGGCTTTTCTTGTTTAAAAACAAGAAACTCTTGCCCTGGCTGTATATCCCATCCAGATACAGTCCTTTTCCTCAGTTTCTTTTTAAAACAAAACTCTGAATTTTCTGAGCTCTGTCTTCACTTCCTCCTCCTGTTCTCTCTTGAACCGTCCATTCAGACCCACCAAGAATTCCAGATTGCTAAGGTTTTCCATCGCCCTCTTACTTGACCTAGCCATGCAGTTAAGGAAGTCAGTGTTGCGGTCATTGACACATTATCTTCCCCTGTTTTCCAGAATACCATTCTATCTTGGATTTTCCTCTTATCTCACTGGCTACTCTTTCTCAGTCTCCATTGCTGTTTTCCCCCTTGTTTCCCTCCAGATGTTGGAGTGCTCCAGAGTTCAGGCCCGTGCTTTTCTTCTCTAACTTGTGGCTTAAGTGACCTCATCCAATTTCAAGGCATTAATTACCACCTACATGCTGGTGAATCCCACCCCGTTATCTCCAATTGGAAACTCTCCCCTGAACCTCAGTTTCATATATAGCTAGCTGCCTATTTGACATCTCCATTTCAGCAGCTAGTAAGTCCCGTCATCCTCAGCATGTCCAGAACCAAATTCCTATCTTCATCCACCCTTCGCCAGACTGGCTTCTTCTATCTTCTTCTCAGTAAACGACAGTTGCATTCATCCAAAAGCATTTTGGAGTCATCCTTTTCTTCTCGCTCCCCATCTCTGACCTATCAGCCAGTCTTGTCAGTTCTACCTTTAGAACAGTTCTAGACTCTGACCACTTCTTTCCAGCCCGCTGCTGCTGGGTGTTGATTTTGCAGTGTCATCCCCTCTGGCCTCCTTGCTTTTGCCTTTCCTCCCTAACGTCTCTTCTCAGTGCTATAGCTATAGTGATCCCGTTAACACAGAAGTTTCCCATCTCAGAATAAAGCCAAAGTTCTTACACTGGCCCCCTGCCTTCTGGCTTGTCTTACCTGTCTTCTCATTCCCCTCTTTAACTTGGTGCCAGCCACACTGACCTGCTTGCTGTTCCTACAACACTGGCCTAGTCCCACCTCAGGGCCTTGGTCATTGCTATTTGCAGTGCTAGGATTCTTTTCCCTTAGATGTCCTCATGGCTTATTCCCTCACCTCCTTCAAGGCTCTGCTCACATGTCACTTTACCACGGAGACCTTCTCTGATTACTATATTTAAAATTGTGACTCCTATCCCTACCCTTCTGGCACTGTAATTTTTCTCTGCTTCTTTTTTCTTTTCTTTATTCAGACCTGTTGGTACTCATCACCATCAGAAATGTTTTTATTTATTACCCTCCTCCCCCGGAATGTAATATCTACAAAGACAGGGACTTTGTTGTCTTTGTTTTGTTTTGTTTTAACTTTTGTATCTCCAGTGCTTAAAAACGTGCCAAATGAAATGGACAAAAATGTGTAAGATATACTGTATTAGAATTTAAAACTTCTGCTCTGAGAAAGACACTATTAAGAAAATTAAGAGATAAGACAATATTTGAATAAGAAATATTTTCAAATAAGAAACTATTTGCAAAACACACATGGGATAAAGTACTTGTATCTAAAATATACAAAGAGGTGGCTCAGTTGGTTAAGCATCTGACTCTTGATTTTGGCTCAGGTCATGATCTCAGGGTTGTGAGATCAAGCCCCTTGTCAGTCTCCACACTGAACATGGAGCCTGCTTAAGAGTCTTTCTCCCTCTCCTTTTGCCCCTCTTCCCGTAAAACACACACACACACAACTCTTAAAACTCAATAGTGAGAAAACAAAAAAACCCAATTAAAAAGGGGACAAAAGACACCTCACCAATGAAGATACACAGATAAGCTTATTTAAAGATAATCCACATCTTAGGGAACTGAAAAACAATGAAATGCCATTACATACATACCAGAATGGCTAAAACCCAAAAAACTGATAATACCAAATGCTGACAAAGAGGAAGAGCAACAGGAACTTCTATTCATTGCCCGTGGAAATGCAGAATGGTACAACTACTTTGGAAGACAGTGTGCAGTTTCTTACAATGCTAACTATAATCTTACTAAACTGTGTGATCCAGCAATCACTCTAATCTACCCAATTAGATGAAAACTTATATCCACACAAAATCCTGCATGTGAATGCTTATAGCAGCTTTATTCAGAATTACCAAAAATTGGAAGCGACTGAGATGTCTTACAGTAGGCGAATGAATAAACAAACTGTAGTACATCTATATAATAGCATATTATTTCTTGATAAAAAGAAATGAAAAAAAAATTTTAAGGGGATCTCAAGAAATGCATATTACTAAGTGAAAGTCAGTCTGAAAAAGGATACATCTTCTCTGTTTCCAACTATATGCCATTTTTAAAAAGGCAAACTATAGAAATCGGTAAAAATCTCAGGCACCTGGGTGGCTCAGATGGTTAAGCCTCTGTCTTTGGCTCAGGTCATGATCCCAGGGTCTTGGGATCAAGTCCTGCATCGGGCTCCCTGCTCAGCAAGGGGTCTGCTTCTCACTCCCCCTCTGCTCCCCCTGCTTGTGTTCTCTCACTCTCTGTCAAATAAATAAATAAAAATAAAAATCTTTAAAAAGAAAAAATCTCTACAAGTAAAAAGTTAGTGGTTGCCAGAACTCCAGGGGAAAGTGGAGGGATGGATGAATAGGTGATACACAGAGGGCTTTTAGAGTGACGAAACTATTCTGAATGAAACCATAAGGTGCATACATGTTAGTACAGATCAGTCAAAATCCATAGTTTAGGGGCACCTGGATGGCTCAGTGGGTGAAGCTCTGCCTTCGGCTCAGGTCATGATCTCAGGGTCCTGGGATAGAGCCCCAACATCAGGCTCTCTGCTTGGCGGGGAGCCTGCTTCCCCCTCTCTCTCTGCCTGCCTCTCTACCTACTTGTGATCTGTCAAATAAATAAAATCTTTTTTTAAAAAAATCCATAGTTTAAAATACAAAGAATGAACCGGATGTATCACTATTGGTTCATGAATTGTGAGGAGAAGGGCACCACACTAAAGCAAGAGGTTACTGGGAGAGGGCATGAAGATGGGGTAGGTGTGCTGTCTATCCAGTTACTCTGTAAATAAAAAACTGGTTAAAAATTGAAGTGAAGGGGGAAACACCTGGGCGGCTTGGTTAAGCATCTGCCTTCAGCTCATTTCATGATCCCGGGGTGTTGGGATTGAGTCCCATATCAGGCTTCTGGCTCGTGGGGAGTCTGCTTCTCCCTCTACCCTTCCCCCATGCTCATGATCTCTCTCACTCTCATTCAGATAAATAAATAAAATATTAAAAATATTGGTTCAGGTCATGACCCAGGGTCCTGGAGCCCCGCATCAGGCTCCCTGTTCAGCGGGGAGCCTGCTTCTCCCTCTGCCTGCCTCTTCCCCTGCTTGTGCTCTCTCTCTCTCTCTCTCTCTGACAAATAATTAAATAAAATCTTTTTTCAAAAATTAAAGTGAGTTAATTAAACTATAGATTGAAGTCAAATCATTACGCTATACACCTTAAACTTCTACAGTGCTATATGCCGATTATACCTCAATAAAACTGGTGGGGCTGGGCTATAGATTTCTCGTGATTTCTGAGTCAAGAGTTAGGGAAAAGCAGGTGGCTGAGAGAAGTAACAGTTCATTCTGTTCATCTGCTGGATTAAGGTACTTTGAAAGAAATACCCAAATAAGAGGAATATAGAAGGACATTAATGACCATGAGGCTCAATAAGGAGGCTTCAACCTTTCTGGTCTACTTTTAAATCACAGGCTCTAACACCTTGAGGGGAGAATGCAAGGTAGTTGTAGTATGACCCAGACTCCACATTTCTTACTAGCTGAGAGTGCCCAGGAATTTTCAGACACTCCAGTAAAAGTCGGTCTGAGCTACCTGAGAAGAATTTCTTCCCACTACCTTAGGCTGCCAGTTCCAGACAGTGTTTTGGATTCCAAGTTACCCTTTCATTATTTTCTGGAGCCGTTTGAGATTAAACAAGTCTGGGGGCACAGCTGAATCCCCAGGGTTAGATTCTAAGGCCTTGTGGCTCAGCCCTGTCTGCCAGTTTTAGAAGCTGCTTGGAGTGGCAGTGGTTGATGCATTATATTAGTTTGTCTGTGTTTAATAGTCTTTCATTGTTGCTTGAGAAGACCTATTACCCTAGCCTCCACACTGCCTAGAAAAGCAGGGTTGAAGCTCGATACATTTAGTTACCTGGTTAACTCTTTCCATTTATCTCTAGAATGTAACAAGAAATTCTTTCTTTTTTTTTGAAAGACACATTGAGCCTGGTGATCAGACTATTACATTGAGCAGTCAACAGCATGGGTGCAAAAAAATAAATCTACATTAAAACCCTCTGTTGGAATGCTTTACACTTTCCGTGGAACAGAAACTGAAATAACCTGTTATACAATTAGTCACAAATACAGCCCTTGAGTTTTTTGCCCAGGCACAGGAGTATTGTCTAAAACATGTCTTCAGGGACGCCTGGGCAGCTCAGACAGTGAAGCGTCTGCCTTCGGCTCGGGTCATGATCCCAGGGTCCTAGGATCGAGCCCCGAAGCTGGCTCCCTGCTTTGCGGAGGCTTCTCCCTCTCCCTCTGCCTGCCACTCCCCCTGCTTGTGCTCTCTCTCTGTCAAATAAATAAATAAAATCTTTAAAAAATAAAAATAAAATAAACAAACAAAACATGTCTTCTTTGTAGCAGCGAGGCCCTGCCACCACTGTGCTTGGCTGAGGTCACAAATCTGTTGTAACCTATAGCTTCCCTGTCACTTCTCTGGCTCTCCTCTCCTGCTCAGCTTTGTTTCCTGGCATTTGTGACAACCCACTGCCACTGCTGTAGCCACTGCTGCTACTGGAACCACCACAGCCACCTTGATTTCCTGGCTTGGCAAAGTATTGGCCTCCACCACTGTAGGGGCCAGAGCTTCTGCCTCCAAAATTTCCTCCTTTCATGAGTCTAAAATGTGAGGACTGATTGTTGTAACTGTCAGTGAATTATTACCAAATCTGTTAGAGCTGTCCCCACTGCCACCATAGCCACTACCACCTCGACTGCTACCAATGCCACCTCACCCACAGAAGTTCCCTCCACGACCAAAGTTGTCATTCGCACCAAAACTACCTCCATCACCATCACCGAAGTTTCCAGAACCATTTCAGCCTCTTTGGCTGGATGAAGCACTAACCATCTCTTGCTTAGACAGGGCTTTCCTTACTTCACAGTCATGGCCATTCACATTATGATGTTTTTGAATGACAGTCTTGTCTACAGAGTCATGGTCATCAAATATTACAAAAATAAAGCCTCTCCTCTTGCCACTGCCTCAGTCAATCATGATTTCGGTCACTTCTACTTTCCCATACTGTTTAAAATAATCTCTTAGGTGATGTTCTCCAGGGTCTTATTTCATGCCACCAACAAAAATCTTTTTCACACTTAAGTGGGCATCAGGCCTTTGAGAATCTTCTCTTCAGACAGCCCTGTTTGGTTCCACAACTCTTCCATCCACCTTATGTGGCCCCGCGTTCATGGCTGCATCCATTTCCTCCATGTTGGCTTCCATGGCAAACCCAAAGCCTCTGGAGCCCTTGGTGTTTGGATCTCTCATTACCACACAGTCTGTAAGCATTCCCCATGGCTCAGGATGGCTCCTCAGACTCCCATCGGTTGTTTCAAAGCTCAGCCCTCCGATAAAGAGCCTCCACAGCGCTCCAGGCTCTTTGGGAGACTCTGACTTAGACATGACGGCAGTGGGAGGGGAGACTTTAAAGATGCTTACTTGGCGGCGCCCACGGGCAGAAAAAAATAATCCCAAGAAATTCTCACTTTAGAACAGGTGTTGACAAACTGATCCAGCCTGCCTCCTATTATTATGTAGCCTGTGAGCTAAGAATGGCTTTCACATTTTTAAGTGGCTGTGGGGGGGCGGGGATCAAAAGAATAAGATTTCATGACACATGAAAATAATATGAAATTTACAGTTCGGAGTCCATAAATAAAGAAGGATGGAACACAGCCACGTCCACTTGTTTATGGATTTTCTATGGTTGCTTTTGGACTGCAACAGCAAAGTTCAATAGTTAGGAAAGAGATGGTATAGACCACAGAGCTTAAAATATTTACTTTAAAAATTACCTGACCCCTTATAGAAAAAGATTGACAAACCCCACTTTTGAGCATTAAATGGTTCTCTAGAGGTTTGAAAGAGTCAAGGCTACTCCTAAAAGTGCCAGTCATTCTCAGGGATGACGATATTGAGGACAGCCGACTTCAGCTTTAATAACTTGGGGGAAATGACTAAGAAATAAAACTTGAGGGGTCATAAAAGGGAGGGGATAGAATGTCTTCCATTTCTCTTAGACCAGAAGATAACAGCTTTTTGATAGATTAAAAATACAAAGTGTTTCAAGATATGGCCATATTACTTCTAAACTCTGTTTACTTTATTATGTTTTGTGTTCAGATGCAACATAATATAAACAAATTAACTATGTAATCGTTTCCATATCCAAAGTGTAGAACACCAAGTGAGATGGATCTCAAACAGCCATCTCTTGTATTATTTCCATGATGTCACTCACACTTGAGCCTCAATACTTCTAGAGCGCAAATAATTGAAAACCACATTACCCAGAAACCTCATTTGTCAGTTTCAGCTTCCCCTTAGACTTTTGCTGGAGCTGCCATATCAAGCCCACTTGTAAGTGTCATCCTTCTTTATCTCTGCCTACCCCTCCTGGGGAGAAATACTTAGGAGCAGTAAAATGGCCAAAAGGTGGCAGCAGGAGGGAAGAGGACCAGAATCAAGAGGAGAAACAAAGAGCCCTCCACTCACATGGTTGGATAACTAACTAGTCTCTGGATAATCTACAGTTGATTGAACTTTCATCAAGAAAAAATACTCTCGGGGCGCCTGGGTGGCTTAGTGGGTTAAAGCCGCTGCCTTCGGCTCAGGTCATGATCCCAGGGTCCTGGGATCGAGCCCCGCGTCGGGCTCTCTGCTCAGCGGGGAGCCTGCTTCCCTTCCTTTCTCTGCCTGCCTCTCTGCCTACTTGTGATCTGTCTGTCAAATAAATGAATAAAATCTTTAAAAAAAAGAAAAGAAAAGAAAAGAAAAAATACTCTTGTCTAGCTCTTCCTCCCCCAACTAAATAAAAATTTCAAAGCAACTGCCACGAAAGATATGAATTGGCTTTGCTTAGGTAAAGCATCATTCTGAGTGCCATGGATTATAACTTCATTTTAGAATAGCTTTATGAAACTTGATTTTTGAAAGTCCAATTTTTTTTTAAAGATTTTATTTATTTATTTGACAGAGAGAGAGATCACAAGTAGGTAGAGAGGCAGGCGGTGGGGGGGGGAAGCAGGCTCCCTGCTGAGCAGAGAGCCCAGTGTGGCGCTCCATGCCAGGACCCTGAGATCGTGACCTGAGCCGAAGGCAGAGGCTTAACCCTCCGAGCCACCCAGATGTTCCAAAAGTCCATAATTTTTAAAAAGTATTTTATGATTTAGTAATCTCCACTCCATCTTGGGACTTGAACTCACAACCCCGAGATCAAGAGTCACAGGCTCCACCGACTGAGCCAGCCAGGTGCCCAGTCCCTGTTTTAGGATCAGTCAGAAACACTAGAAATGTTTAACTTTCCCTGATAGTTTCAGAGTGGCGTTTTTTTTTTTTTTTTTAAGATTTTATTTATTTATTTATTTGAGAGGGAGGGAAAGAGAGAGAGAATGATTGAGCAAGAGCACAAGAGCAGGGGGAGGGAGAAGCAGACTCCCTGCTGAGCAGGGAGCCAAATGTGGGGCTCAATCCCTGGACCTGGGATCCTGACCTGAGCTGAAGGCAGATGCTTAACCGACTGAGACACCAGGTGCCCCAGAGTTTGTTTGTTTGTTTTCATTAATACTTTGTTTTTAGATAAAGTTTCTTTAAAAATTTTTTTTACTTCACTAGATTAATAGCTATTAAAAAAAAAAAAAAAGATAGGTTAACCTTATTCTCAGCTATTGACCAGAAGAAAACAGATCCTTGGGTGAAAACGTGAAGACACTAGACAGCACTGGCTTGGCAGGTGACAGGAAGTAGAGAATGCCACTGCAGAAAAACAAACTTGTGGGATCACCAGAGATTGGCTTGTCTCTGTCTTGACTTTTTCACTTGGCCCTTATAATAAATGGGGTTGTTGTTTTACAGACTCTCTCCTAGAATTATTGTGTAGTAATTTTCAAATTTTATACAAGTTATGTGAGAAACATACTAAATGATAGAATTTATGTGCAGTTTAGGAAGATCCTCTTTTTTAATCTTTTTTTTTTTTTTTTAAGTAAATTCTACCCCCAACCTGGGGCTCAGAATCATGACCCTGAGATCAAGAGTCACATGCTCTCCCAACAGAGCCAGCTAGGTGCATCCTCTGTCTGAAACTTTTAATGAAAATGTTTCCATGAAATTTCTTGTCAAAGCAATAAGTAGCAAGTAATTTAGCAATTTTAAGTTAAAAATGTCTTCTCATTCACCTTTGGACTCTCGTATTTGGTGATCTTTCTTGTCTGTGATTAAACCACCTTTCCGTTCCTCCTTTCTCTCTAATTATGTTTTGTCATATCAAACATCAATTTCTTTTTTCTTTTTTAAGATCTTTATTTTTATTTGTCAGAGAGAGAGGGAGAGGTAGGCAGAGGGAGAAGCAGACTCCCCACTGAGCAAGGAGCCTGATACAGAACTCGATCCCAGGACCCTGGGATCACGACCTGAGCCAAAGGCAGATGCTTAACCACTGAGCCTCCCAGGCATCCTGTTTTGTGTTGTTTTAGGTGAATATGCTCTTTTAAAGGAGTATTTTCATAATACCATTAGTTTAATAGCAATTTTAAATTCTTTAAAGAAAGTTTGCAAATTTGATAATTTTTAAGAGTAGCAACTGGGAAAGCACTTAATATGCTGTTTAATGGGAAAAAAAGGGGGGGGCCTACAAGGGGCACCTGGCTGGCTCAGGGTCATGAGTTTGAGTCCCACATGGGGGTACAGATTACTTAAATAAATAATATTTTTTTAAAAGGCTGACAAAATTATAATTTTCTTTTTTAATTATGAAGAAGAATTTGAAGGGAACTTTCACAAGAAATTAAAATAATTAATGTGTTTGAGTTCTATAACTATAGACGATTTTTCTCCTTTGGTCTTACTTCATTTCCCTTATTGTTATTATAGGATGTTATTTATGCAATTAATAAAATTCAGGAATGGGAAAGAAAGCTTGGGATTTATAATTTACAGTGACTCTTGAGACTTCTCTTACTTCTGGCAAAGCCTATGCCCTTGCTATTTCCAGTACTTGATCTTAACCTCCCAGGAAGCCTGAGAAGGTGGGAATGGAATGGAGATCAGGGAGTCTCCTACCTTGGCCCCTGAAGTCAGCGTACAGTTAATACTGCAGAATGTACTTTCAGAGCCATGATGCTCCAGGACTACGGTATTTGTAAGTGCCTCGAGACACCATCCCTTCCCGACAATTTGGGAAGCAGAACAGCAGAGTGCTCAAGAGCACCTGTGGACTTTACTCCCAGGTAGGCCTGAGTTTGAATCCCACGCAGATGCCTGGGTGAATCCCAGTCTTGTTAGAACTTGGGCAGAGGGGCAACTGGGTGGCTCAGTGGGTTAAGCCTCTGCCTTAAGCTCAGGTCATGATCCCAGGATCCCTGGGATTGGGCTCCCTGCTCAGCAGGAAGCCTGCTTCTCCCTTTCGCACTCCCCCTGCTTGTGTTCCCTCTCTCACTGTCTCTATCAAATAAAAAATAATTTTTTTTTAAAAGAACTTGGGCATAATACTTAATTTCTTTGGCTTATGTTTATCTATGTATAAAATGGGAAAATAATGAAATCTCTCATAAAGTCATAACGAGAATTAATAGAGTAAATCTGAGCAAGAATGTTCAGTGAATACACAATAAATGTTCCTCTTTTTATGCTTCTTGGCTCTCCTGACATCTACTTTGGAGCTTTGCTGGAAATATTTTCTGGGTAGCCCCCTTTAATCAATCCATCAATCAATCAATTAGTGTATTTTGCATCCATAGATGAGGTAAGAGTTTTCAGCTCAGTTTCCGTTTGTTGTGCTAATGAGAAATCTGCTTGGGGATCCTCTGCTCCTTCTGCAGAAGCTGCCCTGTCTTCTCTGTTTATTAAAGTAACCTTCTCCTTTTACTTTACAGATCTATGTAATTGACAGTGCAGACAGAAAAAGATTTGAAGAGACGGGTCAGGTAAATAATTCTTCTGTTGAGATGTTTTCCAAATAACTAGGTGTTCATTAATCTACCCTGTAAATGTATGAGAGCAAGGGAGGCATTTTTTTTTTTGTTTAACCTTTGCAGTTTAAACAAAAAAGTCATTCTGGCAAGCAAGCAAAAATACCAGTTGCCCAAAAAGAAAAAAAAAAAAAAAGTTGCAAAAATTTAAAAAAAAAAAAGGTTGCCTTCAAGGAAATCAGTTGAGAGTCCTTTAAACTATTTTTTTGATTACAGCCTTTTAGTTTTGGTCAGATAAACAAGATATAAGCAAATGGAACTTACCACCATGCTCAAAAGTTTAGGTTTCTTCCCAGGCCACTTAGACATGAACCCAGAGGAACAATTCACTTGTCATTTCTATGTACATTTTCAACAGCAGCTTAATTGATCCGAGGGTACCTCTGACAGATCTGAAGGGATAGGAGGAAACATGCAAGCCAAGACTAAGCCGCCCTTGTTCCCAAGCCAAGAGATAGACTTTGAACCCAAATATGGCTTCACATGCACAGTACATGTCAACATGATTACACGGTGAGATTTGTGTACTCAGTTTTAAAGAGAGAAGCAGTGGACATCACCATTTTACCCAGACGGAGTATACTGATAAGAAGCAAGGAGTAGAATGACCTCTTTAGAGAGGTGTGCAGGGGCTTGGCCTGTATCCTCAACTGCCACAGGTGGCCTTCCAAAGGTAGCATTCCCCATGTTTATGTCCCCTTTCCCTGAAAATTAGTTTGAGGACTCCTTTCCATACCTTGATGACTTCTGTATCATCACTTGGGTGAAGCAATGCCAAACACGAGCTTAGAGGTAAGGGGTGTTAATAGGATGATATGCCTCTTGAACCCCCAGTTCCCTTGGACAGCTCAAGTGTCCCAAAGCAGCAGAAATGTGAGTTGAATAGGGAAGAGGTGGGTCCCCATAAGTAAATACACACCATCTCCTATGCTGATTGCAGACGGAATTAACATACAGCTAGGACCCCAAGCAATAACCAAACATCAGACACTTGGCCAGACGGACTAAAGATGGTTATTTTAGGATGTGAGTTTGATGACATGCGGTGCACATGCATGCATGCTTTGAAGGTACAGATTGATGAAGCAGCATTATAATCTCCAGAGTCATTGTTATTTTCAGTGTAAAATGTGTGTGTCCTATTTGCGTGTGCGCGCATGCGTTGAAAGTCATTTGCAGATCACAACCTTCAGTAAGTTTTAAATCTCTATCCACAACATATGTTCTCCTTTGAACAGTGTTTCTGAGGGTATGATCTCTGCATCCATGGTAGAGCCATTTGCAGAGTGTGTTGAAATGCAGATTCCTTGGCCCTACCTCAGCCTTTCCAAATTCAGCATCTCTGGGGTAGGCCCAGGAATCTGCCAGGGAATTCTTCCCCAGGCTCAAGTTTGAGAACCATTGCCCTTAGAAGTTGCTAGTTGATCAGCTTAACACTTCTGTGTTTTTCTAGTTGGAAGTACATGGTTAAATATCATAGATTTCATCCTTCCCTTCCCATCCATTCCCGAAATGATCCAGGAACTAGCTGAATTACTGGAGGAAGAAAAGCTAAGTTGTGTGCCAGTGCTCATCTTTGCTAACAAGCAGGATTTGCTCACGGCAGCCCCTGCCTCTGAAATTGCAGAAGGACTAAACCTGCACACCATCCGCGACCGCGTCTGGCAGATCCAGTCCTGCTCAGCTCTCACGGGAGAGGGCGTTCAGGTGAGATTACCAGAAGGCTTGGTTACCTGGCAATATGGCACCCAACCAACATAGTCTGTCTCCTTGGTTGAGCTGAGCTAGATAGAAAAAGATATGAAACCAATAGCCTTTGATTGGCAGACGAACCGCTCCAGGATGTGAAAGGCATGGAGGAGTTTGGTTCTTTTTTACTTAGCAACCAATCTGATAATCATTAACTATTCCAGGAAAGCTGCTGATGAACCACCCCACGAGGGACAAACTACCCCACTGGGTAGGAGGTCAGAACAGAAGACCTTCGAAGATGCTTTCTAACTAGGATTCTTTGATGACTGGGTTGGGGGTTTTGTGTTGTATCTAATATTATGGATGCTAAGTGCTTGTGCTCCCAAGGTAACAGCCGTCAACAGTTGTGCACACCAGTTATCCTAGAAGTGTTTTGATTTTTCTCTTGGCTAACTCCCCTGCCCTCAGGGCTGGTGTCTCTTTCCTGCTACTTCATGTTGGTTTCCCACCGGGAGGCTTCTGCTGACAGAAAGCCCCATGCTTTATACCAAGGAACTATAAACCAGAGGAACAGTCTCCCCCCCTCATTTGATATTAATTTAGGGCAGAAAATGGTTGTATCCCAGCTACCTGAGAGGCTGCATCCTCAAAGAATGAGAAACCATTTCAGCTCTGATGCTTCCCACCAAGCAGCCTCGAACCAGCTGACACGTAGGGCTACTTCTTGGAAGGCAGCTATGCTCACCACTATACCACCAACGCCGTAGGGCTACTTCTTTATTCTGGAGCCCCAGCATGCCGACATGCCTCAATTTAAACATCTGGTGTACCTGCCAGGGAAGTGGCCCGGTGCTTCGAGAAGCAGACAGTCCTGCTCCAGGGTGCTGGGGGGGGGGGGGGGGATTAGCAACATCTGAAGGAACGGAGTCTTCCCCCCACTGCCATATGGCGGGTGTCAGAACCACATAGCCAGTTTGCTTGTCTCTCAACTTGGTTCGGGTGATTTGCTTCTCCATTTTTGTCCTGCAGCCTCTTTCCATTTCCCTTCTAATGCTCTTCATCCCTCTCTCCTAAGACATTTGACATTGATTGGTCTTAAAACTGCCTGACTGCTTTTATCTCAATCAAATAATCACTTCTAAGAATTATCTCAGTTGTTCCATCTGTTTGCTGCTTTGGCTTTTTTCTTTTCTTTTCTTTTCTTTTCTTTTTTTTTTTAAGATTTTATTTATTTATTTGAGAGAGAGACAGTGAGAGAGAGCATGAGCAAGGAGAAGGTCAGAGAGAGAAGCAGACTCCCCGCGGAGCCGGGAGCCCAATGCGGGACTCGATCCCAGGACTCCAGGATCATGACCTGAGCCGAAGGCAGTCGTCCAACCAACTGAGCCACCCAGGCATCCCGGCTTTTTTCTTTTTGTTACACAAACAGCTGGAGCCTGCTTCTGTGCTTGGCCTCTAGATCCGAGGGCCCAGCAGTCCGCACTGGCCGTGCCTCCTCCTCCAGGCTCCTCAGTACCTGCACCCTCAGAAGCTCTCTGTGCACGTGTGTGCGTTGTGGGGGCTGTCAGGTAGCCAGAGAGGTGCTCCGCTGCGTCCCCAGAACAGATGCCAGAGCTTTGTGGGTCTCTCTGAGGTTTAGGTTCGGGAAGGGTCAGCCGTTCAGCCTTCGTATTTCCTTCCATCCTAGACTCTGGCTATAAAAGTAATGTACTCTCATTGTGAATCATGTACAAGTATATAAAACTAAAAACTGAAAAGTTCTTTCCCCTCCCCCCTAATCCCACTCGACAAAGGAACTGATCACACGAGTAGTTTTGTTCTTCTCAAGCCTCCTCTCTAAGATTGCAGTCACATATGTGATTATATTTCTACCAGGTTTCAAATTAACTGCATTTTTCAGCTTACTTTACAAGCTAGTCCAACCAGTATACTACAGCCCAGCATGTTTTTGATAGGTAAACTCTCATCTTTTTATTTAGCTTCTCACTTAAAAAAAGAAACCCAAGTTTTGCCTAAGGCAGCTCCCTGGATTGTGCATAAAATGGTATTCATGAGGCCTGAGGTTATTTTGGTGAGGAGGCGGCCCAGGAAAGGATAATAGCTTTCTTACGTTCGTACAAACTACCTCAGGAAGAGGATTCTGCCTCTCTGAATGGTTTAGAACACAAACACAGAAAGTAGAGACCAGGGGTGCCTGGGTGGCTCAGTTGGTAGCGTGTGGGACTCTTGATCTTGGGGTTGTAAGTTTGAGCCCCATGTTGAGTGTAGATAACTTAAAAATTTTTTTAAAAAGCAAAGTAGAAAATGTCTTGAGTTGCAGACTCCAAAGGTAGTACTAGAGAAAATATGTGTTTTGTGCATAATCCTGAGAAAAAGGGACTTGACAGCTCTATAATCTTCTTCACTGGGCCAGAGAGTTGAAAGGAAGAAAAAGCAAAGCTGAAATTAACAGTGAGGCTCTTGTTTTCTTCAGCCAGCCTTAGGGATGTCAAAAGGAGGGCTAGAGTTATCTAGAATCAGCATTTACAGTGTTGGCATTCAAGTCAAGGGTGCTTCTTCAGAGGAGCCTGGAGATTGGGAGGGAGCACTGCTCATTGTCTGCCCCGAGTGCAGGCCCCACTGCCCCACTCCAGTCTGGCAGAGAGTAGGAGGGTGGAGAGATCTGTGTTCTTGGCTGTGTCACGCACCATGGAAGTGGAGTTCCCTTTATGCCAAAAAAGAGGCAGTGAGCTCTCAGACTGAGGGTGGGGGTTGGCAAGGGAGGGCTTTAAAATCAACCAGTTTGAATCAAGTGAGATGTCATGTGTGGTTTGATTTTGTGCAGAAAGTTCTGCTCAGATCAGGGGCCTTCAGCAACCAGGTTCACAGGAAATGATATCAAGAGAGATACAACAAAGAACTGTGAACAAGAAAAATAACGATTTTATATGGAGGAGAAATAGTTTGAAGGTCACTTAATTAGTTTAGTAGATAGTACCATGGTGTATAGAATTGGGTAGTTAAGACTGGGATTTCAAGGTTAATGAGATTAGATTATGGTTAATAGAATGATATAAATTTAGAGAATTTAACCATTATTTGAAATGGGTTATTTAATAAAAATGTTAATTAAGAAGGGAATCGGCCGTCTATTGTCCTTTAATGGTAACCTTTGGGGACTGGAGAAAGGTCGGCGAGTTTTCTGTGGAAATGCTTTTTTCACTGTGAGGCACTGATTGACCATGTCCATCCCTCAGGTAATTCCTCTGACCTGAGGTCCTGCCCACTCAGCCAGCTTCTTACTTTTCACTTTAAAAAGAGTCACTTACTTGGAATTCTTTTCCTGCATTGCTTAGTTCAAGTGTAGGCCTTTAATGACTCAGATTAATTAAGGCTTTAACTATTCCTCGGAATGAAAGACGTCACTCGAAAAATGTCCATAAGATTACTTTCAGGCATGGATACTCTGTAATAATTACTAGAATTCCCTTATCCCTATTTCATCCTCCCATTCTACCCTCCACTCTTTGACCCACCGCCCCCTGAATGCTGGTCAGTAATGGGGGACCCTCCCAAGATGATCAGACATTAAATGGGTCAGGCAACATCTGGCCCCACAGCTCTAATGAGCCTGAACAAAAATGTACCAAGGTTTTTTAAAAAGACCTGGGATTTCTGTTACAGTGTCAGGTGTTCAGAGACAGTGTCCCTGTTTGCATTGTGTTTGGGTGTATGTGTTCCATCTAAATGCATCTGTGAGACGTGTCTCAGACCGATAAGTGGCACCATCGGGTGGGTGAGCGGAGCAGCGGCCACGGGTCTGCGCGATGGTACGCCAAACCCTCTGGACTGAGAGGGCACATGCGTCGCTTCTCCTTAGCGAAGTAGCTGCAACACAGGATTTCAGATTATAGAAGTTTGTGATTCTGGGCGATGATCTGAGGTTCTTGTTCTCCTGGCTCTTCTGAAGGCAAATAAGTATGTGCGGTCCATGTGGTTCGACAGCCCCTGCTCTGGGTGTGGAAAAGGGCTTCTGAGGGCTTCGTGAGAGTTCAGAACAGGTCTTTGTTTGGCTGATTAATGGTGAGGAGGAGGCCAGCCATATGTGATTGAAGCAGGTTTTCATAGGAAACTGTCAAGAGCGGAGCTCAGGTAAATGGCACTAAAAACTGGAGGAGACACTTGTCTTGGAAACTCTGTCCTGCTGAGAGGCCCATAGTCCAGAGGAGTGATCAGAAAAGACCCAGTTACGTCAAGTAGCTGAATGCAAAAAGGAGAAACTGAAATACATCTAGGGAAATCTGCAGCCCCCTCAGCTAGACTGCCTTCCAGACATAGGGGCAGCCGCCTTCCGGCCCCTTGGAGCTCGGCCCTGCCCCAGTGCATAGCACGTAACTCCAGAACACTCTTCTTTCCCCTTCGTGTACAGAAAATGATGAATAAAGCATCTGGCTCAGAGCCAGAGAAAGATAGAGGAATTGATCCCTCTTCCACTTACAAACTCGAACTGGAACCCCTTAGCACGGCTCTCCTCTGCTCTCGCAGTTTCAGGTGGCTGAAGATATTCCCTCTCTACAATGCCCATGTGTTTAATTAAAATTATACTGGATTAGAATTTCCCTTCAAAGCAGAGATCTGCAGTTTCGGCCTGGCCTCTAGCCTCAGTCATCACAAGCCCACACCAGTAGCTCTGAGCGCAGGTTTCCCTACAGATTGCTCTCTGTACCCTCCACCTGATGCTCACCTTCTCTCCCACATCTCTCCCACATTCCCCATCTTCCTGCTCCAAATAGGAGTAAGCCGGCTCAGTCATCTCACCGACGCAGAAAGGACCCCCAGTAACCTGAGCCCCACGAGCGCTTTGCACATGGCCACTAAACAGTCACTAGCCAAGTTCTTGGGTTTTGTTTCTTTTAACCTTAATCTAGGGGACTTTGCCCTTAATAAGCCAACAGGATTTCAATATTTTAAAAAACGACATTCACCACTTCTTTCTAAAGCCTGACATCAGTTATTTTTGACTCCAGTGTACATGGAACTGCTTATCTACAAGTCAGACCTCAGGGTTATTTTTAAATTTTCAAACCTCTCTGTAGACTAAGAAAGCAAACTCAGAACATGTGATTTTGTTACCGCTCTGGTGCAGTACCTTTGTCACCAGAAAAAAAGTATTAATAGTGAGCAATATTTTACATCCACTGCCTCCAGCTGCTCCTTGACCCTGGAAGCCCCATGGCATGATGGGATAGGCTGTGATGCTCAGCAGGGGTCTGAGCACCTCGTCATCTTAAAGCAATTATTCATGTGACCATGTGGTCCTCGTGGCATTTAAAACCAGGCCTACCCAACCATAGCTACTGCTTCTTCCTTCCAACCATCCACAGTGATGGATGCATGGTAGAAAGACCAAGTTCAAAGGAGCAGTGCAGTCAGAAGCCGCTCTTCCCATAGAAAGGGGCATTGTGGGGCACCTGGATGGCTCAGACGGTTAAGTGTCTGCCTTCAGCTCAGGTCAGGATCCCAGGATGGAGCTTTGCATTGGGCTCCTTGCTCAGTGGGGAGCCTGCTTCTCCCTCTCCCTTTGCTGCCCCGAAACCACCACCACCCACCCCCGCTTGTGCGCGCGCATGCTCTCTTTCTCACAAATACAGTTAAAAAAAGAAAGGGGCATCGCACCTTCAGTCTTGGATGGGACTCCTACATTTCCAGCCATATGGTTAGGGGCAGCCTTGTATTTTTCCCAGGGTTTATCATAGGGAATAATATCAGGACATAGTAAAATGTAAGATTTTTTTCCTTTTGCCATGATGCTAAACAAAGCTCAGTTTTGAGGTTCAAGGACTCTCTTTAGTCTCTATTATTGAATTGAAGCTAATCAATTCAAATTGGGTTTCAGCAAGGTTGATCAGGAGCGGGTGCGGGGGAGGACTGCACCTGCCCTAAGATGGTCATCCCAGGACAAAGATCAAATGTGCAGAAATTTGGTCAAACGAGTTTTTAACAATAAAGGTTCAACCACTAAACAAACCTATGAGTTCATTTCCTTCTCTGGAGGCAGAGACAGCAGTAACCTACTTCAGGTAGACAGTCACCTTTCCTCAGTCATCTGTTTTCAAAAAAACAAGGCCTTGCCAAATTCAGGCAAGGGCCATGGGGTGCACTGGTGAACTTGCGGAATGGAGGATCCCTCGTCCGTTTCTCCAAGGGGTGCAGCCCCTGCAAGCGGTGGTCTGGCAGACAGTCATCTGCAGGGATCTCGCAGCAAGGGACATGTGCAGGCTTCCATCTGCAACCCGGGAATCTTGAGAGCTAAGTAACCAAAACAGCCTCTGAGACCTTCCAAGCGGCTGCACAGCCGTGCAGGGTGCCTGGCTGGGGGTTCCAGCCCTGTATCAACAAGAAGCCGGTGAGGACAGAGCAGGATTGCTCCCTTTCCCAGCCGCAGGGCAATGCCCGCCTTGTCTCGGGCCGTGCGTTCACCGAGCTGGGGCGCTGGCTGAAGAGCACAGGTGCGGGAGCTGTGGCCACGTTCATGGCCTGCCTCTGCCTCCCATGATTCTGTGTCCCCACTTCCTCCTCCGGACTGTGGATGTTATAACAGTACCTACTCCACAGCGCTGTTACGAGGATTCATTTCAAAGATACAAGTTCAGTCTCTGCCCTAGGCCTGGCACCTGGATACCACACTAGGTTCTGTAAACACAACCTCAGGCCAGTCCGACCCGGCCCCCGTCGCAGGGCTCCTGGACACCACCACTGTCCTTCCTTCCCAGGGGGCAGCATGGCCCAGCTTGTCCCTGCTTTGACATCCCTGGTAACTACGGCCTCCCCAACACCTCTTACCTCCAGCTCAGGTTCTTGGGGTAATGACAGGAAAGGGACCACTCCCCAACCTCCAGACACTTCGGACCAGGGCAGCCTCCGAGAGCCAGCGCAGCCACAGGCCTCGGGCCCTGTTAATCTCCCCGGGCCTCCCACACTCCTTCAGGTTACAGTTGGCAGCTGCGGAGACCCAGGGCCCGGCAGGTCAGCTGGTGGGGACTGACCTCTGAGCGCCCTCTGTTGGCCAGACTGTGGCGTGAAGGGCTTTGCCACCCCAGGCCCTTGCTCACATCTGGAAGACACTGCCTCGCACGCAGCAGGGCTCGGTGGTTTAAATCCCCTCCACCCCCATCACAGATACCCAGGAAGAAGCTGCCCCTCACCCTCCACATGCTGCTTTGGGTTCCTGCAGCTGAGTAAATATTTTTCCAATCTCTTTGACTGCATTCATGTTCAGTAACATATAATAAAAGAACCCCCCCCCCCAATAATCAGCCACAAACCAAGAGGAAAAATTGCCATTCGTGTAGTGTGGGAACACAGTTCTCGATTTCTCTGAGTGGACAATTTGATAAAATCTGCAAGTCTCTTTAGAGGAGAAAATACCAAGGTGCACACCTTGGATAGTGTTTGTCCGGGTTCCTGAAGGTGGAAAGGGCTGCACAAGTGCTGAGCTGTTCAGCTTCGAAGGCAAAGGGAAGATGGTTATCTCCTTCATCCCTCTTTTATTTGTAAAATCTTTTTTGTCTCCTGGCAGGTGATCATTTTTTTTTTCCTGGAAACCAATTAGCTACTAAAATTAAACATGCTTCTCTTTAAATTAATCCTTTTCATAAAATGGTCTTCAAATTGGCCTCCGCTTTTCACAGTAAGTAGCTGACCCAGTTGTAACTGGAGACGCATTGGGAGTCCACCTTTCTCCCACCTCGGCATCCTCCTACCCTTGTCCCCACTGTTGCCAGATGCTGTCCACCTTTGGGCTTTGGGCGGTGGCCAGCCACATCTTGGCAAACGCCCTAAGGTCTGCCCTGGGACAGCCAATGGATTATCTGGTTCTCCTGCCCAAGTGCTCTGATGGCAACTGGCAGAGTTTTAATCACTGTAAATTCAGGTTATGGTCAGATTAGCCAGGAGATAGGATGCCTGCTGGTTGTTTTGCAGTGATGTATTGTTTACGGGATTAATGCTCCGAATGGCCAAGGGTGTCAGCTGATATTTATTACTTTAAGCTGTCTCAGCTGTTCAGGTTCAACTCCTAGCTCCATGGTCACAAGAAATGTGGCTCTGCATGTCGTGTATGCCCCGAGATGGGCAAATGCAGCCGGGACCTCAGCGAGTAGGTGTCACAGATGCAGAGGAAAGGGATTGGCTGCAAGAGCCTCCTTTGATTTTGTTCTGGGCTTCCAAGGGAAGTCCGCACACCCCTGAAGGTTGGAGAGGCTCTGGGGAAAGGGAGAGCATTCAGGGATGGCTCCAGAGGGGGTTGAAAAGGAGGTCATCGCTGCCAGGCCTGGCATCCACGAGAAAGCACGCTGCCTGCCAGGTGGCTGTAGCCATTGTGTGATTTTTTACCCCCATCCCTCTGCAGCCTTCTAAGAGAGGACACTTTCAAGGTCACTGTGCCTTTAAGGGAAACTTCTCCCCAGTCCCTCAGCTTGATAGTGCTTAAAGCTGTAAGATCCAGGCCGGCCCTGTGAAACCTGTGTGTAGTGCTGCGCGAAGAGAAATAAGGCACATTGCCCCAGTGTGTGTCTAGTAACACACACTGCAGTTGGTTTGTTTTTCTGAAAAAATTTAATTTAACCCAAGTGTACACTGTCACACTGTAAACACCCTGGGGCACCAGAAGGGTGGCTTATTGAATTTAATGCCCTGGCAAAGGTCAGCTTTTAGAAAAAGCCAAAAATGGCTGGAATCTCTGATAGCTCTTCAGTCAGGCCTTGGATCCAGGCAGATGTGTTTATTTTTTCAGAGGGAGTTCCTGAGGACCCATCTCAAGTTCACACACTGGGCACTCCCCCTCCCATCTTCTTCCTGTGCTCTCAGAGGCCCCCCTTCTCCTCCCCAGGAGGCCACTGTCCCTGGTCACCCAGGTGGGCCCCTGGGCCAAGCAAACTCCCTGGAGCTCGGGGTTGGGGTGAGAGGACCCAGGGGCCCCCCACTCCCCACCCCAGCTTGAGTGTGTGGTGCCTTTCTTACAACTAACACTGCCTTTCTCTGCTCATTTCCCTCTAAGGACGGCATGAACTGGGTCTGCAAAAATGTCAACGCAAAGAAGAAATAAAATCTAGCTGAACAGAGAGACGCAGGAGCTGCGGGAGCTGAATTCTGTCCTGAAAAACACTAATTTGCTGCTTTCTGACCAAATGTTTTTCCATCTGTGTACAGCTACAGCTGTTTGAAGAGAGGGAACAACACAGTTTAAAAAGAATCCCCATTCCAGCAGTAGATTTAACTGATCTCTGAGGTTCAGTATCATTTTTCAAATAAAGGAATTATATTATTTCCTCTGCATAATTGAAATAGTATTAAATGTCTCAAAGCACATGATTAGAAAATGAGATCTTTTAAATGAGCAAGAGATTACATTGCAGTTTAGACAATTCCAGTGGGCTTTTTTCTTTCGGAAAAAAAAAGAAAGAAAGAAAAGAAAGGAAAAGAGGAAGAAGCAGCTTATGGTGCATTCATTTATTTCCTGACCTGTCCCTAACATCCCTTCCTACGCACACTCCCCTCCCCCGCCGCCATGGTTCTGAAACCACAGACCGTGTTTGTTGGGTGTTTTTACTGGTGCTGGGCAGTGAATTTTACCATCACCAACCAAGCTAGGCTGGGAAGCGGCTGGTGGGGGGAGGGGAGGGATAGCAGATGATTAAACCATCTTGTCATTCAGGTAGGAGACTGTATATGTAATCCTCACCCTTGGTGGGGGGGATCCTTTCTTATAAACAAGTCACCACAGAAACATACCTCGTCCCCACCCCCCTACCCCCCTGGCCAGCCACACAGGGAAGCAAATTCTTATGACTTTTGACAGTAATGACATCTGGAATGTAGGGAGAGGTGGGAGGTTTAATTCCAGAAAAATTACAAGGTCCTTAAAAAGCCCTCACATCGAGGGCTCAGGCTAGCATAAACAGGCTTTCTCCAGTTCAGTGAAGCGGTGAGCCTCCGACTCTGAGATTAGCTGGCTTCTCCATGGCCGTCCTATAGAAGGGATTTCTAAAGCTCAAAGAATTCTGTTTAAATGATCACAATAGGCCGCTGCTATCAGATTTTAAAAATAAATGCGGCTTTACCATGAACCTGCTCCACCGAGAAAAGGCTGGCAGATCGATTTTTAGAAGAGATCAATTTTTACAGTGCTGGCAACTTGGTGGTGTGGGATGCTCATGGGTGGAGAGGGCTCGCTGCTGGGAAGAACGCAGCAGAACTGTGTGTGATCGCTGGGGCCAAGCCCAAGGGAGCGTCCTCTGCCTCTGAGGGCGGAGTGGAGCAGAAGGGCAAAAAGAGCTCGTCTCCCCGAGCCGGAAGGACTCCCCGGCTTCAGCTTCAGGCGCAGGAAAGCAGGCCAGAGCCGCGCTGGGCTCCTGAATTGAACTCTGTTCTGGTGCCTGAGCTCAGGGGTTTTCCGAGTGTGAATAAGAGACTGTTCAGGGCTAGTGGGTCTCAGGAGGCCAGCTGCCTTCTCATCCTGGGAGGTGGCTCTTCCCCAACCCACTAAGGCATTGGAGCAGACCCAAGGGGCCACTCCAGTCCCTGGCCCTGTGTCCCCAGCTTGTTTTTGGAGGCGGGGTGGGGGGTTGCGGAGAAGTCGTGCAGGGGAGGCTGCAGCATGGCCAGCTTCAAAGACGGTCTAGAGTGAAAGCCATTCCCAACACCAGACTCGAAAGGTTTCCTGGGGTTGCCATAGACAGACCAGTAAGGACTTGCAAAACAAAAGAGGGTGAGGTGTTTTTTTTTTTTTTAAACCACTGAGCTAGTTGCTCCCTGCCGTCTCCTCCTCTGGCCTCCCCGGCTCACCCAGTTGCCTCTCAGGCTTTGAACAGAGGCAAACAGAACCACAAGGAGCCCGAAATCCCTCTTCTGTCGGGCTGGCAACGCCGCTCCAGCGCTTGAAGATGGTTTTTCCCTCCAAACAGCGCACCGGGGTTGTTACCTGAGGGGCAAAGTGCTTGCTTTGAGCTCGGCAACTGGGAACACTGTGACAGGGAACTTTGACTCTGGCAGTGGACAGTCCGTGAAACATGCTTGTTCTTCCACCACCGGCTCGGGGAACTGTTTGAAAGAGCCGACCCCGGGCCCTGCCAGCCCGCAGAAGCCACTTGCCCTCCTCTGATAACAGCCTCTGTGAAGGCTCAGATTGGCTTTGCAGCTAAAGACAGAGCCATTGCGGATGTCACAGGCTTTCATCTTCCCTCCAGCCCCACTGAACCCTCCAGGGGCTCGTCGGGGTAGATGAGCGAAGCCCGAAAAATGCAGAGTTTGAAAGCTCCCGTTTGTGGAAAACAAAACGCTTCTGAAGTCCTCTCGGCCCTCCCAGCCCCGCCCCACCGCTGCGGCCCGGACCAGCGGATGGAATTGGAAGCCAGAGACCGGCACCCCCGGTCTGGCGTCCTCCCACCCCCAGCGGGGGCTCCGCGAGCGTCGCCGGGGCCCCGCGGCGGCGGGACAGGCCCCCCCCTCGCGGCTCCCCGCGCCCAGCGCCGCACACCCTTTCCCCTTCACTCTCCCTTGGTTACTATGGAAACAAGGGTGTCATTGATGTGGGCTGAGCCCGGGAACATGTCGGCGCACAGCTGAAAGTCAGCGATTGTGCCGGCGGGTAGAAATGTGCCGGGGTGGAAGGAGTGCGCGGCTCCCGAAACTGCGGGAAGGACGCGGTCCTGCCCCCTCCCTCCCTCCAACTCCACTTCTCTCTCTCCGGGCTTCTGACAAATGTCTTCATTCCCCTCTGGGCGAAAGCGGCGGCTATTTTTGTGCGGCTCCGGGCCCCACCCTCCCTGTCGGCCGCTCCTGATCCGGCCTGGCCTGGAGGGTGACACCATGTCACCCTCGCCAGGACGCGTCCCTTGATTCCCGTCAGAGTTTGCTTTGATTTCTCTTTCCTTCTCAGGGGCCAGTTCTTACTTCCTTTTATTTTTAGCTTGGCGCTCCATGTGGTTTCAGGGTTCAGTCTGATCCATCGAAAGGTTCTTTTTTTATAGTCCCTTTTGAAAACGATAATCAAAGGAAGGGACGTGGTATTTGGTCATGTGGAAAATTCAATGTATAATTTAGACGTCTGTCAAAAATCTGACAAATAAAATGTAGCTGAGGCAAAGGCAGCCTGGAATGTGCTGTGTTCTTTGCCAGAGCTCGGAAAGGGCCTCAACTGTTTGTCCTTTCAGAGGTTAGCATTCCCCAAGGTGCTTCTTTCAGGAGGACAGGATGCAAACACCTCCAAGAAGGATAAGGACAAGGCTTTAGGAAGCCCCTCCTACGCGGCAGGTGGTTTACGTCCAGTCTGCTTGGTACCGGGCAGCATGAGGCCCACTTTGCAGTCGAGAAGACTGAGGCCTGGTTTAAGGAGTTTGCCCAGCCTCACAGAACCTTCAGTGTGGGAGGGAGCTGGAGCCTTGGGTCTGAACGCTGCAGCAAGCTGTGTTACCTCTGCAGGACAAAGACAGTCACAGCCCATTTCCCAGCAATCTTCGCCTACATGGCCTCCCTCGCCTTCTGAGTCCATACCAGCAGTGCTCCCTGGGGGTTCCTTGTGCCAGGTGTTGGGTGTTCCCTGTCCTCACAGCACTGCAACCACAGAGTTTGTACCATCTTTTGCACAGACCGGAAAAAGGGACAAGACATCGGGAAGGGCCTGGCGAGGATACTTGCAATTACCTACAGCCTAATACTGCATCTTCTTTTTAGGGAGGGCTCAGAGAGGGAAACAGAGTTGCCCAAAGTCACACAGTAGGTGACAGAGCAGGCTTCAAGTTCAGGGTTCTGCCTCTGGAGGAGAAAAGCACATATTCTCCTTGGGCAGCCTAATTCCAGCAGCCTAGCTACACGCCAGAATGGCTGGTCCCAAGGACCCACCTTTAAAGGCAAGCTGTTGGCAGAAAAGAGGGGCGCAGGGCAGGAGGAGAGAGAGCTAGGGCTGCCAGATAAATGACAGGACATTCACTTAAACTTGAATTTCAGATAAACAGAGAACTGTTTTTTTAACACAAGTATATCCCATGCAATATTGGGGACAGGCTGGCTTCTAACACTCAAAAAAAAGTTTTTTTAACTGAAATTCAAATTCAAAAACTCACCTTCTCAGTTTTTTACTTGTGTTGTTTTGCTAAATCTCACACCTCCATCTGGAACACCCTGCTCAAGAAAGGGACAGTGAGGTACTATTAAAAAAGTCTGTTCTTTGGAGTCAGAGAGGCCCAAGTTTCAATCCTTGCCCATCATAAATCAGCTCTATGATCTTGGGCAAGTTACTCTCTTGGAGTCCTGCTTCATCATCTATGAAATGGGACTAAAATGGTAGGGAGATTTAAAAGAGATATAATATGGGACTCCTGGGTGGCTCAGTTGGTTAAGCAGCTGCCTTCGGCTCAGGTCATGATCCCAGCGTCCTGGGATCGAGTCCTACATCGGCTCCTTGCTCGGCGGGGAGCCTGCTTCTCCCTCTGCCTCTGCCTGCCACTCTGTCTGCCTGTGCTCGCTCTCTCTCCCTCTCTCTCTCTGACAAATAAATAAATAAAATCTTAAAAAAAAAATAAAAGAGATATAATGTAAATAAAGTACTTAGACCTAGGGCAACAGCTAGCACAAAGGAGGGACACTCAGAGTGCCTGGGTGACTCAGTCAGCTAAGCGTCTGCCTTCGGCTCAGGTCATGGTCCCAGAGTCCTGGCGTCGAGCCCCCAGTGGGCTCCCTGCTCAGAGGAAAGTATGCTTCTCCCTCTCCCTCTCCCTCTGCCTGCCACTCCCCCTGCTTGTGCTTTCTCTGTCAAATAAATAAATAAAAATCTTAAAAAAAAGAAATTAGGGGCACTCTGTGCCACAGTTTCTTATCTGTAAAATGAGGTAATATCATCCAGTTCTCCAGAAGGCTGGAGGAAGCTCTGCGTGTCCCGTGTACAGGAGGCGCTAAATCATTGACAGCTATTAGAACAACTGGCAGAAATTCTGGAGTCCAGACCTTCCCAGGCCCCTTAGACCTTTGCCTTCCTTACTCCCCTCCCGTGTAGCTCTGGAACTTTCAAGGCAACAAGCAAGAGGCCAACAGTCTCCCGAAGATGCTGCCAGCGCCCTCCGCTCTTGGGACTCCCAGGGCCACCCCGGCCACACCTCTTGCAATTAGATTTGTGAGTGGGAACAGGCTCTTGTTGGAGGCTCCTGATGGGCTCCAGGCAAAAACACAGTTTAGCACTCAGTCAAGCTGCATTTTAGGGCCTCTGTCTCTCTCCCCGATCTCCCCTCTTAATTGCAATCTGTTCAGTAATTTCCTTTTCCAACACTGCAGAACACAGGGAAGCTGCAGCACCAGGAGTTGGGCAGGGAGGCGTGGGGGAAGAGAGCTCCTGATCCCTGTAGTGAATCTGCTGGTCCAGCGCTGTGACTCTGTGTGTGTGTGTGTGTGCGTGTGCGTGTGCGTGTGCGTGTGCGCACACCCAGAACCAGAACCAGGCACACACACGCGCACGTGGAGATAGGGCCAACCACGAGGCCCCTACCATCAGACCAGGGCAAGTGGCTAGGGGCCTCCCACTGGCACTGAGTACTTCACAGTTACCATCCTATTAATCCTCGTAACAACATTATTAACTGTAGGTATGACCACAATTTGGGGACAGGGCTCACAGAATTGGAGTCACTTGCTCAAGATCACGCCAGAAGAGCAGGACAGAAGCAGATTTGCACCCAGGCCTGTGTCGCTGCCGGCCCTGAACGGGTACCATGACACAGGTATTCCTCACTTTCCGAAAGTTCTGGTTTCACCACTTTCCTGTTGCGAAAGACCGACATCAGTACCTGTTTTCACTAACCGAAAGAAATCTGAAAAGGATTTTCACTTTTGCAAAAAAAAAAAAAGTAAGAAAGAAAGAAAGAAAGAAAGACCTTACCATACGAATGTAGGTCTTGCATAAAAGCAAAGTGATGTAATGCGAACATTAGAAAGTAGGGTCTACACCGCTTTACCCCGGTTCGGCTTGTGAAAGATTTCATAGGAAAGCTCTACTTTCAGAGAGCGGGGGAAGAGGGACCTGTACCTTTTCACCTTTTGGCTTCCAAGCTCAGAAAAGGAGCTGAGGTAGCCTCCTGCACAAAGGAACATGGGGAGGTTTCTTTCCCCAGAGTGAACAGCAGTGTCCCAGGGACAAAAAGCCTTTGCTAAAGAAATAAAATATTAATGACAGAATTGCAGAGATCAAGCTAAGTCAAGGACAGGCAGAGTTTATGGGAGAACCCGCTCGAATATCTAAAGCTGAAAACTGACAAGGGCTGGGAAGCAGCTTTGCTATGCAAACTCCCAGCCGGGTTAGTCAGCCGCCAACTAGATCCTTCCAGCAGCCCTACAAGATAAGTACTCCCATCCCTGTTTCCTAGTTGGGGAAACCAAGGCTCTCAATGGTGAGTCACTTGCCCAGGATCACACAGTGAGCAGGGGCTTGTCTGGGATTCCCTCAGACTGGAAAGCCCGTTTTTCTTCCGGATGCCCTCTTGACTAGACGCAGGGCTCTGAGCTGCTGGGAGCAGCAAAGGGTGAGGCCCTTGCTCACCCACCTCCCAGGAAACAGGGAGGTGGGCGAGAGGACTACCTTCCTCTTTGTCACCCCCCTCTTCCCCCTTGGAGTCCCAGAGGTGGCTGCTGCTCTGAAGGCGGCCGGCAGAGGGGGCAGGGGGGCCCGGCCCCACCCTGACAACAAAGGAAGAGGCTGGGGAGGCTGTTGCTCCTTGGGCCCTGGCCTGGGATCAGCAGGCTCCATTCTCACCCAGGCTCAGCAGGCCCCAGCCAATGCCCTGGCCCGAAATGGAAGAGAGGGAGTGACTCCTCAGACCACCAGCGGGAAGAAGGAAAGGCAGGCTGCCAACAGAGGCACTGGGACCCTGCCTTCCCATGGTTTCTCTTTGCCTTCTTAGCAGAATGCTTGTTCCTGAGACTAGACAGGCCTGTCACTGGGCGCCTGCTGACTCATATGGGAAAGGATGGCCCACATCAGGGTGCAAGGCTTGGCACTAGCTGCGAGTCCCTTGGCTGAGTGCCCTTGTGTAGGGCAGAGGAGGCTCAGCTAAGCTTGGTGGTGGGGTCTCTCGCACCAGCCAGACACCTCCCTGGGCCTGGCTTTCAACACTGGCCTCCTAATCTAGTCCCCGTCCCAACCTGCAGCCCAGCAGCCTCTGTTCCTTAGCCCTCCTCACTTCAAGAGGAGAAATTGTTCAAAATTCTGGTGGCACGCCCCCCCAAACCCATGCCCCCTTGGATTCTGTCTGGGGGCACCCAGCACGCCTGATCTGGGGCTTTCAGTATGACTGGGGCTCCTCTGGGGGGTCCAGATGCCAGGGTCAAAGCACTTTTCCTGCCTGGATGCCACACATGGCTTGGGGAGAGAAAGCAATAAGGAGCTTTGGTTTGTAAGCAACAGCCCATCCTGTGGTGTGGTGGCGGGGGGCGGGCAGGACACAAGCCAGCCTAACTCTCCCTTCAATTCACCCAGCTCCTGGGGCTTCACCTTGACTGCCCGGACCCCTTTCTCTCCCTGAGACCTCCAGATCTACCAGAGCAGTGAGTTGGGAGGAAGAGAGAGGGAGGAAGGGGAATTCAGGGGCTGGGACGCTGCTCCAGGCAGGGGGAGGCTTCTGCCCAGCTGCAGGGAGCCCCCCTACCCCCAGTGTGTGAATGGGCACATCACCCCCTCCTGCCCGCCTGCCACCACTCCTGGAACAGTTGGGCCTAATGAACGCAAAGCAGGCAGGGCAGCTGTGAGCATTATCCATACGCATGGGTGGGGGGATATTCAGCCTCCCGTCCCACCCCACTCTGCAGCTGCTGCCGCCCCCCCATGCCAGGAGGGCGAGTGGGCACGGGCACCCGGGCTGCTCCCGGGCCCTGGGCCTCCTCTGCTTCCAGCCCTCCCTCCCCAGCCCACGCCCACAGCCTTCACTTGACCCATTTTGGAGGCAGAAGTTTGTGTGTGTGTGAGAGAGAGTGAGAGCGCGCACATCATCTCCCCAGTTGGTGCTTTTGATTTCCTCTGAAGTATCCTGATTGCGGACGTACAATGGCATCTTGCTGCCAGTGCTCCCTCAGCAGCTTCTGGCTCAGTGCCGCCTCCTCCCCGGGGCCCGGGGTTTTCTGCTGACTCCAGGGCCCACGGGCGGCGGGCAGGGGAGGAGAAGGCCTCATCCGGGCTTCCATTCCTTGGCAGAACAGTGGGACCTGGAGGCCCTTCCTGTCCTTGGGCGGGGGCCAACCGGCACCCCACAGCCCTGCCTACTCTTGCACTCAGACCCCCCTCTGCCTCCTGGGTGGCCATCTTGTCCCCTGCTGCCTCGCCCTCGCCCTCACCCTCTTGGTGCTCAGAGCTGTTGTTCTAAAACGCAGTTCCCCTGCTCGGATGTCTTCGGGGGCCATGGGGCTATGGGACTCAAGGCCAAACTGTTTATTCTGTCATTCAAGAGCCCTCTGACTTGACCCCAAACCTTTTCTACGGATCTGTCAATCACGGACGCTCTCACGGACCCTGAGCTTCACAGGAGCTGTCCTCGATGTCCTGCAACCTAACCGACCCCACCCCCACTCCAGAATTTTATTTCCTCACCTGTGCTCATAGTCCCCTTCTCTCTGGAGTGGCTGCCCCTCTTCTGGGCTTTTCTTACTCCTCTTTTAGGACAAGATTCAAGTCTCATACACCCAGGAAGATGGCCGGGTACCCTCTAGCCCACAGAGCTCCCCTGTGACATTTCTAGAGCCCTGAAAGCCTCGGCATCCATCCATACAACCATTCATTCATTGGTTCATTCATTTAGCGAATTATCTCTTGAGCACTTATAATGCCTTTTGCACTGCCCCCTTCCCTCCTGCCCTTTCGACTTCATTACTCACTGCTCTGCCCCTCACTCTTTCCAGCCACACACACACCCTTTGCTGTTCCTCTTCCTCTGGTCTTTGCACTTGTTCCCCTCCCGCCCCCCGAACACTGCTGTTTATGATACCCTGAGACCTTGCCTCCTCACATTCTGAAATATTTTCTTTTCAAGATTTTATTTATTTGAGAGAGCACAGAGGGAGAAGGAGAGGGAGAAGCACACTCCCCACTGAGCAGAGAGCCCAACATGGGGCTCGATCCCAGGACCCTGGGATCATGACCTGAGCTGAAGGCAGATGCTTAACTGACTGAGCCACCCAGGCGCCCACATTCTGAAATTTCTGCTTAATATCACCTTCTCAGTAAAGCCATCCCCGACTATCTCCCCATATAAAACTCCCATGTCCCTTTACCCTTCTGGCATGTCCTACCCCTGTCGCCCTGCTTTACTTGCCTTCACAGTTCTTATCACCAACTCACATTTAGTGATTTATTGTCATCTGTCCCTTACCCCACCCAGTTACCTGCTCCAAGCGGGCAGAGAGTTTGTCTGTTTTGTTAACTGATGTGTCCCCAACATGGAAACGGTGCCAAGAATTAGAGGAACCTCAATAATTCTTTGTTGAATAAATAAATGAGCAAACGAACAAAACAGGTGATGTCCTAGGCTCTGGAAAATCAAAGATGACTAATATTTCATGTCCTCCAGGGACTCACAGGCTAGTTGGACAGGTAAGCTCTGCTGCATGTAACCTGACATGTAAACTACATAATCGGAATACAGTGTGAGAGTCCTAAGTGCATGGACGGGAGAGTGGTTGGTGCACAGGAACAGAAGCATCCTGAGAGCCATCAATGCCCCAAAGTGGATGGTGCCAGAAACAAACGTAGCACTTTGCGTGCACCATTTCATTTCTCCTAGCACCCTCCTGGAGAGGGTAGGGAGGGGCACACAGCAGAGGCAAAACTGAGTTGAGGTGTACAATCCAGGCAGAGGGCTCAGGCTCAGCAGAACCACCAGGGCGTGGAAACACCCGGGCTGCTGGAGGACTGATTCTGAGCCTGTGACCTGATAGGAGGAGCTTGGGTTGTTGCAGCTGCTGGAGATGGCATTTGGTGTGGCTGTAGAGTTCCTCTCTGTCAGGCCCTGAGTTGTCCTTTTGCATCCAAACCCCCTCCCTGCTCAGTGACCTGCCCAAGACAGAGATGTGGAGAGTGTCTAGTGACAACATCCATTTCACAACCAGGCAGCCTGACATCCGTATGTCACATGACTCACTGCCTTTCCGTGCAACCCCCTACCCCCCAGTCCCCGGTGGACCAGAAGTCCGCACCATCCTTAATACTCAGGTCTTGGACACTGCTCTTGGATTTCACTCTTTACCTGCAATTTTGAGATGTTGCCTGTGCCACCACTAATACCCCGTTCTACAAGCTGTTGAAAACTCTGCCACGCACCACCCCAAGCTTCTCCCCCTTCTTGCCTCTGTGTAAATAATGAAAAATAATCTGTGGCACTGAGCAGATGGGTTCTTTCTCAAGAAAGACCCAATTATTGAAGATCTAGTGTAAGGGGAAGTCATAAATATCCCATTTTGCTGCAGTTGAGAGGAATTAACCACACAGCAATTAAAGGAAACTGGTTACCTATGGAGGAAACATGCAGACTTCCAGTGCGGAGATCAGGGGTAAGCCTCTTGCCAAGGCCCTGCATCATAAATGCCAGGGACAGGGGATTTTAGGGAAGAAGCCCTGGCCTCCTGAAGGCTTCCTCACTCAGTGGGTGTGATTCCCATATACGTATCATAGAGAATATGGTAGAGATCACAGCTCTATCCACCAGATTTCTATTTGTTATCTGTATGAGCTTTCCCAGCGGAAGCAGTGTCTTGAGGAATTTAAGCAGAGGGTGACTACATCTTGCTCTGGAATGGAAGAGAGTCTTTGGAAAGGGTAGGGTGTTGGAGGAAGAGAAAAGCTGCAGGAGGAAGGTGGTATTTTTGAGGCCAGCCCACCTCCTGGTCCAGATCTATAACCTCTCACCTGATGGGCCCCTAGTCCTGCTGTCTGTACCCCACTCTCTGGTCTGTGTCATTTCCTTTCAGCCTCCATGGACATTTCGGGAATCTTAGCCCTGAATTCCAGGGCCTTGCCCAGAGTATAGGGAAGGGGAAATCCGAGAGTGTTCTCAATTTCCTTCCTTGCCCCTTAACTCAAAGAAACAGGACTCAGAGGGTTCTAGACCAATACGAGGAACCCAGGTTCTAGAGATCACTGTTTCTAAGACACCTCCAAGGGAGAGCTTTTCAAAATCATACAGGGAGACCCCCTCACTGTAAAAGAGGGGCTAAAATGTGGTGGAGTCTGTTCAGGTACACCTGGGAATCAGTTTTCTACCTCCCTTTACCCCGCAACCCCAGTAGGTCAACATCCCCTCCCACACGCCCTTTCTTTGTAGGCCTAGATCACCAGGTTGGGGAAGAACATAACCTAGACCCTCCATCCACCCACCCTGAATTTACAGGGCAGCAGAGGTGGGGTAGGGAATCCCCCAGGGGGCCAGGTTCGATCTTGAAAGTGTGCCTTGGTTCTCCCCCACCCTCGGATGGGAGAAATTGAAGGTGTCTGAGGAAGTGGCCTGGTGACAACGACAGGGCCTTGAGTGGGTAGGTGTGAACAGAAATGGAGGAACCCAGAAGTGAGGTTGGAGGGTGGGGTCTCGCCTTGGGAGAGGGGCCGAGGCGCTGACTCAGCGGCTGCCCCACCGGGTTGCAGCTCCCGACTGCCCCACCCCCGCCCCGGCCCCGCAGGGCGCCCTTTGAAGCCGGGAGGGGGCTTTGATCTGGGGTCTACCCCTCTCAGCTGGCCCAGCCAGATGCGCTGGGGGAGGGACCGGGGAGCCGACCACCCCGGCCTCGCCTTCCCTGCACCCTCCCTGCCACCCCCACCCCCAGACTGTTTCCGGCTGTTGCGGGGACAGTCGACCCTCCCCTCCCCCACGCCTTGCAGCTGTTCCCCAGCTGCGCGGCCCCACCCTAAAGACAGCTGGGAGAGAGGCTGGGGGCTGGGGGCGGGGAGCGGGGCGCAGCTGCTGGGCCCGGGCTGGGACGCGGAGGGCAGCGACATGAAAGAGCTCGGGCGGCGCGGGTGGCGAGCGGAGGAAACCCCCCGGCGGTCGCCTCCCCGGGGGCTGCGCACATCTGGGCCACAGCAGCCGACCCCCATCGGTGGGGTGGGGGAGAGGCCCTCCTGACACCCAGCCCTTCCCGGAAAGGGGAGGAGTGACGACCTCTCAGGGAAGGCGGGAGGGCAGCGCCTGGGTGTGAGAGCCGCTATCTCAGCCGTTCGCAGGATGAGGCACAGGGTGGGGGTGCCCAGTGGTGTGGGAGTTTGCACACCAGGGCCGGGCAGGGGGGAGGGAAAGGCCCCCTTCACGCCTTCTCTGGCAGGCTTGTGTCTTGGGGCGACTCCAGCCCTTTCCTGGCCTCCTCTGCCCCTGACCCTTTGGGGAGGTGGGTGACAGCTGCTCCTATGAAGCCAGGGACAGCTGGGTGGCTGGGGACAGCTGGATGGGGTTAGCATCTCCCTGCTTCCCTGGTTGCCCTGGCACCCCCAGGCTGTACTACTGGCAGTTGGCTGCTTTGCCTGCGTGTGTAAGGGTCTGGGGTGGGCTTCCAAAACTGGGACCTGGTGGGGCTCAAACCCACCCTACTCCCACCAGAGTCTCCCTCCATATCTCAGTCTGACTGATGTGTCTGGAGAGAGGAGCACCCCCCCACACACACACAGCTAAAACAAAACTAGGCCAAGTGGGAAAGAAATTGGGCAGCTTTCTGTCTTGGCTCCCAACCCTTGGCACAGAAGATGTCCTAGGGCCCCTGACAACAAGAGAAAGGGACAGTGAGACCGGAGCAGATGTGAGTGGAGTTAAATGTCTATCTGTCCACCAGCACCTGCCCCCAGGCATCCTTCCACCCTGGGCTGCAGGGGTGCAGTGCTCCAACCATCTGCCTCCTTGCTTTAGCCCCAAACAGGTGCAGGGGAAGAGAAGGGGGCAGGCCAGCTGTTGTCATCCTGGCCTGGCTCTGGCTCCCTGCCAAAGTGGGGAAGGGGGAGCAGCAGAGCAAGGGCCCACCCACTCAACACTGAGTCGTTTTCTATTCCCACAGAATGAGAAGACACAGCTTCTACTTAGCACGACCAAGATTCCATTTGGGTCTGGCCAGCCTACTGGCCACACCAGTACCAATACCAGAACATGGCCTCACCATACCCTCCACCCTGGATCCTTACTTTTATGAGAGGGGGACTGACTAGGGCTTCATGAGGCTCTGACCCCTGGCACAGGACAGGACTTACCCATGGCTCCCTGCCTTACTCTAGGTTTCCTGGGATAGGAGGCATTCAGGCCCTGACTCTACCCACACAAGGGAAAAGAGAACTAGATTCCAGCAAAGGTCGCTCCTCCTACTAGTACGGAAGAAGGGCACAGGCTGCTTTCTGACGTAAGATCCATGCAAAGTTTAGGCAACAACCAGAGATCCTTTTTAAAGATCACTCCCTCCGCCCCCAACAGAGGTGTGCTCCAGCCCCGCCTTCTACCCAGGGGTCCCTGTGACAAGCAAGACCTTAGCCAATACTTCATGGCAGCACTTCTTTTAACGAAGGAGTTAAAAATACAGGTCCCTCGGCCCTTGATGGCTCCCTAGGCATCAGCCCTTTTAATAAGCTCCCAAGACATGCTAGAGAGTTTGAGCACCTCTGCCAAAAGGGATGAAGGCAGAATGTCTTCTTCACCTTGCTACCCTACCTCCATGCCTCTCAGAGCCAAATATTTTCCTGCCTGCTCTTGGCCCATATGCAGGGGCAAGGGCCCGGGCCCAAGTCACCACCAGAGGTGTGGAGCTGAGTGACTCCCCTAATGGGGGCCAAGGCCCACTTAGACTAAATTACAAAAAGAGAGTCTGCTCTGTTTATGCCCACAGCCCTGCATACTGCCTGGCACTTAGCATGTGCTCATTAAATATTTGTAGACTGAAGCAGGTAATTTTGCAAGACTCACAGAAAGGTATTTCTTCCTTTGTCTGTTCTAGCTAAGAACATGCTGGCAGAACCTCAAAGAGATGCCAGGACCTATGAAGCAGGGGGCTGGGCCTGGGAGGCCCTCGCTCAGCAAATATTTGTCAAATGAATCCAAGGCTGACAGGAGATGTAGTTAGTGCCTGACGAATTGATATTCACAGGCCTCGAACTGTCTAGACGGAGCACAGAACCAAGGCGAGGAAGTCAGGGGCTTCCATCCCTTGGTGCCCTTTCTTGAACCAACACCTGAAGACCCTAGGCCTGGGGGAGTGAGGGGTAAGAGGCGAGGCAGGGAGTGGGACTGCGCCATTACGTTTATTAGAAGGTTGGCTTTCGGTGTGTGCTCTAGACAGATTACAGAATAAATACCTGCGCCTTGAGAACAGGAAGTCCACGATTCATACAAAGTGCTCACTACAGGAAGTTGCTGTGTCAAAATCCAGGCAAGGACCCAACTCGGGGCAGCGGCTCCTCCCCCACTGACCTCAACAAGGGCTGTGCTATGGTTTTTTATTTTATTATTTCTTTTATTTCTCTTTATTATTATTAATATTATTATTATTTGCTTTTGCTGTGGTCACTATCATTGGCAAAGTTCCTTTTCCCCTTTCCTGGACATGGGGTTCCTGTCTTTAAGATTCCACTCTGAGGCTGAAGGTGCCAAAAGCTGCTTGAGAAGTGGCCTTTGAACTCCATCTGGGAGGATGTTGAGAAGGAAGCAGGAGAAATCATTCTTGGTTTAAAAAAAAAAAAAAAAAAAGCCCCACAATCTATAGGTCATTTCTTGCTCAGTCAGTGATCAAACTGCCCAAAAGAAAAATGAGAGGAGAAGCAGGCCAGTGGGCACCACTGGTCCTTCCTCCCAGGGCTGGGTGAGGAGGGCTGGATCCCCCAAGGCTTCAGGGGAAGCTGAGGCTCCTTCCAGCCACAGGGGTAGGAAGGGAAAGGAGTGGGAGAAAAAAGGAGAGACAGAGAGAGAGCTCAATGCCTTGAAGTAGACGTTTTCCCAACTCCTGGGCCACCTGCAGCCCAGCCCAGGCCAGCTCTCACTGTCACCTCTGCGTCCAGGAGATTCATTTAAAAAAAAAAAAAAAAAAAAAATCAAAAACAAAGCCCCAAACAAAACAAAATCCAAAAGGAAAAGACTTGGGGGGAGCGAAGGAGGAAGGGAGGGAAGACAGGAAGGTAGAAGGGCAGGTCTCTGGATGCGTAATTCCCGAGCCACTGGGGGGCTGGGGCGGGGGGAAGATTCCCCAGCACCCCACTGCCTGCGCGGCGTTAGCTCGTCACGTAGTGTTTGGTGGACGGCTGCCCATACACCCTGTAGAAATCCTGGTGGCCAGGCTGCTGGGAGGCGTCGAGCCAGTCTCTGACCGCCAGGCCAGGAAGGGACTGGGGGACGGAGGGTGTGGGCGGGAGCGGGTGTGAGTACTCCTGTGAGGGCACTGTCCAGGGAAAGTGGCCGGAGCGGGGGTAGGGCTGGTGGCCACCATGGTTGGCCACGGAAGAACAGTAACAGTTGTCCACAGAACAGACGAGAATCTTGCGGCCGCCATACTGGGGGAGCATGGGCTGCTGGGTGGCGGAGCCATTGGGATACTGTGATGGGGGGAACACAGGACTTGAATGCACTGGTTGGGCGCCGCCCGGCAGAGCCACCAAGTGCTGCGTGGAGCTGCAGGGCCCCAGGGGCTGCCCTGACTGGCCCTCGCCGCTGGCTGTGCCCGCTGCCCCATACTGGCTGCCCACGGGGCCTGACGACGTCTCTAGGAAACTGGCCTCAGGGAAGGCCGTTGAGTGCTTGCGCTTTTCCGCCCCAGAGCTGCTCACGCCACAAGGGTACAGGGGGACGCTCTGCAGGAAGGGCACCGGTGTGCTGAAGGGGCCTGCGGAGAGTTTGGGGCAAAAGTTGCCAAAGCTCCCATCCCAAGCAACCCAGGCCTCCTCTCCCCACTTTCTATCTATAGAAGCAAGCTCATCACATCATGCACTGTCTTGGTCAACGCTGCCTACCCCATTAGCAGGTGGAAACTGTTATTATGCCCATTTTACAGCTGAAGAAACTAAAGTTTAGGGAGGTAAGATGGCTTTTCCCAAGGTCCAAATAGCTAGAAGTGGCAAAGCCAGGATAGGAAGAAAAGTCTATCTGACTAGGCCGTGCTGCCTCTCAGAGAGAAGGCTCTGGCATTCCTCCCTGCCCAAAGGGCTCTCTCTTTTCCATTGAGGATACCACCCTCACCTTCTAGCATCTTCCGCAGCTGCTTCTCCTTCTTGGCCACCTCATTCAGGAAGAGCTTGGAGTTCAGGTGGCCGATCTTAGGGGGAGAAAGGCTGCTGCCCGTGCAGGTCTGGGTCCTGGGGGCAGTGGACGGGGCATCTGCTGTGAGGAGGTATCACCGGTGAGCCTGCCCTACCTCCCCCCAGTGGGCCTGGCCCTCCCTGCCCTCCCCCAAACGTGCTCCCCTGGGGGCCAGTGGCCGTCTGCTCACCTGTCCATCAGGATTTTCACAGACTTGGTGTTCTAAGGGGAGAGAAAAGAGTTAGTCAGTGGGAAAGGCAACATGGGAGAGCCTCCCCATTCTCCCTCTCCCCAGGCAGGGCTGACCATCTGATTCCAGCCAAAGTGTGCTGCTAAGTGGGGAGGGGAGTATCTCCATTTCTAGAAGATACGAAGACCTGACATTTATTGAGTACTTACTATGTGATAAACATGCAAGTGATTTCCATACGTCCATCATTTTATCTACACAACTCCCCTGGGAGGAAGACGTTAGAGGCACTCAGTCCTCTATCAGAAATTCTTGGGGCCAGATGTGTCTTGGAATTTGGAATTTGCTGGATTTTAGAAGGGGACTATGGTGCCTGTACTATATAGTACATATGATCCCCAGTAGGACACCATCGTCTAATACATCAACGTTCCTGAAGTCAAATGTTTGAATCCTTGTATTGAGCAAGATAAATAAAGACCATATATTGCCAACATGAGTTCAGGTCAATTTTTCCTGTAAAATGAGTTGTCAGAACTTTTTCTACTAGTGTTCAGAGGCTTTTAAAATTTGGAATTGTGGATAGAGGATAGTAGGTTGCTCTGTCTTATGAACCCCATTTTATTAGTGAGGAAACCCAAGCACAGGGCACATCTATGACCCACTCCCCAGCTCACGAAGCTAGAAAGAGCGGGGGTGGGAAGGCTCCGAAGCCACGCAGGCTCCGGCTCCAAAACCCTGTGAGCATACTGCTGCGAGACACTCGCCCGGGAGCCAAGGAAGGCCGACTCCAACTGAGGCATGAGCCCAGGGCCCAGCAGCTGGTCCCGGCCCCAGCCCACCTTCATGAAGCTGACGTCTTCTGTCTTGTCGAAGAGCAGCTGCAGGGAGCCCAGCAGCTTCTTGGCCTCCTGCATGCGCTCCCCAAGGTGCAGCGCCTGCGCTGCGTTCTCACTGCAGAACTTGGCCTGGGCCTTGTCCAGGACCTCCACCGTCTGCCGCAGGTCCTCATCCAGCAGCTGGTGCAGCTTTTCATACTGTAGCCGCACCTCCTCCTTCAGCTGGCTCACCTTCTCCTGCAGGCACGGGGGTGCGAGCGGGTGGGCGGTGAGTCCTGGGGACCTCCAGCTGCTGCTCCCGCCGCTCTCACATCCTGGACAGCAGAGTCTGGGATGCCCCCACCCCGAGGCTGCCCAAGGCTCCCGAGAGCAGGGTCTGACCTGTTCGGTCCCTGCTGGTAGCACAGGGCTCTGGGCCAGCTACCTCTGGCCCCGGGAGGGGCTCATCCACCGAGTAACTGACCTAGGGGATCTGGCATGGAGTCAACCACACAATAGATCCTAGCCCAAATAAGGAACCAGCCCGAGGCCCTGCACCCAGGCCTCCCCACCCCATACCATGCGCTTGGGCTTAGCTACCTCCACCAGGCGCTTGTCTGACTCAAGCTTGTAGAGCTGGTCCTCGATGTCCTGCTCTCGCTCCTCCAGACGGTCCTGCTGCTTCATCAGCATCTTCTGCAGGGACAGGTGGGGAAGGGGCGTCAGAGGGGGCTGCAGCTCTATCCCTTACCAAGGATGGGGGAGCACCACCCTTCCCTCTATAGAACAGACTCATCCTATAGAGTGACTCGGATGGCCTAGATTTCTGCCATCTAGCCCTTTCTGGCCCCCACGCAATCCCAGGGGCCTGGTGACAGCTGTCTGGCCAGCCTGTTCCCTGGAATAGCTTCCCACACATATCTAAACCATGAGCTTTCTGAGGGCAGGGTCAGGCCAGCCCCTGCTCTAAGTGCTTTTCCTGTATAGACTTATCTAATCATCCCAGTAATGCTATGAGTTAAGTACTATTATTATCCTCATTTCAGAGAAGAGGAAACCAGAGAGATTAAGCAATTCATCCAAAGTCACACAGCTAGTAAATGTTGGAGCTGGGATACAAACCCAGGTGATCTGGCGGTAGGGTCTGTTCTCATGCAAAGCAGGCCGCCTCTCTCTGGGGAGCTCCATCTTAGAGATGAGAGCCCTAAGATGCAGAGGAACAAACAAGCTTCCAAAGTCATACAGGCCCTCTGGCCTGGTCCACAGATCTCACCCTATACTTGCCTTACTGCACTTGGGGGCGTCAAGGGCAGCTACCCCTTCCTTTGCTCTTGATGCTGAGAGCTAGGCCTCTAAGTCCTTGCTAGCTCTCTCAGACTGTCAGCCGACCCAGGTGGAAGGGAGACTCTGGATTTCCAAAGAACGCAAGGCCACTTTACTGGAAGGTGCCAGACCAAGTTGCTCTTCTTCTCAACCCTCCATCTCCTAACAGCCTAACCTGGCTGTTCCACCCAGCCTGTCCTCACCAGACATGCCTCTTCCAACACTGTCTCCTTCTGCTCAAGAACCCTCAATGATGCCCTCCTTCCAGCACTTTGGCCACAAAGGCTTTCTGACAACTTGACTCACCCAGCCAGGTGGACTGCTCTCTTGTCCCCAAGGCTCCCTGCACATGGGAATTCCCTGCACGCTGCTGACAAAGGGCCTCCTTCCTCCCTCTCCATCCTTCAAGGCCCAACTGAAGGCCCAGCGACCTAGGAAACTTCCCATGGCCCATGCTCGATATTTGTGCTGTGGGCTGACAGTGGGCTGTCATGTTGTGCCTCCCCTCTGTCGCTGTGCTGTGCGGTTATGGCAGCTGCGAGTCACATGTGGCTATTTAAATTGAAGTGAATGGAAATAAATTCAGTCAAACATCAGTTCTCCAGTTGGGCTAGCCTCAGGTTCGAGGGCTCACTAGCTACCCGGAGCCAGGGGCTCGGGTACTGGACACTACAGGCACCAAACATGGCCACGATCACAGAAACACCTACACAACAACACTATTCCATAGTCAGCCTTGCACAGTGTGGTCCCAACTCTCTGGAAAGCTCCAGGCCTGCTGAAAATAAGGTTTTGCTGCTCTTTTTCCACTTCCCTTCCTGGCCAGGCCACACAGGGGCCACAGCTCCCTACCAATGCCGAGCAGGTTGACTGAACAAGGCTGTGGTTTTGCTACAATGTAAGGTTTGCAAAGCAGGAGGCACAGAACAGGGCTCGCAGTGTCCACCCTACAAGGAGAGGTTCTTTTTCTTCCTCTGTGTGGGCCTCAGAGGCCCTCAAGTTCAGCCTATGACCCCCACTCTTCACCCAGGCCCAGCTGGTTTCCTAGAGACAAGCTGCCACCCGTCCCTTCCTGGTTCCTCCTACCCATTTTACATTTGGGGAAACCAAGTCCAGCAAGGGCGTTGGCGACCTTGCTGTGAGCTGGTATCTGCCCTGGAAACAAAAACCAGGACCCAGGGGGACAAGAGGAGGTGGTGGGGGAAGGCTCTCAGCTTCTAATCTGGAGAAGCTGGGGGTCCACCTGCCCTGCCCCCACTCCAACAACTTGACCACTGACCTAGGACAGAACCTCTAAGAACCAGCCCCAGGAGACTTTGCCCTGCCCCCAGAGCTTTGTCCTTCCAGCAGGTCCCCGCACAGGTCCAACATGCACAGGGGTCTGCTGTGAGCCTCAGAGTCAGAACCTGTGGGAAACACAGCTGGGCGGGGGGCAGAAAGAGGTAGTCATGCATCCCCCCTGGGAAACTGCCCACAGCTATAGGAGGAGGGCAGGCAGCGACCCTGCAGCACTGCCCAGAACAATCTGGGCCCGGGCCCCCCTCACGTGACTGCTGCACACGGCTACACACATACTTGCATCCAGCCCCTACACAGTGAAGGCTGGGCCCCCTGAGGGCCCCAGACAATTAGGGGAGGCCTGCCATAAAGGCAAGGTCACCAGGACTCCCCTTCAGGAACATGAGGGTCTATAAGACTGGCCCCAAATTGTTGCCTTCTGGCTGCCTTGCACCCACATTCAGAGAACAGGGCACCCCCCTCCTGACATGTCTCAGATTCCTGGCCGCTCTTGTCTTTTCTGTGCTCAGGATATCCGCATGCCCAGTCTTACACTCACACACCATGGTCTCCCTGCCTAACTACTTCCCACGACCAAACCCATTGGCATCCAATTAGGGACACACCTGGGGCTCAGCCTGATGAGGGGCAGGAAAGAGGCAGCCCCCGGTAGGTTCTCAGACCAATTTCTCCATGACGCCTGGAAGGGGGGCTGTACACTCCCACCCTCCAGAGCAGTGGGAAGCCCCTCTCCCACCCACCAGGAACCCCTTCAAGGAATTCTTAGCTGACTCCTCAGGGAAGAGCCAGAAGAGCCACCTCCCGTCCAGTCCTAGAGGTAGAGCTGAGCCTTGTCCCTCTTCTAGGCTTTTCTCAGGGCCTTTCCTGGCAGTGCTTCTACTCTGGGACCTTGCATGCCCAGCAAGGCAATGGCCACACTCTCTGGCAGGTAGCTGGGTTTTACTTCCCCTCCCCCAGTACAGAGGCCATGGAGCTCCTGTCTCTGCTGCGGGGGTAGGTAGGGGCAGGGGCAGAAATGGGAAGGAAACTGGCTAAGGGTTGCCAGTCATCACGGAGGGCTGGGAGGGGGGCCCAGGGCCCCATGCTGGCCAGCTCACCCTTGCAGAACTGCCCTCCCTTGAGGCCCACTGATCTTAATCCTGCTACAGACAAAACCTGTGGGGAGGCAGGGGGTTGCGGGGATCACTGTTACCTCAGGCACTGGGAAACTGGGAGACTAGGGGAAGGGACAGGAATATCTACTTGCTGCCTCTTCCGTAGCCCTCACCTCAATGACTGAATTGGGTTACGAGAAGCTGGAAGATGGGAGACGGGAAGCAAGACTGACCCCTGCCCCCCACTACCGGCAGTCTCTTTCAGTCCCAAGGTCCAGGAAATAGCTGAGGGCTGAGGCTCCACTTCCCACCTGGGGAAAACACACAGCTGAGAGATAGGACCAGATTTTCCAGCTTCATTCAGAGCATGGGCTCCCAACGAGGGGTGGTGGGGGGCACTTTACGAACTGCTCCCAGCCCGCAGTGAGTCACCTGGACTGTGGCACACCTCAAGGGCGCAGGTACAGGAGTAGAGCAGAGCAGGGACCCGAGGGCTGGCGCAGCGGGGCTGGAGGGCCCAGGCCTCTGGCAGGAGGGAGGAGGAACAGTACCAGGCCCAGCTCCACTCAGCAGCACCCCCCCACCCCCGCCCTGATGGAACCCGCTCACTCCTGATCCTGGCCCTTAGGCCTTTTGTGGTCTGCTCCTGGGCCTGTGAGGGCAGAAGCATCAGAAAGCCTCGGGGGCACACCGTTCCCATCCCCTCACACCTGGCAGGGAGGAGAAGCAGGCCCCAGAAAATCCTGCCGCCCAGGGTTTCAGACTCTGCCTTGAGCTGCTCCCTCTGGTGCCCCTCCCGACTCAGAGAGGGGGCACTTCTAGCTCCTTCTGTTCCTGCCCCAGGAAAGCCTCGCATCCCTCTGGAGTCTAACTGGTCAGGCCCAGCTGGTATTTCTGACGCCAAACTGGACTGGGCAGACGGGTGAGGCCAGGGGGCCTCTAGGCTGCATAAAAGTTAATAAATAATAATAATAAAACCCTCAAGTCAACCTTGAAGAGAAGCAAGGTCAGGAGGGAACAGGGCCCCAGGGGCTGGGCCAGAGGCAGGACCAAGGTTTTCAAACAGGGCCAGGGCTGGGACCAGCAGCCCCTGTGGTGGTGGTGGAGGCAGGGAGAGGCAGGAGGGGAGAAGAGGGAGCTGGGCAGCTGCACACCTTTCTCTGCTCAGGCCCCTGTCTGGAGAGCACTCATCCCAGCTCCAACTCGGGCTGCAACCCCTGCTCAGGGCTACCCTATCCTAGCCTCCTTCCCAGGCTGCCACGCCTGCCCCCCCACCCCGACTCTCTCCCTGAAGCCCTCTTCCCAGGAGTACGCTGGCCTCCACTCTCCCTGGGCCAGAGTGCTCTCCCCTGGTTTCAGAGCAGCTGCTGCCTGCCCTAGACGCCCCTGTCCAGGCCTCAGCCCCTGCCTCGGGCTACCAGGTGGACAAACCCCCTGGGGTGGGGGGCAGAGGCAACCAGAGACACAGAGGCTGCAGGGCAGGAGCTGGGTGAGGAGAGCAGCGGCAGTTGGGAGACAAGCCCCGGCAGACCCCAGAGAAGGTTTCCCAGCTGCAGAGTGGAATTAGCTTTTGCCATGCAGAGAGCAGCGCTCTGGGGCAGCAGAACAAAGAGGCGAGAGAGAAAGCCCCCCTTTGTCTGGGCTTGAATGCCAGGCCAGCCGGGAAGGAAGGCTTTCCCAGAGCCAGCGATGAGGCCAGCCAGGCCTGCCTGCTCTGTCCAGGGCAGGGGCCCAGGCCGGGCCCACCTTCCGCCTCTGCCCACCCACAAGGCCTTCAACACAGCCTGGCAGGACCTGCCCGGACCTCGGCCTCCAATGCCCGCCTCGGGCAGCAAGCTCCCCCTTTGGTGAATTCCCTCTTTCCAGCCCCTCCAAAACACCCCCACCAGTTGAGAAAGTCACACAGGACTCAGAGCCGGAGCAGGCAGCCGCGTGCCAGCAGCACGGGGCGGATGGTCCTGCCGAGCCACTCAACTCCCAGCCCCAGGTACCCGGCAGGCGGAACACGCGGCCACCCGCCTCACTCAGGGACGTGCGCCCACACACCTTTCTGACCCCGCAGCGACACGCAAGACCGCCACGCAGCCAAGTCAGTCACGCACACGGTACTTCCTCGGAGAGACACGTGGGAGATACAGCAAGTCAGTCACATGGTGAGAGACACAACCGGACACGCTGGTTACACACGCACGCGCGCACATACACCTGCAGACAGAATGCCTGCACAGCCACCCAGGGCTGCGGAAGGCAGAGCAATCCACAGGGCGTGCGGGACAGGTGCCGGGCTGTGTCAGCAGGACCCTGGCGTGGAGGCAGGGCCTGGGCCTCTGCCTGGGACCCAGGGCCCACCTTCCTTGCGGACTCAGGCTCGTCAAGGAAGGGGCACCCCACACACACCCCAGCTACCCCCAGACCCGGGAGGTCAGGAGTAGGGTCGGGGGAGGAGGGAGCAGCAGAGCCTGGTGCTGCCTCAGTTGGGCAAGCCTGGGGGAGCCCCTCGCTCCCACAGCCTACCCAGAGATAAACACGTGGGGCCAAGCCATCAGATCCGCTCCCGGGTCCCAGTGCAAGCCCTCCAGCCTGGGGGCCATGCGAGCGGCATAACCTCACCTCTAGCAGCTACAAACCCCAAGTTGGCCTGAGCAGTGGGATCCCCAGGCCCTCCCCAGAGAACATCTCCTCTCGACACTAAACCTACAAGAAGCAAGGAAAAGGGTTCTGGCAACATTTCCAGCTTTGATCTGGGGTCCTAGAAATGCCACAGAGGCACACTATGACCTGAACACACACATGCACACACACACACACACACCAGGACACCCTGAATAGCTCCTCAGACATGTATGTAGGCCTTATCTTGGGTTTTCTTTCCAGGTTAAAGATGGTTATGAGGTAGGGATGCTCCCAGCCTACCCCAGTTCCCTATTGCTCAGATGAACCCCTAAACCAGGGGGCTGGAAGAGGGTTTCATCACCTACCACTGCCAGGCTCAAACCTACCTGGATATCCCAATTATGGGAATTAGCTTCTCAGGGCCTCAAAGGGGTCTAGGCCCATACCAGAGGGGTCTTTGGGGCCCACCCAGTGTATACCAAGGCTTCAGGGCAATGCGGCCTACACTGGCTTCCCAAGGACAGAGTGGAGCAATAGAGTGGCAGGCCTGACTCCGGGTCCCCTGGTACCCTCCAGGCTGGAGAAGCCCGGCCTGCCTTCCCACTGGGCCCCTGCTCGGGATGACTGGCCCATGCTCCTATGGGTGCTTCTGAGTATGGGACTGGGGCCACCAGGGAGAGGTTGATCCATTTCCTATTTGTGGCCAATAGGGCATTTCAGCGGGCCCCCCCACTGCCCCCTCCCACCAGGGGAGGACAGAAGCGGAAGCACAAGAAGAGGGGCTGTACTTGAAGGCATGAGCCAGGTCTCCATACATCTGCTCCTACAACCCAGAGCATTCTATTGCTCTCTCATCCTCGGTGTCAGCAGAGGCCCTCAGGCAAGGGAAAAAGAGGCCCAGGGAAAGGCCCCGCCCCCTGGCTGGAGGACGGACAAGGCACACCGGGTTCTTCCATTCAGGTTCCCCTCCAGCTCTTCCAGGCCCCTGAGGGTGAGGCCCCTCTTCCTCCACATTCAATAAAAAAAGTCCAACTCACAGTGAGTGGCCCTGGCCTATTGAAGGGTTTCCAACTCCAGTGCCCCGGGTCACTGGAGAGAATCTGGAGGGCTAGGGAGGGAGCACCAGGAGGGGGATGAGACTCAGGCCGCTGGGCACAGATGCTGAGCGCACAGAATTGCACATCTGGCCCTGAAGCAACCCCACTATTTGTGAGCCTGCCCACACCAGGAGCAAAAATGAACAAATGAACACACACACACACACACACACACAGGCACACACATGCACGCACACAGCTGCTGACAAAAGTTCAGCGCTTCCTTCCCATCCAGCTCCTTCCATGAGCCAGGATCAGGGACCTGCTGGTGGGAACCCCAGAGTATACTCTGCATGCAGGGGCAAACCACCTCCCGCTCCTCCCCAGCCCCCAACTGTACAGATGAGAGACAGGTGCATTTAAGGGCAAAGCAGTCTAAGACGCCTGCAAACACAGACACACATCTAAAGATACCCTCCTACTACCGAATCAGGCACAATTATGTTTTCTCCCCACCCAAATGAAAAGCACCCCTAGCACTCAGACACAGTTAAGAGCAAAAGCGTGGGTGCAGGCACACATTCACTTATCACCCTGGCTGCTGCCCCCTCCCCGGTTCCTTTCAGCTCTGACTTTCCCTTCCTGTCACTTTTTCTGCTGCCAATCCCAGGACAGAGAACTGGACAGCGCTCCTGCCTCTGCGCTCTCTCCTCCTCTCCTGGCCTTTCCATCTTTATTAATAGTAGCAGCTTCCCAATACTGAGAAAAGTCTGGGCTCTGCCTGCCCTGAGTTGGGGGTGGACACCAGGGGCTCATCAGCTTCCCCTGGGCTTCTGTTTCCCAACTCCCGGGGAGGGGAGAGAATGGCTCCTCTCTCCATCCCCTCCACCTCCTTTAAAAAGAAACCAGAGGTCCTGTCCTGGTACAAAAACCCAGAGCTAGCCCATCCGATGGTAACTAATTATACAGTAAATTTTATTTGTTATCCCTGCCCTCAGCCTGTGGCAGCCCTCCTGCCTTTTGTTAGTTGTATGTGTATGTTTTTTAATTGCTAAACAGTGACTCATTCTGACTGGTCCCCCCCCCACAGGAAACAGCACCCGTCCACAACCGTCCCCTGCTCAGAGCTTCCTCATACCCAAGCTCCCCACTGGCCTCGACCAGCCTCGGGGGGGGGGGGGGGGGGGGGGGGGCCCACCCAGCAAACACTCCCGGTCCAACCAAAGCCCAACCTCACCCCCATGATATCACACCCAGGCTCCAAGCTGGGGCTTTGAGATGGCTCAGTCTCAGGCCAACACCTTCCTTCTGGTATGACTCAACCCTGAAAGCCAGGGGACCAGGGAGGGACCTAGGAGGAGCCCCCCTCCACTGAAGGGGACGGAAGTATTGCCTCAGTCCAGCTCCAAAGCCAGGCCCAGAGGCCTGAGGGGGAAGGCGGTTTTGACATTGGCTGCCGCTGCCGGGTGTATACAATGGGAGGGGATGCGGTTCCGTAATCACCCAGCCGGCAGCCCAGGGGAGCCAGCTGCCTGAAACCAGATTGCAAGGCAGCTCAACCTTAAACCCACAGGATTCTTTTTCCGTCTTCCACTTCCCCTCCCCAAATGTGGGAGGGCTGTGATAGAGGGCTGGGCTGGGAGAAAAGGGCTCAGGGTGGTGAAGACACATACTTCAAGGTTTGTTCATCGGACGCAGGCAACACACACAGGCTCACCGAAGGCAGTGATTCTCACACATGAAGAGCGGGCTACTGGGAATAATCAGAATGGCTGAGACACAGTTCAGTGGGGCCTCTGGCCAGTCCAGGCCTCCTCCAGATAGATACCAGAGTTCTGTTCTCCCTCCGGAAGCTCCCCTCCACCCCCCCCCCCCCCACAGTGTGTTTCCAATAGGGCTTGAAAGGAACATGGCTGCTTTTGTTTACTTCCTCATTGGTATGCCAGCATCATGGATCGTGTCAGCCACAGCCGGGGCTCCAGGACACTCATTACATAAACAGCAGCTGGAGAAGCAGGACCTGGGTCACTGCCTTGGTGACTTCCCATAGGGCCCACAGAAACAAGGCTGGAGAAGGGAGCTGCTCGCACAACAGAAGAGCAACACCCAAACTCTACCCCTCACCTCAATTCTAGAAATGACTCAAAAGATGGACCCTAAGAGTGCAGGTGCAGGAACGTATCAAGCAGCGGGGGAGGGGGGGGGGCTTCTTCCCAGGACACCGCCCCTAAACTTTCAGGGTAGCAGAGTTTGGAAGGGGGCCTCTGGCCTGATGTTACCAGAGCTGGCCTGTCTGGAGGGGTGGTCCCCGGGCGGTAGGGAGCGCGCGCGCGTGTGTTTGCGTGCGGGGTACTTGCCCGGATCTCATTCCTCCGGATCTCCACGTCGCACACCGAGTGTCCCTGATGCGCACCGCTGTAGTAGCAGCAGTACTGGCACACGGCCACCTGCTCGGCCTCACAGTGGTAGAGGCGGTAGGCGTTGTGCTGGGGGCAGCTCCAAGCCCGCACGTCGTCCGCCTCCACCAGGAGGTGCCCGCGGGCGGTGGAGGGCTGCTGCAGGTGCGTCTGCACGTGGGACTGGCAGCAGGGCGCCTCGCAGCGCAGGCAGACCTTCTGCGCGGGCAGCGGGGGGCCGCGGCGGCAGAACACGCAGTGCAGCGCCGCGGGCGGCTTCTCCACGTGCAGGGCGTTGAACTTCTCCACGATGTTGGTGAGCTTCAGGTTCTTCTCCAGGCCCGGCTTCTGGTTGTAGGCCTGGTTGCACTCCGGGCAGCGCACCAGGCCGCTGTCCTTGGCCCACGCCTCGCCAATGCAGCCCCGGCAGAAGTTGTGCTTGCACGGCAATTGCACCGGCTCCACGAAGACATGCAAGCAGATGGGGCAGATGAGCTCCTCCTCGAAGCAGTTCTTCCAATTCTCCGCCATGGCGGCCGCGGGCAGGGGGCCCGGGCGGGCCTCCCCCACTGCCCAACTCTGCGGGTCCGTCCCGTGCAGCTGCAGGCCCACTGAGCCCCGAGCTCCGGACCCAGGCAGCCCCGACAGTCGCTCAGTCACCAGCGCCTTCCGCGCGCCTGCCCCCCAGAAGAGGGAGCTTCGGTCCTCCCGCCGCGCGCGCAGCCGGCTGCGTCTCCTCCTCCTCCCGAACGCCTAGCGGGAGGCGGCGGACTGCGCCAGGGCCGCGGCCGGGACACCAGCCCTGGAGGGGAGCGCCGGGGTCCAAATTCCATATAAGAGGCCGCCTCCGCCCCCGTCCGCGCGGCTAGGCCAGCGGCGGCCCGCGGCCTGCGCCCGGCTTCGCGGCTGACATTGGGGCGCGCCCCGCAGCGGACAGAGCCCGGGAGCCGCACACTTCCTCAGGCGGCGGCGGCGGCGATGGGGCTCCCTCCCGGCTCGCCCGCGCAGCACCTCACTCGCCGCGTCCGGGGTCCGAGAAGCCGAGGAAGCGGGAGCGGCCGAGCCGAGGGCAGCTAGATCGGGAGCGGGCGGGCGACGCGAACTGGCGGTCCCCGGACCGCGGCGCAGGCGCCCCCCGGCTGGCCGGCCGGGTGCGGGTGCGGGTGCGGGCTGCGGGGCGCAGGCGGGCCGACTCCGGGGCGCTGCGTGCGCGCAGGGGCAGTCATTCAGATGAAATTCCAGTCCCCGGCCAGAGACACCAGCCCGCCTCTGCCTTCCTCCTCCCTTCACAAATAGAAACGGAAGGGGGAGGGAGAGAAGTGGAAAAAAAAAAAAAAAAAAAAAGCCAACCAGAAAGGGAGGGAGAAGCCCCGGCGGTGCTCCGGCCTGACCCCCTCTTCGCGACTTCTGCGCTTCTCCGAGGCCGGGCGCCCGCCGCCCCCGCCGCAGAGAGACCCCGCTCTCGGTCTCCGCGCTGGGCGGGCGCCTCGGCTCTGCCGAGGAAAACAAGGATTGATCAAACTAGAAAGGAATTTTTCTCAACTGCTAATGAACAGGAGGCTCAGCTCCCGGCCCTCCCCTCCCCCCCCCCCCCGCCCCGGCCCTCCCCCTTCGCCACCCCGGCCCCCCTCCCCCCCACTTTCTTTTCTTCTCGGCCTCTGCTCCGGCCTGGAAGGCTCGGGGCTGCGGTCGGAGCCAGCCTGCGGCGGTGGGGCCGGGCCGAGCCAGCCGGGCCAGGCTGCCTCCCTCAGAGCCCAGCCATCTTGGCTCCTGGCTGCGGCCGCGGTGGCCGGGGGTCCGGGCGCGCTCGCTCGAGGGTCCTGCAGCGGGCTTTCTCTCTCTCTCTCTCTCGGTGGGATTTTTTTTTTTTTTTTTTTTAAGGGGAGGGCTGGCGGCCTCCCTTAAATTAGGAGAGAGAGAGGAGAAAACGCCAAGTCCCGATTTCTCTCCACCTCTGCTCCACCCACCCCGGTCCTTTCCAAAAAAAAAAAAAAGATTAGAATTGGAAGAAGTCGGCAGAAAGGCGAGCTCCGGCGGCCCCCGGCTGCTGCCCAGGCGACGCGTCCGGGGCGGGCCCACGCCTGTCGCTCTGTCTGTGGGTCCGTTTGTCCTCCTGGAGCTTCACAACTGAGGGGAGGGCACTTCGGGCAGGGTCTCCGCAGCGGCAGTCGCCTCAGAGCTTTATCCTCAGATCAAAAAAAAAAAAGGAAAAAAAAACCCCAACACTCTCATCAGGGCCACCTTCAGCCATCTTGCGCGTATTATTATTTCAGGAATAATCTGTTTAATAAAAATAGCTGCGTCTCTGGCCCCCTCCCCCGCATTCTGGGCTCCCCGCCCCCTTTTAATAATAATCTCGATGATAAAAATGATCTGCGCGCCGGGCAGTTCTTTTCCTGCTTCTGCTCGCTACGGCTCCGGCTGTTCCCCCGGGAAGGGAGCGCGGGGCGGGGGGGGCGCGGCTGGGGCTGGGGTGAGTCTCTGCTGCCCGTCAGTCAGCCCCCTTCGCCTCAGCAGCGAGGGAAGGGCGCCCTCGCCGCTACCTGGCCTTTGGAAGGAGGGCGGGCGGGGGAGGGGCCCCGGCTCGTGGGACCGGCTGGAGGGGCGCATAGGGGTCCCCGATCTTCCCGCCACAGTCTGGCCTCGGAGTCTGCAGCCCGGGGCGAGGGGATACAATGGGCTCCGAGCAGAGTGCGTCCGGCAGGGTGGAGATGCGGGCGGGCAGGGGTCTGCGGTGAGCCGGACTCTCGAGGTAGAGCAGAGACAGGCGGAGGGTGGTGTCCCTACATCAAGGCCAGTCCCGCTACACGGGAAGGGGGCGGGGAGACGGGGAGGAGGACGGGTGGAGAAAGCGGCAGCGCAACTGCGGCGCCTTTAATCAGCACCCGCTGGTTCGGCCCACCCGGCACTGGAGACCGGAACGGACTGGGAGGGGAGGGGGGATAAGGGCGGGGCGTATTGTCCGGAAGTGCTGTTACAGCTGCTGAAGCTCCCGGCTCCTCCCCTTTTTCCTGTCTGGAGTTGGGGCTGTTCCGGAGGCTGCTCCCGCTATTGGTCCCCAAGCTAGAGCTCCGCCTCTTTGGGGCGGGGCAGACGCGAGAGCCTCACGTGACTTGCACTTACTTCAGTACATTAAACACTAGGGTGGGAGGAGAGTTCCGCGCTACTTAAAAGGGCGATGATGTCGTTGCGTAGTGGGACCACCTCTTCCTGGGCTTTTTCACCCGTAGCTCTTTTTACCTGGGAGGAAAGGGAGGGTTTATCAGTCTGCTCCTTCTGTCTGACGTAAGTGAACAGGGAACTGTAAAGATTCACCGTGGCTATTTCCCCATGTCCTTAATACTTTCCCCCACATATCTGACACTTAAAACTACCAAGCAAAATAGGCATTGTAATCCCTTTTCTATTAATAAGGGAATGAAGACTTAAAGAAGTGGAGTAGTCTGCTGGAGGTCGATGGGTCAGTTAACAAATATTTTAACAAAAGCCTGGAAGTGCCAGGCATTTTTCTGGGCCCTGGGAGTCCCTGGAGAACATATACCTAATAATAATGATTAATACTAATATAATCATATCATAAATATTGTTATTTTATAATATATATAAATATTAGTGTTACATATACAGGATAATTTCTGTGATAGAGAGTAAGGGGTTCACGCAGGGCTCCTCAGAAAAGTGACATCTGAGCCAAGACCTGAATATTCAGGAGTCATCAGGCCATTAACAACCCTGGGAAAGAGTGCTTCAGTCAGAAGAAGAAACAAATGGGAAAGCAACAGATTAGGCATGCTCCAGGGCAGAAAGAGGCCCTCCAAGGGAGAAGACAAGTAGGGGACAGAACATGCAGGGTCTTCTAGGTCATGGTAAAGAGTTTAGACTTCAAGATGGTTATGAGAAGCCCTCAGATTTGGGATAAATTCTGGAAGTAGTGCCAACAGGACTAGATAAAGATTAGATATGGGGTGGAGAGGAATCAACACATTAATAGGAATGGGATCAAGATGTGCTTATCACTGTATATAGTATGTGCTTTTGAACTTTCAAAATGTTACCAGGTATATAAAGTTTTTTATCCCTCCAAAATGTTTTTAAGTGATTCTTAGAGGAGTTGGCCCTCAGCAAGTCTGCATGGTGGTAGCACACACCAAGAAGGAGAGAATTGAAGAGAATGAGCTTGGGTGGGGAGATTTTTCAGTAGCTCTAAGTTAAATTTGAGTTGGCTCCGATATCCCAGTGGCGATGTTGCAAAGACAATCGTATGTACAAAGTTGGGGGAAGGTTTGTACTGCGATTATAGATTTTGGAGTCATCAGCAATTACATTCTGAATGGTAGAACTGAGATTCAAATCCAATTCAGAGTAACCAGTGGGTCCCTGATCTTTCCATAAAACCAGAGGGCCTCACTGCTCTAGGAATTCTGTCTCCTTATTCTTGACTGGGGGGCTAATGTGGGCCCTTCAATGACAGAGCCCATGTGTCTTCAGCCCTTTGCATTCCCCCCACCCCGCATGGGTGATCTTTTGTTGAATGAATGAATAAATGAATGCCTGCATGTCTGAATTAACAAACAAGGAGAAACAATAAAGTCTAGTTTGGAGTTGTTGGAGGGTCCTTCTCTGGCTTCCTCACCAACGCCCTCCAGGATAATCTAAAAGATTCCTCACATTCCCCACCTTTCTAGACCGCCCCCCTTAACTTATAAGATATCATACTCTTCTGGTTTTTTTCTTATCTTTCTAACCACAAACTTCTCCAATTTCCATCTCATAAATGTTGACAGTCCTGAGAGCCCTGCCCTCCATCCTATCCTCTTACTAATCTATACCTGCTCCCTGAAGCCTCTCACTCCTAACGCTTTACTACTGTCTGTAACCTGGTGGTTTCCCACTCACCATCTCCAGTCGGAAAGTTCACCTTCCTGGCTGCAGGTCAGTGTAGCCAACCCTGACATCCCTCTGGATGTCTCACAGGCACGTTGAATTCAATGTATTGGAAACTAAACTCATCATCCTCTTCATATTCCAGCCCATTTTCCTCCACTGTGTCCCCCATCTCAGTCAGTGGGACCTGTCAGCAGCTTAGTGACCAAGCCAAGGATCAGGGAAGCGACCTTAGTATCTCCCTTTCACCTCCCTTAACCATCCAATCAGGCGTTATAGATGCTTTTCTCTCTCTCTCTCTTTTTAAGATTTTATTTATTTATTTGTCAGAGAGAGAGAGAGAGAGCACACGAGCAGGCAGAGTGGCAGATAGAGGCAGAGAGAGAACTAGGCTCTCCGCTGAGCAAGGAGCCCCATGTAGGACTGGATCCCAGGATCCTAGGATCATGACCTGAGCCAAAGGCAGCGGCTTAACCAACTGAGCCACCCAGGCATCCCTCTCTCTCTTTTTAATTAAGGATTTATTTATTTATGAGAGAGAGAGAGAGAACATGCCTGCAAGCGCAAGCCAGGGGAGAGACAGAGGGAGAGAATTTTACAGCAGACTCCCCACTCATGACCGAAATTCAATTCCATCTCAGGACCCCAAGATCATGACCTGAGCTGAAACCAAGAATCGGACCTTCAACCAATTGAGCCACCCAGGCGCCCCTATAGATCCTTCTCTTAAATATCTCTCAGGTCGGGGGCGCCTGGGTCCTCGGTGGGTTGAAGCCTCTGCCTTTGGCTCGGGTCATGATCTTGGGGTCCTGGGATCAAGCCCCGTGTTGGGCTCCCTGCTCAGCGGGGAGCCTGCCTCCCCCTCTCTCTCTGCCTGCCTCTCTGCCTACTTGTGATCTCTGTCAAGTAAATAAATAAAATCTTAAAAAAAAAAAAGATTCTGGAAAAAAAAAGTATCTCTCAGGTCACCCATTTGTATACTAGTTGCTTGCTTAACCTCATCACCTGGAGGTACAATGAATATCAAAGTCTGCATGTCCAAAACTATGGTAATTTCTGTACACACTCCTGCCCCTATTCCTTTGAAGTTGTCCACTTCTCGGTGAACATCCCATAGCCAACCCTTTGGCAAATCTTGCCACTTCTTCACATCTCCATTACTTCACCATAATCTCTAGCCTGGATTATTTCTGTAGATTCGAAGCAGTTTCTCTGCTTCTGCTCTTACCTCCCAGGTCAATTCTCAACACAGTAGCCAGAGAAATCTTTTTAAAATGTGTAGACTGTGGGGCGCCTGGGTGGCTCAGTTGGGCAAGTATCAGACTCTTGATTTCGGCTCAGGTCATGGTCTCAGGGTCATGGGATCAAGCCCCCCTGTGGGGCTCCCTGTTCAGCAGAGAATCTGCTTGAGATTCTCTCCCTCTACCCCTCCCCCTGTTCACTCTCTTTCTAAAATAAATAAACCTTAAAAAAATATATATGTCAGACTATGTCACTTTTCTGCTCAAAAATCTCCTGATGGCTTCCCACTTCAGAATAAAAGTCCAAGTTTCATTACTACCTGCCAGGTCCTACACTAGCTGCTCTCTGTGTAAGCAATCTCCTGTTACTCCCCTTCTCTCATTCTGCTCCGGCCACACCGGCTTCCTCTTTTGTTCCTCAGATATACCTAGTGTGTTTCCCCTAACCCCAGGGTCTCTGCAGCGTTCTTTGCCTGGACCATTCTTCCTCCAGATGTCCCTATTGCACACTTCTTCCTGTCACTGAGTTCCTTTGCTCAAATGTCACCTATGCAGCTAGGCCTTCCCTGACGTCCGTATTTACAAACACACCCCACCCCAGCCCTATCTCTCTTCTGCTTTATTTTTTCTCCATAGCACATACATGCATGTACTACATATTCTATTCTAAACAAATACTATCTATCTCTCATCACTAAAATATAAGATCTGTGAAAGGAATAATTTTTTTTTTAAATAACGTATCTCCAGAGCCTAGAACAGGACCTATCACATAGTAGGTGTTCAATAAATATTTGTTGAATCAATGAATGAGTTCCATTCTCTCCATCCCTACTGCTTCTACCTTAATCCAGGCCTGCCTGGTCCTTGCCTCCCATCTTGCTCTCTCTCAGAATGTTCTTCATCCAAAAGGCAAGGGAATGGTTCTCAAGTGAAAGCTTGATGCCGTAAACCTCGAGCATTCCAAATCCCAAGAAGAGTTTTGGGGCTTTTTCCTTTGTTGTTCCGTCTGCCTGGAGGGCTTTTGAAAATAAATCTCCTCTTCTTTTGTCCTTCGTTTTTAAGCATCCTTCAGTGGATGTCACTTCTTTCGGGAAGCCTTTTTTAATCTCCCAGACTGGGTTGGGTACCTTTTCTATGTCCGTACCCTAGCCTAGTCCTTTAATAAAGGGTTAACGCTAATTGAGCAATTACTATGTGGCAGGCATCTTATGTGTATTATCTCATATAATCCTTGCAAAAACTCTGTGAAGCAAGTATCCATTTGCAGATGAAAAAAAACCTGTCCAAAGTCACACTGACCACCGGTGGAGTCACGGTAGGACAGAAAGCAGCTGACGGTCTTCCTCCTTCATGGCTCTTCCTTGCAGTTGTTTCCTTGTCTGTTTTCCCCACTGCATGACACACTTCTTAAAGCCAGGCCTGTGTCCAGTCTCCCAGCATAGAGCAGAGGGCCTGGCATGCATTTGTTGAAAGGAGGAGTGAATGAACACAGACCGTGGACACCCACCAGGCATCTTGCCCATTTCCCCCATCCTGGCCTTAGCTCTCTCCCAACGACTTCCCGGGAGTAATGAGAAGTCATGGGTCAGTCTCATGGTGCCCCCACAGAAGGGGCCTGGAGATGGTTGCCTTGCCAGACCACATCCTGACCTGCCCCCACTGCAGCCTTGGGACAAATCTCTCCCTTCTCCTGCCCAGGACAGCACTCCCTAGCCCCCCCTGCCCCGACCTCCCCACCTCCTCCACCGTGGTCTGTAGCCAGGCAGCTACCTCAGTGCCTGGCAGCCTGGGTTGACTCACTTCCCTTCACATTCTCCTTTTGGTTAGGCCAGTTTGGCAAATCTCTTACGCTCCCTAGTCCAATGGCTCTGGAGCCTGTGGGTCCCCCTCACCCAGGGCCCCTGACATCCTCCCACCCCACACAGGGCAGAGCAGCAGATGCCTGGAGGAAAGTACAGGCCTTTCGGAGGTGACATTATACAGATCACATGGCAGATTTCTCCCCTCCCTAAATCTAGGGTGGGGTCTCTGCTCTAGGCCCAGGAGCCTCTTTGCAGGAAGAATCTCAGCCTAGTCCTATCTCCTGGAACCACCTAAATGCAGGATCTTGCCGTTCTGCACTCTCTGGGACTGGAGCTCCACTCTGACCCCAGGTCCTTCTAGGCTGGTCAGATGAGGAGGATTAGATAATCAGCCCTTCCCTCCACCCGCCCCCCAATCTCCAAGGAGAAAAGAAAAGGTGAATGGGTGTGGCCTGGGCCGCCCTGCGATTGTCAGTCCAGCTCTGGGCCCTCTCAGCTCCCTTGCTCTGACTGAGCCAGACTGACTGAGGGCCCCAGACAGGACCTGTCCCACTGCTCCAGGGGCCAGCCACACAGTTCAGTAGGAGGTCACAGGGGAGGGAGTACTGACCTTGGCCTGGGGAAAGTCCCCCAGATAAAGCTGGTTCTCAGAAGACAGAGTCCCTTCCCAAGAGCTGACACCTGCTGTCCCCTCCCTTCTTGTGATCCCCCCAGGACTTCTGCCACGAGCCCAGCAAAGCCCCCTGGGTGCTACAGCCCCAACCCGAGCACCAGGAGCCACGGCCCCACTATTCTCCGAGACAGACAACAGGGCCTAGCAGGAAGGGGAAGAACGCGGGAAGGTTTAGAGCAGCCCTGTAGGTTCTGGAAAGGCTGTCTGGGTGCAGACCCCCTCCTGCCTGCCTCTAACGTCCCCAGGCTGTTGCCATCTCCCCACGGGGATTGGGCTCTGATGTGCTGTGCCATGTCCTGGAGAGTTAGGAGCTGGGCAGTCCAGGGAAGGGAGATCCACCACCTCCTCACCAAGGCCAGGCCCAGAGGGGGCTCACAGGAAGGGAGGGCTGCCTTCTGGGTCACCCAGTGGGTGTGATGGTTCTGAGGCTGCCCATCCATCCCAGGAGGTTGAATTGAGATGGTGAGGGGAGTGGCCATTTCCTGACCCGAGCTGGAAGGGACACAAGAAGTCTAAAGCTGGAGGGATGGAAGGCCCACCTTCCCAAGGGGAGAGGGCTTTTTTGGTGAGAGGAGAGCAGAAGAGGAAGAAAGAGGGTCTCGACCCAGCCACTCATCTTCCCAGACCTGTTTCTTGCTTCTACTCCCCCCCACCCCCATGACCTTAGAGGAATTCAAGATCAGTGAAAGGGAGCCTGCAGAGTCATTTCTGCAGGACTCCAGAGTCACCAGCTGCATGATCCTGCTCTTGGACACCTCCATGCCCAACGACAGTCCTCGAGGACCTTCCCCCATCCCGGCTCCTTCTCAGCAGCTGAATCCAACCCACCCCTCTGCCAGGGCCCCAGGCTGGCCTCTCCCCTACTCCAGGCATCCAAAAAGGAGCACAAGATCCAGGCACTTCTGCAAATATGTTTAATGCACTTAGATTACACAGAGGAAGAGGGAGCAAGAAGGAAACGACATCTAAGTGAGTCACCCAAAAATTCTTACAAAAGTCCCAGGCTGGCTGCAACCCCTAGGAACCGAGTTGCTGCTGACGTTAGAAACTAATATAAAATTTTATAAAAGACTGCTCATTGCAGCATTCAGTTACTTGTACAAAAGGAGAGCTCTCTCTACAGGGCTCCCAACTTGTAACAGGGACCCACGCACCCCACCTGGTGTGGGGGACCCAGAAGCCAGAGAGGAAAGACACTGCATAAAAAAATACAGTCAAGGGAGTTCTCTACTGGTCTGCCCCATAGGGGCACCAACCTTTGGGGTTTCTTTCCCTGCTCTCATCTCAATCTCAAAACCCAGTCCCAAGACCCTGTGTACATTTTTAAAAATGCTCTAGCCCTTTAGACTTTCCCCAAGGCTTCTGAGTCCCTGCCTGAAGCCTTGCCTTTGCAAGAGGAAGAGAAAGGCAGGAAGAGGCACCAGTTCCCTGGCCAGACCTGAGACCTTGCACAAGCCGCTCTGCCCCTCAGAATGACAGCTGGGTCTGCAGTCTTCCTACAGCCCACACTGGACCTGAGGAGTCCGAGAGTCTGCCATGTGTATGCACGGGGGGAGCCCCTTCCTCCCAGAGCCTGAGCCACAGGGACCTAGAGGGAGGGGACAGGACTGGGCAAGCCAAAGAGAAGCCACGAGGAAGAGGCAGATTTAGGAGGGAGATGTACCTCCCCAGCTCACTATGTCAGGGCTCCCATAGCACTGCAGGGAGGGAAGTGGTACATTTAGTGAGTACCCACTGTGTGCCAAGTGCTGTGCCAGGAACACTATGGGGTTGGCCTCACTTGGTCCTCAGTGAGGGTCCCCCCTCACCAGCCAGAAGCTCGGTGGAGAGCCCCCTCCCAGAGAAACCTCTGGAAGGCATGGTCAGAGATGGTGGGTACTCTGTGACTCGTCCAGAGCCAATGCACCATAGGGAAAGGAGAGGGAGGCCTGGCCCCAGCCAGACCTAGGAGGTTCCTGACATCACAGGGCAGGAAGGGGCCACAGGCTTCATGGGCTCACAGTCTCAGAGCTCACCTGCCTTCCGCCGGTTTCCCATAATGATGACTAAGCTTAGCTCAGAAGGTACCCTCCTCCCCATCAGCCAAACCAGGCAGGCAGAGGCAGGTCCCCAGAAAGAAAGGATCTGTGGCGAGGTGGGCCAGGGTGGTGCAGAAGGGAGACAAGTTGACGGCCCCTCTCGGGCCATGACGCACTAGCTGACAAGCGCTGCCAGGGCAGGGAGAGGCTGTGGTGGGTGGCGGCCACATGTCCTTTTGGAAAAGTCCTTGGAGCAAAAGGCACAGCTGCTACCGACACCAGGTCCAGAGGAGCTTCGATCTTGGTTGGTGAGGCCCAGAGCCTTGCTCTCCCAGTATGATCCACCTGGAAGCTCTGAGTTTGATGGTGTGAACTGGGCAACCCTGAGGGTTTGTGTGGAGAAGCGGCCAGAGCCTCGTGGCCCCTTGGAAGTCCAAATCTTGCTCCCTGGAGTGCCCAGTCTCTGCCCTCATGACCCTCTCATCAAGGTGGTCCTTCACCCCATGGGCCACCTGTGGCACTGCTGTGGTGCCCGTGTGTGCAGTCAGGAAGGCCCTGACAGCCCAAAGGACTTGGCTTTGGAAAGGCCTAAAAGGAGATCTTGAAACAGCAGTCCCTAGAGTCAAGGGTGAGAGGGCACAAAGGGGGCTTGTTGATTCCAGGTCAGAAGTGGTAGACAACCCCAGAGGAACCCCAAACCCATGGGCCAGAGATAGGTCTATTTCTGGGAGGAAAACCACGAGATCTGCAGTAGTGGGGCAAGAGACTGGGAGAGACCAGGATGCAGAAAAAGAGGTATGGGGAATGACGTGGAGAATGGGGAATGAAAGACAAGAAACGAATGGACGCTGGGAGGCTGAGGGTGGCAGAGTGCAGTGCTTGCAAAATTAAAGTGAGGGACATGGTGAGAGGTTGATTTTTCCATTTTTAATATGCCAGAGTTCTGTAGGCTGGAGGCTGGGAGGCCCAGGGGAGGAGGAAATGGAACAGAAGTGGTCAAAGAGCTGGAGACCTAGGCCCTGAGTGGCAGGTGGAGATGGTCCTCACCCTCTCTCAGGCAGGCCTGGTTGGGTGGACAAGGCCTGGAAGATGAGGCTGGGCTGCCAAGTCTCTGGGACCCTGGTGGTCCTTGAACTTTGCCAGGGGCTGAGTCCGCCTGAGAACCAGTGGTACCTCCTCCTGGCCCCAGTTGGCTAAACCAGGCTGAAGGCGGCATGAGGGCGCAGCTTGGCTCTCCCCTGCCCCAGGCTCCACCAGGCCTGGCTGGGAAGAAATCCACCTTTCTGTGAAGCTGGCTCTCTTGGGCCCTGGGCTGGCAGGTGAATGGAACCCTGGCACCTTCTCTGGTGGTGGCTCAGGGGGAGACCAGCCCAGGCCCTCGTCTGAGAAAATGAGAAAGTACATCTGGGAATAAAGTTCTGTTTAAAAAACATTATATACACGGCTTCTGGACATCTCTGAAGACTAATAAAATACCATCCGGTTTCGACAAAATAAAATAAGGAGGAAGAAAACCAAACACGATCAGAGGAATTGTTCTGGGGCCAGAGGACCAGGCCTAGCACAGGCTTCCCACAGGAGAGCTGGGCCCTGCACGCAGCGGCCACTCCACTTCCTCCTGCTGGCCTGCGTGGCAGGGGAGAGGTGAGAACGAGGCCTGTCTCCACCGAAGGGCACATTCAAGGTCCAGAGTCAAATCAAACCACAACAACCTGTGGCAGCAGCAGGAGGGGAAGGTTTGCGTTTGCCCACTCCCAGCCCAGGGAGGCTTGGCCGGCTGGGGGGGTGAGGCCCCTGAGCTGCAGGTGAGGTGGGGGGGGCTGCGCAGTCCTCCTCACACATGTCCTTTTATCTGTGGGAACCGCGTTTGCGCAGCTATTACAGCGAAGTCACCGGGGAGCTGCTGGGCTCGCCCTTGGCCCCTGCAGGGCCCAGCCCAGGCTAGTGCAGTGGGCTGTCGAACACCACGTCGGGCAGAATGGAGACTTTCAGCTTCTTCTCAGGCCAGCTGTACTCTTTGGGAAGTTTGAACTGTGGAGGGAGCAAGCACAGAGCCAGAGCGCATGCGGTTAGCACCACTCCCTGCCTTCTGTCCCAACCGCCGGAAGAGAGCCTGGGCCTGCGCCCTGTCTCCCAGGGGCTGGGGGCACAAATGGCTACCAGTTGCAAATGCTAGTCCCAGGTGGGGAGCTGGGGTTAAGCTGTGTGAGCTCGTGAGCTCGGTGACCCCTTCTTTCCCCTTGCCCTGACAATTATTAACTGGGGTTGGAGGAGGCATGTTTTCTAACTCTTTCTTGACTCTGCTGACCTCCCTCCAGCTCACTTCCTTGGTTCTGCCTCCAGCCACAAGCATTTGAGGAATCTGCTCCCTGAGGCCCTGGGGCTGAGGAGTGGGGGGCCGGGGGGAGGGTGCAGATGCTACAGGGAAGTGGCTTGAGGTCTGGAACTCTGTGGTCCTGTCCTGGCCATGGCTTTGCTTGCAGGGGCTGATGCAGAAGGACCCCAGAACCTGCCCTCTGTGGCCTTTGCCAAAGGGTCCAAAGGGAAGGAGGTCCTGGCTTGGCCTCGGTGGGAGGAGAGGAGCAGGACAAGGCTGGCCAGAGGTGATTTCTTGGGCCTGGTGCCTCCCCATCACACTCCTCTTTGTTCAAGCTCATCTGTTTCCCAAGGAGAGTGGAGGCTCTTTCTGCCCCCACCAGGGATCATTGATCTGTTGAGGGTCCTGTGTCTCAGGCTTCTGTCTGGGGTGTGGGACAGAGGCTGGTAGATTTGACTTCCTCTGGCACACAGCTGGTGTGCTCACTAGATGCTCACTGCCTTGAAAACAGGGTCTGCCTTTTACGATGCCTACTGTTCCAGGGCTAAGTGAGAAGTCAGACCAGGCTAGAAAGGAAGGAAGGACGGGGCCCTAGGCCTGCCTAGAGCCGGGGCTGGAAGTGGACAGGCGTGATACTTCCTGGCTGGCCCCCACTCCCTCCCTCTGATGGGGGACTTATCCAAGCCAAGACCAAAGTGGAGAGTGGGGCTGGGTATGAGGACAGCCTCTGCACAGAGAAGAAGAAAGAAGAAAGAAGAAAGAAGAAAGAAGAAAGAAGAAAGAAGAAGAAAGAAGAAAGAAGAAAGAAGTAGAAGAAGAAGAAGAAGAAGAAGAAGAAGAAGAAGAAGAAGAAGAAGAAGAAGAAGAAGAAGAAGGAGGGGGAGAAGGAAGGAGAAAGAAGAAGAAAGAAGAAGAAAGAAGAAGAAAGAAGAAGAAGAAGAAGAAAGAAGAAGAAGAAGGAGAAGGAGGAGAAGGAGAAGGAGAAGGAGAAGGAGAAGGAGAAGGAGAAGGAGAAGAAGAAGAAGAAGAAGAAGAAGAAGAAGAAGAAGAAGAAGAAGAAGAAGAAGAAGAAGAAAGTCATTTTTAGTGACCTACTTTCCTAAGCTCCCCCTGGTTCCTGTCCCTCCTTCCTGGACTGTCCCCCTCCTACCTCCTCAACACCCAAGCTCAAAGCAGCGGCCTGGTGCACTACCGTCCCAGTGCGACGCGGCCGGCCTCTCCGGAAGCACTTCTGGGCAGCTGGCTCCGGGCTGACTGAATAGAAGCCAGGCCTCAGGGACCAGTGACTCTCGGGGTTGATTGGCTTGCACGGACCAAGGACTTGGTGGCTCTGGAATACGTATCAGTGAGTTAACTTCTCAAGCCACATCCCAGAGGACAGAGGCAACCTCAGGCTCTGAGGAGCTGTCATCCACCTGGAGATGAGGACAGGACAGGCTCACCCTGTGCGCTCTCCTCCACCTGGTGGGTGTTGGAGGCCACCGTGTCCCGGCTGATGCGGCCCAGGGAGCCCTGGCTGGATGCTCCAGGACTGGATGAAAGCTAGCTCCTACGTGGCCTTCCTCTGGCTTGAAAGGCTGGCCCCTGGGAGGTGAAGGAGCTCTTCCCCAAACACGCTTCCCGGCAGAAAGGGCTATGGAAGGGTCTGTCTTTGCCACAGGCAGGGGAGGGCCCAGAAGAGCTCTCCAGAGGCCTGGTGAGGTTGCTAACGTTCCACTAACCTATGGGGCATTGAGGCCAGGAAGGCTCAGATCCCACTGGGGTGCTGCTTAGGAGGAGGCCGGGGGGAGGAGAAGGGACTTTCCAGGATGAGGTAAGTCCCTGCAAATGAGGATGCCAGGAACAAGGAAGAAAAACAAAGGGGATTATGGGCTCCATTCCTGTACCCTACATGGGTAGCCAAGGAAGGCACAAGCCCCCACCTGGCCGGCCAGTTCCTCCAGCTGGAAGAGGCGGACCAAGAGGGGAGAGCTCATGGCTGGAGACTCGAGAAAGGAGGCCAGCTCCTGGGTGGCCTGAGGCAAGAGCAGGAGTCCCTTACTGCCCACCAGAACTCCCCAGTGGAATGTTCTCTGGCAGCGGGCGTGGGATTTCTGTTCAGAACCTGCCAGGCAACAGTAGGGGCTGGGGAAGAACTACCAGCCCATAGGCCCTGGCTGCCTCTTCAGTGAGGTTCTCAGGAGCCGCTAGTTCAGACAACTGGCCAGGTGTCCTTATGACAGCTGGCCTGAGAGGTACGGGGGGTGGCGGCGGCTGGGGAACCGGAAACAAAGCTGTTTAACACCTACAGGGTCTCTTCTCCAGCCCTTCCCCACACGTTGGAGACTGACAGACCGAAAGACACACACGGGCTCCTGGAGGTTGGAGGCCACTGTTAGAATGAAACAGGCTTACTTCCTCTGGAGAAGTCAAATCTTCCAAGTCCTCCAGCATTTTCTCTACAAACTCTTCAGTCAACAGAATCTGGGAAGAAGGCACAAGACAAGCATTTATTATTATTTTTTAATATATGGTCTTTTTGCCAACTGCCAAGCCACAATTTTTTCTCCCGGCAATGAAGAAGCAGTGAGCCTATTCTAGGGACAGAGGGCAGTTCTGGAAGTCTATCCCAGACCAGTGTTCTCCATGCCCCCCACCCCACCTGCCTGCAATCCCGCAGGGACAAGGGCAGGGAAGGAAGGGGGTCAGAGGATGATGGGGAAGCAAGGGGGGAATATCTGGAGAGAGAGCAGTGCTGGTCCCCTGTAGGGCTATGGGCCGGGCAGTGTGGGCCTCCCACATGCTGCAGTGCAGGAAAGGGGCAACGGAGAAGTGGGTGGCTGGGCGAGAGCAGTCACCAATGTCCTCCGGGCCCCGCCAGGCTCCCATGTTCCCCCTCATTCCCGACTTGGTAGGACAAAAGGAATCTGTTTGGATTTGGAATACAAGCCTTGTCTGGAATCTGGATGTGCCCCTGAAGGTACATCCAAGAATGTCTCTCTCATTTTACAGCAGAAAAGGCGCTCTCAGGTCCTGTTTCCATCTGCAGTCTCCACAGTTTCTCAAGCCGGAAGCTCCCAAACCCCTGTCCTGCTGACCCCATTCAGCCACTGAGTTCTTTACAACTTCCTTTGAGAAACCTCTTCTCCGGGTCACCTCTCAGTTGTCCCACTTTGCTGTTCTAGTCTGACGCCTTGTCACTTCCTGCTTTGAGGCCCGGGATGGCCTGACCCCACTGTTCAGCGGGCACGAGCCCCACCCTCACAGGCCTTCCTCAACTTGATGGGCCATCTCTTCCCAGCTGGCTCCTCTGCTCAGGCTGGCTTTGCAGAGTCAGGCCAAGCTCACACCAGGCCTGCACCACACCGGACCCAGGCTGAGGATGTCTCTCCTCTTCCCAATCCGACCCTTCCCTCCACTCTCCTCCCTGTGCTGGCCCACAGGGCCTCCTGGCCTCGGCACCAGACCCTTCCAGAGCCCCAGGCTGTGGCCCCAGCTGCCTCTGCTTTGCCTCCTCCAGCAAACTTTGACTACCCTGGGTGAGGCACAGAGGAAGATGGACAATGGGGTGAAGACCAAGGTGAGTGACTCCTCTGAGGGAATACCCTCTAGAAAGGTAGGGATCAAGAAAATACTCCTTAGGTTTCCCCTGGGAGTTGTCCACTCTCGTAAGTGGAGTCTACATATATCTGGAATATAGCCAGCTTGTGAGAGGAAGTGGAATGGCCCGGGAGAGCAGAAGAGCAGCAAGTGGGGTTGCTGGGGACCACACAGGGTGGAGGACTCAGAAGGAAGTCGAAGGGGTGGAGGTGGGAGCAACGAATAAGAAGCCTGAATGAGGGGCGCCTGGGAGGCTCAGCGGGTTAAGTCGCTGCCTTCGGCTCAGGTCATGATCTCGGGGTCCTGGGATCGAGCCCCGCGTCGGGCTCTCTGCTCAGTGGGGAGCCTGCTTCTTCCTCTCTCTCTGCCTGCCTCTCTGCCTGCTTGTGATCTCTCTCTCTGTCAAATGAATAAATAAAATCTTAAAAAAAAAAAAAAAAAAAGAAGAAGCCTGAATGAGCCAACCTGAGCGCTCATGTATCTTGTCTCCTTTAGTCTCCTTCCAGATGAGGAAACTGAGGTGCAGACAGGTTGTATAATGTGCCCAGTGTCACATGGCTTGTGAGGGACTGAGATAAGACCATATCCACAGTTCTACCTAGACTCTAAAGTAGCACCTTGCGTGTAGCTTCCACATCCGGGGCTCTTCTCCCACAGCCCTGATGCCTTTATTCACTCTTCCGCTCATCTGCCCACTGATCTACCCAATTCCGCAGCACTCCCCAGGCGCCTTGGCTGGGCCCGGCCCTGCGTGGGGCCCCCAGGGACACAGGCATGAAAGCCGTCCATGCTCTACCTGGACACGTACCCTCTCTTGGTTGACAGGGAGCCAAAGGACATCTCCTTCCCAGGCTGCAAGCCCTCAGTCAGCAGCAAAATAGCTCTGACTACTGGCCCCCATCTCATCACAGTTTTTTTTTTTTTTTTTTCTGTTTCAGGAGCTCAGGCCTCCAGTGAGGACAGAGACAAGATTTAGACAGGCAAAGTCAGTCCAGGGAATGCCAACCTGAGGTGGCCCCTCCCACCCCCATTCTTCCTCCAAGTGCCCCAAAATGGCACTGAGTGACCCTTCTTCCAGACTCCAGTGACTCTTGCCCCATCACACCCAGTCTTCCCACTGCCAGAGCCCTGGCTCCTCCTCTTACCCCAGGGCTCCCCCCCAACCCCCCACAGTCCTGTTTCCCTACCAGTTATCACCAGTTTGCTTGAGCAGTACAAAAGTCACATTCATATTTTTGGCATTTCCGGGGCTTGTTGCCATCTCTGCAAATGCTAGCACAAACACAAGCATACCTAAAACCCAGTGATATGACAATGGCTCCAGTCTGGGCCAGGCCGTGCTGATTTCTAACCCACAAATAATTTGGAGGGAGGATCTTTCTGCCAGGAAGGTAAATAGGCCTGGGACTGGAGCGCTGGGGCTGAGGTGGAGGGGAGGGTTCACAGGGACCACGACCACCCCGTGAGACCCCTGAGCGCTGTTTTCCATCAAGGGGCAAGGTGACCCCACCAAGGCAGAGCTCAGTCCCAAGTCAGTTCCTCCGAAGGAGGTCTGCACTAGGTGGCGGAGAGAGGGTGCCTTATGCCTTATGGCTGTGAGCAGAACTGCCACCAGCGCGTACCATCTGTGTGTGGACTTGTTTTATCCTCAGCTGGGGGAGGGGATGGCAAGACCAGGAAAGGGAACAAACCCTGGTTGCTCCTCAATTTTTACTTTTGGTGACTTGCTGGTTCCCGCTGGAAACTTCACATTATTTTAAAAGAATTAAACAGAGAAAATTATACACAATATCTGCATGATATTAAGGGTGACATTCCCTGCAAAGAAACACGACAGACTGTCATAGCTCCAGGCGTCTAATTTAATTTCCTTTGGGAGTTAAACCTTAGAAGCTTGGATTGAACAAACAGGCCCTGTTCTTTGTATATTTCAGACCTGGAGCTGAGTATGTTAACAGATCTTATCAACAGGACACTGGAGATAGACAACTGTGACAGAGCAGCTCCTGGGCGCTCTCCCCGCAACAGACGCGCCGTTGTGATGCAACTGTGGGAAAAGCCGGGGCAGTCTGGGGCTTGAGGCGCTGGAAGCTCACTGGGTCCCCAGGGGGCTGCCTGGCTCTGCCACAAATAATAACAGGATGGCTACGATGCCAGTAGTAACAGTGACACTACTTCCAACAGAAGCAGCAGGAGCCTCCCCCATGTGCCAGGCACTGGGCTAAGGGCTCGAGCCGTACCATTTCACTGAGCCCTCCCGGCAGACCTGCTGAGGAGGTAGCTATTACTTCCATTTTGCAGACGAGCAGGTGGTGAGAGGAGACAAGGTTCCTGGACTTTAAAACAGTGATCTGACCTCACTGCGGTAGAGGATACGCTTTTCCTGGGGTCTGGGGTAAAAGCCCCAATTCTAGAAGCCTTGTATACTCAGGGCTAACTCTTCTCTCTCCTCTGATGGGGGTGGTGAAGGTGACTTTGGCTTCTACCAATGGGCTGGAAGACCAGCCATCCCAACTCCAACCAGCCACCCAACTCCTCAAGACGAACAACGCCACTCAGCTTAAGAGCGCTGGAACCCTGAGCACCACAGACGCCCAGCTGCTCAAAAACCAAGGTGGCCAGTTGGAAAGGAAGGCAAACCAGGCCCCAAGATGGTGTCCAAGTGGGAACAGTGAGGCAAATTTCCAGGCCAGCTTAGTGGATGCATACATAAGGCAACAGTTACTCCAGCCCAGAAAACAGCAATAGAAATAACAGTAATAATACGGAAAATGACAAGAGCACTCAGTAATGGCTGCATTTACCAAGAGCTGGGCATAAAACACTTCTGTTTGTGCACAAACAGTCCTTGGAGGGAGGAGGCTCTCCAGTGAGCAGCAAACTCTGCTGGGAAGCTTCTGACACTATGGAAATGCCATCTAGACCTTCCGAACTGGAATACCCTGGCAAGGCCAAGTCATCAGCATTTCTTCTTTTTTTTTCTTTTTAAAGATTTTATTTATTTATTTGACAGAGAGAGATCACAAGTAGGCAGAGAGGCAGGCAGAGAGAGAGGGGGAAGCAGGCTCCCCGCTGAGCAGAAAGCCCGATGTAGGACTCGATCCCAGGACCCCGAGATCACGACCTGAGCCGAAGGCAGTGGCTTAACCCACTGAGCCACCCAGGCGCCCAGTCATCTCCATTTCTGAGGCACCCAGCAGATCATGGGATGGGGAATACTCAGGCTCACACAGTGGAAGGGGCTTTGGGCACAGGCGTAACAAACAGGGCTGAATTGGGGGCAGCAGCTTCACCCTCATCTACTTGGCCAAGCAGGGGTACAGTGGACTCCTGCTCTCCACCCCCAACCTCTACTCTTGGTCAGAGAGAAGGCTTGGAATCAGACCAGCAGCCTTCTCCAAGGTGCTCATACCCGGTGTCTCAGGAACAGCCTGGTTGGTTGGTGATGAGGGAGTGCTGGCAACAAGCTCCCAATTCCCCAGGCCCCAGCAAGTTCCAGAAGGAACCCAAAAAGTGATCTTTAGTGGTGCCTGCCCTGGGCAGGCCCTGCTGTGCAGTGGGCAGGAGCCCAGCTGCTGCGGATCTGATTCCAGCATCTGTGGCTGGTGCTATTTCTGAGTCTGCAAACAGCACTGACAATGCCCACTCCTCCCCCCCATACGACAATCCACACTTTGTCCAGGGCCCTGTTTGCTCTTCGTGTTGACATGTTGTTCTTGTTTCCTGACAAGTCTGCCTTTCCTTTTCCTTCTCTTTACTTCTTTTTGGGTGGAAATGTGTTGTTTACAAGGTAGGGCCTTCCAAGGAGCTGCTCCAGCACCCATAATGGCCGAGGAGGAGGCAGGACGAGGATGCAGTCTGGATCTGTGTCCCCGCCGACTCCAACTGGCCAGATGAAAGCCAGAAAACAGTATGGAGATCCACCCCCCCCCACCCCAGGCTTAGGGGCAGAGGTGTGTGGGGCACACACTCATTTCCTGTTCTCGGTGGGTGGTGAGAAGTTAGCTTTGGTGGCTAGAAGCAGGCTCAGACTCCTCCTGCTCTGGTTGCTGGCTGTGGCTGGCGAGGGCACAGCGGGCCTTCACAGTCTTCTCCCCAGACACAGCGGGGGCTTTTAAACCCTAACTGGGGGTACCCTCGGACAATGAGGTCCCATGACAGCCTAAGCAAAGGTCTCCAGGGAGAACAGGTTGTGGACAGCTTCCCCAGTGGAAGGAGAGGCAGGAGAGCACTGAAGAGGAACTGCCCAGGGCCTGGGCCTGGGACTGCCAAGTGTCTTGCACACAACATCCAAATGGGTGGACGGGGACAGGAGAAGGCGGGGACGTGTCCAGAGGACAGTGGTGAGTCAGCCACTGGGCTAGGATGAGAGCCCAGAAGTGATTCCGAAACTTGGCCTGGAGTGGTGAGTCCACTCGGGACAGCAGCTGGGCATCCTCTCCTGAGCCCGAAGCCTCCCATCGGGGCTGGGTGGGGAAAGGCTGGGGGTGGAGGGCGCCACCTGGGTGAGCTGTCTGACACCACACAGCTGAGAAAGCATTGCAGGGCTTAGAAAAATAGTCTCATATTCGGGCGATGTGACCCCCATGTGACCTCTGGGGCCAATTTCTCCCACTTCAGATCAACCCTGGCTGGGGATGGATGAACGACTCAGCTCTGGGCTGGGCTCCTGCTCAGAAGACTCACAGCTCAGTGTTGACAGACTCAAGGGAGAGAGGCTTGTTAAAGCTACTGGGATGTGGAATGCTGGGGGAAGGTGTGCAAGAGAGGACGCTAGCAGGCCTCCCCCAAGAGCTGAAGACCATCATGTAAAGCTCTGGAGTTGGCTGGCAGGCTTTACCATCTCCACGAGGATGAAAATAGCAGATGGGAGGGCAGATGGAGTCAAGGTGTTGACCTCCGGAAACTTCGAAGCCTATAGAATTAGAGCAGGATTCCTGCCTCTCCAGCTCCTCCAGGAAGCAGGGAGTGTCCACTGAGCTTGCCCTGGGGTTGCAGCCCGCCCTGCCTTTCTGTGTGCTGGGGCCTGGGTTTCCCTGGGGCTGGAGAGAAGGGGGGAGGGGAGGAGCAGGACCAAGAGAAGGTGGGTGTGGAGGCCTGTGTGGGGCCACTCCACACCCTCCAGTGAAGTCCCAGATTCCCTCACCTTCTGCTGTTTTCTCTCAGCCTCTCCTCTGTCACTCTTCTCTCATGCAGGGTGTCTCTGCCATGCCTTTTCCCCAAGAGATAACAGGCCCAGGCTGGTAGCCAGAACAAGGTGCCAAGGCTGGGAGCAAGGGCTTCCAAAGCTGTTGAGGCTGATGTAAGAAAGTCATCCCAGCCCCTCCCCATTCAGCTGGGATCAACAGGGAGAGTTCAAGTAGCAGCCAAGGAAACAGAAGTCTGGAGCTCTTCACGTTCTTGGGCCTGCTGTATTCAGCTCCTTCCTACTCCTCTGTTCCCCACAGGCCTGGTACCCAGGGCCCAGGGAGACACCCTTGATCCTGGGAGTATGAGCAAGAGATTCCTGAGGGGGTAGAGGGGAAGTCAGTCCCCTCCATGTTGGGGGACTCCCTCCACAGGGGCCTGGGGCCCTTGTTGGTCCAGTGGAGTGGCCCCTCCTTGGTATGTCCAGGCCTCCAAGATGTCCAGCAGTCTCATGGGAGACAAGTAGCCCCAAAGGGAGCCTTAGACGCCCACAAGTAATTACAAGCCCAGGTTCCCACAAGCTATAGGGAGCTGCCTATGACCACAGTGGCAAGATCCTAAAGGGGAAGGCGGGCTGGCAGTCAGAAGCAGAAAGTGCTGACTGCTTTGGGGGCAGGGAGGAGGGCTGCTGTGAGTGTTGGCTGAGGACTGGCTGGGGGCAGAGGCAGAGGGTTTCCCAGGGCTCCTTGGAAAGGGGCCTGAGAAACCCCTCAGTGAGTGAGGGTGCATGCTTGGGGGAGCGGGGCCCCAGCCAGCCTTCCTGGGAGCTCCCCTGTGAGCTGGCCCGTGGTGGACCACACTAATGAGCCCATAACACAGGCCTTTGATTAAGCAGCTCCCAGCACAGCAACTTTATTGAAATAGCCGAGGCCCGAGGCTTGTTCCCACTGCTCTGGTTCCCTGGGCAACAGCGCATGGGAGGGGCCCTGCCCAGGGCTTCAGGAGCCCGAGGGGCTGCCCAAGGGTGATAGGAGTGGGCCTGGGAGCACAACGCCAGTGGCCTGGGATAAGGGGCTCTGGGACTGGGGTTGGATTCAGAACTCTGGGGGCATGGAGGGACAACATGACATCTGCTGAGTCTTCTGGGGGCCAGGGCTCCTGGGCTTCTGAGAATGGAGATGGTGACCACCCCTGCCTCAGGGCAGGAAGGAATTCCAAGGATGGCAAGACTCCAGGGACAGGCTCAGAGGTGAAGATGTAAGATGTAATGGGGGAGGGGAGAATTTCTTCTTGAGTTTGGGGAGACCCTGGTCCCTACTTTCCCAGGAACATGGGCCAGAATCTTCAGTACACATTTCTGTGTATCTGAGGACATGCTATCTGAGGACACTTCTGAGACCTATGAGCACAGTCACCTACTAGGAATGATGACCTGGGAACTCTCGACTCTCAGGGGATGCTGGGTTCTCCCGCTGGGTCCCCACTTTCCCTTTCCTTACCAGCTCTCCCCGGGGAAGAGGCAGCCCTCCTCCTCTCCGCAGAAGCAGCCTGGCCTTCCTGGGACACGGCTGGGGCGGGTGGGGAGGCCTTTTCCACTTGCACCGGGCTAGTTTCTAATGTTATGCTTCAGAGCTTCTGCTACAGTAACTACCAAGCCCACATGGACAGAAATCTAATGTTACCAAGTGGGACTTTTAAAATGTATTTATAACTTTATGGTTCAAAGTAATTTTGTTATGAAACAATGTAATAACTGTGGAAAAAGGCAAGATAATTTATGGAACACAATATTGCTAAAGCACTAGCTTTCTACCTCGCTTAGTCTGAGGAGTGTGGTTGGTGTCCTTTGTTTGCTGTTTGTTTTAATTAAGGGTTAGTATTTTGCGGGGGAGGGGGGAAGAGGCCTGAAGGAGGAGAAATTCAGCTGCAAGCTCTCTCTCTCTCTCTCTCTCTCTCACACACACACACACACACACACACACGCCCACATTACCAGTAAGTATGTTTCATAGACCCCCCACACTGGGCTAAACCCACAAAACCAGCAGAATTCCCTTCTCCTCTACTACAACCTCCCCTCCACCACACCAAAAACAAGCACAGTCAATTTCTGGATTAGGGTCAGATCCCCTTTCTTGATAACTCCTGAGATAGAGAAGATAGAGTGCTTTCCTCTCATACCCTCAACAAACAAAGAAGAAAGGATGTCATTCCCCTAATATGTCTGGGAGCATGCTGGACCAGCCAACTCCCCGTTAGAGCCCTGGGACAGCATGGGGGCTGGGGAGGAGGCCCATGGCTCTCAGGCCCCAGCACCCTGCCTGGCAGCAGCTCTGGAGCTGTGCTCCAGCCAGAAGAGCCAAGGAAGGACAAAGTGTTCTGGACAAGCCAGCAGGTTTCTGTGCCGAAAAGCTGGGTTTCCATTAGGAGGAACAGGAGAGCCATTAGATGCAGGGAGTGGGGAGGCTCTGTCTGCTGAGGCCTGCCCATCCCAGCCCCAGTCCAGGCCCACACACTCCATTTTCTAGGAATTCTGGTGGGATTTCCACAGAGCCACTTGAGACTGGCTTCCATCCTTCCTCCTATCCCATTTCACCGTCAGGTGTCCTGGCCTTTGGTTCACCCAGGGTGCGGAAAGTCTCACATCTTTCAAATCTGGATTTCCCTGGCAAACCAATGGCCAGGGCCTAGACAGTTATCCCTGGTGTCTCAGGTGATGGGGTGGGGATTGGCCAGGAAGTGCTCTTAGAGCCGATGGGACAGGCAGCAGCAGCCACACTCCACACGGCTTCCCACTACCAGCCCCTCTGGAAGGGAGCCACCGAGAGCTGCCAAGGGAGGAGAGGGAGGAGGCGGGTGTGGGAAGAGCCCACGGAAAGAAGGTAGGGAGAAGAAAATGAGCCTTCTCACTTGTAACCAGGGTCCATGGGCTGCGTAAGGGTGCTCCTCAGTGGCAAAGGCGCCTTCCACTCCCGTGGAAACGAATGTGATGGCCATGTCACCTGTGATACTTTTATATGTAAAGTGCCGTCCGTGCAGGAGCCTGCCCCTGGGGGTGGGAACACAGAGACTGTGAGCAGCAGGCCTGGCCAAGGGACAGGGTGCCTGGCAAATGCCCTCCTGCCTGCCCACCTGCCCACCAACAGGGGCCTGTAACCGGACATGCTCACTTCAGCACCTTCCCAGAGAAGCCTCTCCCGAGTTCGCTACTGCCCCTGCTCTGAAGCGCTCAAGGCCAGTAGAGACATCAGATCAGCATTCAGGGGGCCTGCGGGAGGAGTGGAGGACACCTATGTCCCGGTGAGGAAACTGAGGCCAGAGAGGGCAGTTAGCAATGGGCACAAGGTCATGCTCACAACTAAAAGTGGGGTCATGTCCCCTCTGTTTTGAGGGCAGCGGTGAAGTAGCATCTAAAATTCGCCAAGCCCCTGGGAGGATGGCATGGTGCCTTCCCAGCACAAGCCCTGTGTCCGCGCCAGTCTTCCACCTGCTCATGGGCTCTCTCACAAGGTCAAAATGGCTAGCCCTAAGGCCACAAGCCGACCTCAAGACAGACAAATAAATAATAATAAGAGCAGTAGCAGTAATAATAATAATAATAACAATAATAATAATAAATAGTAATAGTAATAGTAATAAAGGCTGACGCCAAATGGGGACACTCTGAGGAAGCCAAAAGAAGTGACTGTTAATCCCCAATCTGGAAATACACCTGGGGGAAGGGCAGGCAGGGACAACCAGTGAGGCAGAGATGCCAGTCAGCAAAGGAAGCCCAGCCTGCTCTTGGCTTTCCCAGGCTGCCTCAGATTAACCCTTCACCAGTCAAACGGTCCTGAGCTTGAGCCAGAAAGGGAGCTGGGGAGGAGATGGCTGGGGTCCTGGTGGGGGGGGGCCTTCCCTGCTTCCATTCATTCCGACCACTTGCTATCTTTGCCCTGTTGCCCAGGGTGGCTGGCCAGTGCTGGTTAGCATCCAAACTCCTTCCTCAGGCTCTGGGGACCATGGGGGGGGGGACCGAACCAGGGCAACCCCCTTCTTCCTTGTCGCCGTCATCTGAGTTTAGAGTTATTCTGGTCACCTCCCTGCTATAACAGTGAGGGTGGAAGCCCCAAGGGCTCTGCAAGAAGCCAGCGGAGCAGACTCGGCCCAGGGCAGTGTCCCCAAGCAGAGTGGGAATTCTGGCCACGGGGCTAGGATTCTGGCACTGCAGCCAGCAGCAGAAAGGACACAGCTGGGCTTCTCAGTCCCTCCAGGAGTCTGTTGTGCTGGCCATGGAGTTTGGAGAATGGAGTGTTTTGCACGGGAAAAGCAACGAGTGAAGAAAATAAGAGTCCAACCCACCAGAGCTGCTGCCCTGCCCCCCAGTGTGACCGACTCCAGGCTTGTGGGATGGCGGGGGGCATCCAAGTTTGTCCGGCGGCTGAACCCTCCTAAGGGAGCGGCACCGAGGTCACCTCTCTGGACACACGAGTGTTCTTCAGCCCAGTGGGGGCTATAGGCTGGCTCGAGTCCACAGGATCCCCCCACAGGCCCAAGACAGAACTGCTGGACAGGTTCTCCTCTGGGGGTGGGGGGCAGACTCCACCCAGGTGTGGGGGAGAAGGCAAGCAGAGGCCTTCGGCTCCCTGAGGACAAGCTGTGTGCCGTGGGGCTCACCTTAGGCAGAGGGGAATGAGAGCCCCTGACTCCTGGTTGAATTTCAGATGCACACTCTCAAGCTGTCGTGTGCGGATCAGCTCGTGGGGAACGATGGCCGTGGAGCTGTCACTTTCCAGGCTGTCTTTGCGGCTCCTGCAAGGCAAGCAGAGGAAGAGGTTCGGCACAAGGTCAATGCCATGGGGAGGAGCAAGATGGGAGTCTGTCAGGCTGAGCTCCTGAATAACAACAATGATGGTGATGGAGGACAGTGACAACAGCAGCCACCGTCTGCTGTGTGCTTGCCAAACGCCAGCTGCTGTGCAAAGCTCTTTTCATGGACCACTCCTCTCAACATCCCCATGAGGTGGGTACTACTGTTACATCCCTTTTATGGATAGGAATTGGGGATCAGAGAGGTTAAGTGACTTGTCCAGGTCACCCTGTAGGGAATACGGAGCTGGGATCTGGTTGCAGTTAGATCGGGTGCTAAAGCCTCATCTTTGGCCAACACACTACGTGAAAGCTTATGTCACAGTGGCTTGGTCTTCCCTACACAACAGCAGGAGCATCTTGGAGCCCTTCTTCCCCTGCCCAGGAGCCCTGGTTCCCAAGTTCCCCAAAGCTGGAGTGCTAGAGTAGCAGGAGGCGCAGCTCCAAGAGCTTCCTTCCAGCTGACCCTAAAAAGGCTGTGACTTTCCGCAGGTTCTGAGCAGGCACGATCCCACTGATGGCCAGGAGCTGCAGTGACATACACAGCCTCCATCTGACCAGGAAATGATATAATCCTCAGGGAGGGGGTGGAAACCAGACTCTCAGGAGTCAGACTAGTGGGCCCGGCTGGGCGGCAGAACCAGGCCACCATACTGCTGGGTTTTGAGGCCCCAGGAGCCATGTACCAGATTCCTCTCGACTATGGCCTTGGCCACAGTGTACTGTCACTGCTGCCTCATGCTCCCTCCTGTCCTGCTTCCCACCAAGAGCTCATCCCACAACTGGGCCACGGGGTCCCTTTGCAATCTAAGATAGGCTCTTTCAAATTCAGCTGCCCCCATTGACAGCCTCTCAAATCAGCCTCAGCCGGAAATAAGTGTTTACCCACTGATCCTATTCAAAAGGCCGGATCCTGGTTTGGGCTGTGAATCTCAGAACAATTCCCCAAATGTCCATCAAAATACTGGGCGAGAAGCTCTAGTTATTTATTATTCAAGGGGCAGGAGCCATCCAGGATGTCTAGGCCCACAGTCAGCCAGCCAATGAGGGGCAGGCCTAACCCCCTTACATGCTGGGGGGCTGAGCACTGGGACCTGTGGCCAAGGAGGCACCCCATCAGGCAGAGAACCTCCCTGGAGGGAAGGTGTGAGGTCAGCAGGCAAAAGGATGGCGGGTAGCATTGGACAGCCCAGGGCCCTGCCAAGGCAGTGGTTTATAAAAGCCCCCGAGCTAATGGGAACCATTCCCACAGCTGTGCGGATCTACCCCCAGATATAAAGGCTCTTTCACAAAGTAGTCTCTTCCTCTGGTTTGCCAAAGTGAATTCTGAAACTGCCCTCTGCCCTGGCTTCTCCTTTGACAAACCCTTTCACAAGACCTGCGAAGGAGACCAATGCTATGGTCCAGACGGTCATGGAAGTTCAAGACTGCAAGGAAACTCTGAGGTGGTTTAGTCTACTTCTTCCTTTTGCAAAAGAGAGACCGTAACGAGTCCAAGGCCACAGAGGCGGTTTGTGGCAGGCCAGCGTGGGAGCCCTGGGACCTCGGACTAGACCTCTTTTCCTCACACGCCGGCTGCTATGTCTCCCTTCTGAGGATGACAGCGCCCACCATCATTTCTCCATGGCGGCCCTCAGGGCCTAGGCAAGAGCAGAAGAGTTCTGAGTTCTGCTCTGCTCCAGAGCAAGGAGCCCACACACTCCCTGGCTGAGTCCTTACAGTGAGCAGCCCGCGCATGGTCTATGATCAATCCTTCTCTCACAGATGAGAAAATGGAGGCTCTGAGAGGTGAGGTGACAAGACTGAGCTCACAGTGAGTTTAAGGGGAAGAGCCAGGGTGTGATTCTCACAGTTGCCTCCCCATGCCATCTCCGACCACTGGCCCTGCACACAGACCTACCACCATGTGCCCGAAAGGGGCCGAAGCCTGGCTGCCGGGCGGGGCCTCGGAGCCTGTGGGGCCCATGGGAGGATCAGGATCGCTGCTTCTCTGGCACAAGCAAAAATGCTGATGAATAGCAACTGGGGTGGGGGCAGGGGGCTGGGAGAGAAGAATCAACAGCACACAGGGCTAGAGACATCTCACGCTGGAGGGAAAAATAAATTGTTGAAAGTCAGCTAAAGTCACCTTGGTAACTGCTACAACACACTCACCCAGAACGAGGACATCAAACCCAACTGCAAACAGCTTTAAAGAAATGGAAAAGAACTTAATCATCTGAAGAATTAATGTGACAAGTGCCCACATTTACACCTCCCACCAACCTTCAATCATTTGAAAACGTACTTTAATCTTTTAAGAGAAAAAAAAATTGCAAAATGCTAGATCTGCAATCCTGGAGCTTGGGTATTTCCGGCATGCTGCTTCAATGGAAACGCGGCCGTTCCACACACACACACACACACACACACACACACACGCAGGAGCCCAGCTTTCTGCTGATTTGTTTTTTCTGGACATCGATGCAGAAGCATGAATTATTTGTGTGGGCTGGGCGAGGTATTAAATCTGTAGCCGACACAGGTTTGCAATGTTTTGCATGGTTGTCAGCTTAATCTTAATCATAAAAAAATAAGTACTGTGCTCGCCAGCATGGCCTAATTTTTCAGTTGGGCTGTTTTCTCTCTGAGTTCCCAGTGGAGGAGAAGGCAGAGCTTCAGGGGGCTGGAAGGGAGAAGGGCTCCCAGGGAAGCACACCCTACACCCCCTGGGGACTGCTAGGGATATGGGCCCAGGGGAGGGAGGATGAGTCACCGCTCCAGGTGGCAGAATGGCTAACACATAGGTTCTGGGTTCGACTCTTCACAGGAGCTCAGGCAAATGACTTACCCACTCTCTAAGCGTCAATATCCTCTTGATGGGGATAGATAATAATACCCTTTCGTTATAAGGATTAAACAAGATGACCCACAGGAAGCATTTAACGGTGCCTGGGGATGTAGTAGGTGTTCAAAATACATCTGGAATGCATTAACAGGATGTTAGGTGACCGTCTCTAGAAATCTGTCTGCTCTTCCTACAAGAATGTTGATAGCTTAGGGGCGCCTTAGTGGGCTCAGTGGGTTAAAGCCTCTGCCTTCGGCTCAGGTCATGGTCCCAGGGTCCTGGGATCGAGCCCCGCATTGGGCTTTCTGCTCAGCAGGGAGCCTGCTTCCTCCTCTCTCTCTGCCTGCCTCTCTGCCTACTTGTGACCTCTGTCAAATAAATAAATAAAATAAAAGAATGCTGATAGCTTAATAGGGAATTATCTGCCTTTACCAACTGCCTCTGGCCAAGTCAGTCCCCACTTCTGAGCGAAGGTCTTTGCCCTGATCTTGGGAGACAGGACTTCTGAGATGGGGCTTGAAGGGCTCCTGACTCCCTGAACAGATCCTACAGGCCCTGGTGAACCACTGGGCCTCTGGGAAGGCACCACTACAGGCCAACAAAAACCCGTGAGGCTTTTGTTCTGCTGAGGGAGGTGCTGCAGGACCATCTTCCCTCTTCAGAGCACAATGGTCTTCCTGCAATTCTCATCTCCCGAACCTCAGGCTGCCCAGAAATGGTTTAATCCTTCCTCCCGTGACAGCCTTTCAAATCCCCGAGGCTGCTCTCACAGACCACCATCAGTTTCTCGTTTCCAGTATTTGTGGCCCCAAATTTCAACTATATTCTTGAGACACGGTTCTGAAATCTTCTAGCCATCCAAGTCACGTGCGCTTGCATTTACTCTAGCTCGTCAAAGCCAGAGTGTCATGTCCAGAAATCAATGTCGCGTGTGGAAATAAATCCAGCATGTGGTCTAACCAGTGCAGATCAAAGAGGGACTATGAGCTTTCTTATTTGGGAAACTTTATTTCTATTAAAACTGTCATCAAATTGTCTATTCTTTGAAACCCCATCATACTACCAGCTCTTACGGCACACCCTCTGCCAACCGCAGCTCCCTTAGGCTCTCTCCCGCGGCCTGCGCTTGGACCTCTTCTCCCCATCTTGTATGTACTGGGGATTAGCTGGTGCTAAGAGGCCAACTCTGCATTTTCTGGCTACTGTTTCAGGCGCTCCAGGTATTTCTGAAAACTGACTCCGGCATCCTTCATACTGGCGTTCCCCCTGACTTCATATCCCTGACAGAAGTGCTAAGCTCACCATCAATGTCCTCATCCCAGGCTCTGATTAAGCTGTGAACAGGGTAGGGCCAAGCAGACAGGCTGACAGACTGACATCATTGCCCTTTGGGTATGCTCATCCAACCAATTACAAATCAACCCAACCGGGCGCCTGGGTGGCTCAGTTGGTTGGGCGACTGCCTTCGGCTCGGGTCATGGTCCTGGAGTCCTGGGATCGAGTCCCACATCGGACTCCCTGCTTGGCAGGGAGTCTGCTTCTCCCTCTGATCCTCCCCCTTCTCATACTCTCTCTCTCAAATAAATAAATAAAATCTTAAAAAAAAAAAAATCAACCCAACCATCCCATCACCAAGCCCTTCGCCTTCCTGGATGCTCTGTGGACATTTCTCTGTCTTGCCAACAGTGATGTCAGAAGACATTCTGAAAATGTCTTGCTAAACCCTAAAGAAGGTCTATAGTACTTCCTTTGTCTACCACGTTGAAATAGGTAACTGTTTCTTCTTTGTTTTTTAAGGTAAATTTAAAAAAAAAGTTTTCATTTATTCATTTACATAACCTCTACACCCAACGTGGGACTCGAACTCACAGTCCGAGATTAAGAGTCCCATGCCCTTCCAACTAAGCCAGCGAGGTGACCTGGTAACTATTTCTAAAAATAGATGAGAATGGTCTGGCAGGTCTGACTCTTCATGAATCCACAGTGACTCTCAGGGCTCCCTGTTCCTCTTCAAAGAGCATTCACAGCCTGCCTATTGAATAGTCTAGTCCAGAATTTTCCCTGAGAGTGGACACTACGTGCACTAGTTTGGAGAGTGCGAGATGCTTTTTGCATTTTGAAACTTCGGAGTGCTTTCAGTCTGCCAACACCTCTCTCTTACTCCCTTGATTACTGACACCGGCTTCATAAATCTCATTTGCCAATTCGCCCAGTGTTCTGGGGCACAAGACATGTGGGCCAGGAAGCCTGAAATCATGGCTTCAGTCTTCTCATGGATGCCTAGGTGACTCTAACTACTCTGATAACCATTCTTTTTGAGATGGAAGCATAACAGAACTTGGGTAAATCTTGCTTTCTCTCTGCCAGATTAAAGTTACTCTGTCCAAACAACAGGGCCTACACTTTCTTCTTCTGGTTGTTTCAAACAGAAGTATAAAAAATAAAGTCCTTTTTGCTAGTCATAGCACTTTTTTGCAAAAGACTCAGTTCTTCTTGAGTTCAGCTTTTCTTGACGCTGTTCCTTAATAATCTATGCTGGTAATACATACTTCTCCTCCCATATTTTGTTAAAATTCTTCAAGAAATCTGAGTTATGTAAAGGATTCTCTACATACCTATCCTGGTCCCTGGAGGTATAACACATCGTTCTAGTTTCCAGGGGACTGGTCACAATATGTTGTTAAGAGGTGCCTTTTACTGAATGTAGACTCTGGGCCCAGCTTCTCGGCTAAACCCTTTCAGTACTTTGCTTCCTTTCTTTCATTTTTATGGCGACTCTATCAAGAGGTATTACTTTCCCCATTTTACAGATGAGGAAACTGAAACTCAGAGACTTAAATAACTAGCCCAAGGTTACACAGTGAACGAATAAAGGACTGAGACGAAATCCCCAGGTCTTCTTGAGGCCAACTAAAACAACCACAATGTTTCTCCTTAAGAACCTCCTAACCCTCTAAATGGGCTTTCCTTCTGGGGTTTCAAGGCCATGAAGACACACTGATTTTTTTTTTTCCCCTGAATTCTTAAAAACAAAGCAAAACAAAACAGCGGCTTCCTAGAAGTCAAGGCAGGACTTCCCAAAGGGTATTTGATGGAATTTTAATTTAAGGGAAGCTTCTAGAAAGGCAGATGGGGCAAGGGCTGGATGTAACACACTTGTGTCTCAGATGAAAGACTAAAATGTTGGCATTTTGAGGACTGAGGAGGACAGGAGAGGCCAAACTAGCCAGTTTCATTCTATGTAAGCCAGCATCTTCCAATCTTAGCCACAGAACCACCTTTTCCCTTAACACCCACCTTTTCCCTTAACACCCTTAAAGCCTGCGGGGACTCTCCATCTGGGGATGACAGGGCACAGGGTTTTCCTTCCTGATCTCACTCTGCCCAAGGTGCTTTCTTCCAGTGCCCTGCCACTTCCACTCCATGTCCAGTCTGCCTCCATGGCTGGATAAGTACCCCTTGTTGGCCCCTTTACGCCCAAAAAGCAGCTCTCAGGAGGCTGTCAGGTGGTTACAGCTGCTAATCCTCAGCTCCTCGCTCGGTGCCAGCGCAGGGGAAGCATCTCTGCACGACCCGGGTGGCCTCGGTGCTAATTCTGTGATTTCCAGTCGGAGCGGGTTATTCTCTCCCTTCACTGGGTGGGCCAAGCTGTAACCGCTCCTACGACATCCCTTCTTGGACTTTTATTTACAATTCTTTTTAAAGTTTAAAGAGTCACAGGGTCTTCTGACCCTGCTCTTCAGAGACAACCACTCTCATCTCTGTTAGTGGACTCTTTTGGTATTTTCTCCAGACCGACTGACGTCCTTCCTTCCTTCCTAAGATTTTATTTGTCAGAGAGTGAGTGAGCACAAGCAGGGGGAGTGGCAGGCAGAGGGAGAAGCAGGCTCCCCATTGAGCAGGGGGCCCAATGTGGGGCTCAATCCTGGGACCTTGAGATCATGACCTGAGCTGAAGGCAGACACTTAACCCACTGAGACACCCAGGCGCCCCTCCAGACTTCTAACATGCTTCACTTCGACTACCCTATTTCCCCCTCTCTGGCTTCACCTACTGACTTCCTACAAAGGAATATGAGGTCTTAACTCTCGTCCGTACCCCCCTCCCACCCTCCTCTTCCCAGGAGAACGGCATCCCCAGTTTGTCTGGATCAGCGTCAAGTGTCTACACTATTGTATGAAACCAGTGCTATCTACAACTGAGGCATGTACTATACTATCATGTATACTTTCAGAAAATTATACTTTACTTTTCTGGCGCAGTTTTCTATTTTCCTTGGATTTAATAACAGTCTTGGTTTTCTACATGTTTATCCCTAATTCAATCCTAAACTAACCTAAATCTGGTCTACAGATTTCCCGAAGACACTCAAATACATCAGGGATTTATCAATTTTATCTTTTTCCAAGCCCTCCCTTCAGAGACCCGTCTGAACTGGCTGCCTTCTGTTCTTGCTGCTTGCCATTACCTGGTGATTCCCCTGACCCCTTTCCCATGCTGGACCCCATTTCCTGTCCCCTGCATATCTTCCTCACTCATTCTGGTGGAGTATATCCTCCAACAGATTTTACCGTATTTGGGGACATGCTTTTCTTAGCCAAACAGTGCCCATGGACCTGACAGCCTCATGGGTTTCGAGGCAAACTGAAACACCAGCTCTCCTCTGTACAGTGGTGTGCAAACTTCCAGGGCCTACTTTCCAGTTATCTTTTCCTAGGGATTGGCACGAAGCCCCTCCACATGTATCCACTTTCATAGGCTGTCGCCAGTGGTGGAGAAGGCTGGATCAAACAGTCCAAGGTTCGAATCCTAACCCTGACACTTATTCCCAGCTTACTGACCCGAGGTAAGTCGTATCATCTGTCTAAGCCTCTGTGTTCTAATTTGTAAAATGGGGACAACAGCAGCTCACACCACAGGGCCCAGCATGTTGCAATCCTCAATAAAAACGGCCTGCTCAGCCGTGAGACCCTGTCTGGCCCAGGAGTCTTCCTGAAGTGGGAACAGTGAGGGGTAGATTATGGGATGGCTTAGATGCACACCTCGGTAATTCAGGAATCAATCTGAATCTTTCCCTTTATTTCTTCTTTACCACCTGTCTATGTAACACATTCTATATTTATACTTCCCACTGCATAAGGTGACTTTTTACATATCCTAAAACACTCTCTCCTTCCAGTGTCAAGATAGATTCCTGATTTCCTAGCACTGTATGGTTTACAGTATACAGCCCTGTCCGCTCTGCCCACATTTTACAGACTGACAGAACTGGGTGCGTGTTTCCTCACCGCCCGGGTCTCTTTAGGTTGAAAAGCCTTCATTTTTCCATCTTAGCCCAAGGGTATTTATTGGTCATGTTCTATCAATGGCAGCAGGCGTGGAAAGAAAAGGAGCTGGACCACCAAGACTCCTTTTAGCCACAGTCCCAGTCCTGTGACAGGGTGACTTCTGCACTGACCACACGACTTGGGGCCTCCTCCTTGGGGATGCCTGGGAGCAGGAACCAGGGCACCAGGGTTGGCAACCGCTCAACAGCGACCTGGGTTTGACCTGCTGAGCCAGCCCAACCTCTGGCTTCTGCCTCTTGGCTGGGAGATTATTCCTTTTGCTTTCAGATTGCTGACAAAAGCTCTGAATTTTGCAGAGAAAGAACCACTTGAAGGTCCCTCTTCGGGGCAGGCTTGGGATGGGGTAGAGGTGTGGGATGGGGGGTAAAGCCCCAGGTCCACAACTACTCCTAAACACAAGGTTGTTACCTGGTAAACACCCACAAGCGAAGAATAAATACGGTAATTTGTTGAAAGCGCCCAGAAGACGGGCTGTGAGGATGGACAGTGGGGCAGCACGTGGCCAAGGACAAGAGAAGGAGTGAAACTGGCGTGATGATGAGAGAGTGCCTTCGTCAACCAGAGGAGTTAACTAGGGGCACCAGGAACCTCCGGCCCCAGCCCAGCCCTCTGACTTGGGTGGGAGATGAGGAGGCCAGCTTTCCTGAGTGAGCCCACTCTCCCCAGAGCACTTGGCTTTCTGTTTTCTGAGACACTGAGTCATTTCCTCTCTCCAGCTCTCACCTTTGAGCCTTCCTTTTCCCTTCCCTGGAGAAGTGACTCACTGCTCAAGTGTTAGGTGACACTGAGGATCAAAGATGGGCAATAAAAACGCTTCTGACTGTGCGACTCTGAAGAAGGGGGCTGCCCTGTGGACTGAGGATTCAACACGCTGGCCATGAACTCCAAGGCTATGGTGTAAACAGTGGCCTCGGCTCCATCTCTCCAGGGAAGTGGAGCAGAGAAAGGAGTTCAAGCAGAAATGTACCTGTGCCCGGTTTGCTGTGGCACGCCTCATTCTGCCCCCTCCGTTGTGTTCTCTGTGAGAAAGGCACCCAAAGGCAGGTGCGCAGCGGGACACGTGTGAATCCTGGAGGCCTGGGCCCTTCCTCCTATTAGCCCTGCGGGACCAGGCTGGGGCCCTGAGAGCAGGACTGTCTCCTTCTGGATCTTCTTTTCATGAAAACAATGTACTTCCCCAGCGTGGGAGTGGTGAGGGAAGCTGGTGTGACAGATGCAGGCTCTGGGCTGGCCATGGCCCTGATACGCTAAAAACTTGGAGCAGGGTCACCCCTGACTGCCCTGTGTGCGAGCCGTGAGTGCCAGCGGCCCAGCTGTCTTCCCAGATGAAAACTCACCTCCTTTCACTCAGTTCACTGGGTGCAAACTAGATATTTTCTTCCTCTAATTAAGAAGGGCCTCATAGGGTGAGTGAAAGAAAACATAGGTTTCTCTAAAGGATGACTCCCTGGCCAGGTTATAAGCTATTCAAGATGGGAGCAGAGGCAGCAAAGTCACCCCATCCAAAAGGCAAACAGATGGGAGCAGAGACACTCCTAAAAGTGGAGAGAAATATATGTGCAAGCATGTGTGTGTGTTGGGGGGTTATGCAGTGGAGAAAGTCACAACCAGGGAATTCATACTACAAAGCCTTAATTCTTTAGGAAATTAAGGCAAAAAGGCAAAAAACAAAACAAAACAAACAAACAAACAAAAAAACACCTTAAAAGCTGTTGGCATGATTCCCATGAAGACTGAAAAACCTGGCTCAGAAATGATGGTTAGTTTGCTTTTTAAAGGTGCCTCAACTACAAAGCGCTTTTCTCACAGTCGGGGACCTTACCCTGCCAACATGCCTGCGCACATGCACGCATGAGCACTGCCCCTCTCTGGGAGGCTGTGCGGCCCAGAGACCTTCGTAAAGGTCCTCCAGCCTCAGGCAGGGAGACCCCAGCAGAGTGAGAAGGAGGGCCTGGATCACTGCCTCAGGTCCCCTGCATCGGAGCAGAAGGTGATGGAAATGCAAAGCTCCCTACCCAATACACCTGACCACAGGCATCCCCCGAGTCCCAAAGCCAAAGTCTGTAGAACAGTCCAGTTGACCTCAGACAGAGAAGATGTCCGGGGCCTTTCCCTTCTCAGGTCCCTACCGATGTTGGCAGGCACAGTCTCAAGCCAGGCTGTCCTCAGTGACAGAAAGGAGTGGCTTCCCATGCTTCCCAAACTCACCCGGGCAGGCAGTGGGAAGGGAGGCGCCAGCAAGCGGAAGGAGGCTTTTCTCAACGGATCATCTTGGGAAAAGCCAGATACAAATTTCATGGCTGGAAGGCAAGGGTTGTGAAACCCTGAAAGAAGCCCCAAAAAGGGCCAAGGACTCTCCTTCTGGGAAGGCAGTGGGAGGAGGGCTAGCAAGGGCAAGTGGGAGAGGAGCCGGTTACCCAGAGGGGCCTGCCTTTCTGGGAAGCAGGAAGTAAGGCCTCAAGAAAGAAAGAAAGAAATCCCCTAACCCTGACGTGGGGACAGAGATAGGGTTGGTTTTGTTTCTGAACATGAAGAAAACAAGGCTTTGTGTCAGAAAGGAATTCTGGTATAAATGAGCCAATTATGATACAGCTCATTATCTCTGGGATTTGGAAGCACCAACACTGACCCCATGTCTTCCCTAGAGTTAAGTCCGCATCGTAAGCTTCTACCATGGGGCTAAGCCTTGTTTTCAGTGTCACATGAAAGGTTCCTATTCCTACGCCAAATGGAGGGATGAGGTCCACCAATGACATCACCACCACTTCAGAGACATAGCCTTGTGTGTCCCTCATGGGGTCCCTGAGAATGGGGTAAGGAAGGTCACACTAGGGAAGACTGGCCTCTCTATACCTCAGTCTCCTCATCTGTAAAAGGGGACTGTAAGATTATCTACTTCCCAGAGTGACTGTGAGAATGAATGAAGGTCATGCGGTGTAAAGCACTTGGAATGTTACTTGGCACATGGTCGTTACCATGTAAGTGTTAGCTGCTAGCGGGCTATGAAAACAGCAAGTGCTTGACCCCTGCCCCTGCCCCCCACAAGTAGGCCAGAGCCCAGCTGCTAATGCCCCAGTCCCATCGGCCCTTCCGAACCGCAGCTTCCTCAGACCATTCCCAGAGCCCTGTGGAACCAGTGCGCCCCAGCTGAGAAAGCCTGACTGAAGGAAGCTCAGACTCGCACACAGGAAGGCCCGCGCTGGCTGCTCCCCCACGGGGAGAGGAACAACCACTGGTGCCAGCAATTTGGGGTTGGCTTTCTCAGTCGCAGTCCATGTGGTTTATCTGAAACGGGGTCAGGTCCCAGAGTGGGCAGCACAGATATTACAATCGTGCTTGCTGATCTAAATGGAGTCTGTCATCATTGATCATAAGATAACCTCGAGCTAGAGCCGTGAGACACTTTGTGGGGTGTGCTGGAAAAGGATCTTGGCAAAGCAAGAGGAACCACTTCTCAACCAATGGCTAACAAATTGATAACTAGCTCTGAGAACCTCAGAGAGACATTCTGATTCCCTCCGGACTGCAGATTCAGCACTGTGGGTACCTGACCGGTCACTGGAGCTGCAGGAAGGGGAGGGGACCCCACAGGGCTGGCACTCCTCATCTATTTGTAGCTCAGTTGCCTCAGGCCAAAGGTGGAGGCTGTAGCTCTTACCTGGTGTCTACTGATAGCCCTCGGACCAGACCCAGCGCCCCTCTCACCGTCAGGGCTGGGCTGAGTCTGGACTGTATATATGCATCCAGAAGCCTGAGCCCTGTGTCCCCTTCCCCCTCAAGTGCAGCAGCTGAACGCCTGGCCGGGATGGCGAGTGAGATCTCAAGCCTGCTCCACATATACAGGAGCGGCCAGTGGGGTGTGTCTCTGCAGGAGCCCCTGCCCTTCTGCCCGGAAACCTGGACCTCCCAGAGGTGACAGGGCCATCTGAACTGAGACCGTCTACAAGTCATAGGCGATAGACTGGAGCCTTTAAGCCTTCAAGTACCTCCCAGCCTCCCGACCAGTGCCCACGGGGCCTAGAGGGTGAAGCCAAGCTCAGGGCATGGGAAGAAGCATGGCCCCAGGACAGGGTCCAGAGTCCCAGGTGGAGAGCTTCCAGATGCCCCACACCTCAGCCTGGTCACCTGCTGCTGCCAGAGGAAGATCATGGTGCGTCACGCCAGCTACTTCAAAGCAGATGGCTAGAGAAACCCACTGGCTGGAGCTGAAAGCTGCTCAGACATGGCAGTGGAGGCTTCTCCGGACTCTTGCCAAGAAGCTCAACTTGCATGACTTCTGGACGCCAGACTCCAGGTGAGCCATCTTGGGCATCCAGAGTAACTCTCCCTCCCCCACAGTCTGCTCCCAGGTTGTAGCCTTGACTTTAGCTAGCCAGGCCTCCCCTGTTCCAGCACTGTCAGCTCCTTCTCCTGCTTGAAAATTCTAGGGCAACTTTAAGGGCTGTCTCCATCTCATGTTCTTCCTCTTCCAAGAAGCCCTCCCTAACTATTCCAGATCATCCTGACTTGTCTTTTCCGTAGACTGCTAGATCACGACCACTTCTGGGGGTTGTGGATGAGCAGCTGAAGCTAGAATTCAAAGACGTGGCTATTTCCAACGAAATGCATCTACAGCTCCACTCACACCATTTCAGTTCCTGCACCTCCAAAGGAAGAGCCTGTATCCTGGATGGCCCCCTGGGCCCTGAGCTTGCCACACAGCAAGCGTGTAATAAAGACTTCTCAGAAGAAGGACAGATCACCCTGCTCTTGCAGGAGTGCTGTGCTTCCTTTTGAGCCCAGGGCACAGCAACTTCCTCCCTGGCAGGCAAGGTTTCTGCTCTGGGCTGCCGGCTCCCAGGCATCCCCTGCCAGCAGCTATTCCCTACAGCTTTCCTGATTCAAAGGGCAGAAGGGGGGCCCAGCTCCAGCCCTGCCTACCATTCATCCCCTATCAGAGGAAGAGAGGTCAGCAGGAAGAGGACCTGACCGCTGGAGGTAGCCACAGTCTGTCCCAAAGGGCTACAGGGGCCCCTAGACGGGCAGCAGAGGCCTGCAAAGGACTTCCCTTCCCTTCTCTGGGCCCCATGGAAGGAAGGCAGGAAGAAGGGCCTCAGCAGCAGGCATCCACTATGGGGCTGGCCAGACAGGGAGGCCCCTGGGGCCGCAGCTATCAGCCGGAGACCAGGCTCCAGGAAGGAAGGAAGGGCAACTCTGGCCGAGGCCGAGATAAGGAGGGGAGTCGTGCTCAGCACAATGGGCTCCCTCAAGGCTGGGATTTTGCCCCAACTTGGCCTCCTGTCTGCTCACACAGCGCGTGTAAATATTTACTGATGTTTATATTCCTGGGCTGCTGGGTCCCCTCTGAGGCCCTTTCCTATGACCCACAGGTCTGTGTGCCCCAGAGACCCTGGGTCCATCCAGCAAGGGCTATTGGCATTGTTCTCTTTCATGCAAGCTCCAGGAACAGACACTTTAGGATAAAACTGCCTCCCTTGTACCAGCCCAGGAATGCTGCTCTCAGGAAGCTCTACGAATCCCCTCTGTGGACCAGGAACTTACGGGGCCCTGTCGTGGGTGAAGCCATTCTGCCGTTGAGGGTTGATTGGCGGAAGGACAGGTTTGCTGTTGATCTCAAGTCCTCTCCTCAGGGTCTCCCGGATCTGCTCCGTGTCTGCAACGACACCACTAAGTTGCCTGATGGCCCTTTGGGCTCCTAACATCCCTCAACCCTGTGCTTGGAACCGGGCTCTGCAGTCATGCTAGGAAAAGGTCCTAGGAAACCCGTGAACCCACTCTAGACGTCAGCCTTGAGAGATGAGTGAGAGCACTGTGAGGACACAGGCCAGATGAGGCAACCGTGCTCTCAAGGAATTTCTGGTTTGAAGAGTGCCACTCTTGCAGAAGACAAGGGAGTGGCCTCTGGACTTCAGAAGGGCACCTTCCAACATGGGCTCTTCACTGTCCTTCCCCTTCCTGTTACATAGGCCCCAGACTGACCCTTAACATAGCTCCAGACAGTGACTAACAAGGTCTTTGCCACTGCCCAAGCCCACCTGGGGATTCTGCCCACTGCGATGGATGCCACTAAGGCTATAAGTGCTCTGCCATGAATGAACTCTTACGCATTTTTTAGACTCTGGGTGGTCAGATGATACCCTACCACCTTTCTCCTTGGGTGGGCCAGTGGGCCAGTGATGACCTCAGCTGAGGTCATCCCATTTTGGTCCCAGGGAACCCTGCTTGTCCATGGGTCTGCCAAGGGCCAAGAGGGTGAGAGAGGAATCTCTAGGTGGGACTTTTGCAAGGTGCTTTGTTGAACTTTGGGGTGAAGGTCACTACTCTGGTCCGTTATAGAGATTTTTGGTCCGAGATTTACCTATACAAAGAGCAAACACATCCAAAAAAGCAGATTAATGCTGGTTGCTCAAAGGATGGGCTTAGAGTGGACTACAGAGGTGATAATACTAACTTTTCTAACTGTCTGACTTGTTACAGTGATACGGGTTACTTCTTTAATTTTTTGAAAAAATTAGCCAATAATGGCTGAAATTTTGGATAAGACTATGAGTCCTTCCTTAAATTATCTTTCTCGTCAAAAGCAACTGAATGATTTTAATGACTGTATGCTTTCTCTCGGAACCTCCCATGGGCTTCTTAGCACACTATCAGAACAAGCAGGAAGGCAAAAGGGGGTTGATATTTGCACTAGGAGCTTAAGTTGTCCTTTAGGCAAAGAGTATAGCTCCCATAAGTGCTATCACATGTGCAGGCATTTTGTTCAGGACTGTAGGTAGGTGGGAGGAACTAGACAAAGAAAGTAGAAAAACAAGCTATCAACATACATATAGGTAAATGGCTGCTTTCCTTTTGGAGTTGGGTAGGGATGCCCTTTGCTAAGAATCATAGCTGTTTCTACAACCAAGACCACCTTGGTGAGCTTCCGGCAGGAGAGCCACATCCTTCTTCCCCAAGGCCCCATGCAGAAGGCAGTGGGTATAGGGTACCCCGCACATGGCCCCTCACACTGTATCTGTAGGACAGGGAGGCAGGGAAGTTTGTGTGTTGGTCCCACACTCAGGCCTCTCTCAGCTAAGGCCTGGGAGGGCCTGAGGCCAGTGATTCTCGGGTCTGGCATGGCTTTCAGGCCAGAGCTGGGCCCTGTTTCAATTCTGTGGGTGGCTGATGCTTGTTCTTTCAGAATTGGGTGGACTATGGCCTTTTCCTGTAACTGTTCTATGGCTTCCACTCACCTCCATGACCTCAGATTGCAAGGGGACAAATCTAAAATACAATGCTCACTGCTGGCGGTGCATCTGAAATACACACAGGAAACACAAGAGAAATGGGCCAATAGAGCTCCCTTCGTGCCACGCTGCTGGAAGACCTCTCCTGCTGTTTCAGTCCTGCCAGGAAAGGAACTACTGAATGGGCTGCCGATGCGATAGCCCCATCGCAGAGAAGAGAGCCTGAAAACCGGGCCTGGGGAAAGGTGAAGGGAGGGCTGGGTGGTTGCAGCTACCCTTGCCAGAGAGCCGCCGTGGCTGCGTGCCGATACAGATGCTCCGGCTGTCCTCGTCGTCCTCAGGGGGCCGGCTCAGGTCATCCCAGGCACACTTGGCGCTGACACCGCTCAGGTTAGAGCCATCTGTCTCGATGCCTTTGTCAACTCTCTCCTGCTTGGAAAGAACCAAAGAGCCAGAGTTCCTTCAGCGAACCAGTGTCCCAAGGTCACCACCACCTTTCCGGTATTCACCGAGTTCTTGAAGGTGCTGAGCGTGGAACAGGTGCTGGAAGAGCAGGATGTCTGATCTTATTCTGCCCTGGTTGCTAACGCATGATGGTCTCTGCCAGCCACTGACTCCTCTGGGGGAACCAGGGATCAGGGGAAGCCAGGAAGCATGAAAATCCCAAGGAAAGCTCGTCTTCTACCTGGACCTTGCAGTAAAACCACCTGTATACCTGTTTCAGGGCCCTAACTGGCCACCCCATGCTGGCCCATGGAGCTGATGTGGCACTACGGCCCTGAGGAAAGGCAAAGTCCTTCCTCTACCCCCTGTCATTCAGGAAGAACCCTCCAGTTACTGCCACAGAAGACAGGGTGGAAGCCAGCCACAGGCAGGAGAGGCCAGGACTGGGCCCAACTCCTCAGACCTCACACCTGCAGTTCCCTCTTCTAACAGCAGAGGGTGTGGTCACCCAGAAAAGCACTGCCAGAGAGCAGCAGCAGGGCAGGACTTCCCCTAGCTGCATCACTAACTTGTTTGGCAAAGGACTCTGGATGGAGTTTCTTTTCCATTTCTTAGACTGAGATGGGGGCCTGGAGGGCAGTGGCCATCTGCAGACCCCATCAGAGGCCTTGCCTTTGTGTAGGCCTTGGCACTGTGGAGTCCCAACACGCTCCAAATGGCCTCAAGGAAGAGCTGTACCCAAACATCCCTGGGATTTCTGGTAAAACATAGTTCTGTGATGCTGGGCATTGGATTAAAGGTCATCTGGAAGGCTCTAGCAACGCTGCTTATAAACAGCCATGTGGGCCAAATAAGGCTCGTGAGTTGAAAGCACCTCAGTGAGAATCTGTAGCTCCCTCTCCGCCTGACCCTCCGGCCGGGGCCTCCACAGGCACCACATGGGCCTGGGGCTCGGCCAGGAAGCCTATCTGTGGGAACAAGAGGGAAGGTCCTTATTTCTTGGGGCCAGTCAGCAGATGGCCCTGCCCTGATGCCTCCTTTCCGAGAGTCATACTTTCCTCCTTTCCAGAGCTATAATCAGCCTGGGCAAAGATGGGATCCTTTTTTTTTTTTTTTTTTTAAGATTTTATTTTTAAATAATCTCTACACCCAATGTGGGGATCTAACTTAAAACTCTAAGATCAAGAGTCCCATGCTCTACTGACTGAGCCAGCCAAGCACCCCAAAGCTGGGGATCCTGAGCAGAGACAGGGAGAGGCTGACTGGACAGGAGCAGCTCTGTGTTCCAGGCAGGAGTGGGCGGGCCTTGCTCTGCTCAGGGTAGAGTCTGAGCTTTACCCTTTCCACTGGCTGCCCTGAGGCCCCTCACCTAAGCAAAGAGCTGAGGATGCCCCTTGACTCAACTAGTTCAGCCCATTTATTTTGTAAGTAAAAAAGAAAGAGTTAGGGCCCAGAGATGTTAAGGGACTTTTTAAAGCACAACAGCTGGCTGGCAGCGGAGCTCAGAGCAAAGGAAGAGAAGACAGCTCTACAATGAACCGCCTGCAAGCAGGCCCCAGACAGCTACAGATGAGCACTGAAGAGTTCCTACTTGGTGCACAGGGCCACCAGGAAAAAAAAACAAAACTGGGCTTTCTCACCGATGTCCCCTTGCTTACTTTTTTTTAAATTTTAATTTTTTTATTTTTAAGTAAACTCCAGGCCCAACATGGCACATGAACTTATGATCCCTGAGATCAAGAGTCAAATGCCCCACCTACTGAGCCAGCCCCTTCCCCCCACCACTTGCTTTTAAAGACCACTGGGTGTTCTGGATCTTGCTGGCTGGTCTCAGCAGAGCCCAAAGACTAGGATGGAGAACTGTTCTTGGCATGCAAAGGATGGGCCGCTTACCCTACCAGTCAAATGACCAAGTTCTTTCTTAGTGCTTGGCACTTATGACCAGGGCTAACCAACAGCCCGCGGTGCCCCATGCTGGATCCCAGTGTAGCTGCAGAACAAGGACGTGGGGAAACGTGGCCTTCACGGTTCCTGGTTTTTGCATAAGCAGAAGCTATAGGGAAACCAACTTTAACGTAGAGGTAACAGAGGATCCTGGCGGCAACGTGAAAACTTCCGTGTTAAAGCCACTAGGAAAATAGAGGAGCATCATGTGTGAATGAGTAGGGCTTCTGCCCCAGAACGCAACAGGTCTACAGTGAAGAACCCCCAGGCACTGCTGGCTGTATGTCTGCCTGCTACCTTTCCCTTGCCACCTCAAGTCCCTCCTGGAGGACATGGAGCTCCTGGCGGCTGCCCACAGCCTCCCGGACTTTGAGAGACATGCAAGGTTCGGAGATGGCAATGGCCTACAACTGGTCGGGGGAAGTAGAAGGAAGTGCATACATGCCAGGAACGTTCTTAGCCATCTAATGCCCTCTTTCATGAGTGGCCCATTAGGAAGGAAGATATGCTCTAGTGGTTTTCAAAATTAACTTGCATGCAAAGCATGTTTCTTCTAAGAAATCAAAGATGTCCCTGCACAGCTGGGCCACAGTGAGTGGGCAACTGCAGGCCTGCCTATATACAGACTTCCTTTATATATCTAGGAACACCATCCTGCCCAGGAGGGGAGCCAGGAGTTCTGATGGCCCAAGCTGAAGCTGTATCTAAAAGGGGTGTGTGATCACTTGGCCAATCACAACCTACTACAGCTGGGGCATGGGGTCAGTATCACCCATCCTGGGTGTTACAGGGTGCTGGCAGTAGGGAGGTGGCTCCCTGAAGGAAGGTCTGTTTTTTGAAGAAGGGGGAAATGGGAGGACGAATACTGGAACATGCCGTTATCGATGTTCTATAGTGAAAAGCTGGTGATCTTACGTTTTTTTAAAGTCAGGTTTATTGATGTATGACTTGCATACAGTAAAATTCATCCTTTCTCCCCCCACCTTTTTTTTTTTTTACTTTATTTTATTTTTTTTTTACTGGTACAAACAATTTCCAGTTTGCTTCTTTGATGTAGTTCCATTATCTCGAGAATTGCTCTTATATTTTAAGGTATCAGAGTAAGCACGGATCCTCATTTTTTTTATGATTTCAACCAAGCTATGACTGTAGTATCATCCCAAACAATCTCAGTATTATACATTTCCATCTCTTTGTACTGTCAAAGTCAATTTAATCCCATTCCTTTTAAATCCCAAAAACCATGTGTCTGAGGCAAGCTTTCCTGGCCTGAGCTCTCTGCTCCCTACGTGCTCTGCAGAATTCAGGAGATAAGTTCCAAATCATGCCAGAGTTCTGATCATTCACAAATAAAGCTCCTCCGTTTTCCCAGCATGAAAGCTAGTATTATTTGGAAGAGGCCTAGGCATAGTGTGCTAGAAAGGTTTTCCTCACTCAAGACATACTTGCAGGTGTGGATCGATCTCAAATATGGTCTCTCCCCTCCGCATGTCAGTTATCAGCCAGGGGCCGCCAGCGCTGTGGACAAGGAAAGGGGACAGGATGGTAACTGAGGGTCTAGGGCTGATGGGGTGGGCCTTTAGACTTCCCTGTGCAGGCCCAGAACACAGGAGAGCAGTTCGAAGTCAGGGACTGTCAGGGAGTGAATCATCAGGAGTCCCTGATGTGAAAAACCAGTGCCTGAAAAACAATGTAAAGGGAAGCCCACATTTGGGGGTAAGGAGGAACTCCCACCCCCAGGCCCAGGAAGCCAGGCCCCACCTCACAGGGCGGGTGTGTACTCACACGGGCACCGTCCGCAGCAGCTCCAAGATGCCCTGCCCGTTCCACTGCTGGGCTGCGTGGAGCTCCTCGGTGCAGACACCAACAATCTGAGACCCAGGGACAAGATGCCATTGCGTGTTAACAGCCATTCCTTCCACCCATCGAGGAGGACCACCGCCTTGGCTCTTTTAGGGTCAACTCAAGTCGGGGGACCACAGGCAGGATCTAGGGTCAGGGGCTTGTCTGTCCAAAATGGGATGGTTTCCTTAGGAGGTGGAAGAGTCTACAGACAGGGCACTGAGGGCTGACCCTTGTCCTACTACAGTGGGTCAGGTGTCTGGGTGACACAATGACTAGCCCCTTACTGCAGAGGTGAACATCAGAATGGGTCCTCAGCCCCCATCTCTGGAGCCAGGGTAGGTTTAGGGAGATGTTCTGGCCTAGGTTAGGATCACAGGGAACGTAAACACAGGAGATTCTGAGGCCCTTCAAGCTTCAAACCACAACCAAAGGGCCCTAGCAGTTTGCAGAAAAGTTCTTTCTTTCCTCCTCAGAGGCGGGGCCTTTGTGTAAACCTCAAGGGAAACAAGGGAACCTTCACACAGACCCAGCCTGATCACAAACCCAGCTGCATCGGGGGTGGCCTAGCACTCTCCCCCTGGGCAAGGGTAAGGCCAGCCCAAAGCTGTCTTCCTGCTGGGTGGTCCCGTGCCTGCGGCTGTCTGGGTCTTCATCAGCTCACCAAAATACCTGCCTTGTTAGCCTTAGCCGCTCAACTACAGCCATCCAAACCCGCCCCACACCCCACCGTGGCCCTTTCCCTTTTCTCCTTCCCCCATTGCAGCAGGCTAAACAAGACCATCCGAATCTCATGAGCCAGCAGAGGGAAGAGAAAATGCAAGAAGACAAGGAAATCTGTTGCCTTCATACTCCCTACCCAAGCTCTCCTGTACTACAAAGGCTTTTCCCCCAGAGAAGGCTCGAGCCCCTGTCCAATCCCAGCCTCACCTGGAGGAACGTAACTACCCCAAAGGGTGTCTGCACAGGTTGCATCTGTGGGTCCTCGGTCAGCAGCATGTGCTGAATCCTCGACTCGCTGTTATCCAAAGGGCTGTGCCAAGACACGTGGTCCCCGCTGCAGAAGGTGTTCTCTGCGGGACAGACATGAGTGTTGGAGGCCTTGCTTCCAGCAGAGAAGCCCAGGCTGGGAAGCTCCCCCATCTTCCAGAGGAAGCATTCGCCTGTACAGGAGGAAAGATTGTGGCTATTTCCCCCAAACCAAATGTGTTCCTGCTTGCCAATTCTGCCAGCCTTCGATAGAAAATGACAGGCTGCTACCGCGGCTGCTCACTCAGTCTGGCACATCCAAAGACTTATTTGGGGTTGGGGAGCCATGATCAGGTCTGCCAGGAAAGAACAAGGTGCTTCCATGTGGGGCCATGTGGCCAGAAGTCCTCAGGGAGGCTGGGGGTTAGTGAAAGCACTTCACCTGGGAAAGCACAGCCCTGGTCCCAGTCCTTTCCTGTGCTGGTAGAAGTGTTTCTGAAAGGAACCACCTGTGGAGGGCTCTTGAGCTTGGCCACTGGTTTCCCACAGGTAGACAGATGGAGGGATTCCTGAGGAACACTGGAGGTTTCAAGTACATGGAGGTCCGGACGGTGCCCTACACACCTCTGCCCAGATGGACAGTCTGGAGGGGCGGGTGTTTCCATGAAATCACAGGACACGATGCCTGGGCTGACCAAGGGAAACATGCAAACGCAGCCAGCTCAGAGCCTCACCACTGTGCTTCGCAGAGGCTCAGCACTTCAAAAACACTGCTGAGGACAGCACAGACACAAGGAAGAAAACACCCATGGGGTATGAAGTCCCCCCTACCCCTGACTCTTCTGTTCGGTACCCTTCCAAAGGTACTCTGCATTTACCAGCCTGTGTGCATCTACAGGGTCCCTCCTCCTTGTTTTCCTAACAAAATGGCAGCACACTGCTTTACACATTTTTAATTTTTTTTAAGATTTTTATTTATTTATTTGACAGACAGAGATCACAAGTACGCAGAAAAACAGAGAGGAGGAAGACAGAGAGACAGAGAGGAGGAAGCAGGCTCCCTGCTGAGCAGAGAGCCCGATGCAGGGCTCGATCCCAGGACCCTGGGATCATGACCTGGGCCGAAGGCAGAGGCTTTAACATACTGAGCCACCCAGGTGTCCCTACATTTTTAATTTTTTTTTAAAGATTTTATTTGTCAGAGAGAGAAAGAGAGCGTACACAAGCTGGCGTGGGGTACACAAGCTGGCTCCCCAACCCCAAGTAAGTCTTTGGATGTGCCAGGCCGAGTGAGCAGCCGCAGTAGCAGCCTGTCCTTTTCTATTGAAGGCTGGCAGAACTGGCAAGCAGGAACATGTTTGGTTTGGGGTAGGGTGGGGGATGGCAGAGGGAGAAGCAGGCTCCCCACTGAGCATGATGCATGATTCGGTCCCAGGACCCTGAGATCATGACCTGAGCCAAAACCAAGAGCTGGACGCTCAACTGACTGCATCTCCCAAGCACCTGCTACCTCATTCTTCAAACAGCGGTATGGTGTTTCATCGTGGTCTATCACTTATGATCTGGGATCCTCAACAGCTGGGGACTCTTCACTTTTGATCAATATTTAAGGCAAGGCAGAATATGAAAACACACACACACACACACACATCCACATACAACAGCCCAAGGCCTCCCAAGGAGGCCTGAGAGAGCTTGTGCTCTCCCTTATCTTGGTCTGAATACTAACTCCCTTCCGGTGTCAGGTGTGGGTAGACCAACTACTTTTTCCATCTTTTTGGTCCTAACTTCAAAAGCATTCATTCATGAAGGTGAAGGAAGACTACTTCCTCTAGGAGACATGGGGAGATAAAGGGAGAGAAGGCAGAGCTCTAGCCAGAGCCAATTAGAAACCTTCAAATTTCCCAATTCCTGCTGTGCCCACTCTTCCCAGATTCCTTCTCCTTTTACAGAAATATGTGTTTACAAGTAGCTTGCATGATCTGCAAGTTAGAAACAAAGCAACAAGTAAAATAATTGAATTAGTAGTTCAAAAGCTTACCCCATAATAAGCTTACCCCCGATGGCTTCACTGATAAATTCTACCAAACATTTAAAGAATTAATACCAATTCATCACAAATTTTTCAAAAAAATAAAAGAGATAACACTTGCCAATTCTTTCTATAAAACCAATATTACCCTGCTACCAAAGCCAGACAAAGGCATTACAAGAAAAGAAAGCCAGAGACCATTATCCCTTATGCATAGACACAAAAATCCTCAGTAAACAGTAGCAAATTGAACACAACAACATATAAAAAGAGGTTATACATAATGACCAAGTGGGATTTAAGAAATACAAGATTGATGTAACCTAAGAAAACCAATGTAATGTATCAATAGAATGAAGATAAAAAAAACCCCCACATGATCATCTCAATAGACATAGAAAAGTATTTGCAAAATCTAATACTCTTTTATGATAAAAACACTCAAACTAGGAAGAGATATGAACTTCCTCAATCTATAAAAGGGCATCTACAAAAATCCTACAGCTAACAGCACACTTGATAGTTAAGACTGAATTATTTTCCTCTAAGATCAGGAACATAACAGAGATGCCCACTCTTATCACTTCTATTTAACATTGTATTAGGGGTTCTAACCAGGGCAGTTAGGCAAGGAAAAATAAACAAAATCCAGGTAAACTGGACAGAAAATAAAACTACGTTTGCTGATGACACAATCTTGTACAAAGAAAACCCTAAGGAAACCACTGAAAAACTACCAGGATAAACAAGTTCAGCAAGGTTGCAGGGTATAGCAGCAATGTAGAAAAATCACTTGTGTTTCTGTGCACTTGCAATGAACAATCTGAAAATAAAATTAAGAAAATTTTTGTTTACAATAGCATAAAAAAGAAAACAGTGCTCAGGCATAAATTTGACCCCCAAAAATGCAAAACTTGTACTCTGAAAACTATAAAACACTGTTGAAAGGAATTAGAGAAGACCTATATAAATGAAAAAATACACAATATTCATGGACAGAAAGACTTAATATTGTTGACATTAACATTCCCCAAGTTGATCTATAGATTCAGTGCAATCCCTATCAAAAAATGCCAAATGTTGGGACGCCTGGGTGTCTCAGTTGGTTGAGCCGCTGCTTTCGGCTCAGGTTGTGATCCCAGGGTTCTGGGATCGAGGTCTGCATCAAACTCCTTGCTCGGCGGGGAGCCTGCTTCCCCCTGCCTCTCTGCCTACACTTGTGATCTCTCTGTCAAATAAATAAATAAAATCTTAAAAAAAAATGCCAAATGTCTTTTTTGCAGAAATTTAAATGATGACCCTAAGATTCATATGAAAATGCCGGGGACCCAGAAGAGCTCACAACAAGCTTGAAAAAGACCAAGTTGGAAGACTTAATTTTCCTGATTTCCAAACTTGCTACAAAGCTACAGTTATCCAAACAGTGTGGTACTGGGCTCCTGCTGGCTCAGTCGGTGGAGCACACAACTCTTGATGTCAGGGTTGTGAGTTCAAGCTCCACGTTGGGTGGAGAGATTGCTTAAAATTAAAGTCTTAAAAAAAAAAAACCAGTGTAGTACTAGCATAAGGATAGGCATTTGATCAATGTAACAGAATTTAGAGTCCAGAAATAAACCCTCACACTTAGAGCCAATTAATTTTCGACAACAGTGCCAAGACAATTCAATATAGGAAAGACAGTCTTTTCAGCAAGTGGTACTGGAACAACTGGAAATCCACATATGAAAGAATCAAGTTGGCTCTCTTCCTTAGACCATAAATAAAAATTAACTTAAAATAGATCATAGGCCTAACTGTAACAGCCGGAACTGTAAAACTCTTAGAAGAAACATACAAATAAACATTCTGACCTTAAATTAGGCAATGGTTTCTTAGACACCAAAAGCACCAGCAACAAAGACTGATCCAAAAACAGGACTTCATTAATGAAAACCTTTTGTGCTGCAAACAGTACCACTGAGAAAGGAAAAAGAAATGCAAATCCAAGCCACAATGAGATACCACGTCACAACCATTAGGATGGGTTCTATAAAATAAAACAAAACAAAAACCACCCAGAAAACGACAAGCGCTGGTGAGGCTGTGGGAAAACTTTCAACATGGGTGCACTGCTCCTGGGATGGTACAGCCACTGTGGAAAACAGCGTTACGGAGCCTCCAGAGGTTAAACATAGACTTGTCACAGGATCCAGCAATTCTACACCTCGGTATATACCGGAAAGAATTACAGAGGCTCAAACATGTACACGTACACCCATGTTCACAGCAGAATTATTCACAATGGCCAGAGAAAGGAAGCAAGCCAATGCCCCATCAATGGATGAATGGATTAACAAAACATGGTATTTATTTTTCATCCTTAAAAAAGGATATGCTTTGGGTGCCTGGGTGGCTCAATCATTAGGCGTCTGCCTTTGGCTCAGGTCATGATCCCAGGGTCCTGGGACTGAGCCCCGCATCGGGCTCCCTGCTTCGGGGGAAGCCTGCTTCTCCCTCTTTCACTCCCCCTGCTTGTGTTCCCTCTCTCGCTGTGTCTTTCTCTGTCAAATAAATAAATAAAAATCTTTTTTTTTTTTTTAAGGACATTCCAATACATGCTATAAGATGGATGAATCCTGAAGACATTATGCCAAGTAAGCTAATTCCCTAAAGAATGACTCCACTTATATGGGGTACCAGAGTATTCAAATTTACAGAAACAGAAAGTAGATGGGTGTTTGCTGGGGGCTAGGAGGGGGGAGATGGAAAGTTAGCACTTGGGGTGCCTGGGTGGCTCAGTCATTTAAGCGTCTACCTTCGGCTCAGGTCATGATCCCAGGGGCCTGGGACTGAGCCCCACTTCAGGACCCCTGACCTGAGCCAAAGGCAGACACTTAATGATTGAGTCATCCAAGCATCCCAATAAATACAAACCTAAACAAAAAAATTAGCTCAGGTCAGCACTTAATTGGTATAGAGTTTCAGTCGGGGAAGATAAAGTTCTAGAGATGGATGGTGGCGATAGTTATACAATGTAAATGTACTTAATGCCACGTAACTGTACACTTAAAAGTGGTTAAAATGGGACACCTTGTGGCTCAGTAGGTTAAGTGTCTGCGTTCGGCTGGGGTCATGATCCCAGGGTCCTGAGATCAAGTGCCGCAATGGGATCCTTGCTCAGCGGAGAGACTGCTTCTTCCTCTTCCTCTGCCTGCTCCTCCCCCTTCTTGTGCTCTCTCTCTCACTATTTCTCTATCTCTGTGTCAAATAAATAAAATCTTTAAAAAATGGTTAAAATGGCAAGTTTTGTGTTATGTATATTTAACCACAATTTTTTTTTAAAGAATTTGTTTATTTGACAGAGAGAGATCACAAGTAGGCAGAGAGAGAGAGGAGGAAGCAGGCCCCCCGCTGAGCAGAGAGCCCGATGTGGGGCTCAGTCCCAGGACCCTGGGATCATGACCTGAGCCGAAGGCAGAGGCATTAACCCACTGAGCCACCCAGGTGCCTTTAACCACAATTTTTAAGAAAAGAAATTGAAAGGCAACCTACAGAATGCAAGAAAATATTTACAAGTCATATATCTGATAGGTATCCAGAATATATAGAGACTTACAGCTCAATAATAAAAAGATAAATAATCCAACTTTAAAAATGGGTGAAGGATATGAGCAGACTTTTCTCCAAAGAAGATATAAAAATAGCCACTAAGCACATGAGAAGACGCTCAGCATGATTAGCTATTAGGGAAATGCAGATCAAAACCACAGTGAGATAGCATCATTTCACACTCACTAGGGTGGCTACAATTGCAATGGCAATAACAAATGTTGGTAAGGATAGAAACTGGAACCCTCATGCACTGTTGGTGGGAACGTAAAATAGTGGAGCTACTTTGGCAAACAGTCTGGCAAGTTCTCAAATGATTAAAATGGTGTTGCCATATGACCTAGCAATTCCAATCCTATGTATCTACTCAAGATAAATGAACACATGTCCACACAAACAGATGGACATGAATGGTAACAACAGCCATGTTATTCACAATAGCCCAAAGGCAGAAATGATGCATTGTCCATCAACCAACGAATGAGTAAATAAAATGTGGTATATGCACACAGTGGAGTATTACTTGGCAACAGAAATAAAGTATTGATACATGCTACAACATGAACCCTAAAAACATTATACTAAGTGAAAGAAGCCACTCACAAAAGGACATATGTGATTCTACTTGTAGGGAATGTCCAGAACAGGCAAATCTATGGAGATAGAGAGTAGTGGTTTCCTAGGGCTAAAATGGTTAGGGGGGACAAGGAGTGACTTATATGACATTGCTTTTGAGGGTGATGAAAATGCTCTGGGGTTCACTGAGGTGATGGTTTCCCAACTGTGAATTACATGGTATGTGAATTATAGCTCAAAGAGATGTTAAGAAGAAAGAATATAGTAGGAGAAATGGAGGAATCTTGGGGGAAAGGGAAAGTGGGCAAAGCAAGGCCAAGATCCCAGATTCTTGGTTACTACCTTCTCAGGGTAAGCAGTGGCCTGGGAGAAACCGGACTTAGAATGCCCACACATCACAGCATGTTATAGGTCTATACAACCTGAATGACCAACATTAGTAGAAAATAATGAGGAAAGGATCATTGAGAGAGACTGCCCATAGTCATGGGACAAGTCAGTAATGGTGGGCACAGTGCCACATTTCCCAAACGTTTGAGTCATCATAACACTTCTGTTTACCATTTGTATCATAATCTACCTGTATTTTCTCCCTAACACTGACTCACTTTTAGGGGCGCCTGGGTGGCACAATCAGTTAAACATCTGCCTTCGGCTCAAGTCATGATCTCAGGGTCCTGGGATCGAGTCCCGCACCAGGCCCCTGCTCAGTGGGGAGTCTGTTTCTCCCACGGTCCTGGGACCTAGCCCTTCCTTGGGCTCCCTGCTTGGCAGGAAGCCTGCTTCTCCCTCTCACTCTCCCTGCTTGTGTTCCCTTTCTCCCTGTGTCTCTCTCTGTCAAAAAATTAAATAAAATCTTAAAAAAAAAAAGATTGACTCACTTTTAAAAACCTAGACAAATTTAGTTTAAAGGAAACTTCATAGCAGTGCCTGGATGGCTCAGTTGGTTAAATATCTGACTCTTGATTTCAGCTCAGGTCACGATCTTAAGAATGTGGGATCGAGCCCCAGGTCAGGCTCTATGCCAAGTGCAGAGTCTGCTTCTCCCTCTCCCTCTGCTCCTCTCCTGGCTCACGTGCTCTCTCTCAAATAAATAAATAAATAAAATCTTTAAGAACAACAAAAAAAGGAAATTTCATATTACTACTAAATGAGGAAAATAAGAGGAAAAGCAGTGTTGCCTACAATAACTTCAAAGCAATTTGATGAAAACAAATTTCATTTTTAACAGCTACCATTGTCTATCTAACATTGCTAAAAATGCAAATGAACCAGGGTTAAGGAGCCGTTAGAGGTTCAGAGAGTCCTTTCAAACTGACAAATCAGCAGGGCTGTATCAGAAACCTGAAGAGGGAAGACAGTCCTCACTACTCAGGTCACTGAGTGCCCCGTCCAGTTATGACCTAATGTCTCCAGCTGGCTCTGGCAAACCCCAGTGCTTGCCACCGGTTCTTGCCAACCTTGGTGCTTGCCAAAGAGGTTCACTTTGCCTCTGTCCTGTACTAGTTATAACCCTCGGCAACTTGCCCAACCACAATTTCCAAGCCTGCTTCCTTATCTGTAAGCAGAAAATAGTGTGTCTGTTCAGTTTGCTTTCCCCTGTTGCATGTAACTCCCGTACTGGAATACAATACAGCTCTTCCTGCCCAGATCCTAGGCCCCCAACAGAAATCCAGAACCCGCCACAGAGCCTGTAGCTCACAGCATAAGCCAGTAGGTGGCACCATCGCTCCTGGTTTAAGGAAGAATTGGTCCAGGTCTCAACCCCCGCCCCACATCTAGCTGTCTGGTCTATAGAAATATACGCCAAACCTGACAGAAACATAAGCTGGAAACAGGAAAAAGGCTGAAAGGGTTTGGAGCCATGACCTTTTATTAACCAGAACTGACCTTGGCTTAAAAATAATGTCGTACAAACCCAAATTGTTTACATGAAGTAAGAATGACCAAAAAAATACTTCGTACAGACTTTATTTAGGAAGGGGCTTAATTTAGGTAGCTAGAAGGGGAGACCCTAAGGCAGAAAAGGGAGACAGACCCAGTCACTGCTCTGGGACCAGGAGTGAATTAAAAGGAGGGAAGGGGGAGAACACACAACTACCCACAGAAAGGTTTAGAGCACATGATGCAAACAACCTTCCAGACTAGGACATGGTTTTCTTCCCCAGCCCTGCCTGGTCGGGGAACTAGACTTATTAGCTCTGCTGTGGCCAAGAAACAGTCTTTCTTAACAATGAAAGAGCCTTGGTCACAGTTTTCAAGCCTGGGACAAAGCCACAATGGGCTCATTCTTGAGTCCAGTCTGGTCTTTATACCCTGGATGCTCGGCCCCATTCTGTGTGGAGCCACCTCGGGTCTCAGCACTCAGGCCCCAGCGCCCACCCCAGGAAGTTCTCAGCCCCTTCAGAGGGGTTTTCAAATGCTAATAATGCCTCTGTCGGAGGCCCAGCTGTTCAGTCCAGTGGTTAGAGGGGAGTGCTCCCTCTCTCTTCCTCTCTCTGGCTCCCTGAAGTGTCCTAACCAAGACATTAGGATGCAAATCCGTGGGCCCTCCACGCAAACCACAGAGCAGAGGGGCCTCCCAGAGTCTGAAGGCAGGCCCTTCCAGGTGAGGCCTGGATGCTCACATTCCATTCCCCTCCCTCTTCCTCTGAGCTCTGCCACCAAGAAACCTCCCTCAGCTGCTGCCTATTTGGCAAAGCCACCGAGGGGAATACCACTCCAGCTGGCAAAAAGAGCCCCCAAAACTGCTAGGTATAGGTCTGCGCCTTGCTTAGCTGAGAGAAAGGTTTCACTACTCTAGGTCTCCGTCCCCACTAACAAACAACTCCATGGCAAGAGGAAGGCTGTATGGGAGTACAGTGTTTTGTTTTAAGATTTTTATTTTTGGAGCGCCTGGGTGGTTCAGTCAGTTAAGCATTTGCCTTTGGCTCGGGTCATCATCCCAGGGTCTTGGGATTGAGCCCCCGCATTGGGCTTCTCACTCTCCCGTTCCCCCTGCTTGTGCACGTTCTCTTTCTGTCAGATAAATTTTTTTTTTAAGGTTTTACATATATTTATTTGAGAGATCACAGGTAGGCAGAGAAGTAGACAGAGCGGGGCAGGGGGAAGCAGGCCCCCTGCGGAGCAGAGAGCCGGATGCAGGACTCGATCCCAGGGTCCTGAGATCATGACCAGAACCGAAGACAGAGGCTCAACCCACTGAGCCACCCAGGTGCCCAAAATAAATACTTTTTTTAAAAGATTTTTATTTTTATTCTTTCTTTAAGGATTTTTATTTTTAAGTAATCTCTACACCCAATGTGGGTCTCAAACTCACATGCTTTACTGACTGAACCAGTCAGGCGTCCTGGGAGTGCAGCTTCTAAATGGCCCCTCAGACTGGCCCTCGCCCTACTCCCACTTTCTACACCCAGCCTTAGTCTTGGTCATTCGAAGTTGGACTGTGCGGGATATAAGAAGTTAGCAAAATCTAGGGAAATAGGTTGCAGAAGAAAACAGCCATTGTTTATAAGATAATTAGTGCTGCCTTTGAAACACTGAGGAACAAATACATTCTTCCAGAGTTCTTAACTCATCCCAACTGTGGAAAATGACTGTCAGTCTACGATTCTGTGTGAAAGTATAGTCCCCATGATGTGTGATGTTTTTGTGTAAGAGTTCAGAAAGTAACGCTCCACCCTCCTCCACACCCTATCCCAGAATTAATATGGCTGGTCAGAAGGGAAAGGGTTAATGTTGTCTTCCAGAGCCCAAAAGAGTGGGTTTCTCATGGCTGAAGCTTGGACTTCTGAAGTCAAACACACTTTTGAGTGAGTGCTCTGAGAGGGAGAAGGGCAAGGGCAGGAAACACGGCTGAATTTGCCAGATGTCAATGAGTAGCTGGTCTTCAGGAGGTATTCTAGAGAGAGCAAGAAAATGGGAGGTGGCCCAAAGCTGGCTGGCATACTGGAGTCTGTCAACTCTGAGGTCAAACTTTTTATTTATTTAAGATTTATTTCGGCGCGCCTGGGTGGCTCAGTCGGTTAAGTGTCTGCCTTCAGCTCAGGTCATGATCCCAGGGTCCTGGGATCAAGCCCCACACAGGGCTCCCTGGTCAATGGAGAGCCTGTTTGCCCCTCTCCCTTTGCTGCTCCCCTTGCTGTTCTCTCTCTCTCTGTGTCAAATAAATAAATACAATCTAAAATAAATAAATCTTCATAAAGATTTATTTATTTTAGAGGGAGAAAGGGAGAGGGAGAGAGAGAGCAAGCACGTGAGCAGGAGAAGCAGGAGGGGCAGAGGGAGAGGGAGAGAGAATCCTAAGCAGACTCCATGCTGAGCCCCCCATAGGGGGCTGAATCCCACAACACTGAGATCAAGACCTGAGCTGAAATCAAGAGTTGGATGCTTAACTCACAGAGCCATCCAGGCGTCCCCAACCAGGTCAAACTTTTGAACAACGGGGTAGCCATCACAGTCTCTAAAGAACCTCTCTCCAGTTTTCTTGCTTCTTGGTGCTCACAAATCACATCAGTGATCACACCTGGTTTGACAACGTCCTGTATGAATGCTCAAATGTCCTATACGAAGACACAGAGCTAGAGCTAGTTGCTAGGAGGGCTTAGCAGTTCTTCCCTAAAATGCCAGATGTGCCAGACATGCCCCCAGCAACACAGACAGCTGATAGGGAAGAGTCAAGTAGCTTGTCCTCCTGTCTCGGGAGAGTCCCAGCATGAAAGCAAGACACATGGAGAGCATCTGGCAACCGCCGGACCCCACCCTCCTTCCTGAGAAGGCCCAAGCAGCTACTGCAGCCACTGCGGTCTGCTTGGCAGAGCTGGCTCCAAAGTCTTCCTTTGAGATTAGAAGACCGCCCCTTCAAGTCAACTGAAGGCCCACAAACTGAAATATCCTTATGGGGGCTGAAACCCAAGTTTGTACAAGCCCAGGCAGCCTCATGACAGCGCCCCCTCCCCCCGCCCCGTGAGAGGAGACAACCTGGAGGTTTTGCTGAATGAACCGGCTCTGGCTGGGGCAATGGAGGAGGTAAAGTTCAAAGTCAGTTCCATTGGCCTACACCCAGATGCCCCTAACTGGGGCCACTGAGTTGGCCCATTGCCCCTGCTGGATCTCTCATGTAATCCTATCCTAATTTCTAAAGCCCAGGTGCCTTCTCCTTGCTCTAAGCCAAGCTGGGGGAGGGGGTGGGAATGTGTGTGTTTAGTCTATTTGTACCTTGAGCCTACAAAATTTGAGGAGGTCACAGGATGTAGGACTTAATGTCACTGCCACAGATTACATTTCTGGAGCCCGTAACACACCCATGAGACACTATGCTCATTCTGGGGAGAATATGAGCCCAGGCACTGCACAGAGGATACTGGCCTAGCACCCTAAGACCCAGGGCTTCCTCCAGATCTCCACTACTCTCACCTGACAACACCTACCAAAGGCTGAGTGGCATAGACCCTCTTCTTGTGGGGAAAGATCAGCAACTCTCCTTCCTCCAAGAATCCAAGCAAAGTTATGAGTGAGCACTTCCCTGCCTGCAGGCCCCTGCTCCCCATCTCCAAGCCAAAGCTAAGGGTTCAGCTCAGAGCCTTGCAGCAGTGGTGAGGCAAGGCCCAGTGCAGGAATTCTGGAGAGCAGCTGAGGGCAGTGATGCACGCACATCACATAGGAGCAAAAAATAGGTACGTCCTGGGTTATTCCCGTCTAACACTCGAGCAACACAAGGAGAGGAAAGGATGGGTTATTCTAGAGCTTAGAGGCTTCAACTGGTACAAATCAACAGAATCTGGCACTGCTGCCTTTCTCCGCACGCGTGCACAGCAGACCAGACGCTTGCAGAAGGTCTCAAGAGCACGACTGCACCATATCCCCATCGCAGGGTTTCAACTCTCCTCCAAAGAAAGGCTATTTTCTTTCAAGAAAGAAAAAATAACAAGAGAACAAACATAGTGTGGTGGTGGGGAGGGAGGGAAACAGAGTCTCTGGCCGTGTGTTCACGAGCTTTGGGGGCTAGCAGGCGGAGTTCTTTATCGCTGGACGGTGTGGATGGTAGCTGGCTGTCAAGTTTGTCCAAGCCAGTCAGATGGTGGAAGCGAGAATGAATTGCACCCTGCCTCCCAACACACACCTTTTTAAAGTTCTGAGGGCAGTTTCACGACTTGAAAAGTTAATTTGCATGTTTGGTTAGAGAGTTTCCCTCAACTGGTTCTGTCTGATATTAATTTGGCTAAATGTGGCTGCAAGACAGAGGGAAATGAACGTGCTGAACCACTTAATGAAATAAAGAGAGGAGACATGTTTGTTCTTACAAAACTGAAAGGAACCGTAAAGGATATTCCTTCTAGGTTTTGCACAGAATCAAAGGAATCGCCAAGGATTACAAAGCCAGTCGAAAGAGAATCAAAATTGTTTCCCTATGTATTTTCTCAAACCTCTGGCTCCCCAGCTCTCCCTCTCCCTCAAAGCCACGATCATAAAGACAAATAGTGAAATGTAAGGAAAATCCCTTTTGTAAGCAGAGAAGCTCAGCGGCCTGGAGGAGGGGTTGCAGCAGGGGAAGTAGGAGGCTGGAGGGCCGCTGGGGCCGCTGGTGGCTCTGTGTCTCTGGGGGTGGCAGAGCTTTGAGGAGTGGTTACACTACCTGCCTGCAGTGGGGCTCCCCCAGAGGCATAGTGTGGGTCCCCTCGCCTTGTGTCCACATATAGAGGGCCATGGCAGGACTCACTCTTCCTGCAGGAGCGTGAATGCCTCAGTGCAAACAGAGTTCAGCATGGGTTACCTGCCACAGCGTGTAGCTGTCACTAGTCAAATCCTGTCCACGCACCCTGTGCCGTGCTCTCCTCTGGGGCATACAGGTCCTTGCTCTCCATTTCCAGAGAGCCCTGAGTCCTAAGCTGGCAGATGCTTTCACTTTTTTTTTAAAGATTTTATTTATTTGACAGACAGAGATCACAAGTAGGCAGAGAGGCAGGCAGAGAAGGGGGGAGGAGCAGGCTCACCGCTGAGCAGAGAGCCCGATGTGGGGCTCGATCCCAGGACCCTGGGATCATGACCTGAGCCGAAGGCAGAGGCTTTAACCCACTGAGCCACCCAGGCGCCCCTCACTTTTCTCTTAAAGTAGCTCCATCTGTTTAGACACCTGTCAGTATGGGAAGGAAAAGTCTTTTGCCCTGTGGCTTGTAACTGGGCAAACCCCACATCTGCCCCTCTCACTCTCCTGAGCCAGCACACCGGGTCCACCACCTGCAGGCAGGCCCCTTTGTTCTTAAAGCTAAAATAACTATAGAGAGTTTTAAATTTGCACTCCCTATGAGCATTTCAACTCCCTACCCCCAGCCCCAAACAGTGCCAGGAGATGCTTTGAAGCTTTAAAATCAAGCACATGCTTCTACTCTTTCCATCTTTTTCCTGAAGAGATTAGGCAGGTCTACAATGAAAATCCATTTAGCTGCCAAGCATCCGTAAAGCGGCGGAGTCACTATGGAGGGCCACCTGGAAGAATCTATTAATATAACCGGTACTTTCTCTGTGACCGAATCATTCCACCTCATAGTACGAATCTGCCCTAGAGCAAAACATGTTCACAAGGAGGAACGAAAATGAACGCCCCCAACATCTGTGTGCTGTTTGTGATAGTGAAAAAAATAGAAACAACCTAAATGTGCATCAAGAGAATGGTTAAAATACGGCCTACGCACACTATAAAATCATAGGCAGCAGGAAAAAGGAATTAGATAAATCTTTATATTTTGACATGGAAAGATCTCCAAGACGCACAGTTAATTAAGAAGTCCAGTTGTGAAGGACAGTACAGTGTCACTCACATTCAAGAAGTAAAAATTATGGGGCGTCTGGCTGGCTCATTTGCCAGAGCATGGGACTCCTGATCTTGGGGTCGTGAGTTCAAGCCCTGCACTGGGGATAGAGTTTACTTAAAAAAAAAAAAAAAAAAAAAGGGAAAAAAAATGTACAAACCCAAACTACTTCTAAAGGTCCCCAAAAGAAGGTGAATGCATGGAAAGAGTCTGTTTGGGTGCCAGGAAGCACACCGACCAGATAAAGTGGTATGGGGAAGGGCCTGAGATTGGGTCGTGTGGTCACGGAGGACTTTGACTTTATTCATAGAGTCTGAATCATTAACTTCCAAAATGGATTTCTATATTATTAGTATGCTTAAAAAAATACAATGAGAAAGAAGAACTCCTCCTTCCTACCTCTGACATGCAGTGGGAGCTCCTCCGACTGCCCCTGCGGCCATCACATCAGCCACCGAACCACCTGCTCTGAGGGCGGCAGGGCAGACTCAGACGGTCTGGGAATTGAGGGGACTATCCTTGGCTTGTCTCTAAGAAGTTACCAGTGGCACTTTCACCAGCTAAGCATTTAAGTTCTTTTTTTTTTTTTTTAAGATTTTATTTATTTATTTATTTATTTATTTATTTATTTATTTATTTATTTGACAGAGAGAGAAAGAGAGAGCGTAGGAGCACACAAGCAGGAGGAGTGGCAGAGAGAGAGGGAGAAGCAGGAGCCTGACGTGGGGCTCGATCCCGGGACCCTGGAATCATGACCTGAGCTGCAGGCAGTTGCTTAAACCAACTGAGCCACCCAGGTGCCCCAGCAGTTAAGTTCTTGAACAAACAGTCCACCTTCTCCTATATTAACCAGATTAATGATGTTGGTACTCTTGCCACAGACTTGAAACTTTTCTTGTCTCTCTATTTTTCTTTTTTTCTTCTCCTAGTGGTTATGGTCAGTTACATAAAAACAATCCCTTCTTTCCCTTTTTGTTCTTAGTCTTATTTCTGCACGTTGTATACTGTTTCCTATTAGCACTTCCAGTCTTCTTACTGCTGTACAGCTAAGGACTAACACAGCACTGAAAGCAACTAACATATAGGATCAAAATGGTAGACACATCCCTTGACCGACCAACAACCAGACTGGGCCGGGGGAAGATGGCTGCACACACCCACTACTTCCATTTGTTGGGGGTGAACAGAGCTCAGGCACTTACGCTCCACAGCAGAGTTCCATCTGTATCTGTGAACACTCCTTAATCAAAGAACTTCAGCACAGCCCTTGTTTTGCCTAAATTCCAAAGAGGAAAGCCATTTTGCCCCCTTTGCAGAAGTCTGGAAATCTGGAGGGACACACTACTTTAGGATTAACTTTTTTGCTTCGTTATTTGGTGTTTGCTTTTGGGAGTGGAGAGAATTGTATTCTTGGCATTTACAGGCCCAGGAGGTACAGACAAAACAAGCATCTTTGTTTTTCCTTCAGGAAGGAAGATCATGAGGACAGAATGTGGCTCCGGCACCTTTCAAAAGAAGAATCTGGTTCTACCCTGGCCCAATGTACATAAAGCATTTGGTTTCCAGTTTACAAAGAGAGAAACCTTCTGGAGCCAGGGAAGAAGTTAAGTAGATGAAAACAGAAATTCTTATCTCGAGTGCTACCCTTATTATAGGGAAAAAAGTCTATCCCTGTCCAGACTGCAAGTTCAAGGGTAACCAAGTATGGAACTCTTCAAGGGCAGGTCTATTGTAGAGCTCAGGGTTTTACCCTAATACTTTCAGGAAGAAGCCACTGCTGAGTGAGTCATTAGATTTGGTCTGACAGCAGACAAAACTGGATGAATCAATCAAACCAAACCAAATAAACCTCAACCCTTCTTCCCATCCACCAACCATACCAAACAGTCTGCAGAGAAAGGAAAGCATGTGGTACAGAGGTGACCTGAGTATTGGGGAAGATGGTTTCTGAGAAATTCTTTCTCTCTTAATCTAGTAGGGCTTGGCCAACCTACCCTACAGCTTTGAGCTTCAGATGTCTCCAAAGCGCAGTAAAAGAATCCCCCCCCACTTCTGGTCTGAAACTTAAGCTTTAGAAACAAACAAACAACAAATAACCTGTCAAGGTGAATTTTCAACCAAAATAGAGAAAATAATGCAATAAACTCCCATATACCCACCACTTGGCCTCAATAATTATCAACCCATGGGCAACCCCAAATCATATATAATTCTACCCCCACCCCAAATTCCCACCCTATCCCCACAGGATTATTATTATTATTTTTTTAAATTTATTTGACAGAGAGAGATCACAAGTAGGCAGAGAGGCAGGCAGAGAGAGAGAGGAAGGGAAGCAGGCTCCCTGCTGAGCAGAGAGCCCGATGCGGGACTCGATCCCAGGACCCCGAGATCATGACCTGAGCCGAAGGCAGTGGCTCAACCCACTGAGCCACCCAGGCGCCCCCCCCACAGGATTATTTTGTAGCTAATTTCAGACATCATATCATTTCATCCAGAAGTATTTTAGTACAGATCCCTAAATGGTATTCTTCTAAAAACCTAACTACGCTTAGAAGCATTACACCTAAAAAAATTTGTTAGTAGATCCTTAGTATCATCAAATATTAAAGTTATTGTCCCAATTGATTTCCTTTAAAAAAAAAGATTGATTGATTCATTGATTGGTTTTAGAGGGAGAGCATGCATCGGGGTGGGGGCAGAAAGAGAAGGAGAGAATCTCAAGGAGATTTCCCACTGAGCACAGAGCCCAATGTGGTGCTTGACCTCATGACCCTGGGATCATTACCCAAGCAGAAATCAAGAGTCAGATGCTTAACCAATGGACCCACTCAGGCACCCCCAAACTGACTTTCTATAAATGTCTTCTATAGTTGTTCAAGTTACTATCCAGGGGCGCCTGGGTGGCTCAGTGGGTTAAAGCCTCTGCCTTCAGCTCGGGTCATGATCCCAGAGTCCTAGGATCGAGCCCCACATCGGGCTCTCTGCTCAGCGGGGAGCCTGCTTCCCCTTCTCTCTCTCTCTGCCTGCCTCTCTGCTTACTTGTGATCTCTGTCAAATAAATAAATAAAATCTTTAAAAAAAATTACTATCCAAATAAGGGTCACATAGTGTGTTTTGCTGGTTTATTCCTTTTTTTTTTTTTTTAAGATTTTATTTATTTATTTGTCAGAGAGAGAGAGGGAGAGAGAGCGAGCACAGGCAGACAGAATGGCAGGCAGAGGGAGAAGCAGGCTCCCTGATGAGCAAGGAGCCCGATGTGGGACTCGATCCCAGGACGCTGGGATCATGACCTGAGCCGAAGGCAGCTGCTTAACCAACTGAGCCACCCAGGTGTCCCTGCTGGTTTATTCTTAAGCCTTTTTAATCTAAAAGTTTTTCCATCTTCCTCTTTTTTTTTTCTTATTGAAGGAACCAGGTTGTTTTTCCAGTAAAATTCCCCAAAGTCTGAATTTTGCTGATTGCATCCCCATGCCATCATTTAGCATGTCCCTCTGTCCTTGGTGTTTCCTGTAAATGCCAAAGGTTAGAGCTAGAGGTGGTAAGCTCATGGCTGGCTGCACCACGGCGACGACTGCTAGATCCAGTTATCTCCTAATGAGGGTCCAAAAACTATTCTATGGTCCCTTATCATTGTTTAGCTAGAAATCCTTAGTTTATATAGGAAAGGCAGATTAAATGTGTGGTTCTTTTCCTTTATTCACTATTTTTCAAGAAAAATAAATCATCAAATCTTCTGAAGATGATCAGTTTGTTGTCTGCCTTTTTAAGTATTATTAGGCACACGTGGATTTTAATATATTTGATGTGTTTCAATCCATTGCAGTTGTTATTGTTCTTAATACTTATATAATCCCATCTTTGGCTGGTAGAAGCCTCTAAAATAGAGACTCTCCTGGGTCTGTTGATATGACCCTTACCATTCCTTGTTTTCTGGTATAAAAAGATGTTATAGGCTTGGGGTGCCTGGGTGGCTCAGTTGGTTAAGTGTCAGACTCTGGATTTCAGCTTAGGTCATGATCTCAGGGTCCTGGGATCGAGCCCCATGTTTGACTCCTAGCTAAGGGGAGTCTGCTTGTCTCCTTCTCCCTCTGCCCCTCCCTCCACTTGGGCACATGCTCTTTCTCTCCCTCTCCCACTCTCCCTCAAATAAATAAACCGTTTTTTCAAAAAAAAAGATGTTATAGGGTGCCTGGGTGGCCCAGTGTATTAAAGCCTCTGCCTTCGGCTTAGGTCATGATCTCAGGGTCCTGGGATCGAGTCCTGCATGCTTTCTGCTCAGCCGGGAGCCTGCTTCCTCCTCTCTCTCTCTGCCTGCCTCTCTGCCTACTTGTGATCTCCCTCTCTGTGTCAAATAAATAAAATAAAATCTTAAAAAAAAAACAAAAAAAGATGTTATGGGCTCCTTGTGTATATTTTCCTGCCTCAGAACTAGAATCAGCCATTTCTCCAAAAAGCCTTAACTTCTTTCCTTTCCTTTTTCCCCCCCTTCCTTCCTTCCTTTCCCTTTCTTTCTTTTCTTCTTTCTCTCTCTTTTCCTTTCCTTTTTGTTTCTTCTCTTTTCTTTTCCCTCCTGCTTTCTTTCTTTCTTGAGAGAGCACCAGCACGGGAGCAGGGGAGGAGGAGCAGATGGAGAGAGAGAGAATGCTATAGGATCCACACCCACCAGCACAAAGCCTCACAAAGAGCTCAATCCCATCACCCAGTATGATCTGAGTTGAAATCGAGAGTCCCATGCTTAACTGACTGAGCCACCCAGGCCCCAGCTTTAATTCTTTTAATGAGAAATGGTACATAGTAACGACAATCTGGACCTAGAAGCACCTACTACTGCTACTAGATTATTGTTTTAAGACTTTTTCAGGGGAGCCTGAGTGACTCCATCGGTTAAGCACATGACTTGGGCTCATGATCTCAGGGTTCTGGGATGGGGCCCCATATCCAGCTCCCTGTTGAGTTGGGGAGGGGAGTCTGCTTCTCCCTCTCCCTCTGCCCCTCCCCAACTCGTGTTCTCTTTTTCTCAAATAAATAAATAAATAAATAAAATCTTTAAAAAAATCCTTTTTCAGTAAACAAAGATAAAAATACTGTTTTTAAAAGAGAAAATAATCTCAAGTTCATCCTGATATTTCCAGTTAATATTTAAGAATACAGGGGCGCCTGGGTGGTTCAGTCAGTTAAGTGTTCAACTCTTTGTTTCAGCTCAGGTCTTGATCTCAGTGTCGTGAGATCCAGCCCCGTATCAACTCCATGCTAGGTGTGGAGTCCGCTTAAGGTTCTCTCCATTTGCCCCTCCCTCCTCTTTCTAATAAATAAATAAATCTTTAAAAGGTTTTAAGAATACAGAATTTTAATTTAATTTTACATTTGTGTTTCTTTTTCTTTTACTCAAAATCTTAGTTTCTAATATAATTATTTATTTGCTTTATCCTATTATATATATATAGTTTCAGAATAATACCAATATTATTAACAATATGAACACTGAAAATGGGGGGGGTTGTCTTTGTGATATATCCATTAGAGATATACAGTCACATTACTGTGTTTTAAGATCTATGTGCATTGTTATGATATCAATGAGATATGCTGTGAATTTTGTTTTCATTTTGCTTTTAATTTTTAGGAAATACTGGCAGGACAGCTTTAAAGTGGGCCCCCATGATTCCTCTTCACCTCCCATGTTCACACCTTAAGTGTGAGCAACACCTGCAACTTGCTTCTTGCCAAAAGAACATGGCAAAAGTGAAGGGATTTCACAGATATAATTAGGATCCCAAATCAACTGTTCTTTTTAAAGATTTATTTATTTACTTCAGAAAGGAAGAAAGGGAGAAGGGGATAGGGCAGAGCAGGAGAGAGACAAGCAGACTCCCCGGTGAGAGCAGAGTCCACCACGGGGCTCAATCCCAGGACCCTGAGATCATGACCTGAGCTGAAACCAAGAGTTGGACGCTCAACTGACAGGTGCCCCCAAGTCACCTGCTTTTTAAAAAAATTTTAATATTTAATTGTAGTAAAATACATATAACACTTACCATCTTAACCATCTCTAAATTTATAGTTCAATAGTGTTAAGTTCACCCACATTGTTGTGAAACCAATCTCTGGAATTCTTTTCTTACAAAACTGAAATTCTGTACCCATTAAACACTAACTCCCCATTCCCCTCCCTTCAGGCTCTGGCAACCACCATTCTATTTTCTGTCTCTATGAATTAAACTATTCCAGGTACCACATATAAGTGGAATCATACGATATTTGTCTTTTTGTGACTTTTTTTGCTTTAGCATAATGTCCTCAAGGTTCATCCATGTTGTAGCATGTGTCAGAATTTGCTTCCCTTTTAAGGCTGAATAATTTTGTACTGTATGCATGTACCACATTTTGTCAATCCATTTATCTGTAGATGGACCCGTGGGCTGCTTCCACCTTCTGGCTATTGTGAATAATGCTCCTACGAACATGGGTATACAAATATCTCTTTGAGACCCTGCCTTCAATTCTTTTGCATATATGCCCAGACATGGAATTGCGACATCATATGGTAATTCTATGTTTAACTTTTTTGAGGACCACTGTACTATTTTCCACAATGGCTGCACCATTTTACGTCCCTCCCAGCAAAGCACAAGGGTTCCAATTTCTCCACATCCTGGTCAACACTTGTTATCTTCTGGTGTGTGTTTTTGTTTTTAAGATTTTATTTTTTAAGTCATCTCTACACCTCATGTGGGGCTCGAACTTACCCCAAGATCAAGAGTCACATATTCCACTGACTGAGCCAACAAGGCACCTTTTTTTGTTTTTTAAATAGCATCCTTCCTGGGGCGCCTGGGTGGCTCAGTCCTTAGGCCTCTGCCTTCAGCTCAGGTCATGATCTCAGGGTCCTGGGGTTTGAGCCCCACATCTGGCTCCCTGCTCTGCAGGAAGCCTGCTTCTCCCTCTCCCACCCCCTCTGCTTGTATTCCCTCCTGCTGTGTCTCTCATTGTCAAATAAATAAAATCTTAAAAAAAAAAATAGCATCCTTCCTAAAGGATGTGAGGCCAAATCAAATAATTTTGAGTTATTAAAAGGGAAATTATCTCTGATGGGCTTGACTGAATTAGGTGAAAAGCCTTAAAACAAAGGACTGTACACCCCCCTCCCCCAACACACACACACACACACACCTTTCTGCATTGCTTGCTTTGAAGAAGCAAGCTGCCTTGAATCCTACAGTTATAAGGAAATTCTGCCAACAACCTGAGGGACCTTGGAAGCAGATTCATCCCCAGTAGAGCCTCTAAATAAGAATACAGCCTAGCAAACACTTTGATTTCAGACTTTGGAGACCCTGGGAGACACTGGTGAGGTCTAAGCTGTACCCAGACTACTGACCCAAAGAGGTAATAATAAATGTGTGTTCTTTTAAGCCACTGACTTTGTGATAATCTGCCTTATAGCACAAAAAAACTAACAGAGGAAAAATATTCATTTTGATTTGTCTTATAATTATGTAAATTTTTACATGATTCCAAAGTCATAAATCTAAGAGCAAGATATATTCAGAGAAGTTGGCTTCCTGTCCTTTCCATCTGTTTCTTCCTTCTCCCATAGATTGTCATTTAAAAAATATTATGGTTTACCCTTCCATTTAAAAATATAAAGAAAAACATGTTTTCTTATGTAAGTGAAACTTACTATAGATACTTTTTCCACATTTGCTTTTTTTTTCTTTTTTAAGGTGCAATGGACATAGTTTTATTTTGTTTCCAACACCACCATACACTTGATTCTATATCCCTGAATATTCAACAGATTTTTAGGCTATATGAAAAAGGGAATTTTTTGATTGATTAATGTGCTGGACATTTTAAGTAACAACTCTGAGGACACTCACAGACATTCTCAAGGAGGCAGCTGCACTGGTCACCCTCATCACTGTTATTGCTATCACCATCTGATCTTTTACTGACCAGAATGGTGAGGATTCGTTACTCCCAAATGTAGCTGCCTAATGTATACTGAAATATCTGAAATAGAGTGGTTGGATTTATGCATTTTAAGAGCCATCTTGTTAACTTAGAGTGTATTCTATTTATACAATCAAGATCATAAATCTATAAACCATGCTGTATGAATTACAAGAAACACCGTTAAGTTCCCTATGGTAAACTGATTGCACTAGGGCCCCAAGGCATACCCTCTCTGAGGGTATTGACTTTGTAACTTTGTAGTCCCCTCCCTTTCTGACTCTAAGCTTGGCCATGGGACTTACTTTGGCCAATGGGACAGTTTATCAAACCCATGCAGAGGCTTGACAAAGCATGCATACATTTCCACTTCCTCCTATGGACCCTTCGCTGTCACAAGAAGACACTTGCGCTAGTTACCACAAACACTACTTCAATTAATAGCCACTTGTGAACGTGTTTTCATGGTCTTGCCTATCTCTGGGATTCCTAGAAGTGGAACTGCTGCATCAAAGGGTAAGTAGATCTGTTTTGCTGGATACTGATATGTTCTCTTCCACAGAGAGAGCACCATTGTACATCCCACTGTGAACACATGGAAGGGCCTTCACAACAGGATATGCTATCAAACTTGTAATCTACTAATCTGACAAGGGAGAAGTGGTATCTGAGGGTAGTTTAACTTGCATTTCTCTTATTGTGAGTGAGATGAATGCCTTTTTTCCATGTGTTTATGGGCCATTTGCTTCAAACATCAACATTTAACCCACAGAGCTTTTTGGCAGGCATCATCTCCAGGAACCTCAGAAAAAAAGAAATTAATAAAAGACTGACTTCTCTTAGCTCTGTCACTGGCCACTAGTGTGAAGTAAAAGCATCGCTCAGCACTGATTGGCTTTCTTCTACCAGATTGTGGTTGGGGGGGGCGGTGCAAACATTTACCCTAAATGTCTTAAATTTGTCCTCAGGCAAAAGGCAAAAACAGGGGCACCTGGGTGGCTCAGTCAGTTGGGCCTCTGCCTTCTGCTCACATCATGATCTCCTGATCCTGGGATCAAACCCCATGGCAGGGTCCCTGCTCAGTGGGGACCCCGCTTCTCCCTCTGTTGATCACCCTGCTTGTGCTCTCTCTCTCCAATAAATAAAATCTTAAAAAAAAAAAAAAAAAAAAGGCAAAAACAGATCCTCAAGAGTCTCCATGGAATGGTACTTCCCTTTGTCTTATTCTTTGATGCATTTTTCCTTGCTGTGTAACCTTAAACAAGCCATTTAACTTCTCTGCATTTATTTCTTTATGTATCAAAACATGATGATACTATCTACCTTGCAGGGTAGTTTTTAGAATCAAATAAAAGAACTAAAATATGAGGGTGCCTGGGTAGCTCAGTCATTAAGTGTCTGCCTTCAGCTCAGGTCATGATCCCAGGGTCCTGGGATCGAGCCCAGCATCAGACTCCCTGCTCAGTGGGAAGCCTGCTTCTTCCTCTCGCATTCTCCCTGCTTGTGCTCCCGCTCTCCCTGTCTCTGTCAAATAAATAAATAAAATCTTAGGGGAAAAAAGAATTAAAATACGTGAAAATTGCCTTTTGTGCTGAATGTACTATACAAATGAAGCAATCATTATTCATTTGAAAGATTCTACCACTAAAAAACACAGCCACTGTTTAGAAGAAACATTGGAGGCAGAAGGATTTGGCAGGAAGTGAGAGAGAGTCCACCCACCATGGCAGAGCAGACCCTTCCACAGGGAGCAGGATTTTACTTTTTGGCTCAGGAAACTAACCCCCTCTTTCTGTAGTTTACATCAAGAAATGCAGTTATAGTATTTACGGGTGTTCTCAGAGATCATCCAGCTGGATCAGACCTGGAGGGCTGTGGGACAGAAAGCACCAAGAAGGGGGAGGCAGCCAGTCTGCAGAAACGAGACAGACACGTGGCAGAAGCAGTCGTAAGCATGCTGGATTAGAAGAAAGATAAGTATGTATTAAGTGGCATCTGGGCTCAGTGGTCTGAGCTTCCAGATCACCAATCCCACACTCAGCACTTAAAGCCCCTCTACAAAGGCCTTGGCCAGCAGCTGCCCAGACTTTACTGGGACAACTTCAGAGATGGCAAGTTTGCTGCTTCCCAAGGCCTATTCATGTTAGAAAATGCTTCCATAGGGCACCTGGGTGGCTCAGTCGGTTAAGCATCCAACTCTTGATTTTGGCTCAGGTCATGATCTCAGGGTCATGGGACCCAGCACCAAAACAGGCTCCATTGCTCGGTGGGGAGTCTGCTTGACAGCCTCTCTTCTTCTTCCTCTACTCCTCACCCTGTGTGTGTGCTTTCTCCCTCTGTAATAAATGAATAGAATCAAGAAAGGAAGGAAGGAAAGAAAGGAAGGAAGGGAGGGAGGGAAGGAGGAAGGGAGGGAGGGAAAGAAAGAAAGAGAGAAAGAAAGAAAGAAAGGAAGGAAGGGAAATAAAAGGAAGAGAAAATTAGAAAAGAAAAAAAAAGAAAAGAAAAGAAAAAAAAAAAAAGAAAGAGGGAGGGAAGGAAGGAGGGAGGGAGAGAAAGGGGGGAGAAAGAAAATGCTCCCATATCCCAAAGAACAGATAACAGCTTTCTAGTTCTCTCCTCTCCTCTCTCCTCTAGTTCTCTCCTCTCCAATCCTCTTCCATATGGCTAGACCTCAATATTTTTAAAACACCTGTTGTAGGTCATAGTTCACCACTCCCCACACCTCATCCCAAAGTCTTTTCTTCTCCAGGCTAAATGTTTCCAGTCTCCTTACTTTTAAAGCCATTCCTCACAGATCACAGTGTAAGAAAGCTTTTGCCAGTCTGAAAGTTACTCTTCTGGGAATACATTCTGATTGTCAATGTCCCTTGTAGAATGTGGCATCCAAGGCACTCTTGGGTTGGAGACGGAACAAGAAGCAGGCACTTGTTTGAGTACACATGTAAAGACTAGACACCGCCCCCCCAAGCTGTCTATGTGTCTGCCCACATACTTCCAAAGTTCCCTACCAATCAGACATCGGAAGGGCATTGAAAATAACCAGTTTTGGGTGATTTGGTTATAGAAAGAGGCATCCGTAAATTATAAGTGATCACATTTTGGTTCTTGGGCCATACTCCTTGCTGGGACATTTCTTCTTGCTTGGAGGATGGCATAGGGAGTGAACATGAGCGTGAGCTTAGAAGTTTAGCTGGGTTTTCCAAGAGCCACGGAGTTCGCTAGGCCTAAAGGCCCCCAGCCTCAAAGAACTTCCTTAACATTAGAGTAAAACCAATCTTGACATCACCAAAAACTGGAAGACTCTTGTGACTCATTCTGTGGACTTCAAAGGCTACACAGTGCTTTCTCAGTGGTTGGGCTGCCAACTGCCCATGACTACAGGTTATGGCACAGTGGCAATTGTGTGGTCAGGGGTCACTCAGCCTCATGGAATCATCTTCAAGGAGCAGAGGTGGGCATATGCACCAAAATACAAAATGTGTAAACCTTGTGACCCAGAAATCCCACTTGAGAAATTTTTTCTGAGGAGCGCCTGGGTGGCTCAATCAGTTGAGCATCTGCCTTCAGCTCAGGTCATGATCCGTGGGTCCTGGGATCAGGCCCCATGTTGGACTCCCTGTTCGGTGCAGAGTCTGCTTCTCCTCCTCCTCTCCCTCTGCCCCTCCCCACTGAACTCGCTCTCTCTTGCTCTCTCTCAAATAAAGACAAAAACCTCTAAAAATTTATTCTGAGATCATTGAACATGGTTGCCAAGCTGTACAGACATAAATGTTTCTTAGAGTATTGTTTAAAGGGAGGAAAGCTGGAAACTATCTCGGGATCTGTTTACACTAGAGCGGTCTGTTATCTTACTATCTGTGATATCATGTTATAATAAGAAATACATATTTTGGTCTTTGTCCCTAGCTTTTGGTTAGAGCGCTTAAAACATCCATCGTTTTCTAAGTAATAAAGGTGTAAGGAGTTCTTTTGTTCTTGGTCTTTGACCCCAATTCATGACACAGAGTTCCTCAATCCCTTGGAATTGCTAGATAACAGGAATGTCTTATTTTGTAATGGGGCAACTCTTATGACTCCTGGATAGATCTAGTATGGGGGCTAGTCACCTAAAAGACCAAGCCATGATTAGAAGCTTGGAATGTTCAGTCTTGACCCCCCCTTCTCCAGGAAGGGGAGAGGAGCTGGAGATTGAGTTAATAATTGATCGTGCCTACATGATGAAGTCTCCAAAAAGATCCCGAAATTATGGGGTCAGAGACCTTCCAGCCTGATAAACAAGTGAAGGTGCTGAAGCGGGGGTATACTTGGACAGGGCATGGGAGCTCTGTGCTCATTTCCACATCCCTTGTCCCATGCAATATATCTCTCCATCTGGCTGTTCCTGAGCAGTATTTTTTCTTTTCTTAGTGAGCTATAATTGGCATAAGACATTATATTAGTTTTAGGTATACAACATAGTGATTCGTATTTGTCTATATTGCAAAACGATCACCACAAGGAGTCTAGTTAACACTCCTCACCACACATAGTTCCAAGTTTTTTTTCTTGTGATGAGATTTCTTAAGATTTACTCTAGCAACTTTCAAATATATAATATAGAATTATTACCTGTAGTCGCTATGCTATATATCATATACCTCATGACTTATTTTATAACTGGAAATTTGACCACTTTCACTCATTTAATCTGTTCTCCATATCTGTTAGGTTTTTTATTTTGGGGAGCGGGGGGGGGTTTGTTTGGTTTCACATATAAGTGAGATCACATGGTATTTGTTTTTCTCTGCCTATTTCCTTTAGCGTAACATCCTTAAGGTCCATCCATGTTGTCATAAATGGCAAGATTTCCTTCTTTTTTATGGCTGAATATTACTCCATTGTATGTATACATCCCATTTTCTTTTTTTTTTTTTAAGATTTTTATTTATTTATTTGACAGAGAGAGATCACAAGTAGGCAGAGAGGCAGGCAGAGAGAGAGAGGGGGAGGCAGGCTCCCCGCGGAGCGGAGAGCCCGATACGGGGCTCGATCCCAGGACTCTGGGATCATGACCTGAGCCGAAGGCAGAGGCTTAACTCACCGAGCCACCCAGGCGCCCCTCATTTTCTTTATTCATTCATCCATTGATGGATAGTTAGGTTACTTCCTTGTCTAGGCTATTATAAATAATGTCACAATTGAGGTGTATCCTTTTATAAGAAACCGGTAATCTAGTAATAAACTGTTTTCTGAGTTCTGTGAGCTGTTCTAGCAAATTATGAGTCATGGGAACTCTGATTTATAGCCATTTGGTTGGAAGTACAAGTGACAATCTGGGGCTTATGATCAGCATTTGCAGTAGAAGCAGCCTTGTGAGACTGAGTCCTTACTTGTGGGGTCAGACACTAACTCAAGGAAATAGTGTCACAAATGAGCTAAATTGTATAACACCCAGTCGGTGTTCCCAGAGAACTGGAGAGTAGAGTGGTGTGGACAAACCACACATCTGGTCACATAAGTGAGTACAGCAGTGGAGAAAAACAGTGCTTTTTCCTTTCACTACCATCCGGTGGAGCAATGTGCAACCATTACAAACACTGCCACTGATCTGTATTCACTTAGCGGGACAGATTTCTGTCAAGTGACATTGGGTGAAGAAAGCATGCTAACATATACAGTATTAACTTAATAAAACTGTCTGTTTTTGTGTGTGGAAACATGTCTAGAAGGATGGTAACCAAGGTTAAGAGTAACTATCTTAAGGGCTGGAATTTAGATAATGTTTATTTTTTGTTTTCAGTTATATGCCTGTTTATTTTTTAAATATATTTAATTTATTTATTTGAGAGAGAGAGAGAGCACTTAAGCTGGGAGGAGAGGAAGAAGCAGGCTCCCCACTGAGCAGGGAGCCTGACTGGGGGGGGGGGGGGCTCAGTCCCAGTGCTCCAGGCTCATGACCCAAGCCTAAGGCAAATGCCCAACTAACTGAGCCACACAGGCGCCCCTATCTGCCTGTTTAAATTACAAAGTAATACAGGCTTATTGTACAAAATTCAAACAAGAGACAAGTGTATAAAGTAAAAAAGGAAACTCTTTCCCATCAGTCCCACTTCTCAGATATAACCACTGTTAATGTTTGGCATGCATTCTTCAAGATTGTATTTCAAGTCTATATAATCAAACTCATCCTTTTTTCTTACTTTTTAAAAATAAAAATACACTCTACCCATTGTCCTGTGACTGGCTTTTTTCAAGTTTTCAACACTGTTTGGATTTCTTTTAACATCATTTTTTAAACTGGAAAAACAATAGTTATTTTTGTTTGGGGGAATAAAAGCACATCAGCCGGGACAGAACACAATGCATGTGTGATCTGAGTGGCCTAGTGAAGAAAGGCACAGGACAAAGGCTTCCTGTATTCAGGTCACCACGCTAGCCAAAATGGGTGGGGACACTGACATGCCCAGTCAGCCCAGGAAACTGATAAGTGTCCTGTTCTCCCTGCATCTCTGAACCTAGAGAAGGACTGTTAGAGCTTGGGCTGGGGCTCAGGAAGGCCGAGACACTGGGCTGCAATCTGTCCCAGAGATGCCTCCCCTAAGCCAGGCCCCTAGATGCAGTATCATGGACCCAAGCAGGACAAGGCAGAGGAAGGCTACCCACTGCCATCTCAGAGGCCCCCTGCTGCATGGTGGCAGACCACCACCCACGGCATGGGCTTGCTACGATCCCTCTTGAAAAACACTCGAGTTCCTCTCTCTTTTCCTCTCCTGGTTCTAATTTCAATTGTCATATTCCTGGAGAAGGGGCTCTATGAGGGGTCAGAAATGCTGCTGGAACCTCATCAGAACTCTGCGGGGAGGGGGCAGGCCAGTCTCCTGGCCCCTGAACGCTGGAGAGAAATCAAACAACAAGCCTGTCCACCCTGCAAGGCAAGACGATAGGCCTCGCTGTGGAGATCCAGAGCCCCAGAAGCCAGAGCAGAGCTGTGTCTGGCTTAGGGAAATCATTTATTTCCCACTGAGAGCACCATGAAGAAACTGGGCAAGAAAGCAGAAGCCTTTGCATTGGCAGATCATTGCGTGGTAGTCAAAACTGTTCCAGTAACCACACCAGAGAGTACACCCTGAGGTGGTGACTTATCCTGTGGTATTGGCCTGGGGCTGCTTCTCGGGGCTCACTGTCCTGTCCTCTGAGCAGGCCTTTAAAAAATTCACTCGTGGGCGCCTGGGTGGCTCAGTGGGTTAAAGCCTCTGCCTTAGGCTCAGGTCATGATCCCAGGGTCCTGGGATCGAGGCCCGCATCGGGCTCTCTTCTCCGCAGGGAGCCTGCTTTTTCCCCTCTCTCTCTGCCTGCCTCTCTGCCTACCTGTGATCTCTGTCTGTTAAATAAATAAATAAGATCTTTAAAAAAAAAAAAATTCACTCGTGGTTATCCTTTTGGTTTTTCTTTTCAGATAATAACACCCATGCTCTGCACAGAAAATTCTAAAATGGGGGCGCCTGGGTGGCTCAGTGGGTTAGGCCGCTGCCTTCGGCTCAGGTCATGATCTCAGGGTCCTGGGATCGAGGCCCGCATCGGGCTCTCTGCTCAGCAGGGAGCCTGCTTCCCTCTCTCTCTCTCTCTGCCTGCCTCTCCATCTACTTGTGATCTCTCTCTGTCAAATAAATAAATAAAATCTTTAAAAAAAAAAAAAAAGAAAATTCTAAAATGGTAGGAAGGTCCTGAAAGGAAAATGTCAATGACTCATGACTGTATTACCCTAGAACGGCCTCTGTGACACGTCCTCACCTATGTCCTCCCGTCACCGACATGGACATATACAGACTATTAACAGGATTAGGACCCAACTCTACACACTGTTGTAACATGCTTCTTTTCTTTTCTTTTAAGCCTATTTCCTTTTTTCTTACAATATGCTTCTTAAATGACAACATAAATAATATTAATCGCTTTCATACATTATGTCAGATACTATATAGGGGCATTAAATATATTAGGAAGTATATGGTACTATTACCTCATTTCATAGATGAAATAACCAAGTCTTAAGATGTTCAACCTGCGTCCTGAGCTCCTGCTCCCTTCCACGCTATTGTCCAGCATCCTTCATTGAACAGTCCATTGGGAGCCATTAGAGTGCCAAAGAGTTCTAACTCCTGCAGAGGTGCTGAGCCTGCGCCTAACTCTCCAGCTGCTGGGCTTGACGGTCAGAGCCCGGCACTGCCCCCTGCAGGAAGCGCCCCTGAAATGCAGGTGCTAGAGACAAAGGAACCACATTCTGCTCAGAGCCAAACAATTAAGGGGGCCAGAGATGTAGGAACGAGTCTGAGGGTGAAGTATCTTAGCTTAATGCCTGTATCGAATAACCCTTTTTTTGATGTTTTAAGAGATTTTTATTTTTAAGTAATCTCTAAACTCAATATGAACCCCAAGATCAGGAGTCACATGCTCTATGGACTGAGCCAGCCAGGAATCCCTCCAATAACCCTTTTCTACTAAGAACCTCCAAGCATTTCATGTGGTTCTCCAAGTAAGAAACAGACCCATGTAAGCTAAGAGAATATGCCTCAAATCATGCAGCAGCTCAGCATGATTTTCATTCACCCCTCCCCAACAAACCTCTGCGTACTGCTATCCTTCAGCCAGGGGCCAGGCATGGGCCCCAGCAAAGGCAATTCATTTCACAGGGCATCTGGCTATGCCGCTGAGATTTAAAGACGGCCACCCCTCCACTTATGTAGTTATTCAGAAGTGGAAAATACTAAGTCAGAGGTCAGCAGACTTTCTCAGTACAAGGCCAGATATCAAATATTTTATGCTTTGAGGGCCACATAGTATCTGTTATGAACTATTCAATTCTGCTGTTGTAGCACAAAATATGCCATAGATAACATGTAATGGGCATAGCTGTGGTCCAAAAAAATTTTATTTACAAAAACAGGTGGCCATCAGCATTTGGCCTGCAAGCTGTATTTTGCCAACCTCTGCTTTTAGGGTTTGAGTCTTCCCTAAAACACCTAAATTTAATATTGGGTAGACTATAATTTACATGCAAACCACTTAAATTTTAGGGCAGAAGATCATTTCTCAGGGGCTGGCCTGTTTTTTTCCCCCAATGGTGTATCTTTCAACTATTAATCTAACCTTGGGAAATTGCAGAAAAATCAAGAATTGTTTTGCCTTTCAGTTGGTCAGTATTACTAACAGATGAAAGGGAAAATATTTTACAGACCCATAGCAACCAGAAAAGAGGATAAATCAGGCTGAGGGAAAGAAAACGTCAAGAAAATTAAAACGAATATGAGGAAGAAAAATGATATTAATATAACCAGGCAGTTCCATTTGGCTTCAGTTAGCTGACTGGGGCAATGGGCAGCTTACCCAAACCAGGAAACAAGAGACCTCGACAGCTCTCAGTGGCAATGATAGAGGGTCTCCTTTCAGAAAGTTTTACTCGAGGCAAAGCTATTAAGATCACATCCACTTGGGACCTCTAGAAAGAAAGCCAGGTAAGCTGCTGCTGAGAAGCTGAACTGCAGCATAGCAGTATCTCACACCTGGGGACACACTCTAAGCTCCTCGCTCCATCTTCCTGACTTCCTTCACTCACCTGCAGAGCAGGGGTGAGGAAGCACAGCCTGATCCGCCTCCTGGGTCTGGAAAGAGAGCCCTGTGGTACACTGCGGGGCATCAGTACCGCAGAGGCTGCTTATGCCCCCAGCAGAGATGAGGGGCCCCTCCCTAGGCTTGAGAGCCTTAGAAGACACAGGTTTGGGGGGAGGATTATACTAAGTTAAGGTCCCTAAGGTTAGCATGGCAGGACTAAGAAGGATCTGGGACTCCCAAGTGCTGCAGGGGCCCTAGCACCTTCCTGGGAAAGAGCCACTCTCAGAATCAGACAGAAAGTCTCCAACACTTCAAATCCAATCACATCTTAATTTTTTAAAAAAAGGTGGGGGAGGTGTGTTTCACGCCCCAGAATGGTCATTTCACCTTCCTCCTTCAAATGCTTTCCACTGCCCTTGGAATCAAAGTCACTCATCATCACGACTTTGAGCGTGTGCAGATGAGAGCTCAGCACTTCCCTGGACCTGCTCAGCCTCCTGGCTCCTCCAGGCACCGGAGCCTTCTTCCAGCTCCTCACCTTCCTCCAGCTCCTCCCCTCCTCGGGGCCTACATACGATGTTCTCCCTGCAAAGAATGCTTCTCCCCACTTTTTTGCCTTCAGTCCCGTCCTTGCCTGACTCTGCAATCTAAAACGAGTCCACCAATCTATTCTTTGGAGCACCTTGACCTTTCCCTTTCAGCGGCCTGATGGAATCAAATATTTCTGCACCTGTGTTTTCAGGGTCTCTCTCCAATGCCTAAAGGCAGAGACGCTATCTGTTTGTTCCATGTGGCTTCCTCAGCATCTGGCACAGTCCTTGGCATGTAGCAGGCCCTTAAATAAAAAATACAACTAATGAAAAATAGCTCCTTTCCTCCTAGTCTTCTTTAAAATGGATCCTTGAGGCTCAAGAGGCTATAGCATGCAAACCTATGCTGGTTAGGGTGTCCCTGGAGGCGTGCTCCAGCTCCTCACCAGTTGCAGGAAATTCTGCCAGGCCCACCACCTCTCTGAGTCCATTTCCCCATCTGAAAAGCGGCAAACTAGTATATTCCTCAGGCCACCTACTGTGGAGGTTAAATAAGAGAATGCTTGGAGCTTAACAGCTACTGCTCTATCCACTTACTTTTAATTATTATGAGCACCTGGGTGGCTCAGTTGTTAAGCCTCAGCCTTTGGCTTAGGTCATAGTCCCACGGTCCTGGGATCAAGCCCCATATCAGGCTCCCTGCTCGGCGGGAAGCCTGCTTTTCCCTCTCCAGCTCCCCCATACTTGTGCTCCCCCTCTCGCTCTCTCTGCCATAAATAAATAAAAGCTTTAAAAAGAATAAAAATTTTAAAAAATACATTTCTAAAAAAAAAAGTGGAAAAAAAAAGAGCCTCAATAGGAAAAGACTGAACTACAAGTATAATTTTAACTTTAGAAAAGGTAGGAGGAGGGGCGCCTGGGTGGCTCAGTGGGTTAAAGCCTCCACCTTCAGCTCAGGTCATGATCTCAGGGTCCTGGGATCAAGCCCCACATTGGGCTCTCTGCTCAGCAGGGAGCCTGCTTCCCCCCCCCCCCCCTGTGTCAAATAAATAAATAAAATCTTAAAAAAAAAAAAAGAAAAGGTAGGAGGAGGCAAAACTCAAGAAAAGGACACAATTCCTTGACATTCCTTATATAGGGGTGCCTGGGTGGCTCAACTATCAGTTGAGTGTTCGACTCTTGATTTCGGCGGAGGTCCTAATCTCAGGGTTGTGAGATCAAGCCCCCAACCAGGCTTCACAGCTGGGCATGGAGTCCGCTTAAGATTCTCTCTCCCCGGGTGCCTGGGTGGCTCAGTGGTTTAAAGCCTCTGCCTTCGGCTCAGGTCATGATCTCAGGGTCCTGGGATCGATTACCGCATCAGGCTCTCTGCTCGGCGGGGAGCCTGCTTCCTCCTCTCTCTGCCTGCCTCTCTGCCTACTTGTGATCTGTCTCTGTCAAAGAAATAAATAAAAAAATTAAAAAAAAAAAAAGAAAAAGATTCTCTCTCCCTGTCTCCCTCTGCCCCTCCTCCCTTCTTAAAAAAAAAAAAAAAATAGAAACAAGACATTCCTTATATAAAACTTGACCTGCTGTCGATATGTGGTAAAGTCTCTCCAACTTCAGTTGGCAGGCTGTGTCCCTCACCACTTCCAACTTCAGAGCCAGGAAGCATGATGGATGGGTTCCTATGCTAACTATAAACTTCATGAGACACTGTGTAAAGGCCTGGTTTCTTTCTAACCCCAAATGTATTCCATTTAACATGTATTAAAGATCTCTCTCAGGCCAAAAACCTAAGAAAGGGGACCAATTCTCAAGGACTCAAGAGAGCACTTTGTCATTTTAAAAATAATTTCATATAACAATCATTCTGTTGTTTGTTGAAAACAATGATAGTATCTCCTGGCCGATCACACAAAAGTATTACTCTAATAATATAACCATTTGTCTCAAGGGGTATTGACATGTAAAATGTTCATTTCACCTAACCTAGCAATTGTACTTCTAGGAATTCATCCCACAGAAATTCTTAGGCAAGAGTACAAAGATACACACACACACACACAAGGATGCTCACTGCAGGTTTGTGGTAAGGAAAAATTGCAAATCATCCAAACGCCCAACAATGGGAGACTAGTTAAATAAAGTACAGTATATCTAGACAATAAAAAAGCCCAGTTAGAAAGAACATACTAACATGGGAAGATGTCCAAAGGATATTAAGTTAAAAAAGCAAGCTGAGCAACAGTATGAAAAGGCATGGTCCATTTTTTTTTTTTAAAGATTTCTTTTTAGGGCGCCTGGGTGGCTCAGTGGGTTAAGCCGCTGCCTTCGGCTCAGGTCGTGATCTCAGGGTCCTGGGATCAAGTCCCGCATCGGGCTCTCTGCTCAGCAGGGAGCCTGCTTCCCTCTCTCTCTCTCTCTCTCTCTGCCTGCCTCTCTGTCTACTTGTGATCTCTCTCTCTGTCAAATCAATAAATAAAATCTTTAAAAAAAAAAAAAAAGATTTCTTTAAAAAATTTTTTTTTTTTTTTTTTTTTTGACAGAAAGAGATCACAAGTAGGCAGAGAGACAGGCGGTGGGGATGGGGGGAGCAGGCTCCCCGCTGAGCAGATAGCCCAAAGCGGGGCTCGATCCCAGGATCCTGAGATCATGACCTAAGCCAAAGGCAGAGGCTCAATCCACTGAGCCACCCAGGCACCCTGGCATGGCCCATTTTTATAAAGTAATGATTATTCTATACAGATCTATGCATTGAAAAGAAAGTCTGGAAATAGGAACACCAACGTTTTCTCAGTGGGAGGATGCCTTAGGAAGGATTTTCACTTTCTGGGCCATAAATTTCTAAGTTTCAGTTTTTATAATGAGCAAGTATTTCTTTTATAAGTGGGAAAAGGAAAGAAAATGTAAAAAAAAAAAATCTCTGTTGGCCTTCATCTGTCAATAGCACAGCGTTCAGTCAGCTGCAGGCTTTGATGGCTCAGGAAGCTCCACGGTGCTGCCCTGTCTCCCTACTTGGGCCTGAATCACAAATTGAGCAGACTCAGCACATGTCATGAGGTTGCCATTAAACAGCAGCCAGCCAAGGCACTTGAATTTCCACAGTGTCAGTTACAAGGTTGGGGGGCCATGTTTCTCCTCAAACTCAAGTGAAATTGCCTTGGAATTTGTGGTTAAGGCGTACCAATGGCAGAAAGGGGAGCAGACAGCCTCTCCAGCAGAATTCTAAAGTACAGCTTGGAAATCAAGCCCTGCTGAGTTGGGGAATGGTTTCTTTTTAATGAAACCCAGAGAGTGGGGGGCAGGGGAGCAGTCACTGGCAATCTGAGAAGAAGGAATAAGCTGATCATAAAATTAAAAGAGAATGGGAAGTAAGAGAAACTGGCTGCAGAGCAGGAAGGAAAGAAGTTGAAGTGTCTGCTGGTAGTTACTGATGTCTATACTACGAACTTCCCAAATGATTCACCAGAGGCTGGATTTGATTCTAAATCTCCTGTAGCAGGTGAAACGACAGCTCCCCTGTCCTCATGAGTGGACTGTTCTCTTTCCACTTGACACTACTGCACTGGCCCTGTGTCCAGGTCAATATGCAAGGGTCCTCTGATTCCAGGCAGGGCGAGGGCTTCTTGGGTGGAAGCACAGACACTATTTTGCCCACCTGGAGCCATTCCCCTCCTCACCAACACAACCTCAATTTCCTACCTCTGCCTTTCCTTGGCTGTGCTCCTCAGGGAACCAGGGCCCGTCCCAGCTGATCAGTAAACCAACACGATTGTCCCAACTTCCTGACATAACTCTGGCCAATGAGATGCCAGGGGAGATCAATGAGGGCAGTTCTGTGAAGGTGCTGACTGGTCTTTAAAAGAGACACCAGACAGCAGTATCTCTTTTACTGCCTATAGACTCTGTCAAGTGTGATTCCAGGATGCTAGGGATCATGGCAGCCATCTTTGGACTATAAGAGAACCCGTGTTAAAAAGCGAGCCGAAGTGCTGAGGAAGGCAGAGCAGGAAGTCAGAAAGAACTCAGGTCCTAAACAACTTCACTGAACAGAAGACAACCAACCCCAGAACATGCCCGCCTCCGGATGACTTGCTATGTAAGACAAGTGCCATTATTGTTAAGCCATTTCAGTCAGGATGTATACTATGATTTGTAGTCAAAACCTCCCAACAGACACAACAAGGCAGAACAAAAGGTGCCCACTCCATCTGCGTACCCTAACGATCTGACTTCTGAGCGTAACTGCGCACCAGAATTGCTAGGTGACAGATGCCCCCGTGGCCTCATAAGAGATTTTGCCTACCCAGAACTATACCTAATCTTTTCCTGCTTTAGAGGACTTTCCTGCTTTAGAGGACTCTATCCCACTCCATGTGATTAGAAACAAGGAGAGGGGAGAAACTTTAAACATAAATTCTGGTGCTCCATCTCAGCCACCACCACCAACCAGGGTTGCTCACATGACCGAGGCAGAACTCACCTGAGTCCTTCCCCAAGACTAATGTAGGAAAGTTGGAAGAAAACAGCTTCCTGCCTGCTGGGACTATAAACCGAGAGAACCAGGAACTGACTGGTGATGCTCATCTTTCCTGATGTGTAGGGAGAGTCAGTCTCTAGTACAAGACCAACACATGAATCAGAGCCCTGAGGATGCTGTCTGAACATACAGATCAAGCCATGCCTGAAACCTTGGACGACCCATTGACCTGAGCCATAAAGCCATTAAGGGAGTTTGATTTGGGTCTCTGTCATTTTCTTATAACTAGAGGCAACCTGACTAAAACAAACACAAGCCTGCCCCACCCCCACATCTTGAATCCTTTACCTTCTCTGGATAGCCTCCTTTCCCAGGCCTCTCTCATTTCTACTTCCTTTTCTCTACAGCTCAACTTCCCACCTCTGAGCAAATGAACCAGCTGTCGTCTGGCTAAGTTACAGGAGTCTTCTGAGTCATTCTTCAGAGCAGGCTTCAGAGGCAGCCTCACAGGGCCCCACAACTGGGTGTGTGCACTGCCACCCACCGCCATCCTCCCCAGAGCCTCGTCCCTCTTCCCCTTGCCTACCAGTGTCCTGATGCTTTTCCTAAGGCTGTGGATGCTACTTGGACCTGGAAAAGCAAGTTTCAGCATTCCATGTATTGGATGGCACCGCTCAGCATGTCCACACAGGTAGATAGGCGGGGTGCTCCACACACAGTCACCGAGTGTAAGGTAGCAGCACAGGTGAGGCAAGACCATCAGAGTTACAGTGCTAGCTACACGCCAAGTGTATCTGTGTGCACGTCAGATGTAAAATATGTGTTCTGCAGGACAGCATATGTGTAGCCCTTGCAGAGGATGGCCACTCGGGCCAGAGCAAGGCCTACACGTCACAAGGGAGGTTCTCTGCAGCATCAGCAAAGTGTGCCACGCTCTGAGAAGTCCTGAAAGGCCTAAACTTCATCTTAAAAAACAATTACAATAGGGGCAATTATTTACACTTGAAAAAGGTTCTTCACCTAATAAAAGGAATGACTACAAAACCCCACTAAATGGCATGGGCCCTATTGCGTTTCAAATATAAGATGATTTGTATAAGATTTTGCAGGGACTGTCAGCTACATAAATCGAAAAGCCACAGTTGAACTGAATTCGTTTTTTTGGTTATATAACGTGACAGACACAACAAGGTGATTTCATTTGTATCACTATTATTATTGATTTTCTGTGTGGAGAAAGATAATGGCACCAAATAAGTATCATATCAACTGAGACAAGCATCTGATTCAGGGACAATCAAGGCATTTCCTTCCTAATAGGACTTTGCTGTTAAATGACATCTTTATTGTCATTGCAAAAAAGGACCAAGGTACCCACCTTCTCTGTCCGTTTAAAGTTTTAAAAGAATAATAATAATAATAACTGCAGGTAATACATAGTTCTTCCTATATATCAGGTACTTTTTTTTTTTTTTAAGATTTTATTTACTTGACAGAGAGACAGCAAGAGAGGGAACGCTAGCACAGGGAGTGGGAGAGGGAGAAGCAGGCTTCCCGCAGAGCGGGGAGCCTGATGCGCGGCTTAATCCCAGGACCCTGGGACCATGACCTGAGCCAAAGGCACATGCTTAACAACTGAGCCACCCAGGCACCCCATCAGGCACTGTTTGGAAGTATTAGCTCATTTCATCTTCTCAGTAACTTTATGTGTAGTTACCATTATTATCCCTGTTTTCTAGATGAGTAAATGAGTTACACTGCCCAAAGTCAGGAGGCAGGGCTAAGAGTGAAGGTAGTTTGGGTCCAGGAGCCATGTTCTTCACAGTCATACTAGGCTGCCCCCTGGACCTGATAGCTATGCACAGGATGGTAAACAGTATGGGAAGAGGAGCAAAAATGGGGGCTACTTAGCTTAGTACCAACAAGTTCAGGCATATGGTGCTCAGGACCTATACAATGCAGTGAAGTGGGAAAAAAAAAGAAAGAAAGAAAGAAAAGGAAAGAACAAGGGATGGTGATTACAAGTGGGCCAAGGGAGGTTTCTAGGAACTAGCCTGTGTCTTTTTTATTTTTTTAAAGATTTTATTTATTTATTTGACAGAGAGAAAGATCACAAGTAGGCAGAGAGGCAGGCAGAGAGAGATGGGGAAGCAGGCTCCCTGCTGAGCAGAGAGCCCAATGCGGGGCTCAATCCCAGGACCCTGAGACCATGAGCTGAGCCGAAGGCAGAGGTTTAATCCACTGAGCCACCCAGGTGCCCTGAGAACTAGCCTTTTTCTTGATTTGGATGCTAGTTATATGGGTGTGTTTAGTTTGTGAATAGTTATCAAGCTGTACTTTTATATATATATTTTCATAACTATGAAAGTTAAAAGACCAGGGATGCCTGGGTGGCTCAGTCGGTTAAACATTTGCTTCAGCTCAGGTCATGATCCCAGGGTCCTGGGACTGAGCTCTGCATTGGGCTTCCGGCTCAGTGGGGAGTCTGCTTCTCCCTCCCCCTCTGGCTGCTTCTCCCTCCCTCGCTCTTGTGCTCTCACTCACCTGTGCTCTCTCGCTCTCTCTCTCTCTCCCCCTCGCAAAAAAAAAAAAAAAAAAAAAAAGCTAAAGGACAGAAGGATGGATTTAAGAGGATTTGGGTAATATTACGAATGGCTTCTGCCCCCTCTATTTTCCAGATGTTCCAGAGTGACTGAGTGAGACATGCCATGCGAACCAGTGGAGTCATCCATATGGAGGATTCTCCAATCCCATGTCTAGCCTGAGACATCCAACAGCCCACACATCGGCTGAGCGATAGGCAACATAGCATCATGGTTAGGAGAATGGCATGAAGAACTAACTTCCTGGTTCAAATCTTGCTTTGTACATCCTATATGTGTGATCTTGGACATGTTATACTTCACCTTTCCATACTGTCTTGCTCCCTGCTACTCTCTCCATAGTATAAGACGGTTTCTAACTCCTAGAGCTTTACTGCATATTAAACGAGCCCTTGCGACAGTGGCTGGTGCACGGAACACACTATTAAATGTGAGCCTTTGTCTTCACCATTTAGGCCCATAGCCATGGCCTCCTCCCTTGCATCACTTACCATATACTTTTAAAAATCATTTTTCCATTATTTAAATAATTTATTATTATTCCCTGCCATGTTCCAAAAAGCACTTCAGGTAGGTTTGTTTTAGCTACTATTTAAGTAGTATGATCAAATTACAGAGAATCTGGAAAACAGAAAACCAAGTGGTATACTTTTGGAAGGGCAGCCATCCTGCCGAGGCTATGCATTGCCTGACATGATCTGAAGTCACACTAAAGACACCAGAAATGGGGCCTTGGTGCAGAAGGGACCATAGGGTACACACCGGACAGGCTACATTCAGGAAACAGCCACAATTTTTTTATTTAAAAAATTTCAATTACAGGGGCGCCTGGGTGGCTCAGTGGGTTGAGCCGCTGGCTTCGGCTCGGGTCATGATCTCAGGGTCCTGGGATCGGGTCCCGCATCGGGCTCTCTGCTCGGCGGGGAGCCTGCTTCCCTCTCTCTCTCTCTGCCTGCCTCTCTGTCTACTTGTGATCTCTGTCTGTCAAATAAATAAATAAAATCTTTTTAAAAAAAATTTTCAATTACATAGGAAAGTCAGAAAGTCAGTACAGCAAATACCCATATGCCCTTCACCTAGATTTGCCAGAATTGTGGACATTTTGCCACATTTGCTTTCTTTTCTCTCTCTACACACACTTTACTTTTTTGTCTACTCATTTGAAAATTAAGTTACAGAAATCATGTCATTTTGTTCATAAGCACTTCAGTTTTTATCTCCTAAGAACAAGCACATTAGCCAAATAACCATTACATCATACGGCACCCAAGGAATTTCAGTTGTACGTTCCTATCATCTAATATACAGTCTATATTTCTATTTTTTCCAGTGGCCCTAAAAGTGACCCCCCCCCCCATATTCAGGATCCAATTAAGGATCACAAGTGCATTTAAACCGTCGTGTGTTCTGTAATCTAGTACAGCCGTGCGCCTTACCCTTGTAGATCTTTCATAGGACTGACATTTTTGAAGAGTCCAGAAAGTTTTCTTATAAAATGTCCTACCATTTAGATTTGTCTAATTGTTTGCTCATGATTCAATGCAGGTGAAACCTTTTTTGGAAAAGTGCTACCCAGCTGATGTCTTCTATTGCACACTGCCACTCATAAGGAGATACCCAGTAATAAGCTGTCCATTACTGGTGTTGCTATGTTTGATCATGTGGTCAAGCTGGTGTCCACCCAAATCCTGTCACTGTAAAGGTACTTTTCTCGGTAACAAATAAGTAATCTATGGAGGGTCTGAGTCCCTGTGAATATCTTGTTCCCTGAATCCTTTTATCCAATGGTTTTAGCATCCGTTGATCATTTGTCTGAATTGATGATCACACTAGTGGTGCCAAACGGTCCCTGATGATGTTTATTGTGTGGCTGAAATGAACTGCCACAAGTTAAATCTTATTTCTCCACTTACTTGCACTATTAATTCAGAACTTTAATATCAGAACTATTTCAGAAGTTCATCTGCTTGACTCCTTCTGACAGTGACTCATAACACCTGTTTTTACATTTCTCTGATTTCTATCCACCTGAGCAAGTACAGTAAGTAGAAACAAACATATAAATGCACTGGCTTAAGCAGTGGGCAAGGAGTTACCTGTCTATACAAGCAAGAGGTTGCCTAGTCTTAAGAGCCCCCTTTCCTACAGCAGATTAAATTTCCTATCAAGAAAAGTCTATTTTTCCAAAGACAGTTCTTTATCAGTCAGCTTCAGGCATCCAAAGAAGGAAAAGCGGGAAGACAAAAGGGTTCAATCAAGAGACTTCTGGTACAATTTTAAAAGTTTCTGCCAAAAACATTAGGACAGTACCAAATCCCATGGGCCACTGCTTCAGGCCTGCTTCCCCTGTCCCTGTGAAGAGGACTTCTTCCTGGTCAACAATCCTTTAGAACCCAAACATCATCCCCAGACCAACTGCCTTAGAGTCCCAGGGAAGCTGATTAAGAAACAGATGCCTCGGGACCCCTGGGTAGCTCAGTTGGTTAAGCAGCTGCCTTGGGCTCAGGTCATGATCCCAGCGTCCTGGGATCGAGTCCCACATCGGGCTCCTTGCTCGGCAGGGAGCCTGCTTCTCCCTCTGCCTCTGCCTGCCATTCTGTCTGCCTGTGCTCGCTCTCTCTCTCTCTGACAAATAAAAAAAAAGAAAGAAAGAAACAGATGCCTCAGTCTCCCCTCTGACCAACTGAATCACAGCCATGGAGAGGGTTGGGGACAAATGTGCCAGAGAATCTCATGAGCAGCCAGGTTTGGGAACCCTTGCTTAGAAAGGACCCACTGTAGTCCTCCAAAGGGGACTATTCCATAGGACACAAAATGGAAGATAGTAGTTAAAGATCAGTGCCATAATGTGATAGCCACCCTGCCAACAACTGACCCCAGGGGTCCAGACAGAGGGCAGATGAATTAAACCTAGAGGATCTCTTGCACCCCCAATTTATAACCTACATGAAGCTGGGAAAAAAGTCACTGTCACATCTATGGCTCTCTAAATTTAGTCTCTACCAGAAGCATCTGGGAACAACACTCCAAAGAGGTCCTGAGCCAGAGGTCTCCTGTGGGGCCCAGGAACACATGGTTACAACAAGCTCTCCAGGTGCTTCTGAGGCAAGGGACCCAAGGACCACACTCTGAGGGTCTCTGCCCTAGATGCTGCTCATCCACGGCAGTCAGAGAGCAAAAGAGTTGGATAAAACTGTCTTGGCCTTCATCTGAAGGCTACTTACCAAACCAAAAAAACCAAAATCTTGAGACTATATGGGAAATGTTTGAGTAATTAATTAGCCGCAAAGAAACACCCAGATGATATGAAACCTTTCACAAATGGTATTAAATTTTGCTCTAGCATTTTATCCCACTGGAGGACTACAGGCAGGATGAGCTAAGGGCAGGAGACCAAGGTCCCAACACAAAGTCTCCACTTTGGGTGCCACGTTGGCAGTCTCCAGAGGGGCACCAGAAGCACGGACCATCCCCTGGAGGCCAGTTGAATCACGTGAATCAAATTTTTCTGACTGTAAAGTTCCCACCTGATTCTAGCTTGTGAGGGATCAAACTCCCAGCAATTCTTTCTCTTTGCCACACCCTCTACTGTTAACCCAAGGCTTAACCAAGATTAACACATGCTCTTGGGACCCCAAAAATAGAGATGGCTAGGCCACTGGCAGCAGGGAGCAAGGACCATACTAATTATGGGAAAAGGGACAGACAAAGAATGCAGATCAGCTCCATGCTGAGTTGGCATTTGGCTCACTGGGAATCTGAGGTATGGCTGGCAGTCCACAACACAGGCTCAGGGTATCATAACAGTGGCTACTGGAGGTCATAGTGGCATAGCCTTCTCTTCCCCGCCCCAGGTAGCTTCCCACCCAGGAGACACCAGGCAGAACAAGCCACCTTCGTGGTATAAATGGGGTACAGTACTCACAGGAAAGGTCACTCTACAGATATCAAAATAACGTCTATGAGTCCCCAAAGCCAACCAGACTCATGACAAAAGGATCCCCACGCCAGCCAGCTCTTGGCCTTCTTACCTGACTGGAACACGTATCTGGCCAAGCCCTGCATTAGCTCTGCTGGCCATGTTGGGGGGGCAGACTCCCCTGTTTCTCTCTTCAGACGAAATGTCAATTCAAAGCCAAAACCACTAGGCCCGTCTGTTCCTGTAAATCTGGAAGGAATAAAAAGCAAATGTTTTTAGTTCAACTACCTTAGGAAAACTTTTTTTTTTTTTTTTTTTTTTGACAGAGAGAGATCACAAGCAGGCAGAGAGGCAGGCAGAGAGAGAGGAGGAAGCAGGCTCCCCGCCGAGCAGAGAGCCCGATGCGGGGCTCGATCCCAGGACCCTGAGATCATGACCTGAGCCGAAGGCAGCGGCTCAACCCACTGAGCCACCCAGGCGCCCCTAGGAAAACTGTTTTTAAAGTCCAATTAAAGTTCTCCCCTGGGGCGCCTGGGTGGCTCAGTGGGTTAAGCCGCTGCCTTCGGCTCAGGTCATGATCTCAGGGTCCTGGGATCGAGCCCCGCATCGGGCTCTCTGCTCGGCGGGGAGCCTGCTTCCTCCTCTCTCTCTGCCTGCCTCTCTGCCTGCTTGTGATCTCTCTCTGTCAAATAAATAAATAAAAAATCTTTAAAAAAAAATAAATAAAGTTCTCCCCTATTTTTGGTGGCCTCAGCATCCAAACCCCTTAATCAGAGGAATCTCCCTCAGTAGCCCAAAAGGAGTCACAATACTAGTCTCGCGCTCCTGCCACCCATGGTACATGGGTATGACCTCAGCCCAGGCAATCAAATTCCCCTGGTGGCACTCTAAATTATGAGTTCCACATTTTGTGGCTCTGGAACATTCCTTTGAGTGATTAAGGCTCTATTACCGAAAATCCTCCTTATTCACACTCCTTATTCCTTCAAGCTGTTAATAAGCACCTACTTAGTTTGCTAAGGACACAAGTCCTGTTGTATGCTCTGTGAGGAGAAGACCCTTTCTCCACTCCCACCTTCACCCTGCCCCACCAGGGTACAATTCTTGGGCTGGGCAGGCTGGTCTCCAAACTCGGCATTTGTGGACAGGTCCCAAGGCAGATTCCAAATACTGGGAGGACCTGTATTCTTCCTGACACCCAGCACCCCACACGTGCTCATCAATCAGCACATGCTCTTCCTGAAACCTGGTATCCCGTGTGTACTCTTTAATCACTGGAATGCTGGGGAAGTATGATTTGGGCTCCCTTCTCACCCCAGGTGGACAAAAATGATGACAGTTACTCCATCTATGGCCACATTCATCACGGTGAAGATGAGGCGAGGGAGGAATGCCTGCCTCTGACCTCTAGGAAACAATCAGGAGTGCCAAGTCTTCGGGGAAGTCCCTGAAATGGACTTCTGCCAGAGAGGAAAACGATGTGAATGAGAAAGCAAGTCCTGGTTGGTGGGGGGGGTGTGACACACCCCCATTTGGGAGGGCAGCATTCAGGAAGGACTTCTTGACATCTCAGGAGGTTTGCCAGCATGGGAAGGGTTAAAAATTAAAATATGTTCATGATATAATTTTCAGTAATTATATCTTGTACAAACATGAGCCACAATGATTATACACATGTAAACTCCTCAGCATACAAATACAAACCATAAACTAAGATGACAGCCAACACCTCCTTGCTAGCCAAGCTACTGGAACAGGGAGTCAGAGGCGAGAGTTTCGAAAGGATGATGATACCCAACCCTAGAATTCCACACGCATCTTTCCTCTATCATTCTCCTCAGCACCCTCAGGAGGCCAGGCCGGGAGACTGGACAGAAAGAGATTCCAAAGGCTCCGAAGCAAAGCTCGAAGCTCAGACACCAGCCCTAACCTTGCCTGTGTGCCTGGGAGAGCTCAGCCCTCCCATACTTGCTGTAGCGGGAAGGCTACGTTGTCCAAAGGACTGAAAAGGAATCTGTCCTTAAAGGTGTCATGCTGGTGCCTAATTGTATTTAAAAGAAGTATCTATGGTTTGCATTTCCTCTGAGTATCTAGCAGAGTGAGAGACAGAAACCAGTCTGAGGGTAAACAACTAGGATTTCACAGACCAGATGAGAAGTTGTTTGGCAGGACACAGGGTAAGCTATTTTCTTCCTTTTACTGAACTGTCATATTTGGGGGCAATTCAGTGCAGGGGCACTGAGGGGAATAGCTAAGCCAGCTGAGGCCGGAAGAGCCACCTCCCTGGGGCTGCAGGCTGGAGAGGAGTGTGAAAATCCAAGGTAATGCAACACTGACTCAGACTTAAAACTCCATCGAGGGAGATGGGTCACTAGGCCAAAAGGAAGATTTCAAGCAGCCTCCAATTAGAAGCAGCTTTGTAAAATGTATTAGACCATTATTCCAGGGCTTTCATCTTGGGCCAAGAAAAATACAGGATTTCTAACCACAAAAATTTGAGAAACAGACAAAAAGAACATGTTCCTCAGACTGCACGATGGGGAGAACCGTCAAACGCGGGGAGAAACCATCTGCGTCCGAGCAGCACCGCCACTGTGAGGAAACTGCGCACGCACGCACGCATGCACACGCGTGTCAGAGCAAGCGCATGCGCACATGCCCACCATCCGCCTCCGCGCGGGGTGCTTTCTGGGCCAGCTCTGTGGTGGGCAGGCCGGCCCTTACTGGGCTGGCTGGGAGGCACAGGCCCAGCCAGATGGTGTCCACCTGCACTCGATTACCACCCACCAAGCGGGCTGGACGCACCCTCTAAGGTCTGAAACACGCATTTGGAATGGCCAGCCTCGGGATAAACACGCAACCTGGAGCCTGTCAGGAGGGCTCTTTTTCAAAGCAGACTGCCCAGGCAACAGCCAAGTGACAAGGTCGTTCAGTCTTTCCGGCCCCCTAGAGAGGCCTGGCTTGGTCTGCACTTCCTCACGTGAGGCTTCTCCAGCCGCAACGGTTTTGTGGGACCAGAGGAGGAAGGCCCTCCCTGGGGCAGCTGTGTCCCACACCCTCTGAGGAAGAAAAGCACGAGGGGAAACTGGCACGTGCTGCAGAAGGAGGGACGTGGGTCAGAGCAAAGCAGTCTTCTAACAGAAGGCTGCTAAAACACTCGCCGGTGGTAAAAGGGGGCTGGCGGAATTTCTTCCTATGGAGATTTTAAAGGAACACCTTACAGGTTCTCCCCAATCTGGCAGGGAGCGGGTGAGGGAAGGGTTCTTGTCATGACTTGTTGCAGAAGGATGGGTGAGACTGCTTCCAGCTCAAGAACTTCTGATCCTGCTCACTGAGGTACCCAGGGGAGAAGCTGGCTTTGTCCCAGCAGTTTGGCGAGCCTAGGGATGGATGTGGCGGCTTGCAGAGTAATATCAAACCTGCACACAGAAAGAACCTGTGCTTTAATCCCAGACGTAGCTGCCCGACCACTGGAACCTGCCCAAAGCCTGCCCCAAGCACCTGGACTAAGAAGGTATCAATCAGCACCCAAGAGGCCAAAATGCCCACTAAGATCAGGCAGAGATGAATAGGAAGCCAGGAGAGACTTTCTGGAGGAAACACAACAGCTGGAGTAGGCAGAAAAGAGCTGACCTAAAAGTTGGCATCTCGAGCTCTACACCACTAGTTAATACAGAAGTTCAAATCAAAACCACTTCATCCCCTCTGGGATGGCTAAAATAGAAGACAATAATAACAAGTGTTGAGGAGTATATGGAGAACTTGCCACTCTCACACACAGCAGGTGGGAATGTCAAATGGCAGGGCTGCTTTGTAAAACCGTTTGCAGTTCCTTAAAAAGTTAAAGTTACCACGTGACCCAACAGTTCCTCTCTTAGGTATACACCCAAAAGGACTAAAACTATTATGTTTACACAAAAACTTGCAGATTGGGGCGTCTGGGTGGCTCAGTCAGTTAAACTCAGGGTCCTGGGATTGGGCCCCAAGTCGGGCTCCACGCTCAGCAGGGGAGTCTGTTTGTCCCTCTGCTCCTCCCCCTGCTCGTGCTCTCTCTGTTTCTCTCTCTCAAATAAATAAAATCTTTTAAAAAACCCACCAAGGGTGCCTGGGTGGCTCAGGGGGTTAAAGCCTCTGCCTTCAGCTCAGGTCACAATCTCAGGGTCCTGGGATTGAGCCCCACATTGGGCTCTCTGCTCAGCAGGGGGCCTGCTTCCCCCATCTCTCTCTGCCTGCCTCTCTGCCTATTTGTGATCTCTGTGTGTCAAATAAATAAATAAAATCTTTAAAAAAAATTTTTTTTAAATCCACCAAAAAACAAACAAAAAACCTTGTACGTTAATATTCATAGTAGCATTATTTTTTTTTTTTTTTAAAGAGGGACTCTTTTTTTTTAAGAAAAAAAAAGTGCTAAGTGAATAAAGCCAGATACAAAAGGCCACATAATACATTTATACAACATGGCTGGAATAAACAAATCCAGAGACAGAAAATCGATTAGTGGTTGCCAGGGGTTAGGGGAGTAGAGAATGGGGAGTGACTGCTAATGGGCACAATTTATTTTTGGGTGATGGAAATGTTCTAGAATTAAATTAGTGATGATGGTTGCACAACCTTATGAATATACTGAAAAGCACTGAACTGTATACTTTAAAAAGGTAAATTTCATGGTATGCGAATTATATATATATTTTTAAAAAGCTGGTATCTTAGGTACACCTCAGTGCTGGGGGGGCAAGGCCAACCACACCATATAAACCAGATCTTTGCCTGATTCTACACCTACTAATAACTGTGATGATTAACTGAATTTCTATTAAGTTTTAGGCCTTGGACTAAGCACTATGTCACAACATTTAATTCTCCAACAAGATTTAGCCACTGTTATATTCATTTAACTAACATGAAAAAAAGACACTAAAGAGAGTTTAAGTAATATTCCCTATGTCAAACAGCAAGCAAGAGATAGAGCTTGGAGTTGAAGTCTGCCTGACTCTGAAGTCCATCTTCTTACTGCCATGTGACCTCACGCAAGACCTTTAACCTCTCTGTGCCTCAGTTTCCTCATCCATAAAAAGGGGAAAATAACAAAATGGTAACTATTTCAGAGTTGTGAGGATTAAATGTTAGAAACTGCCTGGAACTCTATAAGCATTATATCACTTATGCTAAGTAAAAGGAGCCAGTCACAAAAGACCATATATTGTATGATTCCACTGATATGACATGATAAATAATATAACTTTTTTTTTTTAAAGATTTTATTTATCCATTTGAGAAAGAGAGAGCATGAGTGGGGGCTGGGAGGGGCCGAAGAAGAGGGAGAAACAGACTCCCCACTGAGCAGCGAGCCCAACAGTGGCTCGATCCCAGGACCCCAAGGATCATGAGCTGAGCGGAAGGCAGATCTTTAACCGGCTGAGCCACCCAGGTGCCCCATATAACTTGTAGTATATAATACAAATTATGTGTATATTATATAAAATGTTTACAATAGGCAAATCTGTAGAAACAAAAAGCAGACTAGTGACTATGTAGGGCTGGGGGACTGAGGACAAATGTGGAGTGACTGCTAATGCGTATGGGGATTCTTTTTAGGGTGATGAAGAAGTTTTAAAACTAGATCATGGGGCACCTGGGTGGCTCAGTGGGTTAAGCCGCTGCCTTCGGCTCAGGTCATGATCTCAGGGTCCTGGGATCGAGGCCCGCATCGGGTTCTCTGCTCAGCAGGGAGCCTGCTTCCCTCTCTCTCTCTCTGCCTGCCTCTCCATCTACTTGTGATCTCTCTCTGTCAAATAAATAAATAAAAATCTTTAAAAAAAAAAAAAGATAAAACTAGATCATGATGATGGTTACATAACTCTGTGAATGTACTAAAACCACTAAATTAGGGACGCCTGGGTGGCTCAGTTGGTTAAGCGGCTGCCTTCGGCTCAGGTCATGATCCCAGCGTCCTGGGATCGAGTCCCACATCGGGCTCCTTGCTCAGCAGGGAGCCTGCTTCTGCCTCTGCCTCTGCCTACCACTCTGTCTGCCTGTGCTCATGCTCTCTCTCTAGCAAATAAAAATAAATAAAATCTTTAAAAAAAAATAAAAAAATAAAACCACTAAATTATACACGTTAAGTGGGTGAACTATATAGTATGTGAATTATATCTCAATAAAGCTGTTCTTAAAAGTTAATGGGGAGGGGCGCCTAAGTGGCTCAGAGGGTTAAGCCTCTGCCTTCGGCTCAGGTCATGATCTCAGAGTCCTGGGATGGAGCCCCACATTGGGCTCTCTGCTTGGCGGGGAGCTGCTGCCCGCCCCCACCCCCCGCCAACCTGCCTGCTTGTGATCTCTTTCTCTCTCTGTCAAATAAATAAATAAATAAATAAAATCTTTAAAAAAAAAAAAGTTAATGGGGAAAAATAAAAGATTGATAGTAAAAAAATTCAAACTATAGAAATATAGATATAGGTATAAACATACAAAGAAATGTTCAACCTCACTCATGATAGGAGAAATGCAACTTAAATACAAATTAAAGCAACAAGAGGGGCGCCTGGGTGGCTTAGTTGGTTAAGCATCTGCCTTTGGCTCAGATCATGATCCCAGGGTCTTGGAGTCAAGTCTTGCATCAAGCCGCACCCTCTGCTTGTGCTCTCTCTCTTTCTCTGACAAATAAATAAATAAAGTATTTTTTTATTTTTAAATTTTATTTATTTATTTATTTGACAGACAGAGATCACAAGTAGGTAGAGAGGCAGGCAGAGAGAGAGGAAGGGAAGCAGGCTCCCTGCTGAGCAGAGAGCCCGACTTGGGACTCGATCCCAGGACCCTGAGATCATGACCTGAGCCGAAGGCAGCGGCTTAACCCACTGAGCCACCCAGGCGCCCCAATAAAGTATTTTTTTAAACACCCCTTTAAAAAAAAATAAAGCAACAAGACATGATTCTCACCTATCAGACTGGCAAAAATTAAAAGGTAGGCTATATTCTATTGGTGAAGCTGTGGGGAAAGAGGTATTTTCATACACTGCTGATGGCGGTACAAGTTAGTACAACCATTTTGGAGGGTAAATTAGCAATACCTAACAAAATTACATATATTTTAAAAAAAACCTTTTGATCCAGCAATCCCACTTCTAAGAATATGTAACTGCAAAATATTGGAGACAACATAAATGCCCATTCATAGAAGAGTGGCTCAAAGAGTATTATACAGCTATGAGGGAGAGCTAACAAACTGATATGGATACTGTCAAGTACAAGGAAAAAATACTACAGTATACTACCTGTTAAGGAAGAAAGAGGGGGAGAGAGGAAAATACACATGCATCTGCTCATTTGTCCAAAAAGCAACACAGGAAGAATAAATCAGAAACTACTAAGATTAGCTACCTGCAGGCAGTAGGTAGGAAGGAGGTAGAAAGGACTGCAGGGCAAGAGGCAGGACTCATTTCTCTGAATATATATCCTGGTGTATAATAGGTGCTCAATAAAGATGATAAGAATGAACTAATAAGCTCAGGCAGCAACCTATCCATCAAGATCCAGCCTGGCCCCAGAGGAAGTGGCCCCTGCTGGTCTCCAGATCCTCTGATAACCTATGGAAGTGCTCTGGCAATCCTACAGTGCAGCTGGCAACAAGCCTCGCCCCTCTCACATCATAGATGTGACCACCCACCCAACTTTTCATGTGTTTGCCTACTGTAAGGCCACAGCTCAGGATGTTGCAACATACCTGAGCTGCAAGGCAAACACTCTTCGCATTGTCTAATTATAATCCACTGGGCTCTGGGTTGAAGAAGTGTGCTGCAGGGGAAGGGTGGGTGAGAGCCAGCCCAAGCAGCCAAGACTCTTCGACTCCCCTGTCCAAGAAGCAGCAAACACCCACCAACCATTGGTCAGGAAGAGCCAACACATAATCTGATCTACTGCTCTACCTGGGCAGTTTAAATTCCAGAACAACAAGCAGGAGCCCCGGTCGGTGTGCCTACAAACAAATGTGGAGAGGTCAGGAAACAGGAAGTGGATCTGGCCCTTCCCCTCATCATTCTGGCCATCTCCAGCCTCCCATGATCTGGGGAGGCTCCAGTTCTTGACCTAGTTCCTCAAAACACTTCATCGTGGGCCTGAGGGCTCTGGTGTTGCTGGAATAGGGCGACCAAATTGTCCTTGCTTTTGCCGGACTTACCTGGCTTTAGAATTGAAAGCCTCCCGTCCCGAGAAAGCTGTTACTCTCAGACGAATTGGAACAATCACCCAACACTGAAGTGGCACTACCTGACCACACAAAGCAAAATGCGGCCAAATCCAAAAGCATCAAATATACATCAAGAGCCACTAAAATGTCAGCCAAGTCTCTGGAGCCAGGCTGCTTTGGCTTAAGGTCTGGTCCTGCTACTTCCTGACGGGGGGCAAATCACCTTTCCTCTCAGGGCCTCAGTTTTTTGTTTTTGTTTTTGTTTTTTTAAAGATTTTATTTATTTATTTGACAGAGATCGTAAGTAGGCAGAGAGGCAGGCAGAGAGAGGGGGTAAGCAGGCTCCCCGCTAAGCAGAGAGCCCGATGCGGGGCTCGATCCCAGGACCCTGGGATCATGACCTGAGCTGAAGGCAGAGGCTTTAACCCACTGAGCCACCCAGGCGCCCCTCAGGGCCTCAGTTTCTTCATCATGGAGATATGAAGAACAAACCCTAAGGTAAATGTCAATGTAGGTCCAATGATTGTAACAAATATGCCATTCTGGTCCTGGATGCTGACAGTGGGGGAGGCGGTATGTGTGTGGGGGGGTGGGAGGCATATATGGGAACTCTACAGCCCCTCAACTATGCTGTGAACCTAAAACTGCTCTAAAAATTAAAGCAAAAATAAGACCTCTATTTTAAAAAATATTTAAAAGTCTATTTTTATTTATTTGTTTTGTTTGTTTGTTAAAGTAGGCTCCACGCCCAACGTGGAGCCCAACACCAGGCCTGAACTCATGACCCTGAGGTCAAGACCTGAGGCAAGATCAAGAGTCAGACGTTTAACCATTTGAGCCACCCAGGCGCCCTAGTCTGTTTTTCAAAATAGAGAGATGAGTAGCCATCACATGGAACTACTTAAATGAGTTAATGTATATGAACCCCTCAGAGCAGAGCCTGGAACACAGTAGGTACTGTCTCAGTGTCCACTGTTATCTGTAGTCGTTCCCAGTTCCGGAATTTTACCCTAACGGCATAATCTTATATTTGGAAAAAGTCCATTGCATAAATATATTCCATGGTATTTATAAGAGTAAAGAATTTGGAGGCCGTCTAAATGTTCCATGAGCTGAGGTATTCTGAGCTCTGGTGCATGGAGTGGTGGGTCATCACACAAGTCATTAAAAATGAGAGTTCTGAAAACAGGAGGACTAATCTCTGAGTTTTGAGAAGCGAAGCACTCTGCACCCCTGTCTAACTGGAGAGAGAAAGGGGACAGGGACGTCAGAATCCCACTCTGAAGCCTCTATTGTTTGTTGTTCACCTTTTCTCAACTATAGGATAAAAATACAAATAGCTCTTCTTCAAGTGTTCATGAAACTGGAAGCCTTGTGCATTGCTGGTGGGACGTAAAGTAGTGCAGTTAGAGAATAGTATGGTGGTTCCTCAAAATAAATAAATAAATAAATAAACATAGCTTTATCGTATGATTCAACAACTCCATTTCTGGGTATAACCCAACAGAAATGAAAACAGGATCAGATAGATACTCGCACACCCATGTTCACAGCAGCATTGTTTACAGTAGCCAAAAGCTTAAAACAACCCACTTGTCTATTGATCGGTGAATGGATAAACAAAATGTGGATGTCCACACAATGGAATATTATTCTGCCTTAAAAAGAGAGGAAACTCTGACACATGCTACAACACGGATGAACCTTGAAAACATTATACCAAGTGATATAACCCAGACACAAAAGGGCAAATGTATGATTCCACTCATAAGAGGTCCCTAGAGTAGTCAAATTTATAGACACAGAAAACAAAATGTGGTTGCCAGATCTCCATAAAAAAATGCAGATATGAGTAGCTAGAATGGAGTGGGGAAAGGGGGATGGGGAGTTACTGTTTAGTGAAAACAGAGCTTCAGGGGTGCCTGGGTGGCTCAGCCATTAAGTGGCTGCATTCAGCTCAGGTCATGATTCCAGGGTCCTAGGATTGAGTCCCACATCAAGCTCCCTGCTCAGCGGAAAGCCTGCTTCTCCCCATCCCCCTGCTTGTGTTCCCTCTCTCGCTGTGTCTCTCTCTGTCAAATAAATACATAAAGTCTTTTTTCTTAAAGATTTATCTTTATTTATTCGACAGACAGAGATCACAAGCAGGCACAGAGGCAGGCAGAGAGAGAGGGGGAAGCAGGCTCCCCACTGTGCAGAGAGACTGATGCGGGGCTTGATCCCAGGACCCTGAGATCATGACCTGAGCCAAAGGCAGAGGCTTAACCCACTGAGCCACCCAGGTGTCCCAATACATACAATCTTTAAAAAAAAAAAAAAAAATGAGTACAGAGCTTCAGCTGGGAAGATGAAAAAGTTCTGGAAATGGATGGTGGTGACGGCTGCATAACAATGTGAATGTACTTAATTTCACTGAACTATACACCTAAAAATGGTTAAAATGGTAAATGTAGATTTTACTACAGTCATGAAAAAGCATGAAACAAAATCTCATACAAAGTGTGATTCAAAATATCTGTGCAGGGGCACCTGGGTGGCTCAATCAGTTGAGCGACCGATTCCCGATTTCAGCTCAGGTCATGATCTCAGGGTTGTAGGATCAAGCCCCACATCTGGCTCCAAGCTCAGTGAGGAATCTGCTTGTCCCTCTCCCTCTGCTCCTTGCCTACCACCCCTCCACCCAGTTTGTGCTCCTTTCTTTCTCTCTAAAATAAATAAATAAAATCTTTAAAAAAAATTTGTGCATACACACAATGTAGAAATACTTGAAAAAATGTATGTGAGGAAAAGACAGGAAGAAAATGCAATGAAATTATTATAGTGGCTAACACAGTACAATTTTTCTTTTTCAAACTTCTTTATATTTTCCAAATTCTCTACTGTTCATAATCTCTGGTCTAGACTGTAAACCCCACAAGGACAGGCCTGTGTCTTATTCACAACTGTACCTACCAGACATCTCAAAGAATCTGTAGGCTGAAGGTACATATTGGACACTCTGGTAATTTTAGGAGAGGCCTGTGGTCAGCACCCTTTCCCCCCAGTGGTGGCTTGGATACTACCATTGGGCATCTGAAGCAAGGAATGCTGAGTCAATTAAGGCGGCTGTTAAGGCTCCACCTTGTGGGGACGGTACCTCTACAGTCAGGTCTAGGGATTGTGGCTCAGTCTCAAGCTCAATGTTGTTGTCAAAAGAAAAGGAAGGGTACACTATTTGCCTCAGGAAATATATGGCACAGGAGGCCAGGCCAGTCCAATTCCAGAACCAGAAGTGATGTCACTTCATTCCCTATAAAGGCTCCTGTTGTCTCGTCTTCCCCTTTCCTCTTTCCCTACTTCTTGGTGGGTTGTTCCCTCTAATCACCCTTCTTGGAAATTAAGCTTAGTTCCTGGCCTTACTGGGTTGGACATTCTCTCCCAGAAGAATGGAGCTTATAGGTCCTGTGCCTGGGGAACAGACTTGAGGACCTTTTCCCTTGGTGGCTTCCCTCCAAGGGCACCTACAACCTCTATTTATGTCTCTAATAGGAATACAGTACAGCCTAGCTACCCTATGACCCAGTAATCACACTACTGGGTATTTACCCTAAAGATACAAATGTAGTGATCTGAAGGGGCACATGCACCAGAATGTTTATAGCAGCAATGTCCACAATAGCCAAACTATGGAAAGAACCTAGATGTCCATCAACAGATGAATGAATAAAGAAGATGTGGTATATATATATATATACAATGGAATATTATGCAGCCATCAAAAGCAATCTTGCCATTTGCGATGACGTGGATGGAACTAGAGGGTATTATGCTTAGCGAAATAAGTCAGTCAGAGAAAGACAGTTATGATATGATCTCCCTGATATGAGGAAGTTGAGAGGCAACGTGGGGGGTTTAGGGAGTAGGAAAGGAATAAATGAAACAAGATGGGATCAGGAGGGAGACAAACCATAAGAGACTCTTAATGTCACAAAACAAACTGAGGGTTGCCAGGGGAGGGGGTAGGGAAAGGGTGGTTGGATTATGGACATTGGGGAAGGTATGTGCTATGGTGAGTGCTGTGAAGTGTGTAAACCTGGCGATTCACAGACCTGTACTACCCCTGGGGCTAATAATACATTCTATGTAAATTAAAAAAAAAAAAAAAGATTCTCTCCCTCTGCCCCTCCCTCCACTTGCATGCATGTGTGCTTTCTCTCTCCCTCTCTAATAAATAAATAAATCTTTTAAAAAAACATCAGCAAATGATTCTAGGTTCCCAATCTCTGGACTCTGAAGTTTAATCAGCCCATCCTTCAAGAGCTGCCCATGTCTTCCCACTTTGCCCAAATCCCAATCCTGGATCTAAACATTTGCAGAGGGGTACCTGGATGACTCAGTCGGTTAAGCGTCTGCCTTCACCTCAGGTCATGATCCCAGGATCCTGGGATCGAGCCCCACATTGGGCTCCCTGATCAGTAGGGAGTTTGCTTCTCCCTCCACCCCTGCTCCCCACTTGTACTCTCTCAAATGGATAAATAAAAATCCTCAAAAATAAATAAATAAACATTTGCAAAGGTGATGTTTTTATTTTTAAACAATTCACATTTACAGATACTTCATTAGCTGTTCTGAAATGGTATTTGGTGACCACACAAATACTATACTAAGTAGAGAAACTTTGTAAAATTCTTTTGAAATATGTATATATGGTAACATTTTGTCATAGCTAGGATTTTTAAAAAACATTCAGCTACATGATATTAATTTTGTATAATCATAAGAAAAGAAAGGGAGGGTGGAAGAGGGGGAAGGAAGAGGGAGGAAGGAAGGAAGGGAAAATGACACCCACTGGGACTACATCCGCACACTGAGCTGGGAGTCTAATGAGGCCACAGCGCAGGGCAGCCCCCTCTGGATTTTAACTCTGAGTACTAGATGCTCTTTCCACTCTACAGCATACAACAAGATTCACGGAATGCATCTGCCACACTCAAGTAGATGTTTCCTGAGATCTCTTGCTGGGAGCCAACGATCACATTCCCAAAGCCTTCCTCAAGGTGCAAAACAGTAGCTCCCAGGACTGATTCAGCTAAGAATCCAGCTGAACTCACCTGGCTCCCAACATTTAGGGCATTTAACTCTACCCCAGGTTTTCAGTGAGCAAAGAGCTTCCCCAGCCTAAGTCTAAGAAAAAGACCAGGCGGTTTAAAGGTACAAGTGTCCAGTTATAAGCTCAGTCCAGGGGGATGTAAAGTACAACACAGTGACTCTAGTTAATGCCACTATGTGGGACAGTTAAAAAAAGTGTTTAGGGGCACCTGAGTGGCTCAGTGGGTTAAGCCTCTGCCTTCAGCTCAGGTCATGATCTCAGGGTCCTGAGATCGAGTCTCACATCGGGCTCTCTGCTCAGCAGGGAGCCTGCTTCCTCCCCTCTCTCTGCCTGCTTCTCTGCCTACTTGTGATCTCCCTCTCTCTGTCAAATAGATAAAAAAATAAAATCTTAAAAAAAAAAAAAAAGGGGGTGCCTGGGTGGCTCAGTGGGTTAAGCCGCTGCCTTCGGCTCGGGTCATGATCTCAGTGTCCTGGGATCGAGCCCCGCGTCGGGCTCTCTGCTCAGCGGGGAGCCTGCTTCCTCCTCTCTCTCTGCCTGCCTCTCTGCCTGCTTGTGATCTCTCTTTGTCAAATAAATAAATAAAATCTTTAAAAAAAAAAAGTATTTATAAGTAGGTCCCACACCCAGTGTGGAGCTTGAACTCAAAACCCTACAATCAAGAGTTGCATGTTCTACAAACTGAGCCAGCAGATTTAAAGTTGCTAAAGGAGTAAATCCTAAATGATCTCATCTCACACACACACACACACACACAAATACACATTTTTTTCTACTTTTTATATCCATATGAGATGATGGATGTTACCTAAATTTACTATGAAAATCATTTCATAAAATATATGGTTATTATACTGTACATGTTAAACTTATACAGCTCTTGTATGTCAACTGTATCTCCATAAAACTGGGGAAAAAGGGCACCTGGGTGGCAGAGTCAGTTAAGTGTCTGCCTTCAGCTCAGGTCATGATCCTGGAGTTCTGGGATCAAGCCCCACGTTGGGCTCCCTGCTCAGTAGGGAGTCTGCTTCTCCCTCTGCCCTACACCTCACTTGTGTTCTCTCTTTCTCTCTCTTTCTCTCTAATAAATAAGTAAAATCTTAAAAAAAAAAAACTGGAAAAATTTTTTGAATAAAATACGGTAATTATTTTAAAAAGGAAAAACACCAAGCCAAGAGCAGCAGACCCTTTTTCCACAGTTTGGTGAAAGCTCACAGTTCACAGACCTAGCATACCTTCTGCCCTCTACTCCCAACCACCAGCAAAGAACCAAAAGGTCAGTCCCCCAGGCTGATTCCGAGGCAGCCTGTCACTGTATAAAAATTCCAGACCAAAGAAGACCCTGGTGCTTGGGTTTCTTGGCATCATTACAACAGCTCCCACTCTTGGCTTTGGCTTAAACAACATCTATAAAAAATCTCTTTAAAAATAAGAAAAGAGAGGGGCGCCTGGGTGGCTCAGGGGGTTAAGCCTTTGCCTTCAGCTCAGGTCATGATCTCAGGGTCCTGGAATTGAGCTTCACATCGGGCTCTCTGCTCAGCAGGGAGCCTGCTTCCCCCTCTCTCTCTGCCTGCCTCTCTGCCTACTTGTGATCTCTCTCTCTGTCAAATAAATAAATAAAATCTTTAAAAAAAAAAAAAAAAGAAAAGAAAAGAGAGGGGTACCTGTTTGGCTCAGTCAGTAGAGCAAGTGGCTCTTAATTTCCAGGTCCTGAGTTTGAGCCCCACATTAGGTATAAAGATTGCTTAAATAAATAAACTTTAAAAATAATAATAAGTGCGTGCTTAGGTGGCTTAGTCAGTTAAGCATCTGCCTTTGGCTCGGGTTGTGATCCTGGGGTCCTGGGATTGAGTCCTGCATCAGGCTCCCTGCTCCATGGGGAGCCTGCTTCTCCCTCTGTCACTCCCTATCTATCTCTCATGAATAAATAAATAAAATCTTTTAAAAAGAAGAAGGAGGAAGAGAAGGAGAAGGAGAAGAAAAGACAGGCAGGCCCACAGTAGCAAGATCACATTCTGATTTGGGAAGCAAGGTGCCCTCTGCATGTAGGTGTACAGCTTGGGGCTTCTTACAGACCCAAGGGCCAGAGCATTCTGCCCAAGGGCCTTTTGTCCACCCACTATCCTCCTGGACACTGGGAATCCAGCTGTCCCAGAAGATCAAGATATCTAAAGAGGATAATGGGAAGAAACAAATCTTTCTACCATCTCAGTTCCCCAAGGGCAAGGATTGTACTTTTTGTGTGTTCTGTACATGGGTACACCATGTCACAGATGAGCAAATGCTAAACGGTAATCATATTCCCACTGCCATCCAAAGAGATAATAAGGCTGAGACATTCAACAACAAGCAAGATAAGACAGCATTAAAAAAGCAATGAGCCTTCCTCTCCGTCACTATCAAAGTCAGACTCAAATATCTTAATGGCATTTCCTTTGAGCCACTTTTGCTGCTGTTTCCTTTTTAGGGAAACAAAACACATCACTCAGCTTGGTTCCCATGCCTTCATACTGGTGCTAAGGTCCCACACTACTGGAAAAGTTTCCTAAAACCACACTCTTGCCTCCCCCCATCACATCATCCTTTGGCTTCCCTCATGAGTCAACAGATAATCTGTTGAATGTCACATTCTTTATATTGTCTTCAAACTCTCCTGCCTCATCTTGTTCCACTGTCCTCCTCTCTTCTAAGTGCCACACACACTGGCCTTCTTTCTGTTCCTTGAATACCTCAAGGTCCCTCCTGCCTCAGGGCCTTTGCTCTAGCTGTTTTCACTGCCTACAATTCTCACATGATTGAGTGGCCAGAGCACTGTACATACAACTCCAGTGAACACAAACTGCACAGAATAACATGGATGGTGTCCCTGGAGCTGTATAATGTGACAGCCCTGGCTGCCATTTTGTCACTGAATTCAAATGTTACCTCTTCAAGGAAACCGTCATTGGTTCCTCCTAAATGTACTCTCTCCATCCCCCTCAACTCCTACTCTGACCCAGGTATTCCCCCAGCACACCACCCCTGCTTTATTTTCAACACAGCACCCGCACTATCTAAAACTATAAATACTTTTACATGTTTCTCCTGTAAAAATGTTAAGATCCATGAGAGCAAAAACTTTGCCTTCTTGCTCCCATGGTACTCCCAGCACATAGCAGAGCACCAGATATTTAGATAATGGGCACTAAATAGTTATGGAAATCAATTAAGGGGTTATCATGTACCAAGCACTGTGCCAGGTGCTAGAGGTACTCCACCACCCTGATAAAGCGAAGTTCAGACATTTTTACCAAAATTGCACACCACCTCCCAAAAGGAAGGCTCTGAGTCCTATGAAAATGCAGTGCACTTGGATTATCTCCCCTCTTAAGCGAGTAAGGGTCCAGACGGAAGGACTCCCCTTGAAAGAGCTAAATGCTCGGACTTGGTGCTGGACAGAGAGAATTCTTCACTACTGGTGTGAGAATGCTTTCTCACCTGCCAAAGAAAGCCCAAAGTAAGGGCTATCAGTGGGAAGCCCCTGGATGGTGCTGAGCAGAGGGGACACAAGCGTGAGATGCTGTGGTTGACTGCCCCTGGCCACAGAGCTAGCACAGAACTAAGGGATCCATGTCAGCAGTGTTCCTGTAAAGAAAGCTCCAATCCCAAAGGCTCCCTGTGCTGCCACTGCCTTCACCCTGGGCCTTTCCTCTGCACAAAACCCTGGCCATGGGAATGAAAAATTGCGAGACTGGCTCCAGAAGGGCAGGAATCCAGCATGTCTGCAACCCGATATATTGGAAAAGCTAGAGCAGGAAGGAGAAGGGGTTAGGGCAAGCCTCAGTGTTGTCGTCTGTCACCACTAAGAGGAGATAGCCACTACCCTTTCTCCTCTAACCAACCAAGCTATTCAGAAGCCTTCAGGAGTCAAAATCCATCACCAGCAGAAAGTGCAGCCAGCCAGCTTGACCCCCTGGGATGGGATGGAGAGCCTGGGCCAGGCCCCATTCTCTAGTAGTTACCCCTCCCCTCAGGCCTGGCTCCTGAGCTCCTGCCCTCGTGTTGAAAGGCATGAGGTCAGAGTAAGGGAGACTGGTGGACAGAGGCAGGGCTTCAAGTGCCCGTAGGCATCACATGGAAGTCAGCACTGGAAACACAAAAGCATTTCCTTGATTGGTCTTCTTGTGGCAAAGCCGGTTCTATGACTAGAACTCAAGAAGCCTGAATAACATGGAAGGGAGCCGGAAGGAAAGGGATCTTTGAAAGCCACTATCTTTTACTAACACACTCATAAAGGTCCTGGAGTCCAGTGGAACACGTCCCTCTGAGAAGCTACTATGAACCCATATTTTCCCTAACAAATGGGCAACTCATCTAGCCCCAAGCATAGGCCTGGCCATGTTTCTGAGCATCAGGACTCCTACTTGAAGAAAACCATCCACCAGGCCTCAAGGCATGGACTGTAGAAAAAAAGACAAGGAGGTTACCTGTGATCACTTAAGATTCCAAGGCTGTATCTGGCCCGTCTGCCCCTTAATGTTTTCCAGTTCAAGGACTCTTCAGCCAAAAAGACTGGAGGCTCCATGAAGAGCACACCAAGAGTATGCTGCTCATTAATATACCCCTCATGCCCAGAACCGCCCCAGCAATGACTATCTCTGTAGTAAATGAATGGCTGGCCTCCAAACAGGCCCGTGATTAATGCTGGATGGGAACCAAGTGTACCCACCCATCACCCAGGAGACCCAGTGCTATTATTAAATTATTTGATTCCTATATATGGCAGAAAGCCTCAAAAGCCCCAAATGGTAGCCTATGTACTTCAGGAAATCACCTGAAAAGGATCTCATCTATCCCTTGGCACCCATGCTTATACTTGTGAAACTTCTGTGTACACTGGGTACAAGAAGCCTAGGGCACTCTTTAAGGCAAGTCTCAGTCTTCTGTAACCACACAGCCAAGAAAGGGAGAAATAAGGAGGCTCGCGGAGTTTATTCCCAGGTGACAATGACCACCAAATCTAACCACTGATCACCTTTCTAACAGGAAAACAGAGGTGCATGGGCAGCACAGTTGGGTAAGTGTCCAACTCTTAGTTTTGGCTCAGGTCATAAACTCAGGGTCATGAGATCCAGTCCCGCATCAGCCTCCGCATTCAGCGTGGAGGCTGCTTAGAGACTTTCTCTCCTTCTACCTCTGCCCCTCCCCACCCAAATGAATAAATATTTTTATAAACACACACACACACACATACTTATATACACAGGAAAACAACAGCAGGAACAACACCCCCTCAGGACTACCACCATGCGTAGTGATTTGTACTTAAGACCCTGAGTTATTAACTGAGAGGTGGGTGGCCAGCGCCCTGCACAGCACATTTACTACCTAAACTGCCCTTCATTCTTATGAGAAGTCAAGCAGCAAAGGATAAATAAATAAATAAATAAATAAAAAGATGTAGTTGGGGCATGCAGGTGTCTCAGTTGGTTAGGTGGCTGACTTGATTTTGGCTCAGGTCATGATCTCAGGGTCCTGGGATAGAGCCCTGCATCAGGCTCTGCACTCAGCAGTGAGTCTGCTTGAGGATTCTCTCTCTCCCTCTGCCCCACCAACTCACATTCTCTTTCTCTCTAAAATGAATAAATAAATCTTTTTAGAAAATTACAAGGAAAAAAATGTGTAGGGACACCTGAGTGGCTCAGTTGGTTAAACAACTGCCTTTGGCTCAAGACATGGTCCCAAGGTCCTGGGATCGAGCCCCATGTCAGGCTCTCTACTCAGCAGGGAGCCTGCTTCTCCCTCTCCCTTTCCCTCTGCCTGCTGCTCCCCCTGCTTGTGCTGTCTAATAAATTAATAAAATCTTAAAAGAAAAGAAAAGATGTAATTAATGCAACCTGGCAATGGGTAGGAACCATCTTCCCCAGTAAATATGCTGTTTTCATAATTTGGAAACCCTACCAGCCCTGGGCCAACTGAATTTAGGAAAGAAGCACTAGCCAGGCAGAAAGCTTTGGAGATGTTAATTCCAAAGCTTTCTGCGTGAAGACAGATATAAGATCACAAACAAAAGGTGATAGGATTAGGAATAATTTTTTTACTCCCTTCTCTAATTTTCAACATTTGCGTAAAGTGGTTCAACTGTATTTATAAGTAAGAAAAGCAAATTTTTTTTTTTTTTTAAGATTTTATTTAGGGCACCTGGGTGGCTCAGTGGGTTAAGCCTCTGCCTTCAGCTCAGGTCATGATCTCAGGGTCCTGGGATTGAGTCCCGCATCGGGCTCTCTGCTCCACAGGGAGACTGCTTCCTCCTCTTTCTGCCTACTTGTGATCTCTGTCTGTCAAATAAATAAATAAAATCTTTTTTTTTTTAAGATTTTATTTATTTATTTGACAGACAGAGATCACAAGTAGGCAGAGAGGCACTCAGAGAGAGGAGGAAGCAGGCTCCCTGCCGAGCAGAGAGCCCGATGCGGGGCTCGATCCCAGGACCCTGGGATCATGACCTGAGCTAAAGGCAGAGGCTTTAACCCACTGAGCCACCCAGACTCCCCAGAAAAGCAAATTTATAACTAAAAAGTAACAACACTGATGGATGGAACAAGAAAAGGAGAGGCCAGGAAAGTTTTGGATTTTGGAAAGTCTTCTCAATGCAGGTTCAATTAAGACAGAGAGTTTGAGGTCCAGCTGGGATCTCAAGGAACCTGGTGTACTCATTTTTCATTTAAAGCAATGTAAAACTCACCAGGGTCTGAAGAGGACAAGTTTGCACACAAGTCTTTCTATTGTCTGTACGGGAAAGCACAATCAATCCTGAACCTTGGGATTAAGACTACAGGTCCCAGTACCAGCTACAGACTTTATAGACAACAACATCACTGGGGAAAACATATAGAACTCATGAGACAGCCCCAGTTAAAACCAACAAAGGAATTCAGATGTGGACCCAATAAGAGTCAGGGGAACTGAGTCACTTAATTGCCTGAGAAGTGACCAAAAGGCAAACATGCCAAAAATATAATCAGCCCCATAATTATGTCTGAACCCATAATGAGAAAAAGGGTATGTGTGGTTGGAGGTGAAGTGGGAAGTGGGATGAGGTTAGGAACAAAAACCAAGATGTGTCACCAAAGAAGAGATAGAGGTGGAGATAAGCATATGAAAAGATGCTCAACATCATATAGCATCAGGGGACTGCAAATTAATAAAACAATGAGATACCACGCCACCCCTATTAGAATGGCTAAAATCCAAAAACTGACAATACCAAATGCTGGTGAGGACATAGAATAAGAGGAACTCCTATTCACTGCTGGGAATGCAAAATGGTACAGCCACTTTGGAAAACGGTTTGGCTATTTCTTACAAAATTAAACATACTCTTACCATATGATCCAGCAACTTTATCCAAATGAGTTGAAACTTATGTCCACACAAAAACCTGCCTATGAATGTCTATGGAAGCTTTATCCCAAACTGCCGAACACTGGAAATAAGATGTCCTTCAATTATAAATGAATAAACAGTAGTATATACTCACAATGGAGTATTACTCAGTGATAAAAGGAACTGAGCAAACCACAAAAAGACATGGAGGAACCTTAAATGCATAGTGCTCAGTGAAAGAAGTCAGTCTGAAAAGGCTAGGTATTGTATGATTCCAACTGCATGACATTTTGGAAAAGGAAATACAGTAAGACAATCAGTAGATGCACGGGGCTTGGCGGGGAGGGAGGGAGGGATCAATACGCAAAGAACAGCACATTGTTAGGGCAGTGAAAGTATTCTGCATGATATCATAATGGTATTTTAGGACATGTATTTGTCAAAACTCATATAAAACTATATAGCACAAAGAGAAAACTGTAGACATCGATTAGTAATAATGTAACAGCATTGGTTCATCAATTGTAACAAATACAGCACACTAATGCAAGATGTTAGTTACATGGGAAACTATAACAAAGTAAAGTATATATGGGAACTCTGTACTATGTGTTACAATTTTCTTTTTTTTTTTATTTTTAAGATCTTATTTATTTATTTGACAGACAGACACAGCTAGAGAGGAAACACAAGCAGAGGGAGTGAGAGAGGGAAAAGCAGGCTCCCCATGGTGCAGGGAGCCCAGTGCGGGGCTGGATCCCAGGACACTGGGATCGTGACCTGAGCCAAAGGCAGATGCTTAATGACTGAGCCATCCAGGCACCCCAGGAATTAAAATGTTTTTTAAAAAGTGATATGACACAGGCCATGGGTGCTTAGTCTATTAAGTGTCTGCCTTGGGCTCAGGTCATGATCTCTGGGTCCTGGGATCCAGCCCTACCTCGTCAGGCTCCCTGCTCAGTAGGGGGTCTGCTTTCCCTCTCCCTCTGCATGCCACTTCCCCTGCTTGTGCTTGTGCTCTCTCTCTCTCTCCTCTCTCTCAAATAAAATCCTAAAAAAAAGTGATATGACAATGAACATTAATATGAATACAGAAGAAAAAATGCCATGGACAAGATACCTTCTATCAAAACAAATATTCCTCTCAGATTAGCACTGTACACACCTCAGTTAGATGGTGTGGGTCCTTGGAAATGCCCCTCATTTCTGCACCCCCCTCCCCCAGAGAGAATGAGCAGAAGCCCCACACATCCTGGTCAGGGTGTACTCTGGGCTGCTGGCATGTTGGGCATATCCCTGACTGCTGAAGAAGCACCACCATGGGACCGTGACACCCAAGCCAGGAGCATAACCTCTGTGCCTTTGAGAGTTGCAGGATTTCCTGACAACTTCTAAACATGACTGTAGTAAGGCAGCAGAAGCCCTGACTGCAGAGATGAAACAGGATCCTGTCACCGACCCTCCTGCCATTACCCAGCAGGACTCTTCCTTCTCTACAAAGTTGCTTCAATGTCCAGCTCCACATTTCTCCTACCAAGCACGTTCTGCTTAGCTATTCACACTCCATTAAGCCAAGATACTTTTGAACTTGGGTGCATGATTTGTAACAGAGGCCTCAGGCCAGCCCGCCCCCACCCCCTGCCCCCGGCCCCCTTCTGTGTGGGTAGAGGAAGGGAGGGGTGGGCACTTCTGGAGCCAAACTGCCTGCATTTACAGCCCAGCTCGGGCATTCACCGGCTGGATGGGTAAGTTCCTTAACATCTCTGTGCCTCAGTTTCCTCACAAAAAAGATATCAATACTTACCCCACAAAGCTGCCATGAGAATGAGATGAGTTTATTTAAAGCACTTAGAACAGTGCCTTGCACACAGTGGAAGCTATAAGGGCTTACAATTATTACCTATTTTGAGTTTCTCGAAGTGCTGTAGATCACAGGGTGAGGGGAGGCGGCCTCAAAGCCACAGAACTCGGGCAAAGCCAAAAACATCCTCCCAGCCCCAAACCCCATTGACTTCTTCTTTCCCAGGGTCTCTGCCATATTTTACCAAGCAGATGTTGGGTGTTTCAAGGACAGAAGTTAGATATAACTTCTCATGGTCCCCCACCTCCACCTGAACACGTCATCTTCCCAAATGTTCTGTACCAGGCATTCAACAGAGCTTTGCCGGAGGGGCGTGCTCTGCAGCCCCAGGCTCTGTGTGAGAGAGCTCCGCAGGCAGGGAGGGCAGAGATCTCTGCAAAGATACATCCTGAAGTGAGGAGACCATTCCTGTGGGGCTCAGGTCAGAGAAGCAAGGTCACTGCACACGTACCCTAGGACCCAACATCAGAACTACACTACTGAAACAGGAAACAAGGCTCAGTGGGATACCTCAGAGGCAGGATGGAAGAATGATTTGAGGAGCCAGAGGCCAAAGTCAAGTCAGAAATCTGGGCAAGGAGCGCTGAGTCAGAAATCTGGGCAAGGAAAATGCTAGCAAACTGAGACCCACACACAGCATGCGTGAAGACCAGCATTCAAAAAGGAAAAAGCCTTCAGGTGTGGAAGATGGAAACCCAGAGGGGCAGTCTGAACAGGGAAGATTCCTGGAACTGAGAGATCCAATCATGTCAAACCCATAAAGGCTTCCAAGTCTTTGCCTCTGTGGGAAAAGAATGAATCTCCCAGTGCTGACCAGCCCAGTGATTGTCAGTCATTCCCCATAATTAGACTGCTTGAACTTTTTAAAGTGGGCAGTGGGGGGGGGGGGGGGGCCTGGGTGGCTCAGTGGGTTAAGAGTCTGCCTTCAGCTCAGGTCATGATCTCAGGGTCCTGGGATCGAGTCCCGCATCGGGCTTGCTGCTCAGCGCAGAGCCTGATTCTCCCTCTCCCTCTCCCCCTGCTTGTGTGCACCCTTTCTCTCTGTCAAATACATAAATAAAATCTTAAAAAATAATAATAATAAAGTGAGTTTGACTGGGTTATCTCAAGGAATCTCTTCCCAACTGTCTCCTTACTGCTGAGGGATTCTCTTGAATTGGAAAATCTGGATTCCTTACCCCATGAAGAAAGAGATAATCCACGTTGCAAATGAAATGCTTTTCAAAGGATGAAGCCACATACCCACACAGATCTGCTGGGATCCCCACAGTGCCTTAGGTCTTCCTGTGGTTACAAAAGAAATGGAATTCTCAACATTTCACAACTCAAGAGATCTGGGGCCTGAAATCCAGCCCAAAGTGGTACTTTCAGCTTCAAGAAGAGCTCTAGCCCACATGTGCACCCGAATGTTTATAGCAGCAATGTCCACAATAGCCAAACTATGGAAAGAACCTAGATGTCCATCAACAGATGAATGGATAAAGAAGATGTGGTATATATACACAATGGAATACTATGCAGCCATCAAAAGAAATGAAATCTTGCCATTTGAGACGACGGGGATGGAACTAGAGGGTATTATGCTTAGCGAAATAAGTCAATCAGAGAAAGACAGTTATGATATGATCTCCCTGATATGAGGAAGTGGAGATGCAACATGGGGGGTTTGGGGGGTAGGAAAAGAATAAATGAAACAAGATGGGATCGGGAGGGAGATAAACCATAAGAAACTCTTAATGTCACAAAACAAACTGAGGGTGGCGGGCGGGGTGGGGGGGAGAGGGTGGTAGGTTTATGGACATTGGGGAGGGTATGAGATATGGTGAGTGCTGTGAAGTGTGTAAACCTGGCAATTCACAGACCTGTACCCCTGGGGCTAATAATACATAATACGTTTATAAAAAAATTTAAAAATTAAAAAAAAATAATAAAAATAAAAATAAAAAAAAAAGAAGAGCTCTAGCCCTGCTCCTGGCCATTACTCCCTGGGCAAGGGCCAAGGCCACCCCACTCTTTCTAGGTAGCCCAGAGATCCTCCTCTGAGCAGAGAACACCACCATTTCACACAGTCTTCTCAAAACTCAACACCTCGGAGATGAACGGCTGAGGGACCAGAGCTTAAGGGAGGCCTGCCCAGCCGTGAGCCTGCAGAGCACTTCCTCAGCCTGCTGTGCCAGCCACGGGGAGGGTCGGGCTGCCATCTGCGAGTGGTTCACACAGGGATTCTGGTTGTCAGCTTTACCAGAGCTCTGGGAAGAAAGCAAAGGCCCAACCAGAGAAGGGACCATGTTCCCAGGACAGGTATGGTAAGGCAAAGGCAGGATGTCCACTGGAAACCACAGAGGATGAAATGACACATTAAAAAGTTCCTGCAAACCCAGCTTTGAGAAGGGAAAATTAGCATTTCCCAACTGCAGGGGACCAAGGCCACACAAAACAACATGTGGAAAAGTTAATCTGTATCCAGTGTTTTAATAAATAACTCATTCCGTACAGAGCCCAACTCAGAGGAACCTGAAGGGAAAAGGAGGTTCTCTACCAACCCAGTGGAGACAGCCACAGAAAGCCAGTCAGCGGCAGTTCCAGCCCCAAGGGGGCAAGAACAACTCCAAATTCCACATGCCTACCCGCCGAGAAGCCCAGCACTTGTGGGGCAGAGCCCCGATGGACCATGGGTGGCAGACGTGAGGCACAGGCTCTTCCCTGGGGAGCTGACAGCCTGTGGGCCAGCAGCACACAAAGGCTGTCTTTGGAACCAGCCGACGTGTCCAGAAGATGACCTACCCAGTGGAATCCCACCAGGGAAGTCTGCCTGAGATCACAAACACACTCTGCACCTGGGTCCAGGGAGAGCTGCTGGCAGTACCAGGGGCAGCCAGAAATCCTCACACAGAGCAGGGCTGAAGCCACCCCTTCCACAGCCCTGCAGATCTCCACATTCCAGGCCACAGCTGCTGGCCACAAAGGGAACGGCTGGAGCCGGAGGCTTCCGACAGGCGCTTGGCAGCTGAAGATCATCTGTCTCACTCGTCCCAAGTCCGGGGCAAGAGCAACAGGACAATCTCCGCCACTGAAGTCAGCGAGGGGAGCCTTAGGGTTCCTAGAAAAGCACTCCATTCTCCCCTGTGGCTAGCTGGAGCTGGAACTTGGTCCATCTCTCCAACTTCAGAAAGAGCCTCTTAAGAGCCTTTTAATCCAAACAAGCACCCTCTTGTTCGGTTTCCTTTGATGACCGTGAATAGGGAAAGAACCTGGATGGAACTGGCCATTCCAGGGCTCAGGCAACCAGCCTGCTCTTCACTTCCTTCAGGGCTTCCAGGCTGGGGGGTCCCTGCCTACTCCCACAGTAAGCCTGCTAGGGGACCCCTAGACTTCGGCTTGACCCTATCCTCGACAAGCTGTGAGAAGGACAGATCTTAAAGGGAGGAGGCATACAATAAATGCTGGTGACTGATCAAAATGGAAAGGCAGTACAGCACAGTGGTTCAGAATACAGGCTGTGGGATCACTGGACCTGGCCTCTGGTCACCACCTATGCAGTAAGTTCGTTAGCCTACGTTTCTGTATCTATAAGCAAGACAATAATAAGAATTCATTGTGTCACAGAATTACTATGGGGATAGCATAAAAGGATACCTTTATGAAAAGAATTTAGCACTAACCTGGAATATAGTAAAAAATAAAAAAGAAGTTTGCCTATATAATTATGCTAAAGACAACGTCCATACAGTCATTTCTCCCCAGTCATGAAAGCGAGGGTAGGACAGTGGGGACGCTGGGACACCCTGCCACTCTCATCAGCTTGCTGCCCTGCCTTCAGCAGGCTACTGTACCGTCCTCCATTTATAATTAAGGGACATGAACTAGATCAGTGTTTCCTATTTGTCTGTGACAATAACAGTACTGAATCATACTTTTTATTTTTATTTTATTTATTTATTTGAGAGAGAGAGTGTGTGCACTGGAGCACGAGTGGGTGATGGCGGAGAGATACAAGCTGAGCCCACTGAGCGCAAAGCCTGACACCAGGCTCCATCTCAATGACCCTGAGATCACGACCTAAGCCAAAACCAAGAGTCAGACACTTAAGTGCTGTGCCACCCAGGTGCCCTGACAGAGAGAATCCTAAGCAGCCTCCATGCCCAGAGTGGAGGGGGAGGCAGGGCTCTAACTATGACCTTGAGATCATGACCTAAGCCAAAAACAAGAGTCAGACACTCAGTTAACTGAGCCACCCAAGTGCCCTTGAATCTTAGTGTAAAAAAAAAAAAAAAAGAAAGAAAGCGTTCCCTTTATAATTTGTTTTCAATTGTTCTAAACATGTCTAGGGTCAGATTCGATTTGGTGTTAGTGCATCAACACCTCTCTCATACTTGTTAATCTGTTGAACAAAGAGAAAGCTGGCCTCAGATTTAGAATCTTTTGTGACAGGGATGCCTGGGTGACTCAGTCATTGAGTGTCTGTCTGCCTGTGGCTCAGGACATGATCCCAGGGTCCTGGGATCAAGCCCCGAGTCAGGCTCCCTGCTCAGCGGAGAGTCTGCTTCTCCCTCTCCCTCTGCTGGTCCCCCTGCTTGTACTCTCTCTCTCTCTCTGTCAAATAAATAAGTAAAATCTTTTAAAAATAAACAAACTGGATGGTAGGGACGCTCGGGTGGTTCAGTTGGTTAAGCATCTGCCTTTGGCTCAGTTCATGATCCCAGGGTCCTGGAGATCAAGTCCTACATGAGGCTCCTTGCTCAGCAGGGAGCCTGCTTCTCCCTCTGCCTGCCACACCCCCTGCTTGTACGCACTCTCTCTCTGACAAATAAATAAAATCTTTTAAAATAAATAAATAAACTGGATGGTAGAACACTCACCTTTTTGACCTCAGCTTCAAGTAAGCACTAATTAAATAAGAATCTTTAAATCCATTTCAAAGAGGCCTTGCCGGGACACCTGGGTGGCTCAGTTGGTTAAGCAGCTGCCTTCGGCTCAGGTCATGATTCCAGCGTCCTGGGATCGAGTCCCGCATCGGGCTCCTTGCTCAGCAGGAGCCTGCTTCTCCCTCTGCCTCTGCCTGCCATTCTGTCTGCCTGTGCTCGCTCTCTCTCCCTCTCTCTCTGACAAATAAATAAAATCTTTAAAAAAAAAAAAAAAAAAGAGGCCTTGCCACATGAAATGTTTGGAAAAGCAAACTTTTCTTCAAGAAACTTACCAGGATTGAGAAGAGACCAGTCACACCAGCACAAGGCCAATTACAAACGTACTTTTGACTTCTGCAACATATACCAGAACAGGGTAAATATCCAAGAACACTCTTTCCGTGTCCTTCTTGTGTCAGAACATAATACCAGAAAACACTAGGTTCCAGTGGTGAGGTACAGCCCAACTTGAGGTCTCACTATTGTCACAAATGACATATGAATATCACAGTGCCTTATCATACAGAAATGACACACATATAATGGGGCACTTTCAAACGTGGAAAAACAGTAAGGAAGGCTCTCTTTAAAATTCAGAGGTTGCCCCCTCTGAAATATGGGGCTTTCTCAATTACGTTCTTCACGTCACTTTGGGCTTTGGACCCATCACTGATAAGCAGGTATACTGCAAGAATCTTTAAGCCACATAGGAAATGGTATTCTTCTGACTGGAATAAATCTGTCAACAAAAAGGTACAGGCTAACTGCACTACACACCCTCTGCAGGTTCTTATTAAAAATATACATTAAAGTCCAGCATAGTGCCTTTACTGCCCACATCTGTTTGCTATTCTATCTCCATTATTAATACTGTAATTCAGGGTCCCCATTCAGGCAAGATTAATTCACTGTTCCCAAAGCCTTCTGCTGACATTGCAATGGATCTGTCTGGAAGGCTATAAAGGCAGGCCCAGGCATTGCTCTTGACATGTGATCAGTAAGGAGATGAGGCCTGGGCCCCCAGCTTAGTGAGAGAGAAGAGGAAGTTAGGTTGGACCAGTGATCAGAGAGGTAGAACACTCTAGTGGTTAAAAACTCAGACTTTGGACTCAAGACAGTTCAACTGAATCCTAGTTCTTTTCCTTTAGGCAATTAATTTACCCAAGTGATTTGATTTTCTCATCTATAAAATAAAGATAACAAAAGAACCTGGTAAGATTGTAAAGTATCTGATGTGATCATACGGAAGATACTAAGAACTAAAACAAAGCAAAAAAACAAAAATAAATACACACACACACACACACACACACACACACACACACACATATACACAAAACCCCTGATGATTATCATCATCCCAGAATCAACTTCTTAAGCTGAGGCAGGACAGGAAGAGCCCCTCAGTCTTTCAAACTACACATGCTAAGTAGTCATCACCAAGATACCAAAAAGATAGTGTAAGAGGCAAAAAAGATACGACAAAAGCTAAAATCAGGAGAGGATATGATAACAGAAATACAATCAGCTCTTGATTAACCATGCTGATGAGAGGGAAGGAAGACAACATATAAATTGAAGAAAAGAACCCCTCTCACAAAAGAGTATAAATGGAACAGAATATTTGTGTGCTTTTTTAAATTACAGATAGTAACTTACTCGAGGACATAATATCATTGTTTAAGACAGTAGAATATAGTCATTAAGAACATGAACTCTAGAGCCAGAATGCCTGCATTAGAATGCTGGCTCCACTACCTCCAAGCTGTGTGACCTTAAACAAGTTATAGACTCTCTTTGTAGCTCAGTTTCCTCATCTGCAAAATGGGACAAATATGAGTATCTACCAGTATTATATGGTTGTGGTGAAAATAAAATTAGTTTATATATGCAAAGTGACTAGGAGACCACTTGGTTCATAATCAATGCTATAACATAATAAATGTTAGCTTTCATTTTTTTTTTTTTAAAGATTTTATTTATTTATTTGACAGAGAGAGAGAGATCACAAGCAGGCAGAGAGGCAGGCAGAGAGAGGGGAGGAAGCAGGCTCCCCGCAGAGCAGAGAGCCCGATGCGGGGCTCGATCCCAGGACCCTGAGATCATGACCTGAGCCGAAGGCAGCGGCCTAACCACTGAGCCACCCAGGCGCCCCAGCTTTCATTATTATTAGTGTTGCTGTTATGGTTTTAGCTGACTTAATACTAAGTTGATGTTTAACTTAATATTAAAATTTATTTAAATTCAGTGGTTATGGGAGTACATAGGGGAGGCAGGATTTGGAAGTATACAGGGCAGAAAATGGGAGAGAGACTAGAATAAAAAAGGTACTATGTATAGGCTGAGCACAGACAACTGCAGGTTACAAGGAAGTAAGTAAGATCAACAGAGGGAGAGAGATGGATATATTCATGATAGAGCAAGAGGAGTAAAATGTTAAATGCAGAATCTAGGTAGTAGGTATTTGTGTGTTGGCTATAAAATTATTTCAACTATGCTTTATGTTTAAATTTTTTCACTACAAGCTAGAGGAGGAAAAAAAACAAGTAGACTTAGAGGCATGGATTCAAATTCTGGATCATAGCTACGCTGCCTGTCCTCCGAGATCAAACACCAGAGCAGTTTGGAAAAACCTGCTGGTTTTGGAACGCTTGCTCATCATCAACACTGTCCTGCACCAGATGAGCAGAGTTCGGGTGCTGACCTGGATCACTCTGGCACAAGCAGATACAAGCAGAGGGCAGAAACCCAGAGGTTCAACCTGAGCAGTGCCAACCACACAGAATTATGACATTATCACCTCTGCTCAGGGAAAACCCAGAAATAAGGCTCAAGGCTAAGGAAGAGACAGGTGGAGGGTGGGCAAGTGCCCTATACTCACTCGTGGACTCTGCTGTCACCATAGAGATCACTCAGGCCGAAGCTGATGTAGTGCCAGTGTTCAGGGATATTGGCAGAAGGGCTCCCCACGTTCCTGTACATGCTAACATAGTCCAGGGGGTCTGGGCCGCCCAACCTGCAAAAGACAAAACACAGTGGAGTCAGTGTGAGCCTGAAAGCAGACAATGTGAAGCTAAGAGGTCATGCCTTACCAATCTAAATACCCCATCCTAGAGGAACGTGGGATGACTAAAAGGAAGCCACACCTCCAGGATAAGACCAAGGGATGGGCAACTAGAAGTTACCCAATTCCAGAAGCAGAAGAGGTTCCCTTCAATCACCCACATGTAGGACCTTTTTTAGAAATAAACAGACTAGGTGGTTACCCCTTTTACTTCCTCCAATTTCAAATTACCAATCCCAAACGGATTGACAGGGATTACCTCTCTTCCATGGAGCCTGTAATCATGCCAAGCTTCAAGGCAAGAGGTGCATTAGTCAATCAACTGGCTTCGGTTGAAAGACCATCCTGGGCATCCCCAATGGGCATTGTTCCTGGAAGCAGAGGCTCAGCTCCACTCCTGCCTCTTAGACAGCTAATTCCTGAAAGACTATATTGTGCCCTATGTTAATTACAGTTTGCTCTAAACAAATCCAATGCCTCCAGACCCCAGCCTATACCCCACAGACCAAAACTGGTCTTTTCTCATGCAAGTGACAAAGGCCACACTTAGGCTAGCTCAGCCCTGCACAGAGAACTGCAGCAGGCCAGACTGAACCTTGGGAGTGCCTGCATCCAGGAGATGATCCCAGGAGACTGTCGCTGCAAAGGTAGAGCTGGAATATTAAATGATTTGGGGCCTCTGAGGACCACATTAAACATCCCCCATAATTCCAACCGAGAAGCAGCTGAGGAAGAGAGTCAGTCATTAGCTCACTCTAAGGATTTAATTCCATAAGGGTTTCCTTTAGTAAAGCAATTAGAGCTCTTAAAAAAAAAAAAAAAGAAGAAGAAGAAGAAGAAGAAGAAGAAGAAGAAGAAGAAGAAGAAGAAGAAGAAGAAAAAAGCTCCTGCTTTTCTTCAGAATGGATAGGGAAACTTGGTAGACTTGAGAAACAGCCTAAATGGAAACCATTAGCGGAAGGAAGTCTGCATTTAGCTCACAAACACTGTGCATTTGAGCTGCCTCGGATATCTGACTGTCCCACAGACTGCAAAAACTTTGCCTGCCCCTGGGACACTGACAGACTGCACTTTGCAACTGGGATTGTATGCTGAAGGAACACTAATAACCAAATAAAAGACATGTTACATGTGATCCCAGCAAGAGTGCCAGTATCATGCAATTTAAGTACTATCTAAAACCAGTAGGTCTGGTTTCATCCTCTTTTGCCAGGGTATTACCTGCCTTTACAGAAATCCTTATTCTCTACTAGTGCTAAGCACTAAGTGCTAAATGCTAAGTTATTTATAGAACTCTTAAAAAGTTGCTACAGAGGGCTCCTGGGTGGCTCAGTGGGTTAAAGCCTCTGCTTTTGGCTCAGGTCATGATCCCAGGGTCCTGGGATCGAGCCCCACATTGGGCTCTCTGCTCAGCAGGGAGCCTGCTTCCTCCTCTCTCTGACTGCTTCTCTGCCTACTTGTAATCTCTGTCTGTCAAATAAATAAATAAAATCTTTAACAAAAAAAAAAAGTTGCTACAGATAGCTAAGAATCTCAACTGAGTGGATTAGGAAAAGGGACAAATCCCCATGTCTTTCCTTAACCCTGATTTGGCCAAATCATTTGAATACTTCCACAACCAGCTCAATATAGAAAAGTTTGCTGGGGGAAGAAGGAAACAAAAGGGTAGCTATCCCTGGAACAACCACAAGATAGCTGCAGAACCCCATAACACATGGGAGTGACTACAGGTTCCATGTCTACTCTGGTTTCCTGCTCCAAATTCCCAACCTTGCCCTTCCTTCAACCTAGGTCCATCCAGCAAAAAGTGGCAAAACTGTATCCATGGTTCCATGCTCCATCTGCCATACCCCTGCAGCCCTCTCTCAGGATATACTGCACCAAGGAGTGCTGCTTTACCTTAAAACTACAACTGTAAGGAATAATCAAGAGTTAGGCAAAATTAGCCTTGTCCCTAAGCACAGTGTTGTTCTACTTACTCAGAAACCTGATGGGGAAACAGAGGAGTATATAGAAAATAATCATATTTTGCAATTGGAAAAAGATGTTATCCAAGGACCCAGAGCACCCCTTGATGCTCTTCCTTGAACCTACTTCTTTGAACACCTAACCTCACTCCACATGCCAGTTGCAGGCGTGCAGGGACTCCAGGGTGCAAGCTCTGCCTCCATATTTCTGCTCCCTGCTCACTAAAGTCTCAGCTTTTAGCCAGGATGTCCCTGCTGGCCAGGGTCCACTGGCCAAAGAGCCAATCTTCTGTCACAAGAAAATGAATCTCAAGGGACCCTGGGCCACAGCCAGACCTGGGTAGCCTTAGTCAAATTTCGAACAAGGCCTTGTGGGAAGCCAAATGTGAGCTCTGTCAATGAACTGATTTCAGAATCTTAATTATGCAAACCCTTCCAAATCTTACAAAGAACCAGCTGCTCAGCTGCTCCTTCTCATATTTTTCTGTATCTACACAGCATTTCTAATTTCACAAAGTGCTCTTTATTAGTCATTACATGTTGGCCCATCTCTAAAGGTAAGTTCTGCCTGTTTAACAAGCTTGCAGCAGGGAAGAAAAAAAAAAAAAAGATGCCCAAATCAGTCTTAGTCCTTTGCATGTGCTTAATATCGCCACACACAACTCTATCCTTCATGGCCAGTTGAGTGACAGAAAAACTGTTGCCCAAGTCTGTGTAGTGATTTCTCCGCACACTCACAAGGGGCCTGAACAAATGGCATTGCAGAAACTGGTCCTCTGTTCTCATGACACAATCCAATACAGCTCCTCACAATACATATTTAAATATCGAGGTGCAATGAGAATGGGTCATTAAATTATCAAGAGCTGCTTTTCACGCAGAAGCTCTCTTCAAATACTCCTCTCAACTAGAGAACAATTTGCCTGCTGAAGAGAACTATATGGATGGTCACATCTCCTCCTGGCTATCAGACATGGCCCTCCCATAGGAGGAGGCTGGTCCCCAGGCCCTTCATGATGTCAGTCTCTTCACATCCTCCCAGTGACCCAGGGAGCGAGCCTCAACCCTAGACAGTCTAGTTTCTGCCATCTCAGGAGGAAGTTAAGAGGTTACCTTGGAGAAGATTCAGTCCTAAATGGAGAGGTAACCAGCAAAGACAGTCACCTTATCAACTTCCCCCTTTGGGTCTACCTGCCCCTTTGGCCACATCCCATGCTGCTTCCTGAACAGTCTTTCAGAGCTCAGTGAAGGGGATCATCTAATACAGTGCCCACACGAATGCCGTTCTGAACAAATTCAGCCAACTCCTCAATTTGATCCAGAAAGACAGGCTCTTTGTCAGAGTCCCTCGAACACCTGTTTTGCCCAGAGGCTGTAGAGAGAGACACCCTGCAAACAGGAATGGAAAACAAAAAACGACCATTCCTACCCCAAAGGCAGCCCTTCTGTAAACAGGTCTGATCCTTAACAGAGCCGCTTGAGGGTTACTGTCGGCGTCCCTGAGAGACTGTTGCCTAAATCCTGAAGCTTGTGGTCAGGGAGCTCCTCTTAACATGTTGCTTACTTCTTTACTCTGTAGCAAAGTCCCAGGTCTTCATTATTTACTGTGGTCCCCTTCAATCCTTAGCCAAAACATGGCTCTCCCTGCCCCTGCCTCTGTTCTAGCCAATGTCCTAAAGCAAAGCAGCTGCAAAGCCAGAGGAAACTCTGCTTGGAGAAAGAGAACTGTGCCGAGTAAGCAGAAAGTTTATCTATCAAGAAAAGTTGCTCCGTGAAACTTCAAACGCAAAAGCACTGCACCGATATGACTGACGTCTGAGCTCATGGGGAAGGTATCAAAAGGAGACTCCCTTCTCCTCTCTTCACAGGCATAACTCTCGCAACTTGCTCCCCTCCTAACCTACTGGAAAGCGGGGGTCCCCAAATCCACCCCTACCCTGTGCAGTCTCGAGCCCTCTGAGCTCCGCCAGCCGCACTCCTCCAAAGCGCTCTCATACGCTCCCCAGGCCCCGCCTCGCCTCCCCCAACCCACTTCAGCCGCCCCCCGCCCCCGGCTTCCCCTCGCCCACTAATGACCCCCTACAGGCGCCCCCTCCTTTCACCACGTTTACAGTTCCCCCCCTCCTATCGCACTCCCCCGCTCCTACACACACCCCCAATTCACTCTATTCTCCTAATCCCAGTTAACCCTTCATCTTCCCTCCCTCGTTAACCCTTCGCTACCCACAGGCTCCGTTAACCCCTTTGTCCCCATTCCCAACTTCAGCCTTAACTCCTTCCCTCGCAGCAGGACGCCCTCCATCTCAGTGCTTTAACCATTCTCCTCCACCTCCCCCTCCTCCGCAAATGACTTCGCCCCCGGGGTTCTAACACTTCCCAGCCCGCCCCTGTCCGTCTCCCCGCGGCCCAGAGCATACCAGTACTTGACGATAGCGGTAACCTGGAGCGGGTTCGGCTGGTCAGGGTAAAGGCGACGGCACTCTCCGTAGATGGCGTGCAGTCCCGGGGGGAAGAGCGAGGCGAAGGCCGGGGGCGCACTAGGGCCAGGGGCCGGGGGCGCGGCGGGGCCGGGGGCGCCGCTAGGCCGCAGCTCCGCCATCCGGGCGCGTAGGGCGCTGGGGGGACCGGGGAGGGTGGACGAGCGGGAGAGCACTGACGCGCCAGCAGGCGGACTCCGTGGGTGCGACTCCCCGAGGCGACGGGGGCTGCAGCGAGGTCTAAGCTCCGCGCCTGCGCACGGCGCACTATCTGCCCAGGCCGTCGCCGCCGCAGAGACAGCCAGAGGCTGCCTCGGGGGCCGCGGGGCGCTCAAGGGGGCGGGGCGTCGGCGCGCCCTATCCCGGTATCCATTGGATAGTATCTGTGCCAGTCACAGGTAGGGAAGGCGTGACTTGACAATAGGTCCCGCCTCCCCCTACTGGTGTTGGGGGTGTCCCAAGGCTCTTGGTCTCCCCCTAGTGTTAGGAGGAACCCACGTTTAAATAGAGATGTTGAGCCTTCTAAGGTGCTAGGGTCCCAGGAAAGCAGTGGGAAGTTCGACAGAGGGCTTGTCACTGTTCTGCTGACGCGCTGGTAAGAAAAATTTAAGCATAAATCTGACAATAATGGATTGGTTCATTCATCCATTAGTGTGATTTTAGTTTCAAAAGATTATAAATCTGGAGACTCCTGGGTGGCTCAGAGGGTTAAGCCTCTGCCTTCCGCTCAGGTCATGGTCCCCGAGTCCTGGGATCCAGCCCCACATTCAGCTCTCTGCTTGGCGGGGAGCTTGCTTCTCCCTCTCTCTCTGCCTGCCTCTCTGCCTACTTGTGGTCTCTCTCTCTCTGTGCCAAATAAATAAATAAATAAATAAATTTTAAAAATCCTTTTAAAAAATTATAAATCTGGGGGCGCCTGGGTGGCTCAGAGGGTTGAAGCCTCTGCCTTCGGCTCGGGTCATGATCCCAGGGTCCTGGGATCGAGCCCCGCATCGGGCTCTCTGCTCAGCAGGGAGCCTGCTTCCCTTCCTCTCTCTGCCTGCCTCTCTGCCTACCTGTGATCTCTGTCTGTCAAATAAATAAATAAAATCTTTAAAAAAAAATTATAAATCTGAATGTTTCTTACCGTCATCGAATGTCCATTTACCGTATTCACTGCCACTAACACCGCCAAATTCAGGGGTCGTAGGTTGAAATACTTATTTTGGAGTCCTGTTAAAAAGTAGTAAATGTGAAGTCAACTAGGACTAATTTAAAAGACTTGGTGATTTTTTTTATTTCTATTTCTATTCTATTTCTATTCTATTATTTCTATTCTATTAAAAAGATTTTGTTTATTTTAGAGAAAGCATGCACGAGTGTGGGGGGGGGGGGGCAGAGGGAGAGGGAGAAGCGGACTCCCTGCTACTCTATCCCAGGACCCTGTGATCATGACTAGGGCCCAAGGCAGACATTTAACCTACTGAGCCACTCAGGCACCCCAAGACTTAGTGTTGTTTTTTTTTTTTAAGATTTTATTCATTTATTTGACCGAGAGAGTGAGAGAGCACAAGCAGAGGGAGCAGCAGAATGCAAAGGAGAAGCAGGCTCCCCACTGAGCAGGGAGCCCTATGTGGGGCTGGATGCAAGGACCCTGGGATCCTGACCTGAGCCAAAGGAGGACACCTTTTTTTTTTTTTTTTAAGATTTATTTATTTATTTATTTGACAGACAGAGATCACAAGTAGGCAGACAGGCAGGCAGAGAGAGAGGAGGAAGCAGGCTCCCTGCCGAGCAGAGATCCCCAATGTGGGGCTCAATCCCAGGACCCTGGGATCATGACCCAAACCGAAGGCAGAGGCTTTAACCCACTGAGCCACCCAGGCGCCCTTAAAGAAGGACGCTTAACCATCTGAGCCACCCAGATGCCCCAAGACTTGGTAATTTTTTAATAGATGCTTTTAGTTATGACAATCTCTAATTTTTGTTTTATGCAGATGTATGCAAATTGCCTTGAGGAACACCGATATTCATTATCTGCTATGGATCCACTCTTTCCCATTAACGTTCACTCTCTGTAACTGGGAGAATTTTTTTTTTTAATTTTAAGTAATCTTTACACCCAATGTGGGGCTCAAATTTACAACCCCCAGATCAAGAGTCCTATGTTCTACTGATTGAGCCAGCCAGGCATGCCTGGGAGAATTTTTAATTCACAAGGCACCTGACTGAGAATTATTTCCCTGTGTACAATAAGGAATTACAAGCGAAAGGAATAAAAGGAAGTCCTGATTACCAATGCTATTGACTAAAGATTCCTCGCAACTTGAAGGGGGTGGGGGTTGCATAATCTGGAGAAAAATGCACTGGGCTCATTTGAAAATAGCGACACATAACTTCTCTTCACTACCATTTTCTTATTCATCGATATCAATTCTGACTCTTCATGAAAATCAGAGATACTAAGGCAGCTCCTGAAGCTATTAAAGGAACAATGTTTTTTAATGACCAAAAGATCACCTGTGCCTGTAGTTCCAAATGTCACTCCTCAGACCAATGTTAGCCTGTTGCAAAGTTTACACCCACCCAGGAAAAAATGTGAAAAGAACCAAAATGTGCTGGTTTTTCTCAAAAAGCAAATTTTATAAAATTTAAGTTGTTTTCTTTTGTTCTGGGAGTATGTCCTCCTTTCCCATATGCATGTGGTGGGGGTGGCATTAAATTTTCCTTTATTAGAGTTTGATGCTGATAAATGTTTATTAATGTCTTACTGACCCAAATAAAAACATAGCAACTTTATACTACCCAGGAGAAGTAGTGGCAGGCGCATCTGGAAAATCTAAACATCCACGGAATACTGGCCAATCCAAACCCAACTACAGACAAGTGCTCAAGAAGACTACATACTTCAGCATGCAGTGCGAATCCCTTCAAAGGAACCAGATCCAGGCATGCAATGCAGCCATCAATCTGCGTCCCGGTCTACTCATCCACGGAGACTACAAATCCCAAGGTACTATGAGTGGAAAGTGACGCCCTGCTCTTAAATTAGGCGGGGCTCCAAAGCTGCCAGGCGCGTTAACTCCGGTGCAAGGCATGCTGGGGGTTGTAGTTTTTGGAGGCGAGGTCGGGCCGCTCCCTGGACGCCCTGTACCGGCGGCTAGACTGCGCATGCGTGTCAGTGGCGTTAGCAGCGGACCCGGCTGGCAGTTCCTTCCTTGGAAGGAGAGATTCTTCTGCCATGGAGTCCTACGATGTGATCGCCAATCAGCCTGTCGTGATCGACAACGTGAGTTGCGTTTTTCCTATCTCTAAACGGATTTATTCTCTGTTCCCCAAAGGGATCGCTTCCCGGGTTTCGGCCTGGGCCACCGGCTCTTTGTCACTGGCCCAGCCTGTCAGGCGGGTTCAGCAGCCGCCGCCTCTGTCCTCCCCTCACCCGTAGTCCGCAGACGGGGCGGCTCGCCAGCAACCATGTGATAGAGAACTTTGGGATGGATAAAGGGAAGGGCTGTAGTCCGAGCCCGGTCTTTGGGCCCTTGGCTCGAGGGGCCTTAGCCGTTCTGTGAGCGCCGGGCGTCCGCCCCCTCCCCAGTTTCCAATAACTCTATTGGCTCTCTTGGCTGTCCATCTTGGCCGATGACCCCGCCTCTGGGCCTTGCCGGATGGGAGCAGTCCTCCGCAGTGATTGGCTTGCGCCCCCGCCGTTCTTCTGGGCCGCCATAGTGTTTCCTCTCTCTAAGGGGCGGGCGGGTGCACGAGAGCTGTGGGGATTGGCTTCGGGAACTCAACAGTGGAGCAGCCTGACGGGCTGGGGCCCGCCCTCGGGTGGAGAAGGGCTAAGTTTCCTTCGGTCCCCAGCCGGGCGGGGTCTTGGGGGGTGTATATGGGTGGGGCTTGGGAAGCTGGTGCCAGAAATGGCTATAGGATTTGAGTTATTTCTATGATTATAGATTACAACGTTAATAAAGATCCAGAAGAAAATAGAGTGACCAAGCAAGCAGGGAGGTACCATCTCTAGAACGCCTAGCAGCTGGGGGAAAAAATTACTAAACATATTTGCCAGGTGCTCAAGTGCTTGCAGGAGGATTTCACGTACATTCGAATGGAGTCCTCACAAAAACTGAGGGGATAGTTAAGGTAGGAAATTTGATCCTCGTTTCACAAAGGAAAAAAAAAAAAAAACCCGCAGCACTAAGAGGTAAAGTGAGCCCAAGGTCACATGGTAGAGGTGACCGAAAACCAGTGCTTTATCCGCTATTCTTCTTGCTAGTAGCCCACGCAAGTGCATCAAAAGTGATAAATAACTGCTCTTAATTTGGGTGGACGGTGACTGTTGTAAAACAACTGCATTTCTGTCTTCCACTGAAAGGGCTCGTCCCGCCGAGATTGGTTTGTACCAGAGGGAAAACTGTTGAGGGAAAACTGTCAGTTCTATTCGTCCTAAGCTGTCGGATTCATTGTTGATCAGCCCTTGAGACCTTGGGCATGTTACAAGGTGCTTTCGTTTGCATCATCTCGTTTAAGCGTCAGCTCTGGTAGGTGGATAGGAATCACTGTCCCCTGTTTATACAGGAAAGTGAACCTGAGAGAGGTTAAGTAACAGTCAGTATGCAAGTCACCTGTCTTAGAAGTTGAGGAGCCAAGACTCAAATTAAGATTGGGTTCCAAGTTTCTCATTTTTTCCAAGGAAAGGTGCTTTTTTTTGTTGTTAGCTTTCCTTCTCTCCAGAGGTATAGCTTCTGTCTTGAAAAGCAGACGGATGGGGCACCTGGGTGGCTCAGTGGGTTAAAGCCTCTGCCTTCTGCTCAGGTCATGATCCCAGGGTCCTGGGATGGAGCCCCCGCATCCGGCTCTCTACTCAGTGGGGAGCCTGCTTCCACCTCTCTCTCTCTGCCTGTCTCTCAGCCTACTTGTGATCTCTGTCAAATAAATAAAATCTTAAAAAAAAAAAAAAAAGGAGAATGAGCTCAATAAGACACCTCATTGAAGGAGGATTTTTGTTTTGTTTGGTTGGGTTTGTTTGTTTGTTTTTTTGGTCTCCCTCACTGGACTGTTAAATGCTTGGGGGGAAAGATGGCATTCTTTCATTTTTTATTACTCTCCCCTTCCCATCTTCCTTCACACACATAGCACCTATGGCCTGGCACCACTATGTGCTCAGTAATTGTTTTTTCATTGGACTGATGGGTGGGTGGGTGGGTGACCAAATATCACAGTAACAAAGATATCCCTAAATAAGGAAAGGATTGAAGTGGGGAGGGATCCTAGTTAGTTACTGCAGAGGGTTAAGTAGGGCTTCTTGTTCTTGATTCGATTTTCAGAGAATACTTCATCCAGTTTGTATGTACTTCATCTCTGTTTTTCTTAATTTTAAAAAGAAAAAAAAATAGAAATTAACTAGTTCCTATTTCCATCAGCAAGGCAGAAGGAACAGTCTGTCCATCCCATTAGATCCTTTGATTTTGGAATGTGGGAGCAAGAGTTCCATCTCCAGCCATTTTCTTTAATGTCACTTAAGCTAATGCTTTTTAGTTTCTCCTTTCTCTTTCTCCATAGTGTATTTGAAATGCATCAAAGCCGAGGTTTATTTTGAGTTTTAAGATTTAAAGAATTGATTTATTTTCTCTGGGAAACATTTTTTTAAAGATTTTATTTATGAGAGAGAATATGAGTGGGAGAGAGAGAGCAGGAGCAGTGGGGAAGGGCAGAGGGAGAGGGAGAAGCAGACTCCCCACTGAACAGGGAGTCTGATGTGGGGCTCATTCCCAGGACCCAGAGATCCTGACCTGAGCTGAAGGCAGCCGCTTAACCGACTAAGCCACCCATGTGCCCCTGGGAAAACATTTATTTTATCATCCCAATAATTAGGCCAAAAGGTGAAGTGAGAGAAATTCTCCCATTAGGATTTACTGAACACCTACCATATCTTTAGATCTGGCATCTCAGGTAGTTCTTGCTGTTTGACATTTAGAGATTTTGTTTTGTTTCAAAGTGAAAGATGGTTAGGAAAAATACCTTGAAATATCTGAACCAACTTTATGAGAATAATGTGTATCTAGCAGACTTACGTGCTCCATAGTTACACATTGCTACAACTTTATTTCTGGGCAAGGGAGAGTGTAATTAAAAGAAAGAGGAGGGATGGCCAGGTGGCTCAGTCAGGTAAGCACTGGACTCTTGATTTTGGCTCAGGTTGTGATCTCAGGGTCATGAGATCAACCCCCCACTGGGGCTCTTCCATCAGCAGGGAAGTTGGCTTGAGGTTCTCTCCCTCTCTGTCTGCCACTCCCCTGCTCACATGCACACAATGCTCTCTTGCTCTCAAATAAATAAATAATCTTAAAAAAAAAAAAAAAAGGTGGGGGGAGAACAAAGAAATCAGGGAAAAGAGGGAAGAGCCTCATTATCAGTTCACAGCCTTTCCAAGTCTTAAAATAATTGTTGACTACTCCTTTCTTCCTATTCTGGCACCAAACCAATTCATGAGAATTTAATGAGGGAAATGCAAGGGGAGGTGCACATGCGTGCAGTTTAATGACAACGATAAAGTGATAGGTATTTTAAAAAACTGAATACAAGGGGCGCCTGAGTGGCTCAGTGGGTTGAGCCGCTGCCTTCGGCTCAGGTCATGATCCCAGGTCCTGGGATCGAGCCCCACATCGGGCTTTCTGCTCAGCGGGGAGCCTGCTTCCTCCTCTCTCTCTGCCTGCCTCTCTGCTTACTTGTGATTTCTCTCTGTCAAATAAATAAATAAAATCTTTAAAAAAAAAAAAAAAACTGAATACAAGTCATTCTTCCTAAAGGTATGTCATAGATAGTAATATAAGAGGAAGGCAGCTCCCAGGCCACATTTTGATGACTATGACACTTTGATTGGAATACTGTGTTTATTTTGAAGCCCAAATCTTTGCTGAGATCTCAAAGGTTAAGTTCTGTCCTAAAATGGATCAATGTTCTGGTCAATCTTAAAACTGTCTTTGTGACTGTTTGGGCCTAAATGCTGGAATAGTATCAGATCTTTTCAGGTTCATCAATAAACTAAGTAAGTGTCACTGTTTGGGGGGGATCTTATACTGCTTTAGCCCACTTTTTTTAAAAAAACGAGATAGTTAAACATATAGGAAATTTCAGAGAAGTATATAACTAGCACCCACACAGCACGTGTTTACCACCCACATTTACTAAATGTTGACATTTGCCATATTTGCTTCAGGATTTTTTTTTTTTTTTTTACATTTTATTTATTTATTTGATAGAGGGAGCACAAGCAGGGGAAGCAGGCTTCTAGCTGAGCAGGTAGCCTGATTCGGGGCTCGATCCCAGGACCCTGGGATCATGACCTGAGCCGAAGGCAGATGCTCAACCGACTGAGCCACCCAGGCGCCTCTGCTTCAGGATCTTTTTTTAGGAAATAAACATTACAGATATAGTTGAAGTCTCTTTGTGTACCCCTCCACAATCCTGTCCTTTTTGTCCCAGAAGTAACCTCAGAAGCAAACTATCATCATAAATTGATGTGCTCCTTTCCATCCATGATTTTGCAGACATAGGTATTTTATAGTGCATGTGCAGTATTTGTGTTTTGAATTTTTAGTTAAATGCTGTCATCTGGGGCGCCTGGGTGGCTCAGTGGATTGAGCGCTGCCTTCGGCTCAGGTCATGATCTCGGGGTCCTGGGATCGAGTCCCGCATCGGGCTCTCTGCTCAGCAGGGTGCCTGCTTCCCTCTCTCTCTCTCTCTCTCTGCCTGCCTCTCCGTCTACTTGTGATCTCTCTCTGTCAAATAAATAAATAAAATCTTTAAAAAATAAATAAATAAAAAATAAATGCTGTCATCTTATTTGCCAGCTCTTTTTTTTTTTTTTAAAGATTTATTAATTTGAGAGAGAGCAAGCATGCACAGGTGGAGGGGAAGAAGGAGAGGAAGAGAGAAACCCAAGCAGACTAACTGTGTTGAGCCCAGAGCCCAACATAGGGCTCGATCTCACGACCCTGAGATCACAACCTGAGCCAAAACCAATAGTTGAATGCACCCCGACTTCTTCCTTTTATTATAGAAAATATCAAATATAAACAAAAGGAGAGGAAGAATATAACAAACATCCACATATTCATCACCTAACTGTGACACTTATCAACTCCTGGCTAATCTTCTTTTTTTTTTTAATATATTATTTATTCATTTGACAGACAGAGATCACAAGTAGGCAGAGAGGCAGGCAGAGAGAGAGGAAGGGAAGCAGGCTCCCTGCCGAGGAGAGAGCCCGATGCGGGCTCAATCCCAGGACTCTGGGATCATGACCTGAGCCGAGGGCAGAGGCTTTAACCCACTGAGCCACCCAGGTGCCCCTGGCTAATCTTTTTTTAACTGTATTCCCACCTACTTCCCTCTCCCATACTGTGGGAGTTTTTTAACTTTTTAAAAATTTATTTTAATTTAATTTTTTTTTTTTAAGATTTTATTTATTCATTTGACAGACAGAGATCACAAGTAGGCAGAGAGGCAGGCAGAGAGAGAGGAGGAAGCAGGCTCCCTGCTGAGCAGAGAGCCCAATGTGGGGCTCGATCCCAGGACCCTGGGATCATGACCTGAGCCCAAGGCAGAGGCTCTAACCCACTGAGCCACCCAGGCTCCCCTATTTATTTTTTTAAAGATTTATTTGAGAGAGAGCATGTAGGCAGGGGGAAGGGCAAAGGGAGAGAGAGAATCTCAAACAGACTCCACCCTGAGCGTGGAGCCCAACATGGCGCTCAATCTCACCACCCTGAGATCCTGACCTGAGCTGAAATCAAGAGTGGGTTACTTAGCCAACTGGCCCACCCAGGCACCCCTTTAATTTCTTTTTTTAAGTAAGCTCTGTGCCCAGTGTGGGGCTTGAACTCATAACCCTGAGATCAAGAGTCGCATGCTCTACTGACAGAGCCAGCCAGTTACCCTCTCCCACACTGTTTTAAAAATATAATCGGGGTACCTGGGTGGCTCAGTCGGTTAAGCATCTGCCTTCAGCTCAGGTCATGAACCTGGGGTCCTGGGATGGAGCCCCATGTCTGGCTCCCTGCTTAAGGTATCTGCTTCTCCCTCTCCATCTGCCTCTTCCCCCAGCTAATGCTCTCTCTCTGCACACATGCTCTCTTTCTCAAATAAATAAATAAAATCTTTTTTTTTTAAGATTTTATTTATTTATTTGACAGAGATCACAAGTAGGCAGAGAGGCAGGCAGAGAGAGAGGAAGGGAAGCAGGCTCCCTGCTGAGCAGAGAGCCCGATGCGGGACTCGATCCCAGGACCCTGAGATCACGACCCGAGCCGAAGGCAGCGGCTTAACCCACTGAGCCACCCAGGCGCCCTAAATAAATAAAATCTTAAAAAAAAAAACAAAAAAAAACCATAATCAATATACTATTATCAAACCTAAAAAAATTAAGAATAATTCCTTGATGTCTTCAAATGCCCAGTCAATGTTCAAATTTCACAAATGGTCTTAATTTTATTATTATTTTTTTTTATAATTTGTCATCAGCTCTTGAGATCTGCTGATTCACTTAAGTCTTGTTTATTTTTTAAGATTTTATTTATTTAATGGGACACCTGGGTGGCTCAGTGTGTTAAGCCTCTGCCTTCGGCTCAGGTCGTGGTCTCAGGGTCCTGGGATCAAGCCCCGCATCGGGCTCTCTGCTCAGTGGGGAGCCTGCTTCCCCTTCTCTCTCTGCCTGCCTCTCTGCCTACTTGTGATCTCTCTCTGTCAAATAAATAAATAAAACCTTTATTTAGAAGATTTTATTTATCTTTTAAAAAAAGATTTTATTTATTTATTAATTTTGAGAGAGAGCGCACACGTTAGTGTTAGCAGGGGGAGGGGCAGAGGCAGCAGAAGGAGAGAGAGCTCTCAAGCAGACTCCATGCTGAGCTTAGAGCCTGAAGTGGGGCTCAGTCTCACGACCCTGAGATTAGAACCTGTTGAAATCAAGAGTTGGACACTCAACTGACTGAGCCACCCAGGCGTCCCTGATTCACTTAAGTTTAAGAGACACTAGAATTAGCTGAGGAAATGAAGTCAGTATATTTATTTTAAATTGTCACTTGTGATGTGATATTCAACCTGTTGGTTGTCGAACTTCAGCAAGAATCCATCCCTAGCTTGCTGGAAAGGATGAAGGGGAGGGGACTTACAGAGTTCCCTGTTTAATTGTGTGTATTTTGAGAGCCCCAGATGTGCTTCACACCAGGCTAGGTGCTCTGAGGGTAAGAAAAAAACCAGGTACCATGTGGAAGGAGAAACATCATTAATTAGTCGCTGGGAATGCCTTGAATAGGAGTCTCGAACCCAGTACTTGCAGAGGTCAAGGAGGAACATAAAAAGGGGGAGGAGGAGGGTAGCCATAAAGAAGGCATGAGGACTCTGGAAAGTGCCTTGAGTGTGCCTGACCAAAGAGCCAGCTGCTTTTCACTTCCAGCCAGTTGCCCCCATGCAGGAATGCAGACCCAGTGTTGCCAGATTTTCTGCTGTTTCGAGAGAAATCAGGAAATTGATAGATTGTATATATAGTCTAATTTTTAAAAAAAATTTTTTTTAAGATTTTATTTATTTATTTGACAGAGAAAGACACAGCAAGAGAGGAAACACAAGCAGGGGGAGTGGAAGAGGGAGAAGCAGGCTTCCCACCGAGTTGGGAGCCTGATAGAGGGCTCGATCCCAGGACCCTGGGCTCATAACACAAGCCAAAGGCAGATGCTTAATGACTGAGCCACCCAGGGGCCCCTGCAGTCTAATTTTTAACCATTGGGAGTTAATTTAAAAGTAGTTTATAGGGCGCCTGGGTGGCTCAGTGGGTTGAGCCGCTGCCTTCGGCTCGGGTCATGATCTCAGGGTCCTGGGATCGAGTCCCGCATCGGGCTCTCTGCTCAGCAGGGAGCCTGCTTCCCTTCCTCTCTCTCTGCCTGCCTCTCTGCCTACTTGTGATCTCTGTCTGTCAAATAAGTGAATAAAATCTTTAAAAATAAATAAATAAATAAAAATAAAAGTAGTTTATAGTTTCAGAGACAGAAAATAGATTCATGGTTGCCTAGCACTGCTTGGTGGGAGAGGCCAGGTAGGATGGAGAGTGCCTATGAAAGGATACAGTTTCTGGGACGACGAGGAAGTTCTGACATTTCATTGCGGTGAGGATTATATGACTGTGACTATACTAAGAACCACTGAGTTATACACCTTAAGTGGGTAAATTATATGGTAGTGAATTTTATTTCAATAAAGTTTTTTTAAAAAGTGGTTCGTGGGCCAAACAAAATATGTCTTGGTGCCAAAATAGGCCATCAGTGCCCTGGGACCTGAGACTCCACCTCTCAGCATCCTTTTCCCACTTGTAAAATGGGAGACGGGGAGGCTCCTTCCCAGCATATCAAGAATAAGCAGCGGTGCTTAGGTGAAAGGTTGCCCAAGCCACATGGTCAGCAGGTCCTGGGAGAGCCTGGCTGAGGGGTTTGCTGTTTGCCTGCTTCAGAGGGGCGCCTGGATGGCTCAGTGGGTTAAGCCTCTGCCTTTGACTCGGGTCATGGTCTCAGGGTCCTGGGTTTGAGCTCTGTGTTAGGCTTTCTGCTTGGTGGGGAGCCTGCTTCCCCCTCTCTCTCTGCCGGCCTCTCTGCCTACTTATGATCTCTCTCTCTCTCTCTCTCTCTGTCAAATAAATAAATAAATAAATAATCTTAAAAAAAAAAAAAGCTTTAGAAAGAGAACGGTTGGCCATTGGTGGTTGGCAACAGACTTGAGTCGTCAGATCTCAAATATTTATTACGAAACTACTTTTTCAAGAAGGCTCTCTACAAGGCATTTACTTACTTGGCTTTGCCAGAGTGAATAACAAAGAGAGTGGAAGCTCATTTGCCGGGTACATAGTTCCTAGTTACAAATACTATTAATGGACAGGGTCCTTCTATAATCTGTGGTGGTGAGGTTTTAGCAGAACAGAAGCAGCTCAGCAGCCCCCGCCATCCCCGCTCACTCTTCATCCAGTTGCTGGCGGGTGAGACTGCAGAGACAAGCTGGGTCTGGTTCCACTGTGTGCCTCATTCCCAACGCTGCCTTCACCTTTCCTGCACCACCTCTGCCCGAGGCTGCTGCCATTCCAGCCGCCTGTTCAGGTCCCATACTTGAGGCTTCACCTACCAATCATTTGAGCTCGGTTTTAATTTTAGGCAGCCAGCATCTGTTTGAGTACCCTCAAATGCCAGATACTGCTGATACATAAAGTCTCTGAGCTTGAGGCACTTGGGCTGAAAATGGACAAAAATGGAAACCATAAATTCAAACAGATAGCAGAAGGAAATGCAGACTACCTAATGGTACAGGTAATGGTGATTTTGTGAAATAATAGGAAGGGGATAATTAATTCCAACAGGGGATTATCCTTCCAGAGGAAGGCAATGATATTAGAACTGGGTCTTTAGGATGCCTGGGTGGCTCAGTCGGTTAAGCATCTGCCTTCGGCTTGGGTCATGATCCCAGGGTCCTGGGATCAGGTGCCACATCGGCCTCCCTGCCCACTGGGGAGTCTGCTTCTCCCTGTGCCCTTCCCCATGGTTGTGACCTCGCTCTCAAGTAAATAAATAAATAATCTTAGAAAAAAAAAAAAAAAGAACTGGGTCTTTATACACTTACTGGGAAGGACAGAGACGAAGAAATGAGCCTAACATCTTAATTTGCCTTGTCACTCAGACTCTAGTCTGATTTTGTTAGTAAACTCAAAATTAAATATCCAGGAAAATCATCTTTTCAAAATATCTAGACTCTGAAAGGCAGGTCTCATCTTTACTTGTTTTCAACCTCTGCCAGGAGGTCCAATTAGTCTGTTGGCATCACCACGCCCAGATGAAGGCTATGAGCAATTATTGGAAGCTTGAGCCAACAAGTTCCCACAGTTCTCCTGTGCAGTGCTGTTCTCACTCCTCATGCCCCTGTCCGGGAGCCCTGGGGCTGCAGCAATGGTCCTCCCTCCTGCCCAGGCCCTCAGCTCAGTTTACACCTGCACCTTTTCCAGGCTCCTTGCTGTTCTGCCCAGGCCGATGAGTTTGCACATTGTCTCCTGTTTTCTCTCTTTTCTGTTGGCAGAGATTCCTGCTATCTTAGAGAACTGCCGTTCCCTATCCTTTAGCTACTTCTTCCTCCCTCTGTCTTGCCAGAGTCAGGCACTAGGATGGCCTATCTAACCACCTCCCCTGCCCGCCCACCCACCCCAGCACACATACGCACACTTCTCCTGTAGAAGAGCAGGAATAAAAGAGAGGAAACCAGGGGTGTTGCAGGGAAGCCTTTGGTGCAAAGATAACCTTGGCTATTTAGCATCTCCTGATGTGTTTACCGCTTGCTGCGTGGGTTCTGGAAATATCACTCTCCACCCCAAGAGAAGTGGTCAATAGGCAGCAGGAAAAGGCTTGCCCCTATTATATGTGCAGCCGCAAACCGTGTTGTGGTGGAACGGTGAGCTTATCAGATGTGGTGGTAGGAGAGTTCAGAAGAGAACAGGCTCTATCCGCAAGCAGTAGCAAGCCTCGACATCATGGCTAGAGACACCATTTACTTTGGTTGGGCCCTAGGTGGTATCAGAGATGTTGACAGAGAAGTCACATTTTCTTCTGACACCCACCCAACTTACCAAGGATTGGAGCATCAGGATCGTAATGTTGGGTCTCTTGTTGGGTGATGCTTTAGAACTTCCTGCTCTTTACCATCAGGAGACCTGTGAGTAAAAGAAAACACAGTAAAAAAATAAAATAAAATAAAATACAAAATAAAAAATAAAACCACCACAACCCTCCTCCCACAGACCATAGAGCTTTGCCCCTGCAGTATGAACCAGACAATGTATGTTCCATCAGAGTCTGCTTCAAGCCTGGTGGTGTTCACGGTGGTGTCTGTCCTAGACACCCGGGAGGGCAGAGAGAGTTCAGGCCCGAGCTGGGAAAGTAGGTTAACAGTGTCCCATGTGGTTTAACAGAAGGAATCACATTCTTCCCACCCTGGTTATATTCTTGACCTTGGCTGCTTTGGTGCTTCTAGGTACTTTTCTCTTCCCTCGGGTTTTCTCTTTTTCTTCTCTTTATTAGTATTATTTTTGATTCCAGAAGTAAAGCATGGTCAATGTAGAAAAGTCAAAGAAGGGGCACCGGGGTGGCTCCTCAGTTAAGCATCTGCCTTCAGCTCAGGTCATGATCCCAGGGTTCTGGGATCGAGCCCTGCATCTGGCTCCCTGCTATTCCAGAAGCCTGCTTCTCCCTCTTCCACTCCCCCTACTTGTGTTCCCAATATCGCTGTGTTTCTCTCTCTGTCAAATAAATAAATAAAATCTTTAAAAAAAGAAAAGAAAGGTCAAAGAATGCCAAAAAATCAAGTAATACTTTGAGTATACAGTGAAAGTTCCCCTCACCATCCTCAGTTCCACTTCCCTCCTGGAAGCACGTGTACCCTCTACAGAAGCTCATGCAAATGGACATATTATACCCAGATATAAGGTCTCTTTTAAATAAAAGTGAAGGGGCGCCTGGGTGGCTCAGTGGGTTAAAGCCTCTGCCTTCGGGTCAGGTCATGGTCTCAGGGTCCTGGGATCAAGTCCCGCATCGGGCTCTCTGCTCAGCAGGGAGCCTGCTTCCTCCTCTCTCTCTGCCTGCCTCTCTGCCTACCTGTGATCTCTGCCTGTCAAATAAATAAATGAAATCTTTAAAAATAAATAAATAAATAAATAAATAAAAGTGAAACCATATTGTACATACTGTATGATATAGATCTCTTGTTTTTGTCATACTTCTGACTTCTCTTTCTTTCCCCTCTCTCTTCAGGGATCCGGTGTGATTAAAGCTGGTTTTGCTGGTGATCAGATTCCCAAATACTGCTTTCCAAACTAGTAAGTAGTTCTGTAGCATAGTCGGAAGCTGGGGAGGCTTGTCAGCTTTGTTTTGGGGTCAGCCCTCCATCTTTTACAGAGAAGGATCTCTGATTTGGGTCAGAAATATACAAATAACTTAAAATAATACATGTTCATTGTAGAAATCGTGGGCAATGCAGAAAAGTAGATGAAAATCAAAATCAACTTTAACCTCACTCCTCAGAGATAATGACAGTAGAACTGGGTCTGTTTCTTCCCGTCCAAGCATGCACATCTGTACGGCCTTCCGTGTTCTGTCATGAAATGAAAAGTAATGGTCCTCCTGCTCTCTTTTTTAGTGTGGGCAGACCCAAACATGTTCGCGTCATGGCCGGAGCTCTTGAAGGTGACATCTTCATTGGGCCCAAAGCCGAGGTAACTCCCAGTTCTACTAAAGAAGCCTCAAGCCAGCAGAGGACCTTCGTTATTCCCCAAAAGGGCAGTGGGACAGCCATGAGTAAAAGGAGCAGTTTCCTCTTAAAATATCCCCTTTGGCCCCCTCATCCTAGGTCTAGTTGGTTCACATCTCCCAGGAGCAGCCTCTGGTTTTAGAGAGGAGATATCTGGAACCTCACTTGGGGAAAGAGAGACCAGTCTAGAAAACAGGGCTTTTGCTTTCTTCCATATTCTGTCACTACCTTGCCAATGACCACATTGGCTAGCTTCATTATTTTTTGGCAAAAGGGATTCAGGGGGAGATCCTGGCTGGGATACCCTGGGGATGAGTTAATTAGCACCGCTTGGAGGAACCATGGGCAGCTTCTAGAAGCAGACCAACAGAATCATTGTTGCCAACCTTGGGGGCAAGTGCTGAGGCCCAGGGGTGAGAGCCAGGAGATTTGTATCCTGGGGTCAGGCCATGAGGAGGGTACCTCCTGTCACTTGCCATAAGGACACTGAAGGGCCATGGAAATGCAGAAGCCCTCTGCCCTGCTGACTAATTGGGCAGCGAGAACACTTTGCAGCATACAGTTTAGACACGAGGCCAACGGGAACCTAACTTTAGCCCTGGGTGAGGACCATGCAGTGGCCACTCCTAGTCCTAGAGGAGTGGGGGCCCCCTGGGCCACCTGGCGGAGAAGCTGGCTGCCACTGGAAGTGCTGCTCTCTGCCCGCAGGAACACCGAGGGCTGCTGTCCATCCGCTACCCCATGGAACATGGCATCGTCAAGGACTGGAACGACATGGAGCGCATCTGGCAGTATGTCTATTCCAAGGACCAGCTGCAGACTTTCTCTGAGGAGGTGAGGGTCCCGGGAGCAGGGTGTGCAGAACTATTCAGAGCCACTGTCCCAGAGAGGAGGAGCAGGGAGATCGCTACCAGAGTGCTGGACTTGCTGGGCCACCAGGCCTTGTGCTCCTCAGACAGGTCTGTCCTTAGTCTACACCCCAGTCCTATGACAGACGGAGAATATCATCTCCGTTTTACAAACAAGGAAACAGAAGTTCAGGGAAGCCAAGTAGTCTTTCCAAGATCACTAGGGAATAATAGAGTGGGAAAGCTGGGACTCAAATCCATGTGTTTCAGACTTCGGAGCTTATACTCTAACTTCTAAGGAAATAACTCTCAGTGCACAATAACAAAGGAAGGTGAATACTAGACATATCAGCATTTCCAGGGGAGGGATGTGTTTGGTTTTCAAAAATACCTTCGATATTTAAATTTAATTTTGGAAAAAAGTTTAAACAATTATTTTTAACATAAGAATTCCAAATTTAGATTTTAGCAAAATCTGGACAATTAGAGGTATACAGTAGATACAGGAGCCTATGTAAGAATCTTGGGGACAGGGAGGGGAGAAAGGGGGTAGAGGCGAGGACAGAATGAGACTTTTAAAGGGGCATGAATTTGGAAGGTTGACACATTGGCTTGTGCAGGGGTAGTTGGCGGGCCCAGCTTGCCTTTTTTTGGTGAGAGATTCACAAAGGTCCCCCCAGCTTTCTAGCCCAGCACACAAGGGCTTCTGCCCCGGTGCTAATGAAGGGTAGAAATCTTGACTTGCCCTGATTGCCCTCTGGGCATCTTTCACCAGCATCCTGTGCTCCTGACGGAGGCGCCTTTAAACCCGCGGAAAAATCGTGAACGAGCCGCTGAAGTTTTCTTCGAGACCTTCAATGTACCAGCCCTTTTCATCTCCATGCAAGCTGTGCTCAGCCTGTGAGTAGCTGCCTGGCTGGCTAGCCCGGCCTCTTGAGGGCAGAATGGAGATGCATCTCCTGGAGGTGGGAAAAGGGAATATTGAGACCGTGTCCCATTCTTGCTTCTCTTGTTCTTTGTCTTGGCGGCTGGGTGCCCAGGGCTCCCCACTCTGCCTGATAGGAAGGGCCATACACTGCTACAGTTCTTCCCAAAGGCCCCCTAATGTGTTCAGATGTTTGTCCAGTGCCTGCTTGTATAGACATTATGCCAAGCTGCTGACAGAGTTGTGATGGAAACACCACCACAGGGTCCCTGTTCTAATACCCCTGTCATCCCTGTCATGCTCCCAGCCTGCCTCATCCCAGGGTTGGGTGTAGGGCCGAGGGTGTACACTGGTGACCCGCAGGCAAGATGTGTTTGATCTCATTTAAAAATTGTGAGCCAGCATTTTAACTAGATTTCCGGGGCACCTGGCTGGCTCAGTTGGTAGAACATGTGATGCTTGATCTCAGGATTGTAAGTTCAAGCCCCACATGGGGCATAGAGTCTACTTAAAAAAAAAAAAAAAAAAAAAAAAGGGGAGATTTTCTATCAAAATCCAAACTTTTGGCTTTTCTGAAAAAACTGGGATGATTTAGCAGTGCTGGGCGCATTCCTATAGGACAAAAGTCAGCTGGAGCCAAAGTAGCCGCTGCCACTTCCAGTTGAGTTTGCAAGACTGACTGCCACAGCCCGCTCTGTTCCCTGTTGTCGTCCCAACATGAGGGACTGTCCGTTGCTGTTTCTCAAACATCACGGGTTTTTCCCCGTCATAGCACAGAAATATGTCTATACCCTTGACCACCACCACCTGAGGATCTAGGAGGCCATGTGAGGAAAAAGCGAGTTTTTTGTAGAAGTGAAAATATTCTTATTTTCCTTTACTCATTTACCTTTCCTGCATGGCCCCTGTAGACATTCGAGGTTTTTCCTCTTGTCTGGAAAGTGGAAATTGCCCCATAGGCTGGGTTCCTGAAGCAGTCAAAGGCAGGCCATCACCTGCGATTGAAGGAGGCTCAGCTCCTTTCCAGGTTTTTCAGGCTTGCTTATGCTCAGGCTTCCTAGTACTGTGTCCAGTCTAAAGTTCCTAGAGAAAGGTAGGCCTCCGCTTTAGTTTAGCTGACTTTGAACTCTAAAACTAAATGAGTTTCTTCCCCGGATGAGGAAGCAGGGGTTAGTGACGATTTGCCCCCTGTGCTTCAGTTATGCTACAGGCCGGACCACAGGCGTGGTGCTGGATTCCGGGGATGGTGTCACGCATGCCGTGCCCATTTATGAGGGCTTTGCCATGCCCCACTCAATTATGCGCATCGACATCGCTGGCCGAGATGTCTCTCGCTTCCTTCGCCTCTACCTGCGGAAGGAGGGCTATGATTTCCACTCATCGTCCGAGTTTGAGATTGTCAAGGCCATAAAAGAAGTGAGTGCTGCCCCACACACCCAGGGATGGGATGGGGAACGGGAACGGGGCAGCCAGGACCTCTGTGACCTGGAGTAAAGAGAGGCGAAGCTCCAGTCCTGAGGGGGTCTCTGGTCAAGCTCTGTTCTCCCCACCCAGGCCTCCTGACTACCTTATGATGGGGGGGTGAAGGGGGCTCACACTGACGGTCACTGTCCCCAAGTGCTGCCATCTTGTGGGGGAAAGGGAGATGCTGTTATTTCTTAAGCTGGGTGATGGGTATACCAGTGTTCATTATGTTTTTATAACTTATGTTATATGTTCTTTTGTAAAAGAACATATGTTCTTTTACATCCTTAAAGAAGTCAGAATATAGTTTTCTTTTTTTTTTTTAAGATTTATTTATTTATTTGACACACAGAGATCACAAGTAGACAGAGAGGCAGGCAGAGAGAGAGGAGGAAGCAGGCTCCCCACTGAGCAGAGAGCCGAATGCGGGGCTCGATCCCAGGACCCTGGGACCATGATCCGAGCCGAAGGCAGAGGCTTTAACCCACTGAGCCACCCAGGCGCCCCCAGTTTTCTTTTTTTTAAATGAACATTTTTGGTTTTGTTTTAAGATTTTATTTATTTATTTGCTAGTGAGCGAGCAAGAGAGAGTACAAGCAGGGAGCATGGCAGGTAGAGGGAGAAGCTGGCTCCCCACTGAGCAAGGAGCCTGATTCGGGGCTCAGTACCAGGACCCTGGGATCATGACCTGAGCCTAAGGCAGATGCTTAACTGACTGAGCCACCCAGGCAGTAGGTAGTAGTTTCCTTTTAAGTAAACTAGATCCTCCTGCCACCCATGGCTCTAGGGAAACCTGAGCTGGGTAGATGGGACCCAGAACCACGAGTAGTAGAAGGGAAAAAGAAGCCTAAGTCTGTACTAAAATTAGGTTGTGGTCTCAGACCCAGTTCCAGAGAGCCAGTTTCCACGCCTGTCCATGAGGAAGATGAGCAGGTAGGAACTTGAATCCTAAGTGCCACCCAGTGAAGGCCGACAGAGGCCACCCTGCCGTGCTCCAGGACAGGAGCTCTGGGACCCTTTAGGGCAATCAGCGTGGTTGGCAGATGTCTGCAGCAACACTGGGACTTTGACCAGGTAGGCCTAGGTTTCCCACCTGCCTGACTCATGCTCGGTCCCGCAGAGAGCCTGCTACCTGTCCATAAACCCACAGAAGGATGAGACTCTAGAGACCGAGAAAGCTCAGTACTACCTGCCCGACGGCAGCACCATTGAGGTAGGTCTGGATCTCCCTTCAGTCCCCGTAGGCCCCCAGAAGCTCAGGGCCCCAACAGAATTCCCCAGGGGAAGGCTGGACTCACATGCACCAACCCTTTTACACCCTCTGCCTGGAGCCCTGGAGCTCTTGGATGGCACTGTCTCCTGCAGAGTGAGGCGTCAGGGGGTTTGGAAGAAGGTGGTTAGTGCTGTTTATCTCTTATCACTTCGACACAGTATAGGGTGAGCTGCCTCTTCCTGGACCTGCATTAGTAGGAAGAAATTTCCATGAATGAATAAACCCATGAATTTATTATAAGGTCTCTTGGCTGGAAAGTCCCAGAGCTAGGATTAAACATAAGAACTTCCTCTCTCTGGTTTCCCAAGAGCTCTCCTTGTCTCTTTTTGTTTCCCATTTGTTCCCCAGAGTTTTGTCTTGGTGTTTTGAGGCTCTTGACATACCAGGTCTTCCCTGAGCCTGGCCTTCCTAGCTGCCTGGTCACTAACAGATGGGCAGAGGGGCCTCTTCCACTCTCACTCCTAAAGGGACCTCATCCCTGGGCCCAGCCTCTGAGTTTGCCCCCCACCCTGCAGATTGGTCCTTCCCGATTCCGAGCACCTGAGCTGCTATTCAGGCCAGACCTGATCGGAGAGGAAAGTGAGGGCATCCATGAGGTGCTGGTGTTTGCCATCCAGAAGTCGGACATGGACCTGCGGCGCACGCTTTTCTCGAACATTGTCCTCTCAGGAGGTTCCACCCTGTTCAAAGGTTGGTCTTTGCTCTCGGAGCCCATTGCCAAGGAAGTTTCCAGGTGCCCAGAGAATTGACTTGAGATTCCCCTGTCCTGCCTATTCAGGTTTCGGTGACAGACTACTGAGTGAAGTGAAGAAATTGGCTCCAAAAGACGTGAAGATCAGGGTAGGAGCATGGTGGGGGCTGGGGCTTCATGGAACCGGGCCTCCCCTCTGAGGCTAGACAGCTCCCAGCTTCCACACTGACCTTGACATCTATCAGAGGGGAGAACCCATTTTCCTTCTCCCTCCCAACAGAAGGGGGCAGTTCCGATACCCTGATGGCACAGGCCACTAGGCTTGAGGGTCCCACATATAGTCTTTCAGAGAAACCATAATGTTGACAGATTGACTCCTGGTGCTCCCTCGTGACCAGTCCACCATCTTAGTGCCTCCTGAGGGAGGCTAAATGAAGGAGTGTGATTCCTGCCATGGAGTCTGCTTCCGATCGGCCCCAGCAGAATCTTGTCCCCTGACAGCCCCAGCTTCTCTGACAGCTGTAGATACGTAGGGCTGCTGGAAATCTGCTCCTCCAGATGAGTGTCGGGCTGGCCACAGTACCCCCCAGAGAGGCCACGGGGTCCAGCAGGGACATTGTATGAAATGCATCCACTGCCTTGGGCATTAGAATTGGCCATAAAGATGAGCATTGGACGGGAAAGGGACAAGGAGGGTGAAAGTCTCAGAGTTCTCTTTCCACCTACCCTTTCAGATATCCGCACCTCAGGAGAGGCTGTATTCCACATGGATTGGGTGAGTAGTTCTCCTGGGAATAAGAGCGGAACAGGAAGTAAGGGCATCATTACCCCTCACCACCCCATCCCTTTAAAGGAAAGCCTTGACTGCTTTGGCCCCATGGGGACTGGCCAGCTCCAAAGATATCTACTTTCTCCCTCTCACAACATTCCTTGGGATTCCCTCCACTCCAGGGGCTCCATCCTCGCCTCCCTGGACACCTTTAAGAAGATGTGGGTCTCCAAGAAGGAATATGAGGAAGACGGTGCCCGATCTATCCACAGGAAAACCTTCTAATGTTGGGACATCATCTTCACCTCTCTCTGAAGTTAACTCCACTTTAAAACTCGCTTTCTTGAGTCGGGAGTGTTTGCGAGGAACTGCCTGTGTGTGTGAGTGTGTGTGTGGGTACGAATGTGCGCGCATATGCGAGAGCCGTGTGGCCCCGGGATCCCAGGGCCCAGAAAGGACGATGAACTACCCATGATGGCAACGGCCTGAGGCCTGGGGTTGACCACTAACTGGCCCCCGACAGGGAAGAATGCTGGCAGAGGGCTCCACTCCTTCATCAGCTGGGCCTTCGTCTGGCTGTGTGGGACTACGTTTACTACCATAGGGAGACAGAGAGGGTAAATCCCAGGAGACCTTGCTGCTGCCCATCCTAGGCTGGGCTAGCCCCACCCCGTCCCACCCCCAGGGTGCCCCGAGGCCCAAGGCAGCCGTTGCCTCCCTTGCTCGTCCTTCTGCTCTCTATGCCAGTTTTCATGGACTGAGGACTGGGGCCGAAGTTGAGTTCTGCCTGGTTTTTTTGCAGTTTGGGTTGGGGAAGGCTGGGAAAGCACTCCAAGAGCTATTACTGAGACTCTGAGGTCAGGAGACGGCAGGGGGCCCTTCACCTCACCTGGGGACCAGGACCACACTGGGCATTTGAAGAGGCAGGAGTAGTGCTATACTTCTGATGGGTGGCAGAGTGAATGCTCCAACCCCCAGCCCCTGTCCAGGGGGTCTCGGGAGAGCGTCAGGAGCCTATTGGCTCCAGGCCCTGTTACTTGCTTCTCATCCATCCTTGGGCAATGCCATCTTTAAACAGTTTTATTTATTGACGTGTTTGTTCAGTATGGGACTGGAGAGGGAGCTCACCGCCTCCTGCCCACCAGTCACCCTGTTCACACTGATGTTTACAGCACCTCGGTTTAGCATAGTCCGGGGCCCCGCCACTCCCTGCTAACGGTGAACTGACAGTATCCACAGGCCTCAGGCCTATTTAGGATTAGAGGCTACATTCAAAGTCACTACCACCAGCCTCTTTCTTCCTCTTCCATTTGCTCACTGCCCTGGGATCAACAGGCTGGTTGCCAGTTGGATTTTTTTTGAAACAGGAGGTAGAATCACTCGTTGGCAGAGGCCTCTAGCAAAGGAGGGGTATTGGGGATCCAGCCCCCTTAGGACTGGAGAAAGAGCCGCCATTAACCAGGTTGCCTTTTCCCACTCTAGCTGTCCCCCCCCGGGGGGGGGGCACAGGGGGCTCTAGGTTGTAGAGGTGACAAGGCCCCAACTGGGCTGATTTGTGCCATTCTTAACTTTGGACTTGTGTGTTAAAGGAGGGTGGGGCCAGACCAGAGTGCCAGGGGCTGACAGGCTCATCTCCCCTGATCCAGTGGGGCCAGGTGCCTACCCTGGACTGGGCTGGCCTAGCAGTGTCCAAAGGCTCTTTAGCCCAGATGGTGCAAAGCTGGGGTCAGCAGATCTTCACCGGCACCCTCACCTGTGACACCAAGACCCGCCCCAATCCCAGACTCCAGGCAGCCTTCTCCCCCATGCCGTCCAACGACCAAAGGCCCTGCCAGGTATGGGCCGCAGCAGCAGGTGTGTGTGAAAGCGATGTGGCGACCCACGGACTGCAGTGTGCTTAACCAGCTCACCTCCCTTCTCCTAGCCCAAGCCTGTCCCTTGCACAGACCACGTTGCCTGGTGGGGCCCAATGTACTTAAATAAAGTCGTTCCAATAGACGCATCAGCTGGGCCTCTTTCTCTGATGCTGGGTGGGAAGAGGAGCTGTGGGCTCCGAATCTGAGGCGGTGATTGGGCCTTGTGTGTCCTCTAGAGGGCACTCTTGTACCAGCCGGACTTGGCCAGCCCTTCACCCAGGTCGCAGCCTGTCAAGTGGATACAGGAAGGTGTTGTTCATGCCAAAGCCCCACTTCAGGAACTGAAGGTCCCAGCCCTGCACATACACCAAAACCCATAACTGAAACTACCTCAGATGAGGGGAGCACCTTTTGACATCCGTGAAGTCAGAACTTCCACATGAATAAGAAGCTCAGGAGCTTAAAATGTAGTTCCTGGGGCCCACACTCAGATATTCTGACTAATCAGCTCTTCATTTTAAACCTGTATACTTGGTGGGGGGTGATTTCCAGGCCCTTTGCAAATATTAACTTATCTGATCCTCCCAACAACGCTGCAAAGTAGATATTTTTATTATCCACTTTGCAGATGAATTAGAGCCACAAAAAGATTATGTAATTTCCCAGAGCTCTGCCCTTTATCAGATAGGATTTGAATCCAGGCAATATAACCCTAGAGCCTAAATTTTTAGCCACTATACATATCCTCAAAAACCACTGGCCTTGAGCAGTAGGTCCCAATCAAGGACATGCCTGGCAATGTCTGGAGACACTGGGTTGTCACAACTGGTTGGGAAATGCTACTGGCATCTAGGCAGAGGCCAGGGATGCCACTTCAAATATTCATAACAAAGAACTATCTGGCTCCAAACTTCCCTAGGTTGAGAAACGCTGGCCTAGAGCACGGGTGTTCAATCCCAGCTGCACAGTAAAATCATGGAGCTTTCCAAAACCTCCTTGCCTAGGCCATAGCCCAGAACCCATGACATCAGAATCTTGGGGAACAGAATTCAAGACATCAGCATTTTTGAAAGCTCCCAGTGACTCCAGGGTTTAAGACCTCAGTTTTGGAAGCAGCTGCTTTTCCTCACGTCCCCATGTCTGACAGTGGTGTACGGGAAATGCACCAGGACATGACCACAGGCCTGCAAGTCATTCTGCTCCCAGATGCTCATGCAGCTACCGGTCTGCACGCCCTCCCTGCTACCTCAGTGACTCTGAAAGGGTGTCCCCCTACCCCCACCAACTCACCTACAGAAAAATGTTCTCGGGGTACTTTTCCTATTAAGAGGAATTCTGTTCCCAACCCCACCAACCTACCACTCCCGCACATAGCACAGACCTCAGGAACAGAAATGACTGACTTTAATCAGTCTGTGATGACATGAACCTCTTTGAGAGGTCAGATAGGGGTGGGGAAGCCCTGCAGCAGCTGGGACACAATACTTCAGGCACAACTGAAGCGGAGAGGTCAGAGAAACCACTGGAAAGGTGGAGGGAGGGGGCGGTGGGACTCACAGCGTCCCCTGAATGGTGAAAGTGGCTTCCGAGCCTACGCAGCACCAGCCCCAGCCAGGTGGTTGGACAGGCCTCCAGGCCCTGCAGCAACCCCATGTGATCGCAGACAGCCCCTTCCCTTCTTGGTCCTCCTCTTCCTCCTGCCCCACGGCAGGGAAGCAGGTCCCTGAGCACATACAGCCCAGCTCTTGCCCAAGCTGGGCCAGACAGCCAAGCCAGAACTTAGACCTCAGTGATGCTCCTGGCTCAGCCTCAAAGGCTCCCATTCTGCCATCTGTCCTCCAGGCTGTGCCCCAGGGAGGCAGAGGAGCAGGACGAGGGCCTGGCAAAAGTGGCTCCTGCCCAGGCCTGTGACCGTGTCCTCAGCAGGGTGGCCTTGCTGTGCCTGCCTCTCACACCATCTTAACATCCAGGGTCTGGGCCCGTGATAGGTTCTGGCGCTGGGCTTTGACCATGTGCAGGCGTCTCCCATGCAGTGTGAACTGGGACCAAGTGAACAGCTGCAGCAGGGCACAGGTGATGGGCACCAGCACCAGCAGGTAGAAGCAGCCCTGGCGGAGTGTCGGGGCCTGGGCTGGGGCCGGGGCCGGGGGCTCTGGCCAGGGCTGGGCACTCCCCACAGGGGTCAGCGGGGGCTGCTGGAAGAGATCGTGACCTAGGGTGAGAGAGCGTGCAGAAAGAACAGGATCAGCCCTGGTCTTCTCCAAGGTCCCCAGTGCCACATCTCAAGTGACACACACGCATGTCTAAACCACAAGTCACTTCTTCCCCCAAACTTGCCTCACCCTGCGCTTCCCTTCTGGGTGACTGGCACCACCATCCACCCCATAAGCACAAAGCCTTCCTCGATTCTTCGGGTAACCTCACCACTCCCCAGCAGCCAGTCCTTCCCCTCCCCCAATTCAAAAACACACCCCACACCCAGACACTTTCTTCCAGCGCCCCTGGCACTGCCAGCTCTGAGCTTCCATGGCCTCTGCCAGCGCCTCCACACAGCCCATTCTCCATACTGCTATCAGGGCGAACTTTAAAAAACAGACCAGACCATGTCACTGCCCTGCTAGACCATGTCACTACTGCCCTGGCAATAGTTTCTCTTCACACTGAGAATCAAATCCAAACCCTGTCCTGACAGACAGAGTTCCCTGCTGCCCAGCCTCGTCTCCAGCGACTCCTGATACCTCAGTCCTCTGTACTTGCCCCCCTCCCTGTCCGGGATTCACTGAGATCTTTCTAGACCCACTTCTTGCCATTCGGTCCACATCCTGGGTGTCATCTCTGCAAAGAGGCCTTCCTGGACCACGCACTAAGTAGCTTCTCAGTCACACTGCCTATGTTGCCATCACTTTTCCCAATACCGTAGCTCTTTTCTTGTTTGGCTCTTTGTCGCCAACCCCACCCATCCTTCCAACCAGAATGGAAGTTCCATGAAGGCAAAGACCACTGTTACCTCCCTAAAGGGACTTGGAGTCGCTCCTGGCAGAGAAAGTATTCTACACATGCTTGTCGAATGAATGAATGAATGAATAAACTATTGAAACATGGGAAGTACCGGACACTCAGTTTCTCTCCCTACCTGGGCAGAGGTGGAGGAGGTGTGGGCCAGGCACAGTTGCCATTGGCCAGCTGCCATTTTCTCCCCCTGACTGGACCCAGCTTGTCAGCTGCTATGCCAGGTAAGCTCTGAACCCTGGAACCTCAAGAGCCCAGTGGCAGCCCCAGGGCCCTCACCTGTGTAGAAGCACAGCAGCCAGGTGCCCAGCAGCGGGGCGAAGGTCTGGCCCGGCTTGGTCACCAGGGCCACCATGCCAAAGAGAAGAGCTGAGGCTGCCTGCTTGCGGCGGTTCAGGACCAGGTCCTCATCCACCAAGTCAGTGACCACCAGGGTCAGCAGCTTACAGGTGCCCTCCGTGAAGACGCGGTTGCTGCCAGCAAAGAAAGGGGGTGGGGGGAGAGGCAAGGATGACCGGGTGGAGCGGAGGTGGAGCGGGTGAGGGAGGGCAGCGCATACCTGGCAATGAAGAGGCAGAGGAGGCCGGGGTGGTCGGGGCCTGCCAACAGCATGAGCAGGCTCAGGCCCAGCTTGAGCAGGAAGAGCCCCCGCACCACGGCGTAGACGCCCCAGCGCCGGCACAAGGGCAGGAAGTAGAGGTTGTTGAGGTGGGGGGCCACGTAGGAGATGCCTGGACAGAAGGGCGCAGCCTTGTCAGGGGCCGCTGCCAGCGCACATGCCCGCCGCCGGCGTCAGAGCGGGCATGGACAGAACCCTCCCCACGTGCCGGGCTCTGCGCCACGAGCTTCATGTCCACTTATTTAATTCTCTCCACCCTTCAGGATCAGTCCTGTGATTGCCCCTGCCTCACAGATGGTAAGTGGAGGCCCAAAGAGACTAAAGAAAACACACCCAAGGACGCACAGTGAACAAGCAGTCGAGACACGCCCCCAAGCCTGTCAGCCGCGCTGTGAGAGGCCGCCGTGCCGCCTCCCCTCCAGCGGGCGCCATCACGGAGACCACCAGAGAGCGGCCATACCCTCCTCGCACCGCAACGGGCTCCCACCCGCTCCTCCCACAGCTGAGCGGGAGGCCTGGAGGGGCGCGCCCGCAGCGGCAGGGACCCTGCCCCCCGCCCCTGCACCCCTGCAAGCTGCACCTGCAGCTGGGCGGCAAGCTTCGGGCCTTCCAGCCTGCCTGCGGCACCCACTCACCCAACAGGAAGGAGCCCGTGGAGAGGGAGATGTGGTCTGACAACAGATGCTCCAGGAAGAGGGGGAAGAAGTTGCTGTTGAAGTGGCAGTGAAAGACCTGCAACCCAACGGCCCGTGAGGAGGCTGCTGGGCTGGAGGGGAGCTGGGAGCAGGCCGGAAGCCGACTCGGGAGCGCCGAGAGCAAGAGCAGACTTTAACCCCATGTCCCTCCCCACGGAACATGCCAGAATAAAACCCAACACCAGATTCCTGTTGCTCATCTAATTTTGCTAAAAGGTAGAAGGAATGATTAAAACTGTCAAACTGAATAATTAAGTTTTTTTCTCTTTAATCGATAACACTTTGGTAAAACAAGCTTGTTGATATAAACACCATCTATTTCTGAATTTAGCTAGCTTACATGCTATAGGTGTTTCAGGCGCGGCATTTAGTGTTTTAAAAAGATTGTCACGGAATTCCCCAGGAGCACCTCTTTCTCACAGCTTCCTTTTGCAGGTGAAGACGCAGCTGCCCCGAGAGACAGACCTGCCTAAGGTCACACAGGGAGTGAGGACTTCTGATGGTGCTAGAATCCAGGTCTCCCAACGAACAGACCTGTGTTCCAGCTAACAAACCACCCAGCAGTGCTCACATGAGGCTCAGCTTTTAAGGCACCTGCTCCCCTGAGTGAGGCACATCCTGGCTGTGGGTGGGGGGTTGGGGGGATGCTGCTCCCATACCTGCACCAGGTCCATGCCCACGAACCATAGGAAGTTCCGGTGACGTGCCAGCTGCTGGAGGTACTGGCCCAGAGTGACGCTGCCTGCATCCTGGCGGCCTGTGAGCAGCTCCTCTCCGCACAGGCTACAGGGCACAGGGGAGTCACCCACGGCCTAGGGCTGGGCCAGAGCCATCCGCCACCCCCAGGCAGCCGCCCATGCCCCAGGGGACTCTGTGTGCTGCGGGGAACCCGGGGCGCTGGGCCAGGCCACTCACCCGCCATCCGCAGCCAGGGCTGGGCACTCTGGCTGCCTGCCAGCTGCCTCAACCTGCCACCTAAGCAGCAGTGTGGCCCCCACAAAGCCCAGCCCAGAGCTGGTGGCCAGTGCCACGCAGAAGGCGCGGAAGGAAGAGAAGTCTTCCTTGTTCCAGAAGGCATAGGAGGCAAAGACAGAGAGGGAGCCAGCCGCACTGAAGAGGGAGCAGTAGAAGTTGAGGTGGGTACGGTCGTGCGCAGAGAGGGCCAAGTCAGCCAGCAAGGCATGATGGTGCAGGTCCACAAGCGTCAGGAAGCCATCATAGAGGCATAGGCACAGCAAGAACTGCAGGCCAGCTGGGGCCCAGGGCACCCAGAATGCCAGGAACGATAGTGCCAGCAATGGTCCATGCCAGCCCAGGGCCCGCACCCGTGCCAGCACCACGGCCCTCGAGGAGAGCCCAGTGCCCGACCTGCCAAAGAGAGGAGGAAAGGTGGGAGTGGCTCTTACCAATTTGGCTAGCCCCAGTTCCCCCTCTGCCCAGGCCCCAAAGGGAGGACAGAGGCCCAGAGTATGAAACTCACACCAGAGTGAGCCCACTGAGCCCCGCGTCCTCAGCCTCTGACTTAGGAAGCAAAAGAGGTATACTTTCTCATCTGCTTCCTTGTGAGCCTGCCAAGGCTGATGGCCAAGGAGTGGTGGGATACCCATTTCTCAGGGTTTGGCCCAAGCAGGGATGGAGTCAAGATAATTGCCAGAAGCAGCAGAGAGGGTCTGCTACACAGCTCCCAGTTCTGAGAACCCGACAAGCCAAGCTGGGGTAAATCTCTCCCCAGGTGAGCAAGGCAACAGTTAGTCAATGGCACTTCTCCCACCTGCCTGACCTTGGGAAGGGAGGGAGTTGGCCCAAAGCTGAAAATGCTCTCCCTTTCTCTCCCCACCCCAAACACAGGCACCCTTGGGAAGGGGTCGGGTGGGATAGGACCCGTTGTGAGCCATCCCCAGGACACAAACCGGGGCTGAGAGCTGAGGAAGTGACGGTCACTCAGCCAGCCGAAGAGGGGGTCGTTGAGGCTGTTCCAGAGGAGAAACACCGTCTGTGGGCAGAGGGGAGACGGGGCAGGTGGGCTCTAGGCAGCCTCTTCTCTAGAGTTTTCCCTACCCAGCCTGTTCGCTACCCCTCAAAGGTGAGCCCAGCTTTCCTGCCTGCAAACCTTTGCTCAGGGCAGTCCCTCTGCTAAAACCCACTCCACCAGCCACTGCCCCCATCAGACGCTCACCCACCCAGGGGAAATTTATCCAGCTGACAAGTTAGCCTATGTGAATACATTTTATCATATATGTGAATATTTAGAACCATGCCAGGCTCAGAGGACAGGGGCCAGGAGAAGGAGTCAGCACCTCCAGCTCCAGCTTTTTTTACTAAATCGCGGTGGGCAACCTGGCCTGCCCCAGCTCTGGACTGGGTGGGACCTAGCCCTGCGATCTGCCCAGCTCCCCCCCACCCCGCCCCCAGTGCTGGCCTACCTCTCCAACCCAGAAGGCAGCTTTGTTGATCTTGTACACTGAGACAAAGGTGTCCACATAGTAAAGCAGGAACACATTGTGCAGGATAGAGATGAAGAGGGCCAGGGAGCCATAGACCACAGCCGTAGGAAGGCCCAGCATCCAGGCCTGGAGCCTGCCCAGCCCCATGGCTGCCAGCTTGGCGTCAGCCCCAGCAACACTGAAGAGCGCTCACATCCTCCAAGAGCAGTCTGGCCATCCTTGTCCCTGGGGAAGAAGGAGCCAGTTAGCTGCAGGGATCAGAGCCAGCTCTGCTCCTAACCCCAGACCTCTGAATCATTTAAAAACTCATTTCCGGGGGTGGCTATGTGGCTCAGTCGGTTGAGCATCTGCCTTCGGCTTGGGTTAGGGTCTCAGGGTTCTGGGATTGAGACTCACGTCTAGCTCCCTGTTCAGTGGGAAGTCTGCTATTTTTCCCTCCCCCTACCCTCTACCACCACTGCCGCCCCCCGCCCCAGCTCATGCTAATAAATAAAGCAATAAATCTTAAAGAAGAAAAAAAAAACCCCACAACCTCATTTCCACTGGGAGAAAGTTTGTACACAAAACAAAGCTAGAGATTCATCAATAACATATAACTGAAACAGTGCTGGGCTGGATACCACTATCTGAGTTAACCCAAGAAAACTGATAAAAGCGTGGGGAAAAAAGGCAGGCATCTAACAAGTTCGAAGCCAGGTCATGGGCTAGGGCACTGTGCTCAGTATTTTCTTTCATCTACACTATCTTATCACAAAAACCTTAACAATCTGGACATGCCTGCTGTGAGTCTGGGCACACAATGCCCCTATAACCTCAGGCAAGCTACTTAACCTGGGCCTCAGTTTCCTCTTCTATAAAAGGGAAAGAGGGATGATCATGCCTACTCTGCAGAGGAATGTAAAGATCAAGGGAGGTAACTCAGGGAAAGTGCTTGATAAATGGATGGTGGTGGTGTCATGATTATTTTTATAAAATCCCTACAAAATTTATAGCACTGTTACAATGTGAAAAGAGAGCAATGCCAAGCTCAGGGATGTTAAGTAATTTGCCCAATGTCATACAGCAAAAAAGTAGGAGATTTGTCTGGTTCTAAAGTCTGCCACTTGACCTTCTAAATCAGGTTCCTATGCACTGCTGGGTAGAACAGAGAGAGCTGCTGTGATGTCAGGTTCCATAGGTATATTAGAGTGATAGAATCCACAACCACTCACACACTTTGATTCTGGAAATCCCACCTCAAGAAATGAACCCCAAAGGAACATGTACAAAGACATTCAAGGCAGCAATGGTAATAAACAGCAAAAAGTTGGACATGGCCCAAGAATGCAACACAGGGACTGGCTCAGCAAGGCAGATGCTCCCCAGAGAAGGCAAGCCTATGGGCCACCTCAACATATAGATGAGAAATTCAAGTACCTGTTATGGGAAAAGAGTGAACAAAGCACAGTGGGGGTGCCTGGCTTCCAACTGGTCTAACTTGTACACAGAGGCTGGACAGACAAACAGAGCATGAGAGGGAAGGAAATAAAAGTCAGATCTTTATTAGAGCAGGCCTTCTTAAACTGGAAAGTGCTTTCAAGTTATGTGGGCAATTCATCAGAATGCAGATTTTGACTCAGGAGGTCTGGGGAGGAATCGGTTTCTGCACTTCGAAAGGGACGCCCAGGTGGCAACCACAGGGCCATGACCGCAGTTTAGGCAGCGAGGCATTAAGTCTGCCTGTCTCTTTTTTTAGATTCAAAGCTTTCATCCTCTTTTCAGAAAAATAACCCTGTGTCTGACCCCCAGAGGGAAGCTAAGAGGATTTCCTTCTCTCCAGTTCCCCATTGTGAGTTAAATCGTGTCTCCCAAAAGAGATATGCTCAAGACCTAACCCCTAGCACCTGTTAAGTGTGACCTTATTTGGAACCAAGATCTGGGCAGATGTAACCAAGTTCAGATGAGATCATAGTGAATTCGGGTGGGCCCTTACAGGGACATGGAAATTTAGACACAGAGACAGACACACCCAGAAGGAAGGTGGCTATGTGAGGACAGAGGCAGAAAGTGGAATGATGTAGCTAGAGGCCAAGGAATGCAAGGACAGCAGGCAACCACCAGAAGCTAGGAGGAAGCAAGGAAGGATTCTTCCCTAGAGCCTCCAGAGGGAGCATAACCAGCTGGAGTTGTTTCGGACCCTGAGACAAAAGCCACCCAGTTTGCGGTAATCTGTCCCAGCAGCCCTAGGAAACTCACACATACCCTTGGGGCTGTTCCTCTCTGAGTCCTTGTGACACCATGCCTGACCATGTGTGCGATCTACATGTTAGTGTGTGCACGCATGCACACGCACACACAGATACACACAGCTGAAACTTCTGCTTCCCATCACCGTCAGGCCCTGGAGAGCCAACTTCAGCCCCAGTCTAACAGTGACTCCCAGGACCTGTCCTTGCCCCATGACCCACGAAGGCTCCCACTCTGTGCCCACCCTTTCAGGGCCTCTGTCCAGCCCAGCCTTCCCTGGGTCTTCAAGCCACCCTCTCCTCTAGCCAGGCCTTTGTCCTTGGTAGTGCCCCTGCTGGAAGCAGCCTCCCATCTCCCCATCCTTCAAGAGCCAGCACTGTGTCCAGACTCTCTCCAGCCCCTTACAGATGCCTCCTGCCGCTGTACCACAGACTCTCCTGCCCGCCCCCACAACAACCTGACTGTGGGGTTTCTCAGGTCAGAGCCTGTCTCTCTGCCCTCCATCTCCTTCGGGGAGGGTGGACTGGACACGACCACACTCTAGAAAAACAGGCCCTGAGTGGGGGGAAAAGAAGGGAATCTCAGGGTCTCTCAGGCTCAATGGAAAATGAGGCAATTCACTCAAGAGATCCAACCTGGTGCCCATCTATGCCTAGTGCTGGGGAATGAGGAAAGGAGAAGCAGCTGGAGCAACCTGAAATGAGAAACCAACCACTAAGTCTGTGAGAGACTCTCCCAGGCTATAGTGATCTTACCTTGCCCCAAAGCAGGACGTTGGCCAGCTATGCCTCTTCCTGGAACCCTTGAGCCCCTGAAGGAACATTTGGTGGGAAGTACTTTTTCCCCCCATAGCTTTATAGAGGTATAGCTGACACACAAGGATCAGCACATATGCAAAGTGTACTGTCTGATCAGTTTTAACACATATATGTACCTGGAAAACCATCACAACAGTGGAGACCATGAACATACCCATCACCCTAGAAGTTTCCCTGGAACTTTCTAAGGAACGTAGTGGAAAGAAAACACAATTGGGGGCCTCCTAAGTCCTGACTGCACCATTTACTACCTGTGTGACCTGGAGGAATTTGCTTAACCTCTCTATGTCTGTTTTTTGATCTGCAATATGGCATCAACCCTTCTAGGACTATTGTTAACAATCAAGGGGAAAGTAATCTCAAACACTTAGCACATGAGTGCAGTGGACACTCAAACTTCAGAGATTACTGCTATGGAGCCTCTCAGACCTTCCAAACCCACCACACAAGGATGGGGTGAGTATTAATCAAAGGTGTTTGTGGGGCTGCAAAGCTATCTGTTGCTATCCTTTTTTTTTTTTTTTTTTTTTGACAGAGATCACAGGTAGAGAGAGAGGAGGGAGCAGGCTCCCCGCGGAGCAGAGAGCCCGATGTGGGGCTCGATCCCAGGACCCAGGGATCATGACCTGAGCCGAAGGCAGAGGCTTTAACCCACTGAGCCACCCAGGCATCCCTGTTGCTATCCTTAACCTAGCTCACTTTCTCAGACTCCCCAGGGCCTTTCAGACCCCCACCCCTGCCTCACCTCCAAAGCCTTTGTCCAAAGGGAATGAAGCCTCCCAGGCCCCCAGCTGGATGTCCAGTGACCTACCCTGGAGGCTGGAGAAGGTGAGTCCTGGAGGCAAGTCCCCAGCCTCCACCAGCTGGCTCCCTGCACCCATGCTGGGGTAACAACAGAAAACCTCAGAGGTGGTGACATGGGAAGGGTGTTACTTTTGCCATCAGGAGAGGCTGGGCTTAAATTTCACCTGCACTTCCTACTAAGAATGTAACCTCAGGCAAGTCACTTAACCTGTCTGAGCCTTGGTTTCCTCACCTGTAGAATGGGAATAATAATGCCCATCCTTTAAAGGAAAACAGGGAGGACTAAACTAATGCCCAGGAGCCCAGAGCACTGTTACACAGAAGATGTTCAGAAACTGGCTTTTTCTCAGGCTCACTCATAAAAGATCGGAGTAAGAGCAGGGGAATAGCCTGGTAATCCGGCCCCTTCCCACGGTAAGGGAATTCGAAAGACAAGACAGGGCACACAAGGCTAAATCAAAAGAGGAGAGTCTACAAGTAGCAAGAACACATGCACAGTTCAGGAGAGCTAGATACAGGCCCCCACCACAGCCAGAGGCGGGGTGCAGGGGCGGGGAGCCGGGGGTGGGGGGTGGGGGGTGGGCAGAGCGACCTGTCCAGGTAAGCCTCTGCCCAGGAGAGGGAGCTGGGGGAGTGTGCAGGGTCACTGCAGCCATTTCTCTTCTACATTCTGCTCCTCCCTCAGGAAATGCCTTCCCCTACCCACCCTCCTACCCTCAATAAGCCCCAGCAGAAAATAGCAACCCTGCCTCTCCAGGGGAGGAACAGCTTGGAACCCACACCAACCTAGTTGCATAACCTGGGTGAAATACCCTGTGCGCCAGCCAACTCCACCCCCACCTTGGCACCTGGCAGAAGAGCCTGGTGAGGTCCCCGGAGCCCACGCTCGTTCTGGGATGGTCCCAGTTATGTGGCTTTGAGCCAGCATTTCCTTTCCCCTGGCCCTTGGTCTCCTCATCTATAAAGAGGGGATGATGCCAACCTTTTGGATTGCTGTGAGGCTGAAACACAAAAGGTACACAAAGCACCAAGCACAGTGCCTGGCACATAGGAGATCCTTGATAAGCAGTAGCTACTGTTATTCTTTTTCCTGTCTCTGGAGTTTGGTTTCATGATCTTTAAAGGGTTTCAGTCAGTGTCCCCTTCTGTCAAATCCACGACTAAAGTGGTCTCTCCAGCACCCAACATGGACGGACACCTCTCGCTGCCTGGTACATCCTGCCATCCCTCATATTCTCTTTTAAATGCCACCTCCACACCTTTGTTCATGCTGTTCCTTCCATCTAAAATACCCTAGATGTAACTACATATCATTTCTTAGGCATCTGGGTATGCCTGGCTTTTACCTCATCAAGAATCTTTACAACTCTTGTTACTATTTCCATCTCATTTTATAAACGAAGAAACCAAGGCTCTAAAGATTAAATAAATCACAGAGCTATTAGGGGCTGGGGCAAAGATTCAAAACTGGTGTTTTTGACTAAAAAATCTCAGCATTTCTCATGTCACTATGCCCAACCCCACCACCATCTTATCAAATCCTGCTGATTCAAGGCCCATTTCAGCAGCACAAGACTTCTGGAGTACACCCTGGCAGGTGTTCTCTCCCCTTTCAGGTCCCTTGGCTCCTTGATCAGGATCCAAATGCCTCCCTTAACCCTCCTCCAGCACCCAAGCTCTGTAAGAGCAGCACCAGGTCAGACCCGTTTTCTACTCCCTGCTTCCACCAGGCTCCTTCAGCACACAGTAGGTGCTCAGTTAATGCCTGCTGAGTCAGTGTGCCCCTAAAAGGCCAACATGGGTATCCCCAGAACTAGGGAGAAGCAGCCCTAGGGTTGCCACCCCCAAATCCCACTGTGCCCCTCAGCTCTGCTTGGCTGTGAGAGTCAAAAAGAGGCAACTAGGGGAACCTTGATGTGCCCTGCTGAATACAACACATATAGCAAGGTAACAGGTGCACAAAGAGGAAGAGTGATGACAAAAAGTCACATTTATTAACCTTGTACCATGTGCTAAGGAAAGCAGATACAGTATGGAAAGAGAGCTCAGGGCAAGGAGGTAGAGAGACACCAGATCAGAAAGGGTTTTGTAAATCACACACAAGATTCTGTCCTGAGGACAATGGCATGGGGGGCACTGGGCAACTGCTGAGGTGACAGAACCAGATCTGCTTGGAAGGAATCCCCTGGCATAAAAACTCTCTCTTGACCCATCAGGCTTCTGGAAGATAAAGAACTAGAAAGGATGGGAACAGTAGCGTCTCCCTGATTTCTGAACCAACCGATAGTGGCTGGGAGCTGGTACATTTGGTGGAGGAAACCAAGAATGCCAGACTGGGTCCCTAGAGTGAGGGGCATCAGGAAGGTGGGTGTTGATTCCCTTTAAAAGGACTAATGACTGCATGTGAAGCAGTATAGTGTAAAGGGGGGAAAGCTACTGATAAGCATAACTTGGAGTTGCGAGCCCTGAGTCAAGTCTGAACATCATCACTACTAACTAGCCATCTGAGTTTATTCCTACATCTATGAGGCAGGAGAAAATAATTCCATTCTCTACCTGTCCTCGGGAGTATCAAATGAAATTGAAAGGTGTAACACCCTGCACAAATATTAGGTGTGTCCTTTTCTCAACAAGCGGCTGACCTCTGAATAGCCTGCTGCCTCTCCTGTTCCACACCCGCCTCGCCTGTCCCCCTGCCCAGCCTCCCTCCCCACAGCAGCGTCCAGTCCTGGCAGGAGGGCCTCCCCTGGCGAGGGGGGTGCGGGATGGGGGTGGCGCCCTCCATTCCAAATACTAATAGGTCTATCCTCCTGACGCTGGAAATGAAATTTCACCTCACTGGGGGTGGGACCCTCCTCCTCTCCCAGGGCACTGGAGGGTCAGCGACTTCACACTGGGACCACCAGCCCCTCCCAAGCCACCAAGGAGTCTGGGGCTAACCCAGGGGCTCTTTACGCAACAACTGGCGCTGAAACATGTGGTTCTCCAGCCTCTCTGTACGTTAAAATCACCTGAGGAGTTGCTCAATACCAAGGCCCGGGCCTCACCCCTGACCAATTAATCGGAATTTTCAGCGATGGGGCCCAGCGTCAGTGTTCTTTTAAATCTCCTCAAGTGGTTCTACTAGGCCACCAGGGGTAAGGGCCATTGTGTTCATGAAATGGATCCCGGCCCGAGGCATCCCGCGACCCCAGACCCCCGAGGAGCTCTTCTGCAAGGATTCCACCCTTGAGCCCAAGTTTCTCCCATCCTGCCCCAAGGGCTCTCCCAACCCACAACCTGATCACCTCAGGGACACCCCCACCCCGCGCGCGCCTCGGCAGACAGCCCCTAGGACCCCCAGAGCAGACAGCATTCCTGTCCCTCTCGGGTCCGTCCTTTGCTTCTGACTGGCCCCCAGTCCGGCCCGCTCCTGTCCCCGCGCCCGGGCGGCGTACCAGCCCCTCACCAATATCGCGGCAGGCGAAGCCTAATCCTGCGGCTGCCTGGAGCCAGGTGCGAGTCAGTGCGCCTGCGCGCGCCCGGCCGGCCGCTTCCCCAGCCTCTCCCCCCGCCCCCTGCCGGCGATTGGCTCCGCGCGGCTCCCGGGACCGCGCCCCGGCAGGTGCCCGCGCCCAAGGCTGCCGCAGCCATATTTGTCACGGGCTCGTGCCGGTGGGGACCGAGAAGAAAACGTAGTCGCTGGCAAGAAGAGAGCAGATGGCCTGGATTCCTGACGGTTCACCCCCCTCCCCTTTCACCTCTATAGTTGCTTAAAGTCCATTTCAGTTGAAATCAATAAGGCTTTTCTGAGTGCTCCCCTCTCTCTCCCCGTCCTTCCTTAGTATTAATTCGCAGAGTGAAGAGAGCACAGCACCTTCTTACGAGCCATGTGGTCTGACTAGATGCACAGCTAGGCGGATGAAAGGACGACAGTGGCACAACCTGGTACTCCCTGATGCTGGAATATGAGCCCCTCGAGAGTGGACAGCCCCAGCTTAACGTGGAGACGCTGGGACTCAGGCCACAGGTGCCGGTCCCGAGAGAGCTACCATGCAACCCAACCTCCTCCAGTTAAAAACAAGAATAATAAAGTAAAAGGAGTACCGAGCTCTCACTATGTGCCCTGTACTGTGCTAAGCACTCTGCATCCATTAATTTGTAGTCCTCACACCATCCCTGTGAGGCAGGTGCTATTATCCCCATTTTACAGAGGAGGAAACAGGTTCAGAGAGATTCAATGACTTTCCTACAAGCAAGAGGCCCAGCTGGAACCAAGCTCTCCTGACTCTCAGAACAGGAGTCTTTCCTCTTCCTACCCCTGCCAAGGGCCTCAAAGTCAAGTTTTGTTTTGCTTAATCCAGTCTGGTGAGGATATCCCATGTCTTTTCACAATAGGCCTGTAAGCCTGGTTAGTTTTCCAGGCAACCAAACAGCACACACTTCAGACCTCCTGTTTTCTTCCCCTGGGTTATGGGGCAATGAGCATGGGCTTTAGCTTCTGGGGGACCTGGGGCCTGGTCCCCTAGCTCCTCTTCTTTGTTAAGGGACCTTCCTTTTGTGAGCCTCTGTTTTATGCCTTAGAAGGATTTTGTAGGCATTAGTTAAGAAATGGGAGTGTTGGGACGCCTGGGTGGCTCAGTTGGTTAAGCAGCTGCCTTCGGCTCAGGTCATGATTCCAGCGTCCTGGGATCGAGTCCTGCATCGGGCTCCTTGCTCAGCAGGAGCCTGCTTCTCCCTCTGCCTCTGCCTGCCATTCTGTCTGCCTGTGCTTGTTCTCTCTCCCTCTCTCTCTGACAAATAAATAAAATCTTTAAAAAAAAAAGAAATGGGAGTGTTAAGAATTTTGCCAGCTTTTGGTCATTATGCTTTTGTTGATGGTTGTCAACAGGAAAATCATCCTCTTCCTCCTGCCTGACAATCTGGCAAAGGGCCCACCTACAGCAAATGGTCCAACACTAGAGCCCTCATAAGCAGGGGTTGGAGTCTGTCCAACCAGTTACTGTGGTGCCCCAGCAGTCCCGTGAACCTTGCTCCCAGCATCCACCACTCACCAATCTCATTTCTCCCCAATCCTGCCCCCTCAGACCCTCTTCTTACCTCCTATATCCCCCTGAAGCCACATCATTTCTCTTCTGGACTTCAAGCAATTTCTGGAACCCCTCCTGCTCCAGAAAGCCATCATGACTAAAAGGAAGTTGACCATTATTCCCCCATCCCAACCCCTTGTTCCCATCTATGTTTTCCTGGCTGAGAATATAAGGCTGGAAACCCAGCATTCAGCATGTTGTCTGGCACACTAGGACCTCCATAAATTGGTCAAAGGAGTTCCCCTGCCTTTCCATTTCTGACCAGCATGTGCCTTTGTTGCAAAACAACCCTGACTCTTTACTTAGCCCTCCAGTCCAGTGGGAGAACAGGGGAAAGGAAGGGGCTGCAAAGGGGCCAGAAATGAATGTAACCCATTGGAAAAACTTTGGCCCCTATGTTGCGCTTAATGTCTCATGGTTACACTGAGGCTCCTCACCCCCCCTGATTTTTTCTTTTTTAAAGATTTTATTTATCTATCTTTCTATCTTTCTATTTATTTATTTGATAGAGAGAAAGCATGAGAGAACACAAACGGGGAGCAGCAGAGGAAGAGAGAGAAGCAGCTCCCTTCCAAACAAGGAGTCCCGAGGGGCTCAATCCCAAAGACCCTGGGATCATGACCTGAGGCCAAGGCAAACATTCAACCAACTAAGCCACCAGAGGCCCCCTCATCCCTCTAATTTTATAGACAATGTAACAATGTAATGGTGCTGTGTCAGCACCAGGACTGGGCCTTGTGATTATCTCCAATCTTCCTTCCTGGTTGCCAGCCGCAGAGCTAACTGGGAAGGGACCTAAGATGCAACTGGGGCGTATCATCTGCCTGACTTCTTGAGTCATATCAGAGTCCCTACACTGTGGGACAAATAGATACATAAACAGTCTTTCTCCTCGAAATTGTCTCCTCCCTCGTCTTCTGACCTCTCTGATCTAGGTTCCATCATGTTCTCCTCCTATTAAACAACTCCTCCTCAGTTCCCAGGGCACATTTTTTCCCAGGGGCTTCCTAAAATCAGAGGGCAGGTCCCCCAAGTTTCCATTCTCTTTTTTTTTTTAAGATTTTATTTATTTGAGGGGTGGCTCAGTCCTTTGGTGTCATGATCCCGGAGTCCTGTGATGGAGCCCCACATTGGGCTCCCTGCTCGGTGGGAGGCCTGCTTCTCCCTCTCCTACTCCCCCTGCTTGTGTTCCCTCTCTCATTGTGTCCCTCTCAGTCAAATAAATAAATAAAATCTTTTTAAAAATATATTTTATTTATTTGAGAGAGAGAGAGAGAGAAAAAAAACACGAGGTTGGGGGGATGGAGCAGAGGGTTAGGGAGAAGCAGACTCCCCACTGAGCAGGGAGCTGGATGAACAGATGGACGGATGGATGTGGGGCTCGATCCTGGGACTCCAGGATCATGACCTGAACTGAAGGCAGATGCTACCAACTGAGCCACCCAGGCACCACCCCCGCAAGTTTCCATTTTCAAAACTCTTATCATTTATTCACTCAAACTTGTCAGGTCATGGGCTATCTGGGGTAAAAGCGACTTCCAACACAAGACTACTGCCTTTAAAAGGTATTAAGTGGAACCCAACAAACTGGCAGCCATGACAACATAGTGAGATGCGGGTCAGGCCAGGTAGCAGCTGTTTCAGTCCTTCACCTACTACTTTTCACTTCATGACTACCCCACCTCCCATCTCCAGCCTGAATAGAAAACTGCCTGCCCGACAGCTCCCCAAATGAACTCCCTGATTGCACCATTTCTTCAACTTCCCAATCACCCGCAGGAGTTTTTTTGTTTTTTGGTTTTTTTTTTTTTTTTTTTTTTTTTTTATTCTCCAGGCTTGCCTTGACTACCCACCCAGGCAACTAAGCCAAAAACATGTGCATCCTCCTCTATTCTACCCTCTCCACCCAGGCGATTATATGGGGTCAATTCTAGGTGAATCTGCTCCCATCTCTTTTCCATTCCCAGCTCCTGCTTTGGTTGTCAGTTTTCCTGAGCTCGTGTTGAGAACCTCCTCCAAGACTAGCTTCCAGTCTCTCTCACCAATCTATCCTCTACTTTGCCAACAGAGGAGCCTCTGATCATGGGGTTCGCGGATCAAAAACTACGAAGGTTGCTGCATTTTGAAATTTTTCATGAAATGCTGGGGAAAACACTCAGGGTGTAGTGGAGATGCAAACAACAGAAGACTCTACCCCACAGTGTGATAACACAAACTTCTAATTTTCTGAGTACGTAGGTAATGGTGCTTTGTAATTAAAAACAGAAGTCTATTTCATTGCCTTCTGTAGTTAAATTTATATGAAGTAAACACAACTGGTGTGTGAAAAGAAAAAAGACTCCATTCAAACCAGATTAAGGAAGAAAGGAATTTATGGGGTGGGGTGGAGAGGAAGCATTGGAGGAAGGTAGTCAAAAGGTAAAGTTCCAGAACTACTAGGTATGTAATGCACATGATGATTATGAATATCTGAAAGTTGTTAAGTAGACCCTAAGAGTTCTCATCACATGGGAAAAATTTTTATCTGTAAGATAATGGATATTAACAAAACTTAATGTGTTAATCATTTCATCATATACCTAAGCAAAATCATTTGCTGTATACCTTAGACCTATACAATCATGTATGTCAATTATATCTCAATAAAACTGGACATTTAAATGATGTCATCAGGACTTAATTTCTCTCTCTGTCCCTTGGTTCCACTTCTTCTGTGTCTCCATGCTCCGATAGGCCTTCACCTCTCCACCCAGACTGTATTCTTTCAGATTTCTGTCCAGGGGAAAGAAAGCATTTCCCTCCACCCCAAGAAAACAAAGTCCCGGGCCTGGCTCCTACTGACCAGTTGAGTCACCTGGCTACTTTCAACCAATCCTTATGGCCAGAGGGATGGCAGTGCAATTGATCTAGCCATAAATCACCCATAACTTTAAGGATAGAATATGGCCAACTCCCCAACTCAATGAAGAACCACTTCACTGAGTACATAAGGTATGGGACCCCCCAAATCTAGAAGCTGTTACTAGAGTCAGGATGAATGTTGAGAAACTCACAGTTTGGTCCTTATTTTTCCCATTTTACCTGAACCAACCCCCGACCAGCAGAGGTCTTCAGCAAGCATATAGGGACCGATTATTAAAGTACAGTCTTCTCAAGACGCCTGGGTGTCTCAGTTGGTTAATGGCTGCCTTCGGCTCAGATCATGATCCCAGCGTCCTGGGATTGAGTCCCATGTCAGGCTTCTTGCTCAGCAGGGAGCCTGCTTCTCCCTCCGCTGGCCACTCTGTCTGCCTGTGCTCACTCTCTCTCTCTGACAAATAAATAAAATCTTAAAAAACAAAAACAAAAACACAGGCTTCTCACCCTCCCACCCTCCAACTTGAGCTTGCTCTCACACGCTCCCCACCTCCCACCCAGGTGGGACCAGATCCCCGTGTGGGAGGAGGAGGAGAAAGGGGCCAGTTCCACAGGGCCCACGATTGAGCTCCAAGCCTGGGTGAGGTGAGTCTATAGGCAATCTCGGACATTCCTCAAGTGCTGAGATTTGGAGAAGACAAAGTTATAAACAGGAAGGGGGAGGTATATTAATTTCCTATTGGCACTGTAACAAATTACCAAAATCCTAGTTACTTAAAACAATACAAATTAATTATCTTACAGTTTTGGAGGTTAGAAGTCTGCCTCATTAACTAAAATCAGGGTGCTGACAGAACTGCGTTCCTTTCTGGAGGTTCTAGGGAAGAATCCATTTTTGTGTTTTTCAGCTTCCAAAGGCTGCCAGCATTCCTTAGCTCATGACCCCCTTTCATCTTCGGAGCCAGCAACAGCTGGTTCACTCTCCTATAACATCACTCTGACTCTTCTGCCTCCCTCTTCCACATTTAAGGACACCTGTAATTACACTGGATCTATCCAGATAATCCAAGATAATCTCATTTTGGACAGCTAATTCACAACCTTAATACTATCTACAACCTCAATTCCCCCTTGCATGTAAGGTAACATATTCGCAGGTTGGCAGGGATTAGGTTGTGGACATCTTGGGGGTGGACGCCTCTCCCAACAAAGACCACTTTGTCCTGAGACTAGTTCCTAGAGTGCACAGAGGGTGAGGCTCCCTTCTTGGAGCTCTGGGGTAGGGAGTGTCAGGTAGATACCCAATTCCAGTATCTATCTTCACCAGGCCAATGGCCCAAGACTTGGGAGAGCAGCTCAGCCAGGAATATAAAAGTGTGACATCATCAAGGAGAGTGCAGAACTTCCCAGAGGGTAGCTGGCCTTTGAGGGGCACTGAGAACTTAGAGGAGAACCTGTGGGGGTTACTGGTGGTGCTGCCTGAGTCAAGATAAGAGGAAGAAGGAAAGTATGATGGTCCAGCAGCCCAGCAGCTGAGAGACGGTATCAGTTTTAAGTATCCAGCAACTACCACCCTGGCTTGCAGCCAGAGTGGGCTGGAGCTTAGACAGGGCTTCACACCATCTGGATGAAGCAATCTTTCTGGCTTCACCCAAGTAGGGTGGGCTTTGGTCTTAGTTGGACTGGGTTCAAATCCCATTGTGCTACCTAGACTGTGTAAACCTGGGAAAGTGGCCTGACTTCTCTGAGCCTCTGGTTCCTTATCAATTAGATGAAAATGATGTCACCATGTTCATCACATGGCTATTAATAATTAGTTCTTGGGGCACCTGGGTGGCTCAGCTGTTAGGCGTCTGCCTTTGGTTCAGGTCATGATCCTGGGGTCCAGGGATCAAGCCCTGCATTGGGCTCCCTGCTCTGCTTCTCCCTCCCCCACCCCCCTTGTCTGTTTCCCTCTCTAGCTGTCAAATAAATAAATAAATTTAATAAATTAATTAAATAAAAAGAATTAGTCCTTATGTAACATTCTAGAGGGGAGAATTGGACACAGAGTGAAAAAAGTCCCAGTATGGATTGGCTATTAAGCTAATTACCAATCACGAATCTTGAGATAAGGTTGAATTTTGTTCTTACCATAACTAGCTGTGTGAGTTTGGGCTAGATACTTAACCCGCATAACCTACAACACTGGGAGTGTTTCCTAGTCACATAATACATTTACTGTGTACCAAATCTGAGGCAAGCAGCTTTCTCCTACATTAAGTGGGGAAAATATTAGTACCTCCTTCCTAGGGCTGATGTAAACCTAAAGTTAGATGCTCATAAACAACATCATTCAGTGCCTGGTGTAGGAGCTTCACTCAAATGTTAGGATAATTCAAACCATTTGGAAGGGCTGGGAGCATAGGGTGTGGGGAACAGGTGGCTAACTGAATGGAAAGGGCACCAAGACAGCCTCAGTGATGTAGGAGTGGGCGCATCCCTGAGCACAAGCCTCACCTTCTGGGTTAGGCAGTGACCCAGTGTAGATATAGGCTGGCTGGCTTCTGGCCAGCAAGATGTGTTTCCCTTTGCCTAGAAACCAGGAGGTGTGGCGGAGGCAGGGCATGGAGGGGAACAGAGCCGCTAAACAGTGGTGGAGTGGAGCCTGCTCTGGACTTCTCTGGCTCCCCCAAATGCTGGGGACCAGCATTTGGGACCAGCTACCCCTGGGCTGAAGGAAACGAGTGAGGAACCACCTGGGGAGAACACTTCAGGACTGAAGGCTTGAAAAGGCCTTGGGTCCTATCGCCTACTGAGAGCCTGGGTTTCCGCCCAGCCCTGGGACAAGAGGTGAGATGGAAGCTGAATGCCTTAGGAAGAGTTCCCCCCAAACCATCAGGTGCTGCACATGGGCTCCTGCTGTGAACCAGAGCCCTGGGTTACCAAGCCCCAGGGATGGGTGGTGGAGACAAAACAAAGAGTATCCATACACACTCCCACCGTAGGTATGGACCAGGCCGCAGTAAAAATGCCCGCCGCCTGAGCTTCAGACCATGTATTCGTACAGCTGCCTGGATTCCAAGGAGGGCGTCTGGCCTCCGCTGCAGCCCCTCACCTACACCTACCCGCCCAGCCCTCTGCTGCTGCCCCCCATCCACGCCCATAGCTTCTACAGCTGGCCCCCAAGCCTGAGCGTAGGCGAGTGGCCGGCTCCGCGGGAATACCACTGCTTCCACGGCCCAGGCGCGCCCCTGGCGGCCGCGCTGCCCTCGTGGGCCTTCCAGCAGGCCTACGCCGCGGCCCTGCTCCCGTCTTTCCCGGCGCCCGGCTACCTGGGGCCATCTCTACAAGGGCCCGCAGGGGAGGAGACGGCGGCTGCCCAGCGCTGGGCGCAGTGGCCCGAAGGGGGCTGCCTGCAAGCCAAACTGCGTTGGGGCCGCGTGGAACGCGCGCTGGGCCCGCGCCTAGAGTTGCCGGATGTGGTGCTCCGGGAACTCCGGCGCGTGTACGGCACGTACCCGCGCACCGACGTGCGCGTCACCTACCGCGGCGGCCAGTTCCTGCTTCAGGCCACGCCGCGCGTCCCCGAGCCCGAGTACCGTGTGCAGAGGCGCGTGCTGCAGCCGCCCGCCAGCAGCGACAGCGCTGACAGCAGCCCCGCCGCGGAAGTGGCAGAGCGTGGACGCGGGAGGACGAGGAAAGGCCGGAGCTGAGGACGCCGCGGGGCCCGGCGGCCGGCCCGGTGAGCACGTGCGTGCCTCCTCCCCTGCGCCCGCCGCCCGCGGCCTGCTGCGAGGGACACCTCCGCGGTGCGCTGGCGCTGGGTGCACCTGTCACCTCGCTTTTTGCCTTTTCTTCTTCTTCTTCTTCTTCTTCTTCTTCTTTTTTTTTTTTTGACCAAGCCTGCACGCCGCCCACCTGCTGCACTTCCCTGATTTCTCTCACGATATTGCTGGATAGCGGGGGAAGGGCGAGAAGAGATCCAGAACATCTCGGGGTGGATGTCCTGTTTCTCTTCCCTTCCACCCGGACTTGGGAAACCTGGGTGTGGGGCGGAAGAAGGGCGTGGACCCTTTGTTTCGTCTCTCCCTCCTCCTCCCTATCTTAGAATCCTGCCCTGCGCCAGGCCCCCACTTTCCTTTCCCCCTCCTCCGCCTAACACAGCTCCCCGAATTGCCCAAGTTCCTACCCAAGCTGAGGGCCCACCTATCCGCAGGTTGTAGTGAAAAGTAAATAAATGAATGAAGTTAAGTGCATGCTGCGAGATCACTTTTCTGTTTGGGGTGGGTGGGGGTGTTCCTCATCTCGCTAATGTGAGGCTTACTCCCCTGCTTCGGGAAGAGCAGGTGTGCCTCCCCACAGGTCAGGCTGAGCTCCCTGCTTCGGCACCTCTTCTCCAGAGTGCAGGACCATAGGCTTCCTAGGCCCTGCGGCCCACTGCTTGCCCTGGCCCACCACCCTGGGAGAGATTCTGAGGGCATAAGCTCTTTTGTTGAAGCCTGGGTGGTAGATGTGGCTGGGGAAGGAATGGCTAAGACATAGACTTAGGGCTGCTACTGACATTTTCTAGTCGTGTAACTGGGCTTTCTGAGCCTCAGTTTCTTCATCTGTAAAAGAAACATAAAATCAACCCACCCTACCCGGAAAATTCACTGGGGTTGAAATTTAAGATGAATGTCACTTCTTGTCTCCTAATTCTTTTTTTTTTTTTTAAATAAGACTTTATTTACTTATTTGTCAGAGAGAGAGAGAGAGATAGCACAAGCAGGCAGAGTGGCAGGCAGAGACAGAGAGAGAAGCAGGCTCCCCACTCAGCAAGGACCCTCATGTGGGACTTGAACCCAGGACCCTGGGATCATAACCTGAGCTGAAGGCAACTGCTTAACCAACTGAGCCACCCATGTGTCCTTTGTCTCCTAATTCTTACTAACAGTCTTTAACAGGCTGAATTTGCAGTATTCCAGGAGTTTGCTGGAGGGTTAGGCCACTCATCCAGTTTTAAGGTTGGGTCTGGCAGAACTCCAAATCTGATGCCCAGGCTGTACAAATGTGGCTCCTTGTGGGATTGCTTTTACTGAATTTCCATTTGTTGGATAGCCAACAGCTGCCTAGGTATACAGGTATGTTATTGAAGTCGTACACCACTCGACTGAATACTGCTGTATTTATGAACCTCATGGAAGGGTTCTTAAGCCTCACCATTTGGAAAGACTTGTTTCTCCTGAGGAGTGGTTTACTTTTATTTTGGAAGCACCAAGAATCTCATAACTCATATTTTTCTTTTTGCCCTGGCTTCTAGAGAGCTCAGAGCCAAATTTACTTAACATCTTTTGTGTAAAGTCTGGATCCTCATCGGACACCCCTAGTTTCATCTTATATTCCTTTTTTTTTTTAATTATAAAAACACAGGGAGTTGGTGTAGTATAATGGGTCTGCCATGTGACCTTAGGTAAATTGCTTAATGTCCTTGAATTGCAAATGGGGTGATAGTATTAGGACCTCTATCTCAGGAGGGTTTTTTTGTTGTTTTTTTAAAGATTTATTTGTCAGAGAGCACAAGCAGGGGGAGCTGTGGCAGAGGGAGAAGCAGGCTCCTCTCTGAGCAAGGAGACTGATGTTGGACTCGATCCCAGGACCCTGAGATTATGACCTGAGCCACAGGCACACGCTTAACAGTCTGAGCCACCCAGGCATCCTTTAGCTCATGAGGTTACTGAGAAGATGCCACGAGATGCTGCCTGCAAAATGTTTACTACAGTGCCTAGCATGTACTAAATGATCAAATGTTAGTGTTTGTTTTTAAAAAAAATTGTTGGGGGGCGCCTGGGTGGCTCAGTGGATTAAAGCCTCTGCCTTCAGCTCAGGTCATGATCCCAGGGTCCTGGGATCAAGCTGCACATCTGGCTCTCTGCTCAACAGGGAGCCTGCTTCCCTTCCTCTCTCTCTGCCTGACTCTCTGCCTACTTGTGATCTCTGTCTGTCAAATAACTAAATAAATAAATCTTTAAAAAATTAAAAAATTTAAAAAAATTAAAAAATTGTTGGGTGTCTGGGTTGAGGTACCCCAACATTTGGTTGAGCATCCTACTCTTTTTTTTTTTTTAAGATTTTATTTATTTATTTATTTGACAGAGAGATCACAAGTAGGCAGAGAGACAGGCAGAGAGAGAGAGAGAGAGGAGAAAGCAGGCTTCCTGCTGAGCAGAGAGCCTGATGTGGGACTCGATTCCAGGACCCTGAGATCATGACCTGAGCCAAAGGCAGAGGCTTAACCCACTGAGCCACCCAGGTGCCCCGAGCATCCTACTCTTGATTTCAGCTCAGGTCATGGTCTCCGGGTGAGGGTGGTCCTGAGATCTCTCCATGCTTAGTGAGGAGTCTGCTTCTCTCCCTTCCCTTGGCCCTCCCCCCATTTGTGCAGTGCTCTCTCTCAAATACATAAATAAGTCTTTAAAAAAATAAAAAAATATAGCTTGCTATACAGAAATACATAAAATAGGAAGTTAAAATCTTTTTAATATCCTTATCCGCAAATTATTAGTAGTGTCTAAGCTGTTATTTTTCCTATTTTTTTTTTAAAGATTTTATTTATTTATTTGTCAGAGAGAGCAAGGGAGAGAGAGCGAGCACAGGCAGACAGAATGGCAGGCAGAGACAGAGGGAGAAGCAGGCTCCCCGACGAGCAAGGAGCCCGATGCGGGACTCGATCCCAGGACACCGGGATCATGACCTGAGCCGAAGGCAGCTGCCCAACCAACTGAGCCACCCAGGCGTCCCTCCTATTTTTTCTGTGTACATAATATTAATTATATAAAAGGAATTACACTGTTTTACCTGTTACATTTTACTGAAAGTGTATTTCAGACATCATTCCATGCCAGTGTACATGGAGCTACCTCATTCTTCAGCAGCCACCCAACATTCTTTTTTTTTTTTTTAAAGATTTTATTTATTTATTTGACAGAGAGAGAGATCACAAGTAGACAGAGAGGCAGGCAGAGAGAGGGGAAGGGAAGCAGGCTCCCCGCTGAGCAGAGAGCCCAATGCGGGACTCGATCCCAGGACCCTGAGATCATGACCTGAGCCGAAGGCAGCGGCTTAACCCACTGAGCCACCCAGGCGCCCGCCACCCAACATTCTATAGCATGTGGATTCTTTCCAGTTTTTAGCTATTGAAAGTCCATCCAACAAATTTCTTGAGGGCCTATTATTTGCCAGAAACTGTTCTAGGCCCTGGGGATACAGTAGTGAATGAGACAACCATGGAAGTTCCTGCCCTTATGGAGCTCGCATTTTAGGGGGAGAAATGGGGCAAATAGATAAAGGCAAATTGTTATAAGTACTACAGCAGGAATGAGAGGCTGAGATGGGAAAGGCAAGTGCAGCAGTGGAACTTAGAATAAGGTAAACAGGGAGGCTTTCTGAGGAGGTGACTTTTTTTTTTTTCCTTGAGAGAGTAGAGAGAGAGAGAGAGTAGAGAGAAAGAAAAAGCAGGGTCCCTGCCGAGCAGAGAGCCCCATGTGGGACTCGATCCCAGAACTCTGAGATCATGACCTGAGCCAAAGACAGAGGCTTAACCCACTGAGCCACCCAGGCACCTGGAGGTGACATTTAAATTGAGATCTAAAGAATCTGACAAAGCTAGCCAGCAAAAAGAAGGGTGAGGAAGAAGCTAGGCAGAGGACATGGTGGGTACAAAAGCCCTAAGGAATGAAAGTTATCTTCATTCCTTCAGCCATTTAAGAACCCACAGTACGCCAGGCAGTAAGTACTCTAGGGACTGGGGTTATAGGGGAGAGCCAGACAAGTCCCTGACCTCAGGCGGAACCCAGAGAAACAGACTGACAGCAACCAAACGGGTGAACATAGGATGTAATGTCAGATAGTGATTAAGTGATGGGATGCAGTTTTCAAGACGATAGCCAGGCCATCTCTGGAGAGGTGATTCTTGGATTGAGACCTACTGAAGACCTTCACAAGCCATTTGAATACCTGGGGGAGAAAAGTACAACGATCCGTGGCTGGAGCATCCTTGTCGTGTGAGTGAGCAAGTGAGCAAGAAAGTGGCCGTTAATGAGGTTGGGGATGAAGCCAGATCCTGCGGCACCTTGAAGCCACGTTGAGAATTTTGGATTTTATTCTTAGCAGGCAGAGTGTTATAAGCAGGCAAGAATGTGATTGGACTTTTAAAATTTTTTTTTTTTTTTACACAGAGAGAGAGACCACAAGCAGGCAGAGAGCAGGCAGAGAGGGGGAAACAGGCTCCCCGCGGAGCAGAGAGCCCTATGCGGGGCCCCATCCCAGGACCCCGAGACCATGACCTGAGCTGAAGGCAGAGGCTTTAACCCACTGAGCCACCCAGGCGCCCCTGGACTTTTTAAAATTATTCTTTTTTCTTAAGGATTTTATTTATTTGGGGCGCCTGGGTGGCTCAGTGGGTTAAAGCCTCTGCCTTCAGCTCGGGTCATGATCTCAGGGTCCTGGGATCGAGCCCCGCATCGGGCTCTCTGCTCCGCGGGGAGCCTGCTTCCCCTCCCACCCCGCCTGCCTCTCTGCCTACTTGTGATCTCTTTCTCTCTGTCAAATAAATAAAATCTTTTTTTAAAAGATTTTATTTATTTATTAGAGAGAGGACACAAGTGGGGGGGGGCGCGGGCAGAGGTGGAGAGAGAAGCAGGTTCCCTGGTGAGTCGGGAGCCCCATGTGAGTCTCAATCCCAGGACCCCAAGATTATGACCTGAGCCAAAGGCAGACAATTAACTGACTGAGCCACTGTGCCTCTTTTTTTTTTTTTTTTTTTTTTTTTATTCTGGATGCTGTGCAGAAAAGAGACTGTAGAGGGGTCATTGTGTAAATAGGGAGACAAGGTGGGAGGCTTTTAAAGTAATATAGGCAAAATCAGATGGTGGCCTGGTCTTATTTGGAAGTAGTGAGGCTGACGAGAAAAAGAATGTCCTTGAATATGCATCTTTGTTCACACGTACAAGAATCAAATTGTTGAATCAGTAATCTTAGAAATTGAATTATTGGGGCGCCTGGGTTGCCCAGTGGGTTAAAGCCTCTGCCTTCGGCTCAGGTCATGATTCTAGGGTTCTGGGATCGAGCCCCGCATCGAGCTGTCTGCTCAGCGGGGAGTCTGCTTCCTCCTCTCTCTCTGCCTGCCTCTCTGCCTACTTGTGATCATTGTATGTCAGATAAATAAATAAAATCTTTTAAAAATTTTTTTTAAAAATTAAAAAAAAAAAAGAAATTGAATTATTGAGCACCCACACCATGGTAGCAACAATCCCAGCCAACAGCCTGATCTTTGGTTCTAAATTTCATTCTCCGCTAAAAGGAACGAGGCCCACCAGGAAAATGGCTGGTTACAAGGCTGTAGAAGGGAAGGTATAAGATGAGCCTGGAACAACTTGTGCCAAAAAATAAAGGATCACTCAAAAATGTCAAACAAAGGAGCCAGCTTGAAGGGACTTACCCCGGCCAAATCAGGGACAATTTAAGCATCAAAACAATCACAGTAACAGATTATTACCTACTGGATAAAATAACATCTGTTAAGTACATACTAACATTAACTAAAGAAATATGAAAGGAACGCTCTTACAGCAGGAGGAATAATGAAGTCAGAAAATCCATCTCCAATCAGTAATAATTGATTCCAGTGAGAATCATTCATGGATACTAAAACTAATGAGTAAAAGTTTGATGAGAAACAGGCCATTTATATAGTTTTGAAGTATGTTCCAAGATTTTTTTTTTTAATTTTTTAAAAGATTTTATTTATTTACTTGAGAGAGCGCACGCACCAGCAGGGGGGAGAGGAGCAGGGAGAGAGGGAGAAGCAGACTCCCCGCTGAGCAGGGAGACTGACACTGGCTAGATCCCAGGACCCTAAGATCATAACCTGAGCCGAAGGCAGGCGCTTAACCAATTAAGCCACCCAGGCGTCCCCAAGAAGATATTAATTACAAAGAAAAAATCATATCCTAGATTCCCTAGAATCACAGGGAAAACTGACAACACTTGAAGCCCACTGCAGCGGTCCCTCCTGAATAAAGTCTTTCTCACCATCTTTAATGAGTGTCTTGAAAGTTTTTTTCTTTAACAAAGACAAGTCAACATCATGCGCTTTCTGATATATTAAACTGAGAAAACACAACATCAGTTCAGCAGTAATCCATAATCATGAGGAAAAATCAGATAAATGTAAACAGACAACCACAGTAGTCTTAGTTGTTCAAAAACGTCCATGTCCTGAAAGACAAAAGAAGGCTGAGAAGGTGTTTCAGGTCAAAGGAGACTAAGAGCCGTGAAAATAAATATATGCATGATCTTGTTTTGGATCCTGAATGAAAGTTGTTATGAAGGACATTAATGGGACCAGTGGCAAGATTTGAATAAGGACTATAGGTTAGAGAAAGCAACATGGCAAAAGGTTAAGAGTTGGTGAATCTGGGAGAAGGAAAAGCAAGACTTCTTTGCGCTATTCTGCAGACTTTTTTGCAAGTTTAATTTCTAACTAAAAGTAAAAACAGTAATAAGTAGGGGCGCCTGGGTGGCTCTGCTCTGTCGGTTAAGCATCTGCCTTCAGCTCAAGTCATAATCTTGGGGTCCTGGGATCAAGCCCCACATTGGACTCCCCACTCAGTGAGGAGTCTGCTTGAGATTCTCTCTCCTACTGTCCCTCCCTGCTGCTCATGCTCTCTCTCTCCCTCTATCTCTATCAAATAAATAAATCTTTAAAAAAAAAACAGGGGGCGCCTGGGTGGCTCAGTGGGTTAAGCTGCTGCCTTCGGCTCAGGTCATGATCCCAGGTCCTGGGTTCAAGCCCCACATCGGGCTTTCTGCTCAGCAGGGAGCCTGCTTCCTCCTCTCTCTCTGCCTGCCTCTCTGCCTACTTGTGATTTCTCTCTGTCAAATAAATAAATAAAATCTTAAAAAAAAAAAAACAGTAATAAGCAAGTTGAATCTCTGGGTCAAAAAGTAGTAAATGTGGGGCGCCTGGGTGGCTCAGTGGGTTAAGCCGCTGCCTTCGGCTCAGGTCATGATCTCAGAGTCCTGGGATCGAGCCCCGCATCGGGCTCTCTGCTCAGCAGGGAGCCTGCTTCCTCCTCTCTCTCTGCCTGCCTCTCTGCCTGCTTGTGACCTCTCTGTCAAATAAATAAATAAAATCTTAAAAAAAAAAAAAAGTAGTAAATGTGCTACAGAGCTATGTCTATGTGTTACATTTTAATCTTGGAGAATTGTCTGCATGCCAGTAAGTCTCAAATCCTTTTTTTTTTTTTAAAGATTTTATTTATTTATTTGACAGACAGAGATCACAAGTAGGCAGAGAGGCAGGCAGAGAGAGAAAGAGTAGATGAAGCAGGCTCCCTGCGGAGCAGACAGCCCGATGTGGGGCTCAATCCCAGGACCCTGGGATCATGACCTGGGCCGAAGGCAGAGGCTTTAACCCACTGAGCCACCGAGGCGCCCCTCAAATCCTTTTTTGAAACAAGACAGGTTTCAACTAAATACTGAGTCTCACATCACATAAGGTGTGTTCTGTAACTCCTTTCTTCTCTATCCTCTCGGGTTCAGAGCTTGAAGTCTCTTAACTTTCTCTATCGCTGAGAATCTGCATTGCTCATGGACATTTCTCCCCAAGCCTTCTGCTTATGCCCTAGAAATGCCCGTAGCCTGCACACCAGTTTACCCACAGGCCCAGTGAGGGAAGAGGGCCCCTGTTCACAGGCTTTCTGAAGGAAGAGCGGCCACTCCTTTCAGTCCAGCATGCTGCCATGCATCCTTCCAAAGCCCAGTGCTTTCTCCAGGCCCCGTGGACATAAGGGAGCCCTGCAGGGAGCCTAGATGCCTCCTTCTCTGATCTTTTATTTGAACTTAACCCTTAGAAGCTTAGAACTCATAAAACATCTCGGTAGCCAGGGACTTTGCTGTTCACTTGGTTCAGTCTCCTCAATTTACATTATGCTGGGAATCCAAGAGAGAAGGAGTGACTCACCCAAGGTTATACAGTTGGTGGGAATCCACAACTCCTGATCTCAGCAGGCTTGGGCCACCAAACTCTGGTCCTGGTGGCTTCCTCCTGGTCTTGCCCCAGCCCTACCTGCCTCCGGCATCTGGAGCCCTTCACTCAGTAAACCTGGGTTGTGACTAATTTTAAGCCTTATCCTACCACCCCCCCCTTGCAATGGGGTAGTTCACATTTTATTTAAGGGAATATAATAAGAATCATAATAAACTCACACACTTAACTGAGAACTTACTATCAGAAGCCCTGAACAGGGGTGCCTGGGTGGCTCAGTGGGTTAAGCCTCTGCCTTCGGCTCAGGTCATGATCTCAGGGTCCTGGGATCGAGCCCTGCATTGGGCTCTCTGCTCAGCAGGGAGCCTGCTTCCTCCTCTCTCTGCCTGCCTCTCTGCCTACTTGTGATCTCTTTCTTTCTCTGTCAAATAAATAAAATAAAATCTTAAAAAAAAAAAAGCCCTGAACAGAAGAAACTATCAACTTATTTAAGCCTCACAAAACTTCGATATCTGTGTAATTATTATTATTATTTTTACCTACAGATGAGGAAACTGAGACCTATACGGGTAAACAACTTACCTAAGTCCCCACAATGGAGAATACACCTGGGAAATCTAGCCGTACCTTGACTTCTAGGCCAAACTGCCTCTTCTATATTAGACACACTCAGCAAAATGCAAGGAACATTTACTGAACAGCTATGTTCACTTGACTAGACACTATGGGGTTCATGAATGAGCCCCTCTAGAGAGAAATATGGAGGATTTCCAGGAGATCATCTGCTCTGCTGGAAGTTGAGGGAGGCTTCCTCGAAGAGGTATCTGAGAGAGACTTTGAAGGATGTATAGGGTCCCAGCAGATAGTGATGGGAAGGAGGTGTCCCAGGAAGAACTGAGGAGGTCTCAGCATGAGTAAAGGTATGGCAGCAGGACCAGGGAGCAATGTGGTTCATTAGAGGGCAGGTTATAACCAGGGAGAAAGGAATCTCAGGCTTGAAAGCAAAGTGGAGGCCATACAGTGAAAGACTTTAATTACAAAGTAAGGAGTTTGGAGAAGCTCTTGAGGTCTTTGAGCAGAAGTGTTGTCCAAGTTGAAGTTGTTAAAAGATGTAGCCAGTGCCTGGAGGAGCACCTGGCTGGGATGCTGGGAGCCTGAGCCAGCAGCTTCCCCATGACCTCTCTGTTGATGGTACAGCACAGCCGGGCACCAGAACTGAGTCCCTAGGCCATTCGTTCAAGCTCACAGCCTATGGAATTCAGTTCTCAGAGCCAGGTGGCCAACATTCTCCCAGCCTTGATTGTGCCCTCCTGTGCTCTCTTCTGTGAATTCCTCAGATTCCCACCATGGATAAGGAACCTGGGATCTCAAGATTCCTCCTATCCCAGAGAGAGTCCAAGCTTAGAGCGGAAAAATAGGGCCCATACCCAGGGAAAGGGGCAAGAGTTCTCTGAATTCCAACAGGAGGGATGCAGGATATGAGGGGAGGGGGCTTGGGGCCATGGCAGGGATTCTATGAGTACTGTGGAATCATTTCTTGCCCAGATGTGCTCCTGGTGGGGCCAGATGTTGAGAGGTACTCCAGGAGAAGTCGGGGCGAGGGAAGAGCCAGAATATCTGCATGGAGAAGGGCATCTCTCTGGAGACTGGGAGGCTTCCTGAACCAGAGGGGAACCCTAAAATATGGATCCCCAAAATAGGAGTCCCAAAGTTCCAGCTTCCTGAAAATCTCCCCACCGAAAATGAAGATCTGAGCTACGTGGGATAGGTAGGGGCGTGAAAGAGAAATCTTTCCCTGAAACACGCTTTCACTTCTGGAGAGTTAAACAGGGCAATGGGGGCTATTCCCCATCTCCAGGCAGAGCCACAGCCTATCCCTGGAGAGGGAAAGGCAAGCCTGCAAGCCCAGGAGCCACTCCACCCCCACCCTGCTTGGGTTGTCACCAAGGGCCCACACATACCCATGAAGCCTCCTCTCTTGCTCCTGGGGCTGGATCTGCAGGGATGCTGAGAATGCTCCTTAAATAGGGCCCCCTCCCTGCTCCAGCCAACTCCCACCCCCGCCCCATCCTGGCTCTTCTGAGAAAGGAGGAAGGTGTGGGAGGACTGGGCACCTTGCCCAGAGAGCCCTTTCTGACCTCAAGCAAGAGCAGGGACCCCCTCCTTCCTCCCCATCCTTTTGAAGTGTCCCCTTCCTCACCTCAGTCTCTGACTGAGTCCCTCCCACCCCTTGAGACCAGCCAGATGGGCTTTATCTCTGCTCTTAATGTCTGGGCAATCTGCCCTTTATGCCTAATTTCAAACCCAATTCCTCATTCTGAGGTTGGATGATGGGGAATTGATGTGCTAGGGGAAGCTTCGGCATAGGCTTCTAGCTTTTCCCTTCAGCTGAGGACAACTAGGAGGCAAAAGTGACCTGAGGGAATGGGAAGAGAGCAGTCACCAGGTCACTTTTTTCTCCCTATGTGGCTTCCAGCAGCGCCCAAAGGGCAGGTGGAATCTGGTCCCATCTTGCGGGTGGAGAGACTGAGACCTGAGGGGACAAAGAATCAGGGGCTTAAGATCAGGCCAGCTATGGAATGCCGAGCAAGACAAGTGTTCCCCAGAGCTCCTATCTTACAGTTTGTGTGTCCTTGTGCCTGTGGCAGTCCCTTCCCTCAGCCCACTGTCCTCTGACCCCAGAACCAATCCCCTGCTGCACAGAGTAGGGACCCTGCAGGATTTGAGCTGGGAATCAAGGGACTCCCCCTAAGAGGTCTTCCCATGATCCTTCTCCCAAAGCTCAGGAATTTCTTTCTGATGGTATCTACCTACATCCAACTGCCAGCCCAGGAACAGGCCAGAAGGGAGGAGAGAAAGGCACAGGGATGGCTGCAGGGATCTCAGGCCAGACGTAGGGACGGAGAAAACCTGAAAGTTCCTGTAATGGGGGTGGTAGGGAGAGAAGAGTCATCAGCATTGTGCAATGAAGGCGGGGATGGGGCTGGGGGAAGGGAGGGACAGCCAAGTCTTTAAAGAACTGGCAGAGGCCTGGGGCTGATGGAGCTACCCATCACCCCCCTTCCCAGGGGCCAGCCTAGCCAGAGTTCAAAGTGGCTGTCACCCCACCTCTCATTAACCCTAGCAGCGCCAGGCTGGCAGCGGCAGTGTTTTTATGGGAGACGCGACGCCAAATGTGCTCCCTCATTTCTCCCTCCCCTTTCCTGCCCTGACTCCCCAGCAGTGAACATCTCATTCTTTGAGGCCAGAGGACGCTGGTGTGGGTAGCTGGGAGCCTGCATGCAGCAAGGGACAGAGCTTAAGAGGGAGCAGTTCTTAGGGGAGAGGAGAGGATGGGACTTTCTACCTTGGACCATGAGCTCCTGAGGGCAGTGACAGTTTCTGAGTACACAGTACCTTACGAGGGAACTAGCCCTGAAGGGGCTCACCCCTGCTGGCTGGGGATGGGCTAGCTCACCCTTGAAGGGAACTCTTTCCTTCATGACCCCTGGCGGGATTCCTGGGAAGGGATGGCTGTGGGTTCCGCCACAGGGTAGCACCGGGAAGCTGAGGCAGCAGGAACAGAAAGAAGGTAAGGCCTTGCTAGGGTCTTGGAGTTCAGTTGTCCTAGCCTATATGAGACGTGCCAATATGTCTGCCAACATGGGCATGAAGGCCCTGAGAGTTGGCATGGCCTCTAGACTGTCCTGGATCTGGGCTCAGGCTGATACTCACCCAGAACACCCACTCCCTGCTACCTCCATCCAAACCAGGCTCCACGATCCCAAGACCCAAACCCTGTAACCACCCTAATCTTGGGGGAGACTTCGCTGTTAAGGGAAGGCAAAGGGGACAGATATGGTGGGAAAGGAAGTCATCACCTAAGAGTTGACTGGGTGACGGACCTTGAACCTACACTGGACAGGAAGGGGAATAACACAGGGATTTGGGAAGAACACCAGGTTCTGGACATAGGGGCCACCAGATCCAATTAGGGATCCAAGTCTGGAAAGACGGCAGAGATAAGGAGAGGGGAGGAAGCTATAGGATTTGAAGGCGGAGATTTGGGGGCAAGGAAGGCAGACGAGAAGACACTGGGTGGGGTCGAACGGTTCTCGGTGTTTCCCAGCTGACAAGAAACTAGGCAGGGATGCAGTCAGCAGTTAATAATACTCCACCCACTGGCGCGACCTCCACGCCTAATTCCTCTCAACCCGCAACAAAAATGGCCGCCGCGAGAGCCTGTCCAAAACCCTGAGACAAATGAGCGTGGGCGCAGAAGCCCCGCCCGGTTGTGGGCAATGCCCTTCATAAAAATGGCTACCGCGGCGCTTCTGAAAAGGAACCGCTCTGGGCCTCGCCTTTGATCTCGTTGGTGGGGCTGGGGGATGAGAGCTGCACCGCGCGGGACAAGTCGCCGGCGGCGCCCGACGGAGCAGGTGATTTCCCCTCCGGCCCCCGGCCCAGGGCTAGGAGAGTCGCGGAGAACGCTGACCCAGGGTACCCGTCCTGTGTGTTCCCCCACGGTACTCTCTGGGGCCCATCGGCCCCCCATCTCTGATTTTCGCCGTGGCCTGTACCAAGGCACATCCCAGCTTACTCAGGCCTCCCTAGTGTTGTGTCCCCAGGGCTGCAACCGCGTCCCGGTGCCCTCGGGTCCACTATTCCAGACCCTATGGGTATTCCGCTAGCTTGTTTAGGGAGCTCCTGCTTCAGGGGTGGACCATCATCGCGGTCCCACTTCCTGTGCACCCCACTATCCCCTTTCGTGCCCTGGTCTGACTTTGGGTGCCGGAATCCCTTGTAGCCCTCAGTGTCCTTGGCGCCTCTAAGACTTGACTTGGGGGTCAGGGGACAACGATGTCCTCTGGAACCTGCATTATGGGACTAGGGCCCCAGGAGCTGGGGTTCATAGTGGCTGAGAAACCAGTGAAGACCTCCGTGCTAGACCCTCAGAGTGCCCACACTGCTTCCCAGGACTCCTCCCACATGGCCTTCTGCTTTCTTTCTGCCTTAAGCACCTCCCCACCCCAAGGGAACAGCGTGGTGCGCCTTTCCCCAGTCTCACTTAAATTTGTCCTGGGGAATCTGTATTGAGCATCTGGAGAGTCCAGGCTTGTGCCTGGTCCTGGGTACGCTCTCAGGCCATCTGGGAGCAGTGAGGATGGGGCACTCAGGGCTCGCTATGGGGAGAAAGTGAGTCCTGCAGAATAAGAGGCAGAGGAAAAGACGTTCTGAGTGGGGAGACCCGTGTAAGCAAAGATTCTGAGGTAGGGAGGAGGGCCAACCAGGCAGGACAGGAGGATCAGAACATCATTTACTTTATGAGGTAGTGTAGCATAGTGGTTAACAGGGTTCTGGAGCCAGACTGCTTGGATGTAAATGTGCCAATAACTTACTGTGTGACCTTGGACAAGTTACTTAACCTCTCAGTGTCTCCATTTCCTTTTGGGCAAAATGGAATAGTATAATAATATTAGTATCTATATTTTATTGTTATTGTGAGGATTAGGTAAGTTAATACATGTAAAGTGCATAGAATTATTATTACCATCATCAGAGGTATTTAAACAGGACTTATGACAGGATGACAATCACATTTCATGGACGCTACCAACCAGGGAGCCCTGATTTGGAGCCCCAAGGAAGTAATGGAATTCTGTGGACTACATCCAGAATTTGAAAATTCTCGTGAAACTCATGTTCTTACCCTGCAGAAGGCTGGCTGCTTAGGCTACAGCTTCCCTAGCTCGGGGACTGTGGAGGAGAAATATTAGAAGCGGCCTGTGGGCAGGAAAGCAATGCTGAGGAAGGCTTGAAGGATGGAGAAGGGTGAAAGAAAGAAGTGGCAAGCTTTAAAGGCTGGATAAAGTTTGGTCAGCCCCAGAACAGGAGAAGAGAGTGTGTTGCTTTAGGAGACAAGCTAGAGCAAAAGCCTAGGGAAGGAAGACATTCTTTTGGGGCATAGTGAGGAGTTTCCCAGTAACAACCTCCTGGCCCTCAGATCTTGATTAGAAACCCAGGGGCATCAGACACATCCCTGAGCACTTCTTCCCTAGAAACTAGACTTTCTCACTGCAGCCCTCATCCCAGCAGAGGTTGCCAGGCAACTGACAGCAGCCAGGATTTTATGTAATCCAGGGTGGGTGTAGTAGGTCTCTTAGGCGGTTGACCTTTGGGGGGAACTGCATAATGGTATCTGGCATGTGTGGTGTGAGCTGTTCTTCTGTCCAGGGCCCATGCTAGAGTCTGGAGCAAGAGGCAGGCATTTACCCCTAGTAGGCGAGAGCTTCTCAGTCTTGCTGTCCAAAGTGACTCCTGTGCTGTCACAGCAACACTCTGTTACCACTCAGGGGACCAGGGAACTGTGAGCATAGATCGTAGTTCTGTCTCACCCCTCTTGGAAGTCTTGAGATTCCCCCCATCGCCTGGAATATACATGAGCGAGGCGACCTAGATTTAAATCTTTACCACAGTTCAGCCAAGTGAGTTGGGCAAATCATTAAACTCACTGAGCTTCAGTTCCTTCATTTGTAAAGCAGGGAGGAACTCTTTATTGAGTGTCCCACTCCACAGGATACCGAGTGTACACTCATGAATAATCCAGGAGTATAGTCCCTGCCCTCATGAGACAATTGGAAGAAACCTTAAACATTCCCCAAATAATTATTTTTAATTATAGCTGCGAAAGATACTGTGAAATACGGGAAAGTGCAGTCCTCAATGAGGGTGTAAGACGGAGGGGACCAAAGCAGTTCTCAGGGGTCAGGGGCAGCATCCCTTGAGGAAGAAGATTGTAAACTGAGACCCGACAGGTGAGAAGGTGTTAGACAAACGAGGGGGTGGAGGTGGAAAGCTGTCCAAGCAGAGGAAACAGTTTGTGCAAAGGCTCTTGGCACGAAAGAGCTTCAAGGTTGGCAAAGTGGAAGAAAGCCAGGGTGGAGGGGAGTGATCCAGGGAGGGTGTGGTACATGGGGGGGCTGGAGAGATGTATGCAGGGGTAAGGCCCTCAACTAATGGCCACCAAAAGAATCTGGGCTAATCAGAAGGGAAGGGGGACTTCACTGATAGATTTGTAGCAGGAAAAATAGGATTTTTGTACAGGTCACGCAACTGCGATCTTTGTAAAGAATAGATTTGGGGGACAATACAGTGGTAGGAGGAGGGGTTAGGAGGCTCTGGCAGTGAAGGCAAGAGGTGGATGAAATGGGAGGAGAGATGGAGAGAAGCATATGTATTGAGAGGTATGAGAGGTGATGGTCAGTGCTTGGTGACTGGATGTGGGTAAGATGGTGTCAGGATAATTCCCAGACTTGCGGCAAAAGCAGCTGGGTACGTGAACGTGCATTTACTGATGACAGCCTTGGAGGAGCAAAGGATTTGGGAGACTGTCAGTTTGGGACATGTTAAGTCACCCACGTGGAGGTGTCCGAGAGGGAGGTGTGCAAATGTGTAGCTACATGGAGGGGACTGGGCTCGAGGACTGGCATTTGGGGATTGGTGATATAGAGTTGGTTCATAAAGATGTGGGACCACACAAGGTCTTGGGGGGAGGTGCAGAGCAAGGAGAGAGGAGGAGCGGCTGTGAGCCTGAGCTTTGCTGCCAGCAGAAGTGAGGGGAACAGAGAAAGGAGCCTGGGGAGGAATGGCTGGAGAAGGAGAATGTGATGCGTCAGAAACCAACATCGATGCTTCTTGAAAGGGCAAATATCAGGTGCAACCAGAAAAAATAGCCTTTTCTTTTCCTTCTTTCCTTCTTTTTCTCCCTCCCACCTTCCCTCCCTTCCTTCCTAAAGGAAGGAAATAGGCAGTATTGGCAAGCTTAAATGGTTCAACCTAATTAGACCAAAACCTGAAAAAGTAACTCATGACCTTGGACTGAGCAATTCTGGTAGAGATGTTGGAGCAGAAGCCAGATGAGCTGGGGAGAGTGGATAGAAAGGAGACTAATAAGGAAATGGAATCGACATGATTGGATTGGCTGAGTGCAGCAGATCTGGTTGAGAGAGGGTGAAATCAAGGGTAATTACCAAGTCTCAGGTTTGGCAGCTGAGTGAGTAAACGGTTGGTTCAGCCAGTGAAATGGGGGGGGGGGGCGGTTTACACCCATCATGAAATATTGTGAGTGTGAGGTAGGTGTAATCTGAGATACCTCTGAGTCTTCTGAGTGGGAAGACAAGCTGACATTTGGGCCTGTGGAGCCATTCATTACCATCCATGTGTTCCCGACTCCCACATATGGACTGTTGGGAGTCAAAAGCATGTAGATGGGAATGAAATAAGTCAATGAGTATTTATTGAACATTTACTAAGTACAAGCAATTGTCTAAGTGCTAGGGCTACACCTGAGTAAGACAAAGACCCCTGCACCTTGAAGCTTACAGTCTATGAGGGAGGTCAGACAATAGGCAAATAAACATAAGATAACATTTAGCTGTAGTAGATGCTGTATAGGAAATGAAGTAGGGTAAGGGACTAGGGAGTAGCAGGAATACTCCCTATTTTTGGTAGGTTAGTCAGGGAAGGTCTCTCTCAGAAGGTAACATTTGAGCAGAGCTCCAGAGATGAGGGGATGAACCATGTAGATATATGGGGGAGATAGGAAGGAAGAAGCTGGGGAAGTTTGAGGACCAGCAAGGAGGCTGGTGAGGCAGGAGTGGAGTGAGTGAACAGGTTGGAAAGCCCGGCAAAGGCCAGATCTTGGAGGGCTCCATAGGCTTTGGAATGGCGGATGGAAAGTCCTGTGTAGATAACCCCAAGCTGCTGGATTGGGCAGGAAAAGAGAATTCTGAAAGACTTCCCCTTCCATCAGAGCCCCAGAGCCAGAAAAGCCCCTTTGTGCAGTGGGTGGGTGGCCTATTCTAGCTGGGGGAAGGCTGTGCTTGGTCCTGAGGCCTGCTCCTTGGGGGGGCTAGACAATGGGCCCCTTGTGGTTGGACTTGAGGGCCAATTGGCCCTCTCTATGATGGGATTCCTCAGCCAAGAGGCATGTGACCCCAAGACCTTGGCTTCTTGCCAAAGGGTCTGGGCCTGCTGCCGGGGAATGGGGTAGAGAGATGGGGAGAGGCCGGGGGAAGGGCGAGGGAACCACTGTGGAGGCCTTCTCCTGAGACAGGGGTGAAGGAGGTAGAGGGATGGGCAGGGAGGGCGCTGCAGCTCTGCTTGAGGGAGCAGGGGAGGGCTGCAGAGCTGGAAGCTGTGGACAGCATCAACAAATGGTTTCCACAGCAGGGCAGGAGGGAGGGGCTGGCCGCGCCTGGGCCTACTGGGTAGGGGCGGGCAGAAGAGGGCCTGACAAACCTACATCTTCTGTCCCTGCAGAAGAGGAGAGAGCATGGAGCTGGAGAGGATTGTCAGTGCAGCCCTCCTTGCCTTTGTCCAGACGCACCTCCCAGAGGCTGACCTCAGGTAGCAGCAGCTCTCCTAGAAGGATCATGCCAGGGTCAGGGTTGGAGCTGCTGGGCAGGACTCTAGGCCCTGGCCCATGGAAAGACTGGGGTGGGAAGCCCTCCGCTCTAATCCTGAGGTGGGGGAGAGCTGATTATGATCTGCTGGTATGGCCTTAATCTTAACCTGTCCCTGTCACCTTGCTGGACAGATGGGAAACCAAAGCTCTGTGGGAGGGTGGGATACTTTCTGGCTTCAAGGCTTGAAGTCTGGTTCATGGACACAGTGAAGCCGAGGGCTCGAGTCTCAGGCTGAGGGGGAGAGGTTGTTGCTGAAAGTACCCAGTGTCCTACTCAGGGCTTGTCCTGTCCCCTTCCTGCAGTGGCTTAGATGAAGTCATCTTCTCCTATGTGCTTGGGGTCCTGGAGGATCTGGGCCCCTCCGGGCCATCAGAGGAGAACTTCGATATGGAAGCCTTCACTGAGATGATGGAGGCCTATGTGCCTGGCTTTGCCCACATTCCAAGGTGGGATCTGGCTGGGGAAAAGAGGGGGCGGAGGGCTGGTAGACAGTGGAGGGTGGGCAGAGTCGTCCTCTTACCACCTCCTTGTCTTTTCAGGGGGACAATAGGGGACATGATGCAAAAGCTCTCAGGGCAGTTAAGTGGTGCCAGGAACAAAGGTGAGTTTGGGGCCTGGGATGACTCATAACCCCCATCCCCCCAAATCCTGACAAACCCGATGCTCTCTCTGCTTCCTTAAGAGAACCTGCAGCCACAGAGCTCTGAGATCCAAGGTCAGATGCCCGTCCCCCCAGAGCCCCTGCAGCGGCCTGAAAAGCTCAAAGAAGAGACTAGGGCTTCTCCTACAGCTTCTGGAGACACCCAGGATGAGGTACTGGTAGAGGAGGGTACTGGGAGAGAATTAGGGGCCAGGAAAGAAGGAAGTACTGCTTCTTGTCAACACCTCTGCCCGCAGGCAGCTGGTGCTGAGGAGGAGCTGCTGCCAGGGGTGGATGTCCTCCTGGAGGTGTTCCCTACCTGTTCAGTGGAGCAGGCCCAGTGGGTGCTGGCCAAAGCTCGGGGAGACTTGGAAGAAGCTGTGCAGATGCTTGTAGAGGGGAAGGAGGAGGGGCCTCCAGCCTGGGAGGGCCCCAACCAGGTATCCTCTGCTAGACATCCCCCTCCACCCAAATAGCCTCAGCCCCACCGTGCCGTATTGTTAAGCCCCCTCCCCTAGCCTATCCCTGTCTGCTTCTGCTGGTGCCCTAGGCTTTAGATTGGGCTTCTCTTCTCTGCAGGACCTGCCCAGGCGCCTCAGAGGCCCCCAAAAGGATGAACTGAAGTCCTTCATCCTGCAGAAGTGAGTCTGGGCTGGGCTGGGCTAGACCCTTAGAAGGTCTTTCCGGGGTGGCAGGAGCTTCAGCCAGCCAGTTTTTGGCAGGTACATGATGGTGGATAGCGCAGAGGATCAGAAGATTCACCGGCCCATGGCTCCCAGGGAGGTGAGAGGGCTATGGCTGCTAGAGGTGTGGAGTGGGGGGGACCATCTCCTGGCTTCTGCTGCTCACCGTCCAGTTGCCTGACAGGCCCCCAAGAAGCTGATCCGCTACATTGACAACCAGGTAGTAAGTACCAAGGGGGAGCGGTTCAAAGACGTGCGGAACCCTGAGGCCGAGGAGATGAAGGCCACATACATCAACCTCAAGCCCGCCAGAAAGTACCGCTTCCACTGAGGCATTCGCCAGACTCTGCCAGAGCCTTCTAGGCTCAGATCCCAGAGGGATGCAGGAGCCCTACACCCTCCCACAGGGCCCGCCCTAACTCCTGTCCCCCTTCTCCACCCTGCTCTCTACTTCCTTGCCCCACACTGTTGACCTCCTCTTGGAGCTGCCCAAGGGCACAGTAAAGGTGGCCCCAGGAAGGTGTGAGTGCATTCTGGTCATTTCTGCTCAGCATTGGGATGATGGGGTACTGTGTCTCTCTGACCTCTCTCCCAACTTCATATCCCTTATCTCCAACAGGGCAGCAGCGGCAGGCAAGTGGGGGTAAAAATCTCTTTATTTGAAGCTCCAGGGTGGGGCAGGGCATCCGCCTCTAACCAGAGGCCCCCACAGTTCAGTTTCCCTACAGTTCATAGTCAGGCCCCGCCACACAGTCCAGCTGTGCCCCGTCGGCAGACAGGTCAGACCTGCAGGTTAACAAAGGGTGCAAAGCCTGCCATGTCCTGCAGCAGCACCAGCGCCTGATGCAGCGGTGGCTCCACGTCGATGTCCACGCCGCGCTTCCGCAAGCGGCTCAGGCTGGGCTCGGCCACATGGTGGCAGTGCCGCACCCGCAGCGAGCGCAGCGCGGGGCAGTACTCGGCCAGCGTCCTGGGGAAGGAGCCGGGTGAGGCTGGGGGCCAGAAGCCGCTGCGCCCACGGTGGGGGAGCCAGCAAAGCCCCTGTCTCCCTCAAACTCAGAGCATACTCTTCCCCCTCCATAAACGAGGGAGGGGAGCCTGGGTGGGGTCATACATTCAAAGTCTCCAGGGAACCTGAGACTTCCTCCTGTCTCTTAAAGGGGGAAACTGCTCCTTGGCTCCGCCCAGGATTTCAAGGTTTTCCCTAGTTGAAGAAAAGCCAGAAACCTGACTATGTGCAATCTGCCAACGTGTAAATACTGGTTCAAAAAAGTTTTTTTTTTTTTTTGTTTTGTTTTTCAACTATGGGCTCTATGGTCTAGGCAATCCTAGAAGCCTTTCCTGGTCTGAATGGGGGTGCCGTGGTAGCAGAAAAATAGCACCACAGTTCTGCCTTGCGACAGCTACAGCCCGCCCCTAACCCGAGGCTAAATGAGTGACTGACCTCTTCCCAACCCACCGATCCCATGCCCAGGCACCTGACGCCGTCGCTTCCGACGCGGAGGCAGCCGGTTAGGTCGAGGTGCTCGAGTTCCGGGCAGTTCCGGGCCAACTCTTGGACCGCGGCGTCCCCCACATTGGCGTTGACTGCCAGCGAGAGGCTGCGGAGGCCCGCGCCGCGCCTCTGCGCCAGGTATACGATGGCCTCATCCTTGAGCTGACGGCAGGCGGTGAGGTCCAGCTCCTCAAGGGCCGGACAGCGGTCGGCGAGGCCGCGCAGCGCCAGGCCATCTACCCAGTCACAGTGCGCGAGCGAAAGGCGCTGCAGGCGGGGGCAGCCCTCCGCCAGCGCCCCCAGCGCGCGGCGGCTCAGTTGCCCGCAGCCGGCCAGTGCCACGCTCCGCAGCTGCGGATTCCGCGTCAGGACAGGCACTAGATCCTCGTCCGACAGCCATTCGTGACACGGCGCCAGCGCCAGCTCCTGTAGCCCTTCCGCGTCCCGCAGCAGCCAGGCCAAGGCGGCCCGCGGAATCTGCGGACCCACCTGCGGGCAGGGAGGCACCTCGACTCTCAGCGGGTCCCGGGGGCGGGACGGACGCTGCCTCCCGCCCCTGAAGAGTTATTTCCCGTCAGCAACCCGCCCTCGGGGTTTGCCACCTGCCCTCCCAGGAGAGACCCCAAGCGCCTTCTGAGATGACACCCGGCCCTCGCCCTTTGAGAGTACTTCCCGCGGCGTGGATCTCTTCCCGGGCACTCTTGGAGGACACGGAGGGTCCGCAAGGGTAGACAGACAGGCTGGGGGCTGGGCTGGAGGCGGGGCGGGGGCGGTACCCAAACGGGGCGGGGCTTTGGCCTCCGGCTCTCACCTGAGCGGCGTCGAAGCGGCGCAGCCCCGCCAGGTGCAGCTGCACTAGCGCCCGGAAGGCCCGGCTGACGCGCTGCAACCGGAGCAGCTGGCGTAGCGGCACCCGGCTCAGGACGTGTGGGAGCAGCACGTCTTCCCAAGGCAGGTCCAGGAGCCTGCGGGTAAAGGGGCGTTGGCGGTGGCGTCCCCCGGCCGCAGTCACCAGCGAGTCCACCTCTGTTATGCTTCTGCGCCCCGGCTCCTAAGAGCGGCCCCCAGACCCGGCCCAGTTCAGCTCCTCTCCCCCAGGTCCTTCTTCCCTTTCCCGGCCCCTCCGGTGCTCGGTACCTGACGGCTCCGGGCTCTTGCTCCCCTCCGGACGGCTCCATCGGTGGCTCCATCGGCTGCCTATTGCGCGTGCGCAGTAAGGTCTTCTCGCTTTGGCCTTGGAGCGGCCTCGGCGAACCCGCCTCCTTGGGCTGTAGAGGCAGACCGATTCAATCGAGTGCGATCTCACTGAGGATCCTATCTAACAGCGTTCCGGATGGATCTCGAAACAGAGCGAAACAGACGGGAGGTGTTACATCAGACCTCGCTGGGCTACAGGGCTTGAGAACTGAAGCTGGAGAATGCGATGGTGCAGCAGAGACTGGGTCTTTTTTCGTCTTGGGCCAGTGGCCGCCTCTGAGTGAAGTGATGATGGGAGGAGCAGGCAAAGCCAAACGCAGAAGGGGCGGAGCCAAGACTCCAAGGTTCTGGGCCTACTCTTTGCCCTCTGGTCGTGTTTAGCGACTTTGAAAAATGGGGAGAAACTATCCAGGCTTTTACTGTCTGGCACATAGTTGGTGCCCGGTAATTGTTGAATGAATCGAATGGACGAAGGTAGATTTTTTCTTCCTTCATCAAGCAAGCTTGCCCAAACCTCTCATTCCTGGTTAAGTAGTACAGAGCTGTCCAGCCCCTTCCACTCCCGGAAGATTTGGAATGGATTTGCACCTCCAGGGGAGAGACATAGGGGGCGCTAAGAAGGATTATCTCTCCAGCTGGGTCCCTATCTTTTCCCCAGGAGGTCTAGAGTCCTGAGAAGAATGAGTGCTCAGCTCAGCCCACCAGGAGTACCCCTTCTCGGTTGACCTGGAGATTTAGTGGTAGGGTTTGGGGCTCGACCCGCCCTGGGGCAGTGATGTCCCAGAACTTTAGGCTCAGACTTTGGGCCGCCGTCTCACCCCGTCCGCAGTTCCTGGTTCCAGGGTCCCCTCCGGGGAACCCCCGGAGCAGGAGCAGTGCTTTCCCCATCATCCATTGGTGGGGAGGGTGTGAAGGACGCTGAGGGCTACTGCTGTCGCCGAGAGCTGCCTCCTAGCAGGGCTGCGCTCTCCCTTCGTGCAGCCGCTTCATCTCCCTCTGCATAACGAAAACTGCTTCCCATCCATTATTTCATCAGGGCTTCGGGCACTTCTGCAAGGTGAGCAGCTCTGTGCTGTTACTCCATTTTAAAGATGGAACCGAGGCCCTGGAGGGGACGCGCCTTGTCCCGGGTCAAGCAAGTCGTGATGGGGAATTCAGGCATCCTAGTTTTCCCAGAATCCCTTCAACCCTCTCCCACCCCCCAATGCAGCAAGAAGGGAGAAGCCAGCAGCGGGGAAGGACCAAAGAGGGTTAACTTGGGTGAGGGACTTGCTTCCTTTTCCTTAGTCTGCTTAGGGAGGGGGTAGATGGGAGGACCGACCTCCGCTAAGGTTGAGCCTTGTAGGCGCGCACCACCTCGGGACGCGCGCCTCTTCCTCCTCCCTGCTTTGTTCGCGCCTCTGCGCCTGCGCAGTGCGACAAATCTGGCGCTGTCCCCTTCAGCACCACGCGGAGCCCGCGCCGCCCCTCCCCGCGGTGAGCCCCGCGCGCCCCCGTCGCGCACGTCCTCGCGCCCCTTGACTGCCCGGACAGACCCCTTCTTCCTTCCGAGGTCACCACCTGCATGCCCTGGCGTTCCCAAGGAGAGCAGTTGCCATAGTAACTCTGGCAGTGCTTTCCTAAAATAGCTGGGCCCCCTTCTACCTTGGCCAAGGGCACAAGGGTTGCCTGCTCCCCACTTCCTCCACTCCCAGCATCATCCCGCCTAACCTTTTACCCTCAGATAGGCAGGACACCTAACTCAGGCAGCAAGGAAGTTCTTTCTAAAGTCTGACTAACATCCCTCCTGCTGCATCCTGGGCGAGTGGTCAGGGTTGGGTCTCCTGGGTCCGAAACGCAAAACCCCTTAGGGCTTGAGGCAGTGTTTCCTAGATCTCTCTTCCTTAAGTTGACGGTCTCCTGGATTTAGGGGGCGGGTCCGGTCTACACCCATACTGGTGTGCTTGGCGCGGCCGCGTGCTCGTGGGGGCGGGAGCGCGTGTGGCATGTAACAGGTCATGTGGCAACCTCCTAGGGACACGCGTGGGGTCTGGAGCGGGACACGCGAGTGCAGCTGGGTCTGGCGTGTGGCTCAGGGGGCGGTGGAGGAAAGGGACCAAGACACGATTGGGGTGGGGCACGTGAGGGTCTTGGGAACAGAACCGGGGGTTCCATACATCCTCCCCCTCGTCAGGGGTGGGTCTCAGGTTGGCGGGAGAGCCCAGCGGGGACCTAGCGTCGAGAAGGGGGGCCTGCCTCCGGGGCTCAGGGCTCCGGGAAAGGGCGGTGGGGGGGTCGGTGGGGGGGGATTAGCTCTGCCTGAGCCGCGCGTAGGGGGGAGGGGGAGGGACTGAGAGGCAGGCGGGCCTGGAGCAAGCCGGAGCAAGCGGGAGCCGCGCTGCCTTCACAGCTGAGCTGGGCCCAGCCTCTTCCCCGCCTCTCCTCGGCCCCAGCTCCCGGCGAGCAGCGGTGAGTACTGAGGCAGCTCCAGTCGGAGCTGCACTGGGATGCCCTGGGCCCACACTGAGCTTCAGAAACCTGCCTGACAGGGTTGCTGCTCCTGACCTCTGCCCCTACCCTGCATTGCCACCAGAGGCCCCTTTACCCCTTTAAGGGCTGGACAAGGTCTGTCATTCCCTTAAGAGGGAAGGAGGGACAGGGTCTGGCGCAGCCTTCCCACCCAGAGACAGGTGACTGGTGGGGGTTGGGGGAGAGGGTGTGTGTTCTTAAGTATGTGTGTGAGGGTGCATCTGTATTTGTGTGTGATTGTGACTAGTAGGGCTCAGTGTCTGATGCGCCTGTGTCTGTGTGCTTTGGAGAATGAGGCCCTGTGTGTATATTTGGGTGTCTCTTTGTGTGTGCTTGTTTAATGACAGTGTGTGTATGTGTGTAAAATAAGCATGTGCCTTTCCATTACATGCATATTTATTATGACTGTGAGTGTATGAGGGTGTGTCTTTGGGTATGTATGTGTGTGTGCCTGGGTCTGTGTGTGCAGGAGGTATTGCCTATGAATATGAATATGTTTAAGTGTGTACTGACATTATTAGTCCGTGTGTGTGTGTGTGTGTGTGTGTGTCTGTGTACCTGTATGGAGAACAAGAATGTCCCTTTCCCATTCAGTATTAGGAGTAGGGGCCTTAGTTCTTCCCTTCACCATATGCCTCTCAGCCCCTCATAGTCTCTATATAACACCCCCCCCCCATCTTCCTGGCTTCCCTTCTAAGAGGCCTGAGTTCTCTCTCAGTGAGGGGCCTCTGTAAGAGAGACTGTGAGGACCCAAGGCTGTAAGATGGTTATGACTGGCTGACACTCCTCGTCCAGAGGGTGGGGTACCAGCCTTCCCCTTCCTCTACCAGAAGTACCTCCAACATGCCACAGGGACTCTGAGCTCACTCAACTTCTGAAATAGCTTCCTTTCTCCTCCCAGGGTGATGCTCAGGGCCCTCAGACAGAAGGAAAGGAGTCAGGGGCCTATTGGGGATACAATTCTTTTTTCCTCAGGCCTCCATGGAAGTGGCCCAAGTAGGAGGCCTGATCACTTCTAGGGGTGGGATCAATAATACCATATTCCCAGGACAGGCTAGGCCCCTGGCTCTCAGACAGCCCATCCCACTTTCCCCTCCCTGTCTCTGCTCTCCTGCCAATCCACCTTCCTTGCAGCTCACCCCTGCTCCCCCTTCCTCTCTTGCAGGCCTGTCCGAAGAGCATGCTGCCCCCTCACTCCCCGCCTGGCCTCGCCATCCCTGCCCCCCCAGCCTGACCCCCGGCCCCAGCATGGCCCAGGGTGCCATGCGCTTCTGCTCAGAGGGCGACTGTGCCATCTCCCCACCACGATGCCCACGCCGCTGGCTCCCCGAAGGCCCAGTGCCACAAAGCCCCCCAGCCAGCATGTATGGCAGCACGGGCTCCCTGCTACGGCGGGTGGCAGGTCCAGGTCCCCGGGGCCGGGAACTGGGACGTGTGACAGCACCCTGTACACCCCTGCGTGGCCCTCCCTCCCCCCGTGTTGCTCCCTCACCCTGGGCACCCTCTTCACCCACTGGGCAGCCCCCTCCGGGGGCGCGGAGCTCTGTGGTCATATTCCGCTTTGTGGAGAAGGCCAGCGTGAGGCCACTAAATGGGCTACCGGCTCCTGGAGGCTTGAGTCGGAGCTGGGACCTGGGTGGGGTCTCTCCTCCCAGGCCCACCCCAGCCCTTGGGCCTGGCTCCAACCGGAAGTTGCGGCTAGAGGCCTCCACATCAGACCCACTCCCTGCCGGAGGAGGCTCAGCTCTGCCTGGCAGCCAGGGCCTTATCCATGGGCCACCAGCCCAACCTCAGGTTGGGGCAGATGGCCTTTACTCCTCTCTCCCCAATGGGCTCGGGGGACCCTCTGAGCACCTGGCCAAGCTATTCCTAGGACCTGCTGACACTGGACTCCTGAACCAGGTATGTGACCTCCTTTGGACTCCCTGGAACTCCGGGACTCAGCAAAGGGGCAAGGAAGGCTTGGCCCCTTGGCAGTTTGGGGGCCCATCAGCCGTTCACTGTGAATTCTTCCATCTGTCCTAAATCAGTCTCTTTCTTGTCCTCCATGTTTGTCCCTGTGCCTCGGCACCTCTTTATGTGTCCCTGTGTGTTTTTCTTTCTGTGTTTCTGTCCTATGTTCTTGTGTCTTGGTCATGTGGCGTTATCGGGTGGTCGTGTCTATCTCTTCCTCCTTGGCTTAGGGAGACACCTGGTCCTCCCCCCGGGAAGTCTCCTCTCATGCCCAGAAAATTGCTCGAGCCAAATGGGAATTCTTCTATGGCTCCCTGGACCCCCCAGGCTCAGGTAAGATCCTGGGTAAGACCAGGGGAACCGGGCAGGGCCCTCTCCACAGCAGCAGAGGCGTGGTAGGGAGACTTCCTTTAAACCTCCCCCCAGTCCTTTCCTGGGCTCAGGAGTTGGTTAATGCCTCTTCAGGCCTCCAACTTTCCATCTGTGTTATGAGGGAGGGTCTGGGATCCTGGCTGGGTTGGGCCCCTGGAGGAAGCTAGATTGTGGAGAGAAGGGATGGCAGGATATCAAGGGTCATTCCATGAAGTAGGAAAGAAGCTGCTCTCCCTCAGGCCTCTAAAAGTTATTTGACAAGAACTTGATTTGAAATGAGCTTCACTGGCATCAGGAACAGCTGAGTTTGTAGCAGGAAGAATGGTGGCTAGGTAGTGGAAGAACTCCTGCCAATAAGAGGCAGCAGGAAAGAGCTCCTTCCTAGACCGGAATCTAGACAGGGAGCTGACAGGATACCCTCTTGACCAGGATGCCTCTGCATACTGCAGGTGCTAAGCCCCCAGAGCAGGCCCCCCCATCTCTACTTGGGGTGGGCTCCGGGCAGGGCTCTGGGGTGGCTGTGGGGCGAGCAGCCAAGTACTCCGAGACGGACCTGGACACGGTGCCCCTGAGGTGCTACCGCGAGACGGACATCGATGAGGTGCTGGCTGAGCGGGAGGAGGCTGACTCGGCCATCGAGAGTCAGCCTAGCTCCGAGGGTCCACACAGCACTGCCCGCCCACCTGCCCCACGTCCCAGTCCATGCCTTGGCCCTTGTCCCAGCCTGGGCAGTGGAAATGAGGACGACGAGGATGAGGCAGGTGGGGAAGAGGAAGTGGACGACGAGGTGTTTGAGGCCTCAGAGGGGGCCGGGTGAGTGCGGGAGTGGGAAAGGGACATGGCTTGCTCCTCAGAGCTGGCCCGGGGGCAGAGCTGGGATCAGAGGAACAGAAATGGAGATAAGGGTGGGCCTGGGAGGGTCAGGGCCAAGCTAGTAGCAGGAGATTCTCAACCGAGGCCCCAGGCCTGCCAGAATGCTGGGCATGTGGCGGGTGGGACAGAGGAGGAAGAACAAGAGGTAGAGTGAGAGGTCAGGGGCCAGAATCAAGCTTGGGGGGGGGCGTGGGAGCATCAATACAGATCCTAGATCCTGGCAGGAGAGTGGGGAGTGTGGGGGCTTTCCTCTCTGTCTCACACCCCACTGCAGCTTGGAGCCTCGTCTTCTTCTCCTAAGATGTTGCCAGAAATAGAAATGGGATGGCAGGAGGGGAGAGGATCAGGGAGAAGGAGGAGAAAGGGAGATTAGCAGGGAGAAAGAGAAGGAAGGGATTGGGTGCTGGGGACGGGTAAGGCTGGGGTGCCTCAGGGGCACTGAGTAGCTTGGTGAACCCGTAGTGGGGATTCCCTACCCGGGTGGCTTTTTTAGAGGGCTGGGGGCCTGTGGAAAGGACGTGATAATCCCCTTCACAGAGTCGTATGAGATTTCAATGAATGCCACCCAAGAGCTGATCAGAGACTCTCCCTGCCCCTGCAGGCCAGGCACCCGGATGCCTCATCCTGGGCCTCTCAAGTCGCCTGTGCCCTTTCTACCTGGGACCAGCCCCTCGGCTGACGGGCCTGACTCTTTCAGTTGCGTGTTTGAAGCCATCTTGGAGTCACACCGAGCCAAGGGCACCTCCTACACCAGCCTTGCCTCGCTGGAGGCCCTGGCCTCACCAGGCCCAACCCAGAGCCCCTTCTTCACCTTTGAGCTGCCTCCCCAGCCCCCTGCCCCCCGGCCTGACCCGCCTGCTCCCGCCCCACTTGCACCTCTTGAGCCAGATTCTGGTACCAGCTCCGCCGCTGATGGGCCTTGGACACAGAGAGGGGAGGAAGAGGAGGCAGAGGCTGGAGCCAAGCAGGCCCCAGGGAGGGAGCCTGCTAGTCCCTGCCGCTCAGAGGACAGCTTTGGGCTGGGGGCAGCACCCCTGGGCAGGTGAGTGATTCCTTTGGTTCGTCAGAGCTGAGCTGCTCCAAGGGAAAGAGCCTGAGAGTGCAAAGATGCAGTTTAGGTTCTTGACCCCTGATAGAGTAGCAAGGGGATGCAGACATCTGTTTTTCTATTTGAAGGACTACTTCCAAGGGAGGGGCTCCCTTGGTCTCAGATACAGTGACTTGAAAAACCATGATTCAGAATTGAAGAGTCTGCAGAGAACACCCTCCTTTCTTTCTAGGAAGGCCCTTCCTTCCCCCTGGTGGAGCCTCTAACATGCTTGAAATTCTTGTGACCTTACCCCACCCAGCCTGGAGGCTTCTCACAAAGATGCAGCCGCCAGGCCTGTCCCATTGCCTCCCTCCCCTATCGCCTCCCCTCTCCCGTCAGGAGCCTCTCACCCTTCTCCAGGAAGTCCTTTCACCAGTCTGACCTTTCTGCTCTCCCTCTGCCAGCTACCCTCTCAGCCACGGAAGCCATGGCAACAGGAGGGGGTGGCCAGGGAGACAGGGTTGCCTAGCAACCAGGAGTTTCCGGCCTCTGTCTCTGGGGTGACAGGTGGCTTTGCTAGTAGAGCAGCTGGGATGGCGGGAAGGGAAGGGGAGGAGGAGACGGGATGAATGGGGTGCACGTTGACCCCCATTCCCCTCTATACCAGAGCCTCTTTGTGGGTAGAAGAGAAGAACCAAGGAGGAAGCTCTTCTGCCTTTTGAGAGGGCAGAAGAAGAAAGATGTAGGAGTGGGAAGGTGTCTTTGCTGCCCTCAAATCCTTGTTTGACTCTCCACTGTTCCTGTCTGTATCCCACCTTTGCCCATATCCTCAGAGATAGAGGACTATGTTCTCAGTAGGGCCAAAGTGGAGATGGGAAATCTGCCTAACAGCGAACTCCATAGGGAGCTTTGGAGAAGCAGACAAAAATCCCACAGTAGAAGGATGAATAGGAGTTAAATTTGATGTAGGACTTCTACAGAGAGATGGTAAAGATGGAATCAGCTGATAGAGGGAACCTGTACAGTGTCCTTCTCCGGAGGAGAGAAAACTGCCTTCCCCGTGTCTCCAACTGCCCCTCTCTGCCTTCCGGGTTTGGAGGCAGAGAAAGGATCTGAATGGCCCCAGAGGGACTGCCCCACCTCTGAGCTGGTGTTCTACCCCGGCAGTGAGCCACCACTGAGCCAGTTGGTGTCTGACTCGGACTCAGAGCTGGACAGCACGGAGCGGCTGGCCCTGGGAAGCACAGACACCTTGTCCAATGGGCAAAAAGCAGACCTGGAGGCTGCGCAGCGCCTAGCTAAGAGGCTGTACCGACTAGACGGCTTCAGGAAGGCCGACGTGGCCCGGCATCTGGGCAAGAAGTAAAGTCACTGGTTGGGAGTGAGCATGGGGCAGGGGGGAATGCATCCTGTGGGCAGAACCTCCTCATCCTTTCTATCTAATGGCCCCAAGTCTGTAGGTAACCCCACTTGGCCCCTTGACCCTTTCCCTTGAGACTCCACCTGTCTATCTGCCCTGCCCACAGCAATGACTTCAGCAAACTTGTGGCTGGCGAGTACCTCAAGTTCTTTGTCTTCACGGGCATGACTCTGGACCAAGCTCTCAGGTGGGTGTTAAGCCTTTTGAGGGCAGCCCCCCCACTCTCCAGGCCTGGTGTGCAGGGCCTCCATTGTACCTCCTCTGTGCCCCTGGGCCTCTCTTCCAAGCTGCCCTGATGTCATACTTCCCAGGCTGGCTGGGCATGGCCAAAAGATGGGGCTGCCTGATTAGGGGACCTTGGGTAGGGGTGACATGCTCCCTCTTCCCCCCTTCCCAGGGTGTTTCTGAAGGAGCTGGCATTAATGGGTGAGACCCAAGAACGGGAGCGCGTGCTGGCCCACTTCTCCCAGAGATACTTCCAGTGCAATCCCGGAGCCCTGTCCTCAGAGGGTGAGGAAGGCAGAGGGTAGGGCTCTCCCAGAGGGTCACCAGGGCAGATGGGCACAGTGTGTGTGTGTTGGAACATGAGTGTGTGTATGTTGGAGTGAATGCCCGCACAAGCTTGCAGGCACGTGAGCATGTGTGTGTGCAGTGGTGACATGGCTTCATGAATGTGGAACTGTCCACATACAATGTGATTTGGCGGCACGGGGCAGCATAACGCTGAGGGGTCCCACTGGCTTGTGTGCCCTGCACACTCGCAGAGGCATGGGGGTGCTGGGGAGAAAGTACCTTTTAGGGAATCTGCTGGAGAAGAAAGGGCTTTGGCAGGAGGAAGTGGGGTTCACTGTGGGGTTCAGGGTTTACAAAGGTGTGATTACGGGCCAAAGAGGGCAGGAGATAAACTGGAAGGCTGGGGAAGATAGCTGTGGGAAGGATCCGAGGGAAGTGGCTGAGGCTAAATGTCGACTCTCCCGTAGACGGTGCACACACGCTGACCTGCGCCCTCATGCTACTCAACACCGATCTCCACGGCCATGTGAGTGGGGGGCTAGCAGAAGGGAGCCCAGAAAACAGACCGCGTCCAGAGACTTCAAGGTCTGGGGCCCACGGTCCCCCTCACAGGCCTCTATGCCCTCACTTAGAACATTGGGAAGCGCATGACCTGCGGAGACTTCATCGGAAACCTGGAGGGCCTCAATGAAGGCGGAGACTTCCCCAGGGAGCTGCTCAAGGTGGGGGGAGGGGCTGGGGGGGGGAGACACAAAGGGGGATGGGACAGGGTAGAGGTTGCTGGAGGGAGGGATGGGGACCTGTCAGCGTGGAGGTTGATGAGGTGAGGGGCTTGCGGGCCCCCAGCTCCTGCTGCTGAAGCCTGGGCTTTCCCGTGACTCAGCTTGGGGACTGCCCCCTCCCCCAACCCCCACGCGGCAGGCTCCCCCGGAACATGCGCACTTGCGTGCGGTCTTGGCCGTTCGCAGCGGGGGAGGGGAGACAGCTCTTGAAAACCCGTGATGAGGCGGCCTGGGACCTTGCATTTTCCTTAGGGTCCCCTCCTCCAGGGTTCACTGAGCATGGGAGGGGTCTCAGCATGGGGATGGGGACACGCAGGTTCACTGTTTGCCTCCTCCCCCTCCACCCCTTGCCCCAGGATATATGGCCACAAAGGCCCGGTAGGTACTGCTGTGCTGGAGGGAGCTGGAGATAGAGGGCCCAAGAGGTTGACAAAGGCTTTTCCAAGGTCTCAGAGCCAGTTATATTCAAGCTGGGACTAAACACTTCTTTTCTGACTCCCTCGTCGCCAGCCCCTGCTCCTACATGCCAGCCCTTGAGGGATTTAGCCCACAGGGACTGGTATGCATGGGAGGAGGAGAGGCTGTCCTGGCTGGCCCTGCATGTTCACTCCTTTCCCTGCTCCATTGGTTTCATGAAGGGAGGCCTGGACTCATTTAAAACCTCTAGGGTTGGCAAATGGGTCTCTGGGCCATCACATACATGTGACTGCACAGGAGTGTCCTTGGGTCCATCTGTGAGCTTGGGGTGTGCTGGGCTTCTGAATTTGGGAATTTATCCAAGTGGGGGGCGTTCATTGTGAGTTTGGAGTGTCAAAAGAGTTGGGGTGTATGCTTGAGTTGCATATATATTCATATGTATATATACATACATATATATGCTTTAGGGAGTTGGCAAATCAGGCGGTTTGGCTTGGGGTATGTGCTTTAACGGCCTACGATTTAGAGTGTGTCTGTGTGGGGCTGTACGTTGGGTGTTTCTGTATATTAGGTTGTATATCTACAGATTGGCTCTCTGATTTATGACATGAATCCGTGAGAGGGATTGTTTCGTTTGTTTTTTAAAGATTTTACTTATTTGACAAGGGCAGGGGACAGCAAGCACAAGCAGGGGCAGCAGACATGGGCGCAGGGAGAAGCAGGCTCCCCGCTGAGCAGGGAGCCCTGATGTGGGGCTCTGGGGGTTGATCCCCACGTCCTGAGATCACAACGGAAGCCAAAGGCAGCGGCTTAACAGACTGAGCCACCCTGGTTCTGCATGAGCAGGAGTTGTAGGAGTTAAACACTAAATTCTGATGTGTGCATCTGAATTTGCAGTGTCTGTGAATTGGGGGTGAGTGTGGATTGGTGATTTGGCTAGTTGGAGTGTACGTCTGTAAACTGGAGTGTGTGTACGTGAGTTGGGGTGTAGCCTCGGGCGTTTGAGCTGTCTTTGGTTGGGTGAGTTGGTTGAGACGGCTGCAATTCCAGGGCTGCCTCCATTCCGCACCGCCCCTCCTGCGTGGCCTGTCCTGGCTCGGGGCGGGGAGAAGGGGCCTACCGAACGCGTTCCGACCTCCTCCACCCATACCCTGACGAGCCCGGAGGTAGCTGCAGACCCTTTACAGGGTCAGCCCACCTTCGTAGACGCAGGCCCGGGGGCGCCCAGGGGCCCGCGGCGCCGCGCACCTCTCGTCACCCGCCCCGGCGGGCCCCTGAGGCCCCGCCCCCATGGCGGCCGCGCGCCGCGAGCCCCTGCGCGGTCGGACGCCTCCATTTTGCGCCGTCCCCGCCCCCAACCCTCGCCCTCCCTCCCCGTCGGCGGCCCCCTCCCGCTCGCGCCGAGCTGCAGAGCCGACAGCGCCGCCGCCGCCGTGCGCTCCTTGCGTCGGTGGGAGCCGGGCCGGGCTCGGGCCGGGCCGGGCCGCTCGCGCCGGCTGTCGGGGGAGCCGTCCGCGGGCCGTCCGGGCCGTCCGGGCCGAGGGCGGGCGGGGGCATGGCCGGGGGCCGCGGCGCGCCGGCCGGGCCAGCATGATCGGTGTCAACAGCATCCACAGCAGCGCTGGGCGGCTGCGCTCGCGCTCGCTGTGCTCCGTGCGCTACGGGCGCACCCACCGCGGCGCTGAGACCCTGTGCTACGGCTGGCCGCAGCGCTCGCGCAGTCTCAAGCCCGTGCTCTACACCGACCTGGTGGTCAGCCGCCTGCAGAGCCGCAAGAAGAAGAAGGCGGTGAGGGCGTTGGGGCCGCGGCCCACGCCAGGCTGGGCGGGGGGGGGGGGGGGGGGGGGACGGCCGAGGGGGTTGTTGGAGGGCGGCGTGGCTGAGGGGGCGGTGTGAGGGAGGCACCGAAGGGGGCTCGAGCCGAGGTGGCATCGGGCGGACTGAGGGGGGCAGAGCCCAGCGGGGACAGAGCCCACGGGTAGCCAGGAGTGGGCATGGACTGGAGGGGGAAGGGCAGAGACGGGCGGATTAAGGTGGGCATCTCAAACCAAAGGGTCTTTGGGTCTTCTGGCTGGGAGCATGACGTGGGGCTCACCAACAGGATTTAGGACTTTGGAAGGAAGTCGTGGTTGTGGGCGAAAGGGGGTCCTCTCAGGGGCCGGGGATAAACTGGAGGACTGGAGACAGGTCGGATCTGGGTGGCCACTTCAACCTCCTGGCCCAGAGTTGGAGAGTGGAGGTTTAGTGTGGGGGGCTTGGTCAGGCTTGGGCTGGGGGTGTGCTGGGAGGGCTGTGTGTGCATAAAGCTGGGTTGTTCTGTTTAGGGGGTGGAGGTTGTGGGATGTACCCACCCTGAACAGGAGGTGCACAGGTGGGCTGCTGGGCTAGCCTTGTGGCTGAGTGTGACAATGGGCAGTGAGAGAGCCAGTGACTATGGTATGTTGGTGGTGGGGTGGGGGGCTGTATCCCATCACAGGGAAGGCACCGACGTCACTACTGCACCCAGATCACGCAGGCAGCATCACACGCCACACGCTTAGCCCAACACGCACATGCTGGAGACACACCCACTCACAGACAGGCTGGTGGAGTCGCCCCCACAGTGGGAGGTGCTGCAGTGGACCCATGCTGCAGGCCACTCCCAAGAAGAGAGGTCCCCTCTAACTCCTGGAGCCCATTCTCTACCCTACCACCCCAAGACCCCCACAGTGCCCCCATGACAGCTGTATAGAGGAGAAGTGACTGGTTCAGAGTTGACAGGGAGCTTGGGGTGTGCAGGGTTTGGAAGCTGTAACTTCTGCCTTTTAGTGTTCAGTCCCCAGTAACAAGAAGGATGTGAGTGGGGAGGGGGCTCACTCACCATGGCATTAGACTTGCTGGGGCTGTCTGGGCTGGAGGAAGTGCTCAGCTTGCCCCGGGGTGAGGAGCCGTGAGAATGTATTCTCTGATAGCTAGAGAGGGAAGTGATGGGGTGAATCCCTGTTGCTGGGCCTCAGTTTCCCCATATGTTCTGTGTGGGTTTAGCCTATGGAAATGGGCCAAGGCACATGACTGGGGGAAGGAGAGTTTCTTGGGATGCTCTTGTCTATTCCTTCCAGCACTGTGCTTCTCCCACCCAGGATCTGGGCGGGATGACCCCTCACAGTGGCAACAGCACAGATAATAACGGCCGCTGCCATTTCCTGTGTGCCGGCCGTGTGCCTGGGTGCCCTGTGCCGACTGCCTGCTCTACGTCACACACCTGTTACTACATTCGTTCTCCCCCATGGATACTTGCCCAGAGTCCTGCATCGAAAGTGACATAGTACTGTGTCCTAATACTCTGTTTTCAGAGCCTCCGTTCTTGGTCATCACCCCCTGGTCCCTGTTGTCTCCTACCCTGACTTAGGAGGGCGGGCTCTGAGCTTTGGCGTTGGGATACATGGTTTACCTTCCCCATGAGTGACCCATACCTGCCTGATTTGTTCCTCCCTTCCCAGGCCTTGTACAGCTCCATCAAGAATGAAAAGCTGCAGTGGGCCATGTGAGTCCTGGGGCTGTGTGGTGAGGGAGTTGGGGGGTGGGGAAGGGGCTGCCCGGAGAGGAGTGCTGAGGCAGTCTCTGGGAGTCCAGGCTGGGTGTGGGGTAGGGGAGGCGGGTGAGGCCATGAGAGGCACTGAGGCAGCCTCACTGCCTTGTTTGGAGATGGCCGCCTGGACTCGGGGATCTGTGTCTTTTCTTCAGCTGGGTTGTTATGACAAGCTAGGCTGGGGTGGGTGGCCACTGTCAGCGGGCCTGGGAGGAGGAGTGCTGAAACAAAAAGGGAAGGTCCCTTGGCAAGCCAAGTGGGAAAGCAGAAATCTCTAGAGGTAGAGCCCCCTCTCAGGTCCTAGAGAATGCAGAGTGTCCTAGGACAAGGGACCACACTGTACTCTTGGCAGACTCAGTGGAAAGAAACTCAGAGTAAGTCTTAGAGGAGTCCAGACTAAGGGAAGGGGTCCAGATTTAGCCTCAGGGCCCCCAGTCTGAAGGGGAGAGCCTCATATAGGCAGCCAGTAGATCACTCGTACTTGCTGCTGTCTGCGGAGAGGCCAGTCATGGGAGCTCCCAGTCTGCAGGAGAGATGGCCTTGGAGGAGGCAGAGCTCAGGACTGGGGTGCAGACTGGGGCTTGGGGCAAGCCTTGAAGGAGGGGAAGCATTTGGGGAGAGGGAAGTTGACATTTGGGAGGCAAATATGTGGTGGCTGAAATGAGTGTGGGCTGTGGGGTGGGGAGACCAAGAGGAGGCAGGCCTGGCTGGCTGGAGAGTGTTAGGAGGAAAAGGCAGCGTTGGCGGGATTGGAGCATGGGCTCTTTGTGGGAGGCAATAGGGAGCTACTGCAGGTTTTTCATCAGCAGAGTGACAGGGTAGAACTCGATTCTTTAGATGTTATCTAGCAAGGCCTGCTGACTACTAGGAAGCTACTTCTGCCACCATTTAGCCAACAAACTATGAGCAAAGCGTGCTGCTGGGTGTGGTTGAGACCACTGCGTCAGAGGTGTGTCTGCCCTAGTGAAGAAGGGGGTGAGGGTTGGTGTGTGTGTGTATGTGTAGAAACAGAAAGGATGGAGATGAAGGAACAGTCATGGCCCTACCCCTGGGAGCTCTAACCTAAGTGAGAAGATACGCTACTTGGAGGAATCCTTATCTGAGCAGGGGGGGCACAGCTACCCCTGGGGAGATCTGATCTGAGGTGGGAGACAAGGCTCCGGGGAGCCTCGGGTTGAGGGCAGCCACAGCCTGTGAGGGGGGGGCCATTCCCCTACTCCCTCCACAGACAAGGGGGCGCTTTCCTGGAGAGGGGGCAGAGGCTAGGACTGAGGGGGGGTTGTGGCTGCAAGGCCAGCCCCCTTTGAGGTGATCACACCTGCAGAGACGAGGAGGAGCTGAGACGCTCTCTGTCTGAGTTGGCCGACCCCAACCCCAAGGTCATCAAGAGGGTCAGCGGGGGCAGTGGCAGCGGCTCCAGCCCTTTCCTGGACCTGACTCCTGAGCCCGGGGCTGCAGTCTACAAGCATGGGGCCCTGGTGCGAAAGGTGCACGCAGACCCTGACTGCAGGAAGAGTACGTGGCTGGGTGGGGCGGGTCTGGGGGATGGAGGGGAGGGGGCCTGTCTCAGGCCCCCTGACCTGTCTTCCTTTCCCCCAGCACCTCGGGGCAAGCGGGGCTGGAAGAGCTTCCACGGGATCCTCAAGGGCATGATCCTCTACCTGCAGAAGGTGCGGGGCCAGCCCAAGGGGTTGGGGCTGAGCTGGCTTGGGAGTGTGGGTGGGCTGGGCCAGGCTGGGCAGGACCATGGCCAGGACAAGATGGGCACCCCCGCAGGAGGAGTACCAGCCCGGGAAGGCCCTATCAGAGGCAGAGCTAAAGAATGCCATCAGCATCCACCATGCACTGGCCACGCGTGCCAGCGACTACAGCAAGAGGCCCCACGTCTTCTACCTGCGCACAGCAGACTGGCGGGTCTTCCTCTTTCAGGCCCCGTGAGTGCCCTCCGCCTGCCCATCCCGGACCCCTCTGTCCCACTCCCACCTTGCTCCCCTCCCTTGTCCCTGGATTGCCTCACTTCTTCCCAGGCCACACCCTGAGCCAGCACAGACATCCCAGGACACAAGTCCTGGGCCCACGTCCTAAGTGGCCGTGTTGTCTCCGCAGGAGCCTGGAGCAGATGCAGTCCTGGGTCACTCGCATCAATGTGGTGGCTGCCATGTTCTCTGCACCCCCCTTCCCAGCTGCTGTCAGCTCCCAGAGGAAGTTTAGCCGCCCTCTGCTGCCCAGTGCTGCCACCCGCCTCTCCCAGGTACCCCCAGCTCCACTATCCATCCCCAGTGGGATGAAGTGGGGCAGGCCCAGCCGACTGCACTTAGGGCTGCCATAGGCAATTACGTAGATGTCCACCACACCGGGACACTGGCCATGGGGGTGCGAGTGAAGGCTGGAATCCAGTTCCATTCCACTTGCCTAGGTATTAACCTAGACAACTGTGCTTTGCTCATCCAAAGGATGGGGCACCTTTTTTAAAAACACACACAAAGGCATATATGTACTAGAGTGACCCTGACTACACTCCCCTGGCCCTAGGAGGAGCAGGTGCGGACCCACGAGGCCAAGCTGAAGGCCATGGCAAGTGAGTTGCGAGAGCACCGGGCTGCACAGCTGGGCAGGAAGGCCCGGGGCAAGGAGGCGGAGGAGCAGCGGCAGAAGGAGGCCTACCTGGAGTTTGAGGTGAACCTCCTGGCCCCGGTGCCTCTGTGGCTCCTTTGTCTGCCATTGGGACTTCTCTGTTCCACATACAGGCTCAGGCTAATGGTTAAGGGCACAGGCTCTAAGATAGGGGGACCAGCTGGGTGACCTGGGGCAGGTTGCTTAACCCCTCTGGGCCTGTTTCCTCTTCTGTGGGACAGGGGATACCCTAGTGGGTAGAGTAATGAAGTGAGATGGGGTCTGCCAAGCGCTCAGGGGCTCACTTTCCCCAGCTCTAGTCAGGCTCAGGAAGTATCAGCGGTTACACGATGCAGCAAGAGTGCCCGCAGAGGATCACCAGCTTACCAGGGGATCATGTCACAGTGGGGGCTTTGGGGCCCCAGAGGTGGACAGAAACCTGCTGTCTCCTAGCTTCTGTCTGCAGATGGGGGGGTGAGATGGGCAGAGGGTGGAGAGAGGCTCACAGCACCTGCCCCTCTACCTCAGAAATCCCGCTATGGCACGTATGCGGCACTGCTTCGGGTCAAGCTGAAGGCGGGCAGCGAAGAGCTAGATGCGGTGGAGGCAGCACTGGCCCAGGCCGGGAGCTCGGAGGATGGCCTCCCCCCACCTCACTCCAGTCCCTCCCCGCAGGCCAACCCTTCCAGCCAGCCCAGGGCTCAGGGTCCCGGCTCAGAGCCTCGCACAGGGGCAAGCAGTGGGCGGTGGAAGCTCTGAGCTTGGGGGAGGAGCGTGGGGGGGTCAGCGCCCACTGGGCACCTGCATGACAGCCCCGCCTGAGCCCGGGCCGGCCTCGGGCCACCCGCCAGGGCCCCTCGGCCCAGGGCCCGACCGCGCCGGACGCGGTGTCCGGGGCAGGGCAGGGCTAGGGCCTGGGCCTCGGGAGCCTAGGTTAGGAGCCCCTCTGAGACCCCCATTTTGTGATAATGTTTTGCACTTTTTCGTACGGGGCGGGGGGCTGGGGTGGGAGGGGCCAGGGCCCCTTGGACTTTTGATGCTTTTTTTTTTTTTTTTTTTTTTTTTTTTGACGGCGGGGGAGGCCTGACGTTTCTGCTTTCTGCTGAGACCACCCCCACCCGACACCAGCAATCCCCCTCCATCCTGGGGCCTGGCTCAGATAGAGGCCAGGAGTTGGGGCTGAGCTGGTTTTCCCTCCTTCCTCCCTGAGGCTCACCCTCTCTCCTTCCAGAGGCAGAGGAAGGGTATCCATGCCTAGGCCCCCTACAGAGTCTGGGGACAGCATGGCCTTGCTTTCCCTCCTTCAGTGGGCCCTGCCCTTTGTACAGCCTCCTCTCCCATTAAAACTGCTCTGGACTTGCTGGCTGGGTCTCCTTCTCCTCTCTCCAGTACCTGGCTTGGGGCCGGGGCAGGCAGCTGGTTCCAGGGACGAGAGTCACATCAGGGGTTGCCATAAGTTAGGGAGGGGGCCGTGCCCTCTCCCTTTCCCATGAGAATCCTTTATTTGCCCCAACTGAGGGGTGGGCATGGGGTGTTAAATAAGAACTGGAATAGGCAGGGGTGCTGTACAGAGGGGCCCGGGGAGGGGCTGGTGGGCAGCAGTTCAGTGCACCTGAGGCTGGGGGTGCCCATGGCAGAGCCCTCCTGGTGGCTCAGGGGGTGAGCCCAGCTTCTCTGCCTCTTGTTCCACCGACTGGCTCCCGTATGCACTGTCCTCCTTCACCTCTGCTAGGCGAGTGGGCACAGGGAAGGCGACAGGGAAAAGTTTAAGGTCTTAGGCCTCTTACCCTCTAGGCCCAGATCTGCGTTCCAGGTAGGACCCCTTTACCTGTGCTGGGCAGCTTGTCTCGGGCCTCAGGACCCCTCAGCAGCCTCACTCCTTCCTCCAGGCCCATGTCAGATAGGGCGTCCAGCAGGCCTGCCAAATCTCCACCAGCCAGCTGGGGAGAAGGAAGAGGCAGGAGATTGGAATGTAGGATCAGGAGCCCTGGGGCCAAGGGAGCCCCTGAGATCTGAGACAGGGGAAGGAAGCCAGGCTCGGAGCAGGGGATGGGGACCAGCTGACCTTGTAACTGCGCAGGAGGCTGCCGCTGGGTGAGGCGGTCTTCCGGTATGTGTCCACCAGACTGCGCAGCCCCAGCCGTTCTGCCAGTTCTGCCCAGCTGCCCTGGGCTCCTGGCCCATCTAGCAGATGCTCCAGGTTCTGTAAGGCTGTATCCTCAAGTGGTGGCTCTGGCCCTGATAGGGACACACATGCAGCTGTATCTGTCAGGCCCAGAGATGGGCCCAGGCAGGCACCTTGCTCTTCAGGGAGTCTGACAGGTGAGGCATTTGGTACCAGGGCAATGCGTGGCAACAGGAAGGGAGCAAGGGAGCCCTGCTTTAGAGGTTCTAAAGAAGGGACCTCTGTGAGCAGGGGCCTGCAGTCTGCCCCAGGGGAAGAGCTCTCACCTGCAGGGCTGGGCGGGGTAAGGGGGGGTGCCGTGGCATCCTGAGCAGCATTTAGCAGCAAGGTCTTCACCTGGGGAGACAGCCTCAGTTTGACGACCTTCCACCCCAGGCCTCAAGTCCAGGCACCAGCCATAAGCCCACCAAGTACCCCATTCCCTGGGGCCTCCTGTTCCAGGCTAGCCTCACCTTGGTGCTGCGAGTGAGGTCAAGAGGTGTGTGGCCCCGGAAGCTGCCTCGGGTGTCCCTCTCAGGTCCCTCAGAATCTGAGTCGCTACCAGAGGTTGGGGGCGAAGGCAGTGGGCACAGGGGCTCTTCATTCTCTGCGAGGATATCGGCCCCTGGGGAGGGAGGTAGTTGTGAGGAGGTACAAGGGGAGCCCACATTGAGAACTGCAAAGGGGGGACTGGGAGGCACCCCTTTTCCTCCCCACTAGCCCTGTTCATAGGCCCCAAGGATGAGACTCACCAGCCTTCAGGAGGAGGCGGGTGAGGGTGGGGGATCCCAATCCAGCTGCCAGGTGTAGGGGTGTGTTTCCGGCAAAGGTGCGGGCATTCACGTTGGCACGGAGCTGTGGGATGCAAGGGAGTGGTTGATCCCAGAGTCCACTGTCTGGCCTCCCTTTCCTTGCATCTTCACTGTCCCTGTTCCACAACCCTTGGCCCCGCCCTCTCACCAATCCTCAGTCCCACCTTGGTGACCAGATGTGTGACCAACCCCAGCTCCTCCATCTCCGTGGCTAGATGCAGGGCTGTTCGGCCCCCCTGCCGTTCTGCAGCCTCCACTTCAGCCCCACTGTCGACCAAGAGATCCAGACATTCGGGGCTTCGGGCATGGACTGCCAGGTGTATTGGGTACAGGCCTAGGGACACAGACACTCAGCCCACGGCTGCGACCCCAACGTAGCCCCCTGACCAGCTGACATCAACACCTCGCATTCACACCAGGCACGCACCATGCACCCTCCTTGGTCCACACCTTTGCCCCCTGCCCAGCCTCCCCCAGTCCAGAGGAGGTGATGAACTCACCCTCGAAGTCCGGCATGTGCAACAGCTGGTGCATGGCGGGAACCCCACTGCGCAGCAGGGTGCGAAGCAGGTCGGGGGCACTGGCCCCCGCCCGCAGAGCCAGGTGCACCGCGGAGTCTCCATGCCGGTCCAGCAGGGCCGGGTCTGCGCCCACCTGCAGCAGGAAGCTCACCACGCTCGTCTGCCCGGTGATCACTGCCAGGTGCAGTGGCGTCTGGGGATGAGGCCGAATGAGCCAGGTCCACCCCCAGCCTCGGCCCATCTGCCTTCCAACTCCTTCCCCTTCATCCTACGTGCCCCTCACCTGGTGCAGGTGATTGGTCAGGTTGACAACACCAAGATGCCGGGCGTGGTAGATGACGTGAGCTATTTGCTCGATGACACTGGTCTGCCCATGGATGATGGCGAGGTGCAGTGGCCTGAGGAATGTGAGAGTGACACTGCGGCTTAGGGAGCCCAGCCACTCAGCATCTTCTACCCTCAAAATCCCACCGCCTCCACGATCTGTCACTGGGGCTTGTGGAGCTTAAACGTCTCCAGGGCCATCGCTGCACCGGAACTTAATCCTTCCGAGCACCGTGTGCAGTATGTCGGTACTATGGTGCTCTCTCAACAGCCAACAGAACTGAAGTGGGGACAGATCAAGTACCTTGAGCACAGCTAGTACATAGCGAGGCCGGACTTGGAACCGGGTCCGTCCGACTCTACAGCCCTGGCTCCTTGCAACTTCCTTCCCCGCCCCGCACCCCACAACCTTCCTTCGCGCTCCAAGTCCCTGACTGGCCCTGGGAACCTGGGTCTGCCGCCCTGGCCGGCCGGCCGCCCGCCCACCTACGTGTCTCCGTTCTCGTCCTGAGCCGTCAGCAGGTGGCGCTGTCCTGCCAGCAGGGCGCGCGCGTCCGCCGTGACGCCGTAGTCTAGCAGGGCTCGGGCGCTGCGCTGCGCCAGGCCGAACAGGCGCACGTTGTACTCCCGGGCTGCGGGCGACAGGGGCGTCGGCACGGGCTCGGTCCCCACCCGCAGCGTCCCGACCGCCCGGATTCAAGAGGCTGTACCTCGCTGCAGCAGGTCCGGGTCCTGCGGTTCGCGGTGGGGGGTCAGGGGGGACGCGCTCGGCTCCGCTGCTTCCTCCCCGGCAGCCACGCGGGGTGCCTCGGAGGCCATCTGCGCCCCGCCCCCACCTCCGGGGTAGCAGCCCATCGGGGCCGAGCCCGACGGGTAGGGGCTGTAGGCCAAGGAGGAGGAGAAAAAGCCGAGGCTGCCACCTGCGGATACAGGCCGGGATGTGGGTAGGAGGCACCAGCCAGGACTCTCCCAATTTCTAACCCCCAACTTCTCCCATCCTCCCTCCTCCCTCCCCCTTCCCGCTACCAGTAGCCCCTCACCTCCTCCTCCAGCTCCTCCATAACCCCCAGCCGAGCCCCCAGAGCCTCCACCCATGTGGGAGCCACCCCCGAAGGGCTGCGAGAAGGTAGGCAAGGCTTTCCTCCGTTTCCGCTGCACCTCCTCCTTGTCTGGGGCCAGAGGGAAAAGAGATGTTAAAACCCCAACTTATGGGGCGCCTGGGTGGCTCAGTGGGTTGAGCCGCTGCCTTCGGCTCAGGTCATGATCTCAGGGTCCTGGGATCGAGTCCCACATCGGGCTCTCTGCTCAGCGGGGAGCCTGCTTCCCTCTCTCTCTCTCTCTGCGCCTGCCTGTCTACTTGTGATCTCTCTCTGTTCAAATAAATAATAAAATCTTTAAAAAAAAAAAAAAAACCCAACTTATGGACCATGCTTCAAGAGCTCTGTCCTGAGTTTGGTCCTGGCCCTCCCTCCAAAAGCCCTCACCGTGTCTCCTAGGACCACCTCTTCTGGGACCTTCCCCACTCCTGACTTGACTCATGGGTCCCCTGATCTAGTTCCGGGACAGTCCAGCCCAGGGCTCCCCCCCACCCCTCAGCCCAGCTCCACCTTCCACCAGAGGGTAATAGGTGAACTGTTTGGAGTCGGACACATCCCCGCCCCGCTTGCGTTTCAGCTGCAGGAACACGGTTACAGGACGCTCAATCTTCATCTTGTGATAGGGGGGTGTCCGGAACACAATGGCATACTGGCAGGGGGTTGGAGGACATAAGGTGTTATTGAGGTCTTGGCCTAGTTCAGCACCCCGCCCCCGCCCTGGCCCTAGGGTACCTGTTTATGAACATCTGTGGGAGAGAAATCCCCAAAGGCCTGCCATCCGTTCTCATCATCTTCGTAGAACCGAACCTCAATGTCATCTATAGGGAAAATTGAAGCTTGGCCATAGCTTCTATTAGAATCTCCAGGGCCTTTTGTCCTAGAGCTGCCCCGGCTCCCCATCTTGATACCCAGTGGCCCTAGCTCCCAGCCTGGGCTCCAGCCTCACCTTTCTGCACCTTGTCACAAAGCAGGTAGACCTCATCTCCACCCCGCACAGAGCCAGCTGTCTTGTCCATTCGAGAAATCTTCAGGTTTGAGGCCCCAGGAGACTCTGTAGTGGTGGGATTTCAATTACTTGAGATGACATAATAGCCAGGTGCTTTGTATTATTATTTGAACACCCACAAGAGATACAGGAATTGCTAGTATCTTCATTTACCCAAGATGGAAGCCATACTCGGGAAATGACTTGCTCAGGATTCCTCAGCTCATGTGTGGTGGGGCCAGTTCAAAGCTGGGCCTGTCTGACCCCACAGCTTGAGACTGCCCCCATGCTCCCTCTAGCACCTTGGCCTGGCACCCCAGATGATCAGGATACTCACTGCTGTCATGGATGGGCTGGGAAATAACAGGCTTCAGGGGCAGCGAGAAGGAGCCATCGCTGGCTCGAAGGAAGGCGGAAAAGCGTAGCCTCACAATGCTCAGGTCCATCACCTTCTTCAGCTCCTTGGCCTCCTGCTCCAGCTCCCGCCGCTCAGCCTCTGGGCAGTGGGCATGGTGGACATACACGTGATCACTGCCCTCTTCCTCCTCTTCTACTCCTTCCACGGTCACCTCCCACGACCCCTCCCTCCGTACCAGTAAGGCCCTGGGGCCTGGAGCGGAGTCGCTGCCTCTGAAGTTTTTGTATCATGATCTCCATCATGTTCTTCTTGGTAACATGCAGAACGCCCAGGTTGTTAAATCTGGGTGGGGGAGGGGCAACCGGAAGCTTTGCAGGCAGTTCTTTCCTCCTGAGGCACCCTCCCCGGTGCCAGGGCTCAACTCAGCCCTACTTCCTCCAGGAAGCTTTCCTGGTTTTTACTTGGAGCCTTGGGTTCTGGGCCCAGCCTCTCTCCCCACCTTAGTCAGATGCTAAGCTCACAGAAGTGGCTTGGACCTAGGGCTGGCAGGCAACGAGGGGACACCTACTGGGCAGTCATGTCCTTGGGCCCCACAGACACGGCGCAGACCCCCAGCTCCGAGCATTGCTTGCCCACCAGGCTGTGGGCATGAGCACGAGGCGGGTCACTGTGTGTTACCAGGTCCACCTCAATCTTGGCTGGTCCCTCGTAGTTACAGATCTGGGAGGGGTGAGCGCTGTCAGTAATGCCCCTGAACACCGTCCACTGGCCCACCCTCCAGCACCACCTTGACTCACCTTGACTGTGGGATAAGTCTTCCGGCCCTTCTCACTGGAGGCACCTGGCAATCCTCCATGGGAGGGGCCTTCACAGCCATATCGAAATCGGAAGCCTCGCTGAATGTCCCGGAGCAGAATGACATTGTGAACAGGAGAGACCCCCCTTCCCCCAAAGCCAGCCACACTCCCAGCCAGCAGTGACCACGACAGTTGGCAGTATCTCCTGAACCCCACCACCACTGGGCTTAGCAGCAGCCAATCATTCCAACCTGAAGTGACCTCTGTGATCAGTGACCCTCCCATGGTCACCCAACTACGGCTACCCCACTTGTCCCTAAAGCTGAAGTCATCCCACACCATCCCTTCTGTTCACTCACCTGCTTAGGCTGTTCCACTATCACCAGGTAAGGACCATCAGCTGGGGACAGAGGGGCCTTGCTGAGCCAGGATTTCTGAGCCCATCCCCAAACCAGAGGACACATGCTCCTCCCTCCCACCTCTAAGACAAGGAAACATAAGGAACTTACCTGTCTCTGGGGCTGGCTCCTTGGGCTCCACAATGGACGGGTCGAATTTGAAGTCATCATATTCAATCATGCCATCCAGAGCCTGGTTTGGAGACAGACCGCAGTCACAACAGATTCTGAGCCACCCCAGAGCCCTCCACTTCCCAGCCCTGAGTAACCGCTCCCTTTCCTCCTCAGGCCCATAAAAAAAAAGCTCCTACTGGAAGAAGTCTGCAAACAGGCAGACAGACTGACCGGTGGGTTGAGATAATCAGAGAGCATTACAGGTGTAGGGGAGCAGAGGGGACTCCGACAGACGGGCAGACAGACAGACAGACGTGGGGGCAGCCGGCCGGCTTTACAGCCAGGAGGAGTGACTCACTGGGTCGTAGCAACTTTCCATGTCTCTGGACTAGGCCCGGCTCTGTCGGGAGGCTCCGGCCCGGTTCCGTTTCCCAGAGTTTCAGGCGCCCGCCTTGGGTGGGGGGTGGGGGGGGGAGTGGCGGGGGGAGGGAGAGATCAGGACAGGAGTTGGGGGGGGCGAGAGGGACCCAGATTTGGGGGAGGGTCTGATCTCTTCCAGCCACCCGTCCGGGTGTGGCGGGGGAGATCCGGTGGAGAGCGAGATCCGGAGCTGAGCTGGGCTGGGCCCGGGAAGCGGCAGGAAAGTTAGAACAGCTTAGGAAAGTCCCGAAAATACCAGGGGGAGGCGGGGCCGGGGGGGCGGGCCTGGAAATGACGCCACTGGCCACGCCCCCGAGGCGGGAGGGGCGCGAGGTGGTAGCTGGCCTCTGAGGTCTTAGTAGCCTGTCTGCCGGCAGAGGGGCAACCAGACCCAGGGAAGCGCCCCTGCTGGTTGGGCCCCCTTCCACACATCGGGGCAGGCGTCGGGGACTGCAGGGTCTTTCAAACCTGGCGGACGCTTTCAGGCTACGGCCAGGCCCGCCTCCCGCCCCCTTCCCCTCCCTGGAGCAACCTTGGGATTTTCTACCCCGAGGGAGGCCACGGCTGATTCACCCGGGGGCTTTTGGGGGGACATTCCTGCAGTAGGAAGGCCTCCTTGCCGAAGGCCTGTAGGCGGGGGCTCTTCCCAGTGGGGGGCCCCGGGGTTCTGACCCGAGAACGAACTCTGGGGCCGTGGGGCGGGGGAAAGAAGGGTGTCTCCTTCTTGGGATGGACTCTTCTCTTCCCGCTCCCCGAAACATCTCAACAGTCTTTGGATTCCAACACCGCCCCTGCTCCGGGGCGGTGTCCATGTCCCCTGCCCCAGTCCCATAGCTGTGTGTGTCTCTAGTCCGTGTTTCTATCGCAGGTATAGCGTGTCGTCCCCTGTGCTTGCGTGAATGTTGTGTACGTGTGGTGTCAATATGCGTGTGCCGGTGAGCAAGGCTGTGCACAGGTGAGTGTCCTTCAACTTCTCAGTGTGGACGTATCTGAGCGGGTCTTGATATATAAGCACACAGGTGAGCATATCTGAGTTTGTGCGTGAAGGGTATGGGTCCAGGCACCTTGCACGGGTGAGCATGTTTGCGTGTACGTGTGTGCGAGTCTGAGTACATGTACAGTGCTGTGCGACCGCTAATATACGCGTAGGTGCACGTATGGGTCCGGGTGTTTTTTTGTTGTTTGGATTTTTTTGTACAAGGACGTCGATGGGTATCCGTGTCTTGTTACTGTGCGTGCTGTGTGTGTGTGTGTGTGTGTGTGTGCGTGCATAGCCGCTCTCCAGCCCTGGGAGTCGGTCAGTTAAGGGCCCTCCTCCCGCCCTTCCCCGTGTCCTGGCCACTCAGGGGTCTGGACCCGGCCACTCACCGCGGCGGCGGCTCCGGTTCCGGCTTCGCTCCCGGCCCGACCCACCTAGGACGGGTCCCGACACCGCTCCACTGCCACCAGGGCTCCAGCCGGGAAAGCCCCTTTTCCACCCCCGGGAGGGGGGAATTCCCGTGACGTTTCCGTGCGTCACGCCCTGTGACCTTTTTCACTGGCTGAAAGTTTAACTCCGGACTCGTGCAACCAATCCGGAGCGACTCGGGCGCGCCCCTTGGAGGGGAACTATTATCTCCCGCAGGGGAGCGGGGAGGTAGGATGACCGTCAGCTAAAGCTCGAGCTCCGGCAGAGGGACCTGCCCGAGGCTGAATTCGCTGACCGAGCGCCATCCCCCCGCCAAGGGCCCCGGCTCCGGTCTCTGACACCCACCCTGCCTACCCCAGACAGCTGACAGTCCCTGCTACTACTCGGCTTATGCCGCGCCTAACGCTTGGCCACTTCTGAAGCCGGGGAACCCCAGGGGGAAGCTGGCGGGCCCCAGTCGTCGGGTCCCCAGCCCCGAGCGGGGCCCCGCTGCCGGGAAGAGTTGGGGGAAGAGGAAGGAAGTTGATCTTGCAGTCTGTTCCGGGGCGCCATCTGGCGGCCTCTCTGGAGCCGCAGGGAGACTCCAAAATCCTCTCCCGCTGTGTCTCCTTTACTCAGCGTCCCCTGGAAGAGACCACCCAAACCTGAAACTTATTCTATAAATGGCAGGGTCACAGGCGGCCAGACAGACCTGAGCTTCGGAGCTCTGCTCCAGGGAAGGTAAAAGAGGTGTTCATCGGAGAGACTCGGGTCTTGCTCATCCATCACAGAGATTTGGAACATTAGGATTGAAAATGCATCCCAAACCTCAACGGTTCGAACTTCCTCCAGTGTAGAAAGTTGCATTTTACATAGCTCCCAACTCCGCTTGAACACTTTCAGAGGCAGCAAGATCAGTACAGGACTTCATAAAGTACTGACTCTGAGGCTGAAGATGTGTGATAGGTAAAGTTTCTCTTTAGGAGATGCCGTGAGCAATCTCCATTCTTGGAGTCATTCTCCCTTAGGCTCATGGTAGAACACAGGCTTTTGTTTCAGATTTTTCCAAGAAACTTGCCCCTGACCACCACCACCTCCACTCCTCCTCTTCCTTTTTTTTTTTTTTTTTAAAGATTTTTAAATTTATTCCTTCGAAAGAGAGAGTGTGAGACTGTGAGCAAGGGGGAGAGTCAGAGGGAGAGGGACAAACAGACGCCCTGCTGAGCATCCCATCCCTAGAGGGATGCTGCAGGGCTGATCCCAGGACCCCAGGATCATGACCTGAGCCAAAGGTAGATGCTAAGCCCACTGAGCCACCCAGAGGCCTCACCTCTGACCTTAATGATGGAATTACAGGCCTGCAGAGTTCTGCATAAAAAGTAGACTGTTACAGCCCTTGTTATGAGCTATTTCCTGTTACTTCCCCCTCCTCTTCATCTTACAAATGGGATGTAGCGGGTACTGTGTTAAGGTACTAATAGTATAAGTTCTTATTTTCCTCCCAACAGCACTTGGAGATAAATATTACCTTTCCTGATGAAGAAATTATGGCTCAGAGAGGCGAAGTAGTGACCAAATACAACAGCTAGAAAGGGACAGAGTGAGAGTTCAAAATCTATTAATTCTAGAATGAAGCGCTTCCTTAAACTGATATAAAACAAAGCAGGTCTTCCATTCCACTGTGAGCCTCAAGTGATTATCATAAGATACCACCAAAAATTTTACTGAACTCTAGGGATATTGCCTACTACATTCCCCTGGTAAATCAGATCCTTAGCTCCCCCCCCCTTTTTAAGATTTTATTTATTTATCAGATAGAGATCACAAGTAGGCAGAGAGAGAGGGGGAAGCAGGCTCCCTGCTGAGCAGAGAGCCCGATGCGGGGCTTGATCCCAGGACCCTGGGATCATGACCTGAGCTGAAGGCAGAGGCTTTAGCCCACTGAGCCACCCAGGCACCCCAGATCCTTAACCCTTAAATCAAAATGAAATGAAGTTAGTTTGGTATACTCCAACTTAGTGAGCCTGTGCTGGTTGCCAATGATTACAACTGTCCTTTCAAAGCACTCATAAACTACCAGCTGGAATTGGCATGAATTCTTCCAATCTCTACAACTGCCTCTAAAAGAGCCCCTAGAGGTTGAGCTATTTTTTTTTTTAAGATTTTATTTATTTATTTGACAGACAGAGATCACAAATAGGCAGAGAGGCAGGCAGGCAGAGAGAGGGGGAAGCAGGCTCCCCGCTGAGCAGAGAGCCCAATGTGGGGGCTCGATCCCAGGACCCTGAGATCTTGACCCGAACGGAAGGCAGAGGCTTAACCCACTGAGCCACCCAGGCGCCCCGAGGTTGAGCTATTTTTAGATAGAAGATTCTGAGCTGTAATTTATCAGAAGATTTTTTAAGGAAGAAAAACTCTATTATAGAAAATTTCAAACATAGGGCACCTGGGTAGTTCTGTTGGTTAAGTGTCTGCCTTGGGTCAGGTTGTGATCCAGGGGTCCTGGGATCGAGTCCTGCACTGGGCTCCCTGTTCATCGGGGAGTCTGCTTCTCCCTCTCCCCATCTCCCTGTTTGTGCTCTCTCTTTCTCAAATAAATAAAGCCAGCCTTTAACAAATTTCAAACATATAGAATAGTATGATGAACCCCTGTGTATTCATCAGTCAGCTCCAACAATTCCCAACATTGGGCCTGGAAATTTTAACTGATTCAAAGTAGTTTATTGTCAGTTGCTATAGCCTCATCTATCTGGGATTAAGGAACCTCTTCATTGCTTATTCCACTAGTTTCCAGCCTAATGACTACCTATTCCTGTACCTAGCTCTAGCACTACACTTGGCCCAAAGAAGAGGCACCATAAATTCACTCCATTCATTCAACAATAGTGAGGGCATACTCTAGAGCACAATGTCTTTGCTTATAGATAAAAATCAAATGGATGGTCAGTTGGTGATAAGTGATAGCAGAAAAATTAAGTAGGCAAGGAGGTAATAACAAGGGTTTCCTTGGTAGTAGTGGAGGGAAGCCTTCTCTGATGAGGTAACATTTGAACAGTGACTTGAAAAAAATGAGGGAGGGAGTGATGTGGATACCTGAGGGAAACGCATTCCAGGAGCAGGGACTAACAGTGTAAAAGTTTCAATACAAACGTGTTCAGTATATTTGAGGAAGAGCAAAGAAGCTTAGGTAGGTGGGATAAAGTAAGAACTTTGGACTCTGTTCTGAATGAGATGTAAAACCTTTGGAGGGGGCTGCTGGGTGGCTCAGTACGTTGGGCATCTGCCTTTGGCTCAAGTCATGATCCCGGGGTCCAGGGATCGAGCTCCACGTCAGGCTCCCTGCTCAGCGTGGAGTCTGCTTCTCCCTCTTCTGCTCTTTTTGTCAAATAAATAAAATTTAAAAAAAAAAAAAAGCCTTTGGAGGGTTTTGAGCAGTGGGGTGAAAAGGAGATGATATATTTTTTTTAGACTTAATATATGTATTTGAGAGAGAGAGCGAGAGAGAGCAGGGAGAGGAACAGAGGGAGAGGGACAAGCAAATTCTACACTGGGCATGGAGCCCCATGTGGGGTCTGATCCCATGACACTGAGATCATGACCTGAGCTGAAAACAAGAGTCAGGCACCCAAACAACTGAGCCATCCAGGTGTCCCAATATGACATGTTTTAAAAAGATACACTTCATTCTGTGGAGCGTAGAGAGAGTATATGGCTGAAATGAAGGATGGAGAGTATATGGCTGAAATGAAGGATGGACCACTGAAGTGGTCCAACAGATGGTGGCTTAGACTTGGGTGATAATGAGTGAGGATGATGAGAGGTAGTCACATTGCAAATAGATTCGAATGATAAAAGTGACAAGATTTGCTGAGGAACCGGATGTAGAACATGAGACGGGGTTGGGGAAGGTTTGGCATGAGAACCTGGAAGAATGAAGTCCTTTAGTGACATGGGGCACAGTGGGGGAGCAGATTTGTACAGGGGACATCGGTAATTTTTCCTTTAAGTTTGTTGTATTTGAGAGCCTATGAGGCATGCAAGTGGAGATGATGAGGGGTAGTGGGACAAAAAGTGGATGGTATCTAAAGTCTTGACAGTAGACACATCACCCAGCAATTGTGTTGAGCCGGGGGTGCTCTGAGGTTCACAGGCTACAGAGATGAGAAACAAGGAGGAGCCAACAAAGGAAATTTAAAAGGCAGAGCCAGTGAAGTAGAAGAGAACCAAGGAAAACAAGTGTTTCAGCAGCCAAGGGAAGACTATTTCAAGGAGAGGGTACTTGAACTAAAGTTCTTTTTCCTAGGGGGCACCTGGGTGGCTCAGTTGGTTAAGCATCTGCCTTTGGTTCAGGTCATGATCCCAGGGTCCCGGGATCGAGCCCTGCATCAGCTCTCTGCTTCCCAGGGAGTCTGCTTCTCCCTCTTCCTCTGCTGTTCCCCCTGCTCGTGGCTCATTCTCTCTCTCAAATAAATAGGTATTTTTATTTTTATTTTTTTTATTTTTATTTTTTTAAAGATTTTATTTATTTGACAGAGAGAAATCACAAGTAAGCAGAGAGGCAGGCAGAGAGAGAGGAGGAAGCAGGCTCCCCGCTGAGCAGTAAGCCCGATGTGGGGCTCGAACCCAGGACCTGGGATCATGACCTGAGCCGAAGGCAGCGGCTTAATCCACTGAGCCACCCAGGCGCCCCAAAATTGGTATTTTTAAAAGAAGTTCTTTTTCCTCAGTTGAAGCCCAGCGGCTGAGTGGTTCTTGCTTACTCATGGCCACTTATCTCCCAAGCAGTGAACCCTGAAAGAAAGTAAATACCTGAGGGTTCAAAAACCCACACTTTTTGTTCTTGGCATTTGGAGAGGAGGCAGGGGGACGTGTGTTTCCCTTGTAGCTAATTCTGTAATTCATCCTTCCTGATATCATCATGTGCTTAGAAAATTCATTTATTCTTGGTTGTGCATCTCTTTCCAGTTTTCTAGTGAACTCTTATTTCCCTAGGTAATAAATAACATGTCCCTTCAGAGGCTCAATGTTTTACTTTTTAAAAAAGATTTTACTTATTTGATGGGGCGCCTGAGTGGCTCAGTGGGTTAAAGCCTCTGCCTTCGGCTCAGGTCATGATCTCAGGATCCTGGGATCGAGCCCCGCATCGGGCTCTCTGCTCAGCGGGAAGCCTGCCTCCTCCTCCTCTCTCTCTCTCTCTCTCTGCCTACTTGTGATCTCTGTCAAATAAATAAATAAAATCTTGGGGCGCCTGGGTGGCTCAGTGGGTTGAGCTGCTGCCTTCGGCTCAGGTCATGATCTCAGGGTCCTGGGATCGAGTCCCACATCGAGCTCTCTGCTCAGCAAGAAGCCTGCTTCCCTCTCTCTCTCTCTCTGCCTGCCTCTCCGTCTACTTGTGATCTCTCTCTGTCAAATAAATAAAATCTTAAAAAATAAATAAATAAATAAATAAATAAAATCTTTAAAAAAAAATAAAAAAAATAAAAAGATTTTACTTATTTGAGAGTGAGTGAAAGATATCACAAAGGGAGAGGGAGAAGCTGACTCCCTGCTGAGCAGAGAGCCTGAAGTGGAGCTCAGTCCCAGGACACCAAGATCATGACCTGAGCCACCTGACTCAGCCACCCAGGTGCCCCTCAACCTTTTATTTCTTAAGAGCTATGGAGGGGCACCCAGGTGGCTCAGTGGGTTAAAGCCTCTGCCTTTGGCTCAGGTCATGATCCCAGGGTCCTGGGATCGAGCCCCGCATCGGGCTCTCTGCTCAGCGGGGAGCCTGCTTCCTCCTCTCTCTACCTGCCTCTGCCTGCTTGTGATTTCTGTCAAATAAATAAATAAAATCTTTTTTTTTTAAGATTTTATTTATTTATTTGACAGAGAGAAATCACAAGTAGGCAGAGAGGCAGGCAGAGAGAGAGGAGGAAGCAGGCTCCCTGCTGAGCAGAGAGCCCGATGCGGGGCTCGAACCCAGGACCTGGGATCATGACCTGAGCCGAAGGCAGCGGCTTAACCCACTGAGCCACCCAGGCGCCCCAATAAATAAAATCTTTAAAAAAAAAAAAAGAGCTATGGAAAATGTATGTAGCTTTGAAGGATTTCCATACCCACCCCCCAACACCACTCTTGAATTGAGGAAGTATCATAGTAAAGACCATGAGGTTTAGAGTGAGGCAGACCTGGGACTTGGCCTCTCTGAACCCGTTGCCTCACTTGTAGGAGTAAACACATCTACAGTTGTGGGCAATGCACTTACTGTTGACACATGCGGTGCTCCAACAATGCCCCTCTCCACGTTTGGCCTTCAGTCTCTAGCTTTCCTCTGGACTTCTTGAAATCTGCTACACCCTGGAGTTCTTATATAGGAGACATCATCGAGACCAACATTTCCCTCTGGAATACACTGTTACTTTCCTACAAGCTTTTTTTTTTGTCACTTCCACACCACCAAGCCCTTCTGTGTTGGTTAGAATTGGGGCCTGAATATTAGTTTCTTTTGTAGCTTCCTTTGCCTTGTCACAGATAACATTGTCAATAACACAAGTCATGTATGTGTCAGCTGATCTTTCTGGAGCAGAATGAGACTTCTGACAAGTGTTTTTTTGCAACCCAGTGGGGAGAAGGTCTGTTTGTAATCAGTCCAGCTTCTTTCCACTATTTGCGCACTGAGGGGCACAGACTTGTGATATTCTTTTGTTCATGGGACGACATTCAAATTTCTTCGCAGTAGCCAACATTATTTCCCCCCCAGGGGGACACAGGGAAGCTTCTAAAGGCAGCGCTTGTGGAGCTCAAATGGGAGAACAGAGACATCTCAGCTGAAGCTGATGGTCCTAGTGTCTACCTTACTGAAGACCCAGGCCTCTCAGCACTCACACAAGAAAGTACAGATCAGGAGTACAGCCATACTCCCAATTTTCCTAGGCACGGGGTCAGGCAAGGCTTCTGGTTAGAGCGGAAACCAGGCATGGTCTGAACTCCCTGGGTAGAAGTAAGGGAAGAGGGAAAAACTAGGGTAGGAGGTGCCACGTCGGTATTTTTCCATACCAGAATGTTACCATTTCCAAGGAACTTTTTCCTACACGTGGGGAAGGCACTTCCTGAGGTCTAGACTCCCAGTGACATCCAGGCAGTTGTGCTGAGCAAAGGGAAGTCCGAGCTCCTGATGGATCATATAGCAAGCTGGGCCCAAATGGAGAGGGTGAGTGCCCCAAACTCTCCATGGGGGAGGCCAGCTGTAGTACGACAGGTGGTACTGCTCCCTGGCCTCCCCCTGGAGAGGGAAGGGACCACTGCAGAGGAGGAATCCGAGACATGTAGATGCTTCACCTGGGAAAGCTTCACACAGAGCATCCTGCCTCCCACCCACCGTGCCTCAGCCTGCAGAAAGCCACACTGCCTGCCCCCCACTCTCCCACCTGTCTTACCCTGACACAAAGGAGAGGGATGGGGAAGGTTCCCCAATCATGCTTCAGTAAGTGAGATGGGTGGAGACTGTAGTGTGGACAAAATCGTCCCTCCTCAGTCTAGGGCCAAAACAAATGCCCTGGGCCCAGAAACACACAATCCTAACTATGGGCAAGACGGCTTCCTTCCTAAGCCCTCCAGGCTCCCCTTTGTGCTCCTGGACTGTGGGGCACATCTGAGGGAAGACTTCTGAATAACTACAGCTCCACTCTGGTTCACCTTTCGTTGACTTTGACCCCAGTTTAACTCTGGTTCACCTTCCCTTTGGCTTTGACCCCAGTTTAGAGTGTCTCAGGTGTCAAATTTGGAGCAGTTAGGGAAGAGGACAATACCCAAACCCCAGGCATATCCCTGGTGACAAGAGTGCACTGCTATGGTAGCGGTTGGGGGCAACAGCACTGGTGAAGGAATCCTCCCTCGCGTCTGGCTGGCTGCTGGCCTGGGGTGACTGGGCCAGACTGTTGGTAGGCTCAGCCTCACTTCTGTTCATGCAAGGACCAAGCTCTGGGTATCCCAATAACATGGTGTCCATAAGCTCAAGAAGGAAACCAGAGGGTAAGTCAATGACATTGGTACTAAGACATTTATTACATCATAAAAAGTCCATTGTTGCTCTGTTTATCCATATGTACATGTTCCTGTGGGTGGTCCCTCTGTCCAGCCCACCTGCCAACCCTCCATGGTGCCAATCAACTTTCCAAACTGACTAATTAATAAAAGAAGAAGAACTGGAGGAGGTGGCCCAGCGCTGATGGGAGTGGAGATGGGAGAGGGACACAAAGTGCAGAGTGGTTGGCTTGGCTCTCAGTGCCTGACCACGGGCAGGAAGGGCATGAGGACGGGCACTACAGGGTTGGCACAGAGATGCCTTCCCAGGGCTGCCAGGTTGCATGTGATACCTGAATGTGTTCTCAGGTTAGACCCCCAGGAATGGAAAGCTGAGGAAGAAGGTTCCTTAGCCTGATTGTGGGTCCTAGGAGGGGCTATAAAACTTTTCTTTTTCGGGTTCCCTCCAAGTAGCAGTGACAGCAGCTCAGGCTGGGCCTGAAAAGTTTGTGCCCCAGCTGGAAGGGTGGCTGAGGACAGTCTGGTAGGAAGGACTGGTCCTGATCTCTGAGGGGCCTGCCTTAGTTGACCTCGGAGGTGGGCATGGGGTCTGTGGGGCGGGGTGTGGCCAGGAGGGGCACTGGTGAGGTGGCCTCAATGAGAGCAGGGTTGAGGATGATGGGCAGAGCCATGGGTGGTACGCCCACCTGCAGCGGGGAGGCCAAGGGCTGCAGGATCAGTGGGGGCTGAGCCAGGGGAGGAAGCCCATCTGGAGTAGGGCTCAGTCTGCTGGGGGTAGACGCCACTGGTGATCCGGGGGAGCTGCTGTTGGCAGGACGAGGGCTCTCAGGCTTCTCAAAGTCTACAGGGAGAGCAAGGGGCTGGTCAGACTCCTTTACATTCCGCAGCTGGTTTACCTAAGCTCTGCTTCTCCCCATTCCTGTGAACAAAATGACCCCTGACAGGCTGAGTAGTTGGGAATCTGTCTTTGAAACTCATTCAATATCCAGTTATCTTTTATCTACCTTCTACCTCCTTTGCTGTACCTTCGGTCAGGTAAGTTCTGATCTGATCTTTACTAGAATCCCCAAAGGGCAAACTCTGCATATTTATTCCAAGTTCCTGATCCAGCCTTCTCCTTCCAAGCCTGGAAATCTCAAGCAGGTAGCTCGTCATCACTTACTTGGTCCTGCTACCTCCCATAGGAAGAGCAGGCTACAGAAGTACTCCGGTTCCCTCCTTCCCCTGGCTCACAGCCCGTGCTCAGCAGGGCTTTGTCTACAAGGGCCTTGTCTTAGGCTTCCTACTTCCTGCTCGACACCCAGAAGGCTAACTCAAAAGGACTCACCACAGGCCCCCAGCTCGGAAGGCATCTCTGGGGGAGGTGGATGGCCAGGTGTCCTTGTATCCCCAGCAGCAGGAGTCATGTGGGCTGAGGCCAGAGGTTTGTGGGCATGTGGCTCCATGGGCATGGGGTCTGGGGAAGGCGGAACAACCAGATGGCAGCTCTTAGAGTTTTCTTTCCAGCACAGCCCTGGCTACCCACCAGTCTTCCCACTGATAAGAGTACAGAGAACTAATTATTAGCTCCAGACTCTATAATGAGGACTCTTTTGACAAAGCTGAACTAAGCCCCCTACCCTGGATGACAGTCTGCTTGAAGAGCTCATCTCGTAGGTGGGGCAGAAAACAGTCAATGCGCTCCCAGGTGATCTCCCAGAGGGCTGAGGGGCTGCCTCCTCGGGCATCAGCATTGTGGAAAATCTCTGCTGTGTCCATCACCAGAAGCATGTTCTTCAGAGACTCAGGGATGGCCTCTGACTGTGGTGACAGCAGGACCATGTAAAGAGGAAAGTGGGCATTGCGGGGGATATGGTAAGGAGGAGGCAGCCCCCAAGGGGAAAACAGCATGGTGTCTCCCGCAGGTGGGAGAGGAAGCAGGCAGTGGGAGTTGGGTTGAGGTAGAACATACCAGTAAGTCACTGGAGCCTGCGTGCATATACTTGTCCATGAAGTCCAGAATGGTCAACCAAAGCGCCGCAAAAGTAGAGAGTGACAGCAGTGGAGACAGGTGCTGTAGGAAGACCTAAGGCCCGCCAGCCCCTTTTAATGAAGGGTTGGAGCTATCTGCATCCCTCTGTAAGGCTGGGAGGCAAGCCTGCCCTGTCTTGCATGGGAATTCTAAATCAGAGATTCCTCTGAATTCCAGCATCCTCCCAGGTCCCTGGGTCCTGATGGGTCTCCACAGCCGGGGGTCCCGAGCCCCCACATTGCATCACTAGGGCCCAGCCGAAGCCCTGGCTTTCCTCCTCGCAGAAAGGCAGGTGCGGGGAGAGTGGATGGGGAGGGCGGTGAGCAGTACCTTAGACAGCAGTGTGGAAGCCCTCATCCGAGTCTCCTCCATCCCGCCCACATCTGCAGGGCTGATATTCTCCAAGAGCTTGGTCAGCAGAGGAAACAGCACCTGGTGGGTAAAGAGCCAATGTGTCCCTAACAGGTCAGTTGGCAGCCTTACTCCAAGAAAGCCAGGGGCTGGGATGGATAAGCACAGAGCAGAAGGAAAGGCAGGATGCAGACTGAGGACTGACATTAGGGGCTTTTCAGGCTGCCCAGTTCTCCCTGTCCTAAGGATATGAGCTTTAAGACTAGAGGAAAGTCCCACCTTGTTAAAACAGGACTCCCACTCCAGGGCATCTAGCTTTTGCAGATCATGTACCAGTAGGGCTCGCTGCAGATAGGTCAGTGCCTGCATCCGCACCTGGCGCCGGGCATCACAGCATAGGCAGGCGATGCCTGAGAGTGAGAAGAGGCTCAGGATCCTTCAAGCATCCTGGTCCTGGTACTCCCCAAGTTCCAGCTCCACCTCTGCCCCTGCCCTGCCTGCTCCCCTGAGGTTTACCCTGCAGTAACGGACACCAGCAGTGGGCCCAGAGGGTGCGTGAATCCGCTTCGATCTTCTGGCCACCTGTCTCTAGGTGGCGCTGCTCCTCCGCCCAAGAGCTGTAGATGGAGGCCGCTCGAGTGTGCAGGGTGTGCATCAGGTCTAACAACTGGAGTCACAGGAGGGGCAGGGTATGAGTTGGGGTAAGGCCTGGGTGATGCCCCTCTCAACAATGTCCCTGACTGAGTCCTCAAAGGAGTCCCTAGTACCAGTCACACCAATCACACCATACTCTACCCCTCACCCCTCTTTTCTCCTCAACTTCATGAGCTGGTTGTCCCCTGCCAGCCAGTGTTTCCCAAAGTTGGGTATTATAGTGGAGATGTCAGAAGTATGTGGAATGAATGTTTAACAACAATGAGTTACATGGTGAAAAAGGTACTTTCTTCTTAATTTTCTCTCATACCTCCTGATGACAGATAAAGCCTCACCTTGTTAATTTCATTTTAAAACCAGAAAGCAAACCTCAGGCTCAGAGGCTGTGGTGGGCAATAGTGTCCGGTCAACCTCAGTAATTTTTTGTTTTCATCATTTTTCTAAGGTTATTCTATTTAAGGCAATTAGTTCTCCATTTATTTAGTGATTAAAAGTCTGCTCGTAAAATAAATTTTATGTGCCTTGAACAAAGAATAATTCTGGAAGGATAGACAAGAAACTGGTGGCAACATCTACCTCTGGGGAGGGTAACTTAGCAGCTGGGGTCAGGAATGGAACAGGACTTTTATCCGTTTACCCTTTTGTACTTTTGTACTTTGCACCACGTACATATATTACTTATTCAAAACAAAAACCTCGAATATTAAGCAGAGATTTACAGTGGTTTTGGATAGGGGAACAATTTGGAAGTGGTGGCCGAGGGCCTGGGCTGGAAAACATAGGCCCTTCCTCTCAGCCCTGGCTGTCTCTGGCCCTGCACACACTCCCAACATCAGGGGCAGGGAGAGGAGAGGAAGTAAAGGATGCCATACTTACGTCCTGACTGACCTGTAAAGACACCGTATGGTAGCTGGCAGGCACACCTTCATCCTCATCATCGTCACTGTGCCCACCCCGAGTGGCATGCTGGCTGGAGGTTCGAGGCCGCCGAAGCACGGAGCCTTCCTTCGATTTCTTCTTGAAGCGGTTTCCTTTGCTATCGTATTTGTGACTCTTGCCACGTTTCTCCTGGGACTTGCACCCTGAGCAAAGCCAGACCCAGGTCACATTTCTATATCCATGGACACAGATGGCCTACCTTTTCCTCCCTTTCCCCCTTATATTCACATGGCTACCCCCCAGCTGCCCCTTCACTGGGTAACCCACCGCCATTCAGACTGGCCTCCACAAAGATGCGGAGAGTCTTGACGCAGAGCTCAAAGTTGTCAGGTGTAATATGGGCAGCATCACGCACGATGAAGGACAGAGATTCTACACATTTAAGCAGGGACTTAGTGTCGTGTGGCCCGAGGTCCAGCCCCACTGTTAGGCTGTACTGATTGACCAGGGGTGAAGGGCCTAGTCGGCTGGGCCCAGGCCCTGGCTTGGAGTTATCGATGTCATCCTTCCCCACCTGTAAAGTACATAGAGTTGCTGGGAACCCAGGCTTGAGCCTGATCCTCCCTCAGATGCCCTCTCGGAGGACCAGGAATCTTTCCCCCAGGCCAAGGAGGGAAGACTCACCCACTGCCCATATGCTCACTCACCACTAACCAGCCGCTGTTTACCACATCAGCATCTGTGGCTGATCGGTGGATCTTGCCAGGCCTGCAATGGTCAGCATAGACCTCTGAATCGGAAGTGTATCCTCGGTCCAGGCTCACATCATTCTGATGGTAGGATGGGAGTTCGCTGTCTGACTGGGCCCCTGAGTCAGCAGGGAGAAGGGCAGAGTCAGGGTGGAAATGGCTACACTGGGATGAAGGATGGCTTCAGTTCTAAGAAATAGGTGCTGAAGCCTGGCCTCTCCTCTCTCTTGGTCCAGCTTAGTTTCAGCCCTGTCACCAAGGGGCTGAAGGACGGTCTGGACAGATTGTCTCTTGACCAAATGGGGCAGTAGGCTAATTTGGGCTCCTGATGGCATCTAGTAGCAGCTGTCCGGGGATGGGGGTGGTGGTGAGGACATAGTTTCCGAGAAAATAGTCCTCAGGACAGTAGGAGCCTAGTGTCATAGACATCTATGTTGCCTACTAGCCTTCATGCTGTTTAACCCATGAGTGCTGGGGAAATGTCAGTGGATATAGGATGTTCAATCTGCCAATGTAAAAACCTATATTTTGTTTTCTTGCCTCAACCTCTGGGGCCATAACTGTTTATCTGCCAATGAGGGTCTCCCTGGGAAACGGCTTACCAGCATCAGGTCCATCAGCCCTGGCTGTGGCCTGCAGGGCAGCTGGTGGCTTTACACCTGAGCCAATGCATTCCAGCAGTGTGAAGAGGGTGGCCCAGTCATCACCTGAGTGGATGTTGGCTGCGTTGGTCTTAAGGAGTTCATGGAGCCCATAGGCTACCTGGTGACTGACTCGGGACAGCACGCTGGGCTTCATTAGCAGCAAAATGCGCAGGGAGAGCAGCACCTGGGCGGGTGGGGGGGGGGGAGCAGTGAGTGAGCGCACAGCTTCTCATCTAGACTCCTTCCTCACCGGTCTCCTCAGGTCAGTGAGATGGCTTGGCTAGAACCCACCTAAGAGTACTGCTGCTGGTTTTTCTTCAGGTTTTTTTTTTTTTGAAGATTTTTTTTTTTTTTCCAAGAGAGAGAGTGAGTGAGCGAGCGAGCGCCCATGAGTTGGGGGAGGGATAGAGGGAGAAGCTCTCTATCCAACGCAGGACTCAATCCCAGGATCCTGGGATCATAACCTGAGTCGAAGGCAGACCCTTAACCAACTGAGTCATCCAAGCACCCCTTCTTCAGTTTTTTTTAATTAAAATTTTTATTGAGCTATAGATTCATATGTAGTTGTAAAAAATAATACAATAAAATAAAAATAATAGAGGTCCAACTCTTGATTTTGGCTCAGGTCATTATCTCATAGTTGTGGGATTGAGCCCCACATTGTGGGATTGAGCCCCACATTGTGGGCTCTGCACTCGGTGGGTAGTCTCCTTGAGATCCTCTCTCCTCGCCCTCTGCCCCTCTCCGCACTCCTGTCCACACACATGCTCTCTCCCAAAATAAATAAATCTTAAAAAAAAAAAAAAAACAATACAAAAAGATCCTTTGTATGCTTTGCCCCATTTACCCCAAATGGTAACATTATATAAAACTATAGTAAATGGTAAGTGATACTGACATCGATACAATCCACTGATCTTACTCAGGTTTCCCAGTTTTACTTTACTCATCTGTGTATGCATGCGTGTATTAAGTTCTACATAATTTAATCACCTAATTTTAGGTTTGTGTATCCTTCACAAGTCAGTAGGTTGAATAGTTCCACCACCATAGGATTCCTCATGTTGACCTTTTAAAAACATACCTTCCTGCCTCTTCTTGTCCCCAATCTTAACCCTTGGCAATCTGTCCATTACTTTTAAAATTCTGTCATTTCAAACATGTTAGATATATGGAATGTTATGGAATTACATAATATGCAGCTTTCTGGGATTGGCTTTTTTTCACTCAGCGTAATTCCTTGGAGGTTCCTCCAAGTTGTTATCAACAGTCTGTTGCTTTGATTGCTGAACAAAACTCCACAGTACGTATGTGCTGCAGTTTAACTAGTTATCTGCTGAGAATCATCCGGGCTGATTCCAGTTTTTGGCTATCACAAAAAAAGCTTCTGTGAACATTCACAAATAGGTTTTTATGAGAAGGTAAGCTTTAATATCTGAGATAAATGCCCAAGAGTACGACTGCTGGACTGTGTGAATAACTGCATGTTTAGTTCTATTAAGAAAATGCTAACAGAGGAGCTGTACCATTTTACATTCCCACTCAGCATTTCATTTCACTGAAGCACATGTAAATGATATTGTGTTGTTGGTTTCCTTTTCTATACATTTACTGTTAGTATCCAGAAATGTTATCCTTGCCAATGTTTGGTATTAGCAATATTTTTTACTTTAGTCATTCTGACAGGTGGTTAGTGATATCTCATCATGATTTCAATTTCCTTTCCCTGCTGGCTAATGATGAAGAACATCACTAAAATATTTTCATATGCTTATTTGCCATCTGTGTATCTTCTTCAGTGAAATGTCTGTTCATATCTTTTGCCCATTTTCTAATTGGATTGTTTTCTTACTGTTGTATTTTGAGTTCTTTTATATTTTAGATATTAGTTTTTTTTTCAGATGTGTAGTTTGCAAAGATATGCTCCTTATCTTTTCATCCTTTTCACATGACCTTTCAAAGAATACAAGTTTTTGGTATTTTTTTTAAAGATTTACTTATTTGAGAGAGAGAGCGAGTGCGCACATACACGCATGAGCCAGGGGAGGGGCAGAGGGAGAGGGAGAGAATCTCAAGTAGATTCCCCATGGAGCCCAATGGAGGGCTCGATCCCAAGACCCTGAGATCATGACCAGAGCCAACACCGAGAGTTGGATGCTTAACTGACTGAGCCAGCCAGGCACCCCTAGAGTGTAAGTTCTTAAAATTGATGAAGTCCAATTTACCAATTTTTCCTTTTATGGATTGCACTTTTGGTGTCAAGCCTAAGAAGTCTTTTCCTAGCTCCTGAACATATTCTCCTAGCTTTCTTCCTAAAGGTTTCATAATTCTACATTTTACATTTAAATCTATGATTTATTTTGAGGGGCACCTACATGGCACAGTTGGTTAAGTGTCCGACTCTTGATTTTGGCTCAGGTCATGATCTCAGGGTTGTGAGATCCAGCCCTGTGTCAGGCTCCATGCTCAGCAGGGAGTCTGCTTGAGAGTCTCTCTCTCCATCTTCCTCTGTCCCTCCCCCATGATCACTCTCTCTCTCAAATAAATAAATAAATCTTAAAAAAAAAAAAGATCTAAACAGACTGAGGGTTGCTGGGGGCAAGGGGGTAGGGAGAGGGTGGCTGGGTTATAGACACTAGGGAGGGTATGTGCTATGGTGAGTGCTGTGAAACGTGTAAGCCTGATGATTCACAGACCTGTACCACTGGAGCAAATAATACATTTTATGTTAATAAAAATAACTTAAAAATAAATCTATGAGTCATTTTGAGTTAATTTTTCTATAAGGTATGCTGCTGAGGTCAAGGTTCATTGTTTGTTCCCCACCCATGAATTTCAATTTTCTAGCCACTGAAAAGGCGATTCTTCCTCCATTTAATTGTTTTTGCAATTTTGTCAAAAATTAGTTGAGCATCTCTGTGTGGGTCTATTTCTGGGTTCTTTCTTCTGTTCCACTGATGTGTGTCTTTCTCTCCACAAATACCAGGCAGTCTTGATTACTGCAGCTATATAGGAAGCCTTAGTAGCAGACGGAGCGATTTCTCCCACATTTTTCTTTCTCAAATGTTTGGCCATCCTAGGGCCTATGCTTTTCAATCTAAATTGTAAAATAAGCTTAGGTCTACAAAAAACCTTGCTGGGATTTTCATGGGAGTTGCATTAAACTTATACATGAATTTGGGGGAGAACTGACATCTTTACTATGTTGAGTCTTCCAATCCATGAACACAGTATGCCTCTTCATTTATTTAGGTCTTCATATCTTTCATTAGCATTTTGTAATCTTTAGCAGAGAGATGCTATAAATGTTTGCTAGGTGTGTATTTCAGTATTTCATTTCATTTGAAGCATGTGAAAATGATATTGTGTTGTTGGTTTCATTTTCTATACATTTACTGTTAGTATCTGGAACTGATTTTTCTTTAGATACTAGGACTCTAAGACTGCCTAGAATTTATTAAATTGTTATATAAAGACTCATGTACTTTTTTTAAAATTTAAATTCAAGTTAGTTAACATATAGTGTAGTATCTGAGTATTATTTAGTGATTCATCACTTACATGTAACACCCAGTGCTTATCGCAACAAGTGCCCTCCATAGTGCCTATCACCCATTCAACCCATTCCCCCACCCACCTCTCCTATGTGATTAATTTTTGTGTTAATCTTATATCCTGTGACCTTGCTGAACTCACTTATTAGTTCTATGCTGACTGTCTTTTATACCTGAGCCAAGAGATCTCAGGAGGGTCCTAAGCATGAGAACCAGGAAACCAGATATAGGGCTGAGACTGCCACAAGGCAGTAGCCATTCAACCCTACAGAGCAGATTCACAGGAGCCTGCAGAGGTGCTAAGTACCAGCTTCATGCATGAGACCATTCTAGACTCATCCCTAGATTCCTCTAGCCCTGTGGTAGGTAACCGGACTCATGCAATAAATAGGACACTAAATGAACATTCTGTCTCAGGCCATACCCACAACTGACACTGTGGCTTTAGTCCCCTACCTACTTCCTGCCCTCCAGGCTGTACTCTGCTTACCTGGCCACTGATCTCTTCTCTTCGGAGTAGTCGAATGGCCAAGCGCAGCAGCCCCACCACTGCTCGCTCTACAAGGAAGCAGAAATCCTGTGCCTGGACACACAGGTGATATAGATGGTCTCGGATAGTCTGCCACACACAGCCCACACGGTCCCTGAGGAACATAAGGGTGAGGACAGTCTCAGCTGGACAGGCCAGCTGGGCAATAGGTCTCTCCCTTTGATCCAGGCCTTTCAGGGCTCATCAGTATTATACCCTAAGCAGGCACGTATAATGAACAAGCTTCTCCACTGCCTATAGCTTCATGTGCTTCTTGCTCCTAAAGCCCACTCAGCAAGATGGCTCCAGTCTTCCATCCCTTTGGCACAAGCCCAGAATGAGGCCTGCCTAAAGACTGCCTTCTACCTGTTCTCCAGCACAATCCTCAGCAGCATCTCTAGGCAGAAAGCAGCATCCTCCTCATCATATGTCTCTTCATCTGGTGTCACTGAGACCAGAGCCTAGAGCACAACAGCGGGAAAGCATGCAGATGTCAGCCACTGGCTCTGCCCTGACAGAAATTAAGGCAATCACCATTGTCCCCATCTTCCCTCCCAGACACGGCCGGCTCTTTCATCCCTCCTCTTCCCTCTTTCTCCTGTACCTTCATGAGTTCCTGTAGGGACTCCAGCTGAAGGAACTTGCTTTCTGTGATCATCTTTTCTGGGTCACATTGCTAGAGGGGATTCAAGAGGGAGGAGGGTCAGTGACAAGGGCTGGAGGGAAGAGAATGTTCCCAAGAGCTAGGGAGAGAGGACAAAAGGCCATCAGCTCTGGTCATAAGCCCTGGATAATTCTACTCTTCAGTTTCTAGGGCAGCATCCATCTAGTAGGGAGGGATTTAGGCTTGTTTACCAAGGCTACCAAGGGTAGGCAAAGACAGTTACCTTGATACAGTCCAAGGCTGCTCTTTTGGCCTCTTGGTTCTCAGTGGATGGGCCCCGCACACTAGACTGCTCAGTACCACTTAGTGTCAGCCAACTCACAAAGCTTAGCACTGTCGACTCTCCTCTGCAGAAAAAGTTCAAACCCTGGTGAGCTCCATAGTTCTGACCCTCCCTCTCCAAACCTTCAGCCTCTGATCTGCCCTTACCGATTTGATGGCGTCTCCTCCCTCTGTAGTGAGATCTTGCCATTGGGATCCACAAAATCTTCTACCTGGAAAATCAGATCAAGAATAATTTCTTTCCACATGCCCTTTGCATTTCCTGCTTCTTCACTAAAAATTCTCTGGCTTTCTTCCTGTAGCTCAGTGTCCTACACTCCTGACTGGGCCGCCTACAGCTGGTGACTGGCAATGGCTTATATCAGCCTTCTTTTACAGCTATCCCCTCACCCAAGATCTGTGGTCTTACATTTAAGGTGTTCCTTAAGTTTCAGCAAGTCACTGGTTAAGTTCAGCAGTCATTGGGCCTAGTGCTGGTCTCAACCAGTTCCATACACAGAGAACATAGTTTATGAGCTTTTGCCTTGTTATTGCCCACTAATCCCCTGTAAGAATTACCTCCACCATAGCTTTGGGCAGCAGTTGGGCTCGGAAGAGCTGCAGCATGGCCTCCATGATATTCTTCCAACCCTCCCGCAGGATGTCACCATGACGATGGGCCAAATGGAATACTGTCTTGGCTGCAATGTGGGCTTTGGGGTTGCTTCCAAACACACTGGGCAGGTTCTCAATAGACTGAAAAGGAAGATGAGAAAAGGCTTAGGGTCTGGCAAATGTCTGGAAAGGAGATCTCTTAGGCCTTTACCTATAGTTCCCCGAAAGTCCTGCTTGCTATGGTTCACTACCCCCCCAATACTGGTGGGAAAGGCTAACCTGGTTAAGGCCTTCCCCACTGATGTATCTCCTCTCCCATCCCACTTGCATGAGGTGACACTAGTCTCATTCTAGGGGGTGTGAAACAAAAATGGCCTAAGTGCTACTGTAGTCTAGGGGGAGTAAATGAATATGCTGAGGGAAAACCTCTCTACAGATAAGGATGGATTTATGGCTAAAAGAGAGGTCCTCCTTTGGAACTCTAAGTAAACGGTTCTTGCCCCTGCTCACCTCACTGCTAAGAGCTGTGAATTTGCACAGAGATATGATGAGATTGTCAAACACATCGCTGAGGCCATAGTGGGCGGAGATCATGGCGCACTTCCTGTAATGTCACATTCCAGAAAGAGTGAGTCACTGGAAGGCTACGTAGTCCTTCCAAGTCCCTGAGGAAGCTTACTTAGGATTCTTCCCCAATCAGTCCCAAGAAGAAACCTTTTACTCTTCAATCTGCTTAAGACTGAGCCTTCCCAAGCTTCAGTCTCCTTTCAAAAACTCAGAAAACCCATTCTAATAAAAATATGAGTAGGAATCAGAAAGGCATGGAGGCAACCATGTTTGCCCAGAGAGGTGAGAGGAGGTCAAGATCAAGGCCACAGCTGGGCTACCTGAAGCCTGAGATGGCTTTCTGGATGATTGTCTCTTCAAGGCTTTTGTCAAAGACATAAGAAAGGGCAGCAATAGTGGGGCCCCATGTCATGGTGAAGAGGTCAAGATCATAGCTGCCAGCAGGCACACGAAGGAATATGCCTTCTGGGGTGGCACCTCGATGAAGCAGCACATTCCACACATAGTTCTCCCGAACCAAGCCTGTCTGCTCTTCAGGCATCACAATTTCCTCATTCCTGTTAGGAGGTAAAGGAAAGAGTAGGTGCACTGCTGTGAACCTAACTGGTTCCATATTAGGACAACAGGTTTTTTTTGTTGTTGTTGTTGTTGTTGTTTTTAAAGATTTTATTTATTTATTTGACAGAGATCACAAGTAGGCAGAGCGGGGGCAGAAAGCAGGCTCCCCGCTGAACAGAGAGCCCGATGTGGGCTTGATCCCAGGACCCCGGGTTCATGACTTGAGCTGAAGGCGGAGGCTTTAACCCACTGAGCCACCAGGCACGCCGAGGACAACAGGTTTTGCCCATACTGGCACAGTCCATCAATAAGGGGTCACCACAAGTGCAGTTCAGTGATCTGCTTCCCACCCACTAGTGGGAACAGGGAGAAAAAAAGGAAGAACCCAGAACCCCCTATAATGCCAAAGCCCTGTCTTTAACTGGGGCTTTTAGTTCTGTAGTGAGATCTCCATTCTTTCTGGGTATGAGAGGATGAACATTTCTCTCTACTTTTTCTGATTTATAATAAAACACTAAGTGCCCCATCTGTGTTCTCTGACCCAAACCTCACCCTCCAGTGCCCATTTTGTGTTCTCTACCAGCTTCAGAATGCATCTTGTGAGCTAGACAGGAAAACCCAGCTGCTTTGGGTTTAGGAAATGGGCCCATGATATTCTACTCAGCAGGAGCAGTTTAGATCCTGGCTCAGAGTACTGGAGCTCTGGTACTGTTCCAGCTTCTTTAGGGAAGAAATGGGAAAAGGTGCTGCCCAGCTGAGTCTCAAGGCTAAATCCAGGGCATATGAATCATTGAAGTCTGATGGGACTCTAAAATCTGGAAAAGGAAGCAGTGCGCTTCTGCTTAATGAGAAGACAAACTATTCTCCACAAATACTCACTTGATGGCATGGTACATGTCCTCCAGGATGTCTTGCTCAAAGTCCTTGCCTCCATTCACACCTTTTAGGTTTTTGCGAAACTCCTAGAGACAGGCCAACAAGCTTTTCCCCCATATGTCAATGCTGAAGCCCCACCTAAGGAACTCCTGGGTCTATAGTAGATAGGACTTGGGAAACAGTAAGTGAAAGAGCCCACCTCCCTAACCCAGTTCTTTTCCTGGATTGGCCAGCCCTCCCTGATTCCCCTGGACAAAGTCTGTCCATTGTGCCCACTGGAAATCCCATGTCCTTCCCGCTATACCTCCAAAACTGCGCTGGACCCTCTCTGCCTTGGCTGGGATCCAAGCTTACCTCTAGAGTCATGGGTGCATTCTGTTTGCGAACGTTGTGGTTGTGCTGGTCAGTATTAAGCAAGATGACAGCATAGGCCAGGGCAAAGCAGGCATCGCTATTGGCAAATGGGGAGCCATTACAATTCTGAAAAAGCAAAGACCCCACCTGTATCAATGCCCTTCTCCAGCCAATCAAACCTTCACTACCAACCCACTGGCCAGTGCTGGGTACAAAGAGGAGCCAGAAAGCCTCCAACCTCTTGCCAACTCCTTAACAGAAGCTTATCTCTCTATGGAAAGTTCGCTGATGTTTCTCTCAGCCTTTTAGGAGATAGCAGCTGGGTCCTTCAGTTGGAACCATAAAAACCCTCCAGTCAAATGAACCTGGGATGCTGGGCTCAGGCCCTGACATGCAACTCACTCTCCAATGCTCTGTGAATGCCTCCAGCAACCTCTGGATGACTGGGGCTTCTCCAGGTAAGCGGAAGGCTTCCAGGTAGAGACGAAGAGCTTCATCCAGCCGTAGACCCTGAAAGCTGAAGGTGCTAGAGAGAAAGAAGGACAAAGAGGCTAAAGATACATAAGCCGCAAACATTGGGCTCCCTATTAGCTCTAGTCCCTCTAATCTTCTCGTATTGGAACAGAGGAAGCTGAAGGCTCTAGCAAAGGGAACAATCTTGTGGTCATCTCTAAAACAGACTAGAATCTGACAACTCCTACTAATTTTAGTACTTTCCACATCAGTGTATTCTTGCCTGGAAACCCCATCCACTGGAATCTACCTTGTGCTCAGGAACCCTGTTCTATCCCTTTGCAATGCTCTCTATGCAGAATGGAATGGCTCCCAAACCTATCTTGCTGGAGACTCTTTCAGGTCCAACAGACGTAAGTCATGGGAAGAGGAAGAGCGTGTGACCTAGGTTACCAGCAGGAACTGACTGAGACTACTTTGAGGGATGCCTTGCCCTTTGATCACCAACTATGTCCTCCACTTCTTGCCACTTCCTCACCTCACAAAGCTCTCCAGCAGGTCAATGTTTTTGCGGTCACTCACAAACTCTCCAATCATTTTCTTGTCCAGCCGAGGGTTCTCTCGGAGCCACTGGGCAACCTCCGAGTTGTCCATTGGGATGGTAAGGAGGCCTTTCTCCTGCAGAAACTGGATCCCCTTCTTTGGTTTCTGGTTGAACTGCTCTGTGCCAGTGATTAGCAGCTGGAGGAGAAATACTAGAGGTGTCACAAGCTGTTCTGCTCCTAAACCAGACAAGGCCAGGCTGAACTCCATCACGGTCCACAGCTGGTCACCTAACAGGTTCCTAGAATGTAGTTCTAAGTGACTCCAAAACTAAGGCTGGATCATACCAGCCCCACTAGCTGTCTCCATTCTTCATGTCTAATTAGAACTGGCTGAGGAACCGGGGTGCCCCGCTGGCTCAGTTACTAGAATATGTGACTCTTGATCTTAGGGCTATAAGTTTGAGCCCCATGTTGGGTGTAGAGATTACTTAAAAACAAAACAAAAAAAAAAACAAACCAAACCAAACAAAACAAAACATAGAATTTTTTAAAAATTGCACCATAAGAGGAAACTGGCTGACTCAGTAGAACATTAACTCCTGATCTCAGGGTTTTGAGTTCAAGCCCCACACTGGGCATAGAGCCTACTTAAAAATTAAAAAAAAAAAAAAAAAAAGTAAGAAGAACTGGCTGAGGAGCTCCTTTTCACTCATTTTCTGAGTTCTCAAGATGCACAGGGACAGCCCTTCTCCACCAACTTAGAAATCAGGAGAAAGAAGAAGAGAGACCAGAGAAGGTCTCTTCTCTCTAGTTTTTTTTTTTTTTTTTAAATTCTATTTAATTATTTTTCAGAGAGAGAGAGAGCAAAAGCAGGGGGAGCAGCCACCAGAGGGAGAAGCAGGTTCCCCACTGAGAAAGGAGCCCAATGCAGGACTTGATCCTAGGACCCTGGGATCATGACCTGAGCTGAAGGTAGACGCTTAACCAACTGAAAACCCAAGGATCCCTCTTCTCCCCAGTTTTATAGCCATCCTGGCATCTGTTTATAGCCTAGCTTGGATTTCCCTTCCTTCTCCAGTTTCCCAGCTTTTAAGGACAGGTGAACTAACTGTAATGATAACTTTTTGTCTGTCTAGTCAGAGCTCTGCAATCAAGGGGACACAAAGCAGTCATTTAGGCTGACCATAAGAGGAAGAAAAGGGTTAAATAAAAGTTTTTTGTGTGTTTAAAAAACAATTTTTTTTGAACTTTACTAAAGCACCAGATAAATGTCAATTCCATTTCACTGCCAGGGCTTGAGATAACCAATAACCTCAGTGACCCACATGACACCATCCCAGACTCTTGTTACCACCAGTAACAACTGGCTCTCACCTAGGGCAGGATTTGCCAAGGGGCACACAATAGGGTATGTCTAATTCCATGGCTTAGAAAGGAAGGCTTTCAAAGGAGACTGGGTGGTTGCTGAAGTACCCTAAAATGCAAAGATTAGCCTTGAGAAATTATTCAATGAGCTGCTAGACTCTCCCTTATCCTCTGGGACAGAAACCCTACAAAAGACACCCAGAACGAGGCAGGCAGAGACTAAGTTCTGGGGATGGCCATACATACCTTCTTTTTGTTTTTAATTTCAATCAGTTCCCGTGGATCTGGCAAGAGACAGGAAAATCGAGGTGGCTTCCGGGTAAACTTTTTGTCAGCTAGGAATAGGATATGGGAGGAAGAAAAGGAAAAACCTGTAAGACCTCCTTTACCAGTATAATGGCTTTTGGAAGATTGCCAATATACTCTCTAGTGAAGAAAAATGCCTCAAACATTTTCTTGTCCTCATCAGTCTTCTACATTCTTAGAGGTCCTACCTTCTAGGGCTCCAAACGTTTTCTCTTAAATATCTTTGGCCTCTCAAATATTTCCTTCTCTCTCTGAAGGTATGGGTGAGCAGCCAAAGTTCACTCACATACTGCTTTAGGGTGTCTGTGCCCTCCCCCGCTTCCCTGGGCTCTCCACCAAAACCTCCAGTTGAGGGGGCTGAGGATCATGGACACCCAGTACCCACCCCCAGAGTCAGCAGCGTCCTCCAGATCACTGCATCCTGGCTTCCCGTGTTCTGCTGGCAGTCGCCCTCCACCTGGCAGATGTAGGCCTGGGATGTCTGGGGCTAAGCCTACAGGTTTCCCATCACTGGCTGCTCTCTCAGCTGGTAAGAGAGAAGAAAATAAATGAAGACGGGGTAAGAAACCAAGCAGAGCTGCAAGAGAAGTTGTGTACTAGGTCAAGGAGACCTGGGTAGTTCCCACAAAGCCCCACATAGGTCACCAGCCCTGAAGACAACAAACCTAAGCCCAAATAAGTAGTCACTGTCCCAGATTAGTTAAGCATTAGATTCTGTAATTTAATAGAGATTACCTAGTCCCATTCTCTGATCTTCTGCAACCTCGGTCTCTAGGGGATGTCAGAGAAGATTAATTAGGGTGGAAGCAGATACTGCGGGGGGGGGGGGGGGGGGAAGGTATGGCCTGGAAGAGAAATCCTATATCCTTTAATCTAGGTTCTCTTTTCTCCCCATAAAGAAATAATACTACTCCTATGTTGTATACCTGAAACTAATGTTACATTGTATTTTAACTATGCTTTATTTCATTCCAGATTTTATTTATTTACTTTAGAGAAAGAGAGAGAGAGTGTGTGTGCACACACACATGAGCGGGGGTGGGGGTGGGGGCGAAGAAGTAGAAGGAGAGGAACAAGCAGATTCCATGCTGAGCACAGAGCTCAATGCAGGGCTTGATCCCCTGACCCCGAGATCATGACCTGAGCAGAAATCAAGAGTCGGACACTTAACCACCTGAGCCACCCACGTGCCGTTAACTATACTTTAAATGATAATAATAATAATAATTCTATAAGAAAGCCAAAGTGTGGAGGATAAGAAAAGGACAAGTCCATGAATCTTGCTAATCTGCCTGGCCAATGATTCAAACCACCAAACCCTGGAAACACAGAATTGGGAGAGCCCCCAGAAGTGATATAAAGGATGGAGAGAAGATTCAGGGAAGGGATAAGCATAGAATCCTAGGATTCCTCAAAGAAAGAAATGCCTCTCACTATTGCTGGATTCTCGGGAACCGTCTACTGCCTCATAGCCAGGTTTGGCTGCTTCTTTCTTCTCTTGCTGGGTAAGATTGTTGACGACTTTGGCCTGGCAATGGGCCTCAGTGCTGTCAATCACTGTCAACAGGGCATCAAGAGACAAGAGGTGTGTTGTATAGAGCTGACCAGACACAGGGAAGGCATTCTGCAAAGTAAACAGATCCAGGAGACTTGAGGTGAGAATACTTTACACTTTTCCAAAACCCCTGAAACCTCTTGTAACTTCTACACTGTCCTGAGAAAATGCCTTTCTTCTTCCTGTTCCCCAACTCTCAAGTGTTTCCCACCCTGCATATCGTATGCTCTCTACCACCAGAGAGATTTCCTTAACAGAGCCTTCTTTCTCGAGGCCAGTAATAATGGTCAGCACCTTGGACAGCAGCTTGGTGAGGTCTTCAAAGAGGTTCGAACAGTAGTAGTCACAGTCATAGTTGATATAGAGCTCAGTGACAAAACTGGGGATGTGCCAGAGCTGCACAATGGCCTCCAGTGCCATCTCTTTCATCTCATAAGGCATTTTGGGGTTCTCCACAGTGATGATCTCCATGAGCTTTTTGATGCACATCTGGCAATAACGCAGTAATAGCCATTTGGGTGGGGAAGAATTCAAGATAGAAGAGAAAAATTAGACAGGTAAACCATTAAACACAAGAAGTAGAAGCCCAGCCAGGAGGCATGCATTAAGAGACCCTTAAAGGTATTCTATCCTCTTTGGCCTCCACACTGGGGAAGGCCTAGCTCTCTACCTCACACCTGATCCAAAACAAGTTGCCTACTAACCCTCTTTGTGCTCTGTGAGCCTGACCTGGTACTACACAGAGTTCTTTTCTGCAACTTAGTGGCGAAGCCTGTCTGACTTGCTTGCCTATGCTGCAGAACTGCTAGGCAGAAAAGCCATACCCACTCACAGTGAGGTTGTCCACCGGTCCTCATATTTTGCTTCTCTCATGTTATAGCCAGCCAGTTTCCTCTGGGCTTCTTTTAATTTTTCCACCAAAGATGCCAGCCAATGAATAAAACTATGGAGGCTAAAAGCACTGTCTTATGGGAGCCCCTAAATCCCATCCCTGTAGAATGACAGAGCTAGCCCCAATGGAGATGCCATACATCTTTTTTTTTTGTTCTTCCAAATTCAATACACTCACCTCCAATTGGAACTTGAGGTGCTCCCTCATGCTTTCAAAGAGCAGGAAGCATACCCGCAGGGAAGCAGCATAAAGGTTGAGCCGCTCTACACTGAGTAGCTGGAGATCAGAGTAGGGTTAAATCATTAGGTTTCTGAACCTATGACTCAACCAAGAGAAAAGCAGGAAAGCAAACTGTGTGAGGCTGCCACTAAGGTCCTGTGCTCTAAGGGAACTCCACATCTAGCCATTCCCGTATTTCTCTTTGGCTGCCAAAGTTCCCAGGGAACTAATAGTGTCCTTTTGACAATGACCACTGGCCAATTGAGGAGGGAGGTTCTTTCCTGGATCCTATACTTTTTGCACCTATCAGCCAAACCTCCCTGCACACTCCTGGTCCTTAAGAGACCCTGAAAAACACCCAGAGACTCAGAGCCCCTCTAGAAATCCAGTCTTACCTGGAGTAAGTGGCGGCACATCTCATCCTTGATGAGGCCCAGGAGGGTTTGGCATTGGGCTACAGGGGCTGATTCAAGAGCCACTGTCAGCAAATGCAGTCCCATGTGGATCATAACCTCTGAATTGTGGCGATCGTGTGGATTGGTGAGGGAGATGAGGAAGCGGAAGAGCTCCCGGATGCAGGGAAGACCATAGGGGACCAAAGCTGTACCTAAGGAAGGCCAGGAGTAAAGTGGGATTGCTAAGAAACAACTGGCTTGATAGCTTGGCCTGGCCTGCCCTGCATTATACAAGGCAATTGCAGGTAAGTGAGTCTCTTCAAGGAAAAAAAAAAGGTTTTTTTCTGGGGAGGTTAAGAAGATTACTCTCACTTATTGAAGGCAATCAGAATTGATGACCCTACTTTGTGTTATAGGAGTCTCAAGCTATTCTTTCCTCTCACTTCCTACTGTCCACCAAAGTCCCTCTCTCTGTAAGTTAGAAAAGGGCTCCATCCACGCCAACAGTCCTCTGGCTTGATTCCATTTCCTGACTAGAAAATGGACCAGAAGACATTTTGGATCCAAGATAGTCTAGACTGAGGACAGTTAGTGGGCAGGATGGAGGTGGTGAATAGGCAGAGTCTGCCTGAGAGAACTCACCTTCCTTCTGGGAGGACTGTGTGAAGCGCACACCCCGGGGATTGACGTAATCCATGTCATGGACAGAGGCAGAGTCAGACTGGTCAGCAGGGGACGTGCACTCCTCTAACACTTCGGGGATGGACTCCACGGATGCTGACTGGGCCTTTTCCACAGGGACCCCTTCCTGCTATGACCGGTAGCAGCGGGATAGGAAGAGGGATGAAACAAGAGAAACTTGGAACTCACTCCCCTGAAATGCCTCTTCTCCAAGTGTCTCTAATAGACTGCAGGTGTAGGTCTGGCTCCGCAGGCTATGAATCAATGCACGATGAAAGATGGCTCGGGCAGAATATGATGAAAGACTCAGAAAGCACCTCCTGGGGCATAAGTGACCTAAAGTGAGTAGAACTCCAGAGGCAACAGAGGCTCTCATAGGCCTGGGATTTAGATCATTACCTTCCAGACAAAGCTATGGCCATCTCTCTTACCTTTGCCAAGTACTATCTGTATGCATTGCTTCATAAATCCCATGAGCTACCTCTCACATTGAGTCTTGCTGTGGATTTTCTATATATAGCACAGTTGATTCAAGGAAACAAGAAATAACCCTCTATCTCAACCTTCTTTTGAGCCAAGGCCTGGACAAAGGATGCAGAGGATCAAGCCAATTCCCACAAGAAAAGACTAGAGAGGGGGCCTTCAGAAATCAAAGCCATACCTGGGGGTCAGGCTGCTCAGGAACCCCTGGGTCACTGCTGCCAGGCTCTGTAGCTGTGTTATACCCTGGAGAGCCAGGTTGCTCCAGGTCAGTAAGATCTTCCTTGGAGGTGGTCTGGGAGGAGAACTCCAGGCCACTGTCTGTAGAGGGGCTGACCACGGCTGAAGCAGCTTCTGAACTTGCAGAGGAGATGGGAGTGGGCACATCAATGAACGGCATGCCCCCTGCCAAGCAAAGTAAGTCAGGCTTGAAGATAAGAGACTCTATACAAAACACATATCTTCCATGGCACCAGGGGCTCTATTTCCTAGACTGAATAATAATCTCTATAAACACTAGTCTCTAATGTAGTCAGAGTCCCTCTGGAAGGAGAACAACCTTAAGTCACTGCAGAATTGCTAAATGGTCATAGTCTGAACAGACCTGGAGTTTTCCTTTTTGCTCTTAGTAGAAAGACCAAAACCCTTTAGTTGGCTGGTTTTCAATGTTAAATCCCCAGAGAGGAAGGACATTTTCTTCTATCTATTCTAATCAGGGGAAGTAACCCAGGGCACTCACCAGTGAGATTAGAGGATAAGGTGGTTCCATTGGGGGTGTGCAGCTCTGAACCTGATGTGACTTTGGTCATATGGCGCAGGGGCCGGGGGGATCTCTTCTGTTTCTTCCACTTGGATGAATCACTCATGCCTCCTGCTCTCATTTTCAGCTGGAAATAGCATACCTCATCAGCACTGGTATTCAAATTAAGATTCTTTCCCTAGCAATCTCCCTTCTTTTATTCCTACTGATCCCCAGAAAACAGCCTATATGCCACATCTGTACCAAAGGAAAATTCTAGACCATCAGAGCACATTCCTACTCCTCTAATCTGGCTTCTACATCTTCCACTTCCCAGGTCAGCCTAGCAGCCTCCTAAACAGTCTACTTTTAGGCTGGTTACACATTACTCTGCTTTCCTGAGTCCTGGCAATCCTAAAACCTTAGATGGTGCCTGACCCTCTTGCAGAAAAGGTGAGGGCAGAGGCTCCTTGGCCTGAAGCTTCTATCTACAGGTCCTGGCTTTGTTCAACTATCTGTACTTCAGATCTACAGGTCCTGGCTTTGTTCAACTATTTGTAGCACAGCCTCATACTCCTAGTTCTTATCCCACTATGACAGCCTACAACTTCCCTGTCACACTCAGCTTTCCCACTACTTCGTGCACTGGGCCTAGATCCTAAACATATTCCTGGCTCCCTGAAATTTTTGCATCAGATTGGTCAAAAGCTCATTCCTTGGAGTTAAGAAGGAGTGGTATCCCAGCCAACTTGGAGTTAAGGATGGAGGGTCATGTCATGCTGCTGCTCTGCTCTCTACTGCTCCCAATTTTGGTACATTACTGAGACCTGTTCTTCCCACTGTTGGGTCTTTCTAAATGCAATTTTATGTTTTCAGATAGTAAGGCTACTGATTTCTTGGACCCTTACACTATTCTATTTCCTTCTCTCCTGCTGTATTTCCATTTCTCCTATAGCTTCCTTTTAGTCACAAAGGAAAATCTCTATAACTCATTGTGGGAACTGTTCTGGGATATAAGTTTTTATGCATTTTCTCCACTCTAAGCTCACAGCTACTTTGTTTAGGTCCATTTCATTTTCCTGGTCCTGATGCCTTCTGTTAGGGTTTGAAACCAGTCCCTTTACAGTTACATCATACTATTCCTACACTGATGGATCATCCTTGGACAGGGAAACAGTAATGGTCCAGGGACCATCAGAATGTCTCTAATAGAGTAGAAGCATTTTTCCTCCTTGCCTCTTCCTAAAGGCTGAATATACCCATGCTATCCTTTGACTGTTCAATTCCTTCTAGTATTTGGAAAATAGGTCTCCTTCCTTGACTTCCTCCAAGCCCTCCTAAACATGGGTAACCACTGATCCTTTGCTTAGAAACCACATAATTCTACCTTCCTTACCAATAGCTTCACCCAGAAAGGAAAGAGGTCCGAGAGTTGAGCCCTGCACCCAGCTCTTACTAACAGAGCAACAGCCTCACACTGGATTTACGCTTCTTGTCCCTCCATCTCCACAATGCCTACAGTAAAATGCCTAGAACGGAGCTTCCAGTGCTCTGAGCACTGTGGCTACACAGGAATCAGGGTGCTCTCTCCAGTAACCACTGAAGCACATCTGTGGTAAGTTCATGGTAAAAAGAATGTTCTGGGAGTAAGCATTAGCCAAATACACGGTCAAGAAGCTCAAGAGACCAAGGAGAAAACAAGAACCTCCTGGCTTTTTTTTTTTTTTTTTTTTTTTTAATTTATTTGACAGAGATCACAAGTAGGCAGAGAGGCAGGCAGAGAGAGAGGAGGAAGCAGACTCCCCACAGAGCAGAGAGCCCGATGCAGGGCTCAATCCCAGGACCCTGGGATCATGACCTGAGCCGAAGGCAGAGGCTTTAACCCACTGAGCCACCCAGGCGCCCCAAGAACCTCCTGGCTTTATCAGCAATTGTTACTGAGGTCCAAAAAGCACTAATAGCTGGATCCACTTTTGTGAGCTATCTTTTCTCTCTAGGCGGCCTCCCAATTTCAGGGACTCTAGGTGGTTCTACTTCTACTGAGAAGCCAGTCACTCACTGAGATGTCTTCCTACACTAGGATTAGTCCTTCCTGTTTCCTTTTCTAACCTCGGCAAAGCTCGTTCCAACCTGATCATTTCAATTAATATTCTCTGCCTCCTGGCTGGAGTAGGAGACGAGAGGCTGCCAGTTCTCACAAATGCCTCAACCCTTAAAAGTACAGTTATGCTCCCTGTCCTAAGGTTCTAAGGTCGGGGCTGGGCAGTGGGTATTCATGGAACCCTACAACACCTTATCCATATAACTCTGCTCCCTGTTATGCTCCCTGTCCTAAGATTCTAAGGTGGGGGGGGCAGTAGGTGTTCATGGAACCCTACAACACCTTATCCATATAACTGTATTTCCAAAGGGCAGTATAAGCTTTACAAAGAAAGGTCCTAGGTTAATAATCATGGCAAAATGCCGGGCAACTACTAAAGAGAAATGCAACTTGTGACGAGTCAAGCACACAAATGAAAATTGACACAATTCATGCAAACAGAATGCAGGCCTATGGACCATCTAGCTAGGTGTAGAGACACACAGTATCTTTTTATTCAATGACCTGGGCTATCCAGCTCCTTCCCATCCATCTGGAGTCCTAAATCTTGGAAGAAGTCCTTTAATGTTAACCAAGAAAAAAAGACCCCAACTAGATGGATTATCCTTCCCCTCCAAATCCAATTCAATTATCCAGATAGAGTCAAGACTATTCTTAAGCTCTATATGCCAGCTCTGAGACAGGGAGAGGGTAGAAGGGGGAAGGGCCTTGCTTAGAGGTCCCTCACAGTTCCCCTAGAAATGGGAGATATTAAACCTCCTAACAAGATGTCAGCAGGACCCAGGCTCTCTAGGCTCACTACATGATGTATCACCAGTTCAAAGCTTCCTTCTGCCTCCAGGAAACCAAATGCCACAGGAAAATTCCCAACACTGCAAAGCTACAAACACATGCAACACTTCCAAAGCCGTGCTGTGTTACTAGGGAGGGGTAAGTTGTGCTTTGCACAATGGAAATGGGACCCAGATGTTTTATATATATATATATATATATATATATATATATATATATACATACATACACATATATGTACATCTATGTATATATACTTAAGTAAATTAAAAGGGGAAAGAAGAGGGAGAGGGAGAGAGACCTTGAGGTTCTTAAAGAGTAGTACCCTCTCTAACTGGTTCAGGGCTTTGGTCTGCTCCCCACTATTTAGCTCCAGTTTGCTGAGGAGACATGGAGAAATCTGTGAAAGACAGGCAAACGAGCGATTTAAACAAAGTGACATAAACTCAGACACACGCCAACAGGGCAGAGGGCAGGAATGGGAATGGGTGGCTAGGGAGAAGGAAGGTCAAGTGCATGCACCACACAGCCAAGGGTCATCTCCACAGGCAGAACCTTTTAGGGCTGCAAGTAGAATCATCAGAGGCCTTGTGAAGTCCAGGACTTCAAGATAGAAAGAGGCCATTCTTCTATCATTCTTGTAGCAGTTTGAGAACCTTCTGATCTAGAGTCAGGCTTGATTTGTCTCATCAACAGAGACTAGCGCAAGTGTGAGCCCAGTCTAATCCAGCATTAGGGTGGGACTTAGGGCCTGGGGTCCTTAGGCCGCCTACCTGCTGACAAGGCTGGACCTTGAGGGGATGATAGGGCGTTCACCTTTATCAACATACATTTTTATCACAACCTGATTGGCTTCACCAAGTTTCCATGAAGGACTGGCTCACCAGCTTATGTATTGGGGTCAACAAAGCTAGGCTGGGAAGGAAAGGCTAGGAAAGAAGAGGTATCTGGGGAAAAATAAATTTCTCACTAAAGGAGTGACACCTATTTCTAGATTTCAAGCAGACTTGTATAGGCAAAAACATGTTTTTTGCTAAGTAAGGGTATCTAGGAAAATCTCCATAGCACTAAAGTTGGGAGACCAAGGCTTGGATAAGGGACAGCAGGTCATACCTTCTTCATGTTGGTCCCCATATAGTTCTTGGGTTCTTCTTTAAACTGAGGTAACCTAGAAGACAGAGAATCCCATGGCCTGTCATTAGGGATAAAAACAAATCTTCCCTGCATGCCAGCCACAGTCCAAAGATGCTCTGGTCCCGAGCATGCCCTGTCCCCTCAGAAAAGCTGGGAAGAGAAGCAGCTTTTTGAGAGACTCATCAAAGGGAGAAATTGGGGGACTTATAACACAGACACTTTCTTAAAAAGAAGGTAGTCTCCAGGGTAAGATGACTAAATGCCCTTGGAATGTGGTGGCTCTTTTCATCCTAAACTGACTCCTTCCTACTTGTGTTTACTTGACAAGTATTGATGAACAGCTGCAAGATGGGGAAGAGGCAAGTCCATCAAAACTCTGGAAGACTGGGCAAAGAGTAAGGAGTTAAAGGTAGGCTGAGTTTTGAAACCAATAAATCTGAGCCTAAGGAGTAAGAACACTTTGCAGCAGGGCCCAGGGGCAGATCTAGTCTGTACATATTAATAATTACTACTTATAGATTTGAGAGCAAAATGAAATCCCGTGGGGAAGTTTTTTTGTTTTTTAATTATTTTTTAGAGCAGTTTTAGGTTCATAGCAAAATTGAGCAGAAGGTACATCGATTTCCCAAATAATCCCAGCCCCGCAGATGCATAATCATCCTCATTATTAATATCATCTAAGGAGGCTTTTAAAGCCCTCGCCTCAGTCAGCTGTTCTCAAAGTCAGTCTATTGAAAAAAGGTATAGGAAGCAGGCAGTTAGGCATAGTATGAGAAGGCCTGCTAGGCCCTAAATTGAGGGCCTTGACTAGGGTAACCAGTGGTCTGGGGTTGCCAGAGACCAAAGGGTTTGCAGGGACTTTCAGTGCTATAATCAGGACAGTCTGGGAAAACAAGGTTGGTCATCCTAGCTTCCTTACAGAGCTCAACATCCTATTCCAGGCTCCCTTGAATCTGGCTTCCTCTCTGGGTTCCCTTTCCCAGCTGCTACCTGCACAGAAACAGACACAAGTTTGGGAAGCAAAACAAGGTCTGTCAGCCTAGATCAAATAACCCTCTGCCTCCCGCTGAGGCCAAGCTAGGTCCCTCCTCCTTCTCCCTTGTTCAGTAACCCTGGACCAAGGGAACTATCCCCGTCCATAATCCCAGTGGCCCCTGAAGTGGCTGTAGGGTTGGCCAGGTCCCTGAAGTGGCTGTGTGGAAGCAGCCAGGCTCAAGAGGCCTGGGCAGCCGGGCTGAAGCAAACAGCAGCAGGTTTACCTTGTGAAGAGCAGCTGCACCATGTCTACGAGAGTGTGCTCTGCGGATTTTCTCAATAACTCTGCACAGGCAAAAACAAATAACACAGGTGTCATTACTTGCTGGGCTATTATCAGGAGGCTTCTCAGAGCAGACTCCCCTCCAAACCTTGTTTACTAAGGATTATGCCGAACTTATTAAAACCAGCTCCAGCTCAGCCTGGCAGCCACAACTGCACTAGCCCACTAGGTGGCACTACTGAGTCAGGGGAAAAAAAGGAGGGGGTACAATGATGTGTTTTCATGGGTTGCAGGCTAGTGTCTATCCCAGAAACCTCAAGGGAGGAAGATTTGGTGCCTGGGCTGAGTCAGTCTGAGATCTATCCCAATTCCTGCCCTGGCACAATGAACTAAGGTCTCTATTGTAAGTGTACAATAATCAAGTAAAGACTTCAAGACCCCTATGGGTCTACAAGGTAGGTAGGTGATAGACAAGTCCCGAGTTTTCTACCTCTCTGGGGTTCAGAGACAGCACCCTATATTTATACTCATGGACACTGGCCCTAGAAATGATGACAGGCCCAATATTCAAGCACCTACCACTGAGCCTCATTTCAAAGCAGATCCGGAAGCAAGACTGCATAATCTCACACACAGATTCATTGGTTAGGTGGGCACCCGCTGGGGTCAGCAACAGAGTCCGCAGCACCTACCAGGAAGAAAGAGGAGATACAGTGATAAATAAAGCAGGTGGGGTAAAGTGGGGTGCACCTGAGGGGAGAGAAGCTGCCTCCTGTTTCTCTAGTCTCCTATGGAAGCATGCAAGGATAAGAAAGAGAGGTTAGCAAGAATGCTGACCTCACTTCATTTTGGTAGGGGGCATCTTCCAGGAGCTCCTCTTGGGAACTGTGCCTTTACTCTGTGTGACCCTGACACAATTCAGCACTCATTCCAGCCCTAGCCCACAATCCCAAAAGATGGGACGGCAGATATGGTCTGCAGAGGTACAGGTGTATTAAGGGCTTCCAGTATCTGATATCAGTTCATTTAAAGCTTTTAATTATTTCCTTGGAAAAGCTTTTACTTTGGGTACGTGAGCTCCTTGTTTGAAAATAAAGTAGCTCCATAAGCCCCGGTGGAGTCAAAACACAGTTTCATGCTGCTGGCAAACTTGGGTAAGGAGAGCGGACAGCACCAGCTCCTGGCCATTAATCTAATTGCTCTTCCCCTCCATTTACCTGAAGGATTTTCATCAGGACAACCTCATCGCTGGCAGGATCTGTGCCCACAAAACGGGCATGGGTGACAGCATCTGCCATGTTCTCCATGCCCTCTGCTGTGCCCTCATGAGTGGGATCTGCTCCAACAAAAAAGGGGGAGACTAAATGGTACGGAAAGAAGAGACAGAAAAGGCAAGATATCCTGTACAAGGACTGCTTTGAGAGACTTTGTTTTTCTCCTCTCCAATTTCCTACCTCATGGCTACTTAAGCTACCTGAGAATTCTGCCTGTAACTGGCTTTAACAAGTTCCTCAGCACAAATCCCACTGTGTTAAACAGTGGTTCTCAAACTTAAGCATACATCAGAATGACTCAGAAGACTTTTCAAAAATACAAATTGCTGAGCCCACTCTGAGAGCTTCTGAATTAGTGGGGCCTGAGAATTAGCATTTCTAACAAGATCCTGGAAGGAATTAATGCTGCTGGTCAGGGGGGATCATACTTTGGAATCACTGGTGTAAAGCTACTTGTTTCATAAAGGAAGGACCTAGAAATACGAGTTTTTGGTCCACAGCAAGGGCCAAATAAGGGCCAGACCTTTGAACACCAAGCTTGTAGCCTTTCTCTGTGTTCTCTTTCAACACATCCCTCTCTGGTTGCTTTTAGAGTTTTGTGTTCAGATGCAAGTGAGGTTGGGGAGTAGGGGAAAGAAATGGACAGTCACTGCTGCCAATACTTAAATCTGGGTGCCACGTTACAACAAATCAGAGACCTCTTCCTGCTTTGGTTTCATTCTTATTTAAAATAAAATGACATGAAGCAAGAGTCATTTTACCAGCTTAAGTAAACAGGCATTAGAAGAGAAAGGGGCAGGAGAGCCTGGGTGGCTCAGTAGGTTAAGCCTCTGCCTTCAGCTCATGATCTCAGGGTCCTAGGATCAAGACCCGCATAGGGCTCTCTCCTCAGCAGGGAGCATGCTTCTGCCCCCATCCCCAACCACCTGCTGCTCTGCCTACTTGTGATCTCTGTGTCAAATAAATAAAATCTTTTTAAAAAACAAAAGAACAGAAAGGAGAAAACTAAACAGGATTGGAGGCTGGCTGACTGGGGAGCAGGAGGAAGAGAGAACTTCAGCAGTGAGTAAGAAGAGGCAAGAAGCTACCTCAGACAACCAGTGCCATGCTGGAAACGAACGCAGACGCGCCAAGTGGGGAAACGGCCCCCGTCCGTGTGCTAAATACCCCTAAGGGAGAGCCAAAGAAGTGGCCTCCATCAAGGCCTAGAAGGGTCCTGCAAACTGCCTGGATTATCCTTGAAAGGGAAGCATAAATAGGAAAAAAAAAAAGGCAGGGAAAAGACAAAGCTTTGCAAATGACAGAAAAAGTTGCTCCAGAGGAGGCATGGCATATACAAGAGCACCTCCTAGTATTAAGCGGAAGAAATTAAAAGAAATCTTATCATTTTCTCTTTCCTGGTACCTAAAATTAACAGTTCCTGAGCTTAAAGTTCAGGGGGGATACCTGAGAAACCAGAACATTTCCCTTACAACAATGAGCCTGAAGATTTTCATTAACTGTAAGCGATTTTCGCCTTTCTCGTGTCCTAGTTCCTCTCTGACACCTGGCCAGAGACTCAATTTGTCCTTAGAGCATAACCCTATTCAGCATCAGGAGTGGTTACTTAGAGGTCATGCAGAAGGAAGCCAATTTCATGATGATACATAGTGTACGGGTGACCCAGCTCTATCACCCCAGCTCTCCATGTTTCTCTCATTTGACTCAGAAAGTCCTTTTTTTTTTTAAAGATTTTATTTATTTATTTGACAGACAGATAGGGAGGGATCACAAGCAGGCAGAGTGGCAGGCAGAGGGAGAGGGGGAAGCAGGCTCTCCACCGAACAAGGAGCCTGATGCGGGCTCGACCCCAGGACCCTGGGATCATGACCTGAGCCAAGGGCAGCGGCCCAACCGACTGAGCCATCCACGTGCCCCTGACTCAGCAAATCCTATACTCTGAAGGCCCTTGGCCTGAGTCTTCTCTCACAGCCCTGCCTGACCATCTTTACTCAGGCCTCCAGGGTCCACAGCAGGACCTTTGTTTGCACAGGAAATCCAGGTCCTCAGTTCTACGTGGTATTTTGGAGCTCGGTGAATGGCAGCTTTGCTCCCACCTCATAAGGCTCCTAGGGGTCTATTTCTTCCCCTCTTTCAGTCATCTCCCTTGTTAAAGTAGTTTAACTGACTGAGCCTGAATGAAGCAGTAAAGTTAATCTTCTAAAAAGGCAGGTAAGAGTGACAGGTTTTTAGAACTGCAGGCAGAGCCTGCCAGGCAACCAGTGGCACAAATTCTGGTCTGGCAGCTGTGTGGGGCCAAACAAAAGGCTGATCCTTGGAGTAGGACCTAAGATAATCCTAGAAGCCCTGGGTCACAGGATTGAGGGATAACGGGTATTTCTTCTAGGATAGCCTAAGCAAAAGATTGTTTGGTTTGGGCTCACTTAGCAGAATTTGTCTTCCTCAGGACCCTTTCCTTAGAATTTCCTCCTTTCCTGGCCATTCTGGAGCAGACTGCAGGGAAATCTGCCAATCTCAACTCCTTCGCCTTCTGGCTTTCATACACTCCTTCCTGCCCCCTTTCTCATGCCCACTGCAATCACCACCTACAGCATTCTCTTTTCCCACCACAGGAAACTCCAATGACCAGCTGGCCTGAGGTCTCCAATGACAAGCTTGTCTGCCAAGCCCAGGAAGGGGAGAGAGTAACACTGACAAGAAAACAAGGGAAGAAGCGCAGAAGGCTGCGGCTAGAGGCTATGGAGAGAGATGACCTGCAGGTGGTGCTCAGGGCAAGGCTGGAAGTAGCTGGGCCTGATTTTTGCTTAGGAAAAGTATGAAGCTAGGACTAGGGTGCCTGGAGAGGCTTATGTACCTCTTCAGAATCCAGCTGGCACCTAGGATTTCTGCTAGGGGTCCTGAATGCTTCAGCTAAGCAAATCCCACTTTCTAGAAAAGATAAAGGGTTTTTTTTGCCCTGAACTGAAGGCTATTTTTTATTTCCTGGCTAGCTACAGCCTGAGCTGTCTCTCTTCTTGTCTCCTTACTTAGAAACAAAGACAGCTGTCTGTTTTCTATGTTCTCACCCTTGCACATGGGCTAGCAATAGGGGAAAAGGAATTCAGGATCCTGAGTGACAAGACCAACTAAAAAGGAATCCAAAAAAGACAGCTAAACTAATTCAGAGATAACAGACTAGATAAAATATTTGGGCTAAATTGGGAGAAAATATTTGTAATACTAGGATAGTCAATGGATTAATATCCCCACTACACAAAGAACTCCTACAAATTAATAAGAAAAACAAAACAACTCAATAAAAATAGGAGGAAAAGAAGTTGTTCAGGGGTGCCTGGGTGGCTCAGTAGGTTAAAGCCTCTGCCTTCAGTTCAAGTCATGATCCCAGGGTCCTGGGATGGAGACCCACATGGGGCTCTCTGCTCAGTGGGGAGCATGCTTCCCCCTTTCCCTCTCTGCCTACTTGTGATCTCTGTCTGTCAAATAAATAAATAAATAAAATCTTTTTAAAAAAGTTGTTCAAATGTTTAACTTCAAAAAAAAAATAAGTTTTCACCCATCAAATTAGCAAAAATAAAGAATACTGCTAATATTCAGTGCTGGTGACAGGGTGGGGAAATGGAAATTCTCAAACACTGGAAGTATAATACTATAAACTTCTGGGAAAGCAAGCTGGCAGTACCTATAAAAACGTAATATGCACATGACCATTAATCCAAAAATTTCAAGTACAGGAATCTGCTATCCAAAGAAAAATTATTAAATAAGGAGATATGAGCAAGAATGCTTATTTCAGGTACGCCTGGGTGGCTCAGTCAGTTAAGTTCTGCCTTTAGCTCAGGTCATGATCCCAGGGTCCTGGAATGGAGACCCACATCAGGTTCCCTGCTCAACGGGGAGTCTGGTTCTCTCTCTCCCTCTGCCTCTCCGCCAGCTTGTGTGCTTGCTTGTTCTCTCTCTAACAAATAAAAAAAAAAAAAAAAAAAAAAAGAATGCTTATTTCAGCATTATTTATAGTGGCTCAAAATAGGCAATCTAAATATTAAATATTAATAAGAGAAAGATTTTTTTTAAAAAAGATTTTATTTATTTATTTGACAGCGAGAGATCACAAGTAGGCAGAGAGGCAGGCAGAGAGAAAGGGGGAAGCAGGCTCCCCTCTGAGCAGAGAGCCTGATGCGGGGCTTGATCCCAGGACCCTGGGATCATGACCTGAGCCAAAGACAGAGGCTTAACCCACTGAGCCACCCAGGTAACCCAAGAGAAAGATTTTTTGAGAAGATTTTATTTTAGAGAGAGAGAGAGAACGCACACATGGGGGGAGCGGGGTCAGGGGGTTAGAAGGGGAGAGGGAGCAACAGACTCCCCAGGACCCTGGGATCATGACCTGAACTGAAAGCAGCCACTTAACCAACTGAGCCACCAGAAAGACTGATAAATCTATACTATGGAAATTACCCAGCCTTACTAAGAAAAAAAAAAAAAATCTTACCAGGAACTGAGGGGAGGGAAAATGGTATATTGTTCCCTAATGATTAGAGTTTCTTCTGGGGTGAAAAAGTTTGGGAAACAAATGGTGGTGATGATTGTACAACACTGTGAATGTAATTAGTATCACTGAATTACATACTTAAAAATGATGAAAATGATAATTTTTATATTATATGTATTTTATCATAATAAGAGAAAAATATACCAACTTCCAGTTATAAGATACATAAATTCTGGGCATGTAATGAATAACGTTGTAGCTATATTTAAAAATACTACACTGCATATCTGAAAGTTGCTAAGGGGCGCCTGGATGGCTCAGTAGTTAAGTGTCTGCCTTCGGCTCAGGTCGTGATCCCAGGGTCCTGGGATGGAGCCTCACATCAGGCTCCCTGCTCAGCAGGAAGCCTGCTTTGCCCTCTCCCACTACTCCTTGTGTTCCCTCTCTTGCTGTGTCTCTCTCTCTGTCAAATCAATAAATAAGATAAAAAAAAAAAAGAAAGTTGCTAAAAGAGTAGATCTTAAAAGTCCTCATCACAAGAAAAAAAAATGAAACCATATGAGGTGATAAGTGTTAACTACATTTAATGTGGTAATCATTTGTAACATATGTATACTAAGTCATTATGTTGTATACCTAAAACTAATATGTCAATTATATTTCAATAAAACTGGGAGGAAAAGAATAAATCAGAGGGCTAATTATATCATGTACATCTTTCTAAGTTAATACTATTAAGTGAAAAAAGAAAATCCATAGCATATATTCCTATTTTTTAAAAAAAGATTTTATTTATTTATTTGACAGAGATCACAAGTAGGCAGAGAGGCAGGCAGAGAGAAAGGAAGGGAAGCAGGCTCCCCGCTGAGCAGAGAGCCCGATGTGGGACTTGATCCCAGGACCCTGGGATCATGACCTGAGCTGAAGGCAGAGGTTTTAACCCACTGAGCCACGCAGGTACCCCCATTTTTTAAATTTTAAATTTTTTTTAAATCCTATTTTTTAAATGGTACATATTTATATACATGTAGAAAAAGGTATAGAAAAATTCAAACCAGTCTGTCAACATTATTTACCTAAGTAAGAAGAAGGAACAATGAGAGGAGATACCACTAATTTTTCTTTTAGTCACCTCTCCACTGTTTATCTTCTTAAAATATGCATGCACCGTATTTGAAAAATAACTTTAAAAAGAAACCAAATTAAACCTCCATGCGCACCAGGCACCATACTCTTAATTCCCTCCAAAGTATAAAGAAACCAGAGTCCCAAGGAAACCCCCACCTCCTCAGCACTCTGTATAACCTGAGTCAATTAGCATGATGAGTAACCAGTAACAGTCTTACTTCTCTCCTACAAGGAAACAGATGGCTAGGAGAAACTTTCCAGTATCACCAGCTCACTACCTAAAGCTTGACCACCCCAAGAGAGGCAGGAAATGAAGTGTTGTGGTCATCCAACAAGGCCTGAGCTCTTACCTATGAGTGCATAGGACAGAAACTTGTTGACAGAGGTGAGCGCCAGTCCAGTGATAGGGCCAGTGGTATCTTCAGAGCGAATCACTTCCAGAAATGGACGGAGGAACACATTGGGCTCAATTTCTGAGAGTTCTGCAAAAGAAGAAACAGAAATGAAGGAATGCCCGGTGCCTGGGTGGCTCAGTCAGTTAATAGTCTGCCTTCGGCTCAGGTCATAATCCAAGGGTCTTGGGATTGAGTCCCACATTGGGCTGCCTGCTCAGTGGGGAGTCTGTTTCTCCCTCTGCCTCTGTCTCTTTCTCTCATGAATAAATAAATAAAATCTTTTTAAAAAGAAAAGAAATGAAGGGATGCCATCTGACAAAAGCTAGAAAAAGGCCCTTCTTGTCTGTGCCATACAGCTAGAATTCTTAGTTACTGGGTCAATCTTCCCTTCTCTGGATTACCTTAAATCAAATCACAGACACTGTATCATTTTATCTGTAAAATATTTAGTATGTAGCTCAAAGATTAAGAAGTTAAAAAAAAAAAAAAAACCCACAGTATCAGGGCACCTAGATGGCAGTGAGTTAGGCATCCAACTCTTGGTTTCAACTCGGGTGGTGATTTCAGGATTGTGGGATGAAGCCCAGTATCATGCGTAGCATGGAGTCTGCTTGAGATTCTTTCTCTCACTCTCCTGCCCCTCCTGCATGTGTACTCTTAAATCAATCAATCAATCAATCAATCAATCTTAAAAAAAAAAAACAAACCACAGTATCATTATCATGCTTAAAAAAGTAGCAATAGGGGTGCCTGGGTGGCTCAGTGGGTTAAGCCTCTGCCTTGGGCTTGGGTCATGATCTTAGGGTCCTGAGATCAAGCCCCACATCGGGCTCTCTGCTCAGCAGGGAGCCTGCTTCCCCCCCTCCCAGACCCTGCCTGCTGCTCTGCCTACTTGTGATCTCTCTGTCAAATAAATAAAATCTTTAAAAAGAAAAGTAGCAATAGGGGTACCTGGGTGGCTTGGTAAATTAAGCACGCAACTTTTTTTTTTTTTTTTTTTTAAGATTTTACTTATTTATTTGTCCGAGAGATAGCAAGAGACAGAGGCAGAGGGAGAAGCAGACTCCCTGCATACCAAGGAGCCTGATGAGGGACTTGATCCCAGGGCCCTTGGAGGTCTTGATCTCACGGTCTTGAGTTGAAGCCCCACATTGGCCTTTTTCTTTTCTTTTCTTTTTTTTTAAAGGATTTTATTTGTTCATTTGAGAGAGAAAGAGAGTACACACACAAGCAGGGGGAGAGGCAGAAGGAGAGGGAGAAGCAGACTTCCCGCTGAGCTGGGAGCCCGACATGGGGGGAGCCTGACCTGGAGGGAGTCCAACATGGGGGGTGGCCGAAGTGGGCCTCCATCTCAGGACCTGGACATCATAACCTGAGCCAGGGCAGACACTCAACCATCTGAGTTACCCAGGTGCATCAAGATGGTAAATTTCGCTATATATATATATATATATATATATATTTTACCATAATTTAAAAATTAACAGTAATTCTTTAACAGCAGCAACTACTGTTGGATCAATTTTCCATGTCCATTTCACCACTCCTCCTGGTGACATATAGATAAACGTCATCTCAAGTTGGCCAAAGAGGTCCCAGAATGAGCTACTGTCTGTTATGTCTTCTGCTGTTAGGGTCAAAGTCACCTCTCTTAGAGATAAAAATGTAGCATATCCCAGGTAGGTAAGGGAAAACCCTGAGGTTTCTAGTCCCTTGCTGAAAAATAAGCCTAAGAAGAACAAAAGGCTGCACAGTCCCTATTTTTGGAGACAGTTTGTAATCTTGGAAGGTCCTAACCACTCTGGCTTCCTTTCTGCCTGGAGCAAACCAAAGGGCTAACTGCTCTGAGATGAAGGAGCAATTCATAATCTTTATTTCACAAATGAGAAAAATAAGGCTTAGATAAACTACATGATTGGCCCCAAATCACAAAGCTAATAAGAGGCAGAGCTGGGATTTGAATGCAGTCTATATACATGGTTTCAAAACTTGTGAAACCATTACGTCTATTCTACCTAACTACCAGCACAAACTCCCAAATTTAGAAGGCTTCATTGCAGATCTAAGAAGCAACACTGCACTGGACTTGCTCTCTACCCTACTCTATAGAGTTTGTTTTTCTAGAGTCTGCAATGCTTTTATTTTCCAGAGACCAGCTCACTAAAAGGCTTCCTAAATTGCCCAGAAAGATTAGGGGACATGGTCAAGGCAGCCCACCTTCAGACACAAAAGAAAGCTGGGTTTTCTAAGTACTTTCATTTTCATGCAAATGTAGGGAGCTTTCCACTCAATTCCTACCACAACCCCCTTTCAGTAAACATTTCCTGGGCCCGGCTGCTCCTCAGATTAATGCTTTAATTAATTGGCAGATTGGGTAGCATTTTCCAAGCCTGTATGTACAGTGATCACATCAGCTGTATAAAACCTGCTTCTTATCCCCCACCTACCCCCACCTAGAGATGTACAATTTGCAAGAAAAACCTAGAGAAAAACCTTTGTGTGTGTGAGGTAGTAGAGGGTTGAGATGCAAGGAACAGAAATACGAAGAAAAACTGAAATATATCAAATACTTTTGTAAAGCATATTAAAAAATATAAAGTCATCTAGTCTTGCTGCCTTAGGAACGTTAACTATTATATATGATTTGGTCTGTCACTTAAAAAATATGGTCATGGGTGCCTGGGTGGCTCAGTGGGTTAAGCCGCTGCCTTCGGCTCAGGTCATGGTCTCGGAGTCCTGGGATCGAGCCCCGAATAGGGTTCTCTGCTCAGCAGGGAACCTGCTTCCTCCTCTCTCTCTGCCTGCCTCTCTGCCTGCTTGTGATCTCTCTGTCAAATAAATAAATAAAATCTTTAAAAAAAAAAATATGGTCATGGTTGGTACAGTTGAGATATAAGTCTAGATGGAAAAATAATCCTTAATTAAGAGGTGGGAAAGGAAACATTTTCTGAGCTTTCATCCAGTTGCTGTAACTATACTTTCTTATGTCTTCCTTCATGGTGAAAGACTAGGGAAATTTCACAGCCATGGCTTGACACTTCCAGAGCCATGTGCATTTTTGGTAAAACCAACTCTTTCTGGCATAGTATTCTATAAATCTTAACACATATATAGATTCCTGCAACCACTGTGATGGTGTGACAATAGGGCTACAGAACAGTTTCATCACCCAGAAAACTCCCTTTTGTCTCTGTAGTCACACCCTCCTCCCCACTCGAACCTCTGTCAACCACTAATGTATTCTCCATCACCAGTTTTATCAAGGTCATAAAATGAAATCGTACAGTATGTTACTTTTGAGACTGGCTTCTTTCACTCAGCATGGTGCCTTCACCTAAACTGCTGCTCAATGGTTTGTTCCCTTTTTATTGTCGTGTGGTCTTCCACGGCGTGTATGCACCACAGTTCGTTCATTCACTAGTTAAAGGGCATTTGGCTTCTCCAGTTTGAGGCAGTTTCGAATAAAGCTGCTATAAACGTTTGTGTACAGGTTCTTGTGTGAAGAACAGCAGTTTGCATTTCTCTAGGATAGACACTCAGGAGTGGGATTTCTGGGTCAAAGGGTAAGTGTATGTTTAGCTTTATAAGAAACTGCCAAACTGTTTTCCAGAGTTTCCGTCTCACTTTGCAGTCCCACCAGCAATGAGAATTCTGGTTTCTCCAAGTCCTCTCTGGCACTTGGTATTTTTAGTATTTTTTTTTCTTCTTTTTTTTTTTTTAAAGATTTTATTTATTTATTTGACAGAGAGAGATCACAAGTAGGCAGAGAGGCAGGCAGAGAGAGAGGGAAGCAGGCTCCTTGCAGAGCAGAGAGCCCGATGCGGGGCTCGATCCCAGGATCCTGAGATCATGACCTGAGCCGAAGGCAGAGGCTTTAACCCACTGAGCCACCCAGGCGCCCCTTAGTATTTTTATTTAAGCCATCCTCATAGGCAGGTAATGATATCTTCCGTGTGGTTTAAATCTGCATTTCCCCAATGGCTAGTGACACTGAACATCTCTTTCACGTGCTTATTTGCCATCCATGTATCCTTTTTGGTCGACGTGTCTGTGTCTGTTCAAGTCTTGACCCCATTTTTTAAGTTAGGTTGTTTGTTTTCTTACTGTTGAGTTTAGAGACTTCTTTATTTATTCTGGATTCAGTCTTTTATTGGCAATTCAATGATATCAAATATTTTCTCCCAGTCTGTAGCTTGTCTTTTCAGTCTCTTAATGGTATCTCTCATAGAACAGACATTTTTACTTTTGATGAAGTCTGGTATATCAATTTTTTTCTTTAGTGCATTGTGTTTTTGGTGTTGTATCTAAGTACTCTTTGCCTAATCCCAGGCTATGAAGATTTTTCCTATGTCTTCCTCTGAAAGATATAAAGGTTTACACTTTTTTTTTACATCTGTGATCTATTTTGAGTTAATTTTTCTATAATGTGTGAGGTTTGCATGGATGTTCTCCTCCTCCCCATATGGATGTTTAATTGTTCCAACAACATTTATTGAAAAAAAAATGTTTCCTCACTGAATTGTCATTGGACTTTGCCAATCATTAACTGGCCTTATTTTTATAGGTATATTCTGGGTTCTCTGTTTCATTGATCTGTGTGTCTAACTCTCTGAATGTAAACTATCTTAATTAATTATATTCGAAGTCTTAAAATCAGGTGATGTAATCCCTCCAACTTTATTATTTTTCAATACTGCTATCAGCATTCTAGTTCCTTTGCCTTTCCATTTCAACATAAATTTGTCTATATTTACAAAAAATCTTGCTGGGAATTTGACAGGAATTGCACTGAGTCTATAAATTAGTTTGGGAAGAAATGCCATCTTTACAAAGTTGTGCCTCTCAATCCATGGACATGGTAGTCTCTCTATATCTTCTTCATTCCTTTCATCATTGTATTATAGTTTTTAGCATACAGATTCTGTATGTTTTGTTAGATGTATATTTTATTTGGTGTGTTTGTAAATGGTATTGTGTATCAATTTCAGTTTCCAGAAGTTCATTTTTAGTATACAGAAATGTGACTCATTTTTTTGTTGTTGTTTTAAATCAGAATATTATTGTGACCAATCATTGAAAGCCCTAAGATGAACTGGATGCTGCGACCGTGGCCCTCTTGGGCTTGGGTGTTATTCCTTCATGGAATCCATGCCGAATCTGCAGTATACAATTTTGGGGTGCCTCATTCAACCAGGTGGGAGTTCGTTTTTGTTTTCTTCTGCTTTTAAGATTTATTTATTTGAGAGAGAGCGAGAGCACATGCGAGAGAACACATGCATGAGGGGGAGTGGGAGGAGAGGGAGAGTGAAACTAAAGCAGACTCCACACTGAGTGTAGAGTCCAGCGCAGGGCTCAATTCCATCACCACAAGATCACGACCTGAGCCAAAAGCAAGGGTCGGATGCTTAACTGAAGGCACCACCAGATGCCTTGGTAATTCGTCTTTTAGCCTTGGCACTCTAGTTATACTTCTCTTCTGCTTGGCAGAATTGCCACATTTGCCATAGGCTGACTTCTGACAGTGGCAGGCCTTAGAGCCCCAGTGGCAACACAATGTGTGCATCTTCCTGAGACCTTTTCCAAATGCTACTCCCTTAATCATTTCATTTGTGCAGCCAAGACCAAAGAGACGAAATGTGACTGGTTTTTGTGTGTTGACCTTATATCCTGTGACCTTATAAAACTCACTTATTAGTTCTAGGACTTTTTGTTTTTGTTTTTGTAGATTCCTTGGGATTGTCTACAGGAACAATTATATGATCTGCAAACAGTTTTATTTCTTCCTTTCCAATTACATGCCACTTGGTGGGACTTCCAGTACTATGAAAGCAGACATTTTTCTTGCTGTCAATTTCAGGGTAAATGCATTCAGTGTTTCACGTAAAGTATGATGTTAGTTGTAAGCATTTTTGTAAATCTTTATTATCATGAATGGATTTTATATCTTATCAAATGCCTTTTCATCATCAATTGATATGATCAAGTGATTTTCCCTTTTAAGAATGTTAATATGGTAGATTAACTGATTTTCAGATAATGAAACGTCCTTGCATTCCTAGGATTAAAATTCACTTAGTCTCAGTATATTATTCTTTTACTATATTGGTAGATTCTATTTGCCAATCTTCTGCTTCATAAGGTGAAAGAGCTCACTATGGCATGAGAGGCCTGAAGTTGGCAGGAGTGATATCATATAGAGGTTTGGACAAAGTCCCACAGAAAACTCTCTGGAGGCTCTGGATGTGGTCCTTGTACAGTATATAATCCAGTCAATGGACCAGGGATCATCAGTCTCCCTACTTCTCACTACTACCAATAGCCGGGCATATGACACCCAAGCTCATCTGTCAAATTAGGGAGTTAGAATCTATGACTGCTAAAATACACTCCTTCTGGCACGTCTATTCTGTGTATCAATGCTTTATGGAGACTTAGTGATGGCAAACTAGAAGAGCTGGACTTTTTAAAAGATTTTATTTTTAAGTATTCTCTATACTCAATGTGCGGCTTGAACTCACAACCCTGTGATCAACAGCCACACACTCCACCAGCTGAGCCTGCCAGATGCCCCAGAGCTGGAGTTTTTAATTAGCCCACCAGGAGCCTTCACTATCACCCTCATTCCCATACCCCTAAAAAAGAGAATTGTGATATATAAAATTAACTTTTCCAAGAGTCTGGTCTAGGCAGAATTGGAGTTTCGCTCTCTAGGTTCAACTGGTGATTGCTAGGAGCATCAGAGACACTCTAACAGGAACACCACGTGCAGCTTTTGGTGGTGGGGGGGGACAGATAGCAGGAGAGACTGTGCTACTAGCAGGGTACCACTAGTGAGGACTTTTCTGATTTAACAGGTACCTCTTTGTAAACACGCTTAAAACAAAACAAAACCAAAAAAACAGACCTGGAATTTCAATTCAAAAATTCTGTTAAGATGTTCAAATGGTCCTCTAAAACAGTGCTTCTCAAACAGTCTGTGGTTAGGGCCAATTTATTTTTTTTCCTTTATGTCAATCCACTGCAGACCACCATTTTATAAACTACAATAAAGGGGTGCCTGGGTGGCTCAGTCATTAAGCATCTGCCTTCGGCTCATGATCCCAGGGTCCTGGGATCAAGGCCCACGTTGGGCTCCTTGCTCAGCAGGAAGCCTGCTGCTCCCTCTCCCACATCCTCTGCTTGTGTTTCCTTTCTTACTGTCTGTCTAATAAATAAAATCTTTAAAAAATAAAAATAAAAAACCATAATAAAATGAACTGCTAGAGAATGAAATTATAAAAACAAAGATATAAAATCCATTTTATTATTAGAATTAACATATATAAAAATACTGTCAGGATGTTATAAAAATTTCTAAATGCTTTCCCTCAATTTCTGTATTCATTTCATCATGTACTAAGCACAAGTTTGTGAACCCAAAATGGTTTATAGATTATATTTTGAGTAACAGTGCTCTAGAAAAATAAAGCCAAATTTTCAACTGGTCATTCCAGAAAATCCTTCAAATCCTAGGATATTATGGCTAAGATAGGCCCTAAAAATAATTTACAAATGAGATAATTTAGATTTAGAGAGCTTGGGGTGCTGGGGTGGCTTAGATGGTTAAGCCTCTGCCTTCAGCTCAGGTCATGATCTCCGGGTTCTGGGATCCAGCCCCTTTTTGGGCTCCCAGCTTGGCGGGGAGTCTGCTTCTCTCCCTCCCTCTGCCTCTCACCCTGCTTGTGCTTTGTTTCTCTCTCTCTCTCTCTCAAATGAATAAATAAAAACTTAAAAAAAAAATAAGGGGACGCCTGGGTGGCTCAGTTGGTTGGACGACTGCCTTCGGCTCAGGTCATGATCCTGGAGTCCCGGGATCGAGTCCCGCATCGGGCTCCCGGCTCCGCGGGGAGTCCGCTTCTCTCTCTGACCTTCTCCTCGCTCATGCTCTCTCTCATTGTCTCTCAAATAAATAAAATAAAATCTTTAAAAAAAAAAAAAAAAGACTGAGAAAGGTTAAGTAATTTCTAAAATGCTAGAAAGTCAGTTAGTATTGGAACCAGGACTAGAAGTTGAGGGTACTAGGTGAAAACATAGGCTTTTTATTTATTTATTTATTTATTTATTTATTTATTTATTTGAGAGAGAGAGAGAGAGAGAGAGAGAGAGAGACAGTGAGAGAGAGCATGAGCGAGGAGAAGGTCAGAGGGAGAAGCAGACTCCCTGTGGAGCTGGGAGCCTGATGCGGGACTCAATCCCGTGACTCCAGGATCATGACCTGAGCTGAAGGCTTAACCAACTGAGCCACCCAGGCGCCCAAAACATAGGCTTTTGAATAAGATTTAGATTCCAGTTGGACAACTTAATGGCTGTGTAATAGATACTAAATTTTTCAAAGCCTGTGTTTTATCACCTGTAAAATAGGTATTAAAGAATTAAAATAAATTGTATTTTAAAATAATAGCAGCTAACATTTATTAAGCATATACTAATGTGTCAGGCACTGTGCTCAGCAATTCACATAAATTATCTCAATTAATGCATGTAAAATATATTGTACAATGCATGGAATACAGTAAATGTATAAAATATAACTAAGATAGTATTATTCTAGTTTTTTAGTTCTGGGTCCCAGTCCAGGGTTCTTAATACTATAAGTTACTTTAAGCTCAGTTTACTTTTTTTTTTTTTTAAGATTTTATTTATTTATTTGACAGAGAGAGAGACCACAAGTAGATGGAGAGGCAGGCAGAGAGAGAGAGAGAGAGAGGGAAGCAGGCTCCCTGCCGAGTAGAGAGCCCTACGCGGGACTCGATCCCAGGACCCTGAGATCATGACCCGAGCCAAAGGCAACGGCTTAACCCACTGAGCTACTCAGGCGCCCCTCAGTTTACTTTTTAAAAAGATTTTATTTATTTTAGAAAGAGAAATAGCACAAGCACACAAGTAGGGGCAGGAGCAGAGGGAGAGAGACAAGCAGACTCCACTGTGAGTATGGAACCCGATGCGGGGCTCAACGCAGGGCTCAAACCCATGACCCTGAGATCATGACCTGAGCTGAAATCAAGAGTTGGACACTTAGCCAAATGAGCCACTCAGGTGCCCCAATTCAGTTTTCTCCCTCCCTCCCTCCCTTATTTTTCTTTCTTTTTTAAAGATTTTACTTATTTATTTGTCAGAGAGAGAGATTAAGAGAGCAAAGCAGTGGGAGGATCAGAGAGAGGGAGAAGCAGGCTCCTGGCCAGGCAAGGAGTCTGATGTAGGACTTGATCCCAGAATCCTGGGATCATGACCTGAGCCGAAGGCAGACACTTAACAACTGAGGCACCCAGGCATCCCTCAGTTTTATTTCTTAAGATCTAAGTAAATATCAAAAACTTCAAAGGTAAGCCTTCTATCTTTGATTACTAAACTACTAAAAGAGATAAAAATTAAGGATAAGACACCAAGATAACTAGTGGTTGTTATTTATGTATGGTGCAATGTGGGATAGCTCTTTTAATTTGAGGGTTTCAGCTTTCTCCAAGGTATGCATGTTATCAGAGAAAGGAAGAGGCTTCCCTTTTTTAAACAAATGAGTGAAATACTCATCCTCTTTTTAGAAGAGATAAAAATAACAATAATAGCAGCTACTATTTATTACCTTGTGCCATGCCATGTGCTAATAAGCACCTTATATACCTTATCTCTTCATAATTATCCTCATTTTGAAAATGAAAATGAGACTGAGAAAGTAGATCTACCCACCAGCTAACAAGTGGTGGAAATGAGAATCAAATCCAGGTTCACGTGATTCCAAAATCTGTGCTCCTAGCTATTCAACTCCACTGCTTCCTATGAAGCCAGAATAAAAAAGTTTCTGGTGTTCTGCCTCCTGGCTCAGCCTGTCTGGCAAATGAGATTCAATTGTCTAGATCTTCTTCAGAAGAGTGAGAAAAGCTGTCTGAGTCCTTCAGGGGAAGGTGCCATGATGCTGCTCACAGTAAGCAGGCTGAATAATTTCACAACCAAGGAGACATCTGACACCGCTGCCAAGCAGCCAAAATTCCCGCCCTGGAAGGCTGTCAACTTCAAGGCACAAACAGTCCAGTAAACAGAGAGTGCAGATCAGGTAGAGGGATACTCTGAAGGTGACTGGTTCATGTTCCAAGATGGGATGGAAAAAAAGGAAGGAGTATAAGGAGGGGAAATGCAACTCCTCATTAAAGGAAGAATACTTGGGATCCTTCTAGGACTAGGCCACCTGCTTCTAAAACCAAATTTGAGTCCTACTTCTGGCTAATCAGTGCTGAATAAGAACAATTACAACAAGAATTATTAAACTGTTTTTGGAGAAGCTCATGAACCACTTCAACACCAAGCAAAGGGAAGCCCTTTAGAGATGTCTTGGTGGTGTTCCCCTCATACTCTGTTCAACAGCAGTGAGCAGGTGGTTCAACTCCCTATATTATGATTTTAAAACAGAGAAGTCTCAGTTCGGGCTGGCATCAATCTGAGAATCTGCAGATGTCCCCCAAGTCTCTTGTCTTTCCAGATGATGAGCTGACCTGTCCAAAAGGGAATGAATCCTGACACTGTTTTCTCTTTTAACGTCAGAGCTGCCACCCTCACTGATAATCTATGCCAAAGGTCTCAACATGTGGCATCAAGCACTGCCCTTAGACAAAAGGGAACACTCTCTTCTTAGCCTATAGGGGAACAGTCACTATCCTCCCACGAGGTTGGGGTTCTCCAGCCTGCAGCAGCCTTTTCTCATTTGGCCAGCATGGGGCTGGCACATTCCTGAGCCAAAATGCACACATAAGCTGCTTTCCCTGGTAGTGAAGCTCTTCACTCCTGAGTGACTCTTGTCAGGGGCGGTTGGGCATTCTCAATTGGATTACGCTGACAAGGAAAAAGGCCTGTGGTATATTATTTCAACACCATTTGGCCTCAGAAATGCCTGTCTCGACCCTTTTGCCCTCAGAGCCTACTTCTCCCTTCTTGCTTTCTAGAGGGTCACCAGCCTGCTCCCATCCTTGCTCTTCATCCTGCAAATACTGGCTCATGTTCCTGGAGACAGAATATCATCATTTGCAAGATGGATCATGTATATAACAGACTAATAAATCAGAGCATGATATAAACAAAAGTCAAGTTCATTTACCCCTCTTGATATTTCTGTATTAAGAGACACAGAACAAAATTATTTGAACATAAAAAACTTTCTGGTTTTTGGCTTTTCTGTTTATGCCTGGACATTTTATTTTAAGAAAAAAGGTCAGGTCCTCATATTCTACTTTTCTAACTATGTTATACCCAGGAATATTTTTGGTAAAAGTCAAAGTAAGATTGGGAATGATCTACAAATAGAATTTCTGAGATACTGTTAAGTTCAGTAGGAAGAAGCTGTACTCTTTGTGGTCACTAGAGGACATCGAGAGTAGTGGTCCAAAGGATGAGCAAAACTAAACTTTGGTAAAGCCAGAAGCCTCTGAAGTATCTGCCACACCTGTCATGCCTTTATTTCCAAACCTCAAATGGGTATGTGGGAATTAGGCTTGACTTGAGGAACTTACTTGAAGGAATACTGACAAGGGGCAGCTTGCAGAGAAATTTATTCTCTTCCAAGCTTAAGGGTAAAACCCAGATAAGCCTTTGCAATCTTGCTCTATACAAGAGGAGAAATAAAATAAAGAAATGCACTTGGCCCAGTCTTGGCCAATCACAGGCAAAACACTTCCCTTCTCTGGCCCATAGATTCCTCATCCACAGTTTGCCTTAGGGAAGGTGGTGGTGGTGGTGGTAGTTTAACTAAATTCTTTAAGGCTCCTTTAGATTCCTAAAACTTATAAAATGCAAAATATAGTTTGGGAGTAAGTGCACATGAATGCAGACAGTCTGTTACAAAGGAAGCCTAGGGGAAAAGCAAACCCAGTTTGTTTGTCTAAGCCCTGACAGTAGATCCTCTTTTCTTAGCTATCACCTAAAGTTCCCATATCTGTCTGAAATGCTTAGTTTCTCAAGGCACCTTTAGACTTGGGAGGGGGGTTGATGATTATCTTTGATATTATGACCCTTAAGAAATAAAATATGGGGCGCCTGGGTGGCTCAGTGGGTTAAGCCGCTGCCTTCGGCTCAGGTCATGATCTCAGGGTCCTGGGATCGAGCCCTGCATTGGGCTCTCTACTCAGCGGGGAGCCTGCTTCCTCCTCTCTCTCTGCCTGCCTCTCTGCCTGCTTGTGATCTCTCTCTGTCAAATAAATAAATAAAAAATCTTTAAAAAAAAAAAGAAATAAAATATGATGATGGGTTAATCGCTACCACATCTAGGTACAATGTGAATCCATGGGCCTGCAGTAGAAGATAACAGTACCAACCACTGACACTAAGAAAGGCAAATTATTTCTAACACTTGATCCTTCAAAAAAACTCTTTAAGGGGTGCCTGGGTGGCTCAGTTGGTTGGGCAACCGCCTTCAGCTCAGGTCATGATCCTGAAGTCCTGGGATCGAGTCCTGCTTTGGGCTCCGTGATCAGTGGGGAATCTGCTTCTCCCTCTGACCTTCCCCCTTCTCATGCTCTCTCTTTCAAATAAATAAATAAAATCTTAAAAACAAAAACCAAAAAACCTCTTTAGGAGTATTCATTTTTTAGGCCAATCCTAGCCCTCAATGGCCAACCCATCCTCAACAGCCAGTTTAGCTTGTTGCCAGGAGCTGCTATCTACCACCCTTACAAGAAGAATCCTATTTCACTGCCAAGGACAACCACCTTAATTTGACTCAGACATCAGAAACAGCTACACAGATTATTAAGCATAATTGTTACACATAGATTATTTTATCCTCCCAATAACCCTGAGAAACAGTATTACTGTTCCATTTTACAGATAAAGAAACCAAGGCTCAGGCACCTTAACAGTCCAGTCAGTTAAGCGTCTGACTCTTGATTTCGGCTCAGGTCATAATCTCAGGATGGTGAGATCGAGCACTGAGTCAGGTTCAGCATTGCTGAGTGTGGAGCTTGCTTAAGATTCTTTCTCTCTCCTCCTCCCCTGCTCGCTCTCTCTCTTAAGGAAAAAAAGAAAAAAAAAAAAGGAAGGAAGGAAGGAAGGAAGGAAGGAAAGAAGAAAAATGAATAAATAAATCAAGGCACTAGGAGGTTAAGAGACTTGCCCAAGATCACACAATAAATGAAAGAACCAGAATTTAGAGCCAGGTCTTTTCTAGCTTCCAAAGTCCGTACTCTTTTTTTTCTTTTTTTTAAGATTTTATTTATTTATTTGACATAGAGAGACACAGAGAGAGAGGGAACACAAGCAGGGGGAGTGGGAGAGGGAGAAGCAGGCCTCCCACTGAGCAGGGAGCCCGATATAGGGCTCAATCCCAGGACCCTGGGATCATGACCCAATCCCAAGGCAGACACTTAACGACTGAGCCACCAAGGTGCCCCCAAAGTCCATATTCTTAAACACTGTATTATGTTCTTTAATATTATACCATGCTATTGCTGCTACAGGTTTACTACTAGACATATTTATAAACTGCATGAATTGGATGGCAAATTAAAATTTAAAACTCAACTATCCTGGAATTGAAGTTTCTTCTCTACCTTTCCTCCTCCTATCCAATGACTAAACACTGTTAGCTATTGATTTTAGTACTGCCACACGAATTAAGCATCAGGTTTGCCCAGGTTGCCTCCTAATCCAAAAGGAAGAGTGAGGCCCCTTTAACAAGGCTGGCAGGGCTAAATGAGGCCCAAAGGGACTGGCCTCAAATGTATTGCAGAGGCCGGAGGACAGACTGATCCATCTGTCTTACTGAGAGCAAAGTTTGATGTGTATCAACTCTATAAACACTAGTTTTCTCCTTCTAGAGGAAATTGGCACATATTGAAAGGAAAGCAATTAGGTTGTAACGTACAGGCAAAAGCCAGAGCTGCTCTGGTCCTTCACTCTGCCTTGCCGTTTTCTGCATACATTGTACAAGACCAAGCCCAAACTTAAGCAGGCAATTTGAAAGCCCAGGAGAAATTAAAAACTTCTGTTGCTATACTTTAAAAGAGAACAATTCACCCCAACTTTATGCAGTCATTACACTTGGAGCAACTTTTTCAATCCAAGTTCTTCTCACAGTCTTGTAAAAAGTTCCAGTGTTTGATGGCAGCAAGAAGAGAAGACAATTACAGGTTTATTATCAATTACCACCCTGTCATGTCTCCTCTAGGGGCCCTGAATGGGAAGTAAAAGGAAATAAAAAAGAACTAAATTCTTAACTGACATTAGCAAAGTCTACAGATATGGAAAAGACCAAAGGGTCAACAGCCAAAACTTTTGGAGAAGAATCAGAGAGTCTCCAAAGAGTATTAATTACAGGACTGGTAGCAGTCTTTCCCTGTCCCTTAAGTGTACAGAATCCTATTTATTCATTTTTCTCCAACAGCTGAAAATGGTTTCTATGGCAGCAGATCATAAATTCTTAGTGACACTAAGACTAAGCAATCTTATTCTGCCTCAGATCCCCTTTCTCCTAATGGGCTCAAGAACTGGAGAATAACGTACACTTCCCATTTTACAGATGGGGAAAATAAAGACACCAAACATGTAATCCATAAGAGCTAGAACAAGTATTCTAACCACTTCCTATTGCTGTCTCTAAAGATATGTTGCTGGGGGGGGCGCGGCGGCTGGGTGGCTCAGTCACTGAGCGTTTGCCTTCGGTTCGGGTCAAGGTCTGGAGGTCCTGGGATTGAGCCCCGAGTCGGGCTCCCTGCTCAGTGGGAAGCCTGCTTCTCACTTTCCCACTCCCCCCTCCTTGTGTTTCCTCTCTCGCTGTCTATCAAATGAATAAATAAAATCTAAAAAAAAAAAAAAAAAAAAAAGACATGTCTGTAAGCTGGAGAATGAAAAAGAACATTTTTGGAAATAGCAGTACTCTGAGAAGTCACATTATTTGTTCTGAAAGGTACCCAGGGAACCTTTAAGACAGCTGAATCTGGAGGAGCAATCCTGAAAGCATTGGGAAACAACCATGTTCAGAAAACATGGGACAGAACCCGAGTTCAGCCAACACCTGTTTCCCCAACAATATCTGTCTATCTATCTGTCTCTTGTTTTATCCCAACTGCACACAATACAAAAGCTGCATTATTCTGGTAAAGTTGCATTCCAGCTCAGAGGGCACAGTTAATGTTTTTTACAGCCCACATGCCTTCTTGTGATGGATGGCCACTTTATAATGAAATACTTTATGCTCAATCAACTCACAAATAATAAGTGTTCCATTACATGACATTAAAAATAAACCCCAAATCAGAAAGACTCAGAAAGAAATAAAGAACAGGAGTACAAGGGTGATTCCTGGAAAGACAGGAGGAACCCAAGAAAGAATCCTCTGTAACTCCTTCATTTCTAAAGAAGGCACAGTCCTAAGGAGAATTTGGTCTAAAGAAGGCATTAATTTCAACAGATGATATTGGAACAAATGGACATCCATAAGCAAAAAAACCCAACCCCCCGCCAAACCAACCAACCAAACAAAAAAACCTCCATGCAAACCTCACACATTATAGAAAAATTAACGATCACAGATGTAAAAAAAAAAAAAAAAGCGTAAACCTTTATATCTTTCAGAGGAAGACATAGGAAAAATCTTCATAGCCTGGGATTAGGCAAAGAGTACTTAGATACAACACCAAAAACACAATGCACTAAAGAAAAAAATTGATATACCAGACTTCATCAAAAGTAAAAATGTCTGTTCTATGAGAGATACCATTAAGAGACTGAAAAGACAAGCTACAGACTGGGAGAAAATATTTGATATCATTGAATTGCCAATAAAAGACTGAATCCAGAATAAATAAAGAAGTCTCTAAACTCAACAGTAAGAAAACAAACAACCTAACTTAAAAAATGGGGTCAAGACTTGAACAGACACAGACACGTCGACCAAAAAGGATACATGGATGGCAAATAAGCACGTGAAAGAGATGTTCAGTGTCACTAGCCATTGGGGAAATGCAGATTTAAACCACACGGAAGATATCATTACCTGCCTATGAGGATGGCTTAAATAAAAATACTAAAAATACCAAGTGCCAGAGAGGACGTGGAGAAACCAGAATTCTCATTGCTGGTGGGACTGCAAAGTGAGACGGAAACTCTGGAAAACAGTTTGGCAGTTTCTTATAAAGCTAAACATACACTTACCCTTTGACCCAGAAATCCCACTCCTGAGTGTCTATCCTAGAGAAATGCAAACTGCTGTTCTTCACACAAGAACCTGTACACAAACGTTTATAGCAGCTTTATTCGAAACTGCCTCAAACTGGAGAAGCCAAATGCCCTTTAACTAGTGAATGAACGAACTGTGGTGCATACACGCCGTGGAAGACCACACGACAATAAAAAGGGAACAAACCGTTGAGCAGCAGTTTAGGTGAAGGCACCATGCTGAGTGAAAGAAGCCAGTCTCAAAAGTAACATACTGACGTAATGAACAGAAGGGCCATCTGTACCCCAGTGTTCATAGCAGCAGTGGCCACAATCGCCAAACTGTGGAAAGAGCCAAGATGCCCTTCAACAGACGAATGGATAAAGAAGGTATGGTCCATATATACAATGGAGTATTATGCCTCCATCGGAAAGGATGAATACTCAACTTCTGTATCAACATGGATGGGACTGGAGGAGATTACGCTGAGTGAAATAAGTCAAGCAGAGAGAGTCAAGTATCATATGGTTTCACTTACTTGTGGAGCATAAGGAATTAACACAGAGGACATTGGGTGAAGGATAGAAGTGAGTTGGGGGAAATCGGAGGGGGAGACAAACCATGAGAGACTGTGGACTCTGAGAAACAAACTGAGGTTTTGGAGGGGAGGGGAGTGGGGGATTGGGAGGGCCTGGTGGTGGGTATTAAGGAGGGCATGTACTGCATGGAGCACTGGGTGTGGTGCATGAACAATGAATTTTGGAACACTGAAAAAAAATTTAATTTAAAAAAGTAACATACTGTACGATTTCATTTTATGACCTTGATAAAACTGTGGTGATGGCAAATACATCAATGGTCGACAAGATGGAGTGGGAAGGAGGGTGTGACTACAAAGAGACAAGAGGGAGTTTTCTGGGGAGATGAAACTTTTGAATTCTGATTGTTACAGTGGTTACAGAGATCTATGTGTATCTTAAAATTCATACAAACTGGGGGCACCTGAGTGGCTCAGTCAGGTAAGTGTCTGTCTCTTGATTTCGGCTCAGGTCATGATCTCAGGGCTTCGTGCTCAGCAGGGAGTCTCTGGAACTTCTCCCTGTCCTCCTCCCTCTGCTCCTCCCCCCACTTGCACACGCATGCACATGCTCTCTCTCTCAAACAAACAAATAAATCTTTAAAATTCATACAATTGTATACTAAAAACAGTTAATTGTACTATGACAATTAAAAGAAGAAAATAGGGGCGCCTGGGTGGCTCAGTGGGTTAAAGCCGCTGCCTTCGGCTCAGGTCATGATCCCAGGGTCCTGGGATCAAGCCCCGCATCGGGCTCTCTGCTCAGCGGGGAGCCTGCTTCCCTTCCTCTCTCTCTCTGCCTGCCTCTCTGCCTACTTGTGATCTCTGTTTGTCAAATAAATAAATAAAATCTTAAAAAAAAATAAAAGAAGAAAATATATTTATTAAAGAATTGTAGTCTATTAGTCTCAGCCTAGCTCATACCAAGAATGGCATTGATAGGATGCAGTCCAACAGCAGGCCCTGCCTTTCAAGATTGAGGTCTGAAGATACCCAGATTAGGAATGGCCACCTATGAAGGCCGACCTAAATTCAGAAATGCCTTTTTCTGTCAAGGATTTATGGAAAGGCTAGACTAGCATGGGGAACCTATTTCTTTTCTCCCTGGACTCTTCTAATAAGTATTAGGAAAGATTTAGAATTGGGACCTATTCTTTTAAAATCTTCAATTGAAGCTGCCCTTTAATGACAGACCACACTTCTGTTAACTTCAACCCCACTGAGCATGGTTAGAAAAACTACTGCTTCAGTATTTTAAGTCATTTGCCTTTGGGAGCCTGCACCCTAACCTTCAGTTTCTTGCTTTAACCTTTGAGAACTAGTTCCCAAGGCCTAGGTAAGATGAAGGCATTATAAACATAGAGAAATAAGGGTGCGCACATGGCACAATTGGTTAAGCATCTGCCTTAGGTCATGATTTCCTGGTCCAGGGATTGAGCCCCACCTTGGGCTTTGTGTACAGCAGGGAGTCTGCTTCTCTTTCTCCCTCTCCCCACTGTTCATTCACTCTCTCTCTCAAATAAATAAAATCTTTGAAAAAAAAATAGAGAGAAATAGTTTACCTGGGAATAATTTGTCTCCTATAATATTTGACATATAGCATACCAAATCCTACCCAGCTAAAGGCCCTTAGCTATATGGACATCGCTAAGGAAGTGCTGACTTCCGCACACAGTTTCAAGCAGAGGCGTGGGACTAAGAAGCCAGTAAGGAGGGGCTTTCATTTGGGACATAGACTAATTATCCCATGCTCAAGAAGCACTTGGGACACTAAAGACCCCTCTCTCCTACATGAAGATGTACATTTACCTGCTTCAAATGTATCAAGTCACAGTACATATACTATTATGTAGCCATGTCCTGCAAGCAAAAGTCTCTAATCCAGTATCCATTAGATTAGGTCTGAATTCTGTTGGCCAAGTCCCAGCCTCTCAGGGAGTTGGCATCAAATAGGGAGGCTGGAGTAGGGTTTCAAACACCTGTTTCAGCTTTTCAAGTGTCCAATTCAGGCCACTGTGCTCTGGCAGCAGGGACCCTGATGATGTGGGTTCTCTTCTCCTGCCAAATCCTCAATTTAAAGAACCTAGCTCCTCAGGGGAGAAAAGAGGTGGACGGAGGGTCACTGCCATTTTGAAAAACTATTTGTTTTAAAGTTAAACACACATCTACATTATGATCCAGCAATTTCACTCTTAAGTATTTATCCAAGAGAAACTAAGACATACATTCACAAAAAGACTTGTATAGGAATATTTATAGCAGCCTATTCATAACAGACAAAAACTAGAAAAAATTCAAATGTCCTTCAGTAAGAGAATGAATAAATTCTCTGTATTCATACAACTGAAAACTATTCAGCAAAACAAAATAAATCAAACAAACAAAAGCCAGTGATACATGCAACAGGGATGAATTAAAATAAGTGCTAAGTGAGAAAAAGCTAGATATGAGAGTATATCCTATGATTCCAACTATATGAAACCCCAAAACAAAACTAATCAATGGTAATAGAACACAGAAGGTGGTTTTGTGTGTGTTAGGGGTAATTTAAAGGGGGCACAAGGAAACTTTCTGGAGTAATGAAAATGTTCTGTATCTTTTATTTTTCTTCTATGATGATTATAATGTGCTTATATAATTTTCAAAATTTATTAACTGAACACCTAAGTTCTATACATTCTATTGTATGTTAATTATACCTCAACTTGAAAAAGGAAAAGAGCTAGGAATCTGGGGTAAGCCTCCCCTACATGGCATTATCTGGGAGAATGAAGATTTAGAACAGAAGAAACAAATTTACTTCCCAACTCACCATTCTGGGAGCAGAGGCTCAACAGCCAGCTGAGCTGCCACCTCAGTGCCCCTTGGGCAACCTTTGGGGAAAGAAGAGATTTTCAGGTGGTAACTGATAAACCTTCAATGGGGCCCTCTTGCTTCCCAAAGGAGTATCACTGAAATGTCTTCAACAGTGTTTACTTCCCATTGCTATAAGTATAATCAGGGTTTCAATTTAGAAGAAGAAAGTTCATATACGACAAAAACTAGGCCCTTAGTAATTACAACTCAGTCCTCAAAAAAATTAAATTATAATCAGACTAATGACAAGTAAGTCAGCCCTCCAATTTCAGAACTGCCACTACTCTGTCATGAGGCCTTGCATAAGACATGACCTCTAAGCCACAGTTCTCTATACAATGGACTAGATGACTTCTATGTTTCATTTTAACTCTACCACTGCATGATTTCATAATTCTTTTAAGTTCATGTGGCCTTCAGGATCAGATGGGAAAGGCAAGTCTTGTAATCCTTCTCAGCCTTGTTACAAAGATTCATCCTTTAGCTTAATGAGAACCTCCAGAGAGATTCCACAGATCATGTGAAACGGTGTCTCCTCTCCAACACACAGAGTTAGAGAGAAAAGCAACAAATCTACAATGTGAGAAGCTGCTTAAATGGCAAACACAGCATGGCACAGGTTAAAGAAAAGTAAATACCCTCAAAATCCAGTAGGAAGATTGGAGAAGTAAAACAAACAAACATGTATTGTGTACCTACTATATGCAAGGTATGCATTGTATTAATAGGTACCTTGCACACACACATCATCTCATTAATCCTCACAAGAATCTTCTAAGACAGGAGCGCCTGGGTGGCTCAGTGGGTTAAGCCTCTGCCTTCGGCTCGGGTCATGATCCCAGAGTCCTGGGGTCGAGCCCCGCGTCGGGTTCTCTGCTCCGCAGGGAGCCTGCCTCCACCTCTCTCTCTGCCTGCCTCTCTGCCTGCTTGTGATCTCTGTCTGTCAAATAAATAAATAAAATCTTAAAAAAAAAAAAAAAAAAGAATCTTCTAAGACAAGTTTTTTTTTAAATAAAGATTTTATTTATTTATTTATTTGACAGACAAAGATCACAAGTAGGCAAAGAGGCAGGCAGAGAGAGAGGAGGAAGAAGGCTCCCTGCTGAGCAGAGAGCCTGATATGGGGCTCAATCCCAGGACCCTGAGATCATGACCTGAGCCGAAGGCAGAGGCTTTAACCCACTGAGCTACCCAGGTGCCCCCTAAGACAAGTTTTTATCTTCATCTTATAGATAAAAAAATGGAGGTTCAAATAAGTCCAAGTAACCGTCCAAGACCACCCAATGGCAGAAATGGGATCTGAACCCAGGTCTATTCAACTCCAAAGTTTATGCTTTTTTCCACAACCATTTGGCAGGAAATAAGTTGGAGATCCTAGATCTTCAAGGGGCCCTATGAAACCCTAGCATTTTCTCCTTCTTGCAATTAACTCATTTCATGTATCTTTGGTAGCCCTTGGCACTACACAGAAAAAAGGGTTAAACCTACAGTTAGAGGAAATTCCCTGGAAAATTGAAACACATGCTGTGGCTCTGACTAAATTTCACACCCGTTCTGTTGAGCAACATCCATAATGTGTGAGAAGATTCCTCCCCCACCCACCCACCCCCTGCGCAACCCCCTCTTTTGTGCATTCCATCACCTGCTGCCTTCCTTCAGACCAAGCTGAGGGGGAGGAAGGGAGGAAGACTATACATCTTTGCTTGGTGCATATTTAAGCCAGAAGTTAGTAACCCCAGGGTGGGAAGAAGTACTACATGAAAAAAGAAGAGGAATAACACTTTCTTTGATTTCTACTTGAACCAGCATAGGAGGGAGCTCTTACGACAAGCCATAATGAGGGAAGAGGCTGGACTTCTGCTGGGGAGGAAAGGGGGAGGCTGTCCTTCCTGGAGAGTAGGCAGGATTCAGGAGAACAAGGCCAATTTACACCTGTCCCCTGTCTGGTATTTTATGCTCAAGCAAACTCTGTATTTCTGTCCATGAGAGTTATGCCTCACCAAGGAGAACAAATGGGAAGGTGGAAACATTTTTCTTTCTCCTCTGCTACCCACTTCAACCAGATTCCAGCTTATATAATGAATAGAGTTATTTGGTACTGTTAGTTGACTAGACAAAAGATGCTTATGGGAACCTAAGAGTTTAGGATAGCTACTTGGTATAAAAGAAGAAATTCAAAAGAAGATAGGAACAAATTCCATTATTGTAATTAGTCCCAAAGCTAGTCCCATAAAGTGCTACCCCTCATATGCCCTTCCTCCAATCAAGAGGTAGACCTTATGTCTGCTCCCCTTGAATCTGGTCTATGAGTACTTTGACAGATACAATGTAGAAGAAATGACAATCTGGGATTTCCACATCCAAGCACTAAAATGGCCTTGAAGTTTCCATTTCTTCCATTTTGGAGATCTGAACTGCCATATACAAAGTCTAAGCTACCCAATGGAAGAGAGAGGTCATAAGGAAAAGCCCTGGATACTGAGGCATCACATCAAAAGAAGCCCGACATCAAAGCCACAGCCAGGCTGACTGAAACCACAGAGGAGACCCCAAGTGAGACTATTAGAAGAACTGCCCAGCTGGGCCCTAGTCAACCATGGAATCATGAGGTAAAATAAAATGTTTGTTGTTTTAAGCCACAAAATTTTGGAGCAGTTTGTTATATAGCAATAGATAACTGAAACAGCTGGCTTTTGCTAAAAATGAAGCTAGTAGTTCTTTGACCTGGGCAAGTAACATAAACTGTATTGCAGGAATACAGAAAAATCTACCCCATCTTAGTTAAAATAAAAATGAATTTATAGGGGCACCTGGGTGGCTCAGTGGGTTAAAGCCTCTGCCTTTGGCTCAGGTCGGATCTCAGGGTCTTGGGATCAAGCCCTGCATCGTGCTCTCTGCTCAGTGGGGAGCCTGCTTTCTCCCCTCTCTCTCTCTTTCTCTCTCTCTGCCTGCCTCTCTGCCTACTTGTGATCTCTGTCAAATAAATAAATAAAATCTTTATAAAAAAATGAATTTATAGTGGGGGTGGAGGGGGAGTCCCATTACCCTTAGCAATTGAAAATAAAAAATACCCAAGAATAGGGCGCCTGGGTGGCTCAGTGGGTTAATGCCTCTGCCCTCAGCTCAGGTCATGGTCCCGCGGTCCTGGGATCGAGCCCTGAGTCCGGCTCTCTGCTCAGCAGGGAGCCTGCTTCCCCCTCCCTCTCTGCCTGCCTCTTTGCCTACTTGTGATCTCTGTCTGTCAAATAAATAAAAAAACAAAAAACAAAAAAGCCCTAAGAATTTAAGAAATTTATGGCACAAAAATGGGGGAAAGAAGAACCTACAAATTTTACTAGAGTCACAAAAGAAGTATTTTTTTTTTAAAGATTTTATTTATTTATTTGACAGAGAGAGATCACAAGTAGACGGAGAGGCAGGCAGAGAGAGAGAGAGAGAGAGAGAGGGAAGCAGGCTCCCTGCTGAGCAGAGAGCCCGATGCGGGACTCGATCCCAGGACCCTGAGATCATGACCTGAGCCGAAGGCAGCGGCTTAACCCACTGAGCCACCCAGGCGCCCCACAAAAGAAGTCTTGAACAAATGAAGAAGCCATAGCATGTTCTTGGGTGGGAAAGCCAAATATAAAGATGCCAATCTTCCTCTTCCTCATGCTAACTCATGTTTTTCCTTTTTTTTTGTTTGTTTAGGATTTTATTCACTCATTTGACAGAGAGACAGCGAGAGAGGGACACAAGGAGGGGAGTGGGAGAGCAAGAAGCAGGCTTCCTGCTAAGCAAGGAACCTTATGCTGCACGGCTCCATGCCAGGACCCTGGGATATGACCTGAACCCAAGGCAGATCCTTAACGAATGAGCCGTCCAGGCGCCCGCTAACTCATATTTTTGAATCAAAATCCCAATGGAAATTTTAAAAAGATCTTAAGTGACTTTGTATATGAAAGAAAAGCCAGATTAGGATAGTCAGAATATTTTTAAAAATAGTAAACAAATAACAGAAAATTTGCAATATCATTTAAAAATGTATGATAAAGCTCTAACAAATAAACGAGTATACTACTAACAAAAGAATAGGTAGGACAATGTAGAGTATATTATATACGATGAAAAAAGAATATTTAATGAATAGCCCTGTAACACCCAGTTAATTAATATGGGGCAAACGTTAAATTCCTATTTCATTCCACTTGATAAAATAAATTCTATTTGATTAAAGAAGATATTAATTAATTCACTAGACAAATATTTATGAGCACCAACTTTGTGCCAATCACTGGAGTGTATAATAGAAATATAGTGGTGAACAATGCAATGCAATCCCTGTTCCCCGTCACCCCATGGAGTTTCCTGTGTAGTAGAAGAGAAAGACATAGGCAAGGGCTCACACAAATACTATGAAGAAGTTCAAGGTGCTAAGAGTGTCCAAAAGTAAAATATAAAACCTGAAATACATAATAGGTAGAATAAAGTGGACCTGAGGTGAAAAGAAAGTAGTGAATGAGATTCATCAACACAGTCTTAGCAGAAGAAAAGGAAATGGAAGCAGGGCTGAAAAGGCTGGATACACTAAGTGCCTTTAAGAGAAGCACCAATGAAGAACAAGCTCTGAAATGGAAGGACCAGGTGGAAGACAAGAAAACAGGAGGACCAGTTCAGAAAATAAACAAACAAATAAACAAGCAAAAAAAGGAAGAAGGAAAGGGAAATCACTGAAGAACTAATATGAGATCATCCCCTAAAATCAAATAATATGATTTTCTAGATCAAAAGGACTGTCACTAAGAACACAGCACAATGAATAAAGACACCCACACCATGTGTTTTAGAACACTGGGAACAAAGAGCCTATTAAAAAAAAATGTCGGGACGCCTGGGTGGCTCAGTTGGTTAAGCAGCTGCCTTCGGCTCAGGTCATGATCCCAGCGTCCTGGGATCGAGTCCCACATCGGGCTCCTTGCTCATCAGGGAGCCTGCTTCTCCCTCTGCCTCTGCCTGCCATTCTGTCTGCCTGTGCTTGCTCTCTCTCCCTCTCTCTCTCTGACAAATAAATAAATAAAATTTAAAAAATTATAAAAAAAAATGTCTAGTTCAAATACAGAGGATTAAGAATCAATATGGCACCAGACTACTCAAGATCAACACTAGAAATGAGAAGACAAAGAAGCCGCCACATTCTGAATGAAAAATCATTTCTAAACTAGAATTCTCTATTATGTCAAATCATCAATCTAGTGTCAGTATGGAATAAAATAGTTACAGATATGCAGGGTCTGAAGAAAATTACATCCCAGGTATCGTTTCCCAAAGACTTTGGAGGAATTTTTTTTTTAAGCCAAAATGAGAGAATAAACCAAGATAAAAGTGGACATGTGAGGGTGCCTGGGTAGCTCAGTGGGTTAAAGCCTCTGCCTTCGGCTCGGGTCACGATCCCGGGGTCATGGGATCAAGCCCCGCATCGGGCTCTCCGCTCAGTGGGGAGCCTGCTTCCTCCTCTCTCTCTCTCTCTCTGCCTGCCTCTCTGCCTGCTTGCTTGTGATCTCTGTCTGCCATATAAATAAATAAATAAATAAAATCTTAAAAAAAAAAAAAGTGGACATGTGATCCAAGAACATGGAGTCTAGAGAAAAGTGGAGGGAAGTTCCATTTAGAGAGCAACCTATGTAGAATGGAAGAAGAGGGCAGGAGGTTCTGAGAAGTCTCTAGGAAGAGATAAAAGGGGAACAGAAGAGCTGTGTATTTGATCATGTGGGAAAACAGTATTGAGAGAGTTTTAAGAACTGTATTGTAGAGAAGAAATAGTGATAGTAACATAGAAAACTAAGCATATTTTTTGAATAGGAAGAAATATTTGACTTGGTAGTGATAATACTTAAGATCTAATAAAGTAAAGATTGAATATTGGTTTAACCAGTTGGAGAGATAACTATATCGGGAGGATGAAGGAAAGGAAAATGGGAACATGAAGTACTACAAAGTGTTCTCTCTCATCTCTGAGAAAGAAGTCAACAGACACTGCTTCAAATACAAAAATTCCATTTTAAAGAAAGGTGGATCAGCATATTATTTAAAATATAGAAGTAAATATCTTTTTTTAAAAGATTTTATTAATTTATATATTTGACAGAGAAATTGTGAGAGAGGGAACACAAGCCAGGGGGAGTGGGAGAGGGAGAAGCAGGCTCCCCATGGAGCAGGAAGCCTGATGAGGTACTCAATCCCAGGACATGACCTGAGCTAAAGGCAGACACTTAACAGACTGAGCCAACCAAGCACTCCTAGATCGTGTTTTCTAAGAATGTGCAACGATGTGGGAAAATGCCCATAATACAACAAAAGAAAAAAGCACGAGGCCAAAAAAAAACATAAAATATGGTCCAAATTTTGCTGAAGGATGTTACTTTGTGTGTATGTGTGCATATACATATATAAAAAAAGAGATAATAGTTATTTCTATATGATTGTGGACTATGAATGATTTTTATTTCCTTTTTATACTACTTTCTATTTCCTAAATTTTTTTTTTAAGATTTTATTTATTTATTTGACAGAGATCACAAGTAGGCAGAGAGGCAGGCAGAGAGAGAGGAAGGGAAGCAGGGTCCCCAGTGAACAGGGAGCCCGATGCGGGGCTTGATCCCAGGACCATGAGATCATGACCTGAGCTGAAGGCAGAGGCTTCAACCCACAGAGCCACCCAGGCGCCCCTTCCCAAATTTTTCTATATGAAACACATTATGTAATTTTGAATATTGTTTTTAATATTCTTAAAAAGTTAGTTGGAAAAAAGGGAAAATTCGGCAGCTTAAATCTCAGAGTGTGATGGAATATTATTACTGTCTGAGTAAAACTGTCACTTACCCAAAACTTAATGTATGAATATTAATTTTGTTGTTCATAAACAGCTGAGGATGAGGTTTTACTGTAATATTCTATTTTTAGAAAATTAAAAATAATCATAAACACTTTGCACTTGAGGGGCGCCTGAGTGGCTCAATCGGTTAAGCGTCTGCCTTCAGCTCAGGTCATGATCCCAGGGTCCTGGGACTGAGCCCCAAATCGGGCTCCCTGCTTAGCAGGAAGTCTGCTTCTCCCTCTCCTACTCCCTCTGCTTGTATTCCCTATCTCGCTGTCTCTGTGTCAAATAAATAAATAAAATCTTTAAAAAACCAAAACAAAACACTTTGCACTTGTAAGATCACTGAAATAATACCAGCCTATCCGGATTCAAATCCCTCATCTTTTCCTTCAACAAGTACTATTTTGTACCTCCTGTGGGACCTGGTCCTATACTCAACTTTGGAGATACAAAGATGAACAACCTACAATTCTTATTTACAGACTATAGACTACATTAGCTTACATGATCATAGCCAAACCTCAAGTTTAGGGGTGAATGGGGGGTGTCTTAATTTATTCATTTTTCTATCTACCTGAAAGAATAGTAACTGGAAACAACTACATGATGGCTCTGAAATTAATTACTATATTTCCAACTGTCAAGGCATGCCAAGTGTTCCTACTTATTAATTAGGGCACAGTTTTAAATCTGTAGCTCACACAGGACTTAAGTGGTGCTTCTGTTCCTGATACTTGTTGAGTAGCTGCTAATACTGGAATAAGGTGGAGTATGAAGAAAGGAGAAGGGGAAGAAGACAACTGAAATTACCAAGAGATAAGGAGGCCATGTCCTCACCTAAACTATACTCAATCAAAAACTAGAGAGCTAGAATCTCTCACAAATATGATCCAAACATAGAACTGACAAGACTATTGTCCTCATTTTGATATGAACTAGCATGCTACTATGAAATAAAGTACGTAAATGGAATGACAAAGCTATAGAGTACAAGCAATGAAGAGGACTACTACTGCCCACCTTACAGCAAAATTAGGAAGTACTATTTGTCAGATCCCTATTCTGGGTGAGTTCTTATCCACTGGTTCAGGGTGCACAAGATTTCTGCTTTGATGGCAGTAACAAAACCAAGATCTTCCCAAGAGTTTAGACCTGGCTCTCTCTCTACTCATTTTCTTAATTCCAGCAGAGATGACTATTCTTGGTACTTCCAGAGTGCTGTTGCTTTAATATAGCATATTCTGGTTTATGGAACAGATAATCATAGTTTGTAAGCTCCTTGATGGCAGAGAGGGACAAGGCTTCTTTGGTTTTGTGTCAGAGAGCCTACTAGAAGGCCGTGAACACAGTAGTATTCAACCTATATTTTTGAATTAGCTGAAAAAAGGTCCAAGGAAGTACTAAGGAAATCCACACCCCAACCTTCCTATCAAAGATTTATCATTTCCGGGAAAAACTGGTAAAAAGTAATGTTTACAAGGAATAAGGCAGCACGTGAACAGAAGGTCCCCCCATATGTAACCAGTGGCCAATGGCCAAGAGTGAAAGTTTAGAGAAGTAACATCTCTGGGAACAGCCTGCCAATAGTGATGGAAAGCAGCCTAAACTTTGAGGTGGCTGTAGAGGGAGGGGAGATGGGAGGAGAGGCCATTTTGTGCTCTTTGGGGAAAATGTTAATGAGAGGTTTCACAAATGTCAGACTTGCCTGATTAAACGAAGCCAGCTAGGTAGATGTTTTTCATACTAATGCCATCTCTGCTAAAAGAGCAAAGAGGGGGAAGAAAAGGAGGGTTGAGAAAAGAAAATGATAAACCTCAATTATTTACAAAATAAATTATGCTTCTGCTAGCCTGGGCAAGGATATCAAAGAAGAGAACTGTTATCTGGAAGGCTTGGCTGTTCTACCTCCTTACCCTTTTCAAAAAGAAAAATTTAAGCCCTAAAGCCAGAAGAGGAGATAGACCAGTATGCCCAGTGCCCTGCCTAGGATATCTACTGATTAAGAACTCAAAGAATCTAAGCAAGTCATGGAGAAAGCTCTATTTGAATAGTTAGTCTGAAAAGTTAAAGGAAGAAAAAGTATATGAGAAAAGTAATTCAAATAATTGATACATTCAAGAGATTTCTTCCTCCCTAGTTTGGGCCTATGTCTTTAGAGTTTTTGTAGTTTCTACCATTTAAATTAAAGACCAGGGGTGGGCAAATGCTGTTGATTAGAGAGCTCAGCCTCCTTTTGCCCTTGTTTCTCCCCAGCCCAGCCTGCAATTGTGTCCCAATCAACCAGCATTAATACACATACACAGAGGTATTTATTTGCTGCTGATTCTGCCTGGCTGTATTCAGACTCGATCTCCATGTGTATTTAATAAATCACACTAGTTAGGTGGACAGGATTAGTTCCAAGTCACCTAATGACTATATCATGAACTGCAGCATTAAAGGGATTAATATTAATCTGAGCCGTTGCCGTTCAGTGGGAAAGGCCAGTACGTTTTCCAACAGGAGCTCTAGCAGGCAAGAAATCCTCAACAAGACCAGAAAGATTAATGAGGGCTTCTACATTCTGCCTGCAAATCTTCACCTACCAGGGTGTGGGGTGGTGAATCCCAGCCCAGACGAGCTCATAAATAACCCACAATATCACAAGTATTTGGGGCAGCTGAGCCCCAGCAAGGGAGGGCCAGCTAGCCTCTCTATCTTCTCCTCCTGTAACCCACACCACCGAGGTGGCACAAGAATTTTACGGGCCCACACGGCAGCCGGTTTTGTTTTCTTTCACGTAAGGGCCCACACCTCGTAAATCACTTTCTTATTTCAGGAAAAGAAGAGTACTAACTAACTATAGTTTAGACTTGCATGTACTCAGAAAAACACGAAGCTTCTTGTTGTAGAATCACTTCCCTGAAGTTGGAAAACAACCTGCCCTCCACAATACAAGGAGCCTGCTCTCAAGTCCTGAGGTGTATCCTTTGCCCACAGGCACAATTCCTCTTCTTAGCGCTCACAGTATGCTGTGCTTGCAGGGCCTCTGAAGTGCACATTCAGAACTACATTCTTGGTCCTTTCTTTCTTTCTTCCTTTTTTTAAAAAAAGATTTTATTTATTTATTTGACAGAGATCACAAGTAGGAGAGAGGCAGGCAGAGAGAGAGGGGGAAGCAGACTCCCCACGGAGCAGAGAGCCCTATGGGGGGCTTGATCCCAGGACCCTGGGGTCATGACCTGAGCCGAAGGCAGAGGCCTTAAGCCACTGAGCCACCCAGGCGCCCCTCTTGGTCCTTTCAGGATTCCCTTGCAGTTTGGCCCTAATTTCACCATTACGAGACCACCAAGATGAGCCTAGCAAGCCTACATATTACAGGACAAGGTATATCTTTGCTTTGACTGGCTTAGAAACCAAACTAATGGTGCCAGTGTGAGATGCAGGGAGAAAATGCAACGGGCCACAATTAAACTCAATTTACTAGAAATTTGTTTCTTCCTCAGTGACTCTATAGGCACCTGAGGAAAATAGCTGGAGTGGAGGTTCATGAGCAGAGTTGTCTGTGCTGGAGAAACCAAACTGAAAGCTGCTTCCAGATGCCTGGGTGGCTCAGTTGGTTAGGCGTCTGTCTTAGTCCGGGGTCATGATCCCAGGGTCCTGGGATGGAGGCCTACACTGGGCTTCCCGCTCAGCGGGGAGCCTGCTTCTGTCCTAGCCTGCTGTTCTCCCTGCTTGTGCTCACTCTCTTGCTCTCTCTGACAAATAAATAAGTAAAATCTTTAAAAAAAAACAAAAAAACCAGCTGCTTCTACCTTGCAGCATCAGTATCACAGTTTGGGAACACCAAAAGTAGGGGTTTACTTCAACTAAAGACTCTTTAAACTGCACAAGACAACAGCGAATCAGCTGCTAAGACTATCTTGCAATGGGTGAGATTGCCAACTAGAACAGTTAGGCACCAAACAACAAAGATTATCGAACTAAAAGTTAAACTTCACTAGCATTAAAACATAAGTGAACTGAGGGCCTGGTGCCAGGTTATCCGAAGTTTATAAATGCTTGCTAAGCAACCTAAGCATAGACTTGCTGTGGCTGCAGCTGAGAAGAGACCTATTAAGTATATTATGTCTCAACGTATTAGCTGAGTGAGGGCAGAGGGAGAGACTTAACATTTTCTAAGTTTGTAAACATTCCACCATACTTACGAGAGGGAGGTCTTTCAGAAGTGGGGCCCATTCAAGCTCTTTGCTAACAAAAGGAGGCACTGAGGGAATTATTAAAGGCTGGATTTCTGTTTTCTTGTTAAGATGCAAGGAAAGAAAACCCTCTCATTAGTCGGGGGGGCGGGGGGGCGGGGGCGGGAGTGGTATGCCCTGATAAGCTAGAGAACCCGTTAGCTTAGTTGCACTAGAGTAGTTCAACATGGGGAAATTCACAGGGCACAGGAATGGCTAGTTCAGTAGCCAACAAGGGCAGTTCACCTGGGTGGGAAAAGAAGAAAATGAAGCCCATATCCACAATTCACGTTTTTCTGACAGCCAGACTGGTTAAGCATGAAATGCTTGTGGGACTGACAGGGCTAAATGACAGGGACTTTCTCATGACCCTTACCAAACCAATGCTCAGAAGCTGCCATAAGACATCTAAGCCTCAGCTTCCCTAAGACAAACAGGAGTAACAGCATGTGATCATCCTGGAGGAAAAGGTGGGTACGCAGAGCAACTTTTCCTGATAGTTGCAAAAGGCTCAAATCTCTCTCTCCACCTACATTCCCTGTGTATTCACCTTCTCCTCTCTCACAGCCCCTCTCCTGATCCTGAGAAAATTAACCACCCCATGCATAGACTCCAAAGCTCTTTCTTCACAGCCAAGTTAGCTCAACTTAAGGTTCAAGCCAGTGGCCTTAGGACAGCTAAGGACATTAATCAGAAATATTACCATGCTAAGATCATGTGTATACACCACAGCAATCTGCTTAGAGCTTCAGCCTCAATAGAGTAGGAGTATTTATAGCGCTGAAGAGCTCCTCTGTCTCTTGCCAGACATTCCTGTCCTTCTAACAAATAAGTCCTCAAACCATCAGAGGAAAGATACTCCCCAGACATGAGGAACTGGTGTTACATAAGCCTGTGGGAAGGGGACTTCTGCAAGCAGCAGTAAATGTTCATTCCTCAAAGCACTCTAAAGGAGAGCACCCTGCACACTGCTGAGTCCCCAGGCCATCATGTACACAGGAACAGGGCCATCCAGTGAGATGCATCAGGCTCCAGGAATGCTGAAGTCTACATATTTGCCATTCAACACCAAAATGGCTTTTCAAGTTCAATCAGCTATAAATGTTGCTTTGTTTTAATTTTCCACTGAACTTCCTGGAACCTATTATCCAACTGTCAGGGATGTATATTTAGCAAGAGCAACATGGCCTCTTTGCCGCTGCCCCACTGCTCATGTCACCTCTAATAAATAGAAAATCAACCCCTTCCTCAACCCCTGCCCAAATTGACCCCCATGGTTTGGAGCTGATAAAGAACAGCCTTGTGTAGAGGCAACAAACTGACCAAACCCCCATAGTTACCTGCAAACCCCAAATCTCTCTTGGGTTAATGCTGCTGAAAGGTTTTCTAACAGTCCCAGGAAAAACCCCTAGTGCCTGTACTCATCAGAATACAAGCATGCACGCATACCTCTATTTTAGGGGATGCCAGTAGAAATGACTTAACAGATTAACAGGGATCTCAACCAATACAGGCATAGCCGACTCTAAAATATCCAATACTAATATAACACATATTAAATAGGAAAGATTCGAAAAACCTAAATCAGGACTAAGAAGAATAAGCAAGGCAAATGTACAGCTTCAGGTTCATCTCAGGAAGCAAGTTTGAAAATATAACCTCCTCTTAGTTAACAGAACACGAGGCACAACTTTTTCCACTCTGTCAAGACGCTTTTGCCTTTTCAAGCTACTGACACTTTTTACTCTGACATCAAACAGTAAGAATAGACTAGACTTGAATGAAAAACACGTGTACCCTACTACTTTTCCAATTCACCACTTCTACCCACTGCAAATCCACCTAAATCCCCTAACTATCCACATGGCCTCCTTCCAGTTCTACAATATCCAACACAGCTCTTTAAGCTCAACAGAAAAGATGAAGTCTATCTATATTCTATATTTAAAATACATATGGTCATACTTCCTAAATTATATAAATGTAAACCAAGAATCATGAGTTTTTTTCTATAACCCAGAAACACAGAATAAACTAGAATTGAAGGCAATTTATAGGACTAACTCCATCAGCAAATTAGTGTCTGGTTATAGCTTTACAACAGCAGATCTAGAATAGGAAGAAATTCAGGATTTTTCTTTTCTTTTCTTTTCTTTTTTAAAAGATTTTATTTATTTATTTGACAGATGGAGATCACAAGTAGGCAGAGAAGCAGGCAGAGAGAGAGGAGGAAGGCAGGCTTCCTGCTGAGCAGAGAGCCCGATGCAGGGCTCAATCCCAGGACCCTGAGATCATGACTTGAGCCAAAGGCAGAGGCTTTAACCCACTGAGCCACCCAGGCACCCCAGGATTTTTCCAAAATATATCTGAAAATACATTTTTTCCAAATATATTTTTTCAAAAATACATCTTACCTTTCATTCCACAACTAATAATGAATCAAGCTCTAGATCCACAAACAAGTGCACATAAAAATTGTAACTAGAAAGACCAAAAATTCTCAAAAAGCTCCCACAAAAATCCAGCTTACTCTGGCCAAATATAACACACAAGAGCTGCATATCAACCATGGAAGGTGGGAGCAATATCTTACTTATAAATGAAGATAGGCAAAACTACGAAAAGCCATGAACTGAACAGCCTAAAGAGAAAGAGCAAGCTTCACATATACAACCTCTGGAGGCTGACTCCGAAGGGGGAGAATTAATATCAGGGTGGGGCGCCTGTGTGGCTCAGTTGCTAAGCATCTGCCTTTGGTTCAGGTCATGATCCTGGGGTCCTCGGATGGAGCCCTGCATCAGGCTCCCTGCTCAGTGGGGAGTCTGCTTCTCCCTCTGCCTCTCCCCGACCCACTACACTCCCCACCAGCTTGTTCTCTTATGCCCTCTCTCTTGCTCACTCTCAAATAAAATCTTTTTTTTTTTTAAGATTTTATTTATTTGACACAGAGAGAGAGAGACAGAATACAGGCAGAGGGAGTGGGAGAGAAGCAGGCTTCCTGCTACACAGGGAGGCCGATGTAGGGCTTAATCCTAGGACCCTGGGATCATGACCTGAGCCAAAGGCAGACGCTTAATGACTGAGATACCCAGGCACCCCTCCAATAAAATCTTAAAAAAAAAATTAGTATCAGGGGAAACAGCACACCCTCTTGCCATTTAATTTTACTGATCTACATTCATTTCTCCAAAGGCCATCTTACTTGTATTGACCAAAATAATATACACCCTTGCATCCACAGATCTAACATTTGGAGTTGGAAAGAAACTAATTATTTCAACTGTTTAAAAGTGACTCTGAAGATCCAAGACAAATTATAATTAATAACTTTTCTGAGACACAAGTTTGAATCCTGCTCTAAAGCTGATCTGTAACAGTAAGTTATTTAGATAGAGTGAGCTGGCTGATTCCTCAGCATCTGCAAATTTAAGCCTTCCCTCCCCTTTTAAGGAAATGTTTCAGCTAAAGTATGTAACATTAGGTATAACCCAATGAATTTTCACAAATTTAACTACCCATGTAACCAGCACCCAGATCAAGACACAGAACACGACTAGGACCCAGAATAGAAGTGCCTATCATGACTTCTTCCAGTCACAATTTCTCCAAAGGTAAGCATTATCTTGACCTCTACTACCAGTGATTAAGTGCATTGATTATACAAAGCATTTACAATATAAATGGTATCATGTAGTATGGACTCCTTTGTGTTTGCCTTTTTTTGCTCAATATTACAGTGGAAAAATTCACCTGTGCTGTAATATGTTGTAGTTTACTAATTTTCCTTGCTGTATAGTATTCCATTGAGAATATAGTATGTCAAATGAGAATATACTACATTTTATTTACCCATTTTATTTCTGATGGACATTTGGGTAGTTTCCTCTTTTTGCCTTCTATGAATAGCACTGCTATACACATTCTTTTTTTTTTAAGATTTTATTTATTTATTTGACAGATGGAGATCACAAGTAGGCAGAGAAGCAGGCAGAGAGAGAGGAGGAAGCAGGTTCCCTGCTGAGCAGAGAGCCCGATGCAGGGCTCGATCCCAGGACCCTGGGATCATGACCTGAGCCGAAGGCAGAGGCTTTAACCCACTGAGCCACCCAGGCGCCCCTATACACATTCCTACAAACATCTTTTGGTGAATATATTTTATAAATTCTTATTGGGTATATCCCTAGATATGAAATTGCTGGCTCACAGGGTATAAACATTATCAGCTCACTTTAGTCATTCTGCTCTATCTGTAGTATTCCATTGTGCCTTTGAATTTTTCTAATGACTAATGAAGTTGAAGACCTTTTCTTATGTACACTGACTGTTCAGATATTCTCTTTTGTGAGGTGTCTGTTCAAGTCTTTTGGCTATTGTTCTGTTGGAAAATCTGCTTTTTTCTTAATAATTTATACAAGTTCTTATAAAGACTTTTTTATTTGCCAAGTTTGGTGATTTGTGAATATCATTAGGAATATTCCTCTCAAAAATCAGGAGTTAACTCTATTTGATACACGTCTCTACCATGCTCTGGATAAAACCCAACTCCAACTAAGCCTGTATTTCAATTTTTAACCAGCAGTTCCAACCTCTGATTCTATCATGCTGAGTTCCCTGGCATCTAAGAAGTCCCCTGGCATCTAAGAATAGTAGGAAGCACTAAAATGCCAGGTCCCAGTAAGAGCTACAAATCATCTTCCCAATATAACAGGGACAAAGTATAGAGAAATAGAGAGAAAGCAATACTTCTCCTGGGGTGAAAGCCCCTATAGCACACAGACCTGATTAGTAAATGGAAATTCTAGATAGCCTCTGAATAGAATCCTTTTCCACCTTTCAAATAATTTATAGCTTAATGTCAGCTAAACTTAGTAACTTCTCCCATTTGTCCATGGCAAGGAGATTCTTGGCTGGCTTTCTATGGTCATTACAGGCCTTCTCATAGATCCCCGAAATATGATGTGGCCAACAAAATGTCAGCACTTACCTGCTGCCCACACTCTGGACACATGTTCCAGCTCTCAGGTCAGTGACTGATAACATAAGGAAACAAGACTAACTTCAGATCTGATTCAAGAACAGATACCTGGTAGTTCCCAAGTTCTTGAGAAAACGAACTAGTAATGATAATGATGGCCAACTCCCTGACCACATCAAGAACGATCTAAAGTGAAAATCCTCCTAGATCTACCACATAAAGGTGAAAGAAGCAGCACTAATAGGAGCATCCAAGCTATGAAACAGCAATAATTCCGCTGATGAAAACACCAATGCTTAGAAAACTTCAATGATTCCCCACTTCTAACTGAATTAAGGAGAATAATAGAATTTTAGAGTTATAAGGAAACAAACACTCATCCAGCCCATTTCCCAACTGCGCGCGCACGTGTGTGTGTGTGTATGTGTTTGCAATGAAACTGAAGTTAAGAGAGGTTAAGTCATTTACTCAAGATCACACGCATAATTATGACAAAGCACAGTCTGTATCTTTTTTTTTTTTTTTAAGATTTTATTTATTTATTTGCCAGGGGGAGAGAGAGAGCACAAGCAGGGGGAGCAGCAGGCAGAGGGAGAAGGAGGCTCCCTGATGAGCAAGGAGTCCAATGTGGGTCTCTGGATTCCAGGCCTCTGGATCACGACCAGAGCCAAAGGCAGACACTTAACCAAATGAGCCACCCAGGTGTCCCAAGCCAAGTCTATGTTTTAGGTCTTCAGATTTCCAGTAAGGTCTCGTTTCACTATTCCCAGTGCCCTTTCTCAGTTGGCAGATAAGGCCCTCTGCAACATGAATCCAACCTACCTGTCATCCTTCTCTCTCACTAGATTCCTTGCTCTTCCCCAAACCCTGAAGGTCTTACCCTCCATCTTTTGACAGGAATGCTCTCCTTTTACCCTTTAACTGTCCAAAACAGTACGTGTGACTCAATACATGTGATTATCTTCACATTCTACAACAAAGCACCCCTAAGTGCCTGGCATACCAAAGACACTCAGTAGAAATGTACTGAAATGACTCTTCAGGAGAGAAACATAGTTGAAAGGACTTTGCCTTCTATAAGTGGTAGAGAGATATTGTCCAGAATTATAAGTGGTACCTCTTAATACTATTTCACTGTAATCAAGTTTAAAGCTAACCCTTCCTCAGGCATGTGGGACCAAGAATGCCAATTAATAAGGAAAAGGAAGTCTCAACACCAGAGTTGGAAAGAAACTAAGGATCTCAGAATAGCTACATCATTTTACAGGTGAAAGAAAATGAAACACAAAAAGGTAAAGTTACTTGTCTAAGTTCATGGAGCTTTAGAACTTAATAGCTCTGTCTGAGATTCTGAAGAGATATGGATCTTACCAGAAAAGTGTGTGTGTTCGTATATATACACATATACCCACATAATTCTCCATATAATTTCAAGAAATCTATTAATCTTCTGAATCCCATTCTTAGAGCCCAGATCAGAATGTCTGACCTAAATCTTTCTTGATTCAATCTCTTGTATAAAATTTTATAAATTTGGGGCGCCTGGGTGGCTCAGTGGGTTAAGCCGCTGCCTTCGGCTCAGGTCATGATCTCGGAGTCCTGGGATCGAGCCCCGCATCGGGCTCTCTGCTCTCTCGGGGAGCCTGCTTCCTCCTCTCTCTCTGCCTGCCTCTCTGCCTGCTTGTGATCTCTCTGTCAAACAAAAAAAAATAAAATAAAATAAAAAAATAAAATAAAATTTTATAAATTTATTTATAACCACATAAGGAAGAACTTTTTCTTTTCTCTCCTTTTTTTAAGGACTTTATTTATTTATTTGAGACAGAGATACAGAGAGAGAGCATGAGCGGGGGGGGGGGGGGGGGGGGGAGAGGGAGAGGGAGAAGCAGAATCCCCTGAGCCAGGAGCCCGATGCAGGGCTCAATCCCAGGACGCTGAGATCATGACCTGAGCCCAAAGCAGACGCTTAAACATCTGAGCCACCCAGGTGCCCCACAAAGAACTTCTTATACTTAATTCCAATGTGAAGATTACGTTCCTGAATTCTAATACTTCAAGACTTAGAAGTCTCTTCTTCATTTTATTTGACCTTTTTCTGAAATTTTTTCAGGTTTTTTAAAATATATATCTTTCAAAAATATATATATATATATTTATCTTTCTTAGAAGCTACAACCAGAACCACATATGGTATTCAAGGGGTTGGCATGCTATGATTTTGTTTTCAAAATCTTGTAGGATGAGGCCCACCATTGTAAGAAACTAAAGTCTTCAGCTATACAGCAAATAAGCCCAGTGTGTTTAGAGAACAGTCTACAATGCCTTTCTGGGTCAGAATACAGGCTACAAAAGTCAATGAATCTTAAATATAGTGTAGATCCCCCCCACACATACATACACCCCAACTATATATTGGTTTGAACTTAAAGCTCATGTACGATTTTTCCATTTGTATACATTTTTATAGTTATTTTATTCCTATTAGAAGGACTCAATTTTATGTGAAAATTGAGGCCTCATTGTATGCCTCTAAAAGCAGCAGGGTTTTGTTGTTTTTTTTTTAAGATTTTATTTATTTATTCGACAGAGATCACAAGTAGGCAGAGAGGCAGGCGGCGGGGGGTGGGTTGCAAGGCTCCCCATTGAGCAGAGAGCCCGACATGGGACTCGATGCCAGGACCCTGAGATCATGACCCGAGCTGAAGGCAGAGGCCCAACACACTGAGCCACCTAGGTGCCCCAAAACAGCAGGTTTGAAGTAAAAAAAACCCTAGACTCAAATTCCAGTTCTGGTATGATGATGGCAAATAAACTCTAAGCCCCAGTTTCAGCATCTATAAAATGGGAAATTTAAAAACCCTACCTCATAGGCTTGAGAATTAAATAAAATAATGTATATAAAACATTCAGACAAGAGCAACTAAGTAAATTTCTGTAAAAGCTAGGTAATGAGAGGGTAGCTACTCATACATTAAAATATATTATAAACAATAATGTTAGAAAATTCAGAGTACTTAGTAGAGAATTGAATTAAATGATCATTAGGGTCCATTCACCATTTTTTTTTTAAAGATTTTATTTATTTATTTGACAGAGATCACAAGTAGGCAGAGAAGCAGGCAGAGAGAGATAGGAGGAAGCAGACTCTCTGCTGAGCAGAGAGCCCGATGCGGGGCTCGATCCCAGGACCCTGGGATCATGACCTGAGCCGAAGGCAGAGGCTTTAACCCACTGAGCCACCCAGGCGCCCCCCATTCACCATTTTAATGCCACGCCTTAGCCTGAGGAACACTGAGGCTATGTGGTGTGAGCTGCCTGAATATAGGACAGGAGGAGGCTTAGAAACATCCTAACCCTCACTTAACCTGTTCTTACTCAGGTGTAGCTGCATCCATATTTAACCATCCTGAGTTATTCTTCAGATAACTGAAGCAATACAGAGTCATCAAGATTATCTAAGACCTCAGGGAGGCCATGTTGGCTTTTCTAGTGGAAGTCTGTATAAATATCAGAATCATTTTACACCAAGGTCATTTATGGTCAATTAATTTTCACAAGGGTGCCTGGGCCATTCAATGAGTAGAGAATAGTCTTTTTAACAATTGATGCTGAGGCAACCAGATATCCAAATGTAAAATGCAAAAGAATGAAGTTGGACCCCTACCTCATACCACTTACAAAAATTAACTCAAAACAGATGGAAGACCTAAATGTAAAGTTAAACTAGACAAATCTTAGAAGAAAACATAGGTGTAAATTTTACACCATGGTTTTCCAACTTTGACATTAATAATAGTTTGAGCCAGATAATTCTGTTTTGCAAGTCTATTACGTACACTGTAGAATGTTTAGCAGCATCTCTCCTGGCCTCTACCTGATAGATACCAGTAGCCTCCCTCCCTCCCCAATATATGCCTCAATATACTGCCAGATTTCCCCTGGGAGGAAAAACTGCCAGTTGAGATTCACTATTATAAATTAAATGATGCTCCTTATCCTCCTCCCTTGCAAAATTACCAATGTCTATGTCATGACTACCCGAATGGTTATTTGCTTAGTAGATGAACCCTAAGAACTTCTCAGAAAAGTCATTTAATACTCCATAAACAATCATTTTTAGATGATCTCAGAATCCTGTCCAAATGCCAATATCCATCTGGAAAATTCCTAGTCCAACTCCTTCCAAGAAAAGAAAATTATCAATATGATAATTTTTTTTTGGTATGGTATTTTTGGGGGTAATAGCTTTATTGAGATCTAGTTCACATGCCATACAATTCACCTCTTTAAATAGTACAACTGAGTGGCACCTGGGTGGCTCAGTGGGTTAAAGCCGCCTTCAGCTTGGGTCATGATCCCAGGGTCCTGGGATTGAGCCCCGCATTGGACTCTCTGCTCAGCAGGGAGCCTGCTTCCTCCTCTCTCTCTCTCTCTGCCTGCCTCTCTGCCTACTTGTGATCTCCGTCTGTCAAATAAATAAATAAATAAATAATCTTTTTAAAAAAATGATTAAATTGTACAATTGAATCCTTTTTAATATATTCAGAGCTGTGCAACCAAGCACAGCAATTTTCAAAAATAGTGATCCTCTTTTATTTTAAACCACTGTCCTAATGCACTAATCAGCAAAACTACCAAGGAACTTCAAAACCAAAACCAAAACCAAAACCAAAGCAAAACAATAGGCTAGTCCCCTTGGCACTGTCTCATAACCTAGAAAGGAGTAATGCTTCCCACTGCAATCAATGACTTAGTCATATATATACAGTAAGATAAGGTGTGAAAGAAGCAAAATGAATAATAGAGCTTTGCTTAAAATTTAGTGTCACTGCTGTGAAGAAACTAGGAAAAAAGTAAGTCACTTCTAAACCACAGCCCTATACTAAGATCCCCAAACATTCCTTTTTTTTCTGCTTCCTCAATTCCAGTGCCATTAGCTAAAAGGAACGTAATTCACAGACCAGTACATGCTAGTAATACTGGTAAGTAACTAGTATAGCAGATATCGTAAGATCAGAATCCTTTTCACTATCAGTTCAACTTGTTTTAATTCAGGTTCTGAGCTCTTGTATAAGACAACCAACCTACATGGCAGAAAGGTCAAGGTTTCACTTTAGAGCCACTCTTTCACTGCTAGTACAACTACAATGCCACTTCGACCTTAACTTTTTTTTAGCTCTTGAATAATGCTTGCCCTGCTGCTGTCACTGTCTAATGCAGAGACTGTGGCTGGCAAGAGGAAATGGCTCTGGAAGCCACAGCTGTTATACAGACCAGCTACCATCTTCCAAGTATGAGAACCACTTCCAGCTCCTTCTTTGATCAGTTTGCTCAATCAAAATTTCAGCTCTAATCTGAAGCCAGTGAAAGGAGCTGTGGCTTCTGAGACCAAAGCTATTTTGTTGAAGAATAATATCAAGGGAACTATATACACAGCCAGAAAAGAAGCCAGCTGCAAGATACTCCAGAAATACTAGGCCTAATCTTTCCCTACCTTCCAGAAGACCTCAAGTCCGTTGCCAAGACATGTGAAAACATATACTCCATCTGACTCATGGTTACTCATTTTTCTGTTTGACTACAGCCATGCAGATGGCATGAAAGTTTATTCCCTCTCCTTTCAATGAATATCACTATATTTAATGTCAAACTTTTAATGATAAAAATAACAATAGGGGCGCCTCCTGGGTGGCTCAGGGGTTAAGCCTCTGCCTTCGGCTCAGGTCATGATCCCAGGGTCCTGGGATCGAGTCCCGCATCGGACTCTCTGCTCAGCGGGGAGCCTGCTTCCCCCCCACCCCCCGTCTACTTGTGATCTGTCAAATAAATAAATAAAATCTAAAAAAAAAAAACAATAAAACAACCACTTAGTCATTTGTACTACATATCAGCTACTGTGATGAACATTTTTTTTAAAAGATATTTATTTATTTATTTATTTGACAGACAGACATCACAAGTAGGCAGAGAGGCAGGCAGAGAGAGGAGAAGCAGGCTCTCTGCTGAGCAGAGAGTTGGATGCGGGGCTTGATCCCAGGACCTGAGATCATGACCTGAGCCGAAGGCAGAGGCCTTAACCCACTGAGCCACCCAGGTGCCCTTGTGATGAACATTTTAGTTACATTATCTTATTTTTAATTTTTTTTTATCTTATTTTTAATTTTCATGACAACCTTCTGAGAAAGGTTTTATTACTATCCTCATTTTTTACATTTATTTTCTAAAATTGACATACAATAAATTGACTTTTTGAGAGTGGGGAAATATACTGTTCTATGAGTTCTAACATCTGAACAGACATTTATTTAACCACCACACACTAAGGATACAGATCAGTTCCATCACCTCAAATGTTCCCTCTACTACCCATCTTTGTAGTCACACCCTCTCCCCACCTCTAACCCCCGGCAATCATAATCTGTTCCTTGTCTCCACAGTTTTGCCTTTCCCAGAAGGTCATATAACTGGAATTGTTCAGTCAGCATAATGGTTTTGAGATTCATCCAAGTTCTTGTGTATATCAATAGCTTATTCCTCTTATTGCTGAGTAGCATTCCACAGTGTCCTTGTTTTGTAGAGAAGGCAGCTGAGGCTTAGATAGGTTAAGTAACCTGTTGAACGGAACCAAATTGAACCTAGTCTTCTAACCCAGTCTTTGTGGCTCTAGAACATACACTTTTTTTTTAAGATTTCTTAATTAATTGGGGGGGAGGGGCAAAGGGAGAGAGACAGAAACTCAAACAGACTCCTCACTGACCACAGAGCCCAACAGGGGGCTAGATCTCACGATCCCAAGATCAGACCTGAACTGAAACCAAGAGCTGGACATTTAACTGACTGTGCCACCCAGGCACCCCTAGAACCTATGCACTTAACCACTATACATACTGCCCCCATTAGGCACCTAAGCTCTCAGAAGAGCAACCCATGATCCTAATTTAAACATGAAGAGCTCTAGACCCATAGAATAAATGACTTTCATATTTACTAAAAAGGAGGCTGAGAATAGACTGAGACTTCTAGCAATGATTCCAAAGTTCTTAAGGGAGTGTGATATGGAAATAAGGGTAGCAGCTATCATCAGTGAAACCAGTCTAGGTTTAGAATCCCAGTTCTACCACTTATTAAGTATGTAAATGTATACAAGTTCTTCACTTTTTGGAACCTCAGTTTTCGTGTCTATAAAATGGGGCTACTATTATGTTGAAGTATTCTTAGAAGGATTAAATGAGAAAACATATAAAGTTCCTGACATACAATATTACTGTCACCTAAAAATGGGGGGCCCTGGCTGACTCACTCAGAAGAGCATATGACTCTTGATCTTGGGGTCACAAGTTCAAGCCCCATGTTGGATGTAAAGATTACTAAGAAATAAACTGTAAAAAATAAAAAATAAGAAACTTAAAAAAAAATTACTGCCACCCAAATTGAATAGAGCCAAAAAAAGTTATGTCAAACAAAATACCTACTAAATACACAAGTCAGTATTTATTAAGCTCTGAAAGATATAAAGGGCACAATCCCTGACTACAAGGAACATTATTCTAATTAAAGAGACAAATACTTTCCCCAAAAGAGAATTAATGCCATTATATAATATGATGCTAAACTGTGTGACTGGAACTATAAAACTATAGAGATAAACTCAATTTAATTTTAGCCAATAGCTTTAACTTTCTATTTAATTTTGTTTAAAGATTTTGTTTGAGAGAGAGAGAATGAGCAGTGGCGAGGGGCAGAGGGGGAGAGAGAGAGAGAAAGAAAAGCAGACTCCCTGCTGAGCAGAAGTTCAATGTGGGGTACAATCCCAGGACCGGGAATCATGACCTGAGCCAAAGGCAGATGATTAACCAACTGAGCCACCCAGGTAATCCCTACTTTTTTTTTTTTAAATCAGAATCAAGACTCAGGTAGGGAAGAGAATCCACCTTTCTTTTAGTCTACAATATTCCTTAGGCATAGTTAAGGGCAAAGTCTTTACCAGTCAACATTGAGAACATATTTTCAAAACTACTGGTTCTAACTCTTTCCTTCCAGGTATCTGTGTCAATTTCAAAAATGGTATTTTCCCTAGGAGTCTTTGACATCTGAGAGGAAGAAAAATACATAATGGCCTAAATTCTGTGACAGATAAGTGACTGATGACTGACTAGTTTAATAAAACTTTTGGTTTCTTTAGAAAAACCAAGTATGCTTCAACTTCCATACCCAAAGGAATTCTGTAAGATCATTTTCTTCTCTTTTGCTTCTGTTTGGTCTTGGTGGGAAAATATATAAATAAACAGGCTTAGGGTAGAAAGGTAAAAAAAAGACAAGAAAAAGCTGGCATGGTAGAAAGACTATTAAAACCTATCTAGGGATCCCTGGGTGGCTCAGTGGGTTAAAGCCTTTACCTTCAACTTAGGTCATGATCCCAGGGTCCTGGGATGGAGACCCGCATCAGGCTCTCTGCTCAAGCAGGGAGCCTGCTTCCCCCTCTCTCTCTGCCTGCCTCTCTGCCTACTTGTGATCTCCATCTGTCAAATAAATAAATAAAATCTTTAAAACAAACAAACAAACAAACAAACCTATCTATAAGAGTTATTCTACTTTCTTCTGGTGCTTTCTATAAAACCTCTTCCTTCAACTGGTGTTTACTATGTGAATCTTTGCCAGTATACCAATAACTGGAAGTCAGCTCAGGTTTATCAGGCTTTTAAATTAAGCATATAAATAAAATATATACAAAATGCGACTTACCAAATCCTTATTTCCCAAATTGACCTGGGAACAAAACCTAGTAACAGCTCTACAGCAAAGCATCTTACCAAGCCTCTGTCACAGCTACTTGCCAGAGTTGGCAAGTCTGCACATCTATGCTGCTGGCTTAGTGCTCTGGACTTGGAGAAAATAGTTTAAAAAATTTTTTTTAAGTTCATATACACAAATAGTCTTTAGTGGGAGTGAAATCTCATTTGGGGATCAAACAGAACCACAAGGTTGATTTTTCCAGTCCTGCCTCAGCTAAAGTTTTTTTTTTTTTTTAATGATTTTATTTATTTATTTGCAGGGGGTGCAGAGAGAGAGCATGAGCAGGGGGAGGGCGAAAGGCAGAGGGAGAAGCAGACTCCACGCTGAGCAGAAGCCCTGACACGAGGCTCCATCCCAGGATCCCAGGATCCTGAGATCAGGACCTGAGCCAAAGGCAGACGCTTAAGGGACTGAGCCACCCAGGCACCCCCTGCCTCAGCTAAAGTTTTGTGCTTACAACTTGCTTAAGCTCAGAAGGTCCTCATCATCTTAAGAAATATAACCATCCTTGGCCTGGATTCCCACCAGACTTTAAGACTGAATCTCTTAGCGCTATCACCTTACAAAAAGAGAGAAGCCAAATCCCTAGCCAGTGTTCTAAAAACAAATATCTAAGGTTAGCAAACAAGCAAACTGCCAGTCATAACCATAACCCTTCTTTCTTAAGTCAACTGGGCAATTTTCTCATAAGAAACAATGAATGGAGTCAGGAGGCCTGAGTTCTAGTTTTCCCTCTGATAATCTGTGTGACCTTAGTCACATCATAACTACTCTGTGCTTTGTTTCTTCTTCTGTACAATGAGAAGGCTGGAGCAGACTCAGAAATCACAAACTGAAAGCCAGGTAAAAAAAAATTTAGGCTGGATCCAAAGATGTGGATTTTTTTGGTATATGCTGTGAGTTTTATTTTTTTATAGCAATAAATGAATTTATTGAGAATAACTGAAACCATATTTTGGAATTACATGTTATTACCCCCTACTTAACACAAATAAATATTTAACTGAGCATACAAATAAATATTTAACAGAATATTCTAGACAAATGAATACTTATAACAACAAATAAACAGTTATTTAACTGAATCTATTAAGGGTCTAGTGACAACCTCTAAACAGTACAGCTAATAGAACTGCCTTTGTTCTATCCTATTTTGGATTCCTCTTCTCATTCCATACTCCTATCCTAAGGAGACTAGGTTCTGAATAATATAATTTCTTTAACCTTTATTATGAAAATTTTCAAAATTACATAAATGTAATGCACTCCCTTGTACCATAAACCAAGCCTCAATAATGAGCAACTCAGGGCTAATCTTGCTTTTTCATTATCCCCTCCTACTCCCATATTATTTTGAAGCAAATCCTGCACATCACATCATATCACCCGTCGAGAGCGTATCACTGTCATCACATCTAGAAGAATAATAACTGCCAAAAATATATAAAAGAATCTTACATTGTATCAATTACTGCTTTGGTTAGTGCTCAATCTGCAACTATTTGATTTCTCTAATTATCATAAACTTTTCTTTCATGTTATGTCTGTTTGTATGCATCAGAATCCAAGTAAGATCCATATATTGCAACTATCTGATACATGCAGTTAAAAAAGAGAACTGGGGCGCCTGGGTGGCTCAGTGGGTTAAAGCCTCTGCTTTCGGCTCAGGTCATGATCCCAGTATCTTGGGATCGAGCCCCGCATCGGGCTCTCTGCTCAGCAAGGAGCCTGCTTCCTCCTCTCTCTCTGCCTGCCTCTCTGCCTGCTTGTGATCTCTGTCAAAAAAAAAAAAAAAAAAAAAAAAATCTTAAAAAAGAGAACTGAAGGGGGGTGCCTGGGTGGCTCAATCAGTTAAGTGTCTGCCTTCAGCTCAGTTCATGATCCCAAGGTCCTGGAATCGAGTCCCACATCGGGTTCCCCACTCAGTGGGGAGTCTGCTTCTCCTCCTCCTCCCTCCAGTGCTCCTGCTCCCTTGCTCTCACTATCTCAAATAAATAAATAAAATCTTAAAAAAAAAAAAAAAACAGAACTGAATGTTTAGAGATGGGGGTAACCTTCTAGTTGGCTGCAGTCCACACTGCTCCCTACACCCATACCCATTTCAGTTTTCTGCTAGGCCCTTTTAATTTTTTAAGTTTGGATCTCTGGAGGATCTGAAGTTTCTTCCAGTTCTAGGATACCTTAACCCTTATAAACATTAATAGAGAGAGAAGAAAATGAGTACAACTTCATGCTTAAAACTGAAAAACTGGGGTGGCTCAGTTAAGCGGCTGCCTTTGGCTTGGGTCATGATCCCAGCTTCTGGGATGGAGTCCCATATTGGGATCCCTGCTCAGCAGGGAGTCTGCTTCCTCCCTCTCCGTCTGCCCCTCCCCACCACTTTTTTTTTTTTTTTACGATTTTATTTATTTATTTATTTGACAGAGAGAGAGAGAGAGAAAGAGAGCGAGCGAGAGAGAACAAGTAAGCACAAGCAGGCAGAGCTACAGAGGAAGAGGGAGAAAGCAAATTCCCCACAGAGCAGGGAGTCTGATGCAGGGCTCAATCACAGGACCCCAGGATCATGACCCTAGTGGAAGGCAGACACTTTACCAAATAAGCCACCCAGGAGCTCCCTTCCCCCAACTTAAGCGTGCGCACGCATGTGAACTCTCTCTCTCAAATAAATAAAATCTTTAAAAAACAAAACTAAGGGGCGCCTGGGTGGCTCAGTTGGTTAAGAGGCTGCCTTCGGCTCGGGTCATGATTCCAGGGTCCTGGGATCGAGCCCCGCATCGGGCTCCCTGCTCAGCGGGAAGTCTGCTTCTCCTTCTCCCTCTGCCTGCTGCTCTGCCTACTTGTACTCTCTATCTCGCTGTCAAATAAATAAATAAAATCTTAAAATAAAAAACAAAACTAAAAAAAAAAAAAAAAAACTGAAAAACCAAGAATTGGCAATAAAAGCTTGTAACTTAAGTATACAACTACAGAAATGAATTCCAAAATAATCTGCTAGAAGAAGTGAAAGGAGTTGCCAAGGGAGTAGCATATAATGGAAAGAGAAGGTATCAGGGAACACTATTCCACATCTTCAGCCTACCTCACAGGACTGCTGTAGGCTTAACTGACATATACCTATATATCTTCATATAAATTAACATATAAGATGCAAAGCATTTTAATATGAGTAAAAAATTTTAGGGACACCTGGATGGCTCAGCAGGTTAAGCCTCTGCCTTCGGCTCAGGTCATGATCTCAGGGTCCTGGGATCGAGCCCCACATCGGGCTTCTGCTCAGCAGGCAGTCTGTTCCACCCCACACACCCGTCTCTCTGTCTGCCTCTCTGCCTGCTTGTGATCTCTGTCTGTCAAATAAATAAAAGAAATCTTAAAAAAATACATGAGTAAAAAATTTTAAATCAAAATAGAACACATTTACTTGGCATTTGTGCAACAGTAATCCATTTTCAAGAATTACTGAAAATTTTAAGAGAGTCAAAGATCTCAAAATCATTCACTTGAAACTAAATGGCATTACACAATTCTGTAACAAGCTTAAAACAGTTCATCTGAAAAGTGACCTAACTGAAAAACAGAAAAGCAAAGGGAAATTGTAAAGCTAGGCTACGTCAAAACACATAGGAGTAAAGATTTTCTTCTTTAAATTATATTCTGTAATATTCTAACATCAAAGTTTTCATTACAAATACTGTATAATGACATTCATATAGAACAGAATCCTTCTGAAAGGATTTCTAAACTTGTGTGAGAGGCCAATGGACCCAAAGAATCTTAGGACTTTAGGGACATTAGAGGTCATTTGGTCTACTTTTCTCATTTTGGAGAAGAAACTGAGAGTCCAAGAGAACATGAGATAGTAGCACCATAGACAAAGTTCTAAGAGTCTGGGCCTCTGATCTCTGCAGAGAGACCAATGAGAATGATTGGGCACAGCAGTCTACAACAGAGGTAAAAAAGGGCCTCATTTAATGGTGAAAAGAATGACACATGCTGGGTGACCATGTAAATCTGTCCTAGGCATGGTGCCCCAGCAAAGGGATACAGGACCTTTAACCGTTTAGAATTCCACTTTCTTACTTAGGAAGCTGGATATCATGTCTAGTTAAACAAATCCCCAAACCCAAACTTTTCACTCAGTCATCTCACTCTATGAGAATTGAGAAAACAAGCGGTAGGGCCTATCAGCACTCTCACTTCTCTGAGAGCTGAAAACAGTAACATTTTCTCCCAAAATCCTAACGTCTCTTCTTCATGGCCAACCAGTAAAAAAATGGGAAGACAATAAAAGTGACCTAATATCTATATTAAAGTACAAAGCTAAATCAGGTTATTTATAGGTCTGGTGTCAACCCTGTCCTCATCTCCCCTCCTTACACCTTGGATGGCCTGCTCTCCACACAAGGAGGCTCCCATGCATACTCTGAGCCAAAGGTTCTCACACGACCTCTCATTTCTAAATTTCAGATGCAAATAAACTAGCTGATGCCCAAACACTTTTCTGTGAGGACCCAAAAATACCGCTACCTACCTAGGTTTTAAATAACCCACAGTAATAGGGCAAAAAGGACCTGGCAATAAATATGAAAAGATAAAAAAGCATTATCCAGATATGAAAGGAGCTGACACAAATCTGAAAGGATACCATCCAATTTCTGTCAAATAAGTAGCCAAGAGTTAAGAAGAGATAAAGGAAAAAAATTCAAACAGTAAAACACTTGAGAAAATGCTAGTAATTAAAGAAATGTAAAACAAATTATAAAGGTATCATCTTTATATTGTCACAACAAAGATGATTAAAGTTTCATTATATGTAACAAATTAAAGACCTGCAAAGAAGTTAACCTACGGCATTCTGATTCAATGTATTTTTATAGTACCATTAAAGATATTATATCTTTAAAGATATCTTTAAGTATCTTTAAAGATAAAGATATTATATCTTTAATTCTGAATTAAATTGTGCTAAATGACTAAAAGGAACAAAAACAATATGGCACATTAAGTTATTTAAATTATGTGTCTATGATGACAAGGATTAGAGAAGGTCAGAGAGAAAAACAATGATTTTATGGAAAAAGGTTTTTTGTTTGCCTGCTTTGCCAGTGTTGTTTACACTCTTCTATAGAGTTAAACACAATTTTGGATCTCCTCTGGTTCAGTATAGCCCAAATAAAAACAAAAAAATAAAACCCACCACACTCACACACACAAAACCCATATCCAGTGGATTTTCCCAGGTATGAATTTTCTACTAAGCCAAGTCAATGGCAAAAGGAATCTGAGGCCAGAGTTCAATCACAGCTTCAGGCTGTTTCCTAGGAAACCAAAGATGATCTAGTATCTCTGAGAAAGTAAATTGTTCTCCATTTTAATCAACCCTCCCCCCCAACCCAAGAGCTAAATAACAGAGATTTCTCCTATCAGGTACAGAATTTGGTATATATCAACATGGGGGAAAGATGGCAGTGTAACAGCATGGCTCACATGGTCACCAAACAGGCAGGACAGTGTCCCTCCTTAGTTTCAGGATCAACCTATGCATTCTTCCTCGTTTGATTATATACCTGCTTGTCCTAAAAAGGTAAAGAATAGCAAATAACTCTTCAGGCTCTTTTCTGACTGGTATACAAAGGACCAGTTGAATCCATTGAGTAGGAGATAAGTAATTTAAATTGTCTCCATGCATAAGGCCTTTACCTCCATTTTGGAACTCCTGAATAGAATTCAAGAGCTCACATCTTTGTATATCTCAGTTGGAAGGTCCATAGCAGCTCCATAAACTCTGGTCACTCTAGTCTATTCATGCCAAATTTTAGAGGATCAATAGTAAAAAGGATTGAGGAAGCACAAAGGATTCCCTGAATCCAACTGCGGTGTTCTCATGAGAAGAGGGCTCCTTGGACCAGCTGCCAGAGATGTCCCCTCGAAAGAAAAAGAAGAGGGAAGAGAGAAGACAGAGAAGGAGGAAGCAGTGGGAGAGGGAGGGATCATGCTTACTGGCTTGCTTTAGAAAAAGAGGGTTTTTATTATTGTTTATGGCTAAGATAACAATGGAAGAGAGAGAGATTCACATGCTGAAGCAATATTCACACATCTATTTGCCATATACACACTGGATAATTTCAAAATTCTTCAAAAGAGTTTGAGAAAAGACAAAGAGAAAGGGCAGAGCAGAGAGAACATAATTTTTCAGGAAAAAAAAAATCAGTCAACCTTCAAGTTTAAGTAAACATCTGAAATTTTCCAATTAACTTCCTATGTAGCCAGCCTCCAAAATAACACCTTTGTGCAGTCTTCTCTCAGACTGTATCAGGGTTGGTCTGGGTGACCAATATAATATGGCAGAAGTGATAGTACATTATTTCTAAGACTAGGTCAGAAAAGATAGTATGGCTTCTGCTCTCTCCCTTGAATCTCTTTCTTGGATCATTCACTGGGAGAAAGCCATAAGCCAGGTAACAACATAGCAGCTCCATAACAGCTTTATGGAGGGGCCTATATTTTGAGGAACTGAGACCTCATAACAACAGTCACATGAAGCTCAGATATGATTCTCCAGCCCAGCCAAGCCTTCATATGACTGCAGCCCTAGCTGACTATCTTGACAGACTCTAAGCCAGAACCACTAACCAAGCAGCTCCCAAATTCCTGACTCTCAGAAACGGTGAAATAAAAAAATTTTCAAGCTTCTAAGTTTTAGGGTAGCTTGTTATATAGCAAGAGATGACAACATAACATGAAAATAAATAAGTTTGATGGGGAACAATACTATATGGTAATATCATGATTTCACCTACTCTGTGAAGAAAAGAATCACGTTCAAATTAAAAGTGGTATGCTGCCCAAGATACCACTAAAAGCTATAGGCTAAAGAAGAGGTCCCACTGAAGGGAATGAACGGTCTTTCTCTCCTAACACCAATTTAAGGATTGTCACAAAGAGAAGAGTCTACATAATTCCCTCCCACTAATTATATTATCTATCCTATAGCCATAGACATGGGTTAGTGAAGGGTAGGTTTCACATGCACGCCACGATATGGGTGTTGTCCTGTATAAGAGCAGTCAAGGGTTAAAGTTGAGGCAGCAAACTTATCCCTAGAGATACATGCCTGGCACTAAGCAGAGATTCACAAGATTCTCCTAGAGTTTTCCTTACCTCTAAATGCTGGGATAACTGATGCTCACTGAATGCCGATATTTGTATGAATAAAAATGAAGGGATTTAGCAAATCTTGTTCCTGCACACAGTTGTCAAAAAAAATCTGACCTTTACAACAGGAAAAAGAGGGGGGATTTAAAGATTTAAAGAAGAGGCAGTGACTGTCTGATATATAACAAACCTTTGAAAAATTATGAAGCAGTGAAAATCCCCTACAGGTCCCAAAAAAATGTGTCCAATTTGCATTCCAGCAAAGCTTTCCATACATACCATTTGGCTCCTGTGTGTACTTCCAGGCAAATAAATCCCGAGGAATAATCCCACTGGGACCTAAGTCTGATCTCTGATATATTACTGCTCCACAGCTCCAGACCAGCTCCACAAACTGCCTTTTTGGTTCCAAATAACTAAATCAAAGTCATCCTGATAAGCTTTGAAAACAGGGAATGTGAGGAGTGGTTTAATGAATGTTACAACTCAACCTATTATAGACCACAGTGTATTACTGGAAGAAAGAGAAGAAAAAAAAACCCTCATACTTTTACATCCCCAAATCTCTCAAGACCAAATCCAGACATACCTGTCATTCAACCACACCTGACTATAAAGCCTTATTCAAAGCCTGACTTTGATCAAATGGTTAGGATGCATTTGTAAACCTAACACCAGTGTGTGCTGGGGGGAGGTGCAACAGAGACTACAATTTTCTGTTTACTTTGAAAACTGGTCCAAACTCATTAAGTAAAAAAAAAAAAAAAAAAAAAAAAAGCAACAAATGAAAACAATAAACACTGAAACATATTCTGATTTAAAATATTATAAGGAAAAACCCAGCAAACATATTATGGCAGCAAAAAAAAGTCTTTTCTAAAAGTTAGAAAAACCTACCACCCAATATGTAAACTAGAGAAAGCAGTATCAACAAAAAAAGGAAAGCTAAATTTATAGAAAAAACTGAGAGAGTTGGAAGTTCAAGCACCCTAGATTCCAGCATCAATTTTCTCCTTCCAAAGAAAGCAATTTTCATAAAAGAAAAATAAATTTAGATAAGACATACTAAAACATTAACTATAGTGACTATTAGGCAAATCATACAATATATAAACACATGAAGTAGAAACTGATGACCTAAAAGAGAAGCTAAGAGAAAGGCATGTAGGAACTCAGTAATTTGATGCAAAACATCAAAACAAGAAACCATCAGGCCAGACAGCAAAGAAGTAGGAACATTAGAGTTTTAATATCTGTATGTGATCTCATACAAATAGTAATGGACTAACAACTGAAATCAGTTTATATAGCACCTTAAAAAGAACCAGTCACCAATCAGGAATTAGAGTTAACCCCCTCTCTAGATGGTTATTGAGTAAACAGGAAAATAAGCTGGCAATCTGCGAGCAAACTGAGCTCAGTTTGAGCTCTGTTTGAGAATAGTCAGCAAGACCAGTCCATTGCCTGGTCCAGAATTCTGATGGCAGATGAAACCAAAAATACAACCATCTACTCTCAAGACTCAAAGTGTAATCAACACTATTTTTTTGGCAAGTCAGATTTCAACCCTGTCTAGGCAACCTCTATCACCTGTGAACACCATGTTTGCTGCAGATTTTAAGATGCAAGTCATTCTTTACTACAAAAGGTAGAACCTCAATACCTTTTTTTTTTACCCCAGAAGAGCCATCTAGCTACTTCAAGAGAAGCATGCTAGGAATTTCAGAAAGATTGGAAAGAGTTATATCATCAAAGTCCTATCCAGTCTCAAAAGATTTTGAAGCTATAAAAAAACAAAAACAAAACAAAACAAAAAAAACAGAAAATCCCAAGTGTTGGTAAGGATGTGGAGAAACTGGAATCCTTCACACTGTAAAATGTAAAACTGTAAAATGGTTCAGCCACTGTAGAAAACAGTCTGGGAGTTCCTCAGAAAGTTAAACATAGAGTTACCATATGACCCAGTAATTCCACTTCCAGGTATATAATTCAAAATAATTGAAAGCAGGCACTCAAATACATATACACACACATTCCTAGCAGCACAATTCACCAAAGCAAAAGGTGGAAATAATCCAAATGCCCATCAGGGGATGAATGGATAAATTGTGGTAGACATATACACTGGAATATTAATCAGCCATAAAAAGGAATAAAGTACTGATACATGCTACAGCATGGATGAACTTCAAAAACACCATGCTAGGGTGCCTGGGTGGCTCAGTGGGTTACAGCCTTTGCCTTTGGCTCAGGTCATGATCCCAGGGTCCTGGGATTGAGCCCCACATCCGGCTCTCTGCTCGGCAGGGAGCCTGCTTCCTCCTCTCTCTCTGCCTGCCTCTCTGCCTATTTGTGATCTCTGTCTGTCAAATAAATAAATAAAATCTTAAAAAAAAAAAAAAAAAGTCCAAAAACAAAAACACCATGCTAGGGACACCTGGTGGCTCAGTCAGTTTAGTGTCTGCCTTCAGCTCAGGTCATGATTCCAGGGTCCTGGGATCAAGTCAAGCATGACACTCCCTGCTCAGTGGGGAGCCTGCTTCTCTCTCTGCCTGCTACTCCCCCTGCTAGTGCTCTCTCTGTCTCTCTCTGATGAATAAATAAATAGAATTAAAAAAAAAAAACACTATGCTAAGTGAAAGAAGCCAGATATGAAGGTCACATGTTATATGATTCTATTTATGTTAAATATAGAGATAGGCAGATCCATAGAAACAGAATGCAGACCAGTGGCTGCCAGAGGTTGGAGGGAAGCAAGAAGGGGAAGCAACTGCTTAATAAGTACATGGTTTCCTTTTGGGGTAATAAAAATGTTTCGAACCTAGACAGAGGTGGTGGTCACATGACACTATGAATGTACTAAATGCCACTGAATTATTCCCTTTAAAATAGTTTTATATTATATAAATTTTACCTCAATTTTTTAAAAAGTTCTTGAAAACAAGAGTAAAGACTCTCTTATCTCTAATTGTACTTTATTTTTCTAAAGTGCTTTAACAGGATATGAGCTTCCCTTGTGGGAAACCAGTTAAAGTCTGCTGGTGTCTCCTCTGTAGCTTTTGTAGAGACAAGTAGTCACCTCAGGCCATGGTGCAAAGGGATCATTTTAGAATCTTGTAAAAGTGAAGTACTCCGGTAGCTTTCCACTCACCAAAACTGGCTCCCCTTAATCAGAAATGTCAGTGAGCCATCTCTGTCTTGCAATCCCACTGGAGGCTTATGGAACCTGAGCTTCAGCTGGCCACAAACTCCTTCATATCTTCTGAGATCTCATGAAGGCTTCCCATCATGTGAGACTACAGTAAGAAATTTCCCCCTCCTCCACCACAGCTCAGTGCAGTTCTCTGGAGACAGGTACTTCACTGACTTTTGTCAAGCACTCTGAACAAGAGTCTCCCAGTCTTTTCCTCTAACCTAAGGACAGTTTCAATCTCACCAACAGATGGGATTTTCTGGTAGAAGCACTTTGAATAGTCATTCTTCATACTGTCACTTTGTCTTTGACATTTTCCCTTTCAAACTGTTGAAGCAAAAGCATTTTCAGAGCATGAGGTCTAGTCTGTGATGTTTAAAACCTGTTGTCACCTTTCCTCCCAGCAATAGCCTCCCAACCCCCTAGAAGAAGGCCTCAGTTACCCATGCCTTTCTTTTTTTTTAATTTTTTTTTAAGATTTTTATTTATTTATTTGACAGAGAGAGATCACAAGTAGGCAGAGAGGCAGGCAGAGAGAGAGGAGGAAGCAGGCTCCCCGCTGAGCAGAGAGCCCGATGCGGGGCTCGAACCCAGGACCTGGGATCATGACCTGAGCCGAAGGCAGCGGCTTAACCCACTGAGCCACCCAGGCGCCCCTTTCTTTAAAAACTCCTATAACTGCTGGTTTATAATATCTACCCTGTTTCCAGCCCATTCCTAAGATGCCACAAAGATTCACGATACATACAAACTTTGTGAAGCTCCTCCTCATCGCTATTTCCAAGTTTCCCTTTGGAGAAATGAGGCTTTTCCCAGGCTCAGAGTTAACAAAAAAGGGCAACAGTCACTCAGTACCAACAGGTCCCAAACCAGCCTCTAAGATCACAACAATATATCATAAAAGCATAAAATGAAAAGTATCCCCATTCCCATTCATAATACTAAAAAAAAATTAAAAAGGAGTGCCCGGGTGGCTCAGTCAGTTAAGCGTCCGACTCTTGATTTCGGCTCAGGTCACGATCTTTGGGCAGTGAGACGGAGCCCCACATCAGACTCCACACTCAGCGCAGAGTCTGCTCGAAATTCTCTCTCCCTCTTCCTCTGCCCCTCTCCCTGTGCTCTCTCTCTCAAATAAATAAACAAAATCTTTTAAAAACTGCTCCAGTAAAAGTGGTTGTTAATGTTACCAATTACCTCTTACCCTGTCAGCTAAAGCTGGAACACTTTAAAAGTTGTTCTCTACAATCCAGGTATGATCCTTATGACTACTTTTCAAAGCAAGAGGTGCTATGCCATCCCTTAAGATCTCATGGTTTAGGGCGCCTGGGTGGCTCAGTGGGTTAAGCCGCTGCCTTCGGCTCAGGTCATGATCTCAGGGTCCTGGGATCGAGTCCCACATCGGGCTCTCTGCTCAGCGGGAGGCCTGCTTCCCTCTCTCTCTCTCTCTCTGCCTGCCTCTCCGTCTACTTGTGATCTCTCTCTGTCAAATAAATAAATAAAATCTTTAAAAAAAAAAAAAAGATCTCATGGTTTATACCCCTAATAGTTTCCATCACCCTGAGATGATCTTTTAATAGTATCTAGGATTATCAGTATCCTATCACACTTTACCTCCTCTCACCACTCCCCTCACTCATCCTTCTGTGCAGAGTACTCAGAGCCAGTAATTGCCATGTCTCGTTGGATTTTTAGTCTTTCTACCACATTGCATTGCATTTCCGTGAATCTCCTAACTGCAAGCCAGAATGTCAGTCTGCCCAACTAGATACTGGAACTAAAAAACCCACATACTTTATTCCCAGATAGTTACCTTAACATACGCCTGAAACAATCTGGTTGTGTTGGTGTGTATGCCAGGCTTTCAGTGGGTCTTTCTATTAAACCTGGATGTCTAACAACAGGGACCAGTGAGCAGCCCAGTCGACAGCAGGATAGCAAGATCAACAGGACAGCAGGCCAGGATTCTCTGGGATCAGCTCCTTCAGTAGACAGAGCAGAATCACAAAGAGAAAGGGTGTCTCCCCATGGCTTTGTGATTAAAATAATTTGTATCCAAGTAGGACAGAAAAGCCCAGGAACAAGTATACTATGTTCAGCTCTGTCTCTTGTTCCTCTTCTGCAAATGGCCCACTTGAAGGTTAACTACATTTCTGCCCTCATTCACATAAAAAGCAAATAAAGTTACCTCACTGCTTTTTTCTAAATCATAGTCTTTTTTTTAAAAGATTTTATTTACTTTATCTGACAGACAGAGATCACAAGTAGGCAGAGAGGCAGGCAGAGAGAGAAGGAGAGGCAGGCTCCCCACTGAGCAGAGAGCCCAACTCGGGGCTCGATCCCAGGACCCCGGGATCATGACCCGAACTGAAGGCAGAGGCTTTAACCCACTGAGCCACCCAGGTGCCCCCATAGTCATATTTCAATAGAAACTTTTACTAACTGTGTAGCTTGAACATGTTACTTTTTTTGGAACCCGAGTTTTATCTGTGAAAGGGTAATGCTAATAAAGGCCAAGTCTATTTCGTGAGTTTTTATGAAATTTAAATGAAAAAAATATATGCAAACTGTCACAGCCAAGAGCCCAAGGAAACATGACAACTAAAGGTAATGTGGTATCCTGGATAAGATCCTGCAACAGAAAAAAAAGCATTAGGTAAGAACTAAGGAAATCTGAATAAAGTATGGATGTTGGTTAATATACTGTATCAATACAGGTTCATTAATTGTGACAAATGTACCATACTACTGTTAAGATGTAAGTAATGGGGGAAACTTGGTATGGAGTGTGTGGGAACTTCTTTACAACCTTTTTATAAATCTGAATCTATTTCAAAAAGGCTATTTTAGGGACACCTGGGTGGCTCAGTTGGTTAAGCATCTGCCTTGGGCACAGGGCATGCTCAATGATCCCTGGGTCCTGGGATTGAATCTGGTGTCCAGAGGAGCCTGCTTCTTCCTCTGCCTGCTCTGCCTGCTGTTTTCCCTGCTGTGCTCTCTCTCTTTCTTTCCCTGACAAATTAACAAATAAAATCTAAAAAAAAAAAAAAAAAAAAAAAAAAAAAAAAAGGCTATTTTAAAAAGTAAAGAAAATATGCAAAAGTACTTTATAAAAATTGTAAAGTTCTAGTCATTTGTTAAATACTGCATAATTTAGTAGACTCAGTCCTTTATGGAGATTGTTGGTGGGTAGGCAGCCATCTTAATAGCTCATGTAACAGAGATGGCTTGAAGAGTTAAGTTCTGGTGTGGAAGAGTCTAACCCCCAGAAACATCCCAGCTGTTTCCTGCCAGCTGGTGCCTCATGTCTGACTTTCAATAGAGTTGATTCTCTTTGTATAATTATTTCTGTCTCTCAACCTGTCAGTTTTACCAAAAGAACAATTACTTTCTAAAGAGAGGCTCTACACAGGTATGTGCATTAAGATTCCAAAAATGTGAACTGTAAGGCATGGATATAGCTCTTTATTGGGTCCATTTCCTAACTGGCTGAAATAGATCTGATCTCTACTCCCAACTTCAAATGTAGGAACAGACAGACACCCAGAGATAGAATTCAGCAAGTGTACCCAACTCCTGCCAACTCCTGCCCCAGAAGAAGAAGAAGAAGAAGAAGAAGAAGAAGAAGAAGAAGAAGAAAGCAAGAGTCCCAGAAGTGCAGGAAATTGTTTCACAGACGAAAGACAACACTTCCTTTCCCAGAACAATCCATCTCCCACTGACATCCTGCTCCTGCTATATTTACCCAACCCAAATCTGCCGATGATATACTTCCAGCTGCACTCCTGCCACATGGTCCTGTCACTCAGCCACAGCACTCTGAGGGGAATCTGTCCAGAGGGCAGAGCCTAGAAATCACTACACACTAATCCATGCTTCCTCTATCGGTAGCCTTCAGAGTAAAGTGAGACAAAATACGGACAGTATTACTCCCTGTTTATTTTGGAAGTGACTGGGGAGACAAGAGGTACTTCATTTTATATAGTTACTAATTTTGACTGCTCTCATAGTACTCAATGGAGGAGCCTAAACAATGAAGGGGTTGAAATGGGAGGTTAAAAATAACTCTGTTAGTGCTGGCTGCCCAAAAAGCACCACTTAATAGCCTCTTCCCACCCCAGCCCACTAGAATCAGGCTCTCAAGTCACCTTATTATGGGGTAAACTCTTCAGTTCTGAGTGGATGAATCTTAAAGTCAAGGATGGGATCATTTCATTCACCCCACCTCATCTTACCTTGTAGCATACTCTACTGAAAGGGGAAAGCCCAAACACTGGACTGGGTAAAGGTAAATGCTAGACCTGACTCCCATTTTCCTATTTTAGCAGCTCTGTATTCTTCTTGGTCCTTCCCTTCCACTCCTGTATCCCCAGTCCCAAGTCCTTTTCTTTTGCTCCTTTCTGTGCATTCCTCCTTAATTTCTGCCTCTCTAGTTCTTTCTTCTTTCCTTATCTTTTTTTTTTTTTTTTTTAATTTACCCTGGGCAAGGTTCCCTCAACAAAACACAACTGAGAGCTGATAAGGCCTTCATTATTAATATCATATCATTAGCCTACGCTCCACAGTAGTAAAAGTGAAGAACCTGAGATGAAAGAGTAATAACCCTCTCTCTCTCTGCCTTTTCTTAAGGCAGTTTAGTCATGCATATTAATCAGATTTTTCAAAGAAAGGAAAATAGAGGCAAAAGGAAAAATGCAGAAGAAAAAAGAGGGAAGGAGAAAAAAAGTTGATACTAAATAAGGATGGGGAAATGTTTTTCTCTCATAAAGAACTCGACAATGGGCATTTCCAAACTTTACAGATTTTAAAAAGCTGAAGGAGGGGGAAACAAAAAACAGAGAAGGAAACCAGCTTCACATGACTGTTCCCAGTCTGTCTTAGAGGAGAAGCATTTATGCTATTGAGTGGTGAACAAATGCCACTAGGTGATGTTGCCATATTCTAAAAAATCACCAAGCCCTGTCAAGCCTCATTGAGATAAACCTCTTCCCAATTTTGAAAACTCTTTCCGGTTACTATTTTTTTAAAAAGCATCACCAAAGCTATAAAGAGATACAAACTTTAGGGTATAAAATTGTGTTCCTGGGGCGCCTGGGTGGCTCAGTGGGTTAAGCCTCTGCCTTCGGCTCGGGTCCTGGGATCAAGCCCCGCATCGGGCTCCCTGCTGAGCAGGGAGCCTGCTTCCCTTCCTCTCTCTCTCTCTCTCTCTGCCTGCCTCTCTGCCTACTTGTGATCTCTGTCAAATAAATAAATAAAATCTTTAAAAAAAAATTGTGTTCCTTAAAAAGAAATGAAATTCTTGGGGCGCCTGGCTGGCTCAGTTGGTGGAACATGCAACTCTTAGTTCCAGGTTTGTGAGTTGAGGCCCCACACTGGGTGTAGATTACTTTAAAATAAGATCTTAAAAGAAAAAAGAAAAGAAACTCTAAACATAAGCAAGCCAGGAAGACAGTTCATGTCCATCCCTAAGAAGTCCTTTGAGAACAGGTATTTTAATTAATTTATTTATTTATTATTATTTAAATTCAATTAACATATAATATATTACTGGTTTCAGAGGTGGAGATCACTGATTCATCAGTCATATAATACCCAGTGCTCATTATATCACATGCCCTCCTTAATGTTCATCACCAAGAGAACAGGCATTTTATTATTTTTTTTTAAAGATTTTATTTAGTTATTTGAGAGAGAGAGCATGAGAGGGGAGAAGGTCAGAGGGAGAAGCAGACCCCCCGTGGAGCTGCGAGCCTGATGTGGGACTCAATCCCAGGACTCCAGGATCATGACCTGAGCTGAAGGCAGTCACCAAACCAACTGAGCCACCCAGATGCCCAAGAGAACAGGTATTTTAAACAACCAGTCGATATTTACCATCACTGCAGCCTGAAAATTGTTCAGGCAAGAATCATCAACGTATGATAAATCATGGGGGGAAAGTTTAATAAGGAGCAAAATCCTGTCCTTTTTTTTTTTTTAAAGATTTTATTTATTTATTTGACAGAGAGAGAGATCACAAGTAGGCAGAGAGGCAGGCAGAGAGAGGGGGAGAAGCAGGCTCCCTGCTGAGCTGGGAGCCCAATGCAGGACTCGATCCCAGGATTCCAGGATCATGACCTGAGCTGAAGGAAGTTGCTTAACCAACTGAGCCACCCAGGTGCCCCTGCAAAAATCCTGTCTTGAAGTCATCTCCTCACAGATTGGTTATAGTTCCAACAGAAAAATAGTATCTATCCAGTGTAAAAACAAAGTAACGCTTTGACTAAGTGATCAAAATTGATATCACCATTGGAGGGGTACCTCTACATATGAAATCATCAGGGTACTATTATCAATAGTGGCATGTAGATTCATGCCCACGCATATCCTGAATTTATTGATTGACTGACTGATTGGCTTCATGCCCAATGTGGGGCTTGAAATCACAATCCTGAGATCAAGCATGACACACTACTAAATGAGCCAGCCAGGTGCCCCCAAAACCTGAATTTAATCATGAGTAAACATCAGACAAACCCAAAATGAGGAACATCCTTTAAAAAGAAAAAAAAAAAAAAAAGGAGCGAAAAGAAGAGAAAGAAGAAAAAGAAAAACAGCCTATAATCATAAAAAATAAAATGCCATGGGGGCTCCTGGGTGGCTCAGTGGGTTGGGGCCTCTGCCTTTGGCTTGGGTCATGGTCCCGGTGTCCTGGAATTGAGCCCCACGGTCTCTGCTTGGTGGAAGGCCTGCTTCCTCCTCTCTCTCTCTCTCTGCCTGCCTCTCTGCCTGCTTGTGATCTCTGTCAAATAAATAAATAAAATCTTTAAAAAAATAAAATGCCAAAGGGACACCTGGGTGGCTCAGTGGGTTAAGCCTCTGCCTTCAGCTCGGGTCATGATCCCAGGGTCCTGGGATCGAGCCCCACATCAGGCTCTCTGCTCAGTGGGCAGCCTGCTTCCCTCCCTCTCTGCCTGCCTCTCTGCCTACTTGTGGTCTCTGTCTGTCAAATAAATAAATAAATAAATCTTAAAAAAATAAAATAAAATGCCACGAAGGACAAAGAGGGGCTGAAGAACTGTTCCAGATTAAAGGAGACTAAAAAAATGACAACTACCTACAATATGTCATCCTTGACTGAAGGGGAAAAATTTCAAAGTTTATTATTGGGAACACTGACAAAATTAGAATATCAATAATAAAGTATTGTATCAATGTTAAATTTCTTGAATTTGATAACTGTAACAAAGATTATGTAAGAAAATACCCTTGTTCTTAGGAAGTATACACTGAAGTATCAAGGAATAAAAGGTGATAATGTATATATAACCTATTCTCAAGTGGTTTGGAAAAAAATTATATATGTGTGCATGTATACAGATAAAGAGAATAATGAAAACAAGTAGCAAAAGCATATATGGGAGCAAACAGGTGTATTATCCTTGCAATGCTTCTATAAGTTTGACATTATTTCAAAATAAACAAAAAAATTCACCATCAGTTGACCTGATCAAATGTACTGACATCAGTTAGGTAGAGATAACACTGAAACAACCTTTGGGAGGGGAACAAGCCAACTTTTCCTTCCCTTTGGAGCCTTTGGAGAAGGACTATTACTAACATAAAGATTTCCCATTCTCTGCCTTCTGTGACTTCATGCACACTACCCAGTTTTACAGATTCTTGAGCCCATAGCCTACTTAGGAACCTGGCAAAGTCTTCCATTTTCTGAGAACCAAAGAGTTCTACCAAATGCTCCTTTCCTTCCTTACAGAGAACCTAGAGAATGGAATGAGTCTTAAAACCTCTGAAATGAGACTGATTAAGATGCTAATCTTGGGCTCACTTGGGAGGATTAATGAGCCATATTTGGATTCTGACAAAAGAAATCCATTTTCCCTTGACTACTTTCCCCACAATGCTTCTGACCAGGTGGGCTAAACCAAGAACTTCCTGGGCCAGAGGGAACCAGAATCCTCTGCCAGAGTCACCAGGCTCTGGTTACAAAAAGTATTTGGTTATGGTAGGTATTAATGATGTACCCTGGCAGTAGGCTCGAAAAAAAGAGGCAAAAGAGAAAAAAACTACTCTTTAAATTCAGAATACAATAAGCTATGGAGCAAATGATGAGTCACTGGTATTTTCGTGGAATATATCTGCATTCTAACATCCACTCCAACATTCTCTTTTAGAAATTTTTTTTTTTTTTAAAGATTTTATTTATTTGACAGAGAGAGATCACAAGCAGACAGAGGCAGGCAGAGAGGAGGAAGCAGGCTCCCTGCTGAGCAGAGAGCCCGATGCGGGGCTCGATCCCAGGACCCTGAGATCATGACCTGAGCCGAAGGCAGCGGCTTAACCCACTGAGCCACCCAGGCACCCCTCTTTTAGAAATATTTTAACCACTGTTAGGCGCCTGGGTGGCTCAGTGGGTTAAGCCACTGCCTTTGGCTCAGGTCATGATCTCAGGGTCCTGGGATCAAGTCCCAGTTCGGGCTCTCTGCTCAGCGGAGAGCCTGCTTCCTCCTCTCTCTCTGCCTGCCTCTCTGCCTACTTGTGATCTTTCTCTGTCAAATAAATTTTTAAAAAAAAATTTAAAAAAAAATTTAAAAAAAAAGAAATATTTTAACCACTGTTTAATTGTCTCACAGTCTCACTATTATCTCTTTTCTACCCTTGAAAATCCTAAGGAAAACTTTTCCTGAAGAAGAAGGGCATTTCTAAAGGGTATTCTCCCTGAGGACCCAAGGTTCCCAAAGGCTATTTCTAAATAAGGGTGCTTTCTCTGGGATTCAATAGATAAATATATGACGGATTATTCTACTAATTTGAAGCCACATCCTATCCTAAATTACATGGGTTTTGATACTTCTTTCTTCACATGAAGCTGTTGGACTAAAGACATGACTAAAGACATGCTACTAAAAAGTATTCACGTTATTTTTGAATTGGGACTATTAGATCCAAGCTATAGCAAAGGATTTTCCTCATTCTTTTAGCATCTAAGCTAAATAACCATTGACATCTTTGTTTTGACCATGGACTTCAAAATGCTAACAACTATGTCAGAAACCCAAGCCTGAGAGCTGAATTTTATTAGAAAAGGTAAATAGCCATTGATATCCTATAGTACAATTTTAGTCCGTTCAGTTCTGAGATACACAGATTGGTGAATCACAGGTGAATATTAGTGGACTGGGCCCTAAGATAACCAAGGCTCTAAAGCAGCTAATGAAGCTACTATGCACTTAGTTACTGCTGCCAGGCAGCCAGGGCTAGGGCAGAGGGGGAGGGCAGGACAGACAACACAGACAAACACCACTACTGTTCTTCTGACCATCCTAGAACCTCTTTCAGCACACCAGGACATACAACAACTTCCTGAGGTCTTATGTGGAAGATGGGCAGACTTCAAACCAGTGCCCAGCTGTCCACTCAAATTCCAGAGCTTCTCAAATCACCAGCACACTAGACCATAAACTTTAGGAGGACAGGAACTGTGTTAGTCCCCTTGAAAACGAGGTCCCTAATACCTAGTTCAGTGTCTGGCACACATTAAATGCTCAAGAAATATCTGTTGCCTGAATGTATAAATGAATTCCTGTCAAGAGCAAACTTACTGGAGAAGATGCTGTTTTGAAGTCTTTCCAGAACAAATGACTCCATCCTCAACCCACCAAAAGGACTCAAACGCATGGCCAAGCCATGTGTAACATAACATGCTATCCCCCTTTCCCTGAACAATCACATAAAAGGGATCAGGTACCTAGTCAGGCACAAGTACATCCACAATCCTATTTCCTTGGGGAATAATATTTATTCTAACATTCTCAGGACTGTTATGACTCAAATGGTCTCAAATTAATCTCTGCCTTGCAAAAGCTGACTCATCCAGAGAGAAACAACCATATAAAAAGTACTACTTCAGCCATTAAAAAAAAAAGGAAATCCTGCCACTTGCAACAATATGGATGGACCCGAGGATCTTGTGCTAATTGAAATGAGGAAGATTTAATGTATCTCACCTGTATGTGGAATCTAAAAAAAGCTAAATTTGGGGTACCTGGGTGCCCAAGTCTGTTAAACGTCTGTCTTTGGCTCAGGTCACGGTCCTCAGGTCCTGGGATTGAGCCCTGCATCGGGCTCTGTGCTCAACGAGGAGTCTGCTTCTCCCTCTCCTCTACCCTGCTTGTGCTTCTCTCTCTCAAATAAATAAATACAGTCTTTAAAATTAATTAATTAATTAGTTAATTAATTAAAGAAGCTAAATTCATAGAAAAAGACTGGTGCTTGCTAAGGGGGTGAGTGGTAGGAAAAATAGGAAGATGTTGGTCAAAGGGTAAAAACTTCCAGTTATGAGATGAATAAGACAGCACGGTGACTATGATTTAACAATACTGTATTATAAACTTGAAAGTTGCTGACAGTAGATCTTAAATGTTCACACACACACAAATTATAATTATGCAAGGTGATGAATGTATTAACTAACCTTATTGTGGGAAAAATTTGCAAAATGTATTTCAAATCATCATATTATACAGCTTAAACTTACATAATGTTCTATGTCAATTAAATCTCAATAAAGCTGGGGGGAGAAAATAACATGTAACAGATCTTTAAATAAATAAACAGATAACAGACAAGATAATAGACAGATATGCTTTACTGAAACCAAAGTTGATAAGGAAAATATGCAGATATAATAGTTCACTGGTTTCCAAATGTCAAGGAGGCTAAGGCACTTCACAGAGTCTTTCACAGAATGTCAAGAACTCAACACCCTCTACAACTCCTTGCCTAAGAAATAACACTGCAGAGAGACAAATTCAAACCAGTGCCAGAACAGAAGTAAATTTTGACCATGACATACAGAAATACAGTCTACATTACAACTCAGAATACAACATCTCTAACTAAAACAAAAGTTCCCCAAAATAATACTTATCCTTATTATGTGTGATGCACAGATACTTTCTATTCTATTCTTTTTTTTCCTCCTCTCTCTTCATAACTGAAGCTGATACCAGAAAACAGGGAAGTGCTCAAAGGGGTTATATCAAAGGAACAAAGAAACTAATTGGAAGAGGCCAAACTCAAAATGATTTGAGCACCAAAAATAATCATAAATGTAATAAATTATAAAACACTGAATAAATAAAAATTCACAAGCCCCCCACAAGAGACAAAACCCCTCATCTGGCACCATCATTATTAACTCTAACTCCTTACTCTTAAAGTAGGCAGTTAAAGGAAAAAAATTAAGCATTTTCCCTGCTTTTTTAGGAGAAACTATGGTTCATCCTCCAGTTTATGAAAGAAAGTAATTCTTTTCAGAGAATGCCAGCTAATCAATGTAGAAAAAATAACAGAATTAGAAAAGCATAATTTTGCAAACCCCACTAAGTAACTGGCAAAAATTCATCAGTAGATTATCATTATGGAAAAGGATTTTAGAGAACAGGATAGTCATAAGGTGCCAAATTATTATTTCACAGAGTACTTACTAATTGCAAAGGGAAAAGTAAATTTACTTTACAATGAGGAAATGTGGCAGTCACAACCAGAAGCAAGTAATCTGACTTACCACCAATAAGTGGGGACAAATCTGACAATATATACTTCCTGTGATGATAATAGTATGAAATACACAATATCACCTACAAAGTACTCTTGCCAAAAATCTAGTTAAGCATCTAATTAAGCCTTTAACCCTAACTTCTAGAATACAGGAATACATGAGATACAGGAACAAGTTATATGATACCACAAAGACAAAGACAAATCTAGAATGTACAACATTCTAAAGATAAATGGTCTACTCTCAAGGTTCAATGCCAAGGGGAAAAAAAAGGGTAGAGAAAACTATATAAGATTTTAAAAGTCTAAGGAGATATAACTACCTAATGAAAGAGAATTTCACTTGGATTTTGGTTTATAAAACCAGCTACAGCTATAAAAGATGGTTTGGGGGCAAATCAGAAATTTATCATGTGTCGGGGCGCCTGGGCGGCTCAGTGGGTTTAGGCCTCTGCCTTCGGCTTGGGTCATGATCCTGGGGTCATGGGATCGAGCCCCGCATGGGGCTCTCTGCTCAGTGGGGAGCTTGCTTCCCCCTCTCTCTCTCTGCCTGCCTCTCTGCCTACTTGTGATCTCTGTCTGTCAAATAAATAAATAAAATCTTAAAAAAAAATTTTTAATGTGGACTGGATATTAGCTAATATTGATAAATTATTAAGTTTTTTAGGTGTAATAATGGTACTATGATTATGTAGGAGAATGTCCTTATTTAGGATGCATGCTGAAGTATTCAAGGGTAAGATGTCGACATGTCTGAAACTTATTTTCAAATAGCTTATAAAAAATACACACATAAATATGGATAAAGCAAATTGGCTAAATATTAGTAAGTGTAAAAATGAGTGTGCAGAAGCTTAAAATTTTTCACAATAAAAAACTGAGGAGAAAATGCTATGTGACCCTTTAAAATGATTTCATAATCCACTAACAGAATGCAACTTGCAGTCGGAAAGATGCTACTCTAGCCCATGGCAGGGCAGTCATAATACCTTAGCTCTCACTTTATTATCAATTTGGAGCCAGTTTTCTTAAACCTGTTGCTTGTCCAAAGAGAAGAATGAGTCGTCATGAAAAATCTCATGTGGAATGAGGCTTTCTTATTCTGCAACCCCTTGTTGCAGAATACTCCCTTGCTAGGAGGCTTCCAAGTTTTGTATTTTTTCTGCCAATTAATAACTCACTTTATTATTATTTTTTTTAATAACTCACTTTATTTGAAAGAAAGAATAATCAGTGGAAAAATTCTACCACTGTCAGGGAAATTTCATTTGTCCCTCTACTTTTAGAGGATTTTTCCCAATGCAGGGCCCATCACAGACAACACTGAACTCCTTTTGATCCTTTTCCTCCCTAGTTAATGTTCCCAACTACCCTCAGTCTCCAGTTCCCAAGCTGCTTTCCAGGACACCTGGAAGCAAGCTGCATGGATGACTACAGAAAAACCCTTGCTCCCACACTACATCTGGCCCTGCCTTTCCACCAAATCATATGCCAATTATTGCCCTCTGATGTACAGTCTATCAGGCCACTTCCTGGAAGCTCCCACTTCACACTAGGCCAGAAACCCGAGGCAATAATGTGAATTCTACAAATGGGCAAGTAATTGCTCAATAAGCGTGGAACAAGGAAAGGTCAGTTGTGATGTGTACACATGTAGCAGCCCTTCACAACTCAACCTACAATGGTAACAGTGGTAACAGAAGGCTGGTATTATAGAAGAGGTATGCAGTGAGAAGCCAGACAACAGGTGGCCAAGAGTGCTCGTCCACCTAAGTCCTTCAGAATCTCCAAAGACCAAAGTAAAGAAACAAAAGCCTTAATACCTTCTAAGGAGCATCTTATCTCCTGGTTTCTAGAAGTAAAACTGAGAGTTTAAGGGAGTCACCGCTCTCCATCAACCAACCTTTCCTAATGAGGGGATCTGAGCTGAAATAATCAAATTCATTTTACTCTATACTCAGTTCTATCTTCTAATGGGTGCCAGGAGAGAAAAGACAAATGCACTCATCCTTTCCATTAACATATCCAGTATCACTTTAGAAACTAGGGTGACCAATTAAGCATCTATGAACACACAGAGGTGGTTAGAGAAGGCAAGGCTGAGACAAATAACTCCTTACTATCTCTAATCAAAACTGCACGTTGAATTTCAAATATTTGGCTTCTGAAAATCTCTTGGCACTTACTGTGAGTTTGAGTGGGTGGAAAAGAAGAAAGAGACTCTGCCTGCATCCTTTGTTAAAAACAAAGCAGCAGCTGGCTTTTCCTCTTTTTACTCATCTGACTGCTGCCATGGCAAGCTGAGCACATACTCAGGGAGAAATTTCAGGCCTCAAGAGGTATCTGTGCCAAAGAGGACAATGGCAATGACAGTAATACCAGCAACTTTGACGCCCACTTCAGACCACACTGTCACACCGTCCCTTAACCTCTACTAGAAAAAAATTAGGCTTCTTTGCCTCTGCTTCTGAATCCAAGCTATTAAGAAAGGCCTTTGTATCATAATCCACTTTCAGGTACATATAGTGGAAATTTTGCCAGCAGACTAGTTTTGATGGCTAAATGTGTTTAAGTATTATGGAGAGAAAAAGGAAGAGCTGGGCTCAAAAGAAACCAGACTATGCAGAGCTGATTCTTCTCCACAAAGTCTTCATTTTTCTAAGCTCTAGGACAGACAAATGTTTGGAAGACCTTCTTGGTTTAGAAGTGTCAATCGAGGAGGGTTCAGATCATTCCCAGGAATGACAAAGTCATCAAATTTCAGGCCTCTTATAGTAACCTTATTGAAATGAATATTCCCAGGGGGAAAAAAGAATCACAGTACCTTTATTTTCTCTAACCATGCTGAAATGCCCATAAGTCTGAGGTCACTCAAGCTACCAAGATTCTAAGGTGCCAAAGTCAGTCTGACTCAAATTCAGGTCACATCCTAATGTGTTGCTCAACAATCTCCAAACAAATGCAATCTTTTATTTATAGAACAAAAAAGTCAAAAAGGGCACAGGAAATACATACTTACATAAGTGTGCCCAACCTTGTTCTTCCAACACTCGACCCATTATATGAATTTGTCCGCCAGATTCTATCATACACACTTGGTTCTCTCAGTCTCCACTTAGGCCTTGAACAAATCACAAGCTCAATTCCAAGTGGGACAAAGCTAATGACTCATTCAACATTCTTCTCATGCTGACTAATAATGATATATTACTTACTACTCCCCAAACTACAGGCCTCTACAGAAAAAGTGAGTATTCATTCAATCAGATGGAAGATGATAACTCTAGCAAAATTTCTATTCAAATAATATACCCTTACTCAATCTTTTCCCTGACAGAGACTACTTAAGTCTCTTTTCCTGATACCTTCCCATGTACCAAATAAAACAGATTAACCTTTTATTTATTTATTTATTTTTAAAGATTTTATTTATTTATTTGACAGACAGAGATCACAAGTAGGCAGAGAGGCAGGCAGAGAGAGAGGAGGAAGCAGGCTCCCCGCTGAGCAGAGAGCCCGATGTGGGGCTCGATCCCAGGACCCTGGAATCATGACCTGAGCCAAAGGCAGAGGCTTTAACCCACTGAGCCACCCAGGCGCCCCTAACCTCTTTTTTTTTAAAGATTTTATTTATTTATTTGACAGAGAGAGACAGTGAAGAGAGGGAATACAAGCAGAGGGGTTGGGAAAGAGAGAAGCAGGCTTCCTGCTGAGCAGTGAGCCTGATGTGGGGATCGATCCCAGGACCCTAAGATCAGGACCTAAGTCGAAGGCAGATGTTTAACGACTGAGCCACCCAGGCACCCCTAATACAGATTAACCTTGAGGTATGAGGCATCCTTGAACAGTTTCACTTCTACTTAGAAGGGTATTTCTAAGAGACCTAAGCCAGACAGGTGTTAAGTCATCGTTCCTCCCAGGTTGGCTTCCAGACTCTATTTAAATGTTCTCTGCAAACCTCTGGAGGTTGTATGGATTCAAACCTCCTAGCTCTGAATTCACAGGGCTTGAGACAGACAGTACTCTACAGGTGTGTTTGTCCAGGATAAACTATATTTAAATAAACTCCTGAACATCCACTTTCTCCAGGCACCTGCTTCTCCATCTTAAACTCAAGTACACCATATCTTGTTGTCCAGTTAAAAAAATATCCTCTCCCTCAGAGTTACTCTACACAAACCACCAATGTCTTTCGGAATATCTAAACCCTGGCGAGAACTGCTTTATATGAAAAAGCCAAATAAGCAAATATATAAACTACAATTTTTGTTCATTTCTTTGGCTTGTTTGTTAGTAAGACATGAAAAGATGGCAATAAACTGCCCTCAATCACTATCAGTCATTCCATGCCTGATAGGGAACGATATGGCACGGAACAGAAGCCACAAAGGTTGCCTTGGAATGGTCAGCTAGTCACTAGGCTTGTAAAACCAGTGGCTAGGGGCACCTGGGTGGCTCAGTGGGTTAAAGCCTCTGCCTTCGGCTCAGGTCATGATCCCAGGGTCCTGGGATCGAGCCCCGCATCAGGCTCTCTGCTCGGCAGGGAGCCTGCTTCCTCCCTTCTCTCTCTCTGCCTGCCTCTCTGCCTACTTGTGATCTGTCAAATAAATAAACAAAATCTTTGGAAAAAATAAATAAATAAATAAATAAATAAATAAAATAAAATTAAATAAAACCAGTGGCTATGAGTTGACTGTATACCATTATAGACCCTAAGTGTCTAATCAAAATGCCTAGAACAGAGCAGATATTCAACAAATACTGTTTAGAAGCAATTCAAGAACCCAGAACCAGAAGGAAATCAAGTCTTGGTAAACTCCAGCAAGAAAAGGTCCAAGAAGATAAAACAATTCCATAGTTAATAGAGATGCTTATACTGGGCCTCAAGACCATCTTGGTCTCATGACAAATACCCCCAATCCTCATAGGTCTTCAGAACTAAAAATGACTAGAGTTAAATTTCCAAAGGCAAACTCACTACCCATCTCCCAAACCTCCACCATCCCCAACACACACACTAAAAAGTCTCCCTCAACCCTAAAGGCTTTAAAGTAACTAAGAGGTAATCCCTTAAGAGAAGATTCTGGTTGTGATACTTGTAGACTATTACGCTATCTTTGCTTTAAACCAAAAATTTCCTGGAAAAGAAACTTTGTAATGATCTAAGTTTAAAGACAAAGGACAAAGGCAGTCTGTATCTGGGGGCAAATGACCAAAGTCAAAAACCACAAATCACAACTGACTAGAGCCCTTTCCATGAAGCTATACTGGATGAGGGCACTAAGGCTTGCAAGGACTTGTCTAGTTGGGCAACAAAGATCAAAGACCATACACCATGTGGGCTAGAAGGATTCTTCTAAACTGCTTACCTTCTTTTCTTCTTTTCTTCTTCTTTTTTTTTAACTGCTTACTTTCTTTAGACCTAAAACCTAAACCCAAGTATCCTGATTATTTTTCCTTTCCCTTTCATCCCCCTATCCCATGCCACAGATCGTACCATCTGGTCTAACTGTAAGATTGAAGATTGTAAGATTGAAGGTAACTCCAATATGCAAGAGCCCAAAGATCTCTGGAAGAATAAAAGGAAACGTGTCTTTGAAATCTCAAACCACAGCAGGGTTTGGGCAGATGTAAGGGAGAAGCAGTGGTTCTTCTGCCCTAAGGCCAAGACACCCCAGCCCTGCAGGCAGCACAGAGTTAACTACCCACCCGCTTTGAGAAGCACAAAGGTACATCACTGCAACATGCCTAACATTTACATTGCCTCTCTCTGCTCATTAAACAGGTTTTGGTTAAATAATGAACAAACTGTATTACAGACTCCGATGAGAATTCCAAAATTATAAATCAACTGGGAAAGCCCATAGGGGCAGACAGACAGGGAGGGGGGAGAAGGATAATATTGACTAATATAAAGGGCGCAGCTTGACAGTGGATATTCCTGCCACACCTGATCAAACACACTCCGTGGGGGGAGGGGAAAGATAGCAAGAGAGGGGAGATGGGACAAGACAGCCTGAAATTTGCATCCGGAAAAGATTAAAACGGATTCTTTGGGGATAGAGAAAATACATAATATATATTACTATAAATGCAAAACTGTACTAAAAGCTAACTCAAATGTCAAAGATTACAGCTTGAATAAATTTAAATATAAAAGCCATGTGCTTCTTGAGTTAATGAGAGAGACATAAAAGGACAAACTGGGCCAGAAGACTGAAGAGAGCCTTAGGCTGCCTTTGCTGGGTAATGGGTTCAGGGCACAGCAGCAACTATAGTCAGAGGCTTCCCTCCATAGCTCTGACCCCTGAGGAAGAACTGGAGAATCCCACTACTCTTCCAGCCTACACTACATTTGCTGTTTCTAAAAATTAAGATGTAGGGGCACCCAGATGGCTCAGTTGTTAAGCGTCTAGGCTTCGGTTCAGGTCATGATCCCCGGGTCCTGGGATCGAGCCCCACACTGGGCTCCCTGCTCAGTGGGAAGCCTTCTTCTCCCTCTCCTGCTCCCCCTTCTTGTGTTGTCTCTCTCGCTGTCTCTCTCTCTCTCTCTCTCTCTGTCAAATAAATAAATAAATATTTTTAAAATTAAGATGTAATTCACATGCCATAAAATTTACCCTTCTAAGGGCGCTTGGGTGGCTCAGTGGGTTAAAGCCTCTGCCTTCGGCTCAGGTCATGGTCTCAAGGTCCTGGGATCCAGCCCCGCATGGGGCTCTCTGCTCAGCAGGGAGCCTGCTTCCCTTCCTCTCTCTCTCTGCCTGCCTCTCTGCCTATTTGTGATCTCTGTCAAGTAAATAAATAGAATCTTTAAAAAAAAAATTTACCTTTTTAAAGCATACAACTCAATGTTTTAAAATATATTCACACAGTTGTACAACCATGACCACTATCTAATTCCAGAACAGTTTCATCACTCCAAAAAGAAACCCTGTACTCATTTGCAATCACTCCCCAGACCCCCTCCCAGCCCCTGGTAACCACACATCTAATTTAACTTTCCACAACAACCTCCTAAAAGGATCCCTAAGAGGGGCTTAAAGACCAAATGAGGGGCAGCAGTTAAGTCTCACTGATGGTGAGCTAAGATTTTATCCAAAATAGTAACATGCAAACTTTGCTCTTAGGTACCCTCTACCTTCCAAGTGCAACCGTCACTTTAGATTTGGTATTAGACTATTTTAATACTCTAAATGCTACAGAGTATGCCGTCATCATGCAGTGTGGGCAAACACTAACTGCGAAGGTAGTCCAGAGACATGTATCTGTGAGAATAACTGGTATGGACTTAGCGAACCTTATTAGAGACAATGGACTTATTTCTTCCATAATGTTAAGATAATACTCCTGGAAGGGTAGATAGTGCTTATCTACTTAAAAGATTCTCTTTTTACAAGAAGAGAAAAAAAAATCATTTTGGTTTACTGACAATGTCCAATAACTACCCATTTCCAACAGTGATATTCTTAACCAACCATGCCAGCAGATAGCCTAGAAAAAAGCAAATCAAAAGCCTTTTTATAGGAAAAGTCTAAGCCCAAGTCAGTTTCGTGAGTTAAACTGAATGGAAGTTCTAGAATTCCTGCCATACCTCCTCCAATCTAGGTGGGACACCATTCCCAGTCACACAGAGCAGGCAGTCCCTTCAGTTTCTCTTTCCAAGTTCAAAACCCTTTCCCAGCCTCCTACCACTAACACATTAATAGGCTTCCAAGAAAGCAGTCCTCCTGACACTGCCAATCAGAAAAATCTGTTTGTCTCAGTAAAAGAAACAAGAAATTGGTCATGGACTACAGAGTCCAGGACCACAGGGGCAGCTGACCCATAAACTTGCTCCTGGAAGCCAGCACTATGTGGGGGGTCAGCACCAATCAGAAGACTATGAAATGTTCCGTTTTGGGTCCACTCTGTCATTTTTTCAGGCAGGTGATATGTTAAAACCTAAAAACAATGGGCAACCTTGGCAGGCACCACTTCAACATCTGCCCTAGAAAATAATGCCACACAAGGAAACGTGAGGGCTCCTAGTACCACTGACAGGTCTGGCTCCTCGGCACATTCTGGTTTTATTAGTTTCAAGCAGCAGATAATCTGGATTCCTGACTCAAAGATATAGGAAAATTAAGCAGCAGACTCAACTTTGGCAGCTCTTAGTTAGTCTAGAAACCCTAAGTCCTGAACTGCACCACTCACCACAGATAGGGTCTCTTGAGATATGTCAAGGAAATGTCTGGGTAGAGAAAACAAGTATGGGATATGGATTAGACGGCAAGCAGGAAATGTAGCTCTGTCAGGAGAGCAGCACCATCTCAGCTCCTCAAGTCTGCAGAGTGCCCAAAAGGCCTACAAGGCTACTCCAGTCTCATCTCAGCATTTTGGGTGTTTCCAAACACATACAACACAATACTGTGTATCAGTTGTTTGTCAAATGTTTCCCAGTATACTAACATGTTTAGTCCTCTTCACATCTCTTAAAAGATAGTATAGTTGACCCTTTAACAAACCCATGGGTTTGGGGCACCAACCCCCTTGCAGATGAAAATCCATGTATAACTTTTGACTTCCCAAAACCTTAACTACTAATAGCCTGTTAACCAGGAACCTTACTGATAACATAAGCAGTAGATTAATACATATTTTGTATGTCATAAGTATTATATATTATATTCTTACAAAAAAGTAGTTAGAAAAAAGAAAATGTTATTAAGAAAGTCATGGTGGGGGGGGGGAGCAGCAAGTGCGGTCAGTAGAACATGTAACTCTTGCCCTTAAGGTTTTGAGTTCAAGCCCAACATTGGGTGTAGAGATTACTTGGAAAAAAAAAAAGTTATAAGGAAAGGCAAATATATTTACAGTACTATACTGCATGTACTGAAAAAAATCCATATATAAGTGGACCTACCTACATGGTTCAAATCTGTATTATTCAAGGATCAACTACAGGCTGAAACTTTTGGCCACCAAAGAGTTGTAAATACCTACTCCCTACATTTTCTTTCTAATTGGGATAGGCAAGCTTTATCTGTAAAGTTAAAAAAAAAAAAATCTGTGCAAGTGGCCAACTTCCTAAAGCAGCCAAGTCACTTACAGTACAGGCCATAAAATAAGAACATGCCACCTAGTTGCAGCTTTAACCCCGCTAACTGGCCATAACGACTTCCTCTATACTTGATCTTTGGCTAACATTTCTGATACTTTTCAAAAGAGTGAAACTGCTCCTTTAAAAAAAACATGTGGAGAATGCTTAGATAACTTCAGCCCATATTTAGGAAAGTAGTAAGAAATTTTTCTCCAGATACTCGCCTACATTTCTCATGAAAGGAAAAATTTTATTACTTAGTTAACTTTCAGAAACCTAAAAACTATTTCAACTGTTGTCTTAGATATGTTATAAGGAAACGTTACTTAGATATGTTTCTAGCTAAAAACCATTCCAGGAATATAAATTTCAAAAGCTCTTTATGGTTGACAGAGGAACACAGCTCTGAGGCTTTCCCCTTCAATCCCTCTCCCCTTGCAAAACCCAACGGTGTTGAGATTTGCCTCCTCCTTTGATACATACATATACAAAAGGAGGCACTTCCTGTGTACATTCTCCTCTAATTGTATGAACAGAAGCAATGTAGACCAGGGCACTAAACCAGGCCTGAATTCTAGTTTTGACTCCACCTCTTAGAATCAATGTGACCTCAACTAAATCACTTAAAATGTCTCTGGGCGGGGCGCCTGGGTGGCTCAGTGGGTTAAAGCCTCTGCCTTCGGCTCAGGTCATGATCTCAGGGTCCTGGGATCGAGCCCCGCATCGGGCTCTCTGCTCAGCAGGAAGCCTGCTTCCTCCTCTCTCTCTCTGTCTGCCTCTCTGTCCACTTGTGATTTCTGTCTGTCAAATAAATAAATAAAATCTTTAAAAAAAGATGTCTCTGGGCTTCAACTTCATTCATAAAAAGGGGACAATATCTGCTACACCTCCTTCACAGGACTGTGTAAAAAGTTCAATAAGGTAATAAACATGAAAGAGGCTTTGAAAATTCTAAACATATGAATATTAGTTATTACAATTGGGAAAACAGGGAGTACAAAAAGGGACAAATGATTCTGGGAACACATGAAGACTGAAAGATCTATATTACACACAATTAAAGCCCTAAAAGTGACAAAGACTTTCCGTAAGAGAAGGGTTTTGTTGCAAGTACTTAAAATCTGACTTGTAACAAATAATAATAAGACTTCACTTGTGCCACCAACTTCCTACCTCAGGGCATGCATGGGGCAGAGAAAGAAAGTAGTTAAAACAAGACCAAAAGTAACTTTATTATAACTCAATCAATAAAGGGAGCTTATAATTCTATGAATGCTTATTCCCTACTAAAGTGGGATACCACACCAGGAACTCAAGGAAAAGGATCAGCAGTGCAGTATACCAGGGCCAAACTACACCCATGGGCCAAACGTGGCTTGTACTCGTTTTTGAAAAAAATTTTATTTATCACTCGTTCGTGTAAGTATTAACTGTGTCTGCTTTTGAGCTACAACAGCAGAACTGAGCAGCTGCACAGCGGCTATGGCCTGCAAAGCCTACAATATTTACTATATAGTCCCTTGCAGAAGAAGTTTGTCTATCCCTGCAATAATCAAGCGTATGGTTTTTTACCAGTATAAATAATCCTACTTAGATGTGGGGACTTACCTGTTATATTGTTTAGAACCTCCTTTAGGTGACTGAAACTATGCAGCAGAGGATCCCGTTCTTCATCCTATAACACACAGGTTTAAAAAAAAAAGTATCAGACAAAGAGGAAAAAGGAAATAGCAGACAGATCAAGGGCAGTTTGAATCCAATGATTAAGTTTCCCTTCTGAGGAAAAGAAGTTAGCCATGGTTCAGCTTTCCAGTTCCCCAATCTTCTATTTCATAAAGATACTCTGGGTTTACCTAAAATAGTAAATCCTGAAATACTAATCTATACCATAACCACAGCACTCAAGCTACCAGAGATTACCATGGCCTTCATATGTGCTATGGTCTGAATGTGTATATCCCTTCAAAACTTGTATGTAGGAACGCCTGGGTGGCTCAGGTGGTTAAGTGACAGCCTTTGGCTCAGGTCTTGATCTTGGATTCCCAGGATCGAGTCCCACGTCTGGCTCCCTACTCAGTGGGGAATCTGCTTCTCCCTCTGACCCTCCCCCTTCTCGTGCTCTCTCTCTAATAAATAAAATCTAAAAAAAAAAACAAAACTTGTATATAAAAATCCTAATGTCCATGTGATGGTATAAGAGGTAGAGCCTTTAAAACATAGGTGGTTAGGGCCTTCAGAAGGTGGGTGAGGGCTCTTTCCTCATGAATGGAACTAATACCCTTAAAAGAGAGTCCCAAGAGGGCGCCTGGGTGGTTCAGTTGGTTAAGCGACTGCCTTCAGCTCAAGCCACAATCCTGGAGTCTTGGGATTGATTCCACGGGAAATCTGCTTCTCCCTCTGACCTTCTCCCTCTCATGCTCTCTCTTGATCATTTTCTCAAGTAAATAAATAAAATCTAAAATGAATGAATGAATGAATGAGGCCCAAGATTGCTTCCCTACTCCCTTCCATGTGAGGAGAAGTCTGAGACCCAGAAGAGGACTCTCACCTGACCATGCTGGTACCCTGATCTTGGACTTCCAGTCTCCATAACTGTGAGAAATAAATTTCTCTTGTTTATAAGCCACCTAATCTGTGGTACTCTGTTATAGCATCCCAAAAGACTAAGATAATACATTATTCTATCTCTTTTCCTTCTTTATACTCATTACATAATCATATATAACCATTTCAAAGACATTGCTAGCTCCACTCTCACTTCTAAACCATTTTTATTTCTATTTTTTTTAAGATTTTATTTTTGGGGTACCTGGCTGGCTCAATTGGTACAGCAGGTAACTCTTGACCTCAGGGTTGTAGGTTCAAGCCCTGCATTGGGTGCAGAGATTACTTAAATAGTAAATCTGGGGGAAAAAAAAAAGTCTTGAGCCTGGGTGGCTCCGTCTGTGGGCATCTGCCTCTGGCTCAGGTCATGGACTCAGTGTCCTGGGACTGAGCCCCGCATCGGGATCCCTGCTCAACAAGGAGTCTGCTTGAACATATATATGCAACAAGGAAAGCCAGCTTTACAATAGGTAATTTCTTAGTCATCTGATTGGCAAGATATGGTCTGCTCTATATACTCCCAAGGAGTACCACCAACATGCCACACTGCATGTATCAATTTGAGAGCTAATTATAGTCTTGGGAATCTAAAGGTAAGGCATCTTTCAGACATTTTGAGGCATATTTAAGAGGTCCCAAATGCTACCTTCACTTGTCTACAAAAACAGCTAGAAGAATAGTATCATCTTTTGGGTCCCAGAGGAAAAAAAGGCCTATAAATTTGACACTAGTTGGAATAAAACAGAAGGGTCCTTTATAGGGGGGCCTGGGTAGCTCAGCTGGCTGAGCGTCCAACTCCTGGTTTCAGCTCAGGTCATGATCTCAGGGTCATGATCTCAGGGTCATGAGCTCAAGCCCCACATCAGTCTGCTTCCCCTCTCTTCCTCTGTCCCTCCTCCCACTTGTGCATTCTCTCTCTAAAATAAATAAATAAATCTTTAAAAAGTAAAAGGGTCCTTGATACCAAGAACAACTCTGAGTTCCTACTACTCTCAATATTAAAGAAAAATTGATTACTGTTTTAACCAAGCATCAGATCCCTTATAACTCAGGAACCAAATTATCGCCCATTCCCCACTTACCAGTGGAGTATGAGTGCTCCATCGGGCATTTCGTTTGATTGCCCCAACCACAATGTTAATCTCCCCTTGAATGATGTAAATATTTTTATCCACCATCCTGGTAAACCTATCAAAACAGTTAAAAGGTAGTTAATATTTAGTTACTCAGGGCATATCCATGTTTAAATCAGTACCTGATAAGGTCAGAATTATGATTTAACTTCTCAGTATCATGATTTCCCACCAGTAATACCAGGATGGGATGAAGTCCATCTTATGTTATGAATCCAGCTACCTAGCTCTCCTAGAGGTCTCCAAAAGTTCAAGATACAAGTCAAAAAGTATCAATCCAGAATTTCTCAAAAGCACCTAACAATCTCTAGCAAGCATGTCAAATTCTTCCAAGTCAATTGTCCCCAAAATCTCTCCTGTGAGGATTTCAGGTATGCAGATGTATCTGTTACTAGTTTGTTAAAGATACATTTCAGGGACGCCTGGGTGGCTCAGTTGGTTGGACGACTGCCTTCGGCTCAGGTCATGATCCCGGAGTCCCGGGGTCGAGTCCCGCATCGGGCTCCCAGCTCCATGGGGAGTCTGCTTCTACCTCTGACCTTCTCCTCGCTCATGCTCTCTCTCACTGTCTCTCTCTCAAATAAATAAATAAAATCTTTAAAAAAAAAAAAAAAAGATACATTTCAGATCTTCCCTTTGTTCTTTTTTATTCCCTCAATAAAGCAACAATGGAACTTTAAGTTTAAAGAAATGAATGAAGGCTGTTAGAAAAACCACCTTGGTTTGGAAACCACAGTTACAATGTCAACTTACAGACTACATCCATTCTACCAAGTCAGCTACAGAAAACTGGATAGTGGCAGTGATACAACCTTTAAAAAGTTATGAAAGGTCAAGTTCACTTGCTTAGAGCAGGAACTCTCTAATAAGACAGATTGAAAGGCAGATTCATTTTAAAACTCCTTCTGTATGAATCTCTGAAGTGAAGCTAAAATACTACTTTAGTACTTTAAGTGTTCCCAACTGAATTATCACAGGATTTTCTTTGCTGCCTAGGACAGCACTTGGAAAAGATATTTAATTCTCTTCCCAGGTGAAAATATAAAAAAAACAGAATATCTTCTCAGCATAGAGAAAAATGTAGGAGCGTGTAAAACTACTTTCCACTTTCCATTATTTAGAAACCCTCCTCACAAGGACAAAATTTTAAAAAGAAAGGGAAAGGACTACAGAGACATCCAGTTAGACAAACATTTAGATCAGTCTCCAGGAAAGTTAAAACAGTAAGCCTATCAGAGTAAGGGGAGAAAGAATTCCACAAATACTACTTATTAAGCACCTACTATGCATAAGGAATCTTTCAGAGTTCTAAGGATACAAAGCAAATAAGACATGGATAGAGCTCTCAGACATATGGAATGGGAAAAAAAAAAAACAAACTGTAGTATATAACTCTATGTTTATGTAAAAAAATCAACCAACCCACCCACCCTATATAAAATACTAGATTTGTTTTTGAAAATATGCGATATGTAACATACAGTACAATATGAAAAGCAAAAGAACAGCTTGTATCCAAATTAAGAATAGTACAACTGAAGTCTCTTGTGTATTCTCCCTAATCATATCCTCCTATTTTTCATCCATAGGTCTCACTATTCTAAATCTGATGGTTATTAAACTTTTATGTTGCTTTATACTCTTACTTCATTGATACATATTTTTTAAAAATAGTATTATTGGGGTGCCTGGGTGGCTCAGTGGGTTAAAGCCTCTGCCTTTGGCTCAGGTCATGATCCCAGGGTTCTGAGATCGAGCCCCGCATCAGGCTCTCTGCTCAGCAGAGAGTCTGCTTCCCTTCCTCTCTCTATGGCTGCCTCTCTGCCTACCTGTGATCTCTGTCAAATAAATAAATAAATAAATAATCTTTAAAAAATAGTATTATGCTGCATATTTTTGTATTTTATTTAACTAATATAATATTGCACGTATTTTTCTGATATTCGACCTTTTTCCTTGAAACATTATGTTTGTGAGTCATCCATGTTGCTAAGTGTACTTAATGTATTTTGTTCAAATAATATATACATGTGTACACAGAGAATAAAAGGTCTGGGCAGGGGCACCCAAGTGGCTCAGATGGCTGGGTGTCTGACTTGATTACTGCTCAGATCATGGTCTCAAGGTGAGATTGGGCCCATGTCCAGCTCTCCACTCAGTGGAGAGTCTGCTTGAGATTCTTTCCCTCTGCCCTACCACCCCGCTCATCACGTGCACACACTCTCTCTCTCCCCCAAACAAATAAATCTTTTAAAAAAAGGTCTGGGCAGGAGGCGCCTGGGTGGCTCAGTGGGTTAAGCCTCTGCCTTCAGCTCAGGTCATCTCATGGTCCTGGGATCGAGCCCCGCATCGGGCTCTCTCCTCATCGGGGAGCCTGCTTCCTCCTCTCTCTCTCTCTGCCTGCTTCTCTGCCTACTTGTGTTCTCTGTCAAATAAACAAATAAAATCTTTAAAAAAAAAAAAAAAAGGTCTGGGCAGATGTACCCCAAACTCAATAACCATAGTTATCTCTAGAGACGATATTATAAAATCAGGGTGTAATCAGAGGACACTTTAACCTTACCTATAATGTTTCAGTTTTAAATTTTCATAGGGAGAATATATTACTATACCATCAATATAATCTAAAATTAGTAACAAAGAAAGAAATAAGATATAATTTCTGCCCATGAGGCATTTACAGAGTCTAATGGGATCTAAAAGAAAATGAGCCATAGATATACAGAAAAAAATACATTTTTCCAGTAGGACCATTTGCACATTTTGCATAAGACAGGGCCCCCAGAAAGCAAGAAGTATGAAAACCATTATAATAAAGGGGAAAAGGCACAAATTTTGTCCAGGACCATAATACCCCCTTCAAATCCACAAGAGAATCCAATATAATAAAACATTTATTTTAATGACAATGTAAAGAAACAACTAGGTTAAAAAAAGAAAGAAAGAAAAGAAAAAAAAAAAAAAGAAAGAAAAGAAAAGAAACAACTAGGTTAGTCCCAGGAGATTTATCTGCTTTCCAAATGCCCTAGGCACATAGCAATGTTCTCTCCTGAGAAGATTCAACAATGAAAACATAACAACAATAAGAGGGAGGAGAACCAAGAAATAGAAAATGACCAAATTAAAAAATAATTCAAAGTATCAGAAGAGAAAAGATAAAATCTCTAGTATGGTTCCTTCCTTAAATTATTTAGGCAAGATGAATATGCTTTATACCTCTGGAAGGACTCTGAAAAAATGGCTAACAGAGGTTGCCTCCAGAAAAGGGAAGTGGGGAACTGGGATGAGAGGAAGACTTAATTTTCTCTGTATATTCTTTTGTATCTCTTGAATTTTGTGTCACACATATATATTACCTACTACCTATTTTTAAATTAGAATAATGCAGGGGTGCCTGGGTGGCTCAGTCAGTTGAGCCACCGAGTTGAGCCATCTTAGTTTCCACTTGGCCCCACTTGGCTTGTGGGTGCACTCTCAAATACATCAATCTTTAAAAAAAAAATACTTAAACGGACACCTGGGTGGCTCAGTCATTAAGCATCTGCCTTTGGCTCAGGTCATGACCCCAGGGTCCCAGGACCAAGTCCCACATCAGGCTTCTCCCTCTGCCTGCCACTCCTTCTGCTTGTGCTCTCTCTATCCCTCTCTCTCTCTCTGACAAATAAATTAATTCTTTTAAAAAATAAATAATTAATATGAAAATAATTTTTTAAAAATATTTTTTAAAAATAAATTAGAATAGTGAAGAGTAGTTGTATTATTCCATATGTAAAGGATTAAGAGCAGTCATCAAAGTTAATTAACTAACATTTACTTCAGTCAATCAGATATTATTACCTAATACATGCTAAGCAAAATATTATGCACAGCATACAGAATTGTCACTACCCACCCACAAGGAATTTATAATCTAGTAGATTAGATAAAACATATACATATATACACAAACCCATATATATCTCCAATGCATGAGTAATACACAGTGTCACAGTAGTGGAACAAAGAAAATTACTTCTGGCAGAGGGCTCTGGAAAGGCAACTGAAAGACAGGATTCAGGGTTGGTTTTTTTTTAGATTTATTTTTTTACCTGAGAGAGAGTAAGTGTGACATTGTGAGCAGGGGGAGGGGCAGAGGGAAAGGGAGAGAAGCCAACTCTTCACCAAGCCTGGAGCCTGACAGCATGGGGTTTGATCTCAGGAATCCAAGACCATGATCTGAGCTGACATCAAGAGCCAGATGCTTAACTGAGCCAAAGAACCACCAGACCAGATTCAAACAGTCAAAAATATAAGGAAAGAATGGCAACGGTAAAGGCTCATAGGTAGGAAAATTTAGTAGGTATTTAGGGGATTATGATTATTCCAAACTGATTGGAATATTATTCCTAGGGGAATAACAGGAGATAAAGCTAGAACAGCAAGTGTGGGGCATATCATGGATGGCCTTCAATATATAGTTATTATTCAGTAGATGTAGGCATTCAGTAGAATACCTACCATTATAAAAAATATTTTGGTAGTGCCTAGGTGGCATAGTTGGCTAAGTGTCAGACTCTTGATTTCATCTGGAGTCATGATCTCAGGGTTGTGAGATCGATATAGCCCTGTGTCAGGCTCTGCACTTAGCATGAGTCTACTTGTCCCTCTCCCTCTGCTCTTCACCCCGCTTGCAGTCTATTTCTAAAATGAATAAACAAATCTTGTAAAAAATTTTTTGAAAGGCCTGTAAAAGGACACTATAAAATAAGAGTATTTAATTTCTCTTTCAAAGAACTAAGAGAATGAGAGAAAACACTCATACTGAAAATCACACAGCAACAGGTAAATGACAACAGTATACTACAAATTGCAAATTTTTTTAAAAAGCCAATTAATTAATTAATTAAAGGATCTACCACCTATTTGGAAGGTTTCCCAGAGAAAATAAATTTTTGAGCACTTTTCTCCTCACAGAGGTCTTCTTCCAAGGGAATCTGCCCTTCAGCTTCAAATGGGAAGCTCAGTGAACCACTTGCTAGAACCCTTTGTCACAAGGTCACGAAGAGAGAGCTCAGGTGGCTCAGTCAGTTATGCGTCTGCCTTCCACTCAGGTCATGATCCCTTGGTCCTGAGATTGAGTCCCCCACTGGACTCGCTGCTCAGTGGGGAATTTGGTTCTCCCTCTCTCTCTACCCCTCCCCATGCTCATGCTTGTGCATGCACACTCTCTCTCTTACTCTCCCACGCTCTAATAAATAAAATCGTCAAAAAAAGAATTTTAAAAAATAAAGCATTCATTTCTAAAACAAAAAAATCATAAAGGCCTGCAGAGACCTCATGTAAGTATGGTAGAAAAGAATTTAAGGTCTATCTTGTATCAGAAATAACATGAGAAGGAACAACCAAATAAGCAGCAACTAACATCCCAAGCCAGATAAGCCACTGGCCCAGACTCTAAGCCACATATATCCTTTAAAAGTACTGTATGTTTAAAGCTCAGTCTACAGCATTCCCCTGGTGCTTTGTGGCATCCCAGTTACTCACCCCAAGAGGATCCAAAGAGGAGTCACTCTATCAACTAGCAACTCCCTCTAGATCTAAACAAAAGCACGAGAAACAGAAACAATAAACTGGATCCTTATTTCATGGAATTAAAAAAAAAAATCTATTTCAATGAACTAAAGACTTAAATGTGAAAAAGGAAATCTTAAAACTTTTAGAAGATAATATACAAGAATATTTTTATAATCTCAGCACAGAAGAGAAGCACCTAAACAGAAAACAAAAAGCATAACCAGTTAAAAAAACTGGTAAATTAAACCATGTTAAAATTAAAGACACTTGTTCAAAAAACACCATGAAAAGGAGGGAAAAGATAGGTCACAAACTCAGAGAAAATACCAGTTTATCTTATACATATAACTAATAAAGAAGCAATATCCGTAATATAAAATGTTACAAAAACTGTAAGAATAGACATATAAACATGCCCCCAAACTGGCAAAAGACATGAACAGGCATTTCACAGAATAAGGAAATACAAACAGCAAATAAATATATGAATACATTATTAGCTCCATTAATAATCAAGAAAATTATAAAATATGTTTATAAGATACCATTTTACAGCACAAAAAATTTAACCTGACATTACGAGTTGGTAAAAATGCAGAGGAGTTGGTAAAAATGCAGAGCAAGTAGCTAGTGGATATGTAAATTGATACAAGTCATCTGGATTACAATTTGGCATCATCTTGCAAAACTGAAGAACTTCATATCCTGCATCTCAGCAAGTCCACAGCTAAGACTATATCCCAGAAAACTCACAAAAAATTTAGAATAGTGGCCATGGGAAGGGGGAATGTGACTAACAGAGGATATACAAGCAGCCTCATTGTGGTGATATTTTGTTTTTTAAGCTGGGTAGGGGACACTAATGCCTCATATATGCTATACATATTCTCTATGTATGAAATAGACCATCAAAAGTTCCTTCTTTTCTTTTCTTGTTTATTTATTTATTAATAAACTAGATTTATTAATATTTTATTAATATTTATATTATTTATTTATAAATATTAATAATATTTTATTAATAAAATATATTTTACTTATTTATTTGACAGACAGAGGTCACAAGTAGGCAGAGAGGCAGGCAGAGAGAGGGGTAAGGAGGCCCCCCACCAAGCAGAGCACCTGACGCAGGGCTCGATCCCAGAACCCTGAGATCATGACCTGACCCAACGGCAGAGGCTTAACGCACTGAGCCACCCAAGCGCCCCGAAAAGTTCATCCTTTTCAAAATCATGGTCTTTGTTGTCTGTCTTTGCACTTGCTGTTCCTTTTCTGTGTCGAATATTTTTTTCTCACTCTCATCCACCTGGTAAACCGTTACTCAATCCATTCAAAAGTTAATGAGAAAGTCAGAATACCACACTGGTTTCAAGAACCAGCTTCGGAAGCAAAACAGTCCTGACTATTACCATCTTTACCATCTTAGCCAAGTTTCTTAGCCTTTTGAGCCCCTGTTTACAATGCTCCATTGCAAAATGAAGATAGTATCTCCTCATCTGTTTGTTGTGAGGCTCCATAAGAAGACTGTAAAGCACTATTTAAACCCCCAAAAAATAGTTGTTATTATAATGCCTGCTCGGGGTGCCTGGTGGCTCAGTGGGTTAAAGCCTCTGCCTTCAGCTCAGGTCATGATCCCAGGGTTCTGGGATGGAGCCCCACATCAGGCTCTCTGCTCAGCAGGGAGCCTGCTTCCCCTTCTCTCTCTCTGCCTGTCTCTGCCTACTTGTGATCTCTGTCTGTCAAATAAATAAATAAAATTAAAAATAAATAAATAAATAAAAAATATAATGCCTGCTCTTTGAGATCATCTCTAGCTAACCCACTCCCCCACAGAGTATTAGTAGTCCTTTCTGTCATCACATTACACTGTACATAGCTCTAAAGAACTGATTCTGATTTATAATTATTCATTTAGTGTGTCTCTCCCATGAGTCTATAGGCATCTCAGGAAGACACCATGATTTATTCACCTTTTTATCCCCAATGCCTATAAGATAAATGATAAATACTGGAGGAGCAAATGAACAAATGGATGAACTAACATCAAAGACTGACTCTCAATATAGGGCAGCTCATATCCAGCGCCTGTAAGAACAACGACTTCATAGAAGTCAAGGACTTTACGGCAGGCAGGCAAGCCTTCTTCCTGCATCCCCTATTTGTTTCTCTATCAGAAGTTACACAGGCTACTCTACAAACAAAAAGAGCCCACATTACCCACCAATCTATTATATTTTCACATCTATTTTCCTGAAGTCTCCTCATGTGCTAAATGCATGTTCACATTTCTTCTCAGAAATATGTAATTCTTGGGCACCTGGGTGGCTCAGTCAGTTAAGCGTCTGCCTTCAGCTCAGATTCTGATCTCTGGGTCCTGGGATGGAGCCCTGAGTTAGGCTTCCTGCTCAGTGGGGAGTCTGTTTCTTCCTCTCCCTTTGCCCCTCCCCCAAGGTGTGTGTGTGTGTGTGTGTGTGTGTGTGTGTGTGTGTGTGTGTTTTCTCTCTCTCTCTCTCTCTCAAATAAATAAAATCTTAAAAAAAAAAGTTGTCATTATCTAATAAGAAATTAGACTCTTCAAAGGAAAAGACTGCTTCATGGTGCTTTGGTGTCCAATACAGAGCTGTGCAAACCAAGAAAACTGATGGGCTTTCTGAGAGGACAGAAGCTAAATGACCCTCAACTGGCCCTTCCAAGGTTCATCTTCACTCAATCTCTCAAATATTTGAAGCACTAAAGATATAGCTTGTAAGATTCCCAGAACTTGCCAAGGAATATAACACAGTTCTGTGCTAATAAAACATAGACAGCGACCAAGAATTACTGAATTAGTAAACAACTTACTGGATCAAGAAATTTACCCAAAGGGTGGAGGTAAGTGAAAGCCAAACCAGAAAGAGTTGGTGCCCTGACAGGCCACGAGTAGAAAATCAGGTGTATAATAATCAGGTGACCAGTGTACCTCAGCTCTGCCATGACAACTCCTCCCTCTACGGAGATTCTGAGTCTATCCCAAGTGATATGCAAGGTGAGCCACTAAGATATGTCCAAAGATGTCCTTTGGAGGACAGCTTGGAGATGCAAATGAAGAATGAAACAATGCTTCTTTTTCTCATTCATCTTTTAACCACTCACAGCACCCAAAGTGACAACTAAGGGTGACAGTTTACAGAGTAGGACAAAGATAAAAAGTTAGCTTGTGTGATGACACATAGAGAACTACAGTGATTAAATCTCATATGGTATGCCTGTCTTACCTATCAGGGGTCATCATCCACCCATGATGGATAGAATCCAATCCACAGACATATCTGTTCTATCTGGAAAAGCTTTTTAAAGACTTGAACTAGTTGCCAAGAGTTTAAAACACAATGATCTGAATTTTAAGTTTCTCCTGAAAAATGGGAAGACTGGTCATACTGTGCCCACATGCCAGTAACGACAGCCCCTGCTAATACATTCGTACCTGGCTTACTTTGCTCATTTACATTATCTGCCTTTTCTTACAAGCTTTTTTAAGCTTGTAATCCTTGGTTTATGTGATGGCAACAAACCGTTACATCCACGATCACTTCCTTTATGACCAGGGCTCCAAATCAACAGACGCTCTATTATGTTTTCATTTAATTAAACAACTGCTGTTGAATACACTGAAATATAGAAAAAGAACAATGAGAGCTAAACGGCTGCCAATTATATTTACACCAGCCTTTCCAGCCTGATGGTAAAACAAACCGCCTTCTCCCTTCAACTCAACTTCACCATTATCCCAACAGAATCATTCTAATCAGTCACCCTGAACCACAGGGACAGACCGTGATCAGTCAACAGAAGTGGCAAACAAAGACAAGGATGATCCTTCCAGAGAGTACTGTATAAATACAGTGTGTCTCCTTAAAAGCAGAAGCTGCATCTTTTGCCTCTCTAGCTGCCCACACTAGCCAGTCTAAGTACCCCATCAATGAAGTTATTGTCTAAAAGTGGCAGTCATCCTGCATTCTGGAACATGAAATAGTAGTGGAACTCTGAGTACTACGAGTTCAACTGGGATTGGTGCCCGGCTACTCATAAGGAAAGGTATCTACAACCTGAGCTGCCAGTGAGCCAATAAGCATCACTGTCAAGATCAGAAGGCACTGTCTATCTATAGTCACCTCTGAAATAGAGCTCAAATTCAAGTCTTGAAGGAAGAACAAATGTTCTTTTCTTTTTTTAATTGAAGTATGGTTGACATACAAAAAAAAAGAACAAATTTTCTGATATGGGTGAGGATGGGAGGTGAAAAACTATTCCAACCTAGAAAATGACTTTTTGGTAAAGAAAGGGGAAATCTTTGATGCCTGAGTCACCTCCAGGCCCAACTGAAAAGATGCTGGATTGGTCACACCATCTACTCAAAGACTAGATTGTGCACTATGCAAAGCCTATCAACTCAACAAGGCTCAACAGGGCACATCACCCAGGCAAGAAAGACAGGTTCATCAAACCTGGATACTTCCTAGGCTATATAATTTCATAAGCCACTTTCTATTTTTTTTTTTTAGAAATTCTGCAACTTAGATCAGCAAGTTAAAATACAAACTTATTTCCTGGATCATTTCCATCCCACTTATCTAAAATCAATAAATACAAACAATGCTATCCCCCACCAACACACACACACACACACACACACACAATTTCAGGAGAGCAGAGGGCATTAGGTAAGAAGAAACTGAGTTTAGTCACTGTCAATCCTATACAGTTTTTCCCTCTAACAACAATGAGGTTTTGATCTTCCTTGTCACTACCTCACCATGCAAAGTCCTGACTGCCAAGGCCAGACCAAGGCACAAGTCAGGACCACACACTACAACTAAGCCCAGGTACAGATAACACTTTTTGAGTGTCCGTTACTTTCCCAAAGGCATTAGGTTGACACCGTTTATCCCTAGCTCATGCTCTAGGTAGGCTATTGCACATATATGCTACTGCTTTTAAGAAGTGGGTGTAAGTTAAACAGAGCAATCCCTAAACAGACCTTTCTATTTGTATCCTCCAGAGGGCCCAGAGAAGTGCCTTATATACCTGAATTAATGGCATAAAAACTTCTTTGTTGTGAGCTAAAAAACACTATTTACACTATTCCTCATTTCTGAAGGCACTCTTTACCCTTGGGGAATTTTACAGTTTTACAATACAGCAGTTTATCAAAGGTTACCACAGTGCCATAAACTTCTCCTTGGAGTTATACTCCTCCATCATTCACTCTGCTGCCCTGACCCTACCACTTTTAAATTAGCTGAACATCTTTCATGACGTTTTTTTCACCAATACTCAAATCCCTCTCTGTTCTCAGCCAAATATAGCATAACAAAGTGGCTCCCTTGTGATTAAACATCGCTTGAGGCCAAATGAAGAGAACACCTTGAGGGGAAATGCCAACCAAAACATACACCAGAAAAGAGTATCTGTAAAAGACTGTGTAATGGAAGAAACAGCCTCAGAAGGTTAAGTCCAGTGTTGACATACAGACCCAGACTGGCAGCTGAGCTGCCCCAGCAGTGGAAAGTCTTCTCTTAGCCCAGGTCTCCATAAGACTGGCCTCAATCCTTCCACACCTCTTCTCACTACCTGAGTCTAAGTTGCACTAGTTCATCATCCAGTGTTAATAAAGCAGTTCAGTTGTACTAAGGAGGCAGTCACACAGAAGTGGACGCTGTACAGGATCTGCAGACACCTCATTTCTAAGGTTTAAAAATCAACCCTAAAAAGCAGATCCAATGTTCTTTAGGTTTGCTTTGAGCTTTTGAGGACTGGGCTCTTTAGGAAACAGAAAGCTCTAGAAGAGGGGAGCTAAAAGGCTAGGTGAAGCCTGGGAACACAGGAAGAAAGATTCGGGCACCCGAAAAGGATCATAAGTCAGAGCTGAAGTCGCCCCTCCGGCCGCAGGGGCCTGACCTTTGCCCCCCTGCATGCCTCCCAGTTCTCTCCCACAACAATCTCTTCCTGTTTAATTATTGTCCCTGCGTTCTTAAGCCACCCGGCTCGTCCAACTTAAGGGCCCGCCTCCCCTCATTCCCTACGGCGATGTCAGGGCTGCCTTCAAGACACTGGAACTCTTAAGAAGAGACTTCGCTGACCTGTCAGCGGATCCAAAATGGCGGGGCCTAGTCCCAGGACCCGCAGCCGCTGCTCATGTCCAGCCCGGGCCCCGAAGGCGTCTTTAAGCGACTCTCCCGGCTCTGGTGGCAGATGGGAGAAGGGAAGGAGCCCGCTTCCTGGAAGTTGAGGCCGAAGTCAGGGACCGCACAATCGGCCAGGAAGACTCGGCCGGAACGGGCGGTGGAGCCGGCTACCTTCCCTGTCAGCTCACTGACGTGGTAACTAGCCTCAGTCTAGCCCGCTGCCTGGTAACTGCGCGAGCCCTGGCACGCACAGCCAATCATAATTTTGTATCCTGAGAAGTGACATTCCAGCTACCCAATAGAAAAAGGAAATTGGCTTCTGGGGGCAGGTACAGCCTAAGAAGGCGAGATTACAAGGGACAGAAAAGAGTAGGTAGGGGACAACCAACGGATACGGGGATTCTCTGAGTGACAGTTATAAAAGCCAATAAAAATGAGAAATTTGTGCTGCGCGGTTAGAGAGGTGGAGCTAGGTAGAGTTCGGTTGCAGTGCGCGGTTTAGCTGTGGCTGCTGGGCATTATGGGGAGGAAAGCTACGATTTGCTGGAAAGGGGGCGGGGTCCGTTTTGAGAGCGTGAGCGGGCGACCCTGCTCCCCTGCCCACCACCGGCAACCACCTATCAAAGTCATCTAGGCCAGTATCTTGCCCCTTGAGGGATCACTTCCTTTCTAGGCAGCTCTAGGTTCTTTCCGTCCTAGACCAGTCCTTCAATCTATTCCAACCTCCCCTCCCCCACCCTACCATCTGCCTGCCCTGTTTGGCTTCTCATTAATGTGTCTGTCCCATCCCAACGGTTTCTGTGTCTTGTACCCATTCGTATCATCCACAAATAGAGAAAAACGAGAGGAAACAGGAATCTTGGATATCTAATCCAGGCCTCAATTTACAGAGCAGGAAACCGAGTCCCCGTGTGCAAAGACGGCCCCCCACATTCACATAGCTAGTTAATAGCAGAGCAGAGAGACAAATCCAGATGTCCTCACCCTCAGTCCAGCTCTCCTTTTCACTGCCTCTCACTACCTCTTATGCCTTAGTCTATCAGGCTGTGACTCCCAACTCTGCTCCTCATACTAAGCTTTGGACGTTCCTTACTTGCCTGGAAAAAAGCTAACCATGGGGGTTAGTCAACATCATCAGTAACAGGAAACTTAAGACTTTCCTGTTTGCCTTGGAAATGCTAAGAGGCCTAAGGGCTAGATGCCCAGCCCAATATTCACTCTTCTCCCCCAACTGTCTCTCCCCTTGCAAGAGATGATAGAGGTTGCCAGGATAGTTAGAACTACCTAGAAGTCAGAGTGTGTGGGAAGAAGACAGGTGGGTTTTCTCCTTGCTGATCGAGTGGTGGAATTCTCAGCCTATCTGCTGGGATAGAGCCCAGGTGTCCGGGTAGACCTGAAGAGACTGCTCAGGGAGTGGAAAAAGATACCAACTTTCTCCCCATTTCTTCCCATTTATGGATGACCCAAATCCAGAGGAACCCCATACCTAACCCCATAGGAATGTGGGAATGGTCTAGATTCCTCTAAATTGAAGAGCCCATAAGACTGAACATCAGACCCGAAGAACTCCTCAACAGCTCCCTGCACCTGCCCATTGGGCTCCTGAACTCTGGGTCCAGCTTGGGGATCTTGCCTCTTTCAACCAAAGAGAGACAGAGGAAGAAAAGACCACCTTAGCACCTCTTTCCACAGTATGTCTGAGCCATTTCCATTTCCATTTGAAAACTGGGATTTGGTTTTCTGAGCCTCAGATTGAGCCAACTGGAAAATCCTAAGTGGACCAAAACTCCTTGTCTTCCTCATCTCCACTCTCATATACCTTCAAAAATTAATCAACCCAAAAGCATGAATGGTTGGGGGGCCTGGCTGGCTCTATCGATGAAGCATGTAACTCTAGATCTCGGGGTTATGAGTTCAAGCCCCACATTGGATGTAGAGATTACTTAAAAATAAAATCTTGTAAAAAAAATAAAAAATAAAATAAAATCTTGTAAAAAATAAAAAATTTTAAAAAGCATGAATGGGATTGTGTTAGAAATGAGGACAAGAAAGTTGAACATGCCCATCATCTTACCAGGCAGAACACCTCCCTCTTAGATTTCAGTATCTAGTCCTACATTATGCCTAGGAATAGAAATATGGGGAAAACATGGTACTTGCCCTCCTCAATTTTAACATCATAGAAGACATCGTATTAGCTGATCTCTTCAGTATGGTGGATGGGATAATAGAAGGTATGTGTAAGAAGGTTGTGGGAGCAAGAAGCTAGACATCTGGCTATCTTGGAAGTTTAGGAAAAGTTTCTCAGAGAAAATGAAACCTGATTAGAGCATAGAAAAATGAGTAGGAGTTGGCAAGATGAAGACTTGAAATAGGTTACTGTCAGAAGAAAGGCCAGAGACGTGCAGGAAACCACTCAGAAATTAGATATTAAGACAGGGTCAGGTCCAGGCAGCTCTTCCTGCCCATGGGTCCTGTCCCTGTGCTTTAACGAAAACAAAAACAAAACAAAACAAAACAAAGACAGGGCCAGTTGCTGAAAGTTTTGTATGCCAGGCTAGGGAGTTTAGCCTTTAACCTGAAAATCAAGAGCCATTTAAGGATTTTAAGCAGAGACATGACTGGTTTGATTTCCTTAAGGAGCATACTATGTTATAGGGCTAGGGCCCTCAGGGTCACCTAACCTACCCAGCCTGACTCCACATGGTCCTTGGGACATCTGTCCTGTTCTTGCAACTCCCTAGCTAGCAAGCACCAAGGCCATACCTTGCCCACAGGATTTAACTCGGTATTACCAGGGAGATGCCAGCCCTCTTAAAGCTGGGAGAGCATAACCAGGGCAAAGCCAAAGGTGCAGACTAACAGGTGAACCACCCAGACCTGAGTGCCCAGCCTATGTCCTGACAGAGAGAGTTTCCTTTAATTCTGAGGGGTAGGCGGGAGTAGAGGGCGTGATAGTTATTTGTCCAAGGTCACTCGGTGATGGTGGCAGGGTTAGAATGTTGGTAGCAGGTTAGAATGACTCTTTGGTTTGCCTCATTGGAAACCCTGCTTTGTCCATGAAGCTGCCTTACTTGGAAGAGAGGAAAGGTGGGGGGAGAGGGTAGGAGACAGCCGAGAAGAGAAAGAAAGATGTGAAGAACAAGAGCACAGAAAAAGATACATTAGTGTTTCAAAGTGACAGGAGGGAGGAGAGGGACAAACAGCAAGAGCAAGCGGCGGAGGAGAAAGAAGAGGAAAGAAAGGCAAGATGTGGGAGGACTGGAGCAGAGACAAAAGCGCGAAGAGACAGACAGCGACAAGTGCAGAAAATCTGCGAAACGTGAGCGGCAACAAAGCGTTGAAATCCGGTGGCCTCTCCCGGACGGTGCGTCCTCCCACCAGACGCCCCAGCTGCCCTATCCCCCGGCACCACTGCACATCGCTCAGAGTGGCCTGGTCCCACTTCTCCGGGGCCACCAGGGCCACTATACTCCGCCCTCTGGATACATGCTCTGCTCCTCCAAAATGTTCTTGCTCCGCGAAGTTTCAGCCACGTGGGGAGGGGCGTGGCCCAGATGCTGAGGCGTGCCTTCGATTGGCCAAGGGGCGGGCTTCTTGGCGGCGCGCCGGCCGGACCCCTCCCCCGAAGGCGGGGCCTGAAAATTCACAGCTGGAAAGGGTGGAGCCCGGGCGGCGCAGCTGGAAGGGGGCGGGGCCCGACGCTCCAGGCTTGCCGCGGCGGGCTGGGGGCGCCCTGGGCTGCCATAAAGTGAATGGGCGCCGGCGGGGGGTGGCAGTCCGCCGCGAGGCTCACTCTCTCTCTCTCTGCGAGTCCGAGAGCGCCGGAGCAGAGCGGCGGCCCGGGCGCAGGGGGGCGGCCCCCACCCCGGCCGGGTGCCCGGCCCCTGGCCCCTGCCTGCCCTCCAGACTGCCGCCGCCGCCGCCTCTGCCGGGAGTCTGCCTGTTGCAGGACTCACTGTGAGTGCTCGACCATGCGGGGACAGGGACTCATGGGGCCGAGGGGCCACGACCGAACTTCGGAATCCCCAAAACAGGACCTGGGTGGCTGAACTGGGGAACGGTGCCTGGGAAACGGGTCTAGACTGGGAGGGCTTACTGCAGACCCGGGGCCGGGACTTAGGAAAACGAAAACTCAGCGTCGGGACTCGGGGGACAGACAAGAGGGAGACTCAAGGGATCCAGAGGGAAGCCGGAGACATGAAGCCAGGACAGGAGCTCTGCGAAGCAAGGAGTAGAGTGGGGAAATCATTACCAGAAAGCGCCCTGGAATTCGGGGGCGCGGGGCAGGCAGCCAGGGAGAGAAAGGGGTTGCCGAGGCCCTGGCCAGCGGGGGGAGCTGGCGGCGGCCGCACAGCGTGAGGGCAGTTGGCCGCTCCGAACGCCCCTCGCCCAGGGCTCAGATTCTAGGGGCTGCGAGCAGGAGTGAGCCTGGTCGCACACGCTTCTCTTCCCCGCCGCTTCGCAGTTTGGATAGGAGCCGTGTTGTGGAAGCCTGGCAGCGACCGGGTCAGATGGCCGCTGTGCGGGCGGCAGGGCCGAAGCGGGGCAGCCCTAGTGACTAGGCGGCGGGGCTGGCATGTTGGACTTGGGGTGTCAGGGTTCGGATGGGTCTCGGCCTGGAGCCGCATGGAATTGGACGGAATGTCCGCAGCGCGCGGGGCTCAGAGCGGACAGAATGTCCGGGGAGGCTAGGTGGGTCTCTCCGGAGCAGGCGCTGTGTACGGCAAAGGCGGACAGAATGTCCCTGGCCGAGTGGCATGTCTATGTACCGGGCCGTGCCTTGTCCAGCTGCGTGTGCAGTGGGGTTCGCTGTGGTGGGTCGCCTCAAATGCCGGCTCACACTTTGCAAACTACTTTCTGCTCCTAGGGGCTGCGGGATGGGGGTGAGAGGGTGCTGGGAGCACCCGAGTGAGAGTAAAGGCCTGGCCTTGGAGTGCGGTGGTGCTGGAGGACATTCCTTCTCCAACCCAGACTAGATCTGAGCATCACCCTGCACATCTAGAATCCAAATTTGAGAAGAGAAATCCAATGGCGGGACGGCTAGTAGAAGACAAGGGAAGCGGGAAATGAACCACAAGGGCAACGGGAGGGTAAGGAGGAGTCCAACACAAGCCTCCTTGACAGCTTCAGTTTCCTCACAAACTCTCAGAGTCAGCCCCTAATTCCAATACAGCTGATCAGACAGCCCTGGATTCCTACCTGGTTGTCAGCAGGCTAAAGGCTCCTTCCAGGAGCCCAGGCCCAAAGAGAAAACTGCAGCCCTTTAGCAAAGCAAACCCTGTGGTTTTATTTCCCTCTTGGCTCTCTCAACCCCACCAATCCCAACACCACCCTGATGGCTGAGAGGAAGGAGGAAGGACACACACGGAATCCAGACTCTGGGGTCAACATGGGGCCTAGAGGGCCCTCCAAGACTGGTTGGGAAGGATGTCTCAGCCCTACCCAACTGTCCCTTTTGTTTTCTCTGTAACTGGGAAAGAGCCCTGATTCCTTTGGACCCATACAGTGACCACCCACAGTGACCCCAACTCTTTAACCAGAGCCCAGTTAAACTAAAGGGAACAGAGAAGAAAAGAGAGAACTTTCCCAGTATGTGTAAGTGAGCAAAAAAACTGGGCTGGGGACAGAGTTTTCATGAGATAAATGCAAGCTGATGCATTTAGCAATCAGTAATCTAATCAAGTGGGTCTCAACCTCTCAACCTCCACCCATGAATGACATGTAATATGTATTCCCCACACTCTCACCTCCATTCCTTCGTTTTAAAGTTTGCTTATCACTGCCCAGGACATTGTTTTTCAACCTTTTTTTGGTCCGTGCCCCCCTTTAATAAATGTAAAGTTACGCCCCAATTACTCTCACCATATTCTCTCACCAATTACTCTCACCATATTCTCGCCATATGTACTCTCACCATTTTCCATGCACTTGTGCTCCCATCACCTTTGAAAAATCACTGAAATTATGGGTGAAATGAAAGTCTCTGAGTCAGGAAAGGAATAGGGAAGGCATTGCAGATGGTTCCCTGAAGACCTTAGCCCAAAGTTCTGCATTTGTCAAAAAGGCCAAAAAGTAATGGCATTATAACGAAGACGAGTGGAAACAAAAGACAGAACTTTCTCCCATCCTTGCATAAAACCATGTAGCTGAGTGCATGCTGAGTCACTGGCTTTTGGGGAGAATGTTATGGACCTAGAGAAGGGTCAGAGAATGAGCCACAGAATGGGGAGTCAGGGGCTGCTAGTGAGAGCAAACTTCAAAGTTTAGGCCTCTGGAAGGTAAAATAGGATGGAAGTCCACAAATAATGGAAGGTCTAGATAAACAGATGTGTTTGCTCCCCAAATCCTGAAATGGGAGATGAGGGGGCCTTGTAGAACTGGAAGGATGCAAGCTCAAGATGAATAGGAAAATGTACCTTGGCACACAATGGGCAGCAAACTTTCAGAGCTCCTTTCCAGAGAGGAGGTAGAGGCAGGAAGTGGAAATGGAATCCTTCAGGGCTTGGGAGGATCCGTGCATGTCAGAACCACAAACAGCTGCTGGAGTAGAGGGGGCAAGGCAAGGAAAGAGCTCAGACCCTGGTTTTAGGAGAACTGGATTCGAATCTCTTCAATCTGTGTCACCTTGGACAAATTTATCTTCTTAGAGATGAAATGAGGATGGATATTCCTGCTACCTGAGGTGGTTGTAAGAGTTAAATAATGTCTTTGAAAACCCTTTGCAAATGGAGAAGCACCACAGAAGTAAGAAGCATTATTGCTATTATTATGATGCCCAAACCGTATAGGTCCCCTGTAACCCCAGAATCTTTGCTTGGAAGGATGGGGTCTCAAGTCTTAGAGAAGCCCAATAGCACCCCTGATCCAGACATGGGAAGATTCTCAATGACAGATGGAACACCCTATACCAAGCTTCCAATGCCAGCCATTACCTCTGCACCTCTCCAAGAAGAGTTCTAGGGAGCTCCCCTAATGCTTAACTCCAAATATCCTGATCTGATCTCTGCCTGCCTCCTGATCAAGGATGTGAATATGGGCCCGGGACACAGTCCAGGAGGGGAAAGGTGGGCAGGCTGGAGCTGAGCTGGGGATAGGCATGAGAGAAGGACAGAGCCACCCAAAACTTTTCTTCTCCATTCGTTCCAAATGATGCATCCTAGAGTGTGGGGAGGAAGAAGGCAGCTAATCTGAAAGATCCATTAGGTCCTGAGCTTTGGGATTATCTGGAGTGTCTAGCCCATGGTCATGGGCAGGGGCCCATGATGAGGATGATGGGAACAGAAAGGGAAAAAAGATAGACAGTGAGGGGAATGAAAACTGCTCCCAAAATTCTCTCTCCTCCTCCATTGTCCTCCTCAAGGCCTTCTTTACATTTTTCAGTTAAGTTCCCCCTTTCCCACCTTTCCCCTGCCCAATCCATTCTGCTCACCACAGCCAAATAAAGGTCCCAGAGATGCTGCTCTTATGTTTCTCCCCTGCCTACGAGCCTCCAGTGACTCCTACTGCTTGGAATACTGCTTCTCAAAAGAGGAGGATGAGGAGAGCAGGCAGGGCAGGAGAAGGGCCATGACGTTGCAGGCTAAATGTGGCCCATCTTCCTGGCAGGATGATGTCACTTGAAGATGTCACTTGAAGATGTGGAGAGAGAAAACTTTTTTTTTTTAAGATTTTTTATTTATTTATTTGACAGAGATCACAAGTAGGCAGAGAGGCAGGCAGAGAGAGAGAGTAGGCAGCAGGCTCCCTGCTGAGCAGAGAGCCCGATGTGGGGCTCTATCCCAGGAACCTGAGACCATGACCTGAGCCAAAGGCAGAGGCTTTAACCCACTGAGCCACCCAGGCACCCCAAGCAAACTTTATTTTCATATCAAAATAACTTAAGCGTGGAATAGAATACAAAACTTGCTTCAATTTTTAACATAAGGCTGGAGATCTCAAAGAAATTTCATACTGGTGGCAGCTGCTTGAGGTCGTGCTCCCAGTTTCCCTGAGGGATGTTCTTTCTTACTGGTCTTGGGGGGGTTTTGATGGAAAAGCTGGAGATGCTATAGTTTAGACTTTATCAAACCTGAAGCACCACCCCATGCCCTTCCCTGGAGGCCCCCTCTACCTGATTTGTTTTCCTCTGATGCTCTCCCATTGCCCACACTGAGACCCTGGCCATGTTAGACTGCCTGTTGCCCTCGGAACCTGCCAGCTCATTCCCAGTAGTGCTTTATTATTTAGAAGCCTCTGCTCCTTCTATGCCTCCCCAGTTCCCAGCTCTGCCATGTGCTACATTCTCTGAGCCCCATAACTTGATACCACCTTACATGGGCTTCCGTCTCTTTGACCTCCCCCCAGTGTGGGAATTAGGCCTACTTAGCCCATCATTGTCTATCCTGTTTGCCTCCCCAGACTGTAGGCTCCTAGAAATTAGGATCTGTGCCTTACCATCCTTAGGGATCTGTCCTAGCACCTAACACTTGCTGAAGGAAAGAAGGAAGGAAGGGGAATGGTGGGTATGGGGGCCTATTTCTCTGATCCCTAATTTACCCCTTGCTAAATTAACTCCATCAAATCATCGCTGCCTCCGCTCGAGTCTTAGGGTTTCCTCTTGGGTCTGTGACCTTTGTCTACAGCTGTCTGATTTGCTCACATGTGCTCACAGCAGCTCAGCAGACCAGACAGGTTGGGTCCTCAGCATCCCTAATGAACTGAAGGGCCTTACTTCAGACCCAGGTTTCTAGCTGGGCTCCACGCTAGCTAAGGACCCTGGTTTATATTCTATTACCAACTTGCTACTTGCTGAACTGAGCCACAGTGCCAACTCTATCCCTTCCATCTTCCAGGGTTTTCTCCCATCTCAGTGCTGGGGTACGCCTCCTGCCCAGGCATCATCATTGCAACTACTTGGGGGCTCTCTGGCTGTGGCCCTGATTTGCCCCTTTGGTGTCAGGGCAAAAGTGGGTACACGTGGCTGTTGTCTTCTTGCCATGAGCTTGGGTCACTTGGAAACCATGACCTCCTCTCTCTGACCTCTCTAACCTGGGATAACCTATGCTCTCCACTTTAATATATCTTGAATATTTTGTTCTCGCTGTGGTCAACCATAGGCTTCCTGTAATCCCAGGCTGTACTTCAGAATCAGAGCACACCTGCAGGTCCTTTCTTCTTCCCAGGGTGGGACTTGTCACCCTGACAGTGTGGAGCCTCGCCCATATATCCCCGGTAGGGTGTGTCAGGGAGGCTGGAGGGGGGACCAGCAGCCCCTCCCAGAGCCGGACTCAGCACCCCTCTTATCTCCTGACTCTCTCTGGTCCTGCCTGGTGTTTCCTACCAGCATCCAATCCTGCAGCTTCCAGACCTACTGCTTGTCCCTGTCCACCGAGTGAGGAGAAGCCCCTGGCCTCAGTCCCAACTCCCCAGCTTCCTGACCTCTAACAGTTTGGGGGAGCTTAATCCTCAGCCAGCCTGTCTCCAGCTCAGACAACAGCCTGGCGCCCCCAGCCTTTGCCTGGCTAGCCCACCCGGCGCGAGTCTGTGGGAGGCCATTGCCCCCGCTATCTAGCTCTCTGTCGCCTGCCTGCCTGTGGTGTTCTTGCCTTGTCAGTTTCACAGGCAGGACTCTTCTTGGCCTCCACCCCTCTTTCCAATAGTCCCACACTGGTCAAGAGCCTGAAGGTTTCCTTCTCCCCTTTACCAGTGGCTCTTGACTCCGGTTACTCTGCCCATTTTGCTGTTACTTTATTGGCTGGGCCCTCCTTTATGTTCAGGGCGGAGTATTCACAACACACCTTTGCATCCCACTCTCAAATCCATCATACTTGCCTTTTTTCACCAGAGGAAATCTTCACTGGGTAATACAGGGTCTCAGAAGGTAAACTCAAGCAAGGGCAGAGACAAGGATGAGATCTAATTTACCACTCTATCCTTAGTGCCTTACTCAATGCCCAGCGCATAGACGGCACCAAAGAGACATCTGTTCCATGAATGGCCAGGGGGCAGGGAAGCAACTTGGATAGAGTTTTGTCCCCATTCATCTTTACATTATGTTTTTTTTTTTTAACCTTCTAACAGTACTAGAGGTAGGTAGGGAAGGGAGTATGATCTCCATTTTAGATGACGAAATATGTCCAGAGAGGTAAAGTACTTTGCCAAGAACAAAGAGCTAGTAAGTTGGGGAGCCAGGACATGGACCCAGATCTTTTGTCCCCAAACCGAATTTCTTCTGGCTATTCCAGATTGTTTTCCTATGAGGGTCCTGGGCAGTTTCCACCCTCTACCTCCAAGCCATCCTCTTCCCTCAGACTTCTCCTCACCCAGGGAAACAGACTCTATACTCAGGGGAGTATAGACCGCTCCCCTGGCCCCTTAGGCCTCCTCCTCCCCCACAGAGTCCTTAGTTCTGGGACTGAGATCTGAGGTTCAGAGGGGCCAGGAAGGAGGGGGGGAGTGGAGAGTAATGGCAAGCTCCAAAACAGCCAAGGCAGCTGTCCCTGTCACAGAGAGAGGAGACTGTGTGACGGTGTGTGGGTCTGTCTGCCTGAATGTGGGAGCGCATGTGTGGGAGAGTATGTGTTTGTATGCCTCTAGCTCCAGGTCCAAGTGCTTATTTTGTCTGAGTGGGGGCTCATGTGTGTCTGCATGTGTGTCTGTCTGTCTCTGGAAATACACAGCCTGAACTCTGCTTTCTCGGCCTCATCTCTTGCTCTGGCCCTTATCTCTCTTCACCCTGCCTCCTTCTGCTGCAATGGAGGGTGAAACGGAGACACAGGTATGGAATGCTGGTGGAAGGCGAGTTTGGAATACTGGAGTTCTGGAGCCAAGGCAGACTGGAAAGACAAACGGTACTGGTGGGATTTAGTTTTCCCTACAGGTGAACCGAATCGTCCCTCTTTTCCCAGCGGTGTTGTTCCCATGGCCTCTGGAGAAGCCAGGGGGATAGCTTGCATTTTGAGAGCACCTTGGGTATAAAGTAAGAGGAGACTTCAGAGCCCCCCTTTTTCCAGCTCTCAGTTCTAAGCCTTTTGAGCTCTTTGGGAAGAACTACTAGTCAAGGCTGCCACAGGTTTCACCCAAGGGTATCTCCCTTCTCTCAGAGCATCCCTGGGCCAGCCCCAAGCCTCTGACTCCTGACCTTAGACCTGGAAGGGGAGGGGAGCTGAGTATCCCCCACCCCTAGCCTGAATTCTCTCCTTCCCTGTTCCTTTCAGTCCTCCCTCTCCAACCCTCGGAAAAAGTCCAAGTCTAGACCCCACCCCTCTCCCTGCAAACAGAACAGGGACTGACTGCTTCTCAACCTCCTGCCTTGACCTCTGTTGCACCCCCAGTCTCGCTTGAGAGGTTGGGGGGGCAGCTGTCCTCCTTCAGCTGGTTGACGGGTGCATTTCCATGTGCAAATACAGGCCGCTGCCCATCTGTGCCTCCCAGAGAGAGGCTCCTTATAAATTCAGAACAGCCAAGTGACACACATCTCAATCTAGGCTAATCCGCCACATTAATGCCACCCTGCACAGCCTGGATCAAGTCCCTGTTAATGGAGAGGCAGATGGACCCCTCCTACCCAGCTCTTCACCCCTGTTCCTCTGTCCCTAACCTCCTTTGGTTCTCCTCTGACCCAGAGGTGTCTGTCCAGACTTCCCAAGCCTCACTAGTGCCCCTTTCTCTTCCTCCCACCAGGGGGGGCTTGGGAGAGCCAGCAGCAAGGGGGACCCTGCTGGGGAGACTTGGAGAGGGACCTGGGCCATCTCCTGGGCCATGTCAAGCAAGGTTTGGGATAGGGAATAAGGGTGGGAAGGTGGCTTTAAGAAGCTCACATTTGCTCCTGGGATCGGGGAGGTAGGAGCGCTGGTGGAGGCTCTAGTAGGAGTGTGATGTGTGTCTGCACAGACACAGAGGCAGACGAGGCCAGGACGCCTAGGGATTTTCAAACTTGTTTTTGATCCTGGAACCCTTTCTTCAAATGCTATCTCCCTAGAAAGCATAAACAAAACAGGCCAAAGCAGGACTGCCCTGGTTGAAGCAGACCCATGCAAAGGCCAAGCTAGACTTCTATCCCTGAGGCTGGCCCCAAGTACCAGTCCCTGAGGGGATTTCTGAGTAGGGCCCCCAGGAACACAATTTGAAAAAGCAAATGAAGAAAAAGCAGTAGCTTACAAGTTTCCCAGACCTGGTTCAGATCCCAGCTTCACCATGCACAAGCTCTGTGAGCTTAGTGGTAACTTCAAGTCTGTTCCCTCACCTGAACAAGGGTGATATTTAAGATAGATGCATTCTTGTGAGGAGAGAAATAATGAGACAAAGGCCCATAGTAAGTATTCATAAATAATAGCAGTGATGATCCGTACGCAAGACATATTGGGCCTGGTTCAGAAACCAAATCTGTCCCACTGGAGAGTAACAGAGGTTTGGGCTGTGTTCAGGTGTGATCAGCTGAGGGGCAGGTGTGAGTTTGTGGGGATACTGGACATACATGTGAGAAGGAACTCAAGTTTTGGAAGATGTGGTATGCAATAGCATGGTTTTCCATGCAATGGCATAGTTTTCCTTAGCGGATTCAAAAAGTGTCTATTGCACACCAACTGGGCACCAGGCAGAATTCTAGCTAGGTTCCCAGCAGTGAACAAAATACAGTCTGTGTGCATGTCTGTGCATAATGCCCCTGGGAATACCCCCTTCTCCCCTTAGGCTGCTATTTCCCTATTCTATCCTAGGGCACCCCGCAGAGGGGTAGCTTTATGTCGGTAGCTGAGAAAGGTGCAGTGAACTTGAGGGGAAACACTACTAGGAACCGGTTAACTGCTAGATTTTATCCCCATCCACCTGATCTGTGTCTTGTCTTCTTCCAGAGTCCTCCCTCCATGGAGTTCGGCCTGCTCAGCGAGGCGGAGGCCCGCAGCCCGGCCCTCTCGCTGTCAGATGCGGGCACTCCCCACCCACCCCTCCCAGAACACAGCTGCAAGGGCCAAGAGCACAGCGGTGAGCGCACCCCCTACCGGGGGTAGGGGAGATAACAGTTCAATCCCTCCTGGGGGTGACATCTGACCGTGGGGGAATGCCGGGTGGGAGTGAGTGGTCAGTGGAGGAGGTCCTGGAGCCGCAGAATCCGCGCAGGCCTGGGCGCCCTGTGACCTGCCCCCACCTCGGCCCCCAGACTCGGAGAAGGCCTCGGCTTCGCTGCCCGGCGGCTCCCCCGAAGACGGCTCGCTGAAGAAGAAGCAGCGGCGGCAGCGCACCCACTTCACCAGCCAGCAGTTGCAGGAGCTGGAGGCGACCTTCCAGAGGAACCGCTACCCTGACATGAGCACGCGCGAAGAGATCGCGGTGTGGACCAACCTCACCGAGGCCCGCGTGCGGGTACGGCCCTCCCAAACCTGAGCCCTCCACTACACGCCCGCCCCCGCCCCCCGCCCACCTTCCCCCTCCAGCCCCGGCCTCCTTCTCAGCCGCCGCTCAGCGAGCAGCCCTGGAGCTCCCAGCCGGCGCTCCCGCCCCGATTGCCTACCCTCGGCGCCACACCCGACTGGCCCCTGCCTGGGTCTGCTGCCCCGCACAGCCTCCTTTGCTCCGGCCTCTGCTCCACCTCCATCCACCCTGTCGTCCCAGGCCCCTCGTTCCTTTTCCCCCAGCACTGTCTCCCGTGCTCTTCTTCACTCCTCTTTGACTCCATCCTTCGTGCTCCCGCCCCAGACCCTATCGCCCTGACTCAGTCCTGTCGCCCACTCCTGTTCTCAGCGCCCGGACTCGGTGCGCTCCTTCCACCCCCAGCCTAGCTGCCCCACTTCCGTTTCGTTTCTCCTCGGCACGGTCCCGGCCCGAGCTCCGGGATCTGGGACCCAGCCGCTGCCGCGCGGACCCGGGCCGGCCCCCGCCCGGCTCCGGCCCTGACCGCCTTTCTCCAACGCCCGCAGGTGTGGTTCAAGAACCGGCGCGCCAAGTGGCGGAAGCGCGAGCGCAGCCAGCAGGCGGAGCTGTGCAAGGGCGGCTTCGCCGCGCCACTCGGGGGGCTGGTGCCGCCCTATGAGGAGGTGTACCCCGGCTACTCGTACGGCAATTGGCCACCCAAGGCGCTCGGCCCGCCGCTCGCCGCAAAGACCTTCCCGTTCGCCTTCAACTCGGTCAATGTGGGGCCTCTGGCTTCGCAGCCCGTCTTCTCGCCACCCAGCTCCATCGCCGCCTCCATGGTGCCCTCGGCCGCAGCCGCCCCGGGCGCCGTGCCAGGGCCCGGGGCTCTGCAGGGCCTGGGCGGGGGGCCCCCCGGGCTGGCTCCCGCCGCAGTGTCCTCCGGGGCAGTGTCCTGCCCTTACGCCTCGGCCGCTGCAGCCGCAGCCGCAGCCGCCTCCTCCCCCTACGTATATCGGGACCCGTGTAACTCGAGTCTGGCCAGCCTGAGGCTCAAGGCCAAACAGCACGCCTCTTTCAGCTATCCCGCCGTGCCCGGGCCGCCCCCGGCCGCCAACCTCAGTCCGTGCCAGTACGCCGTGGAACGGCCTGTATGAATGGCCCGGTCCGTCTACCATCCCCGAGGGCGGGGGCGAGAATTCACAGCCTCCCCCGACGGGGGTCGTCTTGACTGGCTTGCCCCTACCCCGGGGTCTGAGAGGGGTGCTGGGGCAGCTCGGGGAGGGGGGCGCGGCCAGCTCAGGAGAGAGACTACCCCCTGCCGACCCTGAGGGGTGGACTGGGCCCTACACACAGTCCGCACCCCTGGGACTAAGGCCAGGAACAGGGACCAGTTCCCCGGGGGCCAACTGACCCTTGGCCCACCCCGCCTTCTCCAGACTCCCCTCCCCCATTTTCAAAGATAAATGAAATAAACGTGCGCGGACTGCCAAAGGCCTGATGATTCAGAGTTGCGGTTGAGCTCCCGCCCCTCATGCTACCCCATGTCTAGAGGAGTGCACAGGAAAGAAGTGAGGCCCGGGCTTCTAGGGCTTCAGTCCCCTCTCAGCTCCCAGCACCGGGATGGGGCAGCTGGGAGATTCCTGGAGCAAAGTGGGGCACGTGCCCTGCGTGCGAATACGTAAGTGTGGTTTAGGACTAGCTACTTGGCTGGCGTTGGCCAAAGCTGGTGCTGCGGCGCCACCTCGTGGTCTCATGGAGGATAACTGGAAGTTCTGGTCAGGAACCCTTGTGGGAGTCAATTCTGCAACTTAAGAAGCTTATGACCTTAGATAAGTTAGCACCGCCTTCCTGCACCTGTTTCTCACTGTTCCTATGAGGGGCTTGGGTCTCTAATAGCAATAAAATTCTGGACTGTAACAGACATTTATTAAGTGCCTACTAGGCCTAGAATTCTTATTGTCTGCGTGTGTGTACCTCTCATCTTTCCACACACCTTCTTTGGCTTCTCAGTGATCACCCTGCTGCCAGCAGCCCTTTCCCATCACAGCAGTCCTCTTCCCCCAAATCTTAAAACCCCAGAAGACTTGTTGAAATCTTTAATTTAAAAATGGAGCAAGAGGAAGATTTCTGGATAGAAATATAAATAACTCAGCTCTGGGGATCCTCCTCAGTTCTACCCCCATCCCAGGGCTTGCTTGGCCTTCACATTAAAAATGGAAACATCAAAGCACTAGATCACACCCCACCCACGGCTGACACTTCTTGCCTGTTATAACTTCCTGCCACTTTGGAGCACAGATCCCATGGGAAAAACCATGCAGGGAAGGCCTCCTAATTATTCTCCCAAACCTAAGATCAACTCCTTGGTGCTGTGGCAGAGAGAGAGCCTGGGGCTCCTTTTTCTCCAGCTTTTCACTGGCTCTTGGTCTTGGCTTTGACCTTGGGCACTAGGTAGGTTTGGTGGAAGAAATGGGCAAAGAGGATGAAATAGGTCGTATACAAGACAAGGGACCAGAAGCAGTGTTCCATTGTGGTGTAGCATCCCTGTTCCTGTCTCCAGATGTAAGTTAGGATGCCAACAATTGCTCCAATAAACATCTGTAGGATCTGCAGGCTGGTGATGAGCATAGGTAACCACCTGGGGGACTTCACTTTGGCAGCCCTCAGAGTGTAGTAGATGTACATGATGGCATGCACACCGTAGTTCATGGTCATGAACCAGCCTCCTGCAGACACCTTGTTCTTGTATCCAAAGCTCGTATACACTAGCACTGAGCTGTGGTGGTACCAGTGCACAAAGATGAGTGGTCGCTTACGCAGGATGATGAAGGCCGTGTCTCCTGGGAAATGGAGAGTCATAGCTGGCTTACCACCCAGTGTTGGGACCACCCTCCCTGATGGATATAGGGACACAGGGGGAATTCTCAGGGCATGGAGAAGGGTCTTTGTGGCAAATAACTTAAAGAGGGGCTTGGGTAAGAGGTGTTGTTAGGACCCAAGGGTGGGGAAGTGACTCTCCGTGTAACGGGAGAGGTAGGGGGGCCCTGAGGAGGGATGCAGTTGACTGGGCACCAGAGAGACAAAGCCTTGCCACTCACCAAGTTCAATAACCTTGCTGAGAACAAAGAGACAGGACCAGAATCCGATTATGGGAGTGCTGGCAAAGTTGGAGAAGCACACAGTTTTCTTTAGGCTCCCCCTAAGTACCAGGGTAGCCATATAGCCCCATGTCCTCAGTGCCCCCAGGATACTGAAATGGGACAGAGGAAAAGGGTGTAAGGGTCATCCCCAGACACCAATTCACCCTTCTCCCTTGGCCTGGCAGGTCACTGCCTCAAGCTCCACCATTTACCCCCTTCCGGCAGAATGGGTCACAGCTTCTAAGATCCTGGGGCCAGGATCCAACCAGGAATCTAGAGGAGATGAGGGCTGGGGAAGGACCAGGGAATGCTGGAGGATGAGACTGAAAGTTGAGTTAGGGACTAGGGTTAATGGGATGGGTAGGAACCTGGGAGGGGATGGGGGATGGAATCTGAGAAGGAGGGGCTAGAGAAGTTATTGGAAGGTATTGGGAGAGGGTGTTAGATGCTAAGAGCATTAGAGGTTGGAGGAAATTGTTAAAAGTACAGACTCCATGAGCACAAGTGGATTTATGAGAGAGAGAGCAGAGGTTGCCAGTGTGGGGCCTTGGGAAGAAGGAAAGCAGGGTAATATGGGAGGAGGATGGAAGCTGGGGAAGGAACTGGAGCTGAGGGAATGGGTTAGGGAGAGAGTTAGAGGAAAACTTGGGGCATTGACTCACTTGGGGTTTCCAGAAAGCTTTTAGGGATAGAATGAGGATCTAGGGTCTACAGGATAGTCAGGGAGTGGAGATGGGGGGGGGGTCTTACCTGAAGATTGCAAGGCCGAGGGACCAAAGGATGAGAGGCCCCTGCAAGTTGAAGCCCTTCCGTGCCTTCATGTAGTTCTGCCCCACAAAGATGAGCAGCAGGTAGACCAGAGCTATGGGGAATGAGGTTGCCCTGGCAGGCAGAAGGCAGAGGGGATGGGCTTATGGGTGGGTCCTGGTTAGAGGAATGCCCACTCATCTCTCAGGGTCAGTGCTCTGGGTTGGAGTCCCAACTCTGCCACTTACCAGCTGCGTGACTTTGGAAAAATAACATTCCCTGACAGTGTTAAGGTATATAAAGTACCTAGCACAGGGCTGGGGGGGCTGTGTACAGGTTTCTGTGATTATTGCTCTCAGGGGAATTGTGAGTGGGTGACAACTACTCGGTCCAGGTCTAGAACCAACCCAGGACTCTAGTGTTTAGAAGAATGTGGCAATAGTTTCTGCCTGTTTGGGTCATGGCAAATTGTCAGTCCACAAACTGACAAAAGTCAGTCCACAAACACCTCTGAGGAGCTTTAGGGCAAAGTCAAAGAGACTGGGGAAATCCTGAAAGAGGTTCCCAACTGTGTCTCCTTTTCCACAGCGGGAGACAATGGAGCATTTGGGGAACAATGTGATAATTGTGAAGGGCAGAGGGTCCCTGGGCACCAGCACTATGCCCGCACACCTGCACACACAGCCACAATGGACAGAGGAGAGTAGTTCTAGAAGGTGGAGAGGAGGAGGAGTTCAGATCAACCCCTTCCTCAGAGATCATGTCTCACTCCCCTCTTTCCCTTCAGTTTCCATCTCCTACTTTCCTCACCCCATTTTCTTCCTTTCTCCCTCCCTTCCATCCTGTCTCTTCCTCTCTCATTCTTTCTTTCCTCCAGATCTAATCTCTGAGATGTCATGCTAACTGCACCTTGGACAACAGGGATATGGAGACAGTACAGGGGAGCCCCACACCTTTGCTCTTTAAGAAAACCATAGCAGGGGTGGCTGGTGGCCCAGTTGCTTAAGCGTCTGCCTTCAGCTTGGGTCATGATCCCAGAATTCTGGGATCGAGTCCCACATCGGACTCCCTTCATGGAGGAGCCTGCTTCTCCATCTCCCTCTGCCCCACCCCCTGCTCATGCTGTCTCTCTCTCTCTCTCTCAGATAAATAAATGAAATCTTTAAAAAAAAAAAAAAAGGAGGAGGAGAAAAAGAAAAGAAAAGAAAAGAGAAAAAAAAAAAGAAAAGAAAAACAAAGAAAATAATCGCAGGCACCCAGTATCTCCTCCCCGATGCCCACCCTCCCTAAATAGCACTCGTTAAGGTCAGGACCCTGGCACTGCCCTTCGCCTTCCCCAGGTCTCACCAGTACTCCTCCAAAAGGGGCCTCATGTCCCAGTACAGCTCGAAGTTGTAAGGCTCCAACATCTGCTCTGTTTCGTCCGAGGCATTCATGGCTGTGACCATTTAGTTCTGCAGATGCCGAGGTCCGGAGCTTGAGAAGCTGGGCTAGAGGTTAAGGTCACCGAGGATGGAGCGAACTTTGGGGCAGGACAAAACGCACACGGGACCCAAGGAACTCCGCGGCCAGCAAGGAGCGTCAGATTCAGGCACGTGGGCCACACTCATACAACTTCCATCGCCGCCGCCACTGCGGTTTATGAAGCTGGATTGCAAAACTGCGGGCCCCGGGCGGGAGGGTGGGGGCACCGCGGCCCCTCCCAAGGCCAGGGAGTTATCCAATCTCGACTAAGATACGCCCCTGTCCTGCAACTCGCTCTCTGATTGATCATCCTCAAGGGCACCTCCCCCAGGGGTTTCTCACAGCCTAATCCAAACTCCTGTGACAGGGTCCCACCATGCCCACTTTCCCATCCTTTTCTCCCACAGCTCCATGCCCAACTGCTTGGCTTAGCTCCTATGGCCTTGCCGGTGCCGGGACAGACCAGTCTTCCCCTGGTACAGCCAACCATACCCTATGCCTCAACCATACCCTGACCTACTTGGCAGTGAGGAGACAGTGGAGATGTCCTCAGCCTCTGATGCCTGAGTTCAGTAATTCCGGTGTCAGTTTCCCGCCTCCCTGAGTCCCTGGGGAACCCAGACCCCGGATCAAGATGAATCTCCCCATAGTCCCATCTGCCCTCTTCAGGTCTGTGATTGTAGTGGAAAGGAGATACTTTTAATATTTTTTTTTTTTTGAAGATTTTATTTATTGGGGCGCCTGGGTGACTCAGTCTGCCTTCAGCTCAGGTCATGATCCCGGAGTCCTAGGATCGAGTCCCGTATCAGGCACCCTGCTCAGCGGGAAGCCTGTTTCTCCCTCTCCCATTTCCCCTGCTTGTGTTCCCTCTCTCGCACTCTCTCTCTCTGCCAAATAAATAATTAATCTTTAAAAAGAAAATAAAGATTTTATTTATTTATTTGACAGAGAGAGAGAGAATGAGTGGTGGGGGTGCTATCTAAATGACCTTCAAGTGTATCCCTTTGTCCCTGTACTTCACCTCTCACGTGGTTGGCTCTCACTACAGCCATTATCTTAGTCACTTTAACTCGTCGCACCACCTCCTTCTCTAATACAGTGCTTCTCTCTCTTCACTGCATTAGAATTGGAAAGGAACTCCCAAACCTGGCTGATTGTGACATTCTTGAGCCACAATCCCAGAGTTTCAGACCCAGTAGGTGGTCCCAGACAGTTTTTTGGAAACCATCATTGCCCTCTCATCTAAAACCTGCAATGGAGGGGCGCCTGGGTGGCTCAGTTGGTTAAGCGTCTGCCTTAGGCTCAGGTCATGATCCCACGGTCCTGGCCTGGAATAGAGCCCCATGTCCGGCTTCCCTGCTCGCAGGGAGCCTGCTTCTCTCTCTCTCTCTCTCTCTGCCCCTTCCCCTGCTCTCCTCATGCTCTCTAATAAATAAATAAAATCTCTAATAAAATAAAATCTAAATTGGATCATGCTGCTTTCCTGCTTCAAACCCTTCAGTGGCTCTCCCCGCCCCCCAAAACATTTTACTCATTTATTTGAGAGGGAGAGAGGAGAGAGAAAAAGAGCACACATGCAAGCCGAAGCTCACACAAGTGGGGGGAGGTAGACCCGAAGGTAGGCACAACCAACTGAACCACGCAGGCGCCCCCGTCAGTGGCTCTTGACTGCTTCATACGTAGGCTGACACTCAGAAGGTGCTGGGTACATATTTGATGGATGAATGAATAAATGGAAGGATGACTACTACAAGAATAATACAGGTGTTGCGAGAGCTGGATTCAAATCCCAGCTTCACTGTTAACTAGTCATGTCGTTTTTGGCAAGTTATCTAACCTCTTTGAGACTTGAATTTTTCATCAGTAAAATATAGACTGTCATACTTGCCTGCTGACCACACATGGTTGGGGGTCAATATACAAATCACATAATGTCAAGGAAAGGATACTGTGGATTAAACAGACACATGGAAATGTCAGGGTGAGTCATTTTGAAAATTTACAAATGCATATAGTGTAAGTATACTCGGTCCTGAGTTTCTCTCGAACGAAGATATTTTACATTGTCTTTCTCTTTGAAGTTTAAAGGTTTTATTTTATTTTTTACAGTTTTTTTCGGGAAAGAGTGGCTTTTTTTTTTAAAGATTTTATTTATTTATTTGAGAGAGAGCATGCAGGAACGGAGTGGGGTGGTTTGGTGGAGGAGTGGCAGAGGGAAAGGGAGAAGCAGACTCTCCACTGGGCAGAGAGCCTGTCACTGGATGGGATCCCAGCACTCCAGGATCATGACCTGAGCTGAAGGCAGACACTTAACTGACTGAGCCACCCAGATGCCTCTATTTTTTTTTTAAGATTTTATTTATTTATTTATTTATTTGAGAGAGAGGCAGGGAGAGCACAGAGGGAGAGGGAGAAGTAAACTTCCTGCTGAGCAGAGACCCTGCCTCAAGCTTGATCCCAGAACTCTGAGATCATGACCTGAGCTGAAGGCAGATACTTAACCAACTGAGCCACTCAGGTGCCCCGCCCCTATTTTTCCTTTTTTAAGATTTATCTATTTATTTGAGAGAGAGAGAGCACACATGTACACACACAGGCATGGGTCGGGGAGAGGAAGAAGGAAAGAGAGAATCTCAATCAGGCTCGTCTCTGAGCACGGAGCTGGACAGAGAGCTCGATCCCAGGACCCTGAGATCACGATCTGAGCTGAAATCAAGAGTCTGATGCTTAACTGACTGAGCCACCCAGGCATCCCTAAAGATTTTATTTTTAAGTAATCTCTACACCTGGTGTGGGACTTGAACTCATAATCCCGAGATCAAGAGTCATAGGCTCCACTGACTTGAGTCAGCCAGGCGTCCCTTATTATTTCTCAATGAATGCTTGTTTACCCCACTAGTCCTTGAACTCCATAAACGCAGAGAATATGTCTATTTTGCTCAACATCATTCCCCTAACACTAGGCACATACTAGGTACTCGGATAATATTTGCTACATGGCTGATTGGATGGGTGAAATCCTCAGCCTATAAATCTGGGTGACACTCTTTGTTTCCCCAGGATAAACAAAACACCCCAAGCTTGTCTGGCCTTTTGGCTCTTGGCCTCAGCTTCCTCATCTGGAAAATGGGGATAATATCTACCTCAGAAGAATGTTTATGAGAATCAACAAGATCATATATTTAGTTAAAGAGCATTATACAATGTAAAGTGTTAAGCGAACACCAAAGAAGGTAAATTTGACAAATTTTAATTTCTTTTTAATAAAGCTGAATTAAATTAACTTGAAAGTCACAATCTGGCGAATGGTTGCACAACAATATGAAATGTACTTAACAATACTGAATTACACAGTTAAAATTGGTAAATTTTATGTTACCCCATCTTCCTGCCATTTTTTAAAAATTTAAAGGAAAAGTTTTAATGGGGACAGTTTTAAGATAAAAAGTTAATGTGCATACTACCTAAAAAGCTTGACCTTTAGTCCTATCTCTGACCCTTGGTAAGTGGCTAAAAACATAGGCTCATCTTATAGACTCCAATGTCTCCAAATCTACCTGTCATTAGCTTTCAGAGAGATCATCCTAGAAGACACATTATCTCATGCCATTTCTCTTTAAGAACAAAAGAAGTTATCACATTTTAGCTTTAGAAAATTCACAACTCCATTACACAAATACTATATTTTCTGTTTTTCAACCACTTTACCTCTCTCCACATTGTTTTATTTCTCCAGACATCTTCTCACCCTGACAAATCCTTCTCTTTGTTTGGGCTTATCTCTAAAGGCACTTGACCTGCGAAACCTAACCTGCTTAAGAGTCAACTCCTTCCTTCTCCGTCTTCCACCCACAGGACTTTGCCCAAGTGCCTGCTGGTATTGCGCTTCTACAAATGGAGTAAGTTGATTATATATTTTCTATACTACCTGGTTCCCCCACCCTATCCCAATGGTCATTTTTGTTAGGGCACTCATCCTTAAGGGAAGCACACAGCACTTGGCACAAAATCCATCTGTTGCTTTGAATTGAATAGGCATCTAGGGGAAATACAAACAGTAAACATATATACATATATTTTTTAAAGACTCAACTTCCTTAGTAATTATGGAAATGCAAATTAAAGACTATGTGTATAGTATGGTCCCAATTAACAGCCATTAAACCAAGTAAAAATTAAATACCCAACGCCAGTCAAAGCCCTGGGAAAAGATACATCCGTACCTAGCTAGTGGCTGGGTAAATTGACTTAATCCTTCTAGAAGCACACTTAGGTAACACTTAGCAAGAACCAACTGGTATGCTTTGGCCCAGTCCCTCACCTAGAAATTTAAAACCCAACGATATAAGCCAAAAGAAAAAAAAAAATCTGTATTTACTGAAACACTTATGTCAGGCGGTGATTAAATTATTAAACACTTAACAGTACAAAACAGCTTACAGCTACCAGAACATGGAGAAATATGAAACCATGTTTGTAAAATAATGTGAAAGAAAACAATATTTAAAACTGTGACTATCCTATTACCTCAGTTACCTCAAAGTGATGATGTTTTAATTTTTTAAAAGATTTTATTTATTTACTTGACAGAAAGAGAGAACAAGCACAAGCAGGGGGAGAGGCAGGGGAGGGGGAGGGGGAAGCAGACTCCCCGCTGAGCAGGGAGCCAGATGTGGGACTGGATTCCAGGACCCTGGGATCGTGACCTGAGCCAAAGGCAGATGTTTAACTGACTGAGCCACCCAGGTGCCCTAGTGATGTTTTCAAAGAGTGAAGTTGGGAAGAAACACTAAAACATGAAATCATTTGATGGGGTGCGTGAGATTATAGGAACAAAATTAGAAGTATTTTAAATTTTCCTTCGTGATATTTTAAAATTGATGTCACAAGATTTTGGAATGCTACACATCCAGGGAAAAATGTTTTTAATAGCTTAGGAAGTGCTGTGGATAGAATGTAAAATTCCAACCTATCTATGTAGGATATGAGACTATGGATAATATGGTCTCAGATTTGTGGAGCAAAATCATAGAAGACTGTAGATAGAATATTTGTAAACTTTCTGTAGAGGAAAAAAAAATATGGAAGAAAACTATGCTGAAAACAAACACTGGAAGGAAATGCACCAAAATGCTAACAGTTTGTCTGGATGGTGGAATATGAGTGTTTCTAAAATTATTTTTATAATCAATATATGTTCAAAACTAAAAATAGGTGATTGAAATTTTTTGGGTTGAATCTCTCCTTTCCATGTGCTCTGTCCCTAAATTGGCTTTTCTGCTCCTACTTTCCCCTTATCCTGCATGGTCATGTCAGATCATCTCCTTGCCCCAGTATTTTTACTGTTTGGTTTTGCTTCTATATTTCTTCCTGTGCCTTTGCTGGGTCTTCTTCCCATACTTCCCACCTCTTTAATGCTATTGATTTTTAAAGTCCTGTCCCTGTCCCTTACTCCTTCTCATTGTGTACTCTCTTTCCTGGTTAATTCCCTTTCATGATCTCACCTGTTACATCTATTTGGCTAACTCCAAACAACTTATCTTCCATCTTGACCTCTGTTCTCTGTTCTTGCTCATATTTCCAACTTCCCACTGTACTTCTCCACCTGGCTAATCTGAGTTACAGACAGCTCACATTCAGGTATAGAAAGCCAGCCCACTTTCTTCCTAGACCTGTTCTTTTTGCTGACCTCCTTATTTCTTCTTTCTTTAAATAAGATTTTATTTATTTATTTTTGACAGAGAGCTAGAGAGCACAAGTAGGCAGAGCAGCAGGCAGAGGGAGAGGGAGAAGCAGGCTCTCCGCTGAGCAAGGAGCAGGTCATGGGGCTCGATCCCAGGACCCTGTGATCATGACCTGAGCTGTAGGCAGACACTTAATGAACCACCCAGGTTCCCCCCAACTTCCACATTTCTTTTTTTTTTTAAAGATTTTATTTATTTGACAGAAAGAGATCACAAGTAGACAGAGAGGCAGGCAGAGAGAGAGAGAGAGAGGAGGAAGCAGACTCCCTGCTTAACAGAGAGCCCAATGCGGGGCTCAATCCCAGGACCCTGAGATCATGACCAGAGCCAAAGGCAGAGGCTTTAACCCACTGAGCCACCCAGGCACCCCATCCAACTTCCCCATTTCTATTTAAATTCACCACCAGGCTCCCAGGCTCCTAGACAGGACAGGCTACATAATTTGTGAGGCCTAATGCCAAATAAAAATATAAGGTCCCTTGTTCAAAAATTATGAAGACTCTCAAGATAGTGACAGCAGAACATGAAACTGAGTGTAAGGCATTTCTAAGTGCAGGGCCCTATGGGGTTGCACAGGTTACATACCTATGAAGTGAACCCTGTGCCCAGGCTTAACCCTGGGGGCCCATCTCTGATTCCTCTCTCTCTTTTATTTTGGTTTGGTTGACAGGGTATATAATGCATCCACTCACAAAGATGGGAAACAATGTTAGAGGAATAAGTGTGAATAGTGGGGTGAGAGGGAGAGAGCTTCAGTTTGGGCACTAAGAATGCAAGGAACATCCAGATCAGAGGATACAATAACCAGTGTCTACAACTGAGGTTGTCAATCTGCCTTCAACACTCAGGGTAGAGGATATCACTGAACTCTTGGCTGTGGATGAAACTGGCCAAGGTGAGGTCAAGCAGGGCCTTTCAAACTGGGGTCCATAGACCATTTATACTGTCATCTCCAGCTTGTTAAAAAGGAAATCTCCTGGGATGCCAGGGTGACTCAGTTGGTTTACCTTAATCATCTGCCTTCAGCTCAGGTCATGATCCCAGGGTCCTGGGATAGAGCCCACATCAATGGTGCGTGTGGTGGGCCGGGGGGTGGGGGTGACTCCTCAGGGGGAATCTGCTTCTTCCTCTCCCTCTGCCTGCTGCTCACCCTGCTTGTGCATTCTCTCTCTCAAATGAATAAATAAATAAATAAATATCTTTTAAAAAACGAAATCTCCTAGTTCACCCCAGCCTTCTGAATTTGAATATATTTGGAGGTAGGTAGGGCTTGGAAATTATAGTTTCAACAAGCTTCCTGGGTGATTCTTTTGCTCATTAGAGTTTTGGAACTATTAATGAGAATCAGAAGATTGAAGAAGCTACAACCCCAGGGGAAATACCAATGCACGAGGCTTTCATGATTTTTTGACTGAGACACACAAGGAGAAATACACGTCGTGTTGTAATTCCATACATACACATATATTGGAAACAACATCTCTCATTACATACACATCCTATCCATGTTGTGTCTGATATTTTTATTCCACTATATTTCATTGTTTAAAAATGCCCATCATGGTGCCTGGATGGCTCATTCTGTTAAGCATTGGACTCTTGATCTCAGCTCAGGTCTTGATCTCAGGGTTGTGAGTTCAAGCCCCGTGTTGGGTTCCACACTGCGGGTGGAGACTACTTTTTTAAAAAATGCCCATCATGACCCACTAATAGGCTGCATCTTATAATTTGAAACTCACTGGTTAAGGAGTTACCAGAAGGAGAGGGTGTTGCTAGGAGCCAGGAAAAATAAATCAAAACTCTCCACAGGTTCTTCAGAGCCTAAACTACATTTCAAAGTTTTTGAGAGTCATCTTTGTCATCTGTATCTGAGTCATTTCTTCACTTGTTAACTGCTATTGGATAAATGAATTCATGGAGGCCATGGCTCTACCAAGAGCCCATAGTGACTGTCCAAGCCACCAGCCCAGGTCAGAAGGAGGCTATGCAAGATAGGGCAGCACCACCAGATGTAGGTACTAAAAGGAAGGTTGGAAGTGGCTCGAGAGAAGCCGCCCTGGCTTTGTCTTTGCCATCTGCTCACCAGATGCAAATCTGCTCACCAGATGCTCACCTGCTAAGGATTGTCTCTGTCTTGTGGGCTGCACCTTCTTCTCTTCTCAGGGGCCTCCCTGACCACAGCCTGTCTCACGTCCACCTACTGTCGACATCAACTATCTTAAAAAAAGAAAAGAAAAGAAAGAAAAACATTAAGGTAAGTGAAATAAGTCAAATGCAAAAGACTACGTATTGTGAGGCCATTTATATCAAATTCTATTTATTTGAGTCCTTTCTTTTTTTCTTGATAAGTCTGGCTAGAGGTTTATGAATTTTTAAAATATTTTTTTCTTGGGATGCCCAGGTGGCTCAGTCGGTTAAACGACTGCCTTTGGCTTGGGTCACAATCCCAGGGTACTGGGACTGGGTCCCATGTCTGGCTCCTTGCTCAGTGGGGAGTCTGCTTCTCCCTCTCCCTCTGCTGCTCCCCCTGTTTGTGCTCTCTCTGTATATCAGATAAATGGATAAAATCTTTTTTAAATTTTTTAATTTAAATTCAATTAATTAGCATATAATGTAGTCTTGGTTTCAGAGGTATAGGTCTGTGATTCATCAGTCTTATATAATACCCAGGGTTCATTACATCACATGCCATCCTTATTGTTCATCAGCCAGTTACTCCATCCTTCCACCCTTCTCCCCTCCAGCAACGCTCAATTTTATTGATTTTTTTTTTCAAAGAGCCAGCTCCTGGTTTCATCAACCTGTTCTATTGGGTTTGTTTTTTTTTTTTTTTAGTTTCTATATCATTTATTTCTGTTCTAATCTTTATATGGGATTCTAAAAAAAACCCCACAAAGTCACAGTGGCAGAAGGCAGGTCAGTGGTTGAATATAGCTAAGTGTTAAGTAAGGGGATTGATTGCAATGGGGCAAAGGGAATTTTTCATGGTGATGGAAATATTTTATATCTAAGTAAAGAATTGTTAAGAAAGTTGTCTATGGGGACGCCTGGGTGGCTCAGTTGGTTAAGCAGCTGCCTTCGGCTCAGGTCATGATCCCAGCGTCCTGGGATCGAGTCCCACATCGGGCTCCTTGCTTGGCAGGGAGCCTGCTTCTCCCTCTGCCTCTGCCTGCTACTCTGTCTGCCTGTGCTCACTCTCGCTTCTCTCTCTATGACAAATAAATAAATAAAATCTTAAAAAAAAAAAAGAAAGAAAGTTGTCTATGGGAAGGTAAACTGGGTGAATAGGAGAAGTGGTGGGGCTTTTGACATTTTCGGAATTTTTTCTGGGTGTACTAGTTAAGAAATAAGTAGCTAAAATAGAGGTATCTGGCTGGCTCACAAGGTTGAGCATGCAACTCTTGATCTTAGGGCCATGAGTTCAAGCTCCACATTGGGTGTAGAGCTTACTTTAATTAAAAAAGAAAAGAAAAGAAAGCTAAAATAAAATAGGTACAAAAATAAACTGAATTTAGGGGTTATCTGGGTGGTTCAGTTGGTTGGGCGAATGACTTTTGGTTTCAGCCTGGTCCTGGTCATGGCATGGAACCCCACATGAGGATCTGTGCTCAGGGCAGAGTCAGCTTGGGATTCTTTGCCCCTCCCCCACTTGCACACATTCTCTCTCTCTCAAAATAAAGTAAATAAAATCTTTTTTTTTTTTTTTAATAAACTGAACTTGGGGGCACTTGGGTGGCTCAGTCATTAAGTGGCTACCTTCAGCTCAAGTCATGATCCCGGGATCCTGGGATTGAGCCCCGCATCGGGCTCCGGCCCTGCATTGGGCTCCCTGCTCTGCAGGAAGCCTGCTTTTCCCTCTCTCGCTCCCCCTGCTTGTGTTCCCTCTCTCACTGTGTCTCTCTGTCAAATAAATAAATAAAATCTTTAAAATAAACTGAACTTAGACTCAGAATTTTTTAAAGAGAGAAATATCATTTTTAGACTCAAATTTGAAGTGGGTCATACCTGTTATATGAACAAATTGATGTTTTAAAAATACAATTATAACAACAACAACTAACATCTACTGAGTTTTGCCATGCGTCAGGCATGGGCTAAGAATTTAGTAAGAACTTGAGGCATACAGAGGTTAAAATGTGTCTAAGATTATACAGTCAGCCAGAAGCTGTGAATTTCTGGAGGCGACTGGATCCTTACAGCAGGGAAGAGACCAAGATGGAGTGGGAAGTGCTTCCTGTGGGAGTAAAGTGGGTGTGATAAGAAAGGAAGTTGACTGTACTGGCCCACAAAGGGTCTTGGTGTGAAAACTGAGCCGGAACAACTAGCAGGCCTCAGAGAACAGGTCCAGCGGCTCAAGATCTAGAGGGTCATGTTGTGGGGGTTACACCCCAATCAGAATTCTCTGTGTAGAATCCAAGGGAAATAAGCAAAGCACGCAAGATATTAAGGATCTCCAGGATGAGCCAAGAAAACCTGTTCTTGGACGGTTGGCCACCTATCAGGGATGTAGGGTTAACATGTGCCTTTCAGCAGCTGGAAGGGCCAGTATGGATGAGAGGCATGCAGGGAAAAGAGGAAAAATGGGGAAATAGTCGAAGGGGTAGAAGAAATGGAGGGTCCATGATAGAGAAATCGCCCCCAGTTAGTCCTATCCATGGCTTCAGGGACAGAATGGGCTCAGGAGGCCAACGAGTGGATGGAACAGGGTGTTGCTTAATTAAACCTAAGGCCTGAGCATCTCTAGATCGTCTGATTGGGAGGGTGAGCCACTGCAAGCCAGTGTCTGCACCTTGACATTTCACCCAGCTGATTAGATCTTCTCCTGGGATCATTTCCAAATCTCAATTTCTACTGCTTCCTTGAGAGCTCACTCTTCTGATTCCTCTGTGGAAAACAACCAACCTCCTTTGGTTTCTCCCCTGCATATCTGAGAGCTTGGAGAAATGTCAGTTCTGTCCACGAGACAGGGAACTAGTTCATTAATATTATCTGAATCAGTGCATTCAATAGCTAAGTCCACCACCTTAGAACCCGAGTCCATAGCTGGACTATTGCTAGTTGGTATGAGCCTGAATCATACTTTTTGTTTTTTGTTTTCCTAACTGTGTCATCCTGCCTCCCCAGGACCAGGACCATGTCTGTCACACCATCCAGTCTATCAAAACCTCAAGGTTCTACCGCCAAATACATACGTTGCTCTGTCCACTACATCCAAACGGATCTAAGGCAGGAAACTAATAACACACTCAAATTGGCTAATTCTAGAGAAGTTTGATAAGGGAACTATTAAACTAATAAACCAGTGTAGAGAAATACAGGTGGCAGCCACTTTACCCTTAGGAGGAAGGAAGGGGAGAAGGGAGCCATTACTAGAATACAGAGACACACAGAACTTTGTGGAGAAGGCTGCCTGGCAAGAGCTAGTACCTGTTATCAGTTGCCATAGGTGCTCACAGCAACCCTGCAGACTGAGATCTCTTCCCAGTGCTGCACATTGACCACGTTCAACCAGAAGCCAGAGGGCCTAGGAGTCAGTTAATCAGTCTACATAGGTCAACTTCTAGAGGAGGACAGAGTGAACCTGGAGGGGTAAACAGAACATCATCCTCTTTAACCTAGACTCCTGCAGTAACCTTAACCTATTGTCTGATTTCTTCACAGCTGCCAAAATAATCCTTTTTTATCTAATGTAATTAAATAATGATGAAAGTCACCATTTTAACAATTTTTTTCATTTTAATTAATTTATTTGGTAGAGAGAGAGTGCACAAGCAGGGTGAGTAGCTGGCAGAGGGAGAGGGAAAAGGAGGCTCCTCACTGAGTAGAGACACCGATGTGGGGCTCCATCCCAGGACCCTGAGATCATGACCTAAGCCAAAGGCAAACGCTTAACCAACTGAGCCACCCAGGGACCCTTATTATAACTTTATAATAAGTTTAAATTGAGAAGTATTACAAGGATTTAAGGAGAGGAATTACATCAACATATATATTTATATAACATATAATTTATAATTTCTACATCTATATTATTTATATATAATATATACTTATAATCTTTAAAATCTTATACAGATAGATTTAGATTTTTTTCTATATATTATATACATATAGATTTTATTTTTTTTAAAAGATTTTATTTATTTATTTGACAGACAGAGATCACAAGTAGAGAGAGAGGCAGGCAGAGAGAGAGGGAGGAAGCAGGCTCCCTGCTGAGCAGAGAGCCCGATGTGGGGCTCAATCCCAGGACCCTGATATCATGACCTGAGCTGAAGGCAGAGGCTTTAACCCACTGAGCCACCCAGGCACCCGATTTCATTTTATTATTTTGTTATTTTCTTAAAGATTTTATTTATAGGGTGCCTGGGTGGCTCAGTGGGTTAAAGCCTCTGCCTTCGGCTCGGGTCATGGTCCCAGGGTCCTGGATTCGAGCCCCGCGTCAGGCTCTCTGCTGGGCGGGGAGCCTGCTTCCCTTCCTCTCTGCCTTTCTCTGCCTGCTTGTGATCTCTCTCTCTCTGTCAAATAAATAAATAAATAAATAAAAAGATTTTATTTATATATTGGGGAAAGAGAGCGAGAGTGAGCAGGGGGAGGGGTAGAAGGAGAGGGAGAAGCAGACTCTCCACTGAGCGGGAAGCCCTACTCGGGACTTGATTCCAGGACCCAGAGATCATGACCTGAGTCAAAGGCAGACACTTACCTGACTGAGCCACCCAGACACCCTAGATTTTAAAGATTATATTTATTTATTTTGAGAGAGAGCATGAGATGGGGGGGAGGGACAGAGGCAGAGGGAGAGAAAATCTCAAGCAGATTCCACACTGAGCATGAAGCAGCTTCACACAGCCCTGAGATCATGACCTAAGCTGAAATCAAGAGTGGAATGCTTAACCGACTGAGCCACCTAAGCACCCCATCTTTTGAAATTTTAAAACTTATGCTTGATCCTAGGACCTGAGGATCATGACCTGAGCCAAGGCAGATGCTTAACCATTTGAGCCATCCAGGCGCCCCCATTTTAATTTATTTATTTAATATTTTATTTATTTATTTATTTACTTACTTACTTACTTATCAGAGAGAGAGATAGCACAAGCAGGCAGAGTGGCAGAGGCAGAGAGAGATGCAGGCTCCCCCCTGAGCAAGGAGTCTGATGTGGGACTCGATCCCAGGACTCGGGGATCATGACCTGAGCCAAAGGCAGCAGCTTAACTGACTGAGCCACCCAGGCATCCCTTTTTTTTAAACTATTTTAAAGTGTAGGATTCAGTCACATTAATTATTTTCCACAATGTTCTGCAACCATCACTATTATCTATTTCCAAAATTTTTATAACCCCAAACAGAAACTTCCCACTAACCAATAATTTCCCATTTCTCTCACCCTGAAGCCCCTGATAACCTCTCATCTACATTCCATCTCTGTGAATTTGCCTATGTCAGATATTTCTTATAAATGGAGCCGTACAATATTTTTCCTTTTATATCTGACTTCTTTCACTTAGCATTATGTTTACAAGGCTTATGCATGTTACACCATGTATCAGAACTTCATTCCTTTCTATGTCTGATTAATATTCCATTGAATGCATATACCACATTATCCATTCATCTGTTGATGGACACTTTGGTTGTTTCAACCTTTGACTATTGTTAATAATGCTACAATGAACATTAGCATACATGTATTTGAGTCCCTATTTTCAATATTTCTGGGTATATATATAAGAGTAAAACTTCTGGGTCATATAGTAATTCTATGTTTAACTTGTTAAGGAACTCTAATGCACACTTTTAAAAATGATGTAAAATTCACAATGCCTGACTCAAAAAAACCCTAAACATCCAAAAAAATAAAAGCAAGAAAATATTATCCATAAACAGGATAAAAATCAATCAAAAGAGGCCAGAGGTGGATCTAGGGCTACAGAGACCCAGGATCCTGGCAGCAGGGTGGCCACAAACTGAGAGCAAGGATATAGCCAGCCCGCCAAGGCCAGCTATAAGAAGCAAGGGACTGTCTTGGCTGGGTATCACTGACCCAGATGTCAAAGAATGGGATGTATTCAAGACCACTCTGAGGCCATTTGCCAGCAAGCACAAGCAGACAATCCAGAAGCATCCTCAAGTTCCAAGTACAGTTCCAGGATACATGTGCCGCCACTGGTGTGGATCCTCTGACTTCTGAAAAAAGATTTTGGTCTGAGATACTGGGGATATAAGTTATCAAAGTGTGCCTAGCCCTTTCATTTCCACTAAAAGGGAAGATAGAAAAAAGATCCAAATGAAATTTCTTTGGAGAACTTTGGAGGACCTACAACAATAGGTATTAAAAGGAAGAAGAAATTTTGCCTAGGACATCAGCCAAGACAACCTGATCAGGGTCATTAAGTAACTAAAGCCACTGGCTTCAGCATCACCATTGTGGGTGGCACTTACCTCATTAGTCTGTTCTGAGTTCAAAAGAGATCACACTAGTTGTTGTTGCTGGCAGGGAAAATGGCCACATGAACATCAGTGAGATCAAAGCTAGACTAAGTGAGGCAAGTTCTGGAACATCTGCTGAAGGAAAGGTCAGCCTAGTTGGACCCAGAAGAGGCACACTACTGTCTACCAGCCATTTCCACTGACCTCTACTCCCATAAGATTACCACTGATAAGGCCAGAGAAGTCCTCTTCTGAATCTGAGAGTGTGGAAGAGGGCACAGCAGCTGTCAGGGAGGAGAGAGGAGCTACTGGTAAATAAAACCTGAACAACTTTGTTAAAAGTTGTTTAATTTAAAACAAAAATATCAACCAATAAAAACAGATCCAGAAGGGTGCCTGGGTGGCTCAGTGGGTTAAAGCCTCTGCCTTCAGCTCAGGTCATGGTCCCGGGGTCCTGGAATCAAGCCCTGCCACGGGCTCTCTGCTCAGTGGGGAGCCTGTTTCCCTTCCTCTCTCTCTGCCTGCCTCTCTGCCTACTTGTAATCTGTCTGTCAAATAAATAAATAAATTTTAAAATCTTTTTAAAAAGATCCAGAAATAATGTGATGGAACTAACAAACAAGGGCATAAAAACAGTGATTATAAAAATGCTCTAGGGTGGGGCGCCTGGGTGGCTCGGTTGGTTAAGCAACTGCCTTCGGCTCAGGTCATGATCCTGGAGTCCTGGGATCGAGTCCCACATCGGACTCCCTGCTCAGTGGGGAGTCTGCTTCTCCCGCTGATCTCTCTCTCCTCTCATGCTCTCTCTCTCTCTCTCTCAAATAAATAAATAAAATCATCAAAAAAAATTTTTAAATGCTCTAGGGTGACTGGATGGCTCAATCAGTTAAGCATCTGCCTTCAGCTCAGGTTATGATCCCAGGGTCCTGGGATTAAGTCCCACATTGGGTCCCTGCTTAGTGGGGAGTCTGCTTCTCCCTCTTCCTCCACTTCTCCTTCCCCTTCTCTCTCTGCTGTGCTCTCTTTCTGTCAAATAAATAAATATAATCTTTTTAAAAATGATCTATACGTTCAAAAAGGCAGAGGAAAACATGGCCACAAAAATTAGAGAAAATGAAGATATAAGAAAGATCACTGATGAAACGTCTAGATATTTAAAAAATACATTATATGAAATGGAAAATACACTGAATGGGATAAAAGCAGATGCTGAAGAAAAGATTAGTGATCTGAAGAAATAAAATAGAAACTAACCAGTGAGGAGTCCAAGATGGCAGAGGAGTAGGAGACCTTAATTTATTCTGGTCCCAAGAATTCAGGTAGATAACGATCAAATTATTCTGAACACCTGTGAACTCAATTGGAGGTGGAAGAAAAGAATAGCTGCAACTCTGCGAATAGAAAAGCAACCACTTTCTGCAAGGTAGGAGGTGAGAAGAAGTGAATCCGAGGTGATTTATGGGAAGGTAGACTGCAGGGGGTGGGGGGTGGGCAGGGAGCTTCCATCAGCTGGCTGTTGGCAAGTGATAGAGCAGGTGAGCACAAAATCAGAACTCTTAGAAGTCTGGGACACCTGGGCGGCTCAGTGTGTTAGGCCTCTGCCTTCAGCTCAGGTCGTGGTCTCAGGGTCCTGGGATCGAGCCCTGCTTTGGGCTCTCCATTCAGCAGGGAGCCTGCTTCCCCCTCTCTCTCTGCCTGCCTCTCTGACTACTTGTGATCTCTCTCTCTCTCTCTCTCTATGTCAAATAAATAAATAAATAAAATATTTAAAAAGAAAAGAAAAAAGAACTCTTAGAAGTCTGCTTCAGTGAGGGACGTCACTCAGGTGGCTAACTGGGACAGAGCAATAGGTGGGACAGTATGGTGTCAGGATCCTCGGGGTCACAGGAAGACTGTGGGTGACTGAGTGCGGCAGAGCTCCCAGGTATCCGAGCGGGAAGCCAGCTGCAATCAGCAAACCGAGGAGTGGGCTCTCCCTCCTTCCTTGAGACTGTCCTTCCTCGCCCAGGAGGAGCAGCACGGGAGCACACTGCAGGAGTCAACTGGGTTTGGAGACTCCCAATGGGGGCTGTGTGCCAGAGATAGAAACGCTTGGTCACAGGCCGGGTGAGGATGGAGCACGAGGCCAGAGACCAGGGAGACGGGAGTGACTGGCCGCTTTTCTCCAAGGGCGCACTGAGGAGTGGGGCCCTGAGCTCTCAGCCAGAGTTTGGGAGGCCGCCATTTCCATTCCCATCCTCCAGAGCTCTATGGAAAGCCTTCAGGGAAACAAAAGCCAGGAGAGCAAACTGGAGCAGATTACCTAACCTGGCTACTGGCAAGGGCGGTGCAATCCCTTCTTGGGCAAAGACACTTGAGAATCAAGGCAACAGGCCCCTTCCCCAGAAGATCAGCGAGAATGTCCTGCCAAGTTTATCAATCAGTGAGAACTGTGGAACTCCAGAACTACAGAAATACACCACATAAAATTCATAGCTTTTTCCCCATGATTCTTTAGTCTTTCAGTTTTATTTTTAATTTTTTTCTTTCCTTTCTCAACCAATCTCTTATTTTACCAACTTCTTTTTAAAATCTTTTTAATTTTCATTTTTGCAGCTACATTCTATCCCTTCATTGTATTTAATCTTATTTTTGTATATATATTAGCCTTTCTTTCTCTACAATTTTGGGATGCAGTTTCTTCTAACAGACTAAAATACACCCCAAATCTAGTGTATGGTTCTGTTCTAGTTACCTGTCTGCCTGTCTGATCATAACTTTTTTTAAGTCTTTTTAAATTTTCACCTTTACAGTTGCATTCTATCCTTTCTATATATATATATATATATATATATATATATATATATATATAAAGTTTTTCTTTCTTTACAATTTTTAGATGTAGTTTCTTCTAACAAACTGACCAAGATACACTCAGGAGATAGTGTATTGCTCTGTTCTGTTCACCTGTCTGTTTATATCCTTTCCTTTTTTTTGTTTTTGCTTTTTTTCCCTCTTTTGTTTTTTCTTGTCTTTTAATTTCCATTTTTACAGTTATGTTCTATCCTTTCATTGTATTTAATTTTATTTTTGTACATATATAAGTTTTCTTTCTTTACAATTTTGGGACATAGTTTTCTAAAAAAAGACCAAAATACACACAGAATCCAGTGTATTGCTCTATTCTGCTCACCTGTCTAATTATATTCTATTTCTTTCTTTTTTCTTTTTTTCTCCCAGTTTTGGGTCTCTTCTGATTTGTTTACTGTATATTTCTCTGGGGTCATTGTCGCCAGTTTAGTATTTTGTTCTCTCATTCATCTGTTCTTCTCTGAACAGAAGGACAAGATGGAAAAACTCACCTCAAAAAAAGAGAACAAGAGGAAATACTGACTGCTAGGGACGTAATTAGTATTGACATAAGTAAGATGTCAAAACTAGAGTTCAGGGGCGCCTGGGTGGCTCAGTGGGTTAAGCCGCTGCCTTCGGCTCAGGTCATGATCTCAGGGTCCTGGGATCGAGTCCCACATCGGGCTCTCTGCTCGGCAAGAAGCCTGCTTCCCTCTCTCTTTCTCTCTGCCTGCCTCTCCATCTACTTGTGATCTCTCTCTGTCAAATAAATAAATAAAAAATCTTAAAAAAAAAACTAGAGTTCAGAATAATGATTATAAAGATACTAGCTGGGCTTGAAAAAAGCATAGAAGACACTAGAGAATCCCTTTCTGAAGAAATAAAAGAACTAAAATCTAACCAAGTTGAAATTTAGAAAGACTATTAATGAGATGCAATAAAAAAAGTGGAGGCTCTTGAAAACAGTAGTGATTTAGCAGAGTGGCATTGCTGGGTTTATTTGTTAGGAATTTCATGGTTTTCCACTCGTATTGCTAATTTTCCCAGAAATATTTATAATCTGTTAATGTTTAGTCTTTTTTGCAATCTACATAGTTTTACCACTGACATTCTGTAAAAAATCAATCAGGAAAGAAAAGCTATATAAAATGAGTTTGGCCATAGACATTAAAAGATGTAAATAGGGGGTGCCTGGGTGGCTCAGTGGGTTAAAGCCTCTGCTTTCGGCTCAGGTCATGATCCCAGGGTCCTGGGATCGAGCCCCACATCAGGCTCCCTGTAAAATCTTTAAAAAAAAAAAAAAAGAAGATGTAAAAAGGGTGCCTGCATGGCTCAGTTGGTTAAGTGACTACCCTTGGCTCAGGACATGATCTTGGAGTCCCAGGATCAAGTCCCGCATCAGGCTCCCTGCTCGGTGGGGGTCTGGTTCTCCCTCTGACCTCTCCCCTCTTGTGCTCTCTCTGTATCTCAAATAAATAAAATAAAATAAATCTTTTTTAAAAATTAAAAAAAAAATGTAAATACTTACTGTTTTCTATGTTTTTATAAAATTTATCTTTTGGGAGTCAGATAAAGTTTTGACTCCATACAAATCCAGATGTGGAGCAATATAGCTCCTGTTTGAAAATGAAGAGGTAAAAAACACAATTAATCTGACCTATGAAGCCTATACATAGTAGATGATTTAACTCAGCTAATATCTGTAAACCACTAACGATGGTGCAAGGTTCAGGCCAAAGGAGAGGAAAGGTGAGTGCAGAGAGATTGAAGAGTATGATAGGTGTATGATATAAGATCAGGATGTGATATAAGATATACTAACTTTGGGCACCTGAGTGACTCAAGTCATTAAGTGTCTTCCTTTGGCTCAGGTCATGATCCCAGGGTCCTGGGATCGAGCCCCACATTGGGCTCCCTGTTACCAGGCCTGCTTCTCCCTCTCCCACTCCCCCCTGCTTGTGTTCCCTCTCTCGCTGTGTCTCTCTCTGTCAAATAAAAAAATAAAATCTTAAAAAAAAAAAAGATATCCTAACTTCAAAATGTAACCCTACTCTTACCTTTCCACTTTCCATCCATGTTCATTTCCCTGTGAAAATAGTCACTGTTCTCAAAAAGTGCCTGGAGAGTGAGCCACATAGTGAGGGATGTCCATGAGGGTATAGATGTGGGAGAGGCATAAAAGCAGAGAAAGTGGTTGAAACAAATACATGGAAATGTAAGCACTCCTTCTGAGGTACAGCAAACCCCCCATTATGACTAGAGGAGTGCAGATAGAAAAGTTATGGGAGAACAGATTAGAAAAAGACCTCATGTACTAAGCTAAATTCAGTAGATAATATGGAAGTCATAGAGGTATTTTGAGTGATTTTGAGTGAGAGAACGACACAATTAAAATAGTGCCTTAGGAAAATTCAGCTTGAGACCAGTTGAGAAACTTGAAATCAAGCAAGAAGGAATGAGAGCATAAATCAGTCCTTTAGCAATGGGAAAGAGAAAACATAGATACAGAGAAAAGAGAATCCACAGTGTATCATATTTTATTGAATGTGGGGGACAAGAGAATAAGAAAGAAGTAAAGTGAAATAAGTCAATCAGAGAAAGAAAATCATTGTATGATCTCTCTGATATGAGGAATCTGAGAGGCAGGACAGGGGGTTGGGGGAGTATGGAGGGAAAAAATGAAACAAGATGAGACCAGAGAGGGAGACAAACCATAAGAGACTCTTAATCTCAGGATACAAACTGAGGGTTACTGGGGGGGTGGGAGGGGAGTGATAGGGTGGCTGGGTTATGGACACTGGGGAGGGTATGTGCTATGGTGAGTGCTGTGAATTGTGTAAGACTGATGATTCACAGACCTGTACCCCTAAAGCAAATAATATGTTATATGTTAAGAAAGAGAGAGAGAGAGAAAGAAAGAAAGAAAGAAAGAATAGAAAAGATGGTTAACATTGGAGCAAATATCCACCCTTGCTACAATGACCTGTGGCTGATTGGTCACCTGGTAGAAACATGACCTTGTAGTCCTGCCGCTTTAACAGGCATTACAGGTAGGGAATTATATCTAAGAAATGGGAAAACAAGGCACCCAAAACTCTTAAACTCTACTAAAAATTTTTGTGTTAACCCTGTTTAAACTAACAACCACGTACACACTTCAAAACTAGACTGAGATCGGGACGCCTGGGTGGCTCAGTTGGTTAAGCAGCTGCCTTCGGCTCAGGTCATGATCCCAGCGTCCTGGGATCAAGTCCCGCATCAGGCTCCTTGCTCGTCAGGGAGCCTGCTTCTCCCTCTGCCTCTGCCTGCCATTCTGTCTGCCTGTGCTCGCTCTCTCCCTCTCTCTCTCTGACAAATAAATAAATAAAATCTTTAAAAAAAAAACTAGACTGAGATCAAAGCTATTAGGGTGTAGATTCTGTAAATCATACTATCATACCTCTCTGTAAATCATATCATACCTCTCCTATACTATATAATATTATGCTATACTATTCTATGAATAGTGTAGGAATCAAAATATGCCACCCCCAAATATGCCTCTTTGACATAAGGATTACTTTGAGCTAATAGCAATTGAGATCCAAGAGATGTGGAAAGAAGCCATCCTGGATCTTCCCTTCTCTGATGAAAAACAGATACTTCTGAGAAATCACCTTTCCTGGGGAACTTTTAGAGCATTAAGACAGAAAGTCAGCAGTGAGATGGACCTATGCAAACAAAACTTATCTCCTTAGGTTCCTCCAGTGTATTCACCTGCCACAGTTTGATGCACTTGGAGGCCTAAAACCTGTGTCTTTATCCTTGTTACTTTTCTACAAGTTTATCATTCTTCATAAAGATGCTATATAAGTACAAGTCCTGACCACCTCTTTGAGTTACTCATCACTTAATTTCTCTCATGTGCATGTATGCTATCCAAACTAATAAATGTGTTCTCCTCTCATTAAAAACAAACAAAAAAACAACAAACAAAAACAGGAGGAGGCTCTAACTGTAGGATAAATGAGGCAGAAGAGAAAATTAGTGATATAGAAGACCAAATGATGGAAAATAAAGAGGCTGAGAAAAAGAGATAAAGAACTACTGGATCATGAGGGAAGAATTCCAGAGATAAGTAATACCATGAAGCAGAATGATATTGGAATAATTGGGATCCCAGAAGAAAAGGAAAGAGAGAGGGGGGCAGAAGGTATATTAGAGCAAATTATAGTGGAGAACTTCCATAATCTGGGGAAGAAAATGGGCTTCAAAATCCAGGAGGCACAGAAAACCCCCTCAAAATCACTAAAAAATAGGTCAAGAACCCTATTTCATAATAGTGAAACTTACAAATCTCAGAGACAAAGAGAAAATCTTGAAAGCAGCTCAGGACAAGAGGTCCATAGTAGAAACATCAGATTTCCAGCAGACCTTTCCACAGAGACCTGGCAGGTCAGAAAGGACTGGGATAATATATTCAGGGTGCTAAATGAGAAAAATATACAGCCAAGAATACTTTATCCAGCTAGGATGTCATTCAAAATAGAAGTGATAAAAAGCTTTCAGGACAAACAGAAATGAAAAAAATTTGTGATCACCAAACCAGCCCTATAAAAATATTAAAAGGGATCCTCTAAGCAAAGAGAGAGCCCAAAAGTAACATAGACCAGAAAGGAACAGAGACAATATACAGTAACAGTCACTTTACAGGTAACACAGTACCGCTAAATTCATATCTTTCAACTCTGAATGGGCTAAATGTCCCAATCAAAAGACACAGGAGGGAGGGGGTTGGGAGAGGGGGGTGGGGTTATGGATATTGGGGAGGGTATGTGCTATGGTGAGTGCTGTGAAGTATGTAAACCTGGCGATTCACAGACCTGTACCCCTGGGGATAAAAATATATGTTTATAAAAAATTAAAAAAAATTATAAACTGGGAAAAAAAAAAGACACAGGATATCAGACTGGATTAAAAAAAAAAAAGCAAGATCCACTGATACGCTGCCTATAAGAGACTCATTTTAGACTGATTTAACCTCCAGATTTAAAGTGAAGGGGTGGAAAACCATTTATCATGCTAATGGACATCAAAAGAAAGCTGGGGTGGCAATCAGATAAATTCGATTTTATTTTATTTTTTTTTTAAAGATTTTATTTATTTATTTGACAGAGAGAAATCACAAGTAGGCAGAGAGGCAGGCAGAGAGAGAGGAGGAAGCAGGCTCCCTGCTGAGCAGAAAGCCCGATGCGGGGCTTGAACCCAGGACTTGGGATCATGACCTGAGCCGAAGGCAGCGGCTTAACCCACTGAGCCACCCAGGTGCCCCATAAATTCGATTTTAAACCAAAGACTGCAATAAGAGATGAGGAAGGACACTATATCATAATTAAAGGGCCTATCCAACAGGAAGATCTAAAAATTGTAAATATTTATCCCCTAACATGGGAGCAGCCAATTATATGAGCCAATTAATAACATAATCAAAGAAACATATCAAGGGATGCCTGGGTGACTCAGTAGGTTAAGCGTCTGCCTTCAGCTCAGGTCATGATCTCAGGGTCCTAGGATTGAGTCCAGCATCATGTTCCTTGCTCACCAAGGAGCCTGCTTCTCCATATGCCTGCTTGCTCTCTCTCTCTCTCTCTCTCTCTCTCTCTCTGACAAATAAGCAAATAAAATCTTAAAAAAAAAAAAAAAGAAAAATATCAATAAGGTCCTGGGATCAAGCTCCACATTGGGTTCCTGCTCCACAGGAAGCCTGTTCTCCCTCTCCCACTCTCCCACTTGTGTTCCCTCTCTCACTGTCTCTCTCTATCTCTCTCTCAAATAAAATAAAATCTTTAAAAATAATTATAATAATACAATAATAGTAGAGGACTTTAACATCCCTCTCAATTCAGTGAACAGATCAAGTAGAAAATCAACAAAGAAACAAGGGCTTTGAATGACACACTGGACCAGATGGACTTCACGGATATATTCAGAACATTCCATCCTAAAGCCACAAAATACACATTCTTCTCAAATACACATGAACATTCTCCAGATTAGATTACATACTGGGTCACAAATCAGTTCTCAACTGGTACCAAAAGACTGGGATCATTCCTTGCATATTTTTGGGCCACAATGCTTTGAAACTGGAACTCAGTCATAAGAGGAAATTTAGAAAGAACTCAAATACATGGAGACTAAAGGACATCCTACTAAAGAATGAATGGGAAACCAGGAAATTAAAAAAGAATTTTAAGGGACGCCTGGGTGGCTCAGTTGGTTAAGCAGCTGCCTTCGGCTCAGGTCATGATCCCAGCGTCCTGGGATCGAGTCCCACATTGGGCTCCTTGCTCATCAGGGAGCCTGCTTCTCCCTCTGCCTCTGCCTGCCATTCTGTCTGCCTGTGCTTGCTCTCTCTCCCTCTCTGACAAATAAATAAATAAAATCTAAAAAAAAAAAAAAAGAATTTTAAAAATTCATGGAAACAAGTGAAAATGAAAACACAAACTGTTCAAAATCTTTTGGATGTAGCAAAAGATTTTGTAGCACCCAGGTGTCCCAAAAGCAGTTTTAAGAGGGAAGTATATAGGGGAGCCTGGGTGGCTCAGTGGATTAAAGCCTCTGCCTTTGGCTCAGGTCATGATCCCAGGGTCCTGGGATGGAACCCAACATCAGGTTCTCTGCTCGGCAGGGACCCTGCTTCCCCCTCTCTCTCTGCCTGCCTCTCTGCCTACTTGTGATCTCTGTCTGTGAAATAAATAAATAAATAAAATCTTTAAAAAAAAGAGAGAGAGAGGGAAGTATATAGCAATACAAGCTTTCTTAAGAAACAAGAAAGGTCTCAGTTACACAACCTAACCTTACACCTAAAGGAACTGAAGAAAGAACAGCAAATAAATCCTAAATTCGGCAGGAGAAGAGAAATAATAAATATTAGAGCAGAAACCAATGAAATAGAAACCAAAAGAACAGTAGGACAAATCAATGATACTAAGAGCTAGTTCTTTGAAAGAATTAATAAGATTGATAAACTCCTGGTCAGACTTATCAAAGGACCCAAGTAAATAAAATAATGAATGAAAGAGAAGAGATAAAACCAATACCAAAGAAATACAATTATAAGAACTTATTATGAGCAACTATATGTCAACAAATTGGGCAGTCTGGAAGAAATGGATGCATTCCTAGAGACATATAAAGTACCAAAACTGAAACAGGAAGAAATAGTAAGCCTGAACAGACCCATAACCAGCAAGGAAATTGGAGCAAAAATCTAAAATCTCCCAACAAACACGAGCCCAGGGCCAGATGGCTTCCCAGGAGGATTCTACAAAAGATTTAAAGAAGAATTTATATCTATTCTTCTGAAGCTGTTTCAAAAAGTAGAAATGGGGAGTTCCTGGGTGGCTCAGTGGGTTAAGCCTCTGCTTTCAGCTCAGATCATGATCTCAGGGTCCTGGGATCAAGCCCTGCATAGGGCTCTCTGCTCAGCAGGGAGCCTGCTTCCCCCTCTCTCTCTGCCTTTCTCTCTGCCTAGTTGTGATCTCTGTGTGTCAAATAAATAAGTAAAATAAAAAAAAAATAGAAATGGAAGGAAAACTTCCAAACTCTTTCTATGAGGCCAGCATTACCTTTTTTAAAAAAAAAGATTTTATTTATTTATTTATTTATTTATTTGACACAGAGAGAGCGAGAGAGAGAGCACACACAAGCAGGGGAGCAACAGGAAGAGGGAGTGGGAGAAGCAGGCTCCCCACTGAGCAAGGAGCCCACTGTGGGGCTTGATCTCAAGACCCTGAAATCATGACCTTAGCCATAGACACTTATCTGACTGAGCCACCCAGGAGCCCCAGCTTACCTTGATCCCAAAACCAGACAAACACCCCACCCAAAAGGAGAATTACAGACCAATATCCTGATGAAAATCAATAAAAAAATTTTCACCAAAATACTAGCCAATAGGATCTGAGAGTACATTAAAAGGATTATTCACTATGACCAAGTGGGATTTATTCCTGGACTGCAAAGTTTGGTTCAACATCTACAAATCAATCAATGTGATGCACTACATAGATAAAACAAAGGACAAGAACCACATGAAATGACAGGTGTTGGCAAGGATGCGGAGGAAGGGGAACCCTCCTACACTGTTGGTGGGAATGCAAGCTGGTGCACCCAGTTGGGAAAACAGTACGGAGGGTTTCAAAAAGTTGAAAATAGAGCTCCCCTGCAACCCAGCAACTGCAATACTGGGTATTTACCCTAAAGATACAAATGTAGTGATTCAAAGGGACACATGCACCCCAATGTTTAGAGCAGCAATGTCCACAATAGCCAAACTATGGAAAGAGCCTAGATGTCCATCATCAGATGAATGGATAAAGAAGATGTGGTATACACATACTATGAAATATTATTCAGCCATCAAAAAAAACCCAAAATCTTGCCATTTGCAATGACATGGATGGAACTAGAAGCTATTATGCTAAGTGAAACAAGTCAATCAGAGAAAGACAATTATGACCTTACTGATATGAGGAATTTGAGAAACAAGACAGGATCACAGGGGAAGGGAGGGAAAAATGAAACAAGACGAAACCAGAGAGGGAGACAAGCCATAAGAGACTCTTAATCTCAGGAAACAAACTGAGGGTTGCTGGAGTAGAGGGGTTGCAAGGGATGGGGTGGCTGGGTAATGGACATTGGGAGGGGTATGTGCTATGGTGAGCACTGTAAATTGTGTAAGACTGATGATTCATAGACCTGGACCTCTGAAACAAATGATACACTGTATATTAACTTAAAAACTAAACAAATGGAGAAAAAGGTTAAATATAGGATAACCATATGACTCATAAATTCCACTCCTTCGTACAAACACCAAAGAACTGAAAACAGGAACTCAAATAGGTACTTATAGGCAAATTTTCATTGCAGCATTATTTACAATAGTCAAAAAGCAGGGGCGCCTGGGTGGCTCAGTGGATTAAAGCCTCTGCCTTCGGCTCAAGTCATGATCCAAGAGTCCTGGGATCAAGCCCTGCATTGGGCTCTCTGCTCAGTGGAGAGCCTGCTTCCTCCTCTCTCTCTGCCTGCCTCTCTGCCTACTTGTGATTTCTCTGTCAAATAAATAAATAAATAAAATCCTTTAAAAAAATAACAAAAAATCAGAAACAACCCAAATATCCATCAACAGATGAATGAATAAACAAAATGTGACCATATATGTGTGTGTGTGTGTGTATACATATATATATATATACATATATATATATATACACATATATATATGGTCACATTTTGTTTATTCATAAATTCCACTCCTTCGTACAAAGTATATACTCCTTCGTATATACTATATATATGTATGTATATATATGTATATATGTATACACACACACACACACACACACACACACACACACACACGGTATTATTCAACCAAACAAAGGAATGAAGTTCTGATACTTGCTACAACATGGATGAACCTTATAAACATTAAACTAAGGGAAAGAAGCCACACACAAAAGGATAAATATTGTCTGATTCCACATAGATGAAATGTCTAAAATTGGCAAATTCATAGAGATACAAAGTATATTAGAGGTTGGTAGGGACTGAGAGCAGGGGGCAATGGGGAGTTATTTCTTAACAGATAGACTTTCTGTGTGGGGTAATAAACAAGTTTTGCAAATAATGGTAATGATTGCACAATCACTGTAAATATAATTAATGCCACTAAATTGTACACTTAAAACTGTTAAAATGGAAGATTTTATGCTATGTATATTTTACCACAATAACAAAATGAAAACAAAGGAAACATTTTTTAGACAAACAAAAGATGAGAAAATTCAGGCACTCAAATTTTGATGAAAGAGAAAACTCATGTTCTACAAGATGACAAAAGAAGTTTTCCAGGCAGAAGGAAATGATACCATGGGGAAATTTGGATCTATATAACAGAATGTAGAGTGCCAGAAATAGTAAATATACTGGTAAATGTAAAAGACATTTCTTTAATCTTTAATCTCTTCAAAAGATAATTGGCTCTTGAAAGAAAAACAGACAACAATGGGGTTTAGAGCACATATAAAAGCAAAATGGATGACCACAATAGAACAAAGGGTGAGAGGGAAAAAATGGACATATACTACTGTAATGTTCTTATACTACACATGGAGTGATATATTAGTTGAAGGTAGAATGATATTTAAGATGTATTTTATAGGGGTGCCTGGGTGGTTCATTCAGTTGAGCATCTGCATTTGGGTCATGATCTCAGGGGCTTGGGATGGAGACTTGGGCTCACTGCTCAACAGGAAGTCTGCTTCTCTCTCTGCCCCTTTCCCTGCTCCTGCACTCTCACTCTCTCTCTCTCTCTCTCTCACTCTCTCTCAAATAAATAACTAAAATCTTTAAAAAATTAAAAATTTAAAAAATGAATTTTATATACTCCAGGGATGCATGGTTGGCTCAGTAAATAGAGCATGTGACTGGGGCGCCTGGGTGGCTCAGTGGGTTAAAGCCTCCGCCTTCAGCTCAGGTCATGATCCCAGGGTTCTGGGATCAAGCCTGGCATAGGGCTCTCTGCTCAGCAGGGAGCCTGCTTCCCCCTCTCTCTCTGCCTGCCTCTCTGCCTACTTGTGATCTCTGTCAGTCAAATAAATAGATAAATAAAATCTTTTTTAAAAAATAGAGCATGTGACTTGATCTTGGGGTTTGAGTTTGAGCTCCACATTCAGTATCAAAATTACTTTAAAAAATAAAATCTTGGGGTGCCTGGGTGGCCCAGTGGGTTAAAGCCTCTGCCTTCAGCTCAGGTTATGGTCTCAGGGTCATGGGATTGAGCACTGCATCAGGCTCTCTGCTCTGCGGGGAGACTTCTTCTCCCCCTCTCTCTCTGCCTGCCTCTCTGCCTACTTATGATCTCTGCCTACTTGTGTAAATAAATAAATATTTTAAATAATCTTTAAAAAATGTATTTTACATACTCCAGAGTAACAACTAAAGAAATAAAGGTATAACTAATATGCCAAATAGTGGAGACAAAATGGAATTATGAAAAATAGTCAACCCAAACGAAAGCAGGGAGACAAGAACAAAGTAACAGAGAAGATGGGACAAATAAGAAATGCATAGTTCAGGGGCACCTGGGTGTCTCAGTAGGTTAAAGCCTCTGCCTTCAGCTCAGGTCATGATCCCAGGGTCCTGGGATTGAGCCCCACATCGGGTTCTCTGCTCAGCGGGGAGTCTGCTTCCCCCCCCATCCACCTGCCTCTCTGCCTACTTGTGATCTCTTGTCTGTCAAGTAAATAAATAAAATTTAAAAAAATAAAGAAATGCATAGTTCAGATGATAGCTTCAAACTCAACCATACTGATAATTACATTAAATGTAAATGTTGTAAACACCCAATTAAAATGTAATGATGACCAGACTGGATAAAATACTAAAACCCAACCACATGTTGTCTACAAGAAATTCAACTTATATATAAATAGATAGTTAAAAGTAAAGGGATGAGAAAATGTCTATCATACAAAAAAAAAAAAATCGAATGAAAGTTGAAGTGGTATATTGAAAGAAACAAACAAATCCATAATTGTAATTGGAGATTTTAGCACTTGTCCCTAAGTAACTGATAGAAAACTAGACAAAAAATCAGTATGATACAGATTTGAAGAACACATTTTTGTATTCTTCAGTGTGGTTTATACAATCTGACCTAACTGACAGCCATAGAACCCTCCACTAAATTCCAGAATACACATCCTTCTCAGGTGTACAAGGACATTTACCAAGACAAACCATATTCTAGGCCATAAAACAATTTTTTAAACTAATCTCTACACCCAACATGGAGCTGAAACCCATGACCCCAAAATCAAGAATCACATGCTCTACTAACTGAGCCAGCCAGGCACCCATGATGAGTGATGTTGATAGTGTGAGAGGCTGTGTGTATATGGGATCAAGGAGAACATGGGAATTCTTTGTACTTTCTGTTACATTTTTTTCTGTGAACCTCAAATTTCTCTAAAATATAAAGACTATTGATTAAAAAAGGTCAAAAATCACATTTTCTCCTTTATTTTGTTAATTGATGATTGTATCAAATGGATTTTGAATGTTAAACCAACTTGTATCTCTTATAAGTACCATGTAAATGAATTTGTGGGTTTTGTTGTTGTTGTTCTTTTATATACTGTCTGACATTCTTTCCTTTTTGTTAAAGCACTTGTGAGCATTTAATGAACTTCCCTCAATGTGGCTTCTAGCTACCAGGACACTGCCTGCCCCCCTTAGTCTTCTTAACTTTTCTTTTGATGAATTTGACCTTTACAGTGACAGGCTGCTTTGGTAGCTTTCTCTTCCCCAGAATCCGAATTGAACCACATCAATGACAGGAGCAGCTCCAGTCTTGTTTTCAGCAGAATTTACCAGTGTCTGCTCACTGATCAAGGTCCACAGTTATTAAGGTTGACAGCTGGGCAAGAAGCTCTGGTTTCTCTTTAAGTGATGCTACCTAAAACAACTTTCCCAAAGTAACCTGGGTGTATTTGTCAAAATTGATCATGTGATGTTGCACATCACTGGCATTACCTCAATCCTCTGGGTACTTGCCCATGCAGCCTTGGCCATGGTTCATGTGGCCCCAAAATTCTGGGTCTTTCTCAATCTGGATGGCATGTTGGTGGCAGAGGTGAAAGAATCTGATATTCTTTCTCATTGGAATGGGTTTTGGGTGGGTTTTTTTGAGCATTTAGACCATTCACATTTTTTAAATGATTTTATTTACTATTTGAGAGAGTGAGAGAGAGAGCACAGGGTGGGGGAGGGTCAGAGGGAGAAGCAGACTCCCCAGCAAATGGGGAGCCTGATCGTGGGACTCGATCCTGGGACCCCAGGATATGACCTGAACTGAAGGCAGATGCTTTAACCAACTGAGCCACCCAGGTGCCTCTAAACCATTCACATTTAATGTAACTACTGATATAAATGGCCTTAAAACTACCATCTTGATATTTGTTTTCTTTTTTCCCATCTGTTCTTTGTTCTAGTATTCCTCCTTTTTTGTTTCCTTTTGGAGTGGAAAAGTAACTTTTGTATTTCAAATTTTCACTCCTGTTTGGCCTTTTAGTTGTATTTTCTCTTGTTATGCTTCTAGCAATTACTTCAGAGATTATAATATACATCATTACAAGAGCTTACCTCCATTTATGCTACTTTGATAGTCGATCTTAGGAGCTTGAAGTTTATCCTGCTACATCTTTTTCTCTATTGTATTAATTCTAATAGTTATGTCATATTCCATTGTATATGTATTATTGTTATTATTATTATTATTATTATTTAAGATTTTATTTTTAAGTAATTGCTACACCCAACAAAGGACTTGAACTTAGAACCCTGAGATCGAGAGTCGCATGCTTTACTGAGTGAGCCAGCCAGGTGCCCCTGTAATATTATTGAAATAAGACCACAATGCAGAAGTTTTGAAACATGATTTTTGGCATTTACTTAAAAAATCTGCATGCAGGAAAGAGTGAGAGGAGCTTCTCCCAATCAGAATCTGGGAAGTATTTCACCTCAGTTTTTAACACATTGGTTTCATGGGTTTTCTTATACAGAAGTCAACTCAAGACCTGCTGTCTTCCCAGTTTTTCCAGAAATCATTTTGGGAGCTAGAGGTGAAGAAGGCCCTGGTCCACACAAGTAAACAAACTTCAAAATATTAAAAAGGTTGTGGTATCTATTTTGAAAATGGCAGGGAGTACTAATGCTAATTAAAATAAAATATACATTTGAAAACAATATATACTTTGAAATATACAAAACAAGGGGAGTCACAGTAAACAAGGTGAGGCATACATCTGAAAGAAGATTCAGATATTTATTTGAAAACAAAAGGAGTCCTAGTACTGTATTCAGAGTGTTCAATCTTTTGAATATGTGACTTACATTTCCTTTGATTAAGGGACTAGCAGATTTCCCTCATCAGAGACTGATATATCCACAGGTTCCCCACCATCCCCTGATGGGTCACATTTATAGCAACACCCAAGTTGTCAAGCTTTGGCTCTAGGATCTCCCTCTATAGTTATTTATCTAAGGGGTTTAGAGGTGGGGGTGGAGATATTTATTATTGACATAATCAGAACAGCTGCCAACAGCTCTGTAAGCCATCAGCTTTCGTTTCAACTGCTATTGCTGGTCTGCTGGCTGCTGTCACCCTGTTGTCCACAGGCCAATGCCCACACTGCTGCCAGATAATCATAATGGGGCTTAGGTTGCTGCTGACCTTTTCTTTTCTTCAGCGTCATGGCTGTCTGCCTGGCCACTACCTCAGCAGCTGCCGTTGCTGCCAACTTTAGTGCTCAAAACCCTCTGGACAAAAGGATAATTCTATCACAACCAGAGGGAATTCCCACAGCAGAGATGTTGAGCTCCTAAAGACTCAGGTCATTCCTTGACACTACAGATGCCGCCTTCACTGAACAGACTTTCTGAGAGACTCAGAAAGTGCTCCAGATTCCTGACCACCACAGTCCTACAGTCTAAAAACACCAGTGAAGTGTACCATGAGGCATGTTGAATAATAGTATTTTTCAAAGTAAAAATACTATTATCTGTGTTTCCAGACTTTGTTGATGTTCGATATACAGACTGGAAACCCTGCTCATAACAAAACCCAGCTATGCTGTTTGGTCCAGCCCATTCCAACAGATCCCAGCTGATGATGTATCTTTCCAATGATTCTGACTTTTTCAAAAATCCTTAGGCCATCTGGGAGCACACATTTCAATTTCTTAATATGGACCAGGTTCCAGTTCCTGACTTACACACACTCCTAGGCCTCCTCCATACCTCATGTTTCAGTGTCTGTCAACACCACATGAGTCTTTTCTAAAAAGATTTTATTTATTTATTTGACAGAGAGAGATAGCAAGAGAGAGAATACAAGCACAGGGGAGCTGGATAGGGAGAAGGAGGCTGGAGAGGGAGAAGAAGCCTCCCCTCTGAACAGGGAGCCCAATATGGGGTCCCACCCCAGGATGCTGGGATCATGACCTGAACCCAAAGGCAGATGCTCAGTGACGGAGCCACCCAGGTGCCCCACCACATGAGCATTGAAAGCACTATACTAGGGGTGCCTGGGTGGCTCAGTGGGTTAAAGCCTCTGCTTTTGGCTCAGGTCATGATCCCAGGGTCCTGGGATTGAGCCCCGCATCAGGCTCTCTGCTCAGCAAGGAGCCTGCTTCCTCCTCTCTCTCTGCCTGCCTCTCTGCCTACTTGTGATCTCTGTTTGTCAAACAAATAAATACAATCTTAAAAAAAAAAATAAAGCACTATACTATTGGGGCATGGGGTGGCTCAGTGGGTGAAGTGTCCAACTCTTGACTTCTGCTCAGGCCATGATCTCAGGATTGTAAGATTGAGCCTTGCATTGGGCTCTCCACCCAGCAGGGAGTCTCCTTGAGATTCTCTCTCTCTGTTTTTTCCCCCGCTCTCTCTCTCTCTCTCTCACTGGAAGTGAACAAATAAATCTTTAAAAAATAAATAAAAATAAAGCACTATACTATTGTTGAAAGGCTGGTCTGGAGTAAGCACACAGTTGTATTGCTACACACCAGCCTAATAGTGTCTCATCTTTAACTCAGCTAAAATACAATTATGTAAATTTATTATTATACACATAAGTAAACTAACACTAATTAACAATAAACACTACTGGGACACCTGGGTGGCTCAGTGGGTTAAAGGCTCAGGTCATGATCCCAGAGTCTTGAGATTGAGCCCCACATCAGGCTCTCTGCTCAGGAAGGAGCCTGCTTCCCCCACCCCCTGCCTGCCTCTCTGCCTACTTGTGATCTCTGTCATATAAATAAACAAAATCTTAAAAAAAAAAAAACAGTGCTTTTGGGGCGCCTGGGTGGCTCAGTGGGTTAAGCCGCTGCCTTCAGCTCAGGTCATGATCCCAGGTCCTGGGTTCGAGCCCCACATCGGGCTTTCTGCTCAGCAGGGAGCCTGCTTCCTCCTCTCTCTCTCTCTGCCTGCTTCTCTGCCTACTTGTGATTTCTCTCTGTCAAATAAATAAATAAAATCTTTAAAAAAAAACAGTGCTTTTAAGATTGGATTACAAATCCTTTGGAATTATTAAATATTGGAAATATTATAATGCTCCTTCTTACCCCTGTATAAAAAATAAAAATAAAAACAATACCGATGTTAAGTCAAGTGTAAGAAATTCCAACAAAGTTGCTTTTTCTCAAGAGGCTTTACTCAATACCTTTTAGAATACCAAATATCAAGAGGTGCCTGACAGGCTGCCAGTAGAGCATGAGATTCTTGATCTTAGATTTGTGAGTTCAAGTCCCATGTTGAGTGTAGACATTACTTAAAAATGCAATCTTAAAAAAAAGGGATACCAAATATCCAAACATTTTTGTCTTATTTTGCTACCCTTGCTCTGTTGGTATGCTAAACAAGTACTTAATGTCTCTTTCTGTCAGCGTTGACTCTTTAAAATATATAATTTTCCACTTGTGTAATTTTCTAGAATACCTCTCCCTAAAAATGGAATTTGTCAAAAGGCATATCATTCAAAATTTTAAAAGATGGGGTGTTGGGGCGCCTGGGTGGCTCAGTGGGTTGGAGCCTCTGCCTTCGGCTTGGGTCATGATCCCAGGGTCCTTGTGATCCTTGTGATCTCTCTGTCAAAAAATATTCTTTGCATAATAAGAAAATGGTTGCCTGTCTATTTTGCAAATATTTTCTCATGTTTTTTTTCTGTCTTTTGGCTTTGTGTCCCTCCCCCCGACCCCCTGAAAGATGTTCTACATTTTCCTGTAGTAAAATTTACCTGTCTCTTCCCTCCTCTTGGCTTATGGGTTTGCCTCTGAAAAGTCTTTCCCACTCAAATACTATAAAGTTTTTCGTGTTTTATATCTAAACCTTAGTTCCATCTGAAGTGGGGGTATTTGGGGTTTTTTTGGAGGGATTGTCCTTTTTGTGTGTGTGCATGAAAAAAGTGAAGTGTTCTTTCATACCTTACTGGTAGTTCTGTAAGATGGTGAGGTACTCTGAAAACCAGTCTAGCAGTTACTTAGTATGATAAACAGAGAATTACCATATGACCCAGCAATTTCACACCTAAGTATACAGCAAGTATAGATTACAAAGAATTATATGAAAAAAAAAATATTTGTCAAAAAAACCATTAGTCAAACCTTATAAAATTTACATCTAAAATATGTGCAGTTTATTTTATGTAAATTATATCTCAATAAAACTGTGGAAAAAAAGATAGAGAAAAAGGATAACTATTTAAAGCAAATGTGGAACAACTGGGTAGCTCAGTGGGTTAAGCATCTGACCCTTGATCTCAGCGCAGGTCTTGATCTCTGGGATATGATTTCAAACCCTGCATTGAGTTCCATGCCCAGCATGGAGACTACTTAAAAAAATTTTTTTAAATAAATAAATAAATAAAATGTGATAACAATGTATTTTTGGTTTTATAATGTGTTTAAGTAAAATGTATGACAACAATAACACAAAGAATGGGGTATGAAAAATGGAAGGCTTTTATATTATACACAAAATGGTATATTGCCTAAAGGTAGACAGCTATCAGTTAAAGATGATGCATATTGTATCCTTAGAGCAAACATAAAAAGTAAAATGAAGAGGTATAGCAAATAAGCCAATAGTGGAAGATAAAATGGAATAATAAAAAGAAAGAAGAAAATCAGATTGGGAAAACAAAATACATAGTCAAATGATAGATCTTAACCTAACTATTTTGCTACTTAAATTAAATATAAATGGTCTAAACACATTAGTTAAAAGGCAGAGATTATCAGACTAGTTTTTTTAAAAAGAGGCTGTTTTTGAGAAATCTACTTTAAATATATAAACAAAAGTGAAAGGTAAAAGAATAGAGGGACACCTGGGTGGCTCAGCTGGTTAAGTGTCTGCCTTTGACTCAGATCATGATCCCAGGATCCTGGGATTGAGTCCCACATTGGTCTCCTTGCTCAACAGAGAGCCTGTTTCTCCCTCTGCCTGTCTCCCTCTCTCCTCTCTTCTCTCTCTCTGTCTGACAAATAAATAAAATCTTAAAAAAAAAAAGTAAAAGGATTGAAAGAGATAATACTATTCAAACCCTAATTAATAGAAAGTTGGAACTGCTCCACTGATATCAGGAAAAGCTAAGAGAACAGAAAGGAAAAAAAAGACAAATCCATAATCATAGTTGTTTCAAAATGCTTCTCTCAGTAATTGAACAAGTAGACAGAAAATCAGCAAAGATGTGGAAGACTTGAACAATACTACCAACCAACTTTCCCTAGTTGACATTTATAGAACATTCCATCAACAGTACCAAAATAGGGGTGTCTGGGTGTCTCAGTGGTTTAAAGCCTCTGCCTTCTGCTCAGGTCATGATCCCAAGGTCTTGGCATCAAGCCCTGCATCGGGCTCTCTGCTCAACAGGGATCCTGCCTCCCCCTCTCTCTCTGCCTGCCTCTCTGCCTACTTGTGATCTCTGTCAAATAAATAAATAAAATCTTTTAAAAAAATTTTTAAAAATATCTGGGGCGCCTGGGTGGCTCAGTGGGTTAAGCCGCTGCCTTCAGCTCAGGTCATGATCTCGGAGTCCTGGGATCGAGTCCCGCATCGGGCTCTCTGCTCAGTGGGGAGCCTGCTTCCTCCTGTCTCTCTGCCTGCCTCTCTGCCTGCTTGTGATCTCTCTCTGTCAAATAAATAAATAAAATCTTTTAAAAAAATTTTTTTTAAATATCAAAATATACATTCTTTTCAAATGCACACAAATAGTCACTAAGACAGATGATTTGCTGGGACATAATAACATAATCTCTATAAATACAGGAGGACTGGGTGCCTGGGTGGCTCAGTGGGTTAAGCCTCTGCCTTTGGCTCAGGTCATGATCTCAGGGTCCTGGGATCAAGTCCTGCATCGGGGTTCTCTGCTTGGCAGAGAGTCTGCTTCCTCCTCCTCTCTGCCTGGCTCTCCGCCTACTTGTGATCTCTCTGTCATATAAATAAATAAAATATTTTTAAAAAATAAATAAATACAGGAGGACTGAGAAATTAAAATCAGGTAAACTATAGACCAAAATAAGGAAAACAAATAACAAACCTTTTAGAGGATAATATAGGATAAGGGGATGGGTTAAGTTGGTGATGGGCATTAAGGAGGGCATGGGATGTAATGAGTACTGGTGTTATATGCAATGGATGAATAACTGAACTCTACATCTGAAACTAATGATATACTATATGTTAATTAACTGAATTTAAATTTATTTTTTTTTAAAAAGAAGATAATATAAAGTATTTTCATTACCTCAGGATAAAGAAAATTTTCTTATCTTTCTAAATATTTCTTAATTTTTTTAAAAAAGATTTCGTTATTTATTTGTGAGCAAGAGAACTCAAGCAGCGGGAGAGGCAGGGGGAGAGGGAGAGGCAGACTCTCCGCTAAGCAGGGAACCCAACAAAGAGTTCAATCCCAGGACCCTATCATCATGAAGGCAGATGCTTAACAGACTAAGCCACCCAGGTGCCCCAAGAAAATTTTCTTAAAGAACAGACAAAAAGGGGCACCTGGGTGGCTCAGTGGGTTAAAGCCTCTGCCTTTGGCTCAGGTCATGATCCCAGCGTCCTGGATCGAGCCCCGCATCGGGCTCTCTGCTCAGCAGGGAGCCTGCTTCCCCCTCTCTCGTTGTCTGCCTCTCTGCCTACTTGTGACCTCTCTCTCTCTCTCTCTTTCTCTCTCTGTCAAATAAATTTTTTAAAAATCTTAAAAAAAAGAACAGACAAAAATACTAATTAAAAAAATATATTACTAAGTATGAGTCCAACAGGAAACAGACAACACACTCAGATTAAAATGGTCTGAGAAAAGGTCCTTTATATTAAAAAGATTACTTACAGGGGCACCTGGGTGGCTCAGTCATTAAGAGTGGCTCACTCTTAACTTAAGAGTCGTTAAGTCGGCTCACGTCATGATCCCAGGGTCTTGGGATCGAGCCCCACACTGGGCTCCCTGGTGGCCTGGAAGCCTGCTTCTCCCTCTCCTACTTCCCCTGCTTGTGTTCCCTCTCTCAATGTGTCTCTCTCTGTCAAATAAATAAATAAAGTCTTTTTTTTTTTTTTAAAGATTACTGGGGCGCCTGGGTGGCTCAGTGGGTTAAAGCCTCTGCCTTCGGCTCAGGTCATGATCCCAGGGTCCTGGGATCGAGCCCCACATCGGGCTCTCTGCTCAGCAGGGAGCCTGCTTCCTCCTCTCTCTCTCTGCCTGCCTCTCTGCCTACTTGTAATCTCTGTCTGTCAGATAAATGAATAAAATCTTTAAAAATAAATAAATAAATAAATAAATAAATAAATAAAGATTACTTACAGCAGTACGGGTATAGGAGAGTTTAAGACAGTGCTTTGACTGAGCTACAGGCAGCAGGATGTTACCACAATTGATCTTGAGCAAAAGCAGTGACTGTAGGGAGCTCTGATCCCTGATGAAAAAAGTTTGCAAAGGAGACTGCCTGAAGGAGAGCAGTGAATTTTTTATTTGAGGACACAGGAGGTTGGGGTAGAAGAAATAGATACCTACTCTCATTCTCCACCATCTTATACTATCCTACTGGAGCACCCATTGGACCAAACCTGACCAGAAGCCAAAGGCACAGAGCCCAGTGATGTAATTCCTAGAGGTCAAACTCCCCAGACAGAGACCCAGTGGAGAAAGGTAGAAAGTGTATATAGAGGGGCAAATGGAAGATATCTGGCATTTGACTAAATGAGAAAGCAAACTTTCTGTTCAAAAAAGAGTACAATAAAGAAAGTAAGACAAGACACAGAACTGGAGAAGATACACAGTATAAAACCAACAAGGAATTGTATCCAAAATATATAAAGAACTTTTATAAACCAATAAGAGAAAGACAACCCAATTTTTTAAAATGGGCAAAAGACATAAGCAGACATTTTCAGAAGATGAAATCCAAATAGTAAATGAATATGAAAAGGTGTTCAACCTAATTAGCAGTCAAGGAAATCCAAATTAAAACCACAATAAGAGGGATGCCTGGGTGGCTCAGTTGGACGACTGCCTTTGGCTCAGGTCATGATCCCCGGGTCCCGGGATCGAGTCCCACATCGGGCTCCCAGCTCCATGGGGAGTCTGCTTCTCCCTCTGACCTTCTCCTCGCTCATGCTCTCTCTCACTGTCTCTCTCTCAAATAAATAAAATCTTTAAAAAAAAAACCACAATAAGATAACATTCTACCAAAAGCTGGTGGTGGGAATTGATTTAATAACTTACTTAGTGGGGGGAATATGGAACAGGAATGCTCTTGAGGTGCTGGCAGGAGTGTAAATTAGTAAATACCTTAGGAAAACCAGTATTATCTGGAAAATTGAAGATGCATTTACTCTGTGACCAGCACTTTCCCCACTGTTTTTTTTTTAAGATTTTATTTATTTATTTGACAGAGAGAAATCACAAGTAGGCAGAGAGGCAGGCAGAGAGAGAGGAGGAAGCAGGCTCCCCGCCAAGCAGAAAGCCCGATGTCCCCACTGGTTTTAACTCAAAAGAACTCTCACACATGTACACCCGTAGACATTAATAAGACTGTTCAGAGTAGCATCACAGGCTGAATGCCTGTCAACAAGTGAATTAATAAAAAAATGGAAATATACAGCGGGCTACTATACATCAGTGAAATGAGCAAGTCACAGGAGAATATATATAGTATGGTATAACTACATAAAACATTTAAATTATGTAAATAAGCATATATATATTCTTATATATATACATACACACACTTTAGGGATACATATATATAGTATTTAGGAGTAGATATATAAAGATAGTATAGAGATATACTCCTATATACTATAATATATAGTATATATAATATACTATATCTATCTATCTATCTACATCAGGATACTTCAGGAGATGGGGAGGAGAGGGAAAAGGAGATGACAGGAAAGGGCAGAGGTGAGAAAAAATTTAGAGCAAAGTCTTGAGGGCCCATCTGTGCCAGGGACTAGCCCTTTATTTGTTGGATTATGGGACAGTTTGGGAGAGAAGGTGTGTGTCCCCCCCAGATAAGAATATTTTGAGGGTTCGTGGGGCGCCTGGGTGGCTCAGTGGGTTAAGCCGCTGCCTTCGGCTCAGGTCATGATCTCAGGGTCCTGGGATCGAGTCCCACATTGGGCTCTCTGCTCAGCAAGAAGCCTGCTTCCCTCTCTCTCTCTCTCTGCCGGCCTCTCCGTCTACTTGTGATCTCTCTCTGTCAAATAAATAAATAAAATCTTAAAAAAAAAATAGATCAATTTAAAAAAAGAATATTTTGAGGGTTCTGGAGAAGAAGTGAGTTGCCCGAAGTTACTTGTGAGTCCCAGGCAGGGCAGAACTAAAATCCAGAACTCCACGTTCCTACTCCAATGCCCTTCTTACCACACTGCTGTCTCATCAGTGAGCCCCTATTTTATATCCTTAGCCCTAAGCCTGACCCCTCCACTGAGCTCCAGTGGCATAGATTTATGACTTCCCAACATTTTCATTTGGATTCTCAAAAGCTCCCAACCAGCTTTTCCCATTATTCCCTATCTCAATGAACAGCATCACCATTCATCCAGTTCTTGGGAATAAATATTTGAGTCACTCTTTTTTTTTAAAGATTTTATTTATTTACTAGACACAGAGAGAGAGATCACAAGTAGGCAGAGAGGCAGGCAGAGAGAGACGGGGAAGCAGGCTCCTTGCTGAGTGGAGAGCCCAATGCGGGGCTCCATCCCAGGACCCCAAGTTCATGATCTGAGCCAAAGGCAGAGGCTTAACTCACTGAGCCACCCAGGCACCCCAAGAGTCACTCTTAATACCCCGTTCTTCCTCACTGCTCCTCTATCCCCACTGCACCAACCAAATTCTTATTTCCTAAATATTTCTTTTTTTTTTTAAGATTTTATTTATTTATTTGACAGAGATCACAAGTAGGCAGAGAGGCAGGCAGAGAGAGAGAGAGGAGGAAGCAGGCTCCCCGCCAAGCGGAGAGCCCAATGCGGGGCTCGATCCCAGGACCCTGAGATCATGACCCGAGCCGAAGGCAGAGGCCCAACCCATTGAAATAAGGCGCCCCTTATTTCCTAAATATTTCTTAACTTCATCCACCTCTATCAATATTCATTACCCCCACTTTAATTCAGGTGACCAAAATGATCTCACCTGTGGTAGCCTAACTGATCTCAAAATATCCACTCCAGAACCCTTCAGTCTATTCTCATGGCACATAGATTAGGTTTTGCAGCATGCAAATCTGATCATGAGCTGATCATGCCTGTAACAACATTCAGTGATACTGACAGAATATTTAATATCAGCCAATTACTGTACTGATAATTTTTTAGATGCAATAACAGAACTGCAGTTATATTTTTTAAGGCTTTAAGATTTAGAGATATAGGGGCGCCTGGGTGGCTCAGTGGGTTAAAGCCTCTGCCTTCGGCTCAGGTCATGATCCCAGGGTCCTGGGATCGAGCCCCACATCGGGCTCTCTGCTCTGCAGGGAGCCTGCTTCCTCCTCTCTCTCTCTCTGCCTGCCTCTCTGCCTACTTGTGATCTCTGTCAAATAAATAAATAAAATCTTAAAAAAAAAGATTTAGAGATATATAAATTATTTATGAGTGCAATTAAGGTTTTCTTTTTACTTCAAAACAACCCACATGGGTGGCTCAGTTGGTTAAGCATCTGCCTTCAGATCATGGTCCCAGGGTCCTGAGACAGAGTCTCAAATCAGGCTCCTTGCTCAGTGGGGAGTCTGCTTCTTCCTCTCCCTAGGCTTGCTGCTCCCCCTGCTTGTGTGCTCGCTCTCTCTCTGATACATGAGTAAATAATCTTGAAAAAAACAACAACAATCCAATGGGAATAGGATGGGAAAAGGTATGGGTTGGGGTATTAGAGACAAAACAAGATAGACCATAGGTTGATAAGAGCTGAATGGGAAAATGGGGACTTATTACACTGTTCTCTACACTTTGGTATATATTTGAAATTTTCCCTAATAAAAATGCTTTTAAAATTACATACATATATACTCACTGCTTCATAACTGAATATGTCCCCCTAAAATTCAATTCTTGAGATCCTCTGAACGTGATAGTATGAGGAGGCAGGGCCTTTGGGAATTAATTGAGATGAAGTCATTAGAGTAGAGGTTCCATGACAGGATTAATGTCATAAAAAGACCAGAGAGCTGGCTTTCTCCCTCCCCACCATGAGAGGACACAGCAAAAAGCCATCTGCAAGCCAGGAAGACAGCTCTCACCGGGAACCAAATATGCCTGCATCTTGATTTTGGCCTTCCCAGATTCCAGAATTGTGAGATAAATTTGTTTAAGCCACCTAATCTCTGGTATTTTGTTACAGCAGCCCAAGCGAAGACATACTCTTTAATAGCTTCCTATTGCCTTCAGAATAAAGACCAACATCTTAAACCTGCCTTACAAAGGCTCTGCACGCTGTGATCCCTAGGTACGTCTCTAGGCTCATCTTTTTTTTTTTTTTTAAAGATTTTATTTATTTATTTGACAGAGAGAGATCACAAGTAGGCAGAGAGGCAGGCAGAGAGAGAGGAAGAAGCAGGCTCCCCACCGAGCAGAGAGCCCGACGCGGGGCTCGATCCCAGGACCCTGAGACCATGACCTGAGCCGAAGGCAGCGGCCCAACCCGCTGAGCCACCCAGGCGCCCCTCTAGGCTCATCTTACGCTGCTTTTCTCCTCATTCTGCAGAGACCTTTCAGATTAGGGTCTCCATCATGCTCCTTCTCACCAAAAGGCTTTTATACATGCTATTCCCTTTAGCCAGAAAATACACACAGCCCTTCCACCTTCACCTAATTAACTCTCACCATCAAATCTCAGCTGAAACATCACTTTCTCAGTAAAAATTTCCATTACTATGTTGACCATATGTCCTGGCTTACCTAGGGCACTCTCAGCTTATACCTGTTTATCTCAGCCCAATTAACTGTTTTCCCTTTCTCTCTCAAAAGCATCCCAGTTAGGGCACCTGGGTGGCTCAGTGGATTAAAGCCTCTGCCTTCGGCTCAGGTCATGATCCCAGGGTCCTGGGATCGAGCCCCGCATCGGGCTCTCCGCTCGGATAGCCTGCTTCCCTCTCTCTCTGCCTGCCTCTCTGCCTACTTGTGATCTCTGTCTGTCAAATAAATAAATAAAATCTTTAAAAAAAAAAAAAAGCATCCCAGTTTAGCTGATAAACTACATGGTCACCCAGTCTGTAAGGAAGTCCCACCACCACATGGGTCAGCTGCCCATTACATGTTCTCATAGCTCTTTGCACATTGCCTTCATTGCACTTAGGTTTATATTTATGCATTTACTTGTAATGATTAATATCTTTGCTCATTAGCCTGGGTAAACTTTGGTTGCTGGGACTGTGTCTTGTTTTTTTTTTGTCTTTTTCTTTTTTTTCATTCATGATTGTATCCTCCTCATCTCTCACACAGAATCACATATGTACCTGGCACACAGCAAGCACTCATAATTGCTAAATGGATGGCTTTCTGTATCTGGAAGGTTAATTTATTGAATTCTCTGTACTCCCCCCACCTTCCAACCCACTTCCAAGGTGGAAGCCTGGCCATTTGTTCTTCTCAATCCTGAGCTCCTTAAGGGGATTATGCTGGGAGAAGAGGGGACACAGGAAGAAAAGGAAAGAGTGCCAGAGCCTCTGAGCTTCCAGGCCTAGGAAGGACACACGTCTGCAGTTTCCATAAGGAGTGTGGACCTGTAGGTAGTCAGTCCCCTGTGTGAAAACCAGAGGGGAAGGCTGAGGGTTCCATGGTGAACATCGTGGTTCCTTTATAAGCCATTTTGCCTCTTGCTAGCTTTCAGGTTAACTGGTTACCAGTCATACATAACCAGAACAGACTAGAGACCAGAGAGCCTCCCCTCCCCACTCTCCAGAACCAAGGGTCTTCAAATGAGGGCCTGCCTGTTTTATTCATCTCTGTATCCAAAGGTTGACAGCAGTCTGTGGAATGTAACCCGATGGCTGACGACAACCTTCACACAGTAGTGGGCAAGAGCCCCATCTACTGGCCTCTTTAGTAACTGCAGATGTTTTAAGCAGGCTGCGCAGGGAACTGGAGATGAGAACTCAGGGACCAGTTGGAACTTGGCTTTCCTGGCAGTTGTATTAGTGCCAGGAGCATTGCACTGGACTATACTCATCTCCTAACATACATGGGTGGACCAAACAAAATAGTAACTCCTGATCCGAGTACAAAAGGCCACTGCCATTGAACAGACTTAGCATAATCTTGCCTCTACCTCCCACACACCCCTCCACTTGCTCCATCCCAAAGTCCCTCTTCTCCCACTAGAAAATTTTCCTCTTTCTTGCAATGGCATGTGCCTTCCTTATATCTGACGCTGCTACTCTTCTCTGAATCGTGGGCCAATCCCAGCTAAGTCTTTCATTACTTGTCCCCTTTGGGGTGTTACTCTGGCCCTTGGTATCAGGACTTAACTCAGTGTACAGAACTGTTCCCAGGTCCAACTTCCCCCATTAGACACTGAACTCTCAGAGAGTTCTATGGCTGGTTCAATATAGATAAACAATGCTGAATACAGGTAGATGGATATTCAAAGGGCAGAGACTACATTTTTACTTCAATGTGCCACCAGTTGCAGTTTTATCAACCCTAAGCAAATCACTTGATACTCAGCTGTTTCTCAACTATGGGCAATTTTGTCTCCCAGGGGACATGTAGAACTATCAGGAGCATTTCTTAAAAGATTTTATTTATTTGACAGAGAGAGAGAGAGATCACAAATAGGCAGAGAGGCAGGCAGAGAGAGAGAGGTGGAAGCAGGTGCTCTGCTGAGCAGAGAGCCCGACGTGGGGCTCGATCCCAGGACCCTGAGACCATGACCTGAGCTGAAGGCAGAGGCTTAACCCACTGAACCACCCAGGCGCCCCTCAGGAGCATTTTTAAAATTTTATTTTTCCATTTTTAAAAATTTAAATGCAATTAGCATGTAATGGATTATTGGTTTCAGAAGTCCAGGTCTGTGATTCATCAGTCTTACACAATTCACAGTGCTCACCGTAGCACATACCCTCCCCAATGTCCATCACCCAACCACCCCATCCCTCACACCCCCCTCCACTCCAGCAACCCTCTGTTTGTTTCCTGAGATTAAGAGTCTCTTACAGGGCGCCTGGGTGGCTCAGTGGGTTAAGCCGCTGCCTTCGGCTCAGGTCATGATCTCAGGGTCCTGGGATCGAGGCCCGCATCGGGCTCTCTGCTCAGCAGGGAGCCTGCTTCCCTCTCTCTCTCTCTCTCTCTCTCTGCCTGCCTCTCTGTCTACTTGTGATCTCTCTCTGTCAAATAAATAAATAAAATCTTAAAAAAAAAAAAAGAGTCTCTTACAGTTTGTCTCCCTCTCTGGTTTCATCTTTAGTTTTCCTTTCTTCCCCTATGATCCTCTGCTTTGTTTCTTAAATTCCACATATCAGTGAGATCATATAATTGTCTTTTTCTGACTGACTTATTTCACTTAGCATAATAGTCTCTAGTTCCATCCACTTCATTGCAAATGACAAAATTTCTCTTTTATTGATGGCTGAGTAGTATTCCATTGTATATATATATACACCACATCTTCTTTATCCATTTATCTGTCGATGGACATCTGGGCTCTTTCCACAGTTTGGCTATTGTGGACATTGCTGCTATAAACATTGGGGTGCAGGTGCCCCTTCAGATCACTACATCTGTATCCTTAGGGTAAATAGCCAGTAGTGACATTGCTGGGTCATAGGGGAGCTCTATTTAGAACTTTTTGAAGACCCTCCATGCTGTTTTCCAGAGTGGCTGCACCAGCTTGCATTCCCAACAGTGTAGGAGGGTTCCTCTTTCTCCACATCCTTGCCAACATCTGTCGTTTCCTGACTTGCTAATTTTAGCCATTCTAACTGATGTGAGGTGGTATCTCATTGTGGTTTTGATTTGTATCTTCCTGATGCTGAGTGATGTGGAGTTTTTCATGTGTCTGTTGGCCATTTGGATGTCTTCCTTGCAGAAATGTCTGTTCATGTCTTCTGCCGATTTCTTGATTGGATTATTTGTGTTTTGGGTGTTGAGTTTGATAAGTTCTTTATATATTTTGGATACTAGTCCTTTATCTGATAGGTCATTTGCAAATATCTTCTCCCATTCTGTCAGTTGTCTTTTGGTTCTGTTGACTGTTTCCTTTGCTGTGCAAAAGCTTTTTATCTTGGTGAAGTCCCAAGAGTTCATTTTTGCCTTTGTTTCCCTTGCCTTTTGAGACATGGCTAGCAAGAAGTTGCTGCGGCCAAGGTCACAGAGGTTGTTACCTGTGTTCTCCTCTACAATTTTGATGGATTCCGGTGTCACATTGAGGTCTTTCATCCATTTTGGGTCTATTTTTGTGTGTAGGGTAAGGAAATGGTCCAGTTTCATTCTTCTGCATGTGGCTGTCCAATCTTCCCAACACCATTTGTTAAAGAGACTATCTTTTTTACCATTGGACATTCTTTCCTGCTTTGTCCAAGATTAGTGACCATAGAGTTGAGGGCCCACTTCTAGGCTCTCTATTCTGTTCCATTGATCTGTGTGTCTTTTTGTGCCATTACCATACTGTCTTGTTGATTAGAGCTTTGTAATAGAGCTTAAAGTCCAGAATTGTGATGCCAGCAGTTTTGGTTTTCTTTTTTAACATTCCTTTGGCTACTGGGAGTCTTTTCTTTTTCCATACAAATTTTAGGATTATTTGTTCCAGCTCTGTGAAAAAAGTTGATGGTATTTTGGTAGGGATTGCATTGAATGTGTAGATTGCTCTAGGTAGCATAGACATTTTAACAATATTCTTCCAATCCATGAGCATGGAGCATTTTTCCATTTCTTTGTCTTACTCAATTTCTTTCATAAGTGTTCTATAGTTTTCTGAGAAAGGATCCTTTGCCTCTTTGGTAAGGTTTATTCCTAGGTATCCTTCAGGAGCACTTTTGGCTGTTCAAACTGGGAGATGATACTGACACCCACTGGTAGAGGCCAGGGATGCTGCCACACACACTACAAAGCACAGGACAGTCCTCCACAACAAAGAATTATCTGGCCCCAAATGGTAATGGTGGTAAGGGTGAGAAACCTTGATCTAATAGATTTGGGTTGCAGTGTAGATATAACCTGCAAAGCACAAACCTACAAGGTATTGGAAAGTCTCTTAACTTTTGTCTATATGAAGGTAAGTCCACTGCAGAGGAGCACGAGCCATCATGTGCGTGATTCACTGAACTTATGGATTTCAGGGACAGTGCCTAAACCCATCAGTGTTGCATAGGAATTCTAGATCCCTCACCAACCTAAAGTTTCTAAGAAATAGGATCAATTCTGCATATCAATATTTGGCAAATGAATGAAGAAACAGACAAACATCAAAGAACAACAACAATAAAAACGTTGCCTGGATATAACCATTCACTCTAAGATATGATTCAAGACTTTGTTCAAAAGGTATGTTGCATGTCACAAGGACACCAAAGCATGTTATTCCCCAAATCTCCTTTTACTGTGCAAGTGGCAGTCACAGAGTCCTTACAATGTGTCAGGGACTGTACTAAGCGCTTTAGATAAATCCTCAGTCCTTACAACAGTCCTCTAGGGTAGTCAGATTTTATAGACAAGATAAAAAAATACTCTGTCATTTTAAATATGAGAAAGTAGACTCAGAGGGATTAAATAATCTTTCTAGTAAGTTCTGTGTTAGACAATTTGCTGAACTGCTTCATTTGTGTAACATTTTATCTGCATATACATATACATACACACACTCACTCACTCACTCACTCATAATATATATATACAGCAGGTTGAATTCTGCAAGGCCCTAAGGAAAAAGGAGGTCTACTAAGTTAAAAAGGCAAACAACGTTAGGAAGGTTTATATTTATGAAATGCAAAAGAAAAAAACAAGCCATAGTTTTGTTTTAAGGTTTTATTTATTTATTTGACAGAGAGACACAGTGAGAGAGGGAACACAAGCAGGGGGAGTCGGAGAGGGAGAAGGCTTCCCACCGAGCAGGGAGCCCAGTGTGGGGCTCCATCCCAGCACCCTGGGATCATGACGTGAGCCAAGGCAGATGCTTAACGACTGAGCCACCCAGGTGCCCATAAGCCATAGTTTAAACAATGAACAGTAAGCTGGGGCGCCTGGCTGGCTCAGTCAGAAGAGCATGCAACTCGATCTCAGGCTTACGAGTTTGAATACCACATTGGGTACAGAGATTACTTAAATTAAAAAAAAACAAAAACAGGGACGCCTGGGTGGCTCAGTTGGTTAAGCAGCTGCCTTCGGCTCAGGTCATGATCCCAGCGTCCTGGGATCGAGTCCCACATCGGGCTCCTTGCTTGGCAGGGAGCCTGCTTCTCCCTCTGCCTCTGCCTGCCACTCTGCCTGTGCTCACTCTCGCTTCTCTCTCTATGACAAATAAATAAATAAAATCTTTAAAAAAAAAAAAAAAAAACCTTAAAGACAAAACAAAACAAAACAATAAGGTTACAAATTATTCAACTATTTTAAGGAGAAACGTTAATGCACACATATTCCATTCTAAAATGAAAATACCCGAGGGGCACCTGGGTGGCTCAGTGGGTTAAGCCTCTGCTTTCGGCTCAGGTCATGATCTCAGGGTCCTGGGATTGAGCCCCGAACCTGGCTCTCTACTCAGTGGGGAGCCTGCTTCCCCCTCTCTCCGCCTACCTCTCTGCCTACCTCTCTGCGTACTTGTGATCTCTTTCTGTCAAATAAATAAATAAAATCTTAAAAATAATAATAATAAAATGAAAACACCTGAAAAAAAGTTTTAATCTGTGATTAAGGGCTAATCTCCTTATTTTTCTTCCCCCCCCCTTTTTTTTAAGATTTTATTGTGAAGTAATCTCTATATCCAACATGGGGCTCGAGCCCACAACCCCAAGATCAAGCATTGCATGTTCCACCAACTGAGCCAGTCACGTGCGCCAGGGCTAATCTCTCTTTTTTTTTTTTTAAGATTTTATTTATTTATTTGACAGAGAGAGAGATCACAAGCAGGCAGGAAGGCAGGCAGAGAGAGGAGGAAGCAGGCTCTCCGTAGAGCAGAGAGCCCAATGCGGGGCTCGATCCCAGGATGCTGGGATCATGACCTGAGCCAAAGGCAGAGGCTTTAACCCACTGAGCCACCCAGGCGCCCCGGATTGATCTCTTTACTACTTCAAGAGCACTTACAAATCATTAAGAAAAAGATAAATAATCTAGGGACACCTGGTGGCTCAGTCGGTTAAGCATCCTAGGGTCCTGGGATCCCAGGATCCCAGGGTCTTGGGATCAAGTCAGGCATCAGACTCCTTGCTCATCAGGGATCCTGCTTCTCCCTCTTCCTGAGGCTCCCCCTGCTTGTAAGCTCGCTCTTTCTGCCAAATAAATAAGATAAATAAGCCAATTAAAACAGGAGACAGGGTTGATCACACTTTATGGAAAAAAAAAATACAAATGACTGAATGTGTAAGAGAAATGCAAAATAAAGCAATGGAATGGATAAATAAAATGTGGTATATACATGTAATGGAATTTTATGAGGCTTTGGAAAAAAATCCTGTCACATGCTACATTATGGGTAAATCTTGAGGACATTATGCTAAAATAAGCAATCACACACAAAAAAATACTGTATGATCCCACTCATGAATTGTCTTAAGTAGTCAAATCATAGAAAGTAGAAAGATGGCTGCCAAAGATGGCAAGAAATTAGTGTTTTAATGGCTTTAATTTCAGTTTTGCATGATGAATAAGTTTTAGAGATCTGCTGCACAACAATATCAATATGCTGAACACTACTGAACTGTACACAAAAATGGTTAAGGGGGCGCCTGGTGGCTCAGTCAGTTAAACATCTGACTCTTAATTTGGGCTCAGGTCAAGAACTCAGGGTCATGAAATCGAGTCCCATATCAGGCACTGGGCGTGGAGCCTGCCTTGTCCCTCTCCCTCTGCTCCTCCCCCGGCTCGCTTGCTCTCTCTCTTCAAATAAATAAATAGGTAAAACCTTTTTTTTTTTAAGATTTTATTTATTTATTTGACAGAGATCACAAGGAGGCAGAGAGGCAGGCAGAGAGAGAGGGGGAAGCAGGCTCCCTGCTGAGCAGAGAGCCCGATGCGGGGCTTGATCCCAGGACTCTGAGATCATGACCTGAGCCGAAGGCAGCGGCTTAACCCACTGAGCCACCCAGGTGCCCCAAATAAGTAAAATCTTAAAAATGGTTAAGATTGGGGTACCTGGGTGGTTCAGTGGGTTAAGCCTTTGCCTTCGGCTCAGGTCATGATCTCAGAGTCCTGGGATCAAGCCCCGCATCGGGCTCTCTGCTCAGCAGGGAGCCTGCTTCCCCCTCTCTCTCTGCCTGACTCTCTGCCTACTTGTGATTTCTTTCTCTGTGTCAAATAAATAAAACCTTGAAAAAAAAAATGATTAAGATTGCAGCACCTGGCTGTCTCAGTCAGTGGAGCATGTGACTCTTGATCTTGGGGTTGTGAGTTCAAGCCCCACAATGGGTGTAGAGATTACTAAAAAAGAAAGAAGTTAAGATTGGAGACTAGCATTACCCAGATACCAAAAGCACACAAAGACAATCCAAAAAAAAAAGAAAGAAATTACAGGCCAATAACCTTGATGAACATAGATATAAAAATTTTCAACAACATATCATCAAACTGAATTCAGCAATACATTAAAAGGATCATATACCACAATCAAATGGGATTTATTCCAGGATTGCAAAAATCATTTGATATCTGTGAATCAATCAACATGATACAAATTAACAAAATGAAGGATAAAATCATATGATCATCTGGGATGCCTGGGTGGCTCAGTTGGTTAGGGGACTGCCCTTGGCTCAGGTCATAACCCTGGGATCCTGGGATTGAGTCCTGCATCAGACTCTCAGCTCCATGGAGAGTCTGCTCTCCCTCTGACCTCCCCTCTCACGCTCTCTCACACTCTGTCTCTCTCTCTCTCAAATAATAAATGAAAAATGAAAAAAAATCAAATGATCATCTCAACACATGCACAAAAAGCATTTGAAAAAATTCAACATCCATTTATGATAAAAATTCTCCACAAAGTGGGTAGAGTAGGAATATACCTCAAAATAACAAAGGCCAAGGGGTGCTGGGTGGCTCATTCGGTTGAGTGTCTGACTCTTGATTTCAGCTCAGGTCATGATCTCGGGGTTGTGAAACTGAGCCCCACAACTACTTGGGAATCTCCTTCTCTTCTCCCTTTGCCCTTCCCCCCAACTCTGGTTCATGCTCTCTCTCTCTCTCTAAAATAAATAAATAAGCAAAATCTTTTTTTTTAAGATTTTATTTCACAGAGAGTATGCACACAAACAGGGGGAGCAGTAGGCAGAGGGAGAGGGAGAAGCAGGTTCCCCACTGAGCAGAGAACCCAACATGGGGTTCCATCCCAGGACTCTGGGATCATGACCTGAGCTGAAGACAGATTTTTATTTTTATTTTTTTTTTAAGATTTTATTTATTTATTTGACAGAGAGAAATCACAAGTAAGCAGAGAGGCAGGCAGAGAGAGAGGAGGAAGCAGGCTCCCTGCTGAGCAGAAAGCCCGATGTGGGGCTCGAACCCAGGACCTGGGATCATGACCTGAGCCGAAGGCAGCGGCTCAACCCACTGAGCCACCCAGGCACCCCCTGAAGACAGATTTTTAACCGACTGAGTCACCCAGGTGCCTCAAATAAGTAAAATCTTTAAAAAAATAAGTCATGGGCGCCTGGGTGGCTCAGTGGGTTAAGCCGCTGCCTTCAGCTCAGGTCATGATCTCAGGGTCCTGGGATCGAGTCCCGCATCGGGCTCTCTGCTCAGCGAGAAGCCTGCTTCCCTCTCTCTCTCTCTGCCTGCCTCTCCGTCTACTTGTGATCTCTCTCTGTCAAATAAATAAATAAAATCTTAAAAAAAAAATAAGTCAGACAAACCATAAGTGACTCTTAATCTCACAAAACAAACTGAGGGTTGATGGGGGGAGGGGGTTGGGAGAGGGGGTGGGGTTATGGATATTGGGGAGGGTATGTGCTATGGTGAGTGTTGTGAAGTGTGTAAACCTGGCGATTCGCAGACCTGTACCCCTGGGGATAAAAATATATGTTTATAAAGCTGTATAAAAAAAAAAAAAAGAAAGAAAGGAAAAATATATATATACTTAACCCTAAAACTGCAAAAAAAAAAAAAAAGTCATATATGACAAATCAACATCATACTCAACAGTGAGAAGCTGAAAGCTTCTTCTCTAAGATCAGGAACAAGACAAGAATGTCCACTCCTGCCACTTTTATTCAACATAGTACTAGAAGTCCTAGCCACAGCAATCAGAAAAGAAGAAGAAATAAAAGGCAATAATTTTTATTTTATTTTAGTTATTCATTTAACAGAGACACAAAGAGAGAGGGAACACAAGCAGGGGAGCGGGTGAGGGAGAAGCAGGCTTCCTGCCGAGCAGGGAGCCTGTCCGGGGTTCAATCTCAGGAGGCTGGGATTATGACCCAAGCTGAAGGCAGATGCTTAACGACTGAGCCCCCCAGGTGCCCGAAAAGGCAATAATTGTTTAAAAAAAAAAAAAAGTGAAACTGTCACTATTTGCAGACAACATGATACTATATACAGAAAATCCTGAAGACTCCAAGAAACTATTGGAACCAAGAAACTATTGGATTAATTGAATTCAGTAAAGTTGCAGGATACAAAATTAATACAGAAATCTGTTACATTTCTTTACACTAATAACCAACTCCCAGAAAGAGAATAAGAGAACAATCCCTTTGCGGGTGCCTGGGTGGCTCAGTCATGAGCTCAGCTTCGTGAGCCCCACATTGGGGGGTTTTCTTCTCTAAGTGTGCAGTCTGTTTGAGATCCTTTCCCTCTGTCCCTACCCCCACTCATGTTCTTGCTCTCTCTCACTAAAATAAATCTTTAAAAAAAGAGAGAGAGGGGGGCGCCTGAGTGGCTCAGTGGGTTAAGTCTCTGCCTTCGGCTCAAGTCATGATCTCAGGGTCCTGGGATAGAGTCCTGTATCAGGCTCTCTGCTCAGCAGGGAGCCTGCTTCCCCCCCGCCCCCCCCCCGCCCGCCTGCTTCTCTGCCTACTTGTGATCTCTCTCTCTCTGTGAAATAAATAAATAAAACCTTAAAAAAAAAAAAAAAAGAGGGAGATAGAGTAAGGCACCTGAGTGGCTCAGTTGGTTAAGCATCTGCCTTTGGCTCAGATGATGATCCTGGGGTCTTGGGATGGAGCTCCTACGTCAGGCTCCCTCCTTAGCAGGGAGTCTACTTCTCCCTCTCCCTCTTCCTCTGCTCCTCCCCTAACTCATGTTCTCTCTCAAATGCTCTGCTGTCAAATAAATAAAAATCTAAAAAAAAAAAAAATCTGCATCAAAAACAAAATACCTGAGAATAAATTTAACTGAGGTGAGAGATCTGTACTCTGAAAATCTTTTTTTTTTTTTTAAGATTTTATTTATTTATTTGACAGAGAGAGATCACAAGCAGGCAGAGAGGCAGGTAGAGAGAGAGGAGGAAGCAGGCTCCCTGCTGAGCAGAGCGCCCGATGTGGGGCTCGATCCCAGGACCCTGAGATCATGACCTGAGCCGAAGGCAGCGGCTTAACCCACTGAGCCACCCAGGCGCCCCATGTACTCTGAAAATCTTAAGTTAAAATGTCCATACTACCCAAAGCAATCTACAGATTCAAAGCAATCCCTATCAAAACACCAACAGCATGTTGTAGAGATTACTTAAAAAATAAAAAAATAAAATAAAATCTTTTTTTAAAGATCTTATTTGTTTGACAGAGAAAGCAAGCGTAAGTAGGCAGAACAGTAGGCAGAGGGAGAGGGAGAGGATCATGACTTAAGCCAAAGGCAGACAAGACAAGACACTTAACTGAGCTACCCAAGTGCCCCAAATTTAATCTTTCAAAAAATAAAATAGAAGTGGCTGCCTGGGTGGCTCAGTTGATTGAGCAGTGGCCTTTGGCTCAGGTCATGATCCTGGAGTCCCGGGATCAAGTCCCGAATCAGGTTCCCGGCTCCACAGGGACTCCACCCTGACCTTCTTCCCTAACTCGTGCTCTCTCTCTCTCTCAAATAAATGAAATCTTTAAAATAAATAAATAAATAAATAAAAGTAAATTTTAAAAATTGATCTTTTTTAAAAAGATTTTATTTATTTAGTTGAGAGAGAGAGAGAGAGAGAGACATAGTACAAGCAGAGGATGGGCAGAGGAAGAAGCAGACTTCCTGTGGAGCAGGGAGCCCAACAGGGGGCTCGATACCAGAACTCCAGGATCACAACAGGAGCTGAAGGCAGATACTTAACTGACTGACCCACCCTGGCTGCACCCCCCTCAAAAGTTTTTTAATTAAAAATATTTTGGGGGGGGGGGGGCGCCTGGGTGGCTCAATTGGTTAAAGCCTCTGCCTTCGGCTCAGGTCATGATCTCAGGGTCCTGGGATCGAACCCCACATTGGGCTCTCTGCTCAGCAGGGAGCCTGCTTCCCCCATCTCTCTGCCTGCTTGTGATCTCTCTCTGCCAAATAAATAAAATCTTCAAAAAAAAATTTTTTTTCATTTGATCCAGCAATTCTTCTAAGTGTCTACCCAAAGAAAACAAAAACACTAATTCAAAAGAATACATGCACCCCTATGTTCTTCATTATTTACAATAGCTAAGATATGGAAACAATCTAAGTATCCATTAATTGATTAATGGATAAAGATGTAGTGTGTGTTTATATACTGTGTGTGTATATATACTCAGCCATAAAAAAAGAGTAACATCTTGCTATTTGCAACAACATGGGTGGATCAAAAAGATATTATGCTAAGTGAAGTCACACAGAAAAAGACAAATACTGTATGATTTTACTTATATGTAAAATCTAGGGTGCCTGGGTGGCTCAGTTGTTAAGTGTCTGCCTTCAGCTCGGGTCATGGTCCCAGAGTCCTGGGATCCAGCCCCACATCAGGCTCCCTGCTTAGCAGAAAGCCTGCTTCTCTCTCTCCCTATCTGTCTCTCTGTCAAATAAATAAGTAAAATCTTTAAAAATGAAATCAAATTGAATCGAATCTAAAAAACAAACAACAGAAAGACTCAAAATACAGAGAACAGGGGCACCTGGGTGGCACAGTTAGTTAAGCCTCTGTCTGACTCTTGGTTTCAGCTCAGGTTGTGATTTCAGGGTCATGAGATCAAGCCCTGAGTCAGGGTCTAAGATCAGTGGAGTCTACTTAAGATTCTCTCTCCCCCTCCCTCTACCCTCCTGTGCTCATGTGAGCACATGTGCTTTCTCTCTTTAAAATAAGTGAATAAGGAAGCCTGGGTGGCTCAGTGGGTTAAGCCGCTGCCTTCGGCTCAGGTCATGATCTCAGGGTCCTGGGATCGAGTCCTGCATCGGGCTCTCTGCTCAGCAGGGAGCCTGCTTCCCTCTCTCTCTCTCTCTCTCTCTCTCTGCCTGCCTGTCTACTTGTGATCTCTCTCTGTCAAATAAAAAATAAATAAAATAAAATAAGTGAATAAATCTAAAAAAACAAAAAGTACAGAGGGGACACCTGGGTGGTTCAGTCCATTAAGTATCTACCTTTGGCTCGGGTCATAAGGCCAGAGGCCCAGGATTGAGCCCCGTTTCGGGCTCCCTGCTCGGCGGGAAGTCTGCTTCTTCCTCTGCCCTTCACCCTGCTCGTGCTAATAAATAAATAAAATCTTAAAAAAAAAAATACAGGGCGCCTGGGTGGCTCAGTGGGTTAAGCCACTGCCTTCGGCTCAGGTCATGATCCCAGGGTCCTGGGATCAAGTCCCGCATCGGGCTCTCTGCTCGGCAGGGAGCCTGCTTCCCTCTATCTCTCTCTGCCTGCCTCTCTGTCTACTTGTGATCTCTGTCAAATCAATAAATAAAATCTTAAAAAAAAAAAAAAATACAGGGGCGCCTGGGTGGCTCAGTGGGTTAAAGCCTCTGCTTTTGGCTCAGGTCATGATTCCAGGGTCCTGGGATCGAGCCCCGCATCGAGCTCCTCCTCTCTCTCTCTGCCTGCCTATCTGCCTACTTGTGATCTTTGTCTGTCGCATAAATAAATAAAATCTTAAAAAAAAAAAAAATAGAGAACAAACAGTGGTGGTTGCCAGAATGGAGTGAGGGGGCATGGGCAAAATAGGAAGGGGACTAATGGGTACAAGCTTCCAGTTATAAAATCAATCACAGGGATGTAAAGTACAACATAGGGAATATAGCCAATAATATAATAACTGCATGATGAGAAATAACTAGACTTGTGATCACTTCATAATGTATATAAATGTATATATATGTATACATATATAAGGGCACCTGGGTGGCTCAGTTGGTTAAGCATCCAACTCTTGATTTTGGCTCAGGTCATGATCTCATGGATTGTGGGACTGAGCCCTGCATCAGACTGCATGCTCAGTGGGGAGTCTGCTTCTCTCCTTCTCCCCGTCAGTGCTCTCTAAAAAAAAATCTTTAAAAAATTATGTGTATCAATGTTAATTATGTTGCACACCTGAAACTAATAATGTATGTCAACCATACTTCAATTTTAAAAAAATAACTAAGGGAAGCCTGAGTGGCTCAGGTCATGATCCCAGGTCCTGTGATTGGAGCCCTGCATCAGGCTCCCTGCTCCACGGGAGGCCTTCTTCTCCCTCTCCAATTTCCCCTGCTTGTGTTCCCTCTCTCTCTCTGTGTCAAATAAATAAATAAAATCTTTAAAAAAAAGTAGTTAAGACAGTAAATTTAGGGGCACCTGGGTGGCTCAGTGGGTTAAAGCCTCTGCCTTCGGCTCAGGTCATGATCTCAGGGTCCTGGAATTGAGCCCCGCATCGGGCTCTCTGCTCTGCGAGGAGCCTGCTCTGCGAGGAGCCTGCTTCCCTCTCTCTCTGCCTGCCTCTCTGCCTACTTGTGATCTCTCTCTGTCAAATAAATAAATAAAATCTTAAAAAAAAAAAAAGACAGTAAATTTAATGTTTTTTACAATTTTTTAAAAAAAGAGACATGGGGTGCTTGGCTGGCTCAGTCAGTAGAGCATGACTCTTGATTCCCCAGGCAATGAGTCTGAGCTCCATGTTGGAGTAGAGATTACTTAAAAAATAAAATAAAATGGTTAAAAAACGGCAAAGGTGGGGCACCTGGGTGGCTCAGCGGGTTAAAGCCTCTGCCTTCGGCTCAGGTCATGATCCCAGGGTCCTGGGATCGAGCCCCACATCGGGCTCTCTGCTCAGCAGGGAGCCTGCTTCCTTTCCTCTCTCTGCCTGCCTCTCTGCCTACCTGTGATCTCTGTCAAATAAATAAATAAAATCTTAAAAAAAAAAAAACGGCAAATGTTATGTATATTTAAAAAAAAAACAAAAAACTCTTTAAAAAAGATTTTATTTGAGAGATTGAATGAGAGAGAGCAGAAGCAAGTGGGAGGGACAGAGGAAGAGGGAGAAGCCAACTCCCCACTGAGCAGGGTGCCAGACATGGGGCTTGATCCTAGGACTCTGGGATCATGACCCGGGCTGAAGGCAGATGCTTAACCAACTAAGCCACCCAGGCACCCACCAAAAATATTTTTTTTTTTAAGATTTTATTTATTTATTTGACAGACAGAGATCACAAGTAGGCAGAGAGGGAGGCAGAGAGAGGGGAGGGGAAGCAGGCTCCCCGCTGAGCAGAGCCCGATACAGGGCTGGATCGCAGGACCCTGGGATCATGACCTGAGCAGAAGGCAGAGGCTTACCCACTGAGCCACCCAGGTGCCCCAAAAATATTTTTTAAAGAGAGAGACTGGGATGCCTGGGTGGCTCAGCAGGTTAAGCCTCTGCCTTCAGCTGAGGCTCAGGTCGTGATCTCAGGGTCCTGGGATCCAGCCCTGCATCGGGCTCTCTGCTCAGCAGGGAGCCTGCTTCCCTTCCTCCCTGCCTACTTGTGATCTGTCAAATAAGTAAATAAAATCTTAAAAAAAAAAAAAAAAAAAAAAAACCTCAGCACTTTCATTTATCCAAATGTTGGGGAAGAAAGCAAAGTACTTTCCATAAACTGTTACTGGAACTACAAATTAATACAATGGCTTTGGAGGGCAATAATAATTAAAATGTTAACCATACATATCCTTTGACCAATCACTGTTAGAGTTATTTCCTAGAAAAATATCCTCACAGGACAGCAGGTGCCATGTCTGGCCACAAGAGTGGCAAGAAACCCCTGAAGCAGCCCATGAAGCAAGCCAAGGAGATGGGAGGAGGAAGGTAAGACATTCAAGCAGAAACAGAAAGAACAGAAGAAACTCAAGGAGGAGCTTAAAGCAAAGGCCGGGGGGAACGCCTCCCACCACCACAGGTGGAATTAAGAACCATGAGAAAAGATAAGCTGTTCCTTGTGCCTGAGTCAATGATGATCCTTAACGCCATTCCTGTTTAAACATCTGTCTTTCCTATCATCCCATCTGTTGCTGTCTACAGCTAGAATGAGGTTTTAGAACCTGTTGTACAATTAAGAATAAACTCTTACAAAAAAATTTTTTTTTCAAAAATCCAGATACGGGGCGCCTGGGTGGCTCAGTGGGTTAAAGCCTCTGCCTTCAGCTCAGGTCATGATCTCGGGGTCCTGGGATCAAGCCCCGCATCCGGCTCTCTGCTCAGCAAGGAGCCTGCTTCCTCCTCTCTCTCTGCCTGCCTCTCTGCCTACTTGTGATCTCTATCAAATAAATAAACTCTTTAAAAAAAAAATCCACAGATACTCGGTTCCATGTACAAGAACATTCACTATGCAGAGCACCAGGCTGGTTCAGTCTGAAGAGTGTATGACTCTTGATCTCGGGGTTATGAGTTTGAGCCCAACACTGGGTAATTTACTTTAAAAAACAAAACAACACAACAGAAAAACGAATACCCACTGTGGCTCTATTTGTAGTAGGCAAAACACTGAAAAAACCAAACATCCACCAATGTTACTGGCTTGCATAACTTATACTACTGCTTCCTACTACAATGGAGTACCATGCAGCCATTAAAAATGAGCTACTGTGTTATAAAATGAGCCCCAATGTTATGAAACACTGCATATAGCAAGCTACCCCATTTGTGTAAGGAAAAAGATGAGTGGAAGCATATAACAGTACAGTCAACAAAACTATGAAGATACAGAATCAAGTTCCAGGAAACAGCTAAGATGGAAATTTAATTTTCATTTTATTATATCAGATTTTATAAGTATATCCGAAAACAAAAGCATGAGAATAATGAAAAAATACCAATTCTTTTTTCTTTTTTAAGATTTATTTATTTTAGAGATAGAGCACACCCACGAGCAGGGAAAGGGCAAAAGGGAAAGGGAATCTCCAGCGCACTGTGAGAGCAGAGCCAATTCAGGGCTCAATCCCATGATCCACGACCAAGAGTCAGACATTCAACCAACAAAGCCACCAAGGTGCCCCAATGATTTTCAAACACTCTTAGTTTAGTGGCTTTCAACCTCAGCTGCTCATATTAGAATCACTCAGAAGATTAAAAAAAAAAATCCTTACACCCAGGCCCCACCAGAGAGCACCAGGGTCTGACACACTCAAGCTGGTCTGGGATGGGCCCTTGGGTTTCAGTATTTTTTAAGTTTCCCAGATGATTCTAATTTTCAGCCACTGTTGCAAAATCCCTGACTTAGACCAGGAATTAGCAAACGTTTTCTGTAGAGGGCCAGTTAGCAAATACGGTAGGCCCAGTGAGCCACATAAAGTCAGCCACATGTTCTTCCAAGCACTTTTAAAATGTAAAAAACCAAGCCCCATGTTGTGTGTGGTGCCTACTTAAAAACAAATAAATAAATTAAATTAAAATGTAAAAACCATTCTTAGCATCAAAGCATTACAAAAACAAGCTGTGGACCGGATTCGCCCATTGGCCATTCTGCCAACCCCAGTTTAGACTATGCATGATCTGGACTATGGCCTGAACAAGGCACCATGACACAAGGAATGGCCACGAAAAGCCAGAAAGCTGCTGTCAAGAAAATTCTTCTGTGAACTCACAGGTCTTACTCCAGCCCTCTAAACTGGCATCCAAATTGTTCTGGTTTAAATAGGTGAGAGGGCTTTGGACTCACAATAAAAAACTCCCAAGACACATTATACACCAGCCAGTTTATTATTTTGTACTAAGATGGGTAACTCCTACCATGCAGACTGATGCGCCTATGTCAGCATGAAAGCTGCATATTCTTCCTAGAGGCAGTTACATGGAAAACCAACTTACTATCAAGTTACCTGGCAAGTATGGAGTCAGAACAAGAGGAGGCTAATCTTAAAACCTACACCTCCCTCATCCATAAAGCTAGGGCACACTTTCCCACCACAGAAACAGCCCCAGTCTCCAGTTTGCTGTTGCGTCCTCCCTCCGCATCTTGCTCGGGCCAAGCACTGTCATCTCCTACAGTTTTAGGATCAGCTGCCTTGGCCTCAGAGTCACATTTCTGCTCACTGTTTTTTTTTTTTTACTGTTACCTCCACGGTTACTGACAGTTAAGGTTCTGAAAGGGGCACCTCAGATGCTCCCATGTTCCAACTACAAACAATCTTGTTGGGATGCTCTCCCAAACCCACCAAGTTTTACCACCTAATATACTTCATAAAGGTTCTTCCCATTTCCGTAAGCACATACACAGGTTACCTATAAATTTGCCTAATGTAATCTAATTGCTACTGAGAATTCAGATTTTTAGTTACAGTTTTTATTCTTTCATTTTCTTGATCAGTGATTTCCAATCACATAGGAGTTAATGAAGCTAATTTTGTGTCACCACTTTTACTAAAACAGAAATACCAAGTGATACGTACTTTTCAGATTAATGTTATTTTGTTCTCTAAAATGTAAAAAACAAGGAAATGCAGTCCTTAAATTAGTACTACTAAGGGTCATCAAAAAAAGTCTCCGAACAATAGAAAAGTTTATGCTTTCAAATTAAAAAACTAAACATATACTGCAAACATTAAATGTTAATATTACAGAAAACAAGATATTTAGACTAACCCCACAGCATTCACACCACACCAGAATTTTAACTGTAACAAAAGGGGATTTTATCCCCAAAAGTAGTTAAGTCCATGCTCGCTGAAAACATCAGTCCTAAACCCCATGAAAGAGGATGAACTACACAGTACATGCTTAGCAAACATATACATTAACCATTCTTAACTGCCCCTTCCCAAAGCTGTGAGGGGTAGGACGGATGAATGTGAACAAATGACAGAATTCTCCAATTATAAAAACTCCATAATGTAACCTTTACTACATCTTGGGCAATAGCTAAGATTTTATCTGTGGGTACCCACCTGTGAAATCACAAAGAAAATCAATAGGAAATGATTTAATATAAAATATACAAATTTCTCAGCATGAGGACTTCCACAGAACAGGGAGAAGGGAATGACAACTAAAATTTTTATTTTTCTTAAAAAAGAACACTCCCCTTATGTTGTCCTTGCTACTCAACACTCAAAAACAAATCTGTACAAAACTACGAACACAGAAAAGAGTCAGAGAGGATGTTACAATGCAAAGTCTTCGGACCTCTTCTAAACTGCTGTCCTCGCCAAGACCCGTCCTTAATAGAGCTGAGAGTTTCCCAGGTCCACTGGGGAAAGTAAGTGGCAATGGGTCACCACCCCTGCTTCACCACACATGGCCCCAGGTCACTCGCTGTCAAACTTAATGGAATTGACCTGGACAGAGATGGAGCCTCCCCGGTAGCTGCCCCGCTTCTTCTTGGTTTTCTCATGCCGGAACGATTTGCCTTTGGTGAACTTCAGAACCTGATTGGCACGCTCCCCCCAGTCTCCAGCTGCACCCCGCTGGTAAGCAGAGAGAAGTGGTTAATACACAGAAGGACAACACCAAGGCCCTGTTACTTTCTTCTCCTTGCTCAAGGCAACGTGAGCCAAAAAGCTGCCCTCTCTTCCGCCCAGCCCCCTTAAGAACAGCAAACATGCTCTCCCCTCACCTTGGCATCAAAGGAATTGTCTGCCACTCGAGCATCTACCTCAATTTCCTCCTCTCTGATCCTTCGGAAAGGGGATGATGCCCTTTTTTCTCCCTGGAGAAAAATGAAGTGAGAAAGAAATTAGGGGCGCCTGGGTGGCTCAGTGGGTTAAAGGCTCTGCCTTCGGCTCAGGTCATGATCCCAGAGTCCTGGGATCAAGCCCCGCATCGGGCTCTCTGCTCAGAGGGAGCCTGCTTCCTCCTCTCTCTCTGCCTGCTTCTCTGCCTACTTGTGATCTCTGTCAAATAAATAAATAAAATCTTAAAAAAAAAAAAAAAAAAAAAAAAAAAAAGACCTCACGACCCTGAGGGGAAATCAAGAGTTGGAGGCTTAACCAACTGAGCCACCCAGGTGCCCCTTTCTACTCTTTAAAGGCTGGCTCCAGACAAGAAAATAAGGTAACTTACTTTCTTCCTTTTTGGAAATGTGTTGGGGGTCTGGGGCTTTATCTTCTTGGCTTGAGGAGTCTCTGCCTCTTTGGCAGCCTCATTCTGCTTCCGCTTCTTTCCTGAACCTACAAAACAAAAAGCCAGACTCAGGAGACCAGCTTCCTATTCCTCCTCCCAGGTTCCCACACTGAGGGCATCCAACTGGAAGCCTAACTGTGGGCCCCCTCTCCCTACCCCATCCCCCAAGTGTATATCCCACCCATACTTGGGGGGACAAACCAAGGAGACAGATTCTTTGGATATAGACCTGGCTTAGAAACTGCTACTGCTGCCTTTTTCTTTTCTTCTTCTTCCTCATGGCTATCCCTGTCTGCTTTTCCATTCTGCGTAGTCACTGCAGAGGTCCCATTGGTCTTGAGGGCTTGTGGCCTTACACTGCCCTTGCCCTTAGGCTTCTCCTTCTCTTCTTCCTCACTGGAATCATCAGAGGAAGAACTGCTGCTGCTCTCGGCCTTTGCTTGCTTTGTGGAAGCCACCTTGGAAGAGGCTACAACTCCCGCTGCCTTCTGTGGCTTCTTTTTAACTGGGGATTTTGACATCTTCTCCTCCTTCTCTTCCTCACTGCTAGAACTATCTGAATCAGAGCTGCTGTCCCCACCACCCTGGGGGGCCTGTTTGGCAGGCAAAGACGGAGCTGCTTTGGCCGCTGCCTTAGACTTGGGGGTGACCACAGTCTTCTTCGTCTTTTCCTCTTCACTAGAACTGCTCTCCTCCTCGCTGGAGCTGCTATCAGCCTTTCTGATGAGAGGCTTCTGGCCACTACCTACAGTCTGCTTGGGAGCTGTGGCTGGTTTAGCTGCAGGTTGCTTGGGAGTGGCAACCGGCCTACTTGGTAGATTCTTGGTGGTACCGGCTGATCTGGCAGGAGCTTCATCCTCAGAACTGTCAGAGTCTAGACAGAGAGCAAAGAATATATAGAAATCAAACTGAAGAGAGCCCCTGGAGCTCCCACCACCCTGAGGGCCTCCATATACCTCACCTGAGCTATCTGAAGAGCTCTCTGGTGTTTTCTTTGCTGGAACTGGTTTAGAGGTTGCTTTAGAGATGACTGGCTTAGCTGGAGGTTTCTTTTCTTCCTCAGAACTTGAATCTGGAGAGAACCTATGGCATTAGGCTAGGACCAGAGTCCCAACCCAACCAAAAGCAACAAAAAGGAGGCTGCAAAGACCCACACAGAAACTTAAGCCCTGTCTTGCTTCAGTGAAAAACAAAAGGCACAGAGGCATTTTTGTCTTTTATATTCCTCATCTACTCCCCCAGGCCCATTCTCCACAGAGGGGACTCACCAGACTCATCGCTGCTGTCCTCACTGCTCTCCACAGGCTGCTTCTTCTCTGCAGCTTTCTTGGGAGCCTGGGTTCCCAGGGACTTCTTGGATGGGGCAGCAGAAGGTGGGGGGACTGAACTATAGGGACCTGTTTAAAAAAAAAAAAAAAAAAAAAAAAAAACAAGGGACACCTGAGTGGCTTAGTGGGTTAAGCCTCTGCCTTCAGCTCAGGTCATGGTCTCAGGGTCCTGGGACCGAGCCCTGCATCGGGCTCTCTGCTCAGCAGAGAGCCTGCTTCCTTTTCTCTCTCTCTGCCTGCCTCTCTGCCTACTTGTGATCTGTCAAATAAACAAACAAAATATTTAAAAAAAAAACAAAAAACCATAGGGACCTGCTTCCCCCTGCTTATGCACACGTGCACATGCTCTCTCTCTGTGAAATAAGTAAATAAAATCTTAAAAAAAAAAAAAAAAAAGACAAGTGTTGTGGTGGGGCTCCATGCTTACTTAGCAGGAAGTCCACTTGGGATTCTCTGACTTTCCCTCTGCCCCTCCCCTCCCACTCCCGCCTTGTGCACATGCTTGCTCGTGCTCTCTAAAAAAAACAAATAAATAACTCTAAGGAAAAAAAAAAAACCCTCACCTGGTTTTTTTTTCATGGGTTTTTTCTGCTCTTCCTCCTCCTCCTCACTGGAAGAGTCCTCACTGCTGGAACTCTTCTGGGTAGGGGCAGCCGTTGCTTTCACTGGAGCCTTGGCCACGATTTGCTTTTTAGGTACAGTCTGCGTCATATGGAGAAATTTAGTTACCACAGGAAAAAGCTGGTCCAACTAATCTTGCCAGGAAATGGAGACACCCTCAATCCCCCACCTCCCCATCCGTCCCCTGGTAGAAGTTATGGCCCAAACCTTCTTAGGTATGGCTGTCGCCACTGCCGCCTCCTCCTCCTCATCACTGCTGCTGCTGCTGCTGCTGCTGCTGCTGCTGCTCTTCTTGCTGGCCACTTTCCCATTGGTTAGTTTAGGTACCACGCGAGCTGGCGTACCTGGGAAGGAAAAAAAAATTGGGTAAGAAATACCAAGGCCTTAATGGACCCTGGAAACCTATTAGCTTAGAGCCTAGGAGTCTATCGATTCTCTTGCCTTCATTTTACTTTTTAAAAAGATTTTATTTATTTGACAGAAAGACAGCTAGAGAGGGAACACAAGCAGGGGGAGTGGGAGAGAGAGAGAAGCAGGCTTCCTGCTAAGCAGGGAGCCCGATGTGGGGCTCAATCCCAGGACCTTGGGGATCATGATCTGAGCCAAAAGCAGACGCTTAACAACTGAGCCACCCAGGTGCCCCAATTCTCTTGCCTTTACAGAAGGCATGAGGGAAACCGCCATGGCTGACTATCAAAGGATGATCTTCCTGACCAATTTCAAACATAAAACTATCTTTAATAAATGATATGATGTAGTGGGGCTCCTGGGTGGGTCAGTCCATTAAGCATTCGACTCTTCGTTTCAGCTCGGGTCATGATCTCAGGGTCACAGTTTCAAGGCCTGCATCGGGCTCTGGGCTCAGAGTGGGGGTCTGTTTGTCCCTCTCACTCTGCTCCTCCCCCAGCTCATGTGTGAACATTCTCTCTCTCTCTCAAATAAATAAAATAGCAAAAAAGGAAAAAAAATATGTAAACAATTCAAATGTACTCTATGAAATCTTTTACTCCGACTTCATTCAGAGAAGCTCCTATAAATCATAACCTGTCATCACAAGAATACTACAAGAAAGAGTTTAAATTCTCACAGCTCCTACAGAGTAAACGCACAGGACAGATGGTGGCAATGAAAAGCACAAAACATAGATGTACAAGTGCTCATAACAAAATGGCATTTATAGGAATGTAAATCATCTATTAACAAGAATGGCAAATGGATACTTTTTTTAAGACTTTATTTGTTTGACAGACAGAGATCACAAGTAGGCAGAGAGGCAGGGAGAGAGAGAGGAGGAAGCAGGCTCCTTGCCGAGCAGAGTCCGATGTGGGGCTTGATCTCAGGACCCTAGGATCATGACCTGAGCCGAAGGCAGAGGCTTCAGCTCCCCAGTGCCCTGGGATACCTTTTATTTTAAAGATTTATTTATTTTAGGGGGCACCTGGATGGCTCAGTTGTTAAGCATCTGCTTCTGGCTCAGGTCATGATCCCAGCATCCTGGGATCGAGCCCCATATCAGGCTCCCAGCTCAGTGGGGAGCCTGCTTCTTCCTCCCCTGTTCTTGCTTTCTCTCACTGTCTCTCTTCCTCAAATAAATAAAATCTTTAAGAGAAAATAAATTTAAAAAATAATAATAAAGATTAACTTATTTGAGGAAGAAAGAGCATGCAAGACTGAAGGCACAGGGAGAGGGAAAGAGAGATTTCTCAGACTCTCTGCTGAGTGGAGCCCAACACGGGTCTAAATCCCACATCCCTGGGATCAGGACCCCAGCTGAAATCAAGAGTTGGACACTCAACCGACTGAGCCACCCAGGTGCTTCTGGATACCATTTTTTAAAACACGTTTTTTGGGGGGCACCTGAGTGGCTCAGAAAGTTAAGACTCTGCCTTTGGCTCAAGTCATGATCTCGGGGTCCTGGGATCAAGCCCCGCATTGGGCTCTCTGCTCAGCAGGAAGCCTGCTTCCTCCTCTCTGCCTGCCTCTGCCTTACTTGTGATCTCTCTCTGGCAAATAATTTTTTTTTTTTAAAGATTTTATTTATTTGAGAGACAGAGATCACAAGTAGGCAGAGAGGCAGGCAGAGAGGAGGAAGCAGGCCCCCCGCTGAGCAGAGAGCCCAATTCGGGACTCGAACCCAGGACCCTGAGATCATGACCTGAGCCGAAGGCAGAGGCTTTAACCCACTGAGCCACCCAGGAGCCCCAAATAAATTTTTTTTTTTTATAAAGATTTTATTTATTTATTTGTCAGAGAGAGAGAGAGCGAGCACAGGCAGACAGAGTGGCAGGCAGAGGCAGAGGGAGAAGCAGGCTCCCTACAGAACAAGGAGCCCGATGTGGGACTCGATCCCAGGACGCTGGGATCATGACCTGAGCCGAAGGCAGCGGCTTAACCCACTGAGCCACCCAGGTGTCCCATAAATTTTTTTTTTTAAAAAGCAAAGATTTAGGGACGCCTGGGTGGCTCAGTTGGTTAAGCAGCTGCCTTCAGCTCAGGTCATGATCCCAGCGTCCTGGGATCGAGTCCCGCATCGGGCTCCTTGCTCATCAGGGAGCCTGCTTCTCCCTCTGCCTCTGCCTGCCATTCTGTCTGCCTGTGCTTGCTCTCTCTCTCTCTCTCTGACAAATAAATAAATAAAATCTTTAAAAATAAATAAATAAATAAAAATAAAAAGCAAAGATTTAAAACAAAAAAACAAAAAAACTACATTTTTCCTCACTGCAGACTATTTCTTTAGCTACTAATCCCTAATTATGAAATGTTCCACTTATTAATAAAAACCCTCTTTAAGAAAAAAAAAAGACACTAAGCAGTATTTCTAATTCAACAACCAGTGCCATTTCACCCCTATGCTAAAGGAGCAATTTTTTTTTTTGAGAGAGAGCAGGCGAGCGTGGGCACAAGCATGCACACATGGGATGGGGAATGGCAAAAAGAACAGGGAGAGAAAGAATCTTAGGCATGCTCCATGCCCAGCGTGAAGCACAACTCGGGGGTCAATCACAGGACCCTGAGATCATGACCTGAGCTAAAGGCAGAAGCTCAACTGACTGAACCACCCAGGTGCCCCTGAATGAGCAATTTTAATACTAGTCCCCAGAGCAAACTAGTCCCCAGCCTGGCCTCTTGGGAATGGAAGTAGTACCTGGTTTGGCTGAGGCTTTAGTCTGAGTTTTAGCTGCCACAGGTGTTGTCTTTGGCTTCTGGTTCTTTGGTGACTCATCTTCTGAGCTTGAGTCTGAATCAGAATCAGAGCTCTTGGCCTTCTTAGGAGGAGCTTTGACTGCCTTGGGTTGGGGCTTAACTCCCTTCTGTGAGGAAACACACAATGAAGAGAATCAGCAAGAGGTTCTAGGTACCCAAAGGGCATCCTAAGGTGGAAACCATCCTAGACTACTTTTATTTTTTAGGAGTTAATGGAGAAGTAAGAGCAAATAAATGCTGAGCAAGACGACATCTGAGGGCACCTGGATAAATTAGTCGGTACAGTATGCATCTCTTGATCTTGGAGTCATGAGTTCAAGCACCATGTGTGACACAGAGTGTACTGAAAAAAGACAGCATCTGAAAAGGGCACCAAATTCTTCATGGAAAACAAAAATATTGGGGCACCTGCCTGGCTCAGTGGTTAGAGCATGAAACTTGATCTTGGGGTCATGAGTTTGAGTCCCACACTGGGAACAGAGATTACTTAAAAATAATTTTAAAATCTCAAGAAAAAGGGAAAGAAGGACGGATGGACAGATGGATGGAAGGAAGGAAGGAAAGAAGGTGGAAAGGGAGTGAGGGAGGAAAAGGGACTCCTGCGTGGCTCAGTCAGTTAAGCGTCTACCTTCAGCTCAGGTCATGACATCAGGGTCCTGGAATGGAGCCCACATCCGGCTCCCTGCTCAGTGGAGAGTCTGCTTCTCCCCCTGCCCCCTGCCCTCCCTTATGTGTGCACACGTGCATGCTCTCTTTCTCAATAAATAAAATATTTCTAATAATAGGAAAGAAGGGATGCCGGGATGGCTCAGTTCTTAAGCGTCTGCCTTTGGCTTGGGTCCTGATCCCAGGGCCCCAGGATCGAGCCCCACACTGGGCTCTCTGCTCAGTGGGGAGCCTGCTTTCCCTCTCCCAGTCCCACTGCTTGTATTCCCTCTCTTGATGTGTCTCTGTCACATAAATTTTAAAAAGCTAACCTTAACAAAAAAAGGAAAGAAAGAGAAAGAAAAACCCAACCCTGTCCTTGTCATTCCCTGCTTAAGAGTTCCCAATATCTGTCTACAAAACATACTCTTATTTACTCTTGGGATCTTAGTGTCCCAGAAAAAACAAACACCACCTTGGAAACAGAATGGGTTCCTCTAGATTCAGAGTGCAACTTCACCCTCACATACCCTTTCCAAGCTTCATACTTCTATTTTCTCCACCATGGTCACCTATTATTTATTTTACGTATTTATGTATCTAAAGATTCATTTTATAGGGCGCCTGGGTAGCTCAGTGGGTTAAGCCTTTGCCTTCAGCTCAGGTCATGATCTCGAGGTCCTGGGACTGAGCCCCACATTGGGGCCTCTGCTTGGCGGGGAACCTGCCCCCCCCACTTGTGATCTTCTCTCTGTCAAATAAATAAAAATCCTTGAAAAATAAATAAAAATTCATTTTATTATAAAGACAGAGGGGGCATGCACACTCACACACGCCTGGGAGTGGGAGGAGGGGCAGAGGGTGAGGGAGGCAGAGTCGCAGAACCCCTGCTGAGCAGAGAGCCCAATCGGTGCTTGATCTCAGAATCCTGGGATCATGACCTGAGCCAAAACCAAGAGTAGGAGGCTTAACCAACTGGGCCACCCAGGCGCCCCTTATTTATTTACCTTTTAAGTAATCTCTACATCCAACATGGGACTCAAAAAACATGAAACTCCGAAATCAAGAGTCCCATGCTTTATTGACTAAGGCATCCAGGCGCCCCCGTAGTCACCTCTTATACACCCACTGGCATCCCTTGGTTCCAAGCTATAAGCCAGGACTCTAGGTTTCTTCTTCCTAATCCCTTCAACAACCTCTTTCCTTCCCAAAGATGCAAACCTGAACAGGCTTTTTCTTCTTGTCATCGTCCTCCTCATCACTGGATTCCTCACTGCTGCTGCTCTCTGATGCTTTGGCTGCAGCCTTTCCAGGATGCTGAGGCAAACTGGCCCGCTTGGCAGGTACAGCTGAACAGAACCACAAACCCCAGTGAGAATCAGCCACGTGGTACAGGCAGGCTACAAATACCTTTCTGGGAATCACTAACACCAACTCCTTGCCCAGCCTTACCAGCTTTCTTAGCTGGAGGTCCTTGGGGTTCTTCCTCCTCACTACTGTCCTCACTGCTATCACTGGATGAAGTCTTCTTCTTAGCCTTCTTACTCACTGGTCCATTTGCCTGTACCTTCCGCTTTGGGGCCTTGGCGGACCTGCTGAGGTAGATGAGGCTAACTTTTGGGGGATCAGGATCTTCCCACACCAAGGAACACAGCCCAACTCCTTGGGGGAAAACCAGTCACAGTGATATAGGGAAGACTTACTTGAGCCAGAAGCTGTAGATGTCTAAGAGAGAAGAGGCGTTGGCGTCCTGTTGGGTCTATAAGAGAAAAAAAATAACTCAGTAAGAAAATTTTATCCTGGTTGTTCTAGCAGGAAATCAGATTTTTTTTTTAAATATTTTTTTATTTATTTAACAGAGATCACAAGTAGGCAGAGAGGCAGGCAGAGAGAGAGGGGGAAGCAGGCTCCCTGCTCAGCAGAGAGCCGGATGTGGGGCTCGATCCCAGGACCCTGGGACCATGACCTGAGCCGAAGGCAGAGGCTTAACCCACTGAGCCACCCAGGCGCCCCAGGAAATCAGATTTTATTCTCTCTTTAAAAGTGACCTGCTTTGGGGTGTCTGGTGGCTCAGTCAGTTAAGCATCTGCCTTCAGCTCAGATCATGATCTCAGGTCTTGGGATGGGGCCCCACATCAGGCTCCCTGCCCAGCAGGGAGTCTGCTTCTCCCTCTACCCTCTGCTCACACTCACTTACTCTCTTTCTCTCTCAACTAAATAAGCAAAATCTTAAAAAAAAAAAAAAAAAGTGACCTCTTCTATACCTGCTGTATTTGGTGTAAATGTTACATCTTTGTAAGACTTCTCCTACTTGCACAAATTAAGAGAAAAAAAATCTATTTATGTACTTTCCAATTTTCGACATCAAAAACTTGGGATACTCAGTTTCTGTCACCATCTATCCCCAGTGAATCCTATTTATGAAAGCCTTTTAAAATATGTGCTTTCCCAGGACACCTGGGTGACTCAGTTAAGTGTCTACCTTCAGCTCAGCTCATAATCCCAGGGTCCTGGGATCCAGTGACAGGCTCCCTGCTCAGCAGGGAGTCTACATCTCTCTCTCTCTGCCCCTGTCCCCCCTTGTGCTCACACGTGCGCAATCTCTCTCTCAAAAATAAAATCTTTTAATGTGCTTTCCCTTTAAGCTAGCAATGCATTCGTTGTCTAGGAATTCATCCTTACCCATGAAACAAGAACACTAACAGAAGAGAGCATTTCCTGCAATATGGTTTATAATACCAAATCATTGGAAACCAACCTCCAAAACTGGTTAAAAAGCTAAGTTATAGGGGCGCCTGGGTGGCTCAGTGGGTTGAAGCCTCTGCCTTCCGCTCAGGTCATGATCCCAGGGTCCTGGGATCGAGCCCCGCTTCGGAGCCTGCTTCCCTTCCTCTCTCTCTGCCTGCCTCTCTGCCTACTTGCGATCTCTGTCAAATAGATAACTAAATTCTTAAAAAAAAAAAAAAAAAAAAAAGCTAAGTTATATACTCAGTACAAAAGTTACTTTCAACTATTAATTACACTGATAATAGATTGTAAGTTGATACAAAAAAAAAAAAAAAAAGCAAAACATTGCAGTACCATCAAGAGTACAGGCTCACAGTTACATGTGTATAAATGTGAAACTCACCTCTGCCTGTGTGTGACCCTGAGCAAAAAACTTAATCTTTTCAAGACTGTTTATTTCTCTTTAACATGGAGATAATACTGTACATCTTATTAAGTTGTTGAGAGAATTAGGGATAATGCATATAAAGGACTTAGCATCTGGAAACACCATCTGGCCTTCAGTAAGCTTTGCAAAAAGATTAGTTTTTGTTATATAAAAAAATCCTGGGGCACCTGGGTAGCTCAGTGGGTTAAAGCCTCTGCCTTTGGCTCAGGTCATGATCCCAGGGTCCTGGGATCAAGCCCTGCATCCGGCTCTCTCCTCAGCAGGGAGTCTGCTTCCCCCTCTCTCTCTGCCAGCCTCTCTGCCTACTTGTGATCTCCGTCTGTCAAATAAATAAATAAAATCTTTAAAAAAAAAAAAAATCCTGATTCTGAAAAAGACCCAATTCCATCCAGCCCATTACGAAAATACTTTCTGCAGACTCCCTAATGGTCAATTAAAAAACAGTTCCAATATGAAAGCAGTTGTAGGGGATCACAAGGCAGGCTGTCCCAGCTTAAGGTAACCCTTTCTGAAACTGATCTGATTCTGTCTTTGTGCAGCCTGATTCTGCCACAAAGAATAAATTTAACTTCTGAGTCAAAGGCTAAAAAGACTGTCGAAGACTACACTCTACCTTCTTTCAAGATGTTTTCCCATGCATCAGGATTTTTTTTTTAATTAAAGATTTTATCTACTCATTTGACAGAGACAAAGCAAGCACAAGCAGGGGGAGTGGCAGAGAGAGAGAAGCAAGGCCCATGTGGGGCTTGATCCCAGAACCCTGAGATCATGATCTGATGCTTAACTGACTAAGCCACCCAGGCGACCCATGATTGCTTTTCTTGCCGGAGATTCCAACCCTTTCACATCCCTGGTCCACTTTTTACATGTGTTTGGACCATCCTATATTACCACAAATATTTATTACCAGAACTATGATAACAGCTTTCACTCACTGATGCTTCCTGAGCACCAGGCACTGGGCTTGCCACTTCATATTTATCACGTTACTGAAATTCACAAAAATATTATAAGATGGATGATGGCATCTCTGTAGGAATAGAAACAAACTCAGAGAGGTTCAGCAAGCTGTTCAGGTTACACATCTTAAGAAGTAAGAGAGCCTGGTCCCAAACCTAGATGTGCTTGATTCCAGAAGTCAAAGATCCAAGCCCACTACCTGGTAGGGCTGTGATGTTCAATTCTGCTTTGGTATACCTCTACTCTCACTTTCTTCTTTACTAACGAAAATCCCATCCCCCATTTCTAAAGCAATTTCATCTTTGAGTCCTGGGTAAATTCGACTGAGTTCAGTTCAAGTCACGTTTTGCATCAACCAACGTAAAACCAAAGAAGGAACCAAGAGCCTCCAATGCCTCCGGTGGGACACCACGCTCCCCCCAGCTCGCCGCACTCCGCCAGCCACGTGACCTGGGCCACGAGGAACCCACGCTGCCGTCGCTGCACTGCTCAACAGAAAAAGGCAACAAGATTCAACGCTACCTAGTGAGACCTCGTGGGGTATCAGTTGCCGAGACTCCAGACTCCCGGGTCACCGCCGAGAGCTCGGCACAAAGGCCCCGCAGATACTGGATTGGAAGACCCTAGAGACCCCGGTACCCGGAAACCTAACCCAGTGAGGGCCCGAAGACCTGTGGTCCTCCCACCCCAGCCCTTGTCCCAAGCCCGCACTCACAGCGCCTGTTGCCTTGGCAAATTTATTGGCCACCTCCGAGAGCTGGTTATCGCGCAGAAAGCCGAGCACGAGGGGATACAGGTCGCTGGGAACCACGCGGCGCAAGCTGGCGTCCGCCATCCTCCGGGCAACACGCGTCACTACCGTTGCCGACGCTCAGGACTCAGGAACTCGGGAACCCGGACGGATGGGGGTTGACCCCTATGACGTCATCACGCGGCGCGGACGTACGGCGGAAGGGGCGGGCATACTCCGCAGGGCAGTCCCGCCTCCAATTTGGTGGCAGGATCGAGGCGAAATCTATAAACTCTTTCCGGTGCCACAAGCGTCGCCATCTTGGTGAGGGCGGAGCCCTCTGTCCACCACCTTGCGAAGGCGGAGCCCTGACGTCACGGCTCACGCCCTCGCCAGTGGCGGGAAAACTTTAGATTTCCCGCGCCCTTTCAGCTGGAGCCGCCGTTTTTTTTTTTTTTAAGAGTTGCTGCAACTGGGATTTGCATTCCAGAGTAGAGTGGACCGGAAGGCTTGAGCTGTCTTTGGACTCTCTAGACTCGGTCACAGGATCTCCCAACCACTCCCATTCGCGCGCCAACCGATTCCCACCCTTCATTTTCCCTTCCTCGAACACCCAGAGAGGCTCTCTATGTCCGATACCATTCCAATTCTCACCTTCACTGCAGAGAATTCTTCAGATTATCCATGGTAATAGTGGTAACAGACAATCCCTAAAATTGCCTCTCTTTCAATTATGATTTGCCCTTGAGACAACCCCTTCCCCCTTACTTACTCATTCAGCATTAAGTCAGCTCCACGAAGGGAAAAGCCATTGTGAATGAACCCTGCGCGACACAGTAGCAATCTCTGCAAACCTATAATCCTAGAAGTTATCCTTCTATCTCCTGAATCACAGTTCACACTTGAACTCTCCCTGTGGGAGAACTAGAAAACCCTCCCAATGCCTCTGTCGTTGAGTATTCAAAAATTAATGCCCAGGCCTGCCAAGTTAATTCCAATGTTCCATTACATTTCAGTTCACATCAGCAGGCATCAATCCCTTTACCCACTACCATTTAATTGCTTCCCCATTAATACCTGTCAGGAAAGGTAAGGATCCACTTTCTGGGGGGACATACCTCTCCTTTGCTCTTCTCAAAATAGGCACTCTCCTAGATAAACTCCTACAGATCTCCCTCTTACCCATGTTTATTCACATGTATGCATTCTTCTTAATACCTATTGTGTGCCAAGCATTATGCTCAAGCTAAAATGGTACATACATGTACACATAAGCCTCGCTTTAGAATACCTTTATTTGGAACAAGTATGAGCTTCCTCTAGGTCCTTAGTGGTAAAAATCCCTTCCTTGGGACTGTAGCATCAGCATCCCCTTGTTTGAAATGCAGAATCTCAGGCCCCACCCCAGAAGTCAGAATCTACATTCTAAAAAGATCACCAGGTGATTCAAATTTCCTTTTAAACTTGAGAAGCACTGCCCTAGAAAACTGATTTCACTGACAACACATGCTAAGGAACAAAGTTTTAAGTCCAATAGGATTTTGCACCTGACCAAAGAGAGGTCCTAGGAACTAAACGGAGATAACCATGTCCTTGATTGTGTTCAGATTGGAAAAGTGAGTATGTCTGGCACTAGCACCATTAAAAGAAGCACAACAGCACTTGGAATTCTCTCTAGTTCATGTTTATTAGTCTGCATAGTAACTTAGATCTTCCAAACACTGGGGTACCCCTCAGCCCCATCAGAACATAGGAATGCAAGTTAACTTATTTCAATGCCTGTTATAAAAAATGAATAACCCTTTAAAAAAATCTGATTTAACACATTTTTTATTTCACTTTTTTCCATTTCTTTATAAAACAGTCATTTCCTCACTAGCAGCTCTCTCCCCTAAAGTGGGGGAGGGGGGGTAGAGGAGGTTGGACACCTCCAAAGAAAAAGGGAAGGGGGAGAAGGGCCCAGGGTTACCTCCTGAGGTTCTTCTGGGCCTGTTTCAACAATGTGTCAAAGTCAAGAGAATCAAATTTGCTCTTTACAGGAGCAGGGTCAAAGTCTTCCCGGTTGGAGTCTATAAAAATAGAGACAGACATCAAGGTCTCTGACAACACTTCTCTACCACAGGGTCCTCAAACAGCCAGCCTCCTCCCACCCCAATAATGGACAGAAATAATATCACCCTGGTTTTAATTAAAAAACAAAACAAAAGAGCCCCCATTTCTCCTCTCATCCCACCCCCAGGTTCTTTGTGTGTCACATTCAGCATTAAGTTAGCGCCATGAAGGAGAGCCCCACTCTCAAAAAGGCTGGGAACCCTTCTGGGGACAGTATGAAGTATACTAAAGCTTCAGGGTTTCTTCCACTCACCAAGATCAGAATAGCTTCTCTTGCAGAACTGCCTGCGGCCCCCAAAGCAGAGATCAAAGGGTTGTTCATCTGCCTGCCTCAGCTTGTGGCCACTCTCAATGGCTGCAAATGCCTCCTCAGCATAGCGGTAAGTGACGAAGCCGTAGTTGTCACTGGTGAGGAAGATGAGGCAAGGCTAGGATGGCTAACTGGGCACATGCCATGGAAAACAGGTACTTCCCAGGGTACAGAGAGGGACTGGGGTGGTTCTTCTTATTCCCCAATGGCCAACCCTCTGATTGTGGGAGTGAAGCTATCATCCTACATTGCCAAGCACACCAGAGCAAGGGGGAAAGACCAACAAGCATCACGGTAGATGAATGGGAAGGAAAGGACATTCTGACCTTAGGGCCCAAGCTTACCCTTGGACACGGAAGTGGATAGTGCACTCCTCAATCTCTCCGAAAACAGAGAACCTCTGTTTCAGTTCTGACCTAGTCATGCGGCCAGGTATCTTCCCAATGAAGACCACTCTTCTCTCCTCCTATGTTGAACAAGGAAAATTGATACATCGTGACCCAGAGCTACCAGTGTAGGAGACAATCAAAAGCTCATGGCCCAGGGGCAAGCCCCATTCTCCCAAGACCTGTTCCTCTACTCACTATTGCACGCTCCTTCTGCAGCACTCTCTGCCTTTGGTAATGGTCATGTGAACGGTAAGAGCCGTACCTGACATAAGAAGAAGGAGCCATCAGCCCCCCAGACATAGATACCTCAAGTCTCAGAACTCTCAGGCACTTGCATCCCAGATGCACAGACTCCATAATCACATACTCACCGCCGCCTCCTGTCACTTCTCCGTCGGGGTGATGGGGAGCGGGACCGGCTTCTGGAACTGGATGAGGAAGATGAAGATGAGGAGGAAGATGAAGAGGAGGAGGAAGAAGAGCATCTTCGGGAACGTCCAGAGGAACTGCAACTGGATCTGGAGGATAAAGGGGCAGGCGGGAATGCTGGGAGCGGTGCAGAAATATTCTACTTACTTAACTTACCTCGGCCCCAGCCTTGCCTCCCTGTCAGGAAGCTCAGGCCCAAAAACAAAGCAGAGCAAAAGAGGTCTAGAAGAACTCCACAGACGACAAAACTGAGGCCCTCATGAACTTTAGATGTATCTGGAATGTTTTAGAGTGTTTTGGCACAAATCATAGATCATAGTTATTTTCAATCATGCAATTAAAAAAATATTTAACAAGTCGGTAAGAAGAAAAATAAATGGAGACTCAGAGATAAAGGGCTGTGCCCTAGGTCTTACAACTAGTTGGGGGTGCCAGGCCTAGGTCTCTGGGTTCCTGCTCCCCTAACATGTCTCAGAGCAGTGCTGTGACCATGGCATAAAAGGGAGGTGACTTGTTAGACCTGTAATAGAGATCATTTCTCAAGAGGTCATTCTGGTTCCAAAACCAAGAATTCTTCATTCATTAAGCAGGAAAATTTGGGTCTGTTATGGAGAAAAAGGTACTGCCCGAAAATATGAGGCCACAATAACAAAGGAATTGTCCAGACTCTGTCCTCAACGGATGATTAGAAGAACTGCCATCAACAACCCACCATCCCACCTTCCAACAGCCCACCAAGAAAAGAGCAGAAGTGAGAACTGATATAGTATGTGACAGATTAAACACAGGCAAGATCCAACCCTAATGGTCTCCCCAAGGCAGGGCTCAAGGAAGCAGGAGACTTCAGGGATACCCCAAACTCAAACAGGGGATAGAAGCTATCTTCTCACAGCTTGCCTCCTTCAATAATTCAAGAAAGGGGGAGAAGACAAAAGCCAAGGACAGAAGTGGAAGCCTTAGAGTCTGAAAGTATCAAACTCAATGTGCAAAAGCTTTCAAAGTAAACTGGAGGAGAGGACTTCTTACATGAAGAGGACCTAAGAGGCCATCAGAGCTCACCTTCGCCACCTCTTGTGTGGGGGGGAGAGGGACCTGGACCGGGACCGGGATGAGGAAGACGACGATGAAGATGAAGAGGAAGATGCTTCGCTGGTCCGGTTGGACCCAGAGCTGACAGAACGGCTGCTGCGGCCCCGACAGCCCTGCCAGCCCCGGCTTGGGGGGCTGGCTGACCTGCAGGCTTTCCGGTAACAGCGCACTGACCGCTGCTTGGCTGAGGGCTCGGGGGGAGTCCTAGTGTTCATGTCATTCCGGCAAGGTGAGGCCTCAGGGGACAGCAAGGCAGATGGGGCGAGGCAAGGAGCTGGGGGATCTGCCTGCTCACTGCTAGTCCTGTGATCAAGTGGCTCCTGTGAGGCAGCTGTGCGTGGCGGGAGGGGGATGACTGGGCCCAGAGATAAGACAGGTTTGATGGTGATGTCCTGATGGCGTTTGACGTTCCATCGGGAGCCCACCTCTGGAATGACTAAGGCAGGCATCTTTTTGGGGGGAGTCCTGCTCCGGACACAATAATCATGGTCCCCAGAGCCCACATGGACTGGACTAGGGCCATGGACCCCTTCTTGGAGGCGGGCTGCAGCTGGATGTTTGGCCTCTGTAACTCCTTCAGGCTTCAGGGTTCCCTCCTGGGCGGTAGACTTAGGAGATCTGGCTTTGGCCAGCAGTGAGACAGCAGCCAGGGGCTTCCATAATTGGTGGGGAGGGGTAGCTGGTGGGGTGAGCCCTGTGAGGGGAGGGAGGATGGAGATAGCAGGATGAGATCTGATTCTACACTTCTAAACACTGCGTACATAGGCTCCACAGACCCCCACCTCACGTCACAAAGTAACCAACAATAGTCAACAGCCCAACTTCTCCCACTGTTGCAACTACTCCTTCCCCCAAGTTCCCTATCTTGGGGACAAAGCAACAGAAACCCAGCTAGCTAGGGTCCTCCTGAACCCCTCAACCTCTCACTGCCCAAACCTAGCTATGACCAGCTCCTGCCTGGTCCACCTCTCCATTCTTAGACCCAGCCCTCCCCCAGCACTACCTGATTTCAGGGCTGCATCTTGCCTGGATTCATTCATGTAATCATCTTCCAATAATCTCCTACCTCAGGCTTCACACTCATCTATCCTGTCTTCTACATTCCCACTAGAGGGAGCACCCCAAAATCAATTGCTTCCTAAATACACGAGATAAAGTCCAAACAAATTAACACGGCATTCAAAGTTCCCATAATCTGACCTCCTACTTACCACTTCAGCTTCATCTCTTGCTTAAGTTCTACCCACCATTCCCATCAGCCACTATATTCTAGCCAAACCAAACAACTCCCCCAAACGTACCAGACTGGTTTTGTTTCTTCCGTTCACTCCAGTTGCTCCATCTCCCTAGAATGCCCCATCCCCTAAATCTATCTGATTGGTAATCTATCTCATTACCAATCAATCTATCTGATTGATTTTCTCAAACCTCTGCTTCAAGGATTACACCTTCTATATATAACCCTCCCCTGACTGTCCCATCTCAGACCCCACAATAAACCACAAAGGCAGGGCGCCTGGGTGGCTCAGTGGGTTAAAGCCTCTGCCTTCGGCTCAGGTCATGATCCCAGAGTCCTGGGATCGAGCCCCGCATCGGGCTCTCTGCTCGGCGGGGAGCCTGCTTCCTCCTCTCTCTCTTCCTGCCTCTCTGCCTACTTGTGATCTCTGTCTGTCAAATAAATAAATAAAATTTTAAAAATAAATAAATGAACCACAAAAGCTTCTTTAACATCTTTAACATACAATCTCTCTGATCATTGGCTTATACATCTGCTCCCTGGACTCTGAGAACCTCAACAATGAAGATCAAGAGCTCTGTATTCCCAACATCTACACACACCCGGTGCAGGGCAGGCTCTATAAACATTTGCTGCATACTAATCAAAGGCAGAGTTCCCCGCTCTGAACCCACCTGCCACGTTGGCCAGTTCTGGGGCTTGTAACCGGTCTAGGGGCCTCTTCTCCTGGGGAGTGTCAACGCTGCTGGCAGGGGGGGAAAAGGGAAAACCTGGTTCATTGCCTCCTCAACATCTTGCATATCTGTTTTCCTTACAAAGGAATGGGAGAGGGGTGTATGCAGAGAAGAAGGGGATACAAGGGGCACCTGGGTGGCTCAGTGGGTTGAGGCCTCTGCCTTCGGCTCAGGTCATGATCTCAGGGTCCTGGGATCGAGCCCCGCATCAGGCTCTCTGCTGAGCAGAGAGCCTGCTTCCTCCCCCCCCCTCTCTGCCTACTTGTGATCTCTGTCAAATAAATGAATAAAATCTTTAAAAAAAAAAGGGGGGGGGATACAAAAACTGCCCCTATTACTCTCCTCCAGCACAACAGGCTCTTAGTGACCGAAATGTGGACTGGGTCTCAACTCCACTCTGTTCAATGCTAGGAGGCAGGCTGGCTATGACCCTGAATAGCCCCCACTTCCTTTAAGCCAGGAACCTTGCCTGCCTTGTTCAAAACCCAAAATCAATGTGGATGGGTGCCTGGCAGAACAGGACAGGGTAGCATGAACATGATATATGAAAAAAGGCCTCTCAGTGCTGGAAGACTGGGGAACAAGTATGTCCAGGGTGCATCCTTCAAGGAGTCAGGAGAGCCCTAGCCATGAACATCTTCCCCACTTGACCTTATACCATCACCAGTGTTGAGCAAGCTTAAAGTTTGTTAAAGAAAGGAAAGAAATCCCCAAAGGCACAATTTGCCAGAAGACAAAAAGTACCTCCAGGACATTTGGAATCCCAGACTGGCATCAGCAGAGGATGGTACACATCCGCCTATCTCACCATCCAAGACAGTGTCCAATAGTGCTGGGCTGAGTGAGGTAACAGGGAGAGACTCTAAAGCTAACTGAAAGCCCCTGCAACACAGGCATCCAGTTGACAGTCCTGCAGCGCCAGCCAGCTGCTGACCAGCAACTGGAGGGTAACTCACTTGTATGTCTCTGTACTCACCCTGAGTTTCCTATAGCCAGGCTGTCAGCAGGAGCCGGGGGAGGGCATTCCTTTTTGGCTGCAAAGAAACCAAATTAGTGAAAAGGCCAACCAGATGTTCCAGACAGAGAAGGTGCAAAAGGGCTTGCTTTGAGGCCCAAAGAAGGAAAATCCACTTTACCTACATATTTCACTGGGCTCTCCCCCAGAGATCCACTGTCTGCTAGTAGGTATGCCAATACTGTTTTTAATCACGTCTCTGCTCAGAGACATCTGTTAATTACTCACTGAATCCAAGACAGAGCCCAAACTTCTAAGCCTAGCATGTGAGGTTCTATGTAACCTAACTTCCTGGACTTGTGGTCTATTTGTTCTACACTTATATTTTATATTTTTCCTTGTACTATATAGATATTTGTTACTAATTCAGGGGTCATTTCTGTTGTTTTCCTCCCCAATCAGACCATAAGCTCCTTGAGAACAGGACACAATACCCTCACAGTACGTACGTAGGGCCCTGCTTTGTACTGAGAAAGCTGAGCTATCCCTTGCCTTCCAAACACACCACACACCATCCTTCTTATCCCTTGGCCTTTATTCCCACACACACACATCCTGCCTTTCAAGGCTCAGCTTGAGAGCTACTATCCTCTACAAAATGTCCCCAACCAACTTGACCCTCTTGGATCGCCACATCCATTCACTCTTGATAGTTCTTGCCACGCTGTACTACCACCCTCTCCCAGGCTTAGGTTGCACTGCAGTGAACCTTATCTCCCCACTCCTATCAGAATGAGATTAATTCTCTGAGACTGCCCCTCCACCACTCCCTTCCTTACATCTAAGTTAACTACAGGGCTGGACCCAAAGAAAATAGTAACTGAAAGGGGTTTAGCATAGCTACCCAGGCTCCTCACCTTCAGATTTCTCGAACTGCTCCAGTAGACTAGACAGGTCCGACGCCTCAATTCCTGTGGAAGCACAGAACACAGGATTGGAAATGGAAGTACCCAGGTCCTAGAATTCCCCAATCACCTCCCTTCTCCCTTTATGTTCTCCCTGTCCACTATACTAAGGAAACAAAGACAACAACAGAAAGCAGGAAGAAATCAAACCAATCCAGAGCTCTGGAGAATACTCCAAACAAAACAAACCATCCTCCAAACAAATCCACAAAGCCCAGCCCCATCAAGGTGGTCTGTCCCGTTCTAGAGTGTGCTCACCATCTAACCCCCATGCCCTTCACTCACATCAACAAACTGTGCAGCACTTACCAATCTCACTGATGAAAGCCTGTACCACGTCCTCAGGGCCTTGAGTACGTGGGGTAGGCAAGAAGGAGAGCTTCCTTAGACGGGCTGGGTGGACAGCAGGCAGCTTAGTTACAGTGCTCTGCTTTGATGTTGGTGTGGGTGTGGGAACAGCCTTGGCAACAGGAGAGGGGGGCTTCTCTCTGGGCCTGGTCTCCTGGGTCTCAGGATTTAGCCTCTCTGATACAGGCTCCTCAACAGCCACACTCTCAGCAGACAGACATGGTGGAGCCTTGATCTGGGGGCTTTGTACTGGGGAGGACACCTTGTGTTTCAGATGGGGAGACGCAGGCACTGATTTGACCTCCACCTTGGTGGGCTCCATCTGTGGAGCTCCCTGGGTAGCTGACCCAAGACTAAGGGGAGGAGCCACTGGTCCAGGAAGTACACTTTCAGAAGGGCCAGCTGGAATGCCACTGGGCTCCACCTTGGGTGGAGGAGCAGCTCTCCCAACAGATGCTAGAGGCAAAGGAGGTGGTGGCACAGTAGGCCAGAATGGAGGGTGTTGCAGCCCTGGGCCCCATCCCAAGGGCCCATAGGCACAGCTGGAGCTGTAAGGTGGGATTGGGGCTGGAGGGGGTACCCAAGGCACATTGCAAGTGGGGGGCACAGCATAGGTGCCAGGAGTACCAGACACTAGGGGCACTGTTGGTGGGGGGGGCAGACAATGATAGCCAGAAGGAGACACAGGGGGATAACAAGGCCAAGGTGGTACAGGAGCATAGTGAGTATAGGGATCACGTGGCACTGGGCCCACAGACACTGGAAGACTGGGAGGCTGCAACGGTGGTGGGGGCAGACTGGGGATCCCTTGCCTGCTTGTAGGAAGGGGCAGCATGGGGGTCATGCCTAGCCCACCTGGGGGGAAAGGCAAAGCAGTGGGCATTGTGGGAGGCATAGGCTGCACAGTAGGAGGTGGGGGTCTTGCTGGTAGTGGCAGCTCTTGGGATGGCAGCTGCTCTGTGGGAGTTGAGGCCATAGCTTTGCTTGCAGGTGGTTCAGGACTAGGAGAAGCAGGACTGGGACCCACAGGCACAGAGCAAGCCTCAGGAGAAACCTCAGGGCTTCTCTGCAGACCTATCTTCTTGGATGGGGCTGGTGGGATGACAAGACAAGGGATGTCTGCTAGTCCTGTGGGGGTCTCTGGGAGACTGGGCCACTTCCCAGCTGGGGGCTGGGGACTTCTCTCTTCTGCCTCTGCTTGGCGCTGCTGCCTTCGTCGCCGGTACTCTGATAGGCTAAGAGGCCGAGGTCTGGCTTCCTGGGTTGTAGCACTGGTACCACTTTCTACCTTCAGAGGACCCACAACCTCCTGGACTTCAGGGATGATGGCCTTTAGGGAGTCCAAGGACTCTGACTCTGGAAGGATCTGGGGAGCCGGACTCCCCTGGACTGATGACATGGCACCACGTCTGGGATCAGAAGGCCTAGACTTAACTAGCACAGAATCAACTGGACCCAGGTCACTGGGAACAGAGTCAACTGGTGCCGAGCTCACTGGGACAGGGTCACCTGGTGGCAAGTCATCTGAGATGGGAACAACCACTGTAGAGTCAATTTCTGTTGAGTCAGCCAAGACTGGGTCAATCAGCACTGGGTCAGCTGTGAGAGGGTCCACCAGCTCTGAGTTTGCTGAATCATGGTCACCCAATGCAGGATCAACAGGTACAGGATCAGCTAGAACAGGATTAACTGCAGTAGGATTGGTTTCAACAGAGTCAAGTGGCATGGAGTCTGTTAGACCAGAGACATGGGTTGGAACAAGGTTGGCTTGGATGCTGTCAACCAGATTGGAGTAAAGGTCTAGAGGATCTTCTTTGTCAGGACTAGCTTGCCCAGCACTACTCTCCAAGTTCCCAGAGCTAGGTTTCTCCAAGGCAGCTGCCCAGGCCCGAGCCCAAGCCCGGGGCTTCCCTCTACTACGAGGAGGCCCAACCTCTCTTGGAAGTTCCTCCTGAGGCAAGATTCCTGCCTGAGAGGTCACCTCTGTAGCCATGGTAGACTGCCCACGAGAAGCTGACCTCAGTCTCCTGGCATAGCCTTCTACACAGGCTGCTGGCTGCTCTTTGCTCTTCTTCTTCCTGCCCTTTCGAGCTCTCTGGGAGCTCAGCATTGTGTTGGCTGGTGGGTTCTGAGGCCCCTTGGGCATCACTGGCTCCATGACCTCCCTGGGGTCCAACAAGCAGACTGACTCCAGTTTTTCCTCAGAGTCCACTGACAACCCCTCTTTCTCAGGGCAGAGGTCTTCCTTGAGCACAGGAGCCTCTGTCTCCGACTCTAGCGTAGGCATGAGCAGCTTCAAAGCTGGACTGGCCTCTAGCGAGTCATCCAGGAACACAGGCTGGGGCCCAGCAGGGATCTGCCGTACCACAACTGGAATCTCCAGGTCATTACCAGCTGTGGCTGCCTGGCCCACAATCTCTAGCACCACACAGTCCTCAGGCAGTGTCAAATCATCCGGCTGCTCCTGAAGCTCATCCTCGAGTGATGTCAGCTGAGTGAGGCTGGGCAGGCAGTATGGATGCATGGCCCGCACCAGCTCACTCAAAGAGGAGATACTCTCATCACCAGCTGTCTGCACTGCCATCTCTGCTGCTGCAGTTTTATCTTCCTCCTCAGGGCAGGCCAGGTGCATAGGGAAGTCTGGGATACTGCTCACAGAGTTGTCGAGCTCCCCAGCAAGCAACTGGCCGCTGAAGCTGGCCACCTCCTCCTCTTCTTCCCCATCACTACGCTGCTGGGGAGGAGGTGACTGGCCCCGACGGGCTCTTGATCTTGGGGGTCTCCAGCTAGGAAGCTTAGGGGATGAGGTCTCTAAGAAGGAAGGTGGAGAGAAGTCCCAAGGAGGATCTGAGAGAGACATCTCAACCTGTAGGAAAGAGGAGAAGCTGCAGAAGTTTTCTCCGGGGATACATTTTTCTAGGCCTGTCCCCACACACTCCTCCCTCCTGGGAGTCTCTGAGGCTCCCTTGGTCAGGCTTACCCCACTCACTCTACTACTGCCTGTGCTGGGCCCCAATGGGTCAACCGGGGTGATGAGGTCACGTTCCGGGGGTGTCCGGGAAAGGGTGAGCAGCTTGTGTAGCTGAGAGGGAGGAAAAGACCTGAGATGAGTTGGTGCTTCACAACTATATGAGAAGGCCCACAGTCATGGCTCTATCCTTTGCAGCAACCAACACCATCCCACCCCCCAACGGCAGTCCCACACTCACAGAGGAGCCCTCCCGAGGTGACACAAGCAGTTCTGAGTCAGGAATGCTGTCAAACGGAGACAGGTTCTCGGAATCTGCATTGTCCAAAATTTCTGTCAGAGCTGTGAGCAGCGACACTTCATTCTGGTCCTCCAGAGATAACCTGCTCTGCTCCAGAAAGACAACAGGAAGGTTCCACCATCATCCCTAATGATCTACTGGCCACTGAAAAGGACTGAACACCAAGAGAAATAGTCTCCCAAGCTGAGTTCAGCTCAATTTCCCAGAGAGATCTGAATGACAGAAAGTATGGACTCCAATCTCATTCACTGCCATCTCCCACCTTCCTAGTGCCAAGACAGGCCTGTCAGAATTGAGACTAGGCTTATGTTTCACATACTCCCTCCACCCTCGGGGATGATGTGGATGCTCAACAGACAACCCTTGGCTAGGCTGGAATTGGACTCAAAACAAATTGGAACTCTCCAGACATGTAAGATGGGGGCCCATGCAGGGGAAAAGGCCTTGGACTATTGTGCAAGCCTGCCAGGGCATCCTCGCATTGGACATGGTCTAGCATCCTACAGCCCAACTCTCACTGAGAGACAAAAAACACACTTCAAGGACTTGGTTTGGGTATCCAGGAACCAAAATCCTGAGAAAACAGAACCACTGAGCCACAGCCTCAAATGCAAAGCTCCCACTTGAAGACATTTAAGCCCAGCCCCAGCTCACCTCCCCAAGGCTCCCAAAATCCTCGATGAGGGAGATGAGGGAGGCATCCATGTAGCTCTGCATGGTCCCCAGCAGTGTCTCATCCTGCAGTATCAGCTCCTCCATCTCCAGGTCCTTGTCCCTCAGGCAGGGGCCAAGCCGAGACAGACTGACAAAACCAGAATCATCCCCCTCCTCGTGCAGCAGCACCTGGGGCAAACAGGATGGTCATAAGGGCTGCAAGGTATGGGACCTCTGGGGTAGCTGTGTGACAGGCTCTCTAAACCAGGAGCTCCACCAATCACCTCAGACTCAGCTGAAGCCCCACCAAAGCCAACCAAACCTCCGGACTTGGTGGGCAGAGAGAAGTACAACTCAACCCATGAGCCAAAACACCAGTCAGGATGGCAATGTTCAAGGGCCTTCTGGGCAAAAAAAAAGTTTGGTCTTCATCCAGAAACAGCTGGAGCCACAGATTATTAAACTAGGGAGTAAAAACATGAGAAAGATCAAAATTGTTCAGAAAAGTTGTCTGCTGGCAATGGTAAAGGCAGACAGTCTGAGGGGTACACCAAAGGAGAGGTGGTCAGCAAGGAGGCAATTTCAGCTCCAACCACCTTACTTTCCTCAAGTCCCACTCAGGCCTTTCTCCTCTGCTTAGCTCAAACTCAACCTTGTTCAAGACAACTCAGACTTCCCCAACCCATGCTGATCTCTCCTCATACCCAATCCAATTAGGTTTCTGTAGCACTCATTTTTCTGGCAATCATTATATTCTTTGCATCATTACTAAAACCAGATTCTATGTTCCTTTGGGGCCAAATAAACTTTTGTACCATACTAGCCTATATCCTTCTTGGAACTTGGAAGGGTTTAAACTGTGCTTCTACTTCCTGATGATCTATGATGCCTGGCACAGTGTCTTATACAGAGTTAACATACACACTTAATTCACATTTTTTTTTCTTTTGAAGGCCCTACAATGTGCCACTCAATCTATCAGTGGTAGTCCCAAAGGAAAAGTTCCCCACCTCAACCCTGTGAGCACAAAAGAGAAAACCTGATTCGCTGATTCACTGCACAGAAAAGCCCCACCCCACTACTTGCCTGAAAACTAGCAACATCCTCAGCCTTGACAGTCAGGGAGCCACCCGCCCAGGCCTGTCAAGAGCGTGGGCGTGGGCAGGGCCAGAAGTAGCTAGAAAAGGGCTGGCAAGACCAGAGGCCAGAACCAAAGGTATCTCCACTATAGGAAACAGATGATGATGGCCAAAGAACAGGAACAAACAATGACAAGCTAATGCCCCATCCCCTTCTGCAACTCTGTACCTCTTCCAAGGGGGGAAGAGGAAGGCAACAAATGTGACTATAAACCCCTACCCACCATCCTAACCAAGCTGAGGAGTTAGTTCCAATGCCCAGAGAGAGGAAAGGCTAGATACATTTTAGGAGGCCAGCTCCAGAGAGGAAGTGAAAGGTGGCGAGTTTTTGGCACTAACTCCTCCCAAGCCTTCACAATCCTGTAATTACAACCAGCAGTTGAATAGCACCTAGCTCAGCAAACACTCCTGCATGAGCAAGGACGCTGCATCTCAACTTGCCCTGCCACCTACCTGACCCAGCCACTAGGCCAGAATCTTAAAACAATGCCCAGCTCTGGGACCCACTCACCACCCCCATTAGGCAGGTACCGGAGCCCCAATTACAGATACCCCCTCTCTTCCCCTAACATCACCTATCCCTCAATCCCCAAAGAGCACAGCACTCAGACTACCAAAATCATCTAGGAGCTAAACCCAGGCTAAAAGCCAGCCACCAGCATCCCTAACTTCAGCAACCTCCCAACTGGCTCTCTCACACGCAGTCTTGTCCCTACAGGGTTCAAAACCAACTACAAACTATTAAGAACACACATCTGATCACTTTTTAAGGTTCTCCCTAAACCCCTCCAATGGTATCTTACTGCTCTTAGCACTAGATTTAAACTCCTTAATATGACTTACACTCTTCCCAACCAGGCTCCTCTGCTCCAGTATGTGTTCTCTCTTACCACTGGGCCTCTCTCTCTATGCAACAGACATACAGGTCTCTCCATTTCTTCAATAAGCCAGGTTCTCTCCCACTTCAAGGCCTTCCTATACTATTTCTTCTGATGAAAGCTTTCCTCCCCCACAACACACAGCCTTCAAGCCTCAACTTAAAATGTCCTTTCCCAGACCCTGCTCATTATTCAAGCCCAAATATGCTGCACTTTCCTTTTGTCCCACTCATCATTTATTTTTTTTATAATTTTTTTTTATTTTTATTTATTTGTCAGAGAGAGAGAGGGAGAGAGAGCAAGCACAGGCAGACAGAATGGCAGGCAGAGGCAGAGGGAGAAGCAGGCTCCCTGATGAGCAAGGAGCCCGATGTGGGACTCGATCCCAGGACGCTGGGATCATGACCCGAGCCGAAGGCAGCTGCTTAACCAACTGAGCCACCCAGGCGTCCCGCACTCATCATTTATTATCTGTCTATCCCAATAAAACCATATGAGCCTAGAGACCAGGGACTATGTGTTGTTTACCCCAGGATCCCTTATGTCTGAACATAGTATCTCAATAAATATTGGTTGACTGACTAGCTTCCACACATCCACCTTTCTTAGGGGGTAGGTGAGAGAAGAAACAATCTCTCCACGAGACCCTCTCCAACCCCAGATGACCACCTAAATTGGATTACAGCTGGGCCATGGATCCTTCCTGCCTCTCCCCTAAAAGGTGAGCAGCTCCCAAGCTAGGGCTTCAGAAGCAAGGGCCTGGACTGATCTGCTGGAACTAACATTACCTGGTAGCCTGCAGCCCAATTCCCACCTAGAACCAAAACCAAACCCAAGCTAAACAAAACAACCAAAAGCTTTCAAGGACTCAGCTTAATTGCTTAAGAGATAACAGTTCAGACTAAGTCCTGCCCACCATTCTAGGTGGCAACTTTTAAGAAGCCCTCTGCTGAGGAGTGAGATAACACTTTCTAAGTATGGAGAAATGAAGACCAAGGAAACAGAATCTGACAGAAGAAGCCACCCCCATCCAATAAATGTTCCAACTAGTGTTGAATAGTTCTTAAATCGCCTCCAATTTTTCCCATCCCTAGCAAAATTCCAAAGAGCTTTAAATACAGATCACCTCAATTTTTATGTGTCAGTTCACAGAAGCAAGCCTTAGCTGCTTCCTCAAAAGAGAGGCTGAAGGAAAAACGGAAAGAGAAAGGATTCTTTCCCTTACTTAGACTTGTCCCATGTATACGTTGACACTCCCCGTGCACCTTGAATCACGAATGAGCCAGGTCCGCAGGCAACCAAAACGCCAGTGCCCATGACTCACAAGCCACCACAAGCCGGTCAGACAGAAGCCACCACAAGCTTACTCCACAACCCTTTAACCTCAGCCTTCTGCCCTCCCCAACACACTCCACCATCCGCAAGGGAACTGACTCCCCGCACATCTGGAAGGTCCTTCACCGTTCGCTATCGAGGGGCCGTGGACAATGCAGGAGAAAAAAACTACTCCAAGACCCTGGCAAAGTTGACTCTACCAGCCCCTACCTCCCTTCCCGGCCAGGGGCCCCCAACCGGGTCGGAGATGGCGGGACGGGCTGAGACACACCCAGTTCCCAGCAGTGCGGCTCCAACGCCGATACGAGATGCCCGGCAGCCTGGAGCGGGAGCCACGTGGACATACCCTCCCCGCCCCCACGTGGAACCGCGGGTCACCCCCCCCCCAACCAGAAGCCCAACCCACGTGGGTGCCAGAGCCGCCTAGAGGGGGAGGGGAAGCCGACAAGTTCTCCCGGGAAAATTGCTCCCCCCACCCCACGTGGCTTCGAAAAGGCACTGCAGCGCGGTGCTAGGAGCACCCCCACTCGGCATCCTTAGAGAGAGGTTTTAACCCTGGATTCCAAGTCCCAATCTCTGACCCCCAGAACGGACCATGTTTCCAACACCCGTCTATGCCCCTCCGGCGTTCCGAAGGAATGGCTGTGGGGACCCCCGTCTCTGCCTGCGTCCCTCCAGCAAACAGCCCAGGTCCGTTCGGCCCAACCCGTCTCCCGCAGCCATCGGCATCGCCTCCCAAGCGCTTCCTCCCTTTCCTGTGGCGTCCACGTGTCACCGCCCGGCACACGCCGCTTTGCTGCCAGCCGCGGGCCGCCCGCCAGCCTCTCACCTGCTCCCCGCCACTCACAGAGCCCACAGTCCCATACGGCGTTTGGCTCCGACTTCCCCAACTGCTGCCGCGGACTCCACCGCCGGGGTCAGGTCCGGGGCCCCCACTCAGAGACGGCGCGACTCCGTCTCTCCGTCCCCGGCGCGCCGCCATCTTGGCCCCTGAACACCCAGCGCAGCTCTGGTCGCCGGCGCCGCCTCGCCCAGCAGATTGTGGGAAGGGAACTACAATTCCCGGAAGACACTGCAAAACTACGGATCCCAAAAGGCCCTGCGGCGAGACCCACTCCCACCTGGGAAGAGGGCTCTAGCTTCGCAAGGGACCCTGGGAATAGTAGTTGCTTTAAGTGGTACCTCAGTGGCACGTGCTACAGTAATATCGTCATGCTCAGTTTCGTGTTCTGTGGGTTGGGGAGCGTGCGGTAATAAAGGGAGCGTTAGCATTTACACATCTCTTTATTTTCCTAATTTGTCCAACTGTCCAAACGCCCTCTTTATCTGACATTCTATCGTGCGGCGCTTTCCTTTTACGACGTAGCACAAGTGCACCTATGCTTTGAGTCAGCACCCCCTAGTGGGCACCCGCACCCCAGGAGCTCACTTTCACCTAATCTCTCATTGCGCCACTACCGCTAGTTTAATCTTTTGTTGTTGTTATAGTTTAATCTTCCTTTATTTCTAGTTTCATTAGGAAATATTTAATATACACCACTGTGTAAGTTTAAGGCATGGAATATGATTGTTTGATTTTCAAGTGCTGTGAAACGATTAGCACCATAGATAGGTTCAGCTAACCCATCTTCTCACATAGGTAAAATTTTTTTTCTCCTTGTGATGAGATTTTACTCTTTAACAACTTTCCTATATATCATTCAGCAGTATTAGCTATGTGCATTACCTACTGTTGCACATTACCTATCTACTACTAAATTATCTTATAAATGGAAGTTTGTAGAGCTTAATCTTAAAATACATTCTTGGGGTCTCTCTGGGCTACTCAGAAACCTACACTGACACCTCATTACCAAAGGTATTTCCTGCTGCTGCACAGTATCTTGCTGTCCTACAAAGACAATTGGTGTTCTCCTGCGTTTGTTTTTCTGTTTGGAATATTCGAAACATTCGAAACATTCGAAAAATGCCTCTCTGCCTACTTGTGATCTGTCTGCCCAATAAATAAATAAATAAAGTTTTCTATTTTAAAAAGTCTAAAAATCTTTTTTTTTTTAAGATTTTATTTATTTATTTGACAGAGAGAGATCACAAGCAGGCAGAGAGGCAGGCAGAGAGAGAGGAGGAAGCAGGCTCCCTGCTGAGCAGAGAGCCCGACGCAGGGCTCGATCCCAGGACCCTGGGATCATGACCCGAGCAGAAGGCAGAGGCTTAACCCACTGAGCCACCCAGGCGCCCCAAAAGTCTAAAAATCTTTTCAATGATGCTGAAGAGGGTGGTGCAGTCCGTTAAGCATCTGACTCTGGTTTCAGCTCAGGTCATGATCTGGGGATCTGGAGATCTAGCCCCAGTTGCGCTGGCACTCAGGGTGGAGTCTGCTTAAGTTTCTCTCTCCCCTTCCCTATGCCCCTCCCTTTCCCCCCGTGTGCCCATGCTCTCGCTGTTGCTGTCGCTCTCGCTCTCAAATAAATAAATATTAAAAAAATCAAATAGCACAAAACCATAATATATATACATAATATTGCATATTATATATATAATAAAATATAAATATAAAAACCAAGTAGCACAAAACTATGCATATATATACACATATATGTGTACATGTGTGTATATATATATGTATATATGGTGCAAAACTATATAGAAAATGTTCTCGGCCTGCAAATTCCAGTTCTACTCCATAAATTCAATCTTTGTCACTTCTGGTGTGTTTTCATCCACACTTTTTGTATGCATATAAAAATATATAGGGAAAGTTTGAGTTCTGCATTGGGTGTAAATATTACTTAAAAATTTAAAAAAAAAATCAGGATGGCTGGGTGTCTCAGTCACTTAAGTTCCTGCCTTCAGCTCTGGTCATGATCCCAGGTCCTGGGATTGAGTCCTGCATAGGGCTCCTTGCTCAGCAGGGAGCCTGCTTCTCCCTGTATTTGTTGCTTCCCGTTTGTGCGTGTGCTCTCTCTCTCTCTCTCTCTGACAAATAAATAAATAATATTTTTTTAAAAAGTCTTTATTAGGGTGCCTGGGTGGCTCAGTGGGTTAAAGCCTCTGCCTTCAGCTCGGGTCATGATCCCAGAGTGCTGAGATGGAGCCCCACATCGGGCTCTCTGCTCAGAGGGGAGCTTGCTTCCCCCTCTCTCTCTCTGCCTGTCTCTATGCCTACTTGTGATTTCTGTCTGTCAAATAAATAAATAAAATCTTAAAAAAGAAAAGTCTATACCAAGAAAAAAAAAGTGACCATTCCATATATATGATTCTATAACTTGCTTTTTTCCCAATATACTAACAATATACTAGTAACAATATACTAGTCTTTACTGAGATCTTATTTACTAATACCTTAGTGAGTACCAGTTCCATTATATGACTATACTATTATTTAAATTATATTTAAGTTATTTCAAATTTTTCACTATTACAGATTAAGTTACAGTGAACATAATCTTGCACATGTGTACATGTATCTTCACCCATTTGTACATTCTGTCTATGGAATAGGTTCCTTCCAAAGAGATTGCTGAGTTAAAGGAGGTATACGATTGAAATTTCAGTGGATAATGCCAAACTGCTCTTTAGGAAGGTTATATCAACATACATTCTCACACACACAAAAAAAATTCATGAAAGGAAAGGACCTCTGTTAGGGACTGAATGGTAACCCTCCTCCTCATCCAGGCAAAATTTATATGGTGAAGTGCTCCAGCCCCAATATGAGTGTATTTGGAGATACAGCTTTTATGGAGGTAATTAAATTTAATGACATCATAAAGATGGGAGCCTAATCCAATAGGACTGGTGTCAGAAGAGAAAGAGAGACCTGCAAGCCAGGGAAAGAGGTCTCACCAGAAACCAGCCCTGCAAGTACCTTGATCTTGAACTTCCAGCCTCTAAAGCTATGAGAAAATAGTTTTTTTGTTGTTTAGGCCACTTAGTCTATGGTATTCTGTTATGGCAGCCTGCGTAAATTAATACAACCTCCTTTTATTTTCTTAATATTTCAGTTGTATTAGTTTTGTCTTTCTAAATGGGCTTTAAAAGCCACAAATTCAGAAACTGAATCTGTTCACCATTTTTTCATAAAATTGTCAAATTTTATTTCCAAGAATTTGGAAATAATTTGCCTATGAGAAATCATTAAGAACCAATACGGGATGGCACAATTGTTCCTCTATGGAAGAAACATATCCTTTTCCTCCAAAAAGGGATTTTTCTTTAAGATTTTATTTATTATTTGACAGACAGAGATCACAAGTAGGCAGAGAGGCAGGCGGGGTGGGGTGGGGAAGCAGGCTCCCCGCTGAGCAGAGAGCCCAATGCGGGGCTCAGTCCCAGGACCCTGGGATCATGACCTGAGCAGAAGGCAGAGGCTTAACCCACTGAGCCACCCAGGCACACCCGCTTCCAAAAAGTGATTTTATTATAGCACTGGGACAGGACCCATGGTCAGAAAAAGCAGCCTGGAAGAAACAAATTCTAAGAGATGCCCAATAAATACTGGGTGATTTGGGCTCTAATTATGGTCATTACTCTGGTGATAGGGCTTTGGGAAGAACATTAATATTAAAGCAGAAAACTGTGCCATTTTGTTTTTTCATCTTCCGATGAAACAGTCTATTCTCATAAGTATGTCTGCATGGAATCTACTCAAAAAGATAAGAATATATAGGGGCACCTAGGTGACTCAGTTGGTTAAGCATCCAACTCTTGATTTCATCTCAGGTCACAATCTCAGGGTCCTGAGACCAGTCCAGCACAAGGCTCCTTGCTCAGCAGGGAACCTGCTTCTTCCTCTCCCTCTGCCTCTTGCTCCCTCTGCTTGTGCTCTCTCTCTTTCTCTCTCTGTCAGATAAATAAATAAAATCCTTTTTTTTTAAAAAGAGGGGTTGGTGCCTAGGTGGCTTATTCATTAAGCATCTGTCTTCAGCTCAAGTCATGATCCCAGGATCTAGGATTAAGCCCCATGTCGGGTTCCCTGCTCAGCAGGAAGCCTGCTTCTCCCGCTCCCACTGTGCTCCCCTGATTGTGCTCTCTCACACTCTCTCTGTCAAATAAGTAAATAAAATATTTTTTTAAAAAGGTAAGAATATATCTTTGGATCTCCAGTGCCTCCCAGACAGGTGTGTCATGGTTTCTTGTCTCCTTGGCAGGTGCATTTCTTCCTTTCTTATTTTTTTTAAAGATTTTATTTTTCAGCAATCTCTACACACAACATGGGTCTTGAAATCACAACCTTGAGATCAAGAGTCACATGGTCCACCAACTGAGCCAGTCAGGTGCCTGGTAAGTGCATTTCTTTTCTTTCCTTCCTTCCCTCCCTCTCTCCCTCTTTCTTTCTTTCTCTCTCTCTTTCTTTCTTCCTGATTTTATTTGACAGAGAGGGACAGCCAGAGGGAGAGCGAGCACAAGCAGGGGGAGCTGGAGAGGGAGAAGCAGGCTTCTAGCTGAGCAGGGAGCCCAATGCAGGACTTGATCCCAGACCTGAGCTGAAGGCAGATGCTTAACCAACTGAGTCACCCAGGCACCCCTGGCAGGTGCATTTCCAAGAGCCATAAAGGAAAACCTCAGAGGTACCTGCCTACCTGGCTCAGCTGGTAGAGCATGCAACTCTTGATCTCAGCATTGTGCATTCGAACTCCACGTTGGACATAGACACTAATTTAAAAAAAAATTTGGGGGGGACACCTGGGTGGCTCAGAGGGCTAAGCCTCTGCCTTCGGCTCAGGTCATGATCCCAGAGTCCTGGGATCCAGCCCCACATCGGGCTCTCTGCTCAGCAGGGAGCCTGCTTCCCCCTTTCTTTCTCTGCCTGCCTCTCTGCCTACTTGTGATCTCTGTCTGTCAAATAAATAAATAAAATCTTAACAAAAAAAAAAAATTAAAAAAATTAAAAAAAATTTTTTTAGAGGCACCTGGGTGGCTCAGTGGGTTAAGCTTCTGCCTTCGGCTTAGGTCATAATTTCAGGGTATTAGAATCGAACCCCGCATCGGGCTCCCTGCTCGGCGGGGAGCCTGCTCCCCCCCATCTCCGTCTGCCTACTTGTGATCTCACTCTCTCTCTCTCTGTGTCAAATAAATAAATAAAATTTTTTTTAAAGATTTTATTTATTTATTTGACAGACAGAGATCACAAGTAGGCAGAGAGGCAGGCAGAGAGAGAGGAGGAAGCAGGCTCCCTGCTGAGCAGAGAGCCCGATGCGGGGCTCGATCCTTGGACCCTGGGATCACGACCCGAGCCGAAGGCAGAGGCTTTAACCCACTGAGCCACCCAGGCGCCCCAAATAAATAAAAATCTTAAAAAAAAAAATATTTGGGATGGAGAGTGTAAAAGGTTAAGTGGGAACAATTTTATATGGTGTGAACAGGTAAGGCCTTTGAGGAGACATGTGAAGTAAGACCAGAAGCACACAGAGGACTTAGCCATTCGAAGAGCATTCTGAGGTCAGAAGAACAGTCAGCACATAGGCTGTGAAGTGGGAACCCATAACCTATGTGTTGTGTTTCAAAGGAAGACGAGTTTAACTAAAGCATTCCAGAGAAGAGGGAGAGTCTACCAAGATAATGTTTCACGTGTATTTAATCTGTGTGAGTCAGTCTCCTGAATCTGGTATGTTCTGATTCACTACTTAAATTGAATCTCTAGGCCTGTAACCAATGCTGAAGACCAGACATGGTGTGTTTGGAAACCCTCAGATGGCCCCCAATAATCTCTGCTTCTTCTTATTCACACTCTTCTTAGCCCCCTCCCACATCCCTATATTGTAGCAGGATTGATCTGTATGACCAATACCATAAAGTAGAAATGATGATCTATCACTTCTGAGATGACGTTACCAAAAGACTAAGGCTTTCAGCCCAGGTGCTCTTGTTTCTCTCTCTCTGAAAGTAATGTGCCATGTTGTGAGAGCAGCCTTATGGACAGTCCACGAAGCAAAAAAACTGAAGCTTCTGTCCAACAGCCACTGAAGAACGGAGGCCTACCAACAACCATGAAAGGGAACTTGAAACAGATTCTCTAGCCCCAGTCAAACCTTGTGGACCCCGACAACAGCTTGACTATAATGTTGTGAGAGCCCCTGAGCTAAAACACCAGCTAAGCCACTTTTGGATTCCTGACTGGAAAAAAATTGAGTGAAATAACAGAAGTTTATTGTCTTAAAATGCTAAGTTTGAGGATAACTTATTCCACCGCATTAGATAATTTATATACCTGGACTGTAGTTACTCTGCTGGGGACCTGCAGCCCTTCAGGCACTTTCTCTTTTGGCGCTTAATTTTTAGTTCCCAAAACCCAGTTTTGTTTTGTTTTTGAAGATTTTATTTATTTATTTATTTATTTGACAGACAGAGATCACAAGTAGGCAGAGAGAGAGGAGGAGAGGAGGAAGCAGGGTCCCTGCTAAGCAGAGAGCCCGATGCGGGGATCGATCCCAGCACCCTGGGACCCTGACCTGAGCCAAAGGCAGAGGCTTTAACCCACTGAGCCACCTAGGTGCCCCCCAAAACCAATTTTTTTTTCTTTTTCAAAGATTTTATTTATTTATTTGACAGAGATCACAAGTAGGCAGAGAGGCAGACAGAGAGAGGAGGAAGCAGGCTCCCCGTTGAGCAGAGAGCCTGATGTGGGGCTCGATCCCAGGACTCTGGGATCGAGACCCGAGCCGAAAGCAGAGGTTTTAACCCACTGAGCCACCCAGGTGCCCCCCAAAACCTAGTTTTAAGGAATAGTTTAGTCTTCCACTTGCTGCCATATGTCTTGCAATATCCCCGGAATAAGTAGAAAAGCAAAGATTACTATCCCCCTTCTATTGAGGGAAAAATTGAGACTAAGGAAGGGTTGATCCATTGGGGCAGAGGCACTCAGTGAGGATCCTTAGTTCCATGACTGTACTAAGCAGGTGCTTATTGAAGGAGAAATGAATGAATAGGTTTCATCCACTTGGTGGGAATGCTCTGAAGGGCAGGGACCCTTTTAGGAAAAAAAAAAGGAACTGTTCCCAAACATAGGCATGCATAAGAATCATCAGAGAAATTTCTTTAAAATGCAGACTACTAAAAATAAATAAATAAATAAATAAATAAATAAAATGCAGACTACTCAGATCCTCTTCCTTCTCAGGAAAGATTTCTTCTATCCGAAGGTGGGGACTTCTGTATATTTAACAGGTTTCCTGGGAGATTATGAGTGGTTTTTTTTCTTATGATTTTTCTTATTATTTTATTTCTCTACACCCAATGTGGGGCTCAACCTTACAACCCCAAGATCAAAAGTTGCATGGTCTACAGACTGAGCCAGTCAGGCGCCCCTTCCTGGGAGTTTCTTACACACTTTAGAAAACTGCTTTGGCAGACAAAGAAGTGGTGGTTGTATATGGTGATGGTGATAATGACGGTAAATGGACAAGAGGGAAAGGCATCATGTGCTCGGGCAGAGGAGGATAAATCCTGTCCAAATTCTTATATCACTTACCAAAGTTGTAGGACATATACCGGGTTCTAGGCGTTCTGTTAGGTGCTAGGGATATAGTCATTAAGACATAAGTCATCTACATCCTCAATGGAAAAAGAAAATTCGTCCTTGAAAGAGAGTGATGCCAATATTTGTGGGTGTTTCACGGGTAAAGAAATGTGGGAGAAAATAGAGCAGGGCAAAGTCAAGGTCAAGAGAGGGAGTTGGATGGGACAGGTTCTAGGAGCTAGAAGCAGGAGCCCACCTCTTTTTGGGAACAAGCTGACCTAGTTGCTTCTGCTGCCTGCCTCTCTGTAGGGCTCCCCTCCCTCTTTCCTTTCCTCACCTCACCTCTTCTCCTCAGTACCTCCTACTTTACTTCATCCCATGTCTACAGTCCATCTTACGATAATGATTGGTATTAAAAAATACTGGAATGTTCATTGAATTATTCACTTTAAAATGATTAATATATGGCATGTAATTTCACCTCAAAAAGAAAAAAAATACTAGGTGCTCATATCCATCCATCCCAATCAGCTAAGCTTGCCATCCTCTTGGACATGTCATTATATTAAAGTCCTTCTACATAGGCTCTCTGCCTCCCTACCACACCCCAGGTCCACCTGCCAGGCAGCTCTTAACTTCCCATTTTTGCCAGTACCACAATTCTGAAAATTGCTCCAAGGTGTTCTCTCCTTCCCCAGGTCTGGTCCATAACTAAAAGTAAACCAGGGAGAAGAGCACTAGGTTGAGTACTTGTTAACTGTGTGACCTTGAGGAAGATATTTAACCTCTTTAAGTCTGCTTCCTCAAGGACTTAAACCATTTACCTTAATCATCCATTCAAGGGAACTGAGATGGTATTTCCTTAAAGAAAACGGGGCCGCTAGATCACCTGGGGTGGGGGTGGGGGTTCCTTCCCAGAGGGAGATGAAGCTGGAAACTGAGGTTTAAAGGAGGCATTAACTTATTAGTAGGCAAGAAGAAGGAGAAGAATGTTTTACAGACAAGTTCAAATTTATTAATCTCTCTGAATCTCGGTTTTTTGTTTGTTCAGTGGAGTATCTTCCTCCTAAGGTCGTTATGAAAAGTAAGTGGAATCGCAGGTATGAAACACCTAGCACAGTGCCGGGTACAAACTGTATGCTCGACACAGTTTTGCTTCTTTCTTGACTTCCAACTTCCATATGTGTAATCTAGAATGGAACTTCAGATTCATTCACAGAAGGCAAAGTCCCTATCCAGTGGGTTGTAAGCCCCTTTGTCCACCCAGGTGCTTGGTGATCACCATGGAATCTGGCCAAGCTAGTTGTTTGGAATGAGTGGCCTCAGGGGTAAGAGGTCACAAGATTGGGGGAAGGCAATCTCATGGACAGTAGAGAAAGAAAAGGTTCAAAGCAAGCAGTCCCTCTCCTCCACACTATGTCTAGTCTTCCAGTCCAATCCAGCCCACTCCTGACACTCTAGAAATAAGAGATAACCTCACTGAAAGCAGAAAAGAGCTAAAGTATACTGAGAACTGACTACATGGCTGGCATTAGGCTAGGTGACTGGACATACCTTGTCTATTGATTCTCACCAAGCTGCAGGTACCAATTACAGAAGGTAAGGCCAGAGCTCAGAGTAAGGAAGTCAGTTGTCTCGTCATTTGCTCTAAAGAGGGGCAAAGCTGGAATTCAAAACTCGGTATCCCAAATTCCAGGTGTGGGTTCTGTTGTTTTAGATTCCCCTTACTCCCTCTAGTGCTGACCTCTGCCTGGGGGAATGTGAGGAGATAGATACAGGCAGGGGATGCTGCCAAAGAAACACCTGCTTAAGTATGCATGGCTTCAGTCGGGTCTCTACAGCTCCCCCTCCCCTCCCACCCCTGGAGTGGGGGAATCCACAAGGTGGTTGGGAATGCAGGCCTTAAGAGTGTGGCTATGATCACAGCTCCTCCTCCTCCACCCTCTCTAGGTGGAGGGGGTCTGCCTCTCTAGGCAGGCCCTCTTTTTTTTTTTTCGTTTTCTTTTTAGATTTTATTTATTTGAGAGAGAGATCACAAGTAGGCAGAGAGGCAGGCAGAGAGAGAGGGGGAAGCAGGCTCCCCACCGACCAGAGAGTCCTATTTGGGGCTTGATCCCAGGATCCCTGAGATTCACGACCTGAGCCAAAGGCAGAGGCTCAACCCACTGAGCCACCCAGGCGCCCCCAGGCCCTCTTTTCAATCCCCAGACTATGTGTCTCCCCATCATTTCATGCTCCCTCAGCAAAAACAAAGATGGAGAGAAGGGGGTCTCATAAACACTAGAACGTCCACATCTGCAACCCTCCCCCACCTAGTCAAGCCAGCTGTGCAAACTCTGGGCAGGAGTGAGGGCAATCAAGCATCCCCTCCCCCAAATTACAAAGGGGAGGAGGATCTCCTACCCAGTCTGGGCCAGATGCCCTAGAGAGGGGACACCAGCCCAGGTCCCCAGTGTCTACTTCCAGAGCCCACGTTAAAGGTTAAGCTGGCAGCTGGGGACCCCCCAGAAGGAAAAGGGCCAGCTCTCCCAAACAGCTCCCTTCCCCTCCCTCTTCCCTGCTAATAGGTATTTCCTGTTTATGAGGCTGCTAAGGCTGGGCTTTTGGGAAGGGATGGAGATGGAGGCCCCCCCCCTTCCTAGGGCTGGGCTGGGGAGTCCTTGAGGAGTGCCTGAAGGTTGGGAGGCTCCTCCTTGGGGAAGAAGTGTTCGTTACACTGACCAGGCAGACTTTCATCCTTCCCACCCCCCCACCAACGCCTCAGCCCCTACGGGTAGGGGTCACTGAAGGGGTCTCCTTCCTGTTCTCCCCAGTCGCGAGGCCCCCAAAGGAGAGCAGCCGGCAGGCGAGGGGGGAGTGGGGGGGAGGCCCAGACTGGATGGAGAAAGGGGGAAGGGAGGAGAGTGTCTTGACTGATGAGTCAGAGCCCGCAATGGGGAAGGAAGGCCTGCGGATTACCCCCTCCCCAGCCCAACCTGGCGGTCATTCCACTGCCCCCCTCCCCCCAGCAAAATGCAGATCCCAGCCCTTAGGCGGGGGAGGGGGGACCCCCACTTAATTAACCCTTTTGGCTCTAGTCCTAACTGGTTTAGCAGGCACGGGAGGGGTGGTTAATTTAGGGAGGAGGTGAGCTGGGTTGCTACAGGAATTAGGAGAGTGCTTTCCCCGCCCAGGTCGGGGGGGAGGGGATGGGATTTAAAGGCTTTCCAGAATAAGACTGGGGTCTCAGAGAGCAAGAGCTAGGGGGAGGAAGGGGGTGTCAGCAGTCCCTTTTCCTTCCCCGAGCGCGCCCGAGGTGGAGAGGAGAGCTACACCTCACGGCCCACCCTGGCTCCGCCTCCCCCAGTCCCGGCTCCCGCTCCGGCTCAGCTACGCTCCAACTCGGCGGCACCCGGAGGACGGACACCGAACGCTAGGCTTCGCTTCTTCTTTCTCCCCCCGCCCTTCCCCTCTGGGGTCTCAGCCTCCGTCTCCTTTTTTAAAAGCTGCGTCACATGCATGCTGTTCCCTCAACGCTCCCGGCCCCTCGCCACCCGCCCGCCGCGCAGCGCACGCACGTCGCCGCTCGCTGCGCGCCCGTCCGGGTCACTTTGACACTGCTCTCCCCTCCCACTAGCAGGCAATTAGCATATTAATAAAGCCCGGCCCAGCCCGCCTGAGGCTGGAGAGCGAGCGCGGAAGACAGCGAGAGCGCGAGCGAACGCGGGAGGGAGAGGGGGTGAGCGGCGGCGGCGGCGGCGTTGGCGGCGGGGAGGGCGGCGGGAGCGCACAGACACGCACACGCACACGCGCACACACGGACACACACTCCGGAGACGCACACCCGCGCGCATACACGCAGAGGCGGCTCGCCTTCCTGCCTGGCTTCCTTCCTGTCTGCTCCGCGCCTGACAGGCCCCTCGCTGCAGCCAGGGGCCGCCAGCACCGGGCCGAGGCCGGGCCGGGCCGGCGGCGAGGGCAGCGGGGCCGCGGGCGGCGGCGGCGGCTCATGCCCGGCCTGTCCCCGCGCGGGGCGGGCACCGTGACTCGGCTGGGCCCCCAGCGGCGGGCGATGTGAAGATGTCAGTGGGCTGTGCCTGTCCTGGTGAGTGGGGCGCGCGGCCGCCCGGCCCCTCCCTCCCAAGCCCTCCCGACAGATCCCTCACCCCTTGTTTGGCTAGAACTTGTGTGGGGAGCGTCGATGGCATGGCGGAGGTCCGGGGCTGTGAGGGGTATGCGGGGCCTTAGTCCGGGGGAGGGCTCTCAAATGCAGATACGTAGAAGCCCAGAGGCAGGGAAGGGGGTGCTAGGGGTAGTCAGTGTGTCCGTGGCGGGGGGGGGGGGCTGTGTGTGTGTGTGTGTTTTGGTGGGGGACGCTAATTGAGGAGGGGCTTGGGGGGGGGCTGAAATTCCCAGAATTCCAGGGTGTTAGCCAATCAGAAGTGAGTCTGGACTTTTGACCCCCCCCTCAGGTCATCTTAGAGTTGTGATTGGCTGGTTTGGGTTGCCCCCCCTCCCTGCAGCCTATTCCCTCTTACTTTTCCTGTGATACCCCCCTCCAGGCTGTTTCTGTGGACTGTGTTTGGGGGGAGGGATTGATTGGGGCCCATCTTGCCCCCCCCTTCCAAATTTTCCTGCCTGTTGCCAGGCGAGGTTAGCCTTCCTGAGAGACAAGAGGTACCCTGGGGAGGGGGGGGCAGATAATTGGGCCCTCGGGGTCTGGCATCTTCACCCTAGTGGGAGGGGTAATATGGTGGCTACAAGCAAGTTAGGAAATAGAGTGATTTGTGGGAGTCAAGTTCAGGGGAGCAATACTTGACCCCAGAGTGAGAACTTGGAAGAGGACTCAGGCCCAGATCCCTGTCTCCCCAAAACACTTACCAGCTCTTGCTAGTGACAGCCTGGGTCTGAGTTTTTTCCTGGGGAGGGGGAAGGCTCTGCCTCACTGCCAGAAGGAAAGAGAGAGGCTATGTCACTGGAGAGGTGGTCTTCAGAGGTCCTCAGAACATTGTTTATCCTCCTCCTCAGGACTCTGGGTTTTTGAATTATGTGCAGGACCTCCTCTTGTCCCAGGCTGGAGTTAGCTTTCTTCTGAAAGTCAGGTGTCCCAGCATCTAGTCTGGTTTGGATCCTTGGCTTCTCCACAAGCCCTGTTCTCTGGGGAGCCCCATACTCCACAACTGAATCCCCACTACACCACACACACATACACACACACACACACACACACACACATACACACTCACAAACAAACATACACACACAATCCCCAAGGGGAGCTGCCAGTGCTGAAGCTTCCTTGAAAATCATGTGACACAGGCCAAGCTGGGCTGGGCATACATTGAAAGTGCCTGCTGAGGCTGACGTTTAAGGGCCATGGGGGAGTCCTTAAGGGAGGGAGGACTAGTAGAGAGAGCCTGAGGATCCTGGAATATCTGGGTGTGGGAACCCCTGGCTCCTGCTGCAGAGGGTGGGGGAGAGGAGGAAAGGGAAGAGCTCACCAAGCTGGAATTCTGCCTGGCCCTTCCTCCTCCTACCAGCTTGGTGTGCATGTTTATATGTGTATTTTCTTTATAATTGCCCTATGCTGGGTATCCATTCAGATCCATACACACTGTGAGTCCTCCCCATGGCCTTCATCCTCCATCACCACACAGGAACTTAGCAGAAACTAAGGCTCTGAACAAGCTAGAGGGCTGAGTCTTAAATTTTGATTCATAGTTCCTACAAATAGTGGGTAGGAGGTGTGTATGGAAGGGTTGTCAGGCTAGAGGTAAATGAGAGGTTGGTACTAAAGTTGAGGCAGGGTGCCTGGGTCCAGAAGGAGAAAGGATAAAGTTTCCCCCTCAGTTTCCCTGGGAGCAGCATGGGGATGGGAAGAGGACCCATGCACAGGGGTGTGTGTGTGTGGTGGGGGACAGCTTCAGTCAATGCCCCAAAAGACATGTTCCTTTTGTGTGTCTGGGTGACACTCCTGGCTGGAGGAAAGGGGGGCAAAAGATGGCTATGAGTGGGGAGTTTTTTTTCCTGAATGTGAAGAAGTCTTTTGGATTGATAGCACAGAGAGTGGTTGGAGGTTAGACTTCAAGGAGAACCAAATGGGGAGGGGCCTTGGAGTGGCCTGGGGGTGGGGAATGTTGGGAGTTGGAGTAAAGGAGGGGACCAGGCTTGTTTGGATGGGTGGGAGCACATGGTTGAACACAAGGGCATCATGGCAGCATGTACAGTCCAGGCCCAGATACACCCCCCACACTTGAGCAGGCCTGGGGTGGGGGCCGAGGTGCCCTGGCAGGCCGCCTGCCTGCTGCCTGCCTGCCTGTCTGAGTCTCTCCTTTGTGCTCTGCTGTCTCCCGGCTCCTCCTCCTCCCCCAGCCCAGCAGAGACAGCACATGCCCCACACATGTGACTGAGGGAAGCCAGAGCACACGCAGACCCACACACATGCAAACGCGGAAGGAAACACCACAAGATACAGACGTACACACCCCTACCCCCCCAGCTCCCATAATGCTTTTGGAGTAGGTAATAGCTTCTGAAGCTTTGGTCAGGAGCAGGGAGAACCTCTGCTAAGGGGCATCACCGGGGCAGGGCAGGTTGCTGAGAGAGCCTGGGCCTGTCTGGGGCAGCATGTGGCTCAGAAGGGTTAAGGCAGGGAGGAGTAGGGGGAGGGGAGGAGGCAGCAGTGGTGGCGGCTGGGAGCCAGGAGAGGAGGATGGCAGAGCGCCAGGCCAACGGGGAGGCCGGGCACAGACAAAGGAAGGGGGGCAGGCACACTGGAGGCCTGGGTCAGGGAGCCCCAGGGGCCCGGGCAGGGGGCAGTGCTGGTACCTTATCCTGTGGGCTGGGACAGGCTGCTGCCCTTCAGAGTTCCACCTCCAGGAGGGTGCTCTTCTCTCCATCACCTTTGTCATATTTTGCTGCTCTGTGCTTTCTCCCCACTGCACCCTCCCCTTCCCTGCACCACCAATTTTAGGGCCTTCTAACTTCAACTTTTGTTTCTTTAGCTGGACCTCTTTTGCCTCTGTACAAGTGGGGGAGTTAAGTCAGAACTGAGAAAGGAGCAGACTTGCTAGAGAAGGGGAACCAGGAGCAGGGCCCCTTTTTGAGTGATGGGCCAGAGTCCTGATACTTCTTGGTATTTGGGGGCCTGTCTGAAATTTGAGGAGACAAACTGGGTGGGGGTTCTGAGCTCTAAACTGGGGGCAGAAGCCAGAGCACACACCCATCCCTCTTCCTCATGTAGACAGTCATTTGGAACCTGGAGTGGCCATTCCTTGGAGGGGGAAGGGAATAGGAATGGCTGCTGTGCCCCAGGGCTGGGCTTGTATGAGTGGGGCTAGAAGTCCAGGGTTCCAGTTCAGGCCCTCCTTTCTCACTATAATCTGCTCAAGTTAGCATCGTATTTGGCCCTGTATTCAGTAGGGATCTCTTGAGGTACTGCCTTATGAATGCACTTTGTGGGAAGTTTAAAGGCATGAAACAAATGACAGGAATTGTCCTGTCACTAGGGGAGAAGTGTGGTCATCTCAGAGTTGGGCTGTTTATTGGGAGTCAGTGGAATATTTTAGTTCCTGGTGGTAGGCAGTATGTTTCAGGGTCTGGCTGAATGTCTTAGTTTTCAGTATGTTTGTGAAAGCTGGAGCATATCCTATGGTCAGAACATGATGGAGAATGGTATGCAGGTTTCAGGGAGGGTGGTGTATGGGGTAAGTCCCTGGGTAATAGACGATCAGGTTGTGTATATAATAGTCTGTCACAGGTTTTGGGGGTATAATGCAGCTTGGGGGGGTGTGTGTTGGGGTCAAAGGGCATGTGTCACAGGTCCCAGTGTGTACAGAAGTCAGGGCTGTCATAGACTGTGTGTATGTGTGTGTGTCTTGGGTTTGGGTTTATTTGTTTTTTGAGGTATGTCGCAGGTCGAAGTCTGTATCAGGTTCTGATTTAGGTGAAAGGAAGAGGTGTTATTCATTGTGAAGGGTGTTCAGGGAGCCAGGTGCAGTAGGACTGCAAGTCAGCCAGGGTGTTTGTCATGAGAAACCTTGCCAGGGGCTGTGTGAGTGTGCTTGGGGGTGGGGCAGGGCAAGGAATAAGGAGCAGAGACTCAAATTGCAAAGCAATAGGAGGTCTGTATGGCTTCACCCCCTCCTGTGTGTGTGTGTGTGTGTGTGTGTGTGTGTGTGTGTTTCCTTTTTCCTTTTTCCTATCTGTCCAGGTAGTAGGGCCTGGACCACTATCCAAGTTTTAGAAACACTTCCTGTCTTGGGATTTCCCCCTTGCATTAGAAAGCAGGCCCTACTTCAGTAACCACATACCATTTTTTCCCCCCTGGGATGAGGGTAGGACTCAGCAGCACACTAGGTCCTTTCTGGGGACTGCTGGGTGAGCAAATTGGCCTTCCCTAGCTGTGACAGTGCCTCTTTCCCTTGCACCCATGAGACTCTGGTGGTGGGGGTTAGGGAAGGGGGTTAGGAACTTAGCTGGATTGGGGAGAGGGAGCTTGGAATGTCCCCCTCCCTCCAGTCACTGTTTACCCACTGAAGCAGAGTGTGTCTCTGTCAAAAATAACCCCCTAGAGGCTCCCCCCAGCTGCTCTGGGATTTCACCAGGGGCAGAAGCCCAGAGTGGCAGCTCCGGCCAGCCTTCCAACCTGGAAGATCACAGGGGGAGAGGAAGAGAGATTTGGGGGATGTTGGGGAGGCAGTTTGAAGATACTGGGAGTCTTCAGAGAGGAGAGCACCCTTTTCCATCCCTGCCACTGGCTCTGGCTAGCCTGCTCACCCCGATCACCAGGCTTGGAGCTGGGGTTTGGGGGCATTTCAGGTCCTGGCCTCACACACCTCCCCTCCATCCAGGTCTCTCCAGGCCCAATCTGTTCTGTCTCCATCTCTCCCTCTGTCTCTCTCGGTCTCTGTCTCTCTTTTGTTTTTCTCAGCAGTCCTCCCTGCCTGCCTCGGTCTCTCCCTCCCTCCCTCCCTCTCTCCCTCTTCCCCTTTCCTCGCAGGGAGGGGGCGGGGCCGGTGGGGGCAGCTCCACCCTCCGCCCGCCCTGGGGCCTCATTCTGAGAGAGGCTCGGAGATCCGAGAGGGAGCGGGGAGGGAGGGATAGAAAGGGAGAAAAGGAAGGGAGCCGGCGGGCGCTGCGTGTGTCTGTGCGTGTGCAAGTGTGAGTGAGTGTGAGTTCCGGGCCCTGCCTCTCCTGGTGCCCCAGTGGAGGGGCCTGCTGGCCTGGGGAGGGCGGGCGGGCTGCTTGGAGGCAGAGGCAGCGAGAGGCGGCGGCGGGGAGAGCCGAGGAGGAGGAGGAGGAGAGAGGAAAGAGCGGAGCAGCCATTGTTGAGGGAAACCTTGCAAACAAAGAAGGCTCCGGACTCCCCGCGGCCCCCCGCCCCCCAGGCCGGCCCCCTGGCCCCCGGCCCCCGGCCCAGTGGCCATTGTAACTTTCCCTCGGGGCTGTGGCCGCCACTGGGCGGGCCAAGGCTGTGCGTGCGAGTCTTTGTGCAGCCGGCAGAGTGGAGCTCCCAGCCAGGCCTGCCTGTCCCACTCGGGACATGAGCGGCTGAAGTTGGCCCCCTCAGTCCTCACCCCTGCCAAGGCCCCTCTGGGCTTCCAGCCGCTCCCTACACCTCTCCTGGCCCCCTCAGTTCTCCCAGGTAAGTCTGGGCACCCTGCAAGCCTATTGGGAGTGGGTGGAAGATCCTGGGTCTGGCCCCGGCCTGGTATGCTAGCTGGGGGAGAGGTGCCCCAGCTCATAGAGGCCAGGGCTCTCAGGCCTGCTGACCTGTGGTCAGCCCCCAAAGGGAGGGGGCCTGCCCTTAGGTCAGGCTGGTTACCATGGAAATGCCCAGCTGGAGGTGCCCCCCTCAGCCCCAGGATGCAGCTTCCATCCTGAGAAAACTTTACTAGTTCTGGGCTCTATCTCTCTTCTTCCTCCTCCTAAGGGCTCCCAGATTGCTAGAGGTTGTGTGTGTGCAGGGTTGGGAAGGGGGGGCTATGTCTGACTCCAAGGCTGATGACACATCCCCTTCACCCCCACCCCCTCTTTGCTCCCTCTACCCCTGCTGCTGGGGACAGGCAGCAACAGGGACAGATGGTCTGGGTGATGTTCCCTCCCCTTCTCTTCTCACTCCCAAGCCCTTGTGCTGGGGCTACTGGGAGTTGCTATGGCTCTGAAGAGATGCTGAGTTTGTTTGTGTCCATTCACTGGACGTATAAATAGAGGTCTCAGAGCTTTGGGCTTTAGCTCTTCAGAACTGTTACCCAGCCCCAGGCAATGTCTGCCAGGTCTCTGGTGAGAGAAATTGAAGCTCTGGAACTTTTTTCAGAATTAGGGAGAACCCAGGTGTGCTTCCTATCTTCTGAGGGTCTTGAGCTGACACAATCAAGTAGCCCGGAAACTGTGGGGCAGAGGTGGTGATGCTTTGGGGAACGGATGGCCTAGGAAGGGGGCAAGGACCAGGTCTTATAATCTAGACTCTTGGGTTCATTGGCCAGACCTGGCCTTTGGTAGTCTCTGAGAGCTGGGGGTTCTTACGTGGCCTTAGTCTACCCATCTACGGAGTGGGGAGACTTGGGACTGGTGAGGGGGGTGGCGGGGAGGACTGTCTCTTTCCTAAGGATACAGGCTCCTCATTCAGTCCAGACGGGCATGTGAAGGCTGTGTGCTGTGCTGGGAGCATGTGGATATGGCCTGTGAGAGATCATGCACTGGGCAAGGGCCTGTTGCAGGAGCCCTGGTCCTGCCTGGGGCTGCTGGGTTCCAGTTCTTGGTAGGCATGTCAGGGCGAGCTGAGGGTGGAAGCCTGCTAGGCAGGATGAGGCACACGCGTGTACAGGCACACACAGGCTCTGAGTCTTGGCACCTTCAGGAACTGTGTAGTGTAGGCCCCTTTGGGACCCTCCTTTTGCCCATATTGTGAGGAGGGGGCCCTGGAGAGATAATTAAATGATGCATGTTGGCACAGGGTCTTCTTTTGTCTGTTCCCCTAAGGAACAAAATAGATTTTGCATCTAATATGGGGAGGGGGGTTAGATACAGCCAATATGGTCACCCTTCCAAACGTAATCAAGTTCTAGGGATGCCAGGAAGCACCTAGGGGCTAGGACCTTCCTTCCTGTGCCTCAGTTTCCCCTCCTATCTGGTAGAGAGGGGGAAGATAGGATTGTAGGGGTGCCTGGTTCATATCCAACTATGAATGTAAGATTTCCAGGAAATAGTACACCAGGAATAGTGTGCTGCTCATTGAGGTGGATAGGGGACACGTGTGCCCATGCATAGAGAACATAAGCAGAGACCTCTGTCTAGTTACCAGTTGCCTCCTAGATGGGGCCCCTTGAGCCTAGGTTCCTTCCCAGGTCTAGGTTTGTAAGTAGAGTGGAATCCATTGGAGGCCTGTCTCTTTTCTCCACTGCAAGTCTCAGACATGAAAGGAGGTTGAGGCTTTGGGTTTCTGGTTTGGAGACAATACTAGACCCACGGTGGGTGTGGGGGAGGGGGCTGGGCTGATAAGGGAGTGTCCGTTGGTGGAGGAGGCAGAAGGCCCAACTGGTTATCTGGTGGGAGGCACCCAGCAGACACCCACTCCCCTTTATCTTTCTATCCCCTGCCCTCCTGAGACCCTGGGGTGGGGAGGAGGGGCAGGGAGTTGGCAAATTTCACACACACACACACACACACACACACACACACCCGTATCCCCTCCCCCAGCTTGGTCTCTAGAGAGCAATAGAGGGGTGGAAATACTACAGGATATGGGAATCAGATCTAGGCCCAAGTCCTGGCTCTGCCACAGTTACTAGCTCTGTGATTTTGGCAAGACCCCTTGAGCTGCCTGTTGCCTCATCTGTAAAATGGGGATTTTTATAGTTGACCCTGCTACCTCACAGGTGGCTGTGATGATTGAACAATATAATATAGCTGAAAAGGGGATTTATCAAAATTAGATTCTAATGTTTGGATATTCATTTATTTTGTGGTATCGACATTTCTTCCCAGTTTCAGTTCTGTTATCTAGGACTCAGCCATATGAAGGAATGTGGTCTTGGTTATTAGGGCTGAGTACTTCTGGTTTCATGATAAAACAAAATCGAAGCTAGATTTAGAAGCAGAGGTACGTGTTCCTTTGGGTCATCCCCATCCCCAGTCCACCTGCTCTGGGGGCTCTGGAAGACAAGTCCCTGTCCGCACAGTCTAGGAGACTTCCAGGAAAGATCCTGGGACTCAGGGGACCCTTTCTTCCTTTGCCTTCTAGGTTGTTCCTCAAAGTCGTTCAAGCTGTACTCACCGAAGGAGCCCCCGAACGGCAACGCCTTCCCCCCCTTCCATCCCGGCACCATGCTAGATCGGGATGTGGGGTGAGTCTTATCCACTTCCCATCTCTTCTTCAGATGGGATCCTGCCTGAAAGGGGGAGGGAGTGACACTCCCCAATAATTCCTGTCTTCCACCCCATTCTCATAGCCTCTTCCCTTACACAGCCCAACTCCCATGTACCCGCCTACATACCTGGAGCCTGGGATTGGGTAAGTGGAGTCCAGTAAGGAGGGAGGTGCTTTCCATTATTTCGCTGAAGGCAGAAGTGGGGGGTGGGGTGGGAATGCTCTTTTCCTACTGACCTCACTTCTTCACTTCCCCCAGGAGGCACACACCATATGGCAACCAAACTGACTACAGAATATTTGAGCTTAACAAACGGCTTCAAAACTGGACAGAGGTATGACCAGGGGAAGAGGGCTGGGAGGGGGAGGACTATCTGGGAACCCCTGTGGGTTGTCTTCTAACACACACACACACAAACATACAAACATCCTGCCCTGTGCTCCTTAGGAGTGTGACAATCTCTGGTGGGATGCTTTCACAACTGAGTTTTTTGAGGATGATGCCATGTTAACCATCACTTTCTGCCTGGAGGATGGACCAAAGAGATATAGTGAGTGGCCTCTGGGGGTCCTGCTGGTTCTGCTGTGAGAGTAATACCTCCTGTGTCCATCTAAGGACTGGGAGTAGGTATTGTCTCCGGGGATCTGTTTTGTCAATGATGGCATCTGCCTGACCCCTTTGGAAGTCCTTCTGTTCTATTGAGTTTGTCCCATCTCTACAGCCATTGGCCGGACCTTGATCCCACGCTACTTCCGCAGCATCTTTGAAGGGGGTGCTACGGAGCTGTATTATGTGCTTAAGCATCCCAAGGAGGCATTCCACAGCAACTTTGTGTCCCTCGACTGTGACCAAGGCAGCATGGTGACCCAGCACGGCAAACCCATGTTCACCCAGGTCAGCAGCCCAGCTGGATGTGGAACACTGAAGCACTTGGGTTTGATTCCCCTCCTTTCTCCCAAAATATGCTCAGCTGTTCCCCAGGGAGGCAGAACGGGAAGTGCCAAGACGAGAAGGGAGGGTAGGCATGCACAGCATCCATCAGGCGTTTACCGAGTTTGCACCGGACGGTTTTCTGGGCCGCAGGGGTGCACCAGTGAAAGAGAACCTGCCCTCATTGAGCTTATAGCAGATGAGTGTATCACTAGCTACTTGGGAAGAGGACAAGGGTCTATTTGGCATTGCTGCTGTGCGTGTGTATGTGGGGGGGTGGTTGACAGGTGTGTGAGCACGTGGGCTTGGTCCGTTATGCGCCCAGATTCAGGGGCAAGTGGCAGAAGTGTATTCAGTGGGAGGGTTGTGAGCAAATGGGAGAACAGGTGCACTTTCAGGTACGTGGGGAGGGGGCAGGGACGTGACAAGCTTGTCTCCAGGTGTGTGTGGAGGGCCGGTTGTACCTAGAGTTCATGTTTGACGACATGATGCGGATAAAGACGTGGCACTTCAGCATCCGGCAGCACCGCGAGCTCATCCCCCGCAGCATCCTTGCCATGCATGTGAGTCGCAGGTGGCGCCCAGGCTGCCAGGGTTGAGGGCAGGCACTGGGGAGGGTGGCTGGAACAGGGTCTGGCGTTGTATGACCATGACCTCAGACAGAGGGTTAGAGTATCTCCATCTGAAGAATGGGTTTCATAGCAGCTCCTCTTCTCCCTCAGGAGCGTCACAAGGCTCAGGTGATAGGTCAGATGAGCAGGTGCAGCCCAGGTGCTAGTGTTCTCTTCCTCCTCCTCACCTAGGCCCAGGACCCCCAGATGCTGGATCAGCTCTCCAAAAATATCACCCGGTGTGGGCTGTCCAATTCCACTCTCAACTACCTCCGAGTGAGTCCTTGATCCGCGCAGTTTCTGCCCATCCCACTGGGTGTCTGCTCCTCGTCAGCTCTCTCCTGACAAGCCACCTCGTGGTCTCCCCTCAGCTCTGTGTGATACTCGAGCCCATGCAGGAGCTCATGTCCCGCCACAAGACCTACAGCCTCAGCCCCCGTGATTGCCTCAAGACCTGCCTTTTCCAGAAGTGGCAGCGCATGGTAGCACCCCCCGGTAAGTGCCTTCCACCTGCCCCTGCTCTTACTGGGACCCAGTGGCACTCCCCGCCCCTGGTTCCGTCCCCTCGCAAAGCCCCTTCCTCACTCCTGGGTCTGCGAGATTGGGATCAGGGTAGGCTCAAGCTCTTTAGGGACCAGAATGGGGAGCAAGGGACTGGAGGCCTTTCCCCTCCTAAATCTCCTTTTCTTGGTACAGCGGAGCCCGCACGGCAGCAGCCCAGCAAGCGGCGGAAACGAAAGATGTCAGGGGGCAGCACCATGAGCTCTGGGGGCGGCAACACCAACAACAGCAACAGCAAGAAGAAAAGCCCAGCCAGCACCTTCGCCCTCTCCAGCCAGGTACCTGTAAGCATCTCGGCTTTCTTCTCTCTTCTGGGCTGCCCTACTGCTGACCCCTAACCCTTGACCCTGCCCCAGCCTGAGCTCACTAGCAGGCGTAGAAGCAAAGACAGTTTTTCCTGGTGTACTCTGCCAGCATGGGCTGGCTCCTGTCACTGATGAGAGTCCTTGTCAGTCCCATGGCATGGCTGTGATCACAGACTCAGAACATAGGACACGAAGGGACAGAGACAGCCGTGAGAATGTGGATGTTCAGGAGAGACAGCTTGGAGGCACACACATCATTAGAGAGACACACACTGACAGAGGGACACACGAATTTGAACGTGTGCAATTCTAGAATATGCACATATGCACATGCACACACTTTCCCCATTGGCGTTTTGCTATCTGCTTCCTCTGTCTTACATGTGGACGAAGTTTAGGAGCCCTCTGAAGTTTGGGGGAGATGAACTAGGGAGCAAGGGGAGTAGATTGACTTCTCCTAGAACCTAGTGTTTGTGGGTTAAAGGCTGTGACGCTCTGCAATCCTTCATTGGGAAGGATTCCAGGGACTGAGGGTGTCAGAGGAGTTGGGGTTTTAAATTGGGGTGAGAAGGGCTTGGGGGTATTGAGTTTCCTGGGTGGGTATTGGGGCTCTCTGCTGCCCTGGGCCGGGCGAGCCCCTGCCCCGATTATGTTTGGGGACCTCCGCCACTCTCAGGATGTGATGGTGGTGGGGGAGCCCACCCTGATGGGCGGGGAGTTCGGGGACGAGGACGAGAGGCTCATCACCCGGCTGGAGAACACCCAGTTTGACGCGGCCAACGGCATTGACGACGAGGACAGCTTTAACAACTCCCCCGCCCTGGGCGCCAACAGCCCCTGGAACAGCAAGCCTCCATCCAGCCAAGAAAGCAAATCGGAGAACCCCACGTCACAGGCCTCCCAGTAAAGGCCTTGCCATGGCCACCCAGTGCTCTGCCTGCCTGCCCCACCCCTCGCAGCCCCAGGGAGCAGAAGACAGAATGAAGAGACTGAGCATCTAAAATGGGCAGCCTCCATCCACCCACTTCAGGGAGGAACTGGACTCGCTGGGGGCAGGTGCCAAGATTTGCCCCCCAGTGGCCCTGGGCTGGGCCTGGCCTCTGCAGAGCCTTTTGGGGGAAGGGGTTACTCATGTGGATGCCTGCGTGGACCCTGGGCCTCTCAGAAATGTCCTGACCATCCCCCAGGGCATTTGCCTCCATCTTCACCCCAGGTTCTGGGTTCCTATCCTCCTGATCCCACCCCCTTCAAGCCTGGGGTTGTTTATCCCACAACCCTTAGGGACTTAAAGTTATGGGGCGTGGTTGAGTGCCCCTTTCCTAAGCCTTCCCCTAGGTGGCTGGTAGTAGAGGGCTGAAGCTCTGGCTCCTCCCTGCAGTCACCTATCCCAGCTCCCAAGTTTTTTAAAAAATAATATTATTAAAAATGTAAGTTTAAAAAAAAAAATCATTCATGTACCCCCTCTTTCCCTTATTGAAAAGTCCAGCTACCTCCCTACTCCTGGCAGATGTGGGGCTTGGGGCCCAGGCGGAGGTGAGTGTGGGGGTGGAGGTGTGCATTGCCATTTTTTACAGTTGGAGAGCTTCAGACCAAGGACATACTTTGCCATCTCTCTTCCCTTTCCTCTGGTGTGACTGGAGTTGGGGAAGTCATGCCTTGGGGTAGGAGGCCATTGATGGCCTCATCTTTGTGACAACCCCCTGCTGTTGTCTCTGTCTCCCCATCATCCAGGACTCTGGCCTGCTGTCCTAGTGCTTGTGACCCCCACTGTTCCATCCCCATCCCCCTCCCCCATGGTGTGTATGTTCTTACAAGTCCTCCACTAGAGCAGCCGTCTTGGATGGGGGGAAGGGAGGCGGCCTCCCTTGGGAAGTGTGGAGGGAAGGGAGCGCAGTGTTTGTTGCTGTTTTTTTGTTTTGTCTCAGTTGGGCAGGCATGGGACGGAGGGGGTGGGGCTCACCCACTCTCTCCAGTACTCTCTTCCCCCCAGCTCCTCAGACTGTGTATCTAGTCCTCCCCTGTCCTCCACCGAGAAGAAGGAGCCACGGAGGGTGTCCTAACCCTAAGCCCACCTGGGAACAATAGACCTCTAGTCACCAGCTGAAGTAAAGGGTCTTCATCTCCAATATCACTTCCATCCCCTTCCTCGTAGAAGGGAGGGGGGAAGCAGCCAGGATCCTCAGCTCTGTTTCACAGTTGGACACTCGGAGGCTCTGGGCCCAGGGTGAGGCCAGGAGTAGGGTCCCATGGGTCTGGGCCCAGCTCTGTGGCTTCGCTGCCTTTTCCTGTGGCCACTTCCAGAAGTGTTAGCACCACCTCTCTCCCCTACTCTTCTTTCTGGATTCTGGGCCCCCCCGCACCCAGTTTCCTTCACTCCAGCTGCCACTGTTGAGAGGGTATTGTGTCAGGAGCTGAGGGAAGGGGTGGGGAAGATGGATGTCCCACCCTAAATGTAATGCCTTTTTTTTTTTTTTCTTTTTTCTTTTTTTTTTTTTTTTTTTTTTTTTTTGGGCCATTTGAGTCATGTATGGTACTGATCAATAAAGAGACTTTTTGGTTTGAGAGTGTTGTCTTGGTCATTGATGCCTAAAAATTCAGTCCCAAGCAGTCTTTTCCCCCACCCCTGCTCCTCCTATGGTCCCTAAAATCAGTTATTAGGAAGGAAGTAGGAACTGCTTATGGATCCCCCTTCAGTCTCACCTCACATTTCCCCTCACTCTTCTGCCCTTGCTCCTCCTGTCCCAGACTGGCCCTTGTCTCCCTCAAAAGCTGACTTCCTTGTCCCCTGGGACAATTGTTCCTCACCCCCAACTGCCATGGGGCTGCCAGACCAGTGGCCTTTCTGAGGCAGGTTTCCTGGGATGGAAGGCCCTGGATCAGACTTCTGGGGGAGGGGGTCAGGGCCGGGATCCTTGCCTAGGCTTGGGTTGGAGGAGCTTTGGGTGGTTAGAGTGACTGGGAGACTTGGTCCTATTTTTGTCAGTGAAATTCCTGTCCCTACCCAGCGTCCAGCCTGCCAGCCCAGCTGAGCTCCCTGAGCTGGTGTCCCCTGGTGTTAGGTCCTTGGATGAGGAAGTATGAGAGTAGCTGGGTTGTTTGTCTGCCTGCTGACTTTGGGTGGGGACGCGGAGGAGGGTGCCTAAGTGCAATTGCTAGGGGCAACCAGAATCTCCTTGGGTAGAAGGAAGAATAGCCTGCTTTTCAGACTCCTTTCCAGGTGGTTCCTCCTCCCAAGTCCTCTTCTCTCTAACCATTAAAGAAGATTGGCAAGACAGGGAGACCCTGCTGTCGGTTGGGGGGTGGGATCTTAGCGCCCACCAATTCCATTGCCCAGGCTCTTCATGCCAAGCAGGAGAATCCAGCCTCTCAGACTATTCCCGCACTAAAGTCTTTGGATTTGAAGAAGCCTCAAAGACCTATATCTCTACTCTCACCTCCCCAGCGGGCAGGAAGGAACCAGAGGAAAGGACTACATGACCCTTCTCACCCCCTCTCCAGTCTACACAGTTACCTTGGCCCTTCCTGCTGCCAACCCAGCTCCTCGCTGCCCATTGCCTCAGGACCCCAACACCTGCATTCGTGCACATGCCCACTTCATTCCTCTGCAGGCCTGACTTGATGGACATTTACCAGCCAGATCACCCTGGGAGTGCTAGCGAACACCTATCTGCAGTGTGATTGTGTTTGGAACTAGGTGTGTGTATAGCCAGCTTTCTTGCCCGAGTGTGTGCCAGTGTATGTATGTGGCCACCGGGCTGGGAGAGGGCTTGGATATGGGTATGTAGTAATGGAACACTGCATGTGTGACTGTATGTAGGCTTATCTATGCATTTGTTTATGGGACTTGTCTTGGTGGATTTATTTGTTCATTGAGCCCTCTCTAGGTGCCAGGCCTAACTCTAAGTGGTAGAGATAGGGCGATGAACAAAGCAGAGAAGGCCTGACTGTTGGGTGTGAATGGGAGGCTACAAGTATGTAAATGAGGGCATGTTGTCGAATGCATGGCTTGGCAGTATTGTGTTGTGTTATGGGGCTGCTGTGCCAGCAAGTGTGTGACAAAGTTGCAGGTCCATATCTGTGTGTGTGTGTGTGTGTGTGTGTTTTGGAAGAGGCAGTGGTCATGGGAAGAGGAAGATTGCCTGGACTCTGCCCTGCTTGGGGGAAGACAGTGAGCCAGAGAGACAAGGGAACCCACTTCTTGAACTCAGGAAGCATAGTGGCCAGTGACTTCCTCTGGAACCCTAGTTCCGGCTCCTCCCCTGGGTCCTCCCCATTTGCCCCAGCAGCCCCTCTGGGGAAGGCCCTTAGTCTGGAGGAATTGCTAGGGTGGGGGAACGGAAATCCCTTCAAGGCCCAGCCCCAGCGCCCAGCATGATGCTGAAAAGCTTAGTTCAGCCCATCTGTGTACCAGTCCCAGTGCAAAGACACAAGCCCTCAAACCTCCAGACCCCGAGATCTGCCTGAGCCAAGCTCCTTCCTTATGTTTCTATTCTAGCTCAATCCAGTCTGACCTTCACCCCCTTTCATAGGAATTCCAGCACAACCTCCAGCACCTCTTTTATATTCTTAGCCCAATTCATCCTGACCTCTATCTAACCCCTTCCCCAAAGTTAAGATTCCAGCCCAGCCAGACCAGCTCAGTTCAATCTGACCTCAAGTCCCATATCGGAAGGTGAATTTTAAGCTGGTCCTCCAGGGCCTTCCCCTAACACTTAACTTCACAAAGCAGGGCCTTATCTTGGGGATTGGTAGAAGCTGAAGTGAGGGTACAGGATTGGAGCTACAGCCTGGAAGAATGGGCAGGGAAGGCAAGCAAAGGAAGAGCAAGAAGTGGTGAAAATGGCCTAGGAGTGTTCTGGGCCAGGCTGAAAGGAAGGAGTATGTAAAATGTTTTGAGTCAGCAGCCCACTAGTTCTAAGCTGAACTTTAAAGATGCTGGGTTTGACCCGTGCTAGTCCCAGCTCTCCAGTATCCAGAATCCTTACAACTATCTACCGTGTGGCCCCATCTCTCAGGACTCATCTCTAAGGCTCCTCCCCACCCCCACCCTGAGGTCTTTGACGAAGTGGAACAGGAAATGGGTGGGAAACTACACACTTGCCCTTCCTAGACTGGAGAGTGGGGGAAACTGGATAGAAATAGAAGCCAACCTACATCTCCAGGTTCCCATTTCAGCCTTGGGAAGGGTCCATTTTCCCACCAATTCCGGGACCCTTTTCCTGGAGTAGCCAAACCCTGGATTACTCCCCTTCCTGCTGCCCCACCAGCTCACCTTTGCAGGAGGAGAAACCAGAGACAGTCGGTGAAGAAAAACCTAGAGAGGGTTGAGGGGAGAAGAATCTTCTCACCATCACTCCCAAATGAGTAAATTTGTTTGGAGAAGGTGAGCATAATTTCTCTTTTCCTTTAAGGATATCAGGTGCACAGAATTAGATTAATCATAACTTTGGTTCATGACACATTGTTTTCATTGTTCCATGCACAGGACACATTTAGTTATTTATAATACTGTTGCAAGATCTCATCAACATGAAAGTTAGGACCTTGGAAATAACTGAAGTCTGTTGTCCATCCCCATCCCACTCTTCTCCCATCATTCCATCATTGTTTTTTCCTTTTTATATATTTATCTTTGCCATATGTACAGATTTCCCCCACTATCCAAAAGTAGAGCATTCCTATGCAACCTGTAACAAAAATGGTATAAAGGAAAGAAGCAATGACCGGTAATTTATATGGAAAATTTTGTTGAGGATTCCTAGACTCAAAAAATAACGTTTCAGGCTTTTTTTTTTTTTTTTTAAGATTTGTTTGTTTGTTTATTTATTTTTGTGAGTGAGTGAGTGAGAGAGATTCCTAAGCAGACTCTGCACTGAGCATGGAACCCAATGTAGGGCTCAATCTCACAATCCTGAGATCGTGACCTGAGCTGAAACCAAGAGTCAGGTGCCTAATTGTGCCACCCAGGTGCCCCAAAAGTGAGAATCTTCAGACGTTTTTCAGTTGTTGAAAATAGATACTAATGGAGGTCTTTCATAAAAGTGAAGTGGTTTAACGTGAAGTTTTTTTTTATATGAACTTTTAAAAAAAGATTTTATTCATTTATTTGACAGAGATCACAAGCAGGCAGAGAGAGGGGGAAGCAGGCTCTGAGATCATGACCTGAGCCAAAGGCAGAGGCTTTAATCCACTGAGCTACCCAGGTGCCCTGAGAAATATGTTTTGACCAGAGACCTGAGAAGGCTTCTTGCTGGAGGTGAAATTGGTTGTGACTATTGAAGAGAGGGAGAGCTGTGGCAGGTGATTTCGGTGAGGACCTACGGACGTTCTAAGTCCAGGGAAAGTTTTAGGGAAGGTACTGAAGCAGGAGGGTCTGGGGAGAAGACAACTGAGCAAGTAAGTGGGTCTGTAGCAGCAAAGGGCACACTGTAGCCTTTTGGGGTGTCGAGAGAAGGAATGGTGCGGGAGAGAAGGAATCAGCAAGACTGCCCTCCACAGCCTTCCTATATTGTAGAGAGTTTTGAATGACAGGCTGAGAAGTTTGACTTAATTTTATTGGGAATGGGAAGCCACCAGCAGTTTTTGAACAGAAAAGTGAAGTATTTAGATCTGTTTTTTTAAATAAGATTAGCTTGGTATAGTGTATAGGACTAGAGATGGGGGACAGTTAGGAGATAATAAAGTCTGTACGGCCAGCAACTTAAAAAGCCAAAACAAAAAGATCCTAACTTATCATAAAATTAAAGATTAAAGAGCTAAATGTAAGCAAATAAAACCAGAAGAAAGTAAATGAAATTGTATTCATTAACCTTCTAAGACTATGGGTGGGGAGGATAAACTTGCAAGTATAAATGCCGTAGAAGAAATCAGAAAGGTAAAGAGTGAATTTCACCGGAATATAAAAAAAAAAAAAAAGAGTGATCAATCTGACTACATACAGAGTAAATTTACAACTTTGGTATGTGTGTCTATAAATAAAAAGCCAGGGATGCCTGGGTGGGTCAGTCAGTTAAGTGTCATGATCCCAGGGTCGTAGGATTGAATCCCACATCAGACTCCTTGCTCAGCAGGGAGTCTGCTTCTATCTCTGCCTGCTTCTCCCTCTGCCTGCTGTTCCCCCAACTTGTGCTCTCTTTTTCTCTCTGGCAAATAAATAAAATCTTTAAAAATAAATAAATAAAAATAAAAAATAAAAAACCAAACTAGATCCATGCTCCCCCTTCTCCATGCAAAAAAAGTAGATATGCTGGGAAATATACGTTTATATATTATGTAAATTACATATATTTATACATCTTACACAAATATGAGCTACACTTTTTGTATAACTAATATAAATTAAAAAAAAATTTTTTTAAAGATTTTATTTATTTGAGAGCGAGAGAGATTGAGAGAGAGCATGAGAGGGGAAAAGGTCAGAGGGAGAAACAGACTCCCCATTGAGCTGGGAGCACGATGCAGGACTCGATCCTGGGACTCAAGGATTGTGACCGGAGCTGAAGGCAGTTGCTTAACCAACTGAGCCACCCAGGCATCCCTGTATAACTAATATAAAACAAGTTTTACAAAAAAGGGGCTTCTCGGGGCCTGCTTCCTCCTCTCTCTTTGCCTGCCTCTCTGCGTACTTGTGATCTCTGTCTGTCAAATAAATAAATAAAATCTTAAAAAAAAGGGGGGGCTTCTCAATAGATAAATACATAAAGGACAATTTCAGAGGAAAAAGTAGGAAGGCTAAAACACAGAAATACAGTAGGAGAATTAATATATATTAAAATAATATGGGGGCGCCTGGGTGGCTCAGTGGGTTAAGCCGCTGCCTTCAGCTCGGGTCATGATCTCAGGGTCCTGGGATCGAGTCCCACATCGGGCTCTCTGCTTGGCGGGGAGCCTGCTTCCCTCTCTCTCTCTCTCTCTCTGCCTGCCTCTCTGCCTACTTGTGATCTCTCTCTGTCAAATAAATAAATAAAATCTTTAAAAAAAAAATAATATGGCTCTGGGGCGCCTGGGTGGCTCAGTGGGTTAAAGCCTCTGCTTTCGGCTCAGGTCATGGTCTCAGGGTCCTGAGATCGAGCCCCACATCGGGCTCTCTGCTCAGCAGGGAGCCTGCTTCCTCCTCTCTCTCTCTGCCTGCCTCTCTGCCTACTTGTGATCTGCCTGTCAAATAAATAAATAAATAAATCTTTAAAAAAAAAATAATATGACTTTTTTTGGTCTATTAAACTAATATTTTTCCTGATACATTAAAGTTATATGAAGATATATAGACAGATAGATATAGATATATACAGCTTTATTGAGACATACTTTACATACTATACAATTCACCCATTTAAAGTATAAAATTCAATGGCTTTTAGTATATTCATAGTGTTGTACAACCAACACCACAACAATATTTTAAAACATTTTCATCACTCCAGAAAGAAAACCATACCCATTGATAGTCACTCAACATTTCCCACCCACTAGCCCAGCTGCAAGCAACTACTGATCTACTTTATGTCTTTACAGATTTGCCTATTCTGGACATGTCGTATAAATGCAATCGTACAATATATAGTCTTTTGTGACTAGCTTGCATCATTTAACATGTTTTTAGATTCATCCATGTTACAACATGTGCCAGTATTTCATTTCTTCTTATTGCCAAATAATATTCTATTGCATGGATATGCTACATTTTATTTCTCCATTCATCAGTTGATGGACATTTGGGTTGTTTTCGCTTTTTGGCTGCTGCGAAAAAAATTGCTGTGAACATTTATGAATACGTATTTGTGTGAATACATATTTTGATTTCTCTTGAGCACATCCCTAGGAGTAGAATTGCTGGGTCTTTTTTTTTTTTTTTTAAGATTTTATTTATTTATTTGACAGAGAGAGTGCACAAGCTGGGGAGAAGCAGGCAGAGGGAAAGGGAGAAGCAGGCTCCCCACTGAGCAGGGACCCTGACTCAGGGTTCGATCCCAGGACCTTGGGATCTTGACCTGAGCCAAAGGCAGCCACTTAACCAACTGAGCCACCCAGGTGTCCTTGAATTACTGGGTCTTATGGTAAGTCTATGTTTAACTTTTTGAACCACTGCCTGATTTCCAAAGTGGCCATACCATTTTGCATTCCCATCAGCAATGTATGAAAGCTCAAATTTCGCTATATCCTCAACACTTGTTATTGTCTGTCTTTTTTATTATAGCCATCCTCAAGTGTGCTAAGTGGTATCTCATTATGGTTCTGATTTGCATTTCCCTGATGACTGATGATATGGAGTATCTATCTTTTCATGTGTTTACTAACCATATGTACATCTTTGAGAAATACCTATTCATTTATTTTGCCCATTTTTCATTGACTTGTCTTTTTATTTCTGAGTTTTAAGAGTTATTTATATATTCTAGGGGAGCCTGGGTGGCTCACTCAGTTAAGCATCTGCCTTCAGATCAGGTCATGATCCCAGGATCCTGGGATGGAGCCCAGAGCCAAGCTTCCTACTCAGCGGGAAGCCTGTTCCCCCCTCCTTGCTGGTGCTCTCTCACTCTCTCTTTTTCTCTTTCCCTCTCTCTGTCTCAAATAAGTAAATAAAAATATATTTTTAAAAATGCTTAAAAAAGAGTTATTTATATATTCCAGATACAATCTTTTTTAAAAGATTTTATTCATTTTTATTCATTTATTTGACAGAGAGAGAGAGAGTGAGAAAGGGAGCACAAACAAGGGGAGTGGGAGAAGCAGTCTTCCCATCAGAGAGCCCGGTGTGGGGATTGATTCCAGGACCCTGGGATCATGAACTGAACTGAAGGCAGACGCTTAACAACTGAGCCACCGAGGTGCCCCTAGATACAAGTCTTTTATTAGATATATGATCTACACATATTTTCTCCCATTCTGTGGGTGGTCTTTTTACTTTTTTTGGGTGTCTTTTGAAGTACAAAACTTTGTAAACTTTGATGAAATCCGAATTATTTTCTTTGTTGTTGCTTATGTTTTTGGTGTGCTCAGTGAACTTTGTATTGAAGTATAACATATGGAAAAGTACACATATCATAAATGTATAATTTGACCGTTTTCTCAAACTGAACACACTCTGTAACCAGTGCTTAGAGAGAAAAGTAGAACCTTCCCAGCACCCCAGAAGTGTTCCTCACAGTCCTTTCCCTCCAAAGGTAAACACTGTCCTGATTTTTTTTTAATCTTCCTTTTTAAAAAAATTTTTTTAAGAGTTTTAAAATTATTTATTTATTTGACAGACAGAGATCACAAGTAGGCAGAGAGAGAGAGGAGGAAGCAGGCTCCCCGCTGAGCAGAGAGCTCGATGAGGGGCTTGATCATAGGACCCTGGGATCATGACCTGAGCCGAAAGCGGAGGCTTTAACCCACTGAGCCACCCAGGTGCCCCTGTCCTGATTTTTAACCCCATGATTCGTTTTGCCTGTTTTGTTTTGTTTTGTTTTTACATTTTATTTTTTTTTTTAAGATTTTATTTGAGAGAGAGTGGGAGAGAGCATGAGAGGGGAGAGGGTCTGAGGGAGAAGCAGACTCCCTGTGGAGCTGGGAGCATGATGCGATGCTGGATTCTATCCCTCAACTCCAGGATCATGACCTGAGCTGAAGGCAGTCGCTTAACCAAATGAGCCACCCAGATACCCTGGTTTTGCCTGTTTTTGAAGTATATAAACGGAATTATACTGAATAAGCAAAGATTTTCAACTTAATGATGGGAACCTTACCTAATGCTGGGAAGGATATGAAGAGACTAGAATATCATACACTTTGAGCAAACTAATCTCTCAGAAAAGCAGCTTGTGTTAATGTGTATATCATTTGACTCACTAATTCCACTTCTGGGAATCAAAGCATCATTTATAATACAGAAAATAAGGAAACTTCAGAAAGCGGTGGGTAGGAGAATGGCTGCGACATCCTAACAGAATGTTACACAGCCATCAAAATGACCTTTACCAAGAGATTAAAAGAATGTGAAAAAAACCCCTATGATAAATGTTAACTGAAAAAGTAGGATCAAGAATTATTATGCAGGGGTGCCTGGGTGGCTCAGTGGGTTGAGCCGCTGCCTTCGGCTCAGGTCATGATCCCAGGTCCTGGGTTCGAGCCCCACATAGGGCTTTCTGCTCAGCAGGGAGCCTGCTTCCTCCTCTCTCTCTGCCTGCCTCTCTGCTTACTTGTGATTTCTCTCTGTCAAATAAATAAATAAAATCTTTAAAAAAAAAAGAATTATTACGCAAAGTGGCTCTAATAATGTAAAAAGGTCTATGCATAATAAAAATACATGGGAAGAGGGGTGCCTGGGTGGCTCAGTCGTTAAGTGTCTGCCTTGGATCAGATCATGATTCCAGGGTCCTGGGATGGAGCCCCACATCAGGCTCCCTGCTCAGCGAGAAGCCTGCTTCTCCCTCTCCCACTCCCCCTGCTTGTGTTCCCTCTCTCGCTGTGCTTCTCTCTGTCAAATAAATAACATCTTAAAAAAAAAATTACATGGGAAGAAAGTACAATGGTGATAATAAGATGACTAGATTCTTTTTTTGTTTGTTTGTTTATTTGACAGAGAGAGATCACAAGTAGACAGAGAGGCAGGCAGAGAGAGAGAGAGGGAAGCAGGCTCCCTGCTGAGCAGAGAGCCCGATGCGGGACTCGATTCCAGGACCCTGAGATCATGACCTGAGCTGAAGGCAGCGGCTTAACCCACTGAGCCACCCAGGCGCCCTAAGATGACTAGATTCTAAGTGAATTTTTCTTCTCTTTGCCATTTTTCAAATTTCCTTTAATTACTCATGCTACCTTTTTTTTTTTTAAAGATTTTATTTATTATTTATTTTGACAGAGAGAGATCACAAGTAGACAGAGAGGCAGGCAGGTGGAGAGAGAGAGAGAGAGAGAGAGGGAAGCAGGCTCCCTGTCGAGCAGAGAGGCTGATGCGGGACTCGATCCCAGGACCCTGAGATCATGACCTGAGCCGAAGGCAGCGGCTTAACCCACTGAGCCACCCAGGCGCCCCTCATGCTACCTTTTAACAACAAACACTAACCATAAAAAAGACAGAATCCTGGTGGGAAGTTACAAACACCTGACTAGGGCCAAATTATGGCATCTGTGTTAGGACGGGTGGGGAGGAGAATAGCTACGGTCTGGCTGCTCACTGAATATGAAGTGATGGGTGGGAAGGATGGAAAGCAATGCTGAGGTTGGGAGGAACTGAGGGGATGCTAGTGCCATGAACTGAAACAGGGATCCTTGCAGTAATCATACCGCAGTGGTTCAGAAGATTGGCTCTTGCTATAGAAGCCCCTGTTTTGGATCCTTGCCCAACCACTTATAGGCAGGTAACCCTCAACAAGTCATTTAACCTCTTCTTCTTCTTCTTCTTTTTTTTTTTTTTTAAGATTTTTATTTATTTATCTGACACAGAGGGAGACTCGTCGAGAGAAGGAACGCAGGCAGATGCTTAACAATGGAGCCACCCAAGCGCCCCAGTCATTTAACCTCTTTAAGCTTGTTTCCTCATCTCTAAAATAGGAATCCGGGACGCCTGGGTGGCTCAGTGGGTTAAGCCACTGCCTTCAGCTCAGGTCATGATCCCAGGGTCCTGGGATCGAGTCCCGCATCGGGCTCCTTGCTCAGTGGGGAGCCTGCTTCTCTCTCTGCCTCTGCCTGCTTGTGTTCTCCTGTGCGCGCACTCTCTCTCTCTCTCTTTCTCTGATAAATAAAATCTTAAAAATAAATAAATAAAATAAAATAGGAATCCTAACAGCATCTCTTTTAGGATCCTTAGGGGGATGAATTGATATAGAGAGTTTAGAAAGTGCCTGGTACAGAGTAAGCTTTCAATAAAGATTAGCTATTGTGATACGCCCAGAGGCCCTGGGAGATGAGAGATGGGGCAGTGGGTAAGGATGTCCCCATCATCTGTCATACCAGAAGTAGTCCCCCCACTTCCCCCTCCCCGCCAGCTCACTGCCAGGACGTTGTCCCTGGGGATGCTTCAAGGCCCAAGGAAGTGGGAATGGATGGGACCCTGAAGTGGGAGACCTGGAGTGGTGGAATGGGAGAGTTGGGAACCAGGAAATAGCAAATTATGTGGGCCCGTGTAGCAATAAAGCACAGAGGCTCTGGAGTGCCCCACTGTCCCATGTCAGGACATCAGGATGCTTTCGGGATGGTGGAAGGAGGGGTGTGGGAGAAGCTGTCCCCTTTTCCTCAATGGGTGCTGGCTTATTAGGTCCGTTCTGCCTCATCACTCTGCCTCCCCCCTCCACCTAGACCTAGACTTGCTGAGAGCATAAAAAGCAAGGACAGCCAGTGGGATATCCACAGGACGGTAAGGGGAGCTCTGTTTGTAGGTCAGACCTCTAGAGGCCACCCCTGCCACCACCCTTCCCTGCCCTGCACACACAGGAGGTAGGACTAGGAGTAGCTACCCAGATGTCCGGCTGAAGCCTAAGACCATATTCCCTCAGATTTTCCGCCCAGGTCTTGAAATCTGAGGCAGGCTACACAGCTGGGCCTGGCAGTTGCCTTCATCCCCGGTCTGGTGCTCTTTCTGTCTGGCCTCAGTCTGTCTGGCTGCTGTGGGAGTTCTGCAAGGCTGTTAGTTCTGTCCATGCACTCCCCCCACCCCCACCCCGGCCTCCACCACGATCAGCCTGCCTGCCAGCTTCCTGAGGGCGGCGATGGTGCTCCTCTTCCTTGTTGCCTTCCCTGACCCAGTGTTCACCCCTCCTATCCGAAAACTGGTCCCTTAGACCAGAAGCCACCTCTGGTCTCAGGGAAATCCCATCCTAACTTGGGATGCTGTCACACCCTGTGCAATTTGCTCCCCACTTTGACTATCTGGGCTCCAACCCTCCAAGAACCATCCCCTTTCATGACGCACAGCTCCCCAAACCCAACTCCTGCTCATATCCTAGTTCCTCTCACTTGCCCCCTGATCCTCTTCCATTTTCCCTCATCCCTGATTCCCCACCTTCCTTCCTCCCTAACAGCCGGAGCTTCACCTGTCCTCTACCTCCTTCTCTTCTTCTGACTCCCTCAGCGCCACTCTGTATTATGACCTGGCCTTGAGTTCTCTCCCCCTTGCCCTCCCGCCTTGTCTCCCCAGGGGCTAGAACATCGGCAGCTTCACAAGCAACAAGCAGCTATGTGAGACCATTTCCTACAGTGGCTACTCCCTCAGAAATAACTCCTCTCGGGACGCCTGGGTGGCTCAGTTGGTTAAGCAGCTGCCTTCGGCTCAGGTCATGATCCCAGCGTCCTGGGATTGAGTCCCACATCGGGCTCCTTGCTTGGCGGGGAGCCTGCTTCTCCCTCTGCCTCTGCCTGCCATTCTGTCCGCCTGTGCTCGCTCTCTCTCCCTCTCTCTCTGACAAATAAAAAAAAAAAATCTAAAAAAAAAAAAAAAAAAAGAAAGAAATAACTCCTCTCTAAGTCCATCCTCCAGACTCAACTCTCCCTCCACCCCTGGGAGTTTCCCTGTGGGTCCCAGACTCCAATCCCACCCCCACCTCTGAATCCCAGCCTGCCAGAGAGCCTCGGGGAGAGCCTCAGTTACACCCATGGGAGTGTCAGATTCCAGGCATCACAGTCGCAGATGTTAAGACCCCAGCCCATCCAGTCTCATTTCTCTGTCCCTTTTCTTCAGGATCATTTTGGGGCAGGAAAACCCTGTCCCTCAAACTTTCCCTATTCCTGCTATCCTGACCCTGCTCCCTTTACCTCCTAGGACATGGATATAAACACTATCTATGGATGGGATCCCATCAGAAAAATCCAGACTGTTGGGCAAGGCAGAGGCAGAAGCAGTCTGCAGTGGGACTAGGAGGGGTGGGAACTCGGATAGTATACTATTGTCCTGTTGCCCCCAGACTGCAGGGGCTTGCTAGGGGATCACTGAATTGCCCTGCAAGGTCATCTTCATTTTGTGTTTTTTTTTCAACCCTATCAAGCTGTTTTACCCCACCAGCTGGGTATCCTACAGTTCAACTCAATTCTGGCACTATCTGCCTGCCTGGAGATAGCATCAGATCCCATTGACTACGGATTTGGTCCCACAAGACTGCTTCCCACTTCAGACACCAGAATCAGGTCCAGGTTGTTACCTGTGCTTCTGACTGACCGCCGTACTTAGTGTATCTTATTTTATTTATTTATTTGTTTGTTTGTTAGACAGCGATCACAAGTAGGCAGAGAGGCAGGCAGAGAGAGAGAGAGAGAAGCAGGCTCCCTGCTGAGCAGAGAGCCTGATGCGGGGCTCCATCCCAGGAGCCCTCCCTCCCATGACCTGAGCCGAAGGCATAGGCTTAACCCACTGAGCCACCCAGGTGCCCCTTATTTATTTATTTATTAATTTTAAAAAATTTTATTTATTTATTTGACAGAGAGAGACACAGTGAGAGAGGGAACACAAGCAGGGGAAATGGGAGAGGGAGAAGCAGGCTTTCCGCTGAGCAGGGAGTCCGACGCAGGGCTCGATCCCAGTTCCCTGGGATCATGACCTGAGCCAAAGGCAGCCACCTAAGGACTGAGCTACTCAGGCGTCCCTATTTTATTTTATTGTCGGTTTTTTTTTAATTTATTTATTTTGCCTATTTCAGAAGCAGAGGAAGCAGCAGACTCACCGCTGAGCAGGGAACCCAATGCAGGGCTGGATCCCAGGACCCTGAGATCATGACCTGAGCCGAAGGCAGACACTTAACCAACAGAGCCACCCAGGCGCCCCCTTATTATAAGCTCTTCCTTGGGGCACTTGGGTGGTGCAGTCAGTTGGGCATCCAACTCTTGGTTTCAGTTCAGGTCATGATCTCGAGGTCATGGGATTGAGCCCTGCACTGGGCTCAATGCTGGGTGCAGAGTCTGCTTGGGATTCTCTCTCCCTCTGCAACCAACCCCCCAACCCCTGCCTGGAGCTTATGTGCCTTCTCTCTCTCTCTCATAAATATATAAATCCGTAAATAAAAATAAAAATAAAAATAAAAATAAAGTAAGTTCTTCACTCAGTGTGGAACTTGAATTCACGACCCCGAGATCAAGAGTCATAGGGTCTACGGACCGAGCCAGCAAGCCAAGCCTCCTCACAACAGCTGATTTTTTTTTATTATACTTAGAAGACTGGCTATAAATTGGATGTTCCCATGATCCTCTCCTCAGTTTGAGTAACTTCCTAGAGCGGCTCACAGAACTCAGGAAACCAGTTTACTTACCAGTTTATCACAAAGGATATTAACGGATGTGAATGAACAGCCAGATGAAGAGATACATAGAACAAAGTCCGGAAGAGTCCTGAACACAGGAGCTCTATTCCTGAGGAGCCTGGAATACACCAGACCCCTGGTATGTAGATGCATAGATGCACTCCAGTTTAGCAGACTGAAATCTCTCCAAATCCTATCCTTTTGGGTTTTTATGGAGGCTTCATTACTCACGTGTGATTGATAAGGTGATTGGTCCTCAGTGACTGATTCAACCTCCAGTTCCTTACCCTGTCCTAGCAGTCTGGGGAGGAGGGTGAGATGGCACAACCTTGAATGCTTTCCGGAAGTCACCTGATTAGCATAAACTCAGGTGTAGCTGAAAGGGGTTTGTTATGAATTTCAAGACACATTTATTGCTCTTATCACTTGGGAAATTCCAAGGGTTTTAGGAGTTCTGTGCCAGAAATGGAGACAAAGACCAACTATACATATTTATATTTTTAAATTTTTTAAAAGATTTTATTTATTTATTTGACAGAGAGAGAGAGACAGCAAGAGAAGGAACACAAGCAGGGAGAATAGGAGAGGGAGAAGCAGGCTTCCCGCCGAGCAAGGAGCCCGATGCTGGGCTAGATCCAGGACCCTAGCATCATGACATGAGCCGAAGGCAGACTATTAACGACTGAGCCACCCAGGTGCCCCGGAATTGCCATGTTTTGACTCTACCAGGTTTTGACCCAGACCGTGACTTTAGAATCTAACCCCTTTGTAGGATCCAGTTCTGCTGAACTTTGTGAGTTTACTCCGTCATTTAACCTCTGAGCCTGTTTCCTCCTGTGTGGAAGAGTTAAACTGACCTTAGAGATCCCCGAGTTTCCTAACGATGAGTGCCCTCCAAGTGATATGTATAAAATTTACAACTTACAGTAGTATTTGCCACATTCTCTCTCTTTTAATCCTCAAAACTTATCTTGTAAGGTAGATACCATTATTTTTCCTATTTTATGGCTGAGGAAGTTGAGGGAGCCTCAACTTAAGGCTCTCTATTATGAAAGTTATTTAAAGTTATGAAAGTTATTCAGGGTAAATATAGTCCCCAGGGGAAGGGGATGGGCACTGACCTAAAGCCTGCAGCCTTGTCTCCTTTCTAGTCCTGGCTCTCACCTGTTAGCCAGGGATCTAGCTTGCCAGTTTTTCAGCATAGTTTTCTTATCTGTAATGTGGGCATCATAACCCCTGTCCTCTGGGCTTTGGAGAGCAGGAAGAGCAGATTAAGTGATGGATAGGGAGGCCCTTTGACATGTGAATGCTCTTTCTCTGTGTGTTACCCAAGGAGTCCCCAGGATTGTGGCCTCAGCTTGGCCCGGCAGCACAGTGCCTCCCTGGGCTGAGGTCAAAGCCAGGTCCTCTTCCCACTGTCAACACCAAGGCCTGAGTCCTGTTTGTTGTTCTTGGCTCCTCTCCTAGCAACCAAAGCTTCAAAAAAGGCTCTGCAGAGCAATGGGGACCTTGTCTCTCAGCTCACTAAGAAGAGGGACCAGCTGAACCAAGATCTTCAGATCCTGGGTAGCCATATTAGACTAATCTGAGCAAGTACAGGGAGCAGCTCTGCCAGCAAGGACAAGTTCATGGCCTAAGGCTCAACTTCAGCCTTAGCCTGGTGAGGAGCCTCCTGAGATTATCTATCCTCTCTTGCCATCCTGTCTCTGGCCCAGAAAATGTAGCCTCCACCCAAAATATACACCCTATCCTTAGGGAGACCTGATGAGGGAGAATGGATCTCAATTCTTTTCTTTTTTTTTTTTTTAAATGGATGGTATCTTCTTCTTTTTTAAAAAATGTTTTACTTATTTATTTGACAGAGAGAGGGGGAACACAAGCAGGGGGAGCAGCAGGCAGAGGGAGAGGGAGAAGCAGACGCTCCACGGAGCCAGGAGCCCGATGTGGGGCTCAGTCCCAGGACTAGGGATCATGACCTGAGCTGAAGGCAGATGTTTAACTACTGAGCCACCCAGGCGCCCAAACAGACCTCATTTTTGAGGTGTATGTTAACTTTCCAGGGTTGCTGTACCAAATTACCATAAACTTTGTTACTTAAAACAACAGAAATTTATGGTCTCACAGTTCTAGAGGACAGAAGTTCAAAATCAAGGTGTCCACTGGATTGGTTTGTTGTGGAGGCTCTGAGGGAGATTCTGTCTGTCCCATGCCTCTTTCTAGCTTCTGGTGGCTGGGAGCAATTCTCGGTGTTCCTTGGCTTGTAGACCCCTTACTCTCATCTCTGCTTCTGTCTTCACATGGACTTCTTCTTCTATCTTGGTGGTTTCTCCTTGTCTGTCTTATAAACATACTTGCTCTTGGATTTAGGGCCCATCCTGGTCCAGGATGATCTCCTTTTGAGGTCCTTACCTTAATTATATCTGCAAGGACCCTTATTCCAAATAAGATCAATTCCAAGGTCCTCAATAGACATATCTTTTGGGGGCCAGGATCCAATACACTGCAGGTATCCAATTTAATGGGGAAAAACCTCAGCCACTCTTGGAGGGCCCCTGAGTCTGAGAGGAGAAATCTGACTCCACTTTAAGAAGTTCCTTTACGGGCACCTGGGTGGCTCAGTTGGTTAAGCAGCTGCCTTCGGCTCAGGTCATGATCCCAGCGTCCTGGGATCGAGTCCCACATCGGGCTCCTTGCTCGTCAGGGAGCCTAATTCTCCCTCTGCCTCTGCCTGCCATTCTGTCTGCCTGTGCTCGCTCTCTCTCCCTCTCTCTCTCTGACAAATAAATAAATAAAATCTTTAAAAAAAAAAAACTTAAAAAAAAAAAAAGATTTGGAGTGGGAAGGGCAGAGGACTTTCTGCCTCCATGAAGCTAGTGAGGCAAGCAGGGTTCCTGGTTCCAGTCTTAGCCCAGTTTTTCTTCCAGCTCCCAGATGTTAATGAGATGGCATTGTTAAGCACTTTTCCCCCCATTTGATTGGAAAACGAATTCCCATATGATCCTAAACAAAGTGGGACTGGGGGGTGTCTTACTATGCTGGGGAGACCATCAAGGTAAAGCCCCCAGAAGAGTCCTTCCTTGCATCCTAGCTAGCTCTCTGAGCCCTGTTTTCTCCTTTCTTGCCAGGGCCTAATGATTCAGATAGGGTTCTTTCTCTCCCACTCTGGGGATTCTCTTCTTGAACTTGAAGCCAGACAAGCCTTGCAGTTGTCCATTCATCCTGCTCACTTTCTTCCCTCCTACAGGCTAGAGGGGCCCCAGCCGGCTGACTGTCTATCCATTCAGTGCCTGGGCTCCTCACACTTCTAGAGTGGATCCTGAGTGGGGCATACTCCCCTCACTTCATTGTCCCCTTCTGCAAAGATCTCCCTACAGACAATCACATGGTATCTCCCCTCCGAAGGCTGTACAGTTGATCATCATGGGGAAAGAGACCCAATGCTACCAAATTAAGAGCCTGGGGAAGGTTTGAAGCTTTCAGAAATCCTGGACACTTTCTGCCAGCCCTGGTCCTCTCCTCTCAGCCCTGGCCTGAAAATACCGACCAGGGTAATCACTCCTGTTCCTCCTTATCTCTTAGATAGCTGCCTAGGAGCATTTCCCAATTGTTATTCTCACCTTTGTTCCCACCCACATGATCCCTTGGAGCTCTGCTTCCAAAAAACTATTCACAGGAGAAGAAATGCGTTGCCCACAGATTCTCTTCCTGGCTTTCCCTCACATCGAGCACCGAGCCCTCCTTGAGTTAAGGGGTCTGACTGCTGATAATTAACCGGGTGATGGACAAGACTAACAAGAGTGACAAACACGGAAACAGGAACCCACTCTGAGCTTCGGTTACACAAAGGCCACACCCCACCAAGGTCTCAGTAGAAAGATCTTCTGGGGTCACCTGGGAAAGTGCCGCATTCTGCAGGGAAAAACTATCTTGTATTGGAGAAATCACAAAGTTTTAAGAAATCCAACCAGTGTTCTCCACTCGGTCTTTCTGAGTCTGCTTCTCTGGTTTGATCCCTCTTGGCCATGCACTTCCAAACTTTCTAATCCGGAGCCATTTCCATCCCCTCTTCTGAAGCAGCTTTTCCCTTATGTCCTGTAAAGGCCTCCTTACATCCTTCCCTTTCCCAGCATTTACAGGGGAGGCCTACTTGCTGGGGAGCTCACTAGGGCCTGATCAGTGTGGTGGAGGGGAAAAGTGGGTCACCCATATGTCCTTTCTCCCTCTGCAAAGCTCCCCATAAGTCTCCTATCCCATACTGACCCTCCACTGTCCCTGAAGGGACCATAGAACAGTGAGCCAATCTAGTCAGTGATGAGCGGTCACTTGATTTCCCCTTTAGACAACGATTCACTTATATTCAGGTCAGTGTCTTCCAACCTTGGCCCAGGACCTTGACCTGGCTATATCTGTGTCCCCTTTGTCTCTACAACTCCTCTCAGCCTTTCCTTTGCTTCCCCCTCTGTATCCTTCCAACCTGAGTCTGGGCTCTGCCCATCTCTGCTGGGGAAGCCCTATCCTCTAATTCTTTGGCTCCAGGCTGCTCCTAGAGCCTGCAGGGGGCTGTTGTGGGGGACAATGTCTACTTCTCCCCATTTCTCCCCAGTACAAAGCAAAGATAATAGAGACTTTGAGATGACTGAGTATCGCTTTGGAATCAGGCTGCCAAAGTCTGAGAACCTGAAACCTATGAAAGACCTAGACAGTGGGGCTCCTGGGTGGCTCAGTGGGTTAAAGCCTCTGTCTTCAGCTCAGGTCATGATCCCAGGGTCCATGGATCAAGCCCCGCATCGGGCTCTCTGCGTGGCAGGGAGCCTGCTTCCCTTCTTCTCTCTCTGCCTTCCTTTCTGCCTTTATTTATTCAAATGAATAAATAAAATCTTAAAAAAAAATGACCTAGACAGTCTGCTTCTCCAGAACCTTCAGCTGAGGGAGGCCCAGGATGAGGCTGACCATCCTCATTCTTGGAAAGCACCCCCCCACCCCAGCTCATCACAGCTCTTTCCCTTTTCCTTTATTTCCCAGATAATGGAAACCTCTGGAGACCAGACCTAGACCAGCTAACTCACTGGCTCTACACTTTGGCTGTAATTCTGGTGAGAGTCTTCAATGGACCCCTTCTCTCTCCCTTCCTCAATCATCCCACCATTCACACCTGACAGCCTCGTCTTCTCCCCAGAGTAAGTACATATCCCTGTCTCCTCAGGCCCCTCTCCCCAGTCCCATCTGGTTGTCTCTTTGTCCTATTCTAAACTCTTACTCATCTTTCTGACTTTGTCTCTCCTCATCTTTGTTCCTGTGCTGATGAAGAGACCTTTGGAACCAGGCTCAGGCCTTCCCTCTGGCAATTAGGGGAGAAACTGCTCTAAGACTTCTACCTACAACTGGTGAGTGACCCTGGCCACTCAGTCCTGACTTCATGACCTGATTCAGCCTCTTTTCCCACCTGAATTTTTGTTACCAACAGAAATGGGGACCCATTGGGTAATAATGGGCAATTGGTCTACAATGCACACTATTAGCCTTGAAATTGTGATTTTCTTAAGATTTTATTTATTTATTTGCCAGAGAGAAAGAGAGAGTACAAGCAGGGAGAGCGGCAGGCAGGGAGTTGCAGGCTCCCCACTGAGCAGGGAGCTCAATGTGGGATATCACCCCAGGTCCCTGGGATCATGGCCTGAGCTGAAAGTAGACAACCGCTTAACCGACTGAGCCACCCAGGCGTCCATTAAATTGTGATTCTTGAAAAAGTTTTTATTTAGGGAGATTCACTTCCATTTCACATTTTGTGCATAAAGTAAGACTTTATTGTGTGTTTTTTTTTTAAAGATTTTTTATTTTAGAGAGAGAGAGAGTGCATGAGTGGGGGGTACAGAGAGAGAGAGAGAGGGAGAGAGAAGCAGATTCCTCACTGAGCTTGGAGCCCTATGGGCCCATGTGGGCTCAACACAGGGCTTGGGGCTCTATCTCATGATCCTAAGATCATGAGCTGAGCCAAAATCAAGAGTCGCATGCCTACTGACAGCCACCCAGGCACCCCAGACACTTTACTGATTTTGAATAATGCCTGACATCTTATTCTTATATTTCAAGTTCATGTAAAATATGACCTTACTGTGCCTTCCCAGAAAACTCTGCTGTGCCTTCCAACTTCCTCTCAAGTTGGATCAAAGTATCCAGGTCAGGCTGGCGGAGTTCCAACCCTAGAGAGAAGGCATGCTGGCAGATCAAAACCTCTTTCTTCTGGGAGATACCATCCAACACAAATCCAAGTTCCTTTCCCCTTCCATGATTTTGCTCCCTAAATTCTACCCTGACCTCCTCCTTAATGTACCACTTCCAGAGAAGGCTTCCTCAGTCCTTAGTCAATAAATGGGCAAGTACGTGCAGGTTTGAAGGTAAAGGGTGGAGATGGCGATGATAAGAGTAACCACCAGGGGGAGCCTGTGCCTAAGCAGACACTGAGTGGGGGGCCTAAGGCCACTCAAGTTCCTTTTTTTCCCAGAGCGGTAAAGATGCCAGGCATTCCAGCTTGAGGTGGCTCCCTACGGAACTTGGGGGTCTAGAGCTGCCCCCTTCTCACTCTCTGACTCCCTTTCTTTCGCTGACCACGCAGAGAAAGTGTGAACTAAATTCTGGTGCATCTGAACAATGCGCAATACTTCCTAAGGACAAGTTCCCTGATAGCCATATTCAATATGGGAATTAATCCTCATTAAAAAAATTTTTTTTAAATTTTTTAAAAATTAAAAAAAATTTTTTAAAGATTTTATTTATTCATTTGACACACAGAGAGAGAGCACAAGTAGGCAGAGAGGCAGGCAGAGAGAGAGGGGGAAGCAGGCTCCCCGCTGAGCAGAGAGCCTGACTCGGGGCTTGATCCCAGGACCCTGAGACTATGACCCGAGCTGAAGGCAGAGGCTTAACCCACTGAGCCACCCAGGTGCCCTAATCCTCAGTTTTTTTTACCACCCCACAGCCCTCACTAGTCGCTGCCACCCATCCCTCCACATAAGCCTTACCCAAGGCTTTCCCACCTCTCTTTCCCTCTTGGTTTAGAGATCAGGGGCCCTGTGTAGTACAGTTACGTCCATTCCTCACACCTTCACCCCAAATCCCAAGGTGGCCCTGGTGCAGCGACTCCCCCCACCTCTGTGACCCATGGTCCAAGGTGGTCTGGTTCTTCCTTCAGATTCAGCTGACCTATTCCCATCAACTTCAGTTCTGGATCAACCAAACAGTGAGTCTGGCCTATGGGAAGAAGGAAAGAAAGTCAGAGAATTCCTAAAGGCTAGAACTTAATCCCTTTGCACCCTAGGCCATAGGGGCCAGCCAGTTCCTGCATCTATAATCAATCCAACTATGCCCCTGGTACAGTGATACATGCTGAGGATACAAGAGCACAAATAACTATGGCTTCTGCCCTCCAGGAACCTGTCTGCGAATCAGGGAGACAAATAACTAGGCAATCACAAGTCAGCTTGACAAATGCTTTTTTAGAAGTATGTACCAAGAACTGTGGGAGAACAGGAGAAGGTGCCATTACATCTCTTGGGGGTGAGTAGGGAAGTCTTAGTAGAGGGGGATGACATTTGGAGTGTATGCTAAAGGGTTTAGGTCTGCAGAGAGGAGAGTGAAAAACTTGCTAAGCACAAGGTACAGAGTGAGGGGGAAATCTAGCAAGTTCAGGGAAACACAAGTAGTTCCAAGTTATCATATATTCTTCAGAGGGTGGGAGGAAGAAGTGAGTGGAGAGAAGACTAGAAAGAGAAGCAGGCCATTTGTGAGGAAAGAGATGTGTTTGGCCTTTACCATGAATATTGATGGAGTTTGATTCGATTTGTTTGTTACAGTACTCTTGATAAGCAAGGTTAGATTTGAGGAGACAGGGACACCAACTTGGAGTTGTTAGGAGTCTGTTAAGAGTTTCCAAGACAGGTGGCCAGGGCCAGGCCTAGGGCTAAGCCAGTGTATGGGAGGAAAGCTGGAGTAGTTTGGGCACTGGCTCACCCTAGCCACCAGGTCTAATTTCTTACAGGTCACATGGAGAGGGAGGGGTGGGGCTCTGGTCTCTGGCTTCCACAGGCTGGAAGACTCTGGTGGCTGTAGTCCTGTGGTCCACCATTGGGTGGTGTAGAACTTGTGGTCTTCTGTCAAAAAGGGATTTCCTGGTGAGGTCGGGGAAGTAGGAGGCTGGAACTGGGAATATTGGTATGCAGTAGGGAGATGAAAAAGGGAGGATTGGACTCCAGGGCTATATAGGCAGGTAGAGGAGCCTTCGGCTTTACTTTCTTTCCTTTGCCCAGACTGCATTCTGGTCCCGGCTACCTTTAGCTTCACCTTCAAGCTTTCTAGAGGCTTCTGCCAAGTGAATTATCAGAGAGTTCCAAAGGTGACACCTCCCTGTGGAAATGCTCCTACCCAGTGGCCTAAGGTCCTGTCCCTCACTTATCCAGGGACATCAGAGAGCTCCAAAGGTGACACCTCCCTGTGGAAATTCTCCTACCCACTGGCCTAGGGCCCTCTCCCTCACCCAGGGACCTCAGGCCCTCCTACTTCCCTTGTCCAGGGGCCATGGACCTGGGACCTTGTCCACTGCTCAAAACCTTCAGCCCTAGATCTCCCCTGTTTACCCAGACACCCAAGATCAAAGACCTCATCTCTTAGATCACCCGTTTCCCCAGGTCCCAACATCCTGTCCAGGGACCCTCTCTACCTCTGGCCCTAGAACACTCCCTACCAACCAATGACCTCAGACTTGGGATCTCCACTCACCTATTCAGAGTCCTTTGACTCAAGAAGATCACATCTGAGTCATCTCTCTGATGGCCTCACATACTCTACCCAGTCACACAATAATATCTGCATCCCTAAGCTGTTCTCCAAAGTCCTGACACATGGTTCAGGATCACTTGTACCTCCTATATTGGAGGTGGGGCATAAGCAAGGACAACAGCAAAAAAGTGGCCAGTCTGTAAGAGCAGGAGCAAGTTTCCATCTATGTCCCCTTGCTCCCCTAAGAGGTGCCGTGCTGGGTGGTTCTCCACCTGGAGGCCCTACTAGTGGGCGCCCTAAGGAACTTCCTTGAGCCATACAACTCCCCAAAAAAAGCCTGGTCCGCTTCTTCTGTTCATGCTCTCAGGAGCCCACTGAGTACAATTCCTTTTCTTCTGAGCTCAGACAGAGACCCAAGCCAAATCTTAGGCTGAGAAGAAACAACCACCATTCAGCAGGATTATGAACAGGAAGAGGATCCCTGCTTTTGTCCATTTCCAGTTTCTCTCTGAGAAGCCAAATGGGTCCAATCTCAAAACCTAGAAGAGGAGGAAGAGCCCCTCCCAAACCAGGAAGGGGCCGAGGTGGAGGCTGAGGGATGACTAGGAGGGCCTCTGGGCCTTCTGGGCCTCTGCCAGGAGCAGTAGCTTAAGGGCCAGTAGCTTGACTCCTGGTGTTGGTAACAACCTGGCTTGAAGGTGAGGACGGAGGCCATCCAAGTTCTTAGATGAGGCCAAGTTACCATCCTTAGGCTGTAGTAAGGCTGAGGAGCCATCTCGGAACTTGGCCATGCAGACGAGCCACCTCAGGACCTCCATGAGACTGAGGAGTAACACCAGCCCTGGACAAGCTTGAGGGGCTGCCCCCCTTTCCCAGAGAGACTGGGGACCTGTCCTTAGTCCCATAGGAGCCTAAGAGCCACTTCAAGCCCAGGACGAGGCTGAGCAAAATCTAAGCTGTAGGTCCCGGCTGAGGACAAAGCTGAATGGTGGTCCTTACGTTGGTCCCAAGCCTTGGACAAGGAATGGCTGGGGGCCCAGGATGATGGTGATTAGCAGCACCCAGGGCCCTACCCTAAGCCCAGAACCAGGCTATGAGGTCACCTGAACAGATGTGGGCAGGGAAGCCCTCTTTAGAGGTAATCCTGCAACTAAATCCAGGTAATGGACATCAGTGTTAGAGATACTTTTATTTCTTAGGGAGTCAGCAGCAATGTGGGCCCTCCCAGCAACCCTGCTTCAGTGCCTCTCATTCCTAAACCAAAGGGGTTTGCATGTAGCTCTCCTGTCTGTGGCAGCTCCTCCCCTCAACCGGAGCTGCTCCAGGAATCCCAGGGCAGACAGGCATGGGCCCAGAGCCCACCACAATTCCTACCTGGTTTCAGAAGTCTTGGGGGAAGAATGCGTGCAGCTCTGCAGATCCCCATCCTCACAACACGTGACACAGCTAGCATTAAACCAGGAAAGAGGAGTGCATTCAAGCCCAAACAGGTAGCAGCTACTAGGCTGTACAGTGAAGTGGCTCAAATCTTTGAGTTGCTACTTTCTAGCTGCCTGACCTTGGTCAAGTGATCTTTCTAACCCTTTATTTCCTCACTTGTAAAAATGTGGATACTATTAGTACTTTTCCTCTGGGGTTATCAGAAGCATTAAATGTGGGAATTTTTAAAGACCAGCAGAGTGTCTGGCATATATTAAATACTCATAAATGTTAATTATTTTATTAATAGAAGTGGTCACTTCAGCCAACAAATTCAGATTCAGCTACTCCCTCCATTACCCACAACCCTGAGACCCTCAGCTGTTCAAAAACACACAGCTTGTATGTGTATTTCTGGAGTGCTTTCCAACACTGACAACTAATTCTCTAAAGATACCAACTGGGTGTCCTTTTTTTTTTTTTTCAAGATTTTACTTATTTATTTGAGAGAGAGAATGAGAGCAAGCATGAGATGGGGGAAGGTCAGAGGGAGCAGCAGACCCCTTGCTGAACAGGGAGCAGGAATGTGGGACTCGATTCCAGGACTCCAGGATTGTCATATGACCTGAGCTGAAGGCAGTCCCTCAACCAACTGAGCTACCCTGAGCAGGGTCGGGCCTGGTTAGTACTTGGATGGGTGTCTCACATGTCAATTCAATTCTTACACGAACTACCTGGGGTTAGAGCAGCACCCAAAAGTTAAGGTCTCTGTCCCACAAGACTGAGCCCACTTCCAATGCCAGTTGCAAGTCACTGTACTTCTGACCCACTGGCTAGAAACTGGGCATTCCCATGCTACAACCTGGTTTGATGATTTGCTAGAATGGCTCACAGAATTTGGGGAAATACTTTAATGACATTTACAAGTTTATTACAAAGGCTACAACTCAGGAATAGCATGATGGAAGTGATCCATAAGGCAAGGCACAGGTTGGGGGAAGGGGCGTGTGTGCCGCTCCCATGTCTTCTCTGGGGGGTTTCATCCTCTCAGCGCCTCCATGTGCTTGCTCTCACAGAATTTCCTCATTCAGGAGTTTCTATACAGTTCAATCTCTAGCCCCACTAGCCTCCCAGGATGCTGGGGATAGGGCTGAAAGTTCTAACCCTCTCCTCCCTTGGTCTTTCAGGTGATGTGTCCCACCCTTAGGGTGGGTGTCCCCACCTTAAGTTACCTCATTAGCATAAGTGCTGATGTGACCTAAAGAAGCTCCTTATGAATAACAAAAGGCACTCCTATCACTCAGGAAATTCCAAGGGTTTTAGGAGCTCTGCACTAGCACAATAACCTGAGGTCAAAGACCAAATATATATATTAAATCATATATTTATCATATATATATATATTTTAAGATTGCTCTAGAAGAGAGAAAAGTATTGCACGCGTAGGACCCACCCTGGCTCTGGGCCAGCTCCTAGGCACCTTCCCTGATTGCTGTGTCCTAGAAATGAATTTTAGCCTGTGTCAGTCACTCGGAGGCCCTGTCCAGATGATGCCCAGGCCTCCAAGCCTGGGTGGTCTGATGCCTGGAGGGTAGTCATAGGTCCCCGAGGTGGGGTGGGGGGTGGAGTGCCTGGGTCCCATAGGATGTCCTCATACAGGCTTAGAACTGGGCCCGAGGGCCGTCCTTGAGCCCCAGTCTGCTCCAGTAGGGTTCTGAGCAAGCCCACGGTGAGAGGAGGCTCTGTTCCAGGCTCAGGGAATGGGGTAGGGGGTTCCGACTCATCTGGGAGGTGTGTCCGTAGTAAAAGCAGGAGCTCAGCTGGAGCCAGGTCCGGTGGGCACAGGCGGCAAAGGAGAGGGAGGTGAGCATCAAGTCGACGGTGCCGGGCAAATTCGGCCAACAGCAGTTTGAAGATCTCACTTCGAAGCAGGGGACTGGAGGGGCCTAGGGCCAGGCCTGCTTCTAGAGCCCGCTCCCATTGCTCCTTTTGGACAAGCTGCCCCACAGCTTGGAGCACAGCTTTGGGCCGCCCACTGCCCAAGAGCAGCTCCAGCTCCAGCGCCTCAGATCTGGTCCCCTCTTCACCTAGGACTGCCAGGGCTCGACGATACAGGGGCAGCCCCGGGCCCCCCGCCCCCCAGCCTGGCCCACCCTGCTGCTGTGCCAGTTCCACAAATGGTGGCAGCCATCGTGGCTCCAGCCGACAGAGGCACTGGCACAGAACTTCAAAGACGGGCAGTATCCCATTGGGGGGTTCCTTTGCAGCTGAAGTACCTCCTAGTACCTTCTTCCACACATCAGGGGGAGCATGGGACCTCAGCCTGCCATTCCCATCTGGCTGGAGCTGCAGGGCCCTGATGATGGCACCCCAGGCTGCTGTAGGAAGGGCTTGGAAAACTGTGTTGAGCTGGGCCAGCTGGTCTCCCACTAGTTCGGTCCTCAGCAGGCGTGCCACTTCGTGCTCTGCCAGCTCAGTCCAGCCAGTTTCCTCATCATCCCCAGCCACCAGGTGGGCTTTGAGCTGATCTAAGGCCCGGTAATCTCGAAGCTCAGCCCTCAGTGTGGTTAACAGTGTAGATGGGGACACATGTCCCTGGAGAATGGAGGCCAGAGCCTGAGGTGCCCGGAATGTGCTGTTGTGTCTCAGTTCCTCTGGGGTGAGCTGGGTACCCCGCAGGCTCCGTCGCTGGTAGTACTCGCAGGCCTCCTCGAACACCAGGTCCTCAGCTGAAGGCACCTCAAGGCCCTGTGGGGCTTCCCAGCCTACTCGAAACAGACCCAAGGCTGAAAGCAAACGAAGACCCCCTCGGGTCTCCAGCTCTTCCTCATCCTCCATGCCAGGGGCTGGGGGTGCCAGTAAATGTACTCGGTCTGTACTTAGGACCTTTCTCTCCAGCAGCTGCCCGCTGCCCATGTCCAGCAGTTCCAATGTGGAGCCCAGCACACAAGCCAGAGTCCCATGAAATGTTCCCAGTGCTGCAGACCCTGCCAGGCCTGCAGGTGCCTCCTGCAGTGTGCCCACAGCCCGCATACCACCATGGGATTGCACCAGGCTCACAGTGCCCCTGAAGTCAAGCAATAACAGTCCCTGGGGAGTTGGGGCCCAGGTATGTACAGTCAATGGCTTCATGGGGGACAGAAGCCCAGGAAGGCCTCGGAGCAGTGTCCGGAAGTCCCATGTGTCCCCTCGTCCGGGATTCAGGCTCTGACTGTGGGAGAGGCCAAGACATGGGGCAGCCACCATCACCTTGCCCTTGCCTGGGCTCCAGATGAGCAGAATGTGACTCACGCCAGGCCAGGTAGTGGCAGTGGGCACCAGGAAGAGGTCCTTGCGGGAGGTCAGTAGTCCGAGAGAGGGGCAGTGGTGCAGCAGGGTGTGTGTGCGTCCCTGGTTGGTGCCGGCCTCCCCGCTGGGCTCCAGGGTTCGGAAGCACACGCAGTGGCTGAAAGCAGCAGGCGGCCCTTGCCAGCCCTCAGCGCCATCCTGCCGCTCCTCGCACCACACCAGGCGGCCTCGGGACGCCGCCACGGCCACCACGCGGGCTCCACCGCCCGGACACAGTTCGGTGCTCCGCAGCAGCCGCCAGCCAGGCCCCACTCCCGCGCCCCACACCTCGGTTAGGCCACTTTCCCACACCAGGACAAGCGCCGGTCGCGCCGGCCACGGCAGGAAGAAGGCATCTAGCGGTGAGGGGTGGCCGGCCGGCCAGGCACGCTCCAGCTCCGCGCCGGGGCCACGCACCGCGACCAGCAGCTGCGGGCTCGGCGCCCCCGGGGGTCGCAGGAGCAGCAGGTGGCGGCCGTCCGGGCTGCAGCGGACTCTTACGGCTGGGTCCCCGGCCAGCAACTCCCGGAGCCGGCCCGCGCCGCTGAAGTGGCTGAGGTCGGAAAGCAGCCGCAGAGTCCCCATACGCTTCATAGTTCGCCCGCGAGGGTGCACGACCGGGCCTGGCCGCTCTATAGGGCGAGGCTCGGCGCTCGGTCGTGGGTTCCCGGCTGCAGACAGAGCCGGGCCGAGACTTCCGTCCCCCGTCGATGAGGTGGGCGGACGCCAGGCCCGGGTAGTCGGCTCCGTCTCACCCGGTTCACGCCCCGCCGGCGCGACCCCGCCCGCCAGGGGCGGAGCCACGGTAGCCTCGCGGGGGAGGAGCCTCCCGAGCACCCAAGGGTCTCAGCGCCTCCTTTCTTGCCAGTACTACCCAGGCTCCTGGAGTAGCGTTGTAGGCCAACGCCCCAAGCCCGGGGAAGCGCAGAGCCTTACTCAGGAATCTCTCAGGCTGAGAGCCCTGAACTGAAAGTGTCACACTCCCAAGGCTTTCCTTCCTTCCAAGCCTCTCTCTTTCACCCCAGTTGGTCATGAAATTTTTCTCAAGCACCTGCTAAGTTCCCGGCTGAGTAGGGAGGCCTGAGCAAAACAGAAAACTTCAACCTCACGGAACTATCTAGTGGGTTGACTATCTAATGGAACATAATAATAACAGTTAATACTTACAGAACCACCCCCCCGCCACGGGCCCCGCTAACAAGGCCCTGGCACAGATACAAAAAACGAAGCACAGAGAGGTTAAGTGAATTGACCAAGATCAAAGGGCTCTTCAGCGGGTAGAGGGAGAGGTGGGATTTCGATCACAAGCAATCTGAGTCTAGAGTCCTTGCACCATACATACCTCTTTACTATAACAACAACTCATCACCAAAACTAAGAATTTGCTAGAAAACAAAATTAAAACACAGTTTAGAGGCACTAAACAGTCTCTAGCAACACCCACAAATTGATATGCGGGAGTCCTTCCGACCCAGCTGCCTTCTCAAGTGTATTCCTTCTCCCTCCAAACACAATTCCTCTTGATGAACCCTGCTTCTCTCTCCTTCCCCCAACAACTTCAGTGAGAATTTTCATCCATTTCTATTTCATCAGCCTCCTTCTGTCCTCTTGCTTTCAGCATAGAAACATTCTCCAGTCTGTTTGGTCTCAGAAGTCACTCTTTTTTTTTTTTTTTTTTTTTTTTTTTAAGATTTTATTTGTTTATTTGACAGAGAGAGATCACAAGTAGGCAGAGAGGCAGGCAGAGTGAGGGGGAAGCAGGCTCCCTGATGAGAGAAAGCCTGATGCAGGGATGGTTCCCAGGACTCTGAGATCATGACCTGAGCCAAAGGCAGAGGCTTAACCCACTGAGCCACCCAGGCACCCCAGAAGTCACTCTTTCATCCTCATCTCCCCACCACCTCTATCGCTGTGGCTTCCTCTCCTCCCTTTAAGGCAAGTTTCTTGCAAAGATCCTCTAGCATTTGCTACCTCCACTTTCTCTCCTATTTATTCCTCAAATCACCTGTGGTAGATTTTCCTGAGGTCTTCAAGTATATATATATTTTTTAATTTTAGATTTTTTTTTTTCAATTTGTCAGAGAGAGAGAGAGAGAGAGAGAGCGAGCGAGCACGGGCAGACAGAGTGGCAGGCAGAGGCAGAGGGAGAAGCAGTCTCCCTGCCAAGCAAGGAGCCCGATGTGGGACTCGATCCCAGGATGCTGCGATCATGATCTGAGCCGAAGGCAGCTGATTAACCAACTGAGCCACCCAGGAGTCCCTCAAGTATATTTTTATTTCCTTTTCTCTTTGAGAAGTTTGATGACCTCCTTTTTGAAAGTCCCTCCTGTGATTTCCATGGTATCTTTCTCCTGTTGTTTTCCTCTTTTTTTTTTTTAAATCATTTTACATTTTTTTTAACGATTTTATTTATTTATTTGACAGATCACAAGTAGGCAGAAAGGCAGGCAGAGAGAGAGATGGGGAAGCAGGCTCCCCGCTGAGCAGAGAGCCCTATGCGGGGCTCGATCCCAGGACCCTGGGATCATGACCTGAGCCGAAAGCAGAGGCTTTAACCCACTGAGTCACCCAGGGGCCCCGAGCTTCTAGGTCTTTAAGATCACTTTCCTGGGAGGATTTGTCTTCAAATTCTCCTTCACCGCTTACTAACTCTGGAGCATTAGGCAAGCTATCTAATTACACCTTTTTCTCACCTGTGAAATATTTACTTCATGAAGTCATAAGGATTGAATGACTTGGGGTGCTTGGCTGGCTTAATTGGTGAAACATATGACTCTTGATCTCTAGGTTGTAGGTTCAAGACCCACATTTGGTGTAGAGATCACTTTTTTTTTTTTAAGATTTTATTTATTTATTTGTCAGAGAGAGAGAGAATGCGAGGGAACAAGCAGGGGGAGCGACAAGCAGAGGTAGTAGCAGGCTCCCTCCTGAGCAAGGAGGTAGTAGCAGGCTTCCTCCTGAGCAAAGAGCCAGATGCGGGACTCCATCCCAAGACCCTGGGATCCTGACCTAAGCCAAAGGCAGACACTTACCCGACTGAGCTACCCAGGCGTCTCTGGTATAGAGATTACTTAAAAAATAAAATCTTGGGGGGAAAAAAAAATCTTGGGGGAAAAAAAAGGATTGAATGACTTTATTCATTCATATACACATGCAGGTGTGCGGACCTTGCACGCGCTCACACAAACACGCGCGCGCGCGCACACACACACACACACACACACACTGCCCAGCCCTTTTTTAATCTTCCATTTTGCATAGAGAAAACTAAGACAGGGAAGTTACCTGCCCAGTTAACACATGGTATACTTTACACATAGTAGGCACACAGTAGGTATTTGTTGAATGGATCTGGTTCCTATTTTTCATTTACAAAGTTGCAATAAACATCCTGGAACATACACTTTTTTTTTTTTTTTTTTTTTTTTTTTTAATAACTGGGCTCACCACCCAGCGTGGAGCCCAATGCAGAGCCTGAACTCAGGACACAGAGATCAGACCTGAGGTGAGACCAAGTGTCAAGGTTAACTCTCGGAGCCACCCAGGTGCCCCATGGAACATATACATTTTTTTTTTTAAAGAGTTTATTTATTTGACAGAGAGAAACCCCACAAATAGAGAGGCAGGCAGAGAGAGAGAGAGAGAGAGGGAAGCAGGCTCCCCGCTGAGCAGAGAGCCGGACGCGGGACTCGACCCCAAGATCCCTAGATCCTGACCCGAGCCGAAGGCAGCGGCTTAACCCACTGAGCCATTCAGGCGCCCAACATATACATTTTTATTCCTAGACGTGGAATTGCCGAATTCAGAGTCCGCTGTATTTAGAAGGTGTATATGTATAATTCTCCTATATTTTAAAAAACTGCTATTGCGACTTGCATTCAGGAGACCCTCAATAGATGCTGTTTTTTCTAATGTCTTTCTCGCGGTGCATTTCGGGAATTGTAGTCCTTGTGATGCTTGCTGGGAACCGCGTTCTGAGCCAGCCTCAGGAAACCGGCGCAGACGTACCTATCACCCAGCGGGCTTTAGGACCCGGCGGGGCACCGTGGGACGGGGGAAGGGTCGGCGGAGGTAGGGAGCGCGTCCGTGAGCCCGAGGAGCGGCGGCGTCGGTGGCGTCGGGAGCGAGTGGGCCCAGGAGCGGCGAGGGTGGTGGAGGAGGAGCCCAGGGCTCGGTAAGCGGCGCCGGCCCGGGCGGGTCCCGGAACCTGGCTAACCCCTGCCGCTCCTGCGGGTTAGGCCTTGGTCCCGAGGCGGCTCTAGGGGCGGGGCCTACGCTAGCCTAGGGGACGACGGTGGTGACGGGGGGGGGCGGTGAGGAGGGGGGAGAGGGAGGGAGGGGGGAGAGGGAGGGAGGGAAGGAGGACAGCTGGTAAGGCGGGCTGAGGCTGCGTGCGGCTGGGAGGCTGGGCCCGGGCGGTGAAGCGGAGCTAGAAGCGTTTTGCTCCTCCAGGAGCTGGTCCTTCCGACCTTCCGGTACCTGTCGCGGCCTTCCCGCTCCTCGCCCGGCTATCCTGGCGGCCGAGATGCTGACCTTTGACCCCAGCATGGGGCTGCTCCCGACGCCTCAAGCAGTCTCCAGAGCTTCTCTCCCCCAGGTTGTCGCCGCTCCTGGGAGGCCTTCTGCCCAGTCCAGCCTGACCCTAGAGTGAGGGGGGCTTTGGGCAGGATCTCTGAGAAGGGTTAGAGGCAGGCTGGGCCGGTCTTTTGAAGTCTTTCAATTGTTCTGGAAGGGCCCTCAGCCTGCCGCTCTTTTAATTCTCTGACCGCTGGGCTTTAGCCCACCCTATACACAGAATCAGTGAAGCTGCTGTTTTCTTGGGGTTACTTGGAGCGAGCCTGGGAAACATACCTGTTCCCAGGCAGGTGTGGGGAAGAAATAAGAAGAGAACAAGCTGGTTCCCTGGGGAAGGAGCATAGGCTATCAGAGGCGGAGGAGTGCTGCCTCTTGGAGACCGGGGGAGTAGGAACTTGGGCCAGACTGGGAAAATGTTATCTGGATCTTCATACCCTCCCTAGTTCTTTCTTTCCAGCAGAAGTTTTGAGCTTAGTGAGAACGGTTTCTTTGCTATTGTCAGCCCTCAGTGACTTTGTAAACCAGAACGACTATGGTTTGTGTCCCTGTCCTTAGCCCAAGTTAATTGGATGTTTCTTAGACTGGACCAGTCTGCACAGTTTTCCTATGTGGAAGCTTTTGGGATAGCAGATCAATCAGTCTTAGAGGAAGGTGGATCCTTCTTGTTACGATTGTAAAGGGGGAATTTCCATTCTTAGTGATTAAGTGAGTCTTTAAGACTTCTTCATTGTATGTTTAGGCATTATAATTCATTCATTTGTTCAACATTTGCATGATTAAAAAAAACCTTGAAAACTGAAAGCATTTATGAACGTTGGAATCGCACATAGAGTTAAGTTCAAAAATCCATAAAATTTGGAGAAAATAGCCAAATCACAAACAGGTCCAGGATATATGAAGGTGAACTGTTTATTCAACACACATTTATTGAATATGTACTATGTAACTGGCACTGGGGTTAGAAATACGAGCATCTTTTCTCAACGACATCAGAGAAATGTATTCATATGAAAATTGTAGTGCTGTGTGTTACCTATCCATATAAAGGCGTTTATACAGTGTGAAGGGAATATTGCCATATGTGGGAGAGTCAGAGATATTTTTGCAGGGAGGAGATACTTGAGTTGGGTTTTGAAGGATGAGTAGGAGCTTGTACAAATAAGTTGAGCACAGCATGCACAAAGGGATGGTAAAAGTGTTAAGAGAAGAAATAACGTGATGTTTAAGTCTCAAAAATTTGTCCCAAACAGGATGTGTGGTGGGGAAATTGCCAGGAGGTAAGACTGAAAAGAGATTAGGGAGCCATTGGAGTTTTTTATGTTAGGGAGTGACAGAAGTGTGGATTAAAGTAATGAGAAATGAAGCAGTGAGACTAATTAGAGTTGTTGCAGTTGACTGAGAGTCTGAATTAAGGGTGCAGTGGGAATGAGGAGGAGGGGAATGGATTTTAGAAGTCTTTCTGAGATGGATGCAACATGACTTAGTGACGAGGGAGAGAGAGTAGGCTAAGGTTTCTAATTTTTTTTTTTTAAAGATTTTATTTATTTATTTGACAGACAGAGATCACAAGTAGGCAGAGAGGCAGGGAGAGGGAGGGAAGCAGGCTCCCTGCTGAGCAGAGAGCCCCTATGCGGGACTGGATCCCAGGATGCTGAGATCATGACCTGACTACAAGACACACTGACTATATTAATCCACTGAGCCACCCAGGCACCCCTAAGGTTTCTAATTTGAGAGATTGGGTGAATGGGAATTTCATTGACCAGGATATGGGTTAGAAAAATTAGAGCAGGGGCACCTTGGTGGCTCAGTGGGTTAAGCCTCTACCTTTGCCTTAGGTCATGATCTCAGAGTCCTGGGATTGAGCCCCACATCGGGACTCTGCTCAGCGGGGAGCTGACTTCCTCTTTCTCTGCCTGCCTCTCTGCCTACTTGTGATCTCTGTCAAATAAATAAATAAAATCTTAAAAAATATATATAAAAAAAAATTAGAGCAGGGGTGCCACGGTGGCTCAGTGGGTTAAGCCTCTACCTTCAGCTCAGGTAATGATCTCAGGGTCCTGGGATTGAGCCCCGCATCGGGCTCTCTGCTCAGCCAAGAGCCTGCTTCCCCCTCTCTCTCTGCTGAGCCGACAGCCTTCTTCCCCCCCTCTCTCTGCCTCCCTCTCTGCGATCTCTCTCTGTCAAATAAATAAATAAAATCTTAGAAAAAAAAATTAGAGCAGATTTTTAAGGGCTCGAGAGACTATGGAAATAGGTATAAGGGAGATAGTCTGCTATGCTGAGATCAAGTTGCTTGTGAAGTGTGCACGCGGAGATATTACTAGGCAGCTGGAAGTAAGGAGGCTTGGTGAGCTTAATATGGTGGGAATAGCTCTGCGTAAGTGAAGGCAAATATGAAAAATCCTGGGAAAAATAATGTTTGTTTTGTTTGTTTTTAAGGAAGAATCAGAATATGTACTTCTGAACAATGAGCTTCTCAAGGCAGGGACCATAACTTAGTAATTTTGGGGCCCCTTTTTACCTTGTACTGTGGCTGTGCTATTATAAGGTCTGATAAATGTTAGTTTGTAAGGTTGCAGTTACCTTTTGGGCTTTCTTTAAGAAGATTATGGGAGTCTGTCTTAGAAATTTCATTTTAGGGACGCCTGGGTGGCTCAGTTGGTTAAGCAGCTGCCTTCGGCTCAGGTCATGATCCCAGCGTCCTGGGATCGAGTCCCACATCGGGCTCCTTGCTCATCAGGGAGCCTGCTTCTCCCTCTGCCTCTGCCTGCCATTCTGTCTGCCTGTGCTTGCTCTCTCTCCCTCTCTCTCTCTGACAAATAAATAAATAAAAAATCTTTAAAAAAAAAAAAAGAAATTTCATTTTATACTTAGGTGGTATTCATGAGGCTTGTATGGTTCAACAGGAAAGGAAATGAAGAAGCTATGAGTGACATTTGCTGCTTGAGGAAGTTCAGGGCTTGAACAGGAGATAGACAGTATTAATTTAAAGGAGGCTCCTGCTCATTGAGAAGAGGATCTTACAATGAATTCTCATTTTGGGAGATGTCAGAAAAATGTGATTTTCAATCAAAGTTGCCTGAAATCCTGTCAATTTGGAGTTGGTTCCTCCTTATGAAGGTGCAAGTGCATTCCATCTTATATAAAATAATTTGAAAGGGAAGCTGAGGTAGTCATGTTTATTTAAACCTCTTCAGCTGTATTATTAGTTAGTGCAAGTAGGCAGACTCGGTAGATTCTGTTGGGACTGGCTTGAATTCTCTTCTGTGAAGCTACTTCATCTCTAGTAGATGAAGACGATGGCTGATACCCTAGGGTAAGGATTGGGAAATTCCTGGTTTTGGCCATTTACTGCTTAGTCTTGGGAAAGTCCCTGAATTACTTCCACTTTCAAGTATAGGCTAAACACCCACTCTGAGTTGAGCCCTTTTCAGAGGACATGTAAGATGAGGATGCTGCCCCATAGTGGCTCATGTACCTACTGAATCAGGCTGGTCTGTCCTAGTAATTAGAAAATAGAAATGGTGCTTGTCAGACAGTGCCCTGAGTTGACTGACTTTTCCTGGATAAAGTGGGAAAGTTGATATTATGGCTATCAGTTTGGAATTTCCACAGAATTTTTTTTTTTAAGATTTTATTTATTTATTTGTCAGGGACAGAGGGAGAGAGAGCGAGCGAGCACAGGCAGAGAGAGAGGCAGGCAGAGGCAGAGGGAGAAGCAGGTTCCCTGCCCAGCAAGGAGCCCGATGTGGGACTCGATCCCAGGACGCTGGGATCATGACCTGAGCCGAAGGCAGTGGCTTAATCAACTGAGCCACCCAGGCGTCCCGGAATTTCCACAGAATTTTAACTGAATATGGATTTTAAATATTTTGTAGGTCAACACCTGATTTTTTGCACTAATGGGATATTCTGATAGGGAGAAGAGCTACCAGAGAGAAAGATTTGTGGCTGTTTTACTTTGGGCAAAGTGAAATCCTCGTTGTAAAGTCATGGTAATAGTACCTACTTTATCTGTTGTTGTAAAGATTAAATACAGTATATTTAAAGCATTTAAAGAACAGTGCCAATAGTGAATATTCAGTAATGTTATTTATTATATAGCACCTTGTTTGGGAGGCTGTGCTTGGAGGAATGAGTGATGAATTCTATCTCCAGAACTTAAGAAAAGAAAAGTGATAGCATAAGAGGATTGTGGCCTATCCATAAAGGGAATTCAAAGAGGTGGCTTCATGAGTGCAGGCCTCATTCTGTTCTCATTTCAGAGATAGGAGAGACTGGAGTACCTAGCTAAAAATCCATTAAAATGGAAAGACGTTATATGCTTGTTTTAGAACCAGTGTGTGCGGTGGAATTGGTGGAACCTGGGTCCCTATGAGAGAAGCTTTTGTCAAGGAATCATGTGAAACAGTAGGATGTGAATCCAGCAAGTAACCTAAATCCTTGGACCTTCAGAAAGGAAGAGGCATATTAGGAACTAGTTTGAGAAGTTAAGGGCTAGGGTTTGGAAGTAGAAACACTCTGCCTTCTCTTAAATGCTTACAGTGCTCGTATTTACCTCCAGGGAGTGTATATGCCTTGCAGAAGAACTTAGGGAGCAGATAACTTCTGCCTAAGAATTTTACACACATACACACAGACACAGACACACACACACACAACTTGTAGGAGAGCCAGGGCAGGAGACTGTATTTCTAGTTTTATAAACATATTGCTTCCTCTTGTGTATTGGGTGAGTAGCCAGTGATCAGACAATGGTGATATTTGACTCACCCGCAACTTCTGGGCAGATAGGATTTTCATCTTCTTCACTAAGCATTGTGGATTAATATAGTCAGTGTGTCTTGTAGTGATCTTTCACAGATGGACAAACTGAGGCTAAGACCCTAAGGGAAGGGATGCCATTAGTGAGTTAATATGGGAAGAATGAACTGGGAGTAGGTGAGTGTTGTTCCAGTGTCTTTTCTAGAGGTGACGAATTTTATTCATCCTCTCAAAATTGTCTTATGTCTTCTCCTCATCTTCCTTTCAAAGCATTTGGTGAGTTTTAGGCTTTAATGAGTACTTTGCAAACTTTAGTGAGCATCAGAATGACTTGGGGAAGGGTTTTGCAGTCTCATAGTTGTTGACGTATTGGGCCAGATAGTTCTTTGATGTGGAAACTGTCCAGTGCATTGTAGAATGTTTAGCAGCATCCGTGACCTCTGTTAGATGCCAGCAGTATTTCCTTTATCAGTTGTGATGGCCAAAAATGTCTCTGGCCGTTGATGTTCCCTGGATGGCAGAATTGCCACAGTTGTGAACCACTGACGTGGGGTGCTTATTAAAAATCTAGACCTTGGGGCGCCTGGGTGGCTCAATCATTAAGTGTCTACCTTACTGCTCAGATCATGATCCCAGGGTCCTGGGACTGAGCCCTGCATCAGGCTCCCTGCTTGGCAGAAAGCCTGCTTCTTCCTCTCCCATTCCCCCTGCTTGTGTTCCCTCTCTCGTGTGTCTCTCCCTGTCAAATAAAATTAAAAAAAAAAAAAAAAAAATAATAAATAAATAAATAAATAAAATCTTAAGGAAAAAAAAATCTAGACCCTTAGTGTCAACTATCCTTTAAAACAACAGCAACAAAAAATTAAAAACAAATCTAGATTCCTAGTCCTTATCTTGAAAAGTCTGTTTCAGTAGTGGGGAAAGGGAGCTTAGGGATCTGTATTTTCAGGCACCTCAGGAGACTCTGCAACAATTGATCACAGCTCTGTGATGGGAAAGCATTATCTGTCCTAAGCTCAGGGCTCTACAGATTTATCCTTGACTTACTCTCCCTTTCATCTCTCTGTCTTACTGTATCTTTCCATTCATTATGAAATTCTGGTGGAGAATTACCCTCAGAGCACTAGCTAAGCCCAGTTAAAATATTATCAATTAAATCTTGTAGATTGTGGATATCAGTGTATTTCAGCTGTTTTTTTTTTTTAATTATCGTATTGGATACATTTATCAACTTTCTAGACAGATTCCTCTCCAGTGTTTTCTTCCAAGTTTTCTACCATTCCATTCACTTGTGTAGCACTTTACCATTATCAATATTTATATATGCATGTGTGTGTCAGACGTGCATGTGCAGCTTTTACTGTTTACTGTGGCACCTCTACCCACTGGCAGACTAGTGTGTTGAAACTCAAGATATCTGGACATCCCAGAGTTTGTTTATTAAGGCCAGTGAGTACATCCTCTTCGTCCTCACTTACCTGGAACCTGGTTGCAGTTTTCTTTGCAGAGCTTCCGCCTTGTTTACGTGTAGGTCACACCACTTCTGCCCTCTCCTCTGCCTTTTGAGAAACAGTATAGCACAGTGGTTAAGAAGAGGGACACTAGGGGCCCCTGGGTGGCTCAGTCAGTTAAGCGTTTGACTCTTTTTTTTTAAGATTTTTTTTTTTGAACAGAGAGATGGATTACAAGTAGGTAGAGAGACAGGCAGAGAGAGAGGAGGAAGCAGGCTCCCAGCTGAGCAGAGAGTCCAATGAGGGGCTCAGTCCCAGGACCCTGGGATCATGACCTGAGCCGAAGGCAGAGGCTTTAACCCACTGAGCCACCCAGGCGCCCCTATGCTTCCTTTGTAAAGTTTCTGGATCATAGGTCTGTGAGGATAAAATCAATTAATATATATGAAATGCTTAGAATGGTGCCTGGTGCATAGTAAGTGCTATTTTTAAAAAAGATTTTATTTATTTATTTGAAAGAGGGAGAGAGAGGGAGAGGGCGCATGTGTGCAAGTTGAGGGGGTCTGAGGGAGGAAGATAGGCAGACTCCACGCTCAGCGCTGAGCACAAGCCCACCTGGGGCTCAGTCCCATATTCCTGGGATCATGAGATGAGCCTAAATGGAGAGTTACCCACGTGCCCCTAATTGTTATTTATTTTTTTTAAGATTTTATTTATTTATTTGACAGACAGAGATCACAAGTAGGCAGAGAGGCAGGCAGAGAGAGGAGGGAGCAGGCTCCCTGCTGAGCAGAGAGCCCGATGTGGGGCTCCATCCCAGGACCCTGGGATCATGACCTGAGCGAAGGCAGAGGCGTTAACCCACTGAACCACCCAGGCGCCCCCTAATTGTTATTTTTTTTTTAAATATTTTATTTATTTATTTGACAGATAGAGATCACAGGTAGGCAGAGAGGCAGGCAGAGAGAGAGAGAGAGGAGGAAGCAGGCTCCCTGCTGAGCAGAGAGCCCGATGCGGGACTCGATCCCAGGACCCTGGGATCACGACCTGAGCCGAAGGCAGAGGCTTTAACCCACTGAGCCACCCAGGCGCCCCCCTAATTGTTATTTTTGATTGGTGTCCTGAGTGTATAAGTCAGGATCCCTACTAGCCTCTGTTCTAGTATTCTGCATGAGAGCTATTAATTTTCATGTATGTATGAATGTGCTGGCTTTTAAAAAATGTTTTATTTTTATTTTTAATTTTTTTAAAAGATTAAAAAAAAAGATTTTATTTATTTATTTGACAAATCACAAGTAGGCAGAGAGGCAGGCGGGGGGGGGGGGGGGTAAGGGGTGGGGGGGAGGGAGCAGGCTCCCCGCTGAGCAGAGAGCCCGATGCGGGGCTCGATCCCAGGACCCTGGGATCTTGACCAGAGCTGAAGGCAGAGGCTTTAACCCACTGAGCCACCCAGGCGCCCCAGTTTTTTATTTTTATTTTAAAAAAATTTTATTTTTTTATTAACATATAATGTATTATTAGCCCCAGGGGTACAGGTCTGTGAATCGCCAGGTTTACACACTTCACAGCACTCACCATAGCACATACCTTCCCCAATGTCCATAACCCAACCACCCTCTCCCTACCCCTCTCCCCCTGTGGCTTTTTTTTTTAGATTGAGGAATAGCTTATGTAATGTAAAGTGTACAACTTGATGAATTTTTTTTTTTACACATTTGTGTGTAGATCTACTGCAATCAATATAGAGGATGTTTTCAGCATCTAAGAAGGCTTCCTGTGTTCCTTCCCACTCATCTCCCCACAGGGTAACCAGTATTCCAACCTCTGTCACCATAGATTAATTTTGCTGTCTTTGAACTGCATATAGTTGGAATCATTTGTTTATACTTTTTCTTTCAGAGGTTTTTATTCAACATCTATGAAATTTATTAATTTTTTTAGCAACTTGTTCTTTTAAATTTCTGGGTAAACTCATTCTGTGTAGTACTTTATTATATGAATATGTTATCTTCCTACTCTGCTAATGGACATTTGAATTCTCTTTATGTAAGAAAAAAAACTCAAACATGAAATGCCCACTTCAAAAAATTTTATGACATTTCAAAAAAGGAATGTTCATACTGTAGGCACTCTGGCATTTACGTTTCTTGAACATGCCAAGTATGTTCAAATCTTGGAGCCTTTGCATTTGCTATTCCCTCTATCTGAAACACTTTTCCTGAGACTTTCACATGGCTCTTTCCTTTCTTTTATTCTGATCTGCTCACCTATCTCTTATTTTAATAGCCTACTCTAATATCCTAGTCTATTGTAGTCCCCCTAGATAGTTTGTCTTCAAGGTACTTGTCACTGTCTCAACTGGTTTGTTGTCTTAACACCCTCTAGAATGAAAACTCTGTGAAAGCAGAAATCTTACCTGTCTTGTTCACTGCTTTATCCCTAGCCTTTAGCACCCAACAGGTGCTCAGTAAGTACCTATAGAGTGAATGAATCCCTGACCTATGCATGATTTCTTCTAGATCATGGGCACACTTGTTTTTCTTCATTTTCTTTTTTTTTCCTTTTCTTTTTTCTCTTCTTCTCCTTTTTCTTATGTACTAGGTGGAATGTTTTAGGATGTTTACTTCAGCATCTGCCTATAGTGTTTTGGAGCCTCCCTGACAGTGAAGAGAGGGTGATAACTTGATAACAGTCCATTATCAGTATGAACCTGGAGCCACAGGCCATTAAATTTGGAAGCCTATGGAAAGCTATTCCCTGGCTCTTTTATTCCCTGGTTTCTCGAGATATAATTGATCTGTTATGGAGATTATAATTGATAGAACATCGGTATATAAATTCAAGGTATAAAATGTGATGCTCTGATACACATGAAATGATTACCATGATGAGGTTCGTTAACACATTCATCCATCACCTCATGTAAGCATATTCATGTTGTTCCGAATGGCAGGATTTCCTTCCTTTTTGTGGCTGAATAATATTCCATTGCATGTGTCTACCACATTTTCTTTATCCATTCATCCGTTGATAGACACTTAGGTCGTTGCCAAATCTTGGCTATTGTGAATAGTGCTGCAGTGAACATTGGGCTGCAGATATGTCTTCAAGACAGTGATTTCGTTTCCTTTGGATATATACACAGAAGTGGGACTGCTGGATCTTATCATAGTTTTATTTTTAATATTTTGAGGAACCTCTATACTGTTTTCTGTAGTGACTGAACCAATTTAAATTCCCAGGAGTGCACAGAGTCTCCCTTTTCTCCATATCCTTACCACTGCTTCTTTTTATAGATTGGCAAGTTGAAGCCCAGGGAAGGAAAGAAAACTAAAGTTTATATATGAGTGTATAAGAATTGGGACTAAAACCCAAGATGTTTTGTTTTTAGATTTATCATTGACATACATCAGTGTATAAGGTATATAGGATGATGGTTTTATTTACGTATATTGTGAATTGATTACCTCAGTTGGTTTTGTTAATATCTATCATCTCATATAGATAAAATACCAAGACTTTTGGTAGATTAACTATTAACTCTAGAAATTAGAGTGAATTTCTATTAAATTAATTTTCTGATACGAGAGTTGGCATTTATTGTGTTGTGTTCAAGAAGACAATAAACGAATAGCTAAATATAACTAGCATTTCTTGCATATTAGACATTGGAGGTGTTTGGCTTTAGGTTTTAAAATCTTGGAGCACCTGGGTGGCTCAGTCAGTTAAGCATCCACCTTTGGCTTAGGTCATGGTCCCAGGGCCCCACAGCATACTCCCAGCTTAGCCTGCTTCTCCCTCTCCCTCTGCGTGCTGTCTCCCCACTCCCCCACCATGCTCTCTCTCTTAAATAAATAAAATCTTTTTAAAAAGTCTCGATATTTGGTTATTTTATCCTGAAGGGATATGAAATGATGTGGATTTAAGACGTTTGTGGCTAGATTGCCTAAAGATATTCTTAAAAAGTTGTGTGACTTGAGTCTTTCAGAGAGAAGTTGTGCAGTGGGTCATGGGACCAGCAGTCTCTGAGGTTTAGGAATAAAAGACTTCATTGATTTACCATTGGGTTGGGAGGATTTGAAACCATTCCTAAGTTGGATGGTAGGTGAAATTAGTATTGGTATGTTGCCTGATTCTGTTTTATACTTTGCCTATTAAATCTTATTTCTGAGAAACTGTGTTAAAGTCTAAGATGACATTTCTGTGGGATTACTGTGGCTTGCTCTATTTGCTTCTTTGCCAGAAGGATTTAAAATCCCGGATCACAGAAGTCATAGTGTAGTCATAGAATGCTTCTTTTCCTTTCTCATGGTACCATAACATTTTCTTTGTGCTTTTACTCTGTTTCTCATGACTTGCCTTGTGCTGTGGGGTTATTATTTGTCTGTCTCTGCCAGTAGATTGTGAACTCCTAGAAGATCAGGTCTGTCGTTTCCTCTTTGTAACCCCATAGTGCCTAAACCACTGCTTTACAACATTTAGGTGTTTCATATGTATTTGTGGTATTTCAGTGATGCTGAGAGGATCATTCAATAGTATGTCTAGTTCAGTCCCCTTGTTTTATGTGTAAGGAAACTAAGAAGCACAGTGACTTACTCAGTGTCCTGTATTCTAGTCTCGTCTGCTGGTTGGTTGGTCCATTATGCCTTGCTGCTCCTTAGCTGCTCCTCATTTTCTTCAAAGAGGAGGGTTGTGAAAGAGGAGAAAAACCCTGGAGGACATAAATTACACTGTCGTTACTGACGTGCTCTACCAGTCAGATATTTTACTTCTAAATTTAAGAGCAGAGGCTGAATTTCTGAAGTCCCCCCCAAAACTTTTAGGGGTTCTGCATTTAGTCCACCATCCTCCGAACACTTTTCTGTGTTCCATGGGTAGAAGTGCTGGCAGGAGGAGGAGACTATGTTGTTAGTTTCCAGTCACATTTCAGACAAGCTTGGGTGGTAAATTCCAGTTGCCTCTGATGATGACAGAGAGTAATGAGATGAGGCCTTTGGCTGAATTTCCCCCTGTTCCAAATGGAGGGAGAGTGATGAAAATAATTTAACTTCTTAGGAAACTTGGTACTTTGGATTGGAATTGTTTTTTCCCCACTCTCCTATTCCCTTTTGCTTATTAGAAAGTATTGATTCTGAAATAGGGAAAGTGAGTTTATTAGATTTGGGGTGGACATTGATTAGCTGTAACCTAATTATAAATCCTTAGAGGGGCCTGTTTGTAAACAGGTGCTTTTCACATCCAGGAACTCAGTTCCTGCTATTCTTGCTAATCAACTGGTTGAAGCTGAACACATGAAAGATCTATAGCCACTAAACTTAGAATTGCATTGCATTTGATTTATTTTAATGGGGTCCTGTTGATTTCCAATTTATTTTCCCCCCATAAGGACATCTTCCTCTTGACAGCCTATTTAAAAGACACAGGAATGTTTTGAACGGAGGCTGTATTTCATGCTTTAAGGCAAAGCCGTGATCAATATAGTATAAATTGCCCCAAAGCATCTTCTCTTTTTCTTTTTTGTTGTTGTTGTTATTTTTTTCCTTCTGTTTTCTTTGGACCATAATGGAATTTGAGGACTCAGTGAGGCCTTGGTAGAGACAGATCTTAATAAAATTTTAGGTCACATCTAGGACTTTTTAGGTCCTCCTCCCCTTATTTCAGAATCAGTCAGTGATGAGCATATGCTGAGCCTATACCCTGAGCCAAATGCTTATAGAAAAAGAATAAGATGTAGTCCCTGTGCTAAAGATGCTTCATATCTAGTTGGAGAAATTTTCTGTGCTTTGTATTTTTTTATGCTCAAAGGTAAATCTCATTTTTGGCTATATATATTAAACAAAGACAGTGTCTGAGATATAATCTTTTACACTATTAGATGCATCTCTTCCTTAAATAAAATTTTGATTTTTTTTTTAAAGATTTATTTATTTATTTATTTGACAGACAGAGATCACAAGTAGGCAGAGAGGCAGGCAGAGAGAGGGGAAAGCAGGCTCCCTGCTTGAGCAGAGAGCCCGATGTGGGGCTCGATCCCAGGACTCTGAGACCATGACCTGAGCTGAAAGCAGAGGCTTTAACCCACTGAGCCACCCAGGCGCCCCTAAAATTTTGATTTTGATTTGAAAGATAGTGCATATTTTCCAAAAGTCATTGAACAAAATTAATTTTATTCTGTTGTTTTGGATTTTTCTGGAAGTAAAAATCAGGCTCCTTGCTACTGTGCATACTTGCCATTGGGTGGGATTAAGTTTCACAACTAGAGCCTAGAATTTAAGAGAGACAGGAATTTTGTCAACAGTAGAAAGAATCTGGGAAGTGAGGGGAAATGTGTAAATCCACAGTGGAGACCTGTGGGATTTCAAGTTCTCAGTTGTAAAAAATTGAAATTCCTTGAAACAAGATGGGAAATTTGGGCATGATTCATGGAATTGCTTTGATATAGAATTGAAAAATGCACTGAGGTTTAATCTGCAATACTGTTATAAATATATATAATTAGATCTGAAAGAAGTATATTGTTATATTGGGTTATTTTGAAATCGGATTTAATTTTTGTTCTTATAACTGTTGTTTTCTGCCTTGGGTCTCTTTCCAGAGGAATTTCTGAAGACAGTCAAGTGCAGTGTGATTTATGAGGCAGTGAAGGCCAAGTACTTTGCAGTGATGAGGGCCTTCTTACTTTGGGGAAATCAATGGAGCACATCAGTCTGCAGCACACTTCCTGCCTTAATGGTCCTAAGCTCAATCAATACTTGAAATTTAACTTCACCATCAGTCTGTGGGCAGTGTGTGCTTTGCAGCCTTCCTTCCATCAACCTCAAATATATAGCCAGATCTATTATAGATGGGGCTAGTTACACTTTCCTTCTTGGTTTTGGATCTGCTGTAAGCCTTGTCTACTGGCATGTTTTAAAGATGTAAAATGTGTTTTGCTGTAGGCCAAGTAATGATTTAAGCCTTGAAATTACCTGGTCAGGGGATGGGGTGTTGGACAGATGCACAAGATGTATTACATGGTTGTTTATCATTTTTCTCCTTCCTAAAAAATTTCCCATTGAGAGCTTTTTGACAGACTATCCAGCATCTTGGAGAGCATTTATAGCACTGATTGTGGCTTTCTTTTCACAGATTCTTTAACCATGGCACAGGTGGAGAAACGAGGGGGTTTGCTCCGGAAATCTTCAGCCTCCAAAAAGCCACTAAAGGAAAAAGTGGTGCTGATGTATGATGAGATCTTTATGGTAAGGCCTGGAGCTCTGACAATTCTGCACAACTTGACTCCTTAGTTTCTTGTTCCAAAATGAGAAATAAGCTCATCCCCGCCTGCTCAATTTCAGTTCTTCAGAGGTAGAAAGAGAGAGCAAGGGTGAGAGTGAGTGCGAGCTCTCTTGTGGTAGAAATTATGATCATGTATTAATAATTATAGATTGTTCTTCTTTTGTTGTTGTTTAAGATTTTATTTATTTATTTGGCAGAGAGAAAGAGATTATAAGTAGGGAGAGCAGCAGGCAGAGGCGGGGTTGGGGGGGAAGCAGGCTCCCTGCTGAGCAGAGTGCCCTCTGCAGGGGCTCAATCCCAGGACCCTGAGATCATGACCCAAGCCAAAGGCAGAGGCTTAACCCACTGAGCCAGCCGGGTGCCCCTAGATTGTTGTTCCTATAGATTGTTGCCATGAGCTCAGTAAAACAATTGAAAGAGGGAGGAAAGATTGGAAAGCTTTTTTTTCTGAGTATCTTTAAGAAAGACTTGCCTTCTGTATGATCTAACATAAGGACTCTTCTATCTTAGATGTTCTTGAAGTTCCTTTTGGCCCTAGAATTCTGTGATTCAAATATTTTTTTTTTTTTAAAGATTTTATTTATTTATTTGACAGAGAGAGATCACAAGTAGACAGAGAGGCAGGCAGAGAGAGAGAGAGAGGGAAGCAGGCTCCCCGCAGAGCAGAGAGCCCGATGCGGGACTCGATCCCAGGACCCCGAGACCATGACCCAAGCGGAAGGCAGCGGCCTAACCCACTGAGCCACCCAGGCGCCCTGATTCAAATATTTTTAAAAGATGAACTATTATATTCCATCTCAAGTTGTTAGTGGACAGAACAATTGCTTAGTCTATCATATTCTCCAATTATATAAGATAACTGACAAGTTATTAGTAATTAATTATTAGATTGGATTGAGGCTTTCTTTGGGTCTTCATAAGTTCTGATTGACCATGGTCCAAGCGTTTGTTGTGAAATCTATCCTTTCAGGGAGGGTTAGAGTAACCTACAGGGGTACTTACCTTCTGAAATTCTGATCAGAACTAGTGCATATAAAATGGAATAATACTTATAAAGAAGTTACCATGTTTTGAATTTCTACTATGTGCCTGGCATCTAAGTGCATCATTAAGTACATTAATTCTGAAGAATGCTGCAAGAGTGCCATGTTTTCACATGTGCCATGTAAAGAGCATTTTACAGATGAGTAAACTGGGGATCGTAGCTGGAAGGTGATGGAGTCATGGTTTGAACCTTAGTGTTTGACTCCAGGGCCCTTACTTGTTCAACTTTGCCACATGGCCCAGAATAAATAATGCGATCAAGTAAAACCTTTAACTCTTGGCAAGCCTTAGAGATTGATATGCAAAAAATTAATACAGAATTGCACAGGTCATTACAGGTGGTTATATAGAGAAAATGAGTGGGTACTCAGATCCTGTTAGGGCTCTTTCTATGTTAAGGTTGGTATGCATGGGACTATTGATTGAGTGAGCTTTGAGGATGGGAAGTGCCAACCCATGAGTAGTCTGAGTTTCATATATAGATAACAGCCTGACATAGAAATGTGAGAGTCAAGGGGTGCCTGTGTGGTACAGTCGGTTAGGTGTCCAACTCTTGGTTTCGGCTTGGGGCTGTGAGATGAAGCCCCACGTTGGGCTCCGGGCTCAGCCTGGAGTCTGCTTAAGACTCTTGTCTCCCTCTGCTTCTTCCCACTTGCTCTCTCTCAAATTAATAAATTAAAAAAAAAAAGTGTGAGAGTCAAAGTGTGAGTGTGACCCCTCCTAGGAGAAAGAGGTAAAAAAAAATCACTGAAGGAGTGTCTTTTGAGAAGGCCAGAAATGTTGCTTCTCTGTGTCATTCTCAGATAAAAATCCCGAAGAGATTCCTAGTATAGTATTTTCTTACTAGATGAAGAGTTCTTTTTTTTTTTTTTTAAAGATTTTATTTATTTATTTGACAGAGAAATCACAAGTAGGCAGAGAGGCAGGCAGAGAGAGAGGAGGAAGCAGGCTCCCTGCTGAGCAGAAAGCCCGATGTGGGGCTTGAACCCAGGACCTGGGATCATGACCTGAGCCGAAGGCAGCGGCTTAACCCACTGAGCCACCCAGACGCCCCTAGATGAAGAGTTCTTAACTAATGAAGATATGAGTTCTTGGTAGTACTTTTATTTATTGTTTATTTTGGTAGTAATTTCAAAAGGTCAACTTAAGGGTGATAGTGGGTGATTGACCTACTGGTTTTATGTCATTAGCCTTCCTCTAAAGTAGGATTTCTTGTTTTATTTTGCTCCTTAAACAGAAGCCTTTTCACTCGTTAGAATTTCTGTTTGAAAATTATTGCTGAGAAGATTTGTATCTTAGCACTATAATTTTGTTAACCTTTTGGACCGATTCGAATTAAGGAAAGAGAATATTAAAAGCTCTCTACAGAGAACTAAAGGCATACAGGAGGCCAAGTAGCAGCAGTCAACACAGGATGTTGTAAACCATGGCAGTATTGATAATGTGGTCTAGGTTCTGGCTCCTGTACTGGTGTAAATAACTTTGTGGATCCTCTTTCCTAAAAGAAGGATACTTTTTTTTTTAATGATTTTATTTATTTATTTGATAGAGAGGGAGAGAGAGTATAAGTTCGGGGAGGGGCAGAGAGAGAAGTAAGCAGGGAGCCTGACACAATGGGGGCTCAATCCCAGGACCCTAGGATCATGACCTGAGCTGAAGGCGGACACTTAACCGACTGAGCTACCCAGGTGCCCCAGCTAAAAGGAGGATACTGATAACATCTATCATACCTGGCTCTCTGGGCCATTGTATTTCATGTATGTGAAAGGGCTTTGAAGACCCTACAGATGTGATGGGGACATATCATAATGTGACTATCTTATTCAGATGGTTATGTTCACTTCTTGCTAGAAGATAAAGATTTGAGGGAGATTCTTTGAGCCATTATTTAACGTTTGGCACAGGGAATATATATCTACACACAGTGTCTTCCATTTTGGGGAAAAAAGCCTCTGAAACTATTGTTCCCTATTATAACAGTATAGAATGACCAAGCATTTTGAAAGTTAATTTTGAAAGGTAATGTTGATTATGTATAAGTAGCCCTTTCAGATGTATTCTTTTTTTTTTTTTTAAGATTTATTTATTTATTTATTTGAGGGAGATAGAGAGAGAGAGCACTTGTGTGAGTTGGGGTAGAGCAGAGGGAGAGGGAGAGAAAATCCCAAGCAGACTCCCCACCCACTGTGGAACCTGAGGTAGGGCTCTATCCTACTACTCTGAGATCATGACCTGAGCTGAAACCGAGAGTTGGACGGCTGAGCCACCCAGGCGCCCCTTTCAGATGTATTCTTAATGCTTCATTGTTGGCTGGGAATATTGAACCTGCTTGTTTTCTGGTTTCAGACAGAAGACCCGAGTAAGTGCAGTCCTCGATTTTGGGAGGAGCTGTTCCTTATGAAGGTAAACTTGATGATATTTTTGGATTTTCTTGGTAACTGAAGTTGCTTTCTCATATGTTCTAGGTGCTACACTAAAAATGCACTCACATTAAATACAGTTCACTAAAAATGTTACTAAAAATAACACCCTTCCCTTTCCTTGGTAGGTGAATTTGGATTACCTAGAAGGCAAGCTGGAATCTCTTGATGGTGAGGAGTTAATGAAGATCAAGGATAATATTAATTGCTTATTTCAACACTGCATCCAGGCTCTCGGAGAGGAACATCCAATTCGAGTTGTCAATGCATTGCAGGTACAAGGTTGGGAGACTAGGGATGTTTTTTTTAATAGGGGAAGGGAATTGTAATACATGTGTTGGGACCTGAGGAACCTTAAGTTGCCCTTAGGTATCAAGTTTTGTTTTTTTTTATTTTGTTTTGTTTTGTTTTCCTTTCAGTCATAAACATCTATGCCATGTTTGTTTAGCCATCTTACTGGTTAAACAAATTGACACTTGTACTAGTAATCTTGTCCGCTTATATAATTTTATTTAATGCCAGGGCAGATTGACAGAATTCTTATGATTATTTGAGGAAAGGAAGTGATAGAGGGGAAGCTATGAGTCATGGATGGTCTACAGCAAAAATCAGAAGAGATTCTTAATATAGTATTTTCTCACTAGATCAGGAGTTCTTTTTTTTTTTTTTTTTTTTTTTTTAAAGATTTTATTTATTTATTTGACAGAGAGAGATCACAAGTAGACGGAGAGGAAGGCAGAGAGAGAGAGAGAGGGAAGCAGGCTTCTTGCTGAGCAGAGAGCCCGATGTGGGACTCGATCCCAGGACCCTGAGATCATGACCTGAGCCGAAGGCAGCGGCTTAACCCACTGAGCCACCCAGGCGCCCAGATCAGGAGTTCTTAATCTGAGGTTTCAGAGAGTCCTTGACTCCCAGAAGTTATATGTAATATTTTATGTGTGTGGATACATTTTTTCTGAAAAGAGAGCTTTCATCAGATTTTCAAAAGGGTCTGTAACTTAGAAAACTTAAGAATCATTGTTCTTATGCTAAGTGGTATGGCCACTGAATAATTATTTCTCGAATGACAGTTACGTGCCAAACATTGGGTTGATGGGGATACATTATAGGGTTCTTGAAAGCAAAGACTTTGGTAGTTTCTTCCTAGCATGTAGGACAGTGTGGTAAATACTCAGCATTTTAGAAGCAAATTTTTAATGAAGGAATGATGAGCAAAATTTCTGAAGTTTATAGTATAGTAGGTCCAGTGTAGCCTAGATCAGGCTGAGTAGCTAGGACAGTGATTGACAAACTTAGAATATGAAGAATCTGTGACAACATAAAAGATTTTAGTGGAACTTTTGATACATTGGGTTTAAATTTCTAACTTAACTAATTGGGTAAATCACTTCATAAGCCCCAGTTTTCTCATCTGTAGATTGTAGAAATTACCTATTGAACTGATGTCCCAGAAAGAAGGACTGTGCATTTTGGGCATCTCAGTTGTAGGGGCTCACTGAAAGCTGAAATGAAAGTTGGAAATTATGCTTCCTATAACTGCAGTGACTCACTGTGTGGGCATGAATGGTAAACTGTTTTTAATTCATTGGAAATAAATTGGCATTAAGTCACTTGGTGACCCATAAAAATATAGTACATTGTTGTAATGGCTTGCATTATTATAATGAGGCTTGTTAAGCTTTAACAAGGTGTCAAACACTATTCTTGGAGTATTAACAAAGTTCCAAGGACTCTTCCAGGTGCTTTACGGTGTTAATTCACGTAGTTTTCACAACATCCCTATTCGATGGTTGCTATTATTGTCATGCCCATTTTATAGATGAAAAAACTGAGGCACGAAAAGTTAACTAATTTGTCTGGGATTACACAGCTAGTCAGTAGTGGATGGGGAGTATAAAGAATTTTAGTTTTGAAGCAATTGGTTGTTATATGGACTGAAATAACTTTTGTAGTTATTAAAAAATACTAAAAATTATCAATTATAATGTAAATACTAGAATTAATTTTAAATAAAGGAAAGCTCCACCAATCACATGACTCAAACTCAAGAACTGTTTTTATTTTTGAATTTACCTTCCAATCTCTGTTTGCAGTGCAGTTTTTTTTTTTTTTTAAGATTTTATTTATTTATTTGACAGAGATCACAAGTAAGCAGAGAGGCAGGCAGAGAGAGAGAGAGAGGGAAGCAGGCTCCCTGCTGAGCAGAGAGCCCGATGCGGGACTCGATCCCAGTACCCTGAGATCATGACCTGAGCCGAAGGCAGCGGCTTAACCCACTGAGCCACCCAGGTGCCCCATGCAGTGCAGTTTTTGAAAAGAGGATGAGGCCAAGAAAACAGCAAAAAAAGAGGATGATAGCAGTTTCAATTGCTATTCCTCTTTTCATTTCTGGATTTTGCACATAGTAAGACTCAGACAGTTTTGGAGCTGAGAGTGACAGAGCAATTGAATGTCAGCTGTGTAAGGAGGAGGTTCTGAGGTTGTAGTGTGAGGTGGCAGATCCAGTGCCCTTCATGTTTTGAGACTTCTCTCTACAAAAGAATTCTTTCTCTAATCTCTGCAGACCTTGTGTGCACTCATTCGAGGAGTCCATCAAAAGAATAAATCTACCTCTGGGTTTGACATTATCAACATGCTGATGGGCTTTGACAAGGCAGAGTTGTGCATGAAGGTGAGGCATAAGTTGCAGATGTGCCTGTGGATGGCTGCTTCTGACAGCTGTTCATGGATACCATCTGCAGACAGTTTCTGTACTAGACGATTTGCACTCAGGTAGATACAAATGGTTGAATTTGTTCTTGAATTTGAATATTTTTGTTTTACAAATATGGTTTGTCTGAATAAAGGAAGAGTTGAAATTCAAATGTAAATTGAAATATCCTTCCCTTGCAGGATAAAGACTGGTTATTTTTTGATTTATAGCATGTGCTCATACATTTTTTTAAAAAATATAATCTTCGGTGCGCCTGGGTGGCTCGGTGGGTTAAGCCGCTGCCTTCGGCTCAGGTCGTGATCTCGGAGTCCTGGGATCGAGCCCCACATCTGGCTCTCTGCTCAGCAGGGAGCCTGCTTCCTCCTCTCTCTCTGCCTGCCTCTCTGCCTGCTTGTGATCTCTCTGTCAAATAAATAAATAAAATCTTAAAAAAAAAATAAATAATATAACCTTTAATTGCAGGGGTTCCTGGGTGGCTCAGTTATTAAGCATCTGCCTTCGGCTCAGGACATGATCCCAGGGTCCTGGGATCGAGCCCCACATCAGGCTCCATGCTTGGTGGGAAACCTGCTTCTCCAAACTCTCCCACTCCACCTGCTTGTGTACCCTCTCTCACTGGGTCTCTCTCTGTCAAATAAGTAAAATCTAAAGAAAAAAAATATATATAACCCTTAATTGCAAATGGATATATAATATTTTTTACATTTATTTGCAAACAAGATCTCTGCTTATTTTTTTTTTTTTTTTAAGATTTTATATGTTGGGGCGCTGGGTGGCTCAGAGGGTTAAAGCCTCTGCCTTCAGCTCCGGTCGTGATCCCAGGGTCCTGGGATCGAGCCCCGCGTCTGGCTCTCTCCTTGGTGGGGAGCCTGCTTCCTCCTCTCTCTCTCTGCCTGCCTCTCTGCCTACTTGTGATCTCTCTCTGTCGAATAAATAAAATCTTAAAAAAAAAAAAAGTTAAAAAAAAAAGATTTTATATGTTTATTTGGCAGAGAGATAGAGCACAAGTAGGCAGAGCATCAGGCAGAGGGAGAGGGAGAAGCAGGCTCTCTGCTGAGGAGGGAGCCCAACATGAGGCTCCATTCCAGAACCCCGGGATCATGACCCAGGCTGAAGGTAGCTGCTCAACTGATGGAGCCACCCAGCGCCCCATGCTTATATATTCTTAAAAACATTTAGGAACTCAAATAAAATATAACAAGGGAAATATAATATATAAGGGTAACTTTAGTTCTAAACTTAAGTTTTCTTACTTAACACAATGACTATCAGAATTTTTATTTCTGTTGTTTGACACTTAAAAAAAAAAGCTTTATTGATAGATAATTCACATCTACATTTCACCCTTTTTAAAATTTTATTTTATTTTTATTTTTTTTATTTTTTAAAATATTTTATTTATTTTTCGACAGAGAGAGAGATCACAAGTAGGCAGAGAGGCAGGCAGAGAGAGAGAGAGGAGGGGAAGCAGGCTTCCCGCTGAGCAGAGAGCCCGATGCGGGGCTCGATCCCAGGACCCTGGGATCATGACCTGAGCCGAAGGCAGAGGCTCAACCCACTGAGCCACCCAGGCGCCCTACATTTCACCCTTTTAAAGTATAATAATTCAGTGGGTTTCTTTTTGTTTTGTGTGTGTGTGTGTTTTTTTTTTGAGTTTATATTTACATAATCTGTATACCCAATGTGGGTCTTGAGCTCACAATCCAAAGATCAAGAGTCACATGCTCTAACAACTGAACTAGCCAGGCGCCCCTCATTCGGTGGCTTTTAGTATCTCCACGGGGTTGTACAACCATCACCCCTGTTAATTTTGGAATGTTTTTATCACTCCAAAAAGAAAACATGTACCCAGGGGCGCCTGGGTGGCTCAGTGGGTTAAAGCCTCTGCATTCAGCTCAGGTCATGATCTCAGGGTCCTGGGATCAAGCCCCACATCGGGCTCTCTGCTCAGCAGAGAGCCTGCTTCTCTCTCTCTCTCTCTCTCTCTCTCTCTCTGCCTGCCTCTCTGCCTACTTGTGATCTCTGTCTGTCAAATAAATAAATAAAATCTTTAAAAAAAAAAAACAAAAAAAACATGTACCCATTAGCAGTCATTCTCCATCCCCCTTCTCTCCAGCCCCTGTCTACTATTATCTACTTTATGTCTCTCTTGGTTTACCTATCCTGGACATCTCACAGATGTGGAATTATATGTGGTCTTCTGCATCTGGCTTCTTGCACGTGGCATAATGTTTTCAAGGTTCATCCACGTTGTAGCATGTATCAGTACTTCATTCCCTTTTTTGGCTGATGAATATTTCATTGTATGAATGTACCGCATCGTTTTATTCACTCATCAGTTGATAGATATATGGGATATTTCAACATTTTGGCTATTGTGAATAAGGCTGCTGTGAACATTCGTGAACAAGTTTTTGTGTGGATGTAGGTGTTCGGCTCTCTTGGGGATATACCTAGGAGGAGAACTGCTGGGTCGTATGGTAACTCTACATTTAATATTTCAAGGAACCTTCAAACTGTTTTCCAAAGTTGCTATACCATTTTACATTTCCATCAGCGTGTATAAGGGTTCTGATTTTTCCACATCCTCGTCAACAATTGTTTTTTATCTTTCTTTTATATATATATTTTTGGAGAAACGTCTCTTCAAATCCTTTGCCCATTTCTAGATTGAGTTATTTGTCTTTTTTTTTTTTTTTTAAGATTTTATTTATTTATTCGACAGAGATCACAAGTAGGCAGAGAGGCAGGCAGAGAGAGAGAGGAGGAAACAGGCTCCCTGCTGAGCAGAGAGCCAGATGTGGGGCTCGATCCCAGGACCCTGGGATCATGACCTGAGCTGAAGGCAGTGGCTTAACCCACTGAGCCACCCAGGCGCCCCGAGTTATTTGTCTTTTTAATGCTGAGTTGTAAGAGTTCTTTATATATTTTGGATATAAGTCCCTTATCAGCTATCTGATTTATAGTGTGTGACGCTATCTTGAAAGAAGGTTGTTTATAATATGAACTTCGAAGAATTAGTTTTCTATCACTCATTAAATTTAAAATAATCTATTTGACAAAGAATCCTTGTAGGGATTAGGTTATTTTTCAAAAAAAGTTGTGAATATACAATTATAAATACACAAAGACTTAGTACTTGGAGTTAGTTTTTTTTTTTTTTTTTTTAAAGATTATTTATTTATTTATTTATTTGACAGAGAGAGAGATCACAAGCAGGCAGAGAGGCAGGCAGAGAGAGAGGAGGAAGCAGGCTCCCTGCTGAGCAGAGAGCCCGATGTGAGCCCGATGCGGGGCTCGATCCCAGGACCCTGAGATCATGACCTGAGTCGAAGGCAGCGGCTTAACCCACTGAGCCACCCAGGCGCCCTCAGAGTTGTATACTCTATAAGCAGTTGCTGATTATACCCATTCACACATCCCTAAAGTACCTCTTGCTTTGTATCTACAAAATGTTTTCCCTTCATCTATTTTTTTTTTTTCATTCATTCCCAACTTGATGGCCTCACCTGTTGTCTCAGTCACCCAAGCCAAAAACTTGGGAGTCATTCTTGACTCTTCCCTTCATCTTTCATATCCAGACGATCACCAAGATCAGCTAATTTTGCCTCAGTTCATATTTCTTACACCTTTCTTTCCTTTTTTTCCCCTACTGCCAGTGTCCCCATTGTCTCTCACCTGAACGATTGCAGTGATGCCTTCATTCATTCTTTTGACCAGTGTTGGTTGGCTCTGATGTGCCAGGCATTGGGGATACGGAGGGAAAAAAGACATGGCAACTTGCTCAGAAAATTGACAGATTGGTCCTCATTTGTCTCCCTCCCTCCAGGCTTACCATTTTTAAATCTGTCATCCACACTGATACCACAGTGATATATCTTACACTCAGATCTTTCTTGCTTAAAACTCTTCATTAATTTCCCATCACAAACAGGATAAGGGCCAAATTCCCTAGCTACCCTTATAGAGCTTTCATGATCAGCTTCCTATTTATTTCTCCCGTCTCCACTCTCACCACTGCGCCTCATCTCTCACCACTGTGCCTCATTCTGTACTTCCATAATTTGGAAGTTGGAAGTTGTATTCCAGCTCCATACCCAGGGCCATTTCATTCCTCATGTGTCTTTGATCATGATACTGCCTGTCTAGAATTCTTTTCCTCTTCAAGTTTTAATTAATGCCTACTGATTTTTCAAAATATAACCTACCCCTGAGGAATCCTGGAATAGGTGACTTCTGAGCTAATTCCCCTTCTCCATGTATATTTCTGTCATAGTAACCATTAAATTAAAACTGTTTGCTTAGGGGCACCTGGGTAGCTCAGTGGGTTAAGCCTCTGCCTTCGGCTCAGGTCATGATCTCGGGGCTCTTGGGATTGAGCCCTGCATCGGGCTCTCTGCTCAGCAGAGAGCCTGCTTCCCCCTCGCTCTCTCTGCCTGCCTCTCTCCTTACTTGTGATCTCTGTCAAATAAATAAATAAAATCTTTAAAAAAAAAACAACCTGTTTGCTTAGTAAGACTGATGAATCACTGGCCTCTACCTCTGAAACTAACAGTACATTCTGTTAATTAATTGAATTCAATAAATTTATTAATTTAATAAATTCAATAATTTAATAAATTCAATTAATGAATTTAAATAAAAATTTTTGAAAAGGAAAAAATTGTTTGCTTTTGCTTATTTTTGTCCTCTAGTAGACTAAAAATGCTTTGAGAGCAAGGGTCATTGTCTTATTTTTTCCTTGAGTTCTTTGAAAGCACAGTATTTACCATATAGTAGACCCTCACTGTATATTTGTTGAAGTAGCTTATTTTGAACCTTCACTTGAGCTTCCAGCATGCTAAATTCTATTCTTCATTCATTCTCCTCCTTCATTCAGTGTCAAATATTTCTTTTCTTGTTTCTTCTGCTGTAGTGTGTGAGGATTTCATCTTTTGAACGGATTGGGTCTATAGCTAATTGTTAGTACAAGTAATATACTCCAATCATGTTGTCTAGTAGAATCAGCCAGAGTGGACATGGCTAGCTTTGTTGGGTAGTATATACGGCCAGTGATCGCCTGTAGTGATACTGTCTTTGTTGTTTGTTCAGTGTGCCTTCATCAGATGATATACTTTATCTACAATGATTTAACCATTATTTATCTTTAACCACTTACTTTTATTAATTATTTTAATTAGTTTATTGTTTATTTATTTATTTATTTATTTTAAAAGATTTTATTTCATAGAGAGGGATCACAAGTAGGCAGAGAGGCAGGCAGAGAGAGAGAGGAAGGGAAGCAGGCTCCCTGCTGAGCAGAGAGCCCGATGCGGGGCTCGATCCCAGGACCCTGAGACCATGACCTGAGCCGAAGGCAGAGGCTTAACCCACTGAGCCACCCAGGCGCCCCTGTTTATTGTTTTTAATCTGTTATTTAACCACTATCACTAGCCTTTTAACAATTTACTTCATTCTAATCTAAAGGTTTATATAAGGATGACAGGCTGCAAAGACTTACTTGGTAAAGTAGTGAAATCTTTATTGTTCTGTGCAGTTGTTCTAAAGCATTTTTCCCCAAATAGCTACATGTTGAAGTCTTCCTTTTCTTTGTCTAATCTTACAAGGCCTAGGCCTGAGGGAATGGTATGGTTGCTTCATTGTCATGTGACAATGACCCTGTGTAACATAACCCAGAGTTGGACAGAGACACAGTAGAGATGTTATTTGGTATGTTTTAATACTTAATGGATCTCTTTCTCAGAATTTGATGGAGAGTTTGGATTCATTGCTTTGTGCTGAAGGTTCTGAAAGTCTGAAGAGTTTATGTCTGAAACTTCTCCTTTGCTTAGTGACTGTAAGTGACCCATCTATATGTTTCTCTGTCAAGGGTATTATCAACAGCAGGGGCAAGCTTATTTGAATATTTGAGCCTAAAGTTAGAAAGGAAAAGAGGAAAAGAAAGAAATCTCTGCCGGGGCATCCCATCACTCCAATGCAGGTGAATGTGTAGAAGGAAGTGAGTTGAATGGGATTTCACTTCCTGGAAGCTGCTCTTTGGAACAACTTCTGGCATTTTTAGCCTGCAGGGCCTGCGATATTTATCACTTCAGCAGTATGACTCCTAGAGATTTCTTGTTTTCCAGATGGTCAGATTTGCCCTTTTCACCAGGTCTTACCTGGAAACAGTTTTTGTGATTCTCTTTATTTGTTCTGATTTTGATAATAACTGGCAACTGGCCTGTATCTTCTAGTGGGAGGAGGGCAGGGTGTTGTTCATTTACTTCAGGCAGTCGTCTTTCTCTGCCGTCACTCAAAGACTGCTCGATCAGAAATTTCTTCCTTTGCATTTGAGAAATGTAAAGAAACTGTTAAGTAAATGCTTACGTGAGGGCGTCAGGGAAACAATGAGAAGTTCAGAGATTTGGAAAGTTTTAATTAGCTAATTTCTTACCCTTCTAGTGTCTGCTTACTCAGGCTCTGGTAGCTTCAGGGGAGCTTATTAAAGGACTACAAAGTGTTTAGTAGAATGTTTCAACATTTCTGATTATCTTAGATGGTAGGGGAGGAGATATACTTGAGATACCAGAGTGCCTCAGTATAGACTTTAAAAAGCCTTTTGTTGCATTCAGGTGACAGACAACATCAGCCAGAACACTATCCTAGAGTATGTCATGATCAACAGCATATTTGAAGCAATTTTACAGGTAGGTCAATTCCTCCCCCCCCCCCACCTCTCTCTCTTTTGGGTAAACCACCTCCTCAAATCTTCTCTGTCTGCATTCCTAGGAACTAGGAACTGATACTCATTCACTTCTTGTTTTTGTTACAGATACTGTCTCACCCCCCAAGTCGCAGGGAGCATGGGTATGATGCTGTTGTCCTCTTGGCTTTGTTGGTGAACTATAGAAAATATGAGGTAAGTGGGCCCCTTAATGGACAGTTATGATCTTTCTATAATCTTCCTAAATGTGGCCACTCCTAGGGGACTTTGTTACTTTAATGTCGAAGACATGTTCTTGGTATATGGTATATAGATTAATTTTGATTTATCAAATTCTAAAACTTCTTTATTAAATGCATGGGGCAGAGGATGTAGCCATTTAAAGGAATCCCTTGGTGCAACTTCTAATAAAGTGAATAACCATCCCCTAATGTAGTGGTTCTCAAACCTAGCTTATTAGAATCACCTAGGAACTTTTCAAAAAGAAGAAATATCTGGGCTTTACTTTGGACACACTGAATCTGAATCTCTTGGTGGTGGGAACTGGGAATCTTTTTTTTTTTTTTTTTTTTTTTTTTCTTTTTGATTCCCCTGTTGAGTATGATGATTAGCCAGGATTGGGAACCAGTGACCTAATGCATCTGTTTTGAAAGATTGGACTTTGTTTATTGGATTTCCATAATGCGGTCCACTTGTGTAAGTACCACTGTTGGTCAGGGAACTCTTTCTGATTTAAATAGAAAATTGAAGACAGAGCCTTATGCATGTCAGTTCTGGTGTTCTCTTTGTTCCCAAAATAACCAGGGAGAGATTTATAGGTTTTTGAGATTAAAAAACAACTCAATTTATACTTGGTTTCGTGCCTCTACTTAATTCTTCTCAAAAGGCAGAATACACAGATAAGGAAGGAGGAAGACCAGAGGCCTCTTGGGGGATGGCTTTGGAGGAGTAGGGAGCTTTTGGCACTGAATCCTGGACACTAGGAGTACTTTACTGAACCCAGAAGTCAGGATCTGCATTGAGGCGACCTGACTTTCTTCACTCAGCAAGTAGCAGTGCTGTGAGAAGTGGGCCAGCTGGAGGGAGGCTTTTCATTTCTAATCTTTTGGATCTTCACTTAGAGATTTTTTTTTCTTTTTTAAAGATTTTTTATATTTAAGTAATCTCTATACCCAGTATGGGGCTCAAACTCGCAACCCTAAGATCAAGAATCACATGCTCCACTGACTGAGCCAGCCAGGCACCCGCACTTAGTGATTTTTGAGATGGTTCCTAGTCAGGTTGAGAGTGATGGGTAACACAAAATCAGGAGTCTGTTCTTATAAGGAGAATATGGAAGAAAGAGAGGCTGTGAGAAATATTTAAAAGAGGGCCTGGAATATGTGGAGCAGTGTTAACGTGTGCATAATTCCCAGAAGCTGATTGCTTTCATTGTTTTGGAAGAACTGACAAATGGTATGTAGAACTACTAATAAATATGTAATTTATCACCAACACCTGTTCTACTGGTGATCTGGGGAGGTTGGCATGGTAGCCATTTTGATCTCTGTCATGTGTAATAGCCTCTGAGGCCTTATTACAACAGCAAGAAAAATAGCTGAGGAAAAATGCTGAAGATAGTTAATGAAAGTTGAGTTATGTGTAATAGGAAGGCACCGTCATCAGTAATGAATATTTTCAGAACATTCTGCTGGTTGCAGACCACTCTGAGGCAATGGCTTGGTTTCTCTAAATGTGAACTGAACCCTGGCACAGCCCAGCAGGCCCCTCTGAAATGTCAGCCTGAAAAATTGGACATGGCCAAGGAACTAGAGAAAATCATATTTCTGGAGCGAGGTATGCATCTCTAGTCTGTCAGAAGCCACAGAAGAATTAATATAGTAGGCAAGGGCAAGCTGGTGGGCATAATTTATCTGGGCTTTGCAGCTTTTGATATAAGTCACTCACTAGAAACCATTAAGGAAGCCTAGTGACCATGGAGCAAGAAGGTTTTTGACAGGAACATGAAGAATTCCAGATGAACATTGCAAAACCAAAAGCTGGTGAAATTTTATGCAAACTAGTATGACAGAGTGTGTGCTAGGTAGAACAGCATTCTGGCTCCCACTGCAATTCATCCCATGACATTTGGGGAAGTTGTAACCTAGTATCGTGCAAAGGGCGCCAGAAAGGCAGGGTGCCCACCTAATCACAGGGAAGGCAAGGTCGTTGGACTTAAGGAATGGAAGTGATGGAAAAGATGTCACATAGTAAATGTAAATAGTTCTTCTTCACCTCAAATAATGCATTCCATTTTCATTATTTTCTCTAAAGAGATAGAGGAGGCAATAAAGGAAAAAAAAAAAAGCCAACAAGAAAGAGTAGGTATGGTTTCGGTCAAATTAAGGCAGAGCCCCATTAAAGTAATCCTGTGCAGGTTCGCTGAGTTTGTAATTCTGTCTTTTGGGTGAAAAGTAGATTGCCTTCAGTTTAAAAATGTGACTGACCAGCACAACAGGTGTATAGTGTTAAAGGAAACTCCGTATCTGGTAGAATAGAAATTTTCACAGTATTAAGATCCCGGCCTTCTAGGTGAACCCAGTCTCCTATGATGAATGACTTGGTCCCCAACTGCTATCCTAAACATGATGTTTCCAAGAAATTACAAAATTGTTTATTGTCCCCTTACAAATTGGTCTTTTTCTTTTTCTGTCCTTTTTTTCCCCTAAAAAGCTTTCTTCAAATGTAATAAAAATGTTAAAGGAGAAAATATATAGGTACCAATCATTGAGTCCTTACCATCTGCCAGATACTATGCTAAGGCTTTTACATGTCTAATGTCATTTAAGTCTCATAATAACCCTGAGAAAGAAAATACCCACATTTTACAGATGAGGAAGTTGAGCTTAGGTTAATAAATGTGGCTTCCTTGTCATAATTAGTAAGGAGCTGGAACTCCTAGTAGAGGAGCTGGAACTCAGACCCTTGCTTTTTGCCTCCTTACCTTTTCTTCAACTGCTAACGCATAGGTTGTTCTTGTTAATCAGATGATCCTTATTATTACTTAAAAACTTTTGGGAAGGTGAGGGATAAGAACTTTAAACAATTATGCCAAGAAATAGTGGCCTGCTCCTTCTATTGTTGTTCTCTTCATCATGGCATCTCTAGGTCAGCCTGCTGCGGATTTTCTTTTCTGAGGATCCACTTGCATAGGATCTTGTCTGACATCTGTGGCGTCAGTAGGATTTGACTGCTGGTTATAGGAATCAGTGTGGAGAGCCTTCCTCTGTCAGGTCAAGTGACAAACAGAGTGGGTTTTACCTTCTTGGGCTGTGTTGTAGAAAACCTTGTATACATTTGGGCTGTTAAGAAAGCAGAGCTGTCTCTTTGTCTATTCCCAGTTGACATTCCAAAGATACCCTCAGAAACTTGATTAAATAAGGTCTATGTGGGGGGTTTCCAAATCTCTCAGTAATGAGTTTTCTTGGTTGCTGTGAAAACTACCAGTATTGTTCCTTGCTTCCCTTGGTTTAGAATTGGTGTCTGATCTAGATGAGGTCTTTCCTCACATCCCATGTATGGGGTGTTTTCAAGGTGAGTAGGTCATTGGTTCTCATCCCACTGGTAGGAGATGGTCCAGCTGCTTAATGAGTTTAAATATATGTCCATTTCCATATGCTGCCCAGCTGAGATTGGGTCTGGAAAAACTCAAGAAATCTTCCAATGCTATAAGTGATGGGACAGTCATTAAATCCCAGTGTTCTGACCAGATTGTAGTTTGGGTAATTACATCCTTTTTTTCAGTTCCCCTGCAGTGTTATTTGGGTATTGGATCCATAAATGGCCTCTCTGGCTGTTCAGCAGCTGCCACTTTCCACCCCCAAGGTGGCTTTGTTTTACGGGTGGGTGAACCAGTCCTTGCATATAGTTTGTGGAGTAGTAAGGGAGCCTTTGGGATGAGACTGTAAGTTAGCAACTTATAAATTTGTGCCTTATGGCAAAGAAGCTTTATGTTCCTCCCAAGACTGCTGTCCCTGTGGACTCATATTATCGGCAGGATAGGACAAAGTGAGTTTTGTGGAGTGTTCACTTCTTAGAAATAAATAAGATGGAAAGATGGGAGAAGTAGAAGACACAGGCCTGGGCTGATCCACCTGGAGAAAAATGCAAGTAGAACAGAATTGGGGTGTGTGTGTGTGAGAGAGAGAGAGAGAGAGAGAGTGTGTGTGTGTGTATTTGGTGATTGCTGTGCACGCTGATTTACTGGAAATGGGGGAGTTAGCTGGCAGGATGGGTTGAATCTGGGTATTAGGAGCATCACTACAGAGGGCCTTATAGAACCATTTTTGTTAACATTTTGTTAAATAGCTAATGGGTTCTTAACTAAGTCATACTCACCTTGAGTCTCTTGTTTAACAGTCTGTGAATCCTTATATTGTGAAGCTGTCTATTGTGGATGATGAGGCTACACTCAATGTGAGTATATGGATCCTGTGTTGTTGTCTTAATTACTTGCTTTTGGCGGCCTCACTTTCAGTGGATATTTAGAACAGAGAGCTGTTGTGTTAATTTCAACTGGCGACAAAGAGGGAATCGGTACTTATTTTAGAGCATCAGTGTGTCTGTCTTACCATATTTTATCTTCTCGTCATGGAAGGAAAGTTTGATATTTTATTGCAGAGCATTTTAACTGGTTTTCCAGCCACAAGCAGGCTCTTCCATTGAGCCCCATCATGATGAAATGGTTGGTTCTGTTTCATGTTCTAGTGTGCTGAGGTTGGTGATCCTACAGAGTCAGTAAATTACATTCCCAAGAATAAGAAGGCTTAGATGATATATCAAATCAGCATAATGTACGCTTTAAATATCTTACAATTTTAATTTTGTATGTTATACTACAATAAAGCTGAAAATTTAAAAAAAAAAAAAAAAAAGAAAACAAATCAAGGCTTGGATGACTAACCTATGGGAGATCCCTTCTTGTAGAACTGGCCAGATGGCATTTACAGCTTGACGTGGTAAAGCTGGAACATGGAAGATAATCTGTGTACCTGCTACATATGTCCTTGAAAGTTTGGGAAATAATATCTGTTCTCTGAGTAAGGGAGGAAGAAGATGAAGAGGTGTCTGGCATCTTGCCCTCTTCATTCTTCTGATTTCCCTTATTGGAAAAAAAAATCATACATGACTCATCCTCGCGGCCTAAATTGATCTTTGTGTCACATTTATTAGCAGGTTCTAAAGGGAAAATTGATAAGTCACTTTTACATTTATTGGATACTTCTTCCTGTTATCCTCCTGTTTTCCTGTGGCCTGAAAGAGTGGTTTGTCTCTCTGCACCTTCATTTAGTGTGAGGCTCATTGTCACTCTTACTGTGACTGTTTTGGAGACATACCAGAGCTTTTTGTTTTAAAGATTCTAACTTAGTCTTCTCTATTGAGGTAAAAATGATCCCAGTGAAATTGTCAGTGATCTGGGCTGAACCATTTCCCCCCACCCCACTCCTTATTACTCTCTTAAGTGAGATCTAGATAGATCAGGAAAATCCAGACTGTGGGGCTATAATTAGTGTTTTAATGTTTCCCTGGCCTGGCGTTGCCACCAGCCCCTTATTTCATCTGTGCTATCTTTTTTTTTCCCCCCTAGGGAATGGGGCTAGTGATTGCTCAGGCTTTATCTGAGTACAACAGGTAAGTCCACCATTACAGGGGAAAGGGTCTCATTTTCATTTGAATTAGTTGAGTAGAAAACAGATTTGCTCCAGTGCTTGGATGAACTTCCCTTAACCTATCCTAGAAGAGTATTCTTAGGTTTAGCTTCTGGCAGATGTATTTGCTGTAGCTCAGCTTGATGGTCTTAGCAGGGGTTGTGTCTAATACCAGGGGGAAAGTAGCCACCAAATTAGTGTCCAGCTTTTCTTTAAGCAATTGGGCACATTCTTTTGAAACCTTTGATATTTTATTGCAGAGCATTTTAACTGGTTTTCCAGCCACAAGCAGGCTCTTCCATTTAGCCCCATGTATCCTACAAATACAATTTTCTGTGTAAAAAAATTTGTGGAGCACCACATTTTGTATACTTAAAAATAAGTAAAAAGAGAAAACATACTGAATTAGCTCTAGTTTAATGGATGTTGCTTTTTCATCAGGAATCAACTGCAGTTTCCCAGAGTCCTTGTCTTTTCTGGGGCTCTCTTCATTGACGCTTGCTTTCCCTCTTGCTCTGGGTGAGGAAGGTGTCTGGTATTCAGTGAATGGAAACCAGAAGTGTTCCTAATCCTGGCAAGGGCCAGACAGTATCTTGCTTGCTCCTCTTCAGACTTTGCTCACACACAATTAGATGTGGAATTTCAAATCTGCCCCATCTCCACAAATAGTTTAGCTCACAGATTTCCCTCCTCTTCCTTCAAAAACAAACAAGGTTTTCACTGTTACAGCCTGAAAGTACTTTCACTGTTACACTTTTCAAGTAATAGTCTGTTTGGGAAATAACTGGATCAGCCATATGTTAGAGCAGTTTCACACGTTTGCAGCTTGCTTTCTGAGTCTCTCCCAGAGTAGCCAGGCATTTTGATACACGCTGCCTCAAGAGCAGATGCATGCCTTTTGGCTTGCAGGGGGAACTGCTATGGCTGGATTGTCACAATGCTTTTGTTTTCTGGACTCATTGAATTCTGTGAGTGCCCTGCCCTGATTACCTAGAATGCCAAGGACAAAGACATACTTAATAAGTAATACTAAAGTTGAATTTAGTTATTTTTGTTCAGGCAGTATAAAGACAAGGAAGAAGAACACCAGAGTGGTTTTTTCTCTGCTTTAACAAATATGGTAAGTCCGACTTGTTTTTTCTGTCCTGCTAGGAATTTAAGAGGTCTGTAGGGGTAGACAAATTTGGACTCAGAAGTTCAAATGTTTGAGATGATGGCATGATGAGGGGAGAGTGTCTCAGAGCAGATTTTTTTGAGAGCTCTATCTCTTTTATTGATTTCCAAACCCAAGTAAGGTAGGAAAGGGAGAGCTCTGATTGCCCTGGGACTGATATTTTCAAATTAATTAATTCAGTTTTTTAAAGGCTAAAAAAGCATACGTATTAAGTCAGACTTTTGCCTCCTGAAGAGCTAGCTGTGTTTGAGAACTGACCCTGCAGAATATTGAATAGGAGAGTTTAGATCTGAGTGTAGCCCTGAGTGCTCTTTTGCTGTCTGCTGTGGCCACTTGATTCCTCAGAGCTGGTCCTGGAGTCAAGGGATTGATGGAAAAGATTTGAGCTACTCCTCTAAAGATTTAATGGACTGAGAGGTCCCTAATTTAGGAAAGTTTGGTCCATTTTGTAAGACTTCTGAACAAGGTTTCTCAGCCTTGACACCATAGGCATTTTGGGCCAGATAACCTGGAACTAGTTTTTTTTTTTTTTTTTTAAAGATTTTATTTATTTATTTGTCAGAGAGATACACAGAGAGAGAAGGAACACAAGCAGGGGCAGTGGGAGAAAGAGAAGTAGGCTTCCTACTGAGCAGGCAGCCCAATTCGGGGCTCGATTCCAGGACCCTGAGATCAGACCTGAGCCGAAGGCAGACACTTAATGACTGAGCCCTCCGGGTGCCCCCTAGGACTAATTTTTAAGAGATAAATCTGGTAGGTCTTAGAATCTAGGCAGATTCAGAAAGTCTTTTTCCTTGGACATTACTATTCAAATATTGACCTGTAGGGTAAGATAGTTTTTGAGTTCTTTGCAAAAAACAGTCATCCCTCTACCCCCGAAATGGGCCCTTATTCTCCCCAAAGCCTATGTCTTCTTCCCTCCTTTCTCAGAGCTTTCTCTGAGAAAAGGATCTGCTCAGCTTTTTAACTTTGAAGCATAAATGAGTAAAGACTGTCAGAGGTTAGAGCAGTATGAGTGAGTGCTATGTTGGTATTTGGTTAAATGAATTAGATCAACTGCTCCAGGGATTGTTGCCTTTTAGCAAAGGAAGAAGAAGTTTTGTACGAAACAAAGGAAGTTCCAGCTGCGTAGTTTGGGAACATCAGTGAGCAGATGGAAAGGTATTTTCAGAGGGGTAGCCATCTTTCTCAGTGCCTCTTATGTTACACACGTTGGAGGCAACCTACTCTATTTACTTATTTGGCTCCCCTGCCTGTGACACAAACTAAAGATTTTGTGATCTGAAAGCTGGACAGTGGGTCTCACATAGACATTTCTGGTCTGAAACTCAAGCTGAAGACGGCACTATGTTGGGTATGAAATCAGTGTGCTTTCTGTGGTACTCTGCATGAGTTTCTGACTTCAAGTAAGCAGCTTTCAAGAAAGATGCCAAGTGATGAGGAGGTCTGTGTTAACACTTACTTGATGTCAGTAGTTAACTAAATTTTCACATTGAAAAGGAGAGCTGGATAAAGGTCTTGATTGTTCTTTTTGTAGAAGATTTTATTTATATATTTGTCAGGGGGAGAGAGAGAGAGAGAGAGAGCACGTGAGTGCACAAGCAAGGGGAGCGGCAGGCAGAGTTCGGAGAATCAGGCTCTCTGCTGAGCAAGAAGCCCGATGTGAGACTTGATCCCAAGACCCTGGGATCATGACCTGAGCCCAAGGCAGACACTTAAGGACTAAGCCAACCAGGCATCCCCTGATTGTTCTTTTTTAAGGCCCTTTAAGGAAAGATAGTTTAGCGGCGTTCTCATTATTTCATTTTATTACTTGTGAATCTTTGAAGATCTTGAAATAGGGCTGGTTTTGGTCTGTATGACTGGTGGGCCAGAGTTCCATGTTCCCTCAGTCTGCACACCACTTATTTTTTCACTGATCAAAGGCTTCATAAGCACAGATCTCTTCTCCCATTTCTGTGCTATAAGCATGCAATTCCTCTTTTCTTCCACAGGTGGGCAGCATGTTCATAGCAGATGCCCACGAGAAAATCTCAGTACAGTAAGTGCCTCACATTCTTGTGCAGTGACTTGAACTTCAGTGTGGGCTCTCTGGCTGGATGTGAATCTGAAACGTTACCTCTTGCTAATCTTTTACAGATTCAGACTTTCATGGTGATTTATCCAGTGTTTCTTGGGTTTTAAACAAGAATGGACCCATAGAAACCACTACTTTGGTCATGTCTGTGGAGCCCTAAGAAGCTGATAAATGGTTCCTAGCTGTCTCTGGAATGAAATGAAAGAGGCCGGGTGTCTGAGCCAGTGAAGGACTTAACTGGATTGGGGTGGAAAAGTGAGAGGGAAAATAGGGAATGAAGTAGATAACAAATAATCCTAAGGAATTAAATAAAGTTAAGGCCCTGACTCCTTGCCTGTATAGCCCTTATATAAACCCTAAGATGAAATAAAGGGAACATTAGAAATGCAAAGGGATTGGTAATGAGGATCTGGGGTGAAATTGTATCTTGCTGATCATACTGTTTTAACTCTTCCATTGTAAGAGCCTCTCCAATTTGTTCTCTCTCTCTCTCTTTTTTTTTCTTTAGAACCAATGAGGCCATCCTTCTGGCACTTTATGAAGCTGTTCATTTAAATCGTAATTTCATCACAGTGTTAGCTCAGGTTGGTTATATTAAAAACTCCATTGCTTCTCCCTGAATTTCATACAGATTCACTTCACTGAAAAGCCTATCTGGCTGTGCCTATTTAAACCTTGCTTTGTATTGGTAGGCGATAGTAACAGATGTACATCAATTGTCTTTGCTTCAGGCTGTCCCCAAATATGTATGTTTCCATTTGGTGCTGAAGTGGGTCTGATAAAATGCAAAGTATTGGGTTTGACCAGTCTTCTAATTCTTTTGACCAGTTTCCTGATTTTGTTAACCGAGATGAGTGGAGATTACTTCATTTTGAGTGGAGATTACTTCTTTTTGTTCACTGGCAATCCCTTGGTATTATCTGCCCATATTTCAGGCTTTCTGCTTCTAAACCACTGTGGAATTAAAACTAGAGATAAAATAGGCCAAGTCACTTGTCTTATTATTTCACTAATTTCCAGAGAAGAAAAGTAAAAAAATATCTTGTCTACCATAAGGCTAGCTGTTAACAACAACAACAACAACTAAATGGTCTACAAATGTTGAAAGCGGGAAGTCCTAGAATACTGAGTGCTGGGTCACTTAATGCAGCTTAGGATATCCTCAGTAGCTGGTAGAGAAGGGGACTAACATGGGCTGAGAACTCAAGTGCTGTCCATGAAGGATGTCTTTAAAAATTGATAAAATGTTTTTATCCTAAAGTCAGAGTGTTTAAAATATGTATGTAGGTGTCTTTAAAAAGAACATTTGCTTTTGCCTTTTTCTCAAAGGGCAGATGTATATGAAATCACTGAGTTTTAACAAAAAAAAAAAAATGAGGTCATGCTTAAAAAGTAATGTTCTGGCTTGGGGTCTGCCTAGGAAGACACTTATTATATATCAAGAGAACATGAGAGATTTTATCCACTATTCCCATTATGTTTGTCTGCTCTCTGGATTCTGTAGCTGATTTTAAAGGAGGATGAGGGAGGCGGAACACTGCAAAAAGCTGTTGAGGAAGAGAAGGGAGTCGCCATCACCAGCTTAATTCTTTTTTTTTTTTTTTTTAAGATTTCATTTATTTGTCAGAGAGAGAGAGAGCGGGCACACAAACAGTCAGAATGGCAGGGAGAGGCAGAGAGAGAAGCAGGCTCCCCGCTGAGCAAGGAGCAGGATGTGGGACTCGATCCTAGGACCCTGGGATCAAGATCTGAGCTGAAGGCAGCGGCTTAACCCAGTGAGCGACTCAGACACCCCACCCAGCTTAATTCTTAAGAGCTCATGTGACAGAGATGGCTAAGGAAGGTCAGGAACAGAGGAGTTGTCTGTTTTGGTCCCAGTGGATGTCTCCCCGGTGTCTCTGCTTCCACCCTGCATACTCTTGTTAGTTGAGGAAAAGGGAGGCTGCTGTCTGCATAGCTCTTTTTTATAGCACTTTATCTACTTGCCTTGTCTGTACTTACTAGTCAACTCTGTGGTCATCAGAACAGTCTATAGATACGTTTTAGGTTGATGAGAGTCTGATGAGAGCAGTCCTTGCCCAGGTTCAGATAGGACTCAGATACCTTTTTTTTTTTTTTTTTTGCTGGAATAATCTCATGTATTTGTTTACCTCAGTTTTTTTGCAGGGTTCTGCAGAAAAAATTATGTAATGGAAACTTACTTGCTTAAAGAAAACTAGCTCACAGAGCTTCTTATTAGAGTTTAGTAAGCATCAACAGGAATCAGGTTCTCAGGGGAGCTCAGTGTAAAAGCAGTCCCTCCTAAGTGAGCATTCCATCTAATTATGAGGCCAGGAATACGAAAGGATATTATGGAGAGGATACTCAGAACTGGGTTATGTCTTTTCTTTCTTGCTTCTGTTTCTTTCAGAGTCATCCAGAAATGGGCTTGGTGACAACCCCTGTCAGTCCTGCTCCTACAACCCCAGCCACACCACTTGGGACCACGCCGCCCTCCTCTGATGGTAAGCCCACCACCTCTTGTTTCCTTGACTAATACGATCTTGAATCTTTCAGGGTAAGCATAGCTGTGTTGAACAAAGAACGCAGTTGTTAATTCTTCCAGCTAAGAAATTGTTCTGAGGTTCTGTCTTTTAGGACTTATAAAGCTCTAAAGGAAGCTTTGGAAAAGAAAGTCAAGTGTTTTTCTTTGTGTAAGAAGCTACATAACTCTAACTTGTCCTCAGGGAATGGTTGTAGAATCATGCAGTGCTAGATCTGAAAGGGACCTATGAGGTCAGTAATGCCTATCCTGCCAAACTCTTAGGATACTTGTGAGGCTCTGATGAGGTATTTTATGACTATCTCTCTGAAATGAATATAAGATAGTAATATTATCTCATGTTACCATTGGCCAAATGAGGGAATTGAGGCCAGAAAAATAAGTGGATCACCTCATGTTATTGAGAATTGAGACTAAGAACCAGGACATGGGTCAGGACAAGGACCATGTCTGTTTTGTTCACTGCTGTCTGTCCGGTGTAGTCCTAGTGTAGTCACTGCTTAATAAAGACTTGTTGAGTACCTGGATGAGAAAGTGAACCCAGGATTTTACTCACTGGTATGTATCTGCCAGCCCTTCCAGTGGGAAAACAATAAGCTTTGAGTGTATTATAATTGAGAATTCGGTGGGTATTTAAGACTTCTCCCCCTAAAACAACCCACCCACCCACACAGAATTTCTGTTTTATAAATTTTATGGCTGGAACTTAAGAACAAGGTAACAGGAAATAAATTATGCATTTTCCCCAATGAAGTTTGTCATCTAAGTGTGTTTGATAGAGTATATTAACCTAAAAATAATCTTTGTTAATACTCAGTGTTTTGCCTAAAATATTTACTGAATTTTGAGTAAAGAAACAGGAAATTTAACTTCAGTTCTTTCTCTGTGCCTCTTTGTGGTCTGTGAAATGACTTTGTTTGGTCTGCTTTTTCTCCTTCAAATTTTCGTCTAGCACATGCGGCGGTGGCAGTTGAAAGTGGTGAAAGTGGCGCTGGTACAGAAACGTGTTAGGGAGGTGCCATTGATATTCAAGTCTATGGTAGCAAATTGGATCTGTTTAGAACTGAAAGCCAAATTCCAAAATATCTTAATGAGAAGGAGCAAGTAGTAAGGACTGCCTACTTGTCTCTGCTTTTTCAGGTCACTGAAAAATCCAATAGAAATACTGTTGTTTCTCTTTAAGGATGAAGCCTGCCTGGTTACCATGGATATCAAAAGCCGTATATATATATAAAAATATCTATCTATCTATCTATCTATCTATCTGAGTCCCATGCGATGTTGGGGTTTGGATGCTTCAGAGAACTGCCTTTCAAACTGTTCATTGTGAACACTTTCACCCACACACTTGATTATGCAATGGCAGGATTTGTTCTTACTTACCTACAACCAGTTAGCTTTTATTTTTTCTAGTGGGAAGATGGAGTCAGCCCACTTTCAAATGACTGTCTCCCTTAACAGAGGCTGCTGGGAAGAATTATGAAGCCAAAGATCAAGGAATAACTCTTCTTTAGGAACGAGATTTTAATTTGTGAGGGATTTTATTCTATTTCTTCTGTTTTGTTCTTTTTCCTCTCCTGATTCCTTTCCTTTTTGTAGGGATGCTAAGCATGATAACCTTGTTTCAGGTTTTGTTTTCATTTATGTATAGTGGTGCTCAGTGGCCCAGTTATATTTAAAGGTATGTCCCTGGAGCCATTATTTTTAAAAGTCAGCAGTTTAGATGTAACATTTGTTCTCAGCTCAGACTTGACATTTGACAACTCAGCCTTGGCATGAGAGGACTTTCTGGTAAACTAAAAATACATATACTTCTATATTTCTACATATTACATAAGACATTTTTCCAGTTACTGCTGTGTGTGAGTGGGGAAAAAAGTTCCACTCACCAGTTAGATGCCTCTTTGTATGGGACAAAGGAAGGATTATGGGCCCTGAGGTTCAAAATAGGCTGGAGTTTTGAGTGGAAAGTTTCAGGTCATTAACCCATAGTATGAATTAAGACCTTTTAGTATTTCAACATAAAAATATATTTGTCTTTTATTAGTTTTGGGGGGCTGAACTGTGGGAAAAGAGCCAAGGATTGGGCATGCTAATTTCTTCTTATAAGGCTTTTGTTGTGCTTGTTGTGTGTTATGGAACCATTATATGCAAATGTTTCCCATTGTTAATAAATGTTCTCAGCATACATCGTAATAACTCCAGAGGGATCCATTGCGATTATGAATACATATTATGAATAATATCCCAAACTCAACTGAGTCTTCTGTGGGTGAAAATACAGTAGAAAGCTATAGATTCTCTAGCCTGTCTGAGCCAGCATGAGTCTCCTTTTGCTTCTATATTATGTCTTAGTGTAAAAACAGTTAACAAGATGTGTAAGTCTAATTTAAAGTCTTAGAAGCTTGAAAAATCTACGTTAAGACTATTCTGGGGGCTCCTGGCTGGCTGTTGGTAGAGCATGGGACTCGTGATATCAGGGTCGTGAGTTCAAGCCCCATTTGGGTGTAGAGGAAAAAAGAAAAAGGAAGAAAAAAGCCTGTTCTGTGTGGGTCCCAGCCCTGGTTTGGTCCCTCATTGTTCATTAAGATTATGGCTTAGAGGGGCACCTGGGTGGCTCAGTGGGTTAAAGCCTATGCCTTCAGCTCAGGTCATGATCTCAGGGTCCTGGGATCGAGCCCCACATCAGGCTCTCTACTCAGCAGGGAGCCTGCTTCCTCCTCTCTCTCTGCCTGCCTTTCTGCCTACTTGTGATCTCTGTCTGTCAAATAAATAAATAAAAATCTTAAAAAAAAAAAAAAAGATTGTGGCTCAGAGAGTGGGGACAAGGGGTAGTTTCTTTTAGAAATAACAAGCAGCTGGGTAAATACAACTGTTTCTAGGCTGTCCCAGTCAGTAATGCCCACCTGTTTTTAGCCTGGTATTCTTTTTCAGGTTCCCTTTTAGGGGGAAAGGGATTAAGGAGTAGAATTTGAATATAGTTCTGCTGTAACTTTTTCCCATTCCATCTTGGGTATTTCTAGCCTCAAGGCTTTTTGTCAGAACTGAGCAAGATTTCTCCTTATTAGGAATGAATTGTCATTTATTTTAAGCAGGAGACTCATCAAAGCAAGGCTCATTTATATTCAATACAGATCTTTCCCTTAGGTACAAGTCAGAGTGCCTTCAGAAGGGCCCTGAACACTTTTGGGTTACTTGAGAATAGAAGTGGAATCAAAAGACCCTTCTTAGGATGTGGGGAGAAAAGCACTGTTCCTGAAGACTGGTCCTTTTAGATTATGAGAAGGGTACTAGCTTTACTCTTGGGAGTAGGAAGGGCTCTAGAGGTCTAGGAACAGTAGCTAAGGGTTTTATTATAAGCACTTAGTCCTCCCTCTTTTGTGGAAAAAGTTTATTTAGTGATTTCCTTGCCTGCTTGCAAATTGGCTATGTAGGTAGAAGTGTTAGATGCAATATGTTGTAGGCTAAGTGCATTTCATCTGTTCTATTCCAGTTATAAGTTCTGTGGAACTCCCACTGGATGCAGATGTACAGACCAGTAATCTACTGATAACGTTCTTGAAGTATAGCTCGATTGTCATGCAGGACACCAAAGGTAAGGCATGCTATTTTGGGGGCTCAGGAAGCAGGGGGTGTGGCCGCAACGATTTAGCTAGAATTAAGGAGCAGCATGAAGCTTTGAAGCTTTGACAGGATAAAGCACTGGGGCCTCCTGTATAGGGTGATGGTCCTGATTACTGGAAAACAGTAATTTCTCACTGCCAGATGGCAATTAGGTGGTGTTGGGAAAACCTGGAGCTAGAGGGGGAGTATTTCAAAAATAGAACAGGAAAAAAAAATTGGTCTCTACAAAAACTAGCAAGTCATTTTAGCAGATTTTGGTAAGTAGATGCAAACTCTTTTGTGTGGGAAGTGGGGGGATTAGCACACTTCAGGGAATTCCCTTTTGAGGACAAGCACTGGAAGCATCAGCTTGTGGTGAGAATTCATGGACTGTTGTATCAAGTACAGTAGGAAGAGGTGAGATTAAGAGGGACAGTGTTCCTTAACACTTAAAATAGAAGTGTCAGTACCCATCCAGAGATGCAGAGTGGAAGCAGAAGAGGACTGGCTGTTGGAAAAGTTTGAGTTTATTGTCTCTAGTTTCCTGCTATTCATCTGTTTATGATCTTTCTGTGATCTTTTAATTGATGGTAGGGAAGGGGAATATTTGGGCTAGGTGTGAGAAGGGATTGGAAGGAAACCCAGCAGATTCTATCCAGTATATAATTCAGTCCATTGGGAGCTACAGAGATGGTGAACGTCTGAGACTTGGCAAGTGAGATCTGACAGATGAGGATGGCAAGACTTTTGTGTATCTCTGTTTCTTGAGGCCATTGCTTCTCCTTTATGGGGGTGGGTAACCTCTTTCTTTCTCTAGAAATGTCACAGCAACCACAGAAGAGAGAGACTGCGTAGATGTGACCCTGCAAATGAATTTGTAGCTTTGCTTGCTCTAACACAGTGAATTGAGGCCCTTAGAACTTACTTTTAGCTTTAATGATCATATAAAGCTGTTTGTCCTGGTCACTCTGTCATAAGTAAAATGGAAGGCAAAACTGAGGGCAGATTAATTATAGTATGAGTGGTCTCAGCCTGTCTTTCTAAACTCAGGCTCAGCCAGGTCTTTGCCAGCAGGCAGCCTAAATATGGCAATGGGCAAGGTTAGGTACTATGAAGAATTAATTTCAAAAATGGCTCCTGTGAGACTGAGGGAGAGGGGAGGGGGGAAAATGGCTCCTGGGTGGCTACGTTGGCTCAGCTATCTTGCTATTAAACCCCTGACCTTCTGCATGCCCTGACTAACAGGATTTCATTATGATTTTAGGAACAATAGAAGTAACTTTTTCTTGGCTCTGCTCTGTCCCCACACCCTAGATTTTAGCTGTTTCTTTTTAATTATATATTTATTGTTTGATACCTATGAAAAGATACTTCTAATATATAGGAATATTAAATTATAAAGTTTTTAGTAAATATAATAAATAGCATGAGTTATAAAGTATAATAATAAAACGAACATGTGAGTGGTAGACTCAACTGAACAAATATTAATGATGTTGAAGCTACCTGTGTGTTCCCTTCCCAATAGTTCTTGTCTTCTCTAGTCTGCAGAATTTTATCATTCCCTTGATTCAGCTCTGCCCTCAAAGCCTTTTTTTTCCTGAGGTTCTTCTGACTTGGGTGTTGTCACCTTGGAGGAGTATCTGCTCAACCTTTAAAATAGACATAGACAAAAATATTAAAAAAATATATGTATACCTATATATAAATTTTAAAGTTGATTCACCAAAATATTTTTTTTTTAAAGATTTTATTTATTTATTTGACAGAGAGAAATCACAAGTAGGCAGAGAGGCAGGCAGAGAGAGAGGAGGAAGCAGACTCCCTGCTGAGCAGAAAGCCCGATGTGGGGCTCGAACCCAGGACCTGGGATCATGACCTGAGCCGAAGGCAGCAGCTTAACCCACTGAGCCACCCAGGTGCCCCTGATTCACCAAAATCTTAACAGGACATATGGATGGGATGATTAAACTTAGTTTTTATTGTCCTTTTTTTTTGTGCTTCTTTGAATATAAAAAAGTTAGTAATGAAATATGCCTTATTTTTGTATTCAGAAACTTTTTTTTTTTAAAGTGGAGAGATAGCTGCGGGCTTTTTTTTTTTTTACAGGAGTTGCTCATCAGCTTTTGGGGAAGGGGAGAATAGTGCCAGAGAAACTCTTTGGCTAGAGGTAGGTAGAAGAGTCTCATGAATCTAGTTTTGCACAGGCAGGGGCATTTCTTTGCTGGGTGCCTAGGAGTGCTGATGTAAGCTCTAGGGAATGTCAAGGAAGTATTATAATCATTACTGTGTATACACTGTGTGTCTGTGAGGGGAGGTGAAAAATATTTCTGGCCTACAACCCCCATTATGCCTTCTAATTGTCAGGTTTTAGTTGATTTTATCTTTGAGGAAGTAGCAGGTTAATGTCAGGGTGAGTTCTATTAGCTCCTTTCTGTAGCACTGTAATCTGTTAATAGATCTTCTCTCAAAATGGACTTCAAGCCAGGTCCTGTCAAAGCTAATTGAAGCATGATAACCATTTGTCCATTTTGGATATGCTGGTATGACCCTCTTCTCGCCTCCATTTCACCCCTTACCCACAAAGATCCTGGGAAGTAAATAAGCTTTGATGTGGTAATTGGCAGTGATGGAGTAGCTCTTTCTTGGTCATTTGTGTGGGCTTAAAGCCCTGCCACTGAGGTTGCCTTCTTTTTTATTAACTAGAATGTGAGTTCTGGGAGACCAGGGACCTTTCTTCAGTTCAGTGCTATATCTGTAATGCCTAGCATAGTGCCTGCCATGTAGTAGGTATTAAGTAAATATTTGCCAAGAAGGAAAGAAATATGATGAAACGTTTACAGCTTTCCCAGTCATACGTAGTATGCACAGCACAAGTAAAAGGCAGGGGCTGGACCCTGGTTTTCAGTTAGTTTGTTTCTGATTCCACTGCCAGTTTGATAAGAACAGTTATAAAACCTTTCTAGGTTTTGTGGGATGTGACTGTAGATGGTGGTGCTTGAAGTTGGTAGATGGGAAGGTGTGGGGAAGGGAAGAGACCTGACTATTCAGAAGCAAAGGATTGATATGGAAGCAAAGGGCGTGGCCCTGATTTGGGCCATGACAGTAGGAACCATAATAATTAGATTCTCAGGAAGGTGATTAGCTATCCATTTTTCTAAAACATCTTCTGGGGATTCTTTTGCCTAGTAGAATAGCAAGAATTCCTCTTGATTTTTCATTCAGGAATTTTGTGTGGAGGGGGAAAGTAGAAATGATCTTTGTGGTGACACACATCTTTATTCTCTATAGAAACTTGGTTTGGATGATATAGAGAGAAGGGTTTGTTTATTTTTTCTTTACAGATGAGCACCGGCTTCACAGTGGCAAACTCTGTCTGATTATACTTACGTGTATTGCAGAGGTAGGTGTCAGGTGTCACTCTCGTCCTCTGATATTAGCTAATCTCTTACAAAGTGCTATCTTTTTTCTTCCTGTCTCCTGTTCCTGACTTTAAGGATCCTAAAGGTCGGGAAAGAAAATCTTTCCTCTTTGTATCATCTGTCTCCTCCCACTAGAATGTAAGGTCTGATAGCAAGGTCCTTCACCAGTGTATTCTCAGTGTCTAGCACATAGTAGAGCCTCAGTTAGTATTTAGTGGTTGAATTAGTAATGAACTGTGTTACAATAACTGCTATAATTTTGAACTGGAAGACATGAGCTCTTAAGAGTTTTAAATAAGAGATTTAGGGGCATCTGGGTGGCTCAGTGGGTTAAAGCCTCTGCCTTCAGCTCAGGTCATGATCTCAGGGTCCTGGGATGGAGCCCCGCATCTGGCTCTCTGCTCAGCAGGGAGCCTGCTTCCTCTCCTCTCTCTGCCTGCCTCTCTGCCTACTTGTGATCTCTGTCTGTCAAATAAATAAAATCTTTAAAAAAAGATAGATAAATATGAGATTTAAGCCTCTGTAGAAGAAATAATACTGCTCTTTGAAGCTGCTCATGTTGGGTCTTTGGCATTTAGCAAAATGAAAAAAGGAGCTCAAGTATCCTGTGGGGGGTGGTGGACAGAAAAATGAAAGAGGGAGATTAGAAACCGAGTAAAGTTGGGCTGATTGCAGTTTGGTGAAGAAGAAGAGCCCGAGAGTAAACATAAAAGGTGCTTTATAAGGCCTTAAACTCACCCTGAGTCTTGGTGGCAGCACAAGTGTAAAAAGAAAACCTCAGGGACCAAATGGCGTCACTTAGGCAGATCCCTAGTTATGGGCAGAACTTGAGTCAATTTAGAGCTAAATTTTCTCTTTACCTACCCCCTTTATTATCCCTTATTTTGATCTTTTCTCTCTCAAGAAAAATAGTAAAGGTGGTCCACATGGAGTAAATATCTTGCTCATTCTTTCCCTTTTTGTGTTCTCTGTGAAAAGATGACCTACTTTTCACAGGTTATGGGTAGTTGGTTACAGAAGAGCTGCTTATTAGCAGTGGACCTGGTATAATTGCTTTTCAGAAATCTTTCTAAGAAAATCTTTAAAGGAGTTGTTTTCCACAAATTGTAACAGTTCTAGTAATTGGAGTCTGTAGGCATGTCAGATCTTCAGAAAAGGTGTTGGGAAAGGGCCAAGGGTTGCTCATTACCAATTGGTGGGTGAGAGGTTTTTGATTTCCCATCAGTCTTCAGCAAAGCCAGAGATAGACGGGGTCTTGCCTCCTGCCATGCTGCCTGTGTAGCAGTTTTCTCCTGCTGTGCCAAGCCCATTCCCGGCAGAGTGCAGACCTTTCTTCTTAATCGTGGATCCTCATGTGGAGTCTGCACATGTATCCTGCAGCCCCGATGAAAACCTCAAGCTGTCACAAACAGAACAGGCTCCTTGGGCAGATGGCAAGGAAGAGAGAATAGGAAAACAGATTCCTCTCAGCATTTGCCTCAAGTCCAGTGCCTTAATTTTTTATTGTTTGTAATTTGCCGAGAGATTTTTGACCAGTTAGAGACACACTGGGAAATTACGCCCAATTAAAAGCTCATGGTTTAAGTAGGGTTTGACATTAAGACTCTTGGCTTATCCCATTAGCTCTCTTAACAGGTCCTTGAGAGTAGTTCTTTTTCTTTTCTTTCCTTTTCTTTCCTTTTTAAAGATTTTATTTTACTTGAGAGAGAGAGTGAGAGAGAGCAAGCACGACTGAGTAGGGAGCCCGATGCAGGACTCGATCCTGGGACTTAAGGATCATGACCTGAGCTGAGGGCAGATGCCTAACCGACTGAGCCACCCAGGCGCCCCTTGAAAGTAGTTCTTGATGTCCAAGGATTTGTAGCAAGTGTGATAGATGATAAACTGAGTTTCCCAAGTATAGCTCTCATTCCTTACTTTTTCTCCATATTTCTATTTTTTTAGGATCAGTATGCAAATGCATTTTTGCATGACGACAATATGAATTTTCGAGTAAACTTACACAGAATGGTAGGTGTGACTTTTGTTTCTTGTTTTTTCTTAGAGGAAATTTTTGGTATGTTGGCAGGATTGGGGAGGATGAGATTGATCCTACTTAGAACAAATGTGGGTGGAATGTTGTACTAAAGGGCTTTTGCTTAACTGCTGTTCAGCAGGCCCAAGCCTGTTGTTGGGATTTTTTTTTCGTGTCATGGAGCTCTTTCTTACTCAAGAGAGAATGGAAAGATCCACAACCATGTCCCCATGGCAATAATATTAGAATGTATCAGTAATGTAGATTTCAACAAGGAGATGGGCCTAAGCCTTTTGTTTTCAAAATGTAGTACGATCTTTGATTAGTTAAGACCAGATGCTGTTTTATTTCAGAAGTGGGGGAAATAGAATATGCAGGTATCAGGGAGTTACTTCAAACTTGGAGGTATGTTCAGAAATACACTTTGAGGTTTATATTGAAACTTACTTTTGTTTTTTGCAATGGGCTACTGTTGCTGCCTCTACACAGTTACCTTCTGCTCTTTTTATTATTTTATCAAAGAAAAATGCCAGTATACCTCTTGTTAGTAATGTCACTTGTACAGATAAAATCAAAATAAAAACAACAGCTTTCCCATTGTAGTATGCTCCATTGCCCTTTGGGGCTGTTGTCTTGCTGTGAATTGTGTTTTTGTCACAGGCCTGCATTGATAACTGAGAAGCATTTACAAGTCCTCCCTGCCCCACCCCACCCCCATGACTAGAAAAAGAAAGAAAAGGTAGCATCTCTGTAGTAGTGATTTTATTTGCATGAAAAACGTGATGATGAGCCATTGGATGTCAGTTCAGGTGTCTACTAATTTCATTTCTTTTTTGTGTGAAGCCTATGAGACACAGGAAGAAGGCAGCGGACAAGAACCTTCCCTGCCGTCCCTTAGTATGTGCAGTACTGGGTGAGTCTCATCAGAATTGGCACTTTTCTGAGCCAGTGACAGATTTTCATGATTAAGAAGAGGGGTAGGTCCTGGTTGCTGTGCTTCTCCCTCAGAGAAGGTACTAGTTACGTTTCTTCTCTGGTCTAAGAAACCATATTTATTGTTACCAACTCCAACAAATAGAATGCTCAGTTAAAGGGTTCTGTTGTTTAAAGAAAAAGACCTTTCCAGGGAGACAAATGGCTAAGTCTAAGCCTGATACATGATTTAAATTTGTAAAATGTCTTATTCCTGATCAAAATTTTAAATTCTTCGGTTCCCTTCTTGGTCCAGATTGATGTGTCAGCTGGCTAGGAGGCTTGAAGCTCACAGATCAGACATACAAAACTTCCTCTTGAGTAAATTAAGCTGAGATGAGCCTGACAGAGCTGACAGTAGGGGATTCTATCTTATGTGATTTTGTCTGCCCACAATTTTGCGTTTTCCTTAGGGGAATGATCTGAACTCTTAATCCCATTTCACTTGGATATTCAGCCCTGGTTCCTAGAGCTACTTGATTTTAGAAACAGTAATTAAGACTATACAATAAGCCTCTATTGACCCAAAGCCCCACAGACCATTCAATCAATATCTGTCAGGCTGGGCGTGATTGTGAGATGAGATAGGCTCACATAACTTCAGAGCTTAACATGGAATGTTACATGGATGTGATCCATAATTTCTTCTCCATTTTCCTCATCACTCAGTTCTCAGAATATGATTTCCCTTTGGAATTTTGCATTAGTGCCATGGTATAAATTATCTGTGCAATGAAATCTCTTGTGCACCTGCATTTATTGGTAGGTCAAGGTATCCTTCTGGAAGTAGGAGAGTGAGCTAATTTTCTTGTTACTTTACAAGTGGCAGGTGGTGAAAAGTGTTGCAACAAGTACCTTATATAAAATAAATTTACAGTGCACGTGAATAAAGATGTGGTTAGTGGTTGTCATTCAGCATGAATGCAAGGTATACTGAGGTTTTTTCCAAGTGAAAGGCATGAAATGCATTTCATTCTGATTGATTTAATTGTTCTCCTTTCCCTCTTAGACCTGATGGTAGAGTTTATTGTAACACACATGATGAAGGAGTTTCCTATGGATCTGTATGTGTAAGTACCATGGTTCACTTAATGTGTGCAAATCTATTTTACAGAATTGAGTGATAGGAAATTTATAGTCACAAAATTCTGTATACACTTCAGGAAAAACTCATTTGTGTATGGAGAAGTGTCAGGGAGTATTTTATGGCCCAGATTTATACATCTTTACAGAAGGGAGGAGAATGTACAAACCACAGTTTGGATTCTGCACATATCTTCATTATCACTTTAGGCACACTACATGAAGAACAGGGCTGATGCACTGAAGCAGTGATCATGGGTGGCTATTGTAATCCAAAGGTATGGAATACCAGCTAGCCACTTAGTCATCCCTGGGCTTTGGCGTTAAAGTAGTCAGCAGTAGTTAGAAGGTGGGGAAAGACCAGAGAAATAGAGCTTTTGGTCTCTTGTTATCCTACATAGTCCAGCAGCCTAGTCAGAACTATTCTAGCAAGGCAACTTATATGTATAGTGACCTGGCTGGGAGATTCCTGCCTCCTGAGGAGATCAGATTGTTTATCGACAGACAGAGATCACAAGTAGGCAGAGAGAGAGGAGGAAGCAGCCCCCCCCCCCCAATCACTGAGCAGAGAGCCCGATGCGGGGCTTGATCCCAAGACCCTGGGATCATGACCCAAGCTGAAGGCAGAGGCTTTAACCCACTGAGCGAGCCATCCAGGCACCCCCAAAATCATCATATTTTAATAAAGTTTGAGTCCTCAGGCTTTCTCTCTCCTTTACTGTTTCTGCATTCGTCTTACATCTAATGCCCAAGAACAGCTGTGCCACAATGGTGTGATCCCATATATATATATTTTTTCCTTAAAAAGCATCTGAATTGAGTCTGACAACAGAATTGCAACTTCATTTTTTTTTTCAGCAAGAGAGCAGTTTGGTGAATAGCAGTGTCTGTGCCTCATTCTAGAGACAGACCTGGGATCTAGGGAGGTATAAACAATTTTTACTCTGAATAGAGTAGACTTCCAACTTTGATCTTAGTTTCCTAGGTATAAATAATGATACAAATTTTACTTTTAGGTAAGTAGGTTGCAGTTTGGATTTTTTTCTTATCTTTTTCTTTTTTTGAGATTTTATTAGAGGGAGAGCAAGCATGAGTGGTGGGGAAGAGCAGAGGGAGAGGGAGAAGAAAGCTCCCCGCTGAGCAGGGAGTCTGATGTGAGGCTTGATCCCAGGACCGCAGGATCATGACCTAAGCTAAAGGCAGACACTTAACGGACTGAGCCACCCAGGTGCTCCACAGTTTTCATTTTTCTGTTTGCATTTTTTTTTTAAAGATTTTATTTATTTATTTGACAGAGAGAGATCACAAGCAGGCAGAGAGGCAGGCAGAGAGACAGGAGGAAGCAGGCTCCCTGCTGAGCAGAGAGCCCGATGCGGGACTCGATCCCAAGACTCCGAGATCATGACCTGAGCCGAAGGCAGCGGCTTAACCCACTGAGCCACCCAGGCGCCCTCTGTTTGCATTTTCTTTTGGTGTTTAGAAGTAAGCCTGATTCTTTTTTTTTTTTTTTTTTTTTTTTTTTTTTATTTGACAGACAGAGATCACAAGCAGGCAGAGAGGCAGGCAGAGAGAGAGGAGGAAGCAGGCTCCTTGCTGAGCAGAGAGCCCGATGCGGGGCTCGATCCCGGGACCCTGAGATCATGACCTGAGCTGAAGGCAGCGGCTTAACCCACTGAGCCACCCAGGCGCCCCTGATTCTTTATTTTAATTCAAACACCATGAAAGCTGCCTTTTTTTTTTTTTAAATGAAACTGATTAGATAAGTTTTCAGTTTGTTTAACGTGTGTCTCTGAACCTCAGCACTTAGGGATCAGATTTGTTTTACTACAGACTTTATATGTAGCTTGGTTATCTTATGTTCTTGCTTTAGGATATGCTATTTACCTTTAGTGTAGTATTACAGTCTCAGTTTTCTCATTTTCTGAGTAAGGAAACTTAGACTCTGTTGGCTGAGTGCTTGGCCCAGGTTTATTCTGTTAGTGAGCACCATTGCCTAGACCTGAATTCAGCTTTTCTTACTATAAATCCTGTGGTTGCCATCCCATCTTCACTGTTATTGGTTATCTATTGCTGTGTACAAATGACCTCAGACTGAGTGGTGTAAAACAGGTATTTATTATCTCACAATATCTGTGGTTGAGGAATCCAGCAGCAGTGTAGCTGGGTAGTTTTGGAATAGGGTTTCTTACAAGGCTGTAGTCAGTGTTAGCTGGCGGGGGTGGGGGGATGGGCGGTGAGGGGCTGGGGGCTCGGTTGAGTGTCCAACTCGTGTTTTCTGCTCAGGTAATGATCTCATGGGTTGTGAGATCAAGCCCCATATTGGGCTCTGTGCTTACTTCAGAGTCTGTTTGGGACTTTTTCCCTCTTCCTCTCCCTTTCCCTCCCCCTCGCGTGCGTGCTCTCTCTCTCTCTCTCTCAAATACATAAATAAATCTTTTAAAAAAAAGTGTTAGCTGGGCCTGTAGGCATCTGAGGCTCTACTGGGCTGGAGAATTTGCTTCCAAGCTTACTTACATAGTTGTTGGCAAACCTCAGTTCCTTGCCATGTGGACCTTTTCATAGGGCTGCTCACCACAGCTGGCCTCCTCCTACACAAGTAATCCAAGAGAGAAAGAGAGTGAGAGTCCAGGATGGAAGCTGTAGGGTCTTTTATAACCTAATCTCAAATGACATACCATTTCTGCTGGTCATGTAGACCAACCCTGATACAGTTGTTGGTCTATATTGGTCTATCCTTATGTAAGGATGTAAATGCCAGAAGGTGGGGACCACTGGGGGCCATCTTGCAGGCTAACTACCACAGTGGCACACCAAGTTATGTTGCATTACTACGATTCAGACTCCCTAGATCGGAGAGACTCAGGTCTCTCTCACCCCAGAGGCTGTACCCTTAACTGCTGCTGTGATAAGTGACAAAAACATTTGCACAGGGTGACTAATGCTAACTGGGGCATCAGAGAAGATAACAGAGAAGGTTGCATTTGACCTGAGTCATGAAGAAACAGTGGGAGTTTTCTATGTGGAAGAGAGGAGGAGGGACACACAAGCAGGGGACTGGCATGTTCAAAAGCTTGGAGGTTTGAAAGTGTGGCATGTTTGGAAGGTAGAAAGGAATTCAGGATGATTAGAGTAGAGGGTGCATGGAGGAAGCATAGGAGAGTAGAAAAATGGTTGCCTGAGATTAAGTGGCTGATGGGGACGGTTGAAGGTGGGATGACATGATAAGATTGTGTGTTCAGCACATAGAGTTAGAGGTATGTGCCTGTGTACCCAGACCCTCACATCACAGCCAGTGAACCTGATCTACATAAATATTTTAACTCCCTCCTCCCCCCCAGTTTCTGCCTCTTTTGGTATTACGTTGCTTTCTCAGTTGCTTTTTCCACCTGCTCCCTAATTGAATGTCCTGAGGTTAGGGAAGATGGAGAAGATAATGAGGCATCAAACTGACAGAGGCTGGGCGGAAGACTCCACCGTCAGGCTGAATACACTTTCTTCATTACTACCCATGCGCATATATTCAGATCTCCCCACCCCCTCCTCCAACCCTCTTCCCAGTTTTTGGCATTTGGAGCATCAAGTCCTTTTTAGGTGAACTTCTCTGCTCCCAGCTGGGCATCAGGCCAGGTTGCTGCTCTCACTTCTCATTATGTACTGCTTTTCAGCAGCATACCACAGAATGAAAAATTGAAAGCAAAATGAATTTCTACCATTTCAGATAAGTTTATAATCCTCCTGCTGAAATATGAAGAAATAGGGAGTGTGGAAAGACTTAATACTCAAAACCAGAATCTGGGTTAGAAATGAAAAATTTCACATCTGTGTATGAATGCTGTAGGTAAAGTAATAATGGGGAAAGATGCGTATACCAAAAAGAGAGAGAGAGAGAAAAGAAAAGTCTTGCTCGGAGCAGTAAGAGGTGGGGAAGCTTTAACCAATGAATTTCATTCTTCACTGTATTCCTTGGTTCTTGCTGCCGCCCCCACTGCTGCCACAGGATTTAGGAGTGAGGAGAAATCGTCTCGGGGAGAGTAAACTTTCCTTTAAGCTACTCTTAACACAGAAATCTTGGACTCTTTCTCAGTAAGATATTCTCTCACCTGGGAGTAGGCACCGGAAGAAAGTAGAAACTTTAATGGACCACACAAGAAGACTTCCGGTTAGGGGCGCCTGGGTGGCTCAGTTAAGTGCCTGCCTTTGGCTCAGGTCATGATCCCAGGGTCCTGGGATCGAGCCCCACATTGGGCCCCTGCGGGAAGTCTGCCTCTGCCTCTTCCCACCGCCCCTGATTTGTGCTCTCTCTCAAATAAAAATAAAAATCTTCAAAGAAGACTTTGGGTTAAAGCAGAACTGTCTCATGTTGAAATAGGAAACCAATACGTGCATAAAAAACACCCCAAAGAAGCAATAAATTTGGAGTAATTCAGCTGGTCTACATTTTAACATTGTAGCAGTTGTTAAAATTTTCATTTTGCTTGGTAAATAGTGTAAGTTCTTTTTTTTTTTTTTTTTTTAAGATTTTATTTATTTATTTGACAGACAGAGATCACAAGTAGGCAGAGGCAGGCAGAGAGAGAGGAAGGGAAGCAGGCTCCCTGCTGAGCAGAGAGCCCGATTCGGGGCTCGATCCCAGGACCTGGGACCATGACCTGAGCAGAAGGCAGAGGCTTTAACCCACTGAGCCACCCAGGCGCCCCAAAAGTGTAAGTTCTTGAGACTACCAGGCCGGTTATGTCACCGGTTGGGTGGCTGCAGAGGTGGGAACAGAGCTTAGGAACACTGTCAGAGTGAATATGGGTGGTCTTTGAACCAGAGATTGGTAGCAGCTGGGTGGGAGCGTAAGTAGTGTCTCCTTGCTGCTCCACAGGGGCTCCGTGTTGGGATGGCATCATCAGTAGAGGCAGGGTACAGGCAGTCCAGATCCAGGCCAGGTGAGAAATGCTGGTATGTGGAATGTGTTGTGCACAGGTGGTCACGTTTGGGCAGCATCCCACCATCTTTGCTGGCTGCAGCAAGCCTGTTAGCACCAGGTACCTAATGACTACCAGCTTAATGGGGAAATTGATAGAGGAGTTTGTATATTCCTAAATTAAATCATGGCTTGAACCAGGGCATCTTGTAGCTAGCGACAGTTGCATCAGACAGGAGATCACACCATAATGTCTAAAAATCAGCAATAGATTTGGAAACTATTGGGGTGATTTATACTATAATTTATGTCACTTGATAAGCAGTTTTGATATAATTTATTTCATTAAGAGAGTAAAAGAGAATTATTTAAAAAATTTTTTTAAACTTTCTAAAGAATTTTATTTATTTGACAGAGAGAGATCACAAGTAGGCAGAGAGACAGGCAGAGGGAGAGAGGTGGAAGCATGCTCCCTGCTGAGCAGAGAGCCTAACGCGGGGCTCGATCCCAGGACCCTGAAATCATGACACGAGCTGAAGACAGAGGCTTCTCCTTGAGCTACCCAAGCACCCTTGTAGTGTTATTATTTTGTTTGGACTTCTTTTTTTTGCCCTCCTCTTTCCCTCTTTTCTAGGAAGCCTAAGAAGAAATTAGCTGCCTTTACTTTCACTTGATTCCCGAGCTGTCAGATTGATTCTCTATAGGTTGCTACCTACATTATCTGCTGAAGTTAGTAGGATCTTAGGTTACTCTTTGTCTCAGAATAAAACCATAGAACCTGGGCATAGATTCCCAGCTCCAGAAGTATTCTTTATTTGAAGCTGCCCTTTAGCTGAATTACATTTGGGCAAATAGGTAGAAGAGCCACTTTGTGCTGTGCTCTTTTGCCTTACTTCTTTTGTCTCTTCTGTTTTCTCGGCCTCATTCTTTCATATCAAAATGGTTTCAAGAGTGCTTGGGTAGCTCAGTCATTGGGCCTCTGCCTTCAGCTTGGGTTGTGATCGTAGGGTCCTGGGATTGAGCCCTGTGTTCGGCTCCCGCTTAGTGGGAAGCCTGCTTCTCTCTCTCCCACTCCTCCTACTTGTGTTCCCTCTCTCACTGTCTGTCTCTCTGTCAAATAAATAAACAAAATCTTAAACAACAATAACAATAACAACAACAAACCAGTTTCAAGAGGAAAAGCCTCTTTCATTTGCCTAAAACTGGCAGGTTATCTGGGTCTACTTTCTAGGAATTTGACAACTTAGTTCTAATAAGACTTAAGGGCTAGATGTTTATTTTACTTAATTTTTTTGGAAAAATTTTAAAAGTTATTTATTTAAGCAATTTCCACACACAACATGGGGTTTGAACTTATAACCCCGGATCACGAAATACATGGTTTTCCAGCTGAGCCAGCCAGGCACCCTAAGTGTTAGACATTTAGTTGGTAAACAGCCAATATTTGTTGAATGAATGAATGAATGAATGAACACAGAAGTCTGACAATTTCTTCTGAATCTTTTGTTTTGTGTGATGAGCCTGGATTTTCAGAGGGATAGAGTCTAAGCCTTGGGCTTCTTTTTCTTCTTTCCTACTCCCCAGCCTACTTTCTGTCTCTATATACTTGTCTATTCTTGACATTTTGTGTAAGGGAGATCATATGCCATGTGACTTTTTGTGACAATGTTTTCAAGTTTCGTCTGTGTTGTGGCATGTATTAGTACTTCATTCCTTTCCGTGGCTGATTACTATTCCATTGTGTGGATGGGTGATGTCATTTTATTTACCCATTCATCAGTTGATAGACATTTGGGTTGTTTTTATCTTTGGCTATTGTGAATAATGCTTTTATCAACATTCATGTACAAGTCTTTGTATGGATATATGGTTTTTGTGTGTATATACATGGTAGTGGAATTGGGGGGGGTTATGTGGTAACTCTGTGTCTAACATTTTGAGGAACTGCTACACTCTTCTCCATTTTACATTTGCACAGCGGGTGTACACAGGCTCCAGTTTTTCTACATACTCATCACAGCCAAGGATTTTATGTCTACCTGGACTTTCCCCTGACTTTGGCAAAAGTAGAAGGGGCATTAACTTGATTTAAGAAATGATGTTGTTGGGGCGCCTGGGTGGCTCAGTGGGTTAAGCCGCTGCCTTCGGCTCAGGTCATGATCTCGGAGTCCTGGGATCGAGCCCCGCATCGGGCTCTCTGCTCTCTCGGGGACCCTGCTTCCTCCTGTCTCTCTGCCTGCCTCTCTGCCTGCTTGTGATCTCTCTGTCAAAAGAAAAGAAATGATATTGTTGAGTACTTAGATTCTTGGTTTACAGATATCCAAGTTTTCTCCATATCATTCTCTCATGATCTGCCCATTGTGTTTCCGGACTCTCTTTGCCAAGGATTTATAAACAGTATTGCAATGGGATGAGCAGTTTAATGAGTTTTGATAAATGTATACATCCTTATAACAACTATCCCAGTCAAGGTATAAAACATTTCTCTTCTCTAAAAAGTCCCTTTGTGCCCTTTTTAGAGGATGTTAAAAAATTTTTTTTTAAAGATTTATTTCAGGGAAAGAGAGTATGTACAAGTGGGAGGTACAGGGAAAGGGAGAGAGAATCTCAAACAGACTCCACGCTGAGTCCCGGGGCTGACATAGGGTCTGATCTCACCACCCCAAGATCATGACCCAAGCTGAAACCCAGAGTCACTCAACCGACTGTGCCACCCTGATGCCCTGAGGATGTTAAAATTTTTATTTTTTTTATTTTTATTTTTTTTATAAAGATTTTATTTATTTATTTGACAGAGATCACAAGTAGGCAGAGACGTCAGGCAGAGAGAGGAGGAAGCAGGCTCCCTGCTGAGCAGAGAGCCCAATGCAGGGCTCGATCCCAGGACCCTGAGATCATGACCTGAGCCGAAGGCAGAGGCTTTAACCCACTGAGCCACCCAGGCACCCCTGATGTTAAAATTTTTAAAGATGAATTTGTTTTAAATGGTGGATTTAAATTTTAATCTAGCTATTAAAATTGAGTTGTAGAAAATTTGGAGAGAACAGAAAAAGAGAAAGAATAGAATTCACCTATAATCCTACCGTCCAAATTAACGTCAAAATTGAATCTTTTTTTGGTGCTTGAATATGGTTGTGACCATTATCATACATTTTGCATGCTGTTTTTTCAATTTCCATTGTAACATAAATATCTTCTGTTGTGAAAAATTCCTTTTTTTAAAAAAATAAGATTTTATTTATTTATTTGACAGAGAAAGAGCACAAGCAGGCAGAGCAGCAGAGGGAGAGGGAGAAGCAGGCTCCACACTGAGCAGGGAGCCTGATGTGGGGCTCAATCCCAGGACCCCCGATATTGGGGCTCGATTCCAGGACCCCGGGATCATGACCTGAGCCGAAGGCAGTCGTCTAACCAACTGAGCCACCCTGGCGCCCTGTATTGTGAAAAATTCTTCTTTTTTTTTTTTTTTTTTAAAGATTTTATTTATTTGACAGAGAGAGATCACAAGTAGACAGAGAAGCAGGCAGAGAGAGAGAGGGAAGCATGCTCCCCGCTGAGCGGAGAGCCCCATGCGGGACTCGATCCCAGGACCCCGAGATCATGACCTGAGCCGAAGGCAGCGGCTTAACCCACTGAGCCACCCAGGCGCCCAAGTATTGTGAAAAATTCTTAATGGATATTCTTTTTAAGTGCTCCATGGGGCCCTGCCTGTGGCTCATTTAGTCATGCGTCCAGCTTTTGGTTTTGGCTCAGGTCATGGCTCGGCACCCTGTTGGGCTCCGTGCTCAGTGGTGAGTCTGCTTCCCTCTCTCTCCTTCTGCCCCCGCTTCCCTGCTCACCCCTACGCTTTTCTCACTCTAAAATAAATAAGCCTTAAAAAATAAAAAGAGCTTAATGGGGTTACATTATATATTTATGTTTTAGTCTGCTTGGACTGCGATAACAGTCACAGATTGGGTGGCTTGACAGTGGAAATTTATCTTCTCATAGTTCTAGAGGCTGGAAGTCCAAAATCAAGGTGCCAGCACCTTTGGTTTCTCCAAAGGTCTCTCTCCAGGGTATACAGATAGCCACCTTTTCGAGGTATCCTCACAGGGCCTTTTGTCTCTGCGGGAGCAAGCACTCTTGGGGTCTCTTCCTTTTCTTATGAAGAAGCCAGCCCTATGAGATTAGGGCTCTACCCTTTTGACCTTATTCAACTTTAATGACTTTTTTTTAAAATTCTTTTATTTAATCTCTACACCCCATGTGGGACTTGAACTCATGACCCCAAGATCAAGAGTTGCACACTCCTCTGACTGTGCCAGCCAGGCGCCCCTTTAAGGACTCTCTTAAAGGCCTTATAGCTAAATCCAGTCACATTAGTTAGGTTAGGGTTTCAACATACGAATTTTGAAGGGACATAATTTAGTACATAACATACAGTAGACTCCCCTTCTTAGTTGTTTCATTTTCTGTGGTTTGGAAGCAGATGATCCTCCTGTATACCATGGGTCAGTAGTAGCCTAACGCTAGATCACAATGTCTACATCATTCAGCTTACTTCATCTCACCACATAGACATTTTATCATCTCATATTATCATAAGAAGGGTGAGTACAGTACAATAAGATGCTTTGAGAGAGAAACCACATTCACGTACCTTTTACTATAGTATATTGCTATAATTTCTCTATTGTATTATTGGTTATTGTTAATCTCTTACTGTGACTAATTTATAAATTAAACTTTATCATGGGTATGTATGTATAGGAGAAAAACAGAACATAGAGGGTTTGGTACTGTTGACAGTTTGAGGCATCCACTGGGTGTACTGGAATGTATCCCCCACAGATAAGGGAGAACAGCTGTATGTGTGATGATTTACTTACTGTTCTCTCAGCATTGGATGTTATTTCCACAGTTGTTTCCAGTTTTCTTCTTTACAAATGAGGTATGATGAACATCTTTTTGCTTAAAGCATTTAGTTTTTGTATTCTGGGTAAAGCTGAATTCTCCGGAGTGGTGTTTGTCAAAGTCAAAGGGTATAAACGTTATTAAGGCTATTGATAGAGATTGCCAGATTGCCTCCTAAAGGGGCCATGTACCAATTATACTTTGCTTGACAAGGTATATGTGGCTGTTTCGCTGTACCTTTGTCAACATTAATATCTGTATTAATTTGATACATAAAAACAATCTTTTAATATGCCTATTTAAAGTGAAGTTGAACATTGTAGAAAGGTGTTAACTTTCCATATTTACCCCTTTGGTGGGGTGGGGGATTTGTTGGCTATTTCTTTTGCTCATCTTTCTTATTAGGGATGTTATTTTTCCTTATCGATTTGTGTAAACATATACATTAAGCGTAGTAATGCTTTTGTGTTTTTTGCTACAAATGTAATTTCCCATATGATTTGGTTTTAATGTAATCATTCTTTTTTTTTTTTTTTTAAAGATTTTATTTAGTTATTTGACACAGACAGAGATCACAAGTAGGCAGAGAGGCAGGCAGGGAGAGAGGGGGAAGCAGGCTCCCTGCCGAGCAAAGAGCCCGATGCGGGGCTTGATTCCAGGACCCTGGGATCATGACCTGAGCCAAAGGCAGAGGCTTTAATCCACTGAGCCACCCAGGCGCCCCTTGGCGTAATCATTCTTAAAAAAACACACAAGATATTCATTTTTAGGAAGTAAATTTCAGCTGTATTCTACTTTGTACTGTCCTCCATGGCTTTTTACGCTTTCAAAACCCTCTCCCAATCAGAGATGAAAAAATATTTTTTGTTAGGTTTATAATGTTTGAAAAGTCTTTCATCTCAGCCTATTAACTGCTTATTTAGAAATGCTCTCCCAAACATATATGTTAATGTGATGTTAGTAATGTTGAATATTCCAGTGACCTAGAATTGTACCACCCAGTAGAAGTTTTTGTGATGATAGAAAAGTTCTGTGTTGTGCTGTCTGATGTGGTAGCCACTAACCACATGTGGTTGTTGAGCATTTGATATATGGCTAGTGCAACTGAAGAGTGAATTTTTAATTTAATTCCTTTTTTTCAAAGATTTTATTTATTTATTTGAGAGAAAGAGAGCGTAAGAGACAGATAACACAGAGGCCAGGGAGAGGAATAGAGGGAGAAGCAGACTCCCCACTGACTAGGGAGCCTGATGTGGAATTTGATCCCAGTACCCAGGGATCATGACCTGAGCCAAAGGCGTAGGCTAAACTGGCTGAGCCACCCAAGCATCCTAATTTAATGTAAATAAAATTTAAGTTAATTATGTATTAAAGAATTTTTTTTTTTAAAGATTTTATTTATTTATTTGACAGAGAGAGAGAGATCACAAGCAGGCAGAGAGGCAGGCAGAGAGAGGGGAGGAAGCAGGCTCCCCGCAGAGCAGAGAGCCCGACGCGGGGCTCGATCCCAGGACCCCGAGATCATGACCTGAGCCGAAGGCAGCGGCTTAACCACTGAGCCACCCAGGCGCCCCTGTATTAAATAATTTTTTAAAAGATTTCATATATTTATTTGACACAGAGAAATTGAGGGGGAGAGAGAGAGACAGAGACAGAGAACAAGCACAGGCAGGGGAATGGTAGGCAGCGGGGAAGCAGGATCCCCACTGAGCAGGGAGCCCTATGTGGGGCTTGACCCCAGGACCCTGGGATCATGACCTGAGCCGAAGGCAGATGCTTAACTGACCGAGCCACTCAGGCGCCCCTAAACCAAAATTTAATTTAAAAATTAATTTAAATTAAAAATAAATTTCAATAGCGCTGAAGAAGGGTACCTGGGTGGCGCAGTCGGTTAAGCGTATGAATCTTGATTTTAGCTCAGGTCATGGTCTTTAATTTTGTATTTTTATAGTCTATGTGTGCAACATTGAATGGAGTAGTCTTTTTTTTTTTTTTGTTAAAGATTTTTTTATTTATTTATTTGACAGAGAGAGAGCACAAGCAGGCAGAGAGGCAGGCAGAGAGAGAGGAGGAAGCAGGCTCCCCGCCGAGCAGAGAGCCCAATGCGGGGCTCGATCCCAGGACCCCGAGATCATGACCTGAGCCGAAGGCAGCGGCTCAACCCACTGAGCCACCCAGGCGCCCCATTGAATGGAGTAGTCTTAACTCAGGTCCACTGATGTATGCTTTTCTCAGAGGAAAGATACTCAAGGAAATGGTATCCGTAATACCTGATCGACCGCTGACCTATATGCGATTATAGCCCCCTTTTCCTAGTGATAAAGGAAATGAGCACAAGCATTGTCTGTGTGTGTGGGTTGGGGGGGCAGTTTATACACAGCGAGGTGAAGTTTCTTTCTTTTACTTGTGTACAAATTCATCTCCAGCATCTTTAGTGACCTTAGCAAAGCTGCCTTCGTAAAGAAAAGGGTATCTGTGGTGAGTTTCAGCATACTTTTAGGCTTATCCCGGTTTTCCTCTGTTACAGACGCTGCATTCAGGTAGTGCATAAACTGCTTTGCTACCAGAAGAAGTGTAGAGTACGCCTGCATTACACCTGGCGGGAGCTATGGTCAGGTAACTTTCTCTTTTGAATTAATCTTCTTTTCCTATATCTTTTATGAGCCCCTAGGCCTAGGTACAGATGAAATTTTTTTAAACTTTTTAGTTTGTTTGGATGCTTCTATTTTCCTTTATACGTTTTGTCATTTCAGCCTTTTTCTTATCCAGATGTAGGCATGTCGCCTATCTAGTCCATACTTCCTCCTAAATTTCTACTCCCTGTATTTTTTTGTCAGCTGGTAGAAACAATTGAATATATCCTGAGCTCTAATGATTCTTGCTTTGAATAAGAGGTAGGAGGAGTCAGTACAAACTTGGATTCTCCCTCAGTTCCATGTGGTAGCAGCATATGGACTATAGGGAGGCTTCTGTGTGTTTCCTCAAGATGAGTAATCTCAGGAGGAATGTCATAGGGAGAAGGGGGTGGGGAGGGGGTGGAGAGATGAGGGGGGAAATCCTGTTCTTTGTGTTACATCTGGCATTATTACTGTTTACAGACAGTGTCAATTGTACCACTCCCCCTGTGCCAGAGACAAAAACAGCAAATTACAGTGTTTACTTTTGTCTTTGTATCCATTTGGTTGCCCAGTAAAGTCACAGCTACCCCTGCGGGCAGGAAGTGGCTCTTCTCTAAGGGTACAATTAATGCTGGCTTGCCACCCCTTTCTTTTGTGTAACTAAATTGGAGGTTTCAGGAAAGCCGAGGAGACATGCTCCCTGAGGCATTTGCTTGCTGATAGGTCCTGTGGCTTTTGTGACCTGATGGTACAATCAAGTCTTCTTCAGATAATTACAGTGATGAATGGTTGCCCCACCCATGGAAGAGCTTGTGTGTATTCTCAGTAGAGGAGGGTGTTGTAGTGTCAGAGGCTTTGTAAGAAACAGGCCAGTAACCCCACCCCCTTCCATGGAATTTATCTCACTTGTTGTGACACATGGTTTCCTCCCAACCCAATTTGGCTTTCTAAATTTAGTCCTCTATAATGGGAAGTAGAGATCTTTAATTAATGGATTAGCAAGTTCTTTGCAGTTACTGCCTATGGTGGCGAAGAGTGAGCAGGAGAATAACACTAAGTGGCAATAGTCGCATTTTGGTATTTTAGGAGAAAAGAGTAGGATTGTGTGAGAGTTTGAGATTGAGATGATCAGATCTAAAGAGATCAGAAGAGCTTGAAATGACTAAAGTTAGAATTTCCTAGGTAGGAACAATTCTTATTAATATATAGGACTATTGTGGTTGTCTATGAACAGTTATATGATTGCTAGGATCTAAAAATTTAGGATTAAAGAGAAAACACAAAAATAATACAAATCTGTGGATGTTGGTAATAGTTGTAGGACTTAAAACAGGGACAAATGGTTTATGTCTATAACTGGGATGAAGTTACCCATTGTAGTACTAATGAGTTGGTGCTAATAGTTGTTTCTGCCTGCTTTTGATTCTCTTTGGGTTTTATTTTTCTCTTGTATTCTATTTTTTTTTCCTTTCTATCCTAGCCATCCTGTCTCTGGTCCCTGGGATCTCTCTGGCTTTTCTCCCATCCTCATCATGTGTGGTCCTCTTCCTCATTGTTCTGTTACATTGCCTTTTACCATTTACCCTCATCTGTCTTGCTGGGGCCCAGGGCTTTCCATTACTTTCCTTCCTCCACTTTGTATTCTGTCCTTTGTGGTACTGTTGTTATATATCCTACTGGCACATACGTTATAAACCCCAAAATACATTGCCATCATTTTTTAAAAAAATATTTTATTTATTTATTTGACAGACCAAGATCACAAGTAGGCAGAGAGGCAGGCAGAGTGAGAGGGGGAAGCAGGCTCCCCGCTGAGCAGAGAGCCCAATGCGGGCTCGATCCCAGGACCCGAGCCGAAGGCAGAGGCTTTAACCCACTGAGCCACCCAGTTGCCCCTATTGCCATCATTTTTGTTTAAAGAGTCAGTTACCTTTTTTTTTTTTTTCCTTAAGATTTTATTTATTTGAGAGAGAGAGTGAGAGCGCACAAGCAGGGGGGGTGGTAGGCAGAGGTAGAGGCTGGCTTCCCGCTGAGCAAGGAACCTGATGTGGGACTCTATACCAGAACCCTGGGATCATAACCTGAGCTGAAGGCAGATACTTAACAGACTGAGCCACCCAGGCATCCCAAGAGTCAGTTATCTTTTAAAGAGATTAAAAATGTCTTCTATATTTATTTTTTCTTGATCTTAGCATTTCCCTATTCTGGCTAAGAAATTGTGAGGCAGGAGACCATTTTATCCTATTCGATCACTTGACTTTATGTCTTGGAGTAATTTCTGTCATGTGCAGCTCTGTTTGTAATTTTGTGCTATTTCACAACTGATTGATTGGCATCCTAAGACTTGATAGGCTGAGAGGAGATGTACATGATGATTATTAGTGATGCTGGGATCACTTCTTGTTCCTGAGGCATAGGCATTTGTACTGGAGTTCTCTGCCAAGTGAGGCTAGGTCCTTTTCCTATATAGACTGGGTGAGCCTCCTGGAACCCTGGCTCCATGTATTCATACACAGTGAGATGCAGAGCAGCAGGTGTTAAGGAACGTTGCAAAATACTCTACTACATCTGATGCATCAGAGCCCGTAATAATGTATAATATTGCAATCAGTGAATATAAATGTGGTTATGGTGGATCCGCCCACTCCTTGGCTGGCAGTACCCCTCATATGTTGGTAAGCCCATGTTTTTACTCTTTCTTTGCCTTCTAGACTTAAGGATTTGCTGGAGGTGTGTGAACCTCACCATGGTAAATATGCTTATGTGTATAGATCCCCATACTGTGCTGAGAACTTTAATTGAATTTTATTTATAAATAAAACTGGTAAGGCATGTGTTGTTAGATTGGGCACACAGAAGCCTTTGGGTGTCTAGGAAGCAATTGGCTAGGGCCCAAATGCCTTTTGTTGTTTGGAATGTGGGTGTGTGTTACCACTGCACTTCAAATGGTGATTTTTATTCCTGTGCTGTTTGACTGCAATCACTCCTTGTTAATGGGAAGGTAACCAGAGGCCCCCTTCCAAATTCCCATAGAACAAGGTAGCTGGATTAGTTGGGGGTTTAATCCTGCCTGGCCTCTTGATTTTACGGATATAAGCCCTGACCTTCTCCCTGCTGCCATTGTCTATTTATATGATACCCGTCACCATAGTATCGGAGTATGTGGGGAAATATATTTAGGCTAACTCTAACGAGAGTAGGGAAAGGAAGAAGGCCTGTCTTTGTCATTGCCCTCTTTTTAGCAATCACTATTTTTCACTAAGTTATGGAAAGTTCAAAAGCTCTTCTCTGACCTCTAGGCTACCTAGATCTCCTATTTTGGATAAAAGATTAGGTCTTAAAACTATCCTCTATAGAGATAGAAAACTGGGTTTTAGGCTAAGATACTAGAAAATAGGTCTTTACCTTTGAGAATATAATGAAAGATAAGATCTTTGTGTCCAGAAAAATGTCCATTTGCATATACATATTTTGCATATAATTTCAGAGAGTTCATGGACCCTCTGAAGCCATCCATGATCCTGTGTTAAGAATCCCTGTCTTGGGGCACCGGGATGGCTTAGTCATTGAGCATCTGCCTTCGGCTCAGGTCATGATCCCAGAGTCCTAGGATTGAGCCTTGCATCTGGCTCCCTGCTCTGCGGGGAGCCTGCTTCTCCCTCTGGCACTCCCCTGCATGTGTTCCCTCTCTCGCTATCTCTCACTCTGTCAAATACATAAAATCTTTAAAAGTAAATAAATGGATAAATAAAATTTTTTTTTTAAAATCCCTGTCTTAATTTTAGGTTCCATGACCTCCCAATTGCTTCTCTTTTCACAGAATATCTTATTATCTGTGTTAATATTTTCTCTTTATTTACTGATCATACTGTATTCCTCCTAGGAACTTTAGCTTCCCAACCTCCTCTCTGAACTTCTTGGGGATAAAGAGCATGTTGGTCACTATGCTTTATTTCCTGTGTCTTCCTATGGCATTTCAGGTTTCTATTTTAGCATATTGCACTGTTTTGCAATGTGTGCATAAGTCTATATAATTATTTATTTAAATATCTTTCTTTCCTCTTAAAAAACTTTTTGTAGGGCAGAGCCCATGTTTTTATCATCACTTTATCCTCAGCACACTACTTGGCTTGTAACAGGGTCTCAGAAAACATTTGAATGAATAAATGAATAAGTGGGCATGTAGAATTTCTATTAGTAATGAGTCAACATTCTCTTAAAGTAGCACAGTGTTGTGTTTGGGTCTTACAACAGTAACAGCAACAATAATAACAATAATAACAACAACAGTAATAATAATAGAATCCAGTAGGATGTTTGTTGTCATGTTTCTGTTGAGCTGACTTTATCCCCTTTTTATTTGAAAAAATTTTTGAAGATTTTATTTACTTATTTGAGAGATCAGGACCCCAGACAAAGGCAGATGCTTAACCCACTGAGCCACCCAGATGCCCCTATTTGAATTGTTGGTATGAAAGGGAGTGGTGGGTGATTTATCTTTCCTTTGTCTGTTTCTTCCTTATCTACAGATAGGTGGATTGCTTTTAACTAAGTAAAAATGGAAACTTTGATGGTTTCCAAGCCATTAACCAAAGAATGAGCAGAATGTTTAGAGAGAAGCATGTAGTTGTTAGAGAGGAAAAGACCTGAACAGAGCTTCATGGAGTCAGCTTATTTTACTTCCTTCCACGGCAGGCAGAAGGGACACTGGGGAGGCAGCCTGCATTTAAATAGTGTAGCTTTCCACAGTCTGAAAACATGGGTCGATTTAAAGGCAGATTTATACTGACATTTTATATTCGACATTTATCTATGGATCACCGTCCTTCTTACCCTTTCACTTTGCCACATCCCTGGGTGATAAGTCATTATTTTTATCACCATTTGTTGGGGAAGGGAGTGGAGGTATAGGAGGGTAAGTGCCTTGCTAAGGATCATGGAACCAGATACTAAACAGAGTCATGATTAGAACTTAGAGTTCCTGACTTCTATGCTCAGACGCAGATCACTAGGCAACATTTGCTTCCCTGCAGGAAGAAAGGCCCCCAAAGCCCCCAAAACAATCTGTTCAGCTTCACTGTGCTAAATAGCATCCAAAGCATTCGCAGCTTTGTGAAAAAGAGAGAAATTGTACATGGCCTGACCTTTTAGATACCTACTGGGAAAAACGGAAAACCCAGAGATTGTCACAGCTTTGTGGATCCAGCTGGCTTTCTCATCAGTAGCAGAAGTCTGTGACTTCATGGTTAGGTGTACCTTGAGACTGGGAGTGAGGCTTTTGTTGGAAGCTTGTTATATTGTAGGTGTTGTCACATAGGACTGAAAATTTTTAAGAGAAAGTCTGACCTGAGCCATAGATGGACGTGTGTGTTCTTGTATAAGTAAGTATAGCTTTGACAGCTTGGTGGCCCCTCCTGGTTTCGGGAAACTATCCTTTGAACTTTTAATTGTCAGCTTTGTTTGTTTGTTTGTTTAGTTTCTTTTTTGAACTTTCAATTTTGATATAATTACAGACTCACAGGAAGTTGCAAAAATAGTATAGCAAGTTCTCGCACCCTTCACCCAGCTTCCTCCAATGGTGAGATCTTATATAACTCTACAGTATTGCTTCTTTTAGTTTTGGAGAAGGTATGGGGAGGAGGAAAGGACAAGGCAGCAAACAGCTAGAGTAGACGGGGAGGGGAGTTTTGGCGGCTGCTGTTGCTATTTTGTTTTTAAAATTGCTTTTTAAATTGTTCTTCCTCTTTCCCCCAAATTTTCTCTGATGTAGGGGAATATGTTACAAGATGTATTCTAGGCTTGATGTGCCTAATTAAGACTGCTCTAGCTTCTATGTGCAAAAAGATGGAGGCTTCTTTCTTCTGTGTATGATCAATTTCTCTCAGAATGTTTTAATACAGGGTCATTAGAAGGCATTTTTCTGTTTCCATAATTTTGTTATGAAAGATTCTGTACAGCAGTGTAGAAAGCCCTAGGACTGAAAAAGAATGCCAGAAGACTCTTTTTTCCTTCAAATCACCACATTTGGCTAAGTCTAAAATTTATACTATTTTGACTCTTTCTTTCATCCCCTCAAAAACTTGGCAGAAGCAAAAGATAAGGATTTCTAACAGGTTTAGCCTGTTAGAAGGAGAAAAAGATTCCCACCAAAAAGCCCCTGAAAAGAGTGAGAAATCTCTGTTCTTTTCTCTGCACATGAAGTCACTTCCTTTCCAGAAAAATGTCAACTCTCATAGGCCTATTAGCATCTTGTCAACCAAAAGAGACAGAGGAAGAAGTAGCTGTGCTTTTGTTGCTCTGCCTGTACTAGTTGTAAAGGAGCATAGTTGGTTTCATGAGATATCATTGTTCCCTGCATCTCCAGTGAGCAGGACAGGTCTGTTACTGTTTTTCTCACATTTTGGCAGGAAGTAAAGTTCTTGATTCTATGTCACATGCCTCCACTGAGATGTGGTCTCACTGACTATTTGATTTCTTTCTTTCTTTTTTTTTTTTTTTAAGATTTTGCTTATGTATTTATTTGACAGAGAGAGATTTCAAGTAGACAGAGAGGCAGGCAGAGAGAGAAGAAGGGAAGCAGACTCCCTACTGAGCAGAGAGCCCGATGCGGGGCTCCATCCCAGGACCCTGGGATCATGACCTGAGCCGAAGGCAGAGGCTTTAACCCACTGAGCCACCCAGGCGCCCCCGACTATTCGATTTCTTTCTTTCTTTTTTTTTTTTTTAAAGATTTTATTTATTTATTTGACAGAGAGATCACAAGTAGGCAGAGAGGCAGGCAGAGAGAGAGAGAGGAGGAAGCAGGCTCCCTGCTGAGCAGAGAGCCCGATGCGGGGCTCGATCCCAGGACTCTGAGATCATGACCTGAGCCGAAGGCAGCGGCTCAACCCACTGAGCCACCCAGGCGCCCCGACTATTCGATTTCTTAAAGGGTGATGATTTTGGTGCTCTCTCAGCTGGGCAGTATTAGAAAAAATAAGCAAGTGGTATAGGACCCCAGAAGGCACTGGCTTCTGAGCATGCTTAGAGGCAGCTGCACAGGAACAAGGTGTATGGGGTCCAGCATTTCCCAGAGTCTGAGTTCCATATGGGAACTTTCACATAAGGGCTCATTTTCATGATAAAGAAGAGGGTGGGTGGTAACTGTGAGAATTGCAGTGTCCCCAAGTAAACGGAGAATTGGAGATAGTTGAGAACCTTATTTTCCCTTTTAAGCAGATGTACTTCAACAGCAAGGAGAATGTAACACAGAACCTAACTTCCATTTAAAATAAGAATTTGTTCTTTTTTCCAGTTCATCTAGAGGGGTGTGGAGCCCTTAGGCAGTGCAGCCTGTTGATGTGTGTGTGTGTGTGTGTGTGTGTGTGTGTGTGTGTGTGGTAAAATACACATAATACTTACCATCTTAACTGTTTTTAGGTGTGTGGTTCAGTGGTATCAGATGTTTACCACATTGTTGTGCAGCCGTCCCCACCATCTTTCCCCATAATTCTTTTCATCTTGTAAAACAAAAACTCTATACCTACCAGACAAGAACTCCCCATTCCTCCCTTTGCCAGCCTCTGGCAAGCAGTATTCCACTTTCTGTCTTTATGATTTTGACTACACTAAGCACCCCAAGTGAGTGAAATCATACAGTGTTTGTCTTTTTGCGACCAGCTTATTTCACTTAATATAATATTCTCAGGTTCAAGAAATCAGTTCTCTCTTCCTCAGAGTTTGCTTTTTTGGGTTAATATTTCTATTTATTATTTTTTGTTGTTGTTGTTGTAGGCTATCTCTGCCCATGTTCAGCTTGAGTGTAAACTTAATGTCTTCTTTGTTCTCTTCTGAGCCTTTTCTTGGGCATGTGCAGTTACTTTCTACATTTCCCTGTATATGCAATTAATTTTTTTTTTTTTAAAAAAGCCCCAACACGGGGCTTGAACTCATGACCCTGAGATCAAGACCTGAGCTGAGATCAAGAGTCAGATGCTTAACTGACTGAGCCACCCCGGTGCCCCTATGCAGTTGTTTTTGAATGTTCTAGTCTTAAATGTCCGGCTCTATTTCTGCGAAGAAACATACAAAAAAGTGAAGGTGGAGAAAAAAGGGGCACTTGGCCCTTCATTTATTTATTTTTTTAAAGATTTTATTGATATATTTGAGAGAGAGCACAGGCACAAGACAGGGCAGCGAGAAGCAGACTCCCCACTGATCAGGGAGCCCGCTGTGGGGCTTGATCCCAGGACCCCGAGATCGTGACCTGAGCTGAAGGCACCATACCTGGCCCTTTTAAATCTCGTGGATGTGGGACGCCTGGGTGGCTCAGTTGGTTAAGCAGCTGCCTTCGGCTCAGGTCGTGATCCCAGCGTCCTGGGATCGAGTCCCGCATCGGGCTCCTTGCTCGTCGGGGAGCCTGCTTCTCCCTCTGCCTCTGCCTGCCATTCTGTCTGCCTGTGCTCGCTCTCTCTCCCTTGCTCTCTCTGACAAATAAATAAATAAAATTTTAGAAAAAAAAAAAAAATCTCGTGGATGTAACTGACCTGGGTGGGGATGGGTTTGCCTCAGTGAGAGGAGGTACAGCAACACTGGCAGCTTGCTTCTTTGTCTGCATCTCCGTAATCAGAAGCAGGAATCCGCTCTCCAAGCACAGATCTCCAGTACTTGGGGGATAGACTCCTTTTTTGCCCACCTTGCCTCCTACAAGCTGTGTGCATGCTCTTGCCCGGCAACATAGCTGGGCAGGTGGGGTGGGGAATGTCTATTTGCTACTTTGCTAAGTGCTGAAATTGACCGAAATTACCCAAACTTTACCATCAAAGTCTTCCCTTGGAAATTGAAAACCTTTACCATACTTCAGAGTTTCAAAATAGTTAACATCAGACAGATTCCGTCACTGCAGTGATTGGGTAGGGAGAGAGATACCTATTGCTTTCTACTCTGCTTGTCTTCCCAGAATCCTCCCATCAGATGTACTAACTTTTCTCCTGTGTTCAGCTGGAGGGCTTATAGCACACAACCAAAACCATTTCATTTTCTTGTTTCATTCATTGGCCTCTTTAAGTGAGGGGCTTGGGTTTGCAGCCAGACAGATACCTATATTCTGAGAGGTCACCTGGTGTATTTTGTATTTATTCTACTGGTACGTGTTGGCTTCTGAGTCCTTCCTGCACCACTTTGCTGATTGACAGGGAGTCTGCCGATTGTCGGCAGTGTCCCTGGGTAATTGGTGGTTTTGTCCAGAGATGCTGGAATTGGCTAGAGTTATAGTGCCTCTGGGGTTTGGGAGGCATTGGCTTGTTATACTAGTGCTATTTCTAGCCTGTCCTTGGAGTTTCTCTGCCTTTCTTCTAAGCAAGTGAGATGCTAATATTTCTCTTCTATCAGTCACTGTGAAATTATCTATTTCCCCAAATGAGCGCGTTTTGATTTGGATCTCCGGCATTTCCTCCCAGCTCCGTGCCAGGCCACAACATAGGGCCTGGTTGAGTCTTGTCTTTGCTTTCTTTCTCTTTTTCTTTATAGTATGTTAAAACTGTTAAAATGATAGCTCTTTCTGACCTGATTCTTTGGAGAATATTTGTGCTCTGCTAAAGGCTCTCTGTCTCCTTCCTGTTTTTAATATTATTTAAATGTCATTCACTTGGTTTTATAATTAATCCTCCCCTTTGCTTCTCTGAGGCAGGCATCTGAGCTACCACTTAATTGTGTCTTCCTATAGTTGGCTTGTTCTTCTTTGCACCTGGTTTACCTCAGTGTGGGGGACAGGTTTTAGTCCTGGAGAAGTTCCCATATCCATTATTCATTCTGCTCTTCTACATGGCAACACAGTTTGCTGCTACTCTCTCCTTGAATTCAAAGCAATTCAGGAAAAAATTCTGGGGGAGTCCTCATCATGTGGGGTACACTGATATTAAGAGCAGCTCTGCAAACAAGGCTCCTTGTGGGGTAAGGGAGGCCTGTGTGAGGTGGCAGGATTCTCAAGTGGATGGCACCAAACTCTTCCCATTTGAGAAATAGATCAGCTTCTTCTGCCTCTGGGAATTCACTTGGGACTCAGGAAACCATCAAGGTACCTATTCCTGGTTCAGCTTCCCAGAACCTGCTTGCTGTCTTATATTCCCCATGGATCTGCATTCAGAAGTCAGAACTTCAGCGCACTCTTGCCATACTTGACGTGCAGGATCCCCACGGGAAGGAGCTTGGGCCAAAGCTAAGTGTGAGACTGACTGGTGCCTCTAGTAGAGTCAGAAGAGGCAGCAGTTGCAGCCAATTTGTAGTTCCTGAAAAAGAGCCCAGAAACAAAATTTTCAAAGTGCCTGGTAGACTTTCCAATGAAGAAACAAATGTGTACAGAGCACCTACTTCCCTACAACTTAACCATATTGCATGTGGAATATAATACCTCAAATATCTCACTGACTTAACTTCTCTATTTTTCACTCAGTGTAGGTTAAGAGTATTTGGAGCCGGGTATCTGGAGCCTCATTTAATAGAGTTAGCAAAGATTAGCAGTCTAATCCAGGATCCCCAAGGATTTCCTAGACTATTGTTGGTACTTAAGTGCTTTGGTGGCTTTGATGGTGAACTTTAATCATTATTCTGAAGGCTGCCATAGTGTTGCTGTCTTGAAGGCTACTCAGGATTCATTTTGAATTTGCATTCCTGCCCAAGAGTCCGTGGCTCTCTGTTGATTGAGCATATTTGGCTCCTTTTCTTTAGCCCATCAAAGAGGAAACATTTTTGCGTGTTTGGCCATGTACTCCATGCTGTGTATACCGTGATGTAAATTTTAGCTAGTCACTTACGCTGAGGTTATAGAAAGTTGGGGTGGATGTTTGTGGGGCTCCTGCTAGTGTTGGTGAAAGAAAAACATTGACCTCTTATTTTTGATTGGTAAAACATACATAAAATTTAACCTTTTTTTAAAAAATTTTATTTATTCATCTGAAGAGATCATAAGTAGGCAGAGAGGCAGGCAGCAAGAGAAGAAGGGAAGCAGGTTCCCTGCTGAGCAGAGAGCCCAGTGCGGGGCTCCATCCCAAGACCCTGGGATCATGACCTGAGCTGAAAGCAGAGGCTTTAACCCACTGAGCCACCCAGTAACCATTTTTAAATGTACAGTTCAGTGGCATTAAGTATATTCACATCATTGTTGGAAACATTTCTACCTTCCATCTCCGGAATTTTTTTCGTCTTCCCAAACTGAAACTCTTTGTACCCTATAAACAATAACTCTTACATTTCTCCTTCCCTCCACTTCCTGGCCACCACCACTCTACTTTCTGTCTCTGTGAATTGACTACTCTAGTTATATAAGTTGAATCATTCGGGATTTGTCCTTTTGTGACTGACTTTTTCCACTTAGCATAGTGTCTTTGTGGTTCATCCATGTTGTAGCATGTGTCAGAATTTCCTTCCTTTTTCAGGCTGAATATTATTTCTTCATTTGTATATACTGCATTTTGTTTATTCATTCATCAGTTGATGTTGGGTTCTTCCATCTTTTGGCTGGCGTGAATAATGCTGCTGTGAGCATGGGTGTATAAACACTTGTTTGAGTCCTTCCTTTTCACCTCTTGTTTTTGAGAGTGTGCAGGTTGAAGTGTCCTAGGTCAGTGGAATGAAATCCTCACATTCTTAGGAGAGAGATGCACTTGACCTTAAAGGATTTTTTCATTTGGCCACTTTGATATAGGAGGGCCAGGTCAGTGGAGTTCAACTAGAGTTATGGTTTGGGTAGCAAATATGGGTATTGACCCTAGAAAGCTAGCTCTCCCGCCCCCAACAAACGTTCTTTTAATTTAAGTTTAGGTGGAACCAGTACAGCTGTATAAGACCTTGGCAAGGGGAATTCATGGACCTCCTTCCCAATATGTTGTTGCCCTTGATGCAGTTTAGCTCCAACTAGCTATGTGGCTTTGAGTAACTTATTTAACCCTTCTGAATTTCAATTTAGTCATCTGTAAATCGGGACCAATAATACCTTCTTCATTGGATAGTTAAGGGGATTTGATGAGAATAATGTACTTTCAGTGCTTTACATAATGCTTAGTATCTAGCAGACACTTAATATATGTTACCTTCCTTAGCACTTATGGCCACTGTATTTCTCCCTTTGAAAAGAGATGAGTGTAGTTTGGGGCAAGTGATTTCTGTAGTTAACTCTCTTTTTAAGGTGTCACATAGAGAGCAGTAGAAAAGAGGAAGTTTTGAGATACTTTGTGTGAGCTTCTGGCACAGTTATTAACCTGTGGTGGTTGTTACTCAGCAAGAAGATACGATACATTTCTTTATGTGATGTGTCTCTCTGGTGTTGGCGTTTTGGGGCAGCCCATTCCTGGGGGCTATGGAGGATGGAGGCTGATGAGAATTGTCTCTTAAGGCCTGGAAGGTTTAAACTACAAAGCTTGTCTGCATCTAAAAGGACACTCTCTTCGATAAGCTCTGCCATTCTGTTTTGTGGGGATCAGCAGCCTTTGCTCACCAAAGGGGTAATACTGTTTACACAGTGTTGAGTTACTCTAACATAGGCCCTTCTTCTTTGGAAATATATCAGAGGAAGCATCAAGTCTTTGGTAAAGAAGAGCTTGTGTTAGCTTCTTCTCCCCTTATAGAAACTATTTAAAAATTGGAGGGGTGCCTGGGTGACTCAGTCAGTTAAGCATCTGACTCTTGGTTTCTGCTCAGGTCACAATCTCAGGGTAGTGAGATTGAGCCCTGAGTCCTCAGGCTCCATGCTCAGTGGGGAGTCTGCTTGTCCCTCTCCCTCTGCTCCTCCCCCTCACTCTCTCTCTTTCTCTCCCTCTATCTCTAAAATAAATAAAAAATCTTCAAAAAAAAATTGGAAACACGATGAACCAAAAGGTTATATTAAAAAAAAAAGTCATCCTGCCCCCCCTTATCTCCACAATGACTACAACATGTACTTGATACCAAGCTCTTACAGACATATGACTAATGAACAGTGTTATGTTTATATAACCAACCTCTTATCTTTTATAGTTATCTTAACTCTTCTCTTATGTACTGCTACTTCTGTGACTATCTGTGGAACAGTTTGGCTGGTCATGTGCCCAGATGACACAAAGTGGACAAATGGATAAAGGGCAGTTTTCTAAAAATGTGTGTGTGTGTGTACACATGTGCATGAGGACAGTGGTAAGCCAGGAGCCAGCCAGGATGAGCTCTGTGCTACTTATGTGTTGGCATTGAGATCCTGAGTGCCAGTTTTCTCCTGTCCTTGACTTGCCCCTGTCTGATAGGAAGCTGTTTTCTTTTTTGGCCTGCACTTAAATCCCATGCATAGTTCTGTACCATAACAGCTCATGAATAAGCCTGGCTGCTAATTATTTATACCAGTGTTTTTGTCTTGTTTTGTTTCAGTTCTGATTTTGCATAAAGAAAGGGGATCTTGGCTCCCTTTATTTATTTATTTTTTTAAAAAAGACTTATTTATTTAATTTAGAAAGAGGGCGAGTGAGAGCATGTGCAGGTGCACAAGCAGGGGGAGGGGCAAAGGGAGAGCGAGAGAGAATCTCCAGCAGACTCCCCGCTGAGTGGGGAGCCTGACACTGGCTTGATCTCACGATCATGAGATCATGACCTGAGCTGAAATCAAAAGTTGGATACTTAACTGACTGAGCCATCCAGATGCCCTTGGCTCCCTTTAAAGTCCAGATCCAATCACATTCCATGTTCAGATCTTAATTTTAAAGAGAACAAAGCTGAGTGAGGGGGATAGGAATAGTTTTAGTTGACAGTTACATGCTGTTACTCCCCTTCTCTCCCTTCCTCCCTCCCTTTCCTTCCCTCTTCCTTCCTTCTCTTTTTTCTTTTTCTTTCTCATTTCCTTCCTTCCTTCTTTCCTTCCTTTCTTTTTTTCTTTCTTTCTTTCAAGATACTACAAAGGAGGCAGAAACAGAAGAGGGGAGAAAGGTGTGTGACAAGTGAGCTTCAGGGAAGAGCGATGAGAGCAGATACAGAGGCCCTGCTGAGGTGGTTGATGCTGAGAGAAGCTACTTGGGAGTCTTTTAAGTGTTGCAAATGGGCAGTAGAAAGGTAATAGTGAGGTATTAAACACCTGTACTCTTAATAAGTATCTCAGGATCAAGAGAAAGAGTGGACCAGATTTATGAAAATGAACTGAAATAGCCAGTAGATGGAGAAGGTTATAAAGCAGAGTCAAAAGAAATGTTGGGAATAGTGTAGTCAGCAGATCTAAGCACACCATTTGTAGGTAAGCATCTCTCCCTTTAACATGTAATTCCATCTGGCACCTTTATTTAATCTTAGTGGAATGGGAGAAAGCACACTAAACAGGAGACCAGTTTCTAGTCTCAGCTTAGTCACTAGCTACTTGGGGTGGTGGTGGGAAGAGGTGTTTTCTGATCCAGAAACGAGGGAACTGGATTTCATGATTGATAAAGTCCTTTCTAGTTCCAAAAATCAGCTATCCTGAAGCCTCACAGATTTAGAACTCCCAATACATCAGGTCAGAGGATAGCAGACCTTGTGTGCGTGGTGATAGAGAGGACACCAAACAGTTGACAGATTGAGTGCAAAGGGTGATGATTTTCAAAAAGCACTATTCCATGGGATGCTGGGGCATTCTCTCTTGAGGAGGAATTGTGGTCCCTGATGTAAGAGGCTTGTGGGAGCCGATTTTAAGGTTGCTTTGTTCATTTTCTCTGCCTATGTAATTTCCTCTAGAGAATGACCAGTTCCAGGTGAGAAAACCTTGGCCTTTTTTAGAGGTGGGGGGCTGTGTTTGGAGTAGGTAGGTATCTCTGCCTGAATTATCAGGGGCAGAATGCAGTTTTTCCCTGGCACTGACCCTCAGAGTACTGCAGTGCTGAATTCTTCTCAAAACTGTTTGGCTCCAATGATGTCTGTGATAGTTGGGACATAGGTTGCCTCTAGGCCTGTGCCAGAATTGCTCTCTTCTTCCCCTTGTATTTTTCACTTTGTCATCCCTGACTCTGAATCCCAGAGATCAAGACTAGCTGTAGTCCAGCAGAGGAGCAATAAATCATTGCTCCCACTTCTTTTCCTCCAGGTTTTCTCCTCCTTAATTACCACATAACCACTGCTGAGGCCGCATCTTTGTGCTGTATGTGCTAGGGACAAAAGCCCTCCTTGATTGGATGTGTACAAAAGCTGCTTTGTCTCTCTCCAGCCATTGTGTTTTGCTGTTTTGCCCTGTGCCACATGCTCTACCCGTTCTTTTCTCTTATCTCCTGTGAGTTTTTAGAGTCTGATTGTCAGATGATTTATCCATTAACAGGGCTTGCCTAAGCTCTGGGGGTAATGGGTAGAGTGGGCAGCCCTTAAATAACTCGGCAAGTTGATCTTCATTAAAGAGAGAGGTTTGGGCTGGGTTAGTCATTTCTGTATGGATTCTAGCTAGTCCCCTTCATTCTCTGAGCTCCTGGTAGGAGTTAAGCAGGTCGTGTGATCCAGAATGGGCTCCTATGGAGCTTTTTTTGGGTCTAGTCCAACAGATTGCTTGTTAACAGATAACATCAAAAGGGCCAGCTGCCTATCATTTGCCTTTCCATTATGAAACCTCAGCGAACTTGAGTTAGTGCAAGGGTGAGGAGTTCATAAATGAGGATGCCTATGACCTTCATCTCTAGTAAGGCTTTTTTGCTATTTGAGGGGAAGATTCAGACTTTAGAAACAGAGTGTAGACAGGCCCTTGTACTTTTCCTTGCCTGCTGTTTCTTTACTGAACCTCTGATTTCAGAGGTTGAGAGTAAGGAGTGTTGTGTGGCAGGCAGCAAGTATCTGGAGAGTCTTACTCCTACTCATCATTCCCTGCTGCTTCAAATCAAAGCTCACATCTCTTCTCGAAGGGTAGTAAGCTTCACACAAAGCTCAGACAGCATGGGAGAATGGACTTCTTTGCTGGCAAAGAAGCAGATATGGTCTTAGAAAAGGAGAGGTCAAGCCTTTTTTTGTGTCTGTGGGAGTAGAGAGAGTTGAGGGGGAGAAGACAGAAGGACCATCAATTGCTTGCAGCTGCTGAACCCCTTCTTCCTACTTTCCCATCAAGTAGGGGAGGTTGGTACAGCGGCAGTAGTCATGATGGGCACAGAAGTAGGATTTATTTCATGGTTTTGGGTGAAAGAGAACAAGGCAACCGACGATTTCTTCTATGCTTAATGTTTATTTGCAAAATGTCTTTATACCTACAGGGGTAAGCTAGGGTTTTGGCAGTCAGTCTTGTAACTGAGGTTGCTTGGGTTTTAATCCTCATTAAGCATACCAGGGAGAAAGGGGATCTTTTTGGCAAATGCTGTCATGGTTGAGAGAGGAAAGAGTAAGCTGCCCTTTTGTTTGAATAGTTAAGGACTTTTTTTTCTCTTTATGAGAAAGAGCTGAAGTCCAGTATAGTTGGCACATCTGGTGACCAGTTAAAATGGAAAGATGTCCCTCTTAGCCATGATGTTTGAAACAAATGCACAGCTAAAACATAGCAAGATGACATTCAAGCAGCCTGGGATGAGAGGGGGGATCCTCATTTTGATCTATACATTGAATAAATTTGGTGGGGAAATCACTGTGTGGGAGTAAATTTGGAATACTAAGAGGTCTTTTTTTAAAAAAAAAACAAACAAACCACATTTGTTTATTTTAGAGAGGGAGGGAGAGCGCAGAGGGAGAGAATCTCAAGCAGATTCCCCACTGAGCGCAGAGCTGGATGCATGGGATCATGACCAGAGCCAAAACCAAGAATCAGAAGCTTTACTGTTTAAGCCACTCAGGAGTCCCTAAGATGTCCTTTTATAGTCAGATTTCCAAGCTTAATTGCTATTAAAGAAGTGGTGCAAAGAGGTCAGAGTGTGGGTCTCCCTTGCAGCAGCTGCAGTCATGGCAGGACAGGCGTTTAGAAAGTTTCTTCCCCTCTTTGAACAACTTTTAGTTGAAAGGAGAGCTGCCAAAACTAACCAGAGGAGGCATTAACGCTTCCAGAAAAATCTCAAGGAATAGAATTACAAGCAACAACGGTAGTAGCTGTTAGTTTGGGTTCTAAAGGAAGGGGTAGAGAGATTCAACCAGTTAGTGTGAAATTTCAAGATCAAGTTCTTCTCTCAGAATATGGAAGCACCAAAGTAGTTCTAGATGATAAGGATTATTTATTTAGATATGGTGACAGTCTTAGAAAGTATGTAGACTGAAAGAAATCATTATTGAAATGGCATTAAGTGAAGCTGCCCATTCCAGTGAAGTTGTAAAATCTTTCATCATGTAATTTTTTTTAAAAAAGATTTTATTTATTTATTTGACAGAGATCACAAGTAGGAGAGAGGCAGTCAGAGAGAAGGTGGGAAGCAGGCTCCCTGCTGAGCAGGGAGCACCATGCAGGGCTCAATCCCAGGACCCTGGGATCATGACTTGAGCCGAAGGCAGAGGCTTTAACCCATTGAGCCACCCAGGCACCCCTCATCATGTAATTTTTGTGTCTCTCTCTTATGATAAACTATTGGTATCCAAAAAAAAAAGTGGCACAAAGAAGTGGCACAAAGAAGTAGAAGTAGAAGAAGTAGATTTTTAAAAACCTTCCGTGGACAGAAGATATGACCTTGGGAAGGTCAGTGCTTGCTCTAGATAAATCTACCCATGCTTTTAAAAAAGTTTGGTAGCCGTGACTTACTTATTATAGCTCTGTTTGGATTTCTTAAATCTATTTCCATTGCTTTCATTTAACTCTATTGATTATTCTTTTAATAACCTTGTTTTTGTTTTTGTTTTTTGTTTTTTTAAGCCTTGATAAATTTGCTGAAGTTCCTTATGTCAAATGAGACCGTACTTTTGGCCAAACACAACATTTTTACATTAGCCCTTATGGTGAGTAACAAAAAAATATTTCTTAAGGGGAGTGGGAGGAACAGGCTTCTAGTTGTGGAAAGAATATGTCATGGGGATAAAAGTTACAGCATAGGGAGTATAGTCAACGGTGTTGTAATGGTGTTACATGGTGACAGATGGTAGCACCACTTGTGGTAAGCATAGCACTATGTATAGACTTGTTGAATCACTATGTTATACACCTGAAACTAATGTAATGTGTGTCAATTGTACTTCCATTAAAAACATTTTTTTTCCTTTTTCTGAAGCCACACCCTAAAAGAGATAGGCCAGGTTGAAACAGGAGCTCGTATTCTGGGTACTAAGGCATAGAGGGAGCCAGGCCTTCATTTTCTTTTTGAATTTGAATCTCTAGACTGGTGCTCCCCACTCTTCCTCTCTCACCTATGTCTTTGGCAAACTTGAGACTCTTTCTTTTTCATGACAGAATATTGTTTGGTAGGGGCAGGTATGGGTCCGCTCTCTGTGAGCCTTAGTCCCTGGTGAGAGACTGAACTAGGCTACTGTAGTCTCTATGTTGGTACAGAGCTAAACCTCTGGAGGTGTCCCAGCCAGATGAATGGTTCCATTATGGCTCCACTGGTTTCAGAGGGACATTACAGATGCCTCTTTATCTGACTGGCTATTTGGGATAGAAGGAGGGCATTGTGCCTTTTGACTGTCTCCTCAGGATGTTACCCAATGTATTCATAAATGTTTAATGTTTGAGGGGAAAAGGCCCTGATTTGTAGCATTTGTGGATTTCTATGGTACAACTACTCCCATCATGGCCAATTTCAAGCTAACATTGTGACATTGTTGAATACAGAGCTGGGGAGATGAGCCATAACACACCATTATATGATATTCCCACCACACAGGTGTAAGAAGTGTAAATTAATCTCAAGAACACAAATAGCAAAAGATAGAAAATAATTAGGAAGTTGTGAGTTTGAGTATTATCTTCATTTTAATATAATTTAATGAACTGTTAAGTTTATGTGTCAATTTGTAATAATGGCTTTGTTAAGCAACCAGCTCACAAAATTCCTGAAAATTTAACATTGAGTTCTGACAAGCCAGTAAGAACTGGCAACAGCATACTACTGACAGTACCCTTCTGGTCTTCATAGAATGATCCCTGTGTATGGGCTTTTGCTTCTTTTTTAGATTGTGAACCTTTTTAATATGTTTATCACATATGGCGACACATTCCTGCCCACTCCCAGCAGCTATGATGAACTCTACTATGAGATTATCCGAATGCACCAGAGCTTTGACAACCTCTACTCTATGGGTAAGCTTTCTTTTCTTTTTACTCCCCTCCCCCTCTCAGCTGTAATTTTTGGCATGTAAGAAGAAAACACTACAAAAGATTCTCTTCTAGTTGCTTGGTTTCCTGCTTGGCATAGAAGTCTAGAAGTCTCTTCTCAGGCAATAGGAAGTTATATGTGGAATTCTTTGCTTTTGGGAACTCATAATTCATCTCAGTACAAAGCTGGTTAGCATCCCTGTGGCCCTTATGTTTGTGTGAGAGAGAGAAAGTAGGGAGGCTTGTGGATTTAGTGACTGCCAGTGAGATGGGAGTGAAAGAGTAGGTGGAGATTGACAGCAGCAAATAGAAGAGCTTGGATCCCAAAAGAACATTGTGTGATTTGAGAAGGTACAGGAGTTTAAAGAGTTTTAATGTACCTGTGTATTTTTAGCATAACCTACAAGAAGAAGTGGGCAGTAGATAAGAATCTTTCTTCCAAGCCTTTTGGTGATTGGCTTAATGAAAATTTAATCTGTGGTCATAGTAAATATAACTTATTTCTGAAAGAGGACATGTATCCCTGTAAATTTGAGTGAAGAGTCTATAAACCTACCTGGAATTTGAAAGGTCAGGAAAGGTTTCTATAGATTGCACAGAAACAGAAAGCCCCTCACTAAAACTATTAAAAAAAACTCCCTCACTTACCAGCTTTATTGAGGTATAATTGATATATAATAAACTGCACTTGTTTAAAGTATACAGTTTTTGATAAGTTTGACATACATTTATATACACGAAGCTTTCACTACAATCAAGATAACGAACATATCTTATCACCTACTAAAGGTTTCCTTTGTCCCTTTATATCCCTCCTACCGCCTCTTAGCACTTCTATCCCTTGCTTTCTATCTCTGGGCAACCACCAGTCCACTTCTATTCCTGCAGATTAGTTTGCTCTATCCCTTTTGTTGGGACTATTTGTGAAAACTCTCTCCCATATCATGTGAAAACTGGAGGGGATTTGGAATAAGTACTAGGAGAAAGAGTAGATGCAAATAGTAGAAAAGAATTGCCTAGGAAGACGAAATTTTTTTCTAATTTTCTTTTTTAGAGCAGTAGAGGAAAACTCTAACAGCCATGGGTAGCTTTGCTATGACATTTTAGGCAGTGGGAGTAGGGCCTTCTATTAGTAGGATGTTTTCACCTGCAGATATGAGAAACCTTTGACTTAAACTACCTTGAACAATAGGAAAATTATTTCACTTTGCAAGAATTCTAAGAATGACAATTCCAGAAGGATGTGACCTGATGCTCAGCAGTGTTGCAAGGACCCAGGTGTTTTCTGTTTCTCTCTCTCTTAATATAATAGCTTTCTTAGTATAATAGCTTTAGCATCAGGTCCCCTCCCTTGAGAATAACAAGTTCCAGTTGTCATATCAAGACACATCATCTTTTTTTTAGGAGCTAAGAAGTCTTCCATGAGAACCCTTTAGCAGACTTCCTATTGCCAAATGTGCTCAGTGTTCCTTATAGGGTTTGTGTCCACCCAACTTTACAAAAATCCTTGTTTTTGAGAATGTAGAATTTTCCAAGGGTGAAGAGCTGCCCTAGAGGCCTTAGCATCCATTAATAGATGAATAAAGATACCTTTCAATGAGAAAAGGAAGGAAAGTTGAGGTGGGAGAGATATTTTATAGAAGCCTGACATACCTACTCAACTGAGCCATGTGCACAGTCAAATGAGGTAAGCCCTTATAGCTACAGCAACAGGATAAGAGAGGATATCTGGGCCTGCTCAAATCTGCCAAGGGAATTAAAATGTGAACCAGGAGATCACAAATAGGGAAATGAAAAATATCCCTAAATGAAACAGAACAAACAACATGTTTCAATGCTTTCCATTTTGAATAAAGTATGATGAAAAAACATTTAGGTTGTTTTTTTTTTTTAAGATTTTATTTATGTCTTTGAGGGAGAGTGAGAGAGAGAGAGAGAGATCAGAAGCAGGGGAGAAGGGTAGAGGGTGAAGCAAACTCCCCGCTAAGCAGGGAGCCCGATACAGGACTTGTTCCCAGGACCCTGGGATCATAATCTGAGCCAAAGGCAGATGCTTAACCAACTGAGCCACCCAGACACCCCTGTTTATTCCTTTATATTGTGAAATAATATCCCATTGTAGGTCTATGCCAGCTTGGTTTATCCACTTCTCAGTTGAAGGACATTTGGGAGGTTTCTAGTTTTTTGAGTTTTTTAAAGATTTATTTATTTATTTGACAGAGAAACAGTGAGAGAGGGAACACAAGGAGGGGGAAGAGGAGTGGGAGAGGGAGAAGCAGGCTTTCTGCAGAGCAGGGAGCCTGATGCAGGGCTCAATCCCAGATCATGACCTGAGCTGAATGCAGATGCTAAATGACTGAGCCACCCAGGGCCCCCGAGGTTTCCAGTTTTTAATGATTATAAGTGAAGCCCCTGTTAACATCATTGTACAAGGTTTTATGTGAACACAAGCTTTCATTTCACTTGGTTACATACCTATGAATGGGTTCTTGGCTGTCATGGTTAAGATGTTCCTTATAAAGAAAAACACCAAACTGTTTTCCAAAGAGATGTACTATTTTACATTTCCTTCAGCAATATATAGGAGTTATAGTCCCTCCATATCCTAGCCAGCACTGGTTTGTTGGTTGGTTGGTTTGTTTTTGGCTTCTTCTTCTTCTTCTTCTTTTTTTTTTTTTAAGATTTTATTTATTTATTTGACAGAAATCACAAGTAGGCAGAGAGATAGGCAGAGAGAGAGAAGGGGAGCAGGCTCCTGCTGAACAGAGAACCCTATGTGGGGCTCTATCCCAGGACCCTGAGACCATGACCTGAGCTGAAGGCAAAGACTTAATCCACTGAGTCACCCAGGTGCCCCTGTTTTTGGCTTCTTATAGGTGTGTCGCAATATCTCATTACGGTTTTAATTTTGTATTTCCCTATGAATAATGATGTTGAACATCTTTCCTCTTCTTATTTGCCATCTTTGGTTTTGAAGATCTTTTGCCCATTAAAAAAAGCATTGCATACCCATGTTCATAGCAGCACTGTTCACAATAGCCAAGAGATTAAAGCAACCCAAATCTCCATTAATGGATGAATGGTTAAACAAAATGTGGTATATACATTTTTTTTTAAAGATTTTATTTATTTATTTGACAGAGAGAGATCACAAGTAGACAGAGAGGCAGGCAGAGAGAGAGAGAGAGAGAGGGAAGCAGGCTCCCTGCCGAGCAGAGAGCCCGATGCGGGACTCTATCCCAGGACCCTGAGATCACGACCTGAGCCGAAGGCAGCGGCTTAACCCACTGAGCCACCCAGGAGCCCCTGGTATATACATTTTAATGGAATACTATGCAGCCTTAAAAAGGAGGAAATCTGTTATGCTCCACTGTGGATGAACATTGAGAACATCATGCTAAGTGAAATAAACCAGTCCACAAAAGGACAATATTGTATGGTCCCACTTATGTGAGGTATCTAAAGTAGTCAAATTTGTAGATACAGAAAATAGAATGGTAATTACCAAGGGATGAGGGGAAGGGTACAAAGGGAGTTTTTTAATAGGGATAGAGCTTCAGTTCTGCAAGATAAAAAGGTTCTGGAGATCTGTTATACAACAATGTAAACATACTTAACTTTTGAACAGTACACTTAAAAATGGCTAAAACAGTAAATTTTATGATACATGTTTTTTCCTACCACACATACACATACTATGCTTTAGACTTTATTTGTAGATTCTACTCATTTTTCTCCTAGTGTCCTTTCTGTATTCCAGGATTCCACCTATGTTACATGTAGTTCTAATATCTCTTTACTCTCTTGCCTGACAGTTTCTTAATGTTTGTTTTTCATGACCTTGACAGTTTTCAGGAGAGCTTTCTTAATTTTGAAATGACTCATGATTTACTCAAAGTTGGACTGGGGTTTTGGGTTTTCAGAAGAGTGCCACAAAGTCAAACATTTGTGTGTATGCTATCAACATGAATTATCACTGGTGATACTAACCTTTATCACTGGGTTAGAGTAGTGTTTGCGAAGTTTCTCCACAGCAGAGTTGTGATTTTTCCTCCTTTTCCACACTTTGTTCTTTGGAAGCAAGTCACTAAATGCAGTAAGCACTGAAGTTGGTAGTTGGGGTGGGGAGGTTAAGCTCCACCTCCTTCAGGGGAGAGTATCTACATAGATTATTTAGAGTTATCCTATAAGGAGAATTGGTTGTTTTTAAATTTTTCTTGTTTCTGAGATGTGAGGTTTCTTTGTATATTTTATACACTAGTACATTTTCAGTTACATGTTTTGCAAATATTTTCTCCCTGATCTTAGCTTGTATTTTCATTTTCCCTTTTCTTCTTTCTTTCTTTCCTCCTTCCTTCCTTCCTTCCTTCCTTCCTTCCTTCCTTCCTTTCTCTCTCTCTCTCTATCTTTCTTTCTTTCTTAAGATTTTGTTTATTTTTTTGTCAGAGAGCATGAGCAGGAGCGGCACGCAGAGGGAGAAGCACGCTCCCCTCTGAGCAAGGTTCCCGATGTGGGACTCAGTCCTAGGACCCTGGGATCATGTCCTGAGCCGAAGGCAGACGCTTAACCCACTGAGCCACCCAGGCATCACAATGTATTTTTATTTTTATTTTTATTTTCTTCACAATGTCTTTTGAAGACATTTTTGTTTATTTTTCCTTTTTTAAAGATTTTATTTATTTATTTGAGAGAGTGTGAGAGAGAGAGAGAGAGCATGCATGAGCTTGGGCAGGGGCAGAAGTAGAGGGGAAGGGAGAGGGAGGGAAAGAAGATAGTCTTGAGGAGACACCATGCTCAGTGTGGAGCCTGATGTGGGGCTTGATCTCACGACCCTGAGGTTATGACCTGAGCTGAAGCCAAGAGTCGGACCCTTAACCAACTGAGCCACTCAGGTGCCCCATTTTATTTTTCAGTCTCATCCACCAATTAGGGAAAGATTTTTGTTATAACCCAGCTAGCAGATTTCCATTTTTCTTGGACTCAGTTGCAAAGTGTTGAAGAAGTTTTAAATTTTGATAAATACATTTATTAATTTTTTCTTTTATGAGTTTATGCTTTTTGTGTAGCATCTAAGAAATCTTCCTCTATGGGGTCCTGGGTGGCTAATTCGTTAAACATCTGCCTTCGGCTCAGGTCATGATCCCAGGGTTCTGGGATCGAGCCCTGCATTGGGCTCCCTGCTCAGCAAGGAGCATGCTTCTCCCTCTCCCACTCCCCCTGCTTGTGTTCTCTCTCTCACTGTGTCTCCTTTGGTCAAATAAATAAAATCTTTTTTTTTTTTTGTTTAAAAGTAAGTTTTAAAAGCAGATCATGTGAGTCTTTTTTTTTTTTTTGGTAAGATTTTAAGTGTTTTTGTTTTGTTTTAGAGAAAGAGAGAGAGTGCAAGTAGGAGGAGGGGCAAAGGGAGAGGGAGAAGGAGAAGGAGAGAAGCAGACTCCTCGCTGAGCACAGATCTCGATGCAGGGTTCAGTCTCACAACCCGGAGATCATGATCTGTGCTGAATTCAAGAGCTGGTTGCCTAACCTCTTGAGCCACCTAGGCATCCCAAGATTTTTCTTAAGGTTTTATTTTTTTTTAAGGATTTTAAAATTTTCATTTATTTGACAGAGATCACTCGTAGGCAGAGAGGCAGGCAGAGAGAGAGGAGGAAGCAGGCTTCTCGCTGAGCAGAGAGCCTGATATGGGGCTCGATCCCAGGACCCTGGGATCATGACCTGAGCCGAAGGCAGAGGCTTTAACCCACTGAGCCACCCAGGCGCCCCAAAGTTTAAGGTTTTATTTTTAGGCAGTCTTTATACCCAGTGTGGGACTTGAACTCACAGTCCTGAGATCAAGAGCCCCATGCTCTACTGTCTGAGCCAGCCAGGTGCTCCTGAACTTTGTTCTTATGTATCAAAATTATTTTGGCTGTTTTTTCATATAAATTTAAATATATTTTTGTTAAAACCCCACTGAAATTTTGATTAAGATTATGATGAATCTAGGGGCACCTGGGTGGCTCAGTTGATTGAGTGTCTGCCTTGGGCTTGGGTCATGATTTCAGAGTCATGGGATTGAGCCTACTGGGCTCCCTGCTCAGCAGGGAGTCTGCTTCTCCCTCTTCCTCTGCCACTCCCCCCTGCTTGTGCTCTCTCCCTCCCTCTTTCTCTCTCTTTCAAATAAATAAATAAATATCCTTTTTAAAAAAGATTCTATTTATTTATTTGACAAAGAGACACAGCGAGAGAAGGAACACAAGCAGGGGGAGTTGGAGAGGGAAAAGCAGGCCTTCTGCTGAGCAGGCAGCCTGATGTGGGTGGGGCTCGATCCCAGGACCCTGGGATCATGACCTGAGCCAAATGCAGATACTTTTTTTTTTTTTTTTTTTTTAAACATTTTATTTATTTATTTGAGAGAGAGAGACAGACAGTGAGAGAGAGCATGAGCGAGGAGAAGGTCAGAGGGAGAAGCAGACTCCCCATGGAGCTGGGAGCCTGATGCGGGACTCGATCCTGGGACTCCAGGATCATGACCTGAGCCGAAGGCAGTCGCTTAACCAACTGAGCCACCCAGGCGCCCCCAAATGCAGATACTTAACGACTGCGCCACCCAGGTGCCCTAATAAATATCTTTTTTAAAAAAAGATTATGGGGGTGCCTGGGTGGCTCAGTGGTTAAAGCCTCTGCCTTCGGCTCAGGTCATGATCTCAGGGTCCTGGGATCGAGTCCTGCATTGGGCTCTCTGCTCAGCAGGGAGCCTGCCTCCTCCTCCTCTCTCTCTCTGCCTGCCTCTCTGCCTACTTGTGATCTGTCTGTCAAATAAATTAAAAAAAAATTATTTAAAAAAAAATAAAAAAAAAAAAAAGATTATGATGAATCTATAGATCATTTTGGGAAAAATTGACATCTTAGTAATAACATCTTTGAGCCCATAAACATTTGTTGAAGTCTTTGATTTTTTAATCAAACATATTGTACATATTTTATTAAATTTATCTTAAAGCATTTAATGGAATTTGGTGCTATTGTAAATGGTATTTTTTAGAATTTCAATTATTATTTTCTCATTGTTAGTATATAGAAAGACTATTAATTTCCAAATTTATCATCCTGCTAAACTCACTTATTAGATTTAGTGACTTATAATCTTACTAGAATTTTCTGTGTAAACAGCTATGTAGTTTGGGAATAAAAGCGTTTTATTCCTTTCATTCTAATCTTTTAATTCTTATCTTATTTCACTAATTAGGACCTCTATAGTATATTAAAACAGAGTGGTGGGAATGGATATACTTATCTTTTTTCCAATCTTAAGATCATAAGGATTGAGTACTTCATTCAGTGTGACGTTAGCAATATGTTTTTTTCATAGATACCCTTTATCAGGCTGAAGATATTCCCTTTTGTTTCTAGTTTCCTGAAAGTTATTCTCATTAATGAATGTCAGATTCTGTTTTAAAATTTTAGCATGGAGTGCCTGGATGTCTCAGTCAGTTAAGTATCTGACTCTTGATATTGGCTCAAGTCATGATCTCAGGGTCTTGGGATCGAGCCCCTCTGGGCTCCCTGCTCAGTGAGGAGTCTGCTTCTCCCTCTCCCTCTGCCCCGATCCTGCTCATGCTCTCTCACTTTCCCTCTCTCAAATAAGTAAATAAATCTTTTTTAAAAATTTAGCATGGGTGACTCAGTCAGTTGACCATCTAGCTCTTGGTTTTGGCTCAGGTCATGATCTCAGGGTCATGAAGTCAAGCCCAGTGTTCAGCTCCAAGCTCAGTGTGGAGTTTTCTTGGGATTCTTCCCTCTCCTTCTGCTGCTCTCCCCACTCACATGTGTGTTCTCTCTCTCTTTCATAAAATAAGTAAATTAAATCTTAAAAATTTTAGCATTTATTGAGATGATATCATGGTTTTCCTACTATAGACTGTTGACATAGTGATTGATTTTTTTTTAAGATTTTATTTATTTATTTGACAGAGAGAGAAAGTGCACAAGTAGACAGAATGGCAGGCAGAGGGAGACCAGGCTCTGGATGTGGGGCTCGATCCCAGGGCCTTGGAATCATGACCTGAATCAAAGCCAGACACTTAAATGATGGAGCCCGACAGGCGCCTCGTGATTGATTAATTTTTTTTTTTAATTTATTTTTTCAGCATAACAGTATTCATTATTTTTGCACCACACCCAGTGCTCCATGCAATCCGTGCCCTCTACAATACCCACCACCTGGTGCCCCCAACCTCCCACCCCCGACCCCTTCAAAATTCTCAGATCGTTTTTCAGAGTCCATGGTCTCTCGTGGTTCACCTCCCCTTCCAATTTCCCTCAACTCCCTTCTCCTCTCCATCTCCCCTTGTCCTCCATGCTATTTGTTATGCTCCACAAATAAGTGAAACCATATGATAATTGACTCTCTCTGCTTGACTTGTGATTGATTTTTTAATGTTGAACCAACCCACATGATTGTACTTATTATTGTACTTATTTTTTTTTTAATTTTTAAATTTTTTAAAAGATTTTATTTATTTGAGAGAGAAAGTGCATGAGAAAGAGCAAGAGTGGTAGAGGGAGAGGGAGAAGCAGACGCCCCTGCTGAGCAGGGAGCGCAAGCAAGGCTCAATCCTAGGATCTTGGGATCATGACCTGAGCCAAAGGCAGATGCTTAACTAACTGAGCCACCCAGGCAGCCCTATCTTTTTTTTTTTTTAAACTTAGTATCATTTTTATGTGCTGCTGGATTTGATTTGCCCATATTCATGAGGGATATTGGTCTGTAATTTTATTGTCTTATAATGTCATTTTCTGGGTTTAGTATCAGGTAATGTTGACCTCATAAAATTCTCTCATCTATTTTCTGGAAGAATTTGTATAGAAGTGGTATTATTTTTTTCCTTAAATATTTGGTAGAATTTGTTAGTGAAGCAAGCTGGGCCTGGAATTTACTTTCTTGGAAGGTTTTTAACTATAAACCCAATTTGTTTAATAGATCTCTATAATAATATAGACTCTATAATAATATAATAAATTCTTGTATTTCTTCAGAGTGACTTTTGGAAGGTTGTGTCTTTCAAGGAATTTGTTTTATTTCATTAAGATGTAAGTTTTATGGGCATATAGTGGTTTGTAATATTAATTTTTCGTGTCTGTAGAGTCTATACTAATTTCCTTTCTTTCTTTCCTGATTTTGATAATTTGTGTCTTCTCTTTTTCTTGGTCAGTCTGGCTGTATGTTTTTCAGGTTTATTGACTTTTTTCCCCCCCCAGAGAACTAGCTTTTGGTTTCATAGTCAGTTTTATTTTTGTCTCTCTCGTTTTTTAGTTTTCTATTTCATAGATTCTTGCTCTTAATTTCCTTCTTGTTGCTTACTTTGAGTTTTTTGGTTTGTTTTTTTTTTTAAGATTTTATTTATTTATTGGTCAGAGAGATAGAGAGAGTACAGGCAGAGTGGCAGGCAGAGGGAGAAGCAGGCTCCCCACGGAGCAAGGAGCCTGATGTGGGACTCCCAGCCTGATGCTGGGATCCTGACCTGAGCCGAAGGCAGTCGCCTAACTGACTGAGCCACCCAGGCATCCCTTGCTTTGAGTTTTGCTAGTTTCTTAGGATAAAAGTTTAGGTCACTGATATGAGACTTTTTTTTTCTTTTTTTAAAATTTTTTAAATCAATGTTATCTTAAGCCTGTGTAGTGATAAGAGACTGAGTTACTCTAGTTTGCCTTTTTTTTAAAAAATTTTATTTATTTATTTCACAGGCAGAGATCACAAGTAGGCAAAGAGACAGGCAGAGAGAGAGAGGGAAGCAGGATGTGGGGCTTGATCCCAGGACCGTGAGATCATGACCTGAGCTGGAGGCAGAGGTTTAACCCACTGAACCACCCAGGTGCCCCGAGACTTTTTTTTTCTAGTATAAATGCTTAGTCCTATAAATTTCCCTTTAAATAGTACTTTAGTTTCATCTCAAACATTTTCATTTGTTGTGTTTACATTGTCATTCGGGTTCAACATATTTTCTGATTTCCTTTGTGATTTCTTCTTTGACTTTTGGATTATTAGGACTATTTTGTTTAATTTCCAAATATTTGGGGATTTTTATTTTATTTTAATTATTTTAAGGATTTTATTCATTTATTTGACAGCGAGCATAAGTTGGGGGCAGGGAGCAGCAGAGGAAGAGGGAGGAGCATTCTCCCTGCTGAGCAGGGAGCCCAACATGGGGCTTGATCTCTGGACCCTGGGATCACAATCCAAGTCCAAGGCAGACACTTAACTGACTGAGCCAACCAGGTGCCCCAATTTGGGGATTTTTAAATTTTTTCAGATATCTTTCTGGTAGTAATATTAAGTTTAATTCTGTTTTGGTCCAAGGATATTCTTAATATGATATCAGTCCTTTGAAATTTACTGAGACTTGTTTTATGGCCCAGAATACGGTCCATCCTGGTAAACGACTCTTCTGCACTTGATTCTGCTCTTGGAGTAGACTATTCTTTGAGTTTCAATTTGGTCAAGTTGTGTGATATGGTCTCTGTTTTCACATATTTTTCTGTCTACTTGTTCTAAAGGGACAGAGAGGACTGTTACAATCTCTAACTATAGTTGTAAGTTTATTTTTTTAGTTCTTTCACTTTTCGGTTTATATATTTTGTAGCTTTGCTGTCACATGTGTACACATTTAGGATTATTGTATTTTGGTGAGTTAACCCTTTTATCCTTGTGTAATGTCCTACTTTATTTCTGGTAATATTCCTTTTCAGAGGTCTGTTTGGTCTGATATTAATACAGCCATTGTGGTTTTTCTCTTTTTCCCGCTTTCTCAAAGATTTTATCTTTAATCTCTATACCCGGTGTGGGGCTGAAACCCACAACCCTGAGATCAAGAGTTGCATCTTCTACTGACTGAGCCAGCCAGTCACCACTGGTTTTTCTTTTTTGATTAGTGTTTATGTGTTTGTCTTTTTCTTTTTTTTTTTTTTTTTAAATTTAAAAAAAAAATTTTTTTTTTAAAGATTTTATTTATTTATTTGACAGAGAGAGATCACAAGTAGACGGAGAGGAAGGCAGAGAGAGAGAGAGAGAGAGAGGGAAGCAGGCTTCTCGCTGAGCAGAGAGCCCAACATGGGACTCGATCCCAGGACCCTGAGATCATGACCTGAGCCGAAGGCAGCGGCTTAACCCACTGAGCCACCCAGGCGCCCGTGTTTGTCTTTTTCTACCTTTAACTATTATCTATATTTTTATATTTAAAGTGGCTTTTTTTTTTTTTAAAGTAGGCTCCACGGCCATTATGGAGCCCAGTGCTGGGCTTGAACTCACAACTCTAAGATGAAGAACTGAACTGAGATCAAGATTCATTTGCTTAATTGAGTGAGCCACCCAAGTGCCCCTAAAGTGACTGACTTGTACAGAGCTTGTAGTTAGGTCTTGTTTGTTATCCAGTGTGACAGTCTTTTTCTCTCATTCAGTATTTAAACCATATACATATACCATATACATATACGATCCATACACATATACCATATACATATACATATAATATTCCAGTTGGCTTTGGCTATATTTCTTTGTGTATTTTTAGCAGGTCTAGGGTTACATTATACATTATACCTTTCCTAGGCTACTTACAGTTAGTGTTGTATCACTTCAGTTTTCTTTTTAAAGTAGGATCAATGCCTTTCGCCCATCATGCAGCCCAGTGTGGGGCTTGAACTCATGACCCCGAGATCAAGACCTGAGCTGAGCTCAAGAGTCAGACGTTTAACTGACTGAGCCACCCAGGCACCCCTAGTGTAGTATCACTTCAATAAATATAACAGTTTTCTACTAGATAGTGTCCCATAATCACCAACCCCCACACTTACTTTGATGTTATAGTTATATGTATTGCATCTATCTATATACATTGAAAACTCGGGGCGCCTGGGTGGCTCAGTGGGTTAAGCCGCTGCCTTCGGCTCAGGTCATGATCTCAGAGTCCTGGGATCGAGCCCCGCATCGGGCTCTCTGCTCAGCAGGGAGCCTGCTTCCTCCTCTCTCTCTGCCTGCCTCTCTGCCTGCTTGTGATCTCTCTGTCAAATAAATAAATAAAATCTTAAAAAAAAAAAACAAAAAACTCTACCAGACACTTCCGTAATTTTTGCCTATGAATATGGATGATAGCCCATATTCTAAAGAATTTCAGAGAGAAAAATTTTTTTATATTTACCTAGATATTTCTATTTCCATTGCTCTTTTTATTCCAGAAGATTCTAATTTCCTTCTAAAGAAATTTCCTTCTAAAGAAATGCTCTAAAAGCATTTCTTTTAGAGCAGGACTTCTGGTGGTAAGATTTAAAAATTTTCCTTCATTTCTCAGGTATTTTTGCTGGATTTAGAATTTTGAGTTGATAGGTTCTTATCTTTAAGTATTTTTTTAAGGTTTTATTTATTTATTTGACAGAGAGAGGAGACACAGCAAGAGAATGAACACAAGCAGGGGGAGTGGGAGAGGGAGAAGCATGCTCCTCGCTGAATAGGGAACCCAATCTGGGGCTCGATCTGACCTGGGATCATGACCTGAGCCAAAGGCAGAGGCTTAACAACTAAGCCACCCAGGTGCCGCAAGTCTTTAAGTATTTTGAAAATGTTATTCCCCCTTTTCTGGTCTCTGTGGTTTCTGAAAATAAGTCTGTTGTCATTTTAATTGTTTTTTTCCATGTTTATAATATGTTGTTTTTCTGTAGGCTCTTTTAGGTTTTTTCCCTTATCTTTGCCTTTTAGCAGTTTGATTATGATATGCCTAGGCGTGGTTTTTCTGTGAGTTCATCCTGTTTGGGATTTGCTGAGCTTTTTGACTCTCACTAAATTTGGGAGTTTTTGGCCATTCTTTTTTGCAAAACTTTTTCTGCTCCACGTTCTTTCTTTTCCCTTTTCTTGGACTGCAGTTACACAGATGTTAGGCTTTTTGATATTGTCCCACTCTTTCCTGAAACCTTATTTGATTTCTCCCTTTTTTTCCCCCTTCTTAATAGCTTCTATTGTTCTGTCTTTAGGTTCACTGACTTCTGTGTCAGTCCATTCTGCTCTTAAGCCCATCTAGTGAATTATTATTATTATTATTATTATTTTTTTTTTTTTTTGCTTTACATAATATATATTTTACTTGTGGTTCCAATACCAGTTCAGTTCTCAGAGACTTGCTGTGCTGCTTTGGATGTGGTCCACACATGTACCACTCAAGGGTTAGTCAAGACTTGGACTGTGGTTCATATATCCATTCGGGGGCACCTGGGTGGCTCAGTTGGTTAAGGGTCTGACTCCTGGTTTTTGGCCCAGGTCATGATCTCGGGTTTGTGGGATGGAGCCCCACGTGGGGCTCCTCGATCAGTATGGAGTCTGCTTCAGATTCTTTTTCCCTCCCTCTCTGCCCCTTCCTGCTTTCTCTCTCTCTCTCCCTCTCAAACAAACAAACAAACAAACAAATTAAAAAAAAAAACCACACACACACAGACAGACACACAAAACCCCCACCAAATATCCATTCGGTTCCTAAAGCTTTTGCTTTGCTGCTCCTTTCTCTGTTCCATATTTGCTTAGCTCAGGCAGAAGCCTGAGAATTGTGCAACTATTATATACAGAATTAGGGGAAGACTTTCTCCTGGTTTGTCCAGGATTCTCTGTTCTCTCTCCAGCAGAAGCCCCTTTTCCTGGTTTCTGTCTACAGAAAGGTGAAGTTTCTATTGAAGTTTTGGTCGTCTATCCAGCTTCTCCCCTGTACATCCCTGTGAAAGCCTGAAAGAAAAATAGCAGAAAAGGCAACTTAAAACTCCTTTTGTGGGTGTTTCTCCAAGTTTTGACTCCCTTCTATAATATGTCTGCTTATGCTCAATTTTAGAGCCTCCAGGTAGTTACTTTTTATATTTAATATAGGATTTTTGGCTATAATCAGAGAAAGGCCATAGTGGGTTTTACTCTGCCACGCTGGAAGTGGCACCGCACCTTCATCCGCCTCCCCAGTTTTATTGAGAAATAATTGGCTCACGTCACTGTGATGTTTAAGGCATACAGAATGATGGTTTAATTTACGTATATAGTGAAGAGGTTCAGCTCACATCCATCTTTTCAAATAGATACAGTAAAAGGAAAAAAGGAAGAAAGGAAAAAATTTTTTCTCCTCATGATGAGAACTCTTAGGATTTTACTCTCTTTAATAGCTTTTCTATATATTATACAGTGATGTTAGCTAAATTCTCCTATTGTACATTACATCCCTTTTTTTTTTAAAAGATTTTATTTATTTATTTATTTGTCAGAGAGAGAGAGAGAGAGTACACACAAGCAGGCAGAGTGGGAGGCAGAGGCAGAGAGAGAAGCAGGCTCCCCGCGGAGCGAGGAGCCCGATGCGGGACACAATCCCAGGACCCTGAGCTCAGGACCTTCAGGACCCAGGACCTTCAGCTCAGAACCTGAGCTGAAGGTAGTGGCTTAACCGACTGAGCCACCCAGGTGTCCCTATATCCCTTATTTATCTTCTTTATTCTGTAACTGGAAGTTTGCATCTTTTGACTGCCTTCCTCCAGTTCCCCCTCTCCCTGCCCTCCATCTCTGGTAGCCACAAGACTGATCTCTTTTTTTATGGGTTTGGTTTTGTATTGTTTTTAAGATTACACGTATAAGTAAGATCGTACAGTGTTGGTCTTTCTCTGTGTCACTTATTTCACTTAGAATAAGTCTTTAGGGTCCATCCATATTGTCACAAATAGTAGGGTTTCCTTGTGTTTTATAGCTGAATAATATTCCATTGTGTGTGTGTGTGTGTGTGTGTGTGTATATATATATATATATATATATATATATATATATATACCACAACTTCTTTATGCATTCATCCATTGATAGCCACTTAGGTTGTTTTTATGTCTTGGCTATTATGAATGATAGTGCTGTGAACGTGGGGTTGCACATATCTTTTCAAATTAGCGTTTTGGTTTTCTTTGGATAAATACCCAGAAGTGGAATTGCTAGATCATATAGTAGTTTTTATTTTTAATTTTTAAAGTATCCCTCATACTGTTCTTCATGGTGGCTGTGTTTACATTCCTACCAACAGTGCATGGAGGTTCCCTTTTCTCCACATGCTGTCCTTGCCAGTGCTTGTTATTTCTTGTCTTTTTGTTACTAGCCATTCTGACAGGTGAGGTGATATCTCATTGTGGTTTTGATTTGCTTTTCCCTGATGAGTCATGGTGTTGAGCATCGTTTCACATGTCTATTAGCCATCTATACGTCTTCTTTGAAAAAATGTCTTTTGAAGTCTTCTTCTCGTTATTTAATTAGATTGTTTTTTTGGTGTTACGTTGTACGAGTTCTTTATATATTTTGGATATTAACCCCTTAACAGATAAATAATTTGCAAATGTTTTCTCCCATTCAGTAGGTTTTTGATGTTTTCCTTCGTTCTCTATGCAGAAGCTTTTTATTTTGATGTAATCCAAATCCTTTTTCCCCTTTGCCTGAGGAGACAGATCCAAAAAAAAATATTGCTAAGATTGATGTCCAAGAGTCTACTGCCCGTATTTTCTTTTAGGAGTTTTATGGTTTCAAGTTTTACATTTAGGTCTTCAATCCATTTTAAGTTTATTGTATATGGTGTAAGGAAGTGGTCCAGTTTCTTTTTTTTTGCATATAGCTGTCCAGTTTTCCCAATACCATTTATTGACGAGACTGTCTCTTCTCCATTTATATTCTTCACTCCTTTGCCATAGATGAATGTATGTGAGTTTACTTCTGGATTCTCTACTCTGTTTCATTGATCTATGTATCTGTTTTTGTGCTACTGCCATGCTATTTTGATTATTGAGGACTTGTAGTATAGTTTGAAATCTGGTGGCATGATACTTCCAGGTTTGTTCTTCTTTCTCAAGATAGCTTTGGCTATTCAGGGTCTTTTGTGGTTCCATACAAATTTTATGATTATTTGCTCTATTTCTGAAAAATGCTAGTGGTATTTGTATAGGGATTGAACTGAATCTGTAGATTAAGATTATTAATTCTTCCAATCCATGATCATGATATATCTTTCCATCTATTTTTTTTAAAGATTTTATTTAGTTATTTGACAGAGATCACAAGTAGGCAGAGAGGCAGGCAGAGAGAGAGGGGGAAGCAGGCTCCCCACTGAGCAGAGTGCCTGATGCGGGGCTCAATCCCAGGATCCTGAGATCATGACCTGAGTCGAAGGCAAAGGCTTTAACCCACTGAGCCACCCAGGCGCCCCATGTAAATTGGATTGTTTTCTTTATTTCTCTTTCTGATCATTGGTTATTAGTGAATGGAAACACAGTGATTTCTGTGTATTAATTTTGTATCTTGCTACTTCACTGAATTCATTTCTATTTTAAGATTTTATTTAATAGACAGTGTGCAGGTTGGGGGGGGGAGGGGTAGAGGGAGAAGCAGATTCCCCGCCGAGCGGGAAGCCCAATGTGGGGCTCCATCCCAGAACCCTGAGATCATGACCAGAGCTGAAGGCTGGCACTTAACTGACTAAGCCACCCAGGCTCCCTTTACTGAATTAATTTATTAGTTCTAATTAGAAGTTTTTTAGTGGAGTTGTTAGTATTTCTCTATATAGTATCATGTCATATGCAAATAGTGACAACTTACTTCTTTCTTCCAAATTTGGATGCCTCTTCTGTATTTTTTAATATGCTTTTAATCTCATTAATCTTAATTCATTTTATCCAATGTAGTGTGCATTTCAGGTTTTTTCTTCCCTAGAAGTTCTGTTTGGACTTCTTTGTAATGTGTCCGTTTCTTTCCTCATTGTATTTGTATTTTCCTCAATCTTCCTGAGAATATGGAGCATATTTACAGTAGTTGTTTGAATGTCCTTTTTGGGTAATTCTGCTAATTTTCCTTCATGTTTAGATCTGTTTCTATTGACTGGTTTTTCTCTTGCCTATTTGGTCATATTTTTCTGCTTTGAATGCCTGGTAATTTTTAAATTAGATTTTGGACATTGTGATTTTAATATTGTTAGTGCTCGATTTTGTTATTTTATATAATGTTAAACTTTGTTCTAGAATGTGGTTATGTTATTTGGAAATCAGCTTTATCCTTTCAGGTTTGCATTTAAGCATTGTTAGGGGAGGTTGAGAGCAATCTTTTTTTTTTTTTTTTTTTAAGATTTTATTTATTTATTTGTCAGAGAGAGAGAGGGAGAGAGAGCAAGCACAGGCAGACAGAATGGCAGGCAGAGGCAGAGGGAGAAGCAGGCTCCCTGATGAGCAAGGAGCCCGATGTGGGACTCGATCCCAGGACGCTGGGATCATGACCTGAGCGGAAGGCAGCTGCTTAACCAACTGAGCCACCCAGGCGTCCCAATTGAGAGCAATCTTTAACGTAGGCTAATTTGGTCCCATTGCTAACGCGGTACCCATCTGCAGACTTTGTCTGACAACCAGTATATGAGTAAGTCTTCCTACACTTGCTGGGGGAAAAACAAATTATTTTATTTGTGGAACCCTCTGTGAGTTTAACAATTTCTTTTCCTTTCTAATAGTTCTTTGTGTCCAGCTCTGAGTATTTTCCTCTTTGATCTATATATGCAGATCAGTATTCAAAAAAAGATGTAAGATGACCCTTCTGTAGACCTCCAGAGTTCTTTGTCAAACTCCTTCTTCTGCAGTACTCTGCCCCACAAATTCTAGGAGCCTTGGCCTCTCCAAGTGTTGATCTCTATGTCTTTGGCTTGGCAAGACTTCTATATTCTGTATAGGTTCCTCCTCCTGCCCCATAGGCTAGAAACTTCTCCATGTAGTAAGCTGGGGTAATCGTAGGGCTCACCTTGTTTTTTTTCTTCAGGGATCACTGTTGAATATGCCTGTAGTCCAATGTCTGGTAGTTGTTATTTCATCTGTTTTGTCCAGTCACTTAAGGTAGGAGGGTAAATTATGTTTTGTTCTTCTGTCTTGGCTAGAGGAGGAAGGCTCACTGAAACACTTTTGATGAAGGCACACTTTTTTTAAAATTTTTATAAAGATTTTATTTATTTATTTGACAGAGAGATCACAGGTAGACAGAGAGGCAGGCAGAGAGAGAGAGAGAGAGAGAGAGGGAAGCAGGCTCCCTGCTGAGCAGAGAGCCCGATGTGGGACTCGATCCCAGGACCCTGAGATCATGACCTGAGCTGAAGGCAGCGGCTTAACCCACTGAGCCACCCAGGCGCCCCAAAGGCACACATTTAATATTCTGATGACATTAATTTGGTGCAGTGAAGTCTGCTGAGTAGGAAGACTTCCAAAGGAGCTGCCCTGAACCATAAATGATACCATATTTTTGAAGTGTTTTTTTTATTATAAAGAAAGATAATTATAAATACTAAAGAAAAAGAAAAATCAAAATGGAAAAGATAAAAAAATTTATAATCTTTCTAGTGCTGTGATTGTTTTCATTGTTGTATATTAGCTTACATGTATGCATAGTTTTACATAGTTGTAATCATGTTATCCTTCTATTTTGTGTTTTTTAAAACATGTGTCATAAAATATTCTTTTTTGGTAATTTTCTTAAATCTTTCTCTGTCTTTTTTTGTACAGTGTGGGCTTAGTTTATTTAACCATTCTTTTCATGGAAATTATGGTTGTTTCCAGTTTTTACTATTACTTACGTCTCTTTTTAAAATGGCTGTGTACTATGTTATTTTTGTGAACCATAATTTACTACATAAAAGATTACCTTAGCTTGAGGCTTTTAGGGCATTTTGAAATAATTTTGTGTTTAAATTTGGTAACAGAAAAGAACGTAAAAGCCTATGGTATTTGCAAAGGAAATGCAGTGATGAGGTCATCTGGTTCTTGTTCACTAAGGAGCAGAGCTGACAGAATGTTACAGAGAAATAATCCATGGACAGAGTTAAATATCTCACTGAGATAAGGAAAGGAAAATTCAACTCAATTCCATAAATGTTTTGGTCCCCACCCTCAGAGAATTTATGATCTTGTGGAGGATCTTAGTGAAACACATTTAAGAAGTTTCACAGTTGAGTTGGAAAAGATCTGTCTGACTGCTGAAACAATTGTTTTCATTACATGATTAAACTTGCACATACACTGGGTAAAACCGGATTTCAGACTGAGGAGCTTTAACTTGGAACTATACCAACTTCCCCTGCACTAAATCTTGTAAATTAGGCAGTGTTCTGATAATATGTTTTATTAAGGCTTCCTTACTCTCTTCCGTAAAATTACACGTATTTATAAAAGTGAGGTATTGCTAGAAGAGATGCAGAGCAGCCAGATGAGTTTTCTTTCCCTGTTACAGCCATAGGCCTTCCCTCAGATTTAGCTGCTGCTGTTTCTTTCCTGGCTGGAATACTGGTCAGGAGTAGGTAGTGATGGTTCTCAGGTATTAAGTTCCTAAGTAGATTGGTTACACGTTTCTTAATTTCTTAACGTAATGTTGTTAGGCTCTACTTTTCCTTCATTTGGAAAAGTCTCAGATATATTCATTCATTTGTTTGGGAGGCCATTTATTTAAATACTAATAGCTAATATACGACATTTACTGTGTGCCAGGCACTGATCTAAGGGTTTATATATATTAACTTATTTCATTTTCATAAGAGTCCTTTCATGTAAGTATTGCTGTTACTGTCATAGTAAATGGCAGGTGCAGGAATTGGACTCTGACAGTTGGCTTCAGGGTTCATACTCATAACCATTTACTCTAAGTACATGCTCTAGAGTCATACCCTCAGGTTCAAATTCTGGCTCAGTTACTTACAACTGTTTGGATGACTTAGATCAATTATTTGTCTCCTTTGAGTCTGTTTCCTCCTCTCTTTGCTATCTTTTATATAACCTAACTTTGTTCCCTTCTTGGCACATAGTAAACTTGGCTCTTATTAAGTATTCCTTCATTAAAAACATAAACTTGGAGTGCCTGCCATGTGGTTGCTCTTCCAAGGAGCAGTTGTGCTGGTTTGTCTCTTTTCTGAAATGGTATCAATACTGTAATGTATGCTCCTGAAGCTCTTAGCTGACTGAGGTTGTTCTGTCTTTCCATCTTCTTTTCTTTTACTGCTGGGCGTGGAAAAGAGAATTTGGTCAGAAAAGAGAAAGCTATTCCTCTTGATTCATGTTGCAGGTCACACAGTTAAGTTATAGTAGCTAAAGCAGGTTATTCCTTGACTGAAACATGACTGTCCTCTATCTGACAAGATAATTTGCCCTGTTTGACCCAGCTGAAACCTTTGGGAGAAAGATAAGTATGGAGCAGGAGGAGATACTTACTCAACCAGCCACGTCCAGTAAATCAGCCATTAGAGCAATGATAACTGTGGCTGCCAGGTTAATCTTACCTTACCACCTCAATGCAGATTTTAAATGAATGTAAAAACTAAGCATGGAAACCTGTTAGTAGGGAGTAGATGGAGGGGAACCCAAGGCAGAGGAGTATTTTGATAGAATGTGAAAAAAAGCTAGAGAAAAAAAATCCTGGTGAAGGTAGTTGAGAATAAGCCCTTATATTTTTCTCTAAGATGAGGAAGTTTTAAATGGAATGTTGTTGTAGGCTCTGGTTATTCTAATAAAGCTATTCTGAGATGTGTCTTTCTTTATTCCTTATTTTTGTGTTTTATACTGGGGGTCTAACAGATCTTTTTTCTTTTCTTCCTTATAGTCCTGAGGCTTTCTACCAATGCAGGCCAGTGGAAAGAAGCAGCTAGCAAGGTGACCCACGCATTGGTTAATATCAGGTAAGGAATACCTCTTTCAGCATTCCTTGGCTCATCCTGAGGTTTATTGTACCTTGCTGAGTGGAGTGTGTTGAACACCACTGCTATTTTAAGCCCTGATGTCTGTAGGAGTGGAAGAAATGTCGTACTTGATCAAGAAAACCAGGAGTGCATGAGACTTTTTTTTTTAAAGATTTTATTTATTTATTTGATAGAGAGAAATCACAAGTAAGCAGAGAGGCAGGCAGAGAGAGAGGAGGAAGCAGGCTCCCTGCTGAGCAGAAAGCCCGATGTGGGGCTCGAACCCAGGACCTGGGATCATGACCTGAGCCGAAGGCAGCGGCTTAACCCACTGAGCCACCCAGGCGCCCCTGAGAGACTTTCATATTGTCATATTGAAATAGCTCACAGTGCTGTTGTGTGAATTTTCGTACCAAGACATGGTTGCAAGCCCTTTTCAGGCATCTTTGTTGCCAAAGTGTTTTCTGTGTATAGGCCATCTGAAAGCTTTTCTCTGAAATATTTTTTCCTGCCATTCTCTGTGAGTTCAGGGAATGATTCATGGGGATCTGGAACTTTGACGTTTTGCTTTACATGGCTCTTTCTATTTGCGGTAAACAGAGGCAAATGGAGCTCATGGGGCTAAGTTATTTTAGGTTCCTTATGAAACAGCAAAGCAATTACGGAGTGCTATATGTATTGGATAAAATTAAGTCAGACATGGAGTTTGGCTTAGGGTCTTGAGGAAATACCACACACCCACAGGAGTGAGCTGTTAATAAATGGAGAGAATGTGCTTTCAGTATCATGAAATACCAAGCTGACTTTTCTTACATTCCTCGTTCCCTTTGTGCCTATCATTTCCCATTTTCTCAACACTTATTAAATTGTTCTTGCAAACAATTGAAAAATTAACACTTGAGTAGAAGAGGCAAACCCAACAGATGGGGAAACTTGATTTAGCTCCAGATATAAGCCTTGCCAGACATTCCCAGTGATGGTAATGCACATCTACAACTTGGTATAGATTCTGATGTGTGACAGGTCTGGGATTTAATGTTTATTTACATATCTTTCTTTTCTTTTCCTTTCTTTTTTATTTATTTTTTCTTTCTCTCTCTCTCTTTTTTTTTGAAGTAAAATGTCCTGTAGTGATTTACAGTGGCATTTGGCATGTCTGGGAACAAAAGAAGTGTGAAATGTGTATGTTGGGAGAGCTGGAATGAGAGGGCCTAGGGGTGAGATGCGCTAACAAGACTGCACTGAAGGTTAATCTGCCTTACTTGACCCCAGAGACATTTTGCTGCAAACATAGCTTTATAAATCTCACAAATGCATATCTGTACCTAGCAAATAAACCAGATACTGTAGTAAGGCCTCATGATAAATGTGATTTTCTATAAAAATCAGGGATTACAAACTGCCTTCTCCCAAATATCCCTTTGTGGCCCAAGGGCCTTATGACAAATGTGGGTGTTTGAAAGAAGCTCCAGATTCTGGGCTAGAGTTTGAAGTTCATATGGGTATAATTTATGTTGTGTTTATTTATTCATGTATTTACTTAGGCTTTCCAGGCAGCTCCTTTTCATCTGGGACCTGTTTCCTTGATCACATTCCTTTATGCTTGCTTTATCTCCTACTTTGTTGCTTTCCCTTTCGGTGGCTTCTGACTTGGCTGCTGTCCTTATTCTTCCCAAGGGCCATCAAACAGTTGATTTAAGCTTTTGGCCTATGCTTTTTGTGAATAGCCCGGAAAGGACTGGGCTGAACTTTGAGTGGATGCCTATAACTATGACCTCTTTCTTCTCTTTGCAAGTCTCTATCAGGCATCTACCTTCATTTTCATTCCTCACATTTCTTTGATAAACTTGCTGCAGAGAATAATTAGCTCATCTTCACTGTCACTAATGAATTAGACTTGGAGTATATGTCAAAAATATCAAAGGGTGCCTGGGTGGCTCAGTTCGTTAAGTAACTGCCTTCGGCTCAGGTCATGATCCTGGAGTCCCGGGATCGAGGCCCACCCACATCGGGCTCCCAGCTCCACAGGGAGTCTGCTTCTCACTCTGACCTTCTCCCCTCTTATGCTCTCTCTCACTCTCTCTCTCTCAAATAAATAAAATCTTTTTTTTTTTTTTAAAGATTTTATTTATTTGACAGAGATCACACATAGGCAGAGAAGCAGGCAGAGAGACAGAGGAGGAAGCAGGCTCCCTGCTGAGCAGAGCCTGATGCGGGGCTCGATCCCAGGACCCTGGGATCATGACCTGAGCTGAAGGCAGAGGCTTTAACCCTCTGAGCCACCCAGGCACCCCCCTCAAATAAATAAAATCTTAAAAAAAAAATGTATCAAAGATCCAGTCAGTTTTCTCAAGAGATTACAGGAAAATGTGTTTGTCACTTACCACACTATGGCCAGATCAGGGCAAAATAGTGGTAATGCTAAGCCAGCTAAAAATTATTTTTCTTTCTTTCTCTTTCTCCCTTTCTGCCTTCCTTTCTTCCTTCCTTGCTTTCTTCTTTCTTCTTCTTTTTTTTTTTTTTAAGATTTTACTATTTATTTGACAGAGACAAAGCGAGAGAGGGAACACAAGCAGGGGGTACTGGGAGAGGGAGAAGCAGGCTTCCCTCCGAGCAGGGAGCCCGATGCAGGGCTTGATTCCAGGACCCTGGGATCATGACCTGAGCCGAAGGCAGACACTTAATGACTGAGTCACCCAGGTGCCCCCTTTTTTTCCTTTTTGACACTTATTTCCCTTAATAAGTGCTAAGTTTTTTGCTCTTTTATATACTGTCTTCTTCAATATTCAAACTCCATAGAGTGTATCATAAGCTTTTAAAAAAAAATACTTTGTACCAATGAGAAAACAGAGTCTTAAAGATATTGTGAATTGCAGGAAATCCCACAGTTGTTGTCTGGCAAACCATAACACATACCCTCCCCAGTGTCTATTTTTAAGTAATCTCTGCACTCAACTTAGGGCTCAAACTCCCAACCCTAAGATCAAGAGCCATATGCTCCACTGACTAATCCAGCCAGACACCTGGACTGAGCCAGCCCAGCACCCCAGGGCTCCTTCTTCCATGTCATAAAGGCTCCCATTGAGTTGCATCTAAGGCTACCATGGAGGTAAACAGAACACTCAGCATGATGTACTGAAAGGAGCATGGAAATTTTAGTTAGAGAAGCTGGATTTAAATTTTTTTTTTTTTAAAGATTTTATTTATTTATTTGACAGAGAGAGAGATCACAAGTAGGCAGAGAGGCAGGCAGAGAGAGAGAGAGGGAAGCAGGCTCTCCGCTCAGCAGGGAGCCCGATGCGGGACTCGATCCCAGGACCCTGAGATCATGACCTGAGCCGAAGGCAGTGGCTTAACCCACTGAGCCACCCAGGCGCCCAGGATTTAAAATTTTTGTCTCGGGGTGCCTGGGTGGCTCAGTGGGTTAAAGCCTTTGCCTTTGGCTCCGGTCATGATCCCAGGGTCCTGGGATCGAGCCCTGCATCGGGCTCTCTGCTCAGCAGGGAGCCTGCTTCCCCCTCTCTGCCTGCCTCTCTGCCTACTTGTAATCTCTGTCTGTCAAATAAATAAATAAAATCTTTAAAAATTTTTTTTTTGTCTCTACCACTCAATGTGTGACCTTGAGCAAGTTATTTAGCTTCTATGGACCTCTTTCCACTATCTATAAAATGAAGATCATGATGATTATCAATTCCTTCATGGGGAAATAGTTGTGAGAATTATATAACATATGTGACGGGACTTAGTGAACTATAAAATACTGGCCTGAAGCATAATGTATTTAAGAGTCATCCCTGTTGTAGTATGGGTCAGAATTTCCTTCCTTTTAAAGGCTGATTAATATCCCATTGTATGTATATGCCATGTTTTTTTAAATCCATTCTTGCATTGATGAAATCCCAAGAGGGTTGCTACCACCTTTTGGTCATTGTGTTTTGGTTATTTGTACATGGGTATACAAATATCTGTCCAGTCTCTGCTTTCACTTCTCTTGGGCATATACCTAGAAGTGGAATTGGTACATCATATGATAATTCTGTTTAGTTTTTTGAATGATTGCCATACTGTATTTAGGATTAGCATTTTGAGCCTTCCTTATAATGTTTCCTAAGTATGTCTTCATTTGTCCCTTCTATGAGAGTTAAGATGTTATCCTTAACCTTGAGAGATGTTTTGCTGTAGGTAGATTTCGATGCTTTGAATGAGGGTGGTACAGGGAGTTTCTTTTCTCAGAGTTAGTATTCTCTTAGCTGAGGGTGAAAATGTGGTATGCCCAAGTCTGTATTCCACTCCAGCAGTAATGAGTGCTGCCTTACACTCCTTCGTTTTTTTCTAAGAGCTTGTGTTGTGCATCCATGACACTACTAACTTTGGGTGGTTTAGAAAACAAGAAACTGTCAGAAAATTGGACCCATGGGTCTCCCAGGGATACTATGGGATTTTTTTTTTTAAGATTTTTATTTATTTATTTGATAGACAGAGACCACAAGTAGAGAGAGAGGAGGAAGCAGGCTCCCCACTGAGTAGAGAGCCTGATGTGGGGCTCGATCCCAGGACCCTGAGATCATGGCCTGAACCGAAGGCAGAGGCTTTAACCCACTGAGCCACCCAGGCGCCCCTGGGATGTTTAACTATTGGCCACCAAGCTTATTAATAAGGATAAAGTATACAAAGACTTAGAAGTAAAACTGTGATAGTGTGCAACATTTCCTTCTGTTGTTATAGAGATTATTGGTGCTGATCTCACAGCTGGAAAAGATTCTAAGGCAGAGTGAATGAACTCTTAGCCACCTCTCCTATAGTATGTTCTTTGATAACCCTGGAAAATGTTTGGGTTGCATGCGAAATTATCAGACATCTAACAGCTGAGAGGACCTCAGGGTGGTTTGGTGGTTGATGACAGGTACAAGTTAAGTCTTTGGGATCTTCTGGGATACAATATATCTAATGGCAACCCTAACATAGTATCTTACCAGCAGGTGAAAGGCAGCGGAAAGGCCGCAGACTTTAATGTTCTTTGGAGTTTAGATTGTGACAGTGAAAATTCAAAGTGCTTCCACATGCTTGGAGGCCTAAATTTGCTCAAGTGTCAGTCTGTTTGCTTTTCACTTGTCTTTCGTGGCTTAGTCATGCCAGTTCTTTAATTGTCAGAGTTATTTGTGTTTAAACAATTTGTCTCTCTCTTCCTGTTTGATCCTTCAGAGAGATTCTTAAAATGCAGCTGCTTAGAAGCTGCTGTTTTTTAAATTGAAGTATAGTTGACGTACAGTGTTCTGTCAGTTACAGGTGCACAGCGTAGCAGCTCAACAATTCTATCCATAGTGCAGTGCTCACCATGATAAGTGTAGTTACCATCTCTCACCATACATAGTTATTTCAGTATTATTGATTATATTCCCTATGCTGTACTTTTCATCTTTGCTTTTATTTTGTAACTGAACATTTGTACCTCTTAATCTGCTTCACCTATAACATCCATCCCCCTACCCACACCCACCTGGCAACCACCAGTTTGTTCTCTGTATTTATGAGTCTGTTTTTGTATATGTGCTGCCGAAGCGAGCACTATGAGTCTGTTTTTGTTTGTTTGCTTATTTGTTTTGGTTTTTAGATTTCATATGTAAGTGAAATCATATAGTATTTGTCTTTTTCTGACTTATTTCACTTAGCATAATACCCTCTAAGTTCATCTATGTTGTTGTCAGTGGCAAGAGCTCAGTCTTTTTTAATGGCTGAGTAATATTCCATTGTATGTGAATATATATGTATACATACCACAAATTTATCCATTTATCTCTTGATGGACACTTGGGTTGCCTCCATATCTTGGCCAATGTAAATAATACTGCAGTAAACATAGGGACATGAATGTTTTTCCAAATTAGTGTTTTTGAGAAACTATTTATTTATTTTTTTTTAAGATTTTATTTATTTATTTGAGAGAGAATGAGTGAGAGAGAGCATGAGAGAGGAGAAGGTCAGAGGGAGAAGCAGACTCCCCAAGGAGCTGGGAGCCCGATGCGGGACTTGATCCTGGAAATCCAGGATCATGACCTGAGCCGTAAGCAGTCGCTCAACCAACTGAGCCACCCAGGCACCCCGAGAAACTATTTATTTTTAAGTAGCCTTCATGCCTAACGTGGGGCTTGAATTCACGTCCTTGAGATGAATGTACTGACTGAGCTAGCCAGGTGCCCCGAAACTGCTATTTTTATTGAAATACCTGATGTCATTAATGTACAGGGCCCTGTGTTTGTTCCTTCCCATTGGTGAGTTGTTCCTTTGTTTTGCCACAAGAAAAATAAAATATTACATTAAAATTCTACTTTGTATAATTGTTACTTCAGCTGCCTTCAGAGATCAGCTGGTCCTGTGAGGGCCTATTTAGCCAGGACAGCTCCATCCCGTACAGCTCCATCCTGTTAAACAGTGATTTTGTTGTTGATGCAGTAAAACTTAAACTGACCCTGCCCCTCCCCCCTCAGGGAACTTACTTAAAAGCAAGCCCGGGAAATCAGTCCCAGGTAACAAAGCCCAAATACAAGGGCGGGTCAGGCCAGGTGGAGACATCCAATCAGTGGGGTGCATACTGTCTCCCTAGCTACCAAGGAGTGTGACTAGGGTAAATTGTAATTCAATTGGCCACCCATGTGTGACCTAGCATGACTGCAGCTTTCTCTGTGTGTTCCAATCTCATTGGCCACCTGCATGTGGCCAGACCCAACCACATGGCCTTTGCTCTATAAAAGTTAGTCTGTAAGGCAGGTAGGGGTCGCCTCTTTGTTTTGTTTTAAGATTTTATTTATCTGTTTGACAAAGATCACAAGTAGGCAGAGAGGCAGGCAGAGAGAGAGAAGGAAGCAGGCTCCCCGCTGAGCAGAGAGCCCAATGCCGGGCTTGATCCCAGGACCCTGAGACCATGACCTGAGCAGAAGGCAGAGGCTTTAACCCACTGAGCCACCCAGGGGGGTCGCCTCTTTGTAAGAGACGGCCCCGACCAGTTGGTTTGACTGTCGGTTTGATTCTCGATGCTTGGCGCAAAATAAAGCTTTGCTTGACCTTCACTTTCTATCAGTCTCGCTCCTTTGATCACGGACCTATCATTGGGGGACCTTTCAGTCCACAAAGGAAAAATACTCTGAGGGGCCAAATGCAGGACTGGAAGGAAAACATTTGGGAAGTTTTGCTTGGAGACTTCTATGCTAAATATTTCCTGCTACCACTTAGCAGGTTACCCTAGCGAGATCCTGTACTTTAGGAAGATGTCTGCTGACTATTAACCTAATTAGTCAAAAGAGAAAAAGAAAAATGTTAGACTAAAATCTGACCTTCTTCTAACCAAACAACTTTCAAGGTAAGTAATTTGAAGCCCTTAATGAATCTACTGAAGTTAACATCTTAATGCTTTTCACTTAATTAGCATTTTATTAGCACCAAGTTCACAATCCTATTCTCTGGTTGCTCACAGAAATAGTGGCTGAATCACTGCAAATAGGTTTTTTCCTGATCTGTAATTTTCTTAAGGTGGATAAAGTTTTAACTCTGTGATTAATATATTAAATTTTTCCTGTATTAGGAGTGCACTGAAGTTTAGTTTTTTTTTTGCAATGCCTTGTTATCCATTAGGCCTCCAAGGGTTGACAAGGGTGACTTTTTAGATAATTGCTGTGGTTAGTGACAAGCTTGGGGTTTGGAATGAGGTTTTAGTGCATTTCTTTCTAAGTGTCTTAATTGTTCATCTTGTAAGTTTGCCTCTTGTCCCTCTCTTTGCTCCACGATCTCTTTGTTTCAGTGCTCAAGTAGTCCTCCCCCACTTCCTGCTTATGTGCTTATGTAGCTGTTTTCCTTCATCCTAAAAAATACTCCCTCAAAAAAAAGGAGGGGGAGGAGGAGGAGAAGGAAAGCTTTAAATGTACACTCTGCTAGGGAGGCTGGGGAACAAGAATAGCTCTCAGCAGCCTCTGATAGGGGAGTTCATTGAGCATAGCACCCTTTGGAGCAGGCTGCATATAGAATTCTGAATGTCATGGAGAAAAAGCCCTCAGGCGGTAATCAGGGAGTGCACATTCACTGTTGATGGTTGCAATTAGGTTTGGAAAGGGAATGTGAGGTCTCAGCTAGGCAGAGTCCGTCCAAATCCGCTTGCCCATGAACCTGTTTAGGCTACAGAATTTGCCTCTGAGTCACAGTTCTTTTAGCAGAATGGATACTGGTGAGTTGAGAGGAGGAACAGTTTGACACCAGGCGCTTTAGCTGAAGGATGCAATGTAGTATAGTGAAAAATGTGAACCAAAGCAGTCAAATGACAGGAGCAGAGGCATTGGGCTGATAACTCTTGAATAGCAAGAAGTACATGAAAATAAGCTTCTAAACCAGTTGTCTGCTCAAAAGTGGCAGACAGGCAGGCTCAGATTATCCCCTTGGTTAGAATTTATCAGTAATGACCTTTCTTCTGTTAAGCAGACCCTGCTGATCTCCCATTACAGAGAATAAAAAGCATTATGCAGATTAAAACAACGCACCAAAATGAGGCTGGTATAATATCGTTTCCCCAGTGACTGGGAGCATTATATATTATTCTAATAGTTGCTATTCTCTGATCTCTTAAGAGGACAGCTAGAAATAAAAAACCAAACACTGAATCCCACGTGGCTAATCGTCTCTTTTCCCCTAACTTGGTTTATGCTGCAGAGTTAGGTTTTGCGTTAGGTCATAGCTAGGTTTGGTGAACTACAGTACAGTAAAGAAGTTTTGGTTGAAGAGATCCAGATATTTGTAATGGAATATTAAGATTTTTAGTTGGGGCTGCTGTGATTTCAGGTGAGTGTGACTTTAGTTTTATATATTTCCCTCAATCTGAAATTCCCTTGGGGTCTTTTTCCGCTTTCCTTTTAAAATTTTTTTGACTTATCATCATCGTTATTATTTTAAAGATTTATTTATTGGAGGGGCGCCTGGGTGGCTCAGTGGGTTAAGGCCTCTGCCTTCAGCTCAGGTCATGATCCCGGGGTCCTGGGATCCAGCCCTGCATTGGGCTCTCTGCTCAGCGGGGAGCCTGCTTCCCTTCCTCTCTCTCTGCCTGCCTCTCTGCCTACCTGTGATCTCTTGTCTGTCAAATAAATAAATAAAATCTTAAAAGAAAAAAAAAAAGATTTATTTATTGGAGAGAGAGAGCCCAAGAGAGTGTGGGAGGGGAAGGGACGGGAGAGGGAGAGAGAATCTAGAGCAGACTCGGTGCTGAGCACAGAGCCCAGTGCAGCCGCTGATCTCACAACCCTGGTACCCCCTCACTTTGCTTTTTTTTTTTTTTTTTTTTTAAGAAAATTTGCATAATATAAAATTTACTGATCTCACAACCCTGGCACCCCCTCACTTTTGCTTTTTTTAAAGAAAATTGCAAGAAAATTTGCATAATATAAAATTTACTATTTTAACCATTTTTAAATCTACAGTTCTGTGACATTAAGTGCATCCATAGTGTTGTGCAGCCATCACCATGAGGCATCTTTTTCATATTCTTCAACTGAAATGAAACAGTAACTCCTTATTCTCTCCTCTTCTAGCCCCTGGCAGTTGCCATTCCACTTTCTGTGTTTGTGAGTTTGACTACTCTAGGAACATATTTATAAGAGGAATTAAACAATATTTGTCATTCTGTGCCTGGCATATTTTGCTTAGCATAATATCCTCAAGGTCCTTCCATGTTATATCATATATCATAATTTCCTTTTTTTTTTTTTTTTAAGTGATTTCTACACGCAGCATGCAACTTGAACTCACAGTCCCAAGATCAAGAGTCCCATGCTCCACTGACTGAGCCAGCCAGGCACCCCTTCATCCCCCACTTTTTTAAAAAAGACTGAATAATATTCCATTGTATGTATACCACATTTATCATTTATCCAGTGATGGACCCTTGCATTGCTTCCACTTTTTGGCTATTATAAATAATGCTTCTATGAACATGGGTGTACAGATCTTTGAGAACCTGCTTTTTATTTTTTTGGGTATATACCCGTAAGTGGAATTGCTGAATCATATGGTCATTTTATTTTTAATTTTTTGGGGAAATCACCATACCCTTTTCCATATCAGCTGCACCATTTTGCATTCCCACCAGTGTTGTGCAAGGATTCCAGTTTCTCATACCCTGGTTGATACTCGTTATTTTCTATTTTTTGGTAATAGCTATCCTAATGGGTATGAAGTGGTATTGAATTGCAGTTTTGACTTGCATTTCCATAATGACTAGTGGTATTGGTTATCTTTTTCATGTGTTTATTGGTTATTTGTCTATCTTCCTTGGAGAAATGTCTATTCCTATCCTTTGCCGGTTCTTAAATTGGGTTGTTTGGCTGTTTTGTTGTTGAGTTCTAAGAATTTTTTATATATTCTGGATTCCAGTCTCTTATGAAATACATGGTTTGCAGATTTTTTTTTCGGTAGATTCCCTTTCATTCTGTTGTGTCCTTTGATTCATAAAAGTTTTTAATTTTGATGAAGTCCAGCTCATCTGTTTTTTTCTTTTGTTGACCATGCTTTTGGTGTCATATCCAAGCAATCATTGCCAATTCAAGTCCTGCAGCTTTCTCATGTTTCCTTTGAAGAGTTTTATAGTTTTAGCTCTTACATTTAGGTCTTTGATACATTTTAAGGAAAGTTTTATATATGGTGTAAGGTAAAGCTCCAAATTCACTTTTTTGCATGTGTCTATCCCAGCACCCACTCTGCTTTTTTGAGTTAACCACAGTTCTGATTTGTTAATTGAAATCAGGCTGAATTATCTGTTGAGTATAGAATTTGAGACTCCACATTTTTTCTGTATGTCCCTGTTCAGTTTTGTTTTTTAGGTTTGTTCATTGCTCTGTTTATTTAAGATATGGCGCAACGTAGTGGTTAAGAGCAGGGACTCTATATAGAGTTCGGTTCTCTGAGTTTGAGTCTAAGCTCTACCACTTACTCTGGATACATTTTTAAACCACTCTTTGCTTTGAGTTTCCTCATGGAACATGGGTCATTGCTGAGATGATTAAATGACAATATATGTAAAGCACTCGGAATAGTACCTGGCACACAGTCAATGCTATGTAAGTGTTCATTATTATCTTTTTTTAAAAAAAATTGTTATTACTTTGCAAGTCTGGAGGTCTTACCAGCCTTGGTTCTGATGATCTGCATGGGACTTCATTCTAGAAAGCAACTCCCTTCCATATCCAGCGTTATTCAGTTCCCTTGGCTCTAGGTGGACCTAGAAGGGACAAGATTTAATAAAATCTTAAAAAAAAAACTCATAAAAAAAAAGAAATTGTTTAGTTTTTTTTTTTTTTTAAGATTTTATTTATTTGACAGAGAGAGAGAGATCACAAGTAGGCAGAGAGGCAGGCAAAGAGAGAGAGAGGGGAGGAAGCAGGCTCCCTGCGGAGCAGAGAGCCCAACTCAGGGCTTGATCCCAGGACCCTGGGATCATGACCTGAGCCGAAGGCAGAGGATTTAACCCACTGAGCCACCCAGGTGCCCCAGATTTTCTTTTAAGATTTTATTTATTTATTTGACAGACAGAGATCATAAGCAGGCAGAGAGGCAGGCAGAGAGGGGGAAGCAGGCTCCCTGCTGAGCAGAGAGCCCGATGCAGGGCTCGATCCCAGAACCCTGGGATCCTGACCTGAGCTGAAGGCAGAGGCTTTTAACCCACTGAGCCACCGAGGCGCCCCTGAAATTGTTTAGATTTATACTAAATTCCAATGAGATATAGAAATAGCACTCTTATGTAGCTCTATCTAAACATACACATGCAACACTCACTATAGTAAACTTTATTTGCCAAAAAGCACACTAAAAAGGAGAATTTCATGTATTTCCTGAGAAGGTAAGGATGCATTAGAAACAGGATCCTAATTCTGTTCACTTTATCATCTCTGGAACTAAGACTAGGTGAGAGTGGGGAAAAAGTCTGTATTTAGAGTTTAGATATATTTTGTTTGTGAGAGATTTTCTCACATGTAGGTGTTAAACACAGCATTCTAGATCCTGCTTCATTCTTTGGTGAGCTACTAGCCTACAGCTCGAATGTATAGAGAGCTCACTGGCTCTTGATGCTTCCATCTTGAACTTTTTAACAAAGAAAGAGTATAATGCAAAAGTAGCAGCACTAATTGGTATACACTTGTTTTAGAGGTATATAGCTTTGAGAGAAGGACACAGTACTTTGATGTGGAATGGATTAAGGAGTTGTTAGGTGTGTGCATTTATGTCTGGAGTCAGCGTTGGTTTGTGCAAAATATTCTTGTCCTGTGCCCCGTCTTTTGCATCTCATTTTCTCCCAGCAATGTAGGGTTTGCTGACTGTGGCCTATTTTTGTTGGCTCAGATAAGGGACTGTTTCTGGAGTGTGACTCCTAGGAGAAAAGAAGTCAGCCTTGAGCTCAGCCCTTTATCCTGAATCAAGCTATTGGGCTGTAAAATAGAAGTACCTGTTTAGTGAGTTCCAGGTGCATGCTCTGAGAGTGTCAGTTGAGGCCTCCCAGGTGTGGGTCCTCACCTTTTGTAAAGGCTAGGGTTTTATAGGATTGTAATAGCCGGTTGGAGAAAAATTGTAATGGTGAGTTAGTTGGAAGAGTTCTTATATATGTATCTGGTGACCTTTGAATGTTTTAGAAAACGATCAGACGGTCTTTTTACTTGTTAATTATATTGATTTTTTTCTCTTAATGAATTATGTCAAGTACTTACTTGACCATTTTGGAGGTGGTTTGGAGGGACTGTATTCGTGACTGAGCCAGTGATACTAGAATAGCTGCTTCTTGTGACTAGAGGTAATTAAGAGTCCTGGGCCCTGGGGCAGCTGGGTGGCTCAGTGAATTAAGCCTCTGCCTTTGGCTCAGGTCATGATCTCAGGGTCCTGGGATCGAGCCCTGCATTGGGCTCTCTGCCCCCTCCCCCGCCCCGGCCACCGCCCCTGCCTGCCTCTCTGCCTACTTGTGATCTCTGTCTGTCAAATAAATGGATAAAATCTTTTTTTTTTTTTTAAGATTTCATTTATTTATATGACAGACAGAAATCACAAGTAAGCAGAGAGGCAAGTAGAGAGAGAGGGGGAAGCAGGCCTCCCGTCAAGCAGAGAGCCCGATGCGGGGCTTGATTCCAGGACCCTGGGATCATGACCTGAGCCGAAGGCAGAGGCTTTAATCCACTGAGCCACCCAGGTGCCCCTAAATGGATAAAATCTTAAAAAAAAAAATAAAAGAGTCCTGGGCCTTGAGGTAAGTTGAAAGGGCTTGATTCTGAGCAGACAGTTGCAGATGAAATTGCTGAGAGCACTGGAGAAGAAATGTATGATTGTCAGTTTCCTCCAGAATGTTCTAGCCCTTGGTCCCATGTGTGTGAGTGAATGACCCCCAAATTATCTCCTTTTTAGGTTCTCAGTCTGACAACATTCTTTGCGTTCATTCTGTTTCTCTAGATGTGTATCTACACAGCAAAAACCTTTGATTGCAGTTGTCCCACTAATAGTTAATTGGATCTCATACCTATAATTTTGTGGTGTGGTAAATTAGGTTTTTAAACTTAGCATTGACTTTTTTATAGGTATCTGAGATGAGCCATGTGATGTATGTCCTTTATTCTGCTAATCTTTTAGTCAGTAGGTCTCACCCTATGCGTTTTTCAGTTTTTTAATAGGTAAGCATCAAAAACCTGGGAAGAGAGAGACTCAGAGAAAGAATGAGTGAGAGGAAGTGTGGTGTGTTTGTGTGAGATTGACTTGGGATCCTTTCTTTAGATGCCTGTGGTTTTGGGGTGCCTGAGTGGCTCAGTTGGCTAAGTGTCCGACTCTTGATTTTGGCTGAGGTAACGATCTCAGGACCCTGAGACTGAGCTTCGCGTCAGCCTCCCTGCTCAGCACAAAGTCTGCTTTGTCCTTCTCCCTCTGCTCCTCCCCTTCTCTCAAATAAATAAACAAATTAAAAAGAAAAAGAAAAAGAAACACCGTCTGGTTTTAGGAGCGTTTCTTTATTCTTTTGTTTCTGTTACTGCTTCCTTGTCTTTACAACTCTTTTTAAATGCTAGACGTTGAGAACCAAAGGGGCAGTCAAGGTGACATAGACTTGCTGCTTCTGTCTTAGTAGGTCAGGAAAAAAGGTATTTGACATATTTTATAGTAGGGTCATTGGGATGGGAAGGGGCTAGAGTCTAGCAGTCCAAAGTCTATTATTCCTGGGCTTTTGCTTTTTCCCAGCCAGTTCTTCTCATCCTCTGGCTCTCTGGAGATGGCCTGCTTTTGCTGGTACAGCTGTCCTTGGTCCTTAAGGGATGTGCTGCTCCCTAATTATTGATCCCAGGGTAAGACAAAAAGTTTCATTTTCACCTGAGAAATGGTTGGTTTCTTTTTTCCTTCTTCAAAAGGAACTCTTGCTAGAAAGTATAGACACTTTATCATGACTTAGTTCACAAAATGCTGGTTTCTAATTGTAACTACTATAAATCCTAGCACAAATGGGATCAAAAGGCATAATTCAGGTCCCTAATTTCTTTCTTTCCATCCCATATCTAGGACACTTAAAAAAGGAGTCTTTTTAAATTGTGGGCAGTTCTTTCTCTTCTCTGTTAATTTTCCTTCTCCATTTTTTCTTTCCTAAAAGTCGGTCTGGAACTCTGGCCAATTAACTTAGGTTTTCTAACCACGTAGAACACAGTAGATTGTTAATCTACTAGTGGGTTGAGGAAGCCATTACTATGGGGTAGAAGTATATTATCCTGTCAGCAAACGTAATAGGCATCTCTTCAGCAGATGAAACTTTGGTTTTCTTTGAATGTTGTAAACAAAAAGAGGAGTGGCTCATAGGAGCATAATCGCTCTAAATTCTCAGATTTATACCAGAATGCCAGGTGCCATACCTCCTTTCTTCTATTGGACTTCAGTGTTGCAGATAGCAGTGCCAGGATCACAGAACCCTGAAAGCTGAAGGAGCTGAAGAGGCCATCTAATCAGGTCTCCTTCCCAAGTCATGTATCTTACTTGTTGGGGTCATATCCAACCTCTTCTTGAACACCTAGTGAAATAGTGCTTCATATTTTAGGCTATAGACTATTCGGTTTTTTAAATGATGAGAATTTTGGAGTACCTGGCTGACTCATTTGGTGGCGCATTCAAGTCTTAATCTCAGGGTTGTAAATTCAAGACCCACATTGGGTGAAGAGATTAATTTAAAAAAAAATCTTTTTTAAAATGATGAGAATCTGGGGCGCCTGGGTGGCTCAGTGGGTTAAGCCGCTGCCTTCGGCTCAGGTCATGATCCCAGGTCCTGGGTTTGAGCCCCACATCGGGCTTTCTGCTCAGCAGGGAGCCTGCTTCCTCCTCTCTCTCTGCCTGCCTCTCTGCCTACTTGTGATTTCTCTCTGTCAAATAAATAAAATCTTTAAAAAAAAAAATAAAATAAAATGATGAGAATCTCTTCCTTATGTTGGAATCTTCCTCTATATAACCTGAACCTTCAGGTGCAACACCAAAAAAAAAAAAAAAAAAAGTACTCTCTGTTCTGTATACTAACTCCTTCAAAGCGCTAAAATGTATATTCCTACTCTTCTGTAGTATCCTCTCTTCTTTCAGTTGTTCATCATATGTCATGGTTTTAAAATCTTTGGCATACTGTGATTGTCTTTTAGACATATTCTAACTTCTCAGTTTACCTCCTAAAGTATGGGATTAGGGCATGCCTCGTCCCAAATAAGCATTCAGTAAATGTTTATTGGATTGAATGTTACCTAGAACTGGATCCAGATATGCTTGGAGTAGTTTAGGTTAGTGGGAGACTATTAGCACCCAGGATCTGGACACATTGTATTTGCAGGCTCCAGTTGCATTAGTTTTTCAGCAGCTGAATCGTGTTGCTGGTCCATTACAAGCTTAGGTCCCACTAAAACCTTGAACTCTATTTGAAGTGAACTGCTGTCAAGGTACCTCTTCCCCCATCCTTAAATTATTAAGTTGGTAGTGGTGTTCGAGTGGTGGTTTACTGCTTTAAAGATCTATGTACTTGGGGCGCCTGGGGGGCTCAGTGGGTTAAAGCCTCTGCCTTCCGCTCAGGTCATGATCCCAGGGTCCTGGGATCGAGCCCTGCATCGGGCTCTCTGCTCAGTGGGGAGCCTGCTTCCTCCTCTCTCTCTGCCTGCCTCTCCGCCTACTTGTGATCTCTGTCTGTCAAATAAATAAATAAAAAATCTTAAAAAAAAAAAAGATTTATGTACTTGAGAGAAAGAGCGCGCACACACTCGTGCGCAGAGTGGGTAGAGGGGGAAGGAGAAGGACAAGCAGACTCCACGCTGAATGCGCAGAGCCCCATGCGGGGCTTGATTTCATGATTCTGAGATCATGACCTGAGCTGAAATCAGGAGTCAGATGCCAACACCTAACCAAGTGAGTCACCCAGGCGCCCCTGTATGTTTGTTTTAATGCTACCTGTTCATTATAGAAATTTTAAACAATGCAGAGAAGTGCAAAGAACAAAGTATAATCCTCTAAAATCTCACCATTCAGAGCTACTGTTACTGTGTCATGAATCTCCTGAACATCTCCTGTTGATCTTTCCTTGAAACTAACCTAAATGAGATTGTAGCCTTATTAAATGTGTCTTGTTCATTGCAGCTCGTCATTCTAGTTTATCACGATATTTTTTGAGTCCTGATTATGTCATCCTATGTATTGGTTTTCTTTTGCAGCTTTGTATCATCAGCACATTTGATAAATATGCCTTCTAAATTTTTGTCCAGATGCTTTGATCTAATCCTGACTCTGCTACTGATTTGGTGGATGATTTGGGAATATTTTCTCCCCTTTCTGGGTTTTGGCTTGGTGCTCTTATATAAAATGGCCTCAAAGACTGGAATAAAACCTCCTTAAGAATCAACTGCAAAGCTCTTTGTAAAAAATAAATTTGTGAAGAAAAATCTGTAGGTGGGGAATCATCAGCCAGGGCCAGACTAGAAAAATAAAATCCTTTTATAGAAAAATCAGGGACGACAACCTTCATAGAATGGTTCAAATCTTCCTCTGTCCTCCTACTCTCCTAAAATCCCAGGAGAGGGATTTATCAGTTGAAATAAATAAATTAAGTTTTTAAAAAAGGAAGGGGAAGAAGAAGGAAAAAGATCGCAGCAAGCCTTATTTCTTCTTATACTAAGAAATTAGAACCTAACAGGTAGAGAACAATGAAGAGGTGGTTTGGAGTGAGGTCAGGTGGGGAGGGCTTTACTGAGAAAGAAGATGCTCTTTACTGTTTCCTCTAGTAAGCTTGGTGGTCACAGTAAAGGCTCTTCTGAGTTAGGGTCCACAGGGATAGAAAAGTGTGAAATTCACTGCTGCCTGCTATTTCTCCTCTAAACAAGCCTTGCCTTGTGCATTGCATTTCTCCTGGGTTCTTAAAGAAGGTGTGTGATCATCTAAAACTTAAACTGAGGCAGCGTTTTAAGCTGGCAATTAATGACATGGTAAGAATTTTTAGCTTCAGTACATTGATTGTTAAATGAATTGTGTCTGCATTTTACTGTCATTTTACTGTGATATCAGCCTAATTATAAATATAGTGTTACATAGTGGAAGATAATAATAAGCAGAATTAGGCACTCAGTGATCAGACTTCAGGAATTTCTAACACTGAAGAAAGATTTTCTCTTAAATTGTCTCTTGCTGTTCTTTTTATGTAGCTTTTGATTAATTTTACCTCGATTATACATTTCTCCCTGGGGCCCAGATATTATACATGCTCTAGCAAAGTGGGCTCCTATTGTAAGAGGTTTAATGAGGTTTTTTGTTCTAATTGGTTTCTATATAATTTCTTTTAAACCAATAACATGTGAGTGGGATGTCAAACACAGGGTGCGATAATGCATTTTCACTGCCCTGTATACCAATGAACATTAATTTCTCTCTCATTTGACATTATTTTCATATGATGAAAATTCTCAATCTTAAGGACGTTCCAGATACAGTTGGTTCTCATTGGTCTCTTCTGTCCTGCGTTTATGTTGGTGACACTGCTGAAAAGGCAGCAGGATTACCTACTTATAGTTGGAACTCAGTCTGGGTAGAAGGGAGTGGAAGATTTCTTTTTTTTTTTTTTCTTTTTTTTTTTTTTTTTAAAGATTTTATTTATTTATTTGACAGAGAGAGATCACAAGTAGATGGAGAGGCAGGCAGAGAGAGAGAGAGAGGGAAGCAGGCTCCCTGCTGAGCAGAGAGCCCGATGTGGGCCTCGATCCCAGGACCCTGAGATCATGACCTGAGCCGAAGGCAGCGGCTTAACCCACTGAGCCACCCAGGCGCCCGGGAGTGGAAGATTTCTGACCAGAGTTTTGACTGTACATCATCTTCCTTATGGGATAATTTACTAGTTGGGATTTAGAGATGGATTAAAATCTGTTTCTTTTGCCCATTTAATCAGAATTAGTTTCCTACTTTTTAAAAAATAATATTCTTTTTTAAAGATTTTATTTATTATTTATTTGACAGACAGAGATCACAAATAAGCAGAGAGAGAGGAAGGGTAGCAGGCTCATGGCCGAGCAGAGGGCCTGATGCGGGGCTCGATCCCAGGACCCTGAGATCATGACCTGAGCCGAAGGCAGAGGCTTTAACCCACTGAGCCACCCAGGCACCCCTAGTTACCTACTTAAAAATATGTGAACTAGACAATAAATTCTATAGAGTACGATATTAATGTATATTTATGATAAAGCTTGATCCTAAAATGAGTATCCATGAGCCACTCACCTGGCTCATAAATAGAATGTTACCGTAAATAGACATAAACGTAAATAAAATGTTACCAACTAACTGAAAACCTATCTTTGTTTCTTTTTAATTGTAGTATTAAATACGGTAAAATGTGCAAAATCATAGGTGTGTAATTGGACTTTTTATATATGCATATACCTATGTAATATTGGATCAAGACTTAGAACGTTACCATCACTGCAAAAAGTCCCCAGAATTGTGCACTTTTCTGACTTCTCTGACCATTAATTAGTTTTTCCTGTTCTTGAGCTTCATATAAACAGAATCATGTAGTGGAACCTCTTTTGTGCCTATCTCCTTACATTCAATATAATCTTTTCGAATTTCATCCACTTTGTGTATATTAGTTATTCCTTTTTAAAAATAAATACTTTTATATTGTGGTTAGAAAGATATGAAATTTACCATCTTAACTGTTTGTAGGTATACAGTTTAGTAGTGTTAAGTGTATTCACATTGTTCTACAACAGATCTCCAGAGCTTTTCATCTTGCAGAACTGAAATTGTATACCCATTAAACAACAGCTCCCCCCAGCTCCCCTTCCCCCAAGTCCCTGGCAACCACCATTCTAGTTTCTGTTTCTTTGAATTTGACTACTTGAGATACCTCATATAACTGGAGTCATATTTGTCTTTTTGTGATTGGTTTATTTCATTTAGCATAATGATCTCAAAGTTCGTTCATGTTGGAGCATGTGACAGGATTCCCTTCCTTTTTAAGGCTAAATAGCATTCCATGGTATGTATAAACCACATTCTGCTTATTTGTTTATCTGCTGGACAGTTGGGTTGTTTCCACCTTTTGGCTGTTGTGAAAAATGCTGCTATGAACATGGATGTGCAACTATCTAGTATCTAGTAGTTCATTCCTTTTTGTTGCTGAGCAGTATTTTATTATGTAAATAAACCACAGTTAATTTACTCATTCTCCCCATTTCTTCATCAGTTGGATTCTCTAAGCCTCTAGTTTAATCTTCTGTGCCACTTTCTCTCTCTCTTGCTCTCTTCCCTGTGTTTGTTTCCTTCACTGGCTCCCTCAACACCTGCAGAATAAAATCTAAGCTTTGGGTACACCTTGGTGGGTCAGTTGGTTAAGCATCTGCCTTGGCTCAGGTCATGATCTCAAAGGTCCTGGGATCTGCCCAAGTCAGGCTCCCCGCTCAGCAGAGAGTCCACTTCTCCCTTTCTATCTGCCCCTGACTTGTGCTCGCTTTCTCTCCCTCTCTCTCAAATAAATAAATAAAATCTTTTTTAAAAATCTAAGCTCTGTAGCATGGCATACAGTATCATGATCTACAGTATCATTTTTTAAAAAAGACTTTAGAGAGAACACAATTTGGGGGGGGGGCTCCAGAGGGAGAGCAATGAGCAGACACCCTCCTGAGCGGGGAGCCTGATGCAGGGCTCCATCCCAGGACCCTGAGATCATGACCTGCGCCAAAGTCAGATGCTTAACTGACTGAACCACCCAGGCGTCCCCAGTTCCATTCTTAATATGCTTTCTGGACTCTCTGTCTTCATTGCAGCTATGCCAGACCACCTTGAGTTCTCTGGACAAAACAGAGACACTTATAGTTCTCTGGACAAACTGTTTCATACTCTCGACCCTTTATATACATACACACATTTTCTCCCTGCCTTGGATGTTCTTCCCTAGCTTGTTGGCTTACCTCCTAAAGTAGTAACTATCTGCTTATCTGTTTGCCTTCTTTATTATGTTGTGACCTCTTTGAAGACAGGCAGCAATCCAGGTCTAACTCAGTAACACAGTGCCTGTGTTCAGTGAATATCTGTTGAATATAGATCTATAGAGGTCTGCTCTCTTAGACAGGTGGGTATTCGGGAAACTAACTGGGCCTGAGCTGGAATGGGCTGGAAGTGACAGTACTTCAGTTACTGTTGGGCTGATGGAGGGAGCCCACAGGACAATTCAGAGACTGCATTTCAGAGAATCACTGAACAAAAATGTCAGATTCTCCAGAAGAGAAATGGACTGAAGGGCAGAGTGGAAGAGTTCAGAAAGAAGTTGTAGGTGTAAGCCAGGTATAATAAAGCAAAAAGGTTTGGAGAGGAAAGTAAGGATTAAAATCTGGAGGAGGGCGCCTGGGTGGCTCAGTGGGTTAAGCCGCTGCCTTCGGCTCGGGTCATGATCTCAGGGTCCTGGGATCGAGTCCCGCATCGGGTTCTCTGCTCGGCAGGGATCCTGCTTCCCTCTCTCTCTCTCTCTCTGCCTGCCTCTCCATCTACTTGTGATCTCTCTCTGTCAAATAAATAAATAAAATCTTTAAAAAAAAAAAATTAAAATCTGGAGGAAAAGGCCCTGGGCCAAATAAGATATCTACAACAGCTTTTTTCAGTTGGATGTACAGTCAGGGTGAAGTGTGAAACGCCTGACTTTATCTGTACAGTTGAATAAGTATTGAATGCTTTCATGGGATCCAGCATTGGAGGTCAAGCGGGTCAGTAAAGAGAAAACCACTTTGATGCAGCCAGCAAATGTCTGGGACTCTGTCAAGTACTTTAACTTATAGGAGTTTGGTAAAAAAAAAAAAAAAAAAAAAGAAGAAGAAGAAAGAGAGAGAGTGCGAGAGAGCCCTTCAAGACTAGTACATAAAGGGGGGAAAAAAAGAGAGAGAGAGATGGGAATATTAAAGCAAAGACTTACAAGTGCCATGATGAACTTCCTTGGCAAAGAAAAGGGCAGCTCTTAGTCTCAAATATAGCCAAGCAGAGAGGGTGACTGGGAAGGAGGAGATATGAAGATAGTTTCTTGGACCTTCTTAGCTAGTGTATATCACTCTGTCTTTGAAAATTGAGGCCATTCAAAAAATCAGCTGTTGGTATTCTTCAAACTGGTGAAGCTGTTGGGGCCTAGGGAAAATGATCATTGTTTAAAGAAGGGAGGGAGGGAGGAAGGAAGGAAGGAAGGAAGGAGCAAGCCAAGATTTCTTTGAGTTAAATTTCCCTGTACTGATATGTGTACCTGCCCCCCGTCACCACCTTTTGCTTGTTCTGAGATGAACAGCTCTGTTTCCCCTGTTGTCAGTTATTGAGGATCCTGTCTTTGGGTTTTCAGAATATCCGTGACCCATAATTGTCACTCGTAATGCTAAGTGTTTTCTTTCATGAATCATTTAGCAATTATTTATGGATTTCACTAAACTGACCTAGATATAGAACTCTTACAGTGAAGACCTCCATGCCTATTGACATGTACTTCAGCCCATAACCCTTAGCTCTTTGGGTGCTCAGGGACTGTAATTTGATTTGAAAAGCTCAGTGTTCTTTTTCACAAGAAATCAGTGTTCTACTAAAGCTGACAATTCATTGTCTCCTGGATAATTTTGAGTCAGGATAACAAATTAGAGTTTGGGATACATTACAGATGATAAATGTGACTTCCTTAAAGGGAAATCCATTTGTTTTGCTTAGTGTTTCTGTGATTAATTACTTGCCAGATTAAATTGCTCCATAAAAATGCATAGTATTTTATTCGATTGCCCTTCATGGTGATTAAGTAGGCCATACTGTTGCTTTGTATGTTAATTATGCTGACATTTTTTTCCTCTTCTCTAGTTTAATTAATACAGCATATATTTGAGAGATTGTTTTTGGGATGGGATACTATCTTAGGAAGAACAAAGCCCTGTGTAGCTTTTAGGCTCGTATTAGAGGGTAATACCTCAAGGTTTCTGTGTGCCCTCTGTTGATCCTTGTATGTATCTTTGACTTGCAGAAAGTACGCTTAACTGCAAATGAGTCAGGAAAAGCTCTGTTTGGTTTTCCTGTAATTATTAAAGGTGAGATACTGAAAAGTCTTGGCTCAGTTGAAAAGTGATTAAGAACATAGAAGAGAAGCTCCTGGTGCAAGAGGTAAAATAAATGTAAAGCTAAATAGTAGTGTGTGGGGGAAGAAAGAGTTTGTTTCTTGGGGTGCTGCAGGGTGCCAGTGAGGAGATCAGGCATATTCAACATTTTTATTAATGATCTAGGGCTGAAAGTAAAAAATAATAACAAGAACAGAACTGTAATGAAATCTGTAAGTGATACTGGTTTGGAAATGTTCCTGTACCCAGGAGGGCCGAGAAGTGATAAAAATGGACCAAGAAGAGACGTATCAGAGAAACAGCATCAGAACTATTCTGTTGGGAAAATGCATTATCCGCTTTACCAAAATAGTGTACCTAGAACCAGGCAGATATTTTCAAAAGTGGATCTTCCAGCAGTCCACTCCTAGATATTTACCCAAGTGAAATGAAAACTTGGATTGAACAAATGTTTACAGTGGCTTTATCCATACATTTTCTGAAAACTGGAAATGACCCAAATGACCCTCCACCAAAGATTGAATAAACAAACTGTTGTCCACCCATATAGTGAAATACCACTTAGCAATGAAAAGGAAAGAACTACTGATGCATGCAGCAACATGTATGGGTTCAGTTGGATTACGCAGTACAAAAGACACTTGACTGAAGGCTACATAGCAGGGTGCCTGGCTGGGTCAGTTGGTGGAGTGTGGAACTCTTGATCTCAGGATTGTGAATTTGAGCACTGCATTGGGTGTAGAGATTACTTAAAAATAAAATCTTTTTTTATGGGATTGGGAGGGAGACAAACCATAAGTGACTCTTAATCTCACAAAACAAACTGAGGGTTGCTGGGGGGAGTGGGAGTGGGTTTGGGAGAAGGGGGGGTGGGGTTATGGACATTGGGGAGGGTATGTGCTATGGTGAATGCTGTGAAGTGTGTAAACCTGGTGATTCGCAGACCTGTACCCCTGGGAATAAAAATATAGTATATGTTTATAAAAAAATAAAAAATAAAAAAAATAGGTTAGGGCGCCTGGGTGGCTCAGTGGGTTAAAGCCTCTGCCTTCGGCTCAGGTCATGGTCCCAGGGTCCTGGGATCGAGGCCCGCGTCGGGCTCTCTGCTCAGCGGGGAGCCTGCTTCCCTTCCTCTCTCTCTGCCTGCCTCTCTGCCTACTTGTGATCTCTGTCAAAGAAATCAATCAATCAATCAATCAATCTTAAAAAAATAGGTCAAAAAATCTTTTTTTTTTTTTTTCCAAAGATCTTATTTATTTATTTGACAGACAGAGATCACAGGTAGGCAGAGAGGCAGGCAGAGTGGGGTAGGGGAGCAGGCTCCCCGCTGAGCAGAGAGCCTGATGCAGGGCTCTATCCCAGGACCCTGAGATCATCTGAGCTAAAGGCAGAGGCTTTAACCCACTGAGCCACCCAGGCGCCCAAAAATAAAATCTTTTTTTTTTTTAAAGTCTACATAGTGTATGATTCCATATATATGACTTTCTGTAAATGGCAAAATTGTAGGGACAGAACTCAGATCAGGTCAGCAGGCGTTGGAGGGAGGGGCACAGAGGAACTTTTGGGTGATAGAACTATTCTGATCTTGATTGCAGTGCTGATTGCATGACTGTGTGCTTTTTTCAAAACTTGTAGATTATACATTAAAAAGGGTGAATTTTACCAAATGCAAATTATACTTTAGTTTAAAAATTAGGGGAAAAAATGTCTTCACAAGGAAGAATAGGAAATTCAACTTTGACTATCACTACTGTACTTAATATGTGGCAACTTTTTAAAAATAATTTGAATAACAGGAGCTACAATTGGAGGACTTTGATTTTCTTCATGGCGCTTCCAAATTCCGAGGCTTTTTATTGATTTTTGAGTGGAAGCAGAGGGAAGGTGGGTTGTGGTGGTTTTCCTTAGGTGTTAGCATTATATAAACATGTATCCTGGGGCGCCTGGGTGGCTCAGTGGGTTAAGCTGCTGCCTTCGGCTCAGGTCATGATCTCAGGGTCCTGGGATCGAGTCCCACATCGGGCTCTCTGCTCAGCAGGGAGCCTGCTTCCCTCTCTCTCTCTCTCTGCCTGCCTCTCCGTCTACTTGTGATCTCTCTCTGTCAAATAAATAAATAAAATCTTTAAAAAAAAAAAAAAAACATGTATCCTGATAGGAGGGTTGTTTTTTTTTTTTTTTAATTTTTATTTATTTATTTGTCAGACAGAGATCACAAGTAGGCAGAGAGGCAGGCAGAGAGAGAGAGGAGGAAGCAGTCTCCCTGGCGAAGCAGAGAGCCCGATGCGGGGCTCGATCCCAGGACCCTGGGATCATGACCCGAGCCGAAGGCAGAGACCTTAACCCACTGAGCCACCCAGGCGCCCCATGAGGGTTGTTTTAAAAAGAAATCACAGGTAAGGCGCTCTTAGACCTTGTTGGTAGGCATCAGGCATAAATAAGAGGATCTTTCCCCCAGTTTATAGCTTGCATCCAGTTTTTTGAGGTTGGGTGGACTTAGTTTTAGTTTTTATTTACTTGTTCTATCTGGGACCTCCTACTATTGAATTGTTATAAGACCCAAATAGTGCCCAGAGATGTTTCTGTCCCAAAGCTAACCTCAAAGACAGTTTCCACACCTCTCTGCTTTTGGGCTGGAACAAAAAGCTTTGTCATGCTCCGGGTTTTATAGAGAAGGTTTGTACAATGTCAGGAGCCTAGGGATAGGTGAACCACAAGTGCCATATCATTGCTGATAGCTGTTGTGCCTTTTTCCTCCCTTTCCCCCATGTCTCCAATGATATGAACTGCATGTAATGCTAGCTTCTCATGTCCAACTTGGAGCACCTCTCTGAATGCCATACTATTCAATATCTATTCAGTATCCCTAAAAATAGACCAGTGGGGGAAATTATATAGTGGTAGAAAGTATACAGTGGTAGTACTATTGCACTACTTGTAGTAATGATACTCACTACAGCTCTGTGGCTGCAACTTAGTGTGCTAACTGCTGACGACCCCTGAGCAGATGTGTGGCCATCATTCTGGCCCAGATCGAACAGATTACATTTAGCAAAATGCTGATTCCCTGAGCAGATGTCTCTGGGTCTTTCATTGTTTTCAACTGAATGATTTTCAGCACTGGACCTGAAGGGGCTGCGTGGTCCCCAACCAAGACCCCATCTGTTAAAACTTTATATTAATTTGTATCTCCTTTTTAAAAAATCTGTCCCTTCTCCATGAGTATGATAAATAATGTAGATACACTAGATGAACTCTGCTATTGGTACAGAACTGTAATCATTTTGCTTAGGGTTAAACTAAACTAGTTTAATCAGAAATGAGACTTTCTCAAATAAACATCTCTATCAAGTATCTTATTGTTTTCTTATTTTGACTTAACATGTTCACCAGTGCTTGCAGGGTGTAGCAAGTAGCAATTAAAACACTGTAATTAACCTGGTAAAAAAGGAAAACTTTTGGTTGGGAAAGAAATTATAAGATGACATAAAAATTTTTTTTTTTTAAAGATTTTATTTATTTATTTGACAGAGAGATCACAAGCAGGCAGAGGGCAGGCAGAGAGAGAAGAGGAAGCAGGCTCCCTGCCGAGCAGAGAGCCCGATGCGGGGCTCGATCCCAGGACTCCGAGATCATGACCTGAGCCGAAGGCAGCGGCTTAACCCACTGAGCCACCCAGGCGCCCCGACATAAAAATTTTTTGACTGGATAAATAGGTGATAATGAAATACTATGAGATAAAGTCTTATGTTAGCAGTGTATCATGTCTGATTACTGCATTTTTATGCTCCTTCTGTCCAAAAAGGATTATGGGGTAATATACTGACTGTTCAAGAGTAGACACATAGCACTTCATCCAAGTGGGAAAAGCAGGTCTATCTTGGCTAACTCTTAATTAGTGAGTTATTACTTACTATGTATTTCCTGTGTACCAACTCTCTTCCCTTAGCTTCTGACCTGTTTATATAGGTAATAGCCCATGGCAAGACTTCATAGGGTAAAATCCTGTTGCAGTTGAGACTGGAAGGACATCTGAAGGCCCAGGTGCAATCATGTTGTACCTGAGATGAAGTGGGACCAGGGTAGCTGTGCTCCCACTGTAGCTCCTTTGAAAAGCTCCAAGAGATTACAGACTATTGCTTACCATCAGTATTTGCTTCCAGATGGTTTCTTTTTTTTTTTTAAAGATTTTATTTATTTATTTGTCAGAGAGAGAGAGAGAGCGAGCACAGGCAGACAGAGTGGCAGGCAGAGGCAGAGGGAGAAGCAGGCTCCCCACAGAATGAGGAGCCCAATGTGGGACTCGATCCCAGGACGCTGGGATCATGACCTGAGCCGAAGGCAGCGGCTTAACCCACTGAGCCACCCAGGCGTCCCTCCAGATGGTTTCTGAAGTGTTCCCTTCTCCCTGTGCAGTCATGAAAGTCACTCCAGGAAGGAAGAGTCCACATTAAGCCCTAAACTAAATAGGAGTGTTGAGCACATTTACCCACTGGAATGTAGGGGCCTTTGACTTCGTGTAGTCAAGGTGGAGGTTCTTCCTTCTGTCTGACCTTTCCAGCAAGGGCTTTCTCCTAGAGGAAGGAAATCCCCTCCCCCACTTCTTGAGTGTCCTTCCAGAGATAAGATGTTCATGTAGAAGTGTGTTTTGTTTTAGGATTTTTGTTTGTTTATAGTCATTTGATAAATGCAAAATCTGACATCTAACCCTGATAAAAATTCTCAGCATACTAGGAATAGAAGAGAACTTCCTTAAGCTGATAAAGGACATCTATGAAAAACTTAAACAGCTATCATACTAAATGGTGAGAGACTGAATGTTTTTTCAAATTGGGGATGTTTTTTCTCATCGCCTGCATTCAGCATTGTCTTGGAGATTCTAGACAGTGCAGTTAGGCCAGAAAAAGAAACATAAAGCATCTAGATTAGAAAGGAAGACATACAGTGTCTTTATTCTCAGACATGATTGTCCAAGTAGAAAACCTGATGGACTTTACAATAAGCTGCTAGAATGAGTGAGTTTAGTGAGGTTGTTTTCCCCTTGGTAGTAAATTCCATAGATGAAGTTTAGTTGTAATTCTTCCTGCTAGTGTCAGCGGCAGTCCATCAAGTACAGCATTTATTTATTCACTGAAGACTAGACATTTTTTTTAAAGATTTTATTTCTTTTATTTGACAGAGGGAGACACAGCGAGAGAGGGAATACAAGCAGGGGTAGTGGGAGAGGGAGAAGCAGGCTTCCTGCTGAGCAGGGAGCCCGTTATGGGGCTCGATCCCAGGACGCCAGGATCATGGCCTGAGCTGAAGGCAGAGGCTTTAACGCACTGAGCCACCCAGGCACCCCAAGACTAGACATTTTAAAGAGAATTTCAACCGTTAGTGTTTTCAACCTACCAGGACCCCATTATTGTAATGATTTTTTTACATTGAAGTATAGACCACAGGAAGAGCAAGCGGAGCAGTAACGGGAAGCATTTGCGGCGGGTTCTAAACAGCATGGTTCAATATAACTATATTATAAGCCGCGTATAATTTTATTTTCCAGCAGGTGAAATCATTTTAATAAAATGTTATTTACCTAGTATGCTCCCAAATTGTCTTTGTAACAAATAATTAATATAAAAATTGTTACTGAGATATTTTATATTCTTAGTATGTTTTAAATATTAAGTCTTCGAAGTCAGGTGGATCTTTTACACTTAAAGCACATTTCAATTCAGATGATATGTTTACTTTTCTTTTTTTTTTCTTTTTTTAAGATTTTACTCATTTATTTGAGGGAGAGAGAGAATGAGAGGAGAGAGGTCAGCGGGAGAAGCAGACTCCCTGCCAAGCAGGGAGCCCAACTTGGAACTCGATCCTGGAACTCCAGGATCATGACCTGAGCCTAAGGCAGTCACTTAACCAACTAAGCCACCCAGGCTCCCCTCAGATGACATGTTTTCACTGGAAATATTTGATCTATATTTAGATCTCATAGAATTTACAGTTGAAAAAGTAGAATCATATACCAAGTTATACCTGAGATAGAACGTGACAAGGATGTCTGTGGTCCCAGAATACATAAAAGTTTTCCAGTAACTGAATTGCATACCTAAAAATCGTTTCCCTTTAACAATTGCATCCACATTGATAAAACTAATTCATCTTTTTTAGAATTTATTTGACTTCAAAGCTACATCTGTCCAGATTAAGGAAATTTGTTAATATCAAATTCAAAGAGGTATGGCAGAAATAGTTATGGCAGTTCTAAATTTATCAATATTAACAAAACATTTCCTAAAATTTTCTTGTAGCTTTTGCCACTAGCGAGTGTTGTTAATTACAATTAGAGTCTTCTCCATGTTGATTCATGTTAGAAAAATGTGTTGGGGCCCCTGGGTGGCTCAGTGAGTTAAACTGTGTGTGACTTTGGCCCACGTCATCATCTTGGGGTTCTGGGATCAACCCCCTTGTAGGGCTCCTGGCTCAGTCGGGAGTCTGCTTTTCTCTCTCCCTCAGCCTCTGCCACTCCCCCCACTCATGCTCTTTCTGTCTGTCAAAATCTTTTTTTTTAAATGTGTTAATTATTGATATTATGAAAAGTTTTTTTTTTTTAAGATTTTATTTATTTATTTGACAGAGATCACAAGTAGGCAGAGACGCAGGCAGAGAGAGAGAGGAGGAAGCAGGCTCCCCGCGGAGCAGAGAGCCCCATGCGGGGCTCTATCCCAGGACCCTGGGATCATGACCTGAGTTGAAGGCAGAGGCTTTAACCCACTGAGCCACCCAGGCGCCCCAAAGTTTTTTTCTTAAAAAAAAGATTTTTATTTTTTTTTTGCAAGAGACAGACCAGAAGCAGGGGGAATGGGCAGAGAGAGAGGGAGAAGCAGACTCCTCGCTGAACAGGGAGCCCATGGCAGGGGTTATGTGCCCCTTATGAAAAGTTTCTATTTCGACATAAATACCTAAGCAGGTGGGTCACAAAATAAGCTTTTCCTTTTCTTGGAGCTTCAAATTTTACTCATTTTAATTAAAAGTTTCAAATTATTAAATACTTGGCAAGCATGCCTTTGTCTCAAGAAGATCTTGAGTTGATGGAGCTCCTGGGTGACTCAGTCTGTTAAGCATTTGCATTCTACTCAGGTGGTGATCCCAGGGTCCTCGGATCAAGCCCTACATCAGGCTCCTTGCTCAGTGGGGAGTCTACTTCTCCCTCTCCCTCAGCTGTTCCCCATGCTTGTGCACTCTCTCTCTCTCTCTCTGTCAAATAAATAAATAAAATCTTAAAAAAATATATCTCAAGTTGAAAATAATAGTATAGTAAATCTTTTTTGTAAACCTTCACCTGAACCAATGAGCATCAGCAAAGAATTCATGATGATTATAGTCATTGTCATTAAATTCTTTTAGGGCATCATAAACTGGCAATGTTCATAGCCTTTGCAGGTATATACTAAATGATTTTAGCAGCTGTATCCGTGACATTTATAGAATCTGCTTCAGAAAACTGCACAAATATTTTTAATTTGTACCACGTAGTAGAATGAGCAGAGGGGAAACTTTAGTTTTGTTTTAAAATGACAGGGGCTCCTATGTGGCTTAGTTGGTTAAGTATCTGACTTTGGCTCAGGTGATGATTTCAGGGTCCTGGGACCGAGCCCCTCATTGGGTTCCCTGCTCACTGGGGAGTCTGCTTGTCCCTCTGCCCCTTCCCACATTTGTGCTCTCTTGCTCTCTCTCTCTCAAATAAATAAAATATTAAAAAAAAATAAGGGTGACTCAGTGGGTTAAAGCCTCTGCCTTTGGCTCAGGTCATGATCCCAGGGGCCTAGGATCAAGCCCCTCGTTGGGCTCTCTGCTCAGCGGGGAGCCTGCTTCCTCCTCTCTCTGCCTGCCTCTCTGCCTACTTGTGATCTCTGTCTGTCAAATAAATAAATAAATAAATCTTAAAATAAAATAAAATGACAGTAAGTGCTGGACTTTTGACCTACAAAGCAGGAGCACCATACATGTGATGGAATTCTTTAAAATTTAGTCAGATTTGGGGCACCTGGCTTGTTTAGTCAGTGGAGCATGCAACTCTTGATCTTGGGGTTTATAGCTTTGAGCCCCATATTGGGTATCGAGATTACTTAAAACCTTTTAAAAATTTTAATCGAATTCTTCATTGACAGATATAGAAGATTAAAAAATATTTATGCCAGGTGCCTGGGTGGCTCAACATCCAACTCTTGATTTTGGCTCAGGTCATGATCTCAGGGTCGTGAGATCGACCCCAGTTGTTGGACTGTGCCCTGGGTGTGGAGTCTGCTTAATATTCTCTCTTCCTCTTACCCCCACTCCTCCCTCTTTCTCTGTCTCTCTCTAAAAAAAAAAATCTGTGCCATGAGTTCAGATTTTTAGGCTGCAAATTGACTAAATTTCTTGTGTATTTGGAAGTTCTTCAAGACAAAGTGTACTGAAAGTACTGATGTATTCATTGAGCAATATCATCCAAATCTAAAGAAAAGTAACTTTTTTTTTTTTTTGGAACTTGTAATTTAAAACATTTTGAGGGGCGCCTGGGTGGCTCAGTGGGTTTAAGCCTCTGCCTTCGCCTCAGGTCGTGATCCCAGGATCCTGGTATCAAACCCTCGCATCCGGCTCTCTGCTTAGCAGGGAGCCTGCCCCCCCCACCCCCCACCCCCCCGCCTACTTGTGATCACTCTCTCTGTCAAATAAATAAATAAAATCTTTTTTTTTTTTTTTTTTTTTTAATTTGACAGAGAGAGATCACAAGCAGGCAGAGAGGCAGGCAGAGAGAGAGGAGGAAGCAGGCTCCCCGCCAAGCAGAGAGCCCTATGCGGGACTCGATCCCAGGACCCTGAGATCATGACCTGAGCCGAAGGCAGAGGCTTAACCCTCTGAGCCACCCAGGCGCCCTAAATAAAATCTTTTTAAAAAAATAAATAAAACATTTTGAATCTGTTAACCCTTAATGTCATTAGAAATGTCTTATATCCTGCAGGCAAATTGTTTGGTGGTTTAATTGAAGATCTTTCACTTTTTATCAAGTGATTGATTTTTAGTCTTTTCCTCATCATCAGTTGAGGATGTAGAGACAAAGGGCAGAGAGACAAGCATCCTCAGTAGAATGTGCATAGCTGAAGTAATTTTTTTTTTTAAGATTTTTATTTATTTGATAGAGACAGCGAGAGAGGGAACACAGCCCGGGGAGTGGGAGAGGGAGAAGCAGCTTCCTGCTGAGCAGGGAGCCCAATTTGGGGCTCAATCCCAGGACCCTGGGATCTTGACCTGAGCCGAAGGCAGACACCTAATGACTGAGCCACCCAGGAGCCCCTTGATGTAATTTTTCTTTTACCATATCGCCATCTAAAAAATTATATGGTGACCAAAGATACAAGCTCAGATCATATTAAAAATTATTAAAATTTTTTGGTATACCTGATATGATTTTATCTTCCAGGGAATGTTTGGCATGTTTCAGTATCCACAACTCGGGGAGGTGGGGGAGGGCGCTACTGGCATCTAGTAGGTAGAGACCAGGGATGTTGCTAAACATTCTACAGTGGTCAGGACAGCCACCCACAACAAATTATCCAGCCCCAAATATCAGTAGTGCTGAGGTTAAGAAACCCTGCTGTCTACATAAAATGTTAAATAAATACATTACATTGTTAAATTCATACATAGTAATTCATTTGAATCAATCCATTAACATCAACTAGATTGGTTGATTCCTAGTATTATAAACAGCATACATGCCTGACATGCACTGTAACAACTGCAATACTGTATACAACGCCGTGATTAAAGTGAAACGTAGTCCTTAAACAAAGCTGTATTTAATGGAATAATATTTTACACTGCTTTAGTTGTTTTTTTTTTTTTCTTCATTTAAATTAAAAGAAAAATTAGAAGAGGGGTGCCTGGGTGGCTCAGTGGGTTAAGCCTCTGCCTTCGGCTCAGGTCATGATCCCAGGGTCCTGGGATCGAGCTCCGCATCAGGCTCTCTGCTCAGCAGGGACCCTGCTTCTTCCTCTCTCTCTGCCTACTTGTGATCTCTCTACTTGTGATCTCTCTCTCTGTCAAATAAATATATAAAACCTTTTTAAAAAATTAAAATAAAAATTCCATTCCTCAGTTGCCCTAACCACATTTCAAGTACTAAGTAGCCACATATGAATCTCCTATAACAGTTCTAGACATGGAGGGGTTGATTAATACCCATCCTCACACTGTAGAACAGGGGGTGGGGACAGTTGACTCCTCACTCACCTTAGATTTGAAATGGGGCATTTTAATCTGCTTTCTGTTGCCGCTCTGTATCTCTTTTTCTAAAAATAGACCAACACGGGGGGCACCTGGGTGGCTCAGTCTGTTGAGTGTCCAACTCTTGATTTGGGTTCAGGTCATGATCTTGGGGTTGTAGGATAGAGTGCTTCGTCGGGCTTTGTGCACAGTGGGGCGTCTGCTTGAGGTTTTTTCTGCCTAGATGCCTGGGTGGTTCAGTCAGGTAAGCATCTGCCTTTGGCTCGGGTCATGATTCCAGGGTCCTGGAATTGAGACCCTCATCAGGCTCCCTGCTCAGTGGGGAGCTTGCTTCTCCCTCTGCCTGCTATTCCCCCTGCTCATGTGTGCTCCCCCTCTGACAAATAAAAAATTCAAATCTTTTTTTAAAAAAGAGAGATTCTTTGTCCTCCTCCCTCTCCCTCTTCCCCTCCTCCAATGCAGTCTCTCTCTCTCAAATAAATAAATCTTTTTAAAAAAGAGACCAACACATTGTTTTTTTTGTTTTTTTTGTTTTTTAAAGATTTTATTTATTTATTTGACAGAGAGAGATCACAAGTAGACGGAGAGGCAGGCAGAGAGAGAGAGAGAGGGAAGCAGGCTTCTTGCTGAGCAGAGAACCCGATGTGGGACTCGATCACAGGACCCTGAGATCATGACCTGAGCCGAAGGCAGCGGCTCAACCCACTGAGCCACCCAGGCGCCCCCCAACACATTGTTTTATTAGGATATAACTCCAGATTTTTAACCCTGCATTTTCCAAGATCATTTATTACTAAAAAACAGGCCTGATACTGGTTGTGTAGTAGATTGCCAACTGTTCCTGTGTCTTTTTTTTTTTTTTTTAAGATTTTTAAAATTTCTTTGACAGAGAGACACAGTGAGAGAGAGAACACAAGCAGGGGAGTGGGAGAGGGAGAAGCAGGCTTCCCGCCAAGCAGGGAGCCCAATTCGGGGCTCAATCCCAGGACCCTGGGATCTTGACCTGAGCTGAAGGCAGACGCTTAACCGACTGAGCCACCGGGGTGCCCCATAACTGTTCCTATATCTTATGGATGAAACTGCTGGTTCACAACAATTATCCCATTTTCTGAGCTTCTATTCACACACACTTTGTTGAAATTGGGCAGAGAGTGGAGAAGTATTCATCATAACTTCTCAGTAAATACTTTCTTCTTGCTTAAAAAATACTTTTCCATAGATCTGGAAGAGCAAGGAGTTCAAAACACAGCAAATTATAGAAATTCTCAAGTGTGTTTGAGTTGGATACACTCAAAGGAACTTTTCTTTGTCAAACAGGACGTCAGGTTGTCTCCCCTTTGGTACTAACATTTAAAGCACAGCTTGGTAGCTCTTTGAGGTCTAGTGTTATGAAGCTGTCTTCTTTTATCCCTGCTTACTCCCCCTTAGGCTGAAGGTTTTACTTTTCGTCTAGACAGGTAGAAAATCAGATATAGAATTAATTCAAGGGGAGGGTACCTACCTTGTTTCTTGGGGCACGTAACTGACTTTTTTCCCCTGCAATAAAGAAACCATTGTTAACTAGTAGAAAGTGCTGTTTTCTTTATTTTTTTCTTAAATGCTTTGAGCCTACACATCTGATTCCTTGTAGCTCCCAGGGTAAACAAGTGTCATAGGTTTTACCACAAGTATGGTCTTGCCTCTTGAACTCCATACCCTGCCTGGAGGTTTCACAAGTACCTCAAACTTGACATTCCAAAGAATAAGCCTTATTGCCTTCCCTCCACAATTTAAGAACCATCTCAGTTCATGACAGCATCATCTGTTCAGTTGCCTACAGTAAAAAACTTAAGGTTGCTTTAAAGTCTTCTCTCGCCTTCACCCAATCAGTCAATAGGTTCTTTCACATTTACCTCCTAAGAATTTTCAAGTAAATTCTTCTCCATTTAGACAACCACCATTTTAGTTAAGACCTCATAATGTCTCATATTACAAAAGCCTTCTGACTATTTTCTCTGCTTCTAGTCTTCCCCGTACAGTGGCTCCTGTTCAGTGTATTCGGTCACTAGAGTTGAATTTCAGAAGCACAGGTTTCTACACTGCTCTTGGGAGTATGTTGGTACCATCACTCTGAGGGCAGTGTGGCAATATCCAATGAAGTCCGAGTTACCCAAACTTTATGACACAGTAATTTCATTCCTAGATACATTTCCTTGACAGACTTTCCTAAATGATCGCAAGGATATGTAAATAAGAACACTTGTTAAGTATTATTTTTTAAAAAGATTTTATTTATTTGAGAGAAGGAGAGGGAGAAGCAGACTCCTCCCTGAGCAGGGAGCCCAACATGGGATTTGATCCCAGGAGCCCAGGATCATGACCTGAGCCAAAGGCAGATGCTTAACCTGTTGAGCCACCCAGATGTCCCCAAATCACGACATTTTAAATCTAGTGGGATTCCCCATCATCAATAGGATAATGTCCAGACATCTTCATATGACACCTTGACCCTAGCCTACCTTTGTAACCTTATTTACTATCACTATCCCATCTATCCTAAGATCTGGCCAAATTAGACCTAGCTGCAGAGTCTCCAATTTCATACCTCTGCGCCCTCACACACGCTTTTGCCTAGAATGTTTTCCCATTCCTCTTCTTACCTAACAAAATCCTGCTTATGCTTCAAAATCTACCCCAGATGTCACCTTCCTTGAAAGCTTCCTGGATTCTTTGAGGCTGAACCATTCATAGTGACATTGCCACTGGACTTTGTACGTTTCTCTTAGAGCATTTATCACCCTACAATATGGCTTTTATTTTATTTTTTCCTTAAATTTTATTTTATTTTTTATTTAAATTCAATTAATTAACATATATATTATTAGTTTCAGGGGTAGAATTTAGTGATTCATCAGTTGTTTGTAACACCCAGTGGTCATTATGTTAAGTGACCCCCAGACACATCAATCCCCATCATCAAGTTACCCCATCCTCCCACCCACCTCCCCTCCAGCAATCCTCAGTTTGTTTCCTGTAGTTAAGAATCTCTTGGGATGCCTGGGTGGCTCAGTCAAGTGTCTGCCTTCAGCTCAGGTCATGATCCCAGAGTCTTGGGATTTAGTCTTGCTCAGTGGGGAGCTTGCTTCTCTCTCTGCCTGCTGCTTCCCTTGCTTGTACTCTCACTCTCTTTCACACTCTCTCTGGAAATAAATAAATAAAATCTTAAAAAAAAAAACAAACAAGTTACAGTTTGTCTCCCTTTCTGATTTCATCTTACTTTATTTTCTCTTCCATTCCCCTATGATCCTCTGTCTTGTTTCTTAAGTTCCAAATATGAAGTCAAATCATGTAATTGTCTTTCTCTGACTTATTTTGCTCAGCATAATACCCTGTGGTCCCATCCATGTGGTTGCAAATGGTAAGATTTCTTTTGTTTCAATGGCTGTATATATGTGTGTCCATCATTAGATGGTGAGCTCCTAAGACAGAAACCAAGCTTTCTCTTATTTCTGAAATCTCTGCCCCTAGCAGAGTACCGTATGGTACAATAAATGTTGGTTGAGTGAATAAATGGATGGCTGGAATAAATGGTTTCATCTTCCAAGGCCTTATTGTCTCCCAGAATTATCAGCTGACCTCAGGATACTAAGCTAGGGAAGTGGATATTGAGATGCCTTAGGAAGTGCTTATGGGGCTCTCCGTCTGATTGTGCTCCCCAGTTGTGTCTTTGGAGCTCCATTATAAAAGTCTGTTTCAGATCTTAATAGACAACAGGAAAGACGGTCTTGGCAGCTCCTAAACTAACCCGGTATAGCCAGGAAGTATGCTTGGAATTGTTACCAGAGAAACAGACCCCTTTCTCAATGATGATCTGAATTGTTTATCCCAACACAGTAGAATTTACTGAATTCTAGTTCCCTCCAGGGTAACAAGAGGACAGCCAAAAGGTTTTGATTATATGAAATGGGGCTTTGAGACAACTAAAGCCACTTGGAAATGAATTATTGATAGCATTATGCATTGTTTTTCTTCCCTTTTTTTAAGTAACAAGTCAAGGCAGTTAATGCTATTTTTATGTTGCAGATTCACTGAATTTTAAAGATGCTTTTCAGGATGCCTTAAAAATCCTCTCATTGGCTGAGTGGTGGGCTCCTGTTCTTTATGTAAGCTACAGGCCACTCTGAAGAAATCTACGTGTTCTCATACTGTTTCCCATGGCCTGTTCTAGGGGTTTGGATGCCTCACTGCTCTTGGCAGTAAGGTGTCTTTTCAGGTTCTTCTTGAGGTTGAAAGTTCTCTCGTGTGTTTCTTACAGAGGACCTTCCCAAATGTGTATTATTGTCTTATAAGCCAAAAGAGAACTAAGGAAACGGTTATAATTAACAGGCAGCTGCAGAGCAGAGCCATTTAGTCTCTTCAGTACGGTTTGGTGAAGATGAGAGAATAGAGGCTTCAGTGTGGCTCTAAGTGAAGCAGCTGCATCACCAGCTGGAGACCGACACGCTGGAGAGGATGGGCAGACCCAGCTGAGATCCAGTCACTCTCATGTGAGGCTGAAAGGCCTGCCTTCAACTTAGCTGCTTTGTGCTTGCACTTAGTTGAGCAGAGAGGATCTACAGAAGCTGCCATAGCCCATCTCCATGAGCATCTTGGAGTCAGCAGTGAGCAAAAAGGACCCCAGCAGGCAAAGGTCTCATGGCTTTCACAAAGGGATCCTGCTGGAAAAGATTGAAAACAAGACCCTGGGAAGGGAAACGCTAACTTTTTTCTTTGGTTTACTGGGGGAAATGTGGCTGTTTTTTGAATGCATGAACCACATTTAACTTACCTAGTAAGGTTTCTGTAGTCTGATTTAGAAAAAAATTGGCTATTAGTCTCTATCCCTATAAGCATACGTACTAGGACCATCTCACCTTTCCTTGCCTGATTAAATTAACATTTCAATACTCCTTTCATACACCATCTCCTTCAGGCTGCCTTTCCTAAGCCCCCAGGTTGGGCAAAATAGCCCTCCTCAGTGTTCCTATGAGACCTTTTGTCTACTGTCTAGTCCTTAGTGCATCATAATGAAATTATCTGTCTGTGGTATTTATCTTTCCACTAATCTGTAAATTCCTTCCTATCTGGGATCACATTTCATTTACCTCCCCCATTGCCTAGCACAGTACCTGCACATAGTAGGTATTCAAGTGTTTGTCATACAAGCTGAACTATTGAGTCACAGGCTATGCCAGCCATCCCGTAACTTCAGATACCATACATCTTTTTTCTAGGGATAGAGTGTTCCTTCATTCTGTGGGAAAGCAATCAATTTGACAAGTCAGGGAGGAGGAGAACAGAGAGAAGTTCTCTTTCTAAAATGGTGCATATAGGGTAAACAAAGTTCTGTAATTGCTTTCAAACTGAATTTTTCCTTTTGGTAGTGTCACCTTTTCAGGAGGGGAAAAAATCTTACCACTATTTCTGGTATATTGGAGAGAAAACAGCTAATAACATCTTTGTGAGCATAAAACAATTATACCCAGCCTCCCGTAGAGACAATCTGCCAGAGCCAACCGCCTCACCCTCTCCATGCGGGCTTCATTTTCTTACTCTGGAATTTCATAGACTCTCCCCCAAAGACCGTCAACTCATTGCACTATTATGATGAATGTTTGGCGCTGGCCCTCACCCTGGCTCTCACTGCTTTACTAGCTATTACTGGAGGTGCTGTCAGGAAATCAGGCCCCAAATTTATCCGCCCATTAAGTCCTCTCCTGGGCAGCGCTGCTTGGATCTACGTAGTAGTCATCTAGTCTCCCCTGCTTCTCCTACCTCCCACTGCCTTTGAATGTAGGGAAGCTGTAGGCCCTGTTGTAAACAAAGAGCTGTGGTACAAAGTAAGGTTGCAAATCATTTTCTTCCACAGCTCTTTGTGCTCTTGTTCTGGGCCTAGAGAGAAGCTTAGATCTAGGAGTGCCTGCTCGAGCGTGTGCTTTGAGACCATCAATTTCGGCCCCAGCCCATTCCATCTCATTTCCTTAGTTGGCTCGTCCTGTCTCTGAGAAAGGTCTTTCAGACCTTCCCTCTGTAATGAGTTAGAGATTTATTGCTTTCTGAACATAGGGGCCTTACCTACTTAGCTGTTTGCTCTTATCCACTCGTTTGAGGGATAAACACATGCCCTTTGATGAGTTTTGAGAGTGCTTTATGATTTTTGAATTTGTCCTCATAGGTGCTCTTAGAACCTTTCTCCAGTGAGGTTTCTGTCTGATAGAAGCAGCCTGGGTCTCTGACACGGGAGGCTGCCCTTTAGTCTGTTGAGGGCTTTCCTTTTGACTCTCATACTTATTTGCAGAAAGAAATAGAGCCGAAAGGTGCACCAGGTGCCATTTGTAAGTCTTAGAATAATTGATAAATACTCATTTCCTCTAGCAAGCAGTGCATTTTGTTCAATAATAGATAATGATTAGATTGTTGAGAAAATCTGGCTCTTGACCTTTGGTGTTAACTCATGAATAAAGCTGATATTAAGTCTGCCATTAACATTGCAAAAGCAGTATTGCTCAGTAACATTCCCTTTCATGGAGAAAGTAGTTTGCAGTGATGTTTTAACGTTTTCCCTTTTCAGAGAACTATCAATTTCATTTAAGCAGAATGGCTCAACACTTTGAGCAGCTTGTTTATTCTTCCCTTAATCCTCAACTTCCTCAACCATCTCATTCTTACCTTACCAAACCAATTGCTCCCCAGCTCCCGTGCTTTCTCCCACACCTGTCCTCTCTTTCTCTCAGGGCTCCTTTCTCGAGCCAGCCTGCCCCCACTATTTACACCCAGGCTTCTTAGAGGCAACCACTTGTGCTAGAGCCTCTCTGAAGGCCACATAAGTCACTGCCAGAGCCGGTGAAAGCAGCCTGCTTTTTCCGAGCTGACACGAAGGGTGAAGCTCTCCGTCACAGGGGGCAGGCAGACAGACAGGGCCGAGTGCTGCCTCGTGTTGGTGGTTAGCACCTGCAGGCTCAGAACTGACAGTGCACTGTAATAAGATTCATCTCTGTTCACTTAACTGATGTGGGCTTTATGGTAAGTGTTCGCTTGCTTAATTACTTTGGCAGACTCGCTGATTGCCTTTCCTGAGGAGTTCTAAAAGGTCCCCCTGGGATGAAACATAAACCTCTTTCCATGTCTTTTAATTTCATTCTTTACTTGGAGTACTTGAACACCAGTATGTGATCCATATGGCCTTCCCTCTCTCCTGTTCGTGAACATCAGGACCACTCCTTACTAGAATGGTGTCCATATGGCCCACACTGGACCACTCAGAAATCTTGATGACCTTCTCTCTCCTTTGTCCACGTGAGCTTCCCCATTCCTCCTTCCCCACCACCGCTGAGGTATATGCACAGCTCTCCTAACTTAGTTAGGGATCCATGTGCCTCTTTTTCTCTAACTAGTATGGGGTCCACAAAATATTTGCCTCTCCCTTCAATCTAGCGGCATGTGATCCACTAAAACAATTGCCCTGTTTTTGACGTGATAGAAAAAGAAGCTTAAGTTAGTCAGTTGCGGGTTTTGTTGTTTTTTGGTTTTGTTTTGTTTTGTTTTTAGATTTTATTTATTTATTCGACACAGAGCGAGATCACAAGTAGGCAGAGAGACAGGCAGAGAGAGAGAGGGAAGCATGCTCCCTGCTGAGCAGAGAGCCCGATGTGGGGCTCTATTCTAGGACCCTGAGATCATGACCTGAGTGGAAAGCAGAGGCTTAACCCACTGAGCCACCCAGGTGCCCCGATTGTGGGTTTTTTGTTTTTTTTTTTTTTTTGGTCCTCCTGTTCACTCCTTTTCCATGCTTAAAAGTTAAATGCTTAACTTTCCATGCTTAAAGTTATCTTATTGAGACGCGTGGCTGGCTGAGTCGATGGAATATATGACTCTTGATCTTGAGAAGTGAGTTCAAACCAAATTGGTATAGAGATTACTTAAAAATAAAATCTTAAAAGTTAAATATATTATAATAAATTCATTAATTGGGCTAATGGGAATGATATGTAATTAAAATACTTCAGGATTTTGGCTCATGCCAGGTTTTTAAAAGTTCTTGAGTCACATTCAAGGGATTGGAACTTTCACCATTAACTATAATTAGTTCACCATTAATTAGAATTAGATCACTTCTTGCGGTTTTGAGCTGATCCCCACTGCCTCAGAAGCCTTTCCAGGCATGTATTTGGATTTTCTAATGTCCTGGGGTGTCTGGGTGGCTCAGCTGGCTAAGCATCTATTTTCAGCTCAGGTCATGATCCCAAGGTCCTGGGATCAAGCCCCAGGTCTGGCTCCCTGCTTGGTGGGGATCCTGCTTCTCCCTTTCCTACCCACTTGTGCTCTCTGTCACACACACTCTCTCTCTCTCTCTCTCAAATAAGTAAATAAGTAAATAAAATCTTTTTTAAAAAAGGATTTTCTTATGTGCTGAAGTGAGACAGAAGATCTAATAGCCCTTTCACATGACTTATTTTGTTCTTTTATATTTACTAGATGTTTCTGAGAGTGTAGAGGGGCCTTACCTCTGGAGATAGGAAATCCAGGGCTAAAGTAATGGTAAAGGCTATCAAGGGTTTGCATTCTGTATCCCCTGGAACTCTGCCAGCAACTCCTGGCCTGTAGCTAGAGATGGTGTAAGGGAATCTGTAGCACAGAGCAATGTGATCTGAGCAGAGACTGGCTAATCTTGGAGGTGTTTTGACCCTAGGAAAATTTAGGAACCTCTATTCATTTATTGAGAGAAAGGTTTAATAAACAGTAGACATTCCTAAGGGGAATGGATTAAGTGAGGTATTTTAATGGAAATGTAGATGGTCCATTTTACTTATGTGGTTCCTTCAACTCCTGTGGTTTGTTCTTCACCATTTACATTCATTGTGATTGTAGAAACAGTGGAAAAATGTCAGGCTGGTATGTAATGCAAGAAGGAATTCCATTCCTCTCTTACAGCAGAGCTAGAGGAGATAATTTAGCCAAAGTGTAAAGCCCATGGCATCTTACTTGGCTTAAATCTATGGTTTGGGGCCATAGTAACTAGAAATTAGCACATTTTTCAAGCAAAGTAGCTATGACCAATTGCTTAACTTCCAGCAGGTGATGAGGTGGAAACCTACATTGGGCAAAGTCATGCATCAAGGTAGAAAGCCCAAACTGCCAAAATGCGTAGTCATGCACACAGCTTCAGAAAATGAGGCAGCTGCCCCTCAGGCCGTGTGCATGTACATTTCGTACACATTAACTCCTTCTTGTTTCCCTCCAGTTAATGAATTGTGAACCTTCATTTGTTCAGTGCCGAGACTGGATGAAAATGTAGTCCGGTAGGTGAATAAGTTATCTAGTATGACACATGTGTTTTTCACCTAGAAATCAAAAGAAATGCTGAGCTCATATCATTCCTTAGGTTGAACTATGAGGGTTACTATAGTGTAGTCAATGACACACCTTTTCTGTTCCACTCCCTTCAAAATAAATTTGTGAACACAAATCAAGTTCTCTTTAGTAATAAAGTAGACCAGTTTACATAGTTGGATCTTTGGGCAGGTCAAGCAGCTGGATGCAGTGGCCAGTAGCACATCCTTTCTGATGGTTGCCAAAATGCCTTCTCCAGTAAGGTTGAAATGAATCCACGATTGTGTCTCTGGTCCTGAAATGAGTGGCCACAGGAACAGCAGTATAATAAAGGGGATAACTGGTATGAAAGGTAAAGCCTAGCATGTAGGGGATGAGTTAGAGGAACAACCCTAACAGGTCAGTCGCTAAAGTTTTGACTAGATAGTTTCAAAGTGAAAAGGTTAGAAGATATTCTTATTTGAGGTTTTATTTTGCTTAATGTTAATCAGCAGAGTCTCTGAGGCTTGTAATGCACTGCTGTTAACAGGCATCAAGGGAAATTGTTTTTTTGTTGTTGTTGAATTGGATGGGCTAAAGATTCATTGACTCCTTGAGGAAGGAAGCTTATTACTGCATGAAATGGAGTATGTGAGGCAATTCTGAAGGTGAAAAGAAAGGCTATTTTAAAATTAAATAACTTGGGGTGCCTGGCTGGCTCAGTTGGAAGAGTGTGAGATGCTTGATTTTGGGGTGGTGAGTTCAAGCCCCACCTTAGGTTTAGAGATTACTTTAAAATAAATAAACTTTTAAAAAACTCAACCTCAGATGAACCATTTTATCTGCTGCCACATACCACTCAGTCCTACCTTTACCCCTTCTCAGAAGCCAGTCTCTTACCTGTATGTTTAAAGATTTCCCAGGTAGAAGCGATTATAAATACAATTTTCTTGTGTTTAATCCCAGATATCTGAGAATAAACTCTATAATATATTATATCTGGACTGCTTTTTTTAGGTCTTGGAAAGGGGAAGCTGCTTGTATTAAAAAAAAAAAAAAGATTCCATTTTGGTCAAGTTAGATGGTATATATAGGAAAACACAGAGGAAAGCTTTGCAAAGGCAATCCAGTAACATGAAAAAAGCTAATACTAGAGCATCTGGTGTCTTGTGCAAGGTCATACAGTCTAGAAGTGGAAGAATCTGGATTTTAACTTGGGTCCACTGCCCAGAAAGCCTTGCTTGTTGTATTATACATACCATGTTGTTCAGGGAAGATGAGATATTTTAACTGGGCCTTTAAGGGAAAAATAAGACTAAGCTTTATAGGAGTAAAGAAAATAGCATTCCATGTGAAGAAAATCATGTAAGTAAAAGCATGATGTCCAGGTGTACGTGTTTAGCAAGTATTTGAAAATACAGGACTATAGTTCTTAGGAGGTTGGGGCTTGAGATACAGATTTATTTTTATCAGGCTTCAGATATGTACCCATAATCAGACTCTTTAAATCTGGTAGCCTTATAGGAGTAATTTTAGAGTGAAACTTTTAAGAATATTCCCAGTGTGTACCATCTTGAGTGTACCAGTTATGTTTCTTATTTCCTTGGAATAAGAGCTACAGAAACTTTTCCTATAAACAGCCTTTGCCTGTTTTTCTCCTTTGTGCCTGAAGGATTTACAAAACAGCTTTTAGAGATAGGCTGCTTCCTTCAAATAGCTCAGTAAGGAAACAATCACCATGTTCTGGGCTTCTGGGTGAAACTATTATTTATTTATTGTTTCATAAAAGACCCTTAGATGCTTTTGTCTGTGGGAGATAGCTGGGACTGTGAGAATTTGCATCTTTGGAGGATTTACTTTAGATTCCCTCTGGATATGAGAAAGAGTCTCCATTCCCTATTAATCTACATTTCTACATTGTTAAGGTAGCATTCTTCTGTATTTCTTGGGTAAGTTGGGCATTAACTATGTGTCTCAGCTATCATCCACCCAGCACTAGGGAAAAGAAAGCTGCTTTGCAGAGTCATGAGTCAGAGAGAATAAGTTAAAAATGGACCAAGAAATCCCTAGCCAGTTTGTGGCTCAGCCTTGCTGTTCCATCTGTCCACTTCATTTTGCTTCATTTTGTGTAAGTGACCCGTCTTTGGCAATCAGAAGTTGGCAGTTGCGTTAGAGGGTGGCCCAGATTCTTGCCCCTAAAGGTGCTTTGGGTACAGAGCTATCTCTCTGTGGCTGGTTTTAGCAGTTTACCTTTACTATGACATTGCCTGTTTCTCTTGTCTTTCCCTTTTGGGACTTCCTAATTCACTGGTATTAGAAGACCCAGTAACAGAGTATAACACACTCCCCCAGTCCTTCCTTACCCCTCCCCATCCCAAACAAACAAAAACATAGGCTTACTTTTAGAAAATATTAGATTAGGGGCGCCTGGGTGGCTCAGTGGGTTAAGCCGCTGCCTTCGGCTCAGGTCATGATCCCAGGTCCTGGGTTCGAGCCCCACATCGAATATTCTGCTCAGCAGGGAGCCTGCTTCCTCCTCTCTCTCTGCCTGCCTCTCTGCCTGCTTGTGATCTCTCTCTGTCAAATAAATAAATAAAATCTTAAAAAAAAAAAAGAAAATATTAGATTAATAAGAAATGGCAGAAAGTTTTTCTATAGTCTCCCAGTAAGACTTAAGAGGAAGAGAAAGCTTTACTGTCTTCAGGGACAACTTCAGTTCCTTCTTTGAAGGATAGCTGTTCATGTCTGAGCCACCTCTTCTCTTGGGATGGGAATAAAACATTTTTATTGTTATTTTCATACTTTTGAAAGATGAAAACATACTTTTTTAGCTGGTGATCGTGGATCTCCTTCCTTGTGGTAAGACTGAACAAAAACCTTCTTAGACTTTGATTTATTCATTCAGTTTGAAAACTTGAAATCTCTCAGTATGCCAGGGGTTTTGCTAAAGTCTTAGGAATATATTGGTGAGCAAAATAAATTTAGTCCCTGCTCTCACGGAGCATTTAGTTCAGTTTGAATAAAGCCGGAGCGGGGGATAAAAAAGCTGGGAGTTTGATTAGAAATTATATTCCCTTTCCCCACAAAGTTGGACTTCCAGACTCCTTTCCCTTTCCTTGGGACTTACTTCTTTAAATCTTCTTCCTGCTTTTTCTTTTGTCACTTCTACTTTTGGTACCCTAAGAAATCATAGCTTAACTTAAAGTCACAAAGATTTACGTGTTCTTCTAAGATTTTTACATTTTAGATCTGTGATCCATTCTGTTAATTTTTGTGTGTGGTGTGGGGTAAGGGATCAACTTCAGTCTTTTGCATGTAGATACCTGGTTTTGCCAGCACTATTTCTTGACTAGACTATCCTTTTCCCATTTATCTTGCCACCTATGTCAAAGGGACATATTTTTTGGTCATCTTTGTCGTATTTTAATTTTTTCATAATGGCTATGATTTCTCATTCTTTGCCCATTCAAACCTTCCTCTTCTTCCTACTCCTCTTCCTCCTTTTAAGTCCCCTTTCCTAAAATACTTTTCGGCATAAAAGCTTTTGGCTGGCATAAACTGGGTTTTGTTTAAATACCTGGAAGGCTGTGATTAGATGAAAATCAACCTTAAGATGCAAATGAAAGGAAAAACAAACATCTCTTTCTTAGCCAGTATGTTCCTGCCCATCCTACTATTTTTCAGACATTGTCTCTTCAGTGTGTGTGTGTCTTCACTATGGCACAGGCCACTCAGAAACCCCTGCAAGATCCTCATTTATTGAAGTCTCTGTTTCTCACTTAGTAAAGGCTAAAGGGCCCGGCACACTCTGCCTAGGAAACTGGTTACCCGTGTAGCTACATTTGTGGCGTTTGTCATTGGAACTTTGAGGCATAGAAACCTCAGGATCCTCTTCTAGAGGGAAGGAAATAATACCCACAATATAAAGGGTTTAAAGAGAGGAAGTCCACCTGCAGAATAAGAAGCGGACTTTATCCACTCTACTACTTTGCTAAAGATGGACTCTGGTTTGGAGTCTGCTTTGCCCAAATGGCCAGGGTCCTGTGGAGAGTAGATTATCTATATGGTAGTCTTCTCAATTGTCAGAACAAAATATCCTAGAATAGGTGGCTTAAAAAACAGATGTTCGTTTTGTCACAATTCTGGAGGCCAGAAGTCCCAGATCAGGGTTCAGCAGGGTCAATTTCTGGTAAGGACTTTCTTCTGCTTAGTTGACAGCTGCCTACTGCCTTGTGTCCTCACATGGTGGAGGGAAGGATGGAAGTGAGAGAAATTGCCATTTCTTCCTTGCTGGAACACTCAAGTTTTAGACTTAAGCATTAGATAGTTGCTACCTGCTAGATTTTGATCTGTAAAAGGAAAGAGAGCTAGTGTTAGAATCTTTGAGGGAACCCCCCCACCGCCAAAAAAAATGTTCAGAAGAGATGGTAGTAAATCCTTTTGGAGATGATATCAGTGGGAAGGGAAGCCTAAAGTAAAGAGAGAGGCTCCTCATCTATAAATCTAGTATGTCATCTTTTTCCCACTAGCATAAATCCTATTCTAGGACCTGGCCAGATGGGGCAGTGTGGAATCACAACCCAGGTGAGCCCTATAGCAGGCTACAGACTTCCTGGGGAAGGAGCAGCTAAGTATTTCAGTCACTGCAAAGGCTTGTGTTACTCAGTGTGGGCGGACTTAGCCTGGTTTCAGTGTTTTGTCATCTCTTTGCTATCTCAGAACAAATTTCCATTTCAACGATATGAGGTCCCAAAAACTTTAATAGGAAGCTTCTAAGCCCTCTCTGAAATATCTTGCTGAAGAGCCTGGAAGGAGAACAGCCAGTATCAGACAATTTTTCTTACCTCTTAGGCTTAGAGGCCTGCATGTGCCACCTCTAGTAGATCAGATTAGTACTCAGATTTTTTTTTTTTTAATTTCTTTGACAGAGACAGATCACAGGTAGGCAGAGAAGCAGGCAGAGAGAGGAGGAAGCAGGCTCCCCGCTGAGCGGAGAGCCCGATGCGGGACTCGATCCCAGGACCCTGAGATCATGACCTGAGCCGAAGGCAGAGGCTTTAAACCACTGAGCCACCCAGGCACCCAGTACTCAGATTTTTAACTGTCCCAAAGAAACAGTAAGAAAAATAAAGCAGAGGCATATACTCTTTGCCCTTTGTGGGTACTGGGTTAGAGACTGCTAACTCGGTTTAGACTGTTCCATCTGGCTTTAATTACCTGCTGAGACCTGAGGCTCTGGGATGGGAGTGTCACAGGGGAGGTTGGAGGATGATTTTATCCTTATTCCAAATTCCCAGAGTGGCATATTTGTCATACCCTCAGGATGAATATGCTCAAACAATATCAGCATATATGCCCTGCCAACATAGACCATCTGTAGATCCAAGTGACACTTGACAGGTACAACTTTGAGAAGGGAAGGAAATAAATATACTTTTTGAGGAGAATACTTTCCAGGCTTTTCCTTTCTCTCCCTCATTCCATTTCTCCTCCCTTCCTTCCTCTTCCCGTTCCCTCTCCTGTCTTCTTTCTTCCTTGTTCCATTTCTCCTTTCTCTTCTCCTTCTTTTTTTGCTTCCATGCTTTCTTTGCTAGTGCAAGAATTCCTTGGGTAGAAAGGGAACAGAATTATAGCATCCCCCTCACTTTCATTCCCAGGGATTATTTCATTGTCCAGACCTCACCAGCTTCACTGGGTTGCCACCTGGGCCCCCATGGCTGCTACTCACCCACCCAGACAGACATGAAGATACTTTGGAGTTCTCTGTTCTCCAAACTTAGGCAAGCAAAAACAAACAACCCTAGTTCAGTTGAATCAGAATTTTTTTTAAACATTTTTTCAAAAAAATTTTACTAAGAAGTTTAAGGAAAACCCAAAAGAAAAAAACCATTATAAAACCATGAAATGAATGTATTACAGAGTTCAGATTTTTCTTCCTAAAATAACTGAGTTCTAGTCATAGATTTGATTACTCTATTTCATTTTCTTGATCTGTCACTCTTGGATGCTAGACCCTATGAGTCATACTCTCTACTGAGTTAACTTGAACTTGGTACTGCTGCTGGGTTTGGAGGGATTCTCATTTCTTCTCTAAACCTCCTCCCCTGTCTTCTTACTGGGTTTAGACTCCAGGTTTTCCTTTCTGCTCCTGGACTGTTGTCATCCCTGCCAATACCCTCAAGCCTCACTTTCTGAATGAGAAAAATATTTGACCCCTACTTGGTCCAAATTCTTTCCCATTTTGGATTTAGACCAAATTACAACCTTAACTTGCAGATAACATCTCTACCCTTCTTGGTAGTCTCTGAAAAAAATAAGTTACCAGAATTCTCCTCCGTTCCTGACCCATTACTGTCCCATTTGACATATTCATTCATTAAATATTTATTGAGTACCAGCTGTGTGCCAGGCACTGTGCTAGATATTTGACATTGCTTTATTATATAAATGTTGCAAGAATCCTCTAAGATTTAGTCATTCTTTCGACAAACATTTATTTTATGCCTACAATGTACTATTCCTGGGTACTGTACTAAGTGCTAAGGTAGGTGTTATTCCCACTTTTTCCCTCTGAGACATGTAGCTTCCTAAAAATCCAAAATAACAAATGGTCAAACCATGATTTTTTTTGAAGTCTGACTTATACTTTTATACCCATATTAAATGGTTCAAGAGTTTCATACTATCAATGTTATATTAAAAGAGAACATTGATTTCTGTTGCACTACCACATTCATATGGGCGCAGGTACACACATATGTTTCAAAAAACTTTTAACTTTGGAATAATTTTAGAATTACAGAAAAAGTGCAACAATAGTACACAGAGTTCTTATATGCCCCTCGACCAGGTTTTCCCCATTTTACATTACCAAGGTACAGTTATTCATCACCAAGAAACTGGCAGTGACACAGTCCTATTAACTAAGCTCCATATTTTATTTGGATTTTGCCAGTTTATTAATTTTCTCTTTCTGTTCCAGAGTCCAATTCAGGGTATCACATGCATTTAGGTGTCATGTCTCCCCAGTATCTTCTGATCTGTGACAATTTCTCAAGTACAGTTTTTCATGACCTTGGCAGTGTTAAGGAGTACTGGCCAAGTATTTTATAGAATGCCCCCAACTGGCTTTGTCGCATGTTTTTCTCATGATGACACAGGTTGTGGGTTTGGGGAAGTATATAACAGAGGTAAAGATCATAAGATCATACCAGGTGTAACATGACAGCTACATGAATCACTGGCCATGTTTACATTCATCATTTGGCTAATAAGGTAGCATTTGCCAAGATTCTTTACGGTAAAGCTACTATTTTCCCTTTGACTACTCTGTTCTTTGGAAATAAGTCACTAAGTCTGTCCTACCTTACGTGGGAATGGGAACCAAGTTCCACCTCCTAAAGGGGAGAGTACCTACACATATTATTTGGAATTATTCTGTTAGAAAGATTTTTCTCTTCTCCCCATTTATTTAATCTATTTTGTATCAATGTGGACTTACGATAAACTCTGATCTGAAACTTGTGCTTTTTCTACTGCTCTAGACAAGAAATGACAAGGACCTACATATACACCAAAAGCATTGGTTTCAGGGAACTTTATTTCAGATTTCAGAGATTTTTTAAGGACTAGATTTGGTAAGACTTGGTGACCTTGAGTGTGAGGGTGATGGAGAGGAAGTGTTTCAAAATGACACTCAGATTTTGGTTTCAATGGCTGGAAATAAAATTTTGCCTTGAAATTATTAACTAACAAGTGTGAAGATTGGTTCTAGGCTTTGACAAAACTCAGATTCTTCAAAGATTGTATTTAGCCTATGTATTGGTCCAGCTTTACTGAGTGCCCTGTTCTCCCAAGTCAGAGCAGAGCAAACAACTTTTCTTTCTGACTGAAACAGCAGGGCCCCCTAGTGGACAGCCCCCCTGGGTCCTGTTTCTTGCCTGAAGGATGCTCCGTTTTTTTGTTTGGTTGAGATTATTCCCCTCCCCTAGTTCATTTGCAGAGCAGAGACATTTGATTCTACTCTTGGTCTAAAAAATTTTAAATACCTCTTACTTCAGAGTTCTCAGGTTCATCCCCATGTTCAATAAAAAGATAGTTAGCTTCTGACAATCACTCCTAGGCACTAATACTCTAAACTAGAGGGTACTTGATACTTGTTTTTTACTCATTTATCTGCTTCTTCCATCTGATGTCATATTAATGTTAATTCTTTTTTTCAGAGCCATCATCAATCACTTTAACCCCAAAATTGAATCCTATGCTGCTGTGAATCACATATCCCAGCTGTCAGAGGAGCAGGTAAGCCAGTACCCTCCCCAGAGTGACCCTAATAAGTTGTGGCTGGGATCAAGCAGTTGTCCTTTCTTTGATAGCAGAAGTATTCTGTGACTGAGCTGGTAGCAGAAACCAGGCTTCTAAGAGCAATTACTAAGCGATTTGTTGATAGTCCTTTAAATAGAGGGATGGCTTCTACTTTTGTGCCGTTGGAAGGGTTGATTTAATTATATAGAAGATATGTAGGTGAAAATTTAGTGAATTATTATTTTAGAGTGGGTGATAGGCATTTCTTTTTTTAATTTTAGGGAGAGAGTCATTTTGATATTTAAAAATAAGAAATGAGAACTTAGAAATGGATAAAACTGCCAATTAGAAAAACTCTGAGTTCAGCTTAATTTGATGCTGTTTGGTGTGTTAAAATATAAGCCCTTATTGGGGCAGATTTTCCTTAGTAATTGAGTTCTGTTTGCCTTGAGCAATTATTTCTGAGGTTTTTCTATGGTGTGGACTGAGCTGGAGATGCAGATAGCATTAGTGTTTGTTTTCCTTGAGTCTGGCCTGATTTCCCCTTCTCCCAAAGTGCCTGCACTCAGCTCTGCATTATATAAAAGTACAGATGGGGCATTAGTGTGGCATGGGATTGAACTTGATGTTTCAGAATGAGACTCTTGAGTCCTGATTTTAAAAGCACAAAATGAGACATTCTATTCACACAATCTCCTTTCTTCCCCACCCCCCACCCCACCAACTCCCAAGATGGAGGGCCATGGTAGTCATGAGTTGAAAGCCCAGGTATAAGTTCCAAACCAAAAAAAACATACTCTCCTCTCCCCCCCCCCCCTTTTTTTTTTGCCAATGTATCAGTATACCCTTCTCTGAGTCCTTTGCTGGTATAGCCAGCCAGCTCTGGTGTGAACCTGTGTTCCAGTGTTTCTAAAAGCTCTTCAGCTCACTCAGTGAGGCAGCAGGCAGCCTTTTGCCTAACAGACAGGCTTCTCAGCATTCCCACCAGTGGCTCTTTCCTCAGCCAGATGGATAGGACTCTATTAGACTATCAGTTGTTCCCTTTGACATATTTGTTCTCTTTTGTGAGGCCAGCTGTGAGATTTCCATCCTCTTATTTATTTATTTATTTATTTATTTATTTATTTATTTATTTATTTATTTTTAAAGATTTTATTTATTTATTTGACAGAGAGATCACAAGCAGGCAGAGAGGCAGGCAGAGAGAGGAGGAAGCAGGCTCCCTGCTGAGCAGAGAGCCCGATGCGGGGCTCGATCCCAGGACTCTGAGATCATGACCTGAGCCGAAGGCAGTGGCTTAACCCACTGAGCCACCCAGGCGCCTCGCCATCCTCTTATTTAAACTGCTTTTATAAATGGCTTTCATTTTCTTTTTTCATGAGTACTGTTCTTTGATGCCACTGCTCTCTGTGAGGTGCTTCGGGATGCTACCTTCTTCCTGTTGGACCAGTTCAGATCAGTTTACTTTGTCATTTTTATGCAAAAGAATTCAACATCTTGAGTTTTGTATGGGGAAAGAAAGGGTGACTTTCCTACCACAGTGAGCTCTGGTTAGTCTAAAAGCTTTAAAAAAAAAAGGACACATTTTCCCTTTGAGCCACGTGCAGTATTCACCCCCCAGCAGCTTGGGAAGGTCAGGCTGAAATCTCTTTACAGCAGTAGCAGCCACAGACCAATAATAAAAATCCATTCTGGCGCATGAGGCAATCTGGAAAAGGATGATTAGCAAGCACGTGTCCTCACCCTCCTCCAACTTCTCTCAAAGTTAAATGAAGTGATGAAAGTGTCTCAGAAAGAGTCTACAAGCCAGAGATGAGGCGATTTCTGTGGGGAGAGAGAGTATACAGCCCTATTCAAGAGTGGGGAGAGGATAGCAGCTCTCAAAGGAATAAATAATTATATGCCTGCTGTTTACAAGGTATGGTGCTGGGTAGTGGGGATAGTGGTGAATAATCTAAGTGTAGTCCTTGTGTCATGGAGTTTTTGTACACTTGCTATCTCTCTTAGCAATCCTTTTCACTTAGGGAGTGGGGAAAGGGTGATACTATTCTGGGACCCTTTTCAAAACTGCCCTCAAAATAGTTGTTGCTTCTCTTCCCTGACTGACTTTGAAGGGCGCTGAATGACAGCATTACAGTGCACTTGGTTTTTATTCTCAGCACTATCGGATTAGAAGTATTTGACTGCCTTGATAATCTCCAACATGTGTTGCAGCACTTCTCTCCCTTCACTTGTGAATATCTGTGCTAATATCACTTAATGTTAAGTGTTCACAGCTTCCTGAAGAGCTGGCTTTGGGATCCAGCAGGGCCCTGCACTTGTTAGCCTCAAACTAAGTCCAAAGAAAAAAATCAGGAACTCAATCCCCAAGTAGATTCTAACGTACTCCTAAAATAAAACCTAAAGACCATGGATAGGTGTTAACTAGAATTTATAGCACTTTGTAAAATAGCAGACAAAAGAGGGCTCTTGCTAGATCTGCCTGCCCAGCCTGCCATTTTGTTCTGGCAAGAGATTTGTGAATTTTTTAGTTCTGACAACACCCAGACACATCCCAGCCTCTGTCTGAGGCATTTCAAGGTGATGTTTGTAAATTCATTATTACTTAATAAATAAAGCCCATTCTCTCACCCTGGAGCTGTTTTTCAGATTTCCAGAGATACATGACATTTTTCAGTTACTTCTCATTGTCTTCATGGAGGACAAAGCCCTTGAAACAGTCAGTACCCTCAGTGTAACTGAATGGTTGTGCATTATCTAGTATAATAAACAGCATGCATTTTTTATATTTTATACACAGCTGTAACATTTGTCCAAGGTTGATTGTGAAACTTGTCCATTTTGACTCCTTTTTTGTGTGTGTGGTAAAATATACATAAAATTTACCATTTTAACCATTTTCCAATGTATAGTTCAGTGGCATTAAGTATATTCACATCATTGTGCAACCATCACTGCTATACATCTCCAGAACTTTTTCATTATTCCATACTGAAAGCCTATGCCCATTAAACAATAACTACCCATTCCCTCCCACCTCTTGAAGGTAACCACTATTGTACTTTCTGTCTCTCTCTATATGTCCTTTTTTTTTTTTTTTTTTTTTTTTTTTTTTTTTTTTCTTTTTCTTAAATAGAGCCCATATTGAGGAGCCAGTCTGGCTCAGTGGGAGGAACAAGGGGGCACCTGGGTGGCTCAGTTGGTTCAGTGGGAGGAACATGTGACTCTCGATCTTGGGATTATAGGTTTGAGTCCCACACTGACAAATAAGTGAATAAAATCTTTAAAAAAAAAAGAAAAAGAAAACACATTTCACTATAGTAAAATTTTAATGGAATAATTAATTTTAGATGTTATACAAAATGAAAGAAAATATTTTTTAAAAAGGGGAGCTTGATGGTTCAGTCAGTGAAACATCTGACTTTAGCTCAGGTCATGATCTCAGGGCCCTAGGATCCAGCCCTGCATGGTGCTCCATGCTCAGCAAGGGGTCTGCTTGTCCCTCTCTCCCTCCCTACATCCTGTGTGTGCACACATGCATTCTCTCTCTCATATAAATAAATGACATACTGATTTATGTCAGCTCTAATTTCCTAATAGGTAAGAGAGGGCTTCACGGTAGAACTTTATAAAGATTCTCTAGAGCCCTGAATATCTAGAGTACATAGTCACAATTTAGGATTCAAGTCAAAACCTTCTCTGAGCACCTGATTCCTTAAGATTTTAGTCACATTGATGACCAATTTTGTGACTTTGAAATATCCCGTTGGAAAACAAATAAATGATTAGCCCACCTTTTTTTTTTTTTTTTTTTTAAGATTTTATTTATTGGGGTGCCTGGGTGGCTCAGGGGGTTAAAGCCTCTGCCTTCGGCTCAGGTCATGATCCCGGGGTCCTGGGATCAAGCCCCGCATCAGGCTTTCTGCTCAGCAGGGAGCCTGCTTCCTTTCCTCTCTCTCTGCCTGCCTCTCTGCCTACTTGTGATCTCTGTCTGTCAAATAAATAAATAAAATCTTTCAGAAATGCTATTAAAAAAAAGATTTTGTTTATTAGAGAGAGAGAAGGTGCACAAGGTGCAGAGGGAGAGGGAGAGGCAGACTCCCTGCTGAGGAGGGCCTCTGTCCCCAGACCCTGAGATTATGACTTCAGCTGAAGGCAGACACTTAAGGGACTGAGCCACTGAGGCGCCCTGCACTCTTGCTTTCTTTAGGCTTCCTTCAGCTATCAGTATTTTAGCAATTAGTGCCTGCTGTGTGCTTCAGATTGCGCTAGCCATTTGAGGAATACAGAAATAGGGACGCCTGGGTGGCTCAGTTGGTTAAGCAGCTGCCTTCCGCTCAGGTCATGATCCCAGCGTCCTGGGATCGAGTCCCTCATCGGGCTCCTTGCTCGTCAGGGAGCCTGCTTCTCCCTCTGCCTCTGCCTGCCATTCTGTCTGCCTGTGCTCGCTCTCTCTCCCTCTCTCTCTGACAAATAAATAAATAAAAAATCTTTAAAAAAAAAAAAAAGAAATATGATAAACAGTCTTTGTTTTCAGAAGATGGAATAAATTCAAGAGATTGCTTACAGCTTATTGATAGCTGACCAATACTAGCAGTAGGATCTGTGAGCTCCTGTTAGAGGAAGATCTCTGTAGGTTGTGGTGGTCAAGAAATGCCATATGGAGGAAAGAATTGGGTGGACCTTCAAAAAGCAGGGATAGGGATTGGATAAATGAAGAGGCATAGATTATAAATGTACTCAAGGGGCACCTGGGTGGCTCATTGGGTTAAGGCCTCTGCCTTTGACCCAGGTCATGATCCGAGGGTCCTGGGATCGAGCCCCTAATCAGGTTCTCTGCTCAGCAGGGAGCCTGCTTCCTCCTCTCTCTCTGCCTGCTTCTCTGCCTACTTATGATCTCTGTCAAATGAATAAATAAAATCTTTAAAAAATAAAAAAAATAAAAAATAAAATAAAATGTACTCAAAGCCAGGACCTGAAAAAAGACAGAAAGAAGAGAGAAGAGTCCCAGAGTTTCTATAAATCTTGTCCTTGGGTCACAGGGTACCCAGAGGCTGAATGACTTAGAAATACAATTCAGGGGACTCCTGGGTAGCTCAGTCAGTTAAGCATCTGTCTGCCTTTGGCTCAGGTCATAATCTCAGGATGGAGGGATCAAGCCCTGCTTCTGGCTCCCTGCTTGGTGGGAAGCCTGCCCCTCCCCCTGCTCTCTCTCTCAGTCTCTCTCTGTCAAATAAATAAATAAAATCTTTGGGAGGAAAAAAAAAAAGAACAACAGTCCAGTCATTTAAATTGTCATCACAACTTCCATAATCCCTACTGTACTGATGCTAATCTCTGTTCTAATTGTCCTGCCTTTGATTCAATTTGTAAGTGTTCATCAAAGGCCTAATATGAACTAGCCTCAGTGCTACGCATGTGATGAGACCTACTGGGCAAACCAAGCTTTTTAAAAAAATGTTGGTAAAAAAACACATAGCAAAATTTACCACCGTAACCATTCATTTTTAAGTGTACAGTACAATAGTGTTGACGTGTGCTTGTTGTTGCACAACTGATCTCCAGAACTATTTCATCTTGCAAAACTAAAGCCCTTTTGTTGAACATTACCTTTCCCCCTTCATCCTCACCCTGGCAACCACCATTCTACATTGTTTTCTAGGAGTGGGCAAACCTCTTTTGAAACTGATGTACCTTTCAGGCAAGTGGCTCAGGAGCCGGCTAAAAATTTCTCTACATACTGTTGGGTCCCCCCAAAATTGGGTACCCCAATAATGGGTCCGTGATTAAAGGAGCGAGACTGATACAAAGTGAAGGTCAAGCAAAGCTTTATTTCGTGCCAAGCATCAGGAATCATACCGACCGTCAAACAGACCGGTTGGGGCCGCCCCTCCAGAGAGGACAACCCCTTCCTGCTTTCTAGACTAACTTTTATAGAGCAAAGGCCATGTGGTTGGGCCTGGCCACACACAGGTGGCCAGTTAGATTGTAACACACACAGGAAACTCCACAGTGATGCTAGGTGACCAATTGAATTACAATTTACCCTAGTTGACATTTGAACCAGCCTATCACACCTTGGTTAGGATTGGCGCCACAAGGCTCCCAAAGGGCAGGGGCCCACACTCCTTGGTAGTTAGGAGACAGTATGCGCCCCCACTGATTGTATACCTCCACCTGGCCTGACCCACTCTTGTACTTGGACTTTGTTACCTGGGAGTGGTTTCCTGGACTTGCTTTTAAATAAGTTCCCCTGGTGGGGGGCAAGGTCAATTTAAGTTTTACAACAAAATGGCAGTTCAACGGGGGTGGGGCTGCTCTGGCTGGATAGGCCCTTACAATACAGACTTAGCAATTTTCCAGGAGTATCACAAGCTGGTCTACTGGCATCCCGATATGTCACAGAACCATAGGACAGGACATAGTAACCCTCCCCCCATTATCATTTAAGTCTCGACTCTCACTAGGGCTTTGTATTTTGGAATCAGAGGAGGCATGTATAATGTTTTATATTACAAGAGGTAACGTCAAAAGTATTGTGACAAAGCAAAGAATCTAACTTATTTGTAGGATTAGGTTAAGGTAAATTAGGGAAACAGTGCTTCATATCTGAATGAATAAAAGTTACATTGGAAGCTACTATGTCTGTCTACTAGTAATCTTTCTAAACCTTTTGATTTTCTCCAGATCCTAAGTTAAGAGCCACTACAAATAAATGCTAGGCATTTAGAAATCCTAATGAAACCTAGCTTTATTTTCCCACAGAGGAGTGAGACAGTAATAAGAGAAAAGCCCTAGTCCGTGGGGCAAACATTGTTAGGGGCCCTGGGTGGCACCCATTACTTGAGAACATCTAAGAGGAAGCACAGAAAGATCTCGGGGGAGATAATCCTAAGAGCTTCAGGGCTTAGGAGGAAATGGAGCCTGATGTTTCAGCTTTAGAGTTGGGGGCCCTTGGTGTGCTAGTATATGTTGAAGAACTCCTGACAGAGGTGGCGGTTGGGAAGGGGGCTGATTTGTAGTGTTGGGTGTGACTGCTCCCACTGTGGCTACCTGTGTGAAGCCCTGTGGCTCTCACAATGCTTGAAAATTTAACTGTCAGCTCTCCCAGACCAAGCATGTATGAGCCAACACCATCACATCACTGGTTGTTGAGGATGACTGGGAGAAGGGGGCTGTAAAGCTATGAGGCAGGCCTTTCTGAGCAGGGGTGAATGTACCCTACTTTCCCCCTGGGAACCACTGATACAAGGTCCTCCCCAGGGCGATTGAGACCTCTGAGTAGCCCACTCTGAGAGCCGCTGTGATGTTTTCTCGTCTTAGAGCAGGGCCTTAACCACCATGCACAGCAGCCTTGACAGAGACACACACTGGGGATATGAGATTTAGGACTCCTGTGATAGCCATGACTCAGTTTCTTGTACGTGGCATTGTGTTTTTCTACAACAGCCTGTAGTTTTGCACTGCCTTTCTATAACCCTGAGTGATGGTTGCTGTGCAAATTCCTAATGAGTGCAAGCATGGGACACAGCATTGGCTTCCTCGTTGCTGTCACTTAGACTCCAGCTTTCAGGTGACCTATTTGGCAGAAAAAGTTTGGTGTGAGTTGTTGGTTAACTGCACTCACTAAGGCAGGAAAGACAGAGTCAGATTTTCTTACAAACTGTTTAACCTCAGAAATCAACTTTATGTGATATAGGGCATCTTGAGAAGGTCCACATAAGAGCGTGAGCTGATGATGTGCTGCTAGGATGGCCACAGTTTTACTTGGACCAGGAGGTGGGCTGCACTGCCAGAGAAAGGAGAGATGATATCTTGGATTTTAAGAGGACATAAATACATAAAAGGAAAGGAACAGCTAGTAGTTACTGAGCTTGGCAGTTTTACATAGGTTATTTACTTAAGTGTTGTATCAGCTGTTTGGGGTAGGTGCCGTTATCATTTTATAGATGAGGATGCTAAAGAGGCTAAGTCTTGCCCGGGGTCCCACAGCTGCTTGTGCGAAGCCGTAACATGATCATAGGTCTGTCTGACACTGACGTCTGAGCTGCTTCTCTTCATCAGGCTTAGACGTGTGTGACAACCTGAGCTTGCCAGGTATCCTGGAGGAGGAGGAAGGCCAGGGAGAGGAAGGTGGAAGGAGAACAAAGGATGGTCAGATAGCAGGGCTCACTCCTGGGGCATGGGGAAAAGTCCTGGTTTGGGAAGGGACCATTTAGTTGAGGAAGGTAAGTACTAAACAGGGGCTTGAGGAGTTGCCTGCCAGGTAAGCAGAAATGCCTAAGTAGAGGGTCCTGGCACATTATGATAACTTTATAAATGAGGAAAGAGTCTCTTTATTCCATCAAGCATGTCTGCAAAGTCACTATGAGAAATAAAGCTTTTCCACACACCAAAGGAACATGGTGAGTTAAAAAAGAGAGAGAGAGATTTTATTTTAATAGATAATATAGTTACATGGGCCAAACTCCAAAAGGTGGCACACTGAATTTTAATTGTTTTTAAAGTAGTAGTTTCATTTTGCTAAAACAACAGCAACAAAACAAAGACTCTCAACATCAATATCCCACAGCCAAGCTAGATGAATGCAGAGGTCACTGGTGAAGAGCTCAGCTTAATATTCCTCTCTGCTGCTGACAGCATTTTCTCCAGCTAAATATGAATTTTGAAATGTGCACTACATGAACTTCTGGTCTTCCTTAGTCAGGCTTCATTGCTAGTGAAGCTTCATTGGCAGTGCACAGAGGGACAGTGTTGCAGCTTGTAGGAATTCCAGTTGTCAGCTTTTCCAGAGGTTATAGGAGACAGCAGCCCTTGCTTTCTTAGTTTAATCTGAGAAGGATCCTTTACTCTAATTATTAGATAAGCATGTACAAGTAGGACTTACCTCTTTGGTTTTTTTGTTTTTTTTTTTTTTTTTAGCTACCTTCCTCCTTCCGAATAGAGTTTTGGGAACTTTTATTTTATTTCTACTGCAACCTCTTCTTCAGGAAGTAGCTCAAAACTCTGTAACGTGTGCTGGAAAAAGTATGGTTTACCACTCTGCTGACATTAGAGGCCAAAAATGTTGCCATGCAAACATTTGTCTGTTACAGGCTGTGCTAACTGGAAATGTTTTTGCTAGGTGCTATGACAGCACTTTGACCTTTCACGGTGCGAAGGAAGTTGCAATCTTAAAAATGACCCACTCAGCTAGCGGGAAATTGTGGGTAGCCCCCAACTGAGATTTCTGTTAAAGAATTCTGTCTTTTAGGGAGGGATAAATAAGTGAGGCCTGACAGGGAGGCAGAGACCCCCATGTCACATTGCTGGTGAGTTAGGAGCAGAGACAATGTTTTCCTCTCTCCCTCCCTGAGATGTGATGTTTCCAAAGAAAGAAACCTCAGGTGGGGAAGACAGAGACACCTGCCTCTTGGTTTGAGCTGGGAGGAGTATCCTGCCTACAGTAAGCCACAGAGAAGGAGAAGGCCTGATGTGATATTTGTGTCATGATTCTCCCACCCACATTACCTTGGCTGCCTCTTAGTGTGATTGCATGCCTTGCTTGTAGAGGGTAAGGGCCTGGGCACATTGAATCTGTAATTAGTGCAAAGAAAAGCTTCATGAGGGCTGCCTAGGGCTTCAGCCAAATAAAGTCAGAGAGGTGGGGCAACTGCCCAGGGAAATTAAAGAAAGTCACTGTCACCGCTCCTTTAACCAGCTGATGGCCTCTCACTAATCACCCACTGTGAGGTTCATTATCTGATCCACCTTGCTGAAGGGCAGAGCCAGTGTCAGATCAATAAATCTCAGGGCAGTGGAAAGCCCTTTAGTAACAGGCTTGAAAGACATGGATGGACTAGGGGAGTTGGCCAACTTCCACTGGTTCTGAAATTGAGTTTAGTCCTGAAGTATAGGAGATGAAAATAGAAAGAGAAAATAAAGGGGGGAAACATCTACATATTATATGCAGGATGGCTGCATAGAGTAAACAGTTACCTTTTAAAAGGTACTTTTTTTTTTTCCCCCTAAGAGATTTGTGTCCACCTTTTGGATCCTAGGTTCCAAACAATTATATTGGATGACTGTGCCCTGGAGAGAGATTCAGGTTATCTTGGATTGAAGGTCACTGTAAACACATCGTAGAGGGAGGGGTCCCCACTCAGTAGAGTCAGATTTTGTTACCAGGTTGTTATTTGTTCTAGTTCCTGGGCTATTGGCTTGTTTTCGTTGTTTCAGCCACTTTGGGCTAACGTGTTTTGAAAAAGAACCAATTCTTAACCTCTTAAGGAAGCTCTCAGAAGCTCTCTTGGTCTAAGAATCTCTATTCTGAGTGTCTTTGGTTAGTGCAGTAAGACAAGGAATACATGTCCTAGCCTCAAGTTTCCGAGATTCATTTTTTTCAGTGCAAAAGTACAGAAGTATCTGCTGCGTGCCAAGCCAGGGGCTATAAAAATGCAAAATTCATGCCTCCCCTTGAAGACTTCACAGTATGAGAACCAGCATCGCTGTTTTCTTGCTTAGACTTTTGCCTGTGTGTTCTCCTATAGAGACCTCAGGGGATGTATGTGACATGCTTACAGCCCCTCCTGACCCTTTATAAACCTAAGGTAAAACCTTCCTGCTCTTCTCATAACCTAGAGAAATATTGCCTCAGAAATCCATAAATGGTGGGCCAGTGACTTTCTTTTGAAGTAGGTTTCCATAAGGAGAGTCCTCACTGTCTCATATCTTTATCTTTGCCTCATTTTCTTAAAAAGGCAAAATCATGGGTGCCTGGGTGGCTCAGTGGGTTAAGCCTCTGCCTTCAGCTCAGGTCATGATCTCAGGGTCCTGGGATCAAGCCCTGCATTGGCATCAGGCTCTCTGCTCAGCAGGGAGCCTGCCTCCCCCTCTCTCTTTGCTTGCCTCTCTGCCTAGTTGTGATCTCTCTGTCAAATAAATAAATACAATCTTTAAAAAAAGGCAAAATCAGGACCATCATTAGGTTGGTAAAAGCAGGACCTTATGAGCCTCCAAGCTTGGCAAATGATTTGAGTTTGTCAGAAGGTTCGGGTAAGTACAGCCACTTAGAAAAACTTCAGGTGGCTAGTGCCCAGCTGAAAATTATTCTAAACACTGTTGATTGCTACACACAGTCCATTTAAGTTGTCAGGGAGGATTTCCAGGAGTGGAGGAGTAGAAGGGAGGAACACAGTGAGGGGAATCCTTGGCATTGTCAAAATACTGAGAACTCCTAACTCAGAGTTACTTTTCTAATATATCAATCTGAATCATTCTTGGCCCCAAGCAAAAATAGAATAGTAAGACCAAAAAAAGACATAAGCTGGGGCTCCTGGATGGCTCAGTCATTAAGTGTCTGCCTTCAGCTCAGGTCATGATCCCAGGTGCTGGGATCAAACCCCACATCAGACTCCACGCTCAGCAGGAAGCCTGCTTCTCCCTATCCCACTCCCCCTGCTTGTGTTCCCTCTCTCACTGCCTCTCTCTCTGTCAAATAGATAAATAACATCTTAAAAAAAAAAATACATAAGCTTATTCCATGACCATACATCTTTTTTTAACTAGCCATTATTTACTGAATTTTTAAAAACTTTATTGTATAATTAACATATAATAAGACATAATAAGACATTTATGCAAATACATATGTCCACCACCCCCACAACATTGAACATTTCCATCACCTAAAAAAGTTCTCCTTTAAAGTCAGTCTTCCCTGAGTTTCTGCCCTAGGCAAGCATCCATGTGTTTTTTGTCACTATAGATTAGATTTGTCTTCTATAAAATTTTGCATAAATATATACGTGCTCTTTTGTATCTGAGATTCATCTGTGTTGTGACAGTCTTAAATATTTACTCAAGAGAAATGAAAATATGTCCACCTGGGGCACCTGGGTGACTCAGTTAAGCATCTGCCTTTGGCTTAGTTCATGATCCCAGGGTCCTGGGATCGAGCCCCTGTGTCAGACTCCCTGCTCAACAGGGGAGTCTGTTTCTGCCCACTTCCTCCCTGCTCGTGCTCTCGCTCTCTCTCTCTCAAATAAATAAATATTTTTAAAAATATGTCCACCCAAAAACTGTTAGATAGATGTTTATAGTAGCATTATTCATAACCCCAAACTAGAAACAACCTAAATGTCTATCAGCAACTGAATAGATAAAAAATATGATACATCCATATAATGGAATATTATTCAGCCACAGAGAGGAATGAAGTACTGATACCTGGTGCAATAGGGATGACTCTTAAAAACATATGCTAAGTGAAAGAAGCTACTCACAAAAAGCCAGAAGATGCTATTTATTTGAAATGTTCAGAATAGATACATCTATAAAGACAATAGATTAATGGCTACCCAGGACTAACAGGATGGGGAATGATTGCTAATGAGTATGAAGTTTTTTGAGGGGGTTCATGAAAATGTTCTAAATTTAGATCATAGTGATAGTTCCACAAATATGTGAATATATCATACACTTTAAATGAATGAATTTTATGGTATATAAATTATGTCTCAATAAAGATCTTAAAGAAAAACTACCAAACTGTTTTAAAAAGTTGTACCATTTCAGGGGTGCCTGGGTGGCTCAGTGGGTTAAAGCCTCTGCCTTCGGCTCAGGTCATGATCCCAGGGTCCTGGGATCGAGCCCCACATTGTGCTCTCTGCTTAGCGGGGAGCCTGCTTCTCCCTCTCTCTTTGCCTGCCTCTCTGCCTACTTGTGATCCCTGTCTGTCAAATAAATAAATAAATAAAAATCTTAAAAAAAAAAAAAAAGCTGTACCAATTCTCATTCCAACTGACAATGAATATAAGTTTCAGCTACTCCATATTCTTCTCATATTTGGAATTGTGTTTTTAATTTACCCATTATATGGGTATGCATCATACTGTATGCTTACTATCACCTTTTGTCTTATTGCATCTGAGAGAGCAAGATGGGTCACCAGCAGCTCTGCTGGAGCCGTCTGAGGAAATTTGACCAGGGTGCTGCTGCTTGCTATATCTGCTCATACTGACACAGTCTGATCTGGAAATACAGCCTATGGCCTCAATATATGCTGCCAGTATTTTCGCCAGTACTCAAAGGATACAGGCTTCATTAAGTTGGGTTAAGTGAACTTCCTTGAATGGATCATCCGTTCAAGGCAGCACATATGCTAAAATTGGAATGATATAGCGAAGATTAGCATGGCTCCTGTGCAAGTTTGAAATGCAAATTTGTGAAGTATTCCATATTTTTACTAGAAAAAAAAGTGTTTTGAATATTCTAGGGTCCTTCGCATTTCCATATAAAGAGTGAAATTAGCTTGTCCATTTCTATAAAAAAAAGTCTGCTTAGATTTTGACTGAAATTGCTTTAACTCTAGGTGAACTTTGGGGAGAATCGACACTTTAATAATATTGTTCATTTAATATTTAATATTTATTTATTTAATATTATTTAATATTTATTTAATATTATTAATATTTAATGATATTGTTTTCAAATCCATGAACTTAATATATGTCCATTTATTTAGATCTTTTACATCTTTTTCTCATCAGTGTTTTGTAGTTTTTGAGCATCCTATTTTGTTCAGTCTTTCCTCTTATTTCATTATTTATGTTATATAAATGGTATTTTTGACTTTCAATTTTTTTTCTTAGTGTTTAGACAGAATAGTTTTATATTGACCTTTTTTCCTGAAGCTTTGATAAACTCATATTTAATTCTTTTTTTATGGTCCTTAGAGTTTCCTGTGCTCATAAGCATGTTGTATACTGATCATTTCAGTTTTACTTCTTTCAGATCTGTATATCTTTGATTTCTTTTTCTTTCCTTATTGCACTGGTTAGGACCTCCAGTAAAATACTGAAATGAGTAGACCTCTCTTTCAGATTTCCAAAAGAAAGCATTTGGTCTTTCATCATTAAGTAATGTGTTAGCTGTCAGTTTTCAGAGATTCCCTGTGTTAGGTTGAGGAAATTTCCTTCCATTCTGAGTTTGCCGAGAATTTTTTTATCATGAATACATGTTGAATTTTATCAGTGCTTTTTTTTTTTGCATATACTGAGATGATTATAGGGATTTTCTCTCTCCCTTTTAAGTTTTTTTTTAATTTTATTTATTCATTTGACAGATAGAGATCACAAGTAGGCAGAGAGGCAGGCAGAGAGAGAGGAGGAAGCAGGTTCCCTGCTGAGCAGAGAGCCCGATGTGGGGCTCGATCCCAGGACCCTGGGATCATGACCTGAGCCGAAGGCAGAGGCTTTAACCCACTGAGCCACTCAGGCGCCCCTTAAGTATTTTTTTAAGTAGTCTCTATACCCAGTGTGGGGCTCCAACTTACAACCCCAAGATCAGGAGTTGCTTGCTCTACTCCCTGAGCCAGCCAGGTGCCCCTGGATTTAATCCTTATTCTGATATAGAGTTATGGTGATTAATTATAATACTAACTTAACCTTATATTCCTAGGATAAACTCCTCTTGATCATGATGCAGTATTTATTTTATATATTACAGAATTTGAATTGCTAATATTTTGTTGATTATTTTTATCAGTGTTTATAAGGGATGTCAGTTCCATAGTTTCCTTGCAATGTCTTTGGTTTTGATATTAGAATAATGTCGCTATATAAATAAGTTGTGCACTATTCCTTCCTCCATTTTTAAAAAAGAGTTTGTGTAGGAAAAATGTTTGTGTAGGATTGGATTATATCATGCTTAATGATTAATAGAATTAACCAGTGAGGGCATCTGGGCCTAGAGTTTTCTTTGCAGGAAGAATTTTTTTTTTTTTTTTAAGATTTTATTTATTTATTCGTCAGAGAGAGAGAGGGAGAGAGAGCAAGCACAGGCAGACAGAATGGCAGGCAGAGGCAGAGGGAGAAGCAGGCTCCCTGATGAGCAAGGAGCCCGATGTGGGACTCGATCCCAGGACGCTGGGATCATGACCTGAGCCAAAGGCAGCTGCTTAACCAACTGAGCCACTCAGGCATCCCTGCAGGAAGAATTTTTTACCCAACATTTTATTATGAGAAATTTCATGGGTGCCTGAATGACTCAGTTGTTTGGGTACCCATTTCAGCTGGGCTCATGATCTCAGGGTTGTGGGATTGAGCCCAACATGGGACTCCACACTGAGCATGGGACTGCTTGGGATTCTCTCCCTCTGCCCCCCATCCCACTCTCACTCTCTCTCTCTCTCTCTCTCTCTCTCTCTCAAAAAAATACAAAGAAAGAAAGAAAAATGAAAATACACAGTTAAGATGAAAAATTACACAGTGAATATCAATATAATCACCACCTAGATTCTGTCGTTTACACTTTACTGTGTTTTATCACATACCTGATCCATAAGTGGCTCTCCATCAAGCCATCTTAGTTTTTTATGCGTTTCAAAGTAAATTGTATATATCAGTATACTTCTGTGGGAAGCATTTTTTTAAAGTTTTATTTATTTATTTGTCAGAGAGAGAGAGTGAGTGCACAGGCGGGGTGAGCTGTAGGCAGAGGGTGTCCCTGGGAGAAGTATTTTAATTATTAATTCAGTTTCTCTAATAAATTTAGGGATAGTCAGGTTTTCTACTTGTTCTTGAGCCAGTTTTAGTCATTTGTGTCTTCAAGGAAGTTATTTATTAATGTGTGTTATTAAATTTATTGGCACAAGTTGTTCATATATAGCCTTTATCCTTTTTCCCTTTAATTGCCCATAGGATTTGGGGCACCTGGGTGGCTCAGTCAGTTAAGTGTTGACTCTTGATTTGGCTCAGTTCGTGATCTCAGGGTCATGAGACTGAGTGCACAAGCACAGAGCGAGAGGGGGAAGCAGACTCCCTGCTGAGCACGGAGCCTGACCTGGGGCTGGATCTCAGGACCGCAGGATCATGACCTGAGCCAAAGGCAGATGCTTAACCAACTGAGCCACCCACGTTTGAAGTCTCCTTTGTCAGATATTACAATAGCAATTCTACTTTAATTAGTGTCTTCAGAAGGATATCTTTCTCCATCTTTTCACTTTCAGCCTATCTGTGTCTTTATATTTTAGGTGAATTTCCTTTAGACAACCCAAAGTTGGATCTTAATTTTATGTCCAATCTGACAGTCTGTCTTTTGATTGAAGTGTTACGTTTAATTTATTTATCAGTATGGCTGAGTTAAAATCTGCCATTTTACTGGTTTTTTTCCCCCTTTTTCTCCACCTGTTCTTTTTTTTCTTTTCTGCCTTCTTTTGGATTAACTGTGTGTCTTTTAGTATATTTTATGTCCACTGTTGACTTTTTACCTGTACCTCTTCATTTGGTTTTTAGTGGTTGCTCTTTAATTTATCACAATGTACCTTCAAAATAATGTTATATGACTTCATGTAACATGTAATAACCTTGCAATCATTTGTTCTATTTGCTCCCTGTGTACTAGTGTTGTCATACATTTATAAATTTTCTTCCAGGTCTTATAAATACATTGCTGTTACTATTATTATTTCTTAAACAGGAGAAAACCCAAATCTAATAGTGTACATAGGCACATGGGGGAATGCACACAACATAGGAATTCCCACATTGCTATTATTTTTTGATTTAAAGAGTCAATTACCTTTTTTCTCATTTTAAAATTTATATTATTTTGTATTTATCCATGTATTTGCCATTTCCAATGTTCTTCATTCCTATTTATAGACCCAGATAAAGTAATTTTCCTTCTGCCAGGAGGACTTCTTTTAACATCTCTGTAGTGCAGGACTTTTGGCAACATATTCTCTCAGATTGTTTGAAAAGATCTGTATTTCACCCTCATTTCTGAAGGATGTGTTGTTGGATATAGAATTCTAGCTTAACAGTAATTTTGCAGGGCACAGATAGTATTTTGTTGTTTTCTGGTTTATATAGTTTCTGACAAGAAATGTGAATTCTTCTCTTTTTTCCCCTCTCTATGTAATATATTCTTTCCCCTCTGGCTGCTTTTGATATTCTGTCGTACTAATTCTCAGCAATTTTATTATGTTGTCCTCTACATCTTCCATTTTGTTTCTTTTTTTTTTTTTTTTTAAAGATTTTATTTATTTATTTGACAGAGAGAGATCACAAGTAGACGGAGAGGCAGGCAGAGAGAGAGAGAGAGGGAAGCAGGCTTCTTGCTGAGCAGAGAGCCCGATATGGGACTCGATCCCAGGACCCTGAGATCATGACCCGAGCCGAAGGCAGCGGCTTAACCCACTGAGCCACCCAGGCGCCCATCCATTTTGTTTCTTATTATGTTCATGGACATTTTAAAATACTTGAACATATTTATAACACCTTTTTTTTTTTAAGATTTTATTTATTTGACAGAGAGACACAGTGAGAGAGGGAACACAGCAGAGGGAGTGGGAGAGGGAGAAGCAGGCTTCCCGCTGAGCAGGGAGCCTGATGAGGGGCTCGATCCCAGGACCCTGGGATCACGACCTGAGCAACCTGAGCCGAAGGCAGAGGCTCAAGGACTTAGCCACCAAGGTGCCCTATAATAGCTCTTTTTATTTTAGAGGTGGGGCAGAGGGAAGAGGAAGAGAGTTTTCTTTTTAAAGATTTTATGTGTTTTAGAGTGTGCACACATGTACGCAAGGGAGCAGGGGGAGGGGCAGAGGGAAAGGAGAGGAACTAGCAGAGACTCTGGCTGACCACTGAGCCTGATGTGGGACTTAATCTCAGGACCTGATCATGAGCTGAGCTGAGATCAGTAGTCAGATACCTCACCCACTGAGCCATCCAGGTACTCCAGAGAGAGAGAATCTTAAGCAGGCTCCATGCTCAGCATGTATCCCAACACAGGGCTTAGTCTCATGACTGTGAGGTCATGACTTGAGCCAAAATCAAGAGTCGGACTCTTAACTCACTGAGCCACCAGGCTCCCCTATAATAGTTACTTAAATGTCCTTGCCTTTTTTTTTTTTTTTTTAAGATTTTATTTATATATTTGACAGAGAGATCACAAGTAGGCAGAGAGGCAGGCAGAGAGAGAGGAGGAAGCAGGCTCGCTGCCGAGCAGAGAGCCCAATGCGGGGCTCGATCCCAGGACCCTGAGATCATGACCTGAGCTGAAGGCAGAGGCTGTAACCCACTGAGCCACCCAGGCGCCCCTAAATGTCCTTGCTTTTAATTCTAGTATCTCATTTCTAGATTTGACTCTCAGAGAGATTGATCTCTCATTTGACTAATGCTCCCTTCTAACCAAAAGAACCACTTTACATGTCTGGTAATTTTTTATTGGATATTTAGCATTTTCAGTATTATGTAGTTGAATGCTAGATTTTGTTGTCTTTATTAAATAGTGCTGGACTGGGGCGCCTGGGTGGTTCAATGGGTTAAGCCTCTGCCTGTGGCCTAGGTCATGATCTCAGGGTCCTGGGATCAGCCCTGCATGGGGCTCTCTACTCAGCGGGGAGCCTACTTCCCCCTCTCTCTCTGCCTGCCTCTCTGCCTACTTGTGATCTCTCTCTGACTGTGTCAAATTAAAAAAAAAAAAAATCTTTAAAAACAAATAAATAAATAAGTAGTGTTGGACTTTGTTCAAGAAGGCAGGTAAATTCTTTTGGAATAGCATGGTCCATTTGAAACTGCCTTTTTTGTTGTTATTGTGATCTCTTTATTCCCCCAGTTTTATTGAGATATGATTGACATACACCACTTACAAGTTTAAGGTGTACAGCACAATGACATGATTTATGTATATAATGAAATGATTACCACAGTAAGTTTAATCAACATCTATTTCATATAGATACCAAAGAAAGGGCAAAAATATTTTTTTCCTTATGAGGACGCTTAGGATTCATTCTTAACAACTTTCAAACATGCCAAACATCAGTGTCAACTATAGTCAACAGATTGTACATTACATGATCAGTACTTACTTATTTCATAACTGGGAGTTTGTTCCTTCTGACCAAATTCACCCATGAAATTTCTTTTTAGTCTTTGTTTGGGTAGGTTTAGAGTAGCCTTTGCCCTAGGGCTAATTGAGTTCTACCACTAAGGTGAGAGTATTCTGGAGTCTCTTAGGAATGCTGTGGGTATTCCACGTACTTTTCTTTCTGGTTGGTCAAATTCAAACAGCTCTCAGTCCTGTGTGAGCTTACAGATCCTCTTGTTTGGTCTCATCCCGGTGAGTTTTGCCCTATACGTGCAATCCTTATTATCAGTGACAGATTCGGTGGGAACACCTTGCAAATTTCGCACTTTTCTTTGCCTCACCGCCACTTCTGGTAATCTGCCTCACAAGTTCTAGCCACCTCTGTCTCCCTACACTCCAGGGTGTCTCCTTAGCCCAGCAAGACCTTCGTGCTCATCTTAGGTTTTCTTTCTGTCGGGGTACCTGTCCCGCACTCCCTGTTACCAGTGTCTGAAGAGCGTTATGTCTTTCACAGTTCTCAGCTACTCTATCATGACTGAAAGTGGAAGTCATGAATTTCTTTAAAGTATCACAGTATACCTGGACTTACTCAGCTGAAGTTTTTTTTTTTTAAATATTTATTTATTTATTTATTTGACAGAGATCACAAGCAGGCAGAGAGAGAAGGGGGGAGCAGGTTCCCTGCTGAGCAGAGAGCCCGATGCGGGGCTCGATCCCAGGACCCTGGGATCATGATCTGATCAGGAAACCTTCCCTTGTATTAACTCTCATTAACATTAACATTACTCTCATAACTCTTATAATATTAACATTATACTTCAGTCACTAGAAGGGAGAGTCTTGAATGGAAAATGGAAACAGTATACATAGCGAGCATTTTAATACTCATTTTAAGATAATCCACTAAAAGATGTCTCTTCCCCTTCCCCATTTCCCCCTTCTGTTCTTGGGCCCAGGTCCCAGCCTTACATTGATGATTTACACAGGCTTACTCCCAAATCTCAAAACAACAAAGAGAACTGAAACATGAAGCTCTTGCATAGCTGGCATTTTGTCCTTTTAACTGTGTACTTGATCACTGTGTCCCTTTTAGGCCAGGTCTCGATGGACAGGCTTTGCCCTGTATAAGAGAAGGTTAAACAAACGGTATCTGAAGGAAATAAACAGTCTACTCTGGATACTAGTTAGTCTTTGAGCTCCTGAACCTAATTGTTGCTTCTCCTCATCTTCTGAGATGCAAATCTGTTAGTTACAGTATGCAAAACAGTGCTAACAATAGCTCCGCAAGACTCTGAACCTGGCTATTCAAAGAACACCGGTGTATCTGCTTAGATTGTTTTGGACAGTTATCTGATGACTACCCTGCACAGTTGAGCTGAGAATGTGCAGTTGAAATTCATTGCTAAATTGAACACCCCTCAAAAGGACAGTTTAGAATGGGTCAAACCTTATTTGAGAAATTGAAGCTATAGATTGTGTGTTTGGGAAGTAAAGTAATATTCTTACCCACCTTTTTAACCTTTTGCTCATCTTTTGTGCAGGACTCACTTTCTCAGCATCAGGGCTGAGCCTAACCAGTCTGCCCTCAGGTGGTAGGACCTGACAGAGCCTAGGCTGCCAGTACCAGAGTCACAGACTTATCAGAGCTAATGGCCCTCCCAGCGGCTGCTGTTTCAGGGGCCCTACTACACTGGTGGAAATTTTTGCACTCAGAAGTAACTGACACAGTAATGTAAAGTGGAGGAGATGGAGGACTAAAGAGGAGATATCTTGGATTCTTGCGTTTTCCCTATTTTAAAAGGTGTGACACTCACACTGTTAGTTTTGCAGCTGATTCCAAACCACACTAAGCACTGTTGGCTCCATCCTGTATGTGCTTCTGTCTGTGGGTCTGTCCGTCCAAGGTGGTTTATCTTGAATCCCCATTTTGCTTATTCACTCCTTAAAGGCAGGACTTGGTTCTGAGGCTTTAGAAGCCGATCAGAATGCTGAGAAGAATGCTGGGTATACTGTGATGGCCTAACTCTAATCTTATTGTATGACCTTGATGAGAAATTCCTTTCCTTTTTGGTTGGGCCTAAGTGTTACTAAATTAGTCCACAAGCATGTTCAGTGTTTGCTGTTTCTTAGGACTCTGTTAGGCATTGTGGAAAATCTATAATGTAACATACAGGGTCTTTTCCTTCAGGGGGCTGAGAATCTAGCTGTGACACAGTTTCAGTAAGGAAATCGGTGATAGTAGCATGTTTGTTTCTCCAGGAGAGGACCTGCCACTCTGCCTCACACATTCTTTCCTCCACAGGAAATCCCTCTTTGGAAGGCCTATGGAAGACTCATCTCTTTCAGAAAGTGGGGGAGGGGAAAGTTTGCTCATTTATGACAAGGCTTGAAATTTCAGGTTCTAAAAAGCAGTTATTTCTAATAATACACTATATGTTATGGGGCTCCTGGGTGGCTCAGTCCATTGAACGTCTGCCTTTGGCTTGGGCCATGATCCCAGGGTCCTGGGATTGAGCCCTGTCCCGTCTCCCTCTGCTATGCTCTCTCTCTCTCTCTCAAATAAAATAAATATCTTTAAAAAAAAGAGAGAGAGAGAGATGAAAGATTGTTTTTAAAAAAAGAAAAACCACTGTATGTTAAATAATTGAATTAAAAAAGAAAAACAAAAAGCAGTTATTCGTAGAGTTATATTAAAATCAAAGAGAATCCTAATAATGTAAAGCATTCTCTGTGTGTCAGGTGGTATGACTGGCACTTTATATCTATTGTATTTCTCTCTGAAGAACATTATTATAATCCTCATATTATAGATGAGGAAACCAAGGCTCACCCAGGCTAACCTGCTAGTAAGTGGTAGAGCTAGGATGAGTTTGGGCAGGCTGACTCTAGAGTCATACTCTTCCCCCCCACCCCGACCCCGATATAATTAACATACAGTGTTATTTTAGTTTCAGGTGTATATCGTAGTGATTCAGCAGTTTCATACATTATTCAGTGTTCATCAAGAAAAGTGTCCTCTCTTAATCTCAGGAAACAAACTGAGGGTTGCTGGAGGGGTTGGGGGTAGGAGGAATGGGGTGGCTGGGTGATGGACATTGGGGAGCGTATGTGCTGTGGTGAGCAGTGTGAATTTTGTAAGACTGACAAATCACAGACCTGTGCACCTGAAACAAATAATACGTTATGTGTTAATTTAAAAAAAAAAAAGTGTCCTCTTAGGTGCCTAGGTGGCTCAGTCATTTGGGCGTCTGCCTTCAGCTCAGGTCATGATCCTGGAGTCCTAGGATCGAGTCCAACATCTGGCTACCCACTCAGCGGGGAGTCGTCTTCTCCCTCTGACCCTCCCACTTCATGTGCTTTCTCTCTCAAATGAATGAATAAAATCTTAAAAAAAAAAAAAGTTAAGTGTCCTCTTAATCCCGTTCTCCTATTTCACCAATCCCCCACCCATCCCCACTCAGGCAACCAACAGTTTGTTCTCTTTAGTTAGTAGTCTGTTTTTTGGGTTGTCTCTCTTTTTTTCCCTCTATTCATTTTTTTGTTGTGTTCCTTAAATTCCACATGAGAGTGAAATACAGCCGTACTCCTATGTTCTTTTGAAAATTAGTAGCTGTTGGTTGAAACTCTTTTCCAGGGACCAAGTACAGCTAGACCCAGTAGTGACCCATCAAGGTCTTTACTTGGCAAACATCTTTGGTGTGCTCCTTGTTTACCTTGTTCTGAATTTGGAAGAATAAATATGGATTAGGGCGGAGGAAGAATTGTCTTTTTGCTTCTTTATCATCTGCATTCTGCTTTCATGCAATCCAACACCTGACCAGAGCACCACTTAACTGTGAGAGTGCCACTGAGAGGCTGTCCTTACACTGGTGAGATTGCAAGGTTAGGGACAGACCTTTATTGCTTCTGGGAGAAGAGATGGTTGTTCCTCATAGGGAGACACATCACCAGGTGTGAGGAAGGTCTGGTTTGGGGAAAGTCAAGAAAGGATGGCTGACTACATAGATTAGGTCCTTTCAGAGAAAAATGAAGGATCAGACCTCCAATTTCTCTTCAGTTTCTTGCCAAAATTTACAGAGCATTTTGGCTCTATAACGGATTCAAAGAAGGGAGCTAGGCAATGCCTTGAATAGGTCATTCTCATTTTAATTAATTAATTTATTTATTTTAAAGAAGCCCCCCCCCCTTTTAAATTTTATTTATTTATTTGAAAGAGAGTTTGTGAGAGTAGAGAGGTCAGAGGAAGAGCAGACTCCCCGCCGAGCAGGGAGCCCGATGTGGGACTCCATCCCAGGACTCCAGGATCATGACCTGAGCCGAAGGCAGTTGCTCAACCAACTGAGACACCCAGGCGCCCCAGTCATTCTCATTTTTAGAGGAAAGGTTATCTTCCTTTGAGTTTGAGGAATTTTACTGGGTAGTAGAAGGAAAAAGTTTTCTGACTTCCTGGCTGACTTACCTGTGTTCTTCCAGGGACAATGAGAGGGAGATCTTAGCCTGCATTTACCATACAAACTGCCTGCAGCTACGTGGCTGCTTCTCTCCCCTCTAGCAGTCTATGTGCCACTGATTGTTGTTGAAGGCCTATTCTACTCAGCACTATTTCTTTAGAGATCGGGCATTATGCTAGAGCAGTGAACAGTTTAGACAGGTGGCATGGAGAGCAAACCTTTTTAGCGGAATCTTCTTGGTTCTGTGGGCACCAGGAGAGGTTTGTCCCAAAGGTGAAACCATTGCAGGGGATGAATTTCATTTCCCAAAAACTTGCTATGGACCAAATTCTTTGATTATTTCTCTATCATCAGCTCGTAGAATAAGCAGTAGCTGGTAAGCTCTCTCAAGCCCTGAGAGAGAGAAATAAAGGTAATACGCAGATTTACACCTTGTGATGTTCTTGCTTGTGGTTTTAGAGTTTGATCTCTCAAGCTGTCTCTTCCCACCTTATGGAGAAAAAAAAATGGAGCCCCCCAAAAATCATATTCTCTAACTAGTGAATAAACATCTGAAATAGAGCAAATAGCCAGAGTCCAGTGGGAGAGATAGATGGAGATTATCATGAAAATCCTCTGAAAAGCCTTTATCTCTTTCCTCTTCATAATTACTATATCTGTTTCAAATCATCCAGAGATTAATTTTTCTATGATTAGGGGCTAAAGCAGAAGGGCATGGAAGTGGGTACAGGGTGGTAACAGTCTCTTTCAGAGAATGGAAAATTGGCCTTGAGGTATGAGCATTCATTGTAGAATGTATTTTGGGGCCCGGCTGGCTTAGTCATGCGACTCTTGATCTTGGAGTCATGAGTTTGAGCCCTCTGTTGGCCATAGAGCTTACTTAAAAGGGGGGGAAGGGAGGGTTCACATCATAGAAGGTATTCATTGAATCTTTTTTTTTTTTAAAGATTTTATTTATTTATTTGAGAGAGAGAGAGCAAGCATGAGCAGGGAAAGAGGGTCAGGGAGAGGGAGAAAGAGACTCCCTGCTGAGCAGGGAGGCCCAGCAGGGAGCCCAACATGGAACTCAATCCCAAGACCCTGAAATCATGACCTGAGCCAAAGGCAGACACTTAACTGAGTGAGCCATCTAGGTGCCCCTCATTGAATCTTTTTAACACCCCGAGTCCCAAGCCTGGAGACCACCTGATGGCTGCAGCCAAAGAAAGCCCATGGAAGATTACCTTTGTATTTCAGGCTTCTAAATGAGTACTAAATAATTAAAATAGCAACCCAGGGGTGCCTGCGTGGTGCAGTTGCTTGAGTGTCCGACTCTTGGTTTTGGCTCAGATCATGATCCTTAGAGTCGTGAGAGCAAGTCCTGTGTGGGCTCCGTACTCAGGGCAGAGTCTGAGATTCTCTCTCCTTCTCCCTCTGCCCCTCATGCCTGTGTTCTCTCTCTTTCTAAAATAAAAATAAAAATAATAAAAATAAAATAGCAACCCAAATTAGATTTTGCTGATACTGAGTTTGGAGTGCTCTGTACATTTTGGTGGTAGTTGAGCAGGATCTGCAGCTGCTATTGGTGGAAACTGACAAGCCCTGAGGCCCTGAAGAACCTGGTAGTAATGAAAACGTAAGCGTCAAACCAGGCTACCTTTCCAGCTCTCTACAGATCATGCTTCCCACTTCTTAGGAGTGAGTATGAATTCCTTGAATGTTTGTTCTCTGGGAAATTAAGCTTAGCCTGTAAACTAAGGAATGTGCCCCAGGTTAAACTAGCTTACCAGTACAGGAAGAGCACTGGATTGGGAGTCAGAAGATTGTTTTGCCTAATTCCAGCTTTGTGTTTTTGGGTACTTTACAATCTTTCTGGATGTGTTTTTCTTCATCTGTGAAATGAGGGCCACGGATGAGGTAGGTGATTTCAGAGGTTCCCTTCCAGTTCCTATGGTTCTGTTTCCATGTTAACACTTTGGCAAAAAGAGGTATGGTTGCCTTCCATATCACTCTCCTTATATATTAGTGAGAGCTCCGGACCTTCTTGGCCACCATTTCACCACCTCATTCATCTTATTAAAATGCATCAGGTGTTTCTTATGTCTGTTTCTTTTTTTGTTTCAATCTCAATAGCCTTCTTATGTTGGCTGGATCTTATGATTTATATTTTTATGTTTATTTCATATGTTATCTTTAATCTTTATAATATCAGAAAAAATTGTATGATGATGACTGTTTCCACCAATAAAGAAACTAAAGCTTAGACAGATCTAGGTCATATGAGTACTAGATGATGATATCAAGATAGGAACCCAGGTTCCTCTAACTCTGTAGCCCCATTCTATTACATCCCACTGCACTCTTGATACATTCCACTGCACTCTTGATACATTCCATGTTTATTTCCTATTCTGTAAGAAGTCTCTATGGTCATCTTGTGGTTTCATTCTCATTTGGCCACCTGGCTTCTAGGAAAGCCTTACATGTTGCCCTGGCCAGAAGTGGGCTGGTGGCAGCCTTACATACTCTGCCCAGATAGGTTACACTGTAGGTGTCAGTTCAGACTGAGAAGGAAACGAACACAAGTTTGCTGTCAGGTCACATCCTACTACTTAGTTGTCTGCTAATTTTCATTCTGGGAATTCAGTCCACCAGATATTTGAGACTAAGCAGTTTTTCAGGCACAAGTCATAGACTTCTGACATCAAGATTGGATAGCCATTTGCCAGGAACTTTTCCATTGGTGATTCTCTTTTGCTGCTATCTTTAGGCTAGAAGTTACTGGAAAGTAACATTTCAAAGGCTCTGTTAAAAAAAAATGGGGCACAGGCTACTGAATAGTCTGTGGGGAATGCCTATCATATGTGCTTGGGGAAAGGTATGTGTGTCTGAAATCTCTTCAGCAATTTGAACTAACTTTTTTTTTTTTTTTAAATAAAGTTTGTGTGCTGGGATCTCTCTCCCTCCTGATCCTGATATGGCCAGGAGCTTCACAACCTGTATTATGCAAAACTGGCCTCTCTGGGCATCTCTGCTCAGTTTTCCTTTAACCTTTATCCTCTTGCATTACACCAAGATTGTTAAGCAGTGGGTACTGGACATTCTTTGACTTCTGGCTAATGCATTGCCAGTTACACTCAGGATTGTAGGGTCATTATGGAAGCCTGCTTTCATATTGAATAGAGAAATTAGGTTTCTTCTTTACCAGAATCTGAATGAAGACATAAAGGCCCTATCTCCTGGCTTGTGGTTAGAACTTTCTGGGGATAAGAACTACCAGATATCTATTGTCAACAGAAAGAACTTTTCATTGTAAAATTAGTAACCATTTATTAGCTATTCCTTATGTGCCAGACACTGGACCGTCACATATCATCCGTCTCATATCATCCTTATATCAGCTTTATAAGGTTATAGGATAGGTAGTATTATCCCCATTTTACAGATAAGAAAACTCAAAGAGATTCCTTTCAAAGAGGCTCAGAGAGATTAAATAATGTGTATAAGCTTACATTAGCTCACCTAGTGGTTGATATGGGACCAAAATTTATGTCTCTCTGACCTTAAAGCCTAGGTCAGGCCCTTCTCCTCTAGAGACCTTAGGGGAGGGGTTTAGGTCCCTTTCCCACTCCCAGTTTGTTCTTCCCTTACCTGAGGCAGAGTATTTCAAGGCAAAGAAGAGGGCATATGATCTTTGAAACTGAGGCCATTTGTGTCTTCCACTTAAATCCAGAAGCTGTTCCTTTGTGATGAAGAATTATTTATACACATAGGTTCCTTAGGTTAGTTTGAAGTAGGTAAGTACTCCCTGGGCTATGAAGACAGTTCCTCTCGAGTCCCATGAGCTGTCCAGGTAGCTGTGTAGCCATTGGGATGATAATGTTTTTATCAGTTTTATGTTACTTTGAGGAATCAAAATGTTTAGTCCCATGTGCTTTTAGGAAGGTGAGTTCAAATTCCATTTTATATGGATACCTGAGTGGCTCAGTCAGTTGAGCATCTGCTTTTAGCTTGGGTCATAATTCGGGAGTTTCAGGATCAAGTCCTGCTTTAGGGAGCCTGCTTCTCCCTCTTCCCCTCACCCCACTCGTGCTCTCTCTCTCAAATAAATAAATAAAATATTAAAAAATACCATTTTGTAGAGAGAGACAGTCTGAGGCTCAAAGAGGTTAGGTAAATTGTCTAAGATCCATAGTAAGAGTGGGATTCCCAGTTAAGTTCTCTTTCTGTTAGGTCCCTTGCCAGGACCCAGGCTTCTGTCTACTGAGGGCCATATGTGGTGGTGTAAGGACTCCTTAGAGAGCCTGTGGCTTGTTGCTGTTTTTCTGCTTTGGGGACTGCCTAGAGCTGAGGTGGTGGGCATGGTTCCGGGAAGCCCACAAGCCCAACAGCCTGATGACAGAAGGTGGGCTTGCACTTGGGAGATAGAGTGTTACCTGATGAAATGGGGAAGGACTTTTGGAATGGCCAGGAAGCCAGAGACTGAGATTGCAAATTGTGGTAAAACCTAAGGTACAAGCACTCTGGGAGATTGCCTTCTGCCTGAGTACTCCCCTCTGCCACATCCCATGCCAGTGTGGAATGGGAAGCCCAAGTGGGATGTGCTCCTGAAGTCTGAAGCTACAGAAAGCAAAGTCCTAGAATAGGAAAGTAAGTAGCTTAGTGTTCCAGAGTCGCAAGTGGGCTAGGGCCCAGACCTAAACTTAGAATATCATCTTCTCCTGGGGATTTAAGAGAGGTGAATAGAGTGGGAGATGGAAGAGGCTGAATGAACTGAAGGGCAACTTACCTGTGGGTAAAAAAAGAAGAAAGGAAGTAAGAGCTGGATAAGGGGACAGCTGAAATCATGCACTAAGTCCAGCCAGGCCTCTGGTTTCCTTCCAAAGAACTGATAGCTTAAGGACGTTCTCTGCTTTCACCTCCCTTAAAAAATAGAACTAACTTCTTCTGGCAAAAGCCAAATTTATTGAGAAGTGAAAAATCCCTGTTCTAAGTGAGATCTTAGACCTTCCACTTGGCAGTGGCAAGAAGAGAAAGCCCAGGTGATCAGGGCAACATGACCTAAGCCTGAGGCTCTCAGGATATAGTATCTCTTGACATGCTGCACCTTCTTCTCAGAATTGGCTTTAGCATGGTATTTGTCTTAACCTAATATCTCTTAGGGAAGGCTGAGCCCGGGATGCTGGGTCATTGGCATTGCTGAGGCTGCCCAGAGTTCAGGGTTAAGGAAGCATGTATTAATTCTGTTCTGTCTGGTTCCTGGGGGCAGTTCCATCTTGGAGGAATTTTGCTTTTTGGGGGTTTGAGACATTCAGTTCTGGATCAAGACCTTGGCTGTAGGTATTTTGGCTGCAAGCACAGCCCGCATGCATGAGAGGGCTGGATTATCTTGTGGGTGACTGCCATTGCTGAGTACCGGTCCTCCTGCTGACAGAACTGACAAATGGAATTAGAAGGAAAGGAGCCAGCTGATAGTAGGGTCTGTGGGTCATAGCCAGGCAAAGTGACCTTGAGGAGCTGGGTATCTGGAGGAAAGGAGACTGAACCTGGAACCTAGGCCTGACCTTTGCCCTAGCTGTCCCTTTCCCCCAGACTCGAGGACATATCCTTCCCTGTGTTCTCCATCATTACTCTCCCCTCAGAAATTCTTAGCAGACAGAAGTGTCTGCTACCAAGTGAAGTGTGTCCTAGCATAAGACTGAATTGGTGAGAACAGCCCAGAGGTACTTCGCGTCCCCTCAAGAGGCAGTCTTCAGTCCCTCTGACCAGTCCTGACTCTAGCTTTTACTCTTCACCCTTGCCTTCTGTTAGAATTAAGACTCGGGGTGCCTAGGTGGCTCAATGGGTTAAAGCCTCTGCCTTCGGCTCAGGTCATGATCCCGGGGTCCTGGGATCGAGCCCCGCATCGGGTTCTCTGCTCAGCAGGGAGTCTGCTTCCTTTCCTCTCTGTGTACCTGCCTCTGCCTACTTGTGATCTCTGTCTGTCAAATAAAATAAATAAAATCTTAAAAAAAAAAAAAAAGCCTCACAATGGGATGCCTGGGTGGCTCAGTCAGTTGAGTATCTATCTGTCTTCAACTCAGGTCATGATCCCAGGGTCCTGGGATCAAGTCCTGCATCAGGCTCCTTGCTCAGAGGGGAGCCTGCTTCTACCTCTGCCTGCCCCTGCCCCCTCCTTGTACACTTTCTCTCTCTCTCTCTCTCCCTGGAAAATAAATCTTAAAAAAAAAAAATTAAGTCTCACTCATTCCTCCCAAGTTCCTTACTGAGCTGGGAGCTCTCCATGACATCATAGACTTCCCTCCGTAGTCAGATCAAGTTACAAAATAGCTAGCACCCAGATTACCCCGGTGAATGAACAGTCATTCCATCTCCTGGTATCTCCTTTCTGCCCAACTCACTTCTGTCTTGATGTAGTGCTTTTTCCCCCTAACTGTCCTTACCTTTACTTCATGGTCTTAACAATTGAAGTCACATCAGAACTTCCTTTCGGAACCACAGAGGTCCACGGTTCCCAGAGTCAGTGGAGGTCTGAATCCACCCACCCCCACAGAAAGTTAGAGAAAGGGGAGAGAGCCCTCATCACAACAAAAAGGTGCAGTCAGCTCTAGCTTAGTCAGGAAAGTATCCGTTACATCCCAAGGCTGGAAGGCCCAAAAGTTCCATCCAGGCAATGGATGGGAAGACTGAATTGGCACGGAGAGATGAAAACAAGTGGCAGATGGTGCTGAGGAACATCCCGGGACTGAAGAAATGTGGTTCCCAGAAAGGGAAAAAGGAGACATTGGCAAAGTCTTACTCAGCAACTGTGACAACCTGGCCAGAGAAAGCTGCAGGATATGGCTGAGAACACACTGATGGTGTCAGGATGCTACTGAGCTCAGACACTCACTGTTCTGGCACCTCTTCTCATGCTCTTTTACCATATCCCGAGTAAACAGCCTTGCTGGCCCTGTGGGACGGGTGAGGAAAAGCCAGGAATAGAAAAAATTAGAAAATGGTCCCAGAGGCGCCTGGGTGGCTCAGTCAGTTAAATATCTGCCTTTGGCTCAGGTCATGATCCCAGAGTCCTGGGATCGAGCCCCTCATTGGGCTCCCTCCTCGGCGGGGAGCCTGCTTCTCCCTCTCCCTCTGCTGTTCACCCTGTTTGTGCGCTTGCTCGTTCTCTCTCTGTTAAGTAAGTAGATAAAATCTGAAAAAATAAATAAATAAATGGTCCCAGAAACCCGAGGAATCGCTCTGTGTGTCCAGACTTTCTTGTGGGTGATAAATAGTGAGCATAGTCTTTGAAGGTATTGCTCCAGATTGACTCCAACCCAGTAGGGCAACAGCCGAGTGACCTAGGCTTTGAATGGCCTAAGTCCTGCTTGGCCCTTGACCTCCCCCAGGTGCTGGAGGTAGTACGAGCCAACTATGACACGCTCACACTGAAGCTACAGGATGGCCTGGACCAGTATGAGCGCTACTCAGAGCAGCACAAGGAAGCTGCCTTCTTCAAAGAGCTGGTGAGTCTGCCCCGCCTCCATCTCTGCCCGTGTGTCTTGAGGGCCCTTTCCCAGCCAGTGAGTTCTACTGCACAGGTGTGCGTCTGGGGAACACAGTTTGCCAAAGGCTGGTGAAATAAAACTTGAGGGGTCTGCTGAGATTGGGTGTGCCACTTCTCTTCCAAAGTAGCCCAGGACCGGGCAGTGAGAGAAGATATTCCCCAGCGTACTGGTGCCGGGCGGGGAAGGGTGAGGGTTAGGACTCTCTGAGGCAGCGTTGCCCATCCGTCTTCTGCGGCCATGGAGATGGCCCCTTCAGCTGGGCCTGGGGGTTGACGCGTGTTCCCAGTGGCACCTTCGGCTCACTACTCCTTATCCGGTCCTCCAAGCAACTGATGAGAGTCATTGATTCTTCTCCTCCTTATGCAGTCACTTCTTCCTAAATTCCTAACTGGCTCCTGGTCTGCATGCCCCCCACAATCTAGTTCTCCGGTCCTCACCCCTACCCCCGCCCCCCCAATCACTCAGCTTTTTGCAGCCCCCACCCTTGGCCGCCTGGAGCCAGTGAGCATTTGCTCTGCCTCCTCCTCCACCTCCGGTCAGCTCTGCCGCAGAACCGGGCTCTCCCTGGTGGTGGTCTGTCTCCTGCCCTCTGCCCAGAGCTGCTGGGGAGGCTGGGGGCCGAGCTAGGCCTGCCTGTCTCAGTCCTGCCACTCCACCTGCCTGGCCGTAAATGAACATTGTGTCTGGGGGCCAAGACCAGGACACGCTGTACCTCCTTCCCGTAGCTCAGCCCTCCCACTGCTCAGGTAGAATGCGCCTCAGACCAGACCTTTTACTTCCCCGTGCCAAGTTTGTGATGAAGGTGCTGGATTGTAGATTATCTGTCTTGTGCTAAATACAGCCCAACCCTGACCCTGACATGAGAGTCCTGAGATTTTGGACTTCCGCAGGGTGAGGAAGATCTCTGGAAGTGAGTGAGTTGGGAACAGGGGGAAGCCATTAATATAAAGAGAGCAGAGTCTAACATTTTACGGGGTGCATGGCAAGTCTTTAAGTTGATATGGGGGTTTTACCGGGGGACCAGACTTCACAAAGAGGGTCGGACATTGGAGATGAAGAGAGTGTAGAGGAGAGAGGGGAGCTCTGTTTCTGGCCCTTTGGTACTAGCTTCACCTGACTCAGTTTTCCTTATATCTGTACCTCTGACACAAGGGAGCAAAGAGGGTCTGGTCCCACTCGGAGCTAATGACCTTGAGCTGCCTGCTGGTTGCCATGCTGCCCCTTCCTCTGCCTCCTGCCTGATGACTTCATTACATTTTCCATAGCTAAGCTGGAATTGGAGGAAAGCTCCCTGGTCTTTGGGACCCAGAGTAAATCCACATACTTTTTCTCCTTTTTCCCCACTTTGTCTCTCATAAAGCATTCACTTCTATTTCCCATGAACAATGCTCCTTCAAGAGTGCAGTGGATTCCTCCTAGAACCCACTCAGAGTAGGAAGTTTGGCCCTTTGACTCCTTCTCCACAGGTTCTTTCTCCACTGATGCAGGCGACACTTCCTGCAAGGGTCTCAGTCTGTGGGGAGAAAGCGTGAGGGGAGCAGTGGGGACAGAGCAGGGGTATGCCTGTCTTTCCTCTAAAGCAGGGGCGCTTCTTTGTGGTTTGGAAAGACTACTAGGCTGGGAGTTAAACCTGGGTCCTGCTTCCAAGCCTGGGGCTTGCAAACTGTATGACCTGTTTCCGGTCACTGGCCTCTTTGCATCGTACTCCTGCCATCTATGCCAGACAGGGGCTGTATCTCTAGGTGTTCTTACCAACCCAGAAAAGTAGATGAATACAAAGAAAGAGTGAGAAGATCAGAAATTCACTTTCTGGCCTCATTTTCTCCTGCTCTGTCAGACCACTGACCAGACCTGTCCCCCTCTGCATGGCCGAGACAGAGACAAAGGTCTAAGCTCCACCTCCTTCCCTGTCTGTGCTTACCTCTACTTCTTCAGGTGCCCAGATGCTCTTCTCACATCCACTAAAGTTTCATCTCTCAGCCCCTCTTCTTTCCTTCCACTGAAACGTAACTATTTGCTCATTGGCCTGCAGAAATGATAGCTATTAAAGGTTCATCTCCTAAGAGAGAAGCATGTAGCACTGAATCCTGGCTTTGTCCCTCAGGCACTGCCCTCTGTTGTGTGTAACCAACCGTCTCCTCTGTTTTTTCTCTGCCTGTGCCCTCTCACCTTCCCCAACCCTTTCCCAGGTTCGATCCATTAGCACCAACGTCCGGAGAAACCTGGCCTTCCACACACTCAGCCAGGAAGTCCTGCTCAAGGAGTTCTCCACTATCTCCTGAGGCCACGCATATCTGAGCAGCTGCTGACTGTCCTTACCCATGAGGCTCCTGGGCTGGAGGGGGACTGGGGAAAGGGGCAGTCCCCAAGGTTGGAGAATAACACAGATACAGTTCTCTCGGTGAAGGCCGTGCTTCAGTGGATTTTGGACAGCAGGGGCCGGGGGGCAAACCTGGGATAATCTTATTTGGGGAGGGTTTGGGTGGGCACAGGGAGAAGCCTTCAGGAATATGGGGACTTCCAGCATGGGCTCCCTGGATACCCCCTCACATTTCCAATTGAGGTTACAAATTGTGGCTGCTGACTAATTTTCAGGGGCTGCTGGGGCAAGTCTTAGGATGATGCCAGTATCCTGAGAGTCAGTCGTTCTCCGAGGCTTCTGAAAACAGACTCTCAGATGTAGATGGAGCCAGTTCTGCTTTCTTTGGGCCTGGGGCTGAGCTGGGATTGAAATCTGTGTCCCCTGCCCCTGCAGGCACTCTGTCCAACCGTTAGGACCCTTAGCTCAGCTCAAGGTAGTGTAGGAATGGAGGACCTTTTTTCTACTCTCTAAATCTGGGAGACTGGAGATTAGAATCTGCCCAGTGCCCTGCTGTCCGGCCACCAATTTCTGGATTTGATTCTTGGCACCAGGAGTACCTATTACCTCCCCTGCTGGACTTCCAACCCATTGATTGGTCAGCACTGTAGGGTCACAACCTTAGCTTTTAATTTTCAGTCTGGTTTAAACTGTCTTTAGGGTGTGTGTGTGAAATAAACATTGACAGGTTTTCTGGAGCCCTCAGGTGCCTACTTTGCTGGTTCCCTTTCCAGCAGCCTCCCCACCTTCCCAATCACCTTCTCCTCTGGGAGCCTCTCCTGCCTCTGCTGAGCTCCCCTGTACTGTTCCGCCCCCTCAGCCCCCTCACCCGGCTGTTGTTTACATCCAGCCTGCCTAAGAATTTCCTCTGGGGAGGAATCTGTTCCTGCTGTGGTCTGGTGCCTGGAAGGGAGAGAACCTGCTGGCGGCAGGGAACCCTCCATCTGAAAGGGGCCAGGTGAGCATCATGGCGAGGCCATTCTGTCTGCCCATATTCTGGGTGGAGCCACAGGCAAGTCTCCTGGCCTTTGGGAAGTTGGCCCATGGTTCCTCCTCTGGACAGCCTCCACTGGACTACTGTAGGCTTTCCCTACCCTGTGGCTGCTTCCAAAGTAGCTGCTGCTCTGAGATCTCCCCCCTTCTAAAGCACTTTCTAAAGCCCTCGGGCTGACAGGGAACAAGCAGCACAGGAAGACACTGGGAATAAGTGCAGGAACCAGCAGTGAGAGCAGGTCTGGGACCTCCCTTAGCTTCAAATCTCTTTAGGATACTTGCCTTCCAGAGCCGTGGCTCCGGCACTGAGCAGATACGCGCTAGTTCCAGAGAATACACCAGCATGCTGCCATGTGTAGACGCAGATTCCTGAGCAATCGGGCTGGGTCATTGAACACTAGATAGGGTAGCTCTGCCTGGGGCATATAGTGTTCTCCACAGTGATAAACTCCAGAGGAGCTGGAGCTGGAAGCCGATGGCAAGTTGAAGTTATTAAAATTGATTTGTATGGGATGGTCTTTTAAGCGTCTTTTGTTTGTTTCTTTCTTTCATCTCTGTTACTCAGACCTCATTTCTCAATGAGAGCATTAAGGTCATCTCCCAGGTGTTGGTCCAGTCTTCCTAGGGGACCCCTGCCTATGCTCACTCACTTCCTAAGTCTCCTGGCCCTAGTGGAAGCCAGTTATGTTCAGAGAGGTATGGCCTTCCTTGCCTTTTCTGCTTATGGATTCCTTTCCTATGAAATGAACAAGGGCATGAAGCAGTAGCGAAGGACTCCTTGCCCTCCATTGTAAAAGCCCATCTCTTGGTCCATTGACATACATCCGTTCTAAGAACTCCAAACAGGAGTCCTATCGTTATCTAGAATTCAACCCCTAAAGGGACTGCCCATGCTCTGTCTATGCCCCAGCATCTATGCCAGGTCTGTGGAGAACCCTCCAGAGCCAGAGGAGAGCCAGGAGCAGGGTATTGCTCCCAGAGAGAGCCCTTCTTTTAGCTGCTTGTCCCCCTCTCATGCCTGAACTCCTACCAAAATTCCTGCTGAGTTAATTGAATCAAGTGCTTAGAAATTAAATCCAATTTGAAGACATTAAATGTGCTGGGGTCACTTTAGCTGAAGCTTTCAGTCTCAGCAGGTCACTCTTCCAGAGAAGCCACTGGGCAGGTGAGAGGATCACATGGGACACTGCCACCACACCATCCAGACCCACCAGACACTGCCGCCGCCCCTTCTGGTGGGCTGGGGGCTCTTGTGCTCGCAGCCCAGTGAAGATCCTGGGGAAGGTCAGACAAGTAGGCTCAGTCACTCAGTAGCCATTCCTGGGAGAGCTAGAGGCAGCGCAGCTCAATGATAGCCCCTGGCTTCAGAAAAGGAGCTAAGCCAAGGGAAGGGGCCTCATACCAAGAGCATTTCTTTCCCACTCTGTATCCTCACCTGGATCCCCCACATCAATCACTCCCCAAATCTGGAAAACAAGGAATCTAGGACAGGGCAGGTGACAAGAGAGAAGGGCAGGAAAGTTGGAAGAAGGAGCAAAAGAACAAGAACGTCTTGAGAAACACCTGGTTCACTCTTTTCCATTTCTTCCTGGTGGGCCAATGGGGGTCATTAGATCAGGGAAGAAGGTACCCTCAGAATGAAAGTAGCCCAGAGACGGGGGTCTTGCAGTGGCTGAGGGTTGGGGGTCTGAGAGAAGAGAAAACTGTAGTCCACTCGCCTGAGATGAACCTGTTGGAGGCTGGGCTCATCTTTGCACTGCATCCCTGACCCCCTCCTAGCAGGGTGGGCACTGGCGGAGACCCAGACATGGGAGGAGAACAATAGAGAAGATGGGGCTGACATGGAGAATGACCTGGACAGGACACTTAACAGACTTACCCTGGTCGGTGCTGATGGTGGGAGGAGTGCCTAAGAGTTGGGGCGGGGTCGAGGGAGGGGGAGGTGTCACGGTTTCCTCAGTGTCCTTTCTGGCCCTGCTCCCCCCTCCACCGCCAGGACCCATAGCTTCAGGTTTAGGGGGTAGTGTTGCTGGAGAACCAGTCTCTCTCCCCGCACTTCCCAGCTCACCCTTTCACCGGGTTCCTCCCCCGAGCGGCAAAGAGGAGGGGGCGGGGGTAGGGGGAGCCAATCCCGGCAGCGCCAAAGGGGGGAGGCGGCGGTGACAGCCGCGGGGAGGGGGCGGGAGGAGAGAGGCGGCTTGGCTCTGGCTTGGTGCTTAGCTCCGCTCTGCCTCCGGCTCTGCGCTCACCTACTGCCCAAGCCTCCTGCTCCTGCCCCAGGACCCGCAGCGGGACCCCAGTCCATCCCAGACAGCCCCAGCCCAGACAGCGTGCAACGCCGCCAGGGGGCGCCGTGTGAGCGCCCTATCTTGGCCACCCGGCGCCCCCTCCCACGGCCCAGGCGGGACGGGACGGGGGCGCCGGGGGCCATGCGGGGCCAGGGCCGCAAGGAGAGTTTGTCCGATTCCCGAGATCTGGACGGATCCTATGACCAGCTTACAGGTGAGTCAGGGGCTCAGGGGTCGCGGGAGGGTGCGTAGATTCCATCCCCCAGATCCTTAAGCTTATCTGACCCTGACCAGGCCCTTACTCACACTCTGCCCCATTCCCAGGCACCCTCCAGGCTGTTCAGGGCAGCAGAACAGTGGGCTTTAAAGCCTTAGGTCCCGTGGGGGGTGGGGGAGACAGGCGGGCAGGTGGGAAGAGGCAGCAGGTGTGGGCGTGTGTGACACAAAGCTAGGAGAGTGTCTGGAGTGGGAGGTGTTACGTGCGTGAGCGCCTGTCATTCTCTGTGTGTGTCTGTGTGTGTATATGTGTGTGCGCCTCCCTCAGCTGGTCGCCATGTGCCCTAGGCTTGGTGATAGGGTGAGTGTTTTTGTTGGCTGTGCAATTGTATGATCTTGTTGGATGTTCGAGTGAGGTTGTGTAGGACTCTTGTATTAATGAAGTTGTTTTGACCATGTGTCTCTGTTCTATGTGCAGTTTATGCTTTGAGTGTGTGACTCTGTATGAAGTGACATGTGACTATCAGACTGTGTCAGGGCTTCACTTTATTGGGGGGGGGTCTATCTCTTTGTAAGACTTCATTGACTGTGAACCTCCTGGGGCAAGCATTTGTTAAAGTAGGTTTTATTGTGTTTGTAATTGTGAGACTACGCAGATTATATTGGCATTTCGTGCTGATTGTGTACTTTCATGTGGCAATGTCTGCAGTGGGGTTCTCTGAGTGTTTATGACGTGTCTTACCCTTGCTGCCTCTCTGGTTTCCTGGCGTAGAAGGGGGCCTTTACCGCATACCACTGCTTCCTTGCATTTTCCACAAACAGCCCAGATGGACCCAAGTAGGGACTCTAGAGTCTGCCCAGCCTGGCTCCCAAGAACAGCACCTGGGCCTTCTGGGGAGGCTTTGTTTAGTGTTGGGTCATCGCTCCCGCCGCCCCCCACCCAGGAAAGTACTCAGAGATCATTCTTTCAACTGAAGCTCCTTTAACCACCTTCAACCACCCTCTAAGAACTTCATCCAATCCTGAAGGAAAACATCCCATCTAGCTTCCCCTCCAGACCCAGAGGTAGAAGCTCTTGGCCTGGAAGGTTCATGTGACCTCCCCAGACTACTTTGCTGCCCAGGCATGCTCTGTCTCCAGCTATATGGAGTACGCCTGGGCCCTCACGTATTCCTGGGTTTGGTAGGCAGACCCACGTGTTTGTGTGGGTGACTGTGTCACCTTGTATACATTTCCATGTGTGTGTGTTTTCTGTCTCATTGTGCAACCTGCCCAGGAACTCCAACAATGAATGGGAGGAGGGAGACTGTCTCCTGTATCTGAAACAAGTTGGGGAGGTGGGGGGAGCCCATGATCCTTGTTTGTCCTTAGGGGAGTGAGGTTAAGTCTCCAGGATGGAAAACAGGACTAGGATCTAATGCCTTGGGAAAATGTCTCACCTTCTCATTGACCCTGGGGAAGTCCTAGTTCCTATGCTGAGACTCCCAGAAAGAAGAGCCCTTTGGCCCAAGCAGGCCCCAGATATGCACCCCAGATGTGGTTCAGACTGGGATGGAATCCAAAGGTCCAGTTCTGCTTTGACCTCTGTTCTCACCAACTCAGGATCCTTGAGAGTTTAAGGCCCCAGGGCGCTCATTAGCACCACATTAGTCAGTGTTTGCTTCCTGCTTTGATTGATTCTCCCCTTTAGTGGAATCATTCCCTCCCCACTTGCCTATTTGAAATAGAGACTAGGCGAAAGTGGGAAGCACTTGTATTGGAAGGTGCAGGAATGAGGCTTCTATTACTTTTGCTCTCTGGGTCTCACTTTTCTCATCTCTGTAATAGAGAATACTACATACATCTTGCTTGTCTGCCTCCCAAGGGAAATAGGTCAAATGTTGACTAGTGTCAAGAATGCGTGTTCATCATCAGCATCCTCACTGTACATAGCTCCACACATGACTTGGAAAGTAGAAATAGCACTACCAGGAGCTCTCCTTTCAAAGGAAGGCTTATCTTACAGCAGCAGACAATTGAGGTTGGGACTCCCCCTGATAAGGTGATATAAAGTGCTGGGTGCCCTGAGATGCCTGAGCTGAAGCCTGAAGGGGAATCATTGTCCGAGGTGCTGAAGAGCACTCTGGATGGATGTACTGCCTTGACTTCCTAGTTCCCAAAGTTCCTTCCCTGGGCAGGCAGGATTCCTGAGATGGGTATGGGGGTGGTCTTTGGTTTCATCTGGTCTATTAGGTCGACAGAGAGGGAGTTCTTGTCATCAAGGCATTCTGGGTATACCCCTGATCATTTTACTCCTCCACTTCTCCATACACAAAGCTGGAAGAGATGGGGGGGGGGGGTGCTGGGGAGAATCTGAGCCCCACTCAGCCCCAGATCTACCCCCCTCTGGTCTTCCAAGCTTGGGAGGGCTACTTGGAAGCGCGGCGTGGTGGGAAAAAGCAGCAATCAGTGGCAGTCCTGTTCAACCCAGAAGCAAAGAAAGGACTGGGGACGATGAGGAGAGAGTTGGGATCTGGCTGGCCAAGGCCTAAACTCGGGTCCCTGTTCCTAAATATCGTTTCCCCAGTCTGGGGCGCCCCCGTGTGGTCTTAGAGCTTACGGAGCTGATTCCAAATGGGAATGTCGCCTCCAAATCGAGTGCAAAATTTGCATGGAGTTTAGAGGTGACTCTCACCTAAATCCTAAATGTAGGATTTTTAGCCAAGAATACAGGATCCCAGTCGGAGGAGTGGAACTATGTCTCTCCTGTAGGCTGTCCCGGCAGTCTGAAGCCATCAGTGGGTCCTGAAAGGGTTTACTTTGGGTACAGCCCGGTAGAGAGGAATCCTGGAAAGGATCGGGGCTGGGAATGAGGGGAGGAGAGCTTGTTCCTCACGCATTTGGCTGGCGGCATACGATGGGAGAATGTGAAGCCACTGGAGCAAGACAGAGGGACACAAAACACAAAGTTATGAGGGAAAGGGATTGGGAGCCACCTCTTTTTTACCACCCCACTACGATGTCCAGCTCCTCCTCCTTCCTCTTGCTCTCTCTCTCCCATTGGTTTAGGAAGTATGGAAGTGTGGGAAGTTGCCATGACAACGGTGTCCTTTTACCCCATGCCAAATTGGGAGGAGGAGGTGTGCGACAGGCAGAGAAGGAAGGGCTGAAGAGGGGCAATAAAGAATAAGGTTCATTATCCCCTCGTCCAGCTCCTTTTTCACAACCCGTGGGTACCTCCCCTCCCCTCCCCACCAGAAATCCAGAAAACATTCCCAAAGAAGGCTGTGAGAGAGTCGGTCCCCCCCCTCCCCCACCCCTGCCCCGCCCAGTCCAGGAACTTTAAGGATGGGTGCTTCAGATGACGGGGCCAGGGTGCGTTTTCCCCCTTGCAGCCCGGAGGAGACAGCGAGCGGAAGAAAACTCTGCTGTGCGAGATTCCTGTTCTGCAGGTCCGGCCCTCCCGCGCCACCCACGCAGGGCCCGCTCGAGTGGGGGCGGAGACCCGACCGCCCCCGGCCTTGGGGGCGGAGCTCGGCCAGTGCGCTCTCAGCAGAACCATGAACCGATGCCCCCGCAGGTGCCGGAGCCCGTTGGGGCAGGCGGCGAGATCCCTCTACCAGCTGGTGACTGGTTCGCTGTCGCCAGGTATGAGGAAGGGAGGAAGGGGCTGGACCCTTCAAAAAGTGAGTGAAGTGGGATAAGAACCTTACGGAGTGGGGAGGGGAAGGGCCCCTCAGAGATGGAGGGAGCGGGATCCCTCAAAAGAAAGGGTTTAAAGGGCAAGCTCCCTGACAGAGTGGAGCTAGAAATAGGGTTTCTTACAGAGAAGGTGGAGGATAGAGGTCTTCAAAGAGGAAAGGATCGGGGGGCCTTACAGTCCCTCAAGTGGTGGAGGATGAGGCAGGGCTTTTCACTGAGGATAGAGGAGGGCGCCTTAAGCAGGTGGATGCAAGGGGCAAGACTCCTCGAAGGGATAAAAGGAGGAAGCTTGCAGGAGAACAGGGAAGAGGCACAACCCTTTCCTAAATTGCTTAGTTTAATGGGATCTTAAGATGATGGGGGTCAGTGTCCAGAAGGAAAAAATCCTGAGGTGGGACAGGACCAACATGAACTCAGCTAGTGAGTTCATGAATGTTGGGATGAATAGACTAGTGTGGTATAAGGATTGTATATCACCACTTTATCTATCTCCGGGAGTCTGTATGAACAAATGATCAGCTTGTGATCTCTAGGTCTGTGCATCCTTGGGGTTGTATATCTTTGGGACTCTGTGACATTGAAACTGCGTGTACCTGAGGTTCTATGCTTTAGGGTTGGGTTGAGGGTTCCTGAGTCACACTAAGTGAGTTCTGTAGTCTTCCCAAGATTGTACCTTGGTCTGGGATGTGTGGAATTTATGATATGTGGACTGTGAATATCATATCATGGTACTGCTGAGATTTACACACACCTCCCCTTGGGTTTCCTTAGGGCTGCCTGGGCAAGGCCCACAGAACCTAGCATCACCTCCCCACCTGGCCTGGAGAGACCAAAACAACCTAGCCCCATGGCAGTCTGGGATCTGTAGTTCTCTGGCTCTCTCCATGGTATCCTCTTGAACACCTGGAGGCCTCTCCTTGCCATGTGTTCCCCAAAAGGAAGGGAGATAGGGCTGAGACAGAGCTATGCTTGGCAGTCTCTTGGGGAACATGTGTCCCTCAAGCCCCCCGCTTGGACCTGTCTCCAGTGACAGATGGCTGGAGCCCGGCAGGGCCAGCTCTCAATCATAGCAGGAATGACTTCCAGGCCCCAAAATAGCCCCAAAGCCTAGGGAGTTCATTAATCACCTAATGCAGCTGGGGGCTGCTGTGTCTCCTGGCCTGGCTGGGGATGGAGTGGGGCTGGGGAACCAAGAGAAGAGCTCTGGGGTTGTCACTGGCTGGGGTCTTCACTGTGGGGTCAAGGACAGATGAAAATGGTACAGCTACATAGGGTGGGTTCCCTCTTAAGGCAGTATTCTGGGTTTGAACTGTGAGACACAAACAACTAAATGTTAGGAGTATCTCTGCAGTGAGATTTGAGGGACCTAAGGAAGGCCCACCTAATGCTTCAAGATAGTGTTCTGTGTTGAGCCCTCATTCTGCCTGAAGTGCTTCCATTAAGATTTCAGTCCCTTGGGTGAAGAGCTAAGTGATACAGGGATGCTTAGGGAGGACAGATCTGAGCAAGTTTCTCTTTGGGCCCTGGGACTTGAAAGGTCTCAGTGGGGAGAAAGGAGAGTCTGGAAAACAACTCACTTTTTCATTTACAGACCTTCCCACCAGAGGCCTTATTAATTAAGGACCTTGAGTCACTGTGAGGCTGGGTCAAGGTCTCTGAAGGTTGAGGGTGAGGGTGAGGGACAGAAGAGGAGGGTCCAGGGACAGGGAAACAGCCTGCGAGGTTGTCAATCTCTCCATCTGTGAATCAGCAGCAGAGAACCAGGTGTGACTGTGCTGCCTCTTTCATTCCAGATAGTCTGGCTTGGCATGCAAGGCTCCATGGAATCTGAGCCATTCTGGTCTTATCACTTACAGCTCCCCCAACACAAACTCAGCTACAGTCATCCAAGGCTCCTTGACACCCCCACACACATTGGAAGGACAGGGTGACAGATCTTTGGTCCTGGTTTAAGTCTTGATCCATCCTTCATCATCTGTGCTATCTTGGGAAAATCACTTCCCCTGAGCCTCAATTCTTTCTTCTGAAAATGGGTATACTACTACTCACTCTGACCATGTCAGCTGTAAACAAAGGAGTAATAGACCCTATCTCTCAGGTGTATTATGAGGACTAAGTGAAATAATATATGTAAAGTGTCCAGGACACAAAATGTGCTCAATAAATGTGGATCCCTTGTTAAGATAGACTGTTGACGTTTAGCCATCTTTTAAGAACCAGCTCAGGGGCACCTGGGTGGCTTAGTTGGTTAGGCATCTGGCTTCAGCTCTGGTCGAGATCTCAGGGTTCTGGGATGGAACCCTGCATCTTCAGGCCCCCTGGTCAGCAGGGAGCCTGATTTTCCCTCTGCCTCTGCCTGCTGCTCCCATTGCTTGTGCTCTCTGTGTCAAACAAATAAATAAATTCTTAAAAAATAAAAAAAGCTCAAAAAATACCCCCTCCAAGTTTTTCCTGACCTCCCAGTTAGAGAGCTTTTATAGTTAAATGAGCTTTTACAGCGTATTTCTTGGCCTGCCTAGAATAGTTCCTACCACATAGTGGTTATGTGCCTACTACATAGTAGGCACATAACAAATACGTTTTGAATGAATAGAAGTTTTAAAATTCTCTCTCCCTGTCTCAGCTGTCTCTCCTTACCCAGTGGAAGCCAGAACCCCATTTAGTTACCTTTGTTCCTCAAGCATCAGATCAGATCAGAGCCTGGCATTCAATTTATGTAAGTCCAATTTTAAACATCTTTGCCCTTTAGGAGCTTGGAATCTAGTTGAGGAAACAGGACTGATCCAGAAAGATCTGGGATCAAATATGCATCCTTTCATTTTGGTAGGTGACCTCAAGCATGTCTCTCCATCTCTATGGACCTCCTTTATCTCATCAGTGAAATGGGCACAATACTATTGACTTTACCAACTTCATCGGGTTGTCATAAGAAGCCATCAAGATAACAACGTTTGTGGAAATGCTTTGTTAATTAAGGGTTATAGAAATGTAAGGGGGAGGAGATATTATGTTATTAATAATGTTAGCAAACGCTTCACAGTCATTCTGTGTCAGGAGTTATTCTAACAGCTTTCCATGGATTAATTCATTTACTCCTCTCAGCAACCATATGAGGTGGGAAACAGAGACACACACAGGTTAAGAACTTGCCCAGTTAATTGCAACTGACAAAACCAGGATTTGAACCCAGGGAACCTGGCACTCTGTTCCCTACCATGCTATGCTTCCTCCTTGTACTATTCCCACTTAATAACATTACAGAATTAGGTGCTAAGTTTTGAAGGCCCCAAATTGAGTTCACTAGAAATTCAGGTAGCTGGGAGCCTGCTGAGGGCTGGAGGTCCTGTTAGGTAAGAACTGTAGAACAGAAGGAGAACAGAAAGGAGGGCATTCACAGCAGGAGCAAGGGCACAGAGATAGCACTTAGTTTGATGTGTTTGGGGGACAGTGAGGAGGCCCAAGTGACTGGAAAGAAAGGAATCTGCTGATGAGGGTAGGGGGAATTAAATGCCAGGTGTGGAATTTGGGCAGTAATAGGGAGATATTTGGTGGTTTCATCTGTAAATCCGTAACCTCTAAGGTGTGGGAAACCAAAAGCAGTTTCTAGATTGACTTCTTCCTGGAGGAGGGGTAGAGGGGCAAGCAGAGGACCAAGCCAGCCTGTGGCACACCCTTCCTCCCTTCCTTTCCACACTTTCCAGGGATGTTGTGGCGTGGGGCATTAGGGAAGGGGTAAAATAAGGTAGGAGATAGACGCCTGACCCCCAGTGGTGGCCATGTAGAACTGCAGATCAGTGAACTTCAAATGAAGTGGTTGGGACAGCCCCACCCAGACTTTCAACCCACAGCTGGAGGGGAGACACACTCATCCCAGAGCTGGACAAGAGGGAGGACTCCCTCTGGGGTCAGCCCCCCTAACCTGGCCTCCTGATTGGGCAAGCTGTCTAAGAAGGGAACCAGTGTAGTGTGTCAGACTGGGTTAAAACTGAGGCTCTGACTCTTACTGACCTTGGTGATTTTTCTTAACTTCCTTTTGCCTTAGTTTCACCGCCTGTAATATGGAGATAATGGTACTTCCTTCATAGGTTAATTATGAAAATTAAATGTGATCATGTCTGGGGACACCTGGAGGCTCAGTTGGAAGAATATGTGACTCTTGATTCTGGGGTTGTAGGTTCTAGCCCCACGGTGGGTGTAGAGATTACTTAAAAGATAAAATCTTAGGGGTGCCTGGGTGGCTCAGTCGGTTAAGTGTCTGCCTTCAACTCCGGTCATGATCCCAGGGTCCTGGAATCAAGGCCCACATCAGGCTCCTTGCTCAGCCAGGAGTCTGCTTCTCCTTCTTCCACCACCCCACTTGTGTTCACTCTCTTGCTGTCTTTCTCTGTCAAATAAAGAAATAAAATCTTTTTAAAAAAATAAAATCTTAAAAAAAAATGTGATAGGAGGGCGCTTGATATAATGAGCACTGGGTGTTACATGCAACTGATGAATCACTAAATTCTACTCCTGAAACTAATAATACACTATAGGTTAACTAATCTGAATTTCAATTAAACATTTTTTAAAGTATGATCATGACTGTAAGCACATACATGTTATCTGGCACGTAGTGAGTGCTTAGTCAGTGTTCCCCAGCTGTGGTAATAGCTCGGAGGCTCCTGTCTTCTTGCTCACTGGCTCTGCAGGACCCCCCCCCCATGCACACAGCCACCACCACCACTACCACTATTGGGAAAGAGGAGGAGGGATGGGGGAGGGGCTCCAGGAATGCTCCAGCGGGAGAGGTAGATGGTTTCCTTGAAGGGTTCAGATTTCCCTCATACTCCAGCTTCTCCATCAACTCACTAACGATTTTCAAGGAGTAGGCAAGGCTTGCAGATCCTGGGTGAGAGGAAGGTAGGAGCTCACTCTCTCTGCTCCCAAGGAATTTGAATCTGGGTGGGGGAGGGGAAATGTAGCCACAAAACGTCCCCGCCCCAGAGGGTCATAATAAGGCTAAGGAGCCTTTTTCCTACCTAGGCTATTGGACTTAATCCTCCTTCCCTTGGGCCTCAGTTTCCCTACCTGTGGCCTAGGGAAAGGGAGTGCTTTCTGCCTCATGGTCACCATGGCAACCACAGATCAATGTCGATAGTGTCCTTCTGACTGGAGAGGTCACTGCTTTCTCCCCACTTATATTCTCATACAGCTCCACGCAGATGCAATTGCACAATCACTGCAGACCCATACTCCTAATATAGGACACATCTCTACTATCAGTCCTCAGACCCATATCCCACAGCCCTGCTAAACACATATGCCTCATAACCCCTACACACTCAGAAACTCTCCAGTGCACTCACTGTCAGTGCAGACATATATACAATTCTGTGTAAACCACACACAGAGATACACATAGTCAGACACAGGAACCCACACAAGAAAACACCTAGCCGCTTACATTCTGCCACTTATTCTGTTACTTATACATGCATGGCTCACAGTTTCCCTCATACACACACATACACACAGACACACACATACACTGCCCTTCCCTGCCCTCTCCCGGAGCATTGCTCCTCCCTCTGCCCCCCTCCCTCTGGCACAGAGTAGCCACAAGGTGTCTGGGGGAAGCTGTCCTCAGGGACAGAGGCAAGTCACCGCCTTCCTCCTCTGGCCTGGCCTGTTCTGGCCCATATCCTTCTCACCAAAGGCTCCTGAGGAGATGCCAGTCTGTAGGCTGAAGTGGCCCTGGAAGGAGGAGGAGGCTGTGGCTGGGAGGTGTGTGGGGCAGAGGCGGGGTGAGGGGGCGGGAGAGGGAGGAGATCCTGGGAGGGAGAGGGGGAGGGAGGCTGCCAGCGGTCCTACTCCTGCTGGGGAGCCTGAGGGGGAGGTGGTGTGAGGAGGGCTGCCAGTGTGCCCTGGCCCCAGCTGGAGGGGGAGGTCGGCCATGCCTCAGGCCCACCATGAACCTGGAAGGGCTAGAGATGGTTGCTGTGCTTGTGGTCCTCGCTCTGTTTGTCAAGGTCCTGGAGCAGTTTGGCCTCTTTGAGCCTGTCTCCTTGGAAGGTAACCCAGGTGTCTGGCTGTGTCTGGGCTGCTGACTGGAGGAGCAGCTACCCCGCAGCACTGGGGAGGGGGTCCTCTGCTTTTATGACTGGGGGCAGGGGTAAGCATGTTAGTGATGGGATATGGCATCTGGGGGAGGTGAGGAGGGGTGCTTGGGGAACAGGACATCTGAGAGAGGTAAAGAAGGAAATTCAAGGAGTGGGTGTTGGGGAGGGGCTTCTGGGGGAGGTGAGGAGGGAATCTGGGGGCTGGGTGTCTAAGGGAGGTGAAGAGAGAGGGCCAGGGGCCAGGGTGTTTTGGGGGGTGATGAGGGGCACAGCATGGGAGGACTGGGGTATGGAGATGAGGGGACTCTACTGGGGACATGAGGAGAGGTCTGGAAACAGGCAGAGCTATCAGGAGTAGAGAAAGGAAGTTCTAGGGATCCTGAGATAACACCAGACTTCTGGGGGAGTCCCTTTGGAGCCAGGGGCCCACAGTGGCTCTGAAGATGTGTGTGACTCTCCACACCTCCATCCTTGCTGGTGAAGTTACAGAGTGTGCATGGACTGTGTGTGAGACACAGGGGGTATGACCATGTGTTCGTCTGTGTGAAAAAGGACCAAGTGTGTGACTGTGTGAGCCTTTGTGTGGGACAGGGATGTGATTTAACCTGTCAGAGGGACAGGGTATGTGGCTTTGTGAGGTGGAGAATATGACTGTGCCTGAGGGGGCAGGTTGTGTGGCTGGGCCCCTTGGGGTACTGGATAGTGTGCGTGGCTGCTCTCAGAGTTCCCTGAGGAAATACCAGCTCCATACTCAAGGCTTGGGATGGGGGTGGGCTCAGGAGGGACAGGAGTGTGAACACTGTGAATGAGACCTTTATAGATCAGCTCTGGCAAGAGAGTGAGGGGTAGAACATATCAGGGACCTTGCTTCCCAGGGCCCCTTGCCTTCCCAGTTTGTCTCAGGATCTCCAGGGCCTGGACACTGGGAATGAGAAATCAATTCTCCACATCACCCCAAAGTCTAGTGAGGAGAGAGGAGAGTGATATTGGAAGTAGAGAAGGGAGTGTGCTCTGCCTCCCCTGAGAGATTCGGCCTCTCCCTCCTCTTCACACAGACTGTGCAGCTCCATATTCTCCATTTCCACCAGGGACAGGAAAATAGGCAAAAACCATGATAGGAGGGCTATAGGGCAGACACCAGGGAGAACTGGAAAGATGTGAAAGGGAAGTGGAGACAAGAGAAAGGGTCAATGAATTGCCAGCTCTAGGGTTCAGTAAGAGCAGGAAACTCCCAAATCACCTGCTATCCTCTGCTGCATTTATCAGAGTGGGGTTGGGAGCAAGGGTTGGTCCTAGATGAATTGGGGTTCATCCAATCCTGAAAGGATGAAGTCAGTTTGGCTCTGACGTGCCATGCCCTTTAGACTGTGGTGGGAAGAGGGGTCATTCAGGAAACCCAGGTGTTCAGTAGCCTGAAGGTAGCCCTTTCCCCTCCCACATTTCAGGGGAGCCTAGAGGAGATGGAGTCCTGGGAGCAGGGAGGGAACCAGGGAAAGGGCGGAAGTGTGAAGATGGAGAGGTTGGTTGGGGCGGGGCGGGGGGGGGGGGTGCCGTCCCCCTCCCCCATCCTTCCCAGTCCAGCTGCAACCACACCACCGGAGGCCCCATGGCAATCCGGCTTTAAAGCCGGGGCTAATGGAGCCTTGGGCTGGGGGCCAGGCCGCCATCGATCCCCCACTCAGCCCATGGTCTCCCTCCTACTTCTCCATAGCTCTGCAGGGGGAGGGGAAGAGAGGACGCATTGGAGGGTGAGGCATTTATTTTAAGCAGTTACCTCCTGGGAGCAGGGCCGGGTCCTGAAGGGTAAGGCCTGGTTTTGGGGGGTGGAGCCTGCATGGGAGCTGGGATGCCCTAGTAACCTACAACCCAAGGAAGTTGGGCCCCTCCAGGAATGGACCGAGGCCAACTTCAGTTGGCCAGTCAGTGTGCTAGGGCCCTGTGGACTCTGATCCCGGAGTTTGGAGGCGGGTGCTGTCGGGAGACAGGTACACCAACGCAGAGCCCTCCTTGGGATGCACTTAGAGCTGTAGGACACAGGTGTAAATAAGGGGAAGTGAGGGGAATTGTGGTCAGTGGCTCTGGATAGTCCCACGTTACAAAAAATACTCATCTCCAAGGTCTGTTATTGTTTCAAAGTTTGCTATCACATCACCTTCAAAGACATGGGAGGGGACACACTTTTAGGGTGGATGACTTAGCTGAAGAGGAACTTTGTTCCACTGGCAGGGAGATTCTAGGTGCCCTGGGATGAGGAGTTATATAAGGAAGGGTGGGCAGAACAAGCATGGGTTCTGTTGGTGATGTGCAGTCTTGGGTATCTGGGTGCCATGGGCACCTAAGTCACAACATGATATGGCTATGTGTCGTGGTGACCTCGATATGTGTCATAATGTTACAGGGTCACAGTGTATTATACTGTCCTTAACACACCCATGTCATGATGTCCCAAGTGTTTTTGTATGGTTTGATCATGCAGCATGTAAGAAGGCCTGTGTGGGTCCTCATATATGTGTGTCATTTTTCCTAGGCCACTTCTATACATGTTTATATTAAGGAATACTGTGTCAAAGTGTGTGTGTACCTGTGTATGTGTGCATGTGTTGGGGCCTCCTTAATTAGGCCATTGGGTTTGAATGAGTTGCATGGTATCAAGCTGTCTCTGTATGGCATCCATCACCGTGATTTATCATTCTGTGTGTCACTATACATGCTTGTCACTGTGTGTGTGTGTGTGTGAGAGAGAGAGACAGAGACATAGAGGTGTTCCTACCCAGGCAGTACTTGGGTTGGACATCACACTTAAATGTCCAGCTATAGCACTGGAGCCAAGGGCCTTAGGTCAGCAGCCACAGAGGCCAATGCCACCTCCCCTTAGTGGCCTCACTGTCCCCAACTGCGCCCCATTATACAAGATGCCTGAGTGGACTTTCTATGCCTGTGAAACCCGCTGGGCTTCCCTAGCTACTAACTAACCCCAGCTACTCTCACCATTCTCCTCCAGTCCTCTCCCAATACCCCAGCCCTCAGGGTTGATTTGTGATGGTGGGGAGGGGGATGGAAGGATAGTGGAGGTTAATGTGCCTTCCTGGGGTCTTCTCTCTTCCTAGGCCACCCTCCGGGGCCCACTAAAAAAGCGCTGAAGCAGCGGTTCCTCAAGCTGCTGCCTTGCTGCGGGCCCCAGGCCCTGCCCTCAGTCAGTGAAAGCAAGTGCCTCTCCTGTGCTTCCGGGGGCGGGGCCCGTATGTGTCGGGGTGTGACCAGTATGACAGAAGCGGGCCTGCGTGTATGTTTGTGTGTGTGTGTGTGTGTGTGTGTGTGTGTGTGCGCGCGCGCGCGCGCGACCGGTGGGGGTGGGCGCTAGTAGGTCCGAGTGTGGGGAGGGCCCAGCTACCCGGCCAGGAGCCAGCTGAATGTGAGGGCGTGGCCAGTTGGGGGGGCGGGGCCCGATTGTCTGGACGTCACAGATCAGCAAAATGAGTGAGCCCGGGGTGTCTGGGCGTGGCCAGAGTGGCAGGGCTGAGACCTGAGCCTGTGTGGGTATGGCCATTGTGGCGGGGCAAGACCAGACAGCTGTGAGGTCTGTGCGTGTCATAGTGCCTGTGTCTGTGGACCCCTGCCCGCCCCGGGCATGTTTTGGGCCTCAAGATGCATGTCTCCCCTGCCCTGACCTGGCTGGATGCAGGTGCTTAGGATGGAGCCCACCTTCCTCCAGATGCCAGGATACTTGGGTTTCCTAGTCCCAGCTGGTCCCGAACTGAGTGGCCTCACTTTGTTTCCCGGCCTGTTTCCTCAGTTTGGGCCTTGCCCACCCCATAAGATTTTGCAAGCCAGGGAGACCCATTTGTAGTTATTTGAGAGTGTCATTGTGTTTCATTCCACTGGGTCCCACGTGGGGGTCGATTCGGGAAAATGACAGTCGTGAGTCCCACATGCATGTGTGCGTGGGGTCTGTTTCGTGTGTGTCTGTGCTCGTTCATTATGTGTGCCTCTGCGCGCGGGGGTGGGGTGTGTGCATTTGTAACACGCAGGTCTGTGAGATTTGCTGTTGAGTGTGGGGTGAGGTGTGTGTCTGCCTTTGGCCGGGTCTTCCACTTTCTCGGTGACAGTTCGCTCCCTTCAGCATTAGCAGTCCCAGCTTCCCTCCGCCCCCACAGACCCCGCCCGCTGGACCCAGGTGACTTACTTTCCTGGTGGGGGCGGGGACGGGGGCCTTCGGGAAAGTGGGGTGGGGCCACTTGCCTGGGGACTGGATGTTGGGAGCTGGGCAGGACCGAAATAGGGCCACGGATGAAGCCTTAGCTAAGGTTTACCGAGAGCAGGGTAGGGGTGGGGTCTGGATGGACTTGGCTGGAGCTGGGCGGGGCATGGCTCGAGCATGGCTGGGGTAGGCGGGGATTGGCTGGAGGGAAGGATCTGGGCGGGGCAAGTATGGGGCTGAGCTGATGGGGTGTGGGGCTGCAGTGGGGAAAGGCCCGGAGCTTGGACCCTCAGACGCTTCCTCTTGAACCCGGTTCCTCTACCCCTCCCTTTCTGGGACGAAGATGGGGCTGGAGGCCTTCCCCTTCAACCAGGTCAAGGGCCCAGGGGCCAGCGATGACTCGGACCCTGGCTCTAGGGCCAGGCCTGCCAATGGGTCCAGCCAACTGATAGACCTGGAAGCTAACCAGCGTCTTCTTTTTGCCTTGATATCCGGGGTCCAGGGAATTGGCAGGCTGATCTCTGGTGTTAGAGTTGGGGAGGATGGGTGGGTCGGTGATTTTGAAGAGGGTTCATGGAGGCCGGGCCTGAGGCGCGGCTGTCCCCCTCTCCCCCCACACTGCCCCCCTGCAGACAGCGTGGAGGATGAGTTTGAACTGTCCACGGTGTGTCACCGGCCAGAGGGTCTGGAGCAGCTGCAGGAGCAAACCAAATTCACGCGCAAGGAATTGCAGGTCCTGTACCGGGGCTTCAAGAATGTGAGTGCAAAGCAGGGCCAAACTGGGTGAGGGGAGAGGCCTATCCAGGACTTCTAAGATTGGCCTGGATGCTTTAGGAATGTGAGAGGAAAGGGGAGGGGGAGGGACCCCTCTTCCCTAGACTTATAGCGGGAGACTCTGGCTGATTTGAGGCAAGGTGGAGCCTGTAGACTGGCCTGCTGGTTAGTTCTGTTTTTCAAACTTGTGCACTGAGAAGTCTTGCCTTCCTAAAAAGAACTACTTGGTGAGCCCCCAGTGACAGGAATACTTTCCTTCTCTGGGAGCCTCTGGCATGGAGTAGGTGGTGGTGAGTGGAATGGGGTTTTATTCTGCCCTCAGTCTGGTTTCTGACTCTCCCCCCACCTCCCAGGAGTGTCCCAGCGGAATTGTCAATGAGGAGAACTTCAAGCAGATTTACTCTCAGTTCTTTCCTCAAGGAGGTGAGGGGGCAAGGCCTGAGATGAAGCAGCTATCCATCTCTAGGCTGAACTGGGGAGAGGGCTCTGGAGGGGCTGGGAATGCCAAGTGATAAGAAGGGTTTGGGGAACCCCACAGAAGGAGGAAGTGCTCTCCTGTCTGAAAGCCAAAGTTATCCACACTTATCCTACAGACTCCAGCACATATGCCACTTTTCTCTTCAATGCCTTTGACACCAACCATGATGGCTCCGTCAGTTTTGAGGTGAGCTGGAGGAGGTGGGACAGGGAGGCCTATTTCTTGGGGCTTCAGGGCCAGGATCCACAGGCCAAACCCATATTGGGGATTGGGTAAAGGGCATCTGAATATCTCCTCTGTCTCCTTTCCAGGACTTTGTGGCTGGTTTGTCGGTGATTCTCCGGGGAACCATAGACGACAGACTAAACTGGGCCTTTAACTTGTATGACCTCAACAAGGATGGCTGCATCACCAAGGAGGTGTGGGGCAACTGAAGAGTTGGAGAGCTTTTATGTGTGGGGGGAGGTGCAAAGGGCCCTAAGGAGGAAAATGTGACCCACACATGCTTCATCAGCGAGGGGTGAGGTCTGCCCTAGGCTCTAGGCCTCCTGATTTGGAGCCTGGAGGTTCTGAGGAAGGATTCTTTTCTCTCTTGGCCTAACAGGAAATGCTTGATATCATGAAATCCATCTATGACATGATGGGCAAGTATACCTATCCTGCACTCCGAGAGGAGGCCCCAAGGGAGCATGTGGAGAGCTTCTTCCAGGTGCCTGGGACTGGGTAGGCTGGAGGGTCCTGGAGTGAAGGGAAGGAGGCAAGTTTCTGGCAGGGAACTTGACTGAATTCTGCCTTCCTCTCTCCTGTCATCCCTCCTGTTCTCTCTACCTGACTACTTTTTGGCAGAAGATGGACAGGAACAAGGATGGCGTGGTGACCATTGAGGAATTCATTGAGTCTTGCCAAAAGGTACGGACCCCTGCCAGCCACATTTCCATGATCTGGACTCGGTCCAATTCAGTGATGTAAGAGAAAGTTCCTTTGGGGAGAGTATCATCTCCCTAACTTGCCCACACTCCTGAGTCCAGTTCCTTCACAACTCGGGGAGGACTGTCCCTTCCCTACTTCAGATCTCTCGGGTGTCTCCTTCCTTGCTGCCTCTGTCTCTGAATGTCCCGATTTCAGGTGAATGTCACTCTCTGTGTCGCTGATAAGCTCTTTTTTATTTCTCTCTCTCTCTCTCTCTCCAATCTGCCCCTCCCCCACCATGGCTACAGGACGAGAACATCATGAGGTCCATGCAGCTCTTTGACAATGTCATCTAGCTCCCTAGGAAAGGGGGTCAGTTGTCCTGGGGGGACCATACTCTAGCCCTAGTGCAGGTGGAACTAGCCCTTCTCTTCCCAGGTCTGTCCTCATCCTAGCCCAGCCCTGGGGGCTGTAAGAATCTAAGAGCCTGGGGATTCAGTGGTCCAGTGGTCCAGATTGCTGGAGCTAAAGGGGCCAGGGCATGGGTAGAATGTATCTGTGGGGTGTTCCTAACTCCCAACAGCTCCCACCCTCTTCCTGCCTGACAGTGCTGAGGGTACCCCTGCTATAGGAAATAAATGGTTCTTCACCTTCCATCGCCACTTTAGAAACTACAACACTAGACAAAATGTCTCCTGCTATGGTGCTTTCCCTATCCCTGACCTCATATGCATTTCCTCTAAGATTTCCTTCTCAGAGAGTCTGCTCTGTCCATGCACTGACTGGCCTTTCAGACCAGGGCCTTTGAGAGCCTTGTAGGAGGGGGACAAGAAGGCCTGAGCCAGGTGGTTAGATCATAGATGGCTGGGGTAGAGTTCAGAAAGGCCTGGAGATTGTCAGTGACACCTCAAGGCATGCCAGGCTATAGCTCTGAGCTCCACAGGTTTGCTACCCCAGGCTATCAGAATAGGAGTTCCAGGCCCTTCAGAAGACTGTCTCCTTGGAAATGCCCCAGAAATTTCCATACTCTCCTCAGTATTCCAGGAGAGCCTGGGATCCTGATGTCTGGCTCATGCCTGGAATTCCTTCTTCTCCTTCCTTCCTGTTTGTGGGGGTGGAGGCAGCAGCAGGGGAATATGGATGGGAGATGTCCCAGCTGATGTCTGCCAGAGTTTTAGCCTATCCTCCCTGATGGCTACAACTTAAGTTTTCATTTGCCATTTCTTCTAGACTTGGGAGGCATGGAGTGAGTCAGGGACCATCCAGTGGATGCCTTAGAAGAAAGGGGGAAGGAGGGAGGCAGGCATAGCATACCTGTGAGGGGGCATTCACTAGAATCTTTGATCTACCCAGGCTCTGTTCCAACACCCACAAAGCCTCCTCAATTCCTACTTAGGGTCTCCTCTTGCTTTATTCAATCTACCCAGAGATGCCCCCGTACACACCTAGAAGGCAGGGACCACCCTTGCCATGTTGCCACCCTTTAATAAACCTGCTCGTTCCATTTAGCTCACCCTCCCAGTCAGTCAGGATCTGAGGGGAAGGGCCCTGAGGGAGCTCCCTTTCCCATCAGAACACTGTTGACTGCTTTGCATTTTTGGCTTCTCTGTATATTTTGTAAAATAAAAAAATACACCAATCCAATAAAACACAATGGCTATGCACAGGCTGCTGTCTCTGCCTTTTTGTCCCTCCTACTCCACACATACCTCACAACACTAATTCCTGCACCTGTAGCCTTTTAGAGTCCAAAGAAAGTACTTCTCTTTCCCATAGCATAACCTACCCCTGGCAGGAGATTGAGACACAGGTTCCGGAAGGATTGGAAACCTACCTGACCTCAGAGAGGTCCCCATGTGAATCTCTATTCCACATCCTTAGAGGAGATGAGAGACAGGGTATTAATATCCCAAAGATTATACCAAATCAGCTGTCTTTTTGCTAGATATTCTTACAAGTTAAGAAATTTTTTTTTTTTTGAATCAAGAATTTCTAATTTATAGACATCTTAGTTAACCTCAAAGTGCTTTCCTTGCAGGGGATTCCCTTTAGTTTCTAAAGAAAGTTTCTTTGAGAAATTATGTCCAGTATGGATATGGTTTGTGTGTCTACTCCAGCCACATTCCTAAAGCATCCAGGCCAAAGGATCAGATGGGGTGGACCCAGGCACCATGGAGCAAGTGACACAAAGGGTAATAGAGACTTCGTATGTGGAATGGCTACCTTTCTTTGTTCTGTTTCTGGAGAGGGGCCACCAAGTGGTAGGTTCTTCTCTAGGGTACCATTATGTGGTGGCTAAGCTTCACTATCCATAGTGGGGGGATCAGGTTCTCTCTTCCATCACTGTAAACATTGACAAGATCAACGCAAGAGTATGGTGTCCAAGAAAGAAAAACTTACTTCCAGAATCCATCATTTTGTCATCTGTGTTCCTGTTCACATTATCACACAACTATCTGCTCCATAAGTCCTTGGATTTCTTTGGGTCACAGCCCCTCTGAAGGATCTGATGGAAGTTATGGACCCAGTGTCCAGAAGAAAAAACAAATGCACACTTTTTCATATGTTTTTGTATCCCTGAAGCCCAGTCATGGACCTGAAGTTAAGAACATGTGGTCTAGTCTTTCTCTCAGCCTTCCATTGTACAGAAAAGGAAACAGGCCCAAAGAGGGGAGAGGACATGCTTAAGGTCACCTAGTGAGTTTATAGGAGGATAGAGACTAGACCCAGTCTCCCAAGTCTCTGCCCAGGGTTGCCTTGGGACATAGTAAAGATTTGTGAGTGAAAGATGGATGCCATGCATAACATGCATAGTCTAAACAAGTTGACACTGTGACAGGTTCTCATGGTACCCTATACTTTTCCTTTGTGGCACTTCTCTGTTTGTTACTGTATATTTATTTGAGTGATTGTCTTGATACCATAAGCTCCTGAGGCCTGCTTGAGTGCCTAGACTAGGTTTCCTGCTCCCCTCCCCCCGCCGATCATATTCTTGAGGCCTATCATATAATGGGTATTCAATAATTGTATGAATAATTGTATGATTGGATGAATGAGCATGGTGAGTGTATATATGTATCTTAGGTATGGAGACAGTCTCTATGTTTTAGGGTATACTCAAGTTTAAGGGAAGTTGAAGTCTAAGGCTGGGTGAGGTGAGAACCCAGAGCCAAGGCACACAAATGGGATCCAGAAATAAACAGGAGGCGGGCATTCTGATAATTTTTTTTTCTGGCCACTGGTTGGGTTCTGAATGTTGTCAGCTGTTCCATCTCAAAACACTCCTTTCATGCCTTCTGGTATTTCATCCTCTTCTGGTTTCCTCTTACCTTTCTGGCCACTGCTTCTCAGCACTTGCTTGGATACTCATCCTTTTCAAGTGGAATTCTTACGTTGAGCCCCATAGCTCAGACCTGAGTCTCTTCTCCAAATCACATCCAGTCCCATGGCTTTAAACACCATCTATATGCAGAGGATTTCTAAATTTATATCTCCAGAATTCTCCTCTGAGCTTCAAAACCCACATATTCAATTGGCTATTTGACATATTCATGTGGACCTGTAATGGTCAAACTTAACATGTTTATTTTTTGAAAGATTTTATTTATTTATTTGACAGAGAGACAGCGAGTCCAAGCAGGAGGAGCAGCAGGTGGAGGAAGAGGGAGAAGCAGGCTTCCCACTGAGCAAGGAGCTAGACTCAGGGCTTGATCCCAGAGCCCTGGGATCAGACCTGAGCTGAAGGCAGACGCTTAACTGAGCCACCCAGGAGCCCCACTCTTTTTAATTTTTTTAAGATTTGTATTTATTGGGGTGCCTGGGTGGCTCAGTGGGTTAAGCCGCTGCCTTCGGCTCAGGTCATGATCTCAGGATCTTGGGATCGAGCCCCATATCGGGCTCTCTGCTCAGCGGGGAGCCTGCTTCCTCCTCTCTCTCTGCCTGCCTCTCTGCCTACTTGTGATCTCTGTCTGTCAAATAAATAAAATCTTAAAAAAAAAAAAGATTTGTATTTATTTATTTGACAGAGAGAGAGAGAGAGAAACTTGTTTAAATGTTCAAAATGGAGCTTTGTGGGGTGCCTGGGTGGCTTGGTTGTTAAGTGTCTGCCTTTGGCTGAGGTCATGATTCCAGGGTCCTGGGATCCAGCCCCGCATCGGGCTTCCTGCTCTGTGGGAAGCCTGCTTCTCTCTCTCACTCCCCCTGCTTGTGTTCCGTTCCCTCTCTGTCAAATAAATAAAATCTTAAAAAAAAAGAAAAAAATGGAGCTTTGATTCATGCTTTTTCAGTCTTCCCTACTTAATAAATGATACCATCTATCTGGTTGTTCAGGTCAAAATTTAGTAGTCTTCATTTCTTCGTTTCCCTCTACTCCTTTATTTTATTATTATTTTTAAAGTAATCTCTGTGCTTAACGTGGGGCTTGAACTCACAATTCCCAGACTCTACCAATTGTGCCAGGTAGGTACCCCCTCCACTTGTTTAATCAATGATGATTCCACACCACCAAAGGTGCAGTGCCTCTCTCTGTCTCCACTCCTAGGCCATACCATTATCATGGCTCACTTGCAGATTGCTACTTATTTTTCCATCTGAGGTGGCCCTTCCTTGCTGTGGTTACTCTTTATCACATCACTTGATTTCCTCCCTTCATGGCACTTATTACAAACTGAGACCCTGTGTATGTACTGAATTTATTATTGTATGTTTCCCTAACCAGAATTTAAACTCTGTGAATGTAGGGCCCTATCTCATTCGTTCCACAAATATTTATCATAGGCCTACTAACCTCTGGTTTCTGTTGGAGGTACTAGGGGGTAGAGGTATGGTTTGGAGAGAGAGTGTGTGGCAGAAATTTAAGTTTGAGAGGTGTAGATACGGAAAGTGGATCTTGCCTGGGCCATGGATTCCAGAGTGTGGACAGCAGATGAAATAGTGGCTGCTGATTTGCTAGCAGTTGACAAGTGTGACGCAAAGATGAAAGCGTCATGAGACTAAGGGCTGAGGTTAGCCGGAATGATAACCCCAAATACTCCAAGGGACCACAATATCCACTGAAGCTTCTTATGGCTTCAGCTGGCATCACAAGAGGTCCCCTAAGAAAATACTTGCCTCTAACCCCCACCTCAACACTTCATGACTAAAAAGAAAGAGGGATTATAAGAGGCCCTGGAGCTACAAGTTGGGCTGCCGCTGGAGGAGCTGAAGATGATACCGACAATACTAAATCTTAAAGATCCGAAAGAGACCAATGCTCCTTTCACATGTATACCTCGCAAGCTGAAACAGATCTCTTAACCGACATAAATGTAAATAAAGTGTCTATGACAGGGCTACACGGAGCTCTGAGCACAAACGGCCGGCCAAAAGAGGACCCAAGCCCATCTAGGGCCCAGGAAATGATTCCTTAAGGAAATGATGTTTATGCTAAGGCCCAAGAATCTCACTTCTTCCTTAAACACAGTTCACGCTCCCCAATCCCAAAGATGCCAGGCCTTTTCACCCCTCGCCACAATTGTACCGTCTGTCCCACCAACCTGGAGTGCTCTCTTCGCTTCCTCTCTACTCGGTCTAACTCCTACTCATCCTTTACGTTCCAGCTCAAAAGGAAAGCCATGGCTGCCACCTCTCTCCAAAGGAGGATTAAGTCAGTTCCTCCTCTGAGCTCCAGCAACACCTGGGTACACCGTGTGGGGGCTGTGCATGTACTTGCTTGTCCCCACCACCATATTGTGAGCTCACAGTGGCCCAAGGGCCCAGGAAGAGGGAAGCTCAACTGGTCTCCGCCGAGCGAAGCAATGAACTAATGACTTAATTTTTAAAAAGGGTTAGCGCCCAGCAGTGGGTAGGGGAAAATGATTCAAGGCAGAGGGGTAAGCTGAGCTCCTCCGAATGTTGTCTTCAGAGAACCGATCCTGGGTCAGGCTGATGTAATGAGACAACCTATTAGAAGAATCTCAATAGAAAATAGGTCAGTTTCTTCCTATCTCTTTAAGAACTAGAGGCTTCGTTTCCGCGCCTGCGCATTGAGAGAGTAAACACCTCTTTTTCACCCTCCTATCCCATCCCTATTGCCCCAACTGGCTGCAGCCTCCTCCCATACTCCCCTTCTTCAGAAGAGGTAATGGTCCGTTCCAGAGCGCCGGGCTTGTTCTAGAGGGAGGCGAACATAAATGGTACGCTCCATTACCTTCATTACCTTCCGCTTTTCTCGTCTCCTCTGTTCTATTTCCCCCTACCAAGTGAAGCTCAATAGGCTGGCCCAAAAGGAGGAGGGGGAGTCGGGCTGAGAGGACCGGTCTGAGCCGGTCTCTGGCGCAGGCGCAGTGCGGATAAACAGGAAGCGGGCGGTGGAGGCAGTGTTGGAAGAGACCTAAGGGCTTAAGGGGGCAAACGGCGGAAGAACTAAAATTTTCCGGAGGCACTAGAGGCTAACTGCGAGCAAGAGACGGAGGTCTGGCTATCTGCCTCCAGGGGACGAGAGGTCGCGGCCTCGCTCTCCGCTTAGGCTTCCGGCTCCCCAGCTTAGGCTGAGGCAGCGGCTGACAAAGGGCTCGCGCCGGTGCCGCCGCCCTTCTCATCCGGGCATTCGGGTCCCTGCGGAGAGGGAGGGGGAAGGGTAGAGGGGGAGGGGAAGGAGCAGGAAGGGCGCGCGCTTGGAGCCGAGGCCCTTTCCAGGGCTCCGGGCCGGCGGCCCAACGGACGGAGGCCGAGGAGGACCCGCAGAGGTGGCGGCGGCCGCGGGCAGGAGGATGGTGCAGAAGGAGAGCCAGGCGGCGCTGGAGGAGCGGGAGAGCGAGCTCAACTCCAACCCTGCGGCCTCCGCGGGGGCATCGTTGGAGCCACCAGCAGCTGCGGCCCCTGGAGAAGACAACCCAGCCGGGGCCGGGGGAGCAGCGGTGGCTGGGGCGGCAGGAGGGGCTCGGAGGTTCCTATGTGGCGTAGTGGAAGGTGAGCGCTCTGGCGCGGTCTGGGCGACGGCGTTCTCCCTCCGGTTTCGCCCTAATACTAACACAATCTCTCTTCGTGAAGGGGGTGCTTTAGGAGGTCTTAAAAGGGGGTCACTTTTTTGGCTCCGAAACTTGACCTTCTGTAGACGAGGGGAGAGGTGAGACGGTGGGCACGTCTTCCTGGCGCTCGCCTCTCCCTTCACGTTGTTATGCAGCGTTGAATTCTCCTCTGGCTATTAACTGGCCTGACCCCACCCGCCTTGGGCTGGAGCCAGGCCTGCTCCTGCGGAGGCGGCGGTAAGGAGCCTGGTGTTAGGCTCGGCTCTGAGTTGTACGTCTTTGTATCCCGAGATCCTATTCCCTAGAGTGGTCTCTTCAAATGATAAAACGTATGTAGTGCTGCTGTCCTCACCCTTTGGGGAAACAAAAAATCAACCCTTTGGGAAAAAAAAAATCAACCTACACAGATGTGCTTATATTCCCGGAGTGAAGAGACGCACGGTCGGCCTAGGGATTTGCAAATTCCTATTTGCTCAGTTTTTTTGTTTTTTTTTTTTGCTGGCCGGTCCGCATGCCCCCACCCTTTGGAGTTTCTTTAGCAGCCTAGAAAATTGTCCTTTGCCAGCTGCTGTGCTTTGGCTCTGGGGGATGGAGCTTTGGCTTTAATAGTATCAGAGATACAGAATTTGAATTTAGGGACTGCAGAAGAGGATTAAAAATGCCCTTCTGACTCTCCTGTCCCATTTCGAAAAAATGCCGACCTTTTTTTTTTTTTCCTTTTCTTGGCCTGAAGACTATCATAGTTTATGAATATAGTGCATAAATGTTCTACTGAACATTATATGAAATCTCCAGTTACTTGCGTTATTGATTTTTCTTGAGTACAGAACGCATTTTAATTTTTAGAAGTCTTTGGGCCTACCTAGACTTTCCTAGCTGTTTGCTTTATTAGTTGTCTCTAATATATAATGGTGTGCATAGGGGTAACGCTGTATAAAAATTAGTCTTTACGAAAAACCAAAAAGGTACGGAGAATTAGAAGGGTTGCCCTATTGGTTGAAAGCTTCAGCTTTTCCATTGTTAGTGTGTATATTCATTTGAAGGATGGGTGGTGGTTGTGGTTGTGGTATTTTAGATAAAGCTTAATTATAGGGGAGAACAGATTAATATGTAGCTACAAGTAAAGAGTGAAATAATTCACAAGTTAAAGGTCTTGCAGAATTTGGGGGAAAGACAGAATGGAAAACTACTTATATATATTTGATTGGAGTCCTTGTTTTTGAAAACATGATTGCTTTGTGTGACTTAATCTGTTGGTGTATTCTTTGGGCTTGTTTCCGTGCAGGGAGATTCTAGAAAAAGTCTGTATTTTGTCATCACAGATTTTGGGGTGGAGGGTTGAGAAGTGCTAGGGGATATAAAGAGATCTTAGAGCTAGGCTAGAATGAAGCTAAATAAACTTACCTGTTACATCTTAAGCGATTACGGAGAAAATCTCGTGGTTTAAGTAAGTTGTTTTTTTTTCCCAGAATAGTATTGAAAGGGAACTACTCAGAGAATAGAGTTGTCTGTCATCTATTGTTCCTCCGCTCTCTGTATCTATGTTTTTCTTGGTGACTGAGCACCTGATTTGGGGGGGAGGGGTAGTTCTAAGTTGGTCCCATTTTTAAAACGAATCAAGAAAGGAAATTCTGAAAGTACTGGCGGGATTCCTTATTAAAAATTTTCTTTCCCTCACAGACCTTTGTTGGTCATAACTCATGTAATAGCACTGTTTCCTCTTTGTGGTGACAGTTAACCAAAACCATGAACCGGTCAGCAAAGTTAGGGTTTCTGAAGACAAAATGTTTCTTTTATATATTGGAACAACTCTGAAGGAGCGTATAATGGCTGTTCCTTTAAGAGAAAAATGATAAGGTCAAGTGTAGTAGGAAATCTAGAAAGACTTGTATAATACTTACCAAATGTGGATGCCTGGGTGGCTCAGTGGGTTAAGCCTCTGCCTTCTGCTCAGGTCATGATCTCCGGGTCCTGGGATAGAACCCCCATCGGGCTCTCTGCTCAGCAGGGAGCCTGCTTCCTCCTCTCTCTCTGCTGGTCTCTGCCTACTTGTGTTCTCTGTCTCTCTCTGTCAAATAAATAAATAAATCTTAAAAAATAAAATATATATATATTTACCAAATGTTTCAAATTACTTGTAAGCGGTAACACTGAATTGTCAAGATTGAAAGTGCTGCAGTTTCATATGTAAGTATGCAAGGAATTTTTGTTTGGTTGTCATTATTCTTGTTTGTGGTGCAGAATAACCATTCTGTCTAGCGATTGGAGTTTAATGCATTACAGAAATTTCAGTTTTAGGTAGTCTCTTAAGTAGGCTGTGTGTGTGTGTGTGTGTGTGTGTGGTGTGTGTAGAGCATTTTGTGTTCATGATACAGTCTTAGTATATGTGCTGCTGAAGCCAGCACTGTGTTCATGATACAATCTTAACCATCCTCATGGTACTCTTGAGAGGTTGTCTTTACCTATTGTAGGTGATTAGATTGATGTGGAAAATAAAGGTTAGGCGAACTGTTAGGTCTGATGAGCACACAAGGGAGCTGCAAATACTAGTTTGGTGCTTATACTACTGCTTAAGTCATTCCTCTGCAGATTTGTTTCCTGCAGTATGCGTTAGTAGTGCTTTGCCCTCCCCCCACCCCCCTTCTGGGACGGTGGAGCAAGTCACATTCTTGAATTTCCAGTTGTTCAAACCTTTGCTCTGGAATTGAGACAACTTGAGATTTTCCTGATTGGGCCAACTCCACTGTTGAATTTGTTGTGAAAATAAGGCATTTTTGGACCCTTTTATTATATCAGGAACTTAAAAAAAAAAAAGTGATCATTAAATTAGTTCAATCAGATTTTTTTCTAATTCTCTTCCTGATTTTTTTTTTCCCCTGCCTTTTTACTCTCCCACCCCCCACTCTAAAGGCAGTTTAACTTTTTAAATCTCTCAGGTAGTAATTGTCAGTACTAGTGATTTGGGATATCTTTTTTTCCCCTCTTCCACTGTTTTAAGATTGAGATCTTTTAAAAAGTTAGATTTAGGGGCATCTAACCCTAACTGGGTCAGTCATTAGAGCATCCAGCTCTTGATCTTCGTCATGAGTTGTGGAGATTACTTAAAATAATGAAAAGTTAGTTTTAAGGGCACCTAGCTGGCTCAGTCTGGGGAGCATGTGACTCTTGTTCTTGGGTTTGTGAGTTCAAGCCCCACACTGGGTGTAGGGATTAAAAAATTTTTCTATAAAAGTTAAATTTAAACCTATTTGGTTTTTTGGCAGTGAAAAGAGATGACGTTTAGGCGTTTTAAAAGTGACTGTTGTATAAGTAATAATTGTTAATGGTAGAAAAGAATTAGAAAATTTAAGCAAAAAGGGGTAAAAGTCGTTTTATTAGAGACACCTTAATGTTTTATTAAATAGCCTTCAGATGCTGGTATATTGTACATGGTTTTTTACAAAATGGAATTGTATGTTTTGTAATGTGCTTTACTCAACAGTTTACCACATTTTGAAACTTGAAAATAATTTTATTCTTACTTTGAATCTAGGATTTTATGGAAGACCTTGGGTTATGGAACAGAGAAAAGAACTCTTTAGAAGGTAAATTTTTACTTTCTGAAGGACAGTCTTAAACCATTAACATTTCCTTTTGTTTGAAGAAAAACTAACACTGAGTAGGCCTGGTGCATTTTGAGGATTTCTCAGTTGCAGAAATTAATTTTGCCTTGGTCTGCTGCCTCTTCATCACTTATGCCAGGGATTTTCAAAGTTCCCTGGGGAAGCAGTAGGTTTTGGGCTTCACCTGTGTCCTTCAGAGCTGTTTTTAAGACTTTAATATGTTGGGGCACCTCAGTGGCTCAGTGGGTTAATAAGTCTTTGCCTTTGGCTCAGGTCGTGATCTCAGGGTCCTGGGATTGAGCCCTACATCTCTGCTCAGCAGGGAGCCTACTTCCCCCTCTCTGCCTGCCTCTACCTACTTGTGATCTCTCTCTCTCTCTCTCTCAAATAAATAAAATCTTAAAAAAAAAAAAAAAGACTTAATATGTTAACATTTCTTGGAATACTGAGTTTTTTTCTACTGGATTACAGAAAGGTTTAAAGCTGCTGCCCCAGAGTGTTATTAGCTGTTTAAGAGATGGAGATGCTCCAAGAAAAGGGAAAAATTGTGATTTATAGCCTATACTTGTTGCCTATTTATACATATATAATCTTCTTTCCCCTTAAGGCTCCAGAAGTGGGAATTAAATACATACTTATATGCCCCAAAAGATGACTACAAACATAGGATGTTTTGGCGAGAGATGTATTCTGTGGAGGAAGCTGGTAATCTTTTTCTTTTTAATCCATAAATTCAGAATGTGTAAGAAAACAGCTATATTTCAAATGTAGTTGTACAAAAATTATATTTAATTTTTTTTTTGCAGGTAGTTTCCTTTTTTTCTTTCTGATAATTCTGTGTGAGTTGTAGTGTAGATTGAAAGAGTAGCACTGACTGCACAGCCATGGTGTGATTCATGATTATGCCAGTTTGACTCCCACCTGTTCTGTAATCATAAATTATACTTTATAACTTTTGTCAGTGGTCTGAACAGTGGGCCACTGGACAAAGAGGTGCTGAAACAGAGCTAGGCTTAGGGCAAGGCAAGTGAGGTGCCTGCCTTGGATGCAGATTTTAAGGGGCCCCAAAAGAAATCAGTGATCAAGATAAATAATATCCTATGCAAGTTTTAAGCCAAAATTAAGGCAAAAAAAAAAAAAAATCCATGAACAAGATACCAGGATTTACTTAAGTAAAGACATGATCAGGGGACGCCTGGGTGGCTCAGTTGGTTGAGCAGCTGCCTTCGGCTCAGGTCATGATCCCGGCGTCCTGGGATCGAGTCCCACATCGGGCTCCTTGCTCAGCGGGAGCCTGCTTCTCCATCTGCCTCTGCCTGCCACTCTGTCTGCCCGTGCTCACTCTGACAAATAAATAAAATCTTTAAAAAAAAAAAAAAAAAGACACGATCAGTATCACTGATCCTTTTGCTTCAGACTCAAGTATAGCTTGGTCTTGACCACTTGATTACTTGTTCTGCCTTTCTTTAAAATAAAGACTTCCCCCTAGTCTAGGCTTATACTGAAGTGAAAAGCCATCACAGATTATCCTTGCTATGTGTCATCTTATGTTAAGTACATAAAATTTGTAAATAAGGCAATACATCACAGCATCTCCTTATAAATTAGATAAGTGGTGCCTTTCTTTGGGGACATATAAATGGGGAAACATTTTTATATTTGGAATTAAATGGTATACACATGTAGCTAACAAGATACTTAGTTACAGAGAGCAGCCAAGGCACTGAAGGCAGAAAGTTTTCTTAAATTATGAAGAAGCAATTAAAACGTACTCCATCTCCATCTAATGTTTTTGCTTACTACTCTATCTAATTTAAGTGTGTGTTCAACTTAATTATTTTTTGGTGGTGCTGGTAATGAAATTTTATGTGATCAATAATCAAAATATAGTCAAATGACATCTTGAGATACTGCTGAAAGTTATGTAAAGATACATCCTGTGGTATATAGAATAAGATTTTATTTTACTTAGGAAAATTGTCACATTTTAAAAACTTAAAGGATAAGGATCGTTAAGGCCATTACTTAACCCTCCTTGTTAAGAACATGTTTTTCTTTTTTTTTTTTCCAAATTATAAAGTAGTTATGTGTGGATTTTTTAAGAATTTCAGTTGTTCAGAGACTGCAGAAACAAACCATATTAAGTACCGTAGGAAATAAAAATGGTTTATATTCAGTAAGAGAAGTGCTTAATTTAATATTAAGAGAAATGGCAGCGAAAGGAAGAGCATGCTTACTGATTTTAGAATGACATTAAGTCACATGAGGTTTGTGGCATTTTATATAGCCTCTTGTCACATTGGATATGACAGTCCTGTAAAACTTAAGGAACTTTTTCTTTCTTGAGCTATTGCAAACTGAGAGAATGAACTCTTCTCTTTAGTTGAAAGGTGAAGGTTCTTTTAGTTTTCTGTGCTGTTTTCTAAATACATGGACTCTTTTCTTTAGAGCAACTTATGACTCTCATCTCTGCTGCACGGGAATACGAGATAGAGTTCATCTATGCTATCTCACCTGGTTTGGATATTACCTTTTCTAACCCCAAGGAAGTATCTACATTGAAACGCAAACTGGACCAGGTAACTTCATTACTTTTTCATTATTTTCCCCTAAATCAGTATTTGAAACTAAACGTTTTCTGAGTTGCTTTTATGACGTTAAAAGGAGACCAAATTTTGGGGTACCTGGGTGGCTTGGTTGGTTTGTTAAGTGTCTGAATCTTGATATCAGTTCAGGTTTTGATCTCAGGATCGTGAGTTCAAGCCCCTTGTTGGGCTCCACACTGGGCACGGAGCCAACTTAAAAAAAAAACTAAATTTATACTTCTTTGCTTTTGTACAACTTTTTAATTTTAATGCTCTTCATAGAAGGATATTTTGTGAGTCAAGAGAGCTTTATTGGGGTGCCTGGTGGCTCAGTCATTAAGCGTCTGCCTTTGGTTCTGGTCATGATCCCAGGGTCCTGGGATTGAGCCAGCATCAGGCTCCCTGCTTGGTACGGAGCCTGCTTCTCCCTCTCCCTCTGCCATTCCTTCCACTTGTGCTCTCTGGCTCTGGCTATCTTCCTGTCGAATAAATAAATAAAATATTTTAAAAAATGCTTAGAAGTGATGCTAAGAAGAATGCTGATAGGGTCCATTTCCAGAGATTCTTTTTTTTTTTTTTTTTTAATATTTTATTTATTTATTTGACAGACAGAGATCACATGTAGGCAGAGAGGCAGGCAGAGAGAGAGAGAGGAGGAAGCAGGCTCTCTACTGAGCAGAGAGCCCGATGCGGGGCTCGATCCCAGGACCCTGAGATCATGACCTGAGCCGAAGGCAGAGGCTTTAACCCACTGAGCCACCCAGGTGCCCCCCATTTCCAGAGATTCTTAAACTGACTTGGGGTAGGAATATGGACTTCGAGTGGGGACTTATCTCAGAATTGAGGTTGTTCAGAATCACATTTTGAGAAGCTCTGTATATATTGGGTACTTGACTGGATTTGTGACCAACATATAGCAACAGGGTTTTTACCTGTTAGACATCAGTTCCATCGTTTGATACAGACAAGAAGTGTAATTCAGTCTGGAAATGGTTGGCTGGTTTTCCAAGATTAGAAGGAAAATAGACTAGGTAGACATGTAAACTGTGGTTTACCATTGAGGTTTACCTCTGTAAACCTGTTGGTAAACCTCATTGGAATCTACATTCTGCTTAACATAAAAGCTGCACACCACAGGGTCCTGGGATCAAGTCCCCCATTAGACTCCTTGCTCAGCAGGGAGCCCGCTTCTCCCTCTGCCTGCCGCTTACCTGCTTGTGTGTGTGCATGTGCATGTGCAAGCACACTCTCATATCTGACAAAATCTTTAAAAAAAAAAAAAAAAACCTGCACATCTTTTCTGATAAATTTTTTGATACATAATATATACAGACCTGTGCATGTTTCTTGCGGCAAAGGTTTATTTATTTATTTTAAAAGATTTTTCTATTTATTTTGTGGGGGGAGGGGCAGAGGGAGAGGAAGAGAGACTCCTAAGCAAACTCCACACTGATCTCAGAGCTTGCCTTGGGGTTCAGTCTCTTGATGCTAAGATCACAACCTGAGCTGAAACCGAGTTGGAAGCTTAACCAACTGCACCACCCAGGCACCCCAGCAAAAGTTTTTATTATTGATGGCATTAAGATAATTAAAAATTTAATAAGGAGGTTAAATTTCCATGAACATGCCTTCTTTTTTTTTTTTTTTTTTTTGAGAGAGAGAGAGAGAGACTGTGTGTGTGTGCATGTGCGTGGGGCAGAGAAAGAGAGAGAATCTTTTTTGGGGGGTGGGGGGAGAGAACAAATCTTAAGTTCCACACCCAGCGCAGAGCTTCATGTGGCTGGATCTCACAACCCTGAGATCATGACCTGAGCAGAAATCAGGAAGAGTCACCACACGACTGACTGAGCCACTCAGGCTTTTTAAGAGGCTTTTTTCCTGTTTGTTCAAATACTACTGCTGTGTTCCTTCAGATTCATGGATTAGTTAAGTTTATGTGCAGAGATTAATTAAGATCATTGTGTCTTTGGGACTAGAACAGGCCTTGCTTTGTCGCTTCTTGAGTTCACATGTCATTTGTGTTTTTGTATTTTTCTGTTTGGTCTTCTGTAGTCATCAGCCAAGAAGGTAAGATAGGCCATATTGTTGAAGCTTTGTTGGAGCATACTGCATTCAAACTCAAATTAAAATGTTCCCTAAACTTGTCTAGCTATTTAACATAGAAAATATAAAAACAATAGGTTTGGCTTTGAACATTCTAAGGAAAATGTTTGACTTTTAGGTACAACTGTTGTCTCCTTTAATGTTTGGAATCCTGTTTTTTATGTAAACTCTATACCCTGTGTGGGCTTGCAACTCAAGATCCCGAGATTAAGCATTGGATGCTCTACTGATTGAGCCAGACGCCCCTTTTATTTTAACTCTAAAATGAGCTGCTAAAGGGACACCTGGGTGGCTCTAGTTGATTGAGCGCCCGACTCTTGGTTTCAGCTTAGGCCATGACCGTGGGGTCCTGGGATTGAGCCCCATTTCTGTGTTGGGCTCCCTGCTCAGCAGGGAATCTGCTTGTTTTTCCCTCTCTCTGCCCTTCCCCTGCTTGCATGTGCATACGAGCTCTCTCTCAAATAAATTAATAATCTTTTTTTTAAAAATGAGCTTTTAACAGTTTTTTGTTTTGTTTGTTTTACCTTTTCTAGGTTTCTCAGTTTGGGTGCAGGTCATTTGCCTTGCTTTTTGATGATATTGACCATAATATGTGTGCAGCAGACAAAGAGGTATTCAGTTCTTTTGCTCATGCCCAGGTCTCCATCACAAATGAAATTTATCAGTACTTAGGAGAGCCAGAAACTTTCCTCTTCTGTCCCACAGGTATTGTATATAATAGCTTTACATTTAACTAGTTTTCTTGAAATGCATCACTTTCAAAGAATCATGTATGTGTTTTACTGTGTTGTCCCCTCTCCCTTTGGTGGTGTATAAAGTTAGGAATTATTTTTCTAGAAGACATTTCTCACGACCTTACATTGAAGAACTTTTAGGGACTAATAAACGGCAACTGAATAAGCAAAAGATACCATGTATTTTTAGTACTGGAAGTATCTGAGCAGTACATTTTCAGGATTGAAAGAAGGATAGTATTATCCAAACAAAAAACTAGGAAAAGGCAAATTAACATTGCTTTTAACTTAGTCACTTCTCATTTCCTCCTACTTGTTCCTTTTTTCTGCTTGTGCATATCTGTATCCTCTCACTCTTCCCACTTCCATCTGGGCTCTTACATCCAGTAGTCAGCATAGAAAACTTGCTAATTTTTCCTCCCCCTCCCCCTTTCTTCCATTGAAAATGTATTAGCCTCTTTTAGTTCCCTCTCAAAATTTGGCTTATAAGAAATTTCCCCTGACTTGATTTTTTTTTTTTTTATCTCAGAAAGAGATAAGTTAGTCAAAGAATTTTCAGTCTGAATTTAGCTTTGTATGTCTCTTTTCAAGTACTGAGCCATGAACCTTATCTCAGTGGTCTGATACTACATGAATACTCAAATCATGTTTAGTAAGATTATGGTGGGAAATATTTAATTCATTGCAAATTACAGTTGACTTGCAGTTGAGTACTAATAGTCATGGGCATTATGTTGCATTCTTTCTGTTAGGATATTATCAGTTTGTTTTTATTTGGCCTGTAATTATTACTGAGAAAATGTAGGCAGTTCAGAAGTATGTAGAAAATGCTAAAAATTCCAATTATTTCTTTAGTAAACTTTATTTTTAGTGACTATAAGGACCATAAGGATCTGTCTGTATTATTGGAGGAAGAATATCAGATTTATGAATTGAGTCTTTTTTTGAGTTGATTCTTTAATGAACTACCCACTTTAGTTTACTTCCTTTGGGACATGACATGAAGGTTGTTTATTATTTAGATGAAAAGAACTTAGAATTGGTAGACATTTTTCTTCCCCATTTAAAGACCCATGGCCTTTTTATTCCTGACTATTTTACTTAATTTTCCCTCCTACATTCAGAATATTGTGGCACTTTCTGTTATCCAAATGTGTCTCAGTCTCCTTATTTAAGGACTGTGGGTGAAAAGCTTCTACCTGGAATTGAGGTGCTTTGGACAGGTAAGTCTTTAAGATTTATACAGTAAAACTTTAGGTAGCTAGAACTTTAAAAAAACTGGTTGTTCTGGTTAATTGGATACATTTTGAAAACTGAGCCTGAACCAGAAAACTTTGTTGTTAAAATTCTCTTTCTTTTATGAAGTATACATTCTTTATTTAGTATAGAAAACATCTTTGAGGATTTTGCAGTGAATCTGAGTATTGGTTGTTGATAAACAATAGGGAACTGGGCTAAAGGATATTGATCTCAGCCTTAAGAGAGTTTTATTTTATCAAACGAAAACCATCATGCTGGATTGTCAACTAGTAATCACCATGCTGTATTATAGCGGAAAAAGAAATTGTTCACATGAAGATTTATTTCTTAACGTATCAGTTTGAGGAAGCCTGCACAAGCCTCTTTTTACTATTCTATATTCTAGAAATGTGATCTGAGGAAATACTGGGGGGACGGTTGGGTAAAACTGAGTAAAAAGACATATTGTGTACTTTGAAAAGAAAAATTGTCAGAAAGTGTATATATAACAAAATACAGTAAAAAGTTGAATGCAGTATATTTTGAGGAATCACGTTTGAGGGTCTTTTAACAAATGATCGTCATTGTTTCTAGGTCCTAAAGTTGTTTCTAAAGAAATTCCGGTGGAGTCCATTGAAGAGGTTTCTAAGATTATTAAGAGAGCTCCAGTAATCTGGGATAACATTCATGCTAATGATTATGATCAAAAGAGACTATTTCTGGGGCCATACAAGGGAAGATCCACAGAACTCATCCCACGGTTAAAAGGAGTCCTTACTAATCCAAATTGTGAATTTGAAGCTAACTATGTTGCCATCCACACCCTTGCCACCTGGTACAAATCAAACATGAATGGAGTGAGAAAAGATGTAGTGATGAGTGAGTACACTGCTTAATCCCTGACTTTGGGGGGGAGAGCTGGAGTTAAGTAGAGCTATTGGCAAGTGTGTGTTCCTTTGTCGTCATAATTCTTAAGAGGTTTTTAAAGTGTGTTGTTTAGTTCTGTGAATGAGATACATATGATATGATAGGCTGAGTGGCTTTGGACAGATTAATTTCTTGGCCTTGGTTCTCTGCTTTCCCCTTTCCCCCCTTCTTTGCTTTTAAAATGTGACTTAGTCTTTGAAATCTGAATACTAGACAAAGTAGTCTTTTGAGTGTTCTTGTTATCCCTAGAATAACTCTGATTCAGTTGGTGTTTTCTGGTGATTTTTATTAAATGGGATATTTTATTTTTATTTATTTGAGAGAGAGAGCAAGCACAAGCCTGAGGAGGAGCAGGCAGAGGGACAAGCAGACTCCCTGCTGAGCAGGGAGCCTGATGCAGGACTTGATCCCAAGACCCTGGGATCATGACCTGAGCTGAAGGCAGACACTTAACCGGCTGAGCCACCTGGGCGCCTCACATTCATTGACATTGAAACACATATTAAGATATGGCAAGTGCACCTTCCTGACACTAAGATGGAAAGAATAAAGTAGTCCCAACTTTTGAAGGACATAGTCTGGTTTTGAATGAAGCATATAGGTGGCTGTGCTATGGTTTGATAAATGCTGAGGTAGCTGTCTACAAAATGCTGTGGGAATACAGAGGAAAAAGTGATTACTTAGCTAAGCAGCAGTGGTAGTAAGAAACAATCTCATAGAGGAGGGAATACTTAAACTGCATCAGAGTATGAGTAAGGGTTGGTGGGCAAGAGATGAAAACACTGGACACTGAAAATTTGAAGTTACCTGAATTTTGGTCCATTTAGGAAGTATGGAGATGTCACATTATGATGCTTGAGTGTGGTATGTAGTTGTATAGTTGTTTTTTCCTGAGTTTTGTATTCCTACTTCCAGTCTGTTTATTGGGTTAAACCTTCCATTAAGGCTCATTGTGGACTCTCTCCGTTAAAAAATAAGATTTCGGTCTTCTTTGTATACATGGCACCTATTCTCTTTTTTAAAAGATTCCATTTATTAGAGCACAAGCAGGTAGAGCAGCAGGCCGAAGGAGAGGGAGAAGCAGGATTCCCACCGAGCGGGGAGCCTGACTTTTGGGATTTGATCCCAAGACACTGGGATCATGACCTGAGCCAAAGTCAGATGCTTAACGGACTGAGCTGCCTAGGCAACACTCTATACCTCCTATCTCTTTTAAGGCTGAGAATGAAGCACTTAAAGGAGTAGTAGATAATTAGCCAAACTGGGCCAAATGCAGGGAAATAGGAAGGAAAGCTAAGAATAGGAGGGTTTTGGATATTAGTATCCAGAATTCAGACCTTATCTTTTCTAACACATCCTGGTTCAGAGAGCTTCATTATGTGCTCATTATCTGTGCTCATATTTGGGTTCTCTGTTGATTTTTCTCTCCCCCCTACTCAATACAGTTACTAATTTGCTTATTTTTTCATGATTTGCCCATTATAGTTATAAGCCCCTTGAAGGGGTTGGGAATGTTTTTTTATGGAAATTATAGTGCCTTAAACCTCAAATTCCCAATGATTGGTACTCAGTGAACATTTATGAACAACTTTTCCAGTGATTCTAAAGGTAGTGTTCTGTATTTCAAGTGGGATGTTATATTTAGCAGTGTATTTAGATGACTACAGGTGAAGTGGTCCAGTTAAGGTTGTGTTTGCATTTTTATGTTTAAGGTTTGTTCTCGTTCCTATTGTTTCTCTAGTTGTACTGTAATAATTGTTTTGCATTTGTCCCTCTCATCAGGAGGCTTTTTGTAATCAAAACTGTTTTTTGGAACGCCTGGGTGGCTCAGTTGGTTAAGCCGCTGCCTTCAGCTCAGGTCATGATCCTCGGGTCCTGGGATCGAGTCCCGCATCGGGCTCCTTGCTTGGCAGGGAGCCTGCTTCCTCTTCTCTCTCTGCCTGCCTCTCTGCCTGCTTGTGTGTACTCTCTCTCTCTGACAAATAAATAAAATCTTTAAAAAAAAAAAATAAAAACTGTTTTTTGTGTTTTTTCTTTGCAGCCGACAGTGAAGACAGTACTGTATCAATCCAGATAAAGTTAGAAAATGAAGGCAGTGATGAAGATATTGAAACTGATGTGCTCTATAGTCCACAGATGGCTCTAAAGTTAGCTTTAACAGAATGGTTGCAGGAGTTTGGTGTACCTCATCAGTATAGCAGTAAGTTGGGCCCTTCTTTTAAGGGGGTTAGATTACATGCTTGAGTCCTAAAGTAAACAACATTTGATGTGCCTGTCATAGGCCCACCAAACAAAATCTTATTTAGGAAGGGATCTAGAGAATAAGGTCTTTAAAATCTTAACTTTTGGTCTTAAGTAGCTTTTAATCTTGATGGAATGCTAATTTGTTTTAAAAATACCTTTTTTGGAATAATTGTTTTTACATCTAGATCTTCAAAAGAGAAGATTATACATGTTGGCATATTTAGGGGATGTTTATTATGTTCCTTTTTTCTCTCTTCCCTCTCTACCTCCCTGTTGGTTTAGAGAAATTGTGCTTTTCTCAGGGCTCAATATTATCTAGAATCTCAAATTGAGGCTCCAGTTACAGATACAAGAAAACATTTCTCTAGATCTGATTTGTTCTGTTTTCTAACTCTGATTATCTTTGTGGTGATTTGTCTTTGTAGGTAGGCAAGTTGCACACAGTGGAGCTAAAGCAAGTGTAGTTGATGGGACACCCTTAGTTGCAGCACCCTCTTTAAATGCCACAACTGTAGTTACAACAGTTTATCAGGAGCCCATTATGAGCCAGGGAGCAGCCTTGAGTGGTGAGCCTACAGCTCTGACCAAGGAAGAAGAAAAGAAACAACCAGATGAGGAACCCATGGACATGGTAGTGGAAAAACAAGAAGAAACAGACCACAAGAATGACAGTCAAATACTAACTGAAATTGTTGAAGCTAAAATGGCTGAGGAATTGAAACCAATGGACACAGATAAAGAGAGCATAGCTGAATCAAAATCCCCAGAGATGTCTATGCAGGAAGATTGCATTAGTGATATTGCCCCTATGCAAACTGATGAACAGACAAACAAGGAGCAGTTTGTGCCAGGTCCAAATGAAAAGCCTTTGTACACTGTGGAACCAGTGACTTTGGAGGATTTGCAGTTGCTTGCTGACCTATTCTACCTTCCTTATGAGCATGGACCCAAAGGAGCACAGATGTTAAGAGAGTTCCAGTGGCTTCGAGCAAATAGCAGTGTTGTTAGTGTCAATTGCAAAGGAAAAGACTCTGAAAAAGTGAGTATGCTTAATTTATCCTCTTTTTTTTTTTTTAAGATTTTATTTATTTATTTGACAGAGAGAGACCACAAGTAGACAGAGAAGCAGGCAGAGAGAGAGAGAGGGAAGCAGGCTCCCCGCTGAGCAGAGAGCCCGATGCGGGACTCGATCCCAGGACCCTGAGATCATGACTTGAGCCGAAGGCAGCAGCCTAACCCACTGAGCCACCCAGGCGCCCTTAATTTATCCTCTTTAGCCTGGGTGGATCCCCATGCTGTGAAGATACGGAGGAAGCCTTTAATGAGTATGTTGGTAATTCTCTGAAATTGACCACGTCTTAGAATATGCTCTGTAAAGTGGACGTGGACTCTGCTGATTCTGGTGCATAGAATCTCATAGAATGAAGGAAAGTCAGAGTTGATTATTTTATTTTATTTTATTTTATTTTTTTAAAGATTTTATTTATTTGACAGAGAGAGATCACAAGCAGGCAGAGAGGCAGGCAGAGAGAGAGAGAGGGAAGCAGGCTCTCTGCTGAGCAGAGAGCCTGATGCGGGGCTCCATCCCAGGACCCTGAGATCATGACCTGAGCCGAAGGCAGAGGCTTTAAGCCACTGAGCCATCCAGGCGCCCCCAGAGTTGATTATTTTAGAAATACTTGTCGCTTTGGGGAGACGCAGACTTATTGCTTGTCTAAAGAGTTTAAGCCCAGTGATCCTTGAATGTTTAGGGTAAGTTGCAGGTACCTAATAATACAGTTTATAATATGTTTTAGGTTATTTTGTTTTTTAGCAGTTTTTTGAGTCATATTTTTATTGATCTTCAATAGATTGAAGAATGGCGGTCACGAGCAGCCAAGTTTGAGGAGATGTGCGGATTGGTGATGGGAATGTTCACTCGGCTCTCCAACTGTGCCAACAGGACAATCCTTTATGACATGTACTCCTATGTTTGGGATATCAAGAGTATAATGTCTATGGTGAAGTCTTTTGTACAGTGGTTAGGTAGGTGCACCAGGAATAATCTCTCTTCCTCAGATATATTGTCCCTTAAAAATGGAAAGAAAAAAAAAGAAAGAAAAAGATTATCCCACAGGGAGAAAAATATGTAAGAAATTGGCAAATTTCCAACTCCATTTAAATTCTTTGCTTAGATTTCTTTTAAAGGTATAGCCATTGTTGGCAAACTTGAGATGCAAGTCTCCGTAAATACATCAAATTGATTTTTCTCCCTTGGGCTAATTCAGCAGAAATATCTTTAAAATGTGTTAGAAAAGTACTGACTTTAACTTGCTATGACTGAATGCTTCCTGGATGGAACCCTGTCTAGCGCTTTATCTGATTTGGAGATGAGACACTATGAATTGTGACTGTAAGCTCTCTGCTGCTTGCTGTGTCTTGATAACATTAATTGCTGTGTTTAACAGAACAATTGCTGAAATGACCTAAGGGGCCTGGCAAGAGGAAGCTATCCTCCCAGCCCTGTGCGCATGCGAGCTTTAGTGGTAGGCTATTCTGGTGCTACTTGGTATTATTTCACATGGCTTTTTGTTTATTCCTCTGACAAATAATTGGTTTTAGAAGGGGATGAAAATTGCAATCCCCTGAAAATTCTCTCCTTCATTAAATGGACTTCTTTGTGTCTCTTGAAAACTGATTTTTTTTTTCTTTTTTGGGGAAATTCTCAACAAACTTGGTAAAAAAGCACCAGCATGGCCAAGTTTCTCCAGGGACCTCATTTCATTTCCAGGTTTCAATCCAGCTATAAGGAATATGTAATGGACTTAACATACAGCACACAGCAGGCAGCAAGGCTAACTGACATGTCATAGTTTTCATAGTAGTCACAAATACTATGATGGGTTACTTGGTCTTGGTTGTGAAACAGATGAGTGTGAACACTGTGAGCTTAGATTAAGGAGTAGTAGCAGTGAGATTTCTCACTTTCTGCCTATATACTTTTGGATTCTCAAATATTAAGAAAAAAATAAAGCTTTCCTTTGACACACCTAATTAGCAGTTAAAAGTAGTGTCTCTGTTACTTTGAAAATATAGAACTTTGGGTTTCTGTATATTTAGCACAACAGATGGAGGATTTTTAACTCATGTTAAAAGACTCCACGACTCCTCTTTTTTGTGATATCTATGTCTAGGCTCAGGAAAAACCTCTATATTGGTTATTGGATGATAACCTTTGCCTTCAGGCTTCTGGCCAGGGAGTTAAAATTAAATCTCTTACAGGAATTTAAATCCTAAGTTTCTAGTCTGAAATCTGGATTCTTGAGCTTGGGAAAGTATCATTTAAAACATTTGATACTGAGTTTTTAAATTCAGGAATTACTAAAAAATAAATTTTTGATCATATACAGTATTATTTCTGCTTCCTCTCCGGTTCTATTTCTGTACTGTGCAAATACGGGGGCAGTTTCCCAAATTGTGTAGCTAGCTATTGTGCATTCAAGGTCAGAGCATCTTAGAAGTTTTAAGTAATTGTCTTGCCATCCACATAGTTTTACAAAAAGCTCACTACAAGGAGAATATTTTCATGGATCTGTAGTAATTTCAGGGAGTTACTGAGTAGAACCCTTTGTTTTCCTCTTCTCTCCAGTCCAGCTGGCATTCAGTCCTTTAAAGAATGTGGCTATGCAGTTCTTTTGATTACTAACGACTTCTATTATCTTCTTCCCCATTGTGTACAGATGGGAGAATCCTCAGCACAAGTGTCTACTACTATTGGATGGACAGCGGCAGATGTTCACAGCGCGTCATGATTAATTAGTTTAAATTGAAAGGTTCTATCTGTGAGGTAGCTCAGATTTAAGGGCAGTAGACATGAACTGAAGTCACGTTTGCGCAGCGACTGAGGCATTAACCATGTTTTCATTTACACAGCTCTTCGTACATGCAGCTTTTTATTGTAATAGTTGGAAGTGCTAGTTATGTTGTAGTCTCAAAGTGGGGGGTAGGATAAATTGGCTGTCTTAAAGTTTGAGAGTCTAGTTTTTTCCTGCAGTGTAAATTTACACTGAGCTATGGAATGGGGCATGTTCTCTTAACCTAAATTTTGACCCTATTTCATATTTATTTTACAAATTCACATACTATATATGTTTTCTTAAAGCACCCCTACCCCTAAAAAAATGACAAACCTGGATATAATCTCTTAATGGGCCTGAATTGTGAACAAAAAAACTGGTTTGCTTTGGGACTGTCTGACTAGCACATTATATCTTGTACTGATGAGACTGTTAACTTGAACAGGAGGTAGAATGCTGTCTTCAAATGGAAAAGAACTATATTGCGCTGCTTTATCTTGTCAGAAGACTAGGCAGGTGCTTTTGATTTGGCCTCCAAATAATTTGCTTTCCATTATTTCTTGTTGTTAGTTTCCTTATTGCCTCTGAAGTTGGCTAAGTCATGGTGACCTTAGTGCTGACTTCTGGACCTCAAACCCTTCCACTCTGTGCCTGTGTTCAATGTGCTGCAAAGAGTATAATGGTCAATCAGAAGAGCCAGATACTGTCATACTTTTAAGAAAAGTATGTCTTAGCTCTGGATAAATTAGGAGCATCAGTTGGCTCTCCTTGGTTCTTAGAATTTGTCTGACTGCTATTAGTATTAACCAAGTCTGAATTGGATTGTCTTTCTTAGAAAAAATAGTTTTCATTGTGTTTTGCTGTCACCTTACTGAACAATTTCTTTTGTTTAGTCTGCTGACCTTAGTTTTCTGACAAGATTAATCCTGTCCCTCCCCCTTTTTCCCTTCCTGTACCCTTCCTCATAATGTAAAATGTGACTTCAGACAGGTTTAATTCCTTCATGGGCTGTGATAATAAAATGTCTTGCCTAATTCATTTCACTTCATGATTACGGTAATTTCACTACAGAGCAAGCAGCTGGCTTGATTTTTTTTTTTTTAACAGCTGTATCTAGGGAATATATAAGCTTGATGACCCAGACAGACTTGAGACTGACTTTCCTTCCAATAATTAAAGGGTAGATAGAACTCTTTACAGTGATTATTCATTAATCAAAGGAAGAAACATTGGTATTGAAATTACATTACAAATAAAAAAAAATTATTATCACAGCCTTGTCCTGAAACCCTGGATTATTATTGTTAGAGAGCTATTTCCACAAAGTGTTTGTTAGTGTGTTGGACGTTTGAGACCCCAGGAAATCCCCTTTCTCGTAACGTTCTCCGCTTGGATCTGATCTCAACAGGGTGTCGTAGTCATTCTTCAGCACAGTTCTTAATTGGAGACCAAGAACCCTGGGCCTTTAGAGGTGGTCTAGCAGGAGAGTTCCAGGTATCAATATGAATTCACAACTGAATTGACATTTTCTTTGTTTTATGAGAAACCTTATGTTGCGCATCAGATGGCTGGAAGGATTGGTCTGCCGAAGGCTTTCTAGTCCCAAATTCAATTTAGTTACATAGCTGGATTTTAAATCAAATTTTCCTCCTCTTTCACAGTAATTTCTGAAGGAGATGCTGCCAATTCCCCCCGCGCCTGCGAAGCGCAGCGGCTCTAGGTATACACTTCACATTGTTTCTTTGCAGGTCGCACACCATTTTAATCTGCGCCCGCAATGCACAATGCGCGCATGCTTGTCTGCCAGTGGAAACTCCATGAGCAAAAAGGATGAATAATATGCAAGTGAATGGTGAAAGGACTTTTGAATACTTTCCCAGTTACCTTATAAATAAAACTTGTACTCTAAAGAACAATCTGTTAATGAAAATTTGAACAAAATAAGAAGCTTTTTTGGTGTTGGAATTTGTTCATGGACTTTTCAGGTGCTCTACTTTTCTCCCCCCAACAGGTGCTCTGCTGCGCACAGCAAACTGAAGCGCATTGCTTTGGGGATAAAGCGTCTCCTGGACAGATAACCCTCTTCAGACCAAACCTCTCCTCCTGACATTCTGTTCTGCCATCTTTTAGTACAGAGATGGTCTATATAAGATTGGTTTAAAAAACAATAGATTTGTGATACTGGAATAGATTTTTTTTTTTTTAACTATAAATTTAAATCTCCATTAATATGCCACTAAAGCTATGTAACTCAGTTTGGGTAATTTCTATTCAGAAGCACCCCCTTCCCCCAGCAAAGAGGTGTTTATTTTAGTAAAGCATAGTACACCCCTCTTCTTTAGGTCTGCCTGCAGTAGCCAGTTAATGTTAAGTTGGTAATCTGCAGTGCACACCCATTTAAAGAAATGGATATCTTCCCAACACTAATCCATCTCCTTTTTGTTTCTTCCCACAGCGTTTGCTGCCTATTGATGGGGCAAATGATCTCTTTTTTCAACCACCCCCACTGACTCCTACCTCCAAAGTTTATACTATCAGACCATATTTTCCTAAAGATGAGGTAATTGTCTGCCTACCCACTTGGTATATGGTTATGGTGCTCACTTACTACGTACCTTTGAACTCCCTGTTTAAAAAAATCGATTCTGGTGTGTTGCAGCTATAATGCTAAAATTGGAATGATAGAAGAATGGTTAGCATGACCCCTCTGCAAGGATGGCATGCAAATTATGAAGCATTTCATATTTTATTTATTTTAAAAAGTTGTTTTAAATTTTATTTATTTATTTGAGAGGACATAGAGGGGGGATTGTCAGAGGGAGAAGCAGATTCCCTGCTGAGCAGGAAACCCAATGAGGGTTGATCCAAGGACTCCAGGTTCATGACCTGAGGAAGTATTTCTGTCTTCAAATAGGTACTTGAGGTGGAAAAGTTAACAAACATTGAACACCCGAGGGGTAATACTTGAGGAAGAACCTGATAAGGAACTTAGATTCATAACCTCTTGAGCTAAGGCCTTCAAGTCCTCCTTTATGAAGATCAGCTAAACTGTACTTAGAGTTGGAATTGAAATATAATCAGTGTGTCCAAAAGATAGGTTGTCTTTCACTGATTTTCTCTTTTAGTATTCTGTAGTTTTCAGTTGTGAAGTGTCAGTAGGCTGTTGATAATCAGCTTACAGGAAGCAGCAAGTCTGTTTAAAGACAGCATGTTTAAAACATTTTGGACAGTACGGAATGGAGAGCCTCAGCATCATATGCCGCATGTTGAATCCACTGCTCAGCTACCTAAAACTGTCCCCTGTGAAGCAACTCTATGTGTACTATAACCATACTGTTTTCTACTGATACAGCAAACAGGATTCTGTAAATAAATTTTTATTTAACAAGCATTGGTGATATTTATGACAGGCCAGGTGTTTTGTTATTCCCTGTCTTAGAAGTCTAGTCTAACTTTTAGAAGTCTAGTCTAACTTACGAGTCCTAGTACTAAATTCGGTTGCTATTTTTCTTGATGCGTTTAACTAGATTGTATTTTCAGGCTTCCGTGTACAAGATTTGCAGAGAAATGTATGACGATGGAGTGGGTTTACCTTTTCAAAGTCAGCCTGACCTTATTGGAGACAAGTATGTGATGAAGTATTTGGATTTGTTGAATTTGGGAGTAGCATTTCATAGGTTAATCAGGTTGAGGGGAGGTGATGATTAGAAATAAGGTTTTCTAGAAATCCCACTTCAGTTTTAATAAAATTAGAATATTAATGTGCATTTTCAGTTTCTTAAACCAGATGTAGTTTCCATAGGTTGCCATTCAAGTACATTAGACCTACATCACTGAAGTCTAAAGTTTTTTGTTATAACCTTATTCTGCCTTCTTTTCTTCTGAGCAGGTTAGTAGGAGGACTACTTTCCCTTAGCCTGGATTACTGTTTTGTCCTAGAAGATGAAGATGGCATATGTGGTTATGCCCTGGGCACTGTAGATGTTACCCCCTTCATTAAGAAATGTAAAATTTCCTGGATTCCCTTCATGCAGGAGAAGTATACCAAGCCAAATGGTGACAAAGAACTCTCTGAGGCTGAGGTAATAACAGGTTTAGAGTTATACTACAGTAATTTTTCTTAAAGTAAGCAGATATGTCTTAAAAATCTCAGTACTTTATAGATTTCCTACAAAAAAGAATTCTTGATGCTTATTCTTAAGTACACTTTTTTTAACATCAGCTTTTCTTTTTAAAGAGATTGTAATTAATTTATTTGAGAGAGGGAGCACATGTGGGTGGGGGTTGGAGGGAGGAGCAGAGGGAGAGGGACAAGCCAATCTTGTTTCATGAGTGGACCCTGAAACAGGGCTGGATCCACAGTGACCCCTGAGATGTCAACCTGAGCCAAAATCAAGAGTTAGATGCTTAACCAACTGAGTCACCCAGGCCCCCCCCTTAAGCATGGCATTTTCCATTGTTCCCTCAGCATTATGGAGTTTTTTTAAAATTTGGAAGTGTTATAATAACTTCCTCAAGTAAAAATAAAATAATAGACTTCTTTTTTCCTTCCGTTTTGAATCACTAGACTTAAATGGTCCCTTTGGGGATTCAGGGCAAGTTTAGGTAATTAAAATCTCTCATTTGCTTGTCTGGAGGCTCACTTGCCTTCTCGGTACTATATTTCTCATTGTAATAAATAAAAGAGGTGAGCTACTTAGAGCCTGTTTCCAGATATGAGCACTTTTTTTTTTTTTTTTTTTTTTTTTTTTTCCCAAGTAAGCTCCATGCCCAGCATTGAGCCCAGTGCAGGACTTGCTCTCAGAACCCCGAGATGAAGACCTGAGCTGAGATCAAGAGTCAGATGCTTAACCTTCTGAGCTACCCAGGGGCTCCCAGAGAGGAGCACTCAGCCCTGTCCCAACTTCAGTGAATTTTTCTCATCCTCTGCAAATTCCTGTCCAGTTACTTTGGTTTATACATCCCATATGTATATTTAAAAATAGTTCCTTTTTGATAATGTTTATGCTCAAAATAAATACATTTAGGTATATATTTGGACCCTTTGATTTGTGACATCGTTTTTCTTCCATGTTGTTCCTCCTCCCCTTTTCTGAAATTCTTTACTTCTCTTCCCCATACAAATTTACTTAATGTTCTCTTACAGTTTATTACTACTTCTTACCTTCTGCCCCTAGCCATATGGCTGTGTAATAAGAGGATGGTGTGGAGTAGCCTCACTTACTCGGGATTACATAGATACTATTATAACCACAGCATGCTGATGATTGAGCTGTTGATGTTTTACTGTTTCATATACCTGATCATTATAGTTCGTAGCATAGGAACATAAAAAAAATGACCAAGGTGTCTGCTGCAACATTTTTTTTTTTTTAAGATTTTATTTATTTATTTATTTGACAGAGATCACAAGTAGGCAGAGAAGCAGGCAGAGAGGAGGAAGCAGGTTCCCTCCTGAGAAGAGAGCCCGATGCAGGGCTCGATCCCAGGACCCTGAGATCATGACCTGAACTGAAGGCAGAGGCTTTAACCCACTGAGCCACCCAGGCACCCCAATATTTTTAAATGTACATTTTGTGCAAGCAATACAAACTTTTTTTTTTTTTTTTCAAAAATTTTTTTAAGATTTTATTTATATTTGAGAGAGAGACAGAGACAGAGAAAGCATGAGAGGGAAGAAGGGCAGAGGGAGAAGCAGGTTCCTGGTGGAGCTGGGAGCCCAATGTGGGACTCGATCTCTGGACTCCGGGATCATGACCTGAGCCGAACGCAGTTGCTTAACCAGCTGAGCCACCCAGGTGCCCAAACAACACAAACTTAAATTTTGTTTAAATTTTAACTATTTTTAGATTTAGCAGAGATAATACAGAGTTCCTATATCCCTCACCCATTTTCTATATTTGTCCAAGTCTTTTTTTTTTTTTTAAAGATTTTATTTATTTGACAGAGAGAAATCATAAGTAAGCAGAGAGGCAGGCAGAGAGAGAGGAGGAAGCAGGCTCCCTGCTGAGCAGAAAGCCCGATGTGGGGCTCGAACCCAGGACCTGGGATCATGACCTGAGCCGAAGGCAGCGGCTTAACCCACTAAGCCACCCAGGCGCCCCTATATTTGTCCAAGTCTTAAGAAACCAATGTTAGTTCATTACTGTAAACTCCACATTTTATTCACCTGTTTTTCTACTAATGTCCTTTTTTTGTTTCAGAATCCAATCCAGGACACCACATTACCTTTAGACAAACTTTAAGAGTGAAAATGCTAGAATTATAAGCTAATTAATTCTTCATGTGATAATTACATGATGACTGGAAGAGTTTCTGAATGTGGCTCTCCTTTTCCTATTGCTGGGTTCTATAGTTGGGGTATAGATATATAATGAGTAGCTGCTAAAAGTCAAGAGACTCTTTCAAATTTTTACAGAAAATAATGTTGAGTTTCCATGAAGAGCAGGAAGTATTGCCAGAAACTTTCCTTGCCAACTTCCCTTCCCTGATAAAGATGGATATTCACAAAAAAGTAACTGACCCAAGCGTAGCCAAAAGCATGATGGCTTGCCTCCTGTCTTCACTGAAGGCTAATGGTGAGTACATATTCATGTAGTTGCTGGTGTTTGAGCTAAGTGGGGACAGGATAAAAAAAGTAAATTACAGTGAATTTACATTCCCCTCCCCATCATTTATGGTTTGGCTTCTGAATTATTAGTGGTGTAAGAATTGTATGTGTATTAATAGTTGGAAAATGCCACTCTTTTACACTACAAATGCTTATTTTGAGCTCCATTGAAATGAGAAGTGAACACATGAGGTTAACTTTATTTTGCCAGGAGACTCACTATGATAACTGAAAATTAAATGAACCTTTGGAAGAAACTACATTTAGGAATGCAGAGCTTGAGTTTGTTTGCCATTTTCAACCTTTGGATATACTTACTTATATTAGTGGTATGAAACTTTTCTGTAAAGGACTAGATAATAAATATTCTAGACTTTATTTTTTATTTATTTTAAAGTACACTGTGCCCAACATGGGACTTGAAGTCATGACCCCAAGATCAAGTCACATGCTCTGCCTAGTGAGCCAGCCAGGTGCCCCTACATTTTCTTTTTCTTTTCTTTTTTCTTTTTTTTTTTTTACACAAACCTTAAGTGTAGAAAACTATTTTTAGTTCTTCTGCAGTATAAAAATGGGCAGCTTGTTTGAGACCAATCCTTAGAGGGTTGTTGATAAATGGGAATGCACTTGTTTGCATCTTTGTTATCATTTAAGTCAGTGGTGTCCCCTTTGTGGAATAATTTAAACAACTCTCTCTGAAGACAGCATAATTCTCAGTGTTGTTCTTGGAACGGAATCACGCCAGGTATATGAGGTATGTCTTAGAATATACAACATATTCTGGTAATATTAGTTTGTGACATGAGCTGGAATGGCCTTTGCCCTATGGGCGCTTCAGAGGTACTTCATATTAAAAACATCAAACAGAGGTATTCTTTGCTTTGCTCCATTTATTTTAATTTGAGGCTTCTTACAGCCTTTTCCTCAGAAGATTTTCATTCTGGGGAAGACTTTCACTGACAGTTGGATTTTTTTTTACATTGAGGTATTTTTGACAATCAAGAATTGTATATATTTAAGGTGTACAATTTGATGATTTGAAATACATCATAAGTAATCACATTCAAGCTAGTTTAACATATCCATCACTTAGGATAGTTGCCACTGCAATATTTGGTATTGATAAATATTAATATTCATTGAATATTAATAGGAATTTAAAAATTATATGAAATTTAGGGGCTGTTATAGACAAGGTCCTGTTATCATCTGTTTGAAGTATATTAAGGATTCTTCACAATTCCTATCCATGATTCTAACTGACATTTACGTTTTAAATATTTGTTTCATTTCTAGGCTCCCGGGGGGCTTTCTGTGAAGTGAGACCAGATGATAAAAGAATTCTGGAATTTTACAGCAAGTTAGGCTGTTTTGAAATTGCAAAAATGGAAGGATTTCCAAAGGATGTGGTTATACTTGGTCGAAGCCTGTGATACTTGTTGGCACTTTGAACTGTCCGAAAGTCTCTTAACTTAACCTGGTGGGTGGTGGTTGGGGTCTTCATACAGTTCAGCCTCTGGAATGGCAACACATCTGCCAATTGGGATTAGAAACGAAGACTGTGTAAAACTCACCTATCACACTTTGAGATTACTCACTGCTTGGAAGATAGTATTGATGCAAATCCTCTTTGAAACAGATGTGGGCCTCCTTCTTGGGTCTTGTGTTAGGTGCCAAGACCTCTTTACATGGGCTTATAGGGAGGGGGTCTTCAATAAATGGTAGTCAGCACTGTGTTCTGCATCCAGTGTGGTTGCATTTCTCATCTGATAGTAATCAAAATCATTTGTCATCCTCTTTGGCTTATTGAATGAAATGTCTCTCATTCTTTGGGGACATGGCAGAAATGAGAAAGAGTTCGTAGGTTTCAGAGGCTTCAAGGTAGAGATTCCAAGTGGGATGATTGTGGCATAGTTTTAAGCTGAATAAATGATTTTAATTTGGGGCGGTTTTTCTGCTCTTTGTAAAGCCATGACCAATTGTCTCTTGTAGTGACCATTGGTTCAGGCATGTTGTGCTTTTGTAGGGACAAATGTGCAGTTGTTTGTGGCAAAAGCTTAAAAATGGCAAACTTGTAAATTTTTGTATATAAACTAGCTGTAACCTGACTATCGTTTGTGTTCACTGTTTTTGTAATTTTTTTTCCTTTTGAAAAATGAAAGGGTGTGGTTCAGGATGGCACTTTGAATAATGTAAATCAGTGGAAGACGGATTTTCTTTACTTTTCCCTTTGTTTTGGGTTGTTTTTTTTTTTTTTTTAGAAGTTGTATTATTTTTGAAGTGCCTCCCACCTAGGGCTAGGCCATGACCACTTTGGGTACGAGCCTAACTTCATGGGACTCAATGTTTTGCAAAGTGCAGTCACTTCTGGAAATTAACCTCGATGCAGGTCAGCATGTGAAATGTTAGTTTTGACATCTGTCAAGTAGGGTTCAGGGACTGATTGGTCCCATTTGCCCTGAGATCAGTTGTCCTTTAATTTCAAGACCTGTTACAACTGGTTTTATTAAATCAGAGTCTTTAATTCTTGCATGTTTTTATCTAATTTTTAAACAAATGAGCACACTTTAACCAGTGACTTAGAGGCTACCCCTTTTTTCCCTCTTTCCTTTAACCACAGATTATGAAAGCTCCATGTATTTTAATTTAGGTTTGGTGTTTTTAGGGGTTCTGAGCATGAGGCTAGCAGGTAATCTCTGCAGGATTCATTTTTTCATCATGGCTGGCTGACTTCCATGAATTCAGAACAGGATTTTGTTATCTTGTTTCCCTGCAGTTTTGTTACCAGCTGTTTTACTTTGAGCTGAGGTGGGAGGTGCAAGGAGAAGGAAACTTGAAACATTTTCCTTCATGAAGTTCATCAGTGTGGGCTTTTGAGTCTTAAAGCATCATACCTAGTGGTATCTAGTGACTTTGAACCAGGGCCTGTGAGTGTGCACTGAATGGTAAGATGAAGGGAGGAGGAAGAAGGAGACCTTCATTTTCAGGGTGGAAACCTTTAATTGATAGAAGGGTATGATGTTGGAAAGCTGGAACCAAGTTTGCATTTTAAAGGGTTAAGGGAAGATCTCTATAAGATACTGTTTAAAACAACTTAGTGCCACTTGGTTGTCTCTTTAAGTACATTTTGTATGCTAGTAGACAATTGTAGCATTTATCTGGAGGATTTCAGGGTAAACTTATGGAATCAGGATTTTTAGCAAGGTTGCTTGTGGTTTTCTCTTGGCTTATAATAATCATTTGGCTGGTCCTCTTGTCATAGATGCTAACTGTGCAACAGATGTCCAGGCCTGTACTTTCATCACTCTAGGATGGTAAAGTGCTATGCTCACTTCTGTGGTTATGAATATTTATTAAGGTTGGAATGACATTTTGTTGATTGTTTAGATCACAGCTCAGTTCCTATAGAAAACGAACTGTAAAACTATCTGAAGACCATGCAAGAGGCAAAATAAAACTTGAAGTGAATGTGTGTGGTGGTGTACTGTGTAAACCTACTTCTTGTGTCTGCCTGGTACTTTTTCTCCTGCCTTTCATGCATTACCTACAAGGAAGTACTCTCCACAGCTATTTCAAGTTAGGGGCTGCACTTTCCCTTTCCCATCTTCAGTAAAAAGACTTCCAGATTTTCCTCAAGGCAAGGTAAAAGACAAAAGTAGACTAGCTCTTGGCCAAGCCACCCTCCCCACAGTTAGCCTGGGTGTGAGTTAAGGCAGCTAATTTGAATGAGTCCCCTCCTTCTAGTGGGATAAGGGACTCATTCAAATTAGCTGCCTTAACAGTTCATCAGATTCTTTGATCAAAAGGTGAATGGTGGGGGGCGGTGGAGGGGATGGGGAGTTGCCCTCCCGAAACTATGTGACTGAGGAGTGTAAGGTGGAAGGATATTTTGGGTTGATTTGGAATTAATAAACTCCACAATGTGTCTGCAAGGATGAGCATCCCCAAATCCGAAATGACATGCTTTGCTAACAAGCGCCAGCATCCAAGCAGCATCTAAAGCTCCATAAAAGTAGGCCTTCTGGACAGTAAACTTAAGGTCCTTAGAGCAGGAAGCATATAAGGAAGAGGACCGAGTGGTTCCTTGGTTCTAATAGAAAACACCCGGAGCTGAAAAGTAAGAATCCTCGAGGGGCTTTCTTGGAGCAAAGGCAAATAAGCATAATTCTTTTGCTTTTATAAGAAAAGCGCTGCCTTGGGCTCAGGTCACCTGGATGGAACCTTGCATGGACTCGCATGGGGCACCCCGCTCATCGGGAAGCGTGCTTCTCCCTCTCTACTCCCCCTGCTTGTGTTCCCTCTCTCGCTGTCTCTATCAATGTCAAATTTTTAAAAAATCTTAAAAAACAAAAAACCCTACCCTGAAATTCGCATTGACAAGGAGAGTTGGGAAGGGTTTCCACTTTATCTATTCTCCCTTTAATGAAAGCTTACCCTGGATTGGGGGAGTAGAGACAGAAGAGGGTGAGAGGAAGAAAATGGGAGGCAGGAGCCACACTGAGAGCCGTGGTCACGGAAATAAGCAAGGGTGTTCACATTTAAAAAAAAGAAATACATGCTTCTGTGATGTGCCGCCCTGTCCCTGTAGGACCAAACGACGGTTTGACCACAGGCCGGGCGGGCTGCCCTGGACAGGTTGCGCCTCGGTCCCTCTCTCAAACTCCCGCGGTTCCTTTAATAGGCGGGGCCGGAACCAGCGGCGAGTTCCCCGCTTTGTACGTGTCGGGGGCGGAGTTCCCAGACGGCCCTTGCAGCATGGCCGCCGGCACCGCCGCCGCTTTAGCGTTCCTGAGTCAGGAGAGCCGAGCCCGGGCTGGGGGTATCGGCGGTCTGCGGGTCCCGGCTCCGGTCACCATGGACAGTTTTTTTTTCGGTATTGAAGAAAGGAGGGGATGGAGGTGGTCCTGGGGCGGTCAAGGGCAGGGCTGAACAGGAGTGCAAATGGATACACGACGTGGGTGGGAGCGAAGGGGGCCCAGCACGCGGCAGCGCTAGCGGAAGGGGGCGGTGCGACCCCCTGCTCCAAACGTGCAGGGGTGGGCCCTGGGCCAAGCGTCCCAGGTGTTCTTGAGAAGTGGGAGCGTAAATGGCCGGTCTGACCATGGCTACTACACGTGACAGAGGTTTGGTGGAACTCCCCCCCCCCCCCACGCACACTCAGACACACTCGCGCTGTTACCTCTTCCAGGCTGTGAGCTCTCCGGCCACACCCGCTCTTTCACCTTCAAGGTAGAGGAAGAGGACGATGCGGAGCATGTGCTGGCTTTGACCATGGTGAGGGGCGGGGAATTGTTGTGAATAGCTGGGAGTCACTTTGTCTGCCTGGCCCCTACATGGGCGCTTCCCTGGTTAGGTGATCCAGGGACCACTGGGGCGGGGCCAGTTTTAGGGTAGAGGCCTCCACTTGTGGTGCCAGCCCTTGTTTGAGGAGACCCAGAGGCCCTGTGTACTCTTCCCAGCTCTGCCTCACCGAGGGGGCCAAAGATGAGTGTAATGTGGTAGAAGTCGTGGCCAGGAATCATGACCACCAAGAGATTGCAGTCCCCGTGGCCAATCTGAAGTTGTCCTGCCAACCCATGGTGAGTTTCCCTGCCAGGCCGGGTGGTGAAGTGGGGGATAGGGGTGGGGGTGAGGGTGAGGAATTGAGGACTGGAGAACTGACTCATCACAAGATGGAGCAGGCCAGGCCTTCATCCTTGTCTTCTTCCAGCTGAGTTTGGATGACTTCCAGCTTCAGCCACCTGTAACCTTCCGCCTGAAATCAGGTTCTGGCCCAGTGCGGATCACTGGGAGGCACCAGATTGGTGAGTGTCCTCTACTTTGCCTCTGGTGAATTCCCATCAGGTCTCTCCCACTGCTCCACAGTCCTGCCCCATCCCAGCCTTATCACCCAGTGCAGCTCCCATACAGGCTATACCCTCCACTTTCTGTCCTACTCAAGCCTACCTCCTGCATGAAACCTGTCCCAACTTCACGCCCATTAATGTGGTCTCCTTTGGCTTTCTGTCATCTTAGTATCTGAGGTTCTTCCCACCTAAATCATAAGCTCTAAGAGGTCAGGGTCCCTGCAAGTCTAGCATCACAGGGCATGAATAAATGATATGTGGTATGAAAACGGTCTGGCTTTAACCTCCTCTTCCTTTACTGCTTATGTTTCCACCAGTTACTATAAGCAATGACGTTTCTGAGGAAGAAGAGAGTGAGGAAGAAGGTAGTGAGGAGGAAGAAGCTGAGTTGTGCTCCATCCTGCCTGCCAAGAAGCAGGGGGGTAGGCCTTAGCCTTCTTGGTGAGTTGGGAGAAGGGTGCTAAGCAAGGACCGAGATGGGGTAGGACAATCAGGTGAAGGCGTAGATGCTTACACCTTGTTGGCTCTCCTCAGGTCGGCTAGCTGCCTGCCCCATGTGCCATGCACCATTTTCCTGTACAAGTTTTAAGAAATTTAAATGTGGCTTCTCCATTGAAGAGGGTGGAGAGGTGGGGTCTTGGGCTGGTGCTAGGAGAGAGGGTGGTCCTATCCCTCATAGAGCCCTGGTGTTTTTCTAATCTTAGGCCCTACTTGAGTTTCTCTTTTCTCCAGGATTGGGAGGAACTCTGAACTTCTGTCCTCACCCTCTCTTCCCCCTTGCCTGTGGGATTGGAGATCAGCATGTGAAGCTCAGGACTACACATTTTTAATACTTTTTACATTTTTGGATAAAGGTTCAAATAAAGTGATGTGGAGTTTTTTTGCAACTCATTTGTGTGGCTTCTTTACCTGCCGGTGTGGCATTCCCCTAGGGACCACCAGGTGGCACTGTGGCAGCATCAAGGGTGGCCCTGGGCCTGGGGAGGGTGAGGAAATATGGGATCCTGCTATCCCTAGGACCCCCCGGGCCAGGCCTGGGTCCCAACTGCCTTGCTAAAAGAGGACCTCCCAACACCAACCCCATTCCCAGTCCCTACAGGTGGGGGAGGGCTATCCCAGGAGGTTATCAGCATCCAAACAAGGGGCCTGGGCCTCTGTCAGCACTCAGGCTGATGGGCAGGGGGGCAGATAAGGGGACTTAAGCAGTCGGAGGAATGTGCATCCCTAGCTCCACGAAGGGGCTCAGGCCCTGAGAGGGCCTGTGAGGGATAGGGCAGAGGCCACTGTTGGCTCCTCCTTCCAGTCTTACAGGCTGTCTCTGAGCCGGTCTGGGCCCTTAGAAACCTGATTCCGGGGGCCAGATGGAGGGGGCTGGCCAGATTGGGTGACAGGGAAACCAGAATCCGGGTGGCCTGGCATATGGGGCCAGAGAGAGGCCCCTGGGATTCAGCCTCCTGGCCTAAAGGGTTCCTGACCCCCAGCACATCACCTGATCTGGGGGTCTCTGGTGCCTGTAATCAGGTGTTCTGAGGTTTGACTGCTGCTATTGGAGGAAGAGAAAGGAAACTACCTGGTGTGAGCCTTAGTGTGTATGTGACCAGCTCTGGGGTCAGCAGTTCAGCAGCTGTGTTGATGGGGGGGGGGGGGCGTATTTCAGTGTCCCCCGTACAAACAAACAAACAAACAAAAGGTTAACTCCTGAGACAGCCTGGGGCCAGACTTGCTGAGGATGGACAGAGTACAGTGCCTGGTGGGGTGTGGGGTGGTGGAGCCAGGCCCACTCCCTCCCACACTGGCTGCTGGGCAAATGGGTGAACAAGTGGGAGAGGTCCTTAGGTAACCCGAAGCAGGTAAGTAAGGTAAGGTACTGAGGCAGGTAAGGTAAACTTTGGAGAGCGTCCCACAACACGGAAAGGCATTCCCACTTCCCTGGAGTAGGCTCCCCCCTCCTTGGTGGTGAGGAGTTCTAACCTTCCTTTTCTCTCAAGATGAGGATAAAGGAAGGTGATTTCCCTCTGTGTTGCAGTGATCCGGGGTCGCAGGCCCCTTTCTCCTCTCCAGGAGGGGTTTCCTGAACTGCTTCCATGCGGAGCCAGCGTGGTGGGCCAACCAGGCTTAAGACTATTCACTTTCTTGTGGCAGGGGTCCCGAGAGAGGGGAGAATTGCAGCTGGCGCCCTCTGGTGGGCGAGGTTGAAACTGCCAGTGGCCGAGCGACTCCCCAAGCAGCGTCCCCCCCCCCGGGGGGGGGGGGTTTCGCCCGCGAGTGGCCTGGGGTGCCGAAGTTTAGGCAGAAAGCAAGGACTAAGTCACTGAGGCTGACTGCATTCGTTCTTTGATTGATTGATCGTTGATTCATTCATTCATTCGCTAGAAGAGCTCTTGTAAGAGCCCTTCTCTTCTTCCTCTCACCCAATAACCTCCAGAGTCCTCGGCACGTGCTTGGTTGGGGGCGCGGGAGACTGGCAGAGTGCAGCAAAAAGTCATCTCTGGGGGAAGCCTTCCCAACCCAGCCATCTAACCCCTGTGCGTGGCCCAGCTCGGCTATTTACCCCTGCGAAGCGGCTGAGCGCTCCCTGTAAGCCCTGTTTCCTGGGTGGTTCTCCCCGGGACCCAGACAGGCGCCGAGCGCTGTCCTGCCCGCAGTGGGGGCCCAATACACATTTTCCGCTTCTTCCAGGGCTTTCCCGGCCCGAAAGGGCGCCGGGCAGACAGAGCGGGAAATTGCTTTTTCTCCCTCTCCGCCCCGCCTCTCCTCGTTGCTCCTTCTGTCGGCTCAGCGCACAGTAGGAGCGCTGCCGATTCACTTTGGCCCCGAGCACTGAGGAATGACGGCGCACGCCGAGGTTTGCAGAGCGCTGGAGGATGAGCAGGCCTGTATTTGCGGGGCGAGGGGAGACGTCTCCTAGGCAGGGCCCGAAGTGCTTAACGTCGCCTTGGCGATTTGCATTTGAACAGTCGGTGGAGAGTCCGCGGCGCTTTGAACGCCGGGCGCAGGAGGCGCGCAGCTGAGGAGCGGCAGTCCCGGCGGCCCAGAGCAGGCTGGTGTGGATTTGAGGGGCCCGGGGTGGGCCCGGGCGAGGGATGCGTTTGGAAAAAGGCTGAAGGTGTGTGTTTGGGTCCCGGCGAGGGCGTGTTTGCGGAGAGGAGCTGTTTGTGTTGGCGAGGAGTGTGTGTTTGTGTTTTCAGGAGGCGAGGGTGTGTGTGTGTGTGTGTGTGTGTGTGTGTGTGTGTGTGTGTGTGTGTGTGTGTGTGTTTGTGTTTGCGGAGTGTGGGGGCGGCCAGGAAAGGTGGCCAGGCTGTCACTCAGCGATCAGGTTGACAGGCGCTCCCTCATCAGGGCCGGGGAGCTCTGATTGCAGATTCGAGGAAACAAAATAGCAATTGTAATTACGGGGCTTTGATAAGATAAAGGAAGAAGCGAGCTGGCCGGGAAGCGAGCAAGGGAGGGAGGGAGAGAGTGGCCTGCTGGGGCCCCGACGGCATATTTGCATCTGTCACTCAGGGGGCAGGCTGAGCAGGACCCAGCGCCCTTTGTGAGGGTGTCCCCATCTCCTCCCCCACTCCAAACCCCAACCCCAAAACATAGCCTTCTGGGGAGATGAGAACAATCTCCCATACTGATGAGTGTTCATTTTGGGAGACGTTCTCCAAATGTAAAGGAATTCTGCCCTATATAGAAAGGCCCCTTGATAGAGGTTAAAGTGTAGTACTAAAACCTTGACCTCAAGCTTTTAGGTCCCAGGATGCCCGTCTCTTCTGGTGAAGAGCACAGAGTGGGTTAAGACCATTGAAGTTCAGCGTAGGGATTTCAGAACCTTCTTGGAGCTCCAGAATCAGGGCTGGACATTTTTGAGTCAGATACTCTCTGGCCTCCATCCCCACTCCAGGCAAGGGCTGGTGCCCAGAGTGACTCTAGATGTGGCTCCAAGACTATGCACTCTAAGACTGCCCTGACTCCAGCCTGGGTCCTGCCCAATGCTGTTCTCATCAGACAGTTTCCAGAGGGCTGAGTCCCTTGTGGGGAGAAGGCCCTTCCCACCCTCTGCTCTCTGTCTCTCCACTCACTCATTTACTCATGCACGCAAACATTTTCAGGGGCCTACTATGTGCAGACATGTGTTTAAGATGGTGAGCATTCTGCCTGTTGGAAGCAGTACAGTGAAGAGCGTAGAGCCCCAGGGAGTGGGCTGTAGGCCTCTAAGACAGAGGACGGTAAGAAAAAGGGCTGGTTTGGGCTGTGGGCACTGGAGCCCACCTCACCTGTCTCCCTTCTAATGGGCTCACCGCTTAGTGGGGTTGAAAGGAGACAGTGCAAATTCAGCCTTTAGCAAATATAAGTGCTAAATAAATAGTAGTGCTTATAATTATTATCTGAAGGCATGTCTTCCTGGGGAAGCCACTCATGGGCCGAGGTCTAAATGCTCAGCCAGTTTCTTCATGATTCATTCATCAAGTGCCAGCTGCAGAACAACCCAGCCCAGCTTGGTGCCATGAGCTACAACTTCTGATCTAAAAGACATGGTCCTTGCCTGGAGATCTGTGTTTGCAAGAGCCAGAAGAGTGAACAGACTCCTGGAGGAAGGAACAGGTAGGCTCAGGGAGTCTCCTCCTTTGAGGAGGGATGAGGTCTTGAGACAAGTCCCCTGACCCTGTTTTCCCATCTATGCACCGCTCAGTGTTAGCTTTATGGCTGGGAGTGGAGAAAGGTGGGGCATGGGGACAAGTGGGGCACAGAGAAAGGGGAGGTAATAGAACTTGATTGTACTGTTGGACAAGGACCTGCCTACTGCCCCTGGCCTAATGGCTTCCCAGGACCACCCCAACCCCTCCAGTCCAGCCCTCAAGGACATGGAGTGCCAGTGGGACAGGGGAGGTCATGGGCAGAGGAAGCAGCTGGGTAGGGCATCAGGAGCTCTACCTGCTCCTCATGAAGGGTCAACCACCCAAGCCCCTCCCAAAGAAGCACCATGGCTCAGGGTTTCCAGAAGCCCCTGGGGGAACGCACTGAGGGTCTGGGAGAGGCTTAGACACTACTTCCTTGGCGACCTCCCCATGCTTGACACAAAGCACCAGTGCACGTCTAGTCCAGTAGGTGTGTAAATGCCTCAGTGCACAAATAATGAGAATGTGAGAGGGAAAGGCTAGGCGGCCTGCAACTAAGTCTCTTCTCCAGGAGAAGCAGCTGACAGTAGTTCTTTTTGCCCCCTCCGCCTGCTGCTTTGGGAGGGCGGCAGCGACTGTGGGTCCTACCAGGGACCTCCAGACTCTCCGACATAGATGGCTCATGGTTCCTCTCAAGCTTCAGGTGCGTCTGTGGGACGCACGCAGCAATGACGGTGATAATGGGGGAGGGGACATTTCTCGCTCTCTGGGTCTTCTTGGAGACCGGTGAGACAGGAGACGCCCGCCGGAAGGGTTACTCGTCAGAAAGGTGGGGGTGGGGGTCGGGTCCCCTTCGCAGACGCACGCACTGCGGAGCGCACAGCCATTCACTCCCGCGTCGGCGGCCACTTCCAGGGGACACGCGGGGCCGAAGCACACAGTAGGCAGCTCAGAGACACGCCGCTTCGCCTGAGGCAAAAGCGGACCCGGACCCGAGGTGGAGACCTGGCACCTTTGGACCCTGGCGCACTCGCTGTCCAGGAAGACCAAGCCCGAAGCGCCCCCCCCATCCCCGCGGGTCCAGACCCCTAGAGCGCGCGAGGGGGTCAGCCCGGGGATGGGGGAGGCGCCCCCACCGGCCGCCCCCGGCCCCTCCCGCGGTGTTCAGACCCCTCCCCTAGCCCAGACCCCCAATCCCAGACCCGCCGGCCGCCCCGCCCCGGCCCGCCCCGCCCCCGCCCCGGGCTGCGTCCCGGCCCCAGCTCCCAGCCGGGGGCTGCGGGCTCCGGCCGCCCGCCCCGCGCTCCCCCCCCTCGCTCCCGGTGCGGCGCCCCCCGCCCCCACCCCTCCCCCTCCCTTCCCACCTACCCACCCACCCTGCCGGCCCGTTACCCTCCCGCCTGCTCCGGCTCCTGAGCAGCCAGCGGCCACCGGCTCCGGCAGCGGCGCAGAGCCACTCAGCACGGCGCGGCGCGGCGAGCTCGACATTCCACGGGACCCGCGGAGCCGCGTCCGGACCGCCGCCCGCCTCCCGCGCTCCAGCCGTCCTCGGCCGCCGCCACCCTCGGCTCGTCCCTCGCGGCCGCCCGCGGGCCGGCGTGATCCCGCCGGGGTTCTCGGTGCTCCCCGGGCCGCGCGCCATGGGCAGCCCCCGCTCGGCGCTGAGCTGCCTGTGAGTACGGCCGCCGCCCCCCGCGTCCCCGCCGGCCCCGCGCGGCCGCGCCGCCGCGCCCTCTCGGCTCACCCCGCGCCCTCTCTCTCCCGCCCGCTTTTGTCTCCCACAGGCTGTTGCACTTGCTGGTTCTCTGCCTCCAAGCCCAGGTAAGGCGCATTGCGCGGCGGCGGGGCCCGGGCGGGCCGGCGGGGGCCGCGCGTTGGCAAGGTCGGGCAGGGGCCCAAGGACCGACCCTGCGGCCAGCGCGGCAGGGCTGGGAGGAACCTTAGAAATCCAGCCCCGAACCTGCCCTAGGAGGGAGCCGGGGAACAGAGAGGGAGCGCCCTGCCTAAGGTCACACAGCTAGTGTGCGGCGAGGCTGGAACCCAAGGTTTCGGGCTCCAGCGCTGTCTCTCACACCTCCTAGCCGGGCTGGGGTGGATGGGGAACTCTACGGGCAGCCACACCTGGCTGCCGAGGAAGGGTTGGGGAGCTGGGGCCAGGGAGCATTCGTTGTCACAAGTCCCGGGGACTGCCGCGGGGACTCTCTCCGTGGCTCTCTGGGGAGACTTGTGGCGGGTCTGAACGAAAGATCAGGTGCCTAGGCTCTCTACGCTCTCAACATTTGCTCTGTAAATTTGTCTTTATAAATGTCAGCGGTTGGGCAGCGCTGCCTCCCTACTTAGAAGCGCCCTGCTTTTCTAGGAAGGCGTGGGGAGGGGGCGAGGGGCTGCCGCTGGGGGCAGAGAACTTGCTTCCCTGATGGGATCTGGCGGGGAGTCCCAGGGTGTTTCCCAACAGGTAGGTCCAGATCGGTCCAAGCTCATCCTTGCTAGACTGGGTCTGCTCCACTTTCCTGGGTTGGGTGCTGGGGCCTGAGCTGGCTTGGGGACCCCCCCAGCCCTTGTAGGCTGCTTGGGGCAGTGGAGGCGTGTGCAGGGTAATGGGGGCCTCTCGGGCCCCTGGGCAGAGTAGCATTATAATGGCGTGTTGTGTATTTTTCAATTTCCTAAAGGTAACTGTTCAGTCCTCACCTAATTTTACACAGCATGTGAGGGAGCAGAGCCTGGTGACGGATCAGCTCAGCCGCCGTCTCATCCGGACCTACCAGCTCTACAGCCGCACCAGCGGGAAGCACGTGCAGGTCCTGGCTAACAAGCGCATCAACGCCATGGCAGAAGACGGGGACCCCTTTGGTAAGGCGAGCTGCACGGGGCAGGGTGAAGGTAGCTTGTAGAACACACCCTCCTTCCCCCTGGCTGGCCTGCTGTGACCGGACCTGCCAGCCCCATCCAGCCCCATCAGTGCTGGCCAGAGGCCTCTCCGGGCTCCCCAGCTCAGAAGGGAAGGAGTTAAGGCAAAAAAAAAAAAAAAAAAAGCATCTTTGGGGTCAACTGGAGAAAAGAGGGTTAGGGAAGGGACCTTGGGGAGTACTTGGCCCACAGGTGCCCCTTCTCTACCCAGCAGATGAATGAATCCAGGCATCTCCTTTTCTACCTCCCCCATTCACACACCCCTCCCCAGCTGCAGGTGGAGACAGAGGGTTCTGCAGGAGGGGCCCCAGGTTTAAGGGAAGCTCTTGAAAGAGGATATGTCGCCAGGGTCCACAAAAGGAGAGTTGGGAAAGAGACGGGAGAAAAATCCCCCCAGCCCTTCCAGCTTGGACGGGGGGGCCATGAACCTTTACATATTTTGACCAAAAGGGCCAATTGCACATAGGCACTAGGCTTGGGAAGGGGCCCTCTCTCCACCCCACTGACCCGGGAACCCAGGTAGTGGTCAGAGCCAGGCTCCTGACTCCCCATGGGGCGGCGAGTCTGGGGAGCTACTGCGGGGCAGAGAGGCTGAGGACTGATTGATTTCTAAAACATTCAATATTCCTGCCTTGAAACAAGGCCAATTTCCAGAGTCCTGGATGTACCAAGAGAAAAGCAAGCCCTCTGGACGGCTGGTGTTGTTTTTAGAGAGCGATTATTGTGAGTTTAAAAACCTTTAAATAATGACCAAGTTAAACAAGCATGAAAGGAGAGGGGAAGGCTCTATTAAAATGTAATAAAAAGGTGAGGCATTTTAAGAGCTAAGAAGAAAAATGAAGAATGATATAAAACAGAAAAAGAACGAGCCTTTTTTCAGATGTGGAGTTTGAAAGGAGTTGCAAGTCTGTAAATGTTAAAAAAGAGGTTCAAGATTGTTCTCTATGAATCTCTGGAGAGACCCCCGCGTCTGGCAGAGCGATTAAAACTCTTCTTACTTTCACCTTTTTTAACATTTCCTGAATACTTTCTCCTCTTCTCGAGCCAGTTTGGGGGATCGAGTATGTCTCACTGCATTTTTTCTGCATCGACGTAGCTGACTTCCCTTCAAAGCTGGAGAAGGAGACATAATTTTCCCGGGATAAATCTGTCACTGGGGTGGAAGAATAGGTTTGAAAATGTTAAGCTTTCCAAAAGGCTGGTCGGGAAAGCCGCCGCAGTAAACTGCGGCCCCAGCTCCCCAGCTCCATCCAGGAAGGGGAGTGGGGGCTCTCCGTGGTGGTGGGGGGGCGGCCTGCCCGGTGGCCGAGCTCCCCCGCTGGGCTGGCAGGGCCAGCCTGCCGTCCCTTTGTCCCTCCAAACTGGCTGCTTGCTGCCCTTCTCAGCTTCCAAGGAAAGGGAACGAATACTTAGTTCCTCCTGGGTTTGCTCCACTGGAGCAAATGGTCCAGCACCCTTGGGTTCTGTGGAGGGAAGAAGAGGCTAAGCTGGCCATGGAGAAGCTCATCTTCAGACCTCAGAAGTCTGATGCCTACTTCTGGCCTTACAAGTGTAGGAAGCCTTCCAGGTTCGCTGATTCCTGCCTGCCGGGCAGGAGTGGGAGCCGGAGGGCCTGAGAGCAGAGGCTTAGGGTGTGCAGCTGGGACAATATGAGTCTGGGGGAGAAGAGTAGAGAGGTCCCAGTTGCTTCCTTATGGGTGCCAGGAAGGAATAGAGGGATTGTGCCATCCTTGTCTGCCCCATTTGGCCAGAATCCTCGGAGTGGGATCCTCGGGCCCCTTCTCCAGCCAGCATCCCTTCGGGCCTCTGGAAGGCAGAGCAGGAGAGGGATGAGCAGTGTGGCCGGGTCCAAGAGGAGGTGGGTGGGAGGGGACGTGACAGCTGCATTTCCCTGGCTGACTTGAAGCCAGACTAGAGAGTTGGCCATTGGGTCCCAGCTCTGTCCTATGTGAAGAGGTGGGGGTAGTATCAGGCGGGGAAACGAGGGCTGCCTTGCTGACCTTGGTGCCCATCCTCCTCGTTAGTTTTAGTGACAAAGAAGGTGCTGCCTTGTTAGTGCAGGCTGGGAGACAGCTCTGGGAATCCCAGAACTGCTTTCTCAAGGAGGGAAAAGCAGTAGAGAGGACAGAAGACTCAGCCCCTCCTGGCTTATCCCCAACAGCTAAGTCAGCCCTCATTCCCTGCTTGAGGACAGCCACAAAGGGAGGAATTACACAGGGACTAGACAGGGACCAGGACTTCTGTGGCAAGTTGGCTGTCTAAGGGGAGGGCACCAGGGAAGAAGGCACAGAATTCAGCTCCCTGTCTCAATGGCTTTCCAGACTGAGAGGCAAGCATGCCTGATTTTTTTCCCCTCCTCACCCACAGCAAGTGTTTGGTCACTGGGGTGAGAAGCCCAGCTGTGATGGGGGTTGAAAGAGAAAAGACTATTTGAGTCACTGATTTCTGGACACTGGGGCTGGGGACAGTGGTGACTGGGAAGCGTGGAGAAGAGCAGAAGCCTCCCAGCTGGGGTCTGAGGTTCTGGGAAAGTAGCAGGCTGTGTGTGGAGGGAGAGTGGTCGGCCTCCCTGTCATCTCAGCAGAACGGGGTGGTGGTTGGGGGGGTGGGTTGGCCAAGGATATGAGATAGAACCTAAGGAGCCAGAAACAGGAGATAGTGCTTTTATGTTTTGCCTCAGAATTCATGTCACTGCTGCGCCCCAGAAGTTTGTGGTGATCTTTGAGGCATGTGCGTGTACTACTCTGAGTTTGAAGGATTCCCAGAGATCTTCTGATGAGAGTAGAACTCTAGTCATGAAGCCTTGACGTGAAAAGTCAGTACTATCTGGTTTTAAAAGAGGGGACCGTTCAGTTTGATGGCTTTAAGATTCCTCCACAGGAGCAGCAGAGCAGGCAGAGGGAGATCCCAGTCTGTGCTTCATGCTCTTGTCCATCCCCCTGTGTACATCCGTGAGGGGCCTGAGGCCCAGGGAAGGGAGTCGATCTTTCCCAATGTTGCCTAGCATGGTGGCAGCTGGGCTGGGGCTGGAGCCCATGTCTTGGGTACCTGCTCTTAGAGCAGTTGCTACTGGGATGTGACAGGTCTGAGGGTCAGCTGGGGTGACAATGTGGTACAGTGGGGTCAGGGCGCTTCCAATAACCACCCACCACCTTCCCTGACAGCAAAGCTCATTGTGGAGACAGATACCTTTGGGAGCCGGGTTCGAGTCCGAGGAGCTGAGACCGGTCTTTACATCTGCATGAATAAAAAGGGGAAGCTCATTGCCAAGGTGAGGCCCCAGAAGGAGCGGAGGGTCCCTGGGTCCTAGGGAGGGGGCTGGGCAGGCAGAGCTCCTGTAGGGTCCCAAGGAGAGAGACCCAGGGCCACCTTGGGGTTACCTAGTGGTTGGGTGGAAGGTGGGGGAGGTGAGAGAGAAGGAAACTGCTTGAGAGATGAGAAGCTATAAAGGCAAAGGAGGAAGAAGGAAGGCTAGGGAAGGGGCTGGTGGGGGGGTTGGTAAATTCCATATATCTTTTTAACAAATCGCCAAATTGCTTTGCTATTATGTCCAATTACATGGTACCAGCATTTGGAATGTTCAGTAAGCCGCAGGCCCAGCCCCTCGGCCGAGCTCTGAAATGGCCCCATTAGTCACGGCTCTTCTCCAGCCTCAAGCTCCCCGCTTCCTGGGTTTCTGGGGCTCGGGGCTCTGCGTCTCTCCGCAGGCCTCCCCTCCCCCATGGAGTGGCTGTCCTGGGGCCCCGGGGGTCTTGAGGGGCCCAGGGGGATGGTGCAGCTGGGGAAACGGGTGCGAGCGGCTTGGCCAGACTGGTGGGCAGGAGGCCAGGGCAGGCAGGGTCTGGGCCCCCTCTCTGGCCCTCTGTGTTGGGGCCCAGCCCCTCCGGAGACAGCCATGTGTCACTGCTGCCCGGGAGGACAGGAAGTTGCCGGGTGGGCTGCGGCTTGTGAGGGATTAGAGAGCGGGTGCCCGGGCGGGGGTGGGGCTGTCACTCGTGCCCACCCTGCCATCTGCTGGGGTGCCCACCTGCTGTCTGGGGCCGCCTGCCCTCTGCCTCTGCTGGGGTGGGGGTGGGGGGCGTCTCCGGCCAGAGCCCGGTAACGCCGCGCGTCTGGCCCCACTACCTGCAGAGCAACGGCAAGGGCAAGGACTGCGTGTTCACCGAGATCGTGCTGGAGAACAACTACACGGCCCTGCAGAACGCCAAGTACGAAGGCTGGTACATGGCCTTCACCCGCAAGGGCCGGCCCCGCAAGGGCTCCAAGACGCGGCAGCACCAGCGCGAGGTGCACTTCATGAAGCGGCTGCCCCGCGGCCACCACACCACGGAGCAGAGTCTGCGCTTCGAGTTCCTCAACTACCCGCCCTTCACGCGCAGCCTGCGCGGCAGCCAGAGGACTTGGGCCCCCGAGCCCCGGTAGGCGCCGCCGGCCCTCCCCGCCGCGCCGAGCCGCTCGCCGCGGGGGCGCACGGAGAAACTCCGGGAGCCGAGGTCTGCGCTGCTGAAGGCTGGGGAGGAGCTGGGGGAGCCCCGGGTTCTAGCTGTCCGTAATTGTTTGCTGTTGGGTTTTTTTTTTTTTTTTTTGGTCGTTGTTTTGTTTTGTCTTGTTTTTTAAACAAAAGAGAGGCTCTATTTTTGTATTCCACTTGGCGGTGGTGTCTGTCTTCTTCGCTTTTGGGAAGGCTGGGACTGGCCTAGACTGGGATTCTGGCGGGGGTTCCTTCTGGGTGGGAGGAGGGCTTTTCCAGGCCGGCAGAGGTACTCCTGAGACCCCCCCCCCCCACGCCTGCAGGGTAAGCTGGCCAGGCTTACCCCACCCCCCAGGTAGGGGCAGTGGGGAAAGAGTGGGGAGTGGGGACGTAGAGCAGGTTTTTTAAAGGTGGGTGTCAGTGGGGGGTGGATGTGTATTATTATTAAATGACTGAAATATTTATTTATTTACTTATTTTAAAGGCTTTTAAAATTTATCTGACAGAAAGGGATCACAAGTAGGCAGAGAGGCAAGCAGAGAGAGAGAGAAGGAAGCAGGTTCCCTGCTGAGCAGAGATCATGACCTGAGCTGAAGGCAGAGGCTTTAACCCACTGAGCCACCCAGGCACCCCTGAAATTTATTTATTTAACTTGAGTATTAAAAATGTGTGTTGGAGAGCAAGGCCTGTGGGGATCCGGCCCCTCCCCCTTGCCCAGCTGCCCTGGGGCTGTCCTGACCAGAACCAGTTCTGACCCCAGCTCTGCCCATAGCCTCCTTCCAGCCTGACTTAGGACCTGTGCCTGGCCTTGGGGGCTTTCCTGATAGGACAGAAGCAGGGAAAGGGGCAAGAAGAGGCTCTTAGCTGGTCCTGGGAGCTCTCAGACAAGGACCTTATAGCTCCTAACGGGAGTCATTGCCAACACTAACCCCTAGCCACCTCTGGGGCAGAAAAGAGGGTTCTCCTAGGACCAGAGCTCCATTCATGGATTCAATGAATCTTTATTATTATTTTTTAAAATATTTTATTTATTTGTCAGAGACAGCACAAGCAGGGGGAGTGGCAGAGCAGGCAGAGGGAGAAGCAGACTCCCTGCTGAGCCAGACGCTTAACCGGCTCAGCGCCCAGGTGTCTTCAATGAATCTTTAAAAAGCGCCGCTCCACGTGTCTACATCTTTGTGGGAGACAGGCTGGAGATGCCAGAGCTGGTTCTTTCTGAGTATCAGGCATCAGTGAATGAAAGAAAAAAGCTGCCAGGGTCCCAGGTGGGGTTATGCCGGAGGGGAGACCGCCAAGCCCGGTGTTGACAACTGTGGCATGGAGCAGGGCTGACTTTTGAGGATCTGGTTAGACAGCTGTGAGCCGAAGGTGCTGAGCTCAGGGTGTGCAAGGGTCCTGGGGCCATGACCCTGGGAGAGGCTGCCGGCCCTGGAGAGATGGGGCCCAGAGGAAGAGAGGCTGGGCAGGAGATCCGGAGGGAAGTTCACAGGTAGAGAGCAGGACACAGACTCTGGCCCAGAGGAGAAGCAGCAGCTCATGGGTCAGAAGGACCAACCCCAGATGGTCCTGCTGTGGAGGAAGGAAGCCCAGGCCACGCTATGGCAATGACAGAGCATGTCAGGGTGTGGGCATAAGGGCTGGCCTGATGGGCAGAGAGCTGTGTGTTTGGGTGTGGACTGGAGAGCCTGACATCATGCCGCATCGAGGGACAGCCCAAGCCCAGAGGTAGCAGGTCTCCTGAGGGCTTCCTCACTGAGGCCTCCTGTTCTGGCCGTTTTTGCTGCCTTCTTTTGACAGTGCCCCTGGCTGGTCCCTCAGCCAAGCTACTGGGCCAATCCAGAAACCTCTTCCCTCTGGGCTTGTTTCTTGGCACTTCCTTGGAGTGGGGGGCACTCCAAGGCTTCCTAATCACATGGGCTTCTCAGAGCTGAAGCCGCGAGTTCCAGGGTCAGGCCATCCAGGTGGACCAGGAGCTCCATGGCTCAGTGGGAAGCCTTGGAAGAGAGAGGCTGGGGAGACCCCGGGCTCTGGCCATGCCACCTCATCTGGCTTGCTGTGGGGGTGAAGGGCTCTGGATAGAGGAGGTGTCTCCCAGCACACAGACACCGGGGATGTGGAGAGGGCTCTAGACATCTCTGTTCCAGCTCCTCCAGCTCTTAGGGCCTCCTCCCCTCCCCCTTTAATTAATTCTGGGTGAGCAGCCTGGCTTTATTGTGCAAGGAGCTCGGGTCTCACTGTGGGAAAAGTCACACCTTCTGAGCAGCTTCTGATGCCATGCAAATGAAGAGACCGTCCAGGAAACGCTTTCATCTGCACGGCCGCCTGTCCAGCCCCCAGCCCAGTAATTGCCCACATTTCATTTGTTTGAGAGCAATTCCTGGGGGGAGCCATAGGGTCGGAGGGAGTCTGGGGTGGGGGTGGAATGTCAGGCTCTCTCTGCCTGTGATCCTGGCCACGGAGCGGGGAGGCTGGTCACTGGCTAGGCCAAAGCCACTCCTGCAACTCCCGGGGCTGGGGACTCCCGAGGTCTCCAGGGTGGTAGATGGAACTGTGCCGTGGTGGCCGTGACGGAGAAGAGGTGCGCTGTCTGGAGAGCCAGACCCGCCTTACAGAGAGGAGGGAGATGACAGGTGGTGGCGGCGGCGCTGGTGGCGGTGGCTAGGGGCGGTGGAGAGGGGTAGGAGGTGGGGATCCTCGGGGCGGCCTGGACCTTTGGGAAGGGGCTGACATCCGGCAGGACCCCAGGTCAGGGACCCATGGGAGCAGAGCCCAGAGCGGTGGGGCCAGGCTGGGCTAGAGCACCCACCACCTTGTTTATCTTCGCCTTGCTGCCTCCACAGAGCCCTCACTAATGGGGTTTTACAGCCCACTCAAGCTGCAACTGGCCGAGAATCAATCATTACCGGCACTTAGTGGTTTGATAGTTAACAGCCTGAACTGAAGCCAAACTGGTTGTTAACTGTGATAACAACTGATTTCAAGGGGTTATTGCCGGCCCAATATGCTCAGTCCATTTATTTCGGGGAAAACAAGCAGAGAGCCGTGGCAAGGCCCAGAAAAGGGAGGAGGACGGGGCTCTTCTTAGCCAAAAGGTCCGCTGCTCCGCTCTAGAGTGGGTGCTGGCTGTGAGGGCCCTGGGGGGCTGCCTGAGGCCTACGCCAGGCGCGGCCTCCCAGGACTTACTGAGGACCTGCATGCAGGCCCAGGTGACTCCCACAGAAGGCCTTCTCAGTGCTTACCTCATCCGCATGGCCCCCTCCTTTTTTTCTAGCAGTACCGCCCATGAGAGCCTCACCGGGACTGACTCCCCACGAGGAGGAAGCAGGCCTAGTGGCCAGGCCTCTGCTCGTCCCTACCCAGAGGGTGGGGCTGGACCCACTCACCCATTCCTCCCTCCCCAAAGCCTCCCAGAACCCTGCCCGCTCCAAACTAGAACCTTGTTTTTCATTTCAAGGCCAGCAAAGACTCCGTCCAAACCTTGATGAGAAAGAATGAGTGAGGGCTCTCTCCTCTCACTCCACCAGGTTCTGCCCAACCCTTCCTTCTACCCTAGCTGAGTGACAGAAGGGGAGGCTGTGGGCAAGCATCATTCTAGAAAGCCGCTGCAGCAAAGGACCTGGGAGTTGTTCACCATCTAGAGACAGACAGCCTAGGGCCCAGAAGGTGCATAGTTAGGATCGAAGCTAGTACTGGAAATCAGGTGTTAATTTCCAGGCCCAGGCTGCCTCTTGAGGGTTGTAGGTCTTTCCTTAATTCCATTCATTCATTCGATATTTATTGAGTGCTTACTGGGTGTGGGTCAAGCTCTATTCTAGGTAGAGGGACAAGCAGGAAATGAGACAAAAGCCCTGTAATTATGGAGCTCATATTCTAGTGGGTAAGGGGGTGCAGAGCAAATGGTACATAGTATGGCAGACGCTGAGAACCACATCGGGAAAAATGCAGAGAAGGGAATGAGTGTGAAAGGTAGGGTAGGTGGCAGCAATCTTAAATAGGGTGCACAGAGAAGGCCTCACTCGAATCTTCGTGTTTGGGGAGGTGAGACTTTCTGGGGAGGGGCGTGGAGAAGGTTAGAAGCTGAGATGAGACCAGAGAAATAGAAAGGGGTGGTAGTGGGGGGCAGATCACACAGGGCCATTGAAAAGGCTTCAGTTTTGATTCTGAATGAGATAGCACACCATCGGGGGCTTCCAAGCAGTAGAGTGACAGGCTCTGAATGAAGTTTTAACAAGATTACTTTGGCTGCTGTGTGGAGAACCGACAGCCAGGGAGCCAGGGAGACCAGTTACGAAGTAACTGAAGTAATCCAGACCATAGATAGTAGTGGATTGGAGGCAGTGAGAAGAGTTTGGGATTTGGGGTAGTTTTTACAAGGGGGGATGACAAGACTTGCTGATGGAGTTGAATATGGGCTGTGAGAGAGAGGGGATGTGAAGGGTTTCCAGGGTTTCTGGCCAGAGCCACTGAAAGGATGGAGGGGCTATTTGCTGGCACAGAGAAGACTGCAGAAGGGGCAGATTTTGAGAGGAAGAGTAGAAGTTTAGTTTTGGATATGTTACATCTCAGCTGACTAAAGAAATACACAAAGGGAGATGGTGAGTGAGCAGTTGTGCACGTGTCTAGAATTCTGGGGAGAGGTCTAATGTGAAGATACAACTTTGGGAGTATTCGGCACACAGGTGTTTTTATTTTTTTAAGATTTTATTTATTTATTTGACAGAGAGAGAGACAGCAAGAGAGGGAACACAATCAGGAGGAGTGGGTGAGGGAGAAGCAGGCTTTCCGTCAAGTAGGGAACCTGACGCGGGCTCGATCCCAGGACCCCGGGAACATGACCAGAGCTGCAGGCAGACCCTTAACAACTGAGCCACCCAGGCGCCCTACACAGGTGATTTTTAAAGCAGGAGATGGAATGGGTTCCCTTGGGAACCTAGAGAAGAGAGGAGCTGGAGCCCCAAGTCTGAGTGCTGGGATACACCTGCAGAAGTCAGGACAGAGGGGGAACCAAGGGAGGAGATTGAGAAAGTGTGGCCCATGAGGTAGGTGGGAGGAAAACTAAGACAGTGTGGTGTCGTGATGATACAGGACCAAGACAATTTCTGGGCCCGAAGCTTTAAGTGTCTTACTCCCCAACCAACACCGGGGTTAAAAGGAAGTAGCCAACAAGTAGGGTCTGTTTGACCTGGGAGTCTCCTGGCCTCTTCTTTCAGCTTCTCCCGGACTCTCATCACACTGTCTTTACCTCCAGAACCTAACTCAACTCCAGTCCACTTACTCTTCGACTTCTCCACCACCCTCTCCCTGCTCCAAGCCATCATCAGCTCAAGTCTGTCTTTATGGCAACAGCTCCTAACTGCTCTCCCTGATTCCTCTCATAACTCCGACAATCCTTTCTGTGCTCAGCAGCCAGAATTTTCAAAACACAAATATCATCTTTGTACTCCCGCCTTATATAGAATTGTACTCAGACTCCTCTCCAAGGCCCACATGGTCCCTGGCCTGCTCTGGCCTGACCGTCCACCTAACCTTAGGGCTTAGCTACTTAACCACTGGGGCCACACCTCCTTCCAGCTTCTCAAATAAGACAGTCTTGCATCTGCCCCAGGGCCTTTGCGTGTGTTGTTTCCTCCGCTTGCAATGCTGTTTTTCTTGAACTTGCAGGGCTGACTGTTCGTTCTGTAGATCTCTGCTGTCACTCTCTGCTTTATTTCTTTATTACCCTTATCCTTATCTGATATTATCTTGTTTCTTATTTGCTTGCTTTTGGTCTGTCTGTACCCCCCTGAACCTGCCCCGCCAGCCCCCAGGAGAGCAGGGAGGGACCCTTATGCATATCCAGTGCTGAACCAATGCCTCGCACCTCCTTGTCATGAGTTTTCAGTAAACATTGGTGGAAGCAATCAACTGATAAAGTGAGAGGAGACTGGGAAGCTGTTGAGTGGGCACAGCAGGTTAGGGGTTCTCTGTATCCAGGGTTGGGTTGGGCTGGAAAAGCCCGAAGGTCAGGGAGACTTGAGGGTGGTCCTGGGATGGGTGACCCATGGAGCCCATCCAGATATGCACAATCTTACTAAAAGGAGATGCAGTGCTGTCCAACACGGGCTCACCCCCAGTATCCTCAAGCTACGATGCCTGTTTCCAAGACCCAGACAAAGGAGCATCTAAGCAGCGCCCAGTGGGAGGGGTATAACAGAACCTCCTCAAATTCTGCTTCCTTCCCCACCCATGGATGTCCATAGCAACCAGGGGACATCAACGGAAAGAGTGAATGGGAATTAAGAGCTAGAGAGTGGAGGAGAGATGAGGAGTAAGTAGCAGATCAGATGGGGAGCTGATAGGAATTCTGGGGGATCCCCAAGTCCCATGGAACTGTGGAGGGCTGTGCCAGTATGTCATTTTGGTTGCCCTGCTTCCCCATCTGGATCTCTTGCTCTCTCTCAAGAGCTAACTGGCATTCTGGGCAGGCCCCAGAGCTGAGCCTCGTGCTCCTGGCTGGCAGATGCGGAGAAGGGCTCCGGCTCAGCCCTGCAGGCTGTTACCCCCGCTTAGTCCCCCTCTCTGGGAAATGAGCTCAGGCTGCTGGATCAGTCTGGGAGCTGAGTCTCTTCTCCCTTCCTTCCTTGGCTGTGGATGATGGAGGGAGGACGTGGTCAAGAGGAGAGTCAGGGTGTTAACCTACACCCATGGAGGCCTGCAGCTTTGGCACTAGGGGATGAAGGCCCCCGGTCATGAAGAATCACATGGGCCCTGGCCTGGGGTCTGCTGGAGGTACTCAGAACAAGGGGCCAGAACTGGACACTGCCTTGAGGAGGTAAGGAGAAGCCAGGACCAAGCTTTTCAAGGTTTGCCGCTCCCGTTACCTCGAGCCCAGAGAACCAGAAAATGCCTGGGCCTGAGGCCTGGGAGTGGCAGAATGGTAAGCCCTCGAGGAGCCAGGGCACAGGGCCGGGACCCAAGCCAACAGCCAGAAGATCCAGCCAGTGACTTTCAAGGGTGGGAGTGACCAGGGCCAACACCAGATCCCACTGTCCCTGTCGGCCCGCAGACACACAGCTTCCAAACCCCCGGGCTCAGAACCTCTACCTTTCTGTCCTTCTCCTTGTTTCTAGTCTCTGATATTTAACATTTCAACTTGACAAACATCACCAATTCTTGCTAAATCTTTCTTCACGGAGAAGTGCCCCCGTCCCATCACAGCCTCTGCTGGGCCATCACATGCCCTCCCACCTCATCGTCCTGCCCGGGCTCTCCCTGGGCTTTCTGGACACCCTCCCCTCCCTGCCTCCTGCAACTCTCAGTAATGAGGAGCAAACTCATAAAATATTCATAGTGGGTAACACACCATGTAGGATCTGCCTGATCTCAGGTCTGATAGGCCGGGTCAGGAGGGTGCTGGGTCTTTGGCTTCCAGGGGTTTGGGCTGACTTCTCCACCTTGGGCTCAAGTTCCAGCCACTTCCATCAAGCCAGGCCCAATCCTCCCTTGGGGGAAACGTGGGGGGTCCTGGGGAGAGGTGCTAGTGGCCTGGGGAGAAAGCTCCTAAGTGAGGCGTGACTTCTGCGACCAGAAGACCAAAGCCAGAGGTGTGTGCTGAGAGGGAGGAGGGGGGCAGCATCAGAGCCTATGCACTCAGCAGTGTCTGGAATGGTGATTTTTTTGCCCTGGGGAGCCTGGTAAGGTGGGATTGTGCGCCATGTGAGGGAGAGAGGGAATGGCGTTGGTGGCAGGCCTCCCTGTGGGGACACATCCATAACACCGGTGGGGCAGGTAGAGAGAGGGAAGGGAAGGGTAAAGGAATCTTCTCTTACTCTCCCAACAGCTCTGGAATTCGTACTGACACTGATTGCCCACCCCGGCTCCTGGCCAAGCCTAAGCAAGTCAGAGAAGGGACTCAGAAGAATGGCAACAGCAGCCACCAGAGATAGGCTGTGGCTCCGTGTGACGTCAGGAGTCAGAGCTTTGGAGTCAGACCGAACTAACCTTGAATCCTGGCTCTGGAGCTCCCTAACCGTGTACACAGCAAGTCACCTCACTGCTCTGAGCCTCAACTTCCTCACCTGCCAAATGGGTCACAAACTCCTCCCTACAGAGTTGTCATGAGGAGTTTGTAAGGCGTCTGGCAGAGTGCCTTAACAATGGTTCCTAACAAGGGTGGGGAGGGACTCTGGAGGAGGGGTTGGGCGGGCAGAGGGAAGTCCCAGCGAGCCTGGGTTTGCCCAGTGACATCATCTAAGAAGCCCACTGAGGAGCCGGGAGAAAGGCAGGGTCTCTAGGAAGGTTAGTTTCCTGGGGAAATAGCTCCAGTGGCTCAATGGCCCAAGGTAGCCCCGAAGCCGGGAGAGATGAAGGGCAAGGTCCTCCGTGCACAGAATGCCTGCCCTTGCCCCCTCCCTCCCACTTACCCAGGTAGGTGTACCAGCAAAGGTCCAGGCCCCTGAAGGTCTGGGAGAACTGAGAGGACAGATGTCCCAGTGTCCTGCAAGGGGGATGGTCTTCCAGCTCAGTCCCACAGGCCAGTGTGCAGGTCTTAGCTCCCTACTCCTCAGACCCGGCCTTGCCTCCCCTCTCCCAACCCCTAAAGCAGGGGCTGGGGAGGAGGCAGTGATCTGTTGGAAGAAGGGAAGGAGAGAGGAGCAGAGAGAACATGGAGAACCAACATTCAAGGCTTTCTTTCTTCCCAGTTGATGCCAAGCTTTTCCTTTCCCCAGGGGCCTCAAACTGATACCTGCCAAGCCTACCAGAGACCTCCTCTGTGCCAGGTATGAAAGCAAGTATTAAGAGGCAACAGTGAGCAAGTCAGAAGGACCCCTGACTCTCAAAGCTTCCCTTCCAGCGCAGATGGCCAGAGTTGGCCAGTCACTTCTGATGAGGCATGGGAAAGGCTGAGACAGCTGAAGAGCTAGGGGTGTGTGAGGACAGAGGGATCCTGGGGAGGACGTTCCATGGCTCAGGGTTGAGGGCTTGCTGCCTCAGAGCAAGGTCCCTGAGAGCAGGGACCCTGGGCGGCCCCCCGTGGAATTCGGCTCAGCTCAGGTCAGCCCCAGCTCATTCAGGGCACACAGGGTGGGTGGGGGTGGAGTTGCTGGAGATAAAGGCCTAGACGAGGCGGTCCAGCCTCCAGGCCGCACCCCTTGCGCCGGGGTTCACAGACCAGTGGTGCGGGCGGTACATAGCTTACTGCACTTGGCTGGATCGTGACGGATCCCAGAGAAGATGAGTCAAGAGGAGCAGCTGTGGAATCCTCAGGGAAATGCTTTTTTTCCTGAACCTTAATTTCCTCATCGAGAAGGTAAAAAGGTTTGAACCAGAGTATTTGTTTTCAGGAAAAAAAAAAAAATTAGCAGCAGAACCTAATTTCCTGAGGAAAATCTGTATAGAATTCTATTTCATAAAATAGATGTACACAAGACTCGCTTCGGTCAGCCGAGGGACTGACGTCCCCTCAGTTTCTTCCTTCGTGCCTGACATGTCAGCTGGGGCAGGGAGTGAGGGAGATGGAGGGTCCGAGCTCTTCAGGGTTCTTTGGGGCTTTTAGGAGGAAGATGGGGGCGGGGACCCACCAGGGAGGAAGGGCTGGGTGGGCTCCAGGCCTGCAGTCCAGGGCCGCCCCCTGGGCTCCACCGCCTTGGGAAGATGCCTCCAGGAGGAGCCGCTGAGCACCTCCTCAGAGCACCTGGACCAGTGGGTCTGTTCCCACAGTCTCCAAGAGGCTCCCCGTCTCACTGACCACTCACACCCAGGGATTATCCCAACCAGAAACTTCCATTCGGAACAAAGCTCCCAGGAATGAAACCCGAGCTGCCACTGAGAGGCTTCCAGGCTAACTGGGAAGTGGCTGGGAAAGGGAGCGAAAGCTCGAGAAGCACTGGGAGCCTCAGGGAGGCCGTGAAACCTGAAGACAAACGACCAGCCAGTGGACTGGTGCTGTGGAGCTGCCACTGCCTTCTGCAGAACCAAAGGTCAGGGCTGAGCCGAGCGGGAAACGAAGGGGAAGTGCACCCCCAGGCTTTTCGAGGGGAGAGTAATTGGTGCACCTGTGGCTAGGGCCAATATCCCCTGTGAGGCCCCCAGGGCTGGCCTGCAGTCACTCAAGCTGCCCGCCCTTCCCCTCTCTTCCCCACCCCCTCCCAGCTGCTTCCACTTACTCCAGTGGGCTGCTGGATTGGTCAGCGACGGGGCCGCCTGCTCACCCAAGGGAGGGGAGAGAGTGTCACCGGCACAGTTACCATGTGTCAGGTACCCATCAGATGCCCGGCGTGCTGTCTGTGTCATTTCCAACCCTCCTGACAGCCGGGCAAGTGGGGCACTACTAGCCCCATTTTACAGATGGGGAAACTGAGACTCAATGCAGTAAGTCATTTGCTCCAAGAGACAGAGCTAATTAGTGGTTGACCTTGGATCTGAACCCAGGGCTTTTGGACTTGGAAGTACTGAAGCAGCTTCTGCCACAACGTACTCTTCAGTCTTAAACTGCCTCATTAGAGCCCAAGAACCTGAGTTTTTTGTTTGTTTGTTTGTTTGTTTTTTGTCTTTTTAAAATAAACTCTCTCAGGATGCCTGGGTGGCTCAGTCGGTTGAGTGTTCGACTCTTGATTTCGGCTCAGGTCCTGATCTCAGGGTTGTGGGATCCAGATGGGCGTGGAGCCTGCTGAAGATTCTCTCTCTCCCAGTCTCTCTGTCCTCCCCCTAAAATAAACCCTGTCGTCCCCTTCATGTCACGGTATGAGACAAAGAAAGTGGTCCTTTCACCCCAGGAAGTAGTCCCTTCTCTAGCTTGGCTCCTGTAGCCATGTGAAAGTGATTCACTTCTCTGGGGTGAGGGCTCCTCGTTTGTAAAACAGGATTCATAATAGTGTCTATTTAGAAGTGGAGGGCCAAAGATAACACACATAAAGTGCTTAGAAAGTGCTGGGCCCAGAGAAAACAGTCAAGGCTTTCGTTGTTGTTCCAGGAATTCCTTTCCCCTTTTGCCTGGGCAGCCCTGAGGAAGACACCCGGCAGGCTGGGTGGCTTTTCCTCCATCCCCTCCCGGCTGGCCCCTAGGGATTCCGATGTAAGTTAGAAGGCACCTCAGAGAGCTAAGGCCTTGCAGGTAACCTGGGAGCCCATAGGGAAACTTCTGCTCCCACCTGAAGAGCAGCTCTGTGTTCTCCAAGGGCTGAGCCCCCAGATCTGCCCCATAAATAAATCACTTAGCTGAGCTATTATTACTAGCCTGCCCTGTGTGGTGCTGAGGGCTGCCGGAGCCGACCCAGCAGATTGCTCTGTTTCTGAGGATCCCGAGAACGAGGCTGAGCGGGGCAAAGGGAAGGCAGTTGGACTGGGTCCCAGGAGGCCGGCTGCTGCGTAGGTGTGGGACTCCCTGTGGTACCGCTGAGTGGCAGGCAGCTTTGGACTCTGAGAAGGAGGACGTTTGCCACGCCGAAGGCCAGGAGCTGAGCCAGAGGCTGTGGTCTTACCGACTAGCCTTTCTCCTGCAGTTTTCTGAGCTCAGGCTGCCCTGATGACTCTCCCCTGGGGCCAGCACAGAGGGCACCGAGGGCATCGAGGGCTGGTCCCACCCCACAGGTGGAGAGACCCTCGCTGGTCCCTGCTCACTTCTTCAACCATCTCAAAGCCTGGCTCGTGGCTGCGCTTAGTGACTGGGCTTAGGCTAAGAAGTCAACATTTCTTTTCTTTTCTTTCTTTCTTTCTTTTTTTTTTTTTTAAGATTTTATTTATTTATTTGAGAGATAGAGAGGGAGCACAAGCAGGGTGAGGGGCAGAGGAAGAAGCAGATTCCTCACTGAGCGGGGAGCCTGATGCAAGGCTTGATCCCTGACCCCTGGGGTCATGACCTGAGTGGAAGGTAGATGCTTCACTGACAGCCACCCAGGTGCCCCAGAAGGCAACTTTTGTGATGCCTGTGCATGAGCCTGGGTGGTCAGCAGAAGGTGGTGACTGAGAATGGGTAGTGGGGCTGGATAGGAGGGTACCTCCCGGCTTGGGGACGGGCTCCGTGTGGAATGTGGGGCTTAAAAATGATTCTTTCCGCTGCCATGCACCAGGCCCTAGGCTCCACCCAGTTTCTCATCCACAGAGAGAGCAGTGGTTTTGGTCCTGTCCCCACGGAGTTCACACTTTAGTGAGAGGAGCTGCACATACAAGTGACAGCTGGATGTCAAATAGGCAATTGCAAATGCGTGTGCTTTTTAATTTTATTCCAACTATTCAGGGATGAGTCAGAGAGTATCATTACCTTTTACTTTTTTTTTTTTTAAGATTTTATTTGTTTATTTGACAGAGAGAGATCACAAGTAGGCAGAGAAGCAGGCAAAGAGAGAGAGAGAGGAAGAAGCAGGCTCCCTGCTGAGCAGAGAGCCCGATGGGGGACTCGATCCCAGGACCCTGAGATCATGACCTGAGCCTAAGGCAGAGGCTTAACCCACTGAGCCACCCAGGCACCCTCATTACCTTTTAAAGATAAGAAAATCCAGGCATAAATGAAATATCAATATTGACACTGAGTCCATAGTCATAAATGTTTTAAGCTAAGTGCTTAGGTTCAAGTGTTTGTGTGTGTGTCTCTGTGTGTGTGTGTGTGTGTGTGTGTATCTGTAGTATGTTCACGTAAATGTTCTTTAGTGAGTACTTTATGGTTCAGGCACTGTGTTTATACACTGTGTTTCAATTATTCCTTCTGTTGACCTAAGGACCCTGTGTGTTAGACATCAATATTCCAGATTTATGGAGGAGGACGTTAGGGTTCTGCAGAGTAAAATAATGTCTATAAGCCACACAGCTGGCAAGTGGCTGAGCCAGGATTAGAAACCAGATCTGTGGACTCTAGTCTTTCCACTCTGCAAAGCACGCCGATGACTAATAACGCAGAGCAGGATATAATGGAAAAGGTGACCTAAGACAGGTACCTGTGTGGTGCGGGAAGAGTTCCCACCTGGTAGAAGGGAGGAAGCACTGAGGAACAGAGACCTACTGGCCCAAGGTCACACAGTTGGTTCTTCAGGCATTAGAGGTAAGATTCCAGTGTCTAGACTCTGAGGTCAATACCAGTTTTATTTATTTTTATTTTTTAAAGATTTAAGACATAAAGAACAAATAAAGATTATTTATTTATTTGACAGAGAGAAAGAGATCGCAAGTAGGCAGAGAGGGAGGAGGAAGCGGACTCCCTGCTGAGCAGAGAGCCCAATACCAATCCCAGGACCCGGAGATCATGACCTGAGCCAAAGGCAGAGGCTTAACCCACTGAGGCACCCAGGCACCCCATCAATACCGGTTTTAAATCCTGCCGACAATAAGAACTTTGAGAGGAATTCACCTCCACTCTGTTCTGTTAAAGAAAAAATTCCAAAGTCTTTGCAAGTCCTCAGAATCTGTGTGAAATTTGGCTGAATGGAAAGCTCATAGCAGAGTGGAACCGACCTCTCTGTCCCCTGGGGCCAGAGTGGCGGCAGCACTTTTCCACCTTTCTGGTAGGTCACGATCTCCTCCCTTGCCCAAAAGATTGGGGCTCATGTGCACTCTTTTCACTACAAAGTAGCCAGAACAAAAATTTCTAAACGAAGCCAAGGACTGTTTTAAGTCACCTGCATGCTTAAAAATCTCTACTCTTTCCCCATGCCCGCTGGATGAAATTCAAATTCCTCAACATGAGGCCTTTCACAATCTGGCCACAGCTTTCCCAGCTTCTCTCCTTCCACTTTTGTGGGAGATTCTAGTGATACAGACCTTTTTACTATTTCCCAAATTCTCTGTGCTTTTCCATGCATTTGTCTTTTCATGTACTATTCCCTCTATCTAGACGAACTCCTACCCACCCTTCAAAACCTAAAATTGTCTCCTCCCCTTTGTATCACCCAGGCACTCCTTTGTGGTGTGGTCTCATACATTATTTTGTAATAACACCGAGTTATAACTACTTATTGAGAACTATAATTCTTCACGTGGCCTTGGAATATAGTAGGTGTTTCATTAATTTTGGTAAATGAATGAATGAAGGAAGTCCCATCTGCTGGCTTAGTGCTTGGTCTTGCCATTGATGGGGCAAGTAAGAGGGCTGCAGACATGATTTGAGGAAACTTAACCAACCATCTCTGGAGTTTGAAACCCTTCAAAGACCAGAGGGAGTTTTAGAAAGGAAAGTAATAACAATAGCTAGCATTTATTAAGTGCTTACTATCTCCCGTGGACCATGCTAAGTCCTTCATATGCCTCTTCTCATTTCACCCGCATGACGATACCCTAGTAGCTGTTATCCCTAGGAGGATTTTATCCCCTAAATAAGTGGTTATTCTCATTTTACAATTGGAGAAACTGAGGTTTGGAAAAGTGAAGGAACATTTTCCCTTCAGTTACGCAGCCAGGATTTAAATCCAGATCTGCCGGCCTTTAAAACTCAAGTGCTTAACTTCCAAGCTTTTCTGCCTCTGACTCCTCCAACTGTGAACTTCTACTGTATTAAAGGGGAACTGGATCTCATTGCTCCTCCTGCCTAGTTAGAAACACCACTGGGGCACCTGGGTGGCTCTGTGCGTTAAGCCTCTGCCTTCAGCTCAGGTCATGGTCTCAGGGTCCTGGGGTTGGGCCCCCACATCGGGCTCTCTCTGCTCAGTGGGGAGCCTGCTTCCCCCTCTCTCTCTGCCTGCCTCTCTGCCCACTTGTGATTTCTCTGTCAAAAAAAAAATTGTTAAACCATTTAAAAAAAAAGAAAAGAAACACCGCTGGCCTGTGGGTTCTTTTTAAAATTATTTTTAAAAGATTTTATTTATCCATTTGACAGAGCGAGAAAGCACAAGCAGACAGAGTAGCAGAGGGAGAGGGAGATACAGGCTCCCCACTGAGGAGGGAGCCTGACACAGGGCTTGATCCCAGGACCCTGAGACCACACTCTGAGCCAAAGGCAGTTGCCTAACCAACTGAGCCACCCAGGTGCCCCATGGCCTGTGGGTTCTGAGCTGCAAGGCCTAGGGCCTGGGTTACACAGGTGGCTGTAAGGGGTCAGAAGCTCCAGCCTGATGTTTGTGCTGAGACCTTGACATGCACCCTTTGGCGGGGTGGGGGGTGGGGGTCACTAATCATTTACTTATGACTGCCCCCACTGCCCCTGGGATGGCCCAGGCTGACCGCTAAAGCAAAAATTAGAAAACAAAACAAAACAGAAAACTGATTTAGGATTGACTAGGGTTTCCCTCTTCAGGCTATAGGCACTTTGTTAGAAAAATAAAACCCCTCAATGGAAGCTCAAAAGGGCTTCACTTCGAGGGCTGAATCTGGGTTCTAGCCTGGCTTTTGTTACTAACCAGCTGTGTGACCTTGATCAAGGGGTTTAACCTTATAAGCCTTCAGGAGTGGGCAGAAAAATGGGCAAGAACACAATGCACTTAGGAAGGAGAGATCCAGATGACATCCAGAGAATGGGAGTCTGAGTTGGAGCACAGGGCAGCCCCAGGGAAAGAAGTTCCAGAGCTGCTCAGGTGGTGGTGTCCCAAGGTGTGCAGGACATGACAGGCCATTTGCCAGCAGGGACCAGGGGGAATGGGAGAGAAAACCAAAGACGAAGAAGGCTTTCCTTTTTCCTCGAGTGGGGCCATCACAGTCCCTCTGGGAAGTCAAGCAGTGGGTAGGCATCTAGAAAATCCCAGCTTCAGGAAGAACTAACTCTCCCCTTCATCGGGCCTCCTGGTACCCAAAACATTCTTCCGTCTCAAATGCACTTCCTTTTACTTAATCAACCTTCTCGGTAGTGAGTTAACTCCTGGAGTGAAGGTGGCACAGCGGTACCTCGTAACTGTGGGATTAGGGCATGAACGGATCAATGGGCAAATCCCAGGTGAGTAGGAAGAGGTTCAATGTCACAGAGTAAACTTTTAAAGCTTGTTACAAAAGAGGAGTTACATTCAAGAAGAAACAGAATCTTAAATGGCTTGGGGGATTTAGGACTGAGAACACTGATCCACATGGTCCCTGGGACCACTAGTAGCCACAGAATCCTTGCCTGTGTAGGCCCTTGTTTATACATATTCCCCAGAGTAATTATTGATACTTCAACAGTGTCCTGATCCTGGCTTGGATGACCAACTTTCTTTCTTTTTTATTAATTAATTATATATATTTTAAAGATTTTATTTATTTATTTGACAGAAATCACAAGTAGGCAGAGAGGCAGGCAGAGAGGGAGGAAGGGAAGCAGGCTCCCTGCCAAACAGAGAGCCCGATTCGGGGCTTGATCCCAGGACCCAAGCCGAAGGCAGAGGCTTCAACCCACTGAGCCACCCAGGCGCCCCCCCAGCTTTCTTTTTTTAGGTGGCGTTTCCCCCTTCCTTTTCTTTTTGCTTTTTTGCTGGGCTTCCCATAGCAGAAACTTTCCCCCTATATTTATTTAATTTTATTTTTTATAAAAAGATTTTATTTATTTATTTGACAGAGAGAAAGATCACAAGTAGGCAGAGAGGCAGGCAGAGAGAGAGGGGGAAGCAGGCTCCCTGCTGAGCAGAGAGCCCGATGCGGGGTTCGATCCCAGGACCCTGAGATCATGACCTGAGCCAAAAGCTGAGGCTTAACCCACTGAGCCACCCAGGCGCCCCAAACTTTTCCCCTTTAAAGTGTACAATTCAGTGGTTTTCAGTGTATCATTGTCACTATCTAATTCTAGAACATTTTCATCATGCTGTAAACAGTCACTCTCCATTCCATCCCTCCTCCCAGACTCTGGAAACTACTAATCTCCTTTCCGTCCCTGTGGATTTACTTATTCTAGACATTTCATAGGTTTGGATTCACATAATATGTGGCCTTTTGTGTCAGCTTCTTTTACTTAGCATAATGTTTTCAAGGTGCATCCGTGCTGTAACATGAATTAGTGGTTGGACTATAAATTATTTGCTCACCATACACATAGCTGCGAATACTGTAGCTATTGCATTGTGGATGTTCCCCTGGGGCCGAAGAGGACCTGGAGGTGTTGGAGGAGCCAGGCTGAGAGTCTCTTGCTGGAGGAGCTGCTCTGTTGACTCAAGGCAAAGAAACACGGATGGTGGATAAAGCAGAGACATGACCTCATTTAGGATTTTAGACTCTTGAGTTGGCATTTTTATTGGCTTTGAGGTCCTTGACTCCCTGATAGTAGGGAGTAGACAATAGTCTAATCTATAGCCAGGTTTTTGGACAAAAAGACCTTAATGAATTAAAAAATGAACCAGGGCATCAAAAGAAATGAAATCTTGCCATTTGCAACGACGTGGATGGAACTAGAGGGTATCATGCTTAGCGAAATAAGCAATCGGAGAAAAACAACTATCATATGATCTCCCTGATATGAGGGAGAGGAGATGCAACATGGGGGGTTAAGGGGGTAGGAGAAGAGTAAATGAAACAAGATGGAATTGGGAGGGAGACAAACCATAAGTGACTCTTAATCTCACAAAACAAACTGAGGGTTGATGGGGGGAGGGGGGGTTGGGAGGGGGGTGGGATTATGGACACTGGGGAGGGTATGTGCTATGGTGAGTGCTGTGAAGTGTGTAAACCTGGTGATTCACAGACCTGTACCCCTGGGGATAAAAATATATGTTTATAAAAAATAAAATTAATAAAAAAAAAAAGAATAAAAAAAATGAACCAGGGGAGGGACAAACAGCAGGCTCTCACTTTGAGTGCTTTGCTTGGCCACTGGTTTTGCGTGGTATCGACTGGGTGCCTCCATTTCTTGTCTCTGTAAAATGAGCACAGTGACAAGAAGGAAAATCCCAATGCTATTAGGTTTTAAGACATTTCCCAGAATCTTCTAGTGTTTTCAGGGCTGTTCTGTAGATGTATCATGCTAAGATCCACATGGGCAGGGCAGGCTGGACTTTTTGAGAAGGATATATAGCTCACAACTGTGTGTGGTGTTGAGCAGTCCAATCGTTTGGGTAGTTTGTGTGCTGGGCAGTTAGGCCCGAATAGTTTGGGTATCCCTCACACTCTTAATGGCACAGGATTAACGATGAGCAAGTGGTATGGATGTTTCCGCGGACCCAAGTCCACTGTCTTACTTCCTCTCAGGCGCTGAGTTCCTGGAGCCAAGGGCCAATCTTAATACGATTCTGTGTCTTCTGCAATACTGGACACAGGGTCCTACACATGTAGGGGCCCCATGTGTACTGGAAGGAAGGCAAGGGAGAGCTAAGCAAGTAATATTTATTAGTGTGTGGAAGTGTTTCCTCATCTTTGGGAGACTGATTTGCACCAAGTCTCAGAGGTCGGGGTGAAGGGCCCCTTAGTTCCACCTGAGGTGCCCGTGAGAAACCATCTTGAGGGGCCACTGGTCTACCTCGCAGGAGGCAGGCCACGGAGCAGCAGGGCCTGTGAGTTGGCAGAACCGGGGAGGCTGTCCTCAGGGGAAAACTGAGGAGGGCAGGGCGTGCTAGCCAGGCCTGCTGAGCTGAAAGCAGCAGACGGGTAATTTCCAAATGACCATTTCAAAGGAAGGTTGAATTTCTCCGAGATAAGAGGGAGAGCAGAGAGCACGCCTATATCTCTAACCCCCTGAGCGCGCGGCCGTGATAACAGCTGTGGGGTTGGAAACCTAATGCTGATGAAAGAGTTAAAGGATGGCCGTGGGCAGCTATCGGTGACACTGCTAGGAATTGAGCATGCTCCCGGAGCGCGGCTGTGGACTGGTGTTACTCCATGAATAGAGGCCACTCTCAGGGAGTTTTTCCTGGAACAGAATGGGGTCAGGGAGCCGCTTGGGGAACAATGGTTGCCACCGACTAGCTGAATTTCTTACAATCACACACCATACCCCCTGATCAAATAGCTCCTTTGTCCAGCTGATATAAAAACATGTCATACAATGATGATTTGGAAGAATGACACGGGTTTGCCTTTCACAGAGATCAGAAGGGCTTGTTGTGCAGCAGGGGGAAAAACATCAGAGTCAAGGAAAACCTGGAGAATAAAAGGAGCAAATGGAAACAGACAGCAACAATAAGAAAGGGCTGGGTTGCTCGAAAGGCAGACAGGGGCTTGGTTACCAGCAGGGAGACCCGAGCACTCAGGCAGCTCCGAGGAGGGAAGAGCCCGCTGGTTGCCTGTAGCCGGCTTCGCAGCGCCCCCTTGAAACTCTTGGGAAACTCAAAGAATTTAAAAAACACAGCTTGGAAGAAGAGGCGGTGGAAGGTGGCTAGTGGATGCACGGCTGTGTGCCCAGACCACAGGGAAAGCAGAGGGACCTGAGAGATTATCCTGCCTGCACCGTTATTTACAGATGGGGAACCAGATCTGGGGAGGGATGGTGGCTTAGTCATTTACTTGGGTTGTCTAGACTTAGGACTCGCTGTGAAGCGGCTTCTCCTATTTCCCTGACTTTGAAGATGGAAATGTGGAGCTTCTCAGGCATTCACCATTCACAGAATGGAACAGACAAGCTTTAGGAGTTGAATTGGGACTCCTGCCTACAGCAGTGATTTCTTATGTGATGGAACTCAGGCAAGGGCAGTGCATTTCTGTGTGCCTCTATTTCCCTATCAACAACAGGAGGGCACTCCTGAAGTCAGCCAGCCATTAGTTCAGCCACCATTTGCTAAATGCTGTCTGTGCATCTCACGCTAGATGAGGGCACTGGAGAGAGAAGGAACGGAGAACCTCATTAAAAGATAAGCCACAGGGCGCCTGGGTGGCTCAGTGGGTTAAGCCGCTGCCTTTGGCTCAGGTCATGATCTCAGGGTCCTGGGATCGAGTCCCGCATCAGGGCTCTCTGCTCAGCAGGGAGCCTGCTTCCCTCTCCCTCTCTCTCTCTCTCTGCCTGCCTCTCCGTCTACTTGTGATCTCTCTCTGTCAAATAAATAAATAAAATCTTAAAAAAAAAAAAGATAAGCCACAGTCACTGGACCCGGTTAGGCAAATGTTGTCTAGATGGACAGTGTGGACACCAAACACTGCCTCTCAGCTGAGACCTGTGATTGAGGTGGGCAGGTTTCCTGTCTGTTTAGGGTGGGTCAGACTGAGACTTTGTTGTTCAAAGAAAGAAGGCTCATAGAGCAAGATTCCTGCAGCTCCCAGTCATCAAGTGGGTTTACGAAGAAAATGACAATTGTCAATGTCACTAATTAGCATTCGTCTTCAGCACAGCAACTGTAAGTGGATCTGAAGCCTTTATATTAGATTTCCCTAGAACTATGTGGGGTTAAAAAGCAGGAGTATTTTGTGTTAATATATTCTCTTTCATTCCCAGGTCCTGAAATCCTTTACCAACAGATAGCTAGCTCTCAATGCTACCCTGTGGGGAAGGTGGCAAGGGCCACTCTCCCCGTTCCCCAGCTGGGAGGCCTGGGTGACAGAAGGGTTCAAACCTCTGCAGTGGGGGATGGAAACCAAGACTGTCACCCTCTCATTCACTGTTCCAGCTTTGGACTACAGAGGAAGGCAGCGGAAAGCACAACTGGAAGTTAAATAGTGGACCTGATCGACTTCTGTTACAGAAAAGCAGAAATGCTTTTCTGAATTTTAAAAATTTATTGGATTTGGATTTTTTAAATTAGATTTGTTTAACTAGATGATACATATACCTGATTCCTCAGAGGAGTAGAAAGTAAGTCCCCCCACAACCTTTGTTTCTATGCACACCATACCCCATCCTGGAGAAGACCAGTGACCAGGTTCTTTTTTTTTTTTTTTTTTTTTTAACTGAGAACCTCATGTAGAACTTGTATATATGTGTGTTCTCATTTTTTTAAAGAAGATTTTATTTATTTATTTGACAGAGAGAGAGAGATCACAAGTAGGCAGAGAGACGGGCAGAGAGAGGGAGAAACAGGTTCCCTGCCGAGCAGAGAGCCTGATGCAGGGCTCGATCCCAGGACCCTGAGACCATGACCTGACCTGAAGCCAGAGGCTTAACCCTCTGAACCACCCAGGCGCCCCCAGTGACCAGGTTATTATGAGCTATTCTGTGTCTTCATAAACTTATACATAAAACATTTTTCCTTTCTCACACATAATATATATATAAACTATTCTGCACATAAAGACCACTAGAAGACCATTTAAATGAATATGAAACTAACAGATAATCGGGGCTATGTGAATTCACTGTGTGAAATCACTATGTGATTCACTGTCATAGGGTCCTGGGGAGGAGACCCAGTGCTCTTAAACTAGGCTGCTGGCTTTCTGGGCCCGGCTCTGGAGAAAGGTACATATAACACCAGAGGTGGGTACATGAGTTCCTCTGCACTTCTTAGAGAAAACTGCCCCCAAATGTGGGTAGTTGTGGTCTCACAGTGGTTTTCCACGTAAACAATGGGAAGTTAGCTCGAGTTGAAAAATAAGAGGTCAGGGGCATTCTGCCCCAGAATGTTCTCCTAGCAGAATCTCTTCCCTCAGGTAGGAACTGAGAGCTCTTTGATGTGATGCATTCCGTTGCGGTGAGGGGGGTGGAGGTTTAGGGCTGATATTTTGAGTGCTCATTGTGTAGGCTCTTAAAAAGTGATAAGCACTTTTTACATGTTTTGTTGCTTAATCCTCATCATTTTATCACCTCCGTTGTACCTCTGAGGAAACGGAGGTTTAACTAGTACATGGCAGAGCTAGGAAAACCTGACCTTAAGTCTGTGTTCTACCTTCCCACTTACTGCTGTGGGGTTCTGACCAATCTTTGTACCTGAACAATCAAATCCAAACTCCTCAGACGGGATTCGAAGACCCTCTCCCATCTGTACACAGATCTTTCCCAGGTTTATCTCTTCTTGCTGCTTGTCATGCTCTGCTTGCTTGAGTCACACCAGATCACTCGTTACCAGGCCTCAAGTTCATCTAGGCCTTTGCTCAGGCCAGTCCTTCCACACAGAATCCTCTCTCCACTCTGCCTGGCAAACTGCCAATGTGATTTTTCTAAAACCCAGTCTGTCTTACTTCAACTGTTTAAAACCTCTCCGTGTCTCCTCACCACCTAATGTGATCAAGGCCAATGTCTTAACTTTAAACAGAAGATCTTCATATTCTGGGTCCACTTGACATTCAGGCTCACCTTTCCCACTTTCACCTTCTACTTAAAGCTCCACACCCATGATCTGCTTCTGTTCCCTAAACATTTTGGCTACTCTGTTCCAGGTCTTTGCATATCAAATATTCTTCCCATCTTCCCCTTTACTTGGCCAATTCCTACTTGTCCTTCTGATCATTGCTTGGGCCTTTTTTGTCTCCTTCCAAGAACTCTGTCTCCTCTCCCATAAAACATAAAAGATATGTGTTATTTTTTTAAAAAAATTTTTAATTTTTTAAAATTTTAAAGATTTTATTTATTTATTTGATAGAGAGAGACAGCCAGAGAGGGAACACAAGCTGGGGGAGAAGCAGGCTCCCTACTGAGAAGGGAGCCTGATGTGGGGCTTGATCCCAAAACTCTGGGATCATGAACTGAGCCAAAGACAGACGCTTCATGACTGAGCCACCCAGGTGCCCCAAAAGATATGTTTTAAAATATCTTTTTCTTATACTGAGCTCCTCAAGGCCAGTTAATGTCTGGTTCCTCAAAGCCTCACATGGGGCTCAGCACCCAGGCTCTCTCAAGAAGGAAGTGATGGGGACGCCTGGGTGGCTCAGTGGGTTAAGCCTCTGCCTTCGGCTTAGGTCATGATCTCAGGGTCCTGGGATAGAGCCCCACATCAGGCTCTCTGCCCGGCGGAGAGCCTGCTTCCCCCTTTCTCTCTGCCTGCCTCTCTGCCTACTTGTGATCTCTCTGTCAAATAAATAAATAAAAATCTTAAAAAAAAAAAAAAAGAAGGGAGTGATGATTGGAAGAACTGATGAATGGTTGGAAGGATAAGCTAGAATTCAGTGTCCCTAAGTGGGGTCTGGGTACACAGTCTGACCTTAGACCCTTCCTTTTTTGCCAGCTGCTCCCTGATAGTCTTGCAATTACTCCTATTATTTCGAACCTCTTCGCTGCAATGTGACCTTGTTTATGTGAGTTTACCTCTTTGAGACTCAGTTTCCTCAAATGTAACATAAGAAGGTAGGAGCATATGATCCTTACAGTCCCTTCCAGATCAAATGTTATGTGAATCCATGCTGCTTGCAGAGGAGAAGGAATTTTCCAAGCACTGTGTGCCTGAGTGTGGGGAGAACACCAGAGCTACTGGTGGTTACACAAGATTTTCAGAGACTCTGGCTTAACTCTTTAACTCAGGGGTTGGCAAACTCTGGCAGATGGGCCAAATCTCTTTCACTGCCTGATTTCATATGGCCCACAAACTAAGAATGTTTTTTACATTTTTAAATGCTTGGGGAAAAATAAAAAGAAGACTATTTAATGACATGTAAAAATTATGTGGGATTCAAATTTTAGCATTTGTAAATAAGGTTGTATTGGAACGCATCTTTGACTATTTGATTACTCATTGTCTATAGTTGCTTTCATACAACAACAGCAGAGTTGAGTAGTTGCAGCAGAGGTTGTATGGCCCTCGAGTCCTAAAATATTTACCATCTGGCCTTTTACAGAAAACATTTGCCAACCCCTGTGCTGACTCAAGAATTCTCAATGGCTTCCCACTCATCTCTAACAGCTCTGTCCAGTAGCAATGTAATGGGAGTTGCATACGTAATTTAAAACTTCCTAGCAGCCATGTTAAAAAAATAAAATAACTTTACAAAGTTATTTTAAAAAGTAAGACTAACAATATATTTTATTTAACATGATACGGAAAAGTATTATTTCAACACACAATCAATACAAAAATTAATGAAATTTTACATTTTTTAATACTAGGTTTTCAAAATCTGGTGTGTGTTTTGTGCCTATAGCACACCTCAAATTGGACTAGTCACATTTTAAGTGCTTGTTAGCCACATATGGCTAGAGGCTACTGTATTTGACAACTTGGCCGTCAATCAAGTTCAAACTCTGACATGAAGTTCTAGGTCCTGCATTCTTTGGCCTTAGTTTCACTCTTAACTATTTCCTTAAATGCTAGTCACACGGATCCATTCAAGGCCCTAAATTAGATACAATCGTTTCCACCTCTGCTTCTTTGCTCCTCACTCCTTCCTTCCCTCCCTCCCTCACCCCTTTTCTGTCTTTCACAACTTTATTCAGATATAATTCACATTCAATACAATTCATCCATCTAAAATGTACAGCCCAATGGTTTTCAGTACATTCTGAGTTCTGTACCATTACCACAATCAATTTTGGAACATTTTGAAACTCCATTCCCTTTAGCATCCCCCAAGTCCTCTCCCAGCCCTGGCAACCACTCATCTATTTTCTGTCTCTCTGAATTTTGCTGATCATTTTATACAAATGTAATCATACAATATATAGTGTTTTGTGATTGGCTTCTCTCAGCATGTTTTCAAGGTTTGTCCTTGGTGGAGTGTGTAACAGTGCTTCATTCCTTTTTATTGCTGAGTAATATTCCATGTGCTATGCTCTCTTCTTCTCAGACCTTCCCTTCAAGAGACTGAACCTCAGGATGCTAACAGAAACCCAAGAAGGAAAGGAAAAATCTGCCCTTCTTAGTCCACAATGTTTAAGATCAAACACAGAACCTGTTCATATTTTTTTTTAATTTTATTTTTAATAAACATATATTTTTTATCCCCAGGGGTACAGAACCTGTTCATATTTTTAGAAAAAAAAAAGAAGATAAAGACTTTTTTTTTAAAGACTTTATTTTATTTATTTATTCATTTGACAGAGAGAGATCACAAGTAGGCAGAGAGACAGGCAGAGAGAGAGAGAGGAGGAAGCAGGCTCCCTGCTGAACAGAGAGCCCGATGTAGGGCTCGATCCCAGGACCCTGAGATCATGACCTGAGCCGAAGGCAGAGGCTTAACCCACTGAGCCACCCAGGCGCCCTGATAAAGACTTTTTAAAATCATTACCTTTGTAATAAAATGAAATACATCTTTTTAAAAAAAAAGATTTTATTTTTATTTATTTATTTGATAGAAAGAGATCACAAGTAGGCAGAGAAGCAGGCAGAGAGAGAGAGGAGGAAGCAGGCACCCTGCCGAGCACAGAGCCCGAGCAGAACTCGATCCAGGATCCTGAGATCATGACCTGAGACGAAGGCAGAGGCTTAACCCACTGAGCCACCCAGGCGCCCCATCTTTTTTTTTTTAACCCAAACCCCACAAACCACAACATTGCCCAAAGGGAAGACTTTGGATCAAACTGTTGATGACTCGAGAATAGTGTACTGGGGGAGCCCATTCAGTTCACGGATAAACTGAACATGCCAACCCAGCCTCAGCTTAGAGATCCCCACAGCACAGGTTGGAAGGCAAGTTCCAACTTGCCTCCATCAGACTCTCCTGCTGAGCTGCTTAGCCAGTCACCAGCTCCATGGCAGTGATCCCCATGCTCCATGCTTTCACAGCAAGAGAAAACAAACCACAAATACCTACTAAACTCCAACCCTTGTTCTTTTAGCTTTTAGGATTATGCTCCAGGTGATAAATTTTTTTTAAGGTTTATTTATTTTCGAGAGAGAGAGGAAGAGAGACAGTTGGGGGGGGGAGGAGCAGTGGGAGAGAATCTTCAAGCAGATCCCAATGAGCGTGGAGCCCTACTGGGCTCGATCTCATGACCCAAGAGATCATGATCTGAGCCAAATCAAGAGACTGATGCCCAACCTACTGAGCTACCCAGGGGACCTGGATTATGCTCCAGGTGATTCTGATTCTTTGAAGATCCCACCATCATCCTCTCTGCACCTTCCTCTGGCTTAAGCCCATGCTGGGCCATGGCTCCATCTTTCCTGCTCCTCTCCTGACTTCTTTCCTACTGCTCCCCCTTAACTCTTCCCTTTCGTCCTCACACTCCGTCCCTTTTTTAGTCTCTTCTCCTTTGATCTCCCTCCTCTTCACAAACTCTTCCCTTCTTTTCCACATCAGCTCCTTCCTTCCCTTGCCTCCCTGAACTGTCATCACTTTCCCTCTTCTGTCTTTTCTCTCAGGGTGTCCCACGAAAGTAGGTGGAGCTGGGCATCCTTGGGCTCATCTCACAGGAGACAGCCAAGGATCCAGGAGTCAGATCCAAGGATGAAATTCAGCTACATCACTTAAGGTCAGTGGAAGTATGAGCGAGGTTCGTCAGCCTCCTTTACAGGATTAAAGGTTATAAAGGTTTTTGTGTTTTTTTTTTTAAGGTTGTTTTGTTTTGTTTTTGATTCATTTGACACACACAGAGAGAGAGAGCACAAGTAGGCAGAAAGGCAGACAGAGAGAGAGGGAAGCAGGATCCCCCCCGAGCGGAGAGCCTGATGAGGGACTCAATTCCAGGACCCTGAGATTATGTCCTGAGCTGAAAGCAGAGCCCAACCCACTGAGCCACCCAGGTACCCAGGATTAAAGGTTATAAAGTGGCATAGAGTGAGCCTCTGGAGAGGAAAGTAGGAGGCTGTGCACAGGTCCCAGACACACCAGCTACCTCTGTCTTTCCTTCACACCGTCTCCTCATCTCTGTGCCTCCCCTGCCTCTCTCTACTTGGGGCGGGGGGCACCCTTATGCTGTCTCCCGATCTTTGCTCTTCTCCCACCATTTCTCCAGATGTGCTCGTCTCGCGATCCCTTCCCACCCTCCCAACTCTTTTCCGGTCCCTTCGAGCGAGAGTCGCACTGCGCCAGCATTGTCGGCAACCGAGCCACTTCAGGTCACGTGGCCCTCGGGGGGTTTTCAAGCACAACTGCCTGCTTCTGCGCAGGCGCGTCCTAATCACGTGGGCCCGTCCTCCAAGGCCGGGGTTAGTGCTTGCTCTGTGGTTGAGCTTGAGATGAGTTTTAAAACGTCTCCTTCTCCTCTTTGTTAAGTTTTACATGTTTTTTCAGTCACTGGTGCTTCCTAAAGAAACTGGAAGTACGTAAATGTGAAGACAGGCTGTTTCTTCCAGTGCCATGCTGCCGCTCTCGATCCTAGTGTCTTGGTGGAAATGTGAGCTACATAGGTATTATTGTTAAAACATTGGACTCCTGGGGCACCTGGATGGCTCAGTGGGTTAAAGCCTCTGCTTTCGGCTCAGGTCATGATCCCAGGGTTCTGGGATCATGATCTCAGGGTTCTGGGATTGAACCCAGCATCGGGCTCTCTGCTTGGCAGGGAGCCCGCTCCCCCCCCCCCCCCCCCCCCCCCCCCCCGCCTGCCTCCCTGCCTACTTGTGATCTCTGTCAAATAAATAAATAAAATCTTTAAAAAAAATTGGACTCCTGCTGTAACAGTAATAGAAGTAGTGATGGTGGATAAAACTTGTTGATGTTTCCTATGTGCACTGTGCTAAGTGCTCTTTACACTTAGCTACCATTATTCTCAATTACAGGTGAGAAACTGGCTTAAAAAGGCTACAGTTACTAAGTAAGTAGTAGAGCCAGGATTTGAATCCAAGCCTGACTCCAGAGCCCGTGTACAGCCTTTCCCCTGTGTGGGGTGGGTTTTACACGCAGTGTCTGTTCTCCTTCTGACTTGGGAACAATTCCCCTGGATGTTAACTCTCTTATCATGTTATAGCCTCTGTGCAACTTCCCTTGTTGGCATATTTGGGAGGAGAATTGGTATGTTTGGGGGGAGAGAAACAGCAAGTGGGGACTGGTGTTAAGTCCTTTGGAAAAGTCCTATCAGGTCTGATGGAGAGCCAGCCATGCTAACCTGTCAACAGCGATACCAAGGGCTGGACCACAAAGAGGCTGCCCCTGAGGTGAGAGGTTCTCCCTGGGAGTTAGTGACCCTGTAGTCACAGCGGCAAATGCTCAGTAATAATGACAGCGAGGGCATGGGCTTGATGCCAGGCAATTTATAGACATTATTTCAATCAGCCCTCATAGTAACTCTGCAAGGTGGTTGAAATGACTTGCACAAAGCCAGTATTGTTAGGACTCAAACCCAGGGATATCTGATGCTAGAATCTGTGGTATTTCCATCTTGCTCTTTGGTTCTTCTATAAAAATGTAATGGTCACTAAGAATGAGCCTCTGTTAGGTGCCTGGTCCTCTGCTGGGATTTGTCCACGTGTTGTTATCTCACTGAGTATGTACAGTAATCCTGTCAGAAAGATAAGATGATTTCCCTTCTACAAATGAGGAAGCTGAGGTTCAGAAACGTTCTGTAATGTACTCTAGATTATATAGCCTATCAGAAGGGGAAACAGTATTCACACTCTGATTGATTGACTCCTAAGGTTAATGCCCTCTGTTTGCTGCCCCATGCCAGGGCAAAGTTTTCATCTGGATTGAAGGTTGAGACCAGAGGTGGGTTCAACCGGGGCAGACACTTCTTTAGGGAACAGGTAAGAGCTCAGATCTGTCTGAAATTTCTTCAGAGCCCCAGGTTCTTCTTGTGAAATCCATGCTGGAGTGAGCCAGAGCAAGGCCCTGAGAGCAGACAGCTGTTCCTCTTTCTAGGTGGGGGTCACAAGGAAATTCTGACATTTCCATTGTTGTGCATTAGCACCCCCATCTGTGCATCTAGGTCCTGCTGAGTCTTTGGCTCTTTTGATTTTGTTTAAAAGAAAAATTCCCAGGGGCGCCTGGGTGGCTCAGTGGGTTAAAACCTCTGCCTTCGGCTTGGGTCGTGATCTCAGAGTCCTGGGATCGAGCCCCGCATCGGGCTCTCTGCTCAGCGGGGAGCCTGCTTCCTCCTCCCTCTCTCTCTCTCTCTCTACCTGCCTCTCTGCCTACTTGTGATCTCTGTCTGTCAAATAAATAAATAAAATCTTTAAAAAAAAAAAAAAGATCTTTTTAAAAAAAAATATCCCATGCCACAGATTCTCAGGGTGGAAAGAACTTTGAAGGAGAGTTATCAGTATAGCCTTCCATTTGATGGCTTCTCTGTGCCCCAGTTTCTTCCTCTGTTTCTCAGGATTTCACAAGGTTTTGGGTCGGAGGGGTAAAATAATGGAGGTGGTAGCATTAGAACTGGAATAAATAGTTTTTGGTTATAAGCAGTTTATATATTTTTAAGATTTATTTTTTTGAGAGAGAGAGAGTGTGCAAGTAGTAGAGGAGAAGAGGCAGATGGAAAGGGAGAATCTCAAGCAGACTCCCTGGTGAGCACTGACTTGGAGTCTGACTTGGAGCTTGATCCTATGACCCAAGACCACTGCAGGAGCTGAAATCAAGTCAGATGCTCAACCAACTGAGCTACCCAGGTGCTCCAGTTCTGAGCCCTTTAAATCAGCAATTCTCAAAGTATGGTCTGGGGACCTCTGTGGGTTGCTAAGATCCTTTCACAGTTCTACAAGGTCAATCTATTTTTATAATAATAGATGTTGTTTGAGCTTTTCACTCTTATTCCCTCACAAGTATATAGTGAATTCTCCAGAAGCTGTAGAGTATGAAGCTTTTGGAAAAGCTTCATTCATTGCATTCAGGTTGTTGCATTTATTGCAACAGACTGAATGAAGAAGGAGATATGAGAGTCATGTCATCTATAAAACCAGAAATAAGACAGATTTGCAAAAGTGCAAAACACAAAAGTGCAAAAAATCTTACTCTTTGTAATTCATCTTTCCCTCCACCCTATCCCCAGGCAACCACTGATCTGCTTTCTGTTACCATAGATTGGTTTGTATTTTCTATAATTTTATGTACATGGATTCGTACAGTAAATACTCCTTTTTTTTCTTTAAAGATTGTGTTTATTCATCTGAGAGAGATACAGAGACAGAGATGGAGAGAGAGAGGACAATCAGGGGGAGAGGCAGAGGGAGAGGGAGAAGAAGACTCCCCACTGAGCTGGAGCCCAACATGGGGCTTGATCCCAGGACCCAGAGACCACGACAGACAAAGGCAGACGCCCAACCATCTGAGCCACCCAGGCACCCCCCCCCCTTTTAAAAGTGGCCTCCACACCTGGCATGGAGCCCAGAATGGGGCTTGAACTCACAACCCTGAGATCAAGACCTGAGCTGAGATCAAGAGTCGGATGCTTAACCAGCTGAGCCACTCGGGAGCCCTGTAAGTACTTTTTATCTGGCTTCTTTCATTTTTGCAGAGTGATTTTGAGATTCATCCATGTTATGGTGTTGGGGATGAGATTTGAACTCTGGTTCTGCTACTTATTAACTGCGTGACTTTGGGGAAATTACTTGTCTCTTCTTCAGAGAGGAAACAGTAAATAACTCCTTCCTATCTTGCATAGTTGTGAAGATAAAATGAGTCAATAGAAGTAAATAAAACACTTAGTTCAGTTCCTGGTACTTACTGGGCGCTTGATAAATAGTAGTTATTTTTGAATATATGTTTGAGATAGGAATTAAGGAGGGTAACTAGTACAACATGGGGATGGGGAGAATCTTGTTTAGACTAAGTTGATTCATAGCTCAGGTTTAACTATTTGTTAAATGTTTCTCACTTGCACACCCCAAACCTCCACACATGCCAACCTAACCAGGAAATTTTTCTTCAGTGAGGGCTGGGGACATGGAAATTTGTAACTTTGAAAGTCCTGCCAGTTTGGAGTTACCCTGTTGGAAAAAAAACAAAATCCCACTAGGCTGCTTTGAAAATGGAAAAGGTGTATTCTTTCTTCATCCTCGTTGATTCCGAGTCCAACTGGCCAGATTTACTCAAACTTGGAATGAAAACTCCATGTCTGGGTATGGTGTGGACTTCAGAAGGTTCTTGGCCAGAGGAAGTGGGAGATTGAGGTTTTCTGTGTGACTCGTTGCCGCTTAGCCTGGGTTGGGACAGAAGTGTTCGGCTCAGGAGTTTCTCAGAGAATCCATGTGGGATCCCTGTTTCTCTGCCTTTCTAAGCGCTGAGGGCCAGCGGGACCTGCTATAATCATGGTGCGTTAGCTACTGGCAACTGAAGGTTCTTGTATCCTCATGCTGCTGGGAGGTAAATGCTTTTTCCTAAGCCTGAAGACACAGTCTGAGAGAAAAAGAACACAAAGAGGACAAGAGAAGAGAGAAGGAGAGAGGAGGGAGGGCAAGAGAGCGCTGAATTGATTGCTGTCTGTTCAGGTCTAGCTGGAAAACACAATGAAGTGAAAAGGCTTCTTGGTTGGTGTGCTTTTCTTCATTTTTTTTCCCAGGGTTTGAAGTGGGGAGGGAGGGATGGGAAAACAGAAAGAAGAGGTGGAGGATTGGCAAGGCCTGAGCAGAAGCAGCACGAAGCCTTCAGGGCTAGGGAGGGGAAAGTAACTTGGGGATTCTGGGACCCTCTTGGGTCACCCCCTTACTGGCCGATCCCTTCCTTCCACAAGAGGCTGTGGCTCAGGGCAATGCTGCCAATAGTGCATTTGGAATGAAGAAAAGCCTAGTAGTTGAAGCCTGCCCATCCCTGCCCTAGGAAAAAAAAAAAAAACAAAAGACTATATAATTTTTCTTCCAGTTGAGTGTGGGATGGGTGTTGATGTTGGTTTTATTTTTTTTTTCCAGTATAGAGTATTTTGCAAACTTTTACTTTATTACTTTGTGCCCAGGACTATTCTAAGTGCTTTACCGACCTTACCTCAGTTAATTCTTATAACCACCTTGCGAGGTGTGGGTTCTATTATTAACTCCATTTTCTACACTAAGAAATAGAAGCTTAGAAAGGTTGAGTAAAGAGCCTAAGGTAACTGGTAAAGGCAGAATCAGGCTTTCATCAGGTCTGAACTCTGAGCCTGCATTCCTAAGTGCTGCACTATGCATACATTTCGATACAGTCTCTTAAATAGCTCACAGTTTGCTGTTACTAGGAGGAAAGAAGGAAGATAGTCATGTGTGAAAGCCACTACTATACAGTGTAGTTACAACGGGCCCTACTAGTGAGTTGAAATAAATGCTTTTGGAGGCCAAGGAGACTACTTACTACTTCTATACGCCTGGAATGATGGGCTTAAGGAAGTCTTTTTACCTTTTTTAAAAATTATTTATTTATTTATTTATTTAACATGACTTTTTAAAAGGTTAAAAGCTCAAGCTACAGAACTTACTGCCTGGCATCAAACCCAGCTCTGCCACTTACTGGCACTGTAATCTTGGTTAAGTTACTTAATCTCTTATCTTAGTTAAGTTACTGAATCTCTCAATCTTAGTGAGATTCAAGTTCTTCAACTATAAAATGAAGATACATTCATTCAGCAAATGTTTACTCAGAGCTGTTTTGTGTTGGGCACTATTCTGAGCAACAGAGATATTGGCGAACAAGATAGACAAGGCCATATACTTCCAGAGCTTACATTCCAGTCGGGATAATAATCGTATCCACCTCATGGGGCTGATGGGTCTGGAACATTTATTTCTTACCTCAACTCAAGCTCCATTTCCTCCATTTCCAGAAAAGTCTTCCCTGATCTGCCTGACCAGGTCAGTTTCTCTAGGACTGTGGACCTATCCTTTATAACATTAGCCATCGTTGTAAGTTGTTTGATTCTTTGACCAAAGTCTGTAAATTCCTTGAGGGCAGGCACAGTGTCTGATTCCTTATTTTTTTTTTTTTTAAAGATTTTATTTATTTATTCGACAGAGAGAGATCACAAGCAGACGGAGAGGCAGGCAGAGAGAGAGAGAGAGAGAGGGAAGCAGGCTCCCTGCTGAGCAGAGAGCCCGATGTGGGCCTCGATCCCAGGACCCTGAGATCATGACCTGAGCCGAAGGCAGCGGCTTAACCCACTGAGCCACCCAGGCGCCCTCTGATTCCTTATTTTATTTTGTTTTTAGCTCAGCAGTGACTATTCATATTAGGCTTTCAACAAATAGTTGTTGAATGAGTAAATGAAATGAGATAATATATGTAAATGACTGAGTGTGTGAACTTGGCACAGTCAGCACTCAATGGAATACCTTCTGTTATAACTTGACACTTAATCCTTCTTAATTGAAAAACGGAAACAAGCCGCCTCCACACCTACCTGCCTTTGACATGTACTGCTGTGTCCTGGACTCTGCTGGTTGATCCTTAACTGCCTTGTCCCTTTCTTTCCTGTTGGCAGACTCTGGATGTTGTGTGGTTGTTCATCCTTCCCCCAGACTAGTAAATGGCACAACTAGTACCTGACTCTAAGCAGTAGGCTCTGCAGCCTGAGCTTTTACCTGTGGGATCATGACCTGAGCCGAAGGCAGACCCTTAACTGACTGTGCTACCCAGGCACCCCTAAGCTTTTAACTTTAAACGGTCACAGAGGGGCGCCTGGGTGGCTCAGTGAGTTAAGCCTCTACCTTGGCTCAGGTCATGATCCCAGGGTCCTGGGATCGAGCCCCACATCGGGCTCTCTGCTCGGCGGGGAGCCTGCTTCCTCCTCTCCCTCTCTCTGCTGCCTCTCCACCACCTCCTTGTGATCTGTCTGTCAAATAAAAAAATTAAATCTTTAAAAAAAAAAAAAGGTCACAGACTGGTAAAAATTTGCAAATCATATATCTGATAAGAAATTAATATCTACAACATATAAAGAACTTCTACAACTCAACAACAAACAGCCTAGTAAAAAAAGTGGGGAAAGGACTTGAATCGATATCTTTCCAAAGATATGCAAATGGCCAAAAAACACGTGAAAGATGCTCAACACCACTAACTGTTAAGGAAAGGCAAACCAAAACCACGATGGGATACTACTTCATACCAGTTAGGATGGCTCCTATATAAAAACACCAAAAAAAACACCCCAAACCAGGAAATAACAGTGTTGTTGTGGATGTGAAGAAATTGGAACCCTTGTGTACCATGGGTGGGAATGTAAAATGGTGCAGCTGCTTTGGAAAACAGCATAGCAATTCCTCAAAAATAAAAAATAGACTTAGCCATTTGATGCGGAAATTCCCCTTCTGGGTATATGCCCGTCAGAATCGAAAGCAGCGTCTCAAAAACGCTGTACACCCATACTCATAGCAGCGTTATTTGCAGTGGTCAAAAGGTGAAAAAACTGGGACGCCTGGGTGGCTCAGTTGGTTAAGCGGCTGCGTTCGGCTCAGGTCATGATCCCGGCGTCCTGGGATCGAGTCCCGCATCGGGCTCCTTGCTCGGCAGGAAGCCTGCTTCTCCCTCTGCCTCTGCCTACCACTCTGTCTACCTGTGCTTGCTTTCTCCCTCTCTCTCTCTCTGACAAAAAAAAAAAAAAAAAGGTGAAAGAACTTAAGTGCACTGATGGGTGATGGATAAGTAAAATTTGACATGTACATTCAATGGAATAGGGTTAGCCTTAAAAAAGAAGGAAATTCTGGCACATGCAACAATATGGATGAACCTTGAGGATGTTACGTTGAGTGAAACAAGCCACACACAGAAGGACAAATATTCCATGATTCTACTTAACATGAAATATCTAGAGTAGTCAAATACAGAGACAGAAAGTAGAGTGTTGGTTACCAGGGGTTGGGAGAAAGAAGAATGGGAGTTATGGATTAATAGGTACAGAGTTTCAGTTTTATGAGGTGAAAAGAGTTCTGTGGATAGATGGTAGTGCTGGTACCACAACAAAGTGAACGTACTTAATGCCACTGACTAACTGTACATTTGAAAATGGTGAAGATGGCCAATTTTTATTTCTATTATTTATTTATCTATTTATTTATTTATAGATTTCATTTGTTTATTTATGAGAGACAGAGAGAGAGAGAGAGAGAGAGAGAGGCAGAGGGAGAAGCAGACTCCCCGCTGAGCAGAGAGCCTGATGTGGGGCTCATTCTATGGAGCCTGGAATTATGACCTGAGCTGAACGCAGACACTCAATTGACCAAGCCACCCAAGTGCCCCAGATGGGCAATTTTTAACAAAAATATTTTATGTATTTGAGAGAAAGAGAGAGAGCGTGCCTGCATGCGCATGGAAAACAAACACAAGCGGACTCCTCACTGAGCGTGGGACCCAATGTGGGGCTCGATCTTATGACCCAGAGATGGTGACCTGAACCAAAACCAAGAGTCGGATGCCCAGCTGACTGAGCCACTCAGGCATTCCTGCACATGGTCACTTTTCTGTTATTTGTATTCTACCACAATTTTAAAAAATGTGATGATTGACAATTTTTTTTCAGTTCAAAAAAAATGAATTAGTATGGGAATTAGATTTTATTTATTTAATTTTTTAAAAAGATTTTATTTATTTATATGACAGAGAGAGACAACGAGAAAGGGAACACAAGCAGGGGGAGTGGGAGAGGGAGAAGCGGGCTTCCCGCTGAACTGGGAACCCGACATGGGGCTCCATCCCAGGACTCTGGGATTGTGGCCTGAGCCAAAGGCAGACGTTGAACCAACTGAGCCACCTAGGTGCCCCTGGGAATTATATTTTAATATAACTACTGTATGTTTATGTATACGCATATACTTATATAAAGTCACATATTAAAAATAAAAGTAAAAAGATTTTCTTAACCTCATCCTCCCAGGTATGCAGGCCCATCGGTCATGACCAATCTCATTGGTCTTGATGGTGACTTGTGTTTGTGGGTATGTGATGAGATCCTAGCCAATGGGACATGAGGGCAAGTCTGCTGGTGGTGGGGTTCTGAGAAAAGTTTTTTCATTGATAAAAAGAGATGCACAGGAAGATAGGGCCTGCCTTTTTCTGCTAGGTCTTCTCTTGTCCATAAGAGAGTCCTGGAACTGTAGCAGCAGTCTTGAACTGTGGAGAGTGCTAATGGAGTCTTTATTGATATTATGAAGATATCAGAATTGAAAAACAAGTCATGACACAATGACACATTAATAATACAATGATGGCATCATTGAATTAGAAATTAAACAACTCTGGGCCCTCCTTCCTTCAAACTTCTTTTTTTTTTTTTAGTCAATGTATACATTTTTATTTGTCTCAGAAATATTATAAACAGGTTTTTGTTTTTTATAATTGTTAATTTGGGTTTTTTTACATTTTTAAAAAATTTTAATTCAGTTAATTAACATATACTGTGTTGTTAGTTTCAGAGGTAGAGGTCAGTGATTCACCATTCTTATTTAATACTCAGTGCTCATTATATCATGTGCCCTCCTTAATGTCCACACCCAGTTACCCCATTCCCCAACCCGCCCTCACCACCAGCAACCCTAAGTTTGTTTCCTGTGATTTAGATTCTCTTCTGGTTTGTCTCTCTCTCTGATTTTGTCTTGTTTTATTTTTCCCTCCCTCCCCTTATGATCCTATTTTTTCTTAAATTCCACATATGAGTGAGATCATATGATAATTGTCTTTCTCTGATTGAGAGAAAGATAGCATCGCTTAGCATATATATGCTATAACATATGCTAAGCATTGCTTACCATAATACCCTCTAGTTCCATCCACATCGTTGCAAATGGCAAGCTTTTATTTTTTAATGGCTGAGTAGTATCCCATTTTGTGTGTGTGTATGTGTGTGTATATACATATACACACACACCATATCTTTTTTTTTTTAAGATTTTATTTATTTAGCTGACACAGAGAGAGAGAGAGAGAGAGGGAGTACAAGCAGGAGTGGGAGAAGCAGGGAGCCTGACATGGGACTTGGTCCCAGGACCCTGGGATCATGACCTGAGCTGATGGCAGACGTTTAACCGACTGGCCACTCAGGAGTCCCTGAACCACATCTTTATTCAGTCATTTGTCAGTAGACATCTGGACTGTTTCCATAGTTTGGCTATTGTGGAAATTGTTGCTATAAACATTTGGATGCAGGTGCCCCTTCGAATCACTACATTTGTATCTTTGGAGTAAATATCCAGTAGTGCAATTGCTGGGCCATAGGGGAACTCTATTTTCAACTTTTTGAGGAACCTCCATACTGTTTTCCAGGCTGACTGCCCCAGCTTGCATTCCCCTTTCTCCACATCCTCGCCAACATCCACGTTTCCTGACTTGCTAATTTTAGCCATTCTGACTGGTGTAAGGTGGTATCTCATTGTGGTTTTCATTTGTATTTCCCTGATGCCGAGTAACGTTGAGCATTTTTTCGTGGGTCTCTTGGCCATTTGTGTGTGTCTTCTTTTTTCCTCCAGACTTCTCATTGGAGATTACAGATGGTCTTTATTGTTCAAGCCATTTTGAGTTGGGTTTTCTGTAACACAAAAAAGTCCTAACAGATACAGTATATCAGAAAATCAGGACTAGGATTCTCTGGCAGTTGGAGTGCTTTTCCTTTGGGCAGCTTCCCCAGGTCAGAATAAATCACATTTTCCTCTCCCAAGGAAACACTGTTGCTTTGACAGCAAAAAAGTCTCCAAGGATTCCGTGTGAGGCTGGGAGTTTGTGGCAGCCGTGGCTGCACACACTCCGGCCTCCCTTCAAGGAAGAACTCACCACGCGGCTGCCCTTTCCTGCCAAACCTATGCTCTTCATAGGCAACCCATGCTAAGCATGGTGGGGGTGCCTGAGCATAGGGGGGAGGGCAGGGCCAGGCCATTTCTGCCTGTGTAGGACTGTTAACCAGCAGTCTTTCCTCCAGAGCCTGTCCTTGCCCAGTCTGGCTTCACCCCTCTTTTATCTTTCCCAGGCATTACGCCCCCTACCCCAGCCTTCTTGCGTACCTCACTATGTCTCAGCCCTCACTTCCTGGACCCAGCTGACACAGAATTGAACATAGTAATGTCTCCTTTTGAGGGATTTGTGCAGCCTGGTCTGAAAATAGTAGGCCTGCTTGTTCCTTGTTGTCATTCTCTATTCTTCTTCTTCTTCTTCTTCTTCTTCTTTTTTTTTAGATTTATTTATTTATCAGAGAGAGTGAGAAAGAGAGTGTATGTGGGAGGAGGGCTAGAGGGAGAGAATCTCACGCTGACCACCTGCTGAGCAGGAGCCCATGATCCTGAGGTCAGGACCTGAGCTGCATCCCAGAGCCGGACACTCAGCTGACTGTGCCACCCAGGAGCCCCTGTATCGTTCTGAACACGTTCCTAGTACCTTGAATACGAGATCAGCAGACACTCAGTAACAGGATTGGTAAGTGTTGTTCATGCTAGAGGCCTTGCATTCCTTCCCTCATTTAATCCTCAAGGAAGTCCTATGAGGTGGGGATCTGTACCGTATTTACCAGAAGGAGTAACACTGAGTCTTGAAATGTTAGGTGATACATTCCAAGGTCACATCATCAGAAGGTGACAGGTTTCATTTTATTCAGATCTCACTGTCACCCTCACAGAGAGCCCTGCTTTTCTGTCTAAAACACCTCCCCTACCTTCATTGTTCTCAACTCCTTTGCCGGCCGTACCACTCTTGATGCTACCTGTTTGTGTGTTTACTGTCTGTCTCTCCCTCCAAAAGGGAAACTTTCTAGAGCAGCGGTCCTGTCTTACGTAGTGCTGTATCCTCAGAATCTAGACCAGTGTCTGGCACTGGGCTTGCTCAGCTGGTCACTGAATGGATGCATAAAGGAAACTAAGCTCATCTTTAGGTCATGTTTATATTCATTGTTTTAAATAATAATATACCTTATTGTTTGAGTAGTGCTACAGTTTACAAAGTGTTTCCACTGTCCTCTCCTTTGGTCCTTGCAGAAGTCTTTGAGGTAGGACTGATGCTGTTGCTCCTTCTGGAGGCTCTTCTCACACTGGCTGGTCTTTCTGCCTCCATGTCTTTGCGTATATCACTCTGTGCCTCCTTTGTCACTTCCTTGAGGAGGCTGGCCATGGTCTTACAGCCCAGGTTAAGAACCTGTGTTACATGCTCTCTTCGTACCTCATAAGTTTCTTGCAGGCCTTATCACAATAGTAGCTAAATAATTATTTAATGATTTTATAACTGGACCCCCTACTAGCAAAGGCTCCATGAAGGCAGACCCTTTCTGTGCCTGTATATGTCGTACCTTTGAGCCTGACACATTGTGGTGCCCATTATATGCACATATGTATATGAATACGCACGTGTACTTATACATGTATAGGTATAAAAGGAATTATTTCCACTCAGTAGATGGGAAATCAAAACCCTATGTTCTAGGCTGTGGACTGGAAAACGTTTTTGTTACTCTTGTAAGAAATTTATTGTCTATCATGACTCCAGGAAACACACATCCACACACATGTAATAGTGCTTGTACTTATTATGGACTAAGCACTGATGTTTTTCTATTCTGTTCAACTTGTCTTCATTAAAATATGTGTCATTCCTATTTATTTCATTGATTTCATGACCAACTGATGTCTGAACAACCTTGGCCTAAGTGGTTTGCTCAAGGTCACCTAATTAGCATAGTGGTAGGTTCAGAAAAATAATTCGGTATTCTTATCCCTACCATACTCTGGTGGATTTCTTGCCCTAAGGCGAGACTGTCATACAGTCCTGTGCCAGTGTTGATAACCAAAGAACCAATTTATTCTTCTGCTTTTTAGCCATAACTAAGGCAATGCCGTCTCACCACTGCTAACATTTCAGTTTGGTTCATCCAGATATCTTGGTTCTCTGCAATGCAGCTGTCCAGAAGGTTCTTACTAGAAACTCTAAAGGAAAAGATTTGGTCCTAATGGGTGCACACCTATACTTGCTGGAATTCTCATCCGAATTACACCAAACATTAACATATGGACAAAGGCACACAGCATATTAAGTGATTTACTGGGGTCAAAGATCAAGTCAATGGCAGGCCTATAGTTAGCCTGCCACACATCCTCAGAGTCTGGTGGCTGACAAAAGGAAGCCTGGGCTAGGCAGGGTGGTCAGCCTGGACCTGGTCAGCCATCAACCAGTTAATCTACAACGGCACCTTCTTTTCCTACCAGAGTGAGGTTTGCCTTGAACTCCTGGGAGACCTGCCTTCTTGGAATCTAGATTTCTCTGCCTCAGAGTCTAGTTTGGCTGGTGTTGGATGCAGAAGCTAGAGAAAGCTGAAACTTGTTTATTTGTTCTTTTATTCCTGGATTTATAATTTGACCTAATATACTGTATGTCTGTACATGTGTTGATCTCAAAAAAATGTTTGAGCTTGCCTGCTTCTCAGGCCATGTTGGCAGACAGCTGTTAAAGCCATCAGCGATGTTTGCTTCCAGTTACAAAAGAAAACATTCTCTATTTGGGGCTATGTTGTTGTTGTTGTTGTTGTTTTTTTCTTTCCTGATTTAAAAGGGGAAATATGGTTCCCAGTAGAGATGTGAGGCTGCCCCATCCCCTTCCAGAGCTAGCAGTGACTAAGAACCCTTTTCGGCACACCTGGTTCAGTGTCTTTCTAATATTTGTGCTCTTTTTCTCTCCCCATGGAAGGATTCTTAGGGGATTTTGTTTGGAATTGTTTGAACAATTGGACAGGTTTCTTGCCCTTCCCTGGGGATAGAGTTTATGGTTCAACATCTCCCTCAAATTCTGCTGTGTTGTTAGCTAAGAAAGAGTCAGGTTATGTCCCATTCTCAGGTGCACTGATGACACAGCTGCTGATGGAACCAAGAAAACACGAGTCATACTTGCCCAGAACCTTTGAAAGAATACACAAACTCTGACCTTGCTTTGGAGAGACCATCTGGGGAAAACTTCATTTCCCCAAATATATATGAAATTGAGAGTTCCTCTGGGTGGGAAGTAGGGAAAACCATATGGCAAACGTGGGGTTTGCATATGCAAATATTCGTTTCAGAGAAAACAATTAAATGTGGCGCGTACACTTTTGAAAGACTGACCTGTACCCTGGGGAAGAACACGGGAGGAGCTGGAGGTGAAGAGGACTGAAGAACAGAAAAGCCAGACAATAGCTGGGAAACAGGACTCAAGGCAGCCTGATTTGCTGGAGTTGGAGGTGCCTTTGGAAGCCGCAGACCAAAGCTGGAAGTAACCAGCTGGAAGCAGGAGAGGCGGGAGGGGTTGAAAATGAGGAAGGGAAACCTCCAGGGAAAGTGTGGCTGCCCAAAGAAAAGAGTCTTGCGGGGGGGGGGGGGGGGGGGGCCGGGAAGAACTCCACAACAGTGCCTCAGAGGGATAGAGCAGTGGTTAGAATTGCAGGACAGCTTGGACTGTAAGTTAGAGATGCCATATGTGCCGCTACACAAAGGTACAAGAACCCAGGATTTCTGACTAAAGGACATAGTCAAGTTGGAACTGCTAATCACCTGAATGCATGAGTCTAAGAGACAAGACTTTTTTTTTTTTTTTTAATTTATTTGACAGACAGAGATCACAAGTAGGCAAAGAGACAGGCAGAGAAAGAGGGAGAAGCAGGCTCCCCGCCGAGCAGAGAGCCCGATGCGGGGCCCAATCCCAGGATGCTGGGATCATGACCCGAGCGGAAGGCAGAGTGCCCAGAAACAAGACTTTTAAATGGTATCGTTTTCAAAGTTTTGATTCTAGTTGTTTATTGCTGGCATATAGGCAAGTGATTGAACTTCGTATCCCGACCTAATAACACAGACTCTTTCCATTTATCTAGGCCTTTTCTTTTTTTCATCAGTACTATCTAGTTTTCTAGGTGTAGGTCGTATTCATGTTGGGTTAGATTTGTACCTGGTATTTGTTTTTTTGGATACTATTATAAATGGTTTTTAAAATTTCAAATCTGAATTGCTCATTGCTGGTCTGCAGGAGAGTACAAGAAACGAAAATTTATCTTCTGACTGCCATTTTGAGCTTGTTCCCAAAGACACTCTGAGCGAGGGGAAGCTGGGGCAGGATGGGTCAGTAATCACAGCTGTCCCTTCCCCACCTCCCCCCACTTCCTCACTCTGTAAATATTTGTTTATTTCATTTGGCTAAGTTGATGTTAGGCTAAAGAACAGCTAGGGAGCAGGGAGGTAGGGTGCTGTTGAGGAATAAAGGACAGTGTCTAAGTCTTAAGGTTAAGATCTTTGGAGGAGCAGTGTTTGAACTCTTTTTTTTTTTTTTTAAAGATTTTTATTTATTTGACAGACAGATCACAAGTAGGCAGAGAGGCAGGCAGAGTGAGAGAGTGGGAAGCAGGCTCCCTGCTGAGCAGAGAGCCCAATGGGGGCTCGAGCCCAGGACCCCGAGTTCATGACCTGAGCCAAAGGCAGAGGCTTAACCCACTGAACCACCCAGGCGCCCCAGTGTTTGAACTCTTAGTGCTGGAGACAGAATGGTGGTTTTGGGAAAACTGTCGGTGACAGCAGTATGCGAGAGGGCTTTGCCAAGTGATGTGGGTAAAGACGAAGGTGTATTGTGCCTGGGGTTCCACGTGAGTCCAAAATAGCATACAAGTTGAGATCTAACTCCTGCTTTTGGCCCAGAGTAATTAGAACATAATCAAGCCATTGCTGTGCTCACATTCATGCTAATGTTTGTCTCAGAAATCAACAAGATGGAGAACATGGTTAGTCTCTGTACGACTTGGGGCTTGTTGTGGACGTGAGGATGTTGGTTGTGAGAAAATGGGGCTTGCGCTGGAAACTAGGTTGAGAAATATGTGAGAAGACTGTATACCCCACCTTTTTATACCCCACAGCCTAGCAGGTAGTTCTCAATAATGTATATGTATATTGAACAAATCCAGAAGCAGCTCAGCAAAGTTGACTTTAGTGCCCAAGTGTCCAAGGTGGGGCAAGGAAGAAATGAGTTTAAGCAACTATTACCCACAGAGTCTGGGGTAATAGCTAAGTCAAGGTTTATATGGCTTCTAGGGGTTTTGTTTTGTTTTGTTTTTTCCTGAGACAACAGGTAGACCCACACCCTAGACAGACAAACTGTTGCTTATTCAGTGACCGAGGTAGTTGAGAAACATGGCTCTGCCTTGGGTTGCAGGCAAACCGCCTGTAGCTTCATACCTTCCCTAAATCTGAGGAATGTCTGCTGAGCTGCTGGCAGATGAGATGCGTAGCTGAGGAGGCTGCTGGGGTGCTAGGAGACCACATAGGGCGAGCATCTCTTAGCATCTCTTCTAATCGGGATCACTTATGAGTCCCTAGAACTGAGGTTAAAGAGTTGTGCCCTTTGCTGGAGGGTCCCTAATCCATGGAGGGTGACTGCAGGAGAGGAACCCCTGGGAGCCAGAGCCAAGGCCTTGGAGCAGAAGCCCCTGAGTCTTGAGGGGTGTGGGCAGAAGGTCACCTAAGAAAGTCAGGAATATAGTGGGGGGAACCATTTCTAAGAGGGCTGCTCCAAGTTGCAATTAATTAAGATATAGTGGAAAAGATACTTTTCCCTTCCCACTATAAGCCCAGCTTTCATTCTGAGTCCCAAGGAGATAATTTATACAAGGTTCTCACCTGGAACATTTCTTTTTCTTTTTTTTTTTTTTTTTAAAGATTTTTTATTTATCAGAGAGAGAGAGAGAGAGAGAGAGAGAGAACGCACAGGAGAACACAAGCAGGCAGAGGCAGAGAGAGAAGCAGGCTCCCCACTGAGCAAGGAGCCCGACGCGGGACTCGATCCCAGGACTCTGGGATCATGACCTGAGCTGAAGGCAGCGGCTTAACCCACTGAGCCACCCAGGCGTCCCATCACCTGGAACATTTCACTGAGCACTGGCATATCATGTATGCTTCTCTGCAAACACTAAAAAGTTTCCCAAGAACACCACCATCTTTTTCTTAGGGAAGGACTTAAAATTCAATGATAATACTACTCCACAGAGGGAACAATGTTCATTAACAGTCAAATATAGAGAGAGATTTTATTATGTGAGTCCAAGAGCATGAGCTTTATAATCGGTAGATCTTAGTTCAGTTTTCAGTTTTGCTATACACTAGCTTTGTGGCCTTGGACAAATTGCTCAACCTCTCTGAGTCCCTAAGAAATAGGGGTAATAATAACAATATCCATTCCGTTGACTTTAGAGGCTATTGCTATAAGCAAGGAAGTGCATACATTAATTATGATTTTTACTGGGGCAAGATTGGAATCTGTGCTGCCTGAAAATTATGCCAGGAGAGAGTCTATTTAGAAAGACTGATAGGGACCTACTGATACATATGCAGGTCCTGAAGGGCAGGGGAAGTGAAAAGGGTAATATTATTTATTGTGTACTATATTTAAAATGTTCTTGATGCAGAAGAAGAAAAGTGGGTTAGGGGAAAGAGGTAGGTAGTAGGTAGTAGGCATGGTTTCTTTCCTTTGGAGAATAAAGACATGGTGAAAGTATGGCCAATACCAGGTAGTCTAGACAACTGCCCAGTGAATAGTCTAGTCGTGGAGTGCTGGGCATTTTCATGGGAGGGCTTTCAAGGGGGCCAAAACATGAGTTTGTTTTGATGACTAGGTGGGTTCTGATAAGAGAGGACTTTTCCAGAAGAGAACAGGTTGGGACCAAAGGCTCAGAGGCCAGGATAAAGAAGACATTTCGTTCACTCCTCATTGTATTAACTTCTTTGACATGCCATTGTCCAGTTTAACATGTACATGATAATACAGCAAGTTAGGCTTTGTCATCCCTATTTTACAGATGAGGAAACTGAGGCTCATCGAGGTTAAATATTTTGCCCAAGGTCACCTACTAAAGAAATGGCAGAGGCAGGGTTCAAATCCAGATTGTTGAAGTCTAGGTCCAAAGCTCTTTCCACAGTATGTGCTGACTGCTGGCAATATAGTAAATAGACCAGTTTGCAGGGAATGGGGGGTTTCATGCCGGGGCAGTTAAGGATGGATAGAGTCCTTGGAACCCAGACTCTTGATTGCTAGGCAAAGGGGTTCATAATGACTACAAAGCCAATGGGTGTCAGAAGTCTCTGAGTAGCAGAGTGACATAATTGAAGTTTGTCCAGGATTTCCAAGTCCAAGGCTCTGTGGGGGCGTGGGCTGTAGCAACTACTAACTGGACAGAAAGGAGGAAGAAAGCTCCCTCCTGGATAATTCCTCCTCTTGAACTTACTTTCTCTGTTGTGCTATTCCTGGGTTTTCTTAAATACATCTGCTATTTCCACCCCAGAGAGAGCATCATATTTCAGTAAGGGGCAGAGTGAAAGAGATTCCGATTGTTCCTGGATCCAGTAGTGAGCTCCGTTGATGAAAATGCTCACACTCAGACTCTTGTAACACCCGAGTACCACCGAACCAAGCCTTCCAAGTAAGAGGCTTCTGCATTCTTTTCCTAAGCTGAAGGTTTCCACATAGGTCAATGGTGAAAGGCGAATTGCTGGAGGGCTAGCAGACAATACCCACTCTTTACATTGTGTGAGCAAATTTCTCAACTGATTAAGTAGTAGTTTGCTTGGGGGGTCTTTAAGTGTGTAGCAGCAGTGGCAATTCTATCCTCCAATCCCTCTTTTTAATTGAATTTTAAATTGAATGTTGATCTTCAAAGCTTAAAAAAATGTATATGCTCTATGACCCAGCAATATCACTGTTAAGAATTTATAAGCAAATTTAAAGCAAAGTCAAGAATGTAAATATGGAGTACTCTTTATAATGCCAAAAAATAGGAAACACTTAAGTTTCTAGTAATAGGGAATTGTTTGAGTAAATTATGGTACATCTTACTCAGTGGAATGCGATTCAGGCATTAAAATGATATTGTTGAAGAGTTTTAATAGCATAGAAAAATGTCAATGTTTTATTAAGCTATAGTTGAGGCCAGTTTTTAATTTTTAAAAGTATAGAATCTCTTCATACTTATTAGGATGACTATTATTAAAAAAAAAAAAAAAAAAAAGCAAAACCCAGGGACACCTGGGTGGCTCATTGGGTTGGGCATCTGCCTTCAGCTCAGGTCATGATCCCAGAGTGGGGCTCCTACAGGGAGCCTGCTTCTCTCTCTCCCTCTGCCCCTTCCCCCTGCCCTTGCTTGTGCTCTCTCTCTCTCTTAAATAAATAAATAAAATCTTTAAAAAAAAAACAAAACCAGAAAACAAGTTGTTGTGTGGATTTGGAGGAATTGGAACCCTTGTGCATTCCCACCGTGGGAATGTGAACTGGTGCAGCCAACTGTGGAAAACAGTATGGAGGCTTCTCCAAAAATTAAACATAGAATTACTATTTGATCCAGCAATTCCAGTTCTGGGTACAGACACAGAAGAACTGAAAGCAGGGACTCAAACAGCTATTTGTACACCAGTGTTCATAGCAGCATTATTTGTAATAGAAAAAATGCGGAAATAAACCAAGTGTCCATTGGTAGATGAACGCATACACAAAAGGTGTTGTATACATACAGTGGAAATTATTCAGCCTTTAAAAGAAATGCAGACCTATGCTACAACACGGCTAAGTGAAATAAAGCAGATACAAAAGAACAAATAATTGTATGATTCCACTTACCCTGAGGTACCTGTGTAGTCAAACACTTAGTGACAGAAAGTAGAACAGTGGTTGCTAGAGGCTGGGGGAAGGGGAAATGGGGAGCTATTGTTTATTGGGTACAGAGTTCCAGTTTGGAAAGATGAAAAAGTTCTCCAGATGGATGGTGGTTATGATTGCACAACAATTCGAATGTAGTTAATGGTACTCAACTGTAAACTTGAAAATGATAAAAATGGTAAATTTTATTTTATATATATATTACCACAATAAAACAATTTTTAGAACAGTATATATATAAAAGACTATATGGAAGGCTGGGTAGTAGATTATAGGTAATTTTATTTTTTTTTTACTTCAGTTTGGCTTTAAAAATCATTGAAATTTTTAAAAAATTATTTTTAATTATGTAAGAATTACATATATACATCCTTCTTGTAAAAAAGCAAAACATTGCAGATAAGATTAAAATCCTCTTAGACTACCTCCCTTGAGCCCATACATACATACACCTCACAAATATATAGGGTTGTTTTATACATACCATTTTTGTAGTAGAATTTTTTAACTTTTTTTCACTCAGCACCGTTTCTTAGATATATGTTTCCACGTCACTCTTTTCCAGTTCCGCTCTTTCAAATGATTACATATTATTCCGTAGACAGACAAGTCATGGTTTATTTAGCTAGTTGCCCACTGATGGACATTTAGGTTGTTTAATTGTAGTTTTTGCTATTACAAACAATGTTGGGTATACACAATTTATGTTTTTTAAATTGATTCTGATAAAGTGTGTTACACTTAGAAAGTATTTTAGGGGTGTCTGGATGGTGCAGTAGGTTAAGCGTTGGACTGTTGATTTTGAATCAGGTTGTGATCTTGGGGTTGTGAGATTGAGCCCCATGTTGGGCTCCATGCTGAGCAGGGAGTCTGCCTGAGATTCTCTCTGTCCCACTCCGTCTGTCCCCCTCCCTCCCCGCTTACTTATGCAGTGCTCCCTCTCTCTCTCTCAAATAAATCTTCATAAAGAGAAAGTATTTTAAAATAGTAAAAATATCTATTTTAATTTGAGCTGTAATGAAGGCAGTAACTATTATTATTATTTTTTATTTTATATTTTATTTTTATTTTTTTAAAGGTTTTATTCATTTATTTGACAGAGAAAAGCAAGCGCAAGCAGGGGGAGTGGCAGAGGGAGAGGGGAGGCAGGCTTCCCACAGAGCAGGGAGCCAGACCTGAGCTGAAGGCAGATGCTTAAAGGACTGAGCCACCCAGGTACCCCTGAAGGCAGTGACTTTAATTCAGTGTGTATACCCATATTCCTGGAGACCAGGGTGGCCCAAGATGCACATGCATCTTTTCCCTGTAGATGTGTTAGGAGACTTGGCCTCCGTTCCCCCCCCCCCCCCGCCACAGAATTCAGAATATTATAAATCCATCAACTCCCTAACTTTCAGGATCCATATGAAAACCATAAAGACCAATGACTGCTACAGACGGGCATTGAATCCCATTCCTTCTAAAACCTCAAACCAGAGGAAGTGAGTCCCGGGCAGAGACTCCTCAGCCCACAGAAGGGAGGAAGTGATGTGAGATGGGGCCATCCCTGTGGCACATCAGAATTCTCCAGCGGAGCTGAGATCATTTCATTCCTTGGATATGCAACCACACTGGCTTCTGTCACCACTGATCTTCAGCTCCTACCCTTATACTTGGGATGCTGGAGATGATGGAATTAATGAGGGAATCAGCAAATTCCCAGCACCTTCTGCTTAGTACCATGTCATCTTTAACCAAAGGTGCAACTGAGTGTAAAATAAGTAAAGTTCTTGCATTTGCTAAAATGAATTACAACACAAAGCCTCTCCAGTTTAAAAAAAAAAAAAAAGGAAAAAGAAAAAAGAAAGAAACTCCCCTCCCTCTAGCCTCCCCTCAAGCCTCTAATCTCATCTGTGAAAAAGAACTGTACTTTACTGTCCACAAAACAGTCTATTTTCAAAGTGAGAGGAGAATTGCTGCGTGAGGAGAGCCATCAGTGACTGGGGTTCATGAATTCCTGCTTGTTTATAGAAAGCAGTGACTAAGGATAGACACTTTGAAACCACCTGTGAAAGAATTAAAGACCAAGGGGGGCGAAACCCCCATCACAAACAGAATCTCACTGATCAAGTGTGAAAGAAAAGGAAGAAAGAAAAAGCCAAGTAGATCTTTGCAGGCAACCACTAGATGGACATAGAATTCAAAAACATTCTTTAGTGAGATCAAGGATGGCAGGCTTTGAAGCCTGGAGGGCTGGCGAGTCTCAGAACCGGCCTGGCCGTGGCAATCCCCGCACCGACGCGCCCACAGTCTTGCACTTGCTGGAGTAAAGCATTTAAGTTGGAACAATGTCAAATTTCACAGCTATCTTATGTCCAGTGACCTTACGGGACCCCGGGGGAAAGACAGATAAAAAATTATTGTTCTCAACACGTTCCTGAAGGCGAAGAAGTCACACAGGCAACCTCGAGAAACAACTTTTCAAAATGCAAACACCCACAAACTCTTGCTTGCTGGGCGGCAAGCAAATTGTGCTTATTTACTTATTCGTTTATTTATTCTTTTTACTGAGGACTCATATTCTTTACAGAATACACACAAAGATCCAGTTCCATCACCATGGCACAGAAATTTGTGAGGATAATGTTATTGTGGGAAAAGAGGAGATAACAACTCTTCTGAATTATTTGATCAATTTGAAATAGGTTTTATTGTTGTTATAAAGAAAGTGAGACATACGTTCTGACAAAAAAAACCCCATATATTATGTGAAAGAATAATTTGAGGACAAAGATGAGATCTCAAACCGCTGCTGTGTTTTTAGATAAGAATTTCAATGACCCTTCACATCCGCTAACTATGCCTAAGTGAATCATCTTAGCTTAATGGGTTTTTTTTTCTTTTAAAGGAAATAGACGTTATAGATGTAGCTAAAATTCCCTTTCACCACTATCCTCAATCAATCTCATTTCCCATCTTCCTTCCCAGAGGCGGCCATTACCATGAGTTTAAGATGTATAATTCTGTTCACTTTTTGTACTTTTACATACAAATATATGTTCCCTCAAGTTAAGATATTGTTTTTTGTGTTAATTTTTTTCATAAATGGCATCATACTATATATATTGCTTCAAATTTATTTATTTTGCTATTATACTCAACTTTATGCTTTTCCCACCTAGCCAGATAAATGTTTCATTCCTTTTGGGCACTTAATGTTTTAAAGGAAGAAAGCAAGAGGGAAGAAAAGTTTATTCACACCAGAACAGTTACATGTACCTATATGTTTCTGCCTGTCTCGAGTTAGGAGACTAAGGTCAAGAGCACTTGTTGGAGGAAGGGCAACCTAAATTCAGTTTTTAAAAGAGGTGAAAAAACGCTAAGTGACAAAGACTGTCATAGGGCATTTTAGAGATACCCTTTAAAATAATTTCCTAAGCTAATCTAGTAATCGTGAGGCTTGCTATATGATCTTTCCTTCACTACTTGGAATATCGGTTCTATTTTTTTTTTTTTTTTTTTGGTTGTTGTTGTTTACATTTTGGCTAGATGAGGGGTTCACCGGGAAAGAGGTTTAAAATGGGGTGCTGTACTAATGAAGCAGAGATTTACTAAAACCAGACCACTCCAGAAATTCTACAAAACACTGTCATTTCCATCCAACAGGTGGACACACATACCAATTACAAATGAAAGAATCTTTGATTAATGGGAGTCCTTGGGCTGTGCTGAACAAAACGCACCCAAGATCCAAAATGTATTTGTAGTGTGAGGTGAAGATATGCAGGTCACAAGTGCTGCTTATGTTAGTCGTTTTAATTTTTCCCTGTTGGGGCCCCTGTGTACAAAACTTGAGAAAGCAAGACCTCGATTTGCTCAGGTTTCCCTGAGGAGAGGCCGCAGAATCCTTGAAGCATGATTTGAAAAAGATGGATAAGATATTCCACCCAAAATTCAACATCACCTTTAATCTTGCCCTCTCCTCCTCTAATCCCTAGGTAATGTTTTGTGCTTCTTTTGCAGGAAAGCAATTTTGTTAATCACTTTAGCACCAATTCTTGTGGCCCTGGCAATACTCAGAACTGCCTCCATCCAAGTCTTTGATGTGGGAAAGAAACACACACACTCTTTCACATGTAATCTGAAAACAATTCACCTCTTGCCAATGAATGCACAGCACTCCACTTTAATAGAGAGCAAGTTCTGTGGAGGTTTCTAATCCTTTCTGCCAAAGAAGAGAAGAGAGAGAATCACTCAGGTAGCCCAACCTCATTCAGGAGTTAAAATCACTTGGAATGTTTTGTGGTGGGCTGGGTTTTTTTTTTTTTTTTTTTTTACAAAATATTACTTGCTGAAGATTACTGCTCTCAGGGGAAATCAAAACAACTCAAGATCAAAAAAATAAATAAATAAAAAATAAAAAAATAAAAAAAGATTCCCCATCCCCAGCTCAAACAGGATATTCTTCTCCACTCAGATAACTCTTGATCTAAGTGTATTACAAGAAACCTGCTTTAATCCCTCAAAGCAATGGTGTTATAGATAAGTAGGAGTAACTCAGGTGGCTTAAATTCCAGAAATGTACAAAAAGATTTGGTTGGAAACAAAACTAAAGAAGAAAGGAAGCTCAGTCTGCATTGCTGTGACTTGAAGAGGTAAATTTAGGGCAGTAAAAATGCAAAGAATGACCCCGAAAAAAGAAATAGCCATAAAGTTCAGAATTGTCTTAATGATATTATCGGCTGCTTACAGCATGTGTCTGAATGTGTGTGTGCTTTCGGGGTGTATTTGTGTGTTTAGAGACAGTGAAATTGTTTTACTGATTTCAGGATCTGCTGGAGTTCGTTTGAAAACTTAATTATACATTTTACCTTGATGCTACAACATTCTGAAGCTTTATTTCTCAAGTGATTTTCTTTCTCTTTTTATCATTTGTAGTTGAGTTCTAGTATTTTTTCCTGCTCAGTCCTTTCTCCTAACATATCACTGCTGACTTAAAATGCAATGGGGATGGACTTGATGCTTTTTCCTTCTGTCAGTAATCACCCTATTTTCACAGTCTGGGTATTCATTTTGATCTACTTTCTGACATCCCAGTTAACAGATTGCAAAATCCTCCTCCCCCTTGACAACCGTAGCTCTCTATAACAAAGTAATGACAATTTCTTTCATTATGGCCTCCTCCGTTTACCCAAAACATGCTTGAAAATGCCCTTTCACTTTTTAAAGTGTGCCTCCTTTTGAGAGGTAAAGTTTGAGAATTGATAGGTGATATATATAAATGGTTAGTAGTTAAAAATTCGGAAAGTATGAAATAGCACACAGCCCTGGTCCCCTCCTTAGAAGCAAACATTGGTACTAGGTTTTTGTGTAACTCTCCAGAGGTTTTTGGAGTACAGAAGTCAACGCACACAAATGTAGTTTTCTCTGAAAATGGCATTCTATTCTACACTCTCTTCTATATCTTGCTTTTTTCATTCAGTGTGTATTAGAGCTCATTTTATAACAATGCGTATGATCTTCCTCATTCTTTTTTTTTAATTTTAAATTGATCTTCCTCATTCTTTTTTTTTTATTTTAAATTGATCTTCCTCATTCTTTTTCAGTTGCTTACTATCCTATTCTACAGATGTTCTGTGATTTATTTAAACAGTGTATAATACATATGTTCTAATGTTCCATATAATACATATGTTCCATATGCTTCTGTTGTCTGTCCGTGGCTGGTTTCTTCACAGGTTGTATCTATAACTCTATCGTAGGTGCTGTAAGTAAGTGACTGAGTTGAAACGTGGAGGGCTCTTGGACAAATTTTCAGATTTATTTTCTAAACATTTAAAAACGTAAAAAAAAAATCACCCAAAGGGATATGGGTTTATAGTTTTAAAGAAAATTGCATTATGGAAGATGTGTGATGTCAAAACTTGGAATGATTTTTTGAATTATTTCCTCTCAGTATAATCATGGATCCCGCCTGGTTTGTGTCATGACATAACTGCTTAAACATTTAAAACTCCAATTTTCATTGATTTTTCTATATGGGTTAACATAAGATTCTGTTTTTAGAATTCCCTTCCAGTAACTGATATGAGCTTTAATTCTTTTAACCTACAAAGTATTATTAAATGTTGCTTCATACACCTCTAATTAAAAACCAATTCGACATGCTATCTCATATATGACTAAGGAGGCAAAACTGAGAAATTGGAACTTCTACTTGACCTCAGCTCTTTTGGGAGAGCGAGGCAAGCTGTGGGGCCTGACCATTGTGATTTCTCTCCTGTTATTGAGTGGTCTAAGAGATGAAGATCTTGGGAGGTTATAGTTTAGATCCCCTGAAGCAGGAAGAGGTCCAGGGTAGCCCCGAGATTGGTCATACTTAAAGCATGCATGAGCACATGGGCAAAAATTTCTCTCTACTTATTGGTGGCTCCATAGCACTTGGAAGCCCATGCCCTTGCCAAGTAAGGATTTGAACTCTTAACTCTGCCTGAGTAAGGCTGATATCTGTGTGATTATTGTTTGGTTCTACTTTCAGACCAAGTTCAGTTTCAGCTTTTTAATGTGTTCATTTTGCTCCTGATTTATGATCTTCTCTTGCAGATAGAAGTTTAGCTTTTCTTTGCTCACTCTTACTGGGAGACTCTTCTGGCAGAAAGCCTGTCATCTGTTGTAAAAGAGAGCTGGTGTTGACTTGAAGCAACAGAGTTGGTGGTCCAGTAGCCATTGTCCTGTGTCAGGAGCAGGTGGTCTCACTAAGCTCCATGTGTTTGGAAACTTCTCTGACCAGTGCTTGCGCTGTTAAAGGAAGAAGAGCTCAAGCTGTACTCCTTGTTTTCCAGGTCAATCTACTGAACCTGGGAAAATCCCCAGGGGCTAGCTTGGACCTCTTCCTGCTTTTCTCTCCATGGTGGATTTTAAGTGTAGGGGATTTTCCTCATTCATCTCTGCGTTTGTGTTCGAAGCAGCTGCTATAGAAAAGAAAATAGGCACATTATATAGAATATATAATTTTTAGGGAGCAGTGATACAGGATCTCAAGGATAACAGTGCAATTTTAGTACAAAGGCCGTAACTTCTCTTGATGTAGTATGTGAATGTGAGGGTCTATATCCATTTTTTTTTACTAAAGTAAAAACCAAAAAAATTAAGACTTTTCCTTATTTTACTTACATCCAAAGCTTTGTTCATATTTAACAACTGAATACAACCCCACCATCTGTTCAGAATAATGTAATTGAAACTCTAGAAAAGTTGCTTTTTGTGTTTCTCTGTCTCCCCTTCTCTCTCTCTCTCTTTTTTTTTTAAGAGAGGGAGGGTTGGGGGGAGGGGCAGAGGGAGAGGAAGAAAGAGAATCTTAAGCAGGCTCCATGCGGGACACAGGGCTCAATCTCATAAACCTGAGATCATGACCTGAGCCGAATATTTATATTTGATCTGGCACTTTCTTCCAGAACTACTAAAAATACTTAATTTTTTTCTAGAGCATAATTATCACTCTTTTCTTAGAAGAGAACTTATAAGATCATACTTACATGTATCCTTTTTTGAAAAAAAAGATTGATTTATTTTAGAGAGAGAGGGGGAATAGGGGAGAAGAGGGAGCGAGAACCCCAAGCAGACTCCATGCTGAGTGCAGAGCCCCATGTGGGGCTCTATTTCACAACCCCGAGATCGTGACCTCAGCTAAAACCAGTAGTTGGTGCTCACCTGACTGTGCCAAGCTGGATGCCCTGCATGTATTCTATCTTAGTGATGACCTTATTTTTATTTATCTATGTATGTTTGAATGGATATTGGTTTATAAGTATATATTTATTTATTTAAAGACATCCCCAGTTGATCATGAAAATTTCACAAGATTTTGTGGTTTCCTTCATCTTTAAGTTTTATATCTTCTATCATCTTGTGCCAAATGAGTCTTCCTACTGACAGAGATCAGAAAAATCACAAATTCCAGTGCCACACAGTGACATAGGAGTTTATCTTATCCTAATGCAGATGGTGTACTCTATATCACCTGTTGACATGAAGAAGGCTATCTGAGACTAATGAGAACATTACCTAACTGGCAGATCTGGGAATCTATTTTCTCTTCCCCACAGTTACATTTTGTATTTGTATCCTGCCAACCCCCTTACTTGTTCTACTCATTATAGATATGGAGTATGGAGTCCTTAAATTTTGTATATATGTGTGTATATTTACATTTATATATTTAAATACATAATATCATTTCTATAAAAATTGGTACTTGGAAATGTCTGTTTTCTCATAGTTGTAAAGTTAGGACAGTATCTTGGAATGATATCTGTCCTTTTGGAAAATGAATCTTTTTTGTTTTTTTTAAAGATTTTATTTATTTATTTGTTAGAAAGAGAGAGAGAGAGAGAGGGAGCGAGCATGAGCACAGGCAGACAGAGTGGTAGGCAGAGGCAGAGGGAGAAGCAGGCTCCCCGCTGAGCAAGGAGCCCGATGTGGGACTCGATCCCAGGATGCTGGGATCATGACCTGAGCCGAAGGCAGCTGCTTAACCAACTGAGCCACCTAGGCGTCCCTAATCTTTCTTTTTTTTTTTTTTAATTTATTTGACAGACAGAGATCACAAGTAGGCAGAGAGGCAGGCAGAGAGAGAGAGGGGGAAGCAGGCTCCTGGCTGAGCAGAGAGCCCGATGTGGGTGGGGCTCGATCCCAGGACCCAGGGATCATGACCTGAGCCGAAGACAGAGGCTTTAACCCACTGAGCCACCCAGGCGCCCCAGTATCATGTATTTGTAATGATTAATGGACCAATCAGAATTCCTGTTTATACCTAACATCCTTTTTCTTTTTTGCTCCAGGATAGCCCATTAAATTTAGATGTCATGTCTCCTTTGGCACCTCTTGGCTGTGACAGTTTCTTAGACTTCCCTTGTTTTTGATGGTCTTGATATTTTTGAGGAGCACTGGTCAGTTAGTTTGTAGAATGTCTGTCAGCTGGGATTTGTCTGATTTTTTTTTTCATTATCAGACTGAGATTATAGGTTTTGGGGAGGAATGCCACAGAGATAAAGTACCATTTTCAGGGGCGCCTGGGTGGCTCAGTCAGTTAAACATCTCCCTTTGGCTCGGGTCATGATCCCAGAGTCCAGGGATTAAGTCCTGTGTCACGCTCCCTGCTCAGCCAGGAGTCTGCTTCTCCCTCTCCCTCTGCCACTGCCTCACTCCATGCACTCTCCTTCTTTCTCTCTCAAATAAATAAGTAAAAGCTTAAAGAAAAATAAAGTACCATTTTCATCACAATATATCAAGGGTACCTACTATCAACATGACTTATCACTGTTGATGTTGACCATGATCACCTGGCTGAAACAGTGTTCGTCAGCAATCTCCACTATAAGTTCACTCTCCCCGGCCTTTCCGTATTGTATTTTTTAGAAGGAATTGCTATGTGCAGCCCTCACTTTGGGAGTGGGGGTGGGTGAGAGTTAATGCTATGCCTTAGTGAAGATGAAACAGAACACAAATTATTAGGGATTCTTCTGCATGGATGATGTGTAAAATTAACTTTAATATTAAAATGAACTAATACTAAAATCTTAAAATGAACTAATTTAATTATTTCTTACATTTAGATGTAAATGCTTATTAGGATTTTTCAGGAACTGATTATGTAATACATGTTCACTGCAGAAGACCTAGAAAATGCAGAAAAGTGTAAAGTAACAGCAATAGAACTATCCATGATTCCCTCTCTTATAAGGGCCCATTTCTAGCATTTGGTCGTATTTCCTTCTGTTTTTTTTCTGCAGAAAGTATTTTTAAACTGTACTTTTTAAAATTTATTTATTTATTTATTTATTAGATTTTTTTTTTTTTTAAAATTTGACAGATCACAAGTAGGCAGAGAGGCAGGCAGAGAGAGAGAGGAGGAGGAGGCAGGCTCCCCGCTGAGCAGAGAGCCCGATGTGGGACTCGATCTCAGGACCCCGAGATCATGACCTGAGCCGAAGGCAGAGGCTTTAACCACTGAGCCACCCAGGCGCCCCTATTTATTTATTTATTTATTTATCAAATTTTATTTATTTATTTATTTATTTATTTATTTATTTAAAAGATTTTATTTATTTATTTGACACACAGAGAGATCACAAGCAGGCAGAGAGGCAGGCAGAGAGAGGAGGAAGCAGGCTCCCCGCTGAGCAGAGAGCCCGATGCGGGGCTCGATCCCAGGACCCTGAGATCATGACCGGAGCCGAAGGCAGCGGCTTAACCCACTGAGCCACCCAGGCGCCCCGCTATTTATTTATTTTTATTTAAATTCAATTTAGTTAACATAGAGTGTATTATTAGTTTCAAGGTAGAATTTAGTGATTGATCTGTTGCTCATTACATCAAGTGCTGTCCTTAAGGCCCATCACCCAGTTACCTTAAAATTGTTTCATATGAAATAAAAATCTTTTGTCCTTGAATATGACAAAGATGGTGGATTCATAAAAAAACAGAAGATCTTGGTGGTATATCGAACATGACGAATATAAACTACCAACCCGATAATTTCTGAAAACAAAACTTTAGACTCCATCCTTCTATTTGTGAGGTGCTCACCTGTTTATAGATACAGTATTCATTGTGAGGCCTCTTATTTTTTCTCATTTCTTTCTTTTTTTTTTTTTTAAAGATTTTATTTATTTCTTTGACAGAGATCACAAGCAGGCAGAGGGTGGAAGGGAAGCAGGCTCCCCGCTGAAGCAGAAAGCCCAATGCGGGACTTGATCCCAGGACCCTGGGATCATGACCTGAGCCAAAAGCATAGGCTTTAACCTACAGAGCCACCCAGGCGCCCCTCTTCTCATTTCTAATACTCTAATTTGTTCTTTATTTTACTAATACATGATACACATTTTAGATGGAATAAATAAAGTTTAGTGAAACTTGGGTGGCTAGTTAAAAATTCTGGTTGGGCGCCTGGGTGGCTCAGTGGGTTAAGCCTCTGCCTTCGGCTCAGGTCGTGATCTCAGGGTCCTGTGATCTAGCCCCACATCAGGTTTTCTGCTCCACAGGGAGCCTGCTTCCCCCTTTCTCTCTGTGCCAACTTGTGAGCTCTCTCTCTGTCAAATAAATAAATAAAATCTAAAAAAAAAATTCTGGTAATAATTTAGGTTTCAAATCTCCAACTTTCTTATTGCATGGTGTGTTTGGACTCATGACAACTTTTTCTTTTTGATAGACTTTATTGACTTTGTAAAGGTGATACATGCTTCCTATTTAAATAAATCAAGGAGGGCGCCTGGGTGGCTCAGTGGGTTAGGCCGCTGCCTTCGGCTCGGGTCATGATCTCAGGGTCCCGGGATCGAGTCCCGCATCGGGCTCTCTGCTCGGCAGGGATCCTGCTTCCCTCTCTCTCTCTCTCTGCCTGCCTCTCCGTCTACTTGTGATCTCTCTCTGTCAAATAAATAAATAAATAAATCTTTAAAAAATCAATCAATCAATCAATCAATCAAGGAATACAGAAAAGTACAAAGTAACACCTAAAAATTTATTACCTAGAAATAACCATTATTTTTCAAAAAAATTTTATTTGAGGGGCGCCTGGGTGGCTCAGTTAAGTGTCCAACTCTTGATTTCAGCTCAGGTCTTGATCTCAGGGTTGTGAGTTCAGCACTGTGTTGGGCTCCATCCTGGGTCTGGAGCTTGCTTAAACAATTTTTTTTTTCATTTGAGTATAGTTGACCACAATGTTGTGTTAATTTCAGGTGTACAGCATACTGATTCAACTTCTTTACATGTTATGCTGTGCTTACACAAGGTAGTTACCATCTGTCACCATATAACACTATTACAGTGTTATTGGCTATATTCCCTGTGCTGTGCCTCTTATTCCTGTGACTTTACTCATTCCATAACTGGAATCCTGTGTCTCCCACTCTCCTTCCTATTTTGCCCACTCCGCTCTCCCTCCCCTCTGACAACCACCAGCTTGTTCTCTGTATTTATAGGTCTGATTCTACTTTTTGTTTATTTATTTGTTTTGTTTTTTAGATTTCACATGAGTGAAATCATATGGTATTTGTCTTTCTCAGTCTGACTTATTTCACTTAGCATAATACCCTCTAGGTCCATCCATATTGTTGCAAGTAGCCTAATATTATCCTTTTTATGGCTACATAATATTCCAGCAGAGGTAGGGGTGTGTGTGTGTGTGTGTGTGTTGTGTGTACATACACCACATCTTCCTTTTCCATCATATATGGACACTTAGGTTGTTTCTGTATTTTGGCTATTGTAAATAATGCTGTAATAAGTGTAGTGGCACACTTATCTTTTCAGATTAGTGTTTTGTTTCTTTGGGGTACATACCCATTAGTGAAATTATTAGATTATATGGTATAGAAAGAACCATTATTAGCATCATTTCACAAAATCTCCCCTTGCATATTTACAAACAGGGATAAATTTACAAAAAGGGGTTATATAATATGTACCATACATATATGGTTATTTAATTAATTTATTTATTTGTAAAGATTTTATTTCCTTGAGAGAGAGAGAGCACAGAAGGAGAGTGAGAGGAAGAAGCAGATTCCCCTCTGAGCAGAGAGCCCGACGTGGGGCTTGATTCCAGCACCCAGAGATCATGACTTAAGCTGAAGGCAGATTCCTAACTGACTGAGCCATATAGGTGCCCCCATATATTGTTATTTAAATTTAACAGAGGAAATTGAAGCTGAAGCAAATTGTTAAACTTTAGTTAAATGTTCTTTTGCAAGATAGATTAGTTCCTACAAGTCTCTTTAAAGTTTTGCAGAAAGATTAAGGATAGCACTAAGAGGCTGGAGGCCTACATGGTTAACTCTTAGAAGGTATTGGAGGTGAGAAAGGAGCTACTTTAACTACTTAGAAGCTACTTTTATTTAGATACCAGAATTGCTTGATGGTCAAAGGTAAAGTATACTACTATTAAGTGTGTCTGTCAGTTGCAAGGGATCTCAGAGGACCCTGAATTCAGTGTCTTTTTTCATTCTCTGCTATGTATGGTAAAGGCATGGTTCAGAGTATAGCTTTGGGGTTAGACTGCCAGTTAGGAACCATGAGGCCACAGGCCTCAGTCTCATCTCCTGCAAAAAAACTGGGTTAGGGGCACCTGGGTGGCTCAGTGGGTTAAAGCCTCTGCTTTCGGCTCAGGTCATGATCCCAGGGTCCTGGGATCGAGCCCCGCATCGGGCTCTCTGCTCAGCAGGGAGCCTGCTTCCTCCTCCCTCTCTGCCTGCCTCTCTGCCTACTTGTGATCTCTGTCAAATAAATAAATAAAATATTAAAAAAAAACCTGGGTTAATAGTATCTTCCTCATGTGACTGTTGATAGGATCAAGATAATACATGGAAAGCTCTTGTAATAGTGCTTGATCATAGTGTTTAATAAATATAAGCTATTATTATTATACAAGAATAATGATGAGCATCTGAACCAGTATATGCCATTGAAAACTATCATTCACAAAATAATCTCTTTCTAATTCATCTCAGAATGATTCCTCTGTTAAATTGCCCACTTCCTAAACTTGAAGGCTGGAGCCCTGAGTCTTTGACCAATGGGTACATAGATTCCTGTCTGAGACTGCCTCCTATGTTTATAAGAGTGGATGGAACACACAATTCTAGTATTGTTTACAATCCTAAGCATACATTATTACCTATAACAGCAATAGTCACTACTATGCACATCACTTACATGGACATGCACAAAGAACTGTATTTCTATACTTAAAAATCCTCTTTAAAAGTAAATAATGTTAGTGTTTCTAAATACCCAATATGAAGTTCATATTGAGTCTTAAGGTTGTTGGTTTTTTTTTTAATTTGACAGAGAGAGACACAGCTAGAGAGGGAACACAAGCAGGGGGAGAGAGAGAGGAAGAAGCAGGCTTCCTGCTGAGCAGGGAGCTCAATGCGGGGCTCAGTCCCAGGACTCTGGGATCATGACCTGAGCCGAAGGCAGACACCTGACAACTGAGCCACCCAGGTGCCCCGAGTGTTAAGTTTTAATATGTTTCTGACTAAGTTGAAAGTAGTCTAATGTCCTCAGTTTACTTAGTAGTATGCAAATTAAAATTTTAATAAAAAGCCTTATAAAAATAAAGGTAAATTTCACTCCCTACGTTATTTTATGATTGCTTCCTGAATTTGAACTTCAAGGGAGTTGATGACTTTTCTTAAAAATATTCTAAATATTTTGTTAAAAATATTCTAAATATTCTAAAGAATATTCTTTCTATCTCCCTTTTTGGGGACTACTAATATATTTATTTTCTTTGATAGTAAAATGCTATTCAGGTACTCCATGAAGAATATATACATTTATTTTCATTATAAACCCATCTTTCAGGCATAGTTGATTTTTTTTTAAGTGCTTTATCCCAAAAAAAGAATTTTGAGGTAAAAATTACCTGGGTTTCTTCTCATGCTCAGGACTTTAGGGATACACATCACCACTAAGTAACAGAACATATGCCAATTTTCCATTTTGGCTTTGCCTTTCTACATAGTAGGCTTTTTTGGGTAAATCATTAAACCATAAATTCTAGTTCAAACAGTTCACTTGATTTCTAGTTTGAGTGTGAAAGAGGGTGATTTGATGTTTTTAAATGATGGTGTAGTTTCTCCACCAATAAAGGTAACATAGGGTAAAGAATAAGTTACATTTCTGTGAAGGTAGATTTTGACTTGATTTATGTTGGGTTAATTAAATAAGTTTTTGTGTCTTCCAGTTTTCCAGTAAAACTAGGTCATGTGCATAAACTCAGCTTTACTCTATAGAGGAATGGTTAAAAAATAGTCAAATAATAAGAAATTAAAATATGTCTAAATCTGAACACAAAATATAAGAACCATATGCTATATTCATTTGTCTTCTTTCCATCATGGCTCATGGTACATAAATGTAGCAAAATCAATAAATGTTGAGTTGACGACCTTGCCTCAGTTTGTAGTATTCCTGCCTCAAACCTTCTGACAGTTGGATACCTATGAATAAATTTCTTTATAATGATCTTTAAGAGATAGTCTAAATTCTTTAGTTGTACTGAATATCATATCAAATATTATTTTTATTTAAGTAAACCACTGGCTGGAGTTTGGAAATCTTTTTCTACTCAAAGCCTTTGTTGCATTTCTTTTTCTTTCTTTTTTTTTTTTTAAGGGTATTTTTTGTAACAGGATTTGACCTGTAACTATTACTGAGCATTTTCTTAGAGGAGTTCAAAGCATTTTACAGGGATCATCTCATTTATCCCTCGAAAGTAAGGCAGAGGCATTATCTCCACTATAAACTGAGAACACTAAAAGGCCAAGATAGGTGGGGTTTTTTGTTGTTGTTTTGCTAAGATCAAAAAGTAATTCTAGGGCAAAGCCAGATTCCGGTCTGACCTTGTTACATGATGCTTCTACAGCATAATAATGCTGTGTCGTAGCTTTCCTAGGTCTCCCCTTGGCTCTCCTAGGTATCGAATAATTTCCAGAGGTGATTTCTCATTCATTCTTGCTCCCTGAAAATGGGCCTTCAGATATAAATACAAAATAAAACGCTCAATCACGATTTGGGGTACAGGCTACACAGGGCTAGTCATCTTCCTCCCAAATCTTACTGCCTAGTCCAGTGCTATGTATAGAAAAGTTGGGGTCATAAATGCAAGTCACATGTACAGTTTTATTTAATTTTTAATTTGTACTTAATTCTTATTATTTTTTAAAGATTTTATTTATTTATCTGACAGACCACAAGAGGGAATACAGGCAGGGGGAGCAGAAGCAGGAGAGGGAGAAGCAGGCTCCCAGTTGAGGGGGGAGCCCAACTCTGGGCTCTATCCTAAGACTCTGGGATCATGACCTGAGCTGAAGGCAGACGCTTAATGACTGATGCGCCCCTTATTTTTAAAGATTTTTAAAATTTATTTAGAGAGTGAGAGTGTGGGCAAGAGGGGGGCAGAGGGAAAGAGACTCTCAAGCTGGCTACCCCCTGAGCACAGAGCCTGATGGGGGCTCCATCTCACAACCCTGAGGTAACGACCTGAGCCCAAATCAAGAGTTGATGCTCAACTGACTGAGCCATCCAGGGGCCTCTATAAATTACCTAGTAGTTACATTAAAATATATTTTATTTACCCGGTGCATCAAAAATCTTTATCACTTCAACATGTAATATGAAAGTATTAAGTAACATGCTTTTTCTTATATAAGTCTTCAAAATCTGTTGTATGTTTCCCATAGCACACCTCAGTTTGGACCAGCCACCTTTCAGATACTCAGTAGCTACAAGGGTCTAGTGGGATGTGTTGGGACAGCTTGCGTAGACTTCAGTAGGGTTTTCTTAGCTCTCCCTTCAGATTGGTGCCCTTGTGAATGGAATGAGTGGTGTGGGGGAAGGACTCCTGGGTGACCTTAGAGAGTCCATTTGCACTTGTGTGGTAAATAGTAAGAAGCCCCAGGTTTTGCCATTTCCTGATAACATACATCACTGGGAGTTAAGATTCAGGACCTAGAGGACTGCAGCCTCCCCATCTGTCTAAAACACCAACTCACGGTCCTGACCGGGTTCCTACCCTGTGGGAGGACCCGGCCTAAGGAAAGTGCCAAGTTCCAGGGCTGCGGTTTCAGGGGGCCCTGGGAAGTGGCCTGTCGAAAGGAGGCATCACCCACGGTAGAGGAGGGCTCCTAGAGAGTGAAGGCCACCCAAGTGGATGCTTCTTGAGGGCAGAGGTACTACTAGGTAGATTCGTAGAAGGCGGAAGCTCTTCTTGGGGCCTTTGGCGCCCCGCAGCCGGCTTCGCATGCCAGACGAATGAATGCATGTGCTTCCATCCGATGCTCCCGGCGGCCCTGCCCATGGGGGAGGGGGTCCGCTCCCTGGCCTGGCCCGCACCCCGCAGCGGCTCCACCGCCGCGGGTGTGAGGGGCGGGCCCAGGTCTCGGCCCGCGCCGCCCCATGTGACCCGGTCCGACATGGTGTCGCCTCCTCCCGGGGCGGCGGCGGCGGCGGCTCGCCTCTGCTTCGGGCTGGGCCCGCGGCCGCTCATGGGCAGCCAGGGCCACCCGGGGCCGCCCGGGAACGGCGGGCCGGGCGAAGGAGAGGGCGGGGAGGCGAGGAAATTGCAGGAAGGGAGGGTTGCGAGGGGGAAGCGAAGGAAGGGGAAGGGAAAAGCGGGAGCAGGGCAGGGCGGAAGAGGAAGCGGGGCGGAAGGGAAGCCAGGGCTGCAGAAACCGAAGGAGGCAGTGGGGCTGGGGGCCGAGGCGGGAGCCAGGGCAGGCCCGGGGGAGGAAGGAGAAGGAGGCGGAAACGTGGAGGAAGGGGCGAGAAGGATCGTGAGGGGAGATGAGGGGAGCGCAGGGGCGGGGAGGGAGGCTAGAGGAAGAGGTGATGGGAAGAAGGAAGAATGGAAAGTCAGGCCTGGGCGGCGGGAGGACGCGAGGCCGGGGAGAGCGCAGGGACGAGGGGCTCAGGCTTGGGGCTGCATCGCAGGGGCTGGGGCGGCAGGGGTGGCCGTGGCGGCGGCGGCCGAGGAGGAGTCAGCGGTCAGGGAGCCGGCCGGCCGCCCCGCTGCGGGGCCAGCGCTCTTGCGCCTGCCGGAGGAGCTGCTGCTGCTCATCTGCTCCTACCTGGACATGCGGGCCCTCGGCCGCCTGGCGCAGGTGTGCCGCTGGCTGCGGCGCTTCACCAGCTGCGACCTGCTCTGGCGCCGGATAGCCCGGGCCTCACTCAACTCCGGCTTCACGCGGCTCGGCACCGACCTGTAAGCGCCCGCTCACCCGCCCGCTCCCCGCCCCGGGCCGGCCGGCGTCCCGGGAAAGGGCGGGGCGCCGCGGCCTGGTCGGCCCGGGGTTGTGTCGCACCCCGAAGGCGAGGCCCAAACCCGGCCTCGGCGGGGACCCCTCCCCAGGGGCCCCTCTCCTATCGGAGCCTTCCCCCCGCCGCCCCCAGGAAGCCTCCCTTGAGCATCCCTCAGTCGGTACCCTCCTTGGGCAGCTTCTCACAATTAGCCATCTTAAGCACTGCCTTCAGCTTGTAATTGTGTCTTCCCTCGCATAAGGTAACTGGCCCGGTGTCTCAGCACGCCCAGGAGCCAGGCTGGTCTGAGGCTTCCGACGCCTCCTTGGGTCCAGGTGTAGGACCCAAGGCCACTGTGTGGCCTATCAGAACGTTGTTATGGACATTCATCCGCTCACTCTCTTCGGAAGGTTGTTAGGCTGCAGGACTCAGATAAAACCGAATATGGAGAAAAGGGTTCAGACCTGGAAAGAAGGCCCCTGGTCCAAGTGTCAACTGTAGTTTGACTTGATACAGGCAGAATGACACAAAAAAGGGTGCCTGCTTATGGCAGGGGACTGGTTTAGGTCCAGGTGGTATACAAAGGCATGGTACTGCAGTCTGGCCTGTTTTGGGTAGGATCTGAGACCTGTGAGTGCAAAACGTACTTGAATCATTTGAGCTGTTGAATAGGAAGGGGAAAAAAAAATAGTATTGGGTGAGTAAAAGCTTTTTAGATTGCACCTAAAACTCCATCCAATTTGGGTTTTAAAAAAGTAAGTCTAAAACAGTATAACAACATTAGTTCTTTAATCCGCAAAGCGCTATAATACCACTACCTTTAGGCAACTATTCATTATTTAAAATTACTTTTCAGTTGCATACTTCTTCCCCCATCTCAGTTGCTGTTTTACTGATCCTGCCAGAATAGGTGCATAATAAATGTTTGTAAACTCTATCATAATGAGATTAAAAACATTCCTCTAATATTAAACTTTAGTGTTGTGTCCAGATTTTTGCTATTATAGACAACAGTGAAATGAATAAAGCATTTTTGGGTAACAGCTTTTGAGATACGTCACATACCACACATTTTTAAATTAGTTCCTTAGGATAAATGCTCAAGATGGGCATTATTGGATCAGAGGTTATGGTTTGTAAAATTCTACCAAGTTACGGTGGCACCAGCAAAGCATCATTAAACCAGTTGCATGTGAAAATTTAAAAATCTGCTAAAATGGTCATATGATTGTATCCCAAAGTTTTATTTTTTGCTTTTTTTTTTAACTACTGACCCCCATAAATATTTTTCCATGTGTTTGTTTCACCTGTGAAATCATCTGTACATAGTCTTTGCCCATTTATTATTGGGGTCTTGATGTTTTTCTCATAAATTTGGAATCCTGTGGGTCATAGATACTAGGCTCTCATCTGTCATCTTTGATGCAGATATTTTCTCCAGTCCTTTTTACTTTACTATTTTTAGCCTATAGAAGTTTTACACTTAAATATGTCAGAATCTGTCAGTCTTTTGTCATTTTTTTCTTTTTTTACCCCAAAGCTGAGAAATTTACAATTTCTCCCCATACCTGTTGAATCTTCTTTTTGATATTCTGCTGGCTTTCTTATATGTGATTTTTTAAAGATAGTTAACACTTTCATCAATATCAGTTTTATTCTGGTGCAAGGGTGAATTTACCTTCTCTTTTTTCCCCTAAACGGCTACCTAGTTATCGCTATACCTTTTGTTAAATAATTCTCTTTCACTTTGTTTTAGAAAGCTTATGTTTTAGTCATTAAGTTTAGGTGTGTATAGACACACACACACACACACACACACATCTGAACTTCATTTTGTTCTGCAGATATATTTTTCCATTTTCTTACTGTTTTAAATATTGTTGTTTTTTGGTAGAATCTGATATCGGTTAGGGTTAGATTTATCCTTTTTATGTGGTGTGTCAGGTCTCCACTCCCATTCAACTCCCCAGCAAAAAAAATTCTGTGCCTTTTCAAAAGTTTCTGTTGTTTTCACTGTAAAGTTCTTACATATCTATTGTCAAGTTTATTCCTAAGTATTCCTGTATATGTTATGTATTTTGTTTTTATTATGAATGCAGTCTCTTTTTCAGTATGTTTTTCACCTGGGTGTTACTAATGGTGTACAAGGTTACTATAATCTTTTGTAAATTTTGAACCTGATTATTCTGCTTAACTTTTATTCTAGTATGATTTTGTCTAGTTATCTAGTCAGGTTTGTTATCTACTATGATGATAATGATTCTTTGGGATCTTTTGGCACGCAGTCTTGTTACCTTCATTTCTTAGAAGAAAAATTCTTTCAAAGGACCGATCAGTTGACCTTTAAGGGAAGTTGGCTAAAGTGACTGAAACCCAAGCCAGCTGAGGCAGAGCTTTCTTTCCTTATAGAGACTGACTGAATGAAAGAATTGATGTTTATTTTTCTTTCCTTTTCAAATGCTCTAAAAGAGAGATAATGGGAACGAGTGTTCGTTCTGTGAGCAAAAACAACAAAATGAAAATGAGTTTATAGTATAAAGTGCTTTGAGACTGTCAGGTGATATGGCTTTATTATTTATTAGCCATGTGTGTTTTGATTTCTTGCCCATGTCCTAGGATGGGGTATCTCCGACCTTCTAGGGAAGTTGTTTTACCACAGCACTTGATAAAGAGCAGGGTCACTGCTCATGTTTTCTGAGTTGAGGGAAGAAGTTATGCGTGTTACAGCAGGTGGAGAGAATGTTTACCAGTGTGGTCTGTTTCTGGACAGCTGCAGAGACGTGATAAGCCACCAAGAGAGGTGGTTGTCATCCCTGGAGGGAGCCAGCATACACCCCAGTCCTCTAAGGGCGTCAGAGAGCCTGGGCCCCAAGTATAATGAGACTATGGCTGCTTGGATAGTGGCAGGACAGTAGTTTATGATTTGGGCTAGTTAACTGCAGACTGGACAGTGGGCTGTTTTTATGAGCACAGCACAAAACTTCATTTAATCAGAAGGTACACAGCCTCACTGGACCTGAGTTTTATCATCTATAAAGAATTTCATACTTTTACATTTTACTACCCAGTAAAACGAGGCTTAAATATATGAATGCAGAAGAACCAACACAGTGTCCAGCACATAGTAGGTATTCAATAAATTGTTGTGAAATGGAACTTTTTCATTGCTTGGCTTCTCTAGTCCATATTTAGCAAAAGGGATGGTTTGAATTGGAGGTGCTACTGAAAGACGGGAGGTGGGAGAAAACACACACACACACACACACACACACACACACACACACACACACAGCTTAGTTTCTCTCACCTGTCCTGAATGTTTTTGGAAGCATGACAGCAGGACCTGTGGGCCTAGGGTCTGCACTCCCTGCTGTAAGAGCCTCTTGATTCTCAGAAACACAAACTGCTAAGGTTTACTGACCTTCCGGCCCAGGGCAAGTCCCATTCAGTTTGGCTGTTCCTAACTGATCATAGCTTTGTTGAGTAAGATGAACTGCTTTGGTTCCTTGTGATTTGTTAATGGTCTTATACTTGTGCTTGAAGGCATTTTGGCCACTTTAAAACCACAAACAAATAATTTGCTTCCCTTCAGGCCTCTTGCCCAAACAGTGAACATGGGTAGGTATCGTGAGCTTTTAAAAAAAAAGTGAACACAAAAACAGTTTGAGTCAGTCATCTGGTTTAAAATCAGTTTTCTTTGAAGGTTTTATGAAGCCTGGGGGAATAGAAATATCTTTAATATAAAAATCAAGGAAATGTTTCATATAGTGGTCTTCTAAGTTTTCCCTGAAGAGTAGGGGGGAAGCTAACCTAGTTCGGTCTTCAAGAGCAAATGAGTGAAATTTAACCCTGTCAGTTTATAATGAAGGCTAGATGCAAGAAGTAGACAGTATGACAGGTGGAAGAGCAGAGGTGCTATCTGTAAGTTCTAATACTGAAAATGAACAAGAGCAGAGAATACAGTATAGCTGTTTATATAATCTAAGAGTTTTTTTTTTTTTAAGATATTTTTGCCAGTCTCATGTTAATTTCTCCCAAATTAAGTCCTGTGTGTTTTCAAACTTGAATTTTATTTTAGCTATCCTTTGCTCAATAGCTGGTACGCCCTTGCATTTACTTGTGGTAGATTTGCCTAGAATTAACAATGGGTGTTTAGGAAGTAAGGCTCTGAGGGGTTTGCCCTGGCATGTACATTCATTCCTCAGCCAGGGTCTTGCAGGCTTGGAGCTCTTTGAGGCTGGGGAACAGGGTATCTATTTCAGTGATGATTAACGTCCAAAGTGGTCAGATGGATACAGATAAGCAGAGTGTGTTTGTTTGTTTTAAAATGATTGTACCTAAGAGCATTTTTTGGGTCTAGAAAGCATAAAGTTTCCTTTCCTAACTCTGACCTGGAGAAGGCATTGCTGCCTGGTTACATTTAAGGTCTGAGCAGTGATTTTCAGAAAACAAATAGCAAATTTGTTTAAATAGCTTAGGCTTTCTCCTTTGCCTTCCTGCCTTACCTAGGAAGGGGAGTCACTTAACTTGTTCTGTAGTTGATTGAATAATTCATAGTTGCATGTATTTCTCTTTAGCCTTTCTGGAAAGGCTTTATTTTGAATCGTTTTATGAGTTAATAAAAGCTGAGTTCAGTCCACAGGCTTAAAATAAATAAAACAATACACCTGTGGAAGCAGGAAATGGTCTAGTGCAGTTAGTACCTCCCAATGCAAACTGGAAGAATGGGAGAAGCCTTTTCTTCCAAGACCGTTTCAGAATATAGCGCTGCTTATATCCTTTCCAGTCTTCTAAAACTTGAGTGGTAGGGGATGAATTTCCTAACATTCAAGGCAGAAACATGGAGGAAACCCAAAGTCTTCACAGTCTGTAAGATGAGCAGCTCCTGTTGGGATGAGATCTCTGAAAATATTTCATTGCCCCATACTTTGGATTTTCTGTGCCTAGCACCTTCCCCTCAGGTAAAGATTGTGAGCTGCTGAAATCAAAATGACAGTGAAGTTACTGAGGAAACATACAGATTTTTAAAAAAATTATTCTTGAGACAATAGGGAAGAATTATCTTTGTGTGACAATGTAACCTTAACTCTGGGTTGACCCTAGCGCTGGGTTCATATCTGGTTCTGGAACAGGGAGTATTTAGGTAGACTCTTCTTAAGGCCAATAAATGTTGAAAATTTAAGATGAGATCAGCTGTTTGAAAAAGTGAGGACAGAGTCAAGTTTTGAATTTTCTGGAAAATTGGCATACCCCTCTGATCTACAGAAACAGATTTTGACTCAGCTCCAGGATTTATCTCAGGTGAGTTAACCATCAGACAAGGTTGAGAATCCAAAGATTTGGTTTCTTTCTTTCTTTCTTTCTTTCTTTTTTTTTTTTTTTGTTTAAGATTTTATTTATTTATTTGACAGAGAGCACAAGCAGGGGGAGTGGCAGGCGGAGGGAGAGGGAGAAGCAGGCTCTCCAGCTGAGCAGGAAGCCCGACACGGGGCTCGATGCTAGGACCCTAGGATCATGACCTGAGCCGAAGGTAGACGCTTAACCAGCTGAGCCACCCAGGAGCCCCAGATTTGGTTTATTGAGGAAAGTCCTTTCTATTCAGCAGTCTTGCTCAGATTTGAACAGAATTCAGATGGAAATCCAGTTATAGTCAGTGGAAATGAGGCGGTTGTGCTAATTAAGAATATGTTTGTGAATCCCAAATCATGTGAGTGCTTGAACTGATCCAAAGCCGAGGATGAGACTATCTGCAGAAAGAATTTATCTCTTGTTAGAGGTTTAGCTGCCTTGTGTCAACTCTGAGTCAGTTCTCCATTAGACCCAAACCATCTTCATTGCCCTCCCTAGAAGTCTGGGCCACCCAATGGGCCCTGGGCTGCCCCTCTTTAGCCCACAATTAATTGCCAGTACATTCTTTCTTCTTCTCCTTCTTTTTGGTATTTGACATGAGCTCAAATTGCTGAGAAAGGTGACAACTGTGAAATGAGGACAGGGCTTAGAGACACCTTAAAAAATACATGCAAGGGCCACTAAATGACAAGAGCAGACCGCCAGGCTCTTTCAAAACATCGCCACGTCTGTTGACTTTCCATTCCTTGTCTGCAGCACAAAATTGGAGGTCAAAGAATCATAGGAGTTAGAGATGGAAAAGACATTTGGGGTCAGCCAGTTCATCCCTCCACCTTCTTCTGCCCCTGATTCCGAATCATTCCTTACATTATATTTTCTCCCTCAGCTCTTGTACAGTTTTCACGGTCTTCACTCAACCCCGGCTGTCACCTTTGGGGAATGATGCTGGAGGCTCCATCCAGTTTCTCCTCAGCAGAGAGAGATATTGCCTCTGCTCCCAGTTGACATTCATGAACTTCTTTGTTGGTGGTCTCAGCTGAGAGGCTGAAGAGTAGGGGGAGTCTCTCCCCTGCCTGGTGATGGGGCTTTTCTACCAGAACCGAAGTGCATTTAGTGTCTGATGAAAGGGAGAGGGCTGGGATATGGTGCAGTCATTGCTGAATTTGTTCCTAGACTTTTGCTTTTCAAGGCTTTTGACCTGAAAGGAGGGGTGTGCGTGTGCGTGTGCGTGTGTGTGTGTGTACAAGGCATGTGGTTTTGGGGAGGTGGACAGAGACAAGGCGATTATACTGACTAGGAGTTTGGTAAAAATCCAAACTTGGAAGTTGGTGGGTTAAGCAAACAAATAAAAGATACTAGTAGAGGACTGTTTCAAGAAATGCATGTTAGCAAAGACACGGAGTGGGGGCTTTCAGCTTTCGGTCAAGTTGAGAAGATCACATGGGTGGAGGCAAATGTTTTGAACTAGGGGATGCTGTCGTTCTTGGGGTCTCTCCTTGCTTTAAGAAAGTAGGGAAAGACAAGTCTTATGTTCACTGGCTGCCTGGTTGGGCGGGGGGAATGGTCATTTTTAAAGGCAGCTTTGGAAGGTTACCCCCAGCTCCCCATTTTGTTCCAGCAGCTGTTGGGAGCAATCCGGAGGGGGTATTATGTTTCTTCTGGTAACTCTGCCAAGAATGAGAGGAAATCCACAATCTGTGGGCTTTTTGGGGGGAACGGGGATGGGGTGGCAGGTGATGGGACAGGGAAATTAAATTGTTTTATAGTAAATATGTTGAGATACTTTTCCTGGAAAGCTCTTTCACCAGCAGGAATGATATTTCCCTTGCTCATGAGCTTGTAATGGGTTCTTTCTCTGCAGAGAAGGGGAAATAGTCTTCTTCCAGTACATCTTTTTCTTTCTTTCCTGTAGCTCCAGCTTTGACCTCCCATGTTTCTTGGTGGGGGGGATTTTTTTTTTTTTTTTTTTTTTTAGAAAGTCCTTATTGAAAAGGTGAGACAAGATTCAGATACAGGTACTGCCGTGTGAGCCCAAGAGTGGCCTCTCTTTAGAAGTGAGTTACTAAAGAAGAACCTCTCATTTATCCGGTCCCTTGGCTGCCGTTTGACGTTATCATACTGGCCTCGAAACTGGAGATGTAAAAACTTTCTGGGTGGCGTCTGGTTCATGTTCTTTCCATCCCTTCATCCAGGTTGGAAGGGCACCAGGGATTTTGAAGCCTGGCTACTTGGGCTGAGAACCTGTTTTAGTGATTAATATGGAACACAGTTGCGAGATTAAAAACAATAAAAAACAACCCTGAGAAGCAGAGCAGTGTAATTATTCCTTACATTTCAGATGGGGAGCCCAGGGAAAAGTCTTTTTCAAGGTATGAGAACAAAGTCCACTTGTGAAGCTGCTAGTGCCTAATTCATGACTCACTGAGAGGATGGCCTGTTCACAAAAAAATAGTAGCATCTTTCTTGCTGTTGTTTAAGCTCAGAAATTGCTAGATCAGCCTTTCTGAAAGTTGTACTGTGGGATTCGTGAAAAAACTTACTCTGTGATCAAATGAGTGTGGGAAATGCTGTCTCTTATTGCTTCTCCTGGAGGTTCACAATGCCCGTTGGTAAATGAAAGACACTGAGAAGTCCTGCAGTCAAGAGACCTGTTTAATTTTGTTTCAGCCAGCATTGTCTAAAGCGTTTGACCATACATTTTTCCCATTGCTTAATATCTCTCTCTCTGTTTTTTTAAAGATTTTATTTATTTATTTGACAAAGACCGCTCACAAGTAGGCAGAGAGGCAGGCGGGGTGGTGGGGGGAAGCAGGCTCCCCACTGAGCGGAGAGCCCGATGTGGGGCTCGATATGGGGCTCGATCCCAGGACCCTGAGATCATGACCTGAGCTGAAGGCAGAGGCTTTAACCCACTGAGCCACCCAGGCACCCCAATATCTCTTAACATCTTGGAGAACATACACAGTTAAGTGCCTTGCAAATACAGAACTTGACCAGTAGTAGGAGGAAATGGAGGTGAGTATGAACACAGTCCTAAATCCTATATTCAGGGTTATGAATTGAGGTTATGCCTAGAGCTTCTAAAACTTCTTTGGACAGCTTTGACATGTGGTACCACATTAAGGTAACTTATCTGCTCAAGTTCCTTCCCTCGAGCTTCTGTAGCGTAAGAATTTGGAGGCTTTGGTTGAATTCCTAAAGGTGTGGTATATTATACATTTTAAGGAAGGGACTTTGGAGCTAGAAGGTAGTATGTTTGGGCTCCTGAAAAGCTGCAAGTATTGTTGAAAGCGTGACTTGCCAAAGGGAGGACTTACTTAAGTGGTTCCTAAATAGTAGCTATCAAAATACTTATTATGATAGGCCCAGGGTCCTCCCATTTTGTGTCTAAGACATACTTTTATATGGTGTTAGAATTTTTGGTAGTACATGAAAGGATTAAAAGGTAAGTTTTTTCAAAAAACCAAGTTTTAGAAAGTTGAAAACCTGTATATTTATTTATTCACCATCTGGTATGTTCCTGTTTGAGTAGAACTGTTTACTGCCCTGATCTTGTTCTCTTATATCCATTCATATACTTTCCTCCAAACATGTTATCTTTATCTTATTGGCAGCAAATCAGGCCAAGGGCCACTTTGTGGCTCAGCGGTTTGTCTGAAATCTTCATGAAAGTGGGTGGATCTCGAGTTGAATGAAAGTCAATTCTATAAATTGTTTAAAGTGTGATGGCACGGTTGTTCGGAATTCCTGGTGTACCACTGCTCTGCAGCATGCCGGTTGGGATGTACTTTTTAGAAGTACTAAGAGGCTAAGACTTTCTCCTGTGGAATTTAGGACTGTATTGGACAAACAAGACATAAAGCCGCAGAAAGTTAACAGTGCCTCAGTTTGTGGTACGTTCAGTCCAGGGGTTCACATGAGAGGGAGAGGACTGTTTGTAGGACTTAGGAAAGTAGAGGTGTAAGCTGGATCTTGAAGAATGGGTGAATTTGACTAGTGCCCAGAACAGAGAAGCAAGCGTTTGTCTGGGACAGGCTAGGCTGGTGCTGACAATTCCAAGAAGGTACAAGGGCAGGAATGAATGTAGAAGAGCTGGGCTTGGCCAGAGTTCGCTTGTGTGGTGTGGGACCACAGGAGGTACGGTTGGATGAGCAAGGTGAGACCTTGCAGGGGACAGGTGGGTGGGTCTGCTGCCTCGTCTCGTACATGGTCCTCTCATCACTGTGGGGAACAGTCTTACTTCACCCCGGCTGTTAGGGCTGTGTCCCTGTTTCCTGGCAGAAGGGTAAGCAGATTGACACAGTATAATGATTATTTGTTGATTAAAAAAAATCTTATTTGGGGTGCCTGGATGGCTCAGTCTGTTGAGTGTCCGACTCTTGATTTCGGCTCAGGTCACGATCTCCTGGTGGTGGGATTGAGCCCCATGTCCGGCTCTGTCTTGAGTAGTGTGGTGCCTGCTTAGGATTCTCTCTCTTCCTCTCTCCTTCTCTGCCCCTCCCTCATCTTGTGCTTGTTCTCTCCCTCTTGACCTCAAACAAACAAACAAACAAATAAATAAAAATTTTAAAAAATCTTAATTATAGGCCTCAGCTGCTGAGGCCATTGGAGGATTTAATCCAATGCAAGTGTAAATGAAGAGTGAGAAGTGTCCTGTCTTGGGCTGTTTAAATACTTGTACACTGTCTGCTGCTCCAGGCCCTTGCCTGGGTCTTTTAACCTGGGTGTTAGCATTTTAAAGGGACCCCTCAGGAGTTCTGGCCATTGACTGACTGCCTCCTCCCCAGATGGGAACTGTTGGCCAGACTGTGACTAGTCAACATTTGTACCACCAAAGACTCTATTTTGTGGTTTAAAAAGAATAAAATTAACTACATTAAAAAAAAAAAAAACCAAACTTGTACATTAAAGCAGAATTCTTAGTACTGGTAGAAGGTAGGGTAGGCACAGGCAATACAAGGGACAATCTTTCTGGAAAGCAGGATCAAATAAATCAAGAGGCAAGGTTAAAATTCCAAGCGGTGAGCATCGGTGAGCATCGTTCTGAATAGTCCCATCTCCCCTCCTTAGCCCCGGGCGCCCTGAGATGGCCTTGTTCTCCGTTTGTGGACAGGCTCCCCACCTTTGCCAGCAGGGACTGAGGCTTATGGAAGTCATGCCAGTCATGCAGGGCGGTGGCCTCCACGGCATCCAGGGGAGCCGAACTGCAGGATGGGGCAGGGAGGAAAACCGAGTTGGGATCCAGGAGTCTCAGACTTCCCTGAGATACCTGTGTTTCCGTTCCTTCAGCACAAGGCATTTTTATTCAGACTAGGTTTATTTATTTGCTTTGAGCTTGCTGGGTGAGGGAGGAGATGTGAAATGAAAGGGGACTCTAGATAACTGCCTAGATTAATTTCTGTCCCTCTGGACTTGCTCGTTGCCAGGATTTTAAGGGGCCCCAGAGCTTACCACGGGTGCATGTTGTGTTGTTTTTGTTTAAAATAGGTCTTGCGCCCAGGAATGCAGTCAGACTGTAATGGTGACTAAGAGCCGGAAAGCTGAGAGGGAGGGGGCCCAAGTGGAAAATGAGCCTGAGGCAAGAGAAGGTGGGCTGGGAAAATGGAAGTTCCACCAGGCCCACAGGCTGGTTAGAGATTCTAACCCCGCATTAACAGCCCCGTGAGAGGTTTATTTACAGGGTACTAATCATTTTCGGGGGGAGCACCCCCACTTTAAACCAGCAAGTGTCTTGGAGAAACAGCCAACCGGAGAGCATTTCAAAGGTGGGAACGAGGGTCCTTACTGAATTCCAAGGGGCACCTGCTCCTGTCTTCTTAGGCACGTCTGCTGCCTTGTTCTGCCAGCCCCTTTGACTGGACTGTGACAGGTCCCATGGGGGGAGGGAGGAGAGGGTGGGTACCTGTTTTCAGAGAAAGATTGTTTTATTCCTTCTGATTTTTCAGGTGCTGAAGCCATAGGATTTCGCCACCAGCTAGGGAAACTAACCATCAAGGATGATGGAGTGGACAAAAGGGATGAAAATGCTGAGTTGTTAAGCTGCTTTTAACAGAGTGGTACTATTTCTCAAGTCGGAGCCAAAGGGAATGGCTTGACAAAGTTGAAATTTGACTTGGAAGGGCCAGAGCCAAGTGTCGTGAGGACGGCGTTGGTTGTGGGAGAGCCGCCTGCACCTGCTGTTTGGTAGCAGCTTTTAAAGTTCAACTTTGAAAGTTTCTTGCTGGGGTGATCAGGCCCTCAGGGCAGTGCTTGGACCCTTAGTAAAGTGTCAGCAAATGGCAGTTAAGTGATCAGAGAGAGGAGACAAGTGTTGTCCTTAACCCAGTTCAGGAAGTATATTGATTCTTTCCCCCTTGCTTCCTTCCTGTTGTGATCCAGAATATTCCATTTTTGGTTTCATCTCTACCTCTTAACTTGGACCTAACTCCAGAGGAAAGGTGAGCTACAGAGGATGTCTTCTTTTATAACCTGGGAGGGATTTGCAGAGAAGATTTGACAGGGAGTCTGATCTTTCCCATTAAGAGTTTAATTCTTTGGTCCATCCTGTTAACTGTCCTTTGCTCTGCTTCGTTCTCTCTCCATCTGATCATGAGGCTTGCTCTCTAGCATTGTGAAACCGGGGACCGCATTCACCCAGTGACAAATTCACTAACATATTTTAGCTTTAATGTGTGTACACTCAAATCCTTATCATTCAGCCTGAAAGAGGACTACTGTTTGACATTGGAACAGTTTTTAATAATTATAATTAATTAGTTAGGAGAAAAATAAATGGTTATTAGATCAGCTTCAGGGATGACACTATTAATTGGTATTAACTACTACCTGTATTTATATAAAAAGAATGGACGTTTTCTGTACTTCCACGGTACTTTGTTTTAGTTGTCATTTTAAAAAACCATGATTGTGAGAAATACTGTCCTCATTTCTTGGGGGAAGGTACTGGCCATTAGAGAAGTCAGGTCACCAGAATGCTATAATTAATAAGACGTTGAACTGGGATTCAGATCCTGGTTTCCTAAGTGTGCATTCTGGGCTTTTCCCACAACTTCATTGATTCTACTGTTTAGTTAAAGGTAAATTGAGAGACCTAATGATCAACAATTATGTGAGAGAGATCTGTATAAATATGTAAGATCTAGAAACTCACTTCCAAAGCACCATCTATTTACCTCTTCTGACGTGTTTACGGAGGTGTAATTTTATGTAGCATATCTTCACCTCTATCTTTATAAATTGGATTTCATTTTAAAATTACCATCGCTCGCTATGGTCCTTTCCAAAATGTTTGGCAGTTCCCACATCTGTCATTTTCAGTGGCAGGATATCCATTGCATGACTATACTGTTCTCCCCCACAGACAAACATCTGGGCCGTTTCCAGGTTTTAGCTCAAATATATAGCCGCAACTATAAATATCTTTGTAAAAATATATATTTTTCTTTTGAATTATTTCTTGGTGATTTAGTGCTGAAAATGGGAATGCTGGGTCAGAAGCTGTCATTTAACAGTTCTCCTAGACAGAATTCCTTCCTGAAGGGCTGTACCAGTGTGCTACCCGCCATGTATAACCAAACCCAAAACTTTCATCAAACCAAAGCCAACTTCCTTTTCTTTTGCCACCTAGTAATAGATGTGAGGTGGCACTTTAATAATTGTTTTAATATGCATGTCTGGATTAACGTTGTGGGATGTTTCCTCAGTGTTTTTTCTGTGGACACAGTGGGACTGTTCTTATCTGCTGTTGGTTATGGATGAGAAGGCATTAGAGACTGGGTGTTATTCTGGTAGATTTCTGTCAGTCCCTTAAAAGTTTTAGAGATAAAACTTGTACCTATAGTATTGTTAATTTCCCCCTGTATAGTCTCTGTTGTTTTCATTTTAATCTCTTGTTTTTCTTCTGTACAGCATTTAACATTTAAACGCTTTAAAATCTTCTAGTTAAAAAAATATTTTAAGGGGCACCTGGGTGGCTCAGTCAAGCATCTGCCTTCGGCTCAGGTTATGATCTCAGGGTGCCGGGATCAAGCCCCACATAGGGCTCCCAGCTCAGCTGGGAATCGGCTTCTTGCTCTGCCCCTACCCCTGCTCATGCTCTCACTCCCTCTCTCTAATAAAGTCTTTAAAAAAAAATTTTTTTTTTTTTGGGGCGCCTGGGTGGCTCAGTGGGTTAAGCCGCTGCCTTCGGCTCAGGTCATGATCTCAGGGTCCTGGGATCGAGCCCCGCATCGGGCTCTCTGCTCAGCGGGAAGCCTGCCTCCTCCTCCTCTCTCTCTCTCTCTCTCTGCCTACTTGTGATCTCTGTCTGTCAAATAAATAAATAAAATCTTGGGGCGCCTGGGTGGCTCAGTGGGTTGAGCTGCTGCCTTCGGCTCAGGTCATGATCTCAGGGTCCTGGGATCGAGTCCCACATCGAGCTCTCTGCTCTGCAGGGAGCCTGCTTCCTCCTCTCTCTCTCTCTGCCTGCCTCTCTGCCTACTTGTGATCTCTGTCAAATAAATAAATAAACTCTTTAAAAAAAAATTTTTTTTAAGAGTTTATTTATTTATTTGACAGAGAGAGAGATCACAAGCAGATGGAGAGGCAGGCAGAGAGAGAGAGGAGGAGGCAGGCTCCCTGCTGAGCAGAGAGCCCGACGCGGGGCTCGATCCCAGGACCCTGAGATCATGACCTGAGCCGAAGGCAGCGGCTTAACCCACTGAGCCACCCAGGCGCCCCTAAAAAATTTGTTTAATTCACTTTCATTTCAGGGGGATTTATTAAATTGGGCTATGAGATATGATGTAAATCAGTTTTTTTCTCCATTGATAATCCAGTTTAGTCACCAGCATTATTTTATTTTTTTATTTTTTAAAGGCATTATTATTATTTTAATGAGTATTTTCTTCTTTACCAAAATATTACAGTGTAGAAAAATCAGAAAATACAGAAAAACACAAAGAAAATAACACACAAAGATGACTATCCACAGTTAACTATTTTATTTTTTTAATTGTTCATTTTATAAATAATTTATAGTGTCAGACCAGTATATTGGTCTGACCATTCCTTCACTGTCCTATAGCATCCCCAGTAAGTGACGGGAAATGGGACCCAGTTTACTAATATATTTTATTTGATTTTTAAAAAGATTTTATTTATTTGACAGAGAGAGAGATCACAAGTAGGCAGAGAGGCAGGCAGAGAGAGAGGGGGAAGCAGGCTCCCCGCTGAGCAGAGGGCCCGATGCAGGGCTTGATCCCAGGACCCTAAAATCATGACCTGAGCCAAAGGCAGAGGCTTAATCCACTGAGCCACCCAGGTGCCCCTGCCAGTTTACTATTTTAGAGTATTTACTTGCCGTGTTCTTTCTAGGCATGTATATTCCTCTTCCCTCCCTTCTTTCTCATAAACTTGGGAACATGTTACATAAAAACCCAACAACACTAATGGAATAGTGATTTTTTTCCCTTACTTTAAAATTTTACTTTGTTTGTTATATATTAAGTTCATATCAGTTTGGGTGCTTTCTGGCTTTCTCTTTTTAAGTTGAAGTATCAGCTAGTTTGTTTATTGGTTATTTCCAAGGTCTTCTAATTGGATAAAATACAGGAAGTATAATTGTGAACTATCTAAATATAATTGTTAACTATCAACAAACACTTTTTTTTTAAGATTTTATTTATTTATTTGACAGACAGAGATCACAAGTAGGCAGAGAGACAGAGAGAGAGAGAGAGAGGAGGAAGCAGCCTGCTGAGCAGAGAGCCCGATGCCGGGCTCCATCCCAGGACCCTGGGATCATGACCTGAGCCGAAGGCAGAGGCTTTAACCCACTGAGCCACCCAGATGCCCCAACAAACACTTATTGATACTTAATATGCATAGACACTGGGTAAATGAAAAACAGTTCCTAATTCATCATAAACACCATACTAAATGTTAAATAAATTATCTTTGGAATTATGATCCAGAGAGATTATAGAACATTCTACATCATTTTAAAAATAGTGTTCAGTTGGGTTAACTAAACTCTGCTCACTATGTTGAAAGATTTTCCATAGTAAGGTTGAAATAAAAATGTATTTTGGGGGCGCCTGGCTGGCTTAGTAGAGCATATGATCCTTGATCTCAGGGTTGTGAGTTCAAGCCCCAAATCGGGCATGGAGCCTACTAAAAAAACAACAACCCTATTTTGGGTTGCTCTCTTCTAGCCAGAAAATTATAATAAGGAACCCTTTCCTGAACATTCACTCTCTTTAAAGTGTTTCAAAAGATTGACGTGAAGTCATGGATATGTAAACATTTTTTAAGTGTCCACATGGGCAAAATGCTATAAAAAGAATAATAAATTGGAACAAAATTGACAATACAGATTATATGAAGAGCCTTTACAAACTCACAAGAAAAAGACCAAAGTCCTCGTAGGAACAGGGACAAAGGGTATGAACAAGCATTTCCCAGAAGGAATGCTAATGGCTTTCAAACATATAACCAGATACTCAGTCTTACCCATAATTAGAAAAAACACTATACACATTTAAGCAACAGGAAGGAAACTTTCGAAAAAAGATTTTTATTTATTGGAGAGACGGAGAGTGTGAGTCGAGGGAAGGGCAAAGGGAGACAATCTTCAAGCAGATTGCCCACAGAGCGCAGAGCCTCACGCAGGGCTCGATCCCATGACCCTGAGCTCACGACCTGAGCTGAAATCAAGAGTTGGATGCTTAACTGACTGAGCCGCCCAGGTGCCCCCCAAAACATCTTTTCTAACCTGCATTTGTTATAATCTTGAAAGCAGGACTTGACTTCTGCCTTTTAGCAAATGGTAGTAAATGTGGTGGTTACAGCAGAGATGGGAAGAAATGCAAGTCTCTCTCTTCTTTTCTCAGTAGACATGGTAGTTATCACTCTGTGTTCCAAGCAGTGTGCCTTTATTGTCCAATGGAGTAGGCAAGGAAACACAGGGGAGCTATGGGACCTAAAATGAAGTTTTCAAATTCTTGCTCATGATTTCAAAATTCTGTCTGAAGGTGCATTTTCAGAGGGGCTTTGAGCCCTTCTCCCTATCCCCTACCACTCCAATCCAGTCATAAATTATGCCATTCCTGTTGCTCTTCCTGTGCTAACTTTCCTCACCCAGATAGTACTATTGACACATTTTCTTTTTTTTTTTTTTTAAGATTTTATTTATTTATTTGACAGAGAGAGATCACAAGTAGGTAGATAGGCAGGCAGAGAGAGAGGAGGAGGAGGCAGGCTCCCTGCTGAGCAGAGACCCTGATGCGGGACTCGATCCCAGGATCCTGAGATCATGACCTGAGCCGAAGGCAGAGGATTCAACCACTGAGCCACCCAGGCGCCCTATTGACACATTTTCTTAAATGAAAGATTTAAAACAGAAAAGTTGAATGACATGTACCATGAACACTCATATACCCACAACCTAGATTCTATAGTTAACATTTCACTGTATTTGCTTATCATGCATTTCAGTGAGTTGTAGAGGTCAGACGCTTCACCTGTAAATGCTTCAGCGTGTGTGCATATACCTGGTATATATTAGTTTATGGGCCTTTTCATTTATCAAAAATTTATATACAGTGAAATGCTCAAATCTTAAGTGTATCATTGGGTGCATTTTTTTTTCATTTGATGCATTTTTGACAAGTGCGTCCGTACCCATATAACCCAAATCCCCTTAAGCTTTAGATATAGAATGTTACTCCAGAAAGTTTCTGTATATTCCTTCCCAGTCAATCCCTTTCCCAGTGACAGGATTCCCAGTGGTAATCACCGTTCTGATTCTTCCATTATAGATTAGTTCTCCTCTTTACACTTCACATGAACAGGATCATACAACATGAGCTCTTTTGTGTAATGTTCCTTTCATTCAGCAGGACGTTTTTGAGATCCGCCCACATTACTGTGTGTATCAGTAGTTCTTCCCTTCTTATTGCCGAGTAGCATTCTGTCGGGTGAATATATACCGCGGGGTGTTTGCCCATTTTCCTCTTGTTGGCTGCCTGGGCTGTTTTCAACTTCTGGCTGTTATGACTAAAGTTGCAATGAACATTCTTGTGCAAGTCTTTTGTAGACATATGCTTTCTCTTGGGTAATTGCTAGGTCATAGAGTAGGTATATGTTTAGATTTATAATAAACTGCCAGACATTTTTCCAAAATGGCTGTACCATTTTGCTTTCCCTCCAAGGTTGTAGCAGAGTTCCTTCCTGGCCTTCAAAAATAAAATATATTCATATATATATATATATATATATATATATATACACACACACACACACAACTGTGTGTGTGTATACATTATACACATGCAATTACATATATAAAATTACATATGTACATATATAAATGTATGTATAATATATACATATACGTATATATATAATTATACACATATATTTATAATTTCTTCATATTTTCTGGACATTAGCCATTGGTCAGATATACATTTTGTGACCATTTTCCCCCAGACTGTGGTGTATATTAAAGTATATAATGTATACTTTTGGTGAGCAAAAATTTAAAATTTTGATAATGTCTCATTTATTAGACTTTTCTTTCATGCTATTGCTTTCTGTGTCTTTTTTTTTTTTTAAGATTTTATTTATTTATTTGACAGACAGAGATCACAAGTAGGCATAGAGAGAGAGTGGAGGAAGCCGGCTTCCCGCTGAGCAGAGAGCCCGATGCAGGGCTCGATCCCAGGACCCTGAGATCATGACCTGAGCTGAAGGCAGAGGATTTAACCACTGAGCCACCCAGGCGCCCCTGCTTTCTGTGTCTTAAGAGACCTTTGCTTAGCCCCCAAGTTGCAGAAATATTTTGACATATTTTCTTCTATTAAACTTATAGTTTTAGATGTTATGTTTAAATTCATTTTCAATTAATTTTCTGTTTGGTATGAGGTAGGAGTCAGAGTCCGTGTTTTTCCTTAGGGACCGCCAGTGGTTCCAGTTCTCTGTTATCCTTTCTCTGTTAGATTGCTTTGGCATTGCTATAGACTCTGTAATGGACAGACTGTTGTCCTTGGCTTCCTTGGTTATCCTAGGGTGGGGAGAGGAAGTTATTCCTTTCTTGTGTCCTAACCCCATCATTTATATCTAGACGTATTATAGATAGTCCTCTGAGTTCTGACTCATAAGTGTATAGAATTTTCTGTGGTTGGCGATGAGTTGTCATGACTAAGTTATCTGTTCTGTCTGAAAACAGGATGGCCAGTGTCCCGGTGAAGGAACGGGTGAAGGTGTCTCAGAACTGGAGGTTGGGGCGCTGCCGAGAGGGGATTCTGCTGAAGTGGAGATGCAGGTAAAGTAGCCTCTTACCTCTTTTAAAGCTACCTGCGATAGAAAAGCATGCTGGGAAGTAAAAAGTCTGGTCCTAGCTAGAGTGGAAATGTGTCTCTCTTGAGTGGTGTGGCCCTGGCGATCCTTTAAACATCATGAACGGGGAGTCAGAGGGACAACTTCTTCTTCTTTTTTTTTAATTTGTAAAAATTACAAAAAAAGTGCACTTTCTTTTAACAAATTCCGCATTTTTATGATTATAAAAATAACATGTAGAGATTTAAAAATAGAAAAGTTTAAAGAAGAAAACAAAACTTCCATATAATGCGCCAACTCAGAGGTAACCACAGTTAATGTACGACATTGAAAGAAAGAAATGAAGCCAGCATTTCAACCCATTTTGTTTTACACTTGTTTTGTTTAAATCCACTCTGTGGACTCACACCTTCACTTCCTTCATTCCATTAGCCCTCAGCCCAACTTTATTACGGAGGCAAAACAGGACCTATGGGCTTGGCTCTAGATGTTATAGGAGGTAGAGCTCGGAACTGGGCGGAAAGTTAGGCAGTGGCTTTGGACTGCTAATACCACACATTTTATGCTTCACTGATGCTACATTATTTCATAGTTACCACTTGACTCCCTACCAAAAAAGTGCTCCTTATCGATTGGTTGGAATGGAGAAGGAACATCATGGTTCCTCATTGCAACTTGACCTGCATTCAGGCTTCTTCCTTTGAGGACCCCTTCTTCCTTTCTGGTGTCCAGTTTCTGCTGCTTTCCTGGGTGGTGGGTGCTGCGAATTGTGCGTGGGTCCTGGTACTCGTGATGGTAAAGAAACTACTTGCGAGGAGAGAGTTTTTATGGTAAAAAACTTTATCCTGTGCTTCCCGCTTTTGCCTTTTAATACCAGAAAGTAAAGTTTATTTCTCTATCAAGGTTTTGTCCCTGACATCTTTTTTGGGGATGGTTTCAAAGCAGTTTGGCAAATAAACACACAAAGCAGTTACCAGGCTGCCCCAGGATTCTCCACTGTTCGCCTGCCGTGAACCTGGTTTCTCATCCTAGGCAAAGTGGCTGTTTACCAGATGACTCGGAACGCATGCATTCCAGCCCCTTCTGCTTGCTCCGCACTTGAGTGTGCCACAGACCCGTGCAAGGGGCTGTTGAAGAAAGAAGCACATAATGAGTGAGAATATAGGCATCTGTACACACTCTTCACACATCCTATATAATATATGCACATGCTTGTAAAAACCTCCTGAGCAGAAACTCAGCTACTACAAAGTCCAAGCTGCATTTAATGGCCCGTCAAGTCAATTTGCAGAACTTTTCCACATTCCCATGACGCTTGTATTAAGGAGTCTGGGGAAGAAACACAGCCCAGTTTGCTCAGACAGGCTTGGCAGTAGGAGATGGTGACTCTGTAAATGCAGATGAATCAGCTGTCCCTGTGCTTAGCTTGGGATCGGGTAGCTGCAGAACTCCTGCATAGAGTAGGACAGGCTGCTGGGAGGTCTGCCTTGGGAAGGGGCTTAGTCTCCACCAGAGAACCTCGGGTCTGGCAGAGTCAGCCTGCCTTCCCTTCTATCTTTTCTTTTCTTTTTTTCTCTTCTCTTTTTTTCTTTCATTTTCTTTCTCTCTCTCTCCTCCCTCCCTCCTTCCTTCTCTCTGTCTCTCTTTCTTTCTACCTCCTTCCCTCCCTTCCTCTCTTCATTCCTTTCTTTTTCTTTCCTTCTTTTAAAATACTTTATGTATGTGTGCATGTGTGAGTGTGTGTGCGTGAGGCAGAGAGAGAGAGAGAGAGTGCGTGACGGGGAGGAGCAGAGAGAGAGGGACAAGCAGATTCCACGCTGAGTGGAGCCTGTCTCAGGGCTTGATCTCAAGTCCCTAATATCATGACCTGAGTTGAAATCAATTGGTCGCTTAACTGACTGAGTCATGCAGGCGCCCCTGGCAGAGACTTCTTACTTAAGGCTCATTCTGTGCCGTGGGACTGGCCTGTGGCTTCTAACCTTTCTTCCTCCTGCCAGACAATAGAGGGAATCTTTAACTATTTGTGGATTTCTTTTATCAGCTGTCTAGGAGAGCTGACTATTTCCCTGGAGCCCCCAGACTGTAGAGGACTGCTGCGCAGCCATGTTTTCCCATTGCCCCACTTACCCTCTAATACAGAAACACAGCTATCCCCTGGGCGGATCTAGATAGCTAACCATTGCATTAGCATCCTTTCTTAAATGGCTTTATTCCTTTCACTTATGAATGGCCCCTTTGCTATAGCGGGATAAGGGAACGGGGCTTCTTGGGGCTCACTCTTCCTTTTCTCCATCTGCTGTGTTGGGGGAAGAAGTAAGAAGTATGTGTGGGGAGTCTTGGAACCTCGAAACTTATCGCTTAACACTTCAAATCGGGGAGGATGCAGAATGAAAGAAAATCACTTCATCTGGGTGGAAGGTTTCTTTTTTAACCCTCTCCACGGCCCAGTCATTGAATTCGCCGAACTCTGCCTACCCCCAAGAAGTCTATGTTGCCAGTAATTTGAGTCTTAAGCATTCTCTAATTCAGAGTAATATTTAATTGATCTTTTAGTTCTGACTTTCTTTTAGAAAGTCCAAAGAAGATTAGGTTACCATAAAGCTCAGTCTCTCTGGTTTTCTGAGGGTGGCCTAGGGGTACGTAATTTTATAGGAGAGGAGGGAGGTGAAGGCTTAGCTGTGCAGGTTATCTTTACTAAGTTGGGCATCAGTCAGCCTCTCCAAAGATTAGAGTCGAGTTTTCATGCTGTATCTTGATAATTCTTAAATTGTGTTTTACGTCTCTGCAGTCAGATGCCCTGGATGCAGCTAGAAGGTGATTCTCTGTACATATCCCAGGCTAATTTCATCCTGGCCTATCAGTTCCGCCCAGATGGTGCCAGTTTGAACCGTCGGCCCCTGGGAGTCTTTGCTGGGCATGATGAGGACGTTTGCCACTTCGTGCTGGCCAACTCGCATATTATCAGTGCGGGAGGGTAAGTGCTGCAGGCTTCTCCTTCTCCTTCTTCCTTAGCATTCTCCAGGGGACTTCTGCTTGTCTGCCTCTGATTTTCTCTCTCAACTCCAAAGAGGTGAGAAAGGAGACCATAAGAAGAGGGAGTTTTTTTTTCCCCCCATTTGTAGCAGAGAGGTTTACCAAAGGCATTTAATAGGGTTAGCTGGAGAGGGAAAACAGGAAGAGCCTTTAATGAAAAGTGAAGCTGGTTTTGATACTCTCATGGGAGAGATTTGTTTTATCTCTCAGCTCTGCTCAGCCCCAAGTGTACTGAAGAAGCAGAGGTGTCTCAGAGCTCAGTGCCTTGTTGAGCTGAATTGCTTAAAACAGCAAATTTGGACATCACTGGAGACTCAGGCTGCTTCTGTAGCCTTGTTCTCTTCTGACAGAGAGAATAATTGGCTATTGGGGGTGGGCTCCCTATTTCTCTCCTAGAGATGGGAAGATTGGTGTTCATAAGATTCATAGCACCTTCACTGTCAAGTACTCGGCTCATGAACAGGAGGTGAACTGTGTGGATTGCAGAGGGGGCATCATCGTGAGTGGCTCCAGGGACAGAACGGCCAAGGTGAGTGGTCTCCGCCTTATGTAGGGTTATTCCCGCCTGTCTATAGGGAGTGGGGTGGGAGAGGGTGGATAGGGCCTTGAGTCTTGGGATTGGCTGAGGGCATTGGGTGGGGGTAGTGGGGGGACGACACGATAAAGGACTCACTTATGTGCCTCTGGCATGCAGGTTACCATGCCAGGCTCTGTCCCTGCCAGCTGGCCTGAGAAAGGAGTGGACAGTGGCTGGGAAGCTTGCCACTCACTTGAAATGTGGCGTGAACTCAAAAACAGAGGGCCTGGCTAGCTTTTCCTCCCTGCGCTGAATTTCCTCAAGTTTGTGGGCTGAGTTCTGACCCCAATATTTTATTTTAAACTCTCCCTCCTTTTGCTTGCTCTCTGTTTAGGGAGGTTAATTTTTCACCACCTTGTTTATAAGCAATCAGGCTGATAATTAAAATGTGTTTTTACTGCTTCTCTGGAGAGTGATGTGGTCAGCAAGCAGTAGAAAGACGAGGAGAGAAAGGCATTTTGGTGCGTCATTGCCAAACTGCCTGGTCTATGGTCAGTCATCTGCCAACGTGGAACAGAACGAGGCCGATAAGTAGCGTGACCCCTGCTTTAGGGACTCCGCTCCTCCCAGTTTGAGTCAAACAGGCCTCCACCCATAAGACGGAGAAGAACGTCTTTCTCCCTCCCTGTGTCCAGCGGCCCCAGGCTGGGCCCGCACATACCTGGTCTTTTGGGGCTGCTGTGGAAACTGCGCTGACAATTCAGTCGAGGTGCAGGACGCCCAACAGTATCGTACTTGCCTGTTTCCCGGCATCTGGAGACTCCATGGTGCCAACAGGAGCGAAAATGCCTGCTCGTGTCAGCAAATGGGCCGCTAAGACACCTGGGGAGGGTCTCTGGAGAGGGAAGGTGCAGTTTTTACTCGTTAACTTTTCTGACTTCAGGTACCCTCTGGTGATTAGTCCTTCGTATAAAAATGCCACCAATTTATATAAAAAGAAGGACTATATATGGTCCTTTCACTTCTGGAAGTTTTTCCTCTCTTAGCTCATTTCTTCCTTACTTCCTTACCTTGTATTCTGTCAGAGACGTACACACCAGCACAGGAAGCCTGAGAAACGCCTGGAAAAATCTTTTGAACCAACTTGGAAACTGAATTTCCTATTGCCTATTTCCTGTTGCCCTTACCCTGTGCTTATTTCAGGTTTCTGATTGGTCACCGTTGTCGTACCATTCCTTCCAAAGAGACTGGCCCTAACTTGCTATACTCCTCAGAAATCAATTTGCATAGAAATCTTTCTGGCATGTGTGACCTAAAAATATTCCCATTGCCTTCTGGCATCTTCCTGTTATGGTTTCAAGTCTCCCCTGACCCCTCTTTTCAGTGACCCTCTATCTTTCTTCTGTCCTCTTCTCTGGGGTCTGACACCCAGAGCAATGAAAACTAAGCTTTATGACCAAAGGTAGCAATCCAGGGGGATGGACTGCTTGTAGTCAAAGGGTAGTAATCCAAATATTTGGGATGTTGGGTTACTTTCATGTTTTTTTTTTTTTAATTTTGAAAAGATTTTATTTATTTATTTGACAGAGAGAGACACAGCAAGAGAGGGAACACAGCAGAGGGCGTGGGAGAGGGAGAAGTAGGCCCCCCGTGGAGCAGGAGGCCCGATGTGGGGCTCGATCCTGGGACCCTGGGATCATGACTCGAGCTGAAGGCAGATGCTTAACAACTTAGCGACCCAGCCACCCCTAGTATCATGTTTTAAGTACTGCCTCAACCCTGTTTGGTAGATTCAATTTGTTTTTAAGCATTAAAGTAGGTACTTTCTAATTTTAAAATTGTCACCACAGTTCATCCTTTTCCCGTTGAGGATTTCTTTTAAGTCAGTGACAGAATTTCCCCTTGTGTCCTGGTTCTTCAACTCCAAAAAGCTGGCCTGCTGTTTTGGGGTTCCCCAGTGATCTCCGGGCCAGCCCATCTTTGCAGATTTCTGGATGCTGTGTCTGCTCCCTCTCTGTTGCTGTCTTTGCTTCTAGCTGCCTTCATCTTCCTGACCTGTTTCTACATGACCCATTGCTAGTCTTTTATAACCAGTCCTCCGTTCTTTTCGGTGGTTTCTGCAGTCCCGTAGCTGCTTCTGTAGGCTTCTGGTACACGCCAGCCTTCATGAGAACTTAGCCATGTTTGCCTGTAAACAACTGTAGCCTGTTTGTTTCCCCAAATACATACTGTGTTTTAGGAAAGAAATTTGTTTTTATTGGGGTGAAAGGAACTAAAACATTTTTTTTGTAAGACTTCTGAGTTAGGGACTGCTCAGAGAGCCTTCTTCTTCCTCCCCCCTGCCACTTTCAAACTTACTGTGACTTAGTGTGGGTTGCCTCTCGGGGGTTTAGGGAGGCCAGCTCCATCCTGAGATGTGACAGGAATGTAGGAATGTTCTCAGTGGGCCTGGGCTGGTTCTGACCATTCTTTCCTTGTCTCCTTTAGTTCTCTATTTTTCCATTCATTCCTAAAAGTACCTACTATATGCAAGTCGTAGTGCACAAGGCACTGGGGCTCGTCAAAGGAGAGGAAGAGATGGCCTCTTCTGGAGGCGAGCTGAGACGTGCCTGCAGTGGCGCGGAAGCTGATGGGAAGTGGCCAGGACTGTGAAGTGTGAGGCCCTAGGGAGAGGGCCAGAAAGAAAGAGGGTGGAGAGATCACATCTGGCTTGAAAAGGGAGACTTTATGAAGGAAGAAACATTTGAACTTGTTGGTTTTTTTCTTCTTTTAGTTATTTTTCAATGCAGAGGTTTGCTTGTTTATGTACAAGTAACCAGACCCGATGCTGAGCACTTGATAATTGTTCATTTTCTCCTTTTCTCCTTTAGGAGAATTGTTTCTTCACATAATTCTGCTCATAGTAAATTTTGCATGCTCCGTTACCCTACTGTAGCTACTTTATGTTACAAGGTTTCCTATTATTATTACATATTATTTGTGCCATCTTTTTTTTTTTTTTTAAAGATTTAATTTATTCACTGGACAGACAGAGATCACAAGTAGGCAGAGAAGCAGGCAGAGAGAGAGGAGGAAGCAGGCTCTCTTCTGAGCAGAGAGCCCGATGCGGGGCTCGATCCCAGGACCCTGGGATCATGACCTGAGCTGAAGGCAGAGGCTTTAACCCTCTGAGCCACCCAGGCGCCCCAATTTGTGCCATCTTTAATGGCTTAATGAGTAATAAGACCCACCATGACTGAATGCTGGATACCTGCCAGATGCTGGCTTACTGTGTTTGGTGCTTTACACATTTCTTGACTTTTCTGAAGCCCTCAAAAGATAGCTATTATTTCGCATTGTACACATGAGGAAACTGAGGCTAAGGAGTCCTGAAACATCCCTAAGATCAGAGCTATTAAGTAACAACCGGGTGCAGACACATGTGTCTGATTCCAAAGCCCACGCCTGCTTTTCCTGCAACCGTAGGCTGCTGGGAATATTTTTACCGCACAGCTTTCTCTTCGTTTTAGGATCGTTATCTTCAGGTAGGGTCTCAGCAATAGAATGACTGGGTGTGAGGCTTTGGTCGTTTTAAGAGTCTTGATGCCTGTCTTCAACTGCTTTTCTGGAAGGACTGTATAAATGTCCACTTCTGCTGAGTTCTGTCTTTTCCAGGGGTGGGTTTGTTTTGGATTTGACCACTGAGAGTAAGGTGTGATCAGCATATTGTTGTCAATTCCCTTCCCTCGGGCATCATGAACTCGGGTTTCTGGTGGATGGTGTGCTGCTGCTGCTGCGGCCAGGGGTCTCCTGGCCACTTCCTTAACGTCGTGCTCAGCATTGGCAGCAAGCTTCCCGAGCCACTCCTGGAGACCAGGAACCTTGTCCTGTGGTTTGCACCATGGAATCCACCAGCCCCTTTCTTGGGGGGCACTGGTGACTTCAGGACTGGAGTTGGCCCCAGAGATTGTGTAATCAGAGGCCTTAGTGTCTCCCCACCCTCCTACCTACCTCCTAGGGAGTTGGCTTCTGAGGAGAGGCAAATCTCTCGTTCGGACTGGGACTGTGTGAGAGAAGACATTAAAAGTGCATCTTGTTACAGGCAAAGTGGCCTGGCTGTAGATCCAGAGTAAGCCAGAATCATGGCATTCCAGGAAGGTTGTGGTATTTACCTTTGTTTTCTGCCCATCCTTGTTTAGGATCTTCTTGTTAAGTTTATTTTCTTTTCCCTACGTTGGAAGGAACTCACACCCTCCTCCCACTGTCATGCATACACAAAATCTTTAAACACTTTCTCCTTTTATAGGAAAGACATGTCATGTGACCCTAAGAAGGCAAGACCATCCCCCCTTGTCACCTGCCCTTTAAACTCAAGGAATGTCTCTAGAAAGTTCTTCCATCTAAGGTCCTGACTGGCTTTTGTGTGTTCCCCTTATAGCTCCACGGGGACCTTGAGAGGTCAGTGATCCATCTTGCAGCCTCAGGGTCCCTCCTTGGCCGCTGTCTGGGACAGCCCTGTACATCCTTCCTTTCTGTTTGGTTAGAGGCTTATTTCCCTGAGTGTGTCATCTGGGGTTGGGTGAGGTGAGGGGGGCCTTGTGCTTAATGGGAGATTTCTAAATGCACTGGCCGCTGAGGGCTCCCTGAGTGTTGATTAGAGCTAAGCCCGGAGTGGCTGCTAATGTACATTCCTGACTGATAGGGACCAGATAACGTTCTCCAAGCAATATTTTTAACCTGTAGGAGATATGGGAGCTTAAAAGAGCTAAGCTTTTCTGCTACTTTTGGTGACACTAGGTGCTAAATTCCCTGCTGACACGAATAGCACTGGATCCTGGGCATTATCAACAAATAAACAACGACACGCCACCTTCGTGCTTTGAAGCCTCTCTTCTTCTTCCCTTCGTTCCTTCCCTTGTGTCTTTCTTTTTACTCCTCTCTCCTTGCTGTCTTTGTTCCCCCACACTGGGCCTTGATGATCCTCCTCCCTACTTCCCAAAGGAAAATCTGGGTGAGAGAGAGGAAAAAGGAAAACCCACAAACACAAGGAGGTTACTAAGAGAGGTGAGTCCCACCTGTTCCCCCTGCTGAGTCAGGTCTCAGCTGAAGCGTATGGATTTCTGATTCCCGGGTATAGAATTGGGTGGTGCAGAAAGGGCTCTCAGGTGGACGTTAAGGAGGGCGGTCTGTATGGGAGTCAGGTCTCAGGTCGGTGAGCCAGAGGCTGGGATGACTCCTCTGCTCCTCCGAGCTCAGCATTTGCAGGACAGAAAGGACTTTCCATTCCCTTCCCTGCCTCCCTGGGACACTCATCCCGCATCTCAACCCCAGGCAGTGCCAACGAGAGCATCTCCTCTCCTGTTTCCAGGTATGGCCTTTGGCCTCGGGTCGGCTGGGGCAGTGCTTACACACCATCCAGACTGAAGACCGAGTCTGGTCCATCGCTATCAGCCCAGTACTAAGGTAAGGGAGATGTTTTGGGGTATGGTTTTGTCCTGTGTAATAATGCTTTATTTTCTGAGGTCGGGCAGGCTCGGCAGTCTTCCCCCTGTATATTGCAGGCTGCTTTGAGCCTGTCTTCTGGAGATTTTGAAAATCCTCCAGAGGCTTGAGTCTGTGGCTCCTTTCATATATGCGTGGGGTGGAGACGGCATTCCAGAAGTAACTTCCTAGGCATCTACCCTGGAAATATGAGGGAAAAGATACCATTAAAATGTAACCGAGGCCAGCTGTTCCAAGAGTGCCCCTTCTGGAGCATATGCCCTCTGGGGCTACTTCCAAAGCAGAGGCCTGTTAGCTCCCCTGGGAAGTTACTGCACCAGCCAGCCTGCTCTCACAACCCACATCTGATTTGTTCCCCTTGGAAAATGTCTTCTGGAGTATCCCTTCCAGAGCTGAGTCATCAGGACAGGTGTGAGGCCCATGTCCAATTGGGCCCTCATCCAAAGGCAGGTATGTGGGGTAGAGTGATAATTGTGGCAGAAGTGCTAAATTTTTTTTAAAGACTTTTTTTTTTTAAAGATTTTATTTATTTATTTGACAGAGATCACAAGTAGGCAGGGAGGCAGGCAGAGAGAGAGGAGGAAGCAGGCTCCCCGCCAAGCAGAGAGCCCGATGTGGGGCTCGATCCCAGGACCCTGAAATCATGACCTGAGCCGAAGGCAGAGGTTTAACCCACTGAGCCACCCAGGCGCCCCAGAAGTGCTAAATTTTTGATGGTAGCTTTACTTTACTCTTCGGCCTCTTTCCTCTAGCTTTACCAGTAAACAAGTGAGCTTTGCATCCTGACTTCTGCTTTCTAGGCTTTCTTGAACCACGGCTGAGCCTCTCTCCTACCCAGAAGGATACATGGACTCTCCTCCTGCACCTGCTCTGCCAGAGTGTTTGTTCTTCTGGGGTCTTCCCTCACTACCCTTGGCCCTCAGTGATCGGTGGGAAAGCTGTAGGGGTGCTACCCTCCAACAGGGGGTTTAAGTCAGTCACTAGTTTTACGAGAGAGTTGATTTCCACCCCTCCCCAACTCAGCCCCCTTCAGCCTCCCTCTCCTCACCCCACGGAGCCTACACCCCTCCTCCTGCCCCCTTTGCAACTCCCTTTCAAATTTTTTTCTTTCTAAAGAATTAGAGCCGATTAGCCACGTCATTAATTCTTCAATTTGACGGCTGATATAGCAGGACCTGAAACACATTGCTGACCCCAGAGAATGGAGACCCCGTTCCTTAGCATATTGACGATGGGAGAAGTTAATTAAAATTCCACAGAGCGGAGGTGTCGGCTAACCTATAAACCTGTCGCCGTTCAGAACAAATCATTCTAGCAATCCTAGGAAAGAGGGAAGGAAAGACCAGCAGGGAGTAGAGAGGCCTAAGTGTGTGGGAGCGGACAGTGGAGAACAGAGCGATCAGGCAGGGTCCCCTCCACAGTGGTTTTCCATTGCTCCCCCTTTTAAAGCCAGTGGGCCAGGCTTGGGGGTCTGTGGGCTGGATGTGTGTAAGGATTGAAGGTAGGCTGAACAGCCTGTGGGAGGTGGCAGGTTGGCTGGTAACCATCTTACAGACTTCTGCTGATGTCAGGAGACTAGGGTAGGCTGGGGTGTGGCCGATGGTAGAGGGAAAGCCCTTCAGGGCTGGTGATCTAGACCAAAGAACATGGCTATTCAACTAGCACCCCATCCCTTGGTCCTCGACTCTAGCCACCTCTCTGGAATATGTCAGGCTACCCATAACAGAATAGAGCATGGCAATGGTTGAAGATAGCTTCAGTCAAAAAGGTTGAAGTCCTAGTTGGTCTTGTCATTAAGAAGCATATAGAACACAGCAAAAGGGGGCTCCTGGGTGGCTCAATGGGTTAAAGCCTCTGCTTTCGGCTCAGGTCATGGTCTCAGGGTCCTGGGATCAAGCCCCGCATCGGGCTCTCTGCTCAGCAGGGAGCCTGCTTCCCTTTCTCTCTCTGCCTGCCTCTCTGCCTATTTGTGATCTCTGTCTAATAAATAAATAAAATCTTAAAAAAAAAAAAAAGAACACAGCAAAAGGCATTTGTTTTGGCCACAACTTGCAGCCTGGCTTTGAGGATCGACCTGGCTTTCGGACAATACCAGTACTAGTCTACAACGGCCACAACACGTGTGTATTAGTCATTTGCCCTGTGCCAGACCCTTTGCTAGGTCCTTGATGTGCCTCCTCTTCGGTGAAAACCTGGATCGTTTGTTCTCATTCTCCTTGAGAGCCTGCTTATCCTCTTGGTGTACCTCCTTGGCCCTAAGATGACTCTTTCGCTCACTGTTGATTGGTTGTTTTGGCTCCTGAACCGCAGTTGTTTGAGATGACCTTTTCCCCAGCTTGACAGATGGTGTTGGGGACTCTTTGAAAATTGTTTGCGTTGTTTGGGACCCTGGCTTTACTCGGTGGTCAGGGTGGATGCTGCTGCTCTTCCCCCGTTTTCTCTTACCCTGAGTGTCCTGGGCCAGGGCTGCTTCATTCCATTATTAAATCCATTTCTTCTCCCCATGTCCATGAAGTTGCACCTGTCAATGAGTGCTTCCATTTTTCCCATCTGGGTTGACCCTGCCTCCTGGCTTCGGGGTCTGTTCTGGAAGAGGCTGCTTTGTCATCACCAGCAGGGTGGCCTCAGGTAAGTCATTCCTTTCTCTGAGCCTCTTTCTTCATTTATTCAATGTAGATACAGTTTCTTTTATAGACCTTGCTAGATGATTGTGAAGATGACCTGAAATGATTAGAAAACACTCGGCAGGGATGAGGTCATGATCCTCGGTTCAGGTCATGATCCCAGGGTCCTGGGATCCAGCCCTGCATCGTGTTCCTTGCTCAGCAGGAAGCCTGATTCGCCCTCTGCCTGCTGCTCCCCCTGTTTGTGGCGTTCTCTCTCTGGCAGATAAATAAATACAATCTTTAAAAAATGTCTTCAGAAGATATTAAGAAAGTGAAAATACAGGGACCCCTGGGTGGTGTAGTCCATTAAGCGTTTGCTTTTGGCTCCTGTCATGATTCCGGGATCCTGGGATCAAGTCCCACATCCAGCTCCTTGCTCAGCGGGGAGTCTCCTTCTCCCTCTGCCTGCTCTGCCTGCCCTGCCTGCTGCTCCCCTGTTTGTGCCCGAGCGCTGTCTCTCTATCTCTCTCTGGCAAATAAATAAAATCTTAAAAAAACAACACTCTACAAAGCTAAAAGGCCTATCTCACCATGTCACCCAGAATCTCTCCTCTCTGGGGTAGCATTCGTTCAGAGGCATTAGTTGCTCTCATGTCTCCAGCTTGGCTGGGGACTTTTCTGGGCCCTCCTGGAGCTACACTACTTGTCTACAGTCTTCTTGAGGTGGGGGACCCTCAGCAGGAATTGCCTCCTCCCCGCCACCTCAGTGTTCCTGCCCTTGCCTGCTGTCTTCTCTTCCCCTCCCCGCCACACACCCTGTTGAGTATGGTCATCGGTGTGCGTGTGGTCACTACTGGCATGTGACCGTGAACCCCTCACAAAGAACATGAGTGGGACATGGGCAGCACTTTCCCTCTGGGGCATGTATTCCTGGTTGACCCTATGGCTTCCCAGTCTCTCACTGCTCCCTCATCCGTTTAGAAGGATCTTGAACAGTTAGGAGACCTGCCACATCCCTTTGCTCAATTAATCTTTCTTCTATTGAAAACAGTTTGTCAGAGCTATGCATCATATCAAAGCTGTGCTTTGCTGCCTTCTTTTTCTTAGGTGTGTGCTTAGACACTTGTAGTAGGAAACACGAAGCCTCAAGCCTCAGGCTTTATTTGAGGTGCTCATGACTGGGAGAAAGCTGGTATTCCGTCCTGTGTCCAAATGTCACCTTTCCTTCCTCTCATGACCTTGAGTTCTTGATGGGTAAACAGCTGTGGAGGGTGATATTTAATACCAGATATGTGCTTAGAGCTGTGTTTAGGTACTCGAAACCACAGAAGGAAAACCAGTAGTCTCCACAGGAGGGTGGAAGACAAGGACCTTTTTCTCTACTACTTGTGTGCCCTCCTGCCCGTCTTCTTTCCCTGACACCAGTGATCCTGTTTTTAAGATTCCTGACTTACTGGTGAAGCGCTCCTTCTGGAGAGGAGGCGCAGCCTGGAGCTGTTTGATGAGGGAAAGGAGGACAGCCTGAGATGGGAGAGAGGAGCTGTGGGAGATTCACCCAGGGCCTAAGGCTGTAGGTCCAGGTGTGCTTGTATAGCTCCCATATGACCTCCTGGGGCCACATTGGATTCTAAGCACTTTTCCATGAGTAATACAGAAAAGCATAGTTGTTTTTTTTTTAAGATTAAAAAAAAATTTATTAGAGAGGGATCACAAGTAGGCAGAGAGGCAGGCAGAGAGAGAGGGGGAAGCAGGCTCCCTGCTGAGCAGAGAGCTCGTTGTGGGGCTCGATCCCAGGACCCTGAGATCATGACCTGAGCTGAAGGCAGAGGCTTAACCCACCTCATGAGCCACCCAGGCTCCCTGAAAAGCATAATTTTTAAAATGGCCGATAAATTTTATTGCCATTTAAAAACTATTGCCAGCTGAATAAATTTAGCAAATACTCAAGAGTGAGGAAATAAGGCACAGCTAAAGACCCCTTCCTTGCTCCTCCCACTGCCCTACATATTGACCAGACCCTTGGGAGATGGCAGCTCCCGGGAGGGTTTTACTCGGGGCTGGGGTGAGATGGAACTGTAACGGCTGCCAGGTGACACTGAGCACCTGGAACTCTGCCTTTTCTGGCTGAGGGGGCCGGGGGTGCCACCACCACACCCCTCCCCAGCAGAGGGAGAAAGTGAGCCTCAGGGAAGACTGATGCAGGCCACACGTGGTGTGGGGCAGAGGAGGTGGCTCTTCAGCTCAGGTCTCTTGCCTAGAGCCGAGTCCTGGGGTGCTGAGGGACGCCCACGAGGCAGGCCCAGGTCATTGCTGTGCCTTCATCCACCGTGGATGCATGGTGGATGGTAGCTGCGGCCCTTGAAAGGCTCTTGGGGCCTGAGGAACATTCTGTCTTCCTAGAGGCCCTAGTTGAGGTGGAGGGGTTGGGGAGAGCAGGACATCCGTGAGGCCTGGGCTCTCCCGGGCGCCTGTGAGTGCTTGTTGATCTTTGGTTTGGTGCGGGGTGGGGTGCTCCAAGCCAGCTGTGGGGCCCTGGGGGCTGAAGTGAATCCGGAGACTGGATCACCCTGTTTGCCTGCTAGGGGCAGAGCGAGGAACCCACAGCTCCTCCTTCCTCTGCAGACACCATATTTATTGTCCTCCAAGAACAAGGAGGTGCTCAGCCAACTCCTTCCTTCATCTCCAAACAACGCTTGCTATCGTGTGAGTGTGGTCAGAAAGCTTCCCAGGACACTTGGGTTTTAATCCCTTCTCTCTTGTTTCTGTCATTAGGGAAATATATTGAGTGGTATAGGTGTAGAAAATTGACTTAGCTGTGTTATTAAGTATACAATATAATTTTGTGTAACTTTGCTTACTGTGGTGGCCTGTTTGTTTTTGGGCGGAATAGTCCAAGTCTGCATGAAATGTACCGATTCAAATTTGTGAAGTGAGTTGTGGTCTCTGGGGGGTTTTGATGAAGGAGCTGCCCCTGCTTGCTTCATTTCTCCCAGAGGTGAGGGAGAGTCTGGAAGGAAAGCAGTCACTGTGTACTGTTTGGGGAGGGGGCGGGTTGCTGGGAGAGCGGGGTGTTTGTTCCAGTGGCTACAGGGTTTACTGTGTGTTGTGTGTGTGGTAAACGCACATTCACCAGCCTGTTGAAATACACCTTTCTTTAGTGAAAGGTAATTGCATCTGGAGTTTTCTCTGACCGAGAGGTTTGAAAGATTGGAAAAAAGAGGCAGCCAACTTTCAGTTTGGATTCTTTTGGTTCCCAGCGGCTCAGCAATCCTGTGGCCCTGGACTGCGTAACTCTGAGCTTTTAGGGGAAAATGAGTCAAAGGTAATGGTTGTGCCTCTGAGTTTTGCTCTTTTTGGTTGGTGATGAGCTGGGCTGTGGAAAGGAACCCTAACCTCAGTAACCTGAGGAGAGACTCTGATGGCTGACTTGGTTGTGCTTTACCTTGTGGCTTGACCTGTGGCCAATTCGGTCTCTCTGTCCTGCCTTCCTGGGGCCAGGGCAGAGGGAAGCTTCCTCTTGGGCCCGTCTAGGGAAAGGAGACCTTCCCTAAGCAGAGAGGGGCTCGGTGTCCTCCTTTGCCAGGCTGCAGAGCACACAGGAGGGGGAGCCTTCTGCATGTGGTGGTCCTAGATGAGAGAGTCAGAGGCACAAGGACACTGCAGAGGGGCCGGGGGCGGGCATGGCAGGAAGAGGGGGCATGAACCTGGGGAAAGAAGGAAGCTCTGGGTGATGCCAGATGGGCCACCTGGTCCAGCCTGAAATGACTGTAAATTGGAAAAGGATCAGTATAGGGATAAGACTGAAACGGAGTCTGGTCCTGCCGAATCTCAGTGCAGTGCCCACCACCCTAGAGTTCCCCACCTGGCTAAGCAAGTGTACCCATCGGTAGCAAAGATGAGATGCCACGGGGGTGGGTTTCACTTCCTCAAGACCCTGGATTTCTGCCACTGCCCAGGGCAGGATAGGCTCAGGGAGGCTCATGTGCCGAGCTGCTGGCCTAGGACCAGCAACCCAACCAGCCCGGGCTGGCCCAGAACCCACTTGTGGGAGCCACTTCTTCCCTGGCCAGCAAGGCTGCCTCAGTGGTCAAGAGCAGACTTAAATAAAACACCACAAATAGAAGTAGAAGTCGCTGCAGAAGATAGGGCACTGAAGATGCGGCCGTGCCCGGAGAGCCTGCCTCTCCTGACAGGAAGACATGGCCGTCCCTCAGTCTCTGTCACGTTCTTTCTCTTGCTCCACTGCTGTCTGTCTCTCTCCCTCCCCCCACCCCATCTCGATTTAGTCCCTGTTACTGCTAGGCCCTGGGGAAGCCACTGTGAACTAGACAGCGTCGTGTGGCAGGGACCAGTCGGAGGGCAGTACGGTGTGTTGAGTTCCCAGCTGGGGGACTGGCCCCCTGGAGGACTGGCCTGCCACCCGCCCTTCCTGGCTCTGATCCCTGCCTGCACCACAGCGGTTTCTTCTCTCCCCTCATTGGGAAGAGAGCACGTCCTTTCCCTGCCAGAGTCCCCCCTGCTTCTCTGGGCTGTGTGTGCAGTGTGCCTGTATTTGTCCACCTTTGATCACTGTTCTGCCAGCACATAATTTAGCAGTCCACATCCCCAGGTGGAAGCATGGAGTTAATGTTAAAATTAGTTGGTGGGTTTATGTGTGTGTGTGTGTATGTGTACACACACACACACACACACACACACACACACGTACTCTTTAAACTTCAGTGGGTGATGAGGCAGAGAGGGAGGCGGGAGGGCGAAGGGGAGCTATAAATTCTGGGACTGGTGTAGCTGTTCTCTGAGCAGCCGGGAAGCCTCTGATGTCTCCACAGCACTTTCATTAACATTTAAATTAAGGGTTTGTTTTCCAGTCTGTTTTATAGTCAGGGACCTTTCATGGCCTGTCACATGCACGCCCCCCCACCCCCAGCAAGTGTGTAATTGTAGCCACTGCTCTGTCCTCACTGGGTTGCAGCCGGAGTTCAAAGGGAATTCCGGAGCCGGAGCTCTGGAGGTACGAGGTGGAACAGTCAGGATGTGGGTGTTCCCTCTAACACGAAGGTGCTGTGTAGGAGCTGTTTCTCCTCCCGTCCGACGTGTGCTTTCCTTTCCTCTTTCAAGGGACACACATTCTATTCTGCCTCTGTCCCCTTCCCACTCTTCCTTCCCTGGAGCCACGGGGCATGTGGGAAAGGCTGCGTCCATGAGTGCCTGCTCCCTGTACCACGAGTGAGGGCCTGGGACAGATGGTTCGAAGATACAGATCTTCATGCTTATCTTCCTCCTTTTGATTTTTTTTTTTTTTTTTGAGCCTCAAGAATACTTCCTCCTACTCTCCTTAGAGAAACAACAATATAAAAGAGATTGCCATCTGAGAAGAATTTATAATAGGGCCCTTTGGTCCTGAAAAGTGCGTTCCGGCTTTGACAGATAACATGTACACACGCCGTACGTGGCTGCTCGCTCTGTGGGTACGGGTGTTTGAAATAGCTTACCGATCTAGGAGCTCATTTGAGACCTGTTCTCTGAGGTTCTGGTATTCCGAGGAAGCCCTTCTGTGCCCTGACAGGGAGAATTGTTTCTAAGCTCCCTCTCATAAGGCCTATTTGGAAGCATTTGGGGTGTTCTGAAAAGACATCCTTGCTCTGGTCTCTGTCCTCCCTAGCAGCATCCTGTTGATGTGTAGATGACAAGAATGTGTCCCAAACAGCCCAGAGCATCTCATTAGTTCAGAGCCTCAGGGCTGAGTTCACCCACTGGTGGTCTCCAGCTAGAGTTTCCTTCTGGACAGTCAAGAGAGGAGCACTGGCACCTTTCTCTTTCTCTGTCCAGAGGCTGAGAATTTTCTCTCTCGGAGGGCTGACTTTACTGCTTGAGTTGCTGTATCCTTCCACCTTTCTCCACGGATCCGCACGCACTCTCCGTGACTTATCTGCTGGGCTCAGGGTGGCTGAGTGTCCTGCCCTCCTGCTCCAGGTAGCCTGGCCAACAGGTGGCCACCCTCATGCCCTGGAGTCCTGCCCGAGAGGAGTGCGGGAGGGGCGGGGGCGACCCCCGCGCAGGTGCTGCTGGGCTCGGGTTGCAGCTTGGTGTCCAGGCCCTGCCTGGTGGTGATTAATCTGGGCCACGGGCCGGCAGAGGCCCAGCCAGGGCAGCTTTGGTCCCTCACTGTGAAGACCTTTGGCTCGGACGCCGAGCTGATCTCTATAGCCTGCTTCGGCTTGAGTTTGATCTGTCAAGGCTAAAGAGGAACCTGATGGTGGGGCGGAAACTTCTAGCCCTGTCTGACTTACGGCACTGATCCGTTCCAGTGGCTCTGTCATGATAATACTCATATATTTAAGAAGATTTCTCCACCTGTTTGCTGTAACACTTAGATCAATCAAAAGAGGCGTCTTCATGAAATATCTGTGCTTTTAGTTTCTTGGGGCAATGGAGCTCACACTTGCAAGTACAGTTGGGGATAGGGGAGGGTTGGTACTGGGCCCAGGTGAATAAGGCCATGGCGAGATGTGGCTGGATCAGTAGCATGAGGTTTGTGCATTCGGGGGGTGATGTCAGGGGTTGGAGGATCCCCCCATCCTCCTGCTGCAAGTAGGTGAATCTTGGGCCATTTGGGACAGATTTTGGTACTTCAGTTTGAAGTCAAGTCTTAAGTTCCTTGTTTTCATTTCAAACCAAGTTTTTTGAAAAGGTGTCCCTGTCTCCCCACCACCTTTCCATTTCCCAGAGTCCTGGTTCTTGGGCTGCCCAGCTGGTAGTCCACAGTGTCTGAGTTCAGGGCGGTCACACATGGCCTTGCTTGGCCATGGGCTTCAGACCCAAGAACAGGATTTCTGCTGCCCGTGACCATCTCTGGGTGTGAGTGAGTTCCGTTATTATAGTAGTTCCATTTGGGAGGTTAGGAGCTGGGGACCTAAGAGCTGGGACAGGAGAAAGCATGGACCTGTCATATAGAACCACAGTGGAATGTGTTGACACTGCTGATCTGGGGAGCTGGCTGTAAAGGTGCTCCGAAAGTCCGTGTAGACTCTGAATTCTTCTGTGCTGACTAGAGCTTCTCCGTAGGATGATGGTGAAGGACACTTTACGCCTCAGCAAGCGAACCACTGTGTTCTCTTCCTTCAGACCAAGACTAAAAGAACCCTGGCTGTATGGCTGGGACATCTGCTAATCCTTGTGCCTCTCTAGCAGTTTCTTCAACAGGACTCTTCCGAAGTTTCCAGATTTTAACCTTTGGGGGAGGGGTTTTATTTCCTGTCTTATGTAAGTTCTGTGCCTGTGGGCTGCAGATGAAACTCCTTTGCCTCTGGGGGGTCCCACCAAGCCAACTACAAGGTCCTTGCCTCCTTTCCCGCTTGGTCTTGCTCCTTTCTTTGGCTAGGGCATTTTCAGAGGGGGTAGTTTGTGACCTGGTCTGTAGTACCCTGTATCTGATTGGCATGGCTCAGACACAAGGTGCTGGCAAGTCAGTGAAGATCGGAGGAAGGAGGAGGGAGGAGAGTATGTGCTTGCAGAAGCCGTGGTAATTGCAAAGGGAATATTAGTCCAAGAGCTGCTGGCCCAGGAAATTGCTTTCTGCAGAAGCTTTCCTTTTTCATAGTTTGCAATGCAAATTTAAAACATGAATGGTGCACAAAAAAGTAAAGGAGGGGGCAAAAGGAGTTCCAGTTGGGATGTGATAACCTCCAAAATCTTGAGCAGGGCCTAATGTGCAGAAGAGAATTTCAAGTTATGGGAGAGAATCTTTCAAGAGATTAAAATAATTATAAATTGTATTTTGCTGTGATTCCTGCCCCCTCCTCACACACCTGTATCTTTTCTGTGCTCTTGTGGTTCAGACCTGTCTCTGGCCCTGCTCAGCTTACACTGCTGTCTCCACCTCTGCTTCTTCCTACAGCGAAGCCATAATCCAGCTTCTAGAACAGTGGTTAGGGTGCTCATGGTATAGTATTTGATCCTCACAGCAGGTTGGAAACAGAGGCCCCATCTAAAGTCAGTACGCTTCGGCGTGCGCTCTGGCCCTGAGGACTGGAGCCTTGTCATCATGCCGGCTGGAGGACCTGGGAGCGTGCCCCCTGGGAGAAGGTGTTAAAGTCACGGCTCTCATCCTCTGCTCTCTCTGACCCTCTTTACGCTGTGGGTAGGCTTGATGAAGTCTAACATGGGGTCACTGGGCTTTTTTCCTCTGATTTCCCATGCTTCACCTGTTGCATCTAGAGAGCATGTGTGGCGTTCTGCTTCCTGGCTGGAGACACTGCTATCTGGTTGCTTCTGGATGCTCTGGTGATGCTGGAGGTGGGGATAGGCAGGGGATGACCCCTGCTTTCAGTGTGCTGGCAGAGCAACCAGCTGGTCAGGTGGGAAGATTCAGACTGGCTTTTTTCTAGGAGCAGAGCTAGACAGGAAGACACAAGAAAGGCCAGAGGCAAGAGCTTTTCAAGTGCAAGGATGCCCCAGGAGTCAAGCTGCCCTGCGGCTGTGGGGTTGCTTCCACCCCTTTCTGTGTGGCCCTCTTGCACATGTGACAAACGTGGGCCGAACAGATAGGGAGGGCAACACTGTGCTGTGGGGGGTAAAGTGAAATGTATGTACCCTTTCTGCCTGTGGCCACCAGGAATCTTCCTTCCTTCCTTCTTCACTGGGGAATTTTGAGAGGGAGATTAGCTCGAGTCTTGCCCGGGATGAGTCCGGGGGTGGCTGGGCCACACTCTGACGTCTCAGGAGCACACTCCCCTATAGGATGCTTCCACATTCTGTTGGCCACTGCTTATTAGCATGCGCTCCTCACTCTGAACTTGCTGCACAGTGGCCTTCAGAGACTGCAGAGTGAGTCCAGCTCTGAGCACGTGACCCTCCTGTCTCTCTCTCCCGAGGACTGTCTTGTAGGGTGTTTCTCTTTCTCCTGTTACTTCTTCTCTGTCATGACTGTAACTTTAGCTGTGGTGGCCAAGCCTGAGCCTCTTTTCTCCTCAGCCCGAATGGGAGAACAAGTGAGTGAGTGGACTGGGGTCCTAAGGTGAAGGACCCAAGAAAAAGGTCAGCTGGATGTAGGGTGCGATCTGTCACATTTGGCCAAGAGAGAGGGACACATGGGCTAATGTGTTCACAACACCCTCCTTTCCGGCCAGCTTGAATCTTACTAGTATCCTGGGTGAACTGTGGTTGAGAATAAAAACAAAAAATTAAGGAAGAAAAAATACAGATTATTCAAAGGTTTCTGCCACTTGTTAAAGGTCTGTGGCCAGGAAAATCCTTTGCAGGCGGGTAAGGGCGGATCCAGGAATAAGAGGGAAAGTTAGAGTTTTAAAATTTCATTACTTTGGCAGTGAGTACCCAAATAAAAATACGAAAACCTTTTGACACATAAATTCCACATCTAGGAATTTATCCTAAGACAACCAGACAAGTGTGCAAGATGCATGCATAAAGACGTATGTGAAGCATACATAAATATCCAGTAATGGGGGCTGGCTAAAATATTTTGTGGTATCCACCTCGCCACTGAAAGGGTGATGAGACCTTTATTTATTGACTCCAGAAGATGTCCTAGCCTATTATTAAATGAAAAAAATAAAAAAGGTCACAAAATAGTATAATAGTTATTGACTATCTCTTCAGAGTTAATTCTTATTAGGGGATTTCTTTTGACCTTTCCCGTTTTTTTGTTTTCGTGTTTGGTTGTTGTTTTTTTTTTTTTTTTTGTATTTAAATGTTTTTGTAATGAGCACAGACGTAAAGGGTATTTAAATATCCATTTCAGCACCAGGCAACTGTAGAAAGAATTCTTCCTTTTTTCTTTACATAGTTATTTAAATCAAGGTTGCATGGACCTACATTTAGCTTTTATTTTAAGCAGTTATATGAAAGTATAATTTACACACCTTATAAAATTTGCCCATTTTAAGAGACAATTTCAGTATACAACTCCATGATTTTTGGTAAATTTACAGAGTTGTACAACCATCACCACAATTCAGTTTAGAATGTTTCTGTCACCCTGAAAAAGTCCTTCTTTACTTTTACTTTTGCAGCATTAAACTTGGTTTCATGCTTGGGCCCTTTTTTTTTAAATTTTTTTTTTTTAAGATTTTATTTATTTATTTGACAGAGAGAGATCACAAGTAGACAGAGAGGCAGGCAGAGAGAGAGAGGGAAGCAGGCTTCTTGCTGAGCAGAGAGCCCGATGCGGGACTCGATCCCAGGACCCCGAGATCATGACCTGAGCCGAAGGCAGCGGCCCAACCCACTGAGCCACCCAGGCGCCCGTGCTTGGGCCCTTTTGTGGGGGAAAGAAGTTAACTAAAATAATTGGAATTTTTTAAAAAGGTAATGTAAACTCAGAACTGTTTTTTGCATGTGATATGTGTCCAGATGCCTGCCTTTACCAATGTTTCGAGAAAGCTTCTATGTGCGGTGTCACATGGGGAGTATGAAGCCCAAGACGCAGTTTTTACCACCCAGGAGCTTGCAGTCCAGTTGGGAAAACAGTGCATGTACTCAGACAACAAATCATCCCAGTCTGTATGGAGTGTGAGTGCCATCAGCGGCCAAGGTTCTTGACAGGAAATCAGAGGAAAGCAGTAGCTTTTTAGTGAAATGGGGTGGGGGGCTTTCTGGGTGACATGGGATATCAAGTGGCACTTAATGGTGGCTCTGTTTACATTACAGGAGGGAACCTGAGGCACAGGGATGGGAAGAGCAAAGACCTAGTAAGGATGGGGAAGCTCCTTGTAAGTCTGGGGGTTCAGAGGAGACCAGTGTGGCCGGCTGGGGTGCAGAGTTTATGTAAGGAGTGGTGAGCAGTGAGGCTGGAGGAGACATTTGGGGCAGGGTTTCAGGGGCTTTGAGGAGCAGTCGGACTTGAACCTGAGGATGGTAGGGGCCCTTGGAAGATTTGTGACCACACTGAGTCAGTTACAGGGTTAATGTGGCCGCACTGTGTACAGAATGCTTTGGAGGGGGAGGGGCTGAGGCCCTTGGGATACTTTTCCAGGAGTTTGGTTTGCAAGCAGTAAGGGTATGGGCTCCCAGGGAGAGTGGGAAGATGGCACTGAATTCGGGAGGAACTCAGTGGTCACGGCTGCACGTGGCAGGGATGGAAGGGACCCACATGAATTCCTCCCTGAGCCTGGTAACTGAAAGTGGCCTGGTTTTGACCAGGCTGAGTTTCGTCTTTGACCTGTTGGTCTGGGGGCAGTAGTGGGACAGTCAGGTAGCTGTGAGCAGCGATAGCCAGGGATGGTGGCCTGGAGCTCAGACATGGCATGGAGACAACAGCTGAAATACCATGAGGGATTCATGTCGAGGGAAAGCGCGGAGAAGTCAAGGCAGCCGGGCAAGGAGAAACCAAGAGGCCAAAGGTCCCATCAGAAAGGCAGGAAAGCTAGGAGCTGGGGGAGAGGGGCACATCCGGTGACAGTCGGCAGTGGACAGTGTACATAAATTCATGTGTCCTCCCTGTTCTATGTAACCCATAGGATAGATACGGTAAAAATGCATAGCCTTGATATTGATGCATGGAGATTTGCAAACAGTTGATTCTCCTTGCTTGATTTAAGCATTACGTACTTTCTGAACTATAGTAAATTCCAAGTTTTGCTTTCTCTCAAGTTCTTTCCTCTGGCTCTTGTTTTCTTCTCTGTGCTTCCCTGTGGTGGTTTTCCTTGAGGGCAGCCTACTTTGGGCCGGGTAATTTTTCCCTCTGTTCGGTTTCAGAGGGTCAGCAGCTGAGCTGGAGGTGCTAAGTGACAAAGTGAGGGGGTGTCCTTTCTGGGTTTCTCCTGTGGTGTTTGCTCCATGCGTGATGGTGTTCAGAGCAAAGCAAGAGGCGGATGGAGGAGAACGTAAAAAGTCAATTGACCACTTCGCTGTTCGGAGCAATTTGTCCTCAGAGCCACAGGGGCTGCCCCGGTCCTGGGCTTGCTTGGGCAACTATGCCTGTCTGAAATCTTTCTTTAAAGGGAATTAAATAGAAACTTTCAAATCCTCCTCAGGTTCTTCGGGGGTAGTAATTCCATGGGGCTTGTCATTTGTGTTTGAAGCTGGTGGTGAGGAGGGCGGAGTGAGGAGAAGCGAGGGGGTGGAGATGGGAAGCAGAGAAGGAATCAGAGAGAGAAATTTTATTGAGGGAGAGTTTGCTGGGTTTATGGGAGGGAATCTCTCCCCTCCTCCCCATTCGGATTTGAAAGGGCCGGTGAATCTTTGATTAGGTGCAGGTCAAAAGAATTTACACATTGTGACCTTAATAACTAGAGGTGATTGGCAGGCGGGCTGTGGGGAGGGGGCCGCGGGTCCCTTTCATCTCACTTAGCACAGAGGAGAGACAATGGGCCCGCCGATTTTCCTTGTTGTCCCTTGTTTGAAAAGGTCTGGTGTCTCTACTAGGTACCTGTGACATGGGGGTCTTGATTGGGGTCTCATAAAGGCCCCTGTCAGTATGTCCAAAGGCCAAGAGTACAAAAGCAAGCAGTGGGTGGGGGTCTCAGCTGACCACTGAAGAAGGGAGGGGAGGGCCCGGGAGGCAGTGGAGGGAGAAGCAACCCCCGATGGGAGCCCTTATAGAAGGAGGGGAGGAGGGGGGCAGAGAAGGGCCATTTTTGTCCCTAACTCATCAAGCACATCTGCAGAATTGTCCAGGCTGCTGCCTCCCGGTTTCAAAAGAAAAAAATGATCGTTTGATAAACCGTCCCCGATTCACCACTTTCTCACAAGGGTGGGAGACCCAGCCCTGACCTCTGTATGATTTCACATCAGGACCAGGCTTTCTTTCCCCCACCCCCAAATTGCTAGAGAAACTTTGAAATGTATCCTGTGGCTTTCTCTCTCCCTTCTTCAAGCCCCCCACCCCCATTTCCCACCCTCTCCACCCCACTGGCCTCTGTTTTCTCCCTGGACGCTCCAGAGTGTAGGCAAGTAATTAGTCCCCTCTTTCTGGGGCACAATGAAGCTGGGGTGTTTGGCGGGCCCCTTCCCACCGCTCACAGAGCCGGGGGCCTAGGGGGAAGGACCAGGTGGCATGTGCAGTGTGTTCCAGGCCTGTTGTACAATCACTGGGGCACAGGGCCGGGGGCTCAGGGACCAGTGCGCTCCTGCTTCTCGAAGGAATGTGCAGAGGCGCATGCATTAATGGTCCCCACACAATGCTTGCATTTTTTCTAGGTGGAGGCATCTTCCCCGTGAAAAGGCTGCCGAGCCCGGAGCCCAGGCGGGAGCCTGCCACCGCGACAGCGTTCTTTCCCACCCTGCGCTTAGTGGCTTGGAGCTAACATGGGAGACCAACAGGCCGCGTCTCCTGAGAGCCTGATCTTTGTATCTGATGTGTGCTCCCCCTCTGCCCTGTCAGTTTTGTGTGTTCACGGAGTGTTGATTTTAATGCGGGCCTGTGTTGGGCTGAGAGGCCAGGCTGGGGGGCCTTGGGCCTTTGTCTTGCAGGGCCTCTTCTTGGAGGGTCTTCGGCCCTGGAGGCGAGTGGCAGATTTGAGAGGTAGGGGGAGATGCCAACTCTGGCTGGCACAGGGTTCCCCCATCCATGTGTCTGTCACAGACCACCGTGGGGGGCCTAGAAAGCCCGAGCACCTTGGGATGCTCGGGCACACGCTCACCCTCCCCCCCCCCCCCCCCCCCCGCCTCAAGGGGCAGTTCGTTGTACCGTGTAGGGCTGCCAGCTTGAAATGATTTACACCCCCCTCGTGACTGAGTCTGGCAGAAGCACAGATTGTGAGCCTCAGGGAGTCAGGGCAGGGCCTTGTCTGCAGGGGTTTGGGGAGGTGGGGGCAGGCAGGAGGGGTGCTGGGAGAGCACAAGTCTGCTGTGGATGACTCTCTGGCAATTGGTAAGGGTCAGAAGAGAACAGGACCAGACAGAAAAGAGGCCAGCGTCTGGGAGAACATTGACAAATCGCAAATGTTCCTCTCCGGCACTGGAGGGAAGAGTCCCTTAGAATGTTGGGTCAGGATGGGAGGTGTGTTCCCCAGTGAGGAGAACTGGGGCCCGTTACAGGTACAGGTATACTCACTGGGGACCGTCCAATAGAATGTCTTCTGTCTTTACCATTCATCTCTCTGTGTCAGAAGTTGGGGGAAAGGGTCTTTACCCATTCTGAACCCCGGTGTGTGTACACATGCCTCTAGGAGGGGGAGACTAGGAGCCCTGATGTGGCCTGCTCTACTCCTGGTGGGGGGGAGTGCAAGGATCCCTCCGAGTCAGGGAGCCAGTGGGTGAGGACCTGCCCACCCACCACCTTGGCTAGGCCCTGGCCCTGGCATCTGGTATAGTGCTGGAGGCCTTCGGCTGAGGAGTCCAGTGTTTAGAAATGGACTATGTCCTCACTTTCCATACGATCAGAAGGCAGAGATGTGGGCTGGCCCCTAAGATGAGATGGCCCTGGGGAGGCATCCTGCCAAGGTTCCCCAAGCACAGCGTCTCCTCTGTGCTGCTGTTGGCACCCTGCGGACTGTCTCAGGAATTGGTGCCAGTGCCACTGCCAGGCCTGACCAGGGGAAAGCAGCTGGAACTCCAAGGCCTTTGAGGGGCCTGAGTCCCAGAGGGGCCCACCAGTAAGGAGCAGCTCCTACTTTGGGCCACTGTGTGGCAGAGAACATTTCCTTCGTTGAGAAATAGGCACTCCTGGAGGTACCCACCCCTTCCTTTTTCCCTTTTACTGTTCTTTTCCCTTAACTTTTCCAAATGCTATTTCTCCCCTCCCTTCTCTTCCATTTTTGTGGACCAACTCCTAAAGAGCCTAATAGAGACACAGCTTATGTGTATGGATGTGACCGTGGAGGGCAGGGGTGTCAGGGATGGTCAGGCTGGGGCTCCAAGATCGTCAAAAACACCATCACCTCCCCCTACCTCCTGGGGCTGTCCTGCCAGTGCCTGGCTGGGAGGGCACACCAGATCACAGCCTTTTAAATGCAGGCTCGATGGAGGAAAGAGGTAGAAACACGGAAGCAAATTAGATCTATCTATGGAGGTGTTCAGCTGGAGAAAATGAGCATTTCTTACTAACTGGAGTGCAGGGCATTTCATTATTAAGCTTCATTACAAGGGGGAAGAGTGCAGTCGGCCTCTCTGGGGATCCCCGGACTGTTTTCCTCCCTTTAAAAGTACAGTCATGTTGAGGTTGGGGGAAGAGGCAGGAATTGCTCTTGGTAACTTCATAGAGCACCCAGGGGTTTAAAGCCAAGTGCGGAGCAAGGTAGGAGAGAGAGGTGGGCGGTGGGAGGGTGCTTTGAGGCCTACCTCGTTCTGTGACAATAAAGAAGTGAAGAAGCCTTGGTGAAAGTGGGGAGCCTCACCTCTACAACTAAGATTGAGGGATTTGCGGATGTTGAGAAAAGCTTCGATTAGATGGGGCGCCTGGGTGGCTCAGTGGGTTAAGCCTCTGCCTTCGGCTCAGGTCATGATCTCAGGGTCCTGGGATCGAGCCCCATGTCGGGCTCTCTGCTTGGCGAGGAGCCTGCTTCCCCCTCTCTGTCTGCCTGCCTCTCTGCCTGCTTGTGATCTCTCTCTCTCTCTGTTAAATAAATACAGAATCTTTACAAAACAAAACAAAAACGTCAGTTAGAAACCCCACCTTCCTGGGAGACCTGATATCTGACTATTTTAACTTCTGAATTAAAAGTCCAAAATGGTGGAATTCAGCTGCAGCGCAGTGGTCTGACACAGCTGTTGTTTCCCGGATGCTCAGGACCTGGTCCTTTGGGGCCAGAGAGGGGTAGGAGTGTGCTGCCTTCAACTGGGCCTGGTGGGATGCATGTTAACTTCCGTCCAGGCAGAAGGGTGGCTTGGTCCTGTCCATGGAAGACAATGTGACACAGGTGAACTTGGCTTTATAGTTCTGACTCCTTTTCCTGCTGCTGCTGCCCCAGGGATCATGTCCAGAGTATAATCCATCCCAAGAGAATTCTGATCTGGAGTGCTTACTCGAAGAAGTGACTTGTCTAGGTTTTGCCTAGTCAGTTGGATTATCTGGTGTTCAGTGTTCTCAGGGAAGCTGAGAGAAGACAGCATTTTGTCATGGGAGAATTTCCTCCCATGGCCGTGGTACCAAGCGGAGAGCTACAAAATCTCATTTAGAATCCGTGCTTGTCATGCCTTATCAAAGGCCTGGAGGTTTTGCTCTCTTCCAAATCATCCTTTGCTTTTACCACAAGTCTCTGCTTAGCTCAGCCTCCCTGAGGACATTAAGTACCCAGGCTGTCTTCTGGGGCTGGTAGACCTAATTCCTAATGGAGGCCTAGTCCCTTTGTTCAGCGGCCTGGGGACCACTTGATTGGGTGAACCTGGGACTTAGGAGCTCACTGATCACCTGTAGGTCTCCCCACTTTCCCTCCATTTCCTCCCCCTCCCAAAGAGGAAGAGTATCCCTTTGCACTTCCCACTTCCCAAAGAAGAGGAGACGGAATGACGGACGATCTGGGGCGGCGGTTGGCACCTTAGCTGAGTGACTGGTAGCCAGTGCTGCTTTTTTATTTGCCGGCGCAGGATCCTCGGCCTTTGCATTCCTAGCTCTGCGTGTCCCCGCCCCCTGTCTCTGAGCCCACATGTCTGAAAGTGTGTGTCAGGGCAGCGGGCAGATTCCTTGGTCTCTGGGGGTCCCCCACCCCGAACAGGAGCTCTCCTGATGATGCACGTGGGTTCCTCTGCCTTTTACTTTCCTGACTTGTGTTAATGTCCCTGCTTCTCCTGGGACCGCATCCCCTCAAGAAGGCACCTCAGCATAAGGCCACATATGAATGCCCATATGTTTTCTCTTCCCTGGAGCATGGAGAAGGGGCTGGGAACCTGGTCATGGAGTTTCTGGCAGTCCCAGTGTTTCCTCAAGTTCTCTCATCCCTCTAGCTTATCTTTTGCCCAGGCTTCTCTTTGGGATTCCTCTTGTCTGTGAATTTTCCTCCTGTTGGTGGCAGCAGGCAAGGAAATGTTCTCTGGAAGAAGCTGTGGGCTTCTCAAGCGAGTCCCTGCAGGTGGCTGTGGGCATGTGGGAGAATGCCGACCAGAGCCGACAAGGCAGGAGCTGTGGAGTTGGCAGAGGGCCGAGGCCTGTGTGGGTCGCAGCTGACCTGACACTTCCGAGCGGTTTATCATCAGGGTCGAAACTCTTTGGCTTTTCCACAGAGGGAGCAGAATGTTGGGGTGGGGGAGGGGGAGAATGGGAAGTTGGTTTTCGGTCAGTGGCTAACAGTGTCCAGTATTTGGCACGGGGACCGCGTAGCAATGAAAGCCTGAAGTGAGGGGGGCTACCCAGCCAGTAAATCAGGAACCCAAACTACTGTCAAGTGTGTTTGCAAATTTGTGACACTCGGTTTCATTCTTCTAAAAGATTTGTATCCCATCCCAAGTGGCTTAGTGGGAAAGGAAACTTCTAATCAAAGGAGCTTTTTGGTATCCTCATGTTTTTCCAAAGAGAAAAATCCATGCTTTTTATAGTTGGTGATTTCAAAAATGCATGATTAAAAACATGCTACCAGAAAATACCTGTCCGAAAGCAAGCATGAGGGGGAGTTTGAGCTGAACCGGAGAAAGTGGGTGGGCTGTGCAGGCCTGCTGCTTAGCGAAGGCCTCCAGTGTCCAGAAGGCCTGTGTGAAAACCTCTCCTAGGCCAGAGAGCCATGAGAATTGTCCTTCCACTCATCCTCTAAGATGGTATGGTAGGACCAGAAAACGTCCGGAGTCCGTGCTCAGAGGCGCAGGTGAAGGTTGCTACCAGAGGTAGAATGACCTGTGGGTGAGGACGCTTATCCTGGAGATAATGAAGGAAACAAGTAAGTTATGGTCCCCTTTGGCATCGGTTCCGCACATTGTAGGGGGCCTTGCCCCTGGCTGGGGCCAGGAGGACCTGGTTCTTGGGAAGACATGGACTCTGGTAGTCCCTGGTGTCAGGACTCCGTTTGAAAGCCGTGCATGTTTACGACGGGCAGGAGCACGTGGGTATGTGTGGACCTGGGGAGCTTGAGGCCCTAGAGTTTTATGCTAGGACTGAAGCCATACTTGTGCCCCATCCCTGACCACCCCTACCAAGAGGTAAAACAGCAACAACAACGACCCAGAAGCTTCCCTCCAGGCCTCTCTGGACCGGCTCTGGCTCCACTGGGAGTTGAAGTCTCAGAAGAGGGCTGATAGGTATCAGGTGCTGTGGGATCACTATTGGCTATTTACATTCTGAATCCTGGGTTTGAAATTAATTGGATTGCAGAAACAACTTTTATTATTTTTTCAAACCAACTAAATACCCCAAAACCAAAATTTAAAACCCCCAAACCTTTCATCCTTTTCCCTTTCCCTGTGGCTTAATTTGCTGGGTAGTGAAAAGTGCTTTCTCCGGCCTCCTTCAGTTGCCATGCTGAACAAAGTGAGAAACCCAGGGAAGGAGGATGCTGGTGCCAAAAGGGCTGGCTGCTGCCCCCAGCTCTGTATCCCCTGGCCTGCCCCGGCCACCCCACTGTCTGGGCCGTAGCCCAAACAAGCATAGGCGCCTTGACCGACAACAAGCCCCAGCTTTGTTGAGCCTGTGGGGGAACTGCTTTCTGGGGCTCAGGGATCGCCTCTGAGAACCACCTGTGCCTCCCGGCCTCCTGCCTGGCCTGGGCCTTCTGGCACCCGGGCCCCACATTCCAGCCAGCAGCTGAGGGCAGAGTGAGGGGCGGGAGAGGACAAAGGGGGCTGTGGTCAGTTTAAAGGGGGCACAAATTCCAGTCTGCCCCTTCAGGGCTCCTGGTTGGCTCAGGATCTCCTGTGGCCCCGGCCAGGTTAAAATTGTCCTGTCTGTCATCAGCACCGACAGTAGCTTTCTGAAGTGGTCTGCAGAATGGGCACAGTGAACCCAAGGTCTCTCTTCTAGCCTAGTTCTGGGTGCTTCAGGAGGGGAATGATGTAGGTTCCGCTTACAGGCTGCTTCTTACTTGGGAGTCCCCTGTGCCTCTGTGCAGCCTAGCCAGCAATGAGGACCATGACGGCAGCTAAGTGCCAGGTGCCCTGCTGAATGCTTTATAGTTCCTTACGCCTCCCAGACAGGTACTGTCCTCACCTGTTTACAAGGAAGGAAACTGAGGCCTAAGAGAGCTTGATTAGCATGCCTAAAGTCAAATCTGGTAATTGAGGTACTTAGGGGTTGAGCCCCGACATCTGATCCCGAAGTTCATGCTTTCTAGCTACTGTGTGACACTGTCTTCCTTGCCAGCCTTGGGGGGGATTGGGGGGTCTTACTCTCCTTTGGGATTAGAACTTGTTGATGGTCTTGAATTTCTTCTGATTTTTTTTTTTTTTTAATGTGAATTGAAGACTTGATTCTCTAGCTGGACTTTAAGCTGCCTAAGGGCAGGCCTCTGAGTTTTGTTTTCTCTGATCCCCCTGGCACCTGTAGCTTGGGGCTGGGTTGGGTGCTCTCAGGTACTTGCAGAAGGAATGACCCAGGCAAGGCCTTGTTATGTGAGGGGGTGGCCAGTACCAGAGCAGGAGCTTCCACCTGAGGCGAGAGGGCAGCCTGAGGAGGTGGGACCCAGGACTGATGAAGGGCAGTAGAAGACGGTGGGGGGACAGAAGCCAGGCCAGCTGTTCCTGAGCAACAGGCTGCTTGGCCCCTGCCGTGTGTTGGTCTGGGCTGTTCCCAGAGGGAAGAGGCTGTTTCAGGAATAGTGGGGTGTGAGGGGAGGGTCTGCTTTCATGTCTCTGAACTGTGGGTGTTTGGACTAGCCACCCTTTACTTTGTAGATGCTTCTGTAGAGAATCGCTTTGAACCTCTGTTGCCAGGGCTTGAGCGCGGGAACGGTAGTAGTTCCTAGCAGCGGGGCCAGCGCAGAGCGCGGTGTCAGTAGCACGACTGATTCTGATGGTCCACCCACCTTGTGGCTGGATCTTAGTGGTGGGTTAACAGGCACAACATTTGACCTGACCACCTCCTATAAGCCATGTGCCACACGGCTCCAGCTGCCCCCAGCCACACTTGTGCCTGCACACAGGTCCCCTGGGCTCTCAGACTCCACAGTGTGTGGCGAGGATGGCCGGTGTGCGCCTGGTCCCACTTCTGGTAGTGGGTCTGAGGGCAGCTGGGAGGCTGGTCTGCAGACAGCGGTGTGTGTGGTGGGCAGTTGCAGCTTTGTTCTTTTTCATCAGCCCTGGGTTTGGCAGGGTTGGGGTGCTCATAGCAGAGTGGCCCTGGAAAAGGTCTGCTTCTGTTTGCAGACAGAGGCCTGTAGGTCTGCGTCAAAGGTAGGAGGGTTGGAGGCCACATGGTGGGCTCCCCCCATCCCCTACTTCTGTGTACACGGAAGAGCCCCCCCCATTTCCAGTTTTATAAATCTGTCAGAGATGCTAACTCTCACAAGTTCTGTCGCCTTTTTAGCAAGTTAAAGACCATTGTTCTGTTTCCCGTTTTACAGATGAGGAATGTGAGGTCCCAGGAGGTTATAGGCTTGCCCACGGTGAGCCAGCTTATGAGCCACTGAGCTGGCACTGGACACTGGCCTCCTGTGTCCCGGCGCCTTCCCGTGCTCCATGGTGCGCCCTGCCCGGTGCCTGGGCTGGCCTGTGTCCTGGGCATTCTCGCCTGGCGCTGAGCTCAGCCCCTCATTCTCTCCTTCAGTAAGGGCTGGTCGTGAGAGGCTGGCAGACCTGTTTGCTGTTGGCTCAGTGGTCATTGCCACTGCCGGAGCCCATATTTCTGACCTTTGGACACCTCTGCACTGACCCCAGATAAGCCCTGTGCTGCCTCCACCCTGTGCCTCTCTAGCCTTGAAGCCACCTTGAGCAGAGAGCTGTTTTTCCACCGCCAACCTGGGCGGTAGGGGCGGCTGTGGCAGCAACAGTAGATGTAAGTGTTCGAGAGACCGTGGGTTTCCCTGTCTCAGCTCCCAGAAGAGTCTCTTTCCTTAAAGCTTCCCATTTCCCGACTGGGAGGTGTCTGTGAAGGCCCAAAATGTAATGTGAGCTCCAGCCCCAGGGCCTCTGGGGACAGCCGGACAGACATAGCACTGTGGCCCTCAGGCCCCCTAGTCCTGCCCCAGCGCGGTCCATCATCTTTTGCCTGTTCTTTGCATCATAAATGCAGGGATGTGGTACTAGGTACAAGTCAACAGTCTCATCTGGCGTGCCTCCACCTCCCAGAAAGCTAGCTGCCTGGGGCCACTGGCCCTGACTGGAAGACTCGGATTGGGTGGGTGGTGATGTAGGTCCCTCGTCCAGGCCCCAGTTCCAGCTGCCCCCACCAGCCCTGGTCTGGCTCACCATGGGGCCCAATTCAGAGGCCTCTTTTGTTTGACTTGCACAGAGCAGCCTGGCTCACCATTCCCACATGCCGAACTTTCCCTACCATTCACTGGGAAGGCTGAAAAGCCCTCAGCTAATTGCGTTGGGCTGAAAATTACCACTTCCCTGCGTTCCCCTGCTGCTGAGGACATTTGTGTCACTGCTGTATTTAGGGGGAACAAAGGCCCCCTGTGGGGAGAGCCCAGGTACAAATGTGGGATGGGGGGAATAATTGCAGTCTCTCCAGGTGAAAGCCCCCGTTAAACTTCAGTAAGTCAATTAGGCTTGGGGGGGGCGGGTGGAGGGCAGAGACCCCCATGATAAACTGTTCCCACCGAGCAATTAAAGAAAATCATTTTAGCTTTGAGGAGAGAAACTGCTTATTAGAAATTTTGTGGGTTCCCCCCCTTCCCTACCCCTGCCCCTCCCTTGGGATGAAACAACAAAACGCCTTCCTCAATAGAAGTGTTTCTCCTCCTCCTACTCATTGTGTGGCCTGAAAGCACTTACTGTGGGAGGGCAGAAGGAGGGACAGAGACAGGCCGAAGGGTGGGGGGCGGAGAAAATGGCCGGGGCTTAACACCTGGGCTGACTAAACATCACACGTGCGCAGGAAGACTGAGGAGAGACTCCTCTGGGCGCGGTACTTACGCACGTCGTGTGGCAGGGTGTGTTTGTGTGGGCCGTGAGTGTGTCCACAGACCTGCTTTCCTGTCCTCATCAGGAGTGGAAGCAAGAAGCTGTGGCGGTGGGTGTGTCTGTGTGAGGGTTTGTGTGGCATCCTGGGTGCCCCCTTACAGGAGGGAGCAAACACGGGCTGTGTGTGTCTGTGTGTGTCTGCGCACGCGTGCACTCACATGTGCCGTCTCAGCAGAGGGTGGCAAGGCCAAGACAGCCCAGCTGGGCAGGCACCTTGTCCCAGGGCTGTGACTGGGCCCATGTTCTCTCTCCTCCCAGGAGCCAAATACCAGCACCTGGGAGCTGAGCCACGAAATAGCTTTCCACCTCGGACAGTCGGCCGCTGAGGGCTGAATGGCCAGCAGCCATCTCCTGGCCCTGGGCTGGGAACGGGCTGGAGGGGAGTGATGGATGGACAGGCGGATCTCCACGGTGTTCTTCCCCATGTTGCTCAGGCAGGGGTGAGGTGTGGAGATTCCACAGGAAAGAAATCAGTGGCCTGGCATGTACTTTCTTGGTATCTACCTTGGCGGACCCCGCATACGGGGTGGAGGGGCATTTCCAGTTGGCAGCCCTCCCCCACCCCCAATTTCTGATGGGACACACAAGGTGGAAAGACAAGGTGATCTGATCTTATCTGGGGAAGATGGTGGGGAGGGAGGGAGACTTTTCTGTCCGGAGTCTGTAATTTGGTCATTTACAGGTGTGTATGCACGTGTATACCCGCAGATCACAGGTAGCATTGGTACCATACCCCACCTTGCCCCGAGTCTTGGTACTTCAAGGGAGGGCCTGGTGGCACTGATGGTGGGCCTGGCCTGAGTCAGGTACCGCCCTGGCCTCAGTGTTTCCCTGTGGCTCATGATTATTATTATTGGAACATTATTCCAGTGTTCCAAAGAGGTGAAATTAAACATCGAGGGGTTGACTTTTCCCAGAAAACAAATATGCCAAGTTATTTGCCTACCAGGGGGCCTTCGGAGGTAGAATTTGGTGCCGGCAGGCTGGCAGTGGGGTGGTGAGGGCTGCTGACAAAGTCCGGAGCAGGAGCGTGGAGGGGAGGCTGGCTGTCCGGAAAGCAGGGGCTGGTTGGAATTTGGGGGACTCAGTGAGGGTGTGGAATAGCTCAGAGAAACAGGAATGGGGACACTGTTCACTGTGACAGCCTCCACACAGTGGCTACCTGTAAGGAGATGGGTCTTCAGAGGAACATGAAGCTCAAATACAGGTCATGTTTGGTTTCAGATTTTTTATACAAATAGACTAGGTAGACATGCATCGGCACATAAACGTGTCTGTTTACAGACTATATGGTGATGTATTTGTAGAGTTTTTATACGACATATGATATTTATTATTTTATGCTCTAGAAAGTGGTTTTCCATGAATGAGCTTTGGTTTCTTCATACCTGGTTTCTGATTTATGACTTTAGGTGGCTTCCTGACCTAAGTCCAGTTTCATTAAAAAGAATGAGTGGGTTTGGGGGGACTGTTCGAAGTATGCGTTTTTTTGTTTTGTTTTGTTTTACTTTTAAAAAATTATTTATTTAATTGAGAGCGTGAGTATGCAAGCAGGGGGCGTGGCAGAGGGATTGGAGAGGGAGAGGGAGAAGCAGGCTCCCCACTGAGCAGGGAGCCCGATGCAGGGCTTAGTCCTAGGACCCTGGAATCATGACCTGAGCAGAAGGCAGACACTTAAGGACTGAGCCACCCAGGCATCCCTCTGCTTTTGTTTTTTGTTTTTGTTTTTTGTTTTTTGTTTTTTTTTTAAGATTTTATTTATTTATTTGACAGAGAGAGATCACAAGTAGACAGAGAGGCAGGCAGAGAGAGAGAGAGAGGGAAGCAGGCTCCCCGCCGAGCAGAGAGCCCGATGCGGGACTCGATCCCAGGACCCCGAGATCATGACCCGAGCCGAAGGCAGCGGCTTAACCCACTGAGCCACCCAGGCGCCCTGTTTTTGTTTTTTTTTTTTTTAAGAAAAAGTTGTACCGGGGTGCCTGGGAGGCTCAGTGGGTTAAAGAAAAAGTTGTACCTGCGATACAGGTACAGATGTTCCTCCTGCATTGGGTGTGTCCCTCAGAGGGATCCAGTGATGGAATATTTGAATTTGTTCATATGGCCAGATCTCTTTTCTGCTTGCTCTGGGGGCCTGTTTGTACGGAGTCAGGGTGGAAGGAGAGAAAAGGAGCTGTGACAAAGGGGCTGCTTGGGGTTACAGAGTTTTACTTTTGTGTGTGTATTTTCAAATTTTTAATCTTGAAAACTCTCAAACACAAAGAAAACATAGAATGAACTCCCAGGTTCTCATCCCCATCTTACCAGTTGTTCCGTGTGTGTCTGTAGTTCCGATCAGCTAGATGCTGGGACCGCAGCTTTCGGTGGGCCACGCCCTCAGGGAGCTGGTGCTCCAGGGGTCCCAGGCACTGACTGGGCAGGGGTGCCGTGTGGGTGCTGGCAGAACCTGTACTCAGTCTGTCAGAAAGGATCCAAGAGCTGAATCTCTCAGGATCAGGGCTTTCTGCCTTCAAAAGCCTAAACCAGTCCTTTAAGCACATCTTTATTATCTGTTCTTTTTAAAAAAAAATTTTTTTTTAAAGTAAGCTCTACGCCCAATGTGGGGCTTGAACTCACCACTCCAAGATCAAAAGTTGCATGCTTTTTTCTACTGAGCCAGCCAGACGCCTTTATGATCTGCTCCTGTCTGTCGGGAGTGGGAGAGTAGACTTTTTCCTGGACCCCAGGGTGAGAGACCACCTCACCCCCTTCCGGAGTTGAAGGCCAGCCTGTGTTGTCCCACTTTGCTCTCCTGGTAGCCACACCAGCTATGGACTTCATGGTTGAGGTGTCCTTAGCCAGGCCTCCTGGTGTCCGGTGGGCGCCTGGCAAAGCCTGTTGCGCAGCTGTCAGGGAGAAACAGTCAGATGGGGGAGCAGGCTCTCTGGTGGTCAGGACAGAAACCAGGTCCGCATTCATGTAAGTGAAGCTGGGAACGTTTCGCTCACGAAACCCAAAGGTGAAGCTGAGCTGCTAGGCCAGAGGAGGCGCACACGTCAGCTGGGGTGGATGGGCCCAGACAGGCCGCAGTGCTGCTGGGACTTTATCCTTTTGGGGTGCTCATCTTTGTCCTCGACCTCCACACCTTTCTTTCTCCAGCTTACCAGCTTATTCTGGAGGCTACTGAGAGCCCCTGAACCTGGCAACTCATAGTTGAAGGGAGAGTGACTGGCTTCCCCAAATCCCAGGACAGAGGCTCATTGGCCCACCTTGGGTCAGCTGCCCACCCCTCCACCCATTAACTGTGGCCAAGGAGGAAGTCTTTCAGGATGACCCGTATGGAGGGATTGTAGGGCAGACAGAACAATAGGGGTCTACTATTTTCATAAAGGCCATGTTACTCCATGACATCTGGCCCCAAAATGTCCATGTGAATGGCATTAATATGGGCCTGGTGCATGAGCTCAGAGCCTTGGCCACGAGCTCTCAAACCAAGAGTCTGGAGAGAACTCTCAAACTCTAGCCTCTCGCCTCCTCTTCTTCACTTTCACATTTGTTTATTTTATTATTATTTTTAAAGATTTTATTTATTTCCTTGTCAGAGAGAGACACAGTGAGAAAGCAGGGGGAGTGGGAGAGGGAGAATCAGGGAGCCCAATGTGGGGCTCGATCTCAGGGTCCTGGGATCATGACCTGAGCTGAAAGCAGATGCTTAATGACTGAGCCATCCAGGCACCCCTCACATTTTTAAAAAGGTTTTATTTATTTATTTGAGAGAGACAGAGACAGCAAACTGGGAGGAGAAGGAGAAGCAGGCTCCCTGCCGAGCAGGGAGCCTGACGCAGGGCTCAGTCCCAGGACCCCAGGATCATGACCCCAGCCGAAGGCAGATGCTAAACTGACTAAGCCACCCAGGCGCCCCCCGTTCCTCACTCTCTTACTGATCTGCTGTTGAGAGATTCCTCCTCTGAAGCTGTTAAGAGAGTCCTTACCCAAACCTGCCGCCTTCCTAACGGGGCCCGCACAGGGGAAAGAACCTGGCTGTGGATACGTGAGGTTAGACAGATGAACGGTGAGTGGCCCAGCATCGTGCCAGTGGGGCAGAGTCTGGGATGACAGACTCTGACCCAGTCAAGCCTCCTGCAGAGGGCAGCGACTAGCGGGAGGCCTGAATGACGGTCAGGGAGTACCAGTGACCTCGCAGAATAGGATGGAAGACAGACTTCCTGCCTCTCCTCTCCTGTGCCATGGTCAAGAGGGCAGGAAATCTTGGGGAGGAACACAGTTCAGATCAAGAGACAGCTAACTAATCTGGACATGATGGGTTCCTTGGAACTTCACCTTCTGGAAAGCCCTGTCTGTGATGGAAGTCTGGCAGGAAAGGACTTCAGTTGCCCTTTCTGCTATCCCTAGCTTCCCACTTCCGCCTGTACTGTAGGTCTCCATCTGTGTGGCTAAAGCAAGGACTCAGGGGCCCTTTTCTCCCGTCAGAGGGAAGGAGTGGACACTAGTTATTGGTGCTATTTGCACACCAAGGTCAGCTGCCAGCCCTCCTCTAGGATGGAGCTCTTCTTTCTCAAGGGACAGGCATCACCTACTGTGCACACAGACCCCTCTCATTTCTTCCCATCACTTCTGAGCCCCTGCTGTGCGTCCTTCATGATGCATAGCAGGCCCAGCGGGCCGGTCGACCTCCATGACGCCCTCTTCCCTTTCTCAACTCCACACCCCCCCGCTAGCCTTCAGGGTGACAGTGGAACATGCCGCGGGGATCAGACAATGTGAGGGGTATAGAGCTTCACCTTGCCTTCTCCTACCTTGTTTGGATGAAAGGGAAGTGGTCCGGGGGTGCGTATGATGGTGGTGAACTGTAAGTTGACATTCACACCCTCTTTCCCTGTGTTTAGTTTGCTGATGTCACTGTGGGACTCTTTTTCATTGGTGGGTCATTAGGACTTCTCTTTCTTTAAGCCTTGCTAGAGTCATGAGGCCATTGGATGAGGAAAGGCCACACAGTCTTTTGGCGGGTCGTGTCTTTGGGCTGTCCTGACCTTTGTTTCCTCAGAAAGAATCTCTTTCTAGAAGGTCTTGATTGTGCTTTGATGCTTGTCACATGAAGATGACATTGGTGCTTCTCACATCGGTGCTTATGGAATATTGAGAATAAAAATAAGAGCCAGGTCCGTTTCTAGGGACTCCATTGCTGCGCCTAAATATGACAGCAGGTCAGGGGTGTAAGGCCTCAGGGTCATGGGCCACGCAGATTTTTCTTTGACCTGACCTCATCTCTCTACTCTGTTGATATCACAGATACTTAATGCTCCTGCCCAAATCTGGATTAACTCTGAATTTCAAGGTCCCTCTGTGGTTTGTTAATTTAGTTATGTTTAGAAAGAATCCGATTTTAAAATAAACATGTTGAGTGTATGTCTGGCTTATCTGAGCAGTTCTGCAGGCGAGCTCTGCTCTCCTCCGTTTGTTTGTGGAGCCCCAGTTGAGCCTAGTGGTTCTCATCATCCTCCCACCTCATGGCCCTGTTCAGATGCCAGCCCCTCAGGTCCCTCAGCAAACCTGAAAAAACACCGGGGCTTGTCTGGCCTCCGTGCATGTGGTCAGGTGTTTTCCTAGGAAAGATCCGTGGAAGAGACTTGCTGGATTAAGGGATAAGTGCATTTAAACGTTTTGATGCTGCCAGTTGCCCTCTAGTTGGACAGGATCAGAATATACACACCCACAAACAAGGTCTACAAGTACCTGTTTCCTCTTAGACTTACCAGTGCTGGGTAATATCAGGTTGTGGGGTTTTTTAAGACTTATTAAGAGAGAGAGCGCATGTACCTGAGCGCGAGCGAACCAAGGGAGGGAGAAGCAGACTCCCCGCTGAGCAGGGAGCCAGACGTGGGGCTCCATCCCAGGACCCTGAGATCATAACCTGAGTGGAAACCAGGAATTGGCCGCTTAACTGACTGAGCCACCCAGGCACCCCCCGTTTTGTTTTTTGTTTTTTAAAAAAATTTTGCTTCTCTGGTGGGTAAAAAATTATCTAATTTTGGGAGTGGTTATAGAAGAGTGATTATGAGCTGGACTTGAGCCCACCTGGCTGAGGTCAAGTCCTGAGTCCTCCCACGTACTAGTCGTGTGACCTTGGTGAATTTGTAACCTCTCTATTCTTCAGTTTCCTCATCTGTGAAAGGGGAAAGATACTGGTAGTTAATGCCTCATAGTAACTTAAAAAAAAACCTCTTCCTTTTGGAAAATTTCAAAATATATAGCAATAGACTAATTGCCAATTCTTGGTCAATCCTGCTGCTTCAGTATGCCCCCCACACTATCCCTTCTGTAGTTTTGTGAAGCAAACATATGAACATTTTGGCGTATATTCTGAAAGACGGTGATGCTTTAAAAGTTTAATTACCGGGGCGCCTGGGTGGCTCAGTGGGTTAAACTGCTGCCTTCGGCTCAGGTCATGATCTCAGGGTCCTGGGATCGAGTCCCGCATCGGGCTCTCTGCTCAGCGAGAAGCCTGCTTCCCTCTCTCTCTCTCTGCCTGCCTCTCCATCTACTTGTGATCTCTCTCTGTCAAATAAATAAATAAAATCTTTAAAAAAAAAAGTTTAATTACCATACTATTATTATATCTGGAAAACTATCATCAAATATGTAGGAATATCTTTAGGGTTAAGTGAACTTATACACACACATAATGAGCCTAGAACAGTGCCTGGCATGCAGTAAATGGTCTAGAAGCATATGTAGCCATTGTCGCTGTTGGTCTAACTTGAAATTCTTTGATTACTGTGAGGTTTTCATCATGTTTCTTGGCCATGTGTATTTTTTAAATAAATTATTAAGAATTTTTGCTCATTAATCTATCTTTCTCCTTGTGATTTATAAGATTTCTTTTTTTTTTTTTTAAGATTTTATTTATTTATTTGACAGAGAGAGAGCTCACAAGCAGGCAGAGAGGCAGGCAGAGAGAGAGGAGGAAGCAGGCTCCCCGCTGAGCAAAGAGCCCGACTCGGGGCTTGATCCCAGGACCCTGAGATCATGACCTGAGCCGAAGGCAGCGGCTTAACCCACTGAGCCACCCAGGCACCCCCCCCCTTTTATTTTTTTAAAGATTTTATTTATTTATTTGACAGGGAGAGAGATCACAAGTAGGCAGAGAGGCAGGCAGAGAGTCAGGAAGAAGCAGGCTCCCTGCTGGGCAGAGAGCCTGATGCGGGGCTCAATCCAAGGACCCTGAGATCATGACCTGAGCTGAAGGCAGAGGCTTAACCCACTGAACCACCCAGGCGCCCCTATAAGATTTCTTGATATGTTCTGCATATGAACCTTTTGATTATTGTATATATTTGGTAATTCCTTTCAGCTGACATTGATAGTGTCTTCTGTCATTCGGGAGTTTGGTTGTATGAAGAGTTCTGTCCTTTTTTGCCTTTATGGCCTCAGAGTTTGTATCCCCTTAAGAATGTTTTTCCCACTTCAAAATTGTAAAAGTATCTTCCTATATTTTCTTTAAATACTCTTATGGTCTTTGGATGCCTGGGTGGCTCAGTGGGTTAAAGCCTCTGCTTTCGGCTAGGTCATGATCCCAGGGTTCTGGGATCAAGCCCTGCTTCGGGCTCTCTGCTCTGCAGAGAGCCTGCTTCCTCCTCTCTCTCCCTGCCTGCCTCTCTGACTACTTGCAATCTCTGCCTGTCACATAAATAAATAATTTAAAAAAATACTTTTATGGTCTTTCATGTAGTTTTGAAAAGGTGTCCTTAATCCAGCTGTAACTGAGGTCTGTTCTGAGGTAGTGCTTTAATTTTATTTTCTTTCCAAACGTGTATTTTGTAGTATCTTTACCCTTTACTGTTTGGGTCACTCTTCATCAACTGTCTTTTTTTTTTTTTTTTTAATTTATTTGACAGACAGATCACAAATAGGCAGAGAGGCAGGCAGAGAGAGACAGGAGGAGGCAGGCTCCCTGCTGAGCAGAGAGCCCGACGCGGGACTCAATCCCAGGACCCTGAGATCATGACCTGAGCCGAAGGCAGCGGCTTAACCCACTGAGCCACCCAGGCGCCCCTTCATCAACTGTCTTTAAAAGCCACGTTTAGGGGGCACCTGGGTGGCTCAGTTGGTTAAGTGACTGCCTTTGGCTAGGTCATGATCCTGGGATGGAGCCCTGCATTGGGCTCCCTGCTCTGCAGGGGAACCTGCTTCTCCCTTTCCCTCTGCCTGCTACTCCCCCTGCTTGTGTGCTCTCTATCAAATAAATACAATCTTTTTTTTTTTTTTAAGATTTTATTTATTTATTTGACAGAGACAGAGAGAGGAACACAAGCAGGGAGAGTGGGGGAGGGATAAGGAGGTTCCCTGTTTTAGGACTTGATCCCAGAACTCTGGGATCATGACCTGGACAGAAGGCAGATGCTTAATGACTGAGCCACCCACGTGTCCCTAAATAAATTCTTAAAAAAAAAAAATTAGGATTTACTTTTCCTTACAAATGTATGGGTATAGCTTTGGAGTCTTATTCTAATCCATTGATCTATTTGTTCCATCATGAACATCCTACTGCAGCTTTAGCATATGTTTGATATTTGGTAGAGCAACTTCTTTCTTGGGGCCCCTGGCTGGCTCAGTCTTTGGAGCACGTGACTCTTGGTCTCGGAGTTGTAAGTTCAAGCCCCACACTGGGTATAGAGATTACTTAAAAATAGAAGCTTTTATTTTTTTAAGATTTATTTATTTTAGAGAGAGTATGAGTGTGCATGAGCTGGCGGAGGGGCAGTGGGGGCGGTGGGGGGTTGGGGAGAGAGAGAATCTCAGATAGACTCCTCACTAAGCACAGAGAGTGAGACAGGCCTCCATCCACCAACCGTGAGATCATGACCTGAGCTGAAGACACCCAACCAACTGAGCCACCCTCTGCCTGCAAACTAAAATCTTCAAAAAAAAAACAAACAAACAAACACAAAAAACCCTTCTGTTGTTCTTTAAAAAATATTTCTTGGTTATTCTTGTGCATTTCCACTTCCAGATGAATTTTAGAATCAATTGATTAAGTAAAAAATCTTGTTTAGGTGGGACTGTATTGAATTTATTGAATAATTAAGGAAGAAGTGACAGTTTTGTTTTTGAGAAGTGACAGTTTTAGATCTTGCGACTTCTATCCAGGAACATGGTATATCTTCCTGCTTATTCAGCAATTCTGTGTCCTTCAGTAAAGCTTTATGGTTGGGTTTTTTTTTTTTAATTCATATGTGCCCGTCTTGTTTCCTGTTGGTGGTGGTTTGGGGTTTTTGTTAGGCTTTTTCTTGGCTATTTTACAACTTTTAAATTCTTTATTGTGAATTGATTTCTGGTTACATTTTGGTTGGTGATTGCTGGTGTGTAGTAATAACTAAAGTCTGCAGGTATCTGTTGTGTGCCACACACTGCTTAAGTATCTTATCCCCTGTCATTTTTACAACAAGCCCATGCCTAGCCACTGTTATTTCTGTTTCACAGGTAGAAGAGAAGTTATCAGAGAAGTTAAAAACCTTGTCCAAGTTCAGATACTTACCAGGTGGGAGAGCCAGGAGCCCCAAGGCCACTCCCCTTTTCACTGTGTGCACAGCGTGCTGGCCTTGCTAGTCACTGTCAGAGTTTTCCAGGTCAGTTTTAGATTTTCTCAGTAGGCAATTATATTGTCTGCAAATAGTGACCATCTTGAGTTCTTCCCATGCCTCTTGCTGGGCACACAGATGTATGAGTCTTGGGTCATCATTTCTCAGCCAGCTTGTGCTTCACTGGGACATCTTGCCATTTCTTTGTCTTGGGATCAGGTGGAGCAGTTCGTGTACTTAGACGTCATGCAGATGGAAAACAGAGCACAGAAGCTCTTCTCCCTGCAGCCCCCAACACATCTTCTTTAGCACATAGATCGTACAGTGACTTCTTGTTTTTGGTGTCCTTGACTTTTCCTTTCTGTTTTTTTGTCCTTCCACTGTAACAAGTTTCTGAGTTCCTACTTCTTGAGTGGAATGTGTCCCTTTGGGAAGAGCTACCTCAAAATTCCTCTCCTCTAACCTGGGCCAGGATCATACCTCCACCTTCAGGATGAGTTTTTGCCGTCGGTTAAAATGGAAAATGACCATGTGTGTTTCTTTGGAGGAGTTTTCCAGCTGCAGGACTGCACTCACCCATGGAGCGGCAGCAAGCTTGCTTTGTTGACCTTGGTTAGGGTTGCAGTGAGAGTGTGGGCACTGGAACCCAGCCTCTGGATACTCTGCCTAGAGCCTGACCTTCTAGGTTGCCACTTGCACCATTCTGAATCGATTTGAGCTAAGAGAGGCTTAGTGGGTGCGTGTGTGACTGAGCGGGTATTCCGGGCCTCTGCCAGCCACTGGTGTCAGGAGTTGCTCTTGCTTGCTATCGGCTAGTGTCTCGTCGGGAGGAGGAAGCCAGCGGAGCCCCTGATCTGGGCTTCCTGACTACCCTGGGCCACTGACCAGTCCCAGAGCTTGAGTCCAAGGTGTCCCAGGCCACAGTTGCTGACATCTGTTCTAGTGGGAAGCTCATGGTTGGGCCTACCTGCTCTTGGCCACAAGTTCATAGACAGGGGTGTCCAGTTATGTTGTGTTTTCCCTTAGAAGGCTTAAATACATTTTTCCCTTTCAAAAGTAGTGCCTGCTCATCGAAGGATATTTGGAAAATAAAATTTAAAAGAAAGAATTGATAATTACTCTGCTGCCCAAACATAATCACTTTGAGCATCTTAGCAAGTTTTTTTCCACTCTTTCCTTTTCTATGCACAGGCTTTAAAAAAATAGTTGTGGGGTGCCTGGGTGGCTCAGTGGGTTGGGCCTCTGCCTTCGGTTTGGGTCAGGATCTCAGGGTCCTGGGATTGGGCCCCACATCGGGCTCTCTGCTCAGCAGGGAGCCTGCTTCCCCCACCCCCTACATGCCTCTCTGCCTACCTGTGATCTCTCTCTGTCAAATAAATAAAAAAAATTTAAAAAAAAAAAGTTGTGGAAGGCTCTTTGTCCTCTACTTTTTTTCTTGTGATAGTATCATAAGCATCTTGCCTGTATGCTTCGGGAGTAACATTTTTCAATTAGCAATAATCGCGCCTCGGATAAACCTCATTGGCTACGATACTGCCACTGCGCAAAGCTGGGAGTATCATTTTTAAACGATTGTGTAATATTCCATTAAGTAGGAGGACCAGAATTTACCTCATGTAATTTTGGTCTTGACCCCTTGAAAGCCTCCTTTCTCTGTTAACCCATTTTGGTTCAGCCATCCATGAAGTTGGCTAAGCTCCCTTTTGGACTGATATTTTCTGTCTCTGCCATTTCTTTGAGATCATGTGAAATGGACCTACTTTTTATTTGCCTTAAATTGGATACATTCAAGCTTCAGATAGGCCTCTTGGTCTCATTATCCTTTAGTTTGATGAACAGAGTTGTATTTACTGTCCCCTCCATGGTCCCACACTTTCAGTTCTGGGCACCCCCCAGCCCTTACAGGCAGGTGCTCCTGTGGGTGGTAGGCCCGCCAGCATGCTCCTGCCCCAGCTCTGACGTGCTCTCAGCCTTCTGGTCCGTGTATAGCATTTAGGAAGATGTTCCCCAACTGCAATGTGGGATGTTTCCCGGAGAGAGAACAAGGTTTCTTTGCCTCTCTCTTTTTGCTTTCCTTTCCAGACACGTACATTTCCCTTCCCCTTGGGTGGCCTGGAGTGCTCCATTGGCTGGGGAGCTGGCTGCCTTGCCCTTCCACCTGCTCCGGCCTGTGTCTCTCCCCTCTCCCCTTCCTGACTTCCCGCCCTCCTGCTCCCACTCCCTGGGCCCTCCCTTATGGGGCTGTCACTGCACTCCTGCTCCTGGCTGCCCTGGCCCAGCCAGTTTGTGTGACCTCCACGTTGCATTCCTGCTTGGGGACCGAGCCACCATAATGATGTCAGTGGCGCAGGTTAGCAGATGGCGGCCACAGCAATGAGACCTGACATGTTCTAATGACTCCCTCCTTCCCACCCTTGCCGGCCGTGCTGACGGAGGGGCTGGGGTTTCCTTGAGGCATTTTTGGAGGGGGGCCACGGGAACTCGGGGGGGCCCCCAGGTGCTGATGGGGCCCGTGACCTTTGCCGCTATAATATCAGTGTTTCACAAGCAGGGCGGTTCGGGAGCCCACTTGCAGCCCATCAAAAATTGATTTAATTGCAATTTCTCCTCCAATTAGGAGCACTGGAGCCTGACTAATTAGAGTAATAGAGAGTAATAAGGCTCGGATAAAAAGCCTTCCTCGGCGGCCTTTGTATCTCGTGTCAGCGCCTGTCAGAGGTCAGGGAGCCTGCATATTCTATTAGGCAGCCCGGCCTTCATTTGTACAAATTAGTTTACCCAACAGTAATTAAAATGCCAATGCGGGTTGAAGAGAACTGAATACACTTGATGGGCATGTTGGTGAATGATGTGACAGCTCTGGTGGCCTCCCTTGCCAAAGTGTGTCAGCCGCGGCCCAGAGGCGGCCGGGGCCGGGCCAGCTGGGTGGCTCCAGGCCAGCCACAGGGCACAGCTGCGAAGCACGCTGCTCCGCTGCCGCCTCCGAGCCGCTCGCTCGCCCCTTTTTCTTCCAGGTGGAGCCATTTGTCCCCTCGTCCATTTGTTCACCCGACAAGCACGTGGGGTCTTCAAGCTGCGTCGGGCATCACACGGGTGCTGGCGAGAGAAGGCACCGCGCTGGGCCTGAGCTCCGATTCCAGCCCTGTTCATGGCTTCCCTGCGGGAGCTGGCACAGAGTGCACTTCCTCCCAGGCCTCAGTTTTCTGGCCTGTAAAATAGGACAGTGGTTCCTGCTATAGTGGGTCACGAGGATTAGGTGAGGTGAGGTTCTGGAAACCCTTCCTCGGAACCTGGCACATAGCAAGGGCTCACAGATGACGAGTGTCATTAAGACGGCCTGAAGGGGGCAGGGGCATCAAGAGCCTTCCTTCCTGGCCTGCTCGTGCCCGAGTCATTTCCCTTCTTCCCTCACTCCTCTCTTCTGATTCCTGTTGTTTTCCAGCCCTCAGTTTGAGTACCGGAACCCATAACGCTCCTGGGGTCTCTCTCTGATGTGGGAACTCCTGCATCACCTTCTTGGGCCTGAGGATGAACTTGGGGGTGCCAGGTTTGCTTGAGCTGGGGCTAGGGGATGGGGAAGGTAGGTCGGGAATCTAGACAAGGTCTAGGGCAAGATGGGACATGGGAGGAGCCTGGCTATTGATAGGGGCTTTCTCATCTGAAAAGAGTGGAGTTTATAGAATCAGAATGACTTTTATTTGTTTATCTTTAAAGATTTTATTTATTTGAGAGAGCCAGAGAGAGATGGAGAGCATGAGTGGGGAGAAGCAGACTCTCCACTGAGCAGGGAGCCCAGTCCCCAGACCCTGATATGACTTCAGCTGAAGGTGGATGCTTAACCAACTGAGCCCCCCAGATGCCCCAGAATCAGAATGACTTTTAGACCCTCAAGCTGAGAGTGTGTGTGCTTGTACAAGAACGTGTGTGGTGTGACATTAATGTGTAAGTACTCTCATCTTTAATCTGGTTGTGGTGTTTATGAGGGATTTCACTGCCCCAGCGATGTGGGACTGTGGCATGTGCCCTTTGGGTCTGAGTCTGGTGATGTGGGAGTCACTTAGGAAGTAGAGGGACTGCCTTCATAGCTCATATGTCTAGCTTCCCCAGCCTTGCTGGCTGTGAACTCCAGAGGGCCCTTTCCATCTGGTTCCACAGATTTGTACCAAGTACTTCGAGGCCAGACCCCGTACTGGGCACCAGAGGACGCAGGAGCCACTGGCTGGTCCATGATCTCAAAAGGAAGATGGGGAGATAACCCCCAAAATACCATGTGTCCCCTGAGGGCAAGATAAAGAGCGGTGGGGACTCAGGGGAAGGCTGGTTAAGTCCCCTGGGGAGCTAGCAGCCTCTGCTTCAGCACAGGTTTGCCATCCCTGTCCTTAAGACACCCCAAGAATGAGATGGGATGGAGGGCAAAAGCCATTTGAGTCTTCTTTCCTTTCTGAGGAGAGCTGGATTTTTCTGTAACTTCAGACTCTAAGTTGAGATGGTAGCAAAGACCTTTCAACGGGTCAGACTCCCAGAGTAGTTCTCTGTGAGGTGCTGTTGAAGGGGTGGTGCATGTGTCCTCTGAGGGTGACTCCAAGCATTTGTCGGGAACCTCGGCCCCAACAGGGGCGCAGGACCTGGCCCAGTGAGGATGTGGGCGATTTGCTGGTGGCCCAAGGCGGGCTGCTGCCCGGGAGGCGGGGTGACATTCTGTGCAGGCGAGATGGCCTGGTGGAGGCTGAGCTCGTGGGGCAGGAGGCCTCCTGTGATGCACATGTCTCACGCCACCGGCTCCTGAGGCTGGGAGCCCCTTGTCCAGTGTGGCTCTGGGGAGAGGAGCAAGTGTGCAGAGGGGGTTCATGAAAATTCCTGGGAGCTGGGCCGGCACTTCATTTTCCCTTCCTGTGCTGTGGGAATCCTAGCTTCTCTCTGGTGAACTTCCTGGGTGGTGGGAGGCATCCTTTGGGCATCCCAGGACTGCAAGTTCCGTCTTCTGTGCTCCGTCTGTCCCCTCCATGTGTCCCCCTCTGTGTGCCCTGTGCCCCTGGGCACACCGCTGTCATCTGACCCTGCACATGGCTGGTCTGTGGCTTTTGCCTGATGCCTCCTGAAGTCCATGGGCTCTGGAGGCCGAGCTGAGGGGCACGTGTGGCCACAAGCAGGGAGGAAGAGTGTGCAGGGCTGTGTCTGCAGCCAGCTTCACCCCTACGATCCTGGCAGTCCCCGTGGTCTGGGTGTGAGTCCCAGTGAATGTCCCCAGTGGGACCTGGCTGCGAAGCTGCTTGAGTTGCTTACAGGGCTTTTACAGACTGTTAAATCTGATTACATGCTCAGGTCCCCCTGGGTGGTGGGGGCTCTCTACTCTCCTTCCTTCTCTTCCTCCCTGCACCACAGGGTTGGGCAAGGGAAGAGGATGGCTTTTGGAAAGGAACATTTCTGGGCACTGTGTCGGGCAGTCATGAAAGGCCTTTGTGTGTGTGAAGGTGAGAGGTGCTCTTGCTGGTGGCAGATGGATGGGGCAGGAATAGAGAAGGAGGGGGGCTCCCAGGAGAAGGCATTTGCAGCCTCACCCCAGCCTTCTGGGAGCTATTGGGAGTGGCAGATTCAGGTTGGGGGGCTTCCTCCCTTCCCCCTCATCTCAGCTTACCTTGTCACCAATGTGGCATGTGGCCGGTCCGAGGCCTGCCTCAGAGATGTCTGTGTCTCTGCTGACGCTCCTCACCTGGCCTGTGCTCCTCAGAAGTCTGAAGAGCCCAGTTGCCTGCTCGGATGCTTCCCAAGTGGCTATTATGTTTCCAACGCAAGGTAATTAGCTTGACCAGTTATTAATGGATTACCCTCAAGAGAAAAATGTCAAGGGGAGGGAGGTGAGGACAGTATCTCCGGGCTTTGTAGTTTGGGGCTTCAGTGTCCAGTGGCTGCTTTCCAGGCAGGGTCACTTGGGGCAGGACAGACTGGCTGTATTGGCCCGCCATTCCGGTGGAGTGGTTGCTGGCATTCCTGTGTGGGTTGGGACAGAGCTGGGATGATGGCGCATATCCCTAGAGGAAGTCTTGGCTTGAGCATGGAAGCCCCAGGTTGGCTCCTATGGCCTTTTTATCAGCCTGGTGTTGAAAAGCAGACACTGGCCCCGCAGTGTCAGTTGTCCATCAGTGGCTTGGCCAACGCCTCCCACACGTCTCCCCCACCAGCAACTGCAGGCCACCTTCCCCCCACCCCACCAAGGCCACGGGCTTCTTCAGAGCCCTTGCTGCAGAACTCTCTCTGCCCGAAGACCTCCTTAGGACCAGAGAGCCACAGGTGCTGGGCAGGGCCAAGGCGGATGGGCCACAGCCCTACACCGCCAACGTGTCATTAGTCTGTCTAGCCCCTGTACCTCCAGGGCCTGACTTGTAGGGACACGGCCCTTCCCCGCTCCAGAGCTCCTCTCTTGCTCCAAGTTAGGTGTCCCAGCTGGGGCTCCCGCTGGCATCCGTCCCCAGCCAGTGAGTCCTCGGCCAAGGTGTGGTCTGGCACCTAGGTCCCAGGTGCAGTCCTGGGGCTCCAGGTGGCTTAGCTCACAGCGCAGAGCTTGCGCATCAGTCTTGTGCCTCCACCTAAAAATGGAACTGCAGGTGGCATGTGAATTTTTCAGAGGTTTAAGAGTTACTCTGGGGAAATAGGGCATATCACTGTGCTGCACTCTATGGCAGTGGCGGCTGCCCAGCCCTTCACGCTCTGTCTTGCCGCCCTTGCACCCCAGCACACCACCTGTCTCACCTTTTCCTTGGGTTACAGGCCTTCGGTGGTTCCCTCCGCTCAGTCCGGTGCTGTCCCGCCTGCCCTGTGCTTGTAGCACAGTTCCCTAGCTCTTACAAACAGCCTCAGCAGTGTCCCCCAACCACCCTGACCTCTGGCCGCAGCATCTTCCTGAACCCAACAAGGGCCTTTTCTGCAGCCTGACAGGCCTGCCCTCCCTTGGCCTGAGGGTTGCACAGGTAGAGATGTGCTTTTCTGGTGGGCAGAGACCCCGAGACCCTTCTGCGTGGTAAGCTCTGCTGTCCTTACACCTGTGGGGCCCCTGGAGGGTTGTCAACCTCTACACACTTCCAGTTGTCTTCCTGCAGCTTCTCCGACCCTCCCTCATCGCTTTTCTCATCCTGTTTCCACTGGGTGATCCCCTGAGAAAGAGCACTGCACTTGCAACTGTGTCGCCATTGCCGCCACAAGTTCTGACAAGCCCGCCCTGACTCTGTTCTCCTTTTGTTTGGCAGCTCTTTTGTGACAGGGACGGCTTGTTGTGGGCACTTCTCACCCCTAAGAATCTGGGACCTCAACAGGTAAGAGAATCCTGAGCCCCCGTGGCTTCCCGTGGGGGTGGGACCACAGCAGCCAGGGAGGCACAGCAAAGACCTGCCCCGGCTTCCGGCTGTAGCTTCCGGCTTCTGGCTTCCGGTGGGACCAGGTGGTCCAGGAGGAGGCTGGGAAGCGCCCGGCCGGGCCCAAGACCCACGGACTGCCTCCAAGGCACGCGAGTTCTCCTGGCCCTGTTAATTAGCTCGAGGAAACTGTTGGAAGGAGTTTCTAATGGGTAAATCATTTCATGTAGAAATGAGGATAACAGTTTGGATTTGTGATACTTTTTCTGTAAGGAGCGCCTGATTATGTGGCGACATAAAAGCCCATCTATCCTAAAATACAGAAATTTTGGAAGTGACCTCCTGCAGATCCATAAAGACAATTACACAGAACAGTTAAAATACATACAGGTTTTATTCACAGTTCTCTGCCTTGGCAGACCTGACACATTCCCAACCAATTGTCTCCTGTTCTGTTGAATTTTTGTTTTGTTTTTTGTTTAGTTCTTCATTTTTAAATAATTTTAGATTCATAAGAAGTTCCAGGAATAGGGCAGCAAGGTACCTGTGTAAGATGAGATAATATGTAGGCTAATATGTAATATAAATTAGAACCAGCAAATCGACATTGGTATAATCCATAGAACTTTATTCAGATTGTAGTCATTTCAGCGTGTGTGTGTGTGTGTGTGTGTGCGTGTATGTAGTGGTTCTGTGCAATTTTATCCCATGTGTAGATTGACATTACTGTGACCTCAGTTAGGATACGGAACTGTTGGAGCCCTTCATAGTCACACTGTCTGCCTCCTGTCCCCTCTGGTACTCCCTCTTGTCCCTAACGTCTGGCAACCACTTACGTGTTCTCCGTCTCTGTAATTGCATTGGCTTGAAAGTGTTATATAAGTGAAATAATGTATGTAACCTTTATTTTTTTTTTTTTTGTATGTAACCTTTTGAGATTTGCTTTTCCCCCGGTATTATTCTCGTGCAAGCATAGCAGATACACTAAGAACGCTTGACCTGAGGTTGCTTGTAGTGGTCCCTGGGACGACGCACCAAAGAGTCTCCCACTGAGCAGCACACCCCCCACTGAAGGACATTTGGGTTATTTTCAGTTTTTTGACCATTGCAATTTAAGCTGTCATGAACATTTGTGTGTAAGCTTTCATGTGGACCTAGGTTTTCATTTCTCTGGGATTAATGCCCCAAATGATTTGAATATCTGTATCGTTTTATAATCCAGCCCTAGTCTAGGGGACATCTAGGTCCTTCACATCCTCAACAGCATTTGGAACCATCACGATGGTCTGTATTAGCTATTCTCACTGGCGTGCTGTCTTGTGGCTTTAACTGGAATTTCCTTAATAGCTAATGATGATGAACATCTTTTTATGTGCTTTTTTGCCCTCTGTATATTTGGTGAAATCTCTGCTCAGGTCTTTTGCCCATTTTCTAATTGAATAGTTTGCTTTTTCACTGTTGAGTTTTGAGAGTTCTTTATATGTTCTAGAAATGAATACTTTGTCAGACATGTGGTTTGCCTATACCTTTAAGTCTGGAGCTTGTCTTTTTAGCCTTTTTTTAAAGATTTTATTTGAGAGAGACCGTGACAGAGAGGGGGAGAGAGAGCACAAGCAGGGAGGAGAGGGGGAAGCAGGCTCCTGCTGAGCAGGGAGCCCAATGTGGGGCTCGATCCCAGGACCTTGGGATCATGACCTGACCCAATGGCAGATGTTTAACCGACTGAGTCACCCAAGCAACCCAACTTTTTATCCTCTTGACAGGATAAAAGACCCAAGTTTTAAATTTTGATGACATCCAAATTATTGACTGTTTCTTTTTGTGCTCTTGGGGTGAAGTGAGAGAAATCTCCCCCTAGCCCCAGGCCCCTTGTTGTGGTTTGCAATGCCGTGATTGACAGTAGTGGTGAGGGCACGCTCTGCCCACCTGTCTTGTGCCTTCGATGCTCTAGCTCGTCTCCTTCTCTCTCCGCCTCCAGGAAAGTACTAGTTATATCTTTCGTTTTCCTAAAAATCTGTTGTATCGTCACTCTTTCCAAAAGATTTTATTTGAGAGAGAGAGAGGGTGCACAAGGAGGGGTGGGGTACAGAGATAGAAGCAGGTTCCCTGCTGAGCAGGGAGCCAGATGCAGGACTCGAACCCCAGACCCTGAGATCATGACCTGAGCCAAAGGCAGATGCTCAACCAACCGAGTCCCCCAGGCACCCTCCGAAAGACTTTTTTCTTAAACATATGAGATGTTTTCATTAGATACAGTTTTCTCCACAACATTCTCTTGGGGGTCATCCAACCACAGGGAGAGGGAACTCCCACCTTCCCCAGATAGCACATTACGTCTTTGGATCGCTCCGAGAGTTCTCGTGCCTGCCCTTCATCAGGGCTTGATCTGCTTCCAGGAGCTGTGATCCTGAGTAAGCAGCAAGTTGAATCGTGTCTCTGAAGACAGGCCTTTAAATATCAGAAAACTCTGGTCCTGCTCCTGCAGCGTCTTCTCCTTATCAGGCCAGAAGTCTGAGGACCTTCAGTTGTTGCTCGTGAACATCAGTTAGGGTGCTTTGGGCTCTGAGTAATGAGGACCTAGTTCAAAGTGGCTCAAACAATAGAGGGATTATTATCTTGACTGACAAGGAGTCTGTGCAGGAGTTGGGTGGTTCGCTGGTTCCAGGATTGATGGGTTCGGCAGCTCCGTGAAAGCCACCTCAAAGTAGGTTTTGCCTTTACCCTCAGGCTTGTTCACAAAAGCCCTATGAACCCATAAGGCAGCACCCAAAGAGAAGGAAGGAAGGAAGAGGACACGTCCCTGCCTGGGGTCTCTTTTTAAGATGGGGACACCTTTTAGAGGAGCCCCAAACAGACTTCTCATATTTAGTGAGCCAAAAGTGTGTTCCACTACTCGCCCCAAACCAAACCGTGGCCAGGGAAATGGAATGAGCAGTCCAGACTGACCTTCTGGGCCTGGGGAGGAGCTCGGCTTCCCCACCCCCCACACGCATCCTGGCAGTGGGGGAGGTGAGTGGGCACAGATTCCGATTTGGTTCAGCGAGGACAAAAGTGAGCTGTAGCTGGGTGGGTGACCTGCGATCTTGGTTTCGTACTTGTTTGAGGACCATTCTCAGCTGGAAGCTTCTCCAGTTTATCTGGTTGCATCCCTCTTGAAACGGGATGTCCACAGCTGAGTGGAGAGCACTCCGGGTGTGAGCCGATGAGTGGCAGGTGCTGTCATCTTCTGCATTCTAGATCGTCCATCTTTTTTTTTTTTTTTTTAAGATTTTATCTATTTATTTGAGAGATAGAATGAGAGAAGAGAGCATGAGAGGGGAGAGGTCAGAGGGAGAAGCAGACTCTCCACTGAGCAGGGAGCCCCATGTGGGACTAGATCCTGGGACTCTAGGATCATGACCTGAGCTGAAGGCAGTTGCTTAACCAGCTGAGCCACCCAGGTGCCCCTAGATCTTCCATCTTTGTCAGTGTAGCTGATGGTCGCATCATACTGTTGCCAACACAGCTGAGACTTCCAAGGTTTCCTTTGTTCCGTAGGCTCTGGGATGTTGGGGTGCCTGCAGCCTGAGAGAGTTGTTCTCACTGCCTGCCCTGCCAGACCCCTGCCCCTGGCAACTTCTTACTTCTGAGTGGGCCGCAGGCAGAAGGAACCCGTCCTCTTCTATGCACTGGGGAGGCTGTGAGCGGCTACAGAGGGAGCACAGGCTGCTGGTCAGGCAGCTTTGGGTTCTAGAATTGACTCTACTGTGGATCAGCTCTGTGATAAGGGGGTCTCTCTGGGCCTCGGCTTCCACATTTGTAAATGAGATTTAATTCTCTCTGCTTAAGAGAATTAAAAGATGTTATTTTGAAAACGTGCCCATACGGTACCCATGTCCACTCTCTGCTTCCTCACCCGTGGCTGCCTTCCTCGTGAGGACCTTAGAGTTTGCAGAGGCTCAGCTTTTTAATTCTCCAAATACCTGTGGCCTTGTGACCAGTGGAGGCCAAGTGGTCCTGCTGACCTCATGGCCCAGAGAAGGCTCCTGACAGTACCCGAGGCTGCAGGCCACGGGATGTGAGTTGCTGCTGAAGGTCATTCTCACGCAAGTGACTGGCCCTGGGGCCTGGCATCCTCCCTGGCCTGTGCTCAGGATGGCGAATGAGCCGGGGGGGCTGGGAAGGGGGGTGCACCACCGTGGCCGACTCTCATCTCCAAGGTCAAGTCATTTTGGAGGGCCTCTTCTGCCTGTGGTTTTCTTGGCGGGGGGGGGGGGGGGGTGTGTTACTCCTGAGCACGGATTTGGGGTCAGGATGTAGTTGTAAGACACCAGCTCCTTGAATAGCACTCACTTATGAAATCCCTAATTCCTCCTAAACCCTGGGTCTATCCAGAACCCAGGAAGACCCCAAATGAGAAACTGTCCCTGCTCACTTTGGGTGGCCAGTGGCAGCGCCACCCCAGGCAATACGTGGCCTTGTCTTCTCTCTGGCCCTCAGACCCCCTCTTCACCACCGTGAGGAGCCAGGCCTCACTGAAACATCCGTCCGGTTCCCAGGGAAACTTGGAGGACCAAGGGGTGTGGGGCTCGAAGGAAGGATGGCCTGCTGGAGGCATCGGCTTTTGGTGGGAGGAAGCGGACGGACAGGGTGACTGTCTGTAGCTGTCTTTCCCAGAGAAGCCCAAGCAGATAATAAAGCCATGTAGAAAATAGGATTAAGGTAATGAACAGGCAGGACGGAGTTTGATCTTTCAATAATGCCAAAGCCTGACTGACAGGCCAATCTGGAAGGTGGAGCGGCACCGCCGGCAGGACCTGGTGGCGGGCGCTGTGCGGGGCTGGGTGGATTCCTTGCTTTTAACCTGTCACTGCTGAAACCTGAGGAGCACCGGGATTTTCGCTTTTATGTGTGTGCTGGGACTTGGGGGGAAGGAGTGCTGGAGGGGCAGCTTTGCTCGGAGCATCACCGCTCTGGGGCCGCCCTCAGGATGATGGTGGGGGCTGGGACACACCTGGGGGGATCGTAGGGACCCTGCTGGACCCGTCTTCTCCCTGCTATGTCTTGGGGCCTTGCTGTCAGGTCACTTAGGCTACTTCTTACAGTGCCCGGGGACCCTTTCAAAGGCACCATGGCTCCCTCGGCCCTTCGTTCCATCAAGACCCTTGGAGACTCTGTTCTCCCTATGAGCTGGGGAGGGGGAGGTGCTGGCTGGGGTACACAGGTCAGAGAGCAACTGTGGGCATATGGCCATTGCTTGGATGGCAAGAGCTTGGCTCTCTCTCTCTCCCTTCTTCCTTTTCTAACCTGTCTAAACCAGGCAGAAAGAAAGATGGAGTCCTTGACCTGACTTGGAAGTGCCAGAGTGCTCCTGCCTACAAGGGGAGCTGGCCTTCAGGCCCGGTTGCAGGCCCCCAAGGGCTCTATCTTGACACAGTGCCAACAGCCAGCCACTGAAGCATCCCTTGCTAGGCCCCATGGTCCCATCAGACCCCAAGAAGCTGGGCCAAAGCCGTCCCGTTCCTGAGCCTGGGGTCTGAAGGGATCCAGGCCCATCTTATGTGCTCTGTGTGCATTTGAGCAGGAGCCTCGGCTAGGTCCCAAGGAGGGTGCTGTGTGGCATATACCCCCAGCTGCCGAAAGGCCTGGAAGGTTGGACTGGCCTGACACCATATACAGCCCTCCTCCCGGGCTTGCTGTCACCATGGGTTCTGCATTTTGGCCAAGGGCATTTGAGCTGGATCTAGCATTGGCGCGGGTGGGCTACAGGATGGAGGCCTGTGAGTGCCGACCTACAGCGATCCTAGTGGGAACAGCCGCAGCCCTAGCCAGCCTGGGGACTGGGATGGGGAGAGGAGTGGGCTGAGGTGACCTGGCTACTCCTAGGGCCTTGACTGTTCGAGTCCCAGGCGTGTGAGTATGTGTGGCCTCTGCACACATCCCATTCTCTCCCTTTCCAGCCAAGGTCATCCCTGTCCCCCATCACTCTTCCTTGTCTACCCTAAAGCCCCCGAGTCTCCTCTTTCTCCACAGAGTTGGGGCAGATAGGCAGCTCACACTTCCCCACAGGTGCCCTCTGTTTTCCCACTAGAGCCTGTGCTCTAGCTGCCCCGTGCTTGGACTCCCCCCACCCACCCCCCGCCCCCACCGCTCTCGATCCTGCTTACTCTTCGGTGCAGAAACACCCGCCGCCACAAGGCCTTCCCTGACCCTAGCCCCGGTGGCTGGAGTTGGTAACCCTTAGAGCACTCACAGGGCCGCCTTGTCAGCCACCGTGGGCCCCGGGGTGGCCTTGAGAAAGGTGAGGGCCAGGCTGCAGCCCTTTCTAACGGTCTGCAGGACATGGTGTCGCGAGCACAAGCTGGGTCCCACCGAGGGCAGTGGCTGTGCCCACCTGGCCCAGGTGTGGCTTCGTCTCTGCCCGCGGCTCTGCCTCCGCCCCGGGCAGCCTGGCCCTCGGTCAGGGTGATTGGGGGAACTGCCCTCTTTAAAGTACCTGCCTTCTCCTTTGAAAGTATTACTGACAGATTTTTTTTCATTTTCTTTTTTCTTTACCTCTTTAAGGAACCCTGTAATTTCTTTCTTTCTTTCTCCCCCCTCTTTCCTTTTTCTTGTCCCCTCTGTCCCCCTGAACTCTTTGAAATTGGCTCTCTGCCTGCTGACACCAAACTGATACTTTGCGTTTCACTTCTCCTTATCCCTTTATGGCAACAGATGTTGAAATTTTGTATCCTTTTATCTGCCCGGCTGCCCCTTCCTGTAATTACGGGCCCCTTGTTAGCAGTACAAAGTGGGCTGCCCGGCTGCCTGGCCTTTGAGCCATTGTGTCTGAACACGTGTGCACGGGCAGGCGCGGGGGCCATGCACGCGCGCGCACACATGCGGGGGTGAGGCCGTGGGCTCCGGCGGGGCCCTTCCCACTCGCCTGATGGCGCTGAGGCAGACGAGGCTTCCGTGGGCTTCTTGTCTCCACCACTCTGGTGTTACATTTGGGACCTAACGTGCCTCCTTGATTCCGGCCCTCCCCACCAGAGGGCTGGACAAGGCCAGCTCCTGTCTGCTGAGAAGCCTGGGGACTCCCTGCCCCTGCCAGAGTTCATGTCCGCTGAGCAGTACACACCCAGGGGCGGTCATGGTACGAAAGGATTGGCCGGACGGGAGGGCCTGCCAGGTGCAAACAGGGCGCCAGTGCCGGTGCCTTGACTCTGGCCCCCCTGCTGGTGCGGGTCCTTCACCTGGGCCATATCCCCCCCTCCCACTGCTGTCATTGCCTATCCCGCTTCTGTCACTCCCTAGAGAACCACTCCATGCCCACAGGCCAAAATGTTCTTTTATCTGTCCTCTGACAGTAAAACTTCCTTTTCTCTTCTGGGACCCCTCCGGTCACCCCTTGTATTGTTAGTTGGGTACACGACTCCCTCCCTCCCTCCCTGGACTGAAAACTCCTAGAGGACAGGGAGAACTCCCTCAGCCATCCTTGACTTCTCCCTGCAGTTCCTGGTAAATCACAATGCCTTGTATACAGAAGGTGCTCATTAAGTGATTGTTGCTCAAAGAAAGGAAGGAGAGAGGAGAGTGCAGGTGGGAAGGAGGAAAAGCCTCCTCTCCTGAGGGACCATTTCTGGCCCAGCTTATACCCTCGCATCCTCTGTCCCTGGGAGCTGAGCTGCGGGAAGGTGAACTGTGTGTCACTCTTCCTCCTTGCCCTGTCCTAAAAGCCCCTATTGTGTCCTCGGGTCACACATCCATGCCAGGCGGAGGAACGAGAACCTCTAGGATCTCCAGGGAACATCCTCGGGAACCCCATGTGTTAACAGTGGCTGTGAAGGGGTGTGGCGGCCACGGGCATTTTTAGATGCAGGCCGGGAGGTGGGTCGGGGATCTGGCTTCTGCCAGCTCGGGGCCCTTCAGCCCTGGAGGACTTTCTGCGGGCTGTGGGTTGTGTTGGGAGCACAGGCAGGCCGGGCAGGGAGGCAGGGAGGCTGGGATGAGCGGACTCAGGGGAGGGTGGGCACCGGCTTCTGGCTCAGCTTCTGGCTCAGCAGGCCCAGACCAGGAGAGGGAGGGGCTCTCCCAACTGGGACATCTGGGTCTTCAGGGCCACTACCCGCCTCCAGTTAGCTGTCCCTAGATGTCCCCTAAAGATGGCGATAGAGGGGTCCGTGTCTTACTAGATTTCCTTCTGTCAGGAAACTCCTTCCGAGGCTCCCTCTTCCCTTGAGATGGAATTGCTGTGCAGCGGGGTGGGAGCCCCGGTTCCCTCACCTGGTTGCCCCCTTAAGGTCCCGGGGACGAGGCCGCCCTCTGCTTGTTTTTCCCACCCAGGTCCTCTGGGGCGTCGCAGAGAACGCTGCCCTCCGCGGCTTGGGCTTTATCTTTCCCTGGGTGCAAAGAGAATTGCTGGAGTCAGGCTCGGGAGAGGCCGGAGAGGCCGGGGTGTGGAGGACCCCCCAGCCCTCAGCGGCTCCTGGAGGCCCGGGCTTTGTGTGCAGCGGCTGTGAGGGAATGGCCTTTTTGTCTGGCCCTCCGCAGGGACGGAGCTGGCCCTCGCTCCCGTCGTGGCCCGGGACTCTGAGGGGCAGTCCTGTTCCCACACAAGTTGTGCGACAGCCAAGGCTCTGCACCCCCCACGCCCCCCACAGTGAGAGGCCGAGAAGCATTCTTGACATTCTTTCTGGAGAAAAGGGGTGAAACGTCTGAATTTGGGGGTCACCATGTTATACAAATTGCAATCTAATCGTTTTTACAAGAACACACTTGCAGGAAGAAAAGGAGCCCGAGAGGAGGGGCTGAGGAGACAGACAGCTTGTTTTGTCCCCGTTTTCCCCAAAGTTTGGAGCTATTGTCGGGCCAATCTTGCTCCCTTCCCCAGAGCTGTTGAGCTAGAGTTTTCTAGTTAAATTGGTCTTGGGGTGGGGGCTGCTGAGGGCCCACGGTGCCATTTCTGTTTGTTTTCCCAAATCAAAGCCCCAGCAGGGCTCCCAGGGCCGCTCGGGGCTGCTGCTTGGAGGGACGGGCCCTTTCCCAGAGCCGCTGTGTCCTGCGGAGGCTCTGGACTTCACCTCCCGGGCACCGCACAGCAGTGTGGAGGGCCTCAGGCCCAGAGGCCAAAGAAATTGTATCTTTTTATTGGCCCATTTGAAGTGTGTGTGGCCATTTCAGGGACTCCGAGCGCCAGGCGGCAGCAACTGTCTGTCTCGGGCCCAGCTGGGCCGGCGGACATGGGGCTGCGCGACTAGCCGCGGCCTCCCGGCCGGTGCTTACTCTAGCCCTCGGGGTTCCCTCGGCAGGCAGGGTTCTGGTTCTTATCGTAGATGCTGGCATGACCCTTTCTAGGGGTGGCTTGGATGCTGGGACAGGGGCCCAAGGTGACTTGGTCTGGGTGTTGCCCTGATGCTGCGGTCCCGACTCTGCTGCCCGTCCGGCGCACGGGTGCCCAGCTCTCTGTCCCTCTGAATCCTGGGACGGGGGGAGGCAGGTAGAGCCATGCTGGGCTTCACGCCCCCACTCCCACCGCCTTTCATCTTCTATTTCAAACAAACATGAAATTACTTCTGCAGATTAAAGGGGAGAGCTCCTCCGTCATTCCTGAAGGCCTCACTAATGGAAGGGGCAGGGCCCCCAAATCTGGAAGGAGGGAGAACTGTGGAGCCAAACAGCCCCCTACCTGGGTGTGCACAAATGTCCAGGAGCACCTGTGAAAGAGAGGTGGGGGTGGGGGATGGACTCCTTCAGGGACTCCGGGCTGCCCCGGGGTGGGGCAGTCATAGCTGGTGCCCTTCTGCGAAGACAGGCCCTGCCTGGGAGCCAAGGTCCGTGATCTCTAGGGTCTGGCCTTCAGCCTGATCCCTCTCAGGGTCCCCCACCACAAAGGCTTACCTCCTACCCCGGAAAGAGGAACACCGCCCAAGGGGGCTCGGGGCAGGGGCTCTAAGGGCCTGCCCTCCCGCCGACTGCAGCGCAGTCCTGCTGGGGGGGGCGGTCTCCTCATTGCCCAGGGCCAAAGCGGAAAGGTAGAAGGGAACCCTGAGCTGCCACCTCTGTTCCTTCAGCTTCTAGGGAAGATGGTGGCTCCACTGGGGTGAAGGGAGCTTAAGGGTGAGAGCAGGAAGGCCTGGGGCTGAAGTCTGCTCTCACACTGGTGGTGAGCACTACTTGTGAGAGCCAGGAGTGCTCCTTCCTGCCGCCGGGGCCTCTGACTTGGGAAGCGTGCGTGGCCTTCCTTCTCCCCTCCTGCCAGGGAGGAGGGCCCAGCGGCTCTTGGGTGCAAGTTCGGGATCAGGCCTGGAGGGTGTCCCTTTTCCCCTTCACCACCCCCCCATCCTGCAGAAACTCCCTGCTTCTCCCCGTTCCCTAGCCACAGGGATTAGCGGGTGCACTTGATGTTGAGGGGTAGTTGCTAGGGCCGGAAGGCCCCCCTACGTGGTTGCTAGGGGTCTGGCATCAGGGCGAGGGGTCTGCCCACTGCCGCGGTCACGGAGGGACTTACACAGTCACAAAGAAATTGTTCTTCTCAGTAATCTGCTCTCGGCCACCGGGAGGGGCGAGGGGTGGGGAGCGCGCTGCAGCCCAGCAGGCTGGGGGCTGTGATCACACAGGCGTGCTCGCCCCGGGCTGGGGGCCAGCCGGGCCAGGAACACCAGGGACCGGCCAGCTAAGCTGCTTTCTCAGCGATTTCTCTCCCCAGACACAAAGGTGTTTACTTGTTTTAACATCTCCTGGGACTCCCCTTCTCCCTTTGTGTGGTCTTTATCCCCAATGAGGTTTGAGCCCCAGATTACAGGCAGGAATTAAGGCATTGGACTCAGGCAGCTCAGAGCTGCATGACCTGCAGGATCAAGAAGTAGAAAGTAACCAAGTGTGCGCACGCACGGGAGGGGGCCGGCCCGGCCGCAGGGCCCATTCTTCCACCCTGAGAACGGCCGCTGGGCAGCGAGCAGGTGTGGTGCAGGCCTGCGGCTGGGGGAGGGGCAGGCACTGGGACTGGGGTGACAGGGTGGGCATCCTGGGCCATTTCCCTTGGCCCCATCCGAAAGGAGCCTGATTTTAGCTCAGGAGGGAGAGCAGCATCTCCCCAGGGACTGAGGCCATTAGGTTACCAGCCGGTGTGGGGGTCGAGGTGGGACAGTCTCTCCTCCTCTGCCCCTCTGTCTCTCCCCAGTGGGCAGCTAATGATGCACCTGGGCAGCGACTTCCCCCCAGGGGCTGGGGTGTTGGATGTCATGTATGAGTCCCCTTCCACGCTCTTGTCCTGTGGCTATGACACCTACGTTCGCTACTGGGACCTCCGAGCCAGTGTCCGGTGAGTGTGCTAGGCGGGAGGTGGGCGGCAGTCCCGGCCCTCCCTCTGGCCCTCCTGGGGCGCCCCCATAAGGCACAGGCCCTGCAGGTGGAGGTGAGGAGTGGCAGCCAGCAAGGTCAGATCGCGCTGTTCAGTTCCTCGCTTGGCAGCCCTGGTCCCCTGACCTGGAGACCATTGCCACTGGGTGCTGATGGAGAGCCCGGGGAGTCAGCGGCCCATCCATCACCATTCTGCCCGCCTTTCTGCCCTGCCACCCAAGTCGTGTGATATGTAGCCAGCCGTGGGAAGCACAAGCGAGGGCCTTATGTGGCCTGGGGTTCGGGCACTGGCTAGAAAGAGAGCTTTACAGAGGAGGCTTGGTCCCTTTAAGTCTGGTTTTTAAAGAGAGGGTGATTCAGCTTCTGCCTCTGGGCCAGAATGGATTTCTAAGGTCCCCGTGGAAGCTGGGGTGGCAGGCACCCCTGACCCTCCCTCTGACGGCCTCTTCCTGCACAGGAAATGTGTCATGGAGTGGGAGGAGCCCCACGACAGCACCCTGTACTGCCTGCAGACTGATGGCAACCACCTGCTGGCTACCGGGTCCTCCTACTATGGGGTCGTGCGGCTGTGGGACCGGCGCCAAAGGGCCTGCCTCCACGTAAGTGCGCCACACACCTCCTGCTCTGAGATGCCAGGACTCCTTACTAGTGGCTGTACTGGGGGTGGGGGGTGGGGTGGCTGCCTGGAGAAGCCGGGGAGTCGGCATGGCGCCTGGCCCCCTGCATTGGACTGGACAGGTTAGGGCTCCCTCCTGCTTCCCCTAGGGCTGCTCCTGCCATGGCCGTCCCTCCCTCCCTCTGTTGCAGGCCTTCCCGCTGACCTCGACGCCACTCAGCAGCCCCGTGTACTGCCTGCGCTTCACCACCAAGCACCTCTATGCGGCGCTGTCCTACAACCTCCACGTCCTGGACTTCCAGAACCCGTGACAGGGCCACCCCGGCCTGTGGGCCAGGAGGCCAGCTACTCAGGGACCTCTCTGCCTGGAGGGTGCAGGGATACCTCTGCCCTCCCCCACCCCCCGATGCCTGTGCTCCTAGACCTGCGACCACAGTGCTTGGGCACCGTCAGGTAAAGGCTGCTGACTCCCGGGAATTGGGGGGTACCCTTCCCAGGAGCTAGATGGAGAGAAGGGATCTGCTGCTTTGACAGAACAGCTGAACCTGGCCGGGCCTTGCTTCCCTGTTGGCCAGAGCAAGGATCTGGTCTGGACAGGCCAGCCCTGCCCCTCACCCCTTCTTAGAGCCGTGAGAGCTTCGTGAGGTGAGGGGCTCCAGCCGTCCCTTTCTGCCCCTTCCTTGGAAGGAGGGGTGAGGCTGCCAATCCTCTGCTCTGGCCCCTACCTCCTCAGTCAGTCCCCTCTCTTGACCAAGCTCTTGGGGCTCATTCCTGGGGTACTGTGGGCTGGTCTCGCTTTGAAACTGAGGAAGGACAAAGGGAACTGAGCAGTTTTGAGTGAGTTCTGAGACAACCCAATCTCAGGCTGGCTGCTAAGACATGCTACAATGTTCATTTTTTTTAAAAATAAAGCTTGATTGTTGAGTTCCAGTTCCTCTCTGGCTGGGGAGTCCTGGGAGGCAGTAAGAGAGGGAAAGACATATTCAAACTTGAGGATGGGCATGTTGGGGAAAGGGTAAGATCAGTCTCATAGCTCAGTGTCCCTAAGACACTCATCTCTTGGGCCCCAGTGGTGGGGTGTGTGCTACCTGTGGGGTACAGATAGGGGACTGTAGAAGGGCTTCGTGCTGTGGGGAGCTAAGCTGCTCCCCATCTGCAGAAACCCTTCTTCAGCCTCCTCGAACACACATGCACTCTTTGCAACAATACGACCCTCCTCCTGCCTTCACACCCACAATGTCTTAATGTCCTGGACTGTTTCCAAGGTTTCTGTATTTCAAAAAGTTCTCCTTTACCTTACCTCCCCTTACCACAGGGAGCTCATCTGGGTCCTTCTGCAAGCTGAGACAGCCCAGGGTTTCCACCAGCCTAGTGTCCCTCAATTTACACAAATAGGACGGGGAAGACACCCACCCAGCATTAGGCTCAGGGCCCCCCCCGCCCAGCTCTGTTCCATCCATTCCCCATGCTTCCCTCTCTCTGAAAGGCTTGACATTGAAGGTCCCTGAGGACAGAAGGGAGTATCGTCCACACCACCCTCCCTGGCAACAGGCGCGTGGAGAGCTGGACAAGAGGGCAGTCGCCCCGCAGTGACTCAGAACGACTTTACTTGGGAGATCAGACCATGATATGGGGGCTAGGAGCACCCCAAGGCCCAGTTCTCATAGAGCCTGGAGAGCTCTTAGAGGACGTACCCCTGTTCCAGAAAGGCCCAAGCCACAAAGTCCGAAGAGCCTCCCCCACTGCCGCGCTGCCCGAGGTCCGGTCACCACACCGCCCAAGGCGCAGGCTCAAGGATGCTCCACTACTGGGTCTTACAGTCCCCATCACTGCTGTGGGCCGTCTTCACTTTCTTCAGCTCCTTCTGAAGCTCTGACTCAGCCTCCAGGACCTCCTTCGGCTTCCGGTACTGTGGACGGAACCAGGAAGAGCGCGTCATTCAGTCACAGATCCCCTCCCTACTTACACACTTGTGTGGCCTCCTCTGATCCCATTATTTGAAAATGAGGAAATTGATGCCTACAGGGTTGAATGATTTGCTCAAGATCACATGGCTGGGGAGGAGGCTTCCACCAGAGTCCCAGTCCTGCGATCTCCACCCCTCCACGTCATCCTCTGTCCTCTTCCAGCTGTGACTTCTGAGATCAGCTGAGGCCCCCACCCTGCTCTCCCCCTGCTGACGGAGGGATGCCTCTTGTCTAGCAAGCACATGCCAGGGGTTGGGGCTGGAACCGGGGACTCCCATGGGATGGGAAATGGGCAGGGAAAGGAGGAGCCTCTCCCTGATGCAGTGGCCAAGAAGTCTGGGTTCATCTTACAGAGATGATCAGGGTGCAGTTGGCATGAGCAAAGCTCAGCGCGGACTCATCCAGAGGAAGCTGGTACCGGTCTAGGTCAGGAATGGAGAACTTCTTGTAGTACCTGTGGGAACACCAAGAGGTCACTGAAACATCCCGCAAGGGGATCCCCAACAACTGGGCAGCAGGCCCTCTGGTACCGACTTTCTACACAGTTCTTCCGCACTTTTCACAGAGCCAAAGAGGAAGAAAGGAAACCATTGAGAACAACCATATGAATGAAAGACGTTTTAGCCAAGGGCAGGACCCCTCATGGTTCCTTGATTAGACCAAGGATTAGAGTGACTCACGCTTTAGGCTCAGACACTCAAAGGCTCGCAGAAGCAGCCTCTGTAATGTACAGTTCGGGCAGGCCAGGCCTCTGCTGCACCCCAAGAACATAAGAACATGTATGCTAATAAGGGACAGAATAAGTCTATCTAGGACTGTTCCCCAGAGCTGGGAACCAACAGTTCCATTTACATGCAACTTTCTCTGAAGGCCCCGACTACTTTCTCCCTCTTTTGTGGTCTTTCTAGAAGGCCCCGTGGGCCTGACTCCACTTGTAGGCCAGAGAGGGAAGCACATCCACAAGGAGAAATCTAGGAGGACAAACCATGTGCCTCATCTCAAGCGGGATCTCTGGACTACTGTGCTGGACCCGAGACTCCCTGCCCCCAGCCCACATTTTCATACACAGTCCCTGTCATCTGCAAGGGCCAGTCCAGAGATTAACGATCCTTTTTAGTAAAAACAAACCCAAAAAACCCAGAGAGCAACACCTAGCCCATGCCGCATACGACTGGACTTCATTTACAGGAAATTTGACCTTTACCAAAGAGGGAGGTAACGGGTCTCACCAGCTTCACGGCCAGCTGTCCGGGGAGCCAGGACATAGCTCCTTGCTCCCGAGTCAGGTGCCTGTCACCGAGAGTGCCTCCTCTCTAGCAGCAGACCTGTGTGGCATCTTTCCTGGTGGAAATGGAGCCTGGGCCCCCACTGGCCAGCAGACCTGCCCCTCAGGCCTGGCGTCCCTGCGGCCACCGTGGGCCTGCGGGCTGAGAAGGGAAACACCGCGGGCAGGTACGCAGCAACTTAAGTGAGGGGCCCAGAGAGGACAGGGCTTTGAATACTTCAGAGGGGCCTGGTCCTGGTGGTGACAGCTACTGCGGGTCCACTTCAAAAGCCCCAGGGCCCCAGGGACTCAGAGAGTTGACATCAATGCAGCACTTCTGCCCTGCTCTCCTGCCCAAATCCCTGGGAGTTTAGAGGAGGCTCTCAGGGCCCCTCTCCTCCCAGGTTCTCCGCTCCGCCAAGGTGCTGGGACCCGCAGCAGGGGAAGAATGTTTACTTAAAGGCTGACAGTTCAAAAGGAGTGGGGGCTGGGGGATCCTAATGGCCCCACAAGCTTGCTTTATTTCCCAAAGCTCTGCCCCAGGGAAAGGCGATCCATCTGCCTGCAAAAGCGGGTGGAATGCTGCCTCATCCTCCTCATAGCCCGGGCTGAGGGCTCTTCCTGGGGCCCTTGGGCTGGCCAGCAAAGGTGGCAGACACTGATAATAGGGGGGAGTCAAAGGTTAAACAGCAGAGATTAGATGAACACAAAGGCTTGTTAGGAAGTGTTAACATCTTCCTTGCAAATATACACAAGAAGCAGAACTGGGAGAGAAGCAGCCCAGGCACGCGCAGCCCAGCGGAACCAGCAGGGCCCGTGGAAGGCCTTACCAAGCAGAGTGTGGGGACATCCTTTCTGCCTGCCTGGCTTGTGCACCAGGGTGGGACAGGGATGTGCCTGTGTACCCTCAGAGGGGCACCAGCAAAGCATATTCCCCAGGCTGGGACAATGGGACTGAAAAAAGAAACCCTGGGGCTTGGCCTCAGAAGGAACTTGCTGTGCATGGCTTGTGTCCGCCCAGTCCCACTCGCACACCTGTTACCACAAGGCGAGGGGCTGGAGGCAGAGTGCGTGTGGACGTTCTGCTTTGTCTTGAGTCTATTCTAATGGATTTAGTTTACTGGTTGAGGTTACACAACTTTCCTCAGATGCTCCTGCTGGGCAATGTTCAAGGGCGTACGGGACATCTGCTTCCTCTACTCAGGGTGCAGCCCACCCCTGCAGACCCCCCATCCCCTGGCCTTGGGGCTCGCCTTGAGAGGAACCACACTTGACTTACTCATCAGTACCTGGCCTAGAGAGGGACCCACTGTGCTTCTGGAAAACACAGACCGCTGGGCCTCGAGCAGCCCTAGGGAGACAGCAAACATGTCTTTAGCTATCAACGGTGCCCTAGGCCTTGAGCTATGAGCTGGGGATTTAAAGATGAAGAAGAAAGAAGGCCCTGTCTCTGCCTGAGGAGATCTTGTGTTTCTGCTGAAAGCTAGACCCTTAGAGTGCAGCGGCTCCTGGGCTTTTGGTGGACCTGTGACACCCCCTGTTCCCACCGCCTATTACTGCTCTCAGTCTCAGCCACACAATGACAGCTGACGTTTGTTATGCTTCCTGGGCCAGGCACTGCTCTACACACACCGAGTCCTCAAAACAACCCCCTCATTGGCTGCTCTTACTATCCTCTTTCACAGAAAACTGAGGAACAGACCTGGTATCATGCTGGAGTCACAAAACCATCCATGGAGAAGCCCCTATTATAAGTACTAATCTCCCAAACCTCCTGAGCCCGTCTCTCCACACCCTCTCCTCGAAGTGACAGAGCCCTGGTCTAGGTTGGGGCAGACATGGGAGGGACTCTCCCTTAGGATCCAGCCAGCCTGCGGGTCCTCTGGGCACTGCAATACAGTGGCTTTCCTTTCGGAATGTCAGAAGTGTTCAAAAGACACGGGAGAGCGAAGGCTGTCAGGACAACTCCCAGTCCTGGCCTGTAACCCCAGCAGGCCCCTCCACTTCTGGGCCCAAGTTTCTTCCTCCGGATTCCTTCCTCCAATAAAGGAGCTGAATGAACTTTCGTCTCCAAACTAGACAAACGAGATGAACTTGAAGTCACTTGTCAAAGGGACCAGAACAGGCCAACTCTGTACCTTCCCCTAAACTGTGTGGAAAGAATGGCTCCTTCACTTGGGCTTTTTGGGAAATGACCCATAGTACCCCCCAACCCTCTTTCTGCTGTATCCCCTTCCCAATTTCCAGTCGTTTCCCAACCTATTCTCCTTTGTAGTGACTTGAGAAGGGACAAGAGGCCAGACCTCTTGAGAGAGTCTTGGAGAGGCTGAAAGCAGAAGCAGGCCCGCTAGAGCCATACAGGCCGGGCATAGGCTCAGCCAGACTAGTCCTGAGAAGCCTCTAGACGGCCCCGCCCTTAGAAAAGCAGCCGCCATATGTCCTACCAAAGAGAAACCTTTTGTTTTTAATCCAGTTTCCTAAATTTATTTGACCACGGAATCCTTTTTGTCTAGTGATGCCTATTAACACCTCCCACAGTGCTGTCACCAATGTCAAATCAGCCAAGTTCCAATTTCCAAAGAATTGCTGAAGACATGCTTCAGGCCGGCCTCTGGGCCGGAAGTTTGTGTACATATGATTTCATCAAGTTGCCCAAACACTCTGTGAAGTAGGTCTGAATGTTTCCTCTGATACATGAGGAAACCTCGCCCCAAATACTACAGTTTGTATGGGGCAGAGGACAGATTTAAGCCAACCTTTTCCCAATCCAGTGCCCTGGTCCATTCTACTTAACAGCTGCCAACTCTAGGCTGAGGCTAAGAATCTTCTTTCTGCACAGACACTCTTACCAAGAGCAGGCAGAACCACACTGGGATTCTGGAAAAGTACTTTCTTTCTTCCCTGATTCATCCCCTCACTAGTACCGGAGGCCAAGGACGTGATACACTGGAATCAATCCTTTGGGAATTGGGAAGTGGCCAACCCAGTCCTTCAGGGACGAGGCAGGTGTGGACAAAGGAACGTTGGTTTTTACTGGTAACCACGTTCCAGAACATTAGAACTCGGGCAGGCACAGAACCAGCAGGCAACAGAAGGAGGCAAGTCAGAGATGCCACCGTGTGGGGCCTACAGATGCCGGGGCAGCTAGACTGTCGCTAACTTTCCCCTCGCAAGTCAGCTCAGCACGCTGACTTGACAGACACATTTATAGAATTGTTAAGATACGACACGAGAATGAAAATACGCACCCCGCCCAGCACTGCATGGTGTGATGATCAGAAAAGAGTTTTAACGGATCCTGAAAAAACGGAGTATCCTGCTCAGAAGAGTAACCACTGAGTCATTGACTTAGTGGCAGTGAAGGTGTAAGACGCATTACTGCCGCTGGTAGGAGATGAAAATGCGAGTCCGCTCAAGAAAGAGCTGGTTCAAGCTTTAGCGGCCTTCTCTCCTACCTCTGGGCAGAGGGACCTGAGGAAGGCTGGGCCACAGGACCAGAGGCTCCGTGCGGGCTCCAAAGCGGCGCGCACGTACACCCCTCCTCTCTGTGGGGATCCAGCCCCCGCCCTGCCCCTTCCAGGGGCTTTACTCCCACCCCACCTGGCCTCGCCCATCAGTTCAAAAATGTCTCCCCCTGCCTTGAGCGCAGGAGTGGACGTCCCGCCATGTTGCTCCTGGCCAACAGCGCCGTCTACAGCCGGGTACGTGCAGCAGATGGGACCCCGAGGATCTGCCCGCAGATGAAATTTTTGGTGAGCTAGCTAGACTCTCTCCTCTCACTCCCCAGTAATCACATTTCTGCCTCGTATCTGTATTCGACAGTGACCTCTGGGGGACAAAAGGGAGGCAGCAGCCAGCTCCACAAACTGCTAGGCTGCAGATTCAAGTGCTATCAGAAGCACTTTTGTTCCCAGTTTGGACCCAGGGCCTCTTACGCAGGGGAATGCTTGCTGAAGCACAGAGTTTGTTTTCCTAAAGGCAATTTCTCTGTTGTCTGAAATTGCTAAATTCCACTTTAGGCCCTGACTCCCATTAATGATGAGAACAATAACGGGAATAAACTGCCTTTTATCTGAGGGCTTCAAAGTGCTTTATAAACGCAAGCCCTTATTATTATGACTTCGTATTTACAGACAAGGCCCACTGCGGGGGCTGCTAGCTGCGTGAAGAGCAATAATCTTGAAATTAATTCATTCATCTCCACCCCTTCCCCATCCCCTGAACCCTGCCAGAGTGAGAGGGGACGGGGGTCATAAGCAGAGGGCAGAACCCAAGGATGTGCCAGGAGAGCCTGGGAGCTGTGCCACTTTCTTGGGGGCCTCACAGACCCATGGAAGCCGGGAAGGGAGCCGGACAGGAGCTGGGTCCTCCTGACCCTCAGGTAAATAAGCAGATGGATGGCACCACCTGTAGCCCAAGTTCAGCACCCACGAGGCACGCTGGGTGGCTTTAGTGTGTGGACCAGTCACTCAGAAAACCTTCCATTTTAATACCTCAACTGTATGTCATGGGAGTTGGTCCTACGCTTCAATCCCCCAGGCCCAGGTCAAGGCCAGCTCACTAACAGGTTCTTCTCCTGTGATCAGTCACAGCTCTGGAAATCTACATAGGATCAACGCATTTCCCAGATGGTCAGCCCAGAAACAGCCCTGCCTTGATCAGATCTCCTCCTTGGCCACCTCTGTCCCCTCAACCCTACATTTTGCCTCCCTCACCCCTTGCCTGCCCCCAGCAGAACACTAGGAGAGAAATCAAGGGAAGTTAGGTACCCCTTCGGAAACAGAACACAAGAGACTTCCAGGAGGCCGAAGCCCCTGCCTACCACCCCTCAGTGGAGAGCAGGGTAAGGCTGGCTGCCCCAGACAAGTACTTCACAGTCCTCCGACTGCTCAGCTGGGTGTGCTCTCTAGGCCATGGCTCCCTGACAGCCCCGACAGTGATGCCACCAGGCAAGTTCATCATGGACTGGATCCAGCCAGGGGTCAAGGTAATAATGATCTTACAGCAGAACCACCTAAGATCACAAGTTAACGGCCAGGTGATTCCTCATCCCCTCATTATTCAACAAATACCTGGTGAACCCCAATATGCGCCAGTTACTGGACCAGACGTTCCTCATCTGATTTCCCCACCCAAGGGAGCTGATTACATTATTCAAGCTGGGCCTCAGGAAAAGAAGCCCTCCAGCTTTCAGCACTCTCTTGGGCTTTAGTGCAGCCCTCCGCCCTCCCTCAGAGCTGGAGGAGCAAGCTTCTCTGGCCTCTGGGGTGGGGAGCAGTCTGAGCACCCCCCAACCCCAGGGCAAGTCCCACCCATCGTGCTCACCCACAGGTCAGCAGGTGCCGGTCATGCCACTTACTTTTTGTTGGTTGTTCGGACGATGATGCAGCGCTCCGTTTGGTCCACACAGACACTGTAGACGTCCTTAGGGTAGGGGAGGTTTCGAATCCGCCACTGGAAACTCATCTTTGTGTCCTTGCGCATAAAGATGGGCTGCAGAAGGCAAAACCAACTTAGGGACTGTTCTTGGTGAGAGCGAACAAGGGACGGCCCCCTGCTCTGCACACAACAGGAGGAGACCCTCATCTCTTCCCACAGCTCCCCGGACGCTGCTACTGCTGGGACATTCCGGGCCTGGAGCCCTCGTCCCAGGATGACCAAGCCCAAACCCTTTGGGTATTCATTCAAGCAAACCCTTCCAGAGCTCTGTGTCCACACAGAGTGTGGCATACAGGTGGGCACACGGGAGACAAGGGGGTGACTAAGACATGGTGTCTGCCCTCCAGGGCCAGCAGCCCACTCCCACCTCCCTGACCTAACGGAGAGACATACATTGGCATTGTTTTCCTTGATGAATTCAGGCCCCAGGCCCCCTGCTCCCAGGAGTGCTGGCTCTCCCACCTCCATCTGCCACTGGCCCAAGGCTCCTAAGGCACTTTTCACACGCCACTTTCTCACTGAGGAGAGAAGGAAGCAATGGGATTACCGGAAAGGAAGGGACTCTGCTTTTCCTGCTGAATCACTGACGCCACATTAGATGACTGGAAGGGGAGAGAAGTGGCCATGGTGGGCCTTTACTCCACCTCTGTCCAAGTGAGCAAGACCTCAGAGCTGCCAAAAGCTCAAAGCCCAGCAGAGAGCATTTCGATACTGGGTAATCTGGAAAGCCCGTACCACGGGTGCCCAAACAAAAGGGATTGACCAAAGCTCTGAAGGGAGCCAAGTGGAGTTAAGAATCTTCCAGGCGTGATTCCAAGCAAGGGAGAAATGTGCTGGTTAGGAACAGGGGAGCTCCTGGTAACGGGGAACATTTGGATCCCAACAAGTACGAACTGAGATGCATTTGTTTCCCTCTAGAAATGTGCCACGGGAAAAATAAGAAAATGAAACCTGACAGGCAGATTGGTCTCATGATTTAGAAAGTCCAAATACAGAAATTCGCTCATTTCAGGTATGCCTGGCTTAACACAACAGCCCCAGAACTGTATTTAAACGAAACGTTAGGCACACAGCGGATTTCAAATGCGTTATTTATACACCATGGGAATTTTTCTTGCAGAACAGGATCATCCTTTTATAATGCACACAACTGTCTCCATTTTACCTCGGTTTACAACCCACATGTCTACATAAGATTTTTTTTTTTTTCTCCCCCAAGTAAGGTCCATTCTGTATGGAAATTGTAAGTGGAAACAACTAGTTCGCTGGACATTACCTGAGGACCCCTGCCAGGATTCTGGGAACCCCAAGTCATTCATGTCTTCAAGGTGCAGCCATCACAGCAGGGGAGCTCCCCCCACCCAGAGCTGGAACCCCTGGGCTCCTCTCTCATCCTGTAGCGCTGGTGTCCTGGGCGGGGGCGGGGGGGGGCAGCCTAACTACTGCCAAACGCCAGCAGCCCTCCTGACACCGTGCTAAGGAGCTAATAGGTCAGAAAGTGCCCAGCGTTGTGTCACAGCTGCTCCAGCCCACTCCTCTCTCTGGGCTGGGGTGGGTGAGACCCGGAGTCAGAGTCTCGGGATGGGTTTCTTCGAGACCTTCGGAGCCGCTGTGCCAAACCCAAACGCCCTCCCTGCTCCGAGTAAGGCATGGAAGCTGAACACAAAAGTGTGCTGTAAAATTAGAATTTTCCCTTGAATATGTGCTTTTATAAGGTCTGCTGCATTCTGCAGTGTGATTTTATTACGTCTTAGGGCCAAAAATTCTCCCTAGAAACACATTTCCAAGTTTATAATGAAAATTAATAAGGAAGAGTAAAACTTGGAAATATGCTTTATAGGCAACCTTTTTTTTTTTTTTTTCACAAATACTTCTACTCTCTTAAGTGAATGGACTGTGACCGGGAGTATATCCAAGTCTATTCGTGTAATACCTCACTTAACTGGAGGCCGGCCTTCTGGCTCTTTCACTGCTTTCCTTCTTTTTTCTTTCTTTCTTTCTTTCTTTTAACACCTTGGGATTAAATTCTTTGCTAGAATGTAGAAGAAAGTCTCCCTACTCATTCCATTATAAGATCCAATAAACGGTTTTGGTGAAGTCCTTGTTATTTTTCCCACGTATATGGACATGAATGCACACGTGCAAATACACACTTTGTCTTGTCTTTCTTGTCCTGTCTTTGTTCCTGAACTCAAGGACAGTTCCTGCGGCAACAGAGGACTGTTTCCACCTGCTGTCACTCTGATTTGATTATATGTTAAACCCAAACTGGTGGGTGGAGGGTCGCTCTCTGGGATGCTGTCGTATCTTCCCGCTGAGCCAGGGTCAGTCCTTGCAAAGGAGACTCTCCATGACCCTAAAGGGCCCAATGGGGAATATATGAAGGAGGCAGTGCCTGGGGGCTTTTTCCTAAATCAGCAGGAAGCAGGCTGCTGTCCGAGACTGGTGAAAGGAAGCCCCATCTTTCAGGTGGGCTGGAAAGTGGAGGTCCTAGAGGCCTCTTTCCCCAAAGCTCCAAGCCTTGGCCTGCTTCCAATGCGGATAATTACATTCCCCTTCCCTAAACACTCCCTGCCGCTCAAACTGGAGGCAGGGCTCTTCTTTTCTGCCCTAAAACACTGCAACATTGCTCTGTGGCTATTAAACAGCTGCCACGTCCCGTCCCCCGAGGAGGCTGAAGGGAATCGAGTGGGTCATTTATAAAGCCGGCGAAGTGCTTGGGGATGAAAGTGCTCAATGTCCTCCAAATGCAGCCAGGGTGGCGAGGCTGGCGGTCAAATACCAAAGCAGATTAAGCCGGTAATCCAAATGTAATCGCGGGGGGATGGCCTGCCCTTCAGCCTCTGCCCCCCTGGACGGGCTGTGTTCTTCGGGGGCTGGTTTGATGTTCCGATCCTTGTTCTGGGGCCCTTCAGGTTTCCCTCTATGACTACATACAGCACTCATTGTGTGGGGTGGGAATGAATAGCCCTGAGACGGTTGAAAGAAAATATGACACCACTATGCTTATTAACACCAACTGGAAAAACTCCCTCCGACACAGATGCACCAGTGGCAAATTACGTTCTGGGTTTTTCGAACAGAAAACCAGTTTAGCCAATTATCACATTTGTATAGTTAGCTGGGAAAATGGAAACAATTCCCATTTATGGCCACAATAACCGTGTCCGTATTTTACTTTATAGAGTGCTCAAGCTCGAGTTAGTTCAGGCCCTGAGATTGTTTATACTTAAAAATTAATAATTTTGGAAGGGCAGCTGGTGGGGGTAGGGTGAAGTGGTTGGAGATGGGTAAGGACAAGCTGTTCAAGTGGGGTGTTCCTGTCTGCCCAGCTCTGTCCTGCTCCCACCAGCCCCTTCTTCAGTCATTCTGGGGGTAACAAAATTTAATAAGAAAACAGGATTAAATATTCTCAACAACCAATAGTATGTTGTTGTGCATTAAAGCACAGGCTCTTAACCAGGCAGACTCAGACTTAAATCCTAACTCAGAAACTAACCAGCTATGGAATTCTGAGCAAGGTGCTGAACCTCCTAGAGCTTCCGTTTTTTCCTGACTGTAAAAGGAGTCAACAGTACATACCTCATCAGGCTGTAATGAGGATGGTTCGATGAGATAACTCATAATAAAGCACTTAGCATGGCGCCTAATAAAAGTTATGGTATTATTATTAGATAAACTTTAGCCAGTGTTCGCCTATCAATCTGCATTTCTGCTTTTAAGAAAAAAAAAGGAGTTGAAGGCTGTCTATTCCCCACCTGCCAAGAGAAGTGACAGGTTAATGTGGAATGCTACAGAGGAAGGTACCAGAACTTGTTTCTCATTTTAATTTCATGTTCAAGCACAACTAAGAGGCCCGGGGTTATTTGTTTGTTTTTATGGCCCAGCAGCTATAGGCGGGTTGTTTGCTCTGAGTGGAGGAGAGAGGTGGTGCTGGGGCCTGCGGGGAGGACCTGCAGCCAGTCTCGGGCCTGGCAATGGAGGTGGTTAGCCCACGTGACCTCTGCTTTCATAAGCTTGCCCCTGTTAGGCATTCCAAGCCTGTCACCCCCTGGGAGCGCTATAAATTACAATGCATTGTGAGGATATTACTACTGTATTGGTTTCTACCAAATCAGTGTCATATGCTAAACACATCAAGATTTTTAATAGCACCAGACTAAACCAATTGGGACTGGAGCCCAAGCAGCTCATAATAAGGAGGGATCAACACTTCACTCTGTGACTGAACATGCGCAGGACACACATTTTAAGACTGCAGACTAAGAAAATGCAAACCAGTGTAATCCGTGTTGTCGGTTCTAGACATTTATGAGCTGTCAGAAAAAGGGAAAAAGAAATTCCCTTGCCAATACTACCTGTCGATCAGGCCCAGGAAGAAATTAAAGTCAAGAATAATGACAAGAAAATAACCCAACCCATGATTCCATCATTGGATTTAGCATTTCAGGTGGAACTTAATAAAGAGACCAACTCCCACTGCTGACAGCCTCAGGCCCTCGGTCAAAGCAGCAGCCACCTAGCTCTGGGAAGTCAGTTAAAGCTGATGTGCATACCTGGGCACAGAGGATGGACAAATCAAATAATTCCCAGAAATCTGGGCTGGAGCCCCTACTCATGAGTATAGTCTTAGAGGAAAAGAGCTGCAGGCATGAAAACAAAAATGTTGCAAAATCCCCATTTCCACTCCAGACCCCCTTTGATTCAGACACTTTCCAAGGTAAGGGTCAGATTTAACAGTGCGCCCTCTGAGGCCAGGTCAGTACCTGCTGCGGCTGCGGCTTCAGAAAACAAGTGAGCAAGCCAGGAAGCGCAGTGAAAGCCTGCCCCGCCCTCTGCTCGCTCAGCCCGGGGTAGAGGCTCACTTCCAATTCTGCCTTCTCTATACAGTTCTTCCCCAACACTTCTCCTACGGAAGACTTCCTCACATTCCCATGGGTCTGGGGGTCAGGTGGCGTTTCCTGGTCAAGCAGACACTCCACCTGGTGTCCAGCCCTGATCTCACATTATTCTCAGGGATAATCTTGCCTTGAGGGCCTCAGTCTCCCCTGGCTTCACCTTTGGTGCTCAGTTTCTCCCTCAAGCCTCAGACTAGAATTGCTTACCTGTGCTTTGGGTCACGCTCGGCGTTCCTGCGGGCCCAGTGGGAGCCCCCGTTACTTACCAAGTAGCTCGCCCGTCTTCTCATCATATTCTTCGGCCATTTCCTTTCCATCTGGGAACAAATAGTGCACCTTCCTTCTCCCTATGCACAAAGCAGAGAGTGCCTTACCCCCATGCCTCTTCTTACCTTGTGACTTGCACATCAAGGGATCTACCTGGGAAACACCAACAGCCTTGGGCTTGGGCATGAGAAGCCCTCCCAGAGCTGCCCATGAACTCTTTGCCAACCATTGCCCACCACTAGTTTAAGACATGTCCTGGGACGCCTTTCCTTTCTGCAGCTTTCTCTGAACACGTGTTCCCTCTACCAACAAAGCTCCATACTTCTCATCTGTTGAACTCCTTGCCCTTCAAAATCCAGCTCAAATGTCACTCCACTGGAAAGTCCTTAGCCACGCTGGCAAAAGTCATCACTTCCTTATTATCTGGGCCTCCCTGGTGCTTTATTCATATCCATAGTGGGGCATGTGTCACATAGGTATGGTACTTTTGTTAAAGAGCATCCTCTCTCCAGGAACAGTGCCATATTTATCTTTGTCTCCCCAGTTCCTAAAACCAAGCCTATGCACTCGGGATACTGACTGGGTTTCCTGACCAAGCACTCCTTCTAGCCACACCATTGCTGTGCCTTCTGCCTATCTCTCTGCCACTCCTAGCACGCAGCCACATAATGTTAGTCCTTTTACGTTTTCTTCATGTTTACCTCAGTTACGATTTACATTTGTGCGATTCTTTGATTACTGCCTGTCACTATTAGATAGGAGGGGTTTTATCCTTCTTGCCTATGGTTTCCCTAACACCAAGCATAGTGACTGGCACACGTTAGGAGCTCAGCTAAGTATTAAATGAAAGAAAGAACACTGATTCAACTTTCACTGAAACAATGCAAGAACCCAGGGGAGTCTCCGAGCCCAACTCTTCCACCTGTATATTATAATCATAAGCATTTTTTTAAAGCGACTATGTAATTTCCCCTATTTTTACCAATGGGTCAGTTGACATAGGTAGGTTCCTCAGCGAGCCTAGTAACAGGGACAGGTACCCAAACTAAACTTGATGAGTAAGGGCTCCAAGGACCTTGAGCAGTTAAAGGAGTCGCTACCTAAAATTTGCAACTTTATCTGATCTACCAAGCCTTTTTTCCATTTAATTCATTCCCCTGGACACAATTCCCTTGAGTCATTCCCAGTTTGTATTCTGGGGAAACTCATCCCCAACTTCGCAGGGCTTCTCAGTGTGCCCCTAGGTTATACCCCCTTAAATCATTTGGCTGGCTAACAGAGGCGGACGGGGTTTTCCTGGTAGCAATGGGGTCAAAGGTGTTGCCCGTGAGTAGCTAGAGGTGTCCGGCCTGACCCTCTTCTCCCCTGGAGTCCCTCTGGAGTCCAGGCAGGATGCGGTACTTACTACTGGCCAGCCATTTCACATGTTTTATTGCATTTAATTCTCAAAATAATCCTATGTGCCCCCATTACCTGTATTTCACAGATGAGGAAAATCGAGACTTAAAGTTCATGTAACTTATCCAAGCTCATAAAGCTATGAAATGACAGACCGAGATTTCAGCTCATCTGAGGCCAAAATCCATGCTCTAATGACCAAAGTAGGATAATGTGCATAGCTTTAAGTATCTGTAAGGCTGAACACTGTTCCAAAGGTTTATTGGTCATGTTTCTAGTGAATTACTATGTTTAGACCTTAGCGTATTTTATTGGGGCGTTTATCTTTTTCTTACTAATCTGACTGATCTTTATGATATTAACCATGTGTCATGTATGTTGCAAATATTATTTCAATTGCCTTTTAACTTTGTTTAAAGTGGGTTTTCCTAAACAACTGCATAATTTCTATATAGTCAACTATTTTTTCCTTTGTGGCTACTACCCAGGAGTTGTGCTCAAAATGCCCTCCTTTACCCAAAGATTATATAATAATTATCTGTACTTTATTCTTTTTTTTTTTTTTTTAAGATTTTATTCATTTGACACAGAGAGAGATCACAAGTAGGCAGAGAGGCAGGCAGAGAGAGAGGGGGAAGCAAGCTCCCTGCTCAGCAGAGAGCCCTATGCGGGACTTGATCCCAGGACCCTGAGATCATGACCTGAGCTGAAGGCAGAGGCTTAACCCACTGAGCCACCCAGGTGCCCCATATCTGTACTTTATTCTAACATATTTACTCTACAGGTATATATGTATGTGTTTATATGTGGCTAATAAACAATTTTAAGTATATTAGCATACTTTGGTAAGAAAATACATGTATGTGTACATGCATGGAAGAAATATGGAAGTAAATTATAGGGGTGCCTGGGTGGCTCAGTCGGTTGAGCATCCAATTCTTGTTTCCAGCTCAGGTCATGATCGTGGGGTCGTGGGATCGAGCACTGCGTTGGGCTCTGCGGGGAGTCTGCCAGAGATTCTCTCCCTCTGCCCCTCCCCCCATTCTTTCCCTCTCATTCTCTAAAACACTAAATAAAATAAAAATCTTAAAAAAAAAGAAAATGGGGGGCACCTGGGTGGTTCAGTCAGTTAAGTGTCTGCCTTTGTTTCAGGTCGTGATCTCAGGGACCTGGGATTGAGCCCCTCATCAAGCTCTCTGCTCCCCGGGGGTGGCTGCTTCTGCCTCTCCCTCTGCTCTACCCCCTGCTTGTGCTCTCTCTAATCAATAACATCTTTTTAAAAATGTAAATTATGATTATCTCTAGATGGTAGTTGATGGGTGATTTAACTTATTTTTTATATTTCCACAACAAGCCTAAATTCTTTCTGAAAAAAATTTGAAGAGTATTGGATTCTCATTACCAATAGCAGTGCTTTCTCATGGGAGAGAGGTAACATCCTCCCCACATCTACACACCCATCAGGAGGGTAGATCTTTAGGAGAGGTTTGACAAAATGTATCCATATACTTAACATTATTATTATTTATTATTATTATTATTTGGTTTTGGGGAAAAAGATCAAAAACATTGTTTTGTGATGCTAACAAAAAAACCTGGCAAAATCCTAGACGATGAAATATTTGTTGAGGTACCATCCAGTGACCAAAGGAAGTGAAAGCAGGGACTTCAATATCTGCACCCCCATATTCACAGCAGGATTATTTACAATAGCTATATAAGTGGAAGCAACCCCTATGTCCAGCAACAGATGAATGTCAAACACAACGTGGTGTGTGCGTGTGTACGCTGGAATGCTATTTAGCCTTGAGACAGGCAACAACGTAGATGGACACTGAAGTGAAATAAGTGGACGGTAAGTGAAACAAGCCAGTCACCAAAGGACAAATACCGTGTAACTCCACTTATGTGATTACGTTCCTGGCATCGTGAAATTCATAAAGACAGAAAACAGAATGGTAGTTGCCAAAGGCTGGGACCGGGGAGTCAGGGTTTAAGAGGTACAGAGTTTCAGTTGAAGACGAGGAAGTGCTGGAGACGGATGGCGGTGAAGGTTGCCCAACAATGTGAATATACTTCGTGCCACAGAACACAGTTAGAATGGTAAATTCTATGTTATCTATTTTTTACAATAAAACCAGAAACCACAGTCCTATGAGATAATGTCCAAAATCTTTAGCTTGGCATAGATCAAAACATACCCCAATTTATCCAAAATCCCTCTTCGTTTCCCACCATTTCTCCTCACTGCTCCTTGAGAAAAGAGAACTTTTATTCACCCTTGCATCCTAGCACCTAGTACCTCACACACTGTGTGTGTGGGGGGAGGTGTTGTTATGACTGGGGGGACGCTTATGCCTCACTAAATGTTTTGTTATTCCCCTAGTAATCAGCCATATGCTTTCGCAAATCCATACCTTTCCTTACGCGTGAGTCATTCCTTCTTTTACACTTAGCAAACACAGATGAATTCTTTAGGACCCATAAACATCACCTCTTCTGTGAGGTCTTCTTTCAAAGAGCAGACGACTCCCATCTTCGTGCTCTCATACACTTAATAGAAGATTCCAACCTCTACTTAACATACATTCTTACTTATTTACATATCGATTCTTCCCCCTCTCTGCTCTGGTACAGAGCCTGGCACATAGCAAAATCCTCCCTAAATGCTGCGTGAATGAGCAAATGAGTAGGTGATTTTAATTTCCACGCTTCCCTGATTGACTTCTGCCTGCGGATGTGTGCCTCCAACTGGTCTCCCACAAGCTACAGGAGTTTAGACAGTAATTCATCTGGCTGCCAAGAAGGTCCAGCAAAGGACCCCTGCAGCACTGGGGGTCCTACATCCGCCAATCCTAGGGGGAGACAAAATCAGGACTCCTTACCTCTATGTCCACCTTTTTCCAGGCACAGCGCTGGGACCTTTGCTGTTTTCCCTACAGACCCTGGAGAACATTTAGAAGTTCTCTTACAAACACATTACAGCTGGAAAGGATATCAGAGGTAGCCCTTCCAGCTCATTTTACAGATGAGAAAAATAAGGCCCAAGCAAATAAAGAGGCCACTGTACTTAATGGCAGAGTAGTAACTAGAGCCCAGGTCTCCCACCTCTTCATGACGCCAGGCTGCGTTCAGCAACACAACCCCACCGACTGGACGAGAGCCTAGGGCCGGTCTAAAATCCTCTTTAATTTCAGTTTCCTCTTCTGTAAAATGGGGTGGAAAACTGACAGCAGTCGGGAGCAAATGACATAACGAGTACGAACGGAGTTAATATTTATTAGTAACAGAACTCAGAGCGGGACGACGTGGTGTAGAGGAAACTAGGTGTCCAGAGACACGTGTTCCAGTCACGTCATCTCTCTGGGCCTCAGTTTCCTCATCTGCCAAAGCAGGACTGGGCCTAGTCTGGCAGCCGCAGCACTTCCCGCTCGGCCGTCCCAGGTTCGGAGGCCCTTCGTGGAGGCGACCACGCGGAGGGCTGGACCCTGGGGTAAAGGACTAGGGAGCTCGTGGGGGGCCTCGAGTTACCGTCCTGCAGCAGCGCCGTCTTCTCGGCGGTCCGCAGATTCTCCAACCAGCCCGTTACCGCCATCTTCCCTACGCCAGGTCGCGCGACCGGCCGCTTCCATGGCAACCATTCCGCCTCCGGTTACTTCCGGCCGACCCGGAAGGCCTTCTGGGCATTTGCCCTCCCCACCCCCCACTTCCCATGCGCCACGCCCTCCGTGCGCTCTCATTGGCTGCCCAGGTAAGTGTTACTACTGCCCACCGTGGGTGACCCGCTAGGCCTGAAGTTGACCCACAGCGGACCGAGTCACCGCGGCCGGGAGGGGCCCTTAGGGCAGGGTCCGGACACTCCAGCCCTCCTCTGGTCCCCAGCTGGGAGTTCCCGGCGCGCGCCACCTGCGGACGCAGCGGGCGCCCCACAGCTGCCGGTAGTCTTCACCCCCAGCTGTGAGGCCGAGACTCCTCCCATCTCGGAAGGCGCCCCACACCTGCTGCGGCCATGCCCCATCTCCCGGCAGCTGCGGGACTGAGCACCCCAGTGACGAGAGGCCCGCCACCAGCGCAGGTGTAGACCATTACCCCGCCTCCCGAACACCCGCCAACATCAGAGTTTCCTCTGCAGGTCTGTGATGGTGTAGAGATGTGGGGTCTATATGTAGATTTCTCTCAGTCCTTCAACCCTCTTGGGAGCCCAAGCCCTTTCTAAAGATGTAGCTCCATTTCCTAGCCTGGCATCCCCCTGGTAAGCTCCTGGTAAGCACTGAATCTTTATAGAGCAGCCCCTCTAAGGAGTATCATTTTGTACCCCCCAAGAGTTCTCCATTAGTCCCATTCTTACCCTTATTTCCCCCAGTGCTCTGGTTTTGAAAGGCTGGTAAGTGCTACGCTAAACTGCTGAAGTTCTTTTGGGTTTTGGGAGACCCCTCCCCCCCGGGGAACTGAGCTACTGCCCCCAAAGCCTGGTCATTAGAGACACCACCCTCATAGCCAAAGGGTTGGGTAACCTCAGTTCTGGGTTTCCACATGACAGTTGCCCTGATGAAACCTAAAACCATTAGGCCGGGATCTGGCCATACCTCAATGGACCCTGGGGGCATCTTGAAGGCATTTCCCAAGCGGAGGAAAATTCATGCCAATCCATCATCAAAAGCACTTGTAAAGAAACCCAAGCATGAAGGTGGAGAAGAAGCAGGAGGTGAGCAGATCCACTCTCAGAACCCTCATGTACTTGAACCCTCAGGCTTCTGATACTGTTCATGTCAAGGAACAGATACTAGAGCAGGTTATGCCAGTCCGTGGCCTGCAGGTTGTTTTGTATCCTTGTCGCACTAGGCTTGGGCCCCAGTCTTTGACAGGCCACTTGCTGTGTTATTTTCTACTCTGCCCCTAAACCTTCATTAATCAGAAAATACTGTCTGGTCCCTAAGGAAATGACCAGCAGAATCCTTTACTCTCCAGGAGGTTGCCTGAAGAGGGATAAAGGGCGGGAGACTCAGGTCCCCAGAGTTACGTTATTTTGCAGCCAAGCTGACAAATAAATAACAGCTCATGTGGCAGGGAGGGGAGGGGAGGATCTTTTACACAGCCAGGCCTGAAATGGCAAGACATATGTGCCTTATGCCTTGTACAGAGGTAGGTGTCTATTAATACTTGAAAGAATAAATGATCAAATGAAGCGATATACAGGATACCTACAATGTGCTCTAGCAGTGTCTACACCATTCTAGGTTACATGAGGGAACAGGACATATTGACATCCTTGCCCCTTAAATCAAGTGATGGTTCATGGGAAATTAACTGTATGCCTGCAGCAGAATCCCTGGAAGGCTGGCTGTCTGGATGGAAGGGAAATGATTGTTTGGGGGCACAGGACAGTAAAGGGTTCATTTGGATCATATCTGACAGTTATGACAATCGGTGTCTGGATGTCCCCTCCACAGAGTGGCTGAGCTCCCTGCGGGCCCATGTTGTGCCCAGCGGCATTGGGCGAGCCCGGGCAGAACTCTTTGAGAAGCAGATTATTCAGCATGGAGGCCAGATATGCGCTGCCCAGGCCCCAGGGGTCACTCACATTGTGGTGGATGAAGGCATGGACTGTGAGCGAGCCCTCCGCCTCCTTCGACTGCCCCAGCTACCCCAGGGTGCTCAGCTGGTGAAGTCCACCTGGCTGAGCCTGTGCCTGCAGGAGAAAAGGCTCGTGGACACGGCAGGATTCAACATCTGCAGCCCCGACAGGTGGGCCGGCCCCTGTCTTTCCTCCGGTGTTTCCTGGCAGCATCTTGGGCTCTCTCCTTGATTTATTAAAAATAACTTTCATCGTCTTAATCAGACACAGTAGAAAACCAAGATTTCAGAGTAGAGGATTGGGAGCAGAGGTAGGGCCAGGCCTTTGGGTGTTAAACTTGCCATCACCATCCCAGCAGGTACCTGGACCAACCGCAGCTCAGCAAGGCAGACCAAGACTCTTCTGCCCAGGAGGCTGTGCTCAGGACAGCCCTCTCTCCTCCTCGTCCTCCCACCAGGCCTGTATCTCCTCCCCGGAGGACAGAGGAGGCCCCGAGCACCCAAGTCCAGGTCAGGAGCCTCCTAGCTCTCAGAGCTCCCTTCCCCTGGGAACTAGGTCCAGAAACAGCCTGGTGGTTGTTGAGAATGTCTCCAGCCCTGACAGAGGAAGGGTCTCTTATGGTGAGGCCATTTGGCTCTGCCCAACAATCATCATGCCTGCATTTGCCAAGGCCCATATCTACCACCTGTCATTGGGGAGTCTAGGGCTGGGCACTGGGGGAAGCCAAACGGAACATGGCCCCACAGTTAAGGAGACCCAGGTCTGATGCAGGAGACCCAGCCTCATTCCTGGGTCTGACTAGGAGACTCAGCCCCACCTTTGAGGAGCTCTTCTGGGGGCCAGGGGCATGAATTTGTCGTCTCTTCTCTTTCCTTACCTCAAGCCTGGCTGTGATGATGAAACCAGTGACGGGGAAGAGACCCAGGTTAGCGCAGCTGATCTGGAAGCCCTTATCAGTGGCCGCTGCTCCCCCTCCCTTGAGGGAGATGGCGAGCCTAGTCCAGCCCCTAAGGGCCTGGATAAATGGGTCTGTGCACAGCCTTCGAGCCAGAAGGCGGTCAACTACAACCCCCACATCACAGAGAAGCTGGAAGTGCTGGCCAAAGCCTACAGTGTTCAGGGAGACAAGTGGAGGGCCCTGGGCTATACCAAGGCCATCAATGCCCTCAAGAGCTTCCACAAGCCTGTCACCTCCTACCAGGTACCTGGGGGCCAGGGCAGGGGATGCGGGGAGATGGGGGGCTTTCTGTTTACTGGGCACCAGTCACAAGTGGCGATCAGGTGGAATGGTTAAGATTTTATGATGTCTGAGACTTGCACAACAGAAATAAAATGGAGAGGTGGATGAGAGTAGATTGATGGTCTCCTGATAATTATAGAAGATGCTGACGGGTAGTGGGGATTCATTACACTGCTCTCTCCACTATGGGAAAAATTCCCATAGTAGAGAGTTTTTAAAAAGTTTACTATGGAGGCCAAAAGACCAGGGTTTGAATTCTGGTTCCCATCCTTCATTAACTCTGTGGTACTAAGCAAGTTACTTAAACCCTTTGAGCAATGAAAAGGAACTTAGACTAGTGAGGGACTCCAGGGCTCTTGGGAGGACCAAATGCTGTGCTCCCTGCAGTGCTGGACCTGAGCCGCAGAAAGGCCTCAGTGAATGCCCCAGTCTCACTGTTGCCATGACAGTGGTGACTCGTGTGGTCACTGCTGCCTTTTCTCTACTTCCTGTGCTGATCTCCATTCCTCTGGGAACCAAAAGACAAGTGACCCAGCCCATCCCATCCAAAATTCTCATTTTCACTTGTGCCCAGACTTTACACAGCCATCAGCTGCTAACTGACCAAGCTGGCATTTATTCAGATACCTCCTAAAGGCATCTGCTAACCCACCGCTGGCTCTAGGCCTCCCATCTTCTCACTCTTCTTTTCCTGCCTCTACCTCCTCCTCCCCCAGGAGGCCTTCAGTATCCCTGGGATTGGAAAGCGGATGGCCGAGAAGATCGTAGAAATCCTGGAGAGTGGGCATCTGCGGAAGCTGGACCATATCAGTGAGAGCGTGCCTGTCTTGGAGCTCTTCTCCAACATCTGGGGAGCTGGAACCAAAACTGCACAGATGTGGTACCAACAGGTCACCCCATGTCCCAGCACCCCCTTCAGTTTTGCTTTCTCAGAGGTCCTGCCTGCAGTTCTCATACTTTGTGTTCTGATGGGAATGAACCAGGACTATAGGGAAACCACTTTTCAAGGGCATGAGGGCTCATGTAGACCCCTTTCCTGCTCCTAGAACTGCCCTGTTGCCAGATAGCTTCAAGGCATTAATCTGTGATGGAGGCAGAGAGATAGGAAGTGTGCTTCCCTGTCTCAGACCAGCAAGGGCCTTCCTGAGAAGACCAGGGCTCAGGGCTGAGTATCTAGATCAATGGTTCCCCAACCTGGCAATGCTCAGAATCCCCCAGACTAATAAATAGACTTATGAACCAGTCTTTTAGGGTTGTGGCAAGCTGGATTGGGGTGAGTCTCACATACTCCCTACCTTTCTTGAGTCCCACTGATTACAGATCCAACCACTCCTGGGGTTGATCCTGCCTCAGGCCTTCCTTGGAATCTGGGGGTGATGGAAGCCTTGCATATGTGCTCAGTCCCTGGCTCTCTATTGGTCCTGACTCTCATAGCCTCCTCATTTGGCTTGTTTTTTTCCAGGGTTTCCGGACGCTAGAAGATATCCGCGACCGGGCCTCCCTGACTAGCCAGCAGGCCATTGGCCTGAAGCATTATGATGACTTCCTGGAGCGCATACCCCGGGAGGAGGCTACAGAGATTGAGCAGACAGTAAGCAGATGTCCCAGAGCAGTGAGGAGAGCCGGGCCTTGCTATAAGGTCAGGGCCCGGCTCGAAACCAAGACACCTGATCCCTCAGCTGGGGAGCCAGGCGTAAGAAGCTGTGAGACACCAGAGGTTGGGACCATGGGGAAAGGGCCAGCTGAGACTGAAGCTGGGAGAGTGGATGGCTGTGCTGGGGAAGGCTGTCACACCAGGTCTGCGAATGAGCATAGAATAAGCATGGGCTTGTGCGCTGGAACGGTGAGGGCTGGATTAGAGGCAGTTTATGGTCAGAACCAGGTGAAGGTCCTGGGGTTTGAACTGGGTTAGGTGAGGCTGGGTCAGGGCAGAGGTTCTTAATGTTCTTTGATTCACAAACTTTTCTGAGAACCCGATGAAAACTATGGACTCTTTGTCTCCAAGATTTGTGCAAGTGTACAAAGTTTTCTATCTCCAGATGCACAGTCCTTCTGAAGGTTCCCACACAACCTGAGGCTGGCTCAGAGTTTGGTGGGTGTAGCAAAGTTGGAGTTGGTGTAGAGTTGGTGTAGAAGCACAGTGCCAGTTCCATTCGGCCTGGGGTCAGAGGAAAGCTTAGGTTGAGTTGAGTTAAGGTTAGGCCTGAATTAAGAGTAGGGTTTTCCTGGTATTGGATGCTTTTAATTAAGATTTGGCCAACACTAGGGTTTGATTTAAAGTTGGGGGATTAAATTCATATGATTAAATTCATATAAAACCTAAATTAGAGACTAGGGTAAAAAAAAAAAAAGAAGAGAGAGAGACTAGGGTATATTTGGGGCTAGATATATCATTTGTTCAGTTGGGGTCAGAATTAGGAGCTGGTTCCTGGGCAAGGTTTGCTGCTTTGGAATCAGGTTTTGATAAGGTGGGACTCTATGGAGACCCTGGCCCACCTTAGCTGAAATCAGCCACCAGCTCTACTCCAGGCCTCCAGCCTCTTTGGGACTATAAGACCGGCACAGGAGGGATGGACAGGCCCTTTTGTCTACCCATCACCAGGCCTTGGTGCTGATGATGATACTGTCACTCAGCCACGGTGTCCAGGCGCGGAGAATGTCCCAGTGAGCTTCCAGCCCCCAGCCCACTGGAACAGCGGGAGCTTCCCACCTGGCGTTCAAGGGGTCTAGCTTCAGGAGTTTTTGATGAGATTACTCATCCCAGGTCTCCTTCCATCCTCTTGGGAGGCTCAAGAAGGGAGTGAGGGGATTAGGAGCCTGGGCCTTCCGAGAATTGAGGTGTCCTGGCCAAAGTATCCAGGGTCCCAGAAATCTCAGTGTCCTGGGGGAGAGGCGTGGAGGCCGTCTGCATATGAAAGGCTGCCGTGTTGCCGGGCTAGAGGCTAATGGGCTTATTTCCCTCAGTGAGGGATGATCCTTCAGCCCACAGCCCTCCCTCTCTTTCTTGGCTCCCTCTCCAAGCCTCTTTGCTCCAAGTAAGGGTGTAAGCACTGGCTCAGAATTGCCTCCCTCTTTGCTTTTTTTCTTTTCCTTTACTGTAGGTACCGTTGTATTTCTGGGCTCTGTTTCCGCTGAGGCCTGGGCCTGGGCACCCTGCTCGCCACCTGCTCAGGTCTCAAGCCCCAACTCACACACTCTGCCTTTAGCTTCAGATCCATGCCTGGGGCTGCTGAGACCTGGCAGAGGGCTTCCAGGCACTTGGCCCTTTGTCCTAAGTGGACAGACCTGGGCACATGGGTTGGGGCAGGAGCCGAGAGAAGGCGTGTCTCCCTGCTCTTACAGAACTCTAGGAGGGAAGATCAGTGCCTTCCCTCACAGTCTGAGTACACACCTCTTAGATCACTGTTCAGGTGGTGGGAGCACATTTTCTTCTCTTCTGTCCTAATGAAGAGGGCAAGTGCCATTCCCTAGGGTAGGCTTCTGGCATCGCTCCTTGAGGCCTTCCCTCAGGCTTGTACCCCCCATCCGGGGATCGGCGCGGGGCATCAGCTGGACGTGTGGGCTCCTGGGTCAGGGAAGTCTCTCACGCTGCCCTATGAGAGGAACTCTCTGCAGGGCTTGAAGCCCACAGGCCCTCCCTGCGCTTTCCCAGGTCCGGGAAGCGGCTCAGGCCTTCAGCCCCGGGCTGCTGTGTGTGGCGTGTGGTTCTTACCGCCGGGGGAAGGCAAGCTGTGGTGACGTGGACGTGCTGCTCACCCACCCGGACGGCCGGTCTCACCAGGGCATCTTCAGTCCTCTCCTCGACAGCCTTCGGCGCCAAGGTACAAGCTCTGTCTTGGGGTGAGCGGGCGGTGCAGGGAGGGCAGCCCCCAGGAGGGAGCATCTCAGAGTCGCAAGCTCTAGGCAGGAAGCGGCGTGCGGGGGCCCGCTGCTCAGTGAGAATGCCACCTCTCCCTGGTGGCCAGAGCCATTACAGGGAGGAGCCATTACAGTCCACAGCTCCTTCCCTCAGTGACGGGTGCTCACTACCACCTGCAGGTCGAGGTTCCTCTCCCCTGCCTGAGACACTGCAGGGGACACAGGGAGGCATGACTGCAGGGTTTAAAGAGGCAGGCCCGGAGAGGGCAAGGTCACCCAGCAATTCATGGAGCTGGGAATGGAGGACCCAGGGATAAAAAGGAGAGACCTGGGAGGACAGAGCAGTCTGGGCCTGGCTCCCTGCCCTCCCAGCGGCCTTCTGATGTTGCGCCAGGGTTCCTGACAGATGACCTGGTGAGCCAGGAGGAAAACGGCCAGCAGCAGAAGTACCTGGGGGTGTGCCAGCTCCCTGGGCCAGGACGGCGGCATCGACGGCTAGACATCATCATTGTGCCCTACAGCGAGTTTGCGTGCGCCCTGCTCTACTTCACTGGCTCTGCCCACTTCAACCGCTTCATGCGGGCTCTGGCCAAGACCAAGGGCATGAGCTTGTCAGAGCACGCCCTCAGCACCTCTGTGGTCCGGAATACCCACGGCCTCAAGTTGGGGCCTGGCCGAGTGCTGCCCACCCCCACAGAGAAGGATGTCTTCAGGCTTTTAGGCCTACCTTACCGAGAACCAGCCGAGCGGGACTGGTGACCCACGGCTCCGGGGAAGGGAGCACCACGCGAGACTGGCCATCCCACCTGGCCATCTAGTGTTTGGCTCCAGCCTTAGCGGGCTGAGCCTCACCACTTCAGCCGCCTGGGCCTGAGGGCAGGGGCAGGCTGGCTCCCAGGCTCGTCCTGGCCCTCTCCTCAACAGGAGCGGACTGCTGTCCTTCATGTCACCACTGCCCCTGATAGAGTTTTGTACACAGCCCCTTGCCCGATTTTAAGCAAGAACAGGTCCTGGTGTGAAGCCAGCTTCCTGTGCTGAAGGCCCAGACACCCCCTCTTCCCTACCCAAGGAGGCTCTGGCTGCTGGGGTGGGACGGGGGCTGTGGCTGAGCGCCCCCAAGACCCCGTGGAGCCAGAGAATGTGCTACGCCCTATGTACTCCCTCCCCGAGCCCGCGTCCTCTGCAGCCGGAGGTGTGGGGAGGGGGGCAACCGAGGCTCCATAAGGACAGCATTTGAAGGCCCAGGGGCCCAGTAAAGTGCACTCAACATTTCGACTGCCTGGTGTCTGTGAGCTGCCCCAGCCGCTGCTTGCCTTCCACCTGGGTGGGGTTGGAGATGGGAGCTGAATGGGAGCCCAGAAAGGCAGGTTAACTGCTCTCCAGACTGGCTGGCTTGAGTCAGCTCCCAAGCTCAGAAGGGGGCATGGGGGGATGGGTAGGGGAGAATTCATGGAGTCAGGCACTAGGAGCGCCTGCCTCCCCATCAGCAGCTCTTGGCCCTGCCCTGGAACAAGCTATCAGGACATAAACAGAGGTGACGAGACTCATTAGGAACAACCAAATGGTGACTTGTGTGCCACCAACAGTGCTGAGGTAGTCAGAGAAGGTTGCCTGAAGGAAGGGAGGGGCAGGCTGGCAGGGAAATTGCCTGCCAGTTGGGGACAACTAAACATGCTTTGGAGAGGACGCCTCCGCCAGGTCAGAAGAAGGCCAGGTGCAGAGGACTGGGAGTCAGGCTAAGAGGCTTAGTTTGATAGAGCAGATAGGAGCAGGTCCAGCTGAGGGACCAGGATGGTGCTTGGAGGTTGGACCTCGCAGGATGGAGAATTTGGTGAGGGGAGGAGAGGAGTGGGGAAGAAGTTTCGGGCACACCAACTATGAAGAATAATGGGCACAGGGCAGGAGAAGGTGGCTCTGTTGGAGGAGCCTGGAAAAGCCTGATGGCATGGGGGGAGGGGGTTGGAAGCTTCAGAGATGGGCTCAAGCTGGAGCACAGTGGCTGGCAGGCAGGGCTGGGGGGCAGGTGCTGAGTCCTGCCTCTCCGTCAGTAACGAGAATCCCAGAGCCGGCCTTTGTTGGCCTGATTTTTAGTCTCAGGATCCTGGTAGCCTCAGGGTAGACACCCTAGTTCAGAACCCTGAAGTCCCAATTAGGGGCCCCACCTGCATGGTCATACTGGGGAAGGAGTACCGGGGCCCTCTTACACAGCCTAGTGCCAACCAGAGATTCACATCAAAGGCCCAGAAGCCTCTGTGAAGGGTGAGTTCCTCAGAGCTTCTACTCCCGGGCTGTGTGGCTGGCTGGGGCCTGGAATGAAGAAACTGGGCAAGTTCCTGGGCCCCCCGGGCTTTTTCTGGCCCCCACTCACAAGCTCCACCAGTTCTACTCCAGACTAGACCCCCCCAGTGTCTGCCCTCATGCCCAGCAAGGGTCAGAGTTGGCAGAAACCCAAAGCCTGGAGGGTCCACAGCCAAATGTAGAAGTTGTTTCTCCTCTCCTTTCGCTTCCCACTTCAGGGCCCTGGCCTGCTCAGCAGCCTCTCCAGGACCAGAGGAATAGGGCCTCCAGGGCTACAAGAGGGAACCAGTGGGTCATGGGGTACCTTGACCAGTTAACCCCTTCCCGCACACAGGAAGTCCCCAGAACCACAGAGAACGATAGTGCCGACTTCTGTGTCTAAAAACAGAAACCTGACCCCATTCCGGGCGCCTTCTCCTCCTCCCAGGAGATTCGGAATTCCAGACATTACCTTCAATCCATGTAAACTGGCCCCACCACTTGGTAAGGACAACAGGAAATTGGGATAAAAAGGGAGCATGTCTGCACCTTCCAGAGAGACCCATTCTGGAGGTGGTATCCTCTTGGTTGCTCAGTCCGACTCAGGAGCCCAGGAGAAGAACTGGTGGAGGGATTTCTGTCTTGAGAAAGGCTGCCCAGTTTGGGGTTGTTCTCTAAGTCCAAACTAAGCAGGGTGTGTTGGAAAGTTCTCCAGGTACTTCAGAGCCTGGACTTGGTTTCTGACTAAGCGTGCCACCCTGTGCCCCATTCTGCTGGAAAGGGAGACTGAATTCTGGAGACCTGGTGGGAACTGGCATCCTGTCTAGCAACTGAGTACCCCCAAACTACCACCCAGTTGCCACATGGTCCTGAGGAAGAGGAGAAGGGCCCACAGGCCTACTTTCTGCCCCAAGCCCGGCTGTCGTCACTCTATCCCTGAGCCAGAGTTGTCCATGGCCAGACCACGTGAATGGTAGGCAGAATAATGGTCCCCCAAAGATGTCCACATCCTGATCCTTAAAACCTGTGAATATGTGACTGTGCTCAGCCAAAGACACTGAAGATGTAGTTAAGGTTAAGGATTTTGAAATGTGATTATCTGTGGACCCAATCTAATTATGAATCCTTCCAAGTGGAAAACCTACACTGAGAGATGTGACTATAGGAGGGAGGTCAGAGAGATGCAATATTTCTGATTTTGATGATAGAGAAAGGAGGCCACCAGCCAAGGGATGTGGGCAGCCTCTAGAAACCAGAAGAGGCGAGGAAACAGATTCCACTCCAGAGCCTTCGTAAGGGAACACAGCCCTGCCAACACCTGTTTTATTCCACTGAGATCTGTGTCAGACTTCAAAACAATAGTACTGTGTGGTAATAACTTTGTTGTTTTACCACTAAGTGTGTTACTGCATCAGTAGGGGACCAGTAACCTGGGTGTGTCCTGGTCTCCTTTTATAGTGAGTGGTGGGACCTGCTTTGAGGCAGAGGAGGTCCCCCCACAAGTGCAGCTGGGGTGTGGGGAAGGGTGGGAGCCTCATATGCCTGGAGTGGGGGAGGGTCAGGTGGTGGGCAAGGCCCTGCGTCCCAGCCCTCGCCAGCTGGCTGCCACTTGGTCAGTGTGAGCCTCCCTTACTTTCAGTTTCCCCTGACACTTTGTGCCCAAGATACAGACCTCTCTAGACTGCTCTGTCCCAACCCTGCCAAGCTGGGAGCCTCCTCTTTTCCCAGGGCCTGAGGGAATGACATTGATCTTGACCCCAGACTTGCACTGAAAGTGGGACAAGAAAAGGCCACACTCTCCTCCTGGGTTCTGGCTGCTCATGGGGGAGTAGGTGTAGGCACAGGACCAGGAGCCTCCTGGCCTGGAGTGGACATGGCAAGGTGGGCAAGTCCAGCCATGTCCTACTCTCCAGGTTTCAAGGACTGGGAATGGAAAACCCAGGCCCTTCGTCTTGCTTCTCCAGGAGAGTTACAAGATTCCTGTCCCTTTAAATGGGATGGGCTGGGGAGTCTGGGTGGCTCAGTCCATTAAGAATCTGCCTTTGGCTCAGGTCATGATCCCAGGGTCCTGGGATTGAGTCCTTGGGCTCCCTGCCCAGTGGAAAGCCTGCTTCTCCCTCTCCCTCTGCATTGCTCCCTGCTTGTGCTTTCTGTCTCTCAAATGAAATGCTTAAAAATGAATGAAGGAAGAAAGGAATGAATGAATGAGTGAACGGGATGGGCTGCCTTTTGCCAGGACTAGGGACTACAGCATGGAGAAGACATTAGCCTCACTCTCCTTCTCACTCTCCTTCACTCCTCAGGAGACCCCCTTTCATCCCCTCCCACCATCTCAGGGATCAGCCTCGCATGGGAGCTACAGCTCTTGGGGCACCTGCTGCCCCCCAGACTCACAAACACCTAGATGCTGCCCTGGGCCTGAGGCCCAGTCCCAAGACTTGGCCAGCTAGTTTTCTAGAACTCCCAAGCCACTGGGCAGCCCTGCTTCTGAGCTCTGGAACAGGAGAACCCTCAGGGTTGAAGACCCAAAGGTGGCCCAAGACTCTGGGCCAAGCCTCATCCCTGTCATCTGAATGGGGACCTCCAAAGCCCTGGTCGTCCACACTGGAGGTTAGTGCAGAAGCTGAGCCCCAGCGAAAGACCCAGAGGGAACATTCCTGAAGAAGGGCCTGGAGATGAGGACAGGACCCAGGGGTTGAAGGAGTCTGAAGATGCCATGGAGGACATCTCCCAAATCCAGCAGCACCACGTAAGGGGGCCATCGCTTGCTACCTGAGTGGCTGTGGAACCTCACCTGGCCCGAGGCTCTGCAGGACTCCAGCCTGGCCCTGACCAAGCAGGTCCATGACCTTAGGCACAGTGGTCCTGCTACAGCAAGATACCCTCATCCACTGGGCTCCGGTCCCTCAGCTGGGCTGTCACCGGGCCTGTGTCTGTTCGACTGCATGTTCTTTTGCCCATGTGTCTAATGTGCATTCCAGGCCGCATGTCTGTTTGCTGCGTGTTCAGGAATTTGTATCTGTATATGTGGGCAGCCCCACATACAAGTCCGTGTGCGCACTTGGTCCAGACCTCCACGGGCATGCCCCTATGTTGTCAAGAGCTCGGGCAGGGCCTGGGGGCTGGAAGGGCGGTCCCTGGGCAGCGCTGGGCAGGGACTGCAGAAGGTGGTGGGGCCCTGGCTGGCTCTGGACCCCGGGTCCTTGTGTCCGGGGAGGCGGCCGCAGGGCGGGCCGCATGCGTCAGCCTTGAGCGGCCATCAATAGCGCGCGGTTAATTAATTTGATGGGAACAGCAGGGACCGCCGTTTGCATTTAGTGAAGTTCCAGGAACTTCCAACCTCATCTTCATAATTGGCCTCATAAATTGTAAGAAAGAGAGAGATCAGCAAAGCGGGAGGGAGGAGGGGCTGCCCGTCCGTCCTTATTTAATTTTATTGCTGAAATTCATCTTTTTAGCCTCCTCCAGAATCGGCTCTCCCTGCCGGATTTGCCTAATCATGATAAATTAATATTCATTTCCCCGCCTCTTACCCAGCTCCCGCGCTTGGCTGGAGTTGGGGAGGGTCTCCTTCCAGCCCCTTGGCCAGGCCTTGGCGGGAGCCCTGAAGGGGAGCTTGTGAGAAGAAAAGAAAGTGGAGCCTGGGGAGGACTGGAGGGGAGCCAGGGGGAAGAGGCAGCTCTGTTATGGGGTGTGTGTGTGTGTGTGTGTGTGTGTGTGTGTGTGTGTGTGGTGTGTGTGAGATATGACTGACTGGGGCTCCCAGATGAGGGGCCCCGAGGCCCCCTGCTGGTTCTTGGGCAGAAACAGCCCAGAGTGTCTAGGGTGTGAGGCTCAAGTACCCCTGCCCAGGGAGGGTGAGGCGGGAGGGGCCGGAAAAGTCTTCAAAGGCCCTTTTGGAGACCCAGAGGCCCAGACTAGGGGCAGACAGGATGGATTCGGGAGATGGAATTTGGAGGCTAGTTCCAGCTGAGAAGGCAGGGGGAAGAGGGTTGGCTGCCCCCACCTGACCTGGTCTTTGCCCCACAGTCCTGCTGACGAGGCGCAGGCCACCTTCCCCTGGACAGACTCCAATGGGGACCCGGCCTCCTCTATGGGGCCTCGCAGGTGCCATGGGCTCTGGCCAGCAGAAGTGGCGCCTCTGCAGCCTAGGCCAGCTGGGTGGCTGACCTTCTGACACTGCGTACCCTGGCTAGGCCACGTGATTGCCCCAACTACTGCTCTTCCTTGGTGAGGCCCTTTCCCAAGGCCCGCAGCAAGGTTGCTGGGTGGATACTGAGGGCTGTTCTTCTCAGTGGGGCCCCACCATCCAAAGGGGCAGAATTCTCCATCTTCTTGACTCACAAGGAGTATGTGAAACTGGGAGGGATTTAGACTGTATCTTTGCCCTATTGTACAGATGAGGAAACTGATCTCTGAGAGGTGGGAGGTGACTGGCCGAGCTAGGGTCTCACAGAAGTCAGGGGGTGGGACTAGGAGAGAGGGATGATTTCACACCCCCCAAGACTGGGATGGGCAGGATTCGAAGGAAGACCCTCAGGGACCTTTATCCCCTCTGTCTTGAGTGTGGCCGGAGTCTTCAGTTATGATGAGGTATTATTCCCGTGGTTATGTCACCTTGTAGGACAAAAGGGAGATGATCTGGGTGGGCCGAGTCTAACCCCATGAGCCCTTTAAAAGCAGAGTTTTCTCTGGCTAGTAGCAAAGGGACAGTGAGATTTGAAGCATGGGGAGGACTCAATACACGTTTGTTGGCTCCGAAGACGGAGGAGGCTGCGTTCGAGGACCAGGGAGAGTCCGGGGGCAGCTGGGAGTGGCCTCCAGCTAACAGCCAGCAAGGAAATGGGGACCTTAGTCCTACAACCACAAGGAACCGAATTCTGCCAACAGTGAGAAAGAGCAAAGAAACTGACCTTTCCCACAGCTTCCAGGTGAGAACTCGGCCCAGCCAACACCTCGATTTCAGCCTTGTGGGACTGTAAGCAGAGAACCCAGCTGAGACCTCCCGCACTTCCAGCCTAAAGAACTGACAGAATTAATGGATTTTGGTTTTAGGGGCTAAATTTGTGATGATTCGTTACGCAGCAATAGAAAACTAATACAGAGACTTAAGGGAAGGGTGTCTTAGGCTTCTATGATGGCAAGGAGGGAGATGAAGAAGTCTGGGGCTCTATCCTCATGCCATTTCCCTTCCCCCATATTCCCACCAGGCCAACAATTGACTGGAGCTGCTCCCCAGCTGCCAAAGTCCTCAGTGCTCCCTATTGTTTTACCTGGGACCCAACTCTTACAAGCACTGAAATCTGTAACTTCTGCCAGGTGAAGCTTGGACCCCTGAGTTACGAGGAGCAGGGATTCACCTCGCACAGGAAAGGTTCCTTGACAGGAGGAAGTTCTATGGAATGGGGTCAGGCAGAGCCTTCTAGGATATAGGTAGAGGCGGACTGAATAATTCAGTATACTTGCAAGCCAGAGATCCCCTCCCTATTTCCAAACCAGAGTTTTAAAATATATTTATACATGGAGACTGGATGGGTCCTAGAAGAAGATATTTTTGATTCCTACTGGAAGGCACTAGCTCCTCTGTAGGTTGGAGACCAGTTGCTATTTTCCAAGCTCGGCAAGTCTTCAGTGAGGAGACCTAGGTTAGGTGTACCATATTTCTGGTTTATTTCAGCAAGATTTTAGCAGTGTTTACTGATTAAGCCTGGCCAGTCCACCTCTAACCTAGGCCTGCATTTGGATTATATCCTGCAACCTTCCCAACAGCCCCACGGGTTGTGGCATTACCCTCATTTTACAGATGAGGAAAGTGAGGTCCAGAGAGGTGCATTCACTTGAGCTAAGTCACACAGCACGTGAAGAAACAGAGCTGGGTTTCAGCTTTGGTCTCTGTGACCCAGAAAGCCCAGTTGGTTTCCCTGGCTCCTCAATAGCCAGATCTCATTGGGTTTTGTTTCTAGCCTCTCCCTCTCTCCTTCTCCCATGTATCTAAAACAAAGAGGCCTAAGTTGTTAGTCTGTGGAGGGTTCCTAAGGACAGAGTCCCTGGCCCTGAAACGTGGGGTTTTGAATCAGCAAACGCCCACTTGCCCTGAGATGGGAGTCCCTGACCTCTAACCTCCCTTAGGGAATTAGTGGCGTGGGGACACAGACTCTAAGCTCCAACCCCGATGGAAGCAGGGGTCCTGGCTCTGGAGCTCATACATATCCCTGTACATGCCTGACAGATGGCCCCCACTTATGTCCCTGCATACCCCGACCCCTCTCGGTCAGCCCCACACATGCCTGATTTCATCTCACATGGGCTCCACACAGGGACTGATGGGTGCCCAGCCTGGCCTGAGACCCTACCTCCCCCCAGCTCCAGAGTTGCCCTGACAAATCTTCTCTCTTCACTGTGACCTTGGACTCAGTGATGCATGGGAGCACTTTGACAGGGGGCTCTAGTTAGGCCACTCTACCTACCTGCAAGGCCACATGCCCACTGGAAAGGAATCACCCCCTGGCCTGTCGCTCTTCCCCCTAAGCAGCCTCATGGGGAAAGAGCCCAGGACCCTCAGTGTCTGACCCCAGGAGAGAGGACTCTAGAGGCCATGCCCTTCTTGTCCCTGACAGAGAACCGTCCTGGAACTCTGGGCAGCTCCAGCTTCTCACCTCAGGGGCCAAGGACTGCAGTCCCCACCTCAGAGATTCTGAGAGCCAAGGTTCCCCCCCCACACACTTAAGGGCCTCCATGACCCTCCCCCACCCAAGTGCCTATGGAAGCTGCAGGACCAAGTGAAGGAGCCGGGCTCAGGAAACGCCCTAGAGAAGTCCTACTTGCTGCCCAGTCTGTAGTATCCAACCATGTGGCTTCACAGTCCCTACTGTGAAGTACAGACTCAGACCACAGATGCCCCCCACCGCCCCCCCGGAGACTGGCAAGAGGCAAGAGGAAAGCTCTCTTCTCCATGCTTCAAGCTCTATTTTTCGGGACCTCATTCCCTCCACCCCACAGGAACAGAAAGTCAGGCTTCTCTGGGATCTGGGATGGGAGCGGCTGTTCTGACGCAGGGTGATGGCGAGACGGAGGAATGCTCCAGGGGTCATCTTCAAGGACAGGGGCGTCGTCGCAAATGGGTATCCTGCTGGCGGGCCTTAGGGTGGGCTGGGTGGCCGCAGCCAGGTGTACAGGGCCCGGACGGGATAGAGATTTGAGGCCGAAGGGCGCGCTTCCCGAAATGCACCAGCAGAGGGCACGCGAGGACCAACGAAGAGGACCCGCGAAGAAGGCCCGCAGTGTGCGAAGGCCGGGCTGGGGGTGTGGCAGAGAGGGCTCCAGGTACTGGGAGGAACCGCCCAGCGGAGCTTCTCCGGGGTCGGGAAAGCTGGGGGAGGAGGAGGATAGGGCTGGAAGGGTCCAGAATGCGCTGCCGTTACGCAGCCCCTCGCTCCTTCTCCGGAGGCAGCCACTGGGGATGTGGCCTAACGCCCCTCCTTGGGTGGGTAGACCCTCCCCATCACCTAGCAAGGTCCTGGACTGGTGACCTAGATGCTGATTAGGGTGGGACCCTTTCCCCAGACTCACCTCTGGTCCGGATTCTGTGCCTTAGGTTCCCCCTGGGTGAGTTCTGGCCTTTCTCCTGGAAGCTCTAAACTGGGAGATCAGGTGGGGTGAGATGACTCAGTAAGAGAGTACCAGTTAGACCAGTACCTCCCCGCTCCCTCCCATCCCCCCTTCCCTCCCCAACCTTGTACTCTAAGCTTGGGGGAAAACAAGAGAAAGATGGGGAGAGGAGAAAAGAGTGAGTTATGAAGGAAGAGGTGGCGCTGGAGAAGCAAATGGAAGGGAAGGTGGAGTGGGAGGGTGGTAGTGGCGAGGGTGGGTAGGAAGAGGGGCCTAGCCCCTCAGCGGAAGCCCTCCCAGGGCTTAGGCAATCTGTGACTCTCCAGGCGGTGCTGGGGGCTGAGCTCTCCCCTGCATCCCAGGAACCATCACTCTGCCTGGAGCCCCGCTCCAGCCGCCAAGATTTATAGCTGGGCCAGGCCCAGCGACCTTGGATGGATAACTAATGACGGGTCAATAACGCTACAGAAAAAGTGAACTGGTAAGGGAGGAGGGACAAAGCCCATTAGCCGGCATTTTCTTTCTAATCCTGGTGCCTTTCACTGCAGTCTCCTTGCTGGGGGTTTTTCCCTGAAGGCCTCTTGATGTGTCTGAAAGGTGATGGTTAACACAGCTAAAATAGGAGAGGAGGAGGAGGAACTGCAGAGACCCCAAGTGGGTCCCATGACAGTGAGGGAGAAAGGTGCCTCGGTCCTGGAAACCCTTCCCACTCCTCGCATTCTGTAGACAGGAGAAAGTTACGTGTTGGGGAGCCAAAGTTAGCAGGTCAGTTCCTGTCTGGCAGAAGGCAGGGCACCCTGGGAGAGAAATAGGGAGGAACCTTGGTGCCCCCTCATCCCTTCCACCTAGGTCCCTCCCCTGGCCAATATCTTTGGAGGTGTCCTCTGTCTCCCCTCACTCCAAGTTACCCAAAGTCAGAGTATTTACTTTAGTCTGGGGGCACCTAATATTTGACCCATGTCCCTGCTTGCCCGTAGTCTGGGGAGGCAGAGAGGGGCCTGAGTCTCAACTCCTAGGTCATCTGGTTCCTACTGATAGTGGACCAAAGCCTTTTCCTCCCAGTCTGGCGACTCCCTTCCCCCTCTTTGAGGTCACTGGGTCACCCTCTGAGTCCCCAGTCTATTTTTGACACCCCAGGAACCCCAGAGTTGAGAGGAAAGAAGCAACTTTCTCAATACCTGACCTCTAGATTAGATCTTCCCTAAAAACCTCTGTGGGCATCCAGGTGCCTGGATAAGTGCTTTTCCACCTTATAGTCTCATTTTGTGGATGAAAAAGTTGAAGCTCAGAGGCATAGTCAGCAGAGAGAGGAGCTGAGACTTGAATTCAGCTCCCCTGGGTCCAAATCATATCCTCTTCTTACCCTGTCACCCCAGGGTTCTGGGCTCCTCCCCAATCAGCTCATCCTGAACTCCTGTCCTGCTTTGTCAGCAAAGGAGACACCCAATGTGGGGACCACTGAGGCAAGGGCGTTCTTCTGCTAGAGTAGACAGGGTAACAGAGCAACCCTGGAGAAAGTATAGGGCAGTGGCAATAGGATAGGAGAACATATTTGGCTTGCATGTACCCCTTAAGTTGGGGGACTGGATGCCCAGAGTGTGTACATGTGTGGACTTGTGTGCTCATTCATTCACACTATCGCTTATTCCTTCGATAAACGGGTCTTGAGTGGCAACCATGTGCCATGCCCTGGGGAGCTTATATTCTAGCAAAGGGAGTACATAGAATAGATCTCTGATGTGTGGTAGTGAATAGACTCTTCCCAGCTCCAGCATCCTGGCCCTAATCTCACCCCCTGCCCTTTACCTGGACTCTTGACCCCTTAGACTCCTTGGCCCCAAACACTCCCTCTTATAGGTTCCCAATTTCATACCCCCCCCCCTTTTTTTAAACAGAATTCAGTTCCTTTTGAGAATTTATTCTTCCTTTAGCCACCTCCTCCAGGAAGACTTTTCTGATTTTTCTGTTGGAAATCTCACATTACAACTAGGTACTTGGGTCAAAGCACAAATTATCTTCTGCCTTCACTCATAGCCATTTGTCTGCTCCTTCTAGTATACTTAAAATTCTGGAAGACAGGGATGGTGTCATATTTATAACTGTAATTCCACAGTACCTGGCTGACACATAGGGGCTCAGTAAATATTTGTTGACACAGCTGTGGGTATATGTGTGTGTGGGGGGGGCGGGTGTGTTTGGAAGCCCTGAATCGTGTGTGCAGAGGTATGTAGGGCTGTGTCCACAAACAAGCATTTCTTCTTATGTGTACACATACTTCCATATCCACACATGTACAGGAATGTTGGGAGCACACATGTGCACAGACATAAGGGCTGTTTCTGTAGCGATGTGTACTAATCACAGGTGCATGGGTATGCAAGCTCTGTGTGAATGGATTTATGTTGGTGGGTGTGTACCTAGATCTGGGTGGCAGATGTATGTCCATGCATGGCACAAAAACACATGTGCGTGGGCCCGAGAGGTGGGGGGTTGTGCCTGGACAGGAGCTGCAGGTGCACCGTGCAAGGACACAGGCGGCTGGTGTGTGTACCGGCCATGTGTGTGCACAGCTGCGTGTCCTGGCCGCAGGCAGGCCTGCCGCCCAGTGCGACCAGAGCTCCCGCTGAGCTCACCGCTTTGTTCCTCCGCCGCGGGCGGCCGCGTGGGCTCCTGGCTCCTGGGCCTGGGCGTCTGGGCCCGGCCGTGATTGGCGGGCCGGGTGGGCAGCTCGGCTCCCTCCAGGGCGGGCGGAGCCGGATCGGCTCCCGTTACCGGCGCAGGGGGTAGGGGTGGTGGTGGGGGGCGCTAGGCCATCCATCTTCTGTTATTACAGCGTAATGGGGCTGCTCGGGCGCCCGCCCATTTGTCATCGGCCTCGTTCGCTGATAACGGGCATTTGTCATCACTTTCCTCTGCGCCAATGTCATCAGCGCCGCTGACAGCCGGGGCGGGGGGTGGGGGGGGGAGTGTCGTGTGCATGAGCACAGGCGCGCACACACATGCGCGTGGGCCTGGTGGACACAAGCTCTTGCACATACAAATAGGCACACAGAACCCGAGGGGGCACACGGAACCTGGAGGGGCGCAAGCCCCTATGTGTGGATCAAAGCTCCCCGGAGACGGATGCACATGCAGACACACACTCAGAACAGCCTCATCTGTCAAGTAGCTATTCCCAGCTGGAGATCCTCTTCCCCAGTCGAGGAGACGTGTGCTGGGGGAGGGGCTGGTTCGTGGTTAATGGCAGCTTGAGTGCAGGTGGCCCTCTGCCAGCTCCCTGTGTGCACACGTGTGACATCAGCCACCAACATTTACTGAGCCGCTTGCAGGCTCTACAGGCTTGTGTGTTCTATCGGCAGAGTGTGACAGTGCAGGGACAGCCACATGGCCTCTCAGACGCAAGGACTTTGGGCAAGTCTGCAGGGCTGGGTGGTGGGATGGTGGGTGGTGGGGTGATGGTGGCGGTCCCCGTGATGTCTTCCTCCCAACCCTCCAGAGGCAGTGTAGCTTGGGAGTCACCCTTCCGCTCCTGGCCATACTCAGGCTCTGAGCCTAGGCTGATGTGCTGCGAGAGACTCAGGAAAGACTCCAGAAAGAACTTCCTGTCTGGACCAGGTACTAAGCAGTTTGGGGTAGGCATGACACTGGTAGCCAAGAGGGGGAGCTCGGAAGGGAGAGATCTCTTGCCCATATCCTAGCTTTCTGGACTGACTCAGGTACCAGCCCAACTGGGGCCTGGAAGATGTGTTCCTGGTGCTGCCTTCTGGCATATTCCCTTCAGGATGGTGTTGGGGACTCCACTAGCCCTCATCAGGGAGGGAGATGTCTCCTTTCCCAGTCATTCTGGTCCCTTGCTGTCTGGCACGTATTAGGTGCTCAATAAGTTAACTGCTGAATGAATAAATGATTGAAGATAGGGTGTGTGGAGGTGGGGAGTTTCCCTGGTCCTCCCTGAGTGGCCACCAGCCACTAATGGCCCAGATCTCATCTCTTGCCCACCCCCAACTCCTTTCCTCACTCCTTTGTAGCCCCCCAAATTCCCCTTCTTCCCCGGCTTCTCCCTCCTGGGCTGAGGGGGAGGGGGTAGGGGCAAGTTCCCCTGGCAGAGCAGGGCTTGCTTGTTCCTTGTAAATGAAGACCATAATTAACATTAAATTAAGGTAATACAAATGAAGGCAACATAGAGGCTGACAAGATGAGCGTTTGGGGAGGCAGTGGGGAGAAGTGATTCATATTTTTAATTTACTGTACGGATGGGCCGTGTGGCTGGGGAGCAGGCTGCTCGCATGGAGGGGGTGTCGCCCCGCGATGTTTGCTGGGCTCTGAGCAAGCACACAATGACTATTAAACTCAACTGTCCATATAATGGGACAGATTCGACATGACGCCCACCGGAGCACCAGGAGCCTGGCTGGCCAGGCTGTAAATCCTGCCCACGGCGCCAGTCTGTCCACCTGCCGACCTAGCCTGGCTTGGCCCAGGCCTGGGGTCTGGTGAGCACAATCCCCAAGGGGCCTGAGAGGGGCCTTTGACCTGGACAATCATGGGGGCCAAGAGGGTGCAGGCTCCTGGCCCTGCCTGAGCTCAGGGTTGAGTGGGGGCCACTGGCAGGTCACATCTTGATCATGCTGGGGGGCAGGTCAAGGCCCTGGTAATGCCCTCTAAGCACAGGACCTTGGTGTCAGGGTGAGGCTGGAGCTCTGTGGCCCCACACATGGTCTGATCCAGCAAATGAAGACAGTAGTGTCCACTTCCAAAGAGGGGAGCTAACTGCTGTCTGCACGATCACCATCAGCACTTCTACCAAGCACCTAGTGTGCAGTGACCCCCCCCCCCCACTTCTGACTCCTCACAACCATCCTACAACGAAGAGACAATCCCCATTTTACACATGTGTTAACTGAAGCTGAGAGACAGGGAGTAACTTGGTCACAGAGGGTGCAGGGAAGTGTCCACTGTCCCATCCGATGCCTCCAAACCCCAGAGCCAGGGGCCACCCCTTGATCTTGTAAGCTGTCCACAGAATGAAGGCCAGCATCCCAAGCAGCCCTCACCCACCAGAACCTGAAGCCTTAGACACAGAGCTCTCTGGGGACTTGGGTGTGGCACATCCTTCCCCACCCCCTCCAGCCAGGAGAAAGGTGCCCACAAATCCCAGGCCCACAGGGAGGGATCCCTGCTTCCTCACTCTGCAAACAGAGCCTAAAGATGCTCGTCCCTGGGATGAGAGACACAAGTGTAATTTAGGTTTTGATATTATGAAAGTCTCGCTGCTCTAAAACAGCAGGGCACTCGGTGCCTCATTAATAAAGGATAAACTCGGAGTCTATTTACAAGGCGCTTTTTGGGGTTATTTACTCTCCAATATACATATGTAATGTTGCGCATACTTACCGCTACGTATGGCTCATCTTTCTAGCCTGGGCCCTGGAGTTACCCTGGGGAGGAGGGTGGTCCCTACAGGGTGGAGAGGATCACTGGGGAAGAGGGACTGCGCAGGGAGCCACCCCTGGGAGTAGGGAAGATGACAAGGCCCCATGGAGGGAGGGAAGTCATGGAATTTTAGAGCTGGAAGGTAGAAGGGGCAGATGGTGGTCTCCACTTGTCTTCCTTCCCCCTCCTCCCTTCCTGAGGCTCAGTACCCTTAAAGATATGGTAGGCTAGGCTCCCCTGCTGGGCCCACAGGCTCTCCCTCCCAGCAACCCCCCCCGCCCCGCCACATGAGGACAGGGCACGGTGGCCTCTCCCACCAGGGCTCCTACTCGGACTAGGTTCTGACCACACTGGGGAAGAACCCCTGTAGTCGTGAAAGGTGGTCAGCCAGTTCCCATCAGCAAGCATGTCCTGTGCAACTGCTGTGCCCCTTACCTTACACCAGCCTGATCACAGCCCTGCTGCCCCCCGCACTGTGCCCAACAGTGCCTGCAGTGGGCAAGGCCTTCCTCAAACTGAGATGGAGTCCACCTCCTAGCTCCCGGTGCCATGAGCCAGCCATAGTAGAGGCAGGTTCTCTGCAGAGGCTCAGCTGCCACCTTTCCCTGCAGCTGCCCCCACCTTAGCCTGGACGCCACTGCATGTGCAGCGGCGGAGTGAATCTGCAGTCATCTTATGAAACAGGGCACTGCTTTCATCTCCATTTTATAAATGAGTAGACTGAGACATAGGTTAGGGAACTCACCCAACATCATATAGCCAGTAAATGCCAGGCTGGAATTTTAACCCAGATTAGGGTTTTTATTCCTCAGGAGGCCTCCTCAAGGGTCCACTGCCCATCCTGGCCCCTCTGCAAAGCCTGGGCTCCAACCACCCCATGGCATATAATGAGGCACTCTAAGCCCTGCCCTCCCAGAACACATCTCTGCTGACCGATGTTCATTCCCGTAGTCAATGAGCACCCACCACGTGCAGACTTGGGCCTGGACCTATATCGCCTGAGTTAGTGTAAGCTCATGGCAGTGGAGGCCTTGGTTGGAGACCCTGGTTAAGGCACAGGAGAGCCTGGAGATAGGACTGCCCACCCATATACCCCACAGCTTAGAGTTGCGCTTGTCAGCCCTGTGAATGAAGAATGTGTGGCCCAGGGCCCGGCCTGGGGGTGGTGATGGGCAACATAGCACCACCCCATCCCCAACGTGGCCAGTTTGGACCAAGGAGATATCTGGTGGCCTTGCCTTTTTGTAGGGAGCCCTGGGTGGAGGAATCAGGGTCTCTCCAACCAGTCCTTTGGGAGTCCCCAGGGGTCTAAAAGCACGTAATCACTACTGGGGCGGAGCTCATGGCTGCTCTGGGCCTCAGTGAGATAACGGCAGGTTCTCATATTCTTCCCAGTCCCAGAGTTGGGGGAGAGCTGACCTGGAGGGTGCTGGACAGAGGGAGGATGGCAAGCAGGAGGATCTGATCCATCATTGTTGGTGAACAATGAGCCGTCACCACCCTAATTAAAGATGTAATTACAGCAAATACATTCCAGGCTGAGAATGAATGATGGATGGCAGGAAAGCACCTTGTAGCCCACAACCAGGACATGCTGCCCCCCAAAGCTCTCTACTCCAAGCTGGGGAACCGTCCTCTCAGCAGCGGTCCCCAGCCGGGTACAGGATGTCCTGGTGCCTCTGGACAGACAGGCAGAGACTGAGGCTGGGGCTGAAGGGCCAGGCAAGAGCCAGGGCCTGGGGTCTTGCTGGAGGACTGAGGGTGGAAGGAGGCCAAGAGGCAGCATGAGGGGGACTGGGCTGGTTTGCAGCAGGCCGGGGAGCAGGGCCAGTGAAGAGTGGGTATCTCTGTGAGAGTATCACCAGAGCACAAAATTGCATTTCAGGGCATACCAGCTTAGGGGGAACTGGGGCCCTGCAAAGGCCAGAAGGACCCATGGCCACTGACCCTTGGCCTTTGAGGGTGAATGCAGAGGGCAAGCCAAGGAGACTCAGCTTGTACAGGGTAACTCCAGTGGGGGATCTGGTGGTCCATACTGGCTTTTGGGTCTGGCCCAGGTTCAGGGACTGGGGTGGGGGTACTATCCTGAGGCCTGATTTATCCTTATCTGGGGTCAGGGTAGTGGGCAGGGGATTGGCCACAGGAAGAGAAGAGAGGGGGACTCCTCCCAGTGACCTCCCAGAGACCTGAGGAGCTGCTACTCCTCCCTTCAGGAAGAAAGGCCTCCAACTAACCCCTCCATACTCCTTACCCCTGTCCAGGGCCACTTCACAGACCCACCTCAGAAGCTGTGGGCACTGGCCGTCCGGGAGGCCTGAGCTCAGGACATCTTCCTCCGTTTGGGATCTGAGCAGGCATCTGGATTCCAAGAACTATGTGTCCTGGGCCCCCACCTTCACTTACCCTCAGGGAATGGGAAACACTGAGAAAAGGGTCAGGTCACTCTGAGGCCAGCCTGAGCTGTGACTATCCTAGGACCAAGGCATGAAGGCCTGCTTGGATGGGAGCTCGATGGCCCTAGCCTCCTGGCTCCGTCTGCTGTGGTGGCCCCTGGCCAGGGTCCCTCAGGGTGCGTGGGCTGACCCCAGGGGAGAGAGAGCTGGGGGCGGGGAGGGTGGGGAGCCCAGGCAGGCAGGCAGAGGGGAGGGAGGGAAGGCCACTGACAGCAGAACAAATGCTTGTAATTTTATAACCAATCTCAGCGTGTCCGTGGGGGGCCGTTTGCGCCTCCACTCAGGACCAATCAGCCTGACAGAGCTATGAGTCTGCCTGAGTGAATGTGAGCAGCTTCCCCCGCCAACACCACTTACTGCAATCTCATTACCCGCCCAGCCCAAGACTGGCCAGAGCTGAGGGGAGGCAGGGAAGGGGGATCCAGCCCACGCTGGAGCGGAGCCAGGCCAGGGCCAGGGTTGGGCCTGGGGCCAGGAGGGCAGATGGGCGGTCTTGCAAGTCCAGGGGCCCTGGGGGAAGAGGATGGGAGGCGGGCTCCGGAAAATGTTTACTGAGAACGCGCTGGTGGCTGAGCATGGAGGGTACAGACAGGGCACAGACCCCTGCCCTCACGGGGCTTGCAGTCCGCGGGCAGCGGATGGAGAGGACTAGAGGGACGGGCCCTGGGGAAGGTGGAGATGGGAGAGGTGTCCTGAGGGTGAGGAGGGGCAGAGCCCTAGAACAGAGCTGGCACTGGGCATGGGGCAGGGAGGTGGACATAAGACAACTGAGAGAGAAGGAACCAGAGGAACCTCAGAAGTGCATGCAGAGCCCCAGCGGAGAGGTACAGGGCATGGGAGAGAAACGCCCCTCTGGGAAGATAGGAGGGCGGCCAGGAGAAGCCGGCTGGGCAGTGGTGGATATTAAAAGACGGTCTTGCTGGATATCTGGCTCTGGGGATGGCTATGTGCCCATTAGTCTCTCTAATTGTCAAAAATCTAATTTAGTGTCTGAAGCCCGGGCCGGCCTCGGGTTAAATGGAGGGAGGCAGGCTAGCCATAAATCCGCCCTCCCAGTCGGGGCTGGTGTTAATTCTACAGTTAAGTGAGGGGGTGAGGAGGGCAGCAGGATGGGACAGGGAGGTTTCGGGAGAGGGGCTAAATCTGACCCTGCGTGCCAGCCTCCTGTACTAAGTCAGAGCCAGGCCCTCCTCTCTTGCTGGAGGAGGGGGACTCGCCTGGGCTCATGTGGAGCCCCATGCAGGGAAAGGGCCTCCATGTGTGATGAGCTCAGGGTCCTCTCAGGGTCTTTTGTGGCTGGGATTGTAACCCATCAGCCCCTTCTCGAGGGCCCACTCTGGGTCTCTGTGGGCTCAGCTCCTCTAAAGTGATTGGTAGGAAGGTTATATATACTTCCTAGTAACATAGTGAGCCTTTGGTGAGGAAGGGGCCATGGGGATTCACAGCATGTGATCAAGTGACTGGTCATCCTGTTTACCGAAGAACAGCCTCAGGGATGGGCACCTGTGGGCCATTCCTCAGTGGGGAAAACAAACACAAACCCTTGGGTGGCCCAGCCTCTCCTTCACTGGGTCACTCCAAACAAGGTGCATGGACAGACTGGAAGCTGGACTGGGGCAGCCCCTGGGGCCTCCTGGGTCCTTAGGCAGGGGAGGGCTCTCCACCTGGGCTTGGTAATGACCTCACTCCCCTCAGAGCTGCTAATTGAAAGCAAGGGGTGTGGCAGGCGCAGCAGGAAACGTTGGGGGACTGAGAGGGCTCCCTGAGAGGCTCTGCTTCCATGGGGGGGAGGAAAACAATTTCTCCTGGCTTCAGCTCCACCTCACCAGGCACCCACCCGGCCTCTCCTGCTGCTAACGAAGTGCCTTTAATTAGCAGCCTAATAAAATGCTCTTAATTGGCAAGAGCCAATCAGGAAGAAGAGAGGTCTCTTCCCTTAGTCATTGCCATGGTTGTGCAGCTCTAGGTTTCAAGGGGAGAGGGATTCCAGGCCAGCCTTGTTTTAGGACACAGTGAGTTCAGGGCTGACTCTTCCAAGGGCATGCCCTACCTGTCAGCTCTCCTGACACTGGCTTGAAGGTGGGACCCAGAAAACCCAGGCCCAGCCTCTGCTCAATTCTGGGCTCGGGAGGCTAGCTGGTGAGTGACAACTGAGTAGGTGTCAGTGGCTTGGGTGGTCTTTGCTGACTCCTCCCTCCCTGTCCTTAGTTGTTAGGGAGGAGACTCTGGTGTGGTCTCAGGCAATGCTAGGAGACCTCCTTTCTTGCAGCTGGGATTCCCCACCTGCAAAATGCTAGGTGTGCCTGAACATCTGATGTGCCTTCAGTCCTAGCAGGGTAGTTTTGCACTGCGGCCCTGACATCTAACAGTCTGAGAGCTCCCACAACCACAGTGTCAGTCCAGGTAGGACAGGCACTGGACCACAGGTGACAGATCCAAGGAGTCTGGTCAAGCAGGGAGGAGCACCACCACTGAAAGCCCATAGATGGAAAACAAGAGGGAGTGGAAGGGGTCTGTCAATGCTGATAACCTTGTACCCATCTTCCAAGGTTTGGTTTAAGGAGGGAAGGGGGTGGGTTTACCTCGAGTAGCAGTGTTTTCCCTCAGGTGGTCAACGCACCCTTTTGTTAAAAAAAAAAACCACACAAAAAAAAACCCCTAATAATTTTATTTTTAACTAATCTCTACACCCAACATGAGGCTCCATCTTAAAACCCCGAGATCAAGAGCTGCAAGCTCTACCTACTGAGCCAGCCAGGTGCCCAGCTCCCTTAATTTTTGTAGCTTGGTGGAGTTTCTCTGGAAATTGTTCCTAAATATGAGCTCACCTTTCCAGAAACTGATCAAATGGGATGCAGAGGTAACCCATCTTCTCAGTCACTGAGGAGGCAGAGGAAAATCGAGGTTCTGGGGCCCGGCTGGGTTGTGCCAGGCTGAGGCTATTTTGACCAGTTCCCAAATTAGACATCATTTTGGCTTTGATTTAATTCAACATGCAACATTGTCTGCCAGGGGCCCCACATTTTTCCACACCATTTGGCCCTGACTTCTCTAAATGTTGTTTTCTCACGTCAGATTATCTTAGAAGGTTCACTCCCTCAATTTATATATAGAGATTCGTTGTCCTCTTGATGTTGGGGCAAAGAGACAAGACACTTAGAAAACTCTTTAATCTTATATTTGTAATTTGTTACTTTTTTCTGAACAGTTAAAAAAAAAAAACCAGAACACACTATTTTACCATGATCCTAGGTTGTGAACATATTGGTACCTTGACTACACATCACGATAACATAACCACAAAAGTCAAAGCAGTCAGTACTAGAGTCTAGAGAACAGAGGGCTGAGCCAACTAAAAGCTCTCAGGAAAGCTCACACTCGTTGCCAGGCCTGCCCTATAGCTGGAGTCCAGCGAACATCCCTCACAACAGTCTGGGTGGGCTTGGGCAAACACTGATTTGGGAAAGTGTTCGTTACCTTGGTACCCAAAGGTCTCACCCTCCTTTGTTGGTCTTTTCCCTCAGTGTCCAAGAAGAGAAAGGGATAGAGGGGAAGGGACACTTTAAAATGCCATTTTCCACACTGATCCTTAAATACACACATAGCTAACCATGAGCTAAGAGCTGGGTGGGCTGGAGAACACGTTTTAGAGGTCATCTGCCTCCAGGAAATTTTAGATCACAGGTACTCAACTTCCAACAGAAGAGGTTTCCAGATATCAATGCATTAAGTTCCACCGGAAATCAGGCACCCATAATTGTGCTCTTTTGGTTTCTCTCCTCAGTTCCAAGTATTATGAAGTCACAAATGAACTACAGATAAAAACAGCAGAAGCAAAACTCAGCTTTATTACCCTAAGAGATGGCTATCTTTCTGGCACTGATTATGTTGAGCCAATGGTAAAGTAAGGGGTTCTGGTCTTTCAGTGATCAACTGTATGAAACCCAGGGAGATGAACTTAGCCTGCAGGCTTTGGGTGTGCTGGTTACAAGTAAGAGTTATTCTAGAAGGGAAAAGAGGAAGGCAAGGAGAAGCAAGGGCACCTTTTCATGTTCTCCAGCTCTTGGAAAAATCTGTTCAGCTCATCCAAACAGGGAAGATCAGAAATGTGGATTAAAGTTGTGTGGTAAACCTGATCAGCAGTGTGTGTGATGGTCACAGGTGGTGGGTATCTAAGCATCACTTTTTATACTAGGAAGTACCTTTGGATTCCTCCAGAATTAAGCCTGCAGCCTAGGCTTTCATGCCTGCACTATTCTGGGTTGGACTGCTCACATGTCAGCCAGGAAGGTATTATCATCTAAAATAAATGGAAGATGCCAAGAAGGTCAACAGTACCAAGGTATCTAATCTACTTCTAGGAAAGAAAATAACCACCTTAATTATTTCCAATATCCCCCCTGCCCTACCCCAAGCCCTTGGTTTCCAGATACAATCAAATGCTAAGTAAGGAGTAGACCAACCACAGCTGTTCCGACCAATGGTACCAGGAGATGGCAGAGGAGAAGAGTGCATATTTTCTTCTCTTCAGCTTATGACTTTACAAAAGAAAAATAAAAAGGCTTCTTCTTACTCAAGCAGAAAACAGAATGATTTAGGGGTCCCAGGGTTTGTTTTTTTTTTTTTCCCAGTTCAGAAACAAGTTATGAGGGCCAGACTTTATTACTTGTCAAAAGAGTTCCAGAGAGTCCGGTCTCTGAAGTTTCTGGTGAAGAGTCGCCAGAAAAAATTTGCCAAGGGACAAGTGTAAAAGGCCTCCATTCATAATTCATGTCCACTTTCAAACTGCCCATAAGAAAGGAAAAGGATGTTCTCAGCAGTGAAAATACACACACACGTGCAGCAAGGCATGCTGGTTTTGTCCGAGCAGCCCCGGCGTGACTGGAGAGCTCCCGTGTGCCCAGAGAGCTCCCGGGTGCAGGCGCATGCACACGCTCGCTATGTGTCCGCCTTTGAAGGGGCTTCCTCCCATCTTTAAGAAACATCTCTTTCAGGCCCACACAGGAATTCTAGTGAGAAGAGACTCATCTACAATGGAGACATGCCATTTCAGAGCCAAGAGACTCCTTCAGCTCCTTTTCTACCATTCCTTTCAATGTATTGAGACTTTCTTTGTTTCTCTTTTCTTTTTAAAAAGGTCAAACTTTACATTTATTCTAGCCCAGTTGGGGATTAGCGATAATCAATTCCCACTGAAATCATGCAGAGATGGTAAGTGGGGTTTACCTTCTCTGGAAATGAACTTCTACTTACCTGATTATTTCTTCTACAATGAACTGGTAAATGACCCCCAGAGCTGAGAAATGTGACTGACTCAGTTTTTCAGACCACTTAACTTCATTCCCATTTCCATCAGCAGCAAAGGACAACTTGGAGAACATGCTCGATGGAGCTAACGGCTCCAGACTGTGGGGTCCACCCTTGATCTCGTTTATGATGTACTGGACAGGCTTCAAAACAATCTTAGAAATAATCTACCCTCAACTGAACCTAGATGGGAGAGCAAAACCCCGGGCACCAATGAATATTCAACAGCTCCCACTTTTAAATAGCAGCATATAACAGAAGGGCTAGTAAAGTTATGGCTATTGGACAACATTTTCAAACAGCTTGAAATCCATGCCTCTTTAATGCCTGACCTGTATGTTACTCAGGGCGGACAGCCCTCTGCCTCACCTGTAGCAAAGTCCTTCACCAATCAAAAAGCCAAAAATAGTCAATCAACACAATAGACAAGGAACTCTGAGGACAGCTAAATAGAAAACATTTCTCTGTAGCATCTGGGTGGTTGGGAAGGGAGTTATACTCAGGAAGTATTTCCTAGGCAATGACATATCACACTGCAAAATATTTTCTGAATGTAATCTGGAACCAAAAGCTTAAAAGCACTCCTAAAGCTGGAAAGGAAAAACGCATATGCACAACTTGCCTCTCAATACATAGTAACAACATTCAGTCAAATCCGAAGGGAAAGGTGAAGATGGCTTTCTCTCCCTCTCCCCCTTGCTGAACTAAAAGGTGGCCTGGCTTTGGGGTCATCAGCAATTGGCTTCCATTCTGATGTTTTTACAGCAGCTGATTAAAAGCAGGCTTTTCTTTTACTCAACTGCTTTGCTTAGGAACGGAAACAGCAGGCCTGACCGACTGCTCAGCTTCCGAGGGAAGCTGGAGACTGCAGTGTGGCTCTGGACCTGTGATGGGTGCGCCCAAGCCACACGAGAGGGCTGGTGCAGCATCGAGTCTCTCCCGGGAAACAAGATGGCACAGCCCATGCCGTTAGTATTCCCTGCGCTCCCGAGCTGGGGAGGCACACGCGTGCACCCTGCCCGACGCTCATACAGCTGCCTTTTGAGTGGCCAGGGTGGCCTGGCCCTTGCTGAGGTCCACTTGTTTATGTTGCTTGCCAACTTCCAGAGAAATTTTATTGGCTGGGGAGAGTGGAGAGTTAAATAAGGCCAGAGGAGAAAGAAAAGGAACGAGAAGGCAGTTTCTGCCCCATTAGTAAACCCTGTGTGCCAAACTTCACCCTGATCCTCTTTCTGGCAGCTTTGTCCTTTTGTAAATACCGGGTTTGGGAAAAGCAGGAGGAAGGTTCTGCAAGTGCAAGGTTGAGGTGATTAGCTTGCTTTCTGAGAGATGATATTTACTGTTCTAAATGAGAGAGAAATCCACTTTTATCTCTGACCACCTCTTCAGCTACTCTGATCGTGGTCTTGGCAAAGACACAGGAGCTGGGTGCCCACAGACCCTGATGAGCAAGTCAGAGATGTGAACTATTATGCAGAATGCACCCAAGACTGGCTCTGGCCATTTCAAATCTTTCTTGAGGCTGAGCCTTACCAGTGATTTAAGATGAAGTACAATGCTTTTTATTACACATCTAATTGTTAATGAGAGGAAATGCAATCAGCAACTCCTTTCCACACTCTACATGGAATCGAGGAGACTGCTGAGTCCAGAAAAGATGTGGCCATTGATGGAGCCCAGGCAATTTCTGCCCCTGCCCCCACCTTTTTGGGAGGGGGGTGTTGTTAGAAGGATAGAGAGAAGAGTTGCAAATATGATGAGAGTACCTTCTAAGAATCCACTGCTGCCACACAGGGTCACTTGCAGCAAAAGCCTGGGTTTGAAATTTTGACTGGACAGCATTTAACTCCTCTGAGTGTGGCCATTTTCTCGCTGATTTGCCTCATGTTAACTGAGAACCTCTCTTCATATGCTTTCTTGGCAGGTGCAGCAGAGAAACAGGTTGAAGGAGAGTGGGAGGAAGGGCAGGAGGGACAGAAACAGAGAGAGATGAAAGGCAAGAGGCCCAGATCTTCCAGTTGTGTATTGTTTTTCTTGCTTTTTCGCCCCAAAGGCCATGCGACAGCTGTCTTCTCCTAAGCACAGTTGGGCTTGGCTGGTCCTGCCAGGTGCTGGGTGTTCCTGGAGTTCACAGGGAGAAACTGGGTGCTGTCTGGCTTGAAGTTGTACCCCCTGCCCCCTAGAAGTTGGGTCTCACAGAAGGCTATATAGGGAAACTAGTTCTTCTGCTTAACGGCAAAGCAAGAGAGATTCTGGCAAAACACTAAATATATTTATAAGTCATCTTTGTCTGGAACCAAATGAGGAAAAACAGGTGCAGAGAGGAGAGGAGGGGAGGTGAGGTGAGGTTTAAAAGTTCCAATCATTCACAAAAGATAAAAGACATCTTCTGATAGCAGCATGGAAGCAGTCAGCTGTGCTGAGCAGACCATCCTGGGCCGACTGCAGACCAACTGTGTCCCAACAGGAGTCTCAGAGCCCCACCCCTCGGCTAGTCCGGGGAAGAGGGTAGTAGTTTGATTGTTACTGTTGTTGCTCATCCTGGTATTGGCAGATATGTTAAATACCGCAACTTTAATGAGTCCTGTGTGAAAACAGAGCACAGAGTCATTAGTCCCTTTCCCTACATTTCTCACTTGCTCTAAGAGGAGAAGAAGTTTAGCTGTCAATTGGGAGAAAGGCTCAGAGGTCCTTCCTAACACCTGCTCCCTGCCCACACCAAGCAGGGGCTTCTGTCAAGGGCTGCGGTGCCTGCCTGGGGACACAGTGGGGCTCACGGACATGCTCAGGGCCGCAGCGCCCGTGCAGAGTGACTCTGGTATCTTGAGATTAGGAGTCACTCTGATGGGTTGCCAAGATCTCACCTGCTTTCTGTAATGGTGGAGCAGGTGAGGCTAGCTCTGAGGTGCTGGTCCTCAGTGGCCAGAAGCACAGTTGTGCCACCAGAAGTGGGGCAGCTGGATGAAGCTGTCTGGCCACTTGGCAGAGGGCCCTGGCAGAGTGGACGAGGGGAAAATCTGAGTGTTGGAAGTGTGCACCAGACACACTCCTCAGAACGTCAAGGACGGATGTATAGGTGGTGGCTGTAATGTGGCCTGGAGATAAAGACAGAAGTTAGGACTAGAGATACAAGTTTGAGGGTCACCTACGTTAAGACAAGAGCTGAAGCCTCAGGAAGACAAAAAGCACCCCAAAAAGGAAGCTTTGATAAGGAAAAAAGGTTTGAGATACACTCTGAGGGAAGGTTTTTGTTTCAGGGGTGAAGAGGAGAAAGGAGACACAAACAGAGAGCCAGGAAAAATATTAAATATGGCGAAATGCCATAATAATCTCATCTGGCAAAGGAGGGTATAGGTACATGATGATTACAGTATTACTAACAATGACCACTTTTTACTGAGGGCTTATTCTGTGCTAGGCTCTAAGAATTCTGACATAACAATGTGACATTTCAATGCAATCCTCACAACAGCTCTGTGAGGTAGGGACTGCAACCCATCTTACTAAGACGGAACATGAGGCTCTGGAAGTTGGTTGCCCAGGGACACATATCTAGGATTCTCACCTGAGCCTGCCTGTGTGACCCGGCTGAGGGACAGGAAGCAGTGTGTTCTCTGTGAGAACAGTGAGCGCTGAAGTGAGTCCAGCAGGGCATGGACCACCCCCTTTAGAACCACTGCAGAAAGACGTGCAGAAAAGTGTACTAAATCTGTAACCTCTGCCACAGAACTAAGGCAAGTCTGGGAAATAAGAAACCATAACGACAGCAACATTCCCCACTAGTGCAGTTTTCCCAACCCAGTGATGACCTACTTAACGGATTTGAACTACTTGACACTGGGTGTGATCTGAATATATTATCACAGAGATAAAGATGAAATGTAGGATGTTCTCCTGCCTCAGAGGGAGGTTGGAGACTTAAGTGGGCGAATACAAGGAGTTGTCACCAACTCCAGAGTGACTTTCAAGGTCTTTTTTGGAGGGGGTTGGGTGGGGATAAGGATAAAAGGATTATGTTTTATAATCCAATGACACTGACAAGGCAGAGCTGTGAGAAGTCATCTAAGAGATGTCACCAAAAATTTTTCTACCTACACATCATTTACTTGGTTTAAAGGCTCTCTGTTACAGGAACTGGTTTGATCCGCGAACTACAAAGTCATGGGCCTTACAGCTTACTGTAGCTTTGAAACTGATTCAACTCTCATTTTATTTTCTTAACAATCCTATTAGATAACTGGGGCAGAAAGGATTCATTCTACTACATAAGGATCATCTAAATCTAGATCAAGAATCATCTAGAACTGAGGCTAGCTACCTTGATGAAAGACAGTGTCCAATGTGCAGCCCCAGCCCTGTCTCAAGCTGTTACTTCACCTGCTTTACAGGAATTGGAGATAAAGGGTGCGAGAAGGTTCCATGAGCTAGCAATAGACAATATTCCATCTCCTACCCACAGTGCTATGTACACAATTTTTTTTCATACCTGGGCAAATATGAGGTCACTGTATGATTATTTATCTGGAGATATAGGTGTATGTTCGAGAAGGGGAGCGGGGGGGTTCAGCTTGGGCAGCTGGATCATTTAGGAAGTCCCAGATGAGGATTGTGTCATCATGTGAACTACTGACAATCTGGAATTCATCAAACTGGAGTCGGAAAACTCTTCCAGAATGCTCCTAAAGCAGCAGAAACAAAAACTTTTGAACTACTCAAAATCAAAAGGACACAGATTCAGCAACATGTCAAAGAAGTCTATGGAAAGACTATGTATGTGAATGACGATAATCTCTAACATTTAGCTGTTTCAAGAACACAGAGAAAAAGCAATCTGGATTACGGGCAAAATGGAAAAAGTCAAAACACTGGGCAGTTGACTTTGTACAATCAAAGTTACGTTCACTAGAGCTGAGCCATGACAAAGAGTATGCTGGTTTCTTACTGCTAACTCTCCTTGGTTTAGGCTGAATGAGAACATTCCTCAGTACTTCCCTGGCCTTACCTTCTTTCTGTATCTGTTGGATTCCTTTAAAATCAGAGGCCAAGACTGATGACCAGTAATACGAAGTGTGCTGCTAAATGTTTATCAACGAATTCTCCCCAATTTGTAAATGCATGCATACATTTTTATGGCGAAAAAACTGCTACAGTGGCTAATCTCAAACTATCCATGTAAGACCAACCAACTTGCAAAACTCATGAAAATTTGAGAACTGTCTTTCATAAGCAAGGTTCAAGCCTGCTCTAGTGCACACTGGCATTAACTACCATCTCGTTCAAGATGTAGAGTATTTCCAGCATCCTGAAAATTGCTCTCATGCTCCTTACTTCTCAAGTTTACCTTCACCCCAATGCTTTCAGCATCAATTCATTTTTTTCTGATCCTGAATTTCATATAAATACACTCATATAGCATTTATTCTTTTGTGCCTGGTTTCTCTTACTCAACAGTGCAAGATACCTCTTTGTTACTGCGTGTAATGTTCTTTTGTAAAATTATTGGTTGCCATTCCATTAAATGAAAACACATTTAATCTTTTCTCCTGTGGTGGACATATGGGTTGACTGTAGTTTTGGCTATTTAGTGAATCTGCTATGAACATTTATCTTCATGTTTTTTGAAGGATATATGCTCTCATTTCACCTAGTAGTGCTGTGGGGCCACAGATGGAGCAGGTATATGTTTAGCTTAAGTACGAACAGGGAAACAGTTTTTTTTTTCAGTTTTAAGAAAGTTGTGCCAATTGATACTCTCACCAGCAATGTATCAGAGTTCCAGTTGCTCCACATCTTTACCAACCAACTGATACTATCAATCTTTTTAATTTTAAACATTTTGGTATGTTACTGGAGTTTCAATTTGCATTTTTCTGTATGAAGTTGAGGAAGTACCTCCTCTATTCTAGCTTGTTGAAGAGTTTTTATCATAAATGGGCACTGGATTTTGCCAAATGCCTTTTCTGCATGTACTGATATAACAATGTGATTTTTCTTCTTTAGCTTTTTGATAAGATGGATTATACAGTTGAATTTTTGAATATTAAACCAGTTCTGCATACCTGGAATAAATACCACTTGGGTCATGGTGTATGCACATATATACACTAAACATCACTGGATTCACTTTGCTAATATTTTGATGAGGATTTTCTTAAAGAGTTACTTCATTTTCCTGGCATATTGCTACCTTTTAATTAAGTATAGGTATTTTCTTTACTGTGAAATCACTAAATATAAGGATCGTGACAAGACTACACTTAGATTTTAAGTGTTTAAAATATTACCAAAAAATCCTGCCTAATAAACTTTTATTAGTTATACAATTGTGTTTGCCTATTACCTTATTTTAAAAAATATTTTAATTTGCATTGGTAAAAACCACATAAAATTTACCATTTTATCTATTGTTAATGTTGTATAGTTCAGTATTGTTAAGTACATTCCCACTGCTATACAATCCATCTCTAGAACATTTCATCTTGCAAAACTGAAACTCTATACCCATTTAACAGCAACTCCCTATTTCTCTCGTCCCCAACCCCTGGCAACCACCATTCTACTTTCTGGATTTGACCACTGTAGACTTTACTTACTTCTAAGTAGAATATTAAGGTACTTGTCTTTTGTGACTCATCTGTTTCACTTAAAATAATGTCTTCAAGTATTATCCATGTTGGAGTATGTAACAGTATTTCCCTTCTTAAGGCTGAATAATATTCTATTGTACATATATTCCAATTCATTCATCTGCTGATGAACACTTGGGTTGCTTCCACCTCTTGGCTACTGTGAATAATACTGACATGAATATGGGAGTGGAAATATTACTTTGAGATCCTGCTTTCAATTCTTTGGGATATACACTCAGAATTGAGGGTGCTGGATCATAGCATAACTCTACCTTTAATATTTTGAGAAACCCCATACTGCTTTCCATAGAGTTGTAGCATTTTACATTCTTTACAAGAAGTAAATGAGCTCAGAGATGAGCACCTGTGTTTATGAGACGTACTGATCTGTACTTTTAACACCTTTGCTTGCTTTTGGTATGAGGGTAATGCTGGCCTCATAGAATGAGTCAGGAAGTATTCACTCTGCTTCTATCTTCTACAAAAGATGTGAAGAATTGGTATAATTTCTTCCTTAAACACTTGGTAGAATTCACCAGTGAACCCATCTGGGCCTGGTGCTGTTTTGTAAAGTTATTAATTATTGATTTAATTTCTTTAATAGGTATAGTCCAATTCGGATTGTCTATTTCTTCCTATGTGAATTATAGAAGATTGTATCTTTCAAGGAATTGATCCGTTTCATCTACGTTATCAAATTTGGGGGCACAGAGTTGTTCATAGTATTCCTTGATTACTATTCTTTTTCATGTTCATGGGATCCATAGAGACGTAAAATTGGGTTTAACATTTGGGTGTACATAAAAGCGGTTAGTTAACAAAATCCATTCCTAATAAAGATTCTCAACAATCAAGGAATACAAAGAAACTTCATAATCCCCTGATAATGGGTATCTACAAAAAATCTACAGCTAACATGTATCTATATACATGTATATGAAAATGGTGAAAGACCAAGGGTCTTTTCCCCAAGATAAGGACAACCACTCTTACCAATTCTCTTGAACATTGTACTGAAGGTCTTAGTACAACGAAACAAGGGAAATGAAAGGTACACATATTGCAAAAGAAGTAACAAATGTATTTCTATATGCTTGTAATGCACAGATCAGAAATTAAAAATTTTAAATACCTCCAAATTAAAATATCATTTACAACAGCACTAAAAATATGAAATACTTAGTGATAAATATGACAAAAGATGTGTCAGACCTTTACACTGAAGGCTATAAAACATTGAGAAATTTAAAGACCTAAACAATGTTCTCAACAAAACATTGTTGAGAAATTTAAAGACCTAAACAAAAATGCTCCATTTGTTTTTAATGTCTTTGTTCATGGACCAGAAGACAGTGTTGTTAAGAAGTTATTTCTCTCCAAACTGATCTAGATCCATCAAAATCCCAGTGAAAATCTCATCTTTTATTATTTTTTTTTGGTTGTTAAAATTGGCAGATTCTAAAATTCACATGAAAATTCAAAGGACCCAAAAAACTTTGAAAAGGAATGAAGTTGAAGGATGTACACTTCAAGAATTAATAAAAAGCTGCAGTAACCAAGAAAGTATGATACTGGCATCATGACAGACAAAAAGATCAATGGACCTGAATAGGTCCGTAAGTAGACCTACATAATATAGTCAATTGATTTTTGACAAAGCTACAGAAGACAATTCAGACGAAAAAAGATAGTCTTTTGAATAAACAGTGCTGGAATATTGGATATCCATATAACTTTGATCCATACCTGTACCATCTATAAAAATGGACTCAAAATGAATCACAGACCAAAATGTAAAGCCTAAAACTATAAAAATTCTAGAAGAAAACACAGGGGAAGATCTTCGCAACTCTGGATTAAGTAAAGATTTTTTTTTTTTTAGATATAACTGCAATTGACACAATCCATAACAGAAAAAGCTAATACAGTGGACTTAACAAAAATCAAGAATTCCCAAAAGGTACTCTTAAAAGAATGAAAAACAAAACATGGACTGGGAGAATATATTTGTGAATCACCAATCTCAGAAAGGACTTATATTATCCTGAATATATGAAAGAAATCTTAAAACTCAGTAAGAAACCCAACCAATTAAAAAAATTAGCAGGGGCGCCTGGGTGGCTCAGTGGGTTAAGCCTCTGCCTTCAGCTCAGGTCATGATCCAAGGGTCATGGGATTGAAGGGTCCTGGGATTGAACTCCTCATCGGACTCTCTGCTCAGAGGGGAGTCTGCTTCCTCCTCTCTCTCTGCCTGCCTCTCTGCCTACTTGCGATCTCTGTCAAATGAATGAATAAAATCTTAAAAAAAAAAATTAGCAAAAGATTCAAACAGACACTTCACCAAAGTGGATACACAGATGCAAATAAATGCATGAGAAGATGCTGAACATTATTAACATTAGGTATATGCAAATTAAAATCACAATGAGGTCTCAGGACACACTATTAGAATGACTCAAAAACACTGTACTAAGTATCGGGGGACGTGGAGTAACTGGAACTCTCATGCACTGTCACATGATAAAACCGTTTTGGAAAACAGTTCGGCAGTTTTTAAAAATACAAAACATACACTTAACATACGACTTAACTATTCTGTTCTTATCAATTACCCCAGAGAAATGAAAGCGTATGTTCATTTCACTGTACACAAATATTTATAAAAACTTTATTTATAATAGCCCCAAACTGGAAACAACCCAAATTTCCATCAACTGGCAAAAGAATAAACAAATTTTAGTATGACCATACAGTACAGTACCGACTCAGCAACTTTTAAAAAGCAATAAACTATTGATATAAATCAACAACATGGGTGAATCTCAAAATAATTAAGCTTAGCGAAAAGAGAGACAAAAAAGAGTAAATACTGTACTGTATGATTCTGTTTATAAAACCTAGAAAATGCCATCTAATCAATATTGACAGAAAGCAGATCAGTGGTTACCTGGGGATTGGAGTAGCAGAAAGTGGGGTGGGATTAGAAGGAGAGATTATAGAGCGGGCATGAAGATACGTTCATTATCTTGGTTGAAGTGGATGGTTTAACTGGTATGTACACATATCAGAATTTATTGAGTTGTACACTTAAAATATGTCCTCTATATTTTATGTCGATTTTATCTCAATAAGTTGGTTTTTAAAACTTACACAGACAAAAAAAATAAATAAATAAAAATAAAACTTACACAGACAACTCAATAAATGAAAGAGGACAAGATATGAACAGACACTGCATAAAAGAAAAGCAAATAAAAAGATGTTCTACACCATTAATTATCACAGAAATGCAAATTAAAACTACAACCACTACACACCCACTCAAATGGCTATGATTCTTAAAAAGCTGACAATACCAAGTGCTATCAAGGATGTGGAAAAAAGGAAAAATGGGACTCTCATACATTCCAGCAGTGGAAATACAAAATGGTTTGCATTTGTGAACTCCCAAAATGCCACTTTGGGAAACAGCCTGTAGTTTCTTTCAAATTTAAACACACACTTATTATAGGATCCAGAAACTGCACTCCTAGGTATTTACCTTAGAGGAAGGAAAATAGTATGTATACACAAAGATCTATAAGGCAATGTTTTCAGCATCACCCCAAACTGGAAGCGTTCCAAATGTCCTTCAGCTGGTGAGCAAATAAACAAACTGGCTCATCCACACCGCAAATAAACAAACTGGCTCATCCACACCGTGGACTACTACTCAGCAGTACAAAAGAACAGAGCACAAACACAGGCAGCAACATGAACGAATCTCGGAAAGCTACACACTGTATGACTGACTTTACAGGACATACGTGAGACAGCAGAAGTACTGGAAGAGATCAGATGAACAGTTGCTGGGGTGGGGGAAGAGGGGATTAATATGAAGGGGCATCATTTTTGGGGTGGTGGAAATGTTCTAGATCTTGGTTGAGGTGTTTTACACACTGCAAAATTCAGAAAAAATACACTGAAAAAGGGTAAATTCTGCCGTGTATAAATTATACTTCACTTAGACTAACTGTAAATGAATGAAAATACACATTTCAAAAAACATGTGTGAAACATGCAAATAAAGCAGGTCTGGTGCTGCAAGAATGAGCTTTAAATCCAACAAGGAAGACAAAGAAATGCCTGCCTCTCTCCCCCTCTCTCTCTCCCTCTCTCGATTCTCCAGAGCAGAGACCACCAAATGTTCAGAGTTAGGATTCAGAATACTGGGCTTCAAATGCTAGCTCTCATCTTTTTCCTGCATTGCGCTCCCTGGTGCCCCACCTAATCTTCTTTTTCAAATGGCAGCAGCTTTTAACCTTAGGCCATTCTCTCATCCGGGCGTTTGGTGAACACCATGATAAAGAATTTAGTGCTTTCAAAGGTGACTTTCCTCCTTTTGAGTCACTTCTTCCTTCAAATGTCAAGATGTTCATGGCAAGGGGGTATATGAGGAATAAAAGCAGTGGGATTCACGTTGCTGGAGGCAGCATGCCTCGAACAGGCTGCAGAGCTAGGGGGCTGACCGGGGGCTCCCACAGGCTCCCACGGCACTTTTTGCCCGCACAGGTGTGCAGGTCCTCAGCTTCTGGACAGGTTCCAATTTGAGTAATTATGCTCTCTTTCCCTAAGTACCCCCTACCGTTTCTGGTGGATACAGAATTCTTACTCACTTCCTGTACTAAACTGTGGTGCGGAGTTGCTGTGCAGCTGTTAAGCAGCTGCCACGCTCCGCTCCACACATAGCCTCCAAAGCACTTTTGGATGAAAGGCGCTATATAAACATATTTTATTGTCATGTACTGGTTGCCTTTCCACTTAGTAGTAGGTTTTGTGAGCTTCTAAGTATCAAATCCAGATCTGTATTCCATAGCACATCAATGTTTAATTTCTTCTCCTTCCTGTTCCCCAACCCCCTCTAAACAATGAGACTCTTACCACAAGGGTCCGTAGACAGAGTGTCCCTGCAGGAGCACGGGGGTCCAGAGCAGCTACAAGATCCCACACTTTAATTTTTCTAAAGATCAAAAAGGGGACAAAATCTTAATTAAAAGCAAAATTAAGGAAGAATAGCAAAAAGTCATGGCAATAAATATGCATGGTGAATGTGATTTATATGATAAATACAGTTCACAGGAATATATAAAAACTTTTTTGTTTTGGATACTTGGTTCTTCCATTCATTCTTGGATAGAGGCTATTGGTCTTAACCGGAAAATGTATGGGTTTAACCTAAACACGAGAAATAGGTTAGCTTTAACCAAGCCGAAGACAGTGAATGGTAAAGTTATACCACACTTTGTGGCTGGGAAGAGATCTTATACATTAGACGTCTTAATGATATAAGAGGTTACTTAGACCTAGAAACCTGTAATTCTGAGGCATCTTCTTTCTGGTCAATTCTAAGAATGGCGCACGTAACATGTACCAGACAAGTGGAGCCCACTGAAGAACTATGGAGTTTATACAAGCAAATTCTCATATTTTGATTGAAGTAAGAAAAGTTTAGCCCTTCTGAAAATCAAACATACAGTCATGTCTCCTCAAGGTAAGTAACAGACAAAATCCAAGAAAGATGGCAACAGATCAAAACCAGGGCAATGAGAAAATATGACATAGCTGGAATATGTCCTCATACCCTGAACAATTTCCCACGGGTAGAACAGTGATGGCCGACTTAAAGCAGAGGGAATGGTCTATTCCTGCTGTGTGAGTTGTCTTCACCACTATAGCCAGCTCCTAAACGAATATTTTAAGGTAGTTTCTGGTTTTAAAAAATCTGTCATTTTGTGAACTACAGCCTTCTACCCCCCCACATCAGGCACTCTGACAAGAAGAAATGATAAAGAAGTTTTCAGAAGTGAATACACTTTTGTATGAGTTTACTATGTGTTTAGCAGTGCTGGACATGGGATCCGTTCACAACATGAATGGATTCTAAAACCACTGGAAATTAGACCAAAGAAAATAAAGATTACTAAACTTGTCACTGAAATGCTAGGAGAAGTGAAGACAAGAGAGCTGCACTTTTAGGAATTATTCAAAGAGATCCAAATTCAAGAGCCTATCACACTATGCCCCAAAGATACTGCCTTCAATATTTCAGTTTTATTAAGTCATTATTTTACACACATATGCTGGTATACTGGGTTTCCCCAGTTCTTTGTTTTATAGGGTAAAACAGACAAATATATAACCAAATGACTAAAATATTAATGAAAATCATGAGCAAACAAGTGCAAATAAATGACTGGGAAGAACATTTTAGAAAGTAAACAAAGGAGAGGAGAACACATAGATTAGACACAAGAAATATTGTATCAGATCCTTTCTGTGAGATCCAAATGTTTCAGAGTCAGGTTAATACTATATTTAACATCCTCAGGGAGAAGGGATCAAGATGTGCATTTTTTTTTAAACCCTGTTAGCAAACTCACCCATCATAGGCCCCACTGACTATCCTCTTGTTATCGAATCGAATACAGCGCACCAGTTCCTCATGGCCTTCTAATACTCGTAAACACGCACCACATTCTATGTCCCATAATCTGGAAGAGAAAATTAAGTCAAGTGAATTTTCATGTATTCTTTTCTAAGCTTGGCATGTTGTAATAATATACTTCTTATGTCTTAAAAAAATCCCCCAAAATGAAATCAATCAACATTCATACAAAAATGTATTGCTTTCAGTGTAATTTATTTCCTTTCTGTTTATAACTCAGGCAGAAAAAATGTATGATTTAAGTTCAAATGAAGTATATATTTTCAAAGCACAATGCTTTATACAATCCCGTAACCAGGGTCTCCAAGGCATAAAAAGGATGAATTCAATGTACCCAGTTGCCTGTGAAAGAAATGACCAAGCCAAGAAAAGTAATGCTTCCTGAAATCACCAAGAACGAGATATAGAGTGCCACTGAATCCTGCCTTCACAAAGCATGTCCACCTCTGTTACTAAGGACACTCTGTTTTCACCCACTGTCCAGGACAGTCTTTCTCTATAATGGAAAAAAAAAGCAAGTTCTCAAAAACATTTATATACTAACTTAAAAAGCTGGCAGTGCCTGGCTGGCTGTCAGAAGAGCATGAGACTCTTGATCTCAGGGTTGTGCGTTAGTGAGCCCCATGTTAGGTATAAAGATTACATAAATAAAATCTTTTTTTTTTTTTTAAAGATTTTTTAAAATTTATTTATTTGACAGAGAGAGATCACAAGCAGGCAGAGAGGCAGGTAGAGAGAGAGAAGGAAGCAGGCTCCCTGCTGAGCAGAGAGCCCGATGCGGGGCTCGATCCCAGGACTCTGAGATCATGACCCGAGCCGAAGGCAGCGGCTTAACCCACTGAGCCACCCAGGCACCCCACATAAATAAAATCTTAAAATTGCATGCTTTCAAACTGAACCAAATGAAATGACAATTTCTTTAGATAAAATACAGTTTTGTTTTTTAAATGGCCTTTTCACCTTAGTACTTTCTGAAGGAAGGAAGAGGATTGATAAATCTTCCAAATTCTTTTTTTTTAAATATATTTATTTTATTTTATTTATTTGACAGACAGAGATCACAAGTAGGCAGAGAGACAGGCAGAGAGAGGAAGGGAAGCAGGCTCCCTGCCTAGCAAAGAGCCCGATGTGGGGCTCGATCCCAGAACTCTGGGATCATGACCTGAGCCGAAGGCAGAGGCTTTAACCCACTGAGCCACCCCGGTGCCCCTAAATCTTCCAAATTCTATTTGTATCTCTGTCATTCACCTTTGTGAAGAGAAAACACCAAAAGTATTTCAATCTGTGGATTCTTCATAATTTCAAAGACTGGCAACTCCCTGGACAATTACGTAATGTGAAGAAAACAAAAGTTCACAATATGTAGTAGGGAAACAAATCTTTTCTTTCTTCTTCTTCTTCTTCTTCTTTTTTTTTTTTTAAGAACACTGGTGGAGAGAAAAGGCCGTTGGCTATTTATTAGCACTTTTCAACTGTACACAGGAGGAATTTAAAGAGGAGGGCCTTCAGCCTCCAACTACTTATCATTCTTATCCACTTCTTCATTCAAGCAGTGCCTTTAAAACAGGTCTATCTGGTAATAAAACTATTACAGGAAGAAAACACATCAACAAAAGGCTTTGCTGTGCTTTCTGCTTGGGGCAAACTTTTCTTTTTTGGCCAACTTTCGACCCATGAGAAGCTACAGAAAGGAAAAACATCTGGGGTGCCTGGCTGGTTCAGCTGTAGACAGGAATGACTCCTGATCTTAGGGTTTTAACTTGGAGCCCCATGTTGGGGGTAGAGATTACTTAAAAATACAAAACTTAAAAAAAGAAAAGAAAAGAAAAGAAAAACATTTTATTAGAAACATAACACACTCGAAGATAACACACCCAGACTTCTGTGTGCTAACAATGAAAGGCAGGATAACAGTGATCCCTTCTGGGTAAGAGCACCTGCTGCTCACCTAATAGTGTTGTCAGATGAGCCACTCACGACCAGTCTGTCTCGGTACTGCAAACAGGCAATGCCGCGTTTGTGTCCATTTAAGGTCCTCACAAATTCACAAGTACTTGTGTTCCATACCTGAAACAGAAATAGCATTTGGCAGTTGATTTGGTGCTTTTACTAGTAAGATCTATGGCAATTGGAGTCTTGGGAAAGCAGAAAATAGCACTGAGTCAATAGGGGGAAGACAACTTCTCAAACCACACCAAATCAAAAACAGAGACGGGAAAAAATGGACAAGTTTAATTCACAACAACAAAGGGCTAATTTATAGTTGGCTGCTATCACATGAGAATTCCTCAAATTGATTTACTCTTATGGGGCTAATCTCGTTTGCAGCCAAATTTTCTTTCTTTCTTTTTTTTTAAAGATTTTACTTATTTGACAGAGATCACAAGTAGGCAGAGAGGCAGGCAGAGAGAGAGAGGAGGAAGCAGGCTCCCTGCTGATCAGAGAACCCGAGGCGGGGCTCGATCCCAGGACCCTGAGATCATGACCTGAGCCAAAGGCAGAGGCTCAACCCACTGAGCCACCCAGGCGCCCCGCAGCCAAATTTTCTTGAAGCTAAATTTACCCCTGCCCTTCTCATACTCACCATTATTTACAGGAATAAGATACCTAAGATTTTCATATGGCTTGTCTAACTTGTTGCCTTTTTACACATAGACTAGTGTCTGAATATTAAATTACTCTACACTGATGTTTAAATATGAAATTTTGTTTGTTCAGATTTTCACATGAACTCCCTTACTCTAAGTTGGGGAATTACTGAAAAATGCCTCATTACCTTTATAGTCCTATCTCCAGATGCAGAAACGATGTACTTGTCATCAAAATCTACAACATTGACAGCAGCTCGGTGTCCGACTAGCACCCTCCGGAGGGTGATGTCAGTTGGGGAGGCCATATCCCATACAGCAATGGAACGGTCTTTGGAGCACGTCACCATCATGCCATTATTGAAACGCAAGTGCAGAACTGCTTCACAATGGTGAATCAATGTGTTTAGCATTTCACCTGTATTTACATCCCATACCCTGAAACAAACAACATTAAAAAGGTTATCTGAGGTTTCGATGGTGCTCCTGGCTATAATCCTATTTGACTACCACATTCCCCATCCATCCCACCCCATTTTCATAATTAGCAGCTTTGAGGCTGAGCTGAGGTGAAGAGTTCTGATGGACCATGGGGGAAGTCACAGACGGAAGGCTGGACTAGGAGAGCAGGAAAAGGAAGAGATAGGATGCTGCCAGTGTGAAACCCTTAAGACAAACTACTTGAAATCTAGGTGAGTTATGGGGAATAGGAATGAAGACGTAACCACGATCACCTACTAACTGGGCCCAGACTTCAAGATAATTAATTATAAAACTTCTGACATTCAATCTGATACCTTTAATGAGATACATTTTGAAGTAGGAATCTGACCCATAACAGTAGCATTAGTGTCCCATGGGTAGCCCTCAGGAAATAGAACTGACATGGGCCAAGAAGCTTCTGTAACAGACTGACTTAGTACTGTGGATTTGAGCCTAATTACCCTGGATCTTCGATTCGACCATATGCAGGCCAGGCACAAGATGAACTACACTCTGAGTTTAAGGCCCCATTTCTGTGCTTTGAATGGGGCAGAGATCAAAACTAGCCATGCCATTATAAAGGGGGACTTATAGCAGCAGAGTGTGGGAGGTTTGGACAGCCTAAGAATTTTGTGTGATGATATATTTAACTTTGATTACTCTATTTTTATGTATTTACTTTGATTTTCATAACACATTTTATTTCCTTTTCCAATTTAACCCCATCTTTTAGAAAATCATTTTGTCCCTTATCCTATAAATGATATTAGCCTCTACAATGATTAGCTTCCTTGAGGCACTCCACAGCATCAATAAATGTTAAATGTCGATAACTATAAGAACTGAGTTTGCTATGCCTTTAAGTCAAAAGACAAGAAACAGGAACAGCCTTTTCTCTTCACAGAGGATAATTTTGAGTGGTAAACATTTAACTTTAGAGAGTCTAACAATGCAGTTAACTGCCTTTTTTCCTTTTTTTTTTTTTAAGTTACTTTTGATGCATTATGTTTGCTAAATCCTTTAGCTTAAGGCAAAACTCCTAACAGAGGTTTCCAGCAGTGTTGCTGGTACCCAGAACTCAAGCTACACTGGACTCCAGCAGCATAATGGCTGTGTCATCAAATCACTAACGCCTCTGGAAATTGAAGGCCCCTCCCTGAGTAAAGCTTGCAATTAAAAACTGCAGGGACAGCAGGGGAGGGGCTGGCAAAGAGAGAGCACTGCTCACCTATACACATTTTAAAGGAGATAATGCATGCCTATACCACAGTTATAACCATCTGAAAAGAGGCTTTATTCCATTCACATCATTCCTCTGTGTGCTGGTTTTTGTAAAGAATGCAAAGTTTACCAAGTTTCTGTAATGGATGATTCCCCCCAAATTAAAACAGAATATGTAGTTTTCTTCAGTGTTCAAAAATGTAAACTTGCCTCAATCATTTCTAAATCAAGGTTTCTAGGTGGACACAATGATGTGGAGAGTTGATGGCTTATTCCTCTTTAGTTAGGAAGTTTCAGAACTGTGTGTTCATGCAGCTATATACAAAATTACTATCTATGACAAATAACAGAGCAGATCTGATTTTCCAGAGTTTGAAAGATCATTTGAAATTTTCTACCTGACTGTGGAATCCGATGATCCAGTTATGATCACCCTCTCATCATACTGGAGACACAGGACAGAACCCGTGTGGCCTGTGAGAATTCGCTTGCATTCCAACGTGCTTTTATCCCAGATCTAGGATGGCAAACAAGATCCTTTTGATCAATGTGATAATGGGGTGCTGCTGAGACTTGCTGGCTCTATTATGTGTTTGATTCCCCGAAAGAATCAAAGCCCAGAGCAATGTAGAATGCATTCTTTTCTATAGGTATAGCTAAGCACTATATATATGTGTGGCTTCAATACTAATGCAGACTTTATCCTTTTCATTAAGGAACAGGGGTAGGCTATAATTATGTGAGGCCCAAAGGAGCAATAGCACATTCAATGCACTTTAAGAAGAGAATTTAACCCTAGGACTATCTGTACATGCTTCTGGCGGGAAGCAGGTAACTGTCCTTTAAGGAAATGATTCAGGCTTTGGGACTGGAAACAACCTAAAACTCTCATTTACTTTCTGGAAATAATACTTAGATATGATGTTCAGACTGCCTTATTAATGTGGACACCCTTGTTCATTCACCCACCTTCCCATAACTAAACAAACCTCACCTTGATTGTGTTGTCTCGAAGGCCACTGACTATCTTTTGATCATCACACTGTAAACAGTAAACCCCTTTGCTTGTTTCACTTCGGCAGTGGATTCTCTGTAAACTATGTCTTCCACATCTCCAATTAGATTCTATTGTCTGAGGGAAGGAATGGTAAAGAGGAAGTAATTAGGAAAGGACCAGGACTAAGTTCTTATCTGACTTTCATGGCAACCAATAACAAATGTTCAATGCTTCACTATATTAAATACATAGACCTTAAGGCAAACTAAAAATGTTTTTAAAAAGCCACTGTTTAAAATTGCATAACATTTTTCCATTTGCAAAGTTATTAAAGATTTATTTTCTAGAGCTCTCCCACATATAACTCATTCAATTAAATGATAAACTGGTGGAAAAAGGGTAACAGAGGTCAAGCTATAAACTACATAAGGTTATGTGCTCAGTGCTCCTCATACATATGTAGTGGCCATTTCTACTACCGAACTTCCAGGGAGGCTCAATTCAGAAGATATTTGAATATCAGATTGTAAGTGCAACTTTAACAGTCTCGCTGCTATTGCATGAAGATACCATCTCTGCTCTCTCATTTAGCTACCAGTAAACAATCTTTATTTTTTTTTATTTTTTAATTTTTTTAAAGATTTTATTTATTTGTTTGACAGACAGAGATCACAAGTAGGCAGAGAGGCAGGCAGAGAGAGAGCAGGGGAGGCAGGCTCCCCGCTGAACAGAGAACCTGATGCGGGGCTCAATCCCAGGACTCTGGGATCATGACCAGAGCCGAAGGCAGAGGCTTTAACCCACTGAGCCACCCAGGCGCCCCAGTAAACAATCTTTAAAAGCTTTAAAATTTTTTGCCTGGCAATTTATTATATTTTACCTGCCCTATTTACCAAAAATAAATTTATTTGGCAAATACTCAAATATACATAGATTCTTACCTCAATGTCTTGTATAATTTTAGGATAAAGTGCTCTGTAAAAAGAGTTGGGAGGAGCATTCCCATCAGGAGGTTTGTTTTTGAATAAATACTGTCCCCTAAAAAACAAATATTTCAAAATTAAAAAATCACAATATTATACATTTACAAGGAGCTTCATAGTTCTTCAAAGTGTTTTCACAGTTACCATTCCATGTGATATCTATGACTAGCCTGGAAAGGCACAAAGCTAAGCCTGATTTCAGGAGTCCCACGCCAAGGAATAACTTTCTAGATTCTAAGGAACTAGGTTAATACTATCAACACAATGATTTGCAGTATAGCCATCAGAGTATAATGTTATAAGGTCAACAAACAGAGTATGTATAATCAGAACTTATCAACTCATCTTTCAGACCTCTGTAACACATAGATGCACTGGTCTTATCTTTTGAAAGTTTTATTGGTGATGAAAACTACTATCTCTGAACTGGGCACATGCCCCAGTTTTTTTGTTTGTTTGTCTTTTTCCCCACTGAGTAAGTCTGTGCCTGTGTCAGGTCAGTGGAGCCTAGCATCATGGGCAGTGAGAATGTCTCTGTTATGGAGATCATTTTTTCTAGTCTGAACTTACATAGGGTAAGGTGGAGTGGCAGCTCAGGCGCCCAGGCTGTTCACGATCAGCATAGCTATGCTTTAAAAGCAGCAATTCAGTTCATTTCGACAGAAAACAAAGGGAACACAGGAGTGTCCAGCAGCAGGTATAGAAGACGACGAAAATGCCTAAGAGCACTGTGCTCTCAATTCTAAGGCTTGACATTCTTTCACAGGTGTGTTCCTGGCTACACACATACATACATGCATTTTACTGCCTTTGCTTGATCCCAGCGAGCAACATTTGTTAGCATCTCCTTCCTTATGACAGCACATCTCTGGAATACTCAGATCCCAAGCTAGATCTTTGCTACAAAAAAAATCAGTAAATGGCAATCACTTCCTGCTGGGTAAAAAATTTAATTCCTCATCCTGAAGTTAAGAACTCACCAAACACGGTGTGGAAGCTAGTAAACCCCTCTATGGGTGTACTAACTGCTGTTCTCACTGGCACCGTGCCTTGCAAAGTGGAGATAGGCAGAAATGCCTCTGAGTGTAATCCTGGCACCAGAGAAATCATGTTTTCTCTGGGCCAGTCATCCACTCCTCCCTCTATAGCTCTATTACAATATAATTAATTGTTCAGTGTCTCCAGGAGCACTTTTCCCCTGCCCTCTTCCTATTATACACCTTGAAAATTAGTTGAGAAAATTTCCTATCAGGAAGGTAACTGGCTTTCAGTTCTGTGAAATCTGCAATGGAGAAGCTAAAATAACAGTTTTTAAAAGGGAGCTAATAGGAGCAAGAAACATGATATGCCAACATAAAGGGCAAACAAGACACATTATGAGGTAATTCTAGGTTACAAGTACACTTCCCTGAACAATCTTATCCTGTGTAAACACACTGCAAGCAAACAACAGATTTTGCATGAAGAAATTTTAAGTCTGGTTAATAAATGTAACTTGGTAATTTCAATTCCAACATCCTTTCATGAGATAAGAATCACTACATTTGTATTGCAGGTAAATAAATCAAATGTCATGGAGATTAGGTAGCTTGTTCAAGGTCACATAGCCAGCGAGTAGACCTGGAATTTGAATCTAAGTCTAACTTCAGAGCCTACACTCTTACCTACTTTATTGTCTCCCAGGGCCCACCACCCCTCATAGATTCCTGTCCCCCCTTTTAATCTTTGGTAATTGAATACGGGCACCCCAGGATTTTCTTCATATATAATGAAACTTATCTCTACATCCCAAGAAAAGAGAAACCATATAAGCCTCTGATCTCATGCCTGGCTAAAGTATCTAAATTTCTTTCAAGTTAAAGGTGCTACAAAAAAAGTGTTAAAAATCAGTTTTTCAGTCTAGATCTGTGTTGTAAGTCAAAACCTTTTATGATGGAAGCTTCTGACAAGAGGGACCACTTCTATGTGAAATGCCTAGTACCTCTGAGAATGTGAGTACATGATAAATGCTAAATATTAAATTTAGAATGTTATCGTAAAATGTGATCTGCTGATTAAGAAAATGGACTTCCCCAAGTGATCTTTTATTACACTTTTAAGAGTTACCATTACTGAGAAGAAAGAACGCATTCAATATTATTCAAGACAGAAAACGAAAAGAATTCATGTCATGAACTGTCAAATTCATGTAGATACAAAATACAACAGTGGTGTAGAATTTAAACCTGAAGTTTCACTACAGAAGTATATTTACTTTTTTTTTTTTTTTTTTGGTTGGAGGAAATGGAAGAAACTTTCAAAGCCAGCATCTGGGGAAAGGTATGATAGAAAGATTTTATTGACACAGTAGGCTTAGTAAAACAATCTGAAAGAAGATGAGAAAGTGATCATAGATTAAATTTTTTAAAAAGTTGGGGAGGACACTAACACAAGAAGAAAGGCAACGTTTAAAAATAGAAGCAGCCAGAGAAAAGTCAAGGGACTATTAGTGGAGGTCTTCATGGGGTGGACAAATACTTGTAATTTCATGGGGCTTTATCAAGCTAAGATGACAAATGTGGCTTAAGACAAAGGAATATGGTCTCAACTCTGAAGGATACTCAAAAGAACAGGAATGGGTTCCTGTGATTGAACAGATAGTGGAAAGAGTAATAAAATTAATACTGGATCCTAGATTATTCCTTAGCCATCCCTTCACATACCCCTTTAAAAGGCCAAAAGGCCATCTTTTCAATGATCTTGTTTGTTTTCTTTCTTTATAACTAACAGTAACAGATCGTGCTATTTACTGCCACGCCAAGCAGGAGCCTACACTTATCTTTGGCATTTTCACATGCATCTGCCCAAATCTGCCCATCTACTTCTTCTTCTTGCCCTCAAAAAAAGTATCTGTGAACTCCCAATGTCTGATAAAGGTCTACTATTATTTACAGTCCAAATGTGAGCAAAGTGTATTTTAACAGGGAAGAAAACCTTTATCACTATGGGAGTGAATCCCTGTGATAAGAGATTTCAGGCCAGGAGTTCCAATTTGGAGGACCTTCTTCTCTTTTTCTTTTTTTTGTTCTTTTCTTTTCTCTTCTTTTATTTTCCTATGAGGGGTAGTGGAATATTCCTAGCTACCCTAAAATTCTCCCATGTCAGTAACTGCTCTATATCTAAGGCTGGTCCTGACATGCTTAACAAAATGATGGACTTGGAATCCCATATAACTATATACGTTTTTGCTTTTTTAAACTATAAAGAGTTTATTTCCAAAGTATAAAGTAAGGTATGAAAGGCTTTGATTTTTCTATACAGTGAAAATAAAAACATATCTGAGAAGAATAACATTATGCTTTCATTTATTCATTTTTATATGGCCAAACAACTGCCTGATGTTTGCTTCCTTTAACTGAATTTGAAAGAAATTTTAAAGTCTTTTTAATAGTCAGAATGACTAAAATTTCTTGAAGCACTTAGTATAATACTTAGAAGTCATTATGTTTATAATATATTAATGAATTTCAAAGCTGCAAAAAAAAAAAAGAAAAGAAGCCAACTATATTTTAATGAAAATTGCTAAGAAAAGCTGATCCTCTTTTCTTAACTGTTTTGTATCTTTTTATGGTCCAAGATAAATAATTGATAAAATTAATTGCTCAGGAGATCCCTGAGCACACATATGCCTGCTGGTGCATATCTATCAGCTAAAATACTTACTATGTCACCTTTATTTTACTTATGAAATATTCACACCTAACTTTCTTATAGTGACATTCTAGAGATATCCTCTGAGAGGAAATTACATACAGAAAGTATCTTCTGTAAGTTCTAATGAAATGGTACCTGTATGTTAAAAGAACAACAAAATTGGTGAAGTCTCTTAGGCTGCTAACTATATAATGCCTTAAGGAATTTGGGATTAAGCAGTACAATCTTGAGAAAATATGGATCTTATGAAGAAAAAGTGATATACTCTAGATCCCACACTTCACTCTTTCTGATGACTAGAGTTCTTATTCTAGTTGAGTGTAAAAATAATTTTAATTACAAAGGTGAGAAAATACCACAGGCATGGATTAAAGACAAGAAATCTTCCGAAGGAGAAAATACTTATTTGTTCAGGATTATTTCAGGCATCTGATGGCTTCTGTGTGATTTAAAGTCATCTGTCTTACAAACTGCCTCTCAGCCCTTTGTCAGGACACTAGTTTCTGCCCAGAGAACAGAATGCTCTCAACAGAAGTCAGTTTTTAATAATTTTTTTGTAAAGCCGTATTAACACATTATGATGTCATTTATCAGTGATTGGCCAGAGGAAAAATGCCTAAGTACATGTACAACTATTTTACATTTTGTACTATAAACCAGCTAAATCACATATTAATGATAAGCAGTCTCACTAGTTCCCAGTGTTATTCCAAAGATTCTGAATGGCCAGGTCCTGAAGTTCATCTGTAATAGTAAGAAAGTTAAAAGGCTTACCACCCTCTTCGTTCTGCCAGGCCTCGCCACAGAGAATCTGTCCTGACCATCCTCTCGATGAGCTTCTTCCATAACATGCCATCAGATGTCACTCGGTACCATTCCTTACATACAAGTTCAGCAGCACATAGTGATTTGGCATCCAGGTATGACAGAATGTTCTCAGCAATATGATCCAAACCCCGAGCTGTTGGGGGAGGCGGGGTGCAGGCAAAGAAGAAGAATATAGGTGGTGAATGATTTTTTACAAAAGGTCCTTGAAAACAGAATAGCATTCATTCTGCTCCGAAGGCACATCATTGTCCCTAGTGTGGTCCAGTTTCTTTTTCAAACAGAAACTTGGGTAAAATGAGTGTCAATAATTTTTCCATAAGGTTACAGAAATGAACAATATTTTCCATCTTCCTTTAGATAAGGAAGTTAAAGCTAACAACCAGCAAACCCCCCAAGACATTAAAAATAAAAAGGATTCCAGAAAAACAATTCACATCTATCTATATGGATTTCAGCACTAGGGGATGTTCTATGGATGGCGTCTCAAAGTCTGTGATTCAGACCCCCCCCAAATCTCTATATTAGGTCCATTTCTCATTCTCTTTCTATTACTGCTGCAGTTCCAAAGCTGTTCAGTAAAAGAAATATCCTTTAAATGTACTGGGGGAGAGGCACTAAGTCAGAATGTGCTGGGTTATAGAATTTGGGGCATGTAGAAAGAAGAGAAGAAGGAAATACAGACTGGTAACAGGAACATCCTGAGAGGAAAGACAGAGAGGTTTGTTTAAGTTCAAGTATGACTTTAATTTCAGATGTTTAAAAAAACTACATTTGAGAGTAGTTGCTGCTATAAAACCTAAATGACAGTTGACCAAACAAAAACAAATAAATAAAACAAAAACAAAAAACACCCCAGACCAATAAATAACTTGGTTGGCATTTCAGAGACCATTTTGTAGGAGGTATAGAGGAAAAGTATATATAGATATATCTATATATCTATATATATATATATATAACAGTGGAAGTAGATCTTGGGCTGACTAAACTGGATGGGCTTCCCAATTAAAATACTCTACCACCCAAATCTGTAACTGAGGCCTCAGAGGAATAGATCCTATAAAATAGGATGATCATACTAATAAAGCTTTTGGCTGCTCTTCTAATTCACAAGTGAGACAAACACATTCGAAGTTACTTTTCTTTCAGGTTACATATCAGAGGTTTGCTAAAGACTTAAATAGTGCAGGATTCCTTCATACTCTGACTCCCTGAGGCACAAACCTAACAAATACCACATTTCATTTTATGCCTTTCCCTTGAAGCACACAAAGACACACTTGGACGCCATTAGCAACAATCCAAATGTGCTTAAACATTATTCTAATTATAAAATTGTATGGATATCAGTCACATTTTTCAGCAGATTTGGAAAAGAAAGCATTAAATGGATTTTGTTTGGCTGGCATCACATGTTCATATTTAAGCATAAGCAGATGGAGGCATCCATCACCTAATTCTTATTAAAGGAAAATGACTATAAACCAATTAAAGATATAATAATTAGTTCTTCATGCAAAAAACAGTGATGGTACAGTTCCTGCATGTTTAAATTGAAACTTTCTACGCCATCAGAAGTTTCCAAAATCCATTCCTGTGTTTTTAATGGCTATCATCAAATTGTCCCTGATCTTTCACTATGTCCCTATAGTAAGTCTTTAGAAGTAATTTCACCTAACACTCCAAACAAACCCATTACATTAATGGATTATAGGCATTTTTTGAAGTAGTTTGGTTTACTAAATGTAGCCAGATGGCATAGGTTTTTAAGTTAAAATGGCCATAAAACAGTAGACTGATGATTTAATATCTTAGAAAATGGTCAGCAGATACACACCAGGGATCAGGATTAGGCAAAGGATACACACGTCTAATCAACTCCTGTTCAGTTCTTAGTGGTATATGCTTGAGATAGTGGCATGTCTTGGTAATTGGGGAGAGCACAGTAATGAGGTACACACAGATTGTTCACACAATGAAAACTGTTTGCCTATGGCTAAAACAAAATCCAATGAGTGAAGAGGGGGCAGAAGTCTATTCTATTTAACAAAAAATATAGGTACAAATTTAGCTTTAAAATGGCTATTTCTAAGCTATAAATAGGTATTTCTTTTGTTTTAAAGGGGGATTTAAATTCCAATTTTGGAAAAACAAATTTACAAAAAGATAATTGGCAAAGATTAAGCAAAGAAGTAATAAACGGTTTTACAGAGGGTTGGTATATTTTTCATAGAGGACAGTTTGGCACAAGTATTAAAAACCTTGAAAATGTTCATAATTCTTTAATGTAAGAAACCCACTTCTCTTGTTTTTTCCTAGGATGCCCAAAAGATTATTAAGAATGTCCACCACAGCAAAGTTTGTAACAGGAAAAACATTTTAAACTACCTATATGTTCCAAAAAGGTGTTAAATAATATGTGTTTTGGCCATCATAAAGAATATATAATACTATTTATGTTTTAAAAGAACACATAGGAAAATACATTAAGAAAACACAGTGAGAGAAAATGTTACAAACACTTATGATCCCAGCTTTAGAAGGAAATATACACAACTAGAAAAAACACTAAGGTCAAATATTAATAGCCTATCAGATATTAGTTAAATAGTAGGGCCAAATTTTAACAGCATATTAGCAGCTCTCTCTGAATGGTGGGGTTCTGGGAAATTTCATTTTTATATTTTAAACTGTTTTGAATTTCCTAAAATTCCTGTAACTTCTATAATCAGGAAACTGGAAAAATTAAAAAAACACCAAGATATGGTATTTTACAGATTCACTCATCTTTTGTACTCTATTTTCTTTCTTTCTTTCTTTCTTTCTTTCTTTCTTTCTTTCTTTCTTTCTTTTTCTTTCTTTTTTTTTTTTTTTTTTAGAGAGAAAGAGTGCTAGTGTGAGGGAGGAAGAAATGGAGAGGGAGAGAGAGAATGGAGCCGAAGACTTGATCTCCTGATCTGACCCTGAGATCACGACCTGAGCCAAAATCAAGAATCAGACACTTAATCTGACTGAGCCACCCAGGCACCCCTGCACTATATTTTCTTCTAAAACAAACTTTTAACAAAGAGGACAATCTTATGTTTTCTTGAGATAGTATTTGCCCCAAATACTGATGTCTACATAGTGTCCTAGGATCACATTGAGCATTCAGTAAAACCACATCATCCTCCCCTGAAAAAAAATATTTTAAGTGTATATGTGCATGTGTGTGTATTTAAATATATTAGTTTTTGAGAGCTCTTTGAAGTCTGCAAACAGTGAGACTGCAAAGCCGGGAGTTTACATATTTAATGTCATAAGACTCCTGAGATACTTTTCTTTCTAAAATACTCAATTAAAAATGCTTCCTATTCAGTCCTATAATTTAAATATTGTTGATAAGTTCCCATAGAAATCCAAGTACATAAGTTAGCATATCTTAAAAACTAAGACACATTATCAAGGTAATACCTTGGAAAATATTTTTATTTGCATCTCTCATTGGGTAAGAACAGGATGACTAGAAGGGCATGAGATGCAGAGAAGACAGGGGAAAGAGGAGTCTCTATTTCCAGAGAGTGATTTTGGGTATTTATACCCCCAAGAAGGTACGATTAAAGGACTCAGTTTATAAAAATCAAGCCAATAAAGACTTTTAAAAAGAGAGATGAAACTCCAGTTCCACTACCATTGTAACATATCTTCCAGGCAAATTAATAGCACACAAGTACCCGTAGACATACCTGGCAGAGCAGTTATGAAATCCCTCTGCAACATAGGTTTAAGATAAGAGTTTATGTGCCCATGTTGGTAATGACACATTTGGGATATAAGATGTTCCACAAATTCCACTTGATCGGACTCTGACCACTGCTCAAAATATTTGACACACAGTTCTTTTTCCTTCTCATAGCTTGCTGAGAGCTTTCGTTGCTTGGGCACAATCATACTGGAAGTGCCATTGGCAAGTTTTGTCTGTAGAAGAAGTGGATTAAAAAGAAACATAAACAGTAAGTATTGAAAAGGAGGGAAATAGATACTTTTCTGATCTGGCATGCTTTGTTATGTCTATATGTTGGAGCTCACGCTGTTACTCATTAGTGACTGGATATTTGTGAACAATTACACGAAAAGCCACACAAAGACCACGGTAAGTTGGTAAATCAGGAACAATGCTGGACAACTAGGCATCCATTTCTAAAAGTTCACAGGAAGATATTATTTGGAGATCTACAGAAGAAAGCTGAAAGCATGCTAAGTTATTATTACTAGCAAGCATAAAAGCTAATTTGTTTTTTCTTGTATACACCAGTTACTGGGCATTTATACAATTACAATTTATTTTTTAACAGTCAAATAAGAAACCTTCTGTGCAAAGAAAGGCTGATGAATAATTTGAGACTCTAGTACCTTTGGAGATAAAACTTAACTGTAACATTTATATGCTCAATCTAACCTTTTCCTTCTAAAAAAAGAAATCAAAATTACATGCCACAAAATCTTTTTATTTATTAGTTCATTCACTAAGTATCAACTGAGCACCTACAATGTGTCAAACACTGTCCTAAGTGCTAGGAATACAACACTGAACAAAAATAGCAATCTCTATCATCAGGCACTTATACTGCATGTGTACAGCATGATAAAACCATAAAGAAATAGCAAATATAAGGTGGATAGTGCTAGTAAGAAAAATAAGGGAATAGGAAAAAACTACATGTTATTGTAGTAGGCAAAATTCTAAGATGGTTGACCCCAAGATTCTCGGCTTGTGATGTACACGTATCTTCCCTCAGGTATTCAAACAAACACATAGGTACTGCTTTGATTTAATTAAGGTGCCAAATCGGCTGGCCTTAAGATGGGGAGATTACTGCAATGGGTCTGACCTATCAAATGAGCCCTTTAAAAGCAGAGAGTTCACTCTAATTGGTTGCAGAAGAAGAAGGGGGACCGCATGTAAAAGGATGTGGTCAGCCTCTGGGAGCTGACTGAGCATCCAGGTGACAGCCAGTAAGGAAATAGGGACCTCGAGCCTACAAAGGCAAGGTACTGTATTCTGACAACAATGATCTGATAAGAGAATTTTCCCTCAGAGCCTCCAGATGTGAACTCAGCCTGGTCAGCATCTTCACTTCCGTCTCGTGATACTAGGAGCTGAGGAACCCGAGCCATGCTGTGCCAGAATTCTGACCTAGAAAACTGTGAGCTGATGAATGGGTGCCATTTTAACCTAATTTGTTACGTAGCAATTAAAAAAAAACACAAAAAACTAATATAGTTAAAGTCAGAGGGGTCAGAGATAGCTTTTCTAAAGAGATATTTAAACTGAGACATGAAAGGAAATGTGGGAACTAGACATTTTGTTACACGGGGGAAGAAACATCTAGGGCAAAGGGAATTTGAGGGCAAAGGTCCTGGGTGGCAGTCTCTCTGACACGTTCAAGGAATAGGTAAGAGGCCCAGTGTGGAGAGTATAGTTGGAGTAGTCCAAGCCAGATCATCCAGATCATTTATGTGGTGACAGCTAATCTCTAGTGATGGCTTGGGACAATTCCATCCCTGCCTGAACATGAATGCTATTCCTCCCATGAAAAGGTAGAGTTTATCTTAGCTTTTGAATCTGGACTTTGGCTGACAGAATGGGGAGAAAGTGACATTCTAGGACTCCTAAGCCCACACAGCTTCTGCTTACTTTTTCTTAGAACCTTGAGCCACCCTGTAAGAGATTCAGGCTACCCTCCTGGAGAGGGAAGTTGGGAAGATGGGAAGCTATGCAGAGAGAAAGGTCACATGGAGAATCACCTAGAAGCCCGAGAGTAACATGATCTGACACCTTCTTAAAGGATCACTACTGTGTGAAGAACAGACTATAGGGGACATAAATGGAAATAAGGAGACTAATTAAGAGACAACTTTACAGTAGTCCATGACAGAGAACAATCTTTTGGACTTGAGTGGTAGCTGTAGAGGTGGTAAGAAATAATTGGGACTCAATGTGTATTTTGAAGGCAGAGCAAACTGGATTTGCTGACAGACTGGGTATGAGGGAAAAAAAAAAGGAGACAAGGATCATGTGCAAATTTGAAGGTGGGGACACTTGGAGAAGATTCAGAAATCAACAGAAACTTTTGCTACTCTGAAAAAAGTTGGCTTTCTTTAGAGGGTAATCACAAAGTGGTACAACTGGTACTTTTCAAAGTAATCTGATAGATCTTTGGCATATTTGTCTGAGGCAATCCCAATCTGGCAGGGAGGCCAATGTTACTATGGAGCTCATACCTGCTGGACATGCTGAATGTGCTATAAAGCTATCATATTTGTATAATCAACTTCTGCTATTTGAGGCATAGTCCGGCTTAATTTCTAAACATTAAATCCTGCATACAGGCTTCTATACAAATGACTCCTGATAGAACTAAAAGTATATTTTCAAGAATGGTATTAGCCATTTTGCTTACACAGAAAAAGCTAACACCTGTGAGAAACAAGCCCTGGTGTATGGAGCTGGATGTTTTCTAGCATAAGTGCCACTCTTGTCTATGATAGAGACTAAAAATGATTAATAAGAACCTTGTTGGACACAGACCTTGGGGGATTTCAGAGCTGCCTTTTGTGTAGGTTGTTTGCATTTCAGAAAAGGAAAACTTGTGAAATATGGAGTAAGATTTAGTGAGCTAATGAACGGGTGGGTGTACAAGCTTGACCAAATGCCACTTCTCACCTCAACAACCCAAACCTCCCACTCCATCATTTTTTATAAATTTGTCCTTTTGTCTTTTAAAAGGTAGAAATGGACTGGAGTTGGATGCTACCCAGGGTATTGTTTTCCAGAAATGCCAGAAACAGAGAACAATAATCAGCAATGGTAATGAAATGATTCTATTTATAACCTTCAACAAACCAGATGTTTCTATAATCACAGGGAGTCATGCTTGATCAGTAGTTATCAGACTAGTAACAGATAAAAATGCCTAAGGATTTCACAAGTTTGATTTTTCCACTGCAGGAGCTAAAGTTCAGTCAGGGCTTTCATATACATATACTTTAAAAAAAAAAATTTTTTTTTTTTAATTTATTTGAGAGAAAATGAGAGCAAGAGAGATCACAGAGAGAGAGGGAGAAAGAAGCAGGCTCCCCACTGAGCAGGGAGCCGGATGCAGGACTTGATCCCAGGACCCTTAGATCATGACCAGAGCCAAATATTGACGGCCAACCAACTGAACCACCCAGGCTACCCAGGACTTTCTTATATTTCCAATGATCAAATCATAAATGGGACCTAAACCATTTGGCTATTAGAAATGAAGTATAAACTGAAGTTCATGAATTTCCCAACTGTCTAGGCTATACCAGCGGACACTGCATTTTAGTTACCACCCCCAAAACAGAGTATTTTCTTGTGAGGTAGAAAGACACACACCTCAGCCATCATCACTTTGAATGAGTTACTCTTAACTACTACACCACACTGCGTTAAGAGCTTTGGTCCTACAATACAAAGTGTCAAATTCTAGTCCCTCAATTTACTAGCTGTGTGTCATGGCATAAACAACTTGATTTTTCCCCCCGAGTCTCTGCTTCCCTCAGCTGCCAAATTATAGGATATATTCCACTGGGTTTTTGTGAGGATCAAATAAAATAATCCAAGAAAACCATGCTTAGCTCACCACCTGGCACATAGGAAAACGCTCAATAAACCAACACTCTTGATGAACTTCTGACACCGCTGGAGTTGGCCTTTCCTTCTCCTTTTGAAAACACATCCTTCTTTCTCTTTAAAATTTTCATTGCCGCAAATGTACATGGAACTGCATAATCTCAAGTGTATAGCTTGATGAATTTTCAGAATATAACTAGAGCCTAGATCAAGAAGCAGATTATCATGAGCCTTATAACCCCTGCCTTGTGCTCCTTTTGTTGGGTCACTAGCCCCACCAAGGGTAAGCACTTTATTTAGTTCATTAAAAAAAAAAAAAAAAAAAAAAAAAATATATATATATATATATATATATATATATATATACACACACTTTTTAAAACTGTCTACCTATACAATGTACAGCAGCATTTAAAAAATGTAATACTTAGGGATAAATTTAACAACATATGTGTTAATACCTGTAAAACTGAAAACAACAAAACAGCGCTGAGGGAAATTTTAAAAGACTTCAATAAATGGAGAGAGATACTATGTTCACAAATGGGACTGAATATGGTTAAGATGTTCATCTTTCCAATCGATCCATTGATAAGAGTCAATGTAGTAGCAATGAAATTCCAGCAAGCAAACTAACAAGCAGATTCTAAAATTTGAATGGAAATGCAAAGGACCTAAACATTAGCCAAGCAATCTTACAAAATAAAAACAAAGATGGAAGACTCAGACGACTGAATTTCAAGACTTAACAATAAAGCAATAGTAATCAAGATAGTGTGACTTTGCTATAAGGACAAACATGTAGATCGATGAAACAGAATACAGACTCCACAAAGAGACTTACATATGGCTAGCTCATTTTTGAGAAAGGTGCCAAGAAAATCCAATAAGGAAAATATAATCCTTTAAAAAGATGATGCTGAAACGTCTGGATACCCATACAGAAACAACAGACTTTGTTCTTTACTATCAACCATGTACAAAAATTAACTTAGGTGGATTCTGGATTTATGTGTAGGAGCTAACACAGAATGTCTAGAAGCAAGCATAGAAGAAAATCTTGGTACTCTTGAGACAGGTAAGCATTTTATACACAGGGCACTAGAGCACAGACTTTTTTTTTTTTAAGGAAAAAATAGATAAATGATAAATTAGTATGTGGCAAAATTTTAAACTTCTGATTTCTAAAAAAGAAAAAGTTAAAATAAAAATACAAACCAAGCAAACTCAACACCCAAAGAACAAATAATCCAATCAAGAAATGGGCAGAGGACATGAACAGACATTTCTGCAAAGAAGACATCCAGATGGCCAACAGACACATGAAAAAGTGCTCCATATCACTCGGCATCAGGGAAATACAAATCAAAACCACCATGAGATATCACCTCACACCAGTCAGAATGGCTAAAATTAACAAGTCAGGAAATGACAGATGCTGGCGAGGATGCGGAGAAAGGGGAACCCTCCTACACTGTTGGTGGGAATGCAAGCTGGTGCAACCACTCTGGAAAACAGCATGGAGGTTCCTCAAAATGTTGAAAATAGAACTACCCTATGACCCTGCAATTGCACTGCTGGGTATTTACCCTAAAGATACAAACATAGTGATCCGAAGGGGCACGTGCACCCGAATGTTTATAGCAGCAATGTCTACAATAGCCAAACTATGGAAAGTACCTAGATGTCCATCTACAGACGAATGGATAAAGAAGATGTGGTATATATACACAATGGAATACTATGCAGCCATCAAAAGAAATGAAATCTTGCCATTTGCGACGACATGGATGGAACTAGAGGGTATCATGCTTAGCGAAATAAGTCAATCGGAGAAAGACAACTATCATATGATCTCCCTGATATGAGGGAGAGGAGATGCAACATGGGGGGTCGAGGGGGTAGGAGAAGAGTAAATGAAACAAGATGGGATTGGGAGGGAGACAAACCATAAGTGACTCTTAATCTCACAAAACAAACTGAGGGTTGATGGAGGGAGGGGGTTGGGAGAGGGGGTGGGGTTATGGATATCGGGGAGGGTATGTGCTATGGTGAGTGTTGTGAAGTGTGTAAACCTGGCGATTCGCAGACCTGTACCCCTGGGGATAAAAATATATGTTTATAAAGCTGTAAAAAAAAAAAAAAAAAGAAAGAAAGGATGAATCCCCAAGTTTTGTAGCAACATGGACGGGACTGGAAGAGATTATGCTGAGTGAAATAAGTCAAGCAGAGAGAGTCAATTATCATATGGTTTCACTTATTTGTGGAGCATAACAAATAGCATGGAGGACAAGGGGAGATGGAGAGGAGAAGGGAGTTGAGGGAAATTGGAAGGGGAGGTGAACCATGAGAGACTATGGACTCTGAAAAACGATCTGAGAATTTTGAAGGGGTGGGGGGTGGGAGGTTGGGGGCACCAGGTGGTGGGTATTGTAGAGGGCACGGATTGCATGGAGCACTGGGTGTGGTGCAAAAATAATGAATACTGTTATGCTGAAAAAAATTAAAAAATTAAAAAAAATACAAACCACAAACTGGGAGAAAACATTGCAATACTTATTTTTGACAAAGGACTTGTATCCAGTATATATAAAGAACTCTTAAAACTCGATAATAAGAAAACAAATAACCCTAGTTTTTTTTATTTTGTTTCGTTTTTTCTTTTTAATGAACGAAAGATCTGAATAGACATTTCACAAGAAAAGAATCATGGATGGCCAACAAGTTCATGGAAAGATATTCAACATCATGAGTCACTAGGGAAATGCAAATTAAAAATCACAATGAGAGGGACATCTGGGAGGCTCAGTGGGTTCAGCCTCTGCCTTTGGCTCAGATCATGGTCTCAGGGTCCTGGGATCCAGCCTTGCATCGGGCTCTCTGCTTGGCGGGGAGCCTGCTTCCCCCTCTCTCTCTGCCTGCCTCTCTGCCTACTTGTGATCTCTCTGTCAAATAAATAAATAAAAATCTTTAAAAAACAATCACAATGAGATACTACTATACACTTATGAGAATGGCTAAGATGAAAAAGACTGAACATACTGGCAAGGATGAAGACCAACTTGGACTCTCATACATTGCTGGCAATAATGGTTAAAGATACAACTACTTTAGAACACAGGAAGCAGTTTCTTAAAAAACTGAACACATACTTATCATATGACCCAGCAACTCCACTACTAGGCATTTACCTCCCCTACAAAATGAAAACATCTTTACACAAAAACTTGTACATATATGTTCATAATAGTCCCAAGCTGGAAAAAAAAAAAAAAACTCAATGTCTACCAAAAGTTGAAAAGCAAACTGAAACCTATCTGTAAAATGGAATAGTACTCAGCAATAAAAGGAATGAACCACAGATACACAAAATCATATGTATGAATCTCAAACACATGCTGAACAAAAGAAGTCAGGTACCAAAACTCATACTTTACGACTCTACTTATATGAAACTCTAGGAACAACAATCTAATTTGTAATGATAAAAACAGATCAGTGGCTGACTGGAGCTGGATGTGGGGATGGGACTGACTGGGTAAGGGTGCAAGGGAAGTTTCTGGGGCAATAAACGTGTTCTATAGCTTGACTGTTACACAGCTGTCTGTATACATTTGCCAAAATTCATCAAACTATATACTTAAAATGGGTGTATTTTATTGTATGTAAATTATATTTTAATAAAATTGAAACTTCCAAGGATAGAGTATTCCTAAGGATAAATGTTACTGCAATATTAGTTTCATTTGTAACTAAGATATTACATTTATAGAGCGCTCAGAGATAAAGGTCTTTGTTATCAAGCCTCTTCCCTCTATCATTCTCCCATACAGATTTTTCTACTAATGGCTGAAGTAAAAGTAGCAAAATTTCAATTTGAGAACCTCTGAAAATCCACAAGGGCATAGTGAAAAGTTCAATTATTAAAAAATCAAAAGGTTGTATATTAGAGTGTATGGGAGAAAGGGTAATAGTTACTGGTGGCAATAGAATTGATTTGGCTTTCCCAACAAAAGCTTGATGACTCAACCACTACTGTTCAAATGTCTAGGAAAGGTGACAAACAACCTCAGTTTAATGGTAACACTAACTGCACAGATCTTCTGCTTTTCTGTTTACAATGAACAGTTCCAAAAGAAAGAAAGGAAGAAAGAAGCTGTCAGATGACAGGCACATACAATGAAAGGACTTAAGCATTTATATGACTCTCCTCAGCTTAGTCCTCAAAGGCTAAAGGCTAACATTTCCCACCTACCACCCCTGAAAAATATTACAAGCATCACTTTCAAAATTACCATGAATTCCTTTGAAGCTGAGCCAGGAGGGAAAATACAGACATCAACTAGCCTAACCACCACCACTGCAGTATCAAGTGAGCTCACTTTGATAACTGTATTGAGTACAGGTTGGAAGATGCAGTATGGACTGGATGAACTTGATGGTGAAATGATGATAGATGTTTCTAGCTGGCAATCAAACCCTGCTTTAATCACAGGGAAGGGTGTGGGTTAAGTAGAGAAAGAAATATGTTCCAGACATAGGACACCCTTTGGAACTGGGGATGTAAGGACTAGATAGAGTAATATTTATGATACTTAAGGATTCTGTTTGGCCTTAAGAAGGGCTTTGAGAAGGGGGGGCTTGATATAGTTAATGGGGATTAAGGAGTGCACTTGCCGTGATGAACACTGGATGATTAAAATAAAATAAATAAAATAAAAACTTTTAAAAAAGGGCTTTGAGGAAACACTCAGGCATTGAAACCCATAGCAGGGGAAAGGGGACATAATAATTAAGCTGAGGGATGAGTCTAAGAATAAAATGGGCAAGGGTTGTAATGGGGATAAAGCTGTAGCCTAGGAGGGATAGGACAAGAACTTGGATTAAGGCTGGAACCTTAGAGTTATCAGTCAACCAACAACCATTTATTGAGTTACTTCTCTGGGCACTCTTCTAGGTGCTAGAGAAAATGGTAGCACCATAGCTTCTTTACCTTCTCTAGGGAGGAGTAGGGAGAGAATATATAATAAATACGTTAACTTAAAGAAACCAATAAATATTGTCAAGAAAACAAAATAAGGTAACATAAAAAAGGGAGGGAATAGTACAGCCTACTGTAACTGAGGTGGTCATGAAATGATGCAAAGGAGTTAACACTAGAGCTGAGATCTCAATAACGAGGGTCAGTCTTGTGAAGATCTGCGAATAGGCCCCCAGATACGAAGGAGTCAAAGGTGTGTGTTCAAATGAAAGACAGAAAGAAGGCTAGTATGGCTGGCGCAGAGTGAATGTCAGGAAATGAGGTTAGTGAGGTGGCCTGGGGCCAGATCACAAAGGCCTTCTGGGCCACAGTAAGGAGTTTGGATTTCACCTGAAGTGTAAAGGAGAACCCCTGGAGGTTCTGAATGAGTCAAGTATGACATCATCTGATTTAATCCTTTGGAAATACTTATACTAGCTGCCATGTAGAGAATGGTGAGGGGATAACAAGAACAAGTTACATGAACAGAGGAGGACCAATTAGCAGGTGGATAAAATAATCCAGGCAAGAGGAAATCATGGCCAAGATTAGAAGAGCTGGATTAGGAATTATTGGGAAGAAAGGTATTTTATCCTCACTAGAGGAAGGAGGACCTGCTGAGAATTCTAAGTTTGGGTTATAATACACATTTATTTCAATATAATAATTGACTTCTTCAATAGGCTGGTCCTTCAAATGTTTAATCTGGTTATTAACCTGGAAGGTGACAGAACCAGGGTTCTTGTTCCTGTGGCCAGAAGAAAAAGGGTAAAACATTCAAGAGCTTTGGGGGGAAAAGAAAGGATTTTTTAAAGGTCTATACTATACTCTCTATTGGCTGTTGCCAGGTTTTAGTTAAATAAAAATTCAAAAGCACTGACTTTAAAGTTTTTTTGTTTTTCCTTGATTTCTTGGCAAAAACATTTCTTATGGAAGTTCAACATTGTCCTGGCCAAATTAAATGGAAACAGTGTTGTCTGCATTTTGATTAGGACCGAAAGAGATAAGCAAGCACACAGAGGGATGGGGACATGGTGATAGCAGGGAGATCCAGAACAGCTCTAGAGATCCCAAAGAGCTAGGACAGAAACAAAAAGGAACCCAGAAGGGTTATGGCCCATTGGCATCTGGGTATCTTTTATTTAACAGGGGATTTCAAGAAAAACTTGAACTTCATACAGTGTCTTAGAAGTCCTGAATTATTTTTTCTTTTTAAGAATTTTAAAGGATTTTGATTTAAGAATTTTAAGGGATTAAAGAAAGGATCTGGCCACAAATTGAACATGCAGAATGAGAGGTAATGAGTGTTCAAAAGTGGGATCACAGCTTTTATTGTTCTAATTTTCAGTTAAAAAACCACTATAACTTTCAGCAACCAAAGTAGTTTGTTGTTCCATTCTCTTTTGAGGGGGGTGGTGGGGAGGGTGAAGTGAGGGTGCAAATGAAAAGAAAATGGTGGCCCTACATATAGAATGGGACATACATTTCAACAGAAGTAAGCATCACATTTCTCAGTGGGATTATTATATCAATATTTTAAGAGCTTCTACTAAATATGATTACATATTAGGTGAACTCATAAATATGTCAGATCTGATTAGTGAACATGGAAGACAGGAAGGGGCAGATTTGTCAGCAGAAGGAAAGTTTGCATTATGAATCTGACTGGTTTCTAATAACCAACAAGAAAAAGCCTGCAGGGGCACCTGGATGGCTCAGTGGGTTAAGCCTCTGCCTTCGGCTCAGGTCGTGATCTCAGGGTTCTGGGATTGAGCCCCGCATCGGGCTCTCTGCTCAGCAGTGAGCCTGCTTCCTCCTCTCTCTGCCTGCCTCTCTGCCTACTTGTGATCTCTCTCCCTCTCTCTCTGTCAAAAAAAAAAAAAAAAAAAAAAAGCCTGCAATCACTTCAATTCTTTCAAATAAAACTCACTAAAAACAAACTCACAAATATCCCAGTATACATGATTACTTAAAAAGACTGGACACTTGCCAATCTTTTCTATTCTTTTTTTTTAAACTTACTAATTATAGGAAAAGCCATATAAAAATTCATCAAAATCAAAACAAAGCCATTTTTATTATTTCCAGGTTTCTGGGGCAGTTCAAGAGATAAGAAAGTCACTTAACACTGCTAGGCTTCAAAACTGGGGCTCTTGTTTCTGTAGTGGGTTCCCTCATGCAACTTCATAGCTTCCAGGCCAATAGGTTCTTTTGTTCTAAACCAAAAACTCACAGCAGTTTAATTTACTGCTTCATTATTATAGCTACTAACTACACACACCTCCAAGGCTGGTAAACCCACTGATGTAGGCAGTGCCACCTTAAAAGGATTTTTGGATGGGTCTTACTGATGGGGGGGGAAAAGGACATAATGTTTAATTATAAGAAATGATTGAAATAGGCACAGACATACCCCGGGTGCCTCTGCACTGCAGCAAGCTCTAAACTTGTTATCGTTAATGGTTTAAATTTCACTGTGCTAATCATTTCAGGACACAAGCCTTTCTTGATAATCTAATGAATTATTCCAACATCCTTCAGCAAAAAAAAAATCCTCCATGACAGCACTAATTACAAGACGTTTTCCCAGAGCTTATGTAAAATATGACAGAGCAGCAGCTTAGGGAATTGCAGAAAACTGCTTCTAATTTCCACTGAGAAACTGACAAACACCTCTCTTTCATCTCTCCCAGCTCTCAAGTAAGATTTAACTTTCTCATTTAGTTAATTACCGAGTGAGGATCATCATTTCCCCGGATCGGAGCGGCACAGAGCCTTTATCGTGTTAACTTGTGAACTTGATCGATGGCTGCTGCTAAAACTTAATAACTTCACCCCCTGGCAAATTGTAAGATAAATATAATAGGAGAAACTCTGACAGTAAAAACCTGCCAGAAATGAGCACTGTGTTTATGTTTCTTTGCAGGCAGCAAAAAAACAACCGACAGCTTATTACTGGTTGCGTGTTACTTATATTTAAAAGACTCCAGGCAGTTAACTTCCTACGTACTGTTAAAACTTTGCTCACAAGATGGGGAAAAACGGGAAAAAGCACCAGTACTGCAGACTTGGGGAAGTGAGGAAATAAGAAGAAAACGAAAAAACAAAACAAAACAAAACAAAAGAAACCAAACAGGGAGAGAGGCAAGCAAGAGAACAAATACACTGTGTAAACTCTCTTAAAATGTCATATTTATCATATAAAATGTCCAACCTGCATAAACAGGCATAAAATTCTTAAAAAGAAAAAAGAATTCAGGACTTCTAAGACACTGTATGAACTATATCTAGGAGCAAAGCAAGAGAATTTTGCTCACTCACGTTTTCAATGACCGTAAGTCCATGCCTGAAGAATTCAATTAACTGCATAATTCCAAGATCTCTTTTCAAAAACCCCTGCAGCTAGAAAACCATTCACGAACTACACCATTTAACCCTTTCTTAAATGAGCACACTATAGCTAGGAGATGCGTAACTTTGTCTCGAACAGTCCATCTAATCTTATGTTTAACTCCCACACCTCAGTTAGCCAATGAGAAGGAAATAGTCTAGAAGTTTTTCTTTTGGTCAAACTTGAATCTGAACTTGGAATTTTAACATTTAACTGTAACAGAGATGATATCACAGCCTAGTACCGCATGAATTTTATGCCTTTTATAATCAACAGTACTAAGGGCAGTGAACAAGGGCCAATAATGGCAGCTCACCAATACCAGTTCCCTCTAACCCCTAAAACTGGGAACAGTGCTGAAACCAAATCTATGTACGAATCACCAAGTCCATTCACAATGACCACCCTCGTAGTATAGAAGACTGCAAAAAAACAAAACATGAACTAAATTTTTGGTAGGGGAGAGAAAGGCAGAAAAAGTCCTATAGAACTTTGAGTTAAGCCTAACTTGTGAGACTGTATTTAATATCCACCATGTGCTATGATAATGCCAAATCTTCTTTTTTTTAAAGATTTTATTTATTTGACAGGCAGAAAGATCACAAGTAGGCAGAGAGGCAGGCGGTGGGCTGGGGGTGGAGGGAAGCAGGCTCCCTGCTGAGCAGAGAGCCTGATGCGGGCTCGATCCCAGGACCCCTGAAAACATGACCTGAGCCGAAGGCAGGAGGCTTAACCCACTGAGCCCCCCAGATGCCTGATAACGTCAATTCTTGAAGGCTTCATGCTGCAGTCCAAGGGGCCACAGTTTTGAAAGTTAAAATGACCTGGAAAACTAAACATCAAAATAGCAAACCAAATTCATATTCGCAAGAGCATCAAATCTGATTCTTCATTTTGTTTTGTTTTTCTTTTCATTATATAAGGATCTGGAGGGAGGTCAAGCAGAGAAAGACTGATTCGTTTAAAAAAAAAACAGCATTTATAATAGACACACTATAGACAATATGAAAAACATGGAAGCACAAAGAACATAAAAATTGCCCATAATTTCTGCAATCAACAAATAAAGAACATTTACATTTTGGTGGGTATATATCTTTTTGGTCTTGAAAAATATATATACCAGCCAATTATTTGATGTGTAGGGGAGGAGGATGTTTCTGTGCCATCTAGAGGACTTTTTTTGGTCTATAACATCAAATTAATTAGAGCAGGCAAAATTTATCTCTTTTGACTCAGAGAAGTCAAGATCTGATCCTGGAGGATACAGAATTACAGATCACTGTGACTATGGAGAGGAGGAGAGAGAAGAGGAGGAAGAGGAGGAATAAGGAGTCAGAAGGGGAGAAGGCTGGAGGAAAGGGAAGACAGGGAAAGAGAGAAAGTTGTGAGAGAAGCGGGAGAGGGAAGAGGAGAGAAGGGAGAGGAATGCCTGAGAATGGGGGAGAAGAGACAGTTGGGCACTTGGGAGGGGGTAGGTAAGGGTCCTGAAAGAGCTAGAGAGATAAGCAGGGGTAGGGAGAGATGGGGAGGGGGAGAAAGATGAGGACCTAGGGAAGAGATGGGGAGCTAAGTAGGGAGGGAGAGGGATGAGGGGGACAAGAATAAATATAACCAAGTGCAACAGAGACCTAGCATGACCAAGTTCACCATCAATATGCTCATTGGACAAACAGGTCCTCTCCCACACAATAACCAATAAACATCAAGAGGAGAGGAGATGAAAAACCATTTTCCTAAACCACTACTTAATGTTTCAGGCAGAGTAATAAAGTTTAATTGTCTGGAATCTGGTTGCTCTTTCTGTAAACTTCCTCAGAGAGAGGTTGCTCATCTGGATGTTAAGTAATGTTAATAGTACCAAAATAAAATTTCTGTGATGGAGAAAGTTTAAACGAAGAGTCTTCTCCCCAACTTCCCCCTCACATCCTCCCTTTATTTTAGCATTAGAAAGTTAAGTTCTACCATAAATAACAGGGAACGATGGAAGCACTGGCTGCCAGAGGAAAACAGAGACACACTTAGAGCACAATTAAAAAGTATGGGAAAAATATAGCCAGTTTTAAATAAGGAAAGAAAAAAAAATACTGCCCTCCTCCTCTTTGTGCTCTAATCCTTACATTTTTGAGTCCAATAAAAAAGGACTCAATGACTTGGTAAAACTTGCTCCTGAAGAAAGCCTTTGAGAAAGTAGATCTAAAACCTGGATTAGAAAAATACAAGGGTTTTTGCTTTGTTTTGTTTTGTTTTGTTTTTTGTTTTTGCTTTTTTTTTTTTTTTTTTTTAAATAGGATCTTAAGAAGCCAACTCAGCTTTCCAGGAGAAATTCAACTCTTTCCAAATGCTTGTTAATGCATGTTAAATGCAGCAAGAAATAATCCTATGAGGCAGCAGCACAGGCCTCTCTTAGCTGCAGTGAATGAGGTAAATGACTTGTAACTTCTGGAAGTCTTGGTTATCTGCAGGTAAAACTTTAATAACCCTTGGAGCATCAAGGGACTCAATACATTTCTCTCTGGAATACTTGGGTAATTGTTTTCTTAATTTATCCAAGGAGAAGCTTAGTTTGGATACAGCATCTGTTTTTTTAGCAGAGGTGATCAAAATAACTTGCTCAAATTCACAGAAGTTAGTTGAGTTCAGATTAAATTTCAAAATGCAGTTGTTACATAAAGTGAACAGTTTTTCTAAAATGAAATTTTGACCCTTCCTCTTTTTAATGACTATAAAGCTCCAGGTCAATGACAGCTCTACCATTTATTCAATGTGTGAACTGTGTGATCTGGGGTAAATTAGTTAACTTACCTGTGCCTCAATTTCCTCATTTGTAAAAAGGTGATTCTTATAGTACTTGCTTTGAGGGGTTAATGTCAGGATTAAAAATAAAATAATACGGGTAAAGACATTCAGAAGAGTACCTGGCACATAGTAAGGACATGGGCTGTCATTATGCTTTTAATAACTAGAGAGGACTTTAATACACTTAGTTGCTGATTATAATTAGCTTAATCCTTTATCAAATACAATCTTCTTTGCTTTTATAATAATTTTACATCCAGAAACCTTTACTTTCACATTAGATTTTAAATTCTGAAGGACAGGGCACCTGAGTGGCTCAGTGGGTTGAGCCTTTGCTTTTGGCTCAGGTCATGGTCTCAGGGTCCTGGGATCAAGCCCGGAATGGGGCTCTCTGCTCAGCACGGAGCCTGCTTCCCCGCCCCACCCTCTCTGTCTGCCTCTCTGCCTACTTGTGATCTCTGTCTGTCAAATAAATAAATAAAATCTTAAAAAAAAAAAATAAAAGTGAAGCGTGATGATTCCTATCACATCTCCATTTCATTATCAAGAGATGGCAGAACATGGATGAGGCTTGGAGAAAGTTCCTATTTTCTACAGCACATCAAGGTGCTATGTGGAGTCTGTGCCGTGTTATAGTGGAGGTACTTCTCATGGCCCAATAAAGAATCAAGGGCCTTTTTATCCCCCCTCAAAAAAAATAGCTAGAGTACCTGACTAGCCCAATCAGTAGCGCAAGTGACTCCTGATCTCAGGGTCATGACTTCAAGACCCACATTGGGCATGGAGCCTGTGTTTTAAAAAAATTAAAAATTAAAAAAAAAAAAAAAGAATATAGCTACTTATAGGGGGAGGCCTGGGTTTGCTATAAGTCACTTAGTATATATGAGACACCATTATTTGATCTCTGTCTGTCAAATAAATAAATAAATAATCTTTAAAAATAAAAAAAATAAAATAAACAGTGAAGGATAGAAATTATGATATAAGCCCTTTACATCTATGTAACGGCAGCTCAAAAATATTTGGTAAACGGAATTTTTAATCCAAACTAATTCAAAGAGTGGATATTGTTTTTTTGAGAGTACAACAGTAAAACATATTTGGAGTCCCCTTATCTCACCCACAAGGATGTCAACTATCCGTACACTGACGCTTTGGCCGTAAGTACTCTTATGTGGCAATCCTTAATCCATTAAGTTTTTTAAGTTTCATTCCAATGTTTTTTATAGTAAAATACATAAAACAGTACTTGCAAAAACCTAAGACTCAAAGTAAGAAAGAAGTTCCAAAAGGAATGATGTTTGCCATTACACTGATGTTTCCACTAAGTTTAAGTTGGAGGGAAAGAGAAGAGCAAAAGGAAGACCTTGAAACAAGTTCTACAACATGGAATAAAAGACATGTGCACAGTGATTTTTTTTTCAATCTTTCAGAGCAATTGCCAAAACATTCCCATAACACTGTAATTTAGTGAGGGAAGAGCAATAAGGAAATTATTAGAATGCTAACAAGACTTTCAATGCATTATTCTAATTTCCAAAATCTAAAATCCACTTTACTGGTTTCTACCAAGAGCTAACATCCTGTGTACAGAGCACATTTTGCTTCCTTCAGACTTTGTACTTTGTTTTAGTGATTAGCAAAGACAATGCTGAAAGCAGACTAAAATTCCAGCTGTCATTAGCACCCACCCTCTTCTCTCTCAAAAACTGGCAGAAAGGGGCACCTGGGTGGCTCAGTTGGTTAAGTGACCAACTCTTAATTTTGGCTGAGGTCATGACCTCAGGGTCGTGAGACTGAGCCCAGTATCAGCCTCCATGCTGGATGTGGAGATTGTTTAGGATTCTCTCTCTCTCTTTCCCTCTGCTTCTCTCTCCTCCCCCTCAACACAAAACAAAACAAAACAAACAAACAAAATGGCAGAAAAACTGTTCCCATGTGATTTAGTTTCAAGGTTATTTAACACCCCCCACAAAGGGCCCTATTTTTATGGGATTTTTGTGGGCCAGAGACTGGATTTTTGATTTTTCTGAGGAAAGAGGGTCACAGATTTTTTTTTTTTTCAGAATAGGACAAACTTCCACCAGGGATTTCATGTGTGTATTTGTTGGGGGTGGAGGTGGGAGATGAAATGAAATCAGTAAGAAATGAAAATCAAGAAGACAGTTACTTCATAATGTTTATGCACTTGATTTAGAAATAGAAATCACAACCTTTCTTTGGAGAACTTGGCCTTTCTTAAAGCATGAAACAGTTTCTGTAAAGGTATTTCCTGATTTACTACCCAACTTTTTAAACTCACCTGGGTGAGGCTTAAGCTCACATGGAAATGATAACTATGAAACTCAAAGGTACCAACTTTTTCTCTTGAAATTTTCTGTATCAAATGTTCTGAAGTTACTCTATTTTTATTTTCTGTTTAAGGAACACATACTGAACGTTGGTGCTCTGGAAACAAACCATCATGAAAAGTTCTCCTATAGCTGACAGACATAAACAGGCCCACGGCAACAGGGAAGCAGAATGACAGACCAGCCCTATCACTAAGTAGCTACGTGATCATGGGCAAGTTTCTACTGTCATGCGACCACGTCTGTAAAATGAATGGGTGGACGGGATAATCTAAGGCTCAGTCTGGCTTTCATATTTTCAGTCTATATGATTTCAGTTCCATGGTAAATTAAAATAGAACTGAGTAAATAAATTTAAAAATAGGGATTCATTCTTTGTATTTTCTTACTTAAAAACTAACATATTAGAATTTAAGTATATGCCCCTCAAGTGAAAAGAGAAATATTTTCTTAATATTATTTGGACAAGCAAATATTCCAGAATCTGAATCCTTTCTCTAAAAGGACTGCATTTCTAATGTAAAGAAATGCTATCATTCTGAGTGACAGGTACACAGGTAACATTATTATTCTCTCACTTTTCTACATGCTAAAATACACCATAATTAAGAAATTAACATTTTAAAAGTAATAAACTTTCTTAGGGCTGACACTAAAGACTGAAGACCTAATAATGTCATCTTGAAGTTTTCTGTGTCTTAATATAACTTATTTCTTTCATATTTACTCTATTTTCCTCCACCCACCTCTCTCCATAGTTCCCAGTATTTAAGGAAAGGTTTTCTAGAAAAATGTCCATAAATGAAATGTATCTATCTATTAAAAACCCCTTCCTGGGTTGCCTGGGTGGTTCAGTTATTGAGTGTCTTCCTTCAGCTCAGGTCATGATCCTGTGTGTCCTGGGTCCTGGGATTGAGCCCCATATAGGGCTCCCTGCTCAGTGGGAAGCCTGCTTCTCCCTCCTCAGCTCCCGCGTGCTTGTATTTCCTCTCTTGCTATCTATCTCTGTCATAAATAAATAAAATCTTTAAAAAATCCCCCAAAACAAAAACAAAAAACTCCTTCCTGTGTTTGCAAAAAATGATATCAATTCAATACACCAATTTGTCTAATTTAAGGCCAAATCAAAATAGTAGGGCTACATGAAGAGTCTGCCAATAGACAGGAAAAACTTACTGGGATCTTAATGCTTCATCAAGGTTATAGTGCTCACGATCGGATGGCTATTGTTCTCTACCAGTTTAATTTTTGCATTATAGTCCACAGCTCACTGTATCTTAGAGACCTTTTTCTTTCTTTTTTTTTTTTTTAAAGATTTTATTTATTTATTTATTTGTCAGAGAGGAAGAGAGAGAGAGACAGCACACAAGCAGGCAGAGAGGCAGGCAGAGGCGGAGAGAGAGAAGCAGGCTCCCTGCTGAGCAAGGAGCCTGATGTGGGACTCGATCCCAGGACCCTGGGGTCATGACCTGAGCCGAAGGCAGTCGTCCAACCAACTGAGCCACCCAGGCATCCCAGAGAGACCTTTTTCTTTCAGATTCCAAAGGCCATCAAGTGTCCTCAAGGTCAAGGTGGCATATTGAAAATGAATATAGAGAAGAACTGAGCCTTAATTTCCATTTGAAAGATTAAGTTTCACTGGAAATTACACACAGAATTTGTAGCACATCTTCCATGGAGATAGTATTTTTTGGTGGTGATCGATCTAACAGGCCTACATTGTAAATTAAATAAGGCTGCAAGAGTGGGCTGGTATCAGAATGGACATGGACCAAGAGAGTAGCAGTGACAATGTGGGGTGAGGGTGAGAAAAAGACAGAATCAAGACATTTTGGTAGATACTTTCTTAGGGATAACAGCAAGGAGCCTGGATATTACTGAAGGACTAATTAAAACAACTTACTATTTTTAAAGATAGTGTTAGACAAGCCTTGTGCAATCCTTGCATCAGCAATGTACAAACTATGTACATAGGCTTGAATGAGCTGGCTACCCATCCTGAGGTTAAAAGCCTCAAGTTTCTTCATGTGTAAAGGGGAACAAATAGTAACACCCGTTTCCCAGGGTTGTTAAAAGAAATAACAGGAGATCTATAAACTGCTAAGCATATAAGGGTGTGTCACATGAACACTCAATAAAGGTAGCTGTTATCATTTGCTAGTACATAAAAGCCATTTGGGCAATTCAGGAAGCATCAGGATCTGCCCACCAAACTCTGAAGCTTAAGTTTTTTGTTTTTTTTTTTTTGACAGAGAGATCACAAGCAGGCAGAGAGGCAGGCAGAGAGAGAGGAGGAAGCAGGCTCCCTGAGAGAGCAGAGAGCCCGATGCGGGGCTCGATCCCAGGACTCCGAGATCATGACCCGAGCCGAAGGCAGCGGCTTAACCCACTGAGCCACCCAGGCGCCCCTGAAGCTTAAGTTTTAAATGAAACTCTGTATCACATTGCCTAGGAAGGGAAATTATGAATTGGAATATTTTAAAATATGCTAACTTGTCTGGCCACCATTAGTTGATATGATCGGGGACAGAACTGTTAAGGAAATAACGAAAATTTAAAATGTGATTAGATTTATCAGAAATCAGGGGAAACTACAACTTTGGGAATTTGCGGTGTGTGGAGTTATCTAATTTAAACAAATATATTAAAGACTTTCTGTGTGCTAAGTGCTATACTAGGTGATGCAAACAGAAGGTAAATATTGACAAGCTGATTATAAAATGTATATGGAAATGCAAATGGCCAATAAACATCAAGGTAATATTGAAGAATAACAACAAAGCTGGAGGGCTTACTCTCAGAGTTCAAGATTTCACAAAGACCTACACATAGGAACGCCTGGATGGCTCAGTAATTGAGCATTTGCCTTTGGCTCAGGTCATGATCCCAGAGTCCTTATAAATCATTAAGAAAAATACATAAAACTCAATAGAAAATGGGCTGAAAACCTGAACAGGCTTTCTTCACATTTAAATGGTCAATCAACATATAAACAGAAGCTCAATTTTTAACTTTTAAGGGGAATTTAAATTAAAAAACACAATATGACAGTGTGCATATACTTATTTTTCTCCTTTTTATATTAGAAATAAAATTTTGTTTCTCCCTCTCCTCCCTACTTATGTTCTCTCTTGCTGTTTGTCTCTCAAATAAAATATTTTTTAAAAAACAGTTAAGACTGTAAATTTTGTTTTTTAACCACAATTAAAAACAAAACAAAACAAAACAACCATAACGTGATTCCACTATATACCATCAGAATGCTACAATGAAAAAGCCAAAAATCAAGTGTTGGTTAGTGAGGAAAAGCAACAATGGAACTCTCATTCCCTACTTTCGGGAGTATAAATTTGTACACCAGTTTGGAAATTCCAATTCCCCGCCTAGATACATACCCAATAGGATACATGTATTCATTGTACATATTTACCAACAAACATACACAAATTTTTTGTAGTTATCAAAATCTGAAGGCAACTTAAATGCACATCTATAGCAAAATGGATAAATGTGGGGACGCCTGGGTGGCTCAGTTGGTTGGACGACTGCCTTCGGCTCAGGTCATGATCCCGGAGTCCCGGGATCGAGTCCCGCATCGGGCTCCCACCTCCATGGGGAGTCTGCTTCTCCCTCTGACCTTCTCCTCGCTCATGCTCTCTCTCACTGTCTCTCTCTCAAATAAATAAATAAAATCTTTAAAAAAAATGGATAAATGTGGTACATTTATATAAGGAAACACGACACATCAATGAAAATTTAAAAATTATAATGATATGCAATGTGACTCTCAAAAAACATTATGTTGAGTGAAACAAGTCAGACAGTAAAGAATATGTGTTGTATGATTCTATTTATACGAGGTTTGAAAGGAGGCAAAATTAATGTTACCCTTGGGAGGGGAGTGACAAAGAGGACAGGAATAGGCTTCTGGTAATGTTCTTCTTCTTTCCTTCTTTTTCTTAAAAAACAAACAAACAACCCCTCAGTGACTATCCAGGTGTGTTCACTTTGTGAAAATTCACTGAGCCAAATTCAGGGTCTCCTGAATACTATATTAGAAAGAGATTATTATATTCATAGAAAGAGGGATAAGGGTGAATAAAGTCCTATTTGATTGGATAGAGACAGTCCTAACCCTTATTTTTGAATATAAAGAAAACAGGTAATTCTAATAAAGATTTAAATTCTTGCCACGTAGCAGCCTTAACCTCTATCTTCACCTGCGACCCTATGGCCACATACAGACAATTGTTCCCACATGCCACAACTCTGAACAAGGTTAGAGCTCCCTCTAGCACTTTTAACTTAGGAAACACCACAGGCCCTTCCAGAGCTGACACAGTTTGGCGCTGCCCACGGTTAAATGCAATATGACGATTTTTATTTTTAATTTGCTTTAATTGTTGCTATGATATGAATAATTAATAGGCTGCCTAAGCCAGTTTTGTAAAGTTCACAATACAGAAAGCCAGGAGAGAAATATCTACTTAGAAAGGAGGCTTAAAAATGGTTATAACTGCTATGATATTAGGGAATTCAGAATATTTATTCATGATTTGTGGCAACACTATGTCTTACCAACAAAGAAACACGCTACCAAGCACTTCCCACTAAAAAAGTCTTCTGGTCTTCATTTATTTTTCTCTCCATGGCTGCATAACCATTGTATCTATAGTACTGTATAAAAGCAAAGTAGGTCAGTGTTAGGAGAAACTTGCTCTTCAATGGAGAAGAGAAAGGTTTGGCTGTAAACACTTAACCTAGTTCCATCTATTCTAAAACAAGTATTTATTAGCATTAAATAACCCCCTGGATAATAGAGATCTATTCAAATTGAAGCCTGTACTCTTTTCCCATGCTTGTAAACTCCCTTCTTCACTGACACCTTAACCACTGGAAATTATGATACCAGTGCTTCCACTCAGCAATGTCTATTTCACTTTTAAATATCACCAGAAAGTATAATTTCAATACGATGTTGTAATCCTATGCAATCCAGAAAGAATGCAAGCAGACTCTAAAAGTTCAATGATTATGATACACACAACTATCTGGGAATGCAGCCAGAAATGAAAGGGACTTCATTTGTCATTACTGGATTTCAAATCTTCCCCACCCTGAAAGAAACACTGCTTTTCAACACTCTGTTTAAAATACAAATATAAAACCAGGCTTGCAGAGTAAGTTTCTTGAATCAAGGAGGGAGGATGAAAGAATGAAAAAGAAGAGAATGTAAAGAGTCACCTTAAAAATAAATTCATTTTAGTGAAGACTGTTATGTGTTATTCATTATTCTGCATTCTAAAACTAAGAAACAATTTTTTTTAGTGATAATATGAAACAAATATCAACTTTTTTTTTCTTTTCAAGCTTATGAATTCCTCAAAAAATGTGTCTGTAATTAAAGGAGACTTTACCAATGTCCAAGGAAAATTTTTACCATTTTGTTTTTCAACATTCTAAACAGAATTAATACAAGTCAGTAGGATGTTTTCTCTTGTGCTCTGGTTACACACGAGCACCTTTTTGCCAATGACAGTACGCAATGGACATCAGATCAGTCCTGGACCCTTCCTGCACGTACCACAAAGCCAAGATGCCACATCACCAATTAGTTTGGTTTTGCATCATGTCTGCTGGTCACATGAACAGCCACATTCATTCCAAGGGCAGCTCAAACTAGGGGTGAAATATTGTCTGAAAACAGTTCTTGATTAACCTACGGAGAGCCTCTGTCATGACTTGTGTTTTTCCTAAGACACGATTCACTATTGCTTCTCTTTCAATTCACCTCGTATCTGTTGGGAGCTGTATATCATGAACTGGGACAAGAATGACAGATCTAAATTAACATGACAGAAAAACTATTTGATGCTGCCTCTTGCTTTCTGCATTTCACTCTCTTTTGTGGATCCAAAGGCTTCAGAACCCTGGCATTAATTAAGCAACAGTTTTATTACACACAATCAAAGCCTGCAAAGAAAAACCTAACAGACAGCAAGAGGAGATTACAAGGTTCAATTAACAGTTTTACTTTTTTGTCGTTGCTAATTGAGGTATTTTTAATTTTTATTATCTCACACGGAACGCTGAAAAGGAAAAACATTCTCAGTGCAAAAGAAGTTTACAAACCTAAAATGTATTACCATATCACAATTTTATAAAATCAATTTGCATACTTCTGGTGTTTTCCAAATCCTGGCTGCTTGTTAGTAAATTGTTAACATTTAATAGGCACCACAGAAAACTTTTTTAGATTAACCTCCCCCCTGCCCACACAAAACCACCCTAATTTCTTTCTTTTTATTTTTTTTTTAAAGATTTTATTTATTTGACAGAGAGAGATCACAAGTAGGCAGAGAGGCAGGCAGAGAGAGAGAGAGGAGGAAGCAGGCTCCCTGCGGAGCAGAGAGCCAGATGTGATGCAGGGCTGGATCCCAGGACTCTGGGATCATGACCAGGCCTGAGGGCAGAGGCTTTAACCCACTGAGCCACCCAGGCACCCCACCCTAATTTCTATGTACTAAAATTCACAAACCATAGTGGTTGAAAGTACTTGGCTATGGGGGCAGTAGGGTTCAAATTCCAGGTCTGCATCATAACTTGGGCAAGTTGCTCCATCTCTCTGAGTTCTAATTTATTTGTATGCAAAATGGGGTCGTATGCTTCAGGAGACTGTTGCAAGGATTTAAGTGAGAGTGTAATTCCCTTAACCCGGTGTCTGGCACACTGTAAACTTTCAATAAATAATGGTACAAAGGCTATTAAATTCGGTAACACAATCTTAATACTTAAAAAAAGTGTTTTATAATTTTTTTTGTTTGTTTAGAAGTCAATTAGACTCAACAAACAATTTGAGAACTGACCTGTGAGTGCACATCAGTTCCATTCAAACTCTACGATGAAGGCAATTTACTTTTGGGTACCATTTATTTGCCTTTTTAATGAAGAACCTGTTTTATACATTTTCAACTGAGGGGAAACAGCGAGAAAGTAACAATGTAAGTCTCAAACTTCTGAAGTGTCAAGAGCACTAGATAGCAGTATTAATTGGCAATCCACAGCAACCTAAAGAGTATACCAAAAAATTAGCTATAAAAAGCTCTCACTTAAGATTTACCCTTTACTGCATATTCTCATGTTATAATGTGGAGATAATGGCTCCTCTAAGTGTCCCAGTCTAGATGTAATCATTTATATTACTCAGTTACCCAAATCTTTCAAAAACATCCAATATTCACAAAACTGTTATCACTGCAAATGGATCTACTGGAATGTGGATACATGTGGTGCCTGTACCTGCTCCTTAAGTTTTCATAACGAAATATAAATAGTAGCTATATTTCTTGGACTTAATTTCAGAACCCAACTCCTCTTCCTTAAATATCACCCAGAGAAAAAGTTAATAAAAACTCCTCCAACCTATCAATTTTAAAGTCTAAAATGACATTATACTAATCCTACAAAAATCACATAAAGGAAGATCAAGGAAACACCTTTTTTTTTTTTTAAGTTCCCTAATAAAACTGTCAGGTTCTCAGCACTCCAATCACAGGAGTAACAGAAAATACACAATATGAAAAAGAACCTCACACATAGATGTAAATAAAGCCACCCTTTAGGTTGCCCATTAATCCACAAGTGGCATATTCATCTTATTTACAGTATTATACCCCCTGCCATGATATTCCATTACAGAGTCACGCTACACACTCCATAGTTAACACTGTAGGAACCATCTCTTTTTAAACACAGTTTTCTCTGTGTATTCCCCTTTTGGCCTGCTCTCAGGTTTGAAAAAAAAAACAAAACCACTTTACAATTAAATTCCTTATGCTATTAGATATTCCAAGAAAAGGTGTATAAAGTTAAAGAAATGATGTCTGACATGTAAAACATAATTACATTTAGTTTACTCTTCTAGAAATATTTCACTCAATATTCCTATTTGTCATGGTCTTAGTACTCCATGTGAGCAAGTACTCCTTACATATTTTTACAAGTCTGAGCATGGAATTTATGTCAACCATAACTATCAAAAACTTCTATTCTTTCTATTAGAGAATATGCAGGGAGGTTCTATGTGCGTGTATATGCTAATAGTCATGTTTGTTCGCTTTTTGTTTTCATTTGCTTTCAATGAACCTGTTTCTTTATAATGACTCACTCCTCTCCCAAGCTTTTTCTCTCCTCTCTGAAACAGTAAGGTCCAGCTATTAATTCTGATATCCTTACCAAGTCTTTGCAATCACCGATCTATCTAGAAGCAGGTAAACAAATATAAAAATGTTTACTGAAGTGTAATCACAGCCTCAGCCTGGAAGCCTTAAGGGACATTTTTTTTTTTTTAAATTGACAAAATTAATAACCAAGCTTAATCAGGAAAAATAAATTTTTGATATAAAAGAATTGCCAATATATACTTACAATGTAAATCCTGATATTGTAGGATGAGATCTGTATTCTAAAACAATTAGGAAGGTGTGAGTCACCACCTTGAGCTGGCTGTATTGGACTCATACTGTCCCACTCACTTTATATGTAGAATAATGGAGCACAGAGCCATGAGGTCATCTTAGACACTTTAAAGGTCTGTGTTTGTAAGGTAGGTGATTATCACTGAGTAAGCATTTAAAGTTACACAGTAGAATTACTGACTAGGTAGCCTAGAATAGAGACTGTTTTCTGAGTATACAGTATTTGGCTCAGTTCAGTCAGAACAACATTACCTTACAAGCAATAAGGGAGACGGGGGAGATGAAGAAATAACATTTGCTAGATGTGAAAAGTGTTACAGAAATCAAATGGAGAAAAGCTAGAGGTGCTTTGTAGTGTGAAGCCAAGTATAACGGCAGGAGAAATATAAGGCCCCCAAATACTATTTGAAAGGCAACCTGGTGTAGTAAGGAAGGACTCTGAAGTCAGAGAGACTGGAGTTCAAAACTTGACATTGCAACTTAAGAGATGTGAAAACTTGGGAAAAGGCTTAACTTCTCTAAGTTTCAGATTCCTTATCTACAAAATAGGGGATATGCATCCATCTTATCAGGTTCACATAAGGTTTGAAACAGAGAACACGGCTAGCACTATAGTGCCTCAACATCAGGCTTAATAAATACTAACATATTCTTGGGGTGCCTGGTTGGCTCAGTCGGTTAAGCGTCAGCCTTCAGCTCAGGTCATGACCTCAGGGTCCTGGGATGGAGCCCTGTGTCAGGCTCCCTACTGAGAGGAAGCATGCTTCCCTCTCTCCCTCTGCTTGTGCTCTCTATCAAAAAATAAAGAAAATCTTAAAAAAAGAAAAAGAGATAACAGAGCTAGCACTACAGTGCCTAAACATAGGGCTTAATAAACATTAACATATTCTCTTTCCTCCTCAAAGTCTTGAGGAGTACAAAGTAGAAGAAAAAAAAAAATCTTCCATTCTGAAGTAAAAAATGGCCATTTTTCAATTCTTTTTTTTTTTTTTTAAGATTTTATTTATTTGAGAGAGAGAAAGCAAGAGAGCACGAGTGGAGAGAGAAGTGGGAGTAGAGCAGAGGGAGAAGCAGACTACTTGCTGGGCAGAGAGCCCCACCAGGATCTTGACCTGAGCCTAAAGCTGACACTTAACCAACTGAGCCACCCAGGCACCCCCCCCCCCCCCCCCCGATCTCAGTTTAAATGTCGCCTCCTAAAAGAGGACTTTCTTGGATTTTCAATACAAAGTAGCTATGCAGTCACTCTCTATCACATCACTCTGTTTTAACTGTCTTTTCTACATCTCATATTTTTTTTTAAAGATTTTATTTATTTATTTGAGAGAGAGACAGTGAGAGAGAGCATGAGCGAGGAGAAGGTCAGAGAGAGAAGCAGACTCCCCGTGGAGCTGGGAGCCCGATGCGGGACTCGATCCCGGGACTCCAGGATCATGACCTGAGCCGAAGGCAGTCGTCCAACCAACTGAGCCACCCAGGCGTCCCTACATCTCATATTTTTTTAAAAAAGATTTTTATTTATTTATCAGGGAGAGAGAGAGAGAGCACAAGTAGAGGGAACGGCTGCAGAGCAGGCTGAGGGAGAAGCAGGCTCCTGGCCGAGCAAGGAGCCTGATGCCAGACTCGATCCCAGGACCCTAGGATCATGACCTGAGCTGAAGGCAGCCGCTTAACTGACTGAGCAACCCAGGAGTCCCTGTATCTCATATTTTTTAATAAGTATTTTACGGGGCGCCTGTATGGCCCAGTGGGTTACAGCCTCTGCCTTCGGCTCAGGTCATGATCCCAGGGTTCTGGGATCGAGCCCCACATCGGGCTCTCTGCTCAGCAGGGAACCTGCTTCCTCCTCTCTCTCTGCCTGCTGCTCTGCCTACTTGTGATTTCTGTCAAATAAACAAATAAAATATTAAAAAAAATAAGTATTTTAGGTTTTTTAAGACTTTATTTATGGAGTGCCTGGGTGGCTCAGTGGGTTAAGCCTCTGCCTTCAGTTCAGATCATGGTCTCAGGGTCCTGGGATTGAGCCCTGCATTGGGTTCTCTGCTCAGCAGGGAGCCTGCTTCCCCCAATCTCTCTGCCTGCCTCTCTGCCTACTTGTGGTCTCTCTGTCAAATAAATAAATAAAACCTTTTTAAAAGAATATTTTTATTTATTTACTGATTGATTGATTGATTGATTGATTTATCAGGCAGAGAGAGCACAAAGCAGGGTGAGTGGCAGGTAGAGAAAAAAGCAGACTCCCAGCTAAGCAGGGAGCCCAATGTGGGACTCAATCCCAGGATCCTGGGATCATGACCTGAGCCTAAAGCAGACACTTAACCGACTAAGCCACCCAGGAGTCCCTTCCAATTCTTTATATAGGAACAGAGTCCTAAACTAAAAATCAGGGGGATGGGGAACTAGAAGATATCAGAGATACAACTGGTTCCATATGTAAGAACTTTAAATAAAGATGTATTAGGTGAGCTCCAAAGGACTAGACTATGAAAATTTCTCTAAAGTGAACCCTACTCATGGGATTTGGGATTAGTAGAATTTAAGGTGACTTGGTAATTCTAGGTCTGTTAGAAAAAAAAAAGGAGTTTCTTGGTCATTCAGCCAGTTAAGACATTCTGTAATTACTAATATAAACAAAAAGATGCCCTCAAAAAGGAGACGTTTATTTAACACTGATCTTAAAGAGCACATCTTCGTGGAAAAGAACTCTGACAACAAGAACAAATATGGCAAGATCACTAGGTCATATGGAAATCCTGAATCATAGGAAGAAAAGGAAAAACACCAATTTTATTTTATAATTAGTTGGTATAGATAGAATAGTCATCTAAGTCCATAGCTCATTGCCTTACAAGCTGGAGTCATGACAAGAATAAGATTTTGTATGTACGGATCCTGAGCTCATGGGAACTGAAAGGTTCAAAAGGAGAGCTCAAGTTACACAAGCTTTGTAAGTGATCTATTTACACCATATGACTAAGAACATATCCATGGAGAGCTTATGAGCCCAGGCTTCTGAAACTGTCAAACTAGGAGAGAGGAAAATGAACAGCCACAAAAATCCATAAAAGCTGTAAGTATAAAAATCTCTCTTCCAGATTAAGGAATGTAGAAAAGTATCATGCAAAATTCTACAAGTGGGCTTTAAAATATTAATATGCACAGTAGCACCATTCTCTTAGAGTGTGTGTGGGGGGTGGGGTGGGGGGGGAGAGTCCTAGAGACTCTTTAGTATTAAGTCACTGATCCTAAAATGCTGAATATGAGTATTTTCAGGAAAAACTCACTGTCAATCAAAAAACAAAACAAAAACAAAAATCAGGTTTCTGACAGAATTTCAAATGTATACTAAAGATTTTGCGGGGGAAGGAGGGTGGAAGATAGATACTACGGGGAAGTGAAGTGCCTTTATTCTATAGGTTTTGCATAGGGTATAATATCAGGGATTTACTTTCTATAAATATAGAATCTTAGGGCTGCAAGGTTAGAACCTCCATTAGTTATACATATAATGAAAAAATATGAAAAAGGTTCTATTAACTATGATGAGAAAAGATCACCTTACATCTAACCTCAGTATTTCATACTATACTTTAGGCTCTTTACTGTTAATTCTCTACTCAAATGGGTATCTGGTAACTCGTTTTTTTTTTTTTTTCTTTTTTTTTTAATATTTTATTTATTTATTCGACAGAGAGAGAGATCACAAGTAGGCAGAGTAGCAGGCAGAGAGAGAGAGGAGGGGAAGCAGGCTTCCTGCCGAGCAGAAAGCCCGATGCGGGGCTCGATCCCAGGACCCTGGGATCATGACCTGAGCCGAAGGCAGAGGCTTAACCCACTGAGCCACCCAGGTGCCCCTGGTAACTCGTTTTTATGTGTCAGTATTTATGTTTTTTAATTTTTAAAAAAATGTATTTATTTATGTGAGAGAGTGAGCGAGCGAGAGAGCACAAGCACGGGGAGAGGGTGAAGCAGACTCCCCTGCTGAGCAGGAAGACTGACCTGGGGCTCAACACCAGCACCCTGGGATCATGACCTGAGCTGAAGGCAGACACTTAACAGACTGAGCCGCCCAGGTGGCTCTATGTATTAGTACTTTAAATAAATGCATAAGTCAATTAATTGTTAATATAAAAAACCACAAATTTATTTTATATCTCTTTGGAGGATAAATGGATTCATTTACATAGCATACATTATATTCTTGCTTTTTTAGTAAGCAACTAAGCTTAAGGTACAAAGATTAAAATACTGAAAATCTCATACCCTTCCCAAAGCTAAAGTCTGTCAAAGTAGGCCTAGAAAACAGGCACTGATTTGGCAGAGAAAATCTGGCTCATTAATATCTTCCATAGCTTTATACTACATTTTCCAATATTACAGGGATAATTAACAAGGTTTCAATTTTAGTATAACTGAGCTTTAAATGGATGAATCAGCCTTTAGTCTCTGTCACTGCATAGATTTTCCTCCCCTCTTCCTTCTATAAACACCATACTTCATTGATATTCAATTCGCAATTATATAAATTGAAATAACACAGCCCTCAACACTGAGAAGTCAATGGCAGGGGGGAAAAACAGTGATTTTCCTAATAAACGGAATCAGGGAAGGAACACAATCTAAATATGTCTTAGCTTACTGCCTAGACTTTGCTCCTCTTTTAAATAACTCAAAGTGACAAAAGTGCTCCAAGTCAGAAAACTTTCATGCTACTTGCAAGAAAAACTCTATAAACTGGAGGGGTTGGGTGGTAGAAGGTCAGTAAGACAGAACCTCTTAAAATTTAATTTCTTGGGGTGCCTGGGTGGCTCAGTGGGTTAAGCCTCTGCCTTCAGCGCAGGTCATGGTCTCAGGGTCCTGGGATCGAGCCCCGCATCAGGCTCTCTGCTCAGCAGGGTTCCTGCTTCTCCTCTCCCTCTGCCTGCCGCTCTGCCTACTTGTGATCTCTCTGTCAAATAAATAAAATCTTAAAAAAATTTTAATTTCTTTGCTTACTTGATTAAAAAATAAATAAAAAAATAAAACCCTATGCGCAATGCCAAAGAAAGTATACTGGTAATCAAAATCCTAAATGACCCCTGACAGAATTACAGCCTATAGATCACTAATACGTCAACAATATTTGTGACATTACTTTGGAAAGTAGGCAGTGAAGTCTGTAAACCAGCTCTAGAATAGAATAATGCCTGTATGCAGCAAGAAAAGTATGATGTAAAACCCACGGATTTTTTTCTTTCTTTCCCCTTTCAGGAATTGTGCCTGGCATTGTGCAGCTGTGGTGCTGCCTTCATCATTCTCTGCATTTCCAATCTTGCTAATTAAAAGGTTGATCACAGAACAATGCTCTTCTCATTAATTTCAGTGTTCCGATTGGGCAGGATCCCCGCTTACCCCACCTGATCTTTTCACATTGCTGAAGTTAATGTGACAGGAGCCCGAAGATGGATTACCTGCTGCCATATTGCCCATCGCCTCCAATCAGGAGCTATCTGTGTAAACTGATTGTTCTAATTTGCTCTCATTATTTTTACAATATCAGGAGAAAATAACGCACACAGCTCACTGTCAAAGCCATGAAAATCAGCCATTAGTTAAACCCAGACACTGAGTGGCTTTATTAGAGGCACTGCAGTTTATTGATGTAGCTCCAGTCAAACAAGGCAGCATTTGCTTCAGTAGAAGGAAATGTTGATACTCAAAGTAAATATTTATTGTAATAATACCCACAGCAACATGATAGTTTGAATAATCCTGTTCTTATTTCAGAAGCTTTGTTTTGACACAAATTAACAACAATGAAGAGTTGGGTTGGCATAAGAAAGTAGAAAATGTTTAATACACACTCAGTAGCATGAAAATCTGTCCATTAACACAAATCTGAGTACTCCTCACCTTCTCTACCTTGTATAAATAAACTCTATTCTGTGACTACAAATGCTAATCAATCAATAAATAATGGAGATTCTTCTATTTTGCTCCACACAACAACATTTTTCCAAAACAATTTTTATGGCTAAGGAATCAAAATTATTTTTATAATGGTCATACAGATATAGCTTTAAATAAGAAAAACTGTATTCTTATACAATGTAAACATTCAACAAGAGTACTAATCCTTGTATCATAGACATTCACGATGTATTGTGGAGTAGAAAATAAGCAATGGTAGTGAAACCAGCTAAGCAAACAAGCTAGGTTTTAAACCCTTCGGTAAGAGATGTTTCTTAAAGTGGAAGGCAGAACTCTACAAAAAGGTTTGCTATTCAGTGAGATGATATCTTTAAAAGATTTATTCTGAGCACAAAGAAAATGTATTTTCCTGTTGTAAATAAAATGCTAAACTCTAGAAGAAAACAAATTTAAACTTGGCATTTCTAGTCTTGTCTGGCTATAAGCATTTTGTAAAAATGTTAGCTAAATGCTGCCTGAACAGCATTTTGGGGAGCTGGAAAAGGGGCCTATAAATAATAGAAACTGATGCTTTTTAAATAAAGAAATTTAGTCCACATACTCTTCCCCCACTTCCCCCCCTTTAGTATTGAAGGAAATATGGCTTCCTCCTGTTTTCTTCCTACGCTAAGATTCCTAGGTAATGTGAAGGCAAGAGTATGCCCTTCTTGCTGCTCCCCTTTTAATGGCCACTTTTCGTTCTAAGAAACGTGTGCCATGCTTTTCTCCTTAAAATTCCTGCACTAAAAGACTGCACCATACTGCACTCCGCAAAACGTGCTGATGGCGCCAATTACAAGCCCCCAGCCGAACGCTCCAGCCCCCACCATTCGGGCAGATTTATGCGGACTCTTGCCGACGTTATTACAAGTCAGAGTTTATTGGGAAATTGTTACATTATGCGGAGTGTCTAACAAATTGCTTATGCTGCTATAATTGGATTACAACAGCCGCTTGCTCCCACCGGTAAGATTAGGCAAGTAGGACTCCTGCCGATCTCTGAGCGTTAGCAGTAATTTTATTTGCCTTGCCTCTCTCTTTCCTAACAACATGCCTCTCTCCCTGCCAGCTGTCTGCTGAAAAGGCACAGGCTTGTTCCTTGGCCCTAACAATGCAATTACAGCCCCGCAGATCGCACTGTTTGTGCATTAAGTACAGAGCCAAAACGAGGCGAATTGATCGTTTGACTTTTGGAGAAGCCATGTGATCTCTCGATGCGGGCGATCCGACATGCATCAGCAGGCAATACTGCAGTCAATTCTTGATGAAGAACTTTCTTCCTTCATCCCTCTCTCTCCCAACCTTTCAGTTTTTCAACTGAGGAAAACACTGACTGGGCTCAACTCCTGCTAATCTGGACCAATCCACAAAGACAAACTTAATCTTATTAGCTCCCTGGCTAGATAGAAATGGGAATAGGTTCTAGCATCTTGAAGTGCCTCAGTCAGATAGATCAGTGGTTCCCAACAGTTGAACCACTGCTGCTATCTTTAAAAAAGGTTCATAAAGAGTTCACGGAGGGAAAAAGTTGATAGAAACACTGTAGTTCTAAAGAACTACAGAAATCTCCAGGTTCTGGCAAATAAAACTGCCTTGGAAAGGCTTTGTTTGAAGCTCTGTCTACATTCAAGGGCCATCAAGAATCGGCATGGAAACCAGTGTCCGCCTTTCTCTGCAGATCTGCTCTGCTGGAAGACACTGGCAGCCGACATGCAGAATCAACGCAGCTGACTTCAGGCTTAACATAGCCAGTCTGATCCCCACTCATGGCAAAGTTTAACACATATTTTGTTGACAGCTTTCTGCTTCTAGTTTCTTTCTCCTACATGTTTAGCAATGAGTGCAGGAAGTAAGGAGACTGTGCAAGCAGTGCTCTCACTCAAGGACATAATACTCACTTTTTTTCTTTTGAAATTAACTCTCTTGAAATGGCTGAAAATGATTTTCAATTTTACCAAATTAATACAGACCAGGATTCCCATTCACATTTTCCTCTCCAATGGTGTATGCTACTTAGGGTTCCTGAAGATGATCATACAACAAATGTGCAGTCCATCTGCTGATCCATTTTGGTACCCCACATCTGTATTCCTAAATATAATACACATCCAGGAGGTTATGTGTTCCTGAATCCTTAACCTGACAAACACACAAACGCTTGTTTATAACAATGGTCCTTGATTATTACCTCAAAGTGAGCTGGGAAAAGTCACTTGACTAGTGTTTCTCAGACCCTCTCCGTAATTCCCGTTAACACTCATTAATATCATATGAACATTTGAAAATGAAAGAAAAAAAATAGTACTTCTGAACCTTATTCCTGCCTTTTGGAAATAGCAATATGCTAATGTGTAACATGTTACATTCCAGAGTTTTTCTAACCTCATTGGCCTTGATGACATGGTTAAATCTTAACATATTCTCCACAAAGCTAATGTTTAGACCTGAAGGAGAGGCCCGTGCAAAGAACGGCCCATCTGACATGCTACTTGTGGAACAGTATATTAAAGAAGCCTGTTAACATGTAGTTTAAAACTCAAAAGAAACTCTGAACAGCTGAAATGCCTTATAAATAGCACAGACCCAGAGGAAGTGCAAACGTCTGCATTGTGAATTGTAGATCTTAATTACCGACAATGGCTGGTACAGCAAGTAGCACGGAAAAAAAGTGAAACAGTTGCACTGTTCATGGTTGGCAATAATTCTTCAGGAAAATATTTACTATCAATCAGTTATGAGAAAAGGGACTCTGTGCTCGTAAAACAGCACGTTGCTTCTCATACCAGGACCATTTTGCTTCAGCATAATCTGAATTTAAACAGCTTGTTTCCTGCGGATATAATTTTGGAAATAAATAAAACAAGTCTTCTATCAAAATCTGGAGTGAGTGGAAAGGAACATCACATTTTTCTGTCTCAGTCAGTTGCAAACAGATTATTAGTATCAAGTAAAAAACAGTAACAACAAAAACCACAATACAGAACATCTACAAAGGACTACTGAAGAGGTTTATTTTCCCAACATAAAGAGGCAGAAATTCTCCTACCTGGGCTGGAATATAGGTAGATGCGTTTAAACAACGTAATCTTAATTCTGCGCATGCATGTGTAAAAAGTAAATTGGGAAAAACCTAAAACCAAAATTTTTGGTAGTATTTAAATAAAGTAAGCAAAAAAGAGAATATAAAAAATTAATGCTCTTCATTTTTCTATTGGTTTTCTTTATCAATTAAAAAATATCATCAAGGTTGACAATTAGGTACAATGTGATTATTGATTTTAAAGACTAAGTTGGTAGTCAATAATGACTGTCCATTTAAAGCTACAATAAATACAGAGCTCATCATGCTCCAAACAAGTCTCATGAACTACAGAGCTATAATTAGTAAGAAGGAAGGCTTTGGATGAAAAGAAAAGATGTTTTCATGCCTCCGAATATTACTTAGACTAAGTTAACACTGATAAAATGACCCATCCTTCATTTTTAGTTTTAAAACTTTTCTTAGGTATCATTCTTCAAGTTAGAGATTCAGAAGATTATCATTATCCTAGAGTGACTGTAGTTTGTCTTACCACAATTGTTTTGTTATCGTCTAAACAGTACAGAAGGGTCCCTCTTCATAGACCAATTATAAAACATTCATGGTAAGGTATTTCTGGCCAAGAAGAGACACATACTACGTACTATAAGGTCTGAACAAAACAACTGCTGCTTTTCAGGGAATGACTGGTATTAATGTCTTCTCTAAAACTCATAATAAACAATATTCAATAATAATAATGACTATCTCCACCAAACCAAAGTTACTCTGAATTAGCTCCTTTGAACTAGAGGACAAAAATGTTGATATCACTATATTATAGTTGCTCTCACATGGAGATGGTTAGACATTCAAGGCCACTTTGGAGTACAATCTGAATCAACAATAGACACTTGTACCAAACAAAAAGCTACTGCAGCCATATCAAGTGTAGCAGATGAAACACTTCAGTTAAGGGCTAAAGGTGAAGAGCAGGAAACAGGGACAAGCTTGCAGACCTACAAAAATAATGGCAAGTCACTACCTTTCAAAGGTCAAGCAATACATGAGGCCAGTAGAAACAGCACAGAATCATGAGATACATATAACACATGTAAATAGAAAAGGGAAAACTTGTTCTCTATTCTCATGTTATTGATACCTCACTGGAGGCTGTTAAAAGAAAGAAATTTTTTTTAGCTACATGCTTTTATTTGCCATTGACCAACTGATCATATGGCTCAAATCAGAGGCAATGAACCAGGATGTGGGCCAATAAAAGGAACCAGAAAGTTAGGTGGGTTCCAATAGGAAATGAAAGAAATCATTATTAAATTGGGGTATTAAAGGAAATGATGAAAGGACGTGGTGTCAGAATAATGTTAAAATAAGCAAGAATGGGATGAGAGGGTCACCATCTGGGAGCAAAGGAAACAGACAGATGAGCAGCAATGAGCAAACTTATTTCCTCACCCAAGAGCATGGAAGAAATTATGCCATTGTGCCAGATGCCAGAAGATTTCTAACCATGCACCACTGAAGTAGAGGGTGGGAAAAAAACAAAACAAAACACATCGTACAGACACACACCAACATGACTCTATAGCTTAGAGATCCTGGCTTACAAAGTATGGAGAAAACAAAAGGAACAGATGCTCACTTGGCTAGCTCTCAATGAAACTCATTAAAATTGTCACCCCGTCCTTGGATCGGTGCTCATGCTAAGATTTTACCTTGTTTAGCCAGAAGTCACCCACTTGTGATGAAACTGAGCAACGTAGCCAAAAAGGAGAATTATTTTTAAAGGCCCAAATAATTGATACCCCATTTTAATGTACAAATGCTGGATACAAAACAGGGCCAATTAGCACTTCCTGGTTGTGACTACATGACTGAAAAAAATAAATATATGTAATTTCTTGTTTTCACATTTTATAGCAAATTACTAAGAAACTCTAAGAGATACTTAACTATCTTTTTAAATTATAATTTTAAATAAACTGACATTTCTTACATGGATCATTTCTAACGGTTATAGTTGTATGATATACTTTCAGTTGGTTAAGTAGGTCCGGTGACTACAGCATATCTTAAGAAATAAACTAAAAATAATAAAAAATGTGGAGGTGTCCTTTGATTTCTGTAGCAAATGATGGAGACTACCTGATTACCAGCTCCAACTCTAATAATAACAGTAAGTAACTGAGAGCCTTAGTGTATAATAAAATAGACTAAACTAGTTAAAGTTGGGAATGTTCTAACAGTGACAAAACCCTGAATAGTTATTAAGGCAGTAATTTTGCATATATGCAAGGTAAAAGTCTAGAAACAGCCCATACTGGAATTTTACTTACTCCTAGAATAATCAAAATTGCTGTTACCTAAATTTAAGTCAAAGTTCCTATGTAATTAGAGATACTTGGAAGATTAGAGCCATACTAAATAAAATTATTAGACCATAAGGTCTCTAACATGTGATTACTTTTTTATCTATATATATGCACATGTTTTATACATGAGAAAATGTAGCTCATATGCATGATAAAACACACCTGTCCACTCAGATCAAAATCAACAAAAGCAGTATTTCTATTATTGACCACCCAAAAAATAGTAATAGCGATATAATAATTGAATTTTCTATAGCATACTTCACAATCCTTACAATGGTTATTCTATACTTAATTACATTTAGAACCCATGAACAACCTTATAAAAATAACTGTATATTTTCTTTCACAAATCTTATTTGTAATAATCCATAACCAGTGTCAAGTAACAAATGTGAGTTAGACAGAAGTGTGACCAGAATGCATAACCAAAAAATTCCTTCACAACTGAAGAGATGGGAGACTCAACTTGCTGTCTGCTTTGGAAATGATACCTGATGTACTCCTTTTTAAATATAAAATCCTGTGATAATCTTTAACAACAATACTGAGTGAAGATGTTTATAAATAAAGCATTGTTATGATGTAGTATAATACTACTAATGGGTAATATTACTTACTTTGGCCACACAATTTTCAGTCTTCATAGCAGTGCTTGCTAGACATACTGTTTCTTGGTTTAAGCAGAGCCTGGCACAGCTGTTATAGGTCTGTAAAGACAATTTTTTAGAAACAGGTTTAAATATTAAAATGTGGTCACATACAGTTTTCAAGTTCTGTCCTATTCTCAAAATCAACACATGAAGAGACTTACGTATAAATTCCAGATTTATGGGTACTGGAAACAAGGCAGGCAGATAGAAGCAAAAGAAAGTGAGAGCCCACAAGAGCCACCGATGAGCTCATGAACAAGTATGTAAGCAGCAGTGGTCTCTCTGTACGTATGGAAGGTGGGGGCACTATTCAAAAATGTGAAAGGACGTAAACAGACATTTATCCACAGAAGATATACTGGTCAAGATATACTTGACCAAATGGCCAAGAAGCGCATGACAAGATGCTCAACATCACTAATCATTTTAGAAACGCAAATCAATTCCACAATGAGATATCACTTCATACCCACTAAGATGGCTACTATTTTTTTTTAAAGATTTTTATTTATTTATTTGACAGACAGAGATCACAAGTAGGCAGAGAGGCAGGCAGAGAGAGAGGAAGGGAAGCAGGCCCCCCACTTTGCAGAGAGCCTGATATGGGGCTCGATCCCAGGACCCTGAGATCATGACCTGAACAGAAGGCAGAGGCTTTAAACCCACTGAGCCACCCAGGTGCCCCCAAGATGGCTGCTACTAAAAAACAGAAAACAGCAAGTGTTGGCAAGGATGTGGAGAAACTGCAACCAATGTGCACTGCAGGTGGGAATGTATAAGCATACATACACTGCTGTGGAAAACAGCATGGTGGTGGTTCCTCAAAAAATTAAAATTGGAACTACCGTATGATCTAACAATATCACGTCTGGGTATATACCCAAAAGAAATGAAAGCAGAATCTTGAAAAGGTTATTTGTATATCCATGTTCCTAGCAGCATTACTCACAACTGCCAAAACATGGAAGCAACCCAAGTGTCCAGGGACAGATGAAGGGACACACAAAACGTGGCATATACATCAAGTGGAATAGTATTCAGCCTTAAAAAGGAAGGAAATTCTGGCTTATACTATGATATGAATGAACCTTCAGGACATTATGGTAGGTGAAATAAGCCAGTCACAAAACGATAAATACTATATGATTCCACTTACATGAAATACTTAAGAGGAGGCAAAATCAGAGAGTTAGAAAGTGGAATGATGGTTGCCAGAGCTAGGAGAAGAAATAGGATATTACTGTTTAATGGGTAGAGGGTTTTAGTTTTACAAAATGAGAAGAGTTTTGGGGATGGATGGTTGTGACAGTTATACAACAATGTGAATGTACTTAATCCACTGAACTGTACATTTAAAAATGGTTAAGATGGTAAATGTTATGTTACATGTATTTTATCACAATTTAAAAAACTGGTTACACTTCATGGTAAGCAAACATTATTAATTGGCGAATATAGTAAAACAACGTTTTTAAGTTTTCCTTCATGTTTGTATAAATCATGATCCTCAAAGTTTAGCATGCATCAGAATCATTAGGAGGACTTGTTAAGACACAGAATGTTGGGAGTGCCTGGGTGGCTCAGTAGGTTGGGCAACTGACTTGTTTTTTTTTAAAGATTTTATTTATTTATTTGAAAGATAGAGATCACAAGTAGGCAGAGAGGCAGGCAGAGAGAGAGGAGAAAGCAGGCTCCCTGCTGAGCAGAGAGCCCAATGCGGGGCTCGATCCCAGAACTCTGGGTTCACGACCTGAGCCAAAGGCAGAGGCTTTAACCCACTGAGCCACCCAGCGCCCCTGGGCAACTGACTCTTGATTTTGGCTGGGGTCATGGGATAGAGCCCCACATCAGGCTCTGTGCTTGGCATGAAGTCTGCTTTGGATTCTCTTTCCCTCTGCTCCTCCCCCCACTTGCTCACTCTCTCTAAAAGTAAGTAAATAAGTAAGTAAATAAATAAATAAAATCATAAAATCTGAAGGAAAAAAAAAAGAAAGGACCCCCCCCCCCCCCCAGTGCACAAATTGTTAGGTCCTACCCCCAGGCTTCTGAGAATGCTTTTATAACAATTCCCTAGTTGAAGTTAATGCTCTTCGTTTAGGAACACTTTTTGAGAACTACAATGTTGGAGAACTATATGTGCTGGAATTAAAGAGAAAAATCTCAAGACATAGGCAATCTCTTATAAGCAACAATAGGAAAAAATGCATTTTTTAAAATACTGAATTACAGAATAGTTGTAAAATGAGTTTCTGTATACCCTTTCCCCCAGCTTTCCCTTATGTTAATGACTTACATAACCACAGAATGCTTATCAAAACTAAACAATTAACTTGGTACAAAATAAAGAATTTCTTCTGAATTTCACCAATTCCCACTAAGATCCTTTTTCTATTCAGTATCTAACCCAAGATGCCACACTGAATTTAGTTATCATGTCTCTTCAGTTTCGTCTAATCTATGACAATTTCTCAGTCCTATCTTTTAGGACTATGACACTTCTGAAGAGTACTGATTAGCCTATGTATTGTCTCTCAATCTGGCTTTGTCTCATGTTCTCTCATGATCAGATGAAGGTTATACATTATTGGGAAGGATACCACAAAGGTGATGCACTTTTCTCAACACATACAGTTAGGACGCAGGTTTTTAAGTATTTCTAGTGATGTCAGATTTTATCATATGCCTATGGTCATGTCTGCCAAGATTCTCCACTGTAAGTTTTTTATTTTTCCTTTAGGAATCACGAAATATATTGGGAGAAATATTCTGAGATGATGCAAATACTTGGATTCTACTTCAACTTCTGCCTGCTAATTTTAGCATCCATTGGTGGATTTTGCCTATGATAATTTTTACTGTGGTGTTCTGATGGTGATTTTTAGATTTCCTGCTTTCCTTCCACATTTATTAAATGGAATTATTTTTCTGTGAGGAAAAGCTATGATTTCTCCTATTATTTATGTCAGCAATGGATGAGCTATTCATGTTGGTCAATTATCATTCTTTGGAAAGATGTAGGTAAAAACATTTAAGAAAATGGAGAAAAAGTATTATAAAATTGGTTTTCCATTCAAATTAAACTTTGAGAAATTTATAACAACTTAACTGTTTTATTCTTACACAATTTAAGCTGAAATTATTTCAAAACATATTTTAAAGATTTTATTTATTTATTTGTCAGAGAGCAGGAGCAAGTGAGCATACAAGCAGGGAGAGTGGCAGGCAGAGGGAGAAGAAGAATCCCCACTGAGCAGGGAGCCTGATGCAGGACTGGATCCCAGGACTCTGGGATCATGACCTGAGCCAAAGGCAGAAGCTTAACAGACTGAGCCACCCAGGCATCCCCAATACATATTTTAAAGGAATAAATTGGATCATCTGACCTTTGTGTATAGCAGCTATTAGTGCACGTATCTTCTGGGCTCAGGATTCAGTACTTTTTTGCAACTACTATACTACAAACATTTATTATTCAGGTATAGACAACATAAAAGCTTTTAGAGGAAACTTCCTATGTTTTTAAAAGACATTTATGAGGGGCACCTGGGTGGCTCAGTGGTTTAGGCCTCTGCCTTCGGCTTGGGTCATGGTCCCGGGGTCCTGGGATCGAGCCCCGCATCGGGCTCTCTGCTCAGCAGGGAGCTTGTTTCCCTTCCTCTCTCTCTGCCTGCCTCTCTGCCTGCTTGTGATCTCTCTCTGTCAAATAAATAAATAAAAATCTTTAAAAAAAAAAAGACATTTATGAAGTTATTGGTATATACTGAATAACATAAAAAATGTAAGCAAAAGAGTTCAAGTTCTAATAATGCCAGAGATGCTTACATGGGATTAACCCTCATAAGGTAACAATTTCAAACCATAGGGAAAATTTTTAATAATAACTACTTAAAGGCACTGGAGAATGACCTAAAGTAGTAAGAAACTGAGGGGAAGAATAGACTGAGAATAGACTGACCTTCAAAGAGGAGCAACACACAGGGTAACATCCATGTATATGTGCTTTTTCCCTGAGGGTACTCACCAATCTACTTGATGCAGGGTGACTAAAATTCAGTTAGAAAGCCAGTTTATTGGCTTGATATGCCAAAAGATGGAGCTCAGGGCTGCCACAGTGGCTGAAGATTGAGAAAGCATAGAAAACAGACCCACAGGGGAGGCTCAATTCTCCTCTAATCCATGGCTAATCCCCAAACTACATGAATGAATGGGAGACTATAAGGATTCCAATGGAAAGTAAGAGAAGACTGAAAGACTGGGGTAGGGACTGAAGCTGTTGCCCATGAGGGGAGACAGAATTTAGATTCTGATTCCTACTAAATTACAGGAACTTAATAGGCATCTCAAACGTTCACTAAAAACTTGGGATGACCCTGCATCGACAGTAAACAGCAGGTCTTAGGAGTAAAGCCTCTACCTTAGTTTCATGGGAAAAATCAAAACATACCTGCCCTAACAAATGTAAACCAACAGTCTGTGAAGTCACAGTGATCAGTCAGTAAGTTAATCAGCAGAAGATAAAAGAATCCAGAGTCTCTGCAATGAGTAATTTATAATGTCCACTATATAATCAAAAACTGCTAGCTCTAAGAAGCAGATAAATGGAACCCAGAGTCAAGAGAAAAAAGAACCAGTAGAAAATGGTCCTAAGATGATCTAGTATGGGAACCAGCTTATAAAGGCTTTATAGAAGCTATAATATTCAACATCTTAAATGAAACATACAATCACAATGGATAAACAGACAGAAATTTTCACCAGAAAAATGAAAACCCAAAATGAACCAAAATTCTACGACTGCAAAGTATACATCTGAATTTTTTTTAAAAGATTTTATTTATTTATTTGAGAGAGAGACAGTGAGAGAGAGCATGAGCAAGGAGAAGGTCAGAGGGAGAAACAGACTCCCCATGGAGCTGGGAGCCCGATGTGGGACTCGATCCCAGGACTTCAAGATCATGATCTGAGCCAAAAGCAGTCATCCAACCAACTGAGCCACCCAGGCATTCCCATACTATCTGAAATTTAAAAATTTACCAGACGGGTTTAAAAGCAGAGTGGGGATGGCAGACAAAAAGGTCAATGAACTAAAGAGAGATCAACTAAAATGATCTAAACTGAAGGATAGAGAGAATAAAAGAAAAATGAACAGAGGCTCAGTTATCTGTGGGTAAGTGTTAATGATCTAACATAGTTGTAAACTGAAAACCCACAAGAAAAGTGAGAATGGGGCACAAAAAAAGTTATAAGAATAATGATAAAATAGTTCTCAAACTTGGTGAAAACCATTGGCTTACCGATCTGAGATCAGCAAACTCTAGGGAGATTAAATACAAAGATAACAAGAACTAGGAACAAACAGTCAAAACTGCTGAAAACCAGTATCGAAGACAAAACCCGGAAAAAGCCTAAGAAAAAAGGGATGCTCCATACATAAGAGCCAACAATACAAATAAAGGCAGACATAAAAGTTTCACCATAAACAACGAAGACTAGAAGATAAGAAACAACACGATTAAAGTGCTGAAAGAAAAAAAACACAGGTTTCTTACTGTAAGAACAAATAATCATAAATATGAAAAGGGAGAGATCTAGAACAAACTCTGTGGTACTGAACTAGAACTGCAGATACAAATATGAATTCATGGTTTTGAAAATATATCAATATAGGTGTAAAATATAAGTTAATGCTTCAAACTTGGCTTCTAAATACCATTTTACACTGAAAGGAACCATAGCTCTCTGGAGATACACCGATTCCAGGATTGCACAGGGAAAATACAAGATAAACATGGAGATACACAGGGAATGAGAGGTATGTCAAAAGGGCACATGTCAAAGGGGCTCTTGTTAGCCCAATATAGAATAATCTGAATATTAAAATTAAAAATATGAACAGTTTATAATCTGTTGGATAAAACAGGATACATTTTGGGATGCCTGGTTGGCTCAGTTGTTAAGCAGCTGCCTTTGGCTCAGGTCATGATCCCAAGGTCCCCAGATCAAGCCCTACATCTGGCTCCCTGCTCAGCAGGAAGCCTGCTTCTCCCTCTCCAACTCCCCTTGCTTGTGTTCCCTCTCTTGCTGTTTCTCTCCCTGTGTCAAATAAATAAACAAAATCTTAATAAATAAATAAATAAAATAAAATAAAATAAAATAGGGTACATTTCTTGAAAGACCCAAAATACCAAAACTGACATGATAAGAAAAAGACAACCTGAATAGCTCTATATCTATTAAAGAAACTGAAATTGTAAGTGAAAATTATTCCACATAAATTAAAAAACAAAATCTCTCCAAAAAGAAAACTTCTGGCCCAGATGGTTTCACTGGTGAATTCTATTAAATATTAGTGAAGAAATAACACCAGGGGGCGCCTGGGTGGCTCAGTCGTTAAGTGTCTGCCTTCCGCTCGGGTCGTGATCCCGGGATCCTGGGATCGAGCCCCGCATAGGGCTCCCTGCTCAGCAGGGAGCCTGCTTCTCCCTCTCCCACTCCCTCTGCTGTGTTCACTCTCTCTCTGTGTGTCTATCTCTGTCAAATAAGTGAATAAAATCTTTAAAAAAAAAAAAAGAAAAGAAATAACACCAGGACCATACACAAACACTTCTAGGAAATAGAGGAGGAGTGGAAAACTTATCTCATTTTATGAGGGCAGCATAACCCTGACACCAAAACCTGACAAAGACATTAGAAAGAAAACTACAGGGGTGCCTGGGTGCTCAGCTGGTTAAGTGTTCAACTCTTGATCCTAGCTCAGGTCTTGATCTCAGGGTTGTGAGTTCAAACTCCACACTGGGCTCCATGCGGTGTGTGGAGCCTGAAGGAAGGAAGGAAGGAAGGAAGGGAAGAAGGAAAGGAGGGAGAGAGGATGGGAGGAGGGAAAGGAGGAAGTAGGCGGGGGAGAGAGACAGGAAGGAAGGAAGGAAGGAAGGAAGGAAATTACAGACCTATATCCCCCATGAATACAGACACAAAAATTCTTAATAAAGTCAATTAATGTAATTAACCATATTAACAGAGCAAGTGTGGAGGGGAGCATTTGACAAAATTAAACACTCACTCATAATGACAATAACAGCAATAAAACAAAATCTCAGCAAGCTAGAAATAAAAGGGAACTTTCTTAATCCCATAAAGGACATCTAAAAAATTTTCAACTAACATCATACTTAGTGACAAAAGACCAAACACAGTCCCTCTGAGACTGGGAACAAGGCAAAGATGCTCCCTTATCACATCTATTTAAAATTATATCAAAGGCCATTGTCATTGAAATAAGCAAAAAAAAAAGGAAACAAAAGGCAAATAACTTGGAAAAGAAATAAAATTGTCTGTATTCACAAATGACAGGAAAGCGTCAAGAATAAAAAATCAAATGAAAAAATTTATACTAACATTGAAAAACATTAAAAGAAATAAATCTGTTTAAGAAATGTATACTGAAAACTAAGAAATATTGCTTAGAAATATTTAAAAAGACAAAATTAAATGGAGACATATGCTATGTTTATAGACTGGAAGACTCAATATTATTGAGAGGCTAATTCTACTGAAATGAATACATGAGAGAGAGAGAGTGTGTGTGTGTATGTGTGTGTCCCAGTATATATTTAAAATCCAAATCAAAACCCTGCAGACTTCTTAAAAGAAATTGCTAATGATTCTAAAATTTATACAGAAATGTATCTATGATAATCAAAACAATATTAAAATTAAGGATATTAAAGACTCACACTACTTGAATCAGACTTACTAAAGCTGTAATGATCAAGAGTGTAGTATTTGGTGCCTTATTTACAAACAATAAAGGTGCCTTATTTACAAACAATTTATTACAAACAATAAATTACAAAAAATACTGATACACACTTCCAAAAAAAGAGGACCTGAGCTTGCCTTCTGTTGAATCTAAAACAGGGGTTGGTCAGTGCCTCAGCTGCTGGTACCCTTTGCTTTGCATCTACCAGCAGCCTCTTCTCCAGGACGTTCAGAAACAGACTACACTTGTACAGCCAAGTAATTTTTGACAAAAGCACTCATGTAATTCAATGGGGAAAAGGAAAAGTCTTCAACAATGGTATCAAAACAACTGAATAAAAAAGCATGGGGAAAATAATGAACAGCCCACATAAGCCTTAATTTGAGATGGATCACAGAATTAAGGGTAAAAGCTAAAACTTACAAACCCTCTAGAAGAAAACTTAGAGTATCTGTACAATCATGAGGTAAGGATTAATAGACTGGGCTTCATTCAAAAATGAGAAACTTCTCATCAAAACACACCATGAATAAATAGGCAAACTTGTGAGAAAATATTCAGAACACATATCTCACAAAGAGCCAATATCACAAGTTCTAGAACTCAGTAAGACAGACAATGCAGTTTTTTTAAATGACAAAAAACTTAAATGGATACTTCACAAAAGACAACATCCAAATAGCTAATAAGCACATCAAGAAGTATTCAACACATACTCACCAAAAAAGCTTTATATTAGAACATCCATAGCAACTACATTTATAAAAATGCAAGTAGCGGGCACCTGGGTGGCTCAGTGGGTTAAGCCTCGGACTTTGGCTCAGGTCATGATCTCAGGGTCCTGGGATTGAGGCCCGCATCAGGCTCTCTGCTTGGCGGGGAGCCTGCCTCCACCTCTCTCTCTCTCTGCCTGCCTCTCTGCCTACTTGTAATCTCTCTCTCTCTCTGCCAAATAAATAAATAAATAAAATCTTTAAAAAAAAAATGCAAGTAGCTTGGGTATCCACCAACAGAATGGAAAACAAACTATAGTATATTTATTCAACAGAAAATACAATAAAAGGGAAGGAAAACAAACTACAGTATATTTATTCAACAGAATATACAATAAAAGGGAATATACTACTGATACACACAGCGGAATCGGTGGATCTCATAAACATTACACTGAAAGTCAGACCCCAAAAATCTATGATTCTATCACATGAAATTCTAGAAAAAGTGAAACTAACCTATGAGAGTATGTTGATCGATGTTTGACTCATGGACAATGGGAAAACTGGCTGGAAGGAGACCAAGGATATTTTCTTGGGTAATGAAAATGTTCTACAGCTTGATAAGGATGTGGTTACACAAGCAGACAAATTTATCATATTTTCATTGACTTATACAACTAGTATCTATGCAGTTCACTGTATGAAAAATTTACTCCAATAAAAACATAAAGGTATACAGTTAATATTTTGGGGGAAAATGAACTAAAGTTTTGTCTAGTTAATTAATAAAAATATTATGCTATTTTCTGGGGGAAAAAATAGTCATGGCAGGTTAGAAAACTAATTTATTTCCCTCCAAAATTCCTTTTCTCTCAGAAGTGAGTATAAGACACCAGGGGAATATTATATAGACTTAGGAAACCAGTTCTAGACCTGCCAGAGTTTTTAGAGTAAGAGTATACATAAGCTTTTATTTTCTAGCCATCCCATCTGTAAAATGGGTAAACAATCTTGCCTACACCCCAAGGAAGTCACAGAGATTAGTAAATTACAACTTGGCACAGTCCTAAGATCACTCTGGAATAAAAAGGCTAAAAAATTCAGTATTCTTACATTCAATATTTTACTATTATAAGACTCCTTCCAGGCTAAAATTAAACTAGTGAGTATAACTGCCACTGGCAAGATAGGCCCTGTCCCCATGCAACATTCGAAAAGGTAGCTTACATTGCTGAACCAGAAGCAGAGAGTTTTGCGTTGGAGTACTTTAATACATTTTTATATTGCATATAAAGCACATAAGCATAAACCAGGAAGATGCCTTGCTGAAAACTACCTTCTTTGTGAAAGCAGGCTGTAATTCTGAACAAGTTTTCAATTTTCACAGTGCTGCTAGGGTAAAACATTTTAAAGAGTTTAATTTTTTACAATGGATTCAATGACATAGGATTATCTAACAAAGTAATGGCTAATCAATAGAAGGTTTAGTTGTCAGGTGAAACATATAACACACTAAAAGGGATTGATTGCCAGACTTCTCCTTATTTACTAGAAGGTATATATTTAAAATGACACAAACTTGTTACCAAGCTGCATTTCTTTTAACCTTGCAAAAAGCTGCTTAAGAAATCTGTTCAGCAGCCCTATAGCAAAACAAGATATAGTATAATGAAAATGGCTAGTGATTGGGGGGCAGGAAGCGGGGGAGAGGGGGAGACAGGGACCTTCAGATATATGGTCACATCAAATCAAGTCCCCAGCAAGAATATGGGATAGAAAAACCAAACTACAAGGCAACATCTAGGGAAGCTGGAACTGGGCTTTAAGAACGCCACACTGATGCTACCCAATCTCGTTCAATGGATGCAATGCTGTATCTGTTCTCATTCCAAGTTACTCTTAGGGCAGATTTTAAAAAGACTCATATAGGGGGCGCCTGGGTGGCTCAGTGGGTTAAGCCGCTGCCTTTGGCTCAGGTCATGATCCCAGGTCCTGGGCTTTCTGCTCAGCAGGGAGCCTGCTTCCTCCTCTCTCTCTGCCTGCCTCTCTGCCTACTTGTGATTTCTCTCTGTCAAATAAATAAATAAAATCTTTAAAAAAAAAAAAGACTCATATAGAAGGGCACAATAGGCTCCCCCCCGCATCTTTTTGTTTTTCTTAAAATGGTACATCCACATTAAGCACTGAACACAAAAAGAATTGGGTCCATATGGACTTCGACCAGCATATAAGCTGTTTCCTTTATAATTTATTCACAATATCTCAAGTCTCTATATGAAAATACACTATTTTATGGTCATTGCAACCCGGGAGTTCAATAATATTTTTTTCTACTAAGTCAGTGATTACACAATTTATCAAAGAATGATTACACTGAAATAAAAATAAAACAAAACACCAACCCCCTATACAGTCTTCCTTCCTCAAAGTAATTTTAAGAAAGCCTGTTATTAAATTGCTTCTTTTTGAAGAAGGGTTTTTGTAGCTAGACACAAATTGCCAAACCATGCTTTTTTTAAAAAAGTTTATTAGACTCTAAAGGATTCAGCCAAAGAGGGAAGTTAAATAAACAAATCACTTCATCAGACTTGGAAAGATCACTTTTGTCTTACTTAAGAGACCTACATTAATTACCTTTAAGGTCTTTTACATGGACTATTTAAAATAAATACAATTTATTTATTTATTTCAAATGAGGTGCTTCTTCCAAAGTATTAAATAATGTCTACAAATGCAAAAGCATTTTTATAAATAGGTAATTAAAACAGATGACTAAAATTAAGTCAAGCTGCAAAACATTACCCAGGATGCACTGTGATTTTTTTTTTTTTTTTTTTTTTTTTTTAATAAACATCTCAGGCAATTTTTTCCATCCAAAGCCCAAAACACTTTGGGGGCGGGGGGAGAGGCAGGAAGTTTCATAGGGGAAAAAAACACACATATATAATGAAATAATGCCAAACCCCAAACTAAAGTATTTACAAGATAGTCCCTTAAGCATAGTTTGTCATATTGCAATTACACCTTGCCTACTGCCAAGTCAAAGTGCTTACTATTGCCACTAGAGGGAGAAATGTCTTAACACAAAGCAACAGCAGATAGGGAATGGGTTTTCTTGAGCAATTATCAGAACAAAGCTCCCCTGGCTGTGTGTACCTTCTAATTACTCAATACAATTAAAATGACTAACCTAAAACAAATAGAAAAAAAAAAAAAACTTGCCTGGCTAATATCAGGGACTTCATTAAACCTTTCCCCTCATCAATCAAATCAGAAAGAAGGGAATGCCATCATATACAAACATTATAGAGCTATTAAAGGAAGTAAATTCAGTGAGTTTCTTGTTTTTTTTTTTTTTCTAAAGGAAGAAAAGAAGTGGCTCTCTTGAAAAAAGAAATGTCGTGGTATTTACCCATCTGGATGCTGCTTGAAAACAAATTGTCCTCCAAAGAGCAGAAATACAGTGTGTTTTCTCTCAGTTCACTGGCTTATGAATGACTTTTTGTTGTTGTTGTTGTTTTGTTAATACACACTATAATGTCATTTTCTGTGTCATTGATGTGCTTTTTCCTCCTACTCATCCAACTGTATAAAGGAGCTATGCCAATCAGACCTCCATGCTTATATGGGGCTGTTTAGGTTCTTCACTGCTGTTTTTTATGGATCTAGTTTAAGGTAATGTTTAGAACAACACGGGAATTTAGGGGCATGGGGGTAGGAAAGGAAAATATCTACTTAGGGTAGGAAAGGAAAATATCTACTTATTCCTTCTGAAAGGCTTATGTAGTTCCCTTTATAAGGCCCAGTCATTAACAGAAGATGACAACAGAGTCATTTTTCTTTCAGCTGACAATTGTGACATTTTTCCAGCAGCGCGCAAGGTGTTGAAAACCTGGCAGCTGTTACCTCCTGGGATGAAGATACTTTTTTATCCTCCCTTGACAGTTTAACTCAGTGGGTCAGCACCTTTAAAGACTGCAAAGTATCCTTGAAGAGGATGGGAGCTTGAATTACTGCTCCCTCCCTAATCAATGTAAACCCTCACTGCAGGTGAAGTCTCCATCTATAGAGGTGCATGGGGGAGGAAAATGTAATGCCCTGAGCCAGATGGTTTTTATCTTGTTTTTAAAGAATAAAGGAACAAGCTAACAAGGGAGACAGCTACTTTGTTAGCTTCTTGGCCTCTCTCATGGCTTTGCATCCCCAGGGTTCCAGCTACACAAGAGAAAGAATACAGAAAAACGTAAACACTTAAAGAAATATAACTAGAGGGCTGGCATCATGCTGCTTTCAAAGAGTTGAGAGAGCTCTACTCAATGCTTTATTTATCACTGCCCACGTTCTCAGGATGGTAAGTGGACACATACACAAAGGGAATGGGGGATGGGGAAGGATTAGACAGAGGTCACAATTTACTCAATTACAGAGAAAGGCAGGGCTGACAGATCCTATTAGCACCAATGTGAAGCAAAGAAGAAGTTGCATGTTGTAAGGCTACATTTTCAAAAAGTAATGAGTACTTTCGTGTATCCTCCCAGGCCTTTGCCCTTGTTTGCAGATATGAATAAAAGCACTGAAAACAGTTGCTATGGTTTCCTTGGCTTCACGTTTTAGGAACAAAATTAGAAAGAAAATTGTAGCCACTGTACATTCTTTAAACAGAAGTTCACACTTTACTTAATGTGGAGAAGTAAAGAGATTATTCCCAAATTCAGAACCTTAAAAGGATACACTGCTTCTCTTTCCTCACCAACTTTCCTGCCTTCTGATACTGGAAATTAAATGGAAAAATGGGTAATACAAAATGGCTTGGTGACACTGAGGGCAGTCACCAAGTCTCCTGACTTTCTCCTTCAATATTTTCTTTTTCTGCTAACGTCTTTGTCAGGTTTTGGAATTATGGTTACAGTGGCCTCATAATACAGTCAGGAAGTGTTCTTTCCTTCTCTGTTTTCTGAGTTTGTACAAGAGTGAGCTATTTATTCCTCAAATGTCTGACAGAATTCACTGGTGAAACCATTTGGGGGCCTTTTGATAATGTGATTTCTTTACTAGACATCAGGCTATTCAAATTTGTTTCACCTTGCATTGGTTTCAGTAAGTTGTATTTTTCAAGGAATGTGTCCATTTTATCTAAGTTGCCAAAACTGTGGTTTAAAGTTATTTATAATATCCCCTCATTATCCTTTAAATGTCTGTAAGAATTGTAGTGATGACCCTTCTTTCCGCTCTTCCATATTTTTAAATAACTCGAAGTTACCAGGAAGTGGTCATAGTCTATCATCACCTGCGACTGTATTTTAGAACAATATACATGAACTATAAAATCAGTTTAAAACAATACTAAACTTGTTAGAATTTAACTGAGCATTTTCAAATCAATAAGTGAAAGAGTTCCTTGAAATCCCATTAGAAATATCTGCAAAAGAATCTCAAGGGATTGGCCTACATGATGCAAATCCTACTTACATCAACACTAGGTAAAAGGCAGCCTTGACATCTTTTTATCTGTATTAACTTGACTAAAGTGGGAGGGGGGGAGGGAGCAAATGGCACTTCATTATTGTCATGCAACAGAGAAAAGAGGGAGTTTAAACAGCTTATATATTATGTCCTACATTAAAAAAATCAGCAATGGGGTAATCAAGTTCAGGGCAGTCCTGGACAGCTGCCCTGTGACCCGCTTCTATTGACCCCTGCTATTCATCACTCTTCCCTAAGATTGAGAGGGCAAGCTCCTAGGGAGTGACCACCACAATAGACAGACACAAGCCAACAGTAATCTGGTTCGAGCAAAAAACCAGATGGCACTGCAATAAATTTACAAATCTGCATTCATAGGGCTGTTAAAACACCCAGAAGCTAAAAGATTCAGAGGGCCCCAGGAGGATCTCCTACTTCCCTGTTTCTAAAGGCCATTTCTCTTTCCAAGAACACTGAGTTCATGCTCTTCATGCTCTTCATAAAGAGAATAGAGATAAAACCCTTTACAAAGAGAGGAGGGGAAAAAGCCTCATGACCTAATTAATCTCCAGAGCTTGGATCTCAACACTGAATGACAGATATTAGAAAAATCATTTTGGAGCACTAGGAGGAAAGACACAAACAAAAACAAAATGGTTGTTATATTAAAGTGGAGAGGGTGAAGCAAATCTGCTAAAAAGCAATGAAAAAGCCACAGCGTATCTCTTTCAAATACTGCACACAACGGATCTTGCAAGTAGAAAATGATTCAATAATGTATGCATTTATTTTTAAAATGAATCAGATTAGTCCCATGTGTGACCTGCTGGTCCATCTGTATGTGCTGGACTTAATAGGCACGATTCTCTCTCTTGCTTCAGTTTGAAGTATGAGAGAGATAAATTTAGTTTAATTTTCAACAGATCAGCCTATCCATTTTCCAAATGGACCATCTGGATCAGCCTATTAAAATTAATTTATAACTTTGCAGAGTGAAAATTCGTTTGTTAGCTTAAATAAAGTTGCCAAAACTTTTTGTCGTGTCATTGTTTTCTGACAGTTGTTTCTGTAGAGTGGGGAGAGACTTTCTCCCTCTAAATTTATCTTACTCAAAACTGTCCTATTTATTTAGTTTCAGATTATCAGCTGTTTATCTCCAAATAGTTAAAGCTGTAACTGCATAGTATCAATTACTAATCATTCAGGTTTTTTACAAAAGCTTCCTGAATGGATTCAGTTCTACTTACTAAACAATTATTTTTATCAAAAAGGAAAAGTACCTATCCCCAAATTTTTACCATATAGTAAATAAAAAATGAGTATATCACAGTTTCAAGTACTTTTTCCCTATGTTAACACTGTTATACAAACTTGGAATCAGAAGGCAGAAGTAGAAACGCTTGAGCAACATTGAGATCTGGGTTTTAAATCAGTGACGAGCTCATAAGCAAGTCACCTAAGCTCCCTAAGTCTCCATTTTCTTCATCTATAAATCGGAGGCCCTATCTACCAACTCTGTAGGGTGAATGTGAGGATGGAATGAAACAAATACCAGGTTTGTGGTGGACACTAGACAAATATCAGACCTCTTTTCTTTTTTCCTAAGAATAGTACCGTAAGTGGAAGTAAACTGAAAATACTTTGGCTACTGCTGGTGCTCATCTTATCCAACCTTACCTTAAAAGTGAAGAGGTCGTATACCTATTCTCTGGCAATATTCTAGTGAACTTGTTTTTGTTGCTATTGGGGACAAAAGATGTTAGAGGTTGCTGTAGGCAGTGAGAAGAGCAAATTTTTTAAGCAAATGTTTCTGGACATTTTCATTTAAAAAAAGAGGGCACCATGGAATTAACTTTCAAAGCAAAATGTATTATCTTTGGGGAGTGGGGTACAGTGAGGAGAAATTTTTTTTTAAGTTATCATCATCAATAATGGCCTTTACTTTTAGAAAAAACAAACAAATACTGCTTAGACTAAAAGGACCTAACTTCACTAGAGGCAGATCCCTTTTGATTGTTAATTTTAAAAAAATGTGTTAAGAATCTCAAAGGAAAGTAAGTTTAAAGCAACTATTCTACTATCTGCACTTAAGAAGCATTTCAAGTTATTTTTCCTGAACAAGAAAACTTTTCTTTGGTGTTGTTTTCACTAAACGTAAGCAATCAACCTTTCCTCTACTTGTACACCTAGGATATTTTTAAAAGACTGGAAAAACAATGTTACCTGATTGAAATTGATGGCTACAGCCACCTCAACTTCAGAGTATTCTTAATTTAAACTCCAGTGCTTAACGAATGGCAAATTGAGGGTTTTCTGTCTTTTCTTCTGTTGTTGGTAGCTTTTTATTTTAAGACAGACTGAATTTCATACCTGTCTAAGTGAATTCTTCTCTGGTATTATCTTCCTAGGGGGTTCGCCATTATTACAGTCTTCTCTCTCTGAGGAATTCTGTGAAAGAAAGTAAGCTTTAATTCAGTTCTCATTATCTTCAATCTTTCTGTGGGAGTAAACTGAATTACATTTCTAATTCTGTAAGCTAGAATACCATGTATATTTATGCATTTATTCACTTGAAGATTTATATACATACAGACATACACTTACATAAAGGAAAACATATGCCCATGTATATAAATAAATTTAAGTAGGGAATTAGGTGGAAAGTATTTCATCTATTTTTAAGCACTGCCCAGCAGATCACAGTCATTAGGAATCTAGTTTATTGGTCTTTGAAAATGCAGGTGAGGGCACCTGGGTGGCTCAGTGGGTTAAGCCGCTGCCTTCGGCTCAGGTCATGATCTCAGGGTCCTGGGATCAAGTCCCACGTCGGGCTCTCTGCTCAGCGGGGAGCCTGCTTCCCTTCCTCTCTCTCTGCCTGCCTCTCTGCCTACTTGTGATCTCTCTCTGTCAAATAAATAAATAAAATCTTAAAAAAAAAAAAAAAAGAAAATGCAGGTGACACTGGACACAAGAAAGCTCCAGTTTATACTTAGCTGGTAGTAACTTAAACCATGATTATTACCTTCTATTTTAAATAATTAGTTTTAAACTATACTAAATGTTTGGTCACTAGAAATTCTCAAAGTCTGGATCCTAAAATAAATAGTTCCTTCTCTTTGTCCTCTTCTCCGATTTTTCTTTTATTAAAAATAACATAGTACTTAGCTCAAAACAACATAATTTCATCAATGGTTTAAAATTACAGTCCAGGGGTGCCTGGGTGGCTCAGTGGGTTAAGGTCTCTGCCTTCAGCTAAGGTCATGATCCCAGGGTCCTGGGATTGAACCCCTCATCAGGCTCTCTGCTCAGCAGGGAGCCTTCCTCCCTGCCTCTCTCTGCCTGCCTCTCTGCCTACTTGTGATCTCTGTCTGTCAAATAAATAAATAAATAAAATCTTAAAAAAATAAATAAAATAAAATAAAATTACAGTCCATTCTTGCCACTATCACCTCAAACAGCAGCTAGAAGACCATAAATGTCAATGGGATTTTTAAATACTTAAGAACAGAGGAAAAAAAAAACAACCAATCCAATTGAAAGCAAGTTCAGAATTCTAAGTATCAACAGAGTAATAAAATAGCAACCCATGGGATGAGAGAAAATATCTGCAAATCATGTATCTGATGAAGGATTAACATCCAGAATATATAAGGGTGCCTGGGTGGGATCAGTTGGTTAAGCAACTGACTTTTTTTTTTTTTTTTAATTTATTTATTTATTTATTTGACACAGAGAGAGAGAAATCACAAGCAGGCAGGCAGTGAGAGAGAGGTCAACAGGCTCCCCGAGTAGCAGAGAGCCTGACGCAGAGCTCAATCCCAGGACCCTGATATCATGACCCGAGCCAAAGGCAGAGGCTTAACCCACTGAACCACCCAGGCGCCCCGAGCACCTGACTCTTGATTTCAGCTCAGGTCATGATCTTGGGGGTCCTGGGAGAAGCCCTTCATGGGGCTCCATGCTCAGCAGGGAGTCCGCTTTAAGATTCTCTTTCTCCTCCTCCCTTTGCCCCTCCCTCTCATTCATGTGTGCACATGTGCACTCTCTCTAAAATAAATAAACCTTTTTTAAAAATCCAGAATATAGAGAAGTTGTAAAATTAAACAAACAAAAAACTCCAAACAACCCAATTCAAAAATGTACAAAGGGGGCACCTGGGTGGCTCAGTGGGTTGAAACCTCTGCCTTCGGCTCAGGTCATGATCCCGGGATCCTGGGATGGAGCCCCACGTTGGGCTCTCTGCTCAGCGGGGAGCCTTGTTCCCCCCCCACCCCTCTCTGCCTGCCTCTCTGCCTACTTGTGATCTCTGTCTGTCAAATAAATAATCTTTTTTTTTTTTTTAACGTACAAAGGACTTGGATAGACAGTTCTCTAAAGAAGATATACAAATGGCCAACAAGCACATGAAAAGATGTTCAACATCACTAATCATTTCATGAATGTAAATCAAAACTACATGGAGACACCACATCACATTCATTAAGAACACTCTATCAAAAACAGACAAAACCCAAAATATATATTGGCAAGGATATTGAGAAATTGGAACTCTCATGCACTGTTAGGGGGACTATAAAAGAATTGAGCTGCTGTGGAAAAGAGTATGGTGGTTCCTCAAAAATTAAACAGAATTATCAGAGATCCAACAATTCCAGTTCTAGGTATATATTCAAAAGAACTGAAAGCAGAGTCTCAAGAGATAATGTGTACACCTGTGTTCATAACATGGAAGCAACCCAAGTGTCCAATGACCGATGAAGGGATAAATAAAATGTGGTGTAAATGGAGTATTACTCAGCCATCAGAAAGGATGAATACCCAAATTTTGCATCAACATGGATGAGACTGGAGATTATGCTAAGTGAAATAAGTCAAGCAGAGAAAGTCAATTATCATATGGTTTCACTTATTTGTGGAACATAAGTAACAGCATGGAGGACATTAGGAGAAGGAAGGGAAAAATGGAGAAGGGAAATCGGAAGGGGAGCCAAACCATGAGAGTCTATGGACTCCAGAAACAAACGGACAGTTTTAGAAGGAAGGGGCAGGTGGGAGGATAGGCAATCCTGGTGATGGGTATTGAGGAGGGCAAGGATTGCAAGGTGCACTGGGTGTTACTTGTAAACAGTGAATCATAGAACACTACATCAAAAACTAATGAAGTACTGTATGGTGACTAACATAACGTAATAAACATAAGTAAATAAATAAATAAATAAATTATTTATTTATTTAAAAAATTTATTTGAAAAATAAAATAAAATAAAATGTGGTGTAATATATCAATGGAATAGTATTCAGCCTTTAAAAGGAAGGAAATTGTGGTATATACCACAACATGGATGAACCTTGAGAACATTATGCTACGTGAAATAAGTCCGTCACAAGAAGATAATTACTATATGAATCCACTTACATGAGATACTCAGAGTAGTCAAAATCATACAGAAAGCTGAATGGTGGTTGCCAGGAGCTGGGAGAAGTGGGGGAATAGGGAATTATTATTTAATGGGTACAGAGTTTCAGTTTCACAAGATGAAAGTTATGGAAACGGATGAGGGTGATGGTTGCAAAATATAATGCATATATTTAACACCACTGAACCATACACTTAAAAATAGTTAAGATGATAAATTTTATGTTATATGTATTTTACCACACTACAAAATAATTGGAAAAAATTTGGTAATCAACACATATAAGTCACCACCTGCAAGGCAAAGTACGGAAAATCCAAATACAAATTACTTGGGTTTTATTTTCCACAACTACATTCATAGTGTTAATATTTTTAAATTTGCAAAGTTTAGAAAAATTTTGATATACTCATTACATTACATATACTCATCACATTCTAACTGGGGAACTACTTTTAGATGCAGAAATTATTTCTAACATGAGTTTATGTGAAAATTTTCATACAACTATGACATTATTAGTATAGGATCATAACTCTATTTTAGATATACCTTTTGTTGTTTCTATCAATTATATTTTAAAAGATATTTAAAGATAAGCAGCATGTAAACAGTGTCATTTTAAGACCCTGCACCTCTGTGGCTAACATCTGTATACCTTGTGCCTTGCCTGTAGTTGGTGTGACAGGCCCGTGTTGTAAGGTCTTCCTTTTGGGCAGAAATCTCTTAAGTAATGTAGTCGATTTACAAAAAAATTAGAGGCACAGTGGAAGTAATGACTGTAAAGTAGTCCAAATAATGAAAATAGCAATATATGCCACTTTAAGATAAACAGAGGAAGGGAAAGGTCAACAATAAACCCATAAAATCAACTTGTATATTTAACTTTTAAGAAAAATAAAGTATAAATATTTTAAATGCTAAAATTAAGTGTTTTATGTAATACAAACTTAAGCCAGTATTCAATTATAAACTTACAACATGCAAGTAACTTCCCCAGACCATGAAGTTCCACCTTCCTTTAAATACAATATCATTTATAATCCAACCTGGTTTAATTCAATGCAAAGTCCTATATTTCAACATTGTTAAAATGTCATCATAATAAACTTGGAAACATAGTTACTTTTTGGCAGAAGTCTGCAATAGTGAAGTTATTATGATCACATTTTTAGTCTATAGGTGATGGGGTGAAACCAAATTGATGGTAAACTATGTACTAAATTACATAGTGAAAATAGTAATATGAACATAATAGAATGAGCAGCATCTAGCCCATATCCACAATTTTCCTCCTCCCGACCCTCTACTTGTATCTGATTTAGATGAGGAACCATTGAGTGGGTATCATGAAATTTATTACCTTAAAATAGAGGTAGGGACATTAAACAGTCATGATATTAGGAGGAAGGAGTAAGACAACCTTCCAATAGTGAAGAAGAGAGCCAGAAAGCCAGCAAACAGATAAACAGTTCACAGTCTTGAAGATGGAAGGAAATGATGAAACACCCATGTATACCGAAGTGGTTACCTCAGTGGTTCTCAAAGTTTGTGTGCTCTCCAACATCACCCAGGCTCTCCTCTCAGGAGCACAGTTATCCCTCTTATCTTTATCTATGGTGCATCCCAATAAGTCATGTTCATAACTGGACTGGTCATCAAGCTAAATTATGTCCAGTAAGTTCTTTTTAAGGGTAACCACTTGATGCAAGCAAGACTCGTGCCACAAATTAGTGGGTGAGAGTTAGACAAATAACAGGAGTGTTAACATGATCTTAAAATACGTGTTCATGAGGTATTTAATATTACAAAAGGAAAAACAATAACCTCACAGTGGAGAGATGTGGTAGACACCACCTTAACATTATATGCCTCCTGGGCGCCCAGGTGCCTCAGTTAGTTAAGCCTCTGCATTTGGCTCAGGTCATGATCCTGGGGTCCTGGTATCAAGTCCCGAATTGGGCTTCCTGCTCAGAGGGGAGCTTGCTTCTCCCTTTACCTGTCCCCCTGCTTGTGATCACTTACTCTCTCTCTCTCTCTAATAAATAAATAAAATCTTCTAAAAAATTATGTGTCTCTGATATGATGTACAGAGAACACATTACTACTTCTGAGGAAACCTTGCCAAAAACACATAATCTCAATCTGTTCATACGAAAACATTAGATAACCCAAATTACTAGTCTGTACTTAACAAAAAAAATGTCAGAGTCATGAAATACAAAGAAAGACTGCGGATCTGTTTCAGATGAAAGGAAACTAAAGAGACAGGACAACTAAATACAACCTGTAATCAGACATTATTCTGGGGGGGTTTAAAGCAAAATTGATGATAAACTTCTCTATACAGAATTATATAATGAAGAATAGTGACCTGCATCTAACAGGATGAGTAGTGCCTCTCTAGGCCTTACCCACAATTTTCTTCCTCCTGATCCCCAATTTCATTTGATTTTGATGGGTAACTACTGGGTGGGCATCATGACATAATGGTATAAAGGATATTATTGGAACAATTGGGAAAATCTGAGTAAGTTCTATAGATGAGCTAATAACATTGTATCGATGCTAATTTCATGATTGTTTCCTCACTTTTAAAATTTACATATAGAAAAATCCACTTGTTCTGGTGTACAATTATGTGAGTTTCAGCAAAAAGCATACAGTTATGTAAATACCATCATAATCAAGATGTAAAGCAACTCATCATTTCCCAAATTCTCTTGCACTGCCCCTTTATAGTCAGTCCCTTTCCCTCATAATAACAGATTTTTTCTCACTAATTTTGTCTTTTCCAAAATGTCACAAAATAGAATCATATAGAATATAATTTTTTAAATCTTTTTCCACCTAGCTTAACATATTTGTGTTGTTGAATATAGCAATAGTCATTTCCTTTTAAAAAAATATTTATTTGTTTGTTTATTTATTTGTTTGTTTGTTTGCTTATTTTAGAGAGAGAGTGTGCCATATGCAATCAGGGGAAGGGACGGACGGACTCCACACTGAGGACAGAGCCTGACACAGGGCTTAATCACATGACCCTGACATCATGATCTGGGCTGAAATCAAGAGTTGGATGCTTAACTCACTGAGCCATTCAGGCGTCCTTACAGTCCTTTCCTTTTTATTGCCAAGTACTATCACTATATGGCTATACCACCATTTGTTTATACATTTAATTTTCCCATTTTGATAAATTTGTACTGTTATTTGAAAGAATGTCCTTGTTTTTAGGAAACACAGAATGAAACACTTATGTTGGTAAAAGGACATTATGTCTGTAACTTGTAAATGGTTCAGAAAAAAGTAAATGGATGTGATCATATTTATGTATGTACATATAGAGCAAATTCGGTAACATGTTAACGTGGAGAATCTGTATGAAGAGTGTAAGGGGATTCTTTGCACTATTTCAACAGTTCTGTAATTCTGAAATTATATAAAAATAAAAACTAACAAGTAAAATAGATGAAATCTAGAAGAAAATACCTTTAAAAATGGAAAAATAGAAGTCAGATAAATGAAAAATAAACTTTGGGGAAATTCCCTTAAATATAAATAATAAAAGTTATATTCTACCACTTAACCTAATTAGAAAAACCTGACTGCTTTGAACAACTCATTTGCAACACTCAGATTAAACATTTAGTTATAGTAAATACATTTGCAGAATGTATCTGTAGTCTGGGAGTAACAATATGATATACATAGCAGCTTCATAATAAAGTATTTCTGAAAAAAATACTACATAATTTGTTACCTTTCATATTAACTCAAATATTTCTCTCTTAGCCCAGCATTTACTAGTTTAGAATTAGAAGGGAGACTAAAAGTCTGGCAGACAACTTGGAATTTTAATTCAAACTGGAAGCTTTGAGTTGTAACACCTAAATACAAAGTAACAGACATTTGGATAAGAAAAAGTGAATATAGTGAAATAATGCTAAAGCTTGTGCCTTAGATCTCAGGGATGTATTCTGGATAAAATGTTTCCAGAAGTAACTTGGGGGTGAATAAAAAAGACAAAGAAATCACCTCAAAGAAAGTATTCAGATGACAGATTTAAATAAACAGTCTCAAAATCAACATATCCAAATTTAAAGCACTCTTTTACCATTCTTACCCATCCTAGGCCACCTCCTTCCCTCCCAACTTTTCTTTTCAACCCAAACTTAAATCCTCAGCCAATTTTTATTCATCCTTCCCCCCACCTTTTTTCTTGGAATGTATCTAACCAATTTTCCTTTCAATCATCTATTTTATGAGACCTAACCCTGCGGGGCGCCTGGGTGGCTCAGTGGGTTAAGCCGCTGCCTTCGGCTCAGGTCATGATCTCAGGGTCCTGGGATGGAGCCCCACGGCGGGCTTTGTGCTCAGCAGGGAGCCTGCTTCCTCCTCTATCTCTGCCTGCTGCTCTGCCTACTTGTGATCTCTCTCTCTCTCTGGCAAATAAATAAATAAAATCTTTTAAAAAGAAGAGAGAGTTCTAACCCTCGGTTTGTATTTCCATAACCTCTACTCTAGTCCAGACCGCCAACACTTCTTACCAGCGCTATTACTACTGAGACAGCCTTCTGACACACTTGCCTAAACCCATATATGACCCATTCTATACACTACCATCAGAACCATGTTCTTAAAAAGACATTAATTTACCTCACCCTACCCCACACCCTGCCCAAAACCCTTTTATAGCTGTCACCTACAGGATTAAGTCCAAACTTCTTAGTATAGCAACCACAATCTGGCCATTTTACCTTTCCATCAGTCTCTGAACTACTTACACGACATTATTTTATCATTCTCCACAGTATGAAAAGCACTCTTGCATCCCTATGCTTTTGCTATTCCTATTTTCTATTCCCTCAGTGTGTAACAGACTCCTTTCCTGGGGCCCCTGGGTGGCTCAGTTGGCTAAGCGTTTTACTCTTGTCTTCAACTCAGGTGGTGATCTCAGGGTCGTGAGACTGGGCCTCACATCAGGCTCCAAGCTCAGTGGGGAGTCTGCTTAAGATTCTCCCTCTCTGGGATACTGGGGTGGCTCAGTGGGTTAAAGCCTCTGCTTTTGGCTCAGGTCATGATCCCAGGGTTCTGGGATCGAGCCCCCCATCAGGCTCTCTGCTCAGTGGGGAGCCTGCTTCCCCATGTCTCTCTGCCTGCCTCTCTGCCTACTTGTGATCTCTGTCTGTCAAATAAATAAATAAACTCTTAAAAAAAAAAAAAAGATTCTCCCTCTCCCTCTGCCCCTCCCCCTGCCTGCTTTTTCTCTAATAAATAAATAAATCTTTAAAAACAAATAGACTCCTTTCCTGATCTCTACATCATTACAACTCTGATTCAAGATTCAACTAAAGTATCTTCTCTGAGAACCCTTCTCCTTACTCCCACCCCACTAACCCCCGGCTGGAACTGATTACTCTGAAATAGCATTTTATTTCTATTTTGGCACTTATGCTTTATATCTCTCTATATCATATCTCTCTAGGAACAAGCTTTCCACTCCTACCGCGCACTGTAGAATTCCTTCTGGGTGGGGCCAGTTTTTTTTTCATCTTCATTTTCCAGTGGCTCAGCACAAAGTTTGAGAACATAATGTGAGTTTTTAAAGTGTTTGTTCAATTGAATGCTATTGCTGATTAATCTTTCTTAAATACCACTAGTGTCAGGGTGGTCTTTTCCCTCCAAAAATTTTCATGACCCTTCTTCCTATGAAATCAAATATTAAGTTTTAGGCTTGGACTCCAAGACCTTCCAGAATTTTCTTCTATATGACATCAAGTTAATTCCATCAGCAAACATTTTCTGCCCTACTTAATCAAGTCTCTTCATAGCCTTATAAACATGTGATATAATCTCAACATTTTCAGGCTGGGAGGATCCTTAATTTTAGTGTCATTCACTCAGCAATTATAAAAACACAAGAAAAAACTCTAATCAATTCAAGTCCTTCTCATTCTTTTTTTTTTTTTTAAAGATTTTATTTATTTATTTGTCATAGAGAGAGAAGCGAGAGTGAGCACAGGCAGACAGAGTGGCAGGCAGAGGCAGAGGGAGAAGCAGGCTCCCTGCCAAGCAAGGAGCCTGATGTGGGACTCGATCCCAGGACGCCGGGATCATGACCTGAGCCGAAGGCAGCTGCTTAACCAACTGAGCCACCCAGCGTCCCAAGTCCTTCTCATTCTTGAAATGAATTTCAAATGTCATATTCTCTAAGAAACCATATAACTATTTCCACTTTCTCTACTGGAAATTCCTTAACATTTTTATCTTGGCCCACACAATTTAGCACTTAATTAGATAAATGTTTGCATATTACTCTCAACTACCCAGTAGTGTTGAAAGCTTTTTTGGTAAAGCCTTTGTGGCTCCCTCTACTTTGCAACATATTACATAATATATGGATAAATGCTTAGTAAAGAATTGAAGCCCTATACCCACACTGTCCGGCTAGCTTTAAAAAAGGTTTTCAAAAAAAAAAAAAAAAGGTTTTCAAAGCTGAAAACCTTCAAAGTGACTACAGTCCTTCAAAGAACTTCAAAGAACAAAAACCTTCAAAGAACTACAGTCCTACTATCCCATCGCTTATAATGCCGGTATGACAACTCAGAGTAAGCTCCTACTCCAAACACAGTTTTTACAAATAACTTTTTTTTTAAGAGAAAGAGAGAATTATTTAAGGGATACACCTTTATGTTATGGATAACGTTTTAATGAAACTTAGCCACCTTCACTCATTTGCCTTTTATCTATGGCAACCTGCATACTACAATGGCAAAGATGAGTAATCACAACAGAGATCCTATGGCCCACAAAGCCTCAAGTGTTTACTGTCTGATCCTTTATAGTTAAAGTTTGCCAACCGTTGATTAGGAAAGAAAAGTTCTCCTGTAAATAAGCAAACCGTTCCTGATTCTTCAGAGCTGGGTTTTTTGTTTTTGTTTGGTTGGGTTTTTTGGTGTCTAAAACAAGAAGTAGACAGATTTTGATGATAGCACACAGCAGGTTTATGGCTAGGGCAATATTCTCCATGACCTAGTAAGTGGCTTATTTACTGTTTTCAGTTATCTATTTGAACACACAACTCCTGATGACATGGATAATCAAGAGTTGATTATATAATCAAATGAAAAACTAAACTAATTTACACAGTGATGAAAAGTCAAGCCACTCATAATGACTTATCATAATCTTTGAATAAGCAGCTTGCTCAAGGTTGGATGGTGCAACAGAGCCTGAGCTTGTCTGAATAGACATCTGTTATAAATAAAATAATCAGCTCCAACACTAGAAGTAACATTTTCTACCTATGCTACATTCCTCATTGAGAAAATTCAAAGGATTCTGTAACCAGGAAAGTTACATTAGTGAAGTGGGTAAATGGTGGTGAATTGTAACTCTGACTTTGAACACATGGAAAAAATGGAGTCATTTGATTATCATCATGTAGAATGACAACCACGTGAAGAAAAAAAATCTGGAGACCAATTTCTAATAGCTAGTTGCAAACATCACACAGTAGGAATGGCTGGTAAATCAGTAACTGAATTAATATTTTTCCATTAACTTGTATCATTTGGGGTAATTATAGCCTCCAAATATATATGATTTGCAATTCCCAAAAATAGGAATAATTATTCTTTTACAAAATTAAAGGCAATTTAACTACAGGAATAAAAATCATTTAAACTCTTCAGTGAAAGGTGACATAAATAATATACTGTGTGTGAATCGTTCTAGGCATCGATGGAGGAAAAAAAAAACATAGGTCATTTAAGTTCAGTAGTTGATTGAAGAATCCTTCAAGGACCAGTTTTAGGGAGGACCTGAGGTGTCCTCATAAGATAATATTCTCTGGCATGTTTTCATGCACACTGCTTCTCTAGCACGTTTATCATTTGACATACTCGATTAAACCACAACCACATCAAAGCCTCCCTATCCTGCTAAACTTCAACAAGATCTACCAGTTAAAGCTTTCAAGAAGTGGTATTTTCTAGCAATTTACCAACGCAAGCACAGTGCTAGAAACCAGATATAATGGAAAGCACTCTCAGACAACCGAGCACACAGGACTTCCATTAGTACTGCCTTACTTTCTATGACAGAAGTCCAAAAAGACAACAATAACAACAAAAACCAACCAGATTTTTTCTCCTGCTACACTGTCCGACACTAATTATAAAACACTGCAGATGTAGCCTTTCTCAAAATGCAAAGGGACTGTGTATATTTGCAAAGAACAACTATTTTTTTATGCTTCCAAATTCTTAATCCTGTTTGGAGCTGTCAGTGGGGGTTAATGGAAGCCTTGGATAGGAGAATTCCAATCTGGTTGGCAGATGGATAGGTTGGTTATAGCTGCATAACTATGTCTTGCCTGCAGGCACAATTCAGAACACTGTTAAAGCAATATAAAGTCTCTGTCAAGCTGAACCATTTGGATCAGTAGCAAGGAGAAATAATAATAAAAAAGAAGTTCATTTCTGGGCCTTGTGCATTTATGCTAGTATGCAGAAACTGATTAATTGTCATAGTGTGCTGGTCTTCTATACTTCAGATTTCTACTTCTGGAGTAGATTTTGCATGCTAATATAATCATTCTCCCTCTTGAGACATTAGCAAATAATCAAATGAAAAACAGGATCATAATTTACTGAGATTCGAGCAATTCTCTATGCAAATTTGACTTGTTATTGCTGCTGCCTCGTTAATCTGAATGCCTTTGACAAACTCCTTTGATTTATGAACTCGTGACAACTCCAATGTGTATATATTTTGCTAGATTGACATTATCATTAAGAGTGGGTGGACTGAGCTCACATGAATGGCTGATTTTATTCGCTGGTGTCTGCTGCTCAACAGCTGAGCATCTCCTCCTCACAAAGCCCCTGAGCGTCAGGCTCTTCCCATCTTCCCATCCATTCATCATCTCGATGTTAATTGGCCCAGGCTTTAAGCAAATTTTCAACACGATTTAAAGGCACGATGACACTGATTACTGACCCTCTGCCATACGGTGCCTATTGATTAACCTGACAGAGATGATGAGCTTGAGGGAAACTAGGTATGTGGGGACCTCAGGGGGAAAAAATATATTGTCTATGCAGGCAAACACTTGTCATTACCTCACAAGCCAGAATTTGCACTGCACACATTCTTAAAACACACTACTGCTTTAGCACCTACAGCTAACACAGAAAGTGCTTTCTGTATTCAGAGATATTACAAATATGTCATGTCAAAGCACATGACACATTCGGTATTTAGAAGAACTCCCCAGATAGATGGCTGCCTTTCAACCAATTATACTTGTGCTAGCTGATGTATGTATTTTCGGTTAAATTCAAAGAAAGTGCTGGGTGGCTTGGTAGTGTTGTAGCATATGAGAAGAGAATTAGAATAGGAAAACAAACTAGGTTCTTAAAAATAAATAGAGAAAGGAAGAAGGGAAGGAGTAAAATTGCTGTCATTCTACCACTACTAGAAAGAGCCGCCATTCTATCACTATTAAAATAAGAGATACTCTAAAAAAGGAAGAAAATAGCAATCTGATTTTACAAATTTTATTTTCTGTTCCTTAAATACTGCTAACCTTGATTCCAACTGTCAAAAGTATTCCTGGCACAGAAATTACCAATAACTGAATATCTTAAAATAAATCTAAGTAATATTTAAGTCTAACAAACATATCCCTTAAATTCTTGCCTGCCCATTTTCAACAGCTGCTATACAAATCACTTAGGGAAATCACTCAGGATATCTTAAGTTAAGCTTGGTGAGAAAAACTAAATGCTTCATTATTCGAGGGGGAAAAAAAAGTAAGTCCATAATTAATAGTTACTGAGCTCACACATTAGTAACAAAAATCTGCTTTAAAATATTGCGACATACACAAATTTACACAAGCAAACTCATGCAGCACACCATCAGGGATCAGACAAAAACCACCTTTAGATAGGGAAGGTTCTTATTTAAAACAAAGCTAACAAAATACGCTCCCTCTGGCCACACATATCACCTTGTTTACTTACGAGTCCTGGGGGGACAGCCAATATACAATTTTAAACACGGAGATTTTGGAGCAGCACTAACAGTTATTTCAGAGCTAAAATAACAGAAAACTGAACAACAGCCCAGCTGTAGTCTCTATTACAGTGACATGGGCTGTTAATGTAAGAGATCAAATGTTTTTCAAGTCAAACAGCATTGGTGCCTGTTATACTGGAACATGTAGCTTACTCCCTAAAAGCCTGCCTCCTGCTCTTTTAAGATAAACAAGCTCAACTAAGCACTGAGATACTCTGATAAGAAGGATGGAAGAGACGGAGCTGCACCAGGGAGTGACAAGGCAAGGGCATGAAGGAGCAGCAAATGGGCTTTTGTTAACTTTCGAGTTATAGAATATATTGTATTACAGCAGTTTAATACTTCACCATTAAAAGTATAGTTACAGCTATAGGAGAAGGACAAATTTCTGTCAATACATTTGGGAATGAAAAAAAAAAAGGCTAAAACAGTTACCTGTTTTATGAATAGGAGAGATATCACACAGCATTTGAACACGGTCAGCTTTGTGGCTTAATCAAAGGTTTGAACATCAATTCAGGAATGACTGTGAGTATATAAAAGAGTCTGTAATTATGTTAATATGCTCCACATCAGAAGTCAGTCTATCTAAACTCTAAAGGTTTTTTATTCCAAAGGCTTGATTTAAAAACAAAAACTTCATACCTTGTCCTTTCGAGTAGACTTTTTATTTGATTCCGCTTAACATCCCAGTGAGGTCACCAAACCACTTCTATTTGCAACAATGTGGCTTGGTATTTTAAAAATCCCAAGAGGCTTGCTAGGGGGGCATTTATCTACTATGGTAGATTGTTTTTCCTGAGAGAACTAAGGCAACTATCATTCATTCAGGGGGAAAAAAGAAGTTTCATATGCTTTCACCATTTAAAATACAATTGACAATGCACAAAGTAGCTAAACAAGCATGGTAAAATAAACAAAAATTCACCAGGGAGACTGGGATTAAAAGACACTTGTAATAAGAAACCAAATTTACCTATCATGTGAACAAAGTGTAACTAGCTTACTTTGCCTCTCTTACCTTTAAATCTACAGGACTCTTAAAGAATGTTTTTTTGTTTGTTTGTTTTCCTTTTCATTATCTTTATGACTAGATGTTTAGGACAGAGCCTTTCATGCCACAATTTTCTTTCCTGCCCTATTTATATACTATTTCATCCAGAGATCCTCTGCATATAGTTTGTGTGAATTAAAAGGCAAACATTTGCTTCTACTAATAAGGACATCTGGTTATTTTTGTAACTCAAAGACATCTGCATTCTGTAGATCTTTTTGATTTCTCAAAATGGGGTTGAGAACTATAGAACCCCTTAGGATGCATTCCAGAATCCTTTTTCTCTGCAGATCAGTTATTTCTGTCACCCTTGCTCCTGAATTTTTTTCTACTAAATGACTCTCATCACCTTGGGTATCTTCCTTGATTTGGTGTTCCCATTTTATTACAATTCAACATCATGAAAAAAATTAAAGTCTCCTTTAAAGTTGATAAACTATAATATACCCAACGTCTACATATTGTGGAGTAAAAATGAAATTATTCAACATAAATAAGTAAATTTCTGAAAACCAGACTGGACTACGTTAAGATTTGTGTTTAGGTGTAGATTTCAATTGTGAACTGCCCCTTGTCTAATTACTCTCCTTTTCTCCTTATTATTAAAAAAATTACTAGTTTGTGGGCCCATTATCCTCTGGATTTTCCACTAATTATATAAAGTCTTTATGGATTTTCAGGTCTTTGATATTAAAGTTTGTTTTACCACAATTCCTTCTTGTGGCAACCAATGTACCTCTTGCTCTTGCAACTGAAGACAATGAAGGAAGAGCTGACTTCAAAACCAGTTGCCTATCACTGACTGCTGTACGAAAGACATTCTGGATAGTGGTCGGTAAAGAAAGCATAGCCATTTCTAAATGCCAGTAGTTCCCAGCATCTCTTTTCCTTCTGAGTGGAATGAAGTCTGCAAGCACTGACTGGTGGGTCATTCGACCCACGAGGGCCTGGAAAGGTTTCAAGAATAACAGAGGTCATGTAATTGCCAAAAGAGCATTAGCCACTCAATCATAATGGATAATTAAATGACCTACATGATTCCTGAAATAGCTGCTCTATATTTGGTCTATTACTTGCGTCCCTCAAGATAAGCTACTCGTCTGGTCTGCCTTGACCCGGAGAAGTCCAACCTGCGCCTGAAAACTAGCTGCATGCTTCTATTGCTTTGTAAATCTGCCCCCACCCCCCGAACCTCCAAGTATCATGCCCCACACTATGCTTTCAAGAGGACACACATAAAAAAAAATCAATCTTGCATCCTTCTCCCTATTGTGCTCTCTGGAATACAAATGACTAAAGCAAAGAAAAAAAATTAGTAAATTCCTGGTTTAGATCTTTAGGGGATAGAAGAAGAACATAGGAACCACAAAGAAGGAAAGTCATGATAAAAAATTTTTTTAAGTTTTTCTCAATACGCCTTCAAAGAATTTTACATTTGATTATAAAGCTAGTCAGGGCAGCAAGTCATTAAAACTCCAATTGCCTGGACTGCATTTTTGATGGTGTGGGCTATTAGAATCTTTCCTGGCCTAGTTTTTTAGTCCATACAGAAAGCAAACTGCCTCTCAACAAAATGAAATATACCAGGAACCAATTGTTTATATAATAAAAGTAGCAAAAGGAACAAGAATCTCTGTGCGTCACATTTTCATCTTTTAAATATTGTTCAACAATCTCACTATGATATTTGATTAAAGATATAACCAAATAGAAGCCAACAGTATGAAATAGTAAAAATGCACAGAAGTATATGCTTCTTTAGGAGAAAAAGGTCTGCCTGTGGCCTCAGAGTGGCTGCATATCAAGCAAACACAACAGAAAGAGGCAAGAGACAAGGAACCAAAGACAACTACACAATAATGGCAAGAACAAGGCATGTGAGGGACAAAAGAGCTCACATTTAGAATACCTTGGAGGCTAGCAGGATTTTTCCGTTTCCACAGGAAATTATGTAGCTTGAGGCTACTGGCTACCCTGGTCTCTTACTAGTACATGAATGGCTTATTAAACCTAGAACATATCTGTTTTAGTTAACTTCTGGGCAGGGAGGGGGCTGGAGGGGGAGAAGAGAACAAAATGTACTTAAATGCTGAATTTTTTCTCCAGGCTGAATGCCTTTCATCCAATAAGACATTCAAAGCAGTGACCCAGCAAATGGATTGAAAAAGCAATCTTCCGTCCCAGTGCCACATTATCATTCCTATTCAGTATTCTCCATGAGATATCTCAATCAGCTGTGTGTAAGTGACAACGCAGCCCATTGCTGGGTTAATTAAACATTTGACTTTAACACCCTCCCCGTCATTAAGCAAATAAAAACAGATAATTCAAACTGCACTTCATCCTCAGGGTACACAACACACATGTCAAAATTAAGAGAGTCCAAGGCCTCTGGGGAATTCTGTTGGGGCCATAATCAGTTTAAATCTTATCTGGTTTATCAATTATTCTATTGATTAAACCAAACTGGTTATATACAACTCCTCTGCCACATGGGATTGATGTCAGCAGAGCAAGAAAATAACTCCGGGAGGTTCCAAACTGATTTAAAAAGAGACCAACAGACAGACCAATAATAGTCGATTATTACATACCAGTGATCCATACACTGCAGAGTTGATTCTTAGTTTCAGGCGGGTGAAGTGAACTGTTTCCAATCACTATGTCCCCTTTGCTATACCTCAGAGCTGGCTTGAGTAAATTTATGTCTTGGAAGATCAACATATTTTCTACTGATTTAAACAGAAGTACCATACTCAGCAGCTGAAATATTTTATAGAAACTAACCCTAAACTGTAACACAATCTCAAACAAGGAAAACTAACCTTTTTTCTCATCTTCTTACCTGTCTGCATGTAACCAAAAACACGCAGGGATGAAAGGGAACATACTTGAAAGTTGATTCTTCTAGAAATATGCAATTACCCAACTATTCCAGTGTCCCCAAACACTGTATTTTTGAAAAAAGGGAATCTAAAAAATCAAAAGGACCTTACCATAGATACAAAGACATGACTCCTTTTATTAATTCCAAAGGTAAAAGTCTTCAAAGCCACTAATAACAACGAAAATACAGAGCTGTATCTTCAAACGAAATGTTGGTATCTAAACCCCAACATACCAAGTTTCTATGGATTTTTAAAAACACAATTTAAATATTCCCTTGCTCAATTCAAATGTCCAGAATCCTTATCATAACGCCATGCCCTACTATATATGAGAAAAGCAGTAATAAAACCTACTAGCAAAAAGGAGGGGTAGGGGAAGAGGCTATATTACACCTGATATTTGTACATTTGTACCTATGTTCTTCAGAAACAAAATTTGTTTACTGCTATGTTGGCACCACATGTGCAATCAACCATAATTTAACTTATCTCCTTCAGATTTTTTGTTCTCCGGCAGACTAAGTAAGAAACCTGCATTAGCATGCTGTATTCTACACTCACCACTAGAAATACTGAGGGTGCTATTTGTAATTGTATTCTTTTTAAGAGGTTTGTTCTCTGCAGCTGTTTTCTGCTTGCAGTGTATTTTGTGTAATCAGCACATCATCATAAATACATTGGCTGTTCCCCTGAGGGTAGCTGTCAGTGTTTAATTTACAGAACAACCTGGCCAATGTGAATTTTAACACTACAGCACTAAGGCAAGGAATTACCACACTCTGTGAAAAACAGGTTTCTATGAATTTTTATATCAAGGGCTGGTCCCAGGACAATTTAGGTGCTAGAAATAGACTTTTTAAAGAAGCATTTTATACTTCATATACAATGAACTCTTTCCCATTTAGAGCCTTAGAAGAAGCCCTGAACTAACTACCAAACCACAAGTGGGCATTACCATTTCTGGAGACAGGGACTGAAAATCTATGACCCACCAGCAAGAGGCACTGTAATAAATGTTACCCATCTCTTTTTAAGCTAAACATAAAACTACCAAAAACAACACTGCCCCCTTAGATAAGGTATCCAATGGCATAAGGAAAAGTCATTTAGGAGAGAGACTAGTCTGAAATATGGGTATGACTCTTTCTGAGATGAGTTATATGTGATAGGAACATCAGTATACAGCTTCCTTACGCTGCTATTAGGCCAAACCTCTAGTTCAACAAATGGGAAAAATACATTAAACTCATGGTTATTCACAGTAGTAGGTCCCCCAAGTTATATGCACAGTGTCTGGTACATAGGTTCTCAATAAATGTCTAATACATAACTATAAGCTCCTTGGGGATAGGGTCTGACTCTTAATTTATGCCCAATACTTTGTACAGTACCTGGCATGCAGAAGGTACTCTGTCTATGAAATAAATGGAATTGTGGCTAGTTGTGAATGGCAATGTTGGTTGTAAAGCTTTAGAGCTATATGATGTCAAAATACAATTTTCTAAATCAGTAAAATGCCCTGACAGCCTATAGAGTACATATCAGGTATTTGTTATTTTCATCAAAGGCATTTATACAAAAAAACCTAAGTAGCTCAATCTTACAATAAAAAACAAACTTGCCTACAAAACACTGGATTATTTCAAACTTACATTTTATTTTAATAAAGATTATATAGAAGAGATTAAAACTTTGATAATACTTATATATATAGTTTTTTTCATACTGTAAAATTAAAAGATCATTTTAAATGCTCAGAAAGGTAACCAATAGCACTTCTCTATTAGTGAAGTGGTATTACACACACGCATACACATTCTATAAATCAAGAGATTACGCATATGTATTTTTTTATGAAGGGTTATTTTACAAGTTAGAATGCTTAAACTGAATCAAAACAACAATTCATGCTGAGTTCTCTTCATTGTGTTTCTTTTAAAGTTGTACAGAATTATACTTCCCTGACGTTTTACAAAAAGCATTAAATTGTAACAGATTCTTTTTTTAGAAAAGGAAGAGAATTACCTACTTCACTCCTGAGAATCTCAAACTTGCCCAAATTTGTGGTAAAATTAAATTTTAAATGATGAACTAACGCAACAGAGATTTGTAGAACTTGTTCTGATACTGCTACAATTAAAATGTTTTTCCTATAGCAATCTTGAAATTTTTATAAAGCATACTCATGTATAGCAGAATTTATTAATACTTTTACATTGATCTCAGTATTTTAAAAACCACAAAGAAATTTTATTTAAGAACATTTATTTAACATTCTTCTTTTCTGTGATGCTAAGGCATTTCAAAAAAGTAATTCTTTTTTACATTTGTGTCATATGAAAGGCAAAATAAGAAAGAACATGATCCATTAACTCAGTACACTGGATTTGTTTTCACCCATTATATTAGAGGTTAGAAGTTTTAAATTCAGTTGAATATTTACAACTTAATACTTCTTTTAAAAATTTTTGTGCCTAATAAAACCTATCTTAATTTTTAATGGAGAAATTAATCACCTTCTTTCTTCTTAGATTTAGAATTACAAAAATACATCATGAGACCTTTTGAACTAAACTGCATGGGGTTAGACTGAGGTCACAGCAGATCAGAAGACTGCATTCTCTCTTCCCTGGAGACCATGTAGTAGTTCCATAGGCTGCCATTAGATAGCAGCACAGTACACACCATCAGTCATATCTCCCACAGATTCTCCCGTTAAGGCTGGAATTATCTCAGTTATACATACACACACACACACACACACACACACACACTCTAATTCAATTAGTGCAGTCGGCAACTCCAGAAAAGAGTAATTCAATTAGTGCATTGTGGAGCTCTACAATACCTCTAAGCAGATGTTCACCATCTTCAGGAACTGGAGCTAGGTTTAAAATACCTGTACCAGATATGCCACTACATTATGTCATTTTTCAAAGTGCTTACATACGTTTTTCTGGCTTCAAAGAAAAGGTAAGGAAACAAACCCAGGCTAAGTTCCTAGAGATTTTTCTATCCCCTATACCAAAGAAGGATTTCGGTTTTAGGCTGCAGTAATTAAATTACATAATCCAAATTATGTTCAAAAACAAGATGTTTCCCTGTATATTACACTATTACACACTTTTGCAGCACTGCCTCTAGTTATGCATGCCACATTGTAATGAGGACACTGTCAAGGTGGAATGTACTCACAAGGAAGGACAACCAGAATGATAACACCTTCCACCAAAATAAGAGGTTATAAAAATGGCAGGAATGAATACTGATATTTTCCAAAGAAATACTAAAAGAAGCCGGAATATTCACCCTGAGAACAGAAAATATAAGCAACATGATAGCTATGCTCAAACATATAAATATATGAACATGAAAACAATGACTCTGTTTTACTCTGAAAGGCAGAATTCTATTCACTAAATGGACAAAAAGTTTTGACTCCGTCTTGAGAGAACACTTTCTTATAGAATCAATAGTGATAAAGATAACAAGATGCCTCAACAAGTTAGGCTTGGCAGTGATCAAGCGGAGATTACATGATCCCCTGCCAAATATTTCATAAAGGACTCCTATATGCAACAAAATGGCTTTTTATATCCGTCCCAATGCTGAAATTCTAAGGTTCTATGAATACACTGATTTTTGTTCTTAAGACAAGCCTGGACTTTGGGTAATAAAGCTAATCATTATTATGGAGGTGTGGCTATATAAAAGCCCATGGGCTCAGGCTTTTTCAAGGTAACTGATGCATTAATACACCGAGAAGAAGAAATTTTGTACAGTTTCTCTGTGTTAAGATTTAGGGGACTTCATAAAAGTACATATTTATGGCCTTAATTCTTTGATAAGCACTTGCACACCTCTTACTCTTCCAAGATTGAAAAGAATGGTTTGTTTTTATTCATCCTCAAGAAATCAGACAATGAGAAATCATTTTCTCTAACAATGATTTTTGAACTCCCCCACCCCAAATGAGTCAAGACAGTGGGTTCTCAGGGTTCTCATAGCTTAAATGCAAATCTACATCAATATTTATGCTTTAAAAAATAGAGAGCCATACTTAAGTCAACAGTAACTAATTCTCAGTATTCCTCCCTTTGGTCTTGTACTGTATTTTGTTAAGTGAGGAACTAATTCTGGGTACAAGGGAGCACAGCATTATTTTACAAATATTATCTCCTCTCTTTCCAGCATGACCTCAAAGGACAGAATTTAAAAATGTCAAAAATGACTACCACCATTTTCCCAGTGCATTTCACTATGTATTTATGATAGAGACTAAAACTCTCCTGCCTTTCACGTTTGTGAACGAGAGCTAAGCTTAATGGCTGTCCTTTAAAAACATCAATATTGTTAAAACAGCAACAACTATCAACAGTGTTAATTCAAGTACTTTCAACACAAACTCCTACTTTTTCATTCTCCAAAAAAATTACAAAAGGTCATTCTCACTTAAAACTTTACTGGTAGGGGCACCTGGGTGGCTCAGTGGGTTAAGCCTCTGCCTTCGGCTCAGGTCATGATCTTAGGGTCCTGGGATCAAGCCCCACATAGGGCTTTCTGCTCAGCAGGGAGTCTGCTTCCCCCTCTCTCTGCCTACTTATGATCGCTGTCTGTCAAATAAATAAAATCTTTAAAACAAAACAAAACAAAACTTTACTGGTAAGGTCCATGCCCCCCAAATAAGTTAAGATAATAGCACACATCTATTGATAGAGGAGTTTTCTTAGGAAGAAAAAAATCTTAAAAATATAAAATATTTGTTATTTTAAGATATACTGCAACTGAAAACAAATAGCAACAGAAAACACATTCTACTACTAGAAAAATATTTACCAAAAATCTCTGGTTTGGCTTTTTCAACAAAGATTTTCTATCCATGTGCCATTAAGTTGTGCTAATGCAAACATAATGGTTCCTTCATATGACCTATTCATCAACTTTACTATAAATATGAATTTTGCACATTTAAAAAAGTCCTTTTTCTTGCTAAAAAAAATTTTTTTTAAAGATTTTATTTATTTATTTGACAGAGATCACAAGTAGGCAGAGAGGCAGGCAGAGAGAGGAAGGGAAGCAGGCTCCCTGCTGAGCCGAGAGCCCAGGACCTGGGATCATGACCCGAGCTGAAGGCAGAGGCTTAACCCACTGAGCCACCCAGGCGCCCCTCTTGCTAAAATTTTAAGTCTTTCATAATGAGCCACTTCCCAAAGACACTGGATAATTAGAGCAATAAATAACACAGCTAGGTTAATTTGGAGGTGACTGACAATACTGTTAAATAGGAGGCTATCTATATAGTAGGCTATCAGTTTAACTATGTTAATCCACTTCTTCTCTTTACCCACCACTGCTTTCCCAACCTCCCACCTCCACGGAAACAGAGCAGAGACCTAAACTGATTCTTCCTTACAAAAGAGTGTTCCATAAACCCCCAGATTAATGAACTAACCCAAATTCAGTCTCCTATTGCCCATGCCTCACAGCCTGCACTTATGTTCCAGTGTTAAGTTTATTTGGTTCCATCAGCCCAGTTCTCTTTAACATTGTCCCTTCTCATGCATTTAAGGCAACTACCTCCAACCCCATCAATGAGAGCAGACAAATGGGGGAGAAAGGAATGAACTGCAAACACCTCAAACAAGAAAGGTTGCTTAAAAAACCAAGTGTCACATTCTGACAGTTCAATATTTCATAGCCAATACAAGGAATGTGCAACGACACTGCAACTTTAAATCTTTTCCTCCTCTGTCAGTCTCTCTTTCTCTCATTGTAATGCCAAAGGGAACAGCAATCAGAGTGGAGATGTTCAACGTGATAGAGGTCAGGACACCACCGGATCAACGTACCAGAAACACGACCTTGTTTATTTTTTTTTCCACAGTATTATTGTTTACAGGGTGCTTTGCTCGTGTACCTTGTGGTTCTTAGCTAAAAGATGAAATTACAGCCCAGGATGAAGCGCTCAGGCACACATCCAATTTGTGTTTCCATCTCAGAAAACAAAAAGCTTCTAAGGCCCTCAGGCTGCCATTCAAACTTGGAGGCTGACATTTTTAACAGCATGAACCAGAGACTGGCAGAGAGAATGATATAATGCATTTCTGACTTGTCAATCAAAGACCTCACCTCTGCTGTCTTGTAAACAGTTGGGGGCCATCTAACTACATTCATAAACCTAGGGAGAGCTTACTGCCAGCTGGGGTGCTGGAGCCACATGCTCTGGCTTCTATTCACCAAAATCATGATTCAGTTTTATAATCTCACTGTAAATAGCGCATAGGCACATTTCCAGGACTACTGGAATAGAACCAGAGTAGGGAATACAAAAGAGATTCTGGTCAAATACTGCGTTATTTTCAAGCTGTTGGAATCCTGTACCCATTTTATCCTCATTTTACCAATTCCCCCCAAAGGACTGCACTATACTGCAACTGAAATGCTTAAAAAAATTAATGGCCTACCAATCTGAAAATCTAGAGGAAATATACAAATATCATATTAGAAATTTCCCTTATGTTTTATTATCAGTAAAGAAACAGGCACTCACCTAAAAACATGGCTCATGCAAAGGGGAGAAACTGCAATGAACAACAACAGCAATTGTATTTTAGTGAAACTAATTATGTGCTTTCTTTCAAATATAAAACTTTACATGTTATACAAAAGCTTTGTATTTGCTAATCTGAAGTAGTGCACTATGTGTATTTGTGTGTGTGCATGCGAAACATGCAAACAAAATGAGTATTATTCCTCTAGTCTTTCCCTTCTGTCTATGACCTCTAACACAAAAAAATTAGACCAAATCAAGCTAAGATTCAAACTTTTTGCTAAAGGATAATATACATACACTCTTTCTTAATGTCAGTTTTACAGGGCACAGAATCCCAATTTAATTCATATCAAGACACAGATACTAGGTTTGCAACAAAGGTCTTGAGGATTTGAATGGTACACCTGAGAACTTTAAAAGGCAGATGACAGATAACCCAGCAGGGGAAGGTACACTGCAACAAGCCGTTTCATAATGATGTACTACATCTTAGACCCAAATAACTATTTCAAAATATAATAGACTTAGTCTCCAGAGGACTGGGCCAGAGAATATAGAAAAACTCAAAGCTACTCAACATCACTCTCAGGAAAAACAAAACTCATGGGTATCACTTCCCAATAGGAAAGTATCGAAATTCTTAAGAGGCCTATGCAGCTAAACAAGTGAATTTTTTTCCCCCAATGAGGCTGTCATAAATAACCTGGGTTTCTCTCTTCATGAAAAATGACAAGTAAGTTTCCTAAATGCTGCCTATCTACCAAGATTGCGCATCTTGACAGTCCACATAAAATACCAAGTCTAGAAACTAACACAAGGAAGGACAGCAAGACAATAAAACACTACGACATAAAGCAGAACAATCGTGAAAGACGGTGCAAAAGGCTCTGCCAGTCCAAAAACACCAACAATGACTCCTGAACAGCACAAAAAGAACTCCTATGATACTCTGGTCTCTACTCAGCACAAAGATGGGAATAACAAGCAGGGAATCTGGGAATATAAAGAAAGTAATAGCATCTTAGAAGATACAGGTCCATCTTAACTACCCACAGCAAGAATTTGTCTGATAAGGACAGTGCAACCACAGAGGCTCTCATCACCCTTAGTTTTCATCAATTCCATTCTTCCAGTCTGTGCTTCCTAACCCTGGGGCAACCCCAGGCCCTTTGGGTACCTGTACTCTTCCTCTGGACATTAGGGGTCATGTTGAATTTAAAGCAATTAGGGAAAATCCAACATTATTTAACATAAAAGATAAGCCCTCTTTACAGAACAACCCGACCTGGGATCGAGCCCCCCTCCCATCCCCCCCCATCTGGCTCCCCACTCAGCGGGAAGTCTGCTTCTCCCTCTGCCCCTCACCTCTGCTCATGCTCGCTCACACTCTCTTTTTCTTGTTCTCGCTCTCAAATACATAAAAAATAATAAAAAAAAGTTTTTAAAAGAATGATTAGGAAAAAAGTTTTTAAGGAAATGATTGTCTCACAATAAAATAATCTGGTTTAATCTAAACACTGGATGATGATGCACATTAGCCTGTAAATGAACATTACCAGCATCACAGGCATGTCAAAATACTCAGCAAAACTTGAAATAATTAGTGTATTTAAATAACCTAAGTGGGCATCTTGAAAAATAAATCGGTCCTAACGATTCTTCCAAGAAAAACTACTTCCAGGATAAGGTAAAATGCAGCAAATTCAGTTCATCTCTCCTTTTCTTAGTGAAATTTGTATCAACAAATGTTGAAAGGGTAGAAGCTGAACAATAAGTTCCAGTGTTAGCTAAAATGTTTCTTTAAATCTATAGTTATACTTTCCTTTTAAGAAATGATCATCAGGGTCTCCTGGGTGACTCAGTCAGTTAAACATCTGCCTTCAGCTCAGGTCATGATCCCAGGGTCTTGGGATCCCCCAGCACTGGGCTCCCCGCTCACCAGGGAGCCTGCTTCTCCCTCTCCTCCTTGCTCTCTCTCTCTATCTCTGTCGCTATCTCTAGCTCTCCAAAATAAAATCTTAAAAAGAAAGAAAGAAAGAAATGCTCTTCAATAATATATTTCCAACATTTTGCACATGTACTTTAATTTTGTGCCTAATCAAGCCTAAAGGGTTGCTTTCAGTATGCTTAATGAATTCCATCTTTTCTCTAGACTGTTGTTTATCACTACTATCGTCATTTTAATTTTCCCAGTATCTATTCTTTCATAGAATAAGGGTAAAATGCAATAAAATAGTCAAATAATTGCACAAACATACACTGCTGTGAAGATAAAAATGTTGACATCATTGAAACTGAACTGTTAACTGGCTTGCACTGCCACTATTTAATAGCTTGAAATGTATATTTGTTCATCAACAAGAGTCCAAATTCAGCATACAAAATCTAATTCAGAGGGGATCATCATAGTGTGAGACGTATGAAAGCCAAATGTGTAAAATTTGAGGAATGCCCATAAGTTTCAGCATGGTTTCATTTTTTCCATGTAAATGTACTGTGGTCTTTGGAATGTTTAATTATCATGACTTCTTTCTGAATACACAACAGTTGTGTGTATGTATGTGTAGGTACCATCAGCAATTTGATACTTTCTCTGCTCCTACTCTATGTATGTTGATAGTTTTCTTCAAATTATTCAAGTCCATTCATTTGTTCGACAAAAATTCATAAAGTACATACTATCTATCAAACACTGTACTTGACACTGGAAATATAAAATGAACAAAGCATAGTCCTCCTCTCAAGAAATTCAAGTCTAGTGAGGGAACACTAAAATAGCATATCAGTGCTATGACAGAGGCATCTATTGCATGCCCTGGGTACAGATGTTCTGATGAGGCTAAGGGGGAGGGTGAAAAGATCAGCAAGGACCTTTATCCCAGAGGTAAAACTACCTGAGTTGAATCATGAGATAGTTAAGAAGCCAGGTAGATAAATGTGGGAGGTAGGTGCTAGAGAGAAATGGTGTTTTCTGCAGGATTCTCCAAGTAGGGAGAACAGAATTTGCAAAAACACAGATACCTAAGAGAACACAGCACCTTTGGAGAACTGCAAATCTGAAATGGCTAAGAATTACATGAGAAGAAAGTGGTGTCAAACCACTCAATTACATGAATGGTAAGCCAAATTCAAACTTTGTTCAATTTACAAACGTGAGCAACTGCCACGAGTTGCCATGAAAGTGACTGATGAATGTAGAATTTGGAGAACAGGATATAGTTAAACTCAAAAGTATCAGTTTCAATAAAGTGGTAATATCTAGGAGGACACTTAAAATATTTCTTCTTGGGTGCCTGGGTGGCTCAGTGGGTTAAGCCGCTGCCTTCAGCTCGGGTCATGATCTCGGGGTCCTGGGATCGAGTCCCGCGTCGGACTCTCTGCTCAGGAGGGAGACTGCTTCCCCCCTCGCTCTGCCTGCTCTCTGCCTACTTGTGATCTCTGTCAAATAAATAAATAAAATCTTTTTAAAAGAATTTCTTCCTTCTTCTTGTATTTCCTACAATACAAAAATTTTAATTTTTATATAATTTTATCCTTAAATGGAATAGAAAATGTTTTAAATCTAAACTACATTTGCCCACACATGCCTGTGTGTGTACATGCATGCACAAATGGATGTCATTCCAGATTAAAGGAAACCAACACGATGATTATCTTAAAGGGCAAGGATTATGGGTGATACTTTCTTGTTTATATGTTCACCAAATAATTTATATATTCTACAGTAAACAATAAATTAGTTTTATAAGCGGGGGGAAATGTGTGTTTCCCCACACACATACAAAATAAAAGCATTTTTTATTTGTCCTTATATGTGAATTTTTGTAAAGGCTACAGCTGGGATAAACATAGGTCAAATGTCAACATATGGACAAAAAAGAACTGAATTTTTATTATACAGAAATTATGCTATAATGAGATTATTCATATATGATGGGAGGGGTGCACATCACCTAGGGCCTGATACGCATTTCTAAAATGGGAACTTTTTCCTTAATAACATTGTTTTCTGATTAAGATTTGAATGTTAGTTTATAGTCAAGTGTGATAAGACATGTTGCCCTAAAACTTCAAATGTAAAATGAAGACTTACATAAAGAGATACATCCTGAATAATCCTTAGTACAGTACTACGGTTCCATTTTAACATTTCACTTAGCAGATGGTTAAGATTTAGTAGTCCTCTACTAAGATTTTTTAAGATTTTATTTATTTATTTGACAGAGAGAGATCACAAGTAGGCAGAGAGAAAGAGAGGAAGGGAAGCAGGCTCCCTGCTGAGCAGAGAGCCCCACGTGGGGCTCGATCCCAGGACCCCAAGATCATGACCTGAGCTAAAGGCAGAGGCTTAACCCACTGAGCCACCCAGGCACCCAGCCCTCTAAATATTTTTAAACAATAAAATACACTGTCTCTCCTAAAGTCAACCTTCAACAGTTTGAACCTTTGACAAGGGTCCCTTGCTGATATTAAAAGATTATATGGTTCATTTTAGCTCAAGATTTCCCTAAAATACTATAGCTACACTTGACACCTAAAATATTCTAAGGTCATATAAATCTAGTTATATTCTTACTGTTAGAATTTCTCTTCTTTCAATGTCTAAAGAAAATAATCTTAATTACTCAGCTATTTTTAGGCACTTTCTCTCTACTGCTCATTCTCATTTAATATCATAGACAATAAGATCACCACTTGCTGAGGATGAGCAAATGATTCCACAATAGTACATCCACTGTTAATCAACAGAAATCCTCTTAATCACTCATATACTTTCCAGGACAAACCAATGGAATGATGGAAATGAAAATTTGTTCAAATTAACTATGTCCTCATAGACTCTATTTACACAATATTTTCTGCATCTTTTCTGTCACTAGCTTAAAATGTATGGTGTGAAATGTTAATAATCAAACCATCCCAATACTGCCATTTCCATCTGAGTTACTGATGATAACCCAACAAACTCAATAATGATTCCAAGGCTCTTCTTTTTCTATTGTCATAAAATTTTGGCTTTGAGGGTACTTTAAACTTACTAAAGGAGTGCAGTGGTTTCAAAGAAAAAAATACCTTGAAGCTATTAGCAGCTCACTTCCTTAAACACATTTGGCAATATTACTAAAATGAGTATTCCTTCTGGGATAAGCACTTTGAAGAACTACCTGATCATCTCTCTTTAAGTTTTTATTTTAATTCCAGTTAGTTAACATACAACATCATACTAGTTTCAGGTGTACAATATAGTGATTCAACAGTTCCATACAACACCCAGTGCTCATCACAGCAAGTGCCCTCTTTAATCCCTATCACCTATTTCACCCACCACCCCCCACCTTCCCTATGGTAACCAGTTTGTTCTCTATAGTTAAGAGTCTGTTTCTTGGGAGGTGCCAGGGTGCCTCAGTTGGTTAAGTGACTGCCTTCGGCTCAGGTCACAATCCCGGCGGAGTCCCAGGATTGAGTCCCACGATCAAGTCCCACATCGGGCTCCCAGCTCAGCAGGAAGTCTGCTTCTCCCTCCACCCTTCTCCCCTCTCATGCGCTCTCTCACTCTCCCTCAAATAGGTAAATAAATACAACCTTTAAAAAAAAAAAGAGTCTGTTCTTGGTCTGTCTCGCTCTCCCTCTTTTATTCCCTTTGCTCATTTGCTCATGATGTCACTCATGTGGAATTTAAGAAACAGAACAATTCCACATGAGTGACATCATACATGTATTTGTCTTTCTCTGACTTACTTCACTTAGCATAATCACTCTCTAGCTCCATCCATGTTGCTGCAAATGGCAAGATTTCATTTTTTATGGATGAGTAATATTCCATTGTGTATATATATACCACATCGTCTTTATCCATTCATCAGTTGATGAACACTTCCCATTTGACTTTTTTTTAATTTTAAAAATTTTTTATTATTTTTTATTATTTACTCGACAGAGAGAGAACACAAGTAGGCAGAGCAGCAGGCAGAGGGAAAGGTAGAAGCAGGCTCCCCCCTGAGCAGGAGTCCAATGCGGGACTTGATCCCAGGACCCTGGGATCATGACCTGAGCCAAAGGCAGATGCTTAACCGACTGAGCCACCCAGATACCCTGACTGTCCTTTAAAGTTAAAAATATGCTTTATGGGCGCCTGGGTGGCTCAGTGGGTTAAGCCGCTGCCTTCGGCTCAGGTCATGATCTCAGGGTCCTGGGATCGAGTCCCGCATCGGGCTCTCTGCTCGACAGGGAGCCTGCTTCCCCCCCCCCCTCTCTCTCTCTGCCTGCCTCTCTGTCTACTTGTGATCTCTCTCTGTCAAATAAATAAATAAAATCTTAAAAAAAAAAAAGATTAAAAAAAATATGCTTTATTTTATGACCCGACAATTCCATTCTTAGGCATTTACCAAGAGAAATAAAAACAGATGTCCACAAAAAGACTTGTACAAACTGTATAGGGTAGCTTTATTCATAGTAGTCAAAAAAATGGAAACAAGCCAAATCTCTATTAATAGACAAATGGGTAAACAAACTGTGGAACAGTAATACAATAGAACATATTCAGCAATAAAAAAGAATAAATTACTGATAAACATAATTAAATGGACAAATCTCAAAAACATTGATCAGAAGAAAAAGACACAGAAGAAGAATAGGCAAAAACTAAATCGGTGGCAAATTAGAAGAGTCATCGCATAAGCGGGATGAGTACTAACTGGAAGGGCATACAAGGGAACTTTTTCAGATTATGAAAATGTTCTGTATCTTGAGAATGAGGTTACATAAATTTGTCAAGCTCATCTGAGAATACACTTTAGATCTGTGTATTTCATTGGGTGTAAATTTTACATTAACAAAAATCTAAATGGGTAACCCAAACTACAAAGATGTAAATGTACTAAAATTCTTGTAATTCTAGAAGTGGGCAGGAAAGAATAGACTTAAGTCCTATATCCGTAAATTTAGTCAGGCCGTAATATTGAGCACCTGTGTACACTGTACCTGACAGAATAAATTACTGAGTAGAATAAAACCAGAATATAAGCCCATTTCTTCCATTTTTTGCTACATAAGACATAATGATGAGAAAAATAAACATTCACATCTATAGTCATATTGAGAAAAGCAAAAATTTCCCATCAATAACTGAACCAAAATTAGGCTTCCCTATGATACAAAATTGGGCTACCAGGAATGAAAATAATTAGAATTTATTTAATAGCATATTGTCTTATACTAAGGTGAAAAACAATACTTGCTGAAAGTCTCCAAACCTATCCTCTGTGCATTCTTCTGATACTATAAAACCCATTCATTCTGCCAGACACTGTTCTAAACCTAACTCACTTAATTTTAACAACTGAGGATACACCTGGGTGGCTCAGTCAGTTAAACATCTGCCTTCGGCTCAGGTGGCAATCTCAGGGTCCTGGCATCGAGCCCCGCCATCAGGCTCCCTGCTGAGTGGGGAGTCTCCTCTCATTCTCCCTCTATGCGCTCCCTCTCTCAAATAAATAAATAAAATCTTAATATAATAATAATTTTAACTCAATGAGAAAGATACTATTATCATCCCCATTTTACTGATAAGCAAACTGAGGCAGAAAGGGGTCAAATACTTACCCAGGTCATACCCAGACAGAGTCAGACTCAAATCTCAAGCAGTCTGGCATCAGGGCCCACGCTCATAACCACTACACTATAAAACAGCCTTCGATCTGCTTTTCTAAAATGTTTCTTAAGTAGCTCTTTTCTGCCTGTGCAACACAATTTCAGTCCTACAATATACTGCAAGGCCCATACACCTAATTTATTCCTGATTTTTCTAACAAAATCTCTAAATCAATTTTCCTCCAAATATATCCTAGAAGTAGTAACTTATAAGGAGACTCAAAAGAATTTTTTTAAGTAGACTTTTTTTTTTTTTTTTTTTTAATTAAGAACAGAGAAAGTCCCGACAGTGACAGTGTAATTTCGGAATTCTTTTGTACTGACCTAAGATTCATAACTGCTTTAGATCAAATGAGATGAAAATTTGAATTTTTTTGGTACATTGGTGTCCAAGTCAGATGATTTTAACTTGTATAATTTTTAATTACAAATGATTATCTTTACCACTAATATAATTCAATTCATCAGTATTTACTGGGCCCCCAATACTAAAAAGCACTCCACAGAACACTGTGGAGGTCAACTGATACATATAAGAGATTGCTTCTACTTTCAAGGAATTTTCTAGCACAGCATTTCTCATATTAAACCAGGATATATTAACTACCTAGGTTCTACCAAATTCCGGATTCCTACATCCCAGGGTGAGAAGAAGTATGTGGTAGTAATGTAGTAGTACCTCACCGTGGTCTGCTGAACCCAAAGTCACAGTGATTTTTTTTTTCTCCCTCATTTTTTCCTATCAGTTTTGTAATTTTAGCTCATATGTAGGCCTATGATCCAGTCTGAGTTAATTTTTGTATATGGTGCCATGTAACAGTTGAGGTTCATTATATTGCACATAGATGTCCAACTGTTCCAGCATGATCTGTTGAAAAGATTGAGACCAGTGCATTTTAATGTAACAGAGCACAAAAAGTTCATTGATACAGTTTCAGATTCTATACTGCAACTAATCTTCTAAGAAATTACAACTAACTGAAAAGGGTATTAAAGTACCTCTCTCTTTTTAAACTATATATCAGTGTGGCTGGATAGTCTTCATATATTCAAAACAACACATCACAACAGATTGAATGCAGAAACAGAAATGAGAATCCAGCTGTCTTTTATTAATCCAGACATTAAAGAAATTTATAAAAAAATGTAATACAATGACAATCTTAACTAATTTTTTTAGAAAGGTTATTTTTCATAAAGTATTTATTTGTATTAGCATGTAATGGGGCTTTTTTTTTTTAGATTTTATTCATTTATTCATAAGAGACACACAGAAAGAGAAAGGAAAGGCAGAGAGAGAAGCAGGCTCCCTGTGGAGCAAGAAGTCTGATGTGGGACTTGATCCCAGGACCCTGGGATCACGACCCAAGCGGAAGGCAGACATTTAACCAACTGAGCCACCCAGGTACCTCAGAATGGGTTTATTACAGTTATTTTAAATGAAGTAATAAATTAATACTTAAAAATTTTTTCTCAGTTCTAATTTCAAATAGTAAATACCAATAGATATAACCCACAAAAATAAAAGCACTTCGGTGTCCTCAATAATTTTTAGGAATGCAAAGGAGTACTAGACCAACACTAAACTGCCACCATCTCTCCTCAATCACTAAATTACCCTTAGAATAGCTAGAGTAATAGATCTAAATGCAAACTGGGGGCGCCTGGATGGCTCAGTTGGTTAAATGTCTACCTTCTACTCATGTCATGATCTCAGAGTCCTGGGATGGAGCTCCGCATCATGGGGAAGTCTGCTTTTCCCTCTCCCACCCTGCTCATGCACACACTCCTGCGCGCTCTCAACTAAATAAATAAGTCTTTACAAATGTTAAAAAGAAAATAAATGCAAATCTGATCAGGTCAAACTTCTGTTTAAGTCCTTTCAACAGCATACTGCTCTTCTCAGCATCAAGGCTAAGATGACCCACAAATCCTGCATGATCAAGCTTCCCAGTCTTTCCTAGCTCCATTCTCCTCCTTCTTTGAAATAATAGTCTTTTTACAGTGGAGTCCTTAAATGCACCAAGCTCCACCTGTTCCCAGGGTCTTTGCATTGCCTCTTCCTTAGACCTGAAATGTTTCTCCCTCCTCCCGTTTGCCTAGTTCATTCTTACTCATCCTCAAGACCTTAACTCAAAACTTTATTACCTGATCTTCCTTATTCCCACCCTTGGATTAGATCAGGTTCCTCTTTTATACATTCTTTTGGCTCTCTGCACATTTCTCTCATAGGCTTTTTCAGTTGGGAGTTTATACTCTGGGGATTATGTGATTTAATAGAAATAATTATACATAAAACTATCAAATAAAATTTTGCCTATGTGTCATATGCATTTTTCTAAGATCAATAGTTTATTAGGTTCTCAACAGTTCTCTTCAAATTCTCAAAGGAGTCCATGGCCTATGTGTCATATGCATTTTTCTAAGATCAATAGTTTATTGGGTTCTCAACAGTTCTCTTCAAATTCTCAAAGGAGTCCATGACCCCTGGGTAGTAAAGAACCAACCTTACCCAAAGACAGGTCTGGCCTCTGCCTTTGGCTACTGGGAGGTGGTATACTGGCCTCTGGAACTTCTTACCTAAGAGGAGTGTCTTTCTTTGCCTGAGGACTTTGGCCATTGGACAAATGTGATTTATAGTGGAGGGCTTTGAGCCATACATTATCAGTTCCAATCCTGAGAGGAAATGGGAGAAAGCATTAGTGTGACCTACAGAAGGGGCCAGATATACTAACAGTCAGCCAGGCAGGCAGTTTGTAATTGTGCCCCCAAAATACTCTAGACACCAAAGATTTCGGTAAATTTCCCTAGTTGGCAATACCCTTTGTGTACTATCATATACTGTGGCCAGGTCATGAATCCATTGGGAGATGATGACAAGAAGTTTTATATTTGGTCTCTTGAGAATCTGCCCATGTGTCTCTTTCTTTTGGCTCATTTTAACCTGCACTCTCGCCCTGTAGCAAATTTTAAGTATAATAGCTTTCAGTGAGTCTGTGAGTCCTTTCTAGTGAATTATCAAACATGAATGTGGGTCATGGGGGCTCCTAGACTTGCAATTGGTGTCTGAAATGAAGACAGTCTTGTAGTGACTGTTCTCTTAGACTTTGCAGTTTGGCTAAACTTATTACAACCCCAATAAGATTAAAAAACCACAGGTTAGTCCATGAGTTCCTGGAGAGCAGAAACTTTACCAATATGACATGTAACAAAAATTTAAATATTTGAAATAAATTGATACTGGTAGGATAGCAAAATTCTCTAATAACAATAGCAATAATATTAGCAATGATGAAGATGATAACAACAGTGGCCATTTACTGCACGCCTTTACTTAGTCCCCATGTACAGATGAGGAACATAAGGATGAGAGTGAAATGACTTGCTCAAGATCATACTAGTGACAAAGACAGTATGTAAACCCTGATTTAACTAATGTTAAAGCCTATGCACTTTCATGTATTGTATCTCCCAAGACAAGCAAATGAAGTTTAATACTGTGTTTTACAAAGGACAAACAGAAATACCTAGCATTATCACCACTAAAATGGTATTATTAAGGAACAACAACTGTTAGCACACTTCAGGAATGCAGAATACTTAACTTTCTCTCTTTTAACTAAGACTATAGTCATAAGCATTCTGATGCTTGCTTACAGCTTGCATTTGAAATTCTTCTAAATAGAATATGAACTACATAGGTTAAAAACAAAGAAAAAGCTAAGCTACGTATTACTATTAAATGCTAAACACAAACTGCAAATGCCTGAGGCAGACAGATAACATTTCTGCCACGAAAATCACCATATATAGTACCCTAATTTGTAAGCTATGGGCATCAAGCTCTTTCTTACATTTTTCTCTACAAATGTTCTATTCTCTCTACAGATTTCTCTCACAACCTAGAATTGTCCTAATAGCCTCTAAGAAAGGCTAAAGGGAACTAGAATCTGTCAGTTCATGCAAGACCAGCTGGACTGTTTCAAGCTGAATATTGTACTCAAGGTCTTAAAAGGCCTTTCCATCTTGAAATTAGACCTGTTAATTAAGAGATAAATAAACACAGATCTTACCCCAAAATATATAGAGGAGTATAGTAAAGAGGAGACACTCTGAATTAAAGCACTTTTTATTTTTAATAATCCTAAGAAAAACACAAGAAGGTGTTCAGGTAACTGGTTGTAATTAATTGGCTTTATGTAGGTCCAGAGCAAACGTTACATAATAAATGCTACTGGTTGAAATTACTTTAGAATTCACTATCATACTTGTACTAGATATGAAAACCAACAGTCAAGTTGTGCTATATCAATTCTGGCAAACCAATCACAGTAATAAAAATGTCTGAAGAGTGTATCAGTCTGGGTATACATTAAAAATGAATCATTAAAGGAGTACTGAGTCATGTGAAATACAAGCAATATGAAGGAGAGAAAGTGAACATAAGTAAAGCATAGGAAAGGAGGAGGACACACTCATGAATCAGACACACACTAATGCCCGCAAATAACCCACAGAGACAGAGAAAGTACCTGGAAAGCTGTGAGTGCGCCAGTCCCTGGGTTATACAGGCATCGCAGCGAAGGCATGCTGTCCGCCAGGCTGGAGCAGCCCAGCCACAGAGACCTGGGCATAGAGCACTGCAGAGAGAGGACAACTATGAGATGGGACAGTATGAGACAGGATGGCACAGATTACAGGAACTTTCAAGGCTTGGCTGAATGCAATATTCCAGTTGCAGCTGGCCTTTACGATAGAAACATATTCAAGAAACATACTACTTACTATTTCTAACCCCGGAGAGAACCTTGAAAGGGGCACAAGTGGCCAGAAGGCAAGGGGAAAGAAAGGAGGTTATAGGTAAAAAAAAAAAAAAAAAGAAACAAACAAAACAACAAAAAAAAACAGTAAAAATTGTTGTCTCTGTTCTTTTATGTATGAGTCTAAAGGAAATCTACTTCTTAATCCAACTAATCAATTCTTATCCTCTGTGCACCTCAACTCATCTACCATAAATTCACCACAGGATGAATTACTGTACAGACTAAAAAGAAAAAGAACACTTCATGATAATTTCATTATCAGGAATGGTAAAGTAGAAAACAAAATGCAACAGGAAAGTTGGGGGGTTTTTTTAGAAGGTGAGGAAAAGGGAAAGAGAAAGTATTATACACCCCCAGCAGCTGACAGCAGCCAACTCTGCACAGTTTGCATATGTTTTATGTATCTTGTTAGTCTGCTATTCATTAACCAAAATGCATAGTTACCATAGCAGCTGCCTCTTCCATCTTTCCAGATGGATTGGGGGGTGGGGGGGGGAGGACAACCCAAACAGAAGGGAAAACAACAACAAAGAAAGAGAGAGAGAGACAAGGACAGAAAAAGAGAAAGAGAAAAAAAAGAACCAAAAGTTCCTGGTATTAAAATCTTCTAAATAAAAAGGTACATGTGAGTGTAAATATACATATAATGTATTCAGTAGCAAAAAGGGTAAAAAGCATTTCTAGTAACACTAATTAAACAGTATTAGTGTTATTGCTCCTATAGTCTTATAAAACACTATCTTTTAGAAGAATTTTTACATTCTTCAGGTTTCTCTAAATGTATTCCAGGCTGAGGTTTGGTCCATCAACAATCTAACAGTACCAAAAAAATTAAATACCTGATCATAGCATATATGAAAACAGCAATACATTATTTTAAAATACAGCAGTCAATATACATAATATTAAACTTGAAATTGTAGGTCTTAAAATATTAAATATCATCATGGGACTTTTTTATTCTTAAAATATTCTAGATGCAGAAATTAATATTAGGAAACAAAATATGGTATTCATTGGTCACACTCTCTAAAACTGATATAAGGATAGTCTGCTACAAAGGACTCCAAAAAAGTGATCAGGTCTAGATGGTGCTTTGAGGTCATTACTGCCTCATTTTATAGTTAATGTTGACTAATGACCTAGAAAAATCGAGGTTTTTATTCGTGATCATGAATTTAGAATGTAGAGAACTAGGAACTGAAATGCTGGCCTATTGCTTCTTAAGTGCTGAACTTAAGTGCTGAACTTTCCTGCCACCATCCATCCCTAGGTCATCATGTGGAGACATCAGACTTCAAAGAAGGTTATTTGCTAAACAAATCACTGGATAACACATCAACCACAACAGCTACACTGCTATGAACTAACACAACAATCTCCTAACTTTGTTCACTGTTTCCAGTATTTCTTCACCTCAAGCTATAATCCATTTTATGAACAGCAGCTAAATAGAATAACTGTGTTCACCTTACTATCATGTCACCCTTCCCAACAATTCTTAATGGCTCCCTTTAACTACTAAATGAAACCCAAGCACTCTATTGATCTGATCTTTCCCAACTGTCTACATTAACTCACCTCTGTCCTCCCAATTGGCCCTGATGCTCTAGCTCATAACTTGATGTTTTATTCAAATACCCATTTTAGTCCCATCCTGTGAACTTGTAATTTCCTTCTCCCTTTCACCCTGCCAATGTACATCTCTCATTTATTTCAATTCTCCTTAGAATTATTTATACTAATTTCAGTCTTACCCAGTAGTTCTCAGAAGGAGAGATGCTCATGTTTTCAGAAGGCAAGGGAGAAGAGAATAAGAATCACTGTTTTGGGGCACCTGGGTGGCTCAGTGGGTTAAAGCCTCTGCCTTCAGCTCAGGTCATGATCCCAGGATCCTGGGATTGAGTTCTGCATCAGGCTCTCTGCTCAGCAGGGAGCCGGATTTCTCCTCTCTCTCTGCCTGCTTCTCTGCCTACCTGTGATCTCTGTCTGTCAAATAAATAAATAAAAACCTTTAAAAAAGATCATTAATGTAAAAAGCAACAAGTTGTTGTTAGTGAGTTTCTCTCACTAAGATGAGAGACACTGCATATTATTAAGCAGCTGGTTAAAGTTCTGCAGATGCCAGGCAGAAGAAAGTCTCATTCTGAAGGTGGGACTGAATGTCGAAAAGCAGGACAGTGAGAAGAAGTGAAAATAAATTAAAAAAGAGAATGAAAATACAGAAGAGAAAAAGGAATGTTAGAAAGGAAAAGCAGCAGGGCCTACAGGACGGCTTCGCTTCTCCCCTTCCCTTCAGAAAAGGAAGATGGCTCATGCACTTTTAGCCATACTGAAGACACCTGCATGATCTCTTCCTTGTTATTAAATGTGCTTATTTGTTTGTATTTGTGAACACTATTTGCTAAGTTTTTCGGTATTCCTCTTTGCAATGTTTCATCTCCTTCATTCTATATTGGATCCTGTGTTATTGCTGTAGTATGTCCTTGATTATTATGACTTTTTTTACCATTCGTCATTTTAATGCTCTTCCTTATTCATTCCTATCCTCCACCGAAAGTCCTAAGAATTTGAAAGGACTTACCTCACCCCCTTAAACTAAAATTTCAAAATAAAATTATAATCAATAATGAGCTACAAACACGCAGGAAAGCCACTAGATATACTGGTATGATTTCCAAAATAGCATTAACTTGCAAACACCACACAGAGGATGCATTTTCGATTATTATAAGACAATTGGTGTGGGTATGAAAAGTGCATTTGGATAGTCAGATCTGCACATTATCATAAGATTTTATATACTATAGCTCAATTTAAAAACCAATTTTCAAATTGGTTTGTATTGTAACAATTAATCTTACCCATACTGGTAAATGCCACTTAACACTGAGGAAAAATTATAATCACAAAATTAATGAAACAGGCTGTAACTTCTACTCTACCTCTTTCCCTCCTATACATTTAGGAGCACCCTAAAGGAAGGGGGAAATCAAAAGAAATCTGGGCAAGAAGTAACAGGGTAAAAAGGAGTGTCATTTTGGTTACTATTCTTATATATTCTATATATTTCAGGGCCATCCTGATTCATCAATTTCTGACAAAGATCCAAGACTTTTTCTGCCCTGCCATGTTTAATATATAACCCCTTTAAAACCTACCTTTAAAAAACTACCTACCTTTAAAAAAGCACAAATAGTTTCCTACTTAAAGTTTAGGCTGGAAAATATTTAAATTTCTAAGGTTTTCTCTCTACACTTAAAAAATTTTTTAATTTAAAAAAAAAGCAGATTCTAAACTAAACTGCAATCTAGCAACTATATTCTCATGTTTAAATACTTCTATTAACTGTTAAAGGACTTGTGAATAACCTATTCCTTAAATGTTTCTCCTGCACAATCTCAAAAGCCACAAGAAAGTCTGGATCACCCATGTGCCTTCATCCTATCTACAAAGCACATATCTGTCTTCTCAACTCATTCCCCACTTGACCTCACTCCAGATAACTCTACTTTGCAAAAATCAAAGAAAGGTGAAGACTATAAAAAATTTATTACAATTGAAGTTTGTTAGCCGATTGGGTAAGTTCACTAGCTTTTGAGAAGCATAGACACAGCATTTTTTAAAAATGCTCAAACATGTTTTCTACTAGATGGAAGAATCAGAAAGAGATTGAAATGTTGCAACAAAGGGCCTCCAGTGCTTCAAGAAGAATATGCTACCTAGTCCCCTTCAGGTCCAACAGCACAAATTCATTTTCACAGAGAACAGTGAAAACCTTGGCTCCTCCCCCTACTTGGCTGCCTGGAGAAAAGTTGCAGTTCCTCTTCAATGATAGAGGGCCCTGTAGGCAAAGGGCTGGCCTCAGCATTTACTACATGAAAGCTGAATGACAAAATCTCCTAAACTCAGGTCCCTGTTGGTCAACTTCTACGAGTAATAGAAGCTATAATAATCAACAATAAAAAGATAGCTGCATTGAGAGTTTGTGTATCCTTAAGCTATGGAATAGAAGAATTCCCTTTTCACTACTCTATCAACTAAAAAGTCAGTCCAAGAGAACTACAATATTCCACAGGCCATGTAATATATTCAGACTCTACATATACAAATTCAATGACTGCCTCTTAAGAATCCCAATTTAGTTCAATCACTTCAAAAATGAAACTTCCACTTGTCACATAGGATAGTCATGTCTGCCCAGCCTCATTGCACAAAGTTGTGGTAAAATTAAAATAAGAGTGCCAAAAGAAAAAACTGTAAAGTGATGCCATTACTAAGGCTTCCATGAATGTCGATTGTATTTCAAAACATTCGGGAAGCCATTATGAACTGTAGACCATAGAATCAAATACGTATTGTTTTTTACCAGAATGGATACACATGGAGTACAAGGAAAGGAGAACCAAAATTTGTCAGGCATAAACTGTGCTAGATCCTTTAAATACCTTATTTCGTTAAATGATTATAAACCCTATCAAAGAGTTATTAATATTTTCACTGTAACAGTAGAGTAAACTCAAGTTCAGAAGAGTTACAGTGACTACACGACAATAACAGAAGACCCCAATGTGTTTGTCTCCCCTACACTACACCCTAAGACTCACCACTGTAAAGACCTGCTCTCAAGTACTCTTTCTTAGCGAGATAAATTAACCAACACAAACAGTAACTGCAAGGAAAATACAATAACATACGAAATTGTATTTGACAATAGATGCATATAAGTTTAATTAAAATTTAGAAAAGTTCAGATACAGGCTTTAATTTTATTGTAGCAATTGTTACTGTATGTAAGTTAATTACCTATCTGTCTCCTCTACAAGATGGTATTCCTCAGAGATATGAGACATACCTTACTTTTTTTTACCTCCAGTATCTGGTCATAGTAGATACTCAATAAAAGCGAGCTTAATGGTGAGAAATCAGAGAGAGCTACATACCAAAAAGAAGGAAGCAATTTTTACTTATGGAATAGGTAAGAATACTGACAAAATAATAATGGGTACCAGACTAGACTAGTCCATCTTACCAGACTAGAAGGGCTTACTAGAACAGTATTAGAGAAAGCTCTTTTCACAATTATCTTACTCACCTGCAAAACAATCTAGCAAGGTAAACAAGATCCAAAGAGGTCAAGTAAATTAACAAAAGTTGGTAGGCACCTAACAAGCTGTAAAGATGGGATTCGAAACTAGATATTCTGGGTACCTAGGACAGTGCCCCATAAAAATGGCACTTAAAAAGGACTTAATAGGACTTAACAACTAACTATAAGGAAAGAAGAGGATGAGTCAGAAATAACTATGAGTTTTCAAACCTGAATAACTAGAAGGATGGTGGTAGCACTGATAGACACAGTGGAAGGAAAGTGTGCTAGAGAAGTTCAGTAATCATTAAAATGATAATATACCCCTGGTACTTAAGTAAAAATTTGGCATGAAAGCTTGGATATAAACCTGTAAGGATTATATAGATAAAGGAAATCACTGTATTCTGTGTAAGTTGGAAAGCGCTAGGTTAAAAGCATTTGCTGTGAAAATACTAGTGACTTTTTTTTTTAAATAAAATTTGATTACTCTTCCCTTGTTTCCTTTCCTACTTGAAAAATTCAATTTGACAACCATTAAGTGAATATAGGCTAACTAGGCATCAAGCTGAGTGGTAGAAGTGGTTGCAGTGGCCCAATACAGGCTTTTGGAGTCCAAGAGGTTATAAGAAAGGTGGCCCTGAGGGGGAAGAGGCCTGGCATAGAGTTTTAGAGCCCTAGCTGGTGAGAGGAAAAAAATCTGCACAAGAGGGTGGCCTGGCATGGGGTACTACAGTCCCAGTGGAATGAGGAAGGCTTCCAGAATGGCAGTGAACAGTAGGATGATGAATGTGATCGGGCAGGGCAGGAGGGCAAGACAGCTAGGGTTCCCAAAGTGAGCAGAAAACACATTCACTGAGAGTAAAAGGATGGATACTGGTCCAGCACTGAGTTTCACACCCACTGGGATAAATAGGGTGGAGGGGCAATGGCCCAAAACAGTGTTTTATACCCAGTAGGAGGATCCCAGTGCAAATAGTAGGAAACCAAAGGGGTAAGGAAAGCATCCACATAGAGTATGGAGTGGGGAATGGAGAGCCCTCTACCAGCAATGGGAGACGAGTTACATAGGAGGATGGATCAAATAAGGGGATAGACCATTTTTTTTTCTTGATCTTCTTCATTTATTCAACTTTAAACACTTAAATGCTTCAAAGAGCATGTGCATGTGCAATGAGACATTGTTAGGCTGAAAATAGAAGGCCCACCTCTCCAAGGCCAAGCTGTTTTAGGCATGATCACAATAATCAGTTTGATTCCAAGTACAACCAGAATCAAGCAGAACAGAAAGATTTCAGAGATGATAAAAGGGCTTAAAAAATTAAAATGAGACAATGTGAAATCTCAATTCCTGAACGCCAATGAAATACTAAAAACAGTGAATTGGCTGTGAAAGCAGTAATGAAATAATTCTATTTCTGAGGGAAATTATCTTAAGGTCCCTATGACAAAAGGCAGTAAACAATGAGTTGGGGGTTATTAAAGGAACCTCAGAACCAAATACTGAGGATAATAAGAGCAAGATTTCTCCTAATCAAAAAAGAGTTATAAATACAGAAAGGAAGAAAAATAGAATGAATGCTGTGCTACTGAACTAGAATTGAAGATATTATTGTGAGCTCAAAACTTAAAATACATAGAGAAATTTCTAGGTAAATGATATATATATATACCCACATACAGGTTTTCCTTGCCATCCAAAAGCAGAGTGTTCCTGGGGTGCCTGGGTGGCTCAGTCAGTTAAGCATCCAACTCTTGGTTTCAGCTCAGGTCATGATCTCATGGGTCGTGGGGAGCCCTATGTCAAGCTCCCCACTCAGCAGGAAGTCTTCTTAAAGATTCTCTCTCTCTCTCTGAAATAGGTAAATCTTTAAAAGAGAGAGAGAGAAAGGGAGAGAGAGAGAGAGAAAAGTACAGTGTTCCTATGAAACCTTTCAAAATCCAAAATGGCAGAAAGCAAGGAAGGAATTGCCTTCGGAGACATTTTGTAGTGTTCCCAGACCCAAAAAAATAACCTCTCTTATGATTTTCTGATACCTTAGGGCACATCTTGCTAATGAACACACAAAATATACGGGGGTAAAGCATAGATGTTCACAGACATAGCACAAGCTAAGGAGACCTGATGCTGAAATGTGAATGTGGTTCTTCAGGGGAGCGTGGTGATGCACCCACTGCTCACAGTGTACTTTGCCTCTACAACAGATGACCACAAAACAAACACTGCATGCTATCTTCTTTTCTCCTCTTTTCACAAAAGTAAAAATTGCCTTCAGATTTCTTTTGCATAATGAAAACAGGTACTAGTGTAGGTCTTTCCTAAAAGCAAAGTGGTATAAAGCAAGGGATACCTGTACACAAAAACACACCCTAGCTCTACCAACTGAGAAGGCCCACTATAGTAATATGCTAACAGCAAAGAATACATTCAATGATCCTAAATATCACTCTCTAAGCTGCTTAGAACAATGGCTGATTACAGGACTTGGGCAGGGAAAGTTTAAGATGAGCATAGAACACATTCTTGTGGCACTCAAAGGATGATGGAGACATGGGAATATGATATAGGGGCCAGCATGAAAGGCTCTCACAAGCTAAATGTGGGACAAATTGAACATTCAAATACATAATGACAATAATGGCTTATAACTGGGGTAGGCAAACTCTAACATGGCCCCCCGTGATCCACACCTCCTACATTCATAATCCTTATATAATCCCATCCCCTTGAGTGTGGGACAGGCTCATACCCAACCTACATTACATGAGATCATAACTACCATCTTGCTAGCAGACACCACTGCCTTTTGGCATGGATATTTTAATGAAGCAAGCAGTCCATGTGGCAAGAAACTGTGGATGGCTTCCAGCCAACAGCCAGCTAGGAACTGAGGCTCTCAGTCCAGTGACCCATGAAGAAAGAAATTCTGCCAAAAAACATAAGTGGATTTCTCCTTGATCAAGTCCTCAAATGAGACCTCAGCCCTGGCCAACACCTTGATTACAGCCTTATGAGAGATGTTGCCAGAGAGGACCCAGGGCAGCCATGACCAGACTCCTGATCCCAAGAAACGGCAAGATAATAAGTGTGTGTTGCCATGTTATAATTAGGTTCTAAATCTGTGGTATTTGGTATGCAGCAAAAGATAACTAATACAATAAGCCACTAAGTAAAATAGAAACCCATGACTCCATTAGTAATAAACTGAAAGTTTAATGAGGAGCATGCTTGAATAGTCTCAAAACATCTCCCCACAAAAATACTTATTACAAATGAGAAAACAGTAACTTTACAGTGGAAGAACTTGGCTGACATCTTAAGCAAGTGGTCAGCATTAAGATCACCAATAATGAAATAAATTAAAAGCAAATGTCTTTTGATAGAATACAGTAAGAACCGCTATGATATTCTGCAAAAGATAGATAACCTGTATCTAATCATACGAAAAAGTCAAAAAACCCAAACGGAAAAGCAATCTACAAAATAACCAGCTTAGAAGCCTCAGAAATGTCAATGTCACCGAAATCAAAGAAAGACTAAAGAACTATCACAGATTGAAAGAGACTAAAGAGAGATGACAACTAAATGCAACATGTTATTCTAAACTAGATCTTTTTGCTATAAAGGACATTTATTGGGTTTGCTAGAAAAGCCTGAATAGGGTCTGTAGACTAGTTGGCAGTCATGTAACAATATTAATTTCCTCATTTTGATGATTATTAACAGGTTATGTAAGAAATGCTCATTTGTAGAAAATATACATCAAAGAATTCAGGAGTGATGAAAATCATGTCTGTACCTTACTCTCAAATAATTTATGGAAAAATGATGTTATCTGCATTTTACTTGCAACTTTTCTGTAAGCTTGAAAATATTAAAAATATTGAAAATATTTTTAAAATAATATGAAAATCTAATTAATGAAAATAATATTAGGATTTTGCTTCAGTTATGGTATATTAATTTTATCAGGCTAAATGTTATTCAGAAAAAAACTATAAAAGCTAAATACAATACAGAAAGCTATTTGAAGGCATCAGAGAACAACTAATGCAGCCAAGACTTTAGGAGCCAAAATTTTAGGCAGAAGGGAAATACACTGTGGTAAACCTGACATTCTATATACAATTTCCCCCTGAACATTTATTCCTACTTTTTGCAAGCAGAGTCAGATCTGAAAAACCAAATTTAAAGCATACTTCAGCAATCTCATGGTACTAAGGTGCCAAAAACTGGCATACAGGGCCCATCAAGGACAAGATGCCCTGGTTAAAAAAAAAAAAAAAAAAAAAAGTTAGGGTTTCAGCTGATTCCAGGGAAAGGCACCAGAAATAAAGCAGCCTCAATCAAACCAAAGGGATATGTCCATGAAAAGAATATTAAAGGAAGGAAGTTACCATCTACAGTCCCCACCATTTTTATTTTTTAAAATGTTTAGCATTCAATACAAATTACCAAGAACTCAAAGAAAAGGGATTAAATGTTGCTCCCCCAAAAAGCCTAGAAATAAAACAATAAAAACAGAACCAAATAGCCAAAAGGTAGAAATAATCCAAGTATCTACCAACAGATGAATGAATAAATACAATGTGGCAGGGTGCCTGGGTGGCTCAGTGGGTTAAAGCCTCTGCCTTCGGCTCAGGTCATGATCCCAGGGTCCTGGGATCAAGACCCGCATCGGGCTCTCTGCTTGGCAGGGAGCCTGCTTCCTCCTCTCTCTCTCTGCCTGCCTCTCTGCCTACTTGTGATCTCTCTCTCTCTGTCAAATAAATAAATAAAATCTTAAAAAAAAATACAATGTGGCATACACATATAATGCAATATTTTTCAACCTTAAAAAGGAAATTCTGAAGTGTTCTTCAATAAGGATGAACCTTAAGAACACTATGTTAAGTGAAATAAGTCAGTCAGAAAAAGGAAAATACTTTATGTTTCCACTCATATGAGAAGAACTTTTCCGTAAGCTTGAAAATATTTTTTCTCATTACCATGAGAAGCCAAATTTAGGAAGAATGCTGGTTGCCAGTGGCTGGAAGGGAGAGAGGAATGGGGACTGGAGACTGGTCGCACAACAATGGGAATGTAAAACTACTAAACTGTACACTTAAAAATTATTAAGATGATAAATTTTATGTTGTATATATTTTAACACAATTTTTTTAAAGACTCCCAAAGTGGTAAGTATTGGAATTCCTAAACACAGGCTTAAAAATAACCACGTTTAAGATATTTAGGATGAGGGGAACCTGGGTGACTCATTTGGTTAAGCATCCAACTCTTGGTTTCAGCTGAGGTATTGATCTCAGGGTCGGGAGATCCAGTCCTGTGTTAAGCTCTGCGCTGGCTGTGGAGCCTGCTTGACATTCTGTCTCCTCTCCCCCTCTCCCCCTAACTCACACACTCTCTCTCCAAAAATATATTCAACACGAGAAAATGAAGAGTTCCATCAGAAAACTGAAATCATTAACAAAAAATATATAACATGGAAAATAATCTTAAAAATACAAGAGGGGCGCCTGGGTGGGTCAGTGGGTTAAGCCTCTGCCTTCAGCTCAGGTCATGATCTCAGGGTCCTGGGATCGAGCCCTGCATCGGGCTCTCTGCTTATCCCTGCTTATCCCTCTTTCTCTGCCTGCTTCTCTGCCTACTTGTGATCTCTCTGTGTCAAATAAATAAATAAAAATCTTTTTTTAATTTATTTAAAAAAATACAAGAGCTGAATTTAAGAATTCCTTAGATTGTTTTAAGAGCAGATTAGAAACAGAGCAAGTAAGAATTAGTGAACAAAAGACAAGTCAGCAGAAAAATCAATGGATTGAAAGAGATAAGGATAGAAAAAATATCGAAAAGACTTTAAGACATAAAAGTTACACACTGAGAAGTAAACACATGTATATTTGGGCTCCCAGAAGAAAAAAATAAAATAGGGGAAAAGCAACCCTTAACAGGATATGAACAATTTTCAAAACCTTATGAGTTAAGTACAAGTTAAGACTCTGTACAAACATGCAAAGCAAATGCCCTTTCTATGCCTTGGCAAACTGTCACTCTAGGTTTGACTAGCTTTATCCTTTGCACTTTCTTTCTTTTTTTTTTTTTTTTAAGATTTTATTTATTCATTTGACAGACAGAGATCACAAGTAGGCGGAGAGGCAGGCAGAGAGAGAGGAGGAAGCAGGTTCCCTGCTGAGCAGAGAGCCAGATGCGGGGCCTGATCCCAGCACCCTGGGATCATGACCTGAGCCGAAGGCAGAGGCTTTAACCCACTGAGCCACCCAGGTGCCCTCCTTTGCACTTTCAATGATGTAAAATATCGCTAAGAGTTTCCTTAATGTAAAAATTTTTGTATTTAAGTTGTATATGAAGTTTTTCCTCTGGGACAGTTTCATTTTTTTTTGTCACACCACTCTCCTCATTTAGGCTAATATGTCCACCTTCCCTAAGTTCCTCTGGTTGCAAATCTAGAGTCTAGCAGATGGTGTCAGTATCAACATTTCCATGGTCAGCTATTTATTCTATGATTCCAAATACCTTCAACTCAAATTTCAATTAAAATTATTATGACTTTTCTTACTTTCTTTCATCTTATTGGCCAATTACCTCTTTGAATATCCATTTTTTATAAAATATCTCATGGATTTAACACTGGGAGAGGAAACAACAGACTTCAGAAGAAGTGACTAACCATATGTATCTGTTTTATCCACAGTGATACGTACACTGCAGAGTTAGCAATGAAGTTTGTACTTTACAAAAATTACAGTTAATATACTGAAAACTGAAATTTAAACCATGTTCTGGAGGACTGGTATGATTTAACTGTAGTAATTGAAATTTGTGGGTATCAGAATAATGTAAAGTAAGGATTTCCAGTACATTAAGTCTAAATAAAATAAGAACTCTTAGTAAAAGTACATTAGACTTCAGCTTCCACCATAAGGGAGTAGTTAATATCAAAACTGGCCTCCCGTCATGGACAAGAAAAGTGAACAAAATATGTGAAACATATATTTGAAGACACGGGACAATGAGCAGTGCCAGAACATATTCCCTGAAAAACAGGAAATAAATGAGGTGACCCTCATAAGTGTCCTAAATCTTATACCTCAAGGCATTTTCCAGTTTATGACACAAGAAAAGGAGGAATCCAAGCAGAGCAAAATAGAACTACTTATTGAAGAAATAGAGAATAGAATGTGGGGAGGTCAAAGAGATAAGAACTGGTAAGGCAGAGTACTGAAGAATGGATTAAGCACAAAAAAGCTTCAGATATCTGAACATTAAGTCTATTTCAAACACTAAGTCCTATTTACATGAGGTGAAACTCTACAAGGCCAGGCAAAGAACTATGAGGAAGCTATAAGTTCATAAACTCCTATAATCCACACAGAGCTGAGGAACTTTTTTCTGTTCTGATCAGCCAGACTGCAAAAGCCTAGCTAAATAAACACTTGGGACATTCAAATAGGAGACCCAGAAAGCTCACACCTCAGTTATAGTGATAAACTACACAAGCATAAAGGTTACACTAAACCTGCCTTAATAAAGTTTAAAATCAAGCCACAACATCATCAAGTTGATCTGCAAGAAATTTAACTGCTGGCCAAAATAATGTAACATTTACAATATCTAAATTTAAACTATTAGAGAAAACAAGCAGTAATAAAATGTGACCTATAAGCAGGAGGAATATTAGTCAACAGAAGCAGATCCAGAAATAAATGAACTGTGGGATATAAAAAATGAATGAGGGGCACCTGGCTGGCTCAGTCAGTTAAGCATCTGCCTTCCACTCAGGTTATGATCCCAGGGTCCTGGGCTCAAACTCCTCATTGGGCTCCTTGCTTGGCTTCTCCCTCTGCCTGCCACTCCCCCTGCTTGTGCTCTCTCTCTCAAATAACTAAAATCTTAAAAAAGATAGATAGATAGATAGATAGATAGAAAGAAAGAAAGAAAGAAAGAAAGAAAGAAAGAAATATGCCTTCCAGGAAAAAACCCACCATGTCTAAAATGATAATTTCATGAGATGGAACCAACAGCTGTAGAAGAAAAGATCAGTGAACTTGAAGAAACAGTAACATGCCAAATAAAGCACTAAGAGGAAAAAACTAGCAAAAACTGAACATCTCAATGACCTGTGAAAAATAATCAAGAAATCCAACATATGTATAACTGATGACCCATAAAGAAAACTGGGGGAGGGGCACCTGGATGGCTCAGTCAGTTAAGCGTCTGCCTTTGGCTTGGGTCATGATCCCAAGGTCCTGGATTGAGCCCCATACTGGACTCCCTGCTCAGCAGGGAGTGCACTTCTTTCTCCCTCTCTGCCATTCCCCCTGCTCATGCACTTGCACTCTCTCTCTCAAATAAATAAATAAAATCTTAAAAAAAAAAAAAAAAAAAAAACTGGGGAAGTTGGGAAGGAAGGGGGAGTGGGGGGGTCAAGGAAGCATAAGATATATTTGGAAAAGGATACTGGATGCTGGTGAGGATGTGGAGGAAAAGGAACCCTCATGCACTGTTGGTGGGAATGCAAATTGGTGCAGCCACTGTGGAAAACAGTATGACACTCCTCAAAAAATGGAATTACCATATGATCCAGCAGTAATTCCACTACTGGGTATTTACCCAAAGAAAACAAAAACACTAATTCAAAAAGATATATACACCCTTATGTTTAATGCAGCATTATATACAATAGCCAAGATACAGAAGCAACCCAAGTGTCCATTAACAGATAAATGAACAGAAAAGATGCAGTATATATACACAATGGACTATTTATTACACAGCCATAAGAATGTAAACTTACCACTTGCAACAGCATGGATGGACCTAAACAGTATGATGTTAAGTGAAACAAGGAGAAAAACAAATAACATAAGATATCACTCATATGTGGAAATAAACAAAATAAATGAATAAACAAAAAAAAAAAAAAGGAGACAAAAAAGCAGACTGACTCTTAAATACAGAGAATGAACTGGTAGCTGCCAGAGCAGAGTTGGGAAGGAGAACAGGTGAAACAGATAAAGGAATTAAGAGTATACTTTCTTGTAGAGAAATGTATAGAATTTTGAATCATCATATTGTACACCTGAAACTAATATAACACTATGTTAATTATACTTTGATCAAAAGTCATATATATGGGGGTGTCTGGGTGGCTCAGTCAGTTAAACATCTGCCTTCAGCTCAGGTCATGATCTCAGGGTCCTGGGATCAAGCCCCACATTTGGCTCCCTGCTCAGTAGGGAGTCTGCTTCTCCCTCTCCCTCTGACTCCCACACTCCACTTTTGTGTGTGTGTGTGTGTGTGTGTGTGTTCTCTCTCAAATATTTTAAATAAAATATTTTAAAAAAATTTTTAAATATATGAAAAGTAAGTTATTAAATATGAGTAAATATTTTACTTTTGTGAGTAAATTTTTTAAAATCTTCTCATTTTAAAATTTATTTTAAAAATAAACAATTTAAATAATAACAATGAATTATGATATTCAGAATATATTTGGAAGCAAAACATGAACTAACACAAGAATAGGAGGAGAAAATGGAAATATTTGAGAAGTAAAATATTATTTCAAGGGAGTGTGTAGTAAATTAAAATATAAATATTGTTTTGCAAATCATATATCTGGTAAGGGTCTAGTATCAAAAATACATAAAGAATTTTTACAAGTCGGGGCACCTCGGTGGCTCCGTGGGTTAAAGCCGCTGCCTTCGGCTCAGGTCATGATCTCAGGGTCCTAGGATGGAGCCCCACATCGGGCTCTCTGCTCAGCAGGGAGCCTGCTTCCCTTCCTCTCTCTCTGCCTGCTCTCTGCCTACTTGTGATCTCTGTCTGTCAAATGAATAAATAAACTCTTTAAAAAAAAAAAGAATTTTTACAACTCAACAACAAAAGACAACCTAATTCAGGAGCCTGGATGACTCAGTCGCTTAAGCATCTGAATCTTGATTTCAGCTCAGGTCATGATCTCAGGGTCTTAAGACTGAGCCCCACATCAGGTTCTGTGCTCAGCACAGAGTCTGCTGGAGATTCTCTCTCTCCCTTTCCCTCTGCCCTCTCCCCACCACACTCTCTCTCTCTCTCTCAAATAAATAATCTTAAAAAAAAAAAAGACAAATGACTTGGATAGTTCTCCAAAGATACACAAATGGACGACAAGCACATAAAAGGGGGCACACAACATCATTCGTCATTACAGAAATGAAAACCAAAATTACATGAGGTGCCCTTCATACCCACTAAGATGGCAATAAAAAAAAACAAAAAACAAAAACTCCAGAACCATCCAGATACTTCAGAAGAGACACATGCCAGGAGATAAAGCTGGACTGAAAGTTTTACCATCAAAGTCCTATCCAGCCTCAAAAGCTTTTGAAACTACAATAATGAAAAAACAAAACAACTAAAACTACACACACACATAGAAAATAACAAGTTGTGGTGAGGATATAGAGAAGGTAGAACCTTCACTGCTAGGGGGAGTATAAAAGTCAGCCACTACAGAAAACAGCTTGGGAATTCCTCAAAAAGGTAAGCGAAGAATTACCACAGAACCACTTTTAGCAACTCCACTACTGAGTATATTCTCAAAAGAACTGAAAGCAGGTAGTCAAATAAATGTAAGTTTATGTGTTCTTAGCAACCTTATTCACAACAACCAAAAGGTAGAAACAGCCTAAATGAAGAGATAAACTGTAGTATAGGGACGCCTGGGTGGCTCAGTCAACTGAGGGTCCAACTCCTGATTTCAGCTCACGTCGTCATCCTCTCGCAGTTCTGGGTTTGAGCTCCATGCTCAGGGCAGAGTCTGCTTCAGATTCTCATTCCCTCCCCCTCTGCTCCTATCCCTGCTTGCTCACACTCTCTAATATAAACAAATATGTTCTTTAAAACAAAAACTGTGGTATAGTCATACCATGGAGTATTATTCAACCCCAAAAAGGAATGAAGTACTAATCCTTGCTACAACATGGACAACCCTCAAAATTATTCTGCTAAGTGGACAAAGTCAGACATAAAAGATCCCATTACATGATTCTATACACATGAAACATCCTGAATAGGTGAATGTAGATTGCTAATTGCCAGAGCCTGAAAGGAGGGAATGGAGAAAAATTGCTTGATGGCAAAGAAATTGTACCTGGAGTGAAAGAAATGTTTTGGAACTAGATAGAGGTGGTGATTACACAACACTTCAAGTGTACTAAATGACACTAAACTGCTCACTTTAAAGTGGTTAATTTTATGTCATGTGAATTTCACTTCAATAAATAAGCTGAGGGCGCCTGGGTGGCTCAGTGGGTTAAGCTGCTGCCTTCGGCTCGGGTCATGATCTCAGGGTCCTGGGATCGAGTCCCACATCGGGCTCTCTGCTCGGCAAGAAGCCTGCTTCCCTCTCTCTCTCTCTCTGCCTGCCTCTCCGTCTATTTGTGATCTCTCTCTGTCAAATAAAAAAATAAATAAATAAATAAGCTGATCCTTGAACAGTTTTGAATTCTGCGGGTCAACTTATATGCAGACTTTTTTTTTTTTTTAAGATTTTATTTATTTATTTTACAGAGAGAGGGAGATCACAAGTAGACAGAGAGGCAGGCGGAGAGAGAGAGGGGGAAGCAGTCTCCCTGCTGAGCAGAGAGCCTGATGTGGGGCTCGATCCCAGGATCCTGAGACCATGACCTGAGCCGAAGGCAGAGGCTTAACCCACTGAGCCACCCAGGTGCCCCTATGCAGACTTTTTTTGATAAATATAATACAGTACTGTAAATGTATTTTCTCTTTTGATTTTCTTAATAAAATCTTCTTTTCTCTAGCTTACTTTATTGCAAGAATATATAATATATATAATATGAAAATACGTGTTAATCTAATGTTTATGTCATTGGTAAGGCTTCCAGTCAACAGTGGTTATTAGTAGTTAAGTTTTGGGGGAATCAAAACTTATACACGATTTTCAGCTCTGCAGGGAGGGGTGTCAGCTTCCACAGCCTCGTTGTTCAAGGGTGAACTGTGTTTTAAAATGCATATTGTAGGGACACCGGGGTAGCTCAGTGGGTTAAGCCTCTGCCTTCAGCTCAGCTCATGATCTCAGGGTCCTAGGATAGAGACCTGCATTGGGCTCTCTGCTTGGCGGGGAGCCTGTCTCTCCCTCTCTCTCTGCCTGCTACTCTGCATACTTGTGATCTCTCTCTTTCTGTCAAATAAACAAATAAAATCTTTTTTAAAAATGCATATTGTAGTCTCTAGAGTGACCACTAGAACAAAACAAAACAATGGTACTTATTTAAAGTAAGCCAATAGAGGAGATAAAATGGAATATTAAAAGAAAAACAAAAAACTAATCCAAAGGAGGGCAGGAAATTTTAATCAAAAGGTAAAAAGAGGGGCACCTGGGTGGCTCAGTGGGTTAAAGCCTCTGCCTTCAGCTCAGGTCATGATCTCAAGATCCTGGGATCGGCCCCCCAGTGGGCTCTCTGCTCAGCAGGGAGCCTGCTCCACACACCCACCCCCACCTGCCTCTCTGCCTACTTGTGATCTCTGCGAAATAAATAAATAAAATCTTTTTTTTAACTGTAAATTTAAACTTAGTCATACTATTAACTACATTAATTATAATTGGTCTAAATCACCATTTTTCAATTAGTGACCTCTAGTCCCATGTGGCTACTGAGCATCTGAATGGTGGCTAGTCCAAACTGAGATGTGCTTAACTGTAAAATCACATGAGATTTTGAAGACTCAATATAAAAAAAAGAAAAAAGTATCTTAATAACCTTATATTGATTACATGTTAACATAATACCTAAGTTATACTAAGTTAAATAAAAAGCACTATGAAAACTTCAATGGTGGGGCGCCTGGGTGGCTCAGTGGGTTAAAGCCTCTGCCTTCGGCTCAGGTCATGATCCCAGGGTTCTGGGATCGAGCCCCACATCGGGCTCTCTGCTCAGCGGGGAGCCTGCTTCTCCCTCTCTCTCTGCCTGCCTCTCTGCCTACTTGCGATCTCTATCTGTCAAATAAATAAATAAAAATCTAAAAAAAAAAAAGAAAGAAAGAAAACTTCAATGGTTTCTTTTTACTTTTTTGATGTGGCTATATGAGATTTGTACGTTATATACTTGGTTAGGATCTGAGGTTAACATAATTCTATTGGACAGTGCAAGTCCAAACACTGATAGACTGTTAGAATAAATTAAAAAGACACAACTATAAATTAATGTATATAGATAAAAGTAAAAGCTTGGAAAGGGTATCACAAAAGTTTATCATAAGGAAGCTGAAGTGGCTTTACTAACATCAAGGAATATTAACAGGGATAAAGAGAACCATTTCCTAATGATAAAGAAGCCAATTAACCAAGAAGTCTTAAAAGTATCTGTACTATTAACAAAATTTCAAAATATAACAAGCAAAATACACAGAACTAAAGGGACAATACACAAATACACAAACACAGTTTGACGTTTTAACACCCCTCCCTCAGCTACTGGATAGAATAAGCAAAAAAGAACTGAACAGCACAATTAATGAACTTGGACCTAATGACTTTTCTAGAACACTGTACCCAACAACTGTAGTTGTTTCTAAGCATACTTGCTACAAAACAGAACTTAAGATGGACCATTAGGCAAGTATCAACAAATTTTAGAGGACTGAACTTGCATAGAGTATGTTATTCACCAGCTATAAAACAGTATCAAAAAGATAACTAAAAGAGGGGTGCCTGAGTGTCTCAGTCAGTTAAGCGTCGCCTTCGGCTCAGGTCATGATCCCAGGGTTCTCGGATTAAGCCCTGCGTCAGGCTCCTTGCTCAGCCGGGAGCCTGCTTCCCCCCTCCCTCTGCCTGCCACTCTGTCTACTGATGATCGCTCTCCCTCTGTGTCAAATACATAAATAAAATCTTAAAAAACAAAAAAAGATAACTAAAAGGGATTCTGGTTCCAGGGAAACTGGAATAAGCACACGTCCTTCTCTATCTTCCATTGACTGCAATTACTAAAAATGGGCAGAATGCATGGTACAGCTATTTGAGGCCTCTAAAAAGTGAATAGCAATAGGCAGACTGGGGAAGAAGACTTCAACACAACACCAAACCAACTATGAATCTACCTTTCTCTTTTTAATTCCTCTAATAACCACCAGCCTAGACTACAGCATGAAACCCAAAAGTAGACATCAGTGTAGGCAAAGACAGTTGCAGGAGAAGCCCTCTAGTTTTGGCCCATGGAGTGTAAAGGGATATCTAACACTCAGAGAAAATGGTGGAAAACTTCCATCTTTCTTTAAAGCTCTCCCTCCTGCCTCCAAGCAATCACATGATGAAAGCCATTCTAGAAGAAGAGGCCCACAGGAGCCTAAAGCCCTGAAGTAAGGAAACTCTCTTTGATCGAGGAGCTGTAATCCTAAAAGGCTAAGGTGAAACCTCATTGCTTCTTTTCCATCTTCATCCTCCTATCACTTAGCCCCAGATACAGTGACATATTCAGGTTGCAAGCAGTTAAATAAAGCTCCAGCTTTCTGGCTGGAGGACTGAAATAGGGAGTCTTAAGGAACTAGATAGTACTGGGGAGATCGTGGAGAGGAAGCAGCTCAGGAAAGCAAGCCCACAAGCTTCACATATGTGGATGTGACCCAAAGCAGCAAGCCACAGACTTTGCAAACTGAATTACATTGATAGACTATCAGCCAGGTCGCAGACTGGCCACTGACTGACATACACATAGAAGAGATTTCAAGAGCGCTGCAAAGGCTTTAAAAATTAAATACACTTTGAAATCACACACCCACAGAAGGCTGTTTAAACTTGCATGCTGAATTCAATTGGGTCATGAGAGCCTGAAAAAACAAAAGCATCTATATTTTCAATAGGATTTAATAAAATTCAGTCTTTTAATATTAAAAAATGTCCAGGATACAACCCAAAAAATACTTGGTTAAAAAAAAAAGAAAGAAAGAAAGAAAAGAAGGAAAATCTCAATTCACATCAACAGATGCCAATTCTATTTTTTTTAAGGTTTTATTTATTTATTTGACAGACAGAGATCACAGGCAGAGAGGCAGGCAGAGAGATGGGGGGGGAAGCAGGCTCCCCGCTGAGCAGAGAGCCACGCAGGCACCCCACAGATGCCAATTCTAAACTGACACAAATGTTAGAATTACCTTTAGAGACAAAGACTTCAACTAAGTATAAAATTATTACAATATTAAGGCCAAACACTCTTAAGAGAAACATAAAGATAGAAAGTCTCAGCAAAGAAGTAACAGAACGGAGATTACAGACTAATACTCCTTATTCTTTGCATACAGGTAAAAATCCTACACAAAATACTCACAAAAGAAATCCAGCAATATAAAAGTTTATACATCATGACCAAATGGGATTTACCCAAGAAATCCAAGTGTGGCTACCCAGATTCCAAAAGGTGTTCTAATGCCTGGCTCTCTGTCTTCTTGGTACCTGACTGCACATCTTCCTTTTTAGTATCCAGGGTTATCTCTAAAATAGTTGCCCCTTCTTGCTTAAGGGGGGAATGATACAATCTGTTACTTGAAATCAAAAGTACCTGATGAAGACAGAAATACAATTCTAAAAGATTATTATTCCCAGAGTAGATATCATGGGATGCTACTAAGTCCAACAATGACATCAACACTTGAACATTTTTTGTTAAGCCTTCCAAAATGAAACTGGATGAATTTTATGAGAACGAAACCACTCCTGCCTTTAAGGAGATTATAATCTAGGGGCGCCTGGGTGGTTCAGTGGCTTAAGCCTCTGCCTTCAGCTCAGGTAACGATCTCAGGGTCCTGGGACTGAGCCCCGCATTGGGCTCTCTGCTCGGTGGGGAGCCTGCTTCCCCTTCTCTCTCTGCCTGCTGCTCTGCCTTCTTGTGATCTCTCTCTCTCTCTCTCTGTCAAATAAATAAATCCTTTTAAAAAAAAGGAAGATTAGGGGCGCCTGGGTGGCTCAGTGGGTTAAGCCTCTGCCTTCAGCTCAGGTCATGATCTCAGGGTCCTGGGATCCACATCGGGCTTTCCACTCAGCAGGGAGCCTGCTTCCTCCTCTCTCTCTCTCTGCCTCTCTGCCTACTTGTGATCTCTGTCTATCAAATAAATAAATAAAATCTTCTTAAAAAAAAAAAGGAAGATTATAATCTAGTGAATAATTAGATTTATGGTTTAGTCACCATGTCAATATTTATAAACACTGGAAAACACTAATTAGAATTAAAATGTAAAATACTACTTGTTTGATAACACTATTGTTAGAACATATAAACTCACATTATTTTAATACTCTCTGGATGCCTAACCCACTGCTGTACACATAAATGTTCAAGAAATCTCTGGTGACATGAACTGTTGAATTATAACAACAACTAAAAGGAGATGTGACACTAACCCAGGAGATAAGACATCAGTTCTGGTGCAGACTTATCCTCAAACCAATTTTAAGTTCTTGAGCAGTTCGCTTAATTTCTATGCACTTCAGCTTCTCCACCAGCAAAATGGAGTAGATTAAAATATTTCTGACAGTACCTTGCAGCAATAAAATTCCATTATTCTGTGATTTAAGTCCATCTACAACACTTCTAATACATATTTCTTTTTTTTTTAATACAGATTTTTCTCAGGAATTATTACTGCCACCACAAAATCTGGACTAAAGGGTTCAAAAATCCCTTTATACAGTAAGGTAAAGGGAGAAATAAGAAAGTAGCTCCTGGTGCTTATTTAGAACTGCTAAAATTCAAACTTGGATGCTTTCTAACATAAACTGTATTCATTATTATTTATTAATATGCAATTAATCAAAAATAATACTCTAATAACTAGAATTTTGGCTGCTTTCTAAAATAATTTTATTCATTATTATCTATTAAGTATGCAATTAGTCAAATATAACACTGATAAACTAGAATTTTGAACAAACAAATGCTTTAAAATTCCAATAACTATGCATAAGCAGTAAATTATTCTTACTTGAATTTCTACTGCTGTGTAGCGCAGGGTTACGAAGTACATAATTACATAAGAGAGTCACCCTACTTCCAAAGGAGCCATTCCAGTGAATTGTGTAAATAATATGCTTTAAAAAAACATAACCTCCTCACATATGAATTTAGATTTACCCGATATGGAGTGGCTGTGTACCTGGGAGACTAGAACATTGTCTTTAAAAGGCCTTCCTAATTATAAATTTACCAGAGAGACTAGAATGACCCAAAGCAAATTAATACATAGACTTCTTTTCATAACTTTCTATAAAAACACTGTCACTAGTCTGTTTCAGTAAACAAAACAAAAGATCTTAAAAGTCACTGGCTTGAGAGAACTCCAGAGTACAAGACTATTACAAAATTTTTCTAACACTGACATTCTGGTTTTCTTAATTACCAAATATTTGTGTTTTGTTTTTCTCTCATTTGTATCAATATAACAAATTCTAAATATTTGGTCTTTAGCTGATCTTACTGTGAGACTGCTGAACTTGAAAATAAGAACAATTTTGTTTTAAAAAATCACATAAAATATTCAACATTAGCAGGCAGCAGGGTACCATAATACCTAGATGCCACATGTTTTCTGTACTGAAAAAGTCATTTTTAATACCCATCTACAGGAAAACAACCAACTTAGTAAACAAATTTATGCATGCAGCCAGGTGGTATCTTTATTCTCCCCATAACAGAACAAAAAGTAAGGATGTTCACTTAGATTTCCTTTGCTACATTATTAAAAATCACCTTATGCTAAGTAAGGAGAATTCTTCTATTTTTGTAGTGCTCATTTACTCAGTAAGAGTAAAACTGCAATTACCTCAGATTAGGTTTTACAAATTCAATCTCCTATACCTGTACTTAAAGACCTTTTAAATCGGTGCGCCTGGGTGGCTCAGTGGGTTAAGCCGCTGCCTTCGGCTCAGGTCATGATCTCAGGGTCCTGGGATCGAGTCCCGCATCAGGCTCTCTGCTCAGCAAGAGGCCTGCTTCCCTCTCTCTCTCTCTCTCTCTGCCTTCCTCTCCGTCTACTTGTGATCTCTCTCTGTCAAATAAATAAATAAAATCTTTAAAAAAAAAAAAAAAGACCTTTTAAATCATGCCACAAAGAAATTATATGGTTGCACTGGAATTCCACTGAATTAAATTCAAGTTAAATCTCATTGTAATAAACTCCTGAACTGTCCAAATTATTTTTTTGCCCTACAATGTACTATATTAAATATTATTATTTGAAGTAACGAGGCCACCAGCTTAGGCCTAGGAATCATGGGGTTAGCAACATTTTTTGATGATGTGGTGTTGGCCTATACACAAATTTCAAATGACTGCTGCACTCACTGTAAGAAATAGGCTTTATGTAGTTCTGAGAGACCGAAAGAAGGAAGAATAGGGGAGAGGCAGGTAGGGAAAAGGAAAAGAAAGGGGGAAAACATGAAAGGAAAAAGCTTGGTTGTAATTAGAGAAGCTGAAGCAGTCTACCATCTTGAAGAAAAGCATCTGTAACCACTTCCTTTCCAGTATGGATTTACGTATTTGTTCACAGGAGTTGCTATGACTCAACAGAAACTGGTGCCATGTTAACAATCCACACAGTAAGGCAGGCTGGCTGCCCTAGGAGCGGTCAGAGCTCTTGTCCCTCACTTCACTGGCAAAATAAGCAAAAGAAGCCAGAGAGTAAAATCCTTTGATTGCAAAGTCAGGGGAGAGGAGACAAACCCTCACACTTCTAGATTATCCTCCTCTGCACAGACGTATTTGCTGCAACAATGAATTCAAAAGGAGAACTATCTGGAGCTTTCTTCTTAGCTGAGAGGGAAACTCTCCTCATGAAAAGGGTCCCCGGGTATCAAACAGTATTTCAACAACTGCAAACCAAGTATCCCGGCCCTCTTGGGTACTCCTTAATTTAACTTTCGTGTAGGAGTAGAGAAAAGAAAATTACTTGCTCATTAGACACAGAGTAAATGCCTACATAAATAAATGGAACCGTATTACATCTGACTTCCTAGGCACCACAGACCAGCAGAGAAGAAACTTGTTTTCAGCAGTGTTTACAACACTATTTGCAAATGGCTGGCTGATTGGCAGCTACAATATATGAAAATAAAGAACCATTTCAAAGATCAAGTGTCATGTTCCCTGGTAAGTAACAAAAATGAACATTATCTACCCTACCCATCCAGTTTATGGAATTTAGCAAGAGAACAGGTTTATTGACTATACGATTGCTTGATATGTTATGAGGACATTTTCTGTGATGGTGTGGTTATTATTTAGGTTAGCTCAGAAATTCTCCTCCTTTCTCTCAGGACATCAGTATTAAGAATTACATATTCACTAGAAGGATCCAAAATGAATATTTCTGAAGCAAGTGAAATGTGACAAGAAATTGTGAAATGGGGAGTGATGAATATACCTAATATTTTTTTTCTTCCAGGAAAATAAAGTACCTGATCTTACAATCCAATTTATCACAAGCCAAGATGCAAACTAGTAAATCTCAAATGCATAACCGGATGGTACTGCCCACCTTTAGACACCAATCTAAAAATCAGTGCACCAGATTTTAATGAAAAACATTTTTACATATTTACAAAGTAACCTTTATTTATTTTTTTTTAATTTTATTTATTTATTTGACAGAGAGATCACAAGTAGGCAGAGAGGCAGGCAGAGAGAGAGGAGGAAGCAGACTCCACGAGGAGCAGAGAGTCTGACACGGGGCTCGATCCCAGGACCCTGAGATCATGACCTGAATGGAAGGCAGAGGCTTTAACCCACTGAGCCACCCAGGCGCCCCACAAAGTAACCTTTAAAAATATCTGTTCCATGGGATGGCTGGGTGGCTCAGTTGGTTAAGCGACTGCCTTTGGCTCAGGTCATGATCCCAGTGTCCTGGGATCGAGTCCAGCACCGGGCTCCTTGCTCAGCAGGGAGCCTGCTTCTCCCTCTGCCTCTACCGCTACTCTGCCTGCCTGTGCTCACTCTCTCTGACAAATAAAGAAATAAAATCTTTTTAAAAATAAATAAATAAATAAATAAAATAAAAATAAAAATATTTGTTCCAAGTTAAGTTAGGAGAAAGGGAGATTAAAATCCATGTATTACCTCCCAATAGTGCTACAGTATCTAGGCACAATGGGATACCGGCACTTATGGTCCATTTTCACTTTCAAACTCCTTTAAGACATGTTAGTTAACTTGTTGATGGAGTCTTTGAAGGGTTTGCTGAGTATCTGAACCATTTAATAGCTGAAGTTGTCTGATGTAAGTCATATGAGTCATATATGACCATTAAGTAACAGCAGAAGGGAATGAGTATTTTACAAATCTTTCAAAACAAACAAAAAACCCTCTTGCTCTCTCTTCCTTCCTGCCATCTTTTTCTGCTTTTTATTTTTTTTTAAACATTTTATTTATTTATTTGAGAGAAGAGAGAGACAGTGAGAGAGAGCATGAGCGAGGAGAAGGTCAGAGGGAGAAGCAGACTCCCCGTGGAGCTGGGAGCCCAATGCGGGACTCGATCCCGGGACTCCAGGATCATGACCTGAGCCGAAGGCAGTCGCTCAACCAACTGAGCCACCCAGGCGCCCTTTTTCTGCTTTTTAAAAAGAGATTGCTTGGGGCACCTGGGTGGCTCAGTTAGTTAAGCAGCTGCCTTCAGCTCGGGTCATGATTCCAGGGTCCTGGGATCGAGCCCTGCATTGGGCTCCCTGCTAAGCAGGGAGCCTGCTTCTCTCTCTCCCTCTGCCTGCCGCTCTGCTTACTTGTGCTATCTATCTCTCTGTCAAATAAATGAATAAAATCTTTTAAAAAATAAAAATAAAAAGAGGTTTCTTGGAGGACCTGGGTGGTTCAGTCCATTAAGGATGTGCCTTCAGCTCGTGTCATGATCTCAGGGGTCCTGGCATTGAATCCTGCATGTAATCAGGCTCCCAGCTCAGCAGGAAGTCTGCTTCTCCCTCTCCCTCTGCCTCTCCCCCAGCTTGTGCTCTTGTCCCTCTGTCTCTCTCTCTCTCAAAGGGATAAATAAAAGCTTGAAATAAATAAAATAAAATAAAATAAAAAGAGGTTTCTTCCCTATGCCTATATGAAGGAACAGATTTTGGTTAGTTAGGCAAAATTGGGCAATGCTCAAAGTGAAGAGCTTATTTATGAAAACTAATATTTAAGAAAATTAATATTAATATTTGGATTGTGACTGAAAATAGTCAATAGATTGCTTATGGTCAGTCAATATTAACTCTCATAAGTGACTTATGTTCATTCCACAACACAAGAACATTAAATATAAAAACCTCTACAAAAGGGCAGAGGGCAATGGCATTAGTGTATTCAGGCTCCAGCAGTATTTGACGATTTGCAATTAAATGCAGACCAAAACATTATGAATTTCAACACCCCAGTTTTGAGATAAGCCCCTCAGTTTTACAGGTATTTATAGCATGTGTCCAGTCTTGCAGAACTCCATCTTCTTCCACCTCATTTGTAACATAAACTGCTCTTAAACCACTTCAATACATTGTTACTGAGATACTTCTTTTACACAGTACCTACCAAGCAGCAGATCGATACTCTAATACAGAGATGCGGATTCCATTACCACAAGAACCTGAGCGAGCAGCCAGATGCTGAACAAAGAGCACGGCTTTCCTCAGGTTTATTCCTAACATGTCTCCACTCCACCAGGATGAAATATTTTGCCATGGTGGGCAACTAGAAGTTAGGAAAGAAATAACGGCATTTAAAGGAACAATTAAGAAGCTTTGATTACAGAGAAAGTTTGAAAGATAAAGCTAAAATAAATTACTCCACACCTACAGGATGCTTATCATTTATCATCAAACCATCTGTTCATCTACAATCATAATGCCGCACTTGATGCTTTACAAACTGCCAGGATTAGGTGTTTATGTTATAGTTCAACACAAGACTAAAATTATATGGAAAGGGGTTATGGAAAAGAATGGAAATAAAGCACTGGGTGAGAAATGGGGAGGAAGGAAATAGGAGAAAAGGAAAACACTCTACTGTTCAGAGCCATTTCAGTAACAGAATTTTGACTTCAACTTCTTCCTAAATCTGCTATCAAAAAAATCATTAATCATAAACTTTTCCTATAGTTATTACATTTATCTTCCTTCATACCATCATTATGAGCCAAGGCAATAAAACAGTCGAAATATGATTAGAAAGGACAGGTATCTGTCTACATGCAGTGGTACTAGCAACTTGTGGCACCAAAGGGATTTAACTTTTGTCCAAAACCAATTCTCGCTGTCTTTTCTTACGCTATTTACTTCCAACGGACTAATGCTGCAATACATCCTTTCTAGACCAGCTTTAATCATTTTCACAACTATGGTTGCTATGACAACAGGATGCAGCTTATCTGTGCTGTTTTCATTTTCCCCATTTGAGTTGCCATAACAACACAATTATTCTGCCTTTTCTCCAATATGTGACAACTTTATTTTAGGATTGTAATCTTAAGGACACTAGATTTTCCCATGAAGAAAGTAAATAACAGAATTTATAAGAATTTTATTTAAACAATACCCAATTTAAAAATCTTTTAAGGGAAGAGTTATTTTGATAGGGACTTTCATCATACAAAAACAAACAACATTAAAAACCTTGGTATCTGCTGAAATCTAAAGACTGCCATTAGTAGTGACTGATTTGTGTACACACTTCCACAAAGAACAGCAAAACCATCACGATTATGAGCTTGGGAAAGTGTCCATTAATACCTGTCCCAAGAGGAACAATCAAGAATGAAGATAGTTCTACAGCACATATTTCGCTGTGGTAATCCAATATCACTTGTTCTGAATACAACAGCTTAGAGTAGCAGACTTTGTACTATAAAAACTACACTTAAAAATCTTTACCTTTTATGGGAAGTTTTCCATGATAATAGAATCCTGCAGAAGTTTACACAATTCAAATTCTTTTATAGTATAAATTGAGTATTTATAAAAACTCACATTCATACAAAAGATCAAAGAAAAGCATTTATTATTCTAAACCAACAGTATAAAATTTTAAAAGTATTTTGGCAACTGGGTCATCATCTCCATCATTAGGACCATCATACTGAGACATGAATGTGTGTTTGTTTGTTTGTTTAAGATTTTGTTTATTTATTTGACAGACAGAGATCACAAGTAGGCAGAGAACCAGGCAGAGAGAGAAGGGAAGCAGGCTTCCTGCTGAGCAGAAAACCTGATGCGGGGCTCGTTCCCAGGACCCCGGGATCATGACCTGAGCCGAAGGCAGCTGCTTAACCCACTGAGCCACCAGGTGCCCCATGAATGTGTGTTTTTAAAAAACTCAATTGTTTACACTTTTGTACCAGTATCTGCTATAACAGGACTCTGTACATGCAAAAGGTCATCTTAATTTAATAGCTTATATCAGTAAAAATTTCTCCCATAGCATAAATATCCATGAATATATATACATGTATATTGCTTACAAACAAAACATGGAAATATTACTATTTAAGGAGAAAATATGCAAATGTCACTAAATTCCCCTTTGGTTCCCTATAGGCATATAAAAGATTATTTATAATATTATAGTATTTTTACAGGATAGAACTATTTTTCACATATTAACAGCAACAAGACACATTTTAATGTTAATCACAGCTGAGATAACTTAATTTCATAGTTTGCAATGCTCTGAAAAATATGATTTACTTAACCAAACCTGAAGACTGAAAGAAAACTTAGCCTTTCATGGGACAATCATTTTCTTAAGTTCATTTTTCAAAGAAAAAAATCCATTCATTATCCAAACTCTGAAATAACAATTTAACAATTTGGTTTTTAGTCATTAAGAGCAAAAACAACTGGCTTAAGAGTTTTCCTTTAGAATTATCTCCACATTGGAAAATAAGAAACTCCAAGACAAAGATAATGAAAATAAAGCCACTGGAGCAATAGGGGAGGTCACAGGAGAGGCTGAGGGAGAGGTAGCAAGAGCACAGAAGGTGCTGAAAAAAGGAGAGAGGCTAGCACAAAACAGATTCCAATCCTAGGCGAACTGGCTAGACCCTCATATGAAAATTAAACCAGCGAACTAGGCTAAAATCATGTATGCAACCCCATTTCTCTTCAACCTTGCTTTCCTCTTTCCTTACTTTGTTTTATCGGTAGGGAACCTCAAGAAAATTGTCCTTTGTAAAGCCACACTCCCCGAAGGAAGCACTACCTTGCAATGACGTCTAAATTAGCTGAAGCCAGTAGGTCACAGGCTGTAAGCAAGATGACATAATTTTATTATACCGCAATAATGTGAATTTAGGTGCTAATTCTGTTCAAATCATGTGTCTCAAAACTGGATTTTTGTGATGCATTCTGACAGGATCAGTGAATTATTTGTGCACATGTGGCCTGGCATTCTTGGTAAAAGCTATGACTCATCCAAATATCCCTTAAAAGAAAACCTCTGGCTTCACCTCCAGGGCAGTGTGCTGTGAGCTGACACGCATGTAGATCTGTGCTGCCGCTGTTACACCTGCTGGAACTCACTGGTGGAATTGCTATTCCTGCCCTGATCCGACATGTCTAGCCATGTACTCCATAGGGACTTAAAGGCTATGGGGACAAGCCCTACCACCCTTCTCAGGAATGTGTTATAGCCTGTCAAGAGTGGTAAGAATTTTAACCCCTACTCTGTCTGGACTAGGCCCTTCCTTATTTCTACTCTCTGCTCCTGAGGTAAACGGGGATTTGCTTTGTTTTACTCATAACCTAAGTCTATGATCTCTGTTTTGTGGAGAGGTTAGAACAACCTGCTTTTAGCTTTACCTTTGATACTAGATAATTGAGTCTAAATTTAAACAGACAAAAGCTCTTATCTCAGGAATAATCTAGTGTCCCTTATTAGAAGCAAAGTGGAATCCACAATCCAGGCCAGGTGTCTGCTACAAAAAGTACAAAAGCATAAGAATTTCACATATATGTAAGAGATATATATGTACTCCCATGCTCCAAGATACAACGCAGTGATCTCTAAAGTTCTTCCAAATAGGACTGAGATGAAAATACCTCCCTTTGTCCAGCTAAACGATGTCCACATTCCAGAAAATCTTCCATTACTAAAGCCTTGGAATGAAGGAAGACCTCGGTACAAATTTCTACGCATACAGTTAGTCTTAGAAGGACATACTATACAGTGTAAGAAGTCTGCATTACACTGGTGATGCTCGTTCTAAGGATTAGTTTTCTCATTCAAATGTCTTTCACTGATATATGAAATTTGAAGAGAATGTGAGAAAAGACAAAGAACTCAATTCTATCACAATCAGGCCAGTTGTGTTAGGCCAGTTGTTTTCCAAAGTGAGGTGTGCACATGCCAGGGGATAGGCAAGATGATCCTTTGGGATACAGGGCAGTTAGAGTAGACTTTTATTCAAATTAATTTAGTTTAAGAAAGAAATTAATGTTTTCTGATTTTTATAATATAGATTGACACTGACTCCCTCATTTGATCTGATGTTAGATGGTCAAATGTCACTGTGAACCAAGCGATCCAAAGGAAGACTGGGAGTCCATAACACAAAGGAGTTGGCAAAAGTGCCCTCCAACCCCCATTCATTCTCTTTTAGCACACTGCAAAAAACTGTAGTGTGCCCAGGATCTAAGAACATAATCTAATTTTAAATAAACTGTCAAGTAATGCTTCTCTAATTAATTGCAAAAGCCTTTCATTAGTCACTTTACAAGGTAAAACTTCTGTACTAGCCACACATGAAAATAATCAGTCAAAGGCAGTATCAAAGCAACTACCTAAAATATGAATTTATGTATATTATTTATATGCATGTATATACATTATTCATAATTTATATTCATAAAGTATATATATAATGTATATACCCTGCCGTAAGTGTATAAACTGTGCCTTGATAGAGTAGCTAATGATAGTAATGCATGCATACAATTCAAACCAAATAAAAATACTTCGGATAGGTATTCAAAATTGTTTTCTGGTTAGGAGGCCACTGTTCTAGATAGCAAGTTACTTGGATTTATTTATTGTTAAGTGAGATATAACTGACATAAAACACTGTGTAAGTTTAAGGTCTACAGAATTTTTTTTAAAGATTTTATTTATTTGACAGAGAGAGAGATCACAAGTAGGCAGAGCAGCAGGCAGAAAGAGAGGGAAGCAGGCTCCCTGCTGAGCAGAGAGCCCGATGTGGGGCTCGATCCCAGGACCCCGAGATCATGACCTGAGCCAAAGGCAGAGGCTTAACCCACTGAGCCACCCAGGTGCCCCAAGGTCTACAAAATATTGATGCGACATTTTTTTATTGCAATGATTGTCAATGTAGTGTTACCTAACACCTCTAGCTCATCATATAGCTATCAATTCTCACATAATTATCATTTCTTCTAGTGGCAAGAACAATTAAGATCAGGGCGCCTGGGTGGCTCAGTGGGTTAAAGCCTCTGCCTTCAGCTCGGGTCATGATCCCAGGGTCCGGGGATCGAGCCCTGCATTGGGCTCCCTGCTCGGCGGGGAGCCTGCTTCCCCCTCTCTCTCTGCCTACCTGTGATCTCTGTCTGTCAAATAAATAAATAAAATCTTTAAAAAAAAAAACAACAATTAAGATCACTTGGATTTATTTTCAAAAGAATTTAGCAAATTAAGGCAAATGCTCATCTTGCCATGTTTACAGAGACCCTGAATCAGCTCCACTTGGTGAACAAGAAGGAGTACTTTGTGATGCCGGAATTAGGAGGGCTGAAATCATACTAAGAAAGAAAGGTAATTTTCCATTTGGTATTAGTCAAAACAACAGACCCAGGGACAATTATAATAGACAATACTATGTTTCAAATGGAATTATAAATTCCATTTGCTAGTAAATTATGTCTCTAGTTCCAAAGACTAGATGTTCCAAATGATTAGATAGTCTCTAGTTCCAAAGGGTAGTCTCTTTATACATTCCAAAATAATAAATTTCAAAACAGTAGTTCTCCTACTTGAATATACTTCTAATCTAAAAATATGTTCCAAGGGCTTCAAACTACATGATTTTCCAAACCTAACCTAACTCAAGTGCTATAACATTTTTATCATGGCAGGAGTTCTACTTGCCATATACAATAAATAGTAACTTCTACAAGTTCTTTTTTGTTTTGTTTTGAAGATTTTATTTACGTGAGAAGAGAGGGCATGCAAGTGAGAGAGTACAAGCAGGGGATAGCAGCAGAGAGACAGGGAGAAGCAGACTCCCCACTGAGCAGGTAGCCAATGCTGGGCTCAATCTTAGAACCCTGAGATCTAAACAACTGAGCCACCCAGGCACCCCCAAAAGTTGTTTTAAAATATAAATCAAAGGGATGCCTGGGCAGCTCAGTTGGTTAATCACCTGCCTTCAGCTTAGGTCATGAACCCAGGGTCCTGGGATCGAGTCCTGCATCAGGCTCCTTGCTCAGCAGGGAGCCTGCTTCTCTCTCTGCCTCTGCCTGCAACTCTGCCTGCTTGTGCTCGCTCTCTCACTCTCTCTCCCTCTGACAAATAAATAAATAAATAAAATCTTTAAAAAAATAAAATAAAATATAAATCAGATTGTATGCCATATCAAGAAACGCTGGTTATATACAAGAAAGAACAAGAATCATATAATACTCTCAATAGATGCTGAAAAAGCATTTGAAAAAGTACAGTATCCTTTCTTGATCAAAACTCTTCAAAGTGTAGGGACAGAGGGTACATACCTCAATATCATCAAAGCCATCTATGAAAAACCCACAGTGAACATCACTCTCAATGAAGAAAAACTGAGAGCTTTTCTGCTAAGGTCAGGAACACTGGAGGGATGTCCATTATCACCACTGCTATTCAACATAGTACTAGAAGTCCTAGCCTCAGCAATCAGACAACAAAAAGAAATTAAAGGCATCCAAATTGGCAAAGAAGAAGTCAAACTATCCCTCTTTGCAGGTGATATGATCTTTATATGGAAAACCCAAAAGACTCCATTCCAAATCTGCTCGAACTTATACAGGAATTCAGTAAAGTGTCAGGATATAAAATCAATGCACAGAAATCAGTTGCATTTCTATACACCAACAACAAGACAGAAGAAAGAGAAATTAAGGAGTCCATCCCATTTACAATTGCACCCAAAACCATAAGATACCTAGGAATAAACCTAACCAAAGAGGCAAAGAATCTGTACTCAGAAAGCTATAATGTACTCATGAAATAAATTGAAAAAGACACAAAGAAATGGAAAAATGTTCCATGCTCATGGACTGGAAGAACAAATATTGTGAAAATGTCTATGCTACCTAAAGCAATCTACATGTTTAATGCAATCCCTATCAAAATACCATCCATTTTTTTCAAAGAAATGGAACAAATAATCCTAAAATTTATATGGAACCAGAAAGGACCTCGAATAGCCAGAGGAATATTGAAAAAGAAAGCCAAAGTTGGTGACATCACAATTCCAGACTTCAAGCTCTATTACAAAGCTGCATCATCAAGACAGTATGGTACTGGCACAAAAATAGACACACAGATCAATGGAACAGAATAGAGAGCCCAGAAATAGACCCTCAACTCTATGGTCAACCAATCTTCAACAAAGCAGGAAATAATGTCCAATGGAAAAAAGACAGTCTCTTCAACAAATGGTGTTGGGGAAATTAGACAGCCAATGCAGAAAAATGAAACTGGACCATTTCCTTACACCACACAAAAAAATAGACTCCAAATGGATGAAAGACCTGTGTGAGAAAGGAATCCATCAAAATCCTTGAGGAGAACACAGGCAGCAACTTCTTCGACCTCAGCGACAGCAACTTCTTCCTAGAAACATCACCAAAGGCAAGGAAAGCAAGGGCAAAAATGAACTATTGGGACTTCATCAAGATCCAAAGCTTTTGCATAGCAAAGGAAACAGTCAACAAAACCAAAAGACAACTGACAGAATGGGAGAAGATATTTGTAAAACACGACTTATCAGATAAAGGGCTAGTATCCAAAATCTATAAAGAACTTACCAAACTCAACACCCAAAGAACAAATAATCCAATCAAGAAATGGACAGAGGACATGAATAGACATTTCTGCAAAGAAGACATCCAGATGGCCAAGAGACACATGAAAAAGTGCTCCACATCATTCGGCATCAGGGAAATACAAATCAAACCACAACGAGATACCTACCACCACACACTAGTCAGAATGGCTAAAATTAACAAGTCAGGAAACAACAGATGCTGACAAGGATGTGGAGAAAGGGGAACCCTCCTACACTGTTGGTGGGAATGCAAGCTGGTGCAGCCACTCTGGAAAACAGCATGGAGGTTCCTCAAAAAGTTGAAAATGGAGCTACTCTATGACCCAGCAATCACACTACTGGGTATTTACCCTAAAGATACAAATGTAGTGATCTGAAGGGGCACGTGCACCCAAATGTTTATAGCAGCAATGTCCACAATAGCCAAACTATGGAAAGAACCTAGATGTCCATCCACAGATGAATGGATAAAAATGTGGTATATATATATATATATATATATATATATATATATATATATATACACACACACACACACACAATGGAATACTATGCAGCCCTCAAAAGAAATGAAATCTTGCCATTTGCAATGATGTGGATAGAACTAGAGGGTATTATGCTGAGCAAAATAAGTCAATCAGAGAAAAACAATTATCATATGGTCTCCCTCATATGAGGAATTTGAGAGGCAAATTGGGGGTTTGTGGGGTATGGAAGGAAAAAAATGAAACAAGATGGGATCGGGAGGGAGACAAACCATAAGAGACCCTTTATCTCACAAAACAAACTGAGGGTTGCCGGGGGGGGGAGGTTGTGGAGAGGGTGGTTGGGTTATGGACATTGGGGAGGGTGAGTGCTGTGAAGTGTGAAAGCCTGACGATTCACAGACCTATACCCCTGGGGCAAATAATACATTATATGTTAATAAAAAAAAGAAAGAAATGCTGGTTAGTTTCAGAAAAAGTTCTTCAGGCAAAATGCCCATAAAAACTTTAATAATGAAGGGATGCCTGGCCACCAACATCAAAACTGAAACAATAATATTAAGATATTTACAATATAAATAGTTTCATGAGGTAGGATGGGTCATTTATCATTACCCCGCTTTACATGATGAGAAATATGGAAAGTAAATGATCTCATAAATATTTATGTGCTGCTCATCATGTCCCATGCACTGAGATACACTGGAGAGCAAAACAAATAAAACTTTACTCTCTTGGAGTTTCTTTTTTTTTTTTTTTTTTAAGATTTTATTTATTTGAAAGAGAGAGATAGCACAAGCATGGGGAGCCGCAGAGGAAGAGAAGCACACTCCCCTGCTGAGCAGAGAGCCTGATGTGGGACTCAATCCCAAAATCCTGGGATGATGACCTGAGCTAAAGGGAGACATTAAACCAAATGAGCCATCCAGGCGTCCTGAGAATATGCTAATATTTATTAAACCTTGTGTTTGGGAAAAGGCCAAAGTAACCAGAATAGTGAAAGAGGTAGGAAGGAAAGGACCAGATCTGCCTGGCAGAACAAAAGTCAAAGTCTTACCCTGTGTGGCCTAAGTGCAAAGGAAAGACAAAGTTTTACATTTAGATTTTTGGAAGATCACTATGACTCCTTATGGAAATGGGACTTAATGACTGTAATAGTTAGAAAAGTATTATAAAGCCATGATTGCCCTGGCTCAGTCAGTAGAGAGCATTCGATTCCTGATCTCGGGGTTGAGTTTGAGCCCCATGTTGGGTATAGGGACTACTTAAAAATAAAATCATTTTTTATATATATATATATATTTTTTTTTTTTTTTAGTTTTTTTTTTTTTTTTTATTTGTCAGAGAGAGAGGGAGAGAGAGCGAGCACAGGCAGACAGAATGGCAGGCAGAGGCAGAGGGAGAAGCAGGCTCCCTGCCGAGCAAGGAGCCCGATGCGGGACTCGATCCCAGGACGCTGGGATCATGACCTGAGCCGAAGGCAGCTGCTTAACCAACTGAGCCACCCAGGCGTCCCTAAAATCATTTTTTAAAAAAAGTAGTAAAAATCTATAGTAAATTGATGGTAGTAGCTGCAGAGAGAAGTGGAAGCTTTTGAGATATATTTTGGAAGTAAAACAGATAAAATGTAATGAGGGATTAGATAGTAGAGAAAGGGAAAATGAGGAGTGAAAGATGATCCCAAGTTCAGGGCTTCAGTAACTGGATAAATGGTAACAAATGGACTAGCAAAAAAAAAAGAAAAAAGATTTCTATTTTTTATATATAAAGTTTGAAATCACTATACAACATTCAAGTGGATAGTAAGTTAAATATATAAACCTAGGGGGTCAGTGTAAAAATGAACTGGCGATCACGGGCACACTAGGAGTCATCAGCACAAATGGTATAGTGGTCGCCCAGCTTAGAAACGGTGAAAACATTCCAAGACCTTCAGTGTATGCTTGAAACCCTATCTATACTAAGCTTTCTCCTATACATACACACCTTTGATAAAGTTTCGTTTATAAATTAGGCGTAGAGGTTAACAATAACTAATAATAAAATAGAACAATTACAACAATACACTATAATAATAGTTGTATGACTGGTCTCTCAAAATATCTTCTTGTACCGTACTCACCCTTCTTGTGATGATATAAATTGACAAAATGGGTATGTGATGAGATGAAGTGAGGTGAATAATGTAGGCGTTATGAGGTACTGCTGGGCTACTACTGACCTTCTGACAGTATGTCAGAAGGAGAAACTTCAGACTTCCACAGGTAACTGAAACTCTGGAAAGCCAAGGAAACAAATAAAATCACCCAGGAAGAAACTGTGACAGGAAAGAGAAGAGGGCCCAGGACTAAAGGTTAAGAAACTCTAGTATATAGATTTATCTAAGGGTCAAACACTTATTAAATGATCTAACTCAACAAAATACTTTTTCATTAAATCCCATTGCTATTAACATTGAAAAAAAAAAAAAAAGCCATTTTCCCTAGCCAAAGGACCTCAAAATTTAGTATTTAACCCATTGTAGTTGTCTTCTAGGTGAGTCCTAGAAAAACTACTTATCTACTTATAAAATTTAACAAAATAATAAGACATGAGAAAAGGTGGTGGCCTCTGAGGAGGGAATGTGAATGATAAGATGGGTAAGAAAGGTTTTTTACTATATATCCTTTCTACTTTTTGAATTCTGTACTGTATTGCATGTTTCACATATCAAAAAATAATTTTTTTTAAAGATTTTATTTATTTATTTGAGAGAGAGACAGTGAGAGAGAGCATGAGAGGGGTGAAAGTCAGAGGGAGAAGCAGACTCTCCATGGAGCAGGGAGCCTGATGTGGGACTCGATCCCAGGACTCTGGGATCATGACCTGAGCTGAAGGCAGTCACTTAACCAACTGAGCCACCCAGGTGCCCCCCAAAATAAATATTTTTAAAATAACTCCATATTTTGGCTTCCATCAATAATTAACTCAAATCCCAGTGTGTTTATTACTATTTGCCTTTATGTTGTTGTGGCTAAACTTTGACATGTTATCTATAAAATATTTATGTAAGTATAAAAAGCCACGAATAGCTAAGACTCTTGGAGAAACAGAAGGAATAAGAACTTAACTACCATATTTTCATGGCTTATTATAAAGCTACATGAATAAGGCTCTAAGATACTGACACAGGGATAAATAGATAAAGACAACAACAGAACAGAATAATGAGTCCACAAACAAATCAATGCATGTAAGGACACGAATTATGATGGAGGGAGAACTGCAGATAAGTGCAGAAAATAAATTCTTTCAATACATCATGCTGGGGGTGCTTTGGAAATACTTACGGAAAAAAATAAAATGGAATCCGTTCCTCACATCAAAGACAAAAATCAATTCTAAAGAGACTAAAGTTCTAAATATACAAGGCAAAACTATAAAGATTCTAGTAGAAAATATGAGATTATGCTCATGACTGTAGAAAAGGTTTTCTTAAGTCAAAGAAGCACTAAGACACACACACATACACACACTCTTCAATTCACATATAAATCACAAGCACATCCAGTGGAAGAAACACAAACAAGCAGAACAAGTCAAAAGAGCACCAGCTAGATTTGGATTAGGGAAATGAGGGCTCTAATCCAGGCTATCATCCACTGTTAACTTGGAGCAAGTTACATGACCTCTTTGAGTCTCAGTTTGCTAGTTTTTTAAAAGGAAGGAGCCATACTTTATGATCCAAACAAGGTTTTTGCCCAAAGTGATCTAAAATGATCACGAACCACAGCTTCTTGAATGAGCTAACAAGGTGGACAGCGTTCCCAATGTTGATACCTTAAGAGAATGAAGAAAAAAAGAAAATGATAAATGTTTTCCAGTCCTCTCAGGACTACAGTATATAAATAACTGAACATGCTGACAGTGTTTAAGGTTGACCTTGATAGAAAAGTGTATTCCATATGCTCTTAGATATAAAATGCACTACTGGGGTAAACGGCCCTTGCTGCATATTTGCTTGGTCATACTGTATTTCTTTAATAAAACTGATAAAAATAGAAAGATCCTGGAAAGATCAGTAGGCTAGCAATCAAAGGCTTTAAGTGTGTCTCTCCATATACCCCTGACAAGTAAAATTTCATCATCACAGACAGGAATAAATTATGGCTGCTTGCCTGGGTGGCTAGGGGAATGAGAAAATTAAGAACAGGACGTTCCTGTAGGATATTTGATAACCACCAGCCAAGTCATTTCTGTACCATTTTTCCTAACACTATCAAATAACATATTCAACATTTCATTAGCTTCTCAAAATGACATTTTATGATAAAGCTCAGATCTGACAGTCATACGCTTATTAAAACAGTCAAAACTAGTTATATTGAAATAATTATCAACTACAAAAGGTTTTTCATTAAAATACATTATGTAATAACATTAAAATAAAGCTCAATCAGGGAGTCTTAATTGAGGACTCAAGAACAGGATTCCTCAATCCCTGAATCTCTTAAAATTATGTACAGAACATATATGCATGCGCATGTCTGGGGAGAGTATCTCACGACGTACAGAAGATTTTTTGTGAGGTCCATGAATAAAAAAGGTTATGAAACTTTTAATTAGGTGATTATTCCAGACTCTTAAAGTCTATGACCCCACACAAATGTGGTGACATTTTAGTTAAGGCAAATAACTGACCCACTTATTAAGGAAATAGAACTTTGCCTCCTTCTGATTCACTGCTCTTTTTCTCTTAATCCAAGTACAACAAAAATCAGTCTTACTCTAAAATAAATTTTTTAAAAAGCTAAATTAAATTTTTAAAAATAAAAATAAAAAAATCTGGGGGCACCTGGCTGGCTCAGTGGGAAGAGCATGCAACTCTTATCTCTGGATCATGAACTCAAGTGCCACGTTTGGTGTGGAGTCTACTCAAAAAAAAAAAAAAAAAAAAAAAGCCAAAACAAAACAAACAAACAAAAAAACACAAAGAAAGTACATGAAAATTTAAAAATTTAAAACTTCATAGCTTCAATTAAACAATTAAAAATTCAGTTCAATAATGTCTTATTCCAAAATCTTCAGCTTATTTCCTTACTTTTCAGCCTCTCTAAACACTCAAATTTTAACAACAATATATTTCATTTTTCAGTAAGAAAGATAATCTATTCTTTGGTCTTTTCCACCAAGCATCACTCTTTCTGGGTCCTGAGTAGATTTTTTGCATTAATTGAAAACAAGATCTCACTCTTTCCTACTGCTTTACATAGTTAATTGGAACTGTTAGTCCAAATTCATCAATCCCTGAGCCCTTGAAAAAAAGCTATTAGTCAAATCCTAGTCTGGCCAAAATATGGTGACTAATTCCCGCTATCATTTCATAAATACATACTTAAAAAAACACACACACAAAACTAACTAATGAGAACTATAATTTACCGCCAACTACTCGTAAGAAATTATAGCTCTGCTGACTGGCAAGTAATTTGCAAAAGCAGATCAGTTTAGCTGCATAAAATAAATATCCACCTGCACGTACTAGCACTAATCAGGGCGTGAAATTAAACTTTTTATTCAGAAGGAAATAACTGCTTCAAAGCTGGGATTTAGTCTGGGAAGCAAATATTAAGGTCATCCTTTTCTCTCTGATGTTTATAGTATTTCTAATGTGGGAAGCAAGGGAGGAGAGCTGACTGACCAAATTCTGTACAAGCAAAAATATCTCTATGACATAACAAATATTCCACTTGCTTTACTAATTACACAGATTTAACAGAACCAAATTGCTGAAATGTATGTAGAGATCACTTACGAACTGAAAGCACAAACAGACCACTACAGACATCTAATTCAGTCAAAACTAAGGGATCAGTGTCTCATTAAGTGAAATAAAGAAAACTCAACAAATATAAATGCCACAGTAAGTTTTTAAAAAGCCTTTAGCCATTTTCATTATAACAAGGTCAATTCAGGATTAGCCAGGTTAATGAGATCCTATTCAATGATAGCAGTAGCCAATTATAGCCAATAGAAGCCAATTCCCACGATATTCCCAACATTTATCAAAATTAACTAATACAGGGTGCCTGGGTGGCTCAGTCCGTTAAATGTATGCCTTCGGCTCAGGTCATGATCCCAGGATCCTTGGATTGAGTTCCACATCGGGCTCCCTGCTCAGCGAGGAGTCCGCTTCTCCCTCTGCCTCTCCCCCTAATTGTGCTCTCTCTCTTGCAAATAAATAAAATCTTTTTTAAAAAAGTAACTAATACAGGGGCACCTGGGTGGCTCAGTGGGTTAAAGCCTCTGCCTTTGGCACAGGTCATGATCTCAGGGTCATCTGCTCAGCAGGGAGCCTGCTTCTCTTCCTCTCTCTCTCTCTCTGCCTGCCTCTGCCTACTTGTGATCTCTGTCTGTCAAATAAATAAATAAAATCTTTTTTTTAATTAACTAATACAAATAACATATTCAACATTTGTCCTCCTGAAACCATTATTACCCTATATGTAGACTAACTAGAATTTAAACAGAAACTTGAAACAAAGAAATTAACTAATACAAACTTCAACTAATTCCACACTACTCTCAAGTCTACCAGAAAAACACAACGAATAGAAAAAAGCCCAATCTATCATGAGCAAATGCTGGCTTGAGTAGCCTATACATGCCACCATGGTACTCAACCTGAGGCTGCACAACCAGCAGCGGCATCTGAAAACTAGAAATGCACATTTTCAGGCCCTAAAGGCCTACTGAATGGAAAATACAAACCTTCCAGGAAATTCTGATGCAGTTTTTACTACCATAAGCCCTAAAAAACTGAACCTAATTCTTTATACAGTTTTAGACTTTTCCATTAAAGATAAGAATTATAAAACACGTAACTGGCAAATTGGAATGTAAAATGTACATTTTAATTAGTGTAAGATCAAAAACAAAAATAAAATTAAAATGAAGTCTACACAATATCTTCCCCAAAAATGAAACAGTCACCATTTCAGTCATGCATAAAAAAAAATTATTTGGAACAGCATAAAATTAAATGGCCTAGGGGCGCCTGTGGGTGGCTCAGTGGGTTAAAGTCTCTGCCTTCAGCTCAGGTCATGATCTCAGGGTCCTGGGATCGAGCCCCATATTGGGCTCTCTGCTCAGCGGGGAGCCTAATTCCTCCTCTCTCTTTCTGCCTGCCTCTCTGCCTACTTGTGATCTCTGGCAAATAAATAGATAAAATCTTTTTAAATAATAAATAAATAATAAATGGCCTAATTTTACAACTACCACAGAATCATCATCACCAATGGATGCTAAACTATTGGGAAGAACAATGCTGGGAAAACAAGATATTTACAGTTTCCAAATTTCACTCCACAAGGCACTTACTAATTACACATATACCTTAACAAAGAAAAATTTGGTAAATACAACCTTAATAAAATGATCAAACTTAGTTTCACCAATAAAAAAATAAACTGACATGATGAACCTTCTCATGGAATGCACTGAGAAAGAAATCACAACATGTATTCCTACCAAAAAGATTTTTAACCTGAATCTAATCATGAAGAAATAATCAGACAAATTCAAATGAGAGACCTTCTGTAAAACTAGCCTGGACTCTTCAAAAATGTCAGTAACATGAAAAAAAATTAGGGAACTGTTGTAAATTAAAGGAGACTAAAGAGACCTAACTATATATAACGTGATTGAATACCACAAAAAAAAAAGAAAGTTTAGAAGAAGCAGCTATGAAAGACATTACTGGGACAAGTAGGGAAATATGAATATGAACCATGTATTTAATAATAAAATGTTAGGGCGCCTGGGTGGCTCAGTGGGTTAAGCCGCTGCCTTCAGCTCAGGACATGATCTCAGAGTCCTGGGATCGAGTCCCGCATCGGGCTCTCTGCTCAGCAGGGAGCCTGCTTCCTCCTGTCTCTCTGCCTGCTTGTGATCTCTCTCTGTCAAATAAATAAATAATAAAATGTTATCACTGTTAAATTTCCTAAGTGAGATCTTACACTATGGTTATGAAAGATGGTGCTCTTATACTTAGGAAATATATATGGAAGACGAAATATCAAAATGTCTGCAACTCTCAAATGATATAATAAATAAGTATACTATATAGAGAGAAAAAAACGCAATGTGGCAAAATGTTAACAACCGGCCAATCCAGGTGAAGAGTATATGAGTGATGATTATGCTTTTCTCACTATTTTTCTATAGATTTGAAAGAAGATTGATATCATTCTTATCCCTCTTCAAAACCATATTCCTCCAACAGTATGATCTTAAGGAAGTAACTTAACCTCTCCATGCCTCGGTTTCCACATTTGTAAATCAGGGATAATAACAATACATACCTAATAAGGTGAGAATATCAAAAGAGTTCATGTATGTCAAGTACCTAGAATCCGGCATGATACGTACCAGACTTCAAGTGTCTGCTGCCATTATTACTGCTGATACTTTATTTTATGACTACTACTACAAGAATCATAGCTTGGATGTTCACAGTTCTATAGAATTTCCAAAATATTTTCTCTACTTATAGTTTAAGCTAGTCTTCACCACAGATCTTTGAAGTAGGGAGAGTATTATTATCTCTGCTTTCCAGATAAGGAAAATGAGACTCAGAGAGTTGAGCGACTTCCCCAATGTTTTACGACTTCTAGAAAGTAGTGTGAGATGGGAACCAGGTCTTGTTTCCACTATAGCACAATGTAAAATTTACATCTAAACTGATTACAATGTATTTCAAAGAAAACACACTAAAAAAAACAGGTAGAACTTCTGTACTGTCAGTTATAGACAAAAGAAGTTATCACTAGGCCATTTAGCAAACCAGATGTCACTTTGCAGAGCTTTGATATTTTTGTTAAATACCCTTGAAAACAAGGATCAAAAAATATGAACTCTTATAAAAAGGGATTTATTGTATTTTTATAGCTTATTACATACCTTGTAACAATCATTTTGTTAAATGTGAATGTCAGTTTTATTTTCGGTCCCTTTTTTCCTGGCTATTTACAAGCTTTGTAAGAATCGTTCCTTAATTAAGTCTAAACATAGTTTTATATAAATGGATTCCTGGAAATAAAACGTTCAGACTTAAGAAATGATTGTTACAGAGACTGTAACAGGCCGTAAAAAAAGAATGCCACTTTAAACAAAGATTTCTCATTTTAATTAAAAAGATAATCATCAGAACATTCCTACACTTAACAGAACCATTTAAAGAAGCTTCTTTGAAAAAAAAAATATGTAGCATCTTATGCAGCCTTCCATGTATAATTTATAACATATTTAAAATCAAAGTCTCAGTTGATCCTGTAAGTATGAATCCTTATATACTATCTATGCCTACACTTGAATGATACATTGGAACAGAAACAGGTCCAAATGAAATAAACATCATTCCCAATTCTTTTTCTAATGAACACTTTCAAAGATTATGAGTATTTTTCCCATAAATATTGGTAAAACACATTTAAGAACACTTAAGAAACATTGTTTTAACTTGGACCCCGGGTAACAATCTGAGGGTTTCAGAGGGGAGGAGAATGGGGGATGGGGTAACAGGGTGATGGGTATTGAGGAGGGCATGTGCTGCGATGAGCACTGGATGTTATATGTAACTAATGAATCACTGAACACTACATCAAAAATTAATGATGTACTACTATAAAGTGGCTAACTGAACATAATAATAAAAAAAAAGAAACACTTTCTGGGGCGCATGGGTGGCTCAGTGGGTTAAAGCCTCTGTCTTCAGCTCAGATCGTGATCCCAGGGTCCTGGGATCGAGCCCCTCATCCAGCTCTCTGCTCGGCGGGGAGCCCCTTCCCCCTCTCTCTGCCTGCTGCTCTGCCTTCTTGTGATCTCTGTCTGTCAAATAAATAAATAAAATCTTAAAAAAAAAAAAAAGAAACACTTTCTAACATGACCACAAATGAACATAACAAGGATCATACAGTTTATTGATGCAGTCAGTATATGTCAGCAAAGGTGTTGGGTAAAGGATATTCAGAACACTACCATATAGTGTTCTGACACATACCTGCATACAAAGTTTCTATTCTCAAACTTTAATAAAAAGTGAAGCAATCATGTGATTTTCAAAAGGCCAAACCTGGATATCACTGGAGGCTGTAAAAAAACCTTTACAAATATGATTTGATAAGCAGGATTCTTTTCGATTAATTCATCTGGGTAACTGTCATTCTTGGGACGCCTGGATGGCTCAGTTGGTTGGGCGTCCCACTCTTAATGTGAGCTCATGTCATGATCTCAGGGTCATGGGATTAAGCCCCACAGTGGGCTCTGTGCTCAGGAGGAAGTCCACTTGAGATTCTCTCCCTCCCTCTGCTCCTCCTCCCGTGGGCGCATACATGCACACACACACACACACACACACACACACACACAGTCTCTCTCTCATTCTCAAATAAATATATAAATAAATAGGGGTGCCTGGGTGGCTCAATCAGTTAAGAATCCAACTCTTAATTTCAGCTCAGGTCATGATCTCAGAGTCATGACACTGAGCCTCTGGCGGGCTCCCCACTGGGCATAGAACCCTGCTTAAGATTCTCCCTTTCTCTCTCTCCCTTTCCCCATCCTCTCTCTCTCAAAATAAATAAATATATATTTTTTAAATTGTCCATTCTTAACACAAATCTCACATAAATTTTGTAAACCTAGGCAGCGTCCACGAGAGAATGAAGTAGATCTTATAAGCTGTCATTATAATTAACTGTAATTTGAAAAACAGATGCATCAATGTTCTTCTACTTAAGTCACCTTTTCTAAATTGCACTGGAGTCACTACTTGACAGTCTATTTCTGCAGCAATGTATTACTGGAAACTGCTTCAAAGTAGACTCTATTTTCCCAGGAAAACAAGTTATAATCAGGAAGCTATTTCCTGAGGACTTGGTAACAAAGAAAGGACTTAGATGCCTAACAACACCAAAACAAACAGCCAATAACTAAACTTCCACAGTCATTAAAAATAAGGAAATAACATTCCAGCTTCATGAAACAGAGTAACATACCAATGATCAGCAAGCATTTGTCCAAAATGTATAAAAAACAAAACAAAACAACCTATAACTCTTCCGTATTTATTCATTAAACAAATCTGACCTCAAGCTAATAACCAACTAAAATAAACACTAAACATTTAATTAGCAATCATTTGATCTGCTTCTTATAATAGAGACTGCTGCTTGGGATGATTTATGAAAAAGGGAGAGGAAGCAAGAGAGGGTCAACTATTATTACTCAAGTAACTATCCTCCTTTCCTTTATCTAAATTATTTCCCTGAATAAGCAAGTTACTCAAAATCATAGCACTGACCTATGCTACCAGTATAAGGAAATGGGTGAATGTTGATCATGATGACCACAAGTTTAAAAAAAAGTTATAGGTTGACCAGATATTTTTATTTTTCATTTGCTTATCTCTTTAGCTTATTAAAACCCACCACGTGTTCTATATAAGACCAAAGGCCACCAGAAAAAAAAATGCTCTCATTCTCAATGTCACAGGGCTTACTTGAGACTTTATAGATAGGTTTCAGGGTACCCTACACATATTTAAGAACCAGGAAAATTTAACAGCACAAACTCCTTTTTAAAATATTAATAGAATATCTTTCACAGAACACTAAATTTAGGGCATATTCTGATGATCATTCCTCTGATTCTTCTGATGATGACTATATGTTGTGTTTTATTCCCAACAGATAAAGTCATCAAGAAGAACTGGGGCATACATTAGGGAAATGTAAATTAAAACCACAATAATATATTACTATATACCTATCTAAATGGCTAACATAAAGAACAGTGAGCAACCAGAACTTTCATACATTGCTTGTGCAAATGCAAAATGGTATAGCCAGATGCAGTAGGGTAGGGGGATTAAGAGGTATAATCTTCTAGTTATAAAATAAAAAAGGCACAGAGATGTATGTATAGCATAGGGAATACAGTCACTATACTATAACAGCTTTGTATTGTGACAGACTGCAATTAGACTTACTGTGCTGACCACATTGTAATTTATTAAAAATCGAACCACTATGTTGTATACCTGAAATTAATATAAAATTTTATGTCAATCATTCTTCAATTTAAAAAAAAGATAGAGGGGCGCCTGGGTGGCTCAGTGGGTTAAAGCCTCTGCCTTTGGCTCAGGTCATGATCTCAGGGTCCTGGGATCGAGCCCCGCATCGGGCTCCCAGCTCCATGGGGAGTCTGCTTCCTCCTCTCTCTCTCTCTCTGCCTGCTTCTCTGCCTACTTGTGATCTGTCTGTCAAATAAATAAATAAAATCTTAAAAAAAAAAATGATAAGAGTCATGCTTGGAAATAGTTTGGCAGTTTCTTATAAAGTTAAACATACGCTTACCATATGACCCAGCAATTCCCCTCCTGGGTATTTACCCTAAAGAAATAAAAATTTACATTCGCACAAAACCTATACACAAGTATATACAGCAGCCCTATTTAGAGTCACCAAAAACCAGACACAACCCACATGTCCTTCAACAGGTGAATGGATAAACAAAATATGGTACAATCCATACAATGGAATACTATTAAGCAATAAAAAGGAATGGGATAGTGATATATGCAACAGCTTGGATGAATCTATCTCAAGAGCATTGTGAAAGAAGCCAAAAGCAAAAAATTACATATTGTATGATACCATTTACATGACATTCTCAAAAAGATAAAACCAAAATAAGGAAAAATAAATCAGTTCCTAGAAATTAGAGATGGGGTGGGGGAAATATAGTATAAGGGAGTTTGGGGAGGGGTAATGACTGTTCTGTATCCTGACCATGGTGGTAGTTACATAAATCTATACAGTATTAAAATTCTGAGACCTATACACTAAAAAAAAAACTCAATTTTACTGGATGTTAATAAAAAATTTTTTGAATTTGCACATAGCAGGTATGAATAAATATATGCTTAAAAAGTAAAATGGAATAGCGGTAGAATGCCTATTCAATAAAACTTGAAAGTCTGTGTGAATTATTCTGTGTTAGATTTTTGTTGTAAAAGTACCACTACCATCATATCCTTATGGCCTAGAAAGCACCATCACATTTACCTCATTTAGTTATATTAAATTATGTCTTCCTCTATTTTCTTAAATTATTTATTTATTTGACCCAGAGAGAGAGAGATCACAAGTAGGCAGAGAGGCAGGCACAGAGAGAAGGGGAAGCAGGCTTCCCGCCGAGCAGAGAGCCTGACACAGGGCTTGACCCCAGGACCCCGAGATCATGACCCGAGCCGAAGGCAGAGGCTTAACCCACTGAGTCACCCAGGCACCCAGTCTTAGATGCTGTGGGGGATGGTAATGACCATCCAAGGCACGGAGATAAAAAGACCTTTTCAGAGAGAATTTCTAACTATCAAGACAGCCTGTGGCTGTGTGGCTGTCACTTGAGATCAGGCTGAAGCCCTTGCTCAAAAGACCTCCAATGTATGTAATTATACCAGAGAGTACACTTTCCTCATAAATCTCCCTCCCATTTAGTTATGCCTTGTTCCTCTGAGCAACATTTGAGTGATTCCTCAAAACTCGCTCCTTGACATTAATTCTACTTAAGAGCTCTATACAACTGGTGTGGGGCACCTGGGTGGCTCAGTTGGTTAAGCATCTGACTCTTGATTTCAGCTTAGATCACCAGCTCAGGGTAGTGAAATCGAGCCCCGCATCAGGCTTGCTGCTCGGCTGGGAGTCTGCTGGAGATTCTGTCTCTCCCTCTCCTTCTGCCCCTCCTCCAACTTCTGTGCCCACACTCTCTCTGGATTTCTAAAATAAATAAACCCTTAAAAACAAAAAAACAACTGGTGAGATAGTCTGCTGTCATTTATTTTCAAATATGTGATAGGGTCATAAAACATTAACAATTATAATTAAAATATTAACAATTACCATATTAACAATTAACAAGTAACATCAGAACTATCCACAACATTTTCATTTCACAGGAGGGAATACAAGTTGTACTATGATGTAATTTTAACATATATGTCCATATTTTGGGATTCTGCTATTGTTCTACTAGACACACCTCTTATAAATGGCATATCTTGCTCATTTTTCTGCCCCCATAGCTCACCAATTTCTCCAGCTGCAAACAGCCCCAGAAGTAAATTATTTTTAGAAACCTACTACTAATCCATTAGAATTCTAAGAGATTCCAAGCCTCTACCATGACGTCTGTATCACTCTGCCTTCACTCTTTTCCCCCAGCTTTACTGAGATATAACTGGCATATAAAATTGTGCAAATTTAAGGTTTATAATATGTTGCTTTGATACATATATTGTATTACAAAATGATTAGCCCCTGACTTCACTCCTGATTTCAGTTAGCTCAGTTCCTTCCTGCTATGTTCCCCACATACAAGGCTTCACCTTTTACTTTGGTTCTAGCCACAATATTCCCTCACTCCCTCTTTGTTGGTACACTGGCCAGGACACAATAGGCTAGACATTTTGTTAAACCTAATCTGAGAAATATCTGCATCAGAAACCCTGAGATGCTTGTTAAACACGCAGATTCTTGAGATCTACCAAATTAGCTAGAGGGAGAAGAGCTGAGAATCTGTACTGTATTTTAACATTTTCTCCAAATAATTTTTTTAAGATTATACTTATTTGTCAGAGAGAGAGAGAGAGAGCGCATCCAAGAGTGAGCACAAGCAGGGAGCAAGGCAGGCAGAGGGAGAAGCAGGCTTCCTGCTGAGCAAGGAGCCCAGTGTGAGGCTTGATCCCAGGACTCTGGGATCCTGACCTGAGCTAAAGGCAGCCACTTAATGGACTGAGCGACCCAGGCACCCCCCTCCAAATAATTCTTATGCATAGTAAAGCATAGGACTATTACAGTAGGCACTAATGAATAAATGAACCAATTAATTAATTCTCCAGTTCCTTGCTGGGTATTCCAGTTTGACTTCTTATCCCAGACTTTATAATCAGGGTCCTTGCTACCTGTTTTCAGTACTTACTCATGCTGTCTACCTATCTGGATGTCCCCAGAATATCTGCACCCAGATTCCTTGTCATTATTCTCCCCCTGAAAGAATATTCTTCCCTTGCTAAACTTCTGAGTCCACAAATCTGGTCGAGTTGCCAACAGATGCCATGTTCCACCTGCCTAGCTAAATTTCCTCTCCTTAACTCCTAGCCACATCCAAGCACTTAGCCTACCTCAGCTAGCATGAAAAGCCTCTGTAGCTTTGTGCTTCCTTATCTGGCTTATCCTGATAAAACAGTGTCCCCAGAATGAGACAGTGATCATGAAATTACTCAAACAACAAACACAATGTTTAAAAGAATCCTGATCTTTCTATCACATAGGAAGTAGAGTCGAGTGGTCCAGATAACTTCAATTTGGCTTACCCACTATGTGGATAAATCTTTCTTTTTTTTTTTTTTAAGATTTTATTTACTTATTTATTTGAGAGAGAGAGAAAGAGAAAGAGAGCCTGAGAGGGGGAAGGTCAGAGGGAGAAGCAGAACTCCCTGCTAAGCAGGGAGCCTGATATGGGACTCGATCCCAGGACTCCAGGATCATGACCTGCAGTCACTTAACCAAATGAGCCACCCAGGAACCCAAATCTTTCTCTTTTAACCTGTTATTATGGGTATTCATATAGAAAAGTATGGAATAGAATACAACGAATTCCTATCACTCAGCTTTTCACCTCCCAAATTCCAAAGCAAATTCCTTAAGAGTGTATCATTATGTCCATTTTTATACAATGCCCATTTTTATACAATGCCCATTTTTTATACAACGAATTCCTATCACTCAGCTTTTCACCTCCCAAATTCCAAGGCAAATTCCTTAATACTATATCATTATGCCCATTTTTATCTATTTGAACATATCTTAAATTTAGTCTCCCTGTTAAAATTAGGGACTATTCCAACATCTTTACCCACCAAATACTCACTTCCCTATACTACAACAAACTTCCCTCTAGCTAATTGCCACAAATCATGCCTGACACCTTTTTTATTCTTCTCTTTCTTTATTTCTCCTACTCTACTCCAGACAAACCTTATTCATTCTATCTTGAGAATATTCCTTAAATATCTTTCCTTCTTTCCATAATTACTGCCCTAGCTCAAGCCCACATGGATTCTTGCCCGGACTATTATACAGCCTTTAAGTGGTCTCTTTGCTTCTGTCTATTTCCTCCTCCCTAGTCCAGTCCACTCTAAGGGGAACCTTAGAGTGATCTTTAATCTTTATTGTTACTGCCCTCAGTGGGAATCAGATTCAGATGTAAATTAGAGACCGTTCAGAAAAGAGCACTGCAAGCATTTATATCTTGAATGGGGGCCAGGGACCTCAGACAGAAAACCTTTGAACAATGAGCAACAAATAGAAAATTAAATTTCAAAAATAGCATCTAAAATAAAACCCCAGCATCTAAAAACACCAAATAACCAGGAATTAATCTAACAAAAACGTACAAAGACCTCTACACAGAGAAATTAAAGACTCAAATAAATGGAAAGATATACCATTTTCATGGATTGTAGAACTCAATAGTGTTACAATCTCAATTCTACCCAAACTTATATAGATTCTACCCAATTCTACCCAAACTTATATAGAAATGCAATGCAATATCGATAAAAACCATAGCAGCATGTTTCATGGACATTAACAAGCAGATTCTAATATATATGGAAATGCAAAGGGCCAAGAACAGCCAATGCAATCTTGAGGGGGATGGGTAGCTGAAGGGCATATACTATCAAATATCAAGAACTAGTATGCAAATATATTTTAAAAGTATGATATTGGCACAAGAATAAACAAAACAATGAAACAGAACAGGGTCCTAGAAACAGGCCCACACACACATATAGATAGATAGTATGAATTCCTGAATTCATACATGGCAAAAGTGACCCTGCAATGTGACAAAGAATAATTTTTTCAATAAATGACATTGGATCAACTGGACTTAAAAAACCAAAACTGAATTCTGTCCTCTACCTCACACCAAATGTTAACTAATTAATTCCAGATAAACTACAGATCCCAGGTCAAACAATAAAGCTTGTCAGGGTCTTGAGATATCTGTAGACTTGTAGTCATAGCATTATTCACAACCGCCAAAAGGTAGAAGGATCCCAAGTGTCTGGCAAGATATTAATGGACAAACTAAATGGGATGTTTAAATATGGTAGAATATTATTCAGCCTCAAAAAGGAAGGAAATTCTGACACGTTACAACATGGATGAACCTTGAGAACATTGTGCTAAGAAAAATAACCCATTCACAAAAAGACAAATACTGTATGATCCCACTTATGAGGTATCTAGAGTAGCCATATTCATAGAAACAAAGTAGAATGGTGGTTGTCAGGGGCTTGGGGGAGAGGGAAACAGAAAGTTGTTGTTCAACAGGTATGGAGTTTGAGCTTTTCAAGATAAAAAAATGCGTATTCAGTTTAGCTAAGGCCAAGCAAAACAGGGTCTACACAAGATGGGGTGGTAGAATCAGCAGTGATCTACTGCAGGTCAGAGCCCTAGCAGGATAAAAAAAAAAAAAAAAAATGTCCATACAGGAATATGGCAGCCTTGGCAGTCCTGCACAGGGTGCTAGGGTCCAAATGGACTGAGAAGAACAACCTAGTACAAGGTATCAGATCCTTAGGTGAGAAAGATGTTCAAACAAAGAGCAGGAGCCTGACAGGGGATTTTGGAGCCTTGGTAAGGTGAGGATGGCATCCATGTGGTAGATGTCAGGAACAGCAGTAATAGTAGAGACTGGTCACATACAAGGAAGCTGATTAATAAAATATGTTGAGGTTACTGTCAGAAAAGGGAGTTATAATTACAGAAAAGGGAGTTATAATTACAGAAAGGAAATTACTGAATGAACCCTTGGTGTGAGACTAGAACTGGAGATATCAGTGTGAACTCACAGTTTTATATAAATATATAGATAAAATTATAATAGTGATATAATGCATGTGTGCATGTTTACACATACATATATTCCCTACCTCTGTCCAGTAAGAGGGCCTGGGAGCAGTGACAGCCCAACAACAATAAGCACACCAAACACCCAGATCTTAGCTTCTAAATATCATTCTCTACTGAGAATGGCTCAGTGGGTTAAGCCTCTGCCTTTGGCTCACTTGGGTCATGATCTCAGGGTCCTGGGATCGAGTCCCACACTGGGCTCTCTGCTCAGCAGGGAGCCTGCTTCCCCCTCTCTCTGCCTGCCTCTCTGGCTACTTGTGATCTCTATGAGTCAAATAAATAAATAAACTCTTTAAAAAAATTTTTTAAATGTTTAAAAAAAGATGAATCAGCTTGAAAGCACTGACCAAGGGGTGCCTGGGTGGCTCAGTGGGTTAAAGCCTCTGCCTTCGGCTCAGGTCATGATCCCAGGGTCATGGGATCAAGCCCCGCATTGGGCTCTCCGCTCAGCGGGGAGCCTGCTTCCTCCTCTCTCTTCCTGCCTCCCTGCCTACTTGTGATCTCTGTCAAATAAATAAATAAAATCTTAAAAAAAGAGAGAGAGAAAGAAAGTACTGACCAAAGAGGGAACAATTTAAGCATCAAAATAAATTACAGTATTGGATTATAGCCCATCAAATAAAACAGGAATTCATAAGCCCATTCTATTATAACAGATTGAAAATCTGATGGAGAATAGGATAGTAATCTGGTTTCAAAGAACCTTTTCCATAAAATATTTATTACAAAAATTACATATTTTAAAAGAATTGGCAGATACCACCTTAATCAAGTAAACAAAACTGTAAGACAAATAAAAAATCACGTGTCACCTAATAGGAGGCAAGAAGTAAAACTACAGCACCACTTCTGTGGTACTTCTGCCAAAAATACATAACCTGGATCCAATCATGAGGAAGAATCAGATAAACCCAAACTGAGGGACCATACTACAAAATGGCCTATAATGCTCAAAAGTGCCGTAGTCACAAGAGTCAAAGAAAAACTAATGAACTGTTCTACACTGAAGGAGACTAAAGAGACATGACAACTAAATTCAATGCATGATTCTGGGTTAGATCCTTTTGCTACAAAGAACATTACTGGAACAACTGGCAAAATCTAAATGGGGTCTGGGGTTAGATATGTTATTGTACTGTATGTCAATTTCTGAATTTTGACGGTTGTATTATTGTTATGTAGAATGTGGTCTATTTGTAGAAAATACACACTGAAGCATTTGGTGATGTGACAACTTACACTCAAATGATTCAGGAAAAAATATCGTTTGTGTTTTACCTGGAACTCTTCTGTAATTCTGAGATTAATTCAGAGTAAAATGTTAAGAGAAAGAGAAAGGACTGCATTGGTGGTTACCAAACACTAAAAATAAAGATACTGATACTCTGTGTGTGTGTGTGTGTGTGTGTGTGTTTATCAATATACACACTCCAATTAGGTGTAACTATTTTCTCTTGAGAAAGACTATTAGTTTTCCATGGCTGCTGTAACAAATTAACAAATATTTAGTGGCTTAAAAGAACATCAAATTATTATTTTATAGTTCTGTAGTTCAGAAGTCTGAAACCGTTCTCACTGAGACAAAAATCAAGGTTGTTGGTGGGACTGTGTTCTGTTCTGGAGGCTCCAGCTTGTCCTTTCAAGTTTCTAGAGGCTTCTCACATTCCCTAGCTCGTATCTCTTCTCCCATTTTCAAAGACACCAACAGTGGACTGAGTTCTCACATGGCATCACTTTGACCTGTTCTGACTTCCTCTTACACCTTGAGGGTCCCTTGTGATTAACACTGGGCCCAACACAAATAATCCAGGATAACCTCTCTATTTTAAAGTCAGCTGATTAGCAACCTTAATTCCATCTGCTACCTTCATTCCCCATGTAATTTAACAAATTCACTGGTACTTGGCATTGGTGGGGCAGGGGGTACTTACTCTGCCTACCCCAAAGAGTTTCTTTTATTCTGAGATTATATCCTTGCTACTTTTGTGGCATTAGAGAGCTCTTTTATAAAATGATGGTGTTAATTGCAATCATTCTTTTAAAACTATTTGTATATAGAGGGAAAAAACCTTGTTAATCCTGTGAATACTAAGTAAGTAATACAAAAAAACCTTGTGACATTTTTGACTCATCTCTCGAATGAAATTCTGAAACAAAACATTTCTGTTCCAACAAAGACACCGTATCCTTGATGAAAGATTTGTATTTTTCAGAATATAAGGAACAAATCAATTTATTTTAAAAAGGCAGACAATCCAATTAAAAAAAAAAAGTGACAAAGGCTTAAATTGACACCTCACAATAGAGTACATTTAAAGAGCTAATACAGGTCATGGTCTCAGAGTTGTAAAATAGAGCTCCACGTCCAGCTGTGGAGTCTGCTTAGGATTCTCTTTCCCTCTTCCTCCCTCCACTCTACCTCCTCCCACTCTCAAATAAATAAATAGCCAATAAACCCAAAAAGGTGCTTGATTACAATGGTCACTAAGGAAATGCAAATTAAAGCAGCAAGATAGTACGATTCATCTACTAGTCTGGCTAAACTGAAAAAGGCAGACAGTATCAAGTGAGTGTTAAAAGAACATGCAGCAACTGGAGCTTCCACATGCTGCTGCAGGAAGTGTAAAATGGGAAAGTGATTATTCATAACAGCACAATTCACAGTAGCCAAAAACTGGAAATAACCCAAATGTCCATCAACAACAGAATGGCTAGGGGCGCCTGGGTGGCTCAGTGGGTTAAAGCCTCTGCCTTTGGCTCAGGTCATGATCCCAGGGTCCTGGGATCGAGCCCCGCATCTGGCTCTCTGCTCAGGAGGGAGCCTGCTTCCCTTCTTCTCTCTCTGCCTGCCTCTCTACCTACTTGTGATCTCTCTCTGTCAAATAAATAAATAAAATCTCAAAAAAAAAATAGAATGGCTAAAAATATTAAATATATTCACACATTGGAATACTACATAGCAACAAGAATGAACAGAACTACGCCCAACAAAACAACCTGAATGTATCATCCCACAAACAATGTAGAACAAAAGAAGCCAGACACTGAAGTATGTATACTGGAATGATTCCATATATGAGGCTAAATACAAATAAAACCAACCTACAGATATTAGATAATGCTTACACAGAAATGATCACTAGGTGAAATTTTAAGAAGCTATATACTTAGACTTGTACACCTTTTTGTATAATTACTTCTCTAAAAGGCTTACATAGATAGATATATTCACAAAGTACACCAGAATATTATTCTTCCATACAAACCGGATTCAGTCCAAACTCCCTAGTCCTCAGTCTTTCTTTTCTTTCTTGTCTGTTATGCCCCCTTATGTTCATGTTTTACCTGTCTACTCAACCCATGCCTGCCGATCTCTTGATTTTCTGGCCTTTACCCAAACTACTCCCTCTTCCTGAAATGCCCACCTCAAAAACAAGTCTATCAAAACCTATCTATTCTACAAAATCCAGTATGAAGCTTTCTTCTTCCACAAAGTGTCCAAAGATCTCGCCAGTTAAAACTAATTTCCCTTCTGTTAACTTCCACAGCACTTTTGCCTCTATTCTGGCACTTACTGGTATGACTTAAAAAATATTATAAATTCCTATCTTCTCAATAGATTGTAAAGTTCTAGAAGAGACAGTTTTATTTAATTTTGTATCTTCATCGCTTCCTGCCCCCATAACCACCTCCCTCCACATATAACACAATGTTTTGCAACTCAATTTATGTTCACATTTTTATCAAATCACGTTGCATGCCAATTATCATGGCCTCATTTTCAGCTGTCAACCCAGTGATTTTGCCAAGTAATATTTAAAAGGAAAATGCAGTAGTCCAGCACAATCTAGGAACATACAGTCCTAAATTTCCAATGAAAACCTTGGATACAGGGGCGCCTGGGTGGCTCAGTGGGTTAAGGCCTCTGCCTTCTGCTCAGGTCATGATCCCAGGGTCCTGGGATCGAGCCCCGCATCAGGCTCTCTGCTCGGCGGGGAGCCTGCTTCCTCCTCTCTCTCTGCCTGCCTCTCTGCCTACTTGTGATCTCTGTCAAATAAATAAATAAAATAAAATAAAATAAAATAAAATAAAATAAAATAAAAAAAGAAAACCTTGGATACATATAGGAGTTTAATGGTATAAATGATCAATTAACATATTATACATGGCAATTTACAATTTAAAATGAGCTGAGGGATACCTGGGTGGCTCAGTTGGTTAAGCAACTGCCTTTGGCTCAGGTCATGATGCCGGGGTCCTGGGATCGAGTCCCGCATCCAGCTCACTGCTCAATGGGGAACCTGCTTCTCCCTCTCCCTCTGCTGCTCCCCCTGCTTGTACTCTCCCTCTCTATCAAATAAATAAATAAAATCTTTTTAAAAAATAACTAAAATAAAATGAACTCAGAAGGGTAAAAAAAGAGAACCTTTTCAAGTAGGTAAGACTAACAATTGGGGCACCTGGGTGGCTCAGTGGGTTTCGGCTCAGGTCATGATCCCAGGGTCCTGGGATCAAGCCCCGCATCAGGCTCTCTGCTTGGCAGGAAGCCTGCTTCCCTTCCTCTCTACCTACTTATGATCTCTGTCTGTCAAATAAATAAATAAAATCTTTAAAAAAAAAAAAAAAGACTAACAATTGCCCATTTTCCAGTTACGAAAATGAGCTTGGGGGGTGCCTGGGTGGCTCAGTGGGTTAAGCCTCTGCCTTCAGCTCAGGTCATGATCTTGGGGTCCTGGGATCGAGCCCCATATCGGGCTTTCTGCTCAGCGAGAAGCCTGCTTCCCCTTCTCTCTCTGCCTGCTTCTCTGCCTGCTTCTCTGCCTACCTGTGATCTCTCTCTGTGTTAAATAAATAAATAAAATCTTAAAAAAAATAAAAAAAGATGAGCTTGAGCTTGGCTACACTGCAATCCATGATCAAATGCAGGTCTTCATTTGGGGTACTTATTTTATAAATATATGCACTCAGTATACTAAATTTAAATTTTTCTGACTAAAAACAATACATACTCACTGTAGAAAATCTGGAAAACTTAAAAGAATTCAAAGAAAAGAAAAATCGCCCTAAGTAATATTATTGTGTTTACTAGCACATTTTCAAATACTGTTAAGTATTTTGAAATATTACCCATAATCTAACAAATAACCACATTAATAGATTAGTGTTGATGTGTTAGTTCCTGAGTACAAGGATTTGTGCATCTGTGTTCCAAAAGTATTATCCGTGTGCTACATAATTCCTGGATGTCTGTTTCCGTGACTTTTCAGTGAAAACCTGACTGTCCTCCAGACATCTGAAAATATCAGTACCATACCTTTGCAGCCTCAAATTTAGGTGCAGAGAAGGGATTTAAGAGCTCTATAACTACCAAGGGAGTTGTTAGAGCATTATGTATGACCTTCATTCAAATTCTGTTATAGTTCAAATTCTGTTACAAATGTCATTGGAATGACATCAACTTTAATCCTTCCCAAGGACAGAATAGCTTGTAATACTGATGAACTTTTCAGGGCATCACTGTGGATTAATGTCAAGAACCTAATTGTTGGGCGCCTGGGTGGCTCAGTGGGTTGGGCTGCTGCCTTCGGCTCAGGTCATGATCTCAGGGTCCTGGGATCGAGTCCCGCATCGGGCTCTCTGCTCAGCAGGGAGCCTGCTTCCTCCTCTCTCTCTCTCTCTCTGCCTGCCTCTCTGTCTACTTGTGATCTCTCTCTGTCAAATAAATAAATAAAATCTTTAAAAAAAAAAAGAACCTAATTGTTTCTTTATGCCTTTTTAAAAAATTTTACGTAACATGATGCAAAGCTACCTGCTTTATTAAATAGTGATTTTAAAAGTATCCAACCCAAGGGTGTTGTTCAGTAACCAAAGTGAGAAAGCACTAGTCAGGATAGCACAACAATGAGCAGAATGAAAGCACAACAGCTGTCACAGTAAGCATTTCACTGTTCTATAAATCAAGTATACTAGACTTTAATATAGACAATTGCTACTGTAGTACATTATTATACAAATTACTCCCTCCCCACATGCCTTCTATGGGCAGAGTATATTTTCTTGTCCTTTGACTCTGGGCTTGCCCATGTGACTTGCTTTGGTTAATGGAATACTGGCAGGTGTGACAGAACCAATGACTGAAAGGTACGTGAATAACTGGACTTGCTCCCTCGTGCCTTTGCTGTAGCTCTAACAGCTTTGCATGATTAAGTCACCATTCCTTTAGTCTGAGTTCCAGAATATCATATGTAACAGTGAACAGCCAAGTCCAGAGTCACCCAACTAAGTCCAGTCTATACCATCCAAAACGCAGCAAATCCACATATTCATGAGAATAAATGTTTATCATTGTATGCCACCATACTGTGTGGGTTTTATTACCTAGCAACAGCTGACTGATACAATGACACTCTGACAACTATAAAGACTTACTCCATTTCCTCAATAATTCAAATGATTAGAAAATCTACATGTAAGTCTGGACAAGTAACTCTTCCACTCAAGCCACCATGTGACTTGCAAAGAAATATGCCATCATAGTCCATTGTTTCTCTGCTCTTCAAGGATTAAATATAATGTAAGTCAGGGTACTGGGTCAGACTGCATGGGTTTGATGTCAGACTCCTTACTAACAGAGTGACTTTGTACAAATTACTTATTCTCTCTGGAATCAGTCTCCTTGTCTGAAAATGGGAGTAACAATAATACTGAATCTACCTTTGGAAGGATTAGATAAAATAATACATGTAAAGTATTCAGGGACACCAGGCTGACTCAGTCACAAGAACATGCATCACCTGATCTCAGGGGTCATGAGTTTGAGGCCCACACTGAATGCAGAGATTAAAAAAAGTAAGAAAGAAACTTAAAAAAAAAAAAAAAAAGAATTCAGAATAGCACATAGTAAACACTAAATAAATGGGAGCTGTTATCTACTCATGGCTAACTATATTTTAAAAAACAAAAATGAGGGACGCCTGGGTGGCTCAGTTGGTTAAGCAGCTGCCTTCGGCTCAGGTCATGATCCCAGCGTCCTGGGATCGAGTCCCGCATCGGGCTCCTTGCTCATCAGGAAGCCTGCTTCTCCCTCTGCCTCTGCCTGCCATTCTGTCTGCCTGTGCTTGCTCTCTCTCCCTCTCTCTCTCTGACAAATAAATAAAATAAAATCTTTAAAAAAAAATAAAAAAAATAAAAATAAAAAACAAAAATGAAAAAAACACAACTCTCCCACTTCTACGGTGGTTATCCCATTATTGACAGAGTCAGGTCAGGTAAGATCACAAGCTAAGAAGGGAAGTAAATCCTGAAGGGAGAGCCAGATCTCAGGAAGGACCAAAACCTTAGAAGGAAATTCCAACTCAGAAGGTTCATCTTAGGCAGGAAGAAATTGTCTCAGGGTTCTGCAGCTTTTGCTCCCTTACTTCCCACTCCCACCCTGGCCACATATGAAGGCAATCCAAGAACTATGATGGTAGTGACCCGGAGAACAAATCACAGTCTTAAGTCAACATTACTCTCTGTATTTATTCCACTTGTTATCTCTGAGCCTTCTCTGTAAAATGTTCTACCTCTGTCTCAGTCAGGCTTTGGGAAAGTAAGGGGAATTATCCAAAGAGTCCCAAAGTATAAAGTGAATCTTGTGGAATACTAGTCCAAATGGTAAGATCCAGTGAAACTTTCCCATATTTTTGCCCCCTCCTCTACTTCCAATTTACGGATGCTGGTGAAAGAATCAGTTTTCTTTATAGTGACCAACTTGTTAAACATTGGTAAATATTTTCCGCTTCATCCTCAATGAATTATTATTCACACTTAGAAAGCACTTTCTGTGATATATTAAAATACTGCTAGAAAATAGATAGGATTTGGGGTGCCTGGGTGGCATAGTCAGTTAAGTGTCTGCCTTCAGTCAGGTCATGATCCGGGATCCTGGGATCCAGCACCCCCCCTCCCATCAAGCTCCAGGCTCAGTCAGACTCCATGCTCTGCAGGGAGCCAGCTTTTCCCAACTCCCTCTGCCCCTCCCCCCATCACTCAAGTGCGCTCTCTCTCAAATAAATAAAATCTTTTTTAAAAAAAGATGTAATTTTTAAATACTTCAATAGCACAAAGATATTTTTTCTTTCTTCATGCTCCTTTTTATTGTAATGCCATTTACCATAAAATAATTTTTTCTATACATGATCAAGATCTTACATATTGTCCCATCTCCCTTCAGCAAGGGAAAAAAATTCACATCTGCTTCCTTTCTTTCAGGATTTAAACACTACACAAATAATATAGAATAATAAGTGGTTTCTTTTGAAATTTCACTTTCTAATTTAGCAATAAAAAATTTCTGACAATCATTCAAAGCAGCATTTTCTCTACATCTAATAATTCACTTCAGATAATATGTACATCTGTTACAAACACAAATTTTAAAAATTAGCACAAAGAATTATCACTAATTCATAATTTTATACCTTAATACCTATATAAGGTATATAAGACTATCCAGAAAAGAAACTGAAGGCTAATTAAAATTGAGAACAGGTAAGAGATACATAAAAACTCCAACAACTTAAACCAAGAACTAGTTTCAAATGTTCATCCAACCAGTTGGTAATCAATCTCACTGACTCAAAGAAAAGTGAAAAATCTGAGTATTTATTTTAAAATGCAATTTCTTGCTTTTAGATACACACATTTCTCAAGCAAGTAAGAAAAGTTACTGAATCATATTAATTCACCCAGTATTATTTCTGCAGTGACAGTATTAAAGGCAAGTCATGCAGGAGATCACCTTAAGAAATTAACCTCAAAAGAGATGCTGCCAAAGTAAACCCAATGTTGTTATTCACAAATTTGGCTAATCCCATTTGTACTTTTAGCATGAACACCCAACTACAACAGCATCCCTGGTAGCCAGTCTCAAAAGGGCATGGCCTCCAGCAATTTCCCTCTCTGTTTGTGTGTGTCCTTCCTCTTGCCTACAGGTAGAGATTTTTTCCCCTCCCTCTGACTCTGGGCTGGCCTCAACTGTCTTTGACCAACAGTGACATTCTCAGACTTCCAATCCAAGGAGCAAGAGAACTGGCATTATGCCTTCTATTTCCTGTCTCTTAGAATGCTCCTCAGAATCCAGCCACTCAGCTTGAGTGAATCCAAAGGCCAGGTGGAGAATTGGGGGGGGGGGGGGGGGGGGGAGGGTCACATAAAGGAGGAATGAAGGTCATTAGGACTAACTGTACTCTTAGCCAGAGGTCCGCTATATGAGTGTAGCCATTTTAAACATTCCAGCTATGTATGCCAACACCCCCAGCCAACACCATCAGTCAACCACAAATTTGAGAGAAATAATAAATTGTTTAAGCTACTAAATTGTGGAGTGGTCTGCTACACTGCAAGTCACCTTTTGTACTGTCCCACTTATCTATCAATTCTATAAAAAATAATTTTATATGCCCTAAAATTATTTCATCCAAGCAAGGTCAAAAATCAAAGTTACTAAAATCAAAGTAAAAATTGGTTTCTTCCTATAGAAAGTGACTCAAGATTTAATAATGTGTGGTGCCCTAAAAGCTGCAAACTACTACATGGCCATCTCCAGGTCCACTTTAACTCAATCAGGAGACCATTATGAAACATTAACTGACTGGTACAAAGTGGAGATCAAGTAGTTGAGAATGTTCCTAGGCTGAAGTCTAATGGGGAGTAAAGAAGATGATCTCATAATGCCTCTTGATGATCTATAAATCACATTATTCCATAAATTTGACACAAGTATCAAGATTAGGACTTAGTCAACCTCTAAGTAAGAAAACAAAAATAAGCAGCTGCTAATTTTCTGACTTAAATCGAGAAGCTGTCATACAAGTTATTTAGCATAGAGATTATTATTCCATGTAAAATAATGTAAAATATCAAGCAACTTCTCCTTACTCCTAAAGTCCAAAAAAATTTAATATTTTAGAATTTCAACACTGGCAGAAACTCAAGAACCTTCTTCAAACCTAATGGGATTTTGTTAATGATATATTCAAACTTTAGATGTTTTTGAAAGCACGGATACAAAATAAATGAAGTTTTAGTAAATATGACCAGTCTCTGAATATATTCTTTTAAGTGGGGCAGTTTAAAGCAAAATTTCAACTAGGATAATGCCCATGTTTATTTAGATTTGTTTTGGCAGAACAATTTTGTCAGGCAAAAACAAAATAACAACTATCAAAGAAATGAGATTTGGAGTGCCAGGTTACAATTACTTCTGAAAAAGTAAGACTCCACTGCAAATAATATCAATATCCCTAAAGCCACCTGTTAAAATAGCAGTCTAGGCATTCCATCATTCTTTAGCTGTAACCACAAAGTCTGGTTTTACACCTAGGATATACAAGAAGCATCAGATTAAAAGCATCAAATATCAGCCTACACAAATTTGCCAAACAAGCATAGCAAAAGAAAAGCAGATACAAAGTTAAAGAACTAGGCTCCAAAGGATTTAAATACACCCAACAAATTCCAATCCAAGTTCATACCGTGCTTCAACCTAAAACTGGTAAGTTACCACCAATTCTGACATTTCCTATTCCCCACTAGTTAGATCTCCCCTTATCTCCTGAATTTCCCCACAGATCTTATCACTTCTTAGGAGTCTTGCAATGGTAATCTCCATGGCCTTTCCTTTCTAAGAAAGTGATAGCACCAAGCCCCCATACTTTATTTTCTTTACTATTTAGCACTATCTTTTGTTTTACCCTATGAGATATTAATTTTTTCCCCAAGCTCCTGTACCCATGTTTTCCTGACAGATCAACCTCTTGGTTTTTATCACCTCACTTCGTCCTCGCTACAATATTTACCCTCTCTTTTCAAAGCAGAGTATGTATCCCTTTTTCTGACATTTGTAATTCTGGCTTGCCGTCAACACCCCCTTCCTTCTCTAGAGACTATCACCATAGTCCTAGGTCTCCTTAACCTCCTAAGTAAGGTCTCTACCTTTCCAGAGTTTGTCAACATTAGTTCGGCCAAACTGGGATTGTACCCTGAAGGCAAAGGCTATCTCCCCTCCTCCTCACCCCACCCCCACATTCGACAAAACTACGTCTCCCACCTGCCCTGGGTTTCTCTCCCCCACCCTTAGATCCTATCTGCATCCCGCCTAGCCCGTCACCCCCCCCTGCCCCCACCCTATATCTCTCCTTCCACTATCCTGCGCTCCCCTTCCCCACTCCTGAACGCACCTCCTCTGCTGGGCCTTACCCGTAACCCTGACACCGAGAAGGCCCTGCCAGCAACCTCACCGCGTCTCTCCTCTCGGCTTCCTCGGCTCTTCAGTAACTGTCCCCTCGCCCCCGCTTTCCCTCCAGGGCTCCGCGCGCCGCCCAAAGCCCCCTCCCCGATTAAGCTCCCGCTGTCACTTGGCCTCTCATCCACAAGATGGCGGAGCTGTTGCCCCCACCCCCGGGTCCTCTCCGCAACCCCCTCCCTCCTCCCTAGAGCTCCCGTCCCGTCCCTTCAGCTGCCCCTGCCGCCGGCCTCGGCCCAGGATCCCGCTGCCCCCTCCTCCCGCGGGCGGTCGGCCCAGGCCGGAGCCTCCTCGACGTCGCCAACGCCACCACCTCCACCGCTCCCCGGCCTGCGCCTTCTCCTCACCATAAACTTGAGCGCTTTTTCCTGCAGCACCGCCTCGGCTGGATCCATAATCACAGGGGCCACTGGGTCTGCACTCCGCCGGGGCCGCCCCCTTGGTGCCAGGCCGCAGCCAACGCAGCGCCCGGATCCGCCTCCTCTTCCTTCCCCCCGCCCTCTCTTACCTCTCAGGCACCGGCAGGGGGCCAGGGAGGACCCGCTGTTCCGTGCACATGCGTGAGCCCGCTGGCTCACGGGATTTGTAGTGCTGGAGTTTCCGGCGGCAAAAAGTGAGGCCTCGACTCGAACCGCAATTCCCGCGGTTCACTGCGGCACGGTGGCGGTGGCCGAAAGCCAAATCTAGACAACTCGCCATCAAGTGGAGAAAATCGGCTGATGGGAATCGTAGTTTGCAGCCTCTACGGATGGGAAACGGGAGGAGGCATGGGTGTCTCCGTGGTTACCGAGAGACGCCAGTGGCTGCTTGCCTGGCATTTGATAGCACGTTGGCGACCATTGACTCACCTGTAGCCCAAATACTGGAAAAAACTGTGAGAGGACTCAGAGGTCCGAGCAGCACCTCACAGACCAATGCAGAATTTCAGGGTCCTTCTAACCTTTCACCCCCACACTCTCCTGAGGACCTTATTCTCGCCCCACAAGAAGTCAGGGCCAAAGAGAACTCACCTCAGGAAATTCTTGGGTGTTTAGTGCTCAGAAGGCATGGCTGGTACTGCTAACCCTGGGACTGAAGCCTTGCACTAAGGGCCTTCAGTGATGGGATACAATGGCCATCCAGCACATAAAGCTTGTAAGTATTTAGTTTGGCCTTGAAAGGGACGATTTTATTTTGGAGATTGGGTCTGCCCTAACTCTCTCAACACCAGGGTTGGGCTAAAAGTGATAGGCTAGTACAGAATATCCAAATTGATAAAATAAGTGAATTAGGAAAATGCCTTTTCACTTACAGGGACATTTTCCATTGTAAACTCTTTTATTCATCTGTTCAACGAACAGTTAGATCATGACTATATCCAGACATGATCCTAAGAAATGGGGATTCACTGGTGAACAGGATAGACCCAACATTGTGGAGCTCACATTCCTAGTATGTTGATATTTTGTTCTAGTCAACTCTATATCCACAGAACTCAGCATACATAATACATAATGGGCTTTCACTTAATAAAAAGTTTTATTCTTGATTTTTAAAAAGTTCTACACAAGTGCAAAATGGAGAAGATTTCAAAGTCATATACATGAAAACTATCTACAAGTTTTCATAGGATAAAGTGTTATGTGACACAGTTGCCAAATATGCTAAAGGAGTTCTAGGCAGCTTGAAGAGTAGTGTCTGGGGAATAGAGGCTTATGGTCTTTGTTTCGAAGCAGTCAGACCACACCCGGAATACTTTGTTCAGTTATGGGCACCATGTCCTACAGACGTGGTATGCAGGAGCATAGCCAAAGCCAGGATGACCACAGGAGAAAATACTGGTGGATGCTTACTCCAAAAAAAGAGCACTTAGAAATAACATGACAGGGGCGCCTGGGTGGCTCAGTGGGTTAAGCCGCTGCCTTCGGCTCAGGTCATGATCTCAGAGTCCTGGGATCGAGCCCCGCATCGGGCTCTCTGCTCAGCAGGGAGCCTGCTTCCTCCTCTCTCTCTGCCTGCCTCTCTGCCTGCTTGTGACCTCTCTGTCAAATAAATAAATAAAGTCTTAAAAAAAAAAAAGAAATAACATGACAATTAAATTCAAATGTTTGAAAGTATTGGAAGGCATTTGTAGATAGTATATGACAATAATTACAGCTGTCGCTTTACTAGCTCTTTGTTTCAGGCATGTACTAGGAATTTTATATTCATAATCTCTAATATGGGACGCCTGGGTGGCTCAGTCAGTTAAGCCTCTGCCTTCGGCTCAGGTCATCATCCTGGGGTCCTGGGATTGAGCCCCTGCTCAGCAGGGAACTGGCTCCTCCCTCTGCCCTCCCCTCTGCTTGTGCTCTCTCTTTCTCTCTCTCTCTCTCTCTTCTTCTCTCTCAAATACATGAATAAGATCTGTTTTAAAATTTTACATAATCTCTAATATGCATAACAATCTCTAATATTCATAGTAACTCTGTAAAATAGGCATTGTTATCCCTACAGAAGAGACTGATAGAAGATAAATAACTTGCACAAGTCATACAGCAAATTACAATGTCAGAATTCTGACCCAAGTCTGCTTGAGTCCTAAGGCCTGTGCTATTTTCACTGAACCACAGTTCCGTGGCCTAGGACAGACTCAAAGTTTTCTAGTAATCAGAGCTGTACTGGCAAAGGAATGGACCACCCATTCCTGAAAACATATAGAAGCAAGATGACTACTGTCAAGTAATGTCTAGAGGGCTTCAGTTTGGGTGGGAGGGTAAAACCTTTTATTTATTTTTTTTTTAAGTTTTATTTATTTATTTATTTGAGAGAGAGAGAGAGACAGTGAGAGAGAGCATGAGTGAGGAGAAGGTCAGAGGGAGAAGCAGACTCCCCGTGGAGCTGGGAGCCTGATGCGGGACTCGATCCCAGGACTCCAGGATCATGACCTGAGCTGAAGGCAGTCGCTTAACCAACTGAGCCACCCAGGCGCCCGGGTAAAACCTTTTAAACCCTAAGACTCTATTTTGTTGAGAGGTCATTCCTTTGACTTTGTTATCCATAGAGGAGTATGAAACTACTGCTGGATAAGGCCGGCAGTCAGTGACAGTCCTCACTTTGTCCAGCCACGTAGAGGTAAGGATTAGTAAAATAAATCCAAGGAGTTCTTGTTTGAAAACACAATCACCTAGATAGTTCATATGGGTATAGATTGGAAGTGAGCTGGCAGGGACTAGGGACAGAAAGCGTAAATCCTCTTTTTTGAAAATAGACCGCTTATGGGCAGTCCAACTGAGAAATCCAAGTATAAACTGCCTTGGTTTTGAAGCCTCTCCTATCCAGCATAGCTTAGGAATGTTCATTAGACTGGATGTTAAGAAGTCTGGTTTAGGGGCGCCTGGGTGGCTCAGTGGGTTGGGCCGCTGCCTTCGGCTCAGGTCATGATCTCAGGATCCTGGGATCGAGTCCCGAATCAGGCTCTCTGCTCAGCAGGGAACCTGCTTCCCTCTCTCTCTCTCTCTCTCTCTCTCTCTCTGCCTGCCTCTCTGTCTACTTGTGATCTCTCTCTCTGTCAAATAAATAAAATCTTAAAAAAAAAAAAAAGAAGTCTGGTTTAGCCCATCCTTTCTCCAGCTAATTGGTTTACTGGACAATTAGCTAAACCTCTCTGGTCCTCTCTCTTGTCATCTGGAGAACAAAGATCTCTGCCAACTCTAAAATGGATGCACTTATGAGCCTGTTACAGGGCAGATGCTCAAGGAGAACACCTTGAATCACTAGAACCTTTTAAAGCTTCATTTTACTGAAAAATTGGATTTCCAATATGAGAAATCACAGCTACTACTGGACTTAAATGATCCCAACCTCCTGGTTTAAGACCTCAGAGTATTCTTTGACTCATTCTTGTCTATTAGTGTCTGTATTCAGCCAGTAATCTATCAAAATGTCTCTTCTGTCCTCTACCTCCAAAACTAGTCTGTTCCTGACTATCACCATTTTTTTTGCCTACTTCTCTATATTTATTTCCAATCCAGTTCTGTGACTCCAGGCTCTCATTCCACCACTTGTGATACTTTTTAAAAAATAATTTATTTATTTATTTATTTGACAGAAAGTGAGAGGCCGCACAAGCAGGCAGAGCGGTAGACAGAGGGAGAGGGAGAAGCAGGGTCTGTCCTGTGCAGAGAGCCCGATGTAGGGCTCGATCCCATGACTCTGGGATTATGACCTGAGCCGAAGGCAGGTATGCTTAGCTGACTGAGTCACCCAGGTGCCCTTGATACTGTCTTTTAGATTTCACTTGCATCACAGTTCTTCCCTACTCAATCTTCCTTTGTCTCTCCCATCTCCATTATCTTTGTTTAAATTCCTTATCCCGCTTTTCAGAACTTCACAATCTTACCCAGTCCCTTCTCCAACCTTACTTCCCACTTTGCATTGGTATGTCCCTTGGCTCCAATCAGACATTCCTCCTACACACCTGCTCAGCATACTCCTGCCCCCGGGCCTTAGCTTACTGTATTCATTTCTGACTTCTAGAAGTTTTCCCTTTCTCCCTCTTTCCTATTCATCTTTCAAGGTCCGATTTAAATCTTTAAAAAAAAAAAAAGGTTGTCTAGGGTCACCTGGATGGTTCAACTGGTTAAGCACCAGACTCTTGATATGGGCTCAGGTCTTAATCTCAGGGCTGTGAGTTCAAGCCCCACATTGGGTTTGGAGCTTACTTTAAAAAAAATAGTTGTCTAATTAATTATTCGCTTTTAGTACATAGCTTGTTCCCTTTTCCCTTCCCCCATAGACAATTTTTGCCTTTTTGTTTGTATGGTTCTTGCAAAATAGTTATTCACGTGTTACAATTTTAATTCTATTAAATACTGTTTATATATCTCATTATATATTATATGTGTAATACTGCCTTTTTTAAAGATTTTTTTCTTATTGATTTGACAGAGAGAGAGAGAGAGATCACAGAGATCACAGAGAGGCAGGCAGAGGGAGAGGGGGAAGCAGGCTCCCTACTGAGCAAAGAGCCTGATGTGGGGCTCGATCCCAGGACCCTGAGATCATGACCTGAGCTGAAGGCAGAGGCTTAACCCACCGAGCCACCCAGGCGCCCCTGTAATACTATTTTTTTAAATATTTTATTTATTTATTTGACAGACAGAGATCACAAGCAGGTAGGGAGGCAGGCAGAGAGAGAGGAGGAAGCAGGCTCCCCGCTGAGCAGAGAGCCCGATGTGGGGCTCGATCCCAGGACCCTGGGATCATGACCTGAGCCGAAGGCAGAGGCTTTAACCCACTGAGCCACCCAGGCGCCCCTGTAATACTATTTTTTTATATTGCATTATGTTTCATACTTTTTTCACCAGGTGCCTATGGGTTTTTTGGTGTGGGGTGGTTTTTTTTTTTTTTTTTGCCTATGGTTTTAAAATCCATTCATGTTGCTATGCATACATCTAAACTGTTGCTTCTAAACACTGCATAGTAGCATGATGATGTGTTTGCCCCATGTTACTTGTCCACTCTCCCAGCAAAGCCTACAGTTCCCAGTCACCCCCAATAATGCTGCAGCAATCAGCCTCCTACATACCCCCTGAGTAAGAGTATCTGTGGGAATACATATCTAAGATCACACTTGCTGGCTCATAGGCTATTAAGGACCTTGAATTGGACATGTAGTGCCAGACTGAAGTACAGAAAGACCAGAACAGTCTACACTTCCAGCATACTGTTCCATTGCACTCAGCATCATCCAGCTTTCTATTTTTTTTTTTTTAATTTGCCAGTCTATACATTTACGTTCTTTAAGAAAGCCCACAGGGGGTTGCCTCTTGATTTTGGCTCAGTCATGATCTCAAGGTCATGAGATAGAGCCCTGCATTGGCTCTGTGCTGAATGTGGAGTCTGCTCAAGATTCTTTCTCTCCCTCTGCCCTTCCCATACCTTCATGCTTCCTCTCTCTCTCTTTTTTTTAAAGATTTTATTTATTTTTTTTTATTTGACAGACAGAGATCACAAGTAGGCATAGAGGCAGGCAGAGAGAGAGGAGGAAGCAGGCTCCCTGCTGAGCAGAGAGCCCGATGTGGGGCTCAATCCCAGGACCCTGAGATCATGACCTGAGCCGAAGGCAGAGGCTTTAACCCACTAAGCCACCCAGGTGCCCCATCTCTTTTTTTTTTTTAAAGATTTTATTTATTTATTTGACAGACAGAGATTACAAGTAGGCAGAGAGGCAGGCAGAGAGAGAGGAGGAAGCAGGCTCCCTGCTGAGCAAAGAGCCCAATGTGGGGCTCGATCCCAGGACTCTGAGATCATGACCTGAGCCGAAGGCAGAGGCTTTAACCCACTGAGCCACCCAGGTGCCCCCATGCTCCCTCTCTTAAAAAAAAAAAAAAAAAAAAGCAAGCAAGCAAGCCCAAAAGGCTTATGTCCTTCTTTAAGCACACTGCTCTGCTCTTCTAATCTTTATCCCCATAATGTGTGATTGTAACACATAGCAGGCTCAAGCCAGAAATAATCCATGTATGCCTTTGCTTTTTTTCTCATTTCATCACATTCCCTTCTACTATACCCAATGGGGGTCTCAGCCCTGATTGCACTTAAGAGTCATGTGAGGGGCAGGGTGCCTGGGTGGCTCGTTGAATGTCTGACTCTTAATCTCACCTGGGTGGCTTTATTTGTTTGTTTGTTTGTTTGTTTGTTTATAAGTAGGCTATACGTCCACTGTAAAGCCCAGTGCAGGGCTTGAACTCACAATCCTGAGCTTAAGACCTGTGCTGAGGGTCACCTGGGTAGCTCAGCTGAGGAAGCCTCCGACTCCTGGTTTTAGCTCATGTCATGATTTCAGGGTCGTGAGATTGAGCCCCATGTTGGGCTCCACGCTCAGTGCAGAGCCTGCTTGAGTTTCTCTCCCTCTCTCTTAATTAATTAATTAAATCTTTAAAAAATGATCTGAGCTGAGATCAAGAGTCAGCCATTTAACCAACTGAGCCATCCAGTCTCCCCAGCTGCCTAGGGGCTTTAAAACAAATATTAATGCTGAAGCTCTGTTCCCCAGGTACCTTGGCAATGGTAATTGCAAAAGGTCCCCAGGGTAGTTCTAATCTGTAGCCAGATTTGAGAGCACTGCCTTGGAGTTTAGACGCCCAGTGCCTTCTTGCTGACCTCTGGCTATTGAGAGTTCCCCTCCATTCCTAACTTGTCTTCAAAACTCTAGAATTCCTTCTCCTCCCACCCTGGGTCAAGACATCCAGTGAAGGTGGGAAAGATTACTTGATTTCAGTTGGCAGGAAAGACCCTGTTTTAGTTCTGGGCTGAAGAACTTCTCCCTTCCCCTTACTTCCTTGTTCTCATAAAAGGCCAGGAGTCAATGACTTCTGAGTTTGTTGACCCCCATTGGGGTTCTATATTCTTATGCTTAAGTAAAAGGAGTCACTATTACAAGTGATCCAGAGTTGGGTCCCTCCACAACTGTTATCACTGTCACAGTCCTAGGTTATCCTTATCTAGACAGAGCAATCAGTCCCCTTCATGGCAGTTCTGAGGAGTGGGGATGGCGTGGGATGGTGCTGGTGCCACAAGAAAGTGTTCCAGGCAAAGGTAATTGCATTTTTGATGGTGCATTCTGAGAATCAAAACAGGCCCAGGCGACTTTGGGAGAAGAGTGAGACTAGATGAGACTGCAGAGGACAATGGCATCAGGCTCTCTAGGCAAGCATATTCTGGTCAGATGAACCAGCTCACAACCTTTCAAACTGAGGTCATAACCTATGCCCTACCAGCTATAAAATTTTTGACTTTCACCCCAGTTTATAGGTCACATTAAGGAATTTAGAATTTATCCTGAGGGCTTTAAGAAACTCCTGAAAAAAATATTTTTAAGATTTTTTTTTAAATTTATTTATTTGACAGACAGAGATCACAAGTAGGCAGAGAGTGGGGAGCAGGCCCCTGCTGAGCAGAGAGCCTGATGCGAGGCTTGATCCCAGGACCCTGGGATCATGACCTGAGCCAAGGGCAGAGGCTTTAACCCACCGAGCCACCCAGGCGCCCCAAGAAACTCCTGAAAAATTTTAAGCAGGGCTACAGCATGGTCACATTTGTATGTTTAGAAAATCATTTATGGCTGGAAGCTGGGAAAAGGATGATGAAGTTGCTGAAATCCTCCTAGGAGAGATGATGGAGGCCTGATGAGGGAGATGACGAGAACAGAAAGAAGTAAATAGATTCCAGAGATATTGAGGAGAGAGAATCTATAGGACTTGGTGATAGATTGGATATGTTACGGACAATGTCAAAGGGATGTGTCAAAGATGACTTCTAGGTATCTGGCCCAGGAAACAGGATGAATGAGGAGTGCCGTTATTTGAGACAAGGAACACAATAGAAGGAACAGGGGGTAGGAGGATAATCAGTTCTTTTTTGGACATATTGCTTTAAGGTGCCGGCAAGACTAACACGTGGAGTCAGATGTTGAGGAAGCAGCTGAATATTTGGGACGGAAACTGGAGGAAGAGGCCTGGGCTGCAGATCGGGATCTTCAGCATATACCAGTAATTGCAGCAACCCCCCCACCCCCAGCCCTGGAAGAATGACATCACCCAGAGCAAGTGTAAGCAGTATCAAGAGCAGCAGGTCCAGGGCAGAGACCTGCAGAACCTTGAGGTTTGCAGGATGTGCAGAAGAGGAGCTAGCCAAAGAGTCCAGGAAGCGACCAGAGAGGTAGAAGGGAAAACCAGCAAGTGTGGCTTTCCTTGGTGAGAGGCAGTTACCATACAGTTGTGAACTGAGTGGCTCTCAAGGAAAGGAGTGAAAAGAGAGCGCAATGGTTAGAGGTAGAAGCTCAGGGTCTAGAGACCATGTTCATTGTTTTATTTAAAAGAAGGGGGGGCAGGCCTGGGTGGCTCAGTGGGTTAAGCCGCTGCCTTCGGCTCAGGTCATGATCCCAGGGTCCTGGGATCGAGCCCCGCATCGGGCTCTCTGCACAGCAGGGAGCCTGCTTCCCTTCCTCTCTCTCTGCCTGCCTCTCTGCCTACTTGTGATCTCTCTGTCAAATAAATAAATAAATAAATTTTAAAAAAAAGAAGGGGGATGGGGCGCCTGGGTGGCTCAGTGGGTTAAGCCGCTGCCTTCGGCTCAGGTCATGATCCCAGGGTCCTGGGATCGAGCCCCGCATCGGGCTCTCTGCACAGCAGGGAGCCTGCTTCCCTTCCTCTCTCTCTGCCTGCCTCTCTGCCTACTTGTGATCTCTCTGTCAAATAAATAAATAAATAAATTTTAAAAAAAAGAAGGGGGATGGGGCGCCTGGGTGGCTCAGTGGGTTAAGCCTCTGCCTTCAGCTCAGGTCATGATCTTGGGGTCCTGGGATTGAGCCCCACATCGGGCTCTCTGCTCAGTGAGGAGCCTGCTTCCCCCCTCTCTCTGCCTGCCTCTCTCCCTACTTGTGATCTCTCTGTCAAATAAATAAAATCTTTTAAAAAATTAAAAAATTAAATAAAAGAAAGGGGACTTTAGTTCAAAGGAAACTGAAGAGGTATGACACCTAAATGCAGTGACTCATCCCCAATTGGACCATCGAAGAACACACACACATACACAGACACACAGACACACGGAAGAGAAAACAGCTGTACAAGACACTAGTGGGACAGTCAGGGAAAACAGAATGTTGGCTGTATATTAGATAATAGTATTATATGAATATTAAATTTCCTGGGTGTGAGAATTTTATTGTGAAAATCAGAAAATGTCCCGGTCCTTAGGATATATGCTAAAGTACTTAGAATGAAATGTTATGATGTCTCCAACTAAATCTCAAGTGGTTTAGGGAAAAAGAAGCACGTGCAGGCATGTGTGTGTGTGTGTGTGTGTGTGTGTGTGTGTGTGTGTGTAGAGAGAGAGAGAGAGAAGGAGGGAGGGAGAGAACTAAAGCAAATGTGGCAAAAAGTAATTTATGAATCTAGGTGAAGGGTTATGGGTTTTCACTGTACTCTTCTTGCAACTTTCCTAAAGGTTTGAAATTTTCCAAAATAAAAACTTAGGCATAAAAGGGGCACCTGGGTGGCTCAGTCAGTTTAGCAACCAACTCTTGATTTCGCACACAGAACTGGAACCTGCTTAAGATTCTCTCTCTCTCCTCCTCTCCCTCTGCCCCTCAACCACTCACACATGCACGCAACCACCCTCTGTCTCTAAAAAATAATAATAATAATAAAATGAAAACTTAGGGAATAGAAAGAAGTGAGACTTGAGCATATTTAACTGCTGATGGAAAGGATCCATTAGAAAGAAAGGTTGAAGGTAAAAGACAAAGAGACGGGATAATGATGGAGCTAGGTCCTGAGCAGATAAGACAGAATAAGATCAATCAGGATGGAGGGATTAGCCTCCTGTGACAGAAAGAAAGAAGGAGAGTATGTGTGCAAAATGAGGTTTGGTATGGAGCTATAGGAGAGAGATTAAGGAAGTCCCCTTCTGATGGGTGTTGAAAAAGGTAACTTGGGGTGCCTGGGTGGCTCAGTGGGTTAAAGCCTCTGCCTTCGGCTTTGGTCATGATCCCAGGGTCCTAGGATCAAGCCCCACATCCGGCTCTCTGCTCGGCAGGGAATCTGCTTCCCCCACCCACCCCGCCTGCCTCTCTGTCTACTTGTGATCTGTCAAATAAAGAAACAAATAAAATCTTAAAAAAAAAAAAAGGCAACTAGCAATCTTTGCCACATAAAGAAATGAGCTTTTTGCATTTTCTGCTCTTCTAGATTTTATTATCCCCTTTCTTTCATTCATTAGCACAATCAAAATGTAGCTTGTCTTAGATTAGATGAATGCTGCTCTAGACCAGTGGTTCTCAGTTGGGGGCAATGTTGTTCCCTAGAGGTCATTTAGCAATATTTGTGCTCCAAGCCTGTGCAGCAGGAGGTTGCTTTGGAGGACATAGGATATCTGACTCTTTTAAAGGATACAATCTAGAAGTCCAATAAAACAGTTCTGCTGTATCTCATTGGTAACTGTGTGACTTTGGGCAAGTTACCTGACCCCCCCCCCCCATTACTCAGTCAGTAAAATGGGGACCATAATAGTTCCTATCTCATTGGGCTGCTCTGAGCATTCATAGAAAGTCCTTACAACATTACCTGGCAGGACTCCTGGATGACTCAGTCATTAAGCGTCTGCCATCAGCTTGAGTCGTGGTCCCAGGGTCTTGGGATCTAGCCGCACATCGGGCTCCCTGCCCAGCAGGAAGCTTGCTTCTTCCCCACTCTCCTTGCTTGTGTTCCCTCTTGCACTGTGCCTCTGTCAAATAAATGAATAAAAATCTTAAAAAAAAAAAAAAAGAAATATTACCTGCCAATAATACAGACTCAATAACTGTTAGCAACTAAGTCTAAATTTCACATAATGTGCATCAGTACAATCAAGATGGGCTCGATTTACTTGTACCTTCTCCTTCCCGAACAATTTAGGTTAAAACCATTATATAGGGCAGAACAAGGTTGATGTCTATGCTGAGAGATAGTCTGGCATGGGGTGCTGGAGCCCCAGTGGTGTGGTGAGGGCATCTATGTGGAAGAAGAAGCCTAGCATCAGGGATGGAAGATTGGCTACACACACACACACACACACACACACACACACACACACACACACACACTCGTTTCTAGCTCTGCCCAGTGAGAGGGCCTTGGAGCAGCAGTACCCAATTACAATGAGTATAATGAGTACATGTAGCATCCAGATCTTAGCTTCTAAATGCCATGCTCCACTAAAACAAATCAATACTCCTTGGAGAAATGGCTGATTCCAGGGCTAGGACAAGGAAAGTACAAGATGAGCCCAGAACATTTTGTGCCAGAACACAAGGAAGTGCTCAAAGAATCACGGAGATATGTCAAAAGGACACATCATTTCATAGTATCCCCTCCCCCAAATACTTAACGATTTGAAAAAGAAAAAGGCAAATTCACAGTGGAGAAGCCTGGCAGACGAAACTTCCATCAAGTGATCTAAGTGAACCTCAGAACAGGGCAAATTGCAATTGTGTGCCCCAGACAGAATGCAATGAGAAGAAAACAGTTGTGGTTGTTACCTGTAATTCCAATAATTCTTGCCTCCTGGTCTTCACATCCCTCCTGTACTGAATAGAGCTGACTTGTGTAGCCAGTAAGGTATTCCAGAAATGAGGGTGACTCCCAAGCTAGGTTATAAAAAGCTCTTGTGTTTTCGCCTTACTCACTTGACGCCCTTGCTCTGGGGGAAATAAGCTGCCATCTTGTGAGGACCCTCAAGCAGCGCTGTGGAGAGGTCCACATGGAAGGAACCGAAGCCTCCTTTTTTTTTTTTTTTTTTTAGATTTTCTTTATTTATTTGACAGAGAGAGAGCAAGGAGAGGCAGGTGGAGTCGGAGAGGGAGAAGCAGGCCCCCTACTGAGCAGGGAGCCCAATGTGGGGCTTGAGCCCAGGACCTGAGCTGAAAGCAGCCACTTAACCCACTGAGCCACCCAGGTGCTCCAGAACTGAAGCCTTCTGCCAAGAGTCAGCACCAAATAGCTAACAACATGAGTGAGCCATCATGGAGAGGATCCAGTAGCCCCAGTTAAGCCTTCAGATGACTGCAACCCCAGCCAACATCTTGACTCCAACATCATGAGACACTAGACGAAGACTCAGCTAGAACCGTTCCTAAATTACTGACCCACATAAGGTAATGTTTGTTGTTCTAAGCTCTTGAGTCTGGGGGTTATTTGTTATGCAGCAGTATACAACAATACAGATTCTCCCATAGATAGTGCAACGCCAGCACCTAAATACAGTCGTAGTATCTCATTTATTAATAGCAGTATCCAAATCAGAAACCCCGTCTTAAAGGGACAACAAGTATTCACTTCAGTTATAAAGAGATACTTTATATATTTGCTGCATATTTTTCTCAGTTCGGGAGTTCTTCAGCCTTTTGTACAGACAAAGCTGTCTTTCCCATGATGTCTTTGCTTAGATCTGTTAGACATTGACCAACAGTATTTACCGCAATTGATTTTGCAGGTTTCAGTTGAAGTTTATACAAGCAGATTTCTCCTTCACTGGCCTTTGTCCAGATCCCATCACCACTATTCCTTCAGCATGATGATTTCCTTTATCTGACTGCTGTCATTTCGCAAACATTTACACTATCAAAAGCTATTTTTCATTCGATACCCCCTCCCACCCCCTCACCCCCCCAAAATGTCATTTGAGAAAAAAAGTGATCAGGGCCAGGATCAGTTCTTTTTTTTTTTTTTTAAGATTTTATTTATTTATTTGACAGAGAGAGATCACAAGTAGATGGAGAGGCAGGCAGAGAGAGAGAGAGAGAGGGAAGCAGGCACCCTGCTGAGCAGAGAGCCTGACGCGGGACTCGATCCCAGGACCCTGAGATCATGACCTGAGCCGAAGGCAGAGGCTTTAACCCACTGAGCCACCCAGGCGCCCCTCCAGGATCAGTTCTATCAGTGAGTATTAAACCCTCCCTCCATCTTTATCACTCTGTAGATAGATAAGAGGTGGACCCTGCCTTCAAGAAGTTTTCTCTTTTGTAAAGGAAACACAACATAAAAATATAGACTAGCCAGGGCTCTCTTAGTAAGGTATGGGCCTGTATCCATCAGGGTCCTGGCACATGTAAACTTGATTAATTTGAGGAGGGCTTAATTAAGGGCCTTTTTTCCCCAAGGTATGAACAGTATTTAGGGATAGTGTACTGCAACACCAAGGACTCTATCACTCTTAGGTCTGAAGGGATGAGGGGAGGGGGTGGTTACCAAAATACTAAGAAGCTAGCTTTGGGGTAGGGACCATTGACAATAGCTATGGCCTTCACAAGGGGATGTAGCCCTCCCTGTGAGTCAACAAAGAAGGATATGGAATGATTCATATCTTAGCATCACTCTCTTCCCACCCTCTAACCTTCTTATATCTCCTGTTGGTCCAACAGGAGCCAGAGGGGAAGGTGCAATTCATGGAGGTTGTTTCCCTGGGTCCACAACAGAGTGGGAAAGGATGGAGAAGGTCTCTGGAAGGAAGGGCAAATGGAAGATCTCCACATGACACTACTTTAGGGGTGGATGAGATCTAGGATCTCGACAGGGAAGATCATTTAGGGAAGCCCCAGGAAAAAATCCAGAGGGACTTTCAGCTGGAAGCAACTTCCACATGGGGCACATCGTAAGTAGGCCGGCAGAGAACAGCCCAGACGGCCAGGCTGTGAGCCTCAGCGAGATCTGGGAGCGTACTTGCACAGAAGGTAGGGGAAAGGCAGAACTGTGATGTCAGGAAATTGCCCCTTAAATAAACTACAGTCTCCTCCACTTTGAAGAGACCATTTTTGAGGGAAACAGTTCTGAAGAGGGGTAGGAATGTTGGGGAGGGTGCAAGGACAGCTCTACAAGAAGGTCTGGCCTCCCTATCCCAGAATTTGTGTCTTCTTGGGGTTCTCCCACAATCTTCTCTTCCACTGTGCCTGGATCCTAGGAGCCCTTTTGTCACCGGCCCAAATGCAAATAAAACCCATCTGACTTGGTTTGTCCTTTCCACAGCTGTAAGAGGCTGACATTTAAAATGAAAAGAAAAAATATATATATTACTTCCGAAGCAAAAACAAAATAACCGAGAAAAAGCAAACACCCAGAAGTAAACACACACACAAAGGGGGAAAAGGCATAGTGTATGTGTGTGTGTATTTAACTTCCAATTATGTAAACTCTCAAACATATACAAAGGTCAAGAGAAGAATATGATGAACTCTTTTTACTTGTTACTCAGCTTCAAAAATATTGAATGGAGGTAAAGTGGACTTTACCTCCGTTTTGACCTCCAACTTTCTGAGTTTTTCTTTCTGGCTTATCTCTGAACTCAGGCAAAAGACCCTATAGGCAAAGCCCATGATGGGAAGTGAAACTATCCCTCTCAAGCCGTCAGAATTGCCCCAGCCAGCAAGACCCTGCCCGTGATTGACCCTAAGACAATGATGGACCTGGCCTTTGCTGCCACCTACCTGTACCCACCAACCTCTGTCCCATATTTTCCTTATATAAAGTACAGTATTTTCGGGGCACCTGGGTGGCTCAGTGGGTTAAGCCTCTGCCTTCAGCTCAGGTCATGATCTCAGGGTCCTGGGACAGAGCCCCGAGTCGGCGCTCTGCTCAGCAGGGAGCCTGCTTCCGCCTCTCTCTCTGCCTGCTGCTCTGCCTGCTTGTGATCTCTCTCTCTCTCTCTCTCTGTGAAATAAATAAATAATAAAATCTTAAAAAAAAAAAAAAGGTACAGTTGTTGGGTCCCCCAGTAATGTGTCCATGGTCAAAGGAGTGAGACTAGTACAAAGCAAAGGTCAAGCAAAGCTTTATTTCACGCCAAAAATCAAGAATCAAACTGACCGGCCAGGGACGTCTCTTGCAAAGAGGCGACCCCTCCCTGCCTCCCAGACTAACTTTTACAGAACAAAGGCCATGTGGTTGGGCCTGACCACACACAGGTGGCCAATGAGATTGTAACACACAAAGAAAGCTGCACAGTCATGCGAGGTCCCACACGGGTGGCCAACTGAACTACGATTTACCCTATAGTAGACATTTGAACTAGCCTATCACCTTGGTCAGAATTGGCACCCAAAAGGCGGGGCCCACACTCCTTGGTGGCTAGGGAGACAGTATGCGCACTCTACTGATTGGATGTCTCCACCTGACCCGACTCATCCCTACATTCTGGCCGTTATCTCCACCTGACCTGACCCACCCTTGTATTTGGGCTTTGTTACCTGGGACTGGTTTCCCGAACTTGCTTTTAAGTAAGTTCCCCTGGGGGAGCAGGGTCAATTTAAGTTTTACTGCATAAACAACAAAATGGCTGTTCAACCGAGGTAGGGCCGCTCTGGCTAAATAGGTCCTTACACAGTATTTTCAGCACTTTGGAGACAGTCTCTGAGACGTTAGTCCACTCTTCCCAGGGTTGGCCTCACTGAAATAAATCCCTTTTTTGTTTCCCCACTGCTCATCTCTCCGCCTTCGGGTTTTGTCAGCAGCTGAACCTGGTCTGCTTGAGAACTCTTGCCCCCCTGCGCCCTGGTTACTTTATGGCCACTTTGGTTTCATGTGTACCCCCACCCACTTCTTTCCTCTGTCCCCTGAATTATACAGATGCAAATCTCAGATATATTGTTGGAACCGTGAATACGTCAAGAGCTTGCACTGTATAAGGTCATAAAGCTCAGTCCTGATTTCTGATCTCAAGGCTTTCCGGAGACTAGAACTCCTTTATCCTAAGCTAGTATCATTCTAACATAGTTATTAAATGGACACATGAGGGGTGCCTAGGTGGCTCAGTGGGTTAAAGCCTCTGTCTTTGGCTCAGGTCATGATCCCAGGGTTGGGGATCTGTCTGTCAAATAAATAAATAAAATCTTTAAAAAGAAATAAATGGACACATGACTGAATGTTACTATCCAGTGTCTGTCAGAGTAACTGTTGCAAACCATGTCCCAACCATGAGAGAATGACCAGTCTCAACTTCACTCCAGGCCCTTGATTCCACTAGCTGGTTCCAGTGCGGCCCCCGGGGGTCTGCCTATTCACAGCAGAGCCCTGGAGAAACTGAGTCCTGGCTCAGGCTGAGCAGTCCAGGCTAGCCGCACCAGGGCCAGGAGGTGCATATCAACCACTGTGCCCAGGTGCCCGCTCGTTCGGGGACTTAGTGAATATTACACCGGGGGGCTGCCGATAATGGTGGTGACAAGGACCTGACCAAATCCTGTTAAGGACTCAGGCCCAGAGATGACTTGACAAAGATTTATGTATCAAAATTCAGCTTTGAGGACTTAACCTGAATCAGAGTAGTTTTTTGGTTGTCGTTTGTTTTAATTTACCTTCTCCAAAAGATGGGAAATTTAGCAGAAAACGCTCTGTCACATCACACTGGAGACATGCGACAGGTTGGACAGCTGGGCTTTTGTTATGAGGGCTCGTCTCCTAACAGTCTCTCCAATTCAGTCACCTGTCAGGGCATCTGACTGAGGGAGCCCCTCAGAGATGGGGTCAGACCCTGGAAGAAAGGGTGAATAGATAATCTGAGAATGGGCTGGGGGTGCAGGGGGAGAAGAGGCAAGTAGAAGGGCACGTTCTGCCTCTCTCTGGGATCAGAGGACATGTTGGCTCTACACAGCCTTGGGCAGGAAGAGAAGCCAGATGACAGAGCCGTTGAGCCGCTCTGGAATCTTCAGGCCTCCTTGTGGTTGTAAAACACTTTTATTCAAGACATCAGAACTAGGGGAGAACTTGAATGGTTCACAGCTGAACCCTGCAGGGCACAGACTGTGCCGCCCCCTCCCTTCCATCCCGGGGTATCTATCAGTGGAGCGTTACCTCAGGAACAAAGCAGTTAGCTGCTAAGACCACCCATGAGACTTCTCGATTCCACCTGAGCAGAACTCCTCTGTGAGGTTCCCAGTGATAACTATGAGAAAGCTGAGGAAGGGGGCAACTCAGACGCCACCTCTGGGCTTAGTTTGGGGACAACTCCATCGAAGATGGACTGAAGGTTGATTCCAAAGAGTAGGCGGATAAATCCTACCCAAACTTTTCTGGGACCAAAAAAAAAAAAATCTTCGTTGAAGTCCACATTCTTTCCCCCTTTTCTAGGCCACTGAGCAACTGGAGTTTGTACTGAACCTTTATTTATTTATTTTAAGATTTTTTTTTTTTTTAATTTGATAGGCAGAGATCACAAGTAGGCAGAGACGCAGGCAGAGAGAGAGGGGGAATCAGGCTCCCAGCCGAGGAGAGAGCCCGATGCGGGGCTCGATCCCAGGACTCTGGGATCATGACCTGAGTCAAAGGCAGAGGCTTAACCCACTGAGCCACCCAGGCACCCCATGTGCTGAACCTTTATTATACCAAGAGAAAGTCGTAAACTGTTCTGTGTAGAAGAGGCACACAGGGTAGAGAGGTTCTGGTGAGAAGGAACAGATTCTGAATGTGGGTGGAGAGGCTGATAAAAGGTCACCAAAGTCAGAAGAGAAAGGAAAGAATTTCTCTCTTGAGCCAAGGTGAGTCCCGCCCGAGAGCCTTTGACTTTGCTATTCATCCTCTCCCGTGAGCCGCTCTTCTCTCCTCTACTGACTGGTCCTCCTCACTGGGTAGCTAGTCCCTTCAGAGCATTCATCAGAATAGATCATTACTGTTTGCTTGTGTTTCACTTGTCCCCCCCATGAGACTGTAGGTGCCCCGAAAGCAGGTCTCAGGTGTACCTTGTTTGGCATTTTCAACCTAGCACCTACTGCGGTAGGTGTCAATGAGGATTTGTGAAAGGAAAGAACAGAAGAAGGGAGAACGAACGCTTCTGAGGGGGAGAAGCTTCTACAAGGAGAGGTCTTTAAGCAGTGCTATATAGCGGAATTTCCCTTTTTTTTTGCTATCCCTTTAAGAGATTAAGACTTAAATTACTCTTCAGTGCTATTTAGAGTCAAATTTGTGTTTTAAAAAAAGAGAGAGACTTCATGCTGGCTACACGGGTATATTCACTTTGAAAAAATTCATTGAGCTGTAACCTTATTATTCTGTGCACTTTTCTGTATGTATATTCCACTTAAATAAAAATTACATTAAAGAGAGAGGGTGGGGGGAGAGAAAGACGCCACACCAGGCCCAGGTGTGTAAAACTCAAATCCAGGCGAGAAGTGGAGGGGAAGGCAGAGGTGGGGGCAAGGACCAGAGTGTATTAGAAGGACGACAGGAGAACACAGCTGGCAGTATGAAAGACATACATGGAGAGACTGAGGAGAGGGGAGGTGAGGGCCACCTAGGATCAGACTGGTGGCCTCACACCTGTGAGGGGTTTGGGTCTGGTTAGAAACTACTGGAGGCCAGTGTTCACAGTTTATACCGATGCTTTCCCAGGTCTGGATGCATAATCATCTGGAAGGCTTATTAATCAGCAGACTCTGAGACCCATGTTCAGAGACTCTGATCCAGAAGGTCGGGTGGGGTCATGAACCTGCATTTTAGCAAGCTTCCCAGATGATTTCATTAAAGATTGTTCTCTAGTCATAATCTGAGAAACACAGGACAGCCTTTCACTCTCCTATATGGCCCAGGATCCTGGGTTCTTGTCCAGTATTTGTTGAAGATCAAACACAGTATCAAAAAGAGCATAACTCTGGGGCTAGATGGTTCTAGCTTAGATCAGAATTTATATCCTGCTGGAGAAGGACACTTATTTGGCACTTACAATCATCTGGCAGTTTTCATTGGTTTTCTGGTTAACAGCACAGGCTCTAGAACCAAAACCTGGGCTTGAACCCTGGAGCCATTATTTAACTTCTCGAAGTTTCTTCAACTGTAAAACAGGCATAGATAATGGGATCGACTTCACAGGTGATGAGGATTAAGTAAATTACCAAGGAAAAGCACTTAACCCAGATCCTGGCACCTGGTAAATTCTCCTTCAATAGTAACAACGATCCTTATTCCCTTTGCAGTCCTCTTCTCCCAGCCCTTCCTCCCCCGGTCTTCTCCAACACTGAGTAATAGAAATAACTGGATCGGACAGGGTCCCAAATATCTTGCAGCCTCCCCCCACTGACTAGCGCCAGGGCAGCCAGGCAGGGAGAAGTCTGGCCTCCACAGACCTCTATCAGCATCTGTGTGGGAGAGCTTTCCCACTGGCACTCTTGGTCTAAAAAAGGCACACACCCCCCTCAATTTTATTAGTGCTATTAGGTCTAATTTATTTTAGGTCCTGGATTTGTGATTCCAGATTGGTTAATTAGCTGATATAGTTCTGCCTCGTGAGAATATAGACCTCCTGGCTTTTCTCGAGCCGGAGATTAAGAAATCAGTGAAACCAGGAAAAATCACCAGAGGGGGCAGCAAGGTGAGAGTCAAGATCTTTTTTATTGTCTTTCAGGAGCATGGCCAGCGCCCATTCCTCATCACCCCTCCACCCATGCGGCTCAAGTGCCAATGCCCCAGGATTCTGGAACTCACAGACTGGACTTTGCAAGCAGGCAATGGCTGGACTTGAGAACAACCCTCCTTCCCACGGTGGGGCTTCAGTTAGCGGATCTGGCAGTTTATTTGTCAATATTATTTGTTGTTAGCTTAGTTGTAGGAAAATTGAAAAGTGTAATGTAGAGCCACAAAACCCTTAAGGCTGGTTAATCTTTTTGGATTGTAACCAATGTAATTTTTATTAGCTGATCCCATCTTGATTATAATACGCAGAGCCCTGGAAAAGTTGCTGAAGGCTCCAAGTCATGGTGTGCACAGGGAATAGACAGGCTCCATCATTTGCATTTTCTGCCAACGAGAGAGAAGGGGCAGAGGGGGCTGGATTGAAAGAACTGGGCTTGAGATGTCAGCGGGAGACGGGAGCAGTCTCCAAGAGAGATGCAGAAATGATCTTGGCAGTCCCATGAGGGGTGGGACTAGGCTAAGCAGGATTGGATTCCCTGCCCCATCTGCTGAAGGCACTCAAGCCCAGCAGTGTGCTGCAGTTAGAACACTGGAGTAAGGGTTATGGCTCAGAATTAGGAGGAAACAGAGATAAATCTAAAAGGCCATCCGTGTTGGTTTATTTATGATTATTTGAAGAGTCCTTCTTCAATGTTATAGTTCCAAGTATGGTGGCATCAAGAATTGGAATGGTATTGGGCACCTGGGTGGCTCAGTTGGTTAAGCGTCTGCCTTCAGCTTAGGTCATGATCTCAGGGTCCTGGGATCGAGTCCCACATCAAGTCCCACTCAGCAGGTAGTCTGCTTCTCCCCCTCCCTCTGTCCTTCCCCCCATTCGTGCTCTCTCTCTCTTTCCCCCTCCAACAAATAAATAAAATCTTTAAAAAAAAAAAAAGATTTGACAAGTATCTACAACCGAGAATCTGAAATGTTGTAGAGGGTGAGGGTAACAGCCTCTGGTCCCTCCCTGGACTTTGATCTTCTGTGCCAGAAAATGGGGGACAGTCTCATCCATTCGACAGCCCCCCGGAAAGGAGATCTCCTTTTCGGCTTTGACAGCTCCAGAGAAGGAAGGAGCTTTGCACTCTCTTGTACCCAGTCTAGCAACGATCGCCTTCCAAAATGCCCCTCAGTGCCCAGTCTAGCAATGATCCCTTTCCAAAAGGTGAAGTTGCAGGCCAGAAACACTGGGATTCTACTGACACTTGACTGATGCTCTTGACCCCCAACCATAGAGTAAATGATCCAGCAACCTATTCTAGACAAATGGGGAGCCCAGAGGCAGCACATGGGCATTTTTTCCCTTGGCCCTCTTATGAATATAAATATTTAGTGCATGGTGTTTTGCAGAATTAAATCTCTGAGCCTAGATTAGCCTGGTAATATCATTATGTCGATACCAGGGACGAGCTACCTGTGACTGCTGTGTGTCTTCTCATTCGAGGATGCCTGTGATGACTTGATGCCCTTGCATTTGCCAGGGCAATCATTAATTGCATATGAAACAGTTGGTGTTTGGCTTTAAGGGAAGCTGATTGGGTCAGTCACTGAGTGTTTGGCTCAGTGATCTACAGCTGGCTCTTTGCTCCTGCACTCCCGCTTTCTTTTCAAAGCATCCTTACTCAGTGTTTTTGGGACCCCCTGAGGAAGAGGTAGTGAAACATAGGGGGTTTTAATCTGTGTTTTCCTTTGGGCATTATAGCTTTAATTTTAATATTTTGGATAATAAAGAATGATTTTAAATTAAATTTGCGAGACTGCCATCTGTGATTGTTTGGACTTTTTCCTCCTCTCTGGCGGGATTTTTTACTCAATTCTTTCTGAACGTTAGCAAGAGTGGGTTGAGGGCAAGTGGAGAAAGAGGCAGCAGAGGAGTAAGTAAGCCCAAAGAACTGAGCGAAATGGGGAAAGGCTTTGATCCCTGGCCTCTGGCCCTGGGAGTTGGTGGGAAAAGCTTGGTGCCTTGTAACAATATCACAGAAGTTAACTGGGACGTACTTGCAGTTTCCTATCCTCTCCTCTTGATTTGATTTTGAGAAAGTGATTTGCCAGAGTTGTGCCTCAGTCTGCCCATCGGTCACATAAAGACCTGATTTTCCCCCACGGAGTTACTGCCATAGTTTTGAGACCGTTCTTCTGAGAACAGTTCCTGGGACCCGGTGATTATCACTACCTACCAAAGGCTAAAAGGGTCTCAGGGCTTCCTTGTGTTTCCATAACTAGAGTTAAATCCAAGAAATATCTAGAAATATGTTCTTAATCTTGTCGGTGAAATCCAGCAAGAAGAATTTTCTACCCTTCCAAGGGAAGGGAGGACACATTTACCGTCCCCACCGCAGACCACGGCATGAATGAGTCAGACAGACAGCACCATTGAACACGCATACGCTGAGCGAAATGCCAGAAAAAAATGAAAAAGCACCTGCCAGCGGAGGGGTTGCTATGATGAGTGACTTGGCTAGGAAAGATGGGATGGCGGGGAGGGCGCAAAGCACGTAACTCCTTTTTTAAGGGAAGGTGTCTTCTTGGAGGGGTCCCATTTTGCATTTGGGGGAAGAGAGAGAGTCTGGGGAGTGGGGCAGGGAGAGGATTCCTGGCAGAGCACGGACCATCTGAGCAGAAGCCTTAAGCAGAGGACAGTGCAGTGATCAGAGTCTGAGGGGAAGGAGGTAGACCTGGGGAGGGAAATAAACCTGAGGGTGAGGAAAGCTACCTTAAGAGCTCTCTGAAATGAAAATAGAGCATAAACAATTAGCAGGAAGCTGCTAGAAGCCTGAAGTTGTGTGTAGAGCAGAGGCTTTGTTAGCATCTGAGTGTTTCCTCTACATCTGTTCCTTCCCCACAGTCTCCCCTCCTTTCCCGCCATCTCCTACCCCACCGGTTCCCTTCCTTCACTCCAAACTCTGTTTTTATCAGATTGAGGGGGGTCCCGGCCACTTCCCCACAGAGGGAAGGCCTTCCCTGCATGGGTCAGGAGGCAAAGGTTCATGAAATGACGTTGAAGTTCAGGGAGGCAATAACCATGGCTCTGTGCAGGATGGAAGCTTGGTAAACAAGTATTTATCATGTTTTTAAGACCTCACATGAGCATCCTTTGTCCCATATGACACCTAGACTAAGAGATAAGCTTGGAATCTCAATCAATCTCTCTCTCTCTCTCTCTCTCTCTCTCTCACACACACACACACACACACACATTCTCTCCCACCTCCTCTTCCTCTCTCCTTTCCAAAAGCCCTGGTTCTCCTAAATACAACCTTGGTATCCCCCCAATAGTAGAAAAAACCCCAACAAGTGCCTATGGAAAAAGCCTTTAAGACTCATGAATATTTAGCTCGTCCTCATGTAAAATATATGACTTTGTGTAAGGATCAGGCGAACGAGGTGCATGATTTTTTTCTGATTTATGGGCCTGGAGACGGATTATTCATAGCAGAGCAGCTGTGTGGAAAGATTCATCCGCTGCGAAATGTGATTGTACATCAGGCAGTGTGTGGGAACGGAGCTATGACTAATGGCTGCTTTACATATAAATGAGAAGGTTTGTGCTAGGAACTGTAAAAAAATACAATCACTCAGCTGACGGGCAGGCTCCTTATCATGGGTGCAGGAGAGGGACCTCAGGAAAGGCAGGCAAATGAATGCCTTTGCCCTGAAAAGCCAGGTGGGGGTTAAGAGTCAGGGAGCAGGAGAGGGGACGGAAGGAATTGGGAGAAGCAGCCAACTCTCCTGAGCTGGCCGGGCTGGGCCGTAGTCAGTCTCTGTATTTGTAACTCCGTCTTCCAGGCCCTGCTGTGACCTCTGAGAGCCCGTCAGGGCGGAGATGCAACCCCAACAGAAGTAGCTGCGTCACCAGTACGCCCAGCCAGGGGTGATGACTGGGTCCCGAACTCTCCAGAGCTTGGCGTTAGGCTGCTGAAGATTCAGGTCCCTTTCAGAAGTCGGCACAAGATTCATCTTGGTAAACCTCAGAAGAGGAAAAATTGTGCAAATCTGAGATTTTCCCCTGCCACCCCTCACGTCTCCCTCGCTTTCTCCTGTTCATCTCTCTCCTCTCTTGTAGCTGAGACAGGCTGTCTAGACACTGCAGATGTGGACAGATGTTGGGTCTGTAATTTATAACAACGGCCTCCAGAAGGCAATTCCAATTTGTTTCGGTAAGGCTTTGAGTTACAGGCAGAAAAAATATCCTGTAAATACTGTTGACTTACATGGTAAGTACACCAAGGGTTTACTTAGTCAACAACCACTAACTACAGCATAATTACACACCCACCCAGATTACCGGAGGATTTAATGACACTGAACAGGTAATGACCACCAACCAACCCGAGTTTCTGGTTTTAGGGGGGCCTGGAGAGCAAGGGAGTTGAACCATACTTAACAGGAATTTATGCCTGTTTCTTCAAGTCATCAATTAGTCACCATTTTGAGGGCCTTTCAGTGTTATCTACATGTCAGACATCCCTTCGCTATCACACTGTATGCCAAGCAGGTTGGAGCCTCTTTGTTGCTCTCCACTGATCCGGTTTTAAACCATGCAGTATCTGGAGGTACTCACAACGCCCTCAGACAAGCCAAGAGGCTGGAAAATTACCTTTGCCGTTATCCTAATGGGTCATGCACTCAACAGCAAGGCCGAGCTCACTGACCCACTCTCTCTCTCTCCTGCTGGCCGATGATGGTGCAGCTGTCCAGGCCAACAGTGAAGGAGACCGGCCCACTCAAGATCAAGCTAATCCTCATGGGGATTATATTCTGGTTGGGTAATCATAATGGGAAATGGAAAGGTGAATTTCTAGAACAGTGTTTCAAGAAATTCAGGAAGCTTCCTACTGTATCTGGAGTGGTATGTGTGTGCAGGGGGAGCAGGAAGCTCATATCAAGGCCAACGCAAGGAGAAGTTTGGTAATCTGGCCACAATTCGTCTGTTGAAGCAGAAGCCAAATTTGCACTTGAGGTCTGCCATCCCTGAGAACTCTGACCAGCTGGTCCCCCTGGGATTAGGGGATCAGAGTTGGCCAGCAGCTGGAGAGCTCAGACTTCCCTGGGCATATAGAGTTGCCGCTGAAATAGACCTCAGGGTATCATTTATAGTCTGGGGGAAGGGGAAAGAGGAGTGGGAATAAAGGGGGTAGGAAAATGTGGAAATCCAATGAACACATTGGCAGGGTTGGATTCCAATTTTTAATCTATCACCAACCTCTGCTGGTTTATCTGTTCCACAGAATCTTCCTCCCCCTCTTGCCTGTCCAAAGACAGTCAAACAAAACTTAATACACCCCTAGGCACAGACCCCAGGATTTTCACAGACCATGAAAGGAAAGCCTGATGCCAATTGAAGGACAGATCATGTCTGGAGAATCCGGCTTCTCTGTAATGGTTGCCGTGTTCTCCCGGTCTCACTCTTCCCCTGCCCAGGCCCTGCTTTGTATGAGTCCAACTTCAATGATATCTTGCTTCACCTGAAGAAGTGCATCTGGTTTAGAATGTCAGCTCCTGGCAGAGCCACAGAACTGATCACTAGCTAGAAGGCGAAGCCACCTGGGCCAAAAGAAAGGGGTAAGGAGTATCAGGAGTCATGGCTGAGACTGCTCTTCTCTGGAGGGCACCGGCTGGGGGTGGGGGGTCGTCTGGCTGCAGGTCCTGCCCAGGAGAAAAGGTGTTAGCCACAGAAGAATGGGTTTAGGAAACAATTTGTGTCTTAGGAGTATAAGGTTTTGGATGCAGTGTCTAAAGAGACTCTAGAGACTTCTTTTATGGAGACTTTAAAAATATGAGTGACTCCTACTTGCCAGGGGTATGTGAGATTTTTGTCCTAGTGAGAGATATAGATGACAATGGCCTGGAGCCCTCTAAACCCAGGAGATCCTTGTAAGTGCACGAAGCCTCACACGGCTCCCCGGCAGGAGTGGACAGGGACATTTGAACTTCCAGCCCTAGGAGGGCTGTGGAAAGAAGGAGGGACGCCCTCTGGCCAGGGAGGACAAATGAGCTATAATAATGTTAATATCTGACATGAACAGAGAGATTACTGTGTGCCAGGCATATATTTTCTCCCTGATGATACATCTATGCATTAGCTCTTTGAGAAGGAAAACACTACCCATTGCCAGGGAGCAGAACTTCCTCCAAATAAGAGGGAGCACGTGGCACAGAATCCCGCTCCGTGGCTTGTCAGCATTAGCCAGAGGGTTACATAATTTGTAGGGTGGAGGATAGAAGCAAGAGGTAAAGTCAGCTCTGGAGACACATATCCCAAGACGTCTGTGGGGAGGAAACTTCAGGATATAGGCTTGGGGGTCTGCATACTTGGAAAGTGGATGTCATGGGACACGGGAGAGCTAGTGAAAGGACAGGATCACTGACCCAGGAGCATTCTGCCACGCACGCGTGTCTACACACATGTCCACATAGAGACATTTCATCTCTGAACTGGTGAGAAAGGGTCACATGCTTAGCCAAAAGGGACATATTACAAGCCACGGTTCATTCCATACATGCAGGAATGACGTGGCCTCTCCGACAAAGACTTCCCCAGACTTCTTTTTTTTTTTAATTGGGTTTTTGCTTTCTTTTTTTTTTTTTAAGATTTTATTTATTTATTTGACAGACATCACAAGTAGGCAGAGAGGCAGGGAGAGAGAGGGGGAAGCAGGCTCCCCGCTGAGCAGTGAGCCCGATGTGGGGCTCAATCCCAGGACCCTGGGATTCATGACCCAAGCCGAAAGCAGGGCATTAACCCACTGAGCCACCCAGGTGCCCTTCCCCAGACTTCTTAATGAGTACACACAAGTCCCATCATTAGAGGAAGGACAGGACAGGACTGGGAAGGGTTCGCCTGGTGGGCATCTCCCCAGAGAGATTCAGGTCTGGTCTTCTCTAAACCAAATCTTCCTGCTGGCCAGGCCTGGAACCTGAGGTGTCCTGGGCCTATGGAAGGCTATGGGAAGACAGACTAGGGTCTGGGTCGGGGGAAGCATGGGTCTAGAGTGCAACTTCAGTTTATTTGTCCAGTACACACCAGACCCTGAGAGTCCAAAAATAGTTGCCCAAAATAAAATAGTAGAAAGACCAGGGGCTCTGGAGTCAGAAAACCTAGGTTTGACTCCTCTTACTTACTAGTATCTCGTTCATTCATTAATTCACTCAATAAATATGTATTGAGCATCCCTTGTATGCCAAGTGTGTGACCTTTATTGGGCAAGCTATTTAATCTCTATTGGCAGGGTGCCTGGGTAGCTCAGTCCATTAAGCAGTTAAACACTTCTGCCTTCAACTCAGCTCACGATCCCAATGTCCTGGGATCGAGTCCCAGGTCAGGCTCCTTGCTCAGTGGGGAGTCTGTTTCTCCCTCTCCTTCTGCCCCTCTGTGCTCTCTCTCTCTCTCTGAAATAAATAAATACAATCTTAAAAAAAGAAACTCAATTGGCATCAGTTTCCTCATCTATAAAACAGGGATAATAATGCCTCAGTGTCACAGTTATCATGAGCATTACATGAGAAGAGGTGTTGGCACATGGTTGATTCCCAGTAAATGCTCCTTATTAGCACCAGTAAAAGAATTCCAGTTATGCCCCTTTCATAAATTCCCTTCTGCTGTTTCTCCCCTGACCCCACCGGTAGCTGAACCTTCTGGGGAAAGTATGGGAGAATTTTACATGGCCCCAGATGAGCCACTCTCATAGGTGACTTTCACAGGACAGCTTTAGCACCAAGGGGATCTGATTTGCTTGTCTGCCTCCCTCTCTGGACTGTGAATCCCTCAGGGAAGGGGCTGTGTCTTCACTTGTTTAGCATGTGGCCGCAGTGCCCGTGACAATGCCTGACCCATTGGAGACATTCAGTAGATGTTTGCTGACTCAGTGAAAGAAGGAAGGAGGAGAGTCAGTCTTTTCTTTCTTCCTTCCTTCCTTCCTTGAAGATTTTATTTATTTATTTATTTATTTGAGAGAGAGAGAGAGAGAGAGAGAGAGAGACAGAGAGAGAGACAGAGAGAGAGCATGAGAGGAGAGAGGTCAGCGGGAGAAGCAGACTCCCTGCTGAGCAGGGAGACGATGTGGGACTCAATCCTGGGACTCCAGGATCATGACCTGAGCCAAAGGCAGTTGCTTAGCCAATTGAGCCACCGAGGCGCCCTCTTCCTTCCTTCCCTCCTTCCTTTCGTTTTCTTTCTTTCTTTCTTTCTTTCTTTCTTTCTTTCTTTCTTTCTTTCTTTCTTTCTTTTCTCTTTCCTTCCTTCCTTCCTTCCTTCCTTCTTTCTCTCTTTCTCTCTTTTTCTCTTTCTTCCTTTCTGGTTTTAATTATTTATTTGCAGGAGAGTGAAAGCAAGAGAGAGCACAGAAGGAGAGGGAGAAGCAGACTTGCCACTGAGCAGAGAGCCTGATGTGGGGCTCAATGCCAGGCCCCCAAGATGACAACCCAAGCCAAAGGCAGATGCTTAACCAATTGAGCCACCCAGGCACCCCAGAAGCAGGGTTTCTATCCCTGTAGTGGTTGTGAAGGCCCCTCATTTCTTCATCCAACAAATATTTATCAAGCAGCTAGATGTCCCTGGTACTGTACCAAGTGTTGGAGATATAATGGTGAGCAGAATAGACATGATCCCTGCCCTCGTAGAGCTCAGAGTCCAGGGGGAGAATACAGATTATAATCAGATAGTCGTACAAAACCAGGATTTTACCAGGTGTGACCTTGTGTTCAAAGAGGAAGTAAATGATGCTAAGAAAGCATATCAAGGAAGAAAGAGCTAACCAAGTGTGGGCAGGCATGGAGGGCTTCCTCTAAGATGCAACATTCCAGCTGACACCTGAAGTGGGAGTAGGGGTTAAGGCCATTCTGGGGTGGTGCTGCTGCCACCGACAGGAGTCCTCCAAAGAGGGGCAACCTCAAGTGCACAGCCCCAGGGGCTGGTTAGATCATGGCACATTCCGACAATAGGAAAAGGCCAGTATGGCTGGAGCGTGGCTTGCAACTCAGAGTGTGGAACAATGATACTGGAGTCGTGGGTCCCAGACTTCATCTTAAGAGCAAGGGGACACCATAGCAGGGTTTCAAGTCGAGGGATGGTAGAAGTGACATGACCACCACCAGGCCCAGTTGTTTGGGCCAGGTGGCACCTGTGGAGACCGCAGTCAGGGGTTGCAGGGGGTTGGTTGAGTCAGCCAGCCTTGGACTGAGGTGATGGAGAGAGAACGGGAAGGGGAGGAAAACACTCTGAAGTAGAGGAGATAGGGCTCCCTGACAGTGGGTCCTGCTGTGGCAGATTGGGGGGGGAGGCGCCATGGGGAAGTCCCAGGTCTGTAAGCTTGCTCCTTGCATCTGTCTGCTCCTTATTCACTTCCAGAAAAGCTCTCCTCTCTTTTCCACCCAAGAGTTTAGTTCTGATAGCCTTCAGAGGTGGATAGATTTCCACTTCCAGAGAATGAGAGAGACGACGACAAGACGTCCCACGGTATCTGGGAGGCATCTAGAGTGTCACTTTCCCAAGCAAGCCCCTTGCCACTGAAGCATTCATTTATCCTCCCAAACTCGCCCAAACCCAAACATACTCTCAGATTCTCTGGCTCCCTGCGCTGACACAGACCTCCAAACCCTCCCTACAGACCACTTCATCCTACCCTTATTTATCCTTGCCTCCCAAAGCCCTCCACGCCCCCTCCCCTGCTCTTCTCCCTAGCCGCCCCCCAGCCCCTACCTCCCTCTGCCTCCACTTCACCCTATTAAGAAACAACAACCCCCCAGAACGCCTGCCCCTGGCTGCTGTTCCCTGAGCCCCGCCTGCCCTCCCTCCTCCTGCTCCTCTCCCTGACAGATGCCTCAGAGCCCCGGGCCGCAGTTAAGGTGACGAGATGCAGCAATTCTTTATGAACATTTCATTCCTGCTCGCTACACGACGTAAATTAGATGGTGTGTTACATTCGGGCAATAAGAGAGATATGTCACCACGACGCTGGCCCATTGGATGGAGAGGGTAATCCTGCCGTGAATTTCATTACTGCTTTTATATAGACAGAATTAGCTCGGTGACAGCGAGCCTGATTGTCTTTCACTAGGGGTTTGGAGAAGAGCTGAAAGGATTTCACCCTGATGTGCACACTACTGAGTGACCCCGCTCACCAGCGGCTGCGCTGATTGCTTTGCACCTTGCAGACCCGCGATTGGCTCAGCCTCGCCGCTGCTGCTGCCGCCGCCTTGCCTCCCTCCCTGGTCCCCAGCCCTCCCCGCCTGGCTTTCTATTGAAGCAAGAAGAAAGGAGACCTAATGGAGGAGTCACAAGGTCATGAAGGGAAATTTGGGCATGGGGAGGGGCAAGTTGGCAGGGTTACAAAATACCCGACAATCCCTTTCGGGTCAGAGTCTTCTGGACAAAAGCTGTAGCCACTCACTCTTGCTTCCCAGAAACGGGCACGAAGGAGCTTGGGCCGCGTGTCCGATGTCCTGGGGGAAAAGGAGAGACTGGGTAGGGACTGGCAAATCCCTGTGAGTCTCTCTTGCAGAGACTCCGGAGCTGCCACCAGGTTCCTGTCCCTTTGCCTCTCGCTCCTTTGGGTCCTTCTGTCATGGTGGTTCAGGCTCTTCCCTACCCCCTAGGCAGGAAGAGTTGGGAGAAGCAAGAGGAAGACCATTGTCACTCCCCGCCTGCAGACTCAGCAACTCCACTGTGGAGGATGAGGGAGGGGCGTAGATTCCCTTCCCTCTGTTTCCCACACTCACCAACATGGCTCCCACTCCAACCCCACCCCAACTCTACACAACCCTCTTCAATGACCTCCAGAATCCTTAGTAGGACCTGGATGGCCCAGTCCAGCAGCCTGCACACAAGCCCAGGCTGGGGATTTCCTTCCTTCCGTTTCTTTCTACAGGAATGGCTAGTTCTGAATCAGTCCTCTCCTGTTTTCTGGGTCTCTACCTTAATATCTCTCACCACTGGGTGAGCCCTCAGGGAGACCCTCCAAGATTCCATTCCTTGCAGGGCCACAGGCCAGGCCTCAAGCAGGCAGAATAATCTCCTCAAAGCCCCTCATCTTTTGGTCAACCCGATACATCTGTTGGGAAAGTTTCTTTCGCAGCCCAGATCAGCCAGCTCTGTGGCCTGTGCTGAGAGGGATTAAGGCCACAGTCGCTGCTTTCTGGCGGTGGGGGGACCCCGGACCTCGGCAGAGCTGAGCGGGCCCTCGGAGGCCTGGCACAGGGTCTCTACTCTCTGACTCTGTCTGCCTGGGGTTAGTGCCCTGATCTCCCCTGAGCCCCCCTTCCAGCCACCCCCCCCCCACAGACACACACGGCACCTCAGCTCCAACTGCCTATCCTCCATGGAGCCCAGGGAGAGGGTTCTCTCAAGGATTTACTCAGGAAATCACTCTGGACACGTTTTACACTGAAATTCCTTCTCTGTGAAGCAAAGACTAAGTTACGATGCTGAAACTCTAGTCTGAGCCTGCCGGTATGCTAGCCAGGTGACGAGGCAGGTCATCACACCTTTCTAAACTTCAGCTTCAAAAAGGGTCATAACTGGGCGCCTGGGTGGCTCAGTGGGTTAAGCCTCTGTCTTCGGCTCAGGTCATGATTTCAGGGTCCTGGGATCGAGTCCCGCATCGGGCTCTCTACTCGGCAGGGAGCCTGCTTCCTCCTCTCTCTCTCTGTCTGCCTGTTTGCCTACTTGTGATCTCGCTCTGTCAAATAAATAAAAAAAATCTTTAAAAAAAAAAAGGGTCATAACTGCTGTGGGGGGCTGTGGTTCAGTCTTGTGCTTCCCTCGGTGCTGAGGAAGGTCTCCAGCCATTGCCCTGCCCTGTCAGATTTCCTTGGATTTGTCTCTGCTGAAGAGAGCTGTCTCACCAAAGGCCATGCCTTTCCCCGGGCAGCCTGCTTCTACTGTCTTGTCACCATGGGCATCTGAAGGCTCAGCCACCTGTCTGTACCTTGGGACACTTTAGAAGGGCCATCCCTGCTGCCGAGTCCCCCTTGAGGTTGACAAAGGTCTTTTTGGTGACTGCACCAATTTCTCCCTCTGTCCAGTCCTTCTTCTTTCTAGTTCTTTCTCTTGCACTAGTGAAAACCCCAAGAGCACGCCCCAGTGAACTTCCAGCACCATGGACACCATCCCAAAGTTGGCTTCCCTATCCAGCCTGCCTACCTGTGGGACTACTGCAGGACAAGGGTGGTTGGTTGGTTGTTGTTGTTGTTGTTTTTTAAGATTTTATTTATTTGACAGAGAGAGACACAGTGAGAGAGGGAACACAAGCAGGGGGAATGGGAGAGAGAGAGAAGCAGGCTTCCCACTCAGCAGGGAGCCTAAAGTGAGGCTCCATCCCAGGACCCCAAGATCATGACCTGAGCCGAAGGTAGACGCTGAATGACTGAGCCCCCCCAGGCGCCCAGTGAAGGGGTTTTGTAAAGTGTCATGTAGCTGCTGCTGCCTCCCATCAACGTTGTCATCACAGCAGGCTCTGACTAGCTGGTGTGATGGGTTCAGCATACTTCGGCCAGGAAGTCCAGTGAATGAACACCCAGCTTTCTTTTTTCTCCTAAGGACAAGGTTCTTTGCACTCTGCTTTTTGTCTTCTGATTGGAATAACCTTCCCAGATTGTCCAGACTGTCTTTCAGGAAGCCCAGCCATTGTCCCAAGTTCAAACTGCCAGTGTTCTATTACCCATATCTCATTCTTTGCCCCAAGAATCAGGAGCTAAGTGCCCACTGGATATCTCTCCTACACGCTCTGGATATACTCCTAGCTGGGCATCCTAGCCTTTATTTAAAGCATGCACTTTCCTCCCAAAAACCAAACGATCCATCCTTGGTGTGTGTGTGGGTGGGGGGTGGGTGACAACAGATCTCAAACGAGGCCTGAGTATAGGGTCTCCTCTACTTTGAGCCAAGACTTCCTTCCTTCTGGACCTTGTTTACAACTCCATCCCAAATAAAGAAAGCCTAGGATCCCTCTCCTAGGGAATAGGGAGGAGCACTGGCAATGGTCTCCAATTACTGTTACCCTTCTAAGTATGCCCATACTGTCTCACTACTGGTCCCCCAGCCTTGTCAGCATCTTGGGAGTCACATGGCAGGAAGGGACACTGGCGGGTGAATCAGATCTTCTTTTTTTATTTATAAAGATTTTATTTATTTATTTATTTATTTATTTGTCAGAGAGAGAGAGAGAGAACACAAGTAGGCAGAGTGGCAGGCAGAGGTAGAGAGAGAAGCAGGCTCCCCGCTGAGGAAGGAGCCCATTGTGGGACCCGATCCCAGGACTCCTGAGCCAAAGGCAGTGGCTCAACCGACTGAGCCACCCAGGCATCCCTGAATCAGATCTTCTATCCTGTCCCCACTCCTGGGCCCTGACCCAGAATGTGTGCTTCTCAGGAGTGCAATGGCCTGCATTTCTCCTAGAGCTTTCCCTGCAAAGCGGCAGGCACTGAGTGAGGAGCCAGTGGTGTGGGGGATGGAACTTTCTCACCCTACTCCCGTTCTGACATCACAGGCCTCACTTTCTGACACTAATTGGTTGCCATGGAAACCAGTTCCTCAGAGTACATGACAACCTGAGGTGGAGGGAGGGAGAGCCACAGGAACCAGCCCTGCCACAAAGAATCCACAGAGCCCCTCAGCATCAAGCACGCTGCCCAGAGTCACTATCCTCTGGCAGTACATAGGCTTTGCACATAAGGAGAAAAGTCCACCAGCTCACGAAGATGCCCCAGGACTGCACAAAGGTAATCCGACTTCACCACTCCTCCCACTTCCCACTTCATGTGGAAATCTGTCTTTTCTTTGAGAGGGGAGCTCTTGCTGCAAAGTCATAGTCCAAATTGAGAAAAGTCAGCCACGTCCCATGGAACAAACGGCTATCAGATGTGACATGGGCATCTCTCTCTCTCGGTCCTGGAAAGGAAGTCCTCTTTTCTAAGAAATTGTCTTTAACTACCCTGAGATCATGACCTGAGCCGAAACCAAGAGTCAGTTACTGAACCAACTGAACCCCGCAGGTGCCCCTTACACATCCTTTCAGTCATTCATTCAACAAGCATTTATGAGCTCCTGGTATGTTACAGATCCAGTGCCAGGCCTGAGGGATCCACCCAGGAGCTGATAGGGACCTGCCTCTATGGAGCTCACTCCCAGCATCTTCTACACTCATGTCCATCCTTTTAGTAAGTAGCTCTGGGTTTTCTTTTTTCATTCTAGTCTCCCAATGTGGTAAGATGTCTGGTTGCTGATAGTGTCGGTACAATCTGCTTAGTAATCCCCTTCCACCCCTGGGCTTCCCAAGAGTAGAGACCTTGAGCCTACTCATATATGTTTTTGCCTGACACTAGACTCCAAGATTTGGGGCCCCTCAGCCTTCCACGTCACCCCGTTGCTCTCCGAACCAGCCTTTCAAGGACCCTGGATTCCTCCACTGTCTTTCAAGGCCACGGAGCAGAAGAATGGATGGGACTTGAGGTTGGTGGCAGAAAGGTAGGTCTGCAGTGTGCCCGTGGGAACGGGTGCACGGGCAGGAGGTACACAGCCATGTCTTTGTCCGCCGGCATCCTGTGGTCACGCACGCGCACTTCCGCTGGCTGTATCTGTGACTTCTCCCAAATCAGCCAACGTGGGGATGTGAGCATGTGTGTGATTCCACTTATGAGCGTGAGTGAGCATGTGTTCAGGGGAAGGGGAATTTAGGGGTATGTCTCTATGTGTGTTTTTTCCAAATGCTTGGCTTTTTTCAAAATGGCTTAGAGCACTACTGTCATTTATGGGGTTTAAAATGTCAGAACAGGGCCCGTGGGGAGGCAGGGGAGATTAAACTGCAAACAGTGAAGGTTATAGATGACGTTTCTGATAGGCTGACAGGCAGACTCAAATGATGCTGCACTTCAGCAATCATTTAAACACACACATGCACACACACACACACACACACCAGCTCCTCTCTCCATATTTTAATGGCACATTCTGAAGGCTAAAAACATAACATAGGCCATGTCTAGAAAACCAGAGCTCTGCTTTCAGAACCCAACCCGCAGCTGTCTGGTGTGGTGTGTGTGTGTGTGTGTGTTTATTCAAATGTGCCTACCTGTCCCAAATGAACACATATACTTATTTATATTTTGAATCTGCATTAGTTAATTTCATGTCACTTTTATACAGCATCCTATGTGCTTAACAAAACACATCCCATCTCATGGTCGACCCAAGCATCATGACCTCATGTGTAAAGTAGGCAGGGTCGAAATTACTACCCTATTTTACAGATAAAAGAATACTGAGGCGCCAAGAGGTCCAGCGGGTTTCCCAAGACCATCCAGTGGGAAGTAACAAAGCCAAGGTTAGAAGCAGAGCCTTTTTGTACTTATCCAGAGCCCTTTTCTTGAGGTTGTGGTTCTCAGCCTGGGCGATGCTTCAGAATCACCTGCAGAGCTTCCAAACCCCACCAGGCCCCCAGAGACTGCCACCCAGTTCTGGTGGTGACCCTTACAGGACATTTTTGAAGACTCCTGGTTATGCTCACAGGTAGGGGACATCCCAGGTATCTGATTAGGCTCGCATCCCCTCTGCATGAATGTGGATTCCAGCCTCCTCCCTGCTCAAGGTCTATCTCTCATCTACCTCCCAGAAGACTTACTATCCGGGAGGATCAGCAGCTCTATTTCTTCTGCTTCACCCACCCCTGCCAGACCGTGGAGGTTTAGAAAGTTGCTCAGCTCAGCCTGGTGAGTGCAGAGGCTATCGGCTCTGAGGCTTACCATTGGGGCCACCCGACATGGGGCCGACTGTGTTGTCTTGGCAAGTGGAAAAGAGGAGAAGCAGCCCCACCTGGCCCCGTCAGCCAGGAGAAGGCCAAGGGGGTGAGGAGTAGCCCTGAATGACCTAGGCTGAGAGAAAAGAGGGAAAGAGATGGAAAAAAAGAGAAAGGAGAAGAGGAGAAGGAGAGCCCACCCCTTGGAAGATTATTTCAAGCCGCTCTGTGCTGAAACCACCTCACCCGGCCACTGCAGGAGAGGTGACCTGGCACAGCATTCAGGAGCACAGACGCGGCGGTGGCCTGTCTGAGCTCGAATCTGGGTTCTGCTTATGAGTAGCATGACTTGGCTCCAGGAGGAAGGAAATTACCCTTCAAAATCCAGAGCAGAGCGGTGCCTAGCTGACTCAGTCAGGAGAGCATGAAGCTCTTAATCTCAGGGTCATGAGTTCAAGCCCTACCCCTGTGCCTCTGTTTCCTTATCATTAAAATATCGATTATAGGGGTGCCTGGGTGGCTCAGTCGTTGGGCGCCTGTCTTAGGCTCTGGTCATGATCCCAGGGTCCTTGGATCAAGCCCTGCTTTGGGCTCCCTGCTTGGTGGGAAGCCTGCTTCTCCCTCTCCCAATCCCCCTGCTTGTGTTCCCTCTCTTGCTGTGTCTCTTTCTGTCAAATAAATAAAATACGGATTATACTAATAGTACGTGCATCACAGGGTCTCTAGGAGGATTTAGGGAGTTCAGGTAGAGCCCCCGACATAGTGTGAGTTCTGGGCAGGGGTTAACTGTTACTATTCTGCACAATTTGATGCTTTGAAACTCTACCTCCTTGAAACTCTTCCTATCTTCCTGAACATTCCTTCTCTGTCTTCTGTTCCTCTGCCCTCCCTCTGAGTCACTGGTTCTCAGTCTAAGGAACTCTTAGAACTTATCCCCAGAGATTCAGAATATTTGTCTGGGATGGGGCCTAGACACGGATGTTTCTCAAATTCCCTGGCTAACCCAAATGCCAAGGTTAAAAACCACCCCTCTGAGTGCTGTCCCTCCCTAAGTCTCGGCTCTTACTCCTTTCTCTCCTCACTCATCCTTGCCATGTAACCAACCTCCTTCCCATGGCCTTAATTACCATCCAGGAGCTGGTGACTCTCCAATCCATGTACCCTGACAACACTTCTTTCTGGAACTCCACATGCTATTTTCAGCTCCCTGAATTTCCAGACACCTTAATTTCCAAATGTGTAATGATAAAATTCCTAACGGTCTCTCAGCCTCCTGCATATCTGCACCGAGATGTGCCCTAGACAACCCCTCCCAAGTACAAGTCCCCATCAGAACTCAGTATTTTGTACTTTGGACCCAATCCTAGTCCGTCTCCTCTATTCCCCTTCTCTGTCACTTCCAACCATTCACCCAGGCAAGAACCAGCAGCCAGGGATCCTCTCCCTCATCCCCACACCTAGTCACGTACAAAATCCTGTCAGTGCCCTGAAGGCGCTCTCCAGCCTCGTTCCTTGGGATTCCCCACATGGGGGGCCATGCACAGTCCTGAGAGCCTCCTCACCCTTCTCACACCTCCAGCTTTTTTGGCCGTACCCTTCCCCCACTTTCTTCTTCATCCTCAGAGCTATTTTTTGGAAATGTGAATCGCTCCACTGCTAAAGCCCTTCAGGAGAGAAGTCAACGTTGCACAGCCCTTGACTACGTGTCCACTTCCACAGGCCTCCCTCAAAGGACCCCACCCTCTGTGCATCACTCTCCCAAGTGTGCCAGGCTGTTGGACACCTCAAGGTTTTTGCCCATGCCACTGCCCTGCCAAATGCTCTTCTCTTCCCCTCCCATTCTGCCCACATTTACCCATTAGCTGAAGCATCTGACCCTCTAGGAAATACTATCTGACTGACCACTCTCTTTTTGTCCCTGCTGCGCCCAGTAGCTACTGTCTACTGTGTTGGCTCTCACTGTGTCTTCTGTGTTTTCGTTTTCATGCCTGTCTTCCACACTGGACTGTGATCATCTGGAAGGCATGGGCCCTGTTTTATTTGTCTATGAGGAGTACAGTGAGCAGGGAAGAGATCAGACCCCCAAATTCTACAGGGAGTTTTTATAGACTGTTTGGTTCTCTTGGCTAAAGCACTTGGTGAAGAATGCTTTGGGTTATGCTCTGGATTTTGTTTATTTAATTGCTTGGGGTTTTTTTTTTTTAAAGTAGTCTCCACGCCTGATGTGGGGCTTGAACTCACAACCCTGAGATTAAGAGCTGCATGCTCTCCGGACTGAGCCAGCTAGGCACCCCTATGCTCTGGAATTTGAAGGGTAACTGCCTCTGTCCCGGAGCCAAGCCTAGGTATGAGCAGAGACCCAAATAAGTGTCCCCTGACAGTGCCCCGAGGTCCCTCCCCTGGGTCGGCCTCTCCAGGCCCCAGAACTGGGAGCTCTGACCACCGTAACACCTGATGCCCCTTCGTGGCCCAACCACGGTGAGTGCCATCTTCTTTCCTCTCTTTCATCTGAGACCAGGATGGAATGCTGCCAAAGGATCCTTCAGAGAGAAACGAGGAAAAACTAAAAGCAAGCAAGCAAACAGACCTATAAATACTTAGAAATGCAGAAATGGACAGAATGTAAATGTCTGATTCTAATTTGTCACCCGTGCCTAAGGCATTCAAGAATTGCCTTCTGGGGGCAACTGGGTGGCTTAATCAAGTAAACATCTGACTCTTGATATCAGCTCAGGTCATGATCTCAGGGTCCTGGGATTGAGCCCTGAGAGGGCCTCTGCTTTGAGGGGAGTCTGTTTATCTCCCTCCCCCTCTGCCCCTCCCCCATCCCCCTCCCTCTCTTTCTCAAATAAATCTAAAAAAAAAAAAAAAAGTTGCCTTATGGGTTTTGCAACCCTTGACTAAGAGAGTGCATTCAAAATCACCCTTTCTCGGGGTGCCTCGGTGGCTCAGTTGGTTAAGCATCTGCCTTCGGCTCAGGTCATGATCCCAGAGTCCTGGGATCAAGTCCCCTATAGGGCTCCCTGCTCATGCTCTCTCTCTGTCAAATAAATAAAAATCTTTAAAACAAAACAAAACAACAAAAGTCACCTTCTCTCCCCACCATTGTCCAAAGAAGGCACTAGACAGGAATCCCAGTCCCATCCCAAGTAGGCAGGCAGCTGAAAAGTTGCAAAAGAAGCAAGCCCTCATCCTCCACAGAAGTGGAAGGTCAAGGCCGTCCATGGTCTAGAGCAACCAAAACAGGGGCCCAGAGAATAGCCCACAGACAGAATGTGGTCTCTGGGACAATCAGAGCAGTGTTTGCCTCACAAATGGGTGGACTTGCCCTGCCACAACCCCGTTTGCTAATATTCCTAGAGCCCTTGCCATATGTCGGCACTGTGCCAAACACTAGCCTGAGTAACTCTCGCAACAACCCCATGAAAGAGGGACTATCATTATTCCTGTTACAGATGAGGAAACTGACTGGGAATGAGGCTAAGTGACTTTTCCAAGGTCACAAAGCTGGTAAGTGGCTAAGCTAGGATTCAAATTCAGACAGTCTGACTCTAAAACCTAAAACCGCAGCCTCTTAACCCCCATACTTCTAACACACATAGCAGGTGATTATTCACTATTTGCTAATAGTAATAACAGCTTAAATTTACTGAACATTCAACAATGTGCCAAGCACTGTGTTAAGCATTATTTTATTCACTAACATGTATTATTATTATTATTCCCATTTTATAGATGAGAACACTGAGGCTTAGACAAGTTAAGAGCCTTGCCCATGGTCCCAAAATTCGTAGGTGAAAGAACTGGAATACAAACACAGAGGGACAGATAAATGATGACCAGAGGCACAGACAACTCCCCCAACAGGACGACTACTACCCTGGAGAGTGTCCATGAAGGAAAGGGCCCTTCCCAGGAGCTCTGACAAGGTGGCAGACACCTTGATAAAGACTGTGAGCTTTTATATAAAACCATGTGCTGGCAAAGACACCTCCAGTCTAGACAGCTTTACCCAGTTTAGAGCCCTAAAAGGCTGGGCCGGTTCCTCCTTTCTCCCAGGCCTCTCCAGAGCACCCTCTCAGAAGCTCTTTCCACTCCCAATAGCCTGGCACTTGGAATCTGGTTGGGTTTGGGGACCCCAATATCCAGAAACCCATAGCCTCCAGGACCCTCCCCTAACTAGGCAGTCCTCAGCAATCCCTGCTTGGATCCTTTAGTTCCGGAGTCTCTGGGTTTGGCTCCTGGAGGAATCCTTAGAGAGCCATCCAGGTACCTAAGGAAAGAGGGAGAGAGGAGGGAAGGAGCCAACTCCTAGCCTCTCCTCCCCACCCTTTCCCCCTCCCCCAAAGCCTTGCAGGCGGCCCCCACCACCACCAAGCCCAGCAGAGTTTCTCACCTTCAGGCAAAGGCAGATGATGGCAGATCTGGGGAGCAGAATTTAAGTGAGCCCGGGGCACTGCAAAACCCTGTCATTAGTATTTAGGGAACGTGAGTCCTGGGGTGGGAAGGTGGGGGTGGAGAAGGGCAGGGAGGGGAAGGCCAAGATGCTCCGAGATGCAGAGACGGAGATGGAGACGGATACCAGGAGAGGTTGCAGAGACAGACAGGAGAGGAGGGAGTGAGGGAGGAGAAGAAAGGAGGCTGAGGAGGGTGGCAGAGAGGCAGAGAAAGGGGGGGAGGGAGGAGAGAGACGGAAAGAGCCAGTTGCTTTATTCATGGCTGGTGATATTATAGACTGAGTGAAAATCACATTATCGTAATGGGAAAGTTAGAGTTGCTGAGATGATGCCCTGAAGCCTCGGCGCTGATTGGGGTGTGATTGCTATCTGTATTTATATGTAGAAAGCAAAGTTCACTGCCAGTTCAAGATGGTGGCGGCTGCTTTATGCAACATAATTCTTCAGTAGGGAGACGCCCCGAGCAAGCTGAGCCAGCCGTGCCGGGAGTGGCAACGCGAGCCCGAACGCGCGGACGCCGGAGCGCGCGCTGGAGCCGGCGCTGGAGCCCGGGCCCGAGCCGCGCGGGGCTCAGCCTGCCGCGCGGCGGGAACGCGGACTTGCGTGGGCACTCGGCTGGGACCTGCACCCGGGCGCAGTCCCCGGCCCAACGCAAGGCGGGGCGATGGCGGGGCTCGAGAGCCTGGGAACCCGGGGATGGGGTGGGGGGTGGGGGGACAACCCCTCCCCCGCCCCGAGGCGGGCCCAGAGTGAGGGCGGTCGGGAGATCAGAGCACTTGGACGGGTTAGAGAGTTGACCCCCGCACCCCTACCCCAGTTATAGAATTCAGTGCCCCACCCTACAATAAATGTCAGGAAGTTCCCCCCCTCCCCACGATAACTGTTTTGATACCTTTTTGACATCTCAAATTTCTTGACGGTTTTCTTCATTTAAATTTTTTAGGGCCCGCTGCTATGTTGGTCCCCCCCTCCCAAGAACCTCCCCCTCCGCGCACCCCTCCCGCACCCCCCATCTCTGCTGCCACGGCTTGTGCTGGAATGGAGACGGGTTAGGGCTAGGACCCATCCCTACGCATGGGTGAATGGGGGTCACCCAGAGCTGGGGGGATGCAGGCAGATCCCCATACCTCATGCCTTGCCCCACTCTCCGAGGCATCACCCAGTCAGGGAGAGAGAGGAAGGTTGTCAGCCCTGCCTGAGCCCTCTGTGGAGCTCAGACCACCTTTTACTTGAGCCCTGTCTCCCTCAGGGCTTTCTGGGAGACCTGGGGCAGTGTGGGCCCTGCCCTAGAGTTGCCAGATAAAAGGCAGGAGGCCCAATGAAATTTTGAATTTCAGGAAAACAACAAACTTAATTTGTTATTTATCTGAAATTCAAATTTCACTGGGCCTCCTGTATTTTTATTTGCTGAATCTGATAATCTGCCCTAACCCCACCTTACCTGCTGACCTCAGGGTTTTTTGGTTGTTGCTCTTTTTGTTGTTACTATTTTTAAGATTTATTTATCTATTTGAGAGAGAGGGAGAGAGCATAAGAGGGCAGGGAGGGGCAAAGGGAGAGGGAGAAAGAATCTCAAGCAGACTCCCAGCTTAGCCCAGAGCAGGAAGCTGGGCTCCATCTCACAACCCTGAGACTGGGACCTGAGATGAAACCAAGAGTCTGACACTCGATGGACTGAGCCACTCAGGCGCCCCGATTGACCTTGGGTTTTGTATTGATTTACAGAAGGAGGCAGGGCCTCTGAATAGAAAGTGCCAGAGTCACCGCTTTATAGCTGTGTGGCTTTGGACCAGTTTTTAACCTGGACCCTCAAATCTCCTTTGAGCCGTAGGAGGTAGTAATACGTACCCTACAGGATGGTTGTAACCATTAACGAGATACAGTATGTAAAATACTCAGTGCACTATGTGACATAAAATAAACATTCATTAAATGATGGCTATAAACTATCAATACTCACATTCCCTCCAAGGTGCCCTTTATTCCCTTTGCATCTCTGTTCTAGGCTTCTTTGGAAATCAAAAGGCTGTCATCGGGATCCCTGCTCCCGAAGCTGCTGCCTGAAAGCCAGCAACAGACCTAATTGTAGGATGGGTGCCCTCAGCAGCCTGACCCTACTAGGTCCACTGAGAGTTCTGGAAAGCTGATTGCAAGGGTAAAGCAGGGACTAAGAACACACTCTATCCCCAGCCCCACATCAAGCCCCCCACATTCCCAGCTAACTCTCCTAAGCTTCAAGAACACATTAGAGTCGGGGCTCCCGGGTGGCTCAGTTGGTTAAGCGACTGCCTTCGGCTCAGGTCGTGATCCTGAAGTCCCGGAATTGAGTCCCACATCGGGCTCCCTGCTTGGTAGGAAGTCTGCTTCTCCCTCTGACCCTCCCCCCTTCTCATGCTCTCTCTCTCTCTCTCTCTCAAATAAATAAAATCTTTTTAAAAATTGAAAAAAAAAAAAAAAAAGAACACATTAGCGTCTACCTTCCTTGGGAACCCCTAAGTCTCCCTTTCTCCCAGGAAGATGGAGGGAGGCTTCAAGATGTAGGGTGCCTACAAGATGCTGAACAGGAAGGCAGGGAGGGGTCCGTCTATCTGTGAGGCCACGGAGTGGGCCAAACCCCTCTCTGATCTCTGGCAGAGGTCCACATCCAGGACACACCAACTGGAAATTAGTGAGTCCTTCAGGGTCTCTATGTTTGTTCAACCTCCGTCTCATATCTTAGCCTCAGCTCTGAACTGACTTGGTGGAAGAGGCAGTAGGCCTAAGGTCTAAGTCCCACTGAGTCTAAGTCCCACTGAGGCCGACTGGATTCCAGTATCATCTGTATGATCTACGATCTTGTTCCTCTCCCTTGTAGAAGGCTGGGATTATTTTCCTTCCCTTAGTTCAGGTGATACTCTGAAGGAAAAGAAAAAAAAATGGTTCCCACTACCCCTCAGCCCAGAGAATCTGGTGGCCAGAACCCACCTAGACTTTGTCTCTAAAGGAAGCTAATTATTCAGGAGCCAATTCGTGGGCAAATAGTACCATATTTGAGGGGAAAGACTCAACATTTCAGTGCCAGGCAGATGGTGTATATGGGAAGAAACCACGGAAATGCAGTAGGGAGTGGCAGAGTCTGTGGCTGGCCGAAAAAGCACATTCCTCTCCTAAAGTCATTCCGTGTCCTGTTTGTTTTAAACACTGTGCTCAGCAAAGATGTGGGTTGCTCTGATGTGGTCTTTTGGGTAATCCCCAGGTTTCTTGATCTTTCTGGTGACACACCTATCCCTAGCTACGGGGTCACGAAGTACTGACAGAGTAGAGCTACAACATGCACAGAGACACACTGACCTGTAAAGGTACACAGGGTCACCTGTATATATACCAACATCAGACACCAAAGAATCAGAGTGTCTGTAAGAAAGTATAAGGACACTCACAGAGGAGCTGCCCATCCCCAGCTTGCTTTCCTGTCTACCTCTTGCCCATCTCCCTCCTCTCCGCCTCTTACTCCTCCTCTTCACTCACTCACTGGGACCCGGGTCTGCTGCTTACACTGTCTCATTCCTTCTCCCCTCTCCCTGGTAGCGGTACTCTGTAGAGCCCAAAGGATGTGATTAGAAAGGGGGTGGGGAGTGCTCTGCACAGTTGACCCATATGGTAGAGCCAACACACATGCATCTGGGGCCTCTGGAATTCCCCTCCTACTTTTGATCCCCGCTACAAGCCTGTACTGGGGCAGGGAACTGTTAAGGAGTTCCACACACTCCTTGGCCTTGATATCAGGAAGTTGAACTCCAATCCTAGTGGTTTAAGGCCACGTTTGTTATGGACTTCATCAGATGTATGAGGACCCTCTCCCAAGGATCACCCAGGCGGTCTTCAGCCTTCCTGGGGACTGAGCCATAAAACAGAAGAGGCCTTAGCCACTCATGCCACTGACACTAGAATGACCATGAGAGTGAAAGCAGATCTGGAGCTTTTCCTTGCTCTTTCCGGTCCATTCTATCTTTGGTCATCAGTGCTAGAACCTAGGTAACCTCCTCTTGGGCTTGCTCCTTTCAGCAAGACAGAAGTAGATCAATCAGTTGCAATAAATAAAACCAATTAAAATCCAGGAGTCTTGCGAAGATTCCTGAGAACTGATTTTCAGATAATTTGCTGTTTGGAACTGTGTTCCTGTCCCTTCCTTTTCAGAATTATAAATAACATCGATCGCTACGAGAATCTGATCAAATCTGGGGTGTCCACTCCACACCTTAGGGAACTAATCGTTCCAGATCACACAGGCATCAGGAGAGGATCCCTCAAGTGAGGTTTTGTCATCTTAGAGATGGGGGGGGTAGTCCAAAGAGATGACCTCTGTCCTATCTTGGAGACCTGAGTCTTTGAGGAAGAAAGTGAGACATCTCCAAGGACAGGAAGCTTAGCGGGCAGCTTTTTATTTGGATTCCTCTGAGCTTCCTATCTTACGTCCCTTTGGGCTTGTGTCTGTGCAGCTATGTTAGGGAATCGTGTGTGTGTGTGTGTGTGTGTGTGTGTGTGTGTCCCTGATCCCTAGAAAGACCCAGCAGGAGGAACTGAGGCTTGGGAGAGAACGCTCTTCTTATGGTCAAGGGAAAAGAGACAAGGCACCTGCCCCAGAACATCATTCCCCTCCCCTTATCAGGGAAGAGAGAGCAGAAAACTGCCCAGTGCCCCTGGGACAAAGGAGGGCTCACCTGCTCAAAAGCTGGAAGCTGGACAAAATGACCCCTGCCTGGGATGGATATCGGAAGAATGTCTCAGGAAATATCACTCCTCTCCCCTGGAGGGCCCTGTAGGGAGTTGGTAATCCACTGGTCTCCCCCTACTCTTGTCCCCTACCAACACACACACACACACATACACATAAATCTTAATTGTGTCCAGGGCTTTTTACAATGTTAATTAATCTTATTTAGGGCTGTTTCCAGCTGTTGCTGAGGGAAAGAAGGTCCCACACGCCTGTGACTTAGGGTAAATCCAATCAGACAGAGGAATTCTTTGATTCTGGAGAAGCCGAGCATGGGAATGACACCTCTAATCCCAAAGCCTCTCAGATCCCATGCAAACTGATCTGGGCTAGTGGTGGGGAGGGGCCAGGCTCCAGAGAGGAGAGGGGAGGGGGAAGGGAGGCAGAGAGGGACGCGCAGGAGGAGCCCTGCTTGAGATGGCTGTGGGATGACTGGAACCAGGGCCTAGGCCTGCCATGCTGACTTGGAGCTTCTGCCCTGCACTTGGGCCATTTAGTGGGCTCTGAGGAGCCCATGATGCCTGAATAGCCACTGCGCCCAAGAGTTATTACAGGAAGCTGGGCCTGGACGAGTTAGACCAGCGGGTGTGCAGCACTGACCTAATTACAGTTCTGTACAACTAGTTTGGTCTGAGAAAGGGCCTCACCCAAGCCTTTCTCTTCCTTGTGACTTCTCCCGCACCTCAAGGGCATCTCACCAGCTTCCTGAGGCTCTCATGTGCCTTTGTTTCCCGGTCTGGGTTTCTCTCTCTTCCTAGGGCTCCATAACATGATTCTAATCGCTTTCACTGATGTCTGTCTCTGTCTTTCTCTGCCACTATCTCAGCAAGCCCAGCTTACTACCTTGACTCTTCACAGAGGTACACTGCAAGACAGAGAGACGTCTTAAAGGGAGTGGGTCCAGCCGGGCTGGTGCCAATGACCTCTTCTTTGGTCTCTGCTGCAGCAAAGACAAGATGGGGTGGATGGGGGGGGGGGGGGAATGCGAGAGGAGCCTACTGCAGAGGGTGGTGGGGGCAGCAAGGGACTGTCCCACCCCTTAGAGACACCGGATGGGAGAGGGAAGCCTCCCCAGAGTGGAAAGTGAGGGTGGGGCAGGGGGCTATGTAGAAGCCAAACAGACCAAATGGTGGAGACCCTAGGCTCCCCTCTGTGATGACCCCACCTCAGCCTACCCCTTTGTTGAGGCCTTCGGTGTCCTGGCCTAACTGGGTCTAAATAATTGAGGAGCCCATTACAGCCTGGCTGTTCCCTCACTGTCAAGTGTAAACGCTGCACTGGTCGGGTGGGGAAATGGGGCTAATTTGAATTGATAATAGGAAACTCAGGGAAAAGTCATCTATAGTGAGTGAGGAGCGAGCAATCCCCGAGCAGATGCTAAATCTTGTATAATGAAAGAATCTGCCGATGTCAATTATGTAGGAGCGTCTTTGCAGTGGTTGGAGGCGGTGGGCGGGTGAGGGGAAGGAGGGCCGGGCGCATCCCATAAACCCAAACACCCATCAAAGGCTCATACATATGGAGCGGCGGAGATTACGGCATAAATTTGAATGTTATGAATGTGCATGAGGGACAGGCAGGAAGCCTACCTCATAAGGGGGTAGGAAAGGAACTGTTTTTCTGTGCCTGGGTACAAGGCAGCTTTTGTCCTCTCGGTCCCTCAGCTGTCCCCTCTGTCTCAGCTGCGCCCCTTCGGCATCCAGTTGTGTGGCAGGGTGAGAGTGAACAGGGTCTGGAGGTGCTGGGCAAGGTATGATCAGCTGTTTTCCTGGGTCCTGGAAGTGGGGGGCTTTGGGCCTAAGTTGCCCTTGATCCATTCGGAGTGTTTCCAGGATGAGACCTCGAGATGGATATGGTCAGAGATACAGAGGCATATCTTGAAATATCCATGATGTGAGCCCAGGTTTCCCTCTAGTCTAGTGGAAGAAAGAGGTGAGGCCGATGTAGGTAGTGATGCCTCTGTGGAATGGGCAGAGCGAGCCTGGAAGACAGCCTGGAGGAAGAAATCCCAAACTGGGCTCTCAAGAGGGCTAACAGCTCAGAAGAGCAACAGCAAGGGCGCATCTCCTGTTCCCTGGCACCAGTCCGCACCGTGGACGGCCACGTGTGCAGGGCTCGGACCCCTCCATTGGTTCCCAACCTGCAGCCGCTGCCTGAGCGCACGCTGTGATTTGTGGTACAGGCCACCCAGGGACTTTAATCTTCACCGTGACAAATGCAATAAAAGGAACAATTTGGAGATCAGAGCTAAGGAAGACACATTTACAAACCCTTCCCCAAAGGTTGGATGGGGCTGTCACCATGTGATTTGTGCCGGAGATGAAGCAGGGAGGGGAGGCTGGGGAGACAGAGAGTTGGAGAAGGCAGGCTGAGAAGAGGAAGCATCACCACCTTTCCTCCCCTCCTCACCCTCTCTGCTGGATCTTAGTGGGGTGGGCTAAGCCAGGGGGAGGAGGACCAGACCCCAAGCCGCCACTGGCTCCCTCCCCCATCACTACTTGGAAGCACAGCTCAATTACCAGGAACAGGTCAGAACCATAAGCTTGAGAGATTCATCTCAGCAATTCAGGGGCTCTATCTAGAGGAGGGGTTGGTGGGAGGGCGGGGCCATTGGAGAAGAGAGAAAGAGGGAGGGGCAGAGTGGGAGAGACCTGAACAGAAAGACAGTGACATCTCAAGTTGCAAAGGGAGCCCCAAAGAAGCCCCAGTCTGGAATAGGAAAGGAAGGGGAGGTTTTCCAACCAGGGCTCTTCAGGCAGGCAGATCTGGAGGGATCTAAACATAGGGTGCAACAGGGCAGATGGAGGAGGGGGAACTTAATTAGGGAATAAATTTAAGGGGCGGGCAGATCCACCCAGAGTTTCCTATGATGAGGCTAATGTGGGATCTGATAACTAGGCTGGTGGATGGCCAAGCGGTAGCACAGCCTGGGACACAGTGCCACCCCTCCCCCAGCAAGCCGCTCTTTTCCTATCTATGAAATGGGTTCTGGGCTAGATGACCTGGTAAGGCAACTACTGCCTTACATTGTAGCTGCTCTGAGCCCCAGGCTTCTTGACACCAATAGCAGGAAATAGGGTAGGAGAGACAAGCACCATCCTGCCACTCCCCAACTCTGCCTCTCTCTAGCTGTCCTGGTCATTAACCCGAAGGCTCCTTTGGGTCAGGATCCCAGCTCTGCTTCCCAGGGTTCAGGTCTTCAGTTCTCTGAGCCACCACATCCCACCAAGGGTTCATAATAACTCCTTGGCCCTCGTCTTCTCAAAGAAACTGTTTACCCTCACTTTCTGTTTGGATAAGATCATCCTTAAATTAAGGCCATTCTGTCCCTGGCTCCCTCTGTCCTGTGCCCAGGCAGTCCCTCAGGCAATGTTCTCTCTGCCCAGGGTTTAACTTTGAAACTTCTGGTTGCCTTCTAGTTTCCTAACTTTGAGCTGCCAGCAACTGAAATGTTAGTTCTTTGACCAGTACCCTCCCCTTCCCTCTACCATTGACTTTCCCCACCTGCCTATGCTCCCTGCAGCCCCTCTCCCCCCAATTTCCAGCCAGGCTGAAGGACCATGGAGGTGCCACGCTAGCAGGGACAGGGTGTTTCTAGGCTTGGAGGCATTGGTTTTTCGTCTCATTCAAGGCCACATCTCAGATCTCCTCCACCTAGCTGCTGCCAGTCTGACCTACAGCATGAGGACTGTCTTCCTGGGCATCCCCAGGTCCAGATCTGGTCCTCATACCCAGGTAGGTGGGTAGGAGAAAAGAGACATGAGGGGTATGGGGGCCTGACCCTCATTCAAAACTCCCTAGGTGAAAATTGGGAATCAGATGTGAACGTCTGCTTGTCATGGTCATGGCCCACGAGGTACAGAGCAGCTCCCCCAGACAGAATGGACCTCTTCAGGGTGGTGACTCAGAGCTGGGTCATGGCCCCCATGGGAATGTGGGAGATAGGGAATTGGGGAGGTAGCAGGTGAGGTATGTAAGGAGATGGAGGAATGAACGAAAGTATGTTTTCTAAGCTCCAGACAGGAAGGAGAGGAGCCTCTGCTTAGGAATGAAGGGAAGGGCTTGTGGGGGTCAAGCCAAGAGCAAGTTGACTTGCGCCTTCTCTTTCCAGCAGAGAGGTAGGGACTGGATGCCGGGGAACCCAAACCAGGTGTGTCCCCTGATACGGGCTCCACGGTGGCCAGCGGGCACAAAGGGAACTGAGCTGCCAAGTGCCGGCTGGGGCAATTCTCATGGTCCTCTGCTGCCTCCCTCTGGGTGAGGGCAAGAGGGCAAGCTCTGTCCTCCCAGCCCTGCCCTGGTCCTCCTAGCTCCTCTCCACTGTACCCCGCCCCCACCCAGGTCCTCAGACTCCATCCTCTTAGCTGACCTGTGACTGCCAGACCCCTCACCCTCATCCTGTAGAAGATACTAGGTCAAAAGTGGAGTAGTAAGTGACTGAAAGGGATTCTCTGGATTCTGGAATCTTCTGCATTTCCTGTCTCCCCTCCTCAGAGAAGGAAAAGACTTTGATTTGGCTCCCTCAGTTGCCTCTCCAACCCTGTGGGCTGGGCTAGGAAAGGGGGAGGGAGGAGTGAACCTGAGAATGGGCCCATCCCCCTAGGACCTCCTCTTTTCCCTGGAGTATGACTTTACCCTAATCCCTCTCTGGGGCCAAAACCAAGCCCATGCAGGAGTCTATGTGGATTGATAAATTGGTGTCCTCTAATGCCCCTCTCCCCACCACAGAGGACTGGCCCCAGCTGGCCAACCCAGACCCCAGCTCTGCCTGTTCCTTACCATGTTTACTCCACTCCTGAGGGGGCTAAGGCCCGTGATAGTGATGGGGAGGGGAGGGCCAAGGAGGGCCAGAAATGGCCACTGGGTCACCCTGGCTCTAAGAGAGACCCTTCCCCTCTGCTAGCCCTTAAGTTTCGTTCAGCAGACTAGAGACATGAGAAATAACAAAACAGTCAAGGAGAAGGTCATTCTGGGTTTCTCCTCTCCTTCATGTTCACACCCATTTGGTCTGTGACTTGTGACCCTGTTCAGCTACCCAGCACATTCCTACACACACACACACACACACACACACACACACACACACACACACACACGAGCTATGTCCAGCCTTAACACTCATGTGATAAATAATGGGGTGGGGACCAGTGCAGAGGGTTTTGGGGGGGAAGTTCACAGCAGGAGACTGGGAGATTCAGCAGGCACAGTGTGGGGCACTTTTGGGGGGAGAAGTGGGGTGAGAACACATGGGGGGCTGGAAGACAAGAGGCAATGGAGAGAACCATGAAGCAGAGGGCCAGCCAGAGGCTGAGGATGGGGAAGGATCAAAAGGGAAGGATCTGGGCAATGAGCTGCTCTAGCAGAACCCCATGGCGGTTCATGGCCCAGACACTGGGCCACCAGAAAACTCTGTCCTGAGTGAGAGGTGGGCCAGCTCAGACTTCCAAAAGCATCCCAGAAGACAAGCAGAGGCCAGGAGTGCCCCAGGTATGATTCTCTTTTTCCCTTCTGCTAAGTAGATCACAGGTGGGAACTGGGCTACAGATCCCCTTTCTGGATTTATCCATTACCTTCAAATTCAAACCCTCCCTGAAGAGATCTACCCTCTCACACTGAGCTTCCCTACCCCAGCCCAAAGGAAATCAAAACAAATCAGATCTGTCTAATTTGTTCCAAATCCTAAACTGGGCAAGCTCAGGGTAAGAAGAGAGAGTCAAAGAGATAATCATGGCTTCCCATTCATCTCTTCTTTGCCTGAGCCTGGCCTTATGATCTCTTGCCCTTTAGTGGGACATAAGGTCATCAGGGGAGGGAGGGTGGCCATTTTGACCTTGGGAGGCTTGCCCCAGTCTTCATCTGTGCCTTGCCAGTTCTCCGTGCCCTTTGGAGGTTTATAGTCCTATAAATCGCAGAGTCCCATGCCAGGCTTGGAGCCTGCAACTATAAATAGGCACGAGGTAAACAAGGTGGCAGACGCAGGGGCTTGGGACAAGACAGAAAATCTGCCCCTCTTTGCCTGGGCAGGGGCCAAGGCACATCCGTGGAAAGGGATATCTTCCCTCCCTTCTCCTCCCCTCTCCTCCCTTGCCCGTTGGCTTCTAGCTGACTGTGCTCTGGGCTTCTAGTCTTTTCCCTCTGAGGTTGATCCTCCAAGGCAGCTTTCTGCTACAAGGCTTCCCTGGTCACCTGCCTTGTTTCTTCAGAGTCAGGATGGGAGGTGGGCGGTGTCTCCATTACCAAGGGTACCCCCCACACCAAGGGCCTCCCCCAGCAGCTTCACACTGTGTCCCCCACTCCTGCATTAAGTCTTGAAGGGGATCTGAGGCAGCCAATCATCCTACCCTGCCACCAGGGGTACCCTGATCCCTTCTCTGTCCTCATAGCCAAGGGGATGCCAACATGTCTGAACTAGAAAACTTTACTAAAAAAACTCTGGAGACAGCAAGCAAAGGCCCTCCCCAAACACCCCTTTGACCAACAGCTTCCTGGTCACTTGGATTTCCTCCCTAGGATCCCTGGGCCACGCGGGCTAGATTCTAAGCAGAGACTCAGAGTGTGAGACAATTCCCAGGGCACCGCCTTCAGGATCTACCCCGGACTTCTCTCTGCCCCAAGGCTCGCCTGCTTCCCTGCTCTGTACTTGTCCCGGGCCCAGCAGGTTCCCCGCCTCCAAGAGTCCTCAGAAGACATGGCAGTCCCCTGCTGGCCCCATAATTACCTTTCTTCATCCTTCTTGGAAGACTCCAGACCTTCAACCCTGAAGCTTCTTCTTTCATCCCAACTTGGGCTCTCTGAGCATTTTCGTTCACCACTTTAGAATCACAGAAATTGGCCGTAAAAACGAATGAAATCATGCTATTTGCAACAACGTGGATGGAGCCGGAGAGTACAACGCTGAGTGAGCTAAGTCAGTCAGAAAGACAAATGCCAGATGATTTCACTGCTACGTGGGGTTTAAGAAAACGAAACAAATGAGCAAAGGGACACACGAGAGAGAGAGAGAGAGAGAGAGAGAGAGAGAGAGACAAATCAAGAAACATTTAGCTCTAGAGAACACACTGGTGCTTACGGGGGATGGGGGGAATGGGTGAAACAGTTAGGGGATGAAGGAGGGCGCTTACGGGGCTGAGCACCGGGTGTTGGATGGACTTGTTGAATCACTATATTGTACACCTGAAACTAATATAACACTGTATGTTAACTATACTGTAATTGAAATAAAACTTAATCAAAACAAGAATCCCAGAAATTAGAGCTGAAAAATAACTGAATCTTTTCATTTTTCAAATGAGGGATCTGAATCTCGGAGAGGTTAGGTGACTTACCACAGTCACACAGCGAATATTGGCTTTGTTGCTAGGGCTGGAAATGCTCTTCTGTGAGGCCTGGCTTCCGCAGCCATGCTTCCAACCCCCAGCTCCTATGGCCTCCTTTGCCCCCCCCCTCCGAAACAGGCTTTCTATCTTCCTTTTCTTTCTTCTTAAGGTGAGCCCTATGCCAGTGTGGGGCTTGAACTCACGACCGATGATGAGGTCAAGAGTCACACATTCTACTGACTGAGTCACCCAGGAGCCCCAGGCTTTCTATCTTTAAAGGGTCTCTTCTCTTTGGAGCCCTACCTCCAGCTGGCTTCTCCTCTAGGGAGAGGGAGAGAACAGGCTAGGAATCACAACAATGACTGAGCCTTACATGGCTCTGTTTCTACTACGTTCAACCTCTCCATCCCCCTGGGTCCTGATGGCTTAGTGGGCACCTGATCTTGGAAGAACCACCTTCTAGAATCCCACCTTGAAGGGAGGGCTGGAAGAGTGAGAGGCATCCTTCCTACTGTGGGAAGTCACTTCTCTGGCTGCTCTATTTTTTTTTTTTTTCTGATATCAGTTTCCTAATTTAAAGGGCAGGATGGGACCACGTCCAGCTTCATGAATGGTGTCGCCTGTGCCCCACTCATACAATGCCCCAGTGAACACAGGTGCACAGACATGCACATAGGTGCACACACACTCTCATGTTCTCATTGACAACCTATTCAAGGAGTCCTAGACTGGGAATGAGACCAGAATCTCAGTGTTCACTTATAAAATGAGTCACAAGTAAGGGAAGATAACTCCAGAACAGATTTTGGGCGGGGGGGGGGGGGGGAGGCAGAGAATGAGGACATAAGTTCCTGTGGGTCTCTGAGAGCAGAAATGAGGAAGAAGCAAAGGTAATTAGGGCAAGTGAGAGTGGCCTGGCTTCCTGATGTCTGGGAAAGGTCTCCCTCCCCACTGGGTTGTCTAGAAGAGAAAGGGAAGACGGTCAGGCAGGGAGTACCGTTGCTCCCGAACACTCCCATCCTCCAGCTGGAGTGGAGCACCCAGATGTCATCTAGGAGTGCCTGAGATGTGTACGGGGCAGCTGGAGGGATGGCCATGATCTACCCAGCACAGCACCTGTCCTGCTCCTGCAGGCTGATGATGTAACAATATAACAATGTAGTAGAGGATAAGGGGGCTTTGGAATCTGGGGGAGTACTGGTCCGGCTCTCAGTCATGTGGCTAGAATAAGGCAGCTGTTTTGCTCTGAGCTCAGAAGGAGCCCCTGTCCCTTCAGTGAGCACTCTGAGTGTGGTTACCCACAGTAATACCAGTCCTGCCGTCATGGGATGGCTCATGAGCTCTCTTTCCAAGAAAAAAAAAAAAGCTGTCAGCTACATAGACTCTAACCAGATATCAGACTGTGCCCTTGACTGAAATGGAGTCCTTTCTACGAGGACAGGGGCATTCCGACACGGGGGATTCTTTATCCTAGACTCCCAAGCACCTACTCCCTCCTTCTGACCCCCAAATCTCACCTCCCTGGTCTTCTTGTACTCTCTACTTGCCCATGTGCCTTTCCTTTAGGCTTCCCCCAAAGTGTTCCTCATTCAGTCCCTCTACACACCTTGTACCTGGCCTCTCTGGAAGGCCCTACCTTGATCTTGATGATCCATCAACCTAGTCCTCAAGGAGTTTCACCAGGATTCACTGCAACACCTTGGATGTGAACTTGCTTATAGATTTGGAGGGTCTCTGCTCACCAGGCCCAGGAGGGAGAGACTGAAGGTTTGGTTGGACCCTCATCCCCCCAACCTGACCCACTACCCTCTACTGCATCTTTCAACCTCCCTGGATGATCAGGTCCTAGAGAAATGATCTCAGCCCCCACTCTCTCACCTTTCCCTCTCCTTGCCCCTAACCTGAAAGCCCAGGTTGTCATTCTCCCAACAGTCCTTGAAAGCAGCAGTCATGTCTAACTTATTCCTGTGCCCCAGACATAAACCCTCACAAGGTAAGGTTCAATGAATATCTATTGAATCAGTCCTCGAACTTCTCCTGTATATTTCTTTTCTCAGTGTGTAGTCCTGCCCACAACCCCCAACAACCACACACTTTTTTTTATTCCCAAGGCAGCTTTGGAGGAGCTGTTCACAGGCATTAACCTCTTTTAGTCCCAGATGATGAGGGGGAAATGCGCTGATGTCCGGGTCTGGGACCCAGAGCTGAGCACATGGCCTGGCTGCCTCCCCTGAGCCTCCAGGCCCCAAGCGGGATTGTCTCGCCTCACTCATCCTTGCTGCCAAGGCCTCCTCGCCTGTATTTATATACACTAAAGCCTCTGCCCGAATAAAACATCCATGTAAAATCCAATTTCCTCAGAATCTCTTTTGGAGCCTGGGCCTGAGATGGAGTAGGTAACCCGGGCAGTAACTGCGTGAACCGCTCCTGCTGGCTGCAAAGGTGAGGCCCATTTTTCAATTATCTATCTGCTGTGACAGCAGCGGTCCAGCCACCCAGCCAAGGAAACGGGAGGGGGGAGGCAGAGCTAGGGAGGAGGGAGCAAGAGGGCAAGGGCACGGTGGGGGAGAAGGAGAGGGAGAAACCTACACAGAGGCACGCAGGAGGGACCCTTGTATGCAGCACCCAGTAGGTGCTCAGGAATTATGTGGAAAATGAGCGACTGGAAGAGTAAATAGGGAGGGTGGGGGTGAGGCGAGCGGAGGGGGAGAGCTGGAGAGACACAGAGTGGGTGGAGAGAGGGAGAGAGGGCGGGAGGGGGAGAGGGGGAGGGGAGACGAGCGTGGATGGAGCCAACAAGAGGCTCCTGTGTCAATCCGTGGAAACGGGAGGCAGAGTGATGCGGTCACAGCTCCTGCCATCAATATCCTCTAATATAAATGTCAGTGATGCTATTTTCCGCGCAGTCATTTCGCACACTGCTGATTACATTAACGTATAATGGAGGGGCGCCGGCTCCACTGCTTTCTCCCCTAACCCTCCCCCCGGTGATGTGTCAATAGCCGCCTCCATGAACAAGTCAATTTTCTGCAGGCTTGGCAGCGGAATAAATCTGCCCGGCTATGGGGAGAGCTGGAGATATTTATATACCCGGCTCCTGCCTTGCGTGTGCGCGCGCGCGTGTGCGCGGAGGGCGCGGGCGCGGGCCGGGCGGCGGGGGAGGGAGGGTGGCGCGCCGCCGAGCTGAATGATTTCCAGCCCCGACTCAATAAGAGGAGAATTTAGAGCGGTCCCTGAGCTGGGCTCCCAGAAACAGCCTTACACGTTTATTTTCCTTAGCTGAACAGGAAAGGCGAGAATTATATGTGGATTTATAGGACAGGCGCAGCTCAACCCAAATACTCCCGCTCCGGCGGTGGGGGGTGGGGGGGAGTGCAGGGGTGGGGAGGGAGGAGGCGGCCGAGGGCGGGCCGCTGGGACCCGGGCTCGCGCGGGTGCTGGTAGGGGCGCACCCCCCCGCCTCGCCGGGCGCTTTAATTACATTTGTTCTTGTCCTTCGTGAGGGTGAGACTTCCGCGCGGCCCGCGTTGCGGGGGGGGGGGGGGGGGGAGGCGCAGGCCGGGACTGCCTGGAGATGGGGAGGAGGGGCCCGCCGGGAATGGGGACATGGGGAGACCGGGAAGGGGGGCTGTCAGCTTCGGCTCAGAAGCGGATCAATAGTAAGAGATCTAATGGGCTAACTGCCAAGCGGGCTCACCGAGGCGCTGCCCCGCGGGGGCCGGAGGGGGTGGGCTAAGGACGTGAAGAGGGAAGTGGGGGTAGGAGAGGGAGTGAGGACAGGAGAGAGGGGAGGGCAGAAAGAGTGGGAGAGCTGCGGGGAGGAGGAAGAGAGAAAAAACGGAGAAAGGGACCGGGGTTAGCGGAAGGGAAAGGACAGGACAGGACAGTCTTCGAGGGGACCTCTCTTCAACACCCTTCTCTTCCCCCCCACTCCCCAGCGCTGGGAAGGAGGCACCTGTCCCGGGGCAACTAGACCCCACAGCCGCCCGTCCCTGTGGCCTCAACTCTGCTCCTGAGCCGCCAGGGGGCGGCGCGGCCCTGTGCTGTCCCCGCGGATCTACGCTCCTCCAAGCTGGGACTCAAATGACCTGTCGTCTCCCACACCTGGTCCCCGCGCGGTGTCCTCTGCCCTCTCCCGAGACCTCCCCGCGTGACAGGGGTGAATGCGGCATCTCGCCCCCTGCTTCGGCCCCCAGTAGAGGCAGCCTTCTGGCTTTCATGGTGTTGAGCATGGCACCCTGGGACCCTGGACGGGGAAGTGCCCGAGGGGCGGGATCATCCGGCCTGAGGCTGATCAATGTCCCCCAAAGGTACCCCAGGCTGCGGCAGACGCAGCTTCGGAAGCGTTGTGAGTTTTGGGCCTTTGCATCCTGGCGGCGGGGCACAGGCGAGTCCCCGGGGCAGTCCTAGCGTGAGGGGTCCTTCTCCGAGTGCTGTGCGCGCTAAGGAGGCCAGCCAAGGTCGCGGCGGGGTGGAGGGGTGAGGTGGGAATCAATGCCCAGTTTTAACTCTTTCGGTTCCTGGCCATTGTCTGACCCCTAATCTCTTGCACACAGATCCTCTTCTCAGCTCCTCCCCGTCCTTTCCCAAACTGAATGAGAAAATAAAACACAGTCCATCACCCCTTCCAGCAAATTCTGCCACCAACTAAAGGGGAGATTGGTGGTGTCAGTTCAATTGTTCTCAACCAGGAGCATATCAGAATTACTTGAGGGAGATTTTCAGCATAAACTGTCCTTCCACGTACACTCATATTTCAAGAAGTGTGTAGGCGCTGGCAGGGGTTCCTGGAAATAGGCATTTTGTCAAAGCTCCCCAGGGAATTCTGATATATTCCTACTTGGGCACAGCCTGGAGAAAGGTATTACTCCTGCACAATTTTTTTATGTTGGGTGTGGTAGCTCTGCCTGGGCTGTTTGCCCTCATGGATGTGTTTATGTGTATATCACTAAGTGTATGTCACTGGGGACCTGTGTCTTTGGATAAGCGTTGTTTTGTGCAACTCTTTGTGTGTCCCCGGAATACAGATGTCACACGCATTGTCCTGTGTGTCTTTGGTGCTATCGGTGTTTACCAAGAGTACCTATTGTGTGCATGTTGTCATACACGCCTGTCCTGGTGAGAGCGAGTGTGGGTCCCCATGGTGTGTCTGTGCCATGTTGAGCACATCTCTGTGGGCTCCATTGTTGGGCATAGCCATTGTCTCCATGTCACAGAGTGTGTGCTGGCGAGAGCTCATGACACAAATGGAACGAAGCTGATCTGCCCCAGAAGCAAAGGCAGCAATGACCTTCTTTTTCCAATTATATCCTGGTCAGAGGTGAGCGACCTCTCCCCACTGAGGCCGCTTCTTGTCATGCAAACTGAGCAGAAGGATGGAGATTAGAGGAATGCCACGGAGTCACGTGTGAAAACAGTCAGCTATCAATGGGCTCCGATCAATGCCCCAGATTCCAGATGAGCCCAGGGCAAGCAGTCACTTTGGAGTTTTTCCCAAGGAAGGGAAAACACACAGTCTACACCAGTTCGCAGCCAACTGCCACACAAGCGTCCAACACCAGGAGACACCCACACGTGCTTATGCAGCCTGGGGACAAGTAGGAAGTGGGTGGGGAAGTGCTGAGCGAATGAATGGCCAGCCACCCATTTTGAATTGGTGGGCAACTATTATTAGTAGTAGGCAACTATTTTGTTTTTGCTAAAGACGCAACCTTATTCAGCTGGGAGCTGGGAGCGGGAAGTGTAAAAGCTTGTGTTGAGTGTTTTCTATTTTAAGTCTGAAGAGTTAGGATTCTAAGTGGGTCACGGGAGGCAGTTTGGGGATTTGGAGGAAACTCTCATGTCATGAACAGAGCAATAGAGGGCTTGTGTTGAAAGGGTGGCCAAGAAAGTCTTTGGTCAGCTGTGGGCAGGGGGCAGGTGTACAGCCAAGGGGCTCCTGGGTCCAGAGCATCTGTCCTCAACACAACTCAAAACCAGGCTGTGAGGTGAGGGAGCCGAGCTTCTGAGAGGCAGGGCTAGCCCTAACCACAGATAAGCTCCAGGTTAACCCACAGAGCGGACAACTGAGCTGGGGAAGCTGGGACCTCTGAAGGGCAGGGTTATGAGGGACCCACTTGAAGGCTGACTGGTCTTTGGAGGGAGGTAGAGGCAGGAATTTGGAGGCCTATTTGGGCGAGCTGAGAAGCCAAAGCTGGGTTGAAAACAACAGGGTCAAGGGAGACCAATGAGAAGATGGCAAGGGTTCTCAAAAGGCCTGAGGACCTTGTCAAGTCTGGCTCTCATGTCAGCTGAACTTACCTTGGTCCGGGAATCAGTAAGGCTGGGTCTAGCACTCTAGGCAGCCAAGGTTGAGGCAAGGACAAGGGTCATGTTGTTTCGTCCCGTGGGTTGTGACAAGCAGTCCTCTGTGGCCTTTAGGTATCTTAGAATTCCTTTGGTGCACATTTATGGATGTCCCACTCTGCCTTACCCTATAGGAATGAAATGACGGGTGAGAATACCCTTACAGAGCCTGCAGTCTGATGCAGAGTAAAGAATTTGAAAGAGTTTGAAGACTTTAATTTCCTTCCTTCCTCCCTCCCTTCCTCCTTTCTTTCCTTCCTTCCTTCGCTCCTTCCTTTCATTCTGGAAAGTGCAGTGTTGCGTAAGGGCACACTGCCTGGATTCAGATCCCAGCTGTGCCATTTACCAGCTTCAGCTTCTGAGTTCCCAGGTTCTCTCCTCGTCTGACTGTAGAACAGGGGTATTTGCCTCTTAGGATTGTTGTGCAAATTGTAGGCAAAGCCTTTAGAACAATGCTTGAACCCCGGAATATAAGTGTTGGCTTTTCTAGTCTTTCCTTCCATTTTCTAGTACAGTGCCTTGGAAAAGTCCCACTTTTGTGTCAGCAGAATTAGAATAAAAAGGACAAGCTAATGCGGAGATTAGAAGACCCTGAGAGACTGGAGAGTGGGTTGGGGTAGGAGCGGGGACAGGGCCTGCTTAGGACATGGGAATCCTGCTGCGGGGCTGATGGGGTAGCAGAGATAGACTCTTTTGAGGTGGGGCTGAGGAGGCCTAGGGTAGAAGGGGAGGACGGGAGAGAAGTCCTGTGTGCAGAGTCCCTTATGCTTATGTCAGTTCCGTGCTGGTAACTCTGCCCTTTTCTCCAGAAGGGCACCCCCTTCTGGAGCTGCTTGACCAGAGCTGTCTGGAGGGGCTGTGCGTGGAGAGACCTGCCCCAGCCACAGGATAATCAACAAACAGCACAGCTTTTCTGGGCTGGGCCCATCACCCAGCTTCCTTCCCCCTCCCACCGCTTGACCTCAGCGACAGCAGCCCCCCCTGCTGGCTTCAGCTGGGGGGGGGGGCTAGAACTGGGTGCTGCCTCTGCCCATCTCTCTTCTGAGTTCTGAGGGGAGAGGAGAGGTCACAGCAAGCCCATTCTATAGCTCGGGAGACTGAGGGCCAGAAGATCCTCCAACTGGGCCTGCTTGTTTAATGAGACGCCAGTGACACCAGGAGAGATGGGTGCTGACAGCTCAGCAAGATGGTTAACTGTAGGCTGTGAAAACAGTCGTGGGTGCGTCGAAGCACAATTCTGCCGCCTCCTAGCTAACATGAGTTTAGGCAAGTTCTTTAGCTTGTGTGGCCTCAGTTTCCTCCTCTGAAAAATGCAAACACCAAGAACACCTACTTTGTGGGCTTGTTGTGAGAATCAAATAAGGGAGGGCACTTCAGATGCGTTTAGCACAGACCATTAAGTGATCAATCAGTTCTCCGGTAATTTGCCCAAGAAGGAACTTCCTGCTGTGATAGCACCGGGTGTCCTCTGTGGGTCTTCACCCTTGACTATGGGCTTTGGGGGACTTTACTGTCCCAGGTTTGTTTGTTCAAATCCCAAAGCACCAAATGGTTGAGCATCGCCAAAAGCTGCTGCTTCATTATAGGAGGGGGTGCGAGGGACCGGAATGGGGGAGTCCTGGTGCTGTGCAGGGGATAAAGGGTTAACGGGGGGGGGGCTGGCGTGAGAGTGGGTCACCCCCTCCCCTTCCATTGATTATTCTCCTCTCCAGGTGTTTTTGTGGCTTTTTCCCTTCCCTTGGGGTGGGAGTTGGGGGCTGCTGGGTCCACTTCGGGCTTAGTTATTGTTTTAATTTTGGTGTTGGCTCCCTGGTGCCCGGAGCAGATAATGAAAGAGGAAGAGAGAGGTCAGGGTGGTGCCCAGGCAGCAGATTTCTGCCCGTCAGACTGGGCCAGGGCGGGTGGGGAAGGCGGGGCGGGGGGCTGTTAAGTTAATATCAATAAAGCAACTGGAGTCTCAGAAGTGAGGAGCTGCAGAGCCAAGCACAATGTCTTTGTGCTCTGGGAGCCTAAAGGGGCGTTTTGCGTGTCCACGATGAAACCTCAGAATGGGGCTGGGCATGGGGGTTGGGGGACAGTGAGCACACTGGCCCAGCAACAGCAAGGAGTGACAGAGGGAAAAGCAAAGAGCCGGGCAAAGAACAGGAGTCCGAACTCTATCTCATCGGGCTCTAACCACTCTTCTCTGGCTGTCCTTTCCCCATTGCCCTACTATCTGTCCAATCCATGGGGCTAGATTTTGGGGGGAAGGGGTGTGCCTTGGGGCTTCTGTAGAAGGAGGAAAACAGAGACAGGAGTCAGGAAAGCATAGGGATTAAAATCAAAAGCTTTGCTGTTAGACCTGAATTCCTGGCCAAGTTCTACTTCCTGGCTGTGTGACTTTGAGCGAGTTACTGACCCTCTCTGAACCTCAGTTTCCTCTTCTGTAAAATGGCACTAATAGTGGTGCTAAACTTATAGGGTCATTGACGTTGTATGTAGAGAACTCAGCAGAGGGCCCGGCAGGCAGTGAGCCCTCAATGAATGCCCACTATTCTTATTAAGCCTGTTTTCCTCAGCTGTAAAATGGGGATATCCGTTGTAACTTCCCCACAGGGGTCTTACGGGGAACAAATTAGATAAAGCCTGTAAAGTGCTTAGCACAATGCCTGGTACATAAATAAGCCTTCAATACATGTTAGCTGTTGTTATTATATTATTTTTATCTTTATTATTCCCTGCTGTCTTGGAACTGGTGATTTAGCTGAGCAGACTGAGGCCAGGCCACTCCCTTAGCCATCCGAGGTATTTGGCTCCTTTCAGAAGGTCTTTCTAAAGCCCAGCCCCACTTGGAGAAGCCTCTGGTTTGTCCAAAGTCCCCAGGAGCTGAGATGACTGCTGGCCTTGCAAGGGAATGGGACCCTTACAACCACCTCTAGCCCTGGGGTTGGGGGGGAATATGTCAGCCACAAGGCTGTCTGGGGGGCGGGGGTCCTAACAGGGCCTCACTTGGATCCCCTCCGGACCTGATGAGGTGTGCAGGGTAGACGATGGTGCTCACCTGTTATCATCACTGGGAAGGCTCAGTGGGAAGGGCAGAGAACATGGGTCTCCCCACACCCTTACCCTAATCCCATCCACACCCTTCCAATTCCTTCCCCTCTCTCAAGGCTGGAGGTGGGCCTGGGGGCTGAGCAGATTAAAAAAAAAAAAAAAAGAGAGAGAGGGTAGTAAATGTTTCCCACTTGACCTTTCTGTAGCTCCCTAGCCCATCCCAGCGGGCCAGCAGGCTGAGGGGGTGAATGGAGTAGAGGGCAGGATTTTCACAGTAATGGCAGCATATGTTGTGTTTATTGACACCGCAGGGTCGGTGCTTGTGGGGTGTGGGGGGGGCACTTAGGAGGCTATAGGCAGGAGGGGGCTAGGGGAAGAGGAGGCAGAGGGGAAGGCTGCCGGCGGATGGGGAGGGGGGAGGGGAGAGAGGGGAGCCTGGGGCCTGGGGGGAGGGAGGCAGGAACAATATTGTAGCACGAGCACACCAGGTGCTCGCTGTCAGCCCGAACAAAAAGGAAGAGTCAGCAACTCTGGGGGGGGGGGCGGGAGGAGGAGGCGGGAGCCACCGCCTGCTCCAGCCTCACAGCCTCTCCCCGTTAACCCCTGCTCTGCCACTGCGGCTAAAGAGGGGAGGAGCAACTGGGATCTCCCCCACCCCCTGCCCCAGCCCACGCTGCTCCCAGACTCATGTCTTGGGTCATGGGGGGAATGTGGTTACCTCTGGGGTCAGCACTGGCAGGACATCCTTCACCTTCCTCAAAGCCTGAAGGAAAAGAAGCCGCTCACTCTGTTCCACGCTTTCCATAACGGAGGGGCTTCTGTGGTTCTTGGGAAGTTGGCAAAACCGGAGCGTCAGGAGTCAATGACCTTGGGCTTCTGAAAGCAGCTGCAGGTGGTGGGGGTGGGGGATGGGCTGTGCATAGACGCCGTTCAAAGAGGGGATGGTGGGCCCTCTGCTGCGGGTTGCAAAGGTCCCCACAATTCCCCTCTCCCTGCCCGGCCGGCAGATTTCCTTGCTTCCTGGAAGTCTTCCCAGGGTTGTCCGGCCTGGGGCAGGGGGAGCAGGAGGAGAAGGGGACTTGATATGTCCTATAGAGATGGCTCTCAGTCAGCTGAGAATGCTGGGTTTGCTGGCTCTTTGGTCTGTAAAGCACTGGGGGCTCATCCTGGAATATGGGGGGGGCGGTGAGGAGGGTAAATAGCAAAGTAGGCTCTCCACGTTGGACCCCCACTCTGGAGACGGCTTCTGGTTTCCTGACTGAGGAGCAGAACGGCAGGTGTCTTTGGCCACCACTGTCCTCCCTGCCTCCTTCCCCCTTCCTGCAGAGCACTGAAGAGAAGCCAGGTGCTCCCAGTGAAATGGACTCAGCTTCCAGCACCTTCATGGCTTTGGGGCCCTCCCCTGGGGTTCAGGGTGGGGGTGCAGGGGAGGCAGGGAAGGACAGCCTGTGAGGGGAGGAGGGGACACTGGGGCTTTTCCTTCCGTGAATGTTGTTTTACTTCCCTTTCCTGAATGTTGGTCTCCTCCAGAGTCTGTGACCTGACATTCTGGAGCCTTCTATCTGGACATTAACTTTACTCCTAGCTCTTCTATTCTAGAGTCCATGTCTTGGTCACTCTGGATGAGAGTCCTAGATTCCCAGGGGCAAGCGAGACGGGACACTAGAGGAGAACGGTGTTCTTCCCATATCCCCACCCTCTCGCCCCACCTCTGTCCAGCCACCGGGCTCTCTGAATTGAGGCGCAGAGGCCTCTGTGGATGTCCCCTCCCAGGGCTGCTCGGAGGGGCACGCCGGCCGGAAACCTCCTCGACACCGTCCTCTGGCAGACAGTCAGAGGCGGCCCTCGCACCTCGTCCTTCGTCCCGGGCAGCCTCTCCCGCGCGAACGTACGCAGACCCAGCGGCTGCGCACCCCTCGCCGCTCTCAGCCCCGCTCCTCGGTGGGCTGCAGGCCGGGTCCGCGCCCCCCTTCCCCGGCCCTCTCGCCGGGCTCCAGCTGCGCGCGGAGCGGTCCCGGCTCGGCTCCAGCTCCTCAATGGCCCTGCTCCCCCATTACCCTGATGTCGGCCCCTCTCCCCCTCGGCTTTATCGGCTCTCAGCCGGCTCCGCCAGGGTAATGAGGGCCCTCCTAATTACCATTGCAGAAACTCCACTTACATTAACAGCTCCATCCGCGGAGCGGCAACATCTGCTGTGCGCAGGCAGGCGCCCCTCCCCCGCCCCTCGCTCCCCTTCCCTCGCCGCCCCCTCTTTCCGGGTCCTCTCCCCCGGCCCTCGTCTCCATCCTCTCCCCCACCCCCGCTTTATCTCTCCTCTTTTCGCTCGCTCCCCACCACCCTACCTGCCAAGCCTTTTCAACTTCAGCATCCCAGGATGACAGAGATGCACGTAGATTCCAGGATGACAGAGATACTGAGAGATGGAGACACTCAGAGAGCCCAAGCCAGAGTTCCAAGACACCCAAAACTCTGGATCACAGACATAGAGCCAGAGAACCTGGGAACAAATCGAAAGTGGAACCAGCAGAGATCATAAAAGAGAAGGGGTGTCCGGTGGGCAGGCCTGCCTACATGTGTGGTGGGGGCGGGGGTTCTCATGTCCCCCACCCCCGTGTGCAAATGTATGTGCATGGTATGCATACGTGTGTATGGAGGTGCAATGTACCATGCATGCTCGTTTACTTAAGCATCATACGTATGATTATGCACGTGCTCGTCTTTGCATGTACGTATGTACCTGTGCATTCATGAGGACACCAATTCTGCATTTGCCTCCTGGATGTAATTACATTTGTCTACATGTATATTTGGTGCTTGCATTTTGCAAATGTAATTCTGTGTATGTGAGGACACTTGTCCGTCATCTATGTAGTGCTGCACATGTAGCATCTAGTGTCACTTGTGAACATATATGATCTTTGTTCAAAGTCATGTGTGTGCCATATGTGGATGTGGGTGAGGATGCATATTGCCTCTGAGTGTCTCATATTTGTGTCTCTGCGTGCATGCCTATGCATGTGTGTATCATCTGTGTAATTATTTGATGACAGGGGGAGCATGTGTGTGTTCCTGCTCCGTGGGGGATGACAGGCAGTTGGGAAGACGCTGAGCCCATTTTATCTGAGGTTAACAGGGGTCACACTTCACTCCTGGAAGTCCCCCACCCTCCCCCCCTACCCCATACAATTAAGCCTCAGTGTGGTGGAAAGACAGCCAGCAGACATTAAGAAAGGTCAACAATATTATCAGCTTCTAATCCAATTAGTTACTGTTTATTTGGAAATCCAGCTCCAGGTCAGCTTCTGGGAAGGAGGCCTGGGAGAAAGGAGGGCAAGGCATGAGGACAGGCTGAAAGAAATGGTTGAAGATGGCCGGGATGGGGGGAATCCCCAAAACACCATCCAATGATGCACCACTAACCACTGGCGGCTTCAAAGCTGGGTCACTCTGGGGAAGGCTCTGCTCTTCACAGGAGGGGCTGAGATCTGGGGTTATCTCCAGAGGTTTGGATGTAAGAGAAGAGAGATTTTCTCTCCACCCTGACAGACTTTCTGCCTCTTTCCAGCCCTGGGATCCCAAAGAGGTGGACTGGGAGCTGGCTACTCTGCCTCCCGGCTGTGGCCAGCTTCCCCCTGGATGGGAGTCAGAGGAGGAGATGTTGGTAAATGGTGCTATTAGCTCCTGAAGCCACTCCATTAATCCCGCCCTCTACTTTATTTCCTCTTTTCTCTCCCACATCCTCTCCTGAGCTATAGCAGGACCTCTTCCCCCTCCCACCCCAGGACATGCAGAGGCACCAGCTTAATCCATAGGGTCCCGAGGCCGCCCTCTTGAGTATAGACAGTGGAAGAGACCCAGAACTTGGCCTGGTCTTGGGCAAAGAGCAAGCCAGTGGGACCAGAGGGAAATGAGGTGGTCTTTACCCTGCTCTTCCCCCTCTAGGACCACTTAGGGATGGATAATATCCTGGGGTGCCCTGGATATGAGGGGGGCTAACAGAAAGAAGAGGGTTGACTGCTAGATTCTCAGGCTAGATCACAGGATCTCCCCAGCTCAACAGTCAAGGGCAGGCAGGACAGATGGACTCAGACTCTAGCTGTGGCCAAATCAGGGTAACAGAAACAGCTCTACTCTTCCAGAAGCCAAGTCGGGGTCACTTTTGCTTGTTTCTTGAGGATAAATGTCCATAGGCCTAAGCTCAGGAATTAGACTGCTTGCTCTTCTGGCCCCAGTCCCTTCCTCTCAATATGCATGATTTGATTTGTTTTCTTCTCACTGCCCTTTCCAGGCACATATTCTCTCTCTCTCTCTCTCTCTCTCTCTCTCTCTCTCACACACACACACACACACACACACACACACACACGCATCCGCCCACTCACCAACTTGCCTCTGAGACTCCAGGCCAAAGATGGCCAGGGCATAGAGATATTGGCGGTGGCCCTTATCTAAGCATTTGCAATGGATCATCCACGCTTTGCAGAAGACTTCTCTGGAAGGTGTCTCCCCATTCCACCCCGTCCTGAAAGATAACAAAAATGACGATAAAACTTCAGCGGTAATGATATTCATACATATCTTTACCCTAGCAGTTCTCACCCTTAGCTCAGCCTTGGAGTCACCTTAAAAAACTCTTTATACATGCCCAAGGGCGCCTGGCTGGCCCAGTTGGCAGAGCATGTGACTCTTGACCTCCAGCTTGAGTTCAAGATCTTAAAAATAAGATCTTGGGGTGCCTGGGTGGCTGGGTTGGTTAAGCGACTGCCTTCAGCTTGGGTCAGGATCCCGGAGTCCTGGAATCAAGCCCAGGATCCGGTTCCCTGCTTTTCGGGCAGCTCTCTTCTCCCTCTCCCTCTGCCTGCCGCTCCCCCTGCTCATGCTCTCTCTCTCCATCAAAAAATAAACAAAGTCTTTAAAAATAAAGAAATAAACATAAAATCTTAAAAAGAAAAATGTACATGGCCAGGCCTCACCCTGAATCCGGCCAATCTGTATCTTCAGGGTTGAGCCTCTGGAATCCATATATTTTATAAAGCTCCAGAGATGACAGCTATGGTTAAAAAATTCTATCAGTTTAGGGGCACCTGCGGGGCTCAGTTGGTTGGATGGTTGGATGTCTGCCTTCGGCTCAGGTCATGATCCTGGTGTCCCAGGGTCCGGGTGTCCCAGGGTCCTGGAGTCCCACATCAGGCTCCTTTCTCAGCAGGGAGCCTGCTTCCTCCTCTGCCTGCTGCTTTGCCTGCTTGTACTCAAACTCTCACTCTCTCTCTCTCTGACAAATCAATCAATCAATCTTTTAAAAAAAATTCTATCAGTTTAAAAAACTGACAATTTACAAATGACAAAGCACTGCCTCTCGTCTCTCATTAGCCAAGGCAGTATTACTATCTCCATTCTACAGATGAGGAAACTGAGGTCCAAGCTGATTACAAGTGGTAAGTTAACCTACCTTTGTTCTTTTCCTTCCTTCTCTCCCTCCCTCCCTCCCCCCTTCCTTCCTTCCTTCCCTTCTTCCATCCTTTCTCAAGTAACCAGGTACTCTCAGTCTAAGGGCATCCTGCCAGATTCCAACTAAATCTACTCAGTTATTATCATTTAGAACATCAAGATGGGTCTTCCCAGAGGCAGAAGCCCCTCCTTCATGATGTCTGCGGACTTCAAGCTAAGCTCTTCCTTCAGTACCACATCATGTCTCAAGAGGAGTAAGATGAGGGTCTTGCTCTTTACTGCATTGCAGGAGAGAGGCAACATGATGCATTTGGACAAACAGAGCCTTTAGTGTCACCGCTGTGCGTTCACATTCTGGTTCTACTACTTCTCGTCCCTGTCACTTATTCAACTTACAAGCTGCTCAGAGCCTCACTTGTAAAATGGAGATATAATACCTACTTTCTAGAATTGTTCCTAGCGTCGCATCTGATCAACAGATGATAAACATTATTATTTTGAATTTAAAAGAAACAACTGTAATACCTGTGGGAATGGCTAGAATGAAAGGACTGGCGGTACTGGAGTGACTGAAACTCACGTATATTTCGGGGAGTGTACGCTGGTAGGAGGACCCCTTAGACTAATGCTTGGAAGTACCTACTAAAGTCAAGGTTCTCCTACAACTCAGCAGATCTACTCCTGGGTATATGCCTGTGAAAAATGAATGATTATGCTCAGCAAAAGTCATGTGTGAGAGTGCTCAGCAGCTGACTTTGTCATAGTCCCAAACAGGGCCAACCCACATGTCCATTCACCATCAAACAGGTAAACCTATTCTGGTATAGCCACACAATGGAATACTACAGAGCAAGGAAAAAGACCAGAATGCTGAACTATGCAAGAACGTATGTAAACCTCACAGATATAATATTGCACAAAATAAGTTGGACAAAAAAGAGTAAAGAACATATACTATATGATTTACTTATTAAGGTTCAAAACCAGCAAAAAGCAATCTGGGATGAAGAGGCTGGAAGTCAGAATAGGAGGTACAGGGGAAAGGGGCGCAAAAGATCACTCGGGGGTGCTAGAAATGTGCCCTCTCGATAGAGGTTACGTGTGTGTGCGAGTGTGAGAAAAATTCATCTGAGATTCACTTAAGATGACCACGCTTGGCTGGATACGTTATACTTCTGTTGAATAATGATGCCCGTGGGCAACCTGAGTCCATGCCTTGAGAGCAGAAAGAACTTGGAATGCAAAGAAAAAGGTACATTGGTGGTCATTGCGTCTCGGGGGGCGTGATCAGGAAGAGGCGTTTTTTGTAAGAAGAGACATTTATCCCAGGATTTGAGAAAAAGCTGGGGTCCTGATAGGTAAAGACGAGAGCTGTTGAAAAGGAGGCCTTTTTCAGTTGGGGTGTTCCTGTGATGGGGACGCAGGTGAAAGGAACCCCACAAAGGCAGCTGGAGATTAGATCAGCGAGACCATCCCTAAATAGCAGTCGAAGGGTTCGTACTTAACTGAGTACCATGGGTTCTGAGTGGACCAGGGACATAATGGAATGTGCTGGAATGATTCATCTGGGGGCAAGTGGGCTGGGTGGATGGAGGGGAGAGATGCTGTTTCTGCAGCACCCAGAGCTGTGGGATCCTGGGCCTCAGGTAGGGCCATGTCCCAGAGGAAGCCAGAGCGCTGTGATGGAAAGTGGGCCTTTGGAGGTAGCTCAGCTGGGTTGGGGGGGTGGTTCCTCACCAGCCCCCGCTGGAGGCATCTGTTGGGGCTTCCCCTGGATCACTGGGCCCAGAACACTGGACTCTGGTTCTAGTCCTGAGGGGCTGCTGGAAGCTGGGCCTGGAAATGCTTGTCTTTACGTGCCTCCTGCCTTCTAGCAGAGCCCAGCAATTTGCTAGGGAGGGAGAAGATGAGTAACAAACATTTGTAAAGTGAAAGCTTGAGGTCTAGCTCAACTAAGACAGTAGTGGCTACAGGGAGCCCATGGAAAGTCCTCAGAAAGCAGAACAGTGAAAAGACTGGAAGGCAAGTGTAGTTGGCCTGGGAGTGCCTCCTTCCTGTACTGCTTACCAGCTGTATGACCTGGGTCCTTTCAGTGCCTTGGCTCCTTCCGGTTAAGTGGGGACAATGGTAGGGACCATTTCCCGGAGTTATCTGGAGGATGAAATGAAATAAAGCATCCAAAGCGATAGAAAAAAATGCCTGATATATAGCAGCCTTCGAGAAACATTACCAGTTTGTATAATTGCTTCTCATGGCGGGATTAGAGGTTTCTTTTTCCTGCTTCTTTATGCTTACTTTCTGCAATGAGCATGGATGGCTTAACTTGGCTGAGCAGGGAAAAATTAAGTCAAAGAGGGAAGGAAAAAGAAACGGGTGATAGAAACCTGCCTGAAGGGGGCAGCCAGAGAAATGGACACTGTTATTCAGAAACATTTCTCTAGCCCCAAGCAGGGAGAAGGGGCTGCCCACCCAAGTCTGGCTCAGCTCAGAGGCCTGGGAAGGAAGGGGGCTGGGTTTGAACCTAAAGAGTGGGAGAGGCGTAGTCTGACTGGCCTATAGATGATGCCACTATATGGACAAATCCAACTACTTTAATACAAAGCCATCCTTCATCGAGCGCTTACAAGGTGTCAAAGTCTTTATGTATTACTGTGATCATTGTCACAGCCTTACAAGGTAATATGATCACCCCAATTATTATACCACTCTGAGAAGTAACTTGCCCTACTGCAAAACTGAGATTGGAACTCAGTGTCGAGATGACTCCAGGTCAGTTTCCACCCAGAAGATGCAGGGAATACCGCTAAACAAGGGGAGGCTGTGCAGCCAGGCTCTCATGCTTGAACCCCTCCTCCCAGCAGGACTGGGCTGGATCAGGCATCCCCATACCCCTGTCTTCTCTTGCCCCAGGTTATTTCAGGGAACTGCCAGTGCCTGGATTTGTCCCCAGACTCCATCTCTGAGGATGGACACCAGGCATTGGTCCCTGTCCCCAGCCCAGTCAATATTGTCTCCCTCCCCACCCCCATCTCCCACCCTCCCAGATGGCTGACACCCTCCTCCCCTTCCCCATCACCCCCTCCATTCCCTCCTCCATTCTCCTTCATTGCCGGTGGACCCCACTCCCCTCCCTAGCCTGCCAGCCCTTGAAGCTCTGCTGAAGCCCCTCAAAGTTGCTACAATAAATCCCCTATTTGGTTTAGTTCCACTCCAGCTCCCCCTGCACAGAGGGACCCAATGGGACACAGGGAAATTATACATGTAATAAAGAGCTGGTTTGCTCTGATAATTCTGACAATGATACACACCTCACACCTACTCACACACACACATTGGCATATCCACATGCACATATCACACCCAGCACCCCCCCAACCCACGCGGCCATCCAAACACAGCCCGATCTGCTGACTCGCAGCTCCCATCCTAGACAGGCTCCCCAGACCAGGGTCTATACTCAGGCATTAAGGTGCAGACCCCATTCACTGCAAATTCTCTGGGCACCTCCCTTCTTGCTGGCTCCCACGGCACACTGAGCTCCCCAGCAGCTGGAATTTACCAGTTGTGTCCGGAAGGCCCGTCTTCTGTGGAGTCCATTAGATCATGAGCCGGAATAGTGTCCGTGTGGTTCACTGTTAATCACACACAGTGCTTGGGGGACACGGTGGCCCCCCATAACCTTGTTGAGTTAATGCCTAAAGGAATAAAGAAATGAATGAATGCACAAACCATGACATTCGTCCCCTCAGAAACACAGATCACATGTTGAGATATCCCCCATCCCTGCCCCCCTGCGAGTCACTTCTCTGACTTGCATCTTTTACTTACAACGACACACACTATAGAGCCACTCACTTCTGCTAGCAGGTGCTCATGACACACACACACACCCACAGTGATCAGAGGCCGTTGTGAACTGCTGCTTGGGGTTCTCTTGAGTGTGTGTGTGTTGGGGGGGGTTGGGGTAGAAGGGGACTGTGCTTGAGTGTGTGTTGGGGATGTATGAGTATGAATGTGTGTGAGAGTATGTATGAGTGAGTGTGGGTGGGTGTCTGAGTGTGTGTGTGTGCGTGCATGTGCACACAAACCTTGAGGTCTCCAGACTTACCTTGTTCCCCATCTTCTTAGAAATAATGACAAGAAGCATAGGGTTCTCGTTCAGATTTTCTCTTCTCTTCCTCTCCCCCTTTCTGGCTCCTTTTAGAGAGAATTTTCTCCTCAGTTTCCCTATTTTTCTGCAGCCTAGGAAGGTTTAGAAAGAAAAGGGGGTAAGAGGAGGGTAAGTTGAAGGGTCTGCTCCCATCATCCTGGTCGATATTCTCCCTGCTTTCACCTCCCCTCTACTACCACTTCCAACCCCCTTTCACAGCTAGGAGAAAGCAAAATCAAAATACAGTGCTTGCCCTGCTGAGGGCTGGCAAGCCTGAGCCTCCAGAGCCTCCCAGGCTTGCTGGTCACCCAAACTGCCTAGGGCCTCCTCTCTGTCCCCACTCATAAATCCTAGCCACTGGGGCTCTGTGTTCTTGCTGGTCCCCTTCTTGCCTCTCACCTGATTTCTCTGCTCAACCATCATCATCTGGCCAGTCCCCAAACACTGTCCCTGGCCCTCTTGCCTCCAGCCATGACATGGCTCCCTAAAACCTCGCCCTTGGTTATCTTTTCCCTAGGGACCATCAGAGAGCATCAGAGTCCTCCAGACTTAGCTATTTTCCCAGAGTGGAGCCCTCTCCTGGGCAAATGTGGTCACTGCTGCAGTGGGTGACTTCAGCCCAGCCTTCTCCGAAGTCCAGCCTCTCTCCTCCTCTGCCTGCAAGACCCGCTCACTGGTGCTTTCCATGTCCCCCTCTCCCAATCATGACAGACCCCTTCGCCCTCCTCCTGGACTTCTCTTCTGTCTGACCCTCAGTCATCCCCCTCCCCTTGCTACTTGACCACCACCCCAGGCCTGCCTCAGCCTCCTGCAGCTCTCCCGAGACAAGTTCCCAGAAACCACCTGGGGCCTGGAGGGTACTGGGGCGGCCTCAGAGACAGCCACTCATGATCGGCCTGGCCTCACAAATACCAGCACGTCTGGGGGGTGTTTCTGTTTGTCTGTTTTTTTAGGACCCTGATATGATCATATCAATGGCTCCCCTTTCTTCTAAGGATATAGGCCTCCACCTCTCCTAAAGCCAGCTGGGCTCTGGCGTAGTCTGGCCTCAGCTGACCTCTGAACCTCATTCCTCGCACACTGCCCTGCACTCCCCGAGACTCAGCCACAATGACCTTCTTTCCAGTCCTCCTGCGGCTGGGGCTCTCCATGCCTCCTTCTGCAGGCCATGGGGCTTTGGGCGTGTTCTTGCTCTGTCTGAATGCTTGTCTCTTTACCTGTTTAACTCCTTCTCATCCCCCTCATAGCGGCGCAGACATCGCTTCCTGAGAACAGCCTTGCCTCGACTCCTAAACCAGCTAAGCCTTCCCTGCTGCTAGATGCGCTCAGAGCATCGGGAACACCTGCTTGATTAGACTTATTGCACTTATAATTTTACACTCATTTATGTGATTATTTCATTAATGTTTGGCTCACCCATTAGAGCTCTGGACAATGAGGAATAAATAATGTTTCTGTGCATCACTGAATCTACAGGGCAGTGTCTAGTACATGGCGTGGAGGGGGCCTTTGAGAAATATTTGAGGAATGAGTGGATGAAGCAGTGGTCTCACCAGGTTGAACAAAAAAGAAAACTTTCACCCAAACCCAGGTGGTGCCTGCTCAAGCTCTGGTTCTCTTCATCATGCCACCCACCTGCTCAAGAATTTTCTATGGCTCCCTATTCCCTCACAAATTAAATCTAAAGTCCTCTCCCTGGATTCTTCAGGCTTTAACAATTAGCCTCCACTGCCCATCCAAATTTTCTTATTTTTTTTTCTTTATTTTTTATCACTATATTTTGCTTCCACCAAGCAAACACAGTAGCCCATAAACATACCTCGATTAGTCTCACCTTCATGTCTTTGTTCATGCCATTCTCTCTGCCTGGGACAACTCAATTCCTCTTTTTCACTTAAATCTTACTCATCCTTTAAGGCCAAGATCATGTCCCAGTTCTTACACAAAGCCTTCTCTGACCATTCTAGCACTAATTGAACTCCCATGCCCTGTACCTTCTATACAACCAGAATAACAGGGACCATTAACCTTGGAAGGGCCTCCGAGGTCACGGGTTCAACCAGAGTCTGTTCAAACTCTGAAGTCATGTTTTCCAAGCTTCAGCATTCAAGCACGGTTTCCCCTTCTATCCCAAAAGAGAGCGTTCCTGTGAAACCTTCTATAAGCCAAAATGGCGTAAAACAAAGAAGCAATTGCCATTAATTTATACAGGAAAAATTTTGAGTGTACCCTGACCCTAAGACAAACCTCTCAGGCTATTCTGATACCTTAGGACACATCATGCTAATGGAGGCACAAGATAAATCAGGATAAAGCACAGATGTTCCCAGACACAATCCGAAACTAGGCAGGCTTGAGGCAGAGAGATGCTGAGTGTGGTTCCCAGAGAGGGAGCCCGGTGGGGCTCAAAACAAATTCTGAGCACTATTTTTGCTTTTCCCTTCTCTTCATGATAGTGAAAATCCTCTCTGGACTTCTTTCAGTTGGTGAAAACAGGTAGTGATGTAGGTCTTTTGTAAACAAAGGGGCAGAAGGTGAACTTTCTGAAAAGTGACGGACCCCCATACCCCCATACCAGCTTCACAACCCATGCCATGTCCCAACATCGCCTATAATGTTGTTTACTTCATATTTTTCTTTAAAAGAACTTCTTATTTTTACTTATTATTAAAAAAAAACTTTATAGCACTACAGTAACCATAAAACCAACCCTCACCTGCCCAAAAAGGGAAGTAATTATAAAAATAAGTAAAATTTAGGGGCGCCTGGGTGGCTCAGTGGGTTAAAGCCTCTGCCTTCAGCTCAGGTCATGATCTCAGGGCCCTGTAATCAAGCCCCGCATTGGGCTCTCTGCTCAGTGGGGAGCCTGCTTCCCCCTCTCTCTCTGCCTGTCTCTCTGCCTACTTGTGATCTCTGTCTGTCAAATAAATAAAATCTTTAAAAAAAATAAGGAAAATTTAAAATTATGATCTTCAGTCCTGGCTGGATACCCCCCACCCCGGCCGCCTGCTGACAGAGCTTTTGGGCTTGTGGTCTCCTCTCTCTTCGTCAAGAAGGCAAGGACGAGAAATACGCATTAGGGAGGCGTTAAAGATATGCTAGCACCAACCTGAGACTTCCTCTTTGATAAAACTAGAAGAATCAAACAACTCAAAAATGTGGGTGCCTGGGTGGCTCAGTTGGTTAAGCGACTGCCTCTGGCTCAGGTCATGATCCCGGAGACCTAAGATCCAGTCCCGAGTCAGGCTCCCAGCTCCACGGGGGGTCTGCTTCTTCCTCTGACCTTCTCCCCTCTCATGCTCCCTCTCACTCTCTCTCTCTCTCTCAAATGGATAAATAAAATCTTAAACACACACACACACACAACTCAAAATGCCCATCAATGGAAAATGCGTGTATCTTTTAATTGCGGAAATATCCATAACATAAAACGTCACCATTTTAACCATTTTTAAGTGTACAGTTCAGTGGCATGAATTCTATTCACACTGTTTTTGCAACCATCACAGTCCTCCATCTCCAGAATGCTTGTCATCTTCCCAAACTGAAACTCTGTCCCTATTAAACGGTAACTCCCCATTCCCCTCCCGCCCCCGCCATTCAAGTGCCATTCTACTTTCCGTCTCTATGAAGTTACCTGCTCTAGGGACCTCACGTAAATGGAATCACACAGTATTTGTCTTTTTGTGCCTGGCTTATTTTACTCAACATAATTCCTTCAAGGTTCATCCACGTCATAGCATATGTCAGAACTTCCATTGATTGATTGATTGGTTGACTGATTTCAGAGAGAGTGAGGAGAGTGCCTGTGTGAGCAGGGGGAGAAGGTGGTGAGCAGAAGGTGAGAATTTTCAAGCAGACTCCCCTCTGATACCTGACCAGAAACCAAGAGTCAGATGCCTAACTGACTGAGCTACCCAGGCGCCCCTTATTTAAGATTTTTATTTATTTAATTTATTTGACAGAGACATAGCATGCACAAGTAGGCAGACCAACAGACAGAAGGAGAAGCAGGCTCTCCACTGAGCAAGGAGCCTGATACGGGCCTTGATCCTAGGACCCTGGGATCATGACCTGAGCCAAAGGCAGATGCTTAACCAACTGAGCCACCCAGGTGCACCAAAGCTTTTTATATTTTTAAGTAATCTCCACACCAAACATGGGGCTCAAATCTATAGCCCCAAGATCAAAAGTCATATGTTTTTCCAACAGAACCAGCAAGCTTCTCCCAGAATGTCCTTCCTTTTAAAGGCTGAATAATATTCCCCCATATGTATATTCTACATCATGTTTATCGGCCAGTAGACACCTGGGTTGCTTCCACCTTTTACACTGTAGTCAAAACAAAGGAATTTAAGTGGCTCCCAACAGTATAGATGACTCAGCAATATAATCTTATGTGAAATAGTGAATCCAAAAAATTTACATACAGCCTGATACCATTTTTTTAAAATAAAATTAAAAACTGTTAAAGTATTAAAAAAAAACCTTTTTAGGGGTACAAAAAGGTACAACTGTATTAAACTATATTAAAAGGAAAGCAAAGAGATGATGAATACGGGATTCAGGACGTCAGCTGCCTCAGGTCAGAGGCTGGGAAGGGGATGGGGGGACCATTTGCTTCATTGTTAGTTACTGTCAAGGTCTTAGATTTTGTTTTGGATGATAAATTCATGGGGTGCTTATAATACTATTTTAAAACAACAAATAAAAATAAAAACTACATAATAAAGTGGTCATGCAAGGACCAAGATGACATTTTGTCATCTACTGAGAAATACGATTAATCCAGTCCTGTGAACCTAACATTCAGTGGTGGGGGGAAAAGGGGAGGGGGGGAGAAAGAAATGGACAAGAAAATAACTTTCTCACTATGGGATTCAGGGTGATTTAATGTCTTGTCAATGCACCATCGAAAATCATCTGGCATCCTGCCAGAGGTACGGGTTCCGCACTTGGGTAAAGAGCTCTGAAATATCTCTACCACCAGTCTGCCTGCTTCCTCTCCTGTCTTGCGGACCTCCAATGAGAGGGAACTTGGGACTTCTGGAGGCACTTACCTGGACAGATCCTTTTGCTGGGAAATTTTCCCTTGCATGGAGACAGTTCAGCCTCCCTGCAACTTCTGCCCACTGTCTTGCTCTCACCCTGGTGCCTGGCACAGGCTTGGGCACACAGGAACCCAGAATTTCCATATCAACTGTTTCATGCTTGAGCCTCAAGCCCCAAAGCAGAAGCCAAGCCAGTGTTTCCAACCATCAGACAAAAGGATTCTCAACATGTCTGGGACAGAGCCTTTTCTTCTCAGAAATCAGTTTCCCATCTACCTTGTCAATTGTCAGTGAGGATGTGATTCATTTTGTCCAGGCTTTATTTCTGTATGTCCATCCTAACCACAATTCTAACCACTGCTTTCCTCTAAATGCATCTACCAAAAGCTAATCCTTTCGTTGGTCTCTCATAGATCTCTTCACTTCTAGTGAGGTTGAAATCAAACTTAGACACATGCTCATAAATAAATGTTCTAAAAAGCCGTGTGTGTGTGTGTGTGTGTGTGTTTAACACACCTGAATACTTGAAGGTGGGCTAGAATTTCTTAGCCATATTTTTACTAATCCTTGGGCTGGGATTAACTGAGACTCCTTGGTCCAAAACTCCTAACCAGACTCTATGGAGCCCCCTCCCAGCTCTAACCAGCAACTCTCTTCTCCTGGCAGAGTCCCCGGCCTTGGGAGCTTTGGAACAGGAATGGACAGAAGGAGGGAAAGGGATGAATATAGGCCCGAATGTATCTCCATAAATCCAGGTCCTCAGTGAATCTCAGAGAACTAGGGTTGAGGCTACCTTCACCCCCTCTCCTCTATCTGAAAGCCAGAAGCAGTTACTGGGGGAGGGACTAGAGACCCTCAGACAGAGGCTGACTCTGAGGCCTCTGCCCTCTTTTTGCACGACTGGGGTTGAGGAAGAGCTGTGAACATTGGTGACTCAGGTAGCTGCTTGGCAGCCTGGGTCCTTAAAACCTGGACCCTGTCCAGCTCGGAAATGAGCCCCCTGCCTCCCATTGGACACGGGATTGTCTTCAGGCACAGCTGACTCCCAGCTGCTGAACCTCTGCCCCTCCCCCATGGGCTGCCATAAAGGGGGCCCACCCAGGATCACCACAACAGACCTGGGAAGGAGACAGTGGGCTTGGGGTCTGCAAAAGTTCTTGGTCTGCCTTTGGAATGTCAGCTTGACCCTGGCATGATCTTCTTAATCTTTTTCATCATTTCTGAATTCTGTATGTTGATGGGAGAAATTTGGAAACTATAGGCAAATATAAAGAAAATTAAATCATACATATTCTTACACCCATAATACATCTCTATATCGCTCTGTATGGCTGGCTTTATTCTAGTCTTTTTGTTTAATCTATAGATTTATTTTTGTTTCATAAATATCATTTTACACCTAATGCTTTGTATCCTACTTTTTTCTTGCTATTATATCTCAAAAATGGTTTTTGTGTGATTAAAATTCTTTGAAAATCCGATTTTTAGATGGCATAAGTTAGCATAAAGTCCACAAGCTTCCCTCTCTCCCTTCCACCCCCTAGTTTTCGAGAGTTCCTAGTACACGGTCTACGGAGCTGTAACTGTGGTGACTTTTCCAGCCAGAGGTTGGGGCCTTTCTAGGGGCAAGAGGAGGGCTGGGCCAGGCCATAGGAACTCTCAAACTGGGGTCCCCTTTCCATCTGGAAGCTGCTCCTCCCCCACCCCCACCCCTCAGGTGCAGAGAGACTGAAGGGGAGTCTTTGCTCTGTGTTTATCCCCCACCCTAGTCACACAGGAAGTCCGTGCTCTGTCCTCCCTCACCCCACATCTTCCTTGGGAAGGGGGTTTCCAGGGTTTCTGTGGTTGCTCAGGCAGCTCCTGGCCACTTCGGCCAGCCTCAAGCATCCCGCACCACCTCCTGCTTCTCGGTTCAGGCAGCCCTGGGCCTGAGCTGCTTCTCCCTCTCCAGCCCCCCATGCTTGTGTTCCCTCACGCACACGCGCTCTCTCTGTCATAAATAAATAAAAATCTTTGAAAACAAACAAACTGGGGCACCTGGGTAGCTCAGTGGGTTAAAGCCTCTACTTTCGGCTCAGGTCATGGTCCCAAGGTCCTGGGATGGAGCCCCACATCGGGCTCTCTGCTCAGCAGGGAGCCTGCTTCCTCCTCTCTCTCTCTCTGCCTGCCTCTCTTGCCTACTTGTGATCTCTGTCTGTCAAATAAAATCTTAAAAACAAAACAAACAAACAAACAAACTACCCCTCCCTCACCTGGAAAGCTTCTGGGAGTCTTTGTCCCCAGGTGAGGGCCTGCGGACAAAGGGGAATGCCTTCAACCTCCATGCCTGAACCTGATTCAACAGAGAGACAAGGGGCCACTGCCCTCCCCTCTCCCCCAGCAACTCCTTTTGTCCCAGGCCTTCTTCCCAGCCACCAAGGTCCCTGTTCTGACTGTGCACGCCCCCAGCCTACTGCCTCGCCCAGGACCACCTCCCCACCAGTGGTCCTTGGCCCACGCAGGCAGCTGATGGCAGCATGAAAACTCCTCTTCTGTGCCATGAGGAAATCTCAAAGCCCAGACTCTAGAGGCAGGCTGGTGACAGGGGCCAAGCATCAGAACTCCGTTTAACCTGACCCAGCGAACAACGAGGCTTTAACAGTTGCTCCCAGTGCTTCTCCCTGAGCCCCAAGCAGTAACAGTCCTATCAATAGCTCATTTTTCAGGCACCTGGCTGGCTCAGTCAGAAGAACATGTGAATTTTGGTCTCAGGGTTGTGAGTTCGAGCCCCACGTTGGGTATAGAGAATGACTTTAAAAAAATGAACTTTAAAAAATCGCTCATTTTGTACAGTACTTTAAACAGAGCTTCATATGTATCTTCTCATTTGATCTGCTAACGTTGCTATTTGGCAAGTAGCATGGGTCTTATTTTCCTCATTTACAGGTGACAAAACTGAGGCCTCAAGTGGCCACTGGTGATGTCAGAACTTCAGTCCTCTGGTCGGCAAACCCCAACCCAGCCATCCCCTCTCTCCTGGCCCCTCTGGACCCTGAGAAGTCAAGTTCCCTCTGTCTCGGCTTCCCGTGCCCGCAGACCTCAGACGGAGGGGACCCCCGGCTTTTCCAAACCTAAATGGTGCCAGGTGCCCACCCAGAAAAACCCTTCTCCATCCCAGCATCCTTCGTCTGCGTGCACTCCCCTTAGCAGACTGTGCTGCGAGGGGTGGGGAGGAGCTCCTCATTTTGAAATCTGTCCTAATTGATTTCTCTCTGATGAGTGCCATAATCCTTTCTGGCTGCCCTTACAGCTTCTCCAGTTTCTTCAGACGGCCCCTCCATACCCTTTCTCCCAGCCTCCCACATATTCCCTGGGCTCGAAATATCTTTCTTGATTTTTTTCCCTGGAAGCCATCATCCATGACAGGCTTATGACCCACATGTCCGTCAGGAGAGAACTACCTCCCAGAGCCCTCCACACAGGGGCATGCAGGTACACACACACACACACACACACACACACACACACACACACACACGCATCCTTGAGCGGGGGTGGGGGTTGTTCACCACATTCTGCTTTGTACACTTTGTCCACTCAGTACAAGTCAGACTGAGGGAAGCAGCAGCTTCAAGGATGAATCGAAAGAATTCTGCCTGAGGTGAGGCCTTTCTTGCCAAATCCATCAGAGGCTTGCTGGGGGTTAAGGGAAGGCGCGAGGCCTGCTGCTCATTCTTTGCTCAGCCTTGGGACAGCTGGGGCGGGGAGACAGGCTTGCCTGGGTAACCCCGATCCTCTGGCTTGGGAAGACATATTCTCCTAGGCCACTGGCTGCCTTTCCCTTCAGGACCCCTATCTCCTCCACCGACCCCCTTACTGGGAGGAGAGCCACAGAGGCCAGGTGGGCTGAAACTGACGCCTCCAGTCCCAGAGCTCCGATTCCGGGCGGGACCAGAACTCAAGCCTCCCACCCTCTCCCTCTTGTCCCCCCTCTCATCCAGCCAGCTCTGGGGGAGGGAGGGAGGGAGACTGGCTGGGTGCAATGCAGTGTTTCTGGGGACTAGGGGGGCAGGGGAGTCCATTCAAATTGACAAAAATAGAACATCAGCCTCATATCATTTTTCTCAAAACAAGATTTATTGAAGTTCTGTCGGTGAAAATCGCTGCTGTGTGGAACGCTTAACTTATAGATTAGATTACTCAGTCGTGCCTTACTACATTTTTCATTAGAAAAATATTGGCTGGGAGAGTTTGACCTCATAATCTCTGCATTTTAAACAATAACCAGAGGAAAACCAAATAGAAGGCACAAGTTAACGGGTTTTCCCCCCCAGCATTTCCCCCTGGGAGAGATCCGAGCGAGGCCGGGAAGGGAACAGGAGCGGAATCTGCTGCGTGAGCAATTCCCCATCTCCCGACCCACTCCCCAGAGGCTGCGGGAGGCAGCTTGGGGGGGGCGGGGGGGAGGAGGTGGTGGGACGGAGGGGGGGGCAGAAGTAAACCAGGGCTGAGCTGAGTTTGCTGCTCGGGTGGCCCAAGTTCAGGGTGGAGACAGAGGTTCATATACATTCACCCCATGGAGGAGGGGCAGGAGTACCAGGAAAGAAAGGCTTTTTCTCTGCCCCAGGCAGTGCCCAGTCTAGCTGGGGGACACAGAGCAATAGACAAGACCCTAAAAAGTTCAGAATCCCAGGGCAACGGTAGGGCTCCATCCAGGCTGTGAGAGTGAAGGGGAGAGGGCACAACTGACCCCTTCATTCCCCCACCCCTGAGGGGCAGTCCCTTTGGGAGGACTTAATGGTGGAGGGAGCTTCTCCAAGGCAAGGCCAGCAGGGACAGTCTAGGATGGCCTCAGGCTTTCTCACTGTTCTTCTTGACGCAGGAACAAAGTCTCCTGGGGGAACCTAGGCCTGAAGGTCCTAGGCCCGGTGTGGTGGCTGGCTCCAGGGAAGGGCAGGGGACCGCCCAGGTACAACTAGATCCCTGGCCACTTCAGACTGCTGATCCTGGTCCTCAGAGAGCAGCACCCCCAACCCGCCTGTGTCTCGGTTTCTACTTTCTGAGGCTTTGGTGATTTCCAAGTTCTGACACAGTCATTAGTTACAAAGAGCAATTATTTTTTTTTGTCATTAAGTCATTTTTTAAATGGCTCCAGGCGACATCACAGAACAAAGAAACAAAATATCCATGAAAAGACTTAATCACAAATTACTAATAATTTCACCCCTCCTCCCTCCCCAAATCGTGAAATCTGAGCCCCATGAAAAGGGAGAAGGTCTCCCCAGCCATGAGCTCTCCATGGCTCTTAGGCACCTAATCCATCATGGGGGGTGCATTTCCTGCCCTTCTCTGAGCCCCAGGGTGGGGGGGGCAGGGAGTCCCCCATTTCTGACCTCTGAAGTCACCTTCTGCCCATAGATAGAACCCCTTAGCCAACGAGGGGTTGAAACGAGGGGGGGATTTGAAAGTGAGTAGGGGGACCCCATCCAGAGCCCCATACCTTGGGCCCCTCCTCCCAGGCCGGCATTCTCCCCAGCTGGCATTCCACTCTGGGCCCTTTGAAGCCTCAAGGGCCAGAGCAGAGGAGCCGCCCCCCTGCCGTGGGGCTCCTCCAGTCTCCAGCTGGAAAACAAGCCGGAGGAGGAAGTAATCCTGGAGGGGAAGCCCCTGAGCCCCCAAACGTGAGGAAATAAAATGTGTTTGACACCAAGATGTATGGGAGGAGGGGGAAGTCTAGGGTGTGGGCCTCTCCATCCGGCCAGGCTTTCTCATAGAGCTGATTGTGGTTTCCTTATCTGACCCTTGTTGAGTGAGAAAGGGGCTGCGCGGAGGAGGAGGCAGTCTGGGAAGCCCTATCTCAGTTTGAGAACAAAGGTGGGTCTGCCAGGAGGATGGGTTCTGAGACAGGGCACCTCGTAGGAACTGCCTCCACTTGCCCTGTCTCTCTGCTCAACACGCCCAGGCCCCCATAAGGGTCAGCTTAGCAGTCATGGAAGGAAGATCTTGTGAAAGATGGCACTGCAGGTCCAGAGCTGGGGCCCCTGAGAAGGAGGGGTATGTGTCCAGGGTGGGAGTGCTGCTGCGTGGCCCCCAACCTCAAAACCCAAGAAATCTCTGCAGGCTCTCCTCATACATCAACTCTGAACCAACTCCAGAGTGGACCTGATCCCAGCACTCATGCACTCAGCAAATGCTCATCAGAGGCCTACTATGGACCAGGCTGCAGGAATGTGCAGGGGCGATGAGAGACCTAGACCCCACCTTCATGGACACCTAGTGTACTTTTCTAGAGTTTTTTTTTTTTTTTTTGAGATGACCTGGATCAAAGAGAAAGTCAAAGCCATGCCCAGTGTCCTGTCCAGCCTGTGCTTACTCCTTGGCTGTTTGGACGTTCTTGGTTGTTTCCTGACTCCCCAATCAGAACATTTCCTTAAGTACGGGTCTCATGGATCTCCGAGGCCCACCTCCTTGCCAGCCCTGGGTACCTGACTGAGGTGGAAGTGGTCACAGGTGGCAAGAAAGCAAGCAAGCAAGCTTTTAATAAACAGAGCCTACTTATGGGTTTGAAGCCATTGTTCCCACCTCACATGACCAGGGATGACCTTAAGTATAAATGTCTAAAATATTAGAATCATAGTCACTGTCCCAAGCAAGAAAGCTCAGAATTCAAATAATCATCCCTGGCCACACATAGGTACTCACTCTCCTTTTGCTGCCCAAACTGGCCTCTTTTACCCCTCTTAAAACCTTTCTGACTGAGGAATATCTGGGAATATGCTGAGATTTGGGCTGCCTTTATTAAAGACTTTTCTTTCAAAGGAATGGGCTTTTCTTGGAGGTTATCTGCTCTAGTCTCCTGCTGCCCAAGGCTCTATGCTCAGATCTGCAGGATGTGTGTGCCTGGGGGATGATTCACTCTGAGTGTAGCAGAGACTGCTGGTTCTCCCCCAATATCCATTCTCCCCTGCTTTTATTTTTTTATTTCTTTTCAAGATTTTATTTATTGGGACGCCTGGGTGGCTCAGTTGGTTAAGCAGCTGCCTTCGGCTCAGGTCATGATCCCAGTGTCCTGGGATCGAGTCCCACATAAGGCTCCTTGCTCGTCAGGGAGCCTGCTTCTCCCTCTGCCTCTGCCTGCCATTCTGTCTGCCTGTGCTCGCTTTCTCTCCCTCTCTCTCTCCGACAAATAAATAAATAAAATCTTTAAAAAAAAAAGATTTTATTTATTTATTTGACAGACAGAGATCACAAGTAGGCAGAGAGGCAGGCAGAGAGAGGGGGGGAAGCAGGCTCCCTGCAGAGCAGAGAGCCCGATGCGGGGCTCGATCCCAGGACCCTGGGATCATGACCTGAGCCAAAGGCAGAGGCTTAACCCACTGAGCCACCCAGGTGCCCCTCTCCCCTGCTTTTAAAAATAACAAACCTTCAAAGTGTTAGGTGGAACCTGGCACTCAGTTTAAGACTACATTCCCCTTGGGGTGCCTGGATGGCTCAGTGGGTTAAGCCTCTGCCTTCAGCTCAGGTCATGATCTCAGGATCCTGGGATTGAGCCCCGAGTCAGGCTCTCTACTTGGCAGGGGGCCTGCTTCTCCCTTCTCTCTGCCTGCCTCTCTACTTGTGATCTCTCTCTCTGTCAAATAAATAAAAATTAAAAAAAAAAAAAGACTACATTCCCCAAACTCCCTTGCAGCTAGGTGTGTCCAGGTATCTAGATTCTAGCCAATGAGATGCAAGCAGAAGTCATGTTATACCTTTTGGCCTCAGCCCTTAAAACGAAGGAGTTCACCCTCCACCTCCTCTACTCCCCCTTTCACTCGGTGTAAAATGGACATGGGAACTAGAGCATCCCTCTTAGAGCTCAAGATAAGACCATGTATTGAAGACAGTATAGCAGGAACAGAGGAGGAGATAGTGACCTTGACACTGTGGAGTACAGCTACCTTCTTTGCTCTGGATTGCTTCTGCTTGGACTTAATGGGAGAGAGAAACATGCTGGTTATGTGCTTAACCCACTGTCACTTGGTAATTTGCCTGGCTTCTTTCCTTTTGCTTCCCCAAACAAAGGAAAAGAAAATGACCTAAGGCAGCACTGTACAGTACAATCTGAACCACAGGTGTTTTTAAAGTGTTCTAATAGACATATTTTTAAAAAGTAAACAGGTGGCGTGAATTTTAATAATCTATTTTATCTCATCCAATATGTCCAAAATATTCTTTCAGCATGTGATCAATCTAAACAATTACTAAAAAGATAGTTTCCATTCTTTTCATCATGCTAAGCTTCCAAATCCCGGTGTATGTCTTACACTCCTGTCTCAACTGGACTAGCTGCATTTCAAGTGCTCAGTAGCCACATTTGGCTCATAGGGACAGGACTGGCCAGCACAGGTCTAAGGGAACTCCCAGAGGTTGAGCCAGTGGGGGACGGAGGACCAGCCCTGAGCTGAACAGCGTAGCTACGGTGACCAGAGCTCCTACTGCTACAAAGAGGGCCTTTTGGCAGTTAGCCCAATTGTGGCCAGATGTCTGCCATACTCATATGCTCTGGCTCCAACCCACAAGGAAAAAATACTCTCTACCTCAGTTTCCTATATTGGACCCTGGAGAAGGGTTATTTTAGGAAACAAGCAGACCCCTAGGGAGATGGAGAAAGGGAAATGTAAGTGGAGTGTGGATTCCCTCCAGTCACCACTTGGCCTGTAATCAGGTATGATCACAAAGGCAGTAGGAGAAGGGGTCCTCCCTCCTAGCTCAGAGAAGCCCGGGGCCACCACACGTTCCTCTAGAGCTCACCTGAAGGATCAGGTTCATCCCACATACTTGTTGGGATTAAGAAAAGAACAATAATACTAAAACAAAGGGAGTCCATATTAACCAATGCAAACCTTGTCACCCAGTACTGCATCTGGACAGTTGGACATCTCTGCCTTAGTCACAGCCACCTCACTTGTGACCATAATTATTATTACCACCACCCAGTGATACTCCCATCACCCCCAAAATTATTGCTTCGGCACAGCTAGTTTCAATATTACCATGTTTCACTATGACGGCAACCATCTCCACTTACTCCCTTTATCCTCAGAGCAGCAATCACCACCACCACCATCAGGACTGCCCAGCACCCCAACCCTGCTATCACCAGGATCATCCCATCCCTATCATTATCAGCCTCACAGCCACAACCACTTCTACCATCACCATAATAAGTATTAAGACCTCCAATATCTCCTTCTCCTCATTTTCTAAGGTCACCCTTAGCTTGCCCCTGTCCTAACTGGAAGACCTTGGAATGTCCCCCAAATTTTTGCCTGCTCAAATAATCTCATGTACCCCCCGTGCCTCAGCATCCCCCTCACTCAACCATCCTTGCCCTAGAATCAAGTTTTCATTGCCCTATTTGAACTTTTGGATTCCAGACTCTTGCCTACCCTGACTTATCCATTGAAATCTACAATCCCTTTCTACCTGCTTGGATGCTCTGGGTTTTGGACCCTTGGTTGGTCTTGAACTCAGAGCCTTGGGCATCCTGCCATTAGTTACAGAGGTCTGCCTGGCTAGACCTGGCGAGCTTAGCATTGCTGCGCACTCTCAGGGGACTAACACCCTGCCAACACCTTTTCTTGGATTTTTGCCAAGTGAAAACAGGCTGCTTTTGTATAGCTCATTCTTAGAGGGTGATTTGGTGACTCCCAAGAGAAAGGCTAATCTGATGACTCCCAGAGAAAGCTGGGAAAGGGTATGTTTTGGCAGGACTTACCACAGACAAACCTAGGGCATAGAAGTGTGAGAGGAAGGAGAAAAGGTTGAGGGGAGGGGACAAGCTCTTGACTCTTCCTGGTTTGTCCAGTGGAGATTACAATGAGAGAATGGCCCTCACATATTTCCCTGTTGACACCCAGAAAGAATGGGAATGCTACTCTTTTATGGAAATCTTGCAGTAGAGAGAGACCCTGGACATCTCCTCTCTCTTCCATGGACAGTGAGATTTGGGGGAGCCGAAGATCCTCTGGTGTTAGTGATGGCTGCGGCCATGTCAGGGGCAGCAAGAGTTCTCATCTCTTCCCATCCCGGTGCTCCAGCTGGGGTCACTAGTCACTGTCTTACCCTCCCAGGGATCCACAGGTAGGCAGGTTTTCTGTACATACTCAGCCCATCCAGTTCCACAGGTTCACAGGGAAGGAAAGGATGTATATCTGGATTGAGTTTAGATCTCCGGGTGCATCTTTTGATCTGATCATGTTACCCTCCAGGAATGGGTCTCTAATAGCTAGATCTGAATCCCAATTATCACTGGGTTGACGGTGAGGTAGGAAGGAGGGGACTGGATCCTTGTTTTCCATGTATTTTAAGACCAGACCCCTTCTCAGTGCCCAGCGAGAGGTTCTGCCCAATCCAAAAGGGATTGATCTCCTGCCTATCTGCACAGAGGAAGGGGTTGGGGGCTCCATGACATGTGAGTGAGTCTGCCTACACATTGGGGACAGCCAAATGCTCCTTCATAGTGACCCTCCTCCCAAATGCTGGGCCAAAGGACTACCAAGTGACTCAGGGAAATGGTCAGGTGGAAAGGAGAAAGGCAGCCACCTCCTGTCACTACAAGAGGAGGACCCTCTGGCCATGGACATATCAATTAATAAAAGCAACCTCTGGAGCACCCGGGTGGCTCAGTTGGATGGTGACTTGGTTTCAGGTCAGGTCACGATCTTAGGGTCATGAGATGGAGCCCCACTTCCAGCTCCGTGCTCATCAGAGGGGATTCTCCCCTTCCGCCCCTCTTCCCACCTCATGCATGCCTTAAATAAATAAATGAAATCTAAAATAACACACCTAAGATCAGAGATAAAGTCCTCCCTGCTCCCCTCTCTCATGCTTTCATTTGTTCTGCGTGTTCATTGAGCAACTACTACATGCTGAGCACCAACTGAGCTGGACTTTGGAGACAGAATGTAGAAGACTCGGCTCTTGCCCCAAAGGAGTCCCCAGCTGTCACTGAGAAAAGGAGAAGGAAAAGGCACCGTTGGCCTCCCCAGCTTGTCAAGGGTCAACCAAATGCCAGAGTCTGTCTCCCGGAGAGGGCGGCGGGCAGCATTTCAGCAGGTAATGGATGAGTGCTGCTGCGCCCTGACAGGGACATCACCTGCAATTGGTTCCAGTCATCTATGGAGCCGAGCAGCTTTGAAAATTGTGGGAGGATGGTGACAGAGGAGAGCTGGCCCCACCCCTCCGTCCCTAATCTATCGAGATCCCTCTCTTGAAAGAAGCAGGGGATGGTCTCCCATGGCCAGAAGCAGAGAAAATCCTTTCTGCCTCTTCTCCCTGCTGGGCCGATCTCTGCACAGGCCGGAAACCATCCCCAGGGAGGGAGCATCGAGGGCCCTGGGGGAGAGGGCAGAGGCCACAGGCAGGGGAACGCCAGCTCATGAGGTCAGATTCCAGAGCAAACGGCAAGCTGTCTCCCTTTCCTGGCTCTGGAAGGATGAGAGCGAGGGTAGGAAAGGAGGGGATATGTCAGAGTCCCCATGGGCTGGGGGGGACCCAGCAGGGCCTGCTTAAGCACCCTCAGGACATTGCGTCTGAGCCTCAGCCGGATAAAGGGAGGCCGGAGGCAGCCACTGAGTGAGCGCTGCCCTCCGATTTTGCTATGTAGTCAGAGTCCCATCAGCTCAGTCTGAGCTGGAGAAAACCTGGCAGAGCGTCTGGACCTCCCTCATCATCTGGAAGGGAAACTGAGGCCTAGGTTAGGCAAGGACAACCATAGCTCCTCTCTCTTCTGTTGGACCGGCCTGTGGTCTCCCTGGCTACTCTTGATACGTGACATGTCTCCCTCAGGGACTCTCTAAGCACATTCCCCCAGATGGGCAAGTTCCCACCTTGGTCCCCAAGTCCCAATGTGAGCAGATCTCAGGGGACAGTTTCAGATGTTAGGGACAGCGGTGACACTAGCTGTGCTGATGGCCGCCTGGGACTCTGGTGAACTCGAGACTCCTCCCACCCTCTACCCCTCACCCCTGCCAGAGTGTAGCCAGGGCCCTGTCCTGAGCCATTTGCCTCCCGCTCTCCCCCAACATGTTCAGCCCCTAGCAGGTTCACTATTCCGTCTCCTCATGCCTTCGGAGCTTACTTTCTCTCCGCTCTCCCTGCCAAATCTACGGCCCCCTTGGCCCTCCTTGTCCCTCTAACCCTCTGCATGCCTCCCTCAAAATACCGGGCCACTCCCCATTTCAGGAACTCTGTGGTCTTCTGGGAGGCAAAGGAATCCCATGTCTGCATCCCAACAAGCCCAATCCGCCGTTCCCTCCACCCCTGCCCAAGCACAGTACAGAGATGGAGCTGGCCTTCTCCTCAAAGGTCTTCCCGTCTCCAGGTCTCCCCTGTCTTTGGCCTATTTGGGCACGAGGGCTTAGGAAGTAGGAGAGAAGAACCTTCCGGGGAATGCCAACGACACTCACTTACAGGCACACAACCCGCAGACACACACAAACTCCTAGCTCAGGTCCACACGTCCACGCGCACGCACGCTCGCAGACAAACACCTGCTTCTGTCCTATTCGTTCATTTGGTCATCCTGGAAGTGTGTGCAGAGCTACTACTGTGCCCCACAAACTAGGCTGGGAGCTAGTGTTACAGCCGTGATGAAGACAGACGTAGACAAGTTGTCCTAGCCTCCACAGGGCTCACAGCCTAGCAGGGATCAGAGACAGTCCACAAACACTTCCACAAAATGATTAAAGACATCGAAATTGTAGTAAGTGCCATGATGGAGAAAATTCCTCTGGACTTCAAGGCAGTAAGGAACTCACCCAGCGCCTTCATCTAGTTAGGCGGATGGCACTCTGCACAGGTGGGGGGCTGCGTCTTTGTGGAGGAAGGGGCACCTTTTTCTAATCCTCACAAAGGCACCTGACAGGCTGGCAGAGGACTGAGATCTAGCCTAGTTATGGTGGGGGTGGGGGTCATTGTCACATCTAATACCTCTTACCCAATCTCATGATGTCTCAAGGCCAATTTCAGGGTGATTCTCACTGTCACATGTACAATACTATGCAATGCCCTAGCATGCCCTTGCTCAAGCCCACACACTGCTTCAACATTACCCCCAGGCTCCCATGGGCTCCAAGCCCCTCTTACAGACATGCCCCTAAAGGGTCCTCACAATCACATGCAGATTCTCACCTGTGAACTTGTCCCAGGTGCAGACCCCACTCCACCACAGTCCCACATAATCCTTCACATCGTATTACACACACGACTGCTCTCACACCATGTCACCCCTATGCCCACTGCTTCACTAGAGGTACACACGGTCCCTCACACCCCATCACACACATACACACACACACAGCCTCTCACACACACAGGCGGCCACGCTCCTGTTAGGCTTCTGGAGACAGGCGTGTGCAGCCCCTGATCACAGCTAAATGTCAGCGAGTCCCTCTCCTCCCAGTTAGAGATGAATTGTTGCTCGGGAGATATTTCATCCTTAATGCCTCCTGCTTGAACTGGAGCATGCGTCTCGAGGAGGTTACGTTTTTCCCAATCCGTCTGCTGCCCCCCAACTGGCCCAGGGAGCTGCCCTCCTGCCTCTCAGCTTTCATGGGGGGAGAGGAGGGCTCCCTCTCCCCTTACAGCCTCTCCTCATCCTTTCCCTCCCCGACAGCTCAGCTCCTGGCAAAAGAACAAAGCCTAGGCAGTCTCTCAGGCCCCCTCCCCAGCTCCCAGCACAGGAGGTCTCCCCAGAGCCCAGGGGCCATAGCCTGGCCACACCCCACCCCTGCCCCAGCTGCTAGCTGCATTCAGGGACCATTGGACAAGACCCATTGCCTAGAAGAGTTGAGTGTAGAGAGAGGGGTCTGGAAATGAAAGACAGCTCCTCTTAAGGTCTTCTGCACCCACAACCCTCCCCTTTGTAAACTTAAAAAAACAAAAAAAGCCCAAACGCTGCGGCTGTGAGAGTAGGCTGGTACAACATTGCAGGAGGCAGAAGTATCCACAGCTTCTACAAGGGGGATCCCTTTTGCCCCGGCATTGCCATATTCAGTAATGTACGATAGGAAATAGGCAAGGATAGTCCAGATGATTTACCTTCAAGGGGCTCATCCCAGTTTATAAGACTGAAAAATTGGAAACGACATCAAACACCCCATGGTAGGGATTGGGAGTGGCACAGGCAGCAGTGGAAAGGCACGCAGACATTAAAATGAAGGCATGGAAGAATGTTCAGCATCGTTGGAAGATATTTACACAAAATGTTAAGTAGAACAAACAGGTTGCAAAAGAGTATGTGCACCAAATGCGATGTGGGGACTGGTGGAGTCCTGAAGTCAGAAAAAGACATTCGGGGGAAAACCAGTGAAAGCCAAATCAAGTCTGGTGCTCGGTGACTCCTAATGTACCAGCGCTGGCTTCCTAGCTCCGACAAATGTCCCCGATAACGTAGGATGTTACCACTGGGGGAAGCTGGCTAAGGGGAGTACAGAAATGCGCTGTACTACCTTCATGAAGTTTTTTTTTTTTTTTTTTAAGATTCTATTTATTTATTTGACCGACAGAGATCACAAGTAGGCAGAGAGGCAGGTGGGGTGGGGGCGGAGGTGGGGGGGGGGGAAGGAGTAGGCTCCCTGCTGAGCAGAGAACCTGATGAAGGACTGGATCCCAGGACCCTGAGATCAGGACCTGAGCCAAAGGCAGAGACTTAACCCACTGAGCCATCAGGCGCTCCTTTGTTAAGTTTTCTAGAAACATAAGATTAGGGGCACCTGGGTGTCTCAGTGGATTAAAGCCTCTGCCTTTGGCTCAGGTCATGATCCCAAGGTCCTGGGATGGAGCCCCACATAGGGCTTTCTTCTCAGCAGGGAGCCTGCTTCCCCCCCTCTCTCTGCCTGCCTCTCTGCCTACTTGTGATATCTGTCTGTCAAATAAATAAATAAAATCTTAAAAAAAAAAAAAAGAAAGAAACATAAGATTATTCCAAAATTGAAAGTTATTTAAGAAACCATTATGTGGGGACGCCTGGGTGGCTCAGTTGGTTAAGCAGCTGCCTTCGGCTCAGGTCATGATCCCAGCGTCCTGGGATCGAGTCCCACATCGGGCTCCTTGTTTGGCGGGGAGCCTGCTTCTCCCTCTGCCTCTGCCTGCCATTCTGTCTGCCTGTGCTCGCTCGCTCTCCTCTCTCTCTGACAAATAAATAAAAAATCTTAAAAAAAAAAAAGAAACCATTATGTGATTCCCCCACTTCGTTTTTTAAAAAAGTATGTATTCATCAAGTTCTGAAAGACTGCTCACCAATATGTTAACTTTAATAGTAGTGGAAGGGTGGGATTAGAGGCAATTTTAATTTAGTTTAATTTTGATCAGTTGATCATTTTGATCAATACATTTGGTTCTTTTTTCAGATTTATTGATATATACATGAAATATTACATTGTGTAAGCTTACAGTGTACAATGTGTTGGGTACACATACTGCAACATGATTACCACTAGAGCATACTGTATCTTTTTTGTGGTGAGAACATTAAAGATCTACTCTCTTTGCAATTTTCAGGTATATGATATGCTGCCAGTAACTATAACCACAATGGTGCACCTCAGATCCCCAGATTTTTTTTTTTATTAAAGGAACATGAACTATTGTGTAATTAAAACAAAAATCAAACTGGAGGAAATCCGGTAGGGATGCTGAAAGCAGCTTAATTCTAAGCCACCCCACCCAGCCTCATCAGTCCCTCAATGCTATTAAGCCCAGCCATTCTGGACAGTTTCTTTTACTTCTCTCCAGCCACTAATTGGCATGACCACCCTTCACCCCTGAAAACTCCAGAATTTCAGAATCTGCAGCTCTCTTCTTTGATCCTAATCTCCTATCCTTTGCCTCACTCTTTTCCTCCTTTCCACTAACTCATTCTCTAGTCTCTTAAATCCTCCATGTTCCCCCAGCCTTTACTTCCTTTCTCTCTACCCTGGCTCCTTACCAGCCATTTCAACAATGTGCTTCCTGCCATCCCGCCTACAATCTCCAGCCTTAAGCAACACTGCCATCCACTTTCTGGCTCCTACACCTGGGGTGCTGGAACGGGTGAAAAAACTGGCCCATTTATGCTGCCTCAACTCATGCTTCACCAGTAGGCATTAAAAAAAAAAAAAAAAAACCCTCATTTCCTCATCTATAATGGAGTCATGATTATGATTTCACAACCACTTCACACTTTCTCTAGAAGTCTTCAAGTCTAAATTGACCAAGAATATGGAGTCCAATCTTCAAATAATGTTTCCCTCTCCGCCTGGCCCCAAACTCATCAGTTCATCCCAGAATTTCCCTATTACTCATCCATTTTCTTCCCTCCTGTCCCCAAGAAGAAGAATCTTTCCTCCTTATTAAGGGCCCAATCTCTCCAGCATTTTCCAGAACTTCCTCCATTGAGCATCTTCTCCTACATCTTGTCCATCTTACCTTCCCTCCCTTTTTTTCCTGAACTTTTTTTTTACGATTTTATTTATTTGGCAGAGCATGCACAAGCAGAGGGAGCCACAGACAAAGCAAGAAGCAGAGTCCCTGCTGAGCAAGGAGCCTGATGCGGAACTTGATCCCAGGACCCTGAGATCATGACCTATGCCAAAAGTGGACACTTAACCAACTGAGCCACCCAGATTTCCCTCTCCCCAACCTTTTGAATGAGAAATCACCCTAATTGTCTCTAGTTCTTTGCCATTCACTCTTCATGCAACATCCCTACCACCCTGTGGCCTCTTAAAATTGCTTGTAATCTTGGCATTGCCAAACCTGCTGGCCATTGACTCTGTCTTCTTCACTGATCACTCTGCAGGATTTAATACCAATTTCCTCTCTAAAAACCTCCATCATCTCTAGGTAACTAGCTTCCCTTGTTTTCCTCCTAACCTTCCAACTATTCCTTTTTAGGCTCCTCTGACTCCTCTCTCCCCTCCAACCTCCCAAATACAGAGATCTTCCAGGATTCAGCTTCCAGTCTTGTCTTCCTCTGCCCTTTTTCTATCTCTCCAAGCTCACCACTCTCCTGGCTTCCATGAGCCATCTCTTTGGAAGAATCGTTAACTGACATCTTCCAAGTTCCTGTCTGTAATGTCCAACATCCTGCTGAGCATCTCTGAGCAGATGTCCCCAGACACCTCAGACTCATCATAACCACCATCATCTCCACCGCCTTGCCCCAACAAGCCATGCCTTTAGACGTCCACCATTCTTCCCAATAATCAAGATGAATACCTAGGAGTCACTTGGACTACCTCCCTCTCCCTCACCCCACCAAATCCATTCACCTGCCAGGGCTGACCACTTCTGCATTAGCCCTGTCTCTTGCCCATACTCCTTTGTGTTCCACCTTCTGTGCCCCCATCTGGTTCTGGCCTTCCTTATCTGGACTAGGGCAATATCCTTATCTACGATCAGCCTAGGATCGCACTGCCTCTCAGCCTGCCCCACCCTCATCCATCCTAGCTGAGTAACAGCCCACAGACTCTAAAGCTGGAGTGACCATGTACTTTATAATTTAAATCTGGATGCTTTTGAGAGTAAAAAGGGGTTCTGTAAAGTAATAATAAACTTTAAGAATAAAAATAATAGGGGTACCTGGGTGGCTAAGTCAGTTAGGCATCTGACTCTCGACTTTGGCTCAGCTCATGATCTCGGGATCCTGAGATTGAAACTGGCATCACGCTCCACTGCTTCTCTGTCTCTTTCTAAAATAAATGAATAAAATCTTTACAATTAAAAAAATTTTTTTTAAAGATTTAACTTATTTATTTAACAGACAGAGATCACAAGTAGGCAGAGAGGCAGATCGGGGGGGCGGGGGGCAGGGGGCAGGGAAGCAGGCTCCTTGCTGAGCAGAGAGCCCAATGCAGGGCTCCATCCCAGGACCCTGAGATCATGACCTGAGCCGAAGACAGAGGCTTAACCCACTGAGCCACCCAGGCATCCCAAATAAAATCTCAAAAAAAAAAAAAAAAAAAGAATAAATAATTACAGTGGGGTAAAAGTCATAAATTGGAACTGCCCTGGGCATAGAGTCATCCTACCAAAAGTTCACGTCCCTTTCCTGCTCAGAGACCTTCCATGACTCCTACTGAATTAAGCTGACATTCCCTTTGGCATTCAAGACCTGCCTTTTGGCTTCTACCCCAGGCAGCCCACTCTCTTAATAAGCAGAACTCCTCAGTGGTCCTTGAACGTGACTCATGCCCCAGTCCAACACCTGTGTTCATGCTCTTCCTTTCTTCAGGAAATCCTTATTACTAAGTCTGCTCCCCAAATCCTGTCTTATTTCAAGATCCAAACCATACAATGCCCTCCATGAAGTCTCCCCTCATCCTTTTCTTGTACCTCTGTTGTAGCACTCTGCACTTTACCCTTTGTATGATCTTCTCTCTACCCCTGAATGTATCAACGACACTGATCTGTGATTGCACGCGGCCCGCTTCCTGCCAGCTCTCTGGCTGGGCAGCTGCTTGCAATGTGGCCTGGCATTAAAAGATGAGCCGGGACAATCCGATTTCTTCTCCTGGGAATTCGAACTATGAAATATGGAGAGACTAGAGCAGTTAGCCGAGGTGATGCAGAGAGAGACGCAGAGAGGCCGGCTGGTCAAGTGCAAGTCACGGTTATGAGAAATTATGAGGGAATCCAGGAAGCTCTCGATGTTGCACAGAGGTCAGAAGCAGTTATGAGCTGGGGCGCCAGAAGCCGCCCTGAGTGAGGGTCCTGACTCCTCCACTTCCTGAATTGACCCTGGGGCAGGATACCAACCTCCTGGAGCCTCAGTGTTCTCATATGTAAAATGGGGTAATGATTTTCCCTAACTCCTCGAGTTCTTAAGAGGTTTACTGAGATAAGCATGGAAACCAATGTGATGGGCATTTGGTATGTGTTCAGAACTTGTTAGCTATCATTCCTCCTCCTCCTATAATAATAATAATTGCTTTACTATTAATGAGAAGAGACACACACAAAGGAAAAGGAGACCCTATGGAGTGCCTTTTGACCTTATCATGAAAGGGAAGTTAGTCCCCAGAGCTGCCCTGGTCCCAGAGTGCTTTCTGAGCTCAGTTGCAATTCCGAGTCCTGTGCTTCAATACTAAGGTCCTCCTTTTTCTTGGAATTACTCAGTATACTTCTGTTTCTTGCAACAGAAGGACCCCGTCCAGACTCCTGTCTTCCTCTTGCGTCTGGCCTTAAGCTCCTCACAGTTCAGTATAATGAATGCTCTGCCTACCTCAATACCCTGCCTGGGCCTTGAACACAGCTGATGCTTATTTCTTGATGAATGCATGAATGAAAGAATGAATGCATAAGATTTTAAGTCCTCTCTAGGGAACCTACAGAAAGGCTATTTTTAGAAGACCAAAATCAATGGGGTACTAGGTGAGGGAGAGTCAGCCTTGGTCATGGCTTCAGCCCTCAAAGCAAGAAAGGAGGGAAGCCAGGATGAGGGTAGCTTCCTTGAGTTCTGGCCTTACCCACATGCTGCCAGGCCTTGCCTCCTCCTTTCCTCACTCCCTCCCATCCTGCAGGATGAGGGGTAGTGGGGTCACAGGAGGGAAAACTGAGGAGAGAGATCTGGCAGGCCAGGTTGCCAGCCTGCTGAAACAGAGTAGGGTATCACTTACCAGGCCTGGCCCCTCCCCTGTCCAGTCTCATCCACTCCACTTCTCCACCCATATCGCAACCCCCAGCCACACTCACATCTTCCCACACCCTTACCTTCACCACGCACTTTCCTATTATGTCTGTACGTGCTATTCCTCCCCCCCTCAAATGCGCTTCCCTGCCCTCGCCTCCAGTGAAAACTCTTGCTGGTCTTTTAACACCCAGCTCAGAGCCAGCCCCTGTTGGAATCGTCCCTGGATCTCCCAGACACGGTTAAATGGCCCTGCCCTGCTCTGTGCTTCCCATCCTTGTGGAGATGCTTATGAGCCTTTTACCAATTACCCATGTATTTGTCTGTCTTTCCCTGAGAGGGTCTCGACGACAGGAATTGTGTCCTATTCATCATTGTGCCCCCCGTGTACAAATGCAGCAAAGGACGGGGCACATAGTAGGCTTTCACTAAGTGTTTGTTGACTGACTATGAATGTATAAATTGATGAATCCAGTTTCTCCCAGCTCTGGGAGCCCTGGATCCTGCTGTCTCCTCTTCTCTAGCTGTCTGGGGGCACTTCTTGATGACTTCTACAGTCTCCTGATGATGCCTCCCAAAGGCACCACTACTCATCCCCAGTCCTGAGCAGCATCCAGGGTCCCCCAGGCAGGATACTCCAGGGTAATGGTTCTGGAGCATTGCAAGGCCAGAAATTTGGGGTTTAGGTACTGAGCAGGGACCAGGGGAGAACAAGGACAAAGTGGGGTAGGTTGGGGACTTGAATGTCTTCATGCCATTTGGGTCCTGGCGGGCAGGTCCAGGCTCTCCCTCCCAGGCAGGCCTCTGACTGGGCTGCTGGGCATGGCTGCCACTTGCCTGCCCTCCTATCTCCCCGGGTCCGTGGCTGAGCGGCTGGCAGAAGCAGCACTGGGCCAGCCCAAGCAGACAGCCTTGCGCGATTGCTGGCTCCAGGCCTCCCAGCCCAGCTTGTAGCTCCCCCCAGAGTGGCGGGATTGATTGGCTGCAGCCGGAATGGGCACCAGTCTCCCTGGCTTGGACAGAAACGGGGCCATCTGTTACACCTCTAGTTAAAAGTACATAAAGTTGAGCATTTGTGCGCCGACAATACCACCCCTGACACCCTCCACGCGGCACAGCGCTCCGGCTCCTTGGCAGGCTCGCGCTCCGCGACAGGCCGGCAGAGCAACGCCTACACGCTGGCTGGGTTGGCACCACCGCAGGCACCGCGGCTCCACCCTCTGGCGGCCCGGCCCAGCTGGGTTAAGCGGAGGAGCCGAGATCCCCACCTGTACTGGGAGGGAAAGGCAGGACGTGGGGGCAGGGTGCAGAGCAGTGGGTGACTTCTGCCCCAGTTCAGGGTGCCCAGGCTGCAGGTGATGCCAGACCTCACATTCTGATTTGGGAGGACCCAGTCTGGAGGGCGCAGGCTTCAGGTGGGACCAGGCTAGCTCTGGGCTCAGGCCAGATCTTGGGTTTCCTGGCCGAACCCGATCAGAAGAGTCAACCTTGTTACCCAGTGAGCTCACGTGACCGGACTTTGGGGCCCCATGGTGACGTCTTACACCCACCATGAGGACAGCCTTGGACGAGGCTGGGTTCTGGACTTTGGTCTTCAGTGGTAAGTTCTACATCCTGATTTCTGAATCCCAGTTTCTGGTTTCTGGCTTTGGGCCTGGATATTCAAGGCATTCCACAAATGTTTTTTCCCTCTTATCTTCCTCGGGCACTCTACCTGGCTAGGCCAGCTTCCCTACTCTGAGACGGTTGCTCTGCTCTGCCCTTTTCCTCGGGTTGCTTGCTCACTCCGACCTGGAACACTCTATTTCTTCCTGCCAAACTCTCCATTCTTCCTACCCTTCAAGGCCTAACTCTAGTCCCAACTCTGCCAGACAGACTTCTCCCAGCTTTGATTCACCCTGAGACCTCCTCCCCCACCCGAACGGTTTCTCCTGGGCTCGCCCAGGGTGAGCCTTGAGCTCTTCCTGAACAGGCAGAGCTGGGCTGGCCCTTGCTTCACCCACAGACTAGAATAGGGCTGGGCACACAACGCGCAGGAAGGTCAATCAGGACTTGCCTGAACTCAGCTCAGCTATGGGGAGAAGGGAGACAAGGACTGTGGAGTTGCACAGGCTCTCCCAATAGCTACCCTCATGACCTTGCTCGTTAGAGCCCAGCGAGCATCTGGTCATGTACACAGACAGCTCCAATGCTCTTTTACTCCTGTGTCTGTTCAATGCCTATTCATTAGACACGTGCTATGTGCTTCATTCTGTGCGGGACATGGAAGAGGAGAGGGAATGGTTAAAAAAAAGATTAGACACTGTCCTCGCCCTTCAAGAGTTTACCTGTTAGTATAGGTCACGAGACAAGTCCAAGTAATCACTATAATGTGATGAACCAATCTGTATCAACAGAAGGGCCTTTCGTCTTCTGCAACAGGAGACTCTTGGAGCTGGCAAGGACCCAGAAGGTCAGAGGCTCTGCTATCCCATCCCTGGCCCAAACATGTGTATATGCGTTACATGACATGACATGGTAAAGCTCTTACTGGTACAGAGGGAGAGATAGTTAAATGATGAAGTTGAGGATGACGACGACGACAATAAAAAGGAGACCATTAGCCTTCTTGGCTGGCGCTAAGCCATACTTGTATACTCCACCTGTTGGGGAAGTTCACTCCCACACAGGACAGCTCATTCCATTGTTTTCACTTCTACCCTTCAGGAAGCCATTCACAAGGATAAGCTGAAGTCATCCTATCTCCACTCAGCAATTCAAGTTGGTAATTCCACCCCTGGGACCACACGGCAGAGCAGGGACTAGGGTGAGACAAATGTTCTGAGCACAGAACTGAGGTCCACAACACCGAGAGCCAGTCCGCCTTCCATCCGGTGCCCCAGGCACCTCCCTTGTCTCCCCCAAGTCCCAGCCTGGCCACCATCCTTCCCCAGCCAGCCCCGGGTGGAAATGGTCAGACTCTTCAAGTACCCTTAGCCTCCATTCAAGCTTCACAAGCAGCCTACAGTATCATGGGGTGACCTGGTACAGCCCCAAAGATGAGGTGATGGGGGCAGAGGAGGACTGAGAGTCATAGACGGATATTAGCCCTAACAGGGGGACTTACCTGCCCACTCCAATCCTTTCCTGCACAACACCTCCTTCTGGCCTGGCCTCATTGTCCCCTTCCCCTTCCCCAACAGCACTGGTACAAGGGCCTAAGTAAGGCTGGTGTTCCCAAATCTGGGCCCTAAAAGAACCCAGGCAGTGGGATCTAAGGGACACTGGGCAGTAAGCCTGGAAATGGAAATTCATGTGACTATTTCTCCTTCTTATGTGCATCCCCAGGGAGGTATGTGCATGGTTAGAAAGCAGGAACATAAAGCTTATAGGCCGTGGAAAACTCTGGAGGATGGGGAAGGGAGAGAAGGGGAAGGTAGGGAGCGGGAGGGCAGGGTTGGGGAGGAAGGGAAGTAAGCAGAGTCTGAGGACAGTGGGATCCACAGTCCTACATTCCAGCTGGGGCACCTTCAACAAGCCACTTTCCCTTTCGGAGTCTCATGGCACCAGCTGTAAACTGGACTAACAAGACTGCTTGCCCACCTGCAGGGAGGCCCATGGAGAGCCGCCAGCGACGGTCCGGTCCAAAGAGAGCTCTACCTCATCCACCTGCCTTCACCAGTGCTGCAGGTGGAGCCCAGAAACACGGAAACCTTCTGGGCTCTGCTCGAGCTGGAGTTGCATTCTACTCCCCAGCCTGGGCTGGGGTTCAGCTTGAGGGTCTATGTTGCCTAGACCCACTTTTGTTGTGGCCCCCCTGTTTCTCTATGGTCCTCTTGGGCCACATCTGGACAAATCCTTGCTTTTTTTCCTTTCTGTTTAAAAAGCCCTGTCCCTCCCTCCCCCAGAGCCTCTTCAGCCTCCCAACAAAGAGCCCTGAGAGGAAAGCCATTACGGCATTTTCCTCCTCCCCACCCCCACCTGACCCCCCAGGCACAAACCAAGGCCCACAGTCAGTTAGAAAGGCGGAGGGGGGCTGGGGTGGACTCAGACTCAGCTCTTGCGAGGCCCTCCTCCCAGAGCCATCATTAGGAGGAGCGCTCAAGCGAGAAGGGCTGGGGGTGCTCAGGGTGGGCACGGGGTGCACCTGGCTGGGGTCCTTGCTTTCCCCAGGCCGCCAGCAGCAGGCGCTGTGGCGGAGGCGCCCTCAGTACCCGAGCATTAACTTAAGAATAGCTCACACTAATATCCCTGGCTGTGTGGAAACAGCGTTTTATTAAATGCTTCACACAGATTTGGTATAATAAAGATGAATATATTATATCCTTTGTCTCCCCCAGAGTGAGACAATAATAAGAGAGGAAAAAACCAATAAAGTGAAACATAAATACAATATAATGGGACTTGTGCTGAGGGACGCATGGCCTGTCGGGGCTGCCACGGGGCGACCTTGCAGCAGGAGCCTGGGGACGGACCGCGGGGGAGCCGGATTCCAGCCCCTCCCTGCCCAGCCAGGGTCCCCAGGCGCCAGCATCCAGCCTGCCCACCTCTGATCCCCCACAGCCAGCCCCACTTCTGCAGCTGGGAGGACCCTACCTCAGGCAGGCGTCCCGGGAGAGGGTGAAAGAGCGGGCTGGGGGCTGGGATCATGGCCATACTTCTGCCATGAGCCCTGTGCCTTCTCCCTGGTGCTCCTTCTGTCCCTGGGCCCAGGACTTCTGGGGACGTAGCTCCCTCCCCACCCACGGGACAGACAGATTCATGAGAGGAAGGAAGACTCGTGGGAGGAAAACTCGGGAGCAATAGCTTCTACCTTGCCCTTGCCACTGCTACCTCCCCAGGATCGGCTTGGGAGAAACGCAGTCCTCCCTGTCCTGTCCCAGAGGCTGTCCCATAACCTGCCTGAAGTCCCTCACTGGGTCATATTTCCATCCTTCTCTGGCAGCCATGGAACTCGTTACCTAAAAACAACAATTTCAAAGCTTTCCCAGCACGGAAAAAAGGGAACTCTTGTAGATGCAGCCCAACCCCTCCACGCTTAGGTGCCAGCCAGCCCTGGGAGGGCTCCATTCATCTGTCCAAGGCAGACTGTGACACTTAAACTCAAAATTGCCTAGAAGTGGATGTGGGTTGGAATCCCACCTGTGGCATCGACCAGCAGGAGATGATCTTAACCTCAGTTTCCTCCTTGGTAAAACCAAGCCCTGGAGAGGATTGGAGAGAAGGTTTCTAATGCCTAGCAGCACCCTATCAGCTGTGAAAGATAAAAATAAAAAAGCAGCTACCAGCTGCTCCTAAATCGTCGTTAAAATAAAGGGCTATTCCAGACCTAGAATTCTCCCAAACCTCACTTCCTCCTTAGGCGCCAAAGGAGGCAACCCCTTTTCCCAAATGAATTAAAAGGCTTAGTCTCCCATTTCTCTCTCTAAATCTCCTGACTTTTGCCCCATAAAGTTCAAAGAGGTTAAGAGACTTACCCAAGATCACACAGCGGGCCTGGAGTGGAATTGTCTGAAGCGCGGGGCCATCAGCCCCTCTCACCCGCCTCTGCAGGTGAGACACTCAGGGGGGTCCTGCTGCAGAAGGCTTCGGGAATTTGGCCGTGAACCCAGCGTTTCAGCTGAAGGCTGGAGAGAGGCAGAGTAAGCCCAGGCCTCCCCAGGGGCCTTAGGTTGGGGCTGAACGCACCTCACCTAACGAAAAAAACGAATGAGAAAGAAATACCTAGCGACCAGGGAAGAGGAGGAGGCAGCCTCTGCGGCCGGCGGCGGAAGAAGATCGGTGGGTGGGCCAGGGGGAAACCGAATTCCTTCTTCCGCCCCCACCAGGGCTTCTAGTCTGGCTGCCTCAACACCAGGGAAGACCAGGCTGGGGGCCTTGCCCGCGCTGCCCCGGGCTCCAGGCGGGCCGGCGGGGCCAGTGTGCGGCTCTAGGTCCGAGGTTCAGCACGGAGGGGTAGGGTGGCTCCTGCAGAGAGCTTGTGGGGGACCTAATGGAAGTGAAGGGGCGTGGGAAAGAGCTGGAGGAATTAAGCGTCGGTGCACGTTTGATGCGCTGTGATCCCGCAAGAGCAGGAGCCCAGAGACAAGTGGAAGTGGAATAGTCAAGGGGAACTGGTTTCGCTCAAACGAAATAAGGCTGCGGGCGCTGCGCACTTAGCGTCTCTCTCAGGCCGGGCAGCCTGGGGCTCCCTTCCTTTCCCCCCCTCGCCCCCCCCACTTGTCCCGAGAGCGCTGAGCCCCCGGCCACAGCGCGGCTGACGCGGCAGGAACTGGATCCGGGGATCCGAGAAAGGCGGGGACAGAGGCCTGGGAACCCGGGCTCCACAGCGAATGGAGGGTCCTGCGGCTTCCCTCAGATCGAAAGGCAAACCCCGGCCCTCTGAAGCAGCCTCGGGCCACCCAGGCTGGGAGCACAAGACCTACCGAGCCAGCCTTCTCCGCCAGCTCCGAGCCAGGCCGCCCACGTGCTTCCGTGCCGCTGGGCACCGCAGCCGCTCGGCTCTCCGTAGGCTGCCCCCACGCCCCCCGTTCTGGCCTTGGTTCTGCCGCGGGGGTTCTCTTGCCCAGGGTCTTGAGAGCGGCTTAGCTGGAACAGCGCTGCCCGGCAGGCGGCCCTCTGACCTTCGGCGGAAGGAGGAGATCGGGGACCCAAGAGTCTTCTGGGACTTGGCCCCCGCCGGCCGAATCCAGGATGCGAGCAGGCAGGGGGTCTTTACCTGGCTCCCCGCGTCCAGCGCGTTAGTGACCTCCCCCACCCCTCCCCCGCGGGAAGGCGAAGGACTGAGCTGGCAGCGGCACTAATGCAATGAGCCCCCGCAAGGCTGCTGAATTATTCACGTTCAGTTTATTACGAGAAGCCTGACTCAGGCCTTTCCTGGGCCGCCTAGCAGCCGCGGCCCACTCCTGGGCCTCCCTGTCTTTCGTGGCTTCCCTTTCTTCCCCTAGCCCCCTTGCCCTCGCCCAGGCCCCGCTGCTGGCCTGCAGCCTGGTGGGCCGCAGGCAGTGAGACTTTCGTGGAAAGGTCGGCACTGACCAGCACTAGCCGCTTTGCTCAGACCCAAGAGTTCCTGGGCCACCTAGGTTAGTAAGAGAGAGGATCAACTGTCGGAGCTTCTGGGGCTAGCGAGGAGAATGGAAGCCCCAGGGTAGGTCCGGTAGCAGCAAGGGTAGGGCTTTCAGCCTCTCTCCAACTGCCCCCACCCCCTTGCAGCCTCCAACCGCCATCCCAGGAGCCCGGGAGCCCCTGCCCCAGGCTGCAGACCTAATGGGGGTGCACAAGGGAGCAAGGACTTCACCCCTACCCTAGCAGCTTGCTGCTCAGGCCACAGAGGGAGGAAATAATAGGGGCACTCTGGCTCCCCTTCTGGACTGCCACTTCTGGCCTCCAGCTTGGCTGTTACTCTTGCCTGGAAAGTGGTCCTGGTTTCCGCACCTACCCAAAGCCTCCCGGTTTTTTAAGGCTAGACTGAAATGCCACCTCCATTGGGACAGAAACAGACTCCTCCCAGTTATCCTTTCGCCTCTTCCCAGTCCCCTGGGCTACTGGGGGGAAGGTGTCTGTCTCCTACCACTCCTGCCTGCCCATCACCCTCCTTCTTCTGTCTGTTCTTCCTCTCTGCTTCTGGGCCCAAAACATGATGGGGGCTCAATCCTGTAGAAAGAGAGACAGAGAGAGAGAGAACGAACAAACTCCATTCCTGAATCAGGCCACACCACAGCTGGGCCCAGAACCCAGGACCTCCCTCCTCCCTCCATAACCAGAAAGCATTAAAGAATGAGGTCTCTGTGCCCCTCTGTGCATGTTGGAGGTATGAACACATCTGCACACAGCTGGCAAAGCAATGCACCTACATTTCCCTCACACCCCTAGACCTCTCTCTGGGGCCCTGGCTGAATGAAGTCCCTTCCTGGCTCTCTCTTTTGTCTCCTATTATTTGTTCAGTTTATTTATTCAACAAATGCACGAAGAGCCCTTGGTATACGCCAGGCTGGCATAGAGCATGGAGAGGAGATCCACAGCCAGTGGGGAGAGGGCCAGAAGGACAGATAGACGAACCAGCAAGTTCCTGAGGACCTGACAGATTGCAAGGGGGGTGTGCTGAGGAGCACAGAGGAACTGGAAAGGCCAGGGAAGTTTCCCCAAGACAGCTGAGCACTAAAAAACAGAGCAAAAGGTACAAGGAAGAGAAGTGATAGAGACCCTTCTGACACTGGTTGAGGGGAGCAAAGGCTTGGGACCAAAAAAGAGGGATGTTCTGGAGGCTGCAGACTATGGGGCCATGGGTCAAGAGGACCTCCCAGAAGTGGCTCTTTCTGTCTCTACCTGTCTTTATCACTAAGTGGTCTGTCTATGCCCCACTCATTCCCAAAGGGCACCCCTCCTCCCCGCATCCCCCAACCCTTGCAGGGCTGAAGTGCCTGGAAGAAGGTGGCGGGCATGGTGGGGCCACCCTCTCAGCAGGCTCTGGAGTTCAGTTCAAAAGAAGTGAGTGGGGGAGAAGCAGAAGGGGGTGCTCTCCGAAGCCGGGCTCTAGCCACAGTCCCTGCCCCCACCTCTCTTTGCCTGAGGAGATCCTGAGAGCCAGTGGCCCCAGACGGCAGGGCAGGTCCAGAAGCAGGCTTGGAGCCTGGCCCAACTTGACTTTTGGAGCAGCTGGCTCCCTGCTCCCCAGGTCTACGGGGAGGCAGCTTCCCTCCCCCTTCCCCTATTGGCCTGCTTCTGCTCTTAACCTTTTCTGGATCTCCAACCTCTTTAGAGAATTCAAGGTGTTATGTAATATGGCCCCTGGAAAAATGTGCCTGCTTGGGCTCACTCCCATAATTTTACACACAATTTCTGGGATCCCCAGAGCCCCGGAAGCCCATTCAGAGAGCCCTGGAGGGGGGCTCTGGTTAAAATCCCCATGGTTCTGGGATTACACTTAGAGTCAGAAAAACCAGTCTTCAAATCCTAATTATTCCAAAACAGGCTGTGTGACTTTGGCTGAGTTACTTAACTTCTCTGGGACTCATTTTCCTTATACATAAAACTGGGGTAATAGCAGTAGCCACTATTACTCACAGGGTTGTGAGTAATAAATGAAATGAATAAAACTCTTAGCCTGAAGCCAGGTACACAGTAAGGGCTTATGGCGTTTATTGTCATGGTTATTGTTGTTGTTGTTGTTACTGCTGACGTGGCCCAGGGCAGAATATAAAAACCAAGTGGGCAGTCCTGGTTCAGCCAGGGAGGCAGGAGGCCATCTATCCTATCGGAGTCTACTTCTAAAGCAGAAGAAACACGCTGAATCCCACAAGGAGTGTCAGAGTAGCAGTTCGGGGTGGGGTGTCGGGGGGGGGGGGGGGGCAAAAGTGATCCCAATTGGTGGTCAAGTTAATTCCTTTCAAGCAGTGTAGAACCTTTCTTTCTAAGGGGAGCTCTGGCCTGAGGGCCATTGTTGGTGCTTACACAAATAATCTGGAAACAAATGGGGCTACCCAAACAATCTGGATTAAAGCTGATGGGACATTTGGGGGTTTACTTGAATTAGCTCTTGTGCTAAGGAATAACACATCTTGTTTGGGTCTACAGGGTCCACTTATCTTGGCAGTTCATGCAATGCTGTTTCCCTCTTTGTCTGAAATAGTCACTAAATGGGGGGGGCAGATTTTTGCCAGACTAATCCCTCCCCCTTTCACTGAAGACAGAATAAGGCTGGACCCTGGACCCTCAGAGACAGCAAGCAGGAATTCAAGAGTTAGGATAGAGTACAGACTAGGCTCTGAAGATAGGCATTCCCATGCGGCAGACTCCAGGGACAAACTGCTTCCAGCTTCATGGGAGATGACACTGGTTCAGCTGACTGGGGGTGGGAGACCCCAGAGTGTCTTCCCAACCCAGCACTGGATCCCAGGAAGGGGCTTGGGCAGGATTAGAGCCCCGAGAGCAACAGCAAACTTCCTTGGCCCCCACTTTCCCCCCTACACTGTCCCTGAATTACTCCCCTAATTTTCATCATCTCCAGAACTCTGAGGGGGGACAGTCAAGGCCCAAGCCTCCCCCCCTCCATAATACACAATCATTTATACTCCATTTGATCAAAAAGCCTATTCAACCTGTCCAGGGAGGGCCCCAGGTACCTGCCTGTCCGCATGGGTCTGGGGTAGATGGAATCCCCAGATCAAGATCCCTGCCCTCAAGGATCTCCCCGCCTAGGAGGAGAGGGAGTGAGTCTGACTACAAACCCAAGATACAGCCCCCTACTCTGCCGGAGAGGAAGCCAGAAAATTTGGGTTTCTAGGAGTTCAGAAGACCTTAGCGGCCCACACACTGGAGTCTGGAGTGGGGGAAACTGCAGGGTTGGGAAAAGCTCAGTGGACAGTCTGGTTTTTGACATAGGTTGGATGAGGCAATAGAGAAGTAAGGGACCCTAAACAACAAAATGGGTGGGTGGCACCATATGTCCCCTGAGCCCCCAGGAGTGCCTACTGGAGCTGTTTGGCCGGAAGTCCAGCCAATTAGGCTAAAAACAAAGCCTTCCGATTGGGCTGCAGGAAAAAGAGGTTTGGCCACGGTGGGTCTAAGAGGTAAGATAGCAAATGATTGTGGAATGTCCTGTCTAGTTTGACAGGATGTGTCCGAAGACTAAAGATCCCCAGAAACAGGGCCCCATTGAAGGAATTTTACCCTCCTGCCCCTCTGCTCCCGGATTCACATTCCTCACCTTCCTGGCAGCTTCACTGTAACACTGAACTCCACTGTTCCTGAGGGACTGGAGAAGGGACAACAGCAAGGTTGTCCTTAAGATCCTGTCCTGCAGACCAATATTAGGAGCAGGCCGGAAGAACAGCGGTGTGGGGGTGGGGGGTTATGGGATGGAGCTCCTTCCAGGACAGGGACTCAAGAGTTGTTGTTCTAGAGACACCTTCTCTCTAGTACAGGAGGGTGGGGGGGGGGGGAGGGTCATCAGGGGTGGGGGAATGGGGGGGAAGTGACTTGCCTGAGGCTCTGGATCAGGGCTTTGGGGATTAGGTGGGAAAGGGCTGGGAGGCAGAGGCTGAAGCAGGATCCTGAGAGCAGGAAGTGAGATGAGAGGGCAGACCCCTCCCAGTCCCCAAGCTTCCAAGACAGCAGAGTGTGCACCAGGCTCCCGGGCTCCTTCTCTCCCAGGTCCCTCTCCACCTCTCTCAACTCTGACTCCGCCCCGTTGCCAGGCCCAGCATCATCTCACGGCTTCAGAGCAATGCTGATGTACTACAGACAGGCCTGCTTCGAGGACAATTTTGCCCCTCCGGGGGAATTAAGAATCCCATTCTCACCATTCCTGCCTCTGAGCACCTGTCCTCGCAAATGCACAAAAAAGACAGGAAAGAGGGTAAATAACTCTTCCTGATACTGCCAACCAGGGTGAGGGCAGGCACTGGGGTCCCAAACAGGAATCTTTTCTCCCTACGCTGTCCCTTTTTCTCTGGGGAGCTGCAAGCCCTGCCTCAAACAAACAACAAAACAGGAGATAAAGAAACCAGTCTCTGCTGCTCAGAGGCCCCTGTGCAGGAGGGAAGGCATCCCGGGAGAACACCTGCCCCCTGCCCCGCAGCCCAGCTTGGCTTCCTAACTCTCTGGGGCAGTATGAGGAGGTCCAAGAAGCCCAAAAGGTCCTATTCTCCCCATCCTAACCTCTAGGCTGGGCCACAGTGCTCTCCACTGGCCTCTCTGGGCCCTTCTCTTGACTTAGCAGGGCTGCCAGACCACACTGGCTGGCCAGGAGTTTACAAACAAAGCCAGGAAAAGGGCTGAGGCTGTATGTGGGGAGGGAAATAGCACCTTTGGCTCCAGCCCCCTCTTGTTCCCCTCCTTTCTTCAGGGGCAGACCCGGAAAATCCAGTGGTGGGGCCAACGCCCCATACAAACCAAGGGAGGGAAACGAGTAAAAAGAGCCTGGGGGTACAGCCTCTTTGGGTGCCTCTGGGGGAATGAAAGACATAGGTAGGATCCAAACACGCCTAAATACCCACAGGTTACACATGTTTACACAAATATACACATCACGAACCCCACACAAATGTACATATTTAAAAATGTAAACACATTCAAATACCGATGCGCACAAATGCTTGCCTGATGTACAGGAGTGGGGCCGTAGGGTTCCCAGCCCCCAGTCTGACTCGAACCCGGCTTCCCTGCGGGTTCCTGGGAGCGCAGCCCCAGCCCTGGCCCGGCCCCCTCCGGGCCCCCGCCCCGCATCCGGAACAGCTGGAGTCGGGCGGTGTACTGGAGCCCCGCGCTGGGCTGGGCGGGGCCGGCAGCGGGGCCCCGGCCGGGGCCTGGGCAGAGCTCAGCGGGGAGGCCCCGAGCCGACCCCGTTAGCCCAGGCAACCGGCCCGGCTGCCCGGTCGGGCGCCGGTCGGTCACCAGGCCGGCCCGTGGCCCCAGCCGGCCGGAAGAACCGTGGCCCGAGGAGTGTGCAAGACTGCCGGAAGAGGTAAGGTTGTCGCATTGGGCTCAGGCCGGGGGAGAGGTGCCTGGAGCCACCAATAACTCCCCCTCCGCCTCTCGGCTGGGGAAGACTGAGTCCTCTGGCTGACCCCCTCCCCCAACCCCTGGGGTCCTCCACCCCGGTCCGGTGTCGCCTCACCCAGGGCTGCAGCACCCGCGCGGACCTCCCGCGGGCCAGCCTGGAAGCTGCAGATTCCCTCTTCCCAGGCGCAAGGACCAAGGCCGGGGGTGACCGACAGGAGGGTCGAGGGGTAGGGACGCTGGGTCCTTGATCTCAGCTCGGCAAAGTCTGCACTGGTCAGCGAAGGGGCCCACCCAGACTCCTGGTCTTACCTGGCCCGCGCGGCGGCCGCGTCCCTCTCCGGCTGGGCTCACGCCGCCCTTCTCGGGCGCCAAATCCCGGGTCGGAGAGCCTGAGACCTCCGGGCCAGCGCTACCAGCGCAGCCAGGCCGGCGGGAGGCGGGTGTGCCGGGAGCGAGGCTCGCAGTTTGGGGTGGGGGCGGCGGCTTTTGAGTCGCCCGAGGTTCGGGTGCAATAAAGGCGCAGCTAATGTAATTTACAAACAGCTCGGGCCGAGCGCGGCGCAGCGCCCGGACTGACAGGCGCATTAGGCAGGCTAATTCCAGCCGGCTCCTCCTACCCCCGGCCCGCTAATTAATGAGCTTCCCAACTTAGAGCCGCCTGCATTGGACAGACAGAGAGTGAAAGAGAGGGCGAGAGAGAGGGAGAGAAGGAGAGAGACGGGGGGAGCAGAGAAGAGAAGAGAGAGAGAGAGAGGGAGAGAGAGAACAGGAGGAGAGAGAACAGAGAGAAAGAAGAGAGGAGAAAGGGAGAAAGGAGAGAGAAATAGAGAAGTGCCGTTGCAGATAATTGATTACTCCTCGATCAAGGCTAACTTGTTAGCAATAGTCAATTGCCCCATCTCTCCGCCTCCCCTCGCAGTACGGGATCGGCGCCCTCGGCTCGGCTTTTCCAACTGCCGCCGCCAGGACCCGGGGCCAGGAGCCGCCGCGGAGCCACCTGACACCTTTAAATAGCACCGGGGCTGGCGAAACTGGAGCCCCGCGCGGCGCGCCCCGGCTCCGGCCCCGGATTGCTGGAAGCCCCGGCGGCGGCGGCGGCGGCGCCCGCGTCAGCGCCCTCCTCCCGGGGCCCCGTGCGGCTCTGCTCGCCTCTGCCGCTGCGCTAATCGGCCGCACGCCCGGCCCCGCGCCTGGCCCGGCGCGGCCTCCTTCCCACCCGCCGCTGCCGCCCACCCGCGCCGCCCGGCGCCGGAGCTGCCCGCGGGCTGGGTCCCCGCGGCCCGAGCCGCCCCGGCCGGGCCCCTAAACGAGGCCGAGATGACTTCCAAGGAGGATGGCAAGGCGGCGCCGGGGGAAGAGCGGCGGCGCAGCCCGCTGGATCACCTGCCGCCTCCCGCCAACTCCAACAAGCCGCTGACTCCGTTCAGCATTGAGGACATCCTCAACAAGCCGTCTGTGCGGAGAAGTTACTCGCTGTGCGGGGCGGCGCACCTGCTGGCGGCCGCGGACAAGCACGCGCCGGGCGGCTTGCCCCTGGCGGGCCGCGCGCTGCTCTCGCAGACCTCGCCGCTGTGCGCACTGGAGGAGCTCGCCAGCAAGACCTTTAAGGGACTGGAGGTCAGCGTCCTGCAGGCAGCCGAAGGTAGGCGCCGCCGCTGGGTTCCCCGGCGCCCAGCACCCCACGCCCCGCTCCCTGTGCCCCACTCTTTGTGCCCTGTGCCTCTTGCCGCCTCCTCCCGCGCCTGCCGTCAGGGCCCTCCAGCCCAAGCCGCTGCCGCTGGGAGTGGAAATGAGTGGGACAGGACCCAAGCCTTATTTTCTAGGGACCTCTGGATAGGCCAGAGTCCAGTGACCCAGAGGGGTGGCGGGAACCCAAGACCTTTCTGCAATTTGCCTGCTCTGCTTGGCTCCCTCCGGTTCCCAGTGGCCTGGGCGCCCCTCGCCCTGTTGCTGGGTTGGAGAACAGAGAGCCTTTCAGCTAGGAGGACTTTTTGGGTACGGGAGAGTCGGGGTGACTGGGAAGAGGCGTAGAACCAACATTTACCCGGGAGTCAGGGCGTCCCTGTCTGGCTCCGTTGTGCTCTAGCGACCTCGGGTCTTTCAAATCAACTCTTAGGTGGGGAGCAGAGACTAAAACAATTTCTCCTAGAGACTTCCGGTAGACAGTCGGTGGGGGAAAGGAGGTTTGCTTTAAGCGAGTCTTGCCCTAGTCCTGGAGGGAGGCCGAATCAGATCCGAGAAGGGAACTGCAGCAGACCTCAGGCAGGACGGGCCTGGGTGGGGTGAACTAGAGCTGGGGTGTGGTCTCCTCTCCTCTGGCGCAAGCCTATCCTATGGTTTCCTCGCAGGCCGCGACGGGATGACCATCTTCGGGCAGCGGCAGACCCCCAAGAAGCGGCGAAAGTCGCGAACAGCCTTCACCAACCACCAGATCTACGAGTTGGAGAAGCGCTTCCTCTACCAGAAGTACCTGTCCCCGGCGGATCGCGATCAAATCGCGCAGCAGCTGGGCCTCACCAACGCTCAGGTCATCACCTGGTTTCAGAATCGACGCGCCAAGCTCAAGCGGGACCTGGAGGAGATGAAGGCCGACGTGGAGTCCGCCAAGAAACTGGGCCCCAGCGGGCAGATGGACATCGTGACGCTGGCGGAACTCGAGCAGAACTCGGAGGCCGCGGGCGGCGGCGGCTGCGGCAGGGCCAAGTCGAGGCCTGGCTCTCCGGCGCTCCCTCCAGGCGCCCCGCAGGCCCCGGGCGCCGGGCCCCTGCAGCTCTCTCCAGCCTCCCCGCTCACGGACCAGCCGGCCAGCAGCCAGGACTGCTCAGAGGACGAGGAAGATGAAGAGATTGACGTGGACGATTGAGCGGCGACCGGGATCTTCCGCCGGGCCGGGCCCCTAAGCGCCGGTACGCCCGCCGCCTCCCGGACAGCCGGACAGCCGAGGAGAGCTGGGACCTCCTCTGCAACTCCCGCCTTCTCCCCCCAGTCTCTGGCCCGGACTCAGCTCCCGGCAGCCGCCTCCTCCCTCTCGAAGCAATAAACCCGGGCTGGCCGGCCGAGCCGGCCGCCGCGCGCGGCCTCCGCCGCCCCGGGAGCCCTCGCCGTGCAATTCTGTATGGCTCCTGTATAAATATTTAAACTTATATAGCGGGTTCTTCCGACCTCGGCCTGACTTTTTTCTTTCTTTCTTTTATTTTTTTAAATCTCGGAGATTTCCATGTTTTCCAAGCTCTCGGGCTGCTGGGTTTGCTGAGGGCGAGGCACTATCGAGGGTAACGAACCCTGAATCCCGCAGTCTGGAGGAGGGGCCCACCCCGACTGTTTTGATTTTTCTCTGCATGTGGCGAATGCACTGGCCCTCTTCCTCCTCGCCTCCCTAGGCCTACTGCAGTTGACTTCTTTTATTTCCTTCTGCCCTTTTTCCCGTGGCGTGGGAAGGGGCTGAGGAGGACAGCCCGGGCCTGACTTGCAAGTTTCAAATCGATCTTTTCTCCCCCCTACCCTCCAGTCAGCAGAAGTCTGTTTTCGATGCCATTTCTGCCTCCCGATCCCCACTAACGCTATTTTTAAGATTCCTCCTGGCCCTCTCTCGGTTTCCTTGGATTGACTGCTGGGGTCCGGGTCTTCAGGACAAAGCAGGGAGAAATCCAACCAATCAACCAACTAAAACGGAACCCAAAGCCCTAGAATTATTTTTTACTCTTTTTAGAATTTTTTTGCATGTGACAGAGACTGAGAGGAGGCCACCCGAAGCCCTCGCCCCACCTCCTCCACAGCTCTAGGTCTGACTGCAGTCTCCAACGCCCTGCTTCTGGCTCCACTTGCCCAGACAAGGAGTGACTCCATGAGGGTGGGTCCCGCGTGCCCCTTCCCTGCTCCTGCCCTGCCCTCTCCGCCCAGGACTGTACCCAAGGCCTCTTTCTCCGATAAATAAAGTCTTTGCCATTTTACTAGAACCGGCGGTGACCGTGTCTGAATGAGTGGGCTCTATTCAGGGAAGCTGCCGGCATGCTCCGTGTCTCGCCGCTGCTCGCTGTCGGCTGCCCTGGCCTTGGATTTTGGAGGAGTTTCGGGGCAGGGGCGAGGATAAGGGGTGCGGGGAAAGCGGGAGGAGAGGGCGCTTCGGCTTGGAAACGGGGCAGCTACCAAATTGGGGATGGGGCGAAAGCAGCGGTCTTCGCCAGGACGGGGTAAAAAGTGAGGCATGTGCATTGCTGGGAGAAAGAGTGCATACATTGGGGGCGTCGTGGATGGGAAGTTAATTTGGGGGGGAAACGGAGAGTAGGTGGGGGACTAGCCCTGCGTTCTGTGCATCCCATGCCCACTCCAGGGCATTCTTCCCCCGTTCTGCGGGACGCGGGCTAAGTGTCCTGTGTACCTCAGGTATAGCTCAGTGGGCAGCAGGGTGCAGCCCGAGGGCTCCCAAGTTTTGGTTCTGCCAGAGGACCTTGCCCTTGCGGGGGGGGGGGGTGGAGGAAGATGAGGCCAGCGGCACCAAGGGCAAGCTGAATCGCGCACACTCCAACAGGGAGGTGTGAGCCCAAAGCTCTGACAGTTGGGGTGAATTTCTGGCAATGTTCAAAAATTCTGGGCCCTGAGCAAACTCAGCTGGGGGCACAGACATCAATCCCCCAGGACTCTCTGGGATCCCAGCGCCCCCAGGGCGGCTGGGGCAGGGATGCAGGCAGCTTTCACTTTTCCGGACAGAGCGGGTTTCTCTCTGGGCTTTTGTTGTCGCTGGGCTGGCGAGTGGCCGTTGTCACCAAAGGAGGGTCCCGCCTCCGGGCCGCTAGGCTCTCTTTCTCCGCAAAATTGATGTGAGAAATGCGCATCTGGTCTAGGGCAGGCGATGGGGCCCCGGGGGCCTGAGTCAGAGCGTGCGTGTCCAGGAGGAAACTAAGAGAGAGAAACAGAAAAAGGAGCACAGAAAGACACTCCAAAAGCAGAGCAAGAAAGCGGGAGCCTCGGAGACAGGAGCAGCGGCGGGGGGCCGGGTTGGGAGAAGAAAGAGAAAAAGCTTCGCTTGGGCAGAGACTGAGTGATCAAGACGGAGAAGAAGGGAATGGGAAGGGAATGGGAAAGGGGGAGAAGAGAGAGGAGAGAACGAAAGGAGGAGAGGCGGCGGGGCAGCCAGGCGGGCGTGCGGCCGGTTCCTCCCGGGCGACATAAATCGCCCTCTCTCAGGATGGATGGGTCTGTAATTCGGAGCGCGGACCATGAAGGCCGGGACGAATGGACCCGGGCGGCCGCTGACAGGCGACAATAGCCGGGCCCAGCCCCCCGCGGCTCCGGGTGCGGGCGCGGCCGCGGCCCTCCGCAGCCCAGAGCGCGCCGGCGCTGGCGACCATATGGTTTTTGAATTTTCTTCACAATTTGTAGACAATTTGATGGATTAGGTCCCCGCGCGCGCCTCCCCGGCACAAAGGCGGCGCGGGGACCGCGGCGCGGCGGTCACCCGGGCATCTGCGCCCGCCGTGCGCACCCCCGCCCCCGCCCGGCCCCCGCCCTGCGCCCGGAGCCCGGGGCCGCCCGCCCAACACGCCCATGAATCCCAATGAAGCGGCCCTGGCACCTTCGGCCGCTCGCTGCTTCGCGGCCCCGGGCCGGCCCCTGCTGGGTTCCTCCGGGTTGGGGGCGGCGGCCCCGGGGCTGAGCCCACCCGAGCTGCGGAGCCCGCGGGGCGCGCAGCTAAGCAGGCGCATCGGGGCTGAGGAGAAACGGGGCCATTTATCCGCCCGTCTAGTTAAACCGGGTTATTTGTTTGCTTCTCCGGCCTCCCCTCCCCTCCCCTCCCCCTTCCCTCCTCCCCCTCCTTCCCCTTCTGCCTTTTATTCTTTTGTCTCTAAATGGATTTAATGAGCCTGAAAAACATGACAATTGAATATAACCAAGAAATAAAAAATAACGAGGGAGGAAGGAAGGAGGAAAAGAAAGAAGGAAAGAAGGAAGGGGAATGATTAATAAAATAAAGGGAAAAATCCATTCCGTTCAGCAAATGTTTATTGTGCGTCTTTTCTGCGCTGGGGGCTGGGGAAATGGAAACGAATCAGATCCAGTTCCTGCCCTCAAGGAGCTCCCAGTCTAGCTGACGAGCTCCATCGCACCCCCCCACCCCTGGCGCTATCAGGAGGCCTGAGCCGAGGGACAGGGAAATGCCCTTCGCAGAACTCAGAGACCCGGCTCTGGGCTGGGGCGGTGGGGGCTTCCCGGAGGAGGTGGCACTGGACCCAGGCCTTGAAAGATGAGAAGGAATTCGTTGTTTCTAGAGGTCAGAAAGAAGAGCGGGCAAAGGAAGGGCCAGACGGTCGGTCGTCGGTGGGAAGCGGAGAGAGGCGCACGCCGGAGCCCTGGGCTGAGCCTAGCGGAGGACGCCTGGGGAAAGCGCGGCGCCCGTTGGGTCGCGCAGAGTTTGGGCGGCGAATTCCGGTCCCCCATTAGTCTCCTGGGCTCTGCTGGTTGAGAAGCCTCCGCCAGGCTGCCTATGGGCTTCTGGAGCCCGGCTACCAACACGCGTGGCCGTTTGGGCCAGTCTCCGTCTGACCGAGCCCTGCCGCGTGGGGTAGTGTCCCGGCCCCTTAGCGCAGGGAGGCGGCAGCGGCCGTGGGCAGGGCTACTGTAGGCGGCAGCGAGGGGCTGGAGTCAGGGAGGCCTGGACTCCGACCCACTCTCTCCTCAGCTCTCCTGGCTCTGACGGGAGCGCTCCGATGGCCTTGGCCGGGCGCTACCACCAGGACCTGCGGTGTGAGAGGGCCTCGAATCCCAGCGCGGCCCTGGGCCTCTTAGAGGCCGCTGACCCGGCCTGCGTTGGGGGCGGCCGCCGAGCCGTGTGGACTGCCTGTGTGCGCTCCGAGGGCGCGGGCCGCGCGCCTTCCGTGGTGTTCCCCGCGTGTGAGTGTACGTGTGAGCGTGGCGTGGATGGCGCGAGGGACTGTGGGCCCTGCGCCCATTCTGGGGGCGAGACTCGTTAAGGCTCGGGACCCTCTGGGCCACCCGCCCTTTGGCCGGAGTTCCTTCCGCGCCCGGGGCGGTGGCAGGCAGTTTCCCTGCGGACTCTGGCCTCTCTGCCGACCCACTTTCGATTCCTGGCGGCGCGGGGGAAACGGCCTGGCTTTGCTTCCTCCTTCCCTGTTTGGTGCGGGGCCTCCGCCCGGCTTGCCAAGCTCCAGGTCGCGGGAGGTCTCTGCTCTCCCGGCCTAAGACCCTGCGGCGCGCGGCCTGGCCGGGCCCCACCGCGCAGGCCGGCGTCTCGGTTTTCCCCGCTCGGCTTTCCCCGGCCCAGCCCGGCCCGGCCCGGCCCGGCGGTCGGCGCCCGGTGAGGCTGGGAGGTGCAGTTCCTTATTTTACGAGGTGTTGGGCCGGTGTCAGACGCAGCTCCGATAAGTAATACTCCAGTCTGAGGGACCAGAACGTGGTAATTAATCCCAAAGACTTAAGTGTATTTTAGTTCAGGAGAAAAAAAATCACTAATTCAATCGTCCGGAAAATTGAAGTTTGATGCATGAGTCCCCCCTGAAAGGGACGGGCTGGGGCCTCGCGCCTCCCCTCCGCCCCTGCCGGTCGTCGCGGGGACCCCTTCCTCCCCACCCTTCTGAGCCTCGGGGTCCAGGGAAGTCCATTCACCCCGTCCTGCATGTCCTCAGCCACATGAACCCAGAGGCGCCTTGGCTTTGCTCCCTACCCCCACAACCAAGCCCTCTTTCTTGGGGCCCAGAAAGTGGTTTCTGCTGAGACTACAGATACTCCCCCAAACAGGCACACCAGGGACGGAGTATAAGGGAGCCCAGGAGGAGTGACTGGGTAAGGGGCCCAGAGTGGGGAAGGTGAGGAGATGCGGGGAGAGGAGTGGGGTCAGGAGGGCCAGCAGATAGGAGGCTGCTGTTGTCAGGTGGAGAAGGACGTGGGGCTGGCATCGAGATGATGAGAGCAGCCGCTAGAATTGCTGGGTGCTGGGTGCGGGGCTGGAATGTAGAACTGTGATTGCTCATGTGCAGGACTCCTTGGCCAGAAGTCAGCAGGCCTCAGGGAGCTGCAGCCTGACCCTTAGTGGGTCCACAGGCCACATCTCCCAAAGGAGTGGCTCCTGGGACTGGAAGTGAAGAAAGGTGGGGGCTCCCGGGCCTGGTGCAGGCAATATGCTGGAGGGAGAATTACCACCCTGAGTTTCCCGGAGGGGGGGGTACTTCTGCACTCACAATCCATGGCCGCCATCAGCAAGTCACCTTTCCACCTCCTAACAGCGGTCGGTCCCAGGAAAGACCCGAGGCTGAGAAGGAGGCGTGCCCGGCAAACATCGCAGGCATCCACGGGGTGTGCCAACGAGTGTGTCAGAGAATGCGTGCAACCAAGAGACTGGGCATGTGCGGCTGATTGATGGAAACAGAGCATGTGCAGCTGGGGGTGACCGGGGGTGTGCTGCTGTGATTCTGTAACCAATTGTTGCCAGCTAGTGTGTGCAACTAGGTGTGACTAAGTCTGTGCAATGGGGGGCAGAGTAGCGCTGTCCCGGGATGGGTGTGACCAGCAGGTGAGTGACTCCCTGGGGTGTGTGATGTGTGCAGGGAGCTGGTGGGAGCAGATAACTGGGAGAACCAACATTGATTTGAAACTGAAGCTACAGACAGACAACCAGAGTCCTATCTCTGAACAGCTTTGATTCGGCAGGCTACTCAATTTTTCACTTACAACCAGGGGTGGAGAGAGGAGCACATGGCCTGAAGGGGTGGGGGAGCTCATGAAAGGAGTGAACAGAAGGTGGGATGAAGGGCCTTAGCCTGGGCATGAGTCTACTCTGAAGGCAGCTGAGGTCAGTGAATAACACTACGCAGGCAGGGACTCTGCTTGTTTGAGAACAGCTTGGGGTGGGGGCTGTCCTTTGCTGTGCTGTTGGGGAAAGGCCAGTCCGTCCTGCCTGCTTCCTTCTCAAGTTGGGCCCCAGGCTGAACCCCTGCCTCTAGAGTAATCTGCAGACCCATTTTTGGTCCTACCAGTTCCAGGACTGCCTTGAATGGCCAGGTTCCCCCAGCTCGTTCAAAGGAAGATCCTCCTCCCCGTGGAGGCTCCCGTAAACAGGGAGGGTACACATGGCACCGTGCACAAGTGGGCTTGGTGGATTGGCAATGCCGCCAGCAGGGTTGCAGGTGACTGAGTCCTGCCTGCTTTGGAATGCGGTTGTGTTATGTGTGAGTGTGTGTGCTGGGACTGTTGTGTTTCGGTGTGTGCATGTGGGCAAGGGCGGCCTTCCCCAAGAAGAGCTGGATGCAGCTCGCTGTAAGTAGGGGTGGACTCGGTGGGGAAGGAGGATCAGTTACCTGTGAATATTATGGGACCTGCGTGGATTGAGTTATCAGCGTGTGTATATAGAGGTTTGAGAGAAGTTGTCATCACATGTGGAAGTGGCATCTGCCGATATGGGACAGAGGAGTTCCTAACTGGATGTCTGCACCCTTACCCCTACCATATTCTGGGACCTAAGTCAGAAGCAGTGGGTCGGGGGCTCTGTGGAAAGGGATCTGCAGAGGGTCTGGGAGTCCTCGCCACCAAGAACCCGAGGCCTCCATTTGCCCTTCCTTAACTCCACCCCACCTCCACCCCACAGGGAGGCTGGGATGGGGGCTAGGGTGGGGAAGAGGTGACCCCTCCTACCTCTCAGAGACCACTCAAAGTCAAGTAGGAGGTCTCCATAGGGGCTGTATCCCCTCCCCTGCCTTCTGTGATGGGGCCTACTGACCTGGATGCCTGAAGCCCCCTCTGGGACCACATTTCCACCTGCAGATAAAGGACAAGCTCGCGTAGGCTCATGGTACACCAGGCATGGCCAGTCCAGAGCACACACAACAAGCACACTGTCACACAGACGTCTCAGACACAATGCAAGCAAGCCCGCGCAAGTCAGGCACCGAATCACGCAGAAACCCTGTGCACACCCACAACGACACAGAAATACAGGACACCCAGAAGCAATGTTGTCACACACAACACAGCACACCCACCGAAAGAGAGGTGGCCGGCAGCGCCCACGCCCACCACAGTGAAACACCATCCCCACCATTGTACACACAATGCCGACACCGTGACAGAGGCACAGCCCACAGTTACCACCGGCACACAGTGCACACGCTTCCAGACAGTCTAGGCAACCACAGGCTTGGTTGGGGAGTTAGCCGGTGGAGGCGACTTTGGGGGAAATGTGGCGAATGTTCTGATGTTCTGAGAGGAGTCCAACAGCAGCAGAGGGCAACAAACAGCAGACAAGGGTGGGGGCAGGGCGGCTCCGGCTGTCTGGGGGAGCTCCCAGCCCTTGGCCTGGGAAAAAACTAAGTCCCCAACCACCTCAGAAATGCAATCAGAACTGCCTGCCACCTACCCGCCCTGCACAATGGCTCTGGCTGGAGTCGTTATCATTTTTGTTAACTTTTTATCGACTGTTTGCTAGATGGCGTGTCAGTAAAGTGTATGATTTGAGATGAAAAATTAGGCAGATTAACCTGAGGGGAGAGCCTGATTGATTACTAAATAGGATCAATTTGAAAGTTTTAGTCCTGGCGTTTCTGCAGAGCCTCTTAATACTTCAAACTTCAATTTTACGGGCGATTGAACTAAGCATGTTTCTGACAAAATTGATATATGTATTAATTTGCTTTAACTGGTGATTAATTACTCTCCACTGAAAGAATTATATGGAGCTGTTTGCCTGCGATTTGCATATTAATCAAATTCTAGTTGATAATTCCACTGGTGGGGGGCCCGGGGGCGGGGCGTGGGGCGTAAGGGTGTGAAGGGGTGTTTGCTTGTGGGCCGGTGTGTGCGCCTGTGTATGTGGGGGGCCCCCCCTTTGCTCGCTCCCTGCTTAGCTGCCAGTTTAGTGCATTAAAACCAAAGATGCAGAACGAGTTTGCCCGGCTATTTGGCGGGAGCAGAAATTGCCTGTCCGGTTTTATGATCTGCTCAGCCTGAGCAGCCGGGTCCTTAATGTCCCCTGTCAAAGTGTCCGCGATTTAAAGGGAAAACGGCCCCCGCTTTAGCGTGGTGCCGGCCTGACAAGGGGCGAGGCAGGGACGAGCACCCCCTTAAATAACTCCCCTTCCAGAAGGACCACAGTTCCCGGATGCACCCCAGCTCTGGGAACCCTCAGGAACTGAGCCATGTCCTTGCAGAGGTCCCAGTTCTTGTGATGTTCTAGCCACGCAGCGCCCCCCACCAACACTGATAGACACGGTGGGGGGGGGGCACATGCAGGCACAGCAGAGACCTAGAGATGTGGTCAGACACTTCAGACACTGCCACTTGAGCTGACAGGCAGGAAGCCACCCTCTTAGACACGTGCAAACACAGCTACCCAGTCACACTCCTGTTCACTTAGAGCCCTGCTCTTGGGTCTGTCTGTAGACACACTCAGCTACCCACATGTACACCCAGACACACAGAACCGCACACAGCCGGGGAGCACACATAGGCACCCAAGTCACGTCCGCAAGACCTTTCAGCCACATGTGGTCATGCACACTCAGACACACACACACATTTTCGGATCCACACGCAGACCTCGTCCACACACACCCAGGGCAGGGAGGCCCTCTCGCTTGGGGAATGGCACCTGGACACACGTCAATGCTGGCTCACACCCTGCCTGGCACACACAGTCCCCAGAGCCCCCTCCTGGTCCCCTTGCCTGGCCCCACTCTTTAAGCTAAAGGGGGCGGTGCCACTGAATCAACTTTTCCCATCTCTGGATTCAAAGGGTAGGAGTGTAATTAAAACCAGATAATTAATGAGACAATATTCCTCCAGCTACATCTTTAATGAACAAACCCCTTCAGGGCAGCCTCTTCTTCTAGGCTCATTAAAGAGAAGAAAGTTGGGCGGCTCACGGACTTACCAGCACGTTAATAACGAATCGGGAGTGGGTGCCTGGGCCGGGAGCGCGCCCTGGCTCTGGTCCTCCCACCACCACTTTGTCCCTCTGCCTGCCCCCGCTCCCACCCCTGATTCCCCACCGCCGCCTGGTCCCACCCTCTCTGGCTACCCTCCAGCAGTCCCAAAAGCCGCTGTTCAGTGAACTCCCTGCTCTGTCTGGCTTCTCCCTGGCGGGCTCTCCAGCACTAGGCAACCTGCGCTCAGACGCCGAAGAGGGTTGGGCCACCCAGCTTCCCTCCCGCTGGGTGCTGCGCGCTCCAGGCTCTCTGGCTGGGTAGGGACGGCTCTGTGCAAGGGAAACCGAGGCAAGGTAGGGGCCAGAGTCTCCCTATGAACTTCAGGGCCCTGGCGGATTGGCGTAGGACTGGCATTTGAGCTGCGGTCCCAGGAAAGAGGGGGTTGAGGGGGGGGGCGGAGGAACAGGCGGTGAGGAGTGGGGGGTTGGGATAGAGATCACTTCATTTTCCACGCTCGCCCTCGCTCACTCTCAGGAACGCGCACTAGCAATCACATGCATGTGCACTCTCGTGCACAGAGCGTGCATACACAGACACGCCCTCTTGCTCGTGCACCCAGGTGCGGGATCGCGAAGCCTCGGGTCCAGACGGCGCGGCCCGGGCAGCCGGGAGAACCTGGCTTGGGCCTTCCCCCCGCCGCGTGAGGTCGCCCTTGCTTCACTCGTGTCCAGGGTGGGAATCTTCGCTCGGCACGCATCCTCCGGGGCCTGGAGCTGACAGCTCAGCTGGAAAAACTAGGAGCGAGCAGCGTAATGGGGGCCCAGGGCCCTGGGAGCTCTAGTCAGACCCAGGCGGGGGCGGTAGCTCTGGCAGCGGCTTTGGCGGAAGCGCTTGTGTTCGCCTGAGCTGGCTTTTAGGGATGAGTTATGTGGCAATGAGCGAAGTAAATCTGCATGCGCAAAAGATGCTAATTACTCTTAATAGCCTACCCAGACGCCCCGAGACTGGAAACCCAGAAACGTAAATCTGCTCCCGATAAATATTTTTAATTGTGAGATTTCCTGGAAAGAAGGCTTTGGGTGCGCGGGCCGAGGCTTTTGGCTTTGGAGGGAGGGAAATGGCCCCCACTACGGAAGCGGGGTCCGGAGTCAGGACCCGGCGCAGGGGCGCCAGGCTCGCGGGCCGAGCGACCTGAGCCCGGCTGGCCAGCGCTGGGTAAAGTTAGTGATGTATCGCATTAATTACCAGTGTGAGCTGCAAATGGTTCGAGGCCCAGAGAAAATTAATGGGAATCCAAATTCTAATTATGTAGCTGTTGTTAAAGAGTTTAACTAGATAGTCACGGAGAAAATTGGATTATGCATAGAAATATGCAGCCAGCGCGCGCGGTCCGGGGGATGGGTCCAGGGACTTTCAGCCAGGCCACCCCCTGCCCTGGAGGACACTCCTCCACTCAGAGGAAGGAAAAGACCCACCCCCGCCCCAGCATATAAATAAAATCCCCCGTTTTCCGTTGACAGTGGCAGGGCGGGTCTCAGGATGGGAGGAGAGGCCGAAGCTTGCTGATGCGCGGGCTTGGATGCGGGGCCGGTGTGGAGGTCAGGGGTTCCTGGGTCTCTCGGTCTGGGTAAGCGTTTGTGCCCATTTCTCAGGTCGTCTCCGGGTCTCAGCGAATCCTTCCTGCACCTCTTTCTGATAATCATATAATTACATCTGGGTGCTGTGGACTTATATTTTTCCCACTGTCAGTTTAAGGAAATAGCCACCAGCCGGAAGCCCAATTACACCCGATGTCTCGTCATTCACTTTATTAAGGACCCTGGATATGTTTCCATTTTCGCAGGAAATGAGGTCCGATCAAGCAGCACTAATACCTCGGGCCTCGGGGAGGGGGACGGGGACTCTCAGGGGCGGGCTCCAATCCCCCAGAGGCCCTGCTGAGGGCGGGGGCGCCTAAGCTTCGAAAAGGGTGGGACACTTTGGGGCAGCAGACACCCAGTTCTCCACTTCTCCCAATTTCTCTCAATTTCCCCTAGAACCCTGGATTCATCCTGTCCCGGGACACCCACTCCAACAGGCCCACACTCTCCGGCATCCCAGCGCGGGGGGGGGGGGGGCGCTGGAGCTTCCGCCACTCTGGCCCTTTTGGGGGCGGGATCCGAGGGCCTGGGGAGTTGAGGGGACATTGCAGCTCCCAAAGGGAAAGCTAGCGTCCTTTCAAGCCCTCCTACCCCCCCTCCCACGAGCTTGGCAACCTCTGAAGACGCTACTAAGGCCTACAGAGCTGGGCGGGTAGGCCCGGATGGCGGGGAGGGGGGAGGGGGGGAGCAACACCTCTCTGTCCCAGTCGTCTCCCCTTTTAGTCTCTGATTACGGATTTCTATCTCCCTTTCAACAAGAACGCAACGTTTCCCCGCCATCCCCCTACTTTAGAAAGGAAGCGGGCAGGTCCAGATCTCGCCAGGAGCTCCAGTCCGCCAAGCCCGACGGTGCTCCGTGCGTCCCGGCCGCGGGCGGATTCTAGCGCCCCTCCTCGGACCTCGATTTCCTAGAGGACCGCGTGGGATTAACGCTTGCGCTGCCGGCAGGGCGACCCTGGGTCTCTCCAAGCCTTCCCTTCCCTCCACACAGGCTCCCATTTGAACTCGGAAAGGGAGGAGATGGGAGGGATAGGACCTCCGGGATGGTCTGGAGGGAGGACCTCAAGATCGGGGCATCAGAGTCTCAACACTTTGCAGGTGGTGGCTAGAAGCCAAACTGGGACAGGAGGGATCAGTTCAGGGAAGGCCAAGCAGAGAAGGACGCATGGCCGCGGGGCCATCCCTAAGAGACTTACTCTGATCTGGGAACTGGGTCTGGGTCAGATGCGTTTAGAGAGCGTCCCCCTTTCCTCCTGGGCTCTGAAGGGGTAGGGGGCCGTTTCTCAAAGCTTGGGGCCAACTTCCCAGTTTCAGCAGACAGTGTCCGAAGGAAAAGCAAAGGAAGGGACGCCGAAGATTAAGAGATTACAGCCCACTCCATCTGGGTCGCCTGGGGTGGAGTCTGGAAAGACCCACAGATCTGGTGCAAACAGTCATGTGCACGAGCTTGGATTGTTTATTCCGGGGTTGAATTCAGATTCTGAATTCTCCCAGTGACCTCAAAACAGCACTCAGATCCAGACAGACGGGTGGGCCAACAACAGACTAAAAGACCGAGGATCCTCCACCCTTTTCCAGCTCCTGGAGAGGGTCTGGGGGATCCTTCCTCCCTTTTCGCCTACGTGAGCAGTGCCTTTTGCTCCTTCTCCTCGCCCCTTCCAGGCCTCCTAGGAACCAGGGCTGCTCCTTAGCCCCCCTAAGTACCGAGCTGTCCCCTCAGTTTTAGTGAGGACGGTCCTTGGACCGCAGCTGGCTCCTTCCTGCAGCCCTCGAGGGGTCTCCCAGCTAGCCCCCTCCACCTGAGCCACGCTTCAAAAAGCAGCGCTTCTCCATGAAGCGGACTTCGAGCGCCACCTAGCGGCATTTGTAGAGACGCGCAGCAGCAGCGTGCGCCGTCCTGCCACCGCTCCTTCTCCTACCCCTTCTGGAACCCCAAGTGCGACGCAATACCACACACACAGCACAAGCTCTAACGTGAGCACGCATCACCTCCACTTCCTGGCCCTAAGCCATTAGGAGAAGGCCACTGCAAGGCAAGGAAGAGCAGGCGTACGGCCGAGGGGGTGGGGGTGGGGGCTTCCCTGGAAACCCGCCGATGCTGGGGAGGACGCCCTTTCAAGGAATTGGGTATGGGACGGGGCTGAGAAATGGGCCACCTCATGTCTGCTGCTGGGGAGGAAAAAGGGTCCTCCTGGGGGCATCGCAAGAGGACACTCCTCCTTTTAGGTGAGCGCCTAAAGGGAAGATTATGAGCCAGTAGTCATCCCTATTCCTACCCAAGCGCAGCCCTCCTCTGCAGGCACCTGGACAAGGATCAGAACCCTCCCGGCTCTCACAAGTTGAGGTTCTTGCAACCGCCTCTGTGCTGGAAAGGTTAGGCAAGAGCTCCCTCTGCTGTCCATAGTTGGGTCCTGCTGCAGGCTGCCGTGCGGAGCGGCTTCAAAATTCAGACCAGTACAGCAGGATGTGCTTCTCTGATCTAGATCTGATGGGCTAGCGGTCATCTTAGCCGTCCTTCTGCCTTCAGGAAAGATATCCTTTTCCAAGATGGGCAGAAGAGGTTTCTCTGGTCTCCATGGGTTTGCACAGGGAAGAAAGGACTCAGTCCTGCTGAGTTCCACCCCCACTGTTTGTTCTGTGCCAATCTTAGTTCTTCCCATTCTGCCTCTGGGCCAGCGGCCCCCCGGCTGATATGGTGCCTAGAAAGTTAGAAATTTCTTTCTCTACAGTAAGACTGTTAAGCTTGACAGCAGGGGCTGTATCTGCTCGTTAGCACGCTACAGATGGAAAGGTCAGGTGAGGAGAGTGCCAACCGTTTCTGGGTGACAACCATCCACTCCCTGGCAGAAAAACCCCATGAGGGCACTCACAATGCCTGAAACACCCTGATTCCCTGATACACCAAACAGTCCCTCACGCTGACCCAGGTTGCTGCCATCTATTGACGTTGATCCCCCTGACCACAGCCACTCTGGCCCCGAGACCCTCTCTTGATATCTCCCATGGCACATTGCCCTTCCCTGCACAACAAGGAGAAGCAAGGATCAGCGTGGGCAGGAATGCTAGGCCGATGTGCGATAAGGCCGTCTGAGAAGGTCACTCTTGAGTCTTTAACCCTGATTTTGTGACTGTCCATAGAGAAGAGGGCGGGAGGGCAGTGTGTGCCTGTGTGTGCGACAGGACAGATACAGGTTTTGAAGGTTCTCCTGTGACATGAGATCTGGTGACAACCTTTCATTTGAGGCGATGCTCTATGATTGTGGATAGGTGTCCCAGAGTTTGGATCCAGGCCCCTCCCCTGCCCACCAGCCATGTCCAAAACACAGGGATCCCATCTAGACACTGATCAGAGTGAGCCACAGTGCTGGGAATTTCCATGTACTCTAATCAGCCTGAGAAAATGAGAGTCCTTAAACCCAAACAGTAGATGGGGGGAGAGGTGAAAGAGAGTCTTCTGGCCTTTTCCATTCTTTCCCATCCTCTCTCCAGATCTTCAGTAGTCTCCCATGAGGGGGTAGTGCCTCCAACCTCTTTGGAGTGTGGACATTTGGGGGTCCTTGGAGTCACTGCACTTACATGGGGGGACTCTGAGTCCCCTCCTCCTCCTCCATGCAGGTTGAGGAGGAGGAGGAGGCAACTGCGGAGGGGCTGCTGGGGGGCCTGGTCCTAGGCTAAGCTGAGCTTGAGAAAATGCCCATTTCAGGGCCCTACCCCAGAGCCACGGGAATTCCTGGGAGTGGGACCTGCAAGTCTTCCCTGGGATGTAGCAGCCCATTCCCTCTTTACCTCTTTTCCAGATTCTTGGGGGGTTTTTTAGATTTATTTATTTGAGAGAGAGAGAGCAAGCATGTGTACCCCGGGGGTGGGGAAGGGCAGTGGGAGAGGGAGAGAGTCTCAAACTGACTCCCTGCTGAGCAACCCTGAGCTCATGACCTGAGCCCAGATCAAGAGTGGGATGCTTATCCAACCGAGTCACCCAGGTGCCCCTCTTTCCCAGATTCTTAAGGTCACCAGTCTGTAAGCAGTGCAAAAGCTCTCCCCTTCCTATCCACTCCTCCTGGAACCAGCCAGCCCGGGTCGGAGCCTGTAACCTCCTAGCTCTGGGACCTGGGCAAGTCACTCCACCCCACTGAGCTTCCTCTTCCGTGAGCTGGGGACAGTGATGTCTGCCTCAGCGTTTGCACTGAGGCCAGATGAGCCTAATGTCCCCAAAAGGAGCTTTGTAAAGGTTACATTTCTTTACTTTTTTCTTTTCTTTCTTTCTTTCTTTTTTTTTAAGATTTTATGCATGTATTGGACAGAGAAAGAACAGGAAGGGGGAGCAGTGGAGGAAGAGGGAGAAGCAGGCTCCCCATGGAGCAGGGAGCCCAACGCAGGACCCTGGGATCATGACCTGAGCCGAAGGCAGTCATTTAACCAACTGAGCCACCCAGGTGCCCCTAAAAGGCACGTTTCAGTACAAATGCTGGTTATTATTCAGGAATTTCAGTGCCAGGGATAAGGTTAATTAGTCCAGGAAATTCTCCCAGGCAGGGGAGATAAGCCCCTCCTTTGGGATTTCTCTGAAACTCCTTCCACTGTTTCTTCCCAGCTCCCCTTTCCCACCAAAGAAATGTAACTGATCTCTTCGGACAGCCACACCCTTACCCTTCCCATAAAGGAATTGGGTTTATCTAGTGGTTTCAATATTAACAAAGGGCTGCGCACCTGCCTGGGTGTGGGGGAATCTTGATAAAACCACCACCACCACCACCACAACAACAACATCGCAGAGGCTGAGCCCAGATTTAGGAGTTCTAAGGGGAAGGGCCCTGAGCAGTACCTTTCCATCATGGTCTCCAGGCAATTGGAATTCCCTTGTCCCTGAGACCCATCTCCCTAGACTATCTGATGTTATTAATGAGAAGCAGGCAGTGAGGCCCTACCAGAAAAGCTCCCCCAGAGACTTTCTGTCTCGGGTTTCTTCTAAGGCAGAGGCTGAGGTTGGAGTAGGGAGCAGTGAGCTGGGCAGACCAGGGGGACAACAACCATTGACTTTAGTATGACAGGAGGCGGGTCTCATGGAAAGAGCTGGGCTCTGAGGAGTGGGGATGGAGAGCATTGTAAGGGTCTCACTCATGCTAGCCTGAAAGTCTGGGCCAACTTCCTGGACCTCCTGGCACCCCAGTTTCTTCATCTGCAGAAGGGGAGAGACCCCTAGACTGGCTCTGCTCCAGAGTGGCCCCAAGTGGCCTCTGTGTTCAGAGAGGGGCTTGCATCTTCACAGAGACGTGCACGTGTGTGTGGGAATAAATGCAGAACATGCATCTCGTTCTGAAATTTACTCTTTTCGCTGAACGACAGATCTTGGCTCTATTTCCATGCTGATATTCTGTGGTAGTACCTTATAAATTTTAAACTGCAAAACTGTTAAAATGTTACTTGATTTTTTAAAAGTGTTATCATTTGGGAAACAGAGAACATGTGCCAGAGGTGGGCTTGATCCCAGGACCCCAACATCTTGACCTGAGCCAAAACCAAGAGTTGGATACTCAATGGATGGAGCCACCCAGGTGCCCCAAAATGTTACTTGATTTAAATAGCAGACACAGGGGCCCCTGGGTGGCTCAGTCATTAAGTATCTGCCTTTGGCTCAGGTCATGATCCCAGGATCCTGGGATCAAGCCCTGCGTTGGGCTCCCTGCTCAGCGGGGAGTCTGTTTCTCCCTCTCCTCCCTGCTTATGCTCTCTCCTGCTATCTCTCCCTGTTCCTTCCAAATAAATAAATAAAATCTAAAAATAAATAAATAAATAAATAAATAAACAACACAGACAATACTACCCTTTGGAGAGGGCTGCGGGGCTGTGTCCTTCTTGGGGTATAGTGTGTGCAGGCATGATGGAGGCTGGTGAGCATGCATGGATGCCTCAGGAGCTGGTGATGGGGGGCTTTTAATTACACACAGCCTGGAGTGAAAAGGAGGCACTCAATTAGGAGCCTTTGGCCTTTAGGGAGCCACTCCCAGGAGTCTGCCTCCTTGGCTACTGGCCTTCGAGGGGCTCATATTTGGGACTTAGGCAAGGGGTGACCCATGGTCACCTCTTAATGGCACATTAAAGGATAGCTGAGCTGCTGTAACAAAGGGGCCCCCAAATACAGAGGCTGAATGGGATGGATGTCTATTGTTCATCTCATGACAATGTAGTGTGTAGATCTCTCTTCTGTATGCTGTTGTAACTAAGAGCAGACTCTGGAACCAGGTTGCCTGGGCTCAAACCCAGGCCTTTGTGACCTTACAGAAGTTACTCAACCTCTCTGTGTCTCTGGTTCCTCATCTGTAAAGCTGGAATGGTAATAGACATGACATAGTAACCTTACCTCAGAGGATTGTCGTGAAGGTTAAATGAGTTAAGTCCAAAAACTTATTTATCGAGAGCCTGCTCTTTGAGCCCATGGTGGCTCCCATCAGTGGGGTGAAACTGGCTGCTCTGGCTCCTTCCATCACATCTGCCTCCCAGTCAGGTGGGGAGAAGGAAGGCAGTGAGGCACCTGGGTGGCTCAGTTGGTTAAGTGTCTGCTTTTGGCTCAGGTTATGATCTTGGGGTCCTGGGATCAAACCCCACCTGCCCTAAGCTCCAGGATCAGCAGGCAGTCTGCTTCTCCTTCTCCCTCTGCCCTCCAGCGCCCTTGCCTCCGCTTGTGCTCTCACTCCCTCTCAAATAAATAAATAAATAAAATCTTGTTAAAAATTAAAAAAGGAAGAAGGAAAGGGCAAAAGAGCAATTATCTATTCTTTCTAAGGTCATGACCTAGAAGTGGCATACCTCTGCCCCCTTTGTGAGGCTGGGAAGTAGTCTTCAGCTGTGCGATGCTGTGCCAGCTAAACACTCAGGAACACTAAAGAAAAGAAGGAGACAGCAGATCTTGGTAGACAACAAACAGTTCCTTCTCTCCTTCTAGGGACAGTCGCATCTTACCCACATACAGCCCTGAGGAAGACAGGAACAGAGGGGAGAGAGGGGGAGCCTGAGGGGAAAAAAGCTAAGAGGGATCACTCAAGAAGGGAAGTCGCTAAAACAGGGATGAGTTGATGGGGAAGGAGACACCAAGACTGGGGCTGCTAGCTTGTGGCCAGCATCTGGGGCCAAGGAGATGTCGTGGGTATGCGGACCATTTTTATGCATCTGGGTCTTATCTATATCCTGCCACTCCCTCTGGGTTTGGAGTAAAGGTCAGTGGCCATTCTCTACTGGGAGAAAGGGTAGGTTATTTCGTGTGCTAGCCTAAGCCCAAGAGGAGGAAGACTGAGAGTATGCTGGGGGGTGCTGGGAGAGTTCTGGCCAGTGAGAGGCCAAAAAGAAGTGGACCCAGGTTTTATGTCACCAAGGGCAATGCGCTGAGATTCCTGAGGATTCCAGGAGAAGCAGCCGACTGGGCTGCTCCAGCTGGGCGAGTGTGCCCTCTGACCTGGGGGATGGTGCCAAGGGCAGCTATAGGTGGCCATTGATGAGTGGAGAACTTGAAGGCAGAGGGACAGTGTGATGACACTGAAAATTAGGAAACTTTGTCCTCTCCATCATCTCACCCTGTTGTCCAGCTCTGTTCTGCCAGTATCCGTAAGGTTACAGGAACCTCCCGACCCAGGATTCCTACCCAGTGCCCAGTATCCCTGGCAAGTGGGGGCACAATTGTGTGGGTGTGTGCTTACGTGTTTTTCTGAGTGGTGATGATATAGAGTGCTTTTATCAGATTCCTAAAGGGTCTGTGACCCAACAGAAGTTAATAGCATCAATTTCCTTTTCTTGGGGCGCCTGGGTGGCTCAGTCAGTTAAGCATCTATCTTCGGCTCAGGTCATGATCCCAGGGTCCTGGGATGGAGTCCCACGTCAGGCTCCCTGCTCAGCGAGGAGCCTGCTTCCCCTTCTTCCTCTGCCCCTTGCCCTGCTCACTGTCTGTCTCTCAAATAAAATCTTTTAAAATTTCCTTCTCTTTTCCTCGAATCTGCTGTGAGGAAACCACCTTGATTGGATTGTGAGGCTCCTGACTGCATATAAATGTTTGTGTAAGTTAAGTTTGAAGATGAGCAGGAATTCTGGAGCCCTTGCGCCTTGGAGGACAGCTGGTCAGGAAGAGGCTGAGGCCTGGGCCAGACAAAGGGGAGAACAATGCCAGGGAGAACAGGGATCGGGTGGCGGGGAGCCATGTCTTTCCCAGCAGGAGGCTCTCTGGAGGAAGGGGGTGCTCACTGTTTTGTGGACCCCAGCCACAGAGGGAGGTCAGAGTGAGGGAAGCCCAGAGGACCCAGAGGACCAAGAAAGACACAGCAGGACTTGGGTCTTGGCAAGTGGCCTGTAAGATCCTCCTGGCTTCTTGGTTCTCTTCAGCTCCAGCCGTTTGTAAGTCTGGATACCAGGAGGCAAGAGACTTCAGACAACCCATTCTTTGGAAGCCCATGATGGGCTTTCAATGTATATCTCTTGACTGAATGATTGAATAAATAAAGCAAAATGGCTTCACGAGGGTTCAGCTGTGTTAATAAAAAACAGAGAGATGCCAGGCGCCGTAAGTTGTTTGAAGCTCGTTCGGCAGGGTCCTGCGTCACTTAAATGAGTGGTTGTGCTGTGCTTGTCCAGAGCCTCACACGTGACTACTTCATTCTGTCCCTGGAGTGACCTCAAGCCATAGGCATCAGGAGCCAGGATGCTCCTGGTATGGATGGTGACATGAGGCTGGGGGGCTGGGACACTTGCCTGGTGTGACGGTGCGCAGGCGATCAGACTCAAACCTGCTTCCCGAGGCTGCAGAGCCCACGCTCGACTCTTCCTACAGGGTCACTGTGGCCAGCTCGCCCTTCTCCTCGAGCTGGCCAGGTTGCAGACTGTGTGGACAGGGTCACAGCTTCCCTTTCAACATCTCTTCCCCTCCTCCCAGGTGAGGTGGCATTGACTCTCCAGCTTCTCGCAACTCCAAGTGTGGTCCCAGGAGCCACAGCCTCCACATCACCTGCGAGCCAGTTAGAAAGGCAGAAACTCAGGCTCCGGCCCACCCGAACTGATGAATCAGCATCTGCATTTTGACAAGATTCACAGGTACATCTGGATCCCGGGAAATTCAGCTTTGGATCTGCCTGCTGGCTGCAGGTAAGGGAAAACCCTGGCTAACCTGATTTGTAGGAAGCCGCTTCCCTAGGGATGCTGGGGCAGGGATGCCTGTCTCCTTCCAGAAAGGCAGCTTCTCTGGTTCTCTGTTCCATTTCCTAGGACTTCTCCTTTCCAAACCCTCCCTCCTCTTTCCACTGGAAAGCCAGTCCTCCTGTCCTCCCCTACATCCCTGTGTTAACTTTTTTTTTTAAGTAAACTTTTAATTTCAGAATAGTTTGAAATTTACAAAACAGTTGCAAAGGTAGCACAGAGAGTTCCCATAGACTCCTCCCCCGGAGCCCCCTCTTTTTACTCTCTCCCAGTGCGTGTGTCCCAGCTCAGGAAGCACACTGGTGTATCGCTACCAACCAAACTCCACTCAATTTCACTGGAGTTTCCACGAACCAGGATTCTCTCCCGGGTCCCACACTGCATTTAGTCACCACGTCTCAGTGTCATCTGTGCTGTGACAGTTGCTCAGACTTTGTTGTGTTTTGTTTGTTCATTTTATGCCCTTACCACTTTGGAGGAATACTGGGCCAGGTATTTTGTAGAAGGTCTCTCCATTTGGCTTGTCTGGTGGTTTTCTCACGGTTAGACTGGGGGTGTGGGTTTGGGGAAGAAGACCGCAGAGGCGAAGTGCCCTTCTCATCACATCACACAGGGGCACACGTCACCAAGAGGACTCCTCACTGATGATACGCTTGCTTGATCACCCGGCTAACCGCCTGCCCCACCTAACTTTCCCTTTCTTCTTTCCCTGAGTCTCTATAGCTCCCCCTCCTGGTGGTTCGCCACTGTTTCAGTAATTAATAATCGGTTTGGGCACAACATCTCCGCTAGCCACTCTGGGGCGGGGCGGCGGGGTGGTGGTGGGGGCTTCATTCCTATCCCATTTAGGTTGCTGCTCGATGCTTTCGATACTGGAGAGGTGTGTTGTTGAAACACATCATCTGGGGCGCCTGGGAGGCTCAGTCGTTAAGCATCTGCCTTTGGCTCAGATCATGATCCCAGGGTCCTGGGATCGAGCCCCATGTCAGACTTCCTACTCAGCAGGACATCTGCTTCTCCCTCTCCCACTCCCCCTGCGTGTGTTCCCTCTCTCACTGTCTCTCTCTGTCTGTCAAATAAATAAAATCTTAAAAAAAAAAAAAAAAAAAACCGAAGGGGCGTCTGGGTGTCTCAGTGGGTTAAAGCTTCTGCCTTCGGCTCAGGTCATGCTTCCAGGGTCCTGGGATTGAGCCCCGCATTGGGCTCTCTGCTCAGCAGGGAGCCTGCTTCCCTTCCTCTCTCTCTGCCTGCCTCTCTGCCTACCTGTCATCTCTGTCCGTCAAATAAATGGATAAAATCTTAAAAAAAAAAACAAAAAACCAAAAACACAACACATTCTCTGCCAACAAGAGCCCTGAGGTAGTCACGTGTCTCCTGCCTGCAGGAAGCCTAAAAGCTAACCTGAAGCTGTCCACCAGGGCCTGGAGGCAAACGGGAGGCTGGGCCTCGAACAAGCCAAGATATGCTCCAGATGATTTAGGAAAGTGTATTCCACTCAGTAGGAAGGAGAAAATTAGAGTTAGATGAGAAAGTGGTGGGGAGCAGGGCGACATGGACGTGCGAGGGAGGGAGGTATCCAGACGGGCCTGAGTGTTTGCATTGCTGCGTATTTTATTCTCAATTCTGAATCACCCCCTCTGTCGTGTTAAGCATCAGTTTTATGCTTCTGCCTTTAACACAAGTTGGTGATATTTTCCATGTAGAAGAGTAAGACCAAATAGAAACATTCTGCTGTCCTCCCTGCTGTGAGCTTTCAGTCTGCCTGTGCTCTGCCAGCAGCCTTCATCCCCACCTGAGGGAGACGTTGCTGAGTGATCAAGTGATCGTGGAAGAAAGAGAAGTTAGTCATACAACAGGGGCTCCTCTGGGAGACTGGGAATGCAGGAAAGGAGACTCTGCCCTCTGGGTGGAACGGATGTCGTCAAGAGTCCTGAGTACAGGGGTGGGAAGAGGTGCCCAAGACTCACGCTGACCTGCCTCAGGCCCTGAAGCCCTACTTTCTGCCTCCCCCAGTGAAATCAAGAATCATCTTCAACTTCCAGAATTTTCCATTCAGAGCTAAGTCTATATGGTTGGTTCCCGGTTTATCCAGAGATACTGAAATACTGGCATTTGTCCTTACTGAAAGGGCAAATTATGATGTACATGCCAGGCTGGAGTTTGCCCATGGAATATTCTGTAGGTTTCTTTGCCACCCTGCACAGGATGTATGATGGTTCCTGGTAATATAGCACCAGTTCTCCCTCAGGGGTGGTAGTGGGCAGTGGGAGGAAGGAAGGGGCAGTCGGCTGCCACTACCACAAACTCTGGTTGTTCACAGGAGAACCACTGTGGAAGAATGTTCTGTGCTCTCATTTGGGAAGAACCTGCTCTTTGATCCAGCTGGACACACCCTGGAGCCACACACCTTCCAACAAGGAGAGGTGAGGAGCAAACAGACGTCCGAATGCTATCGGCAGTGGTTTTCGTCAGTTCTATTTAATGGCAGTGGCTGGAAACCCACCCAAAGCAGCCTCTGACCCTTCCCCAGAGGTGGGCGGCAGAAGCCGGAGTATGATCAGGCCTGGCTGGCTGGAACAGGGGTGAGCACTGACCCAGACTGGGCCCAGAACTATTCTGATTTGGAAAGGGCTAGGGAGTGAGTAGAACATGTCCGTGGCCACACAGCAACCACTTTCCACCTCATGTGTGGAGAACTGAAGGAAGCTGGTCTTAAGTAAGATGCTTGAGACCGTGGGGCCCAGAGAGAAAAGGGCTGCCTGGCTTCTGGGCCTTCCCGGGGCCTGGGTGTGCCACTTGTCCCAGCGTTCCAGCGTGCACCTATCCTTATAATAACTACCCTTTTTGTCTCAGCCTGAGTGGGTTTCTGTCACTTATACCCCCAAAAAGCCCAAGATGGGGGGTATGGGAGGGATTCAGGGAATATCACAGAAAGGAAGGGTGGGAAAACACTGGGGCTTAGGAACTAGAAAAATCACGTCTCTCTTTCTCTCTCAATCTGCCCATCTGGTGCTTTTCTTGCCCCTATTTATCTGAACAGACCAGTTTTCTTTTTTGTTTCCATGAATAAATCCCCAACCAGGGCGCCTGGGTGGCTCAGTCCGTTAAGATTAAGGGTCTGCCTTTGGCTCATATCATGATCCCAGGGTCCTGGGACCAGGTACCACATCGGGCTCCTTGATCAGCAGGAACCTGCTTCTCTCTCTGCCTGCCACTCCCCCTGCTTGTGCTCTCTCTCCTTCTGACAAATAAATAAAATCTTTAATAAAAAAAAAAAAGGTAGCCCCAAAGGAAAAGTAGGATGGATTAGCTCACATCACTGATTTGATCAGAATGAAAAGGGCTTCAGGAACAACTGGATCCAGAAACAGCAACAATGTCACTGGAGGTGACATTTGTGTTTGTGAGGTGACATTTGTGTTTGCCTCATTCCCCCATACTGGGCCTTTGTGTGGGCTGTGGGGAAGGCTGACAATGCTAGGCTTGTATCACCTCAACTGGTGACCCCAGAGTAAAGAAGGGGCTCTGTCTCCTGTTACCTGCACATAAGTTAAGGACCCAATCTGAGTCAAGTTCTCCTTCCTTGGGCTGGTCACGGTAGCCAGGAGGGCAAGGATAGTGTGATGGCAGCCCCATTGCCCACATGGAAGGGAAGGGGGTTCCTTAAAGAATAGGGCTGGTTGGGAGGGTCCACTGTGCATGGTATGCAGTATGATCCCTTTCAGGGGCTAAGAGGGTGGCAGATGGAATAGCAAAGCTGAGTGAGAAAGATGGAAACAGTGGCTCCAGATCCTTCTCTTCTGTCTTCCAGATCAGCTCCCCCTCAGAGTTCTGTCTCTGCAGATCCGAATCCTTCTCCCAACAGCTCTTTTGCTTCTTTGTGTTCTTGTCCTCCCTCCAACTTCAATCTCCCACTGTGACTCATTCTGCCTGGGCTCAGCCCACTGGCTCCGGGGCCCTCCCTTACATCTGGAGGAAGATTCTGAGCGAGAGCCTGTAAGTCTTCCTATGGGTTGGTATTGCCCACTGGGGCCAGAGGAGGTCAGTTTAGGGAGGACATGGTCTGTGCCTGGTACAGCATCACTGGCCCAGTGATCCTGGCCTGGAGGATCCCACGCAGAGATGACTTCTGTCCCAGGGAGAATCTTCAGAGTAGCCCTTCCAGCAGCAGTTAAAAGTTCCTCTCTGTGTTGACTTCTGTCATCCCCAAGTCTTAAGTAAAGTTCTGTCAAATGCTAACAATAACAGAAAGACATTAGAGGTCAGGGGCCTGCAGGCAAACTCTGCCTTCAAAACCGAGACACAGGGAGACATCCGGATTACTTCACAACTCCAGTTGTCTCTCAGACAAGTCTGTTCAGACATCTTCAAATATGCATTTTAGCACTTCTCTCTGCCAGAGTGTTGACACTGGGGCTGGCTTCCCCAGGGCTGAGTGATGCCTCGGCGGGTCTGTGTAGCACTTTCCTGGTGCTCAGAGGCGCAGGCATCGCCAAGAGGCAGCAGAATGAGCCAGAAGAGCATTCCTGCTTCTCAATCAGTACCTTTTCTGTTTGCAGATCCCTCAGCACAAACCACTTAGCACACGTGGACAAATCTGTCCAGACTTTCCCAAGATACAATGCTTGGGGGTGAGGGATGAAGGACAGTCCTCCCCACACCTTGGCTGTGACTTCCTATTCCCCTCCCTCTCAGCTCTGTCTGGGAAGATTCTGGGAGTGGACAAGACAGCAGAAGCTCGGGGACCTCAGGGAAGCGAGAGGATGGGTCTCATTGACAGCCCTGGGCTATGCAACCCATGGGATCCACTGTCCTGCAAAGGTGTGGAACAGTATCACTCAGAATCTAATTTAGTCCCAGGCTGTGTTAATTCAGTAACTTCCTTTTAACAGCCTTCTTATTTTGAAAATATTAAACCTACAGAAAAGTTAAAAGAATAGTATAATAAACTCCCAAATGCCCTTTACCAAGATTCACTAATATTTTACTACATGGGCTATATATATATATATATATATATATATATATATATATATATTAAAGATTTTATTTATTTATTTGACAGACAGAGATCACAAGTAGGCAGAGAGGCAGGCAGAGAGAGAGAGGAGGAAGCAGGGTCCCCGAGGAGCAGAGAGCCCGATGCGGGGCTCCATCCCAGCACTCTGGGATCACGACCTGAGCTGAAGGCAGAGGCTCTAACCCACTGAGCCACCCAGGCATCCCTACATGGGCTATATTATGTCTCTCTTAGACACACACAGACACACACAGACACACACAGATGTAAATCATTTTGGTACTGAACTATTTGAAGATAAGTTTCAGACACTCTAACACTTCATCCCTAAACACTCAAGCTCGTATCTCTTAAGAACAAGGACATTTTCTTACCTGTCCTTAGGACAACTACCAAGTTAAGGACCTGTCACTGATACACTATAATCTAATATACGGTCCTTATTCTAACTTTGCCCTTCCTCCCTTACTGTCTTCTGTAGCAGTTTTTTTCTCAGGTTCAGTACTGATCCAGAATTATCTGTTGTGGTTTTTCTCGTTTTTTTGTTTTTTGTTTTTTAAAGATTTTATTTATTTATTTGAGAGAGAGAGAACACAGCCACGGTGGGTGCAGAGGGAGAGGGAGAAGCAGACTCTTGGTGGAGCAGGGAGGCTGATGCAGGACTCCATCCCAGGATCTTGGGATCATGACCCAAGCCAGAGGCAGATGCTTAACTAACTGAGCCACCCAGGCGCCCCTCTGTTGTGGTTTTTCATCTGGAAAAGTTATTCTCAATTTCTTTTGCCTTTCATAATATTGGCTTTTTGGAAGAGTTGGGATGTCTGACAGCTTTCCTAGGATCCGATTCCCTTTCTGCCATTGGGAAGCAGAGGCCACAAGAATGATGCTGAGTCCTCCTCAGCCTGTCAGGGGTTAAGCATGGCTGTGGAGTCGGACTGCTGGTGTTGGGACGTTGGTCCAGTCCGCTGCCAACCTGTGTAACCTTGGGTAAATCCCTGAAGCTCTCTGGGTGGGCTTTGCTTTTGTCACCTGGGAAATGGACAGGGTAATACCTGCCCCGTGAGACTGTTGTGAGGATGAGACGGGCTAATGCACGGAAAGTGCTTATTGCTCAACGGAGGGACGCTGTAGGCCACACTATAGGCCACGGTGAGCCCCAGAGCTTCACTTACAGGCCCCCAGCCCCAGGGTCGAGTCTACCTGAAGCCAGAACCAGTGACTGCTTTACTTGAGAGGCTGGTGGGTGAGAGGAACAGGAAGGATCTCCCCACCCTGTGGGGCTGGGAGGGCCCGTATGACTCACTCACTTGTTTACACTGTATCTCTCACCTGCTTTCAGAAAGACTTTGAAGTGGCTCATAATTAAGGCCTCAGTTGCCTCAGCCTGCAGGGATGGGAAAGACCGTGTTCTGGCTGGAGCGGGCCTGGGCGAGGCTGGCACAGCTAGGCGGGTCCTGGGAGGAGGGCCTGACTTCCACGGGGGAGGGGTGGAGGATGGCAGGGGTGGGGGTGGGGGGGAAGCCGGGCGAGCCCTGACTGACCACCAGGTGCAGAAGGACAGAGGGGACTGGAGGCTTGAAGTGTCCAGATGGAACAAAGGAATGGGAAGGAGGAGCCCTGAAAAGGGCTCCACAAAGACTCTGTAGTCTGGCTGGGCCCACTTTTGATATTTGCTGAGTTGCCTTCTTTGGGCTTAGACCATCCTGTAGGATATTCATGTTGGCCAGCCCTGGGCCCTCCTGCTGCCCCAAGGCAGCAGGGGCCCTTGGGGCCCACTGAGAAGCACCAGCTTCTCCTCTCCAGAGGCAGGAGGGGGGGCTCTACCCTGGGTTCCAGGGGCCTCTGGCCTCAGGCTGAAATGTTTATTAGAGGAAATCCTGTCTTCCTCCTACCCCCCCACCATCCCCCCACAACCTCCCACCCTCAGCCCTTCTCCAGCAAGAGTTGGGCCCTACCCACCCCCATCTTAATGCTGTCAGGAAGTCCCTGCTCCCATCCTCCATTCTTTGCCACGCTGGGCCTGAGCTTTGTCTGCCCCTCCCCCACACCATTTCCTGCCTCTCACCTTGAACGTCCTGACTTGCCCCGCCTCAGCTCTGCTCAGGTTTCCTGAGACCGCATGGGGATGGCGTCCCGCACTCCACCAAGTTTTGGCAAGTCCAGCCCAACTGACAGACTTTCTGTCACACTTCCCTACAGCTACTTAAACCATTCTTTACCTTGTAATGGAATAGCTTCCATTTCCGGAAGTGGAGGGGGCTCACCCAGGCGGGATTAAACATGATGACAGTTCCCAAAGTAGGAGCTGGAATTCAGGCTAAAAAGATGGCAAGATTTGGGGGAGAGAGAATCAGAGTTATAGAAACAGCTGCTGCTGGGTTGTGGTGCTTCCTGAGGGGCAGAGGTGGTCATTGGGCTCAAAGGATCTCTGCCTCCACCCCTGCCCTGCAGAAGGAAACTACCCCTGAGATCAAACTTGGGGAAGAAGGAAAACAAGGTGAGAGGGAGCCCAGAGAGTAGAGGAGAAAGTATAAGAGCTAGAGCTGCACCGGTCTAATACCTTAAAGACCAGAGGACAGGCTGGTAGCTAGATTTATTGTGGGGATCATTTCATTACGTATAGAAATGTTGAATCATTATTGTACACCTGAAACTGGTACGATATTGTGAGTCAACTACACATTGATAATAAAAACTTTAAAAAAGACTACTATACAGTGTGCAGGATTTTATATGGAACATAGATTTTCAACACATTTGGGTAAATACCAAGGACCACAATTGCTGGATCATATGGTAAGAGCATGTTAATTTTGGAAGAAACTGCCAAATTGTCTTCTGAAGTAGCTGTACCATTTTGCATTCTCACCAGCAATGGATGAGAGTTCCTGTTGCTCCACATCCTCACCAGCATTTCGTGTTGTCAGTGTCCTAGATTTTGGTCATTCTGGTAGGTGTGCAGGGGTATCTCATGGTTTTAATTTCCAATTCCCTAATGACATAGGGTGTGGAGCCTCTTTTCATGTGTTTATTTTCCATCTGCGTATCTTCTTTGGTGAAATCTTTGCAGGTCTTTTGTGCATTTTTAAAATTGGATTGTTGGTTTTCTTATTTCTGATTGAAGAGGTCTTTGTATATTTTAGCTAGCAGGACTTGATCAGATGTGTTTTTTGCAAATATTTTCTCCTAGTCTGTGGCTTATCTTCTCATTCACTTGGCAGTGTCTTTTGCACAGCAGAAGTTTTTCTTTGTTTGTTTGTTTGTTTAATTTTAAGATTTACTTATCCATTTGAGAGAGAGAGAACACATGCGAGAGAGAGAGCAGGGATTGGGGGGAAGGAGTGCAGAAGGAGAGAGAGAATCCCAAGCAGACTCTGAGCTGAGTGAGCCCAACTCCGGGCTCCATCCACTGATGCAGGAGATCATGACCTGCGCTGAAACAAAGAATCAGACACTTAACCTACTCAGCCACCCAGGTGCCCCAGCACACCAGGAGTTTTTAGTTGTGATGAAGTCTAGCTTATCAATTATTTCTTTCATGGATAGTACCTTTGGCATTATATCTAAAGCCATACCCTAGGTCACCTTGGGTTTCTCCTAACCTATCTTTTGATGATGGCTCTTCGGGGAAGCATACAGCTGTGTCTTTACAGAGAAACCACCACCTCATCACAGGGATACCTAGTGAGTACGGCACCCAGATGTTTGGTCAATTGTCACAACAGCTAGAACACACAACCTCAAACAACAAGCTCGGTTCTTAACCATTCATCAGTGAAAACTAGAAGCTGAACTTCTTCACATAGAGGAGCAACACTGGGAAAAGAAGTTGTTCCTGGAAAGCACAGATTCATTTAACAATGAACTTGAAAGGTTGTGTAGTTCACGGATGGAAGTGGATATAGAGAAAATTGCAGTTGAAATTGCCCAGGCATTAAAGCCTCTGCCTTAGGCTCAGGTCATGATCTCAGAGTCCTGGGATCGAGCCCCACATCGGGCTCTCTGCTCAGCAGGGAGCCTGCTTCCTCCTCTCTCTCTGCCTGCCTCTCTGCCTACTTGTAATCTCTGTCTGTCAAATAAATAAATAAAATCTTAAAAAAAAAAATTGAAATTGCCCAGGCAGAGGAACCGACATGCAGAAGGCAGAAAGTGGCCGCAGAGCAAGTCAAACGGGGTCAGAGCGGTGCTGTTCCTGAGGAAGAGCGAGCAGCTAACCAAACCGAACCAAAGAAAGGAGGTAAGAAAAAGCATTCCCCTGGAGACAGAGGAGACACTCTGAAGATATTACAGAGAGCCAAGAGAATGGTGAAGAAGGCACGTCTGCTCCTGGGGACAAGGGGAGGGGGCAGGAGGGTGGCACCAATGCTAGTGATGCCGGCTGGAGGAGCCACCACCCCATCCAGTATCAGAAGGTGGGAAAAAAAGAAATGTTGCCTTGTTTGATGTGTTCTAAATAATTTTATAAATGAAAAAGTGTTCTTTGAGTTAAGAAGAGAACAACAACGGAGGGATGGAGCCTCTAGAGGCTGCTTTTAGGCCACAGGCTTGAGCAATGGAAACTCGATCAGGGAAAAGAACCCTAAGCAACCCTGGGGCTGAATGCAGAGGGGCTCATTAAAGGACCCATTTTGAAATAACCATAGGCCCTAAATGACCAATTATAACCAGGCACAGTTCCCCAGACTGCCCAAAAAGGGAAAATTGCATGCGTTCCCATACACCCCACTCTGCCCTAGAACTGTGGTCTCACCACCGCCTGGTGGCAGATGGTCTCTCTCTGCTGTCCTGCCCTCTGCTCCCTTTGCGTGCATTCGATAAACTTCTGTCTCCTTTGTTCTGCCTTGGGAGAATTCTTTCACCTCCTGCACTGCTGGCCCCCACCCAATTGGGATGCCCCCCATTTGGTGATCCCCATCTGATCAGAGCACCCCACAGAGCCCTCCTCTCACCATCACTGCATGGCTGATCGGATGCTCCCACCCAAGACTTCGAGTCCTAATGGAGAGACAGGAAGGAGGATATGGACAGTCATCCCTTGTCCATGTCAGTGTCTCCCATCGTCCCTGTCCCACCTTTCCCGTCCCCTCCTCCGGGCAGGGGGCACTGGCCAGATTGCTCTGGTGTGAAGCTATTCCTGTTGTTCCTCCTGCCTGGCTTTTGGGTTTTCTGGCTTTCCCAGACTCCTTCCAAAACGTCGCATCTTGTTTCAACTCAGTTAGCTCTTTAAGTTGGTTTCTGTTGCTTGCCGTCAGGGACTCTAACTGACACGTGTCAGGAGATGGCTTTCCCAGCTATGACTCTGCATTTCCTCCTAGTCCCATACTGGCAAACTAGAGCTCTGGACCCCAGCTTTAAATGTTTAAGACAACCAATCTGATTGACCACCTTAAGTTAGGTTGGCCCAATCAGCCTGGCTCCAGAAGAGGACAGAGCAACATGACACTGGCAAGGCGAGCAGAGAGGCGGATAGGATACAGACCCACATGTGATTAGGCTGACAGTGCAAAGCCTAATTACCAGGGTCCCAGGACACCAGGGGTCCCCATCACTACAGACATTGTAAATATGCATACTCATCAGGAAACTACTTTGGCAGCTGGCAATAAAACATATTGAAAAAGGGGCACTTTTTTCCCAGTTCTTAGTAAAGTGTGCCATGGACTACTAGCAACCCAGTTGGGCCCACTCCCCAGCACAAAGGGGCTTGGTAGGCACCTCTTAGAGAAGATAGCAAGGGCCAGGTCCACCCCATCAGTGGTTCCACATATCACACGTAGCTGGGAGAGGGGGAAATCCAGTGGCCCTGATGTCTGACATACACATACCATTCCCTCTTCATGGGCAAAAACTGGTTGTGAAGCCCCTCACATTTAGAGACTAGTTCAAGGCTTTGGAATGGTTGGCTTTGGAGAGGACGATGGTGAGAACTTCTGGGCAGCAAAGTCTGATGAGCCAGGTTCCACCCACAGGGTTCAGAGCTGCCGCACATGCTTAGCAAAAGACACCAAGAAGGGTGCCTGGGTGGTTCAGGGGTTTAAAGCCTCTGCCTTCAGCTCAGGTCATGATCCCAGGGTCCTGGGATCAAGCTCCCTGCTGAGCAGGGGGCCTGCTCTCTGCCCCCCCCACCTGCCCCTCTGCCTACTTGTGATCTCTGTCTGTCAAATAAATAAATAAAATCTTAAAAAAAAGAAAAAAGGCACCAAAAGATTTCTCCTCTCTGCAGCTCCCCTGGAGAGCCTTCATTCATTTGGTCACTGGCTGTGTGTCAGCTCTGCATTATGGGCTGGGTGGGGGACACGGCAGGAACAAGAGAGACAAAGTCTAGTCTAATGCGGGAGACAGACAGGCCATGAATATTTCCTAGGTTATGCCTGTGCTAGGAAAGGGGTATGAGGATAGTGCCCTTACAACGAGGGGATCCAATTTAGGGGTCAGGAAAATGTAGGATGAGTAGGATTCAACCAGGTGAAAAGTGGGGTAGCACAGAGAAGGCGGGTTTATTTAAGCTATAGGCTAAGCTCCTGATAGAAACAAGCCGAAAACATGCAGTGGGTCAAATAAGATACAAGCGCTTTCTCTCCTGTAAAGTTCTAGCAGCAGGCAGGGTCCAAAACGAGTGGGTGTCTCAGCTCCATGAAGTCAGACCAAAGTAACAGTGGTTTAGGGGCACCTGGAGGGCTCAATGGGTAGAGCGTGTGCCTGGTGATCTCAGGGTTGTGATTTCCAGCCCCGAGCCCCATGCTGGGGGTAGAGATTACTTAAAATCTTTAAAAAAGCAACAACAGGGGCACCAGTGAGTCTCCCTGGGTTAAGCCTCCTTTGGCTCCGGTCATGATCTCAGGGCCCTGGGATTGAGCCCCGCATGAGGCTCTCTGCTCAGCGGGGAGCCTGCTTCCCTTCCTCTCTCTGCCTGCCTCTCTGCCTACTTGTGATCTCTGTCAAATAAATAAATAAATAAAATCTTTTTAAAAAATAATAAATAAATAAAAAGCAACAACAATGACAAAATAACTGTGGTTTAAACAAGAGAGAAATGTACTTCTCCCTCCCAGGGCAAGGTCCAGAGCTAGAGAGGCCAGGGTTGGTGGGGAAATTCTGCTCTGTTAAGTCTGCAGGAAAGTTATTTTCTAGGTCAGCTGGGGAAGCAGAACCACTGTATCACGGAAGCAGTGACTTATCAGAGGAACCAGACTTTGCACAGTTGTCAAGGGAGCTAGAGAACTAAAGGTCATGAAGAGGAGTTGGAGGGTCCCAGAAAGCCACAACTTAGCTTTCCAGAAGCTCTGTGCCCAAAAGAAATGAATGTCCATTGAAATGTGTAAAATGCCAAACTTTGAACAAGAAGAAACAAAATAAGCCAACAACCAGGAAAATAATTGAAATGATAGTTGAAGTCATCTCCTTTTAAAAATTTTTCTCAGCTCTGTTGGCTTTAGAGCAAAGTTCTACCAAACCCACTATGTTACATGTGTCTTTTTATTCTGATTCTTTATATCTGGGGCCCTGCTAATCCTGGGGAGACAGACCTCTAAGGCCCAGCCAATTCCTAGAGACAGCAAAGGATTCACCTGCGAGCGCGCCTTTCACATATAAGCTAATGGGGCCCGCACCCACACCCCTCTACCTCTTCTACCCAGTCCTTCCCACCCCAGGCCGCCAGCATTTCTTTGCCCCCATCACCCCTGGGGCCAGCGACCAGGCTACTAGGCACAGCCACTACACCCAAGAGTCTGCTGAAATTTAAGCCAGCCAAGCCTAAGCTTGCTTACCTTGCCTTATATCATCGCCGCCTGGCCATGTACCTCTGAGCAATTCAGTCTGGACTCCACAAGGGGACAGATGAGTGTTGTTGGCTGCAAGACAGGAATCCGCGGCATCCTAAGTATCCATCATTAGGACAAGTAAAGGGGACAGACAGATGCATTCTGTGGAGTGAAGACGCAGCAGTTAGAAGCAGAGGGTTTGAGAAATATAGAGGAGCACGACAAAAGTAAGGACCAGAAAGAGATCTAAAATGCATACGTATACAAAACACAATATATTTTCCAAAGATACGTATATACCCAAAGACAGAAGCCAAATACAATATATTAAGCGTCTTTGAGGGAAAGAGGAAATCGGAGCAACACCTGAGATGAAGGGAAGAAAAATGAGCACACCAGAGATTGCTGAGAGATGGCCCTGTATGAGCCCATGACCCTGATGCATGGTCTGGGGCATATGGCGAATTGATCTCTGCATCAGAGGCCCACCCCAACCAAACGCTCCCCTCCCTCTGCCACACACACCTGCGTAAAATCTACATCCTGGGCCAGATTGTTGGCTCCCTTAAATCAAGTCTGGGGCCTCTAAGGTGGGGAGCAGAAGGACATTCGGGTGGCTCCTGGGCTACTGGCAACGTTCTATTTGTTAACCTGCATGATGGGGTATTTGTTAAACTCACAAATAAGTTGTGTGGATTTTTCTTTATTGTTCTTTACATCTCATTTTAAAAAACATGACCTTGGGAGCCTGAGTGGCTCAGTCAGTTAGGCATCTGCCGTCTGCTCAGGTCATGATCCCAGGGCCTGGGGATCGAGCCCTGCATCGGGCTCCCCGCTCGGCTAGGAGTGTGCTTCTCTCTCTACCACTGTCCCCCTGGCTTGTGTTCTCCCTCTCTCTCAATCTTGCAAAAATAAATAAATAAAATATTTTCATAAATAAATAAATAAATAAAAACATGATCTCTTGGGGCACCTGGGTGGCTCAGTCCATGAAGTGTCTGATTCTTGATTTCAGCTCAGGTCATGATCTCAGGGTTGTGAGATATAGTCCTGTGTCAGACTCTGAGCTGAGCATGGAGCCTACTTGGTAGTCTCTCTTACTCTCCCTCTGCCCCTCCCCTTCCTGCCCCTGCACATGTGCTCTCTCTCTCTCTCTCAAAAAAGCAAACACACACACACACACACACACACACACACACAAAACATGACCTTTTTTGGAGCTTCTCTAGTGAAATGGGGAAGGGGGCTTTGAACATTCTTTGCTCACCTTGCCATATACCTCTCCCTGCCTCCTTGACTCTGAGGGCTACTGAAAAACACAGTTTCAAAAGCTTCAATGTAATCCATCCCTTGTTTCACTGAGAAGCAAACTGCAGTTTGTGTGGAGCACCTCTGGGATGGCTTCTTGTCAGCTTCCAAAGGGGGCTAAATCATCAGTGGTTGTAATGAGTCGTGATAAAACTAATGCCGAGGGATGAAGGCTCTGGTCCCTCTTGACCCCAGAGTCAGGCTGCCCTCTAAGTGCCAGGCACTGAGCTGGGCACAGATGGTGGAGGTCTTAGTCCTGCCTGCTGGACAAGCCAGACCGTAGCCCCGTAAATGACCCATGAAGTTTATCCATTAGCTTCCTCTGCTTGGAAATCCTTCTGCTGTCCTTTTTCTGACCTTGTCAGGTCCTGTGCTTGTCAGTCCTCAACCCCAGCCAGAGTCCTCTTGGGAGAGAGATAAAAAGGGAGCGTACTGATTTCCTGCCAGCCCCCACCCGAACCCAGGTTCACCTCTTTGGCTTGAAGCCGTCTGTCAAGATGCAGCCTTTTTCTCCTTTTTAGAAGTTACCTGCGTGTCAGTTTCAGTGTGTGTTTAAAGATGTTCCATGGGTGAGGGAAAAAAGGATTAAAGTGGCTTGTGAATATTCCCTTTTCCTGGAACAACTTAATATCCCATAAGGTAAAGTGTTAGATCTCTTCTTTTCATCTCTATTTCACAGAAGAGGACTGTGGAGGTGATGGAGCTTGCCCAAGGTCACCAGCAGAGTCAAGACTGGACAACAGATCTGTCTCACTCCAGAGCACCTAGCCACCTAACCCTCTCCAGAAGCCATCTGGGTGGACGTGTGGGTGGGAGGAGAGTGTTCAAAACCAAGTACATTTCTAACTCTGGAGGGGGACTTGTGTGAAAATACCTTCTCATCCCCTCTGGAGAGAGACTGGGGTCTGTGCAGAGAAATGAAGCTCTGTTGCTTACATGGTCCGGGGGTGCCAGGGCTCAGTGCCTCGTCTCATCTCGGCTGCTCTAGGGGTGGGCCCTGTGGATTCTTCGCGGGGGTGGGAAGAATCAAGAAGAGAGAGCTGCCTGGGTGGCTCAGTTGGTTAAGCATCTGCCTTCCCCTGGAGTCATGTCGGGGGAAGGGGGGGTTGGCATTCAGCCCCGCAAGGAGCTCCTTGCTCAGCGGAGTGCCTGCTTCTCCCTCTGCCTGATGCTCCCCCTGCTTATGTTCTAACAAATAAATACAATCTTAAAAAACAAAACAAAACAAAAAAACAAAACCAAAAACGGGGAGGGTGAAAAGGACATAAATTGGTGGCTATTTAGGAGGAATCAGAGCTACTGTGAGGTGACAGAATCCGAAGCAACCAATCCTGGGCTTTAAAGGGAAACACAAGGACAGGGCCCTCACGAGCCACTTGAGTTCTGGCACACAGAACACTTCGCAGGGCCTGCCAGTGTCCGGGGAAGGGGCGCTTTGCAACAGCTTTGTAAGGTAAGAAAAAACCAGCCCCCGGGGGCAGACGGGCCACACTGCCGGCGGAGGAACAGGAGCCGGATCCCACCAGAACAGCTGATGAGCTCCACCTTGTGGCATATAGGGGGATGGCAGCCCCGAGCTCTGGCAGGGGTGTCTGGGGAAATTCCTTCCTGTCCCCCATGCCCCCCGACCCCGGTCTCCCTCGCTGGAACTGCTGGAGCGCCCGCGTTGTGTTGGGCCTTGCACGAGCCATTTACATCCACCGGCTCACCTTCACAACAGCGGACCCCAAACCTCTTCTCTTCATTACCACCTGTCCTTCCCTCCATCCTCAGGCGGGAGCTGAGGAAGCCTTGCTTCCTCCCAGAGGGGTCCTCTGTCCCTCACCCCGGGTCCTGTACCTCTGCTTGCTACTTCTGGAAGATCTGCGTGACTGGTTCTCTGATGCTTGGTGCACTTTACTACTAATAGTTTCCCTAATGGTGTACCTTCACCAATGGGCCATAACTTCCTCAGGCAGCTTACTCTCCTTTACCAATCGTGGCGGAGAACTGAATTAATTTTTTTCAGATGAATAAATGATGAATGAGAGAGTATGCCTGGCATGAATAGCTTGGATGCCAGCATGACACTGCAGCCTGCAGTGATGCAGTGCCCCAAGCTGGCACTCACTTTAGGGAGAGTGTCTCTAAAGGGCATTGATCTTGGGATGCCTGGGTGGCTCAGTCAGTTAAGCATCTGCCTTCAGCTCTGGTCATGATCCCAGAGTCCTAGGATCAAGTCCCACATCAGGCTCTTCGCTCAGTGGGGAGCCTACTTCTCCCTCTGCCTTCTGCTCTCCCTGATTGTATGTGCTCTCTTTCCCTGACAAATAAATGAAATTAAAAAAAAAAAGACCATTAATCTTGAAATTCAAGCACGTCCCCTTGTAGAACCCCAGATGACTACATGTTATATTCCTTTGTATTTGCTCCATTCTTTCACTGATGAGATCCAGGGAGAGAGGAAGCAAGGGAGGGATTTTAAGACATAATTGTCTGGTGATGAAACAGGGTCCTAGAGGAGGCTGGTCCTGGCCATGGTTGCTGAAATGGGTGTAGAGAATCCATTAGGTAATGACCCCTGGCAGGTGAGTCCTAAGAGGACATTTACTTGTTTATTTTAAAGATTTGTTGATTTATTTTAGGGGGAGGGAGGGGCAGAGGGAGAGAAAATTCCAAGCAGACTCCACACTGAGCATGGAGCCCAATGCGGGGCTCGATCTCATGATCCTGACATCATAACCTGAGAGGAAACAAAGAGTTGGATGCCTAATGGACTGCACCATGCAGGCACCGCCTAAAGAGGACACTTAAATTGGTCTCTGATCCCAGGGCTCAGATCAGTGGAGTCAAAGATCACACCACCGATCTCTCACTGTATTGCCTTTTGTGAGGTTTTCATACATGACTTTGGCCTCTTCTGGTTAGAGGTTTGTCCTCATTCATACCGCTACCATGTGTAGCGGTAGAAATGGTAGCAGCGTCAGCAAAATCTTGGGCTCCCCAAGTGTGCTACAGGAACACCTCTGGCAATTCTCAGAGCACTGGGCAGACGTCTAACAGTCTATTTTTACAGACGAAGAAACTGATACTGAAAGACTAATATAACTTGCTCACAATCACACAGCAGGTAATCGGCAGAACTAGGATGGCGATCCAAGTCCGTGGCTCCAACTGTGTGCTCTTGAAATTTGTTTTGAATCAACAGTACACTCACACGAAACAAAATCCAGACAGTTCCAGACAGTGACAAGTCAGCCTTCCATCCACCCACTAGCTCAGGTGTTCTGTTCCCCTCCCCAGAGAGCTAGAACTGGAATTTTCTTGGGTATTTTTCCCGAGTTTTTCTATGCCTATTCAGACATATATGTTCTCTCCCCACACATGGGGGGGCAGCCTAGCACATGCCCTATTCTGCTTCCTGTTCTTCACACTCCACCCTAGACCTAGAATTTGCTCTACATCCTTGGATTTAGAGCTGTCTCACTCCTCTCATGGCCGTATACTATTACACTGATAGAAAATTTATTGTCCTGGTCCTCTACCGATGGACACTGAATTTGTTTCCAATCTTTGAGATTGCAAATAATGCTCCAGGGACTATGTTTGTACACATGCCATTTGATATGTGTGCGCATATGATGGAATCAAAGCCTCTTAAGGCTTTGACTCTTTGCTCATTTGTTCGTTTGGCCATTCATTCATCTAGGCCCTGAGGACACCGAGATGAGTAGTACCTGGGTTCCCTCCTGGAGGAATGTGCACCTTGGCAGAGACGGTGAGCAGGGCATGGAAGAAGTAAGTACTGGCCATTGTGCTTCTGGAAACCTGAGGCTGACAACGGGTCTGAAGACTGACCATCTCCAAGCTCCTCCAAGGAATGCTGGGACTAAACTGCGGACCACACTCTTCTTCATGCTGCCCTGTGCCCTTCCCAGGCTTCCCTGTGTATGGCAGTTTTCTGCCCCATTTGTCATTCTTCATTTGAGTAGTTCTGGGAGGCTGGTTGGAGACGGTAAGCAACAGGTGGAGAGAATGGAGAGCGCCCTCTTGTGGATCTCTGTGGAGGCAGTGTGGAAAGACCCTGGATAACCTGCCTCTCCTGGTCTTCTGATGCTCAGTTGGGTACCCCCAAGACCCTTCCTTTGCCTCAGGTGGAAAGGGCATAGGGGGAAACTCCCCCCAAATCCTGGTCCCCCGACTAGAGAGTAGAGGCTCAATTTTAGGGTTATCCTGTGCCCTGAGCTTTAGGATGTGAAATCGAGAGAAAAGAAGGAGTCAGAGAAAAGGAAACTGGGAAAACAAAAACAAAAATGAAGGAAGGATCAGAGATGGAAAAAATAGGTGCACCAAAAAGGGGATCACACCAAGGGGAAATTACAAAGATGTAGTTTCTTCATTCTCCAGGTTCATAGACCTCTGTTAGTCCCCAGACACCCCTCTCTTTGCAATTAAGATAGTGATGTTCAAACCAGCACCCAGTACGTGGGGCCCAAATCTAGCCAACTTGAGCAGGGCTGTCCCTTAAGGAGAGCTATCCCTGCAGCCCCCTCCCCAGTTGGGAAAGACTCTGAGTTGGACTTATGGCCTGATGTAGCCTTTTTTTTTTCTTTTTTAAGATTTTATTTATTTATCCATCAGAGAGAGAGGGAGAGAACACATAAGCAGGGGGAGCAGTAGAGGCATAAGCAGGGTCCCCACTGAGCAGGGAGCCCGACATGGGACTTGATCCCGGGACCCTGGGACTGTGACCTGAGCCAAAAGCAGACGCTTAACCAACTGAGCCAACCAGGTGTCCTGACCTGGTGTAGCCTTATGCATTTGACCAGCCCCAGGAGAGACAGTGCCTCCAGGCCACAGACCAGCCCCTCGTTCTACTCCACACCCAGCCTGTCTGCTAACCACTGGCGATGGCCATGCCAAATATATCTGCCTGTTCCACCAGCTGGGGCAGCTGAGCTCTGAGTCCCTGTCTTCTGAGACCAAAATCCCTCTGAGGCTGTCCTGGATCCTCACTTGGGACAGGCAGCCAGGGCTGTGGGGATCCTTGCCTTGTATGGCCATGGTCACAGGGAGAGAGAGTGGGATACAGGTGGGAGGAGAAAGGAGAGAGTCCTTGTACTGGGAGATTTTACAAGTGTGGCAGTCTCTGTGATGGTCCCCAGTGATCCCTGCTTCCTTTGTAATCTCTCTCCCCTTGTAGAATCACCTTCTCTTGAGTGTGGGCTGTACCTTTAGACTTACTTCTAATGAAAAGAATATGGCAAAAAGTGAGGGAATATCACTGCTGAGATTAGGTTATGAAAAGACTGTGTATTCCATCTTGCTTGCTTTCTCAGGCTCTCTTGCTTACTTGCTCTGATGAAGCCAGCTGCCATCTTGTGAGCCGCCCTATGGAGAAACTCACATGGCAAGGAACTGAGGGAAGCTACTAGCAAACAGCCAGTGAGAAACTGAGGTCTCTGTCCTCAGTCCAATAACCCATAAGGAACTGAATTCTGCCAACCATCTTGCAAATGAACTTGGAAGTAGATCCTTCCCCAGTCAAGCCTTCAAATGAGATTGCAGACCCAGATGATACCTTGATTGCAACCTTGTGAGAGGAATGCACACTAGAAGGTTGGATGAATGTATAGTGGGCGAATCCATAGTATCTACCACACCTTCCACTGAAAGTGGAACTCCATCCCCCCCTCCCAGAAATTCATGGACTGAATCCAGCTAGCCCATACCCATAATCCCCTTCCACCTTTGTCCCGGCCTAATTAGCTCAGGGAAGAAGGACCCTCCCTATCCCACCGACTGTAAAGATGTCTTGTTTGTTTTAGTGAAACGTGGCCTTATTCTCTGGATACAACCAATGTTCAGTAATTCTCACTCTGCCTGTCCTTAAAATGCCAAGGTCACCCTGGTGGGCTTGGGGTCATTGTTACCCAAGTCCCCAACTATTCTTTTTTTTTTTTTTTTTTTTTTTTAGATTTTATTTATTTGACAGAGAGAGAGGGATCACAAGTAGGTAGAGAGGTAGTTAGCGGGGGGTGGGGGCACGGGTAAGCAGGCTTCCTGCTGAGCAGAGAGCCCGATGTGGGCTTGATCCCAGGACCCTGAGAACATGACCTGAGCCGAAGGCAGAGGCTTAACCCACTGAGCCATCCAGGCGCGTGTCCCCAACTATTCTTACCAAAATTTCTGCCTTCACACAGGAGGTCCTAATTAGGAGAGCCCCCAAAAGGAGGAATCTTGGCTTATTGTCACTCAAAGGATTCCCCTCAATGCCAGCCAGCTTTGGAGAATCTCAATCCTCGGTCCTCACCAGGTCCTGTCTCCTAGTATCCCGCTGATGGAACGATGGGGGAGGGGTAGTGGCCCTGCATTTCTATTACCCTAAGATGTTCTTGATCTCCATGGATGGGAGAAGCAGCCTGGGAACAACTATTATTAAGCACCATTTCTGACTCAGCCCTGAGACAAGCACTGGGATAGAGTCAGTTATAACTCAAAGGATGGCCTCTGGAGCTTATGGTCTCCTGGGAGCAAAAGACAAGTAAATAAGCACTCACAAAACCTCATGATGAGTGTGATGAGTGAAGAACACCAAGGGCATCTTGGGAACTGGGAAGAAAGCCTATTTCTTTCCCAGGGGCAGGGGAGGCTTTGCAGAGGGTAAGAGTTTACTGGGCCCCAAGAAAGAGAAGACATTCCAGAAGAGGAAATGGCATGTACATGGCCACAGTGGTTAGGAGAGGGTGTGGGGCACTAAGTGAACTGCACGCTATTTGAAAAGCTGGCACTTCAGTGAGACAGGGAGACAGGAACCACTGAAACACCTTTTTTTTTTTTTAAGATTTTATTTATTTATTTGACAGAGAGAGATCACAAGCAGGCAGAGAGGCAGGCAGAGAGAGAGGAGGAAGCAGGCTCCCTGCTGAGCAGAGAGCCCGATGCGGGGCTCGATCCCAGGACCCTGAGATCATGACCCGAGCCGAAGGCAGTGGCTTAACCCACTGAGCCACCCAGGCGCCCCCTGAAACACCTTTTTAAGAAAATTTTTGCTGATGTGGAAAGATGTCCAAGATAGTTTATCAAATGAATAAAGCAAGTCACATGAGAGTGTGTGTGGTGTGATCCCTTTGCATTCTGTGTTAAGGATATATGTGTATATGCACCTGCTTCCTTGTGAATGTCTGGAAACTTACTGACACAAGAAATCAACCCTTGAGGAGCTGGACTGGACCGGAAAGGAGAGGAGAGAAGAGAAAGGAGAGGAGGAAGAGGGCACTCTTCCTTTTTACCCCATCCACTCTGTACTGTTTGCATTTGCATTATTTTACAATACTGGTGTGTTCAAAGAATTTAATGGAGTAAGTAATGTAACCATATTTTCCTTACAGAAAGATCACCTTCCCAAGATTTGGGGAACAGTTTGAATGTGGGATGGATATTAGATGTTATTAAAGAATTACTATTAATCTGAGCCACATATGAAAAGAATCTTATTTTTCAGAGGTAAATAGTATGATATCTAACATAAGAGTATTTCTAAGCCCTGGGGAGATTCAGCAAAAGCTGGACCCCATGAATTTACCTGTATGAGTTTCTGCAGCAGGGCTCTGTGGCCTGATGAAAGAGAAAGCATTTGGTGGGGATGTGGCTCTGGGCCTGGGGTTTGTCAGTGACATGGGTTAAATGCAAGGACAGGCTGCATTTGGGGGAGGGGGCGTTCTTGGCCATATGGAGGAGAAGGAGAGCCAGGAAGTCTGCAGCTACAGTGAACAGCTGTGTGTATATGTGTGCTTGGCTAGTCCATATCTGGACACATTCCAATTCGGGAGGAATCCCCCTTTGTGTGTGACTTGGAAGAAGGCAGAAGCTCTTCTGCCACTAGAGAAGCAAGGGGCCAGAGATTTCTCTCTCCATCCCACTATCTGCTGCCTTTGGGCACACGACCCGAGTCAAGCTGATTAATGCTCCTCCCTGGGATGACTCAAAGATATAGGGACAGGTGAAAAGTTATTCAAAGTAGGAGCATGGGCAGGGAACACAACGCCAGCAGCATTGGAGACATCAGTGTTCAGGGGGGACTCCAGCCAGAATATTCTGGTGGTTTGACCTTGGCTGTATTTCTTGCCTTCCTAGTTCTTGAACACTGGTTCTTCGGCATTTATATGGATTTTTTGAGTTACCCAACTCTTTTTTTTTTTAAGATTTATTGATTTATTTGTCAGAGAGAGAGACATCAAGAGACACAAGCAGGGGAGAGCGGCAGGCAGGGCAGGCAGAGGGAGAAGCAGGCTCCCTGCTGAGCAAGAAGCCCGACCCAGGACTTGATCCCAGACCCTGGGATCATGACCTGAGCCAAAGGTAACTGCTCAATGGATTGGGCCCCCCAGGCATCCCTGAGCTACCCAATTCTTTTTTTTTTTTTTTAAGATTTTATTTATTTATTTATTTGACAGAGAGATCACAAGCAAGCAAAGAGGCAGGCAGAGAGAGAGGGGGAAGCAGGCTCTCTGTTGAGCAGAGAGCCCAACTTGGGGCTTGATCCCAGGGCCCCAAGACCACAACCTGAGCCGAAGGCAGAGGCTTAACCCACTGAGCCACCCCGGTGCCCTGAGCAACCCAATTCTTTCCCAAAAACTCTCTTTACTCTTTTATATTTAAGGTAGCCAAAGTTAATTTTTGTGCTTGCTGCCAAGAACCGTAAATAGTACATAAACTGGTACCAGACAAATGATGGCAGGTGAAAGATTGTAAGGAGAATGGGAGAAATGGGGATCAGTTATTTGGCTTAGCGCTATAGGTCTACTGGAATTCAGGAATGGGAATTTGGTGGCCTATGCCATGCAGTACACACCATCTAATTAAATTACTGCTGTGATCACCTAGAATGAAGTATCCACAGAGAACAGGCTTTAGGAGACCATAGGGAAAGGAGTACCTGCTTCGAAAACCTCAGAACAGCTTCTAGAAGTTGGATAACAGCTCAAAATATTAACTTAAACCCATGGACTTTCTATCGTTCCTGGAAAATATACCTTATTTCTTTTATCAACAGGACTGACATAAACGAAAACCAATCTGAGAATTTGATCCTATTGGTTCTTGAACTATAATGTTAGAGAAATCATAGTCTTATAAAATTAGGACATTTGATTAGGAAAAAACAGGAACCCTAAGAATCAGAATAGGGCTAGGTAAGGGACATTTAGAGGAAATCCTCAACGATCACTGAGCGTCCCTCACCAGCTGAAGCAGCTCCTCCCCACTGTCTGGCAATGCCTTTCCCTTGGCTGATGATGTGACCTCTTCTGGAGTTACCTTGCAAGAGGACATCATTTATTCTCAAGCTCCATCAGTCCTACCCAACATTTTCTTTAGATATGTCAGCTTGCCAATTTTGGGGGATGGTGCTGTTTGAAGGAGCATATCGTTGACAAACCTGGACTCCCAGCTGCCCAAACTAGAACACCAAATTCAGGATCTTAGATAAATATGCATACATCAACAAATTCATATTGAATTTACATTACAATGTCACAAGCAGTGGAGCCTCATAGGAATCTGAAGATATCTAAAGATAGGCACATTGGAGAAGATTTATCCTGTGCAACTTGACCACCCAAACATTATGTCCCTGGAAAGGGTCCCTGATGTTTCATTCTCAGAGAACTTGGAAAGTGCTTTGGTGAAGGAAATAACAGAAACACTTTAGTAAGCCATTCTCTGTAGGTTAGAGATGCTACTGAGAGATGGTGAGTGGCTCTCTGTTTCAAAGAAAATGAATTGTGTGCTTTATTTATTTTTACTTTTTAGAGGGGGAGAAGGGGAGAGGGAAAGAGAGGATCTCAAGCAGGCTCCATGCCCAGCACAGAGCTCAACATGGGGCTCGATCTCATGACCCTGAGATTTTGACCTGAGCCAAAATCAAGCGTCAGAGGCTTAACTGGCAGAGTCACCCAGGCAACCCAAACTCTATATGCTTTATAGCAAGTAGCAGCACTTAAGTAGCAGAGGCAAATGTAAATAGCACATTAGGCAATAGAGGCCCTTGAGCATTATAATTAATTTTTGTTTCTTCTAATTAAGTTCCTGAAACTAAAATAGCCCATTAAGGTGCCACTTGATCAGGATTTTTTCAATGGTAAAAAATGGTGAGTAGAAGTTTGAGTTGAGTAACTATGTCAAAACTACAAATTGTTTCCCAATATCTATTTTCCCCTTCTCTCTTTTAGAAATAGGACCTCTGGGGGGCACCTGGGTGGCTCAGTGGGTTAAAGCCTCTGCCTTTGGCTCAGGTCATGATCCCAGGGTTCTGGGATCAAGCCTCACCTTGGGCTCTCTGCTCAGCAGGGAGCCTGCTCCTCCCCTCTCTCTCTCTGCCTGCCTCTCTGCCTACTTGTAATCTCTGTTGTACAATCTACTTGTAATAAATAAATAAAAATCTTTAAAAGAAATAGGACCTCTGGGACGCCTGGGTGGCTCAGTTGGTTAAGCGGCTGCCTTCAGCTCAGGTCATGATCCCAGCGTCTGGGATCAAGTCCCACGTCAGGCTCCTTGCTCAGCAGGGAGCCTGCTTCTCCCTCTGCCTCTGCCTGCCACTCTGTCGGCCTGTGATCACTCTCTCTAAAAAAAGAAAAGAAAAGAAAAGAAAGAAATAGGACCTCTGATTTTCAGTGGAACGAAGGGCTACCAAGAATAAAGACTACATTTCCCAGCATCCCTTGCAGCTAGGTATGGCCATGTGACTAAGCTCTAACCAATAGGATGTGAGTGACAGCAACATGTATAATTTCCAGGTTGTATCTTTAAAGGTAGGGGTTATATCCTTCTTCCTCCTCTTTCTCCAGCTTGCTGCTCAGAATACAGAAGTGGTTATGAGACATTTTGGAATGTGGGCCAGGGCAATATTCTAGTGATGGTGAGAAAACAAGCTAAAAAGGAGCCTAGATCCCTGGATGACCTTGTGAAATAAAGACATCCTACCAGTCCCTGGACAGCCTACATTTGGGTTGTCACATAACAGAGAAATAAACTCCTATCTTGTTTAAGGCTCTGTTATTTTAGGTCTCTGTTACTTAAAGAGTAAGTGAGTAAGGAATGACAATAGAGAGTAAGCCCCCAATGATACAGAATATGTGCATCTCTTTCAATTCCCAGACCTGAGTCATTTTACAGACCCAAAGCCCCTTAAGTAAAAAGGAAATTAAGCATTTGTAATGAGGAATTCTGTAATAACAGCACAATAATATCCTTTAATAATTACAGCTACCAAGACACCTGCGTGGCTTAGTTGTTAAGCGTCTACCTTTGGCTCAGGCATGATCCCAGCATCCCGGGATGGAGCCCTACATCGGGCTCCCCACTCAGCAGGGAGCCTGCTTCTCCCTCTCAAGCTCCCCTGTGCTTGTGTTCCCTCTCTCGCTATCTCTCTCTGTCATAAATAAGTAAAATCTTAAAAAATAATATAGCTACTACTAATTATGAACCAAGCACCATTGCAAGTTCTTTACATGTATTAGTTCATTTAATCCTCAAAACTTTCCTATAATTCATATACCAAGAAAAGGTAATGAATACCTTGCAGCAGATACAAAAATTAACTCAAAATGGATTATTGATCTAAATGTAGAATTTAAAACTATAAAACACTTAAAAGAAGCAGAAGAAAATCTTTATAAATTTGGGTTAGCCAAAGTTTTCTTAGTTATGACTACAAAAGCACTATCCATAAAAGAAAAAACTGATAGACTTCATAAAAAATTTTAAACTTCTGCTCTTCAATAAACACTGCTCAGAAAATTAAAAAATTAACCACAGATTGGAGGTAAATATTTGCAAAACATATATCTGATCAAGGACTTGTATCCAGAATATATAAAAAGCTCTCAAAACTCATTAAAAAGAAAGTAAGCAATCCAATTTTTTAAATCAGCAAATGATTTGAAGAGATACTTTACCAAACAGACATTAGGAAAGATGATTAACATACTTAATCATTAGGGTAATATAAATTAAAACTACAATAAGATATCATTACTCTAAAATGGTTAAGGGGTGGGCACCTGGGTGCCTCAGTGGGTTAGGTCTCTGCCTTCAGCTCAGGTCATGATCTCAGGGTCCTGTAATCAAGCCCCGCATTGGGCTCTCTGCTCAGTGGGGAGCCTGCTTCCCCCTCTCTCTCTGCCTGCCTCTTTGCCTACTTGTGATCTCTCTCTCTGTTAAATAAATAAAATAAAATCTTTTTAAAAAAAATGGTTAAGGGGCACCTGGGTGGCTCAGTTAGTTAAGTGTCTGCCTTTGGCTCAGGTCATGATCTCTGGGTCCTGGGATCAAGCCCCATATCGGGCTCCCTGCTCAGTGGGGAGTCTGCTTCTCCCTTTCCCTCTGCCCCTCCCTCCTGCTCGTGCTCAATCTCTCTCTCTTAAATTAAAAACAAAAGTCTTTACAAATAAATAAAGGTTAAAAATTTTAAAACTGAGGGGCACCTGGGTGACTCAGTGGGTTAAAGCCTCTCTCTGCCTTTGGCTCAGGTCATGATCTCAGGGTCCTGGGATCGAGCCCTGCATCGGGCTCTCTGCTCAGCAGGGAGCCTGCTTCCTCCTCTCTCTCTCTACCTGCCTCTCTGCCTACTTGTGATCTCTGTCAAATAAATAAATAAAATCTTTAAAAAAATTTTTTTTAAACTGAACATACCAAGTGTAGACCAGAATATTGAGTAACCAGAACTCTCATTCACTGCTCACAGAATTGCAAAATGGCACAGGCATTTTGGAAAACAGTATGGCAGTTTCTTATAAAGCTATACAAACATACATACATACATACATACATGTATAATTACTCTATGAGCCAGCAATCCCCCCTTCTGAGTATTTACCCAAGAAAAAGAAAACTTATATTCATATAAACCCTAAATATGAATGTTTATATTGACTTTATTCATAACTGCCAAAAGTTGGAAATAACCCTAATGTCCTTCGACTGGTGAACAGATACACCAACTGTGGTACATCCACACAACATAATACTACGTAGTAACGAAAGGTAATGAACTACTGATACATGCAACAATATGGATGAACCTTCACTGCATCATGTTAAGTGAAAAAAGCTAGACTCAGGGGCCGCCTGAGTGGCTCAGTGGGTTAAGCCTCTGCCTTCAGCTCAGGTCATGATCCCGGGGTCCTGGGATCGAGCCCCACATCGGGCTCTCGGCTCAGCAGGGAGCCTGCTTCCTCCTCTCTCTCTGCCTGCCTGTCTACTTGTGATCTCTGTCAAATAAATAAATAAATAATCTTAAAAAAAAAAAGCTTGGGGCGCCTGGGTGGCTCAGTGGGTTAAAGCCTCTGCCTTTGGCTCAGGTCATGATCTCAGGGTCCTGGGATCGAGCCCCGCATCGGGCTCTCTGCTCAGTGGGGAGCCTGCTTCCTCCTCTCTCCCTCTCTGCCTGCCTCTCTGCCTACTTGTGATCTCTGTCAAATACATAAATAAAATCTTTAAAAAAAATAAAAATAAAAATAAAAATAAAAGCTAGACTCAAAAGGCTACATACTGTATGATTCCATTTACATGACATTCTGGAAAAGGCAATCAATAGGAACAGAAGGCAGATCAGATGCTACAGGATAACCAGGAGCTAGGGATGAGGGAGAGACTGCCTACAAAAAGGTATGAGGGAATTTGGTTGGAGGGGGGAGGAAGGGTGATGAAAAAGTTCTGTATCTTGGTTGTACGAACTCCTCCTCAGCCATGAGCACCCAGCTGAAAGATCACCTCCTATAGGAAGTCTTCCCTGGTTGCCCCTCCCAGGCTAGTTTGGGAACACCTCTTACCGGTTTCACCAACAGGGGCATTCACCACACTATACTGTTATAATTTGTGAGCCTCTGCAGTGGTTACACAAATGGGTACATTTGTCAAAACTCATAGAGCCCATAAAAAGGGCAAACTTTATTATGTATAAATTATATCTCAAACCTGACTATAGGGGAGAAAACTACCCAAAAAAGTAGGGCACCCATTCCACAGTTTAAGAAACTAAGACACAGAGAAATTTCAAACCCAGGCCCACTCCAGATCTGTGCTCTGGACCACAGAACTATACTGAATTCTCCTATCAACCTTCCTTCAAGGAAGCCTCAATTATTCTCAGGGAAATTAAGACCTAGAGAAAGAAACATTTACCCTTTGAGAGGTTATTAGTCACTGGCTTTCAGTTAACACAGTGTCCCTGTGATCCGTCAGGCAGAGTGGAGGTTTATGAGGGTCATGAGATAATTTTTTGACTCAACCACCTTGCCGTGGGCTGGTGGGATTGCAAACCCATTCCATGACTATTCTCCTTTTTTATGCTCAGGAACTAGCAAAAAATACACTTTGGGAATCCAGTAGTTGGGAAGGCAAAACAGAAGCCCCTGGAACTCTTACTTGCTACCAAAATAGTAGGCCAAAGCTGCATTGGGTCACTGGGGTGGCTCAGTCTGAATACCAGATTCTTGATTTTGGCTCAGGTTATGACCTCAGGGTCGTGAGATTGAACCCCATGCCAGGCTCCATGCTCAGTGGGGAGTCTGCTTGAGATTCTCTCTCTCCCTTTGTCCCCCCACAAATAAGTAAATAAATCTTTAGGGACGCCTGGGTGCCTCAGTCAGTTGAGCGTCTGCCTTCAGCTCAGGTCATGATCTCAGGGTCCTGGGATTGAGTCTCAAGTTGGGCTCCCTGCTCAGTGGGGAGCCTGCTTCTCCCTCTGTCTGCTGTTCCCTCTCTGCTTGTGCTCTCTCACTGACAAATAAATAAATAAAATCTTCTAAAAAAAATCTTTTTTTTTTTTTTTTAAACTACACCTGGGGCACCTGGGTGGCTCAGTGGGTTAAGCCTCTGCCTTTGGCTCAGGTCATGATCTCAGTGTCCTGGAACTGAGCCCCACATCAGGCTCTCTGCTCAGCAGGGAGCCTGCTTCCCTTCCTGTCTCTCTGTCTGCCTCTCTGCCTACTTGTGATCTCTGTCAAATAAATAAATAAAATCTTAAAAAAATTTTTTAAAAATTAAAAAGCTACATCCTGAGGGATTTCTAAAAATTACACCACAAAAGACATTAAAAGTGAAGGCTGATGATTCCTGTCACATCTCCATTTAATTATCAAGAGATGGTAGAAGATAGGTGAGGCTTGGAGAAAGTTCCTATTTTCTATAGCACATCAGGGCGCTATGTGGAGCCTGTGCCATGTCACAGTGGAGGCACTTCTCATGGCCCAATAAAGAACTAAGAGCCTTTTTATTCCCCTCAAAAGAAAATAGCTAGAGTACCTGGCTGGCCCAATCAGTAGTGCAAGCGACTCCTGATCTCCAGGTCATGAATTCAAGCCCCACATTGGGCATGGAGCCTATGTTTTAAAAAAAGGTAAAAATTTTAAAAAAAAAGAATATAGCTACTCATAGGAGGAGGCCTGGGTTTGCTATAAATCACTTGGTGTACATGAGACACCAAGATGGACTGAGCTGTAGGCTATCTGGTCTACCTAGCCATGTGCTGGCTGTATCCTTTAGAGTCAATCAAGTAGAAAGGGAATCCATGGGAACAAGGCCAAGTAGGTCCTGAAGGCATAAGCAAGCATCCTTGTGCAGGCCACTCACCAGGGCCTGGACTAGGGGGATGTGGACAACAGGCCTAGGGCATAAATTTATGGAGGCACTCACTCAGGCGCTGACCCGGTGTTTGCATGACTCTGACAGTGGGGGCCTCCCTACATTTTTTACCACAGGCAGCTAACTTGCTGCTGCCCCGACACTGTGATGTGCCATCCCCCACTCTACATCTCTGAGCCCATGGGGAATCCCTAACACCGGATGACAGAGAAAGAAAAATTTCAAGTTTAGTTTGTAGTGCAGTATGCCACCCGTGGCCAGAAATGGCCCATTGCTGTACAGAAGAGAAGAGAACCTTCCTCATGGGCAGAATGCTGAACAGTATCTTTTGTGGCCCACTCCGTCTGTAAGGAGAGGCGGCCTGAAGTAAGGATTTGTACTGTGTGTATGGGCGGTGGCGAATGCTCGAGGCAGATGGCAACAACTTGAAAGGAATGAGATTAAAGATTTGGGGCAAGGAAGAGGAAGGAAAAAGCATAAAAAAGAATCTTTGGGGATGGATATAGAGTGTGAAAATATTTGTGTTTTATGGACTTGGTCACTACAGAAAGGGTTCTTAATCGTCAGCTGGGGAGTACCTGAGTGGCTCAGTGGGTTAAGCCTCCAACTTCGGCTCAGGTCATGATCTCAGGGTCCTGGGATCGAGCCCCGCATAGGGCTCTCTGCTCAACAGGGAGCCTGGTTCCCTTCCTCTCTCTCTGCCTGCCTCTCTGCCTACTTGTAATCTCTGTCAAATAAATAAATAAAATCTTTAAAAAAAAAAGATTTTATTTATTTATTTGACAGAGAGAGATCACAAGCAGGCAGAGAGGCAGGCAGAGAGAGAGGAGGAAGCAGGCTCCCTGCCGAGCAGAGAGCCCTATGCGGGGCTCGATCCCAGGACCCTGAGATCATGACCTGAGCCGAAGGCAGAGGCTTAACCCATTGAGCCACCCAGGCGCCCCTAAATAAATAAAATCTTAAAAAAAAAAATTTAAACCTAGCATCTGAACACTCTCCCTGATTTTGGGAGATAGTCCCCAAATGAGGTAAATATTGGTGAGGGAGTTTTTTCTTTTCTTTTTTTTTTTAAAGATTTTATTTATTTGCTTGACACACACAGAGAGAGAGAGAGAACACATGTACAAGCAGGGGGAGCAGCAGGCAGAGGGAGAAGCAGACTCCCACCTGAGCAAGGAGCCCAATGAGGGACTCGATCCCAGTACCCTGGGATCATCACCTGAGCTGAAGGCAGATGCTTAACCAACTGAACCACCCAGGCGTCCCTCAGTTTTTGCTTTTCATATAGAAACCTAAGGGACTACGTTTTCTCCCCATCTCTTCCAGCTGGTGCCTGGACATGTGTCCTAGATTTAGCCAATCAAATGATTCCACACAACGCTTGGAATCTTAAGGGAGTAAAGGTCGCAATAATGGAAGGAGACAAGAAATGACACCCAGGGATGCCCATGCCAAGAGTCTAGTGACTGGGTGCCCGCAGCAGTGCCCTAACCAGGGTTTCCTGCCCTTTGACCCTGTAGTGTTTCCTAAAATGGATTTTCGTTAATACTTCAGCCTTTTTGTCTATCCTAGCATCCCTGCAATAAGGGAATTTTTCTCTTGAGTTAGCTGAACCCAGACTTCAACACTGATGGGCATGGAGAAAATCAAGGGTTCAAGGAAGGGGAGTAATCTCTGCAGGCTAGGGTTGACAAGTCTTCTCCGAACCTTATGTGGGTGAGACAGGCTTCTGTCCTGTACTGGCTGGAGAGATGATGTTTCCTACAGGTCTCTTTTGTGGACTCTGGTCGCTAAGAAGGCCCATTTATCAGAACAACTGGTGTGGCTACTGCTAGCTGCCAAGCCTGCAGCCCAGAGATCCGGGGACTGAGCACTCCTACCCCCCTACTCCTACATCCAAGGGATAAAGGCAGAGATGCAGGCAAAGTTCAGCTCTCTGGAGAGAAGCAGTTAGGGCTGGGGTTGGCTCTTCCTTTCCCCCCAGGATTCCTGCCCTTCCCAGGAATGTAACAGCAGCACTCACGGTTCCCCGTGAGTACCCTCCCAGCACAGCTGCGGGCCAGCTTCCCAGCCCCAGGCGCGCAGCTGTGCTTTCTCCCCAACTAAAACATAACAGCACCTGGCCTTCTCTCTCCACCTTGCCCTGAGAGACACAGGTGGGACTGGAGACAGGGATGCTCTGGGTGGCGCTTATTTGCATCCGAGAGCCACGGGGAGAGTGCGCCTTTCTCCTTCCAGGTTGGACCGTAGAGCCCAGGCCCTTGTCCTAGTGGCTACTGGAAGAATCCTGACCCGAGGGACCGCACTCTTCCCAGGGTTTCCAAGCGCTTACCTTTCTGCGGCCGGGCGGGTCCGGCTCCCGGGAGCGAAGGCGCGGTGCTGGGGCAGGGCAGGTGGAGCGCTGCTTTGAAGTCTCTGCCCCAAACTCACAGGAGGGAAATCTGACGCCCGGGGTCCCTGAGAGGGGCGGGACCGGGCACGGCTCGGCGCCCCTTTCCTTTCAATACTGGAGGAGAGTCGGGGGGATGGTCAGGAACCCGCAGAAAAAAAAGCGAGGGAGCCGCGCCCTCTCCGTCTCGAGAGGCCCGTGCCGCCTGGAACTTGGCGGCTGGAGCGCAGGAGTAGAACGCGAGCCCTTCTCGGCCGCGGCCCCAGGGCGCCGCCTCCCGGGACACCCGCCGCAGCCCCGGACCGCGCGGGGCGGCGGGATTCCTTCCCAGGGCTCCCGCGGCGGAGCGTAGGGACTCGCCGCGGAGGAAACGGCCGGGTTGGCGGAATTCTTCCGGCAGTCGGGCCCGCAGCTCCCCCGGCCCGCGGAGTCCCGGCCCGAGCCGGCGGGAGGCGCGAGGCTGCGGGCGGGTCGGATGCAGAAGGCGGGCGCACGCTGCGCCTTCCTCCCGACGGCCCGCCGGGCTTCAAAATGAGCGTCCGTCTCTCTCGTCCGTTTCGCATTTCTCACATTTCTCGTTTGCAACCCAACCCGGCGTCCCCTGCCTGAGTGTCCTTTGCTGTCCGGGCCCACAGTCCGGACGCTTCTGGATCGTTCACTAAGCTTCCCGGCAGAGCTCCGGGCCTGGACTCGCGGGAGGCGGCGACGCGAACAGAGCTTCCCCACGCCGGGGGCCGCTCGCTGGGCTCCCGTGAACTGGGGGTGATGCCCCGTGACAAGCGAGGAAGCGACGCTGCTGCGTGGAAGGGGCCGTGGAGCCCACCCCAGGGCAGAAGGCGCAGGGATTGCGGGGGGGCTCCTTTGAATTGGGAGTTCTGCTCACCAGAGGGGTGAATGCACGCCAACCACAGGCCCCCAGGCCTTCGAAGACCGGCTGCTTCAGTCGGCATCTCTCCCACACCGCCGCCCCTCCAATTTCCGAGGCCCTAGAAGCCTCTCCCACCGAGTCTAGGCGGCCGGTGCCACGAGCCCTGCACACCGGCCGGAGGAGCCTTCGCGGGCCGGTGCCCTGCGTGCCCGCCGTGGAAGGCCGGCTCCTCACTCTCCCCTGGGACAGTAGTTAACGCAGAGTTGATCTGGGACTTCTGTGGGCTTAATAAACTGTCTTCTCCCTCTCTTCCTGCCCACCCCAGAGCGGAATCCACCCCATTTCGGTCCTCTGCTCACCCGAAAGAGCCCAGTTTCTGGCCTGAGGTATGAAAGGGAAGGAAGTTCAAGCCTGTGGATACGAAATAGGTCCAAGGTGATCTGCCCGAGTGTGAGCTCGCAGGCCTAGGCTCCCGAACAAGCTTGCCAGAGAGCCGGAGCTGGCTTCCCCTAGACAGCTAGCGGCAGGGTCCCTTGAGCGTTTTCCTGTGAACCTACCGCCTCCGACCCGAAGCTTGTGTGCCCTGGGGAGGAGGGGTGGCCATGTGGCCACCTGGGAACAGAGGGGTGAATGCACGCCATCCTGCGTTTGCCTGGACGGGAGGCAAATGGGAGGGTGAGATCTGGAACAGCAGCTGGTGTGTAACCAAGACCTCTCCCCGGGAATGAGGGGTAAACATCTAGACACGCAACACGACTGTTGACCTGTGTGGACACGGGGTCTCAGCGTGAGACCCAGGCTGAGAGTGACACTGTGTGCTTGTGCACACGAGTGGAGGGGTGTGTGGGGGGGTGGGAAGTGGTGAGCCCTGCTCTGCAATGACCCCACCCCTGCCGGGCGCCTGGGGGACCGGGAGGGCTCTGGGGCTGCGTGGGTCTCCACTGAGGGTTCCTTTCCTCGGGTCTCCACCCAGCCGGGCAGGGTCGGTACCAGCTCCTTCTCCACCTCCACCCGAAAGTGGGGACTCGCTAATCTGCTCCTTGCTCAGAGGAGGGACGGGAAGAAGACTTAATACACAATAGCGCCCCCTTCAGACGGTGAGGAGGGAAAGCCCCTGGCCAGGGCTGCCACCACTCCACTTCCCCAGGGAAATCAAGGGTCTGGGAATGAGGTGGGGAGGGCGGCGCCCCTGCAGTTTGTAGGACCTGCCTCCTACCGCCCCACCCTGCTTGGTGAGGAGAAAAATCAGGTCAAGCCGTCCTGGGGCTCCCTGCACCTTTCCTGGAGTACCAACCAAGAGCCAAGAATTTTTACCTGAGTTATCTCCTTAATCCCTTCGGTAATCCTGGAAAGGTTGGCTCTGTAATTTGGGGAACAGACGGTAGGCTCCTAAAATTTAATTAACTTGCCCGAGGTTAGGAAACAGAGAAGCTGAGCTCAAAACCTAGGCGGATATCCAAAGCCATCCCAGCACCCGCCTAGGAGTAAATAGGATTCTAGAAAGAGGGACTGGTGCAGAAGGAGAGGAAATGGGAGATCAGAGAGGGCCACTGTAGGTTACAGGAAAGGGGCAGGACGCTCCCTAACAGGGAGCGGGTGAGGCGTGTGGCCTAGGGGACAGGGATTATTTATTTATTTTTATCTATCTATCTATCTATTTATTTTAAGTAGTCTCCACACCCATCGACCAGGCCAACCTGGGGCTTGAACTCAGTGCTCTGAGATCAAGTCTATGCTTAACTGACTGAGCCACCAGGCGCCTCTGGGGAGAGTGCATTTAAAAACCTATGGGGCGCGCCGGGTGGCTCAGTGGGTTAAGTCTCTGCCTCTCCGGGTCTCTGCTCAGGGAGCCTGTTTCCACCCCTCTCTCTGCCTGCCTCTCTGCCTACTTGTGATCTCTGTCAAATAAATAAAATCTAAAAAAAAAAAAAAAAAAAAAAAACCTACCAGAAGGGGTATCAATCATGTCTATGTATTTCATTTCTTTAAATAAAATGGGAAAAATACTCCTGGGCAATAAAATAAGGCTGTAGGCCATATGGGACAGGCAAGTTTGAGAACCCAGTATTAGATCTCAGACAAAGGGTGATAATTTACCTCCTTGATCCTCCAAAAGCCGCATCAACAGCACCTGAAGCTTGTTCACAATTCAGGCTTCCAGCCCAGCCCAGATGTGATCGATGAGAATCTGCATTTTAACAAGATGACTAGTGAGTCCAACATGTTCAAGTTTAAGAGACTGGCAGAATATATATATATATATATATATATATATATATATATATATATATATATATATATATCTGAATATACCTTCCCATGTCTGGCATAGAGCTTACATATATGCATACATACACAAATAAAAGGGCCCCCAGCCGCTCAGTCAGTAGGGCAAGCAACTCTTGATCTCAGGGTTGTGGGTTCAAACCCATGTTGGGCACACCTTTTATATACACCTTACAATGTATATAAAACAACTTCCCCAGGGACACTGCCCTACCCCCACCTCCCACAACTCTGGAGGAGGCAGGGAAGAAGGGAAGGCCACGTTCTCTTTTCTTTTCATATTCTGACTGAGCCTTACTGTCTAAATGGTCAAAATAAGTCCCCCGCCAGCTCTCTGAACTTCAGGCTGCCCTCTCCCACCCACCCCAAGCTGCTCCCCCATTCTCCAACCCAGAGCTACAGGCTTTCCACGGAGCTGATGGAAAAGGAGAGGGAGGATTTTCCTTCCTGGTTCTCCACTCCTTTGTCTAATAAAGGGTGATTCATTTGGTTCTATTTTTAACTTTCTGCTTGTTTGAGTCCTTCCACCCTGCTGACCCAGAAAAGGGAGGATGAGGAAGTGGAAGTGCAGAGAACCTCCTTCTAATCCTAGAGGGCTCCTGGAAGGAGACAAGCCCTGGCTAGGAAGGCCCAGACGATGGGTGCTGGACAAGTATGGGGAAGAAGGAGGAGGAGGTCTCACAGGCCTGGCAGTGCTCCAGAATGGGTCCTTGAGGGGTGGAGGACACAGTCAGAGCCAAAGGAGGCCCAGTGGATTGGAGTGGGTTGGAGGTGGTTTTTCCAGAGCCCTAGGAGGCAATTTCCCAGCAGATCTCCAGGCTAAGAGCCTCCACATTACGAGAAATCCTGTGAGGAGGCTGGTGTGTCTCACCTCCAGTCCTTCCCAAATCCACCGCACCCCTGGGCTCAGCCAGCCCCCTTGCAGAGACCCTGGCTCTAGGGTAAGACCCGGAGTTGGGCTACTGCCCCTATTAACAACTGCAAGCTCTTAGGCAAGTTGCTTAGCCTCTCTGGTCTTCCATTTTCCTTATCTACAAAGTGGGATGAAAATACCACTTACCTCATAGGATGGTTGTTGGAAATGTATTAGTACTTTTAAAACCTAGTGTAGTGCCTTGAACACAGCAAGCACTCAATACTGTTTTTTATTAATATTACTATTGTTACTGGGGCACCTGGGTGGCTCAGTCCACTAAGTGTCCAGCTTGGACTCAGGTCATGATCTGGGGGTACTGAGATGGACCGCGTGGGGCTCGCTGCTCAGCGTGAGGTCTGCTTGTCCCTCTCCCTCTGACCCTCCGCCCGCTCTCTCTCAAATAAATAAGTAAATAATAAAATCTTTAATATTATTATCGTTATTATTTTCTACCGCGGCTGATAGCACTGCCCCAGCACGCCCAAGGGTCTCCCAGACCCAGGCTCCCACGGCCCTAGCTCGAAGGCGCCTCTCCCAACGCGGCCCCTAGAGGGCGCCCGGAACTCACTCGTCCTGCGTTTTTGTGTTGGAGCCTTAGCTCTGGCTCCCACTTCTGGGTGGCTGCCGAGTCGCCGCCGCCTCTTCCAGCTTCTAGGTCTTACGACTCCTCCCGAAGAAAGGGAAGATCTGTAGGCTGTGGGACTACAGGGTGGAAATGAGGGGGCAGGAGGAACTCCCACCAAAGCGCCCCTTAGGGCGACACGCAGCAGTGGGGACCTTGCACCCCTGTTGCTTCCCCGGAACCCTAACAACCTTCTCACACACAAAAGGAGGCCGGATTTCCGTAGGCTTCTGGGAGGCAGCGACGACCGCTGGACCTTCTAAGCCAGGCTAGGGTCCTTGGCTGGAATCCCTGGCGGCCCGCCGCCCTCAACCCCAGCCAGCCTCTTGGGGTGTCCTCACCCACAGGAGCTGCAGGGCTGGCAACAGAAGCTTGGGGCTAGGAAATCCCCAGCAGACAAATTAAGCCTCCCCCCTCCCGGGAGGGGAGGGGATGGGGGGCGGGGAGGGGAAGGGCAGTGCCCTTAGGAGTAACTGCCCCTAGGAGCTTCCTGGGGCCCAGACTGGAGTGAGTTTGAGGGAACTGAGAATGCCGGCAGTGGAGACTATGTGTGTGAGTTTCTAGCACCCAAACACCTGTAGCTCCCTCCCCTTGTGCAACATCTCCTGGCCCAGGGGTTGCACAGTGGGAGGCCCTATGTGAGGTTGTACACATTGATGCAGGCTGTGAGATGTGAGTACCCTCAACTCAACATGGGTACCCCACTGCCCCTTCCACTCACCACCCTACCCCCTCCATCGAACACACCATCTTACCACGCAGCTCTGAGCTCCTTGGAAAATCCAAATGGGCTCTAGCTCTTGCTCCATCCATTCCTATGTGGCTCCCCAGGATGAGGAGTCCAGGAGTGGGTGCAGGGGTGTAGTGCCAGGGGCCTACCCCGGCTGACATTGGGCATCAGATTCGAGCCACGCAGGAAAAGCGAAAGTAACTCCTTGTTAGTTGCCTGAGCAGCGGCCTGTTAATCAAACTCTGAGCTGATTAAGGAGCAAGACTCTCAGGGCTGCGTGAGAGTGAGTAGTGTGTAAGGTGGGTGTGGGGAGAGCAGAGGGAGCCAGCATGAGGGAGGGGGTTTCCTCCCACATCTGTCTGGGGGCCTTCAAGGCAGCCCCAGCGCCCCAGCACCCCCCCCCCCCACTAATAGCTCCAGCTCTGCACAGCCCGGAGGGAGGTCCCTCTTAGTAGTCTCATACACCTGGCACATACCTTGCCCACCTGCAAGTCCCACCATAAACAGGATGCCCTCCTGAGTCCTGGGCCCAAGGCAAACCCTACACCTGAGACCATAGTAGGGGCGTCACGAGGCAAGGCTCAGGCCATGCCCACACAGCCCCCGAATGCAGATCGGCACAAAGCCGCTATTATAGCTAACAGGTTGAGCCAGATTCTCTGTGTGCCACCGGCGGCACAACACGGGCCTCTCGGACCCCAGCTCGGCCTGGGTTTCTGGGCCCCGCAGGCCGCCACCCACTGAGCCCCCACGCGGGGCTGCGCCTGGTCTGGGCCGGCGCTCGGGGCTCAGCCGCGGCAGAATTTGGTCAGTGCAGTCGGCTCACTCAAGCCAAGGAAGGAAGAGGGCCTTTCTGCTCCGACAGGTTTGTGATTTCCTCTTCTCTTTCCGCACCTCTCCACACAATTACTCGGATACTGAATTCCTTTTCTGTTTTTGAACAGAGACCGACCATTTCCGGCAGGCGCGGTGGCAGGCCGGGAGTTGTGAGCTTCCGAGTGCGGGCAGTTGGCCCTGAGACCCTCGCAGCCCCCACCCCACCAGCCTTCGCCCCACTCGGGACAGGGTGTGCGAGTCCAGCTGTCCTCCCGGCGGGCCCCACCGCCGTCCCGGCCTTTCCCCGCTGCAGCGGCCCTCGGCCAACCCGGGTTTCGGCGAGATTCGGTCCCAACGAATTCCGGGCGGAGACAGGGAGGTCGTGCGCGGCCCCTGAGCGCCGGGAGCCCGGGTACCCCGGGGAGTCTGGCACCCCTGAGACTCCTCACCCGAGGACCTGGGAGCGCAGGAGGGGCCCCCGGGAGAGAGCATGACCCGGGCCTCCTGCAGCCCGCGAGCGCCCAGAGCCAGCGCGTACCGCGGGAGCCAGAGCGTACCGCGGGAGCCAGAGCGCCGAGCCGGGAGGGCTCCCGCGGTGGGCGCGCGGCCCCAGGGCTGGGGATCCCCGCCTGCCGGATGCCCACTTCCCCGCGAGGCCCGAACAAGCTGGACGGGGTTCGACAGCAGTGGGGTTGAGGGGGCATTCGTACGTGTGGGTGGACCCTACCCGTTTGTGAAGATCCCGAAGCAGGAGGTATTTCGGGGAGGAATGTATGATGCCTAATTTTGCTCACAATTTTTTGTTCACAATTTGTGTTGTAAGAGGGTAGGAGGGGTTGGGCGCAAAGCCTGGACTTTGGGGCCGGTTTGGGGGTCTTGTTTGTTCTGGGTAGCGGCCCTGCACTCCTGCCTGGGCTCCTCATCTGGTCTATGGACAGAAAGTATCTAGTAGCCTCCAGGGCCAGCAACCTCTGGAGGAATCCTGGGGATTGGGAGGTGGGAGGAAGGCTCCAGTCTCTGGGGAGGTTCAGAGAGACTCTGGAATCTTACAGCTGGGAGGCACTAAAGGTGCATCTTCAAAACACAAATGAGGAAGATACAGTGCCACTCAGAGAAGGTGTAGGCCAGGTGGCTCCAGTCCCCGTGGGAGAGGAGGGATATGCCAGACCTGCTCAGGCAGAGGAAACTGAATTCTCCGGTTCCGGGATGCCATGTCCAGATTTCTCCCTGGCTAGATCCTGGTGTTTGAACTGGTATAGGAGGGAGGCCAGCTGCAGACCCATGCAGACCCACTATTGTGGCCAGAACCTTCTCCCCACGACCAACACAGCTTGTGAGGGCTCTGACTGGTCACCCAGTGGGCCTGGGAGGTGGGAGAAGAAGGGCCAGCTTTAGACCTTTAGACCTAGAATCTTCTGAGGAGATCAGGCTCCATGGGGGCCAAGGATGAGAGATGGATGAGCCCTGCCCCTCCTAGTCACATTTCCCTTTGGGCCTCCTGGGGTGAGAGGTTGACGTGCTTTGTCCCCCTCTGGGAGATCAGGTCCAGGATGGCAGCCTGGGCAGGGATGAAGGACAGTGTGTCTGATGCTTTCTGTGACTTCCCCAACCCCTCTGGGTACACACAGCTCTGTATACCTGAACAAGACCCAAACCCAAACAAAACTCACTTCTAGTTTCTAGCCAGAAAGTTCTCTCACTCTGCCATCCCAGAGAAAGAGCCTCCTATCCCCCCCCACTTTATTCCCCCAAGACGACATGTCCCCAGACCCTCCACCACCTAGCTTCTTCCAGAAAAGTGGGCCCAAGTTGGTTTTGTGCACCTGAGATTGGTCTAGTAGGTGGGGGACTAGATGTTAAAGGGAGTGTTGTATACTGTGGCTGTTCTCAGGCCTGGAGTGCTCTGCGACCTCCCTGAAGGTCCCTGGGAAGTTGCTTATACAGATCTCTCCGAGGCCAGGCTAGTGCTGGGAGTGGAAGTCCTACTTAGAGCACCACAGAGAATCCTGGCCCAATTATTGAGTCTCTGTGCTCCAATCTGTGTGGCTTGCTGGGTGAGGGCCTAGAAACGTGGAACTCCTAGCAGATGTTGGTATACCACCCCCAGGGTATCTATACAGCCCACCTCAGACCCCCCACCAGCACTGCACCATTACACCCACTCAGTCAACCATACACACACTCACCTGCAGGAAGAGTCACCCACAATGATCCCCACTCCCCCCAGTTCACTCCCCCATTACACACTGCCACACACACATATAGGTAAAATACACATCTCGTGTATGAGATTGCATGTCACACGATTATGTGTCACACACGATGACACATCACACACAATGATAGTTGTCCAATTACAGATGATTCACAATTACAAACATTCACACATTTAACACAAAAACAGATTCATGAGGAGAAACGAATAGGTACACTCACACACATCAGCACAGGAATCATACACAGCCACACGTACAGGTGGTTGATCATAATTACCCAAAAAGACACAATCACATTCACTCGCGGTTACAGACACACCACTGCAAGTTCATGCATGCAGTGATAGTTTCGATTTGCAATTAAGCAGAAACAAGCACTTCCAATAATTGCAAACACAGTGACACGCTTAAACACTATTACCTTCATTATCTGTACCATCCTGATCGTCCACACCATCACAAACACACAACGCATGCCCACACAACCCTCACACCCAAAGACATTATATCCTCTTGGGCATTAGCCGACCCTGGAGAGCCTAGCACTCCTTCCTTTCCTCAGGTCTGCCCTCTCTCTGTTTGTTCCTCCCCGTTCCCCAGAGCCTGCCCCAGGTGTCCCTCCAGCAGCGGCAGCACAAACTCCAGCAGCTGTCCCAGCGCCATTTCACACCAAATCCAAATAGCTATAGGGTGCTGGGCTAGGCAAGGAGCAGGCAGCCCTGACTCCGGATCTGGAGGGTTTTATTTTTTTTTTCACATAAATTACACAAGCACTTTATAAAATGGTTACACAGAAAACACCTTATAAGTGCATAACTTAAGCTCCCCTATGAACAGGATCTGGAGAAAGAGGCTGAGTTTGTGTGAAACCTGCTTGTGCGTACCTGGGTGCAGCTAGGACGTGTGATGGGGGCCTGGCAGGTTGTGGCGTTGTTGTGTGTGGGATAGTGTGTCACAGTGCGGCCATAGCCTTGTGTTTGTGAGAAGTGCCATGCTGTTGACAACGAAGCTGGGTCGCCCCTAGCTTATGCCTGATAGTGAGGGTTAAGGGTGTGAAGGCTATGGCCCCACGTGTGCATGACACTCTGCCACAGGTCCTCTGTGTTTGACTGTGGGTGACACCAGGAGGAACGGTGAAGTCACCTTTGGGAGGACCTTGGGGTGTCAAGTGTGGTGGGGAGTGGGATACAGAGGGGTACTCCCCAGAGCAAGTTCAAATGACAGCCCATGCTCTCCTCTGAGGACCTCAGGAGCTCTTCTTCCCCCACCTCCTCTGCCTCTCTCAATCCCACGTTAAAAATCAGAATAAAATAAAATAGACGCAAACTGAAAGGACTCTGAACAGTTCCAGAGGGCGTGGGACCACTTAGGCGTCTGGAAGGAGGTACCCGTCCCTGCGCTCTTTTCTTCCTCCATCAAAGAGGAAACAAGGTGGGCAGGAGCGCCCACGCCAGTGCGGAGGGGCGCCGCGTTCCCCTCCCGCGTGCAGTCTGAAGCGGGAGGGGGAGAGAGTCCTGGGTCTCAGCCTCAGCGACCCCTTGGCTGGACCCGGGTTCCTGTGGGGTGGGGCAGGCAGGCTCACTCGCAGGCCGAAGCCACCGACGTGACGCTGGTGATCTTGGTGGAGTCGTCGGACCATGGCTGCAGGTTTTGCAGGGCGAAGAGTGAAGAGTTGTGCACACACAGCGGGTCGGCGGGCAAGGGCTGCGCCAGACTCTTCTGGAAGGCCTCTTGCTGCAGCTGCAGGAGGATGCGGTTCGCCTGCTGCCTCTCTGCCTCACGCTCCTCGGCGGTCTGCCGCCTGCACCGGGGACAAGCCGTTACCCAGGCTCCCAGTGTGCTCCCGGGGAAGTAGCCTGGAGGAGCACTGCTCCCTTCACAGCTCCCAGCTCCAGCTTGGGGCCCTTTAACACACACCCTTATCTTGAGGGTCCTGACTCCGATAAAGACTGGAAACCCCAAAAATAAATGAGGCGGAGGTATCCCCGGGGAAGCTGTGGGAAAATCTGCTAGGCCCAAGCATTTGGGGGTCCCCGTCTCCCAAAAGCCTAGGAAGGCACAACCAGGGTTAGGATGGCACCTTGCCTCTCCCTCTGTCCCAAGCCTGAGGCGCCCCACCCTCCCCACCAGTCCAGGGTCAGCGGATTGCGAGCTGCCTTGCCTGACCTCTCGTCTCCCCCTTTTCTCTGTGATCCTGTTGCAGGCTTCCTGCCTCCTGCGCTGAGCCCTGTGTCCTGCGGGGACTCCCGCCGTGGGACCAGCCGCCTTCCTCCGAGGCAGCCCGGGGAGGCAATGACTCACTTATTCCATTTAATGCCCCCCCTCCACCCCGTCAACTGAGATCAAACGTCTGTCTCTAAGGTGGACAGACCTAATGGGAGTCCCGGGGGCCTCCAGAAGCAATTTGTAGGCGATCGATGAAGCCGCGCGAAGCCAGCAAGGGCCTCTCCCAGCGGTGGACGCCGGCCTCCTTCCCAGCGCCCCTTCTTCCCTTTTGCTCCGTTCGTCTGTCTCTCGCCTTACCCTTCGGTCCTGCATTTCAAACGGCCTGACTGGTTTTCTTCCTTTTAGGCATCGTGTCTTTATCTCCTATTTTCTCTCACCCACACTTCCTTCGTTCTCTCAGAATTAAGAGAATTTATTTGAAACGGAAATGGAGGTTTAATCATCCATTGCTTTCGTTTATTATCCTAAGACTTCTTAAGGTGCCTGGTTTTTCCTTTTCTTCCTGGGATGGGCTATTTATCCTTGCCGGGTCCCCTCCCTTCTCCTGCCTCTCTCTTCCCCTGTGCCCCTCTCTTCCAGGGACTTGCGTTGCTCCCTCCCCTTGCTTAGGCTGCAGTCTGCTGGGGCCTTGGGAACGCTAGTGCCCCCCCTTATTCCGCTAGCCCTTGCTACCTCTTTAGCCTTCCAGAAGTCTGAAACCAACCCCCATTTCTTCGCCAGTGCCAGGAAGGAGGGGGCAGAGTGGGGGGGCAGTGGCTTTCTTTGTGGCCACGACTGCAGAATGGCGGGAGATTCCTCGCTTTCATTCAGAAAAAGAGGAAACTCCAATTCCTTCCTCCAGCTCTAGGCTCACCCAGCGGGGAGCCACGGACTTTGCCTGGACTCTCCTGCGCTCTCCCCGCTGAGGTCTGAACTATCGGAAAAACTTTTCGAGTGTGTGGAACGGAGTATGCAGGCCAGATGTGCAGGAGGGTGTAGGGGTGCAAGTGAGGCACCTGGAGAAAGCGCCGGTAGGTGCGGGGAGTTAGTCTGCCCAAGAGTGTGGGACGCTTTATAAGAGGGAGAGAGAGAAATGTATGTGTGTGTGGGGGGGGGGGATTTTAGTGTGGTTGTGGGTGTGTGACGGGAAAAGGGTAAATGTGTCTCTTTCTCTCACACACAAACACCCATCTGCTCCTAATTGATCCCCCTTTCAGTGGGACTCCAAAACCCCGCTACAGCCGGTGCGGATTGATTTTCCTCTCCCAGGGTGGGGCGCCTGGCTGTGTGAGCACGGGGCGGAGCGCCTGGGGAGAAGGGAGTCGGAAGGGCCCAGGCCCGCGGTTTGGAGCCTGACAGCACAAGCAGGAACCCCGGCTGGAGCGCAGAAACAAGGCACGGGCCATCCCACCTCCAGTCTCCGGGATGGAGTAGGCATCTCTGTTAACGCGACTTTGCACAAACAAAATGTCCCTTACGACTCACTGATCCCCAAAGCCCGAAATGCACGGTCTGTGCTCTGCCCCGCCATTTCCCCAAGCAGCAGCGGAGACCAGCCTCGTCTACACCAGCACTGAGTGTGTCGGCCAGAAGGCCAAGAAACCTCCGGTAAAACAGAGCCGGGGCTCTCCAGCCTCGCCCTCGGCAACGGCCTCGGTTGCTTCCCGTTCCCCGCGAGCCTAGCAGGGAACCGATCAGAAGCCAGCGAGCGGAGGAGGGTGTGAGCGCCCCAGGAGAGACCCAGGGGCAGAGAGCTGCCCGTCCAGCGCGCTCACCTCCACTTCGTCCGCCGGTTCTGGAACCAGGTTTTGACCTGCGCGTCGGTCATTTTGAGCGCCTTGGCCAGGGCGGCGCGCTCGGCCGAGGCCAGGTACTTCTGGCGGTGGAAGCGCTTTTCCAGCTCGCAGATCTGCAGGCGCGTGAAGGACGTGCGCGGCTTCTTCTTCTTGGGGGGCGTCCGGTTCTGATAGGGGTGACCTATACGGCGTGTTACAGTGAAGGGTGAGAGGGCCACTGGAGCGGGAGACAGACAGACGGCAGAGGCAAGCGGCAGAGCGTCAGGAGGCGTCCCAGGCCCGACTCCCCGCGATCAGCGAGCGCAGCAGCTATACCCCAGGAGCAGGGCGGCGATCCTCCCGTCAGCCCTCAGCTCCAAGCCCGCGGCGGGAAAGGGCCCCCTCCCGCCCGCCAGGCCGACGCCGACGCCGCCGACGCCCCCGCCGCCGCCTCCGCCGCGGAGGCCTCTGCAGCCCGGGGCTCCCACGTGCTCAGCCAGAAAAGACGTGGTCGCCTCCCCAGCCTCCTTGAGGGCCTGTCTGATGCGAGCTAAAGGTCGCAGGCCCCCACTGCCCCAGGCACCTAGAGGCAGTGCTAGGTCAAGGGTGGGGGACTGGGTCTTGACCTGAGCCACCACAGGACACACACATACCACAGGGGCAAATTCTAGATCTATACACCCAGTCTGACACACAGACACAGGGGCAGGCACACAGGCAGACATACAGGACACATGGCAACACAAGGTGACAGTTACTCATTTCCTCAGAACCTTCTTCAGGCCTGAAGAAGATTAGGGTGTACTGTGGCTGTAGGTCCTCTGTGGAACGCCTTTCGCTAGAGACCCAAGACCAGTTGGTTCTGGGCTGAGGTTCCATTAGAGCCCTTCAGGACTGGCCTGGCCTGGGTTGGGGGAGTGCAATGGGAAGCAGGCCTGAGAGAACTAAGGTTGGGGACTGGGGTCCCTTGAGTACAGGGTCCTTTCTGGAGGTCCAGAGCAGAAAGGTTGTAGCCTCTGCTGCATGCCTCCCTCCCTCCCTCTGACCTAGCTTGAGCCACGGTTCCAAGGCCAGAACAGGAGCAAGGGGCCTGGGGTGACTTGGGGCCGCCTAGCTGAGCGTGTAGCTCTAAGCTGCCTATTTCCTTTCCACCATTGGGCCTGGATCCCAAGCCCCATGGGAGTCCCACGTCGCCATTCGGCAGGGGCCCGTACCTCCCGCCTCCTTTCTCTAACGCCCGGCCAGGAACCCAGGTTCAACTCGTGGTTACTTCTAAGCGGGCAACGGAGCTGGCCTGGGCGGGAGGATCGAGGATCCTAGGAACGCTAAGGGGCGGCGGGAAGTGAGGCCGGAGAAAGGGGCCCGCTCGTGAACGAGAGCTGAGTGCCGAGTGCCGAGTGCCGAGAGCGGAAGCGAGAGCGGAGGGAGCCGGGGCGGACGGGGGAAGGCGCGGAGCTGGCAGCGCAGAGGGCGGCAGCCGGCCACCGCCGCCGCCACCGAACGCGTAATCGTCCCAGGAGTTGTCCCTCCGCCGCCACGGATCGATCGCCAGCCAGGCCTGTGCATTATTCACACTGGAGGGAACAGGGCTGGGCCCAGAGGGGAGGACGCCATGCCGGGACCCAACGAAAATGAAGCAGGAAGCTCAGCTTCACGCTGCCACCGACCTGGACGAAGCCCGCAGTCCGGGAAGAAGGGCCCGGCAGCTCTGCTGCTTTACTCAGGCTCGGGGCCTCTGCTGGGCCCGGCAAACGCAAAGGGCACTGGAGCTCCGAGCGCGAAGTGGTGTGCGTGTGCGTGTGCGTGTGTGTGTAGGGAACGAGAGGTGGGGAACCTGTTCTCTCCTTGCGTCGGATTCTGGGGCTCGCGGTTTCAGCCAGAGAACGTTGGCCGGGACGGAAGAAACAGTACGTTCACATCGCGCCCCTTTCTCCAAGAATACCGAGCCCCAAATGCCGGCTGAAGGTAGTCCCGAAACTACCCTTTCCCTCCGCCTGACAGAGCTCAGGGACTCCGAGAGGGGATCAGGGAACGCTTTTCAGAGTAGGGGTCCTGCGTGAGAGACGGAAAGGGGCCCAGCCTGGGAGAACTCTTGGAGCCTGGCGATTCCGCGAGCGTGGAAATGTGGCGGGCGGCTGCACTTGGGGGAACCGCCGAGAGGACCTGGGCAACCTGGTGCGCAGAGGGGGCTGCGGGGAGCCACCAGGCGGGGGAAAGGTAGCGCAGAGCCCGGGCCGCGGCCAGGCGGGGCGCGCGCGGGCCGGACTCACCTGTGAACCTGTCCTTTGTGTATCTGCGGTTACTCTCCATCCAGGGAAAGGTGAGGCCGGTGAGGTTGTTGACACCCGGCACCGCAGGCACGGAGGGCACGGTGGGCAAGCCAGTAGCCAGAGGCTGAGGGTGGGCCACCGCTCCGGCTAGCGGCCTATGCGCCGGCACCCGGATCACCCCCGCAGCGCTCAGGGCCCCCCCGCCGCCGCCGCCGCTGCCGCCGCCGCCCCCGCCGCCGCCGCCGGGACCGGGGCCGCCCGCCAAGGCCATGTTCACGTTGTAGGAGCCAGCCAGCGGGCCCATGCTGCAGGCGCCGCCGCCGCCGCTGCTCGCCGGGCCACCAGGGCCGCTCGGACCTCCAGCACCATAGGCTCCCGCGCCCCCGGCCCCCGCCCCGGACGCGGGGCCCCCGCCGCCGTAAGCGTAGGCGCCTCCAACCAAACAGCCAAGGCCGTATTCTCCGTCCTGGAGGCGCGAGGTGGGCCCCATGCAGCCGCCTTGGTCCGGGCTGTTGAGAATCTGGTCGATGCCGAAGCTGATGGGCTCCGCATGGCCCGGGTGGAGATGGTGCGGGCCCAGGTGCTCCATGCTGGCCCCCGGCCCCGGCCCCGCGGGGGGGCCTGGGCGGCGGCGCTTGCTGTGTTTGGCTCGGGGGGCAAGCGCGCAGGGGCGCGGAGGCGGCAGGGGCTCCTGGCTGCGCGAAGACTTGGAGGCGAAGTGCGCGGAGGGCTAAAGTAGGGGGGAGAGGAAGGAAGAGGGGGCGCCGTATTCTTCCCCTCTCTGGCTGCTCCTTCCCCTCTCCGGCTGCTTGCTAGATGTTGACTCTGGGACATCAATCACAGGGCGAAAAAGCCCGGTGCGAGCGAGCCTAGCCGTTTCGGCCGGGTCTCTCCATTGGCTGTGCGTGGAGAGGAGCGGGGTGAATGACAGCGCGGGGGAGGGGCGGAGAGGGGGAGAGGGAGGCCGGGAGCCGAGACTGATGCAGGAGCCAGACACAGAGGGACGGAGACCGAGGCTCAGAGAAGTAGTTTCAGGAAGAGAGAGAAGGGATTCAGAGACTTAAAAGGAGAAAAAGAACAGGAGGCGGCCATTCCCAGAGACCTATGAACAGACGGACCCAAGGAGGTGGAGGACAGAGACCTTTTCCCATCCTGGCAGGAGTCTCCCCACTTTGAATTGGGCCAGAGAGGTCCGACTTTGATAGGCCTCTGGGGAAGGGTGTCCGTGAGCTACCGGAGAACCTCCCCAAGGGCTCGGCTGGGAAGCACCTGTCCGCCAACAAGAGGATGTACTCCAAACTTCAAGTCTGGCTTGTTAGAAAGTAGAAGACTGTCTACTCCCCAGGTATGGAGCCCAGACCCCTGAGGGAGGAAGGTGAGTTCAGGCTTGTCCTTTTTTTAAAACACAGGGCTAGGAGCAACTGGCTAGATATTGTTGGAAAAATCAACAACTATCCCAACTCAGCCTATTTAGAGAAACTGAGGAAAGGTAGACTTTCTGAGAGGCAAACACAAGTCAAGAGAGTTGGCTCCGGGCCTGCTGCCAGGGTGCCCATGCCTCAAGGTACCCCTTTCCTTTTAAATAAACAGAGTCCTCAAGAAGCAGTTCCCACAGCATGTGAGTGAATTCAGTTAGATTGCTTTCACCTAGTAACTAGCCCTCTCTGGCTATTCCAAACAAGGAACCCTTGGATAGCTATGAGGGCAGGGAGTTATTTTCTTACTTTTGGAATCCTGGGAGGGAGGTGTGGGGGATGTAAGACTGTGGGGGCTGGGGTTGGTGGGACCAAGATCAGGGCAACCCATCCTGGCAAACAGAGGCCTTTTAAAGTTTTGCCTGTGACTGACTGGCTTAGCGCCTGGGAGAGAAGGAGGAAACTCCCTTTTTTTGCTTCCTCTCTTTTTTCCCTCTTCAGTAGGGAAAGGTTTGCTCCCTCAAAGAAGCCAAGCTCTGGGAAGGATGCGGGTTGGATCCCTTGGGATCTGTTTCTGGTCTTATCAGATTCAACAGGTCTTCGAGGAGGGACTGTCTCTATCAGGCAAGATGCTAGAATATGAAGGTTTGCATTCTACTTCTCAAATCTCGTTACAGTCTATTTGCTTTGGTCAGGTCTGTTATTTCCACTTGAAGAGATCTTGGTGGAGGCTGGGAGTGGCTTACTCATCTCAGTCCCCCTCTCCCCACCCACTGTGGAGTACCACCCCAAAGAGCAGGATATAGTCATCCCGGGGCGAATGAATGAACCTCCTATTCAACAAATATTTATTGAATACTTTCCACGTGTCAGGCACTGGTTTTGGCATTGGGAAAACAGCAGTAAACAAAACAAAGGTCCTGCCCTCACAAATTTACATTTCATAGAGGGGGTTAGACAATAAAGAAGCAAATACATTAAGTCAGATGGCGATAAGTGTTATGGAGAACACCATGAACTTCACCAACTCTTCAAGATGGGTATTATCCCTATTTTACAGACGTAAGAAAGTCAAATTTCAGAGAGGCTAAGTGACTTGATCGAGACGGAGGAGCTGGGTTTGACTTGCATTTGTAATTTAGACTGGAAATCTGGCTGCTGTTGGAAGCCCATCTCTATGGGGAATATCGTGTCTGGGCGCCAGGCAGGTGGACAAAAGCCCACTCAGAGCAAGTCCAGATATGAAGTAGGTAGTGGTTTGGAAATGCTACGCAGAAACAGGAGAGAGCTCTACTCCCTTGCCAGTTTGCTCCTCTCCATCCACCCAATTGAGGTTTCACACCTCTACCCAGGGTAACTTTCATCAAAAATTGTTTGAACTTAAATCTGTCTCTTTCCTGCTTTTTATCTTGGGGGAACTAAAGCAGAGATAAACATAAGTGTTTTCTCGAGAAAATCCTATGTGCTGGGCACCACACCACACTGATCTCATTTAAGACAATAACTCTGTGAAGTTAATGGAAACATCTCTAATTTTAAAATAAGAAAATTGAATGAATGTTCATAGCAGTATTTTTTATAATGGCCAAAAAGTGAGAACAGATCAAATGGTCATCATGCGATGAATGGATAAATAAAATGTGGTATAACCATACAATGGAATATTATTCATCCAAAAAAAAAAAAAAAAGAGAATAAGAAGAAAGTCCTAGTTCATGCTACAACATGGAAAAGCCTAGGAAACATGATGTTAATGAAAAGAAGCCAGGCACAAAAGGCCACATATTATATGACTGCATTTATATGAACCATTCAGAACAGGCAAATCCACAGAGGCAGAGAGTAGATTAGTGGCGGTCTGGGGTTGGAGGAGGGAGGGTAGGAAGTGGCTGCAAATGTATACAAAGTTTCTATTTGAAGTGACGAAAATATTCTGGAATTAAATAGAGGTAATCATTGCATAACTGTGACTATCTTAAAAACCACTGAATCTGTTATGATTTAAAGGGAATATTATGGTATGTGAATTATATTCATTTTTAAAAAACAAAAACAAAAATTGAGACTTGGTAAAATGAACAAACCTGCCCAAAGTTCCACAGACTGAATAATGTTGATCTGGGTTCCCCAAATCTGAACTCTTTTCCCTGGATGAGGCTGGAAAGTATGGAGAGGGTTGCATTCACTTCCTTTGGGGCTGGATCACAGTGGCCCTGTTCCTTTTCATGGTTAACTACAGTTCTGCCTGCTGCAGTTAAAACTGTCTTTCTAGGTTATCCTTAGAACAACTTCCCTTTGCCGCTCTCTGGCCCATGCAGGAAACCCCCTCCATGTTCCTAACACTCTCCCCATTCCTCCCTCCATCCTCCTCTGGATGAATCTTTCTAGCACCCATGTCTTTCTGACCTTGCCCATTTGGGCATCTGCCTTACTTACTTACTGCATCTTGAATTCCTTAGATCTGGCATCAGTTGGCCAGGGTCCCTGGCAGGAGGTATCACCTTATTGGCTCAGCCCAAGGTTGGCAGAGGTCACAGCTGCCTAGTGGCCCATTAAGACTGTTGGGATGCTCTTCTCATCAAAATCCCGCAACCCAGGGACATCCTGACTTTTCCCTGCCCTTACATCTGTTTGCCTCTACGGTCTCTTCCATGACTCCCTCCACCCCCCACCCCCATCTCTCCGACTTACCAAAGTCAACTTTTCTCCCAATCTAGTTCTGAGGTGCTGGCCTCCACCAAGGTGGGGTTCTTTGTGTCCAACTTGACCTCAGCCTTTTTTTTTCCAATGAGGCAGTTGCTGAGGGCCTGGGGTACACTTTTTCGGTCCCTTCTCTTCCTAGGAAGTTGAGACAAGAGGGTCAGGAGTCTCTGGGTTCTGGCCCCCACCCCTCCTGGAAGCAGTGTTCCCTGAGCACAGCCCTGCAGGTTGGAAAGTGTTCTGAAGGGGGGAGGGAGGGGCAGTGGGAGTGAGAGGAGACTCACAGGGAGCTTAACCTTAGGTGGTGCAGCTTTTGCATTTCTACAGTGTTTCTGAATGTTGTGCAGAGTAGCCCTTCTTAGGAAGGACTAGGGGAGGAAAAGAAAGCAGGATAAGGCACAGTGACATCCTAGGCACCCTCAGTCACAGTGATGATCTTGTGTTGTCCACCAGTAATCCAATGGTGTTATCTCCATTTCACAGATGGGAAAACTGAGGCACTGAAAGCCAGGAAGGGACAGGAACTAGGCTCAAATACTGTTTTTCAGACTCCAGGCATTAGAAGCTGATTTCTTTTTTTTTTTTTAAGATTTTATTTATTTATTTGACAGACAGAGATCACAAGCAGGCAGAGAGGCAGGCAGAGAGAGAGGAAGGGAAGCAGGCTCGCTGAGAGCCTGATGTGGGGCTCGATCCCAGGTCTCTGGGACCATGACCTGAGCCGAAGGCAGAGGCTTTAACCCACTGAGCCACCCAGGCGCCCCATAGAAGCTGATTTCTTTTTTTTTTTTTTTTTTTAAGATTTTATTTATTTGTCAGAGAGAGAGAGAGAGCGAGCACAGGCAGACAGAGTGGCAGGCAGAGGCAGAGGGAGAAGCAGGCTCCCCACAGAACAAGGAGCCCGATGTGGGACTCGATCCCAGGACGCTGGGATCATGACCTGAGCTGAAGGCAGCTGCTTAACCAACTGAGCCACCCAGGCGTCCCGAAGCTGATTTCTTAATACCAAACTTGGTAGATAGTAGATGTCCTAGCTTTGCAGGAGTATCTCCAACACACATCTAGGTGAGTTCCAGCCCTGAGGCCACCTGGTAACCCCCCCTCCCCCATAGAGCACCACCCACTCCCCTGGCCTGCAGAATAAAGAAGTGCCTCCAATTAAAAAAGGAGCAGCTGGGGCTGAGGCTGGGGCTGGGGGAGGAGAAACAGGAGGGCTCAGCCACAGAGGGCAGCTCCTTCAGATCCCACACGCTTTCCTCCCCCTCTGGGAGAGACCCCTGGGCCAGGGGTTGTCCTTTAGCTTAGGGGTGTGTGTATGTGTGTGTGATAACTTAATTACCTTGTGTTTGGGAGACTGTGTGTCCACGAGGGGAAAGCCAGATGTGAAAGTGTGCATGACAGTGTGGATGGCCAAGTAGATAACACTGGGCATGTCTCCAAGGAATAATTTTCTAAATTTACCCAACAACTATGTATTGGGTGTCTATTATGTACCAGCGGTAGGCTGTTGGGATTCAACTGCAAGCAAAACGCATGTCTGTAAGGGGGCTGGGGGAGAAGAAGGGAGTCTGGGCCATTTTTGCAACTGGATTTGTCTGTGTAAGAATGCAAGTGAATGTGTGTTTTCTGTAACAGATAAGATCAGGTCTCTCCAAATGTTCCTGTATGATGAGCACATACGATGGACTGAGGGTGTCCCTTTGCCACTGTGTGAAAGTGTGAGTGTAATCATGGGGTGTGTCTGTGTGTGTGTGTGTGTGTGTTGTCTTATTTTCTAGTGTAGTTGTCAGGGCAATGACCATATGTTGGACTGTGGGTGTGGAAAGGGGGCGACAGGATATGCCCAATAGATATGCACCAGGGACAGTGTAGGACAAGCTGAGAAATGTATAAGGGGAGGTGTGAGATGAAACAGTTCATGCTGGGGCCACTGGGATCTGAATTTCCAGCACTAAAGGGGCCAGTTCTGCCTTGCTTACCCGCAAAATGGAAGGGTTGGTACAGCTGGGGATGAAAGCACTTAGAGACCCAGTAAAGGGCACCCACACTCCAGGGTCTGTGGGAGGGGGTTCTGTCCAGGAAGCTAAGTTGAGGAAGGAGGGAGTGAGCAGGTCGGGCTGGCTCCTGCCATACACTCTGTGATTTCTCAGGACTGGAGGTAGGGGTTGTCCAGGGCCAGCCCCCGGGGTGCTTCTACCCAATCCTTACAGCAACAGGGATTGAGGATCTCTCCAACATGGCAGGGCAGGCATACATTTCATCAGTGGGGGCACCCCAGCTAGACTGAAAACAGAGGGACAAGGGACAGACCTTTCCTGCTGTGAGACACACCTCAGCTATCACCTGGGTTAGGAGCCAGCACCTTTCTTCTCCTCCTCCTGCCCCTACCCCAAGGCCTGCTTGAGCAATGGGGTCATGAAGTCTAGGCCCTGCCCTGTAAGGCTCCCCTTCTTGGTTTCTGATATAAAGGAAGCTATTGGCTCCGTCACCTCTGGACATCAAGCTAGGGCCTAAGGCTTCTCTCTGACCAACTCCCTTCCAAAGGAGGCCTGGACACCCTCCGGTCCTGCCATCTAGAACTGCTGCCCTTGACAGAATATATCTTTGATGCTATCGTTCTCTCAGGATGCCAGAATGGGGAAAGAGTTGGGCAGGGTGTGGCCTGAGGTTCAGGGGAAGATAGAGCTCTGTGGCCCTGCCATCCCCTGAGGGGCTTCCTGGGCACCGACTTTGGCTTCCCACCACCAGACCCCAGGAGAGCACTCCAACCTAGGACCCAGGACCACAGGCACACCCCAGCATGCCCATCCTTGGCCTCCATCCTTGGCCTACCCAGCTGACGAGTGGGTCTGAGCTGGTCCAAGGAATTGTGGAATTTCAGGAGGCGGAGGGCATTCCACCACCAGTCCCTGAGTGTGGTGTGGGGGAGGAAGGAGTAGGGAGGGCGCTACCTCTGAGGGCCATTACCACCTTCTAGGCACCTACTGCCTGCGCTGGGGGCTGGCGGGCTCTTTGGGATCTGGATCGGCAGGCTAGAGTTCTGTGGGTGTGCGATTCCCTCACTCTGGCCCCTCAGTCAAGATGAACGAGGGGTTGGGAGGGTTCCAGCTGGGCCACAAACCAGCAGCGGCCAGATCTACCCAGATTTCTCACCTCAATCCAGCTCCCCAGCCCTCTGAGAGCGTACATTTGGGTCGCAAAGGAAGGGCGGGGGAGGAGGGGAGACACCTTCCAGTTCCCAAAACCCAGATCCATCCAGGACTCTGGTGGGGGAGCCTGAAGTTCTCCCCATCACCCAAAAGAGCTTGGGCCATCTGGAGATTTCCGCAGGCGTTCAGGGCACGTCGGAAGCTGCAGGCGCTGCCTGAGCTCCGGCCACACCGCACCAGGAATGGAAAACCAGTCCAGCTCAGACCCGGGAAGGCTGAGAGGGCCGGGCGCCGCGCTGGGCGGGGTGCCCGGTGGGCTCAGGACGTGTCCTCTGCGTAAAGGAGTTGAGCCGAATTGAGCCTGAGCTGGGGTTTGAAATCAACTCGCCAAGCTCCTCCTCTATCAGGGCCGGGGGTGGGGTGAGGGGGAACGAATTCCAATTCCGCCTGGGAGTCCCAGCTGCTACCCCCGAGGTCCTGGGTTCCACGCTCGGTCCTGACTGCACATGGCCCCCTCATAGTCACCCTGGCAGACACAACCAACACCCGAGGCTTTCCAGATACAGCGCTGAAGCAGATCCAGCACCTCTCTCAGGCCCAGAGTCACAGACCTTGCACACAAAAACGCGCACTCCTGTGCGCAGTCCCGGCAGCCGCTCTGGAGGCCTCCTCCTCGCGTCCCCGCACAGGCACACACAGAAGTTGCAAACTTACAGGTACACTGGCTTCCTGCGCCTGAGATTAAAAACACGTTCAGGCACACATTCTGCTGGCCGCATTGGGCCCACAAGCAGCCGCACAGTTTCCCAAATTTTCGGGGGAGGACGAGGGCGGGGAGGGTGGGGGAGGGGGGAGCCGCAGGTGCCAGAAGTTGGGGTGGGGGTGCCTAAGGGGGAGGGACCGTATCCATATGTATGGGTTCCGCACAAAGAGCAGCTGCCCTAAGCTGAGCCCCGCGGGCCCGGAGTCGCACCGAGGCGGCAGCGACCCAGCTAATTGAATTAAACTGGCCAGGCCCTGCCACCCGCGCGCCACCCGCGTCCGCTCTGCCACCCGTCCCTGGTCGCCGCAGGCGCTCGTTGGGTGCCGAGGGACGGATTGAGGGAAGGAGGCCCCGCCGCCTGAGCCCCTGCCCAAGGCGCCCTCTCCCCCCGGAAATAATCCCATTGTTCTGCGGGCTGCGTGTGGCACGGGGCGCCTGGGATCCCCAACTGGACTGCCACGCTGTGATTAATGGGACGGCGGCGAGGGAGCTGACACGGGAAGAGCCCGCAGCCCTCCTCCGCCCACTCTTCTCCCTGGTTCTCAGCTGCCTTGATTTCGGGTGCCCCTTCCCCACCGAGTCTGGGGAAGGGAGGGCCGAAGGGGGAGGGAGGGCAAGGGGCCACCGGAAATTAGACCAGACAATGTCTTAGCGAGGAGGGGCGGGCTGCTGCGTTAGGGCGGGAGAGCTGTGAGTCCCTCTGCACTGGGGGTGCATGGGGATGTGTGTGAATGGGGCTTCAGGGTAGAGTGTGGGGCCCCGTGTGAGATGTGCAGGAGGTATGGGCTCCAGCACTGCCTTGGGTCCCCAGGAAATGCCTGCTGGGCACCTGCCTTCTCATAATGGATTTCCACAAGGCCTCACCCAAAACCCCACCCACATCCCCCCCCAATTGATAGTGTGGCTCCTGAACCCATCCCCCACCTCCCTGCCCCCACCTTTGTGGAGAATGGTTTCCAAACACAGGCATCTTTTCCTTCAGCTCTTCTCCCTCTCTGACATCCTCCGCCCCTCCACTGAGGCCATGCTGGCGGCTGAGACTCACAGCGCCCTCAGCCGGGGAAGCTCTCTGACCTGCCGCTGGGAAATAAGTCCTCTGTCCAAGGCGACCTTGAGTCCCTGAGGTCGGGAGCCCCTCTGAATGTCTGTCCTGCTCCAAACAGCAAGTACCTGGGGCCACGCCAGAGTCCTGGCTGGCCCCTCAATGCTGACACCCACTCACAGGTGTTCTCAGCACCAGGGACACCTCCTCATGTGGCCAGCTACACCCAAGGGCTGTGGAGCCCCGGGCTCTCAGGCAGCTGGGCACATAGCTTCCGAGGCCATGGGGCAAGTTCACCTCCTCGCCTTCTCCACCCAGAAGCAGGACACGTGGGACTGACCCAGTGTGTGTGTGTGTGTGTGTGTGTGTGTGTGTGTGTGTGTGTGTGTGAGGGGGATGCCTAAGGACTTTGAGCCATGGATCCTAGGAGGGTAGAAGAGGATGGCCACCCAGAGAACCTAGGGCTTTGGCCATCCAGGGGTCAGCACTGCTACTGAGACCCTGTCCCAGCTAGGACATCTGGCCCCCAGACTTCCTGCTGGGTATTGCCCTCCACCAAACCACCCAGGTGATGCAGTCAAGGCAATGTACCCTAGAAATCCAGCTAGGGGAAGGAGTGAGCCAAAGCTGGGGGCCTCATGCCCACCAGAAGGGCTCAGTGCATCTGTCAGGGACCAGGGCCCTTTGAAGGAGTGACAAGAAGGGGGGCAGTGGCCGGTGCCTCTCCCCACACCCCCTTGCCCTGATACCCAGGGCCCCAGTGAGGTGGTGGAGGTGGGGGGCTCCGGTCAGGGGCAGGCCCAGTGGGTCACCCTGAGAGCACCGGGCCCCAACACTGCCCACTCTCAGGCCGGGGCCAGGCCTCGGCGGCCCTCACTGTATTTCCTGGGACTTTTACTGCAGCGCCAAGATGAGCAGTGACATCTCCCTCTCCCCTTTCATAAATATTGCATCTTCCCAATGCAATTACAGGAGACGGAGCGGCATGAGCGCTTACTAAATAAGATTATGGGGCAATGCTAATGCAGTTTATGTCTGTGTTCTGACACCAGATAAACTCCCTATTAATAACCTCTCAATGAGGTGGGAGGCTCCGAAGGCAGAGCCTGGGGCTGCCCAGGGCCGAGCACTAGGTAAGAATGGTCACAGAACGGCCAATCTGTGCTGGGTGTGGGGGAGGGGCTCCCACGGCTTCCACCCTCCTCTTTGGGACTCTTGGCTGGGACTTCTCTCCACACTCCTTAGGAGGAAACCTGGGCCTCCACCCTCAATTCCAGAGTCCCACTGACACCCTACTTCCTCCACCTCACATCTGTTTCTCAAGTTTGATTTGGGCTGGTGCCCCTCCCCTCTCTTTGGAATTCCCACGGCTGGAGGGGCCCAGTTCTCCCCTCTAAAGGATACAAGGCACATTCTTCTCTGGCTTAGGAACCACTCACCATTGCCTATAGGAAAATCCAAGCCCTTTATCCCACCATTCAAGGCTTTCAATTTACTGTTTCACTGGTAGTCCCCTCCCCCAGTCCCTGGCCACCATGGGCCATTTTGTATCAACTGAGACAAATACTCTCACACCTTTCCCCTCACACCCAATTTCTCAGTGCAATGCAATGACAACACCCACTTCTCCCCTACCCCAACCACACACACACACACACACACACACACACACACACATCCTATTCCTCCTACTTAAAAAGCTAGGTCAAATTTCTGCCTCTCCTGACATTCTCCAGGCATATTTCATGAGTCCAACTGGCCAAGAGCACACAAGTCTTTAAAAAAGTCTTAGTTGTTGTTGTAGATTTGGAGTTAGGCACACATGGTTTAGAGTCCCAGCCATGCTGCTTTATAAATCCGTATCAGAACAGATCAATTAACTTTTCTAGCCCTTACTATGTTTGTTTTGGTTTATGAAATAGGGACAACGGACTCTGCCTCTGCTCCGATTTCAGCATTGTCGGACTCTTCGGAGTTCATTGGGTGTATCTCTCCTTTACCATCTTCCTTATTGTATTCAAATTTGTGTAAAATGTTCGTCATCCCTACTTGTCTGAGAGTCATTGAAACTCAATGTTGTTAGTCCTGCTTAGTTTCCCAGAACAGTCGATGAGCTTCTAAGACTTGTAGAACTCTTCTTCTTGCCTCCCTAATTTCCCTCCTCTTGAGGCCTCTTTAAGGTCTCATTGAGAGGCTAGGGCTGAGGCAGTAGAGACAAGTTCTGGAAAAATAGAACAGAACATCAGTGCAGCAGAAAAGTATAGGCAGGATTTCAAGGTCAAGAGAGCCAGTCCCCTGCTTCAGGCCCTGGTGCAGGCTGGTCATTAATGCAGCCCTGGGTTCTTCTTGGCCTTCAAATAAAAAGACATTTCATGTCCAAGGACCTCAGTAATGAGGAACCAGGGAGGGGCTGGGTAGCCTGCAGGCTCAGCAAAACCTTCCCCACCTCAGAGGCCTTCCCTCCTACCTCCCTCCTCCTCCGTCTCTCTAAAGTCAGCGAAACCTTTCAGCAGCTTCTGGAAGAAGGTTCCTTTGCCTTTGGAGCAGGGAGAGGGATGAAAGGCTCTGGCAAGGCCTCTTTAGAAGCCTCCTGGAGGGACGCCTGGGTGGCTCAGTTGGTTAAGTGGCTGCCTTCGACTCAGGTCATGATCCTGGCGTCCTGGGATCGAGTCCCACATCAGGCTCCTTGCTCGGCAGGGAGCCTGCTTCTCCCTCTGACTCTGCCCGCCACTCTGTATGCCTGTTCTCTCTCTCTCTCTCTCTGACAAATAAATAAATAAAATCTTTAAAAAAAAAAAAAGAAGCCTCCTGGAACCTCGCTCCTCTGCCCCCATCTCTCTACTAAGGACAAACCATCTTTACCTCAGAGAAGCCGATCTGTCTGTGGAGAAAGGCTGAGGCCCAAGGCCTGGAGGATGGGGACGGTGCTTTACCATCTTCTCCAGTCGCTCATGCCTTAGGACCAGGGTGGCACCTGATCAGGCTGGTACATACTTATCACTAATTCTAACCCACTGTTCATGCCCTGGGCTACAGATGACTTGGCTGAATGCTGCAAACCTGTCTGAGTCTGTCTGGGCCATTTGGACTTACCACAGCATCCCTTCGCTTATTGCGAAACCTTAGACTTGACTCTTTTTTCTATTTTCCCTTTCTCTCTGCCTTACCTGTCCTGTCCAGTCTCCCTGCTGAGTCTTTTCTTTTTTTTTTTTTTTTTTTTTTTTTTTTTTTTTTTTTTAAAGATTTTATTTATTTGTCAGAGAGAGAGAGAGGAGAGCGAGCGAGCACAGGCAGACAGAATGGCAGGCAGAGGCAGAGGAAGAAGCAGGCTCCCCGCCAAGCAAGGAGCCCGATGCGGGACTCGATCCCAGGACGCCGGGATCACGACCCGAGCCGAAGGCAGCTGCTTAACCAACTGAGCCACCCAGGCGTCCCTGCTGAGTCTTTTCTTAATGCTGCTGGACTGAGAAACTTCCTAACCAGCCCTTTTACCCAACTTGTACATTGCGTGCACACAAACACACATGCAAACTCAGAGGTACATGCCTACCCTTACTCTCAAAAATACTTGAACAAACTCCTGCGCATGACCCATGGACCCATCATGAAGTCCTGGAGCCCCCTGCGCAGACACGCATCCGTGCTGTCTCCCCCCGAAAAGCACGCATGCAGAGAAGAATACGACCACATAGGTTAGCACGTTCGCACAAACACACAACCAATCAACGTGCCAAGCACAGTTTCTGAAGTTGGTACTACCGTCGAATATTCCAGAGTTTTCCAGGGACCAGGGAAGTGCCTTCTTTTATCTTTGGGGGCAACTCAGTAAGCATAGGGTAAAGTATGCTCAGGGGTATTTGGCACTTATAGGATTGTATGACGGGGTGGGGGAAAACCACTCCCCACAACAAACCGAGCTCAGAGTCATTCCAGAGGAGTAGGAGGAGCACACATCCGAGCAGAGGGATGTGGTCTTGTCATTGGAATCAGAACCTGCCTTTCGTCTTACTCTGTAAATCAGGTGAGGATGCTAAGGCAGGAAGTAAGGACTTAGAGGGTGGGCTTCAAAGGGGCGTGGACTTTGAAAGAGGAAAGGGGGACGCCTGGATGGCTTAGTCGGTAAAGCATCTGCCTTCAGTTCAGGTCACAATCCCGGAGTCCTGGGATGGGCTCTGTGTTCGGCGGGGAGTCTGCTTCTCCCTCTGCCCCTCACCCCACTCATGCTCTCTCTCTCTCTCTCTCTTTCACTTTCTCTCAAATAAATAAATCAAATCTTAAAAAAGAAGAAGAAGGAGGAGGAGGAGGAGGGGAAGAAGAACAACAACAACAAGAAGAAGTTCAGGGAAGTGGAGGGGGTGGATCAAATAGGTGATGGGGATTAAGAAGTGCACTTGTGATGAGCGCTGGGAATGGATGGAATTGCTGAGTCACTGTATTGTGCACAGGAAACTAATATAATGCTACATGTTAACTATACCAGAAATCAATCAATATTTTTTTAAAGCCCAATCATAAAAAAGAAAAAAAGAAAAGCAAGTTTGACCAGATGTTAAAACATTTTATTATAGGGCAACAGAATGAAAACTGTGGATGTGAGCACCAAAACAGTCATTTAAATCAATGGGACAGAACAGAGCCTAGAAAGAGACCCAGCTACCCCTGGATTTAACATAGGTGTTAGAAAACAAGAAAGGGGGCGCCTGGGTGACTCAGTGGTTAAAGCCTCTGCCTTCGGCTCAGGTCATGATCCCAGGGTCCTGGGATCGAGTCCAGCATTCAGGCTCTCTGCTCAGCAGGGAGCCTGCCTCCTCCTCCTCCTCTCTCTCTCTGCCTGCCTCTCTGTCTACTTGTGATCTGTCTGTCAAATAAATTAAAAAAAAAATCTTTAAAAAAAAAAAAAGAAAGAAAACAAGAAAGAAGGGAGCCTAACTCAATAAATGGTTTGGGAAAAGCTTTGCCACTTTGAAGAGAAGTTATTTTATTTTATTATTATTATTATTATTATTTTTAATTTCAAGTAGGTGCCATACCCAACATGGGGCTCGAACTCATGACCCTGAAATCAAGAGTGGCATGCTCTACTGACTGAGCTAGCCTGGTTCCCTGGAAAGAAGTTATATTTTTGTAAGATTTTATTTATTTATTTGAGAGAGAGAGGGAGCAAGCACAAGCAGGTAGAAGGGTAGAAGGAAAGGGAGAAGCAGGCTCCCTGTTGAGCAGGGAGCCCGATGTGGGGCTCAATCCCAGGACTCCAGGATCATAACCTGAGCTACCTGAAGGCAGATGCTTAACCGACTGAACCACCCAGATGCCTCAGGAAATAAGTTATTTTATATCACATAAAATTAAGTATGATAAGATTAAATAACTAGGATGATGAGTAAGAGATGTAGATGCAGAGAAATATGGGTACAATGCAATTTTACATTTTGAAGATTCAAAGACTGTGTGTTCTTACTGAATACAACTGGGGAAAAGTACAGGTCTTAACTGAAAAGGATCAAGAGATGAAACACGACTGATATAAGTCATCGGTGTTTCCAACTGATGGAGCTTGTTGAGAATGTAGGAGTTCATAAAGTGGGGAAAGGAAAGGGATGTGAGTGCTCCCATCTTGTCCTTGCACATGGACGAGAAGGTGGTGCTGCTCTGGAAGGGCTGGGACTACAGGTGCTCCAGGTTGAATGGAGGGATGGACCCTGGCAGTAGGGATCCAGGACAGCTAGCTATGAATACTTGCTATCTTCTGATCTGTCTCCTAAACCTGGCCCTGAACCTGAGCTTCCCTGCCTCCAGACCAGACTCAGACACCCTAGAGACCACACTGCCTGGGTTCCAATTAAAGTTCTCCACTTAAAAAAACTAGGTGACCTTGGACCAGTAACTTAACCTCACTGGGTAGCAGTTTTCTTTTCTTTTCTTTTCTTTTTTAAGATTTTATTTATTTGTTTGACAGACAGAGATCACAAGTAGGTGGAGAGACAGACAGAGAAAGAGGAAGGGAAGCAGGCTCCCTCCTGAGCAGAGAGCCAGATGCGGGGCTCGATTCCAGGACCCTGGGATCATGACCTGAGCCGAAGGCAGAGGCTTTAACCCACTGAGCCACCCAGGTGCCCCCTGGGTAACAGTTTTCTTATCTGTAAAGCTGGATAATAACAGTAATTACACAGAGAATAATGCGATGATTTCATCAGCCAACTCCTGGAAACCTACAGAACAGTGTCTGGCCTAGAGTAACTTCTCAGTAAAACTTAGTTACACTTCTGGTTGGGTTTGAGGGGACTCTAAGGGAGGAGGCAGAAAACAGCATTTAATTTCTCTGATGCTTACGTCTTCTGGGTCTCTGGTTGGCTTTAAAGTCTAGCACACCTGGCTTTCTCCCTTATCTCAGCTGATGAGGCAAGAGAGACTTGGCCAAGAGGGGGCCGTTGGTATAGACCAAGAATCCAGTGCTGACACACAGGGCTCAGCTGCCTCATCTTCCTCCTGCCTACATGCCCTACCCACTCTGGCCGGAGCTGGCATGAATGGGTTAGCCTTCCCCTGCCCCCAGGAGCCAAGACCAAACCAAATCTCCATCTGGGATTTAGGGGAAAATGGGCTTTGTGCTTGGGGGATAAAGAAGTGGCAGGTTTTGAACACTTGGGTGCAGGCTCTGTCCCACTAAGCAGAGGTAACTCCCCAGCCGAGGACCAGCTGAAGACAGGAGCTCCCACCAGAAGTTTCCAGGCATACAGCAAAGTGCGGATGCTTTTCTTGAACTGTGAGTCCTCTGGCTAAGTCAGGCACAGATGGGGTGACAAGGTATAGTGGGTCAGTTTCCTGTCATCCTTCCTTTTATGTCCCTTGCATAAACCTGGGAGTGTCCTTTTCTTTGGGTGAAAATTTTGTTTATTGCCATATTGTATTGTTATTATCACTGTTATTATAATTAACCAAGGTGGGACTTCCCGGGATGGACTTAGTGGCCACTTAATGGCCCCCTGGAGGAGCAAAAGGGAGTGACTTCTGGATAGAGAGACATGAGGGCAGGGATCTTTGAGAGCCAGATTGAAAAGCACTTTCTTCTTCTGGGGACTAGACCAGGTGAACCTCTAATAGCCAAGGAGGGCTATGGAATGAAGTGAGTGTCAGGCCTGGGAGAGGGCACCCAGAGGGTCCACTGCAAAGAGAAGACAAGGGGGAGGCCTGGAAAGGACTGAGGGTCCTTCCTGACTCCCCATTGGGGCCAACCCCATATATGTGCTTGGAGAGTTTTGAATCCAGAGTCAGGGAGGCTGATTACCAAGAAACCTTTCCATTCATCTACCCATTCATTTATTCACTTACCTGTCCATGTAGGCTCCTCCTTTGCTGAGCTTTGCTCCAAGCCAGGGACTGTGCCTGCCCTGTGTGAGCTAGGCTGGCGCCCTGAGAAAGGGGTTCAGGGGGAACCCCTGGGGGGGCAGGCCCAGCAGTACCTTCCCGGCCATCAAAGTAAGAACCAACCACTTCTCAACCTTTCTGGGGCTCTAGTGACTTTGTAGTTTGCCTGTGTTTGTTTGTTTTTGCTAACCCCTATTTGTCTGTAGTTCCTGGTGGTTAGAAAAACCAGCAAGGCAAGGCTTAAACAGGAGAAAGGGCGAGAAAGGGAATGTGTGCTGGTCTCAGAGCCCAGGAGCAGAAGTGTCCTGGAGAGGCACCAGGAGAGAGGAGTCTGGGGAAGGAAGAGCCCAAAGTCAGCCCTCTTCCCTGTCCCCCTTTTCCCTCATTGCCTTCACCCTCTCCCCAGTGTCCCCCACCCAACCTTCTATATGCCTTACTCCTTCCTCTCCACCCCTCCCTTTAAATGTCACCTACCACTCCCCCTTGGGAGTCTGGCCTTGAGCCTTGGGTGCTGGAGCTTGGGCTGGGCCTGAGCAGACCCCTCCCTAATGAGCTTTTGTCTTGGGATGAGCCCTGGCCTCCAGGGGTCAAAGGTGGCAGCTTTATTTACTCCCAGTCCTGCTCGCACTGCTCTGGTGCTTTCATCATTTTGTTATAATGGAAACAGCCTATGGCCACAGGCAGCGCCCTGGGAAAGACCGCCGGCTACCTTCCCTCTCCCGCCGGCCTCCAGACACACAGACAACTTGTAGCCCTCCAAGAAGGGCTCGGATTTCTCAACCAAGTAGATCTTTGCTCTCACGACAGTTTTCAGCTGTTGATTTGATCACATTCCTCTGTCTGTCTAGAGCCTGTGCTGGAGAGGGTGGGGGTTGGCAGGCGTGTGAGAGTGGGCACGGGTGTGAGGAATAGGTACGGTGTGCAAGTCTGTGAGTGCGTGGCATGTGTGTTTGTGTGTGTGAGAACGTGTGCAACTGTGTGTAAGCATGCATTTCTGGGTGGATGTTTAGACACACGTATGTGTGTATTGATAGTCACATGTGTGAGTGTAATGAGAACGGGCATATGTGCACGAGAACCTGGGTGTGTTTGTACCTGTGTGTGTGCATGTTTGTATCAGAACCTTATAAAGGAATCTGCCTGTGTGCAAGCCCTTATAAGTGTGTGTGCATCTCTATGTACAAATATCATTTAAGAATGTGTCTGCACAACATGGGTAGATCTGAGAACTCTAATGCTGGGCAACAGAAGGCAGACAAAGAAGTTAACAGACTCTGTCAACATTTGTATAAAGTATAAAAACAGAAAAAGTAATCTATGGTGTAAAAAGTCAGAAGAGAATATTGTGCTTGGAGAGGGGGCCAGAAGGGGCTCCTAGGCACTAATAAAATTCTACTTTTTGACTGGAATGCTGTTTACATGTATGTGTCTGTTTGGGGTGATTCACTGGCCTGTATACTCCTATATAATGAGAAACCATGAGGCATATATAATTTTACTGTCTGGATATATAATTCAATAAAACATTGGTCCAAAAAAATCGAATCTGAAGACTGTCCTCACATGCCTGTGTCACTCACCTTCTCCAACCTGCCCCTTTGCCTCCTTTTCCTCCTCACAACCCTTGACGGTGCTGGTGTCTATGCTCAGGAAAGGCCAGTGTCTCCTGATGGCCAAGACACCTGCCCAAATCCAGCTCCCCTCCAAGCTTCTCCCTCTAGCCTTCCTCCTCACCTCTGTCTCACCTTTCTTGGTTCCCCCTGGGAACTCAGTGACACCCCCCCACCAAGGCAAGGGTCCTGAGGGCAGAAGTCAGATGGGGGAAGATTTGGCCCCGTCCTCCCCGAGCGCTGCCCTTCCCCTCCCCCGCTGCTGGTGTTCTAGAGGGGGTAAGACCTGGGGCTGGGGTAGGAGGTACTGGAAGGCCAGCCACGCTGCTGAAGATCACACTGGGAGGGAGGGAGCGGCTGCAGGGCATTAGTTAAGTATGGCTTTTAATGAAAGAGAAACCTTGAGGATCTCCCTTTGAAAACCCCCAAAAGTGAGCCTTGGCTGCACTATTTGAACTCTCAGGATCTGGTTTCTTAATCTGTTAAGTACCAGAAAGCTCTCTGGTTTCCTGCACTACCCCTGTGATTGTCTGTGCCTGGGTGTCTCTTTGCATACAAGACGGTGCGCATGTGCCTGCAGGTGATGTGCGTGAGTGTAGGTACGCTGGTGCCTGTGTGAGTGGATGAGGTCCTGTCTGATACTCAGATAGTGTGCTCGTGCTCCATGCAGGAAGCAGGGTAAGTATATCCCATTCCAAATTACTTTGCTCTGTGATTCCCACAAACACTTGCTGAGCTGTCCCACTTTGGGATTCAGAACCTGTGATTTCTGCATGTTTCCGGGACATAGGGTCTATACCGGGAAGGGGGCTGTGGCTCCAAGGAGGCGGTCAGCCAGCTCAATTCTTTCATCTTCCTCCTGGTTGGGTTTATTCCTTCCCCTCAAAGGCTGGCACCTGGCATGACACCCTGAGGAACCTGGCTCTGTCACCTCTGTGCCTGGCCCAGATCCCTCCCCCAAGCAGGGCTCCTCCGGCCCTTTCCCAAACCTGCTCAACCCGCCAGGCAGCCCAGCATCTCCCAGAAGTGCCTCTGGTGCCCCTCTTCCGGGGAACACCCATCCCACTGGTATCAGGAGAGGCAGCAAGAATGGGATGGGGTTGGGGGAAGGGCAGGCTCATCCCTGCGGAAGGGATCGGGGGAAATTAGACTTGCTGCTGCAGGGAAACTGCCTTGAGGCTTTAGTAGCTTGCCGATCCCCACCCCCCATTGTCCCTGGTTCCACTTTGCTGCCAGCCTGAACTCTCCTCCTCACCTCCAGCCTTAAAGATTCAGTCCTCCCTCCTGGCTCAGCTGACATTCTATCAGATTGACCCAAGGGGGCAATTGGGGCATTGTCCTGGAATGAATGTCCTGGAATGTCCTAGAAGTATAGAAGAGATGAGAGTTAGATGTGAGTCACCCCTCTCCTCCCCAGGGCTCCCTTTGAGGACAGGCCCCGGCTCTGGATCTCGGTCTCAGCAAGCACAACAGATCGCTGTAGCCCGGTGACCAGACAGACCAGGAGAGCAGACCTACCCCACCATCTCCCCTACCGGACAAGAGACAAGCTGGGACAGTATCCCTTCTTTTAAGAGTATTAGAAACACTCACAGATGCACACACACACAAAATTGTTGAATACTTATGTGCCAGGGACTGTTCAAAGAGTTTTATAGAATTCGGCTCATTTTAATCTTGGTAGCAATCCTATACAGTGGGTACATTCATTATCCCCATTTTAAAGATAGGAAGACTGAGGCACAGAGAGGTCAAGTAACTTGGTCAAGATCATATCTCCAGTAAAGAGTGGATTCAAGATTCCAGCTCAGGCAACAGGACTACTGAGCCTGTGCTGTTAACCACCACCTATAACGTGTGTATAATTACCCTTCAGGATCTATACACCCACTCGTACTTAGAGGAGGCCGACTCACGTGCGTAAAATTACATGTGCATAGAAACATATCATTACCCAGATGCTAATCACACCTAACATTTATACAGCAATTTATTTACAAATCGCTTTTACACCTAGATCCAATGCCCACTAAAGGAGGGATTGTCGCTCTGTTAACAGACAGCAATTAAGGCTGCCACTTACTGACTCGGCTGAGACTCAGTTATTTGGCTGGAAATGGTTTATCTTTTTCCTTCCTTTCTTCCTTCCTCCCTCCCTCCGTTTCTTCTTACCGTCCTCCCCCTTCCTTTCTTCCTCCCTCCTTTCTTCCTCCCTTCTCCCCTCCCTCCCTCCCTTTCTTCCCCTGTTCTTTCAGTTTATTTCTTTGAGGTATAGAGCACAAGCCAGAGCAGCAGAGGGAGAGGAAGAGAGGATCTGAAGCAGACTCCATGCTGAGCAGGGAGCCAGAAGTGGGGCTCGATCTCACAACCCTGAGATCATGATCTGAGTCAAAATGAAGAGTCGGACACTTGGCTGACTGCCACCCAGGTACCCCTTTCTTTCTTTTCTTAAATAAAAGTAAAATAGACTTCGTAGTAAAATTAAAACAGTACAAAGAGAATAAAGTGAAAAGTAAAAGTCCCCCTTTCCCTCCTGTTATCCTCATCTCCAGTGGTAACCACTGTTGACAGTTTCTTTGTATGCCCTTCTGGAAATTGTCAACACATGAGCAGAGAGTGTGAGAGATTATATGTGGCTTTTATTCCTTGCAACTTCACACTGGTGAAGAAGCTCTGGTTCTCCTCATTTTATAGGTGACAAAACTCTTCTAAGTGGGGTGGTTCCCCAAGGTCATTCTAGCTGCCAACCCAAGTTTTCCAGGCCTGGAACCTGTGTCTTTTACTCTCTCTGCCCCAGGGTTCCTTGTCTCCTCCAACCCATGCTGGCACCATAGGCCCAGTCTGGGGAGAGCCCCCATCACCCTCATGGACAGGCCACGACTCTGCTGCTCTGGGCTTTTAGGGCAGGGTGGCCCTCTCTGACCACTCAGTCTAGGGGAGAATTTGCTGATGGGGAGGGCGGGGAGCAGGCCCAGGACCTTGACTGAGATGACTAGAGGGTCCAGCTCAGCTGTGTGGTACATCCCTGGGTGCCCTCTGGGATCCACCCAGAGTTTCACTGAGGCCTTGAGGGTCACAGAGAGCCATAGGCCTCAGTTTCCACGGACGGGGACATAGGATTGGGGAGGAGGGGGTTCTGTAGCTCCCACGGAGTAAAGAGACCTTTAGATGAGAACCACAACCCTCCACTTCCCCCTTTAGGAGGGGGCTGAGCAGGGGCAAGGAAAGTACTCTTACCTCTGATGGGAGGAGAGGCTCTGGAAGTCTCCTGCCCCCTGGGTAAGCTTTCAGAAGGACCCCCAGACCTGTTTTCAATTCCTCTTTCCTACAGAACCTATAGATTGGGACCTTAGGAGACATGATTTGCCAATATCCAGCCATAGCTGCTGAAGCTTTGGAGACTTTCCCAAGGGAGGGGCACGGTGGGCTTTCTGAGCTGTCCCTGCCAAGGCCTGCATGCCTCAGGCCTGTGTCCCATTTCTCACATGCCTAGCCTTATACAGACTGTAGAAAATGGATAAGACCAGGACCAGACTGGGACCTGCCATTTCCCAGTCCTCATGGGATGCTCTTTGGGACAGATTTCTCAGTGAGGTCCCCCTTCCAGGCTGTCCAAGAGGGGGTTTATGTCAGGGATCCCTAAGGTCAGTGCTCAGGGGAGGGAGAAAACCCACAGCAAGGCTTGCAAGCCAGAGGAGGGTATGAAGTTGGACCCATTCTGCAATTTCTGGACCAAGCTGACTCCAAGGACAAGGCAGTCCTCCCTGAGGGCTTACCCTCTCCCTCTGCACATGGCAGAGCCTCCCCAGATCCCTTTACCCCCAGGATCACAACCACACACCTTAACATGGACTTACCACTTTTGACGACCTGTTGAGTACTGGGGGGACATTTGTGGTACACCCCATTTCTATCTGTTGATAGTGATAGTGCTAGGCTGGGAGTCCAAGGACATAGGTCTCTTCCCAGCTTAAAGGTCTTGGACAAGTCACTTCCCCACCCTGAGCCTCAGTTTACCCATCTGGGATATAGGAGAGTGGACTGCATTTGGAATCTGGGAATGAACTGGTGGGAGTGGGGCTGGCAGTGTGAGTTCTGCTTGTTGAACTAAGTAAGATCTCTCTCTAGGGGACTAGGGAACACTGTGAAAGAACTCCTAAAAGGAATTTAGGAGTTTTAGGAACTCCTAAAAGGTTATTCTTGGTCAGGAGGAGAAAATACATATGTGTTTGCTAGGAATGCTTGTATCTGTGTGTGTGATGTGTCTACACGTACACATGGCAAGAGTGTATGTATAGGGGTGTGTGTGTGTGTGTGTACAGCAGCTAATTGATCCCCCTCTCCCAGTTGGGGTGGGGGAAGGGATGGAGAAGGCAGTAGTCACTCATTAGGAGGCAGCTAATGGGCCCAAATGGCCGTGTCAGCAAAGGCTGAGCTCAGATGAGCTGACTCCCCGAGGGGGGCAGGGAAGCCTTGTGAAATAGGAAGAGGGAGAAGAAAGCAAAGGAGAGGAGAAGGAAGGGGAAAGGATGAAGCTTTCCCAGGATGAACTGTAAGATTTACCACTTCCTGACTTTGTCCCCATCAATACATGCTCCCACCTGCGAAGAGAAAAAGTCCCGGGTGCAAAGAAGGGGAGGCGGGCGGTGGAGGAAAGCACCCACGCGTTTGGGAGCCCACAGACTCAAGCACGCCAGCCTTGCATTCACAGACCGCCTGCCGTGCACACCCATGAGGCACGTGGGGGTCACGTGCTCAGCCAGGGACATGTCCCCTGAGCACACACCAAGCACACACAGATGCAGACACACGTGTACACTCTGTGTGACGGGCGGAAGGACAAAAGGGAAAAGGACGGGTCCCGGCCCCGCGGGGGCTGACATTTTAGTGGGGGGTCTCTGCTAAGCAAAGAGGCCGGTCGTGTGACATGACGCACACCTTACACCTGGCGCACACATAGACATGCCTCCCAGGACCCTGGGGGAGCACCCGCCAGCCCTTTGCCTGGAGCCATTTTCGTATTGAGGGGTGGGAAAGCAGGAGCCAAGGGCAAATTCTGTACCTCACTCAGCTGAGCCCACTGAGAGGACCCTTGCCTCCATTTCCCCCCACATCCTTCCTTCACAGTACCAGATCCTGGCCATTGCATGTGAGAACACTAACAGCATGCCTTGATACTAGCGAAGCAGATTTCTGGTCCGGAAACCGGTTGATGCTGGGGGAGTCTCTAAACTTGACTTTGCCAGAGGATTATTTCTCTCGCTCACCCCTTACAAAGTAGATTCCAGAGGAAATGAAGACCTGACTCTAAAAATGTTAGAGGCCGATATATGTTAAAATAAAATAATTTCACATTAGAGCGGGCTGTTTAAAATAAGACACAAACTCTAATGGCCATATAGAAAAACATTGAAAAATATACTATATCTAAATTTAAAACTGCTTTCTGATAAAATGTTGAAAATAACACAGAGAGAAGAGCAACCAAATCATAACAAATAACATCCCAAATAATGAATTCTAATACACCAATAAACATGTTTTTTAAACCTGTTAGAAAAATGGGCAAAGTATATGAACAGGCAATTTATACACATAGAAATACAAAATGTCCAATAAACTTAGGAAAATATGTTCAACATTAAAGAGATGCAATCAGGGGCACCTGGGTGGCTCAGTGGGTGAAGCCTCTGCCTTTGGCTTGGGTCATGATCTCAGGATCCTGGGATCGAGCCCCACCATCGAGCCCCACATCAGGCTCTCTGCTCAGCAGGGAGCCTACTTCCTCCTCTCTCTCTGCCTGCCTCTCTGCCTACTTGTGATCTTTCTGTCAAATAAATAAATAAATAAAAATCTTAAAAAAAAAAAAAAAGAGATGCAATCATAATTGGGAAAATGCAAAGTAGAGCAAAGATAAGATTTATTTTTGCTTGACCCATTAGATTAGCAAAATTCAAAAGATTGCTAGTATCTGATGTTGGAGGGAGTGTATGAAAAGAGGGTTGTCTCATCAGCAACTGAAAGCACCATAAATTGATCCAGTCTCTTTGGAGGGTACTTTGTCAGTTTCTATTAAAATTAACAATGCATGGGGCGCCTGGGTGGCTCAGTGGGTTAAAGCCTCTGCCTTCGGCTCAGGTCATGATCTCAGGGTCCTGGGATCGAGCCCCATGTCGGGTTCTCTGCTCTGCGGGGAGCCTGCTTCCTCCTCTCTCTCTGCCCGCTTTTCTGCCTACTTGTGATCTCTGTCTGTCAAATAAATAAATAAATTATTTTAAAAAATTATAAAAAAATAAAATTAACAATGCCCATCTTTGTCTTAGCAACTCTATTTCTAGATATCCATTATCCTAACAAAATACTCATGTCTCCCCACAGAACCACATACCAGGAAGTTCACTGGGCATTGTTTATACAACAAAAAATTGAAAGCCACCTAACAGTCCGCTGGTAAGGCATGACGAAGTAAAGATGGCACCGCATGCTATGGAACACAGCATATGTTGCAGCTAAAAATAAATGAGGCAGACCTATAGGTATTGATTCAGGAAAATCTCCAAGCTATATTTTTACTTAGAAAATCAAATTGCAGAAAAATAATACTTGTATACAAAGATAAAAACACACTCAAAAACCTGTATATTTCTTTATGTTATATATGTAAATTCATAAGAAGTGATCTGGAAAGGGGCGCCTGGGTGGCTCAGTGGGTTAAGGTTCTGCCTTCACCTTGGGTCATGATTTCAGGGTCCTGGGATTGAGCCCCGCATCAGGCTCTCTGCTTGGCAGGGAGCCTGCTTCCCCACCCCTCAACCCCCAACTTGCCTCTCTGCCTACTTGTGATCTCTGTCTGTCAAATAAATAAATAAAATCTAAAAAAAAAAAAAAAAAGAAGTGATCTGGAAGGATATCCAGTAAAGTGACCACAGCAGTGGCCTCTGGGGAGAATTCTGGAATTAGAAAGAATGCTTCATTTTTCTTTCTTTCTTCTCTCCTTCCTTCCTATCTTCCTTTCTTTTTCTTCTTTCCTTTCTTCCTTCCTCCCTCCCTCCCTTCTTACCTTCCTTCCCTCCTTCTTTCCTCCCTTCCTTTCTCTTAATATTTTATTTATTTATTTGAGAGAGAGAGAGACCAAGCAGCAGGGGGGAGCAGAGGGAGAGGGAGAAAACAGACTACCTGCTGAGCATGGAGCCCAATGCAGGACCCTGGGATCATGACCTAAGCCAAAAGCAGATGCCCAACCAAGTGAGCCACCCAGGCACCCCCCAGTGAGCACTTGTACCAGAGAAAGAAAAGTGTGACAGAGTTTGGGAACTACAGAAGAGCAGCTGGGGCTGGGGGATGCTGAGCCAGCCACCAGCTGCCAACAGGGGGAATAAATCCCCAAACAGGAAAACGGGCGGTGTTTTTGGAGTGGATGGTCTGACAGGCAGTCAGAAGTCATTGTGGAGGGAGGGGGAGGGCTGGGTCAAGGGCAGGACGGGGCCCATGTGCCAAGCAGAGAGGCCAGGAAGATGGCCTGGGACAGGTCTTAGGGGTACTTGGGATCTACAGTGAGAGTCAGCCAGATAACATCCACGAGTTAGGGTGCTTCTTGGACCTGATTTTCCTTCCTCTGGGCTTTTGTGGCTAGAAGGGAGCCAGAAAGGGATAAAGTGGAGGGCCATGATATCCGAAGGTGGAATCCCCAAAGTAGCCTCCGAGTCTTGGCAACTGCTGATAGGGAACGTCCAGAGTCTTTAAAGGTCAAGCAGAGGGGCTCTCTAAGACAGTTCCGTAACATTTTCCAGGCTGCTTCCTGTTGCCTCTCCCCACCCTAGCCCCACAGGAGCCCAAGGCCAAACAGTTACCAGACTGTGGGGGCAGCCAGTGTGGAAGGAAGCTTCCTAACACATAGCCCAGGTACCGAGCACTCTTGTTCGTCAGTTACCAACTCAGCAACCAACCCAGGAGCCGCTCTTCAGCCGCCCTCACCCTCCATCTCACTCCACACCCTCCTGACCATGCAACCCTCCCTAGGATTGCAAACTTCTCCCTCCCTTGCTCTCTGCTTCCTCAGCTCAGGCCACTACCGGCCTGCACTGAGACAATGGCCTCCTGGCTGCTGTCCCCTCCTCCCATCCACCGCACGGGGCCACAAGAATATTTCTAAATATTATCTGAGCAAACTACTCCTCTGATAAAACAAAAAACAAAAACAGAAACAAAACAAAACAAAAAAATCCTCAGTGAAGTGACTCCTCATGGTCCTGGGAACCAAGTTCAAGTTCAAGGTCCTTGTCAGGGTTTGTAAGGTCCCTGCTCTCCTCTCTGGTGTCATCTCTTATCATTGACTTTCTCGTTACTGTGCGCTCTGGCTGGATGGAGCTGCTTAGAGTTCCTCAGGCTCTCATCTCAGGGCCGCTGGGCTGGAATCCACATTTCACCCAGCTCCCTAGGTGATTCTCGGCACAGCAACGTTTGAGAGCGCAGCTCTGCCCTGGTGTCTCTCAAATTCTCTGAGAACTCAAATCACCTGGCATGTTTATTAAAAATGCAAATCCCGGGAGTCTCCCCCTAGGCCAGCCCTAGGTGAAAATCAGAATTTTCAAGGGAGGGGCCTGGCAAGATGTGTGTTTAACAGCATCTCAGGTGACTCTCTTCATCTGGGAAGTTTGGGAACCATCATCAGTGGTTCTCAATCTTGGCTGCCTGTGAGAATCACACGAGGGAGCTTTAAATCCACATTAATGATTGGGGATGGTTGTCTGGGGTGCAGCCTGGCTGGCACCAGGATTTTTCAGATCATCCCCCAGGGGAGTCCTGTATGATGGGCGGCCAGAGTCCAGAGTTACCACACGGAGGATGGTTTCCAAACGCAGCTGCATGGACTAGGGGCACCAGGAACACCTGGGAAGCTCGGTGACGGCTCGGACTGGCAGAGCCATGGCCCTCCAACCCTGGAATCATAGTGGGGAATGGTTTACAGGTCAGAGGGGGAACCTGGACAGAGAGCTTCCTTCCCTGGGACCTTTACCTTCACAGAGGGAGGCGGCCATGGTTCCAGAGCGTGGAGGGCTACAGGGAGGCGGAGCCTCCTGGCTCTGGAGCAGAGAGGCGCAGTGGCGGCCTTGAGCAGAGCACGCCGAGCCTGAGTGGATGGGTGTGGCCACTGCGCCTGCGCCTCCTCCCTACGCCCCGCCCAGCCCTCCTGAACCCAGGACCTCAAGCCTCCCGGTATGCGCTGTGTCTGTGGCGTGCCATCCTGCTCCAGCGTGGAACCTGACTAGGGTGAGGGAGGGAGAGAGGCAGAGGATGGAGAGAGCTAACTGACTTTTCAAGACCCTACACTGGACAGATTACAAAGTGCTCAGCTGCATGGGAGCCTCAGGAGTACCCTTTGAGGGGATTCCCCCCCACCTGCAGGTGCAGAAACAGACTCAGATCCACAGGCAGCAATACCTTCGCTACTCATTCTTTGCTCTAGCACCCAAGCACGCTCATCCTCCACACTGCTCAGTGGCAATCACTCTTTCAAAGACCCACACGTTCACATTCACAGTGACTCCCGCACTCAGCCCCAAGGCCACACACCTATGCAGAGTGACAGACTTGCACACTCTCAGTCCCCAGCAGACACACTCACAGACCCAGGAGCAAAGGCACCCACATCCACTCTCAGAAGCCCCTGGTGGCTCTCCCTCTTTCCCAGAGGACAAGTCTCTCATCCTAACCCTGACTCTATTCAAAGTGTGTGTCGGGGGCTGAGTCTGGGCCTCAGAGTGGCAGGGAGGCAGGTGTCTGGCCCCAGGAGCTTCCCTTCCATCTCTCTACCTGACACTTGTGGCTCCAGCCCCGGGCCAAGAGGCTGTCCGTGTATCCTAGAGGGAAAAACCCTAGAGGGAAAACCCCCCCCAGGGCTGAATGAGCAAGAAAAGCCAGAACAACAGAGATCAGAATAGAAACCCACCATCCTCATCCTCAGGCCATTCTGAGTCTGGAGCAGGACCCCTGCGCTCAGAAGTCAGACCTACTTGGGTCCGAATCCTGTCCTGACACTTCCTAGTGGTGGCTTCAAAGCAACTCAGTTAACATCTCTCCGTTCCAGTCCCCTCTGCGGTGAGCAGGGCTGCCCGCTGGGCCCACCGCGCTGCACTGGTAGGAAGATCGGTCTGCAAAGGCATCTGGCACAACACGTGGAAAGTATTCAACTAATAGGGGCTCTTTTTCGTCATCGTTGCCATTATCATCAATGAATTTTTTTCATTATTATGAAGAATGCTCCCAGGTATGGCCCACTGCAGAGCTCAGCCAATGGGCAGATGGGCCGTGGTGGCCTTTCTAGGACAGAGCGGAAGGGCCAGTGTGGGGGTAAAAGCAGGTCCTGGGGGCGCCTGGGTGGCTCAGTGGGTTAAGCCTCTGCCTTCGGCTCAGGTCATGATCCCAGGGTCCTGGGATCGAGCCCCACATCAGGCTCTCTGCTCAGTGGGCAGCCTGCTTCCCTTCCTCTCTCTCTGCCTGCCTTTCTGCCTACTTGTGATCTCTGTCTGTCAAATAAATAAATAAAAAATCTTAAAAAAAAAAAAAAAAGCAGGTCCTGGGGCAGAAGCTAGAGAGGACAGCAGTGAGCAAGGGGGCTCCTTCCAGCGGGGGGCAGACACAACTGATCAGGGCGCTGAGCCTGTCCTCGGCTGTGTCCCCCAGTTCAGAGGGCAGTTCCTGCCTTATCACGGAGGCAAAAGGAAGCTGGGGGCCCTTCCCTAGTCTTCAATGCCAGGTTCCTATCCCTCGGAAGCTCTAGATGGAAACCAGGGCCCACCCAACAGCAGTGCCCCCATTCTCCTTGTTATCTGTTGCCGGCACCCTGAGTCAGCCCCATATCCTGTTCACCAGGGCTCCCTGAGAAGCCTCACTGCATTCTCTGGGCACCCCAGGGAGGCTTGAAGGGTCAAGACTGTTTTCCTTCCTGAAAAGTCAGACTGGCAAGCATTTCCTGCTAATTGACCTTGAGATGGGAAACTGAGGCTCATGACCCCAATCCAAGTCACAGGGAGAATCCAGCAGAGCTGGGGCTGGAATCCCTGGCTTTTACTTCCACCCCAGATATTGACCATGGGCCTGGTAGGGGATAAAAGGTCTCTCTGGGTTGGCCTGAGTGGAGGGATCAAGATCTACATCTTCAGGAGGTAAGGCCAGATTTAGCCGGGAGCTGGGGACAGGCAAGACCTTTCCAAGGTGCCCCCAGGCCTCTGTTGAATGAGACCGAAGAGAGCTGAGATGGGCTGGGATAGTGCAGAGGCCAAGACTGCCCTCTCTGTGGTCTGGGCCTAGCTGAGGAGGCCAATTACCCAGGAGCCCCTGCTCCCCAGAGCCCCATCACTAGGAGCAGCTCTCATCACCTCCAAGCCCAAGCGGATCCCCCTTTATCAGGCCCCCTGGCACCAGCCTGTCTGAGCCTCCCGCACCTCTGACGCCCAGGACATTTGTTATTGTATCTGTGGTGACTGTGGTCAGAACATAATTGAGTCAAAACACCCACTCGGACCCCCGAAGGATAAACAAGCTAGGCTGGGGCAGCCCTGGAACCTATGTGAAGACAGACATAAAGACAGTGGCCCAAGGAAGCCAGGCAAGCTGGGTGTGGAAGAGCCGGTGGGGAAGGGAGAGGGCCCAGGTGGAAAAACAGGGAGGAGGCCAACCACGGGCCTCTGCTGCAGAGAAGTCAGGGTTCCAATGCCAGCTACAAAAACCTCCCCACCCCAACCAGGCTCTGGTCTGTAGCGGCCCTCAGGAAAGTTCGGGGCTAGCGCAGGCTTTCCCCAGCCTCCCGGGAGGTGTGCTGCGTAGACGGTGGACAGGTAACAGTGCCGATCCCAGAGCCCATCCACACAGGCTGCAGCCCAGGAGACCCACTGGGAAAACCACTGGTCTTCACTGATGGGGACATCCTGGCCTTCCCTTCCAGGAACCTGGGAGCAGGAGATAGGGCCCTGCCTGGCGCTGGGACTTCCCATCAAGACACAAAGGTCCTGGAGCCAGGAGGGGCCCTCCAGGATCCTGGCTAATGCCCTGTGGAGAGCTGGTAGGGAGGAGCTTACAGCAAGGACACCTAGGCACGACCTGCCAAGGAGACAGAGGTGCAGTTGTTTCCCTAGGACTCCAACTGAGGCGGCGGGGCCAAAGGAGCCCTGGCTGGCCTTCAGGGCCTGGTTCTGCCGGCTCCACCCTTGGGGCTCGAGGCATTTAAAGGGCCAGAGCCCTGAGTCTCCAGGAGAAGCGGCTGATTAGCTAGGTGACAACTGTTAAAGCCACAAGTCTCCTGAATCTTAGGACCCATTTGTGTCTCTGGGTGCCTCACCACTAACATGGAGGAGGAAGCAAGGAGTGGGTCCGTGGGGGTACAAGGGTCCTTGAGTGGAAAGGGTCCGCACAGCTCACAAGACTGTGTGTCTGAACGATCAGTCTGCAGGGACAGTGAGCACTCCAGATGCTGAGGGGTGGGCTTTGCTGGACCCACTGACCCTGTTACACCAGTAGCTCCTGTCTTGGTTGCTGTCAAGGGTCTCCCAGCCAAGACGGGAGTGGAAAGTGATGGGCTTGAAGCCTGGGAAGAAGAGCCTTGACAGTGGACTGCATTTCAGGGGGGCTTGACCTGGGTGGTGAAGGTGGAACGGGCTGCATCCTCCCCAACTCGGATCCCATTGCTCACAACCACCTTCCAGGCCCCCAACTCTTCTGTGATGCCCCCATTTGAGGACGGCACCATGTGCGGTTTCATGTGTGATATGGGTACCGTCTTTTGGTCCCACTGAGACAAAGGGCTCTTTCCCTCAGCAGGACTCCCCCATCTCCAGCTCTCCAGCTACTCACCCTCACCCCCAACACACACACACACACACACACACACACACACACACACACACACACACACACACACCCCCACCCCCCTGGAGAGCCCAGCTTTCCAAAGGCACTTCCTGCAGAGCTGCGGTCCTGGGTTTGAGGTCTGCCATCTGGTGGACATTGCCGTAACTGCCATCACCACCTCCCTGGGGCTTTAGCCTTCTGAGAGGTGTGGCGGGAGACCACAGAGAGAGAGACAAGGGCCCCAGAGGGACAGGGCCCTGGGGGAGGTCGGTCTCCCAGCCCAGTGAGCACGCCCACATCCTGCTTCCTGGGACGGGGAACTCCCAAGAGCTGGGCTTGATTGGCAGCAGAGGCGCTCGGGTGTTGTGCCCAAACCTCTAGGTAAAGGCTCCTTCTGCTGCACTTGTGGCTGCCTTAGGAAGCCCAGGGACCACCCACAGCCTCTCCTGCCCTGTTTCTCCCGTCCAGAACCAGAGTGGTTTGTAGCTCTGTTTCCCAGAGCTGAGAAGTTCCCGTGTGTGTTGTCAGGTGGAGCAGAACCTCGCAGATGGGGCCCCGCTCGCCACCATCCCCTCAACCCCTTTGCTGGGGGTTTCTTGCCTGGGCCAGACCAGTGAAAGCCCACAGGCCTGTAGAACTGCCACAATGACCTCGAGGTCTGAAGATCCGCCCCACAGATCCAGGTAGAAGGATGGAAGCCCTCATTACAGGATTCCTCCACGAACCCCAGCAATGGTGAATAATTTATGTACAAGGCAGAGGAGACAATAAATCAGCAGCAATGATTAACATGAGCTATTTTACGTGTGAGAAAGATCTATGGCAGGAGGCTGCCAGGTTGCTGGTGATTAATGCTGCTGTTTGCACTGGCTTCTGGGCCTTTATATTCAATTATGGACCTAGAGTATGTGGGGGGTCCTGGGGATGGCATAGGAGAGACAAGGAAACCAGGGGCAGAGAAGTTGATGCCTGGGGCCAAGGCTGAGGTGACAACAGGTGGCAGCCCAGCCCTGTGGACACCTTTACTGATGAAAAGGTTACATTAGTGGGACAGAGAGATGCCTCTTTCTGTAACAGCAGTCACTTTGTCCCTGGGATCACCTCTAATTCCCAGGGGGTGCCCTGGGAAGGGCGCACAGATGGAAGGAAGCATCCTTGGGGAAATCTGACCCTTCCAGAGTCAAGAGTTAGGTTTCTGGGTCCCCCTTCTTCCTCCACAGCCCCAGGAGTGAACTAACAGAAGCCAGCCAGTGGGGGTTACTGCTAGAAAAAGTTCCGTGTCAGCAACAGGCCAGAGAACCAGGGCCTGTCCTCATGTCCCAGGCAGGAATGGTGGCAGGGGGGACAGCCGGGGAAGAAGTTTCTGGGTGCCCTCCTCCCAGCTGACCCAGGAAGCCCTGGGAGGCCCCCTCCCTGCATTCCCACACTTAGGCCTCTCATCCCTGGCCAGCTCCAGCTGGCCCCTGTCAGTGCCGGGGCGGGTGGTGGTGGGGCGTGTCCAAAGACCAGTGGCGGCTTCGGGGTTAAATGATTTCCCCCTGCCCAAACCCTCCCTGCCCTGGCTCCTATCAGCTCCTTCCTCCTCCTCCTCCTTGTCCTCCTCCTCCTCCTCTCCAGTGACCTCTGTGCACTGTGGCCCTACATCCCCTCAGAACCCGAGGCTTGTCATGAGGCACAGGGTGGGTGTGGGGGGGTCTGCTGGGGGCTGAGCTGACAGCTGGGCTCTGGGGACCCCCTGGAGGACCAGGGATGTGGAGGAAGAACTCCCTCCCCCGGGGACTGGCTGGGAGCCTACTGTAAGTCTCCCCCAGGCTAGCACGGTGGCACTCCAGGCCTGGGGTGGGAGGAGGTGTGTGAGAAAAGGAGGGAACACCGTCACCCTCCTGGGGGGTGGGACGGGGCACCAGAGGAGGCTGGTGTTGGCAGGGCAGACGTCCTGGGCTCAGAGAGCATTTCTGGCTCACCGCCCCCCCTCCTTGCATTTCCTGCAGCTTCCTGGGAAGTGGTTCCAAGTCATAACACTGTGTGTCTCTGTGTTGGACGTGTGAGTACGACATTCTGTATGTCTGCCTTTCCAGGTCTCTGACAAGCGTCTGGGCCCGTGGCTGCGTGCACCTGCGTGTCTGCGCACCTGTTGTGTCCACGTGAGCGCCTGGATGCTGAGCACATGAACACACAGCCTTGAAGCTGACCCCTGGCTTGGGCTTCTCTCACAAACCCTCTGACCCGCCATTCCCGGACAACTGTCTTCCTCAGCCCTTAATCCCCTGTTTGCCTGGCTCATTCCCCCGACTCCCTAGGACTCCATTAATGCGCCCTGGCCGCCCCAGGACAAGCCCCAAATTAACCCCCCTGCTGACCCCGACACTGACGCCTGTAATTAGGCCAGGAGTGGCCGAGGCAGAGAAGGCCCCGGGGCTCTGAGGGGTAAGGGCAAGGCTGGGCCGGGCAGGGAGCCTTAATGCCCAGGAATGCTCTAAAAGCCGTGCCTGGCTCCAGGGCCAGCCGGCTGGCTCATCTCTAATACCTCACAAAGCCTCCCAGACGGGGCTCCAGAGGGATTACCACCCCCCCACCCAGAGGCCCTGGAGGCGGGCAGGGCTGCTCAGTGGGCCCACCCTGCTGGCTCCGGGCTGGGGAGGCTTTATAGAAGGGGCCAGCTGCCCCCAGGGCCTCAGAGCCCGGTGGCTAGCTACAGGTTAGCAGCCTGGAGCCCGCGCTCCTGATAGCAGCTGCCCAGGGAACAGCCAAGTCCAGGCGAGCTGGTGCACCCCCCTCCTCCCAGGGCCAGCCCCTCCCACCCCCAACTTGTTTTGTTTGCTCTGTGTAGCGTGTCCGGTAGCTCCATCTGCATTAACCCCTGACCCCGGCTGTAAGTCTTCCTCCCCTCTGACAACTGCTGTGTTTACCCAGTTCTCTTTCCCGCCTTTCCCCACCCTGCCCAGCCTCTCCCTGGAAAAGCTGCACTCTCTTTGGGACTCCTCGATCCCCAGGAGCTGCCTGAAGAACCCTTGCCCATGAGTGTGCCCAAGTGCTCAGGGGCACAAGTGATGTGGCTGCGGCGGAGGGCTTGGCAGGCAGCACGCGCACGGGTGTGGGAGCGGGAGTAGGTTGGTTTTTGCTATCTGAATACCTGTCAGACATTTTCTGTGAACAGGTCATTTGACCCCACAATTCCACATCTAGGAATTTGTCTATGTATGTCCCGCACTTGTGCTCAGACAGATGTATATCATGAGTATTTATGGTCACGTTGTAAGAGTTAAAGACTGCAAACATGCTAGGTGTCTACCTAGAGGACTAGCTAAATAATGAAACCACAGCCATACAGTGGAATACTATGCAGCCATTCAAAAGAGTATCTACATGTTCCCATCATTAATGATCTTCACCTATGAGGGTAGCAATGTGCAGATAAAAAGGAAGGTGCAGAACAGAGTCTAGAATGCGCCACCATTTGGGGAGGGTGTGGAAGAGGGGGAAATAGGCAAATGAGCATTCACCAATTTTTGAAAATGTGTATTTTTAAATCTTTAAGAAGGAACAGTGGGGGTGCTGAGGGCAAGAGTGACAATCCTTTGTACTTTATGATTTTTTTGACCTTTGTACATATTTGACCTTTCAAAAACAAACAAGTTTATGATACCACAAATTTAAATAAAATATATCCTGGGGCCCAACTATTCCATTTCCAGAAATCCAGTCTACAGAAATAAGCAAGTACACAAAGATGATCCAAGGATGGTCCGTTGTTTAAATGTCATACAGTGGAAACAACTTACACGCTCACCGATAGGTTCAGCATTGAAATAAGTGATGGTTTATCCAAACTGCGGAATAGCGAGCGGCCATCCGAAAATGAACCTGATCTGCTTGTACTGACAGGCAAACCCTACAAAGACAAATGTAAGAGGAAAAAGCAAATTGCAAACCAGTACAAAAATATCATTCCATTTAAGGAAAAAGAAAAGGAGCAGGATGGAGAAGGAAGGAAGAGAGGAAGGAAGGGAGGAAGGGGGGAACGGAGGGAAGAAAAGGAAGGGAGGAAAAAAAGAAAACTATATGTTTCTTTATGTACATAGATATCATATAAGTGTATCCCCCAAACTCTAGAAAGATAAACATCAAAGTGATGGCAGAGGAAAAATGGGAAGAGGACGTCCACTCTATGCTTCTGCATCAACAGTAAGACTTTAAGTCCTTCTGGGCGCCTGGGTGGCTCAGTGGGTTAAGCCGCTGCCTTCGGCTCGGGTCATGATCTCGGGGTCCTGGGATCGAGTCCCACATCGGGCTCTCTGCTCAGCAGGGAGCCTGCTTCCCTTCCTCTCTCTCTGCCTGCCTCTCTGCCTACTTGTGCTCTCTGTCAAATAAATAATTAAAAAAAAAAAGACTTTAAGTCCTTCTTGCATAATTACCCAAGCGAATAAATAAAAGCTTGATAAAGAACAAAAACTCCACAGTCATTCATCTGGTTTCCTCCCTCCACACCAGCTTCGGCAACTGGCATGAGCAACACAATTATTATCCTCCTGTTGGGAAACGGAGGCTGAGAGAGGTTATACAATCTCCCCAAGGTCCACAGCACACCCAAGCGAGAGTCAGGCCCCAAGCTCCAGCTGGTCCATACTGTCTCTCCTTGGAGGTGCCATTTCTCCCGTGTTCTGAGCCTCCTCAAGGGCGTGGACATCTGGGTTGGGGTTAAGAATTTCCCTCCTGCTCTTATGCACAGCACATGACAGACCCCTTCCCTTCCTGTCCACCTCGCCCCCTCCAGCTCTCCAAGGACCCGCTGGTGAGCCCAGCCATGGGTGTAGCTCCCAGCCTTGGCATAGCTGCCAACTTCCCTGTCACCTGCTCCTGTTCTGGCTCCTTCTACCAGTGAGAGCTGAATACCCATTCCCCGCCAATATTCCCCATCCTGCCACAGAGCACCCCCTTAATTACAGTTAATGGCAAAGACCATAAGAGCTTTATTAACTTTATTATGGACCCAATTAGCAGCTAATGCCCCATGACTACTGTCCCCCCCCAATAATCCCATTAAACATAATGAAGCAGCCTTCTCCCTCCCCTGCTGGGTGGGGCTGAGGGGACGGGGAAATCCATCTTCCTGGGCCTGATTCTGACCCCTCAGGTCCACTGGACACCAGTTCAGGCCTGGAGCTTCTGGACCAGGGCTGGGTGCGAGAAGACAGAGATTAATCAGCAAGAATTCTGAGGCCAGCCGTTGAGCCTACACATACATGTGTGCACACGCACACACATGCACACACACACATACACACCACCTGGTTAATGTCCAAACAATTCCTTTCTTGAAACAGGGATGTGGAATCACACACAGTCTTCCAGCACAACCCTGTCCAGCACACAGATGCTCTCCCTGTCTTGTCCAGGAGTTCTTCAGAGTGGGACGTCCAAGTCCAGGGCCTCTCTGCCTGGGCTTGTCACCTAGGGAGGGATCAGGAGCTGGGAGACAAGGGAGGCTGAGGGTGAGGAAGAGTCATTCTCCCCTAAAGCCCACACCTTCACCACGCCCCTGGCTCTCCCCTGCTTGGGCTGATGCTTTTGATAATTATTCAAAATCTACAAGGTGCCAGACACCGTGCGAGACCCGCTCTCACATCTCACTCGAGCATCACCACAAGCCAAGGAAGTACACACTATTCTTCCCATTTCACAGATGAAGAAACTGAGACTCACAGAGACAGCCAGAATTTGAAACAGGCATTCTACTTGATTTGTCTTAAATGATCTCTCCTCTCCCTTCCCCAGCAACCCACCTTTCCCCTCTGAAGGAGGCAGAGGTCATGGGGGCTGTTCCCTACATAGGGAACTACAGCACAGAGGAGATCCAAGGGACCGTGAGGGGAATTACAAGACAGCCCTAGACAGTCTCATCCCATGCCCACCTTGATGGGGTGAGAGCGCTGGAAGCCAGAGAACACCCCCAAACACTACTGCCACAAGAGTTCCCACACGGGCTAGAGACCACGCCCGGACCCAGGATCTGGCCTAAACCAGGAGGGAAAACTGAGGCTGTGGAAGGAAATCAGAGCGGACTAAATCCTCTGTTACCCCCATGATCCAAACCTGAAGACTCGGGGATTCTGCTCCCGGAGGGTCTACGCGAGGGGTCTTCATCCTCCCCAACCCCAAGGACAAGAACAGCCTCAGGATGGGGTGGGGGTGGCATGCTGTCCTGAGCCATGGCCACAGCCCCGGATGGAGCTGAAGGAGTGGACGCCCGAGACTGACAGGGCGGAATCAATGGCTGCCCCGAGCAAGGGGGCAGGGGCTCAGGAAGGGAGACCCTTGAACCTCTGCTTGGAAACAAGCTCCCTGTTCCCGCTCCCCCTCCCTCGGCAGGCCCAGCCTGGAAGCAGCCACTTGAAATGGGTCCCAGGGAGCCTGGGAGAGAGGGGCTGGCCTGGCTGCCGCCCAGTCAGACCCACTCCCCCACCCCGCCTTGGGCCCAGCCCCAGCTGGGGTCGGGGGCTAGAGAAGGAGAGCTTTCCAGACCCATCCCAGTCGGGGTCCCTCCCTGCCACACACACCCAGCGAGGCACCTCTCCAATTGTTCCAGCCCTGGAGAGGTGTAGGGAGGAGGAGAATGTGGGCAAGTCAGCACCCTCTCCTTTCCCAAAAGGCCATGGGGCCTGGGGAGGGGGCAATCCTCCTCCCTGGGGTTACTCCAGGGCAGGGCACTGGGGAGCCTCCCCGGGTGGGGCCCCTATTCTTCTCTTTGCCTTGGATGAGTGTTCTCTGACACCAAGCACCCCCCCTCCCCTGAACAAACAGCGCCACCCTCCCCACCTGCCTCACACCCAGAGGGATCTGGTGCCCTGGTAAGCTCAGCCGGAGATATCCAGGATCAGCCCACAGGGAATGCTGAGAAGGGGTCCGGGGGGTACACTGGGGGGGCCTTGGGTAAAGTTAGCCTGTACTGAGGTGCTGGGTAGTGGCAAGTATGGGCTTTACCATTTCCTGATTATGCCAGCTTAAGCACACCCCCAAACCTCTCTGAACCTCAATTTTTCATCTGTAAATTGGGGCTGTAAATAGAACCTACTTCATAGAGTTTTTTGTGAACATTAAAGTTGTGACATATGTAAAACACTTAGCTTGTATCTGGAGATACTTAGAACATAATAAATGACCGTTGTATTGTTGTCTGCTGGGTGAGATGGTCCCTAGATTGTCAATAAGAATAACAATAATAACAGATAACATTGTTAGACCAAGTTAGGGACCAAGGCCTCCTCCGCTAACCCAGTGGTTCTCACTAAGAAATGAGGAGAGGACTCTGTCTCCTCACCTCGACCCTCCAAGGCCTCCACTACCTGTAGCCTATCCTGGCCTGAGGATTTCAGAGGGGCAGACTCAGTCCTGGCTCACTCCCGATAAGCCCTAAAGGTGACCCCATCACGTCTTTATCCGTGCCCCCCCCACGCACGCACGAGCACACACATGGTGTTCCTCCTTCCCCTTCCTTTCCCTGTAGCAAGGAAGAAAGAGATATCAGAGTTTGAAGGATGTGAAAATTAGCTGGAGCTGAGAGGTATCAATTTCAAGGAAGCACCTCCCTGCAACACCCCATCTCTGCCCAAGGGATGGTGTCTCCACAAGTCTCTGCACGGAGCCCCCCAGCCTGCCCAGGTGTGGACTGACACTGTCAAGCTGGGAGAGTGAGCAGGAAAGGTGGTTTGCCAGCCAGAACAGCTGCCCCAGCCCCCGGGGCCTGGGCCTGGGCTGGGGCCGCCAACCCACCGGCCCAGCACTCAGAGTCATGGCCAGGGTGGGAAGAGGTCTGTGTTGGGGTCAGTTGGACCTTCCGGATCCCAGCTTCCTTAGCCAGAGCTGAAAGCACCGAGGGTTTGTACCAGCTGGTTGGGGGACAACTCTTTCCCTGAGAGGCAAAAGGGATATAGGACACTGCCCTTGTCTCCAAGTGCCTTCCCAACCTCACCTCAGGCCTGCCTAAAGGTCCTGTTGGAGTCCCGGCCTCGATTTCCCCACCTCTCAAAGAGGGCCACCAGCTGTTACTTGTTCAGCCTTCTGGTCAGACTGAGCAGCGGGTGAGAGCTGTGGGAGGGAAGGCTGGGGCAGAGGGGCGGCCCCTCATCCTATCTCTGTCATCGTTAACAGCCACAATTATTATTATTTGGAGAGACGGGCCAGAGGTGGTCAGGGACGCGGTTGGGGTGAATGAAATGAAGAGGTCCTCGGTATGTGCCGTCTCGCCAGGTTAATACTCCTGCCTGTCGGCCTGACAGCTGCAAGATTGATTACCCGGGCCTTCCGCTCTTTATAACTCGATCAGTCGAATTAATCTCTGGCTGTCGGCCCATCTGATGCCTGAATCACAAATTTAATTTGGAGGTGCACGGCTCCTCCCCCATCCCCGTCTCCTCCTCTCCTGCCAGCCCCCTTCCTCCTCCATCCCTGCCTCCTCCTCCTTCCCTTTCCTCCCCTGGCCTCAGCTTCTCCCCACTTCTTCCTGTTCCTCCTGCTCCCACTTCCCTTCGCCTCTAGGGCCCCTCGGGGGCAGTGGGCAGAGGGCGAGGGAGAGAGGGGTGGGTGGGCCTGAGTCAGCAGCCCCTCTGCCCGGGCCGGGGGAGGGGTCATGTTCACCCAGCCACCGGGCAAGGCGCCCACCCCACCATGCTCCACCCCAAATGGAAAAAGAGGCTTGGCTGACACTAAGTAAGACATATTAATGTACTAAAGACTTAATGAAGTTGGGGGGGGGGGTGTGGGGTGGAAAGTGCTTGCTTTATTAGTTTATGGCCGATTAATGGGGACGCCATTACTGTGATGGAGATGGATTGCTGCTGTCAGCAGCAGAGGCTAAGGGCCGGCCGGTGCTCTTCCACGGGTGGTGGGTGCTCTGAACAGAGTCAGGGAGAACTTCATTAGAAGGGCCTATAGGATCCCACCTGGGGAGGCCCAGAGGCCAAACTGGAGGGGTGGGGGCAGGGCTCAGCTCTAGGCCTTGCGAGGGGAGTTCCAAGGGGTCAAGGGCTGGGAGCAATTATCAGTTGGGAATTTACCCAAAGGCATCGGGGCAGGGAGGTGGCTCCGGACCTGCATACAGCAGGGCCCACCAATGTCACCTGGAGGAAAGAGAGGGAGGAACCTGAAAGGACAGAATGACCAGTGCCCACTTGATCCACCTGAGACTCTTCTCAGGAAAGAGAATGAAGACGAAGGGAAGGGAGCCCTATTGCTTCCATCCTTCCTCAGAGGGGGATGGTGCACATAGACCCCGGGCCACTACCCAGAAGGACTGGGCCACTCACCACCAGGCGGCAGTCTGCCCTACCCAGCACCAGGGCCCGAATCCCCAGCACCAGCACCAGACACGTCACTCCACACTCTACAAATGGCTAGAGAGAACGCCTCATTGCCTCAACTACCTGCCAGCTCCCGACTGCACAGGCAGCCACAGTGGAGGTGGAGGTGGAGAACAGGGTGGCAGGACTTAGGGGAGAGCAATGGGGGGATGGGAGGGCAGACGCTACCAGCTTCCAGGATTTCTCAGGCCTCCCAGTCACTGGGCAAGCTGTACCACACCCCCTCTCGGTGGCATCCTTCTTCCCCCAGGCCCTCACCTCCGTGACCCTAGCTCCACCTTGCTTACTAAGACGGGGAGAAGGGCTGGATCTAACAGCTCTGCTCGCAGGGGTCATTCTCTATTTGGAAGAACCCAGAGGCCGCCATCTCTCAGGAGTATACCACATTTGGCCATTTTGATGCAGGAACATTAAACTTCCTGACTTTTTTTTTTTTCTTTACCAAGTGATGTTCAAAACAGGCACTCTTCAACTCCTCCTAAAGCCCCACTCTGCTGGGTCCTAAGCCCTGCCCAACCCCCACTCAGCGTGAGAGGCATCAGGGATGAAAAGAGAACTCAGGACGGACTCAGAATCAATCTGTTGACCCCAGTACGCGGTACTCAAAGTACATTTTTACATTTTGACACACGTTAGACCAAGCAGCTATGGCAAAACGACTGAGCCTAAGTGTCCCGTTCGGTCTCCTTGCTCTTCTTGCTCCTTGCGCATGCGCCCGGCTCCCCTGGCGCCCCACAGCCAAGGGCCCGCCCCGGGCTCTGAGCTCCCTGCGCTCCCCAGGGCCTGGGCTTGCTGGTCTGCAGCTCAGGTGGACACACCCTCCTGGGGCGCTGCCTTTGCCACTATGCCAGCTGGGCTGAGGGCCAATCACGGGCTCAGGGGTCACCACCCAGGCTCCCTCCCCAAGGTAGGACTACCTGCTCAGCCTAACTGGGAAATAAATACCCTGTTTCTGAGAGTAATTTAATTATTGGCTCCTGCGGACTAGTGGGTAATTAAATTCCGTAGCTCCCAAAGTAATTAATTGCTATGCAAATAGTAATGCCCTCTGCTTTGGAGAGAAGAATCTCGGCCTGGGTTTGCCCTGCAATTAGAAGCTAATAATTACCCTGTCAGTTCCCAGCCTCTGCCCGGTAATTACGTGCTGCTGCCCCACTGGTCACTGAGGACCATTACTGTCACCGGCTGCAGTGGCCCCAACAGCTAGGGCAGGGCAACTCGGGGGCCCTGGTCCATCTTGAGGTCTTCCCCAGGCTGCACTGTATAAGAGAAGTGGAGCCTCAGCCCCTCAGTGTGTAAATTCCTGCTAGGTCCACATGGGGAGACTCCTAGCCGCTGGGAACTTCCCCAAAGAGTACCTAACAGATAATCTTCATAAAAATAATTTTTGCCATATGCTTTTCTTAGATGAGCCCACCAGGCTAGGCCCAGCCTCAAGAATGGGAGAGAGGGCAGCCACCACTCTGTAGCAAACACACACCTGCTCCTGGTATTCAAGAAACACTTATCTAGGGCCTGCTGCAAAGGGATTTGGAAGACCTCATTAAATTCCCTAATTAGTTGACCTTAAGCTAGGGAGAGCATCCCCCGTGAGCCTGACCCGAGCAGGAATGCTTGAGAGGGACACGCTCTTCCTAATGCAGGACACTGCAAACAGGGGCAGGGTCTCCCATTGCTCTCCCCTTGCCAGACTCCCCTTGGCAGTGCCCCACGGCCAGTTTGTTCCTGAGCTTTTCTCTTTCCCACCTGACTGCCGGAGCTACAGATTTTGTCCTTGTCTAGCCGACCTCCAGAGCCGCATAAGCCAACTCCTTGAAATAAGTCTCCTGCAAACAATATATGTGTATTCGAATGCATCCACACTCTCCTCTCTCCAGCCCACCTCCTTAGAAGGAGTCAGAGCATCGAGAACCCGGGCTGCCAGCCCCCACAGTCACATGAGTAATAAATCTCTGTCCTGGGTTCTTAAACTGACTGACTTTATAGAGACAAAGAGAGTGGAGTCAGAGACACAACAGGGGTTGACATAAGATGCCGTCGCTAGGATGTGTGGAAACAAAGTGTGAAGCCAGGTGCCAGACTGTGTGACCCCTTCCTGTTCAGCAGCAGGGTGTGGCTCCGGGTCTCAAGTCCAGAGTGGGGACGCCTGTGCCCAAAGGTGAAGGTATCTGTGGGTCCCCATATCCCATAACTCTCAGTGTCCCTGTAGTTCGGCTGCTTGTACATCTCTCATCTGGATCTCATCCCCTCTGTCAGCTCCCAGCCTCTGATGCCCAGGTCTCTGATGCCCTCCTGTGACCGTGGGCCCCACCGTGGGCAGCACCATGTGCCTTCTCAGCACCGTTTAAGGAATACCTAGATCCCATCTCCTCTAGATCCTTCCCCTCTGGGTCTGAAGTCTTTCAGCTGAATCCCCAGGGGGAAAGTGTCTGGGTGAAATCTCAGAGCTGGGAAGACTCTGGGGAAACTGGACGCTGGGCAGGGTGTGGCTGGTGGAGGAGGACTTGCGGAGAACTCACGGAAGGGCATTAGGCCAAGAAGCTGTCCCAGAAGTCTGGGAGAAAAGTGGTGTAAGGAGCAGAAGGGGCCATGAGGCTGACAGTCCCCATCCTGCCCCACACTTGGGCATGTCCCCCTCACCATCCAGTGCTCTGCTTCAGTGCACTTCCTCCGGGAAGCTCTCCCTCACCCCTAAAGGAGGGTGGGCCACAGGTGCCATTCTCCCTCCCCTCCTTCTGCTTCTTCCATCCTGGGCCAAATGAGCAGAAGAGCAGAGGACACAGGTGACGCGGGTGACTCGTTCTCCTCAGCCCACAGGACCATGTCTAGGACTATAGGTGACAGGAAGCATGGCAGGCTTTGAGGCCAAAGTCTAACCCTTGAATGCCTTGCCCTTGGGTCAGACTCAACCTGGGGTGAATTTGTAACACTTAAGGCAAGACAATAGCCAACACTATTGGCTGGGATGACACAGAAATGACAGATAGACAGTGGGCACCAGGAAAGCCAGTGGTGATGAACAAACAGGTTTCCCAAACTTCACATGAAGACATGGGCAGGAAATCCAGGGAAATAGTCAAGACTCTCGATGCCAGAAGGGGAAAGTCACTTGACACCAGTGAGGGTCTCATCTGTTTGGGAGAAGGCAACCTAGGAGATGTCCCTTACCTGTCTCCCTGGCTTCCCTTGGCCCAGTTCCCCTCCATGGTAGAAGGAAAGTAATGGCATCCCCTGGCCTGGGGTCTATAGCTTGCCTTCTATGCCCAACTTCTGTTTCTGATTTGCTGCAGGAAGTGGGAGGAGTTGTGCTGCTCCCAGTGCCTTCATGAGGAGGCAGTTTCTTGCCTCTTCCTAGAGATTTTAGGACAAAGATGTCTGTTACTTCTAAGTTAGTACTCTTTGGAGAGCCGTCTAGAAGGTGGGGGCCATTTCTCCCCCATTCAACTGGGAGTTCCCTCCAAGCAGGGGACCACATATCTCCCCTCTTAAGAGGGATTCCCAAAGGCAGTTGATAGTTCCCTTCTATCTTCCCCCTCAGTGCCTGGCACCAAGGCCTATAAACAGTGATTCTCAAAAACAAAAATTATAAAGTAGCCTCATAGGACCAGGGGTCTCAGAGCATGGCCAGGGCCTGCCAGGCACCCTCTGCACAGTCTGGCCTCCTGTCTTGGCTGGTGCAGTTACTGCCCCACTGACAGCTTTTTAGAATCCACTCAGAGTTTTGGCCCTGCTGTAATCTCTGGGTGATGAATATTTCCCCTAATGAACTATGGGGAATTGGATTAGGCTGGAATGCCCGTGTGCTTAGACTCTCGCTGATTAAACCCCCATCTGTGCAGGTATTGCCTCTGAATAGCTCGTTACATATAATTTTTTGAAGGAGGAAAAAATTGGTGTTGGTATTTGGGTTTTGCAAAGGAGCAGAGGGAAAGTAGAAGCAAAATGTCTATCCAGAATTTGGCAGGGTCTAGTTGCTTTAAAGGTGACCAGGCCGGCACTTCACTTTCCCACACTCAGGCCAAGGGTTGCAGAGTTCAGATGTCTGCACTTTTACACAGGAGCCCTGCCCAGGGTTCTCTGGGCTCACACCTACCTGTGTGAGCAGGAGCACTGCAAGGAGCACTGACCAGGAGTTGCTTTGAAAAAGCCAGGGGAGGAAGATGGGGGTAATAGTGGGAGAAGTCAGACCTGAGCGTTTAGTTCTCACCAGATGAGGTTACAGATCTTTGTTTCTACTCCAAAATCATCCAGTCTCCTTCAAAGAAAATTGTAGGGAGTTTGGAGACCCATTCGGGTCAGGGGCTCTGGGCTATTTCTGAGCTGATTGTCAGTCAGGACCAAGGATAGCACCTGCGCCAAGAATCTCCAAACTTCCCAGCTCCTCCACCCATCATCCCTCTTTCCTCCCTGCTGAACATGTTTGTCCATTCTTTAACAATCCTTCCTCTTCCTCCTCCTCCCCTTCCTCTATCCCTCCCTCTCTCTCCTCTTCCTCTACTCATTCCTTCTCCTTCTTAATCTCAGGGACGGAGCCTGGCTCTGGTTCTTCACCACCAAGTACTTCATCCCAGGAATCTCTCAAGAAGTTATTTAAAAAAAAAAAAAAGTTATTTAAGTACCCCAGGAAGCCTAGCCTATATAGCCTCTGTTAAAAGCCTTGTTCCCAGGATTGATACTCACCCACACCATACAAGAACACACACACATGGGGTGCCTGGGTGGCTCAGTAGGTTAAAGCCTCTGCCTTCGGCTCAGGTCATGATCCCAGGGTCCTGGGATTGAGCCCTGCATCAGGCTCTCGGCTCAGCGGGGAGCCTGCTTCCCCCTCTCTCTCTGCCTGCCTCTCTGCCTACTTGTGATCTCTTGTATCTGATAAATAAATAAAATCTTTAAAAAAAAAAAAAAAAAGAACACACACACATCCTGAAACATGGTGTCTAGCAGGAAGGAAAGTCAGAGTGATTGTGTTTCAAAGACTGGCTGGCCAACTCTCCCCATCTCCAGTGGGGTCAGGGATTGGCCCACCTGACTTAAGTCTTCCCAGCATAACTCCAACTCCAACTCCACAGCCCTCCCTCTCTCTTCTCTCCTCCCACCCTTTCCCTCCCCCTCCCTTCCCCTTTGCTCCTCTACTCTGTGTCTCTATGACAAGTGGCAGCAGCTGCTGGAGAAGGCATACCCTTCAATGAACAGCAGCGTTTGTGGTGACTGAGTGTCCCAGCCTTCTTTCCTGGTTAATCTAACTTGGGAAGAGTTGAGGTGTGCTCTGGCTCTGCTGCCCATGAAAGGCAGAGAATAAATAACAAGCCAGAGGCATAAACAGATGTGCAGATAAACGCAGCTGGCGCTTTCCTGCCAAATTACCATGGACGGAACACTGGCAGGGGGCCAGGATGCCTCCCCCTTTTTTTGGAATTTGGCCACCAGGACCCATCCAAGCTCACCATCCATTTGGCAACATCTGAGTGAGGGGAGGGAATGCCAGGGAAGGGAGTGGAAAGGCTGCAGGTGCCCTTAGGTTTGGTGAAGAGCTCTGGAGCCTTAACATGAAGACTCAGGCGGGTGGGGGTTAGTGGAGTCGGGGAGGAATGGGGAGTTCTGACCAATCCCACGTGCAGTTGCCTTAGAATAGCATCCCCCAGGATGTGGCTTGAAGTGGCCTGAAGGTCGACTCTAACAATGCCATATATACACGTAATGGGCCCTATGTTGCCATCCTCCCTCTCACCTAAGGACTAGGTGTTCCTGTGATCTTTGATCACGTACAGTACCACTTAGTGTTGGCATTGCATGCGGCGTGGGCAGCAGCTGGATGAGAGCCAACCAGAAACTGCCCCGAGTGAGAGGCTCTCCCTGAAGACTCCAGGCCTGGAACAAGGAATGGGGGAGAACTGGTTGGAAATTTTGTGGAACAAGGGGAAAATGCAGGTGAGCGGGGGTGGGGGGGAAGCATGAGCGGGGTGGAGGGGGGAGTGTTGCCAAGGAGATCTCCCTCTCTGTGGACACCCCCAGATCTGAATTCAGAGACACACCAAGCCACTTGCCGGGATTCATTCAGATCACACAGAATCTTTTCTCTTCATCAGTTATTAATTTGTCTTCCTCTTGCCAGTTCAGCTCACGCAGATTCGGGGGGGCATGGAAGACTGTTTCCAGGGCCCAATGACTAGCATCCATGGGCCCTTGCTTGGAAATATGGGTTTCAAGCTTGAAAGAAAAGTCCAAGTAGATATACTGGTCTTTGGACCCAGCAATGTCATTTTTAGAAATGTGAACCTCAGAAATACTCATTCTTATGCAAAATGACATATATTTAAAGAGGCTTGCTGTGGCATTGTTTGTAAGAGACAAACTTGGGAACAACCTAAAGGCCCACTAATAAGGAATTGGTTAACTCTGTTATGGAGCGCCCTGTAAGGTGTGTCTATATGCATTCAGGTATGTCCTTATATGCTGGCCTGGAAAATATCTCTGATATTTAAGTGAAAGGAATAACTAATAAAGTATAGTACCGCATGAAAAGTCTATGTAATAATTGTTTTTAAGCCTAATTTGGGTGCGTGTCTGTCTGACTGAATGTATGTGGTGAATGTAGAAAAGACCTAGAAGAAGACACACCAAATGGTTAAGAGCAGTAACTTCTAGAGAAGAGGGTAGGATCAGAGGGAAAGAAGGAAGAGGGGCTTGTCCTTCTTACTCTGCCCATTTCTGGATTGTTTGAAATCTCATAATCCTATATTCATGTACTACATTTAAAAAATAAAAACAAGGGGTGCCTGGGTGGCTCAGTGGGTTAAAGCCTCTGCCTTCGGCTCAGGTCATGATCCCAGGGTCCTGGGATCGAGCCCCACATTGGGCTCTCTGCTCAGCAGGGAGCCTGCTTCCCCCACTCCCATCCACCCCCCCCCCCGCCTGCCTCTCTGCCTACTTGTGATCTCTGTCAAATAAATAAATAAAATATTTAAAAAAATAAAAACAACAAAAAGGATTCTTACAGACAGATAAGGAGCTACCTTATGAAGGTGATGGGGGAAGCTCTGGGGGTGAGAGCTGGGCTTGGAGCTGGAAGATGAGAGCTGTACCCACAGAAGGAGAGCTAGGAGAAAGGAGGCAAGGCCGGAACGTGCCTGAGGAGAGTGGAACTCATTTCTGGCTTCCAAGGGTGAGACAGACTCTGCCCTCCACATGTGAGGCTGTCCGAACCATCCCTCCAAACTCCAAGCCTCCCCCTCAGCAGGACTGAATTGAAACAAGAGCCCAGCTTTCTTCCAGGGCCCCTCATGTATCTGTTCCAGGCCCCATGCTCTTAGAGAAAAACCCACTTCTTTCTTCAGTGCCACACTTGCCTAGAAGACCATCTCAACAATCAGGGGCACCACACTGTGCTGGGTGACCCGGCGCCCCCCATCCACAGGTGTCCCCAGCCCAGGCAGCCTTGATTCCTTCCTGCTTCTCTCCTCTCCCCTCATGCTGCCAAAATGCCCAGAACTTCCCCAGGTGAAGAAAATAATAGCCAGAAATGAACTCCCTTCTGGAGGAGAGCTGTGTGTTTGGGGGGTGGGGACTGAAATCCAAGGGACAGGCAGCGGTGACTCACAGGGGCTCCTCCCCTGGGGAGATGGAACTGACAGACCAGGGTGTGGGGCCCTGGGAGGTGATTTCCTGACAAGGCTGTCAGCGCATTTCACTCTTCACTCTCCACATGAGTCCCCTGCAGGGAGCTGAGCCTTCTTTCTCTCTCTTCACCTCTCCTGGCTCTCTTCCGTTTTCAATGCTCCCTCTCCCCATTTGGCAAATCCTTTCCAATGCTAACTTTCTGCCTTGGTGCTCTGCTCTCCAGTTCTGCTAGGCTTTCTCCTTTTTCTTTTAACAGAAGCATATAGAGTCAGCTTTTCTGTTGGGGTGCCCTAGCCCCTGGCTCCTTCCCAACCACAGCAAAATTTCAGATGATTGGGAGTCCAGGGATGCACAGTGTGGGGAGGGGCAAGGAGGGTTGGGGGGCGGAGAGGCAGGGAGAGCAGCAGGCGAGCTAGTGAGCACCTTTGGGGCTCCTTATATACTGCTCAGGGGCCGGAGGGTTCTGAGCATGCGTAAGGGGAGGTGCAAGCACATTTGAGCCTGTTAATGTTCCTCAGGTCTTAGAAGATCATGGGACATCAGGATGGGCAATATCTACAGTGTGTCTCATAAGTCCACCCCGCCACCCCCCCTTTATAAATGAGCAGCCTGAGGTCCAGAGAGGTTAAATGCTTTATCTTCCACCATGCAACTAGCTAAAACTGGTTCTGTTGGCAGAACCAGGATGAGAACCAGGAATCCTGCCTCGCAGACAATGCCATGCCCACAGTTCTAGCAGAGACTTTAGAGAAAAGGTCCTATTTCTCAGACACTGTAGATGACAGATTTGACTAACAACTTCTCAAAGAGATGGAAAAAGCTAGAATCCCCTGGCCCTCAGGCTGCCCGGGGGTGGGGGGGGGTGGGGCTGGGGGGTGGGGACTGGCAGGGTCCTGTCTCTCTATGTCCCCAGGAGGCCCAGCAGTGACAGCAACAAGCAACACCTCTCCTTCCCGTCTTCGCTGTTGGCTGTTTCCCAGCTCCTCCCCGGGGTCACCTCGGACACACAGCAGTCTGTCTGGGAATAGTTCACATCCAAATTCATCTCCTTGGCTGCAGACAACTCTTGCCTGACCTAGAGTCCCACCTGCTTCATTGGAGGACCTAGCCCAAAACAACTTTGTCTTCTGTTTTTCTAAGCTCTGATTCCAGCCACCCCGCCCTAAGGCTTTTGTTTTTACTTTTTAGAAGTGTCATCTGTCTCCCACCCCAGATCTGGAGAGCTTTTAATCCAGGGTCCCTTGGCATTGGAGCCACTTGCCTCTCCTGGAATAACACAAGACCCCCTCCCCTTTCACTGCTTGGAACAAAAATTAATCCTTAACATAAGCTCTAGTCATTTGCCATAAATGTGAAATATTGGCATGGCCATCCCCAGGGCCACGTGGAGCAAAGCGGGCTCATCCTCAGGTCTCCTCTTGGCACTAAACTAGCAGACAGAGGAATCTCCATCCCCACACCACTGTACCCCAGCTCCCCCCCAGGGCTACTGGAGGCGCCTGAACTTGCCCATGTGAGGGGGAGCGGTGAGTTGGCGAGCACACTAGGCTCTCTCCAATTCTTCTAATTGTTCCTCCCAACCACCCGCCATTCCCCATGAAGAGAGAGTGGAAAGAAGGGTGTGGAAAAGAGGTTGGCAGGGCAATAAAAATGTCAGGGCCTTTCCTCTCGGTGGCTCCCTTCCTTCTCAATCCTCTCCCGCTTTCCTCTCCATCTCCTCCCTTCCCTCCCGTTTTTCCCTCCCGCAGACCCTGCTGCAGCGAGGCCGAGGCGAGAAGGCAGCATTTGGGGTATGAGGCAGGAGAGGTTAATTATTGCTCCCCCGCCCCCACGCCCCCCCCACAAGATGTATCTGACTGTCAGAAGGGGTGACAGATGAAGACAAAGTACAGGTAGGCTCTGCAAACCCGGCCCTCCAAGTACCAGCCAGGGGTGGGAGTGGAGGGGGGCGCACTACCGAAGTTTTAACCCCTCTGACGCCGATCTGCACAGCTGGGCCAAGCGGTGGGAGCAGGGGAAGCCAGGATTAGAACCTGGGTTCCCGCCCCTGCACGGGCTGCGCGCCCCCAGACTTGTTGGGTTTCTCTGGCCCTGCAACCGGGATCTGGGGGAGGCGGGATGGGGGTGGTAGAGAGGCGGAAGGGAGGCAGGGAGTAGCTCTCTCCCAGAGGCTGCAGACTCAAGGTCACCAGCAGTCAACCCAAGATTGAACAGGTGCAGAAAAAGGGACTCTTGGAGTGGCCTAGGGGACAGGTAGATTTGGGGACCCAGGAGCTCCAATGAGAGAGAGAGTACCAGGACTCCTCCACCTTCTCCATGACAATGCCCCCCCCCCCCCACCAGAGTCTGCTCCTCTGTGTCCTGGTCAGTGTGTGCTTGGTGTCTGAGAATGAGAGTTGTGTGTTTGAACCTGTGTGTACTTGTGATGACAACATAACTCAAGAGGCTGGGAAGGACTTGAATCTGGTGTGTGTGTGTGTGTGTGTGTGTATGTGTGTGTACTTGCACATACAGCGCTTAAGGGGCATGTGCAAGTATCTGCAAGAGTGCCTGTACCATGAGCACAGTGTGTTCTGAGTGTTTGTGTCTGGATAGAGAGCTTTGCCCTACAGGCACAGCTTCGGGGAAGGAGTGTCTTCAGGACAGTGTAGACCCGCGCTTGCGAGGGCTGAAGCATCTATACTGGGGAGGGTATGGACAAGGCTTGTCTTTCTCTGGGTACACAACATGTGCCTGTGTGAGGGGATACATGTAGATGCTGCTGTGTAGCACGACTGTGTATCTGTGTGTGCATGCACACGCGTGTGTGCGCACACGGGCTGGCCCGAAGCTGTCAGCCTCTTCCTCTCACTGGCATCCCTCCCTTTCCTGACTCTCTCCTCTCCATAAGCAAATGAGGTGAAATAATTACTTTTCCATTTAAATGCCCCATGTTCAAGCCAGAATGAAAACAAAGTGATTTAATAAAATTGTCTTTAAAGGGGAAAAGAGGAAAATAAACGTCTGCTCTGCTCCTCTCCCTGGTATTCAGGGAGGCCCCAAGCCCTTCAAAGTTAATTAAAACAGGAACTAAAATCACAGAATAGCTTAGCAACCCTTTTCCCATCTCTGCCTTAAAAGCAAGGCAGCCCCCAGAAGCCCTGCCTTTGGCCCAGAACTTGAGGCCCACCCTGTTCTCAGGCTCAGCCTCACCCTGAGACTAGTCTTCACCCCTAGCAGGCACCCCCGCCTTCCTGCAGCCATACCTAGGGGAGGAAGCTCTGCTCCTTTCCTCCTCCCAAAGAGTCCTGAAAGTCCTTGTCTGAACATTTTAAATCTCGGATGGACACTGGTCCCCATCAGAAACTTCCGGCCCTTGCCTCCTCCCAGGGCACAGCCTTTCTGAAGCCCCTCCTGCTCCTCCGCCCCACGGGTCCCTTGAGTCCCCAGCTGCTCTGAGTTTTATCTGTCTTCACTGACCCCCTGGCCCGGTCCTCAGCTCCAGCTCGGTACAGTTCCGGCTGCTTCCGCCTGGTCTGTATCTGTTCCCCATCAGAGGCCCCATTGGAGTTCCAGCCCTTCAGCAGCCCAGATAAAAGAGATGGATGGAGGTGAATTTGGGGGGTGCCCCTCCCTGCAAGTGCAGAGCTAGAGCCCTGGGCTGTGACAGGGGCTCCCTGGGGAGCGCTGAGAGTGAGGGTGAAGACTGCCAAGTTCTCTGGAAGCCCGGTTCCTACCCATCCCCACCCTGCCTTAGCCTTTTCCCTCCTCCAAAAGCCCAATTCCTAAAGCCTCCTCCAGGCAGGCACCAAGACTGCGATCACCCCATCCTCAAGCGCACACTTCAGCAGGAAGCTCTGTACTCGGCGCCCCCAGCTCCATGCAGCTCGCCTGCCGCGAAAGAGCAGTAGTAAAATGATCATTTGCTGAACACTTTTTGTGTTCCAGACACATTACTTAGAAGATCTCTATTGCCATCACAACCCCTACAGAGCAAGTTTTATATTATTTTTCAGAGGAGGACACAGAAGAAGGGAAGCCAAGAAAATCACCCAGGGTATGCACTTAGATGTTCAAACCTGTATTGCAAAACCTCGTGTGCCCTTGTCAGGCTGTCCTTGACCTCCAAGCCCTGGTTCTGCCCCCAAAGACCCATCACTGCCCTTGAGAGAACACTACCCCTGAGACACCCCCCACTACCCACAGAACTGAAACCTTTCTGACACCAGTTCACACTGTCGGGGAGGGGCAGGGGGAGCTGGAGAGCCAGAGTTAGAATCTGGGTCCCTCCAGGACCAGCTGAGTCCAGGAGGCCAAGAGGGCCTTCTTCAGCTTCAGTGATCTGGGATGGGAGTGGGGGTGGGAGGTAGGAAATACTGTCCCTAGGTCCTCAACCTAGGAGACATCCTGGAAGACCATGTCACTTCTCACAAAGACTCTGTCTTTTCTCCCAGGGACCTCCAGACCTGCTTCCCACCCTCAAGTCCGTGCTGCCTCCCAAGGTGCTACCCACCAAGGGGACCAGGTGAGAGTTGATTGTGGGGCAGCATTTGTCATCCAAAGTGGCTTTCCTGACTGTTCATCTCGTCCAGAGAGCCTTCAGTCACTCCCATGGCAGAGAAAACATAAAAGAGAAGAAAAGAAAAGAGAAGGGAAGGAAAGGAAAGGAAAGGAAAGGAAAGGAAAGGAAAGGAAAGGAAAGGAAAGGAAAGGAAAGGAAAGGAAAGGAAAGGAAATCCAGGTCAGGAGCCAGACCATGTCTTCCGCCCCTCCTCCACTCCTCTGACCAGTGGGGACACAGCACAGGGATCTAAGCCCTCAACCCTGGGAAGGAAAGAGAGACTGAAGGAAGGGAAAAGAGGCAATGAAGGGACAGAAACCTTGGTTTTAGAGTGAAGTAGTCAGGCAAAGGTGTGGCCACAGACCAGGGCTGAGGATGGTACCTGAAGACTTCTGGCCTTGACCGTGTCTGGAAAACATCTAGCAAAGGAGGGAAGGAAGGAAGAAATCATTCAGAAGCACCTTTCCTCATTCAGCCCCAGGAATGTGTGGGTGTATATGCGGAGGGGGAGTCTGTGACCTTTTCCAGGTCCAGGCCTCACCCTTGTTTGAACCCCTGCGCTGAACCCAAACTGAAAGCTGGTAATGGCAGCAGGGCGGGCAGTGGCCCAGGTGGCTGGGATGAGGCTTTATGGTACAGTGGCGTCGGGAGCCCGGCCGGCCCCACCTCGCCTACTGGTGAGTCACCTAAGCCAGGACAAGCCCTGGAGCCTATACTCTTCTCCTCTGCCACCAGCACATCTGGGATCCAGCTTAGGCAGAGAGAGGATGAAAGAAAAGAGGGGCCCCAGCATGGAGAAGGGAGGGTGGGGAGAAAGGCAGGGATGATTCCATCTGAGCTGGCCTCCAGATTCCATCCCGAAACTGCTGCTGTGCCTCCGTCTCTGTACCCCCTCAACTCCATCCCTGATGCTGACCTCATTTTTGACCCCTGGGCCCCATCTCTCTCTATCTACCAGCCCATCCCTCCCAGAGTCCTCAAACCATTTCCATTACCCACAACGGACTCCTAGAGTCATTCTAGACCAGATCCCTCCTAGACTCTACATGCCCCCACCACTGCCCTCAGAGAACTCATCCCTACCCCCAGCTTCCCAGACCCCATTCCCACCCATCCCAACCATCATCCTTCCCACCCAAGATGCTTCGCTTTGAGATGTGAGAGTAACATCATTAACATCTCATCACCCTGTGGATTTCCATGGCCGTTCACCACTTAGAAAGAATCTAGGCATTTAGAGGGCTGCAGAAGTGACCAAAGTACATCCCAGAAGGTAATCAGCCTATGTTTCCAGTCTCTTTCTCTCTGCCTCAAGATGCCTGCACACTTAGAATAGAGTCCTAAGTGATGGCCCCTGAACTTTTGAGCACAAAAGAGCTCAAGGAATCTCCAAGTCCATCAGAGGAGTGTTTAAGCCTGTCTGCCCCTCATGTGTGTAGACAGAGCGACACATACATGTGCACACAATCCCATGCACATACGCATATATAATTACTCTAAGTGTACGTACATTCACATGCACATATTACAATAGAATGTAAGCTCTGCAAGGTTAGGGGTGATGTGGATGATGTATCTCCAGTTCCTACAACAACATTGGCCCATGACAAATATTTGTTGAAAGAAGGGCACATAATGGAACTCATACTTGCAAGTAAATGTATACATAGAGCTATACACATGTAACAATACATCCCTCTGTACAATGCTTATGCACACACATATGTATCTACATGGTTATCCACATACACACATATGCTTTTAGATAATCCACGTGTGTAACATATATTATGGTATATGTACATACATGTATATATACACTTCATATACAATGCATATAAGCACACGCAAAACTACTATGAATATATTATTGATATTAAATATACGTCACACACAGATACCACATATATATACTAAACACATATGTGCATGTTCACAAAAGTAAGTGAATACAAATGGAAGCATCCTTTTACTCAAATTTTTCGAATTTAACTGTCTCAAGGCCCCCTGACCCAGACCTGGCTGCCACAACCAGAAATGTCCACCAGATGGCACTCTTCTGCCACTTCACGTGCTCCCAAGCGTGGCCAGGGGTGTCGCCAGAGCTGTCGCCCCTTCTGGCCCACGCACAAAACTTGCGAAGCCGATGTACCCCCAAGAGCTTCCCTCTCATTCCGCCACCCAGCAGGGCGGTGGGCGAATTCTTGGTCCCCAAAGTCTGCAGTCTCGGCCATCTCCAAAATCGGGCTGTCCTATCAGGCGTCCAGGATTCTGTTGGACGGGCAGACTCGCCCTCGGGGGCCCCAGTTCTGCTCAGCGCTCAAATCCACCCTGGTTCACCAGTGAGCCAAAAGTTGGGCTTCACCCATCAGAACCACGCGGCTGAAGGACCTTTACTAGGAGGCTTCTTAGTAATAAGCAGGCCGATGCCCCAGGACGGCAGAAGAGGGAGTCAGGGTCATTCTCGGCTCCTACGCACAGGTACACACCGCTCTCTAACCCCGGCGTACTCCCGACCTCCTGCCCTGGACGGCTAGCCGGGGTCAGCCGAAAGCAGAGAGAATGGCCGGACCCTAGGCCCTAGTACCCTTGGCTGGGGAGGGTCTGGTCCCGGGTAACCCCTCCCACACCAGTACAGTGTAGACTACCGATCTCTGGCTCGGAGTCGGAAGGAAGTGCATTCGCTCATCTTAAGCAAAGCACTTAGAATCCCGGAGTTGGGGGAAGTTGGGTGGAACAGAGGTCCTCCCGCCTCCCTGCCTAGGCCACTCCGAGTCAGCTCTCCTGGAGCCTCACATTTCTGGTGTGAGCAACCTCGAACGAAAAACGCTGGGAAGGCTTGAAAACCCGTGGGGAGGCGAGGCCGGGAGTTCTGGCAGCGGCTTGGCTTCCCCCTCCTCTTCCCCTCTCTTCCCCAGGGAGCAGCGGGAAATTATTTATTAAAACGCAGCCCGCGCTCTCATTTATTTGCGGTGAATAATCTCGGCATCGCAGCGCGTTTATTAAACCTTTCCCGTCCCCGCATTACTTTAATAATAAATCGCGTGTCACTTTCCAGAGACGTTATTAAAGCCCGTCTGCGGAGCAGAGGCGGGGCGGGGAGGGGGCGGATGTGTGGAGCAGCAGGGATTCCTTCTATTCCAGGCTATGGGGTCTGAACCAGCAGAGCTGGGAGGGGGAAACTGAGGCCGTAAGAAGCCTGCACTCGAATACTCTATGAGGTCTGCAAAAGCGATCAAGGAGTACAGACTGCCGGGGTGCCTGTGACCCCCTTGGGTCTGGTGGAGCCTCCGCTCTGCAGGTAGGTACGGTAGTAGCAATAGACCCGCCAGGGGGCGCCTTCGAGCACAGCTGGGCTGGAGACCCGCCAAGAACTAGACTGGGTCGGACCACCCACACCACGTCCCCCCTTTCAGTGCTGAGTAGAACGCCTTCTGGTCCGGACGCCAAGCACATGACCCCCTCTCCCCGGCACACCGCTCACATCCCCACTCCTGCTTCCGCGGTCGTCCTGGAATTCACCCCAAGTCTCAAACCCGCTCGAGCTGTGGAGTGCAGTTCCTGGGGCCGCCAGGCTCTAAACAGACTAGTCACCGCCAGCTGCCACCTTGCTTAGCCTGCGGAGGAGCCCTGCGGTCCCGCGGGAGGGACGGCCAAGCTCTCGGGTGGGGATTCCGGGCCACGCCCTTGCCAAGAGCCCGCGCTGCCTGCTTTGGGCCCCAGAGGACAAGTTCAGACACTGAGCCAACTGGGATCTCTCCGGTGGTGGCGCCAGACTCCGGGCGGGGCCCGCACGCGTAGGAGACTGTCGCCATCCACACACAGGGTCTTGGCCTCCCGAACTCAAGTTTTCATTTTCTGCTTCACTCAGCCAATAAACACTGGGCCTCCTCACCTAGGCCAGGTACAGCGAGTGTGGAGGGAGATGTGGGGAGTGACCCCCAATCAGATAGGACAGGTCACAGTTGGCAGATAAGGAAACTGGCTTACCGGTTTGTCTGGTTTCAGCAAAAAAATGGGTGGATTCCTAGGGGAAACCTAGGGTGCAGCCCATGCTGCTCGCCAAGGTGCTCCCCTCCATCCAGTTTGTGCTTTTACCCTGGGGCCCTACCCACATGGACATGGTTCCCCACCTGCAGGGGCAGGCCAGCCCCAGTGGAGCTCAGATGGGGAGAACACCCTCCCTCCAAGCAAGTGTCTTCAGACTTGCTCCCTAGAGGGCAGGGGAGCACCCCCCTCTACCTGCTGCCCCAAGCTCCCTCTCTACATCCCGCAGGCACATGCCTAGGGAGCAGCTTCTAGAAGCCAGTGTCCTACTACCATGGGAAGCCTCCCAGGGAAATGTGGTCTTCATGTGCACACCTGCACGAAACACCTGTGCATCTATGTCTCAGTTTGTTCATAAATCTTTATTGCATGCCTACTGTGCCTAGTCCTGTGCTAGGCAGTGTCCAATACAGAGTGGTATAAGATATGGTCCTGGCCTCGAATTTTCCAGAAGGACAGAAGTTAGACATGACCAAATGCCCATCTTAATGCACTGGCCTAAACCGTGCTCCATTATGCTTTTCCAGACCACAGATGGCCAACAGCAAAGAGGACTGCTGTTAGTAAGTGCAATTAGAACTTAGGTGAGGGGAGAAATTTCTAGAAGGTGAGTTTTGAGGAAGGGAAAACTGAGGCTAGGCCAAGGTTAGGGACTAGAAAAATAACAGTAGGAGCTGTGGCAAAGGGTAGTTCAGAAGACTGGCTGAAGAGGGCTGGAGGGAAGGTTGTCAGGAAGAAGTGGAGGATCCCAGCTGCCTCTTTGTGTTTCCTCTGCAACCCCCTTCCCTGATACTCCCTCCCAGCCTAGCGACCAGGAGGCAGCTGCTGTCTTCTGCCTGGTTGGTCTATGCTGGAGGCTGTCCTGGCCAGGGCACCTCCTCCATAGGCCTCTTTGCTTCCCACTTCCCCTAGCGTCTGCCTCTCTCCCTGCCCTCTGCCAACTTTTGTCTCCCTACTTAACCACCACCGTGTTCCCCCTATTAAGGGCACCAAAGCAATGAAAGGGCCCTGCTCCCCCTTCCAGGTCTTTTCAAGAGCAGGGATGAATACTCTCCCCACTCACGCACCCCCACAGGCCAGGGCTGCAGCCCTAGTAGTAATCCTCGCCCTCTTCACTCGCAGCCTCCTCCCCAGGAATCAGAGGCACGGATGGAACATGGGGGATGCCTGTGGAGTTCAGCTGGTCTGCAAACACATGTGGGCAAAGGAGAGAGAAGAGGAAAGAGGGGCTGTCAGTGAAGCCATACTTGCCTCTGAACCCACATGCGCATAGGCACACAGACACACATTCAAGGGCCTCAATCCACCACCAGCACCAACCCCCCACCCCCCAGTCCCCAGATCCCAGGGCTCGCCCTTACCTGGCGTGAGCACTGTCAGGCTAGCTGGAGCCTCGACCTGGCCCAGGGGGTTGCGGGCCAGGCAGCGGTAGACACCTCCGTCGCTGGGACGCACAGCCTGGATCTGCAGCCAGCCTGTGACCTCAAACCTCTGGGGTCCACCCCTGAACTGGTGCCAGAGGCAGGGGTCAGCAGGATCCTTCTAGGAGGACCCTGGGCTGCCCAGAGGAGGCCTCGACTCCCTCTCCTACCTGCACTGAGATGTGGGGGTCATCCCCGGGTAGCTGAACGTCCAAGCCGTCCTTCCTCCACTCGATGGATGCCATGGGGTAGGCAAACACCTCGCAGCCAAAGATCACATCCTGCCCCGTCACGTTCCAAACGTCATATGGGTGCAACACAATCTGGGGCTCTGGGGATGGAGATGGGAGGCCTGAGAATGGGCACATCTGACCCCAGAAGCAGGCCGTGTATGAACCATCATGGATGTGTTTGTGGGGGAAGACAGTCAACGCAGAGGTAAATACACACCCATACACGTGACTTGATCAGTACACACGGATACATGTAAATGTAGGTACAGGTACACGCAAGGTATAAACTCCAAAATGGTGAGGTACGAGCAGACAGGATGCCGCAGCTCAGCAGCCACACTCCATTCCTGATCTCTCCCCTGTCCTCATTCCACCCTAGAGGCCCCTATCCTGCCCTACTTGTAACCAACACCTCCCTCTGCCCCCCCCTTCCTAATCAGATCCAGTTGCCAAAGACCCCAGGAACAGCCCTTCCCGCCCCCCACACACACCCTGGGACCAGGGAAGGAGGTGGTGGGGGGGACTCCCACGTGGGAAAGGCAGAGAACCTGAAACCAGATCTGGGCAGCGGGCAGAAAGCCTGCAGTTATGGGGTAAAGTCTTGGGACCCTGCCGGTGTTTGTTTTCCTGGCAGTCCCAGCCAGGCCAGAGCCCTCAAAGGGGCTCAGGAAGTGAAAGTGACTACCGCTGCCAAAGGAAACCTGAGGCCTGAATGGCCCTCAGCCCCTGAGGGTAGGAGGGAGGAGCTAGAAGAGCCCCCTCCTTCACGAATCCTAAGGCACAGAAGAAACCGAAGGGAGGTGGGGAGACTGGGCGAACAGCTTGCTCTACGAAATCGGAATCCGCCCAAAAGAAACCCGATTGCATCTCTCTGGAACCCAAGTCTCGCTGCCTGGGCCCCAGCAGTCTGGATAGACTGGGAGTCTTTGCTCTCTCGGTTTTGAGACCAGTCATCGGCTCTGTGCCTGCTCCCTCTGAGGGTGGGTCCCTGCCAGCCGGGTCTGGGGCTTCCACGCGCCTCAGAGGGGCACACAGCGTGCGGACAGAGCTCGGCCCCTGAAGGTGCTGGTCTCTGCGGACCAGCGGCAAGAGCGGGCTTACACTGGATTCGAGGACTCCCCGGCCTCAACTTTTTCTCTCCGCTGGCCAGAGACCAATTCAGTAGCAGGTCGGGGAGCAATGCCTCGAGTGCCTGGAGTGCCCCAAGTGCCGGGGGTAGGGCCCGCCGGCCGTGCGTACCGGATTCGCAGGGCCCCGGGTGCGCCAGCGTGAGGTTGGCGTCAGGCCGAGCGCGGGCCGCCTCCTGCAGGCGGCAGATCTGCGCGTAGGTGCGGCCGTCCGACCCGCAGAGCGGGCGCTGAGAGCGGCAGGCACATAGAGGCTCCGGCACCTCTCCGCGGCTCAGGTCGCCGCCCGCGTCCAACTGGCACTCAAGCTGCTCGCCGCAGCGCCCGTAGAAGTGGGCGCTGGGGTCCAGGTCGCAGAGCTGGCCCTCGAGGTTGGCGCATTCCCAGCAGCAGCCGCACACGTCGCGCACCCGGCCGGCCAGGCAACCCCGAGGCTCCGCGCACTCTTCTGGCCGACAGGGAGCGCAGCCCTCGCCCTCAGCCAGCAGCCGCAGCCAGCCGCGCCGCAGGTAATCGGGGCCTGGGGACGGCCGTGCGCCTGTCGGGGGCGGCGTCCGCAGCAGCAGCAGCAGCAGCAGGAGCAGCGAGGGCGGCGCCGTGGCAGCTGCGGGCTGCTGCGGCATGGTTAGCTGGAAGCCCTGCGAGCACTCCGGGCATCAGCGCGTTCGTGGCACCCTGCCAGGGAGGGAAGCCAGGTCAGGAGGTCAGAAGCGACCTCACTGTTCATTGTACCAAAGTTTGACCCAAGCACACTGCCCCCCTCCCCTGCTGCCTTGGCGTCCAGCAGACCCTCCACACAGATGCCTGGTGACTCTCTAGGAGCCATCCAGTGATTGACTGGACTGTGTTTCTGGGGTTGGGGAGAGGTCAGAAGAACGGGTAATAAAGCTCAACCACCAGCGCGCGCGCACACACAGACACACACACCCCAGCGGCAGCACCACAGACCATCCAGCTCTGAAGCTTCCTGCCCTAGAGGAGGATGAAAATTGATGGCCCCAGAACTAAAGAGTTGTTAATAAGGGTGGGAATGGGGAAGAAGTAATGCCCCCGGGCCCAGAGCGCTCACCTAGTGTCCAGGACTAAGCCCTTCAGAACAGCCCTGTCTCCGGTGGGAAAAAGCAGGCGGTGGAAAGAAAGCAGAGGCCAACAATCCGCTGGGCCTGCCAGCCACCTCTGCTCCGGCTTGAGGATCTCTGAGAGAGCCCACGGACTTGGACTCAGAGAGCACCTCCTCCGCCCCTCTCCCCGCCTCTCGACGTCGCACTCAACCCCCTCCCTCCAGTTCTGAAGCTGCCAATTTCATGCAGCCGCAAGGGACCCTCCTGGGCCACTTCCCCTAGCTGGGCCAAAGTCACAGTGAGAATTGAGGAGCCGGTAACCGGACACCGAAGCTGGAAGAAGACAAGGGGCAGGGTGGGGTGGGGGTTGGGAGTAGGGGATATGGGGGTGGCTGGGAAGCTGGAAGGGTTGAGTGAAGGTCGAGGGCTTGTCCCATCGGACTTTACAGTCCCTGGGGTCTGCCAGAGCAGCTGCATAATAGGGAGGCAGTAGGAGCTCTGATGCCAAGTCGCGCGCTCCTGGAGGGCAGGGCCAACCAACGTAGTCGCCCCGCAGCCCAGGGCTGGCTTCCCAGGGGCTATTGCAGGCTTGCCCATCCAGCTTCCCTACCAAGGCGCAGACCAGAGACTTGGCGCTTCCATCCGCCACCCCACAACTGGTCTCCTCCTCCCTTCCCACATCCGGCAGGTGCTTCAGCGCAACTGATTATAGAGGTCCCAGCTGACCCGCAGCTGCAGGGAGAGGTGGGCGGGACGCCTCCAGCGCGGACCTCGCTCCGGGTCGGGATTACAGGTTACATTTGCAAGGCCGCTAAGGCTGGAGGCGTTCGGTCTCACGGCCGCCACCAGTGCCACCGTGGCACTCTGGGCTGGGGGTGGGGAGGAAAGCGTTCCTGGAGGCCCGCCCGCCTTAGCCGGGGTCTGCCAGGCCCCGCCCCAGCCTGCCCCAAGCGGCTTACAGAAGCCGCGCTGCAGTCCAGTTTGCAGGGAGCTGAAACTGAGCTTTGCAGTCGGGGAGGTGACGGTATTTAGACGGTATTCACTCGTCCCAGAAGAACCTGGCCCCCGGCCTAGCGGCCTGGACCTGGGTCTCCTGACCAGCCCCGAAGTTCAAGGCGGGCGACGGCCTCCTCACCACCCAGGGGGATCGGCTCCGCATGCGTATTGGAGGCCTGGAGGGTCCAAACTCCCGGATTCAGCCCAGGACTCTCCCTCCGGACCTGAACTCGGCCAAACCCTTTCACTTAGGGGTTCCCTAGCCGAATGCACGTCACTGCTGGCCGGGGTGGGGGTGGGGCTCTGACGAGGTGGGCAAAAGCAGAAAAACAGTACCCCCATCTCCAAAACTCCAGCAGGACAGGGAGCACACTTCACGCGATGCCTCAAACTCTCGCGAGAATCAGAACAGGAAGTCTAGGAATTCAAAGCAGGAAAGGCCCGCGGATTTCAAACCGGAAAAAAGAGTGGGCGGAGCCAGCGGTTGGGGATCATTGTGGGTAATTCCTTGTCTTAGGCCCTGGGTCCAACTGGAACTGTTGACCTAGAGCAGAAGTGGACTGTAAGAGAACTGCAGGAAGCCCCGCAAAATAAAACGAGGGAGGGGGTAGGAAGGGACATGAAATTGCGGAGCTGACTAATGGAGCCACTCAAGCTGGTCTGTGGCTCTGAATTACAAAATGCCTTGAGGATGGAGATCACTCCCAGTGTACCCAGCGGAAGCCGTTGGGGATCTCAAAATGAATTGTTACCGGCTTCTAAGACTTGGAGCCAGTATTTAAACAACAAACTCAGGGGCGCCTGGGTGGCTCAGTCCTTAAGCGTCAGCCTTCGGGTCAGGTCACCATCCAGGGGGATCGAGACCCATTGTTGGGCTCCCTGCTCGCTGGGGAACCTGCTTCTCCCTCTTCCACTCCCCCTGCTTGTGTTCCCTCTCTAGGTGTCTCTCTCTGTCAAATAAGTAAATAAAATCTTAAAAGACAAATAAACAACTCCCCAGACCTAGAAACTCTTCACTTACCCTCCTTAATTGTACCCGGCTGTTTACTTTGGAGTCTTCGCTGCTTTCTAAGTGTTTGGCATTAGGAATCGTGCCTAATTCTTCACTGTATCCTGTGCACATAGCCCTGCACCTGGCAGCACAGTAAATTCTCGGTAAATATTTGTGTGGATTAAATATGAAAGACTTCCTGTGTGTTAAAGTCAAGTTTAATTTGGATTTTCTGAGTCTCTGATTGAAGGCTAGATAGACGGGGAACGAGCGCCCTCTGGTGGGCTTGATGTTGATGACAATAACAGGACCGTGCACACAGTAGGCACCGAAGATGTGGACTTACACAGATCTGCTTTTATTTTTTATTTTATTTTTAATTTTTTTAAGTTTTTATTTATTTATTCGACACAGAGAGAGAGATCATAAGTGGGCAGAGAGGCAAGCGGGGGGGGGGGGAGCAGGCCCCCTGCTGAGCAGAGAGCCCGATGTGGGGCTTGATCCCAGGACCCTGAGATCATGACCTGGGCCAAAGACAGAGGCTTAACCCACTGAGCCACCCAGGTGCCCCCAGTCTGCTTTTATTAAGTAAAGATTTATTGCACATATTGTAAAAACATTTTTTAAATATGTCAAAACACCACATACTGTAAGAATATTTTTAGAAGGGATTTTTTTACAGAAGATAATTTGAAAGTCTAGATATGTTCCCAGATCCCCATTATCTGACACTACCCATTCAGACTGTTGCAAAAACACATTCAGTACATCTATTCCCATACAATTACAGCATATCCATACTTTGAAAATGTTGGCTCAGTTTGGGTCATGCAAAACTGTTGGGCCACAAGAAAAGGATTCTCTAGTTTAGATAATGTGAGTACTACAAGGAGAGGAGCCAGGTGGCCCCAACTTCGCATCTAGATGAGAGAGACTAGATTCAGATGAGGAGAGTGAAGTTAAAATTTCTCCAAGAACAGACAGTCCTGCCTCTTTCTCCTCCCCACCCTTGACTGTAGATGCCTGGACTGGAGAGACATCTAGAGAGAATGATACATCTAGAGAGAATGACATCTAGAATGTAGTTTGCTTTCCACTGTGAATCATAGCCTATACTTCACAGGCTATCATATCTTCATTTTCTTTCAGCCACTGACCCATGAAATAATTGTTAAGTATAATGACAGAATGAAATGGGTCTTACACAGATGAACAGCATAAATGAAACAAGGTGTAAAGGATCAGAGTGTATCTTGTAAGAAATTACTTGGGAAGGGGGCCCCTGGGTGGATCAGGCCCAGGTCATGATCCCAGGGTCCTAGGATCGAGCCCTGCATCGGGTTCCCTGCAGAGCAGGGAGCCTGCTTCTCCCTCCCACTCTGCCTGCTGCTCCCCCTGCGTGTGCACACACACACACTCTCTCTCTCTCTGTCAAATAAATAAATAAATAAAATCTTTTAAGAAATTACTTGGGAGAACCCCACATTCTAACCTGTTTCTTCATGAACACTGTTTTTTAAATTTTTTTTTAAAGATTTTATTTATTTATTTGACAGGGGGAAATCACAAGTAGGCAGAGAGGCAGGCAGAGAGAGAGGAGGAAACAGGATCCCTGCTGAGCAGAAAGCCCAACACGGGGCTCGAACCCAGGACCTGGGATCATTACCTGAGCCGAAGGCAGCGGCCCAACCCACTGAGCCACCCAGGCGCCCCATGAACACTGTTTTGACACAGCTGGTGAAAATAGTGGGGTTGCAATTTTGATGAAGAAGCAGAAATGAAACAAATGATCCAAACTGACCCATTAGAGATGGATACAGAGGTATTGTGCTTCCTGTGAACATTAGAATCACAAGTCAAAAAAGGCTCAACATAGATAATTAAGATGGAATAGCTTGTTGATACCTACTATAGGTGAACTTTGTCAAAGTGAAAAATATGTATAGGAAGATAAGGTTAAGTGAAAAGGAGAAGTATATGGATACTGTTTATCATATATATCATCAATAAACACCTGAATACAGGTGTTTGAAGGCTCAGTTAAGAGTCTGACTTTGGCTCAGGTCATAATCTCAGAGCCCTGTGATCTAGCCGGCTTGACAGGGAGTCTACTTGCCCCTCTCCCTTCCCCTCTGCCCCTACTTGCCACCCCGCCCTCCTGGCTCATGTTCACTCTCAAAAAAAAAAAAATAATAAAGTAAATAGGGGCACCTGGGTGGCTCAGCCGTTGGGCGTCTGCCTTCCGCTCAGTCCTGATCCTGGGACCCTGGGATGGAGTCCTGCATGGGGCTGTCTGCTCGGTGGGAGGCCTGCTTCTCCCTCTCCCACTCCCCCTGCTTGTGTTCCCTCTCTCGCTGTGTCTCTGTCAAATAAATAAATAAAATCTTTTAAAAAAATAATAAATATATAGAATCTTTTTTTAAAAAGCCACCCAAAGACAACTTGAAATGAGGCAAATGGTTGTGTATAATGCTCACTATTCCTTTGTTTTGTAAAATTATTTTCCATAATAAAAAAGTAGAGGCTATTTTTATTGGTAAATTAGGATGCTGAGATAAATTTAGAAACATGCGACAGCCAGGTGGAAAGAGAAACATAATTCAGCTACACATAATGTTACCAAAGAAAGCTGGAATACCCAGGAGACTAGCTGTCTGGAATAGCTAGAGGCATTAAGTCAGATTAAATGAGCTTTAAGACATGCAGAGAAAGATCAGGTGAAAATTTCTTTAATTTACTTTTCCTATATCCAAAGAGGCAACTCTCCCCACCCAAACCCCCAGTGTCCCACCCACCCTTGAAATGGAGAATGTATCTCCATCTGACCTGATGACTTGGCCATCTTATGTATTAATAAACTTAGGAAGTTTAAATCATTTAGACTCTTTCTACACTTCTTGTTCTCTTTTTAACTCCCCCCGCCATTTTGAAGTATAACAGAAAAGTGCATGAAATAGAGATATAGTTTAATTAATTATTACAAAATAAATACTCATGTGATCACCATCCGGATCAAGAAATAGAACATTGTTAACTTCTAGAAACCCCCATCATGTCCCATCACAACCACTAATCCCTCTTTTCCCTGCTAGACAATGATTTCTAACGCCACATTTTAATTTTACCTGATTTTGACGCCTATGTAAATTGCAATACATCTAGGAATGGAATTGCTGCATCCTGTGATATACATACGTTCAACATTAGTAGTTATTACCAAACCATTTTTCCAAAGTGACTCTATCAAGTCCCACAGTCCCCAGCAATTAATGAGAGCTCCCACTGTGCCACATCCTTGTCAACACTTGGTATTGTCAGTCTTTTAAATTTTAGCCATTAAGTAAATATTTTAGAGCTTAAGATTCTAAGATGGCCAGTCCACAAGGATTTTTTCCTGGATTTTTTTTTTTACTTTATTTTGAAATAATTTAACATTTGCCTAGAAATTCCAAAAATAGCACAGAAAATTCCCATGTACCCTTTACCCATCGTACCCCAGTAATAACATTTTATGTAACCATAGTATGATTATCAGAACTGAGACATGGACATTGCTATGATACTATTTTTTTAAACAGATTATTTATTTTGGGGGTGGGTGGGTGGGTGGGACAAAGAGGCAGAAGGAGAGGGAGAGAGAGAATCTCAAGCAGACTTACGGCTGAGCCCAGTATGGGGCTCGATCTCACCACCCTGAGGTCATGACCTGAGCCAAAATCACCAGTTGAATGCTTAACTAACTGAACCACCCAGGTGCCAATAAGTTGCTTTTTAAATTACTATCAAAAGTCATTAAAGGGAGGGGCGCCTGGTTGGCTCAGTCAGTGGAGTGTGCAGCTCTCAGGGTTGTTTGAACCCCACATTGGACGTAGAGATTACTTAAAAAATAAAATCTTTTTTTTTTAAAGATTTTATTTATTTATTTGACAGACAGAGATCACAAGTAGGCAGAGAGGCAGGCAGAGAGAGAGGTGGAGGCAGGCTTCCTGCAGAGCAGAGAGCCCGATGTGGGGCTCGATCCCAGGACTCTGGGATCATGACCTGAGTCGAAGGCAGAGGCTTAACCCACTGAGCCACCCAGGCACCCCTAAAAAATAAAATCTTTAAGGAAAATGTCATTGAAGGGAAAGGAGGTTAGCTGTCAGGAAAGCTAAATACATATTTTCATGGTCTACATCTACCTGTTGGGGCAGCTGTGGGCAAGGCTCGAGCTCCAGGGTCACTGGTTGAGGTCCACTGTTCATTATGGCACACTCAGAAGGAATGATCTGGTGTTGACAAGTGATGTTCTCCGAAGTGGCAGGCTCTTCAGTCTCGCCTTACTTTTTACTTGAAGACAATTTTCTGTAAGCGAGGCCAATGAGATAGCTTTCTGTTGACATCTCTACAGTGATTCCTCCTTCCTTCTACCATGATTGTTTATGTCCAGATGATTCCCAGATTTCCATCTCTGCCCTAGACTTCTCTCCTGAAAGTCACACCAGTATGTTCAAACTGATGAATCCACTTCTAATATTTTCTTCCAAGCTGCCAGGGAAGAAGGCCATAAACAGCTTCTGCCTGCATATACTTATGGCTTCCAGAAAAAAAAAATCAATATATCAAATCACAGGGTAACATTTTATTGACTCTGCTTGAGTGATATGCTCGAAAAGAATTAATGTCATGGCCAAGGCCTGGCCATCCTGGAGCATGAGTCTCCCCCTGTAGCAGACGCAGTCAATGCTCCAGCCATTTACCCTTGGCCACAGCAAAGCTTACCTGCAGACGGTTCCTGTACAAGCTCATGGGTCCCTCTGCCTGAGGGAGGCCTCCGGCCCCTAGAGTGAGCTTGGGTAGCAGGGCACGCTAAAAATGCCCGAGTTTACTCAAAAGCAAGCCACGTCCGATGAGGGCCAGGAGTTGAAGGATAAATACCTCTGCTTCCTTTCCTTCCAGTGGCATAATTCTGAGGTGTGTTCTATCCGGTCTTCAAGGTGGCTCAGTGGGATTGAGCCCAGGTTACCCTCAGTGGTAACTTGCTCCTTGATGCACTCTTTGCTTTTCCTCCTTTCCCTCCCTTCTGTCTCCCTCGTTCTCCCTCATTTTTCTGGGAGGGTTCCCAAATAAACATCTTTTTTTTTTTTTTTAAAGATTTATTTATTTATTTATTTGACAGACAGAGATCACAAGTAGGCAGAGAGGCAGGCAGAGAGAGAGGAAGGGAAACAGGCTCCCCGCTGAGCAGAGAGCCCAACGAGGGGCTCGATCCCAGGACTCTGAGAACAGGACCCGAGCCCAAGGCAGAGGTTTTAACCCACTGAGCCACTCAGGTGCCCCCCAGATAAACATCTTATACTCAATCCTTGTCTCAGAATGTGCTTTCTGAGGAACCAAAACTAAGACAGCTCCTGGAAAGGCCATCTGTCTGGGAGACCCATCACGACCCTATGACCAGGAAAAGGTCTCGGATTCCAAACTACATGTGTTTGTGACAGTATCCTTGCTCACATCCCACTCTCAACCTTTGCTTTTAGGGTACAACAGTTCAGTAATGGCTTCTGTGAGGAGTTCGCAAGAGGTTAATATCCAAGATCCCTCTGAACTGGCTATTTCCCTGAAACCAAGGAAGAATCTGGAAAACGTATGCTTAGAACTCCAAGGAAGAAATGGTGGCATGTTTTCTCAAGGGTTGAGGTAAGACAAAGAGCACTATTAGGCAGGAGCTACTCAGCTTTTTTTTTTTTTTTTTAAGATTTTATTTATTTATTTGACAGAGATCACAAGTAGGCAGAGAGGCAGGCAGAGAGAGGAGGAAGCAGGCTCCCCGCTGAGCAGAGAGCCCGATGCGGGGCTCGATCCCAGGACCCTGAGATCATGACCTGAGCCGAAGGCAGCGGCTTAATCCACTGAGCCACCCAGGCACCAGGAACTACTCAGCTTTTAAAGAACCACACCACATAGAGAAACTTGGGCCCTAGGCAAGCATCAAAATATGGTGAGGATAATCCTGACCAGAGAACAGCTGTCCTCTCTGGTCAGTGTGGGCAACTCAGCACTAACTGAACAAACATGTTAGAATAGGCGGGGGCGCCTGGTGGCTCAGCCAGTTGTGTGTTTGCCTTCAGCTCAGGTCAGGATCCCAGGATCCAGGCCTGGGATTGAGCCCCGTGGGCCCCCTGCTAGGCGGGGAGTCTGCTTCTCCCTCTGCCTCTGCCCCTCCCCCACCTGGCTCATGTTCTCCCATGTGTGGGCTCTCTCTCAAATAAATAAAATTTTTAAGCAAAAGAGGGAAGAAAAGGCTATAAAGAACAAACATGAGGGGCACCTGGGTGGCTCAGTGGGTTAAAGCCTCTGCCTTCGGCTCAGGTCATGATCCCAGGGTCCTGGGTTCGAGTCACGTCAGTCTCCTTGCTGGGTGGGGAAACGGCCTATCCCTCTGCCTGTTGCTCCCCCAGCTTGTGCTTTCTCTCTGACAAACAAATAAATAAAATCTTAAAAACAACAAAAAAAAAAGCCCTTAAGCCTCACATGTCAAAATGCTCAGGCATATGAACCCCCAGATGCCTTTGTGCATTTTCTACCCTTTTCCCCAACAGTAAGGTACAAGAAGACAGGTACCAAGAGGTAACAATCCGGAGAACTGTGCCTAGCAAGTCTCCTGCTGGCTCTGTCCCCATTGAGGGAGACTAAAGTGGGGAAATTTTTTTTTTTTAATTTGACAGAGAGAGAGATCACAAGTAGGCAGAGAGGCAGGCAGAGAGGGAGAAGCAGGCTCTCCGCCAAGCAGAGAGCCCAACATGGGGCTCGATCCCAGGACCCTGGGATCATGACCTAAGCTGAAGGCAGAAGCTTTAACCCACTGAGCCACCCAGGTGCCCCAAAGTGGGTAATTTTTTAAGTAGAATCACACTGAAGTTGGGCTCAAGAAATGTGTAGAAAATAGCTCTTTAAGCAAAGTTGGTATCTCCAGGGTCCCAAGACTTGACTTAATGTCACACTGCCCTCTACAACATTTTTTAAAGAATTCGGGTTTCTCACTCGAGCGAAGACTGCTAGGACCCAGGTCCTGTGCCTCAGGAGCTGCCCGGGGCTAACCCTGGCCGCCTCTGCAGTGGGTGCAGCTGAAAAGGCCCCACAGGATAGGAAGAGCCTCACGGAAGTTCTTACTTTGACTTCGAATCCAGACTTCCAGTCAGCTTTGCCAGCAGCTGCGACCCATCTGAACCTCAGTTTCTTCTGAGAAACGAGGGTGAATTCAGCCTTCAGACATGTTGTATTTGGCACAGTGTTTTGGAGTTTTTATCTAATTGCCAATATTTCTGTAGTGAGGGTTTTATATAGAAATCCAGAATTTGGAGGTCAGAGTCATCAGGCCAGGATGTTCAGAGAAGCAAGGGGGTAAGGGGAGAACTCCCAGCTGCTCTTAAAATGAGCCTGGAGTAAGAAAAGTCAGAGCTAATATCAAGCTGTTGGTGCTGCCAAAAAAGAAAGAAAGAAAGAAAGGAAGGAAGAAAGAAAGAAAGAAAGAAAAAAGAAAAGTTGGGGAATTTGTTCCATCCAGCAACCATTGAAGATAAGCACTGGCTGCTGTTTTCCCTGCGGCTGGCCTCTCCCGTTCCCCACATTCCTGATGACAGGACCAACTTCCCTCCTTTAAGACTCCTGCCTGCCCCAGGGGCTTTGCAGTTCTGATCCTTGAACCAGATGGTTCTTTGGTTCTCGTTCACAACAAAACAGCAATAGGGACCACTTAGCCAAAGGTTCCCATGTGCCAGGCGCTGTATACACACAGGAGCTTGTTTCAGACCTACAAAGCCTTGCAATGTAGGATTATTAACTTTAGTGTTTAATTAAGAACATCAAGGTTCAGACCTGTCAGTAAGTTTGCCCACTGTCACACTGACCAGAAAGCAACAGAGTCAAGACTTGAACCTGGGGCTGCCTAGGTCCCAGGCATGATTCTAGCCATCACGCTATCCCGACGCTATCACCGTTCTCTTTGTCATCCTAACTTCAGGACACCTGGAGCCGGAACTGCAGCGGGCGGTTTATGACTGTAAATGCCCCGTATGCCGAGCCAGGCCCTAGAGATGCAGGTGAGCGTGTGCCCAGTGAGCCGAAATCCCGGAGGTGGGAGGTGATGCTGCATACCCTGGGTTATAGCATCTGGGCCCCTGAGGTCAAAGGGATTCACGGTGAGTATCAAGAGAAGACAGGAGAGATGAGCTGGGGTTGGGCGGGGGAGGCACGTCAGTCTCCCGGGAGGACAGGACCCTTGAGAGGCCTTGGGGACACCTTCCAGAAGCTCCAGCGCTGAGACAGGCAGGTGGAGGGTGAGAGAGCTTATGGCTCACACCGCAGCCGCTGCTGTTGGCAGAAGCTCTCCCGGCTGTGGGTGCTTGGGGTGAGGGGTTGTGAGGGTGTCTAAGCTGGGGCGGGGGTGGCGATGTGAGCCTCGGAGCTATGGGGCTGAGGGGTCCCACCCGTGCTGTCCTTCTTCCTGCCTCTCTCCCCTCCTAGTTTGAGTGATCTGTGGTAACCAAGCAGGTTCCTTCGCAGGAGGCAGCCCAGCTACCTCACAGGGGGAAATAGGATTGAAGCCTTTCTTAGGTGCAGCAATTTACCTAAAGCCTCTGGGCCACCAGCCTCCTGCAGTGCAGGGTCGTGAGAAGGACCGGGAGGAAAGGACTAGCTCCGAAGCCCTTCACCTCGGCGCGTGGGCTGAGCCGCGACTTACCTGGCGGGATAGGTAGCAGGGGGGAGGGACCAGGCGCCGTCAGCGGGCGAGGGCACCGCGCGGTTCCGTGGCTCAGTCAGGTGAACCGCGCGAACTCAGAACCCCGCGCGCTGCGGGCGATTCCGCAGCCAAGGCCTGGAGCGCCCCCTGCGGGGGGCCGAGAGCACCGCAGGCAGGTGGTGGCGCGGGGGGAGGAGGCCCGTGGAGGGAGCGCCAGCCCCGCCTGAGCGCGGGGCGCCCCCAGCCCACCTGCGCTAGGGCACCCCGCCCGGGGGAGGAGGGGCGGGAGTCCGAGGCGGGTCGGATTCCCAGCCAGCTCTCTCCTCACAGGAGGCGGCCCATTATCCGGCGTCGTTAAAGAGCAATTAGATGGAAATTAAGCCGAGAACAAGTATTGATTATCTCATTAAGGCCGGGGGAGCCCGCTCTGTCGGTGAGAGTTTACCGCCGCTCACCCCATTATCTGCAAGGTGAAAGCCTGCGGTCATCAAAACCCACTGAAGTATCGATCTTACCCCTATCCCCAAACCCAGTCTGGGGCCCTCCCACTAGGTCCCACCTTTAGAGAAGTGACGGGGGGGGGGGGGGGGGGGGGGTTATGACAGGTGAAGGAGGATCTCAGGTCCCCACTGTCTGGGTCTTAGCACTTCCTCTGAGGTTCCTTTCATTTTCTTCTTCTAAAGCATTATTTTACCCTGATGCTACGGTGGGTGAGGGGGCGAGAGACCAAAGATAGTTCACATCTCTCTAGGGTGGTAGAGGGGAGTCCCCTAGTTTCTACATCCATGGAAGATGAAATAAAGTTGAAACTTAACAGCAAGTATTTGCCTTTGTGGGCACAGTGTTTAGGGTATCCCTGGGCCCCAAACTCCTTACCCTGCAGGGAGGGAGGGGGGACCTAGCTCTGGATCACCACCATCTCCAAAGGAGGAGATACCTTGGACAGCCCTGAAGGCCCGCAAGTCCTAGAAACCTCGAGTTCAGAAGGGGCTTCCCCAGGGTCCCAGATGATGTGACCTTTGGAGAAAAATCACAGCGTTTTAGAAAAGTTGTTTTCATCCTAGTTTTGCTTCTAGCTAGCTAGAGGCAAGTCACTTGCCTGTTTAGGCCACAGAATTCCTTACAAGAATAGGGTTGGAAGAGCTCTAAAGCTTCTGTGCCCTCAGACACAACAATCTGTCAAAGTGCGGAGCTTAGGCTGGCAGGCCCCAGGGGTGCAGCCAGCCCAGTGCCCAGCCCTTGCCTGCCCCCAGGAGCTTATGCCCTCAAGGGGAAGAAGACATTGAACAGATAATCATGGAAATAATTAATAAGTTACCATTGCGATATAAGTGGGAAGGAAGAGTGCAGGTGCTATGAGGCTGTTTAAGAAGGGAGCAAAGGGAGCTTGCACAGGAACCAGATGTTTCAATAAAAACACGGGGATCGCCTGTTGCCCACTAACTCATTCAACAGACAATAACTAAACTTGCTCCAGTGCCCATGGTGAGCAAAACGATGGTCCCTTCTCTCTGGAGCCCACAGCCAAGTGAGGGTGACAGATATCCATGATATAACCACAAATAAAGGCAGGAACACACATACAGTACGTATTCTGAAAAATATGACGGAGCAATGAGCGAGAATGAGAAGGAATCGACTCGGGGAAGAGAGGGTCAAGGAAGCCTCTCTGAGAAAGCAATAATCCGTCCATCATTTAAGATCCAAAGTCCTGGATCGAGTCTTTGGGAAAGCTGGGAGAGTCTCCTGGAGAGGGCGCACCTTCCTCCCCAACTCGCCTTGCCTTGGAGCGCGCCCAGAGCAGAGACCACGCAGAGCACAGGGTTCGGGTCTCTGACACTCCCGACCCTATTGTGGGGCTCACCTGAGAGAGTTCCAGGGGAGCCCAGGGGAAGAGGGAAAGAAGGCGGAGAGGGGGGCGCGGAGCGGGGGGGGGGGGGCGGAGGGGGGAATGGCGGCGGCAGGTGGTACGCCGGGCGCTCACCAAGTTGGCCCGAGCTGAGCGTGCGGCGCTGCTGCCGTATCTGGGCTCCTCTCCCTGCCCCGGAGCCGGGCAACTATTAATCTTGGTTGACGGTTTCTAGTGTCCTAATTGGGAAGTGGGGAGAGCGGCCCAGTCCGCCCTAAAGGTAGAAGCGGCTAATGGGCCTCTTCATCACCGCCAGGAGCGGGTCCCTGGCGGAGCGCGAGGGGCGCTGCAGCAGGTGAGACGCGGAGCTGGCGGAGGCCCTTAATGAAGCCGCGGGGCCCGGGCGGCCGGAGCTCCCGGGAGGAAGGCGGTTCCGGGGGCGAGAGGGCGGTGAGCTCAGCCGCGCGCTGGGGCTCACCTGGGCGCCCTCCACCTGAGGAGGCCTCCTGGGGGCGCGTGCGGGGATGGGGTGGGGGTGCAGGGTTAGACCTGAGTAGCTACGGATCTTATCAGAGGTGACAGGAGCAGGACGGGATGGGGGCGGGGGGATCGCCCTGCAATAAGCGAGGCCCGGGCGCAAAGTGGGCGCTCCGCAATGTTGCGGGTCCACGAGGCGTGGGCCCGACGCGTGCCGGGCGGAGATCTTAGAAGCAAGTGTGCCTTCGCAGGCTTCCTGGACCCTAATGCCTCCAGAGCGCCCTGTCTTTTCGTAGCCACGCCCCTGCCCCTTTGAGACTCAGTTTGCCTTCTGGAGCGGGTTTGTGATCTCCCAAGCCCTCCGCCTCTCATGTCGGTCCCCCCTACCCGCCCCTTCCAGGATATCTTAGCGGGACCTGCACCCAAGCTAGTCCCACCAATCCAGTTCCCCTCATCCACCCCCGTGTGGCCCAAACCTTCGGGGGAAGGGTTGGGGGGGGGGCTCTTGGGCCCACCCAGCCAGGTTGGCGCCGCTCTTCCCCTCCCCTGGGAACCTCTGCGTCCCGGAGCCGCGGCTTCTCTGCGGGTTTCGCTGTCTCTCGCTCTCTGTCAGCCTCTCTCTCTCCCACCGCCTTCTCCCTCCAGCCGCCTCAGAAATATATTGTATTCTCACCTAATCCTGTTCAATTACAGCATAATAAAACACATAATAAAAACCTAATTCATTTTTCTCCCTCACCTACCCGCCCCCCCATCTCCCGGCATCTTCTTGCTCGGGATTAAAAATTTGTCTTCATGCTTGTGGCACTGCAGTCCCGGCGCGTCCGCATCTTTAATGTATGAGCCCGAGAGCTAGGGACCCGCCAGTTCCGCCGTCTTCGCTCAAGGAAGGCGTCCGCTAGTCGCCTGAGGATGCGGGTGGGGAAGGAGGGGAGAAGCGCAGACCTGAGTGGGACCCCATTTGCAGCCCCCCCTCCCTTCCACCGGATGGCTTGGGGCTCAAAGCCCCCCAGATTTCCAGTGGCGAGGCGATAGCCTGTCGGTCCGAGCCAAAGGACCCAGTGTGGCCTCCAGGGGGCGCAGCGTGGGGCAGGTCTCGGGGTGGAGTTTACTGAGGCGACTTGGCGACTCCATGCCGCCCCGTCCCGTGATGCAAGGCAGAGCCAGGCGGGAAGGAACCCCAGTGTCCTTAGCCTCCATTCTTTCCTTTGCTTCTGATCTCAGCGGGCCCGGCCAACGTGCCTCTGGCTTCTAAATTCCCACCACCATCCCCAGTCCCTAGGGACGCTCTACCACCCTCTGATCACATTGTGAACAACCTGGATCCCTGAAACAAGGTTAGAACTTCCCACAAAGAATTATTATGAATTCAATAAGAGAAAATTTCCTACAAAGCCACAGTGCCTGGAGTTTACAGAGGGCAGCTCTGAGACCCAATACACCCCAGTGATATTCCCTCATGCCTTCATTTCTTCCCTCATGCATTTAGGGCAAGGGGTCCCAACTTTCTAGAATTATGAACCCTTAGTTTTCTAGTAATTTAAAAAAAATTTTAAGATTTTTATTATTTATTTATTTGAAAAAGAGAGAGAGAGATCACAAGTAGGCAGAGAAGCAGGCAGAGAGAGGGGGCGAGGAAGCAGGCTCCCTGCTGAGCAGAGAGCTGGATGCTGGGCTGGATCCCGTGACCCTGAGACCATGACCTGAGCTGAAGGTGGAGGCTTACCCCACTGAGCCATCCAGACACCCCTAGTAATTTTTTCACAGTACCCTAGGCCAAAAGAAGTATCTAGTAGTTCCCTGTAGGTACTTAGGTCCAAGCAATTTTGAACACATTTATGGCCTAACTCCTTTGTACTCTTTTGAAAAATGAATACTCATAGGTTGGGGGGAATAAAGAATATATTTTTTAAAGATTTTATTTATTTATTTGAGAGAGAGAGTGAGTGGGAGGGAGAGGAAGAGAGAATCTGAAGCAGACTCTTGTGCTGAGCGCAGAGCCCAATGTGGGGCTCGATCCCACAAGAGCATGACCTGAGCTTGAACCAAGAGTCAAACACTTAACTGACTGCGCCACCCACGTGCCCCAGGTATTTTTTTATGTAATTCTCTTTATTATTATTATCATTATCATTATTACTTTCTTTTTTTTAAGATTTTATTTATTTATTTGATGGACAGAGATCACAAGTAGGCAGAGAGGCAGGCAGAGAGAGAGGAGGAAGCAGGCTCCCTGCTGAGCAGAGAGCCCAATGTGGGCTCGATCCCAGGACCCTGAGATCATGACCTGAGCTGAAGGCATAGGCTTTAACCCACTGAGCCACCCAAGCGCCCCTATCCGGGCAGGAAGTCAAGGGGCGGGCGCCGAGGTGCTCTTGGGCTTCGAAACTGGAAAGGAGGGAGGCGATTTGGCGGATTTAAGGGTCCGGGACCGAGGTCACCCGGAAAGCGGATCTGAGCTCCTCGCTCAGACCGGGAAGATGAATCGCATTTCGGGCCAGCGATGATTAAAGCCGTTGCCTGGGAAACGGAAAGGAGGTGGAGCCGAGCCTGACTTTGACAGGGGCCAGAGCAGGGGCGGGACTCTGCGCCAGACTGGCTTTGCCCCCCCCCGGGGGGGCGTGGCCTACCTATGACTGACAGGCACCCACCCACCCCCAGGGCGGGGCTGGCTTGGGACCGACAGCAGGACTGAAACGGGGCTTTGGCTGCGATTCGTCTGGCACCGCGAGGGGACAGGGGACTAGCCTAGTCTGGCTGGCATGCGCCCATAGCGCCGGAGCTGAAACTGGCCCTCACCACTGCCCCTAAGATGCCGGCCTCAGTGACCCTGGAAAAGAGTAGGGGACCCCAGAACAGAGCAGGATATACTGCCTTGGCCCCCTCCCTTTGGCCAGGCTAAGCCAGAGGGGAGCCCTTTTCTTCCTTAGAGGATGGGCTGGGAGAGAGGGAGGGTTGTGGTCTTCATAATGGGCAAGGTGGGGGCTCTGGAGCAGATGAGGCCAGGCCAGGGGAAGAAGGCTGGGAGAAAGACCAAGGACGCAGATGTAGGCTCCCAAAAAAGGGTCCCAGAGTCTGAGAAGGAGGAGGAGAAAGGGAGGCCCAAGAATGGGGGAGATCGCTTTCCAGTGAGAAAAGGGCTGCCTCTGCCCAAATGCTGACTTCTGAGGAAAAAGTCCAAGAGTATGGAAGCAGTTTGGAAAAGGTACCTGGCTAGGCTTTGCCCCTAGAGAGCCAGCCGGTGAAGTGAGCTGAAAGCAAACTTTTGCTCTGAGAAGCAGGTGTGGAACTAGGAAGGAAAGATGGCAAGAAAGCCTTCCTTCCTAACTGTTCCCCCCAGTGCCTTGGCTGGTCATCTCTCTGATATGGCTTGGTGTTATCTGCAGAGCGTAAATAAGTACATTATAAAATGTTCTTAGTGATTTTAACAGAGATTCCTGCACCTCACTCCCCAAGTAGGTTTATTTTACATGGATTTCCCAATAAAAGTTTAAGGCCCCTTTTCAAGGGGGTTACCAAAGGCCAAAGCTGTACCTTCAGACAGAGGCTTGAAGAGTTGACCCAGGGCCCCGTGGGCTTGGTGGGAGGCAGCACTGAAGACAGGCAGAACAGGATGGAATTGAAATGTGTTTTCTAAATGTCACCCCATATTTAAAAAAAATTTTTTTGAAGTAAGCTCTGGGTCCAAGGTGGGGCTTGAATTCATGACCCCCAGACCAGGAGTCGCATGCTGGACTGACTGAGCCAGCTAGGGGCCCCCTCCAAATGTTGCCGCAAATTCAATCAAGAAAAAGATGGGTCAGGGCGCCTGGGTGGCTCAGTGGGTTAAAGCCTCTCTGCCTTTGGCTCAGGTCATGATCCCAGGGTCTTGGAATTGAGCCCCGCATCGGGCTCTCTGCTTGGCGGGAGCCTGCTTCCCTCTCTCCCTCTCTGCCTACTTGTGATCTCTGTCTGTCAAATAAATAAATAAAATCTTTAAAAAAAAAAAAAAAGAATAAGATGGGTCACCCAGTGGGGCTCAGTTGGTTAAGCAGACTCTGCCTTCTGCTCAGGTCATGATCTTCGGGTCCTGGGATCCAGCCCTGCTTGGGGCTTCCTGCTCAGTGGGGAGTGTACTTCTCCCTCTCCCTCCTCCCTGTTTGTGCTCTCTTTTATTGTCTCAAATAAATAAATTAAATATTAAAGAACAGGAATCTTTGCTCAAGCTCCTTCAGCTATAAAACCCTCAACTCTTCTGTGGCTTTAGTAAAAGGTCTGAGTATACTGTGGGCCTCAGTTTTGCTGGACTGTAACCAAACTGGGCCCAGGGAGGAGACGCCCTGAAATGTCAAAGGGACCAGGAGAACTATTTCAAGTCTGGCTGGGGACTGGCAGGTCAGGAAGAAGCTTAGCGTTGCGGCTTCAGAGTCACACGGCTCGGCTTGAATCCTGGTTCCACCACTCCCTAGTTGTGTAGCTGCCGGCAACTTTTTACATGACTTTAAACCTGTGTTTTTGCTAAGAGAGGATATAACATGTCTGGCCCCACAGTGGGTTGTGAAGATCATAAGAGATAATGGGCTTAAAGCACTGGGCTTTATTAAGCCTGGCACCACACATAGAGCTCAATGAGCAGTGGCTGCTGTCACCTCCACTGCCCATACGAGTGAATTTCTACGGCCCAAGACGCATAAGCGAGCCCAGGCCTAGGTACCAGGTTCACTTCTGGCTGCTGTGGGAACATGTGGCCCTAAAGATTTTTCCCTAATCACCTACTGTGAGAGGTTTGAGCTTACAAAGGGAAATAAGGGCTACGCCCTGCTTGGAGTAGACTATGGATTTTACTGTGGATTCATTCATGTTTATTCTTTTGCATCTTCCAAAGCCAAGACTTACGGTACGAGATGCAGCTATAAACTGTTTAATAATAGCTCTCATCATCTGTTCATAGATGTGAAATTTTGGTCTCAGTTTTCCCAGGAAAAAAAAAGGTGGGGGGTTGCATAAGGAGGGATGGAGGGCCCTGGGATGGGGGTAGGGGGTATTAACCAGCAAATGGTCTGTGCCAGGCTTATTCCTGTGTTGTACTGATGGGGTGTGGAGGGGTATGGAGGGTGTGCTCGTGCCCTAACTTCTCTCTGATGGAGCTGGACAGTCCTTAGCTGTCTAGCCTTCCTCTCTCCAGAGGTTGCCCCAGGAACCAGAAGCTACCAACTCATGCCAAATGCCTGAAGGGAACCAAGAAGCCCAGAGCCTGAGTTGAGTTGGCCTGTAGGTATGTGATCAGCTTTCTTAGCAAAGAAGGAAATGGAAGGCATCTACATCCCTTCTAGGGTAGTTAGTACTCAGGGTGAGAATGGAGGACTGATTTTCTAATCTCACTGCGCCCTCTGCTGGGAGCTGAAGTTCCTTACAGAAGGGGAAGGAAGAGACTAAGACCTTCATTTTGTGGGGAGGGAAGGCAAGGCCACAGGCAGGAAGTTGGCTCTCCCTGGACCCACAGGACATGGAATCAAGTGAAGATCAAGAAGTAGACAGGGTTTCACTTTATTGAGTAACAATGGCATCATAGTTTTAGTTGCTGGTGGCAGATAGCTGGGAGAGAAGGAAAGTGCTCTTAGAGGACGTCGGCCAGAAGGCCCAGCTCACTATACTCACTGTACCACCCACTGCTTCGGCCACAGCTCATGGGAGTTGGAGTCAAGGTCCAGCCCTGTACCCGATGAATGTATCACCATATATTCCATTCCCAAGCCTACCTCTCCTTTGGACCCCCTGTGGATGCCCCGGCCCTTCTACCTCTTGGGAGATGAGGGCAGGAGTAGGCGTAGGAGCAGGACTAAGCCTCAAAAAAGAGGAGCTAAGGTCGGACTTCTGCTGAATGTCTAACAAGAGCCAACAGAACACAAAATGTCCTGTCTTGAGATTGTACACTCAGGGCCTAGTTGCCCTTGGGGGTGTCCTTATCACATCCATCCACTCAGATACGTGAGCAGGGTAAGCACCATTCTCACAGCTTTGTCCCTCTATAAGAGGGGGCAGTGGGAGCTCTTAAAGGGGAATGTCTGCTCTGCCTTCATGGCTTTTTGGTGTGAGGAAGGAGTTGGGACCGTAGCATAGAGTCTATGATGTCAGAGCAGACCAAGAACTCTGAAGGTTGTCCCTAAGGACGCCCACACTGTGGTGTGGGAGAGATGGGAAGATGGCAGGGTGCTACAGGATACTGACACTCCTTTGTCCTCAGAGAGGAGAGAGGATGAAGGTAATCTATTTCAGGATGTGGGGGATGCCTAAACTGCCTATCTCCCTTATCCTGTCATGTCTTTCTCTACCAGCCCAGTTCCCAGGTCAACTTTGGGAGCTGGAACCAGAATTCTGAAGAAGTCGGCCCAGTTAGGCTGGCTAGTGTCCCTCAGTCTCTGCGCTGAGATCTCGCGGCTCCTCCTGCATCTAGAAGGGGCGAGGTGCTGCTAGAAATGACTTGGCCCGTGGAACTGTTGAGGCAGGAAAGTCGTGTAGCCTGGCTGGCTGACAGGTGGCGAGATGCCAAGAGAAGCCAGATAGCAGGATACCCTAGGACAGCATATCTGTTCCTAGTTTCCAGAACAGCACGTACACACACACACTCTTACGCACATGTATCGTGTACGTACACACATAGACAGAGAAGCCCAGCAGAAAGGGATTGTGTGGCCCTGCTCTTTGAAACCAGAAAGGAGAGAAAAAGGCTGAATGGAGGCACCTCTCTCAGCCTAATGGACTGCTGGTCTCCCCGGCGGCTCCCCCACCCAGACCCCACCTAGTACCAGGCAGATGGGCAAGGGAAGGGGAGGGAGAGTGAGGCTCCAGGAAAGCAGCAGCCCGAGGAGGTGAGGGAAGGGGCCAGGGACTGACCCTCCCTCAAAGCCCCTTGTTGTAGTAAACCACTTCGATGTCAGGGTTTTGCTCACGGATCCGAGCTCTCAGCTCTGGCTCCAGCCTGCTCACAGGTAAGGAGCTGCAACAGAACAGCAGAGGTGGGCTGAGTATCCCCGGAACCCAGCCTGCATCAGGCCAAGCGATCACCGCCCTTCCTCCTCCCGGACTGAGGAATCTCCTTCGGCGGCCAGAAGGCCCAGCTCACTATCATTTCCCGGCCCCAGAATAAGATTAGTGCCAGGCAAGCCAGCCCTCCTCCTGGAACACACTGAAGGCCTCTAAGGGCAGCTGCTTCCACAGATATGGAGACCCACCCAGAGCCTGCAGTCCAGCCAGGGGGCAGCACTTACCTTCTCTGGGGGAATAGGGCACAGCACAAGGGGGTGGCAAATACCAGGCTGGGGAGAAAAGTGTTGGAAAGGTTTGTGAAGTTTTGACCTAAGGCTGTTCCCTCCCTGCACCCCATGCCTTCTCTGGAGACAGCCTCTAGGGGTGGAGACTGATTAAAGCCAATGGTGACATTAGGTTCTGGCTGAGGGACGAGCCTCAGGGCAGCGACAGTGAGGGCCAGAACCAGCAGTTAAATGTGCATGAAACTCCTGGATGGTACCAAAAGGTATATTTCCCTGCTTTCCTCTCACAAACGAAGACTAGAAATATCTCTTTGAGGGGCACCTGGGTGGCTTAGTGGGTTAAGCCTCTGCCTTCAACTCAGGTCATGATCTCAGGGTCCTGGGATCGAGCCCCGCATTGTGCTCGTTCTCTGCTCAGAGGAGAGCCTGCTTCCCCCTCTCTCTCTCTCTGCCTGCCTCTCTGCCTACTTGTGATTTCTGTCTGTCAAATAAATGAATAAAATCTTTAAAAAAAAGAGAGAAGTATCTCTTTGACTAGACTCTTGGCCTTCAAGGATGGAGATCACCCACTGCACGCCCTACAAATGTCCCAAGACCCCCTACAAGCCAGATGTATGAATGAATGAAGTACATGAACATCTTAAAGTCAATAAATATCCACCACACCCACCATGGGAAGGACACTCTCACACACCCTAGCTGAGTCTCCGCACACTTACCAGAAGCCCACCAGTCCCACCTGCAGGGGCGCCCCCAGCCAGGGGCGACGCTGTGGGGAGACAGAGACAGTGGAAAGGTTTGCATCCCCTCCTCCCCTCCCCTCCGCCAGGCCTGCTTGCTGACACCCTCCTTAGCGTCCCATCACCCATTCTCCCCTCTCCGAATGGTTTCCACACTTCCTTGAATCCTCCACTCACTTCCTCCGGGCCTAGTGGCCTCCATGAACCTGTCTCTTCTCCATTCACTCCAGCCACAGGGACCACCATTCTGTTCCCCCCAACGGACCCAGTTGGTGCTCAATACTTGTGAATAAAAGATTCAGTGAATGAGCTTATATTCCTGTGTCCTGCTTCTCTGTTCTGTTTGTGCATGTGTGAGCCTGTGTGTCTTACTGTTGTCAATAAGTGACAGCATGAATATGCTATCAGGTGTGATTGTGGTAATCCATCCCCGAGTCAGAGGCCTCGGGAGTGACCCTGATTCTCTTCAGGACAGAAACCATTTCCTTCCTTCCCTTATCTTCTCCTCCTGTCCCCTCAGGGTTCCTTCACCCCAGCCCAATCCCCTCTTGCTGAAGGAATGAAGGGGGAGGAGGCAGCACAGGGGTGGGGCAAACAGGCAACATGTCTTGGACTCAGGCCAAGCTGGAAACAGGCTCGGGGGCAGAGCACTTCTGCTTCCAGCCACCACCACTTCCAGGATGGGAAAGGTGAGAGTGACCTACCTTTAGGAAGTCTTTCTTCTCCAGAGTGTCCATGATCACAGGGGGAATGGCTGCAGAGAGAGGAGGGCGGCAAAGGAGGGAGTTAGTGACGTGAACGTCGGGATGCCCGGGAGAGAAAGATCACCCTTCACAGCTCCTCCCACTCTCCCCAGCGTCACAGCCCCCAGAGTGCTCAAAGCCCCTGGAGAAGCCCCCACGCCCCACCCAGGCACCTGTGCCTCACCCATGGCAGGAATGGCCATGCAGATTCTGGATATCACCACCTGGAAGATTCCTTGCTTGGCCGCAGCCACTGAGTGGCCAAGTCTCTGATTTTCCTCATTGGTCACTGGGATGCCCACTTGCAGTTCCCTGAAAAAGAAAGGGGGTGGAGGGGGGGTCACACCACAGGCCCTAAATCTTATCAGCAATGCCCTCTTGGGCAGCTGTTCCCTGGGGTCCCCTCAGGTGTCAGAGAGTCAAAGGCTATTGTTCCCAGCCCAGGATCCCAGAGTCAGACTGAGACTGTGCCCAGAACTTCTGTTTGGGGAGGGAGAGGGCTGGGCTCACCTGTGTGGCGGAACGGTGTGCCCACACGCATGGTGGGCGCGCGTGCCCAGAGCGGGAGCCACTCACCTCTGCCTCATCAGGGGGATGTTGATGCAGTTGGCAGCCGCCACTGCTGCGAAGGGCACAAATCTGCCAACCAAGGGGGGCAGGTGCTGGGGGAGGGAAGATATCACTTAGTGGCCCTAAGGGCCATGGGGTAGGAGGAACTCTGGGGAGAGATGTGGGGAGCCTGTGGATTGGTGTGGACGAGGGATGAGGAAAAGGGAGATGAATAAAGGGCACGTGGAGGGCATTTACCTTGGTGAGGGATTTGAGCCCCAGGGCTGTGGCCACGGCGCCCGTGGTGGCACTCACGTAAGCCGTCCCCAGCTGCCTGTGTTGACAAGAGTCAGGACACAACGTGGGAGGTGAGCAGTCTGGCCTGCAGTTCTTCCTCTCAGGGAAAGGCCAAATCCTCCATACGTGAGGCATGGAAGGCAGAGAAATTCCTCCCCTGCCACAGTGTAGGCTTGTCTGGAAGCTCCGCTCCCTCCCTTTCAAGAGGAGAGGGGGCCCCCACAGCACACACAAGGGGATGCCATGCCCTCAGGCCAGAAAAGTGGGGCGAGGCGCAGGCCTCGAGGAGGGCTTTGAGGCATCAGCTGAACAAGCACAAGCACTGGGGGAACAGTAGCAAACAAGAGGGAACAACAGGAGGCCGGGGCGGAGTCGCTGGGTACCAGCTCTCACCTCACAGTGATGGGAGCATCGCCACTGCGGTTGGAGTAGTTAACAACAGCATTGAAGGACTGATTCACCCACTGCCAGAACACCACTGTCGGGGTCTTCCTGAGGGAAAAAAGACGCTTACTTCTGCCCCCTCCACGGTGTCCCTCATCCTCAAATTCCTGATAATGCAACCCCAGAGGTTATTCCCAAACCAGCAGGAGGGGCCCAGCTGAGGACCCTAGGACTTGCTCTGGTGACCCCCGCACAACCCTCCCCACCTGCCCCACTTACACAACCACAAACCCTGTCTCTGGGGTGGGGAGTGGGTGCCTGGGGCTGAGTTCTACACGGTGTCTGGGATTCTAACACGAGTTCTCACCCACTCACTATTTTCGGCCCACCCGGCCTCACCTCGTCATCAAGCTACACTCTGGCGTGCCTAAAGTCCTCAGGGAGGGGACCCATGGGACAGGACCTGCCTGTAGAAGGTGAGCATGCAGCCAGTGATGGTCATGTTCATGGGCACCTGCGCCGACATACGGCCAATTAGGACCACCTTCTCCCCGGTGTCCGGATGGAAGGCCGAGTCATACACATACTTGGCCCTCCACAGCTGGTCCTCGGTGAGCCCAGGTGTCACCACACCAGCCCTGCAGAGAATGGCAGGGAGGAGACAGGTAACTGTAGGTGGCAGATCTGTCCCTGTAAGGCCTGACCACTCAGCTCAGGGGACGTCTGGGCAGAGGACCAGGAACTTTGACCCCTGATCTCAGAATAAAGGAGCTCCTTGTCTCAGTGCGAGAACCACATCTTCCCAGAAGAGTAGGCAGGTTCCTATTTCTGTTTTCCTTGTAGCCACACAGAGAGGGGTCCCCTTCTCTTTCTGCCTCAGTGCTTGGTCGTGGGTGATTGTGGTTCCCAGTGGAGTGAAATGGCTAGGGGCATCACAGGGGCTTTTTCTCCTGGAAACAAGGGGGATGCTCTCTTTCTCCCTGGGCTCCACTTTGAGACCCTCTGTTCTTGTAGAGGGTGGCCTAGCAGTGGGACACGCCCCTTTAGAGGGTTTATGAAATAGACAGCAGTCCCCTGCCCACCAATATCCATGCCACCTCTTCAACCCAAACACCCTCAGACTCTCTGGATTAAAGCTCTGTGCCATAACTGTGAGTCCAACACATAAGGCCAGGGAAGAAGAGGGTTGAGGAGTGGGGCAGGGTCACTCTCAAGCTTGGGGAGATAGATGCAAAAGGTACTGTAGTCATGGCAGGGAATGAGGGTCTGGGCTACAGGGTCAGACGGGGTAGTGGTCTACCTATAGTTCTGCACGATGTTCCGGGAAGCTTCCAGCTGTGCTCCAGACAGCAGCAGATTTCGGGGGTCAGTGACAGTGAAGAAGTGCCGGGCTCTGCCCAGGAAAGTGCTTTGGTCCCAGCGAGGTTCCTGGATATTGATATCCAAGGGCAACTCACCCATTTTCTGCAGGGCAAACACCAGTGTTGGGAGGACTCCAAGGAGGGAGTCCAAGAGCTCTGCCTGTGGGTACCTCTGGTGGGCCCTGCCCTAGTCCCTGGGCCGCTCACCAATCCTTTCCAGAGCTCAAGGTGACTCCAGATAGGTTAGCAGGGTTGGGGGGAGGAGCTGTTTTCCAGGCAATGTTGTGCCTCCGAGACTTGCAGCCACAGGAGGAGGGGGCAGGGGAAAACAGAACCAGAAAAACAGATCTTCTTTGCACTCTGGCCTGGTGCAGATTTTCACCAAAGAGGGCTGACACGTGTATGGTTGACGCAAGAGCAGCAGCTAATCCTGTGTAGTTACTCTCGTGCTCTCTACGCACGAAAATACATATATATCCATGTTCATGTCAGCTTTAGGGCCCAGCTGTCTGGAGACCTAGATGCAAACTTCCAAGGCTCTTGGGGAAGATGGCATAAGCCATCCAAAACCCCAGCCCCTGATTGGAGGAGAGCAAGGGCTCAATGGCCACCCCAGGGGCTTATCTATTCCAGATCTCAAGTCAGGGAAGCTGATGCCGGTCACGCATGCGTGCTAGTGGGCACGCCCCAGTCTCCTCTCCAGGGGCATCTTCCTCAACCCACACTGAATGGCCCCAGGCCCTCCTTGTTCCCCAGCTGGGCGGGGCTGGCCCAGACACCCATCCACCTCTCCCCAACACACCTACGGCCCAAAAGGATTCAGTAAGTGCCCTCTCCACCCAGGAAAACCTGAAGCAGCATCTGGCCGTGTTAGGCAAAATCCTACAATATGACTAATCCTCTCCAACCACACTTCCTCCCTCCCTGGAAGACACACCCTCCCCTCTCCCGCGCACTCACACGAACATACCCACACACATACATACATGCCCTACACAGACACACGGAGGACACGCCCTGCATACTCTAGCCCACAAAGACCGTTACCCGCACGCTCACACATGCACGCACAACCCATGGCCATCAGCGTCAGACCCCTGAATGTACAGCCCCATGAGGCCCCACCCTGACATTCCTCCCCGCAAGCAGCCTCCCCTCGCGCCCCAAGGACTCCTAGAGCCAAAGATACTGAGTCCGGAGAGAACAGGGAGCACACTTCAAGGCAGGCTTCCGTCCCTCTTAGCCCCCCATCTCCTACTCCCCTGACCGCCGAACCCCGCCCGGGACAGCAGACACTCACGCTTTCTTGAGCTCCGGGGTTTCTGGCCTCTGCAGCTCGAAGACCCGCCTTCCTCTAGGCGCCGCGCCCCTGCTCCTGCCCTCCCACCCATCACGCGTAACGTCACGCGTGACGCTAACCGGCAGGAGGGGCAGGGGCTCCCCGCCTCCGCGCGTTCGCCGAACGTGCCCAGGGATTGGCAGAGCCTGGGGGCGGTGGGTGCCATTTGGGGAGACGCCCCCAGCCCGAGCTCCCGGGACCTGGCCCAGCGCCGCCTCCCAGAGCCAATCAGGGCTCGGGAATCAGTTCTGGCCAGTCCCCAGCCAGAGAGAGGTGGGGAGGGACTGCGGGAGCGCTGCCCCTTTGCTTGCAGTCCCCTAGCTGGCCTCTGGGGGGACCCGGCCTCGGCCCCAAAGTGTCTAGGTTCCCCCGGCGAAGGCTCGCAGCGCCTTCCGCGGCGCGGAGGGGCCATCCTCTGATGGTGCGCTCCGAGGGTCTCGGATTACCAACCGGCTTGTTGCCAGATGGCTGCCTGGGCAGCGGCCTCTGCCTCCTTGGCCCCCAGGGCTCCCACCTACCCCAGTCCCCACAAGCTCTTGTCGCAGCACTCCGGCATTCGCAGCCCTTCACAGTCTCCCTCCTGCCTGTGTCCTTTCTATGTCCCCACCCTTTTCCTCCTCCAGCCCCCTCCTTATCCGCCTCTTGTAACCCTTAGCTCCACTGGGTCCTCAGTTTCCTTCTGCCCCCAATTCCTACGCCTGCACCACAGACCTTAGCCCTAGTCCCTGCCCTGGGATGTGTAGGGGCAGAAGGCTCAAGGTACCTCTGTCTGCGTCAAGCAAGTGGATCAGAACGATTCTTCCTCCCCCTAGTGTCGTGGAACCAGCGGCTCCACCCTGTGCCCTTTCCAGAACTGAGAGGCCGGAGAGACACTTAGCGACACAGAAGGAAGATGCATGTGAAAGAAGGCAGTACACACACACACACACACACACACACACACACACTTCACAACTCACCCAGTCACCTCAGAGAGCACGCCTGCCCCGTACCCAGGCGCCAGCCCACGCTCCTGCCCACCGAATGCTTACACCCCTTCTGCCCAGGTGTCATTCCCTCACTGATGCCTTGGGGTTGACGCGGAGGAGTGGCAATTCCAAGAGCACTAGTGTCTGGGTTGGCCTGGAGAAGAAGAGGTTCTGGGCTCCCCTGCACTGAACCCGTAGCCGGAGGGGACGAGGCGTGACCCAAACCCTAAGTTCGTGGGGCGGGGGAAGGCATCAGAACTCGAACTGCAGCGGGCAGAACCCAGCGGCCTCAACTCAGGTGACAAACTGCAGTCCTGCGCGCCCAAGGGAGGGGACGGAGGCAGTGACTTGCGGCTGTCGCAGCCAATGGGAGCCCGCACCTACGCAGGCCGGCCTTATTCCGGTAGCCTGGGCGGAGCGCCAGCGAGGTTTCCCCAGGTTGCTGCGCACGCGGGCGCCCACGGGCGGGGGAGGCCGCCGGCGGCCGCACCAGCGAGCAGGTGAGGGGAGCCAAGCTGGAGAGGTGGGGGCCGAGAAGACCGACCCGAGGGTGGGATGCTGCGTTCTGAGTCCCAGAGCTGCTCTGGGGGACTTGGCTACGGGTTTTGTGCGCGTTGTTGTGGGGCTCTAGCCTGCAGGTCCTCCGCCAAAGCCTGGGAGAGTTTCAGGCCACCTCTTTAGAGGAGAGAGGAGGGGGACGGAGGAGACAGCAGCATGGGACCAAGGAAGCTATGGTGGTCGGGGAATCTCTGGGACCCTTGGCTGCAGCTGTCCCAGGTCCTGAAGCCCTGCCCTAGAGACCCGAGCCCCCACCCACAAACACAAGGAGAGGTGTGGAGGGAATTGTCCTGGCCCCAATTTCCTTCACACCATCTGAAGCCCTAGGGCCCTCAAGAATCCATCTCCACTCTACCCAGGACTGGGCACTGGGGTAGATGACTCAGCTGAGAGCCAGAATGAAGAGTGAATGAGAGGCTCCCACTGGCCTTGTAGAAATGGCTCCGAAAGTCTGCGATGGTGCCTGGACTGGGCCAGGGGCGGGAGAGGAGAGGGACCTAAGGCATGGGACGACAGGATGCTCAAATCAGGGCCAGGGTGGAAGTTCTGGGGGCAGCGAGGGCAGCGATTACACCATTGTCCCCATTCCTGCTCTCCATCAGCAGGCCTGGAGCGCACACTCCCGAGAAGCAGCCGAGGTGGGGCGCTCCCAGTACTGAGACCCCTGCCCCGCACAGAAGGCTCATGGAGCCGGGGGGCATGCAGGGCCCTTCTCACAAGGGCTAGCAGGTTCCTTCTGGACTTGTAGGGCGCCGCCCCAGGCTAGCCACAATGGCGCAGGGTTTTGCAGTGGGCTTTGACCCACTGGGCCTCAGAGACCTCAGCTCGGGCTCCCTGAGCTCCCTCTCCTCCCGCGGCCACCTGGGCAGCGACTCGGGCTCCGCAACGCGATACCTGCTGAAGAGGCAGCAGCGGCTGCTGAACGGGCCCCCCCGCGGAATCCGAGCCTCATCGCCCATGGGCCGCGTCATCCTCATCAACTCCCCCATCGAAGGTGCGAGCAGGGCCCACCTGGCGCTGAGGGTGGGGGTAAGGGCCCCGCTGGGAGGAGGAGCTGGAGAGATGGGAGTCTTAGAGCAGTGGGGCGGGGAGAGCCCCTGTTTAGCCACACACTCCTCCTCATCAGCCCTTTCCTCAGGTTCAGGCCAACACTATAGGGTTGCAGGATGGTAGAGAGGTGGGAGGGGGGAGATAGGAGTGTGGAGGCAGGGACAGCTGTGTGTGATGTGCTAGCTCCCCAGCCAGCAAGGCAGGCTATGGAATGGGCAGCTCCATCCTAAGGACTCCGCCTTTCTCCTGTCCCTTGGTGTTCACCCCATGGGCTTGGGGGAGCAGGATGGAGAAACCTCTATCCATCAATCAACCAGTGTGTGACCAGCTCCATGCTGGGCTGTGAGGACTCAGTGACCACTGGGGAGACAGAATTAAAGATTTCAGGTGCAGGGGCACCTGGGTGGCTCAGTGGGTTAAGCCTCTGCCTTCAGCTCAGGTCATGATCTCAGGGTCCTGGGATCGAGCCCCGAATCGGGCTCTCTGCTCAGCAGGGAGCCTGCTTCCCCCTCTCTCTCTGCCTGCCTCTCTGCCTACTTGTGATTTCTCTCTCTCTGTCAAATAAATAAGATCTTTAAAAAAAAAAAGATTTCAGGTGCAGGGGTGCCTGGCTGGCTCAGTCCAAAGAGCTCATGACTCTGGATCTCAGGACATGAGTTCAAGCCCCAACTGGGTGTAGAGATTATGTAAAATAAGTAAATAATTTAAAAAAAAAGATTTCAGATGCAGAAGAAAAGAAAGAGGTAGGGTAGTAAATGTTCCAAAGAGAGGGGAGAGGAGGAGGGTTGAGGGTCCACAAGGGAGCCCTAGGCCTGGGCCCCTAACCAGGGGGTTACCTGATCTGACACGGTTGCTTCACGCTGTTACATTGCACACCCGCTCTACACCAGGTCCTGCGGGGGGCCTGGAGAAAAATGAGGGTCAATCTTCACCTTCCAGAAATGTACAGTGTAGTGGGGCTTAGAGACAGAGCAATGAGAGCAGCTGGTGCTGGGATGGAGATTTCCCAGACAGGGCTGGAAGTGGAAACCGAGAGCACAGGGCCGAGGCCCCGATTGGGGCGGCGGGGGGGGGGGCAATTAGGAGACAGCCTGGCTGCAGTGACAGATGTGAGGCGACAAAGAGACAGTGAACAAGGCAGGACCTTGAGTGGCAGCAGGGGTGGGGAGCAGAATGGGCACCCCCTGGGGCTGGGCTTTCTGTGGGACAGATGTCATAAATATCTCCAGCTTCCTTTCTGTTTCCCAGCCTGCAGAACTCCCCTGGCTGGATCCCAGAGTGGACTTTCCAGACCCATCTCCTCCCCTCTGACCCAGCTGGTATCCCTGTCCCCTTACCCCGGCTGCTGGGGTGCTCAGGGTGCAGGCTTTCCTGCACCAATGGCCCACGCCTGCTTACTCCCATCATCTACCGTGCTGGGTCTCCCCCACCCCAATGAGCACCAAGGCACTACTCAGAGTTACCACTGTCACTCGGGTCACGGAGCAAAAGTCCGCAGAGGAGCTAAGGAACGTGGTAGGGGACAGGGAAGGGATTGGGACATGACCTTTTTAGGTCCCATTATATTAAAAGAACATATACATCCCCCTCACACAGCCCCCCAGACAATGCCCCAACTATGGTGTGACAGCTCTGTACGCTCTCCCCCTAAAGATGCTCTTGCAGAAGTTCCAGGATGGCTCCATCCAACTGCCTCGCCCTCGAGCCCTGCTCCTGCAGCTAAGGGGAGGGCCAGACAGACTTCCACCAGCCGGCCCCTACCCTATCTGGGCTGCGAGCCCCTGAGCTCAGAATTTTCCCTTCCGCCTGAGCACAAACATCTCCCCAGTCACTGCATCCCAGAACCTTTCCTCCTTGTTACTATTTAGACCATTCCAGAGGCCTAAAGTAACTGATAAGGAGACACAGTGGGAAGGGAGAAACCATGACCCACCTCATCCCCATGACTTCCCACCAGCTCCTCAAACTCAGCTGGTCCCAGAGAAAATTCATTCTCTGATCCAAACCAGCCCTTCCTCCTCTCTCTCCTTCATCCATTTATTCTTCTACTTACTCAAAAAATCCTTGGCAGATACCAAGTGCTGTGCAACATACTGGAGATACATTGGCAGAAAAGGATTACAAAGTCCCTACCATGAGTGAACTTATAATCTAGTGAAAGGTGACAGACAATAAATAATATGTGAGCAAGCCAGTCATGAGAAAGGATGGTAAGACCCTTGGAGGCACTAATTTGCATGGTAGGATAGAGTAGTGGCTCCCAAACTTGGGAAGACATCAGAATTGCCTGGGGGGCTTGTGAAAAGATAAGCTGCTGGGGTCCCACACCCAGAGCCTCTGATTCAGGGCACCTGCAGCGAAGCCCAAGAATATACATTTTTTTAAAATATACTTTTCTTTTAAAGATTTTATTTTTGAGGGGCGCCTGGGTGGCTCAGTGGGTTGGGCCGCTGCCTTCGGCTCGGGTCATGATCCCAGGTCCTGGGTTCGAGCCCCGCGTTGGGCTTTCTGCTCAGCGGGGAGCCTGCTTCCTCCTCTCTCTCTGCCTGCCTCTCTGCCTACTTGTGATTTCTCTCTGTCAAATAAATAAATAAAATCTTTTTTTTTTAAAAGATTTTATTTATTTATTTGACAGAGAGAGATCACAAGCAGGCAGAGAAAGAGAGAGAGGGAGGCAGGCTCCCTGCTGAGCAGAGAGCCCGATGCGGGCCTTGATCCCAGGACCCTGAGATCATGACCTGAGCCGAAGGCAGCGGCTCAACCCACTGAGCCACCCAGGCGCCCTAAATAAATAAAATCTTTAAAAAAAAAAAGATTTTATTTTTGAGTAATCTCTACCCCAATGTGGGGCTCAAACTCAACCCTGAAATCAAGAATCCCATGCTCTACTGACTGAGCCAGCCAGATGCCCCAAGGATACACTTTAAAAAAATGTATTGGGGGGGTGCCAGGGTGGCTCAGTGGGTTAAAGCCTCTGCCTTCGGCTCAGGTCCTGATCCCAGGGTCCTGGGATTGAGTTCCGCATCAGACTCTCTGCTCAGCAGGGAGCCTGCTTCCCTCTCTCTCTCTGCCTGCCTCTCTGCCTACTTGCGATTTCTGTCTGTCAAATAAATAAATTTTTAAAAAAAAATCTTAAGAAAAATGTATTGGGGCACCTGGGTGGCTCAGTGGGTTAAAGCCTCTGCCTTTGGCTTGGGTCATGGTCACAGGGTCCTGGGATCAAGCCCCACATCGGGCTCTCTGCTCAGCGGAGAGCCTGCTTCCCCCCGCTTCTCTGCCTGCCTCTCTTCCTACTTAATCTCTGTCTGTCAAATAAATAAACAAAAAAAATTTTTAAATGTATTTATTTGAGAGAGAGCAGGGGGAGGAGCAGAGGAAGAGGGAAAAGCAGACTCCACACTGAGCTCAGAGCCTGTTGCAGGGCTCGATCCCACAACCCTGAGATCATGACCTGAGCTGAAATCAAGAGTCAGTTGATCAACCAACTGAGCCACCCAGGTACCCCAAGAATACACATTTTTATTAAGTTCCTAAGTACTGCTGATGGCCTGGGGGGCACGGTTTGAGAATCACTCTAATAGAGGTCACCTGGGGGGAAGGGAAGGGACTCCAGGGAGGGTAGACCAGGAAAGCTTCTCAGAGAAAGTGCTGTGTGGGCCAGGAGGGGCTGCAGATTGGGAGCTGGCTTTATGAAGGTCTGGGCAAGAGTTTCATAGATTGAGGGAACACTGAAATGATTAGCCTATGAGAGGAATAGGAGAGAGGTCAGTGTAGCCAAAGCTCAATGAGGTTGGGATGGTGGCCAGAGGTGAAGGGAGAGAGGTGGGCTGAGGATAGCCCACGGAGGGCCTTACTGGGCCTAGGAGACTGTGGAGTTCCTTCTAGAAGCAGGAGCAGGCACTGAAGTTTTTAATAAGCAGGCATGATCTGTAAAAGCTGACTGTGGCCATTGTGTAGAGAATGGCCTAAAGGGGGCAAGACTGGGAGTGAAGACAGTGAGGAGGCTGTGAGCTCCCGGAGGGGGAGGTCAGTGGGCAGGGGTAGGCCAGTGGAGGTAGAGAAGTTTCTATCCTCAATGGCCCCAAGCTCCTATGTTTAACACTAGAGATTGGCAGCCCACTGGCCCAGAGCCCTAGGAAGGGCCCAGGGAGGAACTGAGAAGAAAGAGGGTTGAGGGACAGGAGAGCCACAGACTCCTGTGCTGGGTTGAGATGTGTGCAGACAGACAGAATCAGGCAGGAAGCCTCAGGATGCCACACATATCTGTTTTGCACCATCCCCTACCCACAGGCTGCCCTTGGAGATTTCTTCCTGAGCTGCTCTGGTCATGTATTGTAACCTGATTTCTCATACATCAAGCAGAAGTGTGTGTGTGTGTGTGTGTGTGTGTGTGTGTGTGTGTGTGTGTGACAGAGACAGAGGGAGTTCTCCCTCTCAAATACCTCTAGAGTAAGCCTTGCCCAAGAAGAAATCTCACCTTCTCACCTGGGACCCAGCTTCCCTCTCCAGTCTTCTTTTCTAACCAAAGACCTTCTCAAGGACCCACCTCAAAGCCTTTGCTCACTCCATCCCCTCCCTCTCAGCGCCCTCCCTTTCTGCTCCACTCATTGAAATCCCACCTATCTTGTCTTCCCAAACACCTTCCCTGGCAACTGCAGCTCCTGGGAAGCCTGCTTTTCGGACGTTCCCCAGTGCTGATGGAGAGGACCACTCTGGGGGCTCTGGGCATATACTGCAGCAGAGTGGTATTTTGGGTTTCCCTCCTCATCTGGTCAAGTAGCTCCTTGAGCTCTTACCTCCAGAATCACAGAGTCTAAGAGATAGAAGGGGCCTCAGAGATCCTTCTACAACACCCCAGACAGGGATTTATCAAGTGCCAACTTGTATGCCTCCAAAGATGGGGAATTCACTAACTCTCTTGGAAAACTCATTACATTGTCTGATGGCTGAAGGTTTTAGAAAGTTTTTTCCTACTAAATTGGCCTCCATCGAAGTCCACTATTGAGCTTGGTTCCACCATCTGGGTTACACAGACAAAAACATCCAATGCCTTTCACAGAATAGCTCTTCAACTATTTGAAGACAGAGCTTGAATACTCCTTTCTGCTCAAGATGAAGAGCTCAAACTTGGCTCGACTTTGCCCTATAGAATGGAATCTTGAATTTCTTTTCTATCCATCTGACCCTCAGAGTGGCAGGGGTTTTAGGAATTTGTTCTATCCCAGGCCTGTGGGAGTGAGAAGCTTAGTAAGCACCAGAAACACACACCCCCCTATATAATCAGGGAAGGAGAAGAGCATCTTCTAATATGGAGCCCTGTCCTGCTTGTTCCCATACTCTCTCCCTGATCCATACTCTCAAAGTCACCAATAGGGAACTCAGATATTGGCTGCCCTTAGGCCTTAGGGCCTTAGGTATCTGTGCCTAACAACCCAGCCCAAACTGGGAAACCCAGGGGCCCTCTGTGCCCAGACTGGACATGGGAGTCATGCCCGTGTCCCTCCCTGCTCCCGCCACCACACAGCCAACAGTAATGAGAGCGATATCATCCGCGCTGTCCGGGTGGAGAAGAGTCCAGCGGGGAGACTGGGTTTCAGTGTGCGGGGCGGCTCTGAGCACGGCCTGGGCATCTTCGTCAGCAAGGTGGAGGAGGGGAGCAGTGCAGGTGAGCAGGGCCCCCTGAAGGGAGGTGCTGGCTGAGGGTATGAGCCCCCACCTCACTGGGGTTCTGGAGTCCTATTTTCAGGGATGACAGGAAAGGGTCCTCAGCTTTGGAGGGACTGATCCAATGGGGAAATGGGGCCATCTCCCCGGATGGAGTGGGCTAATGGACAAGTCCCTAGTCTAATGAGGAATACCCAGACCTCATCTGGGGACCCCAAATCTCATGGAAGGAAGCCTGGTTGGGGGTGGTGGTGGAAGGCTTAGCTTCGCCCTGGGGGAATTGTCCCAAGAGGCCCATGCCAGCTGCCTCCCTCCCCTGGTGCAGAGCGGGCTGGCCTGTGCGTGGGGGACAAGATCACGGAAGTGAATGGGCTGAGCCTGGAAAGCACCACCATGGGCAGCGCCGTGAAAGTGCTCATGGGCAGCAGCCGTCTGCACCTGACGGTGAGACGCATGGGCCGAGTGCCGGGCATCAGGTTCTCCAAGGAGAAGACCACATGGTGAGAAGGCCTGGTCCCGGCCCTGACCTTGCCCCACCCTGTCCAGCCCACCCAGCCCATGGCAGGAGAGGCAGGAGACAAAGGGCTCTGCGTGGGACTTGGCTATCCCTGGCTCCCGCTCTTTCTGTCCCCCTGGTGCTGGAAACACAGCGATCCCAAGGCCTGACACTGCAATGAGACAAGGCTGTGTCTGTCCCCCAGCTCTCCTCCCAGCTCTGTCCCAGATGCCAGCGGTCCTGCCCCCAATGCTGTCATCGCTCCCGGGAGCCTGGGCATAGTAACAGCTCCTCACCCTCAGGGCTCTTGTGGGGATGTGAGAGGGGCCCTGGCACAATGGGCTGCTCCACAGAGAGAGGAAATTGGGGCGGTTTCCCCACCTGATGAAGGGGACTTCCCACTGAAGGGCTCAGGACTGGGGAGTCCCCCAAGGCAACCTCCCCTTACCTGTGCAGTCCTCGGGGATGCTGGGAAGAGAGGGGGTGCCTGGTGGTGGCCTGGGGGAGCCCAGACTGATGGCTGCTTGCTGCTGTCCCAGGGTGGACGTGGTGAATCGGCGGCTGGTGGTGGAGAAGTGCAGCTCGACGCCGTCAGACAGCGGCTCAGAGGATGGCGTGCGCCGCATTGTCCACCTGTACACCACGTCGGACGACTTCTGTCTGGGCTTCAACATCCGTGGGGGCAAGGAGTTTGGCCTGGGCATCTATGTGTCCAAGTGAGGGCTCGGGCAGGGTGTGCAGTGGGGACAGGTTGGCAGAGGAGGCTCAGCCAACCGCATGATCCAAGGAGGGCCTAGGTCAGGGGTGGGGCCTGTGTAGGGCTGGGGGGCTCCAGGAGGAGGGTCAAGGATTTTGGCTGGGGCGTTCCTGTATCTAAGTGAGAGAGGGCAGGCCAGGTGGCCTCTCAGACTGCTTCCTGTCTGACCCCAGAGTGGATCATGGTGGGCTGGCCGAGGAAAATGGCATCAAGGTGGGGGACCAGGTCCTGGCAGCCAATGGCGTCAGGTTCGACGACATCAGCCACAGCCAGGCCGTGGAGGTGCTGAAGGGCCAGACACACATCATGCTGACCATCAAGGTGGGCAGGACTGTGGGTGTCAGGGAGAGGCCAGACTGTAGGAAGGACTTCCCAGACCTCTCTAGTACTTAATACCTGTTGCCCTACAACTTAGGACTTTTCCATAGCCATTTGAGAGGGCCAGACACTGTGCTCATCCCTACTGCACAGAAGAAGAAACCGAGGCTCAGAGAGGCAGAGTCATTCAGGAATCACAGTCACTTCCTCAGCTGGCCAGCAGCAGGACCTGCTTGCAGTCCTGCTCCCCAGACATGGAGGGCAGTGCCCTTTCCGATGAATGGTGGAGGTGCAGGTGTGGAAGGAGAAAGCATCCTGCCCAGAGGGTGGGCACTAGCTGTGGCTTTGGGAGGGGCCTGGGCACAGGGCAAGGAGGCTGGGCTGGGCCCAGAGATTGGATTTCAGGGGAGGCACCTGCATTCATGATTCATGTGGGTCTCACACTTGCCTGAGGATCATGTCATTCTCACTCTGGCTGCAGGGGCAGGGACGGCTCGCTCTCCACTGGAACCCACTCCGGCCCCACTCCGGCCCCGCTCTGCTCTCCTCCCTTCACTAGCTTTCACTCATCTCGCTCTTCAGGGCCTCCTCTGCCATTCCTCCACCTTCTGCCACTTGATTTCCTATCCCGCAACACCCACCCCCCATCCCGTTTCTCCCTTTCCTTCCTCTCACATGATCCCAAACACTCCTCCTCTCTACTACTCTGCTCCTCGTTCATTCATTCAACATTTTTGGGTATGTACCACATGACAGCCTCTCTACCAGGTGCTGGGGCTACAACAGTAAGCAAGACAGAAGAAGGCTCTGCTACGAGGAGTGGGGGGTACTGGGGTGGGGGGAGCCAGGCAAACAGGATGCATGCTGACTGACAAATGCTGTAAGGAAATTAATAGAGAAATGGGAGGGGTCATTGAGGAAGGTGCTTTTAGCCTGGGGGTTCAGGGCAGGTCTCTCTAGGGGGCTGACACCTGAAGAGGGAGAAGGAGCTATCCAGAAGATGAGTGGAAGGAGGAAGGAAGAGAATCCAGACCAAAGGGGCAGCAAATACAACGCCCTGAGTTACAGAGGAATTTGGCATGTTCAGACATAAAGTGGCCCATTTGTCTTGAGCATGATAAACTTGGAGGAGAGAGATGGAGTTGGAAAGTTTACTCCTGTCCCATCACCCCCCCCCCTTCTCACCCACCCCCTTCTCACCTACTCCCCCATGCCCTCCTATGCCCATCACGATCTTCCCAGGAGACTGGCCGGTACCCTGCCTACAAAGAGATGGTTTCTGAGTACTGCTGGCTGGACCGATGTAAGTGGCTCAGGCCCTGGGTTGGAGGGAAAGGGCTGAGGCCTGACAGTGGGTCAGAGTCTCTGAGGACTAATTGGGCAGGAGGAGCTGCGTGGGACTTCCTCACTGCCCGGAGCTATTTCTGGGCTCCTCTCTGGAAGTTGCAGGTTCAGTTCCCAGCTCCCCTGGCTCTGGAGTCCCAGGTGGGGTGGGGGTGGGGGGTTGCCGTGAATGGAGGAGAAGGGACTTGCCTAAGGTCTCTCAACAAGTCAGGGGCAGACTGCTGAGCCGCCGGTTCCCCAGAGCCCGTGCTTCCAGCCTCCGCGGCTACCCAACACTCACCCACTCCCATACCCAAGGTGGTCTGCAACCCTGGCAGGGCCCTGAAGCCGCCCGGCCTTCCCCCTGAGATGCCCCTGCCTTCTCCACTGCCTGCAGTGAGCAACGGGGTGCTGCAGCAGCTGTCCCCCGCCTCTGAGAGCAGCTCCAGCGTCTCCTCCTATGCCTCCAGTGCCCCCTACAGCTCCGCTGAGGGCTCGGGCTCCCTGCCCTCCGACCACATGGATGTCTGCCTGGGGCCTGACGAGCCAGGGAGCTGGGGCCCAGGCTGGGGGCGGGCAGACACAGCCATGCAGACAGAGCCTGATGTGGGGGGCCACGTGGAGACCTGGTGCAGCGTGAGGCCCACCGTCATCCTCAGGGACACTGCCATCCGCTCCGACGGACCCTGGCCTGCCCGCCGCCTGGATTCTGCACTCTCCGAGTCCCCGAAGACTGCTCTGCTGCTGGCCCTGAGCCGGCCGCGGCCCCCCATCACGAGGTCCCAGAGCCACCTGACCTTGTGGGGTATGTAGGGAAGGGGCGGCTGATGCTCTCTCCAGAGCTCCCAGTAAAACGCTTGCCACACATCCAGCCCTGGGCCCTCCCTTGGCTCTAGGCCTTGACTCGGCTTCATTTCCAGCCCCAGAATGCACTCAGATGCCACTCCGGGCCCCATTTTCAACTGGTCCTGGGCCCCAAACCCACCCTCAGATCCAGTCCCGGCTCCTGTCAGCTTTGGGCCCCAAACCAGCCCTAATCCATCCCTGCCACCCTACACACACACAGGCACACACACACACACACACACCCTGGCCTTCTCGGAGAGTCCTCACAGAGCTGGAACCGTGGGTGGGGGAGAGGTGGAATGTGAAGAAGGAAGCCCACCTATGTCCATCCCCACCTCCCCATAAGGCTGGGGGTCCTGTCTGCCCCTCCTGTCCCTCCTCTCTGCCCCTCTTCACACCCCTGCCCCTCGGCCTTCCCTTCTGCCCACCACCCCAGCTCCCTGGGTGCTCCCTCATGTCCGCAGAGGAGAAGAAGCAGCGGAAGAAGAAATTGGGGTCCTCTGGGGAAAAGGGGGCCCTGCAGCGCTCCAAGACACTGATGAACCTCTTCTTCAAGGGAGGGCGGCAGGGGCGGCTGGCAGGTGATGGGCACAGAGAGGCCTGGACGCTGGATGGAGGGAGCCCAGCCAAGCCCCACCCTCGCCTAGACCTGGAAAAAGGTAAGCAAGCAGGATGAGAGAAGGCGGTACAGCCCGCTTTGGCATCCAGCAGCTCTGGGCTGAGCTCTTGCATTGCCTTTTACCAGCTGGGAGTCGCTACCTGCCCCCATAAGCCTGTTTGCTCATGAGTAGTGTGAGAGTAATGATTACCTATTTCTTCAGGAATGGTGAGGAATAAGTGGATGGTTGTATGTAAATCACTTAAGGACATTGTCTGGCATACAGAAGGTCCTCAGAAAACGCAGTGGTCGCTGTTAAAACTGTCTCATCTCCCCACTTTACAGAAAGGAAAACTGATAGGGCCACAGCCTAGCCAGGAAGTTGAAGGACTTGGGTCAGGTCTCTGAGCTTTGGGTGCTGAGGTGGGTAGGGCACGCCTCTCCTGGAATATTTGTCTTCACCTCCCCTGGCCAGAGCTCCACAGACCCTACCTACCCAGTTCTAGAATTATCCCTGGGCAAGTCTGTTTCTAGATCAGGGCCCAAGTGCAAGGGCCTGGGCAGGCTTCACTTAAGACAGGGGCTTCCAATGGACCCTCAGAGAGGCCTCTTGTCTCTCAGGTGAGGCTCCAAGACTGGACCACAAGTGGATGAGTAAGGCTCTCGGGGTTGTATGGGACAGAAACCCAACTCAAATTAGGTTTAAAAGCACTTCTCAGCTCAGCTACTGATGTAAGGAGGTCTAAAGGTTTAAACAGTCTCATCAGACATCTGTCTCCTTCATCTTTGGTTCCCCTTTCCCCTGGGTTGGCTTCATTATTCTGCAGGTTTTGCCCACTCAGAAGGAAGATGGCACTGCCGCTTAGCAACCCAGGGATAGAGGAGAGCTTCTTAAAGAGGTCCCGCTGAAGTTCCAGGCTCTCATTGGCCCTGCTGGGCCACATGCCCAATGGGGCAGGCCCATGGTGCTTTCATGGGCCTTCCTCGGTCACAGACCCACTCTGGAGCCCATGGACTGAGAATGGAGGTCCCCAGATGATTGTGGAGGGAGAGTGGAGGTTGGGTAGGCAAAAACAATGATGGAATGAGGATCTGGACCCAGCCCCTACTGGGAGGCTAAGGTGAGAGTCCCACAGAAGAGACAAGCTCTTCAGATCTGGCCAGGCCAGCCCCACTTCCTCAACCCACCTCTTTTTCCACAGCCTCCCGGGCCCTGCTCTCACCTGATGCTTCTCCTATCCCTCTGCATACCCCTCTCTCTCCTCCAAAGGCTCCTCTTTTTTTCTCTGTCCCCTGAAGGTAGGTGCTCCCTCAAACTTTGTTCTTGGGGTTCTTCCCTCCATGTATTTGCTTCTAAATGAATTTCCACAAGCAGAACCCAGACTGAACCCTCTCTTGATCTCAAACTTTCACTGATTCCCCACGGCCTATGAATGAAGTCCCTAGGGGACCGTGGTCCCTGAAGACCTCCGTGGCCTGGCCTCTTGCCTCCCCATTCTACCTCCTTCCGGCCTGAGTTCTTCATTCCAGCCGGTGATCCAGCCACCCCTGAGCCCCCCAAGCCCTGTGTTCAGATTGGGAGCCAGGGCCCGCCACTGAGCCTTTCTTCTCCATAGCAGGGGCAGTGGGGCCCGTGCAGAAGTTTGTCACCTGGAGACTGAGACGCGGTAATTCATGCATCTCTTTTCCGAGGCCTGGTTGACATCAGAGCCGCAAATGGGGTGCATGTTGGGGGCAATTAACGGGCTTTGGGCTGAACTCAGTTGGGGTCATGCATGGGGGATTGAGTGCATACTGGAGGCAACTAAAGAATTGGGCTAAGCTTACCAGGAGAGACAGGGCTGCAGAGAGATATTGGGGTGCATTTTTGAGAACTGGGTACTCGGAGGGACTCCTAAAGACAGGTTTTGGGGAATGAGGGAGCCTGGGCCAGAACTCCATTGAGTACTATGACAGTGACTGTTCATAGGACACCAGCAAGGGACAGACTAGTTTAGGGGTCTGTGTTGGGGGCCAAAGGGTCTGGATTGGAGCTCCCTTGCTGGGCAGATCATTATGGGAGACCACGGTGGGGAGATCTGGGGCTAGGCTGGGATTCTGTCAGCAGTACCTAGGCCTCTCAGCTGACCTGTTCTGGAGTCTGACCCCTCTGAGAGAAGCCCCTGTCTCCTCCCCTGAGGGTTCCTGGCTCCGTCATCATATGCCTTTGCTCCTTCCCTGCAGAGCGGGAGAGGGGCCGGGCCCTACTCTCTGCCAGGTCAGGTAGCCCCTCCAGCCAGCTGCCCAGCATGGATGAGCAGGTGCAAGCCTGGGAGAGCCGACGGCCTCTTATTCAGGACCTGGCCCGAAGGCTGCTGACTGACGATGAAGTGCTGGCCATCACCCGCCACTGCTCCCGGGTGAGTTTCCCGCCTGCCCCCAGCTCCAGCCCGTGGTCACCCAGCCACCCAGTCCCTCATTCATTCAGGCCACAGTCTCTGGTCAGTATCTGGGCTTGATGCCGTGAGGCCAGTGGTCGGTAAAAGCAGAAGTCACTCCTGTTGTGCACGTGCACACGCGTACGCGCACGCGCGCGCGCGCGCGCGCACACACACACACACACACACACACACTGAGCTCACAGACAGGAAGGGGAGATACAATAATTAGAACCTAAATACCCACAGTGACAAATCACGTCAAGTGCTAGGAAAGGAAAGAACAGGAGAAAATAACCCAAGAGGTACAAATTAGGTAGTGTGGTCTAGGAGGACTTCCTTGAGCAGGTGATGTTTTAGCTAAGGAGAGAAAGAGCTGGACAGGTGATGAGTCGGAGGACACGAGTCTCTGTGGTCACTGCCTTCGAGCTCTTCAAAAGCCCAGCCTTCTTCCCGGAACCCCTGCCTCCCTCTACACCTGGGTCAGCCCACAGACCCGACCTGATGCCACGCCCCCTCCCTTGTTATCCAAGTAAGTAATCCTTTGTCACTCCCCCACACACACCTCAAGCCTCCCCCAGCATCTGCACTGTTGTTCTGTTTCCTCCTACTTCAAACAGAAAGTGGGGCTCCAGGGTGGAGTGCAAGTTAGATGTGAGGGAGTCCTTGTGGCCTGGATGTTGGGGAGGCTGTGGGAGGCACAGCCTCCCCCTCCAGGGGGATCAGAAGGCCCTCTGCGCTTGTCCTGTCTCAGAGTCCCTGGGTTTCCTGTCCTGGTGTCCCCGTGAGGTGCCAGCATCAGCGCACATTAAGCCCGCACGCAAGAACAAGCTCCAGGGGATCCAGGAAGTCGCTTGTGATTCCCCCCACGCCCTCAGCCTGGTCGGAGTGGGGGTGTGTTGTTTGTCTGTGTGATGTGTACAATTGTGTGTCTGTGGGGTACCTAGGTTTGCGTGCAACTGTGTGTGTGTCTAGCTAAGGCAGGTGCATATCAACTGGAGACTGAGACGCGGTAATTCATGTATCCCTTTCCCGAGGCCTGGTTGACAGCAGAGCCATAGATGGGGTACATGTTGGGGGGCACCTAGGTCCTTTGGGCTAAACTCTTGTCACCACCCTCAATTCAGTGCTGAGTGGGAACCCAAGCACCAACCTCCGTGAGCTTGCACCTCTGCGCTCTGGCCATTAGGTGGCGCGCTGTGTCCATTTCTTGGCTCAGCTCCTTTTCCATCAGCCCTCGGTTCCTCCCACCCTCTCCAAGCCAGGACCACCTCTCACTGCACCCCCGCAGCACCTGCATACCCGCCAAACCTGACCCATGCCTCACCAAAGCAATCAGACCCTCGGGGGTGGAGCTCTGGTTGGAATGATTAGTAAATCTCCCCTAAAGACTCGAAAGTGTGGCCTCAAACCCTAGGCCTCCCTTCTCTCTCCTCCTCTGTGCCAGCTCTCCACGGCCACCAGGCCAGACTTTAGAAACCCCATCTTGGATCACTTGACACTCCCCAAGTCCCCTTGCAATCTCTTACCTTTGGTGGAACAGAGAACGTTTCTCAGGCTCACACTCAAGGCCTTCCCTGCTTTGACTCCCCAGCCACGAACCTCAGCCTTCCCGTGGTCACCACCTCACCACCTCGTCATCTTCTGTTGGCCACTGCCTAGGGTTACACATGTGATGAACCGCACAACTCTGGGCCACCACTCATCCCGCAGTCCCAACCTATGCAGCCTACATGGAGGCCCTTCTTGTATCCCCCGCAGTCAAGCTAAACTTCCTTCTATCCATTATTCCACCCCACCCTTAGGGCACTTTCCTCTGAGTATTCATGCTGTTCCCTGCATGTATCCTTAAGAGTAAATGTAAATGAAACAAACCCACCAAGAGGGGTCAGGGTAAAAGTCGCTGCCTCCAGGAAGCCAATCCTGGACTTCGCACGCTCCTCTGAGATTCCCTCTGCCCCACTGCCAGTGTTGTGTCGTCCACTGGAGCACTTGGCTCCTTCTGCCCCACGTTTCCCGCTAGACTGACTTCTGAAGGATTTGGAACAGGGTCTTCATCATTGTGCCCCCACTGCCAGCACAGGGTGTGGCACTTAGTAGGAGCTGAATGCAGATTTGTGGCCTTGAAGTGTGTACCTATGTGACATATTCTGTGCAATCATAGATCTCTCTCTCCAGACATAAGGAGGTGTATTTTGGACACGTGTATGTGTGAGTCCCTGTAACTTTCTGTGTGTTTAGGACCACATAGTTTATATTTTATTTCCTGAAATTTATAATGTCTCACTCTGACCACCAGGGCTTGCTGTCTGTGTTTGTTCCTTTCCAGGATGAAGAGAGAGTGTGTGTGTGTCCTGAATCAGTACTTGTCTCCATTCCACCACTAGGGGGCAGTGTGTTGTCCAAAAAGGGAGGCTCCCAGTGTTCCATTTGCCAGTTTGTCTGCGTTGGTGGGGTGTGGCTGGTGGCATCGGGCAGTGCCAGGCAGAAGGGCTTTCACCCCCCGCCCCCGCGGGGGACTGACTGGAGAGGCTTTCTGTCGAGCCACCCCTTCCCCAAGGTTCCTATTCCAGCGCTGAACAAAGCCTAATTGGTAGGTCACTGTGCAGACACAGGCTGAGCCCGGCGGGCCCAGAGTCTAGCGTTTGGCCCCGGTTCCTTCCCTCTGCCTGGAAGGTGGGGGCGGGGAGGAGAGTCCACTGCCCGCACATCCTTTTCCGGCACCAAAGCAGGCGGGAGCCTGACTTCTCAGGTTCCGATCGCTTTTCACACTTCCTTATCTGTATGGCCTTGGGCAAAGTCATTCTCTTTGAGCCTCAGTTTCCTCAGTCTGTAGAATGAGAATAATTCATGTTATCTCTCAGCGTCACTAAATGAGAGACCAGATGGAAAAGGGCCCGTCCCAAAGCCGTTGCTCCCCCCCCACCCAGCTATTATAAGTCTGTTAGCTCACTTGCAGTCTTCCCCCTAGGCACCAACACTGCCCTGTCCCGGGGACAGCCTGGGGATGGGGAGCAGCTTTCCTAAACATGGGGAACCCCCAGGCCCATGCAGCCCCTCCCCCCAGCTCTGGATGTGCCGGCCGCTGGGTGACCTGTGGCACCTCTCTCTGCAGTATGTGCATGAGGGCGGCGTGGAGGACCTCGTGAGGCCCCTGCTGGCCATTCTGGACAGACCTGCGAAGCTGCTGCTACTGAGGGATATCAGGTGGGGTGGAGGCTGTGGGGAGGGCTTGGGGGCAGAAAGGAGACCCCGGAGAACTCCCCCTACTGTACCCCACCAGAACTGTGCCCCTGCCCACCCCTCGTCTCTCGCCCTCCCCCAGGAGCGTGGTGGCCCCCACCGACCTCGGCCGCTTCGACAGCATGGTGATGCCTGTAGAGCTGGAGGCTTTTGAAGCCCTTAAGAGCCGGGCAGGTCAGCAGCTGGGGGTAGGACACGCAGATTCTGAGCCCCAGCTGGGGATGGCAAGAGGGCCTCCCAGGGGAGAGGAGGCAGAGATGACCTTCAGCTGTGTCCATCATGGAGCCTGGCAGGCGCCCAGGTCTCTGAGGGGATCTCCTTTCCCAGCAGTGTGGCCTCCTGCCTTGAGACCAGCCCGGCAGGACACACCGCCCAAGCGTCACCTCATCACACCTGTGCCTGGTCAGTCGGAGTCCCAGCGCTGGGGGAGGGGGCACACCCCTGGGGTACCGGGGAAGGGAGAACAGGCCTTCCATCCCTGCCCCCACATAGGGTGTCATGGCTTCAGAACGCCGTCTGGTCCCCTGAAGGAAATCCCTTGTCCCCCAGAGTCACATTTATCACTGCCACTCACTACCTGTACTATTATTTACTTAATAATTGGTTTTAAACCCACTCACTTTTCAAATCTAGTCTCCTTCTACGTAATAATCTCTGAGAAATGACCAGTTTGGTGTGCGAGTCATGTTTTTTCTAAGACACAGACTGTGATAGAAAGCTTTAAAGTACTGTGTTAGCCGGGAACCTAGGCAGAGTCCCTCCCTGTGGGAACACCACCGGAGGGCCTGAGCCAACCAAGCCAGGGTCTCACGCGCCCTCCACCAGCAAAGGCAAGGACTGGAGGCTGGCAGGGTGGCCTGGGCTGGTGAGGAGGGGCAGCCTGACCTTGGCCCTCCTCCCCAGACAGTCGTGGAGGTTTCTACCTGCTGCCTGTGAAGGGCTTCTCAGAGGAGGATGACAATGGGGAACTGAGGGAGCAGCTGGGGGGCCTCCAGCTCTCCCTGCGGGCCTCTGCTCCCCACCATCCTCATAAAGGGATCCCCCCTCTCCAAGATGTGCCAGTAGATGCTTTCGCCCCACACCGAAGCACCAGCACCCCCCCTCCCCAGCCACCTCCTGTCGCTCCCCGGCCCCCAAGGCCTAACTGGCTGCTGACGGAACCCCTGACCCCAGAGGACCCACGGCAGAGCCAGAGCCAGAGCCTGGCTCAGAGCCACAGCCGCAGTCGCAGCCGCAGCCAGTGCCGAGGCAAGTCCCCAGGACGCAGGCGCTCCCCATCCCCAGCACCTATCCCCACCCCGAGTGCCGCTGACGGGCGCTACCACAAGCCTCGCAAGGCCAGGCCTCCTCTTCCACGACCTGTGGATGAGCAAGCGGCCAAGGCAGGGAGCCGTCAAGGCCACTCTGAGAATGGAACTGGCAGGACAGCCATGGAGGCCGCCGAGAAGGCCCCTGGCGGGGAGCTGAGGACAGTCACACTGTCCAAGATGAAGCAGTCCTTGGGTGAGTCCACATGGGACTGGGCCTGGCAGACGGGGCTCTTGGGTTTGGATGAGGTTCCTGGCCTTGGTTTTGGGGTACAACTCGGGGTTCTGGTATTAAGATTTGGATATGGGGGTCTGTTGGGGAGGTTTGAGATTGGAGGGGGTGGGAACTGGAGGATTTTTGGAGTCAAAGACTATGTGGGAACTGAATCTGGGGATTTGGGAGAAGTTGGGGTTAAGACTTGGTGCTGGGGTGCTGGGTTTCTTCTGGGAGCTCTGGGGTGAGGGGAGTGGCCACACACTCACCCAGTGCTTCTCTCTCACTAGGCATCAGCATTTCTGGGGGCATTGAGTCCAAGGTGCAGCCCATGGTGAAGATAGAGAAGATCTTCCCTGGGGGGGCTGCCTTCCTCAGTGGGGCCCTGCAGGTGGGTGAAGAGTACCCAAGCCCACTCCCAAGGTCCAGAGCTGAATTGGGGAGTGGGGGGGCGGAACCTGCTCATCTTCCAGCCAGGCAGGTTTAAACCAGGTCACGGGAGGAGGCTCAGGTCTGGCGGGGAGTGGGCCCAGTGTCAGGCCGGCAAGATGAACAAGCCCAGGGAGAAATCTGTCCCCTCATACCAGCCTGGGCCTGAGGGTGGCCCATCCTGTTCCACCCCTATCCCCAAGGGACAAAGGGCCATTGTCTGTGCCTCACCCTGCCCCCCACGGCCCCAGGCACAAAAGTCCCATTGTCCATCCTCTCCACCCAGATGGGGAGGAGTGTCCTAGTTGCTGGAGGTGAGAGGTTGGATGGTGGGATGACCTGAGAAGGAAGGGCTGTGATTTCCCCACCCCCATCCCAGGCTGGCTTCGAGCTCGTGGCAGTGGATGGAGAGAGCCTGGAGCAGGTGACCCACCAGCGAGCAGTAGATACCATCCGCCGGGCTTATCGAAACAAGGCTCAGGAGCCCATGGAGCTTGTGGTCAGGGTCCCTAGGACCAGCCCAATACCCTTACCCCCCTGACTTGTCAGCCCTCACTCATCAGCGCCCTCCTGTTGACCATTCCCTTGTCCACTGACCCCTTGATGGTACTCCTTCCCTCCCACTGCCTCCTAGAACCTCCCATTAATGGTCTGCTCACCAGAATCCAGATTCCTCCCACCAATGCCAGGCTCCTCCTTCAGAGGGCCAGCCCAGTCCCTTCTCTAGCCCTCCAGAGACTCCTGATGCTAATCCCAGACTCCCCCCCACCTATGCCATGACTCTTCCCACTGACTTCAGATCCTCCCACTGACTCCCAGGACCCTTCTGCTATCTCCCAGACCCCACCTACTAACCTCCTTGGGACTCAGGAACCTCCCACTCTTGCTTGACTTGGCTCCTCCCAAAGCTCCCCCCACCTTCTTCCCTCTCCAGCTATCACTAAGGCTCTGCCCTTTCCAGATAACATGGTGTCAAGGACAAGGTGCTCCTGGGTAGCCTGTGTCACTCGCTCACTGCCCACAAACTCCCAGGATGGGAAGAGATTGGGAGAAAGCCAAGGTCTGGAGCTTGGGATTCATGGGCACTTTCTCTTGATGTTCCTTTTAATGCCCCCAAGCACTGAGGAACATGGGCTCTCAGATAGGGCTTTGAAGGGTCATAGCATCCATCCCCCAGCTCCAAGTAGTGTTCTGTGCAAGGGACAGGACGGAAGGCTTTTCTAGTTTCTCAAACCCTGAGAGACCATTTCATGTCGTAGTCCACTAGGACCCCACACTTTCTACTGGATTTGTCCTCCCCGTATCACCCTTTCTCTCCCCAAGACCTCTATGAGGAGTAGGGGAATAGCCAGCAAATTGGAGGGGAAGCTGGGAGTAGGGGTCAAAGAAGTTCCCATCTCTACCTAGCACACTCGTCTTTTTTAAAAACAAAAAAATTTTTAATTTTTTTCTTTGGGTTTGTACAAGAAATTTACAGTGTGGAAAAATATACAAGTGAAAACGAGGCCATAAACCTGGGTGTGGGGAGGGGCTCCTTGGTGACAAACACAAATAAACAAGACAATTCTGAGTTCTTCCTTTGGTCTGACTACAGCCCCCTCGCCCCAGGAGAGAGGCTGCAGGGCTGGAGCATGGGGGTCAGACCCCAGTCCCAGCCCTGGACCCCCACCCCCAACATAGGCAGAGAGGGGGCAGGCACATCTGGAGCAGCTGGTGCTGTCTGGCTCTCCCTGGCTTTGGGGTAGGGGAGAGTGTGGAAAAGAGGGACCCCCCTCCTCCTCCCAGCCCCTCCACCCCCTCGTCAGGGACAAATGCGGTTGGCAGAGTGGCAATGGCAGCAGAAAGAGGGGTGAGATGGGTCAAGTGAGTAGGAGCCTCTATGAGACAGTGAAACGGGGACCTTCAAGGGGGCTGATCTTGCTCAACCTAGTCAGAGCGCTGCCCCCAGGATCCTGGCAGAGGCCCAGAGGCCTGGATCTCGGGGCACAAGCAGCTCTGGGGCCCTCAGACCTGGGGGACCTCCGTGGCCCCAAGGTTCCCGCCCCACTGCAGTCAAGCTCCCTGTTGCTCCGGGATGCCAAGGGCCCTAGATCTCGGTGGCAGTGATCTCCTCCAGGCAGATGCAGGGGGCCGGCTCGGCCAGGCCCAGGTCAGCGAGCTCCCGGGCCTCCAGCTCCAGGCTGAGCTGCTGCAGCTCCTGCTCCAGCTGCCGGTTACGCCGGTACATCTGGACGTAGTTGTGCTGCAGCTGCTTCTGGTAGCGGATCACCTGCTCCTTCTCCGCCTGCCAGGCCAGCCGCTCCCCCTCGAAGCTGTCCCGCTGCTCCTCCCCCCGCCGCCGCTCCCGCTGCAGTTCGGCCCGCAGCCGTTCCACCTGGGCCCGCAGGCTGCCCCCAACGCCGGCGGCCGCCCGCTGTGCCTTGGCCTCATCACTCTCTGCCAGGAGGAAAGGGTCCGTGGCGGCAGGTGGCCCGGGGGGTTCCCGGAGTCCGGCTGCCTCGGTGTCCAATTGGCCAGCTTTCTCTCGGAGTCGCTCGGCCTCCTGGCGGTGCCGCTGCAGCTCCTGGGAACAGGCCTCCAACTCCAGCTCCCGGGCCCGGGCCGCCTCCTGCAGGCCCCGAGCGCGGCCCTCGCTGACCCGGAGTGCAGCTCGGGCCTCTCGCAGCGCCACCCGCAGGGCCACCAGCTCACTGCCCTTCTGCACCAGCTCTGCCTGGGACTCCTTCAGCTGCTGCTTCAGCAGGGAGATCTCACCTGACTTCTGGCACACCTAGGGGTGGGAGGGGATCGCGAAGCCTGGTGAGAAGTTTTCTCCCACAGGCTCGGGCCCCGAGATCACGCGGGCTCTCCGGGGACAGTTTGATCCTGACACCCACTACATGGACGGAGACACTGAGGCGAGCCTAGTGACATGTCCAAGGTCATATGGCTAGTAAGTGGCAGAAGTAAAACGCAGACCCAGATCTTTTTCCTTCAAAGCAGGTGACTTCCAACCATCATGACACACTGCAGAGCCCCAGGGACTGGCTGGTGGCAGGTTGTGCAGGCGTGGGAGCCACCAAGAGGCACCCCAGCATTTTGGGAAAACGTGCAGACGCTGGAGCCACAAGGCCTGGGTTTCGATCTCAGCTCTGCCACTGACTAGCAACCATTCCGGGTTCCAGGCCTTCTCAGTTCAGAAATGGAGATGAACAACAGCCACCTCACAGGGCTGCTCTGAGGATCGCAAGATCCACTCTAAGTAACAGCTAGAAAGTTCTGGGCGCAGAGCAGGCTACATTCCTTTTCTTATTGGCTGGGAGGCAGTGGACGGGAATGCCACTGGCTATGTGAGCACTCGACCTGACCCGAGGACACCTACAATGGTGGCACGAGGAGACCCTCCCCCTACCCAGAAAGGGAAGCTTGAGGGGGATCTTCATCTCTCGGAGGTGAGGACGGGGAGGATCTCTGGGAGTAGCAGGCTGGAGGGGGAGTGGTATGGCTGGACCCTTTGAGCCCCGCTCCCCGCCCCTCCTGGCCTGGCCCACCTCCCACTTGGTCTCCTCGAGCCGCGGCCCAAGCTCCCGCTGTTCCCGCTCAAAGGTGGCACAGCGCCGCTCCAGCTGCTCCCGCTCCTGCAACAGCTGCGCGAAGTCGTCCTGCAGCTGCCGCTTCTCCTGCTGCAGCTGGAATACCTGCAGCTGGAGCAGCTGCTGGGCCCGCTGCGCCCGCTGGGCCTGGGTGGCACTGTCGTCCCGCAGTGTCTCTCGTTCCCGTGGCCAGTGCCGCTGCCGCTCCTCGTAGGCCTGGGGACAGAAGGCAGACCTGGGTCCCAGCGGCTCCCCTCCACATCCAGCACCCCCCGCCATGGCCCTCCACCACTCCCAGGTCACCGACTGCTCTGGCAGCCTATGGCTGGGCTCAGGGACAAGAGACTCCACTCAGCCATGAGAAAAAGTAGGGTAACTCTAGTCACGACCACTTCTAGGATTCTATAAACGTCAGAATAGCAAACGCTTCTGCAGGAATTCCTAGGTGCCAGGCGTCATTCTAAGCACTCCACAGCCTTTGCCTGACTTAATCCTCATAATAACCCTAGGAGGCCAGAAATCTCCCCATCTATAGCTGAGGAAAACGAGGCTCAGCACCGTGAAGTGTCTCGCTCAAGTCTGAAAGACAATAAATGGCGGTGCTGGCTGGGCATCCTCACCCGCCCCGCAGGTGAAGCCGAGACAGCTGGGCGGAGGACTCCCCGACGCCTCACCGGCGCCCCCCCACCCCCCACCGTGTCCCCCCAGCACACATGGAAATGCTCCTGGGACTCCCAGCTCCTGTGGATGTCCTGCCACACCACCCCCGTTATTGCTGCTGGCCACACCTGGCACATGGTCACCTCACTCTCGTCCAGACTGTCCCGCAGCTGCTGCAGCTCTGCCTCACGGTCGTGGAGCTTTCCTTCCAGGACACAATGCAGCAGGGCCTCATCCGAAGGGGGTGGTGGGGGTGGGGGTGGGGAACGCTCCCCACAGGAGCTGCTGTCAGGGGAGGCCCGGGTGCCGCTGCCCAAGAGCCCCCCAGCCACACGGCCTCCCAGGGAGCCTGTGCTCTTGCTGGAGGAAGATCGACCACTGTCCGAGTGGGAGGGCCCAGTCGGGGCCCCTCGGGCTGGTCCGGGCAGCGCCCCCCGCCCCGGGCCGTGGGAGGGCAGGTGCCCACCAGGGGAGTGGCTGGCTGGCTCGGCACCCCCGGTGCTGTAGGTGGGCAGGCTGGACAGTGAGTTTCGGCCCGAGTCAGACAGTGTCCCCGATGGGCAGCCGCTGGCCCAGCCACTCAGTGCCAAGGGTTTGTCAGCAGCCGAGGAGGAGGAGGAAGAGGAGGACGAGGCAGGGCCCCCAAACAGCTGTGTTAGGCTGCCCTGGCTCCCAGACAGTCCGGCGGCCCGAGGACCCAGGAAGCTAGGTAGGGATGGTGCCCCTCGAGGTTTGGGTAGCACTGGCTTGAAGGCTGTTGGGCGGATCAGGATTTTCTCCATGTTCTGAAATGAGGTGCCACGTGACACTGGGGATGAGCTGCCCGATCTTTCAAAGCCCTTGTCATACTCCCTGCCCTCCCATCTGGGGTCCCCGATCCCCACACATTAATACTAACTGCTACCACCAGCTGAGGGCCTCCTGACATCCCTTATATCAAGCCATTTAAAAGGCTCGTCTCCGATCATCCCAACAGCCATATGAGTAAAATATGATCACTACGCCCATATTACAGATGGGCAAGTGGAGGCTCGGCAAAGTTAAAGGCCTTATTCATAGTCAGATTCATAGCTGTTGCATTCGCAGGAGTCGGAGCAGCTCGCCTCTGAGCACACATCGTGTGACAGGCACCAGGCTCAACACCGACATATGTCATGTGATGGAATGCTCTCGACCATCACTGGAGAGCTGACATGGTGCGTCCACATTACAAATATAGAACCTCGGGCTCAGAAAGGTCAAGTGACTTCTCTGAGGTCATGCAGCCAGAATGAGGCCGAGCTGGGATTGGAACCCAGGTCTGACTCTGCAGCCCACGTCTCTCCTCTAAATCGGCCCCCAAATTCCAGCTTCTTCAGGGGGCTCCTGATTCCACCCTGGCCCCAAAGAAAAGGCTGGTCCTCACCTTCTCCAGCCTTCCAGAGACAGGGATGAGCTTGGGTGGGGGGCCGCGGAGATGGGCACTGCGTGCCCGCTGTTCTCGGGCATCCTCAATGTCACTGCTTGGGCTGGGGGGTGACTCTGCCCGGAAGTCCTCGTTGATGTAGGTGAAGCTGGTGGCAGGGACGGCCTTCCTAGGGGGCACTGCTGGGCACAGTGGCTCCTGTGCCTCATAGCCACCCCGTAGCAGGCCATCCTGCTGGCGGAAGAAGGTAGGCCCAGGGGGGCCGTGGTGGCGGGGAGGTGCTGGCCCCCCGGGGCAGGGCCGGCCTGAGATGAGGCTGCTCACGCTGCCCATGGCTGGAGCTTGTGGGGCAGTGGTGGCCTCAGGAGCGGGCTCCAGTGGCACTGGCAGAGTCTGTACAATGGCCATGGCGACAGAGGCTCAGGCCTGGCCAAGGGCCTCCAGGGGAACCTGTGAGCAGGGCAGTGGTGTCAGAGTCCTTTCACCTTGAGCCCCTCCCTATACAAGTCCCTCAGTCCCTCTCCTGACCCCTTGTCCTACATCAGACAGCTTCCTGACATCAGTCCATGATGCCCTGATCCCCCAGGGCTCCTTCTCCAAGCACTGGCAGGAAACTCAGATCTTCCTGGGATCCAGATCACCGCCCAGCTCCGGTCTGAACAGGGCTAAGGGCTGACCCTACCAAGCAAAGACGATGAGGGGAAGGGAGGACTGGTGGTTATGCAGGGCCCCAGCCCAAACCTGCATCCCTCCCAGAGGCTAGGACGCCAAGTTTAGGAGGGAGTTCTCTACCAACGCCCAGCACAGGTTCCCAGTCCCCTGGGACAGGTGGCCTCATTAGAGGGTACTTGGGGCAGAGGCAACCTCAGGGACACAGCGACTCAGATGGTAATTAGCGAATAAAGAGCCAAGGCCAGGCAGTGCCCAGCCTCCCCCGAGCTGGGCTTCAGTTTCTCCCAGACAGAGAGGCGGCAAGGGAGGAGCTGGCCAAACGAGTAACCCAGAGCTTTTAGGGAGCCCACAGGTGCCCTCTGGGGTCTCCTGCCTTCTAGAGGTGGATGCAGGCTCATGCTTGCTTCCATGCCAACTCCTAGCCTCACCACACCCAATGAGTCTGGCCTACAGGAGCCCACACAGGCTTGCCGCCAACCTCTGGTTCTGTGAAACCATCCGGCTTTAGACATTCTCCGAGAAGTCCCAAGGGGATGAGGATGGAAGCCCCACCATCACCCACCATCACAGCAGCTGTTCGCAGATCTCCCTTCCCTGGAACCCAGGGAAGATGGTTCCACCTCCCCAGGCTCTGCTCCTTCCCGGAAGGGGACAGCAAGCCTCCACCCGGAACTCCCTCCCCAGTCCGGAGGCCGAAAACCAGGACTCCGGCATCTGCTGAAGTCATCATGTAGAGCGGGGGCCAAGAAGTGGACAGAGAATTGCGCAGGAACAGGAGTTTGTGTTTGTACTTATCTGTGCGTGTGAGACCGTGCATGAGTCCTTAACAATGTGTGGATGTGAAAATGTGTGAAAACGTCAGGAATTATTGTGTGTATGTGCCTGTTTGAGCAGCCGTATCAATACATTCCTATTATTCATATGTGCAGATTAACGTGTCATATGAGAGTACGAGTGTGCATCGGGATCCCTCAGGAAATACGTAAAAGTAGTAACTGTGTATATGATAACGTGAATTTGTGGTGTATGAGCTCAATTATATTGAGTGTCTTTGGATGGATGTCCCTTCAGGTACACATGAGTTTATACGTAAAACTCCCCGTATCTTACATGAGCACACGAAGAGGAAAGTGAGGGTGCATAAGTACGCAGAGGAGTGTGTGTGTGTCTGTGTGTACAGAGCATGTGTGAGAGTGGGTAGGAGCCTGGGTGAAAGCAGGGCCAACTGCGTAACAGAAGCCTGGGTCTTGTCACTCACTGGAGTGTGGGGAAAGGAGACACACATTATCTGACTCAGGCCTCCTTCTTTCTGGCTGGTATTCCCTTAGGCCTACCCTCCACCTCCCTACCAAGTCAAAGGACCCTGAGAACCAGGAAGGTATCCAGACTGAAGGTGGAGAAACTAGGGGTTGGGACCTGGGGAAGAGTAGAGCCTACTACCAAGGGCCAGACCTGGGCTAAGCAGATGGCACATGCCATCTCCTGCCCTCTCCCACACCACTCCAGGGCACAGAGAAAGCTGTGGGGAAGGGGATTCTTAGGGGGCAATGGAGGCCGGCACCTCTGTCCGCATTTGCCCACTTCAGTGAGCCCTGAGAAAGTGAGAAATAAGGGCAAGAGAGAGACAGACTCAGAGAAAGACAGACCCCAAAGACAAGAGACAAAGACTCAGAGAGGCCCCAGGGTCAGGCAGACAAGGAGACAAGCTGACCCAGTGAGCCTGGGTCCCTGAATCCCATCCCACAAAGCCAGGGGCCCCTAACCCAGAAGAGATATAAAAACTGGGCCCTAAGAGGCAGACACCCAGGGAGCCAGGGCCAGGCCTCTGGAAAGCCAGGCCCAGCCAGCCCGGCACCAAGAGCGGGAGCCCGAGAGAGAAGGAGGGGCAAGTGGAGGCTCCATTTTGAGAAATGCGTTGCGGCTGTGGGAGAGGGAACCCCTGGCTCCCCCCAGCACTCCCTGAGTAATCACTCTGGCCCAGCACACTCACACACACACCCTTGGGCTGGGGGCACCAAGCGCTGGGTTCAGCCAGTGCCCGAGGCAGGTCTGGCTAAGCTGAACTCCCACAAACCTGTTTTGGGGGCTGAAGAGTTGGGGAAAGTCTCCCCCCACCAAACTCCAAAGACCGGTCAAGCGGGATCAAGTCTGAGATCACGAGTTCCCATTCCGCGACAGGAAGCCAGAGCCCCCAACCCACCCTCTAAAGCCTCCCCCGCTTCCCCCGCTTCATTAAGTGGGGGCGGCTGGGGGCTGCCGCCTCTCCACCGGCCCTCCGCCGCGCAGAAGTTGGGGGCGCCCCCAGGTCGCCTCCCAGCCCCGGCCCCCCCTCACCTCCGCCGCGCCGCTCCATGCTCAGTCCCGGGCCGCCCCCAGCGCTCCACAGGCGCGCCGCCCGGCTCCAGCCCTTGCGCGGCCACTCGGAGCCGCCCGGCCCGGCCCGGCCCCGCCTCCGCGGCGCCCCCCGGCCCGACCGGCCCCCGTCCGGCCCGAGTGGGCGGCGCAGCGCGGGGGAGGGGTCCGAGGGGCGTCCCCGCCCCGGGCGCGGACACGCGCAGGCACCCCGCGTCACGCGAGGCTGGCGGGACGCACGCGGGGGCCGCGCCGCGGGACTCAGGATCACCGCCCCCCCGCCAACCTCTGAAGCCCGGTCGGCTCAGGACTCGGTAGCGGCGGCTGGTCACCCTCTACCCCTACCCGGGCCCCGGGGCCAGCGGCAGCTGGTCATTGTTCGAGCACAAAGGACCAGGCGCCACGGCGGCCGCCCTTCCCCCTCCGCTCCTCCGGTCGAAGCCTGCCCCACAAGACACACTCTGCGGCTTCGGAGTCCAGAGCGGGGCGCCGAGGGTCAGCTGCCCCCCCGCCTCGGCTGCTGGTACCCTGCTCCCCAGGACTGGTCGGGGACCCAGGCTCGGGCCCTGCCTGCCCCACCCCCAGCGGTTGATGGAGGCATATTCGGACTTGCGGAGGTGGCGCCACCTGGGGACATATTTGGAGAATACACCGTCAACCCCCCCAGCCTTGGGGGCCCCTACCTGGCTCCCCAGCACTGTACCCTCTCGACCCCGCGAGCCCAGGACTGCCCCGGGCGCGGCTGTCTGCTCCCAAGCCTTCCTTCAGAACCATTTGTTAAGAGAGAGGTCACTGCTGGGAGAGAGAGGCAGCCCCTGCCCGCTCCCCCCATGACTGGGGTGAGGCGGTCCAAACCTACAGTCCAAACCTACACCAGCCTCACAGCTGACAACACTCCTCTGTCTTCTCGGGTCACAGATATTCTCACCCTCTTGCAAACAACACAGTCTTCATAACACCCACACGACCTTTCCCACATTCAGTCCCACGCAGCCACAACCACAATCTCATCCATCACGTGGTTCCATGTTCCTTCTTTCCATAATCTTTCAGTCTAACTCACACACAGACATACCTGGGTGTCACACACCTTGCTGTGCACAGTCTTTCACATCGACTCAAAGCCCTTCCTACACAGACACAATTTTAAATGGGCTTCCTCTCCTAAGCCTCTTCCACATGCTGGTGGCCTCCATCAGTCAGACAACTTACACACACACACACACACACACACACACACACACACGTGGTGTTTCACAAACATTTTACCACACAGACCTTCCTCCAGGGGTCTCGGTGCCCCAGTCAGGTCAGCTGACACCCACACCCCTGGGCAAGGAGCTCCTCCCACCCCCTACTTGCATCCCCACCCCCAAGGCCAAGGCCTGCCAGAGCTCCTCTGCCCCAGGAAGGAGCATCCCCCCCTTCCAGGCCACAGCCCTGGCCGGCTCTCAGCTCTATTTTTAGCTCCATGGAAAGGGTTGTTTTTCTTTCTTTTTCCCTGGAAAGGGAGACATAGCCCAACCACCCTCAGGCTCACCCCAGACCCTGATCCTCACAAGAACAGACTGAGCCCCTCTCCCCAGTAAAGATCCCCTCCTCTGGCCTTGCCCTGATCCTAGCCTCTTGGGGGACCAGGAGCCTCCTCCCCTTTCTGGCAGCCAGCCCAGAAGCTCAGGCAGCAGCTGGGCTCAGCATGTGTGGAGGGGTGGAGGGTGGGGCAGAGAAGGAGGCACAGGGCCGCTGCCCACTCCCTCATTCCCTGGGGGAGGGGGCTCATCCTCCCTTCTAGGCGAGGGACATAGGCCCACTCCCGTATTTAGGGGACATTTACCCTCATGCATTCTCCGGGAATGGAGGGCTTCCACTCTTGCACGAGTGGGCTTTCTGTTCCTACAGTGAGAGGAGGAGCTCTCCGTTCTGCAAGTTGGGGTGGTGGTAGGAAGGGGACCCACCGGCGCTCAGGCAGCTGTTCCCCAGACTGGAGGTATGATGCGGGGGCTGCTGTACATTGCCGTCCAGCGATACCTTCAGGGATGAGGGCACCATGAACATGTTGGGGTGAAGGAAAGAGAGGAGCCCAGGTAACCCCACCGAGCCCAACAGTATTTAGTCCTGTGCTACCCGGACTCCAGGGGGCGTTGTGCTCCCATTTCTGGGGGAAGGCTTAACGTTTCTCGAGGCGGAGAATGGAATACAGCCCGGCAGGAGATCTCTCAGACTTGCCCAGGGCTGGGGAGGCCGGTCCTCGCCCAGCTGCGGGGGTGGGGGAGCACAGCCCACATGTCTGCGAAGCGATCACGTGCTCAGCGCCTGTTTACGTCTTAGTCTTCACCTGTGGGCGGCCAGGAAGCAGGAACCTCCGGAGTTGTCCCACCCGGCCCGCCCCCGTCGGCGGTCGCCGGGCAGCCCTTTTCTCCCACCCCCGTCAAGTACGCGACAGCAGAGCACCCTGTCCGCTGGGGGTCCCTGTGGGCCCGTGGCGCTGCTCCAGGGACTGCAAGGGTAACCCAGGGCGCGTCCTTTCCGGAGTGCACGTGTGTTCGTGTGTCCCAAGTGCGTGGGTCTGTGTGCGCGCGTGTATGGACCCGTCGGCGAGTTTCCGTGTCGATTCCCTGTTCAGGCTCCTCGCCTGCACCCCCCACCCCCAGCCCAGAGTGGGTCCCCCTCCTCACTCCCACCCCTGGCTTCCCTAGACCGGGAAAGTTCGTTCCGGAGCCGGGATGTGCGGGAGGCTGGAGTTCCGACACCTCCACCGCCCCACCACTCACCCCGCGCCACCTGCGCCACTGCTCCACCTCCTGCCCAGCTCCTGCTCCAGCACGGGCACTTCCTCGCCGCAGATCCGCCGGCTCGCAGCCAGCTCCGGGCTCCGGACTCCGGGCGCCCGCCTGGCCCGGCCTGGTAGAGCGGGGCGGGGCGGGGCGGCTGAGGCCGCGCCCCCGACCCAGGGAGGGGAGTGGTCTGCCCCGCACACCCCCTACCCCCCAACAGCCGACCTGGTACCCAGCCCCGCGGGAGCTCGGCGGTGGTGAGGCTGCCCCTCTGGCCTCTGACTTCACAGCTTTCTGGATTTGGTTTTCGACGTGGGGGAAGGGACGACCAGCACGTGACCGAGAACTACTCTACCTGGCCGCCCTAACCGGGTCCGCGATAGGGCTTTACTGCCACCTGCCTTGCCGGGTAGGGAATCAGGCCGGACCCACTCCGCGCATTCCCCAGGAGCAAGGAAAACCCCTAGGAAGCAGACAAAGACCGCTCCGGTTTCACCAAAACAGACCCCGCCCCGCCCTCGGGTCGGTCGGAACTGCCCTAGCAGAACCAGCACCTCCCCTCCCCCTGAGCAGGAGTCCGCCCAGGTGAGCCTGTTTGCCAGTCCTGGCCCCCCACAGAGCAAGGCCAGGCTTCCCTTCTACCCCCGAAGTTCCACCCACAGGCACAAACAGGAAGTTGCACCGTACTGCGGGGTGGCACCTAGGGCTCCCTCCGTGGCACCCAAGGCAGCCTGTGGCAGGGTACCTACAGCTCTTTGGACCGTACTTGCAGCCTGAGTACTTGGGCAGCCAGAGTCCAGTGAATTTAGTCTCTTCTCAAACCCACCTGTAGTAAAGAAACTGGAGGACCCAAGATGCCCCCTCACAAATATGATGCTAAATCTGAGGACAGGGCTGTAGATCCAGCTGGCCCCGTTGTGGCCAGGCCCTTCCTGATCTCTCAGGGAGATTATTAGTATCCAATCGGATATAGGCAGAGCCCAAGTAATTTGCCTAGATCCACTCTGGTTGGGCACAGGGACAGTGGCTCCCAGGGACCTTAGACAGGACCCAGGGATCCCCCACTGCTTTCTAGGCTCCAGGGACTCCTGAACACACTTTGAGCTAACCTTGACGTGAGGAGTTTAGGACAGGTGTGCGGTGGAATGTGTTTTCGTATGGTCTGGGGGGTCTGGGGGATCATTAACTTCCCCTCCCTCCCATCATTCTGGTTTGTGCTGTGTGGGGGGAGTCTGCTAGGAGGGCTGGGCAAGACGAACAGGCAAGTTGTATCTACTCTTCTATCCCAAATTCACAGAGACCTCAAAAAGGTCCCCTAATGGAAATCCCTAAAGGATTTCCTGAGAGAGAACACACCAGGCTTTTCCAGTAAACCAGAGTCCTCAGAGGTAGGAATGACCTGGTGGTGTACATCTGGAACACATGGCTGATGTTCAATGTTACAGACCCTGGGTGAGGCAGAAACCAGCCAGCGGCTGGGAATGATTACTGCGGGATTAGGAGGACTGGCTCCAGCCAGTCTGGGAGAGACCCCCAAGAAGGGAGGCCCTGGAGGAGCTACCCCCTCCCCGCCACCGCAGGTTCTTCCCCAGAGAGCAGCTTTGTTCCAGGGTCTGTTTCGGGAGACAGTTGTAGCCACAGTTCTCACACACAACAGACCAGACACCCCAGAGCCTTCCACAGGGCCCCAGAAGCAGCCCCCTTAGGTGGACTGGGAGGACTTGATAAGGCAGCCCTGTTCAAGGGAGCAGGAAACCTCTGCCCACCCTTACAAAAGTCTTCTCCCAAGTCCCCTCAGAACATCTTGCATTCTGACCATCCCTGCATGCAAATCTAAAGGGAAAAATGGGACTTTAGGATATCAGAGGAAGTGAGATGGGAAAGTGCCCTCATTTAAACTATTTCTGACAAGGTCTCTAACTTTACAATCTCCTTCAGTACTTGTTAAGAAAGAGGAATCCTGCACCTTTCCTCAGACCTCCAAAATTAGAAACGTCTGTGCATGCTTACTGGAGAGTAGGCCCTAGGTTCTGCATTTTTAAAGAGCCCCAGGAGTTCTGACACATATGAACATAAGAGAAACATTTGAGCGTACAAGGTCGAGGAAAATGGTCGGAGAGCCAGATAAGAAAACACGGAGTATGAATCCACATTGAGAGGTCATTGAGTGGCTCATATCACCTAGGGACAGCTGGTCAGGCAGGGCCCAGGCATGTGCCCCAGTGACCCACACCTCTGCCACAGATCACATGGATATCCTCAGGGGAGATAGGGATAAAGAGGCACCATCCTGTCATCCCTAAGCCAACAAGAGGCATAAAGGGATGTGTGGGTCAAGGTCCTTTAATGCCTCTGCTTCCTTGGGGGTGCACAGCTCAAAGATTCCCAATTCAAATCAAGAGGAAAATCCAGTTATAGGCTGGGGAGACCCCTGGTGGACAAACAAGAAAAAACACAGAAACAAAGGCAATGGCAAAAAGTTTTTTTTAGTATAAGTAGAAAAGGCTTTACAAAAAGTTATGACTGTGTCCACTCCAGTGGTCTGAGGCAGCATAACATGAAATCAGTGTCCAGGTGGCAGGCACTCTGGGCTCACAGCTTTCTTCTCTGGCCAGCTTCCACCTCTGGGGCCCTGATATTACAGGGCCAAGCACCTAGGATCTGATGGTAGCAAATGCCACCTCCTGGCAGGGTCCAGAGTGGGCCGCAGAGGACTCTGATGCCCACCATGTCATCCTGTAGCTCCGAACCTAGGCTGGAGGTTTGGCAAGAAGTCCTCTATTCCCTTCCAGGTTCAGAGGGCCTGAACCCAGTGCTTTGAACTCAACTTGCTCATTCCCACCTCAGGGCCTGTGTCTAATTTTCCCTCTGCTTGGATCCCTCTTTCTCTAGATGTTCACATGGCTCAATCCTAGTTCTTTAGGCCCCATCTTCAATGTCCTCTGCTTAGAGATATCTGTTCAGACCTTAAACTAGCCTATAAGCATTACTGCATTACTGTTTTTTTCTTCATAGCCTATCTCGCTGTCTGAAACTATGTTTTGTTCATTTTTTTTCTTGTCTCCCTTACCAGACTGCAGGTTCTAGAGAAGCAGAGACTTCATCTGTCTTGTCAGTATTGTACTCCCAGGACCTAGAACAAACCTTGGCACACAAGAGGTTCTCAAATATTTGCTAAACTGAATTCTCCCGGTATGGAATTCTGCCCTAGGTAGGCCCCTCTGACTGAGGGGGGTCCCTAGCTTGAGACCACAGGACAGAGGTAGCCTAAGCAGAGGACTAAGAAAGTCTATGTCTCAGCCTGTGTCTTGTCAGGTTCATTTCAGAGTCCAGCTCTCCAGTGCCTTCACCTTGAGGGCTTAGAGGGGTTTGGCTGGTAGGAGTGGTGGGCCTGGCCCAAGCAAGTCTCAGAGTTCTGGGGCACAGCCCCCTTTCTGCCAGAAGAGGGCTTTTTGGTCACTAGCCCATTGTCATCCTTGACCTTCTTGAGCCGAGCCTTGCTCTTTGGTGGTATGGAAAAGGTAAGAGAGCTCTTGTTGAATTCCAGTGGGAAGACACCTACGTCTCCATCAAAGCGGTTCTTGGACACCTGCAGATACCGTTTCCCTGGACCAGTGACCAGCTTCCTGTCCTGTAGAATCAGAACATTGTCTGCCTCCTGGCTTGCCTGGGGGATTGGGGCAGGAGGAGGAAGAAGCAGTGAGAAGACATGAGAAGAAGAAAGGAAGGCTGAACCTCCAGGGAAGAATGGCAAAGCTCCCTGAACTACTGACCAAGATGAGGGGGCCACTTGAGTCTTTCAGTTGCTCGACTACCTCACTGCCCCGGATTCTGTAAACGCTGTTCCTTCTGCTTGTGACACTTCTCCTCCATAGCTCACCACCCCACTCTACCCCATCTTCTTGTCATTCAGGTCTCAGTCTAAATGTCACACTTCATCAGAGACCATTCCTGACCCCCATAAAGAAAGAACCACCATCTTTGCACATCTGTGTCACTCTCTTCCCTAGCTCCATGTTTGTTCCGTTGTGGCATAGTTTGTGCTCCTCACCCTGGACTCCCTGTGCCCAGCCCAGGCCTAGCATGTAACAGGCACTCAGCATATCCCTGGAAGCTCCAGGATCAGGCTGGTCCTGCTGCCCACAACGCCCTCCCATTATTCGATTATTTAACACTTACTGTCTGCCAGAACTCAACCCAACCTCTGTTGACACCTCCTTTTCCCAAATGGGCAAGAAGTCTCCCCAGATGTCCCAGGCCGATTCAGATGTCTCATTGTTCCCCAAATACCTGGGTTGCCTATTGTAGCTCTTATCATACTGAGTTATAATCACTGTCTTACTATTTTCCCCACTGGACGATGTGAGCTCTTAGAGGGCAAAGAGGGCAAAGGACCAACTATTATCAGCCTTTGTATTCCTAACACACGTGTTCCTCATGTCATGGCCCCAGAGGCGGCTATCTCCTGCCTCTTCCAGGTGGACAGTCAAGATTATTTAAGGCTGAATGAAGGCCATCCCTGGTCACACCTGTCTCCTCTACTATCCAAAGTTTAGGCTCCTCTAAAGGCCACTTACTTTGGCTGAACCAAAAATGGATGCTGTCTGCAGTTCCTTATCATCATCCTCCTTCCGGGGATGAATGACCAGTGTCACATGGCAGCTATTGTCTGTTGCAAACTTTCGAAAGGCCCCAACGATATAGTCTTGAGCTGCAATCCTGCCCCAACCCCAACAAAGTAAAGGCATATTCAGACAGAAGGATGAGAACATATCCATACTCTTGATTCATTTACAGCTCCCTGCAAACCGCCCACCCCACTCTACCCAAGGACTCACACTTAGGTCCCTATCCATCCTTTCCCACTTCCACAACTCACACCTCTATGAAGACAGAAATACACATGGGGTGGTGTGTGCAAACACACATTTCAGGTAACAAAAGAGTACAGTGTGCTTGCCTAAGGGCCAACTGCCTGAGAAGACATGCATGTTTGAGTGGGTTTTCCAGTGAGACGAGAGGACGTCACCTGTCTGTGGACAGCTGCTCATGCCCCATCATGAACTGCAGATTGTCGATGACCACGTGACAAATGTCATAGACATATACTGCATGTTGCATTGTGTCTATGACAGTCCTGGGGAGAGGAAGAGGCAAAGAATTCAAGAGTCAATTACAAGCAGTCTCTCTGAACCAGCCCAGCAGAAAAGTCAGCATTCCTGAAAATTCTGTTGGGGATCTGTTCTCCTGTCCTCCCATTCTTTGAAAACCCTAGGCCTCAGAATCTTACCTGATGCTCTGCTGCCCATGGAAAGTCATGAAATAGAGAGGCAGGTCTTCAAAGCGGTCAGCCCACTCGTCGTATCTGTCCAATTGTTCTTCTAGCCGCCCCACAGCAAACTGTGTCAGCATGACCCGGGCTAGTCTCACGTTGCTGATCTCAAAGCTACCCCAGAGTGTGTTTACCCCCTGGGTACACAAGTCTAGGGCATACTCACTGATGAATGTCGTCTTTCCACTGCCTGTTGGCCCTGCAGAGGGGTTGAACACAGACCTGGGTGAGGGAGGAAAGTTCTACCCTTAAAACCAAGACCTGGAGCAAAAGGGCTTCAAAGTTGGGAGAACCTCCTCTTTAACATTTGTCATGTCCCAAACCCACGTGCTTTTGTCACCTGATCCTTTGCCTCTTACCCCAAGGGCTCACCTGTGAAGACTGTCAGCTCACCCTTCCGATGACCCTTCAAGAGACGATTGAGGTCCGGGAAGCGGTTCCAGCGGATGCCAGCTGCCTGCTCCACATTTGACAGTTCTCCTAGCACCTCTTCCCGAAGCTGCCGGAAAGACACGATCGACTTGTGCCAGGCAGGAAGGGCAGTACGCAGAATACGAGAATGATTTAAGCCTCGGTTCAGGGCCTCAAGGGGACGGGGCTGCTGGTCCCCAGGCCGCACCAAGGAGCATCGCTTGGGATTCAATTTTCGGGCAAACAACTTGGCAGCTTCCCAAGACCGAAGGTCATCTCCCAGCCAGAGCACAATACGTCGAAACTGTTCGAGGTAAGGGAGTAAGGCAGGGGGTAAGCAGGCCGTTCCTCGGGGTAGGGCAAGGGAGGGCAGTCCTGTGGATTGGTTCAAGGCCAGGCTGTCCAGCTCACGACTTGTCAGTACCACCTCAACATCTCGCCGACTGATCAGTGGTAATCCAAACAGATTGCAGTAGACACCAGGCCGGGGAATGGTGGTTTCCTTATAATGTACTTCATTTCCCTGGCCTTCAGCACTTAGTAGCTTCAAGCCTCGTAATCCCATACCTCCAGGGGAGAACCAAGGGAAGACAAGGCTGCGAGCAGGCCGCAAATACCGTACACTGTAACGCCTGAGTGTGTCATCTGTCACTTTGGTAAGGCCAAACATCACACGAGCCAGCTGGGCCTCCTCTGGTTCAGGCAGCTCCCAAAGAGGTATGGCTCGGTCCCAGATCCTCCGGATCTCCTCACTGTCCTCAGCTTCTGGGGCCTCACCAAGCAGGACCCCCTCTCTGGCCCCATCCCCTTGCCCCTCCACGCTGGCCTGGAAGTCTTCCCAGCTCCCCTCTGCTAGGCTGCTCATGCAGAGAAAGCGGCCTGTGGTCTTGTCAATGAAAAGGCTGAAGGAAGCAGTAGCACCAGTCTGGTCCTTGAGCTGCAAGGCCTTCACAAAGGGGCTTGGTGCCCGCAGGCAGCTGTGGCCATCCTGAAAGGGGATCCCATGTGCTCGCAAATACTGACGGATTTCAGTTGCAGTTACAGGCAACACTGGTACCTCCAAGGCTGGGAGAGCCTCCTTCCTGTACCTTCTGCGAGGAGGGCCTGGGACCAAACTTCTGGGCAGGCCTCTCCGACCCATCCACTCCCCACGCAGGGGCAGCAGGATGCGGAGGGGGTACCCACCTCGAAGAAGTACCCACATTCTTAGTCAAATCGAATAAGTTACTAATTGAAATGCTTTCCTCCCTGGTTTGGGTGCCTTCACTAGGTCAGGACCTAGGGATCCTCTGCACAGCACTCTACAGAGCCCACTCGAGGTGGTTTCTTTCTCTCAACTTGTCCCTCATAATCATCTCTCTGAATCCTCTTCACCCCTCTGCATTGCTACTTCACATCTGTGCCCATCTTTCACGGCCGTGTGCCTCTCTCTGGCTCTCTACCTCTATGGCCCCGTACACCCACTTCCTCACCTCTACCACCCTCCACGCTGCCCCTCACCGCTGTGCTTTCTCTAGATCATCTCTTTACCACTCCCGCCCGGCCAGGGGATCTCCTCGTCGTCTCCATCTCTACCGCCACCCGCGTCGCTCCGGACTCCAAAGCGCTAGCCCCCAAGTGGAGGCCCTCCTCGCCGCTTCTTCCCTCAAAGGGGACTCGCCACGACTACAGCGCCACCGGGCGGCTCCCGCCAGTCCCCGCGCTCACCTCGACCCCGCGCCCATGTCCTCCCTCGGCTCTACTGACAAAAGCTGTGCTGTTCGCGACCCTGACCGCGCGTCACTACCATCCTCTCGCCCATCTAGCCCGCAACGTGGGTCACTAGCGCGCCTCGCACCATGACCGCGGAAGCAAAACTCCGGCGCGCGAGTGTTCCCGGAACCGGAAGCTTCCGCGTTCGTCCCGCCCCCCACCCCTCTCCTGCCCTCCAGGCTGGTCTGTGTTACCTGGGCGCTGCGGACATGACGGCGCGCGGGACCCCGAGCCGCTTCCTGGCCAGTGTCCTCCACAACGGGCTGGGGCGCTACGTGCAGCAGCTGCAGCGTCTCAGCTTTAGCCTCAGCCGCGATGCGGCGTCGTCTCGCGGCGCCAGGTGAGTCGGGCGAAGGGCGCGGGGTGCTCTCCGGGCTGAGGTCGCCCCGGGTCAGCGGTCGCTGTGCTTACTCTTCTCGGCTTCCTCAGGGAGTTCGTGGAACAGGAGGTGGCTGACTTCGCCCGACGGAACCCGGGGGTCGTAATATACGTGAACTCGCGGCCGTGCTGTGTTCCCAGAGTAGTGGCCGAATACCGTGAGTGGGGCCGGAAGAGGGCTGGAGGGCAACGTGGCGGGGGGGTGGAGGCTGGACCGGCTCGCCTTTCGCCGGTCTGACCCCTGATCCATCCGCTTCCTCTCCTCCCACCCCCTCCCGTCGGCCAGTTAACGGGGCAGTGCGCGAAGAGAGCATCCACTGCAAGTCAGTCGAGGAAATTGCGACCCTCGTGCAGAAGCTGGCGGACCAGTCGGGCTTGGATGTGATCCGTATCCGCAAGCCCTTCCACACGGACAGCCCTAGCATCCAGGGTCAGTGGCACCCCTTCACCAACAAACCGACAACGCTAGGCGGGCTGCGCCCGCGAGAGGTTCAAGACGCTGCCATAGCCCAGGTGCAAGTGCCATGAAGAGTTGCTCCACCAACTCTAGTCCCAGGCTTTGGACTCTCACCCCAGTGGGGGTGGTTCTTCCTCTTTTTCCAAGCCCACACAGGCAGATAGAGCCCTTCAAAAGGGAAATTGATGCCAGAGCTTTTGCTTGGGAGAAAGAGCTGTTTTCTCGTTGCTCAGGAGGCAGGGCAGTGACTTTGTCTCCTAATTCTTCCTTAGTTGACATCCCTGAGACCTGACTTCAAGGATATTACAGGATCTGTTCTGAAGTCCAGTCTGAGGATAGTGATCTCAAATCCCAGCGTGAGGTTTCAAGATTGGCATCTGAAGAATCCCCAGTGTCCTATATCTGCAACCTTTGAGCTAGAGGAGAAGCATCTTACACTCTGCTGTGAACATGGCATTAGGATAACCACTTTATACCCGTGTGAATGTTTAGAATAGAAAAGTGAGGTTAGGGCGCCTGGGTGGCTCAGTGGGTTGGGCCTCTGCCTTCAGCTCAGATCATGGTCTCAGAGTCCTGGAATCAAGGCCCCCATCAGGCTCTCTGCTCAGCTGGGAGTCTGCTTCTCCCCCCAACCCCCGTCAAATAAGTACAATCTTTAAATTAAAAAAAAAAAAACCTGAGGTTAATAAACATACTCACGTTTACACTTGAGGTCTTCAAAATATGTGTAGATTTAACAAATAACCTCACTTTTCATTATTCTAAAGCCAGAAGCAGAACATATAACCCTTCAGGATGGCTAGTATCAGAGGCCATGTGGTTAATCTAGTCTGGACCCTTGGAGAGTCAGATCCCTGGTAGCAAGCTTGCCGGGGTCCTAACTATTTCCCAAGACAGGCCCCTCTGCAGAAAAGAATTCATGTTGTCCCTTGTTGGGGGAGGGGAGGTACTGAAAAGCTTCCTGTGAATGAGCGAGAGAACTGATAAACAGGGAGCATCTTCTAGGCTTAGCTAAAGCAAGGGGGAGGAATGGTGAGGAAAAGAGCCAGGAGGTAAAAACCTACAGTCCTTTGTATGAATTCTTGAACAGTTGTAATTTTGTCTGTCAGGCCCTTATCACCATGATCAGTGAGTAGTAAGAGCCCTATAAAGGCCTGTGTACCTGCCCAGGGCAGCCAGATGGAGGCTGAGGATCCCAGTTTTCTCTGCAAATGGTTTTATGGGGAGCAGAGCAAACCTTGCAGCAGTGTATCCATAGGCTCAGAAGCGTGCCCCCTCGCGATCAGGGAAAGCCAGCCTAGACCAAGTGGAACACACAGAACTGTGGGGAGAGAGGGCATTTATTGACCAACAAGAGGGGGAGGAGCTGAACCCAGGCTCCCCACTCTGTCACATGCCTGTTCTGCCCACCTGGGTGGTGAGTGGGGGCATTCCTAAAGAAGTATAGCCATTCTTACAATAAATACATTCATTGTGGGGTGGAGGGGGAAGAGGTTGGGTGAAGGGCAGTAAAAATCCGTGGGGATTCCACGTTCTCAGCTACAAAAATAACAGTCATCCTCACCCAAGGGGAATGGGGGAGCTCAGTCAGGATTTGATTGTCCCATATGGGCCTGGAGACTTCAGAGGCCCCTGGACCCTGAAAGTGCCCCGGTGAGGTAGGACAGGGGTGGGAGCCAAGCATTCAAACTCCCAGCCTCTGCCCTTTGCATAGTTCCAAGAACGGGCTTCATGTGCCAGGTGAGACAGCAGATCTCCTCCCCCTGCTCTGGTCTAGGGGTAGCAAATGCTTGGTCCCCCAAAGGGAGGCTGGCTCATTGCAGTGTTGGTCACCCATCCTAGGGAAATGTCTGAGAGGACAGCTGAAAGGGAGACGGCTATCCCTCTGAAATGTCCACGGACCAAACCCAACAGACAGGTCCGAGGCAGCAAAGGGAGGCTCAGAAATGTATGTGGAAATGTAAGCACATGTGTGTGAAGGGACATGCCTGGGGCTCTGTCTGTCACTCCTGAGAGTGACCAAGGGGATGGGGGTGCTGGCTCACAAGGGCTACGCATTAAGGATGAAGAGGGGAATGACACAGTCTTACCTCCCCAGGCTGGCCTGTTCCCAAGCTCTTGCCAAAGAGGTCACTACATGGGTCTGGAACTAGGGGAGAGGACTAGATAGTATGGGATGTGGCAATTGGAAGGGTACCCAAAGTCCAGGAGAGGTGAAATACAAGAATGCACCAGGAGGTGGGGGCGGGAGCCCTGCAGCCCAGCTGATGGACATTCATCCATGTGCACATGTGAATGTACGCAGGGCTCAGGTGGCTCTGGCGGCTGGCAGAGGTCTTGTCTGGTTTCGGGACCATCCAGCACATAGAGCCATGCAGAGGGTGGTGACATTGAGGTCATCTGGACCTGCAGAGCCCTGCCTGGGAGAAAGAGGAAGGGTTTGAGCAGACAAATGGGGCAACCCAAGTGCTTGGGTTATGGGAATAGGAACCGGGACCGGGTCTACAGAATACCACGTCCTGAGGGAGTACCCACCTCTGAGGAGCACCGGTTGGCCTGGGCTGCTCACAGATGGGTCTGTGGAGACTGAGGAGGGGGCTTTGGCTGGGCCTGACTCTGCTAGCCCTACAGGGACATCAAAAAGTTGGGAGAAGGGCCTGGAGTTGGGGGGGGTGACGACAGAGTGGCTGTGTGGGGGAAACAGCAGCCCGGCCTGGGGCAGACAGGCTGGCTTGGAAGAGCATTTGTCCTAAGAGGCCGGGCTCAGACAGAGCTCTCGTCCAGGTGCTCCACGAGCTGCGTGTGCTTCCTCTTCTCCAGGATGCGGCTGAGCTCCTCCGCGAATGAGCAGGGCCCGGCTGGCACTCCGTTGTTGCTCTGCCTCAGGAGCACGTAGCTGTTGCCGTTCATCCTGCGCAGCCGGCTGGGCAGAGCCACCAGCCCGTTGGTCAGCTCGGCTGGCGGGGGTGGGGGCGGTGGGGGTGGTGGGGCTGGGGCTCCCTCCCCAGGGATGATCTGGAGGCAGCCACCTTCCAGTCCCCCAGGCCCCTCCCCGTCGTCGCCCTCCTCTTCCTCTCCAGGACACTGGCCTGAAACGGTCTGCAGCTGCACGGCCGAGCCCCCTGCCCGGCCTGCCCGACCTAGAGAGTATTTCCTTCGCCGCCCTCGTCTGCCTCCCTGAAGACAGGCCACGTACAGGAGGGAGGAAGCTAGAAGGAGGCAGAGGCCGCCAAGTGCAGCGATGGCCAGCACGTAGAGCAGCCTCACGTCAGGCGCCAGCTGCGCCCCGGGTATGGCAGGGGCTTGCGGAGCTGGGGCAGGCGTGGCTGGACGGACGGTGAGGCTGTAGGAGGCCAGCAGGGTGCGGAGGCCGTTCTCCTCGGCATAGCAGCCATAGTTGCCACTGTGCTCAGGCTGTATGTCTGTCACCAGCAGCCCATCCACACCCACACGGTAGCCATGCTGCCCGTCACTCAGGCCCGTGCTCCCATTAAGCAGCCACAAAGCCCGGGCCAGGTTGGATGGCTGGTCACAGGGCAGGAGGACATCATCCCCTCGGAGTACAGAGCGAGTTTTCAGGGGTGGTGGTGGCCCTGGAGGGGGGTGAGAGACAGGAGTGGTCAATGTCTATCTCAGGGAGGGCAATGGAGATGGCAGGCCAGATGGTTCACTGTTAGCGTCCCCAGCAGCAAGCACAGGATCTGGAACCACAGTGACAACTGACAATGGTCTCCTGCACTCATGCTGTCATGTAAGGTTCCCAAGGTTTGCACTGGCTCTTCCCGGTGGTTTCAATTCCTGCTATCCGCCAGCGATTCGTAATCTCAACCTCCAGCGGATTTCTCTCCTGACTGTCAGACTTGGACATCTTCCGCCTGCAGGGCATCTCGGTGTGAGGCCTCTGGGGCATGGCACATGAACTAAGGCCAAAGCCTCCCTCGAAGACTATACCAGGTCTTTTCCTCGAATTGTCATTGCAGTGAATGGTGCCACTAGCTACTCAGCTGCTTAAGTCAGAAAGAAACCTGGGAGTCTCCTTTGCTTCTCTCTCCCCTTCGCTTTTGTATCTAACTCTCACCAAGACTCTGCTTCCAGAATCCATCTCAGACCTGTTCACTTCTCTTCTTCCCCAACCGGGGAAGCTGGTCCCCTCTGGCCGCCATCTAATCCATTCTCCATGCAGCAGTGGGGTGACCATGTAAAAACACCATACCAATTATGCCACCCCCCTGCCTCGCCGTGGTCCCTGCCCACTTCTCCAGCCCCTTCTCAAACACACCAAGCCCATCTGCCTGCTGTTCCTTCTGCTGGGGTGTCACCCCCTCTCCTTGCCCTCCACTGGTTCTCTTGCAGGAAAGAGGACAGCAGTGATGAAAAGCACAAACCAGTCGGGCTGCTTGGGGTCAGGTTTGAATTCTGACCCTGTTACTTCCTAGCTTATTAATTCTGGGTGGTTTACTTACTCTCCCTCTACCTCAGAGAGATTGCCTCTCACAGGGATGGGGATCATGGCACCTGTCCCCTGACTGCTGTGAGAGAAAGTGACATGGTGTGTGTGTGTGTATTCAGTCAGCGCCTGTCACCAGGAGGTACTCAGTACATGTTAGCTGTGCCTATTAACTTTTGCTCTTCAGGGAGCAGCCCAGTCATCTGATTTTCCTCAGGGAAGTACCCATTATCCTTCAAACCCTTGTCATAGTTGTAAATATTCCTTTTGTAACAAAAACCAATGAAAACAATTATTTGTGTGGCCATTTAATTGCCTGCCCCCCGCCCCCACGTGCCTGTAAGTTCCAGAAGTGACAAAAACTTTCCATCTTGAGCCTGTCTCCTCATTTATGATTCCTTTGGGCAACAACTGTCTGTGAAGCACTTACTCTGTGCCAGACTCTGCTAGGACATCCTTGCCGAAAGCCCACAGACACGGCCGTCCGGAAATACACATGCACAGGTAAATGACAGTCTGTGCAGCCAGGCCTACTCACATCCATGAAGGTCACTTACCTGAGTCCCCGTGGCCTTCGCAGCCTCGGTTGCCTCTCTCCATGTCCTGTATCAGTGCTGTCCTGGAGGCAGAACCGGGGGAAGTGAGCTTAGTTTTCCCCAGTGGCAGGGTCCCTAAGGCTGTCACCAACTGCCCCCATGTCCTCTACAGCCAGCAGGCCTTCCTCCTCCCCTGGGATCCTGACTGCCCCCTGCCACCACTCACCTGCTACCCTGGGACCTGCTGAATTCAATGCAGGCACGGGTGCTGGGGTCCCAGCCACAGTAGGGGTCCCGGGCCAGGATGCAGTCGTAGCAGGAGCGGTAGCGGGAACAGCTAGACAGTGGTAGCTGGATGACTCCACTAGGGGCCCCCACGTAGAGGCTATGCTGGGAGCCAGAGAGGAAAGCTGGTTGGCAACACCCCCGGCTCCCACCTACAGATACACACGGCCACTGGCCAGCCACCCACTCCCTCCCCCTACTCTGGCAAGGCCACATTGAGGATCATGAATCAGAGTCTACCTGCACTGGAGAGATGACCAGATTTTCCACGGACTGGGGCTCCTTGAACACTTGCGTCTCTTCGATAATGTGCATCCCAGAGCCCAGCACCACGGCCTTGTGGATCCAGCCATCAGCTGGTATGGAGAGGACAGAGAGTCAGAACCCAACGACAGAATCTGGTTCCAGTCCCCTGCAATAGCCTGATGGGAGCGGCTCCAGAGTCATGAGATCAGGGACAAGTATTCAGCCAGAAGTTCCTCAGGACACTGGGAATTCTGGGCTAGTCATGGCAGAAATTACTGGGTTCACAAGCATTAGTGATCAGGGTCCAATATCATGGTGTTTGGTGACAGGAGTCAGAAGTCACCCAGAGCCAGTGGTCACCAGGGGCCAGCAGTGAGTGTTCACTGAAGAATCAATATCAATGGTCACCAGGGACTTGTGATCAAAAGTCATCCAGGGGATTAGCAGTCAACGAGGGTCAAGGACTCGGTTACCTAAGGGCTCAGAGCAGGGCTCAGAAGTACCTGTGCCCAGAAAGAGCAGGTCGTAGGTGGGCCCAGCGGGTGTGGAGACAGGAGTCCCTGTGAGGTGCGTGTAGCGCACGTTTCGCTTGAGCAGCAGGGGCCTTCCACGTGTGGGCACCACGGGCCGGGCCATCAGCGGGTGCAACTTCACAAAGTCCAGGACCAGGGACGGCAAATCCTGGGATGAGTTGTAGCCACGCGTGCGCAGTGAATCTGTGATGCACTGGGGCAGGGGACAGAGGTGGCGAGCTCAGGAATCTATTGCCTGACCATCCCTCACCAGCCCCAAGGCTAGATCCTTCTGCCCCTCCCAGGGGTTCTGTCTACCCAGGGCAGACCCCAGACTTGGGCACTCACTGAGCCAGGCCGAGGCTCTGGCACCCCACCCTCATAGCGGCCCCAGCGCCGGGCACCATCCTGGTACTCCATGTAGGGACCTGCGAAGACAGCCTGCACCTCGGCCAGGTCGTAGCGGCAGATGGCTGAGGCCTCTAGAGTCTTCCTAGGAAGGGACACAGGGGAGGGGGTTGAGCCACATGGAGTGGAGCCTGTCCCCTGCCCCCTGCCCTTCCTGGAGCCTACTGTTACCCTGGCTGACCCCAGCTCTAGGCCTCAGGGCCTCCCCTAAGGGTGAGGAGGCCACTGTGGCCTCTGGCCCCAGGCTACCTGGGTGCACCTGAAATCCTCTCTCTGCAGCCAGCCTCCCACAAGGGATCCTAGTGTACCCTCACTGACCTCTGCCCCAGCCCCCACACTGTCCCCAGTTCCTCCTCTCCCCACTGTCCCTGCACTGACCACTGGGTGGTCAGCGTGAAGGCCGCGTAGAAGTGTGTGCGGGCTGAGGTGTCGGCATCTAGGCTGCAGACAGCACGGAGCAGCTCATACTGTGGAATGTGGCAGACAAGACGCGCCTTAAGGAAGGAGGTCCACTTCTTCTGCAAGATCTTCTTTCCTCCCAGGTCTCCCTGAGGAGGTAGGGGCACAGGGTCAGGGTCAGAGGTTCAGCTTCTACACTCTTGCCCTGAACCTGGTCCTACTCACCTTGCACACACGGGCCACGCGGGCCACACGGTGGCTGTTGCGGCTCTGAGCAAAGCTGCTGGGGCCCTCGTCAGTGGCACGCTCCGTGAAGAAGTAGTAAACCTTGTCATCGTCCCCCACGGCGCTGGCCTTGCTCTCCCGCACCAGGACAGAGAACACAAACTCAGCATCTGTGGGTCAGGCAGTTCAAATGGCCTCTGAGACAGGCTGGGGATCCCCTCCACTACGGCCCTCACTCAGCACCGCACAGGAATAGACAGGTGCAGCCAGGAATTTTGGGAGGGGATGGCCCAGTGCCGCAGCGAGTGAAGATGAAGAAACAGTTCCCTGCCCCCCATCACTCTGCGCCTCATCCCCCTGACCATTGAGCCACTGCATGGGTGCCTCCTCCGTCCTCAGGGCGTGCGGGTGACGGCTCCGGCGGATGTCAGGGATGCTCCGGAATTCATACCGCGTGGCTGTGTAGAGGCCTCCATCTGGAGCAGAGACGGGCCGAGCATGACACACGCCACATACCACAAGGCACATAACCCACATGGGCGGTGAGTCCTCGCAAGGAGATCCATGTCCCACAAACCGCATGCTGGTGGGACAGGGGGTGGGGGGAGTGCACGCTCACCAATGACGAGGCCTGTGAAGCCACGGGCTGGGTCATAAGGACACTTCTCCTTCCCCTCTTCGAAGCTTGCTGGCAAGGTGAAGGCTTCAGCATCCTGCGGGAAGATGGGGCCAGAAGTCAGTGGTCTCGAGGACAGGCAGAGGCTGTGGCCCAAGGTCAGACCAGTCTGGGGCCACGGACCAGAGCCCGGGGGCCTGGGACCCGCAGTCAGGGCGGGGGCAGCCATACTCACAATGGCCGCGCAGAGGGGCTGGAAGGCATGAGTCCCGCACGCGTAGAAGTGGGTGGCGTTGAGCCGCTGAAGGAATCGCACGTGGTTGAAGCACTCCGTCTGTGGGGTGGGTGGGGGAGGGCTGTGAGCCCCCAGCCTGCTTAGAGGCCTTTCCCATGAATCAATCCAGCTTTGTCATCCAGCTCTTGCCCCCGCCCACGGGACATGGCTCTTTCTGAGATCCCAGTGGGCCTGCTCACTGCCCCGGACACAGAACTTTCCTTGGAACTCACTGTCTTTTGGCTTCCCAGTGGCATGACCTCTCTTCTCGGCTTCTGTCTCACTGTTAGGATTATCTGAAACACTCTTCGAGCTTCGCTTGCATTGCCTGAAGTCCCCTGCACGCCCAGCTCTGGGGCCCCCAGGGCTCCTGCCACCCTGAGATGTTTCTCTCACATCTCCTTCTCAGCAGTGTCCCTCTGTCCTGGAGCCCCCCTGCCCCCCGACACTCTTTAGGGTGATACTACAAAAATCTGTCTGCAGGCTCTGGCCCTCTCTCCACCTGATAGACCACAGACACACCAAACTCACCAGGTCACAAACCAAGCTCATTCCCTCCTCCCTAATCCGCATCTTCCCTCCTAAACCTGTTCATCCAGTCTTTCCCACCTCACTTCATCCATCCAACCTATTTCTCAGTCCAGACACCAAGAGTCAGCCTTGCTGCCTCCCACTCCTTCACCCCCATGTTCAGTTCTTCTCCAGGATTCTCTGTCATGTCTCCTGACGTGGTCCCCTTCCCCTCCACCTCCACCACCCCAGTCCATGTCACCGCTGCCTCTTCCCTGGACAAAGGTAGAGACTGCCTGACTGTTCTCCCAAGCTTCTGCCGCTCTGTGAAAGCTACTTATTTATTCAGTGAATGAGGAATACATGCATGCAGTGTAAAATTCAAAAGGTACAAAGGGTTATGTTGTAAACAGAGCATCTCCTTTTATCCCTGTTGCCTTCAAAGGGGACTGCTGTTACCACTGTCTGCAGTCTCCTTCCAGAGATAGTCTACCTGTCAGCACCCTCCGGCAACCCACTTTCCAAGGCATATTTTAAAAAATGTAAACCAAATCATGTCACTGCTGTATTTAAAAAAACTGGTGGCTCAGCAGAGTCCTGAACCAAGGGTCCCACCACTTCTGCCCCTTCCTCACTCCCTCCAGGCACACTGCTCTTCTTTGCCCATTAAACGCCTTAAGCTGAGGACCTCTTGACTTCTTTGCCTTGTTAATGATCCCTCCTCCTGCCGGTACCCAGGGTTTGAATCCATGCAGGCCTCTTTGTCTCATCCCAGTCCCTCGGTGTTTCTCTCCCTCCTCTCCACTAGCCTGCTCAGCCTCCTTCCTCTGACCCCCAGGATACCCCCAACCCCCATTGCCTTTCCTGCCTCCAGATTCACTCTAGTTTAATTCATCTAGGGCTTGGGGCTGGATTAATATTTTTCTAGGAGTGCTTCCCCAAGATGTTTACATAACAAAGGGGTGGGGGTGAGGGAGGAATTCTGTGGTCAAATAAGTTGGAAACCATGGCGAAAACATATCAGGGGATTTTTCAGAGCCTTAAGAATATTGCTGTGCATTGTGGGATTGAGCATACAGCCCTTCCCAAACTCATGTGACCATTAAACCCTTCTTTTAAAAATTAATGTTCCTTAGGGGCGCCGGGGCGGCTCAGTCATTAAGCGTCTGCCTTCGGCTCAGGTCATAATCCCAGGGTCCTGGAATCAGGCCCGCATCACATCGCATCGCATTGGGCTCCCTGCTCAACAGGAAGCCTGCTTCTCCCTCTCCCACTTCCCCTGCTTGTGTTCCCTCTCTCGCTGTGTCTCTATCTGTCAAACAAATAAATAAAATCTTAAAAAAAAAAAAAAAGTAGTGTTCCTCAGAACATGCCTTGGGAAATGTTCTCCTAAAGCCTTGCTACCTGAAGTGGGGCTTGGGGACCAGCAGCGTCTGTTTCCTCTGGAAGCTTGTTAAAATTGCTGAATCTTGGGCCCTTCCCCAGGCTTACTGAGCTAGCATCTGCATTTATAACATACCCAGGGGCTTCATGCGCACACTAAAGTTTAAGAGTCTGTCAACGGCCAAATGGTGAGGGTGTCCATTGTCACAGAATAAAACCCATCCCCCAGCTGGGCACTTACAGTGCTCCATGACCCGGGCTCCTCCTGCCTCACCAGCCCCACTTTCTACCCACAATGCATGCTGGACCAGCAGGCATCTTTGATGGAGTCTCTTAGAGGTGCCTCTTTAAAGATTTATTTTATTTTAGAGAGAGAGCACGAGTGGGTGGATGGGCAGAGCAGGTAGAGGGGCAGAGGGAGAGGGAGAGGGGAAGCAGACTCCCCACTGAGCGCCAGCCCCAGGAACCAGAGGGGCCGGAGGTGAGCAGGGAGCTAGATGCGGGGCTTCGTCTCAAGACCCTGAGATCATGACCTGAGCTGAAACCAAGAGTCAGACCTCAAAGGACTTAGCCACCCGGGGGCCCCTAGAGGTGCCTCTTTAAACACAGCTAATCCCAACACCACCCTAGACCTACTGAATTAAAAATCCTTGGGCCGGGGAATGTGTTTATTCTTTTCTTTTCTTAAGTAATCTCAATGTCCAACATGGTGCTTGAACTCATGACCCCAAGATCAAGAGTCAGCCAGGGCCCCTGGGAATGTGTATTCTTAAAAAGCTCTCCAGATGCATCTGTTCCACAGGCCTACATGGTGCCCCTGCAGACACCCTGTTCTTTAGCCGGAAAGCTCTGGCAATTCACTGCCCCCCTCCACGGAATCCTGGGTACTTGACCAATTCCCTCACCAAACCTTGTTTTTTACATCTGGAAAATGGAGGATAAAACGATTTCATAGGGTTATTTTGGAATTAGGAGATCCAACAGCTAAGTCAGCATTTATTAGAGATTACTATTGCTCTCCTGATTATTATTCAGGAGCCCAGGAGAGAGTAAGATGCCACTATAGGCCAAGCCAGTAGGTCACCAGATGTTTGGACTGTAAGTGCTGCACCTAGGGCCTGCTGCTCCGGCTACACTCACATGCTTGTTGTGGTTGTTGAGACTGCCTGGCTGATCTGTACCTCTCCATTTGCATCCCCACCAACCCTGACCAGATGAAGAGAAGGAAGGAAGGAACTGGGGACAGGACAGACCACATACCTGGTTGTTTTTCCCTTTCTGATGGCATTTGCTTTGCATCTCTGGGGAGGCCTCCCAGCGGATCTGGAGACAGGAAAAGGAATGGGCTGATGTGCTGACCCCAGTACCCTTGTCTTTCACCATCATTTGTGGGACCAGGTGACAGGACTCTAGGGAACAGGGGAAACTGGGGTACAGGTAAGTTTCAGGAGTGACCCTGGATGGTAAAGGAGACCTGGCTTGGGAAAGGCAGTGCTATCTGACCAGAGGGCTATGGAAGGCTGGCAGGGCTTCCAGGAAATTGAGGTCCCAGGGAGCTGGATAAAGTTGGAGACCTTCTGGGTGCTCCAGGTTCTAGGGGCTAACCTCTTTGTGCGCCCCATCTCCTATGTCACGGGCATTGAGAGAGAACAGGGCACCTCGGGCTCCAACCAGCAGTCTTGCGGAGGACTCCTCCAGCAGCAGTGTTGAGTAGTTCTGGGCTTGACCCTTGAAGTGCCGGGTCCTAGAGAGCTCTGGGGAGAGTGGGAGCAGTGAGCCCAGCTCTGGAGCTGCCTCTCTACTCCCAGACGTGGCTCCAGCTGCCTTTCAAAGTTGCAGCGGGTTGCGGGGTGGGTGTCTAACCTTCATAGGGGATGGTCATCCGCGGGGTGGCATCTAGTTCTCTGGATGGTCTCCGCAATGAGGGTCCAGGGACAGCTGTTGCTGTGAGGAAGCTCAGGAAGAGGGGCCAGAGCCTCCCCCACATTTTCCTGGGGAGGCCCACACTGGTAAGAACCCCAAGGCGAGCCAGGGTCAGAGCCACAGGGGTCAGTCACAGGGGTCAAGGTCCAGAGAGGTCACTTGGAAGGTCAGGGGTCATGGGGCCAGGGAGGGTCCTGGAATCGAGGGGACATGGAATCACAGGGTTGTGTGGCCATGGAATCCCAGGTTAGAGGTCAGAGGGAGGGATGGATCACACACTGCCTTTCTGTATCAAATACAAACTCCATGGTGGGAGGGAGTTGTTGTAGGGTCATAGAGAGGTTGTAGGTCACTGATGGGATCACTCTGCCCCGACAGAAGGACTAGTCCTGGTTCTCTGAGGTCCGTTTTCTAAAGAAAAAACAGGAAAAAAAGCTCTTTGATCTGTATGTGGTAGAAGGTAGATGGCATCATCCCCAGACTTCAGGGGCACCTGTGGGCGAAGGCCCCCAGAATCCCATGTCAGGATCACCTCACTGTCACTCTGTCTACCTCTCTGCTCTGATGCAAAGTTGGGTGGAACTTGCCCTCTTTACAAGACCCTAGATTCCTCCCAGCCCAAACCCAAAGTAATGGTCCTCCTCTGATCAAGTCAGAAGCTAAGCTAGGCCTCCATCTCGACTGGAGCTCCGTTTTCAGGGAGAACGCCTTCTCTTAGCAACAATGAGTCCAAACTTGGGGCAGCAGCTGCCCTGGCTGCCTGCGGGGGTGCCTTACGCCAGAAGGCTTGGGCAGAGACATTTAATGGGCCTTTGTTTATTTTGTCCCGTTTTCCCTTTGTTTTTTCTTTTCCCTGGCCTGAGCGCTCCCTCTGGAATTTCTCTTTAATTAGACGCTTCTCCTCCTCAGCATTCCTCTCCGAGAGGGTGCACATCTCTACTCTGCCCATGCGAGTCCATACTGCACCCGCTGGCCAGGCATCCACACGTGCCCCTGCCTGCAAACAGGCACTCATAGACATGGCGGCGGGTTGGGGGGGGGTGTTGGTCTCTGGGCCCTGGGGGCCGCACAGGTGTAAAGTCTGTGCCAGAGGCTCTAGTGTGCAAGACCATTTGAGACATAAGCAACATGGAAAAGGTGAATGATAAGATCCGTGAGTTCTTGGCCACCTCTCCTGGCACAGCTTGGAGACTATTCCCACACCTGGACCCTCAAGCCAACCAGCTGGGGATGGGGTAGAAGTAGGTGGCAGGCCTTCTGCGACCCCTGTAATAGGCCTGACCTCCGAGCTGGCTCTTGAAAGCTTCCTTGACAAGGCCAGGTGTAAAGCAAGCCTGACCCACCCAGTCTCATCAGACACCCACAGACAGGGCCACAGGGGCCAGTGGCCTCTCCCCTCCTTTCCAGGTCAAATATTAACTATGTGGCCTTGAAGAGAGGGGAAGGACCAGGAACTGGCCAGAAGGAGAACAGAAATTTGGAGCATTTATTTAAGAGGTAAAGGTCAGCATTATAGAGGTCAGAGCCCAGGGGGTAGAATGTAGTATAAGTGGAGAGAAGAGGGTCCTTGGACCACAGAAAGGGCATCAGCTCCTCGTTTGGGGGCTGGGCAACAGGAAGTCACAGGCAATCTGCCCATGCCCCACCTCTCACTGTGGAGGCACACCTGTTTATCTTTGGGGCCTCCTATTTGCTTAGTGCGGAAGCAGGGGGTGGAGGTGGGGGGGGCAGCGGAGAGCCCTATGGCTACGAGGTATCAGCCCTAGGATTGGGCAGGAGGAACACACCCCAGGTCAGAGGAACCACTCTGATTGTGGCTCATGGCAAAAGTCACACATAATCCAGAGAGGTGTGACACGCACGTAATAGGTGCACATACACACATGTTCACAGGGCTGTGAACACGTGTACTCACAGGAGAGTCATGCAAACGTACATTCACAGGGAGGTTTGTCCATGCATATGTTCATGTAAAAGCCTGCCCGATGTGTTCACACACAAATTGACAAGTAAGGTTGTATTCACATCCACTCATTCAGCAGGTCACACAGCCTCAGAGATTGACAGGGAAGGTTATAAAGCCATACACGTGCATCTGAAGGATTGTACACCTATTCACAGAAAGATACAGCGCATACACACATTTGTGTAGGGACATGCACATAAACCCACCAATACAGTGGATCAGGCATGTTCATGTTCACAGAAGGGTCGAGTAAGTGTGTGTTCACACAGTACTTAAACACACAATTACATGTATGCAGAGACAAGCATATGTACAAACAGGGGTCCAGTTCTCACTGCAGGCTTGGAGGCTATTGGTGCCTACTGAGGTGCAGAGCTTCCCTCCCTTCCCGAAAGTCCCAATTTTAAGGCCAGATTCCAAGTGTGTGTGTAGTGATGTGGGGAGGCATCTGACCTCCGATGCTCAGATGGGATGGGCCTCTCTGCAAAGGAGGGGAGGGGTACCTAACCCAGGTGGAAGGAGGCCCCTAGCTTTAGCAAAGGAAAGATGGAGTGGATGGTGTAACTTAGCGCTGCTCTACTCCGATGTATAGACCGCTGTTCGAAATGTGGGAGCTGGGCAGGGGCTCCCAGCCCCCATTTATTTAACCTGTTGGGAGGGTGGGCGGGGCTAAATGAGGGGGCGGAGCTGCTGCCCTCCCTCCCCCAGTGGCCACAAGGCTTCAAGGTCTCCAGTCCACACCCCACACTCCACCCCCAGTACCACAGTTTGGGTTCCTCCCCAGGGCCAGTCCCCTGAACTCTGGCCACCTTCCGAATATTAGATCCTAGGGCTGAAGAAATTGAAGAGGGGAGAAGCCCCTCCCCACAAAACAGGATCGATGTGGGATCAGCAGGCTCTCGACCTTCATCCCAGATATCCACTTGCTTAGTGTAGGCGGCATCCCCCTCTGCCCAGTAGGATGGCCGTCTCTTCTGGCCTGAGAGCCCCTCCTCCGCTACGCTCTCCTTCCACCACCCTGCACAGTCCGCGGGTCTTCCCTCTCCTCAGATCTGATCTCAGTCTCTACTGCTGCAGCTCGAGGACAAGCTCTCCTTCGATCCTGCTGGATGCCAGGAGACGTGACCCAGATCCCAGGGAACACTGTTCGCCACGCGGGTCCCCGCCCCGCGCCGGTCCCCGACTCCGCGGTGGCGGGTCTGCTTCCAGCACGGCCCGAGGCCTGGCCCGCGCCCCTCCAGAGCCTTTATGCGGGACCGGGAGACTTGCCGGCGAGAAAGGCCTGGCCCAGCCTGGAGGGTGGAATGGACATGGGGAAGGCCTGGCCTGCCCTCCGCGCCCCCCGCCCCAGGCCCCGCCACTGCCGCCCGCACTCCCTGCCTCTCACCTTTGCGCTCGGATCCCGGGCCATAGAGACTGCGATGCGCTGCTCCGCGGCCCCACAGCACCAGCTGCGGGAGGAAGGGGCCGCGGCCGGAGGCGGGGCGGGGGGGTGGTGGAGGCGGAGCCGGGGGTGGGGCGGGGGCTAGAAGGCGGGGTCAGGGAGGCGGGGCCGACTGGGTGGGGTGCAGGGAAGGGCGCCGCTCTCTTCTTTAGCGCCCCCCACCTTACACAATAGAGAAGGTTTGAGGCCGAGACTCCCACGGCCTCCGGGCATCTGGCGTCCTCCGCCCCCTAGGGCCGTGGCCCCCGTATTGCCCCCTAGTGGTGGCTTTATCATCCCATGCGCTCTCGATGGGCTTAAAGCCCACCTTCCCTCTCCTCTCTCCCTAGGACCCCTCTGACATACCTAGTGCTGGGGACTTACAAACCTCTCCTCTGGGGGCTTAACTTTCCGAAGGCCCTCTGACCTGTCCTCTAATCTGGACCTCACTTCTTGCGCTCCTGCCACCCTCTTCTGCTCTCTGCCTAGGGTGCAGTGGGCCACAGTACGTGCGGCCAAGCATTGGGGCAACTCTGAACACAGAACGGGGTCTGGATTCCCAGCTCAAGAGCCTCCAGCTGCTTGGTCCTTCAGCTTTAAGTCTGAGTAAGTCGGGCTTGGAGGGATGAAGTAACAGCCTGGCCAGAAGTTCACAGAGACAATGCTGTTTTTCCCGATAAGTAAGCCACAGTGGTTTGCGCTTGTCCACTCAACCAAACCTTACAATAACTGGGGTTTACCTCCTCAGGGACTGGGTCACTCAGATAACCGCCTTTCCTTCCAGCTCATGTTCAACATCATTCTTACTCCAGGTCTTCCAGTGAACTCTCCTCATAGGCAATCAGATATCCTGTCCCTCTGTGGCTCAATCACCTCACCTATAAGAAAACTAGGAAGCCCCCCTCAGAATCTACTCCCCAACCAGGGGAGATCCGGGCTGGTCCTCCCATGCAAACTTTGTGCTGCAGGTTCCCAGCAACTCAGACTATACCTTTGCCTCATGGGCTGTCAAACCCTCTAGGGTTTGAATCAAACCAGGGCTGTAGCCATGACCTGGCCTGATCCTCCCCCTTCCCTCATCCGTGCCAGTATTGTAATAGGCCCAAGACCAGGACTAAAATGAGGAAGGCGACAGGGACACAGATAACTGACTCTTGCATGTGCCTGGGAGTCAGAGCTCTGGCGAGGCAGGGCTTAGGAGAACAGGCAGATACACACTGGCCTGAAGGAGGGTGAACAAGATTCAAATGGCTCTGTCATTATTGAACTAAAAGGACTCTGGGAAAGGACTCTGGGAAAGACATGCCATCGCTCTTTCCTGAATTCCCCACAGCTCAGTTTGGCACTTCATCATACAGTCTCGTAGTTTGGGCTGCCGTGTGTGACTGCAGATCGCTAGACAGCAGGGCCCACGCTACACTTCCGCCTCCCCCAGCACTCTGTAAATAGGATGTGTGTATGTGAAGGGGGAGGTAGCTGGGAGAAATGCTTATGTTAAAGTGTACACACACTCTTAGACTAGCCAGCTTCATTTTAAAAACTGTACCCCCTTTCTATCCTGAGGGATTCATAGCTCCATTTTATAGATGAGAAAACAGGCTCTAAGAGGTTAAGTGGCTGGCCTTGAAATTCTTTCTTGTTTACACAGAGGATAATCAGTTCTGGAAAAGCCTGAGAAGAGGGAAATGGGGTACACCTGAAGGGGAATTATCAAAGGCATAAGTGTGCAAGTTTGTGCACAGATGTGTACTGGAGGAGAAGGCAGAAAGGAAGGGGTATGAAAGAGAAAAGGGAATTTAATGTGATGGGATGGGAAGGTTGCTAGTGGGAAACAGAAGGGAAAAGTCAGCAAATAGTTTGGGAGAGACCACAGAAGAAAATCCTAATAGAGAAAGGAAGTCCAAGCTGGGAAGTCCAGGAAAGACATGGCTAAGAAAAATAAGTCTGCAGTCCTGTGGGAAAGTGGGTTGGGGGCGGGAGTGGGAGACAGCGGAGGGAGGGCCGGAAGATGGCTAGCCCTGCAGTACCAGGCAGGAGATTGGACCACAGGGGCCCAGTGGGCTACACGACAGAGCTCCTCCTGTTCTCATAGAACTCCTGGTGCCCACTTCAGGTCCTCGTACAGCTGCAGTGATCAGGTGGCGGGTTTAGCATCCCACTCGCGCCTACACCCTGTGAGGCAAGCCTTTCTCCTCAAAGGTGCCCAGAAGGCAGACTCAGAACCTCACACGTTTCAAATGAACAAAATGTGTAAGTGACAATGTGGAATCCCAACAGGGCGCTTGCAGAGCTGTAGCGGAGCAGTTACGGAAGGATCCTGATAATAGAGATTTACATCACAATCCATTTCTCTCTGCCGTTCTCCATTTGAGGCTCTGAACCTAATGATCGGATGGGATGGCAATTAAACGAACTTTCTGTAGAAAGCCTGACTGACAATGCTCTTCTCTGCAAATCAAGCTGATAAAATATGAATGAGGGGAATACTGACAGTGGGAGAGACTCAAAATCAAAGGAAGAAATGAATCCTAACCTAGCCACTGACTTTGTGTCCTGGGACACAGGCAGGGCATTCTGTGAGCAGGTTTTTCCTCAGCCTTCAAGTCACTACCCTGGCTGCTTCCCAGGGCGGCTAGGAGAGGATCCCATCTGAAAAGCTTCTGGTGTATGACTTCACAAGCACAGATCGTACAATGTGGTTTTGTTTTTGCTAGGCTATTCTCCCCGACTCCGCTTTAAGAAAATGCCTGTTGTTCTCTGCCACCTACACACCAGCGTTTGGCTCCAGGCTTTGCACAGAGCAGCTACTCACTGTATAGCAGGGATCCTAGGTGAAGGGGGTCGGTATGAACTCCTGAAACTTGAGCAGAGGTTCCCTGAGGAACTCTGGCCTAGTCAGGTTGTCCTGCTTCCTGTCCACTGTGGTTGCATTTCGGTTCCTCCTTTGCCATCTCCACCTCTGGTCTGCCCAGCACTCTCCCTTTAGGTGGCGTGATCTTTATTTGGGCCAAATACACAGCTGAGGTCCTTCTTCAGTAGGGACTGTCACCAGGGCACCAATGCTGTAGTCTCACTGTCCCACTGTGCCTCAGAAGCCTGTTTTGCCTGTTAAGTTTTCCTCCCAGCCAGTCGTCTTGGAGTCAGACCCAAAGCTGGGCCTTCTGGTTTGCCCTCTCTTGACTCCAGCCTGGGGAATGGTTAGCAAGGAAAAGGGAGTGTCAGGATATGGCGACAACTGATGGAAAATCACCACCTATCACCCCTTCTCAGATTTGGCATGCTGAGTCCTAAAAAAAGCCATAAATTTATATATACATGTGTATATATATACACATATATATACATTTTTAAAAATAAATTTATTTATTTATTTATTTATTTATACCAGTAGAACAGAGCTGGACAGAGAAGGCTCTGGAGCTGTCAGAAGGAAGAGCACATACCCACACTACAATTTTAAGGTATGGTTTGCTTAGATGTCAATGAACCAAGTGCCTTCATTCAACTTATTTTTTTAAGTAATCTCTACATCCAACATGGGGCTCAAACTCACAACTCGAGTAGCATGTTCTGCTGACCAAGCCAGCTAGGTGACCCTCCTTAAGTTCAATTTTAACTGTCATCTGAGAAGAGCTTCAAATTAGAGCTAAATAATACCTAGCATATATGCCAGGCCCCTTGCTACGCACTTTTCATGCATTATTCCCTTAATCCTTATGAGCTCTGAGATAGATACATTATTCCTTTCAATAGATGAAGAAACTAAGGTTCAGACAGGTTAAGTAACTTGCCAAAGATCAAACGGTTGGTCAATCTGGGATGTGAGGTCAGGACTAAGGTCAAAGTCAAAGCCCTGAACTTGCACAAGGCTACACTGCCAGCATCCCAGTACTTAAGGCAGTATTTTTGCTTTTGTCTGTTACTCCCCACCCCTCTACCCCAGTCAGAAAAATGCTCACAAGTGGTCTTCTCCAAAGCAGTCTGTCAGAAGGGAGAAATACTGGCATGTTCTGGAACCTGAAGCCTCGGGCAACCATGCCTAGCCCTTCTATGAGCTCATAATAGTTGCTCCTGTGAGTTGTCAACTTGTGTCTCCCCTTAGCTGGCATACGCACAGCTTTATCTGCCTGGCGGGTGAGAGGTGGTGCTGAGCCCTGCTTCTGTATCATATGGCTTCCCCTTTCCTTGACCTAGGCTCTAGAACAAGGGAGCCAGGCCAAAGGGATTTCTTTCTAGTCCTCTTTGGCCAATAACAGTATTTGCACCCGGATGACAGAAGGTACGATTCATGAGAGATCTGTTTGTGTTGTTCATCACTGAATCCAATCCTCAAGAGTGCCTAGCATGCAGCAGGTACGCAATAGTTGTTGAATCATCCAAGTGAATGAGATAATGTAAGAATGAGATTACTGAACTGCTGGCCACAAATTATGCAGCACATTATTAAGTAGTTTATGTAAAAGTGAACTGTGTACAACTATAGCTTTATGTATTCCAGAAACAAGTGACATCAAACCAAAAAAACAGACTGAAGAATCCAAAGCAAAAAGAAAAAAGAATCAGTTTAAAAACTAGGGGGCAGGGCAGGGAAGAAACAGGACATTCCAGATATTTAACTGTCCCCACTCCCAAACAAATATTACCGAACACATGGTCAAACTGAGAAAAAGCATTTTTAATAACACACACATACATTCATGGGACTTTAAACAAGATGCAGTAAAAAATCTTAAAAAAAAAAAAAAAAAAGAGAAAAGAAATCTGCATTTACTTGTAAACTGCCTAAGAGCTGGTGGAGTAACTGGCTGACACGACTGCCCAGGGAAAGCAGATGCACAGATGACCAGGTGCCCCAGCACTGTAAATGAGCAAGAAATAACCATCGCAGAGCACGCTCCACATGCCCAGCCACCAGTACCCTAATCTTGCCTCCTTAGAGACAAACCAGGACAGTCTCTTCCCTAATTTTCTAACTCAGTTACTTGTTATTGGGTCACCTCTTAAATTTTTTATTTTTAAATTTAAAAATTACCCTTGGTTTAAAGACTCCACGCATTATTACTGGCCAGTCCCCACCAACTATACTTGCTTGGACAGAAATAAAAATGCAAATGCTCCTGACTGAGCCTGGATGACAACACGCCTTTTTTCTCTCTCTTACATCTGGGGAGATTTCTGTGAAGTCAAAAGCAAGCTATTATTTGTACTTCAAAACAAAACCAAAATGCCAACCTTCCAAAAGGTGACAAAGGCACCGCTGCCGTCAGAAGATAGACAGGAAATGTACAAATGCTGTTACTTTACTGCTACATCGATGCATTTTGTGCATGGAGAGCCTCTTCATTTAACATGATATAACTAAGGGAATTGTATTTTCCGATAACAAGAAAAGCAGTTCAGAAAAGGCAAACAGTTACACACAAAAGCATAAACACTTACAAGTACCTTAATTTTCAGCTTGCAATAAGGGTAATAAGTTTGACATACATATCCAGAAAATTAGACAAGGTTATTTTTGGCACAGTAATATTGCCAAACACACTACCACTCAGTGCAAGCTTTGTTTGCCAAGTCCCAAAAGTGGCCTGACATTTTCTGTGCAATGAACATTTTCTACCCCCCACTACCATCCCATTCACTGGGCAACAATAGCAGGAGGGAGACAGAACATGGGGACTCAAGAGGGAGAAGGATAATACTTGATTTGGGAGAAAAGTCATGGGCTACTTGTGCTAAAAGAGAATCATCCAGGATTTGTATGAGAACCCAATGCAAATACTGATTGGAGTTATGACCTGGAGATGGAGACATCTACCAGAGTCATAAATACAAGGGCTCAAACTGATGTCTGGCCATTTTTAAAGGTCAGGTGAAGTATTTTTCTCTAATGAAGAAATACAATTAAAAATAGAGACTTTTCTTACTGGAACTGCTAAATAAAAATGTATCAAAGTGGTTTTAAATTTGATGAGCAGTTATCTCTTGAAACTGCAATACAAAAGGGTCACTTAAAAAAAAAACCTGAATAACCCACTTGTCCCCCCGTCAATGTACACGATTAGAAAATATTTACACACTGTAATTACAAGCAATATAAGCAGTATTTTATACTTTGAGATTTTGTACACTTTACACAATGCAAAAATGAGAAAAATATGAACACTTATAAAATTACACACAAATAATGTATCTACAAAGTATTAAATTACAAAGAGTGAAAGCCCCCATTGTTGGGCAGATAGATGCCAGAGTTTCAAGCTTCTGTCAAATAGAACTCTTTGTATCTATCTCATTAACCATAAGTGGCATTTTCTAATAATACCCTTGAGAGGTAGTATCAAGATAATAATATTCTTACCAGTAAACTCAACACAGAATAAAACTTTTGTTGGTCTGACTCCTGGAGCCTCATTCAGTCGGGGTTCTCGGGAGTTGATTTACGTCTTCCCTATAAAATCTCTAACTGCTCAATGCTTGACATGGGCTCAAAAGTTACTTATACTATTGTAAATGATAAATTTAAGATAAAATGCTTTTTACTCCTAAGCCTCAATTAAGAGGTAGAAAGCTATTTTTAAAAAAATTATTTTCTCTCTTCTCAAACCATAAACCTCAAGTCCAATTCCCTTCCTCTCCATCATCTCTTCCCCCACAACTGGAGACCTCAGAATGCTCAGGAAAGCAGTGTCATGCAAGTCAATATTGAAGGAAAAAAGTTGTTGATATTCTCATTCAAGAAACAAACCCCCACCCCAAAAGGGACACTCAGTCAACAAAAGAATTTTTCAGTTAGCTAGTAAGAGTCTATTACTACCAAAGGCTTCAGAGGGCCCTTGGGCTAAGACCAGCATCTGCACTTCTACCAACCCTTCACCATTTAAACCCAAGGATGGCTTTCCAGTGTTTAAGAATATTTAGAGCAGCTGTGGTTTTCAAGTGCAACAAATTTAAAATACAAGCACACACACGTGCGTGCACACACACATACACACACACACGCGTGTGCAATGTCCCAAAGAATAAACATCATCCAGGTCTCTGCCAAGCTTATATACTCATGAAAGTAAGGGTTTTGGAAACTTGTCCAGATCTTTAAGCTTCTATACTATATCTGTAATATGGCTAACCAAGGGCCAGGATTCTAAGATTTAGCCAAGATTCTAAGATTTAACCAGTATTTAAAAAATTATATATACATTTAAAAGGAATCCAAAACAAACTGCGTACAAATGTTTTGGCATGAAAACAGAGACACTATTTTATAGCTTAACTTCTTCCCCTTAAGGGGGATCTGGCAATTTACCAATTTTCTGATTCTTAACTGTTTAAATGTATTTTAAAAACCTTACAGATTTATAATCTTGAATAGTGAAGGAAAATGTATGTATTGAAACCTCCCTGTGGTTTATAGCAATTACAGAAGAGATTTATTCTTTTTGTTATTAATCTCAGTTCTAAGTTTTCTTTTTGAGTCTTAAAATAACCAAGGGCAAAATGAAACCCAACTGGAACTTGGTCTTGATTTCCATGTCCAACTACTCAAGTTGGTCCAAACCCTTTCCTACATACTTCCTGTGATTATCCAAGTGCCATAAATACAACCAAAAAAAAAAAAAAAAAAGGTAACTGGCTTACAATTTAGCAAAAGAAGTTAACAGGGGTAGGTTAGACATGCAACTATTAGTTGCTTTTACCACTCCCCTCTTGTTATAGGATGCTGCTCTTTTTAAAATGTCAGTTGCTTTAAAATTAAGCAGATCATGTTTCATATCTGCTTCAGAAATGGCAATTTCTTCATTACCAGCTTCATACTAGATATTCAAGTGGCACATTTGCAGCACATTTTCTTAGCATTCCACTGGAGTTTGTAGCATTCTTTCTACTCCTCTAGGAAAAGATCTTATTGAGTTTCTCTTGGTTCATATTTTGCTGCTTCAACTCCTGTTAAGAATCTGGTACCCAGAAGTCATGAAGCTGCCCCTAGAAAAGGGAAGGGGGAAAAAAACAGGATAAAGGAAATCAGATTATGCATTAATCCTTATAAAACTACTAATCATCAAACAGGATTTTACTAAAAGAAGTAATAAAATCTTTATATTATATATTTCTCTGAACATTTATGGTAATTGGAATCAGCTTTCACATTTTGTGGTCCAACAATTAACAATTAATTAAAAAAAAGTACAGAATAAGTGCAAGATGTTTTCCTCACCAACACACACATGTGGAGGATCATATTTAAGAGGATTAAATAAAATGTTAAGGTGACTAACAGAAAAGTTTTGGTATTAAATTCATTTATTTTATTTTTTTTTTTTTTTAGATTTTATTTATTTATCTGACAGACAGAGATCACAGGTAGGCAGAGAGGCAAGCAGAGAGAGAGGAGGAAGCAGGCTCCCCGCTGAGCAGATAGCCCGATGCGGGGCTCAATCCCAGGACCCTGGGACCATGACCCGAGCCGAAGGCAGAGGCTTTAACCCACTGAGCCACCCAGGCGCCCTAAATTCATTTATTTTAATACCACATCTGCAAAAGATGGCCAGGCTAAAACAAGATCTTTTGGGATCAGAGACTGAAGTTTAGAACAAAATATTAGTTTAAGACTTCTCAAAGACTGTTTTCAAAGAGCAGGCATATCTTATTAAGGCCAGTAACACCAAGAGATTCAAAATACAGAAGAGTTGAGATTACTTTTTCTAATTAATCTTCAGTGCTCCTGTTGCTTTGACATAAACTATAAGCAACTTCTAGGTCCTGTCTACTAAAATTATGGTTCTTGGACCAGCAACAGTGCCATAAATCTGAGAACCTGTTAGAAATGCAGCATCTCTCAGGTCCTACTCCAGACCCAACGAATCAAAATTGGCATTTCAACAAATTGATGCCTATACTCACATTAAAATTTGAGAAGCATAATTTTAGACAATAACATATCCGTTAGTTTGTAAAAGGCAAATTTATAGTATATAGCAAATGTAATACCAGTTGCTTACACAATGCCCCTCTTAAGCAAAGTCCCCTTAGATAGGATACCAAAAGCCTAACAAAAGGAAAAATAATAAATAAAACTGGACTTCATCACAGTTAAAAACTTTTGTTCTACAAACGATACTATCAAGGCAATGAAAAGACAATACACAGAATTAGAGACTATATTAGCAAATTATATACTTAACAAGGGACTTGTATTTGGAACAAATGGAAATTTTCTATAATTCAATAATAAAAAGAAAAAAAGCCCAACTAAAAAATGAGCAAAGGATTTCAACCGACATTTCTCCAAAGAAGCTACATGAACAGACAACAGGCATATGAAAAGATGCTCAACATCATTCATCACTGGGAAATATGAATTAAAACCACAATGAGGTTCTACTACCAACCCCCTACTATAGCTATAATCAAAACCACAGATAATAACAAGTGTTAGCAAGAATGTGGAGAATTTAGAAACCTTATATATTCTGGTGGGAATGTAAAACAGTGCAGCCACTTTGGAAAACAGTTTGGCAATTCCTCAAAACATTTAACATAGAATTACCACACAACCCAGCAATTCCACCCCCAGGTATACACCCAAAATATTTTCATTTGAAAACATGTTCACACTAAAACCCATGTAGTATTGTTCATGGAAGCATTATTTAGAACAGCCAGGAAGTGGAAGCATACTCAAATGTCCATCTAATAAGTGGATAATTCATATAATGGAATATTACTTGACAACAGAAATGACATACATGCTACAACGTGGATTCACCTAACATTATGTGAAAGAAGCCAGTTATAAAAGACCAAATAGTATATTGTTTCACTTAGAGGAAGTGTGAATAGGACAATCTATATAGACAGAAAGAACAGCGGTCACCTGAAGGCTTGGGGGGAGCTGGGGATAGAAATACAGGTGGTTGGGAAATAGACAATAGCTGCTAATGGCTTCTGGGATTTTTTTCTGGAGTGACAAAAATGTTTTAAAGTATGTTAAAACATTTGGTGGTGATGGTCACACAGCTCTGAACATATACTAAAAAACACGTTAAATGAGTGAAATATGATACATGAATTTTATCTCAATAAAGCTATTAAGAAAAATGCTCCCCATGAAGTAATGTGACATCTGAGGCAATGTGACATTTTAAAATGGGCTCAACCATCTTTGGAAATAAGTTAAAAAACAGAAAAGCAAATAAAAACTAAAAAACATACACACATTATTATACTGGAGTTTTCTGTTTATCTTAAGATACCTAGAAGAAAGTGCTGTGTAATATTTTTTTTCAAACAACATAAAAAGTTACCATTTAGCAAAACTACTAAGAATAAATAAAAAACTTTAATAAAATGACACCTGAGTAGGCCGACAATTCTGGATTATTTCCTGCCATTTTCCATGTATCCTGGCAACCAGGTCTTTTACCTTAAAAACATCAAAAAGGGAGAAAGTAATCAGATTAAAACATCCTTAACTAAAATCCACTTAATGCTTGATAAAAGATCTGATAGTTGTGACAGGCCCACACCCAATAATTCAATTTAATTTCTGTCAAGAAAGAAAAAAAAACTGCTCTTTTTCTGGAGCGGCTTTCAAATCACAGAGATTCATATAAGACTCCTCAATCACCATAACCTAAATTACTGAATGCTTAGGACTCTCTTTTCCCATTAGTTACTAAAGATCATCCAGAAAAAATGTGCTCCTTTCCTGCCTGCAAGACACTTGTATTTTCAACTTGCTGGCTTTTGAACACCCACATAGATAAGCTCAGGTGTGGGTTTGTTATAGGGCCCAAGGCTTTGGCTCTCCTTATCTTTCCAACTTCTATTTGAAAGACTCAAGGCCACAAAAATGGCTGTCATTTGTTCCTTTCCACATTATCAGAAGATCCAAGATTCACTGTTCTGCCTCTCCACAGTTTCTGCAAAGTACTACAAAACCCCTTCAAATACAAGGTATATTCCTATGTTTGAAGGTTTAGTGAGTCTCTGCATGAAACTTAAAGTTTCCTACCACTCTAGAGATTCTCAATTAGCTCTTAAACATAACTGCTTAAGAAAAATGTTCTAAACAAGTCAGGAACTTTATAGCTGCTTTAAGTTTATAAAGTAAATTAAAAGGTCTACTTTCTTCTCCATTTAGAGTTCAGCAGATTCAGTTTCTCCAAAATAATCACCTTTTCTATTACAGGTTGTGAAGAGGCAACTCCTCAGCAGACCATCCCCCAATGCAATTTCCATAGACCTCTTGTGTCTCTCTCCACTCTAAGTAAGAGAAGCCCTGGCACCAATCTATGCAGGCCCTTGGCTTTAAGAAACAAAGACCTTGGGTGGTCCCTTTTTAGCACATCTGTCAGCAGTAGCTACTACCACCAAGTTCTACGGGCCAGTAACTCTAGTCAATGTTCAAAAGAATGTGCTTTGAAACTATGGTTTCCCCTCTTAAGTCAAAGAGCTATCCCCTACATATTTCTGAAAATCTGCAATCTGATACAACTTCATTAGTTGCTCATCTCTGTATTTAACTGAAATCTACTAAAATAAATACACATACTGAATCCAAATGGGCATTGCTGAAATGACTAACCTTTATAGCTAATTAATTTAAGATATAAAGTTACAAAGCTGAAACTTCATATTTACTGACTTATCCAAACACAATGGCAAAAAAGAATCAGCTTTACATTACAAATGCTAAAAGATGATTTGGAATAAAAAATCCTTAAAAGTTTTTTTTAAAAAGTGTTCAGTGTCTTAGGTAAGACTGTTAAAATCACTGTTTTAATACTCAAGTTGCTTTCCTAACTCTATACTCATAGTCAGCTTTTCTACTATCTTTGTACTAAACGTTTAAGAAAAAAGCTTATTAGCAAGCTTACTGCTGAATCATTTCCATCTTAGAGCTCAGACTGGGTAAGTAGGACTTAGAAACCTGAAGAATCCTTCTTTAACACATTCTCTAATGGGACGTTCAAAGAACAACAGCTAACCTACTTCTTCTCCATGAACAAAACAAGTTTTCAATTGTCACAAAATTGTTTTTAATCCCTGAAACTAGTTTTGGCATAAAAGTCTTAATTTGTATAATGACAAAAGAAACTTACTAGTTTTTTTTTTTTTTGGAAGATCTTATTTATTTGTCAGAGAGCGAGCGAGTGAGCACGCACAAGCAGGGGGAGCAGCAGGCAGAGGGAAAAGCAGACTCCCTGCTGAGCAATGAGCCTGATGTAGGACTTGATCCCAGGACCCTGGGATCATGACCTGAACTGAAGGCAGAAGCTTAACTGACTGAACCATGCAGGCATCTCAATAAGCTTCATCTCAGTAAGTTTCATCTCCATTGGAGATGGAGACATCTCCAATAAGTACTGGAAGAACTTTCTCTTCAGGTGTCAGGAGTTTTAGAATAGACTATAGTAAAATGAAAAATACATTTGTCTTGAGATTTTTTTTCCCCTTCACTTTTTTAAAAAAAGTTATTTCTTCACCCAATGTAGGGCTCCAACTCACAACCCCAAGACGTAGAGTTACATGCTCTACTGACGGAACCAGCCAGGCACCTTTCCTTTCACTTTTAATTTAGCTAGAAGTATTTAGTAGAAACTAACATCTGTTATTAATAGAGAAAATCATATTTATCATCTTATATGCTCTTTTTAAAAAAGGTTTTATTTATTTGAGAAAGCAAGAGCCAGAGAGCATGAGAGGGGTGAGAGAGCATGAGCAGGGTGAAGGGCAGAGGGAGAAGCAAATTCCCTGCTGGGGGCAGGGAGGGGGGGCGCCCCCAATGTGGGGCTTAATCCTGGGACTCCAGGATCATGACCTGAGCCAAAGGCAGATATTTAACTGACTGAGCTACTCAACCCCCACCCCTTTTTAAAAGGGGTGCTTCTCCTCTTCAAATATTAATGTAATCAAAGCTAGACAACAACGACAACAAAACCCCCTAACATTTCTTATGAAAAACACACACTTACTTTAGTTCTGTAAAACAGTCTTGCATCTTCTCTAATATCACACTTAACATGCTTTTCCAAAGCTCCACAGAGGTGCACGAAGTGTTTCTGTGCAAAACAAACATGAGGGATGAAAACAACTCTGAAGCATTGCAAATTAACAAAGAGATGGTGCCGTTAGAACTAACAATCATTTAAAATACTAACAGCTGGTTTGGTGACCTTTGGTATCTTATTAATGTATTACACTGTTGTCAAGTTATGATGATTAAGTTACACTCCAATAAACACAACTAACATGTGCAAATAATTCTTGCCAGTGATATGTTGCAAAGTTTCTATTTTACTTCCCTCTTTCCAGTGTACACTGGGATTTCTATAGCAAACCCAAAGTTAACTTTTACAAAGTTTTCTTCTATATAAAGATATTCATTCATTCCATCAATAGTGACATTTAATTAGAAACAAAGAACACTAAAAACTACCTACCCGTTGTCCAGAAGAAAAAGAATGAGAACAACTAACTTCACCAACTAAATGAAGAAGAACGTAGGTCAGGTAATACGCCTGTTAGAGAAATAAGTGAAGCAAACACCCGTGAATGAGCTAGCATAGATATCATCCCAGTTTACACATTAGGAGAGTTGCCCAGGAAGGATTAAAGAATTTGCTAAGTTAACCGAGCCTGGTAGATAGGGAAAAGCCAACCTGACTTCTATCTCAAGTGCATTTCTTTCACTATCTCACAACTGCCCTAGCAAAGGAGTACCAAAAACACTCCCAGTATTCAATTACCAACAACCATCCTTTTACCTCAGTTCTCAACTCTCAAGGTTACTTATGAATTTCATAACAGCAGTAAGTAAAAATTATCATTCACTTTATAATTTTGTTTGCTAGAATGTATCTAAGTCTCTAAATCCAGGAATGCCTAGGCTACCAGCCTGTTGTTTGGTAACTGGCCTCAGTTATACTCAAATGTCCTCTTTTGAGATATCTAGCCCTGGATACCTGCTTTTCGAGCTCCAGATGAAGACTATCATCAATAGTGCCATTTGGCTGTTCAGCCCTTTTCTTCAAGACCATTTTCTTCAACAAATCAGAAGGTTTCATTTGCACAAGATAGCGATGTAGGACTGATATCTATCAACAGACAGAGAAGAAACTCAACAATATTAAGCAATACAGTTAGTTGCTCACTCTTAGTCTATTTTTTTTTAACAGTCCTCTGTTCATTTTGCCTTCTCTAATTTTGTCCCTTTAGCTTTCTTTATAGTCCAGTGATACCCAATTCTCCTTTACTAAAAGTCCTCATTTGCTTAAAAGGGATTTTAAATTAAAAGGTTCAATACTTGTAATTAAGGATAAAAGCTCGAGGAAGAGACCGAATGGCATTACAATACAGGCCACACAGAATGCTTTCTCTGTGGAATTATTTGAAAGTCAGCAAAGCTGAATCTCTCTATGAGTAGAAGTCACTGAATTCTAAAAAGAATTATTTTGATGAAAGTAAGTATCACTGAAAGGACTGATAGTCCCCATATATCTGAAATCAAGTCTACCTGAGCTCTACTAACGAAACCAGTTGTGCCTTCCAATTTCTTTGTCCCACAGCGCCCTGCGCATACCTCTATCGTTGTTCTTACTACACTATACTGCAGTGGTTTATTTTGTTTCAACCTAGATGATGTTTCCAAGAGCAGAGTCTCTAATTTCATTTTTTTATTCCTCGGATCTAGTAGAGAACAGAGCATCTTGTACTGAATTGCAGTTCACAGAAGAACACATCTAGACTGGTTAGATGTTGAGTTTTAAAATTCCAATTATGTGTAGCCCCTATAGCTCCCTTAGTGTTATTAAAGTTTGTAAAAAGCTTTCAGGACCTTTCAGTGAAGCTTCTGTTGGACACATTTAAACCCACTCATTGGGCGCCTGGGTGGCTCAGTGGGTTGAGCCGCTGCCTTCGGCTCAGGTCATGATCTCAGGGTCCTGGGATCAAGTCCCGCATCAGGCTCTCTGCTCGGCGGGGAGCCTGCTTCCCTCTCTCTCTCTCTGCCTCTCTCTCTGCCTGCCTCTCTGTCTACTTGTGATCTCTCTCTGTCAAATAAATAAATAAAATCTTTAAAAATAAATAAATAAATAAACCCACTCATCTATACGTGATGTATTTACTACTGAACAATTACTAGAGAACAACCATGTTTAAGCTCTATAGTTTAAGGAATATTTAATATTAAAACAGGTAAAAGATTCAATTAATGTACAATAGTTCTGCAAGTTCTAATCTTGTGATAAAACTAACCTTGATAATTATATAAATAGTCCTACTTATAGAACACGTTTTGATTTTCCCAGTATTTATACCTTAGTTCATCTAATTGTCCACTACCAACCTATGTTACTGAGTATTGATATCATGTCCATGTAATGGACCTTATTAGTTAAGTACCATTCCAAAGATTATATGAATAATATCATGCTTGAGAACTGAGATCTAACCCCAGAACTTGACTTAAGAACCATCGATTTTCCTTACACCTCACTACCTTTTCCATTTATGAAAAGAAAACAAAAATACTATTTATACCTGCAGATTACTGGCATTAGGGATATCTTGTTTCTCATCCAAAAGCTTTGAAATAATCACTAGGCTGAGGCACTGTCTTAGTTGCCTGGAATTAGAATTTAAAAGTATTTAGAATGCATTTTAATCAATACTGTTTGAGAAACAAATGAATGAGCCCAAAGTTCTTCTAACTGGAAACACAGCTAGTGTTTCAAGAGAAGACAATATAACAACATATAAACTTTAACAAAATAGTAAAAATTTCATGTAAAATATTTGTACATAAAGTCAGAATTGCCTGCAACTCAGGCAAATCATTAAGAGTCTTTATCTTTGGCCCTGCTGATTTACTGAAGGAAAATTTTATTGCTCACATTTATGTTTACTAAAGGAAAAAAAAAAGGAAAGAAAAAAGCCAATTCATTCATTTTCATGATATGTGCCACCTGTATTGTTATAAGATAAGCTAAAATTAAAAATCAAGAATATCACAAAATGATCTATGTTAAGGATTAGAACCAGGCTGTCAATGCCTTTTCCCACACCTGACTAAGAAATAAAAGACTGATCTAACAATCAAGGAATGATGAAACGAAATAAAGGACCCAAAAGTATTTCAATAATGTAAATATAAAATTTTTCTTAATGTTTAATTCTCAATTTTCAATACCTTCCACGTGATGTCCAGTTAGGGACGAGCTGTACCAACCACAGAAGATTGTGCGGATGATTAGACAGCTCATTTATGGCCAGACAGAGTTCAGGCACCTGAAAAAGAATGAGCAAGATTTTCAAACAGGTAAGTGGAACCAAGTCATTCACATCCCTTCTTGTCCTATGGGAGCATTATGACAAAAAGAACACTTATTTTTAGAAACCGCATGAAGTCTAGAACCTGCTAAAACATACATGGTACACAGATTCAGTTTTATCTTCAACTTCGGAACACACTGAACAGATATATTTATCAGAATTTCACCTGCCTTTCATGTTTTGTTCTACGTCATACCTATGCCTATATCTAAACAGTCCTCCCCAGAAGAAAACAAATCTAAATCTAAACAGATCTAATTTAAGATTTATTTATTTGTGAGAGAGAGACAGTGCGTGCTAGTGGAGGGAGAGGCAGATGCAGAGAGAAGTCTCAAGCAGACTCCCCGCTGAGTGTGGAGCCCAAATGCAGGCTCCATCCTAGGACTCTCAGACCATGAACTGAGCTGAAATCAAAAGTCAGATGCTTAACTGACTGAGCCATGCAGGTGCCCCTAAATAGAGCAAAATACAAATACCAGTTTCTAAAGGTGTATAATGAGAGCTGCAGAAGATCATACATGCTCCTGACCGGGATTTCTTGCATTTTAGGGATCCTCAACTATTTCAGTATTTAAAGTCTAACAAAATTGCTTCAAAATAATCTCTGAGTAAGGGAAGAAAGTATGGGATGAGGGTAACCGATGAGACAAAGTTGATTATGTCTTGCTAATTGCTAAACCTGAGCGGTAAGTACTTATGGGTTCATCATACTTGTCTAATTTTGCACATTTAAAATTTTCCATCAAAATGGTTAAAAAATATAATTCTTAAAAATCTAACAATTATACATTTACCCTTAATATCACTACAGGGGTTCAACTCAAATTTTTGTTGTGTGTGTGACTTTGCTTCATCATTTCATGTAGGTCTCTCCTCAAAGGTAACTTAAGAAGGGCATTCCATGGCTGCCTTATCTGAAACAGCAGATTACTTACTACCTTGCTATTCTCTATACCCAGGTCCCACTTTATTTTAATTTGTAGCACTTTTTACAACTTGGCATGGTATTATAATATACATTTACCTTATTATTTAATTATCTAACCACATAAAACTGCCATAAAGGCAATGTATTTATCTTTTTCCAGAGCTGTATCTCTAGCACTTACATTAATGCTTGGTCCCCAGTAAATCCCCAATAAACACATTTCTTTTTTCAGTTTTAGAGAAGATTCAGTTATCATAAATTTAATACAGTTCCAACAAAGGTAAGTCCCTTCTCAGTTTATTTTTCATCTGCCAGAGATCCTTTTTTAAAATTAAAAAAAAAAAAAAATTTTTAAGATTCCATTTATAATTTTTTTTTTAAGATTTTATTTATTTATTTGTTAGAGAGAGAGAGAGGGAGAGAATGAGCACAGGCAGACAGAGTGGTAGGCAGAGGCAGAGGGAGAAGCAGGCTCCCCGCCGAGCAAGGAGCCTGATGTGGGACTCTATCCCAGGATGCTGGGATCATGACCTGAGCCGAAGGCAGCCGCTTAACCAACTGAGCCACCCAGGCGTCCCAAGATTCCATCCATTTATTTGCGAGAGAGAGAGAGACAGACAGACAGACAGACGTTAAGAGGGGAGGAGGTCAGAGGGAGATATAGACTCCCTATGGAGCCGAGAGCCCGACTCGGGACTCAATCCTGGGACTCCAGGATCATGACCTGAGCCAAGGCAAATCACTCAACCAACTGAGCGACCCAGGTGCCCTCTGCCAGAGATCTTAACTGACCTTAGAAACTATTACTTCCATATGCACTATGAAAGTCAAATTGTGACGGTATACAAAAAACCAACACTAACAACAATATAAAAGCTTTAAGTATGGTTACCTTTGTGTTCCAATCTCTAATGTTTTTCATCAGATTTATCAGGAGGCTTTGAAAGTCCACTAGAGGAATCTGTTTCAGCTGTTTCTCCAAACTCATTTTAAATAACATTAAAATCAGCAACATTATTTCACGATCCTGGTAACCTTCTGGATGTATAGATGTACACAAGCCTAGAAACTGTGACAGAAGTACAGAGACAAAACAACTTAAGGAGATAGATTTTATTTGGAGAGTTTAAATTATAAAAACTTTCTGATAAAGAATATAAAAGAGAACTTATAGAAAACAAAACATCAGATGTTTAGAAAAAAGAAGGCAAGAAATACTTGTGTTAATAGTTAAATCAGGTGACACGATAAGTATTTTCTTTTGAGATTTTTTTTTTAATGGTTCAGTATCACTGACTTGATTCAGCCACTAAAAAGTTTTAACACTGTTACTAATTCTTAATCACGAAGTTATAAGTAATAACTTTTTTCTCTTCATACATTCGAATTCTAAAAAAAATTACTGGTTCTAAAAAATAATTGGTTTCTAAAATCTTCTTGGGAAAGGTATCCTAGAACTGTATTAACCTATAAAGTTCCCTTTCACACCTAATATTAAAACAAAAAATAAAAACAGCAAAAACAACATTTAATACAAATAATACTGCTAACAAATTTCAAAGATTAGAAATCACCTGGTAAAACACTAGTGATTTTGTTTTAAAACCACTAACCACAAAACTAAATGGTTTCAGTTCTGTGATAAAGACATAAAGAAGAGTTTTTCCCTACCTTAACCACATTTAAAATGTTGGTTTCAGGAAGAGTTGAAAAAATTGGCTTACAAGATGAATCTTCACTTCCTTCCCCACCCAATGTCACCTGTGTTTCAGAACTATTGAAAAGTGAATAAAGCAATGTGAAGTTAGGCACAAAATTATTTTAAGAAACACTGAACAACAAAAAAATCTTGTTGAGGCATAATTTACATATAATAAAAGGAATATACCCATTTTAAGTTTTGATAAACATATATGTAGTAGTGTAACTGCCAACAGAATAAAGAAGTAGCAGAACGTTTTCAGCACCTACAGAAGTCCCTTCATGCTAGATCGAAGTCACTTTGCTATCTCCCATCCAGGTAAACACTAATCTGAATTTCTATCTCTATGCATTAGTTTTCCCTTGAACAGCTACTTTTTATAAGGCACTATCCTCATTATTCTTGGTGTCAGAGAACCATGTAGAAGGTGGCTCTGGCTATAAAAGAACTCAAAATAAAGGTCTCATGAATAGACAGGAATACGAAACAATTCTTTTTAAAAATTTTAAATTAACATATAATGTATTATTAGCCCCAGGGGTACAGGTCTTTGAATCGCTAGGTTTACACTTCACAGTACTCACCATAGCCCATACCTTCCCCAATGTCCATAACCCAACCACTCTCTCCCTACCCACCCTGCCCCCGCAACCCTCAGTTTGTTTTGTGAGATTAAGAGTCTCTTATGGTTTGTCTCCCTCCCAATCCCATCTTGTTTCATTTATTCCTTTCCTACCCCCCCAAACCCCCCATGTTGCCTCTTAACTTCCTCCTATTAGGGAGATCATATCATAATTGTCTTTCTCTGATTGACTTATTTCACTAAGCATAGTACCCTCTAGTTCCATCCACGGCAGTCATCACAAATGGCAAGATTTCATTTCTTTTGATGGCTACAGGGTATTCCATTGTATATATATACACCACATCTTCTTTATCCATTCATCTGTTGATGGACATCTAGGTTCTTTCCATAGTTTGGCTATTGTGGACATTGCTGCTATAAACATTCAGGTGCACCTGCCCCTTCAGATCACTACATTTGTATCTTTAGGGTAAATACCCAGTAGTGCGACTGCTGGGTCGTAGGGTAGCTCTATTCAAAGAAACAATTCTAAGCACCACAGTTCTGGTTGTGGCAATCAGTGAAGGTTCACCAAGGAGGAGACACATGAATTTGGCCTTCAAGAGATATTTTCTTGGTTAATTTTTTGAATTAATACCTTCATATCGTTAAAGAACTAAAAAACTTCAAAAGGTATCAAGGCACAGTATACTGTGAAGAACTGTCCTCCGTCTAGGCCTTTTGTCACCCATTTTCCCTCCCCATAATCACTACTAGTTTTAGTCCTTCCTTCCACAGGCATTTTATGTATATATAAATAATTATGTATTTATTTGCCCCCCCCTTTAATTTAAATGGCAGCACACTATATACTGTTGTGTACCTCTTTTTATTTCACTTAATATGTCTTATATTTCCCTAAGTACGTATGAAAAGCTTTCTTAGTTTTTAAAGTCTCTGCTTGGGGGCGCCTGGGCAGCTCAGGTCATGATCTTGGGGTCCTGGGATCGAGTCCCGCATCGGGCTCTCTGCTTGGCAGGGAGCCTGCTTCCCTTCCTCTCTCTCTCTGCCTGCCTCTCTGCCTACTTGTGATCTCTCTCTGTCAAAAAAAAAAAAAAAAAAAAATCTTTAAAGTCTCTGCTTGGTAGTCCTGTGTGTCTTCTTAGCTGTAAACCTCAGGCAAACTACTTAATCTTTCTGTGCCTGACTCGCCTGTAAAACGGGACTGAGAATACTATCTAATAGTCATAGTGACCATTAAATGCAGTGCTATATGTTAAGCACTTAGAACTGTGCCTGGCACATAGCAAGCAATACGTAACCATTAGTAATTGTGATGATGATGATCATCGTACCATGATTTATTAATCTGTTCCATACAGATAAGACTATCTTGCTCTTTTTAAAAAAGATTTATTTGAGAGAGAGCAAGAGTGACCACAAGTGGGGGTGGGGTTGTGGTAGCAGAGAGAGAAGCAGGCTTCCCGCTGAGCAGGGAGCCCATGCATGACTTGATCCCAGACCACAGGATTATGAGCTGAAGGCAGATGCTTAACTGACTGAGCCCCCCAGGCTCCCTGACTGTTTTGCTCTTAGAAACAGAGCTTCAGTGAGAGAGAGAGGTAACATTCTGGTGAGCAGACACTGAGGGTGGAGGTGAGGGATGAGTACGAGGAAGAGCCAATGCAATGATGACTCATACGGAGGAACCGTAAGCTGATCAATTTGGTTAAAACAAAAGGGACAGCAAAATAGAAAATTGGTCAAATTGTAAAGTCTTAAATACAAGGTGTAAAAGGCCTGAGAACATAGGAGAAAGAAGTTCAAGGCTATGTTTCATAAAAGGAATCCTACAACAGTGAAAAGAATCAATATCTTGGAGGTAGAAAGCCCCTGGAGAAATGGAGATCTTTTTGCCAGGGTCGGCATGTAAAGAGGATCTGAATTAGAGTAACACAGGTAATAAAAAAGGAAAAATAGCTGTGACATAAGCAGAGGAAGTAGAACACAGGGATGTGAGAACTGATGGAATGCAGGAGAGAAAGAGGTTAGCTGTGACTCAGATTTTAAGTCTGTACATCTCACAGAGAAACGGTCAAGAAAAGAACTGTTCTACTGTCCTTCAGCATCTTACTCTCCCTACCTGAATATTTAAGAGCTTTCAAACATTTCACACACCCCAACAAAAATGGTTAAGTTGCACGTGAGTCTTAGTGAAGAGTTGTGGTCACATCTCAGCAAGATTCAGTCTTGTACTCATGTTCCTTCAACAAACATTTCATCATGGTTCGCTCATCCCTTAACCAGCTCCTCCTTGCTTTCCTGTGCTCATCAGTGCTTACCACTATGCAGCAACGGTGGCCACAGCCACCACCCCACTGTAGTCAACAAACCTAACTGAGGCCAACTCTTCAACTGGTAAGTAACCAATAAAAAAATCTATTTTGCTAAATATCATTTGCATGTATTATGTCTTAATGCATTCATTATAATCTTTATTTCACTATGTCCACTGCAGTACTTGCTTGCAACACTGAAGAAAGATTCAAATCTGTTGCATACAACATACATTACCACATGTTACTGATTACATTAAAGCTAAATAATAAAATAATTGATATTTTAACTTTTTAAATATAGATGGCTTGAATATTTTAGTAATGTTTGGGGGAAATGGTTGGGTTTTTTGGATGGGCTGAGAAAGCATTATTTTCCCTAGTGATAGAACATAGTCTTTATCTGAAAATTAGCTAGTCAACATATTTTTAGATACAGATTACATCTGAGCAAGAAGGGATCCTGTATGGATGGAAAGAGAACTAGAGAGGTGAGTTTGGCAATAACAAGAATTTACCTTTTTCTCAGAAGTGAAGATGAGTATATTTTCATATTTAAGAACCATTTTTATTTCTGTGATCAGTTTATTCCTTTGTCCATTTTTCTAATAGGTTATTGATCTTTTTATTAATTTGAAACTAAACTTTTATCTGTAACCAGAATTGTTCCATTCATACATATATGCATGAATATGAAAAATTCATATAAATATAGATCTCCCTCCCACTCCCTTTTGAGGTTTTTGACTGTGTATAGTGATTACTTTCATGGCAAATTATTTTGGTCAAATAAATTAATTTTCCTCTTACGGGTTTTGAGTGTTAGGCTCATACACAAAATCATTTTCCCCTTTTCTAGGATTATAAAAACCTGCTGGTTTCTTCTATTATTTTTACGGTTTCATTGTATACATTTAAATCTTTGCTCTATCAGTTTGAGGTATGGATGCAAAATTTGTTTTCAGATGGCTACCCAGTTTTCCAGATAACAGATAATATGAGATACTTAATAGCCTACTCTTTCATTTATGGAAATAGAATCTTTAACATTCATGAAGTATTTATATGTATTTGGTTCTATTTTGGACTTATTTTTTTCTACTGACAGAGCCTTGTCTTATACTATTTGCATTTGTCTTATACTATTATCTGCTAAGGCCAGTCCTACCTCCTAACTCTTCTTTCTCAAAGCTTTTCTGGATATTATTTTTTTCCATATGACTTTAGAATCACTTATATAGTATCAACTCTCCCCTTTCCTACAAAATATCCCACTGGCATTTCTTATTCAAATATCATTAAGTTTATGGTTTAACGTCAGAAGCTCTAATCTATTTATATTATAATGTTGAATTTTCCTGAGAGCATGGTATGCTCTTTCATTTATTTAGGTCTTCTATTTTGTCTCTTAGTAATGTTTATACACACACACACACTCTGTCTCTTCTATGTAAGTTTATTCCTAGGTATTTCACATATTTTTCTTGCTGTTGTAAATGAAGTCTTTTCTTCCAGTTTATCTTTTTTTTAAAGATTTTATTTTTTTAATTTTTAAATGTAATCTCTATCCATAAGGTGGGGCTCAAACTCATGACCCTGAGATCAAGAATAACATGCTCTAGGGGTGCTTGGGTGGCTCAGTGGGTTAAGTGTCTGCCTTCGGCTCAGGTCATGATCTCAGGGTCCTGGGATCGAGTCCCGCATCGGGTTCTCTGCTGGGCAGGGAGCCTGCTTCCTCCTCCCTCTCTTTCTCTCTCTCTGCCTGCCTCTCTGCCTACTTGTGATCTCTGTCAAATAAATAAAAAAACTTAAAAAAAAAAAAAGAATAACATGCTCTACCAACAGAGCCAGCCAGGCACCCCTCAATTTATCTTTCAGACTAGCTATAGTTCATATATCTGAAGGTTATTAATTTCTCTTTTTAAACTTTGTAACCCAGCATCCATACCAACTTCTCTATTTTTCTTTTTAAAGATTCATTTACTTATTTATCTATTTGACAGACAGAGATCACAAGTAGGCAGAGGCAGGCAGAGAAGGGGGAGGAAGCAGACTCCTTGCTGAGCAGAGAGCTTGATGCGGTGCTTGATCCCAGGACCCTGAGATCATGACCTGAGCCGACAGCAGAGGCTTTAACCCACTGAGCCACCCAGGTACCCTGCTCTCTGTTTTTTAAAGATTTATTTATTTTACAGCAAGAGAGCAAGAGAAAGAGAGCGAGCAAGGGAGCAGGTGAGTGGGAGGATGGGCAGTGGGAGGAGGAGGAGGAGAGAGAGACTCTTAAGCAGCCTCCTCACTGAGTGCAGAGCCTGATATGGAGCTTGATCCCAGAACCCTGAGATCACGGCCTGAGCCAAAACCAAAAGCTGGTGACCCAACTGACTGAGCCACCCAGGCGCCCCCCACCCCCTTTTAAAACAGGCTCCATGTCTAATGTGAGGCTTGAATTTACAACCCTGACATCAAGAGTCACATGCTCTACTGACTGAGACAGCTAGGTGCCCTATACCAATTTCTCTTGTTTCTTTTATTTGTTACAGCATTTCAGCTGACTCTTAGGCTTCTTTGCATACATTAACATACTTCTGCAAATAATGAAACTTTCACCAACTCATATCCAGTTTTTATATCTATTTTTTTCTCTTATCTAATTGCTCTGGCCAGCATTGCCAACAGAATAATGCCAAATAATCCCAACAAATAATGTCAAATAAGCAGATAATGTCAGATAATGACAAATAATAACCGAATAATGTCAAATAATGTTTTATTTTAAAAAAATTAAAAATTTTAAATGTCCCTATTTCCTCCCTGTTAAACTTGATGATGACTTTCAGATTAAGACAGATGTTAGGAATGTATCTAATTCAAGATCCATTTCAACTCTGAGAGATTTTAAAAACCAAGAGTGGGTACTGAAATTATCAAATGAATATTACTGTTATCATATTACAAATTATTTAAAATAATGTTTTGGGGAGTTAATTATGAAAATAAAACTTACACTAGATTGTCTTCATTAAAGTCTGGCTGAAGATTCTCCAGAGGAAACAAAGATCTGAAATCAATTCCCATATTGAAAAACACAGCTGCTATATCAGATAACGATGGGATCCAGGGCCAAACTGGTGAATCGCTGAAGGTATCTAGTTAACAGAAGAAATGATTTTATCCCAAATCCCAGGTTCACAAACACACAATTGCAAGGTGACAGTCTGCATGTGAAACATGGATTATTACAATGATTTTTACAGAAATGACATCTGGTAATAATATGTTGACAATATAGTTATTTAGAATGATCATATAGGAATTAGAGATTTTCAAGTAAATATGAAGGAAACGACACCTATGAAAGTATCTGAGAGTGATGATGAATAAAAGTGTGTAACTCAAGAAGTAACACACTTTGAAAAGACTGAAAATAACAATGGTAAAATACCAACTACTCCTAACACAGGAAGATTTTACCATCTTCAGTGCCCATACAGTCCCAATCCTCAAAACAAGTGAAAGATGAAAATCACAATGCTCCTTTCATTTTAAGGGATCTCAAAGGTAATAAAACAATTGTTGCATTTTTGTAATAGATATTTTCAATCTCCTCAGTGCACAATCAGTACAATACTTGCACATCAATAAGCCAGTTAAAGTTAATTGGCTAAATAAATAACAAACTTGTAACTATTTCCATTTACCCAGGACAGTAACCCATGAGTTGGTAAATATCAGGTTAGGGCTGTCACTTGCAAGATCTTATACCCTTTTTCTCAATGCGACTAGAAAACTGGAGATACTTATTTTTGAATGGAGTTTCTTATCATTATTAAAGATTTTAGATCACAAAAAAATAACTTTTTGTTCTGTATTTCTGAATATCGTAAATGTTTAGCAATATGAAAGAGACTGTACATAGCAACTTGTAATTCACACTGCTAATCAGAGTAAATTTATATACTCACCATTTCTAATTGTTATTTCCATCAATGTACTTAAAATCTGCACCGACACAATACAGTCTGTATGAACCGACATCATCTGCCAGAGTAGATAAGAATATTAAAAAAGAAGAAAAAAAAAAGAAGAAAGAAAATGAGTATTTACTACTTGCCAGGCATAAATAAAGGTGTTTTATGGATTTTCTTTAATATGTCTTTTATATGCATTCCATTTTAATACTTACAATAACCTTATGAAGTGGCCATACACTACACGTTAGCAGATAGGCTCAGAGAGATTAAGATATCCAACATAATACATGAGGAGTTGGAACTTAAAATTCAGGTCTGACTAGAATCAGGGCCCTTTCCATTCTAACATGCTGACTGTTTTTACAACTTTCGTTTATATTAGACAAATATAACAACTGAAAACTATAAAAAAATACCTTTCTAGTTCATTTGTGCAATGAAATCCAAAAACCATAAAGAAAAAGGCTGCTAACTGATCACAGGCAAAAATTAAACCACACGCTAATAAAAATATGCAAAATGTATCAATAAACCATTTATTTATGATTAATAAATTAACCATGATTTATTTATTTATGATTTATTTATTTGTGATTTTATTTGTCAGGGAGAGAGAGAGCAAGCACAAGCAGGGGGAGCAGCTGGCAGAGAGAGAAGCAGGCTCTGAGCTGAGCAGGGAGCTGGATGTGGAACTCAATCCCGGGACCCTAGGATCATGACCTGAGCTGAAGGCAGACGCCCAATCCACTGAGCCATCCAGGCGTCCCTATCAATATACTTTTAAAAAATATGTTCAACATCACTAGTAATCAAAGAAATGCAAAGAGAAGTGACAAGCCGTCATTAGCTTGTTAAGAAAAGCTTGACTTTTGGCGCCTAGGTGGCTCAGTCTTAAAATCTTAAAAAAAAAAAAAAAAAAAAAAAAAAAGAGAGAGAGAGAGAAGCTTGAATTTAAGATTGTTAATGATCAAGAACACTAATAACAACCAGTGGTCGTAAGAGTACTAAGAAAGAGGTAGCATGTCCAGTATAATTTGGTAAAATTTAAAAAGTAATTTGGTAGTATTTATGCAAAGTTATTGTCCTTATATTTTGATCTAGTTAGTCTTTTTACATACAGAAATTTGTATGCAGAGGCATATAATTAATATAACTGTATAAAACGAATTTTGGGGGAACAATCTCAAGTTTAAAAAATATTTTAAAAAATAAAAAATAGGGGTGCTTGGATGGTTCAGTTCATTAAGCATCTGTCTTTGGCTCTGGTCGTGGTCTCGGGGTCCTGGAATCAAGCCCATCAGGCTCCCTGCTCAGTGGGGAGTCTGCTTCTCCCTCTCCCTCTGCAGCTCTCCCTGCTTGTGCTTGCTCATATACTCACTCTCAAATAAATAAAATCTTAAAAAATATATATAAATAAAAAATAAAAAAACATTTTAAAGAATCATATGATGGGCACCTGGGCGGCAGCTCATATGACTCTTGATTTTGGCTCAGGTCACGATCTCAGGGGTGTGAGATCAAGCCCTGTGTCAGGCTCCCCGCTCAGCACGAGTTTGCTGGAGATTCTCCCTCTCCCTCTGCTTGCACTTGCAAGCACGCTCTCTCTCTCTCTAATAAATAAATCTTTAAAAAAAAGAGAATAATATGACAGGCTGAAGGTAATTTTAAAGTGGTTTTGCAGGGGAAAACATTTGTTTCCCTTTTGCTTTGGAGCTGTAGATTATGATTATAGTAAATTTAAATCTAAAGTGTAAGGGAGAATAATACAAACTCTGGTTTCAGTCAGGCATATTTGTATCATTGTATGTTTGTACTCACATCATTTGTATGTTTGTGCCATTTTAAAAATCAGCCTGTGTCAAAAACTCAGGTCTAACGTTTGTGTTATGTTTTGCCACTAGGGGGCAGCACCATTCAAGGACATGTTGGAAACAGGACAAATTTTGGTAACAATCATTTTTAGGCAGTAATGAATTCTAAGGTGGGCAACCCAGTACTTGGAGATAATTAAATAAATGTGTAAAGAGGTGTATACAACAATCTCATGTCTATCAATTGAGACTGGGTTAAATAAAACAGTATAACACAGCAACAGAATACTATAAAACCATTAAAAAAGATGACAACATATTTATACTGACACGAAAATAAATAATTTGTTTTTATCTGAAATAAGTCACAAAACCCATATTCTATTTATATTGTCATACAGTAATCTATGTACATCCAGAGAACAATCTCAACACTAAAATTTAATAACCCCTGGAAACTGGGATGGCATTAAGCCATTTTACTTTTAAGTTTTCACAATCAAACATGAATTGCTTTTGAAAAAGTTTTTAAAAAGTAGTAAAGTGTGCTTCTAGTTTTACACTCACAAACTCAGGAAAATGCAAATATTTTAATTACATTTTAACAATTAAATTAACAAAAATGTAAGGACCATAGATTTCATTCCTTTTTTTATGGTTGAATAATATTCCTTTGTACGTGTGCACATGTGTGCATGTACATCTCTTTTATCCACTCATCTATGGATGAACACCTGAGCTGCTGCCACAATTTGGTTACTGTAAATAATGCTGCAATATACATTGGGATGTACATATCCTTCTGAATTAGTGTTTTGTATTCTCTGGGTAAGAAGGGTTTAAAAAAAACAACATTAGAACCTCAGCATTAAAATAAATTCTGACATACTCTCTAAAAAAGAAAAATAGTTACAAGTTGGTATATCTATTATGAAAAATGGACTTGGAATTGAAAAGGAAAGATGAGACAAAGTGTTTTACACATAAAAAGTGACTAATGTATGATTATTAAGTTTTTCAAATAATAAATACATAAAGTATTAAAAACCACTTAAACAAAAGTATGCTTATAGGTTATAATCAGGGTTTTAAAGGCTATAATGAGGACCCACATCAACAAGATAAAAATTAATACAGATAGATGCAAAGTCTTACTTAAAAGTTTAAGAAAAGAGATATTGCAGAGTTAGAGAATAACAAAGCTCTGGGATGATAGCAGATGAAGTTTGGAATTGCAGTTAACAGAAATATGTCAGTGGGAAGAACGGAAAGAGTCTCACTGGAAACTGCTGTTTGAAAGACCTTATCTCAAGCTTATGTCCATTCTGGGGGAAACGCTTTAGGAGCTACAGGTTATTCAGAAAGATGATCAGTAAAGGGACTAGATATTTAGTGACTGGAGAAAGCTTAGTATTGGGGGGGGGGGGGAGATGAGGGTCATGAAGCTGTTTTAAAATAAATGAAGGACTGTTAGATGCAGCATATTCTGGGAAGCTCTAGAAAAGATAATTAGTACTACTATATAAAAACCACAGGGTGGTGAGTTTTGATTTAATTAGGATTGTTTAAAAAAAAAATTTACTGGGGTCAAAGTAGTGAGCTCCTAACCACTGGAAATAAACACTCCTGCCCCCTTGTCTGCACCGCCTGCTATTTTCTCTGCCCAGAGTGCTCTTTTACCACACAGCGGCAAGGCTAACTCCATTACTTTCTTCTCAGATCTTTACTCAGACCTCACCTGACCAGTAAGGCCCTCATCATTAATTATAATTAATTATAATTATCATATATATATATATATATAAAATCAAAAAGCAAGCTTTTTTGATACTTCTCTGTGCCGACCCTAGCCTAATATTTCTTCCTAGCACTCACCATCTGACATACTATATCTCTAAACATGCATTCACACATATACCCACTTACTCTCTCCTCTATAGTAATGGAACGTGGCTTTAATGAGATCAGAAATGTGGATTTTTTTCATTGCTGTTCTCTCCAGTACCTGGCAGAGCTGGCACTCAAAAAATGCCAGCAATATGAAAAAAATGAATAAAAGGCTGTACTGGAATATCTAGTTCTTACCAAATATGAGATTGTTTGAAATGCTATCTTAAGGCCCAGAACAGAAAGTTCTTATGTTTTTTCCCACTTTTCACTTCATACAATATCCATATTTTTTTTTTTTAAAGATTTTATTTATTCATTTGACAGAGATCACAAGTAGAGAGGCAGGCAGAGAGAGAGGAAGAAGCAGGCTCCCCACTGAGCAGAGAGCCCGATGCGGGGCTCGATCCCAGGAACCTGAGATCATGACCCGAGCCGAAGGCAGCGGCTCAACCCGCTGAGCCACCCAGGCGCCCCACAATATCCATATTTTTAATAGTCATATTTTTTGTTACCACTGACACTTATAAAGTTACCATGCAGATAATATAAAAATTTAGATAATTAAGTGGTTTTAAAAATTAAACATCATTGGGGAAAAGAAGTATTGGGTTGCAGATACACACACATACACACATACACAAATGGGAAAATATTAGTATACAAGTCAAATCCTAAAAATAAATATGCAAGAGTCTCCATAAAATTGGGAGAAAAAATTTTTAAAAAACCCCACAAAGCCTCCTTTCCCTCCTCTTCCCCTTTCAAAAAAAGAGGTAATATAAGAATGAGAAGAACTCTTCTAAAACTAACCATGATAGTGATTTACCAGTGGGTGAAATATCTTAGGCACAATTAACATTACTACCCTGTACACGATCTGCATTAGCATTCCCTTTATAATCTCTTCACGGGGACTCTTTTTGCCTCATTTTAACCCACTGAAATCATGGGTTTGATGTACTGTTTTTTTTCTTTAGTAATGTGCAAATATGGTATTTTAAGTTTGTCTTTGACTAGGAAATGCAGTAGGAGACAACTATACTCCCCAAACATTTCTCTTACCCGAAATAGCCACTTTAACACAGGTACAGGACACTGGACGTAGTGATAAGCAGAGGTAAGAAAGCCTTGTGTTGTCAAAAAAATCTGATCTGTTTTTCCTGATCTGAAAAAATAAAGTGAAATCAATGACTGTACTTACAGGGTAAGAAATGTCTACCACCACATCTGACATAATCAGGGAAATGAGCACACACACCATCCTCAGACCCTGCAGGCAGACTCTACTCCAATATGGATGGGTTACTCAAAAAGGAAATTCAAGTGATGGCCTAAAGCTGATCCACTCTGTTGGCCTGTCTCCAGATTTATCTGGTGGATAAATTTACATTAGCTGGCAGTGTTGAGAAGGCGCCTATTAAGTCTCAGGGCACTGTCTGCTTTTGCCAACTTGGGTTTGTAATTCTATAAAACTGAGCACCAGCATTAATGTGATCTCTCTGGATCTGAGATATCATGCACTGAGAGAAATTAGACCAACTTGGGCACTGTGGTACAGTCTGCTAGTTGCCCATCCCAAGATCTATTCTTAGCTTTCCTGTTGGAAACCGAGTGGCTGACTTTTAGCTCTGCCTGAAATAAAAACCATTTCCCAGCCTTCCTTTAACAGGTGTGGTCATGTTGACTAAGTTCTACCCAACTAACCATAAGAAGAAATATGTGGGATTTCTAGGAATTTGAATGTAAAGGGCTGGATGGTGGAGAAGAAAGATTATATGGTGAAACACCAGCCCTGGACTTCCTACCTCCAAACTTCTTTCACATAAGAAAGAAATATACGTCTTGTTTTTTTTTTTTAAGATTTTATTTATTTATCTGACAGATAGAGATCACAAGTAGGCAGAGAGGCAGGAATAAAGAGGGAGAGGAGGAAGCAGGCTCCCTGCTGAGCAGAGAGCCCAATGCGGGGCTCGATCCCAGGACCCTGAGATCATGACCTGAGCTGAAGGCAGAGGCTTTAACCCACTGAGCCACCCAGGCGCCCCTATACTTCTTGTTTTAAGCCCCTATTATTTTGACAGTTGCTGTTACTATATGCTGATCTTAATCCTAACTAATAAAAGCATATATACCAAGCAACTATCTTACCCTGCTGCCTCTAATTAAATAATAAACACAAAAAGCAATAGTAATAAGAAGGATTTGAAAACTGGATAGGTCATAACAGAAGTTAACCTTTTAGAAGAGTATGGCAGTTAGAAACTTTTAGGATAATATTTATATAGGAAAAAGTAAAATGTTTTTCTGTTTTTCTACTTACTTAAGAATAAGCTTTTCTACAGCGCTCTGTCCTATAAAACCAGAGTCTCTCAAATCCAAGGTATATTGATTGAAAATTTTTCCGGAATTGAGGAAATTAAATATTTCTTCACCTGGGTGATGATCAGGAATAGCATCAATTGTAACCGAAAATTTCTTTAGAAATTCCCTGGAATAAAAAAAGTTATTGAATACCAAATAGTTACATTGCATGTGGTTCTGTGTGCAAAGAAAACTTTTCTTAGGACCAATGTTAACCTCAGATAAGAAGACTAGCATGACTGGCGAGGATGCGGAGAAAGGGGAACCCTCCTACACTGTTGGTGGGAATGCAAGCTGGTGCAACCACTCTGGAAAACAGCATGGAGGTTCCTCAAAATGTTGAAAATAGAACTACCCTATGACCCAGCAATTGCACTGCTGGGTATTTACCCTAAAGATACAAACATAGTGATCCGAAGGGGCACGTGCACCCGAATGTTTATAGCAGCAATGTCTACAATAGCCAAACTATGGAAAGAACCTAGATGTCCATCAACGGACGAATGGATAAAGAAGATGTGGTGTATATACACAATGGAATACTATGCAGCCATCAAAAGAAATGAAATCTTGCCATTTGCGACGACGTGGATGGAACTAGAGGGTATCATGCTTAGCGAAATAAGTCAATCGGAGAAAGACAACTATCATATGATCTCCCTGATATGAGGGAGAGGAAACGCAACATGGGGGGTTAAGGGGGTAGGAGAGGAGTAAATGAAACAAGATGGGATTGGGAGGGAGACAAACCATAAGTGACTCTTAATCTCACAAAACAGACTAAGGGTTGATGGGGGGAGGGGGGTGGGGTTATGGACACTGGGGACATATGTGCTATGGTGAGTGCTGTGAAGTGTGTAAACCTGGCGATTCACAGACCTGTACCCCTGGGGATAAAAATATATGTTTATAAAAAATAAAATTAAAAAAAAAAAAAAAAAAAAGAAGACTAGCATGAGAACATGTGTTTTGTTCCTCCCACTGTTTGCTAGTAGTTAATCCAAAGCCGCTAAATGGGTCTATGTGAAAAGAAATAATAACCAGGAGAAAAAAGATGTATCTTGGTCTTAACATTTGTCCTTGAAATCCATCATAGATGGATTAGAAAACGATCTTGGATTACTCATTAAGTACATAACCATCAGTGGTTCATTTATTTCACAAGAACAAAATTAAGATATATAAACTTAATAGGATATACATTATGAAAAATGCTGTACCTGTGTTCTTCTAAGAGGCCATCCTCATCATCTGTACTGTCTTGATCTCCAATTCTGATGGGGGATTTAATACCTCGGCCCTGCCTTATGTCTTCCTGTAGTTGCTTCTGCAGTTCATCTAGCCTGAGAATTGAAAGAATATTGCAAAAAATGGTTTACTCTAAAAACAATCTTTAGTTTGTCTAAAAGCAGCACCAAAAAAACCAAAACAACCCCCCCGAACCCAACCTCTTATTATTAATAAGTACCTTGTTATATGACAAACTTTGTTGCACTAAAGGTCAAATTATATCTTTCCAAACACCATGATGTGTAACAGGTTTTCTACCCAGCTACTGGTATGGTATTAGAATAGTGTTCTTTCACACAGAAGACTTGAATATTTCTTTATAGCTAGGACTTCAAAAATGAAATCCAAATCATTTAGAGAAAGGGGAAGGAAAAATGGCAAATAATTTGATTATCCCCTTGAATCTTTAATGCTCATTTGACTTCAAGTAGACCAACAATCTGATAATGTTAATTAGGCTTTCTAGCAGCAGCATTCATCATCATTGTCATCATCATTATTATCACAGTACCTAACACTGAGCCCTTACTAAGGGACAGGAACTATACTGAGAACTTTATGCATTACATCTTTCAACCCTCACGAGAACCCCACGTGGTAGTTTATTATTACCCATTTTACACATGAGGAAACAGACATTAGGAATGCTAACTTGCTCAAGCTCCCAATGCAAGGAGCTGGGATTCAAAGCTAGAGAATCTAGCTCCGGAGTCCTTGCTTACACTGCTTGCCAAGATTAAGTTATTCTAACCAAGGTCCTTATTTCTAGCTCCAGCCCCACAGTAGATGAGTATAATACAACAGTAAGTGACAAGTAAATGTACTGCTCTACCAATACAGAAAAGAGTCAATAATCAGATCAAACTAGCATCTCTGCCTCTGGTCTGTGCAATGTTCTTTTCAAATAACTTCAGATCTGACATTACAAATCACATAAATTCATGAAATTTTTTTTTTTTTAAGATTTTATTTATTTATCTGACAGAGAGAAATCACAAGTAGGCAGAGAGGCAGGCAGAGAGAGAGGAGGAAGCAGGCTCCCTGCTGAGCAGAGAGCCCGACGCGGGGCTCGATCCCAGGACCCTGAGATCATGACCCGAGCCGAAGGCAGCAGCTTAACCCACTGAGCCACCCAGGCGCCCCAAATTCATGAAATGTTTAAAGAATTTTACAATAGAGACAATTTCTCTAACTTTAGAAAAGTGAACACTTCTGACTAATTGTATTTCCTATGGTTAGCTAACTCATCTATCAAGTTTGAGACACATATATACCAACTTCAAGTCAGTTGAGGTTTTTTTTTTTTAAGATTTTATTTATTTATTTGACAGACAGAAATCACAAGTAGGCAGAGAGGCAGGCAGAGAAAGAGAGAGGAGGAAGCAGGCCCCCCACTGAGCTGAGAGCCCAATGTGGAGCTTGATCCCAGGACCCTGGGATCATGACCTAAGCCGAACAAAGGCAGAGGCTTTAACCGACTGAGCCACCCAGGTGCCCCCCCCCTTTTAAAGATTTTATTACTTATTTGAGGGGGAGAGAGCACAAGCAGGGGGACTGGCATAGGGAAAGGGACCAGGAGACTCCCTGTGCAGAGGAGCCCAACGTGGGGGCCAATCCAATTCCAGGACCCTGAGATCACGACCTAAACCAAAGCCAGATACTTAGCCAACTGAGCCACCCCGGAGCCCCAAGTCAGTTGAGCTTTAAGTGAAGTTCTGTGGGCTAGTTTTGAGGATATTCCTTAAATAAGGAAGATACTTTCCCCCTCATTAGCAAAAGCAGTTTACAACGAATGACACAAATTTTATGAGGTCCATTATGATCCTCAAACTTTTTGATTTCTGTGTGTATGTGTGTGTGTGTGTGTTTGTGTGTGTGTGTGTGAGAGAGAGAGACAGAGAGAGCCAGAGACTGAAAGAGAAACATAATTCTAAACTTCTTCCTTAAGAGTAACTTGATATAGGGGTCCCTGGGGTGGTCTCTGCCTTCGGCTCAGGTCATGGTCTCAAGGTTCTGGGATTGAGCCCCACGAAGGCCCTCTGCTCAGCAGGGAGCCTGCTGCCCCCCCCCCCCCCGCCTGCCTCTCTGCCTACTTGTGATCTCTTTCTCTGTCAAATAAATAAATAAAATATTAAAAAAAAAAAAAAAGAGTAACTTGATATAGAAAAAATCATGTGTTGGAATACATGAACATAAGAATGTTTAAAAAAAATTCTATGCAAACAAAAAACCCCCAAACAACTCAATTAAAAAATGGGCAAGGGGCACCTGTATGGCTTAGTTGATTATGTCTGTCTTTGGCTCAGGGTCATGATCCTGGGGTCCTGGGATTGAGCCCCACATCAGGCTCCCTGCTCAGCAGGGAGTCTGCTTCTCCTCCTTCTGTGCCCCCTCCCTCTCTCGTGCGCTCTCTCTCTCTCAAATAAAGCAATAAAATCTTTAAAAAAATGGGCAAAGGAGCTGAACAGACATTTCTCCAAAGAAGCTACAAAAATGGCCAATAAGGACATGAAAAGATGCTCAACATCATTAGTTATTAGGAAAGTGAAAATGAAAACCACAATGAGGTACCACTTCATACTCGTTAGGATGGCTATCATCAAAAAACCAGAAAATATCAAGTGTTGGTGAGGATGTGGAGAAACAAATCCTTGAGCACTGCTCGTGGGAATGTAAAATGGTGCAGCCACTATGGAAAACAGTACAGCAGTTCCTCAAAATTATGTACAGAATCACTGTATGATCCAGCAATTCCACTTCTGGGTATATACCCAACCCCTAAGAACTGAGTGGGGACTTAAAGAGATATTTGTACACCCATGTTCACAGCAGCAATACTTCCAACAGCCAAAAAACAGAAGCAACCCAAGTGTCCATCAAAGGATAAATGGTTAAATAAAATGTGGTATATACATACACTAGAGTATTATTCAGCCTCAAGAAGGAAGGAAATTCTTGGGGCACCTGGGTGGCTCAGTGGGTTAAAGCTTCTGCCTTCAGCTCAGGTCATGATCTCAGGGTCCTGGGATCGAGCCCTGCATGGGGCTCTCTGCACAGTGGGGAGCCTGCTTCCTCCTCTCTCTCTGCCTGGCTCTCTCTGCCTACTTGTGATCTCTATCTGTCAAATAAACAAACAAAATCTTAAAAAAAAAAAAAAAAAGTAGGAAATTCTGACACATGCTACGAAATGGACAAACCTTGAAGACACTATGCTAAGTGAAATAAGCCAATATAAATGAATGAATACTGTATGATTTCATTTATATGAGGTACCCAGAACAGTTAATTTCATAGAGACAGAAAGTAGAAGGGTGGCTGCCAAGGGCTAGGGGAAGAGGAGGACGGGCAGTTATTAATGAATGAGTACGGAATTTCAGTGAGGGAAGCTGAATAAAGTTCTGAAGATGGATGGTGGTGACAGTTGTATAACGTGAATAGATGTAATTCCAGTGAATTGCACAGTTAAGAAGGATTAGAATGGTAATTTAAATTCTGTATATTTTATCACAATAAAAAAATACACACAAAAAATTCTGCCCATACTTTTGATCAAGAATTTCAGCTACCAGTTAGATTCTGATTGTGGTAAGCAGAAAGGAATCTGTATTATTACAGCAATACAGTAAACCATAAAAACCTGATCTTCTGACCCGGCCTGTGAACAAGAGTGCTTTATTTCTAACAAAGTTGATAGTAAAACTGTTATAGTAGTATTGGCATAAAATGCACGCTAATTTCTCATAATCCTTAAAGGAAAATTAAAAACCCAACCAACCACACAAACAAGCAGTATGTTTAATTTAGCAAGGTAGACATGATGCTGACCTTTGAGTGTCTTCCATCTCCTTCACAAGACGTTCTAAAGTATTTGTATATGTACCACTATGAACATGTTCCTAAAACAAGAAGAAAATTTAGGGATACTTTATAACATATCTTAGTATAAGAATTGGGATGTTTTAAGTTATTCAGAGTACTAAAGAATATTTTCTATTTCAAAAACCTAGGCCAGGAGGATACCTTTCTTAGAGAATTTTCACCATCATGCTTTAAATCTAGTATTTTGTACTGCAGGCAATTTGACTTTACCATTTATTAGGAAAGGCACTAATTATAAAACCCTGCCAGCCTTTGGAACTGACTGTAAACACCCAAGGGCTCCATGGCTACCACGTCTTTATTTTTAAATTCTATTTTAATGTAATCAAACTAATTTTTAGGTGTTACCATGGAACATTAACACCTTCCCCACCAAATTTTACAGACATATTAGAATTTAATCCAGCTTATTCCCAAGATAGAATGAAGCACTTTATAAATAAAACTGCACACCACAATTAACAACATTTCTACACTCTACCTTCATTTACAGCAGTGGTCTCCAAAGCAGGGGGTGTGCAAGGTGATCCATTGGGGTGCAGGAAGAAAATAATAGAACTTCTATTTATATGGAACTTCTATAGAAACTCCAGTAGAACTTAGTCTATAGTAACTTCTATATAACTTCTATAGGAAAATACTTTTTTCTTCTTCCTTTTAAATTCTGTTTTTGCATATGCTTTAGAAAGTACACAGTAGTATAGTGGTACATGTATATAATCTATAAGTATACATATATATTGGAGTACATGCTTAAAATTTTTTTACTAATAGAAGTGTTTGTGATCAAGAAAGTTTGGAGACCACTGATTTACAGTAATAAAACTAAAGATATGGGAAACCCATTAACCAAACAAGAACTATACCAGTTTCAGTCCAATTACGAATCATAACAGATACTAAGTTTTTAAACAGTTCTAGCAATTTATCCCTCTTTCACTCATCAATCCAATTTTCCCTCTTCAGGTAAAGATAAATGTCACAGAACTACTTACTGTATAGTCTGATGACTGAGATCTAAGCCCCTTGGAAAGAGCAGGAGGCTTTCCTGTAGTTGCAGGAGTCTGATTGAAGTTCAAAGCCATTATTTCTTCCAGTGATTTTAATGTTTCCTCTTCCTCATCACTGTCTAGGTTGTAACCTAAACTTTCTTCATCACTATCAAAATCACCCCTTAGTTTTCTTTTCAGTGCATTGCTACCTGCATTGGAATTTCCTGAACTCTCTTTATCTGAAGGGGCTTTATCTGAAGGTGCTGTAGGGCTTGGGGTACATGGCACTGGCACAACTTCCAAAGCAGGAGGGGGAGACTTTGTAGGAGTGCCATATTCTGAACGCAAAGATCCCCCAGAAATTTTCCCTGAAGATACATTAGAATCAGCTTTATCAGTCTTTGCTTTGTGTTCCTTGTGTCTGGAGGACTCTGCAGAATGCCCAGAACATTCTTTAGATGAAGAACGCTCTTTTTCTTTTTTAGGAACTGGAAGAGTGCAATTTTTAGCATTTAATGGTACCCGGGAGGAACCAGCACTTGGAACATGGGAAAGTAAAGGTAGAAGTTTTGTCTCCTTTGATGCCACAGAGCTAGCAGTTTTATTTTTCTGAAGGTTGCTAGCTTTTTTAACTGCAGACTTTTCCTGAGGTAAAGATATATGGGGTTTCTGCATCTTAGTCTCTTTGGTACTTGCCACACGGATTTGGTCACTATTCCTGGAAGAATGGTGGCCGGAATTTGAAGGTGCCAAGCCTCCAGAGGAGCGATCAATTTCTTCACTGGGTTCCTTGGATATATCTTCCAAGCGCAATACATCCCCAGGTGTCTTCAGTGCAATATGTTTTATAAACTTCTCTCTCTGATGTGGTCCGTCAGGACGCTTCTCAAGGAAGGACTCCTTTACTTTTGGCATTATAGATTCTCTTGTGCTTTTCAGATCTGAGTCCACAGAGTTCCTTTTTCTTTTGTCAGAGAACTTATTCTGCTTAGACCCTGCTAAAATTTAATTTTTGCCAGATTAGTGAATAGTAAATTTTCCTATCATATTAAGTTTAGTGAGTGTCTAGAATACTCTGACAAAATGCTTAAATTGTAAAAGTTTAGGCTGAGATCATTCAATATATGTGGCATAAGGAAAAAGAGTTGGTACTATTATTTATTTATTAACTAATAAAATACTGGTGTCCAAATTTAAAGCTAATGACAATGCCCATTTTCATTCTAAAGCTATTAAAAGTTTACTACCCAAACAAAATTCAAGGTATTCCTCCCCGAAACACAAAAGCTGCATATCTATTATCATGGAAGGCAATTCCCTCAAAGTTCATATATTCTTTCTTAGATCAAGGACTATCTGATTCCAGAAATGTAATACTTCTACATCTAAATTTATAGCATCTTAAAATATATACACGATAACTAGCTGAAGGCAGACATATTTTCTCAATTAAAATAAAAATCTACCCAAGTCTTTCTCCCCAGTGTTTAATTGTTTATTCCTTCCTGTTTATCCTTCTAGTCATTAGCTGTGTTATGAGTTGTGGTGGAATTGTGGCTCCCAAGATGATTTATTGAGGGGCGCCTGGGTGGCTCAGTTGTTAAGCATCTGCCTTCAGCTCAGGTCATGATCCCAGGGTCCTAGGATCAAGTCCCACATCAGGCTTCCTACTCGGCGGGAAGCCTGCTTCTCCCTCTCCCACTCCCCCTGCTTGTGTTCCCTCTCTCACTGTGTCTGTCAAATAAATAAAATCTAAATAAAATCTAAATAAACAAATAAATAAATAAATAAATAGGTGATATGTTGAAGTCCTAACTCCCAGGATCTCAGAATGTGACTTTAATAAGAAATAGGTTCTTTACAGGGGTAGTTAAGTTAAAATAAAAGTCATTAAGGTGGGTCTGGGTCCTAATCCAGTTATGACTGGTGTCCTTAGAAGAAGGGGAAATTTGCAGTCTTGAGGTCTTTTATCTTTTCCACACTATCATGTCATGAATTCACAGGGAATGTACTACAGCAACCCAGGCTCCTTTCCATTGGTTCTCACAAAACATACTTCTCTGAGTGCAGCAAACTGGCATTTTAGTTGAACTTAAGTACCTTCTCTTTGGCTTCGTTCAAAAGGGTAAATTTGGACATGGAGACAGAACTGAAGAGGGAAGATGAAGTGGAAACACAGGGAAGGGGTGCCTGAGTGGCTTAGCTGGTTAAACGTCTGCCTTCAGCCCAGGTTATGATCTCAGGGTCCTGGAATCGAGCCCCAAGTTGGGGTCCCTGCTCAGTGGGAAATCTGCTTCTCTCTCTCCATCTGCCCCCCACCCGCTTATATGTTCTCTCTCAAATATAAATAAATAAAATCTAAAAAAAAAAACAAAAACAAAGAAAACCCCAACCACACATGCAGGGAAAAGATACCATGTAACATGTGACAGGAGTGATATATCTAAAAGTCAAAGAATGTCAAGAATTGTAGGCAAACACCAAAAGCTAGAAGAGGCAAGGAAGGATTCTCTCCTTGAATTGTTCTGCTGATAACCTTAATTTTGGATTTCTAGCTTCTAGAACCATGAGAAAATATATTTACACTGTTTTAAGCCACCTAGGTTTAGGGGGTCCATCCAAGAGAACTTTAATAAACCACGTGTATTTGAGTTAACCAGGTTTAAAACGTTTCTTAATGTGTTTAAAAATGTGATGTATCATTAATTAAAACCCATTAGTCATTGAAGATTACTATTTATATAATCAGTATTCCCCAAATTAAGTTTCTCTCTGCATAAGGGCATATGTCCTCAAATCCTCAACAATTTGATTAAGACAACGACAAAATTTGATTAAGACAACGACAAAATAACTCAAGAGGTAAGAAACTTTTTATAGCCTGATCAGTATATAATCTGAAAAATTCCATTTATAAACATGAAAAAAATCAATTAACAAATGTCTCTATCTCAATTTTTCTTTTTTTTTATTTTATTTTTTTAAAGATTTTATTTATTTATTTGACAGAGATCACAAGTAGGCAGAGAAGCAGGCAGAGAAGCAGGCAGAGAGAGATAGGAGGAAGCAGGCTCTCTGCTGAGCAGAGAGCCCGATGCGGGGCTCGATCCCAGGACCCTGGGATCATGACCTGAGCCGAAGGCAGAGGCTTTAACCCACTGAGCCACCCAGGAGCCCCTCTTTTTTTTTTTAAAGATTTTATTTATTTATTTGACAGAGAGAGATCACAAGTAGACGGAGAGGGAGGCAGAGAGAGAGAGAGAGAGGGAAGCAGGCTCCCCCGCTGAGCAGAGAGCCCGATGCGGGACTCGATCCCAGGACCCTGAGATCATGACCTGAGCCGAAGGCAGCGGCTTAACCCACTGAGCCACCCAGGCGCCCCTCTTTTTTTCTTTTTAAAGATTTTATTTACTTACTTGACAGAAAGAGAGAGAGAGATCACAAATAGGCAGAGAGACAGGCAGAGAGAGTGGGGAAGCAGGCTCATTGCTGAGCAGAGAGCCTGATGCAGGACTCAATCCCAGAACCCTAAGATCATGACCTGAGCCAAAGGCAGAGGCTTAACCCACTGAGCCACCCAGGCGCCCGATCTCCATTTTTCTACAGGTAGCTCCTTTTACCTGAAGAAATCATTCTATATCCACTCACTTTGCTGGGGTTAAATGTCTTGTAAAAAAAGGACAGGGGTCCTTTATGGTGTAAGATGAGAAATCAACTAAGAAAAAGACTTGGGGTGGATTTACACTGATTATTTTAAGTTTGGGATTTCAAAAAAGATAGCTACAGAGCTGCCAGCTTGAATTCTGTTCCATTTCCTAGAGAAGTTAATTTATATATAGCTAGAAATGAGAAATTTCTGATTTGTTTAGGAATTTCTGATTTGTTCAGGTCTTCAATTCTGGAACAGAAGGAGAGAAAACCTGTTTATGAGCAAAGTTTAGGAAAAATCACCTTACTAAAATCTTTTGACATCTGGAATTAGAGGAGGTTGAACTGGTACTGTAAGTAAGTTCCCCTTTTGCAAGCTCTCTAAAGCAGTGGGTTTACTGCATGATTCTTTTTGTACTACTTGTACAAACTGCAGACTGTTTAAGAACATTTCAAATATCTGTTAATATGCAAAACAAATAAGGGTGCCTGGGTGGCTCAGTGGGTTGAGCCTCTGCCTTCGGCTCAGGTCATGATCTCAGGGTCCTGGGATCGAGCCCCACATCGGGCTCTCTGCTCAGCAGGGAGCCTGCTTCCCCCCTTCTCTCTGCCTGCCTCTCTGCCTACTTGTGATCTCTATGAAATAAATAAATAAAATCTTAAGAAAAAAAATAAAACAGACAAGACAGGTTGAATTTGTAAATATAAAAAAAGTGAAAATCCAACTGTTCATGAATAGGGGATTGGTTATTAATAAATTATGGAATAAACAAGGGATGGATTAATTTAGACCTCAGAATGCAGCCCAAGGACAGGATTCTGGAAGACTAAAGAGCTAAATGATTTTATCAACATTCCTAAAATCTTCTGACTTGTGTGTTATTATGTACATCACAACTGAGAAGTATAATAGCAGAAATATGAGCAAGACAGTATATTTGGATTATTAAGATCTATTCGCTATCAGATAAAGATAAGCATTCTTCAGGTTATCTAGTGAAAAAGTCCCTTATGTCCTTTATATTCTGTTGACAGTGAAATGCATGTGTATAAATAAATGTGTATTTATTAAAAAGTATAATACCATAACTTAAAATGATTATGAAACATGCAAAATACTAGAAATAAGAACATAAATGAAGGTTATAAATAAAATATAAATAAGAGGTTTCTTAAATCTACTTATGAAAACATGCAGAAAGGATCTTTTTTTTTTTTTTTTAAAGATTTTATTTATTTGAGAGAGAGAAAGCACGAGGGAGGAGAGGGTTGGGGGAGAAGCTGACTCCCCACTAAGCACGGAGCCCGATGCGGACTTGATCCTGGGACTCCAGGATCATGACTTGAGCCGAAGGCAGATGCTTAACAGACTGAGCCATCCAGGTGCCCAGAAAGCATCTTTTCCAAGTACTGTTCAAAAACTGCAGTATATGGAACTGTATAAATGAAACTACATTACAGTCACCACTGACGAAATCTGCAAATCTATGAACTGAATAGAATTTTTATCTTAGTCATTACTAGAAAAAGAAAAAGCGAGCTGAAGAGCTTGGTGGCAACACCACCACTAGTAGCTCTTTATACTGGGAAGAGCAAAATATTTTATACTAAAAATATTTTGTTCTTCCATTCACCTCTCTGCAAATTGATCACTTTTTACTATAAATGTGTAATACAGTGAGTACAGAACAATCTCATGGCTGAGAAATTATTGTTCTTATACTTCATGTCAAAATTCAATGAAAATTTAATCACTAAAATCAACACTGTAAAAATTAAATAAAAAATTTAAAAACCATATAAACTTCAAATTCATTCCTGTATCTAGAAGCTCTCTTTACGATGGTAAACTATGGTTTCTGCCCTGGCTAAAAATTGATATTAACACTTGAGATCACCTGGTAAAAATGCAATGCACCTCTAAAATATATAAAAAATAGAGTTTTACATGAAACCTGAAGAACAAGGAGTCACATCTGTCTCTCTCTGTACCTCTATTTTTTCTTCTTTAAAAGTAATGATTTTATGAGGATGTGAAGATCAAATGAATTAAAAGCACATAGAACAGGGCATGGCACACAGTAACTGTTCAGTAAATGTTAGCTATTATTGTTATGTTCACTGTTATCTTACTCAGCATGGGAATTTGTAAGATCCATTTTTCAAAGTCTCCAATCATGGCAGAAAAAAATCTATTACACCAGACTATTAACAGTTGTTATTTCCGGAAGCCTTTCATTTTCTGTATTACAAATTTCTGCAATGTTTGACTTTTACACTGTTCTATTTTCTAGTTAAGCAAAGATAAAGACACTTTAAGAATTACTGAATTAACAGTAGCTATTTATTACTACGTATTTCCTCAACTAATAGATGTAAAAGTACAAATTAATATATGTAGGTGTCCTTGAAATTTGATATTAAAAAGTTTATCTTTGTACTTGAAATATTAGAAATATTTGATGTTGTTGTGAATGATGATAATAGTTTCAACCTTATACAAGGCATCTATAATACCAAGATCTCAGTCCACAGTTCCAATAATATAAGATTATGCTTCTTACTGTAGCCAAGATTCAGAAGCAGAACACGGAATACCAAAATGAGAAACATGTTGCTAGGAACTCTTGAAAGAGGCAAAAAGGTCAAGAAAAACCACAGGTTATGCATACTAATTCTGGGACTAGTCTTTTTAAATATAATTTAACCAAACTCTTAACTAATCTCAGACATTCACAATTTCCCTCTAGGAAGGAAATTGTGTATTTAAACAAATCTGCTTTATAAAAATGCCACTGAGATACAGTTTTATATAAAAATTAATAAATTAATTTTGATTCTACCTGAAGCAGGTTCCCATGAATCAGAAGAGGATCTTTTCCTTGAGAAATGTCCATTTTCCTATTAGCAAAATGAGAAAAAATTAATTAGGAATTGGGACCAGTAACGGATGTGAACTTTTCTTTATAACATTTTAAAAAAATTTTTATTTATTTATTTGACAGATAGAAATCACAAGTAGGCAGAGAGGCAGGCAGAGAGAGAGGGGGAAGCAGACTCCCCGCGGAGCAGAGAGCCCGATGCGGGGCTCAATCCCAGGACCCTGAGATCATGACCTGAGCCGAAGGCAGAGGCTTTAACCTGCTGAGCCACCCAGGCGCCCCCTTTATAACATTTAAACACAGATTTCTAGACCAAAATAAATAAATCAAGTACTTTTATTTGGAGGTAAATTCAAACTTCTATAGTAAGACATTTTAGGGGTGCCTGGGTGGCTCAGTTGGTTAAGCAGCTGCCTTCAGCTCAGGTGGTGATTCCAGGGTCCTGGGATCGAGCCCCACATGGGGCTCCCTGCTCAGTCGGGAGTCTGCTTCTCCTTCTTCCTCTGCCCCTCTCTCTGTGCTCTCTAATAAGTAAAATATTTTTAAAAAGACACTTTAAACTCTTAAGTTTTTTAAAAAAATGAAGGGCATATGTATGATAAAAATGTAAAAATGTCATAAAAATAAAAGCCAGTTTTCATAATGCAAATTTAAAGCTTTATATTAGCTCAGGATTAGTATTAAAACACTGTTATCATTCTGATAAAGAAATAGTAAGCCTTGGGCGCCTGGGAGTCTCAGTGGGTTAAGCTGCTGCCTTCGGCTCAGGTCATGATCTCAGGGTCCTGGGATCGAGTCCCGCATCGGGCTCTCTGCTCAGCAAGGAGCCTGCTTCCCTCTCTCTCTCTCTCTCTCTCTGCCTGCCTCTCTGTCTACTTGTGGTCTCTTTCTGTCAAATAAATAAATAAAATCTTAAAAAAAAAAAAAGAAATAGTAAGCCTAATACTTGCCAATTAAGGGAAATAACTCAGGGGCGTCTTGGTGGCTGAGTTAGTTAAGCCTCTGACTTCGGCTCAGATCAAGATCTCAAGGTCCTGGGATGGAGCCCTGCATCAGGCTCCCCGCTGAGAGGGGAGTTTGCCTAGCCCCCTCACCCTGCTTGTATTCTCTCTCAAATAAATAAAATCTCTAAAAATAATGGACATAATGGACTCTTCAATACTTTAGTTCAAATACTGATGTACAACCAAACACTGCAATCTTCTAAGAATGGACCAAATGTGGGGTGCCTGGGTGGCTCAATGGGTTAAAGCCTTTGCCTTCAGCTCAGGTCATGATCCCAGCATTCTGGGATGGGGCCCCACATCAGGCTCTCTGCTCAGCAGGGAGCCTGCTTCCCCCCACCCCCGCCCCCGCCTGCCTCTCTGCCTACTTGTGATCTCTGTCAAATAAATAAAATCTTAAAAAAAAAAAAAAAGAAATGGACCAAATGTTAATAATGATTATTAGCAAATCTCATTGGTAAAGACACCAAACTCCTTGCAAATCAACCACAGAGTTTACAAATACATTTTCTAGCAATATACACGGCAACACTCTCCATTCCCTCCTAAAATGTCACGGTTTGGTTTACTGTTTTGGTCTATCTGGTTTTAAAATCTTATAGCACCGTATCAACACAGTCCTTTCTTGATACCTGAACTTCCTTTATTGGCTCTGTATGTAGAGAAGTTCTCTGAAACAGAGTACTTATCTTTCTAGGGGAGAGGATCAGCTTTTGTTTATCTAGGTTTGGTCTATTCTCAAGGGAGAATATGATGAAGTTAGTATGTATTCGAATAGCTAAGTATTATCACCTAAGTTGTCTAAGACCCATTCTCAAAATTATTTAGGACTTACATATAATCTAAACCAGTGATTCTCAAAACTTTAAAGTACATCAGAATCATCTGGAAGCTTTATTAATTGCAGATTGCTGGTCTTACCTTACCTCCAATTTCTGGTTCAGTTAGTCTGGTGTGGGGCCCGAGATTTTGCATTTCTAAGTTCCCAAGTGATGCTGATGTGGTTAGTCTAGGACCACATTTTGAGAACCGTTGTTCTAAAAGATTTCCTCCTGTTTTAGATTTTCCATTCCTTAAGTATCTCCCTTCAGCACAGCCTAATTTAAAAATGATGGTACTTGCCTAAAAAAAGAATGCTTACTTTCTTAAGAAAGGTCTTTGTTCATGGTCTGGAAAAATTAAGGGTAAGAAACACTATTAAGTTCTATGGACAGTTGGAGGAAACATAATGAAATTGGGTTTTAAACAAACTGTGTATCAGTATTTCCTTAACAAAAGATACCAATATGATGTTAACAGTTATTAAATATTTTTAGATTTAGCATGCTAAATTAAAGTAGTAGCCAAGCTGATTCAGTAATTATTACACATACCAGGTTTGAAAGATTACTCTTTCCAGGGGTGACGTCATTCTGTTTACTTTGTTCCTGCCTTGATTTACATTTTCTTTCTATACTAGAAGATTTTAAGGAAAGGTTGCTTGCTTCTGAGAAAGAATTTTCTGAGTTGATTCTCTGCTCCATTTGCTCCCTTCTCAACTTCTTTAGTTCTCTTTCTCTGCAATAAGAAGCTAGTGACAACTGGAATTTAGCCCCCAGTGGACTTTCTCCTGGGTGGTGCCTGGATAGACTGCTCCTGCTGCTAAGACTTCTAGAGCTGTTCTTGAAGATGTCAGTTTCTGTCACTGTGGCCTGCTTTTTGGAATCTGTATTGGTCTTGTCTCGATCTCTATCATTCTTCTCCCTGCTATTTCCGTGAATGAACAGTGACTTTCTCCTCTCTGGAGATCGATGTTTTTTCTTCAGTGCCTTCATCTCCTTTGACAAGCAGTATGGAGGAACGTAGACTTTTGTAACTGCCTTTGGATATTTGGTGGCTATTGACACACAGGGCCGACGTGACTCATGCATACCACGATCTTTATGGCGCTCTTTAACACCTTTCATGAAAGCCTCTAAAATAGTGCTCTTTTCTGATGGTATCCTTTTGGGTTTAGATTTTTTTGGTGAAGACAGTTTCCTTTCAAACTGCTCTGTCCCAGTGATGGACAATCCACTTCCTCCATATTTGATGTCTGATTTTTGTGGAGAATCCAACATATGTCTGTCTAAATAGTCAATTAAAACACAAATTGCATGTTATTAAAAATAACACAACTATTACATTTTGTACAATTATATAAATTAATAAAAATACTAAGTCATCACAAAAATTTTCAAATCAGTGTTTAGATGATGACACACATTTTATGGGGGGGATTAAGACATGGTTTATTTAATAACCTTACTTTCATAATGCTCCCTTTTGCTAAATCTTATAAACTCATATGGCTCTATTTATAAAATTTTACCGTATTAGAAAGTTAAAATAGTACACAATATGAACATTATTGACTGGAATATTTTAAATGTAAGAAAGAATAACAGCAAAAAGTTTCTTCATGATGTTTAGAACTTATGTTTGTTAAAAACACTGCATCTTCATTTTTTTTTTCAATTTGACCATTCTGCTTAATCAAGAGCTTAGAGAAATTTAAAAATTGAATCCATCTCTCTCTTCAAAAGATCCTGTAAAAAAAAAATGCATCAATAGTATACATACCTTGTTTTGAAGCTGGTTTGAAGAAATCTATAATTGACCGCTTCCTGAAAATAAAAGCATAACTAATATAGTATCACATAAGCAAACATTAAAACCTCAATAATTCAGATTAAGGGGAGAATACTAGATTTATAGAATATAGATTGGATCTCATTACCTGGTTTAATCGAGTTCTGACAATAGCAATAATGCTTTGCTAAGCTGATTATAAAAAACTTCCATTTTCAATATAATTTACCATTTCCTTTAGGAGCAACCTTATAAATGCACAACTGAGGTGTATATAATCTATAGTACTAAAATGTAAGATTATTGGGAGTATGGATCCAGGGAATTGACAGTGTGCTTCCTAAGAAAAGTTTACTGCTTCATGAGGGGATCTGATCCTATTGCTTGGTATCTCCAGTGACTGGTACAAAATAATGCTCAACAGATGTTTGCTGAATGAATAATGGAAATTATAAAAACTGAGTAAAACCTGAAAAGACTCATAACAACAGTAGATGGTAGCATGGCAGTATCAGTTATTGGGCCCAGATGGGGAGGGAGCTGAGTTGAAGGGCATGCTGGCCAAAAGGCAGAAAGAATCAAGTGCCAAGCTGATACTACCTTCTTTATATACTACCTTATACTACCTTATTTATATACTAAAATGTAAGACGTTAATCTACGTAACAGCAGAAATTAGAATGAGTCATCACAACTAATGTTCCAAAATCTTGTCTTTTACCTAAAAATTCTTAGGATATTAACAAAATAACAAAAATAACACATTGAGGAAAACACAAGAGAAAAGGAAGAATGTGAACAATTACCAAAACCAAATTGTTTTAATTTTTAAGGATTTCTGCACCTTTCTGCACAGTAACACAAAGTGAAACATTATTACCAGAATTTGTATTTGGATTGATGTATTTAGTTATTTGTCAGCTGCATAAAGAGGAATGTCATCATATATAGAGCAAAAAATTAACTTCCTGGCAAAATTCGGCTAAAATGTATTCATTTTACTGAAAGAGAAGCAATACACTACCAGTTTCCCTAAACATTTATTCACCATGAGGTTGGAATGCTCAGAGAAAACTTGAACAATCCATGTCCCTTGTACGCTTCACAGGTCACGTTAGAAGACCAACAACCTTCTTTAATGGTTTGCTGAAAGTCCACAACGTTTGTGAAATGTTGGTGAAAAGCTAACTGGTTATGAAATGAATATGAGTGACAGACTAAGGAAGAATTTATGCATTTGCTTTCATAAAACATAAAAAATTCCACAGGAGAATAAATGAAGAAATGCCAGAGGTTCTGCAAATCGGGAAAGGATGATGCCCTCCGTTACTGATCGAGGAAAGAGATGAGAAAGGATTAAGCAGCAGCTAATTTGAAACAATACTATATATGCCTTTACATTAATTACTAAGTTAGGATTACATCTTTCCTAAAATATTAGATCCCAGGCTCCTTTTCGAGTAATACACCAGAAGGAAAAATGGTTTTGGGTAAAACATACAAGGAATCTGTAAAATAACCGTGAATGTAACTTTCAAGTAGGAACCGTTCTCTAATTTCATATGCACAGAAATGGGCATTAGTTACTTATAACTACCTTTTAAAAAATTTTAACAGCTCACAAGCCCTTATCTGAAACTTTTGGGGTCAAATGTGTTTTTGAAATTTGAAGTTACTGGATTTTAGAAAGGGGGTAACTTGGATGTATTACATAAAGCCCCCCAGTGGGGTCCGACACTGCACCCCAGAAGCAAACACACCAGTATTTCTCCAGCATCGCTTACAAATACTCCCAGTTAATGCGATAAAGCCCATATACAGCCTTCCATTAGTTCTAGTCAGGTTTGGCTGCCAAGTCAGAGGTGGTGCCAAACTTACTGAAAACTTTTGATTTGCATAGCATTTTGGATTTCACAATTGAGATAAGGGATTGTGGACTTGTACCACAACATGAGAAGATAAACTTACTGTTAAACTTAAGTTACAAGCTTTTTAAAACTTAAAATAAAAAAGACAGTACCAAGTGCGTAGAGAATTTAAACATGTTTTATTGTCAGAGGATGTCAAAACTCCCCATCTTATTACATAGCTCCCACAAAATCTTCACAAAAAACCTAGCCTCTTAGAGAGGCGGAAAGTTACCGAAGGAAAAAAAAAACATCACATTCCAAATCTGCATTTTATAAGTATCAATTATCGTGCACACTGGACTATAAAGTAATTCGTGGAAGGGTTTCCCTCGTCACATCGTACATAATTTCACCCACAACTTAGAAAAGATTTATACTGTTAAGCTACTACGATCAGTAGAACTGCAACGTACAAAAAAAACACCTAAATATGCACTAAGCAGGTAGGGTCCCGGGTCCAGCTATCGTGAAGGACGAAAATCACGGTCTACCTAAGGCGGGTTCTCCGTAGCCACCCAGGCTGTGGTCACTAGACGGAGAACTGCGTCCCAACTACAGAAAAGGAAACTCGAAGTCCCAGAAGCCCCCGCGCGGAGGCGGGGCAGGGGTTTGCCAGGCCCCGGAACGCCGAGGCCTGAGCTCGCGGAGGATGGCGGGAACTGAAAGAGCGGGCGTCCGCAGTCCTCCCTCATACCCTTGCCCCCGCGACCCGGCCCCTTCTCCAGCCCTCTGCACGGTACCTGTCCCCAGGACTCTTTGTTCTCTTTCCCGCTGCAGCAGGGGCGGTACTACCGGGTCTCAGATGGCAGCGCGGGGGCGACGACCCCGGGGCTGGGGATGAGGGGAAACCTGGCCTAGCGGGCATGCAGCGCCTTGTCATGTCGGCGCCGCTGGCGACGGCGGCATGAGCTGTGGCTGGAGAAGTTGGGTGCGTGGTTGCCGTCTTGCTGCTGGGACTCGGGGAGGCTGTCGGAGCAGAGTTGGGCGGCACCCCCTTCTCTCTTCATGGCGGTTCTCTCTCTTCGGAAGTGACTCCTGTGTGAGCGGGAAGGAACCTGAGGACCAACTGGGGGCGGGCCTTACTTGAAAGGTCGCACTCTGACTGGCTGACACGGCAGTCATTTCAGTAGTGGAGCAATAGAAAGCCGCAGCCTCTTAGGAGAAGGCGGGGATTCGAGAAGGGGGAGGGGGATACGAAAACTGCCCCCCCCGTCACGTGCGCAGTTGGGGTGGGGGGAGCGCACAGTTGCATCCGGGCCGCGTCGGCCTTAGCAGGCACGCGGGGGCGGACAGGCGCGGGCCGCTGCGCGTTCTGCGGCAGCTGGCGACAGCCGCCTGTCGAGGGCGAGGGACGAGATTTGCAGAAGCAAACCCGAGCCCAGCAGCTGCCCTCAGTGAGGGTGGCCAGCGGTTGGGCTTCCTGTGTCATACAGTTGTGCCTCAGAAATACCCAGCTGTTCATTACATCGTCTTTTTAACATCTTAGGCCAAAGTGCCCTAATGCTGTCACCATTTCCTTGGTAATGGTGCACAGTCCAATCTGAAGACTTGTCCGTTCTGTGAGAGTTCTTAAGTATTGTGGATGTTTTTTCTCTTTTTTTTAGGAAAGGAACCCCCCCCCCATCAAAATAAAGGCTGTTTTTATTTCACAGAAGCATTTTGTTTCTCAGCTGTTGAAATGAGTTATCCATGGAGCCTCTGCAGTCAGATTCCTTGGAGATTTTTGAAAGGAACAAAGGGTCAGCTTTCAATTACCCATGTTAAGTGCGGACAGCATAGATTACTAAAAGCTGCCAGCACTCTCCAGTCCTTCTTTGTAGGGGGTTTGTGTGTTGGAGGTTGTCAGCCAGGGTTTTCCTTACAAACTGAGACTGGTCACAATATCTCTGAGTCTCAGTTTCCACATCTGTAAAACGCCATTCTATCTTTCTGGGAAATTGTAAACTATAAAAAAGATAAGCAGTGTAAACTTAACAGTTTGGAGTCTCTTGCGTGATAAGTACTGAACAAATTAGTGTTCCCTTTCTTTTGCTCTTTAGACATATTCTTAGACTTAAATCTTACAGAGATACATCAGATACTGTCTGATATAAAATACAAGCAGACATAATATATTGTATGTAATATATTGATAGTTATTTATACATCACATATACGTATACCGCATATATGGAATAACTTAACCAAAATATCAATCTCAAGTATGTCCAAGCTTTTTCGGTCCTGTTCAATCACTTGGGTGGAACAAAATCTTAAATGACACAAAAGAATTTAGACACATCTCTAAAGTGCATTGTACTGAGGGGTGCATGGGTAGCTCAGTTGTTAGGCGACTGCTTTTGGCTCAGGTCATGATCCCAGGATCCTAGAATCAAACCCCACATGGGGGGGGGGGGTCCTTGCTCAGCGGGGAACCTGCTTCTCTCTCTCCCTCTGCCTGCTGCTCCCCCTACTTGTGTTTTCTCTCTGTCAAATAAATAAATGAAATCTTTAAAAAAAAATAAAGTTTATTGTATTGAGATTTGACTGCCTCTGTAGCTAAGCAAGGCTAACTGACCTGAAGTTCACCTCTTTTCCTTCCTAGTCAGCCCTTAGGAGGAAGAATTAATGAAGAATAAAAGCAGCCCACAAGGTTGCAAAGTCTAGGGTAAAAGATAAACAGTGAGGGGCATCTGGGCAGCTCAGTCGTTAAGCGTCTGCCTTCCACACCGGGCTCCCTGCTTGCTGGGAAGCCTGCTTCTCCCTCTCCCACTCCCCCTGCTTGTATTCCCTCTCTCGCTGTCTCTCTCTCTGTCAAATAAATAAAATCTTAAAAGAAAAAAAATAAACAGTGAATGTACAGATCTCTCATACATCCAAAAAAAGCATATATACACAGCTATATACTAGATAGTGGTAATACAAGAAAGGAAATACTAAAATAAGGGGCATTTTTCTGCTAATAAGTGAGAAGTTGTTGTACCTAGCATCATTCTTTACCTAACAAAGAATATAGTAGATGCTTGAAATGTGTTGAATGAATATTGATTTACACATTTGTTTATTTGGGGCTTTTTACATGTATTACTTTCTGTCTTGTATTAGTGCTTTCTGTTGGGTGTTTCAACACTAGTAAATTCTTGCTTCTGTAATGGCACATCTACAAAACATTTAATCTGATTCTTTTCACTGCATGCTCGGTCCATAAGGAAGGGCGATGCATAAAAAACAACATTCTACATGATCAATCAGTTGCTTTTCTTGGGTTATAGTATTTGAATCATCTTGCCTCCAAGGTATCCCTTTAAAGTCTGTACTCATGCTACCAAACAATAGTTTTCACATTTTCTTAATCTGAGCAACAGATTATAGAGTTAAGTGAGGCAAGAAATCCCTTGATCAATAAATGGAGATGGAGTCATAATGAAAACACAATTTTAAAAATCTCTTCTTAACAGGGAAGTAGTTCTCTAAATCCTCAATAAGCATCAACACTCTTCTTTGTTTAAGCTGTGTTTGAAAATGATACAGATTTGGTCTCAGGGTGAAATATGTTGAACATATTAACTAGAACTGCTGGGAGCATCTCGGGCTCTTTCCCCCCACAAATAGCATTGGGTGGTCTATTTTGTGTTTATACGCCTTCTCCCCACATTGAATGTGTACCTAGGCCACAGATGCACACATGATTCATGTAAGGTTCATGTCGTGGGCCAGAAATAGACAGTCAGGAGCTGTCCACCTGGTGAGAGATGGTAAAGAGCTCAGGTGTTTGCATGTGAGAAGACAAGAGGAGAATAGAACTGGGGTGGGGCTGGGGGAGAGGATGATGAATAAAGTAGACAAGACTGAATTAGAGACTTAAGACAAAACTTCAGCCAGGATTGGGTGATGAGTTTGGAGAAATTAAGACCAGATGACCATAAAAGTCAAGCTTGAGAAGATTTCAGGGAATGCAGGTGGGGATGAGGAAGCAAAGACCATAAGAGTGAAGTGGCTTCAAAGCATGAAGCTTCGTATGGATGCAGCTCAGCTCCATCAGGGACCCTGAACTGTTAAAGACCGTTAGGAGGAGGGCAGATTCTGGCCTTGATGGGAAGGGATGGGGCAGCTGCAGAAACAGTGTTACACGAGCAACAGATCAAGTTTGCTAGGAGTGTAAGCCCAACATGGGAATCCTGAGAGGAGTGACAGTGTAACTGATGCCAGAGATTCCAGGCGGGCACAAAGAAAACAGCAGTGGGCAGACTGGCTCACACAGTACCTTAGCAGGCAGGGACTAAAAGAATAAAAGGTCAGCAAGTTACCGAGAACGATACTAAAAAGAAGAGAACTAAAGTAAAAGTAACTTTTGGTTCTACAGTAATGACATACTTTTGCTCTGAGATTGCTACCCTCTGGTAAATTCCAAGGCTCTTGTTAGAGGGTTTTCTAGGGCAAGTGGAGAGACAAAAATGGGTTTACGGCAGGGCTGCCCGCTGGTGGCTGAGCCTGTAGTTGTGGAGGGGAAGGTAGAGGGACCTGGGAAGGGAATTAGGAACAGACCCAGAGAAACAGGAAATAATTAACTTGAATGCCTGACAGAGAAAGAAAGACCACGTGATGCTCTGAAGAAGGAAAGTGAGCTCCTGCTTCTCAAGAGCCACATGAGTCACTTTGCAAATGGATGCAGAACTCAAAACTGCCCAAAACGCATTTGGAAAAAGCACTGGCTTGGTTTTAAGGGGCCGCTAGGGAAGTGCCAAATGTAATATAATGTAATGTCATATCATCTAAATTCCCTGGGAATAACTAGTAACACTCTGAAAAAGCAGATCTGATGTTAGGGAAAGTATGTTTCGTGTTATTTCATTATGGAATGTAAGATAATATTTCCTACCCTTTAGAACACAAGGAACATATTTGTGATTTTTGACATACCTGAATATTTCCTGTACTATTATTGACTCAATATTTTCACTTATATCAATTTATTTTGGAAGAAAACTGAAAATATTTCCGTAAGTTAAAAATCAGTATCCCTTGAAAAGTGATAACTTTCCAAATGGAAGCAGACTGTAAAAACTAATAAAGAACTAGATGAGAACTAGAAAAACTATCTCCCCACATTTCTCCTATGGTCATCATGTATACTAGTGGTGGTAGGCAGAGATATTATATGTGTGAAATACAAGAGAGTCTTTGGGAAATACCAGTTTTATGGACTCCGGCTTATGATCAGGTGTTTTTCACACTTGGTTAGCAAACCATTAGAGGGTTTTGAAATTGATGTAAGGGGTCACAGACCGTAATTGAAAAAAAATGGTGAGAGAGTGGAATAGAGAATATCCGTGTATGGCACATAGTCTGTAGTTATGTGTTATTTTGCAAAACTTCACTTGTCTGTATTTCCTTTTACAAGCAGTGATGTAAAAGGTAGTTCCGTGCTCCTACTGTGCGCAGTGGTGGAAACATTTGAAAGTCATTGCGGTAATCTGTATTCATACTTTTCACCCTTCTGTGTATTGGTGGCAATGATAGCAGACGCCACTTGGAGGAGAAAAGGTGGGCTTCCTTTGTTCACTCCTGCTGGTGAGGAGGGTGGGGAGACACAACTCAGGCTCCCCTTATGTCCTCGTAAGGCCGTTCCCTCCAGGAGTGGGGAGCCTTGTAGAGGGAGGCTGGTGCCTCTCCAGAGGAGTTTGCCTTTCCCCGCCCTGTGCTGTAAGAGCTTCAAGATGGGGAGGATCGGCGAGGTGGCCCCCTTAGGTCCAGCCTTGTCCTCAGTAATCTAGGGACTGTGGGTGAGAAATGGAAGAAGGGAGAATGTTTCAAACGAGGGAGAGGTCCCCTGTCCAACCTGCCCCTTATGTAAAACCCTGCCACCTGGAACTGGAGAGGGTCTGAGAGGGAGAATGCATTTGACCTCACATCTTTGCAGTGCTCTTCCCAGAATTCCTCACAGCATGACCCTTACTTCATCAGGCTCTGACTCGCCTCTTCAGTCATTCCCTACCAACATTATCCTGAAGCTGGAAACTTCCACAACACCAAAATACGGAACTCTCTGTGCTGGCCTTCCTGAAAACATGCTTCCCTGAGCTCCCAAAAAGTTTGTTAAAGACGTAGGACGACACTTAAGAATCAAGAGATTTCACACAAAACTCTAGATTTCTGGCTCTGACAGGTACAAAGAGGGGTCTCACACGTATGCCCACAGTGACTGGGTAAATATATATGTGAACCAGACTTCATTTTCCTGACTTTTATAGAGAGTGGGGGATCAGAGAAATATTTTGCAGGTGACACGATGATGGTGGTGAGCTCCTGCGGGGCCTCACTACGGGTCAGACACTGTCGTAAGCACTTTATGACTGCTGACCCCTTTAATCTTTGCCACGTTCCTGCAAGTTAGGAAATGGTGGCATTGGCCCAGTGTTTGCACAAGCATGGTGACAAATGGCACGTGGAACTCAGTGAGTAGAGAGACGAGGCTCTGGGGGAACCAGGGGGGTGGGGGGGCACATTCTCTGCTGAATTGAGACAACCTCTCTAGGCCACAGTTTCCATATGGGATCGTAAGCCTAGTGTTTCCTTACCTTCTCTCAGCATCAACAAGAGAAGCATCTGGCAGTGGGGAGGTGAGGCAGGGCAGTGCACAGCAACTCCTCTTTGAGCTGTCCTAGGTGTTTTAATTTATGTCCTAATATTTGTTTCCAAAGTTCTAGGAGAGAATGCTGTCTTAAAGCAAATGTCTCTGGAAACCAACAGAGGAGGAAATTGTGCTTTCGGTGACGAGAGGAGTGTCACAGGGAGTTAACAGGGCTCTCCGTCAGGGATTCTTACTTAAAGAAATTGCCACAATTTACCTGTAATCAATACCTGGGGGCATTTCAAAGAACCGATGGCCAATATCTATCAAAGATGTAAAATGCACATATCTTTTGATTCAGCAATTCCCCTTCTACTGTCTCTTAGAACTATACCTCTCCATTCACAAGGATGGGTCTAGAAAGTTGTTTGTTGTAGCATTAGCCGTAGTGTAAGGCTGAAAAGGAACTAACCAGCCCGGTAGTAGGGGACACAACAAATCATGGCACAGCCATTCAGTAGAATGCTGTGCCGCCGTTAGGAAGTCACTTGGAAAGCGCAGGATCCTTCCAGAGAGTCCTGGCATATCCATGCGAATCACCCCTGTTATTTACACAAGCAATAACACAGTCTATGGACACAGGGTGACATACACTGTTCCGCAACTTAATTTTTTCACTTAATGTATCTTCAAAGCTATTTCATACCAGTTTATATTGTTCACAAATGTAGAGGTTTCTGTGAAACTACTCTGTAATATTGCCACCTCAGCAGCTACTTTGTAAGGCCAAGCAGCCTGGAGGGGCCTTGAACTGACACCTGCCCTCCCACGCGCAGGCCGGGATAACAGCCTGCGGTGTAACAAATAAATGTACGTTCCTGATATGGCCCCCCAACAGTCCCTGCGATCAACAGTCTCCCCTGCCTCCCAAGGGCCTTCCTTTCATGTGCCCCTTAATAAGACCCCTGTGAAGCTTACCAAAATCCAGCTCTTTTCAATTTGAATTGACCAATTGGGCCTCAGCCTGGGAACCCCAAAGGATTCTATCATGAACCCTAAGAAAAGCATGTGCTGGGGTGCCTGGGTAACTCAGGCAGATAAATGTCTGCTTTCAACTCAGGTCATGATCTCAGGGTCCTGGGACTGAGTTCTGCACCAGTCTCCTTTCTCAGCTGGGAGCCTGCTTCTCCCTTGCCTGCTCTGCCTGCTGCACCCCTGTCTGTTCTCTCTCACTCTCTCTCTCTCTCTGACAAATAAATAAAATCTTAAAAAAAAAAAAAAGGTATGCACTCCAGGTCCTCTTGCTCTCTCTGCCTGAAGCCTCCCTTGACCTCCCCATGTGGGAGGCCACTGGGCCTTTAAGTGGCCGCCTTGATCATAGGTAAAGAAGCTCTTAACAGTGGTTGCCTCTAGAGAGAGTTTTTCCCCTACCTGTGAAATTTGTATTATACCAGTTACATATATTACGTTTCCAAAGAAACTCCAAAACTCCAAGAGAGATCCAAAGATCTCTCTCTCACCTTCACATAATAAAATAAAAGGACCAGGTGCCTTGGTGGCTCAGTGGGTTAAAGCCTCTGTGTCGCTTGGGTTGTGAACCCCGGGGTTCTGGGATCGGGCCCCGCATCTGGCTCTCTGCTCGGCAGGGAGCCTGCCTCCCTCCCTCTCTCTCTCTCTGCCTGCCTCTGCCTGCTTGTGATCTCTGTCTGTCAAATAAATAAATAAAATCTTTTTTTTTAAGATTTTATTTATTTGACAGACAGAGATCACAAGCAGGCGGAGAGGCAGGCAGAGAGAGAGAGAGAGAGGAGGAAGCAGGCTCCCCGCTGAGCGGAGAGCCCGATGCCAGGCTTGATCCCAGGACCCTGAGATCACGACCTGAGCCGAAGGCAGAGGCCTTAACCCACTGAGCCACCCAGGCGCCCCTAAATAAATAAAATCTTTAAAAAAATAAATAAAAGGACCAATAGTTTCAGATTAAAAGTTATGCTGTTACATTAACTGTTTTCAGGGAAGACTTGCCAGATACCCGCCACTGTTTCTGTTAGCCTCTGCCCATTTCTCCTTCATCTTCTTTCCCTAGAACCTTGACACTGATATCCCTGCTCTTATCTGCTTGTTGTGGGCAACATGGAAGCCGTTTAGTTATGTTGCCTGAGGAGGGATTCAATAGTACAAACATTTGATGCTGACTTCTCAAACTCTGCGTGTCTTAAACGTAACTCACTATCTCTCCTCCCGAACCTCCTGATGTAATGTTCTCTCCTCCTGTATTTCTTATCTTGGAGAACGGTGGCATCATCTCCCCTCCCCTGTCATCCAAGTCAGAAGCCTGGGAATCCTCCTAACCCCTCCTCTCTATTACTACCCTCAGCCCCCACCTGTCATCGGTCATCAAGTCTTAGTGATTTTGCACCCTCAATATCACTTGTATCCTTTTTTTCCTCCTAAAAATACATGCATGTGCTCACACAAATATATATTTGGTTCTTTTTTTTTTTTTAAAGATTTTTTTATTTATTTATTTGACAGAGAGAAATCACAAGTAGACAGAGAGGCAGGCAGAGAGAGAGGAGGAAGCAGGCTCCCTGCTGAGCAGAAAGCCCGATGTGGGGCTTGAACCCAGGACCTGGGATCATGACTTGAGCCGAAGGCAGCGGCTTAACCCACTGAGCCACCCAGGCGCCCCTATATTTGGTTCTTTTGGGGAATGTGAAAGATACAGACAAACCCAAGGAAGAATATTACAAATGCATATTCTCCACTCCAGACTCACAAACTGTTAACGTTTTGCCCAGCTTTACTCTCCTGTCCTCTTTTCTGGTCTTTTTCCTTTTTTTTTAAAGATTTCCTTTGTTTATTTGAGAGAGAGAACAGAGAGCATGCGTAGGAGGAGGGACAGAGAAAGGGGGAGAGGGACAAGCAGACTCCCCGCTGAGCAGGGATCCTTATGGGAGGGGTTTTGTGGGGCTCAATCTTAGGACCCTGAGATCATGACTTGGGGTGAAGCCAGAGGCTTAAGTTTAACTGACTGAGCCACCCCGGAGGCCCTCTGGTCTTTCCATTTTTTTTTTTTTTAAGATTTTATTTATTTATTTGACAGAGAGATCACAAGCAGGCAGAGAGACAGGCAGAGAGAGAGAGGAGGAAGCAGGCTCCCCGCCGAGCAGAGAGCCCGATGCGGGGCTCGATCCCAGGACTCCGAGATCATGACCTGAGCCGAAGGCAGCGGCTTAACCCACTGAGCCACCCAGGCGCCCCTTTCCATTTTTTTTTTAACAAAATATCACAGAAATAGCTGAGTCCTTTTTAACCGATACCCCAATATAATTCTCCTCCCCCCACTATTGTGGTTTTCAAGTACACAAGTTCTCTGCACCTCAGATTCCTTATTTTTTACATATACTTGTATTCAATCATAAGGAATATACAGGATTATTTTGTATATGGCTTTTAAAAGATTTGCATGCTCTTAATTTTGTATGTAGTTCCTATGCCACATTTTATCCATTACAAACAATGCTGTCATGAACATTTCTGTACATGCTTCTTTGTGCCCATGTGCAAGAATATCTTTGGGTTATAAAATCAGAAGGGAAATCATTGGGTCATAGGGTATTTGCATTATCAAGTTTATTGTATGCTGCCAAATTGCTTTCCATAAATGGCCAAATTAATTTATGGCCGACTAGCAACATATAAGAGTTCGGTTTGCTTCATGTCTGCTCTAATCTTTGATACCACACTCCTTTTTTATTTTTGCATATCTGGAGGGTGAAAGTGGCTTCTCATGTTTTCTTTTGCATTCCCTCACTTATGAGGTTGACTAGGTCCTCAGACATTTTTGGGGGTCTATTTGGATTTTTTTTTTTGTCCATTGTCCATTTCCATATTTCACTAATTCCTAAGCTGTCTGTGTTTTTCTTATTGGTTTGTAGAACTTAAAACTACATATTCTGTACTCTAAAGTCCTTTCTATCCCTCCTGCTGCACCCCAGTACAGATCCTAATTATCCCCTGCGAAGTCTTTTGCAACAGCTTCCAAGCTGGTCCCTTTGTCCTTCCTCAATCCATCTCCCCACTCCAGCCTGAGCTATCTTTCTAACAACCAAATCTGAGTATGCCACTCCCAAAGTCATTATTGACAGGGAAGCAAAACCAAAACACAATCACCATCATCATCAACAAGCAAATCCCCGGCAAACAAATTTTAAGGCACTGAATCTACAACTCAATTCTTTCGCAGTCCCTATGAGGAACTCCATGATTTGATCCCCTTCTACCTCTGTGAGGCCAGCATACTGCTCTCCCCATGCATCTTACTTTCTGCCTGTCGGAACAGTGGTTTTGGCCATTCTTTGAACACATAGGCCTCACTCATGCTTCTGGACTTCTGTGTACCTCACTTCTACTGCTAGCTTGTCCTCCTAGTAAAATTTTACCTGACATCCCTAAAGAGACCTGGTTGCTCCTTTTTCAACCCACATACACTATGACCCCACTAAAACATTTATGACCTTGCATTGGAATGATTTATTGTATATATGTCTTCTCTGTGGGTTGAAACCTTCATTTGGCCAGGGTTCTGTCTGTTTGACGCAAGAGGCAGTTTAGTAGAGTGGTTAGGAGTAGAAGCTCTGAAGCCACAGATAGCCTGGGCTTGAATCTCAGCTCTGTTACTATTTGAGAAGTTGCTTAACTCCTCTGTGACTCAGATTCCTCATTGGTAAAGCAGGGATAATAATAGTACCTATCTCATTGGCTTGTATTGAATCAGTTGATACACATGAAGTACTTACAATAGTATACAGCATACGATAGGTGCCCGATAAAGGTTAATTCTGATGATCTGTGTTTGTTAACCTATTATTAATAACTATTACTTATTCATGGTAGGCATTTGGTATATTTGCATGAATACCTTGTCCACCTGCACTGTATGTCTTAATGCCTTTTACAGAGTTAGTACTGAGACCGTTGAAACATGTGTCCACTGTCTTTGGGGGTATTACATCCTCCATGGGGGCTAGCTCTTATATTATAGTTGGGTCAGTTCCCCAGTTTGTCTCCTGCCCAGTCCCGGCTTCCTCTGATTTCTGGACATAGGCCCATTTCTCAAAAAGCGATGCTTAAGGCAAAAAGAGATGCTTAGTGTAGGAGCAGTGCCAGCCTAGGTGACACACAGACATCCCCAACTAAAATTTCAGGCGTAATCCCCACTATTCACTTAGTCCTGGCTTGGTCAGTGGGACTTGTTCAATGGTGCCCGTTCTTCCTCCTTTCTTTCCCCAGCTCCTCCATCCCAGGCACTTAGCCACCATACCAGAAATAACTGCAAGCATTAGAAAAATGCATTACATCAAATGAATCTGGGAACATTCTTTGCATTTTAAAAACCTTGGCTAGCCCCTCTCCCCTACCAGTCCTTTCCAAGCCACTCACCAAATCTGCCTTTTCCCTCTTCTCTTCACCCTTGAAGCAGGCTTCAGTCTGAGGTCTCCACGTGTGATAAGCCCAAACCATCCGTTCCAAGATTCTCGCAGAATCCACAGTTTCCCATGGTAGGGACTCAGATGGTCTTTACCGGAACGTTCTCTTTCTGAACTCTCTCAAGCACAAAATTCTCACTTTGTGTTCTTAGGACGAGAGCAGACACAAACCTTTCCCGGGTAGCTGGGAGCAGGAAAATTATGCTTTGTTTTTGTTTTGTAGAGCATAGCTTAGAAATGCCATGCCTGATTTTCTAGACACCCTTAGAGTGCTGCTGACTTCGATCACAAATGAAAAAATTCAGATGTGGACAGGTGTAAAAGTCAAGGGATCAGCCTGGGGGATTCTGGGTGTCTACAGCTCAGTAGAACGAATGGCAAAACAACAGGTGTCCACAGATGTACCGACCCGTGAGGCACTCATAGCCAAAGCTCACTTCGGGATTGAATTCTCTCATGAAATCTACCCTTTCTCTGTGCAGCCCCCTTCACCCAATCTCTGCAGGGCTTGGGAAATGAGGCATTCTGCTGGCCTTATGTTACAGGTACTAGGAGGTTATGTGTGACTCACTGAGAATTAGCTGGCTTTAGGACGCAACGTTCTGACATTTTCAGGCTGTTTATTAGTCATAGAATGTTGCAGCCTACCTAGAGATGTTGTATAATAATGAAAAATTATGGTTGAAGCAAATGCTCAGGAGTGGTCACAGTGACAGAGCAGAGCGACCTGTTGATTTGGGAACCCAGTGTGGGGTCCTCAGAGCCACAAATTGCTCTCTTGAAACAAGAAGACGGTTTCCGGGACGGAGGAAGGACCTCTGTGGAAAAAAGCATCAATAGGACTTTCTCTAATTTGAGGATCAGAAATGGAGTTGTCGAATTTTGGAAATTAGGCACTTCTCGGACAGAAACCAGAGCCAGGGACTGCTAACTAAAACACTTTGTAAGCTTTGTACCACCCCACATTTGTTCTTATTGTGATTCTCGGTTTGCTTCTCAGAGCTGTGAAAGAAAACACTTAAAATCCAAACAGCCCTGCGTGCAGGTCATCAGGAGTTCTAGCCAAACAGGAAGCATAGGGAACTGGATGTGGCTCCTTAGCCCGCGGGGGTGATCGTGTGGCAGCCTCCAAAGGAGCAGGAGGCAGACGGAATACTTGGGTCTGCAGCAAAGGACTACGGGAGAGTTTGGGTGAGGCACACGGCAGGAGGGGGCAGTTGGTCCTGAGAAAGGACAGAGCCAAGCAGTAGCAATTTCATGTGTGAACTTGACTGCTCACAGCAGCACGGGCTGTAACAGAACATTGGTAACAATGCATGTGGCCATCAGTAGAGGATGGCTCAATAAATCATTGCCCAGCTTTACCAGAGCATACCATGCAGCTTTTAAAGAGAATGGAGAGACAGGGTACCTGGGTGCCTAGTCATTAAACGTCTGCCTTCTGCTCAGGTCATGATCCCAGGGTCCTGGGATCGAGCCAAGCATTGGGCTCCTTGTTCGGCCCGAAGCATGCTTCTCCCCTTCCCACTTTCCCTGCTTGTATTCCCTCTCTCACTGTCTCTCTCTCTGTCAAATAAATAAATAAAATCTTTTAAAAATATATTAAAAAAAAAAGAAAAGAGAGGATATAAGCTTGGTGATAAAATGAGATACTTGACGTACACTAAATGAAAAACAGATCGTGGAACAGTGCGTGAGTAGTAAAATCGCACTTTTCCAGGACATTTCCCTTTCCCAGTGTGAAGTGGACGGATGCAATGTATTTACAATATTCTTGTGCCTACAAAGACCGTGTCTGGGGGAAGTTCTCTGAAATTGTTCACAGTGCCTCACATCCACCTTCTGGGATTCCACATAGGGTGGATATCCGGGAATTATTACTTTTAACTTTATGATCTTTATCCTGTTTGGAAGTTATAAAGGCCATTTATAATTTTTTAAAAAGACTTTATGTATTTGTTTGTCAGAGAGAGCAAGCACAAGCAGGGGGAGTGGCAGGCAGAGGGAGAAGCAGGTTCCCCTCTGAGCAAGGAGCCCCATACAGGACTTAATCCCAGGACCTCGGGATCATGACCTGAGCTGAAGGCAGCCGCTTAACCAACGAAGCCACCCAGGCATCCCAAGGCCATTTATAATTTTTAAGAAGTATTTTTTGGTAGAGCTTTTGAGGGTTTTAGCTGGGCAAATTTCAGAATTTATAGTATTTGGAAGCCTGTCCCTGAACACTAATTTCAAATAGGAATAAGGACTTTAGTTTTCTTATTTATACCTTCACCTGGGATGGTGGACAAAATTGCAGTATTCCAGGCACTTTACAATGACCATGTGCTAAGCCACAGCAGGATGCCAGAAGATACCAAAAACTGGTAGCATATAAACATTCTCTATCCACACGTAATAAAATTAGAAATCAGTAACAAAAGTACTACATTTAAGTAACAGTTAAATACCAGTTGAAGACATAGTCTGATTCTAAATGCTCTAACAGTGATAACATAAAGGAAGCCCTGTCTTAAGGAGCTTTCTCTGGTTCTACTTTTCCCCTTAATTATGATGAGGCTGTTTGCTGTTCCTAAGTTGAACTAGCTGTGAAGAAGTGAACAAGTCAATTTATTTATTTATATCTCATCTCTTTCTGTTCAGGTTTGAAGACCATTCGGTTGCTTGTGAACTCAGGCTAAACACGGAGGAAACTTCCTTGTCACTGGTTGTCACACTAATGTATGAAAGCCACGAAATTCCTCCAAGATCCTAACCCTTGGCCACAGGCACCAGCATTTGAAGGATCCTGTTTTGCTTTGGAAAGGAGCCTGCACCTGCCAGTCACAACGTTGTTTAGATATTGACATGGACAGATGCCCAAGATACAGCTCATATGAAAAACAAAATAGGTTGCTGGACAGTGTGTACTGTACGTAGTGTTAGACGACCTAATTGCAAACCGGGCATATACTTAGGGTGACAAGAAAGAAAAAAAAAAAAGTTTTGAAAGAGTACACGTAGTTTTTAGAGTACTGAAATTATAATGGAAGGAAAAAACCAAAACTTTGACTTCCATGTGCTTGTTTTACTGTTCAGTATTTTTCTTTTCGAATGAAGCACAAGTGGGATGGGGACACAGTAACCATTTCCAAGCTCAGGGCTGCTGAAGTTCTAAGTCTGGCTGTGATGTTATGATACTAATTTTGTGAAAATATGCATATATGTACACCTACATTAGATGTTCATATATGCAGAGAAAGCAATCTGGATAAATACATCTCAACTTATAAGTGTTTATCTCTAAAGGATAGAGGTCTAATTTCTACGTTATGTATTTCTGTAAATTTTAACATTTTTACAAGGAGTATAAGTTACTTTTGTAATTAGGAAAATAAATGAAAAACAAAATAAAACACATTTGTTTTAGGCAGTGTGCAGTTGGGCCTGGCCTGGGAATATCACTCACCGATGGTGAGGGTCTGTGATTTTACCGCCTATTTGCAGCTACTGAGATTCCACTGCCGAACTCCGGGACAAAATCTCTCCCACAAGCCTAGCCTGAAGGCTCACCCTGATTCACTGCTGCCACCTCTGACCTTTGACCATAGTCTACCTGTCCCCTTGTCCAGATGGTCTCGGTTGACTTTCATCTGACTATTAAGATTCCCAACTGTTTTTCTCTTTTTCAGCTTGGATGGACCCCTTTGATATGACCTCAGACCTTCTAATTAAATCCTACCCCTTTTTCTTATATAAATAGGCCTTCTGGCCATTTTCTTGCATGATTCAAAACCTTGTGGAAGTGCTCTGGCAAGCTGGATGAGTGTAAAATGTGGGTGCAATCAAAGATCCTGAACACAGAAAGTTTGTAAAGCTGTGTTTGAATGAGAGAACAGGAGACAAAGCCAGCCTCTCCCAGGTGGAGGTTGCTCACGGGTTCCTGCCATCCCGGGATGAAGGCTAAACCACTGGAACAGAGGAACACAGGATGAAAGGTGGCCCGCTGGCAGTGGGAGGTGGGGCTATCAAGTGGTGATGGGGATTTTGGCTGGCTGGGTGGAGAATTCATCAGAGTCTGGAGCTTCCTGAAGACAAAGACTGTTGGGACCAATGGGGATTTACTGCGCTGTCGCCAGTTCTTGGCTCTGAGACTTGCAGATGACCTGTCTGGCTATTTGTTTATATGTTATACAGAGACCAAACCCAGTCGAAGGGAGGCCTGGGAGAACAGAACTCTCCGAGTTAGAAGGACCCTTCCCCAAGGTAAAGCTGATGGCAACCCAAAGTAGCTCTTGCTTGATGAATGGTTGGCCACCCCAGGAGAGAGAGAGTGGGAGCATGAAAGGGGAGTGTGGCTGCCCAGGGAGCACTTCTGTTACCAGATTAGAAGGGAGTCAAGAGCCAGGCCTGGAAAACCAAACCTCCTGACACCTGTATGATTCTTTATGTGTGTGGCTTCCCCAGTTTACATTTTTCCAGGTCTGTTTCCATGGTGATTAGCAGCAATCAGTAGCGGTAAAGCAGCCAAAGCTTTTAAATAAAATGTGTTTGTCTTTGGGGGCAGCAGGGAAGGGGGCCGTGGGGGTCTGGCAAAGGCACCCACTGAGGGAGACTAAAAAGGAGGCTGGCCTGGGACCCACTGTGAAACGGGACAAGAGACCCGGACCCAACAGCAGGTCTGGGCCCAGGAGACCCTGGAGGGCTTAGTCAAAAACAAAACAACAAAAAACACAGAACATCAACAACAACAAGAAATAAAAAGCCCTCCCCTGTTGGATTTCTCACCCCTACCCTCATTTTACTTATCTCTCTATATGGTACTTATTTCATACCTAATAGGAGTTAATAAATTACCCTGTAATGATTTGCTTTTATATTTCCATCTAGATATTGGAATGAAACCATGTCTCACATGTTCCTTCTCACACGTTCCCAAGAGCCTGCTGCAGAACTGGGCATGTAGCGGAGGCTCTTTATATTTTTTAAATTAAATTTTACTTTTATACACAAGCATCTAATGTATAAATGTACCCTTATTATTTTTTTCCTTGGCTCTCTCCTTCTCATATTTATGTAATCATGTGCAAGCAGAATGTACACGCACATGCACATGCTTGCACACATACACTTTTTTTTGGTCAAAGTATGTTTTACAAAAATATAATGATGTCATCTTACACACTTTTTTGCCTTTTGCTTTTCTTCTGCAACAACTGCTCTTGGAAATCTACCAAATAAACTTCTATAGGATCATCTTCTCTTTAACGTCTGCATAATAGTCCAAGGTATGGCTGTGCTGAAGCCCCCAGCTGACCTTACATCTCTTCCCAGCCTGGCGTTCAAGGGCACCAGGCTGGTAGCTCCAAGTTAGGCATGGTGAGACTGGTTACATATTAGGAATCTGCAAAAGCTACAGAACAGGGCTTTTTCCTATTTTAACTAGCCCATCACGAAGCCTTTTTAATGGGTTTTAGTTTGTATCTAGCTTTTTTTCTGGGGGAGGAGTTTGGGAGGGAGAATATCCAGTACAAATAAACAATGCTAACACACACACACACACACACACACACACACACACACACACATCTCCTTCTGTGCTGGTGTTTTCATTTCTATTGATGGGTCAAAGTGAATACATATTTTCAATTTCAAGAGATGTTGCCAGCTTATAAAGGGTTGTAGAAATTTATAATTCTACCAGCAATGTAAGAACTGTTTCCCAGGAATCCCTGCCAGCAATGGAAATTACCCTTATTTTAATTTTTGCTTTTGAAAGGTATGAAACAATATCTCATTGTACTTTAATTTGCATCTCTTTGAATACTAATAATTTTGAGCTTCTTTTCCTACCATGTTGGCCCTTTACAAATGCTTTTTTGTGAGGTGCCTTCCAACCGCTTTTGCCTATTTTCCTGTTATGTGTCTCTGGTCCATTTATGAAGACTTTTTGTTTATTTTTGTTCTTAATTATCTGTCTATCCTGGACATTATGAATATTTCCCTCCAAATCTATTTTGTCTATTGACTTTGTTTATCTATTGCCATACAGGTTTTTTATTTTATTTATTTATTCATTTTTATTGTTACCAGGTAAAGTGTCTCTGATTCTCTTGTATAGATTCTGGACTCCAGTTTTGATTTGCAAAGCCCCTCTCCCCTGACTCCTATATTGAACATGTGAACTCCTAAATTTCCAAGATTGGTATTGTCTCATTTTTTTTACATTTGTCTTTAATCTACATAGAGTTTAAATTTGTATGTGGTATAAACTAGGAGTCCAGTTTCATTTTCTTCCAGATGGAAGTTGCCTTGGCACCATTTATTAAATAATCCGTCCTTTATCACAGAATTAAAATACCAACTATGTCATACAGTAAATTCTCATATATACACTTGGTCTATTTCTGGCTTCTCTATTTTATTTCAATGATACATTTATCTATTCCTATGCCAATACCAAATTGATTTAATTGCAGTGGCTCTATAGTACATTCTGATATCTGATAAGGCAAGTCTCACCCTTTATTTTTCTTTTTTACATTTTATTTGCCATTGCAAAGAATTTATTCTTCTATATAATTTAAATTTTTTTTTACTCAATCCACCCCATCAAAATTTTCTTGTTATCTAATTAGAATTGCATCAAATGTGTACATTAATTTTGGAAAAATCGACCTTGTTATCAATATTTTTTCCAAAGATATTTACTGAGCATGTACTTTGTGACACGGTCTGGGGATAGAACAATGAAGAAGACAGACATGATCTCTGCCCTCTTTGAGTCCAGATTATTGTTTTGTTTTAGGATTTTATTTTTAAGTAATCTTTACACCCATTGTAGGGTGCCAAGTTATAACCCTGAGATCAAGGGTCACATGCTCTAATGACTGAACCAACCACACACCTCCAGATTATTGTTTTTAATAAGTAAATGGCCCAGCAATTGCACTCTTGTGTATATACCCAACAGAACTGAATGCACATCTACCCAAAGACACATACAAAAATATTCACCATAAAACCTGGAAGCAACACAACTGTCCCTACAGAAGAATGGAAAATAGATTGTGGCATATTTATCCAATGAAATTACCACACAACAATGAAAAAGAATGGAGTATCAATAGTCACAATATTGTAGATGAATCTCACAGATATCAACAACAAAAAATACATACTTTATGATCCCATTTACGTGAAATTTGAAAATTGACCAAACTTATCTAGACATAGGGTAGAATGGTGGTCACTTTTGGGGGGGGTGGATGCATAGTGACCATGAGGGGAAACACGGGGAAGTCCCAGGGTGGTGGTACTGCTCCACATTTGATCTGACTAGTGATTACGTGAGTACACACCCAGCAAGCCACACATTTCTGAATCATCCACTTTACTGTTTGTAAGTTACATTTCAATTAAAACAAAAAAGGATAAAAAGGATAAAAGGGAATTTGTCCTCACAGAATGGCCCTTCTCCCCTTCTGGGTACCTAGGTTGGGCGGCCATCTGCCCACCCCTGTCTTCTGCCTTCTACATCTCTGAAAAACTGAGCTTTCCAGCACTTTCTAGGCTGGGCTATTGCCATCTTGATGGGCCTGCAGCTGCTGTTCCAATCACAATTTTCTGGCTCCCTCCCCTCTTTAAAAAACATATATATATTGTTTTATTAAATATATATATATATAAAATAATAATAATATATAATATTATATTATATTATATTATATATTATATAATATAATATTATATATAATTATATATATTATATTATATGTTATATATATTATATTATATATAATATAATAATAAAATATAAAATTAAATATATATATATATATATATATATATATATTTAAAAAACAAACTCTTGATGGAATACAGTACAGTCTTGTGGAAAAGCAGCAGACTTGGACCAGCCGGCTCAAACTCCCTCTCCCCCACTGGTCAATAAGAAACCCTGGGTTTTTGTGCCTTACCCCCAAAAGAGTTATAAAGTTCAGTAAGTGCCTGGAAAGCAAGCAAGACTCCGCGATGCAATCTGGATCACCCATTACCAATTTGCTTTGCTCACCCACCGTAGTGGCTGGGCCTTATGCTTCCTAGGGGAAAATGAGCAGTTTGAATGCCTGCCCCCTCCTTCTCCCTTCTCCCATCTCCCCCACTCTCTTCCCTTTGTTCTCTGTAAATGGCTCCTAATGTGGGGGTGCCTGTATTTGTGGCTCTGTGGGGAGAAAACTTTGAGCCCAAGTTGGGGTTTCACACGGGACCCCAACACTGCCAGCCCCGGATGCAGCCCGCAGCAGTTACAAAAGGCAGATTACCATGCAGTGCTGCAGAGTTGCCGTCATTTTATGCCATTTTGTATTTCTACCCTCTAGGGTAGTGACTCACTGCTTTCCAGTTCAATGTGAGGACATGTCCCACGGTGTTGACTGCCTGATGCTCCTGGAGGACATTCCTAACCCACCACTCACCAAGTTATTAGAAATCTAACTCCGAAATCACTAATCCCCAAATAGCCTCTGTTCTCTCAACTGCTGGCTTCCTTGCTTTGATTTTATGCACAGTAGTTCTAAACTCAAGGCCAAAAATTCTACCCCATGCCGAGCCACTTTCAAAGGAGAACCAATATGTTAAGACTAGAGGGGGATTTGAATAGCGGCTAATTGTCAGTTTGTCTAGTGAAAAAAGCTTCCTCTCTCCCCTGAGCAGGCTGGTTATTTGTTAAAGTTTGCTGGAGTTTTGGAGCACCTCGCTGTTAGGGGCAGCTCAGACTCAGCAGTTTTAATTATTAATCAGGTCAAAGGCTGATGACAATTTTTCTTCTCTTCAGGGGAGGGTCTTGAAAGTTCACAGGAGGGGCTGTCCAAGCCGTTGTCCTGTGATGGGTAGAAGGGAGGGAAGGAGGGAAGAGATTCAAGCCAGGTCAGTCCTGAGTTCTTAATGGTTCCTTGCCCTAGACAGACAGACTGGGTTGGAAAGTTGCTAAATCTTCCTCTGGATTGTTTTTAAGTGAATATAGGTCTTTATCCTTCCCAGGCCGGTTGGGTGGGTGGGTGGGCAGTGGGGGGTTGTGGCTTTCTGAGTTGAGCAAATTCCAGACTTGACAACATACGTGAAATCGTATCCTGTTGTACCCTTGCAAACTGGAGTGCAGAAAAGGTGGTACACTCTTTAGATCTGTCCACTTCCGGGCAACCCCACCTTGGGGTGGGGTTGGGGAGGGCTCGTGGCTTCCGCACATTTTGGGAAAGGCAGGAGGCTTTTTCCAGTTTAGGTTTGTAACATTTCCAAATACGCCGACTCTGTTCCTGCCCTGCCTCCCACGCTTCTCTCCTGATCTCTGTGGGTCTGCTTTCTCTCTTTTTGGCCTGAGACCCCAGCTTGACAAAATCCAGAAAGGTCTCCTTCCCATCAGCCATTCCCCACCGCTCCAGCAAGCCCCGCCTCCCTCCCCTGTTGCTAGGCAGATTCCCCTGTTGCTAGGCCACCACGGCTTCTTCCTGCCTCCAAAAGAGGCACAGATTCACCGTGACCCGCTCAACAGTCCACCCACCTACACACTGACAAAACAAGTGGATCCTAAATACCTACCATATGTGAACCCCTGTGCCCAGCGGGGAACGATTCCGAAGGGGGGAGAAGAGGCAGCAGAGCCAGAGGTGTCAGATAGGAGGGTGACCAGTTGTTCCGGGGATGGTGAGCAGGTTGTCTCTTGAGAGGTTTCTCGGGGGATAGCCATTAACTTGGAGACTTTTCTCGGGTCCAAGATCTGACCCCCAGCCTACAGCGCTCAGAAAAAAACGAGATAAATCTCATTTTATCTGCAACCAGAAGCAGATCCTTGTCTAGTAGCAAGAGCATATTAATCAGGCTTGAAAGACTGATGCCTAATACCAGAATGTGAATTTATTAATTTATAACGAGCAGTCTGTCACAGGGATCCAGGAGACTCCTGCAGGCATCACCATCTCTCTGAGGAGGCAGAATTTTCTGGAAAAGATGGCATCACTGAAGGATATTAAAGGGTTGATGTGGGGCACCAATTTGCACATGAAAGGGAGCATAGCTATATACCTTTTTCTACGCTTAGATCTATTTTAACATTCTTCGCATTCGTCAGGCAAAATGCTAGATGTTCTACGGCCGTAATTTTATCAATTCCTCACATCAGCCATGAGAGGGCGCTACAAACGCTCATCTTTCTTTCGCAGAAAGGAAGCAGTTCAGGTTAAATGACTTAACTGAGGTCATCTGGCTAAAAGGTGACAGAACCAGGGTTGGAACGTGAAGCCCATGGTGGGACTAATAGATCCCAGTTACCTGGCAGTGGTGGGATAACAAATTCGGTTGAGGTTGAATTGGATAATGGATACTGAGGTACTGATGAATCAGCTAGATGGAAATATCCTCTAAGCGGGGAGCCTGGGTGGCTCAGTCATTAAGCCTCTGTCTTCTGCTCAGGTCGTGATCCCAGGGTCCTGGGATCAAGCCCCACATGGGGCTCCCTGCTCACTGGGAATCCTGCTTCTCCCTCTCCCACTCCCATGCTTGTGTTCTCTCTCTCTCTCTCTGTGTCTGTCTCTGTCAAATAAATAAATAAAGTCTTTAAAAAAAGAAAAGAAAAGAAATATCCTCTAAGCGATGGGACATGGGCATGTGGAAGTGGAACTCTGCTGAGCCAAGATGTAGAGACAGAAATTAGAGGCATCATCTGGCATATGCCTTACCTCTTCTGGAGGTTCTCTGAGAGAAGAGCTTTGACATTCTTCTTGACGGTGGGTAAAAATCTGTGTTTTTGTACTACTCCACTGTAGTACTAGAAAGTCCTAGAATCCAGGGAGGTCCTTTGGGCTGGGTTGGCATCTGAGAGAGGTAGGACAGGGTACCTGAGAGAATTGCCAGGGTTAGGTGCTCAGAGGAGAAAGGCAACTGGTGTGGTGACTCCAGTGCCATCTTGCCAGTCAGCTAACAACCCAAGAGGCCCCTGTACTTAACCAGACCCAGAGACCAAGATCTTAACTTTAAGGAGAGATAGAAGCTCACTGAGCTCTCTATAAGGGACAGCCTGGAGCCTGTGTAAGAAGAAGGCAACAGAGGAGTGCTTTCCTTGTCTGGGGGGCCTGGTGAGGAGCCCCCACCAAAGGGCAATGCAAGCGGGCGGCATAGCCCCATCAGTGGGCTGGATCAAGCCAGGGGTCTGGATGGCAGAGTGTCAAACGACTTCGAGCTCTGTCAAGCATGGTGATGGCGTTAACCTCTATCTCTGGCTAGAGAGTGAGCATCTTTGTTTTGTATCCAAGCCTTAGAGAATTGAGGAGGAGTGAGGAGCAAGGCGGAGAGGGTGCCAGCAAGCTGGAGCTTTCCTTCCTTCCCTTCCTCCCTCCCTAAACACTTAGACTTGCAACAGACTTTCCTGGGACTAGACTTGAGTCACTCTGGGAGAAAGAATCTGCACTCTGGATGCTGTCAGTTTCTCTGCTTTTGTAATTTACTTTTTTTGCTCCCCCCCCCCCCCCAACTAGTTTCCTAGTGGAGTGGTTTTTGAACAATCTCAGCCTTGTCTGGACGCCTGAGATCTGCCCACAGTTGGGCCAAGAGAGTCAAGGGGTTCCAGGGCCCCTGGAAATTTCACATGGTGGGCCAGCAGCTGTCTCAGCGGGATTTGCAGGAAACAGCTGGTGGAGGCAGGGCAGGGAGAGGTGAAGCCCCAAGAGAGGAAGGGATTGCAAAAGGGAGAGCCAGCCGTGGGAGCAGCTGCCATTGCTAAGCTCTTCCCGCCCCTGACTCCTTGATCATGGGGTTGGGGGAGGGGGCTTCCAGCTCCAGCGCTCCCCACCCTGGCTTTTCTCAAAAAGAAACAAGCAAGAGTGAGGCCCAGAGGACTAGAACCAGTGGACACGGACAGGCAATCAGGCCCAGGGCTCTTACCCTAGAGCCCAGGTTGTATTCACCTACAAAGTTTAACAGCACCGTGGGTGGGATTCAGCCAAGGGGGCGTGGATTAGGTTCCCAGACACTAGACCATGACTGTTTGGGCCTGAGAGCCAATCAGAAGACTTGGCATTCAATGGAAATAGCTGAGACCTGGAGGAATTGGGGCCTCTTCTGCTAGTTTAGTAAACTGAGAGTCTCTCAGACGTTTGTGCATGGCTCTAGCCTGCGTCTGATTGGAGGCCCTCCCCACCCCCCTCTCCCTGACTTGAGTGGGCAATGACTTTTTCCTTAGAGACTCGGAGTTGTGTAATAACCAAAGACAATGATTTCCTTTACTTACTGCTGGCTGGCCCTTTGGAAGGAAGGGCTGGAGTTGGGAAGATGTCAGAGCCACTCAGAAAGTTTTTTGTTGTGTGAGGGCGTGCTTCTCTGAACCCACCATTTCGCAGACTCAGGATGGGATCCTGGGCAGTGGTGCTTAAATTGAAATCTTGATTCTCTTGGTAACTTGATGGCTTCGTTTGGGCCTCAGGTTGCTGTTCCATGAACTGCCTTGAAATTTAATCACCCAAATTTATTTCCTAGAGTGTTTTTCACCGTCTCCTCCTCTAGGCCCATTAGTCACCATCCTGTGACCTGACAGAGTGATTATTAAAGACCCTGTGGTTCCCTTTCAATAGATTTAGGGGTATTGGTAACTCTGGAGGCAAGTTCTAACTTGAGTCACAGTTGGGTGGATTTTCCTTCAGTCGGTTGTGAATCTTCCCTGGGGCCAGCCTCTCCAGGCCTGAGAGAGTAACACTGGGGACCTTCTGTTCTTTCTTCAAAACCAGAGAGATGGTTACCGGGTTCTTCTAGGGCTGGTGTTCTTTGGTGGAGGGTTATATTACCCTTTGCCCTGAGGCACATCACTGACCCTCTCCCAGCTTCAGTTTCCCTGTTAGTGAAATAGGGATGATGGCCAGAAAGCTTGAAGGGCTGAGCCTGGGATGGAAGGTATGTGGCACGTGTTAGCTCCCTTCCCATCCAGCGGGGACAAAGACCCAGGCCTTCCCTCAGGGAATCTTGGAAGAGAAATTTTATCAGTCTGATTTGGAAACGTTCTTATACAATTTTATCTCAAGAGTAGTTCTATAAATGAAATGTTTAGCTGTCCCCCCTTCCAACCTAGTCCTCTAAGGTAGGAGTTGCAAATTTACACGATCGCAGTTATCAGGCGGGTAAAGTAAATACAAGTGAGCCAGCTGAGCAGCTGGGTGGGGGGACAGGAGGCCACGAGCCTGTGCAGAGAAGACAGCATCTAATGCGCCCAGGTGAGAATGAGGTCCGGTATGATCTTCCCATGTTTAAAGAGAAGCCAAGTATCGGGATATTTTGGCGAAAAGTCTCAAATTTAAATGGTTTCAACCAATTTAAACATTTTAAATGTGGGGTAAGTGAAATAGACTACAGTTGCCTGCTGGTTAGAGTCCTAACCTCCTCTCTTTGCCGGTTCTAGAAGGAGAGCTGTCCCCTCCCCACAGAACGGGGCATGCTTACCTCTGCCTGGTTGACCTCTGGAGTGATCTCTGCAGGCCTGCTGCTGTCCTGTAGACATGCTGGACCAGTTAAAGGTTATTCTGTAGAAACCTCAACCAACAAGTCAAAAGATGAGTTTCCTGCTCTTAATAGATAATTTTTATTGGTTTTGCAATAAACGTATGAAATAGAAACAATAGCAATAAACTAGCTCAACAAGAAATCGAAAGGCTCAGGCCCCCAAAGCCCTTCCCGCCTCTCCTTAATGAGTCTCTAATTTATAGACCGACTAGCAGGCCCACTTTTCTTTTTCCAAGCTTTGCAAACTTTTCCATCCTGGAGGCTCGAGGACTCTGGGGGCCGTGCGCTCGCTTACTTCCACATCCTCGCTGAATGGGAGCCAGGACAGAACTGTGCCTGACAAAAGGGCAAGTCCAAGTCTGGCCCCAGCCCTGTTTTCTCTGACTTTGAGGGTCTGTCTCCTTTTAATTTCATATTTATCAGTGAAGGGCAGAAAGGGAGAGTGCCCAGAAGGAAAACTCATGCAGAGATGGCCACAGGCCTCCCTGTAATGTAGGGAGAGCAAAGTAACCCAGCAGGGGGTGGGGGGAGGGAGGAGGGCTGGGGAGGCAGGCGGTAGGCACGAGAAAAGCATCCAGAGGCTGGGGGAAGGGGTTTTTCACTTTTTAAAACCTCTGCCCTTTATCTTGAGGAATGTGCAGAATATTTTTAGCTCAGGTGCCAGGCCTTTCCCGAGGCCCTCCATCAGTGCACCCCCCTCTGCTAAGCAACACCCAGTGAGGGTGGGGATGTTGGGGGGGGTGATCTGTGTGTATTTGTGACACTGGTGAGACCTCCTTGCTGTTGTTCTCAGGGGCAACTCAAGCGAGCCGGAGGCCCTGGGTCCCTGCCAGTGGGTATTTACTCGTGGTTACTGGTGGTGTCAGATGAGTGATAGCTGAGTCTAAAGACCTTGGAGCGCCATCCGCCAGCCATCCACACATTTCCCTGGAGGCCTGCAGCCCAGGTTATCTGTGTTCCTGATCAAGCCTCAGAGAAAGCCCGGGCCTCCTCAGGGCTCACACCTCAAGAGCCAGAGTGCAAACATAGGATCAAATGGGTTTTCCAGACCTGCCCCTTCAGCGATGGCATGACCCTGGGGGGTACAAAGACCCCTGCAGCAGCCCCAGCAGTCTGTGATCTGGTCCCCAGGGCCAGGGGGCACCTCAACACTGCCCCCCTGCCCTCTTCCTGCCATGCCCCACATAGGGAAGGAGCTGCTGGGGAGTCTGCCCAGCGAAAGGAAGGGCTGCACATTTCTCTGGAGGCTCAGCTCTCTGTCCCTATCCTCTTGCTCACCCCCACTCCCCCCTCCTCAGTGGGCTTGGGGGAAAAGACCGCTGACTTTGCAACCCACAGCCCCTGAAAGTCCCCAGCTCTGGCGTGCTGTTATGCTTCGAGGACACAGGACTGTGAACTCGAAATTGTCTCGCCTTTGTCACCTCCTGGCAGGTCTTTAGAGCTCGGGGAAACAGCCGAGCGGTACAAATCGCAGCGGCGTGGTGGAGCCCCCCTTACTCCTGATGGCTTGCCTGACTCATATCCGTTTCCCTGGCAAAAAATAAGTTTTTGTTATTGCTGGCTTGGCAGAAGCACGGAAGAGTGCGCGAGGATCTACTGCCCCATGCATCACTGGCCAAATTGCCTGAGAAATCCCAGCTCTAGAACTTTTCATCGTTGGCTGTGATGTACGGAGCAGAACGGCAGCTCCATTTCCCCCGCGCGGGGCTCAGCGACTCTGGCACTCAGCAGACCTGCTCTGGTTGCAACTCCCAGCAAACGTGGCTCTCCTCTCCCTTCCCCTCCTCTTGGCCCCTTATCCCCCCACCCCTGCACAGCCTTGATCTACCCCCCATCTGCTCATCAACCCCCTCCCTGCCTCTCCCCAGCAGGGCCTTAGCTGGAGAACCAGGAGGAGGCCCACCATGTCACATCCCCATCACTCTGCAGACGACTCCACACTAATGTTCTTTCACTGCTGTGAGGCCTGCAGTATTTAATAAGCATCCTGCACGGAGGCCTGGCCTCCCTTCCCTTCTCCTCCTCCTCTTTCCCGGCCCCTCCCCTCCAAACCTCAGGAAGGCCTCCCAACATCCTGGCATCTGGCAGCAGAGAAAGGATTTTGCTCCTCTACCTGGGCTGCCTGATATTTCTATGAGAGATAACTGTATACGAACCAATAATCTAGCCTGACAATCCAATTTACTGACCAATAGCGCACAATCCACCATGTCATCGGCTGTGGGGAGGCCCATAAATTAGTTCCTAGTAATTTATTCTGATCAATAGAATGGGCAAAGTCACTTGTCTCTTTAATCAAAGGCCCTCTCAGAGATGTCAGTACAGGCAGCTGTGTGGGAGGGAGCAAGGCTCCGTGAGCAACTGGGCGGTGGGTACTTGGCACCACACCCAGAGCCCTGGCTTCCAGATTCCAGCAGAAGGCACCCCCCACTTACCCCCAGGACGGGGCTAGTGTGGGAGGGACGGGGGCTCTCAGCTGCCTATACTTCCTTTGGCCACCCCAACCATAAAACATTGACCTTCAAACAAGCTAATGGAAGAGGCAGCTGGGATGGTAGGTAGCAAGATATAGACGTGAAGAGATAAGGCCCTGCAGGGACATCTTGTTCCTTCTGAACGTTCAGAGTCTTCCTCCTCAGATCACCAGGGCCCCACCTGTCCTTGGGCTGGGGCTTCTGTAAAGAGGAGGTACATAGTGCTGGATAAGAGCCAGATCGTTTGGCTTTGAATGGTGATGTCATGACGGAGTAGGTGTGAGGGTTTGAGCAAGCTGCTTGCCTCTCTGTGACTTAGTTTCCTCTTCTGTAAAGTAGGGCTAAGAATAATACCCACCTCATAAGGTTATTAAGAGTATTCAATAAATTAACACATGATGTATATTAAATTAATAAATTAATATTTAAAGCGCTTAGAACGGCACCTGACATACAGTAACTGCTATATTGAGTACTAAAATAAACAAACACAGAGAGATCAAGGAAGAATGTTGATGTGCCTCTCTCTGAAGGTGTGCCAAGTCCTTAAGAAACTCCGCTTCCTGAAAACTTTTGCTCTTTCCTACCTGCCTTCTTGTCTTGTTCCCCCAACCAAAGTCAACAGAGGAAGGAAGAGTCCATTGATGTTATCTCTTTGAAATGACAGAGAAACTCTAAAGGCCTCTGTGCAAGGTGCTTGGCCTCCTTTGGGCCCTCAGGCAGAGCCAGGGCATTGAGGAAAGACAGTGACTTTGCTTTAGAGAGAACCTGCCTGTTATTAGAGAGTGGGGGTAGGGGTGGGGAAGGTGGCCTCTTACTAGCGTTGGACTGACACATGGGAGGGGCAGAGCTCCTTGACATGAGCCAGATAAACAAAGAAAGATACAAGACAATGGTGCCAGAGTCTCACTTTGAGTTCCAGTCCCAGCTCTGTCACTCCCTGGCTGTGGGGCTTTGGCCAAGTCACTTCACGTCTCTGACCATGATTCTGTATCCCAGACTGGAAGGAGTTGGACAGAACGATCTCAGGAGTCCTTCCTGGCTCTGACACTTGAATTCTATATGGTCAGTAAGGAGTCTGTTGGCTTCTGACTCCCCTCAACCCTGCGCTCCCCACATTGATCATCTGAAAGTCTCAGAGACCAAGTGCCATAAGGAAATCCATGATGTGTCAAACATCGTAGTTGCTAAATGAAACTGATGTCACTGATGGAACAGGGATGGGCGTGAGAGCCAGCTCCCTGAGAAGAGGGGTTCCTAGGGCCCTGAACCCAAAGTGACAGAGTCCTGGATGTGCACGAGGCCCTAGAACTCTGTTCTATCATCAAGGTCAAGGGCAAGACTTCTGATTCTAGGCAACCTTTGGGGCCTCCTCGGCTCCATTCACTGGCCCTCAGGGCTACCTCAGGGTAGAGAACTGCATGCTAAGCGTGCAGCCTCACTGAGGCACAGAGGGGAAAGTGAGCCAAAAATCCCACCTGAAATTCCAGGCTCCAGTGACTGTCCCTGGATCCCCATCCTGGCCTCTCATTCCCTCATCACTGAGCCCCAACATGTGCCCAGCTCAGACCTGGGGAGCTGGAGGGCTGGGGTAGAGCAGTCATTGAGGTGATGGGGCCAGGTTGGAGGCCTGAGGCCGGCCTAGGGCGGCTGCATGGCAGGTGGACTCGGTTTCTGGTGAGCAAGAATCTGGCACCCTCTGCTGACCCCGAGGCAGGAGACAGCTGGTCAACCAGGCTGAGGCTGCAGCCACCAGGAGGGGGAGGGGTGGGGCCCAGGACCAAGCGGCCGCTTACTAGTCAAAAGAGCGGCTCCCCTTTCTGAATAGATCATTTTTATTGGTTTTGCAATAAGCTTATGAGACAGGAACAATCGCAATAAACAAACTGAACAAGAAATCGAAAAGATGGGCCCCGAAAGCTGTTACTGAGCCCTTCTCAACCTTCTCTTAATGAGTCTCTAATTTATAACAAAGTCATCAGCCTAGCCCCTCCAGGGTTCCCTGGCTCCGGGCTGAGAACCCAGGGCTTTTGCCTTGCCTATGTGTGACCTCCCGTCTCTAGGGGCCTGGAGCCTGTCTCCAGAAGTGACAGGAGACACTAGAGGACCTGATCCAGAGAAGTCTTGGGACAGGCTTGGGACTTCAGTCACAGCTACTTCTGAGAGGATCTGGGAGATGTGGTTCTCCCCCATCCTTCACCAGGCCTCTTCAGAATGGATGGGGCCGGCTCTGGAGCCAGAATACCCCCTACTTCCTCCTTAGCCCTCTTCCAAGCCACAGACTGCTGATGCAGATGCAGAAATCATGTTCCTTTCAGACTTCCAGACATGGGAGCCTGGGACAGCTGGGGCCTTCAGAACCCCACATTACGTGCTCAGATAGGATTGGTATCTCTGATGACACTGGGGTTTCCCCCCTCCTTGAGATTAGAGGCTCCTTTAGGGCAGTCATGTCTCACCCCTCAAAGACTTAGTCTTCCTGTGAGGGGAGCCAGGCGCTCCCCATCAGACTGCTTGCACGAGTCCTGGACTGATTGTCTTCCTTCAGGTGGGGGATCCCGGGGGAAATGTTGCATCTCTTCCCTTGGACTGCAGCCCCTGGGTCAGGGTCATGGATCCCTGCCTCAGACTGGGGCTGCAGGATGACAGGTCTATGTCACTTCCACAGACTGGAGCTCCCTTGAGCGTTCATTTTCCTCCAGTCCCTTTTAAAAGTCATCATGTGACCCTTGAAGCCTTTTCCCAAAGCAGCCTGTTCTTACACCTGCCCCCGCTCCAGGCACATGTCAGTCTCCTGTGCCTTTCCTGGTTGCTGAGCTCAGGGCAGGGCACCCAGGGACCAGATCCATTGTCCCACCAAGTACTGGTTCAGTGATGGGTAGAGCTCTTTTCTCCGCAGGGAGCCCAGTGCCCCCTTGCAATACTTGCAATCCTAGATATGGCCACAAGATGTCAGTGTGAGGCCATGGAAATGGCTCCTGCACTAGGGCTGAGCTCAAAGGGGTAGGCGGGTGGGGGGAGCAGTCTTGGCAGCCAGCACCATGCTTTTCTCTCTATCCGTTCTGCAGGTTCCAACCCTTGCCCTCCCACACCTCCGCCCTTAAACTCACAGCAGTGCTCCATCTTCCTGCTCTGTCTTTGCTCCCAGAAAAGTGGGTTCTGAAGCTTGCTGACACCCAGCTTTGGGAAAGATGAGCAGCCGCTGTCCCTGCTGCAGGCACCCTTGTTGGGGAGAGCAGTGCCCACAGGTGTGATCCTGTGTGTCATCATGGGTGTGGCTTCAGGCCACCAGGTGCTCAAAAGCTGGGGTGCATGCACTTGCTTGTGTGTGTGTGTGTGTGTGTGTGTGTGCGCGGATTTGTATTTGTCACACACAGAGTCATTCACGCCTGGAAGCAGACCTTAGAAATCTCCTGGTCCAACCTCTTGTTTTATAGATAAGGAAATAGAGGCCCAGTAAGAACCAGGGGCTTCCTCAAGGACATGTAAGCGAGTCTGTGGTGGAGCTGTCCCTGGGTCCCAGGTCTCCTACCTTCCAGCCAGTTTGCAAATGGATTCCCATCTGGGCGTCTCCAGGTCTGTGTGTCTGGTATATTTCTGTCTTAGTGATTTACTTCCACGGGTCCTGGGAAGCTTCCCGACTGATCACCAGCCAGCAAGGTTCTGAACAGAATCAGAAGACAATAGGGAGAAAGGATGAGATGGAAAGGAAGAAAGAAAAGGCAGGGACGTAAATATGGGTGTGGGGAGCATAGATCTTTATGCTTCACCAAAACAGCGCCTAGGAGCCACTGAGTGGGTGTGTTTGCCTCTCAGTGTGTCAAGTGAGCATCTGTGTCAGAGACGTTGATTCCAGTGTGCAGGTTTGATTTTGTGTGCATGTTTGTGTCTGTGTGTGCCTACCCATCCTAGGACCTGCGTGAATGACCACTTGGAGTCCAGGCCTCTCAGGAGGTGTTGGTGCTACGGACTGAAGACTGTGAGTGATTGTGTGTGCCTGCTGTTGGCACGCACGTCAGTTACTCGGGAGTGTGCATCAGTCAGAAGCTACGTGAGTGACTGTGGGTGTCAGTGAGGACATGAGTGTGTGTGTGCATGTGTGTGTGCACCAGAGGCTGCTCCCTCTTTTCCCACCTCCTTGCCCCCCACCACACTGTCTCCCGTGGCCCTTAGGGTTTCTGTGTCCCCGCCCCAGCAGCAGTGAAATCCTTTATTGGTTGAGGCACCAGCCCCCGTGTAGGGATTTCAAGGTTCCTGTCGGTTCCATCCATCTTCCGGGGCCTCCTGGTATTAGCATTGATCTACAGGGGAAATGGAGAGCGCGGCTGGGTTATTACGCACCCGCCCGCCTTCCCCGGGCCGTGATTGAGTGCACACAGAGAATTTTTGAAACATGGCCGCCCTAACTTATTCTGTCTTCCTGCCAATAGCGTGGCGTGGGTCCAAATTACGGGTCGATACCAGCTGATCTTTTTATGTTAAACTGTGATGAAGTCACTTCTGTGTGGAGATGGGATTAAGCCCTGAGCCCTCTTTTAGGGGAGAACTCTTGGGGTGGAAAAGGGGGAATCAAGGAGCGGACAAGGGGAACGGTCCTTAGGCATGATGGTGGTGGGGACCAGGGGGCAGGCAAGCCTGAGCAAGGCAAGTGTGCAGCGCAGTCAGAGCTGGCGACACTGGCCCCTGGCCTCTCTGTTGATGGCTGCTTTCTCCCCTTGTGACCTATACCCACACTGGGGACCCCTGGTGGGCCCCCTATCAGACTGTCTGTGGTCAGCTAGTCTGGCCCTGGTGAGGCCCCTCCCTGCTCCCCTCCAAGGATAGAATTCCATTTCCCTCCAGCGACCCCTCCACCCCTCTCCCCCTCACCCCCCTCCACACACCTGCACCATCAAACGGGTTTGTCTTTAACCTCCAAACAGGGAACTTTAATTAAAGAGACAGTGACCCCTTTTATGAGTTTGGTCGAGTTGGGTTTCAGGGCCCTTGTCACTAGCGGCTCACATAACGCTAACAAAAGCTTGCAGGCCCCAAGAGGAGCCGGTCTCCTTCGTAGACATTGCGGCAGGGGCACAAGGTGGAGGTGAGGGGGGGCACTGGGCAGGGGGAGGCATCTTGGGGCCAGGAACCCAGTGACAGTCTCAGGAAGGTGGTCACTGGGTTGGAGGTTGGGGTAGGGGGCAGGCCTGGGCCTGGGGTGGGGGGCACTGACTATAGGACCTTTGCAGCACCACATCCCCCTGCCTTCCCAGCCATCTGGGTCCAGCAGTGGCATGGTGGCTGTTTCCTGCATGGAACAGCTAGGCTTCCAACACACACCCATACAAACATCCAGCCCCTTTGCCTGTTGGCACATATTCTAAAACTAGAAGTAATTTCTAAGACGAATAGATTGGCTAGAACTTACTCTAAGAACAGCTGATATTTTTTTACTCACATATTTAAAGGAAAAGTGATTTTATGATAAAACATAATTGCTAATAACTATAATAACACCACTCAGCATATGGCACGAAACACAAATTCTGTCCTGAATCGGGAGGTGCAGACACTGCACAACACAGGGCCCTAGTCGCAAGGGAGCCATCCCTCCATGGGCAAGAGCTGTGTCCAGGCCTCTGTGGGCCTTCCCTCTCCCTCCCCCACTTGCATCTCCCTTCAGGACCCCCAAGGTGGACCACTCTTGGGTTAGTGTTAGGAGTCTGAAGTGCCTTTATCTGATGCCTAATGACCTCTTAACTGTTGAATTTTAACTAAGGGCTTCTTTAGGTCCTGTAGGAGATGTTTGCTTGCCCTTTGATCTAGTTCTTTGATATCCTTTGTGAATTCTTGAGGCTGAAGAGGGCTGCCCAATCTGTCACACTTATTCATTCAACAAACATCAGGGGCTATTAAAAGGAACCAGTGTGTAATTGATTCCTTCTGAAAGGGTGGGTTTTCCCTACATTGGGGTACACTCCCAGTTGACCAGAGGCTAAGTTGTCAATGATCTGCTCCACAGAAGTAGCCACGTAAATGGTAATCTAGGGTTGCCTCCAACTGCAAACTTGGGGTGAGCCTGAACTAGCAGATTTGGGGAGGTGCTCCTCAAGGCCCCAACTGAATGAAAACGATCCACAGTAACACCCTCTGCTCCTGCTGCCATCGTAGGCCCCTGACTCCTCTTGGTGGCACAGGTGCTTGTCATGTGGGGGCCCTTAGATGGGACGTGGGGAATACCTGAGGAGAGTCATCTGTGACAGGGGACAACTGGGAGAGGTCAAATGAGCCCCACACAAGGGAAAGGGAGCACAGACCAACATGTGACCCATCATCCTATCTGGGCCTACCCACTCCCACGCACGGGCCTTCCCCTGTGCACACGCCTATCCATATCCACGTGAGCGGTCTGCGTGCCCGCCTGGAGTGCAGGCACCCACAGAGAGAGGTCACAGCCCCTTCCCTCCTCCCTGGGGGAGGGATCCGGAGGCCAGAGGGGTTGGGGAGTAATTGGTTTTGGCGTTTCCTACCTCTCCTGCCCGGGAAGCTTTCTCTGTTTCATCTTCAGCCTGATCAATCCCCAGTCATGTGCCTTTCCACATGGGCGCCCCCGACCCCCCAACTCCCCACGCTCTTGGAAACTTCGTTAGTACCATTAATCTGCTGACCCAGGCAAATCACCAACTCTTCCTGCAACTCAGCCTCTCAGCTCATCCCCCCAAGACCACCCCCAGGATCTGCTAATTACCCCCACTGCCCCTGCTGCCCAGGCTGGGCTGCTCTCTCCTTCCTCCGCCCTTTCCTGCTTACGTCTTCTGTTTGCTGGCCTCCCCCAACCCCATCACCCCCAATCTGGGACCCTTCTTCCTCTTCATTTCTGTCCGCATACTCACTGACTTCCAGGTGTTTCCCCACATGTGAGCACCAGCACTCTGCAAGGCAGTGGACCCATGTCTGGCCCCAGCAAGCACTGGCCAAGGGAAAGGGTCAACTGAGCCTGCGGCCTGGTGATGGGGGGTTTGAGGTCAGGCTCTGGCCGTGGGAACCGTATAAGGCCCCGTGCCGAGGGCTTCCTCTTTGCCAGGCACTGTGCTAGACATTTTGAGCCAGTTGCAGAATCTAAGCCTCACCACCCAAGGGACAGGCACTGTTTCCCCCATTTTAAAGATGAGAGGAATTGAGGCTCAAGAGACAAATTACTTAACGAGTTGCAGAGCCAGGATTGGGATGGACTCAGATCTGCCTGATTCTAAAACCATGTTTTTTCAGCTATATAGAGGGAGGGGGAAGCCCATCCATGAGCTAGCTTCTAGGTGTCTCCCCTAGAACCCTCCTGTGTCAAAGAGTCCCTGACACGAGGTTTGTCTCAACTTTTGCCTCTGCTAGAGCTAGGTCTCGAGGTTGGGTGAGTGTGTGTGTGAGTCCCCTTTTCTTCTTAGCCCAGAAAGGCCCCTGAGCCAGGGTACACCCCTCTCTGCTGGCTCCAGGCTTACAGAAGAAGGCCCTGCTTCTCCCGTGGCCTCCGTGGCTGATGTGCTGGGCCCATTGTCCAGGCGGGAACAAAGACTGCGGATTTAAGCTGAGTGACCAGCCCGCTCTGCCAAGCAGAAAAGACCGCCCCCCTCGAAGCTGGGCCCAGCCGGGGGCAGGAGGGGGACCCGAGAGAAAGAGGACAGGGAACCTTTGAAAGTAACTAATTAAAGGGCCTTTGCCTGCCCCCTCCTCCTGGGCGCCTAATCTCTCTGGGGCAGCAGCCAGACAATGTGCCCCTCCACCCTGCCCCCCTCACCCGAGTTTTAAAACAAGAGACAACTTGAAGTTAATGAGCGCCACCTGACGGGGGTCCCCTAATGAGATGGGGCTGCTGGGCGGCTCACACATTCTCTGGATCCATGAATAGTTGCCCCCCACCCCCTGAGTTTTATTCATCTCGGGCCAGGGCAGGGGGCAGAAAGGAAAGGGGGGCCCTGCTCAGCTTGGAGCACGTGGACTGACATGCAGCATGGGGGCGGGGGGACCCCACAGGGCCCTCCCCCATGACTGTGCCCAGGTCTGTGGCTGAACCCCACCAGGCTGCAGCCCAAGACCTGGGAGACCCAAGGTCTGGCTGGGTGACTCAGGCCAGCCTGCTCTGTAGGCCCTTGGTCCCCAGTGTTGGCTGTTGGCGTTTCTCAGTGTGGCACCGAGGCAGAGGGAGGCTGTTTTGGGGTTGCTTACTTGGTGGTGGGGGCCAGGGCCAGGAGTCATTTGGGTGTGGGACTGAGGGTTCTTTGGCATATTCAGGCAATTTCCACCATCCCGCCACCTCTTCATTCCCCCTCCCAGGTCCTGGTCTGATCTCTGATTCCTGTCTGGCTCCCCTCTCTGAAGCTCAGCTCTGAGGCTCCCATCCCTCACTTCTCCAGATTTGACCCCCATCCCTCCCCACTGTCCCTGTTACCAGCAGTGGTTCTTCCCTCAGACTCAGCGTCTTCTGTTATCAGAGCGGGTGGGCATCTTGTCAGCCCAAGCCCCTCAAGTTTGCATGTAGGTCTTGCCTTTATGAGTGTGTAACAGCAAACAGGTGTGTAATAGCCTGGGGAGTAGGCAAGTGTGGAAACACTTTGGGTGATTGGGGGAGATGGTGAATGACGCCAGTTCTTTGCCTCATACCATCATCCTGCCGCAAATAACTCTCCCACAGCTTATGGCCCACCCTGAAGGCCTACCCCAGCGTGCACTGGAGCCCCCCGTGGGGCCCTGATGGCAGACGAGGAGTCTGGGAAACAGAGCCCCAAGGCAGCCTGGTCTCTGCTTTCAGAGACAGAGATGACCAGCAAGGGCTCCTCAAAGCAACGCCATTCAGTTCCCCCACTATCCCCCAAAAGGTGGGAGCTGAGGGGGTAGCATTTGAAGGGCCCAGGACAGTCTGACGTGGAGGGGAGGGAGGGACCTGACAGAATGGGGGTCTCCAGCCAGCAGAGAGCCACGGACAGAGGTGACTAATTTCCCAACTACTCATGGTGAAAATATCACATTTCATGCTTTGTTGCCGATTCATAGAAAAATCCTATTAAAACCGGGTGGATTATTTATACAGTTTAAACAAATGATGATCAAAGATTTTACACGTTTTGAAGAAAACCCAGAGTTATGTAGCTTGGCTGAGGGCTTATCCAGAGTGTGGCCGACAAGTGTGAGTGGGGATGACTCGGTAGGAGGCAGGAGCGGGGTGGGGTGCGGGTAAGTGAGGGGCAGGTTTAGATGGCCAGGCTTGGTAGACGGGGTTGTTAGAGCCGTTCTGTCCAGTAGGGGGCGCCCTCCCCACGGTGTTGATACCGCCCCTCCCTCCGCCCACTCAAAGCCCCACAGATAGGCAATGATTTCATGTCCCTTTTTGTCTCTTCACCGACCTGTCTGAAATGCCCCTGAAAGCGTAGTTGGAGGCATTTCCGCTTGTGTGATTGTGTGGTAAGGCGCTTTGCCCATGGATGTGTGCCACACAAGCACTGGGTGTGACTGCGTGCCCGTCCAGTGCCTGCGCCTGCCGCAGAGTGGACCCGCGTGGACGCGCCGGAGTACGTGGCGTTTCCCTGTTTGTCTCCTCTATGATTCACCTTCCTCTCCGTGTCCTGCGGAAGGTCTCCCCTCCCAGAAGCCTATTCCTCTCGCACACGCAGCGGCATGTGCACACACAAACAGGTCACACTTGTACAGAGGGCTGCCCTTTGAGAGGCCGCTCTGGAAGTCTCGGCTTCAAGCTGGTGGGAAGTGGTAGGTGGCTGGAAGAGGTCCAGGTGTCCCTCCTGGCCGACTAGGGGGGGACCCGAGCCTGGAAGGCATCTCTTCAAGCCTGGGCTTCCCCCACCCGGACTCTAAAGACACGCGGGAACTCCCGGAATCTGCCTAATCCCAGCTCCTCTGGGGATGTAGCCCCCTACCCTGTCCCCCCACCCTGAGGGTGTGCTCAGTGCCTAGCTCCCTGATGGGAGGCGCACTGAGATCTCCTCCGTGAGAACCTGGAGCCCAGCTCAGCCCCAGGAGTTGGCGGAGGGGGTTGGAGGAAGAGGTGGACAGTGCCCGCGGCAGGGACAGAGCGGCCCTGCATCCCGTGCCTTTGCCACCTGTCCCTGCCCACCAGGCCGTCCTGCCTCAGCAGTTTCATTACCCAGGGGGGGTGGGGATAACGCCCTGGGGGGAGGCAGACTGTTCTGAAGGGGAATGTACTCCCCTCCACCCATCCCAGCCTCAGGGGCCAGGCCAGGGCCTCCTTGAATTTCTGGTCTGATAGACTCCAAGGAGCTAAACGAGGCTTCTCCCGGAGAAGGACCTGGTGGTCCTCATAGGAAGGGGTGCAAGCAAAGTGAGAGAGGGAGAAGAGGCAAGGTCAGGGGGAAAGGGGGGCTTCCCTTGGTGGGAGGAAGGAGGAAAGTTTCGGTAGGGTGGGTTTAGAAACAGCCGGAGATGGGGGTTTCTGCCTCCCTGGAGTTCTCCCAGCTGGTAGGGGGAGCGGGAGTCACTGAGGGCGCCCAGCCTGAAGGGTTATTGCGATGGGTCAGTGCTGCCAATGGGTCTCAGGGACGTGAAGTGTCTTCGCCACTTGGTTTGCCTATATATTTATTTCTTCTTCCTTGCAGCTGGTTCCAGCAGTGACGTGCATGCCCCAGGCCTGGGCAGCTAGCTGAGGAGCGAGACCTGGCCTAGGGAAATTTCCTCATCTCATCGCAGAGACCCTAGCTTACTATTTATTGTCCTCCTGGACTCCCTTCTCCCTCCTTTTCCTCCTTTTCTCCTTCCTACCCTCCCTCCCTTTTCCCTTTCTTTTTTCCCAGGAGAGACGACAGACCACCCCAGACCACACAAGAGCAGCAAGAACAATCCCGTGTGCCTGGAGTGTCCATCACGACTGGGTCCCCCGGCAGCCCGGCCCCCCGGAGCCGCCACCATCGCCACTGCCTTCAATATGGCCGGCACTTTATTAGAATTTATACATTGCCCTGATTGAGGGGGGAAAATAATTAACACCCCTACAAATATATCGTAAACAAAATATTTATTAGAAATAAATAACTCATTTATTTTACATATTTCATTTCAACAATAACATTACCCAATTTATCATTTAACATTTTTGCAAGACAACTTAACGACTCCTTATTAGCATTTCCATTTTTCACCCGCGCACCATAAAGCACGGGCGCTCCCCAAATGGCCTGGCACAGGCCGAGCCAGGAGCTCAGAAGACCCTGGGGAGGGCTGTGGACCCCCTGGATCTCCCTGTCTCTTTGGCACGTGACCGATATGCAGGACAAGCATCCCATAACCAGTATATGTGGTCACCTTCAAACACAGAGCCTTTCTTCTCATGTAAATCCACTCAGCTGCCTCCCCCCAGAGCAGACACCCCCAGAAAAGAAACATGCAGGCGCACAGATGGATATCCTTCCCGACTCCAAATATCCACGCTGGTGTGGCCCCCAACATCCAGGCGCACGCGTGTCCACACAGACTCCCCGTGGCCCACGCCCAAGTGCACACAGACACGGTCAATGGCCCCTGCACTCAGGCCCGCTGGGATCTCACCTTTGTACATGAGGGAGAAGAGTCACCACTTTTTCCCTCTCCCTCCACAAGGGCTGGAGTGGGGCCTGGCCTAGAAGTTCTGGGTGGGCTCTGAGCCCCTTGAGCTGCTATGTGCAGCTCTCTGGCCTTCTCCCATGCCTCTTTTCTATTGCCCCCGCTCAGCAAGCCTTTCTTGGGATAAGTATTCACTTTTATTCCAAACTTTTGTCTGGAAAGGGTATTCACCCTGCAGAGCCCAGCCTGGGTCTCTTCGTACCCCAACCCCAATATGTTCTTTGGGAAGGAAGTGTGTTCTCCCTGGCCTCAGCTCCGTGGGCTGTGGGCTGTGAGTTCAGGGCTGGGTTCTGGGTGATATAGGAAGAGTCTGGAGCTGGTGAAGCGAGGCTGAACTCCGTGCATTTGGTAATCAGTGCATTTGAGCCCCTTCCCCACCCAGGGTCACAGCCCAACCTCCTTCCCTCTGTCCCCTTTCTTTCCCTGGCAGACACTCTCTCCTGCCCACTGGATAAATGAAGCGGGGGGGAGCCAATACCCCGGGTGACAGCTTAAGCTAGGAGATACTTCCCCATCCTCCCAGCCCCTAGCAGTGACCAGGTATCTGGTGGTGGCAGAGGGTATCCCTGTTTATGAAATCAAACGGTAGTCCCCCACTCAATCTCTAAATGCTACCCATTCCTGGAGTATCTGCAAGCCTGTGTGCAGAGATGAGCTGGGAGAACAGATGGGTGCACACCCCTCAAGGACACACATGGATGCACTTAGATGTGCACACGTGTGTGTCACTCTGTGTGAATTCCGCCCAGGCTGACTCATGGCCCCACCCCTTGGCACCAGGCACAACATCTGGAGGATTAGGGTCTGTTTGGGTGCCGAGGGCCAAGGCCGAGACATTCCTCTTTCAGCCCATAGCCCCTCTGCCCTCTCGCTGGGAGGTGGAGGTGGGAGGCTGGTAGCTGGGGGGCCTGGGGCTCCGGGGGATGGGGCAAGGGGGCTCTTTGGAGTCAGCCTAGCCAGCGGCTGGGGGCAGGGCCCTGGGGGAGCACACACAATGGCTGGAGGTGGAGGGTCTGAAATTGGAGACTTTAATAAAAGCCACTGACAGCAAATAAAGCTGCCAGGGGAGTCCCATTACCCACAACAAGGACCCTTTGTGAGCTCCACAGGGCTGAGCTAACCCTTCTCCACGGGCCTGGCCCCATACCACCCGCCCTGGGCCCCATCGCACTGCCCCCAGGCTCCCTAGCCCCCCTCCCCAGCCCAGCCCGATCCGGCTCAGGGTGCCTCTGATGAGGGAGCCCTGCCTGATGTTCCCACGGACTCCAAGTTCTCCTCCATGCCTATCCCTAATTTCTCTCGTCTCTGATGCCCCTGGCCTTTGGTTGCTTTGTCCTCTTAACAAGCATTCAGTCACTCCACGGCAGGAGCACCTCCTGTTCAATGAGTGGGGAAATTGACCATGGTGTGGGCTCCACCCACCCCGGTCCGGGTTGAGGCAGGGATTGGAAATCCGGGGCTGTGCAGACCCTGAAACAGACCCTTGGTGTGGTTCTTAACCCGAGACTGCCCCATACCTCTCTGGAGTCCCGTACTGACCCTGGCACTGACAGATCAGAAAGACTGCTCCATGGCGGTCGGTCGAGGGGACCTGGCTTGAGTCCCGGAGCTGACACTGTGCACTTGTTTGACCCATTTCTCCTCTCTGAGCCTCAGTTTCCTTATCTTAAAGTGAGGCTGATTTAAAAGGGCTCCTACGAGGATTTGTGACCTAATAGGTGTAACACTTATAAACTTTAAATCACCCCATAAATGAGGGTCATTATAACTACTTACCTCAGCCTCAGTTTGAAACCAGATTGTGCCTTGAACATCAGTCTTCGCACAGATCCTCAGTCCTGCTCTGATTCCTGGGCTGGTGATGATATTACTAAGGGTATAGGAAGCTGGATGAATAGCAGCCTTTCGCTGGGAAACTGAAGAAAAGGGTGGCACGTGCTCTTATCCTCGACCTCAGCTAAGAAACCAACTGATTGGTAGAGGGTTTGGGGGGGCCATGTGGGAAATAGAGAAGTTGGGGTCAGAGCACTGGCTTGGAGTTTGGGGACACTTTGGGAAAATGGGGGGAAAGGGGGTTCAAGGCAGTTGGGGGGCTCTGAAGCAGAGTTGGGGTGCACAGAGAGAAAGTTCTGAGATTGGAAAAGGTACAACCCAGGGGATTTGGAGTTGCTACTTTAAGGTTGAGGTGGGGCCTGAATGGGGGTTGGAAGATGGGGGTCCGGCAGGAGGGGATTCTGGTGCAGGGCGGGGAGGGAGATTAAGAGGCGCTCTCAATTGCCTTAATGGGCTCTAAGAGGCGGGATCCTATTACAGTTCGGGGTGCCCCGGGGTGCCTTGCTGGGAAGACAAGCTAATCTGCCATGCAAATTAAATCCTGCCTCAAGACGCAAGGCCTGCTTAATGTGATCCATTACACAGTTTACTTGTTTATATCTAATATTGGAACAGGCAGCCCGGGCGGGCGGCAGCGGCAGGCGGAGCGGCCCAAAAGCAGGAGAGTAAATTACCAGCAAAATGAGCTTTTCCATCCTCAGCGCCGCCACCACCGCCACCACCGACGCGCCTCCCCGGCCCTCCACGGCCTGGGCGCCCCCTCCCGCCCGCCCGCCCGCAGCGTCCCCTCACTCTGCCGCTGTCCCGCTCTCTCCCTGTTGGTCAAGTCTCCCGCTTCTCTTTGTCTTTGTCTCTCTCTTTCTGTCCTCTGCCTGGTGTCTCTGACTCTCTCTGTTTCTTCATCTCCTTCTCCCCGTCTTCTTCTCTGCCTCAGTTTCCCCTGAGTCTTTCTGGGTGTTTCTCCCCCTCTTGGGCTTCTCACTTGTCTCCTTCCGCCGGAGGGACAGAGACCTGGAGCCATGCCGGCTGGATGCGAGATGCTGCGTGGGGCAGTGGAGTGTGAAGCCGGGCTTGGGGTGCCCCCTTGTGCACGCCTACCTGGGGGAGCCCCCAAAGAGGCTGGGCCTTGGAATGTCTGGCCTGGGGCTCCTGGAGCCGTGGAGCTACTGGTTTGCTAGCAACCCTGTCCCTGAGTGCCAGGGTGTTTGCGTGAGTGACCTTGAGGTGTTTGTTTATACGGGGAGTGTCACCATGCCCCGTTTGTGTGTGGGTCTGCACACGCACTTGTGGGTTTAGGGTAGTGTCTTAACAAGCCCTGGGAGAGGTCCCTAGCCCTCTGCCCAGTGCACCTTAGGGCTAGCCTTCCTCCTCCTGCCCCTCAGGGTTAGCTTCCTAGGTGGCAGGAGCCTTCCCTCACTTTCCTGGGCGGGCTTCTTGACCCCGGGGGGCCAACCTCCTTTCAGCTCACAAACAGCCCTGAGGCTTTCACTGACCCAGGATTGCCTCACTGTCCACTGTGGAGTCTGCGGGGTCTGGTGTTTGGCCCTGCTGTGTCCAGACCCCCACCCTGACTCTGGCCTGCACCCCTCTGGGGCCCCCTCCTGCACCTACAGGAGAGTCAGAGGCCCACGGAGCCAGAGGCAGGTGGAAAAAAGACCCGGATAGGAGCGAGGAAAACCAGCTCAGAGAGAGAGAGACACTCCCAGAGACATCACGGCAGAGGGGAGATGCAGGCAGAGGTGGTGGACAAGGAGGCAGGCCAAGAGACCCACTGACCTTGCCTCAGGTCAGGGGCCAGGCAGTCCGGGCTCGTGGGGGTAGGATGGGTGAGTGTCTGTGATTGGGCCTCATACTTAGGCTCACAGACGCCACAGGCCTAGTGTTGAGGGGCCATTCCAGATGCTGAACCTGTTTGAGGAGTTCTGAGGGGCTGTGAGAAGGGGGGCTCCCTATCCCCTGGGCTTGATGGGTCACTGACCAGCTCCAACCTAAGCCTCTGGACCCTTGGTCTGTGCCGGTGGTCCCGAGGGGAGCCAGCCCACTCCTCGAGGCTTTGAGAGCTCAGGCCCCAGAACAGACATGGGGCAGAGGGTGAGAAGGCTCCCATAGCCAGGACTGCACAGCTGCTGCTCTCGTGCCTGCCCCTATGCGCGCACACACACACACACACACACACACACTCACGTGTGCCACGGGCCTGGCTGGAGGCTTGCCCATGAGTCTCCCCTGGCTTCGGTCCATGTTCCTGTACCAGGGGCCCAGGCCGCATGCTTTATACCCAGCACTCCTGACTCCCTAATCTCCGGCTGCCTAAGGGCCTGGTCCCCTCCCAGGACAGCGAGTGCGCCTGATCCCTACTCTCCCGTCCCTCAGTCCCCTTGGGACCCTGGCATCATGATTCCTTCTGATTCCCAAGAACCCTGGAGGCCCCAGCTCTCCAACTTCCAGGCTCATGTCTTCCTGACCCTGACCCTTGGCTCTGGTTGGGGGGGGGATCCTGCCAGGTGGGGGGAGGTGGGTGGGAGGGAAGGTGTGAGTCTGTATGTCTGTGTGGAATGGGGGCTGTTTAGATAAACAGATGGCAACAAATGGCATAAAATTATATACCCATAATGTCAGTTCATAACATTTTGTTCGACATACTTGATTTAATCGCTTAGCTGACGATTTGGCTTTTGGGCCCATATGGTGGGGAATGAGGCTGCGTGGCGCCCGCTCCAATCTGGCTCTTTTATCACCGAGGCTGGGGGGGCGGCGATGGGGGGGCGGAGAGGGGGAGGAGAAGGGATGCAGATGGAAAGAGAATGAGCTGACAGGAGGGGAGCCAGGGACGGGGGGACTGTAGGGACGGAAGGGGACCGGACCCTGGCAGGGTGCGGGAGGAGGTCTGGAGACAGTGTGAACGATGCCCAAGTCAACTGGGACAGACCACACTGTCCCCGCGAGACCTGGACCCTGTGGCAGCCCTGAGGCGGGCCTCACTGGTCTCTAGCCTGGTGGCCAGAGACTTGTCTCCCAGCAGCCAGAGATCATCTCTTTCTCTCTTCACCAAGACCCAGACACCCAGCTCTTAATCTCCAGGGGCACCCCGAACGCTTTTGCCAAACTGAGTGACTTGAGCGCGTGTGCACGTACGCCTGCCTGCTTACGCCGGAGGTGAAGGAGCAACCATGAGGTCCCTCGTGGGATGGCTTGTGTCTGTGAGGATTGCCTGACTGGCACTCCGAGCCACCGGAAGCAGGGTGAATGAGCGTTGGTGGCCCTTTGACAGAGCGAGTCTCACAGAGTGGAGTGTCTGGGTGGGCCTTGTGACTTGTGGGAGTGTGAGTGACTGAGCATGAGTTGTGTGACGACAGGGTGGTGTGGGTGTGATGAGGCATGACCCGGGGGAGAGGATGGTGCAGGTGGGATTGATTTCTGGGGAGTGGTGTGGGGCTGGTTGAGTGTGGGAGTGGTTCAGACGGGCTGTACTACGCAGTAGGTGCTTAAGCAGTGCTGCTGAGTATGTCCATCAAGTCACCTCACGGGGGTGTGTTTCGGGTGGGAATGCTGGGCTGTGGAACGGTGCGTGTGCACGCTGCCCTCCCCCCACACCAGGGCAGTGTGTGCATGCAACCCCTGGGCAGTTCCAGGGGGCTCCCCACACCCCTGCCTGCTCGCCTGTGACCACCCCTTCAGTACTCCCATCCTGCACTCTGCAAACTGAAGTCGGGCTCCGTGAGGGGAGCCCCTCTCAGGTTCCCTGGCTGCTGCCCTGAGTCCTCGGTCTCCAGAACTGCACTGGGTGCTCAACGAAGAGAGCCAGGTGCTCCTCCAGAGAGAGATCCCCTTCTGATCGCCGGTCCGGCCCCCAAATGCCCAGTCCACCCCTCCTCCTGGTCTCGGAGCTGTGCCAGCCCCCCAAGCACAGCGAATCTGGGCCCAAATCAGCGCCCATCACTCACGTTGCAGCCTCATTTCCCCCCTGCTGGGTGCTGCCCGCCAGCTCTGGAATCGGGTGGCAAGACAGCCTGGGAGCACCTGCAGGAGACTGGGAACCAGCTCTCTGCTCCTGCCTCCCTGGGACTAAGCTCCAACCCCAGAGCCAGCTTTGTGTGCTACGAGGTTCCTGGGTTGTGTCTGGGGTCTTGCTGCCCATTGGCCCTTCCTGTGTCTCTGCTGATGTCTCCGCCCCTTGTCTTCATGAGTGCCACGTTCCCTCGTTCCCTCGTCTACTCTCCCAGTCTCTGCCTTTCTTCCACATTCCTGCTCCTCTCTGCCATTTTTCTCAACTTGTGCCTCTGGCCACTCCCCTGAGGGTCTGTGAAGGTGGGGATCGGGGCTGGGCTGAGGCTGGAGCCTAAGTGCCTAGCGTGGTCTTCTCCATTTAGGAAGCTCTGTTACTACCCTTCTCCTTCATGGCAAGGAGATAGGAGTCCTGGATGGTGGCAATGGTCCCTACTGCTTGGGACTGTGACAGGGCCCTAAGTCAGCGGTTGTTTTCCACATCTCCCAGATCAACTGTCCCCAGCACCCTAACTCTCCATGGAATGCTATGGTTGGATCAAACCCTGAGCTCCTTCTCAGGTCATTTGGTCATCATTCATTCATTCATTCGTTAGTTCAGTAATCATGTCGCCCCTTTGATCTGCCAAGCACTGTACTGACCAATATGAGCGAGAACCTGCCCTCAAGGGCCTCCCTCCCTTGAGGAAGACAGGTGTGCAAACAGATAAGGATGCTGCTGTTTCAGGGGGTGGAAGAAAGGGCCCAGTGACACCCAAAGGAGGTTGAATTCTATGGGTTGGGCTGTGGAAGGCTGGATAGAAACTTTAAGACAGGAGGTTTCTCAGCTGCAGTAAAAACCTTTCCCCTTTCTGTTTACAAAAATCATACTTGCTCAGTCTGGAAAGCCAAAAAGGCACAGAAAAACTAAAAGGAAAACAGAAACAAAATAGTCTCTAAAGAAAATTGCGGGGAGTCTCGGGAGATGAGTGGAGTTTTACCAAGTGAATGGTGTGGTGATGAGGCCGCTGTGAGAAAAGGTGCTGGAGAAGGGGTTCCTAGCAAGGGTGGGGGCAGGTGTCAAGGCCCCCTGATGGGAATCGGGGCTGTTGGACAGCTGTGGCTGATGCCTCGGGGGTTCCAGAGGCTGGCTGAGGGTTTTCGCCCTTGCTCTTTGGGCAGTGAGGAGCCACTCTGGGGCGTAATGAGCAGGTGAATGGTGCGATCCTATTTCCCATTTTAGAGCAGTTATTCTGGAGGATGGATTGGAAGTAGCCGAGACCGGGAGCAGGGAGACCAGTTGGGATATCGGTGCAGTAGTATGAGAGAGGCAACACGAGGTGATGACTAGAGTGTTACGGCGGGAGAAGGGAGAGGGGAACCATTGGGAAGGCAGAAAGACTGTGACTGGGGGCCGGTTTGATGTGGCAGTAAAGCTGGGAGAGATGGAGGAGCCAAAATTGAAGCCCAGGCCTTTGGCTTGGTCACAGGTGTGGCTGGTGGGGTCATTCACTGAGATGGGGAACTCAGAAGAGGAGCAGGAGTGAGGTGGGGGTAGCAGAAGGGCTGAGTTTGGGTTTGGACATAGTGTGAGATGGAATAATCCAAATGGAAATGTTGACAGTGGGATACTCGGGTCTAGAGCTTGGGGTCACAAATTTGGAAGTCATTGTTCATTTCTATGTATCAGTCAACCAATACTTACCGAGCATCTGTGGTAGATTGGCCTGGGGGTGTAATGGTAAATGAGAGAGGCTATGCCCTTCCCTTGTGGGGCTCACAGCCTCAATGGTGAGAGGGTATCCAAAGCCATGAGAGTGGATGACCTTCCCAGGGAGTAAAAAGAGTGTGGAAGGCATTAGAGTGACAGCATCGCAAGACTGGAAGAGGGGCGGCTGCAGAACTAGGTAGGGCCCCTTGCCTCTCTCAAATCCTGGAAGGCAATCCTTACACTGGTCCATTAGCTTCTTAGATAAGTTTAGACCAGATGTCTCCTGGGGTCCCCATTCTCCAGGCCTACTTCTTGCCAGGGTGCCCAAGGACACTGTATGCGAGGCAGACAGGCTTCTTGCGTCTGCCCTGCTTCCACCTGTGGGGAGGAAAAGATAAGTCCAACAGACTCTGGCTCGGTCTGTTGTGTAGCCCTTCAGCTCCTGACATTGCTTTAAAGAATCAAGGCTGCTTGCTCTGGTCTTCAAAACCCTTCATGCGCTTGTCCCTGTCCAGTTATTCAACCTCACCTCTGCCAAGCTATCTTTCCAATCCCAGTCCCTGGTCAGCCCTGGCTCTCCCCCACCTCCAGACCTTGCACATGCCCTTTCTCTTGATACCCTCTTCCTCTCCCATCCAGCCAGCCCAGCTAACTCTTAATGACCTAGCTTAAGTGTCTCCCATCTGGGAGCCTTCTCTGTCTGCCAGAGCCCCTTAGGGGCCCCTGGCATAGACTTCTTTTTAGGAAGGTCTTGTAGCTCTTATGGTGATTGTCTTTTTGCCTGTCTGTCTCTATTTCTAGATCAGAAGATATTTTAGAATAGGGCTTGCCTTTTGTTTTTTATTTTTTTGTCCATCTCTATAGCCCCTGTGCCTGGTATAGTTCTGGACACATATAGGAGCTCAAAATTATAGGTTGTGCATTGGAGGTGGGCTGGTGTTGACATAGGCCTGGAGTTGGAGGTGGGGCTGGGTGTTGGGTAGGCTGATATTAGAGACAGGCTGCTCTTAGAGAGTAGGGAGGGCTGATGTAAAGGTGAGGCTAGGTGTCGAGGTAGGGTTGGGTGTTGGGGTAGGGCTAGTGAAGAGGTAAGGTTGGCTGTAGGGACAGAGCTGGTTTTGGGGTAGGGTGGAGTACTGGAAGTGGGGGGGTGTGTTAGGGTACGGCTGGTATTAAAGACTGGTTGGAGGTGGGCTGATGTGGTTGGGGAGGGCTGATGTGCAGGTAAGGCTAGGTATGGAGGTAGGACTGGGTGTTAGAGGTGGAATGGGTGGGTGCTTGAGGTGGGGTGGTTGTCGAGGTAGGGATGGGTGTTGGGGTAGTGCTGGTGTTGGAGATGGGCATGATGTTGGCTTCGTACTGTTCGCAGTAGGTGTGTGTTAGAAATGTAATGTTGAGAGTAAGCAGGCAACTGGGTGTAGGAGAAAGGAGGCTGGGTGTTTAGGGTGGGCACGGGAGTAGGGAAGGGATGGAAAAGGGTGCTGGATTTGAGAGCACGGTGGAGAGCCCCCAAGACCTCTCCAGGGTTATGACCCTTAATGCTGCTGATCCCGCTTTTCCTCTGTAAGCAGCTTCTCCCCAGAAGGAGAGAAGAAGAGGAGAGGAGACCCGGGGAGAAGAGCCTAAAAGGGTGAAGAAGGATTTTCATTATGAAGTTAATTAGCTTCAGAGCCGCTGCACCTTTCAGGACGAGGAATTAGAGGGATTTAATTGCTTTATCAGCCTTCCCTTTGATTTTTAGCAATCAGGCCGATTCCATTTAATTTAACTGCCACAGACGAGCAGAAAATTGATGCGCTCACCTGCCTCCGAGCAGAGAGAGAGAGAGTGGCGAAGAGGGAGAGGGAGAGCCAGAGAGACTGGCAAACACAGAGTCTGCAGATTAATGAAAACCAACAGCATTTGCTCACAATTGGAGATGAAGTGTGCCCTCGAGGTGTTTGGAGCTATGTGTGTGGCTCTGTGTGAATTCGTGTGTACAGTCGTGTAGAGCGTTGGTGACAAGGCACGTTTGCGTGGGTGTGACTCTCAGAGACGCGGGGGACGTGGGGGTGGGTGTGTGGGTGAATGCTGGTGTTTGGCTCTAGGTGAGTGACGGTGGAGGGGTGTGATTGACTGGTGAAGATTCCTTGTACGTGGGAACATCAGCGTGAATGAGCGTGGCGGTGTCTGCCTCGGTGACTGTGAATTCGGTGACTCTGTGTGTGTTGCTATGTAGATGAGAATTTCGCTGCGCTATTAGTTCATTCGTTGAGCAAGCACTGAATGAATTCCTGCGAAGAGCCAGACACAGTGCTGAGGGGCAAAGTTAACTAAGAGAGGGTCCCTGCCCTCAAGGAGTCAAAGTCTAACAAAGGAGAAAGACTGGCAAATAAAAGGGACAGGACTATGCCGTGGGGCTCACTCCAGGAGCACAGCTCTGAAAGGCCTCTTAGAAGAGGTGGTTTAAAAGATAAGCAAGTTTCCAAGCTGAGAAGTAGTTGACGGGGTTGTGATGGAGGAAGGACATGACAACCGGAGGGAACAGTGTGTGGAGCATAATGGGAAGCTGGGATTGCTCAGGAGGGCGGTCCCCAGCAGGAAGGATTTTGGTCGCTAAGAAATGTGGACCTTTCCTGTAGGGTGTCATTGTGTGAATGAGAAGTAACCCAGCCAGATTTGTGTTGGAAAGGCCTCTCGGTCGTGTGGATGACGAAATGAAGAAGGCAAGACCAAAGGCAAGGAAATGAGTCACAACCATTGTAAAGACCAGGGAAGAGAGTGTGAGGGTCTGAGGGAAGAGAGTGTGAGGGTCTGAGAGAAGAGAGAACAAATGCAGTAAAACAGGCAGAGTTTGAGGGAGGTGCATAGAACAGAAAGTATTGAGGGTTTATGAATGTCTAGGTAATAGGTGGTTCTATAAAAAGAGATATTGGAGAGAAAGCAAGTTGGAGGGGAGGGTCTTGGACATGTAGAGTTGAAGTTGTGAGAGTGGGCAGCTAGGCCCGAGTCCGGAGCTCAGCAGAGAGGCCCAGCCTGGTGACAGAAAGAAGAATCATCAGGATGCGTAGGTCATAAATAACGCCGTGGGGATGGGTGAGACGACCCAGGGAAAGCACTGAGATCGAGAAAAGAAGAGGGTCAAGAGCAAAGAGCCTGGAGATCACCCATGTATGTGAGACCAGAGGAAGAACAGAAATCAGGGAAAGAGGGCAAAGAAACAAAACAAAGGAAAACCGAGAGGAAGTTCGGAAAGAGAGGAGTGCATTGATGAGAAGTTGAGTTCGGTTCTGGACATGTTGAGTTTGAGGTTTGCTAGGGGATGCTCATGTGGGGATACCCGGGGGCAAGAGCTGGAACTCTGGGCTCTCAGCACAAGTGAGGGCTTGGAGATGTGGGAGGGTGTGCTGGAATCCGGAGTGGCTGGCATGCAAAAGGATGGAGAAGACAAATGAAATTGGAGAAGTGAGTTGGGAATATACAGGGTTTTGAATACCAACCTGCAAGCTGGTACTTGAATCTGAGGGCAGGAGTTTTTGACTGTCTTTTTTTTTTTTTTTTTTTAAGATTTTAAGTAATCTCTATACCCAATGTGGGGCTCGAACTCACAACCCTGAGACTGAGAGTCACATGTTCTACTGACTGAGCCAGTCAGGCGCCCTGCTGACTGTCTCTTAATAAGGAGGATGACTTGATCTGATATTTGTTTTAGAGACATCACTCTGTGTCTTAGTTTGATTTCCCCCCAAATCAGAGCTTGAGACAAAGATGTGGGAGTTTATTTGGGAGGTGATCCCAGGGAGCAGTAGAGAGGGAGTGGGGAAAGGGAAATCAAGAAGAAAGTTGGTTTGTCCTTGTGGGCAAATGGTGATCAATCTTTGGGGACCATGTCAAGAATCATTTAGACTATACCTCAGAATTGTCCCTGTAAATGATAGGAAGCCAGGCACTATGGGCCGACTGTGGTCTCCCATTGGTTGACAGCTGCCCCCTGGCCTACTCATGCCCTTTCTCAGGCTGGCTGCACCGCTATCAGAAGGAGATGAGGGGAAGACATGCTGCAGATCATAAAAGCATCCGGTATGTTCTGGGAGTCACTTGGGAGGTGGATTAGGAAGGGCGAGGTGAGAGGTAGAGATACCAGCTAGCAGTGATTGCCATGTCCAGACAAACCAAGATGAGGAAGGTAGGAACAGATTGAAGGATCATCTGGGAGGCATAGAATTAATAGAACTTGAAGACCAACAGGGCGTTTGGGTTTGTGGTGGACAGAATAATGGCCCTTCCATGTCCACACCCTACTCCCGAGGACCTACACATATGTATGCTACATAGCAAGGAGAGGGGAATTAAGGTTGCAGATGGAATTAAGGTTGGAATTAAGGTTGCAGGTGCTAATCATGTCCAGGAGATGATCCCGGATTATCTGGGTGGCTCAGTCACAAGGGCGGTTGTAAGCAAAAGGGGAGGCGAGATGGTCAGAGTCAAAGGAAGATTTGAAGATGCTACTTGCTCTTGGTGTTGAAAATGGAGAAAGGGGCCACGAGCCAAGGAATGCGGGCAACCTCCAGAGGCTGAAAAAGGCAAGGAAACAGATTCTCTCTTAGAGCCTGTGTAGCCCTGCCGACACCTTGACTGGAACTCAGTGAGACCCATTTTGAGACTTCTGACCTCCATAACTGAAGGATAATAAATCTGTGTTGTCTTAAGCCACTAAGTATATGGTAATTTGTTACAGCAATAATAGAAAACTAACAAGGAGTCCAAGAAAGGGGTTCTCAAGTGACTTCCAAGATTTCTAGCTTGGGCCAGATAGAGAGGGATTTACTGAGAAAAGGAAGAGAAGTAAATTGGAAAGAGAGGCTTCTGAGCTACTTGCAGCATGTTCTTTATATGGCTGGAGGGACTTCCATGTGCAGGTACCATATGGAATATAGCCGGGGTGGGAAAGAGTTTTGAGAAGAGGTTCTTCATCAGTGTGGTGGTATTTGAAGCTGTGAAAACAAATGAGCTTACCTGGCAGAGGAGGAGGACAGAACCTTGAGGATATGCCAGTTCTGGGGCTAATGGAGTTGTTGGCAGTGGAGGTCTGTTGATCTGTTTCCTCTTCACGAGCTCTTTGAGTTCCAGCATTGACTCCGTGGCCTCTACTCTACCTCCTCCACTGTCCCCCTTCTTCCCTAGGCCTTCGTTTCTCAGGAGGTGGGTTGCCGGGTTGCTCTGGACTGTTGCATAGGTTGTACATTGTACGACCCTAAGGACATGATTCATGTAGAGTACAAAATGAATATGGTGCTCTCCAAGAGTTGTCAGTGTATGATCTTGCCAACAATCCATGATGGCGTGGTTGGCCTGTTTAGAGAGACAAGGAAAGAGACTCCCTCTTGCCTCTAATGTCATATCTAGAGTCTTGGCCCTAGCTTGAATCCAGGATGCAAGAGAGGTCTCAGGAGCAAGGCCCAGATACAGCAAAAGCAGCCCCTAGAAGGGATGGGGTCCCAGAGGCCAGGCTGTCAGGTGTCCAGGCCTTGGAAGGACAGCTCTTCCCACTTTCCCTGGCCCCCCACCCCTGTTGACTGCCTTTTGATTAGAATGTGGACTCTAACTTGGAATTAACCTGATTAATGTAATGAAGGCAGGGCCGGCTCAGCACCGCCCGGTGATGAGGGGAGATGGATTGGGAGCGAAGGCGCTCGGATGGAGGCGCGGCTGTAATTGCCGCGTTTACTGCTACCTGCCTCGCTGACCCTGCTGTTTAGCCCATTAATGATGATGCACAAGCCTCACTTTCCAGAGATAATGACAGAGACTCTTGGGGGAGGGTATGGGAGGAGGGAAAGGGAACTGGGGGTCTGGGGTCTGAGGGAGACCTGGGTTTGCTAATGGGGCCAGGTTGAGGGCCCAGAGGCACAGAAGCATATGGGGAGACAGGGGGTGCAGGAGTACAAGACAGGGGCTTTCTCTAGGTTCCTGGCCCTCTAGGCTAGTTTAGGATAACTGCCTTGAGGAGGGCCTGCTGCAGGGGGCAGGGCTCTCTGGCTGGGAGGCCAGCACCATGGCCTCCCTAATTCAGGAGGGCTTCCTGGAGGAGGGGCCTTGGAAAGAGGAAAGAAAACCCAGGGAGGTGGACCAGGGCTGAGCAGCAGCTTCCTCATTGTCTACAGCACTGGTTGGGGGGCAGGTTGGGCAGGGAGGGAAGCCTGTGGGTGTCACAGCAGATCCTTGGCGGCTTGGGGTGGGTACACACTGTATGCTCAGCACAAACAATCTGTGCGTTAATCAGCAGGAAGCCATCGCCTTGATTCCTCTTTGATGCCTCAAAGATAAAATGAATGTTCCTAATCTCATCTACTGCCCCTCTATGTCTTTTATCCTCATCCCCGTCCTTCCCTTCCCTTCCCCTTCTCCTTCCTTCCTTCCTTCAAAATAGTCAAGAGTTGTCCCAGTTTTGCTGCAAACTCGCTGACCCCACTGGGCAGACCCCTACCTATGCCGAGCCTCAGTGGGCTTCTCTGTAAATGAGGGGATGGAACAGGTAGTCAGCCCTGATCTGTGGTCCTGCAGGGAGGCTGCTGTCTTTGACTTTCATAGTCTGCCCCGAAGGCAGGGTGGGGGGCCCTCTCAGAGCAGCCCAGAGGACAGTGGGAGTGTCTGTCTTTCCCTCCTCTGCCCGGCGTCTTAGCTTTCCAGTAATAGGCTGGCTTTGTGGACCCACGTTAAGCTCACAGGCAAAAAAGTTCCCTGATTTTTCTCACTGGAGCCGCTGACTAGCCCCGGAGGTCTTAGAGTGCACAGGAGTGGTTGATCCGTTAACACAAACCCCGAACTTCACATTTATCCCTTCAATTACATTATGTTAATTTTGACCCATTATTCTAAGCTGTCTGTGGGGCACTAATTTTGTCCTTTATCATTGGAGTTTGATATCTTCTGATAATCTGATGAGCCTGGAGGTCATTAACTAAAACGGGGACTAGGAAGGGCCAAGAATGGAGTCAGGACCCAGTTCTAGAAACTCCCTTTCAAGTTTCCCCCCCACCCACTTTTCCCTTCCTTTTTCCATTTGACTGTGGGTTCTTGGTGAAGCCGCACTGGTCATTACTCTGCATGAATGTTCCCTAGTGTGTCCCCACGCTGCTAGTAAGGAACTTTCCAGCCAGAAGATAAACTCCATGAGGGCAAGAGCCCCTTTTGTCCTGTTTATCACTGAATCTCCTGGGCCTGTCATTTTGTCTGAGACACAGGAAATGCTGAGTGTAGAGTCAATGAGAGAATAAATGACTTCTCTGACAGAAATGAAGATGGTAGTTGTGTTAGGGTAGGGCTATTACGGTGCTATTGCAAAAATGTTAGGGACATCAGAGTGTGTTATTGTCCCCCAGGCACCAACCTTCCGGGCCCTGCCGGAAGTAAAGGGGTGGAGAGGAGAGGGAGATTTTGTGGAAAATTTTAAGCAAGAACTCTGGGGTATTTCTAGGGAGAGAGAGAGAGAGAGAGTGTGTGTGTGTGTGTGCGTGTGTGTGTGTGTGTGTGCGAGAGAGAGAGAGAGAGAGAGAGAGAGCAAGCAAGCGAGCACTTTGGGGTCAGGCAGACTTGGCTTTGAATTTTGCTTGAGTTATTTATAGGTGCAAGACTGGAGGGCAATTGCTTATCATTTCAGAATCTCAGTTTTTTCATCTGTAGAATGGGCCTAATAATATCCACTCCTTTCAGCTGTTGTGAGGATTTATGCAGCGATAGAGACAACCGCCCCCAAAACCCCACCAAGATTTGGGGCTGTGCCTAGAAATAGTGGCCCTGCCTCCTTTGTTCTCTCCCCTCCCTTTTCCTTAGAGTAGAGACTGAACTTAGGGAGAAAGAAGAATGTGAGGAATGCTGTTTGCATCTCTGTTCATTGATCAGAGTCTGGGAAGTCAACCTTGACATTTTTATAAAAAAGCTGTTTTTCCTCATTATATGGGTTATGACTGTCAATTGAGGAAGAATGGGAAAATTCAGATACGTGAAATAAAACATCATACATAATCCCATCACCCATAAAGACGTGTGTGTGCCCATGTGCATACGCTATGGGAGACATGTTGCACTCTTTAGTCTTAAATACATTGAACTGGGGTTTTCAGAGGAACTTCCAGTTGGGTGCCCCTGTTAGGCAGAAGGGAGCATGAGCCTCAAGTGTGAGAGAGTTATCTGAGTTGAAGACAAGAGGTTAGGAGCTGTCAATGCATCTCTGTGGCACTGCTGCTCTAGGAAGGATTAGGGTGCCTGAAGGAGGGGGTCAGGGCCGAGGGCTAAGGGTGGAACCCTGGAAAACACCAGCACTTGAGGGTCAAGGGGATTTAGAGAGCCAGTGATTAAGGCTGAGAGTCACCATCAGAATGGCTGGAAGAAAATCAGGGGAGACGGTCATATGGAAGCCAAGGGAGGAAAGAGCTCCAAGAAGGTGGGGGGAGGCAGCAGGGCAGCAGGCATAGGAGGAGGCTTAGAGAGAGTCATGGAATTTGCAATGAAAGGACACAAAAATCTTGACGGGAACAATTTCCCTGGGGTAGTGGGGACAGAAGCCAGGTGACAGTAGGAATACGGCCGAAGATGGGGGTGAAAAGAACAGTGCAGATGCTCTTCCAGAAAGTGTGGTGAGGACAGGAAAGGAGACTATGGGCTCCCGGCCTGAGGGGAGGCAGGGCCAAGGGAAGGAAAGTGTGTAGGCTTGGAGGGGTGGGCTGGGGGGAGACAGTGGAGAGAAAGCAGAATCCTGGGTGCAGAGTCATTATAACTTATGGTTATATTTATATACTTTATAAATATATATACAAAGTTGTATTTATACACTTTATCACTTACAGTATTGCTTGTGGTTTATAAAACATCTTGGGTATCTCTTACAAAGTCTGTCGAGGACACTGTCTGTTCCGTAGTTCCGTGTCCCTCCACAAGGAACGCTGTGAGAGGCTGTATGCCACAAGGTTAGGAACACAAGCTCTGGAGTTTCCAGCCAAGGCTTGGCAACTTACTGGTCATGCTCGCTTGGGCAACCTCTCTGATCCTTGGTTTCCTCTCATGCAAATTGGGAAAACAATATCTAATTCACATGATTGCTATGTAAATTAGATGAAGCAATGGATGTTCAGTCTTTCGCATACCATCAGGCCCACTGGAATAAGAAGGGGGAGTTGTTATTATTATTATTTATGTGTCATGAAGAGTTCAGTTGCAGGAAACAGACCTCCCCTCCCATTAAGCAGAAAGGGATTTAATACTGGGAAGACAGGGACCTTTAGGCTGCTTCTCAGGAATGCCCCCCACAGCCCTGAGGCAGATGTGGCCACCGGACAGGGAAGTGGGAGGGACAAGAGCTTATGTTTACCTGAATGAGCTGTCATGCAGCTCTGGATGCTGGAAATGCAAACTGGTGTCTCCATCAGAGAAGGTAAAAGGGTTAAAGGGCCATCTGGCTGCCCTTCATCTTCCTAGGACAAGGAAGGAAAGAAAAATCTGGCAATGAGAAGATGCCGAAACAAAGGTAGGGAGGCAAAGCCAGGGTGAGACGGCCACAGAAGGAGCTAGCCCGCATGGCCTAAGGGAAGCTCAGGAAGCAAGGGCGAAGGATCTTGGAAACGTCCCTGATGTAGGTAGTGAGGGACATCCTGAAAGGTGCCCGATAGGGATCCCAGAGGACCTTCTGTGGTTCACAACTGAGGTCTGGCAGAACCCTGCCCAGAACTGTTGGAACTCCCAGATGCCATCAGCAAAACCTCGCAACCACAAGGAGAGACACCGAAGAAATCTGGGTCCACTAGGGGGTGTGGGGAATGACTTCATTTCTTCCGGCATTTGGAATTCATGATTCTGCAGGGAAGGAATGAAGAAGAGAGATGTGAGGGACGCCTGGGTGGCTCAGTTGGTTAAGCAGCTGCCTTCGGCTCAGGTCATGATCCCAGCGTCCTGGGATCGAGTCCCACATCGGGCTCCTTGCTTGGCGGGGAGCCTGCTTCTCCCTCTGCCTCTGCCTGCCATTCTGTCTGCCTGTGCTCGCTCGCTCTCCTCTCTCTCTGACAAATAAATAAAATCTTAAAAAAAAAAAAGAAGAGAGATGTGAAAGTGAGCTTACAAATGGTGCTGAAGATTAAAGGCTAGGATTTGCTTTGGGGAATTGGGGGGGGGGGGCATCAGGGAAGTTTCCGGAAGAGACCTACTGCTCTGAAAGAGCTGCAAACTGTAAGTTGATGACTGGGTGTCAGGAAAAACAAAGCCCAGATAAATCTGTAGAAGCGGGTGCTATAGGGATCCATGAAAGGAGGAAGGCTTTGGGCTCAAGAAGACCTGGTTTTGAATTTGGCTTTAGTTATTTATTTGCTACATGGTTGAAAGTGGTTATTTATCATTTCAGTTTTCTCATCTGTAAAACAAGGCCCAATAATATCCACCCCTTCTCAGTTGTTGTGTGGATTAAATGCAAGGATGGAGATAGAGCCACTGGCCAAAGCTGGGCACCGTGCCTACAGATGGTGGCCGACCTCCTGCCCCCCCACCCCACCACCCCCGCCTTAGAGTGGAGACCACAACTCCTCTGGAGAGATAGAAGAGTGTAAGAAATGTCATTTGTGGGGGCGCCTGGGTGGTGCAGTCGGTGAAGCTCTGTCTCTTGGTTTTGTCTCAGGTTGTGATCTCAGGATCCTGAGATCGAGCATTAGGTCTCTTCTGGAAACTTCTCTTACTAACCCCACACAGCACGGAGCCTGCTCAAGATTCTCTCCTTCCGGGGCGCCTGGGTGGCTCAGTGGGTTAAGCCGCTGCCTTTGGCTCAGGTCATGATCTCAGGGTCCTGGGATCGAGTCCCACATCGGGCTCTCTGAGAGCTCAGCGGGGAGCCTGCTTCCCTTCCTCTCTCTCTGCCTGCCTCTCTGCCTACTTGTGATCTCTGTCTGTCAAATAAATCAATAAAATCTTTAAAAAAAAAAAAAAGATTCTCTCCTTCCCCCTATGCCCCTCCAGCGCATGCTCTCTCTAATAAATAAATAAATAAATACTTAAAAAAAGAAGTTATTTGTACTCTAAAATAGCTTCAAACAATTACCGAAGTCAGGGACATCAAAAAAATTTCTTTGCCCACATTATATGAGTTATGAATGTTAATTGAATAAAAACTGGACAATTCAGGTGTGCAAAATAAAACGTCACTTGCCTGTGATATGGTGAGTGCTGTGTAGTGTGTAAACCTGGCGATTCACAGACCTGTACCCTTGGGGCTAATAATACATTATATGTTTATTTAAAAAAAAAAAATCACTTGCCATCCCATCAGCCAGAATGCCAGTCCACATTTTGGTGTATAGCCTTCCAGACTTTATTTTTAGGGACATAATCAATTTTTTTAAATAAAAATGGTATTATGTAATACATATTATTATTTTTTAAAGATTTTATTTATTTGAGAGAGAGAGCACAAGCAGCAGGAGGAGCAGAAGGACAGGGAAAGGCAGACTCCCATGCTGGTAGGAAACCCAATGTGGAGCTCCATCCCAGGAGCCCAGGACCACAACCTGAGCCGAAGGCAGATGCTTAAAGGACTGAGCCGCCCAAGTGCCCCAAAACATACTGCTTTTTAAAAAAATTTTTAACTTAGCAACTGTGGGCAATTTTTAAAAAGATTTCATTTATTTATTTGTCAGAGAGAGAGCACAGGCAGGCAGAGTGGCAGCAGAGGCAGAGGGAGAAGCAGGCTCCCTGCCGAGCAAGGAGCCTGATGTGGGACTCGATCCCAGGATGCTGGGATCATGACCTGAGACGAAGGTAGCCACTTAAGTAACTGAGCCACCCGGGCATCCCTTGTGGGCAATTTTTTATGTCAATAATTATAGTTCTATAATCTATACCAACTTCGTTAATGCTTGCGTAGGAATAAGGATAATGCCACTGAGTAACCTCTTATTGATGGACAATGGATGCTTTCTACTTTGGAAACAATGATGCAAGGAACATCTCTGAACATGTACCTCTAAACCCAGGATAGGCATGGGAACATACCCTCATGATTGCCTGGGAAGGTCTCTCATGAGGCCAGACTGACCCCGGGCTTGCACAGACCATGCGAGGAAGGAAGAGGGACCGGAAGAGGGACACTGTCAACACACAGTGAGAAGCACCTGGAAGGTTAGAGCCCCCCAACAGGAGAGGCTGCTAAACACTGCCCAGCACTGTAATGGGCAGATAAACCCCATACACATGAATCCTACACAGGACTCTGCAAAAATCCAAGGACTGGCATGGGGGCTTTCCAATCATTCTGTTGAATGATGATAAGCAAGTTACATAACAAGACGTTTGTCATCTTACTTTGTTTTCAAGAAAAATAGTTTAATAAGATGAAAACAAGATTCTCCTTGAAATTCTCCATATGTATGTTAATCTTCGTAGGACTCAATGTAGGTAAGAATATCAATGCTAAAAAGAGGAGTTTTTAAAAAAGATTTTATTTATTTATTTTAGAGAGAGAGAGGGAAGAGGAGGGACAGAGGGAGAGAAAAGCTTCAAGCAGACCCCTGCTGAGCACAGAGCTGCATGCGGGGCCCAATCCCACGACCCTAAGCCGAAACCAAGAGTCAGACACTTGACCGACTAAGCCGCCACCCAGGTGCCCCAAGTGTTGTGTGTGTGTATGTGTGTGTGTGTTTAAAATACATAGTACCTTTCCTTTTTTATTGTGGTAAAATAATGTAAAATCCATCATTTTAACCATTCTGAAGTCTACAGTTCAGTGGCGTTAGCCACATTCATGGCTGTACAACCGTCACCACTATTTCCCAGATTTTCTCATCATCCCCAACAGAAATTCTGTACCCATTAAGCCATTACCCCCTATTGCACATTAGCTCTTGGGAACCTCTAATCTACTTTCTGTCTTTCCAAATTTGCTTATAAGATATTTCCTATAAATGAAATCATTGTAATATTTGTCTTTTCATGTCTGGCTTCTTTCACGGAGCATGATGCTTTCCAGATTCATCCACACTATAGCAGGTGTCAGAACTTTATTCCTCTTTATGACTGAATGGTATTTCATTGTATGTACATACCACATTTGGTTCATCTCCACCTCTGTCAATGGACAGGCACTTTCTCTCTTACTGTCAGAAATCCATCCCTTCAGATCAAGCATTTTTTTTTCTTTAAACTCGAAGTGGGAGCCTGTTTTCCATTATTTCAAATGGGAAAATGATAACGGGACTCAAATCCCTCAACTGATTTCCTAAAATATAACCAAATCCTGGTAAAATGCCTCTACGTAGATAACAAATTATTTATTATGTTAGGATGGAAAATGCTCAAAACATTGCTTCCTGGTTATATGACAAATGTCTGTTTTTGTTAGCCATAATAAGGCCCCTCAGCGTCAGCCATGCTCCAGACTCGCATCCCCTTTGTTGACACTTTTCAAAACGTCTACACATGATTTTGACATTCGACCAATTCTATTTGAAATGGAACTCAAGATTTTCCCTGTACATCATTATGTTTAGAATGCCAAATTGAGGGGCACCTGGGTGGCTCAGTGGGTTAAAGACTCTACCTTTGGCTCAGGTCCTGATCTCAGGGTCCTGGGATCAAGACCCGCATTGGGCTCTCTGCTCAGCAGGGAGCCTGCTTCCCCTGTCTCTCTGCCTGACTCTCTGCCTACTTGTGATCTCTGTCTGTCAAATAAATAAATAAAATCTTTTAAAAAAAGAATAAAGTTTATTAAAAAAAGAATGCCATATTGAGTTTTGACAATGCAATATATGTATGTTGTATATATAGACAATACTATATGTATGTTTCCCATATAAACAACTGAAACACATTATTGGGGAATACATGTGTTCTATGAAGTCTGGGTGCAGAAAAATCTAGAAATGTTCTGTGAGGAAAATGTTAATGGGGGAATATGTTCTACAGGATACACATAGTTAAGCAAAAGCCCAAGGCCCATGTTTTTTATGTACATAAATGATGTGTAAATGCATAGGAGAGTATACACCAAGTGGGTAACAATAAAGAATGGACTACAGGGGTGCCTGGGTGGCTCAGTCAGTTAAGCTACCAACTCTTGATTTCAACTCAAGTCATGATCTCAGGGTTGTGAGATCTAGCCCCACATTGTGCTCCACACTGGCCTTGGAGCCTGCTTAAATTTCTCTCTCTCTCCCTCTCTTTCTATTCCTCCCCCTCCCTCCCTTTCTAAACAAAACAAAACAAAACAGAATGGACTAGAATTAGGAGGACTGGTCAATGACAGCTCTAGATTTACCTATAATATTTGCATTTTAATGTGTATGTATCACTTGTGTGATTAAACATAAATGAGTGAACAGTTGGATTTTGCTTATTAAGTAAACAAATGAATAAAATGTGTTTAATACCCACAACAACTTTGGGGTAGACGGTCTTGGTATGGTGTTGACCAAAGACAGAGAAGAGCTGCTACTTTGTCCTACTCCCTTCTTTCCAGGGGGTCAAGGAGAATGATTTCAAATCAGAAATTGTAGGGAAAAAATCATGGTGAAAGGGTCCAGGTCCAGACAGGTGTCAAGATCATATGTGATCAGGAATCTGTACTCAGTGACCTTTGGGGAATCCTGGAGATGGGAGGGGAGCCATGGGATGGAAATGAACAAGTATTGCCATTATACTCATTGTAGACAATGGGTTTGGAAATTAAAGACTGTCAAGACTGATGTTGATTCCCAGCAAAATTCTTGAAATGATTATTATATATAGGATACGGCACTGCTCAGCAAGGAAACTGTCTGCTTTTAGGCAGAAGCCAGCATGAGCTCTCTAAGAACACATATCAAGGGGCAGAATATAATACTTCTTTTGTTGGTGAGGACATTGAATGAGAAGGTTAGGGGAATGCTGAAGTTTTTTGCTTTTAACAAGGTATGAAGTAGTTTTTCATACGATCTTTGTGGATACAATGAAGAAATATGGGCTGCATGATGGCCCTGCTTGGAGGATTTATAACTGGTGACTCACTATACACAAAGAAGTGCAATGATGATAAGGATGATATCTTGCTAGTGGGTGGTCTTGCCAGTGGCCATGCAACGTTTCTATCAGTGGCTCAGATGAAGATGTAGGTGTCCCATTCATCACACTTGCAACTGTCACAAAGAGGAACAAGATCACTAATGGGCTGGATGACAGAATTGAGATTCAAAATGATCTTGACAGGCTGGAATGACAATCCTACACGAACAAGTTGGAGAAGGAGGATGGATATAGAATCCTGCAGGTGGGTTGAAAAGATCAAAGGTACAAATACAGGATTGGGAGACCTCTTAAGAATGAGTCACTCAGGAGCATCTGGTTGGCTCAGTCAAAGAGCATGTGACTCTTGATCTTGTGGTTGGGAGTTTTCAAGCCCCATTTTGGGTGTAGAGATTCTTTTAAAATATTTAAAAATAAAATCTTAAAAAAAGAATAAGACACTCAAAAAAGACAGTTTATCTGACAGTTAATTCATTGTGAATGAATTGTGTGGCCCTGCCAGGAATATGGTGACTCCCAGGCTTCCAAGCTGTCATAGTAGATGCAGAAAGCTTGAAATGAGAAAGGCCAGTGGTCCTACTAGTTTCCATATTTTGCTAGGTTGAGGGCTGAGGACCCTTCTAAAGAGTGAGGACCAGGGAAAGGCAACCCCCATGGTAGAGGTCTAAATACCAAGTAGTATGACCATGAAATTTTTTTTCTCGTATCTTTTTTAAAAATTTTATTTTATAAATTTCTTTTCAGTGTTCCAGAATTCATTGTTTATGTACCACACCCAGCGTTCCATGCAATACGTGCCCTCCATAATACCCACCACCAGGCTCACCCAACCTCCCACCCCCCACCCCTCCAAAACCATCAGATTGTTTTTCAGAGTTCAAGGTCTCTCATGGTTCATCTCTCCCTCCAATTTCCCCCAACTCCCTTCTCTTCATCTCCCCATGTCCTCTGTGTTATTTCTTGTGCTCCACAAATAAGCGAAACCATATGATAATTGACTCTCTCTGTTTGACTTATTTCACTCAGCATAATCTCTTCCAGTCCTGTCCATGTTGATACAAAAGTTGGGTATTCATCCTTTCTGATGGGAGGTATAATACTCCATAGTATATATGGACCACATCTTCCTTATCCATTCGTCTGTTGAAGGGCTTCTTGGTTCTTTCCACAGTTTGGTGACTGTGGCCATTGCTGCTATGAATATTGGGGTATGGATGGCTCTTCTTTTCACTACATCTGTATCTTTGGGGTAAATACCCAGTAGTGCAATTGTAGGGTCATAAGGAAGCTCTATTTTTAATTTCTTAAGGAATCTCCACACTGTTTTCCAAAGTGGCTGTACCAACTTGCATTCCCACCAACAGTGTAAGAGGATTCCCCTTTCTCCACATCCTCTCCAACACATGTTGTTTACTGTCTTGTTAATTTTGGCCATTCTAACTGGTGTAAGGTGGTATCTCAATGTGGTTTTGATTTGAATCTCCCTGATGGCTAGTGATGATTACCATAAAATTTATTACCTAACCTAGGACACATTTGAGAGTAAAAGAAAGTGTTACTTGGGGCACCTGGTGGTGGCTCAGTCAGTTAAGAAAGTGTTACTAATAACTGCAATACATAATAATTCTACCTTTGAGACATCATTGGAAGAACTAGAGCTTTTTATACCAAGGAAGAAAAGAATTCAAATAACCAAATGGTTGTCATATGAGAAGGAGAATAGATTTCTTTGACTCATTATTTTTTAAGAATTATTACTTAAAAAGGAATACCTGCTCATTGAAAAGACTTCAAATGAAAGCCAACTCTCTTCTATCAAATGAAGATGATCCACCTTGAATTGTTATGAGGATTAAATGAGTTAAAGTGTTTAGAATAATGCATGGCATAAGAATCTATAAGATAAAAAAAGAAGAAGAAAAAGGTAAAATGAAAAAAAAGTTCTCCCTTTTCCCTCTAACTCCCATTCCTGACATATCAGTCATTTGTCTCAGAGGGAGCCACATTATTTATTTGTTGTGTTTTCCCTGGAGTTAGAAACTGCTTTAGTTTGTTGTTTGCCAAGTTTTCTAGTTACTGGTTATTAATTCATATCAAATTCCTGACAGAGATATGAAACTTTTTTTTTAAATTTTGTCAAGCATTTTTGCAATCTATTGTTACCATGTTTTTATTGGTGGCATCCTTTTTGGACCCGCAATTTTTCCAGGCAAGGCCATCACTAACACAAATGGCCCTTTTGAGTCAATTTCCTTAAAAAGGTATCCCTTCTGGACAGATGGATTGTACAAAGGACCTTCGTGGGATGACAAGTTATAGAATACTGCTCTCTTTGGGAAGACCAGTTAGTAAGGGTATCTTCTTCCTCTAGGTTTGATGCAGTCAAACATTCCTTCATCAGGAATGTGGCACGGCAAGATGAGTGCAAGATACATTTTAGCTCATACTTATGGCCACCAAGCTAGACATCTTTAGTCAGGAGCAACCTATAAAACTGTGTGGTGTACCCGTTCCTGTTCCTGTGTGTACTGATTATTCCATGGATATATTCCACATTTGTCATAAAATTTTCCTTTTCCATCATTTTAGGAATTCCCTTCACTTCTTTCCAGTGTTAGCTCTTTTGCTTACTGGGACCCAAATATTCCGCTTTCTTAATTCATTTTTGATGGAGGACATCCTCCAGTAATTTGTTAAGAAAGCATGCAAAGAATGTGGGGGGACTTTGGAACTGTGAGAAAGACCTTATTTTGGTCTCATACTACACTGATATTTATCCTGGGAATTCTAGCTTCAAAAGCATTTTTCCTAAGTTTGACACTGTTGTTCCATCATCTAATAGTTTCCATTGTTGCTGTTGAGAAATTTGCTGACATTCTTATTTCCTAACTGTTGTAGTAAACCCTTTCCCCGCCTTTATTTCTCTCACTCTGGAAACATCTCTTTATCTCTTGGTGTTTTAAAATTTTATGACTATGAGCTTTGGTGTGGGAATTTGTAAATCCTTTGTTCTGGGTATTTGGGAAATCCTTTCAATCTAGAGATTTATGTTCTTTATTTTTGGAATATTTATGGAATTACTTTAAAATAATTTTCTCACCTCCATTTTCCTTGTCTTATTTTTCTCACTCCTATTACCCAGATGTTTATTCTTTCTATATCTATCCCCTGGTTTTCTTACTTTTTTCCCCTAGTTTCATCTCTGTGGCTATTCATTCTATGTTCTGGATATTTTCTTAACTTTACCTTGAAAACCGTCTATTAAATATTTTTTTAAAGATTTTATTTATTTATTTGACACAGAGAGATCACAAGTAGGCAGAGAGCAGGCAGAGAGAGAGAGAGAGAGAGGAGGAAGCAGGCTCCCTGCTGAGCAGAGAGCCCGATGCAGGACTCGATCCCAGGACCCTGAGATCATGACCTGAGCCTAAGGCAGAGGCTTAACCCACTGAGCCACCCAGGTGCCCTATTAAATATTTTTAATTCTGGTACTATATTTATGCATATGTAATATACATATATGCAGCACATATACATATATATTTATTTCCAGGGGGGGATAAAAATTATTTTATTCTCCAAATGTACCTTAAAAATATACCCTATTTTTGCCTCATGGATGTGAGGTTTTTTTTTTTTTTTTTTTTTTTTTTTTTACCTCTGTGAGGCTATTTAATTATAGATGGATTTTTGTTCCTTTGGTTTGTTTTAAGTTTTCTTCTTTTCCCTGAATTGTCTTCGATTCTTCCAAGTTCTTTTCTTTGTGGCAGTCAATTCTGGTCTTCATCTCTTATGTTAGAAGCTCATTTAAAACTATTAGTACACTTTCCTGTCTATCAACACACAAAAGTAAGGCAATAAAAGACTGCTTGGAAACTCTGTATGCATGTTAGAGATGTTGATTAGTAGATGTCATCTAAAAGTAGTAAGGTGGGGGAAACAATTGTTTTGTGGGGGACCCCCAATAGCCAGAATCTAGAAGCATTTTCTTTTGGACTAGTCGGTTTTTTTCAGAATCACCAGCTTGGACAGCTAAGCAACTGAAGACAAATGCCAGCTTTCTGAAAATCAAGGTACAGGAAATGGCTAGCTCCAATTTAACCAGTTTGTTTTTACTATAACAGTGCTTAAAAATTTTTTATCACCGAAAAATTCAAAGATATATAGAGAGGATAGTGTAACAAACCCAGCTCCAACAATGATCAGTTTATATCTGTCTTATTCTATATAGTCCCCAACAATTCCACCTCCCAAATTATTTTATAGCAAATCTCACATATTAAATCATTTAATCTGTAAATATTTCAGTTTATATTTCTAAAATAAAAGGACTTCTACAATGACCATAATATCATTAGCACATCTAAAAACTTCATAATGTTCTCACCAAGATACTGGCAAGTCAAATCCAACAGTACATTAAAAAATTATTCACCACAATCAAGTAGGATTTATTCCTGGGCTGCAAAGGTGGTTCAATATTCACAAATCAAGTAATGTGATACATCATACTAATAAAAGAAAGGAGAAGAACCATATGATCCTCTCAATAGATGCAGAAAAAGCATTTGACAAAGTACAGCATCCATTCTTGACAAAAATCCTCAACAAAGTAGGGATAGAGGGAACATACCTGAACATCATAAAGGCCATATATGAAATGCCCACAGCTAATATAATCCTCAGTGGATAACACTGAGAGCTTTTCCTCTATAGTCGGGAATAAGACAGGGATGTCCACTGTCACCATTGTTATTTCACATAGTACTGGAAGTCCTAGCCTCAGCAATCAAGCAACAAAAAGATATAGAAATTATCCAAATCAGCAAGAAGTCACACTTGCACTGTTCACAAATGACATGATACTCTGCAGAGAAAACCCAAAAGACTCCACCAAAAAATTGCTAGAACTGATACATGAATTCAGGAAAGTCACAAGATAAAAATTCAATGTAGAGAAATCTGTTGCATTTCTATACACCAATAATGAAACAGCAGAAAGAGAAATCAAGGAATTGATCCCACTTACAACTGTACCAAAAACACATAAGATACCTAGGAATCAGCCTAACCAAAGAAGTAAAAGATTTCTACTCTGAAAACTATTTAAAAATGATGAAAGAAATCAAAGATGACACAAAGAAATGAAAAAAATATTCCCATGCTCATGGATTGGAAGAACTGATATTGTTAAAATGTCTATATTACCCAAAGTGATCTACATATTTAGTGCAATCCCTATCAAAATACCACCAGCATTTTTCACAGAGCCAGGAAAAACAATCCTAAAATTTGTATGGGACCAGAAGAAAATGAACAGCCAAAGCAATCTTTAAAAAAGCAAGGCAAAGCGGGGGAGCATCACAATGCCTGACTTCAAGCTATATCACAGGGCTGTAGTCATCAAGATAGTATGGTAGTGGCACAAAAACAGACATATAGGTCAATGGAACAGAATAGAAAGCCCAGAAATAGACCTATAACTCTATGGTCAACTAATCTTCAACAAAGCAGGAAAGAATGTCCAATGGAAAATAGTCTCCTCAACAAATAGTTTTGGGAAAACTGGGTAACAACATGCAGAAGAATGAAACTGGACCACTTTCTAATACCACACACAAAAATAAATTCAAAATGGATGAAAGGCCTAAATGTGAGACAGGAAACCATCAAAATCTTAGAGGAAAACAAAGGCAACAACTTCTCTGACCTTGGCCGTAGCAACTTCTTTCTAGACACACTTCCTGAGGCAAGGGAAACAAACAAACAAATGAAATACTGGGACTTCATCAAGCTAAAAACCTTCTGCACAGTGAAGGAAACAGTCAACAAAGCTAAAAGGCAGTCTATGGAATGGGAGAGGATATTTGCAAATGACATATCTGATGGAGGGGTAGTATCCAAACTTCATAAAGAACTTATCAAACTCAACACCCAAAAAACAAATAATCCAGTTAAGAAATGGGCAGAAGACATGAACAGACATTTTCCCAAGGAAGACCTAGAGATGGCCAACAGACACATGAAAAGACGCTCAATATCACTCATCCTCAGGGAAATGCAAATCAAAACTACAGTGAGATGCCACCTCACACCTGTCAAAATGGCTAAAATTAAGGGAAACAACAGATGTTGGTGAGGATGCAGAGAAAGGGGAACCGTCTTCCACTATTTGTGGAAGTGAAAACTGGTGCAGCCATCCTGGAAAACAATATGGAGCTTCCTCAAAAAGCTAAAAATAGAATTACCCTCCAATACAGCAAAGGTACTATTAGGCATTTACCCAACAGATAACAAAAATACTGATTCAAAGGGACACATGCATCCCTATGTTTATAGCAGCATTATCAGCAATAACCGAATTATGGAAAGAGCCCAGATGTCCATAGACTGATGAATGGATGAAGTAATACACACACACACACACACACACACACACACACACACACACGTGTATATATATACACACACACACTATATATATATATAATGTATATATACTGATATATATATATATATATATATATATATATATATATATATATATTATTAGTGCAATGTTTACATCTCCCTGATTACCTCATAGCTTCTCCTCTTCCTGCTCCTCTTCTTTTTAACTACTTGCAAGATTCAAATATATTGCAATTAGTTAATATGTCTCTTAAGTCTCTTTTAGTCTATATTCTGCCACCCCCCCCACCCTTACAATTTCCTTACTGAAGAAGCCAGATTATTTGCACTAAAGTTTCTCACAGTCAGGGGAAATTATATAGGCAAGCCCCTAAATCAGATTGCATCCCTGTGGTTCCTCTGCTCATAATATTTTCTGTAAAATGATAGTTACATCTTGTGGCTTGATCAGATTCAGGTATGATTTTTTTGGAAATACTACTTAATAGGTTTTTTTTTTTTTTGTATTTTCATCAAGAGGCACATAATGTTCTGTTGCTTCTTTTTTGTGAAATTAACGGCCATCATTGAGCGTTGTCTAGATCTATTATTCCATTAGGGGTTACAAAATGATGATATTCTAATTCTATCCATTCCTTCTTCATTTATTTGCTAGAGGACTTCTATAAAAAGAAATTTCCCCTCACCCACTATTTCATTTTCCTGAGGTACATTTCATGTAAGAAAAAGTGTAGAACTACTTGATTTTTTTCTTCTTTATCAGTTTCCCAAATAATTAGTTGAGCACCCTCCAAAGAAGATCAATAAGGCTTTTCTTTTAGGTATAATTATGGACTCATGAATTTAAGTGTGTTTGATGAGTTCGAGTTAATTGCAGTTATTATTCTCATTGATATTCATTTATCTAGTCACTGGCCAATGGGAGGCTCTCATGGACAACTAAGTCCTTTTAACACGACCCTAGTAGTCTTTAATAGCTTTTCTGTTTTCTGAGATAACAAGAGTTCCAGAATCATTTTTTATATATCTTATTTCAGACTTGGAATCTTCAATTTCCCCCAAGAGCCCTGGCTCCTTTTAGTGCAAAGTGGTATTTAAAGACCACAATCTGGGGACTAGAGGTGCTTATTGGTATGGAGTTGGTCATTTTCTTGTCCTTTTTCCATGGACAGATCCAGGAAAAATTTTTTAAAAAGGTAAAATGCATCAAGAGTTATTAGTAGGGGCACCTGGGTGGCTCAGTGGGTTAAAGCCTCTGCCTTCAGCTAGGGTCATGATCCCAGGGTCCTGGGATCGAGCCCCACTTTGGGCTCTCTACTCAGCAGGGAGCCTGCTTCCTCCTCTCTCTGTGCCTGCCTCTCTGCCTACTTGTGATCTCTGTCTGTCAAATAAATAAATGAAATCTTAAAAAAAAAAAAAGAGTTATTAGTAGTATGGCCAATTAAATCCAGGGCTATGGGATTTTACCTGTCTTCATTGATCTTCCATCTGGTTTTGTTTGTTCCTCTCACACTGAAAACCTCCATGAATACTGATATCACTATTTATTTGTTTTATTATATTAGTACATGTCCCGCTAGGGAATGTATGTACAGTTAATTACTAGGTTTTAAAATACTTGAAATAGTTTCTATGTGGTTATGATACCAACTCCATGGATAGTTAGATTCATTTGTTTCATTTTGCTTTTGTTTTTTTGGGGGGGGATTACTTATTTACCTAATTTTGTTGTATTATTATGTAAAATACTTACATGGTTCTAAAGTCAAATCTACAAGATAAGCTATAATCAGTTATGTCTTTCTTCTATCCTGTTCCTGTCCTTTTATTTCCTCCGTTCTTCAATGGATGAACGTTTTAAAAAGTCTTTTGGGGGACGCCTGGGTGGCTCAGGTGGTTAAGCAGCTGCCTTCGGCTCAGGTCATGATCCTAGCGTCCTGGGATCGAGTCCCACATCGGGCTCCTTGTTCTGTGGGGAGCCTGCTTCTCCCTCTGCCTCTGCCTGCCACTCTGTCTGCCTGTGCTCACTCTCTCTCTCTCTCTCTCTGACAAATAAATAAATAAAATCTTTAAAAAATAAAAAAATAAAAATTAAAAAAAATAAGTCTTTTGGTTTATCTTTCTATTTTGTAAAATATAAGTAAAAAAGCATTTGTATTCATATTCCTCCTTTCTTTATTAAATGGTTGCTTATTACACATAACTTTATGCAGCTTAACATTGGTCTTTTCATAAAATTAGTGTCTGGGAATATGTTACATGTTTTTGTTGTAGCTCAACTTGCTCCCTGGTTTGCTTCTTACTTAGGGACACACACTTATTAAAGCAGATACCCAATGGCAAGGACATGGTGTGGCTAAAGGGAAATGGGCCTGAGTCTGAGTTCCAGTTCTACCCCTTACCTCCCATGTGATTTGGGTCAAATATGTTAACCAGCCTCATCATCCTTCTCTATAAAGTAGAGACAATAAAACCTTCTTAATGGAGTTATTGTGGATAATGCAGGGAAAGGACTGAGCACAGTGCCTGGCCCTTGCTAAAGACTGGATGAATGTGAATTGTTTTCAATTGTGTTATTATTAGCTCTGGATTTTCTTTTCTATTTTTTGCCAATTTGATGATTCCAAGAATCTTGCAAGCATTGGATGTGATTTACCGTCCTCTTTAGCTCCTGAGGGAACAGACACCTCTTGGGCCAAATGAGCACTCAGAGCACTGAATGCTCTTGGGAGATGTTCAGATACTACTCTGCAACCTGGGGCTGCCTCTTTCTGACCCCAGCCCAGGCCCCTCCATCCTGGCCAGCTCCATAGAGCCTTGACCTGCCCTGCAAAGCCATCAGCATTTCTTTCTCTTTTATGCCTTGCCAACTTTCCTTCTTGGCTCAGCTCTTTCCTGTCCCAGGTTGTATCATCCCTCCCAAGGCTGCTTCTAGACCTCTGCTGCATCCTGAGCCAGCTTCTATTCAAACTCAGAGCTCTCTCTATTCTCAGGGCCCCAGGGCTCAGATTAAGGGTCTTATCCTCTTTCTTTCCATTGTCCTTGAGTCTTTATTATTGCGTGACATCATCACTACTCTGACGTGAAGTCATGGCATCTTTGCATCAGTACCTCATTGCCAAGTTAACGTGATTACACTGTCAGGTTGTCATTTTATTGCTGGGTTGTGTGGCTTGTTACAGTCTTTCAGCACTTACAGTATCGCTGATTATAGGGTTACCTCATTACCACAGTAGAGCCCATACTGTTAGCCAATATATGGACCCATCATTTCCTGGTTGATATTAGTAAATTGGCATATAGTTATTTTATTTCTAGATTACATTATTACAGCCTTACGCGATCACTTGTACCTGGACACATCTTTACTGCATTATATATTCTTGTAGGATCACTTTGAGAATTATACTGCTACTTTGTCACAAAATTACACTGTCTTATCCAAACTGAAATGCAAATTTGGAAGATAGGAGAACAAAAGTGGCAAGGTATATCTTCCAATTCTATATCCCAAGGCCAATTCATACCCTTGAGCTACTGCTCTTTCATTCTATCTGTTGGACATCATGCTCAGGGCTGCCAAACTCAGGCATGTATACAAAGTCAAGCTCATTGTTTCTAGTACCACATCAGCCTCTCTTCCTACCACCACTGATGGCCTCATCAGTCATCCAGGCTCTTGGCACACAAACTTTGGAGACGGTGATCTTTGCACGCACGCGCTCTCTCTCTCTCAGCTTCAGATCCAATTGGCAACCAAGTCCAGGTATGCCATCTAACTGAGGCTGTCACCAGACCTTCTTGGACTTCTCAGAGATGAAGATCACTCATCTCATCTCATCCTCCTCTGACTGTCATGGGAGACTTTTCCACCATAAAACTTCTTTCCACAGGTCAACTTTTCTCTCTCTTTCTCTCCTAACAGCACTGTCCTCCCAGCCTCAACTTTTTCCTTTAACCACCCTGTATGGCAGCCTGAGTTAACTTGGCAAATAAAACTTTGCATTTGGCCATCTTTAGAAGCAGCCAATGACTGCCCCAACACTTTGCCACCAACAAGGGCAGGAGAAAGGCCAAACTCAGCCTGGCATTCATTGCCCTTCACAAACTGGTCTCCCAGCCCTCATCCCTTTTATCCAATCAGTATCTAAGTTCTGTCAGTTCAACCTTCGGTAAATAAATCAAAATCATATTTGGAAAGTTCTCTTTCCAACTTTTATACCCCCTCCTTCTCTGATCAGCCCCATGCTTCAGCCAACCCATGTCTCTGCACAGAGCATGCTTCTTTCAGACCCTGGGCCTTGCTCTTCTAGGAAGTCCTTCCAGCCCTTCTCTTGACTATTCTAACCTCTATCTCTCAGCCACCTCTTTTGAGCCCAACTAACATAGTTGGTTTGGGTCAGTCTGATGGGCTCACAAGTTTCCCGAGTGTTCCCTGAGGGTTTCTCATCTCCCCAGCCACCTCAGGAGGTATTGGGCTTCCAGGAAAGATCTGACTCTGGGGAGCCTTCTGACTCTGGGGAGCCTGGCCCCAGAGTTGGGCCAGGGATAGAGCCAAGACAAATTTAGGCCTTTATTCATTAATTTATTTATTCAACAAATATTTTCTGGTATCCATTAAGTGCCAGGATAGAAGGATAAAGACATGGACTCTGGTCTCTTGAAATTAATATTTTTGTGGAAAGACAGATAATGCACGAGTAAAGTGACATGTTGATGAATGAGGAAGTCTTGGAGCTGTAAAAGCACATCAAGGGGTAAGGGAAGGCTTCCTGGAGGGAGTGACATTGAATCTGTGATCTCAAAGATGAATAGGAGTTAGTAAAGTTAATTGTGGGGGAGGCATTTGCAGACTGGGAGAAAAACAGAGTTTACAAATCTGGAAAGCAAAGTCAGTGGCTCTGGAGCAGAGAAAGAAGGGGATGCAGGCTGGAGATAAGGCTGGGGCTTTGCGCCTTGTGAGTCAAGTTAAGAGTTTGAACTTGATACCCTATAGGTCCATGGTCATCCACCAAAGAGTATTAAATTGGAAGATAATGTGTGTGTGTGTGTGTGTGTGTGTGTGTGTGTGTGTGTGTGTGTATGGGTATGAGTGCACACGTGGAGGGGCACAAGAGGATATTACTTGTATTTTTAAAGATGATGTTAGCTACTAGCAATAGCCTTAAATCAGGAGAACAGGTGAAGCTGCTGATAGCTCAGCCTTGGGTGGTAGGAGCTAGAAACAGCTGGCTCAGATTTCATACATGTATAGATGGCTGCACAGAGATTGGGATTGGGATTCCCCAAAATTGGATGATTGAGATGGATTGGATGAGAGGGATGAGGGAGAGGAAGGGGTCAAGGATGACTAGTACGATTCTGGTTGGAGAAGGTATGTGGACAATAGTGTCATTCCGTCCCACTAGGATCCACGGGTGGGACAATCATATCCTGACCTAGACAGAAAGAGTCACCCAAGATGGTTGAGGGTAATGATGGGGGAGGACAGGGAGTTATGGGGCCTAACCCTGTCAAGGGGTCAAAGAAGCCCTCCTGGTTGGGCTAGGCGATGGCAAGGCCTGACTAAATGCAATGGAGGGTCTAAGATATGAGGCTGGTCCTAGGACTGGAATCTGGGAGGATGTGTAAGCTGAGGAAGCAGGAGGCTTGAAGACTTGGAAGTGGACTCCGGGTGGCCCAAGTCCTGGGTGACTCTAGCCTTGGTTGGTGACAGATGGCTGGGCTGGGCTGGGCTGCCCTCTCCTCCTCTGATAATTAATCCCGCACGGGGGCTGCGGGCGATGACAGGGCTGTCTAGCGTGCACTTAAGCATTAAATGACCAATTTCTGTCAGACTAACTTCCCCAGCCTCCCCGTCCCCTCCTCTGCCGCCCACCCCCCGCCTGCACCCCCTCCCTCAGCTCCCTGCACTCTGAGTTTTTCAGCAACTGATGGCTCCTGGTTCATTTCTGTGGAATTAATTGGTCCCTGAATGAATTCTGTTGACAGGGCAATTTATCATGTGTTTGGGCTGACAGTGCGGGTGTCGGGGGGTAAGGGGGTGGGTAGACGAATGGGAGATGTAGGGGAGGAGGGGGTCTGGGTTGGGGTGAATATTGACCATAGCCAGGGGCCTGAGAGGGGCCAGCCCACAGGCTTGGGGTGCCACAGAGCACCCCTACTCATGGCTTCATCCTCTGATACACATTCTTGGCCCTACAAGTTTGAGAGAAAAACCCCAATTGAAAAGGACCCCTCAAACTTTGCCTGGCTTCTCCCAACTCTTCAGTCATCTCCAATTGAGGTGTCCTCATTGGGAGAATTCTGTACTGCCTTAAATTAACCTTCGGAAGGCTGGAATGGGGCCCGGGACTCTGGGAGAGAATCAAGGTGTGTGTGTCTCTCTGTGTGCACACATGCACATACACGCTCATGCACACAGGGAGCAAAGGACTGATTAGTCTAGGAGGTAAGGGGCTGGTCCCCTGGGAGTTGGGCGCTCAGCCGGCCTGGCTAACAGGGGCCTAAGGGACCAGCTAATTAGGGTACTGGGATGCTTTGGGCAGGTGGGGGTGTGGGGGGAGGTAGGGAATGTGGTTGGCCCCAAATGGCTGCCTCCTTTGTCTTCCTCTCTTAGTCCCCTACGTTGCACCCTCAATGGGCCCCACCACTCTCCTGTCTCAGTGCTTACAGCCCCTGTCCCTAGAGACCTCTGGGCAGACACTGGGAAAAGAGAGGGGAAAAGGCAGTACTAACTCCCAGATGGGAGAGATGGCAACATATAAATGAATCCACGCCTCCTCCTAGAGTTTAAAAGAACACCCCCTCTACTTCCACAGAGCTTTCTCAGATTCCGCTGGTCACAGAGATTGCCTGAGCACCTATAGCATACACCTCTAGAAGCCTAGGATGTCCAAGGGGAAGGAATCCCAGAGGCCATCTGGTTTTTACACATGGAGGAACTGAGGCACAGAGAGAGGAAGGGGCCTTGTGGGAGGTCACCCAGCCAACTTTCAGGTCCCTTCTGTTCTTGGCTTAGAGATGCCTCTGTGTACCGTGTTTTGTTGTCCTGCCCCTAGGTTGTATATGGGGGCTGGGAATTCCTTGAGGTGGGGGTTAGGGGGGTGGGGGGAGGGGGCTGGGCAGATGGTTCTTCCACAGGCCTCTCCTACAAGGCGGTTGAGGCTGTGCCTGGGCACTAGCGGAGGGACGGGCACCAAGATCAGACCATGAAAATGGGCCCTAGTTGCTGCTGGGGTTCTGTTAGGTGGGGGCCTGTGGAGGAGGGGGATGGGGATCAGGTCAGCAAGGGAGGAGCAATGTAGTCCTGGGACTCTGGCTGTGTCCTGAGAGCTGGAACCAGCCTGGGCAAGGGGAGCCAGAGATCTACCATCCAAGTGCATTCTCCCTGCTGCTGGCAACACATTCCTGCTCTCAGACTTCCTTCTGAGTCCCCGGGAGATTCTTCCAGAACTCTGCTCTTCTCAAGGCTGGGCCCAGCCCTGCTCCCCACACTCTGTGCATGCAGCAGCTGGGCCTCCTACAATCCCTCTGAGCAACCCCAGCAGCTCCCTTCCCCTATGACCTTCCTTTCCCCATTAGAATTCTCTGGGTCCTCCCTGCCCCTCATCCCTACGCCTTGGCCCCATTCTTTCAGACCTCCTTTCATAAGCCTCTCACATCCACCTCCAAACATCTTCACCGCCTACTCCTGCCTTCCACCATATGCCTTAGCCGGCAGGCTTGTCCACAGCCCCTGGCCTGAAAGAACCTTCCCTTGATCTGCCAGTCGAATCATCTCAAGCCCCTCCCCCTCCAAACCTTTCCAACAAGTTTACCCTCTGCCTCCTGCTTCCTCAGGTCTTAACTACCTCTCCTTGCCACCCCTCAGCCCTCCCTCCCTCTTTAGAAAGCACTAGCCTTCTGGTCACCACGTACCCCTATTCCCCAAATCCAATGGCCTTTTCCTCAGTTGTATAGCAAAAAGCAAAATTTGGTTTATTCACTAAACAATTATGATTATATGTGTCAAGGGCTTGATTGTCTTTTTACATTTTTTAAAAAAGATTTTATTTATTTGTCAGAGAGAGTGAGCACAGGCAGAGGCAAAGGGAGAAGCAGGCTCCCCGCTGAGCAAGGAGCCCGATGTGGGACTTGATCCCAGGACGCTGGGATCACGACCTGAGGCAAAGGCAGCCGCTTAACCAACTGAGCCACCCAGGCGTTCCTCTTTTTACATTTTTTTTAAAAGATTTTATTTATTTATTTGACAGACAGGGATCACAAGTAGGCAGAGAGGCAGGCAGAGAGAGGGCGGGGGCGGGGAGCAGGCTCCCAGCTGAACAGAGAGCCTGATGTGGGGCTCGATCCCAGGACCCTGGGATCATGACCTGAGCTGAAGGCAGAGGCTTTAACCCACTGAGCCACCCAGGTGCCCCAAGTCTTTTTACATTTTTAATTTAAATTTCATTTTTCAATAAAGTTAAAATTACATTCAAAGAGTACATATTCACAGACACCTTACTCTTACTGGGTCTGTATCCACACTGTTCCCCACCCAGAGACAACCATTTTTATAAGATTGCTGTTTACCTTTCCAATGTTTATGTTTATAGATGCAAAATATTTCATTTTTCCTCTTTCTTATACAATCTATTTACTGTTTGGTACTTTTCTTTTTTATTTAAAAATATAACATTATCGTTTCTGTGCCAGTATCCTTCCTGAGTGTATCCTGGGTGTAGACGGACCACCACCATCTCTTGCCTGGGCTACCGAAGTCAGTTCGTACGAGTTTATCTGTACCACTGCCTCTTCTCATATCCCACCCCTCACATTATGGCCAGAGAACCCTTCCAAAAATGCAGGCCTATTAAACCACTCTCTTGCTCAAACACTTTCTGTGGCTCTCATGGCCTACAGAAAAAAACAAAATCCAAAGTACTTCCCAGGGCATTCGTGCACTCCAGAACCACTTAAGTCAGACCCTCTTAGACTACAACTGACAGATATTCAGCACTTCCGCTTAGGTGAAAAGAAGGAGAATGTACTGGCTTATGACTCTGGAAGCCCCAGAGCGGTCTTGTTTCAGGCCTAGCTGGCTTAAGAGGCTTGGAGAATACTACCAGAGCTTTTTTCCTATCTCTCTCAGCTCTGTGTGTTCTTGCCTGACTCTAAGTGGTCTGCGCTCTCCATGTGGTAGGGGGCTGTCCTTAGAGGTCCAAAGCCCTTAGGCATTTCAGCTGGCAGTCCAAGAGAAGAGAAAGCCTCTCTTCCAGTCCCGGTAATGAGCCTTCTGAGAGGCCTTTGCTCCTAACCTGAGGACTGTGTGCTCTTTGGACCGGGATGTAAGGTCCCTGTAAGGCAGATGTGGGTCTCAGGCCCATCTCTGTGGTTAGGAGCTGATGGACACTCAGACTGACAGTCCCACAAGGGCTACAAAGGAGGCTGGAGGGACGGTTTCCCAATGGGTGAAGGGGTGCCCCCTTGACGCCCCCATGAGGACAATGGTCGGAGCCTCAGGTGGTAAGGAAAAGTCACCCTAGGTAATGGAGGGAGTTGTTTAAGGAGTTCAGTGATCACATCAAACCACTGGGCTTCTAGAGAAGTAGGAGCAGCACCTGCCCACTCCCCACCTCCTCCCTTAGCCACTCAGCTGCTCTCCGCTGGTCATTCTCTTCCTCCACGTGACTGAAGGTTTCTAGCATCTCTCACTCTCTCCTGTGTTCCTCTCCCCTGCCTCAGCCTCCTGCTTACTCCTGATTTCCTGTTCCCCTCACTCCATTCCTTTATTCATCCATCGCTGTTTGTTGAACGTCTATGTGCCAAACACTGCCCAGCCACTGGTGACAGAGCAGCAAACAGATCAGACAAAAATCTGTCCTCATGGAGCTCCCATTCTGATGGGAGAGGACAAGACAGAAATCAATAACTCACAGCCTGTCAGGCGTAGTAGAGCAGACGGAGAAGCAGGGGAGGGGAACAGAGTGATGGCTTGTGTGTGCTAGTTCATTTAAGTTGGTCAGGGAAGGCCCTGTTGGTCAGGAAACATCAGAGCAGAGCCCTTAAGGAAGTGGGGAGCTGCCCGGGGTGGCGGGAGGAAGGCTCATGCTTGTAGTAACAGAAGCACTGTGCAGAGGTGAGCTGGAGGAGGTCAGGGGGAGGTCTGGAGGTGAGGTCAGGAGGGAGTAGCGGTGAGGGTGGGGCAGGGGTGAGGGGGAGACAGCCAGAACATGTGCAAGGGGGACATGATCTGTTCTACATGTTGGAGCATCACTCTGGCTGCTGGGGTAAGAATGGGCTGGGGTGGATGGGGCAAAGATGAAAGCAGAAAGACCAATTAAAATGTTCTTTTGCAAACCCAGCTAAAGGATCACAGTGGCTTGGTCTAGGACAGTACAGAGTGAGTAGTCAGAAGTGGTCCAGTTCCGTGCCTCTTTTAATGGTGGAGATGTCTCGTGCTGGGGGTCAGATGTGAGATGGGAAAGACAAAGGCATGAGTGCCGATTTGGAGTGAGTGGTAGACTTCAGCTGTCCTTTACTGAGGTGACAAAAGCTGGGGAATCCCCTCGGGGCCTCCACTGGGCTTTGCTCCCTCGGGGAATGTCCTCATTCTTTCCTGCATCCTGTGTTCTGTCCTGACTGGCTTGGATTGGATTTGCGCTGGAGTCTAACTGTTGTAGCAGAGTAGAGAGATACGGTGTCTACAAGGGCAGGAGGGGCTGGGAGTGGGGCAGCTACCCTAAAGGAGCTGTGTAATTGAAGGATATGATTTTGACATTTCCAGTACAGTGTCCTGGCTCTCAACTACTTTGACGCTTCACCTCCTGCCATCTCTCTCTACCCCCATCCCCTGACTCTCCCCAGGCACCTGATACTCCAGCCAGATTTTATCTGGTATATTTCCATGCCTCCATGTCTTGGTTCCTGCTGTTCCTTCAACCCAGGACACCTTTCTTCATCTGTTTCTAATTGTCATACTTGGCGTACCTCAGCTGGGATCTCTGTGGAGTGGGATGGGGACAGGGCCTGCAGAGCCAGAATTAGGTGAGTTCTGGGGAATGCTGAAGTGGGCCCTATTTGTGTTTGGGGTAGGTAAATGGGGCTGCAATTAGAACAGGAAACTGGTCAAAGAGTACGGAACAGTCTGGGGGGGCTCAGATTTCCAAGCAGAAATCAGTGCCTCAGGAGGGACACAGCACAACATGAAAGGTTCTGGGCGAAGGTGGTCACTATAGACAGTGGAATCCTTGCTGTCCAAGCTGGTCTGAAAGTGACCAGAAATAGAACAGAAGGTAGGGGGTTTTGGTGGGGCCCAGGGAAGGGCATGGCTTCCAATTTAATGGGTTGGGAAGGGCAGGGTTCCCAGTCTGGGGGACCTGAAGGCAAAGCCAGGCAGTGGGGACCTACTGGGTATCAGGCAATAGACAGGAGTTCAGCCATGTTGGGTTTTGATGGATTCTAAGCAGGATCTCTGAAGTGGGGTGTACATTTTCCAGGGAGTGCAAAATAATCCATTTAGGCATGAGATGAGACCATTACAACTTCTATTTCTATGTATTCCAATCGTGTCCCTTTTCTATTTTATGTCCTAAAATTCATAATGTTAGCCCAGGAGTATATCTATGGAGTTGGCAAATAAGTAAATATACCTATACTGGGAGTGCACATTCAGAATTCTTTCTACTGATAATGTGGATGATCAAAGAAGTTTGAAGACCACTCTTTTAGGAGACTGGTGATCAAACGGAGCAGCACAGGGCAGGGTAGACAATGGGACTGTCATTTGATGAGATGGGGACTAGGCAGGAGACCTTCTCCTAGAGGGAGAAGAGAGGGAATAGACTTGATTAGGGGGTTGCTGATTTGTTGGGGGGACCCTTCATATCCTCCCGAAGTCCCATAATGTGGGTGAAGCTGAGCAAATGGGCTTGGGGAAAGAAAGGCCTTTGGGTTCCTGGTGGGAAGGAGGTGTCTGGGAGACACTGGCCAAGGGAGAAGGTCACTCCTTAGCCTCCAGGCCTTGTTCGCCATCCTTGGCAGCCCAGAGTTTCAACAGCCTTTCAAGTGGGAAAGGGGGGACATGGGGCCTAAGTGGCAGGTTTCCCAAGGGCAGAGAAAGAAAGTCTCTATAAGAGCAGAGACCAGGTGGACACTGGTTGCGGAGGTTGCTGAAGAGATAGAGAGGGGGACCCCTTCCAAGTATCTCAGATGCAGCCCGGACAGTCTTGGACAATCACTCCTTACCTCCCCAACGCCGGAACAGACACAGGGACAGACACACAGATCGTTCCCTGGACACTGAGCGACAAGAACAGTAAGAGTGTCTGAAAAAACAAAACCGTTTTCCTACCCACCCCGCCACCGGACCTCCCCGCCCCCCGCCCCAAGGGACAGACTGACCCACGCGAACAGAAATGGAAGCCACCTACCGCCACACAGGCGTAAGCAACTGTGCGTCCTCTCCCCCTTTCCGGGACGAACCCAAGGGCGCGCGAGGTCCTGCGAGCAGCAGGGTGTCCCTGGGTCTTCGCAGGCCTGGCACGGTCGGGCCCTGGAAGTGAACGCCCAGCGAGGAAACTGGCGGCGCCACGGGCGTCTGCGGTCTCCGCCGGCTCCGCGCGGACGCGGGGGTGAAATTGCCGCTGCGCGCCGAGCGGAGGAAGGAGCCGGCGCGGCAGACAAGCTCCACCTGTGGGGAGAGCGCCCGACGTCGCGTCCTGAGAGCCCGAGGCGGGTGGAGAGGCAGGGCCTGGTATAGACGCGGAACTCGAAGTTACTCTGAAGTTTTGGGAAGCTCCACTCTTTGCCCTAAGGGTGGGGTGGGCGGTGCGGGTGGCCACCCAAGGGCACACGCGTCTGGGCCTCCGCCTGCGTTCAGCCGCCACCCACAGGGTCTGGGCGAGAGGGTGGAAAGTGAGTCGCGGTGGGAGGGTCCCTGAGGGGTTGTTTGGGATCGACCAATGTGAGGGGAGGCCTATCCCAGAGACAGGGAGAGACAAACCTGGAGCCGTGGGGAGTGACATACAAAATTTTTATTATTATTATTATTTATTATTATTATTATTATTATTATTTTATTTCTCATGTGCACAAAAAAAAAAAAAAAAAAGGAAAAGGAAAGAAAGAAAAAGAAAAGAATCAAAACGAACCGACGCGCTGAAAGTGGCTCAGGAGACCAGAGCTGTCAGGGGGATCTCTCGAGGGTTCGGCTGGGTCCTGGGGCTGGGGCCCCTGCCCGGCCAGCTCCACAGGGACTGGGACGAACCGGGCCTCGGGGTTTGAACCCCAGTGCTCTCGCCGCCCCGCTCGGGCCACGGGAGCCTTGCCGGGCGCCGGCAGATCCCTTAAACTAGTCTCTTCTCGTTTTCCTTTTCAAATGAAAAGGCTCGAAGGGGAGAGAGATCTGGGCGAGGACTCCAAGCCTTTTCGGATTTGTTCAAGGATATTTATTTATTTATTTATTTATTTTCACTTTTATTGACTTTGTTTCTGTTATTTCGAGTCGTCACGATCCACGGGTGAGGAGACATGCAGGGCGCATCGCCGCTACCGAGAGAGCAACTACGGGGCGGGGCGGCCCGGCCGCCGGCGGCCCAGGGCGCCACGGTGCCCGGCCGGAGCGGCGAGCCCCGGGGGCTGGAGCTGCCGCCTGAGAGCCGGCCTGCGTGGGCCAGGCGGCCTGGGCTGGGCTGGGGGAGAGGCCGAGGGAGGGGCAGAGACGGAGAGACAGAGACAGAGGGGGAGAGAAGCGGGGCAGAGAGAGATGGAGAGAGGGGAGAGATGCGGAGAGACGAGGAGAGCGAGAACACGGAATTACAGAGAAATAGCCAACGAAACAGAGGCGAGAGGAGTCCACAGGACCATGTTCGTCGTTTTGCATAGAGATTTCTTTTCTTTCGTAATTTTTTTTGTAACATAAAAAATGCCCCCCTCCCCCAGGACGTGCTGTGCTTTAGTGGGCGTGTAGCTGTGTCCCCCCCTCCCCCCCAGCGAGCGGCGACTCTCACAGCACAGACAGAGGGGCGTATCTACAGGCAGGGCTGGCGGGCAGCGGGGACTCTACCGGGCGGGGCGGGGCGGTGGGGCGGGCTTATATACACAGGGGTTCGCCTTCACACGACACACACCGTCTTTCTACAAAGCAGCATCCTGTTGAGTTTCTGTTTTGTTTTTCCTTTTTGCAAAGACCATCATATTAAATAAATGTAGACTTTTCACGGTTCTGTTCAGTTCCTGCCGGAAGAGGAGGCTGGGGGTCGTGAGGGGGGGGGGTTGGACTGGGCAGCCCCCATTTCCACCCCGCCCCAGACACCAGCTCAGAACCGGCTCCTACTACGGGCAGATCGCGAGTCTGTGTCGGGGGAGGGGACATCCAGTAGCCGCTGGGCAAGACCAGTGCCCGAGGCCTACGGAAACTGGTCCTGCGGACTGGAGAGCCTCCGAAGGGGCGAGGAGTTAAGGAGGAGAGATGCGGAGGGTCGTGGGATGGGAAAAGGACCGGCAGGAGGGGAGAATGGGAGGTCGGCTGATGGAAAAGACGCTGAGGTAGGGGCAAGGTGGGGCTGAGAGTCCGGTCACTAGTAGGAGTGTCTGGACCTTAGGGAACCAGGCAGTTCAGGTGGAGTAGGGAAGAGCCAAGGGCTTCCCTACTAGGGCTCGGTGGGTGCGCGCTGCTGGGGCCTGCGTGCCTTGGGTCCCAACTTCGGAAAGACCTGATGACCCCACGCCCCCATTCCATGCCACCTCCTGGGGCAGGGCACACTCGGAAGGTGGGGGCAGTCCGGCTAGCGCTAGGGTAAGGGCTCTTCCCCGAGGGTTCGGCAGGGGGCTCTTCCTCCTTCTGCAGAAAATCGTTTCGTTCTTAATTTCCTTCGCCCAGTCCCTCCAGCAAAGCCTCCCGGCGCCGGAGCGTCTGAGGCGGGCTGCGCCCGGGCTGGGCCGCGCTGCAGTCCGCGCTGATTGTGTGTCACAGAAACGTGTCCCCCGCGCGCAGCGGCGGGCCCGGCCAGGGTCGGGCGGTGTGGCTGGTCCGCTCCGGGGCGGGCTCGGGCCTAGCCGGAGCGAGCTGGGGCGCGCCCTCCTCTCGACGCCGCGCAGTCCAGGCAGGCGGGGAGGGGCGGCGGGCGGGGTTGGGGGCGGCGGGCCCGGGCCTGAGGGTCCCGCCCGCGGCTCCACCAGTCCTGTCCGGCCTTCGACTGGGTGGTGTGAAGGGCTGCAGGGTTCCTGGGATGGGGGTGGGGCTGGGGCGGTGGCCGGGAGGCATCGCGTGGCGTCGGTGCTCCCTCCCTCCGGGGTGGGCGGTCAGACGGGGACGATGTGGAGGCCGAAGCTGTCGGCCTGAAGCTTGATGTGGTCCCCGCGGTAACTAGTGGCGGTCATAGGCAGCGGCAGCAGCGGCAGGGGCGGAGCCCCGGGGGGCGGCACTATAATAATAAGGGGAACCTGGAAGTTAACACAGGAGAAGAATGGGCTGGGTGAGAGGACAAACAGGAGAACAAAAAAGGAAAGAAAAGCAAAGACCTCCCGGGGCTGGGGTCTGGCGGACTCGGGGCAGGGACACTTTGGCTGGGTCACGGGGCCGGTCGCCCTCGGGAGAGCTTCATTCACCGGTGGGAGAGGGACCCGATGGATCGGTGACCGCCGCCGCCCGACTGGGGGCCTTCCAGAGGGAGCCAGGGTGGGTGGGGGCGGCGGAGAGCCTTCTAGCCCCGGGGGAGGGAGAGAAAAGGAGGGAAGGGGCGGGAGGCACGGGCGTCCTCAAGGCATCCCGGGACTTCAGTGCGGCACTAACGAGCCCGCGTCCGCCCGGCACCCGAAGGTCTGGTCGCGGGGAGTCAGACCGGCGTCGGGAGGCAGCCCGGCTGAGCTGGCCCACCGGCGGACGCGCTGAGCCGCCGGCCAGCCAGGTGGCGTACTCACTTAGTAAGGCGGGGTTGCTGAATCTCCAAGCCTCGTTGTAGGCGGTGTACTGGGGGTGGCTGTACGGGTTGCCGGAGAACTCGCTCCCTGCGGGAGGGTGGGGGAGTGGAGATCAGACAAGCCCAACGCCGGGGCGGACCCGACGTGCCTCGTCAGCGGCCTCCCCCGGGGTCCGAGGTGCAGGTGCGGCGCTCAGGGCGACCCCGCAGAAGGTGTGAGGGCAGACAGAGGCAGAGCAGTCCACCGGGTCCGCGTGGGGAGAGCCCGTCGTGGGGCGGGTGCAGAAGCACCGACACGGGCCCGGGGGCTTGGGGCTCCCCCAAGGAGGCACTCTGGGCCATCGGGGAAGGGTTTGTTCTGGTCCCTGTGCGCCTACCCCGCTGCTTTGGGGGGCGTGGACACTCTGGTTCTAGGAACCATAGCCCCACAGGATGGAAGCCGGGGAAGGTGGTGAAGGAAGGCCCTTGGGACACTTTGTCCCAGAAAGTCCTCAGACTGGCATCTCAGCAAGGTGCCAATGCAAGGGGTGGGGGCTCTGCTGGGACACACCCCCCTTCCGCTTTTCCCTCGAGGGATTGGATACGCTGGCCACGCAGCAGGAGGAGGCGGTGGGAAGCAGGTGGACTCTCCGCCGGTCCACGGGCGGTTAGCCGAGGGCCCCGTGGGCTGGGAGCCGTCGGAAGCAGCTTCCCTCCCTCCGCGGGAGAAAGGCCAGGCCTCCGGGTTTCCCCCTCGCCCTTTCTCCTGTGTGATGACCCCAGACTGTTTACAGTGATCCCTAACCGCGGGTTAAGTAGAGGAGAAGGGGCCCCTCTCCGAGAGGGAGCTGGGGTGGGGGTGGGGGATGCAGCCACTGGAAAGCCTGTTTATTGACGAGGAGGGAAAGCATGCGTGCAGCAGGATAATGAGCTTCTGAGCTCAACTGTGACCAAGAGGAACTGAGCTATCTCCTTCCCCATCGCTAATGAAACAAGTGTAATTTCCTCATCAGCACTAGATTCTGTTTAACGACTCCCCCCTTGCCACCATGAGCTCTCTGCTGCTCCCCTCATCCCCACCTCCTTGCAGACACCCCCTCCCTCACCCCTACCTCTCTAAGACCTTCTCCAGCCTCCACCTGCTCACTGCTTGGACCTTCCCAGAAGACACTTCTGCCCCCACTCCAGATCTGGGCAGGGATCCCCTCCCCCACACCTCCCAGCTCTCCTTAGCCAGGCCCTCTAACTCCCTTCAGCCCCTGTGGTGCAGCACCCTCTTTGCCACTGCCCATCCCCCCAAGCTCTGTTTAGCCAGGGCTGTCCCTGAATGGACATCCAGGAATAGGGCCAGTCACCCTCTTTCATCCTCCCCCACCATAAGGGTTGTGCATGAGGGGAGGGCCACCAGCAGGGGTGGGCTGCAGGTCCAGCGAGTCTCACCCTCTTTAAGACAAGAGTTTGTTGGTGTTTCTGCTAATAGAAGCTTCAACTCTGTGGCTTCAAGCCCAGCTCTCAATCAGGGGTGAGAGGCTGGGAAGAGCACAACCTCCAGCTGGGCTCCTCAGACCCTAAGTGTGGCTTCCACCTCTCTGATCCACACAGTCCAGACCCAGCTCCTCAGGAGGAACGAGGGCCCCAGTACCTCTGAGGAGATATGGTGCTCTAGCTTGTCTCTCTGAAGCCAGTATCTTTGGGTCCTGCCATAGCCTGTCTTCTCTGTTCTACTTCCTTAGGGACTAGCTCCTTCCTCTCCCTGGGGTGGGGTCAATTCTCCACACTGGTTTTCCCTGCGGGTTGGTGTGGACCAGGGTGGCTTTGTCTGAGTGACTGACAATGCCCCTGGAAATGGTTCTTGGCTCCAAGTTTCCATGGAAACCAGGGCAGGCTCTTCCAAGCAGTGTCAGCTGGCTGGGGGTGGGCTGGGGCGCTGAGAGAGGAGCTGAGGCTCAGTGCTCCCGGGGCACAGGCTCAGGTGGGCGGGCCCTGTGGAGGGGCCGTGATGTACAGTGGGAGCACACAAGAGCCACTTCTGCAAACTCCCTCCCTGGCTTGCTCATGAGGGACCAACTGCAGCCTCTAGGGAGACAAAGGGATGGAACAGCATCCCCAACAGTTTTGGGGGGAAGGGATGTTGGATCCCCCCACCCCCAGACTACTGAGCCCATGGCAGCTCACCCACAATTTAGTTACCCCCACCTAAATTGGGCAGCTGCAGTATTGTCACCTACCAGGCACCATTCCTGCCAGGGTGGAGGTGGGGTAGCTTCCCTGGCCAGTGGGGGGCACATGAGGGGGGTAACCAGGCAGAGTGGTGCTCGCCATGTCACGACCTGGAAAAACACAAAGGGGAAGGGGTGAGGCCTGGAAGAGAGAGGCCTGCCTCTGCTCCACCAGGGTACTTCGTGGGGAGGAAACTCTTGGAGAGGACAGAGCTGTGTGCAGATACGTGGGAGAATGTCTGAATGAGCGGGTCCAGGTGTGTCTTTGCACGGGTTTAAGCTTGTTCCCCAAATGTCCTGTGACGGGCTGTGCACCTCTGCTCTGTGTAGCACTCTGTGTCTCTCTGCGTGTTTTACATGCCTGTGTTTAGCTTTGCATGTGTCCCTTTGTAGCCCAAACCCAGATGGAGAAGGGAGGGAGACGACCTGCTTTTATTCCTCTTCTCTGGCAAGAGAGTCAGCTGTGGTTTCTCCAGTAACCAAATGGACCTCTATCATCTTGCTCGCCTCTCTAGCACCCCGTCTTCCCTTCAGGCTTGGAGGATAACCCCCCCCCCCCCCCCGCCAACCCATGCTGGGGCTGATGGGTCTTCCTTGTCCTCTCTAAGTAGAGCTGCAGGTGCAGGGCCTGGCAGGTGTGGCAAGCAGGCAGTTGGGGAGGGGGCGGTGGGAGGGGGAGGGGTTGTGCCACTAGGGAGCTATTTTGCTGTTAGTGTTTATGGCATTTAAACAATAGAAAACCATCTCTGAAGTGAAAATCGGGAGTTTTGAGCCAACAGTTCAAGTGGATTGGATAAAGTTCCAATGAGCAAAATGTGCCCCCCCACCAGCTGGGGACTTCTGTCCCTGGAAACTTCTACTGGCTAGAGTCTGGAGGGTGGAGGGCAGGACTTCCCTTAGCAGTGTCCTGGAGGGAAGGTAAGGCAAGCCAATATAAGGGAACCACCCGAGTCCAAAGACCTCTCTGGGACACAGCTACACCTGAGTGGCCTCTTTTCCTTGCCTGTCCCCTCCATCACCATGAAGGGACCACCACCTGCCTTGCAATATATGTCCCAATCTTTAATGACAATAATTTGCCCTCTTCCCTTTCCCACACTTCCATGCGCTAGAGAAAACGTGGTGCCTGGGTCCCATTTATCTTCTCCAGATCCCCCTCATCCTCCTCTTCAGCCTATGCCACTCCCCCACTGTAGCGCCTCTGTCTGGCCCTGAGAAGGCGAAGGGTGGCTGCGAGAAGTCACAGAACTCTGCATATCTGGCCCAGTACATTTTCTTTTCTTCAGTTGCCCTGGTCTTCATCCTCCCTATGGCTATTCCAAAACACCCCGGCTCTCCTTGCCACTCTCTCCTTGAATCTCACCTCATCTCCTACTCTTCTGAGATGTTTCTTCATTCCTCCCTTAACACATCTGAGTGATTCATCATCCCCTAAGTATACAGAGCTACAGCTCAGGTTTCTGTATTTCCAGCTGCCTGCTGAACATTTTCATTAGCTGTCCCACTGTCGCCTCAGACCTAAGGGGAATAAAAGCAAACTCATCTCCCCCCCCCAATCAGGTGTGTTGAAGACCTTCTTGAAGACCACCAAACCAAAAATCTTTGGAATCCTCTTTTGTTTAGAGAGAGAGAGAGAGAGAGCGCGCACACATTCACAAGCGGTGGAGAGCGGGGGGAGGCCAGGAGGGAGGAGGGGTAAGGAGCATGAGAGAGAATCGTTAGCAGACTCCATGCCCAGCCCAACACAGAGCTTTGATCTCACAATCCTGAACAACCCTGAGATCATGACCTGAGCTGAAATCAAGAGTCAGACGCTTAACTAACCAAGCCACCCAGGCTCCCTGAAGTCCTTCTTGATATAGCCTGGGTCCTTCCACTCTGGATGAAGTCAGTCACCAGGTGTTCCCGATTCCCCTGAGCAATGTCTGTTCCATTGGTCCCATCTCCATTTCCTCTAGAGCCTCCAGAGCTCAGCTCCTGAGCCCCCCACCCCCACCCTTGGTCTGCCATAACGGTGCTTTTGCTGGTGTTCCCTGCACGCACATTCCTGCCCCTCCAGTCTATCCCACTTGTGGCTGTCTGGCTAGTCCCCAGGAAACGTTGCTCTCAACATATCACTGCCCTTGTGCAAACCACCGCTGATTCTCTGTAGGCCACAGTTGGAACCTCCACCCTGCCAGGCTTTCAAAGCCTCCTGGGTACTCTCCCACCTGACTTTCTTAGCGCTGACTCTCACTCCGCCTGGTTCAACTGGACTGTTTTCACAAGCGTATGTGCTGTGGAACATCTCTGTGCTTTCGCTGTTTGATTTTCTTCTTCTTCCTCATAGTTTCCCTCTTTTTCCACCTCCAGCCTTAAAATGCCTACCATTCTACCCCTCAGGGAAGTTTCTTTCTTCTAAACTTCTAGAATGTCTGTGCTGCTTGGTTGACCGTGTCATTATCTCTTGTAAGGCACTGGACCTGTTCCGTATGGTGGCTTACTTCCTCAAACAGACCATAATCAAACTGAGGGCAGGGCCCTGTCTTCTGTTCAGTCTTGCATAGTTGAGAAATTAATAAAATGATGCTCAGTAAATACCCTACTGATTGATTCTCTATTGCTCTGTTGGACTTCTAGCCAACTCCAGGTGGGTTGTACAGTTTTCTAATTGTTTCATGTGTGCTGGTCTCCTTTGAAGAGGTAAAGGCTGGGATAAAATGCACGTGCTGAGATCTGCTTTTTCTCTAAAAACAGTTTGAGCAAGGGATCATGAATCTTTATAGGATGGAGAGAGAGGACAGTGACTTATTACGACTCATTTTATCATGCGATAGAATGGTTCTCCTTGATACCTGTCCAATACAACAAAGATCCTACATTTCCTAGAATTCAAGATCAGACGACAGAGCAGAACCATCAGACAAGAGATCACTTCAGACTCCCAGGGAGACAGAGGAAAGAATCTGCATCTGCATTGTTGTGGGTTTTCTTTCACTGACTTCTATTGTTGTTAAAAGTTTCATTCCTCCTGTCTGTCTCTCAGTGGTGTGGGTCTGAAGTGGATGAGGACAGCAATATCTATCAGTTCCCTGAGAGATGAATAATATGGCATTTATTAGACAAGAGCCCCCAGGACAAAGGAGAGTTGGGGAAGAGTTAGAGGTTTTGCAATGAGAAAGATATAGAAAGTCAATTCCTCCTGGTCCCTGATCTTAATGCCTACAAAACAGCCAGGAAAAGAAGGATGCTTCTTCTTCTTCTTCTTTTTTTTTTTTTTTAAGATTTTATTTATTTATTTGAGAGAGAGAGAGAATGAGAGAGAGAGAGAGAGAGCATGAAAGGAGAGAGGTCAGGAGGAGAAGCAGACTCCCTGCCGAGCAAGGAGCCCGATGGATACGGGACTCGATCCTGGGACTCCAGAGATCCTGGGACTCCAGAGTCACGACCTGAGCTGAAGGCAGTCACTTAACCAACTGAGCCACCCAGGCACTCGGGATGCTTCTTTCTTTAAAAACAGGAATTTAAATGTACCCAAATTCCAATTTTCAGCTACCTGGTTCCTACAACATGACACGGATGAATTCCTTGTAATCTAAGGTTTTGTCATACAATTCCCTACCTGGCTTCAGGAGAGAGGAAGAAAGGTCGGACTCCTGGAAAGGTGTCTCCAGCTAACCTGGATTTTACTCTATAAACGATGGTTATTTCTACTGGCTTTTCCTCTCGCAAAACAGTCAGGCTAACTTGGAGCATACAGAAACTTCTGTGTGCTGGAAGTCGCCTAGAGAACTGTTCACTGAAAGACACATTTCTAAATTCTAGTTAAAAAACTGAATCTGGGGGCGCCTAGGTGGCTCAGTGGGTTAAAGCCTCTGCCTTCGGCTCAAGTCATGATCCCAGGGTCCTGGGATCAAGCCCCGCATCGGGCTCTCTGCTTGGCCGGGAGCCTGCTTCCTTTCCTCTCTCTCTGCCTTTCTCTCTGCCTGTCTCTCTGCCTGCTTGTGATCTCTGTCTGTCAAAAAAATAAATAAAATTAAAAAAAAAAAAGAAGTGTGCCTTGAAATCAGGGTTTGCTATCATTAAAAAAAAAAAAAAAAAACACTGAATCTGGGAAGTGCTATTCAGACATTTTTAAAATGTGAGATAAGAGGCCCATGATGAGGAAGAAGCGTACTGACTTCCTGGTGTTCCGCACACAGCTGTGCCGCTGTCTCCTGTGACATCAGTATCACCACAAAGAGGTGCCCGTCAGGACCCCTGAACCAACTGAGGTACAAGCCACTGCATACAAAGCACTCTCAATGGCTTCATTAGTACACAGGGGACACCTGAAGAAGAGGAAAAAATTGACCAAACTCTTGCCAGAGCCATATATTTTTCTGGAACGCCATTGTCAATAATGGAAAACATATACTGCAGGAAGTTTTCAAATTACTAAGACCATCATGCCATTTGCCCAGCAGCATTCTTTGAGCAAGCTTCTTTTAGTGAGAAATATGAATGGGTAATGGGATGTGTGCAAGGAGAATCAACAGAGCCCTGCCGACGGATGGACAGAGGAGAGCAGAGGGGCTCCAAGACTGTCAGCACAACCACCCCCTCAAAACAAACAAGCAAAAGCACCGGAAGAGGAGAAAACAGTGACATAGCAAAATGCACCAGTTACAAAGTATGTGCCGCCCAACAGTAGACAGGAAGTGGCAAGGTGATTTGCTCATCCACGATCCCAGGAATGTGATAACAGCACCAAGAATCACAAATGAATTAAAAAAAAAAAAAAACAAAAAAACAAAACCGGGTGCCTGGGTGGCTCAGTTCGTTAATCGAGGGCCTTCTGCTCAGGTCATGATCCTAGAGTCCTGGGATCAAGACCCACGTTAGGCTCCCTGCTCAGCAGGGAGTCTTCTTCTCCCTCTGACCCTCCCCCCTTTCATGCCCTCTCTCTCTCTCAAAAAAATAAGTAAAATCTTAAAAAAGGGGGGCGGTGCCTGGGTGGCTCAGTGGGTTAAAGCCTCTGCCTTCGGCTCTGGTCATGATCTGAGGGTCCTGGGATTGAGCCCACATCGAGCTCTCTGCTCAGCAGGGAGCCTGCTTCCCCTTCTCTCTCTGCCTGCCTCTCTTCCTGCTTGTGCTCGCTCTCTCTGTCAAATAAATAAATAAAATCTTAAAAAAAAAAAAAACAACAAAACCCCACATATTACCAGGGGATGGGCATTTCGTGGGGGACACTTGTTTCCTAAGGTCACAAAGTTTTAAAGATGGATGAACCTTCAAGATGATCTAACTTCCTTGTCTCCAAGTTGAGAAAATGGAGGCACAGAGTGTAATGACTTCCTCATGGCCGCAGAGCTAGTAAACCAGAGAGCCCACATTCGAAGCTATGTCTGTGGCACACTGCCTTTGAATGACAACATGAAGCCAGATAATCCTCAAAAGAGCCAAAGGAAATGAAAAGAAGTCATCCAACAAGCAAAAATCTCATATCGTCACTGTCGTCATTAAGACGAGGCAAGAAAAAAAAAAACATAAAGAATAAAATACTGACACAAAAAGTCTGTGACAAAACTCCACGGGGTGGAGTATTAATCTCCTTGGAGAGTCTTCTAAAAAACAAAGAGGCTCTTCAAGAAACAGCAGTAGTTGGGAATCTTAAAGTACCCAGAAGTGTGAGAAGCACTGTACTTGATGAAGATGTCTTCTCAGTTCAACTGCGGAAGTCCCCAAAGAGTCTACAGCCGATTTCTACAGCAATCACTGCATCTGAATCAGACAGTGCACTTCTGTCAGACATTCCTTAGCAAATGGGCCAGATCGAATCAACGGTTTTGGAGAATCTAAGTGCAGTTCCTCTTACAAGTACAGAGAACAGCAAAGTGAATGACTTTATTAAGAAATTGGAAAATTTCAGCCCCCAGACAATTTATGCTGTTTTGTCAGCTCTAAGATTCAAGGGCAGAGTTGCGTTTCTACTTCAGCTAGACTAAGCTAGCCCTCACTGAGCACCTACTACAGCTGGGCACCATCCCAAATATTTTCTATGTCTTATCTCTTTTGATCCTTGTATCAATCAATGATGCTGATCTGTTTTTAATCCCCACAGTATAGATGAAAAACTGAAACCCAGAGGGGCTAAGTGTTATGTTCAAGATTCCACAGAGAGTAGAGGGCAGACTCTGGATGAACAGAACAAGCAGTATACTTGGGAATTGATTCTGGAATGATGTCCTTGAATATTACAGACTCAGAAAATAGGTATTTGGTCCAGGAGAGTAACCTGGGGTTATGCTAGGGGAATCTTTCCTAAAACAACATCCTGTTGCTTCTTGTTGCTTGCATGTTTTGGCTTCTTCCATTTTCTACAGCAAGGATTTTAAACTGGGGTTCACTGATCCCATAGGACTCTATGGATTCGCTTCACAGAGCCCATATAAAGCCATACATCAAATGTTATAGGTACACATACATAATATCTAGACAGCTTTTATCATACTCTTAGAAGTATTCACGACTCCAAGATGGATAAACACTCTTTTTCCCAAACCAAAAGAACCAGTTCTTTGGCATAAGAAAGACACCGATTCGTCTGAACGCACTTGAATTGTACCAACGGACGAGCTCACACAAAGAACAGCAAATAAACAGGTAGAGGGGCAGAGAGGCTGATCGCAAGCGAGAACGTCGGCATCCAGAAGACCCAGGAAATAACACAAAGGCAGCCACCAGCGCGGCCCGGTGATGACTCAGACCACAAGACTTATTAGACGTAGATTTATACAGCAGAAGTTCTATTCAGTGAGTGTGGAGATGCTTTTCCTCAGCATCGTTCTCTGAAAATGAGCACTTCTGCTCTCCACTTGACACTATGGAGGACCCTAAGGCCAGAAAACATAACTCTTGTTTTACTATCCTATTCTCAAGTTTTGTCTGCTTCTCATAAGGTGGTGAAGATGAAGACGTTAGATCGCTCCAAGGTTGGCAGTCTGTGCCTGTTTTTGACACAAGCATTTATAATACTTCCAAGAATACAGTTATTAAATTTGTAATTACTGTCTACATATACTGTACGTTTATACTGACTGTACCAATAATGATCACTTTATGACCAATCCAAATTTACATAATATACTGAAGCCACAAACTTTAAATCCATAAAAGCTGCTTTTAAAGGAGAGGAAAAGAGTTTTCTACATGTTTCGTTTGGTTTCTTATTTCCCATGTTTCTGAATCCTCTCCAAGGTTTCTCCTGGGTTGGGGGTGAGGGGGAGCAGGGATACCTGAGTGAGAGCTGCCAGTCCCAGGTGCTGTGTTGGCCCCAGAGCGCTTCCTCTGAGGTTTGTCTGCCCTGGGTTCCAGCAGAGGGGGCTGTGCCCCCAGCTCAGGTGGCTGCTCTCCCAGCTGATCTTGCCTCCCCTACAGCTGGACCTTTAGCCGCCCATAGCTGGGCGGGCTCGGGAAGGTCTGCACCCTGACAGCCAACTAGCTGGGTACAACCAGTTAGGCTGTTCCCGCTCCTTCTCCTTCCAGCACACTGCCCTTCTCTGGGCCATGGTCACCTGCTGGCCTAGGGCCCCCCAAGAGGTGGCTTCCTTTAAACTCTGCCGGATGGCGGATATAGCCATAGCCTCGGGATCCTGGGAGAAGGCTAGGCAGTGAGGGCCAGTATCACATCTGCAGAGGCCTGCGAGGGAGTCTGGCTATTTTTTAGTGAAGGAAACTGCGGCTCAGAGAGAGGGGACGACATCCCAGCCCTCTCCTCCTTCACTTCCCAAGCTGCCTTCTCTAGCAACGAGAGCAAATCGCACGTGGGCAGGTGCGGGTGCCGAGGAGGCCGGCTCCGACTCACGGATGGGCTCAGAGCACGGGAGACCCTCTTGCTGGGTGGGCAGAGGTTAAGCCTGTTTGCACAGTCTCCTGATACTCCAGGTCTCCCAGTTCCTCTCCGGCTTTATTTTGTTCCCTGAGTGCACTGAATTGTCAGCTCTAATCCTTCCGAAAGCACAGCGTTTTTCAGGCGCTGTGTGTAAGTGAAACCCTAATCCCAAAGAGAAGGGCCACTTAAGCTGCTGGAGCATTAGGCCGCTCTGGGAGCGGCCCTCGGACTTCCTCCCTCCCTGCCTGGCAGCCCAGCCGCCACTGTGGAGGAGTGGGGGGATTCCAGGCTGAAGGGAGCAAAGCCCTCTCAGAAGTAACACTAGTGGCAGGGCTTGCCTCCCCAAGCTCAGGGTTGAAAAGGGCTGGCTTGTTTGTCCTGAGGCTGATAGCAAGGAAAGAAAGATTCTGATCCCCCTAGGGAAGCAGTGTGTGTAGGGGGGGTGGCGGGGGTGGGGGTGTGTATCTTCCTGTCCCTTGAGGGTTAGTTGATTCTCTGGGGCAAACAGGCCTTTGGGTCTTATCTGGGGGCCTTTGAGGCCATCAGGAGACTTCTGAGCCCTTCGTCCCAAGCATACCTATAATATTCATTGGGATACCACTATTTAGGATTTCTGGTCATTCAGAAAAGATTGAATTGACTGATTTACTTTTACTTAGCCAAACTTTTCTTCTTAGAAAGTGCCAAATAATGGAGTAAACAAGCTCAGTGTCAGGGGACCCCCCCCCTCCTTTTGGAGAAATGTCCTCTGGGATACCCCAAGCATCTCTAAACAACCGAATAAGAGCTGAGAGGTTCTCCATAACCTAGCTAATCATGAAAACGGTACCCAGTGCTATTAGGCAACCCTTCGTTAGCCTGAGTTGGCTACTATATGTGTTTGAAATAAAGATCACTGATTTCTTAAAAATATTTTGATTCCTATTAAAACTGGCCCCACTCCCTAATCTCTACATAGATCAGTGAGCCCTAGCTGTGGAGGAATAAGCACAGTCCTTTTGGGGTGCTCAGTTTTTGGGTCTCATGGGTGGAGGGAAGAGGTGAAGGGAGAAGTCAAGATGAAAGCTCAAGGTAATGGGCCACATCTGAGCTCAGCTTAGGCGGCCACGGTACTGCATCTTTGCTAAAGTACCTGGGAGCCTTTCACACCTTCTTCATCTTCTCCAGGACTCTGCTCCCCTCTGCAGCTCCGTTAGAAGCCCTATGTGCTTCTGTCTAAGGTGCCCTGCTGGGATGGGCAGGCCATCACCACTGGGGATGGCTAGTAGACACAGACATGGACGTGGAATTAGGATGGAGTTGGGGGTGGTACAGTTTTTATTTGGCTCCAATTCCGATCTGACTCTCCCAGGCCTAGAGTGGATTAGTGCTCCTTCTTTTCAATATCCTTTCCCTCTAAAGGTGAACTGGATAAAGGAGGAAGGGAAAGAGCCCAGATCCAATGACTCCCTAGGCTGCAAACCCAGGGCACCCGCATTATCTGTCAATGTCTCATTGCTATGGAAATGCCCCTATAATTAAATCAGAGCGAAGGTCTGGGGGCTGGAGGTCCTTGGGGATGTGGCTGGAGGCCTCAGGGATGTTTGAAGGAAGCTAGCTTCATACTCTTGGGCCTTCCAGGCTTAAGTGAAGGGTCCAGGGCGCACAGGTGTGTGGGGAAGCCCTCTGGCTTGGTTTGGCCTCCACAGCAAAGGGCTTAGACTTGCTAGATGTCAGAAGTTTCCCTAGCCCCCTCCTTTCAAGGTTGGAGAGGAGCTCTGATGTCAGTGCCCTAAATTCCTCTAGCTAATCAGGGGCTTTGAGCCGACAGACAAGGCTAGGAGACTCCCAGCCTCCTTTAGAAACATTTCTCAGCCTTTATTGCCCTCTCCTCCCCCGGAGGGGCTGGCCAAGGGCTAAGCTGTTTGTTTTATGGAGGGAAGTGCAGTTCCCTTGGAAGGGGGTTGTTAACTACAGGAAAGAGGCAGTTTTTGGAGGTCCTCAGGACTCCCTGAGTAGGAGGAGGAGGGTTTCCCAGGATCCACATTTCTATCTGCTAAAAGGCCGCATCACTGACCATCCCAGATGTGGGCAAGGAGTCTGAGCTTCTGAGGGCTCCCAACCCTTTCTCAGAAGCTGAGCCTGCAGGGTTCTCACAGGCCTCCAGGACCTGGGGGGTCAGCCCTGCTTTTCAGCTTTGAACTTTGCCTTATTGACCTCCCCCCAACTTACCAGCTTCCAGGAGAAGCTTCTGCTCCCTCTCCCCCCTTGGGCACTCCCCTTTGGGAAGCATCCCCACCTCCTCCTGGATCTCAGCTATGGATTCCTTCCAAGCTGTAGCCTTAAGGCATCAAGAGAAGTTTCTCCCAAACGCTTGAATAAAACCACCTTCTCCCTCCACTGCCATCCACAGAGGGTAGAGAAGCTAAGAAGGCTCTTTTTTTCACTGAGGAGGACTGTGTTTTCCTTGTCCCTAGCTTTCCAAAGTTCAGACGTTTTTTTTCCAAAGGGACGATTCTGTGCTGACACTTGAGCCTGGGAGCTTGGATAAGCAGGGGACAGGCTCTACTCTCAGGGCTGCGCCTGAGGCTCCTGGACCCCAAAACAATAAGCTATATATAGCTGTGGTCTTCCTTCCTGGCCTTTTTGGGTTTTTTTACCAGAAGATTGGCTGAGCTGCCGGGGCGGGGGGCGGGGGGTGCGGAGGGGATGAAGGATCTAGATCCGAGATAAACACAAAACTGATGTTTTTCTGTTATCTTCTTTGGAATATGAAACATGCTTATTTTATAGTTGCTTTTGGACTGTTCTCTCTAGTTCTTAGGGGTATTGATTGTCCTATTTCTTGCTTCTGCTAACTCCCCCTCATGATAGCTTGCATTTACATGAGGGGTGTAATTTTTCGTAGTGAGCTCATCTTTACTGCTGGGGTTCCATGTGCCCTAGGTTCGGGAATGTCTCTGTAGAGAAGGTTTGCCCTGGTTCCTGCTGGGGTTTCAGAGTAGGTTATTATCCTAGACAAATTTTTTATGTCAGGTCTTGGCTGGGGGTTCCTGCCACATACTCAGGTATAAATTTGGACCCTGAACCAGGGTCAGGAGTGGGGACTCCATTTTTCATGGAGACGATTTTTCACTCACTTGCTTCCCTGGGCCACTGGGATAATTTGTGTGTTTCCCTTTCACACACGGCATTGTCTTGCTCTGTTCCTGGCTTTATGCAGGGTGATCCTCACTTCTGGCTTCCTGCTTCTTTTGAACCCAAGGTCGTGGCTCCTGTCTACTGTGTTATAACCGCAGTCTCCCCCAGGTACGGTCCAGCTCCAGGGTGATACCCTCGGGCTCTCACCTACTGCTCTGGCTTTTGAGTTTCTTCTCCTTCTGGCACCAGAGCGTGAGGTTTGGTTGTGTGTTGACAATTCTTGTTACATTTTTATCCAGCTGGGTTTTGGGGGGTGTAGCCCGCTTGTTTCTGGACATGGATCTCAATTCCTCCACTACTTCTCTGGGACTAAAAGGAGGATGGAAGAACTACCCTCGCGTGAAGCTCTCCCAGTGCTCGGTGGCGATGCCCACCGGAGGCGAGTGAAGCCTGCTCAGGGTAGCAGCTCCAAGGACTGACGGGTGGATTCCTGGGCTGCTAGGGTTAGCATGGAGAGCTGCCACATACTCCCTGTCTCTCTCTGTGTGGCCTCCAGGGTAGGGAGCCTGTGCTCCTCTTCACTGTGTACTTCCACCAGGACAAGGGACCCTCTAAATGCTCAGGCGCCTCTCCAAGGGACTTGGGGCATCCTGAAACTAGTACTCATCTTCTCCCAGATCAACACGGCTGCCTGTGTCCCTTCATGTTCCTCTATGGCTGAAGACCTGGACAGACACAGGAAGGGAGAGGCCAAGGTGAAGGTCATGGGGATGAAGAGCTCTTTTCTACCAGTGATGGGAGACTTGAAGGCACCAGCATCCAGTTGGAGCAAGAGTATTCACTGAAGTCCTGGTCCAGAGGTCCCTGGGACTACTGAGGGGTTGATGACAGCCCCCATGGGATCCTCTGGAAGGGTAAGAAGTTGACAGAAGAAGGTACCAGCCACCACCAGCCAAACTGAGGCAGCCGGGGGCCAGAGTACCCCCAACTCACTCTTTCCTCTAGCTGGTCCCCTTTTCCTTATCACTTTGGAGAGACTCGGCTCCGTTCCAGACCAGCAGCCTAGAGCAGTGGGCTGGAGAGAAGAGATGCCACTGAGCTCGAGCAGCCCAGCGGCGGAAGGGAAAGTGGGTGATAAATTTAAATAACCAGCTTGACTTGGCAGCTCGCTGAGTTGTGATGCAGTGAAATTAAAATCTCGGCAGAACTTGCAAACACCACCCAGAAAAGTCTGTCTCTCTCCTTGGTTCCAAGATGGAAGGTGGGGAGGGGAGACTATCAGGCCAAGCCCCAGACACTGGCAGCTAGCCTTGCTTGCAATGTGATTAGCTGTGTCCTGGCCCACTGGGCCCCCCTCTCCCCTCCACACAATAGCCCAGGCTCCTCTCTCCTCTCAGTCCTGACCTTGTGGAACAGCTGTATCAAGTGGCTGGTGAAGTTTGAAATCAGCCTCTGGTGCCAGGAGGTGGCAGGAATATCAATAAGGTCGGCTCTCCAGGTTGGGCTAGGGCATTGCTGGGCCGGTTTCCCCAGGACTCATCCCTGAAGGTTTACAGCCTCTGCTGCCTGTCCCCAGGGAGGAAGATGAGCCGGGTGCCCGAGACACAGGGGATGACGATGGGGCCCGGAACACCTTAGCACACCCAAGCCAGGCTGTGGACACAGACGACCTCCCTGCTCCCTCACGGTTAGCACACACCTGCCCAGAAAGAGCCTCCCCTTTTCTTTCTTGACCAAAGTCCTTCATATTTTCCAACAAAATATGCTTTTTAAGAATCTTCAAAGGGAACGTCTACAAATATTCCCAAAGCCTCTCCCATATGCCAGCTGTGCTTGAAGTTTTCACAGATGCCAAGATCTTTCTAGAAGAACCTAGCCCAAGTCCAAGTCTCTTGTGTCTGCTGTCCTTGCATCACTGCTTACTGCTACCCATAAAGTCCTGGCCCCAAGGCCACCATGCTGGACCCACTCCCGAGGTGGCCCATCAAGTCTCTGGGCACTGCCCCGTTTCTCACCTTGACAGTAGTACCTCCAGCACATTCCGTTTGTCCCCATAATAAACACATCATGAATCATTCATCTTTAATAGATTATGCAAATTAGGAGGACATAAAATCAACAAAGATCAATAACTCCAGCCGTTTAATTGCCAGCAAAAACATTTTAAGAATGAGCATAATCGGCAGCCCTCTCTTTGGTAATGGCACCATTAATCCAAACATTGGATCTTGGCCTAAGTGTAGAAAAATCATTCCCTGCCCCCACCTCCTCTCACCTCCCCTCCCCCACCTCTCCACACACTTCTCTCTTTTTGGTAATTTCCAGTTTCTGAGCGAGTTTCCCGTCATTACCACTGGTGAACAGCTCCGAATGTTAATGGTTCTGCTTTTGTTACTCCTCGCTTGATTGAAATGTCGCATACAGATTGAGATGTTAGTGCTAACTTGCCACCTGGGAATGTCAAGCTGGGTCTGAAATGAACTTTTCTCACACTTGGATCCAGATGGATCAGCCGGAGATGTTCCCAGGCTGAGCTGGGACCGTTCCAGGGCCATGGGGGGGAGGCGGGCGGGGGAGGCTCAAGGTGGAGGCACTTTTCTGTACCAGCCCGAGTTCTCCTGCAGCAGGAACCCTACCCGAAGATCCATCTCTCCACCCCGGGGAGCTCCTGCCTTCTGGACCGTGTGGTCCCAGGCACAGAGAAGCACAGCTGGGATGAGGGAAAAGTCTCCTGGGCTCTCTTTTGTCCCTGGCCTGGGCTGGGCCACCTTCAGGAAGTGGCCACTGAAACTCTCAGCAGATCAGAAAGTTGGCCTGGCCTGCACCATCTCTCTGCCTTGGGTCAGAACACCCAGAAGCTCAGAGAGCTTCCACGTTGGCCAAGGAGGACTCATATCGAGGGCCAGTTGGTAATAGGCTATGCCCTGACCCAGCCAAGGTTGTCACTCCCAAAAGCATCGTCCGGGTCTCTGATACTTCCAGAACTCCATCTCTGATCACCTAGCTGAAGAGCTCAACCCTGTCTGGGCCAGAAACAGCTGTACTGTACCAGGACATGTCTTGAGGACAGCCTGGGAAGGTTAAGGACAAGGCCCTCCTAAGCCCGCAGGTGGAAGCTCGATGGCCACTCACAGCCCAGCTCAGGCCTGAGCCCTGCTCAGGCCATTTCCACACCAGCACCAGGGCCTTGTTTCCTGCCTTTGCCACCGGCTGTGACGCTGGCTGCCTACAGGCCCGCCGCTGGGTCCCCGGGCCGCCTCCACACGCCTCGCTCGGCAGGTAACGCCTCAGTGTCTCCCAATCCCCACCGAGACCCTTCTCAATCATTCTGTCTCCCAAGGAACAAACGGCACATTGGCTTTAGTGTCTCCAGAATAATTAGGTGAATTTTAATAACACCTCAATGTGTGTTTCTCCCACTTGGGCACTTTCCTGGCCCGGAAACCCTTCTGCAGTGCCAGGCGCCTTCCTTAGCCTGCAGCTCTGAGGCCTAGAGCTTCCTTGGCTGGGTCCTTCGCTGCACCACACCTCAGCCTGCTTCCCCTCCAGCCGCCTCTCCTGTTCCCAATCCACGGGAACAGCGGGATTAGATGTCCTCTCCCCTGCACTTGACTGTGGGACAGGCCTGACCCTGCCTGGCCTTGAAATCAAGCCTCAGTCTCAGTGATTTCTCTGGGAAGCGGGAGTGCGAATGGAATAATTGTGCTTTTCTGTAACCACGGAGGTGGAGGCCCTGCCCTGAAGCCCCAAACCGCAGCTCCCCAGGCTGCCTAGAAGGAGAAGAAGGTGGACCCCTGAGAAGCCTCGGAGGCATGGCAGTAGGGAGGCTGGACACCGCCCTCCTCCCCGCAGTCTGGCCTAAATTATTTACCCTCTTCCCTCTTCTGTGCACATCCTAGCAAGAGGCATCTGATTCTGGGCACCTTGGGGGTGGCAAGAGAAAAGGCAAAGAGAGAGGCAAGAGGATGGGCAGAAGGAACCAGCATGAGCTCCTCCTAGCTTCGACCTTTCCAGGCGGAAGCACACAGAGACCTTGACCACAATCTCTTCTTCTCACATCTGCACACATCTGTTCAGGAAGCACCCTGGTTTTCGGAGGCTCGCTCTCTCTGCAGATATCATGACAAGGGGCCCACTTGTCCCACTGGGCCCCAGATGGCATAGGCTGAGGTGCCCTTACTGAAATCAGTGCCTCCCCCCACCTTCTGGAAGCCTCCTTACCGGTCACAACAGGGTATGTCTGCGTGCCTGACACGTTGCTGCCCAGCTCGGGGTTGGCGGATGCAGATAGACTCGACTTGACTTCATCAAGCCCGGGGGTCAGGGCTGGGAGGGAGTACTCATTCCCCTGGGAGAAGAGAGAAAAGCGACAGCTCTCTACTGATGTGCACACGCGGAGAGAGGGCTCAGTGTGCAGATGGGGGGGAGGGACAGGGAGCCTTCCCAGATGGGGCGGAAGGAGATGGCCAGGCAGAGGGAGGGGAGCAAGGGAGGGGCGGGCTCAGCAGATGACGGAGAGTTTTGTGTGGGTGGGGGAGACCCAACTGGGGGTAGCTAGAGGATAGTTGGTGGTGGTGATCCCAGCCCTCTCTGAACTGCTGTAGCCTCTCCTGCCGACAAAGCCCCAAGGGCGGAGTGTAGCAGTTGGGGCCCCCCTGCTGAGAAGCAAGGGGTGTTCTCAGGTCCCCCTGGAGTCTTGGGGAGGAGGGGCGGACCCTGATGGGCCCGCCGAGGCAGGAGCTCGGGGAAGGGCCTAGGGGGACCTTGGGCCTGGCACTGCTGGACTGGCTGATCGGGTGCTGGCGCCCCCTTTTTAAAAAACAAACAAAGACAGCCCCACGGGCCCCTCGCTCTCTGCCTGTGCACTGGGGTATGAAATTGGGGAGGGGGAGAGTCCACATGGCTAACAGAAGGGTGGGAGGGGGCCAGTCATTGCCTCTGAAAGGGTGTCCTGCCCGAAACACTCGGGTAATTGCCTTTTTATTGCCGTCACTGCTCAGCCAGACCCCGGAGCTGGGCCGACCAGGAGCTTGCACAAAGCCGGAAAAGTTGCTCTGATTAATATTACGTTAAATTAAAACTGATTTTCTGCTCTTTCAGGACCGTTTTTTTCCCTTCCACTTCCTGGCCCCCCCAGAGGGCCCCCTCCCCTCCCTGGCTGGCCGGGATTGCCTCGTCATTTCCAATTCCTTCTCGTATTGATCTTCCTGTAGAAATCAGTTTTGTAATTAGCTGCAAATTAGGCCTTCTACTGGGGGTGAAGCTGCCCCCTGATTTATCACCAGAGTAATTCGCTGTGATCGGAGAGAAATTAAAATGAACTCAATTAGGCTTCGGATTTGCTTTATGGGCCCTGCTCTGAGTTTCAGGGGGAAAAATGACTGTGCTGGTGTTTAATAGTCTAATGAAAGTAAATAAAGGTTATTCATTGTAATACAGCCGGGGACTCGTGGAGGGTGCACCGAGCCGCCCGCCTCGGCCGGCTCCTCCTTTGTTGGTTTATGGCTCAGGGCACCTTAAAAAGACTTTTGATTTTTGTTTTATGAAGACAAACAGCTTATGGGATAAAAGGACGGGCGGAGAGAGAGGCGAGTGGCTGGGAGCCTCTGGCGTCCTAGAGCGGAACCGCGCCGCGTGGAGCCTGCAGGGCTGCGCGGGTGTGAGAGTGCGTGAGTGTGCGTGTGCGCGTGCAAGCCCAGTGGACGGGGTTGTGCGGTGGCTGTGAGCCTGGCCAGGTGTGGGAGGAATGGGAGTGTGTGCACTGGGGCCCCTCTGGATGTGTGGGTGGAGGCCGGTGCTGGGGGTGTGCCGAGCTGTGGTCTGGGAGAAGGCCCCCCTTCTGGCAGATGGGGTGGGGGGGCGTGTGCTAGCAGGAGTGTGAGCTGTGAGTGGGGGAGGGAGCAGGTGCCTGTGGTGGTGTGTAAACACGTGCACAAGAGTAAATGTGAGGAGTTAGGAGATGTGTCTACGTTGTGTATTGTGAGGGTGTGTTGTGGGCTGTGTGGTGCACAGGGCCGTTCTGCATCTGGACGAAGTATGGGGGCAGAGGGGTAGGCCATCAGCCGACCTCAGGTCACATTGGACAGCTGGACTTGGGAGCAGGAGGCAGGCCCCGAGGGCGAGAAAAGCACCCTGGTCTCGCCCAAACTTTCTATAAGACCTCCGAGGCATTTAGGCAAGGGACATGGCAAGAGGACAAGGACGTGTCCTGGGTCTTCTATGCCACATGCATGGAACGGCAGGGCCAGAAGCGACCTATTAGACCTTACCCAAGTCCTCCATTCTATGGATGGGGAAACTGAGGCTCTGAAAGGGAACAAGACTTACTCAAGACCTATCACCCAGAACTCATCATTTCTAACTGCCATATACCATAATAGTTTTTCTGAACACTACCATAGCGTCTCGGTGTGAGTGTGTCTACTTGGCATGCACGTGGTATACCTGTATGTCACATGGGTGATGCTGGGTACACACGTTTTTCAGATGCCTTGTCCTGCCCCGTTCCTGTCCACTTCTGCAAGCAGAAAGCTCCTTCCTGGGGTGCCTGGGTGTCTCAGTCATTAAGCTGCTGCCTTCAGTTCAGGTCACAATCCCGGGGTCCGGGGATGGAGCCCCATATTGGGCTCCCTGCTCAATGGGGAGCCTGTTTCTCCCTCTGCCTGCTCCCCCTACTTGTGCTCTCTCTTACTGTCAAATAAATAAATAAAATATTTAAAAAAAAAACCAAAAAAAGCTCCTTCCTCACCTGTTCTGATTTGATGTGCTCTGATGCCTGGAAGACGTCGGGGTAGGAAGGACGCTCAAAGACCCGATCCAAAGCTTCCAGCTGCTGCTGGGTGAAGGTGTCCGCTCGCAAGTGCTTCCGCAAACTGTCCACGCCACTCTGGGAGTCTCCATTGGGGACCGAGCCCTCGGACACATCTGGAGGACACATGGACACTGGTGGCATCAGCGCAGGCTGGCACAGGCATAGTAGGTCAAGGGGACTTTCTAGCCCTGCTGGGACCCCTCACCCCCAGCTTCTAGGCTAGAGCAGCTGACCCAGGGGCTGACCATGCCTCCAAAATCTGGCTGGGGAAGCCAGAGCCTCTGAAGGCCCTGGGAAAAGAAAGGCAAGTTGTCCCAGTGTGGGCAACCGGGGGTATGGGAAGGACTTGGCAGAGCTATAGCCAGGGGGTCTCCTGAGGGAATGTCTCCGAGAACCCCTTCTGTCCCCAGGCCTGGGTCAGCCTGGGGGAGGAGCTGGGTGTCTCAGACCAGCATTACCGAGCCTGTGGAGAATTGAACTCGGCTCTGAGATGAATTTCAGTTCCACTGACTCCAAGGGTGGAAAATCATCAAATCTCCGAGGCTGAGTGTAACACGGAGACTGGGTGAAGTAATTAACTTCACCACTGAGGGAGGAGGGACTCTGAAAGTCAAGCTGAGGGATTCTGCTCTCGTGGGGCCAGGACAGAGACCAGAGTAGGAGGACAGCAGGTGATACGTGAGGAGCGAGACCCCGCCTTGGACAGACTAAAGACAGTGTCTTTGTGCCCAGAATGTGCTCCTATACCCAGACTGCCCTCCTCAGCCTCTGTCTCCGACCTGGACTCCAGCCAGGCCTCTGACAGGGGCCAGCCCCATGGGCGCCTGGCTCCTCCTGTGGTTGTCACAGAGAGCCGAGACACTCCGTGAAGGAAAAGCCACGGAGGTGCCACACTCGTGCCTGCTCCCTGGGGCTGCAGGCCAGTTCTGTCCAGGTCCTGCTCTACCCAGACTTTCCGCTACCCCTCCCCCCCATCCCTGCACCCCTGCATCCTGTCTGTTAGTTTCCAGAGCACGCAGTGAGCTAAAAGTCTCCTCACTGGCTCTCTCTGTGAACATCTACGTGGCAACTCCCCAAGCCGAGGTTGGGTCCTTGCCAGCCCCAGTGTGGCCACTCCTTGGCTTCCTTCAGCCCAAGACCCACAGAAGAGCCTTGGGCCTGGGGCCAGCACATGCTGGAGGCCTCAGGGTGTTCCTCTGGGACTATTATATATATCAGTTTATAGGTGATTATACGATATGATATAATCAATATTGCATTATATACAGTAACACCGTACAGTATCATTCGGGAGACCATAGAAAATATTACATATTGATTAACCTCAACCCGCAGCCATCCTCTCTTCCGGCCTCCCAGATGGAGCATGGGGTCTGCTTTCCAAATGGGACCCGCTATCTTCCCTTCCCTGTACTCTATTCCTCAGGAGGTGGGAAAGCAAAGAAAGTGTGTGTGTGTGTGTGTGTGTGTGCGCACGCGCACGTGCGTGTGAAAGAGAGAGAAATGAAGGGCAGGATCAAGGCGAGGTGGAGAGACAGACACAGGGCCAGCCTCCATGGGGTTTCCATGTTCCCTGCATTCCTACGGGCACAAAACTTGGTTGTTGTATTTTTTACTGTGCAAGCCTCTGGAATGATTTTGTCTTAGACACTGCATGTGTCTCTCTTATATAAGTTAGGGTGCGGCACACTTAGTTTTTCCTTGCATGTGGGTATTCTCTGTGTATACGCATTTGTACACATGTAAACATCCAGACAGATACGTGTGGGCGTTTGTGTAAGTGACAGAACGAGAGCTGTTTTCCAAGCACACGTGCACGCGCGCGTGTGTGCACACATGCATGTTTCACCGCATGGGGAGCGTGAGCTCAGGTGCCCTGTGTTTCTTCTGTGCCTGCTTTTCTTTCAAGGATGTGTCTCCTGATCCCACCCCTGTAGCTCTTTGCGTGTTCATTGTGTCTAACCCTCTCCCACTGGAATCCTCCTAACCCCTTTGGGAATCCCTGCTGTCGGGCCGAGCGAGGTAGCGGTGTTTTTGTGTGCGGTTATTGCAGTGTCGTCAAATGGGTCCCGGCAAGGAAGGTGTGCATTTGTCTGTGAGCAGGTGCTCCCGCGTTCAGTGCCCGGGTGTGTGCATATGTGTGGGAAGGCTCACAGCGTGCCCCTGTGTGGATTTGTGTCTGAGCCTGTGTGTGGCTTGACTCCACCGTGTGTGTGTGTGTGTGTGTGTGTGTGTGTGTGTATGGGGGCTGAACTGAAGCTTTGTCCTCAGGTCACTGGCTGGAGGAGTCTCTTTTCCTTCATTTATTCAGGGGCCCTTCAGATCTTGACAAATCTGTCACTCTAAATTTGCGAGAGATTATGGTGCTCTCTCCCCAGCCCGCAGAGAGGTGATATATGATATCTGCTGCCCCTATTGATTGCCTGATCTGGTGGCAGAGGCCGGCGAAATGAACTTGAAATGAACATCATGCCTCAACTCATTGTGCGTATAATACACTACTTAATCCCACATTTTTCAGCCGCTATGGAATTCAATTGATCAATCATGTTCCACTGATAGTACTGTTTTAGGGGTTATTGCTGCTCCCTCCACTCACTGACCTTTTTATTTATTTATTTTTTTGTATACTCAGGCCCTGGTGATAAGACAGGTTACAGAGGCAGCAGTGGAAGGGGGAGGGAGGACGGAAAGGCGAAGGGAAGCCTGCTACTGGAAGAGGTGGCCGCAGGAGGCGGGCAAAGGGAAGGAGAGGAGGAGGAAGGGCGCAGGGGTGAGGGAGAGAAAGCAGGTGCTGGAGGATCAGGAAAGGAAGGTGGTGTGATGAGAGCCTGCAGAGAACCCCAAGAGAGGCTACAGGAGGCTTGAGGAAACTCCCAGAGGAAGAAGAAGGCAATGAGGAGGCAGGAAAGGCAGCGGTAATGATGAATGACGAAGGAGCACAAAGAAACTTCTGGAGGGAGTGGGGGGTGGGGGTGCAGAGACAGGGCATGGGCAGTGGAGCCATGGAGGATGGGGACCAGAAGCTCTCGCAGGCTCTCTTCAGAGGAGGGGTGGCACCCTTCCTTCAGCTGGAGAAGGATGGAAAGGATGAAGGCAAGGGGAGATTGTGGGAGGGAGTGAGGAGAGGTGGTTGGGAGAAGCCTGGGATCAGAGGTTCAAGAAGCAGAAGTCCAGGAAAGGAGGAAAGGCAGAGGCAGAAAACAGGCAGAGGAAGAAGGGAAGACGCTCCTTGCCTTGTGCTGGCTGGGGAGAAGTCACTTGAACGGGGAACCTGGGTGTCCAGCTGTGGAAGGGCCTGGATGGGCATGGGGGAGGGGAGGCAGAAGAAGGGGAAAAACAGAAGAGAAGATAAGAGAGAAGAGCAGACACAAAAAGAGAACATGGAAGAAAAGACTAGAAAAGGAAGAGAAGACGAAGTGGTGCTCAGCACTACCCACAGGCAGAGACCTCCTGAGGATGACGGCGAGAGAGCCCTCTCGGTGGGACTTCCCAAGGGGAGACTCTGAGAGGGGACACAAGGAGAGGGATGGAACCACACGGGGACATCACTGCTAGGCCCCGGGGAGTCAAGGCTCGCTGGCAGAGCCAGCCAAGACAGAGGAGGAGGCAGAAGCACATTTTGATCTAGGTTTCAGAGTAAGCAGGAAAGGAAATGCATGAGTAATTAGAGAGCATCCTTCTCCAAGAAGATTCCCGATCCAACAGAGAGCCAGGCCATGAGTTCCCCATGGGCAGAGACCGTGAGTGAATTCATCTCTGCGGCTCTAGCGCTGGGCACAGACATGGGCATAGAGGAGGCGTTTGATGAGTGACTGAATGAATGGCTGACCCAGACCCCTGGCCCAAGGTCTCTGGACTGGCCACCTGACTGGCTTGGCACCCCAGAATACCCAGTCGACTATCAGGTCCCTATCAATCAGAGGATGTGGGAAGATCCACAGCAGGGCCTTGGGTGGGCTTATGCCCCTTCTTCACTCACCCCTACTGCTGGTGAGCTTCTAACAGTGGCCCTCTCACCAACACCACCCTGCCCACCTATGGTACCTTTGCCCAAAGGACAGAGAACGCCGTCTTCCCAGTTAAGAGCAGCACTTGACCTGGGAGCTGCAGAACCACCATCCAAGGAAGGCAGCAGAGGTCGCTTGGGAACAGGGATCAGAGACAACCTCTGAATTGGACTCCCCACACTGAGGCCCTGTCACAGACAGCGGGGGTGGGATAAGATGGGTCGGTGGAAGCTGGTTCCACAGAAGTCCTTTCCTAACTGATGGGAGGAGGCCCTCGGCCTTTATCTTGATGAGATAAGCCAACCCCCTGTCAGGATTCCAAGAACAGGCCTGGAGTATGGTGGCCTCACATCCTGGGCTTTGTGGAACAATTCTGATTTTTAATTCTCTTTCCCACTGCCAGGCCCTATTTTAGACAAAGGTTGGAAAATGTGGTTGCTGTAGGTTTAGTAAGACCTCACCCCGCACACTGCTGGAGCAAGGAAGGGACCGTGTGCTAATTAGTCCCTGCGTGTGGGGGATTCAGCCCTGTCCTCCTTCTGTCCCTGACCCAACCACCGTCCATGAGCAGCTCACAGTACTCAGCTTATTACATGCCATTGAATCCTCCCCACAACCCTGTGAGGTCAGGACTGTGATACCTATGTGAAAGGGAGGGAAACTGAGGCAAAAAGACGTTACATGGCTTAGCCAAGGTAGGCAGGGTAGGCAGTCAGTTAGTGACAGTCGGGATTTGACTTCAGGTCTGCTTGACCCAGAGCCTACCCACTAAGTCATTTCACCCTGCTGCCCAGGTTCTAAACCCAGGGACTCAGATGGGGACCACTTGACTCCATCTGGGGTACAGTCTCCCTCCTAGCATCCCTACTTCTCTGCCTTGCACACTCCCTACACTGAAGACACAGCCTGTGGCCCTCTGCTGACTGAGCACAGACTGTTTGAAAATGACTAGGGGAGACTTGGTCCAAATTTCTCATTTTACAGTGAGAAAAACTAGGAGGGGTAAGCAGCGAGCAGGGGGAGGTGACCAGTTCGAGGTCATACAGCTCGGTGCTAGGGCTCTCAGGACTGGACCCCATTCCAGGTGTTTTGTCCACTACAGCAAGAGCACTCTCAAGGACAGTGAGCTACGACAAGTCCTTTTTGGAATAAGGCAGGATATAAATAAATTTATCAAATTAAACCGTGAGCTATAACTTTGATGAATATTTTTCTTTTGGGGGAACAAAGGCTCATATTGTCTTCTCCTCTGACTGCTCCCTATTTGCTGAGCAGTTAACAGAACGCTTTCACAGATCTTAGGTTATCTGGGCTTCCTAACCACGCTCCAAGGTAGGTAGGGATTATGATCCCCTATTTACTGGTGAGGAAACGAGCTCAGAGCAAACAAAGTAGAGATTAGTGGGAGGCTAGCTCAAGGGCATATCCACCGGAGAGCCTGGCGCCGGGAAGGTGCTCCGTGGACAGCTGAGGACGGAGCTACAATGGGCAGCAGGAGCCCACCCAGCCCGTGTCCAGAGCGGGGGCTCCAGCAGGGGTGCCCCAGTTTCCACAGGGACAAAGACAGGTGCACAACCAAAGATCATCTCGACTAGAAGTAGAGCCGCTTTGTGAACATGGTTGACGATGGTTACCTTCGGATCATGAGCAAATCTGGATCATTTCTTCTCACCTAAGTTTTTCCATATTGTCCAGACTTTGTACAATAAGCATGCACCACTTCTAGAATCATCAATAAAAATGTCATTTACTCCCCCAGCGAAAGGATCTGATCTCACTCACTTAGCCTTGTCACTCCCCATCTCTTCTGGGCTTGCTGGGAGCAGAGCCCTACCTTCTACATTCTCTACCTTCTCTGACTCCAGGCCAGGCCAGTCATGAATCGTGCTGTCCAGTGAGAGCCCAGCAACTTGGGCAGGAGAGAAGCCACTGACTACCACATCCTAAAGGTGAGGGCTAGGCACGAAGGTGTTCCGTCCTCCTTGTGTGATGACTTTCTACCTGAATTCTCAAAGTAGTCACTGCAAAGGACAGGAGAAAGTTTTGAGCACTGACCAAAAAGTGGGTGGGAGATGATTAGAGACAGAATGAAATAATGCCATTTCCTTGGTCATAAAACACCCAGGCTCATCAAAGTCTACAAAATCGAGGTGGGATCCAAGAAGTAAGAATTAGGCATTTGAGAGGGATCTTTCAAGTACAGGGAAGAAGTATGCTACCATCAGCTCTCGAAGCCCCAGTACACACGTCTACCTCTGGGGAAACTGACATTAGAGCTTTTACATATACTCATTAAATCCGCTTGACTTTATGAGGTACTTCTCGTTTTTCAGATGAGCAGGAAAATTATTTGTTCAACAACAGCCAAGGACTAAGCAGCAGAGGCTGGATTTGAACTCAGGATGTCTGACTCTGAAGCCCTCTCCAAATTCGCCACCAAATTTGCCTTTTATGTCAAAGGTCATCACCATCATTGTCATTAGCACGTATGGACACCATGTCCCAGGCGGGCTTCAGAAGATTCACACGTAGCATCTCCAGTTCTCACACAACACTTGCCAACGAGATACCATTAGTTCAGTTTTACAAACCAGGGAACAAGCCGAGGGAGGGTAAAAAAAAATGCACAAGATCACACAGCAGAGAGGAAGCAATCCGGGGGGACGTCAGTCTTACTTCATCGGAAGACAGAAAATGACTCCAAGAAGCGAGACAGGAAGAAAAGAGAAAAGGGACAGAGGAAGTAGGATCATTGCATGAGGGGCTTCGGCCCCCAGGGGGCAGGGGCGCTGGAGGGGCCTGGGCTCTCTGTGTTTGGGGTGGGGGGCTCCGTGCTAATGTCTGCGTCTGCTCCCCACCATTCTGACCGGTGGCGTCAGCTCCGCACCCCCCTTGTCTAACACTACCTTCCCCCTCTGAGGGGTTCACCCCCAGCTGCCAGTTGTTGCAGTTTCAAACTCAATTGTTCTCCTCGGTACTGAGGCAAATGGAGTCATTAATTACCTTCTATCGGCTGGGCTGAGTTCAGAATGCGATCAATATCCCCGCTTGTCATTCAGGGCAGCCCGCTGGTGCAGCCCGGCCCCACCCCCACGCCACGCAGGCCTTCCAGCTGATGGGGTGCGGGCGGGGTTCCAGGCACCCCCTCCCCTACTTTGCTTTCCTCAGGGGATCAAGAGCAGGGATTCGGGCCACAGGGAGGGGTCTAGATGGGGAAAAAAAAGGGAAGGAGTGCGAGGGAGGGAGGAGAGAATGGGAGGAGAGGGGAGGGGAGGGAGGAAGAGAGGAAGAAAGGAAGAGGGGAAGCTTGGGGGAAAGGAGAAATAGGAAAAGGAGAGAGGAAGAAAGCCCTACTGCCCTGTACTGGGAAGGGCTGCAAGGCCCAGGCTGGAGAGTGTACTGGTGGGAACACAGTTTGTCCAAGGAGATGGGATGACACTCCCCCGTGCCTCCCATCCTTAAACTGGACAACCTATGAGTCTGCTGTGGCCGAGGACAGGGCATGAAAAAGCCCTTGGAAACATGGCCCAAAGCTTAGGCTCTGAGCAAGACTAGGTTCTGCCTGGCCTTCTAGCCCTGCCAGACCACCTCCTCAGTGAGTTCATGGTAGGGGGAAAAAGGCAGGTGCCTGGCCTGCCTGACCTCAGTCTTGCTGTGTCCATTGACACCCATGTGCCTTTAGGGACACTAAGCTGCACTGGTGATCCTAACAGGACACTGGACTAGGAGTGACATCTGAGTTGAAATCCTGGTTTTGTTGCTCACGTGCTACATGGCCTTGGCCAAGTCCCATGAGTTCTTCTGGATTGAGTTTCCTCAAAGTTACACCAATGGGTGGCTAGCTCCTCCCTCTGCAGTATTAATTTCTTCTTTCTCTGTGTTCCAATTGCCATCTATCCAAACCTCTATTGTAGAAATAATAATAATAACTGAAATTGATCCAGTTCCTATTACAGTAGCAGACACTATGCGTAACATATAGACACTGACTTAATCCTTATAATAACAGCGGCTAACATTAAGTGCTTACTATATATTAGGCACTCATCTAAGAATTGTACATATATTAACTCATTTAATTTTCACCAGAACTTAAGCAGGAAGCTTCTATTATTATCTCCATTTCGTAGGTGAGGAAATGACGTGCAGAGGTTCCAGAACTTTCCTAAGTTTACACAGCTAACAAGTGATGCAAGAGGCAGAAGAAACACAGGCAATATGCTGGTGGCAGCTTAAGTTCGTAACCCAGAGAAACCAAGGGATGGAAAAGTTAAGTAACTTACCCCAAATTACCTACTACAGCCAGTAAGTGGCAGAGCCAAATTTAGAATCTATATGTATCATTGTCTTTTTTTTTTTTAAGATTTTATTTATTTATTTGACAGACAGAGATCACAAGTAAGCAGAGAGGCAGGCAGAGAGAGAGGGAGGAAGCAAGGCTCCCTGCTGAGCAGAGAGCCTGATGAGGGGGCTGGTGGGGGGGCCTGATGCAGGGGCTTGATGCCAGTACCCTGAGATCATGACCTGAGCCAAAGGCAGAGGCTTTAACCCACTGAGCCACCCAGGCGCTCCTTATGGTTGTTTTTTTAATGTTTGTTTTCTCCACTAAACTGTGACTATTTCGAAGGCAGGGACTCATCTTTTTCATCTTCGTAAATCTAGCATAGGGCCAGAGATGATTAAAAGAAAAAAAAAGGAATATTGGCTGGTTCATCTAACAGAATTCCAGAAGCAAAGGTAGATGACCTCTTAACTTGCTTTGCTTAACAGTTTACCTTTTAGAAGAAAAAAGAAACAACGAAGTGAGTTGCTACTCTGGATTCAGTGTCACTGCATTTTACAGCTGCAAATTATCATGGAGATGATCATTTAATCGGATTCCCTCTTAGAGACCAAAAAAAACAAAACAAAACAAAACAAAACGCTCAGAAGATTGAGTAATTTTCCCATGTCACCCAGCTGGTGATCTTTAAGATGGGAACCAAGGTTCTCAATGCCCAATGCCCTTTTCACTATTCCAAGCTGCTTAATTCTGACCAAGAGACAAAAACCAATAAAAGGCGGGGCACCTGGGTGGCTCAGTGGGTTAAAACCTCTTCCTTCGGCTCAGGTCATGATCTCAGGCTCCTGGGATAGAGCCCTGCATCCGGCTCTCTGCTCAGCCAGGAGTCTGCTCTCCCTCCCACCTCCCCCATCCCCCCGCCTGCCTCTCTGCCTGCTTGTGATCTCTGTCAAATAAATAAATAAATAAATAAATAAAATCTTAAAAAAAAAAACGATAAAAGGGAAGTGATGGGGATCTGCGGAGAAAGCAAGCATGTCTAGAGTTGACAGTAGCCGGCGAAGGAGGCATTGGACAGAATCCAACTTAAGGAAAGCAAACTGCTACACAGGGAGGGAAAGAATGGTCTTGTGATTCCATGGCAAGAGATTCTACAAGGGAGTATAATTCCGTAAGGACAGGGTGCTCTAAAAATGAAATTCCACCTTTACAAGCTCAAATAATCAACCTGACAAAGTAAAGGGACTTGAGTGGGGGAAGGGTTGAAAGAGAAGGACATTTAAGGAAAAATCATTGCTGTTGCACACGGATAAGCTTTAAAATATGATGAGCCTAGATTTTAAAAGGACATGTACACTGAACAGTGGAAGATTATGCAGCCATTAAAAAATCATGTTTTCAAAGAATATTTAATGATATGTGAAAATGGTCCTATATAATGTTAAGTGAAAATAGCAAGACACAAGCTGTATATACAGTATCATTCCAATTTTGATAAAAAATTATATATGCACGGAAGGGAAAAAAATATCATAAAGACTATACCAAATTCTAACAGTGGTTATCTCTCAGTGATGAGATTATGGGTGGTTTTTCTTTTAAAAAACTTACTGTATCTTCCAACTACCTTCCAATGAGCATGTGTGACACTCATTATCAGACAAAAGTTATTTTTTTCCCTTTTAAAAAGGACACAACAGATGGAAGGAGGGGACCATAACCAAGGATGGATATGAGAGTAGCGTGAACCTGTCAGGAAGACAAAAGGTCAGAACAAGCTGAGACAACAGAAAAGGGATTTCGTAGCTATGTCTGAAGAGAGAACAAAAAGGCAGGCTTAGGTTCAGTACTTGGCAAGGGGAGTAAGAAAGAAAAAAGGGGGGGGAGAAGGCAGAACCTCTCGACCCTCCCTCCCTCTGTTTGCCTTCTTCTCCACCAAAGCAAAATCTTCAAAATTGGACCAGCATGAGTTGCCCACATCAGCAGGGGGCCAGCCAGGTAACTCTTCTCTATTTCAATGTACTTAACTTTCCCTGGGCTCAGATAATTCATCTACCGGCACCCTCCAGGAGAAAGTGGATAGGATCCTAAATTTTTTGCTGGTAATCCTTGAGAAATCACAATGAAATCATGAGGCAGTGACAAAGCCCAATGCCATCTTCCTTGCAAAGGGGAGGGGGGTTCATGCAAATAACGCTCTAATAAATTTAATGCTAGGGTCAGGAAATCTTTTAGAAGACATTGTTATACAGTTAATGTGTGGGCCCTGGGAAAAACATGGGGATACCCCGGAACCTGCCTGCACCCACCAAGAAGAAGTTGTGGCACATTCATTAGCTATCAATGCTTAGATCAGATGCTAACCCCACTAAAACCCCTTTTAACTGCCCTGATTGGAAGCAACTGTGTGCGCTCTCTTTTTTAAACACTCATCATAGCACTTTATACCTTGATCATAGCATCTATCGCATTCTGCTTGTATAATGATGCGCATGTTTACCTCCCTACTAGATTAGAAGCTTCTCAAAGAACTGCATTCTATTCACTTTTGTAAACCAGTCCCGCCATGTTTTATACATAGCAGGCACTCGATCTGCTCATCAACTTAAGTTGTATTTTTAATTGATTGAGAAAATGCTGTGGATGTGGTGAATGTTAACATTTCACAGAGAATCCCCTTCCTAATTTTATGGGCAGGATGAAGAAAAGTGAAATGCTTGATGGCTGCTGGGCTTAGTAGTACCCAAAGCATTCATTTACTGCAACCAGGAGGGAAGCTTCCACTGGTGGGCCACTGTCTCTCCTTTACTGTAGAGACAAATCATTTTTTTTGAAGATTTTTTTTAAATTTATTTATTTGGGAGAGAGCACAGAGGGAGAGGGAGAAGCAGACTCGCCGCTAGAGAGAGAGACCGATGCAGGATTCAATCCCAGGACCCTGAGATCATGACCTGAGCTGAAAGCAGACGCTTAACCTAACCGACTGAGCCACCCAGGTGCCCCAAGGCAAATAATTCTTGTAAAAAAAACCCGATTAGGATGATGCTACAGAAGACACCCTTATGATCTTAAGCAGGTAGAATTAAGAGCCCAAACCAACAAGATGGAATTCAACAGGGATAAATGGAATGCCCTATGTTTAGTTTAAAAAAAAAAATCAATTATCCAAGTGCAGAATGGGGTAGACCTGGCTTGATAGCAATTGATGTGAAAAAGATCTCGAGGTTTTCGTTGACCACGAACTCGATATGATCTTGAGTCTGACAGAGCTGCTAAAAAAAAATCGAATGTAGGGGCGCCTGGGTGGCTCAGTGGGTTAAAGCCTCTGCTTTCGGCTCGGGTCATGGTCCCGGGGTCCTGGGATCGAGCCCCGCATCGGGCTCTCTGCTCAGCGGGGAGCCTGCTTCTTCCTCTCTCTCTGCCTGCCTCTCTGCCTACTTGTGATCTCTGTCTGTCACATAAATAAATAAAAAAAATCTTAAAAAAAAAATCGAATGTAATCTTGGGTTACGTCATGGAGGCAGAATCTCCAGATGGAGAGTGACCATGGTTCTACCATTCTTGGTATTGGCCAGACAGCCTCTAGGGTTCACTGGGCACGTAGGAGAGACTTTAACTGTCAAGAGTGAATTTAGATATGGGCAACCAGGATGGTGGGAAGCCTTCCTCCAGTGCAGGGACCACATCATGTGAGAAACTAAAATTCACCCGGGGGCTCAGCAAACCAGGTGGGACAGATGGAAAGAAGGGAGGAAAGGAGGGAGAGAAGAAAGGGCATCAAAGGGAGAACTTTACCATCACTCTAAGTGGTGAATATTGTTGTCTCTATTTTAAAGAGGAGGAATCTGAGATTCAGAGAGATCATGTAAATAGCCGAAGGTCCCACAACCAGTAAGGAGAGCAGACGGACCCCACAGCCAGACATTTGGCTTTCAAGGTTTTTCCCTCAACACTACCCTGACTCAGAATCAAGGTAGTGCTGTTAACAACGACAACTGTCCATGTATGTCCTATGTGCAGGCAGGGGCTGTGGCCCGTCAGCCAGAACTGTGGGAAGGGAGAGTTCTATGGGAGTGAAGGATAAGACCAGATGACCTTTATGAATCTGATACTTTGCCTTGTCACCATCCTCAGCCCAGCAAATGATCTCCTTTCACCTGGGAGGGGTCTCTGGAGACAGTCTCTCCGCATCTTAGGTACTCTGGGGCTCAAGTCCCAACTCCCGCTTGTTCTAGCCACTTCCCTGGATGCCTAGTGAATGCTTGGCCACATGGTTCAGCATTTAATTAATAGCTTATTGTCTGATGTGTGATAGCCTTGCCTCCCCCAGTAGATTATAAATTCCTGGAGACTCCTGTCCTCCTGGTTATTTTTTCCTCTCATACATCCCAACACAGTGGGCACTTGAACCCACACTGATACAAAGCTCGCCAGAGATGTAAGTTTTCTCAATATTCCACTATTTACACACCAAAGGAAAACCACAGACTCTCAGCTGTCTGAAACAGCTTATAGGAAATCTGCCTGAGGACAGAGGCGTGACCCTCACAGTTCTTCACCAAACAGTAGAGGGGAGACCTAGACCTCCAGAGAATTATACCAGTACAGTGACCTCCCCCCTTCTGAATAAGCTAGTCCGCCCTCATCCCCAAATCCCCAGGCACCTGTAGCAAAGAAGGGCAAGAGCCCCCACGGCTGTCAGCCACCGTGAGTGCGTGAGTGCGTGAGTGCCTGTGACCCATCTAGGAAGTGGGAGGGGGAGCAGGCAGAGGTAAAGTGGGAGGGAAGGGGTGACCAGAGGCAATGACAGGAGGGGAGTGAACAGGCAGTGAAGAGAGAACTGAACTGTACAGATAAAGGGGAAGGGTGAGCCCTGGGTGGGTTTGGGTGAATTCCCCAGAGTGATCAACTTTCCTGCTTGAGAGCGGGCGCTGTGCCTTCCTGCTGGCCGGCTGGCAGAGGCTAGGGCTCCAGGCTCCCTGGCCCTCGGTGGGGAAGGAGGGCTGGCCCAGCGTCTGTCTGTCTGTGTGGGGATGAGTCTCCTCCAGCCCTATGTGGGCTCTCAGGACAGGGCTGGGGCCTCCTGCCTGGTTCTGGGTTCCAGCTGGGGCCAGGACCAGTTAGAAACCTCTCTAGAGCCAGGAGGGAAGGGGGCTTTGTTAGCTCAAAGGACACAAGCAAGGCGAAAAATTACATAGCAGGCCGCCCTAAGTATGCTTGTTTAGAGAAACTGCTTGCATTTATGAAGTCTTTGGTGCGGAAAGCAGGGTTGCAAATGACTGCATCAGAGCGACAGTAAAGGCCATTAATTTCCTGTTATGTTTTCCTGTGTTGGGGGCTTTATTAATTTAATTTTACACTGTCGAACAACAGCGAGAGCTGACACTGCCAGCCTCCACGGCTGGGGTTTTCTTTCTGTGTGTGTAGCAAGGCTTTGCCTGACATGCAAATCAACGCTATTACCAGAACCAATAAAGATGTGTGGCGGGAAGAGGGGAGGGATGAGGAGAGGGAGGGAGGGGAGGAGGGAGGGGAGAGGAGAGAGAAGGGGAGAGAAAGGGCGAAAGCCATCCTTGGCCAGTTTCTGCCTCCCTCCATGCCTGGCATCTCCTGGCTTCCAGAGCATTCTCCATAATCAGCAATTTCTGCCCATCCTTCGCTTTTCTTTCAACTCTTTTTCCCTCCACAGTCCGCCTTTGCATGACTCTACCTCTGCTATCCTCCTCTGTCCCAGCTCCTGGTGGAACTTGAACAGGGACACCAAGTTCCTGGGGAGAGGCAGGAGACAGACTTCCCCTCCCTGTGTCCCATCCCCAGCTAAGGCCTGTCACCGAAGCAAGGGAATGTCAACCCCAAGGGTCAGAGTGAAGGCCTTTACTACACACTCCCCTTTCTTCCAAAGTCAATGACTCCAGCCCATTTACATGATTAGTATATGCACACGTGAACCCATGTGCTTGTGCACACAAAGAAACCCCCAGAAGAGCAGATAGCCCACCTTGCTCATAAGTCCCTCTGAGAGCCCTTATCCTTAATCTTGCCAATCATTCATTTTCTTTGAAGTCCCAGGAAAAAAATACACTGTCTCTGTTTCTCCTTAAGAGACTCCAACAGCTGTCTTCAGGATCTACAAGGTACCCAGCTGGCCTAGACCAAGATACCAGAGAAAAGGAATCCCAGTGTCAGAAAAAAGATAGCTTCCTGGGAGACCACATTCTGGTCCCTTTTACCACAACGATCTGCCTGAGACCGTCCCCACTGCCCCTCACACAGAACAGCTTTTACAGGCCGGCTGTCCCAGGGGTCCACGCAGCCCTCAGTCCCGCTTGCCATGCCACCAGTCTGCTCACTGGTTGTGTGTCTGGGTGGGCCACACCACCAAAGGAGAGGAAGATTGGGGCGGGGGGGTGCTGGGCAGGTGAGAGGGAAGGAAAGTGAAGCTCTTAGAGTCACTCCTACCAAACACACCATCTGCACCCCCTCCATCTAGACTTTGCAGTCAGCTGGAGGCTAGGGAAATCTGTGTGAGCCCGTGGACAAGAAGAGAGAGAGAGAGTCTATGCATCCCTCCCTCTGTCACTGGCTTGCCTGAGCTCCTGCCCGTACTTTCTGCTTCAGGAGCTGTTTGCCAGGCTCTGAGAGGCTGTTGAATGGAATCCAGCTCTCCCTAGGAGGGAAGCATAAACTTCATAAACTGCATTTACCTTAATGCAGGTTCCTGGGGCTGCTTTCCTTGGGCTTTTCTTCCCTCCTCTGCCTGCTCTGTCTTGATCACATTTTATCCCTGCCCTTGTGTGCACCCAGACCCCACATGCGCACACCTGCGTGTGCACGCACACACGCATACTATAGCCAGTACTTCTGAAAAAGATCAAGGCTCAGGCAGGAGGAGAATGCACAGGGTGTGAAAGCCGTGTTTAAAGGAGAACCCCTGGGCCTGGCGGTGGGGGGCCCCCCTGCGAGGTGCGAGGAGGGTCTCCAGTGGAGCCTCGAGCACAGAGAGCGTTCTGAGGCAGGCGGGGGGGGGGGGGGGGGGGGGGGGGAGTGTCCTTCGGGGAGGGAGGGATACTGATGTGGTGGGGACATCCAAATGGTGGGGACAGCCAAATGAGGAGCCACCTGGAGGCTGGGCCCTGGGGCTCCAAGGAAGGGAGGGAGCGAAGGCGCGGCCTTCGTGCAGGTTGAGGTTTGTGAGGCCTCCCTTGTCTGGTGTTGTCAAGGTCAGCAGGTTCAGGTTCACCGAAGGGTCAGGATGGTTTGAATTACTGGCTCTCCTGCAACTCGGCTAGAAGCTCGTGATCTGTCTCCCAGCCCCAGAGTCAGGCCCAGCCCTCCCCCACCCTCCTTGCCTTTGCGCCCACCCCCAGGGCAGGATGGGGAGGGTCCGGAGGGTCCCCGCGGGCGTGGGCCACCGTGGTGCCTGGGGAAGGCAGGCAGGGAAGAGACTCTGAGCTCAGGGCTCCTCCGTGCAGCCAGCAGGCTCAGACCCACTCCTCCGGCAGGCAGCCGTCTGGCCTGCCTGCCTCCCAAGCCCTTTTCCTGAAGTGTCCCCCACACCCCTGCCCTTTGCAACTGCCCCTTGGCCTGCCGAGGAGGAGGAGGTGCCTGGGGAGGGGAGCCCAGGGTCAGCAGGGCCCGGCTTCTCACTCCCACATCCAGAGCCTGCACTTGGGGGAGAAGGGCAGAGCTGAGGCAGCGGATTTCTCGCCTGGTGCCCTTGCCGGTGGAGGAAGGAGACTGATGCCTACCTTCAGGGCTGGAAGGAGGTTGCTGTGGGGAAGATAGGAGGTGAAGACACATTCTGACAAGACAGGTGTGTGCACACACTTGCGCAGGAGGGCACGGACGTAGGGGGCGGCAGGAGGACCTGAGGCCTTGGCTGGGAAAGTTCGGGTACCACGCTACCCCCACCCCGGTTTCCAATGGTGGAGGGACACAGGGAACCCCTCCATGGCAGATCTGTCCATTCTCTCCTGGGCGCAGGGGCGACCTGTCTGTCCCAGCTCCTTATGAAGAAAAGTCTCTTTCGTGCTAGACCTCAATGGTCTTCCTCAATCAAGAAAATATAACTCTTCACAATGGCATGAACTGGCTGGGGAACCACACCGTTTAGTGATCTGGCTGCCGGTCTCTGGGGTGAATGCAGAGATTTACGTACGAATCCACACACCCCGGCCAAGTACACAGAGCCATGGCCAAACCCTGGTCCTTCCCCACAGACAAAAGCAAGTCCACGGGTGCACAGACGCCAAATAAAATATCAACATAACCTACCCCTACTTCTGGGTAACAATATGATCAGTGTTCAACAGGCTCATGGCCGACATTCCCCAGAAAATGGGGCTAAAATAGGTGATCCATCTCAGAGAAACTCCCCTCTCGGGTACCAACGGTCTGATCTCCCAGGTTACTGGGAAGATAGAATCATAACAACGAGTGTGTGCTCATAAGAGGATTTCTCTTTTTCTTCAGTGTCTTAACTCTTTCTCGGACTGGAGTGGACATTAGCCAGGTTTTGACGATTTGTTGGAAAAGGAACATAGGTTGAGCTTTGTGGATACAGTAAAACTCGGACACTTGCCCAGACAGATGACTGCCTTCATGTAGATTGGTTTCTGGACTTTCACAGGACCTGCCTTATGAGGGCGGAGTCTATGACCTGGGCCGGGTCGTATGGGGATGTGAAATCATATCCTTTCAGCCATAATCTACAGAGGACCTCTCCTTAGAGAAACTCCAACTCTGTTCGGCTTCCCTCTGCCAGCAAAATGTTTTCTTACAGTGCCTGGCCAGAGCCTGGAGGAGAGCGAAAGCTCTCACAGTGGTTCTGTGATTTCCTGCCCAGGATGGAAGCTGACACCAGGGTTCCGAGAGCATACCACCCTGGGCTCTGGGCTCTGTGCTCCTGGGTTGGTGGGGCAGGGGGTGGTATTCTTCGAGAAGGGAAGCCGAGGGCTGGGGACGTAGGTGTGGAAGGAGGAAGGGGTATGCAGACATGGCTGCGCCCAGGTGCTGGGTCTGGTTAAGGATTCTGCAACACGGTGCAGCCTTAAGGTGTCTCCTGGACACTCCTCGGCAGCCCCTCCCAGCTCCCTGTCCCACTAACAGGGCCTACGCTCTGCAAAACTTCCCTAGGTTCTGCCCACGCAAGCTGCGCTCCGACTGCTCTCTGCTTCTGGCCATCCTTGGCATCTGGACCAAAAGGCCAGAGGGAGTCAGGCTCTGGCTCCTGACTCACGCCACCCTCCCAAGCAGAGCCCACCTGCGGCCGTCCCCCACCGGCCTCCTCCAGGAGGCGCAGGGGAAGTCCCAGGGCCAGGCAGCCTCTCCTCTTCCCCTGGTGTGTGTGTGGGGGGTCCTCCTCGTCTGCCTCTTCTGACACCAGCACTCCTCCCGCTGCCCCTCCAAGAAGAGAGTGGGGAAGAGAGACTGGGGACCAGGGCAGGCCTGCTTTACATTAATGAGCTACCCTGAGTGTAGTCCGGCCACCGAGGCCGCCTACAAAAGGAGGCGAGCGCAGGCGGCCAGGAGCAGGGTGGCTCAGGTAATTGGTTTATCTATCTGGAAGCAGGGGGAGCCATCTCAGCACAGACAGACTAGCAGTAAAGTCTCTTCCTTAAGGCTATTTCCTTTGTCTTTTCAATTGCTTGCACATCCATGTGAGAGAGGGAGAGAGTGTTAAAGAGAGAGGGAGAGGGAGAAATGTTAATTTGTGAATTAATGGCTTTTCTCAGCGGAATTGTAAATTCAAATGTCACCTCACACGGTGACACCACGGCTGGTCTGCTGAAGAAGCAATGATAAGATCCCCCACCTCCCTTGGTGCCCCTCCCTCCCCAAAGATAGCTGTGGAGTGGAACATGCTACTTTTAATTTGCAATAACAACACAACAGAGGTATTCAGTAATGACTGCCTTCCTCCACCCTCCTCCTGCCTGCCTTCCCCCCAGTCCGCTTGGCTCCCCATTTCCTCCCTCCCCACCCCTTTGCTCTTTGGAAACAACACCTCACCTCACCCCGGCTGCCCCCACCCCAGCCCAGCCAGGGCTCATCACATGGAGGGTGGTGGTGGTGGCGGGGGGTGTGCCTTCGAAATTGACGATGCTGCAACCCTCTCTTCTCCTTCAATAATCAGGGAATTAATGACCCTGAAGTTAAAGTGAGGCTGATACCGAGGCCCTGCCCAGCGTTGGGAAAAAGCCTTCATTGTTTTCAAGCAGGAGGCGGGCAGCAGTGAGGGAGATTCATGGATGGAGATTGAATATGCAATTTTCTTTCACCTTGCCAAGAGCTGCCCCTGGGCTGTGCCTGGCCTAAATTTTTCCTTTTACCATCTCTGCCTTATCCGGCCCTCCCACCTCCCTTCCATTCTTTCCAGAAAATTACCTTCAAAATTGATTTCCACTTTTACAAACAAATATAATGGGAACACAGGAAAAAACTTGGGCCGTGATGAATTAGGGCTGTCAGGTGCTTCCAGGTCTCCTTTGCTTTTGTTTTACTACCCGATCTGCTCTTTGTTTTTCCAAGGGCTGGAAAAAGTGCCCCCCATCCACGGAGTGTCTGACCCTCCAGGCTGCTGGGGCCTTAGCCCCCAAACCCGGCAGTGGCCCGTGGCCTAAGTGATCCGAGCCCTGAGACTCTGTTAGCCTCTTGGTTTCCCAGTGGAAGCCTGACCCACCTCCTCGTTTCCGCTCCCTGGCTCTTAGGAGCCCACCCTCTGAATTATCTCTAACCGCCACCCCCCAGCTCTGTCCCCTGACCCCCACGCCATATTCCCTCTGTCCCCCATACCTCTTAAAGTCCAGACCAGATGCAAACCTCCACCTCCTCTAATGTGGGCAGGATCAGTGTATACCTCGACTGGAGCAAATAAGAGACAGACAGACACTGAGAGATCCCGAAAGACAGGCAGGTAGAAGACTGGGGACAAGACCCGGAGATTAGGAGACCAGGCTCCTCCTGCAAGGGCTGTGAGGTTTCTGAGTGACAACTCCCACACAGCCTGAGGGTGTAAGGGTTCCCAGCCTCAGTCTCCCCGGCCTTAGGCCCCAGGCAAACCAGGAGGCAGGCTCAGGACAGCCCATCCTTTTGCCTCCAGAATGCAAGGTGGTGCCTACGGGGTCTTTTGGGTGACACTCTATACACCTGTGGACTCGGACGGCGGAGGCTTCAAAGGCTCAGGCCTGGCCTAGAGCTCTCTCTGCTCGATAGTGCTGGCGGACACACACCTGCTCACACCTGGTTGTCTCTTCAAGTATATACACTACCCAGAAGACTGCACACCTGCCCTGTACAGGCATTCCATGCCCCTTTTCACCCAAAGATCTCAGAATGGTGGAAAACGCACATTTACCCATATTTGCATAAACCACGTAAAAAATTACATGGTGTGCATAAAACAACACGCACACGTTTCCCTAGCTAAATAAATACACTTACATGTGAGAGCAGAAATGCACAGCAATGGAGAGAGGGAGGGATGCCTCCATGTTAGAAAAGAAGGGGTCCTAGATTTAATTATGCGCATCTAAAATGCCTTTGGACATTAAGAGAGGACACATGGCCCACCCAGATAACCACACAGCAAATGCCCACGCAGAGATGGACAAAGGTCCTCCCGATCACACACGGGTGGCTGACATCTTTCCCTCACTCCCTAGCCCCATCCCTGTGAGCTTGTCCCAGTGTCAGTTTCTTGCACCAAGAATGGAACGTGGGCCCAAATAGGTTTTATTCTGAGATGACTTCACTTTCCTTCAAAGTATAAACCTGCCGATTAGGTCCTCCCCCGCAGACCCACGACAACCTGCCTTCCAAGATGGAGTTGGCTCAACGCTGTATCCGTGCTTCTGTGTGGTCCTCTCCACAGTCTCCCTGAAATGAGTGCGATGCCATCTCCATTGTATAGAGAAGACTGAGCTGATCAAGGTTGAGCAATCTGCCCGAGCCACTGGGATTCCAACCCTGGGGCGGGGGGGTGCCTCACTCCAGGGCCCCACACCTTTCCCCACTGAGCCACACTGCCCAGCCACGCCACTCCAGGGACAGCCTGCTTGCCTCCACCTGGCACCCTCATCCTCCTCCTTGCTGGGCGGGGGTCCTGCAGCCTCTTCTTGCCCAAAGCCAGGGCTCCTGGACCGGGAAGGCGCTGCTCATTGCCACCACCAAATCCCCTCATTTGCTCCACATCTAACCTGAGCAACACCTAACTAACTCAGGAAACAAGGCTCTTTTTCCAGTTATGGCTACATCCAAAGCAGAAGGGAGCTATTAAAGGCAGTGACAGGACTGAGCCATTTCCTTCCAACCTGCCCAGTCTGCAAATACACCCCTGCATAGGGTTGGGCACCTCTTAACCACGCAACTCAATGTGTACCTAATTAATGGAATGCAAAATCACGGCCCCCTGCAAGCCCACACATCAAAGGATGATACCAACACACCTTCCTTCACACAGATAACCAGCCTCATACCATATGACTTCATTTGGATTTTTGGACAAGTTATGTAATTGCTCTGTGCGTCAACAACACGCATGGACAGCGATGCTTTAGGCTATGGCCAAAAGCAACTGGGTGAAGGCAAAGGACTCTGGTTTTCCAGCCTGAAAAAATACAAGAGTCTCTATCTTCCAGCCACATAAACCAGGGCATACAGTATTCAGGGAAGCAGTGTCCCTTCAAGGGACTTTAATATACTCAACTGAAATCATAGCCAAAAAGAGGTAAGGATCTTATCAGGGCACTAACTGGGGATCTACCTTCTCCGACTGATGGAGAGCCTGGCTTCTGGATGCTTTGTGACATAGCTTCCTCGTCTACCCTTGGTCCATCTGCCGGTCTCATTCTGGGAGCTCCTGGACTCAGGTAGGTGGACAGCATCAAAGCTTCTTGACTAGCACATGTCTCAAAGGAAAGTCCAGGGATTTTCCCATACCTCCAATGGCATGAGAAGGCATCTCAGGCAGGCTCACAGACACTGTCAGTTCCCTTTTCCCCGGAGTCACAGCTGATCGGCCCTTTACTAATATCTCCACAGATATGATTGTTGCTGGTACTAATAACGCCGTCCATATTCCTAGTGCCAATGCCAATAATGCTCTGGGTATTATCACTGTGAACACCAATAACTATCGCTGAGATTGTCTCCAGTAATGCCAGCACACGTTGCAGAGATTGTCCTCACTAATGCCCACCACCGTGACATTGTTAGAGCTGAAGAATAGGCCCAGCTGTACCCAGAGGCAGGAGCCAGAGCAGCTAGCTTCCTTGAGGACAGAGAGGCTCACGGCTTGCCCTCGGGGTACGGCACCACTAGAGAGATGCCACAGTGCATGGGGCCTAGGGAGGTGCGGCGGGGTCCTCCTGGAGCGAGATGGGCCCCTCTGCTCCCTGGAGGTCTAGTCCCTTGGCATGCATCCCCACTCCCATGCCAGTGCCCTGCAGGGCAAACCGCCCCCCCCCCCCCCCGTCAGTTTCCTTGTAGCCTGTGCCGCAAGCTTGGTGGCTGAAGGACACACCTGGGTGTCTGCAGCCCGTGCCTGAGGCCGCCTCCTGCCACCGGCCTGCCAGCTGCTGTGCTACCTTGGCCTGACCGCACACTTGGGCTACATCATCTTGACACATAATTATCTCTCCTATTCTTAATCATCTGAGCTGCTCCCTAATGCAAACTGGGTCTGGCTGCTTGGAGGCACCCAGGATGGGGGAGGGGGCAGAGCTGCAAAAGGTCTGCCTTTGCTCTCTCCTTTCCTCTCCCTTCCACCTGGATCCCACCGACAGGTCAACTGTGTGAAGCAGCCGGGGGTGGGCACGGGGGCAGGTCGGGGAGAACGGGCTTCCCTCACAGGTGCTGCCTTCTACCAGGGAAATGGCGGCTCCACCTGGGCTGGGGTTGGTCAGAGGAAGCGGGAGTCAAGGCAAGAGAACCATCCCCCCATACCCCAAAAGAAGTAGGGCCTCAGATCCTCCTTGTCCCCTGGCTGGGCCAAGGAGGTAGGTGTTTAAGCTGTAGGGGAAACCGAGAGCTCCCATTAGCCCTCACCTAGAAGATGCCAACTGCTTCCTGAGCTATCTCCCCGCTGCCATCACAGTCACCCTGCCGGAGGATGGCCTTCCCAAACCTAGCCCTGCTCTTCTCTCTTCCTGCTCAGACACTTACAGTGGCTACTCATGTCTGCAGAATGAAGAACATGGTCCAGTCTCGGGCTGATCTCCTGTGGCCCTAACCCATGCACTTAGCCTTAGCCTTCCCTCCCAGCCTTTCTCTCTCACCGCTTCAGCCCTGCCAGAGCACGTGTGAGTCTTCCCACCACAGCACCTTCTGGTCACAAGGCACAGTCTACCAGATAGAATTTCACACTGCCATTGTCTCTGAACATGCTCCTGACCCATCATTCAAGCCCCTCCTTGAAATGCAGCCCTTCCCACCAGGCTACTCCCTTCTGACTCTGGGTTCCCATGGCGTGTGGCCCAGACCTCCATCACAGCACAGCTATCTGATGGGCCTTTCTGCTCTCTGGGCTCATGTGATTTACATGCCCCACTAGACTGTAAGCTTCTTAAGGACAAGAATCATATCTTGTTCTACTTTGGGGTCCTCCAGCACCGAGCCTTTCTTGCCGCTGATGCACAAGAAAGGTTCACTGAATTGAATTGACTTGAAACAATGAAGGTGATCAGTTGTAGGGAGGAGAGCGCTCTGTTCTGGGGCAGCTGGGCCCAACCCTGGGTGGCCACAGCCTCCTGCACAGGCTTCCTCTCAGGAGGTCCACAGGAGCCCAGGAAACAGCGCATGTTTGGCCCCAAACACAGACAAAAAGGAAGAGTACACAGGGGAGTGGGGTCCTATGGCTTCCCCTGGCCCCGCCTGGTGGACATCTCACACTCTAAAAAATGCAGGGGCTGGTGGTGAAAGGGGGAACCCTTGGGGCCTGGGGAAGAATCTTCCAAACCACTCAGGGTGCCAGGGCGCCTGGCTAAGGCTGGAGTGTGGGAAGCCCCCAGGGAGAACTGGGACCTAGCGCCTTTCCGGAAGCCTCTCCCTGCCCATCAGGGGCTGCCGCCAAAACAACCACAATGAAATTTAGTGAGTGGCAAAGGCCGTGGCAGCCAAATGGGTTTCGATATTTTGGAAGAAGGAGAAATAGAGCCAGACAAGCTGTTTCCCTGTGAAACGAGGCCATTAGGGCTTCTGGAAGGAGGCCAGCTCCAGGTCATCACTGTCTTGCCAGACCCAGGCCTCTCCCATGCTCCGTCCCTTCTGCTGGAGGCTGGGGCTTTCATACTCTCTTTGCCCTCAGCCTGGGCCCAGGGAATCTCACTTTTGTCCCTTTTCTCCATTCCTTACCCTCGAACGCTACCCCAATCAAAGGCTTGTCTATGCTTGGGATGGCCATGTGATTTATTGTCCAAACAGGACATTTTTGAGAGAAAAAAGAGATGCCAATGGGCCAAGATGCAGAGACAAAAAGCATAAATTGGGACCGTCCTGGCTAATGGGATATGCAGTGCCCCTTTATATTCATCTCTAGAGGATTCTATTTCATGGGAGGTACCTTTAAAATCATACACCCTCCCTAGACCAGAAGGTTACTGCTTCCCCAGCAGGGACCATGAGACCAGGACAGGAAGCAGGCTCCAGACACTGGCGTCTCCACCGGCCTGGGCTTGTGGGCCCTGTGCCCTGGGCCCTTCTCTCATCGGAAGAGAATCAGATGGTCACCAAGGGACTCCTCATGTCTCAACATTTATAAAACGCCTTCTCCCAAGCTCCTGGCCACCACTCCCTCTTCGAGTCCTTTCCCCTCTTCCTCCTCTTCATTTCTCCCTGCCCTGAACTCCCTGCCCAACAGTCTTGGCCGCAACTTGAAGCATTACCTGGAACGGGGAGTGGGGGGGAGGGGGCAGACAAGAGCCTGAGTGGTGTCTCCTCCCATAGGGCGGAGTACAGAAGGCCCATGTCCAGCTCCCTGAGTGGTTTCAGTGGGGCCGGTGGGGGGGTGCAGAATCCATGTGTCACAGAGAAAGGACACCTGGGTCAGCCGCATGTGACGTCATGCCCCCATCTTCTGATGGGTTGGGATCAGATAAGAACAAGGGCAGATAGGTCTTTAATCCCGGGGTCAGAGATCAGCTGTCCCCCAACTTCCTGATACCTCCCAAGATACACGGCTCATGCTCTCACCCTTGCACCCTGCTGGGATGTTAGGGGCAGTCCCAGCGGAAGAGGAGGCCACTGAGGCTGCAGAGCAGATGGTGAAGCTGATGGCCAACAGCCTGCCTCCCTCTCCAGGAGCCAGCAGGGCAGTGGGGGGACCTGGGCTTTGCTACTAAAACTGATCTCACAGCAGAGCAGCTGCAAGGCCGGGCCGAAACCGGAGCTCCGAGTCCAAGGACAAAGCATGCACAGGGAAGCCAAGCCTCTTCCCTCCTCCCTACCTTCATCACGTTTCCTCTTCTCACCATTGGAGCGAGGGATCCCCAGGATCCCATTGATGGAGTAGGATCCCACTGGATCATTGGAGGCGCTGGAAACAGGAGGGGAGGCCGTACTGGGAACTGGATGAGAGTAAGGAGGAAAGGCCATCAGGATAACAGCTGTGATCACAGGCCGAAGCCCCAGGGCTGGGGGCAGAGAGGGGCAGAGGCAGTAAGAGGGATGGGGAACTCATAGTCCTCTTTGTCCTCTGAGGTTTACGGGGAGCGCGGGGCTCTACAGCCCCAGGTCTTCACCCCAGAGACTCCTCTGGGCCCTTCAACTCACTTCCTGAGGATGGAGGGAAACACCAACCCTGAGTCAATCCCAAGAGTGACTTGGTGTTTCTGCAGAAAGCACAGCTCTTAGCAGGCCTCCCTGCATAGCCAGCCACCCCTGGGGCCAGCCTGCTGACCCATCTAAACACACCCCAGCTCACGGTCTCTAGGCTCCTGGGTCGGCCTTTACCAACTTTGTTTCAGAGGCAGTGGCTTTCTAGGCTCTGTCTCTGACACTCTAGGAGATACAAGAATGGGCGTGATATTGCCCAGGAGGCCATGGCTCCTCTCTACCAGTTGCTTCTGGACTTGAAATCACTTGAGAAGCTCCTCATTTCTCCCTCAGGGCACAGGTTAGTGAAAACACTCACTGTACAGTGATCAACTCGGGTACAGCCTGGCCTAGCCCTGCTTCCCGGCACACGCTGTAACACGGCCTCAGAAACTACAGCTCCTGCCAACTTCAGGAGGGCTTGGACCAGCCAACTCTACTTCCTGCTGGTCCAGAGAGAAGAGGACAGCTGCCAAGAGGGGCAGCGGGAGAAGTAGAACCACATTTCAGCCCCTTATGCCCCAGGCCACATCTATGGCTATAGCCCCACCAAGCGCCCTTGGGTCAAAGGGAAGACTATATGGCAGGGGACATTAGCTGGGGTTGTGGTGGGCCTGGGTCATGTCTCCAAGAGGCCATGAGCAAGGATCAGTACAGAAGGAGGCTGAAGCAGCAGAGTACAGACGGGAGGGGAGAGAGACAGATCAAGAAGAGATGGGTTAAGAGGAAAGAGGCCATGAGGAGCAGAGCAGAGAGGGGGGGAACAGATCCAGAGTCACACATGCAGAGAAAGGGAAAGGCAGAGAGAGGAAGGAAAAGAGAGAAGGCAGAGGAGGGGAGAAGAGAAGAAGAATTTGAAAAATTACATGCGGTAAGAAGGTAGATAGGAGAGAAAGAGGCAAGTGGAGACAGAATCAGATAAAAACAAAAGATGAGGAAGGAAGTGGAAGGGGGAGAGGAAAAGCTAAAGGATGGGGACACCTGGGTGGCTTAGGCGGTAAGCATCTGCCTTTGGCTCGGGTCATGATCCCGGGGTCCTGGGATCGAGCCCCTCATGAAGCTCCCTGCTCAGCGGGAAGCCTGCTTCTCCCTCTCCTGTTCCCCCTGCTTATGTTCCCTTTCTCGCTGTGTCTCTCTCTGTCAAATAAATAAATATTTTTTTAAAAAGCTAAAGGAAAATCTTGATTTAGACAAAGACAGAGACAGAAAAGGAGCTGCAAGGAGATGTGGGCAGAAGGCAGAGAACAGTTCTGGAGAGTGAGTCTCTTGGGGAGATCCCGACCTCTAGTAGCTCAGGAAGAGTGTGGGCTGGGAAAGAGGGCCTTGGACCTCAGGTAGATGGGCAGGTGGACTGTTCTGCGGCAGGAGAGAGTGGCTGGCTCTCCTATGTGGGGCCCCCCTCCTCCCTTCCTTAAGCCCTCTTACCAATGGTGTGGCCGGGGGCAGTCACTCCTGTCCCAGCCCCATCCGGCGTTGGGTGGAAAGGCTGCTGAACTTTGGTCCGGATGATCCTGCAACAGCATCAAAACAGCATCACACATCACATGCCTACTCCTGCCGGCACCAGCTCTGGCCCAGCCCCGCACAGGGCCTCTCCCAAGCTTCCCAGCTCCTTCCTCATCCCTTGGTTCCCTGTGCCCCCCTCGCTGACTGCTGTGAGGCATGAGCTGCCAATGCCCACCCCCCTAGGGCTCTGCAGAGCCAGCCTAGTGCAGCTGGACAGAGGCGTCTGCATGCTCTCCCTCGGTGTGCATCGTCTGAGCTGCAGCTGGATTTTCAGTGGCAAGGACTGGGGCAGCAGAGTGAGTGGAGCACAGCATCCTTCCCTTTTCTGGGGGTGGGGACGGCCCTGATGGCTTGTTGCCCACCCTTCCCTCCTCAACCACATGCAAAGCTCCTCTGAACAGGACTCCCTGGGTCTGGAGATCATTTTGGAACTGGCTTTCCTATTGGGACTGTACCACAGTCCTCTAGAGTTGGGGGACAGAGTAAGATTTCCCTATGTCTTGAACTAAAAAAATATAACCAGGAAAGGGCTGGGTCACAGGTAGTCCTTTTTGTCCCCGGGATTCCAGCACAGCTCATGGTCCCTTCGCCAAATACCAGGCCCTGAAAAGCTTCTTCCTGTGTCCATGCACTGCCCAGCTCCTGCCCAGCTCGCTGGCCCACTGATTTGCTTTTCTGGGGTCTTACTTGGATCACAGCTTCTTTACTAGCCTAGTTGAGAAGTCTGGCACCCATCCTGTATGCTCTGGCGGGGGGGGGGGGGGGGCGGGGGGGGGATCAAACACCCCAGGGCTGGGATGAGCCTGCTTGTCAGTGATCTGAGGAGCCCACGGCTCAGTGATGCAGAAGACCAATGCCAAGACCAAGGAATGCTCCCCTCCGCCCACTAGTCCGAATAGGTACTCTTGAAAGCAGCTTCTCCCATGGCATTGCCCCTCCCTACACAGAAGCGTGGGGGCTAAGTTCACCCAAACCAGCCAGGTGAGTCAGAAGCCATGAGCAGACCCCACTCTGATTTAAGTGAGCGCTCACGGGAACAGAGATAAGGCGTCTGCCTCACTGTGCTAGAGGAAAAACTGGATGGAGCGGGGACACACATCCAGAAAAAGCTCAGGGGCCCCAAGGGGCCTGGGAGTAAACGTTAGAAGGAGGAGGAGGAGGATCCCAGCCCCTTACAGGTGGGGGACTAGGAAAGAAGTCCCTGAGGAAGTAGATCTTCATGTAGACCTTCAGGGGAGGGCAGGGCTGATAGACCTTCAGGGGAGGGCAGGGCTGAACGGAGGAGGGCAGGGAGAGGTGTGGAAAGGGTAGCAGGTGGTCTGGCAGGGGCCCTGAGTCCTGCTTCTGACTCTGCCTCTCAACAGCCACAAGAGCTCTGGGGCTCATCAATCGGTCTCTCGGGGCCTCTGTTTCTTTAGCTGTAAAGTAAAAAGGTGGGACTACAGGATCTTGAAGGGCTGCTTCCCAGGGAAAAATATTACGGTTCTAAGATGAGCAAAGCGGCTGTGGCAGGGTAGGGCGGGATCATCATAAGCAGGTGCTGGAGGAAGGGAGGAGAAAGGCATGGAAGCCAAATTAGTTTTAGGGTTTAAAGCCCAGACTGGCCAGCCAGGAGCAGTGGAGGTACGTAAAGGAAAAAGAGGAAATGAGGCTGAAAACTTGGAAGTAATGATGGTAAAAGTGATTTTCTATCTGTTCATCATCTAGTAGGTGCCCAAATTATATACAATTTATATCACTTATACATACGACGGCTCCTTCTCCCAACAACCTCCCGAGTAGATACTATTCTCCTTTTGCAGGTTGAAAACCAAAGCTGACAGAGGTTAAGTGGCTCAGTCAAGACCACACTGTTGGTGAGGGCGGAGGTAGAACTCTGTCCCTAAAACGGGTGCTCTCCGTGACTTTGTCACACTTCTGTCAACACGCAGCAGCCAGGGTTAGAGTGAGTCTCAAGCCGGGAGTGATCTCGAAATTAGAGATCCGGGTAAGGCAGCACACAGGCACGAGGTCTCAGGAAGGAAAGGAAAGAGTCTGCAAGACACTGTGAAAGCAGAATGACCAGGATTTAGCAACTGGCTGGAGTCAACCATGGCCCTAAGACCCTCAGTTCTGGGGACAAGGCAGGCTGGTGCTTTGTGCCGCTGTCAGGAGAGGATAGGGAGGGAGGTGGCTGATTTTGTCTTGGGCTTGCAGTGTCTGGGGTGGTAAGGGAGTGTCCAGCTGGCACAGTAGACACAGATCTTAGACTGTCAAGGAAAAGGGTATTGATAGAGACAAGGGACCTAAGGAGCAGGTATCTGGAGGGCACCCACCTTCACAGGCTGAGAAAAAGAACCTGACCTCGCAGAGGGCTCAGAATTGGTCACATTGGAAATGGCAGGACCACGATGGGGCCATTTCACCTAAGTCATTGGTGAAGAACGTTTCCAAAAGGAGAGTATAATTCGCAGTATCAATGACAATGTAAAGACTGGAGGGAACTGGGAATAAGAAGAGGCACAGATTTGGGAATTTGGGGGACGGTGGTCTCATCAAAGCAACTGGGACAGGACAGAAAGAGGTTAGGGAGTGAACAGGAGGAGAGGGAGGCAGTGAAAGTAGACCAGTGCCTTCAGAAGTCTGTAGGAAAGGAGAGGAAACCAGTGGATGGAACTGGCAGCTGAGGGGGAGGGAAGGCCATTTAAGGTAGGAAGGACCTAGATACGTTGGCAGGCTGAGGAGGTAGAACTAGGGGGAGAGCCTGAAGTTGCCTGGCAGGATGCAGATGACTGAGAGAACAAGGCAGAGCAAGGAGAGGCAGCAGGAAGAGCTGGCGAGAGAGATGGTGCATTTTGAGGTGGCTAAGAGCTCTGAAAAGGAGCTTTTACAGCTCCTCTCTCTCAGCACAGCAAAAGGCAAGTTCATCTTCCTAGAGCTGGGGGAAGGTTTGGAGCATAATCACAATGGGAAAGATCAGACAGGAGCTGAGGCCCATTGAGAATGGTCTATAGGAAAAGTCTAGAAGGGGGCTGTGCAGCTCAGAGCAGCCACTCTGAATTCATTGCAGCAAAATCTTCTGGGATCTCACTGGGCCTGCTGTGTGGGGGCTCTGGACTGCAGGTTGGTGAGCCCTGGACTAAGGAAACCCCAGGGCTGGGGCTGGTTGACTCAGATAACTGGATTGCCTTGCGGAGTTTCTATCTTTGTTACCAAGAACCTCTGACCCCTGGGGCACTGGTGTAGATTTAGTCGAGGCAGCAAGTGATGGAAAATCACTACTCCCTGATAGTGGCTTGGGGATCCATGGGAGAGGAGCTGGGCAGGGCGCCTGTGTGAGTTACATGTCCATCCATGCCCCCCCAGGAAGTGGACACTTGCTAGACTCCAGAGCTGATCTGGGGAAATTTAAGAACTGGAATCGTGGATACCTGGTGGTTATTGATTGCTGACCTGGAATCCTGTACATGACTGACAACGCAGGGGATTATCACCAGAGCTTCAAAAGATCTTAAAAAGCTTAAAAAGTGTAGGACTGCTGTGGGTGACTGTCTGATACTACTTTCCCATTTCTCCTCATTCTCTCCCCATCTTTTTCATTCTTGGCACTGCAAGACAGCCAGACACATGCATGTCCTCCACAGCCCCAGGCGGGTCTGGCCCTCAAGTCAAGTGTGCAGGTAAAGATCTTTGGGGGATCAGTGGGGAGTCTGGGAGCCCATGTCTCTACTAGGCAGCTAGCAAGTGCCATTTCTTGTTGCCATGGGAAAACGGCCCTGTCAGGACCCCTGCTCCCTACTTCTCTTTCCAGCATATTCTCCTTCACAGGGATGGGCCCTTCCTCCCCAACCTTTCCTGGCTTGGCCTGAGCCCAGCAGGAGGCACTTGAGGAGCTTGGCAAGGGTGTGACTAGGGTAAAGGGATGAAGGGGTGGGCTCTGGGCCCAGTCTGCCTGAGTCTGAGTCCCAGCTCAGGGGACTTTCTCTAATGAGACCCCTGACAGTTTCTTACTCCCTCACCTGTAAAAGAGGATAATAATACTGTCCACCTCCCAGGATTGTTGTGAGGTTTAAATAAGATAATGCATGTCAGATGGTTAGTATGATGCTTGGCTCAGTAAATGCTAGTGCTAATAATAATAACAACGTCTAGGAGTAGCCATGTTCCTGTGGGTGGCCATCAGGACCAGCTGCCTTCTATTTAGGGGCTGAGCCAGGTGCAGGCAGGAGGCCTCGAAGGCCGACATGGTCCAGCCGGGTCAGTGCCGCCGCTATGGGGGCCCCCGACAGAGCACCAAGAAGACAAGAAGCAACAGCAGCAGTTGTCGTAGCCTGACCGCAAAAGAGGCGCATCAGAGAGACACTCAGTGAGACGGACTAGGGCCCTCCGCCCAGGATCCCTGGGAGGGATCCACAGACAGCATGAGCCCGAGCTTCTTCGGGGCCCCGTAGATGCCAGGGGGCCGTGACTGTGCTTCCAAGGATAAATGACAAGGCAGGTGAAGTCACTCTTTCCTTGGTTAAATTCCCAGGAGGCCTCCACCTCCCACCAAGCTGGAGATCAAAACAGTTTCATCAGCTCTGTGAGTTAGAATGAAAGCAGGTAATGAGTCTCCTATTAACAGTTTGCTAAACTCATGGAGAAACCAAGGAGCTCTCAACATTCTAAGAAAGCGCCAAGGAAATCCTTCCTCCTCTTCTGGTTCTCCTCCTTTTCCCACTTCCTCTTCCTCCTCTCCTTCCTTCCTCTGTGTGTCATTCTCTGTCTCTCTGCCCCGTGGCTCTCTCTGCCCGTCTATGGGTCTCCCTTCTCTGGGTCCGTCTGTCTCTCTGCACCCCGTAGTCCCACTGTGGCTGTGTGAGGTTATTGATTCCTGGGAGCTGGGGGAAAGCAGGAGGCAGGGCTGGGGTGCAGGCTCAGGGATGGAAATAGAAGGCTATAAATTATTTGTGACAGGAAAGCAATAGTGGCAGAGTGCTGAGCACAAGTCCTGTGTCACTATTAGATTCCTTTTAGCCTGATGACACTGTAAAAAAGGTTAAGTGTCTGCTGGAATCGTACACCTGGGGGGCCGGGGCAGCCTAGGAGCAGAACAAGCCACTGAGAGCAGGTATATCAATTCTCCAGGCCAATAATATTCCACTCATTGATCGCCACGCAAAGTTCAAAAATCTCATTACAGCCAGGCAGACCGGGAACTTTTTACAAATCAATAGAATGATATAATGTATGTATACTTAGTACAAATGTATCTATTCATCTATCCATCCATCCACGGTCCGCCTCAGGGTTTCCAAGTTAACCTACCCATCATATTATGTTATGTTATGTATGATATTATATTGCATTGTATTATATGATAATAAATGGTGTCCAAAAACTCCCCCTGAGGTGGAGATGAGGAGAGGTCCTATTAGCATTGAGGTGACCTCAGACAGCTCACCTTGGAGAGAGTTAGGTGACAGCATAGCCAGGGCGAGGCTGGTCAGGATTTCTAGGAGCAATGCTTCCTTAACAGGAGCCCCAGGAATAAAATCCATTGTCTACTGAGTATTTACTATGCGTTAGGCAATGCTCTACATGCCCCAAACAGTTTACTTAATTCTCACAACAACCCATTTTGGAGATACGGCATGTTGCAATTTGCCCAACGTCACCCATTTAATAAATGGCTAAGTCTGGGGTTTGAACTCAAGGAAACTAAATGCAAGGCCCACACCCGTAACCACCACACTAGCCTATCTCCAGAAAAGAAATACCCTGTAGCCCAGAATCCAAACTCCTGGATTTATTTCCAGCCTCTTCTATTGTGTTCTGAGAAACAAAGGGTAGGGGCTCCCTGAGAGTTAGTATTCCCTTCTCTAAAATGGGAGTAATAACACCTGTAGGAACCAGCCGCTGACAACGTGATATATACATGGGATCTCCAAACACGTCCCCATAAAATCCTATCTGGATGCCTGGAGCAGACGGCATTCCCCACGATGAAATTACTTCTTAGCAGAATGGCAGGTTGGTCCCAGGCTTGGCCATGTTACTGGTTTGCTGAAAGGGTCTTTAGGGCAAGAAGTCAGGTGTCTGTATACACACGCCATGCACATGTATAAATCAGTTCAAACTGTCCTAGGGTAGACTGCCCACTTCAGAGTTTTTGCAGAAAATATTTCATTCCTCGCAGGGGGAAAGTCTGTCCTGATTTGGTAAATCGAGGGAACTCCAGGGGCCGACAATGTCTCAGCCTTGCTGGCCCCACAGCCCACTGAGCCAGGGGAGTGGTGGGCAGGGCCTCCTTCTGCACCCTCGGGCTTCCTGGTATTAGAGGCTGGATCATTCCAGAGGACAAAATGATATTTGCTTCAGCAAAGGACATTTTGCACATAACTGTTTCAACACAGGCCTTTGAGAACTGCCTCTGCCGGGTACATGTCCCGGGCTGAGCCCTGCGTCAAGTTGGAACAGCGCAGACAGCAGGAGACTTTTCATGGCAGAACTTCAAGTGAACTGTCATAGATTATTCAGGAGAATTTCACCTCCCCTAAAAATGGTTCCTCCCTCCCCATCCTCCTGAGAACTTTGAGGAACTAGGATTTCCCCTCCGTACATCCCAGGAACCAAAGCCCTCACATTTAGGACCGCCCCCTCGCAGACGAAACAGCATCCGTCCAACCTGCTCTCCCCACTGCAGCCCGGAAATGCTTGGTGCAAAGTCATCTTCCCAGGCTCCTGCTCAGCAGTCTGTGCAGGTCAGGGTGGCTCGCCCATGCCCACTCAGACCCCTGCAGGTTTCAGCGCGGACAACTACCCACAGGTCAGGCAGGGTCTGTGCGTGAACATGGCCGCGGACGGGAAGCTTCCGGAAAAGGCAGGAATTTCCGTTCTGGCTAGAGCATGGTAGAGCTGGAATGCTGGGCTTCTGAGCTTAACACCTCCCCTCCGCCCCCCCCCCCCCCCCCCCCCCCGCAAATGCGCCAAGAGCTTCTGCCTCCTTTGTTGCTTCTCAGAAGGCATGACTGAGCTCCAAGAGATGAAAAGCTTGCAGAAGAGTTTCCTCAAACCACCGTCCTTGAACCACCTGCGTTGGAATCCCCTGGGGTGCACTTTAGCCCTCCTGATTAAAATGTCTGATGGTGTTAAGGCCGAGGACTCTGTATTTAAGCAAATTGCCCAGATTATTCTTAAATCCTATAATATTTGAGAAGACTGGCTTAAGCCAGGGGGTAAAGAAACCACCCCTGTGGTAATATAGGGGAGCCTTGAGAGGGTTGAGAGAAAGTCTTAGAAGGCTCAAAGTTTCCTTACTCCTATCTGTCCATCGACATTTCTCTCCATCTGCTGATCCTGACTCCCACTGACCCAGGAAGCAAAATTCAAGAAGCTATCACAGTTCCTCCGTGGAAACTAAACTAGAGGTTTAAAATAAAAATAATTTCAAAATAGGTTTTTGTACATTGCCAGATGCTAGATTCCCACTGGGTTCCTTGGCTATCACCTTAAATAGTATTTCTTTAGATATCCTGCATCAACTTAGCCTTCTAAGACTGGCACTACGGGCGATAATCCTTCCACCACGTGTCCCCGGGAGCCCAGGCCAGATACAATTTACCAGGCTAGATGGGCCATGGGGCTGGCCCAAGGGGGCAATAGTGATGGTTTATATGATGAATGGTAAGCATATGGATTGATTTAACTTCAAGATATGCATAGGTTTAAAAATTAAGGGGCAATGTGTTTAACTAACCATTTGGAAACCAGTCTGCAGTGCATGCCAAGCCCAGAGCGTGACCAGACTAGCTCTTTTCACCACCGGCCCTGCCCTCATCTGTCAGGGCTTCCGGGCTAGAACTGGGGTCCACCAGCTGTCCACCCCATGATCCTGCTTGGGAAGTCCAGAGGCTAGAAGATTGGCAGGATGTAATGGTGAAAGGGGTGCCGTGTAGCCTCCCTGCTGGGACCAAGTCCTCCCTGCCCATGCTCCGTGTCCCTCCCTGGCAAGCCCTCCTCCCTAGGCAAGCAGAAGGAAGCCTGGAGGAAGTGCCCTGAGCAGCAGCAGAGGCGGGGCCTGACCTCCTTGCCTCTTGCCCCTCCCACCTCTGGCCCAGTGACTCCAGAATTCGAAAACAATCCATCGGTCTGTCTCCTGAAAGAATGTGACGTGGCTAAACCCTACAATTGCTTCCTATTACCAACAGAATCAATTCAAAATTCCTCAGCCTGGCCTTCAAAATCTTTCCCAATCTGGCTCCGCCCTGGCTTTCCAATCTTTCTCTCCGCACCCCTCTTGCCCTCAGGGTCTAGCACAGAGCTGAAAGCTTGTCTCCTTGCTTACTGAATTCACACTGAGTCCTCCCCTAGACCCTGAGCTCTACACCGGCAGAGATCACACCCATTTCTCTCACTAATGTATTTCCAGCACCTAGCAATGGTGCCTGGCAGAATGTTAGCGCTTTAAAACTATTTGCTGAATAACAAATGAAGGTTATTATTAATAATGATAAGGATAACATCTTCGGGAATGAAGTGTACTAATATACATTCACTGTGTACCAGGCACTGTGCTAAGCACTTTACATGAATTAATTTATTTCTCACAGCTTCTTAAGAAGATTATTATCCCTATTCCACACATGTGGAAACCGAGGCTCAGAGAGGTTAAGTAACTGACCCAAGGACACACAGCTGTTAGGCAGCAGAACCAGGATTTAAACCGGGGAACCTGGCTGCAGAACCCATTTAGCTAACCACTGGGTGGAATAGCTCATACCCAGAACAGACGGTAGACTCTAGGAGAGGCTGGCCCGATAGAAGAGCTGCACACAATAGTAGTAAAAGAAGTAACTAGAACTTATTTCATATTCACTAACTGACAGCCACAGTGACAAATGCATCTGCTCATTTAAATCCTAGCTACAACTCTGTTAAACAGGCATGTTCTCTATGATGCCAAGCAGACAAGAGTGGCTGAGCAATTTGCCTAAGGTCAAGTGCTTAATAACACCGGAGCCAGACTCTGGGTGCAGGCCTGGGACTCCAATGTCTTTAGACTGAACAATATGACCTCTTCTGGGAATTTCTTTATTAATAGTTATCTGTGTTTGTTAACTATTTGGGCCTCATCTTTTCCCATCTATGTTCTGGACAACTGAGCAAATGTATGCGTAGACAACGGACAGAAACTGCATATAGTAGCGATTCTGAACATGCTTAGCCTCTCCCCTGTGTTTGATGAGCAGTGCGTCTATGTTACAAACGAACCACAATTTTAGGTTAAGTGGCTATGGTTTCCGTATTTATATGCACTGGGAGGTTTAGGGTGTAGAGTTTCCAAATTCTCTGTATCTATTTATCTACTTATTTAGTTTCCGAATCGAGTACGTGAGTGTGTAATGGTACCGCACACCGAAGTGTTTCTATGTTTCTAGAAACGACTACTGTGATTAGTGTATCTTTATATTCATGTCGGCTCTGATGCATTGATCCACAATTTATAATACTAGATATATTTGCCAAAACCTACTTCATGAATTTCTGCTCCAGTTATGCCTATTTCTGTCAAATATGTAAGCCACAGTCACATTCTGCACCAGTCCCTTTCCAGAGCATCTGGGATTCTCACATCACAACTGTGTTTTTATATTGGTCCATGCATCGGTATTGATGTGCATAGATGTGCACTTGTACACATGTGTATCTTTCTGTCTATGGCTAGGACGTGGTGGGGGGGGGTGTGGAAATGAGAGAATTATTAAATGCCAAGTAGATGTGCAATAAATTCCATTGATTTTATAAACTTCAACTTGTCTTCAGTCTCCTTCCATTCTTTATCCTGGGGGTATTGCAACAAAAACCTATTTTAAATACCTTTACTCCCCCCCCCTCCCCAAAAAAGTGTCAATATTTTATTTGGATTTTTAACTTCGCTCCATAACAGTTGTTTGACCTCCTGACTCATGCGAGTCACATAAATTCTGGGACTTTATTCAGGAGCCATGTTCCTGCTATTGAATAAGCAATTTGGGAGGGTGAATTAATGACTTGTGCTGTTGCTGGAAAGTCCCTGAAGAAATATTAAAATTGCTTGCAGACTGAATCGATACTCAGTGAACACCCAGCAAGACGGCCTCGGCTCTGGAATGGCCACCGAAGGCAGGGCTTGGTGGAGGAAGGGGAATTCCTGCACCCAGCTCGGTGAGCCCCCGCTCCTGGCACCACCCCCTCCATCCCTGGAGCTCTGTCATTTTCAGTAACAGCAAAGTCTTATTAAACCCCAGCCAGGATAGAGCTGATTTGTCCTGTCTCAGGAAGCAGGCTCAGGGGACAGTTTATTCTCTTACTAGCAACCAGAGCCCAGAGGCCTTATTGAAGGTGATGGTCTGGACACATCCACCTGCTGGAGAGACGGGATGGCGCTGCTGCTTTCTGGCAGGCTGCACTGTGCCTGGGGATTGGCTGGGCACTGAGCTTGGGGAGGCCGTGGCCGTGACCATTTTCTACTGGGCGTGCAGAGGGGCTGGGGGCTCTACTGCCCGGCGCCGGCTCCAGCTCTGCGCATGCGTGACCAGCCTTTGCTGTTGCTCTGGCAGCCACACGATTTCAGCCTTTGTGTATGGGTGTGCCTGTGGGATGGAGAGTTTGAATTGTGTTGGGTGTACGCTGTAGTGCATTGTGCCCCGATGCATTCCTGCAGCTGGCTTAAGGTTTGTTACTTGGTGTTTTGTGATATTGTATTGAGGTGACGGCACTTGGTGTAACACTGAGCTGGAGGAATGTGGGTATTGTTTAGCAGCAATGGCTAGGTTTCTGCTTTGAATTATTGTGTTCGTTGATTATATCAGCATCTTTTTTTTTTTTTTGTAATGTATGTCTCAGAGATTAGGTTAATGGGTGTCTCCTTGGTGATGTGGGTTGAGTAATGATGTTGGATCTGGGTGGTGGTGTAGGATTCGGTAATTGCTTTCTCAGTGTGGTTGTGGGAGGTGGGTGAGAGGGCCCATCCTTTAGCTTTTTTACCTTGCTCCAGCTTAGTCGTTTGCCCTGCTGCTTTCCAGAAGGAAGATTCTAGAGATGGGGGGGGGGATCTCTTCTCGAGGACCAAATGCACAGTTCTGTCCTGTTGGAAGCCATCTGCCCCTGATTCATGAACACTTCTGACACAGGTCCTGGTACCACCTTGCCTACATCTGCCTGAAGGGTCAAAGCCAAAGCTGGACTCAGTGCCTACTGAAAGTCTGGGTCCCTGATATGACAAGAGGAGGATGGATGGGAGTAAACTCCCCGATTCCAATGAACGTGAACCCTAGTCCAGCATGAACTCTAGCTCCCCAGTCCACTAGTCTCCGTGACTCTGGACATCAGCACCTTCTTCCTTCCCAGCATCCCCTGCACTCACAGGGCCACACCCACAGCACAGGAGAGTATGGCAACACCTCATAGATGTGACTTCCTACCAAGGTGCGGGGTCTCTGTTCTTGAGCTTGTCAAGAGAGGGGCATGAGGCTGTAAGATATACAGAGCCTCACAAGAGACCATAGATACCTGCTCTTCCTCTGATGGAAAAGTAATAGGAAGTAGGGAGTGCTGGAGGAGCACATGGGTTTTAGAACCAGTATTGCCTGGGTTCAAATCCTAGTTCTGCTGCTTAGCCTGTGACCTGAGTAAGTTATTTAACGTCACTGTATTCCAGTTACCTCATCTACAAACAATCCTATAAAGCCCTATGGGGTTGTTTACGAGGCTTAAATCAATTAATACATGCGACATGCTTATAATGATTTCTGCTATAGTAAGCACTTGTTAGCTACTATTATTATGAATATAAGGGCTTACCAAGTAAAGGAGCCATAAGATTTGCCTATGCATGTGTACAAGCACATCCACATGTGTGCTAATATACATAAAACCCTAAGATGAGTAAAGGTATGTGTGTGGTTTAAGCAGAGAAGTGCAAAAACTGCAGTCAGGTAGCGTGGAGAGAGGGGCTACTTCCCTCCTTGGCCCTCTGGTCCATTTGGACAGGGGCAGGAGCTGGGATATGATAGATTTCACCACTGCCCATCTCCAGACCAAGGTTGCATCTGGCCCTGTGAGGACGAATAGGCAGAAAGGAAAATGATGGCCCTTAAACATTGTACAGTTATGAAAAAAAATCCAAAGATAATTGAGTTCTCAAGATCCAAATTTAGCTCATTTAAAAGATTTCCTTTCTAATTTAAAAAAGAAGAACGTTGGTCGGCAATAGGTATAAATAAGGGATAATGAAATCAAGGGGTCAAGTTGGGAAATAAGGAAGGGGTAAGAAAGGAATCAGATCAGTGAATATGAAGGCATTTGGGTGTGGATCTTACGAAAGTCCATTGAGCTGAACTTGGCTACCTACCCAGGCCAAAGGGGCAGGGAGAGCTATAGGCAAGAATGGGACTGGGTGCTGGGTTCAGTCCATGGACCTTCCCATAAAGATGGAGAGCCAGAGCACATCATCGTGAGTTTGGAAAACTTTCATTTTCATCTTTGCTCCTGTTATGCGCAGAGTGAGTAGAATTTGTACTTGTCCAGTTACTGTGAGCTATTGCGCTTAATACATTAAGCCCAAAGTAAAATTTTTCTCCTGAATTTCCTCCTTAAAATCTTCTACGTCTTAACAGCGAAAATAACTGCAATGATTATCAACCTCCCACACTTCTCTGAAACATACAGAGATGTGGGACAAGAGTAGCAGGTTGGTTTGTACTTGTCAAATATTGGCTTACTTCCCCTCTCCTCTCTCTTTATCCTTTATCTTACCTTTACTTTTTCTCCTCTCGTCCCTTCCTCTTTCTGTTTACCTTCCTTCTCTTCCCTCTATGGCATTTAAGAATCAGAGGAACCCTTCAAGCCCATAAAATAAGGATTTTTTTTCATGACTGTTTCACTTTATCTTTTTTAAAAAATGACAAAATGCAAAGCACCACAACCCATGAAAATGTCATGAAGCCCAGAAAATGCCAACCTTCAACTCCTCAACCACTAGTAGGTTAGTAGGAGTGCGCAGGCATAGGAAGTTTATACACACACACATGCACGCACACACACAGACAACCATAGAGGCTGGGGTCTCAACCAACGAGGACAAAGGGGGCAATTACCTGACTAATTCTGTTCAGTGGTCAGATAACTGACTCATCGTGGGCTTTTTTCCCTGCACACACATAGAACAGGTCCTTTCCTAAATCCGGCTGGGCTCGTAGTGGACCATAATTCTCACTGACATTCACGATACACATTTCTGTTCACAGAATATCCTTTCAGCTCAAGCTTGTTTATTTAAAAGAGGTCACTGTTTGTGCACACACAAGCCAGAAGTCACAAACGTTGATGCAGACACAGAGCAAGATCATTTGGTGATTATGACCGCCATAATAACAACTCACTTGTATCAAACACTTTCTAGGTGCTGGGTGCAATGCTGAGGTGTGTGGATTAACTCGGGTAACCCTCCTGAGAACCTACGAGAGAGCTGTACGGTGGGCCCCACGTTAAATGCGTGAAGAAACTGAGGTCCAAAGAGGAGAGGAGATTTACCTAAAACCACATAGCCAGCCAGTCAGTAGGGAAGTTGACTCGAACTCCAGCCATCGCTCCCAGAGCCCACTTTCTTACATTGTCTGGGTTACATAGGTTTGTGTGAATAGCCTGGCAAATAGCAGGTGCTCAGCAAAGGGTTTCTGAATGGACAGATGAAAGTATAAAGGAATGAAAGACCATGCCTCCTAAGAACCCAATACTCTCTTTAAGATAGTCCCGTGGATTCCATTACGGAAGCCAGGCCTACCGGACAGCTTACCCTCATCTGAACGAAGTGATCTGCCCTCCCAACCAGCTTTCCAGGGAGAGCGCCCACTGGCTATGCTTGTTCAGATACCAAACTCTCTAAACACCAACTCTCCACTTGCCTCAAGTCCAGACCCGTCTCCTTGTAAGCCAGAAACCAGACCCAAATGTATCAAAGACGCTTTCTAACCACGACGCTTTGTCACCTAGACTATTTTCCTCTGCAAACAGGTGTTTCCCAATGAAATGCAACACCGGTGAAATGAAAATGAGTGTCGATGCCTGGATAAGAACTAAGAAATCTGATCAATTATGCAGATGTCTCTAAATCACCAGCTATTTGGCTTCTTATTGACAACCCTCACAGAGGACTGCCTACAGGTTGGGTTTTCGTCCTGTTTGGGACTTGTCACATTTACCTCTTTGTCAGCAAGTGCGCATGCATTTCTAAGAGACACAAGTGAACGCTAAAAAGGAGGAGAATGACTCAGAATAAAAGAGACTAAAGCAAACTTTCTACCAAAACTAGTCAAGCAGACTCCATCTAGGGATGGGTTGCAGCCTTGGACATCCATTAGAACGTGGGTCTGGCTCACAAAGATTCATGGGCTCGAAGACCTTTAAAGACCTCCTAAGGCTGTTTCCTCGGCTGTATGCAAAGCCGGCCCCATCAGATCCCTGCACCGTAGAGCTGAGGGGTCAGTCTCACTGGTCTGACAGGGAGGGCCCAGTTTACGGCCAAATCCACTCCCTTCATGCTGACACGGCCTCATCCGCTTTGTGGACGCCCGCACGCCGGGGCACAGAGTATCTCCACGTGCAGTCCGACCAAGCTGTAGATCTTGCAACGCTTGGCGTAAATCTGGTTTGTGACTTTGTACATGTACCCCCGTGTGTGATTTAGTGCTCTGCTTTTTATCAGGGCTCCACTTCCATTTCCTTTCCCTCTCTTCTTTTTAATGCTGTTTACAGCTTCCTTATCCATACAGCAGCACGGTGATCCTTCAGTGTCTCCACTGATCTACCCACATGATTTTTCTGACCCGTGTTTTCTCTCCACTCGACTTAATTTATGTGTTGGTAAATAGGAACTTTAGATCGTTCTATTCAACAGTGTTTGGGGTTACTGCTTTTTATCAAAGGCATCACGGCATTGAAGGACTCCGTGCAGGGGACAGTCGTTTACTCCCATGAGTGACCGGCTGTCCCCACACATGAGAAGGTCGCGTGCGTGCGGGTGTGCCTGCGCGGTGACCCCAGAGTGTGCCTCTCGGCTCCGCTGCCCTGCGTCAATGCTGCTGGGCACTGGTAGGAAGAGCTCGGTGAAACCAAGGTGTGGACAGCAGCCGCCCCTCAAACGGCTGGAGATAAATCCAGGGCCCTCCCTGCAGGTGACCGCTTGGTTCTTTTAGGAGGAGGTCCACCTATGCCTCGCAGGGCTGATTCCTCCAAATTTCCCCTCCCATGCACACCCTTCATCCCGGAGCTGCAGTGGAAGCTTGTGGTGACACGACTCACAAGCCAGATCTGGGAGATCTCTTCTCTTAGAGCCGTGAGTTGGCAGTGGGCAGGGGAAGGGGGGCAGGGCAGCGCCTTCTTCGATTTTGGGGTCATCTACCGTCTTTTTTCTTCCTCTTTTCAATTTTTGCCACATCCTCTCCTCATCTCTAACTCTATTTGACCTTGAACTCTGTCCTCTCCCTTCTCACCACAGTGGGTCCCAAGGGGGGTGGGGTTGGGGTTGGCACACCCAAAGAAGCAGTTACCTGGCCCAAGAGGCCTGGAGGCCAGTAGCCAGAGGGGCCGGCCCATCCCTCCACTCCTGGAAATAAATCCCATTGTATTTGCATTTTAATTTTCCACATAAACAAAGGCCCAGAGTACTCGCTTGGGCAGCATCACTGGACGAATTTAATTAGAAATGAAAAGTTTATAGGGCCCTCTTTAATGCGATTAATGCTCAGTTAACATTTATCACATTCGTATGCTGGAATCGCCTTTTCTAAGCAGCCACTGGCCATGAAATGAATTTCTCTCAACTTTTTTTGTACCCACCCTGGGAGGTCATCTCCTAAGGAGTCTCTGGGCGGCCTCCCTGGGGCCAGGAACTACCTGATCCTCAGGGCCAGGTTAAGGGGAGGTGAGGGAGGGGAAGAGGCCAATGTGTACTTGCTGAGGCTGGAGGACAGGGCGTGTGAGAGCGAGGGGGGCCACTATGTCTAGGGGGAACTGGATCGAGCCAGGGCTGTATCCTCTGCAAAGAGCTGAGTGCTCAGCCCAGCAGACTGGCCAAAAGGTTTCAGAGCCTCTTCCCTAATTTAAAAAAAAAAAAAAGACCTCCCTTCCCAACACACATACTCAGTCTACTTCTGTGGCCCAAAGAACAGATTTGAGCTAGAGCTGGCCAAGAGTTACCTCTGGCTCTCAGTTCCCTCTTCCTGTCTTAGACCATCTCTCTTCTACCCCTTCTCTCTCTTTCTCTCTCTCTCTCTCTCTCTCTCGTCAGGGGCTCCATTAGACTGTCCCTCCACCCAGCCCCATGGGGACTGGGAAGGGAACCCGAGTCTTGACCCCAAGGAATACCTCATTTCCTCTGTCTCTCCCAGAGGCCAGACAGTCCCAGTCTGTGGGAAGGCTGCCTGTCCTGGTGTGAGCTCCCTAAAGAAGCCAAGTGGAGTAGGGGAACATGAAACCTCTGTTGGTCCCCAGAGGAAGGACAGCCTTCCTTATCTTATCAAATTCTCTTAGCTCTTTAGTTAGAGTGTACAGAGATTGGCCCCCTAACCCAAACCAGCAACCCTGAGGAGGAGGAGAGAGGAAGGAAAAAGGTAAGTGATGGGGGGAGGGAGGGGAGGTGTCCTCTCTGCAGATGATAAAAGGGGATAATCAGCTTGACTTGTGTCCCCACCTACACGCACACTCCCTTTGAGGACCTTGACAGACACAAACCATGTACTGCTACCAGGACTCCTGGTAGGCGTGTCACACACCCACGGCCTGGCCATTACATGCTACTCTACACCCTCACCTCTAGCAAAGAAAATGCCCACGTATGTGCACATAGACTAAGTGTGTCGGGACCTTTGCACCTGACCAGACCCCCACTCGTCAACCCATCGGGTGATCTATCGTCCATTCAACCCACGCTTGCCAGAGAACATTTGCTAACGTCCCAAATAGGTCACCCACGCGATGGCAGAGACTCTCATTCTGAGACCAAACAATCCCTTCAGCCAGAAACTCTGTGAACAGCAAACCACTAGCCCTCTGTTTGATAAGACTGACTCCTTTTAAGCACTCCCTGGAATACCAGAACCAATTAGACAGCTTCCCAGGACACGAACGCTGGATTCAGCTAGATAGATAGCACATGCCCTTTCCAAACTTCACAGGCTCTTTCCAAAACAGAGCCACACAGAGGCCCTCAACGCAGGGTCACCAACTTCTCTCTGTCTGACACACAGCCAGGCACCATCTCGCCCTCTCAAATTAGGGTGGAAAGTCACAAGAGGTAGAAGCAGTGTCTCCTCCCTGACCATCTCTGTGGCCTGTCAAGCGAGATACTGCCTACAAGGCTGCTGGTTTCCTGCAGCTTCCTCCACCAGTCCAACAAAGACCCTGCCGCCAAGAGGGAGCATCAGGGCAGGGGAAGGCAGCCTCAGGGGCTCCAACCCTGTGGCCACTGACATCCTCCCTCCCTGCCCTCCTTCCTTCTCTCCCCAACCTCTGAGCCCTTCCTCTCTGATTTCTTGACCTCACTGCACCTACCGGGTAGGAACAGTTCCCCTCGTAGCCTGCTGCCCTGTCTTACGGCCTTTCTGCTCCCCATGCCAGGCAGTGCCTATAGCGTCCCTCTGGCTTCCTCCATCCCCAAATGGCTGCAGGGGGAGCTCACTGCAGAGCAGTTCGGGCAGGGCTACAAGCAGGCAAAGGAGGAAGTCCAGGGCAGAATGGCTGGAGGCTCCCTGGTAGAGGGCCTCAAATCTGGAACACCTAGGAAGTGAGGACCTCCCTCCCTCCCTCTTGGCCTCTCTCCGACTGTCCCCTCTGCTGGGAACTAGGCTGCAGCGACTACATTGCAGTGACCCGACAGCCACACCAGCCTGCCTCGGGGTGCAGCTGGTCACGAGCCCCAGCTCCTGCGACTTGACCTCCCACGCCACTTCCTATGTCCTACCCCCTTTGTCCTTCCTGGTTGGCCTCCCTTTTCTCTTTTACCACCTTCTGAGTTCCCTGAAGTCCCCCTCAGCCTGGTCTACCAGCTGCCCGGAGCTCAGGCTCCCTCTGACCACCTCCAAGCACCACGAGAGGCCCTTGGTGGAGACACACGGGATCCAACCCCCTTTTAAAGCTTCCAGAGCTCCCTGCTTTATACTCTGGCCATGCACTCCATTCTCATCCAGCCAAGCCAGCTCCGAGGCCTCTCCCTTTCACCACTCAGCCTCCCCACCTCCTTTCTCACTCTTCAGCCCTCCTTCTGAATTCCGTCCTCCCCTCCTACTCGTGCCTCACCCTCCCTTGCCCTCACAGTAGAGAGTGGACTCTCCCCTCCCCACTTACCTTCCTCAGGGGCTCCTGGACTAAGGGGCTCTGGAAACATCCCCGATACTCCCACTCCTGCACAGTTAGAGCTCTGGTCTGAAGCAGGGAAGAGAAGCCAAGTCTGGTGACACAGCCCTGGGGCTGCAGACTGGGGTCCCAGGACTGAATCAGGCCTGAAGCCATGTTTTCATCTGCCAGAGAGGAGTTTTCAAAACCCAAATCTTCCTGCCTCTAGGCTGGGCCCGCATACTCCAGCCCTATGGTCCAGCTCTCACCAGCTCTGTCCCAGCTCCCGCAGCCCCACTTTCCTCCCTCCACGTCCCTACAATCAACCTGACCCCTCTAGAACGCCAACTCTCGGTTTCTCACACTCTCACGTGAAACACACAAAATAGCTTCTTATATTATCTCTCAATACCCAAAAGAAAGAGTCCGTTGTTTTTTGTTTGTTTGGTTGGTTTTTTGTTTGTTTGTTTGTTTGTTTTGTGGTTTTTGTGGTTGCTGAGAACGACCTATAAGAGGAGCCTGGCTCCATGGCCTCTCCCGTCTCCCTCTTCCCTTCTATATACCTCCTTTTCCTACCTGCGGGGGATGGCATGGGTCCCTGCTCCTTCTCCTCCAGTGCCCTGTCACTCTCCTCTTCGTTCCCACTTCTGACAGCTCCCGGAGCCCAAGGCATCTGCCTGTGCCTTCATGTCCTGCCTGGTCTCCAAGGCCCCTCCAGTCCCCAGTTATGTGTTTCTTACACAGAGCCTCTTCCTTATTTCCTCAGCTCCTGGGTTCCTGGGGGAGGACATGGCAGCTGGGCCCAGGGCCTGGCCCTTGGGAGAGCTCTGCCAATGACTGTGTTCCCGTGCTGCTATCACGCCTCCTGCCGGGGGGAACCTATATCCCTTGGTAGGTCTCGGCGTCAGAATGTACAGGAAAGAGACCCACTGCGAAGAGCATCTTTTTAGTTGTGTATACAGTTGGTCCCTAACTAGTTTTGCTGACTGGGCTGGGACAAAGTGAGTGTCTAAGTGAAGACGGACAGCTGACCTCATACCTCTCCAGTACGAAGGTGACATCACTGTAGCCAGGCCCCTCTTTTGGGGGGCTAAATGGACCGTGGAGTATTACAGCGTAAACAAAGATTGAAGGAAAATTTGACTTCAGTTTGCCCAAATTATGAAACAAAGAATCTTTAGCTGAGCCCTACTATCACCCACTGGCCCAAAGACTGCCTCACTGATTGACCTGATGGGTCAAGGACAAAGTGTCCAGCCTTTGTCTATGACTGCAGGACACATCCTTTAGAACTTCCTCTCTTTCCTCTTGGCCTTGGAGCCTTTTTGCCAAAGAGCACACACACACAGCCATACACACTGACAATGTCAACCTCTGTGCCTAGAAACCATTGTGAACCGTGTTCAGGCTGTACCTTGCCAACACCCAAACAACAGATTCCACGGGAGGAAAACTTTCAACCCCATGGTGTACTGGTTAAATTTCATTTCCCATCTGTTTATTTCACTTGGGATAGGGACATTGGTTAGTGAGTTACTGTTTCCCATGCCTCAGATCTGTCAGGGGCCTCTCTCTCCTTTCTGGACTCAAGCACACGGCCAGGTGCGCTGCACTAGCCACAGCTGCACCTGTAACTGCTTCCCTTGCAAGAATCTGAACTCTGGACACCTGGAGTGGTGTGTGCGGGAAAACAGCAGGGATTCAGAGAGGTGGCTGGCCAGGTTGGAAGCCTTCACTGCACTCTTTTAAAGAACAGGAAGTGAAGGGGTGCCTGAAGGGCTCAGTCGGGTAAGCTTTAGACACTTGATTTCAGCTCAGGTCATGATCTCAGAGTCCTGACATCGAACCCCACCCCCTTCACTTTGGGCTCTGCAGGGAGTCTGCTTGGGATTCTTTCCTTCTCCCTCTGCCCCTCCCCCTGCATGGTCTCTCTGGCACAATCTCTCTCTCTCTCTCTCTCTCAAATAAATAAATAAACAAATCTTTAAAAAAGAAAGAACAGGGGCGCCTGGGTGACTCAGTGGGTTAAAACCTCTGCTTTCGGCTCAGGGCATGATCCCAGGGTCCTGGGATCGAGCCCCGCATCGGGCTCTCTGCTCAGCAGGGAGCCTGCTTCTCTCCCTCTCACTCTCTGCCTACTTGTGATCTCTGTCTGTCAAATAAATAAATAAAATCTTAAAAAAATAAATAAAAAAGAAAGAACAGGAAGTGAAAAAGAAATACATAGACATCATTTCCTCTCACTATGAGACCTCCAACTCCAGGTAGCAACAAGGAGGGACTAAGGACAAACCTGAGAACTAAGAGAGGAAGTCACAGAGCTGGAGATCTAGGAAGCTGGGAGCAGAAAATGGAGCTCTTGGCTTAGGGTGTTCCTTCATCAGTCCTGCGGACAAGCTGGGAAAGGAGGTCTCCTATCCCCTGTGGGTTCCGAACAAGCCCCTCTTCAGAGTGTAGGCTCTTGGTAGGGTTTGTGGGGGGAGGGGTGGCATTCATCTTCTGCACCAGTTACTATCACGGCTCCTCTTTCTCTGGGAGCTGTGATGTTCTGGTCTATAAGCACATACCATCCCATGTACAACCACACTCTCTTGCAGGCACTGGAATAAGCCCGTTTCCGGAATGTTCCCTCCCACACCAACTTCCAACGCTAGATTCAGTCCCTGGATCTACTTTGCATGGGAATTGGCCCCTTCTGCTGAAATACACATAGCTCTGCTCCCTCCCCAACCTTCCCTGCTCCGGGCACCCTGTCTCCCTTCTCCAGGGGCTGCTCCTGCCCAGCCCTATCTCCCCTGGCTAATTCCCCCTGTGGCCCCTGTATTGAACTGTTGTGTTGTCCATTTCCCTGTGACAAGGGCTCTGGTTACAGAATTATTGATTGGTTTTCATGCAGACAGATGGGCCTTTCCTGAGCTCCCATCGAAATCCCTGGCTCTATGGGCTGATCGTTGCCTCTCGGGGTGGAGGACTGCACCCGGAGACCACCCTCCATGCAACCTTCTTTGCCCAGGCTGTGGACGGTAATAAATGGAGGCAGCCTGAACGATAATAAAAGCAATTGAGTAGGTTACCTGTGCAGACACAAGATTTATGCCTCTTCATATTTGATGTGATTGTTTTATTGAGTTCTCAAAATAGTTGGGACACTAGTTAGTTAGGAGGAGTTTCCCTGTCTTGTAACTAAGGGAACAAAAATGGCTTTTCAAGGGGTGCCTGGGTCGCTCAGTCTTCGGGCGTCTGCCTTTGGCTCGGGTCATGATCTCAGGGTCCCGGGATCGAGCCCCACATCGGGCTCCCTGCTCGGTGGGAAGCCTGCTTCTCCCGCTCCCACTCCCTGTGCTTCTGTTCCCTCTCCCACTGTCTCTCTCTCTGTGTCAAATAAATAAGTAAAATCTTTTTTTAAAAATGGCTTTTCAAGGGGCACCTGGGTGGCTCAGTGGGTTAAGCCTCTGCCTTTGGCTCAGGTCATGATCTCAGGGGTCCTGGGATTGAGTCCCGCATCGGGCTCTCTGTTCAGCAGGAAGCATGCTTTCCCCGCCCCCTGTGCCTGCCTCTCTGCCTACTTGTATTCTCTGTCTGTCAAATAAATAAATAAAATCTTTAAAAAAAAAAATGGCTTTTCAAGAGGACAGCTCCAGCTCATTTGAAGAAGTAAGATCAACAGTCGTACCCAGTTCCCATTTTAGTCTAGCGATGGGTGATCTAGCAGGAGAGCCTTCTCTGGGGAAGGATGGGTGAGCAAGCCTCCTCAGACAGAATCTGGTGCATCTGTTTGCTCTTTGTGGCCCCCAGTCTGGTAGGCCCCGGGCCACAGAAGGCAAGTTCTCTGTCCTTATTTCTCCTCCTCCTCTAAGGACAGAGCCTCCTTCTTAGTCCACCAACTTGCCTTGGCTCTTTGCCATGAGACCAACAGCCCAACAGCTACAAGGGCATGGAGATGTGGCAGGTAAAGCCACCCTTCTGGCCCAGATTCATGCCAAGCCAGGTCTAAGAGTCTAAGAGTCAAATGTGCAATGTTCTAGAACCTGAGTTTCAGAGAAAGAGACATAAACTCCGGCTCTGAACATATCTTCAGCATTCCCAGCTTCTTTGGATTGGCCTTCAAATGAACAGCTGACCCACTACTGTCACCCCACTGCCAGACCTCTGATGAGGCCCTCGAATGACGCAGGATGGAATCCTTGCATAACACCGGGGCTGCAGCCTGGAAGCCAGTGTTGTCACCACTGGGAAAATGAACATGCTTACTTAGAGCCAAACAGGCTGAGGGAGAGCGTGGGGTAGCAGGTGATCAGTGAGAAACTGACTCTGGAAGAGTCCACTGCAAAGATCTAGGGGCAGGGAAGGCCCTGATCCCAAGAGTGTAGGGCAGGCTGGAAAAGTTAAGAGAGCAATGGCCTTTCCATTGGCTCATTCTAAGAGATCCCCCTCGGGGGATCCTTGGTAACGCTAGACTCTACCTGGAGTTTGTACTGATTCTTTCAAAGGAACTCTAATCTCTGCCCACAGCAACGGCCAAATCAGAAGACGCTGGCATATAAACAGGAAATCCCTTCCTGCCTGGTCAGTTGCTCAGCGACATAACTGGGTGACTTTTCCCCCCTTCAGTAGCATGGATCTCCCTCCCTCTCTTCCCGCCCCGCCCCCAGGCCATTTCTCCCACCAGGTTTCAGTCTCAAGTCACCTGTTTATAAACCTCGGTCCACTACAGGGACGGCAAATAAGCTGAGGGGCGGGCAACTCCATGCTTAGCGGTCAGTAATCCAATATCGAGACTGAGTCACAGAAATTCCACGGACTAAGCAATCCAGTCATCCCCCTGGATTTTCAGCAGTGGTCTCTAGGGACAGGAGTGTGTTTGGGAGGCATCCCTGACCCACTCCGCTGACTCAGAGAGGTATTTCTCTGAGGATTTACCAGTGAAGTACGTGGACGGAATGTCCAAGCCTTTATCGCGACAGGATCAGAGAAAACCAAAACCAATTTTAAGGTATGGAGGCAATTTCGTTTATAACCACAACAGCACATTTCAAGTGCGGCAACAACATCTGTTTTGGGAGGAGAAGACGAAAAAAAAAACCTCACAATTTGGCTCAGGTGGGTGAGTGTGTGTGGACTTCCTTTTTTGCCAGCCACCAGCACACACACACACCCTTACGACGGTTAAAAGTACCAAAGACAAGTGGGCATCGCACCAACAGTAAGGCCCTATACTCAAGAACCACCCCGAGGCACCACACTTCCTGCACAGAGGAAAATCTCCAGACCCTTCCTATAGTGAGTAAAAATATACAAAGTTCCTGAAATCACCAATGCTGACAGAAACATCCCGCCTTTATCAGTCTTCAGGGTGAAACTAAATCTCAGATAAACCTTTCCCCCTTCAGAGCCAAGCACCCACAGGGATGAAGCCGAGGACATGCGGGCCTAGACACATCCCTCCAGCCCCAACTCAGCAGCACAAGCGGAAGCCCTCAGAATTCTTTCCCAAATTGGAACCATGGTAGGATACTGTCCCAGAGCGAAGTCAAGAATACCTTGACCGCTCCTTGTCGGCAAAGCAAGCTGGGAAGCCTAGTCACAGACCCAGGGCTGGCTCTCCATGCTGCCAGTGGCTTCCCTGTTCCTCTCTTCCCACTCCCTCTCCATCTCCAGCAACACTTGCCCATGGAGGGCCATTTCTACACACCCAAAGGAAGCCTTGGTGCCCCTCAGGTGGTGGGGTTCCACGTGATGAGCAGATTCCATAGTTGTCATCATTACCAAGCTGAGGCCGTTCTTTTCCTACTCCCTACCCACCCTTCTACTTTCCCCCAGGGCTGGGGAGTGCACCCCCAGGCTTCTAAGATCAATCCTGGGGTCACCTGTTCCCTGCTTTCTGTGGCTTTTCAGAATGAGCTTTCCCAAACTCCTGCATGAGCCAGGTCCCTAAAACATCTGAGCCAGTGAAGGTGTATGTTGGGGAGAGGAAGGGCAGAGTTCTAGACAGTGGGGGCGTGGGAGGCAAGGGATGCTGGCCCCAGAAGTGCCTTGATTGCTCCAGTCCTCCAGCCATCAAGAAAAACAGACCACCTTAACTGTGCATGTCGGGGTCCTCCAAAGCCTTGCAAATCCTACCACTGATGACAAGCATTTCTCTTGAATGTCCCCCAGGACCCCAGCGCCCAGTCCCATCAACATCGTTCCTCATCATGCAGATCTCTGTTCGAGCTCGCTCCCAGGACCAGCAGACAGCCACGAGGCTGAATCTCCAGATGGCTCAGAAAACAAATGCTTTGTCCCCTGCCCTTTCCTAACCACCAATCCTGTCCCAGCCCCAGAGCTTCACCAGCCTCCTCTGGCTTTTAAATGCAAAAGACACATTCCTCTCCCAAACCACCTAGAGTCTTAATCCAGCTCCTTCGAAGGTGTCTGAATGTCAAACCGCTATGCTTTCAGTACCTAGCGAGCCAGGCCTGGGGAGCTGGAGGGTTTTCGGAGGGTGTATAATTAGCTGATCAGTATTATGTTACCCTGTTCATAACTGAATAACCATTTTAATACAGATGGCACACACTGGGATAATTTCTGGGGTCGCCTCGCAGTACGTTACAGCACGAGTGTGGCAGAGGGAATCTTCTTTAGCCAAGGTACATTCTACCAGCTAATTTTACCTGCTGTTTTCAGGATGATTTGGGATAATTCCATATCATTTGCAAAATATTTAAAAAAAGAAAACTTGATACGTGATGCCAGTTTCAGAAAAAGGCACCATCTGAATTATTAGTTGTCCTGATAATGAGTCTATGAAGAATACAAAGAATAACAAGGGTATGAAACCCTCAGCCTTCTTCTCACTTGGGAATCTGCCCTAAAATGGGGGGCAGGGGTTGAAAGGTTGGCCAAGCTGTCTGGAACTTGTACAGGGTCTCTGCTGATGTCAGATAGTACAGTTCTACGATGCTGAAGCCATCCTGGGTACCTGCATCCCACTGCTCCTTGTGCCTGCTCTAGCCGACACAGGCCCAATTTGCACACCTGCACGGTGTGTACACACATGGAGCGTCCATGCGTACCTTCCCAGAGAGCAGGCTGGAGGGCTTGGGGAGTGGGAGGCTACCTTGCACAACTCCAGCCTGTGTCGGCCCATGTGCCTGAGCCTGTCACTGCGCAGACCTCTCCCTAGTCCTATGCATCCCAAAGTGGAGCTGGGGGTCTAGAGCTCTCCCTGCCTGCCTGGTGTCCCACTCCTTGTCCAGCTCCTCTGCTCCCTGCCAATTGCTGGCTGGTGGCTAGCGTTTGCTCTCAGGCCTGGACACTCGTGTTTATAGGCCGGAAATCTGTGCGGAGCTGGCTAGCAAGGCCTGGGCTCCTGGGAGGCAAGCTTTGTGGGAGTTGGCAGGGAGGGTGGGGAAGCCAGGACAGGCGGCTGCCCCTGGGGAAGGGAGCATGCCTTTAGAAAGGGAAGTCTGTTTGGAAACGATGAATAGACACTGGTCATTTTAAAGGCTTCAGCTTAGACTGTGATTGTCTCTAGATACCGAGGCACGTAATCTTGGAGTCTTAATTACCACAAACACTTGGATTCATTTCCAGGACGCCGGCGGGAGAAGCCTGGCAGGGAATACCCAGCCCTGAGCTGGAGACAGCTCTGTCTGTCTGTCTGTCTCTCTGCCTCCCAGGTCTCCTCCCTGCCGGAAGGACTTCAGGACTTCGGGGGGCTGAGAGCCTGGAGCACAGGCAGGGGCCGGAGAAAGATCAGAGACCACAAGCTGGGAGATGCCCTGATGGGCAGGAGCAGGGAGCTGGAGTCCCGCCCTGTAGACGAGGCTGGTTTGCTCACCTGTTGATGGAAGAGACGCTGGGCACGGTGTCATTGTCGCAGATGCCCTCAGCCAGGAGCCGGTCTCGGATCTCCCAGGCGAACATGGTGGGGTTCTGTCGCTTGTATTCAGCAATCTTGTCCACCACTTTGGGCGTCGCCACTTTGGGCTTGGAACCTCCAATCACTCCGGGCTTGATGCTGCCGGTCTCATAGTACCTGCGCCGGGAAGGCCGGCGGGGTCAGCGAGAACAGGCCATGGCAGGGGGCAGAGAGGCTGCAGGCTTCAGGGCGGTGGAGCCACGCTCCCACCCGAGGCAGCAGCGTGGAGGGAAAAGACTCAGCCTGGCTGAGCCAGCTTCCGGAGGGTGCGCTTGGCTGAGGCGAGGGATGGACCGAAGGAGGAAGGGGAGGATGAGAGGGACACTCCCTCCAGGAAGACAGTCATGCCGGGGACTGAGAGCAGAGCACACCAGCGGGAATAGGTGCCCCTGGGAGTTTGAAAGCCCGGCCTTTTATTTAGAAAGAACAGGAGGAACAGCAGGATTCCAGGCCTCCAGGCCCACCAGGGCTGAGGCCCCCACCTCCAGCCCTTTCCTACTGAGCATGGAGCCCTGGTGAGAACCAGGACCCTCCTGTCCCCTCCCCAGGGCTGATTTTTACTTTCCTCTTGGGGACCCATTTATGCTCCCCACCCTGTTCCTCTGAGCCCCCCAGTCTGCATGAACTATGCTTGGAGAGGACTCCCTCCCTGTCTGAAGTCTGGGATCCGGCAGCCTCTTCTCAAGAACCCTAAAGCTGGGCAGGAGCTGAGTGACCCTTCTCCACCCTTACTCCTGGGCCCGTGACCACCACCTGAGTACTCTCTCCAAAAGAAGCAGCTCTCTAGGTTCCCCCCAGTATCCAGATACCCCGTCTCCCACTGGCATCCTGGACTTTGAGCCAAGTCCTTGGTCTGGAGACCCAGGCCCTCGGGCTGAGGAGGCAAGGCTTCTCCCAGGGGTGGCTCTGAGGCCCTCACCTGCCCAGGATTTTGCTGACACAGCCGTGGCTGACCCGCAGCTGCCGGGATATGTCGCAAGGCCGCACCCCCTGGTGGGCCAGCTCCACGATGCGCTGCCTCACCACGTCGGGCAGGGGCCGGCCGTTCACAAACACCCCCCCGAGCTGGTTCACACCCCCGTGCCCTGCTGGGGAGAGACAAGAAAAAAACACAACACCCCACACACAGCAGGGACCGGCCATTAGTCAGGGTCCGCGGCCCAGGACGTGCAAAGGGAGTAGGCAGGGCGGAGGGGCATGATCTGGGACTCGCGGCAGAACGGTGGTCCGGTGGTCCGCCGCTGCCGAGCAACGCAGGGCGACTGGGGATTGAAACCCACGGGCCGTAGAGACGCGGAAACGCAGACGCAGGAGAGCAGGGAAGAACACGGCTCTAAGACCAGCACCTCTCAAGGGAGAAAGTGAGGGAAGGAATGGAGAAGCAGGGTGAGAAGAGGGCAGAGGGGGAATTAGTGCCAGCAGGAAAGAATGTAGGAGAGGAAAAGAAGGGCGGAGCAGAGAGCAGAAGCAGGGCCAAGCGGGATCCCGCCTGAGCCGCAAGCAAGGGGGAGTCGTTGGTATGTGTTAGGGCTTGGAGGCAGATAACTTGGGGCGTGGGGTCTGGGACCGATTGACTCAATACAAAAGGGCTCTGAGCAGAGAGAGGGGCTAAATGTCTGACTCCCTCCTTTTGCTCCCTACCTCTTGTATCTATTTTTAATCAGAGTTGGTGTTCCTGCCTCCTTCCCTGTGTTTTTGTTTTTGTTTTATTCTGGCTTTCGATCGGGATTTTTCCTTTCCTTTATGTTTTCTATCTTTAGATATTTCGAGGCCATATTTCCCACTTGAATCCCTAGTGTCTAAAGTTCAAAGAAAGCCAGGTGGAGGACGGAAGGCTGAAGACGCAGGGGTCCGGTGTCCGTGCTCAGAGCCGGGAAAGCAGCCGGTTGCTGCGCGGGGCTCCCATGGGCAGCAGCCAGAGAATGCAGGCTGCCGCCCGTAGCCAGGCTTGAAAGCCACTTCCTCCCCTAGGTAGCATGGTACAGGTGGCCTAGACAGGCTGAGGGCTCACGGGACACCCCGTGCTGTCAGCCAGAGCCAGCTCCCATCCCTCCGACCTCTTAGACCTCGGCAGCCTCCCAGGACACCACAAAGCAAGGGCATTTGCTCTCATGGCCAGGAGGAGGGCGCAGGGTCTCCAGCGGGGTCCTCCAACCTCGGAGCCAAAGTGGTCACCAGATATCAGGCCCGAGGACGCTGCGCGGCGCCCCATTCTCCCTGGCCTACAGCAGTCTAGAAATCCTGCACCCAGAGCAATCACCCAGAGCCGCAGTTCCTGAGCAATCCAAGCGCAGAGTTCTAGTGGCGGGCCTGACTTGGCCAGGAACCTGCAGCCCGGGTCCTGCTGGCTTCAGGCGACTTTCGGAGAAAGCGGGAACATCTGCGTTCAGCTCATTTCTTTCCCATCCCCTCCTGGGGGTACTGAGAGCAAGGGCCGGTGAAACCCCTGGGGAGAGGCTTCCGATCTGCAGGCTGGGGGAGGCTAGAACCTCTTTTATTTGCCTCTCATTCCCGCTACTCTTCCTACCTCTAGCCCCACTCCTCACCCCTCCCTTCCCTCCAAACCCCGACCATCAATAATTTAGGCCCCGGGAGAACTCGCGTTACCGGTATGAAAAGGCGGCAGCTGCGGGCAGATTAAAGATGAATAATTCAGCCTCCCCCGGGCTCCGGGCCCGGCCTCTCGTCCCCAATCTAACGGAAGGGGATGGGAAGGGGGCCGACAGGAGTCCTGGGCCGCGGGCCGGGAGCCGCCCCTCAGTCGGGCCTGGAATGCGCCACTGCCGCCGGCGCGGACTGGGGCTGCTGCTGCTTGCTGGCCCGCCCGCCCGCGCCACGCTCTCTCCCTTCCTCCGACCACCTTCAGCACGCCTTGCCCCCTTTTGGGTTTCAAAGTGACACCCAGTGGGCGGCTGGGACTCGGCAAATCCCCCGCGGAATCGGCCAAAGAGCGAGAGCAGAGGCGGCCGGGCAGGGAGGCCGGCGGGCTGGGCGAAGACTGCGAGAGGACCGGTTCCACTCGCTCGGAAAAGGAGACAGGATTTCTGGCTCAGCTGGTGGAGACCAGCGGCGGCCCGAGGCTCCTGACTCGGATTACCTGTACTTGGAAATTATTTTTAAAAATATATTTTACCCCAGGAGTATTTTTTTTTAAGCTCACCCCTGTAATGCTAATTATAAGCTTAGAGAAAAACAGAGGTCTTCCTCCTTGGCTCTCTTTTCTGGAGTACCAATCCAAGCCAGGGCTAAAAAAGTTTCCCAGTGAAAAGTTACAAATCATCCTCAATTATTAATCTACAGAGGAGGAGAAGTTTTCTATTTAGAATCTATTTATCTAAAAAAAAAAAAAAGACTGCAAAAAAAAAATCTCTGAATTGTTCTCCAAGCTAAAGACATAGGACATGAATTAGATAAATTCAAATTTCATTAAAATAATTTCCTCTTTTCCTCTTTTTTCATTTTTTCTCCCCTTCTCTTTCCTGGATAACATCCTTTCTGTTTTCTTTCTTTTATTTTCTTCCACCTTTTCAAAATTTCTCTTTCCTTTCTCCCCAGCTTGGGCGTTTGCCTTCCTTTTGTTCTTTTCCCCTCATTTTCCCCCTCTTTGACTACCCACTGGCCAGGTCACTGGCTGGACCATCTTCACCATGAAGTGGGAGGCCAGCAAAGAGCTTCCAGAACTGCAAGCAGAGCTTGGCTCTGCCCAGGGGCCGCCTGGCAGGCTCCTCTACTCCATCTCTTCCTGACTTCGATTTCTCCTTGGAACCCTTCTTTGTTTTTAGAGCATCTCTCAGGGAGAGGTGGAGAAAGATGACCACCGTGTCCCGCCAGTCTCAGCCTCCCAACTCAAGTAGAAGAGAAGGGGAAGGAGAAGGAGAGAGGAAGGAGGGAGAAAGGAGAAGGAGAGAGGAAGGAGGGAGGAAAGAAAAGAAGAGGAACTATTACAAGCCAGCTCACAAGAAACCCTGGCTAGGCTGCCAGGGCCTGGAGATGCTGGGAGCTGAGGGTCAGTTGGGGGCACCCCACCCCCACACTCTTCTGCCTGATTGTCCTGACACTGAAGCTGCCGGAGCTAGGAGTCTCCTCCTGGACAAGTACACTCAAGTTTGAGAAAGGTAGCGATGAATGGAGGGTGGGGGAGGATGGGAGAGTGAGAGAGAGAGAGAGGTAGGTAGGTGAGAGGGAGACAGGGAGAGGGAGAGAACAGAGAAAACAACACAACACAAACCCCTCTAAAACTGCCTGCCAATTAGTCTCCCAGTCCAGGGCAAGAGGGTGACCAGGGAGTGGAATGGCTAGAGCCAGGGCTGGGGGCTGTGGATTGATGACCTCAGAAGGAGCAGGTGGAAGAAAGGAAGACAGGTGATGGGCACCAGGGAAAGTAGGAAGGCAGGTAGAGGGATAAGTATTGGTGACATAAGGCAGAAGAGGGAAACTGGAGGCTTTAAGACGCTGGAAAATGAGGGGAAGAGGAATAACGAAAGGGGGGGCCTGGAGAAGTCAGCGCAGTCTCCAAAATGGGACCTGAGCGCAGGGGGCCAGGGCCGCGCCGGGACTGGAAGGGAGAGGTTTAGGACGGGGAGCCCCGAGCTGGGACAGGAACCGGGCGCCGGTACTCACGGTGCATCGCGGAGAAGGGGTCTGCTTTGCAGTGCATATCCATGGGGAGGCAGAGGAGCGGGAGCAGCGCGGCCGCCGCCGCCGTGTCGCCTCTCAAACTCAACTTCAGGACTTGAGGAGAAAAGGGAGGGACGTTGGGGAGGGGGGCGAGGTAAGCGGGCACCCAGCTGCGGCGGGGCGGGCGGGGGACGCCGCGGTGAGCTCCCCGCGGGGACGCTTCCTGGGCGGATCGGAGCTTGCAACCGCAGCGACCGCAACTTCCCACCGTCGGGGCGCGGGGCTGGGCGGTCAGCAGAGCGGCCCCGGGGCGGCGGGCCGGGCCGGGGGGATCTGGGGGCGCATGGCGCGCGCGGCAGCTGAGGCTACGGCTGAGGCTGGGAGGGGGGAGGTGGCTCTCTCACTCCCCTGGAACCCGGTCATCCGAGAGGCGGCGGTCGGAGAGGGCGAGGAGCTGGGGCGGCCCGAGGGCGCCGGGAGGGGAGCCGGGCCGCTCCAAGTGCCGGTGAGTTGGCGAAGTTGGCAGAGAAGTAGCAATCCTCGGGATGTCCGAGCGGGCGCCTCCGGGAGGGGAGAGCGCGAGCCGGGCCCCCGCCCCCCGGAAAAGGCAGGCGCACGCCGCGGCGGCCGAAGGGCCGCGAGGGAGGGAGGGAGCCGAGCAGCTCCAGCAGCACTGGGCTGGCCCCAGGTGGGTTGCGGCTGCAAGAAGACTCGGCCGGAGACTGGAGCCTCCGCTCCCGGTGTGTGTCTCTCTAAAAGCTGCAAAGCCCCCTCCAGACCCCCTCCCCCTCCCCGCGCTGGGAGATGGATGACTTGTCAGACAAAGGCAATAGATTCCACCACTCTGTGATTCGCCAGCGCCGGAGCCCCGAGCTTCGGCGAGGAGGGCCCCGCGCCTGTCACTCCGGTGCCGGTGAGGGGAGGGTAGGGGAGGGGGAAACGGGAGGGAGGGAGGAAGCAGCGGGCGAAGGAAGAGGGAGGGAGGGGAGCGGGCCAGGGGGAGGGGAAAGGGGAGCCCGGGATTAAAACTACACTGAGAAACGAAACTCGCCGATAAGATAAACGTTAGATAAGGATAAAGAGCGGCCAGTCTAATGAATATTCAGGCAACGACCGAGTGCCGCGGAGCGCGCCGCTCTCGGAAGCCAGGCTCACAGTCCCAACTCACCTAGCCCTGCCATCCACCGGCCAGTGCCCGCGTGGGCCACGCGGCCCCGAGCCCAGTCCGCATCCCTAGTCTTAACCCCCCTCCTCTCAGCTCTGAATTCCCTTCCGTTCCTTCCTGAGTCTTCCTTCCTCTCTCTGGTCCTTCCCTTTCGCCTTTCCCTCCTGAGGTGCCTCCCCACCCACGCACCCCCAATTCTCATTCCGGGGCAAAGTGCCCGGCAGTTTGTCCTCTCTCATTCCACGCGCAGCTGCGCGGAGGACTTCCCTCGTCCCCTTGGCCATAAGAGTCTGGGTAGCCCAGAACGCTCGGTTTAGGATGGAGCTGGAGACCTCCAGCGAGGACCCACCTGCCTCAGTGGGACCCAGCGGACGGTGGGAGAGCCAGGGACTTGGCTTCTGGACCCTCGGGTGGCCTGGGAGAAGGGCTTGGGGAGGGAGACAGTGCAGAGCGACTGGTCGCTGGCGGCAGAGGACGCGGGAGCCGAGGTTTGCTCTCCCCGGCTGGAGAGAAGAGGCTGCGAACGAGGCTGAGCGCCGCCCGCTGCCAGCTTGACGGATCCCGAGCTAGCGCAGGAGGCGCAGCGCGCTCGGCCGGGCCCCGCTCTTGCCGGAGCCGCTGCCCCAGCCTCCGCAGCCTTCGTCCGCGCTCGCTCGGGTCCCCTAGTACGCACCAGTCAGGAGAAGCCCTTTGTCTCCTAACTGGTTAAGTACAGAATATCCGGGAGATCTTTATGAAATATTTTCCCTCGTCTCATAAATCATCTTGGCACTTCAGCTGATGTTTTAACTCTCTCTCCCTCCTTCCCTCCCTCCCCCCGCTTCCCTGGGTCTGCGAAAGGGCGGCTCAGGGAAGCCCGAGCTCTGCTCTTGCTGCTTGGTCTCGGGGCGCCTCTGGCCTCTGACTGCAGACCTTGGCGTCCGCGAAAGAACCGCAGCCTCACAACGCCGTCCCGCTGGCCAGTGCCCAGGCAGCAGCTAGGCTGGGGGACACACCACCCCACTCAGCCAGGAGACTTCTACTGGGCCTCTTGCACCCAGGGGGTGGGGGGTGGTGGTGGTGTTCAGAATGCCCTTAATCCTCGGGCGGGGATCCAGCCAGGCTCAATCCTATAGGATTCTGAACCACCCACTCCTTAGGGCTGACTCAGCTGGACATTTGCCCTCCCCCTTCCTGGATCCTCCGGAGCCTAATCTGCTTAATCCACCTGCGGAGTAACTTTTGGGAGGGAAAAACAAAAAATAAAAAAACAAACTTCTCTCCAGCCCCCTCCCTCCCAACCCTCACTCCCTCTTCCCGTGGGCGGCCAGGCTAGTTCCCTGGGGCTGGAGGGTGAAGGCGCAGGGTCTAGCCCCGAAGGTCAGTCTCTTCCTCTAGAGACCTGCAGATGGCGCTCCCGGGTTTGCTTTGGCCTCCCAACCCCACGTACACGCACTAACTTTGTGTGGGGAGCGAAAAAAAAAGAAAACACAGTCCGGGCAGCCTAAGGGAAAGGCTCCCAGGCTTGGGAGAAAGGAGCTTTCAGGTTGTATTACCTGGTACAGCCTTGGGCTTCCTTCAGGAAGGTAATTAACCAAGATTGGGTGGAGGGAAAGGCACAGGGGAAGGATCCTTATTGAAAGGAGCTCAGAACTCAAGGAGCCCTTTGCCCCCAGGTTTCCCTACATTGGTCCAGAAAGTTAAGTCTTGGGGAGTCGGAACTACAGGAGGAATAAGACTGTAGACAGTCCCCCCCACACACACATAGACTCATTGATTTTTCCAGACCCAGCTAGACATATCTCTATGTTACACATACTATGAAGAAGTGTGGATGCAGACAACAGGCATTTCCATGTATTGGGCAAGAGGGATGTCACATTTTGTGAAAGGGGAACTTAATGCACAAGTGTGCTACAAGTTATACTCGCACACCTATCTTTCCCATGTACCCCCCAAGGAGTGAAGACCCTTCCGTGACAGTTCACTTCCCAGGTGGCCTCTGAGGTCCCAGAATCACTCCCACCCTGGTCACCCCCACTTCCTGGGACCCCTTCTCCAGCATTGCACTAGTTGGACACTCATCCTCCCTCCAATCCAGCCCCTGGCAGCTTCCTCCTCAGGTCCAGCGCATTCGTGGGTCTAGAAAGTTAAAGAGCAATGATCCCTGATGATTAGAAATGCTTTTAGCCCAGGCTCTTCCTTCTCCTATGGCTCCGGAGCTGGCCTATAGATTTCTCTCCAGGCACTGGCCTCTCCCTCTGATGTTCCTTTTCCTGTTCTTCCCATTCTTTTTCTATAGAGTCTAGTAGAGGAGGAAAAAAAAAAAAAGCAAGAAAGGGGAAAAAGGAAGAAGAAAGTAGAGGAAAGAGGAAAAGAAAGAGAAATAAAGAAAACAACCCAACCCCAAACACAACCCGGGCTCCGACCTGTCAGGGTTGGTTGCTTTTCCCGTCTGCCTCTAAATGAACCTTTTCTCTCTGGTGTTTTCAAAGCGGCCCTTCCACCCCCCAACCTAGGGGCATTTACACTTCAAACAAGGCGCCCGCCTCCCTGCGGAAATTTAAAGGCAAATAAACTTTTGGGGAGTTGCTCTGATACCCATCTCGGGATTTGCTTCATTAGCCGCCTCTGTGCATCTGATCTGCCCAATAAATCTTCCTTGTGGATCTCCGTTCCTTCACCTTCTCCGCTCCCTTCCCTGCCAGGCTCTCCCACTGCCCCAGCCCTTGCCTCCTTTCTGGAGGCTGAGTTGCAGCTGGCCTGACTCTCACAATCCAGGACCTCCTCCCCCGGGTGTAGGTGTGGGAGAAGCAGGACCCCCCTTGACTTCCTCCCCCGCACCCCAAGTGGACAAACGCACAGGCATCCCAAGCCAAGCATGACTAGTGCTCCGAGCTACCAGATGCGTTTCTGGACAGATTGTGCATGAAGTGAAGTACTCGTGTAGACCCTGTCCGCTTCCCCCACTTACACCAGCTCTCTTCTCCACCCTTCTGCTCCTTTTCTGGTTTCCCGTTCCCTGGCCCAGTGCTTCCTGTCGGGGTGAGGAAAGGCAAAGGGGTGGCTACCTCTTGGCTGTAGGCAGAGCCCTGACCCAGAGCCCAGACTCACCCCTCACTGCCCCTCCACCCCGACCTGGAGCAGTTTGGGCTGGCAGCTGGGCCCTAGGAGGCTGGGGGCACCCAGGGAGCTTCCCAGCCGGGCTCCTCCCCCTTGGCCTGGGCTTGTCCTCCTCCTTCCACTCCTTCCACCTCCTGGAGAGCGGCAAAGGGAGCCAGGGCCAGGCCTCTGAGGGAGGGGATTAGAAATTCCGAAATTAAATGTATCTCCCTAGGAAATGCTCCCCACTGCGCGGACCAAATTAAACGCATTAAAGTTCAGGGGGGAAAAAAAGCTGTTTAGAACCAAGGGGGGAGAAAACTAGTCCGAAGGGATGAGAAGCAGAAACAGAGGAGGGAAGAGGGGAAGGTAGAGCAGAGCAGCAGCTTCGCCGCCGAGCTCCTTTTCTGAATTAGTCCCGGTTTTGGAAGTCACCGCCACTGGCACCAGAAGAAAAGAAAAAAGCAAAGAGAAAAAAAGTTCGCTGACAATCCAAGTGTGGGACGGCCGCGGCCCACTCGCCCTCTGGGTCCTGGCGCAGCCCGGGGCGCCACTCTCCGCGACCAGAAACCAGGCCTCCGGCGCGCGCACCCGGCCCCCTCTCCAGCTAGGCCTGACCCGCTCCTGCCCGGCCCTCTCCCCTCCCCCTCCCCATTCTCTCCCCGCCCCTCCCCCTTCCTAGCCCTCTGGTCACGTTGGAGGATGGCTTTTTTTTTTTTTTTTTTTTTTTTTTGGAAGAGCTTCTGGTACAATATGGAGCACCATGGGCTGCAATTTCACACTCCACGGCACATTCCCCCTAAAGCTACTTTCTTTTTTTTTTTTTTTCATCTAAGACCCCCTAATTTCTGCTTCCTCGCTCCCTCCCTTGCTCCCTCCCTCCCTCTGCTCTCACTCTTCTTTTCCCGCTTTTGTTCCCAATATTTGGGCTCCCTGCGTGAAGCCCGGGTTGATGGGGGGGCGCCTCCCGGCTGGCCCCGCCCGCTCGGTCTGTTGGTCCTGTGGAGGCCCGGCGCACGTGCTGCGCCTTTATCCTCACCGGCCCCTCCCCCTTGAACCCGGCTGCTCCTCGCCAGAGGTCCCAGCGACCTGCCCGGCCCTTCGCAGCCCCTTTGAGGGAAAACGACAATGCAAGCCACTTGGCCACCAAAGCGGCCTCTTAGCGGCACGGGCTTGCCAGGTGGCCGCCGCCAGTGGGCCACCCGACTGGGGAGCTGAAAAAATTGTCAAGCCAGGAGAAACTGGGCCAGTAGGTCTACAGGGTAGGAGTGGAGAGCCCTGTGTTACCGAAAACAAGTGGAGGGTGGGAGCCAAGAGGCCCACAGAGGCCGTGAGGCTCCCAGCTCAGACCTGTATACAGCCTGTCCCACACACCCCCACCCAGACACTCATGGACTTGCACAGCTAAAGGGGCCACTCACCCCACAACCCAGAAGAAGCAGCAGCCACCACATTCACAGTCCCTTTCCCTCTTTGGGCCTCAGTTTTCTCACCTGTAAAATAGGGATGATTACCTGTCTTGCCTACTCCATGGACCAAAGCACTTTGAAAACAAAACATTTCTGTGGTAGGTTAAGGAGTAAGTGCTCAGCTTTCTGAGCCTTTACCCTTCCGCAAAGGGAAGGAGGGATCTGAGCTGGTTAGGCAAGCCAAGGGGTGGTGCTTTCCATCCAACTTCTATCCTATAAAGGAAACAAGAGGATTCCTTGCTGCCTCCCTTAGTGTGTTCCCCCCTTTCAGGATTTTTCCTCCTTCCATTGACTATACCACACCCTGTCCATGTTTACCACTCTGCTCTGTCTTTCCTGACACTCCATTCTCACTCCTTCCTGCACGCTCACCCTGCTGCCTCAGCACAGATGCTAGAGGAACCGTTAAAGTCCTACCCCCCCCCCCCCAACAGCCAGGTTAATTGCAGCCTCAGGCGCGGTCCCCTTCAGGCCAGTCTGCCAAAACCGTTGGGAGGTGGCTGGACGATTCACTGAGACGTGGGAAAGGAAATCCCGTCCAGTCTGGTTCCAAACAAAGAAAGTTGGTCCTCCCAGGACCTTCAGTCAACCTGCCAAAGCCGGAGCGGAGCTGAGACCGTGGGGAGAGGACTGCTGAAGGGGAGTCGTGGAAGGCGGGGAGAGAGGAGGGGAAGAAAAGGGACATGAAAAGGGTGCTGAGGGAACGGAGAAGACACCTGTCTCTGGAAGGCCCGAAGAGGCTGGTTTGGACGTAGCCGGGGTCCCCAGCCGGCCAACACCTCTTCCCTTCCTCCCCAAGCCCGGGTGAGAGAGCGCGAGTGAGGCTGTGCCGGGGGCCCAAGTAATGATTAACACCCGCTCTCAGCCGGGCCTGGAGCCCGCAGCCGGACCTGGCTGGGGTGGAGGGAGAGACAGTACGGGCGGGCCCCAGACCGCCCCGGCGCTCCCCGCTACCGCCACCGATACGTAGGGGGCTGCAGAGGAAGGGGGCAGGCGGGAGCTAGCTGGGGGGCCGCCGAAAGGGAGCGGCGTGCAGGAAAGAGGGGAGAGCGCGACTGCAGATGCTGGACAGGCCAGAGGGGAGCGAAGGAGCCACAGCCGACGTGCAAGGAAAGGAAGGGGCCAAACGCGGGCGCGCGGCTCTGCAGCGCAGAGGAATAGTTAGAGAGGGGCGGGAGCACCCCGGCGGGCTGAGTTTTGCCGGAGTTGCGAGCAAGCACCAAATCTACTCTGTCGGATCCATCCGCGGCGCGCCCGCCCTCCCTTCCTCCTCTCCCAGCAGCCGAGTGGATGCGAGGAGCAGGCGGAGAACGCGCCAGAGCCGGGAGCGGGTAAGGCAGGAGGAGCCCCGCCAACCGAACACAGGGAAGCGCTGGGCAGGGCCGCCAAGGCGGGGGACTAGCTGCTGGGCGCCGCGAAGTGGCTGGAGACAAAGGACCTGAGCGGAGGGGAGAAGGGAAAAGAGTGGGGCTGATAGAGACTGGGAGAGAACCAAAGCACAGGGGGCTCTCTGGGGACCGGCTCTCCTGCCACCTCCGCCCACTCCAGCCCAGAGCCGGGACGTCTGGGGGGCTCGCTCCTGTTCCGGTGTCTGGCCCGTGGGCCTGTGGCCTGGGATCGGGGCAAGGGGTGTTGCTGTGGCTGTGGGGGCCCTGTGTGTGTGAGAGAGAGAGAGAGAGAGTGTGTGTGTGTGTGTGTGTGTGTGTGTACGCGCGCGTGCGCGCGTGTGTCTGTGCGCGCGCGCGAAGGTTTAAGCAGACGGGAGGGGGGCGGAGTGGGGGGAGGAGGGAGGGTCTCCGCTGTAGGGTTAGACCCCAGCCCCAGGCTGCTGCAAGCCTTTGCCCTCCACCCTCCGCGGTACAGAGCCACCCACTCCCCGAACTTGAAACAAAAGGGCTGCACCGAATCCCTCAGGAGCCAGGACAAGGGCTCTTCCTGGAAAAAGTGCTTTGGTTTGAGACTCTAAAGGTCACTGCATCCAGGATTATTTCTTAACTTTCTGTAACTGCTCCTAGGGGGAAAAAAAAAGACGCAAAGTAAATCTTGGACAGAAAAAAGCCCGGGTCCCAGTAGTTTTCTCCGTCGTGTCTGGACCAGCGGTGAGGTCTAGACCCGCGGCAAACGAACAGATTGAAGAAACTGACTAATGGAGGGAGAAAGCCTCTTTCCATTTCTAAATCAATTAAGGAGAATTTCTGATGGGTCTCTTTGAGGGCTGAACATCTCTTGGTGAGGGGATCGCCTGAGAATGTTGTAAGGGTGCGTGGAAGGTGTGTGTGTGTGTGGGGGGGTGGATGGAGAAGGGTGTCTGGGCAAACAGCTGTGTCCTAGGCTGGGCTGAGATAGGAGCTCAGGACCCATCTCCAGCCAGCACCCCCCCCCCTCCCTTTGCCCTCCGCTGAGGCTGCTCCGAGGCCAAGGCCTTCTCAGCCTCTTCCTGCGGGGCCGCCAATCAATCCTGCAGGTCAACACAGCAATTAATAACGGGGTGAGGAGGCCTGGCAAAAGAGGGAGGGGAGGCGTTGAGCTGTGTCTCCCCCAGGCTCTGAGGGTCCGGTGGAGGACCAGGGAGTGGGAGGGGTCTCTGAGGGCAGAAAGAAACCTGGGAACTCAGTGTGGGCCAGGGAGTGGGCCCAGAGCCCCAGGAGGGAGAGGCAGGGGACCAGGGACAGAGAGCCAGAAAACCAGCTAGGACAGGCCGGCAGGCATCAAATAAACGTCTTATTTTTATGATTCTGGGGGTATAGGCGACGAAAGCCAAAGACCACAATTGACCTAGTTGCAGATTCTCTCTCCTTCCTCCATGCTTCGCCTTTTCCTGGTGGTTTTCGCTACTCCAGATCTGGCTCAGCGACACTACATAAAACCCGCATCCTTCGCAAACCCGGCTGCGGCGGTTGCGCCAGGGCGTCAGCCAGACACGCTTGCTCGCGCGCGTGTCATTGTCATTTTGAACTAGCCGGATGAGGCCAAAGGGGCGCGGGGGCCGCCTGGGGGACGCAGAGCCCCCGGGGAGCTGTGCCCCGGCCAGACGTGCCTAAAGTAGAAATTAGGGCCGGGGCAGGGGGCATGAAAAGAAAGAAAGCGGCTCCGAGGGCGGAAGACTCCGGGGCTCCGTGGGGCCGGCTCGAAGGGAACGGTGGCTTCCTTCTCTCAAACACAGCCCTGCCTCCTGCCCAGCTCCGATGCTCCTCCCCACTCTTCCCCCAGGCCGCGCTGCTGGCTGGACTGCGATCCCCGCAACGGCCAAAGCGGGAAAAGGAGGGAAGGGAAAGGGAGTGCGGTGCACAGCTGGTCCGCCCGGTCCCTTTACCACCCGCGCCAGGAGTGCGGCTACCAGTCCTGGCACAGGTAGGCGCAGGCGACCCTGGGGAAGCGCCCTGGTCCTTTCTGGAGTATCCCACGCGCTCAGAAACTTGGAGTGAAGGCCCTAACAGAGCTCAGGGATGCCCCCCCCCCCCAACCCCGCTCTGCTTTCTCCTTCCCGAGGCTTTGGGGAGGAGGCCTGGCTGCATCAGCTGGGAGACTTGCCGGGACTGGGAACCCGTCTGCGCACCTCAGGCCTGCAAGGCAGGAAGAGCTGCCTTTGGAGAGGGAAAACAGAAGAGTGGGAGTGTCGAGAGCCTGAGCAGAGGGACTGGGAAACAAGGAGGGGTGGGGGCAGGAGGTGGTAGGAAGCAAAGTAGATGCAATGAGTGAGGGAGAAGCCTGGACAGGAGAGGAAGAAAGGGGGAGAGAGGTTTCCAGGAAGGCCCAGCCATTAGGTCTGTCCTTGGGCTGCATATTTATACGGTCGAGGGGGTGCACAGATGGGCTCTCAATTGAATTCCATCTTCAACACCATCAGAGATTGATTTTGTACTCGCTTTTAATTTTGCCATAATTAATTAGATCATTACAACTGTTTGCTATTGATCTCCCTACTTAAACCTCTGGTGCAGAGGGGTGGCCCAGAGCCCTAAAAGCCCAGGAGACCACAGTTGACACTCCTGGGGGCCCCAGTTTCCTAGTGGGTACAGGCGCCCAAGGGGGAATGGAGGCAGCCCAGGGACTGGGCCAAGAAGCTTAGAGGAAGACCAATCCTGAGAGTGGAAACTGGATTATCAGCTGAAAGACAGAACCTGAGCTGTTGGGGTCTGGCAAAAGGGGTGGGGGAGACAGGGGAAAGGTGAGGAATGAAGCAAAAAAGGGCCCAGAGTAGGTCCTTGACCTCTGTGGGATTATTTGGAAAACTTGGAAACTGATCCAACCCTGTCCCTCCCCACCAATCCAAAACTAAACTTGGCTACCTGGCTTCACACCCCCCGTGCTACTCTAGGGCACGTAGTGGGCAGACAGAGTTGAATTTACAGGCCTGGAGGAGAGAAGGAGGGAGGGGGGGGGGGAAAAGGAGCAGCCCTCCACTCCCTTAGCCCTGTGGGTCAATGGGTTCAGATTCTGTTCTCCATCTGGGTCCCCTGGGGCCTGCTATCCCTCCCCTTGCCTCAGGCCTCCCTTAAGTTTATTTTGGTGGCAGAGCCTTTTCTCCAAACATCAGACACATCTACATCAGTGCTTACATTTAAGTTCAAACTCAAAGACACAAGACCCTCATACACGTGCACACAGACATGTGCACACAGAGTGTCCCCATCCGCTAACACATATGCACACCCACACCCACACTCCATTCCCACTAGAAACCAAGGCCTTCCTTGTGCACCCAACTTGGAGGAAGTTGTGCAAAACATTTATACACTGCAAAGCGGAAAGATAAAGTCCTAAAGGCACAACAGAATGGAAAAGCCCGGTTCTGTAAAGAGACCAAGAGAAGTTGTAAAACTCACGTTTTCTGGGTGGAAAGTTTTTAGCAGATTTAGAGGACACCCGGAGGGAGAGCACAGGAGGTCCCACCTGTGGGGAGAGGCCGCAGAGCCCCAGTCCCCAGCAATTACATTGGCCCCCGCCACAGGGCAAACACAGAAGGAAGAAGGAGTGGGGTCTGCCCTCGGGCCGGGTTGCCCCATCTTTCCCACATGCCGCCCACCCCCCCCCCCACCACCCCCTGCCTGGGGCGCTGACCAGTCGCTCCTCGCTCTTACCTGCACGGCCCGTGCGCTGTTCCATGCTCTGCGCCCCGCCGCTGCCGTCCGGGCCTGGGTCTCGCTTCTCGGCTCCGCCGCGGCCCGACAGCGCGTCTCGCCTGTGCCGCCGCTGCCCCCAGATCTGGGCGCAGCCACCCAAGACCGAGCGGCTCAGATAACCCCGGCTGCCCGCTGCCTGGGCTGTGCGTCCGCTCGCGCCCGCGCTCGCACAGCCGGCCGCGCCGAGGCACAGCCACGCGCGGAGGAGCCCCCGGCTCTCCGCCCCGCGCACACGCGCGCACACGCACCCAGGCCCCGAGCCAGCCGCTGGCACGCCGGCGCCCGCGCTGCCGGAGGCACCCAGAGACCGAATCCCCAGCCTAGATGCCGGCACACCCTCTCACCCCACCCCCTCTTCTTCACTGTCACACGCTCCCCGTCAGCCGCCCAGCCTCGCACGCAGGGGCGTCTTCACTCTCTTGCACTCCCCAACTTTGTGCGGCCCCCTTCCCGCCCCCATTCTCAGCTTCGCCCCATTCCGCTTTCCCGATGTGGGGTTCCACAGCCTGCCACCCCCTAACCCCCGTCTCAGCCTCAGTTTCCAGGCCCTGCAAACGCACCCCAACTTTGTCAGAACGCAGGGTCGCTCCCTGAAGGTCCTTGTCACCAATGCATTATGGAATTGCTCACTAAATTCTTCACAAGCTCTCCTGTTGCCGATTCTTTTTCGTTTTCTTCTTCTTCCCCTTCTTCTTCCTCTTCCTCCTTTTCCTCCCTCTCCACCTCCTCCTTTTTCTTCCTCTTTGCTTCCCCTTCTTCTTCTTCCTCCCCCTCCTCCTCTTCCTCTCTCCCCTTTCCTCCTCTTCTTCTCCTCCTCCCTTTAACTTAGAATAGAAGGAAAAGTCTTGGCTTCTTTGCCCTTAAGAGGTGATCAGGGCCGCAGGAAAGGGAGGAAAGGGGAAATGGCCAGCCCCCTCCCATAGGTCCTGCCACACTCAAACCCCCACTTGAGCCACAGTATTCCAAAATAGTCTGGTCTTCTTACTGCATATACAATCCCTTGCACCCTCAGATTCACACCATCTCCAAGCACACTCAGCCCTGATCCGAGTCTCACTTTCGCTTTATCCACATCATGCCCTCCCAATCTGGAATTTGCTCTTCACACCCTTGTCACAAATTCTCCCTCAAACCTCTCATCCACCACTTTTCACATATGCACTCTCTTGTACTTCTACTTACACAATCACACACCCCTCGAGCACAATGTTCCTGCTCCTAGCCCCCCATGTACCCCTTTCTCATTTATCCTGCTCTATAACTCCACCTACTTGTCCTACTCTGGGCCTCCCATGATCACAAAGCCTTGCTCACATGTGGTGAGTGAGAGACTGCAAAGAAAAGTGCTGGGTAAGGCCCAATGTGCAAGCAGGGGTCTGCGGCTGGCCTTATCCCCTGTACAGACACCTCCAGGCCTCAGGCAGAAGGCCATCGAGCAAAGGGCAGGCTCGTGGGGCCTACTGAGCACCCTTGGGTAAGGAACTGGAAGTTCTTCTCTGGGAGTCCCATCCATTTCAGTGAAAGTTCCTCTAGGAAGATGGTGTGACCAGGGACAGGGTGGGGTGTGTGGCACAGGGGCAAAAACCTTTATCATTGCTCCTCAACTTCTAAAAATCTTCCTACAGGAACAAGAATTTCTGCATTTTTAGGAAATGCAGAAAAGTCATGGCAGGAAAGTCATGGCAAAATCTTACCAACATTTGTGATTCCAAGCATCAGACTTTGCTGGTGTTTTTTTTCTCTCTTCTTTTTAAAAAAATTAAACAGTGATTTTTCCATTCCAAGAGCGCAAAAACTTAACGGAAATTTTTTTTTCTTTTTGTTATGCACAGAGCAACATTCATTTCCAAAGAACAAGGATGGGAGAGTAATGTGCATACATGAAACCCTAGTCACACACACAAATCACACTCATGGGGGTCACCATTTTACACACTCATGAATGCTCACACACACACACACAACCTCTTACCCTGTCACCTACTCAGAACCACAACCACACCCCGCCATACACCCAGGGCCTGCTGAGTCACACCTTCTCTGCGCCTTTGTTACCTCTGGAAGATAGCGCTCATAAACCTTGCACCTCTCACGCGTTTCTCCAGAGATAACTTGTGTGGAAGTGATTTATAAAACGTGAAGTGTGACTACACACACGTTCATTTCTCTTGATACCGCATTATCAGACAAAGGAACTGAGACCCCAATGTTCCAGAAACACACATAGCAGGGAGGTACCCATGGGAACCAGGTGTTTTGAACTGGGGACACACACACTTGGATCACTGTCCCTGCCTGCCCCTGAGCCAGCTCGTTACAGTTACCTGAACAAGGGGCCCAGGGTTGGGGCAGTGCCAGGGCTGGGGCCTAAGCCCAGGGAAAGGCAGCTGAGGTCATTGTGCTAAGTAGCCTGTGGCAGACCAAGAAGGGGAAGGAACTTTCTTAGCTATTGGCTCTGATACCTTGACTGGAAGCCTGCAAAGTGATGCCAGTCAAAGGGTCCAGAGTTGTACTTCGGCCTCCCTCCAGCCTCCTCCCTCAGGCTCTGCTTCTCTTTGTCTTCCAGCCCTCACCCCTGTTCCACACTGTCTCTTGGGCCCTTTTGCTCATTGCCCGCCCCATTGATTGAAAGTCTCTCTCAGGTTCTCCAAGGAGTCCCAGGAAAAATGAACCACCAGTCTATTGATTCTTCATTAGAATTACATTTTCACATGTGCTAAATTGGTTTTAAAAGCCTTTTCTGTTGTTATTGTCTTGTCAGACCCTGTGGTCCAGGGCAAACCAAGTTTAAACGTTGTGGCTTCTTAGGAAAAAAAAAAAATCACTGAGGCCAGGTCTGTGATTACTTGCTCTCCTGACTTATTGTTGTCATGATGACAATTGTGATTTGGTTTAAGTATCTTTAGGGAAAGGGCCTTGCAGGAAGCTGCTCAGATCAGACTGGGATGGGTTGGTGAGATGGGTGTGTGTTGAGATAGCTCTGAAGCTATCTCAAGAACACCAAAGCACTTTTTCTTTCCTTGAATATTTAATTGAACACTTGAACCTGTATTAATTGCTTCTGGGACAAGAGGAAAGGTGAAAGTTTTAAAAATCAAGTTTATTTTCTCCCTCTTCTTCCAGATTAAATAGAAGAGAAATTAAAAAAAAACCAAACCCCACCTATTCTAGCTCCCTTCTCTTTCCCCTAAATAGCTGAGAAGGGGGTGGCAGTCATTCCCTAGGTGCTGAGGGAGAGGTGACAGCCTCCTGCTTTGTAGCAGGGCGGAAGCCCAGTCACGAGGACACTTTTAATCATTACACTCTGTGCTGGGGGAGAATTGAATCCAAATGAGGTGGGGGAGAGGTGGGAAGAGAGAGGTAGGCTCCCACCTACCTCCTAGAGAAAGGAAGAAAGAGAGAGACAGACAGACACAACCAGGGACAGTCTGAGGGACTGGTCTTTGCAGAGAAGCAGAGGCCAGAGAGGAATGAAAGGGAAGGAAGACATAGGAAAGAAGGAAAGAAAAGGTAAAGAGGAGAGCCTGAGAAAAAGAAATGTACAGAGGAATGTACAGGGAAAGAGCAGGAAAGAGACCAAGGCAGTCAGAGAAGCAAGCCCCCGGGAGCTCGCAGCCCCTGCGACCCCCGCCCACCTTCTGGCCTGGCAGCCCGCAGGCTGCGCCAGGGAGTGGGCACTGGGCGGCGGCGGAGCCCAGGCAGGAGAGCCGAACGTCTTCGTGATGTGTTTATCCCCTAATCAGTTCATTAGTTATAAACAACATGACATTAGAAGTTAGGAGGCAGTTGATATTAATTTTTATTTAACTAGTTGATGTTTAATCCGTCACGCCAGGCTGGGTAGCAGCGAGAAAGATCTTCCTGACACAAAACCAGTTAGAACTTCATAAGGCGCAATCAGTGTCCGCGCGTTGAAACAAACAAGAGAGACAGAGTCAGAGAGACAGGGAGAGACGGAGAGACAGAGAGACAGAGGCCGCCCAGCCAGAGACGGAGCCGGCCGGTCGCGCGGGAGAGAGCCAACTCCGGGCGTGGGCTGGGGAAAAATAAGCCGGAAAGACTGGGAGCGCAGAGAGGACGGCTGCCAAGGGCCTGGCAGTCCTGAACCGGGGCTCCACGCCCAGCACGTCCCGGCGCAATAGTGAGGGGTCGGCCGGGGCTGCCGGCCGGGGCCCTGCTAAGTCCCTCCGCGGCGCCTTCTGCGGTGGAACGCGCTGGGGGTCCGGCGGCCTGGGGAGAGGCAGGGGCTAGCGTCCCAGCGAGGCCAGGCCAACACTTTCATAAACTGTCCTCTCCCATGCCTGGAAGCCCAGAACCTCTCCCGTCCTGCACCAGGAAGAGCGGCCCGGGCAAAAGAGGAAAGGAGGAAAAGGCGAGCAGTTTGTGCCCAACGGCTCAAGTTTGACAAAGTTTGCGGCGGTCACAAGCCAGAGCAGGGTGTGTGTGTGCATGTGGGTAGGGGTGCTCGTCAGTGGCGAAGGGGGAGGAAGTGAGGCGCAGTCTTGGGGTTCTGGAGGCGGGAAAGTTTGCCAACGCCCCCAGGAGCGTCCCCGCATTCGGGGCTCCGAGTAAAGACCAGGCTGTGTTGGTCGCAGGCTCCTCGGATGGCCGTGCCCAGCCCGGAGTCTGAGTTTCCCCGGGCTTGCCCAGGTTAAGCTTCCCCCTCAACCCCGCCCCCAAGCACGAGGGTTCGGCTTTTTCCACCTTCACACCGGGCACCTGCGGGGCACTGGCTCGGTCACGGCTTCCTGCGTCGGCACGGGGGGGTGGGGCGCGGAGGCCGGGTCTGTAGTTTTCCGCGGTCGCGAAGGACACTGTTTGGAGGGACGGAGGCATCCTCGCCCGCGCGCAGACTCAGGCCGAGGATCTCGCATTTGCATGTTAATCTGCCTCCACCGCGGAAAGGAAATCGCTGAATTCCGAAGAAAATTGCCTCTCGCCAGCGGTTAATAGTTAACTCAGACAGGAAAGTTCCCAGGGAAAGGCGAAAGCCAGGGCGACAGCCGCAGGGGAGGAGGCCGGGGAGGCGGCCTGGGAGGGCCGTGCCCGGGCCCCGGCCTCTCCTCTGGCCCCGCGCGCTCAGCCTGGCGCGCCTCCCCTCCTCGGGCGGCGCGTCCCCCACCCCGTAATTAGCATCGTTTAGTTCACAAACCCTTCCTGGGAGAAATCTGTACCCTCGTTCCGGAGCTCGGTTCAGCACCTGATTCCGCCGGGTGAGGCGAATAAATCACTGCGGCGGCGGCGGCGGCGACGGCGGTGGTGGCGGCGGCGGCGGGGGAGCCGGACCCGAGCCCGCCAGGCTGGGGCCGCCGGGAGAACGAAAAAGTGAAAAGGGGTGCGGAGTCAGGGGAAAAAAAGAGGCAGAGAGATGGCGCAACCCTAGTCCGCGGAGAGAGAAGGGTCCGGGAAGGGAAACCCAAAGAAAGTCAGGGACCCAGCGGCACAGAAGGGGCCCAAATAAACAAGGGAGATACAGAAAAAGACGGACGGAGAGAGGCGGGGAGAGTGAGGAATAAAAGCGAACGAAAAGAAAGGCAAAATGAGGGGAAGTGGAAGTTAAAGAAGAAAGGAGGGCGAAGAGGGGAGCTTAAGAAGGTGAGGACAAAAGAATAAAGAAATAAAAGAAAACCAAAAGAGCAAATGCATTTATCTACAATAACTCCTCTGCCGCAGGCTCGGCGGTGAAAACGCGCCCCGCCGCGGTCAAGGATCCCTCGCCAGGGTCACAGACCCGGGAGGCCCCGGCGGGCCGCGCAGCCTTCGCACTCGGGGCTCTAGGTCGGGTCGGGCACAGATTCCGACTCCAAGGTGAAGTTCCAGGGGGCTGAGTCCGCAGTATCTGACCCCGAAAGGCATGGTATTTGTGTGTGTGTGTGTGGGGGGGGGGTGTCACCCTGGATCCACGGCGGAGAAGGGGATGGGAGATAAAAAGCGCAAGGCTCTCTTGGACGCGCCCCGGGAGCCTAGGACCTCCTGCCCGGGCGCGAAGGGAGGCGGGGACCCGGGGCAGGCGGGCTTCGGCCGCTTAGCTCAGACCCCTCAGGGTCCACGCACCTAGGACCCCCTGGGCCCCTTTCTTCAGCAGGGCCTCGGAGAACTCGCCAGCCCGGCTTCCCAGCGCCCGGACTGGCGCGCCAGGCTCAGCTTGGAGAAAAAAGTAACGCAGAGAGAACCGCGCCCCGGCGCCAGTGGAGGGCGCATTTCCCGAACCGCCTCCCCGCGGCGACAGAGGCGCTGCGCAGATTCCGCTCGCTCTAGGGGCCAGGCCCAGCCGTGACCTGCCAGGGGCAGAGTGCGGAAGAGGAGGAACAAGAGAGGGGACTTGGGCGGAGGCGGGTAGCGGAGCAGAAGAGTAGAGAGGAATGAAAAGCGGAAATGTGTACCGCATGGAAAGGAGGGTACAAGGATGTTAGGGAGCGGCCGCTCTGCGGTCTGACGAGGTCACCTCACGGACAAAGATGGGATGTCCCCTTCCCCGTCTGGTCTCACTCATTGCAAGCCCCTGTGCTGTGGCGCCCCCAAGACGTCGGGCTAGAGACTGAGACCCCAACAGGGCCTCTGGGGGCCTCTGTGCACGTGGGGCCAAGAGAGGAGAAGAAGGTTTCCTGGCACCTGCCAGGCAGCCCGTGGAAACTAGCACCAGGAAAATTTCCAGCCTCTGGGATTTCTGGGTGGGTATGGTCCAGTCCAGTCCACTCCTCCCCTCCCTCTTGCCCTGTCCTCTGTCTTCTCTGGCAGGCCGGAGCAGCCACAGAGCCAGACTAGAGGAGTTGGGGGAAAAGACCTTCAGGAAGAAGATTGACAGTTCAGTCCATTTCTACTTTTGTAGGGAAACGGGACAAAACTGATACCTAAACCAGAACACTTTCAATCTGGGGAAAGTAGGGAGGCAGTGACCAAGCTAAACCAGCTCAGAGGGCATCAGTCAGTTGGTCAGTCCACCTTGATCTGCTCAGTGATGGACTCCGGGGTTCCAGAAGTAAGTCAGACACTGCCTCTGCTTTCAAGGAGTACATTATCTGGTGGCAAAAATAAAGCTTTGCCAAGAAACTCCAGAAAGTGTCAAGATGTAGGACACAGAGGATGTCAGAGAATGCTTCATAAAGGGGATGGGATCTTGCAAGATGATTAGATGTCCACTAGAGGTGGGGGGGGCAGCTGCGTGGGATATTTCCCGGGCACAAGGAGATCAGGGGCAGAGACATGGGGAAGGGGCAACAACCCACCTACTTGGGGAATGGCTAAGTGTTCTGGGAGGGCAATAGGGCGTCAGAGGTGAGGCAAAAGAAATAAGACTGGGAGGTAGATGGGGCCTATATCAAGGAACACTTTTGCTAAGTTCTGATTTCTCCTTTTGGCCATGGGATGCCATTGAAGGACTTTAAGCAGGGAAGGAGGAAGATCTGATTTGGAGGGGAAAGACCAATCTCCATGTGTGGACAGTGGGCTGGAGGTAGAGAGAGAGAGCAGCAGAGACTGAGAAAACAATGTTCCCGACAAGAGAAGATGGAAGGTTGAAAAGAGTCTGAGGGAGACAGAGAAGAGATGTCAGAGATGGAGGCAGGATGGTGAGTACTTGGGCACAGAGTGGATGTGTGTGTGTGTGTGTGTGTGTGTGTGTGTGATGGAAAAAAATGATAAATTAGGTCTCTGAATACCTTCAGTCTCAACTGTGACCCTTCCCCACACTCACCACCCCCCTTTCTTAAATCTTCCCCCTCATCATGGTTATAGAAGTGGAAATCCACATAACAGGTCTGGAAGCAACACTTTCCTCCTCACCTCATGCATCCTTACCAGGCAGCCTCATACAACAAGAAGGGGGTAGCTTCTCACTAACCCCAAGACAAAGAAGGCAGTATTGAAGAGTGAAAAATGGAGCCAGGTCGTCCTGAGATTGACCCCATCTTTTTCTGTTCTAAAACATACTAGTTCTGTGATCTTGGGCATATCCCTTGAACTCATTGTGCCTACATGTCCACAATCTGTAAAATGGGGACAAGAATATTTGCCTCACAGAATTGTTGGAGGGTATTAAACAAAGGGTATATTAACCCCAGCCATAGATGTCTGACCACATGAATTCCTTCTCCATGCCCAGCCCAGACCCAGGCCTCTGCACGCACTCATACAGCATTTTCTCTTGCACAGGCACCACTGTCAGGGGGTACCAGGAAGAGGGACATGGAGATACTCTTGAAAAATTGTCAGTCCAGAGGGAAGGCCAGGTGCCTCACTGGAGCAAAGTTAATCATAACAACAAACCATGCCTGAGGGCTTACTGAGTGTCGGACATTGTTTTAAGTGCTTTGCATATATTAATTCTGTTAATTCACATCTGTTACTATTAACCCCATTTTAAAGATGAGGACACTGAGGCACGGAGAGTTTTAGTAACTTGTCCACAATCACAGGGTGAGTAGATAGCAGAAGTAGGATCTGTACTTCAGATATTGCTTCCATAAGCTACATTCTTAAACACAGGCTGTACTAGATATTCTTAGTGTCCCCAAGGAAGTCAGGGGGAGAAGGGACATGGGCTGTGGCTCAGAGGCTGAATGGGTGTGAGAGGATTTCTCCAGGGCATCCCACCCCCATGCTCCAGGACTGACCTGGGTTGTCCCCTACAGGGGACCAAGGTGTCCCTGGGAATTGCACAGAAGCACAGAGGACCCTGCTCATAAGCCCATCCTCTCTACTGGCTTCCCTGGGTCCCCATAACAGGCACTGTGGATGTCCCCAGCATTGATTTTCCTGTGGCCCGAGAGCTGCCCTTCCCGCTATGTGTGGGAACTACTTACAGTCCCTCCTTTCTCTAGGCCCACAGAGGTCTTTCCTTCCCCCCTCTGAGCAGGAGTTATCTTTGCCAAAAGACAGAAGTTGAAGAAGTTCTGGAATTCCCCAGGCCTGTCAAAACTATCTACACTCTTTTAACCCATCCAGGTAGAGTGAGACAGGGATGAATGTGTGCCTGTGAGAGGAGAGGTCTGAGCCTATATTGAGAGGTCTCCTATATATACATTTTTTTTTTCTACTGGAATTTAACCAATCCCTTACCTGTGAGTTTTTAAAAAATAGTCACTGTAGCCAGGAAGATACTATTGCCAAAGTGCCAGCCCCACAGAACAAAGCGACTTATGGACTATTAGGTGACTGCTTTCCAGTTTGCAGCCTAGTCTTTTGAAAACCTTCCTCCAAGATGGACAGGGTGTGAGGCAATAGCCCCCCAGCGCCGGTGACGGGATGGATTAGAGAGAAGCTGTCTCTCTTGCCGCTGCCTTCCTGTCCCCCACCCTAGGTCTTCAGCAAGTAAAGTTGTGTACTTGGCTAGGAGGAGGGGGGGGGGAGGGGATGTGTGGGGGACGGCTGCCTGCCGCATCCCTGAAGGAAATAGATCCTTTCCCAAAGACAAGTTACTTTTCAAGTTTAAGTGGGAGGTGCATCCCTTCTGCACCGGGAAATTAAAGCATTAGAGCGCGGGCACAGCTCCTGGCACACACAGCGACCCCCGTAAATGTCATTGTTATCATCGGAGGCCTTCGAAGCAGCCCGCACTGCCTCAGTCCCAGGCTCGGGGTTCACCGGGACTCGTCAGCACCTGTGGGAGCTGGGAGCTGAGAGCTGGGAGGTGCGCCTCCTCGGGCAAAGCCGCGCCTCTCGGGCCTGAGGCTTCGGCCCCACGGGTCCCGGGTGCGCAGAGCCCGGCGCTCGGCTGCTCAGGCGAGCGGGCCAGGTGGAGAGGTTGGACAGCCCGTTCGGATTAGAGGTAGGGGTGGAGAGAAGTGCGGAATGCGCGCGGGAGGACTCGGTCGCCGGCAGCTCGCCGTGGACGCCGGCCTGGCCGCTGCCGCGGAGGAGCCCGCCAGGCTTGGAGCTGCCCCGGGGCCTGGCGCGTCCTCCCCGCTCCCAGCGCGCTCGCCCGCGGCCCGCCCCGCCCCGCCCGCCGCGCGCCGGCGCTCGATTAATAATCATAAACCCCCCGCTCACCCTCCTCTTAAAATTAATAACTCTGTAATTAGAGTCATTTCAGAAGCCTCCTGAGCCGCCGAGGCCGGCCGGGCCGCCGGCCGCCCCGCGCGGTGGGCAGAAGGGAGGAGGAGGCCGGGCGCGGCGGCCGCGGCATCTGCAGGTACAGAATGAGAATTAAAATCGCTCTCAACAATCCAATACACTTTTTATCAGCCATCTATCTGAGAGCCGGGCCCATTCATCATCCGAGGCATTCTCCCTGAAAACAAGACCCATTCAGATTTTATACAAATTATCATATTTATCATCGTCTCCAACTCCGGAGTAACATCTCCGCAAAGTGTCTGCCGTCTCCCCGGGGAGCCGCGCGGCTCGGAGCGCCCGAGCGCCCGCCCGGCAATTCCCCCGCGGAGCCCCCTCCCCTCGCCCCCCTTTCCTCTCCCCGCCCCCCACCCAGGACGTGGGCCCCGACTCTGGCCTTAGATCCGCTGCCTAGGCTGGACCCCACCGCTCTCTCTCTTTCTCCCCACTCCCCATCAATCTCTCTTTCTCTCCTCTCTCTCCAGCTCTCTTCCCTCTCTTGGCTCTCCCTCTGGCCTCGGATCCACTATGTCTCTGCTTTTTCCCTCCCCACTAGCTTCCTCGTCTCTCTCTCACTCCTCCTCCCCACCCCCAGACCCTCTCCTGGTCTCCAGGGCCTGGTCAGGTCTTCTTTTTTCCTATATCTTTCTTTCTCTCTCTGTCTCCCTGTCTCTTTCGGTCTTCACTTTCTCCCCAGGCGGCATCCCCATCTCCCTGCCAGAACCAAGAAGTAAGAAGGGCAATTTGTAACAGAACAGCTTGAAGCCCCCTCCAGGACTGAGGAGGTCTTCTCCAGGTCAGTTCAGGGGCCGCCCTTGGCCCATGCAGTGTCTGAGCAGATGAAGCAAGGCCCCATGAGAGACCCTGTTCCTGCCCATCACACACTACAGTCTACTACACACTACAAACAACCCCCCCAACAAGGCATACACACAGCTACACACACCACACTTACCACACACACACCCCAGCGCACTCAGAGGCCCACACCACATCCACCACACACAGCCCCGAACACACACAACCCCCAATACACTCCCCCACATTGGAGCTTAACCATACTCATGGGGCCACTCTCTCTACACACATAGCTTCTCCTCATACCACACACAGACCCCTCATACATACACACAGCCCTCAGCACATACAGAGGCCCAGAGGTGCAGGAGGACACATTCCAAACACACAGGGGTTTGTCCTCTCACCCAGAGTCTTAGGCTCCCTCATGTCTCTCCTCTCTGTCCGTCTTAGCCTGTACACACACTGGCTCTGCATTGACCCACAGGGTTAGTGAGGTCTCCTTGGCTCAGACACTGGAATATTTAGATTCTAAGGAGGGAGACCTCACAAAAAGTGACAGAGGGAACAAACATTCAGAACACAGGTTTCTGACTCAAACAACCATGGGTAGGTGACTGCTTCCTTTTGGGGCTTCTCTCCTGAGGGGACCTTACTGGCGTCCTTGGAGGCAGCCATATTGAGGTTCCTTCTGACCTAGCCCATCTTCACTTTCCCGTCAAAAGCCTGCCTCAGTAGGTCGCTGTGGAGAAGCCTGTGGCTCTCTGTCCTGTGGGCTGTTGGTGGATTCATCCATTCCTCAGTCATTAATTCAACAACCCCTGCTGAGGGCCTCCTCTGTCAGCTCTGGGCCTGGCATGGGAATACAGTGGTGGACAAGAGAGACCCAGTGCTGCCTCCATGGAGATTTCAGTCTAGAGCAATGCTGTCCAATAGAACTATAGTTCTGTGATAGGGTAGATATTTTATACCTACCTTCTTCAATACGGGGACCGCTAGCCACATGTGGCAACTGAGCACTCCAAGAGGGCCACATGAGATCGAGGAATTTTTTATTTTATATATAAAATATATATTATTTCAGTTGATTTATTTAATTTAATTGGGGCTGATGGCTACTGTATTGACCAGGACAGGTCTCTTGGCAGGTTGGTCTTCATTTCATTAAATGGGGCAGGATGTGTGGGTCTTCATTTCATTAAATGGGGCAGGATGTGTGAGCCATGGAAGGCCTGTGAGTATGAGCCCAGGGCCTCTGAGTGTGGCTCCTTCTCCTGTTGCGACAATTAGGACCACTGCACCTGTGTCCCAAATTAGGACCACTGCACCAAAAACCTGTGTCCCTAAAACAAGACTGTAGATGAGTTTTTCCCCAGGAATCGGTAACACGAACACTTCTTGGCTGCTAGACACTATTTACATATGATGGATCCTAAGCCTTACTTGGGGTTCATAAGCACAAATGCCTGTGTGAGCAGAAATGGTTGGGAAGACAACAGGGTGGGGGGTTCTGGGGCAAACGGAGAGGGTGAGGCCTCTAATGTTTGTGCCTGCCACGCAGAAGTGGGGGCCAAGGATACCAAGTTGTCTGTTTTTTTAAAAGATTTTTTATTTATATATTTGACAGAGAGAGAGAGACAGGGAGAGAGGGAACACAAGCAGGGGGAGTGGGAAAGGGAGAAGCAGGCTTCCCGCTGAGCAGGGAGCCCAATGCAGGGCTCAATCCCAGGACCCTGGGATCATGACCTGAGCCGAAGGCAGACGTTTAACAACCAGACTTTTAAGCCACCCAGGTGCCCCGAAGTTGCCTGATTTTTTGAGAGCACCCAGGAATCTTGGTTTTTATTTGAAATTCATTGGAGGCTATCACAAATTAAGAAAACACACACACACACACACACACACACACACACACAAAACCTAAGCAGGTACATGGTGTATAAGGCAAACAACAAATGTGTAAAGATAGTCATTACAGGTTTGTTTGCAGATTAGAAGTAATCTAAATGTCCATTATTAGAAGCCTACTTAAATGACTTATGACACACCTACTCAGTGGAATATTAGGCAGCCTTCACTAAGAATGAAGTGAATCTTTATATATAAAGATATGGAAAGGGGCGCCTGGGTGGCTCAGTTGTTAAGCGTCGGTCTTTGGCTCAGGTCATGATCCCAGGCTCGTGGGATCGAGCCCTCATCGGGCGTCCTGCTTAACGGGAACCTGCCTCTCCCTGTCCCACTCCTCCTGCTTGTGTTCCATCTCCTGCTGTGTCTCTCTCTGTCAAATAAATAAAAATCTTTAAAAAAAAAAGATAATGGAAAGATCTCCAAGGTGAATTAAGTGAAAAAGTTAAGCATAGAACAATGTGTAAGGTACCATCTACTGAGAGAAAAAGAGACACATATACAGGCATCCACACATTTGTGCCAGAACAGACAAGCTCTGGAAGGTATATAAGAGACTAGAAATAGGAAAGGGACAGGGGTGGAAGGAAGGCTTTTCCCCTGGGTACTGCTCAGTATGTTTTGGCCTTGGCAGTAACTGCATGAATTACCTATTCACAGTAGATGCAGGGCAAACCCAGCTAAAGGGCAGCTTCGGCTTTTGGGTCACATATTCATTAACTCTGATCTTCACGGTGTGTCCCTTGGAGGTAGTTATTACTGACTCCATTATACAGATGAGGAGGCTGAGGCTCCTTTGGATGACGGTTGTAGAGCAGTTCAAGTTCGTACAACTAGTTAGCGGTGGGCTTCGATTCTAACCAGGTCCCTCTGGTTCATAGGCCATATAGGCCACAGCACCATCATGCCTCTTCCAGAAGAGGGGAGGAGAAGGATGCTTAACATTATCTTTGTCAACAATGATGTTTATTGGGAATTTGTTACATACTAGGCACTGTGATAAATATTTCGCGTCACACTTAATCCTTGCGACTTTATGAATCAGACACCGTTTTACAGATGTGGAAGCTGAGATGGAGAGGTTAATTAAGGTGCCCAGGGTTACATTGGCTAGGAAATGGTAGAGACAAGATCCTCACCTGGTTATTCTAATTCCAGAGTTCAGTGTTTAACCATCTCAACACACATAGAGAACTCTGCAACCTGTTCTTGTACCCATGGTCGGCTCATCCCAAGAATGATCTATCATACCTCCCTCGGGTCTGTCACAAGTGTCCAGTGGCTCCTAGAGTCCAGATGCATCTGCACAGACTTCCTAAGTCCTCTTCCGTGGTGAGAAGAAATGGATACCTAACTGCCAACAATGGTCCTTCAGATCCCTTGTGACTCAGCCTTCCTATTTCTATCCTCATACGCTGCCCCATGCCCAAGAGCAACTAGAGTTGCCTGTTTACTTTTTCTTTTTTTTTTTTTTTGAGATTTTATTTATTTATTTGAGAGAGAGAGAGAGAGAACACAAGATGGGGGAGGGTCAGTGGGAGAAGCAGACTCCCTGCTGATCAAGGAGCCAGGCTCCACTGCGGACTCCATCCCCAGACTCCTGGATCATGACCTGAGCTGAAGGCAGTCCCTCAACCAACTGAGCCACCCAGGCACCCCTAGAGTTGCCTCTTTTCTCCAAGTAAATGTGAGTGAGTCTGGCTCCAGGGCCCCAGGCACTAGCAGGATGGAATGATTGTAGAGCCATGCTCTCTCTCAAGTCTCTTAACGGCAAGTGAGGAAGGCAGGAAAGGATTACTATTACTCTTCCCTTTTTGTGGATGAGGAAACTGAGACTCATACATCACATCTACTTGTATGAGTTAAAACTATATTGTGGTGCAAGTTAATCCAGTTACTCCATTATCTCGTGGCAGTGTCTCCACAATCCCTGTCCCCATCTGGAAACCATGGGGGGACCATTACCCAGGGGTCCCAAGCTGGAGATGGAGGAAGACAGCAAAAGAAGCAGAGAGGTAAGGGGACAGCCAGGGCCTATGAGCAAGAACTTCCCTCATTGATGGCTCGAGTTCTTTGGCTAAAATGGTGGCTGAGTGTAACCAGTGGCCTGGTGTAGTTCTCTGTGCCCAAGGACATGTGCCTACTCCATAGAACTCAAGGCCCAGCCTCCCACACAAGTTTCTCTTCCCCCATGACAACTTTGTCCTCCTGCTAAGCCTGAGCCAAAGAGCAAGTACACTGAGAAGACCAGAGATTCTCAGCCTGCCTCCCCCTGCCCCCTCAGCCACATGGCTGGATCCCCAGTACTAGCCTGAACTCCAGTGCATGACTAAGGGAGAAGAAACAGGCAGATACTGAGGGAACACACCCCCCCACCCCCATGAATGTTTCCATGCCTATGTTGGCAAAACAAAGGCTCTGGCAGGATCCAGAATCTTGGAGGGCCCAGGGTAGCCAAAGGCAGGCTTAGATGGGGATAGCAAAACTGTCAACTGACTAACACACTCGGCTTCCCCTACAGTCTCAAGCATCATGTCCAAGGAATGTATTTAACAAATACTTACAAGGTTCTTGCTGTGTACTTGGCACCATTGTAAGCACTTTACAAGTGTGCTACTTTCCTATTGCTGCTGTAACCAAGTACCATACATTCAGTGGCTTAAAACAACACCATGATCATCTCACAGTTCTTGAGTTAGAGGTCTAAAATAGGTTGGCTGTTTTCCTTCTGGAGACTCTAGAAGAGAATGAGTTGCCTTGCCGTTTTCAGTTTCTAGAAGCCACCACATTCCTTGGCTCATGGCCACATCACTGATCTCTGCTTCTGCCCTCCCATCTTCTTTGACTCTGATACTCCTGCTTCCCTGGCATAAAGACACTTGTGTTGACATTGGGCCTGCTCAGATAATCCAAGACAATCTTCTCATCTCAAAATCCTTAACAAAATCACATCTTCAAGATCCCTTTGCCATGGAAGGTAACATAATCCTAGATTCTGGGGATTAGGAGATGAACATTTTGGGGCAACCAGCCATTAGTCTGCCTGCTACAGCAAGTATTAACTCATCTGATTCCAATAACAACTCTATGAAGTGGATGGTATTACAATCCCTGTTTTTGCCATTGGGGAAGCGAGAGTCACCAAAGGTTAATTTTTTTTTAAAGATTTTATTTATTTATTTGACAGAGATCACAAGTAGGCAGAGAGGCAGGCAGAGAGAGAGAGGGAAGCAGGCTCCCTGCTGAGCAGAGAGCCCAATGTGGGGCTCGATCCCAGGACCCTGGGATCATGACCTGAGCTGACGGCAGAGGCTTTAACCCACTGGCCACCCAGGCGCCCCACCACCAAAGGTTAAATTTGCCCAAGATCATACACTTGGTGCATGATGAAGCTATAATTCAGTCCCAATCTGTCTGTCTCCAAAGTCTATTAAGTATTCGGGGGCCTGTGACATCTATAAACGTTCCACATACTCAGACATCTCACATGATGTCTATATATTGTTCACAAACATATAACTTATACATAGGCATACCTTCCACATATATGTATTCTGCTCACATACATATGAGCTGCAAATAATTGAATATACACAAAATACTTGGACACACATTCACAAACATCCCCTCTGCTCACACACACTCATACTGCACTCGTACACACATGCCCCAAACACATTTATGTATACTGTCCCTACAGAGCTTATGCATAAGGACATACTCTGCACATACAGCAAACGTGTTATACGTTCTCTGCTATCTGCACACACATTCTGTGTTCACAACCTCATAATGCCCTGTCGTGTATATGCCTGGCACATGCATGCACACAGAACCAAGCAAACATATATCTTTTTCATAAATATACATCTTGCAAAGATATAGAATATGCCTGCAATGACACTATGCATAAAAAAAGACCTATACATAAATACACCACTTACATACATATACTTAGCAAATACCTATGGTGTCTAGACACATATCTTACCTACACATATACCCTACATACTCACTTGACACATACATACATTTTAAACATCGCACCCTGTACCCCCAAAGCTCTGTGCCCTGCATACCCCACCTACGTACACATTTCCATGCTACACATACGTTCTCCAGAATGATGCGCATGCATACAGACTCTGAAGACACACATCCTGCACCAACACAGGCATATCTCACGTAAAATACGTATATTCATACACACATACAATTCTTTCTTGATACATTTTATACGCACATTCTGTAGTTATAGAAACCTGTATCCTATTCATCAGGACTAAGTCCATGGTGAATAGTCGGCTTTAATTAGCACTTCACACAAAAAATAACCTCATAAGTGTACAGCCCTGCCCGAGGTTGTGAAGTGTTTCGTTTCCCCGAGGGGGTATCCCCATTTCCTTGGGGAGGAGGCTGAGGCTGGGGAGGGGCGGGGCCAGCAAGGCCGCCCCGCCCCTCCCGCCGCCGCCGAGGTGTGATCAGCCCCCGGCTCTCGTATCCCTCAGCCCCAACAGAAAAGTAGTTCCAATACCATGTTTGTTAACTAGGTTATCTAGGCTGTGGAAGATTTTAATGTTGAATTTTATAGCTTTACCACGCTCTGCCGTCCTTGTGAATATTGTAATATTGCATTTTTTACAAGTTACTCTTCTGTTAATGTTCCAGCTAGTAACTTTTATAATCCTCCTCAATGAAATTTTTTTGTATTCTTCCGCACCGTTAACCCCAATGGCGGCGCCTCGGCCCCTGGCAGGAGGCAGATACGAGATGAATTCCTCTTTAATCAGAAATAATAATAATAAAAACACACACGCGGCTCCGCTGCCTCTCACTCCGGCTTCCCTCACCGCCGCTGCCGCCTCTCAGGGCCGCCTGTGGGCCCTGCGGCCTAGGCTCCGGGCGGCCGGCACCCCGGCTTGGGCAGGCCCAGACGCGGGGCTGATTGGACCCATTTCAGACCCTGGTCCCTCCGCTCTCCCGCCCTGGCGCTCTCCTTCCAGAAGCCGAGTCCTTCCTCTTGCTCCATTCTTCAGCCTCCCCTCCCCCACCCAGACTCCAGCACCCTCCCTCCTTACCATCCCTCTTTCCACCAACGCAGGCCTGGGTCTCTCCCAAGACCTCTGCCAATCACTGTTTCTGCCTCTCCTGTTCTCCCTCTCTCAGGCGTGCTTCTGTCCTCTCAGTATGCCCCTTTCTGCCCCGGCCTATGCTGCAGATCTCTTCTTCCACCTGTCTAGGTTTCCTCTCAGGCTTTTCTTTTCCACCTCTTTAACCACTGCATTTCCAGTCTCCATCTTCTTCCCTTCTCTTTTCTTCTCAGAAGACCAGAAGCTGTTTGGCAGGAGAGTGGGGTCCCGAGGATGGGGTGGACCCTGCTTAGTGAAATAGGGTTTTGGACTAGGTTAGGACTGGGCTTGGACTGGGGGTACATTTGGGGCCGCTAGGGAAGGGAAATGTCAAGAGAGGTTATGGTGTTTGTGCATGCAAACAAAGGGAGTCAGGTGGGGGAAAGGGAAAGGATGTCTAAGAGTAGTGGGAGAAGACTGAATCAGAGGGACCCCAGGCTCCCGGGGTCTGGGGAGAGAAGGCAGCTTGCCAAAGAAGCCCTGATTTAGTGTCGGACACACTCTGGCAGCCCCCTTCTGTTTAATTTTAAAGACCCATCATGGATGTAAGGTGGGGGGAGGGAAATGGGCTATTAGTTAAAGAGATGAAAGCTACAGATTGGGAAGTCTTTGGAGGGGTGTGAGGGAGCATGCGCTAGGTACTTGGGGGTGAAGGGCCTGTCTTCACTGATAAGGGCACAAGAAAATATGATCCCAAGACTACAGCAGACCTTATGAATTCTCCATTCTGTCAACACATATTTATTGAGCATCTACTATGTGCCAGGCCCAGTATTAAGATCCAGGGAACACAATGATGAGTGAAAACACAATCTTTGACCTCATGAAACTGATGGGCTAGTGGAAGTGACAGATAGTAATCAAATCATCACACAAATAATTCCTTAGAAAACTGGGATCACTGTAAAGGATTTCTGCGCTGGGGGAATAGTACATTCCTGTGGCTTTCAGGAATCCCAGTGGGGTTATGGGGAGCAAACTGGACTCAGAGCCCGATAAGGTCTTCTTCTGCCTCCTGCTCAAGCTCCCAAGAGGTAGGAGGGACTTCTGCCGCAACCAAAGTGGGATTTTATCAGCTGGTTTTCAAGACTTCATCCTGTCAGATTTCCCTAGGGTCTTCCAGATCTGACCACGAAAGTATTCTCCTCCCTTTTCATGCTGAGGGGATCGTGGTCCCATGCGTGAGAACAGAGGTGCCCAACATCTGGAAGTTGGAGCCCCAGCGCAGCTGAACATCTGGAGCGCTAATCGCAGGAGCCGCGAGCGGCCCTGTCGGTGGGGTCGGGGAAAGGGGTGAGGGTGGGACAGCTCAGCTAGCTGGGCACTTGACGCCCCTGTTCTCCGGTTCCCGGATCTGGACCGGCCAGGAATCCGCCTCGACACAATCCAGAGTGCCTCCCCTGCCCTACCAGTGCCCCTGCCTGTGCCCGCACTAGCGGAGCTCCAGGTCCGCTAGGAAAGGTTAATGGTCCTGTGCCCCACTCCCACCTCCGCAGCAGGCCGGGAGCGTGCAGGTGAGGGGGATATTGTTAAAAGAAGACCAAGGAAAGGGAGAGGAAGAGGGACCACAGGGAGGGTGGGGGCAGGCGGGGCGGGGGCGCCGGGCGCGCCTGTGCGAAGCGCGGAAGCTGCGAGCGCCCGCGACAGTAAAACATCTGTAATGTGCCATTCGCTGCTGCTCGCTGATTGCTCATGGATTAAAGATTAAAATCTCGGCTTTGGCAGATGGGGAGAGAGAGGAAACTCTTACGAGCACGTTTTGCATCTGCATTTCATTCTGCTCGGTTCCCTGCGCCACGCCTGGTGGCGCCCGCCCTACCCCGCCCACCCCGCTCCCGGCTCCCCTTGCGCGGCCGAGCTGGGCTGGACCACCCCGGCCACCCTTTCTGTTGCTCCGAGCCATAGGTGCCTGGTCCCTCTCGTCTCGTTCTCATCTGGCGTCCTCGCCTCTGATCCAGTGTCGGTCACTCCCGCTCCCATCCAGACTGCAGGCAGGACACGATGACCCTCTCCAGAAAAGGGGTCCACTCCCTTCCACCCTCTGGGGGCATCTTTCATATTCCCTGACCGGTACAGAGGACCGGGAGGGCTGGGTGGGCTGCGACTCGGAAAGGGAATCCAGTGGTGGTATCCCTGGTCCTTGGAGGTGGTAAAAAGTAACTGCGATGTGGGCTGGGGCGGAAGCGCCACCTCTGTGTTTTTCGCACTGACCTGCTTTGGAGGCAGGGAGTGGGATAGGAAAAGGGAGGGAGGCTAAGAGGACTCTTAGGAGCTCTTAGGGCCCGGAGGGGTACCCCAGAACAGGGTCTGTTCTGGCTTTTCAATAATCCCTGTAAATGAGCCTGGTCCTGGAACTTGAAGGAGTCCCAGCCTGTGCTCACGTGCTCTGGCCTCCGAGGCAGATCCACCGACTTCCTCATTTTCCTCTCTCTCCCAGAATGTGTCCCTGGCAACAAACTTCGCTGGGGAGGGAAATCCAGGCAGAGAGAACTAGAGACAAAGGACTGTCAGAAAGACAGACAGGTATTAGAGTAACAGAAAGAGGAACAAAAAGCTGCAGAGTAGCGTGGCAGATGTGAGGCCCCCCCCCCCCCAACATGTGGGGGGGGACGCTGGGGGGATGGTAGAGGGGGCCTGCCTGGGTTCTCAGGGCCCCAACTGGGAGGAGGGGGTTGGTTCAGGGTGAGCAGAAGAAAAGCTGAAGAAGGATGAACGAGAGGAGGGTTGGTGTGGCAGATGTAATTAATTACTGCATATTAAAATGTTTGTTTACAGAGATGAACAGCGGCCGGAGGTCTGATGGTAATTAATTCACAGCATTTCCCAGCCCTCTTTGAGCCCAAGCCCCTCTGGGAGGCCTGGGGGTGGACTGGGCTGGGTGAGGTGCTGGCTTGTTTGTGCCCTGCTCTCACCAGAGATTGGAACACAGATTGACACTGAAGGGGACCTCAGACAGCTCCTACTCAAGCCCCATCCCACTGCACGCACTTGGGGCAACCCAGGCCAGAGAAGACATGTGATTCGTGATGTGCTCAAGGCCACCAGCTAATCAGTGATGGAGCAGAGACTGTAGCCCCTATTTTCTTGCTCCTGGAGATGTGGTCAAGACCAAAGGAACACTGAGGAGATGGTGGTCTTGAACAGAGATGATGTAATAGAGAAGGTGGAAAGTGGGGAAGAAAAGTTTCAAGGGGAAAAAGAAGGGATGGAGAGGAGACCAGAGGCCCCTCACTGGAGAGTTTGGGTGGGGCAGGATGGTTATCTGAAAGCAGCTCCTTCCTACCATCACTCCATCCTGGGCCTTGAGGAGGGAGGCAGAAGCAGTTAGCATCCTCCGCCTTTGAGTCTGACAATCTGGCTAGCTCTGCCATGCCTAGTGCTATGGCCTTGGGGAAATCCTGTAACCCCTCTGAGTCTGTTTCCTTTTCCAACGGAGGCCTCCCACGTCCAGTAGTTGGGAGGCATACACTGTTGTTGGTACTTTCACAGAGGGAACAGGTGCTGGCACTTACCCCATGCACCTGCCTCTGTTCCTACTTCCTCTTCATTCATACACAGTCACACTCAATGGCACAGACAAGCCGTGTTCACAAACAGCCTTCAGCTCATTCATTCATTTATCCTGGAGTCAGGTGAGAGATCGCCAGGCAGATCGGTGGAGTTGGGGGGAGGCATGATGAGACCCCTGTGTTGTAGGAGCTCCCAGGACTCATAACCATGAAGAGAGAATCAAAGGTGAAGGCGCAAAAGGAATGTCACCTGACTGAGGGGAAAGTCAGGGGCCAGGAGTCCCAAGTCCCAAGTGGCAGGCCTTGGGCTGGTAGCTCCAGAGGGGTGGCTTTCTAGAGAGCCTGGGCTCCAGGCTGGGCCATAAAGGATGGGTAGGAGGAAGGGAGGAAGAGGAAGGCTCTGTGGTAGAGCTAGGTTCACAGATAGAAGGTAGGAGGGCCTCATCTGCGGGGGCGGGGGGGGGGCGGGATTGGTGTGTGAGGAAGATGCGGAAGGAGAATCCCTCACTTTCTCCCTCAGGCACTGCTCCTTCCATACCAAATCTGGGGCTGAGGGCAGGTGGGAGAGCAGGCAAATTTTCCCTCTTATCTCAAAACCAAGTGGAGTAGGAGCTTAAGGGAGAGGGAGAGGGCCACCGGCAGCGTGAAGAAGGCTGGGTGAGCAGAAAAACAGCTGGAGAAGGATGTAGTATTTGGGGTTGTGAAGGGCAGGCTGAGTGTGTGAGTACCAGAGCATTGTGGCTCTGAGTGTGTTCTTGGGTGTGACTACAAGGGTGTGGTATAGGTGCTTGGGTGTTGCCAGTATGTCAGTGTGCTTCTGAGTGTCTCTTTGTGAGGAAATGCTGAGAGATGACTTGTGTCCCTCTGGGCCTTTCTCCCATAGATAGTGGCCCTTCCTCACAGGCCTTCAGCCTCACAGGTGCAGTGGGAGGAAGTGCAGGGTCCCCCGTGAGAGGTCATTCCCCAGCCTGGTCTGATCCGCAGAGCCTTTCCAGAGTCCACTAGCCTCCCTCCCTGTGGCTGAATTAGTGCCGGGCCTCAAGAGGGCCTGGAGTCGGGGCAGGAGCTTCCCTCCAACTGCCCCTCTGCCCTGGCATGGCTTCCATATGTGTTTATTACAAACACAGACACACACACCAGCACACGCAGAGCCCAGGAGATACAGAGAAGCAAAAAGAAGGAAGGAAACCCCACCTGTCAATCCACACCCCCCTCTAAAGTTGAGATATTTCTTTCCAGTCTTTTTTCTAGGCGAACATGGTCACAACAGAAGTGGGGTGGCACCATACAAGGGGTCCTGCTGCCTGTTTTCCCCCTGCCATCGTGGAGGGCTCTGGATCGCCCCTCTAGTCCCCACTCCCCCTCACCCCAGCCCCTAGGGCTCATTACAGGCTCCTCTTCCTCCCCATCCCCACCCTAGGACCCGCCGGGGAGGGCGTGCTGCTGGTGGTGGTGGTGGTCGTGGTGGTGTGGTAGAGGCGGCGGCGGCGACTTGTTGGGCTGGAGCGAGGGGCCGGGGTGGGGGGGTAGGCGGTGAGCACCTGCTGGGGCGCCCCAGCCCCGGCCGGGCCGCGGCGGGCGGCGAGCGAGGCTCAGGGGAGGAGCCGCGGGAGGGAAAGGAGCGGAGGGAGGCGGAGCGGAGCTGTCGCTTCCCATCAGGCGGAGGATTGTTCCCGACACGCGCAGGCCCCGCGGCGTTTCTGTGTCAGGGAGTTTTGCCGGCGCCGTGACCCGTGCGAGGGGGGTCGGGCTGCGCGCGGGGAGCGGCCAAGAGTGACCAGCGCGGCCGGCCGCGTCATCGCCACCTGGCCGGGTCACTGCTTCTCTCCCGCCGCGGGCGCCGCCGGCCGGGGGAGGGGCGGGGGTCCCCCGGGCTCCCCGCCCCGCTCTGCCTAGGGGCAAGGTCAGGCGGGAGCAGCATCTCTCACCGAGGGACCGAAAGCGAGCACCACCCTGGGCCTCGGTTTCTTCCCTTTGGAATGGAGGTGTGTGGGGTGAAGGCCCTTTCCTGGTCCCGAACTAAGGATGTCCTGTTTCCTGAGAAGTGCATGAGGCCGCTGGCTAGAAAAGGCAGTGCCCGAGGGTGGATGAGGCCCCCGAAGAGGCGCGGGGCTGGCCCCAGAGCCAGAGCTGCCGAAATCGGACTGGGACCTGGACTCTCAATGGAATGAGGCCAGGGACTTGGCGTGAGCCTAGGCGTGGGGTGTCCATGCAAAGAAGATGGTCACGGAGGCGTGGGTGGCCGAGTTGCTGAAGCCGGGGCGGGGTTGGGGGGAGGGGGGTGGAGGAGGGGCTTCAGGGAGGGAGGGGCTGGCTCCTGACCTCTTCCCCCCAACCACTGGTCCCATCTGAAATCCACGGCTCCCATCTTCGGCCCTTAATGATTTTGACGGGCTCCATCCGCGCACCATCGGGGCCTTTGTGTCTGCCAGACCAATGGCCCCTCTCCTGGGCCCACCCATCAGTCACCCGGAGCTCCAGCTGTTCCCAGCCTTTGGAGCAACCTCGGCCGTCACCACTACAAATTGGCTCTCAACAGCCGCTTCGAGACCCCTTCTCTGCCATTGTCTCGGGACAAATGGCCCTTCCCCTGCACACAGCCCCACAGGCCCAGCCCAGGCTGCCTGCTGCTTCTGAGAAGGGGAGGGAGAGCCCACGGAGCTCTCCCGGGAAGCCCTGCTCCCTCTCCAAGCCCAATAATCTAGCCAGGCTGGGCCAGCAGACAGTCCCCACTGCCCAGTTCAGGCCTAGACACCCAGTGTCCTTTCTCCTTTCCTTAGTCAGATCTGGGCTTCAGGAGGGGAGGGGACTAAAACTCCTCCTTCTACTTCTCTCACAGCCCCTAGAGCCAGAGAAGCCTCAGTGTGCCCTTGTTGACTGAAGGCAGAAAAGAGGAGTGAAAGAGGAGGCAGGGAAGAATTGGTGGAGGAGGGCATGGGAACTGGGAGCTGGGGTTCCCTGGAGCCACCATGGCCAAGCACAGAGCCAAGACAATTACATGCTTAGTTTTGCTGATTGCATTAAAATCATTAGAATGAGGGATCTGAAAATTGTACGTGAAGGGGTAGAATTAGAAAGGGCTTTAGAGACTGACACAGGCATCCCCAAAGTGAATCTGGTACAATTAGCTCAAATTGTGTTACACAAACAGACACTTCCACAAATCGACATGCCCACCCTCCCTTCCCTTCTTCCTTTTTCTCCCATTTGCCTGACCACTGCTCAGACTCCTTCCTCTTTCTCCTCCTCTTTTGCATTTTCCATCTGCCCTGCTTCACCTTGCTCCTCCGGGTGCCCAGGCTGTGTCCCCTGAGCTGGCCTGAAAGGATACGTGGGTGGGGTCTCTGGCTTTGGGAGAGGGAGACAGAGAGACCAAGACATTCCCCATGGAGCCCCCCCTTTAGTCAAAATGTCCCTCCTAGCATCTGTCCCAGTGTCTGTGCCAAGACTGCAAGAGACTTAAAATGATCTGGTTTGGGGTGGAGAGGGGGTGGGCCTGTCTGCTAGTGTCTGTGTGAAAGGTGGTCTGAATGTCAGAGTCTGGATGACATTGAGTCTACATAGGGCTGCCTTTGTGAGGGTCTCAGGGTGTGCGTGTGTATGTGTGTGTGTCCCTGCTATACCTTACTCAATCCTGTTGGTAGCTAGTCTTCCTCCGGTGGACTTCAGTCAGCCATCTGGGGAAGGGAGTCAGAGGGGCCTCTCCTGTGATCTCAAGGAGCAGCAAGCTAGGGGTTGGGTGGCCTGGGAATGGGCCCAGGCCTGGCTAGACTGGGCTGCCATGGGGAGAGTCTGTTTTCACCCTGGTGAATGGGCCTCCCTGGCTAGGGGAATGGTGGAGAAAGGATGGGGCGTGAGTGGGGGTGGAAAATGGAATTGCCAGCCTGGAATGAATGGATGGTGGAGTTTCTCTTTTGTAACCGGGAATAATTAAGATAGATGTGCGGATGGATTAGCTGTCCTGCAAGGTCAGGAGCGCATTGCCGGATCACTCTATTATTTCGCTGCGCCGCAGCTACCCAGCGAACGCCTTTTTCATGATATTTTGAACATCCGCACAGAAAAAAAACCAAGTGAGTGCACGAGAGATACAAATGGATCGTTTGGTGGAGAAATCCGTCTTCGTCACCGCCGCCAGGCTGGGATTAATGCGATTGAAGGCTCCTCCAGGCTCCGCCAGGGAGACGGGCTCGGGAAAGCAAGAGAAATTGGTTTGTACCCCTGGGAGCACGATTGATGGGCCAGGCCCGCTAGGCTGGGCTGGGTCACTGTGTTCTCAGGCTGGGTTGGAGGTGGGGAACGGGTCTGAGGCCCGGCCTTGGCCTGGGTGGGCCTTTCCCTGAGGGAGAGACTTACACTGGGCTGACACCTCCAGAAGCTTGCTTTGGAGACTGAGGATGTAATTGTGGGGAAGATTTCAGGCTCTGATGCTCCTGGGGACTGAGAGACCTTGGAGAAAGAATAGGAATGGAGGGGACACATCCCCAAAGACAACGCTCTTTCATGAGAGGCCCAGGGGAAGCTGCTAAAGTCTGTCAGGATACAGTATCTGAGGAGAGGCTCTGGACAAAGGCAACGTGGCCATTTACTCTCAGAGCAAATATTTACCAAGCCTGCATGTGTGCCACGCACTGTTCTAGGTTTGAGAAACATGGTACGGCTCCTGTCCTCATGGTGCTTGTAGTCTAACCGGGAAGGTGACCCTGGACATGTTCTGCTAAGTGTGATGGGGCTTGTGATAGGGATGTCCACAGCAAAAGAACAGGACCTTGACTAAGAGATCAGAGATGGCTTCCTTCAGGGGTGACATAAATGCTGAGTCTTGAAGGATGGGTAGGAGCTACTAAGATAGGGGAGGGGGAAGAGAACTATATTCTAGGAGGAGGGGACAGACTGAAGATCTGGAAGTTAGGAGGCTGGTGGAGAACTCTTGGTTCTGCCTGATGGAGAAGATGGAATGACTTTACCCTCGGAGCAGTCAGATGACTTGTCCAGGGTTATATGTCCTGCAAATGCCAGAGCCAGGGCTGGAACAAAAGTCCCCAGCTTTGGAGTGACTGCAGATTCCTACTAGTCTGGTGGAAGAGACCAGGTCTTCAGTCTCGGAAAATATGAGCCTTATTTGGGCAATCCCCATCCAGAGGGGGTGGGGACCAGGGCACAAATTATTTTAGAGCTTATTCTAGAGTGATACGTGAAGATCTTCCTTATTCTTCGGAACAGCAGTGCAGTACTCCATGGCGAGGATGTACTGGGACTAATCAAACCAACGTGGATGTACATTTCACTTGTTACCACTTTTCTACTATTGCAAAGAATGCCAACGTGACTAGCCCTGAAGTAGAATTACTGGTTTAAAGGGTATGTGCCAGAGAGAGTTTGGCTCTGGGTCTGAAGGGAGAAAGCAGGAGTCCAAGAGGAGGAAGAGGAGATGCATGGGGAGACAGGGCAGGACAGAGGGTAGGAACAAGGGGCTTAGGGTCAGCGAGTATCCCAAGCTTGTCCCTGTTCTTCACTAGTTCTGAGCAAGTTAGTAAGCTTATCCCAACCTTCTACCTTCCTTTTTTTTCTTTCCTTTTTCTTTTCTTTTTTTATAAAATGAGATCAACATGAACCTCATTGATTTGTTGTGAGTTACAAATTTACACATTTTTCCATGACTGGGAAAGGGACAATGAGTGGACAGACTCTCCAACAAGAGCAGCAGTTATCACTGTGTCACGGTCTTTGAATTGTTTTTCTTTCTTCTTTTATGTTTTTTGGCACTAGCTGTGTTATCTAAAATTCCTACAATGTACGTATATTTGTTCATGATCAGAAAGAAATAATACAGGGGTGCCTGGGTGGCTCAGTGAATTAAGCCTCTGCCTTCAGCTCGGGTCATGATCTCAAGGTCCTGAGATCGAGCCCCCGCATCATCGTATCAGACTGTCTGCTCAGCAGGGAGCCTGCTTCCCTCTCTCTCTCTCCACCTGCCTCTCTACCTACTTGTTATCTCTCTCTCTGTCAAATAAAGAAATAAAATATTTTCTTAAAAAAAGAAAGAAAGAATACCAACTGTAGACGCTTTTGGTGGGGCGGAGGGAGAGATGGAGGTAGAAGCCACTGTAGGCTCATATATTGAGCAAGATTACTTGGCAGAGACTGCCAGGGGTGGGCTGGATTTATAGAACAGAGTTGGCAAGGGAGCGTATTAGGTGGAGGAACATGAGTGAGCAGGGTGTGCAGACAAGAAAGCATCAGTGGGAAAAGCAATCCAGCTTAGCCAAAGCAGAGTCCTTGTACTCTGTTCACTCATTCATTCCTTTAACCTGCATTTGCTGAGGAGAGGTTCTGGGCCAGGCACTGTGCTCTAACCTGGGACACGATGGTGATCAGAAACAGAAACGGCCCCAGGCCTTGTGTACCTTAGGCCAGTTGAATAAGTACAGGAGGAGGTAAGTTCTCCTGTGAGGTCTGCAAGGGAGCCCTGGACCAGAGAGCCTTTGAGAGAGAGGTTTTTTGTTTTTGTTTTTTAAGATTTTGTTTATTTATTTGGCAGAGAGAGACACAGCAAGAGAGGGAACATAGGCAGGGGAGTGGGAGAGGGAGAGGCAGGCTTCCCACCGAGCTGGGAGCTCGATATAGGACTCGATCACAGGACCCTGGGGTCATGATCTCAGCCAAAGCAGACGCCCAACGACTAAGGCGCGCAGGCACCCCAGAGAGGTCTTGTCCTAGTCAGGGAGTCAGGCAAGTTTTCCCAGAGGAATTCCCCACTAAACTGAGGATTACAAGGACAAATGGCATTAACCAGGCAAAGAGGGAAGAGAAGAATGTTTGGGGAAGGGGGCCTGCGTGGCTCAGTCTGTTAAGTGTCTGCCTTCAGCTCCAATCGTGATCCCAGAGTCCCACGTCTGGCGTGGCAGGGAGCCTGCTTCTTCCTCTGCCTGGTGCTCCCCCTTTGCTTTCTCTCTCTCTGACACGTCAATAAATAAAATCTTAAAAAAAAAAAAAGAATGTTTGGGGAAGAGGGAACAGCAGGGTGGTTGGCGCAATGGCAGAGGGGCTGGTGAATATGAGGGAGAAGTGCAGAAAGTAAGGGAAGGGGGCTGGAGGTATTGGCAGGACAGGCTGCCACCTGTTGGGGGAAGAATTTTGAACTTTATGTTGACAGCAGTGGGAGCCATGGAAGGAATTAAACCCACAAGCGACACGGCCAGGCTTGTGTTCTCAGCAGTCCCTGATGGGTGCAGAGAATGGAGGTATGTGAATCAGTGAGACCACGGGAATAGAAGGGGATAGTGTGAAGGAGGGGGGCAGTGACGAAGATGGAGGGAAAAGGTTGGGACTAACAGGAGTGATGAAAAGGCTAGAGAAGTGTGTGTGTGTGTGTGTGTGTGTGTGTGTGTGTGCGCCTGTCTGTCTGTCCGCATGCATGTACAGCCGTGGGGTGTGAATGGAAGTCCAGGCTGAAGAGTTTGATCAGTCGGCAGCCTGGAGTCATTGATAGTGATATGCCAACAACCAGCATCCATAGCCTGGAGTGCCTAGCGGTGCTGGGTCATGCATGCCAATTTTTTGCATGCATGTCTCATCTAACCCTTGCAACCAGCCTGTGAGGTTGGTTCTCTCCCTTCGAATTTATGGATGAGGTTAAGCAACTTGACCTGGGTCACCTGCTACTTAAGAGGCAGAGCTGGGCTTTAGACCCCGCATTCTGGTTCCAGAGTATAGCCACCAAGGTACACTGTTGTGGAAGCTTTCTGAGTGGGAGAAAGATAGGATCGGGGTGTGTGACTTTGGAAAATTAATCTGGTGGTATTGAGCCAGATGGATGGGTTTGGGGAGAAAGGCCCAGAGACCAATATTTCAGGTGGGCAGAAGTGAGATCAGAGGGTCTGGGTCATGGTAGGATCAAAGTCATGGAAAGAAAGGGATGGAAACCAACCTTCCTGTGAACAGACAGGACTGAAGATAAGTATTAATTCTCCATTGCTGCTGTAACAATTTACTGCAAATTTAGTGGCTTAAAACAACACCCATTTTAAAATTATTTTTAAATTTGTATTTCTTTTAAAGATTTTATTTATTTATTTGAGAGAGAAAGCATGGGCACACAAGCGGGGAGGGGGGCGGCTCAGAGAAGAGGCAGAGGGAGAGGGACAAGCAGACCCCTACTGAGTGGGGAGCCTGACCCACAGGGCCAGATCACAGTACCCTGAGATCATGACCTGAGCCAGCGTCAGACTGTTGAACCAACTGAGCCAACCGGACATCCCCAACACCCTTTATTTATTTATTTATTTATTTATTTATTTATTTATTTATTTATTTATCTCATAGTTCTATAGGTCAGAAGTCTGAGCGGGCTGGATGCATTTCTTTCTTACAGTCTCATGAGGCTGAAATCAAGGTGTCACCTGGTCTGGGGTCTCATCTGAAGGCTCCAGGGAAGAATCTGTTTCCATGCTCATTCTTGGTGGCAGAATTCAGTCCCTTGCAGTTGTAGGTCCTAAGTTCCTGTCTTCTGCCAGCAGCCAGAGAAAACTGTTTTTAACAAGCTCTGTAATTAGTCGACCCCGCCTTGATAATCTCCCTTTTGCCAAGTTACATAAGCTCAGGAGTACCCCCGGGGTGGGGGACAAAAGTCATGGGGCCATCTTCCATTTCTGCATAACCACAGGACCACCTGGATTCCTGTGTCTTGGAATGCTAGGTGAGGCAGGGTAGAGGAAGAGGTGGGATGGGGACAAGAAGGCTCAGAGGTCTGGGAACTAAGTTACTGGGAACAGAATGGTGACAACAGAGGAATGGGAACTTAGCAGGAGACCTAATTTGAGAGGCTGGGAAAGATTATGAGGTGGAGATCGAGGTGGGCACACAGAGCAGTTAGAAATCAGCAATTCCCTCTCAGGAGAGCAGTGGTGTTGCAAATTTTTAATTTTTAATTGAGATAGGCAACACATGAAGAACATTAATCCTAGGCTTATAGCTCAATGGACTTCAACATCAGCAGACACCTGGCTGCTGCCATTCAGCTCAGATTCCCAGTTGCCCCTCTCCCCGAGTCCCCTTGTGCTCCTTCCCAGTCACTGTCTCCCCAAGGTAACCTCTATTCTTGCATTGATTCCCATCAATGCATTTTTCCTATTCTTGTGCTTCATATAAACAAAATTATACAGAATATACTCCCACCAAATCATTTATTGGGTACCTGCTGTATGCCAGGCCCTGTGCCAGGCTCTGGGGACACAATATTGACAAGACAAAAAAAGTCCCAGCCCTTGTGGACCTTACATGCTGCCCAAAAGGAAGAGATCAATACTGTTGGAGGCAGCAGGATGACGAAGGTGGGGGAGTGTGGATGAAGAAGAAAGGATGAAGCCGAACGGAAGAGAGGAGCTCAGAATGGGGGTGGTGTGTGGGTGGAGTGGTCAGAGGGTGGAGAGAATACAGCAGCACAGAAGCCAGAGAAGGAGAGCTCCAAGAGGAGGGAATGATCAACAGCGTCACATGCTGCTGAGAGGTTAATTAACACATATTTATGGAGCACCTGCTTCGTACAAGGCTAGGCACGGAGTGAAATACAGACAGGCATAAAACTCCCTGTAATAATGATCTCTAACATGTCTATAGAGATAAGAGAAGGCCCTGGTGGGGAAAAACACCATAAAACTCAAATATAATCATGTCACTGCCCTGCTTAAAAACTTCCTATGGCTTCCCATTGTCATTGGGAAAAAGATCAAAACCTTACCACAACCTTCCCGGCGCCTGTGGTCTGAACTCTGTGGACTTCTGTAACCTCATCTCTTACTCCCCAGCACTCTGGCTCTTCAGGCATCCTGGCCTTCTTTTTCCCCTTATTTGGCTCCCACCTACCCCGGGACCTTTGCACATGTCATCCCTTCAGCCTAAAACACTTTACCCCTTCCCCCTATTCTTAGAAAGACCTAGTTAACTGTACTTATCATTATGTCTTGGGTCCATGGTTGAGTCTTCAGAGAAGCCCTGATTTTCCAGCTTAAAATAGTTCCCATCTATGCTTTACACTCCCACAGCTTGCTCTGTGGAACATTCTTTGCTAACGCTTATCATGGTGAGTAATTGTGTGTGATTATTCTCTAAGTGTTTCTCTCTCTCACCAACCAGAAACCCCTATGAGAGCAGAGACCTTATCTGTTTATGATTATTAGTGATTCCCCAGCACCTACTTCAGTGCTGGGCCTATAAGGAGGGCTTGGTAAGCGTCTGCGGATTGAGTGAGCTTATGAGTTGGAAGTCAGGCCTGTCTTTAAGCCTGGGCTATGTGACCTTGGGTAGCTGACTTTCTTTCCCTGGGACTCAGTTTCATCATCCATAAAATGAAGGGATAGATTCTCTAAGGGCCTCTCCAGCCTGCTGTCCTCAGATTCGATGAGACACATTCATAAAAAATGTCACTGGGCTGCCTGCCAGTGCATTAGCACTGATATTAGTGAGTGCTGAGTAAGAAGGTGCAAAATCTGGATCCCTGTAGAGAGAGCACAAGGCAGTGTGACCGAGGGTGAGTGGAGCAGACTTCCTGCAAGAGGTAGGTGGAAATGAATTAAATAGGTGGAGAGAAAAGAGATTTTCTAAGGACCAGAGAAGCATGAAACATGGCAGGAGACCACAGGGGGACTGGCCTGGCTTGAGCCCATGGGAAGGATTCAGCTCCCTTTAAGCAGGAGAGGCCCTCTGTGGCTGTTTCATATTGCTGCTGGGACAAACCATTGCAACTGAGTGGCTTAAAGCATCAACATTTATGATCTTACAGTTTTGGAGGTCGGAAGTCCAGAATCAGTCAGACTGTGCTAACGTCAAGGTGTTGGCAGAGCTGGTTCCTTCTGGAGGGTCTGGGGAAGAATCTGTTTCCTTGCCTTTTCCAGCTTCTAGAAGCTGTCCCCATCCCTTGGTTCCTGGCTCTGTACCACATCACAGTTTTCTCTGACTTGGACCCTGTTTCCTCCCTCTTATGAGGGCCGTTGTGATTACATTGGGCCTACTCAGATAATACAGGATAATCTCCAGATCTCAAGATCATTAACGTAATCACAGCTGCAAAGGTCCCTTTTACTGGGTGGGTAACAAATTCACAAATTCCGGGGATTAGGTGGAGGATTTCTTTGAGGGGCCCTTTTCCAGTTTACCACACCCTAGTGGTTAATTCATGAGGTCTCTGGAGTCAGAATGCCTCAGTTTAAGCCTTGGATATGTCCCTCATTAGTGCTTTAATCCTAGGTGATTTATTTAACTCCTTTCTGCCTCCATTTTCTCACTGGTAAAATAAGGACACAGCAACGCACACCCTATTTGTTTCAGTTACCTATTGCTATGTGGTAAGCCACCCCAGATCTCAGTGGCTAAGAACTACAATGACTTTAAGAGTTTTGGGGGGGTGCCTGGGTGGCTCAGTGGGTTAAGCCTCTGCCTTCAGCTCAGGTCATGGTCTCAGGGTCCTGGGATCCAGCCTTTTATCGGGCTCTCTGCTTGGCGGGGAGCCTGCTTCCCCCTCTCTCTCTGCCTGCCTCTCTGCCTACTAGTGATCTCTCTCTCTCTCTCTCTCTCTGTGTGTCAAATAAATAAATAAATAAATGAAATCTTTTTAAAAATAAATAAAAGGGTTTTTTTTTTTCCTTTCATGATTTTTTTTCCATGGATGGTGCTTGGCTGCCTTATTTACTCTTGTGGCTGCTTTCATAGGGAAACTCCGCTGGGTGCAGAGTATCCAACCTGGCCTCACATGGCTGATGGCTGATGCCAGCCACTGGCAGGAAGGTCTTACTCAGTTCTCCTCCGGTGGCCTTCCATTCCGCAGGGCCTCCCTCTCTCCGCTGGCCTTGCGGGCACGATAGTTCAGACTTCTTCCCATAGTAGCTGACTTCCGAAGAGATGATTGTGAAAAGCTGCCGAGTTGCTATGGCCTCAGCCCAGAAGTCACCAAATGTGACTTCTGTCAAGTTCTGTTGGTCAAACCATCACATGGCCAGCCCAGACTCAGAGCGGGGGGAGTAGGCCACCCCACTTTGCAAAAGCGTATTGCCCAGGTCTTGTGGGAGGCACAGTTTGCCGCAGTTAGTCGTAAGGATTCCACAAATGAAAACATGTCGAAGGACTTAGTACAGGGCCCGGTACATAGTAAGTGCTCAAAAGGTTCAAAAAAGTGCAGGATCTAGTGTTTGCCTGCCTAGGTTCAAATCCAAACTCCACAGCTTCTGGTCTGTGACCTTTAGCAAATAACCACCCCAAACCTCAGGGTCCTGTGAACATGTGACCTTTCATTAAGATTTTTGAAGAGCATATCTATTTTTTTAAAGATTTTATTTATTTATTTAAAAGAGTATTTATTTACATATTTGACAGAGAGAGAGAGAGAATGCACACGAGTGAGCACAAGCGTGGGGAGCAGGAGGCAAAGGGAGAGGGAGAAGCAGGTTAAATTTCAACTGCTAAACAGAGAGCCTAACACAGGGCTTGATCCCAGGACCCTGGGATCATGACTTGAGGAAGTTGTTTAACCTCTCTGAACTTGAGTTTCTCACCTATATACCTAGAGATAATGACACCTCTCTCTAAAAATAATGGGAGGAGTTAATGAGATACTTGGATCGAAGCTTCGGTGTGTGCTTGGCACAGACTAGGTACTCCCTAAGTACTGCTTTCCTCCCTCTCTGCTTCTCTGTTCACCCATCTCTCTCCCCTGGCCAAGCCATTCCCCAAGGCTCTGCCTGTCGCAGCTCTGTCCAGTACCTGCCCAGCTCCAGTTCCAGTTCCTGTTAGTTCTTCCCCTGCCCCTGCCAGCTGCCCCTGCCCCTATTGTATCTGTAGGGGACCCCAGGGTATCTGTATGACTCACAGGGAACTAGTAAGTTCACTCACTGCTTTTATAGTACAGATAGTTGTGTCTGGCTTTAGTAGGCATGTAATAAATATTTACAGAAAGAACCAAAGGATGTGTGAGCTTGAGCTTTGCGAGAAAGCATAGAACCAGTTTTATGTCCCTTGTTCTTTCATGGCATTGAGAATTGCAGAAGCTGGGAGAATTAGCCATGACGTTTAGTTGACTTTTGGTGGGGTCACGCCTACCAAAGGTGACCTTGATCAGTTCTTTGCAAAAGAGGGGAATTGGTATCAGTGAGACTTTAGTCAGAAGGGATCGGTGATGACTTTGGTTGGGTTGAGGGTTCAGGAAGACTTGATTAATTGGGATGGGACACCATCAAGGAGTCTATGTCCCTGAAAATTGAGAGAGAACGTTTGATACTGAATTAAGTCAAGTTGAGAGCAGATTTTCACAGACACCAACTCTATTAGGGTTCTTGGACCCAATTCCTGGTGTTCCACTCTGCCTTCCGCAAACATACACACATATGAGACCAGCAGGTTGTCCAGAGAATTCAATTCAATTCTGACACTATCTATTGGGAGATAGCGTCAAATCCCACAGGTTAGTGTTTAGTTCTACAAGACTGCCCTCCAGATCCTACTTCAGATACTAGTCACAAGACCCAGGCAATTACCTTTGCTTCTGAACCACTGACTACAGATCAGAGGTTCCAATGACCTCCTCCTTAGTTCTTTTGATTTGCTACAGAACTCAGGGAAACACATATTTACATTTACCAGTTTATTAAAGAATAGGATAAAGGATATGAATCAAGAGCCAGATGAAGAGATACATAAGACAAGGTATGGGGAGAGGGCACAGGGCTTCCCTGCCCTGTCCATGCATGCCATTTAGCCCAGATCTCTGTGTGTTTACCAGCCTGGAAGCTCTCTGAACCCTGGTCTTTTTGGGGTTTTATGGAGACTTTTTTACATAGCCACGATTGATCAAATCATTGGCCATTGGATGATTCAACCTCCAGCCCCTCTCCCCTCCCAGAAGTTTGGGTGGTGTGGTATAGAAAGTTCCAACCCTACGATCACCCGGTTGGCTCTCCTGGCAACCAGCCCCCACTGCCCGGGCCCATTCTTGGGTGGCGTTCAAGACTCACGTTCATTAACCTAACAAAAGACACTTGATCTCTCTTAAAACTTATAGGAAACTCTAAGGGCTTGGGGAGCTGTGAGCCAGAAACCTTGGACAAAGACAAGTTACACATAAAAAATACATATTTGGTCACTTGGAAAACAAAGTATATATTTCTTATAAATCACAGTATGGCAAGATTGGAGACTGGTTGGGACTGGGGCTGGAGATGATACTTTCACCTTCCTATAGGAGTATCTTTTGCTTCTTAACTAGAGCTGAAGGCTGTGTCCACTTGTCCTCTCTGGGACAGGGGGTAGAGGTGATATACCTAGGGACAATGGACAAAGAGGAAAATGGCCAATGTCTGGATCTTAGGAAAGGGGTATCTGATTTCCCCTCTCCTCCTCTCTATCCTGCCACATTGTCCCAGGCCCCCCAGACCATCACCTTCTGCAGTCCAAGGTCCCCAGTTTTCTCTCCTACCAGGAAGGAACCTCTGTCTTGGCTTCAGCATCCAGGTCTTTCCATGACCCAGCCCCACTCCCTACATTTTTTAAGACTGATAACTGAGATCTAACTGGTCCAGTCCTACTTCTCAGTCCCTTTTCCAGGGAATAGTTTGCTTTTCAATTCCTGAGGCTGGTTTCCTCAGGATAAACAGTAGGAGAATGTCATTCTTTGCCCTATTAATAGCGCAGATCAAATAGTCAATCATATAACCAACATGTCATTTCTCTACTGGCCCTAGAACAATCTCAGAGTCCCACCAGGGAGATGAAACTCTCCTTGACAATAACAGCAAACAGACAAATCACAGCGATAGTGATGTTTTCCTAGGATTTTTTGCTTTATAGAACAGTTACAAGCTCATTACCTCAGGTGACCCTCATGACAATCCTATGACATAGGCCTAATTACCTACATTTGACACATGGGAAACTGAGTCTCAGAGAGGTGGAGTCGCTGGCCAAGATCAGATTGCCAATAAGTGATGGGGGCGGGGGACCAGAGGACTTCTTTCAGGGTCTTTAGCTGGCTCCCTCCTGTCTGGGAGCCAAGAGCCCTGCAGCTTCAAGATATCCTCCTGGAGAATCCTTCTACCCTTACTGCCAAGGTCCTAGGCCTGGAAGACAGGGGAATCTCTCAGGCTCCCACACCTCTTCCTTGACTCCCTTACTGTACCCCCTCCCCCTCACTGATGGCTTGAAGCTTCTGGAGCCAAAGGCGCACTCAGAATCCCGTTGCTTCCCTCCTGGCCCCAGGGGCTAGTCTGCACCCCTTGCCCAGATCCTAAGACCCTGAGAAAAACCCTTAGCCATCTGTCCTGGTCCCCTCCCTGCAGGTCAGTGCTCCCCCCGCCGTGGACAGGCTCCTGCGATGATGGATCGCTGGCCCCAACGCACATATTATTATGAAATGGGTTTATTACACTCTAAATCTCTCACTAATGTGCCGCTCTTTAATCCCTTTATCCGCTCTCCGTCTCTCAGGCTTGGCCACAGCTCTCTCCACCCAGGACTGGCTCTGAAGGGCTTATTGGATGATTTCTGACTTGGAGGGACCAGGGTGGGGGCTGTTTAAAGGAGAGGAAAGGGAGCCATGCAGCCCTTGAGAGGAGTCCAAAGGCTTGTCTGGGGGCTTTTAACATGGAGCCTCCCTCAGCCAAGTTCATTAAGGAACCCCTGCTGTCAGTCTGTCTGTCCACTTCCCTTGCTCGCCATCTCTGTGTCTCTGGCTGCCTCGCTCCACCTCTGCCTCTTGGGTCTCACCACTTTCTCACTTCGTCTTGGCTCTCAGGCTCTCTGACTGTCTCCTGTCGTCTCTGTGTCTTCCCTGGAAGTCCGACTGTGGTGAGGGGGATGGCGTCTAGTTCTCCCAGGGTCAGGAAGGCCATGACCCCCAACTTCTCCATCCCACCCCCTCTTTCTGGAAATTGCTTGAAACCTGCTGGGTTTCTGGTCTCTCCAGTCACTTCTTCACCCCAGCCCACTCTCCAGCCACTGTCTTCTTTCCGCCTCTGCTACTGAGGTCCCCCTCTGGCTTTTCCTCTTGTATCCTGGACTCCTCTATCTGCCCTGCTCTCAGGGCCACGCCCAGGTCCCTGCTGACACCAGCAGCCTCCAACCCCTGTCCATCCACACTCGCCTCCTCCACCTACCCACGTTGGCTGACACCTCAGCTCCCAGGCCTCCCCTTCCCTCCTCACTGTCACTCTGACCACCTCCCTGCTGGCCTTCTCTCCCTCCCTCCGTCTCTGTCTCTGTCTCTCCCAGTGTCTCTCCCAGAGCAGTCCCTCCCCACTCTGACACACCAGCCGGTATGGCAGCCAAGGCTTCCTGCTGTCAGCTGGGGAATAGATAAAGATAAATGATATTATGTTAAATTCCACTTAATGACAAATTTTTAATTTTCTGAACATGGTCATTTTCTGGCTAGTGAATCAAGTGGAGGGAGCTAATTACATGAAGATCTGAACAAAAATAACTCCTAATTTTCAAGGATAATGGAAGAGAAATGTTGGAGATTAATGGCACTATTTATCTTTTTTAAATTTCTATCTTTCTCTGTGATAGCCGTGCTCCCCAAGGAAAATATTCATAAAATGAAATTGAAGTCGTAACTTAATAGGTTATTAAAATTTTTGAGTGCATATCACTTTCCTTCCGCAGCACTGTAAATTTAAATTGAAGTTTGCGGCTCCCCGAGTCACCAGCGGAGTTTTTTTTATGATGGCACAATAGAGAGAAACATGCATCTTTGTCAGGAGGTATTTGCTAGTCTAATTTTATGGCAGGCCGGATTATCAGACGGGAATGGCAGCGCCGGGGGAAGCTGACAAGCCCGCAGCCGGCAGCCATGTGTTTCCATTAGCGCCCCGAGCCGTCCGGGGTTTCTCTGGACTCTCATTTTCCACTTCAGTCTTTTATCTTGATTTAAAGTGAGGGCGCCCAATATTCAGGGCCTGTCATTTTTCTCTCTCACACACTCTCACGCGCTCTTCCTCTCCTCTCCCCTCCCACTTCCTCTGCCCCAGGGCCCGCTCCCTTTCATCTCGGGCTCCAGCGAGGGCTCTGCGCAGCACCCCCCACCCCACGCGCACACCTGTCCTCACCTAACCCTGTGGGCTCCACCCCCGAGAAAGAGGAGAGAGGAGGCAGGAGAGGCCGGCGGGGCAGTTATAAATTTGAGTGAAGCCTTCTCCCCGTGGGCCCATCAGAGGAACCCCCGAATGGGGACTGTGTGTGCACACGAGGCCAGGAGGGGGCTCTCCGGCTGGCGTCCATCAGGCCTTCTAATTGAGTGTTAATGGAGTTGCGAGGGGGCGGGGGCGCAGCTGTTGACTCAGGGGACCAGAGGGCGCTGAGAATTACGGCCAGTCTCTGTCTCTGTTCCCATGCAGGTCTCCTCTCTGACTTTGTCTCTGAGTCTCAGAACCATCCACCGAGTCGGAAACTTCAAAGGGACTCAGGACAACTCACACATTGTAGAGACGGACAAACTGAGGCCGAGACATTGGGAGGGTCTTGTCCAAGGTCTCATAGTTAATTAGTGGTGGAGGCAGAACAAAACTCTGAATATCATAGATGTTTGACGAATGTACTTCCCAGGAAACCATGCTGCCTCACCTCAGCCCCTTTCTGCTGTGTTGGATGGGAGCGGACATCTTTGTGTCTGTCTCAGCCCCCACCCAGCATTGTCTACTTTGTTATTGGCATCCGTGTTCCCCAAAGCCCTGCCCTGGCCTCAGACCCACATCCAGCCAGTCACCAAGCCTGCCCCCTCTTTCCTTGGACCTGTCCCCTCCCTGCTCTCACTTGGGTTCACCTGGTCTTTTGTTTTCATGTCCAGTAGTGACCTGCCCCTAATACCCCAAATCCACAAACCTACTCCTGCCCTTGCTCAGAAACCCACTGTGTGTCCTCAACCCTGTGCCTATTGGATGGAGTTCCACCTTCTCCTGTAAGCTCATAGCTCTCCATGACCGGGCACTACCATTTCTCCTCTGTTCTCCCTCCCCCTTGCCCACCATATGCCCAGGAGGGTCCACTGCAGCCAGGGTGGCACCTCCCCACCTTGGTACTTGCTGTCCTCACAGGGAAAATCCTCTGCTCTCCCAGCTCTGTCTACCGTTCCAACCCACCTCAAGCCACGCCCTTGCTGCCCTGCCCCCTCCCAGGCCACACTGATCTTCCCTCCTGTCTGGCCTCCTTTAGCCTCACCATCCAGGCTGACCCGTCTCTTACCACCTCCTCACCCACTGCTTGCAACTCATTGTACTTCCTCTAACAGGCACATCCTGGGAGCCCAACATTCAGTTCATGTACCTTATTCTAGTGGTCATAAATGCTCACGGGGGTCACGCATCCTATCCCATATGTCCTGAGCATAGCAGCTGGGACCTGGCTAAGGCCTTGGACAGGAAGTCCAACTGCATAGATCAGGGCATCGTGGAGCTGGAAGGGACCTGAGACTTCAACTCTCCCATTTTTTTTTTTTTTTTATTTATATATTTGACAGAGAGAGAGAGAGAGACAGTGAGAGAGGAAACACAAGCAGGGGGAGTGGAAAAGGGAGAAGCTCAGTGGGTTAAAGCCTCTGCCTTAGGCTCTGGGATGAAGCCCCATATCGGGCTCTCTGCTCATCAGGGAGCCTGCTTCCCTTCCTCTCTCTGCCTGCCTGTGTGCCTACTTGTGATCTCTGTCTGTCAAATAAATAAAATCTTAAAAAAGAAAAGAAAAGAAAAGCAAGAAGCAGGCTTCCCGCCGAGCAGGGAGCCCTATGTGGGGCTCGATCTCAGGACCCTGGGATCATGACCTGAGCAAAGGCAGATGCTTAACGATGCAACTATCCAGGCGCCCCTTTACTCTCCCATTTTTATGGATGGGGAAACTGAGGCCCAGCCAGAGGGGTGATGCCCAGTGTTCTGCCACCAGTTGGGAAGGGAGTAGAGACTCACATCCAGGTCTCTGGGCTCATGTGTCATTGCTCTTTCCACCTCCCCCAACGCTGCTTGCAGTGTTCAGGGGGTCACTGTTCCTTGTGTATAAATTGGCAACAGCTCTTTAACCTCAGGGCCTTAGTTTGTCTATAATGGAGAAAAGCAGTCCTGGACCACGATTCCTTCCTCAAAGTGGGGTCCAAGACGACTGGAGAACCCCACGGCAATGGCAGGACTTCTGGACGGCCATGTCTCCTTGCCCCTCCCCTCCCAGACATCCTACCCTGCTTAGACCCTGCCCCAGGCTCCCTGACCTGATCACTGCTTGGATTGTGACCCATTCTTTCCCTCTCCCCCACAACTACTGGCTCTCCGTTGAGCTCCCCACCATTGTGTCCCTTATCACAGGTGTGTTGCAGGCATGTCGCAAGCATGTTCAGGCATGTTTCAGTCATGGCCATTTCCACTTGGCTGCCTGTGTCACACAGGTCAGGTGGCGAGTGGCCTGGGCCACCCCCACGCCATGTTTAGCAGTGGAGCTGAGCGGAGGTGGTGCCTGGCTCCCCAGCCACAGTCTCTCGTTAGAAAGAAATTAAAAGCCACTCAATTTTGGCTAATATCCCTCTGAAGGCCTTTAACTCCACCTGTGACTAACCCATTCATAATCGCTCCGTTTTAGTGGCTCAGGCTGATGTAGCCTCAATTAATTTGGGAGGAGAGATAAACGGCCATTCCTCTTTGTCTCCCATCCCGTCCTCCCTTCCTGCCCTCTCGCCAGGCTCCCCCACAGCCTCTGGGTCTCTCTGCCTCTGGCTCAGTTTTTCTCTCTCCCTCCCTCACCTCACCTCTCTTTCTCACCCGGATGGTGTGGCTCGGTTTCTGTCTTTCGAAATGTCTGTCTCCGCAACTCTTTTTGTGTCTCTTCCAAAGTCTATCTTAGTTTTTGTTCTCCCTCTACTTTCTTCAGTCTCTTTCCCTCCCTCATTTCACTCTTCCCATCATCTCTTTCTTTTTCTTTGGGCATTTATCTGTCTGGGCCTCTGCTCTTTTGTCTCTGTCCCTCCCTCTGGTTTCTTTGGGGTGAGGGGGGCTGCTTTTAGTCACTTGGACCATTACTCACTCATCTTTGGAGCTCCTTTCCTTGCCCACTAGGGTGTATGTCTTGCTGGTGCTGTTTTTCTGGCTCTCTCTCTCTCTCTCCCTAGCTCTGTCTCTGTTCTTTTCTGTCTCTTTGTCTCAACCGACTCTGTCTCCCAATCTCCTGTCCTCAGTTTCCTTTCATTCCAAGCCCACACCCCTCCTGTTTTGTCCCTTTCACAGCTTCCCTTCTTTCTCCCTTTCCCTGGCTTCCTCTGCTGCCTTTTCTTTTATTCTGCCTCTGTCTCTCCATTTGTCCATTTCTGCTATGTCTCCCTGAGTTTTTCTTTCTTCCCTTCCTTTTTCTGTCACAGAGAGGAGTCTTCTCTCAGCCCCTCCCCCACGGCTCAAGCACCTTTTCTCCTGGTGCCTCAAACCCCGCAAGCCCACAAGTCTTTTTGTCTTCCCCTCCCCTCTCGATTATTATTAATGATAAAAGCTCAAACATCACATCAGTAATTTCTGAGTGAGTTTTGCAATGAAACTGGGGCCTTCTCAGCCCCTCCCGAGTCCCACAAATTTTACTTTTGTAATTTCACGCCTCTGGTTATCACCACGCTGCTCCGTCCCTCTCTGCCTCTCAGCTCCCCTCCCCTCCCCCCCCCCCCCCCCCCCCCGGAGAGAGCACTTAAACTTGTTTTCATTCCCTTATTCTTTATTTTTTTAATGTCCACTCTCTCCGGAGTCAGTAATGTTCTTCCTCTCTTTCCTCTCCCATTTTCTGTTAATTCTGCGCCATCTGCCTTAGCATCTGTTAAAAATAAAATTTCCCTCACACAATGAGAAGCTTCCCTGCTCCTCCCTCCCCGCTGCAGCCCCCCAGGTTTGGTGCTGGGGCCGTCAGATGCCACTTCCTCTCCTGGGATCTTCCCCCTCCCCCCAGTCCCTTAGTCTGGTTTTCAGAGAAGAGACACCGCACTGGGCGAGCAGGCGGCGGCAGGGAGGGAGGGGACTGCCCAGGGGGCCTGGAGCTGGAGGGGGCAGCTGCCGAGGGAGTTAGGAAGGGGGGGGGATGCAGAGGATGGAACCAGGCTCCACCCACTTGCCTTCGGGACCTTGCCCAGGCTGGAGCTCTGAGCTGCTGAGACAGAGCACCTGCACAGGTAGGTGACAACAGGTGGGGGAGAGGTTTGAGGAGAGAGCTCTTGTTCCCCAGGAAAGGAGGTTGCTGATGAATCCATCTGTCCTTTCCCAAAAGCTAGTGCTGGGCACAGGGCTGGGATGGCGCTGGGAGTGAATTTGGGAGACAGGAGAACAACCCTCGAGTCCCAGTGGCAGGCCCTCAGCTTGGACTGGATATGGTGTTACATAAGGTGTCCTCAAGACTGGCCGTCAAGGGTCCCTTCCCCATGTCTGCTGGAGGACTGTGTCCTTACTGCTCCGGGCTCAGCTGGGGGCGGCGGGTGGGGGATGGGGAGGGAGTCAGTTGACCCCTTGCCCTGAAGACTTCAGAAGGCAGGAAACTCTTGGGTTAGAGCCAGTTTCCCAGTGGGTTTAGGAAGAGATGCAGTGTGTGTATGTTTGTGAACATGTGTGTGTGTGTGTGTATGCCTGTGAGATTATGTCTCCATGTCTCCACTGATCTGCGTATGTGTGTCTAGGGAGTGTGAGTATATGCATGGGGTATTGACTGATTATTCCTTCTGTGTCATGCTATAGCTGCCTACATCTCTCAGGTGTGGGTGTATTATGTGTGTTAAGGGAGTGTGTAGCTCTATTCTCTACTACTCTATGACATGGTTGTGATAGTGTTAGTAAGTGTGTTATAACTGTATCTCTGCATGTAATTGTGTAAATGGTATCTTGCAAAAAAAACCTATCCTCCTATGTGACAATGGTGTAACTGTTCCTGTCTTACTACATTGGTTTATTTGTATGTGGAAGTGTTACATACTTTGTGTGTTAATATATATATCGCTCTGGTGAATTTGAGTGTGACTGCTTCTGATTATGTGTATGTAACTGTATATGCTTATCTCCTTTCCCGTATGATGAGGTGCTCTGGACGTGATTGGTGGCTAGTAGGTACCTGTGTGCACGTTGTTTTACTTCTGAGGGACGTGGTCAGTGTGGGAGCCTCTTTTTGGGGGAGGGTGGCCTTGTATGACAGTCTCTGGTGACGTACGCCTGTGTGTGCATGCGCACACACTCTGGGCCGCCTTTTTCTTGGTGCCACACAGACATGTGGGTGCCCGAAGTGGACTTGGTTGGGCCAGACAGGGTGGGGCAAGGTATGCCTTGTTATGCTGGTGGGGTCATCGAGGTTAACTGAGATGAAGTCCCAGCGGGGGATCTAAAGCAGTGTAACAGCCAGATGGTGAAAAGACACCGGCTTTCCTACCAAACAGTCCTGAGTTCAATTCCTCCATCTGCCCCTGATCAGATCAGTGACCTAGCTGGCTACTTAAATTCTGAGTCTTGGTTTCCACATCTGCAAAATGGGGGTAATCCTTTCTATGCCACACAGTTGTTTTATGGAGTAGGAACAAAAGACAAGCAACTAAGCTGGCACCTGACAGCAACAAAATAATAGAAGTAATAGTAATAATAATAAACCATTAAGTGCTTACTATTGTGTTTTTTTTTATTTTCTTTATTCTTCACATTAACTTTGTAAGGTTCCTTACTGTTTTAGAGATGAGCAAACTAAGGCAGAGTATGAATAACCAAGATTAGACAGCTAGTGAAGGTGCAGTTCCTTCTCAGAAAGGACAGCTTCATTTAGAAAGCAGGTGCTTCCTGCACTACTAATATTCCTGTGGATATGGAGGGGCATCAGACCAAGAGAACTTTGCTCCCCCTTACAGGGGTCCCCTTCTCAAGTCATCTTCCCCTTTCCTCCCCACTCCCCCGTTCCCATAGCCCTGCAACCCTGGAGCCTATGGCTCCTGGGAGTGTTTTGGAGAACTGGACAAAAGAGAGAGGCTGAGGAGGAGGAAATGCCCCACGTTCCTGGCGCCTCTTGCCAGCCTTGATCGACACCAAAGATTCCGTAATCTCTCTCTGCCCCGAAGGGAGCGGCAGCGTTTGTGAAACAGATTTTTACAAAATGTTTTGACCCTGCTCTCCCCTCCCCCCCCCCCCCCCCCCCCCGCATCCCTGCCTGGCACCGTGTCACCTAATTAAATCAGTCTTCGCGGGCTTCTCCGCTCCCTGCTAATTGTGCCCTGGGCCGGCTTCCGGAGGCCGCTTTCCCCACCCCCGCCCCGCCCTCCCCCACCCCAAAACTACCGAGGACGGCGGGGGGCTGGGGTAGGTGCCTGCTGGGGGCTGTGTAAAGGGCGGAGGCTCCCTGGAGGCCTCCCGTGGCGATTTCCGTGGTCCTCCCCACTGGTTGTTCTCCAACCCAGGAGACTTAGGCACCCGTTCTAGCCCCCACCCCACCCGGCTTCCTGCTCAAGGACGGGGACCCAGGTCTGAAATGACCCAGGGCCTGGGGGAGGCCAGCCCGAGCGTATCCGGGTAATTGTCTCCGCCAGACGCGTTGCCGAAGCAGGCGGCTTGGAAAATCCCAGATTTCTTTCCCCTTCACCGGCTGCGCAGGGCCCGCCGGAAGCCGGGCGGCTTTATTTACAGATCTTCCCGCGAGCCCGGGCGGAGGCTGGGCTGGGAGGGCGCCCGGCCGCTGCCTCTGTCCGAGGTGCTGAACGCTCACAGGGCTGGGCGACTCTTGGGCGTTTGCCGGAATAATAACAATGACTAAAAATCATCACTAGGCGACTTTTAAGATCAAGGGAGACTTTCGCTTTCCGTCATGTCTGGTTTCTTCTCTTCTCTCTCTCTCTCTCTCTTTTTTTTTTTTTAACAACCAAGCATACATTCATGTATTACTTGTGCATTAAAAGTAAGTTTTTGATAATGTGATTTTTTTCCCCCTTGATGTGAGACATTCTTCTGGACAAATGACCAAGGTTCTTCAAAGAGAAGGGAGATTAATACATTTTAAAAAGAAAAAGAGAGTTAGCAATTTAAATACATTGTTGGGTGGACCTTGTTTGTTTCCTTATCTGAACTAGCCAAATGTTTAAAAAAGAAAAAGTGGAAAATTTTAATACAGACTGAATATTTGATGATTTAGGGAATTGTTGCCAATTTCATCAGGTGTGATAATAACGTTGTGGTTCTATATTTAAGTCTTTATTTTTTTTTTCTTAAAAAGAGCTGTTAAGTGACACCCAAATTTTCTTAAGAGTCCCTTCTCTCAACCACTCTGACAGCCTATCACCCAGACAACATCATGGCTACAGCCTGGTGTATTAATATGGTCTCCCTGCAAGTTTGTGTGTCTGTCTTTGCTTGGGTTGATATGAGTGATGGTATTGTATCTCTATGGGTGAGATTGTGAATGGCAAAATTTTAGTGCCCACTGTATGCCAGATTTTCTGTAATGATATATTGCAGCATTTTAAAATCATGATATCCTAGGAGGGAGTAATTGCTGTTCCAGTATTGCAGATGCAGGAACTGAGGCAGAGAAAATAATTTTCCTGTGGTCTTACAGTTAGTAAGAGATAGAACTGGAACCCAAATATTTTGAATCTACTCCCCAATGTTCTTGGCAATTGCTTAAACTAGAGAGGCCTTATTAGTGAGCGTAAGACTTGTGCCTGAGTGTGACGTCATCTGGTGGGTGGAAGTGAGCAACTATGTATGTAGTCACAGCAAGGCTCCTTTCCTTGTAATGCCCTGGGGTGGGAGATATAGGGAATTACAGATCAGCAAGGAAGGAAGGTCAATTTGGAATGAACTAATCAATGGGTTGATCAGGCCCACTAAAGATTTATATGAAGAATTCAACCTGGAGACAAAATAGATCTAAATTTGATTTTAAAACTAGAGTCTTCCTCTTCATAATGATAAAACCACCCATTGAGCATCTACCAAGTCCCAGTCTCCTTGTCTGTAAAGATGCTTGCATTAAAACTATGTATATATAGTGCAATGACTGGGACAGAGTAAGGATTAAATAAAGAATAACCTTTGTTATCTGGGGAAGAAGCACAAGATAGTACATAAAAACCAGACTTGGAATCAGAGCAGGGTATAATCTCGGTCTCAAAATTTAGTAGATAAGTGATCTTGGGCAAGCAACTTAACCTCTCTGGGCCTTAGTTCCCTTTTCTGTGATAGGGAATTAATCATACCTAAAGAGATTATAAAAATTAAATGAGATGATATACAAAGTTCTTGGCATAGTAAGCACCGAGTTAGTTTGTGCACGAGTACACGAGTTAGTTTAGGTTAGTTTAGGTACATTCTCTCTGAAGCTTGTTACTGCTACAAAGTACTTGATTTTCCAACTCAGACTTTTTTATATTCCAAATTCATACTTGTTCCATTCTTCTGGCTGCCTGCCTCTTCAAGAACTCTCTGTTTTACTTGAGGGTTTCTGAGAGTCATTAAAGGGGATTGGCATAAAAGACTGGAAGGGAGACTAAGAGGGAGGGACTTTGGCGCAGGAGGAAGAGCACTAGTGTGGGAGTCATCAAATTGGAGTTGACACCTTAAATTTGCCATTAACTAATTGTGTGAACTTGTTCAAGTCACGTTTTTCTTCCCAGCATCTCAGTTATACTACTTATAAAGTGAGGAAAGTAGACTGGATGAGCTATGACATTATAAGATTCTCTGGGTAATGTATGTGTTCAAGGGACTTGAGTAAGATGTGAAGGTATGACTGTGTATTCTGTGGGACTCTAAGAGCATCTGAAAGGAAAGTGTTGGTAGGGGTATAGAATATGGAGTTGTGGCTGCAATGGCATAAATGACAATGACTGGGAGAGACTTGTGACTACACTTCCTTAGGACAATGTGTGACTGTGTGAGACTGTGTAGGAGTGAATATTGGGTGACTGGGTGTGTTTATGTAAGTGGGTGCATGTAAGCATCAAATTCTATGAATGTATTGTATGCAAGTATGTGGGTGTAATGGTATGAAAATTATTATAGTCAAATTATGTGAGAATGTAAGTGTGGTTGTAAGGGAATTATATGGGTTGTGGATTATATGTGAATGTGTGAATGCAGAGGTGATATATGTGGAAGAGAGACTGATCATGGGCTGGTAAGCAGACAGAGTGGTGGAGAGCTCTTTAATACAGGCATCACATGCAGGAAGAGCCTGAGCCTCATCACCCTCCCCACTCTCTTACCCTTCTGGGGCCCTCAGGGGTGATCTATGGCCAACTCAGACTTATTGATTTGGGATGACCTGTTCACTATTTCTACTACACAGAAATGCAGACACATACTCTTATGCTCCTCAGCTGTGGTGTCAGAGGTGACTTCTGAGGAGAGTGTGGATTAACACTTAAAGTCCCTCTATGGGCAAACCCAGTGTGTCTTCCCTCCTACCCTGTCCCTAACAAATTTGACTAAGAGGCTTTAGAGATAGTGGCCAGACTGAAAATGGGTGAATATCCTTGATGTTAGGGAGGTTGAAATAGGCTTCATCCCTGCACTGGGGTGTCAGGGGAGGATTTGGTGGGAGGATAATCCTTTCTTGAGAATTTTTATGCTTTCCGCCTATGAAGTAGAAATCATATAGAGAACACACACAGACATATAATCACACTTGTATACAAGGCTTACCTAGACCTTCATAATCCTCCACTCACCCTCACACACACACACACACACACACACACTCAGAAACTGGTCTGAAGAATCAAGGTTTTTCTTGTTTTGCCTTTGAAAAAAAAGTTCACTTACTTAAGCAAAGGGTAAAGGACTGATAATACCCTTTTTATTTTTTTTATTATTATTTTTTTAAAGATTTTATTTTATTTATTTGACAGAGAGAGATCACAAGTATTCGGAGAGGCAGGCAGAGAGAGAGAGAGAGAGGGAAGCAGGCTTCTTGCTGAGCAGAGAGCCCGATGTGGGACTCGATCCCAGGACCCTGAGATCATGACCTGAGCCGAAGGCAGCGGCTTAACCCACTGAGCCACCCAGGCGCCCGATAATACCCTTTTTAGATGGGGATGCAGAATGCCAGAACTTCTTGAGAAGGCAGTTTGAAAATGTGTGCCCAAATGGAAAATGTGTATTTTTTTTCACTCCAATACTTTCATTTCTAAGAATTTACCCTAAGAAGATAATGGCATAAGTGTGAAAAGATATGCCCACAGATATGTTCATCTCAGTGTCTAAAATAGTGCAAAACTGGAAACAACTTAAATGCCTATCAACAGAAGACTGGCTTAGTCCATAACACAGTGGAATATAATGCAGCTATGACAATAGCTCTACATTCATTGAAACAGAATGGTATCTATGACATTTTCTTGAATGAAAATGGCAGATTACAGAACAGAACACAGAGTTTGATCCTGTTTATATGAAATTACACACCTCTGTCTATGTTTATTTAGAGGCAAAAAGAATTGCTTGGTAAGATGGTCACTAAAATAACATCACTGGTTGTCTTCCCTATATGGGGGCTTTATTTTTGGCTTGCTTCTTTGTATTTTGTATATAGTTTACAATTTTTACAGTGAACATGTATCTTTTTTTTTTCTTTTTAGGAAGGAAGGAAGGAAGAAGTGAAAGAAGGGAAGAAAGAAAAGAGAAGAAAGAGTGAGCTTTCTGTATGCCTTCTCTGTACCAGCCTCTGTACTTAGCACAGAGGACACAGCAATGAAGGAGGGAACTGATCTTTTTAGGGACTATCCAGGTTTAAACCTGGTGTGAACATCAAGGGGGTTGGAGGTAGCAGTGAACGTGATGGTTACATCTGAAATATCCTACTTCTATGAACTGTATCATCTTCCTCCCTCTGTCTCCTCCTTGTTGGATCTGTGTTCATTTTTTGGAAGCACAGTGAGAAGATGTGGATCCCCTGGAGAGCCTGTGGGCCTGGCAGAAGAAGAAAGGAGATCACTGTACAAGGCTGGAATAACTGTGGGGACACCCTTGGGGGAGAGAACCCTAGGGCAGCCTCTGTCCTGAAATCCCTCCCCATAATAAGGGATCCCTATGTCCAGCCTGGATTTTTTTTTTTTTTTTTACTTTCTTGGTCAAAATAATCCTTCTGAAAGTGCATGAAATCATTACCCTCTGGGGATGAACTTCTTAGAGCTCTGAGGCTGTAAATGATTATAGAGGCCAAGGGTTTCACCACTCCCCACAATGGTCCCATCTCAGGGAGCTTCTGCTCACACACCTCCAGAACAGGAGATTCACTTCCTCCTGAGGTAGGTTCTTTCATTTTCTGCAGCTTTAATGATTAGAAAGTCCCTTCTTAAGGAAAGAGCTCAAATCTGCTCCCTGGAAGGTATCTGTGTTCTGCCCCTACAAAGGAGATGTTCTTCATGGATCTTCATGCATGATGGTGGAAGATAAAGTAGCATCCACTGAGAGCCACAGGGCCAAAGTGAGATGTAAGCTGGGACAGTGCAAGAAAACAATTAGAGCCACTATGATTGTGCCCCCCAAATTTCACCACATCAACATGTGGGCCAATATGTGGGCTCAGACAATCCCACTGGAGGGAAAAAAAAGCTAAGTGAATCCCAGCAATAGGGAGACAGTGTAACAGCAGAAGTGAATGGTGTCAAATCCCAGTGAAATCATTTATGGACTAAAGTGACATTGGGTTGGTCACCCATTGGGCTGGTGGTCCATACTAAAACAAAGCAAAACAAAAAAACTTCCTAATTTTTGTAAGATATTAAAAGATCCCTTTAAATTTGAGATCCTGTATGAAAGAATGAGGAATCCCTTATTTGACCTGATTTTACTCCATAAAAATAATACAACTGTGGATTGAGTTCAAGCCCCTTCCTCAGCATGTCCAGTGGACATGATACAACCTGGGTCCTGGCAATCTCTTAGGCCTCCCCTTCTCCACCTCTCCTACCTTCCTCAAATGCTGCACAACAGAATGTCACGTTCTCCTTCATCTCTGCTCTTCTGCACATGCTACCTCCTCTGCTTGGAATTCCATGTCCCACCTCCTTAAACTCCTCCTTTTGCCCAGACTCAAAATTCTTGTTGAACCATATTTATATCTGAGTTTGACCCCTTCCTGTTGGCCCAGAGCATCTTGGGCTTTTCAAAGCATCTTGGACTTTTCAGACTTGCGTCCCACACATTGCTTTGTGGTTGATTAACCACAAAGGTCTTCCTCCCTCAATAGAACTGTGAGTTACCTGAGGGTAGAGTCAGTATCTTATTTTTTGTACCCCAACCACCAACCCAATACCTGACACCTAGTAGACATGCAGAAAACAGTGAATGATAAATGTTTGAAAGGGAGTACATAACCTTTGTCAAAGGCAAATTCAGCCTCTTTGCAAAGTCAGTCTTGGAATGATGAGGTAAAGTAGGAAGGCATTCTACTTCCTCTAATCTCAATGCTAGGATGATTATGTTGCCTTGGGCAAGTTGTAGGGTGGTGTTGAGCCTTAGTTTCCTTATTTGTGAAGTGAGGGTACATAATAGTATTTGCCCCCCAGAGGCAAATACTTATGATAAATCAAAGGTAGAAGTTAGTGTAAAGTGCCTGATATAGTAGTGCCTGCCACAAATTAATTGCCATAATTATCATTGTTATTTTTGCTGTCTGGAGTGGTCACAGGGATTATTGTCATTAGTATGTAGTGGCTCATTTCTCCCACCTGGAAAACTCTGCCTGTCCTTAAAGGCCCTAGATCAAATGCCACTTCCTTTAAGAAACCTTTCCCAGGGGGCGCCTGGGTGGCTCAGTGGGTTAAAGCCTCTGCCTTCAGCTCAGGTCATGATCCCAGAGTCCTGGGATGGAGCCCCCGCATAGGGCTATCTGCTCAGCGGGGAGCCTGCTTCCTCCTCTCTCTCTCTGCCTGCCTCTCTGCCTACTTGTGGTCTCTGTCTGTCAAATAAATAAATAAAATCTTAAAAAAAAAAAAAAAGAAACTTTCCCAGGCCCAGTTGGTGGGGCATGTGACTCTTGGTCTCAGGGTTATGAGTTCAAGTCCCATGTTGAGCATAAAGTTTACTTGAAGAAGAAGACAACAACTACGATGATGACAAGGAGGAGGAGGGGAAGAAGAAAGAGAAGGAGGAGCAGAAGAAAAAAGAGACCTTTCCCACACACCCTTAAGGGAGTGGAATCCCTGCTCCCCCTTGAATGTGCAGCACTTTGTACACGCTCCTATTTCAGCACCCCTGGGGAAGTGCCCCCTTTGTAGATACCAGTCCCCCTGCTTGTCGGTGAGCTCCAGGGAGGCAAAGATAGTCTTGGTTGTCCTTTGCCACCAGCAGGGCTGACATGTGGGAGAGGTTCAAAAATTCTGGGTGAATTTGGGGGAGGGGGCTTTAGAGCTCCTGGAAACCTGAAAGTGTGTTGGAAATGAGTGACTGCGTGGCATTAATGATGACTCCAGGCACTGAGTCATTGCCACTGCATCACAGATTGGGTTCCAAGGCCTAAAATAATGCCCATGATGTTTTTTTTTGTTTGTTTGTTTGTTTTTTACCGAGGTGTGGCTTAACAGCAGCGGAATTAGGAGTGTTGGGAGAGAGATGTGACGGGGGCCTTATTTTCCGTACACTGGGGCATCTGCTTGTGGCCTTGTGCACAGGTATTTCCTTTGCACATAGCAGGATGTTAATAAAGACTCCTGCGCAAGAGTAGCGGCGCTTCTCACTTGTACTGCATTTAATGGTCTCTTAGACCACATTTACATGGCCTCATGGCTTCTACTAATCTTCAGGGAATGAGATATGTGGGACAGATAGTAGTCCCATTTTACAAATGGGCAAACTGAGACCAAGAGGCCTTGCAGAGGGCCACCCGATTACTGGGAGGTGGATCTGAGAGTGGGCTGGGGTACTGCACTAAGCTCAGCGGTTTAGGAATGCGCGGGGGCCGAACTGTCTCAAGCCCTTCAGTTCGTCTCTTTCTGGTCACCCGGTGGAGGTGATCTCAGCAGCCTCGGGCTGAACTAGTTAGCCTGGGCCGCTTCGGCCCCAGGGCGGTGGGGACCCTGGGAAGGAGCGAGGGGGACGCCTTGCACCCACCCTCCCGGCCGCAAGACTGAGGCGCGGCCGGCGCGCGGTCGCCCTCTGCTGGACGGCCGGCGGCGGGCGCGGTGCGGCGTGAGGGCCCGGCCCGGCCCCGGCGCCTCCTCGCCCCCACGCCCCCGGGCCCGGCGGAGGCTCGGCGGCTCTCCCTGGCGCCCGCTCCCTCGCCGCCTCCCCCGCTCCTTCCACTTTGGGGATAATTTAACATGTTTCACACTAACTTTCCGTAATGGCCGCGGAGCCTTTAGAAATGCAGCCTCCCCGCTTTATCGGCGGCCGCGCTAATGGTTATCTCGCAGCCGCGCCCCCGGCGATCCTGTCAGGAGTAAATAGAAGCTGACACAGTCATTTGCTTAAATCTTCTCCACACTTTTGCCGCATTTCCCTCCAGAGGATACCCCTGAAACAACAATTATTTGAAATGTCACGCGTTTCTGCCCCTGGGCTACCAACAAATGAACATTAAATCTATTAACAGCAAAAAAAATTAAATGTTTACTTTTCCGCGAAGGTGTGAGGGGCCGGAGTCAGGGAACGGCGGAGGGAGAGGCAGAGACAGGGACAGAGACGCGGACACAGGGAGCGAGAAAGCGCGCAGTAGAGACGAGACCGCTGGAGGAGCCCGGCAGGGCCGGCCTGGTCGGCAAGACAGAAAGACCGACTGGGAGGGCAGCCAAAGAGGGAACCGCGGGAGGGAGGCTGCGGCGAGGGGGAGAAAGGGCCAAAGACACGACGTAGACGCGAGACCGAAAAAGACTCCAAGAGAGAAGGAAGGAGCGCCGTGACCGATGCCCATAAAATGAGAAAAGAGAAAAAGCAGAAAGAAGCATCCCCAACCCCCAACTCCCAGTGACATCATCCTCTTATTTTTCAAAGCAAAATTGGAAGCAGAACCCCTGGGCTTTTCCAGGGATGTGCTGGGGTAGGCAGGGTGTGTTCTGGCCCAGGCACCCTCACTCTTAGGCCTGCCCAGAAGCCTCATTTCCTGGCAACTTCAGGCAGCTTGCCTGGGCTTGGCCTCTAGGAGCAGGGCTCTGCCATCAACTTCCTCCATCACTTGTCCAGCAACAGAGTGGGTGGAAGGCTTGGAGAGCCCCTCATCCCCTGGAGATCCTGGGGATAGTAGGCATTGGGCAAAGCAGACAGGTCTCAGGGCCTGTTGCAGGTTTGATCTCTGTGGAGCCCCATGGTTATCCAGACCCATGCGGTGACTCAGTTTCCCCATCTGTACAATGGGAAGCAGATTTCACCTGTGGACCTTCAATCCGCAGGTCACCTGAGTGCCAGACTCAATAGTCCTGATGAGTGCAATGGCTCAGCTGTCTCCTGTGGGTTTGTGTGACATTTGAGAGATGTCATGCCTGGTCATGTGGAAGGATTTGGGTTGTGTACGATCTTGTCCTTCAGCTCTCCATAAGTCAGTGCCTCATAGTCAGTGATAGCTGTGTCCAGGGGAGCACCTCCTGTAGGGAACAGTCTAAGGGAGGGGCAGGAAGTTCTCTGGTCATTGAGAGCCACTCTTTCCTCCATGCTTCCTATCAGAACCAAGGCTGGGTGAAGGGCTAGTGAGGGGATTAGGGGTCAAGCAGTACGGAGGCCAGTTAAGGTGTCCTGGGACAGGAAGGAGGACAGTTGGAGGAGTCAGTGGGATTAGGAGGTGGGACAGGTGGAGGGGGTGAGGGGTTAGTGTGAGCTGTTTTCACCTCCTGATTCCCCCCACCCTTGCATCTCCTGGTTCTCCATGGGACGTGTCCTGTGACATTTTCAGTGAAAATAAATGGGTTCAATTTTATGGTGTGAGGTGAAGGCTCTATCCAGGTCCTGGGCCAACTCAGCATGGCCAGGTGCCTCTGGATCCTGGTTTCACCACTCTCCTGAGAATGTGTGTCCAGTCTGGGGCAACACACCAGGGTCCTACATTAGTGTGTGACTGGGTGTGGACCCTAGCTCCATATGCATATGCCTGCACCAGTTACTCATGCAAACAGAGAAGCAAGGCTATGAATTTACTCTCACTACTGCTTTAATTTACACCCTTTCAGCTTCATGTGAATCCATGTTCTGAAATATACCTCCAGAGCACACTCCTGTGGACACGCAGATGCTCACCTTCCTTATTCAAACATCACCTTGCACACTCAGACACACATCCAAGGTGACTCCTTGCCCCTATCCTCCACCCTGACAAAGTCCACCTCCAATCTTACCACAAAGGAGAAAGGCAAAAGTGGATGTCTGTCTAGGTCACGGAGTCTGTGTCCCTTGTCCAAATGTAAAGTTGTGTGTGTGTGCTTGTATGTGGGAGTGACAAAGAAATTGTATGTGTATTTTCATGTCTTTGAATGTGGACATGTTGCCGCATCCAAGGAGACTCTGTGTGTGCGTGTGCGTGTGCGTGTGTGTGTGCGTGTGTGTGTTAGAGGGTTGTGTGCCCACGTAGTTGTGTGTGACTGGAAGTGTGTGGTGGGGGGTGTGGGGGGGTGAGTGCTATTTAAATAAAAAAGAAAGGAAGTGAATCAGGGTCGTTTCCATTTTAATTGTAAAACAGATAAGCACTAAACACTTTGAAAAAGTAAATGACTTGAGAATAATTACTCTCTATTACCCAGCGTCCCAGGGGGGCAGTTGGAGGAGCCCAGATGGCTACAAAAATGGGATTTAGCAGAAAATTGAAGACATTATTCACCGTAACACATTATCAATTACCTTCATATCAATTACAATAACCTTACATTAGCGAGGGGCCCCGAGACCCCCAAGCCCTGAGACTGTGGAATCACAGCAGCCCCGTGGGGGAGGGGGGAGGAAGGAGGGGTAAGAGGATGGGAGGGGACTGGGAGGGTCTTGCTTCCTTCTGTCTCCTGGAGATGCTGCTGGCTCAGGCCCTCACACCCCACTCCAGGTCTCCACTCCCCTAATTTCCCCCAGTCCCAACACACAGGGCTGGGGGTCGATGGAAGATGATGAGTGGGAGCACGAAGTGAGCTGAGGTGGTGAAGGGCTGAGAAGCTGCCAGAAGAGAGACACAGGGAGGTGATAAGATGCTGAGGGGTGAGGGGAATAAAGGGATGGGGTGAAAATAGTGGCTGGTTGAGATGGGCCCAAGAAATCTGAGAGGCTCAGGAGATTGAAAATCCAAGGGAAAAGGGGGCCAAGGTATTGAAAAGTCACCTAGACGTTCTGTATTTATTCTGTGATCATTTCCTGGTCCATCCATCCCTCCCACCCCCTCCCCAACTCCTACGGATTTAGGGCTTTTCTAGACTTTGCATTCTCCCATCTCTCATTCCACTTCAGTTTCTACAAACTTCTCTCCTCACCCCAAAGCCTCTTAGACGAAATGGGGTGGGGACTGCGACTGGGGGCGCTCAAGAGAATGGGATGCACAAGGGACTCAAAACTGAAGGGAAGGGCGCCTAGTTGGCTCAGTTGAGCAAGCAACTCTTGATTTCAGGGTCGTGAGTTCAAGCTCCACGCTGGACGCTGGACGTAGAGCTTATCTAAAAACAAACAAACAAACAAACAAACAAACAACAAAAAAAGAAAAAAGAAAGGAAGGAAGGAAGGAAGGAAGGAAGGAAAGAAGGAAGGAAGGAAGAAAAAAAAAAGCAGCACAAAACTTAAGGGAATGAGCTATTGTCCCCTGCAGTAGGAAGCACAAAAGTGAGACAAAGGGGAGAACTTTCTAGAGTAAGACTCCGTGAATCCAAGGGTCTCCTCGGTGACTGTTGGGACCATGAGCTAGGTACAGTGAGTGGGGAGAGGAGCCTGAAGATGCTTCAAAGGCAGGGTCTGAGATAGCCTGAGAATGAAGAGTGCCACTGATTCCAACCCTGACTTTTCCCTGCTCCTCACCAGCATACATGCACCATGCTTCACCGGCTTGGGGGGAGCCAGCTAAGCCAAACTCCAGATCTGTCTTGTCCAGTAGGGTAGCCACTAGCCACATATGGCCATTGAGCCCTTGAAATGTGGTATCAATGGAGATCTGCTGCAAGTGAACAATGCCCACTGATTTTTGAAGATTAAATATGGAAGAAGAATGTATAATGCCTCATTAACACTCTAAAAATACTGGCTACATGTTAAGATGATATTTTGGCTATATTTTAAATCTTTTCAATTTTTAAATATTAAATTAAATTTAATGAAAATTAAAATAAAAACTAGGGGCGCCAGGGTGGCTCAGATGGTTAATCTGCCTTTGGCTCACGTCATGATCCCGGGGTCCTGGGATTGAGCCCCATGTCAGGCTCTCTGCTTATCAGGGAGCCTCCTTCTCCCTCTGCCTGCCACTCCCCCAGCTTGGGCTGTCTCTGTCAGATAAATAAATAAAATCTTTAAAAATAGCTAAATAAAATAAAAACTAAATCAACTGATTTTACCTGTTTCATTTTACTTTTGTTTTAAAGATTTTATTTATTTATTTATATATTTATATATTTATTTATTTATAAGTGGGAGAGGAGCAGAGGGAGAGGGAGAGGGAGGAAAGGAATCTCAAGCAGACTACACATTGAACGTGGAGCCCTAGTGTCAGGTGACCCTGAGATCATGACCTGAGCCAAAATCAAGAGTCAAACACCACACAGGTGCCCCCTCTTTTTATGTTTTAAAACATGTAACCGCTAGAAAATTTAAATTGCACTTATGGCACATATTATATTTCTAGTGGACAGTGCTGGGCTAAAGCACCTAGGAAAGAAAGGGCTTGGTGGGGAGAGAATTCTGGGTGTCCCTCCCCCGAACTGTCTCAACCTCAACAAGGTAGTTATTTTTCGCAGACGAAGGGGCCCCCTAAGGAACAGTAGCCCTTTTGAGACGCAGCTGAAGCAGGAACCTCAGGACCTGACTTTACCCTTCCATCTCCTGAAACCCAGCCCCCCAGATCAGTCATCTGGGCCAGGACACCTAAGGAAGGGAAGGCACGCGAGCAGTCATGGGTCCCCACATCCAGTCCATCCTCTCTCGGTGCCCATCCCCAACATGTGTACACGTATCCCTTCTATCCTCATCAGCTCATTTATACATTCCCACATTCTCCTGCAGGACATGCAAATATATATACCCATTCAAGGAGACATATACTTCCTGCTCCTTTGAACAATCTCACATTTACACTGGGATGTACACAGGCTTTTGCATTCTGCCCTGTGACATCTTCACATGGATGTGCGTGCATTCACACACCTCGTCCATGTAGACGAGTGCATCCCACCCACACACAGAGCAGGGCAGGCCTGAGCAAAGTTGTCAACTTGATTCATATTGTGTGTGTGTGTGTGTGTGTGTGTGTGTGTCCAGGGGAGTGAGAGCTAATAGTGCCCCCCCCAAGGCTGGGCCCAGAGGACTAATTGCCAGTAATGAGCTAAAAGGAGCTCAGAGCTGGCCTCAGGCACTGGATGAAGACATTTCCAGAGACCAGCCAGAATTTGTCCTGCTGTTTTGTTGATAGAAAATCCTTCTCCCCCGGTGTCCCCTCTCTGTCTCTGTCTCCCCTCCTGTGGCTCCCTCTGGTTCCCACAGCTTCTGAGAGGTCCAGCCATACCCCATCTCCTGGCTCTCCCATCAGCCTCTCTGCCTCCTCCCAAAGGTCGAATCCCATCATGGTGTTTGCCCTCTGTCCTGCCCTCTTCTCCACTTTCTGATGGGGGCTTCCCAGAGTATCCACTGAGGAGCAGGAGGCAGATTCCCAGAGGCTCAGGAGGCCAGATCCAGGATTGCAAGGAGGCTGATTATAACTGGATGTAAGGAAAACCTTTCTCATAAGGAGATGTGCCCAGTAACGGAGGACCAAGAGCTGTGTTACCTACCACTAACATACTCAACATTGCCCACTGAAGACGCTATAGAAAACGCTGCCCCACTGGAAGAGAAGTTGCACAAAAAGACCCCTAATGCCCTTTCTGGGATGATTATTCTAGTTACTCATGAATTATTAATATAATTATTCACTCATATTAATTATTATAGTTACCATAAGTCTAGTGCCTATAAAACTCTAAGTACTTTACATTTTTAGCTATCTCCTACAAAACCCATGAAAGGTAGAGATTCTCATCTTACAGATGAGTAAAAGGAGGCTCAAAGAGGTTGAACTAGGTGCCAAGGTCACATGGCTAGTCAGTTAGAGTTGGCATTTGAATCAATTCTGTCTGACCTATGCCATTTCCATTAAAACTCATTCATTCAGTCCCCCCACAGACATTCATTCATCAAATGGAGATCCTATGATTTTGCAAGTAAAGACTGAGAGTGACAGCAGTCCTTAAACTTAAAGGAATGTGGGGGGAGTTGTAGTAGTGGGAACCAGTGTCTGTTTAGAAACAGAAACAGAAAAATCCTCGCAAGAGTCTCCTTCTGCCATCTCCTCAGAGATTGTTTGTGTCTGGTGTACACAAACGTGTATGTGTGTCCCTGTGAGCATTTCTGCATGCATATGAATCCGTCTGGGAATGGCCTGAGATGCAGCAGCCTGTGGGAGGGGTGCAGGGAGAACTGGAGGGCAGGAGAGCTGGGCACTACTCTTTCGTGATCACGGATAAGCATCTGTTTCCAGGGAAGCCCACCCTCTCACTGACACATCAGTGTCATTCAGTGAGGGCCAAGCCCAAGACAGTGGGACCTGGACAGCAGCGGGATTTGAGTGCCCTGTACGCACACTTCACCTCCCCTTTCTCCACTTCACTCCTGCACTGGCACATGGGGTGGGCAGAGGGGAGGGGAGGAAAAAGAGAAAAGGAGGAATGAGAAGGAGTGGGACAGGGCAAGGGCGGCACCCAGAGATTTGGAAGCAGTTTATGATGCAAATATGTATAAAAGCTCTGTATTGCCTCCCTTGAGAAAGGAGCCTAAAATTGCAGTCTAATTATAACGAATGATTGTTAATGAGTTGTCTAAACATAATAGATGGAAAGAATTAAACGCCCAAGAAGAAACAGGGTTTCATTAACACACAATAAAGAAACCACAAGTGGGGTGAACAGAGCTCTCCCCTATTGTGAAAAACATCCCCTCTTTCCCCTACTGATGGGCCTGGCAGGTGGGACTAAGGCCACGACCCCATGCCTGGGAGGTTTGGAAACTTCAGTTGACCCTGAGTATAGAAGGCATGTGTCTACAACAGTGGGCATCATCCGGGCCCATGCCTGCTTGTGTATACATGCCTGCTCATCTTAGACACGCTCATGTGCACCCGGTAGGAGTCTGGTCAGAGTAAGTAGGAGCTCTTGTTTCTCTGAGTGGACTCTGGTAGATGGTTCCATGTGGCATCTCTGAAAGGCACACCCTTCCAGGTTGGGAGCAGACTCTGGACTTTGGTGGCCCACTGTCCCTGTACCTCTTGCCTCCCAGGGATGGAAAACAGCTGAGGAAGGACACATACATCCATGCACACACATGGCCAATTTTGAAGGTCAAGAATCAGCCACACTTACCGGAACTCAGAAGGCTGGAAAGAGGAAGGACATCGGAGATCATCAAGTCCCAACCAGATAACCTAACACAGAGGGTAAGTGATAAGTCCAATGTCACACAGCTCAGAACTAGATCTCCTGATACCAGTCCAGGGTGCTCTAGTTTTCAGAACAGCCATCTCATGAATGTGTGGCTTGGAACAAGGCCACTCACACAAGGCCACTCACACAAGAAGAAAATGTTCTATACACACGCATATCACACACAGGGAGTACTGGGCCCCACACCCTTCTGGGTAAGGCCTGGATGTTTAGGGTTTCCAGGGGAAGGCAACAGGAGCCTCATTTGGGTAGGGAGAGGCTGGGCCATGCCAAGTAGCCCCAGGATGGCACAAGGTGCAGGAGCACACATACATATGGGCTGTTGGAGGGCAGAGCATGAGGGCTGAGGAGAAGCGGGCTTTGACTGACAGGTTAATGAAGCGCTTTATGCTGGTGGTGTAACTGCTGAGGCAGGCTGTGAGCAGGCGCGCGCGTGTGTGCGCGCACACACACACACACACACACACACACACACACACACATCCTAACACACAGGCAACACACAGCAGGACAGGAGCTGGGCTGGCCAACCCCCAGGGTGGTCTCCCCCCATCCAGATGGAGGCGCTCCCTGAAACTCTGCCCTTTACTTTCCAGAGCTCTTGTAGGTTTGGTGCGGTCCTGTAGGTCATGCAGGAGGTGGGGGAGCCAATGGGACCTGGGATCCCTGGTTCTCTGTGCTCAGGGTTGAGCTGACCTCGCCCACAGAGGGAGTAAGGGTAGGGCTAAGGCTCCTTTCAAGACAGCCCAAACACTCAGAAAGGATGGTTGGTGAGGATGAGGGTTTGGGACTTAAATTCTGGATGGACATGCAGGTCCCCAGACTATCTTGCTTTAGACCCTCCTCAGACCAGACAGCCTACCCTCCCCCTACTTTCGCCCTTCCTTTGACCCCGCCCCCCTTGGAGCCGACACTGATTGGCTGCCACGCAGGCAGTGCCGGCCAACCAGCCCCCGCAGCGCCAAGAAAAGTTAATTTGGAGTTCTGGTCTCCTCCCAGGATGCATTTGGGCGGCCGCCCGTAATGAGATGCATAATTGCGGAGGCCTGCCAACAAAAGCAGGCTGGATTTAATTGAGTCAACGCATGGCCATTAATAATCTGACGGCAGTCCTCCCCCACCCCCACCCCACCCCCACCCGCCATCATCCAACGCTCTGCAGCCCCCACTGGGCTCACTGGGCTCCCATCCGGGGCTGGTCTCCTGTTGGAGGGAGTAGGCCTACCCATTCGCTAGCCTCTCCTGGTGCCGGTGCCGCAGAGGCTGAAGGGAGAGTCCAAATTCCCCTAGAATACCTCATAATATATCTACCGCCCTCCCCACTCCAGCGCGACAACGTACCTTGGACATCATCTGTCCCCCACCAACCTCTCTCCCCATCTAGTCATTATGCAAATATATCCTGAGCTCCTACCATGTATAGGGCACTGGGCTTTGACCTGGGAATACAACAGTCAACACAGACATAGCCAGTCTCTTGGAGCTTAATATTACCATTCACCTGGCCCCTCACACCCTTTTCATGTTCCTGATTCTCATACCTGTCCCCACATACACACACCCATGCTTGACTCCATACACCAGCCCTTTTACTCCTTCCCACTTGCTTGCCCCCTACACCTGTCCTCATGTCCTTTCCCCATACCTGTCCCTTTTATGTCTCATTCAGACTCCTAGCTACCATATGCTTTTTTCCCCAAAGCCCTGTCCCCAGCACCCATTTCCCCCTAGATATCCCAAACCTCCTTCCTGTTCTCATACACAATTCCCATAAAGGGAATTGTCCACAGCCTGTCCACAGCCATAAAGAACCTGTCCACAGCCCCCTCTCTCCCACATCTGCTCCTCTCCTCTCACACTACCTACAGGCTTTCAGTAACACTGTGAGAACTGCCTCACCACTACTCTCTCCCTGCCACTTACACCCACCCCCTCCCCCCTCCCCCTTGTCCCTCCCTTCGTCATTACCTACCTGTCCTCACAGGCCCATGAGCCTTATCCAAACTCTCCACGTGGGGACATCTCCTAGAGCTGTTCTTGGATCTGTGAAATGGGGATGATATTGGTAAATGCCTCATGGGGTTGTTGAAATGATGATTTCATGAGATAATCCAGGCAAAGGACACCTGGAAACACTTTCCCAGTGCTGGTTGTTGACTTGCTGGGTGGAAACAATCTGATAAACTCCCCCACACTGAGCTCTTGACTGCCCAAGCTCCCGAGTGACCCCTTACGATAATCTATTTTTAAATAAAATTAGCCTGGGGAGGGCCTGGTCTAACCCCAATGGCTGAAGCTCAAATGCTGGCATTCTAGGCAGAGTGATCAGCTCTTCACACCCCCTTCGGAAGATGTGCTCGTTTGCATTCTCACCTGTTCCCCATACACCTGTTTATCGGCTTTTCTCAGGCGGAAGTGGAGAAACCTGGCATCCCTCAAAGTGGGTATGGAGCCTGTCGAAGGAGGGAATGGAGCACTATTCTCCACCTACTCCCCTGCTTTCTGGAACTCTCTTATAGGGTGGGAAGAGTAAGTCTGATTTTGGAATGGGTGTGGGTGGAGTCTTGGGGCATTGGGAGGCCGAATTTCTCTTGAAAGGAGAACAGGACTCCCTTTCCCACTTTATTCCTCAGTTTCCAATGTAAGGTCACAGGAGGCAAAAGAAGGAAAAAGATCCCCTGCTTGGGAGAGGAGGTGGTACAGGGAGAGCTAGATTGGAGCCCCCTATTCCCACCCCTATCTTCCAACTTCCTTGGTCTGGGACGCTTCGAAAGAGAGATACCCTCCGCCCTCTGGGCTGGAGCCTCTCCTCCCCAACCGGAGTAGGGCCCCGAGGGCTTCCCGGAGGAGGTGTCGGGGCCGCGCTTTGCTGGGCGGCCAGGCGGGCGCGCGCGGGCACGCGACTCCTCGGAGAATCCCCGTCACCGCCGAAATCGCCGAAATTGGCTGCAACTAGTAAAGATGCCAGGAATTTGCACCTTGCTCTGTGACCTAAAGCAAAAATGACATGAACATTGACAAATTTGACAAGGAAATTTGTGCAAAAAACAACTTCTATTTGGCTAGCCAAGCAGCAAATATGCCGGATGATACGCTTTATTAAGCAATCCATTTCTCAGCAATAGCGGCGCCATCTGCAAAGGTTACCGCGCATCAGGCTCGGCACAGAATTTCATCTGCGTCTGCAGTCGGGGCCGCACGCGGACACATTTTTCATGTACATGCGATTCCGGATGCAAATAGAATCCCTGATGAAGGAGGTGACCTTCTGGGCTGAGCCGCGCGCGCTAAAGTCACGCGCGGGCCCGCGGGGAGCGGGCGGGGCGGGCGAATGCGAGGCTCCTCGTGGGACTGGGGCTGAGAGTTGGAACGGATATGGTGTGGGATGGGGCAGGGAGCAGGGGTCCGTGGGGGAGGAATCACGTATTGCAGCTTTGAGTCTGGAAGTGCTTTAGGAGGGCATTGGCCCAATTCTCTCATTTTTCACAGATGTGGAAACTGAGGCCCAGAGCAGCAAGGGTCTTAGCCAAAATCCTACAACATGATGCTGGTAGGACCAGAGCTAGGTCCTTGACTGCCTTGACTGCCAGTCAGTGTTGGCACTGAGGGCTCTGAGGGTAGAGAATGGATGTGTGCTTGGGTTCAATCTGTGTCACCACGTGCTAACTGCATGACCTTGAGCAAATAGAGCTCTCTGTGCCTCTAGTGTTCTGTTCTGTAAGATGGAGATATGCTATTATCCATCTCATAGGCTTGTTACGGAGAAGTGAAATTGTATGCATATGTATGAAATTGTATGCATATATAGTGCTTGGAACAGTGCACTGTAGAGAGTAAGCTCTATAAAAATGTTTGTTGATTAAGTAAATTTGTGTTTTTGTCCCTCCTGGGCTGATGGGGGGATGGGGGTTGGAGGCTGGCGCAAAGGGGAAATCTCCTGTGGAGGAATGCAGACGGGGAGAAATGGGTGAACTATCATCCTTCTCAACTGGATTGGGGCAGATGCCTCATCCCTTGCAGAGGGAAGTTCCCTGCTCCCTTCTGTCCTCTATCCCCTCTATCACCCCATTTTCCTGATCTCCTTCCTCTCACCATACAAAGAAATAAAGTGCATTTTCATTTCCCACTCTCAGTCCTGTTCTATCCAATTCTGCTTGTGGTCCATTGGGACCCTAGCGTCTGTCAATCTTGCAGGATCTCCTGTCATACTTGTGCTCCCAGTTATGTCATTTGTTTTGGTTTTCTATTGGGTAAAGGGTCACTTAGGGAGGAGCTGTGCTTCTCACTGATGACGCTGCTCTAATGAAGTTTGTCTCTCCCACCCTGAGTGGCTTCACTCCCACTCCTATGAAGAAAACTTCATGCTTTCTCTGATTGAGATGAAGCTCTACCTCCTTCACTGGTCTTGACTTCCATTTCTCTTCCCCTGCCCACCCCCACCCCAACCATGTCCCCTGTCCCCTTCCCCCAAGCCAGGATTAATGCACTCATGGCACCTATAAAAATCACTGTCTAAGGTTATTCCTTGGCTATAGCCCCCACCCACACACATACACTGGACAAAGCCCTTATCTACAGTTTTCTGGACTCCCTCCCCCAAACTCTCTTTGGGATGGACAGGTTCATTGCTCACCAGGTCACCCTCTGTTCCCCCCCCCCTTTTTTTTTAATTTTAAGTAATCTCTACAGGCACGGTGGGCCCGGAACTTAAAACCCTGAGATCAAGAGTTGCACGCTGTACCAACTGAGTCATCCAGGCACCCTATCCTTGGATTCTCACACCGCCTCACCACCACCACCATCCAGTTCTTAAACCCACAGTCATCTCTCCCAAAGGTCTATGGGAGAGGTTGGAGAGACCTGTTCTCCAAACTAGGCTTTCCAACCTACCAACACTGTGACCTTGGGTTAATCACTCAACCTCTGGAACCTCCATTTTCTCATTCCTAAAAGCGGGTATATTAATAGTAATAACGTCCTTAGGTTGTTGGATCCTGGAAGATAAAACATGTCTTTCATTTTTTTTCTTTCTTTTTTTTTTAAAGCAAGCTCTTAGCCCAAGGTGAGACTTGAACTCAGGACCCTGAAATCAAGAGTCACGAGCTCTAAGTCAGCCAGGTGCCCCTAAAACATGTCAAATCAACCATTAAATAAATGACTTTCTTTTTCCCCTTTTATTCCCTCATTTCCCTTTGGGTTCCCCCACTCTCAGGCATTGCACTATCTCCATTTCTTTGCCAACCCCCCACATCCCCCTCTGGAGTACATTTCTTTCAAAGGGCCAGGTTTTCAAATAAATGGAAATCCAACCCAGCCCCAAATTCTCACCTGGGGCTCTGAGTCTGGATTATGGGACAACTGTCAGAAGTTATAATGTTTGTTGGTTTTTTTAATCTTTCCTGAGCACCTACAAAGTCGAAGCTCAGATCCCTGAGGGCTGCCTGAAGGGCTCTCATTCACCACTGCCTCCGAGGTAGCTGCGGGTACAGGTTAGTCCTGTGAGGAGGTGATACTGGGATGTCCCGCGTCCCTCCACGGACCCCCAAACCTGGCAGCCCAGGTCTTGCCTGGGTAAGAGATGATGGGGAATGGAACCACCCTAAAATACCCTCGCACAGCTGTGGAGGCCCCATCCTGGGCCTTCACTCCCCTTTCTCCTCTTGATCTCCTTTCCTCACCCTCCTACCCCACCCCCACCCCCGTCCTGAGGCGCGTCTGGCTCCAGAGAGTCCTTGACCGCGGGATGCAGCCTTTACCGAGGATCGAAGGACAGTGGGCCACCGTGCGAGGCTGGTGCAGGAGTAGGTTCCCATTGGTGCAAAACGACCCCGCAGCAGAACCTCTCGGGTAAGAACCACCTCCCCCAACAACCCGTAAGGTTCTGGCCCAGCCTAGAGGCCGAAGGGCGGGGCTTGGGTGAAGGGCGGAGCCATTCCTGGCTTTGCCCGCCCCTCCCTCCACAGCTCCGCCCCTCCCTTCACGGCCCTCGCAGGCCGGCCCGCCCCTTCCCCCGGCCCCGGCACGCTACAGTAATCCAGAATGTGTATTTCTGCAGATGATTAAATCAATACAATCCTGACAGGACTTGTTGGAACATGCTTCTTTATTTTGCGCAATTCCTTCCCCGCGTCGCCGGCATTTATCACCCGCTCGGCTGTCAGCGCCGAGATTGTGCGGGGCGAGGGCGGGGTGGGCTGGGGGAGGGTCGCGCTGGCGGGGGTGGGGGCGGCCTCCGGGCCGGCGGAGCGACCCGCCACCACCCTACACTAACACAGACAAATAAACTTAGGGGTTGGACTATGCCCCCACTCGCACTCTGCCCGCGCCAGTCTCCCTACGTTGGTGTCGGTGGGGGTGGGGAACAGGGAGATTTGGGACAGTGCCACAAGGCAGGGGCGGCGGCAGAAACAGGGCCCCGGGGCCGCACCCACATCCTCCTTTGCATACTGAGTCCCTCCTCGAGGTCATAGCCCCGACGTGTGGTCCTCGCGTGTATCCTCTCACCCTCCCCTGACCTTGGTTCTGGCAGCTGGGGACCCTCTGTGGTGGGATGGGGGAGGGTGGGA